>NC_138119.1:10547500-20547500 GCF_964146895.1 Miniopterus schreibersii | reverse complement strand
CAGGAGACAAAGGTTCGATTCCCCATCAGGGCATATGCCCAGGTTTCGGGCTCCCCAGCAGGGGGCGTGCAGGCAGTAGCTGATCATGAACCTCTCTCATCACTGATGTTTCTATCTATCTCTTCCTCTCCCTTCCTCTCTCTGAAATCAATAAGAATATATTAAAAAAATAAATCACTTGTTCCTTTGATCTGTATGTCATGTATGTTTGCAGGCTTCACTGAGCAGAATTTAATTCTTTATTCATGATTCATAGTTATCATTATAAGAGTAAGTACACAGACTCTTGAGGTATACCACGATCATCTGCCTTTAAAGTAAAAGTCTTCAAATGAAAGAACCTTTGAGATGTGTCTGTCTTTTTAGTGTGTGCGTGTGTGTGTGTTTGTATACCATTTAATTTCATCTTGGTCCTTTCTATTCCTTCCATTCAAACTTCCACCAATATTTTTTTAATATCGTCCTACTATGTCCCAGCTAGTGTTCTAGGTGCTGGGGATACAATGGTGAACAGAAGAAACAAATGGCCAGCCATCAAGGAACTTATATTCCAGTCAGAAAACAGATACCAAGAAACACAAATATGAAATATTATGCCATGTACTTACATGTGCTCTGAAGAAAACTAATGCAGGCTAAAGGAACAGAACAAGCTATTTTAGAGTAGGGTGAGCACGAAAGTCCTTACTGAGGAGGTGGCATTTGAATAGAGATTAAGTGTAGACATCTTGGGGAAGAGCCTTTTAGGCAACTGTAAGGGCCTACATATAAGAATGAACTTAGGGTGTTCAAAGAATAGCAACAACACAAGTGTGATTGAAAACAGAGTGAAACTGAATGTGGGAAGGATGACAGGATGTAAACTCAGAAAGGCCCACAGGCGAGAGATTCTGTAGGGCCTTATAGGCTATAGTAACAAGTTTCAATTGTATTGTAGGAAGCCATTACCGGATTTTGAAGAGGAGACTGATATAATCTAACGTTTTTTATGTGTTTTATTTTTGAAGAGTGGTAGCTACAAGGAGGCAAAAGTGGCTGAAGGGAGACAAGTTCAGAAGGCCGTTGCAGTATATTAAGGATGGCACTGAGGGAGGTGGTCAGATTCAGAATATATTTTGAAGACAGAGCAACAGGATTTCCTAATGGACTGGAAATGAGTTATGAGGGAAAAGAGAAGCTAAAGGGTTTTGGTCTGAGAAAATGATGAAAAGTGATGCTATATAGAAGAGAAAGTGTATCTGAGGGTAAAAAAAAAAAATTTGTCCATGTAAGCCTGAGATGCCTATTAGACATCCAAGTAGCCAATCAGATAGCATTCAGAGAAAAGAGTATATATGCTTGGGAGTCATAAGTATACTGATATTTATAGCCATGGGTTTGAATAAGGTTGTCTAGATAGGAAATACGTGTAGACAGAGATTTCAGGATTGAGCCCAGTAGTATTCCCCAATATCTAGATATCACAAAGAGAAAACAAAACAGCTAGCAAAGGAGACTGGGAAAGAACTGCCAGCGAAGTATAAAACCAGCAGAGTATGGTTTCCCAGCAAAACCAATTGAAGAAAAAGTTTCAAGGAGTGACTGACAGTGTCAAATGCTTCTGTTGTGAGGTTTAGTAAGATTGTGCCTCTCTTGCCGTTATATCATTTGATGTTGGGAGTGCACCTGCTTCTAAAAATTCCTCTTCTAATTTTTTTTTTTTAATATCTTTATTGATTTCAGAGAGAGGGAAGGAGAGGGAGAGAGAGAGAGAAACACCAATGATGAGAGAGTCACTGGAGATCGAGCCCTCAACCTGGGCATGTGCCCTGACCGGGAATCAAACCTCGATCTCCTGGAACCTAGGCTGACGCTCAACCGCTGAGCCACGCCTGACCAGGCTGTAATTTTTAACTTCTATAGAATAAGAAATTATATAACCAAGATTCTTAAAATTATATGCAAAGTAATTGTAAATAGGGTCTGGAAAAGATGTGAAAGAATGTCTAAAAGGCAAAGTAAATAAATCGGTACATAATTTGCAATGTCTTATTTACTCTCATCTGTGATCAAGGGAGCTGAGGTTCTTGATAACTGAAAAATGAAAACGTGTGAAGAAATTGTACATACGCACTGAAAAATAATGGAGAATAAGAAGTCATCAACTAGCAATGTTTTAAAGGATAATATACCCCAAAGGAAAAACAAACCAAAACAAATGACTTTCCCCATCCCCACTTATTTATAAGAATAAAAAATTTAGCCCTAACAGATTTCTCTTTCAGTGGCTTTAGTAGTTTATTAGTAGCTTTGACAGAAGAACAGAATATGACATATGCATATTTGTAAAAATAATTTAATTCAAAATTTAAACTACTTACCGGCAAGCACAAGGGTAACATTCAGTACAATGAATATTCCACAAAATAGGCCAACTCTAAAAGTAGTCCATGCTGGTGCAGGCTGTGGACAGAAAAATAGAATTTGGAGTATAGGGTAAAATATTAAGTACATTTAGTATATGCTATCATAAATCAGTAGCATGAACCTCAAAGTTCTACCATGAAAACAAAAATATTTATGATCTGTATTTTTATAAATCTGAACTAGAGAATCATCCCTCATCATTCTATAGGGTTGCCAGTTATTTGAATTATTTTACAGAAATCTGAGTCACAGAGTAAACAAGATGATAATTTTAGGCATCGAATTATATATACTCTGATTTTCTGATAGAAGATATTTAAAGGCAATTTAGAGGTCTTGAACATCTTTTGTAATACTTATCCCTAAATATTTAATATTTCAATTATAAATAGCATTATTTTTAAAAATTCTGATTTCCAATTGTTCATGATGGTGTGTAAAAATA
Source organism: Miniopterus schreibersii (assembly GCF_964146895.1). NCBI lineage: Eukaryota > Metazoa > Chordata > Mammalia > Chiroptera > Miniopteridae > Miniopterus > Miniopterus schreibersii. Next base: position 20,544,649 of record NC_138119.1, on the reverse strand, counting down.
TAATTGATTTTTATATATTATTCTTGTATTCAGCAACTTTGACAAACTCACTAGTTCTAATAGTTAATGTATATTCATTAGATTTTCTAGGTTGTGTCATGAGCAATAAAAAAAAAAAACCATCAGTTTTACTTCTTTCTTTCTAATCTGAATGGCTATTATTTATTTTTCTTATGTTACTGCACTGGCTATAATCTCCAGTACAATGACGGAGAGAAGTGAATATCTTTTTTTGTTTTTAGAAAGAAAGCATTCAGTGTTTCACCATTAAGTATATTAGTTGTAGGCTCTTCATAAATGTCTTTTATTAGAATGAGATAAGGAAGTTCTTTCTGTTATTGATTTCCATTCCATTGTCGTCAGACAATATACTTTCCATGATTTAAATCCTTTTTAGCTTATTGAGACTTGCTTTATGACATACAAGATATCACTCAAATGTTTTCTGGTATAATGAGTATCATTTAATAAATGCTTTTTTAGGTGTAACTATTGTATTTTGGATGAAGCAATCTAGTAGCCCAGCACATCTGACATGCCCCCATCACCAAATACACATCTCATTTTAATCATTTGGTGGGACCATGACATTAGCATGCCAACAAAAATAAACAAGAGAAATACAGGATAGGAAGAGATAGATGGGAAGACATTAAATTCATTATGAAGCAAGATCTGGCATCAAATTTTTAAATACAAAAATAACAATAGTATTAACTACTTAACTCTGAAACATTTTTTGAAGTAATGTAATCGGTATATTTTATCAGCTAAATAGACTGTATTAATTATTAAATTGGCAAAACCAATACTGGAAACAAATACTAACCTGAGCAGCTCCCAAGGGGGGAACACGTAAACGCTTCATAGCTTTTTGTCTGTCACCATCTTCAAGTTCATTGGTCACTACAGCCTACAAAGACACATTATTAAATTTTTTTATTCTCCCCCGAGGATATGTTTATTGCTTTTAGAGAGAGTAAAGGGGAGGGGGGAGAGAGAAACACTGATGTGAGAAACATCAACTGGCTGTCTCCCATATGAACCCTGACAGGGATTGAACCTGCAACCCGGATATGTGCCCTGACCAGAAATCAAACTGGCAACCCTTTGGTGCATGGGACAATGCTCCAACTAACTGAGCCACCCGGCCAGGGCACATTATTAAATTTTGACACAGGTCATACTAAACTTGAGTAATGCATAAATAATTGTGAACCATTTATATTTATGGTACTCTGATAACCTCTTGGTGAATGAGTACTGATTAAGCAAAAAAAATCATGAGTAAGAACATGTTTATATTAAAAATTAGAAATCAATTATAATGGAGAACAGAAAAGAAAAATTATTTCATTAAAAATAAGACATGTAAGACGTTGAAAATATGTGGTATATGAGTGAGATTACTATACCTCAGTTTCAGAGATGAGCTGATTGATTTTCTTGCACGTATAAAATGGGGCCACTTCCACATGAGCTACTCGCCAATCTGCTCCACGAGATGTTTCCAGGATCTTGTCATGCTTTTTAAGGATTTTTCGAAACCCTGTAAAATTCAGATTCTACAGAAAGAAGTGAGAAACACTACTATAACTTCCACCACCATAAAAGAAGATGAAAAATAATAAGCACCATGTGTAGACAGAGCCGACTGAGGATTGAGTACAGAGGGAAATGGCAATGTTTTGCCTTTACTGAAAGGATAAGACTCTCATAAAAGCATTTACTGAAAGGAAAAGACTCTTCTTTATTATTTTATTTATTCATTTTAAGGTAGTATGTTATCAGTAATAGAAAGAAACCCTAAATATGGACCCTATTATTTCTATTTCAAGTAAATTAATGGAAGTCCTAAACTCAAAACATTTTTATTTCCATTTTCCTATGAACGATTGTTCTCAAAATAGCTAATTTATATTATTTTGATTCTTTGATTAATATAATATTTTCAGGAAATATTTCAGATTTATCATGCACTGAATACACTTATAATTTCTCTGTTGTTTGAAGGACTGGTAGAGATATGCATTTCCCCCCCTACTACTATGCAAGCAAAAATAGAAGATCACCTATTTCTCTTAACTTTCATTTTTGCTTCCATCCATTCTCAGTTTGGGGATGGGATTGCAAAGAAGAGTGAGTAGAAAAGAAGTGATCGGGGTTTTGCTGATAATGGATAGAAGCTTCTATTTTTCCTCCATTTTTATAATATCAAAATCCTACTTTTCTATATTCTCAAAATCCGTTGTTTTATCAACATGCAAAAAAGCAGGAAACCATGGGTTTGCAAGGTTCTTTAAACCAGAGGTCTCCCAAATTTGATCACATATCCCATTAGTAAAAATAATAAGCACTCACTCTAAAGTAGGCTTTGCTTGCTTGCTTATAATTTTTTTTCTCATACTTTAATGGAACATCTTAAATTCTCCTTGGGGTGCATACACCATGACTTGGAGAGTGCTTTTCATCAACTTTTCTTTTCCCTCATTCTCAAAGTAAGTGTATTTTTACAGAACTAACCCTCAAAGAATAGAAGATAAATCAAAACCTTTATAATTTATAATGTTTTGTTTTCCCAAGGAGCTTTTTATAATGACCCCAAACAAATATTTCTCTGTAACACACAGCATAATTAATAAAACATGAAAAATGACAAAGAAGAAATACATTTTTTTAAATCCTCACCCGAGAGAGACTGATTTTATAGAGAGAGGAAGGAGGGGAGAAAGAGAGAGAGAAAAAACATTGATCAGCTGCCTCCTGGACTTGCCCCAACAGGGGATTGAACCAGCAACCTTTTTGGTGTACAGGATGATGCTCCAACCAACCGAGCCACCCAGCCACGGCCATTTTTTTCTTTTTAAAAATAAATTACAAAGAAATTTATGAATAAATTTCAAAGGAAAGTAATTTCCTATCATAGATATCTTATAGAACTGGGTGGCTCTTTCAATGATAAAGTATTAAAGCACCAACGAAGAAAGCAGAATTATAAAGGAAAAGGTAGAAGTAAGTACATGCATTAACAACTTAGATCACTGTAGATACGAGACTACATTGACTTTTTATTTTAAAATACCAGTATTTATACTTGGTAATACTTTTGTTGCGTAACTTTTAGATTTTATATAGTATATGATCCTGTGATGATCCTAACCACTGATTAGAAGTAATAATCATAAGAATAAAATGGAAAAATAGTGCATAAGGTCTCTCTAAAGATGAGGGAGATGCTTTTGCCTAATTTAAATGTTTATTATTGAATGAATCATCTGTTTTTCAGTAAATTCCTTATAGATTTAACTATATCAATAAATCCATGAAGAATTACAAATGAATAAATGCCCCGTATTTCCAAAATTTTGCATACATGTAGTTCGATTTTTTCAGATCGTATTTTTTAAATATTAAGTGATATAGTAGCTTAGATGTTCAGTCTACATACACATTTTCTGTGATAATTTCTTTTTTCACAAAATTTAAAGAAAATAGTTATACTGCAGCCTGTGGATAATAAAACTGAAAGGATTCTTAGTGGGGAGTTAAAAAGTCTGTATCTTTTATATTGTTAGTGTTAACTGCAGGAAAGTTAACTGTCCAATTGCATTTACAGAAATTTTGCTATAGGTTTGCAGGAATATAGAAGCTCTTACATAGCCAGCAGTGGTTGGGTAGACATATATTATTTCTGATTTCTACTCATCGCAGCCAGAGATGCCTCTAAATATAGGAAGCAAACTATTAGTCCTTGATTCAAGGGCTACTCCTGAATATTGTACAAAAAGGTTTTAGAAAACTGATCTTCAAAAATAAAACTCTTATTAACACTATTTTACCACCTCCAATAACATGGTTTTAGCCAATAAGAATATGAGAAATCTCAATAAGAACCTAAAGAATAATGGCATGCTAAGGATTTCCCTTTTTGGATTGGCCCATTAGTACAGCTCCAGGTAATTCCATTTATTATAATTTCTCAATTATTTAAAGGTTCCATTCTCCAGGATAAGAATCTAACTACCTGATAGTTCTGCAGCAGGATAAGACTGAGGTAGAACTCGCTGAAGGCCAGTTTAAGGTCTTTAATATTCCTATGTTGCACACGTTCCTCATGGGACAGGTGGAAGACTGGCTTTCTGCGCTGTCGCAGCGTAGTAACACCAGTGCTTTCTTTCTGCGCATCCAGTGATGACTGAAGCTCATTCTGAAGTGTAGCAAACCTGCGCTGAGCCTCTGCGAGCTTTTCTATAAGAAATAAAACAGAATTGTCAAATCATCAAGATAAAAATGGTGGTAAAAGTTCTCACTGACTTGTCTGAATTTTTACTAATTATTCTAGTTTGTTTTCCTCAAATTTCTAGGGGAAAAAAGTTACATGTAATATTTAGAACTGGATAGGAAAAAAATGTTTTGGGATAACACCCTCCTTTCACACCTCTCCCACACTTCCCTCCCTACAAAACCTCAAGTGTACCCTTTCTTTTTACAAATGAAGGTATAGAATTTAAAAAACCACTAAGAATAAGAATGAATAAAGGTACAGCGACATTGTAATTTGGAAAAGTTTGGCAGTTCTCAAAAGGTTAAACACAGTTGCCTTAAGACCCAACAATCCCACTCCTAGTATATACCCAAGAGAAATGAACACTTATGTTCACACAAAAACTTGTGTACATACAGCATACACAAACTAGTACTCATAATAGTAAAAAAGTGGAAACAACTCATATGTCCATTAAGTGATGAATGGATAGGCAAAATATGGTACCTATGTACGATGGAATATTATTTAGCTATAAAAAGGAATGAAATATTGATTCATGCTACAACATGGATGAATCTTGAAGACATCATGGTAAGTGAAAGAAGCCAGACACAAAATGCCACATATTGTAGGATTCCATTGATAAGAAAAGTCAGAACAGGTAAATCCATACAGATAGAAAGTAGATTAGTGGTTGCCAGGGTCTGGTGGGAAGGAGAAACAAGGCAAAAAGAAAGAAGGAAAGGAGGAGGAAAGCAGAGAAGAAAATTAAGTTGGTTTTATTTCACATAGCTTGATTTTAACAGAAACCTATCAGTCACTTTTTTTTTTTTTTTAACAAAATGGAGAAAGCAAAAATATTGTGGGTAGTATATAAATAATTATAATTTTCATCAGATAGATTAACAAGAAAGCAAGTCAGGCTGACTGCTTTAATTCACTTTCCCTCTACCACCATTTGTAAAAGCTCTTAAGCAGCTGATTGTGCTATAATGAACTCAAGATTCAAGATATTCATGATGTAGGAAGAAATGCTAAGACAATGGGAATTTTATCCTAATTAATCAAATATATATTTAATCCACATTTTTAACACACATAAAAGAACAAAACCAGTCATTAAGTACTAGTTTAAATATGTGGGGTACTAGATATATATATTCACTTGTAAAAGGAACATTGATTATTTCAGTGAAAGAGATCCTTACGTTTCATTACACACACTCAATGGTAAAACAATATACAGTGTCTCACATTCATAAGAATAAAGAAAAGTAAACATATAGCAAGACACTGGATAAGGGGATTACAGGAAAGCTGTATAATAGGAATAGTTCTGAGAGACTATTATCCAGTTGGTCTTGCATTTATATGAAGCCTGAAAATATTTAACAGCCAAGAAATAAATCTGTTTCTACTGCCATAATTTTCCTACTTATAAATAATACTACTGCAATCTCCATCTTTCTCTCCTTCCATCCCTCCTTTTTGGTAAAGAAAAGGAAAGCACATAACACTGCTGTGAGTTCCTAACAATATAACTGAAGCCAAAAAATTAGGACAGGCCAGAAAAAAAACCCCTGAAATTCTTTAGAAACAAAGGGGAAAGCGCTTAGCTATTTAAAACATGGCAAAAAAGAAAAAGAAAGGGTTTGCCTGTTTTAATTGGGAATATTAAGAGCAACAGATCTGTATTCTAAGATTTTTTTAATATATATATTATAGGCACAAAAAACAACTGCTGAGAAGCTAAGTATTTTGAATGGAGAGGAAAAGCAAACTGGTTCAAGAAAAGAGGAAGATGTAACATGAAGTGTTTAGTGTTACCAATGGAAAAGGACGTAACTGTCACTAGTTTTCATGACTGACACCACTTTTAGTGTTAGAAGAGACTTGGGACACTTCTAGGTCAGTGATTAGCAATGGTATCACCAAAAAGGACCACTCCCTTAAAAAATTACCCTCTCCCCCCAGGGTCTTCAAATATTACGAGATTTTACCTATAGATCTAAATAAATGCCCATATCTTATTAACCAAATATATGTAATAAAAAATAAAGAGGGATAAAATAATTTACATCAGGTTTTCTGAAATTTTGAAAATAGTTTATGACTCCTCACATGTAGAACCCTAGAAGGCTGGGAATCAATTTGCTCATTTTGCAAGCAAGTATAAATGGAGGCCTAGGAAGGTTAAATGGTAAACTTCTTCTAAAAAAATAATAAGGTTCAAAAATCCAAAACGTAATTGGTAGGTAACAGAACTGGTGTGAAAATAAATATCCACATTTTAGTAGTAATACTTCTGATTCATTTGTTTGGCTTTTATAGTATTTGTTTCGGCTGTTAAAAACTTTCAGTCAAGGCTATATCTCATTTAAAAATGGCCGTTTTAGCTAATCATTAAATATCTTTGTGAGATGTAAGTGGGTGGAGATGGGAGTATAAGCTGAACTCACCCCTGTATTATTTATAGTTTCTCATGTGCCCTAGTGTCTGAGGAATGCAATTACAAGACAATCTGAAAAAGGCAGCTAAGGAGAAAAATGATACTGTCTAGGACAAGTGCCAAATTTTATTTCTGTCAATCATGTCTTCATATTACCCATCACTTCCTGACCTGGCAAAAAGTCAGTCTGAAGACTGAATTTGTACCTACTCTGTGATGACATCAAGTGACGTGCCCTGATGGCCCTGCCAATACACATAGAAAAAGGAAGTCATTAAATAACAGCCCCCAAGTTTTTAATAGTAGAAAGCTTAAAATTGTTTTTAAAAAGTAACTAAGTCTAAGATACCATTTTTCAAACTGAGGGTTGTAATCCATTATCGGGTCACAGAAGCAATTTAGTGAATCGTAAATCAGGATTTTAAAAATCAAATCAAATCGAAATAATTAAATATGGAAAATAGAATAAATTACAAATAGTAAGTATTGTTTCATGAAAAAATTATTTAAATATATTACATATATACACATATATAGATGCATACAAACATACACAAAACACATATATCTATGTGTAACTCAAAATATAAAAGGTATATATCTGTTGTTAAGAGTATATATTTATTTTTTTGTGTGAATTAAGAAGCATTATCTATTTTTTGTGATCTAAATTATCCATTTAGAGTTGGGCTTAGAAATCCTCCCCTAAAAACTCATAGTAAAAGAAAATGCTACTAAACTTGGCCTCATTTGTTTTTCACTTACAGGCTTAGGTTGTACCCAGTCGCCTTTTCTCAGTCTCAGCACTCTTTCCACTACAATGTCTCGGTCTTCTAGTTCCCTCTTCCGCAGCCTACGTTCCCTGGCTGTCTACAGTGCTGGTTCCTCTTTATCCTCCTACCTCCTGGTTATGGGAATGGGCTTTGCCCTTGAAAGCTGCCATTCCTTCTGTACATTTTCCCCTTGCTGAAAATTTATCCATTTGCATGGTTTCAAATAATATTTCTATTTTGTCTCAGCCTTCTAGGTGCTTATGATGAGTGAGGAGGACATGTATACATGCCATGTCCTTTAATGGCTTTGTGCCTTTAAATTGTTCCCTCTGCCTAGGAAGAAGCCTAGCCATCAATGAAAGATGAGGAGGAGGAGGCACAGAGTTAAGATATTTGCTTCCTCTTTTTTTTGTTTTTTGTTTGAAGCGAGTCACTTGTTAAGGAGATTAAACCAGTAAAAAGGGAAGTTAACAATGCATTTATTCAGTAATTCTTAGAGGAGATAATTACTGGAGCAAGGTCTCAAGAAACTGAAATTCAATCAGCAGTTGTAGAGATTCACCATGGGCTGAAGAGGGATATCTTTTCTACAATGATTGGAGGAAAATAAATACGGGCAAGAATGTCTAGAGGTATATGTGGGGAAGAAGTGGTATAGATCTGCCTAAGTATTATACACCAACAGAAGTTGGTCTTTCTTTTTGTCAAGTAAGAGGTTAATCAGCATGATGGGGAAGATGGTGGGGTGAGAGAACTCCAAAGAATGGTGTAGGGTTAAGAGCACTTTGGAGCATGAAGAAAGGCACCGATTAGGACCTACGGCAGCTTTGAGGACAGAGTTAAGAATGCAACAGTGAACTTATAGTGGTTCAAATTTGTTCTGATTTTCCCCCCTAACTGTCCTAAGCAGCTCAGGGGTACACATAAAGAAGGCAAATGGCTTATGGGTGCACAGTTGGAGTTTCCCTAGGCAGAAGCATTACAAGGAAATACGGGTAAAGGGATTAAATGTACAAGGGATAAAGTGGTTAAATGACTAAAGAAGGGAGTAATTCTGGGAAGGGCCTAATCAACTGGAATACAATGAGGCAGTCAAGGAACTTGAGCTCTGTGAGACAGCAAAACAGATGTTTAAAAAGGGGGAAGCAAACATATATTAAAAACAAAAATTAAAAAAGATATAAATAAATAGAAGGCCTAATATTTTCTTCTCAACTTCAGTAACATCTTGTAGATGCCACTCTGCAAACTGTGCTCTAGAGGGATAGATATGAGTATTCCGAAAACAATGCGGGGGGGGGGGCACATAAAACTGTCATAATTAAAAAGCTGAAACTGTGTAAATCAGCTCTGAAAGAAATGATAAAATTAAGTTTCTGACTCTTTAAAGCAGGAACAGGGAACATCTAGCCCACAGCCGTATCATTTGGTCTGGCCCTGCCAAGACAATAGCAGGCGGGACTCAAAATTCAATAAATCTAGGAGCTTTTTGCATAGCTAATTTTTAAGTTGATAATTTTGTATGGCCCCCAAATGCTGTTATAAATATCCAAATGGCCCTTGGCAGAAAAAAGGTTCCCCACCCCTGCTTTAAAGCTTTAGACTGGGCTATATTGAAGCTCTATTGAGGAGCTGCTTCACGAGGTGCCAAATCCTTGCAACTACAAGAACATCTAGGCAATGATCATGAAAGACTGATGTACCAGATGCATTCTCACCTTAGCTAAAGAAAATATCCCTTAAGTGCAGTATAGCAAGGAAAACAAGCCCCAGTTTTAAAATGATGACCAAAGGTTTAAACAATGACATAGTAAAGTTTCTCCTTCCTTAGCAGCAGAAACTGTCTCTTGTATGTTATACCAAAAAACCACTCACCTGAATAAAATGTGTTGATTTTGGCAAGTTCCTTTTCACAGGTTTGGAAAAATTTTTCTTCAAACTTGGCAAAATACCTCTTTACTGTGTCCTCATCTGTAACTGAAAGAAAAAAAAAACAATATTTAAATTTAATGTCTGAAGGCCAGTTAGGGAAACTAGGGAAATAAAATTTAAAGTTACTTTTCTTAGTCTTCAAAATGACAACAATATACAGATTTCTTTGAAAACATAAACTGTGAACCATATTAAGAAAAGACTAATCAAAGGCCTCTTCACAGGAACACAATTATTTTTTTTAATAGAATGAGACTCTCTAAATCTCTCCCATAATAAATTTATAGTGGTGGAGAAAATGCGTGTTCTAAGACTTTAGAAGAGGCACACACTACTGTAGACAGAGGTGAACAAGGAAGATTCAAGGTGTTGGCAGTTGAAATGAGTAGGATTCTGCAAGAGAGTAGATAAAATAGTTCAGGGGGAAAAAGATGCAAGAGAAAACAAAGACATGAATATGTCATATGTTTCTGGAAAAAATGAGTTGACTGTTCTAACAATATTAAATTACTTTCTGATTTTTACTTTGGATGCACCAGACACAGAAAAGGAGATGTAGACTGATAGTTATAAATTAGATATTCCAAACCTTCGGATGCTGGGTAGGAGCATAAATGAACTGAGCAAGTGGGTGATTGTACAACTGTGGTGATAAATGGAAACTGCCACCTATAGGATAAGGAGTGGTATGAATTCTGATAAATTGGAGAGCACATGTCCACCTAGTTAGCTGCTGCCATGTGGTGATATGGGCTCCAGGTTGTAAGATCTTTCGAATTTTCAGAAGCCATAAATCTAGATATTTTAAAAATACTGTGTGTGCCAATCAATGTAAGTCTCTGCAGGCTGGATCCACTGTGTGAGTTCTGACATATAGCATATTGATTTACTGAATCCCATAAGCACAAATATATGCAGCTTCAGGAAGTCCGAAGCCTAAAAGGGTAGGTTTTTCGCCCACGTGAGGTCTGACTAGACTCCAGATACTAATCACAATGTAGAATCATCCTATTTCTGGATCTCTGAGGCACTCTAAACCTGAAATGTCTAGAAAAAGTATGGGTGTTTTTATGTCCCACAGATGCCCCAAATCTTAGTGCAATCCCAGGAACCCATAAATAATTCACTTGTCCAGGCATAAGAGAAATAGTGTTTCCCTAACCCAACCCATACACATATACATACTAATTCATAGTACCAGGGATTTTTTTAAAAACAAACACAAATGCTTAAAATGAAGTCTCAAAAAATTAAGTCAAATCTATTCACTTAATTAGAATAACAAAAATGTAAGAAAAATAGTACTACACAAAATGTTAACTTTTATTTATATACATCAATTTCTCTATTTCTTATGCTTTAGAACTGAAGAGATAATGCAGGATTATATTGATTTTGCAGTAAAGAAGGGATGCCACTTTAAGTTCCTCATGTAAGCTCAGCAATTTAGGTACAATAAAGGCTACAGCTGCACAAAGCCACTGAGAGTTATTTTTTCAAAGCATAAAGCTGACCTTGAGTTAAAGATGCTCCACGGTAATGATGCTGCTATTATAATAGCATCTGGCTATAGCTGATTTAAAATAAGAGTAATACTTTATTCTATTTAATTACCTACTATTTTTTTCTATTTTCTTTTATTCTCTATTGTATTGTAAGGAAAGAAAACCCCAAAGCAAAAAATGGACTTGGTCATATTTACTTGTTTCCCTATTAACAGACAGCTTTCATTAACCTAACATGATAGAAATAAACAAAGTTGTTCAGCAAAGTAATTAAAACATAGCTTCTGCTTTAAAAATAACTTTAACATGTATTAATGTTTACATAGAGATTGCATATTCAGCAACTTCAACTATTTAAAATATTACTAAGAACCTAGAAATGAAAAAATCTAAGCCTCTGAGAAACTAAAACATATGTAATAAATTTTATGTACTAAAGTATGAACATTGTACCCATAAATCAATCACGTGAATTCTTCATTTCCTCAATTTAGAGACTATTTTATCTAAAATACCAGCAGTCTGCTATCTAGTTTTCTAGTTCACATATTAATTAATAGCCACAAATCAGAAGAGGGATGAGTAAGATTACAATAACACTAAGAAGTAACAGCAAACAGAAGAAAGAGAAAGTAAAAAACTATAGATAAAAATAGCAAGAATAGCTATTTCAAAAGACATAGTAACTAAGCACAATAAGATGTACATTATTAGTAAAGGAATTAGAAAAACACAATGAAAAGAACAGAAATAAATCTGTATATAATAGAGATTTAGATTAGGATAAAGGTGGCTTCAAATCAGCCAGAAAATAATGTACTATATAACAAACAGGGCTGGTTCCACTGACTATCCATTTAAGTAAACTCCAAATGGAGTTTAAAAAAAACAGTATTACAAAATACCAGGAAAAAAAATTACATAACTCTACATGGAGAAAGTCTTCCTAAACACTACACAAAACAGAGGTCATAAAGGGAATGATCGGCATTCTCACAAAATGAAATATCTCCAATCCACAAAACACCATAAGCTAAATTAAAAGACAAAAACCAGACAGGAAAAACAAATCTGCAACACTTAAAGGGTTTACATGCAAAATGCATTTTTTAAAATTCTTACAAATCAATATTAAAAAGATATTCCATAAGAAAAATGGGTCAAGTAGAGCAATTCATTAAAAAATACAAATGGCCAATGAACAAATAAAAGAATTCTCAACATCCCCAATATCAAATAAATGCAACTTAAAAATAATAAAATACAATTTTTCAACCATCATATTAGAAGCAATTTTAAAATACTAACATTATTTTGGCAATGGTGAAGGTAAATGAACACTCTCACTCCCTGTTGGTGGAAATGTAAATTTATAAAGTCATTTAGGAAGACAGTAGCTATCAAAATTTTCAGTGTGTTCAATCTCCCACAGGAAGTATATTCTAAAGGAGTCTCTGTACAAACAGATGTGCAAGAATGTTTATGCACCATTATTTACTTTTTTTTAAATATATCTTTATTGATTTCAGAGTGAGGAAGTGAGAGGAAGAGAAAGAGATAGAAACATCAATGATGAGAGAGTCGTTATAGGTCGGCTGCCTCCTGCATGCTCCCAACTGGGGATCGAGCCTGCAACCCAGGCATGTGTCGACTGGGAATCAAACTGTGATCTCCTGGATCCTAGATCTATGCTCAACCGCTGAGCCATGCCCGGCCGGGCATGCACTGTTATTTTTAATAGTGATAAAGAAAACAAAGTGATGTCCAACAAAAGGAGAATAGTTAAATAAATTCCAATAATACTGTATAACACTATGTAGCCATTTAAAAAATGATATACATACATTCTGGTATGTATGAAAATCCCAAAACATACTACTAAAGAAAAAATTTATATAACAGAATATATAAAGCATGATCTCATTTATGAAAAAATATGTGCATAAGTTAATATTCTTATGTTCATTCACAGAAAGAAGATTTCAAGGATGCATACCAAACTGTTAATTGTGGTCATCTCCTTTGAAAGAGGAGTAGATATGACAGGGATTCTCACATTTTGCTATCTATACTTACTGTATTGTTTGAATCCATTACAATGAAACTTATTCCTGACGGATAAATAAATTATATTGTATAAATAAAGGGTATTATTAACTGGAACAAAAGGAGAAACATGTCACACCCAAACCTTTAAATTATACATAATAAAACCTAACCAGCATAGCTAGTTGAAAAGGGTATCCATATCAGAATTTAGAGGTACACAGAATAATTATGCCCTTTACTTCAGTTATGAGAAGTTGGTAGATCTACAGATAAATTTCTGTTAAATATACCCTATCTGCTGAATAATGTTAGTAATCAGTAACTCCAAATTGGAGGAACAGAGAATTTCAGCATTCAGAAACAAACTAGCCCAATTCCCTTGTTTTATAGGTGAGGAAGTGTAGGTATTGAGAACCTAGATAATATGAGGGTTTCCCCCCTCCAGTAAGAATGTAAGTTTTACAGAAACTTGCTGTATTTTCTTAATATAAAATAAAGAATATCAAAGTGGCTACGTGTTACAAGAGTCTATGGATTGAATTGTGCGCCCTTCCCCCCCCATTTATATGTCAAATCTGTAATCCTCAGAGTGACTTCCTTTGAGGAGATAATGAAGGTTATATGAAGTCATAAGGGTGGGGCCTTATTCCAATAGGAAGATTCATCCCTCTCCCTCCCTCTCTGTCTCCCTAGATGTTCACACTGACAAAAGGTCACGTGAGAACAGCAAAAAAGCCATCTGCAAGCCAGGAAGAGGGGCCTTAATGGAAAAGCCAGCACCTTGATCTTGCATTTCAACCTTGTAAAGCTGTGAGAACATATATTTCTATTGTTTAAGGCACCCAGTCTATGGTATTCTGTTATGGCAGCCCTAGTCGACTACAAAAATGAACTTAACATGAATTCAATAATTAGTCACAAAAGACTAAGTAAGTCTCGTTCAAAGAAAACTGCATAAATAAGTGCAAATTTCAGCAAGAATATCAACAATTATAAGATTAGCATCAAGAGGGAAAAAAAGGAAAACGGGTGAAAAAAATCTAGAATTCGTTAAGTATGACTCAGAGAACACTTAGCTCTGAGTTAAATAAATATTAATTGAGTCAGTCATACTAAAGAGAGAGACAATGAGGCAAAGATTTTTTTGTCATTTCTATTACGGTCTTATCTTTATCTCATATTTGTGGCTGACAGGCAATTTCTTTCTCATCCACCCCCAAAATTACTAAGTTAAAAGCAAATAACCTTAAGAGTACTAATCAAGGTAAAATAGTCCTACCGCATAGCAACCACCATCAAGTGCTTTTTACAGCAATTTTCAGGAATACTTTTATTTTTATACCATCAGTGTCATTTCCCCCATACAATCTCTCAAAAATCAATTCTTTAAAACCACTAGTAACTTCTTCAAATATCTTACCTGTTCCATTCAAATTATTATTGTTGCTTTCAGTTTTTTTAATTGACAGATCTGATATATTGGTAGGGATTATTATCTTTTTTATCTTTATAGATCCTATACTCAATGTAATGTCTGGTACACAGTATGTGCTTCATAGATTTTTTAAATTGTAATGTTAAAACAAATTTAATAATTATGTGAAAATTATGATGCTTTAAGTTTTTTTAAATATGTTTTATTGATTTTTTTAGAGGAGGAGGAAGGGAGAGGGATAGAGACAGAAACATCAATGAGAGAAAAACGTCATTGATCAGCTGCCTCCTGCACGCCCCCTACTGGGGATAGAGCCTGAAATCCGGGCACATGCCCTGACCCGGAATCAAACCTCTTGATTCCTGGGTCGACGCTCAACCACTGAGCAACGCCAGCCAGGCTTTATTAAAATTTCAAGAAATAAAGCTCCAGCAACTGAATATTCATTAGCAAAAGAATGAAGTTGCACCTCTACCTCACACCACATACAAAAATTTGTCTAAATGGATCAAAGGCCTAAATGTCAAAGCTAAAACTACAGAACTCTCAAAAGAAAACAGGTATAAATTTTCATGACCTTAGATGACGCAATGGTTTCTTAGATTGACACTAAAAGCATAAGTGATGAAAGAAAAAAACTGATAAATTGGACTTCACCAAAATTAAAAATTTCTGTGTTCAAAAAGGCACTATTAAGAAAGTGAAAAGACAACCACAGAATGAAAGAAAATATCTGCAAACCATATATCAGATAAGGGTCTAGTATCCAGAATATATAAAGAACTCTTATAATTCAACAATAAAAAGACAAATATCCAAATTAAAAATAGGCAAAGGACCTGAATAGACACTCCTCCAAATGGCCAGTTGCACATGAAAACATTCCAACATCATTAATCATTAGGGAAATGTAAATCAAAACCACAATGCTACTTCATACCCAGCAGGATGTCTATAATAAAAAGGACAGACAATAACAAGTGTTGACAAAAATGAGAGACACTGGAACCCTTATATACTGCTGGGGGTGGGGTGTAAAATGGTGCAGGAACTTTGGAAAACAGTTTGGCAGCTCCTCAAAAAATTAAATATGAAGTTACCATATGATCCAGTAATATCACTTCCAAGTATATACACAAGAGAAGTGAAAACATATGTTTATACAAAAATTTCTATACAAATGCTCAAAGCAGCATTATTCATAATAGCACAGAAAGTGGAAAAAGTCCAAGAGTCTATCAACTGATGAATGGATAAACAAAACATGGCACATCCATATAATGGGATATTATTCAGACATAAGAAGGAATGAAGTACCATTACATGCTACAGCATGTGTGAACCTTAAAAACATAATCAAAGGGAAACAAGCCAGACACTAAAGACCATATACTGTATAATTCCACTATGAAATGTCCAGAATAGGCAAATCCAGAGACAAAAAGCAGATTAGTGGTTATAAGAGGCTGACAGAGGAGAGAATGGGGAGTGATTAAATGTTTTGGAATTAGATAGTGATGATGGTTGTATAACCCTGTGAATATACTGGAAATTACTGAATTATATACTTTTTTTTTTTAAAGTATATCTTTATTGATTCAGAGAGAGGAAAGGAGAGGGAGAGAGAGAGAGATAGAAACATCAATGATGAGAGAGTCATTGATCGAGCCCGCAACCCGGGCATGTGCCCTGACTGGGAATCGAACCCCGATTGCCTGGATCCTAGGTCGACGCACAACCGCTGAGCCACGCCCGGCAAGGCTGAATTATATACTTTTAAAGGGTGAATTTTATAGTATCTGAACTATACTTCAACAAAAATATTTTTAAGTTTAACCCTATAATAAAAACACACTGATAAAGCATATTTACTTATTCAACAAATAATTCTTCTGCCTATTAGATACTAGGCTCTGTGCTAAATGCTGGGGATATAATGAACAAGATAGATGTGGCTCCTGCCCTCATAGGCTTTCACTCTAGTGACTGAGACAAGAAGAAACCCACACAAATAAACAAAGGATTACAAACTGAAGAGTGCTATGAAAGCAACAAACAGGGTACTGAGATAGAGGTAGATAGTAGGATAGATGACTATCCTTTTTGGCAGAGTAAGAGATGGTCAGAAAAGACGTCTCCTTAGGAGATGATATTTAATCTGAAACCTGAAACTGAAAAATAAGGAAGAGCAAAGGCAAAATAATTTCCAACAGAAGGAACAGCCTATTGGGAAAGAAATGGGGGTGCCTAAGGACCCAAAAGCAGTTCAAAATAAGGTTAGGGCCCTGGCCAGTGTGACTCGGTTGGAACATCATCCTGTACACCAAAAGGTGGTGTGTTAGATTTCTGATCAGGGTACATATACAGGTTTCAGATACCATCCTGGTCTGGGCATGTGCAGGAGGTAACCCAATCGGTTTCTCTCTCACATCGATGTCTCTTTCTCTCTCTCTCCCTTCTCTAAAAATAATAATAATAATAAATTTTTAAAAAGGTTAAATAAGGTAAGTAAGCAAAGGCCTTTACACACCGGGAGGCCATGTTAAGGAGTTTGAATTTTATTCTAAGTTTGATGAAAAGTATTGAAGGGTTTTAAGGAGGAGTCTAAAAAGTGGGGGCGGGGGGAGGAGTAGAATTAGTCTACTTTTACTAAATAATTTAAAATAGCATTCCCAGGACATTAGGTATGTGGGTGAAGGAGAAGGAGAAGAATGTCAATAACTTCAAATAAGTTTGGGAAATAAAAGTATAAACAGAGTTAAGCTGATATCTTTAAGGAAGTAGTTCTCAACCGGGCACAAGTTTGCCTCTCGGAGATCATTCGGCAATGTCTGGAGGCATTTTTGTTGTCAAACTGGAAGGGTGTTACTGGAGTCTGATCGATAGGCCAGGATGCTGCTAAACATCCTACAATGCCCAGGATATCATCTTC
Source organism: Miniopterus schreibersii (assembly GCF_964146895.1). Taxonomy (NCBI): domain Eukaryota; kingdom Metazoa; phylum Chordata; class Mammalia; order Chiroptera; family Miniopteridae; genus Miniopterus; species Miniopterus schreibersii. The sequence goes on along the minus strand of NC_138119.1, from coordinate 20,527,307 downwards.
TGGCTCCCAAAATGTCAACAGTGCCAAGGCTGAGAAACTGCTTTAAGACAAAAGAAGCTTTACTATGCTAATATACACTGTTGTTATTCTATGAAAAAGAGACAAAGTGTACTGTGCTTCCCAAAGTTCCTTATAAGACTATAATCCCTCTTGGTTGGGTAAAAGAAACAGCAGAAAGAAGCCGGGGAAAGGTGTGAAGAATATTTATTAAAATTTCCTGGAACATTATTCTGTGGAACACTAGTTTGAGAGGCACAAACTTTAATATCACCACTTCCTCTTTGCATTTTTATTATATTCCATAACTTTTTAGCTTCTCAAAAAGTACTCATAAAAGAGAGCTGGATAAATAAAGATTAACATGTGACTAGATTCCATCAACTACAGAAAGAATATTTAGCATTTTTGGTTTTATGTTTTTACCAAAAAGGGTGCTTTTTTAAAAGTGTGATTTACAAATTAGGAATAAATAACCTGAACTTGTGTTTTTTTCCCAAATGCTACTTTATCAACAGATGGGTGAACTATATAAAGCATATGGCAAAAAAGATTTCATACATAAAAATGTTACTCTAAAGTCACTAGTGTAGTAGAAATAGAAGCAACTGGGAGTCATTCAATCACCAAGCACTATATTGAGTGAACCAGGGAATGAGGCAGATGCTAGGAATGCAATGACAAACAAAATATGCCCTCAGAGATTGCATCTACCTGAGGAAACAGACTTTAATCAAATAATCACACAAATACACAAACTGTGAGTAAGTTGTGAAGAAAAAGTAAAGAAGAGGAAAGACAGCATTGGGATCAAGCTAATCTGTGAGGACCGGGGGGAGAGGTGTGGGAATCTCATCTCTGAAGATGTGACGAAATCTGAAGGGTAAGTAGACATTGGCTAGAGCAGCAGAAGTGCTCCAAGCAGCAAGAACAACTTATAACAAGATGCTATAGAAGACACAGACAACAAATTGATGGTTGCCGGGGGCGGGTGAAAAAGGGAAAGGGGATTAAGAAGTTCAAACTTTCAGTTATAAATCATGGGGATGTAATGTACAGCACAGGGATTAGAGTCTATAACACTGTAATAACTATGTAGGGTAACAGGTGGTTACTAGACTTACTCTGGTAATCACTCTGTAAGGTATATAAATGTTGAATCACTATGTCGTGCACCTGAAACTAATATAATACTGTATGTCAATTTAAATGAAAAATAAATAAGTATCAGAGGTATGGAAACATGGAACAGACTGATGAATCTCAGAGGGAAGGAGGGTGGGGGTGGGGGCCTCGAGAAAAGATTAACCAAAGAATTTATATACATTGTCCCTGGACACAGACAATAGGGTGGTGAGGGTCTCAGGTAGGAACAAGGTGGAGAGGGGCAGTGGGGGGAGGGCGGCTGGATAGGGAGGCCATCTATAATACTCTCAACAATAGATATAAATAAATGAAGGGGATGGGTGGGGGAGGGGGAGTAGGGATGTGAAGGGGAAGGGAAGAGAAACTAAAGAGGCCTGAGTTACTAGAATCCAGGGAGCAAGGGGGACAGAGGTGTCAGTTAAACATAGACAGGCAAGCAGGGGTCTGATCACTTAGGGCCTTCCAAAACAAAGACTAGCCTATTTTCTATGACCAATGAAACACCTTTGAATGATTTTTAAGCAGAGGAATAATTGTGGTCAGATATACTTTGTAAATGAGGGGCTATGGGGATACCAATCAGATGTAATAAAGATATCAAATTAGAGATCGTGATATCCTGAACTAGGGTGAAGGGCACTGGGGACAGAGAAAAAGTAAAGAAATTCAAGATATATTCTGCAGGTAAAAATCAATAGGTTTTAGTGACAGATTGGATATGGTTCTGTCGCCAACTACCTGTATTAACCTGAGTGACTCTCTGGCTCTGCGTTTTCCTTTTTGACAAACAATGGCATTTCAATAGGCAATCTCTATGTCCTTGCCTAACTCCAAATTTCATATCCCATAATTAAAGCTGCTAATTTCTGCAAAATATGCTGAATTCAATCAGGCTGACGTGGTCCTAAATAAGATTTTCTGATCTATCTTGAGATTTCATCATATGAGGTTTAACTAAATGTGCTTTAAAAACAGTCCTGGTAAAACAATTAACCCTTTGCGGTCATTTGTCTACTCTCAGCCACCACAGCAAGGAACCGTACGAATCTTAACTCTATTCATTCATGTATCAGTTCATAATTTCTCTGAAAGCTCTTAATTCCGACCAGTACGACACCCATGTCCAAATTTAATACGACCGCAAAGGGTTAAAGATTCTTTAAATTCATATCAGTGATATACAATTGAGATAAAATTATTCTCACCGGCACTAGCTGATACAATTGAAACTATTTATCACCCCAATGAATATCTACCAATGTCTGCTAGGCAAAAAGCACCAATAAATGAGATAACAAAAATAATTCCAGACCGGCCGGGCGTGGCTCAGCGGTTGAGCATCAACCTAGGATCCAGGCGATCAGGGTTCAATTCCCGGTCAGGGCACATGCCCGGGTTGCGGGCTGCAGCCGACCAATGACTCTCTCATCATTGATGTTTCTGTCTCTCTCTCTCCCTCTCCTTTCCTCTCTCTGAAATCAATAAAGATATATTTAAAAAACAAAAACAAAAATAATTCCAAAAAAGGCATAATTCAATAGTAAAACAGTGGCATATGCCAGTGTTTTCAAATGTTTTCTGCTCTTGTAACCTCTATTTTGAAAAACTATTCTGCATATTTTTAAGTTATTACAAAAGATTTGAACACTTTTAAACAGTTATAAATAATGTAATTTCTGGTGCACTGTAATTATTTGCATTTAAAAATAACATGACATTGTTTTAAATGTAGCTAATGGAATTTAAATGTCATAGCAATATGATAGCCACCAGCATTCATTATCAAACACATAAAGATAAATTCTTTAACAGTTGGAAATTTTATATTATTTAATTTTCTTCTTGAACTTGTATTTCCATTATACTAACATTATAGAATTTATTCTAACATATTTTTAGGTTTGAAAGTTATTTATTGATGATACTACCATACTTCCTAGCCATTAAATATATATAAATTAAAATTTAAATATAAAAACTTTCCTAAATATAAAGCCCTAAATATTAAAATTTCTTTGACATTGAGCTATCATTACAATTATTAGGACATATTACATCAGCACAACATAAACTTTGATAAATATTAAGCATAACAAATAAAATTTTATTGGGAATTTGAAAATAAATCTCATATTTAAATGGATACAGCTCTCTCTCCTAATTAGTTCATATACCCACTGATAAATATTACATTATTACTAGAGTAATAAATATTACATTTGCTCAAATGATGAATATTACATTATTTTCTAGAATATTATGAATATTGTAAAATGAGGCCATTAGCAAGCATTGCTATCCTTATTTTTCATCTTAGAGATGTAAGTACTGAGAAAACTTGTTCACATAAATGAGTAAGTAGATTAGAATGAAAGTTTGTTATAGCAATGTCAATTCTCCAAGTGTTTTGCAAAACTTGCATAGGGATCTATTGTTAAAACTTAGTTTTAATAATACATAAACTGACAAGTCTTCCTTCAATTTCATTGAAAATAATTTGACTGCAAAAGGATATTACCCTGTTAATCACTTACTTTCTCAATATCTATACTAAGTATTGAGTATTTCAGACTACAGATGCTCCTCAACTTATGATGGAGTTACATCCCAATAAACCATCATAGGTTGAAAATACATTTAATATACATAGTATTAGTTTAGTATTAGTTTAACTAGCCTATCAAACATCATAGCTTAGCCTAGCCTACCTTAAACATGCTCAGAACACTTACATTAGCCTACAGTTAGGCAAAGTCATCTCTCTCACTGCCACTGCCAGAATCACAAGAGAGTATTGTGTCACATATCACCTGCCCAAGAAAAGATCAAAATTCAAATACGGTTTCCACCGAGTATCACTTTTGCATCATCGTAAAGTCAAACCATCAAGCTGGGAACTGTCTGTATTCCTTTACTGAGGGTCAGAGAGGTATGCATCATAACAAAATTCAGACTTACTAAAAAATAAAGTTTTATTTTATAAAATCAAGGAAAGGCGATTTGAAAGAGGACTCCTTGACTGCTGGCAATTACTCAGGTAAATCAATTTCAGGAATCAGTATATATGGAAGATGTGAATGAATTCCCCTAAAAGACAATAAAAAAGGACTTTTTTTCAGCACTGTTCTTCATTTAACTAACATGACAAAATACTGACTTGTACAAAGATGACTATATTTTCAAGAGAATTACCTATCCTTCATTGGAGGTCTTCCATTTGCTAATTCTGTTAGCCTAATTAATTACTTCACATAACTGGAAAGTTATATGCCGTTATTTAAAGCCACTTTGTTAATCAAACCTATCTAGTTAAGTCTACCTTTAGTTAAATTATTACTAATCATTTCACTTCTACAAAGCAACAGGTTATATATATTAAGACTGAAATTACTATTACCCAAATACAAAATATTTGATGATTACCCAAAATGAATAGTATTAGTTTAACTGAATTTTCAGTCTTTTTTTTTTTTAAACAAAGATGAGTACAAGAATGAACCATAAGAATTATAAGGACTCTGGTTACTTATAAAGCTTTCAGATAACTGCAACTATGTAACTATTTCATTTCTCTCTGAAGTGGCAGGCATGTAACTAAGAACAGAATGCATTTATAATAAACATAAAATCAATATTCCAGTCAAATATAAACCAAAGTATGTTTCACTCTTTGTTAATTCTTTAAGATCCAGAAACTACATCTTTGTTGAGACTTTTTCCCAATGTTCCCAAATTTTATTCTAATTTTACTCTAATTTCATAGAGACATATCAACTAAAAAAAAAAGTTATTAGCTAAATTCCCTCAAAGCCAGGGTTTTATATACTTCCCTCCTCCTTTATATTCTGGGACCATTTAGTATTCTTCAAATTAGACCAGAAAAGCAGCCACTGATAAAAAGACTCTTCCAATGACTGACTGAAAATTAAAACACATCCCAGAATCATACTGAGTAAAATGACAGAACAAAGCAAAAGTATATGTAAAACAATGAAATTAAAGAAATAAACAACTAGCTACTAGAATGCAAATTTTGCAAAAGCTTAGTTATTTTATTTATTGATTTACTTATTTAAATTCTCACCTGAGGATATTTTTTCCATTGCTTTTCAGGGAGAGTGGGGGGGGGGGGAGAGAGAGAGGGAGAGAGAGAGAGAAAGAGAGATGGAAACATTGATGTGAGAGAGACACATCGATTGGTTGCCTCCTGGATCTGCACCAACCAGGGCCAAGGATCAAGCCTGCAACGGAGGTATGTGCCCTTGGCCAGAATCGAACCTGGGACCCTTCAGTCCATGGGCTGACACTCTAACCTCTGAGCCAAACCAGCTAGGGCTGATTTTATATATTTAAATAGAAGATTTGGACAGGTGGTAGTGTTTATTTTCTTGAGGAAAAAAGAACATATTCAATTCAATTCAAAAACTAACTAATTTCTGATCTAAAAATCAAAGTTGGGCTCTTAATTACATATAGACAAATGTACCATCTAAGCAACTAAAGCATATTCTATAGCTGTAGCTTTCTTAAAACAAAACATGAATGGGGGATTCTGGTCCAAGGTGGTGACATAGGAGGCTCCTAAATCCATCTTCTCCTACACACACTGAATCTACAGCTACTCACAGAACAATTTCCTCTGAAAGAAAACCAGAAACTGAGTGACTCTTACATATTGGCTGAATGAGAAAATGCCCACATCACCCACACTGAAATGGTTAGGAAAGGCTGAAAACAGTCTCACTATAAACATCACCCCCAGCAAAGCACCAGACAATCAAGAGGGAACTCCCAAGTTCTTTCAGAGGAGAGAAGGGACTGAACCCAACATCTAAGGAAGAAATAGACAGCAATACAATACATTTAGGGGACTTCAATAATTCAATTTCAACAATGCACAGATCATCCAGACAATATAAATAGGTAAACACTGGACTTAAACTATAAGTTAGAACAGATGGACCTAACAGACATTTACAGAACATTCCATCCAACAGCAGCAGAATTTTCTTCTCAATCACACATAAAACACTCATCAGGGCAGATCATATGCTAGGACACAAAACAAGTCTTAATAAATTTAAGAAGGCTGAACTCATATCAAGCATCTTTTCCAAACCACAATTGTATAAAATTAGAAACTTAGTCTCAACCTCTATAGCTACCCTGAACTATATATATTCAGTTCCCTAAGCCATACTTTTACTTTCTTACTTAACACAAGCTGTTCTGCCAGAACATTTCTCCCTAAGCACCCCAAAACCATCTCTTCCCTCAGCCCCAACATTCATATTCACATTACCTTCCTTGTTCCCTGACACCCTCTTAAATAACCCTTCTCAGACACATTATGGAACAGAACCACCATGAGCATACTTAACACATTAAATTAGTGACTGTAAATAACCTCTATTTCTTGGGATAGGGAGTATCAGGTAAATTTCAGGCACAGAATATGAGAAAGAATACTAGGAAATGGCATTGGAGAGCTAGAAAAGAGGAAAAGCTACAATGAACCTGTACTGTTGGAGTGGAATCAGAGATATCATTAGTATGAACTAATGGTTATTTATATATATAAATAAACAGACAGATATAGAAATATACATATGTGTACATGCAAGGGTAAATACACACACACACACTCCTACTGGCTCTATCTGCTATCACAGTGTAGGAGCAATGATACTCTAATAACAATGAGCACTCCCACCACTCAGATCTTGATTTCTAAATATCATTCTCCAATAAAAGGAGTCAGGACTCTTAGGAAAAGAGGTTGATTCCAGGACTGGAGTAGGTAAAATACAAGAAGAGCCAGGAATATCTTGTAATACCAGCAAAGAAATTCTCACAAAAGAATGGGGGGCATGTCAAAATGAACCAGCCTGAAGAAGCTCCCAGTGGCCAAAGCAATAAAATAAATGATAGTACTGTATTATAATCCACAGAATAAAACCTATATTGATATAAATAAATAATTGAATAAGTAAATAAATGTGGGAGAAAGAGGAGTTTTCTTCTTACAGAAGAATTCTAATTAATATATGCAGAAGGAATGAGAGAAAAACAAAATCACCATTAGGCGAACACCACAGTATTAATTAAACAACTGTAAGCAATATTTACCCATAGATGCTAAAACCAGTGGGCAAAAGTTTAAGAAATAGGAAGATATTTATCAATATAAAGGGGAAAATAGTAACTTTACAACACAGAAGCTGGGTAGACACCAATATTACCAATAAAATAAGAGCTATCAACATCATGGACCCCTTGAAACGATGCACTGTAAAGACATATCACTTCTACGGTAATCTTGACAAAAAGGCATAACCTGAATCTAGTAATTAAAAAAATCACAAAAATAAACTTAGAGACTGTACAAAATAACTCATCAAAGTAGAGTAGCCAAATTGTCAAAGTCATGACTAAGGAACTCTCACAGATTGAAGGAGGCTAAACAAACAAATCAATGCAATGTGGGACCCCAAATTGGATTTTTGCATAGAAAAGAACATGAGGAGAAAATCTGGTAAAATTCTAACATGGACTGTTGTTTAGTCAATAGGGTTGTATCAGCATGTTAATTTCCTGGTTTTGATAGCTGCACTATGGTTAAGTAAACTGAGAACATTAGGGAAAACCGGGTGAAGAGTATACATGAACTCTCTATATTATTCTTGCAACTTTTCTGTAAGTTTAAAATTATTTCCCCAAAAAAGGGACTAATTCAAGATGGTAGGGAAGCATGACAATAGTACTAAGCGAGTGTAAAGTAGTCAAGCAAGCAAATCTTCCTGAGGAAATGACATTTCAGGTGAGTTATAAAGAAGGAACTGAGGGATGTGGAGTAGGAAGAGGTAACAGAATGCGAGACTTGAGAGCAAGGCTGCCTTGAGAAAAAGATCTAATACTGTTGAACCATACCAAGTGAAAGTAAGTTAAAAATGAGGCTGAATAGAGAGGCAGGGGGCAGATGAAGGCGCTATGTTAATACTTGTAAAAGATAGTAAACAGTAGAGTAATATGGTCTGATGCATTTTTAACAAGATTATTTTGCGTTGAGGGTGAAGAGACTGAGACCACCTGCTGAGGAATTTTCATAGGACAGAATACCTAAAAACACTGGATAAAATTTAAAAACCATCCCTTTAAATGCACAGCCAAAAGAAAGTAAGAGACATTTTCAGAGGCCAAAAACCTAAGAAAAAACACAAATCCAAGAAGCTGAGTACTGAAGCAAAAGGCTAAAGGGCATCTGCAGAGATATGCTAGCTAATGAATTAATAAGCTATCAAAATTAAACAGTATTTACATATAAACATAGTTATAAGCTCAAAACCAAAATGATTATTTAAAAGAAAGAATACTGCCCGGCCGGGCATGGCTCAGCGGTTAAGTGTCGACCTAGGATCCAGGCAATCAGGGTTCGATTCCCGGTCAGGGCACATGCCCCGGTTGCGGGCTGCAGCCGATCAATGACTCTCTCATCATTGATGTTTCTATCTCTCTCTCTTCCTCTCCTTTCCTCTCTCTGAAATCAATAAAGATATATTTTTAAAAAATAAATAAAATTAAAATAAAAGAAAGAATACTGAATTAAAAACCTACAGATAAAGATGTCCTTCACCACAGATAATTTGATAGACATGCTCAAAGTAAGTACACCAGCCCTACTGCTGGGAGCATCAAAGCTGACCTGTTTTTTTCCTTCCAGTTGATGCAGCTATTCTGTTCATTTTGCTCTATGTACTGCCATAACATGGTTCAATAAATCCTCATTTTACTTAGTCATTCAACTTCAATTGCCTGTGATGAAAGAACTCAACCCATAATCATTTCTACACTTAAAGTAGAACATATCACACATCTATAGAGGTGAATAATTTCTACTTATATTTAGGGTATCTGTCACCAGGTGAATCACAGTACATGTTTAGGGGAGTTAAGACAGCATAAGCTTACCTCGTCCTTTTAGGCAACTTTATTATACAATTTAGATCTTAAAACAAATGAGTAAACTCCTTAATATAAATGCAGTTCTCTTCAGGTGACTTAGTTATTATAAATTCAATTCATCTAAACATCTTTTAGCTCTCTTTTGTGTCTCATGCCAAAGTCACTAGACTTTGTACACAGTCCTTGGCTCCCATAATTCTCACAGAGGCCTGGTGTTAGCATGTCCTTACTACTCATTAAGTGCCAGGAGAGTTCATAATTATTCTAATAAAGATTATGCTTAATTTGAGAGTGAGAGCTATTTAATTCTACCTTTGCTTTGTTGACCTCAATAATTTGCTCCTTTGCACAAGAGGAGGACATGCTCTGTGTGTACAGGGTGGTGGTTCCACATCCTCTCGCGTTTAACTCTGAACATGCACTAGTACCTCAATGACTCATAAGAAAATTAGATCTTTTGTTTAACAATAAATAGCATCAAATTAAGAAAAACAGCTATTAAAATATAAATTAATACAATATTTCCAGGAAACAACAGGGTGGGAATTCTTTAGAAAAGGACAAACACTATTCAAAATGAGTTCCCAAGACAAAAACACACAAAGCAAATCAAAGACCCCCCTAAAACTGGCATTCTTAACCAGAAGTTCACAAACTAGGAAGGAATTCCTTCTGAAACTAAATGTAAAATGTTACAGATCCTAGGAGGCATTTCTATTTTTCTTAAAATACTTCGTGACTTATTTGCCTTAAAGAAAGTTAAGACCTACTGCTTCAGAATGTTAAAGTATCTGAAGTAAAGAGAAAGGGATACAACAGCAATTCTGCCCTGTTCCAGAATGCCTGGAACAAATTACTCCAAGCAGACTGCAGCTGACTGAACTTACTGAATATTAGCTAGTGAGAAGCATTTTTTCTAAACTTGTTGAAATCTTTAATCATAGAATTTTTATTCACATAAAGGGAATTTATTTTATTTGGGAAAGATTCTGAGAATCATTATAAACAACAACAGCTTAGACTCTTAACGACAATGAGAAATGGCTCTAGTTGCTATAGGAAGGGATCTGAAATGTCTAAGAGGCTGGAATATATTCAGTGGAATAAGGTACCTTTGATTCTTATAGCAAAGTTTATGTGCTCCTCATTCACATTTAATTTTCTAGTTAAGTTTATTAAAGGGTAGTGTGTATAAATCCTGCAAATGCCTGGGGACTATGATTTCATTATACAAAATCCCCTCCATCTTTTGTTCTTCTCAGAGTCACAAAGAATTGCATAAATGTAATCTTAGTCATGTCTCCAATCTAAACTCAGGTGGCATTCGCCAAAAGGAGGTTTTAACAGAATTATGGGGCGTGAGGGTTTCACACAGAAGCATCAATTCTCACCATTTATTTTTGATACACAAAGTCTAGAAACAGACCTATGAATCTTCTATGAATGAAGCAAAGCCTCTTAGAAAGCTATGAACAAGACATCATATATACAGGGTGTCCCAAAAACATGTATACATACTTTGACAGCTGATAACTCAATTTTCACTCCTTTTCAGGTTTAACTGATTTGAAACAATGAGTGAAGCCAGACTAAGCTTTGAATAAACAAAATTTATCCAGTAGACTTTTTTATGGGGATATATAAAAAATAAAGTTTACGGTACAAAACCGGAAATAGTTGATGAATTAAGGACACACAAATACCAAACGAAATTATTCTTGATGTTTGCAATTCCATTGCTTTGCCTTATCAGCAGCACCCGGACCAGAACAGCCATCAGTTTGAAAACAGGAATTGACCCAAAAAAATTATCCATTTCTATAGATTCTTTTAAATTTTGAAAGTGAACTGTATGTTAATAAAATACTGACTTTATAATCATTCAAAGTGTGTATACATTTTTGGGAGACAACCTAGTTTCTAGTGTTTACAAAGCACTCAAACTAAATAAAATTTCATAGTAAACCTTAGTTTTAGGACAAACCTCTATTCACTAAGTTTAAATGAAAAAAAAATTTTAAGTTCTTGTTATAAAAGTAACAAGCCTTTGTTATTAAAAAAAAATCAGTACTCCTACCACTCATAGCAATCTCAGCCACTTTTTTGGCATATTTTTTCTATGAATATACATGAAGGTGTATGTGCTGTATAGTACAGAACTGGGATCATTATCGCTGTGTGTGTGGTTTATATCCTTTTACATAATATTATGTTATAACAACTTTCCCATGTTATTATATATCCTTTAACATCATGATTTTAATGGCTTCGTAATGTTCTCTCATGTGAATGTTCTAGAGTTTATATCATTTTCATGTTATTTGGAATTTACAATGTTTTTTTTTTTTTTGCAAAATTTTGCTACTTTAAGCCATGCTAGAATACACAATTCGATCCTTACATTTTTTGTTCATAAACCTAATTATTAAGATAAAATCAAAGAGTATGAGAATATTTACAGTTGCATAAGGGAGCCTTAAAAACATGATAGTAATTAAGTCATAAAATTATTTCTAAAATGTATAACAGATTGCCCAAATTATTTATTTATTCCAGAAAGGTTTTGAAGAATTTATCTTTAAATTTCATAATCTAACCTCTTACTGGTTTAAATATTCTTAAATAAAATCAACATACTGGAATTGGAGTACTCAAACCAGTGGTTGAGTCCAAACCTCTAAACACTTACTAGATGTATGAGCTTAAAGAAGCCTCTGGAATTTCTCTGAATTTTGGTGTCAATCTAAAAAATGAAAGTAAAAGATATGCCCTGATGACTTCATGAGAAGGTGAATCAAATTATACCTAGCAATTATTAAACACCTATTATTTTCTAAGGCAAACGGGATGGATTATCTCCCTTAACATTTCCAACCACGGGGCAGGTAATACTTTTTATCTCCAGTTTCAAAATGGGGAAACAAGTCTAAAGAAGTTAAAAAATGTGTCCATAGACACAAGGCTTCTGAGTGGCAGAACTAGGATTAGAGCAGAACTAGGATTAGAACTAGGATTGGCACAAACTGTTAACTGCTAAAATAACACTGTTTCTCAGTGTTTTCAATGAGTTGGTAAATGTAAAAGCACTATAAAAAAGCACTATAAAAAATTAACACAAATAAATTTTTTTTATCATAAACCAAATGACTATTTTCTGAAAGGAGGGGAATATAACTATACCAGATGTATACCAATTTTTCTAATTCATGATCTCCTATGACTACTTGAAAATTGTACTTAAAAGATCACCAAGTATTATTTTTTCAAATAAATATATACAGTGAGAAACCACAGGCAACTTTTACTGAGTTAATATTCTACAGGAATCCTGAAAAAAAGAGAAATGTACTATTACCAGTTTACATATTTTTAAAATTTCTACACTATTAAAATGACTGAATAGATCCATCTTTTAACAGTCTATTCTCATGAAAACTACAATTTGTTACCATTTTAATAAACAAAATTTCAGTTACTTTTTAATCAGTCATGCCTATGATATCTAAATTCAATTTCCTATTTAAATGGTTTTCTTTTGAAGGGAGTGGGTGGGCATTTTGTGCATTTCTACACAGCTTGGTTCAGCTGTGTGTAGTAGTCTGCATTCACCTAGTGTTTCTCAAGGGCAAAACCATAAATAAATAAATGCAAAATTCATGTGTGTACCTAATATATTAATTGCCTGTGAACAAACTCATGTTTTCAAAACAAGTGTTACAGTAGAAATAATTATATTTAGAAACTAACATGTGGACACTCTGTGTGTTCATTCCCAGGCTTTCTCAATAGAGCTAAGGCATACATGTATACACAGAGACATACCACGACTATCTACTATGTATGTTCAAAACCACGAATTCATCATCATTTTCTCCAATGCCAACCAACACCACAGGGTTCATTCTAGCTTTATCCTCTCCACAGTCACCTATGCTAACTACTATGCTTTACTTCGCCACATTTCTTCTGTTCTGTTTTTATAACCAAAGTTCCTTTTCCATCCCATTGCATCTTCCGCCAGCCATGGTTAGCACTCAAGTCTGCAAGTAAATGTTAATTAACTTCAATCTTATTTTCACTCATACTCATACTATCTCCCTTCTCTTTTTCCATTACTAAATGTCATAGATGATGCTATCATTACATTGCTTTCTGTATTTATAAGGGTCCAAGCTCATATCCCCAGACTTATGGGCGACATATTTATTCCCCTTAGACATTAACTCTTCCTTTCTCCTTCCTCCTTGATGGAAACAATTTTCAATAGTCTAAATGAAAGATGAGCCCACAACCCCTTACACACTTAAAATTATAGACATGCTGGTGAGATTTATTTTAATGATTATTGTCATCTGCTCTACTTTATAGGACAGAGGATCTGACATTGCAAACTGAACTATTGGTTCATTGAAATTATTCTACTTCTGAAAGTGACCTATATTTAATTTTCCAGGAAATGTACAAAACGGTAATGCACTGTGACAACAATATTATGGAGGAACACACAGAAAATTTTAAAATGCTATCAGCAGGTTTGACTTCCCTTTTATTGCTATTTAAGTTATAAAATTAATGTTAATGCTCACAAGGTAAATCTATTAACATAAACTGTCCTAAATTTTTTAAATAATAGCAGGTAAAAGATACAGCTTTTAAAAAAAGCTTAAAGGAGATAGCTTCAGTTTTCTGTAAAAATTAGAAACTTCCATTTTCTAATAAATTCATTCCAAGTATTATTGATTAGGTATTGATGTGAAACTCATGCTTTGAATGACTGGCCTTCTTAGAAAAACTATATTAAAGAATTCCTCTATTTACTAATAGCGAGAAAATTTATCATTATTATATCAAGTTAAGGAAGTTACTAATAATTAGGCAAAAGATATATACATAAGAAATGCCTATAGCTTGTGGGTTAACAATTACAAAAATGTAAAGCATATGGATCAGAAATGAAAAAAATTAAAACTGTTTTAATTCACAGGCAATATAGTGTATATGTACCATACCCTCAGAAATCTATAAAAGCACCAATAAAACTATTAAGTGAACTTAGCTAGGTTCCAGATAAGGACAATATATAAAATTAAATTGTATTTCTATATACTAGCAACGAATAATTAGAAAATGAAATTTAAAATCATTATCATCTTTGATAGCATCAAAACTGTGAAGTACTTAGAGGTAAATTTAGCAAAACATGTACAAGGTCTGTACATAAAAATATTTAAAACCAAAACTACATGGAAAACTAGAAATGTTGCAAAGACGAAGTAAGAAAGAAAGTAGAGAAATATATCATGTTCATGGGTTACAATATTTAATATTGTTAATATATCTATTCTCACCAAAATGAGCTATGGTTTCAATGCAACCCCAATCAAAATCCCAACAGACTTCCTTTTTGCAAAACTTGAGAAGTAGATTTTAAAATTTATTTGGAAATGCAAAAAACCTAGAATAGCTAAACAATTTTGAAAACGAAGATTTATACTGTCCAATTTCGAGATTTACTATGAGGCTATAGCAGAGTTTTTCAACACTTTTCATCTCATGGCACACAGACTAATTACTAAAATATTTTTTTGCCGATATGACAAAAAAATAGGTATAATTTTGATTCATTCACACCAGACAGCTATTGTGTTGGCTGTTGGTATTATTTATTGGACAATCTAAGGGAAAAGAGGTCAGTGTCCCTGACTAAATAGGTAATACTTGTTTTAAAAATTCTTGCAGCGCACACGTTAGTAACAAAGACAAGTGTTAAAATGTACAATAGAGAACCCAGGAACAGACCTGGATATGTATAGCAATTGATTTCCTACAAAGATGCCAACATAATTCAGTCATTCCTTTATATATTTTCAAACATTCATGAGGAGAAAACACTATTAGTCCATGTTATTCTTTTGGAAATGATTAAAACGTGTAAAGGCTTACGTTTCCCTGATTAGTAACATTAAATCCACATAGAAAGGTATCTCAATGTTTCATCTTCTCTGTGTTCAATTAATTCCTTTCCTATGGGAGTTGGAAAGCAATCAGCTATGCATTACAGAAATACAGCTGCTTTTCTTTTCTTTAAACTAGATGAAGGTAAATAAGAAGTGAGAAGAATGACTATATGACCTCTAATATATATCCTGAATGTATAAGAAAAAACCCCAAACCCATGAAACGGAAGCTTTAGAAAATGTTTTATTTCAGACTAAAAAGGGAAAGAAAAACCATCATAATAGAAAACGTAATGTTGTCAAAGAATTCATAATATATCTTTGTAGTGACTAAAAAAGAAAATGAACCCATGACTGCACCCAATGTTGAAATGCTTTCCCCCCCCTTATATATCTTTATTGATTTCAGATAGAGGAAGGGAGAGTGGGAGAGAGAGAGAGAGAAACATCAATGATGAAAGAGTCATTGATCAGCTGCTTTCTGCAGGCCCCTGACTGGGGATCGAGCCCGAAACCAGGGCATGTGCCCTGACCGGGAATCGAACTGCAATCTCCTGAATCCTAAGTCGATGCTCAACTGCTGAGCCACGCTAGGCCAGGCTTGAAATGCTTTTTATAAAATCATTTCCTTATTTACTAGGAAAGTGGACAAGGATGAAAAAGAATGAAAATTAAAACCAAAATTCAAATTATTCACATTTGTTGGAAAAATATTTTCAAGAAAATGTTGATAATTGCAATGATTCATAGCTGTTTTTCAATATTCAATAAATATTCTATTCTTTAAGCTGCTAATGTCCCTCTCTGAAATACAATGAAGTATTGGTATTTTTCAGACCTGAAAACTCCCAAGCATATGAAATTCAAAAGGAAGCCATACTCCCTCATCCCTTCATTTGTCCTTTTAACTAAGGCAGTTTTTAATACTGGTGAAAGTGATAATACTAGAGGATATAATAGCCTTGAAGTTAAAGTCAGTGTTAAGATTTCTTTTCACCAACCCTGATTACATTACATTACATATAACAGATATTTTGATTCTGTTTGAAAAGGCCAAAGGGGAGAAAAGGATAGGGAAAAGCAGTACTTAATGAATGTCTGTTCTGTGACAGACACAGTGGTGTGCTGATAAATGTTGACAAATCAGCTCTCGGTACGTGTGTGTGTATGAATGAAAAGTATACGTGTTTATTACATATGTTGCTGATATAAAGGATGTATAGGACACATTTTTAAAAGTATAATAAAATATACAATACTCTTTTTGTTAAAAAATTGTTTTTTTTAATTGATTTCAGAGAGAGGAAGGGAGAGGGAGAGATAGAAACATCAATGATGAGAGTCATTGATCGGCTGCCTCTTGCATGCCCCCTACTGGATGTGGAGCCCAAAACCGTTCAGCAACTGGAAAATCAAACTACGATGTCCTGGTTCACGGTTCAATGGCTCAACTACTGAGCCACACCGGCCAGTTATTGTAAATTTCACAGACCCAACTGATTCTCACAGAATGCTCTTGATTTTGCCAAAGTCACGAGAAGCCAACCTAGGGTTGCAACTGATAAATGAGTGTAGTTCCAACCTTTATGTTGTTTGATATTTTCATTTACATTAAAAAAATAAGAAAAAAAAATGAAACAGCAAAGGTGTATGTCATAACCTCACCTCTTCATCAATGACATGAGCAACTTCTTTGCTGAATTAGTTAACAGTTTAGAATATTTCCTACATTTTTTGTGTGCTACTCACAATAACAGGCAACAGATTCAACAAATTTTCAAGTTCAATCTACTTTACTGGCACTTTCTTAAATCGAGACAATCAACAAAACAATAAATCAAGTTCTGGTTTATAGTATTTACCAATTTCCTTGGTATAAATACTACCACAACAGCTTTCAAGCTACCAATGAATGAGATAGCACTAAACACAGAGCTGGGAAAAGATATGCAATAATAGCACATCATTATATAGCATTTCACCATACAGATATAATAGACGTAAATACTAGTACAATATAGCAAAATAACTAGGAAGTGGTGAGTTTTGAGCATTTATTGCCTTTGCTTATAATTAAACTTATTTAATTATAAATTTATGTAATTTAATTTTTAATAATGGCTCTAACAGTCAGCTCATAAGATTTCTAAAAATAACAGTCAGCTCTTGTTGTACAAACCAGCTCCAGTGCACTACTGGCTATATAGCATATAAATGTTTCACAAACAAGGGAACTAAAACAGCCGTATTTTGTTAAAGATCACACAGTTGGTAAATGGTAACACTGTGATTCAAGTTGGGGTATAACTGGCTAAATTTGTGTTCTATCATACCAGGTTATCAAGGATATAATTTATACAAACTTTAATATTAAAATTCATACAAGGATATTTTTCTTTGCAAATGTTTAAGTGGAAACCTGTTTTCATTACATTCTTTTAAATTCAAAGAACAGATATTCTAATCACTTTAAATAAGAGAAGGTTTGTCACATTGACAATTTTGGATGGAAAGCTAGGGACCCACCCACATAAATCTTGACAGAGGTGTGCCTCGTGGGAATTGAAAAGCCATGGCAACTGAGACTCCATTTTTCTGTGTACATGTGCTCTGTTTATTCTCTACAGATATCTGCAGTATCTCATTTTTTCTGCCTTTATAGAGTTCAATTAAAAATCAGAATATTGCCCAGCCAGCATGGCTCAGCAGTTGAGCATAGACCTATGATCCAGAGGATCAAGGTTCAACTGCCAGTCAGGGCACATGCCAAGGTTATAGGCTCAATCCCCAGCAGGGGGCATGCAGGAGGCAGCCAGTCAATGACTCTCTCTCTTCAATGTTTCTCTCTCTCTTCCTCTCTCTGAAACCAATAAAGACATATTATAAATAAAAAAATAAATAAATAAATACGTAAGTAAATAAGTAAGTAAATGAATAAATATTTTAAAAAATAAAAATCAGAATATTTCTGTATCGTCCCACATTTAATTAGTAAGAAAGTCTTCCCTATTAACTTATTAAAAAACAAACAAACAACTTCACTAATCCAAATTCCAGATAACTTACTCACTGAGTATTCATTGAGTGGGAAATAGCAAGTAGTAAAGAAATAATAATGCCTATATTTAAGGACTTTAAAATTTAACAAGGCAAATTACAAAGAAAATAATGCATTCATCTGTGAACTTTTATGGGCTAAAGTACAAATAAACAATTCATTACCAAATGAATGGATAAGAGCTTTGAACCTAAGTGTCTTATTATTCCCCCCATACTCTTAACGTCTTTTAAAGCCACTATATACCCTAATAGCTAGTAAGGATAAAAATTAAGATAAAAGCTGTTTATAGGTAACTACAATAACACCATGAGACTAAACTGCTAACATGCATTCTTTTTTTTAAAAAAAGTATACCAACTTCTAAGTTTGGGGTTTGGGCAATGAAATTATATAACACTTAGATTCCTTGATCAGAAATACTAAATAGGTTGTAAGTGAAGTAGTTGTTGAAAAAGTTAAATAAGTATGTACTAATTACTAATGATTAGAAACTTGTCATAACAATACAATTATTACACTTTAATTTGAAATATGAACTATAAACTATGCTGCATAAAATAAATATACTTTAGAGCTAGTTAGATAGATGGGCATTTTATAAACAGAACAAACTTTTAAGTAATTCCTGTACTCATGTCACTCATCTAAAAAAAGATCCTTTTTCAGAGGCTTATAAAGATTACCCAACGAAATGTATTAAAGAACAACTCAATTCTAACAAGGTCTTTTTATTTGTTTAGAGAAAAAGGGAATATTTTTTAAAATATCTTATTAAAAATTCAAGCAATCACGGCTTTGGTTTTGATTAAGATGTAGTAAGACACACCATCTGTCTCCCACTGAATTCATCTATAAAACATAAACAGAATGCATGCAGCAGTTATTTATGGGCTCTCAAAAGTAAATAGGAGCAGACAGTTTAAGGAAAAAGATCAGAATTTGAAGTACCAGCAAACTAGCAGTCAGTTTACCAAAAGACACTGTTAAGGGAATAAAAAGATGAGCTACAGACTTATATCAAGAATACATAAGGAACTCTCAAAACTCAACTGTAAGAATATAGACAACCCAAATGCAAAATGGACAAAACACTAGGAAATAGAGATGGCAAATAAGCACATAAAAAGATGTTCAACACCATTAGCCATTAGAGAAAAACAAAATTTAAAACCACAGTGATGAAAATGTTCCAAATTTAAAATTGTGGCGATGGTTGTACAACTCTGTGAATAGTCTAAAAACCATTAAATTATATACCTCATATGAGTAATGTTTATGTTATGTAAATTATAAGATGCTAAAAATAAAATTACAATAAGATACCATTTACACACACATTAGAATAGCTAAAATAAAAAATACTAACAATACCAAGTGTTGGTGAGGATGCAGAACAACTGCAACTCATGTTGCTGGTGGGAATACAAATGGTGCAGCCACTCTGGAAAAGTTTGGCAGTTTCTCATGGAGTAAAGCAGACTTACCAAATGACCCAGAAATCCCATTCCTGAGTATCTGGAGAAATAACAACTTACATTCACACAACAACCTGTACACAAATGTTTAAAGCAGCATGTTTCATAATCATCAAAAACTGGAAACAACCCAAAATTCCTCTAGTCTGGAAACAAACTGTATAGTAGCCTTACAATGGGATAGTACTCAGCAATAAAAAGGGATGAATTATTGTTCCAAGCACAACTTGCATAAATCTCAAAGGAATTATGCCGTATAAAAGAAGCAGTATCAAAAAATTACATGCTGTATTATTCTACTTATATGACATTTTCAAAAAGACAAAACTATAGTGAAAGAAAACAGATCAGTGATCGACAGGGGCTAGACAGGGGCTATGTGCAGGAGGAGATTGTGACTAAAAGGGATAGCTCAAGGAGATTTGGGGGGTGACGGAACTGGACGTACACATGTGTTAAAATTCATAGAACTAAACAACCAAAAAAAAGCCAATCTTGCTGTATGTTAACTTGAAAAATACAATTTAAAATGTCAAGCAATCAAATAACAATATCAGTTTATATTATCACTATTCCAAAAGGCCATTTCCTAGCAAAGAGGGAAATGAAATAAAGAGGAAGAAAATAGTTTAAGTCAAATCATTTTTTTAAAGAAAATTCTATATTAGGTAATATATAATCTGAATTTTCTCCAGCCTTACCAGGCTGTATGTGTATTAATGATAAGTCCAATGGTTCTGCTTGCTGCACTTACTTGCGTAATGTCTCATATCCTTTTGGTGCCCCCTCTCTAACCCAACCCTGATCCCAGTTATTTACAGGAGGCCACAGATGTCTCACAGATGTTCTTACATTCTTCACATCCTGCCTCTATTTTGTTATGTCTGATTCTTATAAAGTCACATAAGGGAAGTGCTTTACTATTGCTAATGCTGACCTTCCAAAGCTGCAAATCCTTAAAAGGTTCCTTTAGTCCTCAATATACAAGGGACATGTTAGGTTCCTGCAAAGATGAGGAGAATGCCTTCTCGTAATTATTTCAGGTTCCTTGAATGTGCCATACTTTCAACTCTAGATCTTGGTACATGTTTAACTTAAAAAACTTCCCCACTTTTTAATTCATCCTCTAAGTGTCAGCTAAAACATTAATAACTTAAGGCAACATTGTCTGACCCTCCCAGATTATGTTAAATTTCCTTGTCTTATTCTTCTATAGCACTCTGTATTTCTTCCTCACATAGATTACATATTTCTAATTACTTATTCACTGCTAGGTAACAGACTCCATGAAGACAGAGCAAGTGTCTATTTTGTTCATTGCTTTATCATATCCCTGGTGTCTAATATATGGTAGGTACACATGACTGGTTGCTATATGCATTGAGAAGTAATGCTCTCCCAATCCCTGGAGGTATAAAAATAGGCTGTATGATCATCTCAGTAATAAAGTAAAAGGGATTCATGCAAAGGTTGGGAGCTGAAACTAGAGGACCTTCAAAATCCTTTGAAATATCTTCCTATAATGTGAATTACAAAATTTCAAATAATTAGAATACAATGCAACATATAATAAAACTTCTGAACATAATTTATTCTTTACTATCTTATTTATGACTCAATTTTAAAAACTATAGTGCCTCAGAGTTATTAAGAGTTAAGATAATATAATATTATTATATTGGAGATGAAGGCAATCATTAACAAGGAGTTCAAGTTAAGAGAATGTCAGCTTACCAGCTCTCATCATTTGATCAATCAATAAAATACTTATTGACTTATATGCAAATCAAATACTTCACGTTCTGATGTGACACAGTATTAGTCACTAATTGTACTTAAACGATGCTTCAAATAAAAATTCTGAACAATTCCTGCCTTAAAAATAAAAGGATCAAGCTCAATCTTGTCCTCCCAATTGAATTAACAGATGTTGCCTGTTTTTGTTTGGAATACATATCATTTCACGGAATTAATTATTTAGCTAATATTTTCTTTCTTATGAAATCTGGTGTTAATTGGAAATCAATTTTTCTTACATCTAAGCAAGTTAAATGTCTAGAGAGCCATAATGTAATACCCAAATCTGTTTAAAAACATTTAAAAAGACATTATTTGATCAGACAGTTTTCAAATAGACTTGGATTATGAAATACCAAACAGACACACTCCGTTTGACAATATGTATTTCGGAACTTAAGTGTGTTTCTGTTTTTCAACAGGCATTATTCAATGAAGCCACAATAAAAACATATTAAAGATCAATTCTCCCTCATGAGTAATCAAGGGAATTAAATTGCATCTCTGTTATTCCTCACTGGCTCATTATATACAAGGATCTCAGGATCCTTAACTAATTACATCTGCAAAGACCCTATTTCCAAATGAGGTCACATTCTGAGGTTAATCTTTTTCTGCTCCAACATCCTCTCTAATACAAAGAGGAAGTCCTGATTAAATAAAACCTTAACTTTTGCCATAGACACCAATGACATCCTTGTTGCTGCTAAGGCAACGAGGAAAGAATGCAGGCTATATATTACCTAATATAGAATTGTCTAAAAAAAATTATTTGACTTACTTATTTTCAGTCCTTATCTTTTGAGGACCCTCCTTCAATACTGACTCATAGTTCATGAGGTGAACTTATAGTTCCTTCCACCTTCATTTCTAAGATACTAATCTTCAACAGTAGGTTCTTCCTACTGAAGTCTATCTCTGTATGAGGAGGACACCAAAATCTTTAACCCTGGCCCATATCACTACTTACCGAGCTCCAGATTTCTTTTCTTCTCGTTTTGTTTCTTCTCTTCTCTTCTCTTCTCTTCTCTTCTCTTCTCTTCTCTTCTCTTCTCTTCTCTTCTCTTCTCTTCTCTTCTCTTCTCTTCTCTTCTCTTCTCTCTTCTCTTCTCTTCTCTTCTCTTCTCTTCTCTTCTCTTCTCTTCTCTTCTCTTCTCTTCTCTTCTTTCTCCTCTCTCCTCTCCTCTCCTCTCCTCTCCTCTCCTCTCCTCTCCTCTCCTCTCCTCTCCTCTCCTCTCCTCTCCTCTCCTCTCCTCTCCCCTCCCCTCCCCTCCCCTCTCCTCTCCTCTTCTCTCTTCTCTCTTCTCTCCTCTCCTCTTTTTTCTCTCTCTTCTCTTCTTCTCTTCTTCTCTTCTCTTCTCTTCTCTTCTCTTCTCTTCTCTTCTCTTCTCTTCTCTTCTCTTCTCTTCTCTTCTCTTCTTTCTCCTCTCTCCTCTCCTCTCCTCTCCTCTCCTCTCCTCTCCTCTCCTCTCCTCTCCTCTCCTCTCCTCTCCTCTCCTCTCCTCTCCTCTCCTCTCCCCTCCCCTCCCCTCCCCTCTCCTCTTCTCTCTTCTCTCTTCTCTCTTCTCTCCTCTCCTCTTTTTTCTCTCTCTTCTCTTCTTCTCTTCTCTTCTCTTCTCTTCTCTTCTCTTCTCTTCTCTTCTCTTCTCTCTCCTCACCTCTCCTCTCCTCTCCTCTCCCCTCCCCTCTCCTCTCTTTTCTCTTTTCTCTCTCTTCTCCCCTCCCTCCCTCCCTCCCTCCCTTCCTTCCCTTTTAGTTAATCCTCACCTGAGGATATTTTTCCCATTGCTTTTCAGACAGAGTGAAAGGAAGGGAGGGAGGCAGGGAGGGAGAAAGAAAGAGAAACATCTACATGCGAGAGACAGGTCGACTGGATGCCTCTTGCACACGCCCACCTACTAGTAGCTGGAAGCGCCTACCAGTGGCAGGGAGCAAACCCACAACCCAGGTACATGCCCTTGACTGGGAATCGAACCCACGACCCTTTGGTGCAAGGGGTGACCTATACTAACCATTGAGGCATACTGGCCAGGGCTCTGCCTCTTTCTTATTAAATATCTGACCCTAGAAAAGATATTCCAGTCTTTTTTTCACTGTTTCTCTCATCTGTAAAATAGCAATAATAGTTATAAATATCCTACACCTACAGGTTATAGCTTCCAATAGTGACTAAAATCAAGGTATGAAATGGTCAATCCCTGTTTCACCATGGAGATTCATTCTATGCTGAAATGTGAGTTTATGGCAATGGATTTGTCGACCCCAAAAAACTACAGTGCTTCTTAGAATCAAAGATGTATTTTTCACACCACCATATTTTAAACAGACTTCTGTTATCAATGATGTGTACATCTTATAATAGTTTTTTTCTGAAAAGCTTGACATTAAATTGATAACTGAGGAAATATTAAAATAGATATTGCCTCTTAACATAATGACTAATTCATTGATGAAGGATGGCATCTTTATTTGGGATTTAGAATATCAAGTGGCGTTTATTCTAGCTAAGTACTATTTCTCAGTCATCACTGAGCTTCAACTAGTAGCAGCCTGTGTAAGAGAAATCATATTTACTTAAGTCCCTTAAAGTGAATCTGTGGTTTAATTAACAATTTCTTACTTAAGATTTTGCCGATCTCAGTTCCCAGCCCCCACAAGCTCTTATTTACCCTTCAACAAGGCGGGCCACATTATGAGTTTCACAAGTCCCAGGCACTTTTGCCTTGGAAGCCACTACCTCAAATTTTTAAAAATATTGAAAACTGTGTTTTACCACTGTATTAGTATAAAGATGAATACGATCCAGGTCAGATTCAATATATATTCATTACTTTATACTCATTTCTCATCTGATTTTAAAATAAATTAAAATTGGAACAGATTTTGTGGGCTCCTAAGAGAATCATGGGCCCTAGAAACAATGCTTACAGTACCTAATGGATAAATAAGCCCTGCTTCAAGAACCTACTTAAGTGTCACCTTTTCTAGATATTTTTTTATCTTTTCCCAAACTTGCCTCAAGGCAGAATGTCACCTTCTTACTCTCACAGGACTTGGTTCTTTTTTCTCTTATAATATTTAACTCACTGAATTAGACCATGGCTTACTCTTTTTTTTTTTTACCACTCTTCCTTACCTCCAGGATTTGATACACGATTCTGATTTTTCCTTAAACTGTTAACATATTTAGGAGAACCCACTCTCTTTCTTACCATCTTTGTAGACGGATGGGTAAAATAGGGACTGCAAGAACAGAAGAGACTGCTGAACACTAACAGTCACACACAATATTCAGATAGAAAGAGGTTTCTAACCATGTGATACAGATCATTAAACAGCCAAATGTCTCAAGAGGCAAGCTAACTACTTCTAGTAGATGAAGTATCTAGATGACCCTATAATGAGTTGTCAATTCAGTATAATAAAGAACAGAGAAACCTGCACAAGGCTTTGGATGACCAGGGCTTAATGGATATAGAACAAAGGGGAGGTTCCAGAAGGAAATGAAGACAGATAAGGGAAAGGAAAAAAGGAAGAGACCGCTTTACTCTTAATATCTTTCAGAAGGGTACTAGATTATAGCATCCAGTTTCTAAGCAGATGGGGATAGGTTCTCAAAAGGCAGGGGCTCTCAAAAAGGAATAAAATGAAAGTAGTTTCTGCCTACTACAGGGAAGAAAAGCAGGTCCTTACGTGAACTCCTCTTCACCAGAGAGGACAGCTATCATATATGTTGACAGAAAGAATTTCATTTGATGCCTTTTGTGGCAAAACGGCCCTACTACAATAAAAGGTTACTTACATAATTAATATAACAATGATTTTAGAGCTGAAAAATATGTGCATATGCTAAATTCCAGAAGTTTTTAAGTTGTAAAATTTTTGTTAGGCACTATTGCCAATAGTTACTTTCTGACTTTACTATAATTTTGGAATTATATAATATGAAGAGCTTCAATAATTTATGAATACTTATCATTCCAAAACTCTGAAAAATTCCTACCTTCTGTGTTAAAGTATAAAATTAAAGACTGTTTTCCATTCAACCAACATAATTTCACTCTTTTAAATACAAAAAGTGATGATAAAATAAAATGTATTCACATTAAAGGTCTTGTGAGACATTGATAATTCCCCTGATCTGTATAAACACACCACCTGTCCAAAACACACTAGCCTATAAATAATCATAGCTCTTCCCATCCCCAAAATGGAAACATCGTACCAGGAGGAAAGCAAAGCAAGAGAGACAACTGTGTCAAGTTGAAAAACAGTCTGAACTCTATTTTGGGACCAGTGTTCTGATGGTCAAGCATTTAGCTTTCTTAGGCAGGATTTTTCAAAAGACCAGCCAAACCATAAGTTAACTTATCACATTAAAAAAAAAAAATTACATTTTTGTTCAACTAAGTTACATTATATATCAGGTCATTTCACACCATGGGCAAATTTCTCAACTAATTTCTACAGTTTCATTTAGTCTTTCCCTAAAATGAGAGTTCTAAATAAAATTAAAATATATAACTGAATATATAAATTAACTTAAAGTAACATTGTAAATGCTTCTAGTTTAAGGTTTAATTCTCCTTTAAACATCTGTGTTTAAATGGCTCATTGGTATTACAAAAATCTAAACCCTAAAACTATGTCTGAGAAAGACACATTTTACCTATATTAGGACAATGACTTTCAAACTATGACCCACATAACCAATGGAAAAATGGTTTCAGTTCTTGCTCAAATCCAAGATAGGCACAAATTCTTTCCTCACCTCTATCAGAGACCTATTTTGATACTATTCCAAGTGACATTCCAAACCAATTACTAACAACTACCTAAATCTATCCTTAGACTCAACACTCTCCGACTTGTTGGCTAAATGTTAACAAACGGTACCAAAAGTTTTTTAAAAATGGAAAGATAAATTTATCTAAAACACTGAAATCTTAAAACCTGGATTTCTTAAATGTCAGCACAGAATGGAGAACTATTCTTTTAAATTTTAATGACATCTAACCACTACATGTTCTGATTTTACTCTCAAGTCTACCTTTTAAAAATTCTGATATGGATAGTTTAACCGATTAAGGTACTCTCTATAAAGGAACAATTCTTGAACGGAGTAACATATATAGAATTTTATCTACTGACTAGTACAAGAAAGGACAGTAACATTCTAAGTTTGTTTTTAAACTTTAGCATACATCAGAAGCCCCTAAAGAGCTTGTTAAAACACAGATGGCCCAGGCCCCATTCCCTGATTCAGTATGTCTGAGGTGAGTGCAAAAATTTACATTTCTAATAAGTACCTAGGTGATACTGATGGTATTGGTCCAGAAACCACACTTTGAAAATCACTGATCTACTAATGTTAAATTGTAATATTCATTTTCATGTCCTACACATAAAATCACACCTCAGATTGCTTTAACTCATCAATTTAAAAATGTTACTTTATGTCAACAGTTCTCAATTTTCTTTTATTGTACAGCAGATAATTAATGTGGCCTATTTGTTCAAGTGTTTTATATTATACTTCTACCAAGGAAGAAAAGCTTCCAAAAGGCTAAGTAAGGGGCTGTCAAATCACGTATTACTTTAAGACAATGGAAACTGAAAGTCTTCAGAAATTCTATCCTATGTCCATATATAATTATATTTGCCATTCCTCATTAATCAGGTTTATTCTCCAAGACACATGCTCTGGTTTGGTTTGGATAACTAAGTTTGTTTTCCGTTTAATATTTCTTGAAAGATAACTTAATAAACTTTATTACCATATTAAAAAGCAGCTCCTCTCCTATCTCCTAGCACTCTCTCCTCTCTTTTCTTCTGTGAGAACCACTTAACTTTTCATAAACCATACTTTAGCTCTATTAATCACCAAGAAATAAAATGTTAGAAAGAGGCTAAAATGCACCAATATTTATTAAGTCTAATTCAAACATTTTGATCTACCTGACAGAACACAAACATGCCTCTCCAAGCTTACCTTTCAGAGTCCCTCACACAATCACTATTTCTGCAAGTCTATCTGCAAACTTCCCACTAGATTTCATTCTTCTCAACTGTAAATAAAGCTCTATGCTCTCCTCTTTCAATTAACATCACCATTAAAACTAGACTTCCCTGACAGTATGCAATTCATTCTAACTGTTTTTGATCTGCAAACGGAGATACTGTGGGTCTGGTTCCAAACTACCACAATAAAGTAAATATTGCAATAAAGTGTGTCACACAAACTTTTTGGTTTCCCAATGCGTATAAAAGTTATGTTTACACTATACAGTAGTCTATTAAGTGTGCAATAGCATGATGTCTAAAAAAATGAACATACCTTAATTAAAAAATAATTTATTGCTAAAAAATGCTAACCATCATTTGAACTTCCAGTGATTTGTAATCTTTGCTGGTGGAGGGTTTTGTCTCGATGTTGATGGCTGTTGACTGATCAGGGAGGTGGTTGCTGAAAGCTGGGGTGGCTGTGGCAATTCCTTAAAGTAAGACTCTTCCTTTTGCAAATGACTTCTCTGTATCACACGATTCAGTTTGATAGGACTTGTGATTGGTGTCTGAAGTGTGTGTGGGGAGGGAGGTGGGGCAGTCTTGTGGCACTGAGCCCTTAATTTGTGGGATCTGACACTAACTCCAGGTAGATAGTGTCAGAATTGAATAGAATTATAGGACACCCAGCTAGTGAATTGCTTGGTAAGGGAAAAAAACCCTACACATTTGGTTAGAAATGAAGTGCTCTATGTGAGTAGTAAAGGAGAATCACATAAGTGAGTTTTTCTTGGGAACTATATTCAGGAATTACACTTACCTCTAACATCATGCTTTTATTAAGTCCCCCATCATAACCATGGGCCACATAATATATCTCAGTTTGTATCTATCTACTTTGGAGACACAGTTTCAAAATCTACCTGAATCATACCACAATTTGTCCAGTAATTTTTCATGCTGACCCCAGGCCAAAAGAAATACTTAATAAGCTCCACTGACTAAGTAGTTAAGACCAAATAACTTAGTATTTATGTCCCATTGGCTCTGCATAACTTCTCAAACACTGAAATCACATTGGATACCACTATCCTTATTCCCTGATTTCAGTGGTTTTCACACAGTACTTGCACTTTACCTCAAAAACCACTGAAAACCCACCTTTACAAATACATAACATCAAAAGAAAGATAGTAAGATCTAATATTGAAATTGTAGACTACCTAGCACTAGCAGTTTGAGCAGTTTCCAAAAGATGTCAAGTAATGCCATATTTCCCTCAAAATTTTAAAAGATCTCATTGGTAATCCTGTGGCACCCCAGGGCGTCTCTGTGTGCAGTCTGGGCACCTCAGGTACAGTAGATATTGGCAATGACTCTATTCTGTGAAAGAATGAGTGAAAGGTTAGTAGCAAAGACTGAACAAGTAATACAACAAGCAAGGGAGAGAAAGGGAGTGAGGGACAGACAGGAGGTATGTATGGGAGAGCAAGAGTTATCGACAGAGAGCTTAGAACATAGCAGAGAGAACAAATAAAGAGAAGACAAAGACAGGAAGAGACAGAGACAAATGGTCAGAGAGAGACAAATGCACAAAGAAGACAGAAAAATAGAGAGAGATAAAATGATGAACAGGGAGACAAATGAAGATGGAAAGAAAGACCAAAAGCAAAGGGGGTTGGGGAGGAGAAACAGACGGACCAATAGTCAAGGATGGGGAGACACTGATGGGAGAAGACAAACAGATGGGCAAATGGGGGGGCAAACAGGAGAGAGGATCAGACAAGGATGAGATGTATTAGAAAGAAAGGGAAAAAGAAAGGGAAAGAGTGGGTCAGACAGGCAAAGAGAAACTGTCAGGGAAAGACAGACAGGCAAGGACAGGCAGATACCAGGACAGAAAAGGGGCAGATGAAAGGGAAAATGACTAAGGAAGAGAGAGAGGCCACAGGCACACAGGAGAGGAGAAAGGAAAACAGGAAAAAAGAAACTCCAGGAGGGTGAAAGAGGAAGGAAAAAGAAGCTTCCCCTCACACCACCTCTACCCAGGGGACCAGGGATTGTATTCATCAATTCATTACTTAAAGGCATGATCCCTACAGTCTACGAGTGCATGAAAAAGTACCAGGAATGAGTACAACCACTATTAATAACACTGAGCTCTGCATACCAGGGGGTTTTCTGGCTACAGGGGAAACTCTCTCTCTCCCCCTGCATATTATTAGCAAATACAATCTATACTTTCTTAGTTCAGATATTAATATTCTCAGTGAGAGAATTTCATAGAGCACTGTGAGCTTCCAAGGGTCTCTGCTCCAAGCATCCAATATAATGTCCCAATTATTTGTTTTTCCTAGAAAGACTAAAACCACATAAAATTACATAGAAACCAATTTTAAAAGAGGAAAAAACTAAATTCTAATGCATTATGTTTCAGGACACAGCAGCTACACATTCCTTTTCAATGTGTTATGACTAGCATTATTTTGAGGTGTTTTTTAAGCCATTTATTGAAGTTTCAAAATTAATGAAGCAGAAAGTAGAAAGAATATTAGCCCAACATGCCCAATGCCCAGCATCAATTATTAACATTCTGCCAATGCCATTGTCACATTTTAATCATAATAAATAAAACTCTAAATGTATTCACAACTTTATTGCTTCATAAATGCATTTTTATTTTAAAATGTTGGATTTTAAATCAATTATTTTACTGTTAATCACCAAATTCCAAAATTAAAGGCATTACAAAAACAGACTATAGACCAATTAAGCTTCATGAACATAGACACAAAAGTCCTTCACTAAATTTTAGCAAATCTCATTCAGCTATATATATTTAAGAAGTCATTAAAAAAAAAGTCATGACAAAGTGGTATTTATCCCAGGAATGCAAGGTTGGGTTTAACATTCAAAAGTATATATTTACTGATAAGATTTTTCTTGCTTCTTTTTATAGTGGTAAAATTATGTAACATAAAATCTATTATTTTCACCATTTTTAAGTGTACAATTCAGTGGTATTGAGTACGTTCACAATGTTGTGCAACCATCAACACTATTTCCAAACTTTTTCATCATTATCTCAAACACACATAGTAGAACCAATCTTGTAAATCATAGATGATGTGAAAGTCATATGCCACTATTCACAAAAACAGTAGGTAAAACTATTGGCTAGTGATTAAATCCATTCGATAATTCTGAAAATTCGTATTTGTAATATATGTTCAATTAAACTGCATTTTTACTTAATCTAAAAACAGTATCATATTGACTAAAAATAGTGCCCTAAATAGTCTCCTTAGCTTTTCTAAATGAATTTGACCTAATTGTTTTATTCTAATTTCTCACTAGGGGGTTCTAAAACATAAGAAAAGCTAATTGGAAATACCACTGCCATCCTCCTCATGTTACTAAGTTAGTACCAACAACACTATCTCCACAGAGAGAACAAGAGAACATGAGAACAAAAATTACTATGTAGATTAAAGATGCAAGCAAAATGAGAACCCTAAAGGGATTTTCTTACTAAGGTAAAAAACTGTTTCACCTCTCAATCTTCAATGAAGAAAATGAAATTTTGGTCAGTATTAGTGGATTCACTACCCTCAACACTCTAATCCCAAAGAGCTATACCTGTGGTTACCATGCCTAAGATATTATTCAATCCTAAAAATCATCACAGTTCATATCTTTCCAAATAGAGCAGAACTTTCAAGTTCAAAGTACACTAACAATCTATGCTTTAAAGAATGAGGTATTTTATCTTCTAAAAATATACACACATATATGTGTGCATGTGCATGCATGTGTGGCTATATATGTACGTACTTCTTTCTGCTGAAAAAGAAAGCCTAAAACAATGAATAACTAAGTAGCAATGACACTCTGAAAGAAGTGTCCAGTATGTGGCTTCTAAAGGAATTAACACTCACTGGTTATCACTAAAAGAACCAAGACTCCTTGGCAGAATGGATGATCCCAGGTCCCCAGCTGGAAATACATGAATGTGGAAAATTTTGTCATATCAGGTAAAAAAAAAAAAAAAAAAAAGGGAGCTATCAAAGACTATGACAGTCATATCAAAAGCAATGAAGAAATCACCTGAAGAGGCTCCCACTCGGCCAAAGATGAAAATCTGATCTTTAATAAGGATAAAAACTACACTGGACCAAAACATACCAAGTATGTTTAAATACATTAATTCATTAAGACATTTTTTTAAAGTTTCATTGGTCATCTTTGGAAAATGTTAGAGAACCAATATTATTTTGAAAACGAGAAACAAAGGGAATGAATTAGGCAATTATCCTACTTTTCCCATACAGTCTGTATAGCTAAGGGAACCAAACAGTTGATGAAGGGAACTTTCTCTTTACAGAATTCTGGCTAATAAACACAGAAGAATTAGAATATCACCATTTTGTAAACCTTACTGAATTCATGAATCTAGAGCTAGGCAATGACTGTCAATAGCTAGTAACATTACAGAGAGACAAACAATTTGCTATTATACATCCCTCTTCATAGAAGTACACATCAGCACCTATAAAGTGTTCTTGGGAAAAATATATATGTATATAGTATTTAATCTGAATTATATCAAGTCTCTGGATTTAACTAAAAATTTACAGGAACTACAGAAAACAGAAACCATGTTAAGGTACAGTACATCACAGAAGTGCAATCAGTAAAATCCAGAATCGGAAAGACCAAAAGAAGCAAACAAGCCTCTTTGTTCTACCAAATAATAATAATTTTAAAAGGAAAATCGAAAATGCAAGAAAAATAAAGAGAGTTGGAGGGGAAACCTATAGATGAGCTCTGACCAACAGAATTGTCTTCACTGAGAGAAATATTCTGTGCTGTTCAATACAGTATCCCTTAACCTCATGTGACTACCAAGCACTTGATATACAGGTACTGTGACTAAGAATCAGAATATTTCATTTCAATTAATTTAAATTTAAATAGCTACTTGTGGCTACTGGCTACCATAATGGATGGTGCCACTATAGATCAATGGAGAACTAAGACATTTTTAATCAATCACTATATCATAAAATGAATGTTATTTGGGTCCTATTCAAACTAATAAATCTTTTTAACAAAGTATAAAGTAATAAAATAATTAGGGAAATGTGAATCCTGTCAGATATTTAATAATAAGAAATTACTATTAATATTTTTATGTGTGATGGGGCAGAGACTATCCTTTAGAAATATTTACAGATAAAATTACATAATCTCTACAATTTGCTTCAAAATAATGGGAGGGGGGTGATTAAACAAGATTAGGCATTGTATTGATAATGTACTTCATGAATTTTAGAAATGTAATTCAGTCCCCCATCCTCTAGAACTAAAAAAGCAAGAGTACCTCTGTTAAAACAACAAAGACCTGGGGACAAAGGTGAGGTGGAAGAAGATACCTAAAGTGAACTCAATCCATTCAAGCATATAATCAGAATGAATAATTTACAAGCATACTTTCATCTTCAATGCTACTAAGAGCTGAATTCTAAGGAGCTCAGGGAGACTGTAACACATCTGCTAACCAAGTTGAATATGCAGAGGTAACCTAAGCAAAAAAGGTCCAACAAAACCTATTCATAAGATTGGGGAGTAGGTGGGGAGGCTAAAGAAGAAATGGTGGAAAAGCAGAAACCAGTGTAGCCGTGGTCAGTGACTTAGGTCCTTAAATATCTATTCATTCCATTTCAGAAAGCCAAAGAGCTGTATTAAGCTAACACTAGCTATGTACACGCTCCATCAAAAGGAATACTTTATAACGAGAGGCAAAATGTGAAAAGAAAACAATCAAAGCATCTGTAGGTCTTTTCATTTTAATTCAAATAACCAAAAAAATATATTTCACTATGAAAAAAATAATGTGAAATACATTTCACATTATGAAAAAAATTCTCCAACAACCCATATATGATTTTTCAAATCTATGCCTATTTCATGTATCTTTGAAAGGAGGCATACCACATATGTAAAAACATGAAGTGATCTAGTATCTTACAAAAAATATACACTCACCCGGTAGCTTATAAAATACGATTCCTCAGCAATCAAAGGGAACTCTATGCTTGGCACCAAGACAACATAAAGGCACAAAACCACAAAACCTTTAAACTAGGACTTTATATCTCCATTGGTTTTAAAGAAATGCTATATGTGTTACCTCAGACTATATACCTTATGAAATTATAGTACCAGCATTAAAAAACAACAAACAATACACTTAGTCATTTACCCAGCAAAAAAATTGTGCATATAAAGATTAAGAAAAGTTAAAATTTAAAAAATAAAAACAAAGACACAAGCTAGGTTAATTTACTCCTTTTTTTCATAAACAGTATTTTGACTTTAAGGAAGATTAAGGGAAAGAACTTATTTTTATTCCAAAGCACTGATGTACTCAGTAAATATGTAAGGTATGTGGCTATATTAGATACTAGGACAAAATCTCTGGTCACAAGGGACTTACGTTGGTCTCAAGAAAATAAATCAATGAAAAAACACAAGATATAAGAAAATGACATATGCTATGCAAAGAAATAAATTAGAGTAATATAATATAAAATGACTAAGTAACTACATACGATTAGGTATTCAGAAGGCCTCTTGAGGGGCATAGCCATGTGCCCTTCAAGAATGATCCAATGATTCTAAAGCGAGGGCAAGAGCTAAGGGCCTATTGTAAGAGCAAACTTGGCCTGATTTAGGAACAGAAAGAAAGGTAATGTGCCTGGAGCCTAGTGAACAAGAGGGAAAATCACAGAAAGTAAAGTCATGGGCATAGGACCAGATTATTTAGGGCCTTCTAGGTCAGAGTAATAAATTTTTACATTATACCCTTAGACTGTAAGAAATAGCCTTATGAAGCTCACTGTCTCTGGGCAGTGAGATAAAGAAAAGGTTATTAACTCTAAATAATGTTCATTTTAGCATACTTTCACAGAATTCCATTTTTCTATAATAGCTAAAAGTGTATGAAAATTACAACATGATCCTGCATGGAGGGCTGAAGAAAGATCATCACAACTTCCAACATATCTCAGAGTATCTTTGTTATAAATCAGATGATAAAACTTAAAAAGAAAAAAAATTAAAGATAAGTAGCTCAACCTTGAGAATAAAATTAAAAGAATTACTATTAAAGCAAGTTACAAAAGGTGAGAAAATCGGTTTAACTTCCATGTAATTTCATTTTTCCTACATTCTTAAAATATTTTGAGGAGGTACCCTTTAGTACACTTGAAATAACAGATAATAACCAAAAAGAGAACTAAACATTTGATAAATCTTAAATGTTTTCAGTTAAATATCAGAGAATTAAATATATTATAAACCAAAACTCAGTGGCATATTATAAAACCAATATCTAAGTGCCAATATCCTGGTAAAGATTTTGAAATACTGAAGGAAGAACATTTTAAATTCAAAATGGTTAGAAATGAAAGGTGTATTTTGTTGTCATTAAAGACAACAAAATTTTAAATTATAAATCTATAGTTTTATTAAACAACTTCAGCATCTATGTCATAAAAATAAGTCTGAAAAGGTTTGTCATTAGAATGACTTCATAGAATTCCAGCTTGGTATTTTATAAAGATATTAATCTGTATTAATCTAGAATATTCTTGGCATATAGTTTTTCATATTCTTCTCTCCTAAAAAAAAAAAGGCGATGTAAAAATTTAAAAGAATGCCCAGCCTCAGAAACAACACTCCCTCAAGAAATAATTGTTGAACTGGCCCCTAATTAATTACTGACACAAGAACCCATAATTTAACTTAGAACTCTCCAAACCTATCAAAGGTTAAACCCATAAAGAATGAGCTGGTGAGCAGAAGCTGAGGTAACAGAAAAAAAGGATCAATAAAGATAATTAGAGAGATAACCATTGTCCTTAGGTCATTTTATGACTGCCGAACTGTGCACTTGCATACATATAAATGCTTATAAATGCTTATCTCACACACACACACCACACACATGCACACGCACACAGAGTAAATATGCTCTGTTGTTTTACTAGTCTCCGTTTAAAGACATGGCATAAATAGAAAGAAAAAGCTGTGTTGTTCAGATTAATTATGGACTAAGGATTCAATGAAGGTTGATGGATAAAAGAGACGGTTATGAAAATACATTGCAGGGGGGATGTTGAAAATGACACAGATAAGAACTTTGACTCAAAGCCAGTAACTGCGATTCACAATGCTAAGGTTGATTTAAGGACATATAAGAGATCCATCATAGGGAAAATGTGAACTAAACAAAAAAATATTTGATTGAAATACAATGTAATCATAATATATATTATAAAAATTAAAAAAGATCTAAATAATAGGACAGGTTATATTGGTTTTTTACTGTGCAGTTTAAAATATCATTCCTTAAATTATGTGACTACACATAGAAAGGAGTTAATGTACCTTACCTTCCACAGAAGGTGCCTGGTCCTGAGCTGAATACAGCATATCCTTGAAAGCCTATCAGGAAGAAATAAAAGGAATACATGAACTGAGAAATCTTCACACCAAAAGCATTTGAAGCTAAACAATTACTTCTTTTTCAATATCCACACAATGACTACATATGGTTCCCTAAATTAATTTAGTGATTTTTTTCCCTTTGTTTCTATTGCCCTAAGAGATGTATTGGCGAAAATTCTGTTACATGAGATGTCTGCGATTTTACTGCGTATGGCTTTTTCCAGGATTTTTATGGTTTCATGACTTACATTTAAGTCTTTTCTCCATTTTGAGTTTATTCTTGTGTATGGTGTAAGTTGGTGGTCTAGTTTAATTTTTTTGCATCTACCCGTCCAATTTTCTCAGCACTACTTACTGAAGGGACTGTCTTTACTCCATTGTATGTTCTTGCCTCCTTTGTCAAATATTATTTGACCATAATGGCATGGGTCGATTTCTGGCATCTCTGTTCTGTTCCATTGATCTATAAAAGCCTGTTCTTGTGCCAGTACCAGGCTGCTTTGATTACAATGGCTTTGTAGTATAGCTCGATATCCAATATTGTGACTTTGTTCTTTCTCAAGATTGCTGTGGCCATTCATCACTAATCATCAGAGAGATGCATATTAAAACTACAATGAGGTATCACCTCACACCTGCCAAAATGGCTACCATCAATAAATCAACAAACAAGTGCTGGCAAGGATATGGAGAAAAGGGCACCCTAGTACGCTTCTGGTGGGAATGCAGACTGATGCAGCCAATGTGGGAAACAGTATGGAGTTTCCTCAAAAAATTAAAAGTGGAACTGCTGTTTGACCCTGTGATCCACTTCTGGAAACGTATCTTAAGAATCTTGAAACACCAATGAGAAAGAATATATGTACTCTTATGTTCATAGCAACATTATTTACAATAGCTAAGATCTGGAAACAGCCCAAGTACCCATCATTAGATGAGTGGATAAAAAAGCTGTGGTACATTTACACAGTGGAATACTATGTGGCTGTAAAAAAGGAGCTCTTGGCCCAGCCGGGCGTGGCTCAGTGGTTGAGCATTGACCTAGGATTCAGGAGATCGAGGTTCGATTCCCGGTCAGGGTACATGCCCAGGTTGTGGGCTCGATCCCCAGTGGGGGGCGTGCAGGAGGCAGCTGATCAATGACCCTCTCTCATCATTGATGTTTCTATCTCTTTCTCTC
Source organism: Miniopterus schreibersii (assembly GCF_964146895.1). Classification (NCBI taxonomy): domain Eukaryota; kingdom Metazoa; phylum Chordata; class Mammalia; order Chiroptera; family Miniopteridae; genus Miniopterus; species Miniopterus schreibersii. The sequence continues at coordinate 20,490,215 of NC_138119.1, read as the reverse complement.
CCTCTCCCTTCCTATCTGTGAAATCAACAAAGCTATATTTTTTAAAAATAAAAAAAAAAAGGAGCTCTTATCCTTTGGGACAGCATGGATGGACCTGGAGATCATTATGCTAAGCGAAATAAGCCAGAGAAAGACAATCTCATATGATCTCATTTATATGTGGAATCTAATGAACAAAATAAACTGATGAACAAAATAGGTCCAGAGGCATGGATGCATGGAACAGACTGACAGATCTCAGAGAGAAGGGTGGGACAGGAAAAGGTTAACCAAAGAATTTATATGCATATATGCATAGCCCATGGACACAGACAATAGTGTGGTGAAGGCTTGGGGTGGGGCAGAGGCTAGGTGAAGAGGGTCAATGGGGCAGAATGGGTGACATATGTAATACCGTTAACAATAAAAAATAAATTAAGAAAAAAAGAATTCAGTAAAATATTTCAATTAACTGTAATAAGCTAAAACAAAAATACTATCTTTTCATACCAATCCAGTATTGGCTAATCTTTAAGACAAGAGCTAATTTGTACAGTTTAAAAATTAAGGGGCACTTGAAAAATGCCCCTGAAAAAGTCACCTGAGAGATCATAAACTCTCTGACTAAAAGATACTAGTTATAGAATCCAAAGATTCACTATTTATGTAGAATTTGAGGCAATACAGTCATACAAGTATTTTATGACAAAAAATATTTGCTCGTTTCAGGTTCCTGACACAAAGCTCTGAAAACCCAAATGCTTATATTATGATTCATGATTATACATGAAGAGTACTTATAAAAGTGCTTCTGAAGATGCTCAATGAATGTTAGTTAACAGAATGTGAACTACCACAAAACTTACGTCATACAGTGGGCTGTGGCATCATTTGGCCCTCTACTGGCCATTTATGCATTAGATATGCTTCAGTTCTTATGAATTCTTCACAAAGTAATATAGTACTACCTGGAGCCAACATGACTAAACAAGCATAAACATAGCCACTATAATCTCCTGGCATTATTAGTTTATAAAAGTCATCTCGATGATCTAAAATATGCTCCTATTAATATCTTCAGACAATTGCTGACATGTACACACTCTACTTTTAATTTTCCTAAGAAACCTACAAACTCCTAAGAAAATACAAGCATATCTCAATATGCATATGCTAATGTCTCCTAAACTAGTTAAACTTTCTACAATATATTGTTCAAAATAGGTTACAGTTCAAATTTAATATGTGAACTACATTCAATAATACTGCCAATACAAATTTCTGATATTGTTAATTCTAATAACCCAGAGCAGATCATCTCTAATCTCCTTTCCAAAGCACAGATGGGTTTCACAGACCATTTCACAGACCAAAGAGATCAGAAGCTAGAAAAATTCCTACTTCCTACCACATATATATATATGACATACTATAAATATTATCACCTCTATCAATAAAATATATAAACTATGTGGTTCTCACTGCTTCAACATTCATTCAAAGTCAACACACTGCATGAAATCTAATTATTGGATTAACAAACAATAAAATAAACACAGGCATTTAAAAGGAAAGGACAAGGGCTATTTGTTATATACCTTTAAAGTAGTCATAATCCCTGTTAACAGTGCTTTATAACTGGATAAAATTTACATCAGACTTTTTATTACCTGAAAACTTTTCTAAATGGCACTCTTGAATAATAAAATTTTGATATATCTTCAAAAATATGGACATCGTGTGCTAATCTATAGCACCACAGAAACATTTTCCAATTATCTCTCTTTCAGTTTCTACTTCCTCTTTTCATATTCCCTGTTTAACTTTTTCCACAGAAATACGGGTAATCTGTGAATAATTTGCAAGTCAGTTACATCTGACCTGGTTTCTTTGTCTTATCGTCTTGAAATCAGTCATGTTTTCCTAATACTAAAGTGCTAAGGACAGTTTTGTAAATCAAATGATAAACCTCAAAAGAGAGCATTCTAGTACTCTCAAGTGTCCTATACAAAGAATCCTAATCTAATTAATTTTAACTTTCATCCCCAAATAGAAATAAACTAACGTAGCTATTTTTGACAATAGAAATAATCTAGTCAATAAAAACTCAAATTCTTATAATCTAACATATTAAAACTTAAAATTAATGTACTTTTGCACCTACTTAATAATTCTGAGTCTATAGTATGTTAGAAGGAGTATGCATGACTCCTTTCATGGAATTCAAAAGTACCCCATCAGTAAATGGCAATTCAATATGCAGAAGCTGTTACAACAGCCCCAGCCCGGGGGCTCAGTTGGCTGAGTATCCTCCCATACACCAAAAGGTTACGGGCTGGATTTCTGGTCAGAGCACATACTTAGGTCTCAGGTTTGATCCCCAGTTGGGATGCATACTGGAGGCAACCAATCAATGTTTCTCACTCTCCCTCTCTTTCTAAAATCAGTAAAACACATCCTCAGGTGAGGATTTGAAAAAAAAGTTGTTACAACATTATATTATTAAATTTATTAAATGTATATTAAATGTATAAAATATATATAGTTTATAATAGGAGGAAGTAATTTGAAATACATCTTGTTATATTCACATTTATATATTTTTGTACTAACTCTGACATCCACTGACATGGCTTTTACTATTTCTATGTTACTAAATCCCAAATCTATATCCTCAGCCACATGTCTGCTAACAAAAACTCAGAATGCCCCAAATTCTATTCATTTTCTCCCCAAAGCCTACTCTTCTCATGTTCTTTATTTCTGTTAATGTCACTGCCAGTAACCAAATCACACAGATTCACAATCTTGGTTATTATGGTCTCACTGATTCAACAAATAATTTATTGAATTATCTGCTATGTGCCAGGCACTGTTCTAGGCACCTGGTATACATCATGAGGAAAATAAAAATCCCTGTCCCAGATGAGTTAACATTCTTCATTCTCCTTTCCACCCGAGTTTAGTGATCTGGTTCAGTCAATGCCACTACCACAATCTCTTTTCACTCATTCTCTCCTTTCATTTTATTTGAACTATTTCAACAGACTCTTAACTGATTTACCAACCTATAAGCTTTCATCTTGCTAACACATCTCACAAACTAAAGACTGAGTACCAATATCCTAAAATAAACGTCTATTGAATAAATGAATAAAAGTTACTCCTCTGGTTTATTTTTAATGATGACAGAAATTAACAGCTATATTTCATTGGAAAGTACCTTCTATAGGTCAGGTCCTTGCAGGCACTTTCATACATTGCATCTAATTCTCACACTATCCTTGAAAGGTAAATATTATCTATATTTTACACACACACACAAAACTGAAGTTCAGAGGAATAAAATAACTTTTTAAAGGTCTCATAGCCAGTAAGTGAGAGAAATGCAATTAAAGCAAATATTTATATAAAATTATAGCTACTTTCTCTACTGCCTTCAAATCTGAATAGATCTCATACCCTGAAGGAACCCTACTCATTCCTAAAGGTTCTATCCTATTTTCCTGTTAATAGCAAACTTCCTCAAATGAAAAGTACACATGTGTTGCCTCAATAACTTTAACCTCTTAAAACCCAGAATAAAGTTAGCAACAGACAATTAATGTTAAAAATTCACCAATGGGCTCCTTTTGTCATATACAAAGTCCTATCCTTAATCTTCATTCTCACTGACCTGTTTACAATGTCACTTCTGATAATCCATTTATCCTTAAGACCCCTGACTCTTGTGACAATGTATTTCCTTTACTGTGTCTCTATTTTTTCTGCCTTAATACTATTTTCCCTTAGTAAATTAACTCTTTAATTACTATCTCAATTATAACAGTCTTATCTTTTGATACTTTTTTTTTAATTCCAGCTACTTATCTCTACTTATAGCTATTTCACACATAAAATAAGCATATTTAAGATCTAATTTCAAGAGTTTACCATCCCCCAAAGTAGCTATTCTCTACCAGTTTCCCTAGGTTTAAACCATATTGAATTCTTCCCTCTTTCACTGCCTATATATAGGTGTTTAGATATATGGCCTATATCTATACAAGTGAGTGTTATACTTACTGTCCTAAGTGCTTTTCAACAATTAATTCATCTCATTTCACATGATCCTCTAAAGTAGCCATTATTATTATTCCCAGTTTAAGGATGAGAAAATTGTGGCACAGAAAGGCTAAATGACTTGCTTAAGCTCACAGAGGTATCAAAATTTCAATTCTAATTTTTCAATCTATCAAGAACTGAATTTTTCAAAGTCCATGATACTAAACAAATAAATACTATAGAAAAAATTTTGTAGCCCTCTTTAGCAAATACCTAATAGCAATATATTTTGAAATTCTCATATTTCAAAAGCTTACTCTATTCAGAAAGAAAGATTTATCAAAAATGCCCAGCCGGTGTGGCCCACTGGTTGAGCCAAGTACCTAGAGGTCACCATTTGATTCCCCATCAGGGCACATGCCTGGGTTACGGGCTCTATTCCCAGTAGGGGGGTGTGCAGGAGGCAGCCAATAGATGATTCTCTCTTGTCATTGATGTTTCTCCCTCTCCACCTCTCCCTTCCTCTCTCTGAAATCAATAAAAACATATTTTTAAAAATGTAGCACTCTTTATAAAAAATGTATGAACCTCCAATTAAAAAATGAACAAAGGACATGAATAGGCACTTCTCCAAAGATGCCATTCGGACGGCCAACAGACATATGAAAAAATCCTCAACATCACTAATCATCAGAGAGATGCAAATTAAAACCACAATAAGGTATCACTTTACACCTGTCAGCGTGGCTACCATCAACAAATCATCAAATGACAAGTGCTGGTGAAGATGTGGAAGAAAGAGAACCCTAGTACACTGCTGGTGGGAATGCAGACTGAGGCAGCCACTGTGGAAAACAGTATGGAGGTTCCTTAAAAAATTAAAAATGTAACTGACCCAGTTATTCCACTTCTAGGAATATATCCTAAGAATCCCAAAACACCAATCAGGAGGAATATATGCACCCCTATTTCATAGCAGCACTATTTACAATAACTAAGATCTGGAAACAGCCCAAGTGCCCATCAGTAGATGAGTAGATTTTAAAATGCTGTGGTACATTTACACCATAGAATACTATGTGGCTGTAAAAAAGGATCTCTTACACTTTGGGACAGCATGGATTGACCTGGAAAATGTTATACTAAGGGAAATAAGCTAGTCTGAGAAAGATAAATATCACATGATATGTGGAATAAAATCACTAATATGTGGAATCTAAGGAACAAAATTAACTGAGGAACAAGATAGGACCACAGATATGGAAGCATGAAACAGACTGACAGATCTCAGAGGGAAGATGGGAAAGAGGGTGGGAAGAGACTGACCAAAGAACATACAAGCATATATGCACAGCCCATGGACACAGATACGGAAAGAACTGGGGAGGGGTGAGAGATTGGGGGGAGGGAGGTAAAGGGGAGAAAATGGGGGACATCTTTAATACTTTCAACAATAAAATAAATAAATAAAAATAAATTAAAACATGTATATGCATATGGAAAAATTAAAACAAGTAAAAATGAATCCTTTTTTTAAAAGTATGAACTCTGTCGTTAGAAGTGGTGAATCAATCAGATTACCAACAATTTTGTTACCTATTAAAAAAAATATTTGAAAAACGGAAAAGAATATGTTTCATTATCACTGATCACATCTGAGTTTGTTAAATAAAACTAAGTAAAAATGGCCAAATCCACATTCAGTAAATCAACAAAACCAAAAAAATAAGAAACTTCTCTAAATTGGTACCAAAGCAATTCATTTACAGAGCTCTAGCCACACTCTGTAGGGGACAGACATGAACTTCTAATTTTCTTCATACACTGTCTACAATCATGTTTTTCTGAATCTCTATTTCTCATCCTTTAATGACATCTCAGGCAGATTCCATGGCCTTTCAGTCATTTTCCGTCGTTAAAAAAAAAAAAAGTTGCTAAATATGCCAGACACTGCCAGATTCTGGATGCTGACAGGTATCTACTACTCTGTCTGACACACAGTAGGTACTCAGTAAATATATACTATTATATCTCATCAAGTTTAAGATGTGACTAATAGTAATATACTCCATTATTTTATGTGTTTCTAATGAAAAGTCTGCCAATTAAATTATGAGACAGCATTAATTATAAGATGTACACTGATTTCAGATGTTAAAATGTGGGAAAAGTATATACTAAAATTAACAAAATAAGGTATTAATTCAAGGCTTCATTATTTTTGGCTACACTATTTGGCTTTTCTATCTGGTCTTTTCTCTCTACTGCATCCCCTAAGATCTAAATTACGTATCTCACTTTGCACTGATCCAAGCTCCCAATCTCTTCTTTAAATTCCTCGAAACATTTAAACTCCTCTGCATGGTATTTGAGGCCTTCACCCCTTGATCCCTTCCAGCCACCTTTCCAACCTCACCCTATCAGCTCTCCAGCATCTACTAAACCAGGTTTCATTAATATGCTTGGACAGTTTCACCTATCTATGCCTTTGTTCAGTATTACTCTACCTACCTACATTGTCCTCAATGCCTTTTCCCCTCCTCACCATGGATGAAACCCTATTCAATTTCTACTACCCAGTACAAATACCACCTCTGTGATACCTTCCATGATAAATACCTTTAATTTCCAGAGGAAGGTCAATTGGCCATCCCTCTGTAACATAATACTATGATTAGGAGGCCACACAAGTTATAAGCTCCTCTAGGGTAGGGTTTTACTTATCTTTACATCTCCAGCTCCTTGCATGATCCCGACAATGTTACACCATGTAAAGAATCCAGGCTCTGAAATAAGACACACCTGTGTCTGAATTCTGGGTGTTTTTTTTTCACTCATTAGCTATGTGACCTTGGGTAACCTACTCAATCTAAGACTCAATGTCTTCTTAAAACAGGAATTACAAAACCTACCTTAGAGGGTAAGGCTTAAATGTAAAATGCCTGGCACACGAGAAACACTCAATTAACATCAGCTGCTGTTATTATCATTATTGTTTTATTACTTTAAAAAACAAAAAAAAGGGAACGGTGTGGCTCAGGTGGTTGGAGCGTCGTTCTGTACACAGAAAAGTGGTGGGTCTGATCCCTGGTTGGGGCGCTTATGGGAGGCAACTGATAAATGTTTCTCTCTCACATCGATGTTTCTCTCTCTCTTTCTCCTTTTCTCTCTCTCTTCCTCTGAAATCAATAAAAAGCATATCCTTGGGTGAGGGGGGGAAAATAAAAAATAAAAAAAGGAAGGTGACACTCAAGAATACTTCATGAATTGGTTTAATACATATTCTGATCTTCTCTAGTCATGCTGGATATGCCCCAACTTTGGCTTCATAAGGTATCATAAGAGATGGGGGTGTACTCTTCATGTACAGGTAACACACACAACTGTGTTAATATTCAAACATAGATTATGTTACAGAGGAATGGCTAAATGATTTTTCAACTTTCTTGAGTCTTACTTTTCTACCTAACCCCTCAAACCTTACCATAATTCTTCAGTCCTGTCTCCTCACCTAAGATAGGCTAATTTTCTGTAGTCAAGTGAACAATAATATTAAGGTTTGAGTCTCATAATTTACTGTGTCTTTTTATTGACACACACAAGAACTACTTTAGGTTGTTAATGTGATCTAATAGATTAGACTCAGATTAAATATATTAATGTAGAGTATTTGAGTAATCATTAATAAGAACATTTAAATTCACATTGACTCTACAAAGAAAATTCATTCTTAAAATTTAAAGGCAGCCCGGCGGGGCATGGCTCAGCGGTTGATCGTCCACCTAGGATCCAGGTGATTGGGGTTCAATTCCCAGTCAGGGCACATGCCCAGGTTGCGGGATTAGTCCCCAGTCGGGGGCGTGCAGGAGGCAGCCAATCAATGACTCTCTCATCATTGATGTTTCTCTCTCTCTCTCCCTCTCCTTTCCTCTCTCTGAAATCAATAAAGATTTTTTTTTTTAATTTAAAGGCAAAGAAATGTTTTATTTGGCAGTGCTAAGACTCAGCAAGGTACAGCAATGAGCAGGAGGCCAATATTCTTTTTCCAGGTTCTGCTATCAGCTAGTTGTGAGACTAACCATATTTATTCATCTATAAAACAGACGTGCTGAAAAGTTCATTTTCAACTCTAAAATCAATTCTAGTACTAAAAATTAAATTATATTAGAAAACTGAAAAGAGCTAAAATTAGATGGCCATTTAAAAACTCAAATAACTCACTTAAGCTATTTAGATATACTTTAAGAATACACATGTGCATGTCACCCCAACAACAACAAAAATACAAAGACACGGTATATAATCGAAATGAAGAGAAGTTACAAGTGACCACAGTGAACTAATTTATTTCAAAACCACATGATTTTTCCTACCTGGTTATTATATGTAAAAAGGTTAAGGACAATTTATTAACATAAATATTACAGACAGCAGGAATAACAGCTAACATCAACAAAGCCATTCTCCAAGAAAACCTGAAATGGACAAGCCCAGAGGGATAAGCTCTGAGGCTCAGTTTCCCTCACAAACAATACTGTTTAGCTCTGTAGAAAGAATTATTTTAATATCATATATATTGTTCTTACTATGTGCCAGGCACTGTACTAGGCACTTTTTGTATTTTAACTCATTTAATTCTCACAAGAGTCCTATAAAGCTAATATTATCATCCTCATATTACAGATGAGAAAGCTGAAGCCCAGAGAGGTTAAGTGACTTATCTGAGGTCACTCAGCTAATAAATTTTAGAGATGGAATATGAACCTAGGCAGTCTCACTTCAGAGTTTGTTCTCTGCATGCATTAACAACATACCAGCATATGATGCAAAAAAAAAAAAGGGTACTAAAATGAATCAAGGTGACTGTATTAACTCAGCCACTAACAAAGCCATGTGACCTTGAATCACTTAACTCTCTGGACCTCATTTCCCACTTAGGTAAAAAAGGGAGAGTAAGGGGAAATTGGGCTAACTAATTTTTGAAATTCCTTACAGTTCTAACATTCTATGATGTATGTTCTAGAAGTCAGATGCCACCACAGCAACAAGTATGTCCATTTTTCTTTATCTTCCTCTCTTTTTACCCTTATCACTGTATCTCTTACCTTTTTCTTATGGCTCACCTTCATAAGGTCTTCTATTGACCAGCTGCTTATCTAATAATAGTTACACTGATCATCTTGAGGAAAATATAAATGAACAGGGGTGAACTTTGACCTCCAGACGACACTATATTATCTCCAAAACATGCAGAGGAGACCTGGGACTCAAAATAGACCAGCCATTACTTCAGCAGGTGCTGGAGAACAGGTGAGACCACACCTAAATGTATGTATGATGTAGGAATTAAGAGCAGGGTCTCTTATAGTCTCACCTCTGCTACCCATAATTAGCAGTATCAACATAATTTCTTAATGGCTCTAAGATTCAGTTTTTCCAATCTATAAACAAAGCTAACAGCCTAGCTAAACATCTTGCTATAGAGAGAAAATGTTTTTAAAGTACCATCATGCTCAAAACAGTAAGCACTCAAAAGATAACAGCTGTTATTACTGTCATTGCTACCACTAGTTTTGTTATTTACAATTCCCATATAAAAACAAGATACTACAACTTCATTAATTTTTTCACTCTCATTCTTTCAAGAGTTCAGTGTTGTTTTCCAGAGGCTACATGAAGTGTGATGTCATGTCTCTGATGGCTAGTACGTCTGCTTGTATGCTTTTGTATTTTAAAGATTTGTCAGTGTTGTTTGTTTTAAATCCTCACCCCAAGGTCATTTTCTCCATTGACTTCTAGAGAGAGTAAAAGGGAGGGGGGAGGGAGGGAGAGAGAGAGAGAGAGAAACATCGATGTGAGAGAGACACACCAATCATTTGCCTCCCGACCAGGGCCAGGGATCAAACCTGCAACTGAGGTGCATGCCCTTGACCCGGAATCAAACTCGCAATCCTTCAGTCTGTGGCCCGATGCTCTAACCACTGAGCCAAACAGGTCAGGGTTCTCAGTTTTCATTTCTAATACAGCGTATATCAGTAGACTTTGAATCCTCAATAATTTTTAAGAGTTTCAAGTGGTCCCGAGACCAGAAAGTTTAAGAACACCCCTCTGAGGTATGGAAAAAGCCCACAAAGCACATTGATTATTCTGTGACTTACCACCTTACCAATTTAGCCCAAATAAGTAACACACAATAATCTAAAAATCTCCCACTTTCCTGTCTATTGCATTTCAGCACTTCAATCGTCAAAAAAATCTCTTGTTCACTAATTATTTATAAATAGTCAGTGACAGAACTGGGTCTAAGGACTTATATATCCTTATAGTCTGTCTAAATACTGCAGGTCATCCTCAATAAATAAGAAATGACCATGTTTTCTTAATCAACATACTGTCCCTCTTATGAGATAAATTGTCACTTATGCTTACAGCAGGTCAATTATACTTTCCTCTGACGTCTAATAAATAAATAACTTTTAAAGAATTTTCTGATCAGTCCCCGTAGATACCATACACCTGCTTGGTGATGGGGAGAAAGAGCTAATTATTTCCTCCTATAAACAAATTAGATTAAAAGGTGTATAACATAAAGAGTTTAAACTAAGGAGAAAGTCTTCCATATCATTTACATAAGTGATCCAAATTTATAACAATGTTCCAAGACCTCAATCTGCAATCTTCCCTTTCTAAACAATTTTTAATTTTGAAAACAGTATGTTGACTGAAATATAAAAAACACACACCAAAAAACCCCAACAAAAATAGTTTTTTGTTTTTTCTATTTTTAAACTAATGAAAAAGCTAAAATTTAATAACAAATCAGCCTACAGCAAAAAGTAGAACCCCTATAAATATTGGTTGAAAGAAAGAATAATTTTTAAGATATTTATGTTCATGAGCTTTGTCTATTTGACTTATTTTAGCATTTACTAGGTAAGGGGAAGACCTGAAAAGGCAAGAATCCTAGTGAATTCTCACATTCTCTCAATCCTAAAAGCCAATTCAATACCAGGAGACCCACAACCCAGCTTTGATTAGGCTGTACAACTTGAGCAAGTCTTCCAAGCATTTTTTTCGTGTCAAATCCCTATCAAAAAAATTAAAAACAGCGAGATTTACTATGTATCTCCTATATATATTTACTTATAAATGATATCCTTCTAAAATTATGCACATTATAAAACAGAATTTTTTTTTAAATTTTTTATTGATTGATTTCACAGAGAAAGGAAGGGAGCGAGAGAGGGGAAAAAAACATAGATTTGTTGTTCCACTTATTTATGCATTCGTATGTGCCCAAATCGGGGATGGAACCTATAACCTTGGTGTATTGGGATGATGCTCTAACCAACTGAGCTATCCGGCCAGGGTCAAAACATAGAATTTTTTAAATAGATGTTATTAAAAGATGAGACAATGATAAAATAATTCTTACCTTTAACTTATGAATACTATAAAAATATTTTTAATAAAATAAATTATTAATAATACTGTTAGAGAACAACATAACTGAAAAGCTTCATTTCTTAAAATCTTAATTTAATATTTTTGTGATACAGTATTATAGTTCAAACTTCAGAATTCAGTTGATTTTTAAACTTGATTATGACTATACACTGAAAAATTCCCTCAAAATATCTCCTAAACAAGGTCACCACATCAATCCATTTTTAGTAAAATTTTTTCTTCCTTGTCTTATGCATAAAAATAACTATAACTAATAGTTCTAGTACTATCTTCTCTTACTCCATGGAAATTAGGGGTACTCTCCTTTGGGGGTCTATGATGCAAATATACTTGAAACCCCTAACCAGCACAACTCAATCAGTCTCTCAAACACTTTCCAGATTAGGCCTAGATTTGAAGCCAGAACTAATTTTCCATGGTCACCCCAGGTCAAATAAGATTCCTAGGTTCTTATGATCTGGGCTTTCACCCAAAATCTATTCCAAAACCAACCTGCAGGGATGGATGGACAAGTATAATCTTTCCAGGATACTTACCCTAACACATTTCATTATACAAAGATAACAATGAACAGCAATACCTTTCTGTCTTATACAACATTCATTCACTCATTTAAGAGACATTTGTAAATGCTAGGCATCTTACTGACACAATCATGTACAAATGTTATCTTAAATATGCTATACTGTACTTTCATTTGCAGAAGTGCTGAAAGAAAAAGTGTGATTTGTGCCCCATCGGGTGGCCAAACTGGAAATTTCAAACAAGTTCCAGCAAGGCAAGTTAACCTTAACTAATCAACACAATACCTTTGGGAAACTGAAACCCTACAACACAAGTGTTCTCATGGGAGAGTTCTATAAATGAAAATCACAATAATATTATAGCAATGTTTCCTTACACTTGAAAATAAGGGATGTGCAGTTATGCAAAATCTCTCCTTTCCCAAATCCTGCAACAAAAAAGTAATCCATGACTATCACTATTGATTTATTTAAGTTAAACGAAAGAGTTTATTTGGGTCATCTTTCCATTCACAGATTAAAATCTCATCAAAAATTTTTGAAAGAACATTATTAATTTAAAAGGATGTTATTAATAATAGTTCTTTAAATTATTTTCTCTTCATATATCACACATAATTAAACCATATAATCATACAGAAATTTAGAATCAGATGAGTCCTTAGAAAACAGAGGGCTGTGACTTAGAAACCATCAAATCTAGTTGGGTCTGGTTACAGATGAAGAACCTAAGGCCCAGAAAGAGAAAGTGATTTAACCAGGGTCACACAGCTAGGCTAGGGTGACCTGACTCCCAATGCTTAAATATCTGTGCTCAAGAGACTAGCTCTCTATATACAATCCTGGACAAGTGACTTAAGGTCTCTGGACCTTAGTTTTCTTACCTAAAAAAACAAGGAGATAGACAATCTCTAAATTTCCTTTAAAGTCTAAAATCCTAAAATTTAGGTACCTCATTATTTTTGTATCTTACAAAACTACAGTATACACTGACAAAAACCATTTCTGGTTCCTGAGAAACCAAAGAAGCACAGGACCCTAGGGAAGAAAACACAAGTCAGCAGCCTAAGGCACCAAATGTATTTGCTTCTTTTGCTAATATTCTGTAAAATATTAACATAGTCATACTAGTCTATTTGGTTGAAACTGGTCTAAGTTAATTTTCATTAATCAATTACAGAACTCTAAAATATACAATCACTGATTCTAAATTTTTTTTAAAATGTTCTTACAAAGATTTATTAATGTTCTATGTTATATGCCAAGGTTTACACTCAAACAGATTACTGGAAACAGGAATAGTCTATGCTCACTTGTGTTTTTTCTTTGTAAAAACTATTCAGAAGTGGATCAAACAGATTTTCTTTATAGAGTTCTCCATGTTGCTCTATCCTTTTATGCTTTATTATTCTGCCTATGAAGACCTAGTCTAAGAACTCTACAATTTACTTTTAAATTAGAAACTCCAATAATTTTCAGGATATTGATGGGTCACTATTAAATAATTTTAACAATCCAAGGAAGAAAAACAATTAAAAGTTAAATCAAAAGCCTATGAACTACAATGAACCTTAAAAAGGTCTGGCCCTATAGTCTTACTCTATGGAGGAGGAAAGAACCCTGGAAAGGCAAAAAGGCTGTCCCCAGGGTCTCGTGGCTAACATATACAAGAACTAGCACTTACTGTGTGACCGTGTATACACATAATACATATAATTATAGGTATAAAACAAAACTGTCAGCTTCTATGTAATGCTCTGCTTATTTCAAGTAAAATTTAATATAGTGACATGATGTAAAAACCAAAGATGAAGCATAGTGGTTCACAGCACTAGAAACCACCTTAGGCTAGAAATAAGGGGTAATACACCAAAATTTCACCACCAGTGCTTGAAAAACAAATTCAAATGTCTGTTCTACTAAGAGTGTTTCAAAAGCATCATCTTCATACATAAGAAGCTACGTTATTGTACTGCAAGAGGGTTCTTTTCTCTAGCAAAGGCTAACATCTTTTATTGTGTTCTTTTTTCCCCTTAAGTTTTAAAGCTGCCAAAATTTCTGGATGCTAATTACCCTTATGTATGCCTCTTTAAGTATTTTTAAAGGACCAGCACCAGCTCTTGAGAAACAATATACAACACAGATCCTAGCCCTATAAAAAAAAAAGTCTGTAATCACTCCAATTCACAAAAAAAGTGTCCATTATTTAATTTTGCCTACCAAACAATGAGCTTATCCAAGACAGGAGTCACATAGTAGGGACTCTCTGCAGAATAAAATTTCAATTATCCACAGTAAGTGAATTTTTCAAAAAATGATTTATAATTGGCATGGGAAAGATAATACAATCACACATATGCTCAGGAATTTTGTCCCTCTTGTGACCAACCTAGAGTAACCATTTAAGACTAGTATCCAAACAGAGTATGTGAATGAGGAGTTCCAGAATTACTGTGGTTACTCCAGCCACAAAGCTGACATTACAAATCAAAAGGTAATTGCATTTTCAAACTAAATCGTACGCTTCCACTTCCAGCCCCAGATATTCCAAATTAATACAATTCTATTAAATAGTTAAGTGCTATAATACTTAAAATGAATCACAGCATAAAGCCACTATTACTTCTGCCCAAATCAAGCATGCCATACTATACAGCAAGTGCAAGATGTTGCCTCAGCATGCTATGTCCTATGCCTCTATGAAGAACTGGCAGTGGTGCTGAAAATTACTACTAGAAAGATGAAAGACCAATACCCTCCTTTCAATAAAAACCATCGTCTGGACTCTTGCCAAGGTTTTAAAACTGACCGAATGTTATTAGGAACAATAAATCTAAAACTCTCCAGGCTGAAAAGCTAGTCCCTTATTTCATTCTTATAAATGTAGCCACAAAACACTATAAGAAAATTAAGTAACAACAAAAAAAAGCATTAATAATTTTAGGCCTTCCATTTCTGGCAATAATCAAATACTGTATGATAGTGAATTTATTTTACACTCTTCAAGGTTCTGTTTAACCTACCTACATCCCTTTCCCTGTCTTCTTCAATTATTACAACTGCTATATGAATAAACTCATGCTATTGCCTAAACAGCCTATCAATGAACTTAAATAGAAATGGAGAACTAAAATATTTTATTTCATAAAATCTAGCTAGCATGTTTATGTTCATATTGATTTTATGCTCTTTGTTCTTGCACATAACATAGATGTGAATTCCTGGAGCTTACAGAGAAGTCTTTCTTTCTCTATCCAGGAGCTGAATTGCCAACTACTGAGAATAACCTATTGCAATGCTTAAAGCCCTTCGGGTCTTACCTTCTGAATCTATAAATGGGTTCATTATCTTTACTTTTCCCTGTATTAATGTAAGGTTCCCTATCACTATCTATTAAATACCCTACAGGTTATCACAGAAATTAGGGGGGAGGGGACCATGATTTCTGTAATACGCAGGTATGGCTTAAAAGTACATTGTTTACAACATAGCACTTTTTCTCTCTAGTTAACAAAAAATTTAGGGGGGAAAGAAACACCTGAAAATTTTAATAATTCTCCTTTCCTCCTTCCTCTTCCCCCTTCACTCCCTTCAAAAACCACAGAAGAGCCAAAACCTATGATGTGATTACTTTGTATACTTCATGCAATCATTAAGAGGACGAGTCTTATTATCAAAACAGAACAGTTGATTACAATACGTTTGCATACTGTAACCACTGCATATGTGATATACATTTAAATCAAGTTTCAAGCCAGTTACAAAGCCTTTGTCAACAGTGGGCAAGTGGGGAAAAGCAGAAGGGATCATTGGGATGAAGGAAATCACTGGAGGGGCTCATCTTGGAAGAGGATTGCTTGGTGAGAGGTGAGGAGAGAGTAGCAAGAGCAAACCTGGCCGCGGGGACGCTCGCTCAGGGTGGGGACCAGAGGTCAGGAGGAGCGGGGATGAGGGAATTAACGCGGAACAGCCGCGACCCCGGCTGCCCTCACACCCCGAATCCCCCACCTGCGGCTCGCTCTCCACCACCATGCCCCAGCCCCGGCGGGGCAGTGCCCTCCCTGCCGGCCCGCCGCCTTCAGATCCGTTACCCCAGCGGCAGCGGGGCTGCGGGGGAGGGGAAGGTCAGCGGGGCCCGGAGGGGGCCGGCGCAGCTGGGATGCCGCAGTGGCTCCCCGCGGCCCCGGGTCAAAGTCCGCCCCGGCGCGGGGAGGCAGCAAGAGCGGAAGGCAGCCGTGGAGGTCCGACTGGCGAGCCGGTGGCCCCTCCGAGTCCTCCCACACCCCAGCCGCCGCCGGTACCTCATACTGGATGTATTGCTTCCTCCACTCCGGAGTGATGTGAGCGGAGAGGTGCTCAGCGAACTTCATCCTGACGGTTCCCCCTCACTCCCACCCGGGTCCAGCAGTTACAGGCGGCGGCAGCAACGGCGGCGGCGGCAACAGCGATTCCGACTCCTCCCCACATGGGCCCCTGCGCGGCGCGGCGCTGAGCTTCTCTCCTCCTCCGCCGCCGCCGAGGTCTCCTCAGAGGCACCCTCCCGCCATCTTCCTCCTCCTCTCCATAGCCCCGCCCCGCCCCGCCCACCATACGTCATCCCCATGGTAACCGCCTACGCCGCGCCGACGGAAAGGGGCGGGACTTGGGTACTTTCGTTCAGGCCCCACCTCTTCTGGGCCGGACGTGCTGGAGGCACCTCCCCTGACCTCTTCCGTCTGGCTCCTTTGGCATTACAGCTGCTCTCTACCGCCTGCCTGGGAAGCTGCAGTGTTGTTATTGCAATTAACATGAAAACTGTAGCAACAATCATCCACAAAAGACGTTTATATTTGCAAAGAATTGTGCAAATATTTTCCATTTTAATATTTATTCTTCATAAAACCCTTAAGGATGGATCAGAATTAATACAAATTAATTTAAACGAACTAAATAGTTAAGAGTCAAATGTATTTAAAGGAACCAGATTTTACATGCACTAGGTGCTCAATAAATGCTTGTTGAATTTAATTAAAGACATTAGTGTCAAAAATTGCATGCTGCTTCTGAATTTCATTGTAATTATCAGGTCCCAGGTCTACCAGAAAGGCCAATAACAACACCTGGACTCAAACCAAGACTGGGGCAGTACCAACTGGAATTGTGAGTAAGCTTTCTGGGGATTAGGGGTAGGGTTCCAAGGGAAACCAATGTTGAGAGGAAAGAGACTCCCCTACAGGTGTGGTAGCAACCTCACCCCCAGAGAGAACAGAAATGGGTCCAGCGGGCTGGCTGAACTGTCCTCCAGGAGCATGGGGAATAGATCACTCACACAGCTTGGCACTACTTTGAGTGTAAGAGTAATTGTCCTGGAAGACCTGACTTGGGGCAGAAACCCAGGTCCTTCCCTGAGTGGAGGAGCTCTAGATAATAGTAGCTAGCATTTATTAAGCACTCACTGTCCATGTACCAAATACAATTCTAAATTTCTTACATGTACTTTAATTTTTAATTCTCACAATTTTGATGAGACCTAAAGACTAGGGAACTACTGTGATCAGGAAAGTATTCTGAAATACCAGTCTCTGCTTTTGGCTTTTCTTTTCCTTCACGTATTTTTCCCCTTTCCCTTCCTCTTAATTCATGCCAATAAAGGTTCTGCAATCATTTTCTCAGGAGAGGGATGAGGCATAATGGAAAATAGGCCTAGGCAGTGAGTCTTTCTGACATTTGTTATACAAAAGCCTCAACCTCTGGTGGAAGGGTAATCAGGGTCAAAGAGAAGAAGAAGTGGAGGAGTGAGGACTCCTCTCACCTCAGCACTGTATCCTCTGCCCACATGAACAGTTCCCCTCTACTGGAGTAAAGGTTGCCAGGAGAAAGAGATAGGCAAAACCGAGAGCTATGCTCCCAGGAAGAAGGCACAACCACAGAGAGGAAATAGCTGCACATTGTGCCTAAGAAGGCAGAAGGAGCAGCTGCAAACGAGATTGCTAGGCCTTTAGCCAGAATGGACTAGATTAGTAGATTCTTGGCAGCAACTCCTGTAGACTATGGCATCCTGCTCCCAACAGCACCATATTTTGGTGCCTTAACTGTACACAAGATTCTGGAACCATGGCCCAACCCAGGGAAGAAAACAAATCCTCAGTACTAGCTCTATAACCAAAAATTCTTAATTTTTCTCATGCCTGATCTGGACTTCTGACACTCAGTTGGACACAAAAATTCAATTTATCTAAAGAAATAGATTTAATAATAAGCTTCCTTATTCCTAGTATTACTTTAGATATTTCACTGACATAACCATCAAATACTTAGCATTTATTGAAAGGAGGTATTTTCTGTAGAGCACTGGGCTAGGAACTATGAATGATATTCTGAATAGTTTTACTCCGAATCAGAAGGGTCCCAGGCCTTATCCTTTCTTTTGTAAATAAACAAATAACTCTCCATTCAACAAAACTTTATTGAACACTATGATATACCAGTCATGCCACTTTGAGAATAAAGGACAGTTCAAAAATAAATAAGACTGTGTTTTCCTTGGAGGATATCACAATCCAGTCAGAAAGACAGGCAAATAGGCCAATAGCTAGACCACAGTGTGATATGTGCTGTAATAAAGGTATGTACAAGGAAACACACATCCAACTGAATGGTGCCCCAGAGAAGGTGATTTGGAAACAGTCTAAAATAACAATCTGACCAGGAGAAAGACACCCAACAATCCCAAAGACAAAAAGCAAGCAGTCAGGATTGTTCAAAAATGGCAAGAAGTTGTCTGACCAGAATATCCTTTAAGGCAATTAAATATTCCCTCCTCAAAGAAACTCTCCCTACCCCCTCATCTCCCTTCCCCAGTCTGGCCTCCGCATCCACCTGGTGCACACCCTTCACTGCATTGTCAACAATAATTTGTGTCAGACTGTGATCTCCTTAAAGACAAATTGCTCATTTATCTTGTTTTCTCCAATTTAGCGTGGTGTTTGGCTGGCATTTAAGCATTCAATAAATATTGAAGGAACAAAGAAAAGAAAGAAGGAAGGAAAGAAGGGGAAAGGGAAGAAGGACAGAAAGGACAGTCCACATGGAGGGAAGTTGCAGGAAATAAAGTTAAGTTGGAACAAGATTGTGAAGGAATGGATCATGTGTGCACAAGCAGTGTGGGGTCTATAAAGAAGTTAAAGCAGTAAGTGAGTCACTCAGCCTTGGGAAAGTGGTATGGTGTAGCTTCCTGTCTTTGAACTCTGCCTCAGGAAATAGACCTGACTTAAAATCCGAATTCTGCCATTTAGAATCTGTGTGACCTGAACGAAGTACATTAGCTCTTAAGGCCTCAATTTCTTTATCTCTATAATGGGGATAGTAACACCTCCCTTACAGGTTGTTATGAGGATTAAATGAGCTTCTGCGTATAAAGCTCATAGCACAATGACTGGGCTCTGGTTGACCATTCAAAAATTGGCAGCCCCACAAAAACCTCTGTTAGCAGTGTGAAGGATGAACTAGAGTAGGTGCAAACCAGAGACCAATTAATTAACAAGCACCTATGTAGCACTTACTCTGTGCCAGATGCTGTTTTAAGTGCTTTATAAATACATATTTAATCCTCATAAGGACCCCAGGATGGGTAGCTACTATCATTATCCTCAGATGGTACATTGAGACAGAACAGTTAAGAATCTTGCTCAGGGTCACCCACCTAGAAGTGGTAGAGCTGGGTTTGAAGGCTGGCAGTCCAGCTCCAGAGTCCTTGCTCTTGACCACTACCTTATGCTGACTATTGATAAAACAACCCACGCCAGTCATAGTGATGGAGAAAAGGAGGCGTGACATGCGACTCTAACTCTAGTAACTGAGTAAATGATGCTGCCATGAACTGAGATAAGGAATGAAGTGGAGGGCAGGTTTGGGGCATTATTGGATTTATTAAATAATTAGCAATCTATGAGACATACGATACTCCAATGGAAGATACAGAACTAGAGCTTGGGAAAGAGATGTATTGCTGAAGACTGAGGAACCATTCACATTTAGGTGATAATTAAGTCCTGATAAATCGTCCCAGAAAGAGGGCATACACTGAAATGGAAACAGGTCCAAAGGGAACATCCTGGTGTGAGCCTGATAGTAGATGGGACAAGGAAGGAGGCTTGGATGTGGCCAGAATGGGCAGCAAGACCACTAGGAAAGAGTAGTGTCAAGAGGCCATAAAAAGATGGAATTTTCATAAAGGAGGCAGTGACTTAAAAAAATGTCAGATTCTATGAGAAGTTGAGTAGGGTAACTTCTAGGTCATTGGGTTTAGCAAAGAGTCGTTAGTAACCTCAGAGAAAGTGGCTTTGATAGCATGAAGGGTTACAGAAGGCTGAGCAGCTAACAGCATTTTGTTTTGGTGTATCCTAAATTATATTTATTCTGTGTACATGTTATAGGATCACCAGGAATGAAAATTTAATAGCATACCCAGCTATTTATCTAGAAATTCATAAGTGCTGAGTCTGAACACTTTATATTTATCACATGTAATTCTAAGTTTGGGAACAGTTATACTTACCACAAATGAACTGTTCTAAAGCTTAGAATTATGTGTGATAAATATAAATATTGCTCTGTTGCTTGAGCAAATGAGACTAGCTATCATGCTGAAGGGTGAGGAATTGACCTGCAAAAGGATTAGTTTATGCCATACCTCCCACTGAAGCCGAATAAAAAGACTGTTCAGAATGGTTATCTCTGAGTTAGACATTTCAAATGATTTTACTCCCTGTATTTTTCTGTATTGCTTTCAATTTTTACACAGTGCATTTATCAAAGCTAAAAAAACAATAGTGTTAACTATTTAAATAACCCCAGAACCAGTGATGCCCCATGAGTGTGAAAGAGTGTCTGCAGTATTAGACACTGTGAGCCACAGGGAAGAAACCGGTGGACTAGGAGATAAAGAAAATCCAGGGGATGGAGTTCAAGCAAGGGCCCGGGAAAGGCAGAAGAGTGCAGACAAAGGGAGGGATGAGCCTCTGCCATCATTCGAGGAGAGACTTGACATCATTTGAGATTTGGGGGTGAGGGTGATAGTAATGATTGGGGCAGACATACATGGGTTTGTAGTTGGAGGGAAGGGAATTTCGGGGAGTTACATGTAAACTCCCTCTTTCCTCTGTGTAAGAGACAAGTTCATCCATTTGCTTGGGGAAATGGGAGCAGAGTTGGGGAAGAGGTATGCATATAGCTCCTTGAGTTTGGAAACTATTTGCTTGTAATGAAATCAATTGGGATGATTCTATCAATTTTTCCAGCAGTACTCAGCAGTCTAGGAGCAGGAGATGAGGGAAAGAATAGTGGGATTGCTCCAAGATTAAGAATTGCAGAAATTGCATCAGGACAAGGAGATGAAGACATTGAGGTACTAATGGAAGCAAAACAAAAACAATTAGTATTTTTTATTTCACATCCATTTTTAAATTTACTCTTCATAGAAATGGATAAGGATTCCAAGGATATTAGGATAAAATATTATATAGCAAAATATAAGGATTGTAAAAGGTATTATAATCTCCATTGTACAGATGAGAAAACTGAGGCTTAAAGGCTATGGTGGGCATTTGCCAGGTTTTGGAGCTGCCTCCCTAGATGGCAGGACCTCCCATCCCTTAGGTCTTGATGAGAGGTAAGACCCCAGCTCCCACTAGACCTCAAGTGGACAGATATCCCTATCTCACCTCCTTGGCAGGAAACCTGTGGCCCAGATTTGGCCAAACAGATGCTCCTGCTACGGATTTTGCCTCATGTGGAAATACTCAAAGATTCAGCCATAAGTAGAGCATATTGTCAGAGGCTGCAGCAGACTTAAGAGTCCCGGAGTGAAAATGGCAGTGAGTGTCCCAAGTTGGATTGCCAAAGGCAGTGTCCTAACCCGATTGTTTTTCTGACATGACCTCTGCTCTGTTCTTGGCTGTGAGCTTTTCTTGGCTTCCGGCTTTTCCTTAGATTTGTTCACCGGTCTTCACATTGATACTGTGAGCAACCCAAAGTCATCCAATAAAATCTATTTTTGTTTAAGTTAACCAGTGTCATATTCTTCTTGTTTGTAGCCAAGAAGCCTGGGTGGGTCATGAGGATTAAGAACTTTGCTCATAGCTCTTGTCGAGGAGGTACTCAGCAGTCAGATGAACATAATGATTTTCTGTGAATGTCAGGCAGCCTCTCTCTCCAGCCACCCTGGGGTTTGGTCAATGGGCTCATGGATCAAATGGTCCTAGTAGCAGGGCATGGAGGATATGAGGGAGCTCAAAGATATTGCCTTTCCTTCACCTAGACTGATCTATCAACTGCTGATTGTCTAGCCTTCCAACAGAGACCAATGCTGAGTTCCTAATATAATACCATATTTGGGGTGAAGTAGGCTAGTCTGATATCTGGTGGCAGGTTGATTACATTGATTTATTTTCATCATGGGAGTGGGGGAGAGGGCAATTTGCCTTTTCTGTCAGCAATACCATCTGTGAATGTCTTTATTTACCATCACAGTGTCCCATTCAGTATTGCTTCTACCAAAGAAGTGAGAGAAAGGGAAAATGTCTATGGATTTCACTGATCTCACCATGTATCCCATCATCTCCAAACACACACCATTGCAGAATGACATTATAACTTATTGAAAACTCAGTTATGGTAACAGTCAGGAGAGCTGCGCTATAGAATGAGATGGCTCTCTAACCAGCAGCCGATCTATGGTGATGCTTCTCCCAGTCAGACTACATGAGTCTAGAAACCAAGAAGTAGAATCTTTATTACATATAAGGACCAAATCACAAAGTTTTTACATCAGTTTTCATGATGCTTGACTCTCTGCTGGTTTAGAAGCCTTAAAACCCAGAGAAAGATTGCTGCCACCTAAACACTCAACAACGGTTCCATTGAAGGGGAAGTTGAGACAGCCATTTGGCCAATGTGGGCTCTTCCTGATGTTAAATCAACAAATAAAAGGGGGTTCCTATATTGCTGGAGTGATTGGTCCTGATTTTCAAGGACAAACAGTTTCCACTACAAATGAAATAATGGCTATGGGTGGTTTTAAAATCAAGAGGAACCTCTAGGGCACCCCCTTATGCTGCTCTGTCCAGTGGGAGAAGTTAAAGACATAGCAACCCAATACAGGCAGGATCACCAAGGGTTCGACCCCTTAGAATAAAGTCTTGAGTTACCCCATCAGATAAAGTAGCACGACTAGCTGAGGTGCTGGCTAAAGGAACAAAAAGGAATATGAGATGGGAGTGGAAGGAAGTTATAAATACCAGCTACGGGCTTGGGTCAGATGCAGAAATAAGGTCTGTATTAGCTACCCCATTTTCTCCCTTGCTTTGTTATGCATAGAGTAACAAATTTCCTTGGCCTATCCTTTGTTTTTTCTCTAGTATTTTATACTGCTGTGTTGGAGGTGGTGAACTTCATAAGTTAGACCTCCGGTTACAGTATATGAAGGTGGTATTGTGACCAAACTAGAGAGGCGTGGGCATCCCCTTGGGGCCAGGAATTCCTCTAGGCCTCCAGTTTCTCGGGCAGCAGCCCATTCGTCCAGCCTTTCCAGTGACTTTGTAAGCACCTAGTTCTTTGTCTTCAGCCTTTCCTGCTTAAAATTGCTGTGGTGGTTTTTCTGTATCTGTACCCAAGCCCTGACCCAAAAGCAAAACAAAGAAAACAATGCTGCAAACAAAGAAAAAGTATAAGACAGGTTTATTTTGTTATTGAATCAAAATGATTATGGCATAGTGGTTTAGATTATTTGTTTTGGTTACTGTAAAGAGTTTTTGCTTTTTTTGCAGACTAAAAATTGCTGTAGGCCATTATGTAGCTCACTTTGACATGCCTTTGTCTTTTGTGAGTCTCAGAGATGTTTTGATCAAAGAGGAGCCGTTGTTTTCTGCCAACACTTACATCTTTAAAGTTGGAGAAAGAACCTTTCCCAAATTGTAGCCAGGTCCTTAGGGACAGGAACCTTTTCTCACTCACTCTAAGAGCACTTATCACAGTAGACTCCACATAGCAATATAAATAGATCCTTTAATATATGCTTTTCCTCCCCAGGAGTGATAAGCATGACAATTTTGGAATCCATGCAGATTCATTCTTATTATAAAAACATGTCATCAGAATCTGGACTTTTCCCAACACTTGGGATGGTTGGAAACTAAAGCTGGTATGCAAGGGGTAAGACAGACTCTCCAAAAACATGAGAAGTCTGAAGCATTCAGGGAGCGGGAGTCTTGTTGGCAAATGTGTTAAAAGTCCTCCTGGGATACATAAGCCTTTTGGTATTCTGTTCAGTTGCTAGTACATCCAATGAAAAATTCCTAACCTCAGTGAGGTTTGACTTTGAGGTTTTTTTGTTAATTATCAAATTAACACACTAATTGTAGAGAATTTAGAAACCACAGAAAAGTGTAAAGCAGCAGAAAAAATAGACCCCCATGTTATCACCCAGAAGGAACTACTATCAACCTCTGGGCCTACCCATTTTGTCTTTTTGGGAGAAAAAGGGACATCTGTAATATTTTAAACAATAATAAAATTTAAAATAATAATAATAATAATAAAAAGTTAACGTAACTGAGGAGTTAGAGAAAGTGAAAGGTTAGAGCAGAAATGTATCCCTCTCTTGTAAGTGTTAAGTGTTCCTGACATCAGGGTACAGGTCTCTGAGGCAAGACAACCCCCCCTTCACAAGACACCTCTACAAAGCAACCTAAAACCCCTGACTCGGCCATTAAAACAAAGAGATGCTTTGTCTTGACTCCAGGGGAAGGAGTTCCTCTTCTTTGCGTGACAGATTGATAGTAAGAAAACCCAGTGAAGGAAGCTCAGCACATCCTTCCCACCAGTTTGCAGTGCATTCCATCCACCTCTTTCCAGCTGGCTTCTGGGAGCCAGGATCTGGGTAGAGGGGGGGAAAGAGGCAGAGAGAAGGATCAGTTAGATGTGGGGAGATAGGGAGAAGGGTGTGTGTGTAGAAAGTGGAGTATGTCCGTGCGCCTGGGAGTGTGTAAGGAGTGTAGATTGGGCAGGTGTAATTTGAAGATAACTCCTATGGGCTCTTGCTAGTGTATGCCAAGGCAGAAGCAAAGAATGGAGAAGGAGACACCAAGCAGGGGACTGTCTACTTAGTTAAGAAAAACCTTCATCGTTTTCTGCTCCTGCTCCTGCTCCTGCTCTCTGTACATCTCTAAAAACTGTTTTCTCATGACAGCCAAAAAAAAAAAAAAAAAAACCACCAAAAAAACCCCCACAACTTTTATTTGCTCACTTCCTGAACTCATGAAGTGATCCACACAGCCCCAAGCAAAGCACGCAGTAAAATGAAAGTTGATTTTTCTGTCTGCACGTGAATGGGAGGTTTGGGTCTCTCAATGCTATATTGCCTGAAACACAATGAGACAGATTCTCAGGGGTGACTTCAGCGCTGAGCAGGTGATGAACTTCCAGATTATTTGGATTAGGAATGAAATAATTTAGTAGTGTATTGGTTAATGCTTTCTTTTTATACTCCTCTAAACAGAAACTTGTTGACTCTATCTCCAAAAGATCTCTTGAATCTCCTCACTTCTTCCTGTCTCCACAGGACCAGTCACTATATTCTCTACCTGAACTGTGATAACAGTTTCCTAGCTGGTGTCCCCATCCTGGCCCTACTCCATTGCTCACACAACAGTCAGAGCATCTTTTAAAATGTAAGTCTCATCATGCCTTGCTCCTTAAAACCCTTCAGTGCTTCCCCTGGCACATATGCTAGAATCCAAAGTCCTTACGTAGCCCTTCTGGATGAAGTCTTCACCTTCCCTCTTCTCCACCTTGTCTCGCCTTCCTCCTCACTCATTGTGCTCCAGCTTCACTAGTGTTTTTCCAGTTTCTCTGAGCCACCCAGCTCTTCCGTACCGCAGGGCCTTTCCATATGCTATTCTTCTGCATAAGATAGTCTTCTCTTCTCTTCTCTTCTCTTCTCTTCTCTTCTCTTCTCTTCTCTTCTCTTCTCTTCTCTTCCCTTCCCTTCCCTTCCCTTCCCTTCCCTTCCCTTCCCTTCCCTTCCCTTCCCTTCCCTTCCCTTCCCTTCCCTTCCCTTCCCTTCCCTTCCCTTCCCTTCCCTTCCCTTCTCTTCTTTCTCTTCTCTCTCACCCTTTGAACTGCAGCTTAAATATCATTGACCATCCAAGCCCAATCTCACTTAGGTTCTCCCCATTATACATAGCATTCTGGACATTTCTTTTACCATTTTTATTAACATTGGTGAATATACATTTATTTGTAAGATTGCTAAGGTCCAGGTTCCCCAATAGGTGATGGATCCTAAGAAGACAGAAATTGCTTCTGCTGTATTCCCTGGTGCCTGGCACAGTACCTGACACACAGTAGGTACTCAATACTTCTTGAATGATGATCTATATTATCTAAGTTTGAAGAGTTTAAAATAATAATTACCAAAAGGGTAATTTTCCTGTGTTTGTTTTCTATGAATGCAGGACACATAAAAAAAAAAAACACAACAACAAACACAAAACCACTAAAAAAAACACTCATTAAACAATGTTGGTTGATTAACTTTAGATTGATATTTTGGGTGGGAAGAAAGCAGGTTAGGATCAAAGACACCTGGTAAAGTGTGTCAACTATACTTTAATAAAAAGAAAAAAGAAATAAAACACACACGTGCACACGTAGCACCCAGGTATAATTACAGTCAACCCTTTTCTTACTGTGGTGAAAGTGAAACTGTCATAGTGAGAATTAGGTACAAACATTTGTAATTACTTTAATGATAGGGCCTTTTACAAGAAGAAAAAATCAAGACGTACTAGAGCTGAATATTATTGGCATGGTTGTGTTATGTGCAGTGAGAGGCTATGACTGGCTAGAAGGGTCTGTGGACTGAAATCAAATATCTCACTAGATTCAGCAGGCTTGGAAAGAAGAGAAGAGTAAATGTGAGATATATGGAGAAAGCCCTTTCTATTAGGTCAGAAGCTATTTTATATTTTGAGCAGTAGATTCAGTAGACAGCCCAACCTAACGGTTATCAATGATTGGCATCATACTGTGGATTAATTTCTGTATAAAATTATATCACAGGGAACTTTAGTCTTCACTTGAGAAGCTAAGCCGCATTGACCCCAGTATTCCTGTTGATAATTCTGGGCATGTCTGGGTTTAGCAAAGGTTTTATTTGTACCAAGGGGCATGATAACAGCCATCAGACTGGGGGAAAAGAAGCGAGGCTCACAGCATTGGTTCAAAGACTCTGGCTCAAGGTCTGTGTCAGTGGGAGGGGTGATTAAGTCCCAAGGAACATCTGTCCTTGTGATTATCTTCCAGCCCAGCTGAGCTCAGGGAGCAGCACCTGTAGATGGGTGGACAAAAACAAAGTACAATGTAGATCTGTCTACCAACTGTGTAGGGAGGCACAGGTAGAGGGTCAGGTCACAATGTTGGACATGTGAGGACTCAAAATGGACACAGCAGACCAACCTATAGCTGGATTCAGAGAAGGCATGGAAGAAGACACCAGGCGGTAGTGGCATTAAGGAGAGGAGAAAAGCATTTGGGAACAAAAATTACTAGTTCATAACCACCCAGGACTTTCAGAGCTACCTGGAAGGAATTTATTATGGGTTGAATTGTGCCCCCAGAAAGATATCTTGGAATACAACCCCCAAGTACCTCCGAATGTGACCTCATTGGAAATAGGGTCATTGCAGATGCAATCAAGTTAAGATCTGGCCTTTAGGGTGGACTCTAATCCAATATTACTGGTGTCCTTATAAGAAAGAGAAAACACCATGTGAAAATGGAAACATACAAAGGGAATGTCATGTGATGACAATAGTAGACATTGGAGTGATGCAGCTATAAGCCAAGAAATGCCAAGTAACTCAAAATGCCATCACAAAAGCTAGAAAGAGGCAAGGAAGGAGGGAGCATGGCCTTGCTGTCTCCTTGATTTGGGTTGTTTCTGTTGTTTTAAGCCGCTCGGTTTGTGGTTACAGGAGGCTTTGTTACCGCCTCCTTAAGAAACTAATACAGAACTTGAGGAAAGAAGACTTCCAAAGTGAGGAGGACAGAGCCAAAGAGACATTGTTTCACTGCTGTTATTTTTACGCTAATTTTCCCCATAGATCAGTGAGGCCAGAGAAACATGATTTCTATATTAATCATATAAATAACATGCCAAATGACTAAGCTTTTATTTGCTGTGCCACTACCCAGTACATTTCATGCAACTTTAAGACCTGCCTGTGTCTAGTTAAATGAGAGAATGTATGGAAAGCTCTTAAAACAGCACCTGCCACCTGGTAGAGCAGTAAACGTATAAATGTTAGATAGAATCATTATTATCATCATCTCATTATTCTGATCCTAGACTAGCTCTCAGCAGCTCATATCTCTTCTGTATCTGAGAGCTGCTGGGAGCTGCTGAGAAAACCTCACACCTAGGTAGTCAGGTGCCACTAAAAATTGAACATCACAGTCTTCACCAGAGTCCTCCACCCTGCCTGGGTTTCCCTAGTAAATGCTCTCTCCCACTTTCTAAAACCACCATCTCAAATCACCTCAAATCAACCATACCTCTTCAAACCCCGACCCCCCTCCTTTTCTCAACGTGCTCCCAGCAGGTGAGCTCTATTCCTAGCACTGAGGAAAGGGGAGCCCTTAGAAAAATAATGCCAACTCTCTATCCACAGCTCCCCGGACCTCTCCCTGTTATTTGGACACTTGAGGTGCCCTGGCTTCTTTTGTGTCTAGGTAGTCTTTCTTCATTCTTCCCACTTCCTCATTCACACTTTCTCTCCGTAACCGAGGTGGTTCATCCTGCTTCCTAGATATCTTGCCAATCCACACACTTTGGGTTATCTCTATGGCCACCAGCTTAGCTCATACAAACCTGATTGTGTCACTGTTCTACTCAGATCCTTTCAGTGACTTCCTCCTGCTCTACAGATCCAGAAAGTCCTTCAGATGTTTACAAGACCTCCTCCTGCCCCAGCCCTCCATAATCCAAGCTCTATCAGCTTTTCTAACCTCACCTCTTTCCCTGTACTTTTTAATACTCTATACTCTAGGCTAGAGAGTAACTCAAAATCCCTCCACTTCCTTGTTAAAATAACTAACACTTAAATAATGCATATTATGTGCTGGGCATATAGCGACTCCTTTGTCAGGACAGCAAACCTATCAGCGTGACTATCTCCATTTAAAGATAAGGAAATAAGTCACAGAAGTTAAGTGACTTGCCAAAAGTTATAAGGAAAGTAAATGGTAAACCAAGACTGGCTCCTGGAACACTGGCTGCGCTGAACATCATTGAGTCACTCTGGCCTTGCTCTCACCCTTCTGGACCCTCCGCTCAGCCCCAGCATGGATCCCATCCTCTTAATTTGGCTGATTCCACTGGCTCCTTCATGTCTCAGGGTAAGCATCCCTTCCTCGGGGTCAGGCCTCCTTGCTTGATGTCTCCTCATGCCTCCTAGCCTTCCCTTATTGTTATTTTTTAACATCTATCTCCTCTACTAGACTGTAAGCTCATGTCTGCTTTGTTCATGGCCATAGCCTCACTTCCTAGCACATGCCTGACACATAGTAGGTGCTCATAAAGTATTTCTTGATTGAATAAAAGAATGCACAATTACTAATCACCTTGAAGAGCTTCTTGTAGAGAGAACACATAACACAGTGCCCGGCACATAGCATAGACTTGATAAATAGTGTTTGATACTGTGTTCAGGAAATGGCAAGGAAGCCGGTTTGACTAGTGTCAGGGGTGTGAAGGGAGGTTCTGGCAAATGGTTCAAGTCTTTTTAATGAGCCAAAGGAGGAGAGACTTGCATGGTGGAAGGGGTTATCAGCAGTGTGTAATCTTGCAAAGGCAAATATTAGCATTTCAAAATCCCTCCTACCAAGATGGTTTGGGATTTTTCTTTTAACCATGTCATCCAGTTTTCTTACAGCAGACTTCAGCAAAGTATAATTGGTGTGCCCAGGGACCTTGGCATAGTCAGAAGCATGCACTAATGACCCAGGTGAAAACGAAGATCTACTGTGGGTATGTTCTGTGTAACACAAACAGCTACCTCCTCCCTACTCGTCTATCTAAAATTCTAATCTCGCTGAGCACAACTGAAGATTTCCTATTCCTGTCTCCTTTGGAAAACGTAAATAATTTATTACCCTCCAGAGGCTTCCTGAAACACTGGGTTAATCCCTTTAAATGCATACATCTGGACACCCTAACTTCATTACAATTCTAGACCTGAATGCTACCAGGTATATTTTTTTCTTCCCTAACCTGAGCGGTGCCAGAGAGTCTAGAAACAGCAGTCAGCAAGGCAGGTTCAAATCATTGTCTCTTTGTGGCTGCGTGTTGGCAGCCAGAGCAACAGCAGGCTCAGCCTTCAAGGAGCAGTCACCTTCTTGTCACCCTTGAGTGACCCTCAACAGGAAAACTGGAAAGAGAAAGGGATGACTTCCAGGGGAAACAGCTGATCCACCACCTGTACAAACACGCACCTAACTGGCCCGACGTGAGCGTCCTTAGGGAAGGGGTCTGGGAAACAGGAGGAATTGCCAACGCGTGGAGTCAAGCCGCTGCGCTCCGCACATGCCAACCCCACAAAAGATTGCGCTATCTGTCAGACACCACCAGCGTCACAACGCTGCTTTATTCTGAGGCATTTCATGAAATCAAATCCCCACCAACTACAGGGTAGTGATTGCACAGGACTCCTGTCACCGGATCAGCATCTTTGGCCCTGTTTTCACACCACAGGAGACACCTATTCTTTTCTAACATTCTGGTCTATGGCTAGCTCTTAATTATATTTGCCGCCAAGAACCAGTTAATGAAGGGATATTTCATGGCCTTTGGCAGAAACCTCAGACTCAGCAACCGAGGAACTGAAAGCCCTGACCTCAAGGCAATCTCCACACCAGCCTCCTGCCTGATGCATATTTCAGAGGTTTCCAGGTTTTAAAGCCTGGATTACTTTTGCAAATGAAAAATTGAACAAGCAAAAGCATTTAATGGCATGTTATTACAGTTCCAACGATTTTGAAAAGGCTGCTTGGTTTAACCAGAGGCAGAATTTCATATGAACATAGAAACAAATATCCATTGCTTCCCTCTGCATTGCGTTCTGTTTTTCCCCCTTGATTTAAAATATAGTATATATTGATCCCCACCTAAGGTTTCTTACCATTATAACATGCATATATCAACCTACTGAAAAAATAAGCATATTAATGAAATATTGAATAGTTTCAGAGGCATTCAATATCCAGCCACCCCCAAAATAGGTTGTTTGTTTGTTTTGTCCAAATAAGATTTTGCATAGTAATGAAATTTTAAACTCCACTCAAAAAGTAGTGTCTTATTCTTTCAAATATTTCAAACCTTTCATTTATAAGAAAAATAATTAAAACAGAAAGTAAAAGAAATCAGTGTCTTCACCATTAGGCAGCATTTAGTCATTGCCTGCCAGGTATGTGGCACTTTATTAGATGCCATTCATCTAAATACATTCATTATACCCCTATTATGTACCAGGCACTTTCTGAAATGAAAAGATTACAAACACACAGTCTTTGCCCTCAGAAGGTTCAAATCTAGAAAGAGAAACAGCAAATCACAATATAATGTGGTATATATTATGGGAGTACAATGCATGTTAGCTGTACTAGAGGTATAGATGTATAAATGAAGGAATGAATTAGCATGGATATTTACAGAGTATAATAAATTTAGCATAGATGGCTGGCAATAAATATAGAGTATTCAGCAAAAATGGAGCATGGAATATTTTTAAGTGAAAAGTTTCAAGAGGACTTTAAAGATTACCAAATTTTGCTGGAGGGTGAAAAGAGAAATGAGAAGTCCTACATTCAATTTATGTACAATGTGTTGGTAAAACGAGACGAAGCACATACGATAGTGAAGAACTAAACTGCATAACACAGGAAAAGTAAGAGAGCTAGGAATCAGATTGTTACATTACAGTATTATTACTCAAACTCTCATTTTGGGTTTATGAGTGTCCTTGTCCAATTATCATGACACACCTATTTATTTTAATTTCTCCATTGTTACTGCAATTAACCACAGTATTAGTCACTCCAAGTAGAAGGTCCTGGAAAGGGGTATAAGACAGAATCAAGCCAATTCTTCCCCTTTGGGCTTTCAAAACACAACATAATATCCATTTTCGCTACAAAGGGAACAAAACCTCCATTTGTCACTCCCTCAAAAGAAAGATAAAAATTTTATACATCAAGCAAAAGCTTATCAAGGGCTTCTGTGGGCTCAAACTCAGTCCCAGAAAAAAAGAAAGAAAATGAAGGTAAGTGTAGGTCCAAAAATATGGTAAGTTTTTGGTCTAAAGACGCAGTATGTTGTAATAGATTGGATGCTGAGGAAGTGGGTTCCAACTTTATGATTATCTTGCTATATGGCCTTGGTCATTGCCCCGTTAATAAAGCAGAGATAATAATGCATGCACTGCCTATTGGATACGAGTGCATGGCTCTTAAATGAAGTAACATGTGGAGTCACGCCTCTGCGCTCTGCACATGCCAACCCCACAAAAGATTGCGTTCCCTGTTTCTGTGCTTCACCTGCTTCTGGTTGACATTTTTGGGAAACATTGCGAAATATAAAAATCCCTTATTAGATTTGTTGCACATTTGAATGATAGAGTTCTGATAGGATGGTATCTTTCATCTCTAAAGAATTAAATGCTTTATTACAGGGAAATAAAAGCATATTACAATATATGAAATCTCCTTTAACAATCTATGCAATAATAGGAATGCAGTAATAGAAATACTACAATTTATCTATTTCAGGTGGAACTATTTCTAGTTCCAGGGCAGTTTCTTTTTCCTTCCTCCCTCCCTCCCTCCCTCCCTGCCTCCCTCCCCTTGCTAACCCTTTCATCATATCTTCATAAAATTCTCTAAGGCTATTTCTTAGTTTTTCCTTTAAAATACTATTTTGATTATCAAATCTTTATTGAAACCTGAAGAAAAAAGATCCTAAACCTGTTCTTTCCCCTAACAAAGTCTAGCTTAAATTCTACCGAGAATATCTACAAGTTGGTAAAAATAGCACATTTCTTTATTTGGACTCAATTGACTTATACTTCTGTGGACCTGTCCAAATGTTAAAAAATAAATTGTTACCTCTGAATAGAGTCTTCTTTGTCTAAGATGCAGGAAAAAAAAAACACAAACGTGTTTTAGATGAGTCATTTAGCCGGAATAATTTCCCTTTGGATCACTAGAGTCATTATGGGGGAAAAAATATAAAGGCATGTGAGTAATTTTCCATGTATCTAGGGTTCAATACCTGAAATGTCTCATAGGCCTTCTGCATCACAAGACAGTTTATTAAAAACACAGGCACATCTTCCTCTCTGCTGCTGTGTGTCCCTTCCTCTTGAGCAGCTGAAGGCAGGCTCATCAACCATGAAGTGTCAGCCAGTGCCCCTTGTGCCTGTGTGTCATCATTCTGAACTAGCCTCCTGAACATGTCTGAAAGAGCCTGGCAAAGAGCCCTTCCTCCTCCTTGCCATCGTCACCCTGACCTTTTAACAGCAACGACAATAATCAGAGTTATTAATGATCTAAACCGCATGTGCACAATGCAAAGGTACAACTTCCGTAACTATATCAGGCTACAGCCAAATCGCCACCCACGCATTTGCTGCTGTTACTGGGGAAAAAAGGGAAATACTACTTTGGCTCAAAGAGGGGGGAGGAAGAGATGAAAGCAAAGGAGAGGGGGAGGCAGAACCCCGTCTTTGACAGGAGTGTTCCAACTGAGAAAATCATTTCTCACCCTCGGTCAGGAGCAGGTGAACCACAGAAACAGGGAGCGTGTTGCTCTTGACCCCTGCCAGAAATTGCAAGGCGATTAGGACTCATCAGGAGAGACAGTGCCCTGCGCGGTGATCTCAAGCTTTGATTTTTTTGGTTAAAAGAAACATTTCAAATCATTGTATAGCCAACATTCCGACATTAGCCTGCCTTGCTATTGTATATTGCATGGATGCTCTGCTAGGGAAATTTGATCAATATATTAGATTCCTAGCAGAAAGATGCTATCAGACAATGCATGTATGCCTTGACATAGCTCAATTTCAATTTATCCAAGAAGGTATTGATTTTTGTCTCATGGAAGTGCACACACACATACTAAGAGCGCTTACAGAGGATGGGGGTTGGGCAGGCATTTATTTAAGAACAGACAGCTCTGCCATTCCCCAGATGCATTCAAAATACCCTCTGGCTTGGTGACTTAATATTTGGATGGTCTACACAAACTCCTCACATCAGGATTAAATCAATGGCTAATGAGAAAAAACAGTTTTTCTATGCTCACTCTTTGAATACTAAGAACTCTATCAACTTCTTCAGAAAATGTAGCCCTTTTAGAATCCTGTTGCAGGCTTACCTGACATGAAATGGCTTCCAAAGCCACATCTTCCTAACTCAACTGGAAGCAATTCTGTATCATTTTATCCCAGTCTTCTTGCCCAATACCTGGAGGCATGTTAACACTTCCTTTACCACTCTATCATACCCCTTGTTTCTGGTGATCTCTTTCTAACTTAGACAATCGTGGCAGTTATTCAAGCTGCTCACTGAATACTTCCAGTTCTTCACCTTCTGGGACTGGGCTGGGAGTATACTCCCTGGTCCCTCTGTAGTTAGGTGGAGCTGTGTGACCCGTTCTGACCACTGAGTTATGCATAAAAGTAATCTGTGTCACTCCCACATTGAGCTTTTAATTGTCTATGGGAGAGCTTCCAGAGGAAAATATTGATATATTAGACTTCATAAAAATTAAGAACTTCAATATGACAAAAGACACCATTAACAAAATTAAAAGGCAAGAACCAAACTGAGAGAAAATATTTTCAAAATATATAACAAAAGGTTACAAATCACTAGAAATGTGTGCCTCAAATATAAATAAGCATTTTGCAAGAGAAATATAAGTAGCCGATAAATATTAAAAGACACTTAATCTCAGTTGTAATTAGGGAAATGCAAATGATAGCAACAACATGCCACTCTTATCATTCAATATACAATACTAAAATAAAAAACTAAAAATGCTTAATAATTTCCAGGATTGGCAAGAGTGTGAGGAAATAGGCATTCTCATTCCTGCTGGTATAACCTCAGTGGAGGGCAATGAGCAATATCTTTCAAAATTAGAAAGTGAATACTTTTACCCCCAAATTTTATTTCTAGGAACTTAACCTATAGAAGTATTTGCATATAATATTAACATTTACTGAACACATATCGTTTGTCAAGCCCTAACTGCTTTATTTATATTAATCATTTACCCTGTAAGTTAAGTTCTATTCTTATTCCATGTTACAAATGAAGAAACAGAGGCAGAGAGATTAAACAACTTGCTTAAGTTAATGCAACTATTAAGTGCAGGAATTCAGCCCCAAAGTGCTCGCTTCCATGTGACATAGCAGGCACTATGCTGTCTTTCTCAAAAAGCATGCCTAGGAATATTAATTGCACCATTATTTGTAATTTTAAAAAGGTGAATAAAACATAAGTGGTCATCAATAAGAGAAATGGTTATGTGGCAAATTCAAATTTAAGAATATTATGCAGCAATTCAAAACAATGAGCCCAAGAGCATTGAAAACATAGTCACACAAAAACTTGTAGATGTTCATAGTAGCATTATTACGGTAGCCAAAAAGTGGAAACAACCCAAATGGCCATCGACTGATGACTGCACAAACCAAATGTGGCCTATTCTTATAATGGAATATTATTCAGGCATAAAAAGGAATGAAGTATTAACACTTGTTACAACATGGATGAATCTTGAAAGCATCATGCTAAGTAAAAGAAGCCAGACACAAAAGGCCACATAGTGTATGAGTCCTTTTATATGAAATGTTCAGAAAAGGCAAATCTAGAGAGACAGAAAATAGATTAGTGATTGCCAGGGAGTTGAGGGGACAGGAATTGGGACTAAGGAACAGGGCTTCTTTTTGGGTGGCAGAAATGTTCTGGAGTTGGATAGTGGTAATGGTTGCACAACATGCTGAATATACTAAAAACCTTTGGATAGCATACTTTTAAATGATGGAATTTCATGTCATGTGAATTGTATCTCAAATTAGAGAAAGAATGAGGTAGACATCTTTGTACTACCACAGAAAAATGTTAAATGAAAAAAAGCAAACAGCAAAACAATATGAATAGTAGGTTTCCAGTTATGAAAAGGGAAACAATATTATGTGTTTGTAAATGCATAGAAAAAATCAGGAAGACTACATACCATTAACTTCTGTACTTGGGAGAGAGAAGTAAAAGAAAGACTCACTTTTTACTCTATATACTTCTGTTTTGAATTCCTTTGCAATAAGTATCTATTACTTTTATAATTTTAAAAACAACAAAAAAATGAAAATAAAAGAACTTAAAACATAATTAAGCAAGTAAACAAAAATAACTTCCAGAAATAAACCGTAGGCAAAGTGATAGGATGTAATAGGAAAGCCCTGGGCTTGTAGCCTTAATGACTTTAGAAAGTTCATCTAGCATCTCTGAGCCTCAGTTTCCTCAACTGTAAAACAAGGTGGCGACTAGATGACTACCATGAAACCTTCAGCTCGAGAACCATTAGATTCCACAACAGGCCATCTCCCTTCTTGTTCTGTTACCAAGGTTACTTGCAGCTCCAGCTTTTCAGACTATGTTTTAGACAGAGCATCAAATACACTCATGAATTTACATATATTCCAAGATCACAACCTTATGGATAAAGGATCATGAACCCCATTGCCCAGCTTCTGCTTAATTATAACCCTTTTTGTTTTATCTGATAGCAGTTAGTTACACAGACCTATGGCTGAACCGAGTAATAAAATAACTCTTGGACAAGCAAGATAATTGGCCTAACAGTTCATTTTCTTTTTAATAATACATTGCAATCTCATTTCAGAAAGCATGCTACCCTGAAATAATTTATTTTCCTTTCATCATGTACTGTTGATTTTGCCGGCCCTGGACAGACAAAGAGGAGATTAAAAGAAAGAGGGACGCCCAGTTGCCCTGGGAACTCAGGGGTGCAGAGGAGGAGCGCTCAGTGAAATACTGTACATGAATGAAAAAACAAATATATGAGAAGATGAGAGAAGGGTTTCTGTTCTCTTCTCCACCAGCATTCCAGCTCCTCTTGCTGGTGTTCAGACCGCTGCAGTGAATAGTGGAGGTGATGCACACGCCTGAAGGACCTGGAGGTGAATCCTCCAGAAGCCCAAGCTCATCCTCAAAGAGCTGGACCGACTCCTTCGAGCACAGCGTGGGCACGAATAGATGCTCCCCAAGTACCAGCATTCCATTTTCCATGAGAGACACTGAAACACAGCGCAAAGAGCCAGACTTTGGAGCCTGTAAAACCTGGGTCCACGTGCTATCTCTGCCACTCACTATCTCTGTGACCTTGGACAACTGTAAAAATGTCAGGATTGCCAGAAAGGTTAAACAAGATAACATAGGTAACATGCCTACATTTTCTGGGCACACAGTAGGCAATTAATCAAAAACATAAATGTTTTTCAACTTTTAATGCCTAAAGGACCCCGGCCTCAAGTTTTGCCCAAAGTTGACCCGGAGGCCTGCTTCAACAGGATTTGCTTTTGAGAGCAAGGGGACAGTCCACGTTAAATCCACTCTTGGGGACTTTAAATTGACAGTTTGGGTGTTAACTTCCAAATCTAGAACTCTGGTCCCTGTCTCTCTCCTGGTTATCAGACTCACAGCTGAACTGTTTGGCTCTGGGGTCCCTCAAATGCTACTTGTGTCTACATTGCTGGTCAGAAGCATCCTGTGGCAAATGGGAGAGTGGGAAGAGCTGCAGGATAATGAAAAAAAAGCAATGAGCGGCTCTAAAAAAAGCTGTCAGGGCAAGTTGTTTCTAAAAGAACAAGGATTTTAACCAACGTCACCCCAATAAATTTAATTAATTAATTAATTAATTAATTAATAAAAGAGCAGAGATTTTCACCTTCTCTCTGAGGTGCTTACACTCTCCCAAACTACCTGTGCAGGATAACTAAGGTAAAATATCCTTGAGTATATGCCTCACTTCACCTCTTTCCTAACTATGGGACCAAGAGTAGACTCGGGTCCTAGAATTGTCACTTTGGGGCACTTTCATTACAGGGACTCACACTGAAAGTGGGCTTCTTCTCTCCAACTACCAAATTCTTTTGATTCTGTTCGTTTTCATTCCTCTGAAAGAGATTCTCCTTGACACAGCTAATCTCATGCCAGGCCCTCCCGGGAGGGAGTTCCTACCTCTGCCTGGAATCAGGAAAGGCCTCGCAGAGGCTGTGACATTTGAGATGTCCTTAAGGATGGGTGCTGCATGTAATGTGTGTGTGTGGCAACTGCAGAATTTTGCTGCATTATTCTAAATCTAGGGCCTTCATGCAACTATTGTTTACTTTTCTGCTTTTCTAAATCATAAGAGTCACTTTCATTCTTAAAAAACGCCACACCTGAAGGAACTAGAATGCGTCTGTCTCTAAGTCTCTCTGTTTCTCTCCCTCTCCCCACTCCCTTTCTCTCTCATTTTGATATGGACACTTAAGAAAATTTAGAATAATATCCTCTCATTCATTCATTCACTCAATAGTCAGTGAGTGACTATTATGCCAGAACATTTTATGGGTAATTAAGTACATTTTACAGACCACGCTATATAGTAGTTATTGTTACAAAATGCGCTTAATTCGAAAAACCAAAAGGGTTTAAGTAACTTATTCAAGATCAAATTGCAAGTATAGTGAGGGAGGAAAGACTTGAATCCAGATTGACTTTCCAAAACCTGTGTATTTTCCACTACACCACACTGGGATGACTCACAAAATAGTATGTTAGAGCTGATATAATTGACTTACAGCAACTAACATCTGACACACTCTAGCTAAACATTTTCTTAAGCTGAAAGAAAAGCTTATGTACCTAAAATGAATACTCATAAAATAATTCTGTGAGTTTGAAAAGTTCTCTAAGCAGATTTTAAAAACCAAGTTTATTTTTAAAACAAGTTTATTTTTAATGTGTAATAACTTGTCGAAAATTCTATGCCCTGAGAAGCATATATATTTATTAATTGATAACAATGCTGCCTTCTACACCATGAACTGCTCATTCTCTGCTAAGCTCCTTATGTTTGCTTTTGGTTAGCTCAGCCCAATTTATTGTAGGACTAAGAAATCAGTTCAGTTCCTCTGAGTAACTTTATTTTTGCATCGAATCTTTAGGATTGGAAAAATAACAGATGCTTATTGTATAAAAGGCAAATCATACAGATGTCTTAGGAAGTAAAAAGCCCTGGCGATTCCACCCCCAGTCATAACAGCTATTAGCAATGTGGTACGTAGACTTTCAATTTTCCTCTATTCAAATGCCAACACATATTATATTCATACATATTTTTACATGAAGGGGATCTGCTATACATACTGTTTGGTGGCTTTTCTTTCTTTTTGACAAACAGCTATCTTTCCTTGTCAGTATGTATAACTTGATCTCAGCTTTACAGTAGCTTTTGACAAAGGAAAAAACATCCCTTTCACAGAAACAGAATGAATTTCAAATGTTTTGCAGTGCATGCCTTAATCAAAACAAAGTCTAGGTGAGAAAGTGGGGATAGTGCTATGTATTGAAAAAAATCAAAGTAGGTTAATAGATGCTCCTACGAAGACATATGTTGTTGTTACTAACTTAGTCTTTAAAAAAGGGTGTGTGTGTGTCCTTTACGTCCACTTTTTGAATGAGGAGCCAATGGACAAGAGGTGAAATGAGGAATGTTTTGGAAAATATCCCCTCATGGAGTTGCCTTCAGGTAGTGGATTGTAGACTCTGGGGCATTTTCAACAGCTTGCCGTTAGCTAGAAACACACTTTGCAACACCTCAGTGCTGATCTGTTAAAGCCTCTCATTTAGTGAGAAACACAAGACAGATGATTCAGTGTGCTGGGCAATTCATTAACCCATCAAGGGCTTTCTTCTTGAGCCTGGGATAACAGCGGAAAAAGAAATGTAATCCTTAATGAATAACAAACGGTGCTGCTGGAGGGATGGGAACACACACATACAAGGCATGTGATGGGCTCTCCTTTTTCACACGGAGCAACCAGTTGTCTCCTGAACAAACACAGATTTTCACCATAGATTGATCCTGCCTGGGAGCGACATGGGGTTTTTTTCCAGCTGTCTTAGAAATGGGAAGTGACACGTGCGATAGATCACACTCACAGAAAGCCATATGTCTAGTATCCCAGGTCCTGCATTATCCAGAAAGAATCAAAGAAGTGGACAGAGCCCTGCCAGCATTTTATAGGACACCAAAGAAAATATGTCTTCTCAGGTTGAGGCATAAAAGTTAATATTAGTCCAGGGATTACCTGAAATTTGGCCTGCTGGGACCCTTCATAGTCTTCAGAACACTGAATATGCTATGTTCTTTTTCTTGTTTTTACATAGCATTTGGGCTTATCAGGGAAAGCTGAGGCTGGATTGGCAGGAAACAAATGCTTTTGTGATAATATTTTATTTTATTTTTTTAATCCTTATCGGAAGATATGTTTTGTTTTTATTTTTTAGAAAGAGAGGAAGAGAGAGAGAAACATCGATGTGAAAGACAAACATTGATTGGTTGCTCCTCCCACGTGCCCCAAGAAGAAATCGAACCCGAAACCTAGGTATGTGCCCCAACCAGGAATAGAACCCGCAGCCTTTTGGTGTACAGTTGGTGATGCGCCAACCAACTGAGCCACCTGGCCAGGGCTTGTGATAATATTTTATTGATTTTTTTCAAAATATGTTTTCTTCTCTCCATATTATATCTTTACTCCATAGGATATTTTGATATCCAACTGTGATTCCTGGTTTGGGAATCCTCCTTTTCAAATGAAAAGCTTCAAAGTGCAAAATATTTAGTGGCTAACCTTTCCTTCTTTTCCCTAAATCTTTGGTTTGCTGTCATTAAGACAAGCTCCAACAAGTAGGTTACTGGAAAATTTGTGTACTTTCTCAGTGTAATACTGTGGGAGTTAGAAAGTAGGTTTGGGAAAGATAAAAGGAGGATAATGGAAATTCCTTAAGGTGTTTGCAAAACTGTCTTACAGTCTCTGCAAGATCAGTCTCATTAATAATGTTTATGTAAATAATTATTAGGGTAGCCAAATGTTCTAGTTTACCCAGGAGAGTCTCAGTTTGTGCCTGTGGTCCCAGTATAATAATTAATAGCCTCCACTTCCTCTTTCGAAAGTGTTCTGGCTTGGACACAAAATTATATGATCACTCTATTAATTATGTAAGACAGTATTCTGCCATCACAATGGAAGTAGGGTCATGGAACAACTGTACACTGAACTGTATATTAAACAATGACAGTTTTCTTCTACGAATTTATTCTGTAGAAATTCTCATGTCATGAGCAGGTTATATATATGCACACACACAAGAATGCTTAGTGAAAATTGGAGAAAATCTTAATGTTTATCAATAGTCTAGTTAGATACAATGGAATCCTAGGTAACTATTATAAAAAAAGGTGATATGTCTCCATGTGTTGATGATGTGGTGAAATGTTCAAGATATGTTTTTAAATTTAAAAAGTATATATATGACACTGCTTGCTATGGCTGGACCTGAGAAGCCTTTATGTTCTCCCATAATCTCCAGCTCCCATTCCCACAAACTACGATAAATCAAAACCAACCTAAATGCTAACTGGTTACTATGCAAATAACATTTCTGGTCTAACCAGATTGCCCCTCCCAAGCCTTTCCAATATAGAAATTTTGGAGATGCTATAACCTACAATATAATCCTGTTGTAATATGTATATTGGAAGAAGATTCTCAAAGCTATTGACTGATTACTTCTGGGAAGTGACTGTTATTCCCTTCTTTGCTTTTAACCTATAATCGTATATTGCTTATAATTGAAAAAATTAGTTTAAAAGAAACACATATCAAGTCAGTTTGTCATGTAAGATCAGAAGTGTATCTAGAGCATTTGGGACTCCTTTATTTTACCGAGACAGATCAGAGAGCCAGTATCTCTGGCATTTTTCCTGTAAATATACTTTGGAACATATGCTATAGTTATCTCCCAATTATCAGGGTAATTGAGGAAATAAAGTTGAAATGTAACTTTTCGTTTCCAACTTTTTCACAATCATTTTAACTGGATCAGTTAAACAAATACATTAGCTGCTTCCTCTGAATCTCTTTGGAAATAGATTATAAAATATAAACCAACTATTTAAAGCTGGAGATTGTGGGAGAACATAAAGGATGGACTTTCACTTTTCCCCCCTTTCCAGTTCTTTGCTCTGTCTTCTAGGACAAGTGTGACTCCAAAGGCTCACAGAAGAGGAATGAAGGTTTGAAGAAGCTTCACTGTGAAATTAACAGATCAAATTGTACCATTTCAATTTTCAAGAGTTACAAAATGTTCCCACTTAGTTTTAATTTTGGAATGAAACAAGAAACAAAAGAAAAATAAGCTGATATAAAAATCTAGAGTTGGAACTGTCTTCCGTAGATAAACATGCCCTAATTTTCATCTCGCCTCACTTGCACCTCCCTATCTACTTGGTTAGCAATTATCCTTGGGGTCAAGATTTCACCCCAGGGTCTCCTCCCCCTTTCCCAGATCCCCCCACCCCCATTCCCAGCTCCTCCTCCTTCCTGGCATGAGGACTCTTAACTTAAGAACTTCCTCCTCTCTGTTCTCCTGTGCTCTCTCATAGGGCTTCATTGATTTTATTTCTGTTTTATCATTTGTTCCAATCCCCTCTGCCACTCCCTAACTAGATTGTGGCTTCCTTCGGAGCAGGGACCAATCACTATTTATATTTGAAGCATCAGAATCTGGCACAAAACTTGACATGTAGTAGGTACTTTAGAATGTTTTTTAATGAATGAAACCTTGGCATAAATACAAAAAAAGAAGAAAAAGTCCCACATCTACTCCACAGAAAGAGGCCTCAGAAAACACTCC
The DNA here is from genome assembly GCF_964146895.1 of Miniopterus schreibersii. NCBI lineage: Eukaryota > Metazoa > Chordata > Mammalia > Chiroptera > Miniopteridae > Miniopterus > Miniopterus schreibersii. The sequence goes on along the minus strand of NC_138119.1, from coordinate 20,447,112 downwards.
AAACCATTTAAGGTCCCCCAGGGAGGAATTCTCTTGGGCAGGTACAGCCTTGTTTTCACGTGGCTCATTGGCTGGAGTTCAGAAGCTTGTCTGCATTTTTTGCCCTGTATTGATTTGAAATGCTTTTTTAAACTACTACACTTCGCAGTTTACCTAACCTTTTTTCCATCCTTGGAACTAACCAGGTGAGACAACACGCATTCTGTGTACACCTGTTGTTATTGGTTGTCCTAGCTGTGCACAACGCTCTCCATGAGGAGACAAGTGACTCATGTCATTTTCCCTGTAACCAGAGGTGACTGGGAGCACTTCAGGCCAGGAAGAAATTAGTTTCTCCAACTCTAGCTCCATAATTCTGACTGTAGATGAGTCTGGGCACCATCTCGGCATCCATCAACATGACTGAATTAGTTGCTGCTCTATCTGATAGTAATGGTGATGGCGCCTGGCTACAGGAAACCTTCCCTGCTTGGCTAAAAGAGGTTGTGACCCACTTACACATAGATATAGTGGGAGCATGAAAATCTGCATTTGACTGGAGCTTTAGATTAGAGACAATTAGAGAGTAGCATTAACTGGGCAACCTCTTAAAAAACCCAGTGAGTATGAAGCTCCTAGCTATTCAAATTATGTGAATTAGTTTAACATTTATTTACTGTTTCTAACCTCTGACTGAGATCTACCTGGGAAGGAAGCACTTGGATGGAGGGTGGGGAATGGGAGAATACAGGAAATGCCAGACAGAGAAGTGATTTGGGAGCACAGACATTGGTTATTAAGGACCGGAGACCTGGCACTGTGGAGAAAATGGGGTGGGGGTTGGGGTGGGGGGACTCAGAGGCTGTCCTGAGCAATCAGAGAATGGGGTGAGTGTTACAGAAGGGTTTAGAAAAGAATTCTGAAAAGATCAGAAGGCTCCTAAACATTGTGTGTAAAGTAGTGCCTTATTGTATTTGTGATCTCCTAGTCCAGTAAGATGAAGAAAAGGAGGTTGATCTAAGGTGGAGCCAGGAGGAAACACTAGTACTGATAAGAGTGGGCAAGATGGATGAAATCGTGCGGGCCTAATGATAACAATTTTAACATAACAGTTGTTTTGTTAACTTTCAGAAGTAACAAACATGCAAGCAACTTGGAAAACATAAAAAAGCACAAAGGCCCCAACGAACAAAACCAGAATTAATTCCATCCCTCAGAGACAATCTTACCATTGTCGCATGAATGCTTCTGACCTCCTGTCTATGCACATATTCACTCCTGTGCGTAGCTTTTCTAGAATGTAAACTATACCTTACTGCACATACTGTCTGCAGCCTGAGCCTCATGTACCTTGAAACGTGAGGGAAGTGGCTGTGGGATTTTTCTCTGTCTTTCTCTTCTTCTGTACTCTCCATCCCGCCCAGCCGGCCTCGCTGCCGTTGCAGGGAGGTTGATTCTTGTAGACAGACCCTGTTCACCCAGGGGCCTCTTTGTTCCCTGACAGGGTGCAACAGCTCTGCTTAAGAAGATGACAAGGCCCTGCTGATTCGTACATTACTTTGCATATATTTTCTTTCTAAGTTTAAGAGGCTTTTAAGTGAGCCTGTAAGATAAAACAAAATAGATTGATTAATGTAATCTATAGCGTACCATTTAGGGCCTCCCATTTGTGGAACTAAACCATGTAATCACAGCCTGGGGTAAGGAAGCAGACTTTGCACTGAGAGAAAAATCTGGGGTGTGCCGAAGGAGACCTACGCTCACAGTGCACAGTTACCTGCCCTGTACCTTCTCCCTTCTCCTGTGCTTCAGACTCTTGTCGCCTTAACTGAACGCTTTTTCCACATGGGGATTACTTCAAGAGCCTTGTGCATTGCCTTCCTGCCCCTAATCTTGCCCTCCATCCTTACTATGTGAAGATAAATGAACTTTCTAATATGAGGGGAAGCTTTGTGGCCCATCATGACAGAGCCTCCAAAGTTATACAGGTTCATTTCCACTGTATTCCATTGGTCATAACAGTCATAAGCAGAACGCTTTTGCATTGCCCTCATAATAAAAGGTTAATTTTAAAACATGGCTTCCAAGGCTTTTCACGACCTAGTCCCTGCCTACCTCTCCAGCCTCCTCTACTAGCTTCCTCTCAGCCACACACAACCTATAGTCCAACCATGTGGACATAAAGTTTCCAAATGCATCATAATCTCCTGTGTCTTTCCTCAGATCACATTGTTCCTTTGGCCTAGAACATCCCTCTCCCTCGCTCCTGTCTAAAGGGTTGGCTCTGATCCACTCTTCAGCTCAGCTACCACCTCTGCAGGTTCCAAAAAATTTCAGTTGGAGAGTTCATTTAGGTCAGAGACTATGCTTTCCAGTTGGTATTTCCAGTGCCTGTGACCAAGTAACAACACAGCAGGCACTTGCTTTCCAATCCTATAAATAAACCATCATAAACAAATGATGGTTGATGCTCAATTCATTGTTACATAAGTGAGGAAAGTCAGGCGAGGCCAAGAAATATAGTCTTTGGCCATCTTTCTGAGATTATGAAAGGAGTTAAGTTCTTTGTGCTCAGCTGGCACAAGGCAAACGATACCATTGGAAGGCTTTGGAAGGATGATGACTCCCCAGTGTTGATGAAGTTCATCCTCTGCCTTGCTACAGGTCTGGCCACGGACCTACCCAAGCAGTGACCACTTTTATTTGAACTAGATCCTGAAATCTGAAGGACTCTGTCCTTGATATAGATTGTTGCTCTGTTCTGATTTGGTCTTGGTAAAAGTACCCTTTAGGTTTCTCACTTGTGGGCCTTTCTCCTGAACCCTATTTCCTGCTAAGGGGATTTGATCATATTTGGGGTAATGGATGTGGGGTGCTAAGGATCTTACGGGACCTTTTGGATGAGAGTTAAAGCTCTAGAAGTCATGTGCAGACCAAGTTGGATCATATAGCATTTGGGTAACTGCTAATTTTGCTTCAGAACTTGAAGCCACACTTCTATCAGTTTTTTGTTTTGTTTTGCTTTTTGCATTCCAATCTAATGAAACACATTTGCGGTTTTTGTTTTGCTGCAAGCCATCTTTCCTTATTAAACAGGTGGTTGTTACCCTTCCAGAACCAGCCAGTGAAGCTGTAGACTTCATTTCTAACTTGATTTAGACCTGCCTGCTTCTGGGCACTCTCCACTGTTAGTATTAATACGTAGCTATGAGGTCCTCAGATTCTTAGATCAGGAGGACTATAATCCTTCATATTTATGAAAAGTTTAATGGTTTGCAGATATTCTGGAATTTTAAAATGCATTTATATCATCTGAATTTCACTAAAACCTATGAAAGAAGAGCTATCATCATTTTAAAGGTTTTATAGACAAAGAAAGTGAGAAGCAGCAAGGTCAGGCGATTTGTCTGAGGTTACAGAGTTCATTAGTGCCAGAACCAGGACTCTGCTAACTCTAAACTGAGTGTTCTGTCCTGCAGTGAACACCATGGCTTTCTCTATCTTACTTAGTCCATGGTCCTGTGTCAATATGATAAGACCATTAATAACAGACTTTATAACCACTTGTGGTTGAGAGTTCAGCACAAAATCAACAATGTCCATGCCCCCTGGATGACTGTTTCAAAATTGTTCCAGGAGGCAGCTGAGCCATCTGAAGTGTCTAAGAAAGTAAAAATTATATCAAGAATTCACTTCACATGTTGATTTTCTTGAAGCCAGAAGAGTTTTTGGTTCAAGTCATTCTGCTAATGAAGTCAGAAGCATGTCCTGTATCTTTAATAAGTGGCCACACCCTCTTCCTTCCAGGGCAGTGGAACTTGGCCAATGGCACACTGGAAAGAGTTATGCTTCCTTAGAGAGCTTCCAGCCTGCCCCCTGGGATAAATTTGCAGGACAAGTTAGGCATAATTTTCATTAAGGAAAATTCGCCATCAACTCATTTACCTTAGTCATGCATTCTTGTTTTTATTTATTCAAAGACTAAACACATTTCCTCTGAATAAAGGGAACAACAAATATGGCTTGTTAAATATGATAGACAAGCCATAGCCATTTTGGATCAGTGGTTAGAGCGTCGGTCCGCAGCCAGAGGGGTCTTGGGTTCGATACTGGTCAAGGGCACATACCTCAGTTGCAGGCTGGATCCCCTGCCCTGGGAGGCAACTAATTGATGTGTCTCTTTCACACAGATGTTTCTATCTCTCTCTCTCTCTCTCTCTCTCTCCCTTCCACTCTCTCTGAAAAGCAATGGAAATATATATATATTCTTGGGTGAGGATTGAAAGAAATATATATGACAGATAAGATTCAGGTCTCTGCTCTACCAATTATTAGCGGTGACCTTGGGCAGGTTACTTAAACCTTTGAGCCTCAGTTTCCTCATCTATTAAACTGGAATGACTCCAGAGAGACTCTTTGTGGCCCCGGCCATGAGACCAATTCACGAATGAGCATGTGACCCCATCTGATTCGAGTGCATCTGAGCACTCAGGAGGAAGCTCTAGATTTCCTGCTGAGAACAGCGACACTGGAAGATTGTCTGGCTGGAGCAGCTCCAGCCACCTGCCCCTACACGGAACCTGAGAACAAAGCCGAAACGCACAAAGGAAGGTGGAGCCATTCTGGGAGACAAGGAGACAAGGTTCTGATAACATTGTGTGAGTCCAGTCACGTCTAAAGCCAGCCCTTTGCCTGGACTTCCCAGTCTGGTAAGCCCAAAAAAACCCTTTGCATTTCTATATGGTTGGTTCGGGTAAATCAAGAAGATCCTAAATGATATTCTACCTAAATTTGAGAAGAAAATAATGTAAGGTGCTTAGCAAAATACCTGGTACATAGTAAGTGCTCAATAAAAAATAGCTCGATTGTGCTTCTTCTGGAGTTCAGCTCAGAAAAGAGGAAACTTGGTAGCATGTTTTGAATACCAAGCAGCTTCTGCCGGGAGAGGCTGACTCCCGTGAGGTGTGATATCACAGACACCAAGGAGCCTTTCCTGCCCTCTAAAATGCCTCTCTTTCCTTGGTACTGATAGTCCAAGCTGTCAAAAATAGTCATTAATCCCTTAGTTTTAAGACCTTTCCAGAGAAGTTCGTCATTTAGACATAGCAGCTGTGTCAACAAGTTCCTTAACTCCATTCTTGAGGGCAGGTTTTGACAGTGGCCCACAGCAATGACAGAGCCACCGGGTGCCCTGAGGGAGCACGGAGCACGCGGCTGCGCCCGAGGGAGGCTGCAGGACTGAAAATCCTTGCTGGGCGCTCTCAAGAAGCTCCCGTCCGCGAGTTTTCGAAGGCATGTCGTTTTTTGGAACTTAAAGAACATTTGGCTGAAATGGCCAGACAAACATTCATTAAACAGAAAGCATCACGTGTAACCCGGCGCCCCGCTTCTGCCCACGTAGCCCCCAAATCCTAACCCTCAGCGGCAGGCGCTCCAAGGGAAGCGAGGGCCGCAGAGCAGGAGGCAGAGGAGAGTCAGCTCCAGGCTGGAGGCCGGCACCGGCCGTGTGATGAGAGATTAGAAACTGCTCTCGTAGGGCGTGCACCACGCAGTATCTTGATCATCTGTGATTCTTGCCTGCGAGGGAGATGGCTGGATGCGAATAATGGAGAAGCTGCCGGGACTGAGCACGGGATAAACAGCTTAAAGTTCTGTCGGAACAAGAACAGACATGCCCCGAGGGGAGGACCTGAGTCATATTTCAAAGAAAGTAGGCAGAGGTTCCTGGAAGCAACAATCTAAACAACTTTAGACATCTTATTTAACTCTCAAAGCTTCAATCCTTCTTCCTTTCTCCCTTCCTCCTTCCCTCCTTCCTTCCTTCCTTCCTTCCTTCCTTCCTTCCTTCCTTCCTTCCTTCCTTCCTTCCTTCCTTCATTCCATTTGTTTAAATTTTACTATTTATTTTAATATATCTTTATTGACTTCAGAGAGAGGAAGGGAGAGGGAGAGAGAGAGAAACATCAATGATGAGAGAGTCACTGATCGGCTGCCTTTTGCATGCCCCCCACTAGGGACTGAGCCCGCAACCTGGGCATGTGCCCTGGCTGGGAATCGAACCGGGATCTCCTGGATCCTAGGTCGACGCTCAACCGTTGAGCCGTGCTGATCCGGCCTTCATTCCATTTTTCATCTTTTTCTTACATTCTTTAACTTAGAGCCCTGTTTTCTTCCTGCTTTAGAGGATCAGGAAAGGTTTTACAAAGCTGGCAACATTTCGGTTGAATTTTCTGAGAAGAACAAGAATTCATAAGATTATCAAGGGGAGAAGGGTATTCCAGGCAGGGGGAACAGCATGTGCAAAGTCACGGAGAGGACTATTCTGGGAACTGGAAGTGGTTCCATATGGCTAGAGTGAAAGGCAGAATAAAGGAAAATGGCAGAAGATGAAGCTAATGGGGTTGGTGGAGGCTGGTTCACAAGGGCCTTACAGGTTGGGGCACACATAGTAAGTTCCCATCCCATGAGCCATTCTTCTTCCTTGCTAACAGAATTTTGATTTTGTTTAGGTGGTAAAGTACCCAGAGCCAGAACATAATCACAATTGGCCTAAGCCAAAGAGAGCAATCCCCCTTATATTTGATGATTACGCTTGGTCTAGGGCTGGGTATGGTACTCAGTACTGACCAGAAAAATAGAAGAAATCTGGTGGAAGGTATTGAGGAAAGAGTTTTATCCCTGATTTTTAAAAAGAAAACTAGTTCTGTACCAGAAAGAGTTCCCTTTTCCCTCCCTCCCTTGTGACTTGGATGTGGTCATAGGAGGGCGTGATATCTACAGTTGCCATCTGTGACCCACCAAGGATGGAAGAGAAAGGACAGAAAGTCAGAAAGTGGCCAAACCAATTGTTAGACTGCCTGCCTTAGTACTTTTAACTAAGGGAACAACAAATATCCTATGGTTAAAGCCACCATGAACTGTGCTTGTGGTCAAATTTCTTACCACAGCTGTCACGCCAAGGATGACATTTGTAGGTATGGCTAAGGAGTTTGGATCTTACCATGAAGACAAATGGGAGCTAGAGCTGCTTTAGACAGGGGAATGAGTTGTTGGATCTGTGCTTGTAAACTAAGACTCTCGCGGTGGTGTGCAGAATGGGCTGCAAAGGAAGAAACCAGGCAGAGACCGGTTATGAAGCTACTGCAATTGCCCAAGAGATTAGGGAAAACCCAAGCAAAAGAAGTAACAGTAATAACTGGGGGGAAGGGGATCAGTCTGAGAGCTATCTTTAAGTCAAAATAACATAACTTAGTGACTAAGTGGATGTGAGAGGTGGGGAAGCAGGAGAATCAAGGCTAGCTCGCGGTTTCTGGCTCAACTGACTTGAGAGAAAGGAGATCTGACTCTAATTCTGGCTTTCCCACAAGCTAGTCGAATGATCCTAGGCTAGTTTTCTGCATTTCAAGGAGGTCAGATTAAAAATGTGAAAGCAGATAGGTCTCATCTCTCCTGACAGCTCCAACTTCCAGGAGCTCGTTTCGCTGAGAGGACTAAAAGGGGCCAGGAGGACCACGCTGGGGAACGAAAAGCCTCTTTTTTCCTAGAGGATCCTCAGATTTACTTGCGCAGAGCTCAGCGGTGGGCGGCTTTGAGCTTTTGTCTGCCTTTTCTGTTTAGACTGACAACAGTGTGAGAAGTGGGGTGGAGAGCGCGGTGATGCATGAATGATGCCCAAGCATGTAAATTAAAACCAGCAAAACATCATGCCCCACACACCCTCAAGACTTATCCTTTATTAAAGGTCTCATAAAAGCCTTGTCCACAGCCCCTAGGATTCACTCCTGGGCATGAGGTCTTTCTCTTCTTCACCATCCACACCCGCCAGGTGCAAGGGGCAGCCATTTGCTTCAAACAAAACAGTTGTACCTTTTTTTCTGATGACAAAAATAATACAAAATAAAAACCAATGGAACAGATAACAGTGATGTCTTCACCCCAGCGGGGAATGTTGCAAACCAGGCATAAAGCCCAGAGACTGTTGCCAAGATCCATGGCTGCTGGGTGGCAGAGGTCACAGAAGCATGGAAAGGGTTTCACAATTGACTAATTGGTTTTGTTTTATTTCTCTTTATAGAAGGATTGCCTCATGCTCACCGAGACTTACTACAGTTCAAATACTTAATCTCTCTCACTCCTATACCACATTTTATGTTAGTTTCACACATTACCTCATTTGATGGGAGAAGAGTTGAGGAATGAAAGGGTCCAGGTTCTTCCCTGTTCAAGGCAATTCTGAAGGGCCATGCAAGCCCCAGAGCTCCCTATGGGATCAGCTAAGTCCTCTGCGGTAACTGCATCGTAATTCAATGTCTCCCTCTGCCTGTTTCACTCCCACCCTTAGAGGTATTGTTCCTGGTAGAATACCCTCCCCCCCGCCCAATAAAGTCCCTGTATGTGTCAAAGAAAAACCAGAGCTGGACCGTAGGTAAAGGGATAAAAACATTTTATTCAGGACTATTGTGATAGGAGTAAAGAGACCTCCACATAAAACTAGTCTCAACTCTGAATACAAGAAAGACAAGTGGGTTTTATAACAAAAGAGCAGGGTGGGGGTCAGTGGATGGAAAATTTATTTAGAGAAATAAAACCATATATTCACACAAAGACCTTTACACAAATGTTTAAGCAGCTTATTTATAATTGCCAAGAACAGAAAACAATCTAAATGTCCATCAACTGGTGAAAGGATAAAGAAGTTGTGATACCACCATACAATGGAATACTACTCAGCAATTAAAAGAATGAACTAATGACAGCAATTCCACTTCTAGAAATATACTCAAGAGAAATGAGCACTTATTTCCACACAAAAACTTATACAAAAATGTTTATAGTTATTTATAAGAGCCAAATGGTAGGAAAAAAACCAAATGCCTATCAACTGATGAGTGGATAAATAAAATGTGATAAAGCCAAACAATGGAATATTATCCATTAATAAAAAGGGCTGAGGTGCTGATACATGCTACAACATGGATAAACTTTAAGAACAGTAGGCTGGAAAGAAGTGAAAGAAGCCAGCCACAAAAGACCATGTATTGCATGTTTCATTTATATGAAATGTCCAAGAAACAGTTTGGTAGTTGCCTAGGCCTGGGGTTTGGGGAGAATAGGAAGTGAATGCTTTGGGATTTCTTTTGGGGGTTATAAAAATGTTCTAAAATTGATTGTGGTGATGGTTGCATAACTCTGTAAATATACCAAAAAAAACCCACCATTGAATTATATACTTTAAATGGGTGAACTGTATGGCATGTGAATAGTTACTTTTAAAAAGGAATAAACAGGGAAGTAAGTAAAGCATAGGAAATATAGTCAATAATATTGTGATAGATTTGTATGGTGCCTGTTGGGGTACTGGAAATACTGAGGGGAACACTATGAAAGTATATGATTGTCTAACCACTAAGCTGTACACTCGAAACCAATGCATAATAAATAAAGTACATTAAATAATTAATAAATAAAGAAATAAAAATTATTCTACTATTCACCAGCATATATTGTTAAAAATTTTAAAAATCACAGAGAGAAAAGAAAGAATGAATGAATGAAACAAAGCATACAATAACATGAATCTCAAAATAACAATACTAAGTAAAAGAACCCAGACACAAAAGACTAATTATAGTATGATTCCATTTAAATGACATTCTGGAAAAGAAAACTGTAGGGACAGAAGTTAGATCAGTGTTTGCCAGGGCGTGGGGCAGAGGTTCGCTTTAAAGGGCCCACAGGGAATTTGAGGGGTGATGAAAGTATACTATGACTAGATTACGGTGTGGTTATACAACTGTTTATATTTCTCGATACTCATAGAACTATATATGTAAAAAGGGTGAATTTCTTTCTTTTTTTAAAATTAAATTTATTGGGGTGGCATTGGTAAAAGGATGAATTTTATTGTATTAAATTGTACCTCAGTAAATCAAACTTAAACCTCACTGCATTGCCCTTTGGTTTGGTTTTATTTTGTTTGGTTTTGCCACAGACTAGTGACAACTTTGTCACCTACCAAGCCTGGCTGGTGGATATGAGGGAAGCAGGGAGAGCAGGCAGTGGCTGTAGGATCCAAAGAGAGATTTCCTAGGCAGGTGGAGTCCGCAGCCTGTGTCTAGGCGGAGGAAAGGAAATGGTTTTGGGGGAAGAGACCAGAGTTACTGGAGAGAGGAGGAGCTGACTGGAGAAAGACTTTAATCAGAATTCTTGATGGCAAACAACAGAAACCCAACTCAAACAACCTTAAGCAAAAAGGAAAGTATTTGGCTCATGTAACTGAAAAATCCAAAAATTTCAAAGCAATGTTGTCAGTACTTGTCTTCGCTCAGGCTGTTAAAACAAAACAGCATAATCTGGGCTGCTTAAACAACAGACATTTGTTTCCTACTCTTCTGGAGGCTGGGAAGGCTGTGTTCAGGATGCCAGCGTGGTCAGGTTCTGGTGAGAGCCCTCTTCGCGATTTGCAGGTGGCCACCTGCTTACTATAGCCTCACGTGGCAGAGAGAGGGCGGGGACTCTGGTCTCTCCCTCTTCTTATAAAGGGCACTAATCCCATCGTGAAGACTCTATCCTCATGACCTCATTTAAAAGTAATTACCTCCCAAAGGCCCCACCTTCAGACACCAGCACACTGGGGGTTAGGGCTTCGACATACAAATTTGGGGGGACACAGACATTCGCCCGTAGCAGTACTCTGGCTCTGCATTCCCTGGCATCTTTCGCCTCGCCTCCCCTCCCCTCAGCCTTGTTCTTAGGCTCCCTCCGTATAAGATAGGCAGACTCGCACTGGTCTTACAGCTGCCAATTCCAGACAAAAGACTCCAACAAACTGTCCTCCGGTGCCCCTGGCCATCCTTGGGACCAACTCTAATTGGCCTTACGGGGGTCGGGCCTCACCTTGTGCTAGAAAAAACGGAGTCATGTCGTTGGCAGCCCAGAGCAAGTGGGAAGGGGCAGGGGGGCTAAAAAGGAAGAAATGCAGGGCAGACAGGTTAAAAAAACCAAAACCCTGGTAGATGCTTATCACAGACCCACACACTTGGGAGGGGATAGAATTGAAAGGACAAATGACCAGGCCGATTTGCTAGGGGGCTCCTTCCTTTGAGACGGATGGTAATGAGGTACGGATGGATGAAACAGAAAGGGTGAGTGGTGTGTACTGGAGAGAGGGGGAAATGGTGGGGAAATGAAGTCATTTGCATCTGTCAGTGCTTCTTTTCTTTATGAAGTAAGGAGTAATGTCATTCACTAGAAGTGAATGAGTGGGAGGTGTAGAGGTAGAGACCTTGAAAGAGTGGTGTAAGGTTTAAAAGGACTGGTAGGGACATATAAAAGGATTACCAAATGGCACTGAGGTTGGAGATAAAAAATAATTTGACCCATCCCTGGGGGCTTGATGAAAATATGTTCTCGAGAAAATTGTGCCCCTATTGGAAGTTAGCTCCCATGTCTCCAAGCTCCCTGCCATTTGAGGCGACTCTTTTAGCCCTTGTCATGTTTCTGCAGTGCTAAGTATTCTGCCAGCCACATCGATCAGTTTCCTGAGTTTGGAGACTGACAGTTTGGATAGTGAGTTTAAATACTGATTGCCTGAGGTTCTTGAGTTTTGGAAAGTGAGTAGTAGCAAAAGTTTGTAAAGAGAAGAATTTATTTTAAACTGTATCCGAATCTATTCAGTTCCTGAGTTTGGTTAGCAAAGTTTGAATAGTGAGGATAATACAGTTGTGTGCACACGTGTGTGCCTACGTGTGTGCGTGCATGCATGAGTGTGTGTCTGTGTGCCTGTTGATTTGCCTGCTATATTGTACTCTCTTGAAGGCGAAACCCTTAGGTGACTAATTTTCATGTTTCCACAGGTCCTAATGTGGGTGCTGAACATCTGTTAAATGAATAAATAAAAATCAACTCTCCTTTCCCCGCTTTTCTTTGTTCCTACTAAACCTTACTGCTCCATTAAGACAATTTAGGTGAGACTAAAAATACAACTTTGAAGAACTGCTCTTGCAACTGGGACTGCTTCCAACTGCAATTATAAGCACGTGCTTTTCTTTTTCTTTACCCCCCTTCCCCCTCCCCATCCCTGGACAAAACTTGAATCAATTCCAGGAGATGGATTTTTGCTGCCTGTGTAAAATGCTCTGGCTTCTAGTCAAATGGACATTGCAGGAGTATATAAAAATGGCTTTGTTCGCCACACAAATGAATTCATTTAAACAGCACACAGTTTCGATTTCTTATTACCTTTTGGGAGGGTAGAGCATTAGGAAATGTAAAGGTATCACTGCCGCATGGAAACTGCTGAGTAAGGAATGCCTGAGTGGTAAACAACTCGCGGAACTGCCCGGGTACATCTGAGATAAGGGAGCACATTCTTTATTGTGCCTGAAACCTGTTTCCTATAGGAGGACGTCCCCGCCTTGCTTACGGAGGAACAATAGCATTAACCTTGAACACACAGTACAGCTCTGCGCCTTGCTCTTTATTTGTAGCTATAACCTGAGACGGCTGATCTCCGAGGCGCTAACAGAAAGAGAAAAGATTCTGATGGCTGACATGTCTTTGTTTCTGTGTGTCTGTACTGACATTAGCACGTAGTTGGTGCGTAATAAATAGTCACTGGAAGAGTGGGTGAATAAAGAAACAGACTCCCCTGCTAGCGATCCGAGCTTACTAAAGGCATTTTCCCAGGAGGAGGCAAAGAAACGGAGTCCCTAGGTTCTTATGTTTTGTAAGTACCCTAGAATTGCGTTCAGGGATCCAGGAATTTGGAGGAAGAGAAGAAATATGCATTTCCGACAGTGCACTCAGGAAGGAGGTCAGTTTGCTCCAATGTGGGTGCCTCCATATTTCAATTCATAACAGCCACAAATGTGATTTGTCTAAATAGGAACATGGGGAGGAAGACATCGGATTTAATCTCCATTTGCACTTCTTACCAGCTCTGTGGCCTTTGCTGGGTCTTGCACTTCTCCTGGGCCTCCATTTCCCATTTGTAAAATGAATACATCTCATAGGGGCGTTATGATAATTAAATACTATATATGTGTACTTATGTGCCAGGCTCTAGGGATATAAGGGAAGAGTTTATTATCTAGTGGGAAAGACATGCATATAATGAATATGGAGATTAATTATGGATGGTGCATCATGAGAGCAAGAGGAAGAACATCTAAATCAGATTGGGGAACCTAGGAATACTTCCTGGAGGAGGCAATGCTGGAGCTGAGTTTTCAAGAAGTAGGAGTTACATAGACAAAAACGGGAAGGTCGTTCCAGACAGAGTGGACCGTATGTGCAAAGCAGGGTGGTGTGAAACCGCTGACTGTTTAGGAAACAACAGATCGTTCAGTAAGACTGGGGCAAAGGTATGTGTGTGTATGGGAGAGGCAGCAGATGGGGTGAGGCATGCAGAGGTCATATCAAGAAGAACCTTAGGTGCCCTCCTTAAAGAAAGTGAACTTTACCACCAAAGGAATAGGCAGTGGAGGGGTGGGGCAAACTAGGCCTATGCTGAGAAAGAGCACCCTGAGTGTAACGTGGGAAAAGGGTTGTAGGGGTGCAGCTTGGAGGCCTGGGGTTCAATTTGAGATGCCTAAAGTAATCCAGACCAGAAAAAAAAATGAGAGTCTGAGTTAAAGTAATGGGGATGGCGAGGAGGAGATGGCTCTAAGAGTCACTTGGGAGGCAGAGCTTGCAGGGGAGGAATGCAGGGCAGGCAGTGAAGGAAGTGAAAGTGTCTAAGGTGATTCACATCCAACCAGGTGGATGACGTTGCCATTCGCCGAGATGGAGATCACAGGAGAAGGAGCAGGTCTGAGATGGGGTTGGGGTGGGTAAACACCGTGCTTTGCTTTCCATTTAGGGAGTGTTCAGTTTTATTGTCTGTGAGTCATCCGGGGAGAGATGTCCAAGAGACAATCGGCTACATGGATCTGGATTAAATGTGTGGAATGGAAAGAACCACCAGGACTGCTAGGTGCTCAGGTGGTTATTTGTTGCTCCTTTCCCTTCCTGCCTTCCTCCCTTCCTCCCTTCCTCCCTTCCTCCCTTCCTCTCTTCCTCCCTTCCTCCCTTCCTCCCTTCCTCCCTTCCTCCCTTCCTCCCTCCCTGCTTCCTTCCTTCCTTCCTTCCAGGGTTGTTGCTGATTGCGCGGCCACCTAGAATAAAAACTACATTTCCCAGCATCTTTTGCAACTGGGTATGGTCATGTGACTAAGACCTAGCCAATGAAATGCAAGTGAGAAGTTCTGCAAACCTTACTTTAGACTCAGCCCAGTGTTCCCTGTGCCCCTCCTTTCGCATCTGTCCCTTCCTCCTTTTTCCTCCCTGGAAGAAGATAGATGTTGCAACCTTGGAAAATAAGGTTGAGACCATTTAAAGGAGAAAACAAGAGAGAAGGACCCTGGGAAGGGCCATCCAGAAGGGATCATTCCCGTGGACTTGTGCATAACGCCTCCCGTGAGGCCGTAAACGGAGGCCCAGGGCCTGGGTCTCTGAGATCATGGAGCTTCCTAAAAAGCTCTGGATTATTTACTCAGACATTTATGTGAGAAAGGAGAAAATCCAAAACTTCTCTTTGGTTTAAGCTTTGAAACTAGTTGTATTTGAGTTTTCTCTCACTTGCTGCAACATCTAATCCTAAGTCACACAAAGAGTCAGCAACCTATGGGAGAGAGTTGGAGCCCTAGACATGGATCCTGTCACCCAGGGGGTGTGCACTGAGTGAGAGGGGCAGAGGACAATGACAGAACCTGAAAGGCAGGCACTTGGGGGACCCTTGGCCTCTGTGCCTTCTGAAAGGTTCCTTTGCTGTTCTTTTCTTTCCTGCCTCTGGGATGAGAGTAATAAGTCTTCTCTATTCATCCAGGTGTTAAACCATCGCCCCTGTCACAGATGTGCCACTCTAACCGTAGTGTCACGGTTGGGTGTGGGTGAGGAAAGGAGCAGCAATGATTTTAACAGCTTTATTGAGAATTCACATATCATATAGTTCAGCCATTCAAAGTGCACAATTCAGTGTTTTTCACAGGGTTGATCGACCATCACCATAATCTAATTTTACAACCTTTTTACCTTGCAAAAGGAAACAGGATTCGATGTCCCTTAGCAGCTGCTCCCAGTTCCAAGACAATGATTTTTAACTGTGCCATTGGCTGTACCATTTAAAGCTGAAGTAAACCCACTAGTGATGCCAATGCCTTAGGCACAGAG
The DNA here is from genome assembly GCF_964146895.1 of Miniopterus schreibersii. Lineage (NCBI taxonomy): Eukaryota > Metazoa > Chordata > Mammalia > Chiroptera > Miniopteridae > Miniopterus > Miniopterus schreibersii. The sequence goes on along the minus strand of NC_138119.1, from coordinate 20,431,923 downwards.
AGGGAGAGAAAGATAAACTGAGGACACTGAGGTTCACAGGTGATACAGGGTGGCAGGACCAGATCTCCTACCTTTCCCTCCAATGCCCTTTCACTTTTGCAAATAGTGCTGTGGGGCACAAAGACTCTTTGAATGGAAGTGATAAGGTAACATGAAAGAACAATGACCTTTTTTTTTTTCTTTAGAAATAATTTCAAACTTACAAAAATGTTGCAAGAACACTATAAAGAACTCCTAGATGCCTTTCACCCAGATTCCCCAATTGTTAACATTTTACCACATTTGTCTTTCATTCTCTCTGAATATTTATATACTTTATTTTTTACTTTTCATGAAATTTTTGAGAGGAAGTTAAAGACATAATGCCCCAGCTTAACTTAATACTTTAGTATGCATTTTCTAAAAACAAGGACATTTTCTGACATAACTACAGTAAACATTGACACAGTTTTACCATCTAATCCACAAACAATATTTAAATTGTACCATCTGTCCCAACAGTATCCTTTATGGGTCTAGAATCCCATCCAGGATTACACATTGCATCTAATTGCCATGTCTCTTTGTCTCCTTTAATTTGGAATACTTTCTCAGCCTTTCCTTGTCCTGCATATCTTTGATATTCGTAGGGAGTACAGTCAGTTATTATGTAGAATTATCCTTAATTTAGGTATATCTGATATTTCCTCATGATTAGCTGTCCATTATGCATTTTTTAAAAGATTTTTAAATTGATATTTAGATAGAGAGGAAGGGAGGGTGAGGGAGAAAGAAAGAAACAGAGATTTGAGGATGAAACAGCAATCAGCTGCTTCCTGCACGCCCCCTACGAGGGATTGAGCCAGCAACCCGGGCATGTGCCCTGACCAGAAACTGAACCAGCAAGGCTTCAGTGCATGGGACTATGCCCAACCAACTAAGCCACCCTGGCCAGGGCTGTTATGCATTTTTGACAGGGCTACCAAGGAGTAATGCTTTGTTCTTCCCAGTGTATCATACCAGGATTCATCATGTCAAATTGTCCCATTACTGGTGCCCTTAAATTTAGTCACTTAGTTAAGCTGGCATTTGCCAAATTTCTTTACCATAAACTCAATTAATAAGCATTTTGTACTTAGTAATAAGGAATTAATCGATATTTTATTAGGAGGTACTATGAAATGCTGTAAATATTCTGTTTCTCATTAAATTTTCATCTACTAGTTTCAGCGTCAATTATTGATTCTTGCCTAAATCAATTTTTATTATGATGGTTGCCAAATGGTTTTCTAATTCCATCAATTTCTATAGTTATTAGTTGGCATTACACTACAAGGTAGAATTTTCTCTTATTTACTTATTTATATCATTTTATATGGATTTATATGGACTCATTTTATTCAGAATGGGTTGTAATAATTAGTCTTACCATTTATTTTGAGTCTTAATGTTGATTTATTTTGATTCCTAATTGCCCTCAATTTGGCCAGCGGGTACCCTTCAGGTTGGGTCCTTTTAATATGCCCTCATCATTCCTGAGTATTTACCTTACTTTCTGGCACAAGAAGATGTTCTGGGTTCATTCACTATCCTAGCCTCATATATTAGTTCCTGTGGATGTTGTAACAAATTATCAGTGACTCTGTGGCTTCATACAACAGAAATTTATTCTCTCACAGTTTGGAAGCTGGAAGCCTAAAATCAGTATCATTGGATTGAAATCTAGATGTCAGCAAGACCACACTTCCTCTGGAGGCTCTAGAGAGGATCTGCTCCTTGCCTCTTCTAACTTCTGATGGCTGTCAGCATTCTTTGGCTGATGGCCGCATCACTTTAGTCTATCTCTGCGGTCACACTGTCTCCTCATCTTCTGCCTGTAATCTCTTTCTGCCTCTCTTATAAGGATAGTGGTAGCATTTGGGGCCCACCCAGATAATCCAGGATGATTTCCTCACTTTGAGGAGAAACTTAGTCACATCTGCAAAGATCCTTTTTCCAAAAAAATAACATTTACAGGTTCCAGAGATTAGGATGTGAATATCAATTGCTGGACCGTTTTTCAGCCTACCATCCTCTGGAGTCAGTCTTTCTTGAAGGACTGCTGGTTCCTTTTAATGGAGAATGATATTTAGTAGCCAAGATGTGGGTGCTAGGTATGCTCATTGCTACTTGAGTGTCTTTATTTCCAGACACTCTGTGTACCTACAGCTAAGAAATTACAGACAGAAAGATGATAGATGATAGATAGATGATAGATAGATAGATAGATAGATAGATAGATAGATAGATGATAGATAGATAGATAGATAGATAGATAGATAGATAGATAGATAGATAGATGATAGATAGATAGATAGAGATATATGTCTGTATATATGTATGCCCATGTAAGTAAGTGTATACCTATACACACACACATAAATACACATAAATCTAATTAATCTATTTACATAAAACACAGGGGATCACACGGATGCCTTCGATTCCAATCTAGCACCACAGAGTCAATCCTAGCCTTCTTCCTTTCTGTATCTGTAACTCAAGTATAGATCCGTCCAACAGTGAGAGACCTGGATTCCATTACTCTCAGTATGCTTACTTATTTGCTCAGTTCCCCTGTAAACAATCTCCTGACCATGTCAGCTAAATCCAGATAGCCCTGCCAACCACACTGGCTGTAGGAAATGAATCCCATCAGCCTAGGGAAGGGGAAGGGTGGATTGGATTGTCTAATGAAAAGAGGCACAATATGATTTTATTAGAGAAGTAAAATTGTCTGTGTTAAGAATAAATCTTTCTTTCATTAGCTCAAAGCACCCTCAATTGTGATCTTGCATTTGTTATGCTCAGAGAGAGGTCCTCAAGTCCCAGAAGTGAGAGAATGATTTTTATAATCCAACATCCTCAGGAGCTTCCCTCCTAAAGACTTCAAGATGACAGTAAAGGGTTCAAAGTTCCCTTACGCATCATACATATTCACATTTAGAGCAGCATTTTCTCACCCTTGAAAAAAATGTGAATTGCCAGACATGCTGAATCTTAAATTGCTTATAGACATAAAATTTTTTCAGCTGGATGAACACCTTCATATCTAAAAACCCTAGAAGACCCTGGGGGGGAGCAATTTTAAAATCCACTCGGAGACACTAACAGCTGATTTTGCCCCTCACTGACTCCTCTCCTGATGTTATTAGGGGGAGGAAGGGGGAGTTCTGCAGTGCCATTTAAATTCTAGACAAACACTGGATTTATAGTTCTATTGTGTAATATCATTGTCTAACACCTAAAATGGTTTTTCTATCAGGAAACAGAGACTGGGTGGTAGTGGGTGACAAGCAGAGAGAAATTAGTGGATTAAAATGCATTCCTGTGACGCTTCCAGACAAAATTCTTCACGCACAGTTTTGCTCTTTACTCTCTGGATTAAAAGAAAAAAAGTGTGTGTGTGTAGGGGGGGTGGGGGGTGCTATCTTAGCTGTCGCAATTCCTGGACTGCTTACACATTAATAATGTTCCAAAAATGCAACAGATTTTGCTTTTGCTGCTATCGCGTATGCCAGGCATCTGGGGTGAGATGGGGAAAATAGAAACCTGAAATGAAAAATTGTGGATGATGACAGTAGCTTTTGATAGCAGGGATGGAGCCTGATATCCCTTTTAAGTTACAAAGCTTCAAAAATTACAAGGAGTACATTGGGGGGGGGGCTGGTTACTACACACCACAGTTTAAAAAGGAAGAACGCATGTCAGGACCTAGAGGAAATGACAAGGCAGATTTGCGGTAGTTCAGCTTTTTTTTTTTTTTTTTTTTTTTTTTACAGGATCTAGCTATATGCAGTGACTTTACTTAAACATTCAAAGGACTTTCATCCACTTCAAAGTCGCCACCCAGGGAGGCCACACACAACTCTAAGCTACCCATGGTCTTTCAGAGCATTTTGGAAGCATCTTTTGGAGTTAGCTTCAGAGTCACCTAATAAGCCACATAAAATTTTAGGCTCATGACTATAGCAGTGACTATTTTTCCCCCCACCAAAACTAGAATTTCCAGCCATTTATTATCCACTTTTATTTTTCTAATTTAACTTCAAAGACTTGGAGTCCCCCCCCCCCCCCCCCCGCCCATCACACTCAAAGGTGTTTTAATGCAATTCAAAAGCACGTGTCATTCGTGGTAATTATGATATTAATGCTTATTGGGCTACCTGGGATGTGCAAACACTTCACATACATTTTTTCTTGTCCTTTTCATTTTACCAATGAGGAAACTGAGGCTCAGAGAGAGGTTAAGCAACTAGGTCAAGGTCCCACAGTTAAAAAGTGGCAGAACTTGATTTGCAGCCAGGTCACCCTCCTCCAAAGCCCATGCTTTTTGCTCAGTGCTACGCCTAAATGAGCATGCCACAATTTTTTTTCTTCCTTTTTTTAGCAATGGCTTTAGCCCTAGAAACAGGTATTGACCCACAAAGTGGCCATTTCAAAAGCACAATGCTCATTTGGTTGTACACATTCTTACATAGGTGTTTAAAGCCTGTCAGGCTGTGTTATTGTCACCTCGCAGAGAAAACATTTACAACTGGAAATGCTAATGAGATGCTACCCGAAAATGAAGGTGGTAAATGTTAATATTACCATTTAGAACAATGGCTCTTAGGAACTGGCTGTGGGGGGAGGGAGTTCAGACTCCCACGTGTGCCCCCACCAGCATCCAGCATCTCAAAGGGGCGAGGTTACGGGCCTGGTTCAGAAACAAAGCAGTGTTTTGTTCTAGCTCAGTTCTTCCCCCTGAAATTTATGATTAACTTCAGAATATGAAAGGAGAGCACACAATGTTTTCAAGTTTATCACAGGGGTTTTAAAACGCAGGGGTTTTAAACAAGTTTGGAAAATACTCCAAGAAAGAAGGCATTATCTGTGGCAGTGTTCTAGAAATCTTTGCTTCCGTACAAGAAAAAGCTGACTGGTAAAAGCCAGAGGTAAGGAGGTCAAAGAAAACACATCTTCAGTGCCCATTGTTTAATAATTCAATGCAAACCCTCCTTCTTATGCCTCCAAAAATCATTATTGTTCTGAGAGGGGAGCCAAACAGCAGCCTCTGGGCACAGACGAGACTCAAGGCGTGAGGTTCCAGGAGCTGCAGACATTCAAACCTGCTCCCTCCTCTCCACTGAAGCCCTGGCGGTGAGAGACAATTGCTCTTGAGCATCTGTTCGATAGACGTCTGTAAATGGCAGGGGTTCTTTCGGAACAGATTTGTAGCCGCCGTGTAAACAGTTGGGTTTAAGAAATAGCTCCGTGTGCACTAACCTATTGTTCGATTAGAGAATTTGAGTGCGTGGCCTTGAGCCTCTGAAAAAGTCAGGGTGGTCGATTGTTTGCTGGGTGAAATGCTACATTTAAAAAGCACTGTGTGTTCAGGCACTTCATGTCCACCCTCATTCTGCTCCAGGATTTCTATCCCAGTTTTCCTCTGTATTCGTCTTATTTTCCATTTATCTATGACTAGATAATAAAATTCATAGGTTTCAGGGACCCTATCTATTTTACTCACCAGTGTATCCGCAGCATATAGCATAGTATTTGGCACATGGTAGGAACTTAGTGAATAAATAATCCAAAAGTCTTGCTGTTATCCTGCTCAGGGCTCTGAGCTGGTCATTACTCAAAACTCATCTGAGTTCATGGGGTCAAATTCCAGAGAGAGTGGGACAGTCCATTTTCAAAGATGCATGGGCACTGTGCCACCGCCAGGCCCTCCTTGCTACCATTTGGAAGGCACCACTGCTTACACTGCCAGCTTGTGGGAAGGAAATTGGGGCTTTGAGGGGTCCACTAATTCTTGTTCTGGAAATACAAAATCTGGATTTTCTCTGGCTCAATCTGGGACTTGGCCCTCCTGAGGCAGAAGCCAGGGAGGGATGGAGCCCTGGACAGCAGACAGTGCCATCAAATGGTCTGCAGGGATAGTTCTCCAGGCTGGCCTCTTGGTCCAAGCCAAAGAGGCCATGTCTTAGATGGGCCGGAGAAAAGGAGACCAGCTGCAAAGTGAGAGTGTTGTGAATAGAGAAGCATGTGACAGGGATGCCAAAGCTAAAGAGCAGATGTGAGGCCTAGACAGAGCCCAGGAGTCAGCATGAGACAGGTCCCACATGAACAAAGAATTCTTCCCATGAATCTCATCTATGCCCTCATTCTGACATGGAACACATGTTCTACTCATATTTTCTGAACTACAAAATAGCTGATACTACAGGGAGAGTATTAATAAAATAGAAATCAAGTAAGCAGTACAGAGGCCACTGGGATCCGAGTGAGGGCATAGGACAATGGTTCTCATTAGAACATTAAAATCACCTAGGGAGCTTTTGAAATCCATAGATGCTGGACCCCACCCCTAGAGATTCTTATTTAATTGGTTGGAAGTGAGGCCCAAGCACCAGTAGGCTGTAAAAGCTCCCAAGGTGATTCTAAAGTACACTAGCTTAGCTCAAGCAAAAGTGAACAGGAAGCAGGGAGAGTATGCTTACCCACTTAACTTGTCCTACAGCCGGGCACTCTCACCCCAGCTCACCCCAGGCACGGAGGCCTGGTCCCAGCCTATTCCTAGTCCAGAACTGAAGCGAGCGGATTTCAGTAGCTCAGCTGACTGGGTTAATTGGGATGGTCCCCTTCACTTTCTCTTTTTTGGCAACCAGACTGTGTCTTAAATCAGTTGAAGACTAAAAGCCTTATATCATAATCAGTATGATGAAATTAGCATATTATACAGTGGTTTCACTTTAGACTCAGGTTGCCAGCAAAAAAATATATAGAACACCCAATTTAGTTCTAATTTCAAATAAACAAAGAACAATTTTAGTGTAAGTGTGCACTATGTAATACTTGGGACATATTTATACTAAAAAATTATTTATCTAAAATTCCAGTTTAACAGCGTATCTGGTATTTTATCTGGCAATTCTACTTTCGACTCATATGGTATGTTTGAATTTAAGAACATGACTAGCTTTTTATAATAAAATTGAGAAGATTGGGTTACTGTGTATGTGGTGGGTGGCTAGCTATAGGTCTTGATTTGTCAGAGATGTCCAACAGAAGTGATAAGTCCCCTTTCACCCTCAAAGGTGTCTCGTTTAAATGATACATTATGCGGTTATCTATGCATGGTGACCCAAGCTGAGATACCTGGCTGTACGCAGTAAGACAAGGATTACACTTGTTCGTCCTATAAAGGAGATAACCTCTGCTTTTCTTTCGGGAAGCCTGGAGTAACAAAACATGAACCCATCTGGGGTGCTCCTGTTAAACCCCTGGTACCTTGCAGGCTCACTGCTGCCCTTCTCTGGCTCGAGAGGTGGGCCTAGGCTGTCTGGGGGCTTGCAGGAGGCTGGGATGACAAATCCTCCCGCTCCCAGCACGCCCTGCACCCTGCTGGGAGTGGCAAGAGCTTCATACCCTCCCCTGCCCTGGGCTAGAGAACTCTTAACTTTCCCACCAGACCCAGAGACTAAGGGAGGTAGCAGCAAAGCTCCTGTTCAGTTACCTTTACCTTGGGTCTTTCTCTACCTGGACAGGACCTCTGGTCTAGAAGAAAAAGGGCATATTCTCAATTCCCTCTTTAGAACTAGAAAATTAGTCTTTAAGCAGATGGAAACACTCGGTCCTAACCTGACTGCTGTTCGTGCCGTTTTGCCTCTCTGTCCCTGTCCCTCTAACTATAATGGGCTGACCATTCATCACACCTTAGACCATTCAGAAGATCAGCCCGGGCCATGGCCCTGATTTAGATATTGTTGGCCTGCGTCCCTGTGTGCAACCCATCCGTTACTGGATGGCATGTGTTCCCAGAATGCCTCAGCTTCCTACTCAGTGCCCAATATTAGCCTCACGTTGGCCTCTTGCTTGGATCACCAGGCTTTCTTCTCTGGTTTATCAGACTTGCGCCTGCCTCCACCTGTCCCTCTGCTTGGCTTAGGGCTTTCTAGATCCCTGACTTCCAGCATTCTTAAAGCTATAAGATGCACCCTATTTTATCTTTGCTCTCATGGGACCCCTTAGGACATTAACCCGAGACCATGAAATATCTATTGCCTACCTGTCACCTAATTGCGGACAACACTTTATCTGGGTGACAGCGTTCACAGCAAAGCCATACTACTCAGTGTCGCAGACCTCACCAGCCTGGGAGGACCATACATAATCGTATTTCTTCTCAGCCAGAATAGCAGCTAGTTCAGTCTTGTCTCCACTTTCTCTACCGCTCTCCAAATATTTCCAAGAATGCCTAGGTTTCTTACCTGGTCCACACGTCAGCCTCCTTATAGCTGCCTCCTGAAAAGAAATTAAAATTCTGATGGTCCTTGCAAGCCACCGTGCATACCTGCTGATCCCTGGATTGCCCTAAGAGCCTTGCTGCCATGACTAATGTGGATGGCTGGTGTCCCTGCAGACACCTGGACAGGCTAAGAAGGCCAAAGAGGGGGGGGAAAGAACTCTAATTTGCAAAATCATTTTAATTATATGACTATACCCAGTTGCCAATCTTGGATTTGCTGAACCAACTTGTTTGGGCATCATCTGCCCGCCGAGCTGTTGGGGCACCTATAGCTTTGCACACCTTAGAATGGACAACGACAGGGAAGGTTCTCCAGGCACACCCCAGCCAGACTGAGTACCCAACTTCTTTATATGGCTGGCAGGTGCAAAACGTGTGCTCAGAGCTGCCAGGCAACCCGATGACGCTGAGAGCTATCTGCATATGTGGATCTCCACGGATCGATCCCCTGTTCTCTAAATCCCTGCTGTGTACTCCACCCACCTCCTGCAACACCACCTGTTACCTCGGCTGCATTGTCCTGACAGTAAATAGCAGGTCCTTGTGCTCACCCCAAGGGATTCACAGATTCCCTTGGCCCCACTTCCTGCCATACAGGTAGCTTGGCTGCATCTGTTGACCACTGTGGTTTCGATTTGACCTTTCCGATAACCCTCAGCTGAATGCTACTGAGCTTCCATTCCAACAGCATGGTGGGGGGGGAGGCAGATGGGAAAAAGGAGCGTGTTCAGGCAAGAGCAACCGCTGAGAGGTGCCAGGAGAGAGCAGAGCAAATATACCAGATAACCCTGCTTCCCGATAACCTTTTTGTTTTCTTTCCTCTTATCACTAATTCATTGGGCCTGGAACATGATGACTCAGACCCCATGGTAGGACTGAAAATTGAAAAGCCCATACAAATTTTTCCCACCTTAAGATGACTGATAATATGAAACCTTAAAAAATGTAAGCATAACGTTTTTCATATTCCTAAAGAACTAGAACGTTAGATTAAGCAGGTATTTAAAACAATTTAATTTACAAAAAAATCTAATTTATATACTTTTTACATTTTTTTCTTGATTCATTCCTTTTATTTACCACTTTTCAAAATAATGCATTGGTTATTTTATGTTTCAATTACAGTTTACATTCAGTATTATTTTGCATTAGTTTCAGGTGTATAATGTATACACATTTTTTTAAAAAAAAGCTTTACTACCACATAAGGCTAGACACTAACCTAACTTGTCGGAGGGCAAGGTTACAAGATTTTACACAATACGTAAATGCTACTGAACACTTAATGAACTGAGTGTTCTCCATGTTAACTTAGCCAGCAGAGGCATAGGTTATACAAAGTCATTTCTGATGTATATCAACCATGTAGAACTATAAAATAACAATTTCAGTAGTTGCTGGGCCAGAGGAGAAACATTTCTTTATTTCTTAGGAACTCTGAGGTGTAGCCCCAAATCCAGTACCAAGTATCTCTAAATGTAAGTTCTAGTTTTTCTTTTGTTATTGAGACACTCTAGGAGGCCATTATTATTATTTGTTTCATTCCATAAGTATTACCAAAAATAATTTCATTGAAGAAAAGAGGGAAGTGCTGGACATGAGATTATGTATATGGAAGTTCAGTGATGGGTAATGGGGTTTATTATACTATCTCCTTTCTCTATCTCTTTCCATCTGTCTCTGTCTCTGTATCTGTCTCTATCTATATATCTATCTAGACATGTATATAAAATTTTTCAAATGTAAGATATCAAGTGCCTGAATCTGGAGGGATTACAAGATTATAATAGCCAGCAGTGGGATCAAACAGTAAACAGAGATTGGACCAGAATAAATTCCTGACATCCTTGAATGTGCCTGCTTAAGTGCAGTGAGTGAGATGATACCTACATTCAAAGGTTCAGAGAAGGAGCAGACTCAGGGAAATAATTGTGAATACAACTTTGAAAATGAAAAAAGTAGCTCTCGGATCTTTATTATTACTGTGCATACCTCTGAGGATTCTGGAGATGCCAGGATGAAAGAATCTACAATAGACAATATATTGTTATTTTCCTCTGTGGACTATGCCCAAGAAGCTAATGAGGATAAAGGGAGTAGCTGAGGCCCACCAATAACATCAGGAACCAGAGTTCTGGTTGTACATGGTCTTTCTCTGGAGCCCGCTTCAATGAACAAGATCCTTTATCGTGTAGAATTCTTGGGTCCCTAAAATTAAGAGCAATGGACCAGGGGTGGTAGAGCCCAGAGTAAAGGCCAGTCCATCCAGGCAGCAGTGATGATTTCTGCCTCCTTGCTTCCTCTCCGAGCAGGCACGTCACCTGTGGAGATTTCCAAGAACTTGTATTTGTAGGGCTGTTAACTAAATTCATGTTTTCCCACTGAGATCTACAAAAGTGCAGTTATTTTGTTTTGTCGAGAAAATGAGCTATTTGTAAATGGATTTCAATGCAATGACTTTCCTAGTTGCTTCTTTAGAACCAACTGTTTATCTTTTTTTACTCCATGGTAATCTTTCTTCCACATCACCCCCAGTGGAAGGCTGTTGGGTAGCTCTTCTACTAAAAGTTAGGGTGATGTGGGAGAGAAGTAAAATTACACCATAGCCCAGCCAACTCCTTAGAACAGAACAGTAGCTATTTTTTGATCACTGGTTAGCCCTTTGGTTGAGGCTCTCACCCTGGCCGCCTGTGTTCTGCAGGGCATGGCTGCTCACCCTGCTTAGACCTTTCCCTGCCTCTCTTTATCTCTTCCAGCTCTTTCCCATATTTACCAGCAGTTAACAGTCTTGTATGCAATCATAGAACTTTACTTTTCTTTTTTAATCCAAGGATTTTTTTTTCATTGCTTTTCAGAGAGAGTGGAAGGGAGAGAGAGAGAAACATCCATGTCAGAGACACATCGATTGGTTGCGTCCCACATGCAGCACTGGTCTGGTCAGGCCAGGGATCAAGCCTGCAACCAGAGGTACATGCCCTTGATCAGAATCGAACTCAAGACCCTTCTGTCCTTGGGCCAACATTCTAACCACTGAGCAAACTGGCCACAGCTGGAATTATAGAACTTTAGAGGCTAAAAGGGCTGGCTATACAGTTCATTTAATCCAACCCTCTCATTTAACAGAAGAGGGAACAGAAATCCTGTAAGGTAGGGCAATGGGCCTGCAATATATCAGCCAGGCCAAGGCAGAGCTGGGCCTAAAAATGAGGTTTGCCTTCTCATCGAGGACTCTTGCACAAAGCTATGCTGTTGCTATGGTTCTGAAGCTAACAAGTCGGACCGATTTGAGGTGCTTACGGTTGGATGAATGCACAGCATCGAACAATAGCTCTCTCTGGATGAAAAGAAAACCTGGCTGGTAATTGAGACCTTGGAACCACAAGCAAAGAAAGAAGTAAAAGGCTTGGCAGGCTGCTGCCCTGCCTGGGGGTGGGTGGGTGCAGATGTAGAAAGTGGGTGGACAGAGTCTTAGGTGAGGCCCTGGCTCCACTGTGTCCCAGAAGGGTCATGTGGGAAGCCCTTCGGTTGCATGACACCGATGTAGGCACCCTGTGGATTTTACATCACCCAAAGCTATAAATGGCTTTGCATTAAAAAAAAAAAAAAAAAAAATTACAGGTCTCCACAGCCCACAAAAATATGCTCCACCCAAAAAGAAGCCCATAATTTGGCTGCATCCAGCTGGGTTAAACAAAATCGGAGCCAAGGTTGCCCTGTATTGTCCCGAGAGGTGGCCTAGCATTAGCAAGATGAAAGAAATGTAAAATTACTCACAATGGGCTAGATTTTCTCCATAGGGAAAGCTCTCAGAGTTACACAGCAAGACCTTGGCATCAGCCAGGTAAGGTCTACTAGCTGCAGGAAAATCACTTCCAAGCTATTATTTATAATTGTATAGCATCTCACATTTGCAAATTGCCTAGCCATGAATTGAGGTAATTTCTTATAACAATTCTGAGTGGGAGGTTGAGGATGTTAACCCTTCTTTTACTAAAACACAAAGATATTGAGACAAATATGCATCAAGCGTAAAAATACCTGCACACTCTGAACAGTCTATTTATTTTGGCCAGGGCCTGTGGGCTGTCACTTGGCCCCCATTAGGATGACCAAATGTTCCAGTGTGTCTGGAATGGAAGGGTCCCCTAGGATGTGGGACTTTCAGAGCTAAAACCAGGACAGTCCCAGGCAAACCAAGACAGTTAGTCACCTTCTACACTGAATGATGTTGCCTGTGCCTGGTGCTGATTCCTGGCATTTCTGTCTGCATTTCTTAAACGGATATGGCTCTAATTTTTTTTTTTTTTACCCTAATCTGTTTGATCTTGCTGTGTCTCAGAAGGCAGAACCTGAAATTGAATTTTTGTTACCTTCTCATGTTAGAATCCCTTAGCAAAGCAGGCTTGCCTCCTTTTTTACCAGCTGATTGTTCAGTAGTGTTCCATTTTAGGGAGTTCACATGACCTCTAGAATGTCTTTATGTGTCCTAAAGATGGCTTAAAGCAAAGCATACATAAGAGAGCTTGATTTTACTTTTGTATTAAGTAATCTGATATGAGCATCATTCTCTGTCTCCCTAAACCCAAAGTCACACTTTCTATCTGGGATATTTGCTTTGACATAAGACCATTTAAAGTTATAAAATTCAGATGGCCACCAGGATAGATATAAAGAAATAATTTACCTCCAGCTGAGAAATCTTTGAGTTAAAATCAGCCACCAACTAGAGCCACATACCATTTTATCACCAGCCAAGAGGATAGCAAAGGGCCATGCATGCCAACATTTTTAACAGTTGGATGTCATAAATTGGATGAAGTTTTCATCAGCATTACAACATTAAAAATCCAGAAAGGTCTAAGTGAGGCAATGTAACCACTGGCAGGGCCTGCTGATGTGAGGCCTCAGGAGACAGGCCAGTGTGAGAGTGGGCCCCAAACACTTTGCGAGCTACAGGGACAACCACAGATTAGCTTTTATCAGCGGAGCTCTGTCATACATTCCATTGCCCCGGGTGGGAGATAGCATGACCTCTCTAAAGAAGGTCAGGGAAGCACAGAGGGTGCAAAAAAGGAATCACAGACACAGAACTGGACTGAGGGTCCAGGTCAGACAGACAGCTGACTTAGGTTCCAATTTCTAATGAGTGCTTTCAAGAATAAAGTAGAAATAGGGTGCCAGGTAAGTTCAACACCAGACTCCACATATAAGTGGTAAAATGTCAAAGGGGCCTTACCCCAGTGAAGTAGACCATGTCCTCGGTGAGAATAAAACAACACTCTCCCCGACGTGAGCCCCACCAGCACTAAGTCCATTTGAAAGACCCTAAATTCTTATCTCACCCGGGATCCCCACATTTCTTGGTCTGCCATGCGGAAAGGTCGGGAGTATTTCCAATGCCAAGTACATGCTGGTCCAAAGGGGCCCTGCTTCCACCTCTGGGTACCAGGTGGTCTCCGGAGAACTTATTCTCTAAAGCATTCAGGTGTAAATGGTAAGGATGAACACTGTGGGCCTTGAGGAAAGTCTTAAAAGTTGTAACAGCCTATCCTATGTCTAGAGGTGACTTAGATCACCCTGAGGCATCTTTTTTCTCTCTTGCTTGGTCCTTGCATGGTCCCTGCTTGGTTAGCTGGTTTAATTGTACACAGGCATCTGCTACCCTCGGGAAAGGGAAAAATGCATTTTTTGTGTGATCTGCAAAAGCCCATCAAGATGCTACATTTTCTTAAGGGTACTTAGGTGTTGGCACAGAACCCAGGTCGCCTGCCCGGAATCCTCCTTTTGTCCTGGTGAGTTTCCCTTTGGGGCATCTGGCCTGGGTGGATTGGTTCATCTTCACCTCAGCAGGCCCAAGGGCATTGTCTGAGGCCTGGCTTTGACAACCGTAGGAGCTTCTGTGGCCCTGGGACCTTGACTATGCTTTGGTCCGCATACGGGCTACACAGGAGGGGCCTCGGGATGCAGCTGCCCTGGTCGGGCACCAGGAGTGTGAACGGACCGTAGAACCAGGGGTCCATTGCACCAGACCAACAAGGACATCACTGCAGAGCAGACAAGTTCTGTCGGATGGTGCAGTGCCAGCCTTTGACAACCCCTATTGGCCTGCTCGGGCCATTTGTCTACCTCCAAATTAATGACAATGGTTGGCATGATGATCCTCTTGGACTGGTCAACCTGAGTTAGCATTCTCCCCAGTACAGCTAGGAGAGGGGTGGGGCACTGTGGGTGTGCTATTGACAGCCTCCCTAGGACCTGAGGGGATGGAGAGCAATAAGTCCCCAAAGAAATGGGCTATGTTATCAAAACAAAAGGGGAACCATTTCTGGGTGAACCATTCTCTCAGCGCTCTCTCACAAGCCCTGTTTTGACAAGATCCCCACAATATACGGAATAGAAAGACTGACAATGAGATGATGTATTCCCCTTGCTCCTTGTAAAAGATTAACATGATTTTACTACGACCCACATACAACATTATTCTACTGACCTGCTAGTGGGAACACAATGAAGCTTTTCTTTAAAACTATAGTTAAGTCAGAAAATAATATACTGGAAATTAAATTTCCTTTATACTCCTCAAAATCAGGCGATTAATGGAGAGGACACTTGAAGAAAATAAGTAAAGCAAATGCACCATTTCCACTACACATAAAGGTATTTTTTACCAGGGGGCCAGGTGCAGTCACTATTTTATTAATTCTTATGAAACCCCAGAGTGGAAAGAGGCAAATATAGAAGTATGGTGTTCATTTTCACTTTCTCTTTCTCTCTCTCCACTTCAGAAATTCAAGAAAAGTGATTAAGCCATGGTGGCACACAAGGAGTGTCCTTGGTTGCTAGGTATATGTCCAGCATCCTGGCGAGTCAGATGACTGTGAGTTGGGAGAGGAAGAGTGTGAGGTAGAAAGGCTCTGTGATGAAGTCAGTAGTCCAAGTTCTAAAGAAAGGTCTCATCATGAGGCGTGTAGGTCAACGAGGCTGTCAGAGAGCCCTCTCTGCCCCCAACTTGTCTGGTCCCTCAGCAGTAAGAACAACAACAGCAAGTATGCTGAATATGAGAACATCCCTGGGATTAGCATGTTGACGGAGAGGAGGACTGTGAAATCATTTATAGCAAGGTCAAAAGAGAACATATCGTGGCCAAGCAGGAGGGGCTGGAGTCCATGAGAGCGTCTCAGGAATTGCAGGAATGGAATGAAATGAATTGCTGAGCTCCAGCTACAGAGACGAGCTGAATGTTGCATCATCGCGATGGGCTAGGACATGTGATCTTCTGATTTGAACTAATGAAGCATATCAACAAAGTCAAGCCTTTGGAAATATAAGTTGTAAAAGTAAATATATTGAATTGCATGTGAAAAAAAAGTTTTTTGGTTTTTGTTTTTTTTTCCTGAACAGGGCTTGGGAGAGAAGAGGCCTCACTGTTGCCTGAGTCACTCATGAAATATATGTCCTCTCACACAGCCCCCGTCAGCCTGCATCAGTGCTTTCTGAGAACAGGCAAAGCTGCACACTGTCCATCTACTTCCATTTGTGCATTAGATTTAGGTAAAAAACATTCAGCAATGCTGAGAAGCAGGTAATTTAAGTTTGTCTTCATCTTCCCAGTGCCCAGGGCCCTTGCAGTGTGTTGGTTTTTACCAGCCTAGGAGGGAAGGATGTGATCTTGGTCCTTTCGCTTTAGCGTGAATGAGCTACAGTCATAACCTAAGAATGTAAACAGTGTAAACTTAACTCTAAATAGCAAATGAAAGCCCTCGCTCCTTTAAAATAGAATTCTAGGTAAAGAGGAGCAGAGACAGCCCTTCCCAAGCCTCCCAGAATCACATCATACCTATTCCTAAAAACATTGCAAAGAGAATCTTTTCATTTTAGGGCATGTGGACTCCAGGGAAAGTGGTAATTCCTATTTTTTACTCCCTCCAAGTTTCCACTGTTTCCAGAGGAAAGAACAGCCAAGGACTAGACTATAGAAAGAGAGTGGTTCATTGGGAGGAGAGGCTAGGGGCAAAGTGGCCTGGATGCCACTCCACAAGCAGAGGTGGTCTCCCTGTAGTCATTCTCTGTGTTGACCTCTCTCCTCTTCTTCAGTCCCTGCCATGGCACTGGCCTCAGTTTACTAGGCTTCTCTGTTCCCCAGACTCCAAGGATCCAGAATTCAAAGTCACCCAGACCTCTTACTACCCACAACCCCGGTACCTTCCCTGTGGTTCAGGTTTCAGCCATCCCTCTGCATCCATCACTATCAGCTGCTTAATTAGTTGGTTGTAGCCTCACAACCTTGTTTCCAGTGTTGAAAACTTAAATCTAAAGATTATTGATCAGCAACATTTTTTTTTTTTTTGCATAAGGGCCAATTCAGTCAAGTAGAAAAAATAATACAAGAAACCACTATAGTCCCATCACCGATATTCAATAATTATCAAGGCTTTGCCATATTTACTTGACTTATCCCCCTTTTTTGTTTATTATTTTTATATGCTGAAGTACTTTAAAGCAAACCCCAGACATCATGTCATTTCACCTCTGACTCTTTCATAATAGTGACTTTTGAAAACATAACCACAATGCCATTATCACGCCTCCCAAAATTAACAACAGCACTTAGGTATCACAAATACTCAGTCTGCAATTAACTTTCCCTTATTGTCTCTGCAGTGTCCTGTTACTGTTGGTTTGTTTGAGTCCAGACCCAAACAAGGTCCCGACGTCACATTAAGTTATCATTTACACATTTAGAATTAATCCCCCCTCCTTGAGTGGTTTGGCTTTGGGCTCATTTTGGAAAGGCAACCGAAATAGCACACGGTGGCATGTATGATTGTCATGCCTGGGGCTGCTGTCTCTGTGGCTGGTACTGTCATTTGCTTGCTTGTTGCATTGAGATGAGGCCTGGCGGTGGTCAGCAATAAGATATTGCATTGGAGGAGGCAAATGGCACTGGATTATCTGCAGACGAGAGACAAAAATAACCATTTCCGCGAGCACGTCTTCAATGCTTAGGACGTGCCAGCCATTGTTCTAAATGCTTCACGTGCAATTACCTCTTTTTTTTAGAAAGGTAACTGCGTGGAGAGACTTGGGGATGCTGGTGAAACAGGAAGAAAGTGCGTGTTTTGGGTGGGTGAAATGATCTAAATGGGTCACAGAGCTAGCGAGCGTGTCAGGTAAGGGAGCATGGGAGGCTGCAAAATATTCTAAAGGCTGGCTGCATTTTTCTCTCCATTCCCAAATATAAAATCACATAAAGGGAATGTTTTTGCTGCCAAAACATACGCTTGGGAGGTTGGGGGAGGGGGAGGAGTAGATTACTGGTTGCCCTTTAATCCTTTGTTCTGGACAGGTCCTGTTCTTTCTCTCCCCCATCCTTGTCTTGTGCCTGAAGTCATATGTGCATGGCCCGAAATGTCACATCCCCCGCGGCAGCCTCAGTGATTCATCACCGGTGGTGGTGGCAGAAGGTTGACTGGAATTCCTTAGCCTGTGAGTAAGTGGGCATGTTATTCATCAATATAATAATTTTGGTTGCTTAGCCCTGCAATGAGACCACAGGCCATATTGCAAAACTGGGAGGGTCATGTGTGGTTAAACACTGCTTTCTATGCTTTAAGGTGTGTCAGAGTCTGACCTTGAAAAATGAGGGTACAGGGCAACTGAAGGCGACACTGAGGACTCCAGGGGAGATGGGCCCAAACATAGGGAAACCTCTGGGCTTGAGGTGAGTCAGGGGCCGGGTTCTGGGGGACCTGACTATTGGGACACTCTGGAGATAAAATCGGGGACAGGTTGAGTTTGGTGTTGGGGAAAGCTGGGGCTGGACACTAGAATCTAGTCTATGAAATCAATGTAAAGGTGAGGCAGTCCAAGTTCAAATACCCACTTAAATTAGAACCGCAGGTATATAATTCCAGGACTAAGCTAACAGAAGATGTTAAGATGAAGCATAAAACCAGGGTGACACCAATCAACACAGAACAGTTCCTCTGAATAAAATTGTCTCCCATCTGGCCTCTGTTGCAGATCAGAACTGAATGCCAGCAGGACTCAAAGGCATTGCTCTCTGAACCTAGTGTTTGCACTCCTGGGCCTTTCCCAGCCCATCTCTTCTTGCTGTAAGTGTCCACGCAGAGCTGAGCACTGCTATGTGGCAAGTGGCTAAATACAAGAGAAGAATTAGTTCTCTTGGGCAGTTCCTGTTCATCTTTATTAACTGGGAAATAAAACAAGAAATCGTTGTTGATGTAAAATATTTGGGTGTAAGTCTCCACCATTTATGGTAGCCCTAGTTTACACTACTCATTTGACCTTTGAGAAAATACATGTTTAAAATGCATAAATGTCATTACCTTATTTTCTGCCTTAGGGACACAAATCTATGTAGAGATCTGCCAACAAAACACGTAGAAATTTAAATCAAGTGGGTTTACACACCTAATGACCCCCTTCTGTGGTAGAAATGTTTAATGATAGTTTAGTTTATGGAAACCCCAGCGACCAGGTTCCAAGCAGTCTCAGCTGGGAAACCCAAGTCTTTTTCTTTTGGAAATTCTCAATGATATGTTTTCGAAGCAGCTGATAAAACAGTTAATTATAGTGAGGTGTTTGGGCTCCTCTGTAACATACACTTTCTCCTAGTCTATGATTGGAGCTTCTTGTCACGTACCCTGAGAAGGACTAGCTAATGCTACCATATATTTTTTTTTTTGCCCTTGGGGGAAAACCTTCTTAAATTACCACATAAGTAGAACGTCAGATAAAAAGGCAAAATCTAGCATAAGAGCATTCAACTGATTTTTATCAAAAGTCTGGAGAGCTAAGTACCACACTACCTCCATTTTCCCAAAGCCAAGATCTTCTTTCTTTCTTTCTTTCTTTCTTTCTTTCTTTCTTTCTTTCTTTCTTTCTTTCTTTCTTTCTTTCTTTCTTTCTTTCTTTCTTTCTTTCTTTCTTTCTCTCTCTCTCTCTCTCTCTCTCTCTCTCTCTCTCTCTCTCTCTCTCTCTTTCTCTCTTTCTCTCTTTCTTTCTCCCTTCCCTTCCCTACCCTTCCCTTCCGTTCCCTTCCCTTCCCTTCCCTTCCCTTCCCTTCCCTTCCCTTCCCTTCCCTTCCCTTCCCTTCCCTTCCCTTCCCTTCCCTTCCTCCTTCCTTCCTTCTTTCTTTCTTTCTTTTCTTTTAAATATATCTTTTATTGACTTCAGAGAGAGGAAGGGAGAGGGAGAGAGAGAGACAGAAACATCAATGATGAGAGAGTCACTGATCGGCTGCCTCCTGCACGCCCCCTACTGGGGATCGAACCTGCAACCCAGGCATGTGCCCTGACCGGGAATCGAACCACAATCTCCTGGATCCTGGGTCGATGCTCAGCCGCTGAGCCATGCCCAGCCGGGCCAGGATCTTCTTTCTGTATTGGAAGTTGCTTGGACCAAGCCTGGAGAACTCTTAGCTAGTCAAGAAAGGAAGCCCCCCCCCCCAATTTCAGAAATGTGGACCATAAAGAAACAAGCAGTGAAAAGACTAAGAACTCTGACATCACCCTTGATTTGAAATGAGAGCATCAGTTCTTAGGGCTCTTGGTGGAAATTGGTTCTCCATCTAACAATATGATGAAATTTGATTCAGTTCAATACAAGCTCATATATCCAACTGCTTACTCAAAGTCTCCATTTGGAGGCTGAATGGACACTTCAAATACGTCCCAAACTGAACTCCCAGTCTCTGTGCCACCCCACCTCCCTGCCTCTCACCACAAACCTGCTTCCACTGCGCTTTTCCCCATTTCACATGATGGCAACTTACTTAACCTTCCAGTGATTTAAGCCAGAAACATCTTTGCTATCTGCAGGGCAGTGAATCTTACTGGCTCCTACCTGACTCTCCTGCCCCCTTTGGCTTTGACATATATGGGAAGTTAAGCTGAAAAGGACCTTATAAGTCAAGGGTCTTATCCTTTGTTTCACAAATAAGAAAACTAAGGTCCGAAGAAAATAAATGACTTACTTAGAGCAAAGCTAGAGAGAGGGTGAGACTTTTTGAAAGTGACTTTTTGAGAGTCGTTGCAACAAGCTGGATGGTCATCTGGGCCCTCGTTTGCATGTAAACTTGGTGGGCAGTGCTGGCGTCGTCAGGTGGCACCTTCGGTAGGCTGGCCTTTTCCTCCTGGCGGCTGTCATCATCACGGCATGCTGCTGCATAGATCCCCATCTACATCATGTGGCAAACTTCTTGCATGCAGAAAGGATGGATAGAAGCAGCCATGGCACACTGTTGCAGCACCCAAAGGTCCCAGCTTAGGGGACCCGAAGGCAGCAGGGGACAGACTGAACACTGAGAGCCCGACCAGCTCCAGGCTGCAGTAAGAAGCTGATGAACCACCACTAGTGTTTGCAGAGTGTGAAATCATGTCTCCGAGGCGTTTTCATATAGAAGGGAGATCCTAAGACCCTTGAAAATCTCCACAGAGGCATTGCTGCTGCCATTTTCTAGGAGCAGACAAGGACCTGGAATCCACAACCACAGCGCCGAGGACATTTCTGTGAAGCCAGTCACACGTCACTGACTGTGCTTGCGGTTCGTATTTGTAAGAGACATTGAAACGAAGGTGGGCAGAGGTCTCTCAGAGCAAGTCCTGGTGTTGGGAACAGGGCAAATGTCTGACTGGCCTGAATGTGATAGGAGTTTGCCCTCCTGCCCATTCCTTTTTTAAAAATCCTGGAAAGGCTTCCAGCCAATTCCTCAAACTGTTCTCTGGTTGATTCAAACTTTAACATTGACCACAACCTTGAGGTCCTTTTAAAAGCAACCCTCTTCTGCACTTCCATATAGCATAGACCAAGTCAATAAAACGGGCTCTAAAAGTTGCTTCTCTACGTTATAATATAGCAATGTTTCCATTTGGAGCCTTGAGGCTTGTCAGATACCTCCAACTGCACAGAGTACATGCTCAATAAACATTTGTTAAATAACTTCTTGAAAAAACTATTTCCTCCTCTGAACTGGAAGCTTATTAAAAGTGTGGTCCCGTTTTTTGTTAATCTTTTAAAAGTGCATCTCTTGTGCTCACTTATGCAAAACTCTTAGCTCAATGCTGAGCATGCAATAGATATTCAGAGTACATTTGTTGGCTAATTAAATGATTACGGAGCAGAGGAAGCAGAACGGATCTAGTCTTGTTCTTATGGGTCTCTCAGCATTCCCTTGCTGTGTCCTACTCCCCCCACCTCAGGATCTCACACCTCACACACACATTCAGCACACACCCTCTGCCATCCACCCTGGCCCTGGAACCAGTGAGGGCCACCTGAGCACTTTTTCTATATGGATGCACCCAAGGCCAGAGCCCTGCCAAATAATTACTTTCCAGGAACCATACGACTCTGTTCTGCTTTTGTAATGCAGCCAGAGTGCTGTGCCAACAAGCTCTGTGCAAGGATGGATCTTCCTCTTCATCCCACTCTATCAGAAAACTCTGCCACCGGGCCATTTGCCCATCAATTAAATTGCCTAGTGTGGATGGAAGGGTGGGGAAAGGAGCTGGGCAAGCTGTCTGCTCTATGTTTAAGTGAATTTATATTAAATTTTGAAGGGGATTGTGATATTTTTTTTCCTTCTTGAGGTTGCAACCATTTTATGAGTAGACACGGGAAAAGAAATGTGATTATGTGATTGTCTTTTTCTATTGCGTTATTTTTACTGCTGTTTATTTTCTGATGTCTTCATTAAAAAACGGTCTTCCTTCAAAATGAAGGCTGGATCTTATTCCAGAATGACTGGAGGCAAGATCCCTGGCTTTTCAGAACCATTCGAGGTTTCAACATTGACTTAACCTCCCCAAGCCAGGGTGTCTGTTCTAAAAACGGTGATCATAAGACCTGCCCTGCCTCCTTCAGGAGGCTCCTTTGAATAATAGTTCTCTTGAATGCTCCTTGAAAAACTGTATCCGTGTAACGTCTTGTTTTTCAATATGTTAAGAATGTGATCCTTTGATTCTTTTTAAGAAACTGCTCAGATTGGTAATGACCATTGTATCACAAGACTGACCAGAAACCAGGTCAACGACTTAAGAACCCTGTGTAGGGAAGACAAATGGGAAATGGCGATGGGAAGGGAAGGAGGCATTAGAGTGCCCCCAAGTGGCAACTTGGGAATGAAGCCTGGAAGGCAGAGGGAGGGGGTGACCCTGCTACTGTGACCTATAGTCAAAAGGAAACCATCTAATACTCATCTCTCATAGGAACATTTAAATACCATAAAGAAAAACAAAAAACTAATGTATTTCATGCGGTCAAATTGTGCTCCAACTGGCTGGCTTCCCTTCCAAGGCCCGCCACTTTGTATTCAACTCTCTGCTCTGGTAACACAATGAAGTGTTTGGATTCCATTAAGAAACCTCAAAAAAACAAGCAAACCTTGGACCTTTAGAGTTAGCAGAAAAGCTTTTAAAAGCTTCTCACAAGCTATTATTTGTGCATTCAGAAAACCATTAGGACTGCCTCCTTTTGGAAATACGTGTGATTTTTTTTTTTTTTTTTTAGCTTCTGATTTTAAACATTAATGTTTTCTTACAGTGACCTCTGTCATCAAGAACAAATTTCCCACGCCTCACCAGACAATGCAATCAGTTTCTAAGATGCTGAGACGTGGACTGGATTTCTAACAGTGAAGTGACATATCTTTCTACATGGATGATATGCAGTGATGGGAGGAAACTTGGAGACAGGAGTTGGAGGAGTGAAAAAGTGGGACACAGAAGCATCTTGAATACTTAGAAATACAGTGAGAATCGCGAGGGCTTTGGGAGAGCCTCGTGCCAGAGAAGAGTATTTGGCAGTTGGGGCATGGAGATATGGGGGACCAGATGGAATCGCAGGTGGAAGGCATCTCCTTTTCACTCCTAATGCTCTCAAGAAATGGAGACTTGGGCAGACACCCCAAGAGGCATCGAGCAGTGGCTGGCAAAGGCATGCAAACTCTGGGCAAGCTCTTGGGCTTGACCCCAGCTCTGTCACTAGCTGCAGAAACTCGGGCAGCCAGTGTCTCCAGTAGCCCTGAGAGCAAAACTCCAGCTAATTCGTATCCAATTCCACAACCTCCTACTGAGCAAGACTAATACCCGCTTCTCTACGCCATAAACCTGATTTTACTAAATTTATGAATTGGATGGGCTTTCCAAGTACTTTGCAAAGGAGAAAGAATATATGTGTAAATGTAAGAAGTGTAGGCTTTGGAGCCAGGCTGCCAGGTTTCAAATGCCAGCCCCACCTACCAGCTAGGCGGCCTCTTATCGTCTCTTTAAGCTTCAGTTTCTTCATCTGTAAACTGGGACTAAGGATTAAATGCAACGATACATGTAAATTTCTTAACACAGTGCTTGGCACAGAGTAAGAACTCAGTAAGTGGTAGCTACAGAATAATGATAATAACTAATAATAATAATAATTTTCATCCTTTATATTTGAGACATGATGTAATGCCTGGTCAAGTTCAGGGAGATAGGAACATCAAGGACATCATCTGCATACAGGCTTAAATCAGAAGGTCTTTTGCAGTGTGTTTGACCTTCATATCTCTCTTTTTAAAAGTGTAATTAATTGCTTTAATTCCTAGTTACTAAAGTATACATGAACACAATATAAAGCTTGGACATTTTTTAAAAGCACAGAATAACCATTGCTAATCATCTGCTATATAACCATACTTATATATATAAATAAATGTATATATTTTAAACAAAACTGAACTCATACTATACATAGTTCTATAATTAGCTTTTTTCACTTAACAATATGTTGTGAACATTGTGAAACTTGTATTTTGAAAAGGTGATGTTTAATTTCTGTACACATTTTATTGATGAATATGTAATAATTTAATCAATGTTATATTGCCGAACATTCAGATTATTTCCCGTTTTTCCTATGTAAATTACAATGCTTATTTCTTAAGGATAAAAATCCCAGTGGGGAAAGATATAAACATTTTAAGGCTTTTGATTCATGTTGCCAGATATTCCATCAGAGAAGTGACACTAATTTATATTCCCCTCGTGGTTTTCAAATGCTACTTCTCTGAATAGTATCAAAATGTTTGCCTACTTGGTAGGTGAAAATGAAATGTCTTTAGTTATTTTGCATTTTTTGATTTCTAGGGAGTCTGAATATTTTAAATATATATATAGAGAGAGATCACATATTTCTTTTTTGGTGACTTATCTATTCATGAGTTCTTTGCCTATTTTATTATTGAAGTGTTTCATATTTTTCCTTAATTTGTAAGAGCCCTTATCTGTATGATATAAACTCTTCATCACCTATGTTATAAAGTTGGGAGAGAGGGTTAAAACCTTCCTTTCCCAATTCGCATGATAAGTGAAAATATGTGGAAGAAACAGAATACAAAACTATATACATAGTAGATAGCAGTTTTACTTTTAAGGCACATAAAAACAAAGTAAAATACTAAAAGAAACCCAATAAAAAAGTTAACAAATTTATTTTTTATATATTTTTTTTATTTTCCAACTCTTTGCAATCAACATATTTAAATCACAATGATTTTGTACTTTTTCTCCCAATCAGATTATAACTTCCTAGGGAACAGAGATACCTGTGCTTCATTTGTTCCCTGCAGTGGTTGACAAGTATTTGCCAAATAAATAAATTAGTGAACTAATATTTTTGTTTTATTTGATCATAAACACTTTATTCTCAGTGATATATTCCTATGTTACTTCCACTGTGGTCTTGGTTAGCTGATCTGGGAAGCAGAGGAATTAATTTGTTTAAGAAACTAATTTTAGAAGAGGCAGTTGGTGGTGCTCAGGTTATATCTACAGGAAGCAACTTTGAAAGCTTTCAATAAACATCATCAATTAACTCCCTCTCCTCAAGCCTTATCTGAGGCTTGCTCATGGGGTGCAGGGCTCCATTGACACCAACAAGATACAGGAATGTGTCATAATCTCACTCATATCCCACTGTTAAACAAAATTCCACTCAAAAACTTCTCTGTCTGCTTTTTAATAAAAAAATCAGTCTCAGAGCTGTCACTGTGGTCCCTAAGGATGAAAAAGACACCGGACGTTAGACTTGTGGATATGAGATCCTAGCAGCTAGAGAGGGCAGTGGGTAGAGAAAGTGGTGCTTGGGTAAAACACTGCCCTCCTGGTGCCACATTGTGATGTGGCACTTCCTTCACGATACAGGGTAGGAAGGGAATTTCTGCAATTACTTTGAATCCAGGCTTGTCAGCAGTGCAGCAAATGGGATCCCTCTGCTGTGTGAAGAGGCCCTGAGAGCTATCGCAGGGCATAATCAGGGCCGTTTGCAATTGAGTCTCCTGCCAATGGGCACAGGCAACTGTCAAGGAATATTGAAAAGTATCTGAGCCCTGGCTGGATAACTCAGTTGGTCAGAGCATCTTCCCCATACACCAAGGTTGCGGGTTCGATCCCCGGTCAAGGCACATAGAAGGATCAACCAATGACTGCATGAATAAGTGGAACAGCAAATTGATGTTTCTCTCTCTCTCCCTCTCTCTCTAAAATCAATCGATACATTAAAAAGTAGCTGAGAAGTGATATTTCACTTAGAAAAGTTGGGGGGTCACAGTTGCCTTGCCTCAAATGAAAATGAGCTAGAAGTTCAGCTCTTTGAAGATAAACTCCACATGGGAACAGAGAGCTCTTGGGTGTTCAGTGCCGCCCTGC
Source organism: Miniopterus schreibersii (assembly GCF_964146895.1). Lineage (NCBI taxonomy): Eukaryota > Metazoa > Chordata > Mammalia > Chiroptera > Miniopteridae > Miniopterus > Miniopterus schreibersii. The sequence continues at coordinate 20,405,904 of NC_138119.1, read as the reverse complement.
TTTAGGCAGCAAAGCCAGGCATCAGGAGATTGGTGCAACAATTTTGCCTGAAGGGCTGTCTCTCCTGAATACCGTGGCCCTCTCAGGAAAGTGCTCTGTGCCATTCTTATTGAGCAGCCTTCCGAGAAGAGCTGAGCGGTGGGGAGGGCAGGTGGGGCCCGCTGGAGCCCAAACACCTTCACAGGCAGATGGGGACTTGCCAAAGCCTTCCATTCACCAAGAGGGGCCTTGTCTATCCGACCACGGCTCTGAAGCTACTCGGTATGGTTGCCTGATACTTCTGGCCAGCTCCCCTCAATATTATTTTCTCTTCTTTCACCTACACCCTCCCCTCAACACCCGCCTGCATGTGACTTTCTGGAACACCCTCTATTTCCTTACTTTATTTGAGAACAAAATATTATATGATCAAATCATCAATGTGTCCAGCTGGTGTAGTTGACATAGAGCAGAAAAAGCCTGTGTCTCTGGACAGAAGAACTTAGAAAAATTTCACACCATTGTCCTCCAGGCAATTTGTCTTTCAAATACTTTTCTTCCATGGAGAAAATTCCAAATGACAGTAAAAAGAGAAATGGTTCCTTTAGAAAACACAATATTAGTATAACAGTATTTTCTGAGGGTGTTAATTACTGATTCGCTAATTGCTAAATTTAAATCACATACAACGATAGATATTAAAGTTACTTTTTCATAAGGAAGCTTTGCACATATTTCATCTTCCCCAAAGAGGCACCTCTACGATTCCTGTAAGTGTTCTAGAAAAAATCTGCACTTTACAAAGTGCTTTTGCATATATTTTCTCAGTTGGTCCTTATGTATTAAGACGCAATGGCATTTCCCCCTCATTTTTTAAATGAAGACGCCCAGACAGGTGAGGTGACTTGATCAAGGTCATCCAGCTCCCCGCTGCTCAGGTTTGATCACCACTGTTTCCCTGCATGTTCAGAGCAGCTCTGCACTGTCTTCTGGTGTTTGAAGCGACATGGAAAACAACGTATTACCCTGGGCACTGCCGTGTGGCTAGGTTCTACTTGACTTAGCTTTGCACCTAGGCACCCTTTGAAATGTGATTCTGAGCCGGAAAAAGGGCTATTTTAATACACCCAGCTGGAGGCTTAGTTTTTCCTAGTATGTGCCTATGACTAAGAGAACACAATGCCTTAAGTAGTTGTCGCTTCTGCACTCGGGTAACGTTCGTTTTGCTACAATCGTGAAGTGAGGATTAATTTCCTTTCTAACTACACTGGAAATGTACAGTCACCATTCAGGAGAGGTAGGTGGGTTCAAAATTATTTTTAAAAGATGATAAATCACGGGGGATGTTCCATCAGTTTGGAGTTAGAGGCAGCTAATATTCCTCAATAGAAAAGACCAGAAAAACAAACAAAAAAAACCTTCCTGCTTATGTTTTCGAGGTAGAGATGCCTCCGTCTGGCTGGGGAGCCTATACGACAAGCCCCACCATGAATACATATCCGGAGCTCAGAAACGCAGGCTGGCACCCATCGGAAACACTCTGAATCCTCAGGAAATGCACCTTAAAGCACCCCCCCCCAGCCCCTGCCGGCGGGCCAGCACTAAGGCCTTTGTGGAGGTCAGGTTACCAGGATTAGTTTCCTCATAGGGACATTTCCTGGCTCCACATAGCTTTCAAGTATTTTAAAAGGGCAGAAAAGTTTGTGATGAATGATGACAAAGCCAAAGTGATTGCTTCACACCGTGCTTAGTAATAAAGGTAAGGATCAACCAGGTTATCTTTCGTATTTCCCAAAGAACAGGCTCCCGACCAACAGCATTCAATAAATGGAGTTTATAGCAAACAAGGGTGAGAATTTTCTCAGGGTTCAAGTTCCTATTGGGCTCAGAAATTCTCACCTCCTCAGTGTCACTGGGCACTGACATCATAGGCATATATTTTCTATATTGAGAATTTGGATCTCGCTTTATTTTTGCTGTGTTTTTTAAAAAAGAAAAAATTACAACCTGTTCTGTGCCCACTATTATGTGGCAACTGTAAAGGAAGCCCAGGGGATGACTCACTGTCCTTTGAGCACATCAGTCACATTCCTGCCCCCGCACCTTGGCACATGCCCTTCTCCTCGAGATGCCCTTGCCCCTCTGGCCCACCGACAAAGGCTTCGCGCCTGCCAGCCTCCTCCACAGCCAAGCCGACCGGCGCCCTTTCCCAGGTCATCTGCCTCCCTCCCCTGAACTCCTGCAGCCCTCACTGTCTGCCTAACCCATTTACAACCTGACGTATCTCCTCTAGTTTAGATAACTATCTTTTATATCCTGTCTCTGGAAATAGGCTGTAAGTCCCACCAGCCCAGGCACAGCTTTCTTCCTTTCTTTAAAAATAAAATTTCCCTGATTGCATGCCCCAGTCCAAACAGGTACTCAAAACCATCTCTTGCTTGGTTCATGAATCTTAATCTCTCGGTGCCTGGAGACAAGGCCATCTATTCGTTTGGTGGCAGAGCTGTGATGTCTCGGCACTCCCTGGTTTCAGGGCTCCCTGGGCTGTGCACTGTGTTGTTACAGTAGCCCAGGGCAAGGTCAGGGAGGAGACAGTGTTTACTTTATAGCTCGGCGTGAATGTGCGCTCCCCGCTCTGTAGCTGTCATCGCAGCGGGTGGCAAGGACGTAATTAAGAATTATGAGGATCCAGGAGGGCCCAGTGGCCTGACTCAGTGCAGTGCCAAGCTCAGCTTTGCTCCAAGAAGGCCAAGGAGACGGGAGGAGGGAAAGACAGCTTCACAGTGGGGGGGTCCTCCCTTCTCCCCCCAGCTCCTCCCCCCCAGGAGAAGACACCGAGGAGATTCAGCCCGGGGCTCAGGCACCCTGTTGCCTTTTCTTTGGGGCTCAGGTCATCTGCTTTAAGAAGGAAGGAGCAAATGGGCCCAAATTCCTGGGATTAGCTGAGGCTTTTCCATAGAAGAGCTGACAAAGCAGAGACAGTGGGGGGAGGGGAGCAGAGACGGCAGAGAGTTATCTCCAGGAGAGTGAGCAGAAACCATCCCGTGGAAATAGCAGCGCGCTGTGCCCGTTATCCCGGGAGAAGGAGGGTCGCTTCTGAGCGAGAGCTCTTGGGGGAAGGATTCGGTTGCATGGAAGAAAGCTTAGGGAGATTTTTACCTGACTCTACAGAAAGCTTTGCTGAGTTAAGGGGTGAGTAATAGATTTGAATTCTGATGACCTAAGGGGTATGTGAAGAATTTAACTACGCAAGGAGGCAGCAACCGTAGCAGTAAGAGCATGAGCCGGAGCTGGGTTCAAATTTTAGCTCTGTGTCCTGGGCCAAGTTACCCGTTCTGAGTCTTCAGGTTTCTCACGTGTAAAATGAGCGTGTCTACCACAGCGCTGTCGAGGGTATTCAGTGAGATAATACAAGCAGGTGGTGCAGTCCCCGGCCCCTAATAAACGTTAGTTCCAACCGTATGGAAGGATGGGATATTTCTTGGCCTCTTTGAGGGCAACCCGGGCTTTGGAGTGCCCTGAGAGTACCAAGGAGGGACACAGTCGGAGAGACATGCCTCATGGGGGGAAGGACCATGCCCTTCTAGGAACGATGATGCCCGATGTTATATTTGACAGCATTTCCTGCACCAGGCTCTAATAGCACTGTCTGCTCTCATTAGCCATATCTTCAGAAAAGCCTGTTCTGTGCAACTGCTTTGTGTCAGTGGTGTTTTGCAAGAGAAAGGAGACAGGTGGGGTCTGTGCCTTGGCCTCCCGCAGTGGGAGAGCAGAGAGCAGACGGTAAGGACGGAGCAGGAAGCAGGACTTGGAGCTGGAGCTGCTGGGTGGTGGATTGAGAAAGGCAATAATGTTTGCACAGTGGATGTCACAGGCAAGATGAGAAATGGACTTGGTAATGTCCAGGTTACACTAACACATGCACTGTCCCTGGTAGAAGAAATTGGGAAATGATCTCTAGTTATTGAACTAACCAACCCAGAGCCCAGAGTAGATAGAAAGGCTTTCTTGGGCCCTCTGCCCAGAGGCAGTTTATCGCTTACTGATATGTTAGGTCGAATTGGAGTAGCTCTAGCACATTCTAATGAGTTGGTACCTACCGCTAAGTTGACAAAGCCAGCATCTCTGAGTGTCAGCTGCGGCTCTGTGCACTCAGCCTTCTCCTCTGTGCGACAGTAAGTTTTCCCTAGGTGGCCACCTCAGGCACAGGCAGAATGAAAATTCATACTAGCTCAAAAATGACTTGTGCGAAATGGGGAAGGATTTCTAGATGGCTTCCAACTACTGTGATGTTGTGCACAGTGCTGCAGTGACTCTCCCTGACTCCCACACCCACCAAAGAAATAATTCATGAAACCCCTCGGATAATGCTCCAGCCACCTCACCACTGGCTTGCCTCTGGGGCAGAGCTCTTACCCACACGAGCATCCTTCTGAAGGATGGGAGCAGGGCCCACCCTCCTAATCAGTCAGGGACAGGACTGTTCTCAGGTTCCTACTTACTCACAGGTGCCTCTGAGTCTCCCCACTTTGCCCATGATGTCTTCGAGAAGGTCGGCAGCTCTGTCAAGGGCACAAGCTAAAGTGCTGTCAAGCTTTCCCATCAGTGACCTCTCCCTTCCTACCTACCTCATACATTTCCCCAATTTCCACACCCGAGCTTCTGTCCTTCGCATTGGAACTGGTCCCCAGCTTCGACCTCTGAACTCCGTTGGACAGAATCCCAGCTTTCTTCCATCTCTTTCTTTTTAACTCTCAAGGGCTCCTCCTGCCCAGATATATCGGAGGCCTGATTTGCTAGTGCTCAAAGCCTCCTTTAGCCTGCCTATTAGTGAAGCAAGTACACTCCCCACCCCCACCCCCATGGTCTGCCCTACCCTAGGGGCCTGTAACGACTGACTAGCACAGCCGGTGGGCTCAACCCTTGCTTCCAGCTTTTTCCTTTCAGTAAAGATGCCTCTTCCCTCCCTCCCCACCCATCCCAGACTGCACGTAGATCTGTTTTGTCTCTTAGATTCGCTCTCACTGAACTGATGGCTATTCGCTGCTATTTCAACCAAAGTGGCTAGAACAGCAAGAGACACACATTACACTAGAGATCTGGGTTGGCTCTCTGCTTAACAGTCATTTCCTCCTCTAGCCAGGCCCAGTCCTCCTAGGTGATAATTGGGAAGCGAGAACGATTTAAGCAACAGGCTGCGACAATTGTTCTGACCCCAAGCAAATTTACACGGGTCACCAGAACATCCATCACTTCTCACTGCAAGTGTTTTAATGCCAGTAGAGATGGTTATGCATAATTTATTATCTAATCGACTTGACCAAAAGGCCATGAGAGAAATAGCAGGCGTACCCAGAAGGCCCTCCGCTCTGTCTTCCCACCCACCCCCTGCTTCTCTTCATTTATTTTTTAAATCAAAGTGCATTCAAGCATGAGTTTACTTTTCATGTATAACTCAAATATTTATCTCCTGACCTCATTCTTTGTGGCACCACCCCTCCCCCAAACTCCTTCTCAGACCGTCCTTGAATCAAGTGGAACTATAGGCTCTGCCTTTAACTATTAGTTATTTCAATTGCAAGCAGTTTTCCCATGATGGCATCATTAGCAAGGGGAGGAAGCCTCTTTGCCAGGGAAACCAGGAATTGCATCTGCTCACCTGGGCAGTGCAGCCCTTCCTGGAGCCTCAAATCTGCCTTTAAAAAATATTTTTTAAATCCTGTAAGCGTTTTTTGTATTCCTGCCCTACACCCTTATTTTCCTCCCAGGTCTTAATGACCAATATGCTTTTCCCCTAATTTACTCTCACTTTATTTCTCCTAACTAACCTTGATACCTTTAGAGTCCTCTGTTGAGAATTCCCTGCCTGCCCATCGCTGTCCACTCTACAATAGATGTAGGTACAACAGGAGGGAAGAAGAATCAGTCAATCTAATATTTTGCAGATGATTTAGACGTTCTACCCAAGAAGAGATATTAAGGAGGTTCTCAAGATGAACAACAGGCTGAAGGCCAGATAGAGGAGGCAAAGCTTATAGGCATGCGGATTGTGTTAGTTTCCCCGGGGTAGCTGTAAAAAAGGGCCACAAATTGGGTGGCTTAAAACAACAGACATTTATCGTCTCATTTCTGGAGGCTACAAGTCTGAAATCAAAGTGTCAGTAGGACCATCCTCCCTCTGAAACCTGGAGGGGAGAATCCTTCTTTGCCTCTTCTAGCATCTTGTCACTGGCTGGCAGTATCTGGCATTGTTTGGCTTGTAGCTTCATTACTTCAGTGCCTGCCTTTGACATTCTCCCGTGTGTCTCTGTCTTCACATGGCTATCATATAAGGACACCAGTCATATTGGATTAGAGATCAAACTACTCCAGTATGACCTTATCTCTATTAATTACATGTGCAACAACCCTTTTTCTAAATAAGGTCCCATTCTGAATTGCTGGGGGCTAGGACTTCTACATATCTTTTTAGAGAGGAACACAATTCAACCCATAACAAAGAGCAGGCCCATTCTGAGAACAGTTGGTCATTCAGTTTGGCTGGAAACTTGGGTATGACTAGGGAGTGGTGGGAGATAAAATCAGTCTAGCAACTAAAATAATGCAGAGCAAAACTATGAACTTGTTAGCTTAGTTTAATGTGGAAACAGTCTCTGCATCTCTCATTCCAGTCCAGAAGCTTACAATTTTTTGCCATTGGTCAACGAGAAATAGAGAGAACTACCATGCAGGTGAGCCAATAGTGTCTTCTCTATCTATCTGTGATTTCTTTTTTTATTAATTTAATAATATGTATTGAGCACCATGTGCCAGGAACCATCCCAGGCAATGGGGATTCAGTGGCAAACAAAACAGACCTGACTTCTGCCCTTCTGGAAAAACATCTCAAAGTGTAGTCTTACTAGTCTTTAGCCATGACCTTCTTTATCAACATGTAACAACATTTACAAGGAATTCCAAAGCAGAGACATTTAAAACCAACAGGTGGCAAAATGAAAAACAAAGCAGGAAATCATTTTAATAGCAGAAAGTAAGTAAGCATACATGGGTGGCAAGCCTGTGCAAAGCTCTTTCTATGTCAAGGCCAATGCCCTTGACATACCATAAAGTATCGGATAACGACCTCCTCCTGACTGCTAAGACATGTTCGTCATTCCCATAATGAAAACAGAAAACCCTCAACTGACCCTGCAGGAAGGTGATAACATAGCACGTTGCCCAGGACCCAGCCAGCAGCTGAAGTTCAAGATGCACAGTGGGAAATATCCAGCTATTTCTTCCATGCATTAGGATAATTGGACCATGCCTGGGCAAGCACCATGAGCTGGAAGCAAGCCTTCAACTCTAATCTGGCAGCACACTTGTTGATAAATTGCAAAATGTCTCCTGGTTTCCATGGCAAAGAGGAAGATGTTGCTGACACGTGACGCAGGGCCATTATGTTCGCTACAGTTAATATTTTCCATAAACTACAGATGGTCTCTGAATTGGCCGATATTCACAGAAATTATATTCTAGTCCTATAAAGTACTGTGTAGAATTACCTTTCAAAGGAGTAATGTGCATGAGGCAGCTCATCTCTTATCATTCAGCAAGTAACCCTACCCTGGCAGGGAGTTTTCCATTAAATGATATAAGATGTTTTCACAAAAAGTAGGGAGGAAGGAAGGAAACCAGAGTAAGATAATGAATGTCATTGCCGACGTTCACAAATAGCCTGCTTTTCTCTCTTTCCAGGAACATAGTAGACTGCATTTCTCTGCCCCTTTTTGAAGTTAGGTTTGAGCATGTGATTTACTTTGGCTGATGAAATGTGTGCAGATGACTTACGTCTCTTCTGAGTAAAAGCTTAAGAGCCCATCCACAGTTTTGCTGCATTCCCCTTTAGCGTGCTGCTTTAGAAACTGTGGAAACGGGTATGAAGACCCGGTCTGTCAGCATGGATCTCTGATGACTCCGATGAGGCGAGGAACACGCCCTGGGCAGGATCAAAGGTCTGTGGTGTTAAGACATTGAAGTTTGGGGTTTTTTGTTACTGATACATAACCTGTCCTGTTGGGGCCGACATCAGCAGTTTCAGTCCTTCACGTCAACTCCTACTAACAAGCTAAGCAACACCCTCAATGTCAGGGCGGCAGAATTCTAAGGTGGGCGGATGGTGCCCCCTAAAGGGGACTGATTCTCTTAGGTGTGCACCTGCCTGGGTAGATCTGTCAGGGACATCAAGGCTGGGCCTTAGATAAATTTTAAAGGCTTTAGTAGGAAACTACTAGAATATACTTATTTTCACTACTGACTTGTAATAGATGCTTTGGCTATAACTGAAATACTTCAATATGATAAAGGTTAATATAATTTTTCTCGTCTATACTCAAGAATATTATGAAGAATAAAGGAAAGGGTTAAAGGATTATTATGAAGAACAAAGGGATAAAGGAAAAAGAAAGAAGGAAACCACGTTAGCCAACCGAATGCTATTTGAATAGATGGATTGTAGCCACGGAGCTAACATTATTTGTTAACTTAAAAATACTTGAGAAAATAAACAAAAACAACCAGCAACAGCAAGGAAAAGGGGGTGATGATGCATATGCAAAGCTCAGCTTATCTCACTCTACATTGAATCACCTCTGTTTCTTACTGTGACATTCAGAATAACAAGGGAACAGAACTTTTTTTAAAAACCATGCACATCTTAATGAAGCCTGTTTTCCCCTTCGTTTTCAAATGCAAAGAAGAAACAGAATTAGGGTTTAGCTGCTGTTTTTTAAAAGAGATATAATTACGTAAACAGTTGTTCCATTCACTCTGCCGTACGACGTGCAAGGTCTGTGTCCCTCCGAAGCGTGAAGACCCAAAGGGCAAAGATGACCCCGCGAGCCCCCACCCTGAGGGGAAGCGAGCACGGCTCTATGTCGCCATCATGTGGTCAGTGTGTACATTACGCTTCCACTAGGCCGGGCCTGGCAAGATGATCGGCACCTAGGATCCTGAGCCACCCGGAGGGGAGGTTCACTCTCACAGGACTTATTTTTCATATAAAGAAATTATATTTTACAAAGAAATGATGTGTCAGTTATGTTTTTACTTTCTGGCTCCTTTGTTCGTCAGTAACTGTACTCTCACAGTGATAGATTACAGAGATGGATAACAAACATTTTAATTCCTTATTTTCAAATTCAAAGATACTTTCCCTAAACATTTTGACTTCTAATGCACATGCAAATAGTTCATTTTAGCGTCTGTCAATCGACCAATAGCTCTCTTGACTTTTGTTCATCCAGATCTCAGGATAATGAATTCTGAGCACAGTGTGTTTTAGTAGACATAAAAGGCACATATTGCTTAGAATGCCCTTGGTCACTTGCCTAAATGTAAGACTTAATGCAAATCACTTAATGTTTAAAGGGCCTCAACTGAGGACTTTTATAGGGAAGATATCCAGCTAAAAAAAAACATATAATCATTTCACTTCAGTGTGTATCGCAAGATTTAGCACTTAATTTTTCTGTCTTATTTGATTTTCTGACTGTTTCATGAATCCTAATATTATTTCTCCAACTAAAATTTAAGTTACTTAATGACAAGGATGATATCAGTTTCCCCAGCCTGTGTACTTTTTACTGTATTACATTACCTGAAAGATTAATGTCAGCATTTAATAGTTCATTTTTTTATTAATTTTTAGCAAGTCAAAATAACAATATGAAATTTTAAAAATACACTTACTAATAAAGAATACTCACTAAACTCCATTAATATACTAGCTACTATATTAACAACAGCCACCAAAATGTTCCAAATGTGGACCAGAAGTCATCCAGCACTAAGCACTTAATTGAGTCCACTGATTTTCTGTATTGCTTTGTGGTCCAGATTTACCAAGCAAAATGGAACCTCTTCGGGGCTAATATCTAAGAGTATGCTAGGATTTTGTTATTTAATGACATTTTGCTTTGTGGCATGTGATTTGCTGTTATCATTGTACCCTTGTAATGATACATAGTATTACACAAATCCATCCCCCTTTTTTGCATTTACTACAATTCTGCTGGTTATTTATCTTAAGATGGCCAAAGAAACTTCAAGATTATGCAAATTAGATAATACAGTCTAATCTCTCTCTCTCTCTACCTGCTTATCTGTCAATATGCTAGAGTCCCACTAATGTGCTTAAAGCACTAGATTAAAGGCCATGGGTTTCCTAGAAGATTATGTCCTAGATAAATACTGTCAATTTGATTTAGTGACATAAAAATAAGCCACTGACCTATAAGAATGCTAGACTTTTAATATTTTGCAAAAATAATGCAGTCTTTGTTGAGCAAGGTTTTTTCCTCTTGGGAAGAGGTGAACATATATTCCAATTTTTAGTTTTGCTGGTAAGACAGAAAAACAGCTAACTACATTTTTGCCATTTGCTTATTGAATCTTGTCCATTCTTAAGTGAAAACAAGCAATATTCCCTGCTCTCTATACCACTGTGCCTTCGCCCACCTACTCCTTTTGCCTGGTGTGCCTTTTCCCATCACGTGCAGTATTTTATTGCCCTTATCCATTTTCTAGTTGTAAGCCCTTAAGGAATTATGTCTGTGTCTCTTACACATTCACCCATTTATTGATTCAATAAAGATTTAGCTATGTGTCAGGTCTGGGGGCTACAGCAATGATGGAAACAGACAAAAATCCCTGCCTTCGTGGAACTTATATAAAAATGACATAATAAATGAGTAAAATATACTGTAAGTCAGGTGGAGGTAAGCGCTAAAGAAGTGGGATAGAGAGCATTAGTGAGAATGAGGTTGTAACTTTTAATAGGGCGGTCAAAGACGATTTGACTAATGTGGCATTTGAGCAAAGACCTGAAGGAGCTGAGGACAAACCATGTATATATCTGGGATAGGGTGTTCCAGAAAGAGGGACTAGCAAGTGAAAAGGCACTAAAACGGGAATGTGCTGGATTGTGCCTGGTGTTTAGGACCATAAGGAGGCCCAAGTGGCTGGAACAGAGGGAGAAAGGAAGAATAATCTTCATACTCTTATCCTTACAGCTTAGCACCCTGTATGAAACATTAGGAATTAACATAGTTTTGATAAATTAATGAATATGTTTGTAGTAATGTAAAAAATGTCAATAATTTACAAAACCAGAATCATACTAAATCCAATCCAGTTACTTTTATTTTTGTAATTATTCAAGGATATTTTTTTCATTGCCTTTCAGAGAGAGTGGAAGGGCAGGAGAGAGAGAGAGAAAGAAACACTGATTCGAGAGAGACACAGCGACTGGTTGCCTCCTGTAGGAGCCCCAGAGCGGGACCTGGCATCCAGCCTGCAACCGAGGTATGTGCCCCTGACCAGAATCAAACCCGAGACCCTTCAGTCTGTGGGCTGACACTGCAACCACTGAGTCAAACTGGCCAGGGCCAGTCCAGTTACTTTTGAATGAAAATATTTTTTCTGCTTGCCCAAACTTTGGTTTTGCCACTGAAAAAGGTCTGACTTTTGTTCATCCAGATCTCAGGTTAGTTCAGGATGTCATGTTGGAGTATTTCACAAAGCCATTCACAGCTTCTTCTCTTTGCACTTCTCTGTTAAAACACTAACAAAGAACTATAGCCTATCATGAACATAACCATTGGGAAATGCCAGCAAACATTGCTGAGTAGGAAGTAGTCTAATGTCCTAACATTCGGATCTCTCAGCAAAGTTGAACAGCACTACTCAGAATCACTTAAAGAAATCGCTAGTTTAAGGACTTATTTTGCCTCCAAAACTTATTTCTCAGAACATCACTCATAGAATTTGTATAAAGTATACTACACATATAATTTGGTTTTATTTGCAGGAATGACTCACTGTTAGCAGCAGATGGGGCCCTGAACATACACACAACCTAGCAGCCACTACAAGGGAGACTGGTGAAAACTTGCCTGATTTTCTCCTGCCTGCTCTTTTCCCTGGCTCGCTTTGGACTCCAAGGGTTAGCATTTCCTGCTATTGCTTTCAATTTGTTAGTGGATCCCTTTGAATTGTAACCCCTCAACGTTGATTGTTAAACTTTAATTCAAGCAGAATCGTAATACTTTCTCTAGTCTTCCTGATTTCTTGGGTGATTTTTCTTGAGATTCAGAAAAACATGTACAGTTCCCAAGAAATGCTTGAATGAGAACATTAATTGTAAAAGATCTGTTCCCTCAAAGTCACCAGATCCTGACAGTTTTGGAGTTTTAATTGAATCTTCAAGAAATCAAACGTTCTCAAGTGACAATGCCCTCCAGCTGGAGACTTCCAGGAAGCCACCGGTAGTAAACTGAGTTGTATTTTTTACTTGTTGCAGCGAGAAAGAACACACCCCATGGGGAACCACAGGCTATCTCAATAGGTGTTCAGAAAGAAGCTATTATAGGATTTGGACTTTGGTTGGTGACTTGAGGGAGAGGCCAAAGAAGGGATTTGCTCTTGACTGGATGCTGTCAGAAAGCTGGGGCAACCCTATGATTGGGCATCTTAATAAATCTTATCTGTAGGGAGAGAAGACTAAGAAGAGAATAAAGCTGTAATAGTAAAGGAGTATTAATCACTCATATTGGCCAAGAAAATGGTTGTTTGGTATTTTATGGTTGGCAGAGTGATTTTGTTTTTGCCTGTGCTTAGGCAAACTTATGGAGTGCTTTGCTTTGTCTTATCTTATCATGTTTTCAGAATGCCCTTGTTTGAACTTGGTATTTCATGAGATTATTTCTATCTAATAGGATAACACGGCTTAGCTGTGAATGCCAGGGCAGCTCCTGAATCTCAGAAGCTTCTCTTATTAGCTTCTCTTATTAGCCTTGCTTCCCTACTTATTAGTTGTGCAGCCTTGGGCAAGTAACTTAACCATTTTGTGCTGATTTCCTATATCTAAGTGGAAATGACTCTACCTACCTAAAGTAATAAGAATTAAGTCCCCTGAACAGCAGGGGATTCAATAAGTAATCACTTTTGAATTGCAAGAATTTGTTCATCAGTCATTCCTAGACTGGATTGTGAGTACCTTGAGGGCAGGGACTAAGAGTGGCACACCTGAATACTGTTAAAATCAACCTCAAATGGAGACCAGACTTGAAAATTCCCTGAGCAGGCAAAACCAATTTAGTCATTCTAGAAAAGCTAATTTAGCTTCTTTTGCAAGGCAAATAAGGCTAACTTGACCTGGGTCACTTTTAGTTTATGCTTCTGAAAATTATAAGCAAAACTCAAATTGTTCCCCAAAATTGATATGAAGTAGCCACTAACCAATTCTCTTTCATTCAAGAAAGTTCTAATATTATGACCAATCACTGTGATTAGACAGTCGCTGCCTCCACACTATATAAGCTGCTTTATAACAATGTACCTCTGAGTCTCATTATGTGTTCGAGGGCTCTAGGTTTGCAAACTGTCTTTTTGGTGTGTGCATAATAAACTTTTACTAAATTATTGCTTAAGTGATTTGTTGGTTTTACTTTTTTTTTAATGAACTTTGACAATACCCGAGCGATATTTGTTGAATCCTGATCCAATCTTTCTCATCTTCCTGCCTTTTCTCATTGTGCTCTCACCCTGTCCGCCCTTCTCCCCTGCCCAACTGTCTAAAGCCTAACCTCAGAGGGTCAAAAACCGTTCTTTAGAACGCTTTCTTTGAACCATTCTGATGATGCCTTTATAGTGTTTTGAGTACTAAAGGAATATGTTTGTTGGTTTAAAAAAAACAAAAAAAAACCCACTTAGGACATAATAACTACTCAGCAATGTTAACTATTATAATCATGTTATAGCTTTTGTATTTTTGTAAGTTCCTTTAGGACAGAACTAGAGCTTACTTTTTGGTTTCACTTTACGGTGTGTGCAAAACACAGTGGCAAAGTGCTGAGGGCCAGGGACTGGGGCACCCATAAAGCCCTGAGAGTTGGGGGGTTCCGCAAAGCAAGACAGAGGGGAGTGCGCTCCACCAACCACACAGTTGGGGCCTGGGCCACAAAGGCCCCAGCTCCCAATTTTTCATTCCTTACTCAAGTTAGAGCCTGTGGGCTGAGCATAAATGAAACCAGGAGCCTTTGGCTAGAAAGGAAAGATTTACTCAAGAGTCCCAAGGTTTCAACCAGGAATACAACTGGGCAGACGGAAAAAGCAAAGCCGAGGGTTTGATAGTAAAAAGTACATTCTGGAGGGGAATCAGTCCTGCATTCTTAGCCTCTGGGTTGGTTCTAGATGGTGATCCTCTAAATGACTGGTGGTCTGAGTAAGTGAACATTCTTTTGTTTGCTCTTCAGGGGATTTTCACAGGTATATCTGAAAATATCCAGACATTTTCGCAGGACTCTAAGGTTCAAAAGTTTCAGTTTGCAGGCTAGTTAAAAACAATAGAATCATTTCCTCATAACTCAGCCTACTTGATTTTACTTGACTTTAATTTAGCAGCTTCCCTACAGTGACCCCATTTTATTTCTTCTAGCCAAACTCTCCAACAACAGATGCAGGGACCCCAGGCCTCCTTGGGAGACGCCAAAGGCACAAAACCGGGGAAGCGAGCGCGCAAGCGGAACCTTAGTCGTCACCTCTATGTTTCCCGCGACCCCACTCCCATGGCTACACGACCCAATCGAAGGCCTCCTCCCCCTGCTCCCGGCGGCCTATTCTGAGGACGGTTCCGGAGTTGGCGACTACAAACTTCAGCTAAACCATTAAGCGACACCCCAACGACTGAAGGCAAACTCTCCAAGCAGGCTCCCCGCGGTACGGTGCCGCGCATTCCACTTCCGAGACGGCGCCCAACTGGGGGCCGCGCACGTTGCCCCAGCTGCGTAGAGCGTCGCCGCGCGCGCCCGTGCGCGTGCTCAGGCGCGCACGCCGCCGGGGCTCACGTCGCCCCGCCCCTGCCGCACGCCGCCCCCTCTCCGGGGATCAGTTGGCTCGGCTGCTCCCCGGCCCCCGCGCCTCTGGAGGGGCCCCGGCCACCCGGAGCCCACAGTTCGTACCTGGAAGCGGCAGGAGACCAGGTCCCACGGCGGGGCTGCCGAGGGAAGCGGAACCTGCCCTCCTCGCCCCGGGAGAGAAGGGGAAGGAGGCAGAGTCAGGGGAGGGAGCGCGGAGTCAGTGAGCTCGGGTCCGACTCCCTCGCGGGCTCCGGAACCGGACGGGTCCGCCAGGCCCCCGAGCCGCCGTTACCCGCGACCTGAAGACAGAGCGGACCAGAGAGGCTCGCACTGGGCAAGGGCACATGGCTTCGCGACTCATGTCCGCGGGGACCACCACGGGCGACAGCGGCGGAGAGCTGAGCTCGGGGGACGACTCGGGCGACGCGGAGTGCCCGCGGAGCCCCGAGCCCGCGGCGTCCCGGAGCCTGGCGGAGCTGTTTGAGAAGGCGGCGGCGCACCTCCAGGGCTTGATCCACGTGGCCAGCAGGGAGCAGCTCTTGTACCTGTACGCCAGGTACAAGCAGGTAAAGTCGCTGGGAAGGGGTGGATGCGCGGGGGAGAGAGGCCTTCTCTTTGCAACAAAAACTAATAGTACATGTGCCCGGTAAATGGCTAGTGATGAAGCGTGTGGGTGTGGGTGTGTTTTGTTTGTTTTTCCAGTCATCCCTTAAAGATTAGCATCATTATGGACATGGAAAAGACCTGTCTGCTATCCTAGGAGTGATGTTGGACACTGGACACTGAATGGTAGTTTTTTCCTCTGTCTTCTCCGACTTGCTGCACTTAAGCTTTTACCAACTTTAGAACCGTTACAAAATGTGGGTGACAAGATAAGATTTGTCATTCACTCTTACCAAAGGGTCATACGGAAGTGACGTTAAAAAACAACAACACAACATTGTGAGATCCAAGAGAATATATGGTTGTAATAAAAAGGGTGATGCAATACGAAATAAAGTATTGTTACTTTAATGTGATTTTTTTTTTTTAAACCCTAATGCCTTGGACATGTTTTGGCTGAATATGCTTCTGTCTGTTAGGTACAATTATAAAAATTTTAGAGCTCAAATACACCAGATGAGATAATGCCCTTCTTTTACAGAAACTGAAAGGGATTCCCAGAGAGAGTAGATAAGTTGCTTAGGATCATACAGATCAGTCAGTCTGAACTAGAACTAGCTTGTAGTTCCTGACTAAGGCTCTGAACTTTACTTGGAAATATGGAAATAAAAATAATAATAATGTCATATAAGACATATTTAATTTGCCATTCAAAGAGTCATTGGGTTAGGTACCAGAAGGAAAAATAATTGCTTTATCATAATAACAAATACTTGTTCAGCACCTTTTATGTGCAAAACACTTGGGTATTATGCCTACAGGGAGGGCGGAGAAGCAAGACCATCATGATACTTGCCTTCAAGGGACAAAGGTACTTGTGGAGTCCCGATTTAAACCCTGAAAACTTGCTGACAGGAATTAAAGAACAATTCAGGAAAACTCCAGCTCTTAGAACACTGGAAGCAACTTAGTGCTGGGTGATAGCCCATTTTATTTTATTAAGTTAAAAAAATTTTTTTCTTTTGATTCTTGGTATCTATTTTACCCTGTATTATTATTATTATTGTTATTTCCTCCTTTCTCCTTCCTCCTTCTGCGGTCCCTCTGTATTCTTTAACTGCGTATGCTGAATAGAGATGAACCTTTTTTTTTGAAGGTTGATAAATATCTGTTAAATTGGTCTGAGAGAGAGAGTTGTAGATACAAATGATATAAATCATAGTATTGAATGAAAGTTGCCCCTGAATTGGCCTTGGAATTTGCTTTCTTGCAAAAGTTCTAGATGTCTGTTTTTCGTTTGGTCACTTACCCTGTCCCAGTAACATTAAAATGAGACTTTCAGTTATTTATGAAGAATTTATTATGCATTGTGCTAGGACCTGTGACATGTCCGACTGATGATTCTCTGGACAGTGTAAGACTAATTTTCTCCAAATTCCCTAAAGAGCATTGTTTCTAGGACATACATTTATTATTGATATTTGTGCCATCATTAGTAAAGATCTGATTTCTAAGTCATCAGTGAACTACAGTCACCTGTCAACCACTCTGTCTCAAGTGTACTCCATCCAGATAATCTAGAAGAGGTATATCCCTCACCCTTTCAAGAACTTGATGGTAGGGTGTCTAGAGATATTCTGTATCTGGAAAATAAAATTATTCATTATAAGTTGAATGTCCAGTATAATTCCTGCATGGTAGATCCAAATTTTTTGAAAAATAATTACATTCTGTATTCAGAATAACACCCTATTTTGTTGGCTGAAGAAGGTAAGGTTGTTAGCAGGCAGGTGCTAAAAATAAGCTAAGATATGAACCTTTTTTCTCAGGCAGAGCTCTAAGCTTACCTAATATCTCTTTTAGTTTCAGCTCAGCTATGGCTTCAAAACCATCTTTTAGTGAAATTTCAAAAAGATCACACCAGGTAACAGGGTGTTTTGGTTCTCTGCACTAGCCTATATTTCTCCAAGCAAAGGATAACTAATTGACACCTGTGAAAACAACAGGACAATGAAAATTTCAAACTCCTTTGGGCTTCATTGTACGGGAGCCTCCAGCACTAGTACAGGTTAGACCTACTACTCACGTCCTCCTACTTCAGCCTGGGTACACTTGGTTCACTGGCATTCGCCATTGGCAATCTTTGTTGAAATACTCTGTTCTCAAGGGCACTAGATGTATCGTGTATATCAGAGAGAACAGAGTTTAGATGCTCTGTTAAAGTGGTACATTTTATAAATCTGCTTTATAGTTTATGATTCATTAATGATTTGGAAACTGTTACTCACGATGTCCTAAAATCCTATAGGATCCTATAGGTTTATTTTTCTCAGTCTTTTCTGGATCCAGTACTGAATTTGGGAATACAAAAGCTATGTGTCAGTTGGGATACAGGGTCAGCTGCTAGACTTTTATTTTCAGCTCACATAATGGTCTGGATGTAGGTGATCTAGGACTGGTAGAGTGGTTCTGCTTCATGAGATCATCCAGGGGCTTGGTCTTTTTCTATCTTATAGCTCGGCCATCCCCCAAGGCAGTATTTCTCAAATTATGGTCTACAGACCGCAGAGAATGCCTGAGATTTTCTCAGGGGATCTGTAAGATCAAACTATTTTCATAATAATACTAAGACACTATTTGCCTTTTTTCTCTGCTGTCATGGTGGATAAAACTGCTGATTCAGTAGCAAGAATCAAAGCACTGGCAATAAGTTGTACTAGTAGTCATATTTTTTTGCCACCGTGCCCTCAGAGTAAAAAAAAAAAAAAAGCCAGTTTCACTTAAAAATGTCTTTGTTGAAGCAGTAAAAATTATTGATTTTTATTAAATATGAACTCTTAAGTTCAAGGCTCTAATATTGTGTGTGATGAAATGGGGGGGTACGCACAAAGGACTTCTGCATACTAAATTATGTTTGCTATTTCGAGGAAAAGCACTTGTGTAATTTTTGAGTTGCAAGCTGAGCTATCCACTTTTTTATTAAACATTTTTACTTAATAAAACAACTCACATATAAACTGCTTGTTCAGATTTGAACATTTAGCAGAATGTTGCTTGAAAGTGAATGAAGTGAGTCTGTCGCTTTAAGGAAAACAACTGACAGTATTTGTTGCTAATGAGAACATTTGAGCCTTCAAGTGAAAATTAGGAATTTGGAAAATCTGCCACATGAGCTTGACAGCTTCCTAATACTTAAACACTTTTCTGATGAGATTAGTGGTGATTTAAATGATTGTGAACTTTTGTTAGTATTTAATGAAATGTGTCAACATTTGGAAAGTCTGCATAACTCAGTAACCACGTTTCCCAAATATTGCATGGAATAATGCTACAAGTTATATGTGGGTAAAAGAACCTTTCAAAGTGCATGTCAGAGCAATGGATTTTAATGTAACAGTATGAAAAATTCATCAATATGACTTCATATTCCAGATTGCAACTAACCTTAAAGAAACTGCCACTTACTGAGTTTTGGTGTGGTATAAAAGAAGAATATCCACAATTACCTGAAAATGCTGCTAAAATGCCTCTCTTTTTCTTTTCCTTTTCCTTTTCCTTTTTTTTTTTCTTTTCCTTTTTTTCTTTTTCTTTTTCTCTTTTGATCCTCACCCGAGGATATTTTTTCCATTGCTTTTTAGAGAGAGTGGAAAGGGGAGAGAGAGAGAGAGAAACCTCAACGTGAAAGACATGTGGGTTGGTTGCCTCCCACACGTGCCCTGGCCAGGGCTCGGGATCAAGCCTGCAACTGAGGTGTGTACCCTGGGACCCTTCATTCCCCCGGTTGATGCTCGATCCACTGAGCCAAACTGGCTAGGGCTAAAATGCCTTTCGTTTTGAATACCATATCTGTGTGAAGCTGAATTTTCTTCATATACTTCGACCAAAGCAACATATTATAGTAGATTGAATGCAGAAGTAGATTTTTGGTAATATGTTAAGGCAGAAGTTAAAGAGAGTTGCAAAATGTAAAACAATGTCACTTTTTTCACTAATTTTGTTTTGCTTTAGAGTATATGGTTATTTTTTTTAAAAAATATGTTTTTATTGATTTCAGAGAGAGGAAGGGGGGAAGAGAGAGAGAGAAACATCAATGATAGAATCATCGATCGGCTGCCTCCTGCACGCCCCCTACTGGAGATTGAGCCTCCAATCCGGGCATGTGCCCTGACCTGCAATGAACAGTGACCTCCAGGTTCACGGGTCAGTGCTCAGTCACTGAGCCACACTGGCTAGGCTGTATGGTTATTTTTTATAAAAATTTATGTTAACATGTAATGAGTTTATTATTTTTAAATGAATTAATACATACTTTTAAAATGTCTTTTAGTTTCTAATATGGTAAATATCAATAGATATTTACCCACATAAACAAAAACTCTTTGGGGGTCCTCAGTTTCTAAGAGTGTAAAGGGATCATGAGACCAGAAGTTTGAGAATTGCTGTCCTAAGATCCTTTGTCCATGGCCAGAGATAGCTCACCATCAGCACATGCATGATTTAGCCAGGGCACAGGGAAAAGGAAGGACAAGCCTCCCTTTCTTTTTAAGAAAGATATTTATATCACTTTTACAAACATTCAGTCGCATGTGCCTGGGCAGAAGTTGCATGGCTACATGTAATGTTTAGCTGGATGACTGTGTGTCTGGCTCAGACTTCTATTACTGTAAGAGAAATGGAGAATTGATATTAGTATTTGTTTCTGCCACTGGCTGGTGTCTGGTTAAAAAACAAAAATAGTAATAAGAGCTATTTTTATAATGTCTAATAGTTAATCTCATTTCATGTTTCTATCAGTCTAGTAATTCAGGTGATTTTAGAGATACTGGAACTGAAGCCTAGATTCTGTGTAACATGTAAAATTGAATGGTATAGTAAAGGAATATTGGGCTTTGGAGTCAAACAGTCCTGGATTCAAATCTTGCCTACTGATTAGGATTTACTAACATGTGGACTGTGACAGCCCTTCTCAGCTGCTCTGTACTCATTTATAAAAGGAGTTTGTAGTGGCAAAGGTAACGAGGTTGTTGTGTGGCTCGTTTGACATAACATAGGTGGAGCTTTTGTGCAACAAATGCAGCTGCTGCTCTCTCACCTCCCCTGTGTCCCCTTATAACAGGGCTGCTCCTGTGTAAGTGTACGTTCTAGTAACAACCAGATTAACTGTGAGGAATTGCTAAGCAAATGATAGGGATAAGAATTGTTATGATTTCAGAGATAGGTGAGATCATTGTGGACTGAAAGAGTTCTTAGAATCTGAACCTTGAATGGGAGGTGTAGCATTTTGGAAAGCTCAGGGAAGAAGAGAGGGCATTTCTGGTGAGGGGAATTACATTGAGCAAAACTCAGAATAAAAATCCCAAAGGCAGTGAGTAGAGCAGTCTGGTTAGGAAGTAGACCATCATTTTGATTTTAGCAAAATTCAAGTGAAGGAGAGTAATAGGAGTTGTGGGAAGGTCCCTGATAAGTGGGTTGGGGTATTTAGCATTAGGGAAAGTAGGTGTTTTGTTGAACACATGCTTAATACATTCATTCTGTAGTCAAACATTAACTTAGGCACTGTATTAGGTGCAGTGATTAAGAACAGTTTCTTACAGACTGTATTCTAATGGAAAGATGAGACTTTACACAAAATTTCCTAACACAGTAAAAGTGAAAAGTGCTGTCATGGATTGTATTATACAGAGTAAGGGCTATGGGAGTTCATCAGAAAGGGAGATCACTTCTGGCAGTGGGAACTGGGCTGCACAGTGAGTTCTGCACTTGTGTGAATTTCATTTATGCTTATTTGCAGTGAAGGTATTTACTTCATAGTTTCACTGGATTAAATATCAGTATTGACCACAAACAGAAAAGGTTACCGTGGAATGGATAGAATTTATATTGTTGTTGAGAAACACTTGAAATTTTTTGCACAGCTTCCAATGTAAATTTATATTGATTAGTTTCATAATAGGGCACTTTAAAAATAGTGTGTTTTATCCTGGAATTTGGGAGAGATAAAATGCTATAGTGTTATGAGTATTTAGCATAAACAGTATTATGAATTGTGATGAACTGTACTTTAAAGTTTGTTTATTGCATGTTTTAAATTGTTCTATATTATAAATAGTTATTAGGATTGCATAATCTATATTTATAATTTGTCATATATATAATTTGTCTATTAAGAATGCAACTGTTTGTCACCCATATTTTTTAAATGTATTATAGTATTAGATAAGTTGTTATATGCAGTAAGCAAAACCAACCTGCATTTAAAGTTTGGTTCTTTTTGTTTGCTTTTGCAAAAACTGTTAAATTTTGTTATTCTATAGAGAATATTTTCTAGCCTGTAGTTACTAAGTACACTTAGTAAATTTGAAAATAAAAAGTTTCTCTGGCATTTCTTTGAAAAATAAGTTCTTGATTCCCCCCCCCTTCATTTAGGTCAAAGTTGGAAATTGCAATACTCCTAAACCAGGCTTCTTTGATTTTGAAGGAAAGCAAAAATGGTAAGAAATTATTGGACTCTGTTGGGGTTGTTGGAAATGGTTTAGGTGTTTAGGAATTAGGGGTGAGCAGATTAAAGAATTATTTTTATATTAATCTCCCTGCCGTAGACTGCTAAGGGCAAGCAGTTGGGAGAGAGATTAAAAGAATCGGATTTTACCTAAGTCTCCTTAAGGATTCTTGTTCTACTATGTTGGGATGTAAGTTGTTCACCACAGACATACATTCCTTACATAAGAGTAGCTTCTTAGAGAGTGACCGTGCGAGCTGTGGCTGGAGGTTGCCCTTTCCAATCGGACAGTCCCCACTTCTCCCTCTGGAGAAGAGCAGGCTGCATCCCCATTTCTTACCCTTCTCCCCTGCCCCTATTTTATCTCACCTCTAGTGCTCTTCTGTCCCTTGCCCCACCCACCACAGTAAAGAAGTTCTGACCATAACCTCTTGGGAAGAAGGAAAAAAGAAACCAGATGCTTACTTAGTTCACTTTCCTACATATGTAAAGGATTATACCCGTCCCAGTTTTTTTTACTTGTAATTCAAAGGTTTCCTCATATGGTAATATGAGGCCTTATTTCCTCTTGTCTAAAGGTAAAAAGAGGAATTGCACACAATAGGGAACCTTAGTTATACAGGGACTTTGAAGCATTAGCCCTGCAATTAAATGTATAAAGGTTAGGGTTTTTACAAAAATGACATATGGTTGTAGAGAGATGTGCTAAACATGAATTTTTTTTTTTTTTTTTTTTAAATATATCTTTATTGATTTCAGAGAGAGGAAAGGAGAGGGGGAGAGAGAGAGAGAGAGAGAAACATCAACGATGACAGAGTCATTTATCGGCTTCCTCCTGCACGCCCCCGACTGGGGATCGAGTGACCCGGGCATGTGCCCTGACCAGGAATCAAACCCTGATCGTCTGGATCCTAGGTCGACGCTCAACCTGAGCCATGCCCGATCAGGCTAACCATGAATTCTGATATTGCCTTCTAGAGCAGTGCTGCTCAAAATGTGGTCCCCTGGACAGGTTCCCTGTCTGGACTGTCTTGCCAGCCATGAGGAGAGGCCAAGCTTGAAGCTGAATGTAAATCAGTTACGGCATCAAGCATGCTGCTTAGTTCTGCTGGCCTGTTTGTGTGTGTAGGACGTTCTCAGTGAAGGAAACAGTGCTTAGGTTTTCATTCTCGCCCAAGGTTTCTTTGTGGCTGATAATGAATAGTTCTGACTGCAATTTATTACTGTTGAACAATACCGATGTAACTCTTACTGTGAGTTTTTTAATTTATGAAAATTTATAACTGTGTCTTGTTTCCAACAGTTTTACAAAGTTTACATTTTACAACTGCTCTAAAAATAATTCAGGCAAGAATCTAAATTGGATGCTAAAACCAGGAGATGAAAAACTACTGGGGAGCAATATTTATTCATGCTCACCCACAATTTGCCTATTAGTTACAAAGAAGAAAGTGAGAGATACTGCTTTTACCAAGTCCTCAGTCCTATCATTGATGATGGGACAGTCTGATACCATGTGCCCTCTGACGGGATGGGATGCGTTGTAAAGGACTTTCCACCTATGTATTCCCCTTAACAAAATCTTTAACCTGATTCTAATCATGATTAGTCACTTTTGGCATGAACACTCTGTAGGTGAGGAGACAATCAGGCAAGTCCAAATTGAGGGATATTTTATAAAACAACTGGTTTGGAGTCTTAAAAATATCAGTGTCATAGAAGAGAAAAAAGGCTAAAGATACATGAAACTCAATGCTATGTGTGAATCTTGATTGGCTCCTGGTCTGGGAGAAGAAAGCTACAAAGGAAATTATTGGCAGATCAGGGAAATCTGATTATATTGATGTTAAATTTCCTCAGTTTGATATAGGCTGATATATATATAGGAAGTGTTAGGATATATACAAGGAACTCAAGAGATTAAGTAAAAATAAATTTAGAAACCTCGGAAAGGTGTTATTCATCATAGGAGCAGGAACGTGGTTAAGAAACTGTGGGATTGAGTTCTGGGTCACAGTGGATCAGTGGGTCTACTTCCAGGTTGGAAGTAAAATTGGCAGGGAAAAACCAAGAAGGAGTCTGTCCTGGCAGCTTGCAGGAAAGTCTAAAATACTGCTCTTGGTATTTATACTGCAGGAAGTCCCTACCTTCTTACCCATTTGTATATTCTTACCTCTGTCCTCACCAGCCCTCACTTTTGAAGTCCCAGCCCTAGGCTTCAGGATCCACTGCTAGCAGCTTATAGATCAGATAACAGCAGAAGAGGGAGGTGTATTTCTCACATCTTAAATAAGTTTGAGGCATTTTTCCAGGGAATGTTGTTTTGTGTGATGATTAGTTTCCATATTACTGAAATGCCATAAGCACAGTTAAGTCCTAAGATGGAAACTACTTTTATTGGTCTGTAGGTAAGACATTTTCAACAGGGTTGGAAGTTGGTTTGGAGGAATTATAAAATCTTAGATATTACAATGGTTTGTGGTCTTCCAAAATTCAACAGATACACAGTATATCTGGATTATTAAAATTTCATGGGAGAGGGCAATTAGGAAAAAATGTCTAAAAGGCTCCTTAGGTGGGGTGAGATCTGTATTATTTAAGACCAATGTAAATGCAAAAAGAGAGGGCTGCTTATCTATGGCTTATTATATCCATATCCTCAGACCTGTAAAATGTGTATGTCAATTTCTTTAATAAAAAGAAACATGCTGTTTCTGTTACTTATGTAGTTAATGATGAGTCATTTTGGATATTCTGTACTATAGGGAAGCATGGAAAGCACTTGGTGATTCCAGCCCGAGCCAAGCAATGCAGGAATATATCGCAGCAGTTAAAAAATTAGATCCAGGTTGGAATCCTCAGGTAAGACTTAATGATTATAAATAATGCTTTCCAAAGACATATATTTCTCTCAAATAAAATGTTTAAATCTAAACTTAGGCTTAAGTAACATTATTTTCTCAAAAGATTGTAAATTTATTGCCATATTTACCTAAAAATACTGTTGCTTAAACATTAACATAACCAGCTACTGATACTGAGAACATCTCTGAATTATAGAGACTTTTTAAAAAGCATAACAGTAAATTTCAACCATGTAAAAACTATTTCAGAATTTTAAAGGGTGTAACATTAGATCATCACTATTATCTTAAATGGTAGGTATATCTTGGGCTTTTTATTTGTTTATTTTTATGAGCCCCGTCTGTGCAAGTACAAAATGATTATTGATAGAAATAAAATATGAGTAACACATGCTTCTGCCTTTATGTGGTTTAAAGTATATTAGAGAAGATGAAACATACCAAAATATGGTAAATCATATAAAACAATAACACCCAAGTGCTAGGGAATCCAGTGGAAGCAGAGATGACTTTGGACTTTGGGGCACTGGATGTTGTTCACTTAAATGTACTCTCTTTTTCTAGTATACTTAGTGGAGAACATCTATAAAGAATTTAATAAAGGTGGAATTACTACTTTATTTTAAAAAGAATTTTTAAAGCCATGGTTGACAGGTGTTTCAGTGGGATAAAGCTGGTACCATGTCAGAAATACAAACTGAATGTATTTCTTTTCAATAGAAATATTTAGGCCAAACTTTTTAGCAGTAAATGAATTCAGCAATTTTCAATGTTTTGATAATAATTAAGCTATTTCATGGGCACATATTAATTACCAGTATGAAGGAATTTTGTTCCATCAATCATGGAATCTTAAAATGTCAGAGTTGTGAGGAACTTTAAAGATGATGTATTATAACAATAACAGTATATTGTAACTCTGAGTACAAAGGGGGATAGATACATTTGATAATATGATTTGGGTGCCATTGAAACATTTCCTGATGTTTTCGATATACATGAGTATTCATTCTCAGAAATGCACTGTTTTATTAGTATCTTTTACAAAACATCAAGTTTGCATGCAAATATATATCATAAAGGCCCTAAGAACTTAAAACCTGAAATTCAGTGGTCAGAACAGGTGCTCCTCTGAGCTGAACTCAGCCTGAACACATATGGCACAGTGTTTTAAACAAAACAGAACTTGAATTTGAATGTCTTTAGATGGACTCGTTAGGTCCTGCCACTGTGGTCGCAGTTCTTCCTACTTGATTTATGCTTATGACTATTTCCAGTGCCTGGCCTGTGTAGGCATTTGAGTTTATAACTCCTGGTAAATGACAGCATTTATGATTTCTTACCTTCATTACCTTAATTACTAAATAAAATTCTGTTAACTCTGACTCTTACAAATGCTTGTAGAGTCCATGTGATTAGGTAGTTCTTCCTTATGGAAATCCAGACAGGCATTAAGGATGCTTTTTAAAAATATCTGAATCTCACCTATTGAACATAAACTTGATTTGTAAACCAAGCAGAATCAAAGGTACTTTCATATAAAGGTCATTCTTTAATACATTGTTCTAAATATATTTGACATCATAATCTAGTTGTAAAGGGGAGTTTTGTTTCATTTACATTTAAGTTTTTAGTTTAAGCACTCTGAGCTGGTCCCCTTTGACTCAGCCTTTTCTCCTTGTTTTTTACTGTTATGGGGCAGAGCATGACCTCAATCTTAAGCAATTTGATGCTCAGTTCACGATCTTTTAGGTTAAAGACTCATTTTCGTTTGATATTTGTTTCTAAAAACAATGAAATAACTCTCATGTTAAATGTGCTGAGCTCTTTACACATGTATTCACCTTTGAAATCTTTGCAAGAATCTTAAGAATTAGAAACTTATTGTCTGCATTTTAAAAATGAGGAAATTTAGGTACAGAGAGATTTAGTACCTTGCCTAAGATTAGGCAGCTAATAAATGATGGTGCCATAATTTGGGTCTATTGTAATATGAGTGTAGAGCCCCACTCTTAACCACTCTGCTCCCTCTTCTATAGCATACCATGTGTATATATATAATTTTATTATATAATGGCAGAATTTACTTTTTTCTCATTTTTGAATAATATTCTATTATATATATAAACTACATTTTATTTATCTTTTCATTTATAGATGGGCACTTAAATTGTTTTCATATCTTGGCTATTGCAAACCATGCTGCAGTGAACATGGGAGTGCAGATATCTCTTTGAGATCCTGATTGCATTTCCTTTAGATATATTCCCAGAAGGGGGGTTGCTGAATCATATGGGAGCTATGTTTTGAATTTTTTGAGGAACCTCCATACTATTTCCTGTCACGGTTATACCAATTTACATCCCACCAACAGTGTGCAACAAACAGTTCTCTTTTCTCAAAATCAGGAATGTTAACATTAATTAAATATTATTGGCAAACCCATAGTTCATATTCAAATTTATCATTTATCTAAAAAATGTCCTTTGTAGCTATTTTTTAAAATTCTGATTCATCATCCAATCTAGGATCATGCATTTCATTTAATGGTCCTGTCTCTTTAATCTTCTTTAATCTAAAACAGTTTTTCAACTTTTCTTTTTCTTTCTTGATCATGATGTTTTTGAAGATATAGGCCAGTGGTTTTGTAGAATATCCCTTATATTGAGTTTGTCTGATGTTTCTTCATAATTAGAGTCAGATCATACATTTTTAGGGGGAATACCACAGAATCGTGTCCCTCTCAGTACATTACACCAGAGTGATGTCTTTTTGTCTCAGTGTTGGTTATGTTAACTTTGATCACTTGCCTAAGGTGATGTCTGCCAGATTTCTCTAATGTCAAGTCCCTATTTTCCCTTTGTAATTAGTGAGTAATTTGTGGGGAGATACTTTGAGACTATGTAAGTATCCTTTTCCTAATCAGATTTCACCCACTAGTTTTAATATCCATTAATGATTTTCTAACTCCATCATTTCGTCTACATTTATTATTTGCCATTCCACTGTAAGGATGGGCTTTCCCTTCTTCATTTATTTATTTATTCATTGTCAAGAACAGTGAAAGGTCTAAGATTGTACCCTACTTGCAAGCTAATAAGTTAGCCTGTTACTGTTTCTTAAATGCTGGCAGAAGTACAAGATTCCTGGGTCTGAGCCAAAGGACTTTTATTATTCATGGCATGGCAAACTGCATGAGCTTCATTAGATTTGCATCGGTTTCTCCAGTCCCCCAATTCCCCCGGGGATGCTGCAGGTGGGCCTGGATAGATTCCTGCATATGCAGTGAGTTGTGCACTAGGGAAGGAGCACTGAGCTTTGGGAATTCACCACTTTTATAGCAGATGGAAGCAAGCCTGCTCTTTGTCAGGGGTTGGGAAGACATTACCTCATTCCTGAAAGTGGCTCACTGCACACAGCCCTGAGAGATGGCTCAGGTAAAGAGTGGTCAGAGCCTGGCATACTGAACAAGAGTGTGTGGGGACACTCAGGGTCCATGGTTCATTGCCTCTCCCAACATTCATGTAGTATTTATATCAGTACGTATTCATGGATTTTTTTTTTTAGTAGTGAGCTATTACTTATTACCACCATTATTTATTTGGCCACTGAGAGCTCCTCCAAGATGGCTTCTGTGTCCTTTTGACATATCCCCATTGTTCTTTGAGCATTTTCTTTCTGGCACAAGATGTTTCAGAATGTATTAGTTTCCTACAGTTGCCATAGCAAAGAATTATAAACTGGTACTTCGTAGTTTAAAACAACAGAAAAGTATTCTCACAGTTCTGGAGGCTAGAGGCCTGAAGTCTAGCAGAGCTATACTCTCTTTGAAGGTTCTAGGGAAGAGTCCTTCCTTACCTTGGCCAGCTCCTGGCGACCTCAGGTATTCCTTAGCTTGTGGCAGCATAACTCCAGTCTCTGTCTCCGTCCTCATATGGCCTTCTTCCCTGTGTCTCTGTATCTTAATCTCCCTTTTTCTCATATAGATGACACCAGCCCTTGGATTTAGGGCTTCCCTTAAACCTCATCTTAACTTTTCCCCCTTCAGCTTTATTGAGATATAATTAATTGACATACAACATTATATAAGTTTAAGGTGCACAAGGGGCTGATATGTTTTGATCTACTTATATGAAATGATTACTACCATCGCTAATACCTCCATTACACCACATAAATACTGTTTTCCTTTTTTGTGTTGGGAACATTTAAGATCTACTCTCTTAGCAACTGCCAAGTATATAGTACAGGGTTATTAACTATAATCATCATGTGTGTGCACATTAGATCCCCAGAACTTTTGTGACTGGAAGTTTGTGACCTTTGACCAAGGTTTTCCCCTCTTCCTCCCCCCCCAACCCCCGGTAGACATCACTCTTCTCCTTGTTTCTATTAGTTTGACTTTTCTAAATTCCACATATAAGTGATATACAAGTATTTGTCTTTCTCTGTCTGACTTATTTCACTTAACATTAATGCCTTCAAGGTCCAGTCATGATGTTGTAAATGGCAGAATTTCCTTCTTTCTCACGGCTGAATAATATTCCATTGTGTGTGTGTGTGTGTGTGTGTGTGTGTGTGTGTGTGTGTGTGTGTGTGTGTTACACGTACACACACACGTACATACATACATACCATGTCTTCTTTATGCATTCATCTGTTGACGGACACTTAGGTTGTTTTCATATCTTGGTTATTGTGAATAATGCTGCAACGAACATGGAGATGCAGATATCTCTTCAAGATTCTATTTTCATTTCCTTTGCATATATACCCAGAAGTGGGATTGCTGGATCATATGAGAATACTAGTTTTAGTTTTTGAGGAAACACTTATTTGTAAAGATATATGTACCCCTTTTTCATGTGCATAGTATGATGAGTACTGTTTCTTTTGAGTACTAACAGCAGAGTAATTTGAGTTTATTTGGTATCTGTTGGTCCTACACATTAGGAAAAAAAAATTCTTAAGGCAAATAAATAATCTCAGTAAACCTCACTTTTAAAAGACTAATACCATGTATTTTGCATATATAAATTTTGTCCTAATCTGTAATAGATTACTGTTTCATGTTGAACCAGATATAAAAATGAGGCCTTTGTCCTTTTTTGGGGTATTTGTTAAGGCATTATTGATTTTATTCATTCAGTCTACTCATTAATTGTACAATTACAAGTTACAGCTCTAGGGGCTAGGGATACAGCAGTGAACAAAAGGGAACCATCCCTGCTCTTAAGGAGCTTATAGTCTGGCAGGCATGAGCAATTAAATAAGTAAGTGCTGTAGAGTATTAGAAGGTGATTAATGCTATGGAAATAAAGCAGAGGAGAAGGTTAGGGTGTACAAGAGGTGTGGTTACAATTTTAAATAAAATGATCAAGGAAGGCTCATTGAAAAGACGACATTGAGCATAGGTTTGAGGGAGTGAAAAAGTGAGCTGTACAGTTATCTGGGGAAGAGCATTGCATATAGAGAGAAGAACAGCCAGTGCAAGCCACTAAGGCAAGCTCATGCCTGGTGTGCCCTGGAAACTGCAAGGAGGACTGAATGGTATATGGTAATGGGGGCAGAGGGACAGAGAAATGGGAAATGAGGTAGAGTGGGGCACATGGAATAGTCTATTATAGGGATTATGCCTTTTACTCTGAATGACAAGGGAAATACTCTAATTGTAAAGTTATAAAAGATACAGGTATTCTTCTACATTGTCTAATAAATAATATTTTAACGAAAGTAGTATAGGCATATGGAAATAATGCAAAGAGAATGGAAGAGTGTAAAATGAAACGTGACAAAGTTTCTTGCCCCATACATTATTATATACTCATTCAATCCTAGTTCTAGAACTGCCTATCCACTTATGACTCTTTCTGCAATTCTGCATTGCTATTTCTGTAACACTAAAGTCTAAATTCCTTTTTTTTTAAAATCTTTATTTATTTTTTAAATATATCTTTATTGATTTCAGAGAGAGGAAGAGAGAGAGATAGAAACATCAATGATGAGAGAGTCATTGCTCAGCTGCCTCCTGCAGGCCCCCAACTTGGGATCGAGCCCGCAACCCGGGCATGTGCCCTGACCTGGAATCAAACCCTGATCGCCTGGATCCTAGGTTGATGCTCAACCGCTGAGCCATGCCCTGCCGGGCTAAGTTCTTTTAAAAAAATGCTTTTTGTAAATTGAACGCTTATTTGTCTGACATATAGATGAAGGTTAATCTGGATAGTTCCTGCATTTTTATTTCTGTTTGCCCTCTACCTCAGTGATTTTCAACTGGTGTCCCCCAGGAATTTTTTTTTTTTTAAATATATCTTTATTGATTTCAGAGAGAGAAAAGGAGAGGGAGAAAGAAATATCAATGATGAGAGGGTCATTGATCAGCTGCAGCCCGCAATCCGGGCATGTGCCCTGACCGGGAATTGAACCCTGACCGCCTGTATCCCAGGTCGACACTCAACCGCTGAGCCATGCCCGGCCGGGCCCCCAGGAATTTTTAAACAGGCACTATCTGACTGAAAAAAGTAGAACGCTGCTCTGCCTTCATTTCTACTCACACCTGGTAAAACCTCTTGTGACCACCAGAGGGAGTGAAGTTCATTATAAAAAAAGATAATGATTTTATTCTGAGGAATTTTAGGGCTTTCTGTGTTTCAGTAGTATTGTTAATACTTTGGTTCTCACTGACCATATAGTCTCTTGCCCTTTTTTTTTTTAAATCCCTTAGATCTTTAAAACTTTTATGTTTATTTGGGATCTTATTAGTCACTTTATTTCTCTTCACCTTACTTGTCTGATGACTCTTAGACTAGCATAATTGTATTATATTTGTGTATTGTCCATGAAGATAAATAGCATAGATGGGAGAACTCACACTCTATTCTCTTTTGTTCTAATAGCCAAATAAGTGGTTATCGAGCTATCCAGCCATGTAGCCTTTTGTAAAACTTGCTGTATTCATCTGCGGTTTTTATAGCGTTGTCAACTTATCTTTTACCTATAAATATTTATTGAACATCAGAGTAGATAAGTTAATGCATGTAGTATACTTACCTATAAATATAGCCATAACGTTTTAAATGTCTATTTAAAAAGTAATTAGATAGGTTTTTTGCCAAAAAATTTCTCATCATTCATACTTCATTTTTGTCTGCTATTAGGTGTTAGTATTGAATTGGGTTTCTTTTCTCTAGCTGCCTTATGCTAGAGAATTATTCTTTAAGCTGTAGTTTTTTATGTATTAAATCTCTCATCTCAGAAAGAACCTCATCTAACCTTTATACTTGCTAGTGCTATATGTAGCCTGTAGGCTCCTCAAAGCCTAAGACCATGTTGGATTCATCTTTGTGTCCTGGCCATACTGCCTACAAGGTTTAGCACAGGGCACAGGTGCCTATTAAATAATTCTGAGGTTATTCTAATGTCCTTCTCAAATAACACTAATCCCTTTACATTTTTCTTAGCACATATTTCTAACCCTCCTTGTTTCTTCAAGTTCCAGAGCATAACTTATGCTCAGTATTAGGGGGATTACTCTTTAATTCAGTGATCATTTATAGAGTATATGCAGGATGCTCTTAATTTCTCAAAAAAACCTCCCTGGAGCCCTAGCCAGTATGGCCCAGGGGTTAGAGTGTCTGCCCTCCCCCCCTTCCACTCTCTCTGAAAAGCAATGGAAAAGATATCCTTGGGTGAAGATTTAAAAAAAAAACCTCCCTGGAAGTAAGTAGAAAAATCAGCCTTTATAGTTAAGGACTGGCAGTGTTACTAAAGAGATTAAAATATACACATGTAGAGAAAGAGAATTTTGAATTAAGATTTGCATGTTCACCACTTTTAAGGTGATTGGAATATCATGAAGCAAAAGCCTGCATGATTAAATATTGTTTTACCAAGGATTTAGCCTGTGTTGATATTCTCCCTACCATTCTTAACAGTTTTAACTATAGCCTATGTTGATTCTAAATTTCCTTTTTAGCCCTGACCTTTTTCTGTGTGATGAGGGCTCAGGGTTTTTAGACCAGGGTGACAAAAAATATTTTTTAAAAAGTGAAATGCCTGCAGGGACTAGGCCATTGACATACGTGGGTGAAGTGGGCAGAAATTTGTACAGGGTCATGGCAGTTGTGGCTCACAGAGGAGTGCATGACCTATTTAAACATGGGAATTGGACCTTAGCTCCAGCTGGTTATTCCCAGTAGTGCCAGATTGGATATGAAATCTAGGTTTTTATGTGAAATCTCTTGGTTCTTAAATGAGACTTTGAAGAAAAAGTTAAACACAGCATGAGCCAAATCAAACATATCTACAGGCTACATGGCTACAGTCAACTTGAGGGGGCTCTGCCTTTTTGACTTCTGGTTTAACATGTCCAAATACTTCTGAGCCTGCCTGCCTGCCTTTTGTTTTGTTTTGTTTTGTTAATCTTCACCTGAGGATATTATTTCCATTGATTTTTAGAGAGAGTGGAAGGGAGGGAAGGAGAAAAAGAAAGAGACATCTGTGTTAGAGAGACACATCGATTGGTTGCCTTCCCCAGGAGCCCTGACGGGCTGGGGATCAAACCTGCAACACAAGTATGTGCCCTTGACTAGGAATCGAACTGGAGACCCGACGCTCTGACCATTGAGCAACACCAGCCAGGGCACTTCCTGAGCATTTTTACATTAGTATTACAGTGGGACTTCAAACTCAAGTTCAAGATAGAACTCATCAACTCTTTATTCCCTTCACCTGCCTTCAACTGTCGTCTTTTTTATTCCCTGTCTTATTTAATAGTATTGCCATATACCTAGTTAATTCAAGTGAGAAACTTAGGCGTAATCCCTGATCTTTCCTTACTGCTTCTTAGTGACCCATTTAGTTAGTTACTAAGTCTCTAGCTTTACCTTATAAATATTTTACATTCATCACTTTCTTTTCCTACTACTATTACCATCGTGCATCATCATCTCTTGGCCAGGCTGTTGCAGTACCTCCTACATGCTCTCCCTATTTTGCAGTGGCCACACTCAGCTCTGTCTTCCACATTGCTTCTAAATGGCTTATCTGAAATACGTATGGAGTCCTGGGTGAGCCAGAGGGAAGGAGATACTTTAGAAGATGTTGAATATTTGCAATTGGCATTTCTCCAGAATAAATCTGTTTTTAAAACATTTATGAAGCAGAATTTTGAGTCAAGAACAAGGCGGGAAAATCTAAAATTCCTAGTCTGGATTATATTGTTGAGATTTAGGTAAATTGAATTGTCTATAGAGGGCAGTGTTTCACAGTTTAAAGTTACTGTAATTTCCTGTGATGGTAAATATACTTATATTTTGTTTATTTTGTGTTTTTGTTTCCTTTATAGACACAAAACAGTAAGGTTAGAAATGAAAAACTTTAGCTGTATGTAATAAATCAAAAGATAATGTTTTAATAAAAGATAAAGATATAGCTTTAATAAAGAACATATTATCTTTCTATCCAAAAATGTTGTGGTCTTGGAATAATAATTGAGAACTAAAAATGAGAAAATATTTCGTTGTCCTGTTCAGGTCATATAAGTTAAGAGATGTAAGCAACATAAATTTCATTTGGTAATCTAAATTTATTAGAAAATTTAAAGAAAATTAGTATTTTGTGTAACTAAAATTTTCTCTTACAAAAGAATTCTTAAGCCTTTCTTATTTGTGCCTTAAAACAGGATATGTTTCTATGTAAGTAAAGCAATTACACATTTGAGTAGACTAATTGAATCGGGCTAGTAAAGTCATAAGCAGAAGAATAATCTAGGAATAGTTCCTTTAGGAGTGGGTTATTCAGATTTGTTTTAGTTAAGTATTTTGGGTCAAATTTATTAGCTTCTATATACAAGTAATTTCTGATACAGAAAAGCATGATGTATTATTAAGAACTTAAAGTGGTCTACCCTGCTGACTTCGTAAGGGCTGCACAGTATGGAAGTATAAGATTTTTAATGCTTGTGTGTATGTATGTATGTATGTATCTTTGCCAGTTTAATCCAACGGTCCCTATTTGTGGTTTAAAAATGTGTAGTGTTTTGGTTAGCTTCAGAGGAGAATTGACAAATAATATTTTCATCTGATATATTGTTGTATATCTTCACATTTCTCCCCGTGCATTTACTTGTCTTTTGTTATATTTGCCACTTGAAGAAAGGAAGCAGTATGTGTATATGCCTGTATGTGTGTGTAGGCAAAAACTTTGAGTGACAACTTCGTTCATTCTTCATTAAAAAAATAAGTTCGTGGCCCTGGCTTGTGTGGCTCAGTGATTAGAGCATCAGCCCACACACTGAAGGGTCAAGCAAAACTTGTGAATGCTTTTAGGACTCACGTTTTATCTTTAAATAACACCGTAGTTTTGCATCAAAGATCTCATAAAATTACTTTGTAATAAACTTTTAGTGTTTTCATTGATATTAGTGGGATTAGGTTGCCCTGGAACCAGATTCTGAAATATGATGGGTGTTAGTTTTGATGTTTAAAATGTCTGTTATTTTGTACAATAGTTGACTAAATCATTTTTATTACTATTTTAATCCTTATGTCCTTTCTACATGTCAATTTTTATAGTCCATGGAGCATTTCTCATGTATATGTTTTATTCTATGGAATTACTCTATATTTTTGTTCATTACTCAGCACTGTACTAGATTTCTGTACTTTCAAGTGCTATAGTCTTTGTTTTCTTTTCAGAGCTATTTGTGTTGTAAAACTAGGGGTGACTATGTTAATTTGTCCTTTGAGATTCACTTGAGCTAAGATTTATTGAGCCTTTCAGGTTGCATTACTTAGCATAAACTAATGCTCTAATCCCACTGAAATCTTATAATAATAATGATTAATTATATGTCATCTGAAATTTTTTAAGAATTTATGCACTTTGAATGTGATTTTCCCAGTAAACTCAAGATACCAAATCACTTCGTTTTTACTTCTTTTCCCTAGCATTTCTGCTGATCAATGTAAAATCATGAAATCATCCAGTTTAATTACTGTCATTGGGCTGTGGCTTAAAAAAACTGAATTAGAAGATTTTATGATTTTTTAAATAATTATTGGTGATGTAGACACATCTATACTTTTGTGTTTGTGGTATCTTCCAAGCAAATTTAAACTGGGAATGTGTCCCTTTAGACCAACAACTTAACCTCCTTTGGCTTTATCCAGAGTTTCCAGGAATACCTGATGGGGTGCTTCAGCTGAGTCTTCCCTAAGGCATGATGCTGTTTGTCATCTTCGGCTCCTCTGAGTCCATCTTTTCTGTCAGTAAGGTGTGCAGCATTCTTTCACAGTTTAGCTTTTTGCCAGGTGTCACCTAAGCAGGTAAATCTACTCTGAGTAATGAAGTAATGGAAGAGTTAACATAGTTGGTTCGTACATATGTTATGTTATAGCATGCGTTAAAGAAAGAGTTTGACACTTTACTGGGAATTCCCTTGGGTCAGTCCTTGCTCCATGTATCTATAAGTTCTTAAAGTTTCAGCACATCAGAAATATCATGAAAAGCGTAGCTTTAGTAATTAGAGATGTGAGCAGTTTTCTGTGTTTTCAAGTGTGCCTGTGTCTCTGTATGTGTGCATCTTTGAGAGGTTTTTAAGGAAACATGTTGTTATAAACCTCTACTGAGGCTAAAAACATGTATTTTTAGTAATTTGCTATACCAACTACACTTCGTTTTTTTTGTTTGATCATTTTTGTGCTTAAATGAAATCTGTAGTCTTTTTTACTACCTTATGCTTTTTGGAAAAGAGTGAAGTATCACTTAATCTTTTTTTCAAGCATACAGATTAACTTCCAATTATTTATATCATTTAGGATCAAGAAATATATAATTGCAAAGTGAACAAGGCAACAGTTCTTAAGTTGCAAGTTTCTATTAAGTTATTTTCAGAGGTTAATGCAAAATGCTCTGAAATTTTGGAAAACTTAGAATATCCTTCTATTCAAATAACACATTTTTAAAAGATGGGTTTATTTTAACAAAAAAATGGTTAAGTATTTTAACCTATACACAGTGGCATTTGGTTTCAATGCCATTTCAATCATGCACTTTAAAATTAAAAATCTATTCAATGTAACTTTACATATTCTTTTAAAATATTTTTTATAGTAAGCACAAGCAAAGTGTCCTTTTAATGCCTGGATATAGTAAGATGCTTTGGATATAGCATTTGTATGGAAATAGGAAAAGCTGTGTTGCTCTCTTTTCTAGGCCACTTTTTTTTTTTTTTAATTTCTGTGTACTGGAGTTCCTTGTCAGCTGTGGAAATATAGAATCATGGGAGGCTTGAGATTTTCTAGGTATTTGAAATGTAATATAACCCTAGTTTAAGTGTGTGCTGTTTTACAGATAGCCCTCATTTCGTGCAGAGTCCTGTATTTAAATAACTCATATCACTGCTATTCTAACTAGTGCTTTTGCAGTCAAACA
Organism: Miniopterus schreibersii; assembly: GCF_964146895.1. Taxonomy (NCBI): domain Eukaryota; kingdom Metazoa; phylum Chordata; class Mammalia; order Chiroptera; family Miniopteridae; genus Miniopterus; species Miniopterus schreibersii. Next base: position 20,368,627 of record NC_138119.1, on the reverse strand, counting down.
TCTGCAAGGTGATTGACTTTTTCCCCATAGCTCCATAATTTATAAGAAAACATAAAATGAAAAGACTAGACCAAGATGATTTTGGTGCATGGTTATAATCTTAATATCACTACAGACAATAAAGACTAAGTCTGTTCAGAATAGACTGGTTAACTGATCAACTTAAATTTCATATCATAACTCCTTTTCATTGTTTAGTTTGTGATTTTTGCATTTAATTTGTAGGTGTTGGGTGTCTTTGATTTTATGTCTTTTGAAAAATTTATGATCAGGCACTTTATTTATGACATTGTAGTCTCAGCTTAGGCAATTGATTGAAATACAATGTAGAGAAATTTAGTATGTATTTTTCTAAAAGCTTAAATTAGGAAAATGAACCAACAGTGCAAATGTGGAGTTGTTTTGGAGCAAAGTAAGAAGGCAATGGCAGATTAATTTCTTTATACTCTTTTGGTCTTTTATTATTAGAACCTTATTTACAATATTTGATATGATTTGCTTTTGGAAATTTGTAGTGTGTTGTCATATTTTAAAGTTGTGAAGGAAGAGTATAATTCATTGAGATTATATATGTAGAAAAGAGTTTGTAAACTGTAGAGTGTAATGCCAATATAAATTATTTTTATTATTATACCAACTATAATATTTAACAGGGGCAAGAATTTTATTAATATGCTACCAAAAAATTAATAGGATGAAATGTTAGTGTAGCTGGGGGAGTTAATGAGTAATAACATAGCAACACATGGTAGGCTATGTTGAATAAATGACTAGGTTGAAATTATAGAGAAATTATTCAGAGAGAAACGTTAATACATTTCCTTTTTGTGGCTGCAAACCCTGAATTATAAAGAACTGATTTAGTTAAGTCTAAGTCATATTCCTTTAATTTAGTGTTAGAAAATGCAGTTTTTCTTCATCTATATCGAATCTGTCAGCTGTATGAATTAGATTTTGTTAACCAAGTTGAAAATAAATATGTTCATTTTTTAAAATATTACAGAGGCTTGGGTTTGAAACACTTTCTGAATGCTACATTGTTTTCAGTCTCACTGTGGAGTAGTCCTCTTCTGGATGCAATGCAGTTTTATTCACATCACGCATGTGAAGTAAGACTGCCAGCTCTTTGACACAGTATACAGTTTGAGACCAAAAAATATTCGTAACTTTACAGTTTTACAGTCAAGGCTACTATATGTTTACTGGTCTTTCAGTATTTAGAGTATGGCAGAGATGAAAAGGAGAAAGAGGAGGGTGGTAGGTTGACCCTTGGATATAATTAAAAAATCAAATTAAAAAATCACAATTAGGGTAGTTGAAAGGAGAAAAGAGTGTAAGAGGAAAAAGATTTTTATCACAAATTTGGGTTTGAATTTCTTGGTACCTGTCCTTGTATGGAAAAGGTTCTGTGTTGGAGATGGTTGTCTTTTTATTTATTTATTGTTGATAGTATTACAGGCATCCCCCATCCCCCCTCTACCCAGTCCCTGCCCCACCCCAGGCCTTCCCTACACTATTGTCTGTGGCCATGCGTTATGCATATATGTTCTTTGGTTGGAGATGGTAAGAGAAAATTTGAACTGAACACTGGCAGTGAAGCTTGATTAGTTTAGAGACAAAGATGATGATGGCAGGCAGGGGTCAGTGTTCTGACTAATACTGAAGCATTCTGGAGGGAAATGCCAACTTTTCTCAGATGCTGCAGTTTCCCTAACTGTGTGAAATCTAATGATGGAAACCGGGGTAAGGAAATTGTCGTGTTCTTGCCTGGTCCTTTTCTGTTACAGCTTTGGACAAAATAACAAGTGAAGATTTTATCACTCTGTATTTAAGCTAACTGATAGCCTTAAGAATCTGATTTATAGGTAACTTAGAATAATTTTAGGAAATAAGGCAGACCTGAGAGTAACAGAATCCTATAATTTAATTATAGACTCCTAATGGAAGGGTGAGAAATTACACCTGAAGTTTATAAGAATAAGCCATGCCCAGAAGAAATACAAATGCCAATGAATAGTGAAAGATGTTCGATCTCACCACTAATCAGGAAATGTAAGCTGGAACAGCGTATACTACTTTTCAGCTGATAGATGGACTTAGAAGGCTGCTGGCAGAGCATGAGGAAATCACAGACATGCACTTTTATGGGAGTGTGAATGGACAGCAGTCTTGTAGGAGACAGTTTCTTTGCTTCCTAAAACCACCTGCACACTTAGCCTCCTTTGGTGTGAGGACCAGCTTCAGCAGGACCTTGTACATGACCAGACTCATGGAAGCTTTGACTCCTATCTCTTCCAGGCTTGGGTAATGGGACAGGGTGTGTGTGGTAGAAGCTCTTATCCCCAGCAGCTGCTTGGAGGTGTTAGGTAGCAAGCCCAGTTGCGGGGCTGGGCAGACTTTGACCAAGGAGAGGCAGGAAATGGGAGGGAACTGGCAGTGAAATTGCTTTTCCTTTCTTCCTTTCTTTTTTGCCTCTTCTGAGACTGGTGGTTCACTTAGCTGACCATCCTGTGGGACCTAGCCAGTGAGGCCAGCTCAGTGACTGGACTGTCTTGTGCTTGCTCTTCCTCCTTACCTTCCTTACCTCCCTTCCTTTCCCTCTCATTCTTCAGGTCCTGGGATTTCACCTCCTCAGAATTCCTGAGCTTGGAAGCTTTGCCTCAAGTTCTTTTCTTTAGGGAATGCAGGCTCATAAACTAACAATCCCACTTCTGAGCCTCTATTCCACAAAAATATTTGGAAGTTCTAGAGGATATATGCTTGTGGATATATATTGCAGCATTGTTTACCTTCCTGAAAAGTTGGAAACCTCCTAAATGGTCATCAGTGGGGAAATGGTTAGATAATGATGTATAATGGAATACTACCTAGCAATAAAAAGAATATAGAAGGTTGTCCGTGACATGATGTGAGATAAAGTGCAGGTCTGTATGCTTAGTTCGGTCCCATTTTAACAAATTAAGTCAGCAGACAAATCAGGTGTGTTTGTGCCCACATGTGATTTTCAGAATTTTCCTCTGGGTAAATTTGTGACTACAAACTGTGAGCCAGAGTTGCTTCATAGTAAAGGATGGAAACAAAATAGAATATTATTCTATAGGATTTGGAGGAAAAGAATGAAATATAACTTTAAAATCTATGTAGATTATATTTTTCCTTTAATAATATTTACTGACATTATAATTAACTGTGCATACTTGTCTCTTCCTCTAAACTTGAAGCATTAAGAGGTTAAGAAAACATATCTGTCTAGGTCACCATTGTACTCCTAGCTAGGAGGCAGTGACTATAAGTTGAATTAATGGATAAATGAGAAATAATACATATATACATACAGTGAATTAGGCTATCTATTTCCTAGGTCATTTGTAGAACTATAGCTACTGAGCTTTTGGACGTATGTTATGATGTTGCTAAAAATGTTTCAAAGCTATATAAATGGAACCAACATTCCCAGTTCATTTAATCAGTTTCATTTTATATGTCCATACCATTTCATAAAGTGAGACAGTAAACCACCATTCTGTTTCCGCATTATGCAGCCTAATTATAAACCCAGGGTCAGACCTATCTTAGGAGGCAGCAGACCAATAAATCAGTATTACAAATGATATGCCCCAAAGGAGTGTTTACCGGTTACTTTAGCCAACTTATAAATGAGTAGCTTAAGACCACAAGTAATTAGATGGGCTCCGAAGTAAGGAGCCCCTGTAAAGTGAGTGGAAAGTTTCTTGGTATTTGAGAGTTGTTACCTCTTTTATGCTGATTCTTATTCTAAGTTGTCACTGATAGTCTCTGTGTAGGCATTTCAGGTTTCACTTTTCAATAATAAAAGCTCAATAATCTTGATTATAACTACTAGGAAATAAAAATAAATCAGAAACAACAAGTTTTCTGGAACATTAGAAAGTATTTCTTGCCCGACCGGGTGTGGCTCGGTGGTTGAGTGTCGACCTAGGATCCAGGCGATTGGGGTTTGATTCCCGGTCAGGGCACATGCCCGGGTTGTGGGCTTGATCAATGACTCTCTCATCATTGATGTTTCTATCTCTCTCTCTCTCCTTCTCCTTTCCTCTCTCTGAAATCAACAAAGATATATTAAAAAAAAAAAAAAGAAAGTATTTCTTAAACTTCTAGAATCTTAAGCTTTTTGGTCTTATTTTTGGAGTAGGCAAATCACTAATAAAGATACATTTTAATGAAGATTTGTCATAATTGTTTTAATAATAAAACAAGTTATTTTATTTACAATTTAAGTACATCCAATAATACATCCTTAATTTCTTTCTCCAACAAGTCAAGAAAACCACAAGTGTTGGGAAAGTGCCAGGCTCTGGTTGAATGAGCATTATAATCAAACTGTGAAACCACTCACAGATCACTTGAGAGATTGCCAGTGACCACCAAAAGCCTATGAACTTAAAAAAAATTAATTTTAGAATATTTAAAATACTGTTAATATTAATCCAAATTGGGTAGTAGAACTGTCATCTGTAGCTGGACTTAGATAAAAAGATACTATGAATAATTATTTTGATGTACTTGGTAATTTTCTTACTGTAAGAAATATGAATGATGATGCCTCATCTTTGAAATACTTGGTTAACTGCAAAGACATGGTTTAAACTGTGTATTGATCATTGTTTCACTTTTATTATTTTTTATCCATTATGTTAATAGTTTATTTCCTTTCTAAATGCTTTTTAATATTCTTCCCAATCATGAGATTCTGTATTCAGTAGATGTTAAGGTAGCATACAAAATATTAAATTCCTGTAATTTGCATTGTACTATGATATTGCTATTGAGTTGCAAAGAAAGATTTAATAATATGTTCATTTGTTCATTTACTTATTTTCATTCAGTCAGCTTACCTCGCATTAGTGCTAGATTTGGGGACACAGAAGTAAATAATGCTTTCTCTCAGGGAAATAAAAATCTGGTGAAAGAGAAAAATACATTTAAACTGGTCATTTTGATGGAGTGTGGAGAATACTAATAACATTGTGAGCAAAGGGCTGTGGAATCCCAGGGATCGCTATCTGCTTGTTGACTGAATGATACTGCTGTGATGCTGGGCAGCAGTAGCGAGCCGCAGCTCCCAGTCAGTCATGCAATCACGAGGGTAAACAATACTCTACAGTGTAGTGTTGCCAGAGTTTATTAGGTATTGTGTTTTGTGTTTTCACATCCCATCATGTCTTCAGAATGCCCATCTGTGTCTCCTGCTTCTGGTGAGATGAAGAAGAGAAAGGCAATGACTCGAGATGAAACTCAAGACTGTTGCCCAGCTATAGGCAGTTGTAAGTGTTCTGAGCATGTTTAGGTAGGTTAGGCTGGGCTATGATTGGTAGATTAGGTGTATTAAATGCATTTTCAGGTTGTGATATTTTCAACTTGTGATGGGTTTATCTGGACATTAACCCCATCATAATACAAGGAGCCTCTGTATTCATTTTGTGAATTTTTCTGATATTCTTCACAGTTAATTGAAAGGTATAGGTGGGAATACCTTTTAGTATTGTGTATTAATAGTTTTGTTTCATGTTTTATCAATCTCTTATCAAAGGAATGGTGTGCATGCCTGCTGTTCCTATAACCAGTGTTTTTACATGTTCCTGGACACACTGCACTGAAGGTGAAGTTTGCCATGAATTCTTTTCAAGCTGACCCTCAATAGTCACGAAATATACCAGTGCAATTACTGCCCACACATTAGTGGTCTCCTCATCTCCAACTTTGCATGTAATTGCTGCTGTCAAATACAGTTACTGTCTACACAAGTTTCTTACCCTGGGGGCAGTCATGCATGCCATGCCTCAATACAGAGTTAGGAAAGGAGAAGAGCAGTTTTGAAACTTTTTGAAAGTTTTGCTTAAAAACTTACCTACTTTGAAAATTTAATACTATAAAATTACTGTAACCTTTTTTGTTTTTAGAAGACTGCATGCTAAGTCTGACTAATAAGAGAATAAGAGAAAAAGATTTGAAGGTTCATGGATTATAATTATATTTCTGAATAATTAATTATGAATACATTTCCTTTATGGATTAGTACCATATTGGCTGCATTTCAGGAGATGTAATTCTAAGCTGGTGTTACTTTTTTTAAAAGTCTATATACTAGTTAAATCCCTACCTAATCTAGAATTGATTTGATTTTGTGATTGCAGTGATAGGACAAGATCATAATCTAGTGACTCTAGATTGCAGATTGCTATTACAGTAACGCCTCCTTGACTCCAGATCTGGAGAGTAAAACTTACAGTCTACAGCAGAGACTGACTTTGCCCCTAGAAAATTAATTGGATAACATTGATTTACTTGTGAATTTAATATGACATTAATTAATATTCTCCTGTGTACTTAAAATGAAAATAAGAATTCATATGATAAGTTTGATTTAATTGCTCGAATTCTGCTTACAGTTGACCCTTGAACAATACAGGAGTTAGGGGTTCTGACCCCTTGCACAGTTGAAAATCCATGTATAACGTAGGACCCCCCCCAAAAAAAAACTTAACTTGTAATAACCTAGTGTTGATTGGAAGTTTACTGATAACAAACAGCTGATTAACACATATTTTGTATATTATATGTGTTAATACTGTATTCTCACAATAAAGTAAGCTAGAGAAAAGAATGTTATTCAGACAGTCATGAGAAAATACATTTATAGTATTTGTTGAAAAAATCCTTATATACACAAACCCGCACAGTTCAAACTTTGTTCAAGAGTCAGCTGTATATCAAACAGTACTTTTGTTGGTGAGATTATTTTAACCAAATTTTGAGCTGGGAGTCAAGAAGTGTGATTTGCTGTATAGGTCAGTGATATATCCAAGTGGCTTGTTTGTGCATCTGATTGATGGACTTTAGGTCATATTCTGGCTGCAAGGGACTCTGAGAAATAAGGTCTTGAGGATTCTCTTTTGGAAAGTTGGGACGCAAAATATGGAAGGCTATTAAAATGTTGAGATAGTGTTCTAGAGACTTTGATAAGCCACAAATAGGATGTCCACTAAACTTGTCTTCCTTTATCAATCTCTGTACCTCTTTCATGATATCGTCCATCCTGTTAAGATAGTTGGTTGAATGGAGGCAAATGTCATGGAAAAAGGTATGGAATGGAAACACACCTAGTTTAGCAATATTAATCTATTCCTTTGGGTATTCCCATTTATGCATTTCATCAGAATCACTCATGGTTATTGGAATTCTGGGAAGATGACAGTAGTTGTAGTATAGTTTTTATTATTCCCAAATGCTTCCTTAACAGAATAACCAGGAGAGCATAACCCGAGCCTCTTAGGCAATATCTGTAACAAAACTAGCTGACCAAAGGAAATAGGGACAAACCATCAACAGTACAAGATTTGTGTAGCATTGGCATCTCCGTAGGAGAGAACACGAGGGAGTATGACTGACCTGAGAATGGCAGAATCCTAACATTGCCAATAGGTAAAGTTTAGAGGGGTTCATGGTAAGGTTCTCTAGATCTGAGCTGTAGAGCTTCCAAAATTACCCAGCCAAAGCTCCCTTCAGAACAGAGTCTCACACAGAGGAATCTGCTGGGAATTGAATCAAAACCAAGCAGGAAAAGGCTAATAAAAATAAAGGAAAAAGAAGAACCAGATAAGAGTGACAGCGAGGACTGGAGCCAAGCAATTTGAAAGTACTCCTGGTGCCAGATTTTTAAATGCTTCATGAAAACAACAGAAAAGGGAGGCATAGACTCCCAAAGCTATCCTGAGCCACGTTTCTGTCATAAAAATTCAAAAACATTAATATGTAGAGATGAGCAACAGAAGGGATTGTGGTTGAAGCCTATACAGAGTTACTATAGTTCAGGATTGTATTTTTTTCTTATAATATTCAGAACCTGTATTAATGGTGAAAATAATGAAAGTTGCTAAATTTTTAAACTTCTGTATAACTTCAGATATTTAATTGTTTGCTCATGGTTTGTTTATCCATTGGGTCCTAATGTTTTTCTTACATATGAGATAATTTGGATATATTGCTTATAATATTATAAATATATTAGCCATTTGTTGTATTTGCCTAAAATACAGTTCCTTATTTATTTTTACTACGTTATTACAGAAATACCACTTGAAATATTTGCATCCGTTAGTCTTTTATGATTTCCTTTAGTGCTTAAAAATCTAAGAAAAGTTATAATTTCTGAATAGATATGATAAATGCTACATTCAGAATAATTTTCCAGGAAACATATAAATCTTGGTCATTGTTATATTTCTAGAAAGTTAGTCATAATAACCTGAAGGTAATTTTCCAGGAGAGCCATTTACAAATAGTGTTAAACTGAGTAAAAATACTTCATAAAGAAGCTGGGCCTGTGTGCAAGTGATAATCTTTTGTACCTTAGTTTTAAAATACTCTAAAACCAAGTTTAAAGTACCCCAGAACCAAGATAATTGTTAACAACCAGGATATTAAGATAAAATTAATATATTTATTCTTAAATTTCATTATAGAGTGGTAAAAAAGCAATTACTATTTTTTATTTTGTTTTACAGAGTAATGAAATTTACTTGGTGGATTATAAGAGTTCTGTAGGATTTCTGTTGACCATAATATCTGGAAAATTATCTCATATATTTTAGTGATGCAGATTAAACTGTTTGCTAAAAGAAAAAGAGGGGACAGGGAGTTCAGTTCTTTATCTTTTAAAATTTGCATCACTTTTTAAGCTACTATAGTTTATATGCAAAAAATCAGAAATTTTGAAATTTGAAGGTTTGGATAAAATACCTACTTGCACATGTTTTTTCTTCTTTTATCTAAAAATTATTTTCCAATAGTAATTTAGAGATTTATGTAGTATTTCTAGATAATTGATATCTTTATTAAATGTTCATTGTTAAGGTTTTAGGGAATGATTGTTTTTTTAACTATGCTGTACATTTGTAATTTTAAGATAAATGAAGGTTAAAAACCATAGATTTATAGAGTTGACCTTTTTTGAGAAATTGTATAAGTGTTATTACTATTATAAATAGCAGCCAACAATATTTTCATGGTCAAGCTTTTTTTTAATGCTCTTAACAAGAGGTAATAATTGAGGTGAGATTAATATACTTTTATATGTGGAAATGAATAACTTCATATTTCAGGAAAAAACTACAATGAATATTTTTAAAGGATTATTAGAAAAATTTTCTTTTAAAAGTGCTTAGAACTATAATATTAGTCTATTGATTAACTCGAGTATAATTTATCATAATAAGTCAGCCTAAAAAAATTAAAGTATTATATGTTTAATTTTAAAGTTTTCTTTTGAACTAAAGAAGTGCTTTACTTAAATTTTTTTTAAATATACACCTAAGAAACAACAAAATTTTAATTCAGAATATTGTAAATATGTAATAATGGTTCCTAAAGTAGCTTAGAGAGGTAGCATAATTTAATAAAAAGAGCACAATCTTTAGGTATCCTAAGATCTCATTTCTCCCACTTACTCTGTGGTATTGGGTACTTCACCTTTCTTTTCTTCAACTTATTATCTGTAAAATGGAGATGTAGTTTGTCAAATGTAAGGCAGACAGTTAGACTCCATTTTTAACATTTAAAATGTTCTGGATGTGTCTTAAAATTGATGATGTATGTATTATATTTAACTGACTATATTTTTCTTGGCATTACATAAAATAATGGTGTTTTTTATAATTTGATGTCTTAATTAAATGAAATACAGTAAAAATGCCAACTTTATAGAATTGTTTTGAAGTTGGAATTGGAAAATATATGTAAAGTATGAAGCATATGGAAGATACTCATTAAGTCTAGTTTGCTTTCCTTTTCTTCTTAATGACAGAGTTATTTTGTTAGGGTTTTTTTGGTTGGTTTGGGGGTTGGTTTTATCAGGACAATATTAGATAAAGACTTATGGTTCAATATTGTAAGTTTCCACCTCAAAACATTTTGTATCTGTCTTGCTGAGACACTTTCTCGTTGGAGAAATGGCAATATTTTGGAAAAATTGCTGAACACTTATATAGTGTCCACTTTGTGCTGAGTGCTGTTTTATTTTATATATATATTTAAAATACTTTAAACACTTATATGAGATAGCTACTATTCCTATTTTTACAAATGAGGAATTTGAAGCAGAGAGATTAATTTACCCAAAGTCGTACAGCCAGACCTATAAACAAATTAAGCAAACAAACCAATAAAACAAAAGCCAAAAAGCTAACACGTGGAAGCAAGAAACCCCCTCCTTGCATATATTAGCCTGATAACATTTGGAATAGTTATATTTCAGATGGAAAAGAAAGTTTCACAAGGTTTTAAGCCTTGACCCTGCAACTGACTAATGTGGAATCTGAATCCAAATGGTAAAGATTCAGCCAACAACTTATCCTTTCCCCACTGAGTGAAGGAACATTTCAGTGTCTCAAATAATATAGGCTGAGGCAATGTAAAAATTGGCAAATTTTATCCTATTGGCTGCCAAACTGGAGTCTCTTTCTTTAACTGCTGATGCAACATAAAAATAACTTAATGGATTTTGAGTAGAGAGAAATGGAAAAAACTTCTTAAGCCTCTCTGAGAAACATTTCATTGGAGTGGAAATCTAGAGGGAGGCTAGAGTAGCCAAAGTTTACCCCTTCTTTTAGATGAAGTGGGTGGAGATGAAAACTAATGCATCTTTGGCAGCTTTATTCTGAATTCAATCTGATAATGGCAGATTATTTTTGAAATAATATTTCTGCTTAAGATATAATCTTTCCCTTCTCCCTGCCCCCCCAGGGAAAAAAAGAGTTGTCAGCAGCATTCTAACATGCTTTGTGCTGTTGCTTCAGAATGAGGAATTAATCCCAGGAAGAAGAAATATATTTAGAATACCCTATAATCAAATTATGGAGTCATATTTTCCCCTAAAGATTTTAATTACAACTGTATTATGCTTTATGTACAAAGTTATTCATCATATCTTTAGGAGTGGAAAAGTGAAAATAACCTAAATAGACAACTCTCAGATCATGGTTAAGTAAGTTACACATTACTGCATGGAATGTTAAGCTGTTTTTTAAATTTATGTTTGTGGGACTTCTGCTCCTGGGCTTGGAGTAATAGAGATGAGATTTACCCTTTTGCTGAAAACAAGAAGAAAACTAGACACAATAGATGAAACAATAGTTTTCAGAAATGGCGCTAAAAGTAGTTTAAAATTAGGAGAGAAGGGAAGGAAACAAAGGAGCTCTACAGTTGCCTCAGCTTATTGCCTGGAAGCAATTTTCAAGTGAAGGGAGGGCAGATCCAAAAGAGCCTGGTTGTCCGTGGAATGAGCTTAGCTTGCTGGTGGGTACTCCTTCCACTGTTGTGATGACCTGAGAGTCCACTTGCCTTTCTGATACCATCTTGAAACTGTTGCTAGTACCTTGGAGAAATGGTGGGTGGTCAGACTTTTAGTATTCCTTAGCAAAGTAGTATTTTGCAACTGATTTAAATACACACTGCTTTAATCCATGTGTCTTTTTTCTACCTTCTTTCCCTCCCACAGTCACCAGAGAAGAAAGGAAAAGAAGCGAATACTGGTTTTGGCGGACCAGTTGTTAGTTCTCTGTATCATGAAGAAATCATCAGGTAACTTTTTCTTCTGGTCTTTGATGATAGGGATATCTGTCTATCTTATGTGTATATATATAGTGTATATGTACGTTTGTATGTGTGTATCTGTATATTCTTAATCCTGAAAACTTTCATTTGTGAAAAACTTTTTCTTAACTGACTTGGTATTTCTAGTAGGATAATAAATGGCAGGAAAGAATTTTTAAGGTGGACCTACCATAAAGCAGAGAGTGCTCATTTGGTTTTCCTGTGATATACCCATCCTCACCTCTTTTCCTAAGCACTTAAGAAAATGTATAGGCTATTTTACTTTCCTAGTTAGGTAAATAAATTGAGATAGTTTCTTGACTTTGCTTTTTAAAAATCACTGTACATACTTTCTAATAATATCAATTACTTATCTATAAGTAATAATGATCCTTATTTTGTGTGCCAATTTCTTTAAGGGCTCCCAGGCTCTAATATTTTTCAAAATGACATGTTGAACAGTTTCTTTTGGAATGTCTAGTGACCTGATTGATTATAGTAACTCTACAGAACAGAAAGCAGATCACTTGTATTCCAGTTGAAGTGAGACTAGATATCTGGATAGTTGGAATATTCCTAAGATAGAGTTAAACTGCATTGCAAGGGTTAACCTACCTGTTTATCCTCCATCCAGTTCCTAAAGAAGTGACTCTTAGATTTAAATCAATATTTAGAATTTGTAAGAAACATAACAAAATAATATCACTTATTTTTATAAAGTAGAGATTTTAATTCAACTCACACACTTATTGTGAATCTGAGATAAAATATTGTGGATATTTGTGCTTCTCTTCTTCACCTTTTAATAGTATATTCTCTGTATTTTTGACATCTACATGCATGTTTAATAAACATTGGTTAATGGAATGAAATATGAACCTCTGCTATGCCAAAACTGGTTAGACTTGGCCTTATTTCATTAAGTCATCAAAATATTAGTCTTCTTATGATATGATCTAAGTCTTTGTGTTCCAGCACATTGTTAAGGTATGAAACAGTAAGAAATATGAATATGAGAGCCTCTGAAAGTCTTTTAACTATTACAAACAGTAATTTTATTACTACTATATCAGATCAGGAATTACAGCAACTACTAATTTTCTTATATTAGAGAATCCATTTTATAATTGAACAGAATTCCAGCATAGCAAACTAGATGACAATAAAAATTATTCCATACTAAAATGTTGGATTGCTCCCGTGAAGCTGTAGTCCTTACTGTTTCTTAAGTATAAGGCTGTAGTTGCAACATTGAAAACAGGCTATTTGTTGACATTTATGTAATCAAATATTGCTTATATTTTGGTGAAATATAGTAGCTGGTGTTTTATTTTTCCAAGAGAAAGTTCTGCTTTAACTGAAGTTAATTGCAGTTTCTTGGCAGAGTTATGTTCAACCAAGTTGAAAGTGACAGTAGGTTCTAGAGTTTCAGAAACATCAAATGGTAAACTTGAATAAAAGGAAAAGTTTTCCTCTACAGGCCATTGTTTTCAAAAAGAACACTAAAAATGTATTTTTAGTGTCTGTTTTGAATACTTTAATATATTGACCTATTTTTTTTACAATTTTATTTTATTTTGGGGGGAGAGGTTAATTCTCACTTGAGGATATAACCCTTCTGTGTGCGGGCTACGCTTTAACTACTGAACCACACTGGCCAGGGCTTTTTTCACCTTTTTTTAAAGATCAGGAGAACCAGTTTCTAATAAACCCATTTCATAAGGCTTGGGCTCCATTGTCTTGGCAGCTTTCCTGACTAATGTGCACTGTAGCTGATAATTTAAGGGCCCACTTTAGTTTTATTGTAAATGTTTTTGAGCCACGGACCACTGGGGCCAATTCTGAGCTTGCTCCCTGCCTGTTTGGTTTTGACCTTTATTTCCATTCTGTCACAGAAAGTGACAATATAATGTCATAGGTACAGCTCCCTGTGTTAATATTCCAGAGCCCTGACACCAGTTTCTCCTTCTGAACCTAGTTAATGGTTCTGTAGTATAACGGAGGGGATATAGTGTGAGGTTAATGAAGTACAAAAAATTATGGAGCCAAACTGCCAGCATTCAGATGTTGGTTCTACCACTTGCTAGCTCTGTGACCTTGAACCAAGTTACTTATCTTTAAAATGGGGGTAACTACAGTACCTTTCTCATTTGGTACTTATGTGGGTTATAGGAATACATATACACAGGCATCCTAGAACAGTATCTGGCACAAAATAAGTTACTTTGTCATTGTTAGCTTTAATAGTATTGTTACTCAGAGTCCCCACAGTCAAGACCCAGGACATAGGACTTACGTTAGGAGCTAAAAATCACATGTCAGTCTGGTTATAGAATATGCTACAGGTTGTTTGCTTTTACAGAAGAAATTGGAAAAGAGGGAACGGAGAGCGAGTGCCATTAGATCTGCATTTGGAAATACAGAAGCAAGGGAGTAAGAAATCTTGTAATTCACAGACAGCTACTTTAGTCTTGAGATAAGTTGTTTCATTTATACTGAAGACTGGCAGAAAAAGCTCTGGTTAATAAGCATAGGGCTTTGCAAAGAGTCATTTGGCTCTATAGTATATACTGACTTAATAAGAAAACACTTGGGTGACTTGTATACATAGAAGGTTTTATCTCGAAGTTGGCACGTAAATTGAGAATTAGGGCAGGAATTAAAAATACAATAAATGAAGCATGTATATATCCATCTCCCCCCACAGTAAGATATGATCTTCCCTGTTATATTTTGTAGTTTGATGCTATGTAATCTATCAAAATTTTATTAATCCCACTTACACAGGCAGCCATCTGGACCTTCTCTAAGCAAGACCAGAGCAGTATACAGCTAAAATGATTGATGGGCTCTGGAATTGATTAGTTGTTCTGTGAGACAAATGAACTGTTTTGGCAGAAAATACCAGAGGTCACTGCTGTGGTCAGACACAAAAGCCTGTAGAATTTTAAAGAGATTCTTTCATCATTGACTTATAAAGTTAAAATTTTTAAACAATATTGGATTTTGAGAATATTTTAGAAATATCTTTTCATTGACTGCTCTTTAGTTCTGATTATAAAGTGGAGGATATAAGTATTAAAAACGAATGAATTTTATTTTATGCTTTAATTTAGTAATTTTTGGTAAAAATATGAACTGGAATGAAAGTAGTTTAAAAGCCTGTCACTTGCACAAATATTATACTCTAAAATTCTTCTGAAAGATGTGTGATTGGAGAAAGAGCTACAATGAATATTGTTTTATTACAAGTGACTTATAAAGTGAAATGGTATAAAATTCCATCTATTTATTTATTCAGAGCCTCATAGCAGTCTGTTTTGTGGGTATTTTTTTCCTCCTGTTCTTAACAAATCTATGTAAGATTCTGAGTCTTCAGTAGTATGGTTTTTTTAAATTGAATATTTGGATTTTTATGCTTTCAGTAAGTTAAGCCATTCTGGGATACCACTGTCCCATTAACACCACTCCCCTTAGCACCAAAAAGATTATCCTGCTTCCTCTCATCTGTTTGGCTGGTAATAGTGAAATTCTTCCCCATTTCACTATGTTGCTCATGATCAACATTATGTTAACACTTTGGTGATAGGTGATAAATTGGATGACATGTGTCTTGTTACATTCTGGTTATTCTTTGAGGACTACACAAGTGTGGATAGGCGAGTGGGAAACTCCCCCTCGAGAATCTGACTGCTCAGAATGAACTTGAGTTATGGATTTATTCAGCCTGTGAGACCTCAGCTGGCATAAATAATTGAGAAAGCAAAGGTTTGTCTGTGGTGCATGCCTCAGGGACTCATGGCTCCCTTCCTCCTCTCTACCTCCCTTTCTTATGAAAATGATCCCAGTTGCACTCCTAGATAATAACACACCAAGCAATTAAAAGCCATGGGTGGCTGGAGAGAGGAGAAAAGGCTTAGTTAATGAGCTTTTCCTTTTCCAGTGCCCATGAGAGCCTCAGGAATGACAAGGCGATTAAAGCGAAGAGATAATTATAGATTATGTGAAAATGGGTCCCTTGAGACAAGTGGGTCTTGACATAAACAGTAACTGTTGTAAGAGTCTCCTGGCTCTCACATTCACCCTTTTCTTATGGGCTTTATTTAGCTCCTGTGTCCTCAATGTCATGATGCCAACCAAGCATAGGCAAATCCACCTGTTTGTGGATCAACAGCCTTTTCTGAACAAGAAGGTCACTCATCAACTGAAACCAACCCACCATCTTCTCTTCCTCTCTTATTTCTTTTTTCTTCCCCCTCTTTTCTCTGCTTTGTTCTCTCTCTCCTGTCTGCCATTTCTTCTAAACTTTTTCTCCTCTATCTGTATGTAGTACCTGTGAAATGGTAGGCACTTAGACTTGTTTACAAAGCTTAGTGTGTGTATGTTTGTGTGCACGAATAAAGATGTATATACTATGGGTATGCCGTTTCTAGGTCTCTGTCATATGGTTCTACTCTCTCATCCCCTAACATACCAGAAATTCTGTTTCTTCGGGTTCCAAAATAACCCACTTTCTTCTGCTTTTTATTATTGCCACTATCATGCCCTTTGCATTAGCATTGCCACTCTTGCACAATCACCATCTCTTTGCTGGGACATTACAGGACAGTTTGAGAACTGGATTTCTCACTTCCTGTGCTGTCTCTTCCCTGGATTTATAACTCAGATCTCATCATATCACTCTCCTGCTTAAAGCCTTTTAATGATTTCCTATAACACTTAGGATAAAATTTAAAAATCCTTAACATGTCTTACAGGGCCTCTCGTCACCTTCATTTAATGCCAATTTTCCCCTCCCCACCACCTCTTTGTTCACTCTGCTCCAAATACATTGGCTTATTTTTATTTCCTTGAAGGCCAAATTAATGTTTGTTAGTGAATTTATTGACGGTGCTATATAAGGATATATAAGAAATGACCCCAGCTTACAATATATGCTAAAATCTTACTGTAATAATATTGCTAACATTTATTGACCACTTCTTATATGCTAGTAACCATACTATGCTTGTTATATATTATTTCACTTAATTTTCAGAATAATCCTATTAGATGTAAGTATTATTAATATCTGTATTTTACAGATGAGGAAACTGAGACTCAAAGAGGTTAGGTTACTTGCCTCAAGGTCACATGTTAGTAACTCTGCTTTTAATTGCTACACTATACTGCTCCTGAAATGTTTGAGGAATCATTGTAATCTCCAACTGATGAAATTGAATTTGACAGTTGTTACTATATTAATACAGTAAATATATTCAGTTTAAATTTTGAATTAAATCCCATTCTACTTAGTGTTTTTAAAAATGTGCTGTACTGATAAAATTAGAGACTAGTCTTTCATTTATCAGTATACTGATGATGATGATGTTTTCTTTGGATTAATTGTTTTTATTGATTTTAGACTTACCTTAATGGTTGAGAATATAACTCAGCTCTGCGGAGCCTGTTAGTCAAGGGATTCTATAGATTTTTCTGATGTGGCCATTGGTTTTGCAAGAATTGATCAGAATTGAACTATGTTTTTTCTTATAGGCATTGAAAGTATCAGAAATTTTCAACCAACTCTTAGAGTTAAGCAGGTTTTAAGAGGTAGAAATTTCTTTTCAGTAACTGGTGTCTTCATAAATCATGGCTAAATAACTTTTCCAGTATAATGAGTTATCTACAAGAAGTATACATTGATCTTTCCTTTGTCATTGCTTGCTTGAAAAAAATGGGAGAAAAATATGTTAATAACATTAACACATAAATAAGATAATAAATAGAACTTTTTATTTAAGGCTTTTAGAATCTTCTAGTCCTATAACTAGGTACACTGCTTATATATCACAGTCTTAAAAATAGTTATAACTTGGTGAAAAAAGATGTTGCCATTATCATAAAACAGGGAGGGGGAGGGGAACTAACTGGTTATTTCCCATAACTGAAACTAATTTCAGATCTAGTAGCATTCTGAGTTGGAGGATTGTGATTCAATATACCCTATATGATTTCTTTCTGTCATCGTTCACTTGTCCATTTGGCACTGTGTATTTTGAACCTACCCTATTACTTTGTTGACTCTAAAGCACCATTGGTTTTAGAATACCAGTATTTAAAAAAACAAACAAAAAACAATTAATTATAAGATGCTGCACATTATAAGATCTATCAGAGACGTTGTCTCTTTGTTTTTTTTAGATGTGTTAAGGTTAGTGTCTGTATCAAGTAGCTCTTAAAATATGGGAGACATTCCTTTTTCCTTTCATTAGTAGCTTATTTAGCTTAAGAGGGCAATTTTATTTCCCTTTATTCTGGGTTTTGGAAGGTGATTAACTGTTTTGTTCCCCAGCTAACTCATTACCTACATTTGTTCCTTACATTATATGCAGTGAGTGTGCCAAGGCTCTTTGAGATCTATGCCAGTGTAACCCTCTAACCTTATCTCCCAACACCTGACCGTAACCAAGTGCTAAAGGTTCCCCTGAACACTTCTTCTTGGTGATGCTTTCCCTTTTCTTTCTTTTCTTCAGAACCCTACAATTACCCACCTGTGTTGTCAGCTCACCCTTCAAAGCAAGGCTGCCATGTCAACTCTCATATAGTGCTTTCTTCCATCATCCTTCATTAGCCTGCTGCTCGCTTTGGGCGTCTACTTTCTAGAATATTAGGTTAGAGCAGTGGTACTCAAAAAACCTTCCTGATGTAGTCCCTAAGAGAATTTTGGAAGACTATGTTCTCTTTTACATTTTTAAGATAACATTTAAAAAATTACTTAAAAGTTTAAATAATTTTCAAGGGTATAATCTCTGGCATTTTGTAAATAATAAAATTTAAAATAAACATCACTTTTTTAGATGTATCCAATGGAATCTAAAATGCTGTAATTATAATCCATTTTTAATCCTCACCCAAGGATATTTTTTTCCATTGCTTTTCAGATTTGGAGAGAGAAAGAGAGAGAAACATCGATGTAAGAGAGTCACATCGATTGGTTGCCTCCCACACATGCCCTGACCGGGGCCAGGGGTTGAGTCTGCAACCGAGGTACATGTCTTTGTCGAAAATTGAACCCAGGACCCTTCAGTCCACAGACCAATGCTCTAACCACTGAGCAAACCTGGCTAGGGCTGATAATCCATTTTTTAAAATACAAGAACAGGCTGCCGTTGAGAGAAACTGGGGAAATGGTCCAAGAGATCTATTATTTCTTACAACTGCATATGAATCATCAATGGTCTCAAAATAAAGTTTAATTAAATAAAATTCTGATCTTGACTTAAAAATACATGAACAAATTTTTTAACAGTTAGAAATTTTACATCATTTTTTCTTTTATTCTACTTCTCCCACATAATTTTATTTAAAAGTAATATATTTTGTGTAGTTTTATCACACTAACATAATTCTCTGCAACAAAAATATGTATATATTAGACTTTTAAAAAACTTAAATTTTTGTTACCCCAAAGCTTTTTTCTCATTTGAGTTAGAATTATTTCTATAGAGTTGGTCAATATACATCATAAATTTTGTTAAATAATGATTAAGCACATGTAAACATTTTATTGAAAATGTGTCAATGAGACAGATGTTTTTAAAAATACGTAGTTTAATAGATGAATATTATTTCTGTTAGAATGAGACAGAGTTTAGCATCAAGTCAGTTTTTTGTTTTGTTTATTTCACCTCTTTAATTCTCCAACATTAGTTATAGAAGGCTTCCCAACACCAAATTTTTACCCAAATTGTCCCTTTATTTGGTACCATGGAAGATTTTACATCTTGAGGCAATACAACCTAGGGTTGATATTTTCCCCCAAAACAGTATTTTTATGCAAAAGAGTAACAGGTTTAAATAATAGTAGTTTGCTAAATCTTAGTAAAGTCTTTTGGTTATCCTTCCTAGAAGTAGACCATAGTAAGGAGAGGGGTATGTGGCTTTCTTTTAAAAACTAGGGGTAGGGGGCCAGTGATTAAGCAGAGGGAATGTTGAGAATGGTGGTGAAATATTTACCACAGGAGCCTTTTCAGGTAGATCAGTTTAGGAAAGAGTGCATTTATATAGAAATTGAGCTGAAAATTGATTCACATAAAATTATCCATACCTACATATCCCTTTAAAGGTCTTTGAATACTCCCAGAGCCCACAGGTATACATCTCTTATTTTGAGGAGTTAAGAGCATTTGTTTATATTTGTGTGGGTGTTGGCTTACTCTTCTTTGTGTTTTTATTCAAGAAATAATTTTCTATTGTCTGTTTACTGGAATACTGTTTTTATATCTGATTACTAGTTGCTCTGTAAGTATATAAACTAAATTGAAATATTTATTGAATGTATCTATTAAACAGTTAGATATCTGAGCTAGCCCCATAAGTGTGATTTTTAATTCTGTCAGATGGATGAAGTAGTAGTTAAATGGACTAGGTAGCCTGCCATGAAACCTGAAATATTCTTTTGATAGGGAAATGCAGTCTTTGTAGAAAGTGGTACAGATAGCATATTTAGGAATATGATTGATGAAAGACGTCCATACTTAAACACTATCCCTCTTTTCCGTAAGGATGTGCCTTTATATTTCAGAGAAAGCCAGTGATCCTTTTCCTTCAGATATACAAATATATTTTCTGTCAATTTCAAAAATGTGGAGTCATCTAAAGAGATACATTCTGTCTTGTGCTAGGGATAATGTGGGACATCCTTGAAGGTAGTCATAAACATAACTCATAGTCATCCATAAAAAATAGATATGATCATTGTCTCTCTCTCATTCAGGAAGAGGGAGAAACATAGCTGGGTAAGAATAGAAAGAGAAAAGATAAGTTGAGAACATGTAGAAGGGCACTAACATTTATTAAGGCTCTACTCACTACTGTGTTTGGTAATGGTTGGAATCACTTGCGCACATTTCCTTTAAGTATGGATCTAGAGGGGAAGATTGCCTCTGGGAGACTGTATTAACAGGGAAATGTAGAGAAGAAAGAGAGAATTTGATTTGTGTATTGTACAAACCTTGTTAGGGGGCAAGAAAGGAGATGTGAAAAGATGTTGCTCCAGATGTTTCTCCATTTTGGCCACTAGGTGGTGACATTGTATTGACAGCTTGGTTGCTGGCAAGTAAGGATAAGTGAGACTTGGAGTGAGTGTAGATAACTACTCAACAACTAAGCCCAAGTTTTATCACTTAATTTTTTTTTTAATATTAGTCGCTCAACTTTGTATCACATTTATGGTGATTTTATTGTATTTCTGTTTGATATTTAATTTACATTGTATTTTATAAATACCTCTATGTGCCTGACATATTTAGCAATGATAAACTGTAGACAGATATTCAGATGAAAAACTGCCGCCTGCCCTCCAAAAACTCTTATACTAAATCAAAATATTTGATGCATATAAAAAAAAACACTGAAAATATAGTAAACAAAAATTAGAATATGTTTGTACTATATTTAGTCTTTTACTGTTTATGGTATAGCTATACATGCACATTTGGGATTCAGGAAGATGGACCACTCAGAGGGTCCTCTCATCAATGACTAACCCTTACATATTACTGGGTATGAGTAACTGACTCCTCCTTACTTTCCTTTCTGTGTCCCACCATCAACTCCCCGTTATTTTCAAATTCAAAACAATTGGTAAGGAGTACATTTTATATTGTGACTTAAAATGACACAGTTCTCTCTCACACAGTTGAAGTTGCTGCCTCTTGAATGAGAGGGGTCTCTGTTACTGGATTGGAGGAAAATAGGTCCCTATTCTCAAGTTGCTATTCTGAATGCACATTTTCATAGAAATTGTGTTTTTGTAGTAGTTAAAGATTGATAAAGTGATACTTTTTGCAACCTTAATTTTAAAAATCAGACTTCTCCTTTCTGGGGTTTTAGCCTCAGACTTCTCTATTTTCTTTCAGAGTAGGTAATCTGGAAAAGCATTTTTCTCTTCTGCAAAATGGACATTTTCAAGAGACCATACAGCATGGGGCAAAAGTAGGTTTGCAGTTGTGAGTATGCGAAACAGATTTTATTCTTGTATTATTTATTAATTCTTGTATTATTTTCCATAGGAACAACTGTAAACCTACTTTTGCTCACCCCTGTATTACTTTTAAACATGATTTCTTCCTGCACACATAGCTCATTTTCTCTAGCTTGAAGCAGGCTGTTTCTCTTCTATACTCTTTTAGGCCTTTCTGAAGATTCAGTTATACCCTATGTTACTGGTGTATGGATATTATCATCCCAACTCTACTGTGTATGTATTGAATGCAAAGCTCCTTGTTTGTCCTTGTTACATGTTATCAACAGAATTTTGCCCAGTGCCTTGCATGTAGTAGGTGCTCAATTAAATACATTAAATGCATTAGGGAGACTTAGATGAATAAGGCCAAGATAGTGTGTTTTAACTTAATTACCTCTGACTGCTAATAATTTGTATAGGGTACAAGGTATTTAAGTTTGCTTTTAAAATAGGAATCCTGTGGCTAGATGCTTTAATTTCTGATGAATGGAAGCTGTGGTCTTGAGGTTATAAAACACTAGTTACAATTTTTGGAACTCAAATTGCATTCTTTTAAGCCTGTCCAGAAAATGCAGTCCACATAGGGAACAGTTTCATTGTTAATATTCCAAGTTACTTATCCTTTTGAGAATCTCATTGAAGCTACCCTCCCACCCCCACACACAACACACACATTCAGAAAAATGTACATGCGTTTACATAGATAGTTCTGTATCCTATTTTATAGAACTCATAGGCCTCATGTTAAGAACTGCTTTAGTTTCTACAGTAGATTTCAGTCGATTAGTCAAGATGTAGCTAGATATAATAGAAAAATGTACTGTATACAAAATCAGTTGATCTGAGTGAGTTCTAGCTCTCTTGTTCTACCTTTAATGGACTCGATGCCATTTGTCAGATCATGTTATCTCTCCTTACCTGTTCTTTGTAAAGTTGTTGGATAAGAATAAATTAATTTAGTACATCGATGTACTTAGAATGGTGCTGGGTACCTAGTATGCTTCTCATTTTTTGTTCCCAGTCTTTTCTGTTATCGCATGTAGGATTCCTGAATTTTGTGATACTTGAATTGTCTTTTCCTTAAGAAAATTACTTTTATGTGTGTGTGAGATATATATAAAAAACTTGGGTAGCAATATATTATTATATATATATATCTATATTAAACTTGGGTAGCAATCAACTTGTCATTCTGTTGTCCTGTAAAACAAGCAGTAAACCTTTTTCTGATCTTTCAATACCTCTGTACAGACATTACAGTGTTTCTTGCTACAGTGCTGCAATGGAAAATTCTGAGAGGAAGTATGTGCCTATCAGTGTGTGAAAGTAACGGGAGGGAAAGAGCACTGAGATAGTCTACTGAAGATGTTATATTAGTGTACTGTTATACTTTGTCAAAGCGATGACATTTTTCCCTATAATTATAGTTGATAAGAACTTTAGTCTTTTCAGAGGTTGGATGTCTTATGTCTTATTGAAAATCCATTATTGTTCATGTAAAATTCTTTATAAAAACAGAGATTTCATTAATGTTTGTGAGCAGCAATCAGGTTTTGTTAAAAATATGAATCTTTTATGGATTACCTAGTAAGACAAACACTTTTTATTTTTACTTTCATTAGGGAAGAAGACAAAAACATATTTGATTACTGCAGGGAAAACAACATTGACCATATATCCAAAGTCATCAAATCGAAAAATGTGGATGTGAATATGAAAGATGAAGAGGTATGAAAAATGTGCCCTGTAATTATTTTCTTATGCTTTCTTGTTCTGCCCTAGTGGTTTTTTTCTAAATGGCAGGCCTGTGAACTACAACTCAAAATATGGTATGGTTAAGAGTATGTCAGAATATCTAAATGAGATAGTGTCACCCAGTTAAATACTTTTTATGTCTGTATCCATCATATTTCTGTCCATGTTACAGAAGTTACTAGGTGAAACTTGCACTCAAAATAACTCCTATTTCATGATAAAGGGGAGAGACTGTTAACATAAGTGAGACCTATAGGAAATATAAAAATGTTTATAAGTAGCTTTAGTGCCCTCTATTAGTAAATCTTAAATGGTATGTTTTCCTTTACGCAATAAGTATATTTCTAGAAAACTAGGAATTTTGGTAAATCCAAATATTTAAATGTGGGCCCACTATTTAAATATATTTTGTGAAATATATTACTTCTTAAGTTTATTTGTTTTGTGAATAAAACTGTTTACATATTGAGCTTAAATTGTCCCTGAATTATAGTTGTTAAAAAAGAAGCAAACTTTAATTCACTTTTAATCATTTTTCTCATTCATTGGTAATGTAGTGAAAGCTGATTGAAATGACCAGAAGGTGGCCATTGTTACAGAGAGGGCATGCAGTGATTGTAGATAATGTGTAAAATAGATAAATAATCAGCCCGTACAGGTTAGCCCTTGATACAGGGTGGGGCAAAAGGAGGTTTGCAGTTGTGAGTACACAAAACAGTTTATTCTTGTATTATTATTTTCCATATGAACAACTATAAACCTTCTTTTGCCCCACCCAGTATTATCTCACTTTTAGGCAACATCTTTCGTGTAACATATTGTCATGAAAATGTAAGGCTGTACTTCTGTAGTAAAGGGAAACCGCCAATTGTTTGTTTTCCCCTAAATAGTGAAACAGACAGAGCCAAGAAAGATGTAGCTAGAAAAAAAGTAGATGCCAGATTGCGAAATAATAAAACCAGGTCATGATTCCAGCTAGGGGTCTTTTTCAGCTTTCAGGATCAGAATACTTTTTTTTAGGAAATCAGGCATGATTGCTTCCCTTGATTTTATTGTCGTTTCTTATTTTTGTGCTCGTGAGTTATAATTTTTATAAAATTAATATATGTGGGTAGTTCAAAGAAGATCAAATTATGTCTTTTAACAAAAAAGTACACCCTAATCTGCATCATTCTCACATTTGATTCTAGCTCCCTTGAGGCAGAAATTTTCCATTCTTTTAGTTGTTTCTTTTGCAATTTACCTACATAATTCTTAATAATCTGCTTGTATCTCGATTTTTCCAACTTTCGACATTATTGATGTTCTTCTGTTATGTTAGGATTCAGCTGTTTTTACACATCTTCCCCTGTCCCCCAACAGTTATATCACAACA
This sequence comes from Miniopterus schreibersii, assembly GCF_964146895.1. Taxonomy (NCBI): domain Eukaryota; kingdom Metazoa; phylum Chordata; class Mammalia; order Chiroptera; family Miniopteridae; genus Miniopterus; species Miniopterus schreibersii. The sequence goes on along the minus strand of NC_138119.1, from coordinate 20,343,860 downwards.
TTCAGTTTCAGCCTTTTGATCGAATCACTGTTGAATCAGTGTTTATTATTACCAATGTAATATAATTATATTATGACTATGTAAGTATTGCTGAGCTATGGACTGTACTTATGTGTATTAGCTTTTGCTATAGCAAAAAACAACCCAAAATTTCAGTGGCTAACAAGAACATGCCTTTTTTTGCTCATATTTCAAAAAGATTTTGGGTCACTGAGGCTCTGCTGGGTTCTGCTAGCCTTGTTTGGGATCAGTTCATCTTGATTTTGTGTATTTTCTCATTCTGAAATCCATTCTCAATAGATAGGGGCAGAAACTAAAGGCAGACAGACCAGACTCCACAAATACATTTAAAGGTTTTGCTTGGACTTAGGTTGTGTCACATCTGTTCACATTTCTGTAGCCAAAACAAGTCATGAGGCCAAGCCCCAGGGCAGTATGGTAGGAAGTCTGCTAGTTATGAATAATACAGTCTGCATGGCATGGTACAACATTTTGTTTTTCTCAAGGTTAATAATTGCGTCTCTTTTTGTTTTTATATTTTCTTAGTGTTCTATGTTTCTGTCATTAATTTTTCCTCAAATTGCCCAACAGAGGTCTTCTCTGTGCAGTCAAACACATCAGGTAATCAATCCCATATATTTTTTAGCAATATTCCTTCTGAAACCCTCTTTCCTTCTTCATCTCTAATCTGGACTGGCTACTCTCCAGAGCTGTTGCATAAATGTCATCCTAGGATTATGCTTTAATGCTGTTAACTTAATTTTTTAGAGCAGTTTTAGGTTTACAATAAAATTGAGAGGAAGGTACAGAGATTTCCCATATACCCCTGTGCCCCACACATGTATAACCTCCTCCATGATTAACATCACTCACCAGAATGGTAATTTTTTTTTTTTTTTTACCAAGGATGAACCTATATTGAGACATCATAATCACCCAAATTCCTAATTTACCTCAGGGTTCACTGTTGGTGTTGTACGTTCTGTGGGTTTGGATAAATGTATAAAAATAGTACTGAAAATCAGATTCACATGTGACCTTTGCAAAGATTATTGGAGAGCAGTGAAAGGAATAAAATAAATGTCTAGAACACAGACAGCTTACACTAATAACATGTTTGTTTGTGAAAATAAAAGAAACACTTGTAAATGTATTGCTTCTGCCATTTAGTTACTTTGATGTAGTAGCTTCCCAGATCTTCCAGTTTGTTACCCGTGCGGCTACCTTTACCCCAGCCTGCCAGAACGTTCGATGAAGTGCTTACGCATTCATAGACTGAGACGCTAAGAATTCAGTTGGGTTCTCTCATTACTCCAAGCAGATTTCTGCCCTCTCAGCCATGACAACTCAGGCTGAGCTATGAATACTGATGGCAAGCCCTTTTATTATTAATCAGGGATTTGTATGAATTAATTTAAGAACGTGAGGGAAATGAGAGCTTAAAATGAGAATTAAACTTAACATTCTAAATAAAAGTAATGGTACTGCTTGATAATATTTAAAGCTCTAGCAAATAGCAAGTTGGTAAGCTTTGGTGATGGACTAAAAGTATATAACCTCAAAGTTAAGTTGCTAACTAAATACTTGTAACCCCTTTATCAGGATAATGGCATTTCTCTATAATAAGTTGGGTAACAATTACAGTTTTGAGGGTACATCCAATTCTCCTTTGTGTTTATGTGCTGTATGAACTTGAGATATTTCACCACTGATTGCCTAAGATTCTTTGGGATGGTGTAGGACTTTATTTAAAATGTTTATCTAGCAGGTTCAACTCAATTTAAGTCTTGTCCTTAGATGACTAAAAATCACATTTATTGCCCTTAAAATTTGCTATGAGCACATAAAGAAATTTAATTATAGTAATAAAATATGCTACACTTGCATTCCCACATATTTGAAATAAGCACAATTATTATATTGCCTGAAATGCATATATTTGGATTTGTAACCATTATAGCACATGAACATATATAAGGTACCTTTTAAATAAAATATTAATATTTCATAATGAAGTTATTTTATTATACATAAGTATAATTCCTGATATATATTGTTTGTTTATTTAAGTTGTAATTACTACTACTAGAGTAGGGTATATATTTCTAATTTGAGAAAGTTACATGGTGTCTCCTACTGATACAGTAATTAGGACATTGTCTATATTTCACATGATAGAAAAAAGTTTTGTAGTTATATTTACTATTCAGGAAGCTATCCACATATCAGATGTTTTAAGGTACAAGTTTATAGCATCATGGTGTTATGTGTAAAAGTGAAGATCTAAGAGCCTATTTTTTCAAATGGTGATTCGGTTTTTATCATTGAGTCATATTAATAAAGCTCCCCACATATGTCAAATATTTATGGGTTTTCAAAAAATATATATCTTTTAAGGGTAGATAATGATTTAAATAATTTGTAAAGTATGAGTAATATGAGCAGAATATTATCAGTCATCAGACATAAATTATATCTGCATAATTCTTGTCACGCACATTATTTCTCGGATCAGTGCCATATAGAGTAGACATTAAATACATGCTTCTTGATTATATTTAAATAACATTTTAAACCTTTACATTAATTTAAAATTTTTAGGACCAATGTAGCAATGTAACAATATGTGAACAAAATAGGTTACAGCATTCCAATGCAGGCTATCATTGGTCCCCCAAAAGTATCCATTGGTTTTTCCATAGATTCTTATCTAAAACACTCCCAAATTCCCCTTTTATTGAGCTACTTCTTTAGTTAAGTTCTTTCCTTTCTGTCCTTTGGAAGGTATAATTGTTACACCATTTTCCATATATTTATTGATCCTTTCAAATATTTTGAGGGAGGGCACTTTTCTCTTGACTCCTTTTCTTTCCCTTCTCACTTTGTTTTAAATCTGTGGCTCATATCAGAATACAATTTACATGCTTTTTGTCTTGAGAAACTGCTGGAAAATCTGGTGGAACTGTTAGTATTAACCTAACAAAGAAGCACAAGGCTTAGGTTGCAGAGTCAGTATACTAAGGCTAAATTTATGCTTTTATTTAAGATTTGAAAAAGGAAGAAAAAATGCAGTCTCTTAAATAACTTTTACATTTGACTATATGTTATTTTGGTTGTATAGTTGATTAATTTCAAGGAACTTTGTTCATTCATCCTAATTGAGAAATGTTGAATTATGCTCATTTGCATTAATACTATTTAAAAATCAAGCATATGGTAATACTTTACATCAGAAATACATATTTAACACAAAATCAGAAAATAGTGAAAGTAGTTAAATTCTTACGAGCTTTGGCAACTTAAATTTTTATTGTGGTAAAATATACATAAAACATAAAATTTACCATTTTAACCATTTTGAAGAGTACAGTTCTGTGGCACTAAATTCATTCATTGTTATGCAGCTATCACCAACATTTATCTCCAGAACTTTCTCATCTTCTCCAAATGAAAGTCTACACTCACAAACACTAATTCCCCATTTCCCCCATCCCCCATCCGCTGGCAACCACCATTCTACTATCTCCATGAATGTGACTACTCTAGATACCTCGTTTTATGGAATCACATAATATTTGTCCTTTTGTGACTGGCTTATTTCACTTAGTATAATGTCTTCAAGGTTCATCCATGTTGTAGCGTGTGTCAGACTTTCCTTCCTTTTTAAAAGTGAATAATATTCCATTGTGTGAATATATTGCATTTTGTTTATCGAAAGTCATCATGGACGCTTGGGTTGCTTTCATATTTTGGCTATGATAAATAAAGCTGCTATGATTGTGGATGTACAAATTTTGGGGTTTTTTCTAACAATTATAAAAAAATTAAAACATACAGAAAAGTTGAAAGAATTCTTTTACAGTGAATGCCTATATTCCTGCTTCCTAGATTCTACCACTAATGTTTTACTGTGCTTGTCTTAGCAATATTTACCCTTCTCTCTATTGATCCATCAATCTTATATTTTGATGCATTTTCTATCAGTATTTTGCAGACAATATACTTCCTTCTAAATGTTTCAGCATGCATATTATTAATTAGAATTCAGTATTTAGTTTTTCTTTGAAGGTAACATTTATATATGATGAAATGTACAAATCTTCAGTGCAAATTCGATTAATTTTGACAAATGCATGTACCTATGTAACCAAAACTCCCAGGAAGATAAGACCCTTACTGTCACCCTAGAAGGTTCCATCATGCTCCTTCCCAGGTGGTTCTTTCTCCTAATTCCACAAAGGTAACAACTGTTCTGGTAATTCTTCTACTATAGATTGGTTCTGCCTGTTCTCAAACTTTACATAAATGGAATTATAATATGTGCCTTTTTGTATGAGGCTCCCTTTATTTTTCAGAATGTTTTTGAGATTCTTCCATATTGTTGCATAGATCAGTACTTCCTTTATATTGCTGAGCAATATTCCATCATATGAAAATATTGTAGTTTATCCATTGTCTTATAATGGACACTTGGGCTGTTTTCATGGCAACTTATTATTACTGTTATCTCTTATTTTATACAGGATGAAGTGATATCTCCCTTGCTTATTCCCTCACTTTTACATCACTAACATTATGGTGGTGGGAGGTGAGGAGTTCTCCCTGTAGCAGCTACTAAACAGCAGCAGTAGCAAAGGGGAGAAGCTAGGCTTGGGGTAGAGGACAGTCATAGCAGGCTATTGGTACTAAAGTCAGTCTCTATTACAATTGTAAAATTAAACTCAGGTTTTTTTGCAGAGAGAAATTCAAGTCAACCTGTTTGCAGTATTTCATTTGCTAAGTAGACAGTACTCTATCATACCATCTTTGATACCATGGCAAGGTGACACCTCTTACAAATTTAAACATACCAACTTTGCCATGTTTTTGTCTACTGTATGTATAGTGTACGTGCTTTGTATCTGTTCTCTAAATACCATAAGGGCATCAAGACTGTTTTATAGTACAGTCGCTTCATTTAATTTGTGATATCCCAGAGAAAATCTAATTTTTAAAAAAATTACATGGTTTGAGGACAAATAACTAAGGATATCAAAGAAGCATTTAAAATATTAAAACCCACTCTGTATTTTCCAGAAGGTATGAAAGTAATACCATTTAATAGGCTAGCTGCCACCTTACACTTTCGAAGCACTTTAGAGTCATTCATCTGTCTGAGGTAGGACAGTATTAGTACCCTTGCTTGGTTAATAGATGAGAACTCTTTCCCCCTCTGTGTTTTCTAGAATTTATCTAGAACTCTCCCAACAGTGCTTGGGGTCTTCTGTTGGCCTAACAAAGATTCCTTTTAATAATGGCTTTCCCTCATCTCCTGAATACTTCTGGGATGTTTTTTGCACAAGAGTTGTTAAAACTAGATACAAAGAACTGTCAGTTTTTGTGGTAGCAGTAAAAATAAATTTAACTTGAAAATTTGTAAGAGATTATATCATTCATAGAAGATAAAACAATTATATGTAAAAATAGGTAAAATGCTTCATAAATGTGGATAAAGTCTTTAAGCAGATATAGCTTTAATGTGCACCTAATTCAGATTTTTCTTGAAAAAAAGGAAAGAGGAAGGAAAGAAACCACAGATGTTTAGTTCCTGATTTTGTCATAAATGGCTACAAGGATAGTATCTCTGCAGATTATTGCCTATCTTATTACTTGAACTGATAACCTTAAATTAGAGCATGTTTATGGGAACTTTATAATTTGACGAAGTAAAGTGTCATCCCATTCAGACACCTGTCTGTGCTAGTCTTTGTTCATTTAAATACAAAGCATTTTGAAGGCAAAAATTCCAAAGCCTGATTATCTATGCTTATTTACAAGTATGGTTAATCCTGTTCTTTTTGAGCTTCTTAATACTGCATAAAAATATTTATCATTAGGTAGTCTTAATGTAGATATCTTCAGCACTTCTACAGAAAGTCATTGTCAGAGAATTCATTCCAATTCAAGGTTAATTAGTGTACCATTAAAATAATGTGTTACCAAAATTAATTACATTGCAGGTCAAGCAACGTGCTAAAAAGCGTAGTGTAAGTGTCCGAGAGCACCTCCTCCTCCTTAAAACATTACTGTAGGGTGCCGCCCTTCTGGAAAATATATCCAAAGTGGAAATCACTACTGAGGTCCAGTCATAGGTGTTTCCCCTAAAGTAAATTTTTGGCACCACATATGGGAAATTTAAAATATAACTCCCATTAACAGTAAAATGAGTTGCTTGTCTTCTTTCCCATTGAAACAGCTAAGGATTTATATTTTATTATTAATCGATATAACCCTATTGGGTTAATTCTAAGAAGAAATCAGGAACCTAGTGAGGAAGTAGAAATTATCTTGTGGGAAAAGTACTAGATATATTAATATTATGTTTTCGTACTTAACTGTTAGGTAGTTCTGGTAGGTGCCCTGTGAAAGTATATCACACATCATTTTAACTATGTAGTAATTCTTGTTAATAGTTTAACTTAATAGCCATAAAATGTACATTTAAAGTTAGAACTAAAAATGATGGAGACTTTGAAATTTTATCTAATTCTTTTAATGTAAAAGCTGTGAAACAGTTATATTGAACTATAGAATATTTTATATATTGTTATTTGTTCTGAATCTTGTGAGGCTATCTAATTATTCATTTGGAGGGTTTTGAAATTACTGTCCTAATAACAGCAGGTCATTAGAGTTACAGAAATTTTAACATAGGATACTGTTCTCTACTCGACAGAACATTTTTTACTTGGCTTTTAGAGTTGTCTCCATTTTAAAAAATTATTAGTGGGCTCTGAACAAAGTGGTTTTATTACAACAACAAATTTTGAATGATTTGCCCACATGTTTTAATTTTCTGCTTCTCTTCCTGTTTGGAATTTGAGTAAGCCTATTAGAAAACATAGTGATAGCTAAGTAGAAATAAGTTGAGCAAATGAAAGAAAAGGCCGAGCAGTTTGTAGGGAAGACATTGTCTTTGGTTTTTTGTGTGTTTTCAAGAATAGATCCTGGTTTAATTAGTTGAACTAATAGGTGCTTGAAGAGTCTGGAAGATAAAGAGTGTAAAAGGGTTTTAAAAAGCTTTCTTGAAAGGTGCCTTTTCCTTTAAAGCCATCTTTGCCCCACTTTGTCCTACTTAAATCTTTTCTAAAATGGCATAAAGCAGGGATTTCAACTTAATGTGGAAAAACATTCCAGTTCTTAAAAATGACAACATCACCACCACCCTCAGAAGGTGATGCTAAGCCATACATCACTCATTGCTTCCAAGGAGCCCTTAGCTATTGGGGTTTTGTTTATTCGTTGGACCACATAGGCTTCTTTCGTTAATTAAAACAAGATTTTCTAACGGTGCAGAATAGAGTTAGCACATTGATAACAACTCCGAGATTTTGGGTAGACAACAGTTAATGTTTCATATTTAGTACTTTCCCTCCTAACAGTTAATTATCTATTCTCTTTTACAAGTGGCTATCACAGTCGACTTTTGAAGCTAGACACCAAGTAGACTATACTAGGGTTTTTGAGATAAGAGTGTAAATTTGGGCTATTAAGAGAAAATGCTTACTTTCAAACTGATTAAATTTTCTTACATTTTGAGTAAATTTAAATATACTACATTTAGATTATGTTTTCTGCCTATGTTTAAGTACTTGTTTTTTTATCCATCAGATTTCTTTCACGGGAAGTGGCAAATGTGATCATTTAAGAAAACTATCTTTTACATTTATAAAGTAGTACTTTAAAATGTTCAAAGTATTATCTTGCAGCTCATTCACTCAACAAGTATTATCCTTATTTTCGTTCTATAGGTGAGGAAACTGATCAGGCTGACATCAGTCACTGGGCTAGAACATAATGGATTCCAGAAGTAGAACTCGGAATTTCTAATTGATTTCGAAAAGTTGACTGCTTTTCCCATAGAGCATTTTATATCAGCCATTTTTAGAATAATTAACCCAGTTTTACTTATTATTTTGTCTTTCTTAAAACATTATCTCTTTTATATGGCCCCAGAGCTGTATTAACAAATTTATTTCTCTTTTTCTGTGTTTTTAGGGCAGAGCTCTACTCCATTGGGCATGTGATCGAGGACATAAGGAACTAGTCACAGTCTTGCTACAGTATAGAGCTGATATTAACTCTCAGGTAAGAGTGATGAAGGGGGAGCTTGTTTAAAAAATTGACGTCAAATCCACACATAACATAAAATTCACCATTAACTATTGTAAAGTGTACAGCTTAGTGGCCTTAGTACACATAACAGTGTTAGACATCTGTCACTGCTATCTTGTTCCACAACATTTTCATCACCCCAACAGGAAACCTTGTACCCATTAAGCAATCACTACCTATATCCCTTTAGTGTATTTCTGGGCTATTCTTCTGTACCATTGCTCTGTTTGTCTGTTCATGTACTTGTGCTCTTCTTTTTAAAGCATTATAGCTTCAAAATACTTTTTCATATCTTTTAGGATAGACTCCTTCCCTACTTGTTCAGAATTTTTCCTTTTCTTTTTGTTTGTTTATTTTTGTTTGTGAACTTTGTAATCATCTTTTCAACCCTTGCTTCCCCCAACCATCACCACCATCACTAAATTTAAAAAAAAAAAGAAAAAAAAGAAAGAAACTGTTGGTGCACTCGTGTCTTTTATTTGGTTTGGATTGTTAGGGAGTATTTTTAAAATTATTTTTGTTTTTCATTTACAGTTATCATTCAGTATTATTTTGTATTTGTTTCAAGTATACAGCATAGTGGTTAGACAATTATATAATTTATGAAGTGATCTCCCTGATAATTCTACTTCCCACCATACATAATTATTATATTATTATTGACTATTTTCCCCTATGCTATACTTTTCATCCAGTGACTGTTTTGTAACTTCATACTCCCTTCACCTTTTTCACCTGTCCCCCCACCTCCCTCCCATCTGGCAACCTTCAGTTTATTCTATTTCTGTTTTGTTTGTTCATTTATTTTATTCTTTAGACTGTACATATAAGTGAAATTATGTTATTTGTCTTCCTCTATTTGACTTATTTCACTTAGCACAATACCCTCTAGGTCCATCCATATTGTTCAAATGGCAAAATTTTGTTCTTTTTTATGGCTGACTAATATTCCATTGTATATATGTACCACATTTTCTTTATCCAGTCGTCTGTTGATGGACATTTGGGTTGCTTCCATATCTTAGCCACTGAGCATAGGGGTGCATATATCTTTCAACTTAGTGTTTTGAATTTCTTCAGAGTGTTTTGGAGGGGAATGTCCTCAAGTTAGGCATAGCCTGAGATTTTTGCCTGTGGGTTTCCTATTCTCTTTGTTTGGGTAATATAAGACAGACAATCCAAAAACTGCCTTTTGCGGCTTTATAGAACACTTTCCTGAATATAAATTTTAATGTAAAGTAAAAGTTTCATGTTGGTTTTTAGAATGGATCAGTTAGGACTATATATCTAGCCAATGGTTTCCTTTTTCTCTTTGTATTCACATGACCACTTTATATTGATCCTAGCCTTGATTTTCCTTTGTTATTGACAGTCCTAACTCACATGATCTAGTTTCATTTGGGGAATGCTTTGTCAGTTTGGGTTTCTAACATGCTTCCAAGTCAAGAGGCTTTTGGAAATTAGCTCTCAGAATAGCTTTCCCCTTGTAATTTCTTCTTTGGTTTCATTATTGAAAACTCTTTGAAAATATAGACAATACAAACATAATAAATGGAAGTAAAGGTTCATCTCTCTCATGACTCAGTCTTTCTTAAACAACATTATTATTGACTGGTCTATTGGTTGCCAAAAAGGAAAATCAATTTTATTAGAAGTATTTGCTTGACCACAGATCTTGGTTACTGAACCAGCTGAGACAGGCTGATGTTATCAACTATCTGAAGACTAATTTTTACTATTAGCCTGAAACTGAGTAGTAATTAGAAATATGTCACAGTCTACTCTGTGTTTTCCTGTCATTTTTACCCTTCAGTATATCTCTCATATACTTTATTTCCCTGCAGTTTCTATATTCTGTGACTCTGATGAAATTGGAACTTTTAATTTTATTTCTAGGAAAGATCCTTTATAGATTTCATTTGTTATCTGGCAGTATTATGGACACTGTTTTGTCTTTTCCACTGCTTGGTACTGATATTTAGGTCAGCTCTGGAAGCTAGGTTCTTAACCACATTTGAGATTAAGACATAGGTTAAATACACACACACACACACACCCCATCCCACCCCACCCCCACCCCTGCAGACCTCTTGAGTGACTTTGATCTTTCAAGCCCTGGAGAAATACTAAAGTTACTCCCAAAGCACATTAGAAAGTATTTGAATGCTGAAGATTTATTGCTAGGTTTTCTCAGAATTACTGTAAAGTAACATTAAGAAAATAAGCAGGATGGAGGGAGGAGTAGGAGCATTGGTCGTGTTAGGTGTCTACACTGTGCACTGGTTGTTATGAAATTCAAAAGGAAATTATTTTGTTTGAGTGGTACTGAAACATTTAAGGATTCTGTGATTTATAAATTACAAAAACTTATGGTTAATATAATGGCATAGAGCAACATACCTTCTCGGTGAATACCTTGGTGACCATCTGTGTGTTGTAAAAGATTTCAGAACATGAGATGTTAACTAGATTTATTGTAGTGGTTATCTCATATGCAAATATCAAATTATTATGTTATCCACCTGAAATGAAACTATTATCATGTTTTATGTCAGTTATACCTCAATAAAAAAGAAGTGGCTCAGTGGTTGAGCATCAACCCATGAACCAAGAAGTCCCCGGTTAGATTCCCAGTCAGAGCACATGCCCATGTTGTGGGCTCCATCCCCAGTAGGGGGCATGCCAGAGGCAGCCAATCTATGTCTCTTTCTCATCGATGTTTCTATCTGTCCCTCTCTTTTCCTCCCTCTCTCTAAAAATCAATAAAGTTGTATTTTTTTAAAAAAGAAAACTTGTGGAATGAAAGAATAAATGAATGAATCTGGGGGGGAAATGCCATATGAATTTTATGAAATAAATAGAAAATATTTAAAAAATAAAAGAATGGGGATAATGACAATTCTAGATTTTTATCTGGCTATTATGGGGCTTAAAATGATGGCAGTAGGCCCTCCACCTCAAGGCTGTCCTGTTGCTGCTGCCAAGTCTACTCCTCCCCAAGTCCACCAAGCATGTTGCTGCCAACAGCCTTCCAAAGATTGCAGTTTACTGTATCACTGACCTGGTCAGAACTCTCTACTGACTGCACAGCCTATAGGATAACTTCCAAATTCTGTGGTTTTGAATTCAGAGTTCATCATCTAAAAAAAATCAAAAAAACAAATCAAGAAACAGGTATAAAGCAGCAAATAAAACCATCTGTAATCTGTTATGTGAAGGGGTGTTGACATAAAACAGCTCTTCAGTATTTACTAGATACTGAGCATTTTATGTGTATTGTCTCTCTTAGTTATTGCATCAATTCAGTTTAGGTATATTATTTTTTGTTTTTTATTGCTGAAGAAACAGGAGCTTTAAGAAGTTGTAGAGCTGTTAAGTGACAAAACCTAGATTTGAACATGCCATTCTGACTCCAAAGCCCAGGCTCTCAAACCCTCAGCTGTGAGATTTGAGTACCTTTTATTCTCGTTTTTATTTTCTCTGCTACATATATGTAATATTTTAAAGATATTTGGTACAGTGTGGTACACAGAGTAGTTTTCCTTCATTATTTAAAGTAATGGAGCTATAAAACACATTCATTGAGGTCCATACTGTACAGAAATCTTAAGGATACAATTGTGCGTGTGTGTGTGTGTGTGTAAAATTTATAATGTGTATAATATATAAGGTGTATGTATATATGTATAGATACAATTTTATTTGCCATAGCTCTAATGCATAGTATATAAGGACATCATAATGTGTATATATATGTGCAGCTACCACCCATATCAAATTAGAATATTTCCAGAACCCCTAGGAAGTTTGTTTTCTTAACCTGCTTCCTATCAATATCAATCTTCCCACCCTCCACTCTGAGCTAACTATTATTCTGATTTCTTTCACCGTGGATTAGGTAGTTCTACCTCATCTTAAAATTCAAATATTTTGAATCATATGATACATATTCTTTTGGATCAGGCTTATTATGCTCAGTGTAACATTTCATTGCAAGCATATACCACAATTTATTCATTTTCCTGTTGATAGACATTTAGTTTTTAGGGTTTTTTCCCTTCAGTTTTGGCTGTTATGAATAAATTACCTGTGAACATCCCTCAACATGGGCACATATATTTTCGTTTCTCTTACATCTTGCTCAGGAGTAGAAGTGTTGGGGCATATGGTAAATGTGTGTTTAAACTTTTGAGGAACTGCTTATGGTTTTTCAAAGAGCCAGCCCCATTTTACACTCCCACCAGCAATATATCAGAGTTTCTGTTTCTCCACGTCTTTATCAACACTATTATTTGTCATTTGATTTTAGTCATGCCAGTGTATCTCATGGTATCTCATGTGGTTTTGATTTTCATTTCCCTGGTGGTTAATGATGTTGAGCATCTTTTATGTGCTTATTGGCCATTTTTACATGTTCTTTGGGGAAATGTCTATTCAGATCCTGAGCCCCCCTCCTTTTTTTTTATTGGCAGGGGGAACAAAGACCATGGAAAGTATAGTAAGGTTCTTTAGAAGCAAAATCTGTTATGGGATATGATGGACTCAGGGCCAGCCCTTTTGAGGCAAATCATCATTTGTGACTCATGCCGTCCTCTCACTCATCTGAAATATTTACATAGATGAAATCAGCTTTGAAAGGACCAACAGTGGTGACCTCAAAAGGAAAATATGTCATGACAGAAGCCTGAAGGGTATGAGTACAAGGAAGTAGGTTGTGAGCTTTGCTTAGGTGATGGTATTAGTGGTGGGATAAATGAAGTGACTGCATGAATCAGCTTTTTGGCACTTTTCTTTTAACCTCTCTCATCTAGCACCATCCTGGTGGGAGAAGGGAAGCCTTGCCTGCTACCATTGGACAGGAGGTAAAATGACAATATCAGTAAATAGTAATGTTACACACACACACAGTAATACCTAGATCAGCCATTTAAAAAAACCTATACAAAGATTTAATAACAAACACTATAGATAAATTAATATTTAGGTGACTTCACCAATCATGTCATCTGACCCTGGAAAGCTTTAAATTACAGATTCAGTTTCTTTAACCTGATACAAGGCTGTTCACATATTTTATGTTTTTCTTTTGTCAGTTTTAATAAGTTGGGTTTTTCAAGGATTTGTCCATTTCATCTTAAGTTGTAAAATATTGGCTTACACTTGTTCATAATATCGTCTTGGTATTGTTTTAGTCTCTTAGAATGTGTAGTGATATTTCTTTTTTTTAAATTTCTGATATTGGTAGTTTATTTTTTACTAATTACATTTGCTAAGGGTTTGTCAACTTTATTAATCTTTTCAAAGAATGAGCTTTTAGCTTTGTTTATTGTCTCCACTGTACATTTGGTGTCTGTCATTGATTTCAGCTCTTTATTATTTCCCTCTACTTTCTTTGGATTTAATTTGCTGTTCTTTTTCTGGCTTCCTGAAATGGAAGCTTAGATCATTGATTTTCAACTATTCTTTTCTAATAGGTGTACTCAGAGGTATAAATTTCTCTTTATGCACTACTTTAAATGCATTTAGCAGATTTTGATGTATTTTTATTATCCTCTAGTCAAAATATTTTTAAATTTTTACTGTGATTTGTTTCTTTAAATCATGGGCCATCCAGATGTGTGTTTGTTTAATTGCCAATACTTGGGGATTTTATAGTTCTCTTTCTATATTCATTTTTAGTTTGATTCTATTATGATGAGAGAACCTACTCTGGAGAGTTTCAATATTTTTTAAATTAACACTTGCTTTTTGGCCCATTATATGATGTATTTTGGGGAATGTTGCATGTTCACTTGAAAAGACTGTATTTTGCAATTGTTTGGTGTAGTCTTCCACAAATACCATTTAGGTGAAGTTGGTTAATTTACATTTTTATCCTTACCCAAGGATATGTTTTCCATTGCTTTTAGAGAGAGGGGAGGGGGAAGAGAAACAGAGACAGACACATCGATGTGAGAGAAAAACATCAATTGGTGCCCCAACACAGTTCAAACCCGCACCCTAGGTGTGTGCCCTGACCGGGAATCAAACCCCCCACCTTTTGGTGTGTGGGATGATGCTCTAACCAGCCAAGCCACACTGGCCAGGGCTTGTGTGCTTTTTTTAGGAACTCTGACTTTCCTCACAGCCCCTGAATTTGTAAAATAAATCATGTAAGAGAGCAGCATTTTGTGTTTGGAGCATCTAAATTTTTTGAATTGTTGAACCAACCCCACAGCCTCCGAAAGTTTTGCTGATTTTATTTCCCCCAGTGTCATCATCCATTTGAGCCGCCCTCAGTCCTGAGCCTGTGCACAGATTCAGCAAATGCCCCAGCTACAGAAGCAGCAGGAGAGAGAGCCTGACTATTCCTGAGCGTTTGTTTCATGTGAACTTGAATATCAGTTTGTATAACTCTATAAAATAGCTTGTTGGTTTTGGGGGGAGGGGGGGTGCCTTGAATTTATAAGTTAAGGAGAACTGACATATTCATAATATTGAGTCATCCTATCCAAGTATAGGAGATATCTTTACATTTGATCAAGTCTACTTTTGTGTCTTTTCAGTATTTAAAATTTTTCCCCATGACTTTTGCACGTTTCTTGTTAAATTTATTCTTAAATATTTCATCTTTGTTGCTATAAATTGTTTACTATGTATTAGTTTCTCAAATGTTTGAGATTTTAGATCTCTAATTTCTTTACTTTAATGTAGCTCTCATGGCATTTATATGATGTTAAGGCATTGTCTACATTTCAACTGTAAGTGAAGGTGTAAATATGTTAAATTTTCCCGTTTTTCCTTATGTCTTGTCCTTGTGAACCTAATTAAGGGGTCATTTGGAAAGTCTGGACTAATGTGTTAAATCGCCTGTATGATTTGCTAGAGAATTGCTTTAATTCCGCTTAAGAATATGCAATTAATGAAAGTTAGGTGGGAAAACAGACGCTCTTTGCCAAAACACGATACATTTTGTCACTTGATCTTTTTTTCCTTCTGAGTGAATCATTATGAAAATAGCCTTCGCCCTCAAATTACTGCTTTAATTCTTGATTCTCTCACACATTGTAAAGTCCAGCCCTCATACCAGTTTTACTTTCTTCCTAGATTACTAATTTGTTTTGGGTGCTGAGAAAGAAATGTTTACTAGTGCTTGAGCATAGAACCTTTCCATAGGAAAATATAAAACTCCTTTCTAAAACAAATTAAGTGTACATGTGTAGTGAGGGGGATGTTGAGGGATGGAGATTAAATCCAATAGCTGTACTTTTAAAAAATATAATTGTTTTATTTCCCCTTAAAGGAATCATTTTCGCATATACCTATTTCTTTCCTATAAGATATTTGATAAGAATGCTTCAATTTTTAAAGGCCTGATAAATCAGTGATTTATAATGTATATGGCATATCCTTTTACACCCAGAATGTGCCTTTCAAATATACATTGAGTTCTTGGTGTTTCAAGTGCAGAGTTTGATTTTTCATTGCTTTTAATATTGAAATTACCACTGCACTTAGGCATTCTAGTTAAATCTTTTCTTGGTAGTTCCTAGAGCCAATCAAAACTCAAAATTTTAATAACCAAATACATAAAAGGGTTTTTACTTTGTCAACAACATCAGTTGATAATGTAAATAGTTTTTGGGATCTTCTTTATACTTACTTAAAATCTTACAATTTCAGTATCATATACCAAATATTACATTCCAGACTGTGGACATTCTTAAATAATATTCTTTACATTTCAAAATAATTTTTATATTTAAGGGGTAATTCATAAAGTTAGAACAGTATTTTAGCAAATCCTGATCCCACCAATTATTGTTGATATCAACAAGATTTAGAATTTTCATTGTCCAATATATAATCTGCCCCAATGGGTTATGGATTAAAAATAAATATACTTGCACATTTTTATGCTTTGTAAGCTTTGATATTGCCTTCTCAATGACATTCTGATTTGTCTGTTTTTAACACATTAACCAGCTATAGGAAAAGTGCATTTAGCTAAAGACTGGGATTTTCCCTAGATGATGGTATTTTTTTCTTGATGCTCTGAGATTATTAAATGTTTTAAATTACCTTTTTACAAATTATTGTTTTGATGAGTTACTCTTTAATGAAACCCTAAAATAGCAGCATAGTGCTAAAATGACAAGTAGTACTTTGATTTCTCTATGCAAAGAGCATGTTCAGAAAGCTGAAATAAAAGGGGAAATTCCAATGAAGGAAGAAGAAATAAAAAGTAAGTGAGGTAATCAAAGTCAGAGAAATTGATATTGGCAGGTCCTGAATGATGTTTCTAGATGAGCAATCTTTCAAAATACTTCTTGTACATTGCTTCTATTCCTTTATTTATTATTAAAATAACATGATCCATGAGGAGCTTGGGGTGACTCTCGGCCTAGCTAATTCTAATTAATCCAGTCAGGGAGAGCAGTAGGGTAAGTGGAGCAGTCTATCGGATTGAAATTCATAACTTAATTGAGGTCAAAGTCCCGGTCTGGGAGAACAAAAGTCTTTTGCTAGGACCAGGCAGATCAATAGCAATAAATATCTGGCTTGGATACAAGTAGCTTATAGTGACAGATTATCTGACAGTGGCCAGAGGTCTTGGTTCTGTTAAGGGCAGTCTTGAGCATGCCATGGTTCTTGCTGATGTTCAATCCATACCCGTGACACTTGGAAAGAAGTAAGTGGTACTCTCAAGAACTCTTGAAAGTCTTATGGAAGCACTATGTATGAGACTCCAGTGACTTCTGTTTGTTATTATCGGATGAACATTGCCTCATGACACAATTTAATGGAGATTCTATCATATTGCCAGTAAGATCCAAAGGATTTGCAAAGTTGATTAATCTTGAAAGCTAACTTTCCCCTTAATAATTCAAAAAGGGTGTATAGAATTGCTTTGGGGGAGGAACTAACACAAGACCATGTTGTCTTGATTTGTACATAACTGTAAAAGTTGAGGACCATGTTATGTTAACATTAAGGAGTTAGTGTTAACTCTTTTAAGTTTGAATGGTGTGTGGTTGTGTAGGAATTTTGCTTGTTTTTAGGTGCACACTAATATATTTAGGGACAAGATGCCATGATATCTATAATTTCTTTAACCTGCTTCAACAAAAAATATACAGAAAGGTGAAAAGAAAGAAAACAAGGCAAGATGTTATCAATTGTTAAATATGAGTATTAGGTCTCTACCTTTCTATATATTTAAATATTTTCATTTTTTAAAAAGTAACAACAAAAAAGAACCCTATGTAATAAAACCATTAGCTAGTGTGTTACCAGAAAAGGTTTCCCTCTGTTCCATTCTGTTCTATTTTTAATTTCTACTTAGTTCTCAAAAGTTTAGCTGTTCTTTTATGCATTATATTATGGTTTATCCATAATAATACTTAATTAGTATAAAACTTTGTGTTCTACTCATCATTTAATAATATTATTGCAACTGAGTCTCAACTACATTTTGACTGTGGGAGAGGAGCTCTTGGGATTTGCAGTCGCCGGCCTTATAATGGATGGAGAGCTTCATAGTATATATTCCATCTCCATTGACACTTTTCTAGTTCAACCTATCATTCCTTCATTCGTAGATTATTGTGTCAATTTATTAACAAGACTTTTTTGGTCCTATGTATTTATGACAGATTAGTTTCCTTAAATGTCATGGTCTAAATGCTACTTCACTATCTAAGTGAGTCTATTATCAAAAACCTCTAGTAGTTTCTTATCTACTAGTCAATTCTCAACTTTTATGATTGACTCTCAAAGCCCCATCTCTGTGACCAAACTGTTTTATCTAGTGTTCCTCACTTTATGAAGTTGGTGAGCTCACTTTGTATATTCCAGAAGTTCCCAAATCTAGATTACCAGCATTAACTATAGATCTTTTTAAAAATAAGCCTCAGCTCCAGAAATTATGACTCAGTAGGTGAATAGCGCTTAGGGGGTGTTGGGAAGATGAGAATCTCAAAATTATAAAATGTCTTCATGTAATTCTGTAGTGCCAGGTTTGTAATTCTGAACCCTATACTCACCTGCCAGTCCTTCAGTGCTGCCTACCTTAAGTAGGAGTTAAGATAAAAACAGGCAAAATTAATTCATTCCTCTATGAATCACTAACAACTGTTTAGAATTATTAGGTATGGTTTCACTTTTAAAGGAGGGATAAAATTTTACATATAATCCTGTTGGCTGAGCACTTGTTATTTTTCAAATAATTGTGCAACATGGTCTCTTTTTTTCCTTATAATAATCCTGTTAAATGAATTTTTCCACATAATAATCCAAAGTCACATAGGTGCTGCAATATTAAGATTCAAATCCAAGTTTTCCAATAATAAGTGATCTCTAATTGATAAATTTTTAGTTTATCAAAATAAAGTGGAAACATCAAGGCTTTTTAGAGAAGCTGTTTTTAAGCAGAACAAAAAACAAGGCAGTCCAGGCCTTGCAGACGCCACCGCCCCGGAGCTGTCCTGCTCAGCCGTGGTCAACCACACCATGTTCTTCGACATCACCATCTGTGAGAGACAGTAGAAGACTTTCATGCTCTGAGCACTGGGGAGAAAGGATTAGGTTATAAAAGTTCCTGCTTTCACAGAATTATTCTGGGATTTATGTGCCAGGGTGGTGACTTCATAATCCATGATGGGACAAGTGGCAAATCCATCTATGGGGAGAAATTTGATGTTGGGAATTCCATCCTGAAGCATGCAGGTCCTGGCTTCTTGTCCATAGGAAATGCTGGACCCAAAAAACGGTTTCTAGTTTTTCATCTGCACTGCCCAGACTGAATGGTTGGATGGCAAGCATGTGGTCTTCGGCTGGGCGAAAGATGGCATGGATATTGTGGTAGCAATGGAGTGTTTTGGGTTTAAGAATGGCAAGACCAGCAAGATCACCATTGCTGGTTGTGGACAGCTCTAACCAACAAACCATTCCTTCTGTAGCTCAGGAGAGTACCCCTTCGCCTCCATCTTCTTGGAATGTTCTATAATCTTTGTGCTCTTGCTGCAGTTCATTGGGTTCCATATTTTCCTTACCCTTTCCAAGTCAAGCTGGATTTCAGAGTTAAGTTTATGATTATGAAATAAAAGCTCCACAACAACAACAAAAAATCAAGGCAGTCCAACATGAGATTGTTTCCCAGCATGTTTCTACAGGTTGTGACATTCGTTCATTTGGAACTCACCTATTTTCCATAAGTTCATGTACACACCAAAATAATAATAAAACAACTCTTCTTTGATGGCAAATTGGGGGACAGAAGGTGTAGTTTTTTAATGGGTGACTTGGAATCTAAACGTAGTCAGAGACTACCCTGAGTTCAGGAAAGTGGTAGAAAAAGTCCAAAGGAGATAAAGAAGTTTTCTCAAGAAAACTCCACTGAATTTATACTCTTCTCCAACAGTTTTATTTAACCAGTGTTACTGTGTTATTTGTATTTACTTTATTACCCACCTTGTGTTTTCTCTCCAGTTGGATTGTGAGTTCCTTAAGTGCAGAAACTATGTTTTCTATTTCTTTAATATCCCTACTGGTCTCTTGTGTAATGTTTGAGATATAGTATACATTCAGTAAATATTATAAAATATTGAAAAATGATTGTTCCTTTGTAGATAAATACTCCCCCAGCCTGAAACACATACACATACATGTGTGCACACATACATACACACGCAAAACCCTTTTCCCTAGATTTTCTTCATTAAAGCATCACCTCTTTTAGGAGGACCCTGACCTAGCCCCTGTCCTTTTGTTTCAACTACAACCTCCCTTTGGATTCTCTCTTTTGCACTCCTTTAATATACTGTGTTCACATCTTTCATAGAATTATTCATTCTTTATTATAAATATCTCCATTCATAAGACTCCAGGCTCCTTGAGATTAGGAATTTTGCTATTTTTCTAGTCCCAAATCCTAATGCATTACTGGACATATCACTTAATAATATGTGTTTGATATGAACAAAGATTAAGATTTAGAATAGAAATAATGCCTCTATAAAACTGTTTTTTTAGAAATTTATAGAAAGAAAATAAGGAAAGAAATTAGATTAGTAAAACTTGATCTTAATAGGTTATCTGAATACTTCATGACTTTGTTGACATCTGGTCAATATGCTTATTTATTCTGTAAAGAATTGTTTGAGAGGGGCAGGCCATAACAAATATGCTATATATCAGATAGACATTCTTGAGCAGTGGATGCTAAAGACTTTGTTCTAAAGATAAATTAGATGTACTCTTAAATGAAGGTCATGCATTATGAGACCACAATGCCCATGTTCAAGTGACTTACTGCTCTTGATAAATATCTTGGCAATGGACTGGTTTTGTCTCATGTAGCTGTTATTTATTTTTTTCAAACAGTTCTTTATTTCTTAGAAATGCAGTTTCTTATTTAACATAATTTTTAAATTATGAATGGTTAAAAGAAATACAGAGGATGTTATAAAACTGATAGGATATTCATTTATGACAGGAGTAGAAAAAAGAACTGAGGTATAAGATAACCATGTCTCTCTCTTTTATTTCCCCCTTCCCAAAATATAAAATTTATATCCACTTTGTACATTTTTTTTCTTTTTAAAAAATTATTTTATTTTATTGATTTTTAGAGAGAAAGGAAGGAAGCGGGGGAGAGAGAGAAACATCGATTGGCTGCCTCCCCTGACTGGAGATCTAGCCTGCAACCTGAGTTTGTGCCATGACTGGGAATCTAACCAAAACCCTTTGATGCACAGGACAATACTCCAACCTACTGAGCCATACCGACCAGGGCTCCACTTTGTACTTTTAAATCATGTCTTTACCGGGAACTCAGTTGGCTTATATAGAGACCAGTCCAAATGGCCCAGTTCACTTTAGGATCCAGCCCAAGGGTAGATCATGCTGCTGAGATGTGTACCCCAAGGGGCAAGTGAATGGCAAGTAGGGGAATGGATTGACCGTGGACGTGGGAGCTAAGGTGGCTGTACTCATGTATGTGTTGCCCTTTGTGATGCAGAATGGAGCCAGGGGATGGGAAAAGAAGGTTCTGGAGATATCCATTTGTACTCTTGTCCTGGGAACATACAAGTGTTGGGGAGACCTACCTACCAGCTTGGTGATTTTCAAAGTGCTTTGTGAATCCCTACAGAATTACCTAGAAGTTTCCCTCCCCACTTCAGCTTCTACCTATTTTTAAGATTGGACTTCTGAATAAGATTTTGTTTTAAGAAAAAGTTGTCCTATAATGGATTATGAAGGTAGGGATTAAGTCTGGTCCTCACTGTGTACCAAGCCTTTAGTATTATTTAATACTAAATTAAATATTTAGCATTTTGTAAATATTTGTTGATTAATAAAACAAATGTATTCGGTCCCTTATGCAAAGAAATCTCTACATCTCCAAAAAATGTAGGCTGGGTTTTCTGGTTAACAGAGAGACAAATGTCAATGCAAAGGAAGTCTGAAAATTGTGGATAAAGATGATGAAATCAGCATTTATAGATAAAATATTTTTTTCTATTCCATAAAATAAGTTTATATATATTAGCTCATTTTATCCTTATAGGAATCCTGTGTGATATTGTCCTCATTTCACAGTTGAGGAACCTAAAGCTCAGAGAGATTATGGGAATTGCTTAAGGACACAAAGCTAGTAAGTAGGAAACCAGAGTTCACATTTCAGTGTTTTGAGGGCAGATCCTATGCTTTTATCCTGCACTGCGCTGCCATCACACTCTGTCACACTGATTCAGTGCTTTTAGAATTCAGTCATCTGATGCATTGTATGAGGATTACAGTAAGAAGTTCTGCATGTCCTTAATAGTTTCTTATTTATAATGAAATTCTTCTATGTAGACATTATTTAGTTTACCAGGTTTTCCCCTTCAGCGTGACTTTTAGTCCATGTTCCTATTCTTACAGCTCATAATTTTCTTTAATATGTTATGTTTTTCTGTCATTTTTATATTGAATGCTCACTCCTTTTGCTAAGTTTGTATCTGAGAATGAACAACTGGCTCACAGTACAGTGTGAATCAAGTTCAAATTACTTTGAGTTCACAGAACACCCAGTGTCATCTTATTTTTACATCTAACTGAATTATAGGACACTGTCAAAGTGTTATGTCCTGGTATAGTAAATTGCTCCTTCTTAATGGTCCCCTGGCTACATTCTCTCTTGCTATTGCTATAAACCAGAAATTGTTGACATCTTACATTATCGTAAGCTTGAAAACAAAAGAACTGTTTTATCCTCAAGCAGTCCACCTCCTTCACCATGAAGGTTTCCGAACATCTTAGCTACCTACAGCTGAATCATAACATTTTATATACTTGAAAGTTGACTGTGCCCTCAGAATTGGATTAATTCTATAATTCTGCAACTTTTTTAAAAGACAGGCATTTCTTTCTCATTGAACTCAAGAAATGGATCAGTCATCTTCTTAAAACTTGTTTGAATATTGAAGTGGTGGTTCATTGATGATTTCCGAGATTTATTATTTGAATGTATGCATGTTATAAAATATATTTGGTCATGCTTAGTGTTGCTGAGTCTAAAATGTTCTTCCAAATGTCACATTATGAGGATGAATTAAAGATGAAAGGATTACACAAAGTAACAAATGAGTCAACAGAGTAAGGTCTAGAAATGGTCAAGCTTGCTGATCAAACCGATGTACTCCTAGAGTGGTTAATAATGCCTTCAAGATGGGAATAAGATAACTCAGGGAAAAATGATTCTTCAGAGAAAAGGTGATTTTTTTGTAAAACAAGTGCTATAGAATATTTATGGGCCATGTTAATCTGCACATATATTGAGATTGATTATGCACAAATATCTGTAGAAAATTTGATGGTTTTTGTGGACCATAGGCGAACAAGGTTGCAGTGTAGTGTTGATCTTACAAAAACCAACTTAATGCTGCCCCTACAGTAACAGAAATATAACCTGTAAAAGCCAGAGAAAAATGCTATTATATACATAGAAGATTATAAGTAATATAAAGCATAAAGTTTAGATTTTTGCATTTCCAAAAGGGTGTTGATAAATTTGAAGAATCGAGAGAAAGGTTTTTGAAAATGTGTAGTTTGGAAATGGAGTTTTTGAGGAGTGTCATGGTCACAAACTGGCATGGGTCATATGCATCCCAGAGATCTATTTTTGTTTGGCACTCATAGTGCTACCCACAGTTTATTTGTAATTTACTGCCAATTTCACATAAAAAATACAGATTTTAGGATTCTCTTGAAAAATCTGAAAATACGGCAGTCCTGGGCACATTCGCATGTGGCAGCAGTCAGCTAGAGCTTAGTAGATACTGCCCTCTGTTGACAGCCCCAGAGCAGTTCAGTTCCCCGTGACCCCCCTCTTGCTTCCTGATCCAATTAACCTCTCCCTTTTATATTTACTGCCTGAAGTCATCTGGGGGGTTTATAACCTTGTGTGTAGAAAGACTAGACTTGGAGTCAAGTTGCCTATGTTCCAGTTTCTATTCTGCCACTGACTGCATGACCTTGAATAAAGCATATTGTAAAATCTTAATGGTAGAAAGGAATTCAAAGATCATCTGGTCAACTTCCCATCTAATACAGGAATTCTCTCTGCTAAACTTCCAAAATGGGGGTAAGCCAGCTAGCCTCTGTTTGAACATTTCTCTTTACTTCACAAAGTATCCTATTTCATTTTAGAAAGCTCTAATTATTAGAACTTTCTCTTACATGTTGAATATATATCTGCCTATATTTAATACTAAAACTATACAGTTATATTAGGTATCTTCTCATTACTACAGAACATAAAACTATAAATAGATGTGACATGAAAGACAAGGTGTCTACCTTCATACTTTTATTTAAAAATTTAATTTGTGTGTACAGTGTATTAGGCCATCAAATGAGTGAATGCTTTTATGGCAAAGCACTTTAGAGGTACAAATATTATAATAATAGTCAGATTTTAACCAGACTAGTTAGAGTTTTATTCTAGACTTAGTAACCAGTCTTCATTGTGTCATTGTTTTAAATATTTGCCATCTTTTTTGGGGGGGAAAAGGAAAAGAAAGAAGATTTAAAGATATCTTGTGTTCTTGTTGATATAATGGCATTTGTCAGTGTGTTCCTGTTTTAATTTTCTAGGATTTGCAGACTTAATCCCATGAGCTCACTTCTAATATCAGTAAAGGGTATGAACTGTCTTTGTGGTTCAAGCTCCCACTTGAGGGTTTCTCCTTCCTGTGGCTCTTTCTAATGGAATTGAGGGTTCTCTCTAAGGGTGAGCGTTAGGAAGCCTTCCCAGGCTGCTTGAGAGCAGGAAGGGAACCATAGGTTCAAGGACACTCAGAGTTGATTGTGCACAAACATGCTTCTCCTCCTGCTCCTGCTGCTCCTCCCTCTGACTGGCAAGGTTAACTCTGAGGCTGAGCTTTTTAAAATGATTTGATTAGACTCACCACTTTATTCCTTCCACTTTGCCCCCTCCCCTTCAAGCACCAGCCCGCCACCTTCTTTGTCTTTGTAGTCTTTGCTTTGCCAATTACCTTTCTCTCTCCCTGATTTCATGTCAAATATTTACATTTTGTGAAACAGAGTAAGGAATTCAAAAGTAAAGTAACTTTCATCATTTAAAGTTTTGGTGTGGAAGATTTCCATACTTGTGGATGGTTTTTACACTTATGTGTCATAAAACTCAAAATTCCTTACCTTCATTTTGACTTACCTTACGATATAAGGAAAGATGGAATTGTCACCTACATTAGCAATTCACTTAGATTGACAGATCTAATTCCACAGTCCTCTATCAAGAACTGGTTTGTACATACTGACTTCCTTTCACAGCAGTTTTTTAAAAATCACCTTTTAATTACAAAAGCTTCAAGTATGTGCAAAATTAGAATAGTAAGTATAACGAACTTCCATGTACTCATCACCCAGTTTCAGCAATTACCAGTTGGTGGCCAATCTTGTTTAATCTATACTGGTACCCCACAACTGGTTTGTAACCTTTTTAGAAAGGATAGAGGAAAGCCATGCACACCAGAGAGAAAGGACATGCATATAGAATTTTTGCAAACAATTTTAATAGGTTCATACACTTTCTGAAGCCTTTTCATGGATCTCCCAGGAATCTAAGAATCCAGAATTAGAATTCCTGCATTCCAGCAAAAAGAATGCTACATATTCTCAACTTTTCTGTTCATTTGAATGTCAGGATTTGGGATTGGCTTACATTCTCCTATGAAAACATCGTCGTCAAGCTAATGGCAGGATCTTTTAATGATTAAATACTCATTATGGAATCTCTTAATATACTCCCTTTCTCCCTTGTTCAGCTTCTTTTCCCTTTAGTGCTTATTAGTTTGCTATAATTGATGTATATTTACCAATGTTGACAGATTAGCAAGGCTTTCAGTGACTCAACTTTCAAGGCTTAACAACTTAGAATTTCATCTAGAGCTACTGTGTTGTTCTTGTGAACAGCTAAAAGAGGAAAACTGCCTCTCCTTATGTAGAGAGGATAGAATGACTAGTAATGAAATGTATTAAGTTGTTAGGAACTAAAGTAATAAAGCTGGGATTTCCATTAAAAGAGGATACTACCCGGCTGGGCGTGGCTCAGCAGTTGAGTGTCGACCTAGGATGCAGGAGATCGCAGTCAGGGCACATGCCCGGGTTGCGGGTTCGATCCCCAGTCGGGGGCGTGCAGGAGGCAGCCGATCAGTGACGACTCCCTCATCATTGATGTTTCTGTCTCTCCCTTCCTCTCTCTGAAATCAATAAAGATATGTTTTTAATAAATAAATAAAAGAGAATACTAGCTTTTAAATACTAATTTTAGTTAACAATTAAAGCATATTTATTGAAAGTATTGGGATAACTGATTGTACACGACAAAAGGGTAATCTTTTTCCCAACCTGCTTCATGTCCTTCTTTCTTAGCTGACACTTCGCTAAGCCTCCCTCTGGACCAGCAGTGGTCACAGGGTAGACTCAGAACACAAGCAGTTAGTAAAGGGGCTCTAGTAGCCAGCAGGACTACCCTATAGAACTATCTCATTGTTGAACCCCACACCATCTATGCTGATGTGAGCTAAAACTATTTTTAAAAAGCAGGTAACAAAAGAGGAATAGTTGGCATAATTTAATTACTATTTCATGTCAGCATACTAGAATTATTATCTTTTATGTTTGGCATAGTTTATCTCAGTGTGGGGAGATAGGACATAGGTACACAGTTCTCACTTGAGTATGGTTAAAAATATTCCTATTAAGGGAATAACTCAGGAAAGGAACCACCCTCATTTGTAGATAGCCATTAAAAAAAACCCTCAGCCCTGGCCTGTGTGGCTCAGTTGGCTGAGCGTCATCCCATGCACTGAAGGGTTGCTGTTTCGATTCCAGGTCAGGACACATGCCCGGGTTGCAGACTCGATCCCCGGTGGGGGGCGTGCAGGAGGCAGCCAGTTGATACTTCTCTCTCCCTCTACCTTCTTCTTTCTCTAAATATCAATTTAAAAAATATATAGTCCTCCATTCTAGTATTCCCCCTATAACATTTTCTTTGGTGTCTGGAAGTACTTTTAGTATTCTGTTGAAAAGGGGAAAATTCAACAACAAAAAACAAAATATTTAATGGCTATATCTGCTCAACAAATATACCAAAATAAATACATGATCTTAGAAGGTAAATATATACCAATTTATTGTATGTTTCTGAAGATATATGTAATCCATATAGCATATAAATCAACTTGTTTTCATTATTTGAAAAGTTGTAAAATGTGGGAACACGCGTATGTCTTTGCTCTGAAGTGCCTCTTTCTGAGGGAAGACTGTTGGTTGCCTAATTTCTGTGCTCCCCTTTGGGGTTAGCTTTCTTCAGACCAAATTCTTACAGAAATTTTTCAAGAAGCTCAGTACAAAATACACTTATAAAAAGATTAATCATCACTTTAAATATATATATATTAAAGTGTCCTTAAATTTTGTTTCAGCTATTTTGCAGATTCCATTATGGTTCATTTGTTTGTTATTTGGACTGAAGTTGGACTGCTGTTTGAGTTAGCGCCCTGACCTCTCTTGATAGAGAAGCCTAAGCATGTTTAAGCACCTGTTTAAAAAAAAAAAAAAGCTCCCTGCAACGAAAACTATCCCTACCTACAATTTATTAAACCTTGACATACTGCATTATTTAAAGAGTTCTCAGAGAAAATTAAAACCCTTTTGACTGGGTTTTGCAATGCAAGGAAATTTTTAGTGACATTTAAAAGGCTTCTCTTGTGTTCCTCTAATGGGATAAATAAAAAAGGCTTGTTTTAGCCCAGCAAATGGGGGGACAATCCAATTTCCTTGATTCCATCAAGACACTCTTAAAGCATTAGCCTGTGCAGTAAAAAAAATTCAACTGACCCCCTTTGCCTGATGGCTTTGAAAAGTGTCCTGATGTGTAGGTATTTGCCCAACACAGCATACTTGGTTATTGCTCTTCCAACACATTCGTTGATGGAAAAATCTTATGTGAAGCTCCAATAAATGTCAGTTTGTGTTACAGAACTATAAAAACAGTGCACCAGACTATAATGGTCTCTGATGGGCAGCCTTTCACTGGAAGATGAAAAGAAACCCTGTCGAGTACGTTTAATAGTAAGGAAAATATAAGTCGTTTAAAGTAATATTTTAGGAACTTTTTATTACATTTAATTATTTTGCTGTGGTTGATATTTATTTCTATCTGTCTAAAAAGTGGTGCTCATTTACGGAGAGTATACAAGCATAGGGCAGTGCTCCTCAAATGTTTGCTTGTTAAAACAAGTTGCGGGACCCACCCCCAGAGTCTCTGGTTCAGTAGATCTGGGGTGGAGCCTAATAATTTGCATTTTTAACAAGTTTTCTGGTGGAATTGATGCTGTTGGCCTGGGGCCCACACTTGGAAAACCACTGGCCTAAGGGATCTGTGAAAAGAGATACTCACCTCTGGATCAGTGGTTCCAAATTTAAATCAAATCATTTCGTCTGCAAGTTATTAACATCTGAGAGCACTCTAATGTGTGAAAAATGCCTTGATGGATATCAATACAGTCGAATGGACAGGCATGCATTTGACATTTGGCCTCCACGTTGGCAGTCTTGAAAACCCATTCTGAAGTGGGTAGGACATGAAGACAGAGCTTTCATTTTAGAGAAAAGTATGGGTACCTATGTGTGATTCAAAAGAATAAAACTGATCATGTTTCCTATGACCCACTGCATAATAGTAAAATGAAGCTATCTTTTATGCTATCCTGATGTTTAAATTTTTCTTTTTAACAAGATCTTCTGCCCTTTCAGCGTATAAAACCCAAAAGCACTCATTAAAAAATAGTAAATTATATTTGATATTCTGATTCTTTGAAATTTGACCATTTTGTTTAAGAAATGTGGTAATTGTGTTATCCAGAATATTTCACTCTAGGTATATCAGAAGTATTTCTTTTGAAATACTTAGAATTGATGTAAGACCCTTTTATTCTAGAGTGTAGAAGTTAGATGCTATTTATTTACTTGTCCTTAAAATGTACCTGTGTAGTAAATAAGAGACAAAAAAAATTGCCATTTGGACAAGAAATTATCAAAGTGAGAGGTTTGTTGACATCCAAAAATCATAGAAGCAAAATCAGAATGAAAGAGGCTCAGGAACCTTGGATAGACCCTATTTTAAAAGGTGGTCCAACAGCCAGTCTCATTTTCTTCTGCTAGAAGATGATGATAAGTACATTAGATCTGTTCTTACAGCATCTAAATGCTTGATAGTGCTAATGTTCTTCTGGGCCACACTTCTTTTTTCTTCTATCCATCCAAGGACATTGCATCTGAACAAATCCTCTTCATAAAAAAATATATATTTTATATTTACAAAACACTTTTAAAAAAATCTACATACATTGATTTCATGTCTTCCTCAAAGCTATTGTTTGTCTATTTTCAATGTTTTCCTTTTAAAGTCATGGAAATTCCATATAATAGGGATACAGAGGGCCCCTCCAATCTATCTGACTGAAAGAATACTGTTTATTATAAACATTCTTTTGTTTATAGGCACTGTCACCTTTTAAATATTTGTTGAATTTCTGGCTAACTTGGAAGCAAAATAAATGTTTAGTTGCCGTTTTTAATGAGTTATCAGTTGCTGGTGCTTTCTTTGGGAGTAGAGGTACTATCTCCATTATTTAAAACTCAGTTTGAAAATAATTAAAGATGACTTTGAAATTGCCATGAGTTAAATGAATGGAATTGGGAAATCAGCACCTTTCCGGGTCCTCCTGCATTTCCTTAGAGTCCTCTTGAGCCCTGCATTTTGTCATTCCCTTCCAGCACCAATTTTTTTGTTTTGGTTTCGTTATTTTCCACAGCTAAGGATAGGTAATCTCCACCGTGTTCCAGGCATCATTCTGCTGCCCTTTCCCTGTGGGGCAGTGGGTACTGCAGGTGGAGTCCAGCGAAGGCTCCATAGAGGAGGTCAAGGCAGAAGTGTGGTGGCCGTTCATCTCTGCTGCTCTGATATCCGACAGCTGGTCTCACATGGGCCTGCTGCCAGCAGTGTCTTTACAGGCTTTGTGGCAGAGATTATTTAAAGGAGATTAACCCCCCTAAACCCCTTATATTTTAATTATTTCTGTATGTATTTATAAAACCTGCAGTCTGCTTGTTTCAGGGCACAGTCGTCCAAGGCCATGTCTTTAACCTGGTTTCCACAGTCAGACAAGTATATCTCTGTTACCACAAAGGAGGCACCATTGATTTGATTTTTCTTATTATTAAAATTGTTTGGGTTCTTTTTGTTGTTTTGGGGTTTTGGTTTCTGCTTGACGTTACCGTTACTGTTTTTTGAAAGGATAACTAAAGTTAGTATGACTTTTTAGAATACTGCTAAAATGCTGTCTTTGTGTTATATGATAGGAATAATCTAAACCTGTAGCCATGTAGAATGTGAAAACCTTACGGTATTATTAAAAACAATAGGCCTTGCCCTAGCTGGTTTGGCTCAGTGGTTAGAGCGTCGGCCCACAGACTGAAGGATCCTGGGTTTGATTCCGGCCAAGGGGACATACCTTGGATGCAGGCTCGATCCCTGGCCGTGGTCAGGGCGCATGCGGGAGATGACCAATCGATGTGTCTCTCTCACATCAATGTTTCGCTCTCTCTCCCTTCCACTCTTTCTCCCTTCCACACTCTCTGAAAAGCAACGGAAAAAATATCCTTGGGCGAGGATAAAAAAATAAAAACAGTAGGCCTTTCAGGGTAATATTTTTAAAGATGAGTTAGTAAACATGCCTCCCATGGTTTTCAGCATTGGCAGGCAACTGTATTGCCTGACCAGGGCATCTAGAATGAAGATTTCTACCTCCCTAATTTATGTTATTGAGGGCTATAAAAATTTTCCTCTGGATTTAAGAGATCACACAGTATGAAGGAACCAAAAAAATTACAAGAGCCTACGAACTGTCCTCTGTGCCATTAGAGCATCACATCTTAGCCACCATGGAGGTGCATGCTTCTAATGCAAGGAGGCAGTTCTGTTTCCTCACGCACACATTGCCCTCCTCCAAATGCTGAAGAAATGATCGTCCTCTTAAGGGTCTTCCAGTTTCTAGGGAACCTCTGATAGACTGTCTTGGTTCAGAATCTGTTCATGGTATTTGTATCTTCTAAACACTTGTTTTAGATTGTTTCATTTTAGTATAAAGGTACCACTTTTAGTTACTCAGACTGTTACTCAATTTCTTCATGCTTAACTGGATAAATATTGACAGGATTTGGGGGATGAAGGACGAATCTTGGTTAGCCAAAATGTTAGTAACTAATGTTTTATTATCCAAATTCAATAATAACTGTTGATTATGTTCTAGAAGTGGGAATTAGACATTGAAATTGCAAAACTTGCCCTTTCTTTGCTTCATTTGTGTAGAGGACATAAGTTTAAGTCCTAGTTCAGTTGTTTGGCTTACTATATCACTTTGGGCAAGTCATTTAACTGCTAAATTTCAGTTTCCTTATTTATAAAATGGAGCTACTACTACTTACTTCAGGATGTTAGTTTTGGATAAGTTGGTATCTGTGAGCGTTCTGTTAAATGATAATGCAAGTGTAAATTATTATTTTCTTAAAGAAAAGCATGTCTGAATTAAGAAAGACCTGGTGAAGTTATGTAGTATAGTAAAAGATCTTTATGCCATCTGTATTTTGTGAAGGGTTTTTTAATGTTAATTGAGCTTTTTCCTTGTTTCTTTCCTGTAACTGTTATTTTTCAAAAATGTCCTTTAATGTAATGCTTATTATGGAAGCATATATTACCATAAAGAATTAGATTGTAATCTAATGTAATATAATATAAACAGTAATATATTCATTATATAATATGTTCTCATATTTGAACTGATCTAAACTTCCTATATGTACAATGTTAATTTTTAAAACCATAACAAATATGCCAAATTCTATTCAAAGCCAGGGAAATTCTGAGTTGGAAATTCTTATCTGACTTGAGGACAATTAGAACTTACTTCAGAGTTTTAAATACAAGAATAGGAGGCTTGCCCCACCGGGCATGGCTCAGTGGTTGAGCATCGACCTATGATCCAGGAGATCAAGGTTCGATTCCCGGTCAAGGCACATGCCTGAGTTTCGGGCTAGATCTCTAGCAGGGGCTGTGCAGGAGGCAGCCAGTCAATGACTCTCATCATTAATGTTTCTATCTCTCTCTCCTCCCTTCCTCTCTCTGAAATCAATAAAGATATATTTTAAAAAACAACAAAAAACCTGTTGTTTAAAAAAAAAAAAAAAAAAGAATAGAAGGCTTAGGACAATCCTTGCAAAGGGGACTGGAGACCAGATTAATTATAAAGGAGGCTCTTGTAGGAATTAGTGGATTAGGATGTTAGGACCTCCATTACTGTGGAAAAGAAAGAATTAGAGACACAGGACAGAAGGAGAGTTCAGTCATCCTTACTTGATGAAAGACAAGAAATAAAGAAAAGGGAGATGAGTTGACTATGACTCCAAAGCCATGGACAAAAAAGATTTCTATTTTTGGCATGGCCAATTGAAAAATGTCCCGAAGAAAAAGAAAAGCCCAGTAGAGGACATTCGTACACATAGAGATGTTTTCCCAAAAGAGTAATGACAAATTCTGAGGGAAGGCTGAATCTTAATTTTAACACGTCAGAATACTGAAAAGTCTCCATGTAAACATGAAGATCTACAGAGAAACCTACAAAATCCCAGTAGTGTTTAAGAGCATAAGTGTTTAAGACTGAAAGTTCTGGCTCTGCCACTTGCAAATTATGTGACCTTAGACAAAGTTACTTAACCTAAACTTCAGTTTCTTCATTTGTGATGTAAGGTCATTTAATGCCTACGTCCTAAGGTTATTGGGTGGATTAAGTAAGAGAACACTGTAAATTGCTTTGTGCAGTAAACAGATTAGCCACTACCATCATTGTTTTTACTCACAACCGACTAAAATCAGCCTTTCTTGTTACATGGACAGGTTATAGACAGAATGGTATAGAACATTAGGTATCACGGAAGTTGCCTGGAATGCTCATCTTTGTCTTTATCCATAATACTCATGGAAGACTTGCATATATCTTTATTAGGGAATCCTAATGCTTAGATGACTGGATGAAGTCTTTTGTTCTTATTTTTAAACTTGTATCAGAAGTAAGACCTTTTTATTTGATTCTTAGTTGTATAGCCATACACAAAAGTTATTAAATTACAGTAGGACTGAGAGGAAGAGGTGGAGCAGGGGAATGAACTAAAGCTAACATTTATTGAGACTCTATTCCCCTTAATATAGTCATTCATTCCCCTTAATAAAATCAGTCGCTTATGCCAGAAAAATAGCTCAAAAATTGTTTTATCTTTGAATATATGGATTTTTTTACTTTTCTTCCCATAGCCTGTGTCCTATTTTATTGGCTCCCCAAAGAATGCAGTTTATTAAATAATTCTTTAGGAAACCCAGGAAAGAATTTACACAGAGGACTAATGTGGACAGTGAAAACGGAATTAGAACTCTTTCATTTTTAAGCATCTTTAGTAATTACGGTAAAAGAGGATGAAAGTGTGTAGACCACAATTTGATAATATTTATAGCCAAATAGTTCCAAAGAAATGACAGTGCTAAAATCTGAAATCTTAGCTTAGGGCAAATAGAGGGTTAAATCTCTGAGCCGTAGAGGCAGATTGTGTTTTCCTTTTGTGATCTGGGCTGACAAGACATCAGTATTCTATTCATCTGTTGGGAATTAGGCTGTTAATCCAATCAATGACTCTTGAGTGAGCTGTGGCCTGCCTCCCCCACTGGGGAACAATCGGATCAAACTGCAGATTGTTTAAGAGCACAGTGCTGTCCTCGTGTCAGGTGGAATTCTCAAACGTTCCCTGGTGAATTGGGGATAGGGAAAGCTGTCTTGGCCCATTTATCCTGCTCCTTAAATAACCCAGTATTTGCCTCATCCATACGAAAGCATTTGGCAATAGTGACAACAGGAATGCGATAGAAATCCATTAACCTGAACTCACAAAAGTGTGGGTGAAAAGAAGAAATATTTTCAAACACCCCACAAAACAACTTATAGAAAAATTTTTATACTTTATTCATATTTTTTTCCTATTCCTTAAACCCTAAATCATCTTTTCTGCTGGGCTTTTTTGGGGGTTGTTAACTGTTTTATTGTCATTGAATTTTGTTAACCACTATGAGCTTTTTCTGTAAATTTACCCAGTCCTGCCTATATTTTTATAAGTCAGCAGGGCACAAATAAATTTTAATGTAGATTATGGGAACACTAATTAAATAAAATTTTAATTTTAAAATATCTTTCTCTGAGGAATGCTAATTAAATAAAATTTTAATTTTAAAATATCTGAGCATACATAATTTTGACATCTTTTGCAGCGTAGCAAAATTTGATTTCTAATTACTGATTTAATAGTCCATTAAGTACATTTGGAAATTATTATTGAACTGATTACATAGATGTTCAGAGTTGCAGTTCTCTTCTATGAAATCCCGTCCCAAATTTTTCCTTTTAAACAGTAAGGTGACATGAGCTGTTATAAAGCAAAATATCCAAAATGCAAAGAGAAATTCTCAAAAGAAGATAATTACTACTCCAGTCTTAGTGGAAATAAGCTTTGAGGATAATTTTTTTGTTTTCTGTCTACATTACATAAGAGTGTTCCAAAAAGAATTTTTGAAATCTGCCAAATTTATCCATTCATTCCGTGAATATTTGTATACCATTTATAAACTCAGGCCTCTTCTAAGCATTGGAATTATCAGAGTGAACAAGAAAGACAAGCTGCACACTCTTTGGGAGCATAAATTCTAGTGAGGAAGACATACCAAAAACAGGTAAATAAACAAGTAAGACAATATCAGATAAGTGCTAAGAAATAAATAAAGCAGGCTGGTTCCTATGAACAGAGTGATCAAGTAAGACATTGCCAAGAAGGTAGTAAACTGAGGCTTCACTGGAGAGAAGTTGCTGTAAGTCGTGCCCCAAAACCTGAAACAGGAGGAATGAGTTTGACATACCAAGACTATTTACATGCATCCTATACTCCAGGCCAGGGGGTTTCAGGCCTAGCAAAGCGTCTGAACATCCTTAGGAACTTGCTGAAAATAGAGATAGCTGAGCCTGCCCCTGGAAATGCCAGTTCAGCAGGGCCCGTGGGGTAGAACCTGTGCATGCAGTGCTGTGAACAGTAATGAAAACCTACCTCTAGCTAGTGTTGTTTCTTCCCTTGAACACATCACATATTTAGCCATTTCTGTCTATGCC
Organism: Miniopterus schreibersii; assembly: GCF_964146895.1. Classification (NCBI taxonomy): domain Eukaryota; kingdom Metazoa; phylum Chordata; class Mammalia; order Chiroptera; family Miniopteridae; genus Miniopterus; species Miniopterus schreibersii. The sequence goes on along the minus strand of NC_138119.1, from coordinate 20,308,896 downwards.
TTTGCTCATGTTTTTTCTTTGCCGATAATGTTCACCCTTATCCTCTCATACGTACATTCTGTCAGATACCACAGAGTACTTACTACTTGTGAAATATTCTTACCAAAAATATTGAACCCAAATCTAATAAAGCCTATAAATAAATACATGTGATAATGATGTAAATGACATCAAAAGAAAGTAGATGGCAAATCTGGACTGTGGGAAATTCTGCTGAACAGCTGGCTCTATTTCTATAACAAATCAGTGGCATTAAAAAAAAGTGGGGGGCGTCAGTTCTAGATGGAAAATTACCTAAGAGATCTACCAATCAAATGTAACATATAAACCCTGTTTGGATCCTCAGACATACAAATCAGCTATAAAAAGACATTTTTAAAACACAAGAAAATTTGGTGCTGTGGTTATAAGTAAATTTCCATGTTTTTTAGAGTTTTGTACAGAGATATGTGGGGGGAATGACAATGTCTAATTTGCTTTAGTAAGAAAGCAGATTTCAGTAAGAAAAAAGGAATAAATGAAGCAAATAGCAAAATCATTATAGTCTTTGAATCTGGGAGATGGGTATATGGAAGTTCATAGTTTCTATTTTTGTCTATATGTGAAGTTTTTCGTGTAAGATGTTTAAAGGGCATGAGATTTTTATGATTATCTGAAGGGAGCATGAATATTTAAAGGTTGAGAAATACAGTACTGCACCATTTTGTCTTACCAAACTGATAAAGTTAAGGATACTTATTCATAGTATAAAAAGATACCGCTATTGCTTCTTGACCTTTTGGCTAAGATCAAATGTGAAAAGATACTGCTTAAAAGGGTTTATCAATGAGTGCTGTATGATTTGATATGCACCTGACTTTTCAGGAATAAATCTTTTGCATGAAAGGAGGCAAACCTCTAATCCCCAGGACACCTTTTCATAGTTTTAAATGCTGTGCTCTCCATTGAAGGAAGTCTTTGCTTAGTCATTAGGATTCTTCTAGCACATAGAATATTCACATTTTTAGAAAAGTACTGATTATCTGGTCTCTTAATACAGTGAAGTTTAAAGCAACCTTTATCTTAATGTTTAGTAGAACAGAGAAAGAGGTGTGTGTGTGTGTGTGTGTGTGTGTGTGTAGAGGATGGGGATCAATCCAGGTTCTCTATTGAAAAAACTTTGGCCTGCCAGGAGGTTTAGAAACATAATAGCTACTGTACAGTTAAATATGAATGCTTTAAAATGGAAATATTCATAGTATTATGTTCATAATAAAATCATTAGGGCTCAATAAATCTGGGTGTTATTACGAAGTACATATTCCATATAAGTGTACATGTGTATGTGGGGGGAAAGGCAGTATCATTCTGGTAGAATAAGACCCATGAATGTAATTATTGTCACAGTTACCAGTAATACTATCATTGTCACGATGACTTGTTTCCTATTGATAGAACTTCCTCCCTTCCCCAACCATTCAGCATCCAATGTTAACCTTGGAATGTTTAGTACTTCTGTGTAACATTCAAAACTGCAGGTAAAATAGGGCAATCCTGGCCATGAAGGCCAGAACCAGGAACTCAGTGGGCAGAAAAGTTTCTGTCACATAAATGACATTTGGGAAGGCAAAGAAGTTAACTAAAGCAGAGCCTCGCGTCCAGGAATATGGACTGTCAGCCAGAGTATTAGCTTCAGATCCTAAGGCCGGGATCTGCTTCAGTCCTATTACCTTACGGGATTAAGTAGCCCTGGGCACATTCATTGAGTGAGCATTTGTGCATTTGTATAACTAGGCTCTGATCTAGACCCCGTAGACTCCTAGAACACGTAACACTGAGTCCTTCCCAAGGTGTAACTTCACCCAGGAATGATAGACCCCTATTAGGGTGTCAGTGCAATGTCTGCTCTAATGGAAATACATGCAGTCATTTGTCTCTGCCTCGGGTTTCACAGAGGAGGTGAACTTTGGCTTACCTGCTTGACCTTTTACACAGCTGGCCACTCTTTCCTTGACACTCTTCCCTCAGCTTCAGTTTGGCTGTTGTTTTAATCATTTCCTACCAGGTTTGTTTTCTTCTGTTCTCTTTTTACACAACAGGTTCCACCTTGACCCCCACCTCTCACTGTACACTTTCTCTAGATTAACCCATTAACACCTATGATTTCAGTTATCCCCTCTGGCCTAATGTTTTCCAAATCTGTAACTCTAGTTCAGACCTCTCTCTAAGCTCTAGGCCTATATTTTCTAATAGACTATTGGATGTTTTCACATGGGTTTGGGGATCAGAAAGATGCAGGTTCAAATGAGGATTATATTGTCTACTAATTGTATGGCTCAGCCAAATTCCATGACCTGTCTGAGTCTCATTTTTACTTTTGTTAATTAGAGTAATAATACCTATGTCAGATGGCTTCTGTGAAGATTTAATTAATTATATGTGAAAATGCCTGCCATAGTTCCTAACACACATAAAAGGCATAAAATGTTTGGTTTCTGAATTTTTTAATCAATCCCTTGTGTTGATTGTTAATGTAAGTAAACAATAATACATATGCACACAAATATATGATGTTTTATTGAATAGAATAAAGAAAATTAAAACCATTTTACCAAGACTTTGCTGCTAGTACTTTTAGACTAAAGGCACAGATCACTTTAAAGCCACAAAGTACCTCCAATAAATGTAATGGATTGTAGAATAACTTCACAATAGGTGAAAAAACAAACCTGAAATCATTACTGCAAGGTGGAGTGCAGCTTACTCTCAAGCATCTTGAAGCATCTCCCTGGGCAGCAGCAAAAGACAGCGTGGCCACCGAGGTTTCATTCCACTTTTATCTGGGTTAGTATGAACAGTTCAGAACTAAGTCAAGTATGAAAGTTTTTAAACTCATAAACAGTGGCTCTGCAAAATAAAAAGTAAACAGAGGGAAAAGAATAAAAAGAAAATGAGCCCTACAAATTTACCACATTTTAGGATTTGTGGGGTTTTTTAATGTCCACTATTAGTAAAAAAAATTATTGTGGTTAAATACATAACATAAAATTAACCATTTTAACTAGTTTTAAGTGAAGAGTTTAGTAGTATTGAGTATGTTTACAGTGTTGTGCCGTCATCACCACCATCCATCTCCAAAACTCTCACCTTCCCTCTCTGAAATTCTGCACCCATCAAATGTTAACTCCCCATACATCCCTCCGCCTAGCCCCTGGCAGACCACCATCCCACTTTCTGTCTCTCTGAATTTGACTGCTTTAGGTACTCATATAAGTAGAATCATTCCATATTTGTCCTTTTGTGCCTTATGTCATTTAGCATTATGTCTTCAAGGTTAATCCATGATGTAGCATGTGTCAGAATTTCATTGTTTTTAAGGCTGAATAGTAGTTCATTGTATGTATGTACCAAGTTCTGTTTTTTCTTTCATTTGTTGATGGACATTTGGGTTGTTTCTGCCTTTGGGCTATTGTGAGTAATGCTGCTTTGAACATTGGTGTACAAATATCTGTTTGAGTACCTGCTTTCAATTCTTTGGGATATATACCCAGAAGTGGAATTGCTGAATCGTACAGTAACTCTGTGTTTAATTTTTTGAGGAACTACCATACTGTTTTCTACAGCATCTGCATCATTTTACATTCCTACCAGCAATTTACAAAGGTTCCAATTTGTCTGCTTCATCGCCAGCACTTATTATTTTCTGTATTTTTGGCAAAAGCCATCTTAATGGGTGTGAAGTGATGTCACATTGCATTTTCAGGAAATTTTAAGATTTAGCAGATAACTTGACAGAGCACTCATTAAATGAATGCCTAACAAATAATGTAAGCCATAAAATGATATAAAGATGCCTCGCTTGAGAATAAACCTATTCATTATTTTCAGTTTTATGTGGGTATAGATATCTACAACTCATCTATATTACATTTCTTGGAATGGTTTATCATGCCTAAGAAAGTAATTATTACATATAGCACACAGACCACCATAGGAGTAAAATCAACAATACAAATGTAAGAAAACTAACAATCCTGAGGTTATTAAATTAATCTCACATATTTTTATTAAATGCTTATTACTCCATGATCTTTATGCTACAAGACAGTAGGGGACACAAAAGAAGTGTCAGCCATGGTCCCCTGCCCTCAGGTTGCTTACTGTTGAGACACTAAGAAGCTCATTAAATAACCAGAACATTTATAAGTTAGAATGTAATTGTCATGATGAGCACTGTGAAAGTGCTTTGGGAGAGATAATGGGAAAAGGGGGAGAGGTTAGTATGAGTCACAGTAGTCAAGAGACATCCTCAAGAGGGAATTGAGGCCTGTGATGAACTGTAAAGGCTAAGTGATAATTGATGGCCTCTGAGGTGGGGATAGGCATAGGTAGCAGAAACAGCTCATCCTAAGTAAAATGTGTGTTTGTAATGAAGAACAATTGGATAAAGTGAAACCAGACCGTGAAAGCTATGATGCTCAGATTAAGGAGTGGACCACCGCGCGCGCGCGCGCGTGTGTGTGTGGAAGCAGTACGTAATGGGGGTTTTAAGTGATTAATCTACATATGTAGTGGGTTTTTAAAAATATTTTCAATATACCATTTTTTTGTTTGTTTGCTTGTTTTGCATAGTTGAGATCTTATTAAAAACATCCTGATTATTATTATCACACTAATAATATTGTGATTTTTCTAAGTTATACTTTATGACCATCATTTTAAACTGCTACATACTAACCTACTTAACTGACATAGTAACTTTTCCTGTATTGTTGGACATTAAATTGTTCCCAGTTTCTTGCTAATCTAGATAATAATAGAATGTACTCAAAATTTTTTCATAAAGCTTTTTAAATATTTGATGTATTTTTAAAACTAGATTGTAGAAATGCTAAACCAGAGGCAATGAACGTTTTTAAATATTATGCTAATTTGTGCTCCTGCCAACAACAAATGAAAGTGTCTATTCATAGCACCCTCTGTGGATGGAGAACTGTTTCATGGACCTAGCAGACTCTCAAAATTTTCTTTGTGAAAGTGAAGAGTGAATGAGTATGAATGGAAAGAATCATTTCTTGTATTTCTCCATTAGATGTCTGATTATTTACCATACAAAGGATATAGAATAGATTGAATTTTTACTGTACAGTATTATAGAAACAGTAATGCAGTAAGCAAAACACCCTTCAGAAGAGAAAGCAGTTTGGCTCTGATATACCCAACTTTGAATGCTAGACCAGCTTAGTAAGTTAATTTTTTAAATGTTTTTTATTGATTTTAGAGAGAGGAAGGGAGAGGGAGAAAGAGAGAGGGAAACATGGATGTGAGAAAGAGAAACATTGATTGGCTGCCTCCCACACGCATGACTGGCGACTGAACCCAAAACCTAGGCCTGTGCCCTGACTGGGAATCGAACTGGCGACCTTTCGGTGCCGGGACAGTGCTCAACAAACTGAGCCACACCAGCCAGGGCAGTAAGTTCATTTTTTAAAATTTATAGACTCAACTATAGCTTTTTGATATAAGCATACTTGGAAAAGTACATCAATCAACCAAGTAGAAGTAAAGATGAGTGCGTGGTCCTGAAGAGTAAGATTATTCACTCTCTGAATATGATATATCAATTTGGAGATTATGGTTAATATGAATTATACAGCGTGCTGATGTGACACTATAGCTTAGGCTACTTATTGTTTTTAACCTGCAAAAATAAAAGTTTAACCACATTTCTCCTTTGTATTTATTTGTCTTGATTCGCCTTGCTCCTTTTCAGCAGCACAGTTGAAAAAGCATGGATTTTGATGATGAAGGGCCTGAGACCTTGAGCAAGTTACATGTAATCTCTCTGAGTCTCATTTTACCCAGCTTGAGAATGGGAGTGATAATGTTTATGTAAAAGAGTAGTGAGGATTAAAAGAAACTGTTCATAAAACTTTGAGCACATGATAGGAATTAGCCAATGTTTGTTCCTTTTACTTTCCTTAACTCTAATAAAATCTCAACTGTTCAGCACCCGTTGGAAAGTTAAACATTCCAGAATAATGTTGGTTTCAAATAGCTGAACAGTTACTTTCTGCTTTTTATTTTTTTAATGTTTTTCTGTAAAATATTTTTTCTAAAATATATCCAATACTTCACTGCTTCCTTCTTAAATCATTGTACTTATACCCCATGGGTATTTATAGACGGTGTGAAGCATAGGGCCAAGGCTTCTCTTGCTCTCTTGAGATTGCTAAAATCTATTGGTTGGCATGCAGCCCAGCCCTCTTTATGGCTGGCTGTTCTCTGTGGTCTAAAATGTCTGCAACTTGCCACCGCTGTCACAGCTTCTAATTTCTGCTGGCTGCTATTATTGCTGCCCCCGTTCTTTCTTCTAATTACCATTAGGCTTTGCTGGCCCTCTTATCATTTATGCTCTTTACTCCTTGCTTTCCTTCACTTTTCCCTTTCCACTTCTCTTCTGCCTCCCATTGCATCTCATATTTCATAGGCAAAGACTCCTTGAATTGCTTTTTCAAACCATCAAGAAGAATCCTTCTCCACAGTGAGCCAACTACTCACAACATGTTTAATGTGGTCCTTATCAACATTTCCCCCCCAGACCCTGGACCCTTTTCCAGGTACTTGAGAATGCCAAAAATCATGTCCCTGGGTTAGTGAGGTATAGCTATATTTGGTTTCCCTGCAAGTAGTTTAGTTTTTTAGTCTTATTTAACTTTTATGCAAAGTTTTGTGCTAGATGCAAGGGATAAAGGAAATAGAGGTCTATAAAGTTAAACCATGCCATGGTCCTTCAAAAGGGCAGGAAAACACAGATATATTCATTTGATACAAGGTAAAAGATGATGAAGGGTGAGAGGAAGCTTAAGTAAGGGTTTTGAAGGCTCATGGATTTGCTTAAAGTTATAAAAAAGAGCCCTGGGCAGTGTGGCTCAGTTGGCGGGAGCATCATCCCGTACACCAAAAGACTGTGGGTTCAGTTCCTGGTCAGGGCACATACCTAGGTTGCGGGTTTGATCCTCGGTTGTTGCTGCGTATGAGAGGCAACCAATCTATGTTTCTCTCTCACATCAATGTTTGTCTCTCTTGTCCCCCTTCCTCTCTCTTTAAAAATCAATGAAAACATATCCTTGGGTGAGGATTTAAAAAAAATGTTTTAAGTTATAAAGAAGAGTGGCTGCTTTTAAACCCAATCTCAGAGAAGTAGGTGTTAGTTTAGAGTCCTGCAAGAGTCAGAACAGAGGCCCAGGCCAGACAGAGAGGAGCTGCCATGATTCTCTACCGTGATAAAGGTAATGAGAAAGAATCACATGGGGGGGGGTCATGGGTATATTTTTCCTTTTCTTATTTGAGAGTCTGAGTTTTAAATTTCCTATATTTGTCATTTGTGTTCCTTATGAACTTTTATTTATTTGGACAGAAAGGATATGGAGGTCTAGTGGGGTTACACATTTCTATGCTTTTGTACTTTGAATTTTTTTTTATTGTTGATTCTATTGCAGATGTCCCCCACCCCATCCCTTTTGCCTCCTTCCACCCTGCCGCCACCACCCACCCTCAGGCCTTCGCCACCTTATTGCCTGTGTCCATGGGCTGTGCATATCTATTCTTTGGTTGATCTCTTCCTGTCCCCCCATCCTCCTCCCCTCTGAGATCTGTCTGTACTTTGAATTTTAAGCATGGTTGAATTTGTCTACATTTTAACTTTATTATGTGATTTTGTTTATTTTTAATTCAACTGAGTATTTTTATTTTACCCTAGTGTATAATCCCTTACAAAGATTTCAAGTATATGACCGATTTGAATTTATTGGAATTGTTTTTGCTGCTGTTTATAACAACTCCATATTTATTAAATTTGAACATTTCTGTTAAGCTAAAACAGAAAGGAAAAGCATAAATAACCATGACAAACAGCCCTCTTCTGGTGTGGTCATTTGAAATGAAACAACCAAAAAAATTTAATCAACTTAAATTTAGAAAAATTAGCTGATATAAGTTGTAAACCAGATGAGTAAAAGCTTTCACTTACTCATTCTTGACATTCAATTCCATTTATTCTTTGTAATATATTTTAAAACAGAATGTTTATAAAGGCTAAGGTTTGGGTTCCTGTGTCCTTATAGAAGGAAAAATGTTTGGAGTCATATTCTTGCTCTGATACAAATTCCACTTTAACATACAAAGCGGAATAACAGAGGTAAAGATTTTGTACATACAAGATGATGTGTTTTTTTAAAGCACCATAATCGTAATAGTAAGAGTATTGTAATATAGTAGTTGATTTAAGATAATTATTAATAATGATTAAAAACTAACCAGAGTTTATATTAGTTATAATCATCGAGTTCATTGATCAGACTTTTCTTGAGTACTTATTATGTGTTAGGCATACAAAAGATGAATGAAAGAAGACTACAATTAGAGAGTAATTTAAAATAATCGTCCTTTCTCTTTTTCACTCAAATACCTATTCTTCAGACGTATCAAGGTAGTTTGACATACAAAAAATACTCCTTTTCTCTAGCACTCTTGGAAGACAGAAAAGATAATAGGATTAGAAGAGAGCTTAGTTGTCCTCCTGTCTTTCTATTCCCCACTTGCCAATCAATTCTGTGACTGGAGTCATGGTTCTTAGGTCCATATCCCTGCTCTAATTGATTTCTAGGTGGACGTGCTCTAAGTTGAAAGATCAAAAATCTCAGTATTTCCCATTAAACACTATAACACTTCAGCTCCCAGCATCTGAACTGGAAAGCCGCAAATTGGGCATGGTGATCTGAAGAGCATGGCACACAGGAAGTGGATGGGGCCGGTGGGGTAACCTTGTCATGCATGTAACTGTAAAGAGCCATTTTTAAGCAACCTGATTTTAATTGGTTTGATAGGGCTTTATTGGAAATAGCTAATAATTATAATCCCTGAAAAATGTTTGTAAACATATAGATGGTATTCCAATACAGAGAGAGTACAAATGAATCGTAACTTTTTCCTATTACATGCATGCTCAGAGTCATGTTCCAATTATTCGAAAAACCTGCTGACAGGTTTTACACTCTCTGAAGATGGCAGTTAAATGAGTGGTACTATACCTCTTTTTTTTTTAAGTAAGTAAGGAGTATGCCTGTAACCTTCAACTGAATGAAAGTTTCATTCATGTATCTAGAAAACTTCTTAGAAAAATAATCACAAAATATAATTGCAGACTTCTAAACTGTCAAATTAGTTCAATCATATTCTATTATCTAGCCACAGATTTCATAGATAAAGAGGCAGTACATTCTAAGCTTAGAAATCATATTAAAAATTACCCCAAATATATTACTAACTCATCATTTTTATCACTGCTTCTAATACCTCATAACCAATTTTCTTCAGTGTCTCCTTGTGTATTCACTTGAAATACTATTTTTAAAATAAAATTTATATTTAATATAAAATTATTGGATAAGAACAAAACCTCTTGCTAGGCACATGGGAAAATCTATCCCCTCTCTATGCAGCTCTCTCATTACTCTCTTAATGGCTCATGCTGCCTTACTACTGTACCTTTAGAACTAGCATTGGCAGAGATGGTAGGTCAAGTCTGAATTAAATTAGAGTATCAGTATCACTATGGTCACAAAAAAAGAAACCAGTTAACACTCAGCAAAGTTTTCTGCTCATAGAGAACATCTAGGAAGCATGTTATTACCATGACTGCAATATATATATGAAATCGTGACTTGGAAATATGGCTTTTGATTCAGTTTGATAAAATACAGTTAGCAGTAGGAAAAAAATCAGGACTTGGCTACAGAGTTTTATGCAAAGAAAACAGCAGTGTTATTAGTGGCTTAATGTTAAAAGGATAAAATAGTATTTCCTGTTATGCATCAGTACTGAGCAAAATATTTAGTATTTTCATCAATACTTCATGTGGTAGAATAAAAAAATTAACTTATATTTGATAGAAGGAAACTAAGTCCTTAAGGAAAATAATTACTAATAAAATGTGGACATGATCAAAAGTAACAAAAGTAAGAAAAGGTTAGTGCAGAATACATGTGAGGAAAGAATCTCTCAAAGGTATCCAGCTTGTTCTGTTCACATACAGAGGAAGAAAGGATCGAAGTACCTAAAGATAATAGTGATTTTGCACCTAACTATAAACTACATCTCCTATTCATCATCGTTTAGACCCACATCAGATTATTACAGTTGGCATTATACTCCACACTATAGGAAATACGTGGGGACTTTAAAAAAAAAAAAAAATCAAGTAAAAGAAAAAGGTAGTCAGAGATTGAGTAATAAGCCAATGGAGAGAGATTAATATATTCTTTCATTTCATGAAAGCACACACCGTATGCAAGACAGTGTGATAGGCTCTGGACAAAAGACAGTACTTGCCTGTAAGAAGTTTACAGCTTCAGTAGAAAAGGCAGAAGTACACAGAGTGTATGCTATGTACAGTGATAGAAAGGAGCGCCACCTAACCCCACCTGAGGACTCAGAAAGTTTCCTGAAGATGAACTGAGTAGTAATGGTTTTAAAAGAAAGTTTATTAAAAACCCAAAGCTTTAAAAAGAAAGTGGTACGTTAAAACCAGCGCTGGTCTGCCCTGAAAGGATTGGCTAGTCTCAGTATCCATGGGGTAGAGATCTCAACACCACCATCAGGAAAAAAGTAAACTAAAAAATCTGCCCATCAACACAGAGTTGACACAGAGAGTTTGTCTTGGCCTGTGCTCCAAGCCCTGTAGTTGAAGATGGAGAGAAGTTTGCCCTTTTTATTTTATTATTTTATTTTTTTTTAATATATCTTTATTGATTTCAGAGAGAGGAAAGCAGAGGGAGAGAGAGATAGAAACATCAATGATGAGAGAGTCATTGATCGAGCCCACAACCCGGGCATGTGCCCTGACTGGGAATCAAACCTCGATCGCCTGGATCCTAGGCCGACGCTCAACCGCTGAGCCACGCCCGGTCGGGCTGCCCTTTTTAAGTTTATACTACTTAAGTGTTCAAAAATCCACAAGCTAAGAAATCAACATAAGGATCTCAGACTGATAATATGTCTGAGGTGCCTGGCAGAAACAAAAGCAAAATCATTGTGGAGAGAAAGACTTTCAATCCAGGAAACACAGCACAGAATTTTCCAGAGATAAAACCCCACTAGTAGAAATTTACAATCCAAAATTATAAAGCACACAGGAAGCCATCAACAAAAAGCGAACCTCAGGCAGCACAACAAACATCACATGTATTGTCACCCCACCTCCTCTCCATGAACTCAAATCAAAGAAACATAGGGACTATCATGGGTTACAGAATAAGTCTATTTAAAATGCTCAAACATATCAAAGACAAATTTTAAAACATGAGAAAAGAGCAAGACACTGTTTTTAAAGACCGCAGGATAGTTTTCCAGCAGAGTAAAGAGCATTTACAGAAGTAGGAGTCTAGGTAGGCAATTGGACTTCCATTTGATTGGTAACTGGCAGTTACAGAATTGGGAGGAGAAGGAATTGGGAGGAACATGACCAAGGTTTGAGTTATAAATTGCCTTGTATACTGTATTAGTGAGGACTCTTAGTTTGCAAGTGACAAAAAGATCACATTTGCCTAGGGAGTGTTTCGTTGTTGGCTTACCTAACCAAGAAAGGCAAGGATATAGTCGGAGTGACAAGAACCAGAGACTCTCACTTTCCCTCCATCTCTCACCGCTGTTTTTTTCTTTGTCAATACTTCTTCCTTACTCCTACTGCAGACTGCTTTTCTCTAAGAAGTGGAGAACATTGCCACTTGCAGTTTGGGGCTTACATCTTTTTCTTTTCTCTTCTTTAAATGGTGGTGGAATATACATAACATAAAATTAACCTTTTAACCATTTTTAAGTGTGTGGGTCAGTGGCGTTAAGTACATGCACATTGTTATGCGTCCATCACCACTGCTCATCCCCAGAACACTTTCACCGCCCTGCCCTGAAATTCTGTAACATTCCACAGTAATTCCTCGTTCCTCTCCCCCCAACCCCTAGTAACCGTATGCTAGTCAACATTCTCCTTTTCTCCAAGTTAAAGAGCTTTGTGAAAAGTTACTATGAGGCCCAACAAACTGAATTCTTCATTGTCTATATCCGATAAACCTATAGAACTTTGTAATATCAGATATTTGCTGTAGCTATGTGCTTCCACACTTTTTAACTTAGACTTTTAAATGTATTATTTGTTTCTTTTATAGGACAATGAAGGTCAAACAGCTCTACATTATGGTAAGATGTTTCTTAACTATTAATAATTATTTGAAACTTTATATGTTTATTTCAACTTTGTCCAACACTATATAGTGCTTAGGAAAATGCCTGGTCACTAGCAGAGATACAGTAACGCTTTGTTTAAAAAAATAGATTAATAACCTCTAAAGTTGAAGATAGATTAAAATTCTTATGGGCACATTCATAGTGAATTGAGCATTTCTGTACTATCAACAGAAATGAAGGCTCCTCCAATCCCCCTTTGAAAATTTATTATTTCATTCTTTTTACTGTCAGTGACAACTAGGATGCTAATCACTGTTACTGTAGGAGCTAGAATCTATCCTATAAGCAATACTTTCTTGATGTAATAAAAAAAAAATAGACTTCATTTTTTAACTCATTTCCCCCACTAAATAGCTTAGTTAAATAATCTTCATTTAAATCATCTATAAAATAGAGGATAATCTATAAGATGGAAATAACGTGGCTTTAAAGAACTACTGGGTAAATTCAATGAGATAAAAGATATTGAAGTATTCTGTAAACTGTAAAGTAGTAAAAGTATTCTTTTTTCTATTTGTGAATGTGGTTGAATAAAAGACAGCCACTAATACTTAAATCAGATAAAGGATCAACCACCTTCAGACCCTTTGGGAGGGGATACATTAGGCTATTTTACTAGTTTTGCAGTCCCAGATCTCCATTCAGTAGTAAGTAGCCCAGGTGCCCCTGAGCACTTTTGTCCGCTGCTTAGCATTTGCTTGGATGTCAGGAACCTCACATTGTCTAGGAGTCTAAATTATCGGGCTAGCTGTTACGGTACCTTAGCCTGATAAAAAAGGTTGAAATGTCACCAAATGCGTGCCCCAACTCATTTATGACTTTAGCTAGTATCACCTGGGTACCAAAAACCAGCAGGAAAAAGGAAAATTGTGAGTCAATCTCACTTTTGAACATATATTCAAAAGTCCTAAATAAAATGTATTTTAGAAAGAAAGATACGTTGTGATCAAGTTGAATTTATCCCAGGAATTCAAAGATGATTTAACATTTAAAAAATTTATTAATTTCCCACATTAGCAAATTATGTGAAACACTATATGGTCAAAACAAATGCAGAAAAAGCATTTGAAGAAATTCAGTGCTTAGTCTAAGAAGCAGTATGGAAAAGTGATTAAAACATTGGGCTCTGAAGCAAGACTTCTGGTTTCAAATTGTAGTTCTGCTACTGAACTTGGACAGATTATTTAACCTTTGTGTACCTGTTTACTCATGTGAAATAGGGGTAATAACCTCAGAGATTTGTTATGAAAATATAATGAGTTAATCCATGTAAAGTGCTTAGAACAATGTCTAACACTGTGGTATATACTCAGTAAATGTTAGCTAATATTACTGCTTAAGATAAAACTCTTAATAAACTAGGAATGGAAGGAAAATTCTAAGTTATAAAGTTACAACTGATTAAGTTATAGTCTATCCAAAACCTAGCATAGACATTATTATTAAAGATGGAATCTTTGAAGCATTTCCTTTAAAATCGGGAACAAGAAAAGGATGCCTGCCACAAGTATCTCTCTTAATATTGTATTAGAATTCTAAACTACTAAGAAAGAAAAAAGAAATAAAAGGTATGTGAGATGGGTAAAAAGACACAAAATCATCATTAATCTCCAACAATATAAGTAGCTACATAGAAATCTGAGAGACTCTACAGTCACATTATTAAAACTAATAGTACAGTGTTTAGCAAAGATGCTGAGTACAAGATCAATTTTTTAAAATTACATTCTTAAACATGAGTATAACAAGGTAGAAAGTGAAAAAAAAATTAAAGGTATTATTTACAGTAGCAACAAAATCCTAGAACTCATCCTACCAAAAGATACGCAAAACCTTCATAGAAAAAATTGCTTGACTTTTTAAAAAAGACAGAAATAGGAGAAATGGTCCATGCTAATAAGTGAGAAAAAATATAATGATGGATTCTCCCCAAACTAAACTACAAATTCAGAATTCTCATAAGAATCCCACCCAGCTGGCTTTTGTGGAACCTAACTAACTGGTCCTGAAGTTTATATGGAGAACAAAGAGCCAGGAGTAACAGAGGCGCTTTGAAGAAGAGTAAGGAAGAAGGACCTGTTCTTTCAGATACCAGGACGTTATTTTAAGCTATAATAATAAAGGCAGAGATTGACTCTGCCGTGGCAGTGTGGGGAGCCCCACTGGCCTGCTTCCCCATGAAACCATGAAAATCATTTTTAAAAATACAGCCACTTAAAACTTCTCGAAGTGGTGCTGAGGACAGATAGCAAATGAAGAAACATCGAGTCAAGAAAATCTGTGAAAATTTGGAAAGAAGGCAAGAGTCTGTGGTATTTGAAACAAGATCACTCCCTCCTTCCCCCTTCCCAGCTTAGCAGGGCGAAGCCTCTGCTCCAGAATGCAGTAGCCAAGAGCATAGGCCCCCTCTCCTCCGGGCTCCAGTCAGGGGCTTTCTTCCTGGGACAAGCAGGCTTCAGTACTCCTCAGCCTGCCTGCAACGGTCTTTTACTGGAGCTAAGTCCTGGGCAAATGCAGAGCTAACACACACAACACCGAAAGTACAAATCATAATTTAAGTTATGGTGACTACATTAAAGTTATAAACCGCTGTAAAATGAAAGACAGTATAAGCAAAGTAAAAATACAAAGTACAGACTGGGAGAAGGTATTTAAAATAACCTACTTAAGATCATTATTCAGAATAAACCAAGAATACCTACCTAGTCAATAAGGAAGTTAATCAACTAGAAGGATATACTCCAGAATATGGAGGCAGTTCACAAATGGGAAGAGCCAAGTAAACAACCAGAAAAGATGTCCAACCTCACTAATAACTGTCAGTAGTCTGTGATTATACCCTACTTGGAGGCTAACAGGTTAGCCTGACACAGTTTCAGGGGTGCTAGCAAAGGACACAAAACCCTGGATCAAAGACAAAGACTATTATTAACGGCACAGAAGGCGGCATGAGCTTCATGTTCGTTTGCTTTCCCCTTGAGTCCCACAGGCACCATGCAGAAAAGCCCAGGGAGGTCCCGCGCACACAGTGTGCCAGAGCTTGGGAATCCTGAGCTTACAGAACTCCAGCCTTTTGTAATGAGCTACAAACAGACCTGCCCAGCCTTTGCCTTGGAGAACATACTACCTTTATTATACTGGACAGTAAAAAAAAAACTTGCCCTCTACTCTGGAAGGAAACACTACCTCAGTTGTCCAAGGCTGTTCACTATCCAAACATCCTTGAAAAGATAGTTCAGAACAAAGCCTGTCATTACCTCTGTTTAGAAGAGGTGCAGAAACACAAAAGTCCCCCAGCAGTAATCAGGGAATGCAGATTAAAACATTCAGATATGATTTCACTGTGGTCAGGCTGGCAACATGTAGACATCTACTAATATTAACGTTAGGATGTGGAGCAACACGAGCTGTCATACACTGCTGAGGAGAGTGTCAGCTGTTGCAACCACTTGGAGATCAGTTTGGCAAGATCTAGTAAAGTCTACAGCCCAGCAGGTCTGCTTCTGGATGCATACTCTAGAAATACTACTGAACATGTATGTAATGAGACATGATTAAGAACATTTATTGCAGCATTATTTGTAATAAAACTAAAATTTTGTTTTATTAATCTTTATAGTCCTATCTATGCTGTACTTAAAATATTTGTTAATTAAAATTACATATATATAATATACACACACACACATTTGCTATATTTGCAAATGAAGAACTAAAGTCCAAGAGGGAAAGTGACCTTGACAGGGGAACACAGTTGTAGGTATCAGAGCCAAGACACTTGTCCAGGTCTCCTGACTACACTTCCAGTGTTCTTTCCATAATTACAGGCCTAGTATCCTTTTAAACCAGACATTATTTTGTGGAAGGTGATCTTTTCTGGAAATAAAATAAATGAAAATCCTTTATCATTGGTCACCTCAGTCGTGAGTCAAAACTAGTTTTCAAAACCATATTCATGAGTAAACATATATATCAATATCTTTGTTCATCTATGCACTTTTATAGTCTTATTTCTGCACTGAGAGTTTAGACATTAATAAAAATTATACCTCATTCAGGAATCCTACCCAAAATTGATCTTGTAAAACAACCTCTATTTCTGTCTCTCATTATATTATTCATTGTAGAAGGAACAAAATAAATATATACGTTATAATCAAGATAATTAAACACTAAAATAATATCATTAGAGGTTTTGTCATTACAAATATATAAAATTAAAATATTCTGACAACCAGGAATGTTTCATAAAATTAGTAATTTAAGTTAATTATTTATAGAAGTGATTAGTTTTTAATTTAGATTTCTTTTTTAACCAGGTCACTAGACTTTTGCCAGTTTTTAAGCTCATCAAAACAGTTTAGCATATAATAATAATTATTATTATTATTGTTACCATTTATTAAGTACCTACCAAATGCCAGGGAATCTGCTGGACTTATTGTATCTTTTTAGTCACTTAATATTATTTAACCTTTTTTTATATAATAGGCACTCAATAGCTGTTTGTTGATTTGATTTGATTTTAGGACCCTTAACCTATTCTTGGAACTTTCATAAAACTATAAGTATAGTTAAATCCAGTGAGTGCAGACAATGTTGGGGATGTCTTGGGGGCTTAGCTATTATTTTTTATGAATTACGGTTTGGCTTGACAGCTGTCCTTGTGTTGACAGCTCTTCTGATTATAGCAGTTGTCAAACTCCATCCTTAAGCAGGTTGTAAATCCTGGCTTCTTCCGATTAAAACTGGGTCAGAGCCAATGGCAGGTTAACTAGAGGCCAGTATTCTACTACTGTAGTTCCATACTAGTTCTCTCTAAATGGGCTTTGCATAGCAGCATACTAAAACCTTTATTTGCCTCAATTTTACTTTGGTGTTTTTGAATCTTCAGATATTGGTCCTTCTGTTATTTTGTAATTAAACATGATCCTTGCTGAAGAGTATATTAATATAAGTGTGGTTTTCCTTGTAAATGGCCTATTAGCCTTCCCCTCCTCTCCCTCCACTGGGAACACTAACATCATTGCATCTGTGTCTCCCAGGGGAAATCAAGGCTTTTCCTTGCACGTGCAGTCATGTGATTTCAGAGTGGGCAGGCTTTGTATCCTCATGAGCCCTCAGTCTTCCACGTAAAGCACCATCTGTTCTGTTCCTTCCATGCTGTTACAGGGCAGTGGGAGGAGGCATTAGAGTGAAAATAAATAAAAAAAGAAAGAAATTCATCATCAAAACCCGGAGGATTAATGGAGTCAGAAGGCTCACTGCTCTGAATGAAAATTCATCTTCACCTGTGCCAGTGTCAGGGCTGCCTCTGTGGCACTTGACAAATAGAGGTTCCCAGGGTACCATAAATTCAGCAACTGTTCTTCTCCCTGTAGACTCGCTCAAGCTTTTCTGAGATGGGCTTATGAGTGTTTTCGTATTTCCCAGCACATCGTGGGCACCAGCACATCCCCTCGTTGGCTGGGTGAAATGTTAGCCCCTCTCCTCCTCACCCCTCTCTCATCTTTGCCTTTGTCCGTTTTAGGGGGTGGGCAGCTCACACGTCTCTAAAAGATGACTCTGCCTCATGCATTGTACTTCACTGAAGATGCCAAAGGCAGAGAAATCAATTAACTAATGAATTTTGAGCAAACACTAAGTTAGTTCCCAGCACAGTCCTGGATGGAGGGGAGAGAATAAAAAAGAATGAAATCAAGTAGCTCACCATCTAATTGGGGGTTCAAAGCCTATTTTTTTTAAACTGTTTGTTGGACACCTATCTGTGCCAGGAAGCTCTGCCAACCATAAACGTAGTTGATGCCTATCAACCATGAATCTCCAAGAGGTGGTGCTGCAGTGCCCACCTTATACTGGGCACGATTCACCTGTGTAGTTTCCCTGCCCTGTAAATTGGTCTTTCTCTTTGCTTCCTTTGTGTGACTCTACTACAGCTTCCTGATTTCTTTGTGCTGATGTCAGTCTGCCTGTGCATAAACCTGAGGCACTTGTTAATCATACTCCTTTCCTTATGAATACCATATCCCTTACTCGGAATTATTGTTTTGTATCCCTTAAATTCCAAACATAAATCTCACTTTATAGTTGGACTTGAGCTAAAATTTATTCACACTTGTTAGGTTAAGGGATTGTTATACAGCCCTGTTAGCTTTTTCTCAGCTGGCTTGCTGTCGTCGTCCAGCTGTGGAACTTAAAAATGTAAACTGCATTCCTAGGTTAGAACTCACAGGTTATATCGTCTCTCGCTTCCTCAAACAGCATCTGTGAAATCAGTGCCCCTCTGTCTGAGATGGTCAGCTTAGTGTTTTCAGCCACAGTACACATCTGCTTAGCCTGGATTTTCATGCTTAGTATCTCAAGTGTTGGGTTAGATTTGAGCTAAGTGTGGTCTGACAGATCATGCTAGTTATTATCCTGTCCTGCAGATTTATACACTGGGAAATTTATTCCTCTGATACTGCTTTAAAAGTTCCAGTTTTAAAATCTAACAAAGTGTTTCTCACAATAAGTTGAGACTGATAGCTGTGGCAAAAAGTTTAAATGATTATTTCTCAAAATATAAATGTCATGTAGTTAGTTCTATGCAAAAGAAATGTCCTCATCTCTCAGTACTTAATACTAGGCAGTGTGTCTTTAACTTTGTTGTATTTTGTAAGAAACTGTCTTCCATTGGAATCTAATTTGGTGTACAGTGATTCATGGTATAATATTCATTATATTATGTTGGGAGATAATTTTAAATTCTTGATGGGATGTTATAATTCTAAACACTTTCTGTTGAATCCTGGGCCTTTGTAAATATATCCAGTCTTCATCTTCTTCCCCATCTGTGTCATACCCGGAAATATGAACTCAGCCCACCAGTACCTGCCCCAGGATTGGGATAGGCAGTTCTTGCCTTTCTCTGCTTTGCTCCTACTCTAATTCATTCAGTCATCAAATATTTTAGCATTTATAATTTTAGTAGCTGTCTAAGATCCAACCCCACTGAAGGCAGAGATGGGGTTTCCAGTTGGTCTGATTTTAGCTCAGAAAAATTTCTAAGTGAACCTCTGTTCACTTAGAACCACTTCTTACCTTGTGCTATTATGGATTAGAGTTTGATGCCTAAGTTTGTCAGGATGGGTAATAGAAAGGATCACCAAAGCTGTCCCAAGTTCATAACTCATCCCAACCTGGTTTGGGCTGTTGGCTCTATGCCAACTTCACAGCATATAGCCAGGGCTTCCTGAGCTGGAAGCACCCACCAGGGGAGTGAGAGCAGTCAGGGGAACCAGAGAAACAACTTTATCTTTACCCGAGAACCAACAGAGAGCAGAAGAAATGTCATACAAAGTCATTTAAAACCAAACTCCCAGAGAGTTCTGCTTTCAGTTAAGACCCAGAAAAAAAAAACACACAAAAAAACTGGATTCCAAAGAGTGACAAGATCCTACAAGACACACAGACCGTTTCACCTTTCGTGGAGCAACTGAGAAAGAGGCAGCCACCATAAAACAAATAAGAAGAAAACCACAAAAATTAAATTCTTAAAGTGAGTTGGAATGACATTTTAGAATAATTCAGACCCAAGAAGAGTTCTTACTCCAGTGCTCTTTATCATTAACTGATGCTCATAAGAGAAACTGAGAACAGAGAGAACCCTCCTCTGTGACATACAGTTGTGAAACTCGGCCACTTCCCTGGACCCTTATTTCACATGAAGCAAAATCCTTGAGCCGCTTATGGGGGAAGCAGAAAGCTTTTCTGTCCTCCTGTCCCTGGGCCCAGGCAGATACCCATTGCTTTGGGAGGAGGAATAAAAGCACAATGTTTCCCCAGGGAGGGCAGGGACCCTGCGCCCCGGGCCCTGCACCAACACAGAACAGAGATCTCTCACCACAGGCAGGGTCGGAAACTCCCCCACTCAAGACGTTCTCCCTCATACAAGTTAGAGTTGGGCTGACATTTGTGGGTGGTGGAGGTACAAGAACACTGAGAAATCACCACCCCTGAGTGCCTGCCTTAGACTGAGACCAGCCCAAGAGGACAAAGAACTTCATTCCTTTCCCACAGTGAGCTTCATCCTGAATAATAAGCAGTAGCAGTCTTAGAGATGGGAGAAGAGCCAAAGTGGAAAGAGACTCCCTCTGTGGTAGACATGCGGATACTACGGAAAGCTGAGGGTGGAGCAAGAATACTGAAAAAGCCCTCTGGCTCCCTGGGCTGCACACTAAGCACAAGGTAGCAGCAGCCCACACCTGGAGGAATTTGAAATGGGTGATGCACTGAAGTTACTTATGGCACCCACAAACCTCACACCCAGTTTAACTGTTAACTAGATTGACTCAACACACCCATACTAATGGCATGACAGAAGAGGAGGCATAATTTCTGGGGGTAAATAGTATTATTTACATAAGCCTCCACTGTCCTTCTACACACAGTGTTCCGCATTCAATCAAAAATTATGAGACAAAAAAGCAAGGGAAAAAACAATCCTTTGTCAAGCAGTAAATCAGTAATTGATAAAGCAAGTACATCATAATTCAGCGAGGAGACGAAAGACTTGAACAGTACTGTCAATCAACTTGACTTAGTTGATCTCTATAGACCATTCCACCTAATAAATAGAATAAACATTATTTCAAATATGCATGGAACACTTTACCAAGATCAACCATATACTAGGCAATAAAACAAACTTCAACAAATATAAAAGAAATCATACAAAGTTTACTCTGTGACCATCTCAGAATTAAATTAGAAATTAATAACAGACACATTTGGAAAATCCCCAGTCATAAGAAACTTAAACACACTTCTAAATAATTCATACGTCATAGAAGAAATTTCAAGGGAAATTACAGATATTTTGAACTAAATGAAAACACCCTATCAAAATGTGTGGGATGCAGCTAAAAGCAGTGCTTAGTGAGAAATTAAATGCTTTTAGTAGAAAAAAATAAAGGTCTCAAAGCAATGATCTAAGATTCTACCTTTAGAAATTTTAGAAAAAGAAGAGCAAATTAAGCCGAAGATAAGCATAGGAATAAAATAATAAAGATCCAAGCAGAAATCATTGAAATAGAAAACCAAAAACATCAGTGAGAAAATCAGTGAAACCTTTGAAAAGGTCAGTAGAACTGAAAGACCTTTAGCCAAAACAGTTTTTTAAAAAGGAAAAACAAATTACCAATTTCCAGAATGAAAGGGAGGTATCAACATAGATTCTACAGATAATATAAAGCAAATAAGGGAACATTATGAACAATTTTATGCCAACTAATTAGAGAACTTAAATGGACAAATGTCTGAAAAGACACAAACTACCAAAAGACACAAATTATTTCCCTCAAAAAGGAATAGATATCCTAGATAGCCCTACATTTATTTAAAGAGGTTGAATTTGTAGCTAAAAACTTTCCCACAACAAAATCTTTAGAACCTGAATGCTTCATTGGTGAATTCTACTAAATGTTTAAGGAAGAAGTAATACTAATTCTACACACAAACTCCAGAAAATAAAAGATGAAGGAACACTGCCCAACTCATTCTATGAAGCCAACATTACCCGAATACCAAAACCAGAAAAAGACCCTAGAAGAAAAGAAAACTGTAGGCCAATATCTCTCATGAATATAGATGCAAAAATCTTTAATAAAGTGTTAGCAAATCGAGCCCAGCAATATACAAAAAGGATAATAAATTATACTCAAATGTGTGTATCCCAAGAATGCAAGGTTGGTTCAGCAATGGAAAATCTTTATATTTCACCATATCAACAGATCAAAACCAAAACATACAGTCATCTCCACATGTATAGAAAAAGCAGTTAAAAAGTTACACACACACAGCAAAATAGGAATAGAAGGGAACTTCCTCCACCTGAAAAAATTGATAGCTTACAGTATCCTTAATGGTGAAAGGCTGAATGCTATCCCTTTGGAAACAAGGCAAAGATTTCCATTCTCTCCACTTTGATTTAACATTGTAGAGAAGTTCTAGCCAGTGCAGCAGGAAAAGGAAAGAAATAAACAGCATGTAGATTTAAAAGGAAGAAGTAGAACTTCCTTTATTCACAGATGACATCACCGTCTATGTAGAAGACCCCAGAGAATCTCTTTTGAAAACTATTAGAATTAATATGTGAGTTCAGCAATTTTTCAGGATACAAAACTCAATACATAAAAATCAACCATATTTCTGTACACTCATAATGAACAATTGGAAATTGAAAGTTAAAAAACAAAATCAGTACATAAATATTGTTTTTCTCTGCTTACAGTGAACCAATTTGAAATTTTTTAAAATACTATCGACAGCCTCACAAAACAAAATTCTAGGGGTAAATCAAATCAAAATAAGTAAGCAATTTGTATGCTGAAAATTCTTAAACATTGCTGAGAGAAATTAAGGAAAATCTAAGTAAATAGGGAGAGATCCTGTTGTTTGTGGATCAAAAAACTCTATTATATTCTTAAACTATCTGTTCTCCCCAAATTGATCTATAGATTCAATGCGATCTCAATAAAAAACTCCAGCAGGACTTCTTGTAAAATTTACAAGCTAATTCTAAAAGTGATATAGAAGAGCAGAGCACCCAGAATAACCAAAGCACCTTTGAAAATGGAGAACGTTGGAGGACCTACCTTTTGTTCAAGACTTAGTATATAGCTATAGAAATCGAGACAGTGTGGTTTAAGCATAGGTGTATACATCGATGAAACATGATAGATAACCTAGGAAGACCAGTATTAGAATAAAAGATGCTCCTGGTGCTCTGATCACTTAGGAAATTACAACGGCTGTAGGAGCTCTGTGCCAGGATCGGTACATTTGTTACATTTGATAAACCTGCATTGACATATCATCACATCATAATCATAGTATAATATATCATAATCATCCAATGTCCAAAGTTTATATTATGGTTCACTCCTGTACATTTTATGGACAAATATAAAATGACATGTATCCATCATTATGGTATCATACAATTTCTTTAACAGATACAGGCCTGCTCACATTGTATATTCTTATATGAGTTTTGGCCAATTGTGTCTTTCAAGGTTCATCTCATCTAGGTTATCATATTTGTGGGCATAGAGTTGTTTGTAGTATTCTTTTATTATCTTTCTATGTCCACGAAATCTGTAGTGATGTCCTCGCTTTCATTTCTGATATGTACAGCAGTCCCTCCTTACCCACAGTTCTGCCTTCTGTGATTTTGGTTACCCATAGTCAAAGCAACTGGAATTCATACTTAGTGGGAATGCAAACTTTGGAAGTGTGGTAGTTTCTTATAAAAGTTAACTATTCACTTGCCACGTGACTCAGCATTCCCACTCCTAGTTACTTACCCAAAGATGTGAAAACATAAAAGGTCCACACAAGGACATGTGTCCAAGTGTTCATAAGGTCTTTGTTCATACTGGTCAAAAACTGGAAACAACCCAGATGTCTGTATACATCCGTATAATGGAATACTGCTCAGCAATAAAAAGGAAGGAACTTGCAGCAACATGGCCGAATCTCAAAAGCATTATGCTAAGTGAAAGAAGCAAGACACAAAAGACTGTATGCTATATGATTCCCATTTCTAGAGAAGGCGAAACTATAAGGACAGAAATCAGATCAGATCAGTGGTTGCCAGGGCTGTGGGTGGGGGTAGAGGATTGACTGCAGAGAGACAGGAGGGAACTTTGGGGGGTGATGGAGATGTCCTATATCTATTATAATAGTTACATAAATAGATACATTTGTCAGAATTCAGCATATTTTTATTTTTTTAAAAAAATATATTTTTATTGATTTCTGAGGGAGGAAAGGAGAGGGAGAAAGAGAGAAGAAACATCAATGATAAGAGAGTCATTGATCAACTGCCTAGCCCACAACACGGGCATGTGCCCTGACCAGGAATCGAACCCCGATCGCCTGGATCCTAGGTCGACGCTCAACCGCTGAGCCACGCTCGGCCAGGCTCAGCATATTTTTAAAAAGTGAATATTAACCAGAAAATTAAGAAAACAGGGAATCTCGCTCTGTATGTTAATTGGCACAGTCTAAAGTAGATGAACATAAATTGTAGTAAAAAACAAAATACAAGTGGAAATTTATAACTGTCATTAACAATTTTTGCCTCTTAAGTTTTTTATTTCCCAATGACATAAATGTGTCTGTTGGTAAGGACACCATTAGGAATTTTCAATAATCCATATGTCATTTTCAAACATAGTTCTCTAGCTTTGTAAGGGAAACTACCTTAGGTAGGTAGCTCTTTGGCCAGGGGGGTCATGTAATATCAATATATTTAACAGAGTATCCAGAAAAAGTGCCAAAAATCCTGAGGCCAAAACATATGTCTTCAGAAAGTCACATAGTACAATAAAAATAGAGATAGCAGTGGTATATAGCATGGTTGGTTTTTAGATTCAAATTCTACCTCCCTACTGAACACATCCATATAGACATCCCTCAGCACCATGTGTTTATCATGTCCTAAACCTAAATTCTCTTTCCCCCTCCATCATTTTCTGTTCCAGTTTCCTTTCAAAAACTCCTGTTCTTCCTTATTCTGTTTCCTTATTCTAGAAATAATGTCACCAGCATCTGTGTAGTTCCTCCAGACTGGAAACATGGGTATCAGCTTTGGATCTTGCAACTCTTTTCCCCAGTTTTTCTGGATTGATTTGTGAAATTTTTTCAATAGTAAGGATATTAGCTTTTGTCTGTCTTATGTATGTGAATGTTCCCCAGTTATGGTTTACCTTTGCGTATAGTATTTTTGTGTCTGTGGTGCAGCTGTTTTAAATTTTTATGTGTTCAAATTTATCAATTTTAGGTTTCTATGTATTCAAACTTATCAGTAATTTTCTTTGTGATGTCCGAGTTTCATATCAAGTGTAGAAATACTTGGGCCATTTTGTTCAGGAAACATGATCACAGGCCTTGAGCCTTCGAGCTTTTCAAAAGCCTATAAACATATTCAAAATAAAACTGTTTTTGTCCCACAAAACAAAAAGAAAGTTACAAAATATAAATAATTAAATTAATTAAATGTTGAAGTATCTATAGACATAACATTATATCAGCTTCATTAATTGGTAAATTTATTGCTCACTAACATTTTTGAAGCTACGCCTCAAATTTCACGGGCTCTCTTATTTAGTCCCTTCTTTATACTCCTGCTGACACTGGCTGATCTCAAGCCCCCTAAAGAGCTACCACGATCTCTTAAGTGATCTCTAAATTAATCTCTAAATTTCTAGACTCTCCAGGTCACTCTTTATAGAATGATCATCCTAACACAGAAGCCAAATTATTCCATTCCCCAGCTCATTAAAGCCAAACTTCTTCGTATGGCTTTCAAGGCACCCTGTACAGTGTGATTGAAATCCAGCCTCTCTGCGTTTGACTGGCTGCTGTTTCTGGGAGCCGGCAGCCAGTTCTCAGCATTGCTGTGCTCGTGCCTCTGGCAGTGGAGGTTTCTCACTCTGCAATGCCTTTTCCTTCACGGTTACCTGGAGTTATACTCTGTCCTTCAAAGCTCAGCTTGCATACCCCCTACTGGTGAGGTTTTTCCTGATCCTCAACCTCCTCCTTCCCACCTTTACATGGGCGTGTGTGTTTCTGTGTGTGCCACAGTACTTATTCATCCTTTTGTGGTAGAGTTGCCGAATTACATATTCTCCCAGCTGTTTTATAATAAGCTCCTCAGAGCAGGAATCTTACCGTATCCTTGATAGGACTGATACAGTGTATAGTCAGTGAAACACTCATTGAATCAAGCTCTTTATCTTTTATTTCCTGTTTTTCTAACCTGTTGTCGTTGCTGTTGTCTAATATACTACAAAAGAGTAAAAAAATTGTATATGAAGCCCAGCCGGGCGGGGCTCAGCAATTGAACATCAACCTGGAATCCAGGAGATCAAGGTTCGATTCCCGGTCAGGGCACATGCCCAGGTTGTGGGCTCAATCCCCGGTGTGGGGCGTGCAGGAGGCAGCCAATCAGTGACTCTCATCATTGATGTTTCTGTCTCTCTCTCTCCCTTCCTTTCTCTGAAATCAATAAAGATATATATGTTTTTAAATGTATATGAAGAGTTTAAAGTGTAGCTTTAAAAAAATGTACCCACCACCTAGCTTAAGAAATAGAACCTCACCAATGTTTGTGTGTCTACCCAACCACATAACCTTCCCTACACCCCCATCCACCTGCCACTGATTAGCACTATCCCAAATTTTCTATTAATGATTTCCCTTACAGTTTTACTACATATTTGTGTCTCTGAACAATGGTGTTTAATCTGTCTTAAAATGTTTATTTAAATGCCATCACACTGTGTATATTCTTTTAACTTTTTCCTCCAAGGTTATGTTCTGGAGATAAACTCATGTTGTGTGAAACTCATAAGTTCATTAGTTTTCAGTGTTGTATGAGATTTCATTGTATAAGTAAACGATATTTTATTTTTACATTTGGATGGTTTATACTTGAGGTCTACTCTGAACAGTGCTGCTGTGTACATTGTTGCTAATATCTCCTGGAGAACCCTGCAGAAGTTCCTGTAGAGTACATACCTGGGAGCAGGGTTGCTGGGTTGGAGCTTGTGCATTTGTCTAGGGTCAGTGGGTAATGTCAAATTGTTGTCCAAAGTGCCCTCACCACTGTACCCTCCCAGGGGGGAGTGTCCCTTGCCTCAGTCCTCCTTAAGGCTCAGTATTGTCTAAGTTTTTAATTTCACCTACCTACCGGGTATGAAATGGTGTCCTCTGGTTTTAATTTTCATTTTCATTGTTACTAATGTGGTTGCTCCTCATTTCGTGTTTATTGTCATTTATGTTTCATCTTGTGTGAAATGCCTGTTTTTGCCTTTAGCCCACTTGTCTCAGCGCCATCTAATTAATGGGTCTTTGTTTCCTCACTGATCTGTGATGCCAGTGTAGTCATAAATCAAGTCTCCATATATGTGCAAAGAAACGGACGACTCTGTGTTCTAGCCCTTCGTTCTGTTTGTCCATCCTGGGGGCAGTACCACACCATCTTCATAATCACTCTTAATATCTATAGGTCCTTTCCCCCTTCCTGCACTTTGTGTGATTGGTACCATTTATTATTTAGGGGAGAAAGAGAAGATTATATAAAAGGATGGTCTAATTACTAGGCCAGCTTTTATTTTTTCATTTACAAATTTTAAAGTTCAGTTAGTTACCCACTTATCCCCTCTTCAAAGACAAAACAGTATTTTTTCTTTGACATTTACATTTATTATTTTTAGCCTTTTGAGATAGTCACAAACCTACCTTTGTTCTGATCAAAGTATAGTAGGTGCTTAAACACTCTCTTTGTTCTTTCCCTTCATCCTGTCCTTAAGAATAGAATCCAGAAGCCTCATAATTTAAAAAATGTATTTCTGCCCTAGCCAGTGTGGCTCAGTTGGTTGAGCACCCTCCCATGCACCGAGAGATTGTCTGTTCGATTGTTAGTTGGGGCATATGCCGGGGGCTGCTGGCTCAGTCCCCAGGTAGGGGCATGCAGGAGCCAGCTGATTGGTTTCTTTCTCTCATATCAGTATTTCTCTCCCCCTTTTCACTTCCTCTCTCTCTAAAAAATAAATAAAAACATACTTTTTAAAAATAATAAAATAAAATGTATGTTTGCTTGCGTCTGGGCAACCAAAAAAAGTAAATTTGACTTTCCTAACATTCACAAGTCCACTGTACCTGCACATTTCTGGCTTTGAGGTCTGATCACCCTCCAGCCACTGTGAGGGTTCTCGTTCTGGATTCCTTACAGCTCAGCACTTGCCTTTGCTGCAGAAGTCTAGTCTCTCTTTGTCTCCAAGTAACCTTGTTTTCATGTCTGTCACTTTCCCTGTCAGCTGCTGCCTGTGAGTTCTTGGACATCGTGGAGCTTTTGCTCCAGTCCGGCGCGGACCCCACTCTGAGAGACCAGGAAGGCTGCCTGCCGGAAGAGGTGACAGGTTGCAAAGCTGTGTCTCTGGTGTTGCAGCAGCACACAGCTGGCAAAGCTTAAGCAGAAGACTGGAGAGCCACAGTGTAACAACATAGGGCTTCGATGATGCAAGAAAACTGGGAAAATCATACTACTTTTACCACCCATCCTTGGTGTACGCTGGCTAATAAAATCAGTTCTGAGGAACGGGGATTTTGAAGTCTCAGCAATTCATTCTGCTTGCATACATTCCGGCGAGTACAGTTTTGGCGATGAACATGTGTACTGTGCATAATACAATCCAATTCTGCTGAGCGTGCTCTGAAATTTATCACTGTTCTCGGGGGTGGGGAGAGGAGGAGACACATCGTAGTTCACAATATTAAACATGGCTGCTCTTTTAAGAAACATACAGAAGCAAAACATGACCGACAGTTCTACACTGACAATGAGGGAAAGTTTCATGAAATCCCAGTGTGGTGGGGATCACATGACCTTGTGGCATTTTGTACAGTGGGTCTGAATAGGGAGCTGAAATGTCCAGCCTCTTGGCAGACAGAATTGGGAAGACAGGAAAGAAGAGGGGTGTTAAAAAAAAAAAAGGCAGAATTTTGTCGCATCGGAATATAGAAGTCACAGGAAGAGCCAGATTTTTTTAAAATCTCAAAAGCTTGGATATTTCAGAATAAGATTTAGTGACCTCGTTCTAGGATTGGAACACAGGTTCTGGGTAATTCACTGGTTAGGTCAGGATACCTTAAACTCACCTTCCCATAGCTGGGAGAAATTTCCCTAGGGCCCTTCTAATTGGCTATACTGTCCCTGTCATATATGGCAGCAGCCTCTGTTACATCTGTTTGGGCCTAATGTGAAATAGCCATAATGCCCCACTACTCAGGTGTGATTGAAGTTATTTCTGGATACCAGGAGAGCATCTATTTTTTATTAAAAACATAGACAAGTACACCAGTTTTTATGTAAAGGATAGACAAGTATGCTACTGTTGAAACTGGCTCCCTACATTTTCCCCTTTAAGCCTAAAGAATTCCATCTGGGAATTGCTTGACATTTCTTATAAGGAAAGTCGACAGTTGTCATATGAAGAGAAATGAAGTAAGAAACAGGTTGAGATGCAAAGGTGGCCATTTAAAAAATAATTTTTCTAACGTGTCACTATTTAGATGACAAGCAATAAACTTGCTTAGTGGAGCCCTCAACAATGGACAGGATTTTTAGTAGCCCAAGCTAACCTGTCCTGAAACAAGCCCCTTCAGAGCAGAAATGAGACATACTAATGTTGTTTACTTTGTGACTTTTCTAACCTAACTTCTTTTCTGAGATGTAAGCCAAGCTATTCCCAAGACTTCAGTTTTTAATAATCTGTGGAAGAGATACGCATGTTAGTACGTGCTGAAATGGTACTATCATTCTAGGAGAGCTTTCTCTTCATCATGTGTGCTTTTCCCACAGTCCAGCTACATTTCAACCTACTGTTTAGCTAAACACTCTTGTTCCACCTTAATTGAATGTGTTTTAAGAATCATTATGCATTAGTTACAGTGAAAGTGACCAAGATATGGGATGCAGCTTTTACTTATTATTTTTATTTTTAAAATGTTCAGTGTTGACATTACTGCAGAAGTACCCCTTCCCCCCACTTTTGCCCACCACCACCCTCCCCACCTATCCCTTTCTTGGCCTTTACCAAATTATTGTCTGTGTCCATGGGGTATGCATATATGTTCTTTAGCTATTTCCTTCACCCTCTTTATCCAGCCACCCCCACCCCCCTCCCCTTGGGCACTGGCCAGTCTGTTCCATGTATTCATGCGTCTGGTTCCATTTTGTTTATCAGTTTATTTTGTTCATTAGATTCCACATACGAATGAAATCATACGGTATTTGTCTTTCTGTGACTGGCTTATTTCACTTAGCGTAATACTCTCCAGGTTCACCCATGCTGCCACAAAAGGTAAGACTTTCTTCTTTATTACAGCCGCCTTGTATTCCATTGTGCAAATGTACCACAGCTCTTTTTTTATCCACTCATCTACTGATGGGTACATGGGCGTTTCCAGATCTTAGCTATTGTAAATAACACTATGAACACAGGGGTACATATATTCTTTCTGATTGATGTTTCCTGATTCTTAGGATATATTCCCAGAAGTGGGTGGGATTGCTGGGTGAAAAGGCAGTTCCATTTTTAATTTTTTTAGGAAATTCCGTACTGTTTTCTACAGTGGCTGCACCAGTCTGCATCCTCACCAGCACTTGTTTTTTGTTGATTTATTGATAGTAGCCATTCTGGCAGGTATGACATGTAGTTTTTATTTGCATCTCTCTGATAATTAGTGACTTTGAGCATTTTTTTCGTCTATTGGCCATCTGTGTGTCCTCTTTGGAAAAGTGTCTCTTCAGGTCCTTCGTCCATGTTTTAATTGAATTGTTTGTCTTCCTGGTGTTGAGTTGTACCTTTATATATTTTGGAAATTAACCCCTTATCGGATGTATCATTGGCAAATATGTTCTCCCATACAGTGGGTTCTCTCTTCATTTTATTGATGGCTTCTTTCGCTGTGCAGCAGCTTTTTAGCTTGATGTCGTCCCATTTGTTTATCTCATTCTGAGTTTCCCTTGTGCTCGGAGACATATTGGCAAATATTTACTGTGAGAGATGTCTGAGATTTTACTACCTATGTTTTCTTCTAGGATTTTTATGGTTTTGTGACTTACATGTAAATCTTTTATCCATTTTTAGTTCAGTCTTGTGTATGGTCTAAGTTGGTGGTCTAGTTTCATTTTTTCCTATGTACCTGTCTAGTTTTCCCAGTATCATTTATTGAAGAGACTGTCTTTACTCCATTGTATGCTCTTGCCTCCTTTGTCAAATACTAATTAGCCATAGAGGTGTGGGTTGATTTCTGGGCTCTCTGTTGCATTCCATTGGTCTATATGCCTATTCTTATGCCAGTACCAGGCTGTTTCAGTATAGTCCACAGTGGCTTTACAGTATAGTCCATAGGGGTCTGTGGGTATCATCCAGAATCCTTTTTTCCTGCTCCTTGTTAGAGTATTTCAAGAATGAGAATTCTTTTGTTGGCTGACCCAATTTCCATGGTTTTAAGTGCTCCTACTAGATGATATATGGGGTGGTGCCATGCCTATTTGAAAGAATGAGAGAAATACTTTTTTTTTTAAAAACAATTGATCAAGATTTTAACGATGTACTCGGAAATTTTTAAAGAGTACTGGCCAAAAAGTTGGCCCCTGACCTCTGATTCTGCTACGGGGCAGAAATGAGCCCACCTGTTAATTCTGTGTCACTCAGTAATGATTCCTGTTTATATGTTTAGCTTTTTTGACTTTTCAGGATATTTTCACAGCATTATTTAATCTGTCCCTCCACAGTAGCCCTATAAATTAGGTACTGCAGGTGTTACTAACGCCTCTTAAATGAGGATGAATCTGAGGCATAAACAGGTTACTTTAGTTCCCCAAGGTCAGAGAATAGCAGTAGAGCCACATTGGAACCAAGTCTGCTGAATCGCAGTCCTTCCTATTAGAGCTCAAAACTCCTGTGAAGTGTTAAAGATCTTCTTTTATCAGTACGTCTTGAGAGTTTACTAAATGACAGGCGCTGTTCTAGGCCACTGCCATTCCCTTGTCACATTATCATGTATGTTTAGAATTACTCATGTTATTTCAAGATATTGCATGAGATACCTTGAAAAGTCTTACAGAAATTCATAAATTGCTCATCAAAAACTCACTAAATCTTTTAAACCTACTATAACCGTGTCTCTAATAAAGATGTAAGAAGTCAGCCAACTGACCACGTATTGTTATCTCTTATGCTTGTCAGGTAGAAGGGTAACAACCAAAGTATAATATCTGGAAGCATATCTATTATATCTTTTTTTAATGTTTCAGCATTTTCCAGCTAAAAGGTTGCTATAATCCAGTGAACCTTTCTATTAAATAGGTATTTCTTAGCTTCCTGCCAGGTTAACTACTTGGCTATGGGTTATTATTCCGTGTACAGTATGGCATCTCTGAGGATTAATGAACAAGGCGTGTGGCTATAGCAAAGCTGAGCTGCGGTTGCAGGAGGGGTTAGTGCCCAGGCTAATAATATATGCTTCAGTTGAACATGAAGACTTCTAAATGTTTATTTAACATTTATCAATTGAAAGGCTTTCATCAAACTTCAAGTCCCTAAAAAATCCCTTTATAAATAAATGTTTATCACAGAATAGATATGTAACCCACCAGCCACAATTCAGTAATGAAAATACTGCATTTAAATATTTATGAGTGGATTTTAAATTCCAATTTCTATGGTGTTTTGGGTCAAATGCTTTAATAGAATTTATAATACTATATTTTATCAATTCTAAGGCACACTTTTTTTTTCACATTTTAACGTATCCAAAATTGGTGGTGGTTTTTTTTTTTTTACAAACAATAGCATGTTATAGTTGAATTGACAACATTTTTTGCCTTAGTAATACATAAGCTAATGTATCTTACAATCAATACATCTGAACTTCAGTGGCATAACAGTAATTACACCTTACTTTTATACAGGATTTTATAGACAAGCATCTTAATTGAACCTCACAATAATTGTAAAGCTAGAAATAATTGGCATTTTCTCTATTTTGCAAATGAGGAAATTGAAACTCAGAACTAGAAGGAAAATTATTCAAGATCCTATAAGTAAAAACAGTAAAAATGCCCATCTTTGTTTTGTTTTATTTTGTAACCCTCACCCGAGGAATTTTTTCCATTAAATTTTTTTTTTTTTTTTTTTTTTTTTAGAGAAGGTGGGGAGAGAAGCATTGATGTGAGAGAGATGATACACTGATTGGTTGCCTTCCACGTGACTGGGGCCCGGGATCAAACCTGCAACCCAGGTATGTGCGCTTGACCGGGAATCAAACCCATGACCCTTCAGTCCTCGGGTCTACACAGTAATCCCTGAGCCACACCATCCAGGGAAAAATGCCCATCTTCATATAGACTTTTATATAGAATCAAGCTCTGTGATATCAAGTTCAGAAGTTTTACACCATGTTTTCAGGATAAGCTAAAGTGCAAAGACAAGCAACCACCCTCAAAGGTGCTTTTTCAAGCCTCTTAATGAATTTTATATATATGCACATTGGATTTTCTGTTAAGACATAAAAAGCCTTCAGTGCAGTCTTCTGTAATCATGCGATTTGAAAAATTATGACGATCGTTATTAGAGCTTTTCCTTGAGCATCTTTAATTATTTCAGTAACCATTCACAGTTCCTTCATCCGAGAGATTTTGGGCCAAAGTATAGTGATTATCAGACTGAAGGAAAAAAGCTTCCTTGCTATACTTACCACCTAACGTTTATTATGTGCTGAGTGTGATCAATTTTCACATATGTGTTAATTGGCGTTACACTAAAGGACTGAACAGGAAAAGCTATTTAACCTCATCTTTATTCACTTACCCTTGAAATATTGAAATACTCCTGTCACGCTCCTCCTCGAAAAGCTGAACATAATGGCTTGAACCTTGTACAGATCACCATAGTTACTGGGCATTCGTGGCATTTTATCCCTTACTGTGTTTTACTTTTACATATAAATTCTTCAAAACTTTCTTTCCTGTGTTTTATTATATCATTTTTTTCTTGGCACAGTTATAAAATGAATGTCATTATTTTACATTTTTTACTCTTCTTTGGGGACCTGTGTACTGACTGCAGTCACTTCCGAGAGCACTGTGCCTTCCTCTGGCAATAGGAAGCTTCCCAGCCCTGGGAACCGGAGCGAGACGTTCACAGGGTACGTGCCAGCATATACCCAGCACAGACTCTTCCTACATGTTTAGAAGGAATGAACATGAATTCGCAATAGAACACTGAGGTTAAAAACTCGATGGAACCATAACAGGCTTTTGCCTCGTGGTGGAACTCTAGTCACTCAGTGTGAGTTTCTCTCACACATGGGAAAAGGACCATTTGAACCCAACACTACTGAATGCAGAGGCTGAACATGGGGACTGTGAGGGCCTGAAAGACCAGAGGTGATTTTGAGGGGGCTGCCCTGGGCTGCAGCAGCAAATTCATCACCCACAGTGCAGCCAGGATTTATTTTTCCCTCATTTGTGTAGCAGTACTGGTTTCCATTTTAATATTTAGAAGGTAAGTTCAGTTGATGGACACTTTGTGTAATAAAAAGCTCTTCTAAAGTACGTGCCCACGTACACACACGGGATAGAAAGTGGCACCACCAGGGCTGGTGGCTTTCACGGAGTACATTTGTAGATCCCCAAGCTTAGTCCTGGATATGTTTATAGCACTTTAGCTCCGTTTGTGAGTTTGGAACCCTTCCAAAAAAAGAAGAGAAAGACATATATTATTGTTTATAATCTGCTTTATTCCGCCAAACCTTGACTGAGCAGACCTGTGGATTGCTGTTTAAATCCCTCAGTGCCTTTAACTACCGATGGGGAAAGTGGTTAATGTGCATTCTAAACGAAGCTTGGCATCCACTCCGGGAAACCACTTTAATTGAGAAGCATTAAATGTTAAAATGATTCTAAAAAAATAATAAAGCCAGCACACACATTGAGTATAAAAGTCCAAGCCCATCAGTAATAGAGATTCTTGGTTATATTCCTCTAGCCTGAGTGAGCTTTAAGCCCTGCAGTTGACAGGTGTCGAAAACGCAACTCTCAGTTCCCTGGGTGGCAATCTGTAGGCAGCCACCTATCCACTGGCCAGTGAGCAGGCAGTGTGGTCAAGGGCTCCACGTTAGAGAAGGGGAGCTGGCAACTTTACAGATGTTTGTTTTTCTGGAATAATAAGCTAGTCCCAGGTGACTAAAATATGAGATTTAACCCCAAAGTCTTTGCCTGGGCTTGCCATTGCTGTGCTGGAGCCATCTGTTGAAACCTATTTACCATTTTAATGGCCTTTTTTTTTAACTGCTTATTTTCAGCTCCAAGTGTGTGCCAAGACTACTCTTTGGGGTCTGTATTTTATCTTTCAGGAAGCGATTCCCAGCCTCTCCAAAATCCCCAAACCCTTCCCAACCAACAGAAGATCCTGGTCCAGGGTTGGCAAGCAAGAGAAATAAATCTTTAAAAAACAGAAAACAAAACCTCAGCTCCCCCAGCTCCAGAGACAGCCCAGCCTTGGAAGTTCTGGCCAGTTCAGTAGTCTGCTAAACAACCTCGGGTGTAAGTAAGTCACATGTCAACGTTTGTCTCCTAGGGGCCCCTTCTGTGGAAAGGGAACTCATGCATACTCTTGGGGACAGTCTGTGACATGTTCATTTAATTACAGAATAACATCCCAGTTAACAACATGCCTAAATTCAATGTTTGTGTTTAAGGAGGGAGAGGGCCAAAGGAAGAATCACCATAGGAAAGAGTTCTAAAAGAAAATCCTGACCTTGGACAAAAATGAGAGAAGAAAAGGAATGAAAAAGTCATAAAGAGGCAAGTGTTACAGTCAAAAGCCTACTCTCGCTGTTCTCTGACATGGCGTGATGTGCTCTCCCAGGGTAGGAGCTGATGATTTGAAGACCTCTGACTAATAGTTTGGACGGGTTCTTTTTGTTTTTCCTTTTAGAAGGATGATAATAAAAAATTTCCTCTTCCTAATGATTTCACCCTGTTTTATAAACATTGGGCTTTTTTCCTCCCTCCTAGCTCACAGTATTTCTTCAACAGAAGTGGGTAGCCATTGCTTCTCTGGGGCAGCCACGACCCACACCAGCACCCCGCCCGAGCTCCACTGCTCACCACTCCCGCACGGCCAGCAGAGGACAGGACGTTACGGGGAAGACAGCAGGATCTACAAGTGACAGAACTGAAACAGCATCCGTCTGAAGAGGTACAGCAAAGGGGTACAACCATTTTCTATTTAGACTGTAAGGAAGAATTTTTTAACTGTGTCTCAACTATCGTCTAAGGAAATACACTCAGAAACATCAAGGCTCACCTCTCGTATGAGTGTACCTCTGGCTTAGCTATCAGTTAAAATTTATCACACACAGACTTGCCTTTGATCTTTTTAACCCTTTTCTAACGTGGGCCGAGTGGAACCCTGGGCCCGAGGAGAGAGACGGCAGGGCAAGCAGTGCAAATACTGTTGAGCCTTCATCAGTTCTCCTGAGTTTGCGTTTTTTTTTTTTTTCATTCTTCCTGGCTGGTTCGTTCTTTCTTTTATTCTTTAAGCAGCTGTCCTTTTGAAAAGCCACTATCCAAAAGAGAATCAAGCTCAGGAGCTGGTCTCTAGTAACCAACCCAGAAAGAAGGACCAGATCCTCCTCTTCCTCTGTGAGCTGAGAACTCATTTAATAACTCCAGAGCTTTATAGGTTAGCGTTGTGGTGGGATCAGGATGCACTAGAGCACAAAGTGGAAACAGTGCAGTGAACTGTCAGCCTGATACACTCAGAGCAATTGATAGTGTATGGAAAGCAAAGACTCAGTGGAGACAGGCTGGTGATGGGGTGGAGGGTGGAAGACCACAGTCACGGTGCAGCACACAGGCTGGCAGAACTCTCATGCCCCATTATGAGTGCCTTGGGAATACTTGGATGAGTAATTAAATTTAGTAGCGACAGAACCCTTCATAGCCACTTGGCGAATCTCCCTAAGAGCTACCCAGGGAACTGAGTGAGGGAAGAAACCGAAGTCCTCACATGCAGCACCTCCTTACTGCTCTGCCAACACCCCAGTCCCATTGGGTGCTCTCATCTTCATCCTCCCTTGCGCCCAGAAGGTCCGGTCCCTCTGACCTTCAGCCTTCCTTGGTACATAACTCAGTAAGGCCTTTGCCTTTCTCAGTTTAGTGAGGTATTTACCACAGGAGATGACTCCACAAAGAACCATAAATCCCTTCCCTCCATAGCAGAGATTTGAGTCTCCACGGAAAGACCTTTAAGCCCTCCAAGAATCTCACTGGAGGTCCTGCCTGGGAAGATACTCCCTTTCCTGTTTAACTGGGTAGACTGTGGGCACAAAGTAAGCCTAAGACTTAGGTGGAGTCCCGACAACCTGGTGGCATCCGTAGACTGAGAACTCAAGAGGCCCAGAGCCCAGCCTCATGCTTTGTACCTAAACCAGTCACACAAGATATGTCAGTTGTCACTACCACTGTCTAGGGAATCTCAAAATACTTCACCAAGTACTCCAGGTTAACAAGAAGCTAAAGAGGTGATGAGTTTTCTCTGCCCCTTCTGAGCCAGATTCCATCATCACTGTCCAATAAAAGTTTCTGCAGTGTTAGAAACATTTTATATTTGTGTCCAAATACAGTAGCCACTGGCCACATGTAGCTATTAGCACTGGAAATATGGCTAGTGTGAGGAAGTTAACTTTTAGTTTCATTTCATATTAATCAATTTAAATGTAAATAACCATGTGTGGCTAGTAGCTACTGTATTGAACAGTGCACCTCTGCTTAGATCTTCCCTTCAACCAAACAAAACCCCTAATCACTAATGGGAAAGGTGCACTCTAGTTTTTCCTAGTCGGGACCCCCGCTCTAAAGAAAGGCTATGACTTTTTTTTTAATTTAAGAATCTCTGTTGCTTTTTCCATTTCCACTAAACTTCAGGTCCTGCACACTAATAAAGCCTCTTGCAGAGAAAAAGTTTGAATGGAGACTTTCCTAGAAAAGCTTGCCCAAGAGCCCTGAAGACTCTGACGAGGTGTTTCTAGCCCTCTATCCACTTCTCACCCAAATGTAGACACTCAACACATCTTCTCCCTCAAGAAAGTATGTGCAAATGTGAAGGACGAACTAAAAGGTATGTGGTCAAAAGGTATTCTCTGCCCATTCCCTAAGTCTGGGAACAGAGGATTGGGCCCCAGAACACTGCTATGAGAAAAATCAGACAACTTCCTCTAACCAGCCCTTCACTGAGCAGTTCTGGTAGTTATGGTTTTAAGTAGTTCCTGGCATTCAGAGTTGTACTTTGGGTTTTCTTCTGGTGCTGAAAGGGTCCCATGTCAGCACAGCTTTGCATTTGACTTGGGCCAAGAGAAAAAACTTGGAGCCAACTAAATGAAAAGCAAGACACAACAGCTTCTAAAGAACGTCCATATTTATTTGACATAGTTTTACCATACACATCTCATGCCAACACACAGGAGGCATATACAAACAAACGCACCAGCTTCTTTTCCAAAGTCACATGGCAATAAATAAGGATGGGTGGGGTCCTTTTTTTTTTTTTTTTTTCTCCAGCAAATGAGACTTCATTTCTTTTCACTGTACAAAATTTACACTGCAAAGGGTGAGGGCAACAATCCAGAGCTTAGGGGAGCTGGGGCTTTGAGGTCTGAATGCAAGTTCAGAGCAGCATCTGGGATCCTGCAGCCCAAACCTGCCCGTTTGGCTGCACAGTCCTCAAGTGGGGGAGTACAAATGATTCTTGTCTCTAGGTGGGCAGCAGATGAGAGTGGGAGTGTCCTCTGTCCACCTGAGCTCTGCCTCCCTAAGCAAAGGAACGCTTGGCACACCTCCAAACCTGCAGCTGTCTCCTCCCCAGAGCTAGCAGCATGAAACTGTGCTTTCGTGGGCCTACCAAGCAGTGTGTGGGTGAGATGACTTTGCTGAGCTCTCTCTTTTTGGCTCCTGTCACCATGGGAGAACAGTTGGAGCAACTACTGCAAAAAGGGCCAATTGACCAATCCAAGAAAGAGAGAGCCAGTGATGTGCTTTTTATTTCGCTTTCAGCATGCCCAGAGCCCTTCAGCAGCAGGCAATAAAACAGAACTCATTTCCGCTTAATTGAATTTTTCTTCATCTCACGGATTCCAATTTTTAAAGTGCAATGTTTAAAAATGAGCCGCCTCAGTCCTTCCAGACCCTGCTGGCTGAAGAGGTATGGTCATTATTTCCATGGTTAGAACCAAGTTG
Organism: Miniopterus schreibersii; assembly: GCF_964146895.1. NCBI lineage: Eukaryota > Metazoa > Chordata > Mammalia > Chiroptera > Miniopteridae > Miniopterus > Miniopterus schreibersii. The sequence continues at coordinate 20,269,754 of NC_138119.1, read as the reverse complement.
TCAGTAGTGGCGTGTGGGAGGGGTTGGGTGGGAGTGTGGGTGCTGGATGGCACCTCGCCCATAACACAGCTTTTGCTCAGCTGAAGCATTCACCCCACTCCTGCGAGGAGGCAGTTATCTCAAAATAAGCAGCTTGAGCCTCAGAGGTGGTCGTATCTTTTGTTCTACAGACTACTTATTCTTGCAAAGCGAACTTAATTATGAAGACTGAATGGCTCCCAATTATCTTACTACATATCATGTTTTAGGTTGGCCAAAGGAAGAAAAAACCTTTTAAAAACACAGCGGATGCTTTTCTTATGTCTTCATTCTGTCCTCTTACCCTGACATTTCACTGTATTAATTTGTAGAAATGATTTTATCAGTCTGGTAGTTGATTTTCACTTTATATTATATTCATAATTATTAGCTGAGGCAAGAAAGAGAAGTCCCTGAAAGGGCAAGGACCAGTCTTCCCAACAGCGTGACTTACCCAGTAGGCCAGCTTAGCCCCTGCACTGGGTGTTTCTTCTGTGGTTTTATTACTTTAGGAAATATAGATTCTTCCATAGCCCCATGGGTCCCATTTTAGTATACCAGCTACTATTGGAAACTTGGGTGTTGTTGCCTTTTTATTAATTAATTTGCTCTTAGATTCAGAAACCTCCTACCCTAAGGCTTATCAGCCAAGTACTACAGATGAATGTTGCTAGTTAATTGCTCTCTTAGAGCCAAAGACAGGTCCAAATGATATAAATTTCTCTAGGTCTCATTTCATTTTTAAAATTCATCTATGTCACTTTAGCAAGGGGGAAACAGCTCCCAGATAGCACCTTCTACCTCAGTCATAGACCACTGAGCAATAGAGGAGTGCCTGGAGGAGGACCTCAAGGTAGCGTTGTGTTCACCTCCGAGACACAGGAGAGCCAAGGAACAGTCTAAGCACACGGTGGCTAATTGGTGGAACCAGCCCGTCTATAATGCTAACCCCACTTGCAAGGAGATCCACTTAAAATCTGAGGCCTCTCATGGCTGTGCTTCTACATGGGGCGCCAGTGTTTGCTGCTCTCTGGGGAGGTGGCTCAGGGGGAACTCGACTATCCCAGCCTTATCGCCAGTGCAGCTAGCCAACCCCACCAAAACCAAAGCAGTTCCCACCAACACCAAGCTGCACTGCTCACTGGGTTCTCAGGAGACTTCTGTTTTTAGTATTATGGAGGAAGGCCTCCCTTTCTTCCACCGCTGAATAGGGCATGAGCATGATTAACTCGCACACAAAACAAAAACTGGTCAACTGATCTCAAAAGAAACAGTGCTACACAGAGGAGCATGCTCCTTTAGAGAGTCTGCTCTCCCTGTAATACACTCACCAAAAATAGGCAGTGCTTCAGATCCCAGGAGCTCCTACTCCAAGTAACCAACCTGCGACAGTGGTCTGGGTAGGCCGGTCTTTAACTGGTTCATTGCCCAGCAGTTTTTCTCCTGTGTACTGAGAGCTGCCTGCTGAAAACAGTGTTCAAGAATCAGCCCTCCAAAAAAGCACACATGCCTTTCCTTCACATGGCTTGTTACCTTGCATGTGAGTCTCCATCGCCACCCCCACTGTTCACAGTACTGGGAATCATCTGGGCTTCACCCTCCGTCTTCCTTACTCCTGGAACCTCGAGAAGAAATCTTACATCTGCTGACTCTCCAAGCAAAACTCACAACAATTGCAGCACGTCCAAAAATAAGGGTCCACTACAACATTGATCAGAGAAAAGGTGGCCTGAAGGCTGATCCCAGGAATTTACAGACTATATATTTTGAAGAAGCTTAACTGCCCGTAATTTAGTCCCGGGAAGACATTTACAGAAGATGTAACAGCTAAAGAGGAAGGTTTACTTCTTCCTTGAGTCTGCCTAGCACACACTTAAATCTCTGCGGTCCTCAAAACATGACACGGAAGAAAGGGTCCTTAGGGTCTTGGGCCCCATCAGTTCACGTGAAAGAAAGGCAATGCCTTCTTACCCTTTCCTACTCTGCTGATCTTGTTTAAGAAAACGGGGGGCCAGCAGAAGCAAACCATTTCCCAGAGGACTGGAATAAATTCCCCCTGGCTAACTTCCAGCGTGCACATGGAGAACCTCCTGACACACCAAGGGGTGATGCATAAAGTGGGAGTCACGGCACTATTCACCACAGTATGTCCCACCAAAATGCAGTCTGTCACAGGGCTGGCAGCTCACAAAGCAGGGGTTAGCTCTGCCCTTGCCTCAGGCTTGGTGATGTGCTACTGCAAACCCACAAGCTGAGAGTTGGCACTGCCACTGGCCAGAGAGCTCCCCTTTCTGAGCAAGTGCAGGGCTGGAGCACCATAGGGCCTGGCATGAGGCCAGCCAGAAGCCCAGAGAGATGCAACCCAAGGACCACTTGGGACCCTCTAGACAATTTTAGAGCTGCTCCCTAAATGATTCCTCCCAACCAAGATGGGCCAAAAAGCATTGCTGGTACTTGGAAGAGGCCAAGACTGTCCTCCAACTGAGTTGGCTAGCACAGCAGAGAAAGCTCTCATTTTTAAAGGGCTGGGGAAGGTTGGCTGCAGGTGGCAGTGGACTTGCAAACTCATCTAAACCAACTCCCTCAAAACAAACAATATCATTTCACCCTGCAGGCAGGGGCACTCTGGGAGACTGGCATCTGCTGATTTGGCTAAACAGACTGCACATTTGAAATCCAAATGGGTCTACAAATGTTTTCACTGATTGTCGTTCTGGCCTCTCCATATTTTAGCTTTGATCATTTTGTAACCCACAGCGTGTCTAGTGGAATAAATGATATGAGCAAATTAAAAAGGCACATTGTGCTCCAAGGGGACTCGTCGGGCAGTCACTGTGATGGTCCAGGGCCACTCAGCTCCAGCCTGAGTCACCTGCAACGAAAACCACTTCTAGCCATCAGGGATGGATTCAGTGATGTGGATGGGATTGCTCACAATCCCAAACTGGCATACTCTCTGGCTTGGACTATCTGGAGAGGGAAGAAGTCATCCTTTTCACAGCAGAAGAAAAAAAAAAGGGGGGGGGGGGGTTCAATATCAAACTGTGGCCATCAAAGTTTCCACTGACCTTTAACAAATGACCTTTTCATTTTGAAAATTAGGGTTCCATAAGGGTGGTCTGGAAATACATTTCTTATACTTAAGGGCTGTGATGTCTCTGTCTCGGGAACCTCAGTTCTAGCAAGAGCACTGGTTTGGGAGGTATCTCATGAGAACACCAGTTGGAGCAGAGTTCCCAAAGGCCAAGGTGGACTCACAGTCACCTTGTGCTACCAAGCACTGAGCAGCCAAAGCCTGTAAGCGGGGTGGGGGAGGGAGCCATAAGCCAGCACCCTAGCGCTCTAGGCTCTATGCCCTGTGCTGTGTTCTGGGGGGAGGCTGCTCCCCCACCATTTCCCCAGGAGACCAGCATCCTAGTGCGGTGACCTCCTGGGGATCAGCAGAGGACTTCCATTGAAAATAATGGAAATTCACATTGGCTCACTTTTGATCCTAAAAAGGCAAGTCTGTTTTGATCCTTGAAGATATTCTCTTAGGCCAGGAGGACAGGTAGGGTGGGGAGGGCAGATGTTTAAAAAGGGGGATGATCCATTTCATCGAGCCAAGAGGCTGGGCTGGTTGGAAAGTCAGGATAGCCTACACTGCTTCCTGTGGAGATGTCAGAAGTGGGTCCCCCAGCCATCGCTCTCAGTGTCTGGCTCACCCCCTGCCCTGCATGCGCAATGATGCCCAAATTACTGTCCACCGTGTAATCCAGCCCATTGAGCAAAGGAGCGTGGGATGGCAAGGACGATATGGAAGATGGAGACTGGGGGATTCCATAGGGGCTCCCATCCCTCAAGTCCTGATAGGATTGTCCTGTCCCGTCCATGGAGAAGCTCCCATTCATTAACTGTCCGCCTGTAACGTCCCCCACGTTGCCATAAATCCTATTGGTGTGGCCAAGTTCTGAGAGAATTTGATCCTCTGTGGACAAAAGAACGGAGATTTATTGTCAGCTGCCAGGACTCCAGTGGCCCCATTCTTCACAACCTAGGACACATGACCAGGAAAGAAGCCTGAGGGTGACAGCTGCCTTGCTGCCAAGCAGGGGTCAGACACCAACATGTCAGCCTGGCATCCAGAGACTGACCCACATTAAGGGGGAGAAATAGAGGAAACACCTGCAGACACTAAATTCCTAGGACCCAGAAGGCTGGACAGTGTCTGGTGAGCGTGTTGGCCCCATGTCACTCGTACTAAGATATTCTGGCTACACTGAGGTTTATGAATGCCTCACGTCGCAGTGGAAACTTCATGCTGACAAGATTTAATCTGAAAGCTTTCAGGCTGAGTAAAGTGCTTGGGTTAGGTGGCTGGGAAACAAGCAGGCTCATCTGGTAAGGGTAGCTGAGGACCACTCTTAGACATGTGTACAGTGTCCTCCTGGTCTACCTGGAAAAGCGATTCAATATCAAAGGACTTGGTTTCTCTAATAAGGTCTTCACTGGGGACAGTGTTGACTTGATTAAGACAAATAGACCTTCCTGTTTCTTAGAGAATTTCACTAAGGGGATCCAGTGGGATCTTTGCCACCTGGAAGAAGTCATCTCTCCAACAGAAGTGGGCAGTTTTAGTCTTAAGAAATACAGGATTACATAATTACCCAGAGTAAGCAATGTAGGTCATCTGGGGACCCACCTGCACCCAACAGGAGTTACAAAACAAGACCTGACAATCCTCTGTGTTCCCTGTTCCTGACATTGATTTCAGCAGCTCAGATGAGAGGAAGTGTCTTTCCCAACCCTGCCAAGAGGTTGAGCATAAGGCCCTTGAGCAGTCCCCAGAGCCCCAGGACAGACCTCTTGGCTGAGATACAGTCCCCTGAGGTCATCGTGCTCCTGGGGGGCAGCTTTCTCCATCCTCTGCCCCAGAGGCTTTTCTATTCCCACCTGGGGCTGTGCATCAATTCCTGTCCAGGCCTCCCCAGACTAGACTTCTACACCCACACCGTCTGACAACCTGCCCCCATTCCACCCATGAAAATGGGGAGGGGAGGGGACGGGAGCACGTTCCCTTTAAAGAGTGCAGGAAGATGAAGGCTCAGCTCCACGATAAAATGGCCATTATTTGGCCTTTTGCCTATACCTGTCATCCCATAGGACCAGGGCCCTCTATGGAAGCCACAGGCTCCCCATGGGAACAGTCGTCCCTTCCAAGTATATAAATGTCCTGGCTTTCCCCAAACACATCCAGAGTCATTTGTGTTCATTGATCCCCACAACAGCACTGAGATGGGCATGGATGTGGTTACTCCCCACTTACAGGTGGGGAAACTGAGGCTCAAGAGAAGTGAATCAATGTGACAGAGCCACAACTGGAAACTTAATTTCTGACCCCAGCTCAGTTCTTTTCCCTCCCCCCACAACAGAAGGCCTTCCACATTTGAGGATTCAGTATAGGAGAACAGTTACAGCTATTTGCAAACAACCTAAGGGCCCAAGACATGCAGTCATTTGCAATTTTGCTGACGCACCAATTTGAACTCAGCGCATGCTGCAAAGCGTTTGTGCTGGGGGCAGGGGTGGGGGGCAGGATGAGTGCACAGGGGGAAGGGACTCAGAAATGAGGCTCGTCCCCATCTCACATGCACTCACAGGAGTGATTTCCCAAGGCAGAGGGCCTGGTGAGCATGTCCTCCCCACCACCAGGAGAGGAGAAAGGGGTCACTCTCAGGAATCCTGTAAGGGAGCCCCCAGGGAAGGAGGGGAGGCCTTGGCGCTCACCGTCCCAGGGAACCCAGCTTCCACATCTCAGCAGCAGAGCTCTCTCATTTTCTTAAAGGGCCACTGCTGCATTCCTCCACCCATTACTGCCTCAAGATCCCTCTTGAATGTCAAGGATTACTGCTTCCCAGGGTCCTTTCCTAAGACCTGGGCCTCGCCCCTCCAGCCCTGCTCACCTCGGAAGCTCAGCTCACTGTCACTAACCCCACAGTCCTCTGCAGAGCTCTCCTTCTCCTGCTTGCTGCCTCCCCGGCTCCTCTTGACGCTCTTATAGAACTGTCCCCAGCGGTGCCGCCCCGCATCCTTCTTCAGGCGCTTCTCCTTGGCCCTTCTGTTCTGAAACCAAACCTGCCACACAAGCACAGGGAAAACACTCAGGGGTGTCCACCCTGACCTGCAGCCCCCGGGGTCCCCGAGACAGGTGGCTGGAGATAGGGACTGGAGCCTCAGTAGAGTTCAAGGCCAGGAGTGTGATGTGCCCAGGACTCCCTAGCCTCAGAAATCTCTCTCCTATTTGGCAAATTCCCCTGGGTAATGGCTCTGAGCCCAACTCCCCAAGGGGGATCAGTGACAAGGCTGATGATCACTGTACATCCTGTGTACCACTCCCCACCCCTCCTCATGTAGAGGAGAGGGACACACAGACTGGCCCAGGACCCACAGGCGGCAAAGGAGCCCGGGGGCCAGGTGCTGATGTCTCACCTGTACGACCCTCATGTCCAGGCCCGTCTCTGAGGACAGCTGCTCCCTCACGTGCCTGGCAGGCTTGGGGGAGTTCTTGTAGGCATTCTTCAAGGTCTCCAGCTGTTTGGCGGTGATGGTGGTCCGGGGCCGCTTGGCTCCTGCCTCTGAGTCATCTGCAATGAAAACCCCTATTGGGTTGAGCCCACCTGAAGCTCCAGGGTCTCGTCCCATCTCCTTTCCTCACATATTTTCCTGCTATGGGCAAAGCAGTGGGGAGGAATGGTGGACAGCAAGGTGGAGCAGTCCTGAGACCAAGGAGCCTACTCCTGCACCACAGGCCTTCCCAAGTCACTGAAAAGTGAGGACACCATTGTCCCCCTCCCGGCCTCCCTGTCCCCTGCCAGCCCAGCCAACACAGGAGCTCCATCAGACTGAAGGGGTCCAATCCCATGCATCTCCCTGCCAGGCCTAACACTTGTTGGACATCCTTGTGAGTTGCTGCCAGCGCTGTGAAGGTGGATGAGCCATAGTGAAGTCCAGAGCCGCTGTGGCAGACACTGAGGAAAACCTCCAAAACTCTTTAAATTCTGTTTTAAGGAATCAATCCTGCCCATATTTATACAGATGCCTGCATGATAGCATTTGATGCAAATATAGTGTACTTTTAAAATATCTATACAGTCTTTATATATAAAATTTGAAATAATGAAGCCACCAAAAAGTCTTTAATTCATTGAGAATTGCTTAATTTCGAAGTAGGCTGCCCTAGTGAATTAGAAATTGCTTTCACCACAGCCAGATGGCAGCGCCACCGGGATATACCCCGTCATCCTGGGTTGGTGGCGCATTGCTTCTGCGCTGCTGTCTACGTGCACAGGACTTTCTTCTTGCGATTATGGGGACTATTATGCTGTTATTTTAACATTCACTGTTATTATAATTTAAAATCTTCTTTATATCCTATAACAATGTCATCCAAGTATTCATTAAGTAGCGGTGGCCGTGCTCATGCTGAAAAATGTACCCAAAAATCAATAACTTTGGTACGGAAGTTAAATGTGATAAAACGCTATGAGGAAGGCCAAGCAAGACCATGCTACCCTGGGCTGTTAATTTAGGAGAGAGCATTCCACGAGGTATTAGAGATAGTGCTGAGAAAATAAAAAGTAGCATTAAGGCAAAGATACATTTCACCGGTTATGGATTTATGTGCTCCCAGAATACATTCCTCCCTTACTTCTTACATTAATTCCTATGGGAAAATTAGCCTTAAAATATGTTTTGAATTATGCAGGGTCTCCTAGCACTTGTCCCTGGCACAAGAGGCAACCTCATTATATTGAAAATGCAAATATCCAGGGAGATGTAACAAATGAACAAAATCATCCACACCAAGGTACAAACAGCTGGTATTAGATCCTTTGTGTAGCACAAGGGAGGAAACTGTAAGCCTGAAAGAGGGTGTAGATTAGCAAAGAGGAATTAAAACATAAAGAGAGCCAAATGTCCCACAGCAGACAAAGGTCCCCCGCTGCCCTCAGCATCACCCTGATTTCACAGGATAGAGTGGCCGTGGCCCCTGCCTCGCTGACGGCAGAGACAAGAGGAACCCATCAGAACTACTGTGGAACCTTCAGCTCCTTGAAAACATAACAGATCCCACCTCCCTGTTTGCATTTCTCCTCCACACTGGACTCACCCTCATTTAACGCCCCATTCCACACGCCATCTCCTATTTAAGCCTCAGGAAAACAGCCCTATCGCTACAGTCCCCCATGGACAGCCAAGAGGCACCCTGACTTAGTGAGTGCCCACCAGGTTCTGAGACTAATTCCAGTGTCTCCCCGTGGTCCTACAGAGGTCTGCTGTGGCGCAAATAATCCTCGCTCAGTGTTGGCCCCTCTGCGTCATCCCTGCCTGCCCCGCTGGTCTCCCCTTCCTGAGCCACCCCCAGTAGCGGTGGAGACCAGGCCAGAAGTGCTCGGGGCCCAAACGAGGCCTCTGACAACGAGCGGCACCCCCGGCCCCAGGGGGGTCGTGCAGTTTTAGTATCTGGTGAAGGGCATCAGAGCTCCAAAGGCAGCTTGGGATCTCGCAGTCCATCTGCTTCGATGGTTTATCCCTGACAAGACACCCTAATCTTCTGTGACATCATAATTGACTTCAAAGCAACAGCATCGAGTGGGTTTTAAGGAACCCGAGCAGATAAATACATTAAAGCAAATAGCCTGGGAATGGGCTTACGGAGGCCCCAGAAAGAGGAAGAAAAAGACTGAAGGCCTGTCCACCCCAAAAGGCCAAGCTGGGGGTGGTGGGAGGAAAGACAGGAGGCCTCTGACTCAGGGGCCCTTCCCACCTTCCTCCAAAGTCAGGCTCGGCTCCAGCAGGCTCACCCTGAGATTACCTCTGCCTCCTCACCACCGCAAACCCTTTATTTTAAACTGCATTTATTAAGCAATAAACTAATTTCTCCATGGAATGATCAGATCTCTATAACGTGTTTGAGCCCAGGAAAGCTCTAGAAGGAGATGCATGACATTGTTGCTTTTCTTTTTTTCTCCATCAAGCCCAGAGCTGTCAACGAGAGCTGCTTTCCACAGTGACATCCTGAGTCAATAAAAATCCTAGTCAAAGGCAAATAACCTTGGTGTTTTGTGAGTATGTGCAGCTGAGATGCCCAGGTTGGGTTTGGCCTAATGCCAAATTTGGAGCCAGCGGAGGGCACACTCCCTGTGGACACGGCTGTGAGTGAGGAGCCCAAGGAGGGCTGCAAGAGGGAGGAGTCGGGCTCGGCCTTCCTGAGGCGAGCTCGGAGGACTGGGGGGTCCAAACCCAGTCTAGGCCTTCGAAAGACCTGGGACTGCCCAAGAACATAGCATTGGAGGGCAGGAGCAGCTGCTGCCCGTCTGCCCAGGTAAAGGCAGGTTTTCCAGGTGTGAGGTGCTGGGGCTGGCATCAGTGTCATCCTGGGCTTCTGCTGCAGACCAGGGACAATGACCTGAGGCAGCTGGGGAAGGGTGGCGGGGCAAGTGGGAGTTCTACGGCCGAGTTGGAATCTCCCTGAATGTGGACACTGGCCGGCTACTTGCTCCTGCATCGAGGGCTTCAGGTGACACGAAGAGTCATCACCCCTGAGTCGCCACCTCTACAAGCCCACAGGCTGAGAGGGGAAATGGAGCACAACTGACTGGAGTCCAAGCTGACCATCCAAGGCGGCTTAGGCCAATGCTAAGCCTGAAGCCTTTGAGGTATGGGGGTGCTGAGGAAGTATGCCCCCCAATATATACGACAAGGAATAAGCCAGTGTCCAGTGTAGATGGAACACTGTCCCAGCCCCACGCCAGGCAAGGAGCCACGAACATAATGACACACGGTCCCCGGCTGCTCCCGAGCCCAGTGTGGACAGGTGCCTCTCACTAACCAGCTTGATTAAGGCCTCCGTGAAGGCAGCGGGCGCTAAAGGATCGCGGGTGCTGAGAATTAACTCTCCCTGTGGAGAAGTGGGGGCAGCTCAGAGGAGGCGGGTGTGAGCAAGGCGCCGAGGGCCGCGGGCGGCACCCCAGCAGGGGCCCGGCCTGGACAGGGCTGGAGGCGGGCCGCGAGGCCGTTACCGTTCTGCTTGGCGGTCTCGTAGTCCTCCTTGCACACCAGCCGCCCGTCCTCCATGAGGTAGAACTCGTCCCCTGTGGCCAGCTGCCGGTTACAGATGATGCAGGCGAAGCAGTGCAGGTGGTAGACGAAGTCCTGAGCCTTGCGCACCACCTGGGTCGGGGGGATGCCCTGCTGGCAGGCCGTGCATTTTGTGCCGAAGCGCCTGTCGGGGCAGCATGAAAGGATTAGGGGGGCGGGTGTCCAGCTTCCTCCCACTTCCCATCTGCCCCTCTGGCACCCCACCACTCCGGGTGTCCACGGACACCAACCCCTGGGCCACCCAGCGCTCACCACCTGGTCCCTCAGCCTCTAACTGGCCTTACTGCTTCGTGCCCAGGCCCTTTAACAACAAAAAGAAGGGGCTGGATCAGAACTAGAGTCTCCAGTGCCTTTCAAAGGCTCACACCCCAGGGCTCCAAACTCCCCCACTAATACCCATCGATTCACCCGAGACCAAGGAGAGTCTACATCCCCTGCGAGCAGGCAGCTTCGCCCTCCGCCTCCTGGTTTCTCCAACTCTATGGTGAGGCCAAGAGGACCAGCCCAGGGGGTGACTGCACGTGCCCAAGCTGATGTGTACAAGGCAGTCAGCAAAACGCTTCCCGTGCTCTCCCCAGAGGAGCCCATGTGGCCAGGACACGTGCCAGTGTCCACCCTCGTTCCAGAAACACTGCAGCAGAGCCGGGCTCTCTCTTCTCCTGTCTTGCCCCTCCATCTGGCACAACCAAAGCATCCCCACGCTGGCCTCCGTCTCCTTCCCACGCACAGCCCCTGAGATGTGGTGGTCCAGGGTGGGCCTAGGAATTGCATTTTCATGTCCCTGTGCCATTCAGGGCAGGAAGGCTGCAGAACTGCTTGAAAAACAGTTTCAGGCCCCTCCCTGGTCTACACCTCTCTGGACCGGCACCCAGGCAAGAGGAAGGCACCCGCAGCCACCCTCAGCCAAGGCTGGGAAGAGAGGCGATGTGCACATCTGAAAAATACAGTCCAGGGGGGTCCATTCCCCATCTGGCCACAAACACAGAGCCACACCGGTGGCCATAGGGGTCAGCAGGGAATTGGGGGCCAGTGCAGACATGGGCGATGGAGGGGGGCACTCCACTGCAGGTGAGCCTTCCCCGCTTCAGGAGGGAGGCAGGAGGGGTTGGGGAGTCAGGGGCAGAGTTTAAAACAGCAATCAACCTAATTATTCATGACATTTCACACAGCACAACTTTATCTTCTTCAGGATGAAAGACTTCGCCTAATGGATCTGGGGAAGGTTTGATTTTAATGGTCCTTTTAACTAATGCTTATAGGCAGCCTGATTTCCCCTGAAAGGACAGTACATATTTCATCCACATTAATACCAAATAAATTAATTATGGTCATGGCTATCATGATGAATCCCAGATTAATGCAGAATGATGGGTCTCTTATGCAGTAATGATACCTGCTGGGGGGCTGTCGGGGCCTGCAGCAGGCAAGGCCAGCTGTGGCTTGAGAAGCCCCCCTCCCAGGGACATGGTGTCACAAAGAGAAGTGGGGGGTATCTAAGTCTAGAGGTAACCCCAAAAGAGCCAGGAGTGTGGCCCAGGGGACTGGTCTTCTGAGATGAGATCTGAGAAGGGTGCTGGGGTGTGAGGGGCTGAGGCGTTTATCTTGGAAGGGCCACAGACCTCTTAGCTCCTGGAATGGCTCTTGGTTTTGTTGGGGGGAGGGGGTGCATGAAGAAGGTTTCTTCACAGCAGGCGGGACAGGGCTCTGTAAACCCCCTCAAGTTCAAAACCGTGCGTCCAGAGGGGGGCCTGGGTTCCAACAGATTCTCAAAGGGGTCCCAACCCCAAGAAGTAGAGTTAGCATTTGTTGAATCATAAATCAGAGAATAAACAAGCATGTTTTCAGAGGATGTGCACAGAAATGGCTAAATGTGAGCATGGGGAACAAAGTATACTGTTAGCTCTAGACAGTTCTGCACCTTCCAGGACACAGGTGAGAACCAGGCTTCCTCGCTGCTGTCTGACCACCCTGCCGGCATTCAAGAGGAAAGCAAGCAGGCACCGGCTCTATCCTGTGTGTGTGTGTGGGGGGGGGACCAAAGAGGAAGGAAGCCTGTATAGTGTGTTACCAAAGCATGTTTTCAAAATGCCTATAGGTTTTGTATCCAGTCCAGGCCAATTCTCAAAACAGGTGTTCAAAATAAAACAACGCTTCCTTCATGCTCACTGCAAACCACCCTAAATAAACCACCCAAAATCTGGGGTGCAAACGCTGGAGCAGAAGCAGCTCCAGAGAAGAACTGCAGTTTTCCAAAAAGCAAGTCCTATCTTGTGGCCAAAAGGTGGAAGGGGCAGGGACTGAAGTGGGGGTGCTGAGGGGAGACTCCAGGACACAGCTGAGACTCCCCAGTGGCCTCCCCCCACGGAGCGGGCCACACTCTCTCGCCACCACAAGGCAGACAGTGGCTTTCCATAACCAGAAACCCAATTGACACCAGCGCCCCAGAGACATGAAAGATAACGGGGGTATAAATTTAATCTACATACCGACAGTGATTCATGTGTGAGGGTGGCAAGTGCACAAGAAAAATGAAAAATAAATGGACTTTTCCACCAGCATTTTTTAGCAATTGAAGCAATTTTCCTGATTGTGGGATTTATACCGACGGTAAGTGGAAGTTGCTCCTTATTACCTTGCTCCTCTGGAGCGCAGCCAGTGGGGGGGACCCCCGGAGAGGGGACTGCGTGCACTCCCTCGGCCCACAGGGCTCCCCCAGCGTGGCCCAGCCCACTCAGAGCCAGTGGACCCGAATAAGGTGCTGTCCTGTGAGGCTGTGTATACAACAAAGACACTGGTTCTGAGTCTCCAGATCTAGGACTTGCCAGAGTCACGACCACAGCCTGGAGAAGCTGTACAACTTCTGTGACAGGCACAATGACGGCTGTGGTTAAAGCTCCCTGGTCCAGACGAGGTCTAACTGAACTTGGCTGCTACACAGAGAAGCAATAGTCTAACCACCTGGACCAGACCTGAAGGATGCTGGGGGTAGGGGCAGAGCTGGACACTGGCCAAGTAAGAGGCTTCCCAGGAACTTCCCAGGCAATGCCCCCTGCATCCTATCACCGAGCACCTACTGTGTGCAGGGCCCTCCCACTCAGTGGCCTCACTCAGCTCAGCTCAGCAGGACCACTTCCCTGGCCAGGTGTGTAGGGAGCCCTGGGGAAGCACTTCCCTCCTCAGACCAGCATCACTGGCAGGTCTCGTGGCCCTGCCCGGCACGCAGTAGGCAAGAAAGACCCACTGAACAGGCGAATGAACGCCCGGACCCCTTGAAACGCGTGCCTGCAGCACCCGGGGCAGGACTGACGCTCGACATAACCGTAGCTCCTAGCGAAAGCTTTTCTAAGAAGGGAGTTGAACCCCAGGTTGAACGGAGGCCCCCGGTGTCCTAAACCGTCAGCTTTTCCGTCCCATTTTGCTGCCATCGCCACACTCATGTCACCACGTCCCGAGCGCCCTGCCTGAAAGGCGATACCGTCCAACAGGTGAGACACAGGCCGACCGGGGAGGTGCCGCCTGCAGCTCGCACAGGCAGTAAGTGAAAACCAGGATTCGAACTTGGTGCTTCTGACAGGGCAGCTGGCACACAGCGGGCGTCAAAGGCAGCAAACGTCCGCTGGGAAGGCAGCCGTGGTGCCCTGACCCTAGACTGGAACGTGGGTGGAGGGTCCCTTTCCCCCTCAAGTGTCCCCAGCTGCTCGGAGCCACTCAAGCAGGAAGTTCCCAGGCCTGAAATTCAGGGGCTACCCTGGGAGCTTTCACCGCCTGGGGTGTCCACCCCACCACGGCGACAGTCACACCCCACTCACCACCTTCATGCTTCTGGCGCAGGGTCAGGAGTGAGGGGCCTGGGTCTGCTGGCGGGGGAAACGCACCAGCCATCACTGTGACATTCAGGGGCTGCTCCAGACCCCGGGACAGGGATGGGCATGGGCCCATGTCCTTGGGCTCAGTCTCTGCTCCAGGGCTCAGCCTGAGCGCCCATTTGCCCATTTATCTGTCCACCCCTCCTGCTCTTGAGAGGCCTGGTGGGACCACGCTCGAGGGGAGGGTATCTAGATCCTGCAGGAAGGGACTAAGCGGCCCTGAATGTCACACTGATACAGGTGCATGTAAATCCTGCACCACAGACGATCTCGCACATTCCTGGTTTTAGGTTCTGTCCTGTGACCAGGCCAGGAATCATGTTCTGGTCACCAAAACTGGATTGATAAAAGCAGCTCCCATTTGCCAAGCACCTACTGTGCACCCCTGTGGGTACATAATCTCAATACCACCAGCCCTCCTTGTGGTCACCGCCACCCCAGCACGACCCCCCTCACCCCTCAGAGTTTAGCTCCCGACTCACTGTCACCGTCACCGTGCCTCTGGCAATCATTCCCTTCCTGCCCCTGCCCTCTCAATTCTTTGACCTCTTCTGAATGTCATGGCCTTTATCCTGCCCATCTTCTCCCATGGTCTACCACAGACCATGTTGCTACCAGGAACCGCAGCATCTCCAGAAATAACTTGCAACCACCCCAGGTCCAGCCATCGCCTCCTGTCCTGCCAGCTCACCCCAATGCCCAGGATTCTGCAACCTGCGAGACTAGTTCATCTTTTTCACTGTCCCTCACTCCCCTCCTGGCCTTGCTTACCTCCTCCAGACAAGATGCAGAGGTCCATCAACTCCTTGCCCCACTGTCAACCCTCCACTTTCTCTGCTCCTCCGCTCAACACTGGGGGTCTGAACAGAGCTGATGGACACACACCACCTCGCCGCCCACTGGCTCACTTTACATTTACACCCTACTCTGGACCTCAGGAGCCCTGGGAAACTGCAAACACTTCCCTAGTCCATTTGCTCTCCCTCCCTCCCACCTTCTCTCTCTGAAGCCCCCATCCTGTCTCAGCTCGGGGCCCAGCTTCCTATTTCCCTGCAAAAAAGAGAAAACTCAGCCAAGCCCTGCCACATGCTCCACCATCCTGTCCACACCCCCACCTGCCTGTATGCCCCCCGCTTCCTACAGTTGGACTGTCCCTGCTCCTCTGCAAGGCTGTCCACCCACCTGGGCACAGAGACCACTCCTCCTCGCCTAATAAGATGATTCTCCCAGCAACAGTCCCCTTTGCCTCCTGCATCAATTTTTCTCTTTACTAGATCCTACCCAGCAGCGTACAGCATGCTATTATTTCTGCCACTTGAAAAGAATCCCTCTTCTGACCCCCATCTCCCTCCATCTACCACCCAGTTCTCTACTCTCCAGAGCTACTCTCCTCAAAAGAGGGGTCTACAGACAGGGTCTCTAATGCCCCTGCTCCCGCTCTTCTCTTGAATCCACTCTGGTGGTTAATTTTATGTGTCAAGTTGACAGCCATGGAGTACCCAAATATTTGGCCAAACATCTCTGGGTGTGTCTGTGAGGGTGTTTTTTGATGAGATTCACATTTGAATTGGTAGACTGAGTAAAGCAGATTGCCCTCCCTGGTGCGGGTGGGCCTCATCCAATCAGTTGAAGGCCTGAACAGAACAGAAAAGAGGACCTTCCCAAGAGCAAGAGGTTAACTGCTCCTGCCTGACTGCCTAGAGCTCGCACACTGGGCTTTTCCTGTCTTTACACTTGAACTGAAACATCAGCTCTTCTTGGGTCTCAAGCCTGCTGGCTTTTGGACTGGAACTTACACTCTCAGCTCTTCTGGGTCTCCAGCTTGCTGACTGAAGATCTTGGGGCTTTTCAGCCTCCCAAATCATGTGAGCCGATCCTTACAATAAATCTCTTCACACACACACACGCACACGCACACGCGCGCCTCCCCTGACCTTTCAACAGCACTGGCTCCCTGCCTCCCTTCTCCTTAGAACACCGCACTCCCTTGGCCTCAGGACCCAGCTCTCCTGGCTCTGCTCTTCTCCGCTGGCAGCCTCCCCACCATCTCCCACACCCCTTTCTCCGTCTATTCCACTCCCCTGGGGATTTCACATCCATCTCCAGCCCATACCTCACTCCAGGCCCGTGTATTCCACAGCCTGTTCAGCATCTCTGCTTAGGTGTCCAAAACCAAACTCCTGATGTTCCCCAGAATCTGCTCCTCCCAAGGTCTTCCTCATCTCTGAGAAGAGTGATTTCGCTCTTCCAATCACTCAGGCCAAAAGCTGTGGACACCCACCTCTGATTTGTCAGCAAATCCTGTGGCTCTACCCAAACTTACATCAAGAATTGGACCACTTCCCACCATCTCCACTGCTGCTTCCCT
Organism: Miniopterus schreibersii; assembly: GCF_964146895.1. Lineage (NCBI taxonomy): Eukaryota > Metazoa > Chordata > Mammalia > Chiroptera > Miniopteridae > Miniopterus > Miniopterus schreibersii. The sequence continues at coordinate 20,253,362 of NC_138119.1, read as the reverse complement.
AGTTCAGGCACCAGCACCCCTCACCCGTCCCTGCCTCTGCACGGGTCTCCTTGCTTCAGCACTAGCCCCACGTCCATTCTCTGCACAGTAGCCACAGGGATCCTGAGTCAGACCATCTCACTCCCCTGCTTGAAACCTTCCAGTGGCTGCCATCTCACTCGGAATAAAGGTCAAGGTCAAGGTCCCTTTCTGGCCCCCATTACTTTCTAGCCTCTACTCAGCCACACTGGTTCTGCCTCCTTGGCTTGGAACACTTCCCCAGATACCTGTGTGGCTCATTCCTGCATGTTCTACAGGTCACTCCCTCCAATGTCGCCTTCCCCCGGCCTTCCCTGACCATCTCAACCCCCTCCCCTCCCCCCTGCACTTCCTTTTCCCTCTCCAAAGCACTCATCTCCAATGGATATAATACCCATTCATTGTTTACTGGCTTTCTCTCTCTCTAGAAGGCCAGGGGGCATTGTATCTGTTTTGTTCTAGCACCTAGAGCAGTGCCTGGCCCAGGCTATGTATTCTGTGAATATTGGGTGAATAAACAATGAATGGCCCAGGCCTATGGCATGTGTTAATGTATCTTCCCCTGTTTGCAGATGAGGGGACAAGTTCCGAGAAGGTAGGTAATGTGCCACAGGCCTCACAGCCATAAACGGTGGAGCTGAGATTTGAACCCAATGCTCTTCCTTGCTCTTGGCCAATGGGAGCAGTCCGTGGGGGCCAAGCCAGGCCCATGCCAGCCTCCCATGTGTGGAAGCTGCCACAGCACAGTGCACCATCCCAAGGAAACAAAATAGTGCATAACTTAATTTTATGCTCTAATTGCTTGGCAGTGATTTACTGCAGGCCGTATATTTTTTTTCCCAGCTGACACTTCTCTACATGTATTTCTTTTATCTATCAGCACACTTGACAGGTAAGTTGCTGATATTTACTGTTACTGTATGTACTAATATTTCCAGCATATATCAGCACCACAGCCATGTCACGGGCACATAAAGTTCAGCCCAAGAATGGTCAGCCTTCTCAAGACATTGACAGGGGCCATATTTGGAGAAGGCCTGACACCAGAGAACGTTAGAGCCTTGGGGAGTGGGAACACAGCACCCCCCCCCCATGTACACACTCACTCACATACCTTTCAGGTCGACCAGAACTGCCCCCCAGTGCTCTGTTTTTTGGGGGGTTTTAAATATGTTTTTCTTTTTCACTAGCATTCGATCTTATTTTGAGATGAATGCTGCTAGAAAAGCTTTAGAACCAGTGACCTCGTCCAACCCCCTCATTTAACACAGAAGGGAACTGGGGCCCAGAAACGGGTAGTGACTTGCTCAAGATCACACAGCCCAGTTAGCAGCAGCAAAGAAGCCAGAGCACAACTCTCCTTTTCCCTCAGCCAAGCTTCTCCTCCTTTCCTGCTGGGGGTAGGTAGGATCTGACCCTCTTCTAGAAGAGTCCAGCTCCCTCCCTCAATTTTTGCAAACACACATTAAGCATGCAGCATGCACCAGGCAATGTGAGCTATCTCATTTAAACCACACGAAAGCCCTTACGGGTAGGTATTAGTATTCCCTTCTCACAGCCGGGACAGGCTGCAAGCTGTGGGCTGGCTGCCCCGACAACTCTCCCTCCTTCCCATGCTTTCCTCCAGGCGCCTACCCTGCCCTCCTTATTTCAGGCTCAATTCTCTGCCAAGGTGTTAGCTTAGCTGTTACCAGAATACCCCACCGCACCCCCAGGAGAAGAGCCACCTGGGAGATTTGCTTAAAAGCAGAATTCACACTTTTAACAAGCCCCCCAATGGTGTCCCCGGTGCGACTGTTCCAAGGACCAACCACTCTTTGAGAAACCCTGTGTGACAGATGCTCTTGGCCCTCATGCGGCATCTGCAGATCGCCTGTTGATTCTTGGGTCCCTCAGGACCTAAGGACTCGCTCTCAGTGATGGTGTCGCATGCACTGTGACAGGCAGCAGCACGACATTGGGGGGCCGAGCCCCCCACACACACCCCAGATTCACCCACTGCGCTGGCCCATGATGCCCACAGAGCTCAGCCTCCTCAGATGGGGTTTCCTGGGGCACAAACAGATGCCCAGGATCCCCAGTGACTATCCAGAGACTGACTCTCACAGCCCCACCCCACTCCTTGTGACCTTGGCCAGAGAGTCAGCAGGAAATGGGGTCAGGCCAGATCATTGAGGGCTAAGCTTGGAAGTCTCAGGAGGCCATGGGGGCAACGTGGCCAGGGACAGGCCTAGCAGGAAGGCATTCCACTGGCTGAGGGGAAATGAGGGGCAAGGACAGGAGATTGGGAAGCTGCCAGTGGTGCAGAGGTATGGTGACAGGCCTGAGAGAGGACAGGGACAGCAGGGATGAAAGATAGGGCTTTTGGGAGGTGGGACTTTGTGACTTGGTATCTGAATGGCGGGGGTGAGGGGTGAAGGAGAGGAGGTTGAGCCTCAGCGATGAGGGGAATGGGGACTGCACTGCTGGCTGGGGTATTTGCCCGGGATAAAAAAGCTGGCCCACACCTCCCACTCCCACATCACCTGGAGCCCTCTGTGCCTGAGGACCCCATTTCCACGGCCCCGCTGCCATCTGACTCCCAGGCTGATTTGCAACTATTTGGTTCCAAACAGATTCCCGCAAGGCAACAAAGTCTCTGGGATGCAGGTTCCACAGATGTCACGAGGCTGGGCTCTGGGAGGGCGGGCAGACAGATAATCCTCGGACTCATCACCCCTGATATATGGCCTCAGGTCCCAGGGGGAGCCGCTCTGCTAAGTAATTGCTTCTGCCTTGATTACAGGCCTTCGCAAATGACTGTGGGCCTGGTCCCACCAGTGTTTGAATCTTACAAATGTCCGCACACACAGCCACTATCTGCACCATCTGATCATTACCTTAAAAGGTTTAATTTGCTTAGTGAGGAAATTAGACTATAAACTATTCGGAAATTATGGAAAGTCACACGTCAAAGAGACCCTCCCCCTGTGAGTTCCTTAAGCACATTTTGCTAGGGGGTGTGTCTGTGTGGCCTCGAAGGTGTGTAATTATCAGAAATTAGTGGCTGGGCAAGAACCTGGCCCCAGATTGGACCCACAAACAACCCGAGAACTGAAGAGGCCTCTTTCTGGAGCAACAGGGTCCCGGGCTCCCACACAAGCACAGACCCCTCCAGCCAGGGCTGGGAACCTCGCCCTGGGAAGTGAAGGTGAGGACGGCAGTTACTGCCAAGGAGCCCTGGACCCCACAGAGGGGGTGGCTCCCCCTATGCTGAAAGGGGGCAGCAGTTCCAATCACCTGCCTGCCATTGCCACTGGACACAGGCCCACCTCCCACCCCAGGACCCCTGTCTGGCCTGAGGCCTTTCGTAGCCTGAGATCCTCCTGCTGTTTTCTTCTAGTACTTAGATGCACCATCACTACCTTAATTAAGAACAATATTGATAACAAAGCACCTACTTCCTGCATCATATTCAGTCTTCATAGTAACTCAAAAAAGGAGATATTTTTATTCCCACCCCTTTTTAGAGATGGGACAGTGAGGCTCAGAGAGGTCCACCCTGAGCCTGGATTCAAACCCTGCTCCTGCTTCCTCTGTGGAGTCCGCCCCACCCCGCACAGAGGCTGCAAGCCCACATCCTGGGTGCGTCTGTCCCGCTAAGGGAAGGAGGCCCCGGTCACCGGAGTGATGGGGCCAAGGTCACTAGTGAAGACTTGACAGGAGCCAGAGAAACCACCCTGCGGCCGGGCCAAAGGCAGAGCGTGCGGAGCTGAAACAGGCTGTTCTGAACAGCGGGGATAAATCAGCAGCTCCCAGGCTCCCAAGGACGCTGCTTACCTGCCCTTGGCTGACAGCCCTGCTGACTGCCTGGAGATTGACTGGCTGGGGGAGGAGTGGAACCGCCTGGCTGGGCTAGCGGCTGGCACAGCTCCCCACTGACAGTAACACACAGGCTCCCTATCCCACCAGGTCCCCGACAGTGCCCATCTCTGCCTGCTAGGCAGGTGAGGGCCTCAGGCGCAGGGAGACACCCCCAGAGAAGCACGAAGTTTTAGATAGGAACCCCTTGGAGTGGCAGTCATCCCCAGAATGCCTCCGACTCTTCCCCACAACCCCTCAGGCAGGCAGGGTGGCCAGAGATGCAGCCTGAAGTTCCCCACAAGCCTGGAATGTTCTTGAAGGCTGTGCTTTGCTTTAAATATGTGTATGACTGTTACCTCTCTTTGATTCTATAGCTATGTTTGTATTTGTATTATTATAATCGCTGGTTTGTTTCCCAGATCTTCATGTAAATCCACATGGCATCTTTACCTGTGGTTTACCCCAACACACTGCCATGTGCTCTCCCTACACTGCCAGGCTACCCCCACCTCCATCTGAGGGGCTCCAGGCCGTTAAAAATCACCTGAATGGGAAGGACTAAGCCTGGGGGGAGAGGGGAAGAGGTCAGAAGCCAGTGCAGGCCATGCGTTGAGGGAGGACTCTGACAGCGGGCCCTCCAGGGCTGTGGGTCAAGGGCCACAGTCAGGGCCAGAAACCCAGAGACATTGATAAAGCACCTAGCCTGCGCTGGGCACGGTTTACACACTATCCTCCCATTTCACAGCAACTCTGTCAGTTAGAATGAGTGCCTCTTAACAGATAGGGAATAGGTTCAGAAAGGCCTAGTCACTTGTTTGTTGACAAACAGCTAGTAAAAAGACAGGACAGGAAGTCAGCGAACTACTGCTCTAAAACAACTCCCTTTTGAGAAGTGGTCCAGCGTGCCAGGTCTTCTAAAGCAGCCACCATGAGCATTCCCACTTTTCCTGAAGAAGACACTGGAGCTCAGAGATGTCAAAAAAGTTGCCTAAGGGCACCCAGCCCTTGAACCAGTTCCTGCAGCACAGAACCTGTCCTGTCTTCACTGCGCTTCAGAGCAAGGGAGCTGCTGGGCTCCTCCCAGGACCCAGTCAGTGACCTTGAGGGGACCCAGAAGCCCTACTCTCAGACCTCTGCCCTCCCCAGGCCCTGGCCCCTTTGCAAGGAGACAGGGGACCTGCGGCATGCTGGGCACACATTTCAGAAAGGACCTGCTTAGCAAATGCAGTGCAAGGAGTTGCTGGCGCTTAGGCTTGTGACTGAAATTGTACAGCCTTGAAACCACACTGCTCTCCTCTCAGGCCTCAAAATCTTATTTCCTTGGAGAAAGGGGAGCCAAGGACTCGAGATGTAACGACAACAAACAGCACAAATCAGCCAGTGTTACTGAACAAGGCAGAGTTCAACAGCCCCCGCCCCCAAAGAAAAATGCAACAACCACAGAGTACGGCCTCCACGAGACTCCTTTCTTTGTCTGCGACACATCAACGTCGCCCTCTGCTGCCAGTCACCAGTATCACCACTTCTCCCGGAGTGGAAAGCTAACCTCCAGCTTTCCCTTCCGCCCTCCCCCCACTTCGGAGATACCACACACATCCGGGGCGGGAGGGCCCTCTTCACATTACAGTCGTGATTCTTTCTTTTTTCTTTTACTTTAAGGAGCATAGAGAAGGAATTCTCCCTGGCTCTGACCAGGCATCTTCCAAACCCCACAGCTGAAAGCAGTCTGAGGTGCGAGGTGCAAGGTGCAGAGTCTGGGTTCCCCAAACGACTCTGATGGTAAAACAACTCCCTTTTGTGGGATGCTCCAGCGTGCCAAGTTTTCTACAGCAGCCACCATTAACATTTCCCTTTTTCCTGAAGATGACACTGGAGCTCAGAGATGTCAAGGAACTTCCCAAAGGGCGCCCAACCCTTGAACCAGTTCCTACAGCCTAGCTTGAGATCAGGGAGGGATCTGAGGTTCCGGGGACTGCCCTGGCCCCTCCTTCCCACCTCACATTCTCTGCTCTCAGAGCCCCACTGCACATGTGCTCCAGTGTGCCATTTGAAAGCAGGTGCCTGGGGACATTTAATGAGCTGTCATGAGAAGCAGAGCACCCAGCTCTTTGGCCAAGTCACTGCCTAAGCCCAGTGGGCAGCAGGTCCCAAGACCCCTGGGGGTGGGAGATGGAGCCACTGTGAACCTGGACAACTTCCCTCCCTGTCCTCACCTAGGACTGTGACTATACCTGCAGCTGTGCCTTCCTGCACCAAACAGTCACGGTCCCAAAGATCTGGGTGGGGCCTATAAATCCACGTGTCCTCCCTGGGGGGGGGGGGGCTCAGAGCTGCCTGGTCTTCACATCTGATTGACCCTCCATTGGCAATGGGGAGAACCACTTCCCTCCACGCAGCACCCCATCACAGGGTTAGTGACCTGGAATCAGCACCTAGCATGTGGACAGCTCCCCTGCTTTACAAAAGGCTCCACCCCTGAGACTGGGTCATTTTAGGAAGCAGGACAGTCCTGTGGGACAAGGAGAAAAACTGTGCTAAATATGGGGTCTGTGCATTTCCCAGGCAGCCTGGGCCTCCAAGGCTCGCAGGTCACCATGCAGGGGACAGAAAAAAACTGGTCACCCACTGGTTGTAAATTCACTGTGTAATCTACTCTTTGTGGCATTGAACCCAGTGGCAGCCTGTGGGCAAGGGTTGGGGACAGGTCCATATGTGGGGGACAGACAATGAATGCCTAATAAGCCCTTCCTCAAGCCAACAGGAAGGTCAAACAGGTGCATGTGGAACGGGCAAAACAAGGCAGTTCCCACTGAGCCACCGGGAAGGAGGAGGGACAGGGCGGCCATGCCTCCCAGGGGCTCCCACCTGCTGAGGAGCTGGACTCAGCCATGGAAGGATGGGGAGACCTTGAAAGGATGAACATCACTCCCAGATGATGAAACAGCCTGAGCCGGGGTGTGCAGGTGGGTAAATGCAGAAAGTGCCTGGGCAAGGGGGCATCCTGTTGGGGGGTGTCTGCTACCCAGGAAAGCACTGGAAGGGAGGCTGGGCACGGGGCAGAAGGCTCTGATGGTGCAATGCATCTGGAATACTCTAGGAAGAGGGGGCCCTACTGAAGGAACTGGGGGGAGAGGGAGGGGTCAGGGCCTGACTGTGAGGTAGGACGCTGGTCTGGTGGGGAGACGTGGGCTAGAGGGGATGGGGGTTAGTCAGGAGGCTACTGCTGAGCAAGACCCAAGAAAATTCCAAATGAGGGCCATGGCATGGGGAGGGCATTGAGGCAGGGGGGCAGGGCACCAGCCCAGGTGAGTGACTGTCATTGCTAAGAACTTGTGGCCTGGAAGCCAGTGTTAATCCCTCCCTATCCTGTACTCTGAGCCTCTCCTGGGGCTAGGGGGACCCTCTCTCCTCATCACTACTTCTCCAAACCCAAACCTGCACCCATCTGCCACCACCCTTTCCCAAACCCAAAACCAGCCAGTCCAGGTCCAAAGGCCAGATGGTGCCCTAGGGTGATTCTGAGGCTCAAAAGAGCTTTTCTGTGGACAGAGCCCTAGTTCTGTGGCCCTGACAGGCTTTGCCTGCACCCCACAGACTGCTGTGACCTGCCAAGCTGGACCAACCAGAGGTCTGACCCAGGGACATCTCAGTACCCACCCTGTCCCCAGATGAGCAGGAAGGTGAGGGGGCCTCTTGCCTCCTCCAGAGCTCATTGAGGCTTTCCCAAGGTACAGAGACAAACTGGAGTACGGTGCCCTGACAATGCTTCCTCCTCCCTTCCTCTCACACGTTCATGTTCACAGGTGCACAGAGGTACACAACACATGCAGGAGCGCGTGTGCACCCGCACACACACAGAGAGACAGCAGTGTATATTTGACAAAAAAGAAGTTGCACGCTAAATGCCTGGAAATAAATTCAAGGAGGTCCCCTCACCCTGACCCAAAGCTCCAATAGGAATTTTTCTGATGGACCCAACCTCAGAATGAAAATCGAGGGCAGTCTTAAGAGCTAACACTCAGGTGCCAGGCACTGTCCTAAGGACTTTACACAGACTGACTCAGTCAAAGCTAATAACAACTCTAAGAGGTAGGAACTATCATTATCAACCCCATTTTACAGGTGAGAAAACTGAGGCACAGAGAAGTAGTTGCCTGAGAGCACACAGCTATTAAATGGGTTCAAATCCAGGCAGGGTCTGGGCTCTTAACCATCACATGAAACTGCCTCTTCATATGCTTCCATTGAAAGTGATGACTGACAGATCCTAGCTGGGCCCCTATCAGAAGCAACTCTTCCAAGCCTCTGAGGCCCATGAAGCAGCCTCGTTTAGAATCAGGACAGGGAAACACAGTTGAGACTCATCTAGAATCAGACAGGACCCTCAAAGCACATGCTCCGAAAGCTGCAGGAATGATACAGCCAAGGGCCCTGAAGCACCAACTCCCCAGGAGAAAGCAACTCGTTTTAGGGTTTGCAGGAACCCTTTGTCAGCTACCCTGGAGAAATCTGGCGCATGCTCCCTGCTGGCTCCCCTGGCAGCTCAAATGAGATGGAGACGCTGGGGCCTCCGGTAGTGACAGGGCTGGTGATCTGAAGGGGGACCTCAGAGGAACAGCCTCTCAGCTGGAGGACTTACCCCCCCAGGATGGACCCACCGCCCTCCCCACCCCACCTCACTGCAAGCTCCCACCCCCCTCCACCCACTGCACAGGGTAACGCAGAGACAGACAGACCGGGGCAAGGAAAGGGAGGCTGCATCCCATTTCTGACTTACTTGAAGAAGTCCTCCTTGCAATAGACGCTCCCAGCCCTGGAGAAGCACCTGTCAGCCAGCTGCATCTGGCAGTCTGCACACTTGAGGCAGGAGCTGTGCCAGTGTCTGTCCAGGACCTTCAGGATGAACTTGTCCAGGATATGCTGGTTGCAGCCAGCGCACTGGGGGATCTCTGTGGGGAGAGGAGAGAGAGCCAGCGTGAGCCTTCCGCGCAGCACTGCTCAGCAGACTGGCCCGTGTGGATGCCTTCTCACTCCACCAGCAGTGAGGAAGGACAGAAGCCGACCTCTGCTGCCGCCCAGAGTTGTGCAGGCTGTACACTGCACAAACATCTGTCAAGGGGGCTGAGATTCAGTCCACGCTTTGCTGGTCAGGCTTTGGGTGGCTTTGGCCCGAAGGAGTCTTCTGTGTTTCTAAGGGCACTGCCAGTGTAGCAGCATCCACTAACCTCATTTATGGCGCTGCAACTCCACAGCCAACAGCCCAGGAAGACCCAACAATCTGCTCTATTTCCATGAGATTTTCACTACTGGGTGGAATCTGTGCTAAAACATCAGCCCCAAAGGGAGCCCTGCCTAGGCATACACTGAGAGACCATCTGACCAAAAAAGCAAGCGACTTGGGGGCGGGGGGGAAGTAGTGACCAAGGTCCAAGTTTGAGGGTGTTCTTGAAGGGAGAATCTCAGTGTTTTGAGACAACCTCCTGAGAGTATTTTAATGAACTGCAGTGGATACCATGGATTGGCTCCAACAACATCCCCTCCTAATGTGCCTTCCTGTGCTGCAGACAGACAAACCAGAAACTGGTTTCCAGACTCCCTTACAGCTCAGGTTCCAAATGTGATTTAAAGTCTGCCAATCAGATGGACTTAAAAGGTACCTGAATTCAGAACTACGTTAAATGAAGGCACAGCCAATGCGCAGGCTCCCATGGTGCTGGTGTGGGGCATGCAGAGGTTATGAGAGTCTGTGGTTGTAATGTCCTGATCAATCATGGCAGAGGCAATGAAATTTTGGGGGCCGGGAGTTATTCCCAGAAGCCTGGCCCACAGCCGGCTCCACTGAGTTGAAAGCCACTTAATACCTGGTAACCGACCACTTTCCACTTAAGTAGTGAAAGTGGATTCTGTTATCTGCCACTGAGCCCTAACCACTGCCCCACCCTGTTCTTCCTGCCCTGGGTGACTTCCTATCCAAGGTCTGTTTTACTGCCATTTCATCTTTACCAAGGGATTTTGAGTCAATAAGGTAGTTTCAAAATAAACAAAATGGCCAGGCTTCCATGTTTGGATGAGTCAATAGTGGTAGCATCTCTACCTGCCCCAACAGGGAACGCAACAATTTAAGAACAAAAACAAAAAAAGATAAAAGTGGAAGCATTTGGCGGGTATTTCTCACCTCTTATAAATAGGACATTTGCTAATTATTTGTTTGTACACTGTCCTTCCCATTAGGAGGTGAGATCCTCAAGGGGCAGGACCAGTGTTTCTTTCTCAGCTTTGTATCCTCTCTGCCTAGCACAGTGCCTGGCACACAAGATGTACCACCACAGATGCTAATCACTGAATAAATAATTGACCTCTCAAATCCTCTCTAGAAGCCTGGCTGGCGTGGCTCAGTGGTTGAGCGTCCACCAATGAACCAGGAGATGGTGGTTCGATTCCCAGTCAGGGCACATGCCCAGGGTTGATCCTGGTGGGGGGCATGTAGGAGGCAACTGATCAATGACTCTCTCATCACTGATGCTTCTATCTTTCTCTCCCTCTCCCTTCCTCTCTCAGAAATCAATAAAAACATATAAAAAAATTCTAAGAAGCTCACACTTCTTCACTAATTTCTTCTGCACACTCCAAAATGTCAACGAAAGTCATAAAACTAAATCACTCATAAATCACACACGTTTCTCGATTCCTATCAGGTTTGTTGGTTGTGACATAATTCTAAAGTGTTAACATACGGGATTTAGCCTCAATGCACTGGGATAAAATTAAAAACATCTCAACCTATGTAGAGAGAATGCTTTCTCAAGTATTCAGTCATTTGTGTCTAAAACTTACACACAGGCTGTTGGGACAGTCACTAAATTGTCATCACTAGCCCTGCACACACGTGTCAGTCGTGAACCCAATTAAACCCCAACCCCAGCCTGCTCCCTTCAGGGCTTTGGCAGCCACCAACATTTGCCTGAAAGGCAGACCCCTTAGGTGCCTTGCCCTTTGACCCCATTCTCAGACCAGAATGCCCCATGCAAACTACCCGGAGTCACACTGGGGAAGATGCTGGGAAGGCACATGAGGGCTGGACACTTGCTACCTGTCCCGGTTTGTATGGAACTTTTTTCTATCTCAAAAGCTTTCCTCCGTGACAAAGAAATCGTTCGACGAGTAAGTATTTACCGAGGGGTTGCAATGGGCCCAGCGAAAGTGCTGAGCACATGACCACAGGAATTTCCACGGGAGAGGAGGGGGCAGAGGGGACAAGGTGAGGCCGCGGGTCCTGGAGCCGGGCCGCCTGGGCCTGACTCCCGGCTCTGCCTCAGTTTCCCCGCCCGTGGAAGGGGGGGCGGGGCGTGACGGTGGCTCAGGGCCTCGCGGGACGGCCTGAGGCTAACATCAGCCTGTGCAAGGCCGGGGCTCGCTGTTACCAGGCGGTAACCGCAGGAATGGGGCGTTAGGTGTGCTGCTGGGGCGCAGGGGAAGGGGAGTGAAGGACCACGCGCAGGGGGGGCCCCTGCTGAGGGCCGCACCCCTGCTCTGGGAGCCCGGAGAGCACCCACATCACGCAGCCGCTCTGAGGACTGGGGGGCTGCTCGTCCAACCACGCGCGGCCTCCCCCCAGCAATCACCAGGGTCCCCAGAGGGGCCAGGGCGGCTCCGGGTGCGCGAGGCCTTAGGAGCCGAGGGCTTCGCATGCGCTCCCGTGAGCGCACGAGGCGTGACGGGTGGCGAACCAGCAGCTCCTGCGGTGCCTCATCCAGGAGAGGGGAGAGGGGACAGACCACCCCGGGAAGGGGACCCAGGGGGCAAGGGGTGGGGCAGGGCCCTGAGCTAGCGGCGGCGGCGTCTGCAGCGGAGGGCGGAGGGGGGAGGGGGGAGAGGGAGGGGGGAGGGGGAAAGGGGGAAGGGAAGGGAGGGAAGGGAGGGAAGGGGGGACGGGAGGGAAGGGAAGGGAGGGAAGGGGGGACGGGAGGGGAAGGGGGGAAGGGAGGGAAGGGGGGACGGGAGGGAAAGGGGGGAAGGGAGGGAAGGGGGAAAGGGAGAATGGGGGAGGGAGGGAGGGAGGGAAGGGGGAAAGGGGGGAAAGGAGGGAAGGGGGAGGAGGGAGGGGGGAGGAGGGAAGGTGTAACCACGAAGTCCCCGCAGCCAGGGAAGCTGCTCCCGGACTGGGGCGCGCAGAGCGAGGACCCCGAGAGCACCAGCCTCTCGGCCGGGCGGTCGCCCCGCGCACACTGCCCGCTGGGGGCGTCCTTGTGGGAGGGGAGGCCGGAGGGGCGGGGGGCGCGGCCCGGGGAGGCAGATTCCCCGCTGGAGGCGCAGCGGGAGAGCCGTCCCCAGCGCGCGCCCTCCCGCCTCGCGGGCGGGGCGGAGGCGCCCATTCCCCCCTCATTGCCGCGCCCGGAGGGAAAGATCGGCTGTATTTCTCCTCCCGGCTGCGAGTGCACGGGGCTGAGGGGCCGATGGGTGCCCATAAAATTTATTTCCAGCAGGATACCTGGCGGGCCCCTTAATATGATGAGTATTCAAGAGAGAATACATTAAGGCTGATGAATGCGGGGAGGCGCGCGGGGAGGCGCGCAGGGAGCCCTGGAGGCCCGCGGGCTCCACAGCATCGCACAAGAAACCCTGAAAGAGGGGGAGCCCGGCGAGCCGCCGGCCTGCAGGGGGCCCCCACCCGTCCCGCTCTCAGGGAGACGCCTGGGACCAAGCAGGGGGCCTCGGGTTTGGCAAAAATGTAAGGGACATACTAAGGGTGCTTTTTTAAATTAAAAAAGAAAACCTTCCCCACTGTAGATTTTGAGAGAGAGGGGGAGAGAATTTTGAAAACAATGTAGAAATGGTTTAAGAGCTCCACAATATACCAATAATAGTAAAACCAGGCGTCAAGAGCCTATTATGAACTGTGCCGGGTCCTGAATGCATGTTACCTCAATAATCCACACAAGGGGGTGAGGAAGGTATAATGATCCCCATTTTACAGATGAGGAAACTGAGTCTCTGAGAGGTTAAGCGAAGTGCCCAAGGTCCCAGTGGAGGAACCAGGATTTGAACCAAGCCCGTGTTAAGGCTGGCTAACCCCACCTGAAAGCTGGGGGGGGGGGGGGGGCTGGGGCATCGCCTCACCTGGCTGGCTCTATCCTACCATTTTATGGAGAGATGGAGGCAGATAGTCTCAAAGCTGTCCTGTGCACAGTGACAAGGGCAAATGGGAATGTTTAACATTTCCTTAACAATTGTGCTCCCTAACTACTGAGCAAATGAAAATGTTTGAAGCACAGATTTGGGACCTTTGGACAGAGTGTGCTTGTGTGTATGGGACAGACCCTAATGCCCTGGGGAGGCCTGGAAGCAGAAGCCCCTGTGGGGCTGATGTCCTCCACCCAGCTGCAGTACCAGCTTGTTGATGGCATCTGTCAAGTTTAGATTCATCCCTGGGAGTGAGGGGTGCAGACCTGCAAACTCAGACCCCATACTTCAGGTAACAGTGCTCCATGTAATTCTTTAGATTACTGTGAAATGTAAGCTAGCTGGAAAATTTTCAAAGCAACAACACAAGCCTTTAAAAAAACTTGCAATAAATTATGGGTTTTTTGGGGGGTTTTTTGTGGTTTTTTTTTACAACTTGGAGAGAATGAACAGGACAGAGGTTATATGGGTCTTCTTCCAGAAATAAAGTTGTAGCCAAAGTTTCTAAGGAGGAAGAAGATTTCCAAATCCCTAGTAAAGCCAATTTATTTCATGTAGTATTTAATATCACAAAATTGCACTTTACAAACTGGAATAGAAGCAGACCCTGGGAGCCACTAAGATAGTTTGATCTGTAAACACAGTTCCTGATATGAGGAGTCATTTCATTTAAAATGAAATTTTTATCTTATTTGCACACAACTGTTGTGTGGTGATGTTCTTTTCTGGGACTCAGCAGAGGGTAAACTCAGGCATGAAAAGACAGTGATGCCCCAGGAACAGCCAGCAAATCTGCAGCGATGCTGGGCCACACAGTACAATACTCCCATTGGCAGGTCCTGTCCACCAGCCTTCTGTGTCCTGCAAAGTGACATGGCTGAAAGCACAGACCTAACCTCACAAGGTGAGCAGCTGTGTGTGTACATGCAGACACCCTCGCATACATATATTCACACATACAGTTTACACAGATACACCATATCAGAAACACACACAATCCCAAAGATTACTGCGACATGTATACACAAGACACCCATACATACCAGAAACACACACATATTCACATATACTCAGACACACAGCACACATACATACACATATTCATATGTACACAAACATATACCACAGATACACAGACACACACACATCCTCACACACAGGCTGAGGCATCGCCATTCTGGAAAACATTTCTTGGGAAGTCAAGCTCTGTCTATGGCGAGGAAGCCATCACTGAATGAGGGAGTTGTCTAACCCTGCAGCAGTGGGGAAAGTGGGCAATGAGTGAAATAAAAAGCAAGGAGGAAGTAGAAACATTCTGTTCAAATACTTTTTTGAAAAACTACTGGGGGAATTTGAAAGTTTTCAGTTCTGTGTAGAGTTTAGACCTTCAAATCTTTAGGTCTGCCAAATTGTTTACAATAAATCGCACATCAGAGTGTTTGCCAGACCTGGGTTCGGATCCTGTTTCTACTACTATGTGATCTTGAATAAAGAGCTTCACCTCTTTGCGCCTCAGTTTTCTTATCTGTTAAATGGGGATAACACTAGCCCCTCAGGGTTGCTCTGTGTGACCACATCAGATAATAAGACACCTCGCCCCATAATCCCACTATCTGAGCTCAATAGTCAGCTCCCTTCTCCACTCCCGTGGCCACTGGCCAACAAATGAATTTATATATTTAAAGTGTTATCAAAATTATTTCATGCTTTATTATTTTCCAATATACTATTTTTCCCTCTCTTGCCCTTCCACACCAAAAAACTCAAAATTATCTTCCATCCCTTTAGTTCTAAAGCATCTGGAAGATGTACACCCCTTTCTAACCAGTATAAGCCCAGAATATCAACAACATTACAACGGCTCAGGTGTTTTCAGAATAAAGAAATCTGGCAGGCTCTTTCCTCCCAGAAGAGGGCAAACTTGCCAGACCTTGGTTCCCTCCCCACCTGTGAATGGTGAGAACAGGGGTGTTGGGGCCACCAACTGCCTGACCTCACTTCACTTTGGCCCAGAATGTATTCAGGTGAGAATGGGTTGAGTTCAAGTTACCATTTGAGGCTTCTAGAATTTTTCTTGGATACATCTAAATGCTCAATGAAAAAGTGACTATTTTTTATTTGATAAGAAATGGCTAAAAACTCTTTGCCTGTAGCTGGAATCTACTTCTTCATGGAGGAAGCTTATAAAACCCACAACAGAATGCCCATCCCTGGAGGCACCTGAAGTGCTGCTGTGGAGGCGCAAAGGGCTTATTTCCAGAGTGGCCCATCAGAGAACGGATTCCATCTTAAATCCCCAAATTCCTGAAGTTTTAGGAAGCTGGTAAGTGGAAGAGAGAAAAAGGTCTGATGTGGTCTGTGGGAGACCAAATTGCCCATACCCCTCTGGTGATATATAATAAATACTGTGCATTTTTATTCCCACTCACGTCTCTTCATTTCCACCAAACTGCTCTCAAGGAACTGGGGAGCCACTGTGAAACATTTCAGAAATGGTTTGTTCGTTTGTTTGATCGATTTTAACTCTTTGAAAAATGGTGTTTTCTATCTCTTTGGTCACAGAAGATCAACAGGGTGAGGAAAAAATTTTTTTCACTAAAGACTAAAATTAGAAGCAACACACTTGACAAGAACTTCTAAAATATATTTAAGAAAGTGCACCTTTCTGGGGAAATAGCATTTCAGATATTTCCACTGGAATTATAATGATCAATATTTTAATATCTGTAAAATTAAGTGGGGGGTTTTTCTGTACTGATAGGAATAATGTTCATTTAACCATACTATGAGATCAGATTAATATTTTGTAAAATTTGGACTGTGATGGGCCACTTTGGAGTCCTGGGAGGCACTGCGTTTTAAATTGCCTTTTATACTAATAGAATCCTTTTTGTTTCATAAACAGTTTCACCTGACAGCCTAATGCCCAGGACGAGGTTTCCTTGCTTCTTTCAGGATAGGGGTCCATGGAATCGCTTCCAGGTCTCCCCGTTCGCAGAGCTCACAATACTCCGTGTCAGCCTGGCCACCTCTTGGGACACCCAGGAGCACTCCAGCCCACTTACGGGAGCTCCATCCGCAAAATGGGAACCCTGACTCTGGCCTTTAAGATTGCCAGCACTCTGAACTTTGTCAAGTACTTGAAAATCTGCAAGCTCATTTGCTCTCACCAGAGAACCTGTGAACAGTCAACCTCTGCATTTAAAAGGGCTTCCCTAAGGGCACACAGCTGGGGGCTAAACTGGGGCTGGAACCTTCTTTTTTTCTGAGGCAGACTGTGGGGCTGATGGAAGACCAAGACTTCCAACAGTGCTCACCAAAGTCACCTCTATCTGGTGGCTTTCACCCCAAATCCTTTTGCTGGGGACTTCACTCCAGGAATATTTCTTTTTTTTTTTTTTTTAAGCTCTGTCTTAAATAACATTTGGCCCATGTATGGGTCCAAAAATTCATAATTTTATTTATTTGTTAAGTTTCTTGACTGACTACAAATTGAAAGGAGAAGCCAAATGGGACTTTAAGGAAACACATATGCAATTAAAATATTACGCAAATGTTGTTCTTGGAATTCTCCATTCCTTCCCCAATTATAGGAGAAAGCAGCAGTCGACGGCAGACCTTGCTGCTCCCATACCTAAGTTCCCCAAGCACTAAAGGAGGAAGCCGATTTTTAAAAGGCAGGCTGGGAAAACACTCAGTGGGGGCCTATTGATTTAATCTGGGAATTCTAAGGTGTATCAGCGTAAGGCCACAGGACATACCAAGTAGGGCACCACGCCTGCCTAAACTCAACCCCAAGTTCTGGAATATCCCAGTCTAAGGATTATAACAGAGGTATAGCTAAATTAAAATTCATTTAATTGAAAGTTCTACCACTAGATACATATTTCAAAAATAAAACTTTCCAATTCAAAGTTGCCACCACTGCCACGGACAATAAAATCCTGTTGTCTGATCCCAATATCCCTGTTAAATCACCTGATAATTGTGCTGGAAGGAACCTGAGATGGAAGATACAACTCATGACCTGATGTGTCTGTTTTTCCCCTTTCCTGGCTCTTTATTTGCCATTTCCCTATTAAAGACAATTCCTTTCTATTGAACAATTTATAGCTTCCTTTTCTATATTTTCCTTTATTATAAACCAATGTATCTTGAAAAGACCAAAATGTTTTCTAAATTTCCTTTTAAGGGATCTTCATAACCTAGTAAGCATAATCTCATAAACATCACAGCTGAAGCACAAAATTCCAGTATTAATTCTTTAAAACTTAAGGCAAAAGGTGCATTGAACATGGTGGTATTTTTGCGATGGCAACAACGGAATTAAAGAGAGATCTGGGCCAGCCACAAAAACAGTGGGAAAGTCTAATTTAAAAAAATTGGCATTGTACTTAAGGAAAATTATATTCTCTATTATAATTATATTCACTTACATACTGTAAAAATACACCAATCTACACACGTCTTATCTAATTTCTAGTGGTTTCTATTTGTCTTGACAAATGATTAACAACCAGAAAAAAAGTCAGAAAATCCTTCTCTTATCAGAAAGGATCACCCCTAACATTGTCTTTCCCTCAGTTCTCCAGAATCCTTCCCACCACAGTTCCTATGTGTTTCATTTTGCCGTTTGGGGTCCCCTGGAAACTCTCCTTTGTTCTTTTTCTGCTTAGACAGCTCAAAAATAGTAACCTCTTCAATAAAAGATCAAATTCAAAAGTATCCTGGGGACAATTTCAATGTTACCATTTTAAAGCTGAATTTGGATAACATTTTAATAGGAGTCTTGTAAATGCACACTGTAAATATGGATTTGCAGGTATAGGGTTATCTTCTAGGTTATATATTGATATAAAATTTGTACTCTTCATAGAATATCGAATATTCTCAGTAATTGCAAATAAAACAGAAAATCACATCAAACGAATCCATGACAATCTACGGGAATGTTCTAGACGCATCTCTTCCACTCCATTGACACATTTAATCATTGCTACATCTCCACAATGTATTTTTCTGATGTCTCGTTCTGTAGCAATATTCCATATGTTTGGCAGCCTCCCCCTCATAGGGAGAAACTTTCAATTAATTTGGCTTCAAGTTTTGTCTCTATTAAGCTATTCCCAGAACCAGTCCCTTTACCCCCTAACATTATAATTAAAGCAAATTATACTTTAAAGACATATGAGGGTGAGATACCACAGTAAAACATCTGTGGCTAAACCCAGAATGACCGAGCGAAGGGGGTGGGGAGAGCTGAGAAAAGAAATCCACCAAAATAACAACAGGAGTTAGGACTTGCCTCCCAAGACGATTTTCCAGTCCTCCGCTAATACAGTTAACCCAAAGCACATTTTCCAAGGGTGAATCAATTTCAATTTTGCCAATTAAACCCAACCTGTCCACCTTCCCCCAACAGCAGTGCCTCAAAATGGTTGATTTGTGCTCCATTTTGATCAGGGCTCCTATAAAAATTTTTGGCTAATTTCTTCCTACCACAAACAATAGCTCAGCTCCAGGGCGGCTTCTGTCCTGAACCCAGAAACTGCCCACCCTCCCAGGCCTCCTAGAAAGAGGGTGAGAGATGGGCCTCATCACCCTGCAGCCTGCTCAACCCCTGACGAAACCCCTTTGCTGTGAATTCAGGCACAAACCCATGCTCTTCCCTGCAAAGATTTTGCAGAGGGAGGGAGGGAGGACATCCATGCCACAATGGGATTTTACTAAAAGCAGCAGACCCTGTTTGCTCACATCTGTGTTATGCCATTGTTCATATTCACTCCAGAGAAAAGGCAAAACTATTTTTAAAATCCCACCCCCCAGCCATCTCCCAGCCCAGCAGTCTACACAGCAATGCAAACAGCTGCTTCAGTCTTTCTCCAGCCCGGGGTTTCCCAAAGTGGAGAGTATTATCCCTTCCTTCCCTCCTCCCGCAGCTAACGTGGTTCCGAGCCTCGAAGCTGTCCAGAGGTCCTCAGCCCTAACCCTGATAAATGTCCCTAACTGAAAGAAATGACACAGGCCCTCCATCCAACTCACAAGCCCTCCCCCTCCCCCGAGTCCTCAATTTGGAGGAGGAGACTAATTTCCCGGCCAGAGAAATCCACCACATAGCCACCATTCCTGACTAAAACAAGAGGCTCAAAGGAGCTTCCTTAACAAGGTCCCTGTTAACTGATTGTCCATCCCTGGCCGACTGCAGGTGCAGCTCTAGGGCCCCTCCCCACACGGTTGTCTCCCCAGGCTCTGTCTGCTAATTCGGCGCTAAGTAATCACTAATTGACTGCAGCACAGAGTGAAAGGGCACTAAAATCCGAGGCCAATCGGAATCCGAGGACAAGAGAAATATTTAGGACTTGAGGCTGTCTACACCTGGACAGCGGGGTCACCAGGTCACTGTTTCATGTACAAGAGGCTCCTGCGGGCCCTGTTCTGTCCGCTCAATGGGAAGAAATTGCTTTGCCTCCCTCCACCCCTACCTCACCTCTAGGAGGGCTCAGTTTTTTTTTTTAAAAAGTGACCCAGGAATTTGCAGTCGTGTGGGCGGTCTCCAAGACGTCCTGAGGACTCCCCTTGCTCTAATCCCCAGGGCATTCAGCGAACATTCTTGCCTTAAGTCCGCTTTGTTTTTGGCGTGTCTAGAGGCAGGTACACCTAGCTTCGGTCCTCCTTCCTCTTGATTTCCTGGCGCTCTCAGTATTATCCTGCCCAGGCTCTGCTAGTAATTCCTCTCCTTCCCGATTAGTTCACCCTGCAGATCCTTTTAAAAGGCATTCACCCTGCCTATTTAAAAAGTAGTAGTAGTAATAATAATAATAAATGTCCCATCCTGGATGAAGCCAACCTCTGAGCCCCGGAGTGAAGCCGGCGCTGGGTCAGCCTCAGCTTGGCTTCCTCTGGGACATTGGGTGCAACGGGCGACCGGCGCCACTTCGCCTTCCCTGGTGCACAGTGTCACCAACTCCGTCTCCAAGTCGACTCTAATGTACACCATCGGCTGCCCAGGTCCAGACCTCGTCTCTCTGAGGGCCTGCAAGCACTCTTCAAGGGCCGCCAAGCGCGGGTAACAGCGCGGGAGCCGAGGCTTGAACGCGGGCAGGGCGCACGAATCCCGCGCACCCGCTGGCCACCTCCTGACTCTGTGCAGGAGCCGCCGCTCCCAACAAGGGGGAACAGCTTTCCAAGGGTTAAAGAGTCACCGAAAGACTCGTGCCACTGGCGCTGGGGGTTCGTTCTGAGTTCCCAAATGCTTGGTGCGAAGCAGGTATGGGGAGGGAGTTTCCACCCAGCCTCCCCTGGCCGCGCGCCGTCTGCGGTCGCGCCCCGCCTGCCGCGCCTCTCCCCGCGGGGGAAGGAAAAGTCTCTGCCACCACTCCAAAGCCGCTGGACACGCGTCCCAGGTTTGGCCAACCCCAACCTGCTCGGGGCCACCCGGGAGAGTTAGACAGGGAAAGGAACTGGCAAGGTGGCTGGAGAGAAAGGGCCGGGGCGCAGGGGCGCAGGGACGCCGAGTGTGGGCACGGCTTCCGTCCCTCTCTTGCCCCCTTCGCAGCCGCAACCTCTTATCTACTCCGGGCCGCGGGACACAGTGACAGGAGCACCCTGTCCGCACCTACCTCTCCCGGTGAGCCCTCCAAAGCCCAGGGCGCCGGTGGCGAGGGCGCTCCGGACCCGGCGCCGCGCGCAGGTGCGCGGCAAGCGCTTGGAGAAGGAATTCGGCTTCAGTCCCAGGGCCACCCAGGCGGGCCCCTGCCCGCGGGGCGCAGGAGTTCTGCCCCGGTCGTGGCGAGGTCAAGCAGGTCGCGCTCCCGCTCAGCCCCGCCGGGCTCTGGTTTCCCGCGAGCCCGGCCCGAGCGCGGGAGCGCCCGGAGGGTCCGCTTCCTCCTCTCAGCTGGGGGCCGCTCGGTGCAGACCTCCGCCCCTCACCCACCCCACCTGCCGGCTCCTGGTCCGGGCTCGGCGGTCAGTGCGGCTCCCCCAGGGCACTGCGCCCGCGGCTGCCCGGAGGGCTCCCCGCCGCCCCGCGCGTCCCCTCCCTCGGAGGCGGAGGGGCGGCGAGGCCGGAGTCCAGCCCGTCGGGCGCCCTGGGCCACCCTCGGCCCCAGCACTGCGCTGCCGCGGCCACCTGGTTCCCCGAACCTCTCTGGGCCGCACGCAGCTCGGGCCCGAGGCTGACGCGGGACCCTCGCGGCCAGAGAACCGCACCTGCGAGGCCCCGACCCGCGGGCGGAGACGCCGGGCCTGGCCTTTACCGGCTCACACCTGAAAGTACTTGAGACGCGGGGAAGGAGGTTTGCGGTACCGGGGGCAGCTGTGTGAGTTTCTGTATCGGGATCCGATGCAACATCTAAATGATGGGGGGGGGGGGTTGTCCCCCCATCACCACCCCGAGAAAAGGCACGAAGGGAAAGGAGCGCACCGCCCTCCGCAGTCTGAGGGGACTCCCGCCGGGAAAGAGTCGGTCCGGCCACCTAGGAAATGACCGGCAATAGGATAACTTTGGGGGGGGGGGGGTGCTGGGAGATTCACAGCCCGCAGGAGCCCCAGGAAAAGAAAGGGGAGCGGGGCGTCCCAGAGAAGCTTCGCCCAGATCCTACCGAACACAGTCAAATACCCTTTCCCCGCAGCTTCGGGGTTCGTAAGAAGCAGGTATTTCAGGAGACAAGGAAGGGACCCGAGACGCTCCGGGCCTGCTCCCCGTTTACCACCCAGCCCGGGCCGCGCGGGTCGCCTCTTCCTCCCGCCCGGGCTGACCCGCTCCCGGCCCCGCAACCCGGGGCGCGGGGGCCGCTGTCCTTTCGCTGGGTGCCCGGGAGACTAGGTGGGCAAGGGGTGCACAAAACGCGCACCTCCCTCCCTGTCCCGCACTGTCCCGAGTCATCTTGGCCCGCAAGAGGGGCCAGCAGGACGCAGATGGGGGGCGGGGGGGGCGGCTGAATTCGGTAGGTGAGAGGTTCGAGGGGGTGCGGGAGGCGCTCACCGCACCCAATGCTGCCCGCGTCTTGTGCGGTCAGGACTCGGACCTCGAAGGTCCTACCAGTCCGAGGGAGGCAGAGGGGACCACCGGATAGAGGCAGGGTGTCCCTGGACTGAGAGGGACCCGCGACCCTAAATCATGGCCCAAGTAGTCGGACCCGCAGCTTAGGCCGAGGTCCCACTCAGAACCTATCCACCCTGAACCCTTTCAAATGGGCCGTCGGATCTTACTGGACGTGACCCGAGGGTGCCGCCTCCTGCAAACAGAGCTCTCCAGACACCCCGAGCGAGGAGCTGGGTTCTGAGCTCCTTAGGAAACACTGACCTGAAGCAGGAGGGGCTGCCCTGCCCATCCTCAGGGATTTAAGGGGCTGGGGCTCTGCTTCTCCACCCCAGGCTGCTCCGGGGTTATTCCCAGCCACCTCCCACCCGATTGTTCCACAGCTTCTTGCCCCAGGCCACCCCTCTCAAACCTGTAAGTACCCCCCACCCCAGCTTGTCCAGGAAAGTCCCAGGGGGCGCACGGGCCTGATCTGGCTGCCCCCCGGGTCTGTTGGAGTGGAGAGGCCCCACCTCTGCGCCGGGAAGCAGGAGGAGGGCCACGGTGCCAACCACGATCAACCCAGGAGCTAGCGGTGCTGGGAGGCAGGGGACACAGTGTAAGGAAGAAGACCGCCGAGAGAAAGAGAAATTATTACATTACTTGGCAACCTAAAGTGCATGCACCTCATCCATCCCCAAATAAGCAAAAGAATATTCTGGAGCCGAGCACCAGAGGCACCCAGGTTGGGAATCCCTCAGCCTGCGCCTCCAAATGCTCCAAGTGTGGTGGCTCAGGGTGAAGGAGCAGATCATGTGTGTGTGTGTGTGTGGGGGGCAACCTAAACCTTCCAGTGGTTGGGTTGGAGGGACCCCTATTGGAGAGCCCTTCTGTGGTCTCATCTCTCCCCACCCCAGGGTTAAACACCACAGGCCTGGGATGACCCTTTTTCCCTGAGGCCCAAGAACATGTCCCTCGCCCACCCCTATATGGAGTTCTTAGGCCACTGCTCCTGTCCCAGAAAAGAGAATTGGGGGGGGACCCCGCCCCACCTATACCCAGTTCCCAGCACTAACAGCTTAAAAGGCAATGGTGGGATTTGCTGCAAATGGGGTAGGGTATAATCCACACACATCCTGAAAGGAAAAAAAAAAAAGGGAAAAAAGTTCATCCCAAAGTCTCCTAGGCCAACCCCAGGCATTGCCTCCCAGGGCCACCCCGGAAAAGTCCCCTTCTCTACCCCATGAAGTTTTCCACCGTTCCAACCCAGACTTGGAGCCCTGGCCAACTGTAGCTTTGAAGGTGTGTTCTAGGCATTTTAGGAAACCAAGTTCCTGCCGTGGAAATCAAAGTTGTCTCTGGGTAAAAGAAACAAAAAATGAGAGCGATGTCCGCATCCCATCTGAGAAAGGCTGTCAGAGCATGGCCCACCCGTCCTTCCTTCGCAGCAGTCCTAACAGGCCACATCTGGACCACTATTAAAGCAGAGTACTGGGTAACAAGGCCGGGAGACACACACACTCTCCCCTGACTTGCACAGAGCTTAGGGACTTGGACCACCTTTGCCAGGGTTTGCGTTTGTGCAGGGGCTGAGAACCCCCTCCTTCCCTACCTGTGGCGGGGTGGGGACAGTAAGAGGGCAGTGAACCCCCAACACCTTCCACAGACACACCTTAGTCAGCAAACTCCCCAAGCACGTCGCACAGACGTGGAACTCTTCGTCAACAGCTGACAAAATTAGGCACAAAGTATAACTGTAGGATATAGTCAAGAAACAACCTGAATAGGTTTGGGTGAAGCTATGCTTCTAGTCCCTTCTCAGAAACTTCTCGGAAAGACCGGAACACACGCTTGCCAGCCTGCCCTTTGAAGTTTGGCCGGGACAGAAACCCTACCAGGGGGACCCGGGGCGCAGGAGGGCGCGCTCCTGCGCCCTAGTTCATTGGTAGGCAGCAGCTGCACCATTTTCAGTCAACCTACAGCAGCATCATTTTAAAATAAACCTACAGGATGTAGCGACGGCTCCACTAAAGAAGTCGAGGGCGGAAGCACACCCCCTTGGCGAGCGGGGTGAAAGAGCCCTCGCCTTCCCACCGCGCCCAGGGCCGTTCCGAAGAGCCGGCCGGCCTGCGGAGCGGGACTCGCGCTGCCCTCGCCACGAGCGCGACGCTCCAGGACCCGCTCGGGCTTCCGCACAGATTCCCTACCGCAGACTCTCGGTCCCGGGGTGGGGGCCAGAGACAGAGTCCCTCCGGAGACATCCCTGCGCGCGCGCACCTGTACACGCACAGACGTGGGCTAAACACGCCCAGAGCCCCGCCGCCTGGCTGATTTCAGGCGCGGGAAAGAAAGCCGGAGCTGGAGCAAAACGCCTACGCCCCCTGGTCCCTCTCCTCCCGAGCCCGAGACCTCCTGAGAGCCTACCCGCGCGTGCACAAAAGCTGTTCCCTGAGTTCACAACTTCGTCCCGGTGCCTCTCCCTCCTTTGCATCCCTCGGCTGGATGGAATATGGCGAGTGGACTTCCTCTCTAGGCGCAGGCAGCCCGGGCGGCGCAGGCAGAGCGGGCGGCGGGGCGCCGCGAGCAGCCGCTGCCGGGGACGCACCAGGCGCGCGCGCTCTGCGCTCGGGGACGGAACGTGTGGCCTGGGCTTCCGCGCTGCCAGCCCCGGGGGGCGGGGGACGCGCTCTCCAACTTCCCGCCAGCTAGGGCGAAGTTGCTACAGCTGTACCGGGATCTTTGACAGTAGCCCCCGGAGGTGGGGGTGAGGGTGATTTGGGAAGACCACCCCAGCCCTCAGGCCTGCCCTGCAGCTTGTTCCCCTGTTGTCCCCAAACAGCACTCTCCCAAATGGTCCTAGAAAAGCCGTGAGCTGGGGATGCCGGCTTCCGTGCCCTCCGATCTGGGAGGCTTTCACTTTCGGCCCCAAAAGCCAAGAGCCAGGCCCTTCGCCCCTGCCCTGTGACCGCCCCTGCGCCCCGGGCCCCGGCCCCTCACCCCGCCCGGCCCCTTCGGTCCAGGCGACGCGCAGCGTCCGGCCCGCCCCGCACCGGCCAGGGCTTCTGGCCGTCTTGTTATTAAATTAAATCGGCGAGAAAGGGGGGTGTCTTACGTTGCATCGGCACACCGAGCATCTCCGGGAGCCCCTTGACAGCCCCCTCCGCGGGCACAGCTGCGCTCTGCATCATCTCGGAGCTAGAGCCAGCGAGTCGCAGTCTACGAAGATCTCTCGCTCTCTCGCTCAAGCTGGATTCCGAAATTTGAAAATAATAATAAAAAACCCAACCAGGCCGCCCAAGTCGCCGTGGAAGCCGGACCCTCCGCCTCTCCAGGAGGATTCCACAGGCTGGCCGGCCCCCTCCCCCAGCCAGCCCTCAGTCTGTTTCAAATCCCTTTGATCTCGCTCTCCCGGGCTGGTGCACATCCCGGTTGAGACGCTGTTGCTGCAGCCCTGGCTTTTCTCCCCTCCTCCCTCCCCCGCCCGCCTCTCTCCCCCTCCCCCTCCACCCTTCGCGTGCCGGACGCCGGGCAGGCCGCGGTCACCCGGGCGCTTTGATTCATGCACACTGCAGGAGCGGCCGTGACGTCGCTTTCCGCAGGGAGGCCCGCCCTTCAGCCAGTCCCCCGCCCGGCCGCGAGCGGCGGACACCGGTCGGAGTGGGGGTCCTGGCGCCCCGAGTGGGGCCGACGGTGCGGGAGGGCAGGGCCTCCCGGAGCGGGGAGGGGCCTCCGGGCAGCCCCCCACCCCCACCCGGCTCCCGGCCGCGCGCCCGGCTCCCGGGTATAAATACTGCGGGCGGTCTGGCCGGCGGCAGCAGGTGGTCCCGGACGGCGGCTCCCGGCAGGCAGGTGTCCGCGGGTCCCCGGCGGTTCGGGCTCCGGTCGGTGGCTCGCGGCCTCCCTGTCCCTCCGTGCGCACCAGGGCCGGGGAAGCGCGGAGCAGACCCTCCGGCGGCCCGGGCTGCGCCGCGCCGTTTTCCCCTCGCGCGCTGTCGGTCCCGGGCTTCTCTCCGCCGGACCGAGCGCGCTCCGTAATCAGATGACTCCATCGTGGTCCTTCGTCTCTGGCCAGTTCCCCTCCCGCCGGCGCTCCCCGGCCCTCGCTCTCTCTCCCCCGGGTCCCGTGGAGGCTGGGCCAGGGACAGCCGGTCGGCCTCCCGGGGAAGGCGGCCGGGGGCTGACTGTGCGCGGAGGTGGCGGGGGTCTCGGGGCTCGGCGCGCCCGCGGCCTGCAGCCCGTTCTACCCCCTTTCTCCGCCCCGTCGGGGCCCCTGGCCTTCGGGCGCAGGGCCTCCCGGGCCGGCAGCTCTGCCCCGGTCCGCTCAGCTCGGTCCCGCCCCGGGTCCCCAGAGACCGCGGTGCGCTGCCCGCCGCCACCGCGGGCGCTTTGAACGAGCCTCGGCCTCGTGCGTGCAGGGAGGACCCCGGGCTAACCGGCGACGCGCTCGTGTTGCTCATTGTAATTACAGGACACACACAAACGTTTACATTCTCAGCGCAAGTTCCTGGAGGAAATAAAACCGAAGCGCGCTGCTGGAGCAGGTTTCCGCCGCGGTTCTCCAACGCGCGGGCAGAGCTCGACGCCGCCCGACTGCGGGCGCCCGAAACCCAGCTGGACGCGCGGGACCCAGCGGCTCTGCGGACCCCAGACCTCGCCGCACACCCCCCCTTCCGAGTTTTCCTTCCAGAGATGCGTCCTCCCGGCCTAGTGGGGTCCAGCTCGCGTAGGAAGGGGATCTGTGACCCCTCTCCAGCCTTTCAGCAAGTCCCCTGCGCGCCCCCCCCCCCCGCCCCAGCTTCGTCGCCAAACAGGGGACACACCGGGACTGGAGAGGGTGGGGGAGACGGCGCGAAACGTCTGTGCTTAGAATTTGTCTTCAACGGTGTCACAATGACTTCTGTGTGTACTGGCACTGGGTTGGCATAATTTCTTCCCTGTTTACGTGCGAGGTGACTCCAGTCCCCAAGGGAAGAAAAAAAGCAAAGGACCCGGTGACATTTTCAGTGTTTACCCAAATGTTTTCTTCCAAAATATAACTAGTAAACAAACACGAGGAAATGCCAGCCTCTGTTAGCGATCAAAGACAAAACAGAACAAAACATCACAGTACATGCCTCTTTGGGGTGGGGGTTGTCCTAGGATTCAGGGCTGGGGAAGGTGCTCGGAACCCGGGGCTCTCACCGACGCGGCTGCTGTGCCCACACCCCCTTAAATCCGCTTGGAAAGCAAGTTGGCAATACGTATCAAATCCATGAAATGTTCATACCCTTTGGCTCATGTAATTCCACTAGTATACAGAAATAAAATTTGTAAAAATAGTTTCATGCATGAAGATATTATTACGTTTGGGGGGGGGGGAATAGCCTAAATACCCAACAAAATAAAAGATATTTCGTGAACTATATTAAATTTGCTTGGTAATATGTTATATAATTATTGAAACTAATTATGAAATCTAGCAACATGGGCATGAAGACTAAATTTTTAACAAGTAGGATACAATATTGTGTAAGTATAGAAAAATGTTAGCAGTGATAATAGCCATCGTTGGCAAGGGTGTTCAGAAATTAGAAAAACAATTTCCTGGTGGGAATGCAAAAAGGGACAATGTCTTCTGAGGGCATTTTGGCAATATGTTTTGTAGCCTAAAAATTAGACTCAATCCATATAGAAATTTATAGAAAATAATTAAGAATATTTATAAGGATATAGCTGCAAAGGTGTTTACAGCATTTTTAAAAGAGAATAACCTACATACCCAACAATAGGGGAATATTAAATAAATTAGAGTAAATAAAATGGGATGTTATGTAGTCGTTAGAAAATACAACAGAAGGATATTTAGTAATGTAGAAAAGTGTTTGAGATTTATTAGGAGGGGAAAAGGGAATATAAAACTAAGAATTTTGAGATAATTTTAAAAAGAAGAATAGATGAAAAATATGCTAAAATATAAAATTGATTATCTGCACAGTAGATATCTTTATTTTCTTGTTTGTATTTTTTAGTTTCCTCAATAGGCACATTATTTTATAAAATAGAAAAAATTGATAAAAACTGTTTTTAGAAACATTGGGGGAAAACTGAAAGATATCCAAATGCTATTCAAAAGTACATTAGGGTAAAAAGTATATTAGGGGGATGTATTATGGATCTTTTTTCTCTTTTCCAGATTTTCTGTAAAGTGGTTATATTTTTCCAGTAATATTAAAAGATAAAATATTTATATGCAGTGAAATGTAGAGCCTATGTGGTAATTACTTTTATAATTTAAAATTATATTTTTCATATGCTCTCTGCAGCCCCTGCTCCCCTGGTATGAACCTGCCCAGGTCCTACCCTCTTCTCATTGCATTATCACTAGCCTGTCACTGGGTGAGGGGCAGTATTATGTCACTATGGTGGGGACTCTCCTGTGCCCAGCCCTGATACAAGGGAGGCCATTGTCACTTCTACTGGATGGCAGAAGAGCCCTGGGAGGTCCACTTGGCCCTCAGTCTTGGAACTTGTGGTCAACAGTTCAGCCAGTAGATGCCCTTTCCACATTCCAAGACTTTTCTAGAGGCATTTGCCTCCTGCTAGGAGCTGGGTCCCATTCCCAAAGTCTTCCACTCACATCTGCATCAGCCAAGGCATTTCACTTCCTTTCTGGGGCCTCCACTTTCCTATCTAATGATGAAACCCCAATAAAAAACTTCCTGAAAAGATTTTTAGTGCCTACTGCTGCTGATAGTAATAATAATAATATAATAGTATACTGTGCTAATAAAAACAACCAACACTTACTGAAAGTTTAAAACTGTGCCAGGCCCCAAGGTAAGTGCTTCTACCCGCATAATTCTATCTATTCCTCACAACAATTCGATAAGTGGTATTATTATACCTACTTGCTGGATGAAAAAACCGAGGCTAACCACAGTTAATCTAGTCTCCATCCCCAGAGAATGGGGAATGGCTGAATCCCACAGGTAGAGCCTCAGGTGGCTCTGTTTGGACTTCAACCTCTGAGCTGACTCAGTGGGGCTTTTCTCACAGAAAGCTGCCCAGGGCTGGCACACGACCTCCTGGGCGCAGCAGTCCTCAGAGCTGACCTCAGACCTGTGGCTTCGGGCTTTAGCTCGGCTGGAGAGTGGGCACCAGAGGATGGGCCGATGGTGATGTGGCTTTCCCCAGGTCTCAGTTCTGTCGGGACAGTCGGTCAATAAGTCTGTAAGAGTATCCAGTACTTTCTGGACATTTACACATTACATTTCTGGGAACCAAACCCAACATGTCAGTGGATCCAAATCTGAGGGAAGGATTTCCAGAAACTCCATTTAGGAAGATGATTATAGCTTGCATTTGTCTAGCACTTTACATTTTTCAAAGTTCTTCCACATATTTCAGCTCCCTTGATCTTCATAGTCGTGCCGGGACTTGGGTATTATGATCAGGAAACAGGAAGGTTAAGTGGTTTGCCTAAGGTCACACTGCTAATAAGTTGCAAAGCCAACTGGAGATTAAATCCAGCCTTTGACTCCCAATCTGGTGCTCTTTTCACTCCACACAGCTGACTTGTGAGTCTTCTAACCCTTGCATTTCAGGAGCTTCGCCGAGGGGGGAGTTCACCCTCAGATCCAGCCATCTGAGCCCCAGCCTCTCTCCACCACCCTGCTCCCTGGCACCCTATCTCCAGTCATCTCCTTCTTGTCCTCAGTCCTCTCAAACCCGCTTTTATCATTTGCATTTTGAAACTGTTTCCTTAATTATTCTCCTGCTGTTGGAAACCTGCTCTCCACGTTCCTGTGGCATCCTTTGATTTATCTCTGTCTGGATAACAGCTCCCCGATTCTCCTCGGGGAATTCAATTTTCATTCATTTTTCTGCTGGGCTAGATTGATATAGACCCTCTGCCCCGGTCCATATTACTCATCCCAGCAGAGAGA
Organism: Miniopterus schreibersii; assembly: GCF_964146895.1. NCBI lineage: Eukaryota > Metazoa > Chordata > Mammalia > Chiroptera > Miniopteridae > Miniopterus > Miniopterus schreibersii. The sequence goes on along the minus strand of NC_138119.1, from coordinate 20,223,377 downwards.
GCCAGGGAGACCAACCCTCAGCCCAGCCCCTGGGGAGCCACTGTCTTGTTCAGGGAGCCACAAGGAGTTCTCCAATAAAAGGACAGGGGCCTTTGCTCCTCTCCATCTGTCCACCCAGTCCTTCCAGTCATTTGTCACAGGTCCCTTTCGTGAGCCCACCACTTTGTCATTTGTCTCCTTTTCCCAGAACCTTGCAGGGATCTCTCCCCGCTACGATGCTGATCAGAAGGCAGTTGCTGCTCTTCTTAAACCTGCCCTGTGTCCTTGACACAGGAATTGAAGGAACATGGAAAAGAGATGGTCCTATACTTGGGCATCTAACTCTCAAGATAAGACTCTGAGTCGGTAGGACCTGAGAAACAATCAGAAAAGGGCACTGTATTCTCAGAGGAAGAAGGAAAGTGACAATAGCTGACACAGATCACCAGCACTGCTCTGAGTGCTCCCTATGTATTATTAACTCATTTAATCTTCACAAAGCCTTCGAGGCAGGTACTATTACTCTCTCCATTTTACAGATGAGGAAACTGAGGCGCAGAGAGGCCAAGTGATATGCCCAAAGCTGCTCAGGCAGTAAGCAGTGGAACCAGGATGTGGTCACAGGTAGTCTGGCTCTATCTTTGCCAGCACCGCCAGCATCATCAAATAACTCTTATTTGAAGGTTCCTGGGTGGTGGGTCCATGCTGAGTACATTACCGGGCAAGGCCAAGTCCTCCGAGACCCACCTGTGCAGCCATCACACCCCATGGCCTGTGTGCATGGGAAGCTGGAGAATGAATCAGGGAATTTGGTTTTGTTCTAACCTCAGGGTTTATTCTCTTTATCTCCTACTAAAAAAAATCTAGCATATCTTAGATCATTCCTTAATTCATGCATTTATTGAGCATCTATTGTATGCCAGCTCCCTGCTAGACCCTGGAAGACAATGACCTGGAGCGCCACGTATGGACTGTCCACAGCTCACTTTGCTCCAGAACTGCCAGCATCCCTGTGAAACGGGGTCAGCAAAATCCCCCAGTGCATCCGCCTTCCTCAAGCGGTGGGAGTTGGAGAGGGGATAGCGAACATTCGGGTTCTGGGTTCAAGTACATGCCTTCTGATCTCAACTTGAATACATCCCAATTGGGGTAACCTTTGGGAGGTTCTTTACTTTGCCTTCTCACGGGCTAAATGGGGTAAAAATAGGCCATCGTCTCCCTACAGATGGCCACCAGGAGCACCTAGGAAACATTTCCCTACAAATGTTGGCTGGCATCATTATTGCCCCCTCCCGGTAATATTTTTTCTGTTTTCCTTTTTCTTGTTTCGTTTTTATGAAAGAAATTAGAGGACAAGAAACTCTTGAAAGTCTTCAAGCAAAGACAAGAACTTGGGAGGTCGTCTCTCCTAAAAATGTTCATTGGGAAAGAGAGAAGCCCATGATTCTGGGACCATTGTGGATTTTTTTCCTTTGGGGGGTTGGAGGAGACCTGCTCTTGACACGTGGTCACAAGCTGAGGTCAAGGTGCCAAAATGTCTCCTTGGGTAAGATTTTAGCTATCTTGTGAAAAGCTCCCGCTCTATCATGGAAACAGGCACCTTTTGTACCAAGCCAAGGACACAGAAAGGTACAGCTGGGAGATGGCTGGGAGAGGGCTTCCCTGCTGTACTGAGTCAGACCCCCAGCGCTCAAACCCAGACACCTAGGGCAAGTGACTTAATCTTACCAATTTCATTTTTCTCATCTGTAAAGTGGGCATCAACCCCCCTACATTACAGGGTGCTTGTCGGATTAGGGGTAATGTGTATAAGCCCCAGAGCCCAGTGTTCAACACACAGAAGGCACTTGAGCATCACTGGCAGTTGTTAATAACAGCGACCACAATAGTAATGAGATGACTTTGTTCCTTCCGCCCGCTTTCCCACACAGCTTCCACCCCACACCAAGAGACTCGATTCTGTTTTCAGAAGCTGCTCTGCCCACACAACCTGCAATAATGCCCTTTGTTTTCATTTGTTTTTAAAGTTGACAATATGCAAGTTTATTTAACAAAAGAACTTGGACTCCAGAGGCTGCCCAGATGACACCCTTCCCTATTTTCTCTCGTGAATCTCCAGGGCTCAGAGGCATTCTCTGTCCAAGAATGATCTTGGTAACCAACATTTCATAGTGCTTTTGAGTTTGTAAGGGCCCTTACCTACCTTGGCTCACCTGTGCCTTGGTCGGTAGGCACATCACTTGAGGATCACATTACAGATGAGGAAACAGGGCAGAAAGGTGGAGCTCAGTCCCAGAGCCTCTAAAGGGGAGGCTATAAGTGCGGAGAAGGAGAGGTGGGGAGTTCAGCAAGGCTCCATTTAAAAATAGCTGCAGGGCCTGGCCGGTGTGGCTCAGTGGTTGAGCATCCACCTAGGATACAGGAGATGCCATTCGATTCCTGGTCATGCCCGGGTTGCAGACTCGATCTCCAGCAGGGGGCGTGCAGGAGGCAGCCCATCAATGACTCTCATCACTGATGTTTCTCTCTCTCTCTCTCTCTCTACCTTCCTCTCTCTCTAAAGTCAATAAAAATATATTTAAAAGCTAAATAAAAATAAAAATGGCTGCAGGGGTCAAGGCTAATCATCCTTTGGCAAAGGATTTTTACTGAAGGAGCTTCACTCAGCAGTTTCCTCTCAGGAAGTGACTTACAACCCAAAGACGTGGGTTTGTTAGATGTGGGCAGAGGTGACTGGAGAAGAGCCCGGCCCAGGAGGATCGTGTGATGAGAAAAGAAGAGAGATGAGAAGTCGCGATGCAGGTCAGGCTTCCGACTCTGGAACTAGATGGCTTCTGTGTCCGGCGAGAGTGTGACCACTGTGAGCCTCCAGTTACAGATTCTATAGCAGGACGAGTAACTACCTGCCTGGTAGTGTTGTCGCAGGAGGGCTACTGCTGTTAGCACAGGGTCTTGCACAGAGAAGTCCCCTATGTCAATTCTCTTTAGTGGACAGGGGCAAGGAACTCAGCACCTTTTACATCGCTTCACGGCCCTGGCTCACTATGAGGGGGTTTGCCCTCAGTCACCAAAGTTTTCTGCTTGGAAACACTGACCCACAGAGAAGGGATCGGGGCACTGTGACTGTGGCAACTTTGTTGTTGTTGTTGTCAATCCTCACAGGAGGATATTTTTTCCATTGATTATTAGAGAGAGAACGGAAGGGAAGGGGGGGAAGGAGAGAGAGAAAGAGAGAGAGAGAGAGAGAGAAAGAGAGAGAAGCATCTAGGTGAGAGAGACACATTGATTGGTTGTCTCCTGCACAGGCCCCAGCTGGGGCTGGGGACTGAACCTGCAACCCAGGTACATGCCCTTGTCCAGGGAATAGAATTTGCAAACTTTCGGTGCAAAGGCCAACGATATAACCACTGAGCCACACCAGCCAAGGCAACTATGACTCCTTTTGATGATCAAGGAAGAAATCCTTGAAGAGCTTTGGGGGCAAAGACATAAATTCTATATCTCTTTACATCCAAATTGTGTGGCTGTGAGAAGTTAAACTCGCTGAGCCTCTGTTCTGTGTTGATAGGGGATGACACTACTCAGCTGGTTCTCCTGACAAGGGGCTGTGTGAGATCCACTGAGAAAAGCTCCCCGGGCTAACACTCTGTGCCTGTTTATTCAACCCCCCTGGCCCTGCACACAGCGCCCCTCAGATTTACTATGCACCTGGGTGTGCGGTTAAAATACAGATTCAGATCCAGCAGGTCTGGGACCGAAGAGTCTGCCTTTCTAACAACTTTCCAGGCAACATCAGTGCTGCTGGCCTGTGGGCCACTGTGTGTGGGAACGCTCTTGGCCTTCACTGTCCCACACAGTAGCCCCTAGCCACAGGTGCTACTGAGGACCGAAGTGTGGCCCCTCGGAAATTAGATGTTATAAACATAAATTACATGTTAGATTTCTAAGATTTGGTACAAAGGAAAGAATGTAAAATATCTCATTAAGATTTTTCAGAATTCTATTACATGTTGGAATGATAACATTTTGGATATATTGGGTTAAGTAAAATCCAGTATTAGTTTCACTTCTTCTGTTAGCATGGCTACTGGAAAATTTTAAATCATGCAAGTGGCTGGCATTATACTTCTATTGGACGGTGCTGTTCCGGGCTGTTCTGAATTGTATGTTCTGCGCACCCATGCACCCGCGCCCCCGTACATTCAGCAGCCCCCTTTCCTCCTAGCACCCAGCACTGTTTCTGGCACAAAGTAAAGAATCAATAAGCGTTTGCTGAGTAAATGAGGGGGAGGATGCTCCCCAATGTAGCCCCATGAGACACGGGCCCCACACGCTGATGAAGAGACCTCAGCTGCACCAGACAGCGCCAGACACAGAGCAGGTGGCTGTGCCTGAAGAATGACCATCTCCCCCTTGCAGTTGACCCTGACCTGCCACCCATCCATTCTCCTTCATGCTCAGCCCCGCCCTCTGCTCTTTTCAAGGCTTTGATGACCAAGAAAATAGAAATTCTGCGGCTCCTTCCCCAGGGGTGGCCAGATAAAGAGGGCGGTCAGGGGACTGTCTGAAGTCCAGGGACCACTCTGTGCCCCGAGGACTTCCTGCCTTTCCTGAACATCGCCTCAGCTAACCCCAGGGGTGCCACCATTTTCCTCTGCTCCCCTCCCCCTGGGTCCTCTTTGTGGTCCTCGCCCCATTCCTGCTGGGGGTGGGATAAGGGTGGGGGGAAGCCCATGACCAGGGGCACAGGCCAGGCAGGAACCTGCACTGACCTCCCTGAGCCCCTGTCACAGCCGGAGGGGGTCTCAGAGAATGAGATGGAAAGCAGTTTCTGAAGATGCTCCCCCTCTGCCACCCAGAAATTGCCAGGGAGGAAGGAAAGGTCCACCCAGAGCCCGGGCCTTCACATCCTCCAATACCCCCAATGACCAGAGTCAGGTTTCAGGTACCACAGCCTGGGATCTGGGAGCACTGGGCTTGTGGAGGGAGAGCCAGCACCAGCAGAGGTTCTGGTGAGCCAGGAGGGTCCCTAGGGTGCTCGGGAGCCAGGCTCTGAGCTGACTTCTCCCCCCCCCCCCCCACTGGGGCCTAAGTGTGTGTCCACGGGGACCCACACCCTCCTGTTTCAATATCTCCCTCACTCTCCCCGACTATTTCTCCTCCAAGCCTCGGACACTAAGCAGGACAAAGAGAATTCTCGAAGCATGTGAACTTACCAGAGGTCAGGGGAAGAATCTGCCTTCATGGCGAGGACAGGGAGGCGGGATGGCTGTTGTCTCGAGTGCAGGCGGCTCTAGAGGAAGGTCAGAGTGTCTGTCCCATCTAGGGTGGGAACTGGGGAAGGGGCGTGCAGGTGGGGTGGGGGGCTGTTCAAAGGAAGAAGACTGGGACAGAACCCAGAGAAGGCCCCTCTCCTCTCTCCTTGGAAACTGGTGAAATGAGGGTCTGTCTGGGAGAGGGTAGCAGAGGGGCTGGAGACCGCCTCAGAGAAAATTAAATTGCACTTGAGGGCAAATTCTATTAGGGAATAGAGCCTGTCTCTCAACAGCCTGCGTCCATTTAGGTGATTAGCTCAGCCCAGCACCTCCACCCCATGGCCTGGCAAGTATGTCCCTCAGCTGGGGGAGCTAGGCTCAGGGCCTCTGGGGGCCCCTGCTCCCTTCTCCTGCCCCCCAGCCTGCCCTGGGAGGACCCTTATCTGACGACTCACAGCCCCCAAGCCCTTTGAAAGTGGCCAGGAGGGCACGAGGACCCCGCTGTTCACAGAGATGGGGGATTTACCCTGCTTAACCCTGCTCAGAGGTCAGATATGGGAGAGACCAATGGGCATGGGGTGGTCAGCTGGCTGGAAGACAGGAAGGATCTGGAGAGGTGGAGAAGGGCAATCTCGTGAGTGAAAGGGCAGAAATAAAAGTGAGGAGCTGGACAAGAGGCAGAGTTTGAATCAGCACCATTTGGAACCAGGGAGCAGGTACAGAAAAATAGGAGGGGCTGACGTTTGGAGATTGTCCAGTGTCATGATAAACCGATATAATGTAACGGTCAGTGGTAAGACAGTGTCATGTGTAAAACGGGCAGAACTATAATAACAACACGTTCCTTACGGGGCTCCTGTGCTCCTGGAACGCACACACTAAGAGCTCCACGAATGTCGGGGGTTATTAGTAGCTACTGGTAGTATGTTCATACACTCACACTGTATCCAGGCTTTGGCAGAAGGGTCCAGATCAGAGGCCCTGTGGAGGCCCACTCACCAGCCCCCTATTTCCCAGCGCCAATGGCACCCAAGGTCCCTGATGGACAGGCCCGTCTCAACCCCCGGATTCTCCTCTGGACCCTGCGGGCCACCTGCCCCGCAAAGAGGTGGTCCCTCCTATCCTCCATATTGACCTGTGAGAGTTTGTTCTGTTCCTTCAGTTTCTGGTTATAAAATTACTTCATTTCTTAACAAAACTTTTTAAACACCGGAAAGGTATCCTGGAGAGAGCAGTGCACAGTTTCCAGAAGGAGAAGAAAACCTGGGTACGTGCAACATAAGGTGAGTTCTGAGAACACCTGATGGTGTATAAAGCATTGTCACTGCCCCACGACATGAAATTCTAGTGCCGGTGACCCTCCTCCCACAGGGTCTCCTCAGCCCACCAAGTGCCTTGGGGACACAGAATTTCAGCCCCTAGTGAGTTTAACCTTTAAACCAAGGGTGAAACGGTGTGTTTACATGGCTGGCGTGGTTGCCCTAGCCCAGGTAGCAAGGGATTTGTGCTCCGTGGGGTAGGGCAGAAGGCCCCGAGGGAGGGAAGGAGGAAGTATGTGGTGTGCTGGGGACAGAGATGTTCTCATCTCCAGTTTGTTGTGGCTGAAGGGAGAAGCCCAGGTCCCCTGTGCCCCCCCCCCCCAGCCCAGGGTCTCTCTAAGCGGGGCTGCTCCTGCCCGGAGGTGGGCTCCAGTGAGTGAGTCTCTGCCCCACCTCTGGCCCCTGCCCAATTGTCAGGGCATGGGTTCAGGATCTGGATACTTGGTGAGTACTGGGAGCTGGCTGGTGATGCTGATAGCCTCTCCCCCCCCCACCACCACCAGTGGAGACTCCTCCTCTCCTCCTCAAGTCTCCCAGGGCCCAGGCTTCCAGGCCTCAGACCCACCAGATAGCGTTGACAAGGCCCCTGCTCCCGAGAACACCCTGCCCCCACCCACCCCCTTTGCTAACAAGGGACAGGTACCTCCTTGGGGTTCCAGCAGTCTTAATGACAAGAACATCCCGGACAGCACATATTCCTGCTCTTGACAGGACTTGGGTACCCCACCCCATCATGGGGACGTCTCAGGCGACTTTGAGAAGGCCCCAGATCAGTCAAGGAGGGTTGACTTCCATTAGCTTCACTCTCCAAAGGCATCTTATTTACAAGAGGCCTCAGCGCCAGAGACCTTGGGCAAGTTACTTAACCGCAGGCAAACGGAGAGTAACACCTGCCTCCCAGGATTACACAGGAAATCCTTGCGCCCTTAAGCACTGCTCCGTAGATGGTAATAAATGTTCTGAGTCCTGGCCCCTTTCTTCAGGCACCTTTCTCCTGGCAGTAAAGAAGCTGTCTTGTTCACCATGACATTTCCAGCTCCAAGGACAAGGCCCAGCATGATGGCTCCATGAATGGACGGAGGAGCGAGTTTCTGATTAATCCACTGCTACAGTCCAGGAATGGGGAGGAGCCCGCATCCTCCCAGGGCTGTGCAGTGGCCTTCAGTGGCCCGTCAGGCCTGGTTAGGCTGTCGGCCCTTTATTGGTGTGGTCGCTGGCTGGAGACTCAAGGTTATGGCTGTCAGGGCCCTGCTTCCCTCTCACCCCTAATAGTCCCTGGCTTTTTATGTACTTCCTGCTCTCCTGGGGCATTCTGCAGATTTTATTACATAAGCTACGTGGTCCCTTGATGAGAGCTGAAGAAGAAAGGGAAAGCCTGGGAAAATGACCCAGACACCAAGGCACAGGAAAAGCCACACAGGCCTCTGGCTTCGGCTGCTGTGGCTGGAATGAGGCTGGGGGACCCCGCCTGTGAGCCTGCAGTGCACTGGTCCAAGGCCTCGGATAGTGCTTCTTCCCTGTTCCCAAGTGCTGGCCTCTCCTAACCCCGCCTCCAGCACCTCTGGCATCTCAGGACCAGATCCTCAGACTGGAAGCACTGGAGAGCCCAGCCCTTTACCGCAGATGTGCATCTGTGCACGGCAGGCCCCTGCCTGTGTGTGAAACAGCAGCTGCACAAACCTTATGGTACTTCTGAGAACCTAAATATGTATTTTAATATGTTTTCATTGATTTCAGAGAGAGGAAGGGAGAAGGAGAGGGAGAGAGAGAGAGAGAGAGAAACATCAATGATGAGAGTCGTTGATCGGCTGCCTCCTGCACGCCCCCTACTGGGGATTGAGCCCAAAACCCAAGCATGTGCCCTGACGGGGAATCAAACCGCAATCTTCTGGATCCTAGATCAATGCTCAACCGCTGAGCCGCGCCAGCTGGGCAATATATATGTTTTTAATACTTTTTGGTATCTCTTCTCTCCCTAGGATGCTGAGTGCATCCAGGGCAGAGAGAGCGGAGTCAGCCTAAGATAGAGGAGTTGAGTCCTAGCAAAGTCAGGAAGCGTTTTGCTTACTGGCAAGCCTGGAGGCCATGCATTCATTCATCAGCCAAGCCACTAACTGAGCAGCCGGGGTGACAGAGAGATCCATAGACGGACAGGATGCAGCCCTCGCCTTCCCGGAGTTCACAGTCTGACAGGGGATGCCAAGTGGTCAGCACTCCCCTTCAGCAATGTGATGGCAGCAACGAGAGGGAAAGGCTGAGGCTTGCCGTGGCTTACAGAGGGAAGAGCCTGATGGAAGGGAAGGGCGGAGAATGGTCAGGGAAGGCTTCTCAGAGGAGGTGACCTTTAACCCAGGCAGGAGTTTGGTGGGGAAGGATATTGGGTGGGGAGAAGGGCACACACAAAGCCCATGGAGTGGGAAAGCCTCAGACCCGGGGACCCACAAGTCCTACTTACGTATTACCGGACAAGAAGAGCCTGCCCCTCAGGCCTGGACCTCTCACACCAGGAGTATCTTGCTAAAAAATACTCAAGGCTGTGCCCTCTCCTGTTAAAACACCCTCCAGCCCCTCCTGCCTACAGGATCTAGTCAAAACTTTCAGGCTATTCCTTCAGTTCCCTGTTCAGGCCCCATTCCACCCACTCACTCGTAGTGCTTTTCCCCACCCCTCCCCTTCCCCCACCCCTGCCCTTCATGCTAATCCTGGTGAACCCCTGCTTTTCTTGCATGACCCCCCACCTCCCTGCCTAAAGAGGAGGTGACTGCTGGAGCCCCACAGCACCTCAGCCATTCGGGGGCATCTATCCACAGGCTGGATTGTAATGGAACTCGGTACAGGTGGGTCTCCCTCTCTAGACGCCACGGCCCTCGAGGGCAGGCACACATAACTCTGCTCTGAACGTTGCTGCCCTCAGGAGAAGCCCACCAAAGCTTTCAGCCGAAGGGGGCACAATGTGTGAGGACCAGCACTGCCACAGGAGACTCTTTGTTCCCCTGTCTGATCATCTGTGGCTGTGGCCTGCTGTGGCAAGCTCCCCCTTCCACAAAAAACATGCACACAACACTGATTCAGTCTTCTTGGTCATAGAAAAAGGACAGTGGTGACAGCAAGTGTTGCTCAGGCCACAGGCTAGACACAGAAAGGAATTCTCCCAGGGACAAACAGAACGTGCCCCGCTCTCCCAGCGCCTGGAGGTGACAGCTTCCTCTGGCTGGTAATCCACCGTGAAGGAGCATTTCACACTTGTCGCTCTGGAATAGGCCCGCGGGAATTGCTCCTGAAGGGTAGAAATTGGTACTCGTCAGGGTCATTTGCCCGGTTTACCACACACACTTCAGGGCTTGTGCACGTGGTCTGACCTGTGGTGGCCGTGAAGAAACTGGTCTGAGAGCCATCAGGGGCTGGACCCCCTCACCCTTGGCTGGGGGAGTGCTGGCCTGACAGCCATTTGTCAGCTGTGTCATACGATTTATTCACCTGATAGCCTTGTCCCTCCCTGATCCCAGCAAGAACAGTCTCCTGCCAGGTCTCCCCACAGGGCTGTCGTCGGGCCTGCACCGGATGCCCACAGGGGCAGTTTCAGACATTGTGCCTATCTCCTCCCAGCCTGTATCTCCCTGCTCCTTGCCCATGGTACCTCCCCATGAGCAGAGGCTCTTCATTCTGATGTTTGTACACTTTGGGTCTTGGCTAAGAAGTGCTATCCCACTGCTATGTCGCAATGATAGCCTCCCACATTTTCTTTTATTAGCTTTATAACTTTTATCTTTCATGTTCAGGTTTTTCATCCATCTCCAGTCCATCCCTGTTATAAGAAAGAGGTGCAGTTGTTTTTCTCCGTATAGTGAGCCAGTGTCCCCAACACCATGGACCGTCCCATCCACTTATGATACCACTTTTACGAGACCTCACATTTTCATATATTCATGGCTCTTCCTTTGGACTTTCCTTATCATCCATTGATTCCATTTATTTGTTCCTATGGTAAAATCACACTTAAAAAAAGTCTTATAGTGCAAGCCCCCTGCTTGGCTGTTTTTCCCCCTGCAAACTGACTTAGCAACTGATGAAGGGGTCTTCAAGGTGCAGCATTAAGTGCAGACAGCACCAAGTGAATGGTGGGCAGAGTACGTGTCTTTCCTCGTATTTGCAGAGAACACGTCTGAAAGAACACACAGGAAGCTAGCAGTTCCACTGGCTGCCAGGGAGGGGACCTGAGTGGCTGGGAGACAGAACAGGGAGGAAGACGTTTCACTCTCTGTCCTTCAGAATTTTTTGAATACGTAAGTATGTGTTGCCTATTGAAAACAATCAGCAAAATTAATTTTTTTAAAAGAACAAAGTATGCAAAAGGACTTTGAGATGAATAAAGAGCTTTGAAAGCATAGTGGTTTTGCCTTTGAGGGATGGTACGAAGTCCCTCCCTGGAAGGGTACCCTGTCTCCCTGGGATGCCAGCCACTTCCAGTTGGCAGTAGCCTGCACGTGGTATAGTGGCTCACACCTCCCGGGGACATTGGCTGCTTGGGTCTCTCAAGTTCACCCCTATCCCATATCCCATGGTGAATAACAACAGTGAACTCCTGTGACGTGCTGGTGCTAATGGCCACACATTTTACCCTGTGTTACCTTCTTTACAGAAATTCAGGCTCAGAGAAGCACTTGCCAAGGTCACGTGACTGTCCCTGTCCTCAGAGCTGGGAGAGAAGACGACAGCCAGGTGACCGTACTAGCATGTGCTCAAGTTGCAAGATAAATGATTGTTGTTTCAAACACAGCAGTAAATAACATACATCACATTTCCCCTCACTCTAATACCATCTCTTTTTTTTCTCTTTTTTTCTTTTTACCAGTAGTATAGACCGAAGTAGCATCTCTCATTTGGTTTTAACACTTTGGCCTCTTATTTTCAATAGGGCTTTAGTCCGTGTCTTATTTACAATGGAATCTTAAAATACTTTAGTCCTATTTATTTTCCTTGTGTTTTTTCCAAAAGGAATGTTTATTGCAAAAATTAAAAAATGTACCTAAGTACTTAAGTCAGAGCCAGGACTAGGGTGAGATTGTGGAGGCACCTGGGCACCAAATTTCAGGAGATGCTAACTCTCAGGCGCTGACCTGCACTGATGGGACCCTGCGGATAAGTGTCTCCTTCAATTTTGCACCCTCGGTACCTCCCTTATCTCACTCTAGTCCTAGCCTCGATTTAAGGCCACCCCAACCTCACTTCCTAGATATCCCACTGGGCAGAGTTTGGTGTCTATCCTTCCCAAATTTTCCTAGACAAGCACTACAGTTGATCCTTAGACAACATGGGTTTGAACTGCATGGGGCCACTTATACATGAATTTTTTTTCAATAAGTACTGTAAATGTATTTTTTCTTCCTTATGACTTTAACATTTTCTTTTCTCTAGCTTGCTGGCTTGGTGGCATGTGCTTTCTCCTCTGCGATGCTCTTTGCCTCCACATTTTCCTTGCTAACACATCTTTCAAAGCCCAGCTCAGCTGCCTGCTCCTCCAGGAAGCTGCTCCTGAGTGCTCAGTAGGGAGCGTCCCAGGCAGGGGCGAGTTTCTCTGTCCGGCCCCAGACCAAGGAGCCTCTGCTGTGCGGGGCTTCCCCGACGACCCTCTTCTGTGTGGCAGCTCTCCCAAGGTGCAGAGAACAACCTAGAACGGAGGTGACAGGTGGTGTTCAAGTCACAGAAGACCCAGCTCAGCTCTGGGCCTGGCAGACCGGGTAGGGGAGGGGACCAGCTGGTGGGCGAAGCCAGTTTATCGATGCTCCACGCTGCCGGGAGCCCTGGGGAAATCAAGGTGAAAGGCAGCAGTCCTGCTAAGTAAGGAGGCCCAGCCCTTGCTTATCCATCAGAGGGGCTGGGACAGGGCAAAAAGAAGCCGGAGGCCGCTGCTGTGGGGAGGGAGACCCACCCCCCAAGGCCGGGCCCTAATTCTGAATACCTGAGCTTGATTTTAGAAAACAGTCCCTGGCGCTCTAAGTGCTGGTGGATAGAAATCCTCTCCACCTGGCATTGTGGCAGGCACCGCATGTGGGGGGGGAACAAGTGTACTTAAGTAGTCTTGGCCTGTGGAAGCCTCTTTCACCCCTCTGTGGCCCAGGGCTGCGCTGCCGACACTGGGCTGGCCTGCCAGCCAGGGCCTGTGGCGCGGGAGATGAGCAGAGCTGGTCCAGGAGTGGGCAGGGGGATGACTAGAGCAGGAACACAGACGGGGAACCTTGGATAGATGAGAGGCTTGCAGAGCAGCCCTAGGCTGGGATCCACCCGAAGTAACACAGGGCTGACACAAGCAGGGGAGGGCCCCTGCTGTCCCCCCAACCCCTACCCCAGCTGCCCTAGCAGAGGGGGTATGCTTGGCACCCCATCCCCTCCATCCAGAGCCAGACCATCTGAGCAGAGTGATGTCAAAGAGAAAACCCCAAATCGGATTGAGGCTCCCGCTCCCCCTTAATGAGGTTCATTATCAGCTGCTCTGATCCTTGTAAAACCCAGCAGGCCGGATTAGGGGCAGGCCCTCTAATCTGGCTGACTCCTCCCTGCTGAGCAGCCAGACCAGGGCCCCTCACAAACAAGCCCTCCTTCCAAGGGAGCTGGAGATGCAGGATGCCTGGCCCAGGAGAGCCAGGCAGGTGCAGACAAAGGTGCCTCCAGAAGAACTGAGAGCACCTGGGCAGGTGCTCCCGGGGTTGGCAGGGGAACAGGAGGCGGAGGGACTGCACCTCCACTGAGGCCTGCCCTGGTGCTCTGGGAGAGTGCTGGGGCCTGGGGCACCGAGAGCTTTGTGGGCAGTCGGGGAGGGCCCCTCCAGGAGAAAGGGGCTGTGATGGGGCTACATGTCTCCTGCAGGCCAGGAGTTCCATAAGCCAGGGGAAATCACGTCTGCCTGGATCCCTCCTGGCAGGATTTTGCACATTCTGTCCAGACCTGGACACTAGGTCTCCAAATAGCAAGTTAGAGGACACAGGGGTGCTTGCCTTAACAAAAATAATTTATTCCACAGCCTCCCCTGAGCAGTGGGCAAAGTGAAAATCAAGCATGTGTGTGTACAGCAACCCCTGCCCCTCTGACCCTTTCACCTCTACATGATGGGAGGTGGACCCCTGAGAGATGACACTCCCCTCACTCCAGCACCCTCCACACTCAAAAGATTAGCATCCATTTTAGAGACAAAAATAAACAAAGACCCAGCTCCCAGACAGGTGAGCCCAAGGAGGAAGAGCCAAAGCACATTTAAAGCAACAATCTTTTTCCTGTGGCTTCACTCTACCTCTCCCAGCTAAGCCCAAAGTAAGGCACTACAGGTCCCAACATCCCAACCTAAATCCCTGCCCCTTCATCAGGTCCTGCTAAGCCAGCCACTCACCCCCAGCCCAGTGACCATCACCCACCCAGCTGAGCAAGCCCACACCAACCCAGCCTGTGCACTCCCTATAGCAGAGGTTTGGGAAGGACCAGCCTGAGGCACTCCTCCCACAGATGTTACCTGGGAGGTCAGCATGACTTCCACAAGCTTCCAGTCCCTATGCTAAAGCCACCCCCCCAATCAGGAAGCCTGAGGGGCTGGAGGCTGCACAGGCCACAGAGGGCCAGAGGCAGTCCTTCTGGCGCAAAGGCCTCTTCATATCCAGAAGGGGGTGGGATGGACGGGGCCCTGGAATGTAGTGGGCTCTGCTCCAGCCCACTCAGCCTGGGGACCCTCCTCTGACGGGAAGCCTTGGAAACTGTGGATCACTTGCCCAATTTAGGGCCAAGACCAAGCAGGAGACATTGAAGCTTCAGCAAGAATGAGGCAGGATTTCAAATAAGCTGAAAGAGAGGAATTTGGTGCTGAGAGGCCAGGGGACAGAGCCTCCTGGAATGTAGTGCCAGGCTGCCCCTGCCCCCTGTGCTGTCCGATGAGCCTGGACCCTGTGCATGTCTTTGTGTCTCTGGAACACTCCTTCCCACAAGGACCAAGGAGGTTCACTGGAGCAACTGGTTTTCCTAGGTTTCCCTGGACAAAGCAAGGGGGGACAGGGGGGCAGGGGGCTGGAAGAGCCCCATGGATAGCAGCTTCCTTTCCTGCTGCCCTCCCCAGCTGGACAGTTCAGGCTGTGGGGTGGCTGGCATGGCCCTTCAGGACCCTCATCCTGGCCCGGAAGTAGGTGTACATGGCCAGCAGTCCCATGAAGGACAGGGAGTAGAGCACCACACAGAGGCTGATGTCCAGGTGCGAGAAGTCCCCTTCCAGCACCTGCAGCCACTGGCCTCGGCCCCCCATGGCCCCAGCCTCTGGCTCCCCCTCAGGGACACTGGCCAGCTGCTTGGAGCTGCGGCCCACTCGTCTCAGCTCTGAAGGGCCAATGGGGAGGTTCTCAGCCGCGAGCTCAGCTAGCAATCCAGCTCCCAAGTCTCGCTTGGTCAGGGATTGCTGCCCTTTTCGCTGCTCCAACTTATCCCTCTGAAGCTCTGCTATGTGCTCAGGAGGTCCCTGGTCTAGCTCAGCTCTGTGCACACCACGGCCAGCCTGCATCTCGGGGGGGTGACTTGTCCCAAGTCTCTCTGCTAAAACATCCAGGACGATAGTCCCGGGCAACTTGGTCCCTGGGCCCACCATGATCTCAGCCTCCTCAGGGCCCACAGTAGAATTTCCAGCCACTAGCTCCGGCTTCAGGGTGGCTGCCATCCTCTGGGCACCCCTCCAGGGGCCCTGCCCAGCTGAAGGAAGGTCCATGATGATGTTGCTCCGCGAGAAGTGGGTCTTCAAGAAGCCGAGGGTGTTGTCCAGGTCCCACACGGGTGTCCCCCGGAGTTCATTGTGGCAGGGAGAACAGAGTTCACGGGGAGGCCACTGTACCTTGGGGAACTGGGGGTCCTCGCTGGGGGCCCCTGGGGAGAGAAGCACACACAGGTTGGCAGGGACACTGGGCCCGCCCAGAAGCCCAGACCTCATTCCTCCGTTCAGAATGCCCGCTTCCTCATCTGCAACATGAAAAAGACGCACCAGCACCTTGAAAAGGACAGATATGCAAGGAGGCGGGCAAAAAACTAGCTAGCCCTGGGCCTGCCCCACACAGCCCAACACGGTACCTCCCTAGGTGAGGGGGAGTCCTCCCCGACCCCCACGCCAGCACTCTAGTTTCCCAGGGGTATGAGCAGCTCCCTTCCAGTCACTTTCCCGTAATAACCCACTGTCTCCCTTTGTTGACTTCTCTGCTAGTTTCTACCCCTGGACCAGACACGGCAAAGGGCAAGAAGACTCAGAAGGATCTGTCTTGCAAGCTTTGGTTCGTCTGCTAGTATTTGTCTTCTTTGCCATTTTCTGAACTTTTCCAAGTTTTATACAGTGGAGATCTGTTACTCTTGTAATTAAAGGGAAAAAGTTTTTAAAACAAGAGTTTGTGGCATATAGTAATTCCACAGGTAATTCCACTGCAGCCCTTTGGGGTGGGAAGGAGTTAGTGGCGTTGCCTCTCCAGGTGGGCTCCAAAGGGTGGGTGTGGGGAGGCCTGGGGCCGTGGACAGGAAAAGGACACTCAGGAGAGTTAGGAAGTTGCCCTGCCCACCAGGCTGCCGGGACTCCAAGCAGGGCCAGGACTATGAGCAGAACCCAGGCTGAGCCCCATACGCAGTGTTGCCAGGGAATGCCCATCAGTCCATCTCTGGTGTAGGAGCCACCCTCCTAAAGGGTTTAATAGGAAGAAACAAGTTGCTGGCCAGAAGGAAGTAGCCACAAGTGATGTAGAAGTCAGATGGTTGTTTTGGGGAGGCAGCGACAAGTAGATTCCAAAAGTTGGCTGAGAAGTAACAGTGAGTGGGCCTTGCAAAGTGAGCACTCAGCATGCACCTCCCATCGCTGTGATTAGTTTGATCTGAGAGGACCCCACCAGAGAGGATAGGGTACCGCCTTCCTTAGGTCCCTCTGAGAGAGGCCCTGGCTCCTGGCCCACCAGCTCCTGGCCCACCAGCGGTAGCTGGGCCCCGAGGGAAGCTGGAAGCAGGCAGAGGTCAGAGGGCTAGAGGGTAAGATGGAGCATTTGGTGGCAGGGGCGGGGCGGGGAGGGAAGGGGTGGGAGGAGAGACAGGCACGTGTCTTCTTTTCAAAGTCCCCCAGGAGGCCCCAGGAGACCAAGACCAAGTGCAGCCACCTGCACCACCACCTGCTCCATTGAGCTCCTTTAACCTTCCCTGCCCCAGGCCTTATCCCCACCTCCCACCCCTGTGAGATCTGTTCCAGCCACACATATTCCTCTATCCCCACAGACAAGCGCAGGCTCCCGTCCACAGATGGCTCCTTCCCCACCCGCCAGCTCTGGTCACCCCCAGAGTTTAATGCTTTTGCCTGCTGGACCCATCAGACTCCTATGCTTAGGGAATAGAAACACTGACAATGAGGGACTCAGCAGACCAGGCCTCTCCCAATGGAATCAGCCCTTGTTATTTCTAGGAAGAACCTGGTCTTTCCAGGGAATTTTATCATTAGACCCCTCCCGGGGGATAGAAAAGCCCAGCTCTCTTCTCCCTGTTGGTTTGAGTAAGGGGCCAAAAGCCAGAAAGCAGAATGGGGAGGCAGGAAAGCGACCCCAGCAGGCTAGAGGGAGGGGCTCTGGTGCAGGGGAAACAGAGCAAGGGCATCAGAAGACCAGGGTCTCAGAGTGTCAAAGCCTCAGTTTTCTCATCTGGAAAATGGGTCTAAAGATACTGACATACATCAGCAGGGCTGGTGGAGCATGTGAAAGGCTCTGCGCACCGTGAAACACTGATCCACAGGGTGTTACCTGGGGGACAAGTGTCCCAACTCCTAACTCTGGTCCAAGACTCCAAAGTTCCCCACCTCATCCTCCCTCTGGAGGTGACTCCAGCCTTGGAGGTGGCGGCCCTTCCTTACCTGCAAGCCGAGCGTTAACCTTGTTGTGGCTAGACCAGAGCCAGAGAACAGCCTTGTCCCGACTGCTCACCCGGTGCATAGAGGCAGCTGCCATCTGCTCAAAGTGGCCAGCACAGTCTCGGCAGCCAAAGAAGAAGCGAACATAGCCCCGGATGGCCTGGAGGACCTCCTGGGCCTTGGCTGTGGGGAGAGGAGACGCCATTCACAGGGGTCCTTCGGACTGCCTGTCCCTGCCAGCCCCACCCCTTCCCTCCACAGGCCCACCATGGTCACATCTGCATAGGAACCCCACACCCCTGCCCATCCAGTGCGGGGCCCAGGGTCTCCTTCCCTACTGTTCTCCACCTCCCAAGGGTCACTTTAGAGCTGACCCATCCCCTTCCAAACTTCTGAACCCCAGTTTCTTACTTCTGCCATTCCCTGCCTTTGTCTCCTAATCAGAACACTATTTGGGATTCTGCCTGAATCAGTGTTTCCCAAGAAGGTTTCTTTTTATTTTTTTAAAACCTCAAATAAAGGCTTGTTGCCTCTTACCAACAGGGGTGTGTGTCGGGGGGGGTATTTCCTTTCTTTCTGAACATCTTTCTCACCCTCTTGGCTCCTGGCCCTGGCACCTCCACCTGCCTCCACCCCACAGCCCACCAAGAGCAGGGACTGTCCCCTTTCCACCTTCGTCTCCTCCAGGCTGAGCCAGGGCCTGACATAACCCTGGTCCCTTGGTAAACGTAGATTGGACTGGATGCCCACCCTTTCGGTTGCTAGCGGAGGGAGGGGGCGGCAGTGTGGGTCATGGAGCGCAGCTGCACAGTTTGGGGAGGGAACAGGGCAGGAGGGGTGAGGTATTTCCCCAGCTTCCCCTAGAAAACGGTTTTTCAGTAGGAAACAATAAAACTGTTCAAAGTACACGGTATCAGCCTTGTAAACTGTGAAACAGACACAGTTCTTTTCTTTATAGGAGTATAGAAAATGGAACCGCTCACTTTCCATGAAGACTGAAAATGAAGTAAGCTTATGGCTCCGAGGAAGCCAGGGAGAAGCCTCACACCTGAGTGTGGGGGGCACGGCCCCAGGGCAGGGGGCAGACCAAGGTGGCTTCTCCAGGTCCTCCCCTCTGGTCCCACGCTGGCTGTGTGTGGCTGGTTGCAAATGTAGAATCCCCTAAAGAGGGGCCTGCAGCAGGGAGCCAGTGGGGGCAGGACAGGGCCGGACCGAGGCCGGGGGTGCACAGGCCCCAGACTCACCTGCTTCTTGGGAGGGGTCTACATTCTGCCGCGTCGCCTGCACGGTCAGGAAGTGGAAGAGGACCCACAGGGAGCAGGGGAAGCCCCGGAAATGGGGCTCGCTCCCCTGGCAGCCCACCCAGTTCACCTTCTTGGTAATCACAGCACCCTAAGGGACACAGATGAATATGAGTGCACACATGGAGGAGAAAAACAATGAGATGAGAAGCTTCCCCGAGAATGAAAGGTCCCCACACAGCCCTGAGACAGATGCGGTCCCCCTCTCAGGCTATCACCTCGAAGGTGGCATTTCCCTTCCTCTGGCCATACCCACCAAAGGGGCATCAGAACTGAAAAGCTGTGACACAGACCAAGTCACATGCTTATTCTAGCCTCAACTTCTCGATCTGTAAAACGAGGGGCTGCTCTCTGATCTTGGAGGTTCCTTCCAGCTTTGCCGTCCTACAAGTCTGTATGGCTGCCGGCTCGCCCTCCTTTGCAAACAGCAGCGTGAGCAAGGGCCCAGCACAGTGCCCCCAGAGAGGCACAGAGAAGCCACGCTGAGCAAGTAGCATGGCGTGCTTGGAGGCAATGGAGGGCAGCAGTTAAAACTGTCACAACTGGTGTCTCACAATTGCTTTTAAATCCCAACCTAACTGCCTGGCTAGTGTGGCTCAGGGGTTGAGCACGAACCATGAACCAGGAGGTGAAGTGTTCAATTCCTGGTCGGTCAAGGCACATGTTCAGGTTTCGGGCTCAATCCCTGGTAGGGGTCTTGCAGGAGGCAGCTGGTTAATGACTCTCATCATTGATGTTTCTATTTCTCTTTTCTCTCTTCCTCTCTCTCCCACCCCCTTCCTATCTCTGAAATCAATAAAAAAAAGAAAGAATAACGAACATTTATTTTTTTAAAAATCCCAACCCAACCACTTATGGCTTTAGACAAATTACTTAACCTCAGTTTCTTCATCTGCTAAATGGGGATAATGTCTACCTTCAACTAATGTTGGGGGATTAAGTAAGATATGCATGTAAAGAGCTCAATAAATAGTAATTTATTATTAATGGAAGGACCCAACCAGGGATCACTGACTCCTTCCTGAATGCAAATTGGTAGGGATCCGAGGTCAGAGGTCAGTGTTACCCTCTCCATTTTCACAGTCAGAGATGGGAGAGGAACTTCTACTGTTGCCCAAACTCACCTCCTTCCTGTTTTCCAGGGCAGTTTGAAAGAAACCGTAGGGAATTTTCTTCCTCTGCTGCTTCTTAAGCCAGCCATTCACAGAGTGCAGGAAGTTCTGGACTAAGGGCTGGCCAGGGAAGTTCTAGGGGAGGAACAGTACAAGTTGGAGGTGAGAAACCATCCCCAAGGGCCCACAGTCCCAGGAGGGGGGGGGGCAAGGAGGGCCAAGGTGTAAAAACATTCTGCCTAAGACAAAGATGTGGTTCCCACCACCCTGGCTCTGGGGCACCTGGTGAGGTGAGGGATGGAGGAGGAGGAGGAGCAGAGAGGGGAGAGGCTAGAAGTGGGGCTGCGCCCTGAAGGCCTCCTCCTCTCTAGGCTGGGGTTCCTGTGCTGACCCCTGACCACACGCTGCCAGGGGGTTGAGCACCAGGTCACTCCCAGTGCTGCTGGGCACCCTGGGCCACACATTCTCTCTTCAGGTGATCTTCCACAGAGCAGCTGACTTGCTGACTACCTGACCGGCTGGACAAGGCTGGAAAAGAGCTTCTCATCTTTATTCCACAGCTGCCAGTGGGGACAAGGCGGCCCACGGGCTTATAGCCAAGATCCCAATCTTGATGGCAACTCCCAGTAGTCTCTGAGGAACATGAAAAGCTGCTCTGACAATAAGTCAGCTCAAATCTGATTAGTATCAGCACTTTAAAACCACAAGGACTCCAGGGAGGACAGATACGTGTGCACGCGAGTGCATGTGCACAAATGCATGGAGGCCAGGGCAGGAGAGAGGGGCCGCAGCTGAGCAGGTCAGGAGGACACTGAGAAACTTGCAGAGGAAAATTCGAGCAGAGAACCATCTGAGAGAAGGAAGGTTCTGGACATGAGAATGACCACTAAACAGAAAAATCTGCCAACTGATCCAGTCTGCTGAGAAAACCTTTCCTTAATCTTATCAAACCTCCTGGTCTGGACACGTCCCCAGAGGGAGGAGAGGCCAGGAAGAGCCCTGGGCTTTGACACGCTCCCTCTCAGTCAGCTCACATGGGCCTCTGGGCTCTCAGCACAAATTTACAGCTTCAAGTCAGCATCCCTCACTGACCTTGGCCCAACATTAGACTCAGAACCTTCTGCCTTCCAGGCCATGGTGTCAGGAGGAAGGATGAATTAAGGGGCTCGGGGCTACGGGGAGTCACCCTCTCAGCTGGGAACAGGGAAACCCTGGTGACCACACGCCACCCAGTGGCCAATCCTGCCAGACACTCACATGAGAGCACAGGGAGCTCCCCAGCTCAGGCGGGCAGGGGCAGGGGCTAGGGGCTGGAGGGCACCCTCAGGACTGGCAGAGTGCCTCCCACCAGGCACAGCCAGGGCCGACTGTCCCGGGGCCGAGAGGCAGAGTGAGCACCATCACCCTTCAGGTCTCGGTGCCCCATGCACACAGTGGGTGAGGGCATAAGTTAGATGGCACGTGGGTGCAAGTCTCAGCTTGGCCACCCACTGGCTGGAGGGCGTGGGACAAGGTGCTTTCCTCCTCTGGGCCTTCATCTTCTCTTTGTGATGGATCCCCACCCTGTGGTTTGTTATGAGAAATACAAATAAGCTGATACACAAAGAGCACTGTGCAGAGTCTGGCACCCTGTCAGACCTCAAGAAATGGGAGCTGCTACTATTATTACTGCTCAGGAGGAAGCTGCCCAAACAAGGGCAGGGCCAAGATGCTCCGCAGTCTCCAGGAATGGGAGGCCTGGCTCAAACAGGCCCTCTGCTCCTAGTCCTGCACGGCCTGGCTTCCCTCTGTCCGGAGGCCAGCCCTGTCCTCTCTGAGTCCTGGCCTCTGGCAGGGAGGGCTCCTTCACCCCAAACTCATTTCCAGCCCCTGCTGAGGGCAGAAGCTAAGCTGGCGCCACTGAGAGGGTTCTGCCTCTGCCTGACTCCCACACTTCCTGAGTCCCCTTCTTCCCTCACGCTGGCTGCAAACATTCCCACAGGGGCCAAACAGAAACTGGCTTTGAGTGGCTCACAAGAAATGATTTCCCTGGACGATTCCTCCATGGAGGTCCAGGCTGGAGGGTGGGGGTGTCCTTCTCCTTCTGAGTGACCCTGCGAAGCACTCTGGGTGTCAGGCACGTGTCAGACAGGGCAGCACACAGAACCACTCAGGGACCTTCTGCCTCCGATTCTCTGGGCCAGCCACCCCAGGCCTCAGCGACTTGGGGACCAAGTAGCTCACAGGGCTTTTGGGGAAAGGCCTCTAGTATCAGAATGGGCTGGAGAACAGGGCTCAGTGTGGTTCGACCTCAAGCAGGGGCCGAAGGCTGTCTTGCCTGGGTCAGTAACAGCACTCTGATGAGCACTGGCTACCTCACGGGATCCTCCATGTAATCATACGTGTATGTGACCAAGCCAAGCGAACTGGAAGGCCAGCCCCTGCTGAGGTGGGCACAGGGAACAGCCTGACAGGCAGTTCCCAAGGGAGAGGTGCAGGTGACCCCAGAGGTGACAGCCCCAGCTGCCCGCAGACCTGTGCCCAGAAGCTCAGACCTGGCGCCCAGGGCTGAGGGTACTGAGTCAGCAGTCGGGCTCTGACTCAGCAGTGCTCAGTGGCCAGGGCACCACAGCAGGAGATGAGGAACCAGAGAGGAAGATGCAGGGAGAGAGCAGGAGGCAGGTGCAGAGGGAAGAGGCAGCCCACGCCTCACCTGCAGAGAGGAGCAAGGAGCATGGCAGAGACAGGGCACAGGCTCTGGAGCCTGAGAGCTCAGTTCAAATCTCCATCACACCTCCTCCTGCCTGGGAGGTCAGGAGGCCTCAGCAAGCATCCCCGGCCCCTTAACTGGGGGTAATACTCTCCACCCTACAGCAAAGTTAGGAAGATTAAATGCCCGATACACATCAGGTCCTCAGTTTGTAGCAGCTACACTTCACGGAATGGCCTCGGAGCAGGAAACTACAAAGGAATAAGGAAGGCCCTGCTGGGGCCCAGGATCCGGGTCGGACTCTGCTCAGTGTCTGGGAGGGGACAGAAGAGAGTCAGAAAAGGCTTCTTTCCTTCACTGTAGCATTCACGGGTCCTGCTTCCCCAACGACCATGGCAGAGAGTGAGAGGCCACAGTCCAGGCTCATGCCAAGGTGGCTCTAGCAGGCAGGGCCACAGCCACTGAAGCAGCTGGGAAATTCCCAGGACATCTGGCCCGTCCCACCCTCGCCCCTGCACGGGGCTGTCCCTGGCAGTGCATGCTGCTGTGGGGCATGGCTGAGGCTGCAGGGTCGCAGCCCATGGTGGCCTGGAACAGCCTTGGGGCCAGGTGACCAGCCAGACCCCAAGCTCCCGAGGGAAGGGCTGGGCTGCGAACTGACCCTCTGTGGAGCTGCACGGATGGCAGCTGCCAGGGCCCTGCTCACCTGCGCCAGGACTTCCATAAACTTTTTCAGGGCCACCAGGCGCTGCCCCTCCAGGAGAGAAAACTTGCCCACTTCTACCCGCAGGATGTAATGCAGTGCAGATTCTAGGTCAGCCATGTAGATCTTGGAGCTGAGGACCCAGAGAGGGGCAGAGAAAAAAGGGGTATTAACCACAGAGCAGGGCTGGGGAGGAGCGCCCAGGGCTAAAGGGAGACGAGATGGGCCACTGCTGATGGTCCCAGAGTACTATCAGTTGACTCCTGGCTATGCCAGTAACTGGGACCTTGGGTATATTACTTAACTTCTCTGAGCCTCAATTCCTCATTTGTAAGATGAAGATAATAAATTGCTCACAGGAAGGCGGCTAAGAGGATTAAATAAAAGCATAAATGTATACACCCCCCTCCCCCCCAGCAGCTCCTGGCATGGAGTAGGGGATCCCCTGTGTGGGCCCTGGGCCAGCCCACGACTCATGAAAGGTGTCTTAATCAGGCCACTAGAGGAAAGTTGAGTTTTATTCTTGGTTCTGAACAACGACCGCTAGGGACAGACAGACCAACAGGTGCACCCACACATGGCTTTGGAAGAGCTGTGCACGGGAGGGCCAGGCAGGAGGGGAGGCAGTATGTGTATTATTTGGGGCTGATGTCCTCACAGCTGCCAGACCTTGGGTGTCACGCAGGGCTCCAACTCACATCTCCTGGGCTGACCCAGCCCGGAGGAAAGCTGCAGGCTCCAAGCTGCCTGCTCTACCTGAGGCCCAAAGTGCTGATGGGAAGGGCTCCTCAAGTGCTGGCTGCTTCTCCAGCCACCTCCTGAGACCTGAGTTCTGGCCTCAGTTCTACAGGGAACTACCTTTGGGAGCTGGGCCAACTGAATCTACCTCTCTGGGTCTCGGGATCACCCTACCTCCTACAGTGGAAGTAGCCAACAAGGTCAGCTCACAGGGTAGGCACTGTGACCCCCGCACTTGACTCTTGTGCCAAAGTCCCCTGTCTTCTCCACTGTGGTGTGCCTGGGCCTCAATTTACCTCTCCATTCTTTTGTTCTGCCTGAAGAAGTGGCCTCATGACTAAGAGAGATAATGCACGAAGCTTGGCACATGAGGCCAGTGAGTGTAAGCTATTATAATCTGAATGCTTTATATAATCATAATTTGAATGGTCATATGACCATTCTAACCTCTCAGTCTCTCTTTCCTTCTCCCCTGATTTACTAAAAATCTCTCCATTAGCACTTTCCACCCTTAAAGTCCCTGCAGTAGGGATACAAATTTAAAGTCCTGGGGCAGGGATACAAATTCCTTCTGGATATCAGACGCCTTTTCCCTTCATTCTCTTGTGCAGCCTCCTCATGGAGGCTGCCTTCCTAATGCAGTTCTGAGCTCCCTGGCCACCTATTTCCACTTGGTTTGCCACTAGGGGGCCAGCACAAGAGATTTATGGCCTTGTCTCCCCGCCCAAAAAGCAGGAATTCTACCACAAGAGCAGAGTCTTAGAGCCTCGGGGGGAAGAGTAGCTTTCTCATGCTTACAACTGAGCACAAAGATACAGGCTAGCCTCAAAAAGTAGTGAGCTCTCCGCCATGGCCAGTGCGGCTCAGTGGGTTGGGTGCTGTCCCATGCACTGAAAGATTGCTGGTTTGCTTCTCCGTCAGGGCACAAGCCCAGGTTTCGGGCTCAATCCCCGGTGTGGGGGGTATGCAGGGGGCAGCCAATCGATGTTTCTCTCTCACATCAATGTTTCTCTTTCTCCCTCTCCCTTCCTCTTTTCTAAAAATCAATTAAAAAAATCTTTTTTAAAAAAGTAGTGAGCTCCTCGACACCAGAGACATTCAAGTGAAGTTGGGTATCTCCCTAGAAGGGAGCTGTGAAGGGACTGTGTGGACCAGGATTCCACCTGCCCTGTAGATCTGTATTCACGATGCCTAGCACACAGCAGGCACGCAAACTACCTGCTGAAAAAACCACTGCTTGGGTGGGAAGCTGGTTTGGAGGCCACAGGTTATCTTTCCAAGACAATTCTACTTGCTTTTGAAGAGAGTTAAGCTTAAGCAACGTGGGCACTGGGAAGTATTCATTCCATCACAAAGGTTACAAGGAAATCCTGCCACTCCCACATATCTAGGGCTCTCCTAGGCATGGCCGGCAGCTGGGGGCGCCCAAAGGCCAGCCCTCAGGGGTCTGGGCTCAGGATGTCATGTGCTCAGCCCATGGAGGAACAGAGTGTGGTATGAAGGGAACATCTGTGAGCAGAGGAAAGGCTGGGGTGGGGAAGGGGTGAGGAAAACTGAGTGTGGCCTTACCGGTCTGCAACTTTCCACACGGTGGGAGCTACCGTATTAGCAACGGTTGGTGCAACTGTGGTCTGGGCAGCCTCCCGGGTGGCCCCAGCAAACCTCTGCAGGTAAGTGGTATAGAAGGACCTGGATTCCATAAGCCTGTAAGGGCAGAGAGAGACAGAGGAGAGGCAGTGAGGACAGAGAAACAGAATCCTAGAGCTAACTCATGTTGGGAGACGAGGCAGGGGGCTCATTTGACAGAATGTTTATTAAGAAATATTTGAACTTGGTTCAGTCTCATCCGCTGTGAGGTCAAAACCAGGGCACCCATGATTCACTTTAACCTTTCCATTCACTGTTCATACTGATGCCAAATCCTATCTGGAAAAGCAGCTAACCTGCCTGGAGAGGCTGTGGTGCAGAGAGCCTCTGGGGACAGCTAGTCCTGCCCAGGGACAGGATGACTACCTTCCCCAGAGACCAAAGGTGCAAAATGATGGCTGACCTCAAGAAAACTGACGCTCACAAGCCTGCTCTGAGGTACCGGAGGGGACATTACCCCCCAAGGAAGTCAAGGGAGTTTAATATGTGAATTTTTTAAAAATAGCAAAAACAAAAAAATCACTAAAATTCTCAAATCCTTTTACAATCCTTTTGATTTCTTTCTTTCTCCTGACAGAGAGGAGTTCTCAAGGGCAGGGGGCGTCCCCTGGTCCGGGTCCAGGGAGGGAGATCTGTGAGGACCAGTGGCACTGTGATGGGACCCCCAGGGGAGCTGGCATCGGGAAGCATCGAGTTCCACTCCGCTGTCCTGGCCCGATGTTTATCGATGAACAGATGGCTTGGAAGCAGCATCGTCACAAACAATTTTCCCCTCCACCAACTCCCAGTGAGGAAACAATGCCATCTCTCCCCCCCCCCCAGGACTGGAGTTTTCTGGGCCTATGCAGAAAGTGAGTCCCTACTGTCCTCCTGTGGCCATCACACTTCCTTGCCCCAGCAGGACACTCTGACAAGGCCTGGCCCAGGCGGCCTGGTGGTCGGGTCAGCCGGGGCAAGTGGTCGCCCTGCCCAGCCTCAGTGCAGAGTGGTGCTAATGGCCCAGAGGACAGCTCACTGGGCACCTCCAGCAAGCCTTGATCTCCCAGCCCTTGAGCTCCTGACGGCAGGGCCAGCTGACATCAATCATCTGCCCAGGGAGGGCACCGAGGCACCATCTGGCACCATTTAGCGGGCCATTCGGCAGCACTAGCCTGACAGGGGCTGCGGCTGGCCTGATTGTTTTCTCTTGGCATTTTGGAACTGGCTATTGTCTGACTCCTAATGAACTTTTCTGCAATTAGAAAACCAAAGGGAGGGAGGGTCAGGCATACTTGAGTGCCTGCCAGGCCTGCAGCCTGCCAATGAGTCTGCCTGAACAGAGGTGGACAGGGGATGGTGGTAAAGTGCCAAGCTGGGTGCGCCAGGGGCTGGAGGCAGGACGCCTGGGCTGGTCTCCTGACTACAGAGACATTGCCCCACATCCCAGAGGCAGACATCTGTTTCTCCTGCAGAAGGTGCTCCAAGCCCGCCCATGGGCTCCTCAGAAGATTCACAGAACTTGTCAGTCCCTGTGAAAGGCTGGCAGGCTCTCTAGGCAGGAAGAACGGATGGGCACAGGGAGGGAGGAGACTGGGACAGAGAGACACTGCACTCACACAGGAACTCGGGAGACAGAGCCATTCCGAAACAGCAGGTAGCAAGATGGGAAGTCGGTGACGCCAAACTTGCTCACCACATCACCTTCCGTGTTCAGGACCCTGCGCACCGCAATGCCTTCACGCTGGGACAGGTCCAGAGTCACCTGGAGAGACAGTCAGACATCTGGGGGCCAAGCCATTGGGTAGAGGGAGCCCCGGCAGGCACCTGGATGGCAGGATTCCACCCACTCTAAACCTTTCAAAGAACAGACTATTGTGATGAGTGAGAGTCTCCGACCACCAGCCCCATCTACCCTACAGGTAACGAGAGCCAAACACTGCCCAAGGGAGGGGCCTTGGAACTGTGCAAGCCACACATCCTGCATCTTCCAGGACAGCCCCAATTTAATATCATTTTCTTCCCAAAGAAAGCAATTGGTAAAAGGCATAATAGAATGAGGGTTCATTTTACTCATATTTATAAAGTTTTCTATGTTCCAAATCAGAAAAACATACTGAGTCAGTCATGATTTTATTTTTAAAAAGAAATAGGAAGGGAAAAAAGAATATTAGCTCACATTTACTGAGTATGTATTATGTGCCGTATATAGATTGCTTCATTTAATCTTCAAAATAACACTATGAAACAGGAACTATCATTAGGAGACCAAGCTGCCTGGGTTTGAATCCTGGCCCCACTGGCTCAAACCTCTCCCTGACTCAATTTCCTTACTTGTAGAATTATAACAACAACAATACCAACCTCAGAGGATTGAGTGGGTTAATTTTACAAAAGTTCTCACAACAATTACTAGCAAATAGTAGGTACAGAAGTATTCATTTAAAAAATAAAACTATTGTAGATGAAGACACGGGAGCTTAGAAGTGAAACCGTGTTTCCAGGTCACACAGCCAGCAAGAGCCTGAGCTAGGCTACATAAATCCCAGTTCAATCTGGCTGCAGAGCCTGGGCCCCTGGCCACTGTGCCCTCCTGCCTCTCAAACTAATAATCATCCCTGAGAACCTCTGCATGAACACAGTCCACAGAGGCCCCTGTCCCTGGTTACTCAGGGGACTTAGGTGAGAGAGGGAAAAGAGCTGATTCCAAGGAACATTTATCCATCACTTCTAAGAGACAGGCATGACCCCAGGCCTGGACTGGGACCTCAGGACGGTCAGACATGTCTCAGCAAAGCTCCAGGCCCCCTCCCCACCTCCCTGTGCTTCCCCTCTCAGGGCCAAGGGCCTGGAGACAGCGCAGAGCTCTCAACAGTGCTTGATGAGTTCAGGAGGAAAACCACTCAGAAGCAACAGTGGTGATGACCTTCACCCCCACTCTCACATCTCTCCTGTCCCCTTGCATTGCCTTGGCACTTCTCCCATGCACTGGCCCATCCCACCTTTGCATCTGGGAGAACCCACACGTGGCCTAGAGAAGTCCATGAGCCAGCGGATGGAAAGGACAGCTCACTGCATTAGGCCAGGGGACTGGATCTTTATACAGCAACCACTCTGTGTCAGCCACTCATCCGGGCCCTTTACCTAAACTGCCTCATTTGACTTTCCCGATAATTCTCTGAAGAAAATTATCACTACTTCACAGACAGGGAAATGAGACTCAGAAAAGCTGAGCAACTTGATCACAACATATCATGTAAGTGATGGAGTGGAACTGCAAACCTGCCAGGTTCTGTTACCTGCCTCACCTGGTAAGGGACCCCACTTCCTCATGAGGAACTGGATGATCTCTGATGTCATCTCTCTCCTAATTTTTTTTACTCCAATTCTATGGGGATGAGAGGAGGGCCAGTGTGGAAATGACACAGGCTCTGGAGGCAGAAAGAGCTGGTTCAAAGCCCTGTTCTGGGAAGTCACTGGCTGTGTGATCTTCAACATGTTATATAACCATCTTTGTTAACCGTGAAGATCAGCAACTATATGTGCCAGCAATATAATCCAACCCTCAATAAACAGCAGGTCTTATCAAATTTGGTTTCGATGAAGGAGATAAAAACAGACACAGGACATGTAACATACAGCATAGTCAGTAACAGTATATTAACTTTGTATGGTGACAGATGGTCACTACTTATTGTGGTGATTATTTTGAAATGTATACAAATGTCAAATCACTATGTTGTATAACTGAAACTAATAATAATATTGCATGTCAATTACACTTCAATTAAAAAAAAATACAAAGGTTTTAAAACAGGAAAATCCAGCCCCTGCACTTCCCATTTCTCCCAGCAGGGGTCAGGCCAGTGCTGGGCTCAGAAGTGCACAGGACTGAGACCCTAGAATTTGACTGAGACCCTAGAATTTGACTGAGACCCTAGAATTTGCCGGAACAGCCCTGATCCTAAGCTCACTGGGCTCTCTCCCAAGGGCCATCCAGGAGTTACAAGAACCCTGAGGGCAGCTCACCTCTCTACCCAGGTAGGAGCCTTCCTTTTCAAAGATCAGGGCCAGGTATTCTTCGTTGTTTCTTGCAAAGAACCCATTAATCTCCTCCAGCCTGCAAGAGACAAGGCTGGCAGTCACTCCACAGCCGGTGGGAATGAAGCAAAAGTGCTGGTGACACCAGCTGACACTGTACAGCAAGTACAGCCACACAAACCTCCTCTACTCAAGGCTTCATGGAAGCCACCCCATGCCTGCCCTCTAGCGGGAGTAAACCAAACCCTTAGTCTCAAAGGATGGTGCCCCTTGCCTAACCCTGGTTCTTCATCTCACCCACCTGGCTGACTTGCTTTGCCGTCCTGTCTCTTTACAAGTCAGGGGTGAGCAGGAAGTGGTCTGGGGAGGAGGACTGGGAAGGGACACTTGGAGACCAGTTGTCTCCATGTTTTGGGTAAGGCCCAGGCTTAGTGAATATGGATGCTTTTGTCCCTAAGAGATTAGTGGCGATTAGTATCCACCAGATACAACCTTGATCTGTGGCAAGTCACTATCAACTGCGAGATCTGCTTTTTCCTGTCCTAGAGTGGACATAAGAAAGGAACTGGGGAATCAGAAAGTCCTGGGTGCAGGAGCCCGTAGATGCTATCTAATCCAAGTTCCTTATTTTAAGATGAGGAAACTGAGGCCCAAAGGATAGGGGGAAGTTAATAAGGTGGCAAATTTTATTATGCCCCCAAATCACAGAATTAAGCTACCAATTGTTTTCATACCTCAGTTTCAACAAAAAAAATAACTAATATAAAAATGATTTGTCCCCTAACTGTACTTAAAAGCAGAACATCATCACACATGCTTGAGGCTCGCAGGTAAGGTAGCCTTAGGGGGCTATATCTTCCTTTTACCCCCAACCTGACGACTCAGTTCTCTCTACTGGGTCCAGGGAAGTGGCAGTGATCACCTCTAAAGAGAAGGCACACATGAGGCCAGTGCTGGAGCCCAGTGACAGACAGCACAAACGGATATGCCAGAGAGATGGGAACTAGAGTGTACTCCAGTCAGTGGATGAAAAGAGGTACAGGCTCTGGCCCCCACCTCTTTGGCACATCCCCGTTTGTGCTCTGTCACTGGGTGGGGCTCCAGTATTGGCCCCGAACTGCATGGCGTCTTGCTCTAACTCTCCACAGAGGAGACACATAGATTGACAACTGCACCTATGAATCCAACTCACATGACTCTTGTCATTTTTTCCTCAGTCCATATTCCACAGGGCCTCACGGAGACCAAGGACCCAGTATGTAGCCTTGGTACGGTTTTGGTCCCAGGAAGCACCCATGACCCAAGAACCACCCATGCCAAACCTGTACCATGCTCCTCACTTTTTCAACTTATCAATGTCTCTCTCTCATTTTCTCACATCCCTCATGGTGCATTTTCAGTACCTCATTTTCTTAGAAAAGAGGCAATCCTGGAAGCCTGCCTGGAACACAGATACAGGGTACCAGCCACCGGGCCTGATGCTCCGCAGCACAGGGAGCAGAGTCACGTATCCCCATCCCCCAGTCACTGCCACTGCTCAGAAAAAACAACCATCTTCACTTTACAGAGACAGGGTTTTCCTCTTCCCAGCCCCCGCCCCCTTTCCTCTAAATGGTCCTCGATCCCTTTTTCCTCCCCATGCTCACTCTCCCAGTCAGCCGCCCCGGGTTAGATCATGTGAAATTCTGCTGTACCCCCAAACGTTCCTGGGCACAGGCGTGAGAAGCAGCAACAGGTTATGACCTGAAGAGCCCCCGCCCCTTTTCCTTCCCACGCAGCGGGATAGGTCCTTGCACCTGCCAGTCAGCCCCGGGAAGACAGGGCCCCTGGGCAGGACCTCCAGAAAGGGAAGCCCTCTGGCCCACTGAGATGTCCGCCCCAAAGGCAAAGGAAGAACCAGCCTGGGACCCCTTCCCTGCTGTCCCCACCTCCCTCTCGCCTCTAGGTCTGTGATCCTGGCCCACACAGCACCAAGCCTGCCCCTGGCCCCAGTACCTGGTCGGCTCCAGTGGGGGACAGGCTGGGGGCCACGTGTCAGTATGGGTCTCCAGTGCGTCGATGAGCCTCTCCCGCAGCGTCTGCACCTCAGCACCAGCCACTGTGAATGAAGACGGACACGGGGACAGGGGTGAGGAGAGCAGGAGAAGGGATCCAGTGCCCCTGTCAGCTTCACTCACAGAAACAAAGGGCCCAGGGCTGCTGGTTCTGAGAGAAACAGCACAGTCAGTCCTACTCTGTACTCACGGCCCTGAGCTATGCAAGGGGACCCCTCCCTCAGAGCGCAGGAAAGAGTCCCTCAGGGCTCCCCCAGGGGCTGTCTGGCTTGCCCTTCTGATGCCAACCCCTGACATGAAGGGCGACCCCTCCCCACTCCCAGGACCCTGGATGGACCAAAATCTGAAGGCACCTTCCAGCAGGGCTGGGAAGGACCGTCAGGAAAACACAAATTCAGCTTTCAGCTGGGGAACGCATCATCTGCAGGCCTTGCCGTGCTTTCGCCCAGCAGAAACCCCAGTAAAGAGGGGGGCAGGGAGAGGAAGACGTTGCCAATGCCCACAGGTCAACGCCAGCCAGGATACCCACCTGCCAACGTTGCTCCTGAGCCATCCCTGGTAAAGGCCTTAAAGAACTGGAAACAAACACACAGGTGACAGTCAGTGACGCGTACGGCTGAGGTCAAACTCGGTGCCACTCGGGGCTGCATCCAGACCCAGCTGCTCACTATATGGGTGGCTCTGGGCAAAGAACTTCACTTTGGTGAGTCTCAGTTTCTTCATGTGGAAAATGAGAACACGGAGGGAGCTGGGCGCTGACGCTTCCCCGCTGTCCTCGCCTCCAACCCCGAACCCCGCAGCCCCGAGGCACGGAGGGAGGCCGGACGCAGCAGCCCACGCACTTGACAACAGGTGGGCTGTTCCCACAAAGCCCGAGAGCCAGCGCCCAACGGCTGGGAGACGTGTACAGTGGCACCTCGGCTTTTGAATGGAATCCGTTCCGGAGCCCGGTCGAGTTCTGAAACGTTCGAAAACCGAGGCCTCAGGATCCCGCCCTCAGCGGAAGCCGTGGGGCATGTTCGACTCCCAAGGCATGGTCGGAAACCGAAGCATTTCCTTCTGGGCTTACGGTGTTTGTAACCTCAAATGCTCGCCAACGGAGATGTTCGAAAACCGAGGCGCCACTGTATTTATGAACGAATATGAAGCTCACCGCTGTTTTTCCTTGCAGACCCATATGAACACATAAAGTGAAGTCACTTCATATGCCCCCTGGGAAATGTCAGCCGCCCTCTGAGGTGATCTGTCTTTGTCCCTTATGTTGGAAGAGGGGCTTGGAGGCTGCTGTCTCTGTCCACTGAGATCTCCCAGCCTGGCTCAACAGATGCTCCATGTTCAGTCCTACTGAAGGGTGGCCTGAGCCTCGGAAGAAACGGGTCTTGTTACAGAGAGACCAACTGAACCCACAGCTTTGCCCTTTTCCCATTTACATGACAGTCGAGGCCCAGTCTGTCACCCCTGGGTGAGAGGACAGACAGAACGGAGGACAATTCCTCAGAATCTGTGCTTCTGCCTAAGTGGCGAGAGAGCTGTCAGGGTTCAGTTGTCCTGCCAGATAGCCACTTAAGTGCCTGGGAAGAGCCCACAGGCTGGGAAGAGGACTTTTCCTGAGGTGCCTAACTTCGGGGCCACTTGTAAAAACCTTTGGCCTCTGCCTCCAACAGCATGGCCAGTTGGCCTTGTCCCAAGTTGGTGGCTGAGTACAGGCCCTAGGGTCGGCTGGACCTGGGTTCACGGCCTGGCGCTGCTACCCCCTGGCTGTGTGACCTTGGGCAATCATTAACCTCTCTGAACCTTCTCATCTTTAAAATGAGGATGACACCATCTACCATGAATAATTGCTGTAAGGAGTCAATGGTAACACATCTGAAGTGCTTAGCATGGTGCCAGGGACATACAGTAAGGGGTCACTAAATGTTAACTGCATCATCATCATCATCAACTTCTTCATCATCATCATCACCCCTCCCCTTGTTCCTACCACTTAAACACTAGGAAATATGGATCACCTGGCACTGTTTGTTCCAGCCATTTGTCAAATGTCAAATCCTGAGGCCACCATCTCCCACCTGAAGAACAAGGACATGAGAAGCTGCCCATTTCTCCCCACCTGCAACCTTCCCTGCTCCCTGGGACCTCACCTGGGCCTAACTCTGCTCACCCCTCTACACTCTCTCTTTTTAGAGCATTAACATAAACTTCCACTCTGGGTGAAAACCACCCGCTGACCCACACCCCATATATTTACATATTTATAATGGAGTTCTCTGCAATGACTGAACACGTTTGGAACGAACAAAATCATATGTTAGCCTAATACTTGTAAAACGATCGCAAATGTCTTGGACTGTGTCATGAGATCAAATAGAAAAACATGTTAAGGCATTTATGGGCTGACGCTGTTTCCCAGAAACAAAATTATTATTTAAAATATATTTTTGTTGATTTCAGAGAGAGAGGAAGGGAGGAGAGAGAGATAAAAACAGCAATGATGAGAGTCATTGACAGGCTGCCTCCTACATGCCCCCTGCTGGGGTCGAGCCCAAAACCCAGGCATGTGCCCTGACCGGGAATCGAACAGCAACTTCCCGCATCATAGGTCGATGCTCAACTGCTGAGCCATGATGGCCAGGAAGAAACAAAATTAAAAATGCACCTCTTTGTGGTTTGATTTGCTAACAAATAAAAACCCAGAGGCTGATCCTTACAGCTGCAGTTTCCATGGCAATGGCGCCCATTTGTGTGCAGACAGAACAGACCTCGACTTGTTCCACAGGCAGAAGACACTCCTGACCTCATGATGTCTGACACTGGTGGCTTTCCCATAGCTGCAGCTGGCATTTTCAGTTATTGCAAAGTAACATAGTAATTCTTCTTTATCACCATTGCCCAGGTACTTAGTAAGAGAGGCTGGCACTACCTCCATCAAAAGGCAGCCTCAATTATAATGCTGTGTACCTGAAACTTATATACTATCATATCCCAACATTACCTCAAAAAAAAAAAAAAAAAGGAAGCCTCCCCAGACCTTCTGAAGGCCCCTGCCATGGGTAGCGTGGAGTTGGACAGGAGCCTGGGTTAGCAAGAGTGACCTGGGGGAATGCAGGGACTCCAGGAAAGGCGCCCACCTCCTTCTAGTTACCTCTGTGCTCTCACCCAGCCTTCTTTCTGTCCTCAAAAGCTCCCATCTACCTTCTAGAACAATATCACTGCCCAAGCTCTCGCTCCCACACCTTGCTCTCTTTAGGAACTTTTTCCTATCAATCAATCTCTCTTTCCCCTTTTCTGTCAGCTTCTCCCCTCTGCCTACAAATAGATGCAAGTCCTCCTAATCAAAGTATTGTGCTTTGTTTAAAAAAAAAGGACTGCAAGGGAAGGAGAATGGTCCCGGTCCCCTGCTAGCCTTATATTCCAAACAGAATCTGCTTCACTCTTCCCATTTCCCTTCTCGCTTTGTGCCCGTGACCAGCCTGCTGTGGCACATGCCCTCACCACCCAGCTGACGTCCTCTGGTCAATCCAACGACCTTCCTGCTCCCTCTGCAGTGTCTGATGTTATCACTACCTGCTTCCCCCATGGCCAGGGTTTGCCATGTTTTTATGCCACATTTTCCTGACACTCTCCTTCCGTGCCTTCATGTCACCACCCTCCCTCCGTTTGCCTGACACTGACAAGAACCTGTCAGTCCACAAGTTCTGTGACTTTGACCTTGTGACCCCTCTTCAACAGTACTGTAGACCAGCTGCCTTGTCTAGACCAGGGTGGACCCCCTAGCTCCTGGCCTGCTGTGACAGTCCCTGCCTGACCTCATTTTATGCCCTCAGAAATTTTAACAAGCTCAATCTTTTCATTCTCCAACCATCTTCCTCACTGCCACTTTGTTTACTTTTCTAAGGCATAATTCTGGTCTGGTCATGTCACTCTTCAAATCTCTTCCATGACTCCCCATTGCCAATGAATTATGTCCAGACTCAGCACATGAGAGGATTTCCAGGATCTGACCCCAGACTTACCTCCCACTGCCCCCATTCCCTACACCTCAGCTACAATGGACCCCAACCTGAACTTTCCACCCACCCGCCTACCCACCTCCCTGACTGGGAGGGCAGGACTAGCTTGTTCACCTCTGCCAGCCCCACAGCGCCTGGTGCATTCTCTGGGACATGGAAATTCTCAAAAGCCATCTGTTCAGTTAAACTGAGGATCTCTGCCCTTTGATCATCTTGGAAGCTCATGTAAAAATCACAGTAAAATCTCGTCAGGGCACATTTCTGTCCTCTTAAGTCAGCTGTGGGAGGCGCATGCCCTACCCAAGGCAAACCACCACAACGCTTCAGAAACAGACAATTAGGACTTCAGCAGTGAGTTTCCTTTTCTCCGGGAGCAGCCAGCACCGGTCCCTTTCCTTCCGTCACTTCCAGGAGTGTTGGCCTTCCTCAACCTTGGAGCCCCTGGAAGACCTCCGCGTCTCCCCAACGGCAGGAGACTGGCTGGCATCGGGCAGATCTTTATCAACCTAAGCAGGAGCAATTGCCTTCTGGGGGCCAAATAGGACCGATAGAAAGCACGCTTTCCAGCGATGACCATCAATGGCATGGAATCCAAGCTTTTAGAACAAGTTTTAAGAGAAATATCCCAGTCTCCAAATATCTAGGGTGAGCCCACAAGGATCTGCAAGTTTAACCATTCCTATGTGGTGGATAGTCAGTGGAGGGAACGGCTGGAAGGGCAGGTGACTGCTGCTGAGGGAGGGCCCATCTCCCTTTTCCAGAGAGGCACAGGTGACATCTGAGTCCTGTCCCCCTCCCTGACATCTCATCCTCTATCAAGAGCCACATAAGGTAATGGCCCAGACTCTGTGCATCCCCCCAGGTGTCCACACTCCCAGACTGGAATGCAAGGACCTGCCATCACTGGGCACCCCCTTCCTGGCATGACCTCAGTCCTGCACTTGAGCCTGCACTCTGGCCAGACCAGTCTTCTCAGCACACACTTTCCCCACACAGGGCCTTGGCTCTCACCTCCTACCCTGCCCACACTCCTCTCTCCTAGCCGAACCTACAGAACCAAGCAGAGCTTCCCCTCCTACACGAAATCCTCTCCGATACCAGAGGGAAAGAGCTCAGTGGGCCAGCCAAGCCCCAGCATTCACTGCTTACCGATCACTCACTGCCTGTCAACTAGCTGGAGAACTCACAGTGCCCTTGCGGACAGGACCTCCGTGTCCAGCCTCTCTCAGGTTTCTGGCCATGTCTACATGTCTGGCCTCTAACACAACGGTGAGCCCAGTGCTGTGCACCCAGCAAGCACTCACGCACTAGCTGCTGATGGACGGACTGCCACAAATGCAGTGCCCACAGAGGAGCCACCACGAGCCCCGGGGCAACGGGACAGAAGACAACCAATATTTAGTGAACACCAAGTAACACCACAGTGTCCCAGCACCTTCACACACAAGACCTCATTTCACACTTGGCAACAATCCTATTAGGTAGATATTATCATCCCACTTTTACAGACAGGGAAACTGAGGCCTGCGGCTGGGGCATTATTAAGCGACTTCCCAAGTCACATACAGTAAGCAGTGGAGCAGGATTTGAACCCACATCAATTATCTCCTCAGAATCTTGTAAAGCGGAGACTGCTGTCCTCTCCCATCTACCCCAGTGCTGCTGGTCCCTGTAATCTTGATCCCAGCCAGGCCTGTGGCCACAAAGGGTGCTGGTCCATTACCCGCTGAGGGGTACCCATGTGGCTCATGGCAAAACCCTTCCCCCCAGAAGTTCCAGCCTCCAGGTCCCCAAGCACCACCCAGAACCTGCTGCAAACCAGTCCCTCCCTACACTTTTGTTTTCTTCCAGCTGGCTCCAGCTCCAGGCTGATGGGCCCTGACACAGCCGGCCCGCCCAGCAGCGCCAGGTGTTTGCTAAACAGGCTGGGCTGGTGGAGGATCACTGTTTGCTCATGGTGACAAAGGGCAGGAGGCAGAGCGAAGAGACAATGTCATATGTCACTGGAGGTGGCCAGACTCTTGTGTGGGCCTGTCCCCATCACACAAGCAACTCTCTCTTCTCCATTCAACTTGTGTCCTTCTCTTAGAGCTCTCACAGCCTTCGAGGGTAGGAGTGAGGACAGGCTCCAGTCCCCAGGTAGCCGGAGACAGGGCACCAGGGCTATCTCTGGCCGTCCGGCAGTCTGGCCAACCTCTAAGGGTCTGCACCTCTTTCTAGGGTGTATAGGCATGCTGCCCACGGGCATACTGGGCTCTCAATGGGCCAGAATCTCTGTAGATCGGGAATCTGTTGTAGTGTTTTCCAAAAACTAGAAGCAATCTAGTAGTCAGTTGTAAAATGAATTTAGTGAGTCACAGTATTTTTAAAAAATAAACAGAACAGAAAGCATTAGTGTGTACAGCACTTAGTATGAATATTTTTTACAAAATATTTGTTTCAGTGATAACAGAAACCAACTTCTGGATCTCACTGTCAATGTCTATTCCTGCAAGTCACACTAACAATGTCTGAAAACCTCTGCACAGGGCCTCAGAGCAGAGACCCACCGGGAGCTTGACCCACTAAGGTCAGGGCACCAAGTGCTCTCCCTGCCGAAACTGGCCTCCAGTATCCTTGGGAGAGGCAGGGAAGTCACACCACTGTCTCTGGGGCTCTTAAGAAACAGATAGATGACTACCGGCCTGGCCACCCAGGTGCTGCCCATGTGGAGGCAGGGGAAGGTCAGGGCCTTGGCTGACACAGCCAGCTGGGCAGTTAAGGCGATGATTAATCACTCGAGGCATTCGGGCTGCGTGTGCTGCGTGACCTGGGTAGGCACCGAGGAGCTTTTAGACGGCCCGACTGCCTGGCTGCCTCCTTCACGCCCACTGAGGCCCAGCCTCTCCCAGGCAGAAACAGAAAGCCCCATGTGCCAGGCCCCACAGAACCCCCATAGGATGTCCTGACTGGGCCACAGTACCAATGCCAATCCCTCTCCCAGGGACTGAGCAGTGGCTGGATCCCCGTGCTGAGCGCCCCCACCCCCACCCCAGGAGAAAATATCATATGAACAAGGACTCCCTGCTGCCACAGTGGTTTTCCCACAGCTCCCACTCAGGGCTGCTCACCCTGGCTCAGCAAAGGGAACAGAGTGCCCCACCTTCTCCCCGTGGGGTAAATTTAAATACCCTTGGAGCTAAGGATAGGGCATGGCCCTGTCAGGGAGATGCTTTAACTTGAAAGGGATGATTTATAAACATTCTCTACTACCACCTCTAAATGACAGGGCCAGAGCTGTTGGCTCGCCATGCTGTTCCCTGGACCAGCCTGTCCTCAGCTGAACTGGGGCCTGGGCCCTGACCCTAAGTGGTAACAGCAGCATAGAAGGGAGTTCCATTGGGCCGTGGAAACCCTGAACCACTGGGCGTGAGGAACAGAAAGGTCACATGGAGTTAGAGTGGACATGGCTGGAGCCTGGGGCCTGGGGCCAGAGGAATGGAGTAATTAGGCTGAGACATGGCTCACAGTTCTGCTTGGAACTTGGAGCCCCTGAGCTCAGAGATAGCTTGTTCTGGGGAAAATGCTCGGCCTTTCAGCTCTCAAAGGCATTTTGTGATTATTATTAGTGGCTTTAGAGGAAACTGCTTTCCTTGATGCCATTTTGGTGCGAGAAGGTTTATTATTTAGAGCTGGAGTTAGAGAGACAGAGGTTCAGGTTGGAGCCTCGGCCTGAGCCCTGGGGAGGGTGCTACGTAGATCTGGACAGCCTTGCTCCTCTGGGCTTTCCCGGCCTCCCATTTGAGAGCCTTGGAAGTTGTTCAGATGTTAATTAAGCTGTCCATGCCCCATGGTGAGCAGGCTGGCAGGCGAGGCCTTCGCTACTTTGAGCCGGAGCTGTGGTGATGGTGACAGGGCTCTCATGTGCTGGGTGTGCTGCCAGCCTCCTGTGATATGATGGGGATCCCTGCCACCTGAGGCATTTTGGCATTGTAACCGTGGGGTGAGGCTACCCTGACAGGTCACTTCCGAGTTACTGGGGTTCAAGGCACTTGTCTCATGAGGAGGAGGGCTGCCCGTGTCTCCGGGGTCCTTTTCTGGGGGACTACTGGGCCACCCGAGTCTGATCATGCCACAGATGAGTCAGAGCCTGAATTCTGGTTTTATAGGGTTAAGTCAGACCTCCAAAGCTAGAAGGTCAGGACGGAGAGAAATTGAGAAGAGGCCCCTGGGAACTGGGAGCTCTCACCAGCCTGGGTGGTGATGTCTCCACAGCTGAAATCTGCCCACCCCAACACACCCACACACAGCTCCCTTTGCTTATAAAGGGGAGGATTTGCCAGACTGAGTGAACCTCTTTCTTTTCTGACTCCCAACTCATGTCCCTTTCTGCCTCTATAACAGGTGTCTCATCGAGCAAAGGGACAGTGCTCCAGGAGATGGGATTTAAACAAACCAGGAGCATCAGAGAAGCCCAGAGCTGAGCAGACACACAACAGCTGGCAGCATGCTCCCCCAGCCCCAGGCCCACTCCCCACTCCCCGTCACACACCCTCACAGTCGGGAAGCCGGGGATGTTGAAGTCTCTGCAGACTGCACTATTGGCCTCGTCGGCACAGTCCAGGGCAGCGAGGTTCAGCGCCGGCCTCCAGTCTGAAAAGACAAGAACACCAAGGTAAGAAAGAGGGGCTGGCACCTCTGCCTGCTCACCTCCCCCATGCAACACCCCACACCCCAACCCCCACCACACCGCCCCAAAGCTCTCATGAGAAAGGTCTCCCCTTCCTCAGAAAAGGACCTCTGATACAGTCTGGTTATTCTGCATTTAGCCTGTGCTTGGGACAGTTAAACAGCACAAGCAATGTCTTGTGATGGCATCTGTGTTCCCCCTAATGGGGGTGGGGTGGCTGAAGAGAAATGGGGATAGCCCTCCAGGGAAAAGCCCCGACATAGCCTCTGTCCCTGCTGCCCTCTAGGGAGGACCAGTTCCAGAAGGGCAGAGAACATGCCTCAGGAAGTTTGGACTTACCCAGGGGACCCTTGGTGAAGACAGGAACTGGCACACAGCCCAGCTCGGGTGGGTGGGACAAAGGGTGTTGGGGACTGGCTCCCCAGCCAAGGATGGAGGCAGGAAATCCCAGGAGGAAGGGTAGGCACAGAAAACTTAAGAACCACAGGGAAAGAGCCCCGAGGCCAGAGTCTGGAAGGAGATTAACAGCTGCCAAGCATCAGGCCCCAGGCTGCGAGTCATCTGAAACTTATTGGCAGAGAGGATGATGGCATTGTTCTGGGCCACAGCCCAGGATCTGGGAATCAGAAAACAAACTCATCTACCAAGCAGGCCTCCCGAGCTCCGATTCAAGGTCAAGGTACCCCTTATACGCCCACCAAAATTCCACGTTACTGTGAGGCTGCTCCAGCTGGAAGGCAAGACACACACGTGAAGCCACAGGAATGGTGAGGTGGCAACGGGCCGGTGCCACACCATCCGTTACAGAGCTCTAAAGGAGTCTGGACACAGGAGAGACCAGCCCTGGGGACTAAGCTTGGGCCCACCAGGAAAGGTGGAAATTGAGTTGAACCTCGACAGCCACTCCAGTTGACAGGGAACTAACTGCAATACGAGAAGCAGCGAGCGGCAGGCTGTGAGGCTCTGCCAGAGATCAGGTGGCTGGCCAGCAGGTCCTGCTGGAGGGGTGGGGGCTGGGGTCCCCGGCTCTCTGGGCAGATGAGTGAAGGAGGAAGCCTTTCTGTGGCTCACATGCTCCTCATGGGGCCCTACCCCTCTCATCTGGAGAACAAGGTGGGGTAGGGGGTGGAGGGGCTTTACTGGCAGCCCGCACAGCACCCATTAAGTACAGAATGCTGAAAAATCTATTTCAGGAGGCATCAAGCTCCCCATAACATTTTATGCCCAAAGAAGGAGTGTTACCCTCACTTCCACGAGACAGATGAAGGAAGAGGCAGGACTCCTCCCAGACAACCCCTGACCCATCCCTCAAAGGAAAGGCTCATAGCAACTAAGCTGGTCCTTCTTGTGGGGACAGGAGGGAGGGGACCTGGGACTGTGAGGCTGGCCTGAGGCGACACCCTCCCCCTCCCAGCCCCCCTCCCCCCTCTTCCTTTCTTGCTGGCAATCCACTCTTGGCACAGAAGCTTTTGGGATCGTGGCAGAGGCAGTGAGTGGGGGTGGAGGAAGGGGAAAGAGGGACAGCAGTGTTTAGTGGATGGAAGTGTTTAGCAGAGATAGGTGGGCCGCACCCTACCATGCCATTTTCCCAACCCCCTTCTTGCTCTTTTGGGGAGCTCTCTCGGCTCCCCTGGCACGCAAAGGCAGCAGTTTGGGTTTATCCAACTATCTGCAAGCTGGTGTGCACCCTTCAGCTTTAAATCACTTGCTGAGCAGCCTGCACAAACTGTGGCTGTGCTCAGGGGTGCTCAGCACCCCTCCAGCCCTCCCGGACACTCTGCTCTACCCTGTCACCCCCATCCCCAGTGTTGGCACCACTTGATGGGGCAGAGTCGGGTGGTCTGCCCACAGATCCACTAATCCCAGCCAGACTCCAAATCCTCTCCACCCTCCCCCCCAAATCTCCCCCTATTCTCCCCCACCCTACATTCCTTACTAACCTCACTACTAACCCACCCTCCATGTCCAGTGAGCTAGTACAGGTTTCTCAGGGCAGCCCCTCTCCAGATAACTGCTCTTTCACTCGTCCACCCAGCCACCAAGCGATCCTTTCTACCTGTCCATGTGATTATGTCACTCTCTACTCAGGATTCTCTGGCAGAATTCTCCAATTGCCTTTAGAAGGAAACCTATAGCTCTAAAGCCATTCTCCATGTGTCCCCTGC
The DNA here is from genome assembly GCF_964146895.1 of Miniopterus schreibersii. Lineage (NCBI taxonomy): Eukaryota > Metazoa > Chordata > Mammalia > Chiroptera > Miniopteridae > Miniopterus > Miniopterus schreibersii. Next base: position 20,180,837 of record NC_138119.1, on the reverse strand, counting down.
CCACCCAGTCTCCTCTTACCACTTCCCCCAAAGGCTGAGCTTTTCTCCCATTTGTCAGGAACACATTTCCCCCAGGAAGAGCTGCCTTACAGGCCCAAGGCTCAGGGCCCCGTTTGTGTTTCTACCACATGCTTACAAGCCTGTCCATCCCTAAAAGTCTTTTCGTTTTTGCATCCTCACTGCCCAGCACACAGTAGGTAGGTGCTCAGTGACTGCTGACTGATTATAGTCACCCCAGGCTAGGAATGGCTCTCAGTGTCTCAGTGCTGGAGCACGTGCTCTCGGATTCAGTGTATCCTCAGGTCCAGGTAGGGGCTGAGGTTCACACCAGTCACCTGCAAATGCAGGAGGAAGAGCTGCCCAGGTACAGGGTTTTGCCCTGAATCACAGGAAAGAGCACCCAGGCCTTTATTCTGTAGCTTCCTCCTGCCCAAGTGGGGGAGGGTGGGAAGCACAGGTCACCCCCTATGGCCGCCTGGCATCCAAGAGGCTTCTGCACCTAAGGTTCTGGTCTCATTGTCTGGGGAGACCCACAGAGGAGGCCCAGCTGCTTTCAAAACAGTCAGCAAATCAATTTGACCCTAAGGGCAGAGGAGAGGCAACTTTGCATCCTTCCATCAGGGAGGGCCTGGCAAGGTAATGAAGGACCGCAGGCCTTAACTGCTCTGCTCCTCTCCAAGAACTAAGTCACCGGTCCTCGGGCCAGAGTCAGTGCCCGCTGCCCGCTGGGGCACGAGGACTCTAAAGGGATGAGGGGAGAGAAGAGCAAGGCAGCGTCCAGTGAGCACTGGTGATCCCACTGGAGGCAGCTGTCATTTCCCCACGTTACAAACAAGGACAGGGACTGAGAGGCCTCCAAGCTGTCTTAGGCTCCCAGGCTCGCCTCGTCAGGGCCAGGACGCTACCTTTATATTTTCGATGTTTGCTCAATCACAACCTTCTAGGAGAGAGAGAACGGAGAAACAGCTTTGTCTTCTGGTTCCATACCATTCTCTGTAACTCACAGTCAATATCACAGGTTCGGCTCTCACTTGGGTGAGGATGGTATTATGCGCTGGAGAGTTTATTGTGTGCCTTATTGATTGAGTTTAAAGCTCGCAACTACCCTACAAGGAAAGCAAAGTGCTTATCTCCACACCTGATTTTCCGACTGTAAAAGAGCGATTAGAATACCATGCCCAAGGCACACAACCAATCAGTGGTGCATTTGGGATGTGAACCCAGAATGTGAGCCCCTCTGCTGGTCTCGAGGGCCCAGGACAGAACAGAGAGCTGCTCTGTTGGCTTCTCCACCAGGAGACTCAGAGAGGGTGGAGTGTTGGTAGTAAGGACAGGTGATGCCTGGGAGTTCCCAGCCCCTTGCTCCTGGGCGGTCTTTGCCTCCTTCTCTTGAAGCCTGATTCCCTGTACCTCTAAGAAATGGAACCAGGGCCTCTTCTTACCTGCCCCAGGTCCAGGGAGAGGTGAAGGGGGAGGCTGGGGCCAGTCAGGTGCTCGAGGAGTCCTGGCTGAGGAATGTTTCTCAGGAACATCAATGTCAATACCTTAATGAGCCATAATGACATAAAGATCTGGTCTGCACGAGTCACCGCGGGCCTGACTATTCATCACTCTGGTAACAGTACAGGAATAGAGAGGACCTTATCTGGGTGCCCCACGGGTAAAGCAAAGTACACCGACATCAGAGGAACAGAACCGGTGAGAGAAACTTCTTCAAGTGGCAGGTGACTTAAATACCACCACCTGCAGGCTCAACACCACAAGATCAGCAATGTCTAGCCTTGCTCTTGGGGAGAAAAAAATTTCCTGGTGCAATTACTGCCCTGGCAAAGTAATTTCTCTACTAACAACAGAGTAAATGAGCAAATGTAAAGGGGACAGTGGGGCAGCAAGTGTGTCCAGGACAGCTGTGGACTTTGGGGTGGTGGCTGAAGGGATACTCTGTGCTAAGGGGGTGATGGGCTACTTCTGGACTCCCAGGCAGCATCCCCACCCCCACTCACTGGTCCAGGAAGGGGCACTGGACCCAGAGTCACAAGACTTGCTTATAGCTCTAACTGATGTGAGCTCCACACATCTCCTCTCTGGGCCTCAGCTTCCTCATGAGTTAAACAAGGGCGAGGGTAGATGTCCTCTCATGTCCCTTCTGGCTCTGACAACTGTGCAGACACTACATGGCAGACACTTGGCAAGAAAAATGGCCGTGAGACCTGTTGGTGTTAAGCAAGCCTGGGTCTCTATTGAGATAGAGGCCAAACCCACCCAGAGCCAGCCAGTCTAGAGCCCCACCAGTGTCTCTGGGAATTGTGCTGACGTAAGGAGTCAGCCAGTACTATGAGGTCACCACCTCATCCCTTCCTCCTTATTGTGGGCTTATGAGCAGTGAGGTCACAGGATGAACAAAATACTTGTCCTACCCTTCACACCTGGCTGACACCCCAGGTTTGAGTCAAGAAGAACCACAGCACCAGCAGAAGGCTCGGTCACTTACATTCACATGAGTCCTGTGAGGCTCATGCCATTGGCCTGCATGAGTGTTCAGTGGCCTCCTGCCCCGTGCCAGGCTCTGTGCCAGGCATAACTGGGGTACAAGGGGGGCTGGCCTGTACCCTGGAAGAGAAAGGGAGGCAAAGCCACATTGCACACCATCACTCAGACATCCATGCCTTACAGGTCTCATCTTCACGGCTCTGCACAGGCCGGATCCCACCTGGCGCTCCCTTCCCCCTCCATCCACCTCTCCACCTGCCCAGGCTCTGGAAAGTCAGGAAGAGCTGGGTTCAAGGACCCCCTCTAGCATCTATGTGATCTTGGACAAGTTACTTCTCTGTAAAAAAAAAAAAAAAAAAAAAAAAGACAGTATCTATTGCTCAGATATTTTCTCATAAAGATTATGTATAACAGTGGCCTGTAAAGGCCCTTAGTAAAGTGCCTGGCATTTGGTGAGTGTATAACATATAACTGCTTGAAGGCCTCTGGTGAACACATAGCTGCCTGTGACTTCTCCCGTCCCTGAATTCCTGCAACAAGAAATGACTGCGTGCCCTGGCCAGTGTGGCTCGGTTGGTTGGAGTGTCATCCCGTGCACCGAAGGGTCTTAGGTTTGATTCCCCATCAGGGCACATACCTGGGTTGTGGGTTTGATCCCCAGTCAGAGTATGTTTGGGAGGCAAGCCATCAATGTTTCTCTCTCTCTCCCTCTCCCTTCCTTTCTCTCTAAAATCAATAAAAAGCAAAAACAAAAAATACATGTCCTCAGGTGAGGATTAAAAACAAATTTAAAAAAAAAAAGAAATGACTGAGTAGCTTTTGGCCCTCTTCAAACACAGTTTCTTCCTGGTGCCAATTTTCCTGCCATGTGTAGCTCATTTCCCACAACTGCAATGCAAACTATGCTTTGCACACAGAGTTCATTCAACAAATATTTGCTGATTGATTAGCCATGAAGAGTAATGAAGGTCTAAAATGAACACAATCAATTTCCCAAACATCGGGTGAGGCAAATAAGAGATGTACTAGACAAGAAAGAGGTGAGCCAGGTCCTCAGAAACAACTGTTCTGCCCCATGGCAACCATTGCCCTAGAGAACCTACCCCACAAGTCCCTGAAGAAATGAGCCCCAGCCAGTCAGACTAAATGCCTGAGGCCAGCTGGTAGGGTTGTAAAATCCTTCTCTCCCCCCACAACCTTCCATAGTTTCACTGCTCCTACCCAAGATACTCATGCCATCGGCAGGGGGCAGGGGTCACACACATGTGGCCCAGGGTGGTTTGAGAGCAGCCCTTTGCTGGCCCACAACCAAACTTTCTCAAAGAACCTCAGAACAAAGATTATGGGAGAGCAACCTGGTTTCTCATTAGGGCTCCACCAGGAAACAGCCCGTTGAATTGGAGTGGAGACATTCTTCAGCATTGCAGGTTTGGCCAGTGCCCTTCCTGACATGATCTTGCTTAGGGGGCTGACTCGCCCTTACCGCTCATGGGAGACCCTCACTTTCCACCTAAATCTCTCACCTCCACAGACTTCAATGCTCCCACTTTCCTTTCTGAGGTTACATTTTGCTTTTCCTTTTTTTTTTTTTTGGTGGGGGGGCTGTCACTTCATGCACAAGGGAAAAGACCCCTTTTGGAAGTAGCAACCTTCATCCAGAAGTAGGCTGGGTCAGTACCTGGCTGTGCAATTCATTGGAAAACTCTGGGTTGCAAGAGGCCAAACACATTAGTCAGCTGGAAGCTAAGCACTCTCAAGATATAAGAATCTTCTAGGTTGAGTCCATCTACGACCGTTAAAGACCTTTTATAGCCTCAAAGTGGAAACTGATCTTGGGATTTTTAGCTGTTCAGGCCCACAATGTCCCCTAAACACCTGATGTCCCCTAAGGTGTTCCAATTCCACATTCAACATTCTTCCTCCCTCCTGCCCTCATCAGATGTGTTGACATCACTCAAATAGTGTGAAGAGCTGCTGAGAAATGGCACATTCAGGTGATGGGACCAGAGAGGCATGCAGACAAGTGTCTATACGTAAACTGGAGGTAAAATAGTGTATTGGTTTCATTTAAAAATAACTTTCCTGGACCATATGGTTTCTTCGGTAACCACTGCACAAGCTACTCAAGGGAAGAGGTGGCCTGAAGTTGAAAACCAATATCTACAAATGAGCTATTTGACCACAAACAGTTATCAAAAAATACCAACAGCACAGCAGGGGAACAGTTGTTCCACTTCTCCTCTCTCCATGAAAAACGCCTATTTTCCTAAGATGACCACAGTCCTCATTCAATGGCATTTCATATCAGGAGCCCTGCTAGGCCCTAGCACCACAGTCAGGAAGAAGTTCCATTCAGAGGCAGAAAATCAGAAGCAAATCACTACCACCACGCCACTCCTGCCCCCCAAATACTCTCCACCTGGGGTAGGCAGATGTGTCACACCACAGGGGTCTGTAAATTGTGGAAAGGAAACTCCAAGATAATGTACGTCAAGAACTTACTCAGGAAGGCATCTGACATACAGTAAGCACTCAGTAAATAAGAATTACTGTTATGACCATATTTTTTCAGCTCTAAGTCTTAAGTTTTCAAAAATTTAACATTTCTGTAGTAGAGTACACCTTTCACTCACTACATTTAGGGGTCTTCTTATCACTCTACCCCTTCAGGCTGTTAGTAAACGAATGGGGCCCTTAGAAACAAAGCAATATAGTTAGAGTGGTCAGGTCGGTGAATGGGTACGTGGAGCAAGGGCCAGACACACTAACAGGCCGCCTTCAGTGAGGCCTCTGGGTTCACGAGGGTAAAACGTAAGCCTGAGAGGGTGCATGGACCAGGGGAGAGAGATGTGGCCCAGGGCCAAGGAGCTGGAGGCAGCAGGTCCAAGAGGCCTGGAACTGAGACAGAAAAACTGCCTCAAAGGTAAAGCTGAGAAAGGACGTGTGTGTCCCAGCTGGGTCAACTAGCCATGGGGGTGGGGAAAGGTGGGGTGGGAGGCAGGGCGAGCGGCGGTTCTTGTTCTCGCCAGCACAGATCCCACAGCAGCTGGGGAACCTGGCAGGAAGGCAACCGCCCCGAGCAAGAGGAAGGAGACTGCCGTCGGGCTGGACTAGATGTCACCCGAGATGGAACAAAGAGACCTCGCCGCAGGGACGGGGCCGGTGCGCCGGCGGGGGGCCGGGAAGGAGAGCAGAGCAGGGCGGGGGACCAAGGCCGCGAGGAGGGGCGAGAAGCTCGAGACCAGGAGGAAAAACAGCGCTGAGGGAGGAGAAATGGAGCTGAGGGCTGTGAAACTCGGGGGAAGTGGGAGGGGCAGAGAGGAAGAGGTGGGCGGGGGTGCCGGGCGGGGTGGGGCCTCCGCGGGGCAGGTGGGCGAGGAGGTCGCCCTGGGGGCGCGAGGGGGGCGGGCCTTCCTTCCAGCCCCCCGCTTCTCACCTTTGACGTCGTTGGCCAGCGCCCTCCATGTAGGGGCGAAGGCGATGCAGTGGCCGCACCAAGAGGCAAAGAACTCCACGGCCCAGGCGCTGCGGGAACCGAGCAGGGTGCCGCGCACCGTGTCCGCCTGCAGCAGCGTCAGCGGGTCGGAGGGCGAGTAGAGCGCCGAGCGCGGGGCCGCGACCGCCCCGGGCACCCCCAGCAGCAGCAGCAGCAGCAGCGGCAGCGGCAGCGACGACGGTGGCCCGGAGCAGCGGCTGCACCACCCCATCCTCCGCGGCTGCGCCCACCACGGCGCGCAAGTTTCGGCTGTGTCCGTGCGCCGCGGCGCCGCCGAGCCTCCTGCCTCCGTCCTGTGGGAGGGGCCCCGTGGCCCCGCCCCGCGGGCAGGCTCGTGGGCCGGAGGGTGGGCGGGGGCCCCACCTACGCGCCCCGGGCGGCGCTGGGCCGCGAGCGCCCCCTTCGCGGGTAACCAGAGCCCCAGAGCCGCCCTCCGGGGTGCGGCCTCCCCCTCCCCCCCAGGGGGCGGGGAGAGCAGCCCGGGCCCTGCAGCCCCCGCCCCCAAATGGAAGGAGTGGGGCGTCCGCGGGGCAGAGGCCCCGACCGGCTCTCCCGCAGCTGCTGGCGATTTGGGAGGGTCATTTGGCTTCTCCCGGGCCCCGTATCCAACCGAAAATGAGTTGGAATAAGCGATAAGATGTTGTAAATGAAAAGCAGGTGGGAGAGACGACGGACGGCTGGTGGAACAGTCTCGGAGTCTGTGACCACCGTGACCCCACAGGGGTCAGATGTGCCCACACCCCCTGAGGCGCGTGGCCGTCTCAGGGAACCATTTGAGGGCTTCCTAAGCAGGGACTCCCCACCATATGCTGGGCTGGGTTGGCCTTGCCACTGCAGTGGCATCGGTGTCCCTCAGCACCCAGGTCTGGCTACCCTCCTAATTTGTTAGGGCGAGAATGCCAGTTGGGGCTCCCAGCAGCCCAGGCCCCCCACATCTATCTTTCCAGTCTACTCGCAGCTCTCCATACTCACTTAAATGTCCCTCTCACAGGGAACCTGATAACTAATCTTGCCTTCGTGTGTACTAAGGTTAAGGGTTCATCTTCCCTGGTCGCCTTTTGTAACTCTAATACTGAGTTATTTTAAGGGGAGAAGGCGCTCCATAGAGGGTTGGTTGTCACAAAGGATCTTTTTCGTTTTTCTTTGCTGGGTTGGCCCACCTTGCCTGCAAGCCCTCTGAGATTAGATTCATTACTCATTCAACATTTACTGTGTGGCTTCTTTGTGCCAGGCACCGCCCTAGGTATTAAGAACAAGGCAGTAAACAAAACCAAGGCTCGGCAGTCATGGAACTTACCTTCTAGTGGTGATATGGGGGTAGGGGTAGAGAGGAGACACACAAGTACAGTGGCACCCCGGTTTTCCAACGTCTCCGTTGACGAACATTTCAGTTTACAAACGCCGTAAACCCAGAAGTAAATGCTTCGGTTTTCAAACACTCCCCGGAATTCGAACATGGGACATGGCTTCGCTGAGGGCAAGATCCTGAGGCCTCGGTTTTTGAACATTTCAGAACTCGACCGGTCTTCCAGAATGGGTTACATTTGAAAACCAAGGTACCACTGTAAATGTAGATCTGTTGGCGATAAATGCTATTAAGAAATATACAGCCCTGGCCAGGCTGGCGTGGCTCAGCGATTGAGCAGAGACCTATGATTCAGGAGATCGCAGTTCCCAATCAGGGCACATGCCCCAGTTGCAGGCTGATCCCCAGTAGATGTTTCTATCTCTCTCTTCCTCTCTCTGAAATCAATAAGGCCATATTTAAAAGAAAGAAATATGCAGCCGTGGACGGTGTGGTTCAGTGGTTAGAGTGTTGGCCAGCCCACCGAAGGGTTGGAGGTTTGATCCAGGGCCCCAGTCAGGGCCTGTGCTGGAGGCAACTGATTGATGTGTCTTTCTCACATGGGTGTTTCTCTCTCTCTCTCTCCCTCCCTCCCTCCTTTTCACTCGCTCTAAAAATCAATGGGAAAAAAATGTCCTCAGGTGAGGATTAACAAAAAAAGAAATATACAATAGGTTAAGAATAGAGTGACAGAGGAAGTGCTCTTTTTTTGGCCCCTAATATTTGCAGGGTCCGGGTCAATAGTAAAAATGGAGGCCTACATATCAAGTTAAATCTTTATGTAAAATTCCTATCTTGACAAGGATGCTTTCATAATAATCTGGAAGACCAAATTTAAGTTTAGAATTCTTAGACTCCCCCAAGATGAACTGGAATGGGGCAGCTTTGGTGGTAACTGGTCCCTGGCCCTTGGCCTTCCTGCTACTCTTTGCACTCCAGCCCTCTCCCATACTGCAAGGGGCCTTGTGCCCTCACCTGTAACATCCCTGTCTGCACATCTGAAGTCCATTCACAGCTCCAACAAATAGCCTTGGCTCCTCAAGAGGATGGATAGACCTTGGGGAAAAGCCGATGCAGTCTCTAAAAGCTGGCCTGGTGCTACTGGGGCAGTGAATTCTAGGGCCTCAAGAACCAGAGTATGATCTGGGGAGTGAGGAGCAGGGGCACGTCCCCTTGGCCCATGGGCTTCTTGCTCTGTGAAATGGGGCGTGGCGGGAGGAGGGCCAGAGAGCTCAAAAACTAAGGTAGGGGTTCCTCTTGCCCCAGTTCCAATGAGGTAACGTTTGAGCCAAAGACCTAAATGAAGTATGGGAGGAAGCCTTGTGGCAATCTGGGATAAGGGCATTCCAGAGAGAGACCTGGACATTGGGCTTTTGTTGCCTTCCTGTGTTCATGTTCTCTGTGCATAGTCTCTCCAACTCCTCCAGCCAACTCCAGATACTGGGGACCCACTTCCCTCACTCCTAGCAGCCACTGAGACCAGGCCTGGCCCACTGGCCCACGGTCATCAGGATAGATGGTCTTCTAGTAACCTTGGATTACAGGGGCTGGAAGTATTCCAGCAGCTGGATCGGGTGCCAGTAAAAGTCAAATGTCTTCATTGTTAAACAGTCTTGTAGTTATCTTCCCCAGGGGCCTGGTAATTAAAGAGACAATTCTGCTGAACATGCCGACCTGGGAAAGACACCCCAGATGAGTACACAAAGATGTGCTTGTTCACTTATCTGTTTCAGAGTGTCAAAAATGGAAAATGATACTATTTGAATAGATCAGAGAGAGCTTCTTGGCAATGGGGCCAAAGAAACTGAGACTGAGAGTTACAAAATCTGGGCTTCCAGTATCTCAGAACAGGAATTTTCAACTTTTTAAAATCTTGGAAACCTTTGTTTAAACAGAATCTTGAAAGGAAGCTTAAACAGACTAAAGCAAGCTGAAGGTGTGACCTAGAGCAATACCCACTCTCTGTGGTCTTCAGGGCTTCTTGGGAACCCCAGGGCTCCCCAGGCCATTATTTGAAAACCACTGGTCTAGGACTGAGAACAGCAAATATAAGAATCACAACTTGCCCTGCTTGTCCTTCCAGACACTTCCCGGTATGAAAAGGTTGTCAGAGAAGGAAATCTACTCAGGAATGAGGTACAGGGAGGGAAAGAGTGCTGAGGAAAACATTGAAAGTGGGGGGACTTAGGAGTACCTACCCAGGTCCCCTGTTCCTCTTCCTACATACAAGCTGTAGGAAGTGAGCCAAAACGAATCCAATGAGAATAATAATAGTGTTAGCTAATGCTTTGCACCTGCTGTTCTAAGCACTACAGATATCACTCACTGACTCCTCACAGCAGCTCGATGACGTTGGTGGATTTATCCCATTTTTACAGATGAGGGGACTGAGGTAGAAGGAGCCCTGCTGACTTTCCCTCTTGAGATTCATTCATGCGTTATGCATGATATGAGAGAGAATTTGGGAGCCTGTCAACCAAAAATGAGATAGATGGTGAGAGGAATGCAGCTTATACACAAATACTGGTAATTATTATGAGCAACAGACTCGTGTTGGGTGAAATATGTCATCCGGTAGCAGCATTAAGTGACTTGTCACTTACTCATTTACAATGAGAATCAGAGAGGAGTGTAGCTGGAAGGAAAATACCCAGCAGCAAAGAGGGACCTTTGCTTTGTCCCTTCACAACTCACCTCTAGGTCTTCCAGATGGGTACATCTTCCCAAGCCGAGGTGGGCTGGGATACCAGTTCTGAAAGTCACGAAAGAGGTACTCAGAGTCTGTATGGGTCAGACACAGCAGGAAGGTGAAGGCACATTCATAGGGCTTGCTGAAGGGGGGTAATGGGACTATTTACAGAGCTGTGTGCAGGGTAAGGGGAATGGACAAGAGCTGTGAGGTCAGTAGCACCCAACAAGTCCTTTCAGCACTTGTCCCCTGGAGGGGATGAGGGGAGGGAACTCTGTGATGAAACCGGTGGGAGCTGGAGCCCAGCTGGACCACCCAGCTGGAGCTGTAACAGCAAAACCCGGCCAATGCCACCAACAGAGGGAAGCAGGGAGGCACCAGGAGAGTCTCACTCTCACTTCTCTCTCCTCCATCCTCTGATGTCTTGCCAGTGCCAAACCCCACCAAAGCCAGAGTGTGAGGGTGCCCTGAAGATAGTCCATAAAAGTCAGCTTCCAGGACAAAAGGCAGCTTAGAGGAAGCTGGAGCATGGAGAAGACTGTACCTAGTACAGGGTCCCTAAACCTGGGCCCTTCGAGGCCCCAGGAATGAGAATGGACAACCCGAAAATCCCTGACCATCTTTCTGTGAGTCTCTGGGGTGGGCATGGGGGCTAGAAATCTACCCCACCAGCCGAGACAGAGGAAGGCAATGGAAGAGGGTTGCTAAGCAGCTCCTTCCCAGCGCCTGCTCCTTTCCTGTTCACACTTGGCCCAGTTGCTTTCTTCTTTATCTGTAGAGGAAACTGAGGCCCAGCAAAAATGAAGTATCTTCCTCAGGACCACAAGCAAGGTAATGGTAGAATCCACTTTCTCATAGGCTTTCCAACATGGCTGTTGAAGCACTGAGAAGGGACGTCTGTGAAAGGGGCATTGGGGCAGAGCCCTGTGTTCAGGGGAAGTTTCTCTGGCCTCAGGTTGAGAGCGGGAGAGGCATGTGTGGGGACAGTGGATATATGAGAACTCCGTATTCAAAGCTAATTATTAAAAGTGGAATGATTTCTGCTCATGCCAGCTCCTTTGATGGAAGTAGGCAGGGGAAATAGGATTAAAGTGATGGGGCCGAAGAAACTGAGGCTCAGGCAGGCTAAGCAAGCTGCTTCGGGCTATGTGTCTAGTAAGTAACATATTCAAGAGCCCAACCTGGACCCAACAGACCACTCACAGTCCCAGGGCCGGAAGAGGTGGGGCGGAGAGGAGACAGCAAAGGCCACCCCCTTCCTGGAACAATGCTGCTCTACCTCTGTAATCTGGTGGCTTCCCATGTTCCAAGATAAACCGTTTTATATCTTTTTGTCTCCTTGAACCTCCAACACCCTCATATCCTCACAAGAGACCTCACTTCAATCATTTTCACGACAAAATAGAAGCCATCAGATGAGAGCTGGTTTTTCTCCCACCATCAAACTTGCACCTGTGCTCACCTTGGCTCCCAGCTCCCTCCTCCCATCAAGGCCACCCCCTCCACTTGTGCTCTGGGTCAGGCTCCTCTGGTCGCTCAGGGACTTTGCTTTTGATCCCCCTCCCACCCACCCTTGCAAAGCTAACTCCTCTCTACTAGATCGATTCCTCCAGCAAACACACACACTCTGTGGCTCCCATTAAAACCAACAAAACGGAACTCCGGGATGAACCTCCTCTTTCCAGATGTGGCCCCATTTCCTTCCTTCTCTTCACAAGCAAGCTTTACAACAGAGCTGTCTGTGCTCACTGCCTCCACTTCCTCGCCCTGCCCTTCTCTCCTCAACCCACTCCTACCTGGCTTCTGACCTCACCACTCTGCTGAAACTGCCCGCCAAGGCTAACAACCAGCCCCGTGGCACCCCACCCAGTGCTCACACCCGTCTTCCTCTTGCTTAACCTCACACCGCCTTCAACACAGCTGATGGCTCCCTCCTTGAAACACTTTCTTCTTTTGGCTTTTAGTTTAAGCCACATGAATTCATCTTCTATTGCTGCAGTAACAAATTATCACAAACTCAGGGTCTTAAAAACAACACAAATTTATTATTTTGCACTTCTGTAGGTCAGAAGTCTGACATGGGTCTCACAAGCTAAAATCAAGGTGTTGGCAGCCTTGTGTTCCCTTCTGGAGGTTCTAGGGGAGAATCTGCTTCCCTGCTTATTTGGGTTGTTGGCAGAATTCAGTCCTTGCGGTTGTAAGACTGAGGTCCTATATCTTTGCTGTCAGCTGAGGGCCATTCCCAGAGTCTGGAGGCCATCATCTTCCTTGGCTCCTCCACCCTCAAAACCTGCAATGGTGGGTCAAGTCCCTCCTATTTCAAATCTCTTCTGCCTCTTTATCACATCTCTCTGACCCCTTCTTCTACCTTCTTTTTCCTTTTTTTAAAAAATATCTTTTTATTGATTTGAGAGAGAGAGAAAGGAAGAGGGAGAGACAGAAACATCAGTGTGAGAGGAACATAGATCGGCTGCCTCCTGCATGCCCCCACTGTGGATCAAGCCCGAAACCCAGGCTTGTGCCCTGACTGGGAATCGAACTGGTGACCTCTTGGTGCACGGGTCGACGCCCAATCCACTGAGCCACACTGGCTGGGTTACCTTCCTTTTTCATTTTTAAATACTCTGGTGGTAAGATTGGGACCACCCAGATAATCCCCAAAATAGTCTCTCCATCTCAAGGTATTTAACCTTAATTGCATCTGCAAAGTCCTTTTTGCCATGCCTAGTAATGTATTCACAGGCTCCGTGGATTAGGGTGTGGACATTTGGGGTCCACTGTTGGGCCAGCCACACTGCTCTCCCCACTCTCCTCTGCTTCACCGGCACCTCCTTCTCAGTCCGCTCTCCTGGCTTTTCAACCTCTCAGTTGTAGAAACCTGAGCCTCAGCCCTCAGCCCTCCTCCTTATCTCCTACACTCTGTCCCATCCACTCTTGAGATGCTCCATCTGCAAGCGGATGCTCCTAAATTTTTATTTTCAGCCCTGAATCGAACCGCCATCTCCTGGATCCTAGGTTGATGCTCAACTGCTGGGCTACTCCAGCAGGGCCCTAAATTCACTCTTGAGTTCAAGACTCATCTATCTGACTTGACATTTCCACTTGAATGTGTGACTGCCAATCAATGAGCCAATTATTGGCTTGCTCTCTACCCACTCATCTCCACCCTCTCTGCTCCCAGCCCCATGCAGGCCTCCACCACCAGCCATCTGGGCCACTGAAGTTGCCTCCCGGCTGATGCCCAGCCTTCACTCTTACCTCTAACCCATTCTCTACCCTGCAGCAGAGCAAGCTTTAAAGATACAGCCAGACCAAGTCATGTCCCTGCTTAAAATCAGCCAAAGTCTTCTCAATAAAGTTATAATAAGATCTGTTGCCGAAAACCTGGCTACTCAAAGTGTGGTCCATGGACCAACAGCATTGGCCTAACCTGGGAGCGTGTCAGGAATGCAGAATCTCAAGCCCCACCTCGGACCCTCGGAATCTGAGTCTGTACTTAAACAAGATCCCCAGATGGTATGTAGGCATATTAGATTTTGAGACCTGCATGATCTGGTCCCTACATTTCTTTACTTTTGTCTCCTCTCAACCTCCCCCTTGCTAACTTTCTTTGAGCCACACAGGTTTCTCTGTTTCTCACATTAGTCTGGTCACCACTACCTCAGGGCCTTTGCACTGGCTGCTTTCTTTTCTTGGAACACCCTTTTCCTGATTCTTTACTTAGCCAGTTTCTCCTTATCATGCAGATATCAATGTCACCTCCTCAGACAGGCCTTCTGTGACATCCTATTGAAAGTCATTTTCTCCCCCACTCCCTCAGCATTCACCTCTATTTACCCTATTTGATTTCTTTCACTCCCCTTTTTCTCTATCTGTAATGATCATGTTTATTTCTTTGTTTTCTTGTTAAATATCTTCCTTCTCTCCCCCTCCCCTGTCCCATGAAGGTATGAAAAATGAAGGCAGGGACCCTCATCTGTCCTGTGAACTCCTGTTACCTGGAGCCAGAAAAGTGCTCACCCAAGAAATATTTTTGGAATGAATTAGTAACAAAGACCACCCGTCCCTCTCTCCCACTCCCTCTGTCCCCCCATTTCTGCTGTCTGTCCTGTTACAACCCTGGCCTGAGGAAAGATCAGCCTGGCTGAGCGCAGGGTTCTTGGAATCCTCTAGGTCCCCAGGAATAGCTCTTGCCCATAACCAGTCAAGAAACGGTAACAACTTTGAGAATGCCTGACTAAGTCTAAACAGTAATTACACTTCAATGGTAGCACTTACATAACACTATTTGCCAAGCACTGTTCTGAGCATTTGACCCATCTTGAATAACTCACTTATTTCTCCGCTATTCCTTAGAGTAGTTGTTTCCATTTTACAAATGCAGAAAACAGGGCACAGAGAGATTAACGAGTGTGCTCAACATTTCACAATGAGGATGTAGAGGCGACAGCCTCTCCAGGCCCAGATGCGAGGGGCTCCCGCCCGGGGATCACAGGCTGTAGAAGGCTCTGCTCTGGATGTGTCCTTCCCCCAGGGCGAAGATCATGCCTGGGTACCTGGGACTCTGGAATTCCCAGGCCAGTGGCCATGAGTCTGCTTCCAGGCCCTCTTCCCTGGGGTCATCTTCCTGAAGGTAGACAGGACCCCTGAGTGGCCCCAGTGGTGGCCAAGTGGCAGCTTTTAGCCAAAGGCATGGGCAGAGCTTGACTATGCAGGCCTAGTGTCCATACACATGTGGAAAGGCCTCTCCAGGGGTACCAGACAGCAGGACCTGAGAAGGGGTGGCCACTTTCCCTACACCTCCTCATTCAGACACAGAGCTCTGCTGAGCCCACAAATTCTAGCTCCACACCTGGCCTCCCGGGTCATCGTGAAGGTTTATGTGTCAAGATAGGAAGAAAGAACATGTTTTGCTTAACAGTTTGTTAGCTTCATCGCTACCTTTAAAATATTGTAAAAATTTAAACATATGGTCTGTGGCCTCCATTTGTCTTCTTGCCTTGGCCCCACAAATGTTGGGGCTGGGGCTGGGGACCCAGGCACTTGCTCGGGGCTTACTTCCCAAGCTGGGAATGTGCCACCTCTGTGCTGAGTCATGCTGGCTCCAGAGAGCCCGACCCTCTGCTCCCAGGGAGGCCCTGCGAGGTGGCTGTCCAGTACTGTCCTCTGTTTGCTCTTCAAATATTGGTCATTTCCACTGCTCCCAGCAAACTCTGTGATGCTCTCTCCCAAGTGCCCCACGAGGCTAAGGGCTGAGGGAGGCCTGCTCCGGCTGGTGTCCCGGTGCTGCATGTGCCTTGGGTTCAAATCCCAACTCCACCACTTATTTGCTATGTGACCTTAGGCAAATGATGCATCCTCTCTGAGACTTCTGTGTCCCACCTCCAAGGATTAAGTGGAAAGTCTACACACTCAGTGATGCTGCTACAATGCCACATGGCTCAGCTGCCTCTGGGAAGCTGCCTAAGGCTGATCCCAAAGCACAGAGCTGTCAGGAACCAAAATAAAGAGCAACAGAGACCCCTAAAGATAAGTCCTGGGACCCAGGCACAGCGGAACTGGAGGAATGTGGTCCAGGTTGTCCCTGCTGGGGGACTCTGTGGGCTGTGGGGAGTGAGTGCCATCCTGGTTCCTGGAGCATGGTGGGCGAAGCCTCCACCTTAAAATTCTCCACTATCCTCTGAAATTCTTCTTCCTGTGAGCTGTGTCTGTCTGTGGCCTTCCCCTTTGCTAATAATGATTGCACCACACACACAAATCTATAGATATGCAAATCGTTTTAGGTAAGTAATTCTTGGTGGCTAAATCTAGACCATCATTTAATAAGAGTTTAATATCCTTATTGAGAAACGAAGGCTGCCTGTCAACTCATTATGAATCCCTAAGTGTGTTTGGAACAAAAAGTGTGGTTTCGAGTTTCCTGACATGCATCCTTCAAGTGGGAAGCCATGTGCATATAATGTATTTTTAAAGGATACTCTTGTTCAAAACAAAAACATAAGAATATTTTATATCTGTTTGCAAACAATGCCAGTATCATGATACCAGAATACATTTTAATAGGTATTAGAGTTATAGAGCCAAGAGCAACTGTGGCCTTCAGAGTGTAGGTCTATACCTACCATCAAATGCACATCTTTAATCTTTTTTTTTAACATGCAAAAGTGTTAAACTATTTTAATTATGTTAAATGCACCACTTAAATTGGGCATGACAGCAATACCTTTTAATTACTTTTAGTTGAATTCTTACTTGAACTAAAATGTATTTAGGTTGAAAATCTGGGACCCAAATTTAGCTTTTGCAGACAGTCATACTGGAATAGTTTTGAAGTTGTAAGAGGAAGGAAACTATAGTTCTATCTAAATGTACAATATTAGTTTTTATTATTAAGGTAATGCTTCTACATAGCAAAAAAGGCTTTTAATTAAAAACACACACACAGCTTAGTCTTCAGCTCCCTTCCTCTCCTCCCATGACCCAGAGGCCCCTATTGTTAATCATTTCATTTTCGCATCTTTACCTCTGTACTCAGAAAAATATGCTATCTCTTACGTCATTAGTTTTATCCTTTAGCTGTTGACTTCTTGTACTCTTCTGGGTTCTGCAGAAAAACAGAACCTATGAAATGTGTGTGTGGAGAGAGAGAGACAGAGATTTGGAGGAACTGGCTTGTGGAACTGGAGGGGCTGGTGAGTATAGAGTCTGCAGAGGGGTGGATGTTGCGGCTGGAGTCCAAAGCCGTCCAGAGGCAGAATTCCCCTTCCTGTGGGACCTCGCTCTTTTTTGTCATCTTAAGACCTTCACCTGATTGATGGAGGACCAACACATTATAAACGGTAATCTGCTTTACTGAAAACCTGATTTAAATGTTAGTCTCGTCTAAAAATATACCTTCATAGAAACACCTAGACTGGTGTCCGATCGAATATCTGGGCGCTGGGCCTAGCCAAGCGGACACATACAATTAACCATTACATTTCCTAAGATGGTAGATGCACATTAGCTCTCTGAAACCTCCCTTCTCTTCTGGCATCTTCTCAATATACTGATATCATAATATTCAATATTTAAATTATTATAGCTATATTGTTCATAGCTGAGCCAAGAAGTGACCATAATTGTTCCTTGCTCATCTAATGCTTGGGTTTTCCTCATTTTTTTATTACTCACTAGTTTCTGAACCTATGACTAAGTCTTTCCTCACCCTCCAATAGCTTCCCAATGAAAAGTTTCATGTTGTTTAGAACATCCGGTTATTTATTCCTCTCCCTTCCTCCCTCCCGCCTGGGGACCTTCCTTCTGGAGCCCTTTGTCCCCCTGTTCCAATCCGAGCTCGTAGCTCTCCAGGTATGCAGGACAGCTGTCATCCTGGGGCTGCCGTTCCCAGTCATTCTGGGAGTTTCCTGAAGTCTTCCTGGGGAGATCCCCTGTTTCCAGTCTTTATCTTTCATGGCTATGCCTTCTGAGAAAGGATGCTTGAGAAGTAATGACTTTGCGTTTCCAAAAATGTCCATATCGTACATTAACACTTGACTCCACAGAGCATAGACTTTTAAATGAAAATAATTTTCATTCAGTCTTTGAAAATTCTGCTGTATTTTGTTAAGGCCTCCAATGTTTCTGTTCAGGAGAGTGATGATAGTTTTATTCCTAATCCTTTACATGCCATTTTTTATTTTTCTCTTCAGAAACTTTTAGAATTGTTCCTTTACTTGTGACGTACTGATGATTCTGAATGCTATGCCTCAGTGGGGGTTATTTCTGGTTATGGGCACCCCTGGACCATTTCAACTGGAAACTCACATGTGCACTTTCTGGAATTTTTTCTTATATAATTTCCTCCTGTTTTCTCTGTTCTTGTTAGTTGTCCAATTAATGAGATGTTGGGTTTCCTACTTTGGTCTTCTAATTTTATGTTTCTCTCCTATTTTTATCTACCTTTCGTTTTGTTTTCTAGAAGGTTTCCTCCACTTTATCTTCTAACCTTCTATTGAATTTTAAATTATGGCTGCCATACTTTTAATTTTCAAGAGCTTTATCTCATTCTGACTCATTACTCTTATAGAGCATCCTGTTCCTATTTTATGGATGCAATATTTGCTTCAGCTGAGGATTTTAATTCTAGTTTTTGCTTTTTGTGATGTTTTCTTCTGTGCCATGCATTGATGTTTCACCAGAATTCCTTTTGTTTTTTTTCTTCTTGGTGTGGTCTTTTTCATATTGGTGGCTTCCCCCAAATGCCTGGAGATGGTTGGTATTTGTTCATGTATAGGTCAAGCAACAGGGGCAGTGGATCCCGAGGAAGTAGAAGAGGAGCATCTCGGGCCTCAGGAGCTCATGGAGCCCGCGAGGTGGGCACCTCAACCTGTCTTCTTCTCATTCCCGCAGAAGCCTCTGCTGGGCACTGATAAGGATGGGCAGAGCCTGGGGAGAGGAGGGGAACTCTAACAATGCTGAGTTTGCCACCCCAGAATAAAGTCCCTCTTATCCCACCTCCCATTTTAATGGCTTGGCCAGGGCACAACAACTTGGATGTTCCCTCTAGACCAAGAATCATTGAATTCAGTAGCCAAGGTCTGACAGACACCTGAACAGCTCTCAGTTATCTGCTGGCAGAACAGGGAGGCATTTCTCTTGCTGTGGATCTATCAACAGCACAGGGTAAGGGTGTGGGGGGAAGAAGCCCCAACTCAGGTGAGGTGGTTATCACCCATGTCTTGCAGTCCCCCAGACTCATTTTTTGACCTCTTTAGTTGGCTTAGTCCAGACACTGTGGGTTCTGGTGGAGGACCACCCTCCAGGGAGGCCTGGATCCGGTTTCCTAGTGACCCCGGTGAAGTACTGTCTCAAAATGATGAGGTCCCAGCTGGTGTGGCTCAGTGGTTGAGCATTGCCCTATGCACTGAGAGGTCACTGTTTGATTCCCAGTCAGGGCACATGTCCAGGTTGCAGGCTCGATCCCCAGTAGTGAGTATGCAGGAGGCAGCAGATTGATGATGTTTCTCATCGAGGTTTCTCTCTCTCTCTCTAAGTCAATAAAAACATATTTTTAAAAAATAACAGAGAGGCTCTGTGAGCACTGTATCCATCAGTCGTTCAGGGGCCCATTGACCTCGCTCCACCTGCATACTCCAGGCAATGATGGCCCACCTGGAGCGGTGTGCTTTACCTGCTATTTCAGTGGCTGCACAGGGTGGGTGGGGTGGGCTGTTGGGGAAGGAGTCATGCGAGGCTTTGGGCTTCTTGCACAGTCACATCTGAATGGGCCTTGGGCCTGGAACACTTCCTTCCTTGCCAAAAGATAAAAGTCCTCCCAGCCTGTGCCAGCTTGTCGCTTGTGTGGGAATGTCATTCCTGCTTCAGATTCATCGTGTGCTCCTTTGTTCTGCTTAAGCACAGGTGGCAGTGGCCCTCAAGCACGCCCTCTGCTTTCTGTGTTACCTCCCACTGCAGCAGGAAGTGGGGTGCGTGCCGTCACATCACCCCCTCCAGGTTCCAAGTGAACCAGCTGGCCACGGGGGATCGATGCTTTGCAAGGGCCTGGATCTTGTGCACTCTCATCTCTTGCTGTAAGGAAACCCTGTACCACTTGAGCCTGGGCTGCTGCTGTCGGTTGTCAGCGACCTTGTACCTGGCATGGGTCTTTTCCCTGGGTGGCAGTTATCTGCCCTTTAACCTTGGCCCCACAGGTTGGCCACCCAGTGACCAATGAAACAGTACCATGCTCCACACATTTTTCTGTGGCAGTCAAGGCCTCCCATTTCTGAGTTTTCAGGATTCCGTAGGGAGTTGCTTGTTTTGATAGCATTTACTTGTTGTAGGTACTCGCCATTCTTGGCTCTGCTCTGTCAACTGCCATCCTCCCATCTACCATTTTCATATATTTTGAGTCAAGGACACAGGTATTTGGTCTTTTCCAAGATTAAACCTGTCATTACTGTTGTGTCCTTTGCACCAAAGAGCATCTGGCACATTGTGGGACTCAAATATCTGTTTTATGAGTCAAAGAATTCTTAAAATCTGCTGCAATCTGTGGTCATTTTCTGAGAATTTCTTTAATGTCCATGGTTGTGTAGGGGTTAAAAGTGTGGCGGGGATGCCCATCAGGAGGCTACTAGAGGAACTCAGGTGAGGTTAAGGTGGTTACTTCTAATCTGCTGGAGCAGACGATTACACTATCCTCAGCACCATGCACTTCAGGGCGCTCCATCCTTGAAATTTTTAGTCTTCTATTATCTCTAGCTCTTCTCCAAGCTCCATTTCTAGAAGTAAATTATAGCCTCCATGCCTAGTCATCAAATAGCTGACCTTCTGTGTTATTTTACAAGAGTGATCAACCAGAACTCAAGTCATTTGCCATGAATTACTGGGAAGAAGCTCATCACTTTAGGACACAAAGTTCTGAGCTACCTTGCGCTCCTCAGACCACCCCACCCTTGCTGGGTCCTTCCATTATGTGTTCTCAAATCCATGTCCGCTTCCTTCGTAGCACCTATCGCAATTTGTCATGCCTTGTTTTTGAAACAGTTTTTTGATGACTCCTGCATTAGGCTTTAAAACTCCATGAGGTCTGTCATCTCTGCTGTCCCCCAGCATTCAGCACAGTACTCAGAACAGGAAAGTGTGAATGAATGCCTGAGTGATGAATGTGGGACTGCTCGATGTGTGCGGCGAGGTGTTTATGTGCAGAGCTAAGTAGCTCCCACACACCGCTCCCCTATCTACTGCCAGAGCACAGGCGCTCTGCTACCCAATGAGAAATCAGGAATTAGTGAATTTTTCGGGGACTAGCTTTCTAAACTTGGCTCAAAACGTGAAAAAGTGAACACCTGACATGAAATTAATTTATAAATCAGTTTATTTACAGATTTTTATCTTTTCTTAAAGTACATTTCAGTTAACAAATCTATTTACACAGGTGTACATGGGAATTCATCCCAGTTATTTTACAGATCATACTTACAAACCACACCCTAAGTCTTGTGTGCAGAGTTGCACTGGATGTGACTATTGGCTGAAACGGCCTGATGACCAGGCTATTTACACATACACAGTAAACGGGTTTGTTTTTCATGTCTGCACAATACAGTACACACGCGGAGGCCGGGCCTCCCAGAGAATGCTTTGCAATGTGTTTCCCGAGAAGGCTTTGCAAAGTCCGGAAGGAAAAGCTATTAAACATAGGTTAATTAAAATGACAGTACCTCCTTTACATCAGTTTACATTGTTTTCTTCACATTTTTATAATACAAAGATATTTTATTGAATTGCTGCACAACCAGTTTAAGATGATTTGTAAACATGTAAATTCCTACAATTTGCATTAAACATCATTGTAGTTTCTATCATTTGCTCTTTGAATTACTGTTTTATTCACTAGTATTGTTAAGGTAGTAAAAGAAGATGTTTGAACTTCTTGCAGAAAAGTTATGAGTCTCTAATGCTGTGCGAGTACACACTTTATTCAAGTATTGCAAAAAGCTAAGGCCACTTTTTTTCAAGACAAGAAAGTGAACAAAATTGTTTTTATCAATAGGCCACAACACTCTTATGAGCAATGAAATCTCTTCTGAAAGATAATTTCTCAGAGACCTGTAGTCACGGAAGGAAGTTTCTTTTCTTTTGGGTAAAAGAAAAACAAATTACCTTCCTTATTAACTGCTTTTGAGCTCTTGCCACTTTTCCCTAGAGTAGAACTTCCTGTTTAGACCTGAAGAGGGAATCTATACCCTGTACTTGTTTAACCCAGAGTTAGGCGCCCTGGATAGCACAAATTGTTTTGGACTCAGAAATAAATCTGAAGCCTATATGTTGGTTTACTACTAACTTCTGAGTGCTATTCTAAAAGATATTACTGCTGATGCGAAGATCTTTTTCTTAGAGGAATTATGAAGAAAGTGAAAGGATGGGTGTAGGAAGAAGGAACAAAGATTACAAAGAGGGAATTTAGGTTTGTGGTTAAGAGGCAGAGCTTGATTAAAAAGATCCCAATATGGAACAAGTGGCTGGGTATCCATAGTTATCATTGCAATCCTAACAATACATGCCTTCCAATTGTGTCCAAATAGTTAAAATAATAAGAAATCTGCTCATTATACATTCCTTGTTTTCTGCTTCCAAACTATGGATAATCATTTCTAGCCAGGAGTAAGACTGATCAGGAATCACTCTCATCTGGAGCCCAGGGTTCCTGGGACGGTGAAGACAGCGGGAGCGGTGGGGACTGCTGCCACCACATTCCTGGCAGCATTCTTACCAGGGGACTCTCAGCCCAGACTGCCGATTCCAAGGACTTACAGCATTTCTTTCCTTTTCTGGAATCATAATGTCATAAAGAATATAAAGATAAACTTTCTTATTAAAAACTGATTTAGGTCCAAATAATGAGGATGTAGAAAAACAACCTATATTCTTATATTATTTTTATATTCCTTTATAAAAAATTTACAGCAGCTGTAAAATTTCAGTATCATAAGGACAATTTTATCCTACAAATAGCCAAAGGATGTAGACAAGATGTGCTGTCTTCCAGATCATACAAACCAAAAAGAAAAGTCTTTGCTTTTCCTTGGCCGCATGAAAACATATCTCCACACTACTGGTTAATAACCCCAAGAAACCCTAGCTTCTCTTAGTCAATTTGCTCATTATGGCTACGAGACTAGAGTTCAACATTAAAAGCCCAGAAGAAATGCTGGCAATACATCAATCTGAGCATTTCCCGAGACCCAACCACGACAATTAATCAGTGCTTTCCTTATTTGTCAAGAGCTATCACACCAGTCATTGTGCAAAATGCAAATAGTCCAATGTTATTTCAGTAAGTTTCTT
The DNA here is from genome assembly GCF_964146895.1 of Miniopterus schreibersii. Taxonomy (NCBI): domain Eukaryota; kingdom Metazoa; phylum Chordata; class Mammalia; order Chiroptera; family Miniopteridae; genus Miniopterus; species Miniopterus schreibersii. Next base: position 20,157,983 of record NC_138119.1, on the reverse strand, counting down.
ATAATGACAAGATGAAACCAAAGAGGAATGGAAGTGTGCATAGTGAAACATCTGAGACGCAAAGGCAAGTTTGGAGGGGAGATGCAGAAATGAACGAACGTGCACACTTAAAGATTATACCATCTTTGGGGTTTTTCTAACATATTCTGAAGCTATAACATTCCAGGATATCTGTAAAGAGGAATGCAGTGGATGTCTTACATCATGCTTCTAATCAGGACCTTCAATATTAAGGCATTTACATTCACGCCTAAGATTATCCACATTCTTCCAGATACTTGAAGGACAGGACTGAGTAAGAGGAACCAGTCAGGAAGGCAGGGCACTGAGGTCCCAGAGAGCATCGCATGTGTTCTAATGTAGCAGCTGGAGTCTAGGTAACTTTTCAGATACAGGTAATAGTTGTGAGAAGCAATGCTGCAAGAGGCAGAACTGAATTTTACAGTGTCTTTCGATCACTTTATCCCATTCCTGCTTCTGCAGGTGATCTTGGAAAAGCCATCTTCTCTTCACTGAATTAAACTGCCTTCTTCGATATGTCATGGGTTTAAAACTGTAGGTTTCCTGTGCAAAGACCATAAGCCAGAGAAGCTTCAAGATAGGAGTGGGACTATTATAAGAAGAATCTTTTGCTTCTGAATAGGGACACACTTTTTCAACTTAATAATTTATCTTAAAATAAATTAAAAAATGTTCCATAGCACAAAACAAGCACACAAACAACAGATAATATCTTTTTCTCTTTGGTGCACACACTCATTTCCTAAATCATTCAAGTAACAGCGTCTCTGATTTCTTGGGGAGAGATGGAGTTAAAGTTTGAAGGCCAAAATGAATGACTTCCACTGTTGCCACACCTGGATGCCTGAGATGGTCCTGAAGGTCTGTGATTCTGGGAGCAGCGGCAGAGGTTCAGAAGAGTAAGAAAAGTGCGGGGCAGTCAAGGGGCAAAGAGCCAGCCCTGCATCGGTCCTCTGAGCCCAGTCTTCAGTGGGGGCATTTCTTTGTTTTCATGCCCATATAGAGACAACTATAAATAACGTGAAGGTTTACAACTCTTTAGATGGTGCTCAGAAAGCAAGGTTACCATTAGTTTCTGTTAACTTGACAGTCCACTTGGTGCTGCTCGACTACACTAATGGAAGAGAATGGTCTTCAAAAAGAAATGAAATGAACCCCAGAATGTGAAATAGGCACTCATTATTAAACTTGCCTAATTAGAAGTGGTTAAGGGTTTAATACTGTTTAGAGACTAACACAGACCAAGATTACATTTCAAAAATGGTATGATGCATTTATCTATATACCTCTCCCGCCTGACTTCAGACTCAAGAACTGATACTCTCGTCTAAGCTACGAGGTAAGCCTGGTGTTTTCAGCCCTCATCTGAGACCCGGTAGAGGTGCTAACAAGAGGTGTAGAATTATACTGTGTGTCAACATCAGGAGTGCAACCCTGTCCACTGAAAATCAATGATAATGCAGTGGACAGTCTCTAAAGGCAGAGGCTGTAATACCAGATATACCACATTGTCCCGTGGACTCCAAACCAGTCGTCTTTGAGAACAGGTACCAGGTCCAGAAGCACTCTTGCTATGATGGAGATGGGGTGTGTATCAGGAGGCAGAAAGGCCCAGGACTCATATTAGCACTCAGTGTTCGATTTATTTGCAAGATGTCACACAAGTAGCACTCTCCCCTGTTTTTCACTGATTTGATTCAGAACATCAATAGTATCTCTGATCAAGGTCTCAAAGATCCCATCAGCTAGTTGCATCTTCACACACAACTCATCCTCATCATAGTTCACCCATTGTGCCTCCTCTTCATGGAGCTCCTGCACCTAGAATTTAGAAAACACAAAGGTTAGAAGTTAGCATAAAAGCTAGGAAATTTATTATATTTGCTGACTTTGCAGTCCCATCCATGGGGACACAGGCCAAGGAAATAAACTAGAGAAAAGGCGTAAGTTATATGATGATATCAACACCCCTGTCAAAGTTGTAAAAAGTATAAAAAACTCAATTGCCAAATAAAAGTACCATCAAAACTGTCAAAATGGCTTCAAATCTGTCAAAATGGAATTTGACAATATTCTAGTATTTTACAGTTAGTAAGGACTGCAAGCATGTTGTCTATGTCAACAGAAGATAATGTGCATGAGAACTTAAGGAGGAGAGCAGAAAACAAATGAGAGTTATATGGTTTTACAATTATAAAATGCATATATCCAAAGACAATACTGGATATGATTCTGGAGTATTACAAATGAATAAAATTTAATATTCATCAGGGTATTTTAAAAAATGTACTATCACTTAAAGCTTATTTTAAAAATCACTGTTGTATACAATACTTGTTCTTTTTGCATTTGAGGATTTGAGGATTCCTATGGCAAGCCAAAACTAATCAAATTGGAACAGTCCAATTTTTTTTCCTTGTTTATGATAAAATTGCTTTAAACTACTTATAAAAGAAACAGATTAGACTTATTATACATAATGATGTCAGTGGGGTGGAGGCTAGGTGAAGAAAGTAGATTGTAAACCCTGATCTAGTCTCAAACTCAGCAGTTATCGCAGTGATGGGGTCTCTAACCAGAATTCCAACTTGGTAAAAAAGTCCTGTGACAATAGGCTCCTGACTTGCCCTGATCACAGCTGCATCTTGAAAAAGGCAGAGGATGTGAAGAGGGAATGTACTCTGGTTTCCATTAAGAGGAAATGAGAAGACTTCTAGGAGGAAGAGACCACATCAGCCAGGGGTCTGGGCAAGTGAGAGGGAAGAACAGTGTCGGCCAACACATATCCTTGGCCAGGGTTGACAAATAGATGACAAGGTGGCTGCTGCATTCTTTCTCTTTGAGAAGTGTTGTTTGAAGGATGTGTAAATATTCAGTCCTTTGTTCCCTAACTTATGCTCCATGAATAGATATGCCACCCCAAAGGACTCCATGGTCAAACACGTTTACAACAATGCCTCTGCAAGTTTCACAATGGACACTAGCCTATTAAAGAAAAGTCCACCAGGAAATGAATTGTTTAACTCAGAGTTTCCTATATTTATTTGATCAAAGAATCATTTTGTGTGGATGTATAAGAAATATTTTCACCTATCAAGGAACTGGTGTTCTTCTCTTATGAAGAATGCTATATGCAACAGCCTAATGCAACACTTCCCAAGCTGGTGCTGAGCGAGAACCATGTTCTGGGAAAGTTAGCAGGTGTGTCCCCACAAAAGATTTCATACCTCCCATATTTGCTGATTTGTTCAAATAAGTTGCACAGCTTTCCTTTTTATGTTATCTCAGCCTGTGCCCTGATGGGAAACTGAACCAGTGGCCTCTTGGTGCATGGGAAGACGCTCAACCAAGCCACACCAGCTAGGGCCTCCATTATAATCTTGCAGGACCACTGCTGCATACTGGTCCATTGTTGACTGAAATGTCATTATGTGCCGTATGACTGTACAGTATACAGGAAAAAGGAGGGTGTATGACTGTGCTAATTTAAACAATACATAAAATATAGTCAATTCTGAGCACTGTATTTAAAGAGGGGCACTGACAGAAAGCTGAAATTGATGATGTAAAAGGGACTCAGAAACCCTATCAGACAATAGGAGAGAATACTAACATTTAACAGGAAGAAAAAGACTTGGGTGAAACATGACAGCTGTTTCAAAGGTGTATAGGATGAATTAGAATTGTTACATAAAGCCCCAAAGCAAATTACAATTAACTACGTGAAAATCAATTTAGGTTTAATATGAGAAAGAGCTTATCAGCAGTAAGTAGAAACTCAGGGACTATCTAACACCTTATCATAAGGGGATGCAATCATTAGCTAGGTGGTTTCCCAGCAGGATTTGAATGTTAAGTGCAATTCTACCTATAGTAGGAACATTTTTCAAGGCTACTGTATACAAAGGACACACAAAAGCTGGTCTAGCCTGGCCGACGTGGTTCAGTGGTTGAGCACTGACCTATGATCCAGGAGATAGCAGTTCAATTCTCAGTCAGGGCACATGCCTGGGTTGGCAGCTCAATCCCCAGTGGGGTTCGTGCAGGAGGCAGCCGATCAATGACTCTCTCATCATTGATGTTTCTATCTCTCTCTCTCCTTCTCCCTCACTCTCTGAAATCAATAAAGATAAATAGTTGGTCTAATTACAGCAGTACCCCCTTATTCATGGTTTTGCTTTCTGTGGTTTCAGTTACCCACAGTTAATCTTGGTCTGAATATTAAATGGAAACTTCCAGAAATAATTTCACAAATGTTAAGTTGCAGGCTATTCTGAAAATGATTACATCTCTTGCTGTCTCGCTCCAACCCACCTGGGAAATGAAACATCCCTTTGTCCAGCATATTCACACTGTATATGCTGCCTGCCCATTAGTCACTTAGTAGCCATCTTGGTTATCAAATTAGTTATGAGAAAGAGACCACATTCACATAATTTTTACTACAGTATATTATTATAATTGTTCTATTTTATTACTAGTTATTGTTGTTAGTCTTTTAATGTGCCTAATTTATAAACTTTATTATAGGTATGTATGTATAAGAAAAACAGTACATATAGGGTTTTAGGCATCCACTGGGGGTCTTAAAACATATCCCCTCATATAAGGGTGTACTACTGTAATTGCTCCTCATTCCACATTGCATATAATCTGGTAATGCACTGCTAAAAATAGCTCATATTCTTAGCAAAACTAAGATGTAAATTGCCCAGTGACTTTGTGAGGGGGTAAAGGGACAGTGAATGAGAACTAGAGCTGAAAGATTTCTCTTCTGTTTGGGCTAAGAGAGGCCTTTATGTCTAAAAACATTCTTTGTATTTTACTTATCTCAAGTAACGCCTAACAGCACATGTACAGTTAGACTGCATAAGGGGCCTTCCTAGTCCAAGCAACAATAGCTAAGTTATGCATTTCCTTAATCCAGAAGAAGCAACTATTTTCTATAAAATATTTAGCATAATAGTTTACCCTGTACAAGGGCTTTAAAAGGTCAATAGTACACTCGATGGAGTCCCTGTGTGGACTCCATCCCTGTCTGCTCAGTGACATCACTCCACCAGTTACCTCCATCTCCTACATTATCACATTTTCTCCTTTGAATTCCTCCTATCAGCCTATTTCCTTCGAGAAGAAAAAATCCTCCTGTCACCATTTCCCCCCTATCTTTCTCTTTACAAATAAACTCCAGAGTTCATTCCTGTGAGGATCAAATAAAGCATGAAAAAGAATGATGAACTGTAAAACACTAAACCAATGTTTACCTAGTATAGTTATTGAGTAAATGAAGCACTAGACAGGTATATACTTCGGGGAAACTGATCAATTTAAGCATTACATTTTTTTCATTATATGTATATAAATATACACAAGACAGAAAGTCCAAAATGAAAATAATGAGAGATAAACCTGAACCAAGTAACATCTGAGTTTCCTAAGGTATGCTACTACCTAACATTCTTCCAGGTAAAAAAGGACCAAAGACCATTTCCTCCCCCCCCTTTTTTTTTTTAAATATGTCTTTATTGATTTCAGAGAGAGGAAAGGAGAGGGGGAGAGAGAGAGAGAGAATGATGAGTCACTGATTGGCTGCCTCCTGCACGCCCCCTATTAGGGACTGAGCCCACAACCTGGGCATGTGCCTTGACCAGGAATCGAACTGAGATCTCCTGGATCCTAGGTCGATGCTCAACCACTGAGCCACGCCGGCCAGGCTCTCTTTCCTTTTTGTTTGTTTGATAAATGGTTTTCTAATGCTAGGGAAATATATCAAAAAATAGAATAAATCCTATCCAGCTAAAATTCTGAATAATAATGATGATGGTGAAATAATTACAGCTAGTATCTATTCAGTTACATGCAGGGAACTCTTCTATACAGACATATATAAATATCATTTAATCCTCTTAATAATTTTAGCACCTCCATTTTACAGATAGAGAAATGAGAAATAAAGGGGTAGTTAAATGATTTCTCCAAAATTACACTCCAAGTAAGTGGCAGAACAGGGATTTAAACTCAGAGTCTGCACTGGTCTCTTCTCAATTCAGTTCCTTAAACTTTGCTTCCATAATTTTTTATTTCTCAAGTTCTCCACACCCACAAAATACTGTAAAGTATTTATCTACTGAGTTAAAAAGAAATCAATTTCCAAAACTTGGGGGCAGAAATGCAGCAAATGAAAGCTTTACCACTTTACTATTATAGAGTTAAGATCAACTATTCCCTTTCCTGTTAAAATCTAACTAACATTCTGGTTTCAGAAGAGATGGTCAAAATAAAAATAGCTCAGTTATATAAACTGACCAGGATATGATCCACTCGGTCTCTTTTCTTTCTTCCAAATTTCATCATTTTTTGCCAATCTGTTTTGTGGTTTGGCTCCTTTTTAAGACTGAACAACTTGAGTACTTCAGTTGCTATGAAGTTCTGTAAAAATAAGAGGAATGAATAAAATGCAAAGTTCCTGAGGTTTTGTGCTTATAATAATGCAGCAAACAATTTATGCTAAGAATATAAGATTTATAATAAAGAGTATACAAATTTCTTCCACTTACAGTTCCTCTTAGCAATTTGAAGAGAAAAGCATTCCAAAAGCTCAGACTTTATTCACTTAAACAATTTTTGTTTTTACATAACATAAAAAAGTAAAACCCACTTGATGAATCTGCAAAGAAAAATCACTTTAGAGTCCCCTCTACCCAAGAACCACTATTAGCTGACTTCAAGCTGGCAAAACTATTAAAGAAAGCATAGAAAAAAGATTTCTTTTATCTCTGACCCTGAAAAATTCAACATAAATTTGGGAGCAGTGCCACGTAAGCAAAGTACAAGGCTTTGGCTAAGATAGTTTATTTTGAAGCACACCAAGATTCAATATGTTAAATTTTTAAAATATTAATCAACACTTCAGCATAAGAAGCATAATAATTTTATTGCCAACAATATCTGAACTATTATCTTTTAAAAAAACTTTATAAAAATGGTATTTCAATATTCAAATTAGTGGGGAACATACTTGTGCATTATATTGATATACACACTTTGATATTGCTGCTATATATTATGTATCTTGTCTTATTTTCAACTTATTTGTTCTTTGTTATTAATAAAACAATTTTATTTGTTACTTTTTAGGTATACTTAAAGTCTATTAAGTATATATTTAAGTCTATATATTATTATTACTTGTTAAAAAAACGATGTTCTTAATGGAGGAAAGAGTACATTTATGAGTCAGAATCATTTGAGATGATTCTCAAACTACCAAACTCCACCACTCCCTGCCTACACACACACACACACACACACACGCACGCATTGAAGGATACATCAACTGTGGAGGGCTGAAAAAAATGAAGTACACCAGTGTTTTGAGAAAGCTCCCCGGGTGGTTCTGATATTCCTCAAAGTTGAAAATCATTTTAAAAGTTGTTTTTCAAATGAATCAAATTAATCTTCAAAAACTTTTTTCTTTGCTACTTACCTTAATCTAAGCAGGGGTCAGAAAACTTTTTCTCTAAAGGACCAGATTATAAATATTTTAGCAGGAAAGTAGCCATAGACAATATGTAAACTAATGGGTATAGCTATGATCCAATAAAACTTTATTTATAAACACAGGTGGTGGGTTAGATTTGGCCATAGTTTGTATACCCTGATGTAAGCATACATTAGTATCTCATAAATCCCTGTTGGTGTCCTGTCCATACAAAATATTTTCAAAAGCTTTCTATAGACCAGCTGGCATGGCTCAGCAGTTGAACATCGACCTGTGATCCAGGAGATCTCAGTTCGATTGCTGATGAGGGCACAAGCTCAGGTTTCGGGGTCTATCCACAGTGGAGGGCATACAGGTGGCAGCTGATCAATGACTCACTCTTATCACTGATGTTTCTGTCTCTCTCTCCCTTTCCCTTCCTCTCTCTGAAATCAATAAAAATATATATATAAAAAAAGTTTACTGTAGTTAATACTGTATTATATATTTGAAAGTTCCTAAGAGAGCTGATCTTAAAAGTTTTTATCACAAGGAAAAAAATTTGCAACTATGTGTGGTAATAACTAAACTTACTGTAATGATCTTTTCACAATATATACAAGTACTGAATCACTATGTTGTACACATGAAACTAATATGTCAATTATATCTCAATTTAAAAAAAAACTGTTTAGGCAATGCCATCACATTACATATCAGAATAATGTATATGTTCCTTTAATGTATTCTGATAGTTCACATACTCTCCTGGATGTTGTAAGAAAACACACCAATAAGATGAATAACTAGAGGTATGCTCTCTAGAAAAAAAGCTTTCTATGATCAACTAAATTTGGAAAGCATAACTCTAGAGCTTTGCTATCCAGAGTGGTCCTAGAATCAACAGCATCAGCGTCACTTGGGAGCTTGATAGAAATGCAGAATTTCAGGTCCTACTCCAGACATACTGAGTAAGAATTTCAACAAAATGCCCAGATAATTCATATGCACATTAAAGTCTAAGAGGCACTGCACTGAAAATATAGCCTTTGCTGAATTAAAGAAACACGTAAATAGGCAGAGGATTTCCACCAATGCAACTTTAAAGTTGGTTTGTTGGGAGTCCTTGTAGCTTCAGGGCACTTCATCTTTTCAGGAGCTTCTTAGATAACAAACAATATTTTTTATATGTCATATTACAATCCCACATATTTCAAAACCACATTACCAGTTTGAAACCTCCAAAATTAAATATGGAAAGATAACACCTATGTGTCTAGGGTGGGCATGTTTGATATATGACATGTTTTCAGGTGTACTTCCAGAATATTATGCTTATCTCTAAATTACCAAAAACTCACCTATCTATGAGACGCAATAATTAATCGCCCTGAGAATTTCCTAACTTTTTCTTAGACATTATAAGTTGCATATATATAAGAAGTGGCTATTAAAAGTTATGTTTTGTTTTGCAAATCTTGAGGATTCAGGATTCCCTCTCACCCTCACCCTTCTACTGCTCATGGATTCAATGAATCAACAAGTATTTATTGAATACCCACAATGGGACAGGCCTTGAGGACAGAAAGGTGAATAATACAGAGGAGTAGCTGCTTTTACAGCATGTATAGATATGTATAAATGAACAGCAAGTCAAAAAGGAGATACTCTATAGTTTGAAGTTTACCTTGATTTCATCGAGGTTATTTGGATTTTTCACTCGTCGGAAATAACTAGAGTTGATTCTGCATGGCTTCATCCAAACAGGTTGATTCAAGTTGGGATCCTCAGCAAATATTTCCTCAAAAATCTCTTTTGTTAAATCAAAAACCGCCTTGATAAAGAAAAATAAAACAAAATAAAATGGCTAAGAAACCAAATTTCAGACAAGAGAGTGTTTCAAAGTTAGAATTAGCCTGTTATGTTACATACCCGTTTGTAGACCCTTTTACTAGTGCTTTCTATGTCTAGACCCTTACTGGCACAGCCAAGCAGCTTTGTAGGAATAGTGATGCTATGAAGATCATGACCTAATTCTTTCCATTTCCAAAGTTCTTCTGCTGCATTGTGCACAAGAATTTCTACTTCCTCTGCAGTATGTGGGACTGCCAAGAGTGTTTCACATGGCTTTTGGGGAGCTCGTTTAGGTTCTGCCATTAGAGGTACAATTGTTTCTTCTGCCTTATTTTTTTGGATCCTGTGAGAAGAGCTCAAACCAAAATCTTCATCAAACCAGTCTTGATCATCTCCCAGTGCGCTCAGGAACTCCCGGCTGATCTCAAGTTCAGCAAGTCTCTTAGCAAGCTCTTCCTGCCCACTGGCACCAAACACTGGACTCTCCTGCAGAAATGGGACCATTCAAATAGAACACCGTTTAGTGACCTCGGATCACTTAAGGTGTTTTTTTAAGACAAAGCAAATATATGTGTATATTTACTATATCTCTAATAAACAAGCAAAACAAAAACAATATGGTGGCTACTAATGAACAATTTAAGAAAAAAACTATCCTGTTTCCCATAGTTCTGCTTACATAAGCTAAATTTTTATAAAATGTTTATTGATTAGTTTTTGTTTCCTTTTTGCATCATCATTATTCTGTTTCTGCAGAATTGTCTTGTCTCTGGGATATGGAACTGGGACATAAAATTTCTCACCTTTAGTGATTATCTGGCTCAAGTTACCCAAAATCATTACTTTTGTTCAAATGTCCATGGACAACTTAAACAAGTTGATGGTCTCAGTATATGTCATAGTGGATATAATTCAGTTTTACCAGAATCAATATCATAACTGGTAATCTTTGCAGAACAACTATGGCTGAGTAGATATGAGGACAAATAATTTCATAGGCAAAAAAGAACTGGGTTGAGAACCACTGGAAAGCTCCATGGGATAGATTTCAATGAATCCGAAAGGGAATCTAATCTGTGGACAGTATTCAAGAGTTGTCAATTCAACATACACATGTCAGTGTTTGTGACAACCCTATAGTGACCACTCATGACATAATAGAGGACAATTATACTTCAGAAAGAAAAAGTTACAAGGCCTTTAAAAACTAGTACAGTGAGCTTCATCTAATAAATAACGTCACACACAAAAATCTGAGTTAAAATGCACACAAAGGTAAGGTTAACTGACATTTCTTCTAAGCAAAATAACTTACAGGTCTGGGACACATATCTGGTGAGGAAATCTCTTCCTTTTCATCATCCAATTCAGACCTTAAGAAGCCATCTGAAACTCTTGGTGACTGTTCCTCAAGATTTGGGGATAGGCCTTGGGGAGGTACTTTCTTCTGATCATCATCAAGAAGCTCTTGATTGCTAAGCTGGATTTTCTCATTCCTAGCTTTTTTAATTTGTTGTAGTTGACTGACTGTGTCAGTCACGAAGACTTTTAATAAACTGTCTGTTAGCAAGCTGACGGTTTCTAGTTGTTGCTTTGATTTTTTTTCCTCACTTAGCGATGACCTCAGCTGGGCTTCCAACTGGTTCTTTTCTCTTGTTAAAAGGTCCAGAAGTGGGGTAGAAAGCTTTTCTGAAACCTCGGGATACAGGTTCTCTTCCTTTTCTGTAAACTGTTGTTGTTCCTTTAATTCTTCAGAAAAGGTATTGTCTAAAGTATCGTCTTCTACAGCAATGGAAACATCTTCTATGGCACCAGAAACAAGGTCTTTGTTTTCCTTTGAAGAAATCAGTGAATCCACTGGAGACTGCTGATGAACATGGACTCCAAGTACCCCAGAAATGTCCTGTATGTTGTCTGTTTCTATTTTAAGGCTTCTATCAACTGAGGCCTCTATATCATGTACCCTAGGTAAAGATTTCTCATACAAATATTCAATTGCACCCTTTTCTTTATCTAATGTGGGACTCTCTGTATCTTTTTGTTCTTGGTTATTGTATTGATATTGTTCATCTGCATAACAGTCTTCATCTTCATTTATGTCTACATAGTCTTCAAAGTTTTCTGGAATGTGAGATATTTTGGGGGGAGGAGCAAAAATACCATGCTTCTCTTTGCACACAAAGTATACAATGCCATCATATGTTCCATTGTTATTTCCTTCAGGTTTATCCAACTCCACTCCGGCCCAAAATCCTTTAGCAAAACTAGTCACACCTTTGAATCGAAGAGTTCCTGGCTGAACATTGCCAATCAACACCCTATCACCGATATGGAAATCAAGTAACTCATCTGCAGCAGGAACTGAAGTCAAAGAAGGGGATTCAGTTACCCCCTGCTCATGCTCTACATCACTGCGCTCCTTACTTTTCATGAGCTCAGTAGGAGACTTGAGTTCTAATAGCCTTTCAGAGTGGATAGTGCTATGAATAGAAAGGCTTTTCTCACTGAGGCACTCACTGATTTCATCATCAGTACCAAAGCTGTTGGCTTTACTTTTAGAGCTTCTTGTTGGCTGTAACTTATCTCTGCAAGACTGAGAGTCTTTCCTGAGGGAAAACAAAGATGACATATCAAAGTCATCTTTGCATAATTCAGCTGAAATGTCTTTCTTGAAAGAAGACACTTCAAAATCTTCAGAGTACAATCTCTCTTTAGGAGCAAGATGTTCTGACAAAGACAAGTCCCTTTCCTTTATGTTCTTTTGTTGATGAATGTCTCTTTCTGATTGGATGTTTTGACTATGATCTGTATCTTGATCTGATTGTCGTCTCTCTTCCGATTCTTTTTTATTAAGATTTTCAATGGCTAATCTGACTAAGTCTTTCTGAACACTTATAGCATCTAAAGGAATATCTTTCCTTGAAAGAATTTCAGATGAATCTCCCTGTTCCAGGTCTAGTTTTAGTAAGACATCAGACTTCCTAGATTGTTTAAAATAGTCTTCTTCAACCGTACTCTCCTCCAACTTTGTGTACTTTACTTCATGTATTTCTGACTTTTGACTAGCTTCTTCTTCAACCTTAGCACCTGACACAATCAGAATTCTATTTGGGGCATTTAATTCTTTGGGAGGGGTAAGAGGTAATGAAGGTATATTTTCTACGGAATCTCCAGATTCTGCTCTGATTTTCCTTGATGATCTAAGGATTGGAGACGAAGTCTGAAAATGCTCTTCTGTTCGAATGTCCAATTCAATCACTCTCTTTGCATAAGTAGATAAAGACCTTTCTGATACTGATCTGTCAGAACCTGCCAATGCAGCATCTTAAAGGGAAAAAAAAAAATTTCACATAAAAATTATTCAATCACGATCTCTCAATTTCTGGAACCAAATTTAAATAAAAGCCAAATTTTAGTGAGGAAACACTTTGGTCAATAAATATCACCTGTTTTGGTTATAACATAAGGTAAGTTTTTCCTTTAAGAGAATATACTATAACAACAAATAAACAAACATTTGAAATGACTGAAAATTTAAAGTTAGAATAATTTCTTGTTATCCTAACTTATGAAGTGAAGAAAAATAGATCTAAGTTTATGGAGGCATTGAATTACATGATCATTCTTAAATCATGCAAAAACAGAATTGTGTGACAAATACTATATACTATATTTGTCCCTCCTTCAAATATACTTCTATATATACTTCCAAAAGAATGAATTTTCCTGGGGACTTTAAGCTCTTGAATGCAAAATATGGAACGAAAAAAGATAACTATTTCTGCAAATATAACTCTTTAAGAGTTAAAATTGCAAAAAAACAAGGAAAAGAGTAAGATCTGATGAGCTAACAAACCAAGAATTAAACATTTTGAATTCAAATTGCTATTTCACCATTGTTACTAGATAGGCTTTTCATGCCTCTGTTTTATTTCCTCATTGACTTATACTTTATTTTCAATAATTCCCATCTTTCTTTGGGTTAAATTGAAAAAATATATATATAACCACTTACCCTGAGAAATAGTATCAAAAATGGAATCTGATTAAGGGAGAATTTAGAGATGCTGATGATACACTCAGCCATTTTAGATTAATGTCTTTATGCCTCAGTTTTTAATCATAAATTTTGGACAATAAAGACTGATTCATATAACTTATACATAATCAATAAATCACTTAAAGTATAAAAGTAACTTAAAATATTAAACAATCTATTATCTTCAAGAAGTTAATTTTTTAATCAAAAGCTGAAAGGGAGAATTGTGAAGGTATTAGCATAAACCCTCAGTCTATGTAGATATAGTATCATTTTTTCTAGGTACATACCAACACGTTCAGCAATGGACTCCAGGGATCCTCTGGAACGTTCTGAATCTGTTAGTGATTTCCAATTCTTTGCTGTTTCAGATCTGAGGTAGAAATTAATGAACAGTAATAAATATATGGCTGATAACTAATAACAAAATAAATGTATGGCTGATAACTAATAACAAAAAGCAGTCTTCTTAGAAAACCACTTCTTCTTCTCCACAGGGGGTATTCCAACCTTTGCCACTTTCATCAAGCCTATTTCTGACCCTCATCACTCTCAGTAGATGATCTTGCTTCTTTTAATGAGAAAAACAGAGGCCATCAGCATGAATTTCTTGCTTTCAGCCTTTAACCTACAAACTTATCTATATTCACAGCCATTCCAACTGCCTTTCCTCCTGTCTGCAGGGAAAAAAAAGGTGTGTCTCTCACACTTGTTCAAAGCTAACTGCTCGAACCCCATTCTACCCCAAATCCCCCATGTTTCCACAGCCTCACTGATGGTACTCCTCAATTATCTATTCTGTTTCCTACCTGTCTTTAGTCCTCTATTCTGGAGATTTTTTCCCCCTCAGCTTATAAGTATGCCTCAAGCCTCAAAAACAACTCCCCCCTCAACTCTTTATTCCTCCACCTTATGCTACTATCTCTCATTTGGCTTTTACTCCTGCCTTTTATAATGCCTTAAATGTTGCTATTTTATCATATTTAATACTTGGCTCCCTTTCATTCTCCCTGGATGCATACCTTCTTTGGGTGATGTTGCTGTATTAATAGCTTCAGCCACCTATATGCTGCTCATCCCCATATATCTAACCCTGACATCCTTCCTGGATAATGCCACTTAGATGAACTACAGGCACCTCAAAATTAACATTTTAAAACCAAAATCATGAACTTCTCACAAAAGGATACCTGAGGATTATAGCTTTTAGGTTAATAAAACCTTGGCCAACCAACTACTTAAGAGAAACCTGGGAATCATCCTAAACTTCCCCTCCTTCCCTACTGAGCCCTTTAATTAGTCAAGTCTACTACTTAAATATTCCGAAAATCTACCTCCTATTCTCTATTCTTATTACCGCTGTCTGAGGCCTGGCTCAGACTACTTCCTCCCTCCTTCTAGGCTTACTCCCTCTATCTTTCCTTCATATTGTAGTCAGAAAGATCTCTCCATACACAAATATGATTGTATCATTCTCTGATTAAAATCTTGGTTAATAAAACTCTAAAACCATTCAATAGTATATTATGTAGAAGTTAATAAAACTTGGTTAATAAAACTCTAAAACCATTCAATAGTATATTATGTAGAAGTTAAGATAAAATTTACAGTTTAGAATGAAAAAATGTATATGTAACAAAAATATACACAAAACCTAAGCATAAAAAATCCTAGAAAGAAATATATCTAATTGCTGACATTCAGTTTTTTGGGATAGTTGGGTACAATATGATTTAAACTTTTTTTACTGCTTTCCTGAATACTCTAATAATAATAGTAACTAATACATAGTGCTAATTATGTGCTAGGCCGTGTTCTAAGTTAAGTCTTTTGACACTCATAACAAGTTCATTAGTCAAGTGTTATTACAAGAATATAAATCTTTATTAAAAAACTGAAGCAGGGCCCTGGTTGGGTGGCTCGGTTGGTTGGAGCATCGTCCTGTGCACTAAATGGTAGCAGGTTCGATATCCAGTCAGGGCACAGACCCAGGTTGCAGTTTGATCCCATTGGGGCATGTGCAAAAGGCAACTGATCGATGTTTCTCTCTCTCTCTCTGCACCCCCTTCCTCCCTCTAAAATTCAATAATTTAAAAAAAAATTAAAACAAACAAACTGAAGCACAGAGAGGTTAAATAACTTGACCAAAGTTGAATAGCTAGCTGGAACTGTAGCCAAGATTCAAACTCAGGTAATGCTAAATTAACTGTAATGAGTCTGTATTACTTTTGTAACAAACACAAAAATTTTCCAAAATATTTTTTTAAAACCTTGAAAGGCTTTACATCTAAAAATAATATAGAAACTACTACGAATGAGTATAAAGTTTTCACAATTTGGTTTTTATTTATTTTTCTAGTTTCTTTTCCTCACTCTAGCAAAATCCTATTACGTTCAGCTTCTATGATATGCTTCTGGTCATACATGAATGCTCTTTTCTCTGAAACGTCTCCTATTTCTCAGTCCCACTGACCTGCTTAATCCCTACTCATTGTTCAAAATTTATTTTGAATATTACAACCTAACTTTTTTATATGCCATGTTATCTATTCTTATCTTGCTACTCAGTGTCTTCAGTATATGTATTTACTGGTTGCATAGTATTCTACCCTGCAAAGGACCATAACTTACTGGGCTATTCACCCATTTTTGGACATAAAGATTGCTTCCGATGTTTTATTAATATAAAGAATATTGTGATAAACACATTCTTGCAAATAGAGACTTCTAGTAGCCTATATTTTCTCAAGCCAGATTTCCAAAAGTGGAATTATTGAGTCAAAAGTTACAAACTATTTTTGACTTTTGCAACATTGCCAAATTGTTTTTCAAAAAGTCTATACTAACTTACAATGCTAAGATTAGCAATACTAGAGAATAGTATTTTCATCGCACCTATCAGATTTCAAGATTCAAAATATATTTTAAAGCCTGTACATTATAAATTTGATTTTTAATTATATCATATAAAATAATTTTACTTTAGTGAAACTAAAAATATAAACCAATATTTTTACTACTACAATTTCATAGTTACTTAAGATAGCTTCTACTAAAAGTCTTTCCTTATTCTTTTCTCAAACAAGGCAGAATATAGAGAAGTTATCAAAAATTTCTACCTGTGCAGTGGAAGGGGCTTGATCTTGGGTTTTTCAGAAGCTGAGGAGAGCGTTTTAATCTGAGGCTTGGCTGTTGGTGATGTTTCCAAATCTCGGCTAAGCTCGGCTTCAGTTTTCTTAATGAATTCATCATATGACTAAGTTTAGGAAAATCAGAGGAGTCACTATACAGAATTTTAAAAACTATTTTAAATTATAAAATATTCAAACAGTAAAATGTAAAAATCTTTCTTCTAGCATCAGTATCATTCCTGAGAGCTCTAACAACAGTTTGTATAACATTCTTGAAATTGTCTAAGCAAGACGTAGCATTGTAATCCTAATATCAATTAGGAAATGATAAAGTCTCAATCTGCAGAATCTTAATACTTATGAAGCAATAATTCAGGCTCTGCCACATTAAAAAACTTCTTTAGCTGAAATAATTATTCTTTAGAGGATGGCCTAATACTTTCATGGTATTTTAAAGAAGTTAGGCATTATGCTGAATTTCGATGGCAGTATGCTTCTTAAGGGGTAAGCACTTAGGAATACAAATCCTGAAGAGAAAGAAGGGAGGTTGGGAGTATGATAGTTCAGAATTGCAGAAAATGTTTCCTAGTTATTAGCATTCTGTAAATAAAACTTCAATAATTTATAATTCTCATTTGTATGAGATTTAAGGCAAGCTCTCCATCTATTAAATCTCTCTTTAGTTTTCTGGGCTAAAATCCCTACTTTTACATTTCTCACTATTTGAGACTATAGCTGTTTTGTTCAACACTGTATGTCCAGTGTGCCTGGCGCAAAGCAGGCTGTCAATAAATATTATAGAAAGAATTAATAAGCAGATAGATGCTTGTCTATTGCTAAAGATTCCTAAAACTTGGACTAAAATCCCTACTTTTACAACTCCCACTATCCATATTACCTTCCCCTGAATTCTCAATGTTTTAATAAAGTAACTTCCGATATTAAACATACAATACAGCTAGATGATCTACCTTGCTAAGTATATATGAGGATTATGATGTCTCAGATCAGAAAATGATACTTATATAAGTGTAGATGATTCAGTAAATCTGTGGTCAAATAAAATCCAAAAGACTTTTTAAAAATGTGAATTGCTATGATTATATATTTCTCTATCATATACTATACTTTTAAAACCTAAACACAGAACTTTCTTTGGTCTTTATTTAAACCATTTAATAAAATGCTTACTAAAACAGATCCTTATGGCACTTCTCTACAGATCTTTTTCGTTAACATATCCATTAATGAACATTTTTGAGCAACGCTGTTCAATCTAATAGATTTCATTCAACTTTCAATGGCTCATTACCTATAGTAGTGCTTTTAAATCCTGGGTCCTACCCTAGACCAATTAAATAAAAATCTCTAGGAGTTAGCTGGGATATTTCTATTTTTCAAAAAGCTCCTCAGTTAATTCCAATGTATAGTCAGGTTGAAGACTACTGACCCATAGGATGAAGTCTAAACTTACCAGTCTGGTTTCTAAGGTCCTGAACATGATTCTTTATATTTAAACTTTGTTTCCCACTACTTTCCAGCATGAACTTCCCAGTATGGACACTGTTTCTTAACCACTTTTTCTTAATTCTAAACATCTGTGTGAGTTTCAATCTCAGTTCCCAATTCCACTTTTTGCAGATCTGTGAGTAGGCCTATTTTCCAGGTAGAAGATAGTACAGTAGAATAGTAAGGGAACAGGATTTAGAATTAGAGCTAGAGTAAAACCCTAGCTTTACCACATTTGAGCTATGTGTCCCTGGATATCATCAATCTCACCGAAACTCAGTTTCCTCATCTGCAAAACAGGGATAGTAATATCCACACTTCATTTCTTTGAGAATAAAAGGAAAAAAGTATATGAAGTAATTAGCTGACTTCTGGACACATAAACAAGCACTTGAATATTTGATAACTGAATTTAAAAATGTAGGAGGAACACGTTTGGTGTTACCATGAGGATAATCAAAAGGACAGAAATTTTGGCTAAACATAACAAAGAGCTTTCTAATACTTAGAGCACCTGGAGTCCAATAATGAAACCAACTCCCTTGAAAATGTGAAGTTTCCTATTACTGGAAGTGTTTGGGTAGAAGCTGAATGATCTTCTCTGGTGATGCCAAGAGAAGGGACTCTTGTGATGAACAGGAAGTTCCGACCAATTCTATAATGAACACTAGGCTGGCAGAACGTATGCAAGCAACAGGGAAGTAACCAGAGGCAGGGACATTTAAGAGGCTAAGCAGACAGTAGAGGCAAGAGGTCAAATACTGCCAAATAGTTTGATGGCAGTGGCAATGGGAAGGGACAAGCAAGAAACTTTATAAAAAGGAACCAATGACATCTGGTGACTGAATGGATAGGAGAAAACAGAATGAGGAAG
Organism: Miniopterus schreibersii; assembly: GCF_964146895.1. NCBI lineage: Eukaryota > Metazoa > Chordata > Mammalia > Chiroptera > Miniopteridae > Miniopterus > Miniopterus schreibersii. The sequence continues at coordinate 20,139,075 of NC_138119.1, read as the reverse complement.
CTGTCAAAATCAGGTTTCCAGCCCGAAGAATCAGGGAAGGTTGCTAGGTCTTGGAGAAAAGTCAAGTTTAGGGTTATTTAGGGCCATCCAAATAGTACAAAGAGCCATACTAATAAGTTGTGTGGCATGAAACATCATTCTTCTAACAATAAAAAAAAAATTTTCATAAGGCAGTAATAATTCCAATAACTAGATTTATCTAATGTTTCTTTGCTTAAGAGAGCATGGATATCAATCTTTCTGGGTGTAATCTTTCTGATTCAGAAAAAAACTTTAATACTGTAATTCATTTTAATATTTACTTTAATACTTAACATTATAATATTTACTATTTTAATATTTAAATTAGTGTTGTAAGCAAAAGTGTGTTTAGATAGCCTGATTTTTTTTTTAAGAGTTAGGATAAAATGTGGCACCAAACAAATACTGAAAAATCCTAATTCATTACTTTATTAACAATATTAAAAACATTTGAGGTGTCACATCTGCATTAGCCCTGACATTAAACCCCTTTCTTCCCATGTCTAACCTCTAACTGTTTGATCAGGCTGGCTTCCTGAGCTTTCAGTCTTTCCTTCTGCCTTTTTTTCTGTTCCTTCTTCAACTGGTCCACAACTGATTTTCTTTTCCGCAGCTCATCCTTCAGAGCTCTGATCCTACCTTCAATGTCACTCTGGTCAGATGTAGTTTCTGAAAGAGACACAAAATCTTTTATTTAATTTTAACTTAAGAATAAACTCAGTAACTACTAATAAAAAGCAGTAATGTAATATTCCACTTAAATAAAGTCAGTCTAGAAACTAATACAAAATAATACTGAGTAACCTGTAATTGAAAGATAAACTTAAAAAAAAAGTAGTCAACCTAACATTTAAAAAAAGAAATTTGAGCTTTTGAAAAAAATTTATTAGCCATTTGCATTTCTTCTTTCCCTTAAATCTCTACTTTTTGGTGGGAGTGGTCCTCCTATTTATTTTCACTTTCTAATCATACTGTTTGGAATTGTAAACAAACTTCAAGGTATGCTATCTTGGAAAGATAAACAGCTGGAAGTTTATAAACTTTTAGGTTAGTGAAATTTGGACATTCTGTAAAGAATTATTTCCTAGTGATAAGTTAGTCATATTTAACTGTCCTTCTCCTATTAATAGACAATTTAATAGTTTTAAAGTCATATTAAAATCAAACTAGCTTTTACCATTTTAAACTCCTTGTGAGTCATCAGCTGATGTCCTAATACCACATAAAAGAAAATTATAAAGAAATATACTCTGCTGTAACCCTTCTTTGGAAGCTCTTAAAATATGTGAAATGAAGCTAGTTAAATCTTATTTTCTTCCCAAAAGTTCATACACATAGTGTCCCAAAAAATGTATACACACACTTTGAATAATTATAAAGGCAGTGTTTATTAAAATACATTTCATTTTCAAAATTAAGCTATCAGCTGTTAAAATATGTAAACATTTTTTTTGGACACCCTGTACACACACACACACACACACACACACACAGAATAGCTGTCCAGTTATAGCAAAATCATGAAAAGGACATTTCATTATAATTACTGTCATATATATGAAAATAGGTATCATTTAAAGACAATGCTTATTTCACTACACAGGGAAATTACATTAAAAAAAATTACTATTCCTTACACCTCCTCCATGAATCACAATGGTGTCATTTCCAAACACTAATGCTGAGTGAGAAATTTAATAGAGTTAAAATAGAAATATTACTATATACAAATCTGAAGACGCAGATATACAACAATAACATTACATCTTAAATTTATAACCTGCATTTTTTTCAGGTACTTCAGATTAAATTACATAAGAACTAGTTGCAAATTTATTTAAATACAAGAAGAGAATATATATATATATATATATATATATATATATATATGTAATGTGATCCAAATATCTGGATTAGAAATAATGAAATCTAAGTTCCTGTCATTTCTGTGTCACTGAGGTAAGGTATACGAGTAGTGGCATCACACTGAGCCCTTAGCTTGGGCAAAGTTCACTACTTATTGATCAACACTCATAAAATGAAGTATTGATAAAGGCCATTTTCAGTTTTGGATCTACTGCTGGTAATTGGGGTAAGGTGTTTGACCCTTACCAATTTCTAGAACTGGTGTGAAGATTAAATAAGGTATGTAAAGCATGTAGCACTAGTACCTGAACTACTATATAAGCACAGTAAATGGTGGCAGTATTAGTGATCATATAAAACAAACATTTTTATGTGGCAATATTGCAGGTAATACATTTTTTAGTTCAAAACTAAAAAAGGTGGTGGTGAGGAAAGAGCTACTGACTACCTCCCTCATGCTTTTTTTTAATTTTTGGGAAAAATAATCAATTGGTTTCAGCATTCAAAGGTTCTGAACTCTCAGTGGTAGGTATAATAGTGATTCAATTAATGATAGTAGTACAATAACTGGGGACAGGACTGCAAACTGAGCTACAAATTATAATCTTTCTAAGATAAAGTATAAATCCATACCTCTGATCTTCTAAAACTATATATTCTTTTAGCTTGATAAGCTTTATGTGCTTCCAAAACTTGAAACATCACTTTTTTTTTATTCCTCACCCGAGGATATGGTGGTTTTTTTCAAATTGATTTGAGAGAGGAAGAGAGAGCGCAACATCGATCGGTTGCCTCCCATACTCACCCCGACTGGGGATTTAATCTGAAACTTGGGTATGTGTCCTGACAGGGAATCAAACTCGTGACCCTTCTGTGCACAGGTGACACTCAACCAACTGAGCCATGCTGTTTTGATGACTACGGTCTTGTAGTATAACCTGATATCAGGTGGCATGACTCCTCCAATTTTGTTCTCCTTCTCAATATTGCTGTTGCTATTCGGGGTCTTTTGTGGTTCCATATAAATTTTTGGAATATTTGTTCTAGTTCTATGAAATATGCCATTGGTATCTTAATAGGAATTGCACTGAATCTATAGATTGCTGTGGGTGGTATGGACATTTTATTGATGTTAATTCTTTCTATCCATGAACACAGTATGTGCTTCCACTTATCTGTATCTTCGTCAATTTCTTTCTTCAGTTTTCTGAGTACATCCTTGGTTAAATTTATTCCTAGGTATATGCTAAGTAAAATAAGCCAGTCAGAGAAAGACAAGTACCACATGATCTCACTCACATGTGAAATGTAATGAAACAAACAAACAAACAAAACAGAAGCAGACTCTACATAGATAGAGAACAGTCTGACAGCTGCTAGAAGGGAGGGGGTGTTGCGAGGCTGGGTGAAAAAGGTAAAGGGATTAAGCAGGAAAAAACACCTCACAGACACAAACAGCATGATGATTACTAGAGGGGAAAAAGGGGGGGGAAAGAGGTAGAAAAGAGTATACAGGGGATAAATGGTGATGAACCCCAATAAATTCAATAAAAATATTTTTTAAATTTTTTAAAAAAGAAAAATTTATGAGTTGGCATGGCTGAGCTGTGAAAAACTGGCATTAAGATTTTAGACTGTTTCAATTTAACTGCTTCACTAAAATGAGCTTGGAAGACACACTCAATATGGTATTATTTATCCTACATAAACTGAGCATTCTGTTTAGATATATTTCCCAAGATCAACTAACACCTTGAAGTCTTTTAAAGCAGAGGCTGCTCATTCTTTTGTAATCTATATACTGCAGATATTCATAGTGGGACAGAGGTTATGGAAAAACAGACAATGTTCTCCACTGCGATCTACAGTCTATTCTCTGCTTTTCCTCTTTTGAGCTTTATGCTATCCTGCTTTACCACCCTCCATCTCTCCTCATGGTCACTGTTAATTCATTCGAGAAACATTTAATAAAGATCTATCTATGCAATGCAAAGTACCTGCTAGGAGGGTCGGCTGGTGTTATAATTGTTAACAAAACATAGATGCTCCTTTCCAGGAGTCTGTATTCTAGTAGGGGAGACCTGTTGGGTAACATTTGGTTACAACTGATGTGCTGTCTGGTGTAAGTGGAAGCATAGAGCGCAGTAGGAACATGTAAGCATCTCTAAAACATAGAAAAAAATACTAAATGCCTGATGAATAAATGATGCCCGTCAACACTAGATAATCTAAGTCTGTCATATTTAGTGTAATTAGGGATATAATTACTTATCAATGAAAAGCAAAGAATCGTGCAATTTAATCTTGGGAAGAAAAAAGGCTTATTAGCAAATGCAACAAAAGATAACATCATAGCAGCATATGGTTAGACAAAGCTTATTAAGAGAAATTCAAATACAGAACGAAGTAAAAAACTCTTCGTTATTAGTCTTACCTGACTGTGTCATAGATAATGACTCATCTGACCAACTGTAACTGGGTTGATGGGACTTGACAGGTAGACGACATTGTCCTCCAGTCCTATGACTTCCTTTGCTAGACTCCTGCTTTGACACAGACGCACAGCTTTTGGGAGGTGACTGTTCAAACAGAAAACCAAATAGAAACTCTCCGTGATGTAGTTGTAAATTCTATTTAAAACTTGAGATACTAACCAGTTAAAGATATTTACAACGAATTTTAAATAACTCTATGACATAAAAAGTGAAAAAACAGTTCACAAATTTTATAAAGGATAGCACTGTGAGGATAATCCACATAAGGCATCTAGCATACCACCTGTCACTTGGTAACTAAACACTCAATAAATATTAGTTATTATTATAAAAACCACTTTAAGGCACACTAGTTTTGATTTCTTTGATATATTTTCTTGTGAGAAAAAAACCTAATTTTTAGTATTCAATCAGATGATGGCTATCCTGAAACTCAATAAGTATGCTAGGTAAAATCTAATCATTTTATGGCAAGTAATAAAATAATAAGATTGTGTCAAAAGGCATAGTTTGGCTGTAAATTCCTAGAAGGTAGAAATCATGCACAAGTCAATTATCTATACAACAAGCCCATTATCAGCTAGCAGCCAGCACTAACCTGAAAGTTATATTAATTAGAAGCTTTTTATAACCTAAAAGCTCTGTTTTCCAGTGTGCACACAAAGCACTGGAATATTCTGCAGCAGAGCATGAACGGGCTCGTCACAAAAATGATTTCACCCTCCGAATCCCTCAGGTGTGCCACACACAGGCAGCTCACTGATCTCCCAGCAGCGAAACGCTACTCTTCCTTCACACCCACATTAAAAATAAACCTTAACAAAGGGCAGTTCATTCTGAATTTAGGCGGATTATTTTTCTTAAACATAGACAGGCTTTCACAAGGTTTGTGTTCATTTAATATTTGATATTGTTAGGTTAGTTCCTTTATATACTTTATAAAGTCAAGTTAAAAGAAAAAAGTTAAGTTTGTAGCTTAAATTTTTACCAGCTAAGTTCTACTTATGAAGCATAGAATTAAGGACAATGTGGAAAACATTTTTATTCTAAAAGTGACCATTATTCTAATTTAAAATCAATAGCCATTTCAGATCCTGCCTTAAAATGTTAAAACCATACTTTTATTCTGATGAGTTATAGAGCTGTTATAAACTACATTACAGAAAAGGCACACTGGTATGATTTAAGCTCTTAATTGTTTCTATTATATGACAAAACACAGATTTTAATAATAACTTGTGATGGTCCTACATATTATCTTTATCAAAGACCTTAGAAGTTCCTATACCATCAATATTAATAGACTTAATAGCATGTAATTTTATAACGGTCACTAAAGTAGAAAGTCGTATATTTATAAATCTTTAGGAATCAATGAAAAGCTTTATTTCTATTCAAATGCCATATAATATATGTTACAGGTATAAATGATAGTTGACAATGTCATTAACAGCAAGAATATAACTGTTAATAATATACCTTTTAGACATGTTTTTTCCCTAAAGCTTTAAGATATAAATACGGATTAACTTACATGTTTACTAGGAGAAGTAGAAGATTCCAGTTCTTGTGAAAAAACCATGTCTTCAGTAAGTATACTGTGATCTGGACTACCTGGCTGCTCCTGAACTATGGACTCAGATGGTATATATTCAACAGCAGGGCTGCCCAATTCTTCTGGAATAGAGCTTTCACTGTGTAGATGAGAGTAGGAAGGTACTGGAGATTCCGTCTCACTTACTATTTCTAGAAAGAGAGAGTAAAAACAGAAAAAAGTACACAACCTAGTCAAGGGAAATGTTCCACTGTTATACTTTATATTTCTTTTAGCATAATTTCACTAGTTGCATTTAAATATAGTTTTTTAATCCTATCACTTAATGAACCACATTTACTATAAAATCTGTTAGTCTAATAAAGAATTTTGGCTGACGCAGAGATTATCTATAACATATAATCAGCAATGACAGTTACTGACACCCTTAGTGTTTTTGAAGATGCAGAGCAATTACAACTCATATATTCATTTAGGAGTGAAAATTGGTCCAAACACTTTGGAAGACAATTTGGTAGAATTTGGAAAAGATGAAAATTCTGTGATCTAGCAAATCCACTCCCAGGTATATATCCTAGGAAAATCTTGCATATAAACAGCAGGAGACATGTACATGGTCATTAGCAGGATTGTTATAATGGTCAAAAACTGGAAGAAATGCAAACGTCTATTGACAGTGAAATGAATAAATTGTGGTATATTTATACACTGAAATGCTGCATAGCAATAAAAATGAATAAAGTAGGGTTTATGCATCAATGGAGATATACTATAAATTTTATTTAACATTTTCAGAATTTGTAGTGCTGTCTTGGACACCTCTGGAATTTCATGTCCACTGTGGCCTCTGCTCTTTCTAAGAAAACAGAAATATGTTTGACACTAAACAGAAAATTCTTTTTCTTTTTTAACCCTCACCTGAGGATATGTTTTTTAATTGATTTTTAGAGAGGAAGGGAGGGAGAGAGAGAGAAACATCCATCGGTTGCCTTCCATACATGCCCCGGCTGGGGATGAAACCCACAACCCAGGAATGTGCCCTGACCAGTATTCGAACCATCCATGTTTCAGTGCACAGGAAAATCCTCAGCCAACTAAGCCACTCTGGTTGCCCTTTTTTCTTTTTTTTTTTAACAACATAGTTGTTATTTTCTTTTTCATTCATAGGAGCTGCTTACATATATTTGATACTATTCCTTTGTCAGATGTGTTGCAAATCTCTTACCTTGTTTTACTTTATGGTGTATTAATGAACAGAAATTCTTAATTTATTGAAGTCGAACTTACCAATCATTCCCTTTATGGTTTTTGCTTTGCATAACATATTAAATCTTGCCCTCCCCTTGGTGCCATAAAGATACTTCTTTAATACTGTCTTCCAAAAGTTCTATAATTTTGTAACATTTAAGCTTCTCTTTGCCCCAAGATGGATCTTTTTATATTATCATATAGGGATCCATCTTCATTTGTTTTCTCCCACAAAAATTTATTGGAGAGTCCCTCCTTTCCTCACTACTTTGCAAAGTTACCTGTGTCAAAAGTCAAATTTCCTTATGCAGGGGTCTTTTTCAGGGCTGTTTCATAGTTCATTTGCCTATCTCTGTACAAATATCATATTATTTAAATTATTATACTTTTAGAAGTCTTACTATCTGGTCAAATAAGTTCCTGCATTCTGTGGTTCTTCTTTAGGAGTGACTGTCTTTGCTTTTTGGTCCATTGCCCTTTTATATAAATTTTTAAATGGGCTTATTAAACCCTATGAAGAAATCTTGCTGGGTTTCTGATTTAAATTGTCTTGAATCTATAGATAAATTCAGGGAGAATTAACATCTTTATGACACTGAATCTATGTGTGAATAGGAAAAGCTTTCCATTTATTTTGGTCTTCTCTAACATCTCAATAAAATTCTTAACTTTATAAACATAAAGGTCTTGTATACTTTTTGTTAAATTTATTCTTAGGTACTTCATATTTTTTATTTCTATTATATATGGTAGCTCTCATAAAAATTAGATTTTTCTAACCAATTTCTGCTAGCCTATGGACATGTAATTGAGTTTTATTTATGGATTTTATATCCAGCAATCTTGTTAAACTCACTTATTAATTCTAATAACTGTCATGTGAATGTTAGATTTTCTATTTGCATAGCTTAAGCCATAATAATGAAGAGTTCTGCTTCTTCCTTTCATTCCTTAGGTGAAAATAAGCATCTGTCTTATTTCCAAATCCAGAGGGAAAGTCTTCTATGCTTTATCATTAATTATGTCTGTTTTAGGTCTGGTTTGCTGCTTTTATTAACAGATATCCTATATCAAATAAAGAAAGTTCCCTTCTATTTCTACTTTGATCTGAGATTTTTTTTATTACAAATGTTTTTCAGATTTTATTAAGTGCCTTCTCTGAATCCACTGAGATGTCATGTATTTTTTTCTCCTTTGTCTAAGTAATTCACCACATTATTACTTTTTTAATCTATGTTAAACTCCACTTGGTCATAGAATACTCCATTTCCATTTCATGGAATTTACCCATTTCTTCTAAGTTTTCAAGTATATTAGCACAAAGTTATTCACAATATTCTCCCAACTTTCCAATTTCTGTAGCATCTGTACATGTATCGCCTTCAACACCCTTACTCATTCACTTTAAAAAAAAAATGAAGTAAATCTTTTGTTATATTAGGCTTTAGTTTGTAGTCTGAATAGAGTATTTATTACCTTTCTGTTCTGTTCTCTGGTCCTCCTGTTCTTTCTTAGGAGTTTTAGGTTTTATTAATTCTTTGTCCCAGGCAGCCAAAGCCTGTTTTTCCATTTGACGAATTTCTGCTTCTTCTGCATCTAAACGTCGCTTCCACTCTAGCAGCTCTTCTGCATGTTGTCGCCGTTGCATTAGTTTTTGTTCCCGCTTTGTCAGAAACCTATGGTCACACCATGAACAATGAGAGAACACGTCTACAGGCAGAAATCACTTTGAGAGCACTATCACTCAGCACCTTATCAACAAGCTGTGTGAAAAAGTATATTCACACTACTCTGAAAAAAGCTTGAGATAATAGAAGCTTTGATAAGTCAACTTAGAAAATGAGAGAATTTATGTTTTACTTGTAATTGGAGCAAAGAAAAAAAGAGTGGTAAATTCAGGGGGAAAATCTTCACAACATCCACACAACCATGACTGATACTATACATTCATTTTTCATAGGTGATTCTTTTTCATAAGAGAAGACATAAGAAGTTTTTTTTGAAGGCTTAGGCCAGAAAACACACAAATGCAAAGCAACAAAGACCAAAACAACAACAAAAAACAAACCCCAAAGCCCCCAAACAAGCAAGCAAACAAAAAACATGTTTATGTCCCTTTTTCAAATTCAGTCTGGTTTTGCTTCAGGCATAGTGAATTTGGTACCCATTACCTAAGAGATACAATGTCAGGTGTTAATCTGTTTTCCATAGAGAGAAAACTGAGCACCACAGTCAGATGTCTTATGCATATAAGCATAACTGTTTATTTACTGGAATAAAGGATGCACCAAATGCCTAAATTTCTCAATTTAACCCAATCTTTGAAATTAAATAGCCCAGTATATCTTAGCTCCAAAACATTAGGAGAAATTACTGATTTTAGGAAAAGTTTTTGAGTAGCTAAGAAGTTACTATGAAACTCTCCTCAAATGTATATGCCACAGCTAATTAAAGGTGGGCTGCTTAGATTACTGGTATTAGATCTGCAGTGGTAGCTAACCGACAAAAATGCACCCAAGCACCCAACAAACACTTAATAAAAAGCACAGGAACTGTCACTCCACTTCTTGGACAGTCAGCATGTCAAATTAATGTAGAAATAAAAAGGTAAAACCTATGTGACATTTGACAAGAGGCCCCTAGGCTGTTAGGACAAAAAAAAGAGAAAAGAAGCAAACGAAACAAACAGAAAGAACAGAGCATGCTCTATCAAAGAGTGCACTGAAAAAGGTGCAGTTACCTGACCAACTGGTTGTAGATATACAGCTGGAATTTGGGATGAAGGTTGGGAAAACAGACACTGAGAGAGGCCCAGTGATGAGACGTAAAGACAGAGAAGAAGTAGTGAACAGGAGAGCAGTGTCTACAAAATAAGGAGGAAGATTTTAAAACCAAGAGATCCAAGAGGCAGAAAGAATGAGAAAGGGAAAGCATAAGAGCTGAATGAGGAACTTTCAATATGTTTCCTGAAGAACATTATAAGCTACTCAGTTAAAGCAAGTGTTATACTCTGTGTGACATATAAAACATGTACTTTTTATAGACCTTACCAATGATTTCTGAATAAACGTGCCTTCTCTCATGTTGCTTAACCATCATCTATACTTTCAGGTAAATTTACTTGTTTGTAAGCAAAGTAATAAGAAGCACATTGCGCAGCTAAATAAATTTTCCCATAAGCTTTAGCATAGAGTACAACAATAATGGCTGTGAACCTATATATCAGCAATTCTACACACATGTGTAATTCTGAGCAAGTGATTTTTATATTTGTACCTTGTCATATATTTTAAGCTTGAAATTAAGTAAAAAAGCACTACATTTGCCTTACTTAACCTTACCATCGTGATCAACTTGAAAATAATAATTTAAAAAATCAATTTATAATAAAAATACACTGTTCACCTCTACAACATAAAACTTACTGCTACTAACAGGACCTAGTAGAGTATCGTATCTTGCTTTATATTTAACAAAAGGCCCACTTGAATAATAATGTTGAAATACAATATCCATTCTAGAATATATCAGGACACATAATTAAGAGTAAACTAAGCTAGTCCCAATTTAAAAAATCATGCTGTGGACATCTCAATCACAAGGTTAAAGGTAAGAAAATTACATAGGTTAAAGTTATAAAAATAGCAACCCCCCACTAGTTTCCCTCCTTTTTAAATCTCAAATAGGTCATTATATACATGAAAAGATAAATAAGTCTAGTAATAGTTTGGAAAGGTTAATTCTCTTTGACAGAGCATGCTCCTGTTCACACGCACACAATAACTTGTAGATCAAGGCAACACTGATTGCCTTGGAAGGGCAAGGAATAATATCAGTATGTCACAGAAGTGAGAAAATCTAGGTATAAATCCAGCCACTCATTTGGATTTTAAAAAGTATGTAGAATCTTGCCTACATGTATATTTTTAGAAAACAGACTACCTCAATGTCTGTTTTCCACATACACCTTAGTATTTCACCTCCCCTTCAATTACGCATACACACACACACACACACACACACACACACACACACACACATCTGGATTGCCTTGATTTTCTACACCAAAATTCAAGGAAAAATAACTTTGCCTAATTTCAGTAAGACACTGCAATCTTCCTTGCCATTCTTTATAAATGTATAATAAACTTATTTTGATGTCAGTTATCAAAATATTATGCAAAAACACACATACTTGGCAAAAGGTCCAAAAAAAAAATCTATTCATAACAATCAAATTTCACCCACCCTCTTATTAAGTGTATAACCGCTAAATGCATGCATGACCTAGTACAAAAAGTAGAATATTGAAACGTGAAATAAACTGTAAAAAGATACAATTTAATTTTTTTGTCCAGCACAATAAAGTATAATTTTCTCTATTAAAACAAATACTGATCATTTCCTTCATTTGTAAAGATTAAACAACATATTTAAAAGGTCTAGGTTAGAAATGAACATCAAAAGAAATGGCTAATAGAAAAAGAAAATAAAATAGCTTAAGAAACAGTATAAGAAAAGTTTAACTTAAAGTTAGAACTTCTTCCCAGAACATATGTTCCTTATCTAATATATGTACATTCTAGAAATAAAGAATATCTTTTAAAAGCTGAATAAACTAAAGTTGAGATAAAAGAAGCAGTATTTCACACTAGAGTTAATCCTTCCAGATGCTGCACAAGAAATAAAATTTGTGAATTGTGAAGATATAAATGCCCACTAATAGAAAATGCTACTAATACATTTTATAGTTGGTGTTAAGGCATCACCCCAACAAGACCTCTGATAGTAACAGAACAGTGGACTAGGATTAGATATATAATAGATTTAACACAGTATGGAGATTACTATGTTTCTATAATGTTAAATCTTAAGAAATTCGTGAGTAATTTTCGCTTTCACACTCTAAACTTGAGCTATGCAGCCATTCAACTCCAGCTATCAGCTAATGGGCACTTATCCAGTTTCAATAAATAGGTCAACTGACCTATTTAGAAGGGTCAGTTTCTACTTAGATAACTTTTATGTCATCAATGTAGTGTTTTGAAAAATCTGAGGTTAAAAGTAGATAGGCCAACTTAACTGAACTTTAACTTTAGCTGGCTTAAGTCTGGAAAGCAGGGTTCTAGCTCTAGCTCTGCCATTTGACATGTGTGACCTGGGACAAGTTACTTAATCTCTGTGGGCATCAATTTCTTCCTGTAAAACTAAGGGACTATAGTAGATGACTTCCCTAAAAACCCTTTTACCACAGCGTTTTATAATTTTCCATTCAAATACCTCATCACATTTTTTTTAATACCACAACAAACTGCTAGCCCATGTGACATAAATGAGAACCTTTTTTGCCCCCACTGAGCTATTATAATTGTAGATTGTTCCAACATATTATAAAACCATATAATTTGAAAGTGCAAAATTAAGATCTAAATTTTAAATGAAACTTTTAATTCTAAAATCATTTGGTTCTGAAAAATATTAAACAAAAGCAAAAACCTAATATTCTAAATAATTTTAAAATTCTTACTGGATCGCCTGGCCGGGAGTGGCTTAGCGGTTGAACATCAACCTATGATCCAGGAGATTGTGGTTCAATTCCTGGTCAGGGCACATGCTTGGGTTGTGGGCTTGATCCCCAGTTGGGGGCCTGCAGGAGGCAGCCGATCAACGACGACTCTCTCATCACTGATGTTTCTATCTCTCTTTCTCCCTCTCCCTTCCTCTCTCTGAAATCAATAAAGATATATATAGTTTTTTAATTTCTTTCTGATGTAGGATTCTTTAATTCTGTATTGTTATAAGTAAAAATAAAATTTGTCTATACCCTCTTCTACCTTCTCCCAGTCCCTAAGCATTCTTAATGATATTCAAAAAGAAAGCGCGTGGCTCAGCGGCTGAGCGCCAACCTAGGATCCAGGTGATTGGGGTTTGATTCCCAGTCAGGGCACATGCCCGGGTTTGCGGGCTCGATCCCCAGTCGGGGGCGTACAGGAGGCAGCCGATCAATGACTCGCTCATCATTGATGTTTCTATCTCTCTCTCTCTCCCTCTCCTCTCTGAAATCAATAAAATATATATTTAAAAAAAAAAAAGAAAGATAAATGAGGATATAGATAGTACTGACCTAAAAGAAAATGCAGTCTAGTACTTTTTTCCTATAGCAAAATCTATTCTATTACTCAAAATTATCTAATAATTTGCATATACTTAAATAAATAAAATAATACAGGTATATTATTCCTAATCTAGAAAGTAAAGAAAATGAAAATACATTAACAGACTATCAGGATTTATTCAGCTACTACACTTAGTCTAGAACCTTCTCTAAGAAAAATATATTTCTAATTTAAGGCAACATGTAATTCATTCTTTAAAATTCTAATTAAAATTTCTTTAATGAAATATCAAAAGCCTTCTTTTGCAAATCCTTAACTTTTTAAATTCAGCAGATATGGCGAAGATTTCATTATTGGTCAGGCAATACCAAAAAATTTTTGTTTTTGTTTTGCTTTCAGTAAATATATTTTAAAAGTTTATTTTTCAATTACAGTTTACATTCAATATTATTTTGTATTGGTTTCAGGTGTACAACACAGAAGTTAGACAACATATACTTTACAAAGTGTTCCCACTGATATTTCCAGTACCCACCTGACACCATACATTGTATTACATTATTATTAACTACATCCTCTATGCCGTACTTCACATCCCATGACTATTTTATAAATACCAATCTGTACTTCTTAATCCCTTCACCTTTTCCACCCAGTGCCCAACCTCCCTCCCCTCTGGTACCATAAATATTTTTAGACAGAGACACAGTTATGTCATACAGTGTTTATAGTTTAACATTTTAGTTAAAACCAAATAAGTTCATTTACTCCTAACTAGGAATATTTTTAAATATTTTAAATATTTAAAAGGAATGTTACAGAAGTTTTTTGTGACCACAGGCTTCATTTTCCATGCTACTTTGATCCACAATAATCAAACAAAAAAATAACTATGTTTTACTTTTTCTTCTTAAGCTATAAAGTACTTTCTAATTCAAAAGTATGTTTAATTCTGAACACTCATCCATGAAAATTTCCTTGATATATTCTTTTCAGTAAACATTTCTTCCTCTTCTGAAATTCCTTAGCAATTGATTAATATGTATTCCTCTAAGGGAACCTGATACTTGTTTTTTTCCACCTAGACTATAAAGTCTTTGAGGGCAGGATTCATGTTTGATTCCTCTTCACATCCCTCAGAACAAATAACAGTACCTAGTAGCAAAGGCTCAAAAAATGATTTTATTATTGGGTGTCTACTATCGCAAAATTAACTTACTATTTATTTAACTCACTATTTATTGAAGGAGATCTAACGCTAAAGCTTGTGATAATCTGAATAGCATTTTAAAATTAGCTTTCACATTACATTGTTCTGGAGATCAAAAAATATTGCATAACAATAATATTCCTTTTTAATGCATTGGTAATTTTGGAAAATACTCCAGTTCATCCTCAAATTTCAGCACTATCATCCAAACCTTAAAGCTAACTTCTTTGCCACTACTGTCCTTGCCCCATCCCTACCCACAAATACAACTGCACAGCTTCAAACAACAAATCAAGAGGTCATTAAAAAAAAAAAAAAAGAAGTCATGAATGCTTCAAGGCCTATTCTCTCTCACAAACTTCTGAGAAGTTTACTGCAGTAGTTGACAAAGGAAGGGAGAACAACACTACAAAAATTCTAGGTGTTCAATATTTTGGATTCTGAAAAAATAATTAACAAAATAAATAAATTCAACCTTGAATTTGTCAAGGTTTAACCAAATCTGAAATAAGCACCACATAAATAGACTAATCACAGATAAACAGGGATTAGCGGTTTCTTCTACAGATGTGATTAAAATTGTTAGGCTATTATTCATAGAGACTAGCAGTGAAGATCATACTGATATAAACAGGCAAGGGATCAATGACAACATTACCCCATGAGCTGTCTTCCCTCCAACATTTACCATTCAAAGACATTTGGAGACAGATATAAAATGTCAAATCAGTTATAAAAATTTATGAGAGAGATTATTCTGAATTTAAAGAACCTTGGAGCAATAGAGAATGTCTATACAGGCTATTGGAAAATTTTATCAGGAAAGGAAGAAAACATCTTTACTCTAAATTTGAATAAATTCCTATTTGAAAAAGCCTTAATTAGTCCATCCCATGGAAATCATCCAAAAGGGATATTTACACATTGGTGAATATTTGGTTTCACTTTCTTACATTTTTTATTTTTTAAATTTGTATTTATTTTTTAAAACTTATTTTTATAATCAACTTGGGTATTTTAAGTTATGAAATGACAATATTAAGTTTTTGAAATGCAATTTCAATTAAGTAATGAAGTGACAATATATGACACTGCACCTATAGTTAAAAAGATTTGACTTACACCGGGCGTGGCTCAGCGGTTGAGCATCGACCTAGGATCCAGGAGATCGCAGTTTGATTCCCAGTCAGGGCACATGCCCAGGTTGCATGCTCGATCCCCATTTGGGGGCATGCAGGAGGAAGCCAATCAATGACGACTCTCTCATCATTGATGTTTCTTTCTCTCTCTCTCTCCCCCTTCCTCTCTCTAAAATCAATAAAAATGTATTTTAAAAAATAAATAAAAAATTTAAAAAAGATTTGACTTACAACTGTCTGGCTGTTCAGAAACTAATTAAATCATAGGTTGATTTAATGAATATAGAGCATTATTTTGAATACAGAGCATACTTATGAATACAGGGCATTATTAAATTTAGTGATGTGTGAGGTACACTGCCAACGGATTATCACGATACAACTTAAGTTCAAGCTATAGTTCCAATTGCTAACTTAAAATGGCAATCAACAAAAATTTGTAATGGGTTTCCTCTGTATTTAAAGAAGGTAGAGGTCCTTCTTTAGTCAAAGATAGGGTCCACAAGCAGCTAATTTACAAGCATATTTAATCAAATGTACACCCAAAAGAGTAAACTCTCACATAAATGTCCTTTTATATGGTCAAAGTTGACATACAACTGAGCTACATTTAAGTAGGAGTAGCTTACTTTAAAAGAGCCTTTAAAAACTCATATAGTACTTTAAAATGTTTTAAAAGAATGGCAGAGTGCCAAATCATTCAACATCCCAGGAGAATTTCAGTCTTTGTGGTTTCAATTCAGTAGTCCACACCTACTCATCACAAGGTTAAATTTCACTCTTCTATTTGAGTAAGTCTGAGGGCTGTAAGAGAGCCACAGGATGAAATCTCAGGACATACCATTAATTAATTGCTCCCCCAAGTCAGTAGGCCTGTCCTCAGATTTCAGAGAAGGTACAAATTTCACACTTAATCGTAACTTTTGATAAAATAAAGGAGAAAATATTGTCATAGGTATATGTGCAAATACTACTTTAATTTTAAAAATAAGAAACCTGGCTGTATTAATAAAAACATTAATAAAAACAAGAATATTTGCTTTATAAATTGTATCTATAGTTAATTGACTTCTAGATTGACTTAATCATTCTGCTAAAATGCTACTGAATCTGTAAAATACTATGTTATATCAAACTAATCTAATGAACTATATTAAAAATATTATTTGTAGCTACTACTTTCAATGTAAACAGGAGATATTTATAAAAATTAATTACTTTTCATCCATGCGGCTTCTCATTTTCTTCAGTTTCTGCATAATGCTGCTAGTTTCACTGCTGGAGATGGAAATGGGGGAAGGACTTCGGGTCTCCAAGTCAGTTGGACCAGGACTGATTGCCTTATTAACCTTTGTATCATTATCACTATGAGAGTCCTGCAAAAAAAGGGGGATAAAGTATTACACTTTTACTGGAATTTCAAGATCTCAAAGTGTCATAACCACTGTCATTTCAAAATTAAGTTTGTCTTCAAAACAGTACTTGTAAAATAGCTGAAATTACATTATTACTTAAAGGACAAAATTATATCACATATTTAAAACTGGCTAACATATAAATTTTATATTTTACATGTATTTTACATATATTTATATATAATCAAAAAGTATAATATTTTTTTAAGACTTAAAAAAACCCAAAACTGCTGTTGCTAGTAATCTGGTATCTAAATGTCCTCTCTAATTTTTAAAAATTGAACCACTCAAAAGGAATATAAAATTACGGACATTATAACTATATAAAATATATATATAGACACAAAGAGTATTTTTAATCATACTGATGGATGGATCTTTCTTCTTTAAATATTTCTTATGGAAAACAATGTTTTTACAAATTAAAAGTTTATAATAAAAACATTTAGGAACCACTGGTTTAATCAATATATTATTTCTGATGAAGAAAAGTAAAACTTTAATTGCTTAGTAAGACTTCCCTACAAATAATCATTTACTCTCTCAACTTTTTGGGAAGATGGGTAGAAGCAATGGTGACTATTTTTATTTTGGGAATAATACAAAATTGTTCCCTTTCCCCTTCCTGAACAATTCAGTCCTAAAATCATTAGACGGAACAGAATAAGGTAGAAAAAGAAAACGGGGCTGAGTGAGGTGTCCCAACCTGACTGGGATGAAGAGCATCTAATGCAGGATAAGGGGGGAGTCTGAGCCCAAGTGAAGCAATGAGAATGTCCACATGGAAGTGGTCCTACATGGCAAGTCTTGAGCCTAGAGTGAGGTGGGATGCTCAGAGAACGAGTCCCAAGAGGGTAAGAAAGGTATGGGGGTGGGGAGGAGGGAGAGGAGATAGCTTGACTTAGGGAGTCAGAGCTGGGTGAGGGGAGAAGGGCATCCACATGAAGAAAAAGGTAGCAGTGGTTATGGGAGATGGGTTACATAGGAGGAATCATCAAATCATTAACTATATTAAGGAAAATGTTAACCAGTGATCTGTCAGAGAAGGATGTTCCAAAAGAGAGAAAACTAGAATAAACCTTGTGGTGCTGGATTAAAATTTGAAGGATCAGTATTGAACTACTGATTTATCAGTTTAAACTCATAATACATATATAGTATATGCACATATGCATATAGAAATTCCCTAGACCAGCCATTTTAAACCGGTGTGCCACAAGAATTTTTAAAACATGCAATACTTGACTGTTTCCCTCAGATTGTCAAAAAAAAAAAAAAAAAATGACAGCAGTCTGTCTGATGTGAATGAATCAAAATTTTACCTGTTTTTTTGTTAGATCAGCAAAAAACATATTTTTTGGTGTGCCACATAATTTTAGTAATTAGTTTGTGTGCCATGAGATGAAAAAGATTGAAAATTGCTATTGCTTAGGGGGAACAAAACCTGAACAGCAATGAGCATGCCTCACTCCAGATCTTGGTTTCTAAATAATTTTCCTCCTTGGGGAAACAGCTGATTTTAAGGCTGGGCAGGCAAAGTACAAAATGATCCTTGTTCCAGAAAACATGGAAGTGTCAAAGACTGATGGGACATGTCTAAAAGACAGAGAAACCTGGCTGAAGAGGCTTCTAAAGGCCCAATCTGGGACAGAGTGAGCATCAAAACAAATGATAGTAACAAACTGTTAATGCTGAGTAAAACAGGAATCCATGAGTCCATACTGATATAAATAAAAGAATAAATTAAAGTTTGATAAAGAACAGGAATGTATGCAGTGTCAAAATACCTCCATGCAAAGTACTTATCAATTACAAAGGGAAAGAGAAAAACTTGACAGTGAAGCCTGGCAGATGCCACCTTAATCAAGTCAACATCATCATTAATGGTTTAAATCAAAACCAGGTGCCACAGGATCAAATGCAAGGAGAACACAGCATCACTTATGTGATATTCCTGCCAAAGATGCACAACCTGAATCTAATTAGGAGGAAAAACCAGACAAATCCAAGTTGGAGAACATTCTACAAAATAACTGGCATGTAATCTTCCAAAGTGTCAAGATCTTAAGAATCAAGGAACATTTCCAAACTGAAGGCGACTAAAGAAACATGAAAACTAAATGCAATATGTGATTTTGAACTTACATTTTGATATAAAGAAGATTATTGTGACAACTGGAAAAATTTTGAATGGGGTCTGCAGGTTAATGGTAGTAATGTATCAATGTTAACTGTTAGCAACATACTCTCAAGTCAAGAAAACAAAGTTCTTTATACTGTGTTTAAAATTTGGTATAAATTTGAGGTCGTTTCAAAATTAAAGTGTATTTTAAAAATCAAAGCAGAGAATATTAGAGAGTAATTTAACTGTACTGCCATACACGGGTTTTCCAACACTAGCTATAGTGACATTTTACAGTATTTTAGAATAGATCCAAATTTTGTTTCTGTCTCCTTTGAACCATGTATTATATTAACATTGGATAGCTAAGTAGCATATAAAGAGCAAAAATAGTCTCATTAATTCTAAGGAACATATATGGATTATAAGAAAGAACAAGGTTCTCTGTTCTGAGTTCATAAATGAAAAACATGTTTAAACTAATATATGAGCCATGTGTCCCCTTCAAAACTTGAATATTCCAAAGAAGAAAAAAAATACTGTCACTGTACATAAAGGCACATGCATAAAAGTTTACCCTAGTTCATCATGTATCATAGTGTTAGAATGAGCATACCCATATCAGAAAATGAGGAAGGGTTAGGTATTAGCAAGCAGCATGAGGCTGAAAACAAAGAAATAATCATTTCATGTAATTTACCAATTTATTCTCCCCTGCAGACTTTAACTTCTCCTGAAGTTTCATGGTGGTTTGTCGGATCCTTTCTATCTCTTCCTGCTGTTTAAGAATCAGTTGTCTTTCCTTCCGAGCTGCCTTATTGGCTTCTTGAAGACGTTTAATTTCTGCCTAAGGTTTAAAGAGTTAGGAGAATAACTGAGATTTGGAGGAGAAAGGTTCAAAGTAATATTATAAAAAGAAAATCCAATCATCTCATTTAACAAAAATGAACATATACAATATTTCAAGATAAAAGTAATAACACTGAAAACTTTGTATTGAAAAAGGAAAAACAAGTCACACAACTCAATAATTTAACAAAATCCCTTAATTTAAATAATTGTATTACAACAGACTGATAATTTCATATACCCTTTTTAAACTTAATACACCCTTCACACTTTTCCATAGCTAAACTCATTAACGTAACCGTTATTCTACTGCTAATCTCTTAAGTCCCTTATAATTTTTTTACCATCACCAACAATGCTTTAATGTCTATAATTGTTTCATACTATGGATTAGGTCTTTAGGAGAGATTCCAAAAAATAGGACAAATAAGTGAGAGGTTGAATCATTTTATGGCCCTTAACATAGTTTTAAAATTGCCTTCAAAACATACTTGTCTCCACTTAAAATGCCACCAGGAACATTTAAAACTACACTGCAGCAAACTCTCTCCACACAGGATATTATTAAGTACTCTGTTGCTAATTAAGTGGGAAAAAGATGATACACTTCGCTGCCAATAAATGTTAAAATTTAACAGAGACTATCCCTTTTTCCATAAATGTTTTAATCTGTTTTCTTGTCAATAAAAATAAGCATAATAAAGATATTAACAATTTGTTACTTATAATTTCTTGCAATCATGTTTCCTAGGTAAACTTAAAAAATAGAAAAGGCTATTTAAGTGGTAATCCAACATATAACTCAAATGATTAAATTCACTGGCCATCTAATAAAGTAGTAACTGGCAATAGATCAATATGGGAAAAGAAAACTAGAATCTATTGACTTCATACGGACCAGGCAATAAGAAGCACATTTACATATATTATCACATTCAGTCCTCACAAACACCACATGTATAGATAACCTTATTCCTACAGATAAGGAAATTAAGTCTTAAACTTGACAATGATTACACAATTGCAAGTGACAAAACTAGAATTCAAATAGTAACAACTACCATTTATTGATCACTTACCATTGTGCCAAGGGCTGTTCTAAGTTTACTATATGTATTAATGCATTTATTCCTGCCAACAACCCTGCAAAGTATGTTATCATTATTATCCTCAGTTTACAGATAAGGAAACTGAGGCACAGAGAAGTTAAGTAACTTGTCCAAAGTTATGAAACTAATATTGGTAGACCTTGGATTTTAACCCAGGCAATCTGCCTCTAGAGCTGAATTTTTAACCACTACACCATGCTGCCTTTCCAGGGTTCAAATCCCAGGTCTTTCTGAGTCCACTAAGCCAAAATATTTGTCAACTTGTAATTAATATGCCTTGGTAATCTATATGGGAAAACAGTGACTAAAAAATTAATCTAAACAGACTCTCACAAATACCTTAATTTTTAAAATATAATTTCAAAGGACTATTTTATTTTACATACTAAATGAAGGCAGAGGGTCTGACTCTATTGCAGCGATTTTCAACCTTTTCATTTCATGGCACATTCTGCGACACACCAAAAAATTTATTTTTTGCCGATCTGACCCCCCAAAAATAGGTATAATTTTGATTAATTCACACTGGATGGCCATTGTTGTGTTGGCTGTCATTTTTTAATTTGACAAGCCAAGGGAAAAGAGGTCAGTGGCCCTGACTAAATAGTCAGGTATTGCATGTTTTAAAACTTCTTGTGGTATACAGGTTGAAAATCATTTCCATATCGTATTAAGTTACCAGTGACACTCAATCCTAATTTGGAAAAATATAGTAGACTACCAAGCAACTCCTGTAATTACAGTAGTATAGGCATAAACAATATATATATATATATATTTTAAATATATCTTTATTGATTTCAGAGAGAGGAAAGGAGAGGGAGAGAGAGAGACAGAAACATCAAGGATGAGAGAGTCATTGATCCGCTGCAGCCCACAACCCGGGCATGTGCCCTGACCAGGAATCGAACCCAGATCGCCTGGATCCTAGGTCGATGCTTAACCACTGAGCCATGCCCGGTCAGGCGGCATAAACAATATTAAATATCAATTAAATCTAATTTAAAGTAATAAGAAAAAGAGATTAGGCAAAATAGTAGATTCCACACCTAACTTGCCTTATGATAAGTTCTCTTAAAGGAGTCTTTTTCCTAACATACCTTTTCTTGCTGCAACCTTAAGAGCAAACCACGCTGTTTCTTCCGAAGTGGGGGCATTTTATCATCTTCTCCTTTATCTCGTAGATGTCTGCAAATATTTCCCATCAAGACAACGATTAAATTAAATTTCTATTCTAATGTCAGTAATTTCAACCACTAAAGTCTCTAAACCAATTAAACATTTTCAAATGGGGAAAACAGTTGCTGCATGCAGCAATTCCTATCCCAACAATTATTTTGTTGCATATGTAATATATGCAAATCCTAGACTGCATCCTGTAAAGAGAAAACAGCTTTGAGATATTTACAATATAAGGGAATTAAGCATAAAATAACGACGTAAGAGTCAGTTAAGTGATAAAAGAAATACAAAGAAAATGGTTCATGAGTAGAAGGTCTTAAAAGCAACATGATTCAAGGATGGCAGCCATATTTCTAGCTTGTGAAACTGGATGAGCAAATCAAATTAAACATGAAACAATAACATCTTAAAGCATTTGCTTTTAATGAAAGGAGAAATTAAACAGTGAAAACTTTGTTCACTGAAAGAATTACTTTTTCTGATGCTCTAGCCAGGCTAATTCAGCCTTAGTTTTCTCCTTCAAGGCTTTTTCACGGAGACGCAGGAGTGAAGATTGGTGAGCTGCCCTCATTTCCTCTTCTTTCATATACTGTCGAACCATCTCCATAGTAAACTTAGAAAAGCTATCTTGTCCTCCTGAGAATGGCATGCTCAGCTCCTAATACAGAGAGTTTACTTTGAGTTTATCATCATCTAAACCTTTTGGAATGTAACTAATTCATTAAAAGAGGTATGAAGAAGAAAAAAGAGGTATGCACTTATAAAATATTATATAAAAATAAATTTAAAATGTTGCCAACCATATAGAAAACATTATTCAAAAAAGTTGAGAGAGTAATGCTCATCTTAAAACAGGGTAAGAATTTGTCCCTGTTATCCAAAAGGCTTACAATTTATTAAGAATAAATATAAATTTTTAAATAAAGTTTTTTAAGAGTGAAACAAGTAAAAAAGCTAAAGGGATAACTTTGGCTCAAATACTCAAAGGCCTTAAGGAATAATTTTGTATTCTACTTTGTGAGGGAGGCAAAGCAAGATTTTTATCGCAGAAGTATACCATAAAATGAGTATCTTAGGAAAATCATTTTGGTAGCTGACAATTGAGTACAAGTACAAAATGTAGCCTCACAACTTTCAGAGAACACATTCACAAGTACTTATGAAGTATCTCTATAGGTAACCTGAAATGCACCTTGGCAGAAGACAGTGTAGTCTTTTCTGGGGAAGTTTCTTCATCAGAGTCATCGTGATGGCCTCTTTTCTTTTCCATGTTAAATCTGCGATGACTCTCAGAAGGTAGTAAAGATCGAAATGATTTTTCTTCTATTTCATCTTCTGTCATGGATTCATCAAATTTCAGGGAATATTCTGTTGCAATAGAAGCTGAATCTAAAAGAATATGGAGGAGTAGATTTTATCATTAACAATTTTCAGTAGGTATTCACTTAGTAATGCTTGCTGCCTCTTTATGGGACAATATAACAAACTCGTATACTAATCACTAGCAGTAAGCATGAAAGAAAATTCACTTACCTTACAAACTCTAAAATATCTAAAAATATTAGTACAAGAAATATGGTAAAAGTGTAATGTACTTCATATACAAAGAGCTCTTATCAATCACTTAGAAAACTAATACCCCTATAGAAAAATGAGAAATGGTCAGACTGCCCCCCCTCCAACACACACACATTCTGGCTGATGTGTATGTGTTTAGTTTGCATCTGTTTAAAGTTTATTCTTTGTGGATGTACAATACTAGGGTTTTGACAAATGCATAGCATCAGATACTACATACAACCATAAAGAACATACAATACCTTACACAACAGTTCACTAAAAGTTCTCCCATGCATCCACTTTGTAGTCGATCATTATTCTTCCACCTAACACCTAGGAACCATTAATCTGTTTTCCATCCCTATAGTTTTGCCTTTTCCAGAATTTCATATAAATGGAATCATATAGTAGCCTTTGGGGCTTGCTTCTTTCACTTAGTAAAATTCACTTAAAATGCAACCATGTTATTGCATGAATCAATAGCTTCTTCTCCTTTTAATCACTGACTAGTATTCCACTGTATAGATTTATCAGTTTATCCATTCCCTACATAAAACTTCTCATAGCTTCTTTTTAGCAATTAATAACAGTGCTATGAACATTAGTGATAGGTTTTTGGGTAGACATACATTTTTAAATTATTTGGGTAAATACCTAGCCATGTGATTGCTGGGTCCTTAGAAAATACTGTGAAAATGTCTCCGAAGTAGCATTTTGCACTCTCATCAGCAATAAATGCAAGTAGCCTCCAGTTGCTCTGCATCCTTGCCACCAATTTGATTGTTAGTTTTTTGGATTTTAGCCATTCTAACAGGCATGTTGTAGTATCTTACTGTGATTTAATTTTCATTTTTCTAATGACAAATGATACTGAATATCTGTCCTATGTCTATTTGCCATTTGTATATTTTCCCCAATGAAGTGACTATTCATGGCTTTTGCACATTTTTTAATTGGGTAGTTATCTTCTTGTTGCTGAATTTTAAGAGTCCTTTAAGGTAGGAATTTTGGCCCGGCCGGGAGTGGCTCAGCGGTTGAGCGTCGACCTGGGATCCAGGTGATCGGGGTTCAAGTCTGGTCAGGGCACATGCCCAGGTTGCGGGCTCGATCAATGACTCTCTCATCATTGATGTTTCTATCTCTCTCTCTCCCTCTCCTTTCCTCTCTCTGAAATCAATAAAGATATATTTTTAAAAAAAAAAAGTAGGAATTTTGAGGAGACAATTCAGTCCCTAACATTCCACCTTCTGGCTCCCCAAAATTCACTCCTTGCTTGCAAAATACATTCACCCCATACCAAGAACCCCAAATATCATCTAATTAGGTATGGGTGAGACTCAAGGTATCACTCATCCTGAGGCAAAATTCCCTTCTAGGTATGAACCTGTGAAACAAGACAAGTTACGTGTTTCCAAAATACAATGGTGGGACAAACACAGAACAGACAATCCTATTCCAAAAGAGAAAAATCAGAAAGAAAGGGCCTCTAGCAAGTCCAAAACCTAGCAAGACAAATTCCATTCGATTTTAAAGCTCAAGAATAATCCTCTTTGGCTCGATGCTCTGCCCTTCAAGCCCACAGAGGTGGCAGTCATGCTTTCCAGGCCCACCAGGGTGGCCTTGCCCGCTCACCCAAGTGGCAGCTGCACCCCCTTGACCATTGGCATCAGATTTGCTTCTGAGGCCCTGGGCAGGGGCAGCCTGGACAATTGAAACCAAGAAGGTGGCCGCACCCTATGAAACCAATGAGTGGACAGCCTTGTCACCTGGGCCTGTGCACTCTGAGCCTGTGGTGGCAGCAGCTACCCTGCTGATATGTGAATCACCCTCAGGATATTTCTTCTCTTCTCTTGAAGAATAAGGCATGTTCACAGCTGGGTAGCTCTCCTGTCTTATCCTGAAGAACCCCAGAAGTCTGAAAGTCTTTCTAAATTTCATCCCTTCACTTGCCCTTCAATCCAAATTAGCAGTGTCTCAGCTGGTATATTCCTAGTTTCTGCTGAGATGGCTGATTAAATCCATGGGTAATCTCTTTACGGAGTGACTGTCAATAACACATTTTCTCATTTTTTACAATATGGATAGGCCGAGAGTTTTCCAAATCTTCAAGTTCTGGTTCCTTTTTGCTTAACAATTCCTTCAATTTATCCCTCCTCTCACATTTTACTCTAAGCAATAAGGAGAAACCAGGCCATGACTTCAACATTTGGCTTAGAAATTTCCTAAGCTAAATATCAAGTTCATCACTTTTAACTTCCATTTTCCACAAAACCCTAGAACACAGTTCAGCCAAGTTCTTTGCCACTTTATAACAAGGACTATCTTTCCTCCAGCTTCCAATATGTTCCTTATTTCCATCTTTATCTGACTTTATAAGAATCACCTTTAACGTCCATATTCCTACCAACAGGTCTGCAAGGCAGTGTAGGCTTTTTCTAGCATGCACCTGAAAACTTCTAGCCTCTACTCATTAGTCAGTTCTAACGCCATATCCACATTTTTAGTATTTGTTATGGAAGCACCCCACTACTAGGTACCAAGATCTGTATAAAGCAGCTAGGGCTGCCATAACTACAGACTGTTATATCTACGTATTATTTTCATTATAAAATGTACAAAAAATATTTTTAAAGAATGAGAAAAATTAAATATTTTCTTCTTGGACTCCAAAGACTATCTTGCCCACCCTGTTTTGAAGACTACAAGTTCTACACTATCAATCAAAAACATTAGTTAAGAGCCAGTTATTTAAAAAATAAATTCTAAAATAGAGACTGCTAATATTCTGACTTAATGTATCTTAAAGGTATCATTTGTTGTCAGATTCTGGTTTTTTTTGTTATGTTACTTACCGACCATGATTTGACAGGAATACAGCTTTTGTTTATGACTTAGAAAGAGTTGAGTAATGAATTTTAATACACTTACTGTATCTGGTGTTGTCATTATTTATAAGAAATTATATCCTTCTTATGTTATTTAACATGTAAAGTTCTAATAATGTATTCTTTGTTGTTTTTTTTAATATATCTTTATTGATTTCAGAGAGAGGAAGGGAGAGGGAGAAAGAGAGACAGAAACATCAATGATGAGAGAGTCATTGATCTGCTGCAGCCCACAGCCAGGGCATGTGCCCTGACCGGGAATCGAACCCTGATCGCCTGGATCCTAGGCTGATGCTCAACCGCTGAGCCACGCCAGGCTGGGCTAATAATGTATTCTTTTTATGCTTATGTTACATATATATCTATAATAGTATAAAAGTAGTTTTTTTCAGTGTTGAGTATATATTTTTCATTCACATGAACATCTCCTAGATTTAGTTTTGCCTCCCCTTAGGATCATGACACGTAATCATACAACATGTTAGTGAGGATTACTGGCATAGTGTATGGCCTTAAAACAGTTTCACCTGGATACATTTAATATCAGGCATATAACCTTGTCTTCATTATCACCGTGTTCTAATTATATTAACTAGCTCAGTCACAAATATCTCAAAGGGTTCTGGAAGCCTCCCCAAACAAATAATTGTACACATATGTGCAAAGAAGTTACCTTTCTCATCGGGAAGAGATGGTACACTGTCACTTCGAAGAGAATCATCTGCAGCAGTCTGAACCTGTTCATCAATAGAACTCTCCATCTTTCCACTATGAAGTTTCTTCTCATTTTCCTTAGAAGACGGAACTGAAGGACTTTCTTGACGGCTGCTACCACTACTGCTTCTATTTATAAATATTATAGAAACAAAAAAAAAAAAAAGACGACAAAATAAGGATAACTTCAAAGTAAACTTATTTGGCTAAGGGAATAGGGCTTATGATCAAGATACAAAATGATAAAAGATGTAATATAAAACATAAAAATAAGCAGACATAAGTCTGAGAAGGAACTTTTAGAAAAGATGACTAGGCGAGAGGAAGGATTCTTTTTTTTTTTTAATATATCTTTATTGATTTCAGAGAGAGGAAAGGAGAGGGAGAGAGAGAGATAGAAACATCAATGATGAGAGAGTCATTGACCGAGCCCACAACCCGGGCATGTACCCTGACCGGGAATCGAACCCTGATCGCCTGGATCCCAGGTTGACGCTCAACCGCTGAGCCACACCCGGCGGGGCAGGATTCTTGTTTAAATAGTCATAATGGGCAACCACTATTCTGAAGCTATCACACCCATAAGTCCTTTCATTTTAAAACAAAGCTGCTGGGAAAAGGGGCTTCCACCTGGTATTTCCACTTCCTTATTTTTCATCAACATCACGATTTACCAGTCTGCTTCAACCCCAATTAGTCTACTGGAACTATTCTTATAAACGCCACCTAAACTCTAATGGCCAAATCCAATAAAGTATCTGCAACATTAGATGGTGTTGACACCCTATCGCCTTCTTTAAAAGTTCTACTTAGTAAAGCAAACGTAAGTAAAATGTTAACATTAAGGTAATCCAGATGAAAGATTAAGTATAAAAACCAAACTTATACAGTGCTTATATAATATAGGTTCTCAAGGAATGGCAGCTATATTGTTACATGAAACAACTGTTTTACAAATCAGCTAATTAAATGGGGAAGCCAAACTTTGAAGGGAAGACACTATTTCATTTAAAGAAATGATATTAAGGAGTCAAAAAAAGCAAAGTCTCAGCCACTTATCAGCTTAACTACAGCAAACTTTTTTCACCTTCTATCGTGATTCTTGTATCTTGAAGACTCAGAATAACTATCATATGAAGAATACTTCTGGTGCTTTAAGTCAGGAGTCCCTTCTTTATTGTGAGAGAGTGAAACAGACTGATTTCTCCTACAAAGAAAAAACTGATTCAACATTAAAAGTCTCTAATAACTGTAAGATTTTAAATACTGCTCAACAGTATGAGATAAAATCTTGAATGAACAGGGATTATGAAATAACTTACACAGTATTTGAAGGCATTCATTCATAGAAAGGGTGTATAATACATTAAAGAGTGTCTTCTGCTTGCTTATGAGAAACAAGCACAAATCACCCCAAGTATCAATGAATATGAATAGACTTAAAACCTATGAATTACAGATAGTCAAAATGTGATGTAAAAGAAGACACACACAAAACATGATCACATTACCCAGCCCCACCTAAAACACTCTCTAATAACTTTTCACTAGAATAAACAATATCCTTAAGGTCTGCGAGGCCCTACCATGATCTGATCCCTGCATCATCTCCCACCATTCTCCTCTGCTCTCTGCTTCCAGTCCCATTGGTCTTCCTTCCTTTTCTCTTCCTACCTTTACATGTGTTAATCTGTCTATTCCTTACTTCCTTTACATCACCAACTCCTTTTCATCCACTGTATCTCACCATAAGCTTTACTTCCTCAGGAAAACTTTCTCTGACCTCCTACTAACCACAGGATATTCAAATTCCTTTGTTATATATCTCAGAGACAACGCTTCTTTCTTTCGTAACACTTACCTCAGTTTACAGTGCTCATTCTCTTAAGTGGCTGTTTGATTAATGTTCAACCTTTCCCTTTAGACTGTATACCCGAAACTATATTCCCAGCACCCACAATAGTGCCTGGAAGACAGTAGATACTCATTATATATTTGCTGAATGACTGAATATTAACCTGTCTGTTTCAGCTCTGGTCCTCAGTTGTTTCACGAAGTCTGGAGCATGTTGCCGCTGGTGGTCATACAGTGTTGCTAGGGGAGCTCCTGAAGCAGTAATGGCATCTGAGATATGAGTTCGAGTCAACTCTGCCATCTAAATATGAACACACAAGGCAAAAATAGATGAAGAACTAAGAGGGAGTGGAGTGTCTTGGAAACATCACTGGATTGAGAGCAAGCAAATTTTGTAGTAATAGGTGAATATTGTGGGCAAGTCACTTAGACTTTTTAAGTTTCAAGAGCTTCCTTATAAAAATAAAGGGATGTATACAATATGACTTCTAAGGTTTCACCCAGCTATAATAATCTACAAATTAGACAGAAAACCTTTAAGTCATATAATGAGCCATAGTAAATCAAAAATTAAATCTTCTTTCAAGAATCAATTCAATTACTATTTCCTGAGTCTTTTCTTAGCAACAACATGAAATACATTTTCCCTACGCTTAGCCACTAGTGCCACTGCTGCGTGTGTCATTCATTTCGTATTTTTTTAATCACTGCCTTGATGACTTGAAGTGTTTTTGAAATCTTTGTTAATGTTGTCTAAAATTTCCCTGAGAAAAGAGATGCTACTTTATACTTATTTGCACAATCTCACAGTATCCAATATATAGTAGGTTCATGGCTTTTTAATAAAAATAATTTCACAAGCAATCCTAAATGGTAATTGCTAAAATAATCTGAAACTGTATCTATTGATTATGATATCCTATATAAAGACAGCAGCAAAACTATTTCTAGCTTTATCCTTGGCACAGTAAAAGACACTAGCAACATGGGTAAAAATGAAACATCTTCATACAAAGCAGATCAGTGGCTCCCTGGGACCAAGGTTGGGGACCAACTGCAAAGAAGCATGAGGGAACTTTTTAGAGTGTTGAAAATACTGATTATAGTGGTGTTGATAGGGATGGAGAGATAAGATATAGCACTATACAGACACAGGTAATCTCTAAACTTGCCAACAGTCATCAAAGTGTATACTTAAAATGGATGCATGTTATTATTTACAAATTACTCATCAATAAAATCAATATTTTTTTAAAAAGCTTACTCAAGGGCAGAAATTTAGAGTGCTTCATCTTTTTTTTCTGCCTTTATACATTCAAATATACAAGACACTGCAATGAAAGGCCAAAGTTACTCTGATTGACTAAAAAGAACTAAAAAGAAAAAGGTTCTCAGTGGCTCTCACCTCGCAGATTTGGCGTGCTGCATCTGTGGTGAGGCGAGCAGTCTCTGTTTGCTGAGCAGCTATTTTACAAGTTGCCTCCTGCAGGACTTCAGTTACATCCCGTTGTGATTTAACCACCTGTTGTAATGATTCTGCATGGACCTGTAAATGAAAGAGCATAAAAAGGGAACTTCTGTCATGTCACAGAATTTATAAATTTGCTTCATGGATCAAAGCCTTACCAAACAAACAAACAAACAAACAAAAACCATTTCACAAGCAATCCTAAATGGTAACTACTAAAATAATCTGAAACTATATCTATTGATTATGGGTTTAAAATCTGAAGCATTAAAATCACTTCTGGAGTTTAAGTCTTAACTCCACTGTACAGGAGTTGATGTAACTGTAGACAAGTAACTACCGTGTACCTCAGCTTCCACTAATTAAACTGGGGTTAAATCCTGACTACTTAATTTCACAGGGTTGCTACCAGAATCAAATGACATGAAATTGACCCATATGACATATTTTACATATTTTCTTTTTTACTCTTATATAATTAAAAAAATACTAAAATGATTTCAAAGATATAAACTTAGGTTTAATAACTAGTACTTGCTGCAACAGAAGTTACCTGAGCTGCTTTGTTTCGGGTTTCTTCTAACTGTCTCTGACACTCCAGAGCCTCTTGTTCAGCCTTCAATTTCAAAAGGGCCAAGTCTCTTTCATGGCGTTGCTGCTGTGCCTTCAAGATAAAGAAGTAATCAACTATTAATTCTAAGAGACTAAACTATTACAATAGTGACTACCTTAAACACAATGCTATTTTCTTAATACAAATGTTTTGAAGCATAATGGGAAAAGAGCAAATAGAATAGACATCAATCATTTATCATTAATCAAAATATTTAGTGACTACCTACTATGTTTTTAAACTCACCATTAAGACTATTTTGAATAGCAAAGAAAAGAGAAAAAAACAACACAGAAAGCTAAAGAAGAAAACGCCACAAATACCTTTATGATCTGAGCCAGAGAAACGCTCTCTTGCTGAGCAAGTGAAATGCCTCTAACTCTTTCTACATCCGATAGTTGGCGCACAGACTCCTCAATGGCACTCAAGTAACTCAGTTCAGCTGCCATACGATGCTGGAGGCCAGCAGGAGAAAAGCGTTTAGAACCTGAAGGGCATAACGATTGTCAAATGTGAAAGTTCACATGAAATCAAATTACATCTCAGATTTCTAAAATTTATTTCTCATTTTAAGAGCCAAAGACAAAGACAGTGACTTATGAGTACAGTGTATTTTAATAGTTATTTCTTGTGTGTGTGTGTGTGTGTGTGTGTGTGTGTGGCCGGGGGGTGGGGGTAGGGGGGTGAGGGGTGTATGCACATGCATGGGTGTGTACATACATATATACCTATAAACACTTAGGAGTACATACATGGCATACATTTTTCAATGTTTTTGCTAATGCTGGCAAGATGGAAAAAAATCATCACTATTGAATCTCTTATGCTTCTTAATATTTATTTTCCTGTAGTTTCTGTTTAAAACTTCAAAAAGTAATCACATCTATTTGAAAAAATATTTCCCTGTAATTCAACGGAAAGAAATTTTCCAAAAAAGTAACCTTATTTTTATTTTATTTATTTATTTATTTATTTATTTATTTATGCGCATTTATAGCGGTCTTTCCTTATTAATTCCCTCATGACTTTGGTGGAAGTCTCCAATTATTATTTTTAAAATAATTTTTTTTCTTTTTTCAAATTTTATTTTTGTTTAAAATATTACAGATGTCCCTTTTTCTCCCCAATGACCCACTCCACCCCATCCCTTGCCCCTCCCCAGTCCCTCTCCTCACCACTGTCTGTGTCCTTGGGTTGGGCATATCTGCATATAAATTCTTTGGGGTAACCTTATTTTTAAAATTACAACTGCATGAGTCAACTTGCCTGGTGTTGAAGTCATCTCTGTAGTTGCTCTGCTGGAAGCCATGTTCATATCAGAAAAAGCTGCATTAGGCTTGAATCCTGCCATAGTTGCAGGCATTATAACTGAGGACTTAGATCTTTCTAATGAACTTCCTGGAAGGTCAAACTGCAACAGTTTATGGGAACTTGGAGATAGGGGAGAAGTTGGAGTCTTCTGAGATCTTCCCTTGTCTGATGAGACACTAGAAGATTTGTTTCAAAAAAATATTAGAGAAGGGAACCAGTTAAACAATTCATAAGAACAGCATGCATTACTTTCTTTATTAACATCAGCTTTTAAAAACTGTGATTCAGGCATTTATTGATTCAATATAGTCTGTATGCTGAATGAACTACTCTGAGCACTCCTCTTGTGACATTTATAGTGATGAACAAGCTACGGACAAACCCTGCCCAAAATAAGATGGAAAAGGAGTCTCTGGATTAAATTATCACTTAACTCTTTCCTCTACAATGTAAATACACCATGAATCATTATGGTAGTGTATGAGGCAAAAATCCTCTATTATATAGCAATAAAATTACAGCCACTTATAAAAGGTAAGATCAAGTCTTTTTTATTTTTTAAACCTTGAGGAATTTTAAATTTTATTTTTTTTAAATCCTCACTTGAGGATATTTTTTCTGTTGCTCTTTCAGAGAGAGTGGACGGGGGAGAGAGAGAGAGAAGCATCGATGTGAGAGAGACACATCCATTGGTTGCCTCCCGCACGTGCCCTGACTAGGGCCGGGGATCGAGCTTGCAACCAAGGTATGTGCCCTTGGCTGGAATCAAACCTGAGACCCACCCTTCAGTCTGCAGGCTGACGCTCTAACCACTGAGCCAAACTAGTCAGGGCAAGATCAAGTCTTATAAAAAATGTCTTAATATATGTCTCTAAAAGAGAAAAAAAATATCGTTTTGTATTAAAAATTAAGAAATGACAAAAACTACTCTTTTGTTATTCCTTTTAACCCAAAAGAAAAACACACACACACACACCAAAGTATGCAACTCCATAATCAATATAAAAATGAGATTTCAAAATCTGCATGAGCCATCTAATAAGTTGGGCAGGAGAGAAAAGTTCAGAGGGAGAAATAATGAGACCAAAAGAATGCTAACTAGTTGTGTTGAAAGAGTAAAAGAATACAGTTGAAAAGCCAAAGGTACGGGGCAAAGAAAATGAGATAGTTTGTGGCAGCTTAGTGAAAACACTTCAGATAAAGCTAAGTTCATAGAGATGATCTGTGAGCCACCCAAGTACCCCAAGGAAAGTAGTTGCTTGGCCAAAGGGTTGAGCCAAGAAAACAACTGTGGCAATAACATTTAGAATAGAAGGTGGGTTTGTGCTAGAGGCAGAGAATTCCTGAGAGAAAGGTTGTTAATAGTTTAGATGAGAGATGGCCATACTCTAAAGTATATATAAAGACTAGAGCTATGAACAAAACTACAGTATCTATTCATAAAATACAGAAATTCACTAAATGGATTCACTCAACACCAATAATATTATAACTTCAATTAAAATGAGTTACAGTATAAAAATATACATTACTTTACCTCACAGAATGCCCAGAAAGATCCTCCAAAGTGCTATCTGTGTCAAGACTCTGCTCATAACCTTTGACAGGAAGTTTGCTACTGGTCTCAGACTTCTTCCCTTGATGAGAGCCACGTTCTGAACCAGAGTATACTTTTTCCTCATCAGGAAGTGAGCTCTGCACATTCCCAGTGAGTGAATCCAGCCCTGTAAAGTAAATTTCTTATAAAGCTGATTCCCAATAGAAGCAACTGAAAGGTAATTGATGGATACCTAGTTTCAGTAAAATAGTAAGTACAGAACAGAATATTTAAAAATTGACATATTTTTAAAATTTGTTTTTCATATCTTATAAAGTTCACCCTTCTGCTTCCATTTAAGGAAACTGAAGTTTCTTCCATTAACATCCCCTATTTACTATTAAAAAATAGGCCTGGCTGGGCGTGGCTCAGCGGTTGAGCGTTGACCTGGGATCCAGGCGATCAGGGTTCGATTCCCGGTCAGGGCACATGCCCGGCTGTGGGCTTGATCAATGACTCTCTCATCATTGATGTTTCTGTCTCTCTCTCTCCCTCTCCTTTCCTCTCTCTGAAATCAATAAAGATATATTTTTTAAAAAATAAAAATAAAAAATAAATGGTTCTTGCCCAGCCGGGATGGCTCAGTGGTTGAGCATCAACCTAGGATCCAGGAGATCACAGTTCGATTCCTGGTCAGGACACATGCCCAGGTTGCAGGCTCCATCCCCAGTAAGGGGTGTGCAGGAGGCAGCCGATCAATGACTCTCTCTCATCACTGATGTTTCTCTCTCTCTTTCCCTCTCCTTCCTCTCTCTGAAATCAATAAAGATATATTTAAATAAATAAATAAATAAAATCACCAACGGAGTTTTTAAAATAAATAAATGGTTCTTAAATAAAATTATTAAAAAAGACAAGTATATAGAGTACTATTCTATACCTATGAAAAAGTAAATAAAAAGTCTTTCAAGGTTAAAACCCAAAACTGGAGAAAAATCTTATCAACTGCCAACTGAACTACCCAATCCTTTTGAAAAACTCTATGGTAAGAACTATGTAGCCAGATTTATAAAACTGTTGATGTTCACCCAGCCTGGCGTGGCTCAGTGGTTGAGCATCGACCTAGGATCCAGGAGATCACGGTTCAATTTCCGGTCAGGGAACATGCAGGGGTTGTGGGCTTGGTCCCCAGTGGGGAGCATGCAGGAGGCAGCCGATCAATGACGACTCTCTCATTGTTGTTTCTCTCTCTCTCTCCTTTTCTCTTCCTCTCTCTGAAATCAATAAAGATATATTAAAAAACACACAACTGTGGACATTCTCTGACTCAGAATGATCTCACCTATAGGAGTACCTTAAAGAGATTATCAACACCAACAAAAAATAAGTGGTATATACATACAATGAAATATTTGGCCTTAAAAACGAAGGACATTCTAACATGCTATAACCTGGATGAACCTTGAAGACATTATGCTAAGTAAAATAAGCTAGTCACAGAAAGACAAATACCCTATGATTATACACTTATATAAGGTACCTAGAGTAGGCAAATTCATTGAGACACACAGAACAACTGTTATCAGGGGTGGGGGTGGGGTAGAAGAGTAAGAGTAAGAGTTATTATTTAATGGGTGTAGAGCTTCAGTTTGGGATGATGAAACAGTTGTGGAGATGGATAATGGTGATAGCTGGACAATAAGTAAATTTACTTATTCCTACTGAACTGCGTGTGCACTCAATAATGGTTCAATTTCCTAGTCAAATCCAGTCACTTTAATCTACTAACTACTTTCAACTTCACCGGGAAGGAGCTTTTTGCACAGAGCATGCAGACACTCTTTTTCACCACCAGATGGAGTATACACAACAAAACTTACACTGGTTTTAGAATGTGGGGATAAGGAAGAAACTAAGTTTAAGATGATGCTGTGCAAAGTAAAACATACAGAGGTTTTTTAAGCCATTGTTAGAGGGGATTGAGAATCTGAAAGCCACAAAATACTAACTATACTACATATCATGTTTTATATTATAAATTTTAAAAACCTACAATGAATCATATTGCTTACGCTCCTATTCAATATATCATGATATTTTAAGTTGTACAGTATATTATAGTAAAAGATTTGGGAGTCAGAAGTCAGAATTCAGGCTTTGCCAATAACTAAACTTAAGTGAGACACTAACATAAACAAAGCATATTTTTGCAAAATAAAAGAATTGAGCAAGATCGGCATTTCACAAAATGTGTTTAGCTGACTTCTAATGTCATAACATGCTGGTTGAAGAATTGATTCTGTGGTCAAATAAATTTGGATAATACTTCATACTACATAGCCTCACTCTCTTCCTAAAATAAATAATGCATATTAGCATATTAAAAGTGTTGAAGAATTGGTAGGTGAGGGGCCTGTTTCACGCTTAAAAGCATTTCCCCAAATTTACGGAACCATGTAGTTCTTTCATAAGCTTTAGAATAGCTATGAAACAGCCTCTCCCACTGAATTAGTTTTTCACAAGAAAGGATAGACTTTGGGAAATGCTGATAAAATGATGTCTAATGTTCCTACGAATGACTTTTGGGATGCTTCCAATCTGCAAAAGTTATTACTAGGTTAATGATTAAGAAATAATTTTTGCTAGCACTCTCATATTGGAAGTTAAAAGTGACACTAGCTTTCTGAAGGGCTATTTGGCAAAATGTATCCAAATTTTAAACATGGCTTGCTCTCTGTCCCATTATTTAACTTCTAGGATATTCCCTTAAAGGAAAGAACCAGACTAATGCATAAACATGCATTTATAAGGATATTCAATGCAGCAGTGTTTCAGGGGGGGAAGGGGGGGCAGAAAAGAACCTAAATGCCCAGCAACAGGGAACTGGCTAAATTACAATATATTCAAATAATAGAACACTAGGTAGTCACTACAGAGAGAAATCCATATGAACTGACAAAAAGACCTCTGTAACCCACTGAAAGGACAAAATAGCATGTAAAATGTGATCCCATATATTTAACACTTCCTATTTATATAGGCCTACAAATTATCTCAAAGGATTCTTACTAAAAATATCAACATTTTACACTCATTAGGATGTCTATTATTAAAACAAAACAAACAAACAAACAGAAAACAAGTGTTGGCAAAGATGTGGAGAAACTGAAATCCCTGTGCATTACTGGTGAGAATGTAAAATACTACAAGCTGCTATGGAAAACAGTACGGCAGTTCCTCAAAAAATTAAGCATAGAAATACTGATCCAAGAAGTCCACATCTGGGTACATACACAAAAGAATTGAAAGCAGAGACTCAAACAGGTATTTGTACACCAATGTTCATGACAACATTATTCACAATAGCCAAAAGGTGAAAACCACCAAAATGTCCATCAACTAATGAATGGAAAAACAAAATGTGGTATATACATACAACAGAATATTATTCAACCTTAAAAAAAAAAGGACATTCTGGTACATGCTACAACATGGACAAAAATTGAGGGCAATATGCTAAATGAAATAAACCAGACACAAAAGGATAAATATTATACGATGCCACTTACACGAGTAATTTATCTAGAGTAGCCAAGTTCATGAAGACAGAAAGGAGAACAGTGGTTATTGTTTAATGGGTACAGATTTAGCTGGGAAGATGAAAAAGGTCTAGAAATGGATAGTGGTGATGGCTGCACAACAATATGAATGTGTTTAACGGCACTGAGCTGTTCACTTGAAACAGTTAAAATGATAAAGTTTATATTACATATATTTTAACACAATAAAATAAATTTTAAAAAAGTTAACATTGGTTATCTGTAAGCAGAAGGATTACAGGTGATTTTTAATTTTTTAGTATATTTACTGATTTTCTATATTTACTGATTTCTCCTCCCCCTCTTTTATTTTTTTAACTTAATGAACAATTTTTTACATTTAGAAAAAACAATTTTGGAAGAAAATCATTCCCTAAGGACCATCCTGTGAGTTTACGAGGCCTCTGCCTAATTACTGTATCTTCTCACCTCTACAGCAACATAGCCAAGAGCAGAATAGAGGGAACTGAAGGGTATTCTCCTCAATCACTCAAAAATACTTAGTGTGCCCAAAGGGCCAGCTACTGTACTAAGTACACATGCTATCTGTTAATTTCATGGAAGCTTCAAAATTACCATATGAAACATCTATTGCTACCACCTTTATTTTACAGTTAAGAAAATTTGAGTGTTATATATAATACTGCTCGGAGATGTACATGCCATAACGTTTTTTTAAAAAGCAACTGCAAAACAACATGATTTTCTTTCTTTTTAAAATAAAAATGTGTATGTGAGTTTTTTGTTTTGTTTTCACTCTCACCTGAGGATATGCTCCTCATTGACTTTTTTAGAGAGAGAGGAAGGGGGGAGAAAGAGAAACATCAATGTGAGAGAGAAATAACGATCAGTTGCCTCCCGTACACATCCAGACCAGGGATCAAACCTGCAACATAGGTATGTGACCGAACAGGGAATCAAACTTGCAACCTTTTGGTGTATGGGACGATGCTCCAACCAACTGTGCCACTCTGCTGGGGCAGTATGTGTCTTTATGTGTATATTGAAAAAAGAGGCACCAAGTGTAAATAATAGAGGGCTCAATGGGGATTTTTATTTCTTATATGATTGTTTATCTACAATCCTTAATTAAATTTTTTATCACTGCAAATGTATTCCTTTTGTATTAAGCAAAAGATTTATACTGTTATATATCAAAAAGTATTGCTATAATAAAATGAAACTAATTACATTATCATAAAGAAATTCACCTGCTTATGAAAAAAAATAACTTTAGATCACTACCACAGTATCATTGGTAAGAGAAAAAGTCACCATGTAGAATTCCACTTACATTCTATCTTTTCCTTTTTTCCTTTCCTTCCTTTAGAAGTAGATGAACGAGACGATGAAGCCGACTGGGCTCCTGATGAATGCTGGGAGGTAACATCCACAGAGGAAAGATCATAGGCTGACTTCCTGCTAGAATAGTCGTCCTTAATGCCCAAATTGCTACCAACAATACTGTCAAAGAATAATAGTGGTTAAAGAAAGAAATAACAAGTATTAAAATGCAGCTAAAGTATAGATTTTTAAAATCTATTTGATCACAAGGAGAATATAACTATACTCAAAGATGCCTTCCATTTTTCTTTTTCGTTTTCTTACTACCGTAAGCCTGGATTCTTTCCTATGGCTCAATTTATTACTAAGAAAAATATCAGGGAGTTGTTTACTGAAGTGAAGCCAACAAAGATGGACAACTTAGACACAAGAGAAAAAATATTTTTGATACCAGAAACTATGGCTTCAATTTCTATTCAGATTTATAATTTAATATATGATCATTATTTTCCTTCCAATACTCTTATAGGGGACAATAATGTAATATGTTCTACTTCAACCTAGAAATAAAATGCAATAATAGTATTGATTGGTGATATTAAATGTCACAATTAAATCCTTACAAGTTTTGATTTTAAAATTTAATCTTTTCTTTAGAGCTCAAAATTTAAAACTACTAGACCTTTCATGCTACAATTTTAATAATGCTTCTTTTCATTAGTCCAACTAGATATAACTATTTTTAAAAGATGATCCAAAAATTTCATGTGGATTACAATTTATAATTTTGGAAGAAAATTATACTGAATGTAAGTAATTACAGATTACTTTATAAAGTAACAGAATTAGGAAGGAAATTCTCTCTGGCAAAGTCTGATTCACTTGCTATATGCCTTTGTATAAGTAACTTAATCTCAGTGCCTCAGTTCCTGAAGTAGGAATGGTAATACTACTACTAATCATATCAGGCTATAATAAGAATGAGTTAGTACAGGTAAGGGTCCCTCAATCCTCTCAGTGCCTTGCACATTAAGTGCTCAATAAATATTAATATTATAACAGTTTTTCTTCAATGCTTTGCAAAATTTTAGATGTTATCCCAATTATAAAAAAAATTTACCGAGTAATTGGGATCATGAAGTCAAGGATCTCTCTGGTCGTCCTCAATTCTATCATAGAAAACCATTTCTTAATCTTCTTACATTAATATAAAGTGGGCTAGTTCTCCAATATGATCCTCCAGTGGGAACTCACAGATTGATTTAACAACCTATATTCTGCTTACTAAGTGCCAGGCTCTGTTCTAAGTACTTTGTATTTTACTGTATATTCAAACCACTCTATGAGACTGGTACTGTTATTTCCTCCCATTTCACAGACAGGAAACTGAGGCATAGGGAGGTTAAGTAATACACCCAAAGACAAATGACTAATAATCAGGAGAGTCAGGACTTAATCCCAGGTACTCTAAATCCAGAGCCTGTGCTCTTAAAAGCCACTGTGCTACGCAACCTCAAAAAGTATCTTTAAGCAAGCAAAATTTGACTAATATTCAGACTGCTATTCTCATTTGCACATTTTTCTCACTCTTCAGATTTTATTCTACATTGTCAACATATTCTTACCTAGGTTCAAGAGCTGATTTTTTTTCTGTCAAAGTCCCACTCCCTGGAGAGGAGACAAAATCATCTTCATATGAAACACTGCTTAGGGGAGTTGTGCTGGCATTCAAAGGCTGTGATGCTAATGTTCCTCTTTCCAACCTGTCTTCAAACCCTGTCAAAAGTAATCATTGAAATGAGTTTTAAAACAAAAATAAAAATACCACAAGCAAAGCATTCCACAACATGGGGATTAGCAACATCGATTTAGGAATGTTTTAGTTTGTTTTTATCTTTGTATCTAACAATACATTTTCAACTTATTATTAATTTTCAAGCATACATGAAAGTAGAGACTAGCATAATGAAACCAATGTATCCATCACCCAACTTCAACAATTATCAATACATGATCAACCTAGTTTCAGTTAAACTTCCTATTCTCCTCATCTTTCCATTCCCCTTACAGATCATTTTGAACCAAATCCCAGATAACATATCATTTCAACTGTAAATATTTCAGTATAACTATAAAATCTTA
Source organism: Miniopterus schreibersii (assembly GCF_964146895.1). Taxonomy (NCBI): domain Eukaryota; kingdom Metazoa; phylum Chordata; class Mammalia; order Chiroptera; family Miniopteridae; genus Miniopterus; species Miniopterus schreibersii. Next base: position 20,097,781 of record NC_138119.1, on the reverse strand, counting down.
ATGAAAAATCTAATGGAAGGACTTAAGAACAAACCCAAGTTTCTTATAAAAAATAAATAAATAGCCCAGCCGGGTGTGGCTCAGCGGTTGAGTGTCGACTTAGGATCCAGGCGATCGGGGTTCGATTCCCGGTCAGGGCACATACCCAGGTTGCGGGCTCGATCCCTAGTCGGGGGCTCGAAGGCAGCCAATCAATGACTCTCTCATCATTGATGTTTCTATCTCTCTCTCCCTCTCCTTTCCTCTCTCTGAAATCAATAAAGATATATTTAAAAAAAGAAAAAAAGATATATAAGTGGCTAAATATAAATTCAGGGAAATGCAATGTGATAACCGATTAAGCATAAGATGAACAGATGAAATCATTTGTCAAATAAGTTGCTCACCATGTAGAATGGAAATTTAAAAACTACAGTATCAATAGCTGACTTAAGGCTCAGCCTTACTCTCTAACCTGAAATTCTATGGTTATGTTAGCATAAAACAGGGAGAATCCACCTATGGCAGGAAGAACAGAGAAAGAGACTTGAAAGAATCGAGTCCATCATAGAAAAGAAAAGTTGTGTTGCAGAATTTCAGGGACAAAAAATGGACCTTTAGAAGTTATTGTTTCAGGAAGCAAATATGGAGCTACATTACTATTCAAAGTCTGTTTTTAAAATTAGTTTTGACAAACAGTAATAGATTTGTTTTCATATTAGAAATGTTACTATAGTTGCCCCTCTTAATTCCTGACCCCTATATTACCAATAATTCACAAGTCACTGTATTAAGAAATATACTATTTAAATACATATCTATGGTTACAGAAAACCTAGTACTGCATACATTTGATACATACCAATCTTGAACATCAGATATGAATTTTTCTAAAGTAGACCAAAATTTCTATAAATCCCAATTAATGATTGTTTTGATACTAAAAACTAAAAAATTAAAAAATTAAAAAATTAAAGATTAAATTACAATACTCTAATTGAAGCTTGCAGATAATTTCGATTTAGACAATGTTTCCATTATCCTCATAATAATGAACATCTGTACTATCTTTACAGATTTATGAGACAATTATCTTAAGATAATATACAAATATTACAAGGCTTACTTACTTTTCTCACCTTTTCCATATGACTGATATGATTTTGTAAAAATATTAATGACACTACGTGGACTTCCCTTTGCCAATTCTTCCCATGGCCCTTTGCTTTGTGTACCACCTATATGCCCCAAAAGTGGCAAGAATTTTTCAGCTTCCCTCTGAAACTCTTTGATGGGTTCATAAGCATTTCTTTCTCCAGCACAAAATTCCTTCTCTTTTAGGATTTCTGCTATCTTCAAAGGGGGTCGTCCATCTGGGCCTCCCTCTTCTTCAGAGAGACTCCCCTCACTAAGAAGAGGCCCTTCACTGACTGAGTCTGTGCTGGAACCAAGAGATATTTTGGCTTTGTCTTGAGAACAAGCCTGCAGATCAGAGTTAGAAGAGTCAGTCTGCTTCTTACACAACTGTGCCAGCAGCCCTTCTGGTTTGGGACCAGGGGATCTCATTCTGAAGCTTGATATGGCACTATGAGGTCTTATCATCTCAGGAAGCTTTTTAAATTCACTAAGGTTGCCTACACCAGGAAGCTCATCATCAAAAGTTGCATGAGATACACAGGTTCCCAGCATCTTTTGAATTCGGGCAGAGAAAACATCTTCGGTATCCTCTTTCACAGGTGGACTTATAGCCTTGGTCCAAGGTCCATCTTCTTGGGGTGTTTGCTGCACATCATACTCACTGTTCCACACTGACCCATAGTTAATGTTAGCCCCAGCTAATTTCTTGGCTTCACTTTCAATCCTGCTGGACAAAGAAGCAGCTGTTGCTTTCAAGGCTTCAATACGATCCAGTTTACTCTTATATTGGCTGGCACTAGGTTTTAACAAGGCATCTGAATGAGCAGCTGGTGAGGTCAGATATGGTTGAGGTGTAAAAGTTAATGGCCCTGAAGCAATATTATGGTTCTTCCTGGTTGGTAAAATAGATTCAAAATCCTTATGCAAAAATCCTGCATGCTCTAGACTCAAGAGATGGGAGAGTAAATTCCCAGCTGTTCCAACAAGAGGCTGTGGTTGAGCATGGTGGACTCGTGGGCTCAATCTGTCAGGCTGCATCCATGTAGGTTCTGTCAAGTCCCTTCTGCAAATGAAAGTCACAATGTGCTAGTTAACACAGCAACTCATAACTAAGCTACCATTTTTTAAAAATTTTTGGTTTTCTCTGATTATAAGAGTAATGTACACTTACTGCAAAAAGGACAAAAGAGATAAAGATCACTCATCGCTAAACAATGACAAAGAGGCACTTACTAACATTTCATTTAGAATTGTATCTTTCCAAATGTTTTTCTACGTGTAAGTTGTCTTTTGGTGTTATTTTCACAAAATGAAATCTTACATACTGTTTTGCAAACTGCTTTCTTCAACTACGGTACTTTAAACTATTAATTAAAGAGATGACACTACTACTTTTAAGACTGTGGACAAAATTCTTTACAACACTGGCTCTACTTTTCCATTTAAAAATAATGCTACATAAAAGAGAATGCTTAATACTGCTAAATATTAACCTAGGCATGATATATATTATCCTAATCAACAAATAGTTAATAAATGTCTAACATTTATGTTTAACATCATACATACTAAAGAAATAAGGAGATTACTATAATCTACTTTTTTAAAAAATTAATGGGCATCAAAGAGTACCAATGTAGAACTATGAGTACTAGTCATAACTACACAATACAGTGTAGGGTGTCCATAAAGTCTAATAACAGAATAAAGATGTCCTAGACAATATTATTTAATTCACTTATGTTTCCAGACTATGAACACTCTGTATATTAAGGGATACCACAGATATATTAAAGGCTAATGTTAACTATTAAGAAGATCCTTAGACAAACTAAGATGAGGTTTTTTCCCTTGGTCTTGTCCATTATTTTGGGATGATGACATGAAGATATGTTTATCAGGTCTGAAGATGACAGAAAGCTGGGGGGCATGGCTAACTCTACATTATCAAATTATGACTCAAAGTTATTTGGACAGGCTGCAACCTTAGACCAAACTAGTATGGATAAATGTGAAGTCCTACCAATTAAGTAAAAAAAAAAAATCATCTGCAGGAGGGTAACCAGGGTGATGAAGAAATTGAAAAGCATGTCATGCAAGGTTTGGTTTGGAGGTTATGTTGTAGCAGTCTTGTATACTAAAGAGCTACTCTGAAAATGGAATGAAAAAAGGAAGACTGTGCATAGATTCTATGCCCCTGAATATAGAAATTTTTTTTTTAGATTTTTACAAATGCAAGGTGTGAGGTTATTAGGACCTAAACTAAGGTGGTAGTAATGGGAATGCAAAGGAAGTTATAAATATAAAAGTACTGCTGAGTAAAAACAAAAGATCTTTAAATTCAATTGTTTAGAATGCCAATTTTTTTGGCAGGGTACTGTGCTGACGATAAAGGAATAGAAGGAAACTAAAATGAAAAGACTTAAATCCAGTTAAGATTTAATCCTTACTCTTTAGTTTCTCAAGATCTAGCAGGGATGAGAGACTAATAAACAGCTAAAATACAGTGTTAAGTACTAATTCAAAGATATATAAAGTTCAATAGGGTGTAGACAGGGAACAATGAATTCTGCTAGCCAAGGAAAGTGCCTTTTGAACCACATTTTCAAGTTCTTCAAGGTCAGATAAGTAATTTGGAGTTTTCCAGTAGCTAATGAAGAATCATGAGACATGAAAAGCAAAGAAAAAAGCAAAGCCATTCTTTTAAGCATAAATAATAACTGAGATGTGATAAAACTATAAACAGGAATGGGGAAGCTAAAGAACAGGTAGAGAGAAGGTCAAGGCAATAGGTTAGTTTTCACAAGTCAAAGAATTTGACATTAAAAGAAAGGAAAGAAACATATGCAAGGTAATAAGGTTTAGTAATAGATTTGTTTATATTTGGTTTGTTTTTAATATTGGCTGACTTTTGGAGAGCTAAGAGGAAACTCAGGAAAAGGTAAAAACTAAAGATATGAAGCTAGCAGGATATGTCTGACAACAATAATGGGGCTGATATGAACTGCAAAGTACTTATAAATATTCAAATCCAAAAAAATATTTAAGTTTATTTATGCTTAAAATCTGAAATGTATTGGCAACCTTAAACAAATCATATGAAACATTTCACTTACTGGGAGGCAGTGGTTATAGAGTGTAAAAGCACACAGGCTTCTGGGATCAGACTGCTTAAGCTCAAATCCATCTCTACCACTAACATTTTGATATCTGAGAAAGTTAATTAAATTCTAGATCTCAATTACCCCTTTTGTAAAACCGGAATAACAGTGCCTAACTCAAAAAATTTTTACAAGGATTAAATCAGATAATGCATGCAAAGTATTCAGTTCAGTGGCTGGAATCTAGCAAGTAATCAATAAATTTTAGCTATTTTTATCAGTATTACTAGAGAGGGAGAACCATGTGTATTAACCCCAAACTGGAAAGCGATTTGATTTTTATTTGTGCAGTATCAAAGAAGAGTGCAAAATCTTTCTCTTCCCAAAACAGTTAAAGTATAATTTATAACCATGTAATCTCAAAGTCACCTTAACTTACTTCCAAAACAGTTTTTTTAATTAATTGCAATCAATATATTACAGAGGAAGAAAAAAGTTTTTACAAAAATTTAAGGTAAAATATCCCTCAATCGCCAATCTGATATTAAATCAAATCCCTTCCTAGGGATTCATGTGTTCACGTGCATCTCCAAATATAGCTTTTGAGAGGTAAGATGAATAAACTGGTATGAGTCATATGAAGAAATTTTGATTAGTAATGGATACAGAAGTGTCTTTTGAAAATTATTCACCACAAATACTTTAAAATATTAATTTCACTGGATTCATTCATCCAACAAACTTTTATTGTGTTTAGTTCAGAAAAGGAGTGCTTCCAACTGCAGGTGATTCCCAAGAGAAACTGACATTTACTTTGGATAGTAAAAGACAGGTAAAAGTTGAACAACAGAACAGGAGATGCAGGTAAGTAAAGGTATAACCATGCTTAAGTATCTATCAGAAGATATAAACCAATTTCAAAATAAACCTCTTGTTCACACAGGTCAGTCAACAAAATTAACTGAGCATAGACCACTATACTAAATTTCATGGAAAGAAATCATCTTTCATTCTCCCCTTTTTACCTTGCAAGAGGCTGTGGAGGTTCTGACAGAGACATGTCACTGCTGGAAGATGCACTTGGGGGACGTTCCTGCTTGTTTTCTTTGTCAGATTCTCCAGATGGCTGATACCCTGGTCTGGTCTAGGAAAAAAGGACATCAAATTTATCTGACTCCCATCACAAAGATATATTCAGGGAGTACCTGGGACAAACATTAAATCACTTCACCTTTACGAAAATCATGAAATGTAGGGGCTTTTTCTTTCTGTCAAATAAAATCAATTCGACTTAGTTTGTCTTAAAACCAGCCACTACAATTTACAGCAAAATTACATCTGAAATCCAAAAAGGGCACCTAATACTAACTGCATAATTTAGAGGATGTAATATTTTTTCTAAACCTCAGTATTTTACTGGACAGGTAGAAATACTAGTAGTACTTACATCTTCTTAGGGCTGTGAAAATTTACCAAAGCTTACATCTGTAAAACCTTTAAAATGGTAAGCATTTGCCAGGCCAAGTGTGGCTCAACGATTAAGCATCGACCTAGGATCAAGGAGATCACGGTTCAATTCCTGGTCAGTGTACGTACCGGGGTTACAGGCTCGATCCCTGGTTGGGGGCGGGCAGGAGGCAGCCAATCAATGATGACTCTCTTATCACTGATGTTTCTATCTCTCTCCCTCCCTTCCTCTCTCTGAAATCAATAAAAAGCATATCAAAAAAACAACAACAGACTTTTCATTATCATAATCTAACTTCATTTGCTCAGTCATGAAATACAATGAAAACTAGGCAGGAATATAACTAGTAGCAACGATGATATGAACAGAGATTAGTAACAGAGAAATAGTAAAATTCTGAGTACTTATGATCAATCATATTTATCAAATAACTCTTCATATATAATAAATTTCTTTTTTTTCTTTTTTTAAATATATCTTTATTGATTTCAGAGAGAGGAAAGGAGAGGGAGAGAGAGAGCTAGAAACATCAATGATGAGAGAGTCATTGATCGGCAGTCTGCAACCCGGGCATGTGCCCTGACCAGGAATTGAACCCTGATCGCCTGGATCCTAGGTCAACGCTTAACCGCTGAGCCACGCCCGGCCAGGCCATATATAATAAATTTCATGAAAGGCCATCATTACAAATATTGTCTCAGCATATGTCTGAATCTTAGGAATGGTTGGTAATTTTTAAATAGTATAGCAAATAAACTTCTCCTAACCATAAATTACTTCCTTCTGTATTTCTTTCAGTAGTATTACCTGTGTTTCCTGCATAACATGTTGATGAGTCGGCTCTTCAAGCAATGTCTTTTCTAGTAGCAATTTGGAGTAAGTTTCCTGCAGTCGTCTAGGTGCTGATGGCTCAGGAGGAGGCACATTTTTTACTTTAGTAAAAGCTTCTTTCTGCTTCCGGTAGAGCTCCTGCAATCGTTTGTTCTTCTGCTCAGTGGCCTCCTTTTGAGCCTTCTTCTCTTCATTCTGCTTTCTCTTCCTTTCCTCCTGCTGTCTAACAATGTACTGTCGTACCTCATCTGTGTCATAGTGGCGTTTTTTAGAAATAACAGGGGGGTCTTCATTAGCTGTTATTTTGTCAGGTTTTCTTTTTATTGGGCTATGACTCCTCCAAGCTTGTATTGGTGCTGATGACTTCTGATTCTGTAACTCTCCTGTCTCTTGCCTTGTCCCCTGAGCTGCAGAATCCAGCTGCAGGTCATCAAGAATGCCACGAATTTCGACGGGTAAAAAGTCCTTATTTAAGGCAGTATTTTCCTCCTGTTTATTATCTGGAAGAGATGGAGCTACTTTCTTTATATTATTTTCAGACCGAGCTCTACTTCTTGAACGTTCTGAGTTTCGAGGAAGATGTCTATGTGAAATATCCAACCTGGGATCAGATTCTGCTCTTCCAATATGACTCCCTGTAAAGGATGAACTGTTAGTGATGTATTAAAATTCTGTGTTCTTTCCTAAAATGTATTGCATTCAAGAGAAAATTAGGGAATTTTGCTTTATTTTAAACTCTAATTCAAATATTGTATAAAGTCTTCTAAAGAATATTATAGAAGAAAAAAACCTTGTTTTAGAAGTAGAAGAATTCCTATATTCTGAAACACTATGCTTCCTTGGCATTTGGAAAAAATGCGTCTTTTAATATTTCTGAAATAAGGACAGATATTGTTGATGTGAATATTTAATTATTAACAGAAAATTACTATTTCTCATGTGCTTATTTAATGTTACTCTCCCTCCCAAGCCCTCAAAATTTTGACTAAAAAAACCAACAATGTTAAGCTGTCATAACTCTCCAATGAATGAGAGAAAAATTAAATATATAGAAAAACAATCATTTTATCATCTAGACATTTGTTGATGTGACTGAGAGTGCACATGAGTTTATTTACAAGCTAAATGAAAGTAAAGAGGAGCAAATACAAAGTATACATTGACTTCTATATACCAAATTGCAGTTGCAACTGCATTTCTTACTGAATCCATTCTAGAAGCTCAAATTAAGGCAAATTTTGCTGCTGAAAAGAAAAGCTGGCCTGTAGGTATATATATTTTTTATTTCCCAAAATTAGTGTTCATGAGAAAGTAACTAGTTATTGCAAACAGCATTCAAGATATTTCAAAAAAAGAAAAATAATGGACTCGAGGGACAAACTAAGGAGTTGTAGATCCTAGATAAAATTTTGCCACCCACTGCCGGTATACTCAATTCTCTCTCAGGGCTTATTTCCTAATTTGCCAAATAAAAAAATTCAACCTTGTTAATGTGTGCCTGTGTTTGTGTACATGGGAATGAGAGAGACTGGATTTGATTCTCTTAAGGTTCCTAAAAATCTAATAATATTTGATTAAATGATGCTTTGCTACTCACAGTGTCAGCTAAATGTAATTAACGTAACATAAACAGAATTCTTAATAAAGATCACCATAACACCTCTGTGCAGAAATTATCCACAGACAAGCCCAATAAAACATGTCTTCTTTTTTGAGCTACATCCACAATTATACATACAAAGCAAAGTCATAAAACATTACCAAAAGATTACTTGCATCCTCTTTAAGTACTTACACAAGCACTTTTAATTGTTTTTCTCAATTTTAGTTACTGAGGTAATTTAATAATGTGATTATTCACCAGATTTAGTAGTTCTTTCTCTTCCACTTCTGTCACTTGATACTGTTCTTCTCTCTTTTTGCTCCATTTTAGGTGGAGGTCCCAGAATCTTCTTTACTAATTTTTGTCCATCGCGCCAAGAAGATGTACTTATCAGATGACTGCTACCTAAAAAATATATATATATGTATTATATATACTGCACTGAATTTAAAACTTAAATTTTAACTCTAAGAAGTATATCTATTCAATCATACAGGTTTTCTAAGAATCTTATGCTTATCTTATGCCAAAGTCAAAAGATTTACAATCACTTTTATTTTTAACCCTAAGTCTCCAAAATCAATGAACAGTTTGTTTATATCTTGATTTACCCACACATTTCAAATAAGTGTAAAATGCTTTGAAAGTAGCAAATACTAATAATGATAACTGAAACCTTGAAAACTAAGTCACTGAATCTAACAATTTTGGCACAGAACAAAAATGTGCCTTAACTATAAAGTGTTTGATTTCTCAACACTAGCACAGTATCTGGCACATAGTAAGACATATTTTTGCTGTACAAACAAATGACTTAATCTAAGCACAGATAAAAATTTGAGGAAATATATAATAAACAGCTAACTGTGACTACCTTTGGAGGGGATGATATTACAGCAAATTTAACATTAAATTTTATAGATATATACCAAAACTACACACTACATTTTATGCATAAAATAATGACATTAAAAAAACCAATACCATCAACATTTTCAATTGCCCTAATTATGAAAGTTCATAAAAATAAAAGAATGTTACAGTAAATACAGCTGTTTACCAGAAAAAAATCTTTTCATTTACTATTTTCAGATTGTAAAAAAATTTAAATTAGACCATCATCTCAAAATAGACAGTAACTTAAAAAACAACAAATGACATAAAAGAGCGTTTATAAAATAGAAACTATAAAAAATAAACAGCCCGACCGGGCATGGCTCAATGGTTGAGCATCGACCTAGGATCCAGGAGATCGGGGTTTGAGTCCTGGTCAGGGCACATGCCCGGATTGTGGGCTCGATCAATGACTCTCTCATCATTGATGTTTCTATCCCTCTCTCCCTCTCCTTTCCTCTCTCTGAAATCAATAAAGATATATTAAAAAACAAACAAACAAGAAATATATATTTAAATGTAAAGTAATGTGAGAAATGGAATAAAAATAATAAAATAGTACTTTAAGCCTAATTAAATTAGAAAAATACATTTTTACATTCATAACCAATGCTGGTAAAATTATAATAAAATAATTCTACTTATGCATTGCTTGTTGAAACATAAATGTGTATAGTTTCTTTTAAAAAACAACAAAACAGTATTACATGTCAGGGATCCCAAAAGTACTCATTCACCTTGTTCAAATAATGCAAGTAATAGCACTGTATCTAACAGAAAATACAAAAGAAAGAAAAAAATAAATGAAAATGTTCACTGTATCATTATAACATCAGAAGTGACCTAAATATTGAAAAATGGTGAATGGTTAAACTAGGTTTCTCCTAGATGGAGTACCGTGTTGCCATCTCAAATCACAATTTCTGTAAGAAATAACAGAAATGTTCTATGGAAAGCTTCTAAGAGAAAAAGATAATATTTTATGTATACAATGATTACAATCACATACTATTATGATTTTAAAACTATTGTAAGGAAATACACAAAATAATACTAGTACTTTATTTAAGGGTAGTGGTTTTTTGTGTTTTCTAATTTTCAAGCTTTTTGTGATGCTATTTTAATTCTATTTATAATAAAAGACATTCCATTTAGAGTTTCCTTAAAAAGGGCTTTTAATTTAAAAGTTTAAATGCAAGTATAGTTTTAACGAAAACATCTACTATAAAGAAACATGAATTATAAATGTGTGCTATTTTTAAAAAAGAAATATTTTTGCACCTTATTATTAACCTTAGTCTATCTAAAACATTTAAAAGGTTTTATGTCTATTGCTCAATCTATTTATAAAAAACTTTATGTTCTTAAGCAAAATGAGAGAACAGGCCTCTCTTCAATTTCAGCTTTATTTTCTGAATCAAAAGCAAGCAACCATGAATATACTGGTAGTTATTTATAAATGTTGGCTTCTGAATATGCTTGGTGGTTATTTCTGAATTCTGGCTTTCTGGAATAGTCTCATGCCGTCATTGGTAGAAAAAGAGGACTTTCACTATAGATAAACTATTAATACAGTTTTTGCACATTTAATGACTCTCTGTCTCAGTCGCTGCCCCAGTGCATACATAGAAATTAGCCTACCATAAAACTGGACAAATACAACACAAGATCAGTGTTCAAAAGTTATAGCAGTCCCAGTGTTTCATTTCAAATTATGCTCCTGATAACAGTATTACATAGTATCTCATGAAAAATAACAGGTTTGATTTTTTTAATGTAACAGTTTAGTTTACATTCAGATAATTCATGCTCCTATAAAATTTTATTTTTTACCTGAATACAATGAGGGTCATTCTCTTATGACAACTAGAGTTAACAATGGTTGTCACAAAATACATTATTTGCCACTCTACTAATTAGTCTATGACCATAAATACAAGTGCCTGGTCAAAATCCAGTGCCCATAGCTCCTGTTCTTTGTTCCCAGACCTTGCACATCCCCTATTATACATTCATCATACTTTATTCTATGTATCTATCGTTTTCCTGACAAGATTATAAGCTCCAGGAGAGCAGGGGCTATGTGCACCTTGCTTACCACCGTACTGCCTAAGTTTAGTTTAGCACAATGCCTCACATATAGCAAGTGCTAAAAAATATTTGCATAATGAATGTATGAATGATTGATTGATAATGTCCCCAAGCTGAAAGTGACAAGTTCCTAACTTTCTCCACTCTCTGGGACCAAATTACTCACTGACATGAATATGACATACTAAAACAGCCATTTTCAGTATAGAAAGAAATAATAACTATTATTAATGGAATCATTCCTAACATTTGAGTGCTTACTATATACAGGTACTATATTGAGTGCTTTCAGCTATTATTTTAGTTCTCACAACAACCTGGTGAGAAGTACTACTGCCTTCCCATTTTACATATGGGGAAAATGGACACTAAAATTAACTCATTTACCAAAGGAATAATACTAGGCTATAAAGCTGGGCAATCTGGATAGAGCCTGAAATATTACATGATCACTTTTTCCCAGTCTTGATCTATTCGGAGTCCTGCCTGAACACCACAGGCATGGACTGCCATATTTTCCTTAGGGGCAGTCATAAGCAATTCCTTTGTGTATAAAAGTTCACTACATTAAAATCATTACCTTTCATCTGATTAATTTCTATTAAAAATGATAGAAAAAATTGGGGGGGTGATAGATGTGTTCAGTATCATCATGAACATATGGCTTCATGGGTATATACATATATAAAAACTTATCAAACTATACATTCTAAATACATATAGTTTATGCTATGCCAATTAAGCACACATACACAAAATAATGATAAACTGTATTCCATTTTTATATGTGCAAACAATGAGAACATCTGGTTAACAAACATTTATTTCTACATAGACGCCATTTCAGTAATACCTAACTTTAGGGGGTACATGATATTGAGAAAACTAACCTGTTTTGCATTCTGGACTTGAAAATTGTGCTACCTTTTGGACTTTTCGTACTGGCTTGACCACTTTCTTCTCTTTACTTTTTTCAACAGGTTTCTCTTTCCTAGAGATATCATCTGAAAAGCAGAAATAGTTACAGCAAATATTACAATTATTCCTACCCACCCACTCATCCTCCCCTCAGTATGAAAATAAATATAAAGTATATAATTCAGATAGGGAGAAAGAAATCTTCACTGAGGTTATTTCTATGACCCATAAGCTACCAATGCCAAATCCTCTTACAGAAAGGTCTAAAGATTTCCACTACTCCACCAGTAGGTTCCATTCTTTGTGTTTATTTTTGTCAGGAAACACTTGAGAAATTTAACTCATTTCCACAAACTGGAAGAAACTTCAACAATAATGCTTTCTAACCCAGGATCCACAGCATTTATATAGTCTCAGAGGTAAGCGCACTTTCTCAGATTCTAATTTCATTAAAAAAATTCCTATGTAACTGAGATACTATGAACTTCTAGAATAAAACTTCATAAAATACTCAATATAATATGCCTAAATTAAGTCCTTTTATAGTTATGCTAGTGAAATAGATCAGGTATTTTACATACAAATTACTACTCACTAATTTTTTCAATTCTAATCTGGGAAATATATATAGGGGTGGGCAAAAGTAGGTTTACATAATATGAATAAATAATACAATAATTAATCAATAAATAATACAGGAATAAACTGTTTTGAGTACTACTTTTGCCCACCCGTGTGTGTGTGTGTGTGTGTGTGTGTGTGTGTGTGTGTGTGTGTGTGTGTGAATTAATCGCCATTAAATAAATAGACTTCAAAATACAGAGAGCTCTGCATTCTGGGCAAAGTGGGAGTATGTATGAGTTAAAGGCCCTAAGGCAGGAGCATACCGAATGTCTAAGAAACAGCAGGAGGCCAGTTTGCATGAAGTAAAGAAAGAGAAAAGCTGCAAATGGAATCTAAAACATAAGTGGATGAGTTGGTCTTAGCTGGGAGCACAGAGTGCATCTACCATATAAGAGTATAACAGAAAAACCTCTTTAAGTGTTCTTTGACATACACCATTCTACTTGTCTATAATGATACTGTCCCATGAGGTATAGTGTTATTATCCCTATTTTACAGATGAGAAAGCCAAGGAACAGAGGTTCTGTAACATAGGCAGTATACACAGCTAATAAGTGGCAGAGTCTGAACTTGAACCCTTCCAAGCTGACTCCAAAATCTTTGCTCTTAACTCTTACATTATACTTCTTCTCTACATGAGCAAAGAATTTCTGAATACAGTGCTCCAATAACAGTAGGAAAACTGGACTGAACACTTAACACCACAAAATTTATTAGAAGGGTCTCTACGGGGGCTTATGAGAAAACTCTCAGGGTTTAGTCAGAGTTGGCTTTGAATCTTGGCTTCAATTCTTTTTTGTTTTTACTGTTTACACTATTACAGATGTCCCCCATTCCCTCCCCCTGTATTTTACCCCCCTCCACCCAGCCCCCTGCCCCACTTGGCTTCAATTCTTAATTACTCTTATGCAACCTTGGGAAAATTACTCTTTGAGCCTCTATTTCCTCAACTGTAAAAAATACATAATACCAAATACCTAGCATCTTGTCCAAAATCATACTAGGTGTTCAATATGTAATAACATTATGAGTATGACCTTCCTATTTCCCTCTTCCTATCTTCCAAAAGTTCTTTGTGTTTCCAATTCTCTAACATTATTCCCTTCCTATAAGGTTCATTTTTCTTCCTGCATTTTGCCCTCATGTTAGTATCTTCTTATCTGCTGCCTGCCAAATTACTGACCATTTCAAAGATCTCTGAGGTCTAGTAGAAGAAATAAGCTTCAACTAGACTCCTGTTATTTTCTTCAAATCAGACAGGCCCTACTCAGAAAGTCCCTCAGTTTAAAAATAGCCTTGCTTCTGTCTCATCAGCCATGTATGCTAATTTTAACCTTGGAGCAGAGCCTAGAGGCTAAGAGAGCCTTATGACTAAACCACCACTACTTTAGTATACCAAGTAGTTAGAAAAGGGAAATATCTTTAGCTTGGTGACCATTTTTATGTTTAAGTATTTTAAGTTAGATAGCATGCATGATGAAACACTCAAAATCTTAGAGAGCTCTATTCTCACCTGCAAAGTGAAGTGCTAAGTCTCGATACAGTTCTCTACTCATGTTTTGAAATTCAGCCTCTTGCCACACTTTGCCATCGGGTGTTCGAATCTTGGTCTCTGAAGGATTGAAGCCTAATACATACCAACACACAGAACATTCCTATCAAAGTTGCTTTATAAGTTTTATTTGTTATACTCTTTTGTAAATGAGATATAATTAACATACTTTAAATTCACTCTTTTAAAGTGTACAACTCAGTGGTTTGTAGTATATTTACAAAGTTATACAATTATCACCATCTAATTCCCAAGCATTTCATCTCCCTGAAAAGAAACCCTGTACACATTAGTAGTCATTCTCCACACAACTGTCTCTGTTCCCTGGCAACTGCTAATGTATTTTCTATCTTTATGGATGTGCCTATTCTGGACATTTCATGAAAACACAATCACACAATATGTGGCTCTGTGTCTGGCTTCTCTACTTAGCATAATGTTTTACGTTTATCCACTATATAACATGTACCAAAGCTTTATTCCTTTTTATTGTCAAATGATATTTCATTGTATGGGTATACCAACATTTGTTATCTATTTATCAGCTGATGGACACTTGGGGTGTTTCTATTTTTTGGCTATTATTAATAATGCTGCTATGAACATTTGTGTATAAGTTTTTATGTGGACATATGTTTTCAATTCCCCTGGGTATTATACCTAGGAATGGAATAGCTGGGATATATGGTAACTCTTTAACTTTTTGAGGAATTGCTAAACTGTTCTCTAAAATAGCTGCACCATTTTACATTCTCACCAGCATGTGTGAGGGTTCCAATTTCTCCACATCTTCACCAACACTTGTTATTGTCTGTCTTTTTTTATTACGGTCACCCTAGTAGATGTGAAATGGTATCTCAATTGTGGTTTTGATTTGCATTTTGCTAGTAACTAATAATGCTGCACAGCTTTATAAGCTTTTAAGAGTGGAATGCACAATTAGCTACCACATAATGTGTTGACAAATACTATTTGGAAAAAGTAAGCTTCAGTGAGATAAAGCAATATACGTTTGTTCAAAAGGATTAGAAATGGAGAAATACTAAATTAAATGATAAAAAAAAGTTAATCATAAGTTATAAATTTCAGAGGTATAAACTATCCTTCTCAAGACTAAGAGAAAGACTACACTACTTATTCTTTTCTTTGAAGACAGGCATTAATTACTAACATCTGTCTGATTTTGCCTATGGCTGAACTAATGGACAAGTTGCTACACAGGCAAAATGTACCCAAAGTGTGAAAAATGGGTGTTTAAAACACACTTATTCAATTTCTCAAAAAAATTACATAGGTGCTTTTTCCTAGGAATTGCTGCTCTGACTTGCTACTTCAAATTTATCACTACTCTTTAAGAAATACACTGAACTTGCAATGTTACTTTATAAAATAATAAAATAATGAATATGGATGATAACCAGTGTAGTATAAAGATTTATATTTTCAGATGGCTCAACTTATCAAAAACTTGGCAGCCAATAAATACTTGTAAAATTAAATCATATAAAGAATAAGTTGGAGCTGAAATTGGTAAAAGCACTTTAGAAGTGTTAGATAAAATGTACTGGTAAGTTAATTACATGTCTAATAGTAAATAATCTATTAGGCTCTTAGACATAATAGCATAAACTTAATTTCACCTGACATTTGTGGCAATGGGCATACAATTATGCCTATACCTATATAAGGAAAAAATTTATAAACATAGTGTTCCATCTATTATAAACTAGTCGGTAATAAGAAGGTGCAGCAATTCCATGCAAGTCTCTCTCTCTCTCAGTAATAAAATAAGGATGAAATAAAATAAGGATGACCTATATAGGTTCTTAACTTTCATGGGCATTTACACCAGGAAAGAAAAAGATATACAAACAACTAAGTATAAGACAAGAAAGATTCACACAAACTCCATTTGTGTTCAGTACTTCAAATTTTAAAGCAGAATCACAGAACACTTCCAATGTCTCCTTAAAAAAATAAAGCACACAAAAACATAAATGAAAAACCAAGGGTTTAGTATGCTAACAACTGTATAAAAAAAGAAACTTTCTCTCATTTGTTTGAGTATGCAAAAATTATCCCTGGAAGGATACACAAATTGTTAGCACAGTAACCTCCAGAAAGGGGACCCAGTGGGTGGAGCAGGAAAGCTTTTCAAGGTCCACCGTTTTCATCTTTTGACTTTTGAACCAAGTGAACTTATTATGTATTCAAACAAATGAAATTGTCACTTTAGATTTTTGTAAATTATTAAATAAAATATGGATTCAAACTGACCATCATAACTTTGCCTTAGTGGAATAACTTGGGAATTTCAGAACTTTAACTTCTAGAATGAACAAATCTTAAATGTGCAATATGCATTTAATGCATCTAAGTATAGCAAAAGTTTTGGATAACAACTCACTATCTCAGAACCAACAAGCACATTTTGACCCCACCATTTGCCATTTGCTATTTGCTCTGTCAACAGTGTGGACAATTACTATATGGTACACAAATAACTAAAAGGATATAAAAGAATTTTATTAATAATGCATTAGACCAATCATGGATAATGGAGCAATTTTTTTCAGGATTCTAAAGGGAACTGCTCACAATTTTATCACAAATTAGCTAGAATACAAATTAGCCACTTAAAAAATCTAATTCACAATGAATATCATTAGCAAAAAGTAATAAGCAACAAAATAAAACCGTACACAGTAAAATTTGTTCTGCAGAAAAAAATGAATAAAGACACATTAGGACTATAAAAAATTACAAAAGTGGTAAGAGAAAAACTGGGCTTAGTAGAAAAATACAAAACAAAATGGACTACAGCAAAAACTCTCCTGGTTTGTTAATAACTTAAAATTAATAGAAGAAATAAATCTTGACAATATTTTGATCTTCATACATTCATCTAGAAAAACTGAACTTGAAAAATTGCCCACAAAAGAAAGGTTACAATGGCAGAAGTTTCCATGACAAAAGTCTAATACAGACTAACCTGATCAATAAATTAACTCTTTAATAAAACCTTTGCATGATGATCCTATGAAAATAATTTCAGGAGCATAAAAATACAAACTTCTTAAAATTATCATGTATCAAATCATGAGCTGATTAAAAACAGAAACTGTCTCTGAAAAGCATTTTCTCAATGGAACTCTATCAATGTTGGTATAAATGTGATTTAAATATTTGTTTTCTTAAACACAGGGGGGAAACTCCAGTGTCAAAACTTTAAAGTTAAAGTAACAGGAACCAAATGTCAGTGCCAAAATATTCTGTAACCAAATGTTAACTCAAACTGACTGAATTATCTTTTAAATATTACTTGGGAAAGAATTCCTAATAACAATCCAAATACAATGGCAGAATAAGAGCAATATTCTTTCAGTTCTCTGAAAATGTACTAACTAGTTCTTATTTCCTCTTTTGTTCAACTTATTAAATGTTCATATAGTGGTCCTGATGCACTTATTAAAGATTCCAATTCTAGACTCTATCCCCAGAAATTCTGGTTTAGGTCCAGTGTACGATCCAGAAATGGGCATTTTTAACCTGCACCTTGCATTAATTTCTTGTGTGTTTGATTTGAGAATCACACTCTGTTTTAAAGATGATCATCTCTACTCAAATACATCCTGGGGAGACAGAGGGATAAGGAAGCAGAAAGAGAAAGATACAAGGACTGATTACAAACCTTTATATGCTGGAGCAGGTGGTGCTGTTGCCACTTTCCTGACTTTTGCTGTCACTGAGCTATCAACATTAACAACCATTACTGGGTGGTCAATATGACCCAGATTCTGGCCCCGGCCATTTATTTCTTCTGAGTGTTCCCACTGTTTCCTAATCCGCTCCTTGAGTTTCTCCAGTTTGACATCATGTTGTCGCCGCTTTAACATATCTAATCTTTGGGAATTAGAAGTACTCGTAGAAGAGGGAGAAGAGTCAGCTAGCCGTAACACTTTTGGATCAACATCATGGCCCATGTCACTGACAGAAGCCTTCAAATTGTTCTCATTTCCTTTTGTTCTATTAGGCTTTTCTTCCTCAGTTCTCATAGGGGCTGCCATTTTAATCAAACTTTCAGAATTTTGCAATGCATCAATTGCTGGTCGATCATTTAAAAACCTAACAACAGTATCATTCATGACAGATGGTTGGGAACTCTCAAAATCACAGCAACGTATATTCCGTTCTTCTCGATTGCTTACCATCCGGTTCCCATTCTCAGGCTTTTCTTCATTAATATCCACACAATATACATGCTTTGACTCTAAAGGGCTGGGACTTATATTGGAAGGTGTGCCATGAATTTCCCTATTATTAAAACAAATAATTAGTTTTAAATAAAAAGTACAAAAACCAAACTGAAACCAGTCTTACAAATGGAGAACTCTAAACTAAAATTAGAGACCAAAAGAAAGCCAGAAATTCCGTTAGGTTAAAACTAATAAAATAATCATTACTAATATTAAGACTCAAAGATCCCTTATCAAGTTCTAAATAATAATCTGCATATTATAAAATAAGAAAAATGCAAAAGGTATATGGAGAGATTTCTTTAAGAATGATAGAAAATAGGGTAACAATCTGATTTTGGATATTCACTTGACACCTTTTACCAAAATGTTATTTTACTCCTTTATGAAATCTTAAGTACTAGGAAAAAAGTTCTCAAATACTGGCATTTCATGTGTGTAACTTCTAAATAATGTACCAAATTAACAAATAGACTGGGAGCAGCAATAAAGTAAAGGTACAATAAATATTTTCCTTCAAATAAATGTGGTTAGTAATGTCAAAGCTCTCTGAACCACAGACCACTCTTTTGGCAGCTTCAAACTATGTAAAGCATATTGAGAAACTCTGGAGTAAGCAAAAAAAAAAAGAGGACTAGACATAGCCTAAGTACATCACAAAGTCCACATTCTCTATTCATAAAAACACTAGCAAAAGTCTTCCTTCAGAGACTATTTTTATTTTATACATCATTCTAATAAGTTATATTTTAGGAACAGGAGTTCATTAAAAGGGAGGTTAATGAAGACAAAAAGGCCTCAGCAGTAAGAACACATGAGAATCATGAAAAAACACCCAACAAAATTATAAAAGCACACATAACAAACACCTGGACCCGCAATGTCTGAAAGAGTAGACATTAGCCATCTGTAGCTATTAAGCAACTGAAATGTGGCTAGTCCAAATTGTGATGCACTAGAATGTAAATTACATAGGAATTCAAAATTTTTAAAACAACAAAAAAATGTAAAACATCTTTGCATGTGTGTATGTAACTACTAAAAAATGTTTAGATTACACATATGGCTGCATTAATGGGCCTATTATATAGCACTGATCTGGATGTTTCATTTAAAGACATAAAACTGCAACAAAAATTCTTACAACCATGACTAGTATAGCATAACCTAGTAATTATATCTATATCCATCTATTGTATTTGAGTATGTGTATTTTTCTAAGGAGATAGTCTACAGCTTTTATCAGATTCTCATTGGGGTCCATGACCCAAAAAACATTAGATCCTGTTCTGAGTGGTTGATTATTAAATAAGATAGGAGCTGAGAACTGAATCATGTAGCTTCTACTAGATATCAAGTTAGTCTGCAATTATTTTCACTATCTTGACCAGACTGTAACAATTCACAATTAAAATGACTTAGGTCTACAATTAGCACATGTGGAGAATAAAATAAAGCATAAAAAATAAACTAAAAAAAAAAAGACAGGTTACATACCATGCTTCAATCTGAAAAAGGGAAGGACATTGAAAAGAAAGAAAGGAGGGCAGGAGAGAGGAATTCATTCACTCACTAAATATTTGCTAAACACATGTAAGGGTGTTTCACTATACAATTCTTTCAGCATGTCTGTAAATATGAAAATTTTCATAATAAAATGTTGGGAAAAATATTTATGGAATACTTAGGAAATGATAGGCATTAAGGCCCTAGCCAGTTTTCCTCAATGGTTAGAGCGTTGGCCTGCAGACTGAAGGGTCTCAGGTTCAATTCTGGTCAAGAGCAAGTGCCCTAGTTACAGGCTCAATCCCTGGCCCCAGTTCAGCATGGGTGTGGAAGGCAACCAATCAACATGTCTTTCTCACATTGATGTTTCTCTCTCTCTCCTCTCCCCCACCCCCCTCTTTGCACTCTCCCTGAAAAGCAATGGAAAAAATATCCTCAGGTGAAGATTAAAAAAGAAGAAAACTAAGCTATACAAAGTTCATCACATAGAACATCCAATCTGAGATATTAAGAGGG
This sequence comes from Miniopterus schreibersii, assembly GCF_964146895.1. NCBI lineage: Eukaryota > Metazoa > Chordata > Mammalia > Chiroptera > Miniopteridae > Miniopterus > Miniopterus schreibersii. The sequence goes on along the minus strand of NC_138119.1, from coordinate 20,077,305 downwards.
AAAGAGAAACACATTTCCTGAGTAATTTGTCTGTAGGAAACATACTAATTGCAATGATGGTAGTGGTCTGGAAAGAATATTACTACTTTTTCCCTCCCCAAATATTTAATCAATAAAAGTAGAAAGTCAGTATTTCATAATATAAAAGATGTTTGCTTTATTTTGTTGAAAAATGAATAGGTTAATAATACCAGAGATAGAGTGCTATGAAAAACTCAAAAAATAAACTACAATCTTACTGTAAATATTACAGACTAGCTCTATTTGATAACTTTAAAAAAAAACAAAAAAACACTAACCTGTAAGAAGCCAAAGGTTCACGGAATTCCACATGATTATTTTTCTTTACATTACTCTCCAGGGTGGTAACTCTAAGAGGACTACGAGATTTCTCTTTCCGTGATTTAGAAGATTTGGAGGTTGAAGCATTAAGCCAAGAATCATCCAGGTATCTACCATCTGAAGGAAAAAAAAATCTGTGAGAACATATGATATAAAATACAACTGTCTCTGAATCTGGCAAAGATCTAAGAAAATAACTTAGGTATCTATTATTTCTGACATCGCTAGTTGGATATTATATAAGTAGATGGAAAACATTCATGTTATTTAAATTATTGCAGTAACTCAATCTATAGAGAAAGATTATAATCTGTGCAAACAATGCAAAATAAAACTCTACATATAAAATTCCTTTTTGTCAAAGGCTCTCATTCACTTAAAAAAAGAAATATCAGCCCTAGCCAGTTTTCTCAGTGGTTAAAGCATCAAGGACTGAAGGCTCCTGGGTCCGTTTCCAGCAAAAGGCACGTACCTCAATGCAGGCTCGATCCCTGGTCGGGGCGAGTGTGGGAGACAACCAATTGATGTGTCTCTCTCACATTGTTTCTTTCTTTTTCTCTCTCTCTCTCTCTCCCTCCCTTCCACTCTCTCTAAAAGCAATGGCAAAAATATCCTTGGGTGAGGATTAAGAAAAAAAGAAAGAAAGAAATATCAGATAAAACCCAACAGACTCACAGGTTAAAAAAAAAAAATCACAGTTTCAGTCGAAAGTACTAACCTGCAGGCTTCAGCCCACTGATTAGGAAACCACAGAATTAAATATATGAAAGATAAAGAAAATATTGGATTGTGTGAATTTATGATAGTATCTATAAGACAGATATTCCATTTATAATTTTAAACACCAACAAAAAATATAAATCTTATTAAGTCAACTAAATTTCAAAGTGGCATAAAGACCTGTGAATTAAAAAAAAGACATATAACCCCAAAGGCTCAAAATCAAATTCTCACCATTAAAAACAAATGAAAATTCACTGTCAAAGGTGATACAGTGGTATTTAAGCCCTTAATTAAAAGATGGGGAGCCCGGCCGGGCGTGGCTCAGGGGTTGAGCGTCAACCTAGGATCCAGGCGATCAGGGCTCGATTCCCGATCAGGGCACATGCCCAGGTTGCAGGCTCGATCCCCAGTTGGGGGTGTGCAGGACGCAGCCGATCAATGACTCTCTCATCATTGATGTTTCTATCTCTCTCCACCTCTCCTTTCCTCTCTCTGAAATCAATAAAGATATATTTAAAAAAAAAAAAGGGAAAACATCACCTATAGTCACCGAATTTGAGGTTGCTTTGTGACTACTTAGTACCAAAGGAAAAAAGATGAGGTACAGTCTCTGACAAGAGAGCAAGCAAATACATGGGGCTACAAGAAGAAATTAAACTGAAACAAAACCAACATCAAAAAATTCTATTAAACATATTCAGATCTTTGGAAATAACGCCATACATACCTTTTCTACTTATTTTTCGGGTAGCACTTGCAGAAGATTTCTTTGTATCCATGACAGAATCAAACACAGCTGTACTTGTAGGGGTTACTTCTAATTTGTTTTCAATGTGTCTCAGCTAAAGTTAAACACCATCACAACAAATAGGTTAACACTGTAAATAACCAGCTACTATCAATTTACATAGTTATTTAAAACTATATTGTCCTATACCTTTCTCCAAAGTAGGAAAAGGAATATTTTACTTTAATGAACAAAAGGATAATAATGATAAAATTTGCAAGATAGAATTCAGGTTTCCATACAATTTACAATATAAGTCAACTTTTGGTATAACCATCAATGTCCTCAATAATTTTAAAAAGCATTTTCCCCTAAATAGTAGAGTATTACATGTTTACCGGAGAAAACAGAAAAGGTATAAAAAATGTAATTAAAATAATCAAAATTCCACCACAGAGATTTAAAAAATCTTGTATAAAATTCTGACTTACCTTCTTTTGAATTTTTGCAGTGCAATGTACTCACAAAATTGAAATAATCCTGTAATAGTTCTATATCAGGCTTTCCCTCCCTCATTTATGAGCCCCTTATCACCCTTAAATTTTTTTAAATCCAATCATTTTGAAAAACAACTAACAGTTCAGCTCTAAATTAGTTTAACTCTAAATTAAATTGGGGGAAGAGAAGCTATTCCTACATTATAGATGTATAATGCTCATGTAGGAGCGAGAAAATATAGCCCTGGCCAGGTGGCTCAGTTGGTTGGAGCATCGTCTGGTACACCAAAAGGTTGCAGATTCAATCCCCAGTCAGGACACATATCTAGGTTTCGGGTTCAATCCCCAGTCAGGGCACATATAGGAAGCAACCGATTGACGTTTCTCTCTCACATTGAGGTTTCTCTCTCTGACCCTTCCTTTCTCCCTCATCTTTCACTCTCCCTAAAAATCAATGGGAAAATATTCTCAGGTGAGGATTAACAAAATAAAAAAGGAAAGGGTCTCCCTTCGAAGGGATTATGCATCACCTGCCATACATATTTGTATTACTAAATATCTGACAAGACTGGACAGACACAAAGGACAACAGGTTGCCCACAGTCATTCTTCAGTAATGCTGAAAGAAACTCATCTATTACTGCCACAAAAAAGAAAAGGTAACTCATAGTCCATTCAAAAAGCAGTTGTTCCTTTCATTTCCTGATTCTGAGCCCTCTACATAGACTTAGCTCCTTCCCAAATTCAGGTTTTAAATCTTCCTTTCAATACACCAAATGAGCAAATTTAATAAAGGAGAATGAATAGCTGAAATTATTTTAATATTTTACATGTTATAGTGTTAATGTTCCTGATACTCAAAGTGACTTGATTATTCTTTTACTATTTAATAGTTGTCATTAATGTTCATTTTGTAATATACAGTATATAACTTCTTACCAAAATGTTAACCTTATTTTTCTACCAAAAGCACTACAGAAAATTCTTTAATCTATTCAATCACAACAAGTAATCAATTTTAAACCAGAAAGAAATAAATGGAAACTATAACTACTTACAGCAGCCTTGGTCTGAGAAAGTGCATTCCACGATGTGGTTGTATCTGCTGGGGAACATTGATATTTACTGAATCAGAAGCTCTGAAGTAGACGTCAGAATCTGCATTTTATAAGCTTCCATATACACTCAAAAGTTTGAGAACCACTTTATTAAGGAGAACTATTCCTCAACAAGTGCTATACTATATTGAGCCAAAACATGGTTCTTCTCCCATCCAATAAAGTTGAGCTTCCTAATACAGTATATAGTTCAGAGTTGCATTAGACACTGGTCCCACTGGTCCCTAGGACAGTTAGACTAACCCTCACCCACACCCTCATTTCACATCTCCAACAATTTACGCCAATGAGCTGAACAAATACAAAATTTTACACTTTACGGTAATTCACATTATAATATGTAAAGATTAGAAAACTACACCAGACTTTGATATACTGGTAGACACAAAGGTAAAATCTGTTAGTCTTTCATATAACAGCCCTTCACATAGTATAAGGCCACATATTTGCCGAGTCATCCTACTCAAGGACATTTTCATTTCCTCCAAATGCTCCTTATGTGACAATATTTCCAGATCCCTCACAAACCCAATAATCTCCCTCCAGACGTACTCTAGTTTGTCAATGTCCCTCAAAAAATACCATGCTCTAAATTGAGGTTACCCCCAAAAGCATCATTTTAAAGAGTTTGAGACTATTATTTTCGTTCTGTGCACTGTAGGTCTGTATTAAAAGCTATATCATACTACTTATTGACATAAAGTCAGAATTTCTAAGAAATTGTATAAAACTAATTTTACCTATACTAATTCTTTTTGAAAAAGGATTTTTTCTTTTACCACAGGATGCCTTTGAAGGTGAGGTACCTTGTACCTTTAAAAATAATTAAAAATTTAAAATTATTTATCCCCTTTTATAAATCAAAGCATATATATAATTTTCATTTGCTGATTAGCCCAGAATTTTATACATACAACCTAAACAAGGGATTAAGTTCAGTTTTAAAAAACAAATCATACCTTGAACAGTCTCCTTGCTTTGAGAGTTCCTTGGACTTGGTAAAGGCACCTCTTTTGATTTGCTGCTCCTCATCCTGCCAATTTACCTGCAATCACACGATCAGCATTCATTGAGCATCAATATAATGTTAGTAAAGAAAATGCCCGGACCTCTCTTGCCTTTCTTTAAAGCCAGAAAAGGATTTTTTCCTCTCTAAAAGTTATCTTTACACCCTCTTAAGAGTTCCTCAAATTCTATCTAAGTAGGTCTGTTTTTTAGGTAAGAATATATAATGTATAAAAATCACCATTTTCTATTTAAAAAAAAAAAAGATTATTGTGGAAAAAGTACAATGAAAAAAATCTCTTCATAGAAAGTGAAACTAATAAGTCAAAACTCTACCTTTAAAGTATAAATTTTAATTTGTGAAATGCCTTTTCTAACTGCCTTAAAGTGTTTACCAAATCAAACAGATTAAATGTACTCAAGATCATTTGTTGGGCAATAATGAAACTACCTTACTGGTTAAATGTTTTATAGGCAACATGACAACAAATTTATTCTATAGCCATATGGGAATTTTGGAATTATTTATTTACTGAACATTTGTGTATTCTCTTTTGCCTATTTAATCTATCAAATATTAAAAGAGGTGCCCAGCAGGCGTGGCTCCCTGGTTGAGCATTGTCCCATGCACCAAGAGGTCACCAGTTCGATTCCCAGTCAGGGCACAAGGCTGGGTTACGACCTCGATCCCCACCCAGTAGGGGGCATGCAGGAGGCAGCAGATAGATGTTTCTATCTATCCCTTCCTTCTTCTCTCTCTCTAAAATCAATAAAAACATATTTTTAAAAAAAAATAATTCAGAGAGGTAGACAATACTACCTTTTTTCTTTTAATATGTTTTATTAGCTTTAGAGAGAAAGGAAGGGAGAGGGAGAGAGAAACATCGATGTGAGAAACATCGATTATCTACCGCACGAACCCCGACTGGGGACGGAACCGAAACCTGGGCATGTGCCTTAACTGGGAATCAAACCAGTGGCCTTTCAGTGTACTGGATGACACCCAACCAACTAAGCCACACGCTCCAGGGTGACAATACTATCTTTAAAATATTTCTCTGTGACAGTATGTAAAATATGTCTCCATAAAGCTGCTGAAAAAAATTTTAAGACATTTCTCTAATTTCCCTCTCTCTTCCCTTTGCCTCTATTCAGAGCATCATCTTTAGCCTAAATTATGGTAAAAACCTTCCTAAATTATTCTGTTCCTAATCTATTCTTCATACTACAACCAAAGTTATCTTTCTAAAGCAGAATCTAGCAAATCTTTTATAACCCTTTGATGACTATCACTTATGGGATAAAGTTCCAAATTCTTAGCACGATGGAACTTGGAAGCCTTCACAACCTTAATTCACAGTCTTACCCCTTGCTATCTTCACTGTATACCAATTGTTCCTGTCAAATTGCCATACCTAGAGAGCATTCTCTGAGCACCTAGAAATTTTCATTATCTCCATATCTTCTTTTTCTAAATTTTCTTTGGCAGTAATACCCTTCAAAGCCAAACTAATGTCATCATCTCCTGTTGTAAACCTTTTCCAGACTGTCCTTGAACAGAATTACTACTTCACCTGTTTCCCACAGCGCTCTGTTCACTTCTGATAGCCCTTATCATTACACACACATCATTCATTCATTCATTCAATGAACATTAGTTAACACTTAACCCTCACAATCTAATGGTAGAGACACATATAAACAAATAGTTAATATAAGATGTGATGATAATATAATAAAGTTACAAAGAGCATATCTATATCAATGTCCCCACAAGGCAATCCTTAAGGACTTCTATCTTCTGATTCATCTTCATATCAACAGAGCCCTTCAATGGACAGATAAACAAACGGCAGTGCTGGAAACTGTCAGGATCTCAATTTAAACAGAAAAGAATAAAGAGGAGTCAAAGGCAGGGTTGCAAGTGAAAGGATGAGTAGGAATGGGAACAGGGTAAACCAATAAAACTGGCCAAAAACATGATCAAAGAAACAGAAGAGGTGGTTAAAAAGCCAGGCTGGAAAATTACTCATAAAAAGGAAGAGGAACACTAGTAGGTCCATAAGGCAGGGGGGAAAAAGAAATGGAAAACAGGAAAATGGAATTCATATACTAATTTGCAAGTAGCCTGTAAGAATTTACGGTAAAATTACAAGGCACACACACAGAAAGCATAATTGCTATTGCTGATGATAACAGAGAAAAGAAGAGGGCTACAGGTGGCCATATAATAAGCTAAATTGTATGATGCCATGGAAACAATGGGAATCATTTGCTAAAAGCACACCATCAATGTGAAATGAATCAGAAGACTGGAACAAATGATAATGCCACTGCTCTGGCTATGACCAAGTAAAAACCTTATTAAGATTAGGCCAAAAAAATAGTACAAGAATTATGTATAAACTGTATTGGAGATTCATTTATTCACTTTCTGGACATGAACAAGATAATAAGCACTTAAACTGGAGCAATAAAACACTGCCATCTAGATTCATTGGACAGCACAAACTACTCAGAAAGGGAGAAGACATTTCTCCCAGCTACTCACCCAGAGCAAAAATTAAGTACCAGACCCATGGCTTCAATCTCATACAAAAATCTTAGTGTTTCTTAGAGTGGAATGGTGGGGCTCCAGCTGAACAGATTCTTTGCAGGAATTCCTAAAGAGATAATGCTGCTAACTACCAGACTACAACTTTGGAAACACATCTACCTTGTTAAGAATTCTGTGTTTGTTAGCAATCAAGTTCCCTGACTCCGGAAATATGGTGATGTTGCTGAGTGCCCATCCTCAACAGACCTGAACCTGACCTATACTGAAACCCAGTAGCAAAGATTCCAAGGTACACAGTATCCAATGGGCAGTAAGCAGCCAGAATCCTAATGTACAAATTGGAATAATTGAAAACAGAAATCTAGGCACACTGTCCTAGCTCATATTTGATTAATTCAATCAGGAAAGTTAATGTATTCCTTCTCCTAAAACCCATACCATACCATTCCTTCTAAAATCCTATAGGTAAAAAGGAACAGAAAGGAGGGGGGGCTCCTATTATCTTTTTTTTACCCTCTATTATCATCTCTGGTTCTTTCACGCTCTAGTACTGTCTCACTTAAGAAAATTTGCCTAAAATTAAAGAAACATTTATATTTATTCCCTAAAAAACAAACCTGGCATAGTCACTTCAAATACCACTGGTGTCTTTTTCTTTTTCCCAATCACTTCCTATTTTCTTTTACAATATTTCCCCTCTTGATTTTCTTTTTTCCACATTAATCTCTTATCTGATTTCCTCTCCCCCTTCTCACCTTTAATTACCCTATTTTTATATCTACTATTCATATTTATACCATACATGTTTATGACTAACTTTTTTAAATCTAAAAAAGGTATTATCTCTATAAATAAAACCACAATATAATAAAATTTCTCTCAAAACTCAAAAAGACTTTTACCACACACTGAATGAGACACACAATATATACATACACACATATGTATACATATATCTGAATATGCATTTATTAAAACATAATATAACACTTGGCTTATTTTTTTTAATCTAAGTATATAATGTAAACTGGTATTAAGGTTAATGCACAAAATATAAGTCTTTGCTGTCAGTATACTGTCAAAATGCATCTATAGTCATAAAGTCATTGTATCTGCTAATTGTTTAATCCACGTCAAATAGGACCACACAGAAAATATCATTTCTTTTTAAATATCTTTTAAATAACAATACTCTAAAATCATTAATCCTCCCACTCCACCAACCTCTGTGGCCAGTTTTTAAGCCCATAAAGAAAACTCTCTCCCAAATAACCCATATACTGTATTCCCAATCAACCCCACTGCAGGTGAATTTCAGAGCAGTCACATACTACCTTCCTCCAAGCAGCTACAGAGTTCTTATCTCCCAAGCCTGCTTTCCAGGCAGCTCTAGGAAAATCACCTTAAACGTTAAACAGAGATGCCGAGGCTCCACCCTGAAAAGATTCTAAATCAGTGGGTCTCAAGAGGCCAAAACAACATTAAAGGTCTACAAAGATCCCAAAATACATCAGCTTTGAGAACTACAGCCCAAGAGATTACTTCAAGTCTCCTCCTCAAAGTCTGGAGTCTCCAAAACACTGTTGATTCCGTAAAGATAAGCACCAGTGGAGAGAACTAATCCTATTCCCCAATCACCTGAGAACAACTCTCTTCCAAAGCTCCAGAAACTTGACAGCAACAATCCCTTTAAACAGGAAGGCAAAATTACAAACTTTTAACACTATGAGGAGGACCATGTGGGCAATTAATAATCATAGCTATCATTTTCTGTGTTCCTTCTCTGTGGACCAAGGACTGTATGGTTTTCCGTATATCATTTCTAATCTCCATTACAACCAATGAGGCAACTACCCATATACCCATTTTACTGATGAAGAAACAGTATCAGATGGACCAAAGAACTAGTCCAAGGTCATTCAGAACTGGAAATTAAATCGATCTCTCCCTCTCTCTCCCTCTCTCTCCCTCTCTCTCTCTCTCAAACCTTTGAAAGTCTCTAAGGGCCCGGCCAGGCGTGGTTCAGCGGTTGAGCGTCGACCTAGGATCCAGGCGATCGGGGTTCGATTCCCGGTCGGAGCACATGCCCGGGTTGCGGGCTCGATCAATGACTCTCTCATCATTGATGTTTCTATCTCTCTCTCCCTCTCCTTTCCTCTCTCTGAAATCAATAAAGATATATTTAAAAAAAAAAAAAAAAAGAAAAGAAAGAAAGAAAGTCTCTAAGGGTCATTCACATAATGCCTCTCATAATATTCAAACTCAGCCACCACCTGTAACACAACCCCATCCTCTCTTGTAACTTCATCATAAGGCACCTTGTTTTGCCACCTACATCCCATCCTCTTTAGAACCTCTGTCCTGTTAACTTCCATGCACTTTTAACTTCTTTTAGAGAATGTTCATTCAACCAATGTGCCTCAACTATTATCAAACTCACCCCAAAAGACAGGGCTTCCTCACAAATGTCCACGGATGAAGCTTTTTATTCTCCCCTCCCCCAACAGGACAGGTGAGATGTTCTAGCAAACTCCTTCGTCCTTCCATTGCAGCATCAGACTGTATTCTTCCACACTCATGAAAAACCTTTTCCTTAATCAGACCCATGCCACTCATTCATTTAACAAATATTTGCTGAGTGCCAAGTATGTAGTAGGAATGAGTAGTGCCTAGCAGTGGGGATACAGCTGTGAAAAGAACAAACACAGGCCCCACACTCAAGCAGTCTAAAAGTTTGCTTGGAAGGTTTATATTCAACAAATATTAAAAATAGGATGAAAATAACTAAGGAAAAAATGCAAGTGCTATAGAAACACAACCAGAAGGAACTCACCTAATCTGTGAAATAGGGAGGAAAAGTGTCATTTAATCTAAGACCTAAAGGATAAATAAAATTTAACTACGTGTAGGCAAGGAAGAGCTAGCTTTCCAGGCAGTAGAAAGGATATTTGGAACAGCCCTAAGACAAAAAAGACATGACACAGTTTAAGCCCCATGTGCTGGAGAGCGAAAATGGTGAGAGAAAGCTGGAGGATAGAAGTAAGATCGTGCAGGGTCTCTGACATGATTACACTTGTGTGTTTACAGGATCAAGTGTTGGCCATTCCTCTCTTAAGCACTGACCATAGTCTTCAGGAACCAATAACACAGACTCTTTATCACTCTATTGCACTTTGTCTCTTACTATACTAAAAGCTTCTTAAATTTCAGAAAACTGAAAAATACTTTTATTATTCATTTAAGTGACTGAAGCATTTTATTCTACTGTCCATTTTACAGTGAGTTTAACTGGCATCTTCCAGAGAAACAAGTTGTTTCTTGTAAAAGTTAAAAGCATAAACGAACAATACTGCTTTGTTCAGATTAAAGTTAAATATCATAAGGATTAAAAAAGAAACTATATTTGACATGATTCTATTTGCATCATGTAAAATATAAATGAAAGCGCAAAATAATAATCAACATCCCAAGTTAGCCAAGGATGACTCTAACTTGCCCACAGAAAATGGAAACACAATTTCACTAAAGCAATAATAAATGATACAAAGAGAACATGGTTAAAATGATATAAACGAAAAGTAGAGCCCCTATAAATCAAATACGGGTGCAACTTTAAAACACTATTTGACTGCTAATAGCAAACAATCTAAAGCCAACAAGAAGTCCACACTTCAAGTATCACCAAAATATTCCCCTAAGTATAAAGGCTCACAAAAAACTAGTAGCCAATAAATTTAAAAGAATTATATTTACCATATAACTTTCCCCCTTTTAGCACGCAGGCTGAGTTCATAAATAAAGAGAATGGGAAAAGAACAGAAAAAGTAACTTTTAGAGGGAAGGAGTGATAAGAATACTTCACCTGTTTCAAGATCTCCCCACCTCCCACATTCTCTCAAGAAACTTCGACCACCAATTATATTGTTCTCTTCTATATCTAGTCTTCTCTCTCCAAGATTTTTCTTATCAGCGTTTATACTTAATCAAGTCTTCTTACTTAGAACAGAAAAGTCCCTCAACCCAGCACCCTCCTCTGCTACTGCTCTTTTCCCTTGAAAAATTTCAAAAAAGACTATATATTCAATCTCCATTTAGAATACTTTTCAATCACCCTTTCAAGCAATTCCAATGTGGTTGCCACAACAGCTCTCACTAAAATCACCAAAAACGTCATCTCTAAATCTAACAGACATTTTCAAATAAAAAGTCCTCAACCTGCCTGACATCTTGGCAGCATTCACCACAGCCGACCCTTCTCTGGAAACCCTCTTCCCTTTGCTTCTAGACACTACACCAATTTCCCACCTCTGCTCTAATTCTCTCTCATTCTCCTTTGCTAGCTAGTCCTCCTTTAAATCTTAAGGTTCAAGGGAGTTCGATTTGGGGCTCTTTCTAACACTATACTCTCTCCCTGGGTGACCTTACCCATGCCAATGACTGCCTCTTATTGCGGATCAAAAGAGTTTAGAGGTTCCCAAGCTTTCTCAGTTCAAAGAACCCTAGTGTCTCAGTAATCTAACAAAATATCTAACAATTCCATTTATTAAGTAGTTAGGTCCACACAACTTAGTATTTATGTTCTAACAACTTTGAAAAATACATAAAAATTGAAAGAAATACTTTATTTTATTACTAATAGCAATTACTTATTAATGGGATGTGTGCATCTAATAGACACATATCTTCTCAAACCTTGAAATCATTTTGGACACCATCACTTTCATTGTTTCACAATAATTTTTGCACAGTACTTGCTTTTTAATTACAGCACTACCCCCAAACCTAGCTTTTTGAAGGCATACTATCATCCAAAGAAATGTAGCACAATCTCATGAGTACTATCTCAAACTAAACGTTTGAACAGTGTCCCACAGATGTCAAATAGCCCAGAGATATCTCACAGCTGTCAAATATTACTGTGCTTCCCTCAAAAATTTAAAAATATCCCAGTGCCCATGTGAGTTCACTATGGTGCTCCAAGGTAACTTGGGGCACAGTCTGGTAATCTTGGGTTTAAAAATTACTGATCTAGTCTACATGGTTACTTTGTAAATTCAGAAATGAGGTTTAAGGTCACACAGCTAGTAGAAAAATAAATACATTAGGGATTTTCACAGATTTAATTTTAACTTTCCATCAACAAAAGTTTTGAAACAGAATCTAATCATGTGATATGCTGTTGATGAAATCTGCAGATCTCTGAAAAACAACTATCTTCAAAAACACATTTATATGACTGTATAATAAAAGAAAAATTCTTCTTTAATATCTTCTTTTTCAGAAAAAAAGGTTTCAAAAAGTATAAAAGTGGGGCCCTGGCCAGGTAGCTCAGTTGTTAGAGCATCATCCTAATACACCAAGGCTGCAGGTTCGATCACCATTAGGGCACATACAAGAATCAACCAATGAATGCATAAATAAGTGGAACAACAAATTGATGTTTATCTCTCTCTAAAAAATCAATAAAGTTTCTAAAAAATTATTAAAGTGGAACATATGATAAACAATACAAAGGTTTCTAAAGTATAAAAAGAAAAGACATCCATTCCCCAGGGATAACACAGCTAATAGTTTAATGTCTATCCTTACAGGCCCTTTCCTATGTAAATACAAGCCAAAAGAAAATCAAACTACATTTCTTTGCCCATGTATGTGTGTCTACTTGTTTTTAAAAAATTAAATCATACCCCACAGTGTAGTGTAACTTATTGTTTCCCTTCAATATTATATAATAATGAACATTCTTCCATGTCAGTATATAATAGCAAGTGCAAACACTTATGTGGTGAGTACGATGCTTATTTAGGGTTTAAATATTAACTTCTTTAATTCTCAAAACAGACCTGTGGGAGAGAACTATCCTCCTCACAGGTGAGTTTAAGTAACTTGCTAATAGTCACAGCTAATAAATGATGCAGTTAGGATTTGAACCCAGAAAGTCTGCTACATGGTCCCTATGCTCAAGGATACACTCTGCTGTTTCTCAGAAGTAAATATAAGTACCCCTCAAACTATTAACAAGTGCACAGTACCTCATACCATAAATATACTATAATATCTATTCCCCTACCAACGAGCATTTAAGAAACTTTCCTGTTATTTGTAAATGTTAATGACGTTTACTTATAATAATGCTACAATGAACTTCCTTATAGATTTGTTCTTGTGCTCTTGTATTACAATTTCTGTAAGATAAACTCCTAAAAATGAAATAGCTCTCTCAAAAAAAGAGTGCACTTTTAATTATAATTTTAATAGGTAATGCCAAATGTCCTTCCAGAAAATTGTTACAGTTGTACCAATTTATAGTCCCAATGACAGAGGAGAGGACTGAGATTCATTTTTAAGTTAGCAAGTATTTTTGATTCCTAAAATGAGAGGCATGTTTTGAGTTTTTAACTAACTTTGATGTAGAATAGATTGCCTGGTTGTTCACAATTATCCTCTCATTTGATAATTATCTGACACATTAAACAAATGTAGACTTAGCAGCTATACAGTGAATTCTTCATCCTGTTATGAAACCAACTATGGGTGAGATATTTCCCTCACATGATACTCTGTTTACTTATGTACAAAACATGGGAATTGAACTAGCTGGACTTTAAGATTTAAAACTCCCAATGCTGTAATTAAGAAGTGACTAAAAGTTATTACAAGTCTATAATTATAGTACTAGTGTAATAGGTAGGGTCTTAAAGCATCTATTTTCTTTAAATTACACTAACTATTGCCAGAACAGCTAGGCAAATCATTAAAATAGTCAATAAAGTTTTCAGGACCCACTTGTGGCTTATTCTCAGTGGCTTTTTAATCCCAGGCTGTAATCCCCCTTCTACGCAGCAAACTTGAATATACCTCTGGAGTATATTCCTAAGAACTGAGGCGTGCCTAGGAACCCTAAACTAACATGTTTTTGGTTTTTGATTTTTAAATATTATGTCAAGACCATTCTTTAGTCAATTTATTCAACCAATATTTACTATTTTACTATGTGCTTGGCACTGGGTACAAAATAGTTAACAGAGGATCTCTACCATCATGGAACTTATAGACTAGATAGGATGCTGCCTGATTCATGAATCACTTAATAGCACCACTTAGATCTTTAAAAAAAGAATTATTTCACAACTTGCCCCACACTGCAAAAATAGCAATCACACGAATAGGTGGCCAGTTAACTTTTTAAATCATCAGTTATCTCTACAATAAAATCACCAAGATGTTACTAGTTTTTAGTCACGCTCCTGACCATGTTGCTTCAATATTTCTTTTACATAACCAAGAGTATAAATGATTTGAAGTACCAAAGATGACAGAACTATGAGTATCCAAACAAAATGAGAGACAACAAGTTAACTACAATTTCTCAGGAACACTGTTCAAGAAAAAAGTACATATAGAAGAAAGCAATACATTATCAAAATTCATGAATTATCAACTAACAAAATGCTATAAAAATACTAATGTTTTTAAAGAACTGGCACTCATCAGCAAAAGGAACAAGTGGCACGTCAAAAGGAAAATAAATTGTTTTTAAATTTTAAAAAACCAAATGCCAGAAGTATTTATATTAATATTCAATTAAAATAAAACTAATTCTAGAATGCTAGACTTATTGTGATCATTTCTCAACATATACAAATATTGAACCATTATGTTGTATACCTGAAATGTAATATTAGATGTCAATCGTACCTCAGTAAAAAAATAAGTGAAAATAAAACTAATTCTAGATCATCTGCAGAAATAAGAGCAGCATTCACATAAATAAATGAACCTCACTGTGTCAATTTCCACAACTGCAAAATAAGGATGATATTTACCAAACCTACTTCACAAAATTGCTAAGACTAAATAAAATAATGTATGTGGAAGCACATCAAAATATGATGTCAGTTACTTTAGAGCAGCTTTTTTGTTCCCACTATATCTTAAAGCAATTTAAGAAATAATAAAATTGGTTAGATAGGGACTTCATCTCCTTTCTTCTGTCCATGATATGGCAGATGTGTTATAAAATGGGCCAAAAAATGGCAATCAGAAGCATTAGGAAAAATTTCAGAACTTCCTACTTCGTAAATTGATTATCCCACAGGAGGTTGGTTGTTCAAGTATTAATGCTCTTACACAACACCACACACCAATATACCTCAAAAAATAAGAGAAATTTTTTCACATATGTACGGAATTGTTTATATATAACTCACCATAATTAAAAAGTCCTGCTACTGACTACGAAAAGATAAGATACACATGTATTTACCCACACATACAATGTATTCTAATTTTATGTTTATTTTCTGATTAAAGTATCTTAAATTCAATGCAATGAGGGTTCCAATAGTTCACTTATTACATTGGTGTCTGTCAGTTTAGCACACCAAAACAATTACACACCCACCCATGAGTTTTGAGGCAACTTCTGCCACAGGTTCAACAACCAGTCCTCCAAAGTCACAATTTCATGTTATTAGTAGCACACTGCCCTATTTAAAAAAACACATTTTAAACCAAGACATTTTTAAAATGGAGAGCAGCTTTCAGTGTTTTATCATTGCTTTTACAAACCTTTTTCAGGTTGTTACTAGATCTGCCTCAGACAGCCTTTCCTTTAAACCCCTTAAAATACAGGGCAGGAGGAGGTACGTTAACATGGCAACATAACCATTAACGATTTTTCCAAATTCAAAACAAGGATCACCATCAAAACAAAACAATCAGGTGGAGTACATGGATACTGACCACTATTCCTAACAACCTGTTTTCTTCTATATGAAGGATTTGCTACTATACTAAAGCCACATTAAAACCTAAACCTATGTGCAACTTCCTATCTGAAAAATAAATACCCAGACAAATTCCAACCCATATTTGTAACATTAGCTAAATATTATTTAACATACTGGGCTACATTAACAAAGAGAGAGGGGGAAAATGGCAACTTTCAAAGCGTAAACGTTTTAAATTTTTCCCCTTAAATCATTTGTTAATAAGTCGGGAGATGACATTAAGCAGCTGCTAGACTGGGGCAGAAGATCAAAGTTTTCCCTATACTTGAGAATGTTTATCCCCACCGGAAAGAAATAGAAACTATTCGTCCTTGCCACTGGAACCAGTTCCCCGGAATTCCCCAAAATATGCCTGATCTCTGGATGAAGAAAAGACACTTGGGGGACCAAAGGTGAGAGGTATCTTGCATCTACTGCAGAAGAGGGGAGGGGCGGCAGGCACTGGCAGGTAAGGAAGGGAAAGCCCGTCCTCGGCAGGCACTGGAGGGACCAGAAACCCAGGTCTCGGGATGACCCTCCCCGTAAAGCCTCAGGACCCAGGGAGGTTCGCTGAGGGGGACGCCAGGCTGGGCCAGGGCCCCCGCGCCCGGCCCCGCCCCACCTCTCTCGCCGCCACCGGGGACCCGGGACCGCGGACAGAGGCAGCGGAGGCTAAGTGAGAGTCCGTGGTCCCAGCCAGGTCCTCCCGCAGCTCACCTGAGAGTGTCGCCTCCGCCCTCGGCTCCCACGGTGCATCCCGCGGGGCCTGGCGGAGGGTGCAGTGACGCCGCCCCGACCGGCCCCAGGGCTGCCCGGCCTGGCCTCCCCGCTCCGGGGACGCCCCGGGTGCCCGCCTCGCACCGGCTCCCGGGAGCCGCGGATCTGCAGAGAGGGACGGAGAGGCGGAAAGGCTGCCTCCCCTCCCCCACAGCAAGCCAGCCCCTGAGCTGCGGCTCTCTGCAGTTCCCTCTGGCGCAGGTCTGGCCCCGCTCCCCCGCCCGGGAGTCACTTCGGCAGCGGCGGCCCAGTCGCCATTACGGCCCAACGACTGACACGGAGGAGGAGCGGCGCCGGCAGCAGTGGCGGCGGCGGCGGCGGCGCGAGGCAGGGCGGGAGCAGTAGGGGGCCCAGGCAAACCTCGCGAGAAATTTCCCGAGACGTTTCCACAGGAATGCAACCTTCAGTTAGGGCCATGTTGAGTGTGGCCTAAAGGCAGGGCGACATAAAGCGAGGAGAGGAACCTCGAGGGCGCCATGTTTGGTGCGGCGAAGTTCGAGCCTCAGGACTCGGGAGGGGCCACAGTAGATCCGCAGCGGAGACCTGCCCCCGCCCTCTTTCCTCTGTCTCTAGCTGGGCCTTCTGGCTGCGCATTTCCCCCTCGGCCGAAAAAAAAGCTGGGCTGGGGCTGGAGATCGGAGGTGGGTTTGACAAGGATGAACTCGAAGTCTAGAAATTGCAGCTTCTCGGAGTTGGCGATGTTTCACCAATTGTCCATATAAATCTTTACCCCCGTCGGTTTCAGAGTCATCGCAGCTCTGCGGCTGCCGCAGTTACCCACTGCTGTCGCTGGCCGTTTTATTCGCGAGAGTTAACAATTCTGTTCAGCGTGCACACTTGGCGGATGACTTCAGACTCCAGAGCAAGGAAAACGGAGATTCCTCCCGTTGGGTGTCGGCGTTGGTATAACTCTGCTTTGAGAAACTCTATGATCAACGTATCTTCTAATATCGTTATCCTCTGTCCCTAGTCTCCGCGTGGTGAATTCTGTCGTCTGTCAAGATTTGGCTGAAATGACAGCTCCGCTGCAAATCATGGCACCTTCCGCTAGGTCTTCACCGGACAGACGCGAGCTCGCCAGCCGTCGCTTTCCTCCACCTTCTGAAGCCCAGTTGTTATTCACCCTGAAGTCCAATAGCTGTTCGCCCAGAGATTGTTTCTCATTTTTAAGTATTCTGAGGATTTTTAAGTATCTTTTCTGTCTCTATACCCCAGTAGGGCCTAGCACAGTAACCAGGACATCGCAGGTGCTCAATTAATACTTGTTGAGTAAGTTGTATCAATAAAAGCGAGAGGCCGCAGCTGCCGGGTCTTTGGAGGGCTGCTGTAGCTGTGCCTGAGCAGGAGCTCAGCGCACATACGAATAGCTGCACCTTTCTAAGACATGCACCTTTCTAAGACATGCACCGTGTCTGCAGGGAGTTGTGCTGGAGGGAAGAGCAGGACACGTGGGAATTCCAATGGTGCAAGCGGTAGTAAGAAAATATGAGTTATTTAGGTTTTCCTATGTTGTTTTACTGAATTTATACAACCACCTTAGTATAACTACCAAGTATTATACTCACTTTAAAAAAAAAAAAAAAAGGAAATGGGTTTTGAAAAGCTAAGTAATTTGTCCAATATCATACCATCAGTAAAAGGCAGATAAAAAATTTGAGGTTTCCCTTACTCCAAAGCCCATATATACTTTTCCACCCCCATGCTACCTCCTGGGCAAGAGAAAACACCCCAAGTTCCTGTCACTACCTGGGGAGCAATGTTCCCCTCACATCAGCCTATGCATGATTTCCACCTCTTATACCTTGTGCCCCTCCCCCACCTCCCAAATACCTCAAAGACATCAGCCTCTTTCCTTTTCAGCATCCCAGTAGTCTTATTGTTTATACCCTACAGACTGACTCTTGAATAGGTTAAGTTTTGTCCTATGTGCTCATGGTTTCATGAGAGTCATTAACCTCTGGAACAAGATTGGAAGTTTCATGAGAAAAGTTTTGTCACCTTTTCTTTAGTTGCCACAGTACTAGGCACATAATAGGTGTTTAATATGGTTCCCGTTTTTCTTCTACTTCTTAGTAGACACCAAGATTGGATCTTTCTGCACTGTATAGTCTTTGTTGATTACTATGTCTTTGACTTTCAACTTTCTGTGTATAACTGGATCTTGGCCCCAAACTTCAGACCAAACTCTCCAATTGTCTGTTACCTGCCTCTGCATAGATAGAGAGGTCACCAGCTTCCAAATTAAATTTATCATTTTCTCTCTCCGTAATCCCACAAAGCTAGCTTCTCTTCCTGTCTTGTTTTTCTGTTGATGGCCATTGCAGAAAACCCTTCCGAGGACTGAGAGGCTCAGAAGTTTAGAAATATTATATATTGTTCTCTATGTCCCGCTCCTATCCAATCAGTTATTAAGTCTCTAAATACCATTGACATATATTTCTTATAGCTACAGTAGTCCTCCCTTATCTGCGGGAGATATGTTCCAAGACCCCCCAAGTGGATGCCTGAAACCATGGATAGTACCAAACTCTATATATACTATGTTTTTTCCTATACCTACATACCTAAGATAAAGTTCAATTTGAAACTTAGCCACAGTAATAATTAACAACAATAACTAATAATAAAATGTAACAATTATAACAATAAAATAAGGATTACTTGAACACAAGCACTGCAATACCACAATACCACAACAGTCGATCTGATCACCAAGACGGCTACTGAGTGACTCATAGCGGGGAAACACTGGACAAAGGGATGATTCATGTGCTGTGTGGGATTGAATGGGTCTGCACAAGATTTCATCACACTACTCAGAATGGCGCTCAATTGAAAACTTATTAATTGCTTATACTGGAATTTTTCCATTTAATGTTTTCAGAACTCAGTTGACCACAGGTCACTGAAACCACAGAAAACGAAACCATGGATAAGAGGGGACTACTGTATTCCCCTTTTGTCCAGTTGCACCACTGCCCTTTCAATTCGAGCTCTCAGTCCTACTGCCCAAAGGATTTCAGCTGTCTTCCCAGAATTTAGTTCGAGTTTTTCCCTCACCTTCCTCTACCTGACAAGGTAAGTAAAAATGCCTCACCTCAGTCATCAAGGCCTTTCTCAGGATGGCCCCAGCCTAGCTTTCTCTCTCCCTGAAGTAGTGCAGCACAAAAACGTAGAAAGCACAGAAAGGTGTTTTTATTATGACACTCTCGAGTCTTGCTATTCAGCATGCTGTTAGATGGCCTTTGCCAGAAGTGGAGATCCTAAGGGAACCCGAGCCAGCAAGGAGGGACAGGAGAGCTGAAAAGCAGAAAGCCAGTCATAGGAGCACCAATTCCATTCCATAGGCAAGAAGAGACTGGTCAAAAAGGGGGAAGTGGAGAGAAAGAGGAAGATATTTAGAGCAGTAGCAGACACAGTCCATCATTGGAACATTGAATAAAAGAAATAAATAATAAAGAAAAAATTGAAGATTTGCAGCAACAGTCCAGAAAAATTCAGTGATTTTAAAAGACGATAATCCGCCCTCGCCAGTTTGTCTCAGTGGTTAGGGCTTCGGCCTGTATGCTGAAAGGTCAAGGGTTTGATTCCCAGTCAGGGCACATACCCAGGCTGCTGGGATGCATGCAGAAGGCCACTGATGGATGTTTGTCTCTCTTCTTTCCTTTCTCTCTAAACTCAATCAAGCTCGGCTGGTGTGGCTCAGTGGTTGAGCGTCGCCCTATGAACCAGGAGGTCACCAGTCTGATTCCCGGTCAGGGCACATGCCCAGGTTGCAGGCTCAGTCCCCAATAGGGGGCATGCGGGAGGCAGCCGATCAATGACTCTCATTGATGTTTCTATCTCCTTCTTCCTTCCTCTCTCTGAAATCAATAAAAACATATTTAATAAATAAATAAATAAAATCAATAGAAAAGCATGCTCTCTGGTGAGGATTAGAAAAACAACAAAACGAGAAACCATCTCATACCCATCAGGCAAAAGAAAAAAAAAGTTCTAATAATACTACATATTGGCAAAGATGTGAAACAATGGGAATTTTTTTTTTTTCTGGTGTTTCTCATGAAGGATGCCCCTCAGTCCTGAGACCATGACTCAGCTCAGAGGAATTGCCTGTGAGAGGGCACATGTCGAGGCCTGTTGCTGGTCAGAAATACGGAACGTGGAATGTACCTTAAAGTTCTTTGAAAATTCAGCCATAGTCACAGATGAAACACACCAATAAGAGAGTGTTTGTCGACCTCATCGAAAAAGAGGAACTTGGGATTTGAAATCAGCTGTAGCTCAGAATCTTACTCTTCTTAAATGTGAAGTTACCTGTCCATTGCAAAAAACCATAGTGTGCAAGAAAAGAATTTCTAATTAAACAGGGTATAGTAAAATTAAAACAAAGCCCTTTATTTACCTACAACCTCGCTTTGAGTAAATATTAAAGCAAACTGGTTCTGATGCATTGGTAGGCAGAAAATTTATCCCCGCCTGGGAAAATCAAGATATCACTCTTAGGAAAGAGATTAGGGATTTTCAATGTATGTTGCAGCTAAATGAATTTACCAAGAAACAAGTTCAAACAAGCACAAACTTATTTTTGGATGGTCTGGAAATTTATTTTCTAACTTTAAAAAAGACTTAAAAACTCCTACTCCAAGTAATCTGTAAATACAATTAACTTTGATTTTGGACAAACCAGGTGCTGAGAATGAAATGCTTGTGATAAAATACCTCAGAGTTTACCAGGGAAGGGCATTGTTGATCCAGCCCACATCCGATTCCAAACCCCCTGCTCACAATGATTTGCCCGGTGAGCCTAGAAGGAGGAATTTAACCTGGGTGGACCTAGTGTTAGTAGGGATTCTGGCTCTCGGGTATAATATAGAAATCCTTTCCTGATGTACAGGATATGACTTGAAGATTTGATGGAACTATAGGGCAAACAGCTAAATCCGTGGTAGGACTTACACTTTCTTCCCACCCGGAGTTATTGGTTCCTAGTGATTGACAAAGGGAGCTAGGATTTAGGAAGTACACCCTAGAATGTGTAAAGTTGACATGAAAAGCACAAACATGCCCTCACAGAGGGCGTATACGCTCTTCTTCAAATCACGAATAAAACATAAACCTGTTTAACGGTCCAACGTGTTTAGCTCTAACAGTTAATAAAACTCATTAAATGGATGGATGGATGGATGGATGGATGGATGGATGGATGGATGGATGGATGGATGGATGGATGATGGATGGATGGATGATGGATGGATGGATGGATGATGGATGGATGGATGAGTTCATTCCATCAATGGCGCAGACCAGGAGAACAAGCTGGAAATCTAAGGCAGGACAAAATCCATTTCTTAAACAACTAACTAGTTGTTCAGTTCAAAGTAGCTTTTCGGGGATTGAATTACCTGGAAAAGTGCTTCAAATCCACACATCACTTTTGATGGCTAATCCCTCCCTTAAGAAGAGTACTGAAGTGCCCTTGGAATAAAGCCAGGCAGTGGGGTCAGCGCGTTTCTTCCTTCCTCTATTTTTGGTAAGGTCAGAAGCAAACCAGATTTAGCACAAACCTGAAGCTGACTTTTTTTTTTCCCCCTAGAGCTTAGAATCACAAATTCATTCATTGTAGCCATTGTGAGACATTGGAAACAATGGGTACATTTCAAAACCATTGTTTAATAAAAGCATTGTTGAGTGTAAAAACCAACTTGCTTAAATGATATCTATAGTCTGACATTTGTGTATTTAAATACAAAAATAATTCTATACATATTCTGTGGATACATGTATATACACAAGTATATAGCAATATGTAAAAAATGAGACTCTGGTATTCGGGGCCAGATCTGGATGAAGGGAGGCTGACTTTTGATCATTTTATTGTTATGACTTGCTTCCTATTTTGTGAAGTTTCCTCAATAAGACTTGTCCATGAGAAAACCAATATAATTAAACCTACATGCTGAGTCTTCCCCATTTTCCCCAAATTAAGTTTTGTGCTTGTTAAGAACAAAAATACTTCTTAAATGCATGATTCTGAAATGTTTTTAAGCTCTGAAAAAATTATATTTTCTGCTATTTAATCCCCATGAGTCTTCAAAGATTAGTTTCTTTTAATATTGAGCACCTTTTTCCTACTGACATTTGCTACTTAAAAAAATAGGTTAACAGACACAGCAACCCCTTTACACAGACAACCCCTTTTTCCTTAGAACTCTTTTTTTTTTTTTAATATATCTTTATTGATTTCAGAGAGGATGGGAGAGGGAGAGAGATAGAAACATCAATGATGAGAGTCATTGATCGGCTGCCTCCTGCACGCCCCCGACTGGGGATCGAGCCCACAACCCGGGCATGTGCCCTGACCGGGAATCGAACTATGATCTCCTGGGTCCTAGGTCGATGCTCAACCACTGAGCCACACCCGGCTGGGCTCTTAGAGCACTTTTGAAGAGAATAGCATTTCTCTTTAGAGCATCTCTTGATGATGATTTATGGACTCGTAATAGAAATGAAACATACAATATAACATCTTATAGCAAAACAGCGGAAATTTTTTAAAAAGCTAAAGAATGTAAGTCAGAACAAGGTTATATTTTGCAAGGGGTGAACCAGCTTATTTACAGGCAGTGGAAAGTTTTAAACTCTTGACAGGGGATTTTCTATGGCCCTTTCAAAAATAGAAAAAGGCAGCTGGGTGCCCAGGCTGGAAGAAGATCCACAGGTTTTAATGAGGCTTATCAGCCACTAAAACACTCCTGGAATCCCGGCATTGGGTGCTCCCCACCTGTTGAACAAGAAATGAGAACATGTGGGCATTTGGTTACAAATCCTACTGCATTAGCAGAAGGCCCACAAAATATTACAAGGGGGCAAAAGCAGCTGGAACTGTCCAACAGAAAAACTGACAGGAAGAAATAAGAGTGACGGTGAAGACGTAGCTGGTTTTGGAAATGGAAGTGGTGGCATATATTATCAAGCATGAATTAAAAAATTTGTCAAAGCAAACATATACTGTTCTAAGATATGCTGACAATTATTTTACATATATAAGTGATTATATTATAACTCATATATATGCATTTTATGTAGTTAATATATGTATTATGTAACATAGATTTAAATAACTCTTATATAACCTCTACTAACCTCAGTTATTCACAAACATTGTCTGTGTTACCACCATCCCTCTTTCACAGATGAGGAAGCCAAGGCTTAGAAAGGTGAAATGACTTGGTCTCAGTCCCAAGGTTAGACAGTGGTAGAACTAGAACTGGAACCTCATCTTCTGAACCCATAACACACGCCTATCCCACTACACTGCTGGCTGCTCAAAGCAACTAGAGGCTCTTCAGAAAAAGGGTGGATTTCTGTGCTCTGTCCAAACACCAAAGTTATGAGTGACTAAGTGAGAAAGAGTTCCGTTTGCTGAGTTTATGATTCCTCTCTTCCTCCCAACTCTCTAATCACCTTTTCACCAGAGTACACAGGCCATAAAGGATGTACAAGGTGGGGTAATACTAGGTTTACAGTTGTGAGTATGTGCGAAAGACAGTTTATTTTTGTATTATTATTTATGTATTATTTTCCATACGAACAACTGTAAGCCTACTTTTGCTCTACCCTGCATATATTTGCGGATATACACATCTACTACCATTGTTTATATGCAGCTCTCTGGCCTAAATTAACTGATCTCCTGTCAATCATTTTAATTCTGAGCTCAGGCCAAAATGAAGGAGAAATTTATTAATTCTTCATTTTGCAATGTAGTTAGAGCTTACATGCAGTTAATATAAAACTTTGTCATTAGTTTATTTTTAACACAAGTAGTTGATATTAATATAAAGAAATTATATTTGAGGTTTTTGTCAGTAGTGATATCGACTTTGCACCAAAAAGTTTGTGTTCATGTAGCAGATTATAAAAGACTTATAGGAGATTGGAGAGTAGGACTAAAGGAGAGAAAAACATTCTTGAAAGAACCACTACTGTGAACCATGCCCTCTTCCCATAATATGTCCCCATAGAGATTACAGAATTCTCAGGGACAATTCTGAGCTGAGTGGGAATAAAAAGTATAGAATAATTAATTCCTAGGCCTCTCCTGTTCATGGCCCACCCTACCAAAATTAATGTATCACACCCATACAAAATAACCATTAGGACCCTGGGTATTAACTGATATAATTTCACTATGGTTCTGTATTAGACACCTCGAATGAGTTCTACTAAATAACCTAAACCTAATGTGGATACTTCTTTGAATCTGGAAGAATTTATTTTTAAATCACCTCTTAAATTTCTCCCACAAAAAGCAACCATGACTTACACCAAAAGCACTTTCATCGAATTGTGTACAGGAGATATCAGTTTGATAAGTCCATTTACTACAAATTTACACCAATAAATATCTTTTGGTATCTGGAGAGCTGACCTAGTGCTATGAACAGGAAAGTAGATTAGATTCCTGAAATAATTTTCTGGTTCCATCACCAACTCATTGTGCCTGCTTAACCTAGTTACTTTGTCTCTTAGTATGTTAGTTTCTCCACCTATAAAATGGGGATAATAATATTTGCTATTAGATAATATCAGCAAAGCACTTGGAGAACCTCAGATGAAAGGCGCCACAAGTATTTTATTATCTGAAGCATGACCTCATTCTGTCTGAAAGTTGGACTTTACCAGACTTGCTGATTATTCCAGCACCTACCTTCAAAACTTTTCCTGTTCAACTTGCTTTTCACTTTATTTATTTCTATCTATACTCTTTGTGTATTTTCACTTCATTGTACTGTTTGCATTGTTTGGAGGAGAGTTGATGCTTTGAAGGAAACTTGAGACCATACTTTAATGCGTTTTCAGCTTTTTTTTGTTTAAACTCATATGCTTACATTTAAGATTTGAAACAAATAAAAAAGCACTTGAACAACTTTGTAATTATAGCTATGAAAGTTATATTAGCATTCTTGTTTGAATTATTTACATTTTAATTCACATTAAAAGGAAATTTTGAGCATGCACATATATCTTTATATTCCTTTGTGGAAGATTTAAGGTAGATGCTGAAACTGCTGTTAATTTTCTAGAGGAACAAGATAACATGATATACGGGGCAAATGATTATTTACTGAGGACTAAATCTGAGCTTAACTTCTAGTCCAACCTGCTAATACATATTGATCTCCTCTGGTAAAATGGCAAAGGTCAAAGGGCTACTTCAGGAACAATCAGATGACTCAAAAAGCAGAGCTGCTGATTCAGTAACAATTAAAACTCCCAGGTGAACTCAGAGATAGGCAGTCAGCTGCGTTTCCTGAACACGAAAGCGCTTCATCCCCTGTGTCTGTCAACCTTCTTATCCAAGGCTAATAAAAGTATTTCGGAGGAGCCAACTTGGTCTTTGGAATCTTTAGATTAACAACAGAAAATCTAATTCTTGGCACTATTTCCAAAGGAAAAGATTTCATTGGAATCTGCCCACTAAGACATCGTATTTCAAGCGGCAAGTGTTACAGTTTTCAAACACGACCTGAGTCATCTGTTGAACAATGGACAGATTATGTGCTCTAAGAGACAAACTCTCATTGGAGACATTAAGCAAAATACTATGGGCTTTCCAGTATTTCCCTTAATCCAATGCATGTTTATGGTTTATAAGATATGGTTTAATATCATTCTCCCTCCTTAAGACGTAGACATTATGATAGGATAGTATGTAGCATTATGGTTAAGAATGTGGGCTCTGGAGTCAGGCATTGAGTTCAAATCCTACCTCCACCAGTTACTAACAGTACAGCTTTGTGTCTTTTTTTCTTCATCTATAACTGGGAGATAATAGTATCTACTTCAAAGGATTATAAAAATTAAATGAGATACTATGTCGACGGTGCCTATGATGGTGCCTGGCACATATTAAGTGCTCAATAAACATTAGCTTAGACTATACTAAGCTTGGTGTGACACAGGTTGGGGTCTCTGAAAAGCAGACTGTGAGACAAATTTTAGTGTGCAGGATGTTTACTAGGGAGTACCCTTGGTATGAACACCTATGGAAGGGAGGGAAAGGAAGCAGGATAGGGGAGAAGGAGCAGTCACACTGTAATACAGGTCCTACAGCCTCAGCCAACCCCACAGGAAAGCTTGAGTGCAAATGGACCATCTGAGTTACACTGTGTTGGGCTGAGAAGGCAGAGCCTTTATATTCCTTCCATCAGTCATTGCAAGTGGCTCTCTGCAGCTGAGGCAATCCATGAGGCAAATGACAGTGAAGACTGTCCACTGACTGCACTCCCAGCAGCTGGTGCAACAAATTCTTCCTTGTAAGGGATCTAGGTGGCACACCTTCTTTGTTCAACACAGGCTGGTCTGTGCAGCATTTGAAAAATAATATCAAATTACAGATGCATGAATAAAAGTGAGGTCTTTAAGGACAAGAGCAGGGAGGTAGGTAGAGCTACCCTGAATAAGCCATTGGAATAGGAGAAAGAACTATATATGGATGATGGAAAGCTTTCTTGTTTTTAAATATTTTTTTTTTATATATTTTTTTATTGATTTCAGAGAAAGGAAGGGAGAGGGAGAGAGAGATAGAAACATCAATCATGAGAGAGTCATCATCAATTGGCTGCCTCCTGCAAGCCCCCAACTGGGGATCAAGCCCGCAACCCAGGCATGTGCCCTGACTGGGAATCAAACTGTGATCTCCTGGATCCTAGGTCGATGCTCAACCTCTGAGCCACACTGGCCCGGCAGCTTTCTTGTTTTTAATCCCCCAGATTTTTGGAGAGCTTGGATTCTAATACGTGGAAGCCCTTTGTTTAATGAACACTGTGATGGGTTGGGGTTTGTACTGGAGGTGTAACCTGGGAGAAAGCCCACGTATTCTGCATAAGGGTCACCTGGGAGGGTGGAAATAGAAGCCAGCCACAGTTGATGCCCTTCAGAAGGGGCGAGATTACTAAGAATTTAGGGGAGCAAAAATGGCTAACATTGCACCTTGGATGTACCTGGCACTTTCTAAGTGCTTTGCACATATTACCTGGCTTAATCCTCACAATACTCCAAGATAGTAGTTACCCTTATTTCCCCCCGTTTTAGAGATGAGGAAACTGAGAGAAGCTAAGTAGGTGCCAGCGTCATTCAGCGAGAAGGGTGTGGAGCTGGGATTGGGACTCAGGCAGGCAGGCTCCAGGCTGTAGGGCCGGTGCTCTTAATCTCTCTCTTCCCTCTGTCCCTGTGAAACTGCCGATGCTTTTGATGCAAAGGGCCTCTATCTCAGGAATTCAGAGAGGTGTCATTTTGCATCAAGGCTGAGAGAGGGCAAAAACACAGGCTGTGTGATATGCAGGGAAAGCCGACACCCCGCTTGTTTGCATGGAGGTATTTTGAAAAAGATGAACTGTGAGCCAACACTGCAAGCCTTTCATTACAAAAGCATGACACCATTGTGAGCAAATATGAGTCAACAAACAGGTAGGACTGTGTGATGACTGTGTGATGACTGTCTCACTCTACTTGAACTTCTTCAGACCCTTGGCGTGTGCAATCCTGGATTCCACAAAGCTGAGCAGGGAGGGGAGAAAAGGGTTTGAAGGGGAGCCACGGATGGGAATCTGCAGGTTGGAAAAGTGCTCCAGTCTTTACGGAGCCCAAAGAGATCGGGGGGAAATACCGCATGTGGGGTTCTATATGCAGTGACCAGGATAGATGTTTTAAGGCCAGATTGCCTGGGTTCACATCTCTGCTTCACCACTTGCTACTTGGGTGTTTTTTTTTTTTAATTTGAGGGGAAAAAATTATTTTTAGAGCAAGGGAGACAGAGACATTGATCAGTTTCCTCCTGCACATGTCCCAACCGGAGATGGAACCCTGCCACCTGCGTATGTGCCCCAAGCGGGCATGGAACCCACAACATTTTTGGTGCACGGGACAATGCTCCAACCAAATGAGCCACACCGGCTGGGGCACTACTTGGGTGTTCTTGAGTGTCACTTTATACCTTTCTGTGCTTCAGTCTCCTGTCTATTAAATTGGGATAACAGTACCACTTCACAGGGTTATTGTGAGAAATCCGTTAATACATGTAAAACACTTGGAACAGCTTTAATAAGCCCTCGATAAGTAGCTAACAAAATATAGAAAAGTGTGAAGGCAACTAAATATATATTCTAATATAAAGGTCTTTATATAGCTCTTTTCCATCTTCATTGTACAAAAAATAAGAGGAAGCCCATTTAAACTATGAGATTGAGAATACATAAAAAATGTTTGCCCATCAAGAAATGCATAGGACTGTTGTGGGTGAATGTTATTTCCGTTACCTTTAATTTAATTGATTTAAAAAAAAAATGAATTAAGCAGTTTAGCACCACATTATATTTAGGTCTTCATATATTTGAAAATGTATTCAGTTGTCCCTTAACCGTCTCTACTTATTCTTTGGCCTGACCACAGCAGGCTGCCATCCCCACCCCTGGACCCTGTTGAAGGGGTGACCTAGGCAAGTATGTTTAGTCATGTATTTTTTTTCAGGGATTACCCAATCAGATTCACCTCCTTGGTGTGGTTAAGTCACAAAGGGGAAGTGGCTAAGGCACAATGAACCGGAAGGCGAGGCAGAGGGAATGGCTGCTGAGGTCTCTGTCCGGAACAGCCTTCACAGTTCCTGTGCTTTCCTGCCTTGGGGTCTGAGGCATATATCCTACCACACCCACCCCATTCCTCCTTTTCTCTTTTGCTGGTTAAACAGGGTTTTTATTTAAAATCAAACAATCCTTGACTAAATACATGACTATCTCTACTTCAAACTCCTCCAAGTCAACAGGAAGACATGCAGACAGAATTCAGTGTACCACTGTGTGCTTAGTATTTTTGGGAGAAAAGATACAGGAGCTAAGTTGATTTTTAGCAATACAACACTTTGAAGAGTCCTCTGTGAAATAGTTTCCCGGTGACACCGCATTCAATGACCAAACCGTGTGAATTCCACTCCTCAAATCTCTCATCCGTCTTCCCTCCACACCCTCTCTTACCTGAACCACAGTATCTTAAGGCAAGATGGGGAGCTGTAAGGAAACGTGCCGGCTCATTTAAGGAAATTAGAATTCCAAATCTCACTGTGGAAAGACCTCAGGGCCTTCTAGTTTTGTCTAACACTCCCCTTCCCCTTGGGGACCCTCACTTAGGACCCTTGCTTCACCCGAAAAGGGCAAGTTTCCTTGCACCAACCACTGGGACTGGTTCCCTTTGTCTTCAATTCCTCATAGCACCACTGAATCCAGGGTGAAATGACTATATAAAGCTTTAGAAAAAAGGCTTAGGAGTAACAGAAAAAAAGCAAAGAAAACACTGTGAAAGATACAACTTACCCGTTCTAGCTAACTAGGTAGGGAGTGCAATTGTTATTCACCCAATATTGCGCACTCTTGCCCCAGCTGGCGTGTATTTGAGGGCTCTGCGATTATCACCATGCCCGAGTCGGCGACATGCCTGCTCTCCAGGGGCCTAAGGTAGCGGGGGGGGGTGCTAACTGCTGCGCCAACGGTGACAGAATGAGTGAGGGCACAGAGACAAGGCAGCGGACCAGTATTTAGGGGAAGGGAATTCAGAAGGTTTCAGTGAAGTTGTCTTAAAAATAAAAACTAAGGCCTTAAGAAACAAATATGAATCAGCAGAGCAAGAAATTGGGATAAAGGGAGAGGGCAAGAAATGAAGTATTCCAGAAGGTTCCAAGCATGTGCAAAAGGGAAGAGTGCAATGTGCACATTGTAAGGGGTTTCTCCTTGTTTATGCTTAGGTGACAGGATGTATTTTTCTTACCATCCAGAAGAGCCCACAAGCACCCAGGACTCCTCTGAATCTTGGCCAGAGAGAGACAGGGATTCAAATTCAGCAGGAGTTTCCTCTTTTTCCATCAATGGCAGCTTGCTCAGTTTGGTTTCCAACTCAGGACTGGTGTCTTCAATGCCAGTAGGATCGGTAAGGTTTTGCTTTATGGCCTCCATAGGGACAGTATGGCAGAGTAGTCCATTATCTTTATGCATTCAGTGACAATCGCTTCCTGACCCTGCCAACCTGACGGCCAAAACTTTCCAAAGACGTGAGATTACATGGAAACTGGGTTTCGTCTTTAGTTTAGGCAGGAACTATGCAAACCCTTTCTGTTACAGGTCTCACAGAATGAAAATCAGGTTTACTTATCTTTGTTTTGAATATTGGAGGTTTAGAAAACTTCCTTAAATAGAAGGAAGTCATTAAAAGGGAAGCAAATTAAGTTTCTAGAAATTTGTATGACCAGTACTGTACTATGGTTTTCCCTGGGCCAGTGTTGTCACCCCAAGTCACAGTGTGACTAATTCCTAGACACCCTAGTGCCTATTTTCAAGCTGATGACTTATTAAATTTTCCCTTACAAAAGGATTATAACAACATAAGCAGAAAATAGAATACTTTAGGCAGCAATGATCTAAAACAAAGCTGTTCTTGAGCATGCATTCCCATTGGGCAAAACTGGTTCTTGGGAGGTCAAAAAATTCTTACTCTTCATCTGTATAAAGCACAAAAATATATAGTCCATAAACAGATATACAGAATATGTGTGGTATTACAATTTCATGGGGGCTCTTTAGGGAGGTGAGAATGAAAAATCTGAGAAACACTGCTATGAATTCTTTTGTCAAGTCGGGAATACCTAAATTATTACATTTTAGTGATAATTCAAAATCCCGGGATAAAATAGAAAATCATGGTCACTCTACTTCTAACCAATGTACTTGTGAATGGATCCAATTTGGTAGCCTTTGTTTCTCCTAGCAGAAGTCACCGAAATTGTTCCAGTGTAAAGAAAATCCAGGATTAATAAAAAAAGTTTATGAATCATTAAGTTTACAACACAGAGCGTACAAACCAAGTAAGTTTATTTAAGTTACTAAAATAGCTTTTAAAGTCATTTACAGATCAGCCGCTATAATTATTTTTCCAGAAAAGCAAAATTAATTATTTTTAAAATTATTTTGGTCAGTGAAACATTTAATAAAAACATTTGTTTCTCCATATAGTGTGTGTGTGTGTATATATATATATATATATATATATATATATATATATATATATATGTATAAAATAAGCCTTTTCAAAAACTCTTGTTTTAGAATCCTCTAGAAATCAGATGATCTGACTTCTGACAAGAACAAATTACAATAAGGGGTATAAATTTATGAATACTGGTAGTCCCGACGGAAGAAAGCAGGTCACACTCTACTACCAGTCATGGGATTCTCAAAAGGTAAATCTTCAGTGAAGCCAATGGCTCTAGATTTCTAAAAACAGTATTTTGATTTAAAGGTTTATTGATAATTAAAAAAAAACAAGGTGGCTCTACAATTTTAAGATTCTAAGAAAACCAAAGCAGTTGATAGATGAGAAAGCTGTTATAGATGCAAAGTTACAACTGAAATCAGTAATGTACAGTAGTACATTTTAACATTCTTCACATATGGTACAGTTCACTTTCTTTTTGGCTTGAGGCACTCTCAAAATTTATCACCTGCATAGTAAATCTTTACATTTTGTTAAAAAGAATTTCACTAAAGGATTTTGACTGCAACAAGTGGACACGCAGAAAATTAAACCAGGAATGCTGGTTAACAAATGGTTTACCAATTTCTGAAATTATATTCTTTTCCTCCCTTCTCATAAACTGTATTTCTTAATTCAAAACAAAGCTTCAGGATATATCCAAAATAAATTGCTCTGGATTTACCTGCCCTTAGGAGTCAAATGAACCACTAACCGCATGATATCCACACTTCAAAATCTTTAGGTCTCTTAAAAGGTAAAAAAAAAAACTGAGAATGGAGTGTAGATAACTATGTTTGACTAATCGAAGTCTCAGTGCTTATTTTAACATTTCCCCTTTAAGACTTTTTTTCCCCTTTCCTCCTCCATTTCACAAATTCTCTTTTCCCTTGTTTCCTTCTCTCCACCCTCCACAAACAAACAAACAAAAAACAAAGCTCAAATTTGACACACCCAGGTGACCTTTTATTACTTTTATCCCGATAAGCAGAAGCTGACTAAGGAACTCATGCCTAAATGATGTAAAAGGAAACAAAATGGGAAAACCCACAGTTGCATTTAGGGTGCTGCCATACTAATAACTCAAACTGTAAAAAGTCTACATTAAAAATCGGGAGGATTTGTAGGAAGGATTTTCTAGTCCTTCCCACTGGTCATACTATACCCATAATGACTCAACCCAGAACTGCACAGAGTTCTTAGATATCAGTAACACAGGTCTCAATGGACACAGGGAAATGATTCTCTCAAATAACTTGTAACAGACTGAATAAATGATTTAGATATATCATGTTTACATAAGAACTTAACTTCCTTTAAAAAGAAACCAGTTCTTTCAAAAAGAGCTGTGATTCTGTCTCTGGTTAGAAAAGTCAGAACTTGAGACATGATTTCTCTTCTGACCCCTTATAAGCAGATACCCCTTTTCAGGGCGTGTTCGGGTTGTACAGGCAGGACTACGTGGGAAATACGGCTCCAGAGCCCACTCAGTTTGTCTGGGTCCATATGTTTGTAGGAGGTGGGTGTGTTAGAGTTGGTGAACTTGACTTTGAGGAAATCCCTCACTTTTTCTTCAATTTCCTTTAGGCCTAGACTGGGTCCAAGCGTCTCCTCCTCCAACAAGACAGTCAGGACTAAGGCTACATCTTTGAAGGCTGCATTTTCATGGTCACAATACTTGTAGAAGATCAAAGTGGCGCCTGCGGGCAGTGACTCGAAGCGGTGCACCACCGCTGCATTCTGGCCATTTCGGAATCCATTGCTCAGTTCTTGGTCCACCTCTAGCTTCACAGCATCACTGTCCTGAGTAGCTCTGCCCGTCCCATCAATCCGGATGGCACGGACACTACGGTAGGACGAATAAGCATCCGCGATTTGCTCACTCAGACACTTCAGTGCTTCTTCAGCATCGCGGGCAGCGGTGAGCAGCAGGATAGCAGGTTGAGGCCGAGGGTGGGAGCTATTGAGATGCTTTTCGAGGAATGTCAGGCTCCTTTTCCACAGCTTCTCATCTTGACCTTGGTACTTATTCATAAGTTGTTTCATCTGGTTCTGGAACTGTTGCACAGCAGTGGTTTCTACCACCTCAGGAGCACGTATGTACCACAAACACCCAACGGCACAAACAAGGAGCACAAATAGCCACTGCCACTTGAAAAAAGATGCATTTTGGGGTTGTTCAGTCATGTCTGCTCAGGAAAAAAAAATGACAGATACAAATATAATTTTCTTAGATTCAAGAGGAAATGACTTGTAAAACCAATATTAACCTTTATAAACATAACACAAAAGAGGAAGAAATTTTAAAAAGGGAGCTGATAATTTACTTTAATAATCTATTACATGTTTTCAAGAAAATCTCACACCCATAGGTTTTAAGTTCTGTGTATAAGCATGCATATATCTCTTCAATACCAAAATGATAAAAAGTAAAATTTAAATGTATGAAATGGCATAAGCAAGTCAGAAATAATACAATTTATAAAGCAAAACTACTATTACTACTGCTAATATTGGGGAAGTAAACAATATTAAAAGACATTTTATAAAACATTTTTTAATTTAGGAACTCAGAGTTTACATGGCTAATGGCTAATTATTCAAGGTGGAATTTTTAAAAGTTTTTGAAGTGTATAAAAAGATAAGAAAAGGGTACTCTAAGTGAACACCTTGCATATATTTTGGCTTAGCTGTCCATTTAATTGCACTGATGCAAGTTAACACTGTTAAAATTTAGTTTGCAACTCATCCCTAATTATTACTGGCTATCATGACATCAATTTATTTGAGTGCTTTTCAGTTTATAAAGCACTCTCTCGCCTGGCCGGGTGTGGCTCAGCGGTTAAGCGTCAACCTAGGATCCAGGCAATCAGGGTTCGATTCTCCGTCAGGGCACATGCCCGGGTTGCGGGCTGCAGCCAATCAATGACTCTCTCATCATTGATGTTTCTAGCTCTCTCTCTCCCTCTCCTTTCCCCTCTCTGAAATCAATAAAGATATATTTAAATAAATAAAAAATAAAGCACTCTCTCATATATCACACACTTAATCATTTAATATGATGGCAATGATAATACTTCTACACCTTCTATTTATTGATTGATTACTTTAGGCTATGGACAGTTCTCAAAGTGTGGTTAGTGGGGTACCAGAAGATCCTTTCAAGGGTCTCATAATACAAAGACATTATTTAACTTTTCCCACTATGTTGACACTTGCACTGATGGTGCAAAAAACAAATGATGCCTTAGAAGGAATCACACACAGTGGCACCAATCGGTAGTCTTTGTATTCCTCATGGCCATGCATTCAAAGTATCAGTTTCACTTAAGAATGTCCTTCATAAAGCCGTTAAAATTATTTATCTAATTGAAAGAATAAGTGACAAACTATGGTTAGTCAGACTTGTGTATTTGATACATTTTCTTGAAAATGAACAAAGTGAGCCCACAACTGATAATATTTGTTGCCAATGATAAAATTGAAGGTTTCAAGTGAAAATTAGGATAGTGGAAATATTGTATCTGCCACTATCAGTTTGAAAGCTCCCAGTTCTTAAAGACTTTTTTGTTTTGAGATGGGTGGTGATATTAACAAATGTAATCTTTTACTATTGTATTACAAATGTCTCAACATTTGGAAGAACTATGTAACTTAGTGAACCAATATTTTTCAAATGACCAGTGCATGATGTTCTATTCAAAGTACAATAAAGACTAATAGATTTTATAGAATATAAAAAGTTCATTAATGTGGTCTCAGATTTCACATTTTAAATAATATTTAGAAATTACTACTTGTTGAGTTTTGGAGAGTATCAAAATAAGAATATCCACAATTATTTGAAACTATTAAAATTCTACATATCCGTATAAAGCTGGATTTTCTGCAGATACTTCAACCAAAATAATATATTATAGCAGACTGAATGCAGAAACAGGTATGAGAAGCCAGCCCCATTTTGTTAAGCCAGGCATTAAAGAGATTAGAAAAAATAAAAAGTAATTTGTTACTAATTCTTACTCAATTGTTTAAAAATAAGAATAAAATCTCAATTTTATTTTCTAGGTAAGTATGGATATGTATAACCCATATTTCTCAAAAAGAGTTTTTTGGGGTACTTATTAATTTCACTAGTAGAAAGTGGTATTGAGAGCAAAAAGTCTGAGAATCACTGTTATTTTCTTAGTACTCACTCAGGAAAATAAACAGGTTTAGAAAACTAAATTTGCCCCCAATGCTACAGAAAAGGTTAAGTGGCCCCGCCGGGTGTGGCTCAGCGGTTGAGGGTCAACCTAGGATCCAGGCGATTGGGGTTTGATTCCTGGTCAGGGCACATGCCCAGTTGCGGGCTCGATCAATGACTCTCTCATCATTGATGTTTCTCTCTCTCTCTCCCTCTCCTTTCCTCTCTCTGAAATCAATAAAAGATATATTTAAAAAAGAAAAGGTTAAGTGGTCCAATCTAATTAAAATACTGGCCTGTGGAGTCCGAAACACATGGTAATCCTATTATGTTATGCTATGTGAGGTCTTTTTTTTTTTTGACTCAGCAAGGTTCACTTGGGTATTAGTATTAGTAGACTTATTTTTACTGACAATAAAGTGAAGGGGGAAACCAGTTGTTGTTTCATATTGTTTACCCTTAAAGAATTTCACTTAGTAAAATATGTACTTTTTCCTCTGAAGTGCTCACAATTTAATTCTTCAAGTAGCATTCAGTTATTGTGCTGTCAAACACAATTAAGGACAATTATGGATAACCAGTTTTAGACTTACTTAATAAAAACTCAACAAACTTACATTGGCGGAACGTTGATGGAGATTGGTTTCCAATCTCTGATTTCTGAATGCTGTCATCTAATGATAGGAGTAATAAAGACTATCAATTTATGTTTTATAACGTATTTCCAACAGAGAAAGCAAATAAAAATTCCACCAAGAGAAAAAAAGATGGAGATCAGCCAGAAACAGAAGAAAAAAGCAGAAGTGCCTATTAGAATGACAGTTCCTTAAGACAGAGACCTATTTCCCTCACAATTACTGACGGCATGTCCAAAGCATACCCTTAATATACTTGCTTTGTGAGAAAGCCTTCAAGTATCTAATCCAAAATATTAAATGGGAGTTGTGAAACTTCTGGGACAAAGTTAGGAGGACCAAGTAAATAGGCACAACTATAATAAAAGGAAACATTTACTGTCTGAAAAACTGACATATATTGAAACTTTTGCCTCATGACGATGCTGTACAGAGGGGGAAAAAGGACAGTATACAGATTACAGGTTATTGAGCTATCTGGATAACGTGTTTTGATGTAAAGCTCCACCTTAACCCTATTTCCTACCACAAACTGATTTAAAGATTTTCTCTGGTGCTTCTGACCACTTCAAAAATCAGTAATTTTTAAATATTACATTGGTTGGGGGGCTGGGTGAAAAAGGTGAATGGATTAAGAAGTACAAGTTGGCAGTGACAAAATAGTCATGGCATGTAAAGTATAACACAGAGATATAGTCAACGATATCGTAATAACTGTATGGGGCCAGGTGGGTACTAGACTTATGAGGGAATCCCTGATAAGTTATACAAACGTCTAACCACTATGCTCTATACCTGAAACTAATACTATAATTGAAAAATAAAAAAATAAAAAATAAATAAAAATTACACTAAAAAACTTTTCGTCATTTTTGTTAATAGACAAGTAAATCTGTCTTAGGTTTGTAGTTAAACAATAGATTTCAAAAGTAATTTTCTCAAAACTTCATCAAATCTCTACTTCTATCTTTACTTTGGAAAACAAATTAAAAACTATCCCAACTCTTTCCTTTTTTCCTCCATCTTTCTTGGCTTGGACAAAATTTTAACCTCTGAGAGAAAGGTATAGAAGGACAGGGTTCAGAAGGTAGAGAGGCCAAGTTACTCATTCGTATGACCTACATTTACCAATACATAATGTCTATCACTTGTCTGAAGTTACAACTTATAGGTATATATGATCTTTCTGGTAGATCTTCCTGGTGTTCAGCAACAGCTTTCATCTGAGAAACGCTGAACTAAACTGGAGCAATAAAATTAGCCCTGCCAAGATCCAGAAATAGCCTTATTTTTGGTCATATGACAAAATCCCTTAAATGAAACAAAATGACATCAACCTTAACTCTAAAGGTACATTGTTTTACAATTCCCAATTCAGCCTAGGACACTACATCTTTTAGAGGCTTCTAAATTAGGTTACCAAACTTAAAAACGCATAAACATATCCAATAGGTAATGTTTAGCTTGAATACCTCACTCCATGGTTGCAAAGATCAAATGAGATAATATATGAAAATGCTGTGAAGTGCTATAGTACGATGATATTAATAATGAATAGCTAAATAATAGTTATTATGTAACATATTTATAGAACTCATAAAAAGTAACAAAATTAAGGAAACAATCCCATTTACAACAGCACGAGAAAGAATAAAATAGGACTAAACTAACTAAGAAGGTGAAGAACGTGCACACTGAAACTGTAAAACACTGATGAAAGGAATTTAAAGCAGACATAAATAAATGGAAAGACATCCCATGTTCATAAATTGAAGAATTAATATTCTTAATATGTCCATACTACCCAAAGTAGACTACAGATTCAGTGCAATCCCTATAAAAATTCCAGTGGCATTTTTTATAGACATAAACTCCAAACAGTCAAAGCAATTCCGAGCAAAAACAACAAAGCTGGAGGCATCACATTTCCTGATTTCAAAATATATGACAAAGCTAAAGTAATAAAAACAGCATGGTACTGGCATAAAAACAGACATATAGACCAATGTAAGAGAACAGTCTAAAAATAAACCCATGCAGATATGGCTAACTGATCTTAGAGAAGCGTGCCAGAGAAAGCATAGTCTCCTCAATAAATGGTGTCTGAAAAACTGGATATCCATATGCAAAAGAATAAAACTAGACCTTTATACTATACACAAAAATCAACTCAAAATGGATTAAAAATTTATACATAAGAACTGAAACCATAAAACTCCCAGAAGAAACATAGAGAAAGAACTTCTTGATATTGGCCTTGGCAATGAATTCTTGGATATGGCAACAAAAGCAGAAATAGAACACGAAATTACATCAAACTAAAAAGCATAATAAACCCATATTAACTTAAGACAAAGTAGGAATGCAAACAGATAAAATATAAAAAATTAGGTATCAATTTAGCAAGTAAAAGGCCTATTTCTGCCCAGCTGGCATGGCTCAGTGGTTGGGCATTGACCTATGATCTAGGAGATCAAGGTTTGATTCCAGAGTCAGGGCACATGCCCGGGTTGTGGGCTCGATCCCCAGTAGGGGGCGCACAGGAGGCAGCCGATCAGTGACTTTCTCATCACTGATGTTTCTCTCTCCCCTTTCCTCTCACTGAAATCAATAAAGATGTATTTTTTAAAAAAAGATCTATTTCTACATTCCAATCAGATCCTCAATGTAATCATTTCCCCTTCTACACTGCATTTGCAGTGTCTTAGTGGAGGAAATAAAAATCATAAACTTTTTTTTGAGCAACATGTCCACTTTATTATATAGTCTCCTAGTTTTACTTTTATTTTTTTGTACAAATATTTTTGATAATACTGTGTACTATACTTCACTTATCTGGAAGTAATCTGATATTAATTACCCAGAATATATAGTTAAGAACTAAGAAATAACATATACAGTCTGAGCTTTCATAGAACATATACTCAAACTCGTGCATTTTTATTTCCAAGAGCATCTTTCAGATTTTCAAAGTAAGTTTTAATTTTTTATACTGGTTATGAACATAATCCTAATAAGCTGAATAATTAATATTTGGTTTTCTAATTCTGGTAGGACAGGATGAGCAAATTATAAGAGGAAATAGTCTTCTAACAGCAGGTACACACAGCAATAAGAAATGATAGCCAAAAATAAGGCAAGGGCAAAAAGCTAACCCAGCTGAAGAACTCATATATTTGTGGGGTAAAACTTCATTGCTGGGGAAAATGAACTGTGACCATTACTGCTTTATTGATGGAAGAAAAAGCCACAGAGCTTATCTTGTCCAATTAGTCATTTCGTGAGCAAGAGATACGTGATGGGGGTTTATATTATCTAAATAAAAGGAAGGGGTTTCCTGAGGACCTTGAGACCTACTTTGATTAGATGAATAAAAAAGGGAGAAGTTAAGGGTCACTTAAGGCATGAATTTTTATTTTATACGGTCAAGGTTTAATATAAACACATTCTTAGAGAAACTATAATGGACTCTGAATTCAAAGTATCATTGCTACATCACATCTAGTTATGGTATTTCTTAAATTCTGTGACATCTAACCCATCCTAAACCTAAACATGAAAATACAATTTGTGGACTTCGGCCTTTATTACTTAAAATAATGAGTATGCAAAGCTGTTTCAAGTTTACTTATATAAAAGTAAATGAAGTCCTCAAAAAATAAAAAACAGGTACTGTTAAGAGCAGACTCTCATTATCATGTTCAGCTTGTACCGCTGGTGCATAAAATTGACAACCTGTCAAGTCTAGACCCATCACCCACTGGTTTGCTCACACCACTATCTGCACTTCATACCTAGTCCATCTCCTGCCAGTCCCAGCAGATAGATATAATTAAACTGGTAATCATAGCTGTCCTTGATTAATAAAATCACAAATGACCTTAATGCTTATCTGAAGAACTAATTATTTTTGTATGTTAATACTCAAGAAAAACAGCAAATAAAATTATTTCAATAACACATAGAGATTTATCAACTTACTTGGCATCCTTGTTCTTGGTTTCATTTCTAACAATTCCCGAGGGTATTTTTGATATCCCGAGCCTATAGCAAATACATATATCAAAATATCATTTAATATACTTTGAAAATGTATAGCGTACTCCAGTGTTAAGACAATGTCAAAGGACCACATCGGTGAGATGAACCACTTCCCAGCAAAATAAGTAGCAAATAAATATACAGGGTGAGCAAAAGCAGGTTAATAATGAAAGTAAATATTGCAATAATTAATAAATAATACAAGA
This sequence comes from Miniopterus schreibersii, assembly GCF_964146895.1. Lineage (NCBI taxonomy): Eukaryota > Metazoa > Chordata > Mammalia > Chiroptera > Miniopteridae > Miniopterus > Miniopterus schreibersii. The sequence continues at coordinate 20,036,642 of NC_138119.1, read as the reverse complement.
ATAAACTCACATACTCACAACTATAAATCTACTTTTGCCTATCCTGTCACCTAAGAAACAAAACTTTCTACAAATCCTTTGCTCTGGTCTGTGAGAATGACTGAGTTTAGTAACACCTGAACTTGACTTCAATGGTAACTAAGAAGAAAAAATTAACCATTTACTCTTGCAAATAAATTACTTTCAGTAAAACTGTCCAGGCACATTTCCACATCACAGAATAACTACCACATATAGTGCCAATGTGTGGTGACTTAAATGGCAAAGAAGATAAAATGACTCAAAATTCTATTAGTACTTTTTGTTGGCAGAGTCATAAGGACAGGTTAGGATTGGTTGACTAATAAAGAACCACCAACCACTTACTCGGCATTGAATGTTGCCTATCAAGAGCTGTATAGTCTTGACCTGAAACAGAAAACAGAGGTAAGGTCACAGAATACTTGGAAATAAAAACAATGACGATACTGCACAAATGTTTTGCTTGTTTGCTATAAATACTACAAATCAAAGAAACAAAAACAATAACCTTTCTTTCATCAGTCCCAAACAAATACAATATGTAATTATTTTCCCTTTTCTAAACTTCAAAATGTCCAGGAATTGGATAATTAGTAGTCAGCTTAGGATCAATACCATCAAAGTAACGATGAACCGTATTGAATGTCTACCAGGTGTCAAGTGATTTTACTTAATTCTCACACTTCGTGCGGTGAATACATTATTCCTATTTTACAAATAAGGAAACTTAAATTGATAACTTGCCCAATTATGTATCTCAAAGTAGTAGGGCTGAGACATAAATCCTGGCAATCCACATATAATGTTACGTATTATATAAGCAAATTTGTGGACATTGCTGAGCAGTTATGAAATATAAGATGCTACCACGTTTTGGGGTGGTATTTAAGGACAACTGTAAAATGACACAATGGAACTATAAAATGATGCTACAATTCTAACAAGAAAAATTTCCAAATCTGCCCTGAAGAAATGAGTTACTTTTACCCACTGATACAAGTATCGGTGCAAAGGACAATGCTCGACCAACTGAGCCACACTGGCCAGGGCCATGCCCTCTTTTCAACATTTTACATTAAATTTGCAAAAAGAAGATCTTTAAAAATGAGAAAATTAACCACACCCACAGGTAGATTTTAAGCTTGTAAAACATGGCTTGACTTACTTCGTGATGACTGCCAAAATGATTCTAGATGTTGATCAGGTGATCTGCTGGTTTGGTCTAAAAAAGAAATATAGCACAATATAGAGCACATTTAATTTCTTAAATGCACATTTTACAAGAGAAAAAGAAGTAATCTAAAGAGCAAAAATATTCAGATAAACCCCAGGGAATTCAACATTTGGGTGCATAATTTTAAGTTTCTAAAGAATCAAGGTGTATTCAAATAACTAATTAGCTGTCTTTCCCCTAACTGCTTTTTAAAGGAAAAAAAAAAAAGACATAGAACATGGCATAAGGTAAGGGGAAATTTTGAAAGTTTATAATAATGGATCTTCTTGAGATCATTAATATTAACTGTTGCTTTAAATTTCTCTTGCAAGCGGTCAATACACTATTCTGGTAAATATTTTTGATAGTGTATTCCTATTATTAAAATAATTTTGAGCACCGATCTCCAAAACCTATTTCTTTCTAACATCATACACCTATATCCTGAAATAATGTATTAACGAACATGTTGTATACATTACAAAAGAAAAAAAGACATTTTATTTTATTTTTTAAAATATATCTTTATCGATTTCAGAGAGAGGAAAGGAGAGGGAGAGAGAGAGACAGAAACATCAATGATGAGAGAGTCATTGATTGAGCCCACAACCTGGGCATGTGCCCTGACCGGCAATCGAACCCCGATCACCTGGATCCTAGGTCAATGCTCAACCGCCGAGCCATGCCCGGCCGGGCGAAAAAAAGACACTTTAAATAGATGAAATAGAAAAATATACACAGGAAATTGTATTTTCTTCCTCCACTCCAACGTATCTTCTTATACCTCTTCAGTGATAAGTGGCCCCAAAGATAATCTAGGAAGATCAGCATTATTCTTAATATGCCTCATATCTTTGTTCTTTAGCTAGTTTTCTTCTGCACGTGGGTATGTGTGCTTCAGTAAGAATATATTAGAATTCTAAAGGGATCACAGAGCCTGGGTTTATGTAGTTTCAAAGAGCTATATATCCTGGTAGAAATAGCATTAAACTACTGGCTATATGAATGCTTAATTAGTCTCTAATTTTTTGAGCTTTATGCATATAGATGAAAACTAGTAACAGCACTTAAGTCTTTACTATGTGCCAGGTACTAAGTGCTTTGCACATATACATTAATTTCTCAAAACCACCCAGAAGAAGTCAAGCAATTGCCTGAAGGCACAAACCTAGTAGTGGAGGAGTGGAACCCAGGGATTCTGGCTCCAGAGCCCATGTTCTTAACCACTATGCTAGTGTGTTGCATATCTACTTTGGGATTTCTGTATCAAGAAAGAATGGGGGAAAATGAGGAAGGATGGGAAATACATAGAATACCAACTGCCCACAGACCGGCTTATGAGCTTATTTTTAAAGTGGAATGATTAAGTAAAACTTAGAAATTAAAGAAATTCTTAAAATGTGGTGAGGGGAGAGTAGAGACAGTCTTCCATGGGACTAAAATATAAAATTACTTATTATTTACAGAGTTTAAATACTGGTACCCTCTTAAGCTACAAATTCACTTTTTTTTCTCTTCGCTTTTTTCCTTGAATGAACTAAAACACAAGTTTATATGAATAATCAGAAAGTGTTATTGCTAACTTGGTGTGAACCTGAACAACCTAGAGATAAAAGTATATTAAAACTTCCGAAAAGCTAACACTCCTGGGTAGTATAGTGAGTAAGTACTAATGTCAATGTGATCAGTTTCCCTATCAAATTTTTAAAACTACAAATAACTCTTCTTGTGAACACAAAAATATTGTATTCCATAAATATCAAATCAGGCTAAAAAGTGATTTAATTGTTTAGGTATTACATGACATATTTCTAATCAGATGTATACATGGAATAAAAAAAATTTTTTGTTGTTCAAAATATTACAGATGTCACTTTTTCTCCCCACTGAACCATTCCACCCTGTCCAGAACAAAAAATTTTAATGAATACTTAAAAATATACAACTTAAAGTGTTTTTTTTTTAAAAAAAAGCAAATCCTGCCCAGCCAGGCGTGGCTCAGAAGTCGAGCATCAACCCATGATCCAGGTGATCACAGTTCAGTTCCCGGTCAGGGCACATGCCTGGGTTGCGGGCTTGATCCCCAGTCGGGAGAGTGCAGGAGGCAGCCGATCAATGATGATTCTCTCATCATTGATGTTTCTCTATCTCTCTCTCTCTCCCCCTCTCCCTTCCTCTCTCTGAAATCAATAAAGATATATTAAAAAAAAAAAAAAAAAAAGCAAATCCACAAAATACCTTTATATTTTAACTTAAAATACAGCTCCTAAGATAAGCGTCCTATGTGCAAAAAGCAGTTATTACCTCTAAAGTAAACAGACTCCCCGGATGAGAACTTAACATCAGTAGCAGTACTGTCCCCGCTGTCGTGATCATGTTCTTCAATGTCCTCTAAAAAGAAATAAAGGATACACTAGTATAGTCTTTACCCTAATGCCCTAAAGATCTGGATTAAAAAACAAAAACAAGCATTCAACATTAAAATGAAATCTTTTTAATGATCAGATATAGAATTGCTCTTTATTATGTTTACTATTCTGAGTCACAATGTTTTAAATAAGCTAAAATTGAGTTAAATGCACATAAAGGCTATCAGCACTCATTCTGTACTATTTTACCTGCCCATATGACATTTCAGATAAGCATGATTCTTTTTTCCTAAAGAGAAAGACACTATCTTCTGCTCTCACTCATAAATATCTCTCAAAATTGCTGATATTAACAAAAAAAGATTAAGAATATACTGTATAACATTTTAAAAGATAATACCTTCTTCAGAGTAATTGACTTTCTGTTGGACACTGGTGGCTTCTAGAAGAGAAAAGCATACATGTACATAACATCAAAAGCCAAAGCTCAGTAATAAATAAAGAGCATCTAAATTAAGGAAAGTGAACATAAAGACACACTAAACTACTTTTAGTTGTTGTTAAATCAAAAAAGAGTCTCTTATTTCCCTCTAGAAAAGCAGAAAGTTTGTTTTTCCTTCACCCGCAGGTCTATTTGTACTCTAAAATGTAACCTGTGTTTGCAGACATTAAGTTCTATGATGATAAATATTCCAGTCCCTATAGGAGCTACTTTTCAAAAAACCTTGTCTGTTATCTGATTCCCATAAAGTCATAAGGGAATACACTTTTTTGGTGAAGGTTCAACAATATTCAGTGACTTGTCTAAGGGTGTCAGGATAAAAAGGGATTTGAACACTGGCTCTTCTGATTTCCAGTCTACCACCCTTTTTCCACTCCATCAGTCTGTTCATAATGGCACACTGTAAGCACCCAATAATCATTTTTCATTGAAGACTACTTTGTATAGTAGTTTAAGGTTCACAGCAAAATTGAGTGGAAAGATTTCCCATGATTACTGTATACTGCAAGGATCATTTTCAGTACCTAGAAGCTATAAATCCTGAAGTCTCTAAAAAAATTAGACTCATCTTAAGTGAAAGATAAATTTAAAAGAAGCTGCAACTATTTATAAAGAAAAATGAAGCTTCTCTCCTTTTGACTCATCTCCAAATTTAGAAAAGAACTGTAACTTAAAACTAAGTCTGACCACAATTAATGTAGATTCTTGAAGCCACAGATCTTGGTATCTCATATCCTATACAGGAAAAAAAACCACTGAAAAGAATTTAAACCAGGCCAACAAACATGGCAAAGGACACTGAACTTACTATGAATCTCAAAGTCACCTTCTAAATATAAGAAAAAAACCTTGATGAGTAAGTTGATATCTCCTTTCTCTCAATAGTATGAATTTAACAAAGGCTAATTAAAACCAAAATGTATTTGTTCTTACATGAATTTTAACAATAGTATAACAAAATACATATTTTCAAATGGAACAACCACCAAGGCTATTAAGAAAGGTCTTGGTCATAGGGACGGTGCCCTACGCACAGAGATCATGAACAAAGTAATATTCTCAAGCCAGTGACCAAAAATGTGTACTCCTGTATTTTACTGGTAATCAGAATCCTTAAGAAGAACCTAGAAAAATCAGAAATTAACAAACCTAATTCACTCATTTCAGTATTTCCATTGGTTATGTATGCTGAATCTGCAAGAGAGATTGCAAGAAAATGATTAGAGCTTAAAAGGAAATGCATCATGATTCTTTACCACAGGTTCATCATCAAAACCATAACAGATCTTTATCATTATAATACTTGATAGTCATAAAAAAAAAATTAACCTAGTTTTTTCTTATAGAACATGACTGAGGAATAGAAACCTAACGTGAAGATAAATAAGCTCCCTTTTCAATTCGCAAAATAAAGCATCCTTATGGGCCAAAAAACTCATGACCTTTCATAGTCATAAAATCAACTTAAAGGTAACACTCTTTCAAGGTATTAGTCAAAAAGAAATGTAATGGAGCCACAAAGCCTCAGTCTTGAATTTTTTATTAGCTTTATACTGGAGGAATAAAAAGTCCCTGACCCTGGTTTGAAATCATCGTAACAAAAAGAATCATAGCAACATATAAGAAACATCTCTTAATGTCACAATATATGTTAAATGAAAATAAAAACAAACATGATGGAGGTGCAAAAAAAGTATTTATTGGGCTAAAATTGTGTTGAAAAAAGGAGAAAAGATCATTTAGACATGAATTTTCTTATATCTCCATAAAATATTTCTGAAGAATACCTAGAAAACTGACAACATTGGTTGCCTCTGATGAGAATAGTAAAGGCTAGAGGGAGCAGGGTGACTTTTCATTGTATATTTATAGTACTTTTGAATTTTGAACCATATGAATACATGTGCTACCCTATTAAAAAAAACTGTATTTATAAAAACGTTAAACCAACAGACAAAATAATCTCTTACCGTATCTTGGACTTCTTAGAGGGGCTCTAAGCAGGCTGGATAAAGGATCTTCACTCACCACTAATATGGTGGGGGGAGAGACACATATAAAAATATATAAAATAAAATACCCAACATACTAGACTTATTATACAATCATCTATTCATTCAACAAAGGTTTTTCTGAGTTTTCCACTGTGTTAAGTATAAGGATACATTAGTGAACTAGAGACAAGTTTCGAGCCATAAAAAAATTTATGGACTTGATGGAAGTACTTAATTTTTTTCAGCAGACCGTATTTGTATAAAAGGAAAGGAATACCAAATAAAACTCTCCTAAATTTCTCGGTTAGGAACCAGAATCAGATGTTGTATACCTCAAATTAATATAATATTGTCCAGTGTAGTTGAAAAAATGTAAAAAAAAATTTTTTTTAAGAAAGAACCAAATTCCATTTGTTGCATACCCTCACTGTGGATTATGTATGGCATACTTTAATTTCAGGGCTAACTTCCTGAAAGTTAATATATTCCCTCCAAGAATGCAAATTCTTGTTTTAAATAAAATGTTGGTATTAGCCAGGGTTTGTGTCAGACTATGGTTCAATGGCATAGGATCAATGGGAAAGTTCATCTCATTGGATAAAATGTTAATGTAAGCCTAGAAATCCAAGGTGTGTTTTGTCAAAAAACCTCACATAACAATCTAAACCCCAATATGTATCTAAATTTGGATGATGTTTTATTTCATTTGTCTCTATAAAAAGGCATTATGTTTGGCTCCGTATGAGAACTGCAAAACCCACTGAACTAGCACTAGCCCCCCTCCATTACACTGAATGCCTTTGTTTTTATAAAACTAATTTAACCCATATGCTCCCTGCTCCCACACCTGCATAGTCTCTCCATCATCAACATCCCCACCAGAATGGTACATTTGTTACAACTGATGAATCTACATTAACAAATCACAGTCACACAAAGACCCTAATTTACAAGGGTTCACTCTTGGTGGTGTAGATTCTATGCATTTAGACAAGTGTATAATGACAGGTATCCATCACTATGGTACCACAGAGTATTTTCACTGCCCCAAAAATCCTGTGCTTCACCTATTCATCTCTTTCCCACCTCCCCAAACCCTTGGCAACCACTGATCTTTTTACTATCTTGATAGCTTTGCCTTTCCTGAAATATTACGTAGTTGGAATCATACAGTGTGTATCCTTTTCAGATTGGTGTCTTTCCCTTAACAACATGCAATTAAGGTTCCTCCATGTCCTTCCAGGTAATCTATGCATGAGCTCCATTAATTTGCCATCTATATTGAGAAACGTGGTTTGTGTTTTTTTCTATTTCCAATTCTAACATAAGTTTCTTGTGGAAAAGAAATGCTTAAGCAAAATTTTACGAACTTCACATATTCTGTAAAGTGCCATGAGAAGGAAAAAACCTTCTATCTGTTTTATTGTGTACAAAGTGACTTTGCATGTACTATATCATTTCTACAGTGACCTTGTGAGTTAGGCATGGTAAATCCTATAGATAAAAGCCTGAAGCTCAGGGTGGATAAGTAACTCAACCAAGATCCAGTGTTCTTTCTACACATTATGCAGCCATGTACCTCATTCTCAATCCTTAAATACAGGCCTAAGGTGAACTCTAAAAGACTGTTCAAGACATTCTATTATATAATAAGTTTTATAATGGTCTGGAGGCTGGCACTCAACAGTCTTCCGTATATCAATTCAATTAACTTCGTAATTTTTATAAATTTACTCTAATTTTTTAAAATGAGAAAATTTTGCTTCTCCAGGTTTAAGGGACATTCAATTAAATCTACTGTAAATACAATTCTAAGAATATGCTTTTTCCAAATGGCCTGGAAAGTCTGATTATAGCACTGATTGGTTGCTCAAAGCATTTTTCTAAGGTAGTTTATAATCTTAACACAGTAACATAGGCTGTTCAAGGAATTAAGCATAAAGGGAACTGAACTTGAACCAGGTACACTTTATTCTAAACTGAGAATAGAACAGTTTCACCTACAAAGCATGAGTTTCTTAAAAGCAAGGGATAAGGAGATGAGTCAGGATTTGGGTTTAAAAAATCCAGGGATGATCAGTTTTAATAGCTATGTGTTAATATTTAAAAAGTAAACAGAAAATAAATGGAACTAAAACAAAAGATACTAAGCATTCATAACTGAAGTTAATCCTTTCCCCTGCTTTTCAAAATAGTTTTTAAAACTTAAGTAGATTATCACAGGTAGCCTACTTCCAGTACATTGATACTAAGATGCAAATATTTTTATACTTTAACATCTCTGAAATTGGGATGCATCACACAATCTGTGGCATGTTACAGTTTAATAGCAGTATTTCTTTTTTCTAGGTGGTACATAAAACAATGACAGATGATACTTTAGACTTGATGAAATGTAGTATCAAATGGACAAGATTGACCACATTGTGCCATGATTTTACTATGCAGATTACTTAATCCATCCATTTTAAATGAAAGGTAGGTAAGGTAGTTTACTCATTTGTAGTACTGGGTAGCTAATTATTACATGGGAGAGTGACAGTGAGGTACTTGGGGAATATGAAAGGGCTCTGTGACAGTATAAGTTATGTGACAAATAGTTATATGACTGAGTTAACATATAAGAAGTGGCTGGTACTTAGCAGGTACTCAAATATGTACCCCGTCTTTTCTCGACACATTGCTTAATTCAATAACTAACCTATTCAGAAGATTCACTTAAACTGAATGAAGTATGATTTGGGACCCTTGATGAAAAGTTGCCAGGTAAGGAAAAAACCAAAATCACTCTTCTCACCTGAAGTCTCTTCTGTTCTCCTGATAGTTCTCTTTGAGACTGTTCGGCTTAAAACAGTTTGTGGAGATGGTTCTTCCTCTAAATAATAGATATGACAATTGTCAAAATTCAGAATATGTGATTTGGGTAAAGATTATGCATATTAACAGCAATATATGAGCAGAAATGCAAGTAATTCATTTCTTTAGAAATGTGAATTGGGTTTACCAAAACTTACAAATTTAACTAGTCAGAACTACTCTCAAGACAATTAAAAAACTAAACTATGCCCCACTGATGCTTTACCACAAAAGTATATTACTTCATAGAATTTAAAAGCTGGGCTACACCAGCAATTTTCAACCTGTGTGCCACAAGAATTTTTAAAACATGCACAACCTGACTACTTAAGTCAGTGCCACTGACTTCTTTTCCCTTAGACTGTCAAATAAAAAAATGACAACAGCCAACACAATAGCCATCTGGTGTGAATAAATTAAAACCATACCTTTTTGGGTTTTGGCCAGATCAACAAAAAATATTTTTTTGGTGTGCACAAAATTTTAGTAGTCTGAGTGTGCCAAGAGATGAAAAAGGTTGAAAATCACTGGGCTAGAGTGTCATAAATGATGTGGCAGAAAGCAGAAGAGTGAAAAATGTTTAGGTCCTTATAGATGTACTAATACAGAAGCATATCCTCTATGTGTTAAAAATTAACTTACATAATTGCATTAGGCTCTGTGGGAGAGTCAACACAATTTAACATATGTATTGTTAAATATGTGCAGAGCATTCTTTCAGATATTGAAGGAGATACAGAATATAAGTATTGAAGTATAACATACGATATACTTCAAATATATATGATAGGATATTTGTCTTCAGGACCATACAGGGTGGGGCAAAAGTTAAGTTTACAGTTGTAAGTACAAAAACACAGTTAATTCTTGTATTATTATTTATTAATTATTGTGGGGGTTTTGTTTTTTAAAAATATATATTGATTTCAGAGAGGAGAGGGGCAAGAGAGATAGAAACGTCAATGATGAGAGAGTCGTCATTGATTGGCTGCCTCCTGCACATCCCGACCTGGGATGGAGCTGGCAACCGGCAGGGCATGGGCCCTGACCAGGAATCCAACCACGATCTCCTGGATCCTAGGATCTCCTGGATCTTAGGCCTATGCTCAACTGCTAAGCCACGCCATTCAGGACTATTTATTAATTACTGCATTCTTTTCCATACAAACTGTCTTGAGTGACTACACCCTATAGTAACTTACATATTTTTAACACTAAAGTTTCCAAAATTAACACATCTTCAAATGTATCAGCACTTCATGTACCATCAGGTAAACGTGCAGCCTATTATTCTGCTCTAAGGTGAAAATCCACGCCTCTTCCTAGCTATCAATGTTCTATGTAATCCCACTGTGATTCAAACCCCCTGCTTCTTACCTCATATGTGTCTTACATGGGCTAACATGAGACATCACATGTGACTGTTAGATGGGGGCTCAGGGGTAAGGACAGGATGGATTAAGGGGGCGGTCTCACCTGTGACTCATGTAAAACTATACACTCACTTTGTCAGCATCCTTTGGCCATTTAAGGATGAAAACTAATTAAGAGTATTGCTTTGTCGAGCCGCTACTTAAGTACCGAGATTACACTGAGGGCCCCCGGAGATTTTTTGGCGCAGCCAGCCAGAGTGGAGAAAAAGCCATCAGCTCAAGTCTATCAGACACCGGGGGGCTTCAAGTTCAAGATAACTGGCTCACCCCATCTCGGTGTATTTGGGTGGCGACTCAAGTCAATTCACCAACTACGCTACCCTGCGGAATGCCCACTCACAAATTTCCTCCCTCTTTACCCTCGTGGATAGTGATGGGAAAAGACTGGAAGGCTGGATTAGCAGCACAGTTCGCAGGTGGGGACTGTGGCCTCTGAGAATACGAAGAGGAACTAGAAGTGGCTTTAGGAGAAACAGGCGCAGGACAGAGAAAACCGAAACCGAGACGGGAGCGTTCCCTCGCGAAGGCCTGAAGAAAGAGGCAGTCCTGACACCCCTAAACCGATGCCCAAGAATGCACAGAGCTCCCCGGCTCTGCTCACCGCTCTGCACGAGCAGTGACTGCCTTTCCGTTCCTCCCGCCTGCGACCGGGGTGGACGCGGCGAGCGGACGCACTCCCGCCGGGGCGGAGGAGGCAACAGCCCGGGCGGCGATGAGCTCGGCGGGGGTGAGCTCGGCGGGGATGCCCGCCCGCGCGCCCCTTTCGCTCCCGGACTTGCGGGACTGTTACCTTCGTCCGTCTCACCTTCAGAGGAATAAGGGTCCTGTAATCCTCTCCGGGTCATAACGGGGGACGACCGTAGCGGACGCTTCTGTGAGTGCTCCTGCCGGCGGCGCGCAGTCGCTCGCGTGTCCATCTCCCCGGTTTCCTGGAGTCGCGGATGTCCCCGCCGCCGAGGCCGAAGGTAGTAGGCGCTTTCTTTTCCTTTCTCTTTCGCTGAATGGGGCCGGAACTCTTCTGGCTGGTTTCGTTTTGCTAGCGGGGATTTATCTTTGGCCACCGGGGGCTCGGAGTCGCCGTACACTTCCGGCGGCTCTTCCGAAAACCTCACTTCCCGCCGGGGGTGGTGCGACGGCGAAGGAGTTCCGTGCGCAGGCGAAGGAGTTCCGTGCGCAGGCGCGTCGCTGCCGCCGCCATTTTGAGGGGCGAGCCGGCGCCTTCCCTCCCGCAGGGGGGCCCTGGGTGTCACGTGCAGCCTCCATAGTACTATCTCCGGCTCCGCCCGCCGCCCCTCGCCCGCCATAGTTGTTGTCGTAGCTTGAGTTTACCGCCAAGATGATTTTGAGGGCCCTAGATTCACCTGCCGTTGGTGGCGATGGCTTTTCGGTGTGCTGGGCGGTTGTCGCGGTGGTCAGGGAGGCAGTTGAGAGTCACCGGGGCTGCCACCTGCGTCGTCGCTGCTGTGCTGCAAACCAGCCTCTGGGCCCATGGTGTGTCCTAGGGCTGTGGGAGAGGCAGTGCCAGTGCTGGGTCAGCTGCTGTGGGTCACTCCCGCCTCCTGGCTGAAGGCACCAAAGAGGTGGAGAAGAGGGTGGAGGACGTCGCTGGCCTCTGCCTTGGGGGGGGAGAGGGAGGGGACGACGGCGAAGGGACAACTGACCGGGCAAATTGCGTGCGGTGAACACAGCTGCTCGTGGCAACCGTTGCCCGCACACGGGAGGCGCCCGCGCTGGCTGCCGGTACCGAGTGTCCGGAGAGGCGGAGTGAGCCGGGGAGGGAGAGGGTTCGGTCTTCATTCCGCAGGCTGTGGCGCAGTTTCCCGGGAATCTTTGTGATCCGCTGCTAGCTTAGCCGTGCCTGGAAATGCCCCTAGCAGCAGTGATGATGATAAAGGTACTTTTTGCAGGTGTCATCTTTCGGAGAAAATTTTGGTTTGAAGCTCTTTATGAGAGCAGTTACCCAGCTTTAAATTTTAAGACACCTGTTGAAAGTGTACAAAATCGAAACTGCAGGCGTAGTCGGGCGGATTTCCACTTGGCGAAATGTACGCACAGCAAACGTAGTCGTTCCTGGCTTCTGTCTAAAAGCTCTATTCCAGCAGCACTATTCGGGAACCTCGGTGCTGTGTTACGGTCAAAGAGAAAGGAACAAATACATTGATTAAAGACATGTAACTTTAACTTGTGATCCGTTATTTTCACTTTGATTCTGGGCATGACTTCATACACTGCAGTTGGTTTAGGGTTTCCAGTGTTTAGTTTACTGAATAAGAAAGCATGAATGAAAAGCACTGTTTGTTTCATGTCCCTATACCATACTTAGAGATGTGGGTAGTCTGCAAATATCTAACGAAATTTACACACACTGAGGGAAAGGGAATTGTTGGTGTAAAGCCTGAAAAATTATTGAAAGAATGTTACCTTCAAAATATACACATCTTGGATGATTTTTTTATAATTGATTTGAGTGTATTTTAAAATTTGTAATTAGGATATGAATTATAATGAATGATTCTGAAAAATTTGAAGGTATTGTTTATTCTTTCAAGTATTTTAAATTTCTTCAGAATGCTTTTGAGCAACTCATTTGTTCAAACTGGGCACAAATTTCAACTTAATGAAATCTTAACATGTACTATGTTTTCGCTAATAAGCCATATAGTTGGCCACAGACGCAAGGAATTATGCTCTTTAAACTTAGGTTTTAGCCTGTTAGTTTAGCTTAGCTTTGTTTACTATATACAATATAGCCAAACAAACTGCAGGAACAGTCACAAGGGAGATGCTACTTTAAAAAAAATATTTTAAGGGAAAACTACAAGCATACTCTGACTTGTCAGCCTGGGTTAGATAGTATGTTTAGAAAATTTGTGGGACTTCTTTTCCAACAAAATGCTGAAAAGTATTCACACTTAATACCTGGCTCTTGTTTTAAGTAATGCTTTCTGTATAAGGTGCCTATTATATTACTCATTAAGCTATAATAGTAAAAGTTCTGTAATATAATTATTAAAGGATATAAATTTTTATAATATTAATATATAACATTCATGCTATGAACATTAATGCATATATTAAAAGCCTCCTCAACACATTTACCAGGGCAGGTGACTATATAGAAACTTGGATTCAGACTTGTAAAACTTAGGTTTGGGGAATGAACATATTAAAAAAGGACAGAAGGTCCTACATATTACTGACTAATCAGTCAGGTGTTATTTTGTAATTAAAAATGCTTGTAAAGGCTTACAAATGGCTTCCCAAGGAAATGAATCATGAGAAAAAGTAAAATCAGAGGCATGGCAACTTTAACACATATTTCTTAGGATTTTCCCTAATTCATTTAAGTTAATAAGAATACATAATCCTAGCTCTGCCCTACCTGCCTCACACACCCAGCAACCTTACAAATACCAACTTTCATCATAACTGTGAGGTAAAGCTAAACTCTAGGCAAACCAGATATTCTGCTATAGATGTTTTCCAGACTGCAGGGGTATCCAAAACAGGTAGCATTATGTGAACAGTAGACTCATAGCCAATACTATAAGGGAATTGCTGGGCCACCAATACCAAGAGGAGGCATGACGTCTGAATGTTAGGAAATCCCTTTGGGAATTTGAAATATGTAGAGTAATTCAGTGAATCAAAGGAGAAGACAGGTAAGAGAAGAAATAATTATAACAATATACAGGGGTGGGCAAAAGAAGATTTACAGTTTGTATGGAAAAAGAAATTCAGGTTATGATTATCACAGAAGTTTTATGAACTCACAAGAATGTCACAATGACACAGTGCATTTAATCACACTTATAATCTTGTAAGTGCTCAAATTGCTGGCCTTCATTATTTGCACATTCTTGTAGTCTTTGAAATTCAGTAAACAAACCTGAATTGCAGTGCCCTGCTTGGGTTAGCCCCACTGCCTCCTGAGGCAGTTGAAGTCAAACCTACTTTTGCCCACCCCTGTACTCAGTAATTCATATATTTATTAAACATTGATGTTGGCACATAATAGATGTTTAATAAATATATGAATTAAATTAGTGAGTGTATTCTTTATCCCTAGGGAATTGGCCATGTATTAGGGAAGGCTTATTAAAAAATTACAATTCAGATTAAATGACTGGCATTAATATGTATACTTAGCTCTTAGTCCTAGGTCTAGAAATCCAGTGTTCTTGACACTGGATCTCTAAACAAAGCAGCTATTTTTCATGAAACATTTTATTTTAAAATAAGAATTTTTGTATATGAATTTTGTTTAGGGTAAGCAGAAATCCAGTTATATACTGAGAAAAAAAATCTATCAGTCCATTGTGCATGATATTCACAGTTGTGCTCATCTAGGCAAATAACTTTGGGGTTATATCTTAGTAGAAAGAGGCAACAATGTTACTTTTAATAAGTAAGTAACGATTAAAATACTAAATAAGAGGAAGGAAATTAAAGCTATAGTAACCAGTTTCATTTATTTGCCATTCTCATAAGTGATAGACAAAATATTTTAAAGGCCAGTCATACAAATGAAAATGTGTAGCTGGAAATGTTGTACTGAAATTAAGAAAATTTAAACCCAGTTAAGTGAGTGGAATATAATATTCTTCCATTTATTCTTTGTTGAGTAAGAAATTACAGTCAATTATTAAACAGCATCTAAGTGTTCTTAAATCCTGTGACTTCTGCCAAAAGAGGATGATTGACTGGTGAAGGTACCAAAAATCACTGTTCCGTGAAGAATCATTAATCCAATAACTATTCGAGTCTCTGTGTACTAGCCAGGGCCTGTTCTAGGTGGTGGGGATACAGCAGCGAAACAACAGACTAAAACACAACTCTCCCTGCCTACTGGGAGTTTAGATTCTTTGGAAGTCAGATAAAAATAAGTAAAATAGTGTGGTAGAGTGTTTGGGGGGGGAAATGAGGCACGGGGAAGTGAGATTTACGTGAGTAGACCTTTTCTATGTTGTCTTGAATTGGTGTAGGTCAGGAACACGAATTTTAGCCCTTGGACAAGGCAGGTTTTAGGACCCCTGAACCCAACGCAGTGGAAAATCTTAACTACAGTCTTCCCTCCATATGCGAGGGAGATTGGTTGCAGGACCACTGCCCATATACCAAAGTCCACGCCTGGGCAAGCTCATTATATACAAGGCATAGAACAGTGCATCCCGCGGGTCCTCTGCATGCCCGGATTCCCAGCCGCCGATGTTAAGTCCTGTTTTCCATTTGCGGTTGGTTGAATCTGCGGGGGCCAAACTCCTGTAGGGAGGGCAGACTGTATATTTATTGGGGGAGAAAAATCCAAGTATCCATAGACCCCCACAGGTCAAACCTGTGTTGTTCCAGTCAGCGGTACTTGACCTTGCCCCTAACCCATCATGTGTTCTTGGGTAAATTGCTTTCTATTTTTCAGTTTTCACATTTATAAAATAAACAGATCAAAACAGTAGCCGTCTTTATTGATCAACTGCCACTGTCATTTAGCTGACACCGTCACTACATTCGCTCTTTCACTCACAACCACCCCACTGGGCAGGAGCACGCTGAGTCTGAGGACGCGCACCTCGTACCGGTATTGGCCGGGTCCCGGTATGTCGGACCGGGTGCTGGCCCTTACCGTTGGGTGTGCCTCTCCCTGTGCGGGCTCCATGGGTTCTTCCAGCCTGTGAACTTGGGATCATGATAAGGGTCGTGCCGCAGGGAGGCCCGCCTTCCCTGTCCCACAGCAGCGCGACAACGCGGGGACACCTGCGCTCCTGCGGCGCGAGCTCACGGCTGCTGGGCGCCGGCGGCTGCCCGGGCCGCGGGGGAGGGGCGGGGGGTACGGGGTGGGGGAGGGGCGGGGCGACTACCACTCCCAGCATTCCTTGGGCGCCTCCCTTCCCCGCGGAGGTCGCGGTCACGTGAGCAGGGACGGGCGACATTCTCTTCGGCCACGTCCGAGGGTGCAGCCGGGTTTCGTGGACCAGGGCACCGGCAGGGCTCCCCTGGGACTGACCGAGGACGATTTAAACTGCGCTGGAACTTGTAAGTAAATAAAGTGTGTGTACAACTTTTCCACGTTTCAATATCTGATCTGATGTCCTTTCGAAAGATCTTTCGGAAGCGAGTCCTCCCCACCCCCACCTGCCTACCGCAAAAACCCTACGACGAAGCAGGTAGCGGCTCTTTTTGTTTCGGAGTCTGAAGGACGGGCAGCAGCCCCGTAAATACTAAGTAGGGTAAGGTGGGGGTGCGGGTTGGGTTTGGGCTCCGAGGCGAGCGGCGCTCCTCGGCGCACCCGGGCAGCCTACCTGTGCGGGGCGGGGCGGGGCGGTTACTCCCTTTCCTTCCGCGTCCAGCGGGACCCCGTCCTTGGCCGCCTTCATCCTTCTTACGTAGGAGCCCCCACGCACCTTTTTGTCACCTTAAAGGTGCCAACGAGGGCAGAGTTTGAAGTTTCAGCAAGACCCCGCAGGGCCCATTTTGCCCGCACGTCGCGCGTGGCTTCGGGCCGCGCGTTCCCCGGCGAGAAGCGGACCCCGCGCCGCCTCCGAGCGCCGGGCGGAGTCGCTGGGCCTTCGGCGCCCCCCAGAGACCCGTTACCTTAACCGGAGTCCACTTACTGGTTTTTGTTTCAGTTTTACTCGCCTTTAGGTTGTAAAACGTTTTATTCTGGATCTGTAGGAAAGATCTTCCCCTTGTCACTTTTTTTTTTTTTTTTTTAAGAATTAGGGCTAAGGACGGTTCAGCGCACGATGAGTATACAAATGGCCAGTGGAGAATCGTTTAATTTAAAAAGGAGACTTTATGGTGGAGGAACTAAAAATGTTCTTGGAAGTGCGTGCGTGCCCCGGAGCGGTTTGAAAGCCCGACGGGGGCTGTGGAAGCCTCGAGAGCCTCTCCTGGGTAATGCGCACCAGGCCCGGGCAGAGTCCGCGGCTCGGTGATCGGCTCGGCCGCCGGTTGTCCCGAAGCCTTGAGTGACTCACTGAAGCTCTCTTTCACTTCTTTTCCCTCCGAGGGTAGAGGCCATAATGCTGGGCTGAGAGCTGCTTTGATTCACAAATAAAGTAACGTAAGCATTTAGTAAATTATTTGAGGATCCTAGGGTATTTTAATAATGTCTTGGGTCTTGTATCTATAACTTATTTTTGCCTGGGAGGTCATTTTAAGCTGCATTCCTTGGAAATCCCAGTTTCTCTGAAGCGCCCCTCGAGCTTTCTGAAGGAAAGTGTGCTCGGAGAAGCCGTGACTCCTTTGGTTGTCATTGTTCATTCAGAACTTTAATTGTTAAAACTTTATTAATCTTCTACATTTCATGGCTACTCCTGTGTCCCACGAGATAATTCAATGTCACGACTATTATACTTTATCCTTACTTTTGCTCGGCACATCCAGCATTTGTGAATAATAAAGAAGAATGCCCTCAACATCGGTGAACAGGCGTAGACTTTGGCGTCAGACCTGAGCTGAATTCCTGTCTACTAACGTGATCACTGAGTCCATTTCCTCTGTAAAGTGGGGATTCATAGGGTTATTCAGAATATTGAATGGGATCACTTTAGACCCAATAAATGGGAACTGTTATTACTAATCGGGCTACTTTCCTCTCTACTAACATTAAAGGAGCTGTTGACCCATGATTTTGATCAAAATAAAAAGGAATAAAAGTCACCCATAATCCCACTCAATAAATCAATCCCACTCAGTAAATCAAATTGTTTTAATGTTTTGTCCTCTGCTTTAATCAGTGGCCATAGGTATACGTGATGTGAATGTCGTAACATTTAAAACATTGGTTTGTTGACTTCTGAGGGTTTTCTTTTTATTATGTAAATAAAGCTCTCTGGCCCAGTCTTTATTCTGATCCACTAGTAAAGATACAGCAGGACTTTCCCTTAGCACAATTTCCCAAGCTTCCCCATTCCCCAAAATGAAACCTCTGGTTGTTTTTTAATACGGTAAATAATAATAGAGTGTTTGAGAACTTCCTTTGTGCTCCATAGTGGTAAGTGCTGCGCATTCTCTCTTTAAGCTTCACAGTGCCTCTTTCACCTAGGTGGTGTTATTCCATTTTGTGGTTAAGAAAACCAAGGCATGGAGAAGAGCAGCAGGTCACGTGCTGGAGCAGGTTGTTTAGGCCCAGGCAGTCTGGCTCCAGAGGACAGCCCTGCAAGGAGTTTATATTTATACATTCACTATGTGGCGAGTAGGCCAAACATACAGGCAGGAGTTGACTGGGGCTTACAACTTCTTTGTATAAAAGTAACAGTATTTGTACTTTATAATTACTACTGTGACCACCACATTTAAAAACATTTTTTTATAGGAAAATAAGAATAGGGAAGCATTTAGTACCTTAACAAATGAAGCATTCACCTATAGTTTTATTAGATGTGGCAGTAAAAATATGATTTATACCCGTCATTAAGACTAATTTTTCCCTTTTTTTATTAGAGATAAACATAGTGCTGTAAATATAGGTTTTATAGTGAAAGAAAACTAACTTTTCTTCTTTAAAGCAGTGTTTCTTAAATCATCTGGTGAACCTGTTAAAACACAAACTCCTACATCAGACCTTCCAGGATTCTGGTCTAGTAGGTCTGGGGTAGGGCCCAAGAATTTGCATTTCAAACAGGCTTCCAAGAGATGTTAATGATTTCCAGCTAATGAGTTTAGTAAAGAAGCAAATATTAATGCTGGTTGTCCAAATTGTTGGCCTGATAGTAAAAGCAGGAGCACCCAGCTCTTAGTTCTTCTTTTTGTTGTTGTTAATCCTCACCTGAGGATATGTTTTCCGTTGATTTTTTTTTTAGATTTTTAGAGAACATGGAAGGGAGGAAGGGAGGTGGGGAGAGAGAGAGAAACATAGATGTGAGAGATACATCGTTTGGTTGCCTCCCACACATGCCACAGGGCTGGGGATATAACTGCAACCCAGCCATGTGCCCTTGACCAGGAATCAAGCCTGAGACCCTTCTGTGTGTGGGCTGACTCTAACCACTGGGCCACACCCGCCAGCTCTTGGTTTTTAAACACTATCCTTCTATGAAAAGAACCAGGATTTTTTGGAATAGTTGATCCCAGGGCTCGGACAGGGAAAATACAAAATCAGACTGGAATACCTGACTGTGCTTGAAATTAAGCTAATGCTCAAAGAAATTTGAGGGCTGTTGAAAGGACTCAGGAGCCAGCTTGAAGGAGCTCCTCATGGCCAAAGTTGGAACAATTTGAGCAACAAAATGAAAATTGTAGTACTGGATTTTAATACAGAGAATAAAGTAAGTATCCATGAGTTCATATTAACCTAGTTGATTAAATAAATAGGAGAGAAGGGACAACCCTTTTTTATAGAAGAATTCCAATGAATAAACATGGGAAGCATGAAAAAGAAATTCACCAGTACGCAAACCATACTGTAGTAATGGCCTGTGATGCTAGTGGGTGGAAGTTGGAGGAAAATCTGGATACCTGCGTAGTCTCAAAATATCTCCCCAAAGATAATTAGCTTCAAAGGAAAAATGTAACTTAATATTGGAGATACAATGTTCACCAACTGATTGAGGTTAACAGTGAACATTAGGAACCCAGTGACAAGATGCAGTTAGTACACATTACCATTTCTGTGCTGTTGTCAAAAATGCATAAACTCTTTTTCTAATCATGAAGAAACATTATACAAACCCAAATTGAGGGATATTCTACAAAATAACTGACCAGTACTTTAAAAAGTGTCAAGATCACGAACATCAGGGAAGGTCACAGTAGACAGGTAAAAACCAAAGTCATTGCATACTCAGGAGAATTAACAACTAAATGGAATGTGGGATCCTGGATTGGACTCTGGAACAAAAAAAAGGACAGTAGTGGAGAAACTGGTGAAATTTGATCAATCTGTAGTTTAGTTAATTATACCATTGTACCAATGTAATCATAAACATTGTACCAATGTTAATTTCTTGTTTTTAATAATTGTACTTTAATTTTATGAAATGTTGACTTTAGGAGAAACTGGATAAAGGTATAAGGGAACTCTGCTCTATTTTTGCAACTTTTAAAATTACTGTCATGCACCACTTAATGACACAGATGTGTTCTGAGAAATACTTCATTAGGCGATTTTGTTGTCTTAATATCATGAAGTGCACTTACACGAACCTAGATGGTATAGTCTACTGCACACCTAGGCTACATGGTTGGTATAGCCTATTGCTCCTAGGCTTCAAGCCCGTATAATGTTACTGCACAAAACAACCTGAGATTAAATCAAGCACAAGAGAAAATGATGCACTCAGGAGACTTGGTAAACACGAGATGTTTTACAGCAAACTTTATAAGTAGAAAGAGTACATTCTAAAGATAAACAGTGTAGTATAATAAATGCATAAACCAGTAGCATAGTATTATGTACTGTACATAAGTATCCATGCTATACTTTTATACAATTGGCAGCACAGTAGGTTTGTTTACACCAGCATCACCACAAACAGGACTAATGTACTGGGCTACGGCGTCCGTACAGTGTTACTACGGGATAGGAATTTTTCAGCTCTATTAGATGTGGTCCTGTGTGTGGCCCGTCATTGACCACATATGGGGCACATGACTGTAGTTCAAAATAAAAAGTTTAATAAAAATGTGCTGGGCCCTAGCCGGTTTGCTCAGTGGTTAGATCACCGGCCCACAGACTGAAGGGTCCTGGGTTTGATTCTGGCCAAGGGCACGTACCTTGGTTGTAGGCTCGATCCGCAACCGTGGTCAGGGCACATGCGGGAGGAAACCAATCCATGTGTCTCTCTCACATTGATGTTTCTCTTTCCCCCCCACCCCACCCCCTTCCACACTCTGAAGAACAATGGAAAAAATATCTTAGGGTGAGGATTAAAAAAATAAATTTAAAAAAATGTGTTGGCATGATGTAGATATTAAAGGTGATGATGAGAGTTGAGCTAAAACTGGGCATCAGTTATGCTTCCCACTGTAAAAAATCTTAGATCCTTTGTGCATTGCTTTTTGCCTCTACTGGTCAACCTAAACCTGAGATACAAGTCAAGGGAGTTGGGAGGGAGTAAGGAGGGTAAGAAGGAAAGGAAGACTTTCTGTACTCAGAAAATATATATAGTATCTGGAAAATTGTGAAAGTAATAATACTGGCATATTATGCCAGTGGATATGGTGAGAAGAAGTGGGCAAGACTTAGAAACTAGTTTTAAACACAGACACAAATAGCTGGTACAAGTATAGATACACCTAAGCTTGGAACTAGGTCTCACTGTTGAAAGCTGCATATTAACAAAAGGTTTAGCTGCCAGTGTTTTAAAAGTGAAACTATAGACAGAATTTGAACCCTGGACTTTTAGTCCATTAGGGCAAGGTGGATTGCAGAGTAGCAGTACATTTCTCAGCCAGTATTTCCCTTTATGGTATGCTAGCCATGCATACAGACACCTGTTTTGTCAGTTCATGGGTGAGGGGAGAATATTCTGCAGCTGTTGTCTTAGGATCATGTTTTTCCTTTGGCTTATCTGTTCTTCATAAGGGGACGGTGTGTGTACGAAGTAGTGCTGAAGATTGTCATCCGGGTGCCTTCTCTTGGAGACTTCAAGACTTTGCCAAATTAAAAGTTAGTGCTTCACAAAACTTAGGCTGAAGACTTTTTGCAGGAACATTTCTTTTCATAATATATTTTTAACAAATTATGTGAATTTAAAAAGAAGAGTGATTGATTCCTTTTTTTCCATTCTCCTTAATTTCCCATCATCTAAATTCCAAACTAGTTACAAAATATGAAGCTCCAAAGATTTCACTTTAGAGTTTTTGAAACTTAGAGAAACTGTCTTGTACAAAAAAATAGTTTTAATTATTGATTAGCCTTCCTATGGAAGAAAATATTTAAAATGGGAATTCAAGATGGCTTAAAGCATTTAAATTTTTTCTATGTGCATATCTTTTGATTTTATATGGCATAGGAGGAGTCAGCTGAGACCAAAGTCTAAAGGATATATTTGCCTGGAGAAGTCATCCAATCCTGAGTCATTCTGGAACTTATATTATCCTACATCCAAAAAGAACAAGGGCATAGTATTTGTGAAGGGCAGATTTGAGTGTGCTTCCTAACGTCCACTCAGGAAATAGCAAAGAATGAAATGTAATCAGAATATTTAGGGGAGGTAATTTTTAAAAATATATATATATTGATTTCAGAGAGAGAAAAGGAGGGGGAGCGAGAGAGAGAAACATCAATGATGAGAGAGTCATTGATCAGCTGCCTAGCCTGTAGCCCAGGCATGTGCCCTGACCGGGAATCGGACCCCGATCGCCTGGATGCTAGGTCGATGCTCAACTGTTGAGCCACGCCCGACCGGGCGGTAATTATTTAATACATATTAAGCCACCATTGTTAGTTATGTAAATTTTTGGATTAAGTAAAACTGCATTTTCAATTTTGGCTTTAAATTGCTATTTTCTAATCCTCTAATAAAGTTTCAGGAAGAATCTTAAATTTACATTAGTTCTCACAACAAAACCTGATTTGTGTTTTTCTTTTGGGGAGTATTTGTGCAGTAGGGGAGCTCTTTAAACTTTGGTTTTTGCCCACTGTTGTTGGTTAGGTTTGTTTGAAAATAAAGGCATTGCAGCTTCTTCTGTGGGCCTTCTTGAATTTCATAGGATCTCTATAGGCGATCTTTTTATATCCATCTAAAAGTCCTTAGCCTTTATCTAAAATTGTTTCCAGTCTGGATTCCTTGCTCATCTAGAAGTCCAGTAAGATTTTTCTCCCTATATACATAGAACTTGACACTGGGCCTAGTACATGGTGGTTTCCTTAATAATTCAAACAATTATGTTACATAATCAGTAGAGTAATGGTGGTTCTGTAGGTGTTTTCAGCACTTCTACGGGCCTGATAGTAATCATATGTTTACCTCAGATCAACTGCTTTTGACTTAAGCTAATAGAGTTGAGGAAGGAAGCAATACCTAATGGTTCTGAATCATTTCAGATTCCTTTGGAAGTCTAAAAGTATGTAGTACTCTCTTTCCTGAAAAAAGGCATATGTGTACTTAAAAACGTTTAAAAGTAATTTCAGGGAGTTCAGGACTCTGAAACCTATCCTCGACCTTTTTGTGTGGAAGAGGAAAGTTAGAGGTAATTTCCCCCCATGTCCACCTTGATCAATATATATACACAATTGAAGAGTATCTTTTTAAATTTGCACATAATTTATGAAGGCTTTCTAAGTTCAACTGTCACTGCTTCAGAAAGGTGATATTTCATAGTGGCTAAGAGTACAGGCTCTGGAACCAGTCTGCCTGGATTCAAATACCAACTAATTACTGTACGACCTGTGTGACCTTGGGCAAGTTGCTCAAGTTCTCTATTTCTTCAAATGAATTATTATAAGAATTAGATGAGTTAATACATGTAAAGTGCTTAGAACAGAAAGTGGTACTCAATAAGTGCTAGCTATTGTTACTAAGTATTATTATCTCACAGACAGGATTACTGTTGAATACCTGGCCAAGTGAGGTTCTCTGGACTTTTTCCTGGATTGAGGGCTACCTTTTTCTAATTTGCACAGACACCCTATGAGATAATATCCTCCCTGCAAACAGATGCATGTCTTTATGGAGTATGCCAAGGTAAACTTTCTTTTAGGGTAGGCCTGCTTTACCTTATTTCTGTGAAGATAGTTGCTTACAATTTTATGAGAAAAAGAAAGATCCAGATCCTATAGGGCTCCTCTTTTCCTCAGTACATCAGTCACTCTTTTCCTCTGAGCAGAGTAACTGCTGCTGCTCTTCTTGTCCATAATGTGGAAGTTTGGTTGTGCCTATTATTCTCTTTTCCTAGCCCATTGCTGTTTCCACTCTACTCTTGTGTTTTTTTTTTTTATGATAAAAGATTGAATAGAGATTATGTAAACTATTAGGATTTATGATTCAGTGGAAGAAAAAAAATTTATGATTGCTTCCTCTTCCTCTCCCATTAGAGGTAATAATTATCCTTGTGCTTGTCTTTCTTTTTAACTTTATTGCATATTTATTCCTAAACAATATATTGAAACTTCATGTAAATAGAAACTGTGTGTGTGTGTGTGTGTGTGTTCTGCTACTTGCTTTTTATTTTTTAGCTCCATATTATATGCTTGAGTTTCATCTATGTATAGTATTCCATTGTATGGCAGTACTTCAGTTTATCCATTCTACTGTTCATGGACATTTTGGCTATTGTTTTGCTACTATACACAATACTACCATCAATAAATATTTTTATTCGTGTTTTTAAATGCACATGTGCAAATTTCTCTAGGGTATGAAAGCTAAGACTGGGATTACTGAATAACAGGGAACGCACATTGTCGGCTTTACTAAAGAATGCCAAATTAATTCCGAAAGTAGTTGCACTAATTTATGCTCCCATTGTCAGAGTTTGAGAATATTGCCAGGAGCATTGTCGGAGGCCCTCTTCACTCGTCCAGTAGTGGTAAGGCTGAGGAATGAGTGAGGAGGCTGGTAATAGGTGATCTTATTCTGATCACGTAGTGCTTTGGGGCCCACGTTGACTCCTGCCCAGAGTGGTTTAAAGGACGAGGGGAGGGGCGGTCTTGTCTGCAGCATACAGAACACTAGTGTTCTCTTGATTCAGGAGTACTTGGAGCTCTAGTGCTTGCTTGACTGTTGAAGTTGGAGAAATGAAGTTTGGGGTAAGGGTGGATTTATTCTGAGCATTTGGAGCTTTAGGGCTTCCTCTCGACTCTGCCAATGGAGATGTCCTGGGGGAGGGGTGGTTTTGTATAGAATCTATAGAGCCCCTCTTGTCAAACTTGTTAATTATTGCTAGTCTGGAAGATGTGAAATAGTATCCTATGGTATTAATTGCATTTCCCCTTTTCACTCTAAAAATCCAAAATTCTCTCTTTTCTATGTCAGACTTGGTCATATAACTTTACTGCTGATTTCTAAGCTAAACCCCATGATCATGTGGGTTCATCATCAAGTACATGTTGCATGTACTACACACCCAAGATTTCTCAGTACAACAACTGAAACTTTGACTTTGGTGGCTCTTGTCAGTAGACCTGCAGGGAAATCTATTCTGCCTTGTGTTGTCACCACAGTCATTGAGTCAGGAACCCTATACCATCTGTTCGCTCTGCCCAGGCAATTGAATTGGTGGCTCTCACTGCATATTGTTACCTGGCCTCAAAAAATACATCAATATGTCTACACTGACACTTTTTGCACCTCATCTGGGGCTTCTATCAAAATACTGGCCCCATTAAACTTGCCATTTTAAAATCTAAGAATCACAGCTATTGGTGATAGTCTGTAAGGAAAATGCTTTGGCTACCACAACCATGGCTGTAACTCCCTCTGCTTTACAGGCCAAAGCTTTATGCAGTTTTAACGTTCATGCCTTTCCTGTACCCCTTAGTGCTCTCACAGCAGCCAGCCTCAAAATTCACAAAAATGACACCGGAGAAAGTCAAGGTATGCATTGTACTCTGATGATCTGTGGCACTTCCTAGGTGGCTCTCTGGTTGTTGCATATATCCTGCTACCCCACCTCGTTTACTCATTACATTCATGCTAGGAAGCATTACAAAGATGATGCTAGCATCTGCAGATTCCAACTGAGTTACTATATGTTCTCTAAAAGTAGCTCAGACCATTGCTCAGGACTGTGCCTCATTTGTCTCCTTAAATTTGTAATATGCGCAAACCTGTAAAGACAGATGTGGGCAATGAGACATGCCCTTCTAGGTTTCTTTCTCAGCCCTCAAAGGATTTCATCCATCTTCTTGTTGTTCACTGTAAGAACATTACTGAAGAGTTTTGTAAGCTCTTTCCTAAATGGATTGAAGTCTGCTGTAGAAGGACTGCCACCCTTGTTAATGTTCTCTCACCTTATGGAAATACCATGTAAGGCACCCAGTTCACAAAAGAGATATATAAGAAATCTCAGTTCCACAAGGTTAAACATGATTATAACAGACATTCCCAAAGTGTAAAAGGAGTAGAAAAGGGACATGTAGTCCTAACAAAAGTTATGCTAGTACAAATCTTAAATGAGCCAAAACCCTTCCTAGTGCCCAAATTAGCATAAGAATAACTCCCAACAGATAAATTGGTTTGAACCCAGATGAAATTGTCATGGGAAAACCCATGAGACAATTCCCGTACACCTTGACTGACTCATGATTTCCAAATGCATGTTTCTAATAATATTGTGAGCAACTGAAAACCCATTATGAGTCGTCTGAAGTGTTATCATTTACAGGTATGTGAAGCATTCCCAGACCCTCCAACCAACTCAGCATCAGCTACTCCTACCAAGAAAGACTTCATTGGATCCACGCTCAAGAGGACTCTCACAGGTTTTCCTCACCCCCCTACGTTGCTGTAAAGTGCCAAGACCATAAGACTTGGGTACGTGTATCACAGCGGCAAGAGTGCCAGCGCCCACAAAGACCCATTGGACCTATCAGCTCCTCTCTTTGACCAAGCAGACACGATAGCTAACCAGCAAAGCAGAGTAAGCCAAGTGCCTCTGCATGAGATCATCAGCTGATTAACACACAAGAAAAAATAATTTAGACCCGAGCCCTAGCTTTTCTTGAGAAGCTGGGATTTGAAGGAGCTATTCTGAGATCTGTGCTCCTAGCAAGTGACTGATAACATTATAGACTGGATCAGTAGCTGATTTGAGAGACTGAGTTGTAATTGAGTGAAAAATAGACAACGAAATCTTGAAGAATTGCACATAAGTGCAAGCCAAATTTAACTCTCCAAGTAGTATCTGTTGGACTGAGAAATTGCTAAACCAAACCTGTGACAGGACAGGTTATTTGGGTGTCTCTCTCTGTCTTTGTTGCCTGTTACTGTTACATTGCTTTCTGTGTTGTCTCTGTAGGCCCAGATGTTCTCAGATAATTCACATTGCCCTGACTGTGGACAACAGTGGTTTCCTAGTTTAGAACTAGGCCATTGGTTGTACCAAACTGAACTTATTGAAAATGAATGTTACCAAGTATTCTTAGACCGTATTAACAGAGCTGATTATTGCCCGGAGTGTTACCCTGATAATCCTGCTAATAGAAGCCTTGTTCTTCCTTGGTCTTTCCCACTTGAGTGGGCTCCCCAAAATCTTACCAGGTGGACCTTTGAAAAAGCTTGCCATCCGTTTCTTCTGGGCCCTCCGCTGGTTAGAAAGAGGATACATGACTCTAGAATAGCTGGTTTTAACCCTGCATTGCAGTTAATCTTGACCAGAACCGACACAACCTTAAACAAAAAACTTGGCCACAGCAAATAACTTCATAAACAGTCAAAATCATGGAGGCTCTAGAGGGTTTTGTACTAGTAACCCAAGGAAGATGGAAAAATGTCTCCTTTTAAATCTGATCCAGACTGTCACTACTTTGGGGGAACTGCTTAAATTGTTGGGTCTGTTGCCATGGTCTACAACTATTCTGTTCAGCATGAATTTAATCAGTATTCCAGCCAGACTGTTCATCTAGAACCAGAGTATTTCATGATCCCTATGTTTTGGAATTAGCTTACCCCTCCTAAAAAGCTCCAGAGCCTAATTATTGACATATAAGACAAGGTAGTCCTGGAGGAGATGCCCCATACTGTGCATACCATGATATTTCTAGTGATAACTTCTGTGGAAAAGCATCTTCATGGTAGCTGGATTCTAGATTATTTTGGTAAAACAACTAGACATTTTGATAAGAAACTACATTGTTCTAAGTTCCACCTCTTATACATTAGTCATTGATTTTATATGTAATTTATTCATCATTGGCTCTATTTGGCCTCAGTGTGGCTTTGACATTATCAATAGCTGGTCACCGTCAGAGAAGTCACATTCTGTCAGGCAACACCTGCCTAGGTTACACAAAAACATGGAGAAATGCCACTGTCTATACTTACTTGGCTCTACATAAACAAAGACCGTCCTGTCTTTGTGGTGACTGAACTTAAAATGTCCTACCCAGGAAATGGAAAAATGCCTGTAGGAGATAGGCTACAATAGGAGCTATCAAGCTTGACTACATATATATTATGAGCAGTCAAAGGGAAGCATCTTTCTTAAAACCAAGAAGGTCTTGGTGGGCGTTAGCTACATTCTGGCCTTCACTTGTTCATGAGAATCGTGGAACCAGAGCTTGGGTTAGAAACTTAGAACTGTGGAAGCATCTCAGAGGCCACCAAACAAGTTTAAAATTCCACTTAAGATGCTAGATAATCCCATGCTTGTGTAGCACCTCAACAACGTTCTCAGGGTCCCAGGTTCTTTCTGCTTTTCCCCTCTGGGATCCTTATCTCATTGGCTTTTGTCCTCATAGTGTCCTCAGTGATTACAATGTGGCTTGTTGCTGCTCCAGACATTTCAGTCCCAAAGGCTGGAAGTAGGAGCAAAAAGCTTTCTCTTTCCAAGACTGTCTTATTTGAAAAGGAAATCTTTGCTAAAAGTCCCTCACTGATTTCCTCTTACATCTCATTAGAAGGTACTGGTTCACATAGGAGCCTGGGAAGCCAGGCAAAGGGAAATGGGGCCAGCAGTGCCTGGGTAGGGCACATTGTCTCTCCTAATAAAATGAAGGCTCTTTTAGGAAGGAAGAAGTGAGGAATGAATGGCTGTTTTTATGCAAGAACTCATGCCTGCCACATGTGAAACCTGAGTTATTTGTTAGTTTGTATAAAGAATGTACCCCAGAGATCTACCCTGTATCTGCCTTATGTTTCTCGTGATGGAAGTTCTTTTCTGTTATTTTGCTGAATAAACTGTGTGGACTGTTAAACTGAGTGAAGACTAGTAGTTTATCATTAACCTTTGATTAAGAACTCCTTCACTATCCTAAAGCTTGATCCAGAAAGTGAACATTTACTTTGAGGTATTGCTTTTGAGGATGATGTTATGATCGATATTATTCCCTAAATTTTTTCAGATACCTGCTAAGAAACACTCTACATATGTGCAATTTCAATTACTAGCAAAATAGAGAAGAGGTCTTTTGTTTTCGTTTTAATCCGTTTCTCCTTTTAGTAGTAAAGACAAATTTAATGGCTATATATTCCATTGATTTTCAAATCAGTACCTGGATGAGCTTGTCAAAAATTGCAGATTTCTTGGTCTTACAGAAATCTTGATTCCTTGGGTTGCTTGCTGGCCCAGGAATCTGTATTTTATAAATAGTGCCTTAGGAGCCTTGTATATCTGGCTTAGAAGGATGGGAACTGAGTGCTCTTAATGCTACAAGATAGTGATAGACAATTGTACTTTGCTGGTGACATAAAGAGATTTCCTGTCAGACTGAAGGTCACTTCATATTTCAGGTTACAACTCGGTCAGATGTTTCTCATTAATTAAAATGATTGCACCATTGTAGCCCTCCTCACAAACAGTTCTGTATGGTGAGTATATGGGCAAAAGAAAGGAATAAAAAATATTAATTTTAATATTACATTAAGAAGGGTACTTTGCCTTCAGACATGGTTATCACATACCTGTTCTATGGTTCACTCCAAAATAACATCATGTGGGAGAGTTCATAAAATTAAGCAAGGGAGAAAATTTAGGAAGTTTTTTAGCTCTTCAGCTTAGGTCATTTCAGTATGACTATACTTGGCTTAAAATATTGTAGATCATTCTAGAATACTCCACTTCAGAGTTATGAATAATGAATTTTAAAGTATAAGTATGTTCCTGAAATTAATTTTCATGACAGACTATCTGGAGGGTTATCCACTATTTTGGATTATATAAGCCATATCAATCTTCCATACTGTGGAGGCATTGATAATATTACTTACACATAGTGGTGGCCATTTAAAAAATGACTTTTATAACTACCTGTTATTTTATGGCAGACCTGGGAGTGGAAGGTTAATGGAACATGCCTGGGCAGGTGGGGAAGAAAATGTCTCATCAAAAGAAAGCTGTCCTGGGTTGTAGGTTACAGTTAAGATTCATCTCTAAGTCACAGGAGAAAGAACCCCAGGCAAGCAGGCAAGCCCAGGCAAAAAAAGAATTCTGGCATTCAAAGAGTATGTGGCCATCAGCATATTATAGATATCTGTCAAGTAAGATGAGTCATACCCCTTCCAGCTCTTTAGTTTCCCCTGGCAGCCCTTGAGTCTCCCTGGAATCTTGGGAACACAACTTGGAAATGACTTGTTACAGAAGAAAAATGATGGCCTTGGAGCCAGCTGACCTGGGCTTGTCTTCAAATTGTGACTGTTGAATGACCTCGGGCGATTTAAGCTCTGTATCCATTTTCTTCATCTGGAAAAGAGAAGGAATAATCATAGTCCATACATCACAAGATTGTTGTGAAGATTAAATGAGTTAATACATAAAGTGCTTTGCAGGCTGCCTGGCCCAAAGAATGTGCTTAATAAATGTTAGCTATTATTGTCGTTGTGTATGTTTTGTTATTTGTCTCCGTAGCAGGATTGTAAGTTGTTTCGGGGCCATGATATCTGCTGCTTTTTATCTTTAGAGCTTAAAATGGCATCATTCACTAATATGAGCATTTAAAAGTAGAAAAAAAGATATATACTTATTGGGTCCTGACTGCCATATGTTTTTCATGATGGCATTTATATCTAAACTACTGTCCTGGATTTACTGATTCTCTTCCTTCTCAGCTGCTAAACTTCTAATTTTCCTCTCCTTTTTTTAAAGAAATATTCACATCTTGGTGTTGCAGATACCAGTGCTTCCTGATACCTGCCTCTTCCCTCTTCTGCACGTCTCCTCCAGGCCTCCATCCCCTCCCCTCTTTCTGCCTGGTGCCCCTGGCCAGACTAGAGGTTTTCAGGATGGAGTCGAGGTTGGGTGAGGTCCTACTGTTTCCCCACAGCTTTTCCTTGTCCTGTCTCCTCCCAGCTGGTTGTGATAAAATATATGGGAGACTGTGGTTGAATGGTGACTGGAATGTAAGTTCATTGCCTGTGGGCTGAAAGTGTGGCCTTTTCCCCACAGAAGCTAATATATTTTATTTTATTACTCATTTAAAAAACTACTAACTACATCCAACGTATGGAAAAGTGCAGAAAATAACATTTACCTATGTACTCAGATCACATGAACGTTTTGCCGCATTTATCTGTGTTCTTTCTTTTAAAAGATACGTTACAGATACAGTTAAATCCCATCCTTATTCTCAGCTGATTCCTGGCCTTCCCTCGCAGAAGCAAGCACTAAGTGGAAGTTGATGTCTATCCTTTCTATTCGTGTGCTTAATTTTTTATTTTATGTATATTTAAACAATGTACAGAGCAATAAAAAGAATTGGACACTTTCAAATTTTTATTAGTTATTTAATAAATATGTAATACGCATCAGCTTGTGGAGTTACCCTGACAACATTTAGTTTTGTTTGTCAGAGTTTGCTAAACTTGCTTGTGCTACTGCAGCGCAAAGGTCATTCGGTGTACCTGATAGTGAACACCTAACGGGTTGTCGGAGCATTGCCATTGGTACAGGAGTTGTCGCACAGAGAGTAGCCACAACTGCAGAAGAAGCAGTGAGACGAATTTGTGCACCTCTTTAAAGAAGTCTGAGGATATTGAAATGAAGGAAGGCATTCCTCATTCTACCAGCTGGTGCGATCTCCGTAAATGGAGAATAAAGCCTTATTGCTTTAACCTGTCTCAGGCCCTCCTGGGGGCAGTTGAAGCAAAATGATAAAAGTTTTGCTGTAAATTTCAGGGTCACAGGGAAGTGGAGATAACCGACAGTGATGAGCCTAAGTTTCACATACGTGGAAAATGAATCATTATCACCTCCACATATGGGCACTGAAAACTAACATTTTATGGTTGAGTTTGAAAGGATTTCACTAAACATAAATGTTTTTATGCCATATGAAGCACACGGGGTCTTCATCTGTTCATTTTTGCGAAAGATCCCTTCAAAGGTATCTTTTTTAGACATAGGTACGGAATGGTTTTTCCTACAGCTGCAGAAAGTCTCCAGCATCGCCATTTCCATCAGGATGAGGCTCTGCTTCACTTCCATTATGCAGTCCAGAGGTTCCTAATGTGCACACTTCCTGCTATGGATTGGACACATTCAAAAGGTTGACCTGCTTCTGGCATAGTGGCCTCCAGATCTCCCAGATACCCCAGCATGTGACTTGTGAGGATGTGTCAAGAAGGTCCATGTTTGTACCATTTCTAACTTGCAGCCTTGAGGGAATTCCACTTCAACTGTGAACATGTGAACAGGATACATTATAAAGGGCCCGAATGCAGTGGGCTGCAGGAATGGCACGTGCCTTGAAACAAGAGAGGTGTATATTGAGCATTTGTAAGATTACAGAAATGCGTGTGATGGTTCCTTTGCAGGTTGTTTATTGGCTGCAACCTAGTAATACATTTTGTTTCCAAGTAACACATTTTGAAAGCGTTGCATTATAAAGGATATTCGACCTGCAATAAAATGTACAGATTTTAAATTTGATGACGATTGTAACCACCACCTCAATAAATATATGAAATACTTTCTGGACCCCAAAACGTTTCTCATGCTCTTTTCCAGTCAGTATGTCTTCCCCCAGCAACTACAGATACGTTTTTTAATGACTGTAGTCCACAGGCCTGTACCAGTAGAAAGGAGGCCTGTCCCTAACTCCTCCCTTCCCTCATTCATTCATTCATTCATTATTATTTTCAGTTAAAATATGGAGTTCTTACTTTACACCAGGCACTGTGCTAGGCATTTGGGATTAAAATTTTAATTTGTAAAATTAAATTTTACAAAATTGTGCTGAGAGAAAGATACAAAGTAAGCTAGTTGGCCAGCCTCTTAAAATATAACACTTTCTTTACAAAGCTTTTTCACACATATTTATTTTTTATTGAGTTAAAATAAAACATTGGTATATAGCATTATATAAGTTCCAGGTGTGCAACATTATAATTTGACATCTGTATATACTGCAAAGTGATCACCACCAAAAGTCTCGTTACCATCCTTCACCATACAATTGACCCCATTCCCCTCTGGTAACCACTAACGTGTTCTCTGTATCTGTGGGTTTTGTTTTGTTTGTTCATTTTGTTGTTGCTGTTTTTTAGATTCCACATACGAGTGAAATCCTACAGTGTTTGTCTTTCTCTGTCTGACTTATTTCGCTTAAGCCCATCCATGTAGTTACAATGGCAAAATTTCATTCTTTTTTATGGTTGGGTAGTATCCCATTGTGCGTGTGTACTGCAGCTTTCCCATTCACCCAGTGACGGAGATGTAGGTCATTTCCATGTCTCAGCTATTACAAATAACGCTGCCGTGAACATAGGGGAGCCTATATCTTTTCAAGTTAGTGTTTTCATGTTCTTTGGACAGACACCCAGAAATGGAATAGCTGCGTCACATGGTAGTTCTTAATTTTTTGAGGATCACATATGGTTTTGTATTTAATCCTCATAGCAATCTTTAATCAGTTTATAGACAATGAAGTATTGTTGGATACTATTGGATAGTATTGTTTTTGACAAAAAATAAGATTTAACTATAAAATGATATAACTCTTTTTGTTGCTTTTAAATTGCCTCTGCTTTTGATTCCTTTTGATACCCTTCGTATGTAGCTCATAATAATTAATCTATGTCTTCTTTAAGTACTGCCTAAAAAGGCATTGTATAAAGAGAGACTTCTCTATATTTTACAAAGAATACCACAAAGAAGGCAGTGATGAAACGCCTGTACTTCTTCCAAATACCAGGGCAGCAGTCTCAGTTTGCAGATAGCCCCTGTGCATTGTTTACTTGTGTAGAGTAAGCTTCTGACAGGCAAACTTGGAGAAATTTACATGGGATGGAAACTGAAGACAAAGGAAATCTGCAGTGAGTAGCTCAGCAGTGACTTAAATTTATACTCATAGAATGACTTTTTATTTCAATTTCATAGATGTTTAAGATTCTGGTCACGTGGTCTTACCTTTTTCATATTCTCTCAGCCACCATGGGATGTATTGGGAGATTATGCATTCCAAGTTACTAATCTGAAGCTTTTTTCTGTTTGTAGACCCGAATTTGGCATGTGATCCTCAAGGCAGAAAACATTCTCTTCATTAGAAAAAGTTTGAGGGAGGAAATATTACTCACACTAAACAGATTTAATAAGTAAAGCTGCAGTAGGCATTTCTCCCATGTCTGACCAAAAAGTCATTTACTTCTTTCATTTTGTTTTAGTGGCTATATATATGCCTTGTTTCCTGAGCCCACGGGAAGCATGAGTCTGTTGGGACTTGGGACAAGAAGAAAACAAGACGTCTTCACAAGGAAAACCAGACACTAACAAACAGTTTCCCAAGGTCTGGAGAGAGACGACACAGCCATGGCGTCCAGAGGTCTTGGGGACACTCCAGAGGGTAAGATGAGTTTGTACAGCGCGGAGGCTGGTGCTGTAGGAAACCAGGGCTGTGCTGAGAGGAAATCTGTGATGACTGAAACCTGAAGTTTGGAAGTAAAAAAGAATTTAATAGGTTAAGTTCTTACGGTTACTCTTACTCTCTTATATTTACCGAATTTACCATCATACCCGACCTTAATTATAAATAAGATTCATGTTTTAG
The DNA here is from genome assembly GCF_964146895.1 of Miniopterus schreibersii. Lineage (NCBI taxonomy): Eukaryota > Metazoa > Chordata > Mammalia > Chiroptera > Miniopteridae > Miniopterus > Miniopterus schreibersii. The sequence continues at coordinate 20,001,671 of NC_138119.1, read as the reverse complement.
AGACGCCAATCGTAGGAACCTATAGTGTTGGAAAAATGCAATGGCTCTTAAAAAGGATCGTAGACAAATCTTTATTTTGAAAAAAAAATCAAGATGTTTTTAAAAGTTAAAACAGTGATGTGCTATATATTTAGAGGGGATCCTTCAATCCTAGGGAAAGATGAAATTTAAATTCATCCTACTTATGTATATATAGAGGGTATATAAAATAGGCAAACTATGAAATAGATTTTGCAGGAGAGAATAAGAGCATATTTAAATCTTTTACTAAGGATATTTTTAAAAAATATAAAAGTAGAACAGTATAATGAACCCCCGTGTACTCGACACCTCACTTCAACTACTACCTACATAATGCCGAACTTGTGGCCTGCCTTGGAATATTCAAATGTGAATCCAAGACATTACATCGTTTTATTTGTAAATAGTTTTTTCTCTCTTAAAAACAGGTTTTAAAAAATAACCAAAATAGCATTATCACACCTAAAAGATAAATTAATAGTTATTCCTTAATATCATCACATATCCAGCAAGTATCCACATTTATCCAGTTGTCTCAGTCACAGTTGAGTTTTTGTGTGTGTTGTGTTCTCTTTGCATTGGGGCAACACGCTGCATTTGAATGATAGATGTTTTAGATTGCTTTTTTTTTTTAAGTTTTATTATAGAAAATTTCAAACACATAAAAATAGAGAGATGAAGTGAATGGCTAATATTGTTTTATCTATGCTCCCTCACTTCTCCTTTCCCCCATATAATTTAATTGAAGCAATTTTAGACTTAATAATTTTAGCCATAAATACTTGAATACTTATCTCTGAAAGATAAGGATTTAAAAAAACATTATCACAATACTTTGCTCTTGTAAAGGTTGAACAAAAATTTCTTAGTATCATCAAATATCTGGCATTCAGATTTTCCTGATTGTCTCATAAATATTTCTTTCACAATTGATTTCTTTGACACTGGATCTGAGCAGTGTGGTCCGCACGTTGCATTTGGTTGATGTGTCTCTGAAGTCTCTCTGAGTCAATAGGCCACCACTCCTTTTCCTCTTTTTCTTGCCATTTTTTATTTCTTGCTGTTATTAAAGAAACAGCCTTTTGTCCCTTGGAATATCCCACATTCTAGGTTTTACTGATTACATTCCTGAGGCATAATTTAAAAAAAAAAAATATGTCTTCATTGATTTCAGAGAGAGGACAGGAGAGGGAGAGAGAGATAGAAACATCAGTGATAAGAGAGTCATTGATCGGCTGCCTCCTGTACTCCCCCCATGGGGATCGAGCCCGCAACCCGGGCATGTGTGCTGATCCGGAATCAAACCACGATCTCCTGGATCCTAGGTCGATACTCAACCACTGAGCCACACCGGCCTGGCCTGAGGCATAATTTAATACATTCCTCTGTCCTTGTATTTCTTGGAACCTGGTAGTTTGCTCTAGAAGCAGGATGAGATTCAGGTTCCGTTGTTTTGCAGGAAGACTTCCTAGGTGATACAGTACTTCCATTGCTTTGCATTGGGAAGTTAATGATGTCTGGTTTTCCCTCTTTGTTCAATGTTAAGATTGATCAAGTGGTCCATTCTGGTCGTCCATTATAAAATTCCTCTTCAGCTTTTTCCATAATGGTTTTAGTTACTGCAGTTGACGATTGCCTGGATCCATTATTTCTTTAGGAAAGAGGATGCATTTAATACAACCAAAAGTTGGCTCTGTCATTCAGAAGTTTTACATTAGTATATTTGTTAAATTCATGAACATGATAAGAAATTTGTTTATTTTGTCTTAATTTCCTGTAATGGATGTCAAGAGATAATATAATGCCTTATAAAACATAAAAATCTATATAAATATTACTTATTGGTAATCAGGGACCTTGTTAAAATACAAAAGAGGGAATGTTTTTCAATAAAAATGATAAATTTTTTATCTCCATAGACTCTCAAAAGGATTTGGAAAATCTATCAATAAATTCTCAGGCACAGGAGACCACAGTGACAGCAAGTACCACCAAAGAATCTCAGACCCTAAGCCCTACCTCTGGTCTCAACAAAAACCACCAAGAGGTAGAAACAATATATTCAGGAAGCGCAGATACAGGTGACCAATCAGAAAGTCCAGATGAAACAAATGATGGGAAATATCCAAAGGATAAAACAGAACGTAAGACCAACCAGAGTTTTCAGGATGGTGAACAAGAGCATCAGCTCTCTTCAAAAAGTCTGCATGAAGAACCCGTGCATCCTGAAAGCCTGCGTAAAGAACCCGTGCATCCTGAAAACCTGGGAGAAGAACCCGTGCATCCTGAAAGCCTGGGAGAAGAACCCGTGCATCCTGAAAGCCTGGGAGAAGAACCCGTGCATCCTGAAAGCCTGCGTAAAGAACCCGTGCGTCCTGAAAACCTGGGAGAAGAACCCGTGCATCCTGAAAGCCTGGGAGAAGAACCCGTGCATCCTGAAAGCCTGGGAGAAGAACCCGTGCATCCTGAAAGCCTGGGAGAAGAACCCGTGCATCCTGAAAGCCTGGGAGAAGAACCCGTGCATCCTGAAAGCCTGCGTAAAGAACCCGTGCGTCCTGAAAGCCTGGGAGAAGAACCCGTGCATCCTGAAAGCCTGCGTAAAGAACCCGTGCATCCTGAAAGCCTGCATAAAGAACCCGTGCATCCTGAAAGTCTGGGTGAAGAATCCTTGCATCCAAAACCCAACCGTTCTCCAGGCAAAGAGGCAGGAAGAGCAGATGCACAGTCAGGGAGTAGCTCTGTTGACCTCCCTGAGGAAGCGAGCAACAGACCCAGAGCTGCCCGGGGAGCCCAGAGTCCTAGTTATTCCAGGGAACAGCTGGAGAGCCAGGGTACACTGAGGAGGCGGCTGGTGGAGCCAGGTGAGAGCGCCCATTGCCCTTCTGTCCTGTCTATATTGCTCTGTCTCTGAGAACACAGCATAGGTCAGGGTCCTTTCCAGAGAACATCTCTTTGCTTGGGCCTTGCCCAAAGTCACATGAAGAACAGTGACCGAGTTGAGATTAGAATGAGGTCTCTTATCTCCTAGACTAGTTCATCCCACTACATTAAATAAACTATTTTTAAACAGGTTTTCATTTATTTACTGTTTGTATTAATGCAGTGTGATGGGGGAAAAAAGGGCATGCCTTTTAAAAAATTCACCTCTGGCTTTTTCTTTATTTCTCGTGAGCATGTTTTCTCTTACAGTTTTTAAAATCTTTTATTTTTGGGGAAACTAAATGCTACAAAAATTAAGATATGGGAAATTTAAAAACCAGCATCAATAGTAGAAGTACCCTTAATGCAGTCTTTTCAGTTTTCTAGGACTTGGAGCAAATCAGTTAATTTCTCTATAACTGATCACCCCCCCCCCTTGTATATTAAGGGAACAGGCATCACCGCTTCCCTCACTGTAACCAGTAAGTCCTCACTGGGACTCAGGGGCCCTGTGGGTTCTAGTAGTGGCCCTCCTACTTGGGTGACCTTGGACAAGTCTCTTAACTCCCTGGTACTTTAGTTTCCTATTTGTAGAATGAAGAAGTTGGACAAGAAGCTATCCAGCTGGTCTCTTCCAGCTCTCACCTCCTGGGATAGTTTATTTAATGTAGGATTTGTATTTTATAAGTACTCTGAAGAGCTCAGCCTGAAATGCCTATTTGTCAGTGCAAAGGAGTATAAAATATAAGACATTCTGTTCATCAGAGACTTGACTAAGGGCTAGAAATTCATGTTTCCCTTTAAATTAAATCAGTGGATGATCTCAAATACTATAGGTTTCATTCATTAATAATTAAAAGAACCTGTAACTTCAGTGACGGCAAGGACGGCTTCTCTCTCACTCGTGTTTTGGTGGCATCTGGCACAGAGAAGCAACTTAATAAATATTTGTTAACTGAAGAAATAAAAGAGTTGTATGGATCATGATCTGCCTTCGGAATTTCACTGGTATGCAGGTGCACTGAGTAGAGGAAGAAAATACTGTTTTAAAATGTAGTTTATTTGTGGAAAGCAACTTAATATAATGGAATAAACTAACCTAGGAGATGAGAAACCTTGTTGTAATGTCACCTGAGCCACCAGCCATCTCTCTGTGTGACTTTGGGCACAGTCCTTAACATCCTTGGATCTTTTGCCGTAATAGGTAAGGTTGGGGCTGCAGTAGGTGATCCTTAAAGATCCTTCAGTCCTTAAATTCTCTGATATGATATTTTAAACATCTATTTTTTTGGTGTGATATGACTACATGAACTACCCTTTGCAGGTGAAGATGATTCTACCTCTTTATGTTAGTACAGTGTGATACTCGAGTTGTTTTCCCAGTAAGGGTTGTGGGCAATACTCAGCTTTCACTGTTGTATTAATATTCTTAACCTTGTATTCCCTGCTTTGTACACATGGCTCCTTCACGAAGAGTTTCAGACTTGCTTTGGTAAGCTGTTTTGTAACTGTACAGTAACCTCTCCTGGCTCTGAACTTAGTGCCTCTGTTATGTGTATACTTGGAGCCCTGAGGAGCCATGCCAGGCTCGAACACTGGAATTCGAGCACCACTGTCCTGTGGTGTTGAACCTTGTGTACAGCTGACATTTCTTAAATCACTTCTTAATTTTGTACATTTTTGGTTGAATCACATAGGTGGGTTTGGCTGCAGTATTAGGACACTTGCCTCTGTATCCTTGATGTAGGGCCAGGGAGGAATTGTGAATGTAACAACGGTGTTCTTCAGTGAATTTCAGGGCACTACATTTTATTCTTCTAAGTGGAATAAAAATAATAGTGAAACTTAAGGAAAAGAGTTAGCCTTGTATAGAAAGAAAATTTTACAAAGTATAGAAATCCTCTTGGTCAAATAACTCTTTGGTTTGGTAAGAGGTGGGAAGCTGTACACACTCTCATTAGCGTACTGCCTAAAAAAAATGCTCTTTCCCCCTCCAGAAGCTGGAAGTCACCCACAAGAAACAGCAGCATTGGAAGAAAACGAAGAGAATGCGCAGGATGCCACAAGCAAGAGTAATAAAAAGGATGTTTTTAGCTACGGTGAGAACAAAGCTGGTCCTAGTACAGTGTTCATTCACATTCAGAAATCCTTGAGAAAATACCTCGAAAATCTGCAGATTTAAACAGTTTAATAATGTTTTTAAAAAATGTTTGCTAGCAGGTAACAGGAAGATAGAGCAATAGAGTTTTAGGGGTTTTTCCTTCAGTGGTGCTGGCTGCTATTTGGCCATCCTTAATAAAATGGGAACTCCCATAGGAGGAGAGGTACTTCATAAATGAGAAACTAAAGCTGCCTTTTCGATTAGGGGATGTTAACCTCTCAAGTAGCCTTTTTATACTTTGACCCTTTGAAAAAATAAAAGGCCTGTAACAGGTGGTAGGTACCTGGAGAAGGTAGAATATCCTGATAGTTCAACATATTGTAACAAAACTACATAAACTTAGCTTTCACCTTTTAACATAGAAATTGTATCTTCAAAAAATTAAATCTAAGAAATCGGAGAAAAAGTATATCTGATAGATTTTAAGAGCGGAAAGCTTAAAGGATTCCGGCAAAAGAAGCCACAACCCATAAAGCCTGACAGCACCCCTCTGCCTCATTTCAGTTCACCACAGGCTCTGCTTGACTCACGTTCTCTCTCATTCTGTCGTTTCTCTGTTTCATTCTCGGACAGGCTCCGCCGTCGCTCTTGGCTTCCTGGTTGTGATTGTTTTGCTAAGCTATGCTCAAAGCTACTGTTCCTCCCCAGCTCAGCAAGTGCTCAAGAATCCAGCCTTGGAGGCCTTCCTGGCTCAGTTCAGCCAGTTGAGGGATGCGTTTCCAGGCCAGAGTGCCTTTCTGTGGCAGAGAGGACAGAAGTTTCTCCAGAAACACCTCAATGCTTCGCACCCCACCGAGCCAGCCACCGTCATATTCACTGCCGCTCGAGAGGGGAGGGAGACCCTCAAGTGTCTCAGCCATCGCGTCGCGGATGCCTACACCTCCTCCCAGAAAGTCTCTGCCATTCAGATCGACGGGGCCGGAAGAACCTTGCAGGACAGTGACACCGTCAAGCTATTGGTAGACATGGAACTGAGCTCTGGATTTGAGAACGGCAAGAAGGCCGCCGTGGTGCACCGCTTCGAGTCCCTTCCTGCAGGCTCCACCTTGATCTTCTACAAGTACTGCGACCACGAGAACGCTGCCTTCAAAGACGTGGCCCTGGTCCTGACCGTGCTCCTAGAGGACGACACATTAGAAGCAAGCGTCAGCCCAAGGGAAACCGAAGAGAAAGTGAGAGATTTACTCTGGGCCCGGTTTACCAACTCGAACGCTCCCAACTCCTTCAACCACATGGACTCGGATAAACTGAGTGGGCTGTGGAGCCGCATTTCACACCTGGTGCTCCCTGTCCAGCCAGTGAGGACCATCGAGGAGCAGGGCTGCCGGCTCTAAGCTAAGCACGGAGAGTTGGTAATGGGAGTTTATTAGGGTTTGTTAAAGACAGTTTAAAAGCCTTCCATGTCTGTGGAAGGAGATTGATGAGGGTGAGGAAATCACCTGGAATGCACAAGTGAGCTTATTTTAGAAAACACATCTTTTAGTTTTTACTTTTTGTAAAATTTTTCTAATCCAAGCTTGACGAAGCTAAAAGCTGACTTTTTTTTCTTGCTTTTCAAGCAAGTCAAGTTTGAAATATAGCATACTATATGTAAGTGAGGATTTTTAAAAATCTAAAAATATAGCAGCAGAATTATTGCACAGGAAAATAATCTCAGAGTAACTACAGAGTGGTTTTTGTTTTCTTAAATTTATCTTTATTATTGACAGAATTACAGATGTCCCCGTTTTGATTTTTGTTTTCCTGAGACTCTAAAAATCCTTTTGGGTAGTATTTGGACTAAAGCAATTACAGTTATGAAGCAGTGATAATTAACATTTTTTCTATCATACATTAAATATTCTTAAAATACATTTTAATAGCTTAGTTGTGGGTTTACATTTTACACTCATTTGCAACTTTTAATAGTATGAAAAAAGGAAATTTGTATTCAAATACCTAAATACTATATCTAAGGCACTGTGCTTTTTTCTGTTAATGAGCTGAAGTAAAAGCAGCTGTATTCAAGAAATGTTCTTAAAAATTGGAGACAGTGGGGGAACTGTTTATAATCATTGGGAATGAAGAAATTCTAACTGGATATATCTTTACCTCAGCCTTTTAAAATTATCTAGAGCAGAGATTTCACGCTGTGTCCACTGCGCCCACCCCCTTTATGTTAGAGCAGTTCTGTTTTGTGTTTCATCGGGATTCTCCATAAGATTTAATTGGAACAGAGAGTCCCACTGAAAATGAAGTTTGAAAACCACTAAGTGAGGAAACACCTTAGAAGATAGGAATTGCGTAGACGGAAATGAATGTATTAAAATTCACGGCAGGAAGAGGAAAAGCAGAGGTTTACGGTAGAGACGCGCTCTTATGAAAGGTAAAGGCCTGCAGGTGCAGCAGGATGCTTAAAGTAGCATTTTCTAGCATGTTTCTGATACCTTTGTTAATTTCTGTGAATCATCATTTCTGTCTCTCCCGAATGGAATTTTGTAATTGTCTAGGATGAGAGTGAGTGCCCTTTAAGAAAAAAGATTTTAATAACCAATTGAATAGATTTTATAAAGGTACATTAGCATAAATTGGCCACACGGCTGCCTGCTTGTTAAGTAGCGATGGAACATTATATAACGCACCTCATTTCTTTAGCTGCTGGTTAGAAGTTCCGTTCAGTAGGTTAACCATTCGAGAAATGCAAGAGATGTATGCTTCGTGAGAGGAAGCAAAAATGGTAGATAGTGTCTAAGAGGTTCTAATGTTCAGTGTAATTATTGGATGGTGTTCTGTGATTGTAGAAAGACTGAGACAGTGTTTATGGAGACAGGAGTTTTTTTGTTTCACATTTCAGCTCTGAAAGCAGAACTCTGGTAAATGACCTTGACCTAAGGAAGGGTCTGTCCCATGACATGGCAGTCCTATGCCCGTGCTCATATACTCCAGGAATGTTTTGACTAGATTTTGGTTTCTCTGCCCTCTATGAGAGCCGACGAGTCACATGATTAAAGTATGCAAGGAGTTTCAGAAACAGTAGGAAGGTACAGGTATGTTTACTGATAGCTAAAAAGTGATCATAAAGACGTGGGGGACAAATTTATTTGAAAATATCTGTCATAGGAAAAACGGATAAATCTATTGCTAACCAAGGCCTTACTTGTGGACTAAAGGAACTATTTTCATTTGGGACTTTATGAAGGAATCTTCCAATAGAGTTGAGAAAAGACCTGCCTGAGTAAGAAGTTAAAGTATAGTGAATATAATATCAATCCAATATATACTCAGAGGAAATTGAAGAAAAATCTATATACCATATTCGAATTTTTTTCTGTATTTCTAGATCTCAGATGCTAGCTAGCATTACATCGCACAAGCCGATGGTGCCTTGTAGAACTGTGACGCTGGCCAGCTGGCTGGGCTCCCTCAGGTCTGTAAAGAACCAGGGTGAAGTGTGCGTGTCTGACATGCCAGTGACTCAGGTCACAGCTGAGACAAAGATTCTTATTTCTTCACTCAGTTGAATATGGTTTTTCATCATTTCCTTTTGATATAATTTAGAAAAGGAAATTTCAAAAAGTCCTAATTTTGTTTGCTGTTTAGCCTTGTTAAAAAACACTTTCCTTCCATGTATAAGTGCAATCAACTGAAACTGTTGTCAGTTTTCTACTGTTTCAAAAATCATTTTAAAAAGAAGCAGTCTATTAGCTCTGGGTCTTTGAAAAATGATTATTTTTAAAGCATAAAATTTTATATTTTTAAGTGAACAAATAAAATGTATTATCTAATAGACTCAGGTTAATTTCTACTCGATTGTTTCTATTTTTTACATTTTTCAAGTTTCCAAATTTTCTTTTGTGTGTCTAGTAGTTCATCTTTCATTACTATAGTAGATATTTTGCTTACTTGACTTATGACACCATACATGATACCCAAACATCACCATTTAGTTATTATCACAGAACAAATTGCATCACATTGTATATGAACATAAATCACTTTTAGATTGATACCAGAGTTCTAGAAGCAACTGGTGGAATCAGAAATTGTCTCTGGGCTTGAGTTTTTTCCCCTGTGAGATAGTTTTTAAGGGTTGGTAGAGAAGTTCCAGGGGATTCATATCACTAAAGGAAGTAATGATACTGTTTCTGTTTTTTGAATCAATAAGGCTGAGCATGCCTGTGACCCACCATCCCCCAGCTAAGGACCCCGTTGAACAGTGCTAGCTGCTGAGGTGGTTTTGACCCTTTCACAGTTTTTAATTGTCAGGTTTATGTTTTCACCTGTTAAAGACAGACAGCGTAATGAGCTCTGACATTAAAAATAACAAGCAAATACAGCATGTGAAAGTGATAATTCAGCAACAGGACCTTCACCTGGAATATGTTGGTATATCTCTGACCAAAACTTTTATGCAGCTTTTACAGGTCTCAGGCACTTCAAACACTAATGTTAAATAGAAAATATAATTATTATACCTGCTTAGGGTTATAATTTAATGGGAATAAAGAAGTATTTTCAAATAGCAACATGAAAACTTTTTATCATTTGAAATTGAAACATAATTATAAAAAGAAACCAGTACATCTTTGTAAAGTAGTATCATTTTATAAAAGCAGTTTTTAATCTGTTTTTCAGGTTGAATATGTAATTAAATCAGTATTCATTTTTCTATTTTGTTTACCAATCAGAGCAGAATATATTTAATTTTAAAATTTGTTGAATAGTCATAGTGGTTTTGTTTTTTCAAAATTAAAGTAACTTGAGCACTGAGTATCACTTGATATTTGTCTTTACATGTGTATTTTGAATATTATTGATTACAAATCCCTTTATCATAATCCACCTGGGTTTGCAGCAGCAGCAGCCGCCTTCCTTTGTAGAAGGGCTCACTGCAAAGTGTGCAGAGCACTGTGCTGGGGGCTGGGCTGGGGCAGTGGTGAGACCACCCCCCACCAACAGCCTGTGCCCCAGGAAGATAAGGAACACACCAAATACCAGCGCTCCAACCTGGAACGACACAGGAGCAGAGAGAAGGTGCTCTGGTTTTGCAGCTAAGGAAGCCGTCACTTCTGGGGTGGCCAAGGAGTAATCACTGAATCAGGGAAAAGGTTTGATGAACACCGGAAATTTGAGTTGGTGACGATTGGTATCTGTGGACACAGTTGTACTCAATAATTCACCGCACGTGGGATGAACAGGATCAGGAAAATTCTGTTTTGTTATTTTTTAACTTTTTTTTTGGCTGGGGGAGGCATGAATACCTGATACACATGCATTTACGTTGAAACCCTGCAGGTTCACAGACCTCATGTGCATTGAAACATCAGTTTGGTTGAAGTCTCTGGGCAGAAACTGGGGTGCAACTGGTTGCCTCTCCTTCCCCCTTCCCTTCCCCTTCCCTCGCTGTGGCTAGTGCCCCACCACTGCGGCAGTCTGGGGACCATGAGGGGACAGGTGGCTGCTGACTGGAGCAGGCCCAGTGCAGTGAGGTCTGCTACGGAGATGACTCCTGGGGCTGCCTGGAGACGCATGAGTGTCTGCCCGAGGCCTTGGCCACCCATCTGGTTGACTGGCATGGCCTAGGACCTGGGCATGCGGACAGCCAGGGAGGAAGGAGGCCAGGCCTCTGAGCTGCCCACCCCACAACTGGGAGTCTCAGCCCAGAGCGCCTAGCACCTTCCAGCCGCTTCCTCCTCTCCACTGTCCAAATTCTCTTTTCATCTTAAAATATGCTGCCCTCCCAGGCCTCCCCTCCCCTTTCCCTCAGGATAGGCTGCAAGGCTATGTTCCCACCCTGTCATCTCTGGAGTTTCCCTGAAGCCACTTTTTGCTTAAGACACCTCATCATGGGAGAAGGGAAGCGATGATCACTTACCTGCCTCCTCCTGGTGAGCCCCTTCCTTCTGGCAGGATCAGCAGGACGAGCCTCCCTTACAACTTTGTTTTAATGCAACAAAATTAAAACAGCTGTTAGAAATAATCCAAACATAAATGGTAACAGAGCTTTGGAAACAGGTGGTGGTGGTGGTTGCGCAACACTGGGAATGTAATCAACGCCAACTCAAAACGGTTAAAATGATAAATGTTATATATATATTTTACCACAAGAACAAAAAATTGTTTTTAAATTTATACAATATGAGCCTATGCTGGCTGACACTGTCTTTCCCTCCAGTCCTCTGCCTTTCGGGGAGAAAATTGCTCCACACCTGAATCCTAGAAGACCCTTCACCTGTGGCGAGTCCCTGCGAGCCCCCATGTGTCCCAGCCGCGGAGCTGGAAGGGTTCGGATGTGGCAGCATGTTGAGGGATCATGACGTGACCGGGGGATGGCTCTCAGCACAGCTCCTCTTACAGTTAAGGATCAGAGCAGAGGCCTCTGCAGGCGCCCCCAAGGGCCCTGCTCCCAGCCAGACACGTGTGAGCATCTGGAATGCACTCTCTATCCTCAGGCACAGTTTTGGTATAATTTAACTCAGAAAAAATATCTTTTTGAAGTGTAGAGTCACAAACATCAAAATAATACAGCAAGGCCGACGTTGAAAAGCTTTGTTTCTGCCCCATCTTGACTGCCCAATTCCTCCCAGAGGGAACCATTTTTATTAGTGTTTTATGTACCCTTCCAACGTCTATCTCAGGTACATTTTATGTTATCACTTTTCCCCCTTAATTAAAATTCTCAATTCTTAATTTTTCTCTTTGGGGCTCCTCCTCATTCACTGTCACCAGTTCGTGACTCCTCCTCAGATGGGGCCTTGGGGGCTGGGTGGGTGGGAAGGAGGCAGACACGGGAAGGGTGAGGGGCTGGGAGGCCCTCAGTATGCAGGGGCCTGGAAATTGAAGTCTCCTGATCACTTTGGTCCCTGTGGTCAGGGCCTTTATGTTTGGAGAAAGAATTCAGAGGACACTATCAGAAGGGACAGGTCTCTGCTTTAGTTTTAGGATATTTAGTTAGACCCAGAACACACATCCTCTCAGCAGAGTGGTCGTTCGTTAGGAATGAGGGTGTAATTCCCAATGGGTAGGAAACCTCTGGCCCAAGGAGAAACCCAGCCCAGAAGGATACACTGGTGTCGGGATGGGCTGGAATGGAGCCAGGACCTGGCTTGTACCTCCAGGCCAGCACTGGAGCCCCGTGTGTTCCTCCTGGTGATCATGTCTGTGGTCGAGGCGATGACCTTGTCATCCTCTGTGGACACCTGGAGGGAAGGGGATCTCATGCCCAGTGTGGCAGCCACTAAGCCTCTGGACTTTGACCCCTGTGAAGACCCAAATTGTCCTACCCACTGGGTGGCAGCCCTGGGAGCTGGCGAGTCTGGGGAGGGCTGCATCTTCTAACCCCCAACTCCTAGCTGTGGCTGGGGTTCCTTGCTGGTGGTGGTAGAGTGTGTGTGTAGCATGGGGGGTGAGGGGTGGGGTGGTTGATGACAGGATAGACAGGAAGTGTGGGAGCCAAGTGCTCCCCTTGAGGTCTGGGCGAATCCTTCCCCAGGGACCAGAACCCTTGGAAAAGGACCTCCTGGGGAAGTAGCTCACCTGTGACTGGGGGGCAGTCTTCTGGAGGGAGGGGTGCTGGACTGCCCAGCCCAGGCTGCCTGCTGCCCACCCAGCCGTAGTCAGGGCTCTGGGTGGCCCTGGGGTGGGCAGAGACATCTCTCTCTCATACCCATCCGGGGCACACACAGACCCACTCTCCTACCCCTCCCTGGTCTCCCTCTCCACAAACAGCTGTTTCCTGGTTCTCTGGCCCTCACCCCACACCGCCCCTGCTTCTGCAGTCTCTGCCGGGGTCAGAGCTGAGGATCTGGTCCCCAAAGTCTCCTCCCTTCCCAACATGCAGGAGCTGGCCATGCGACACTCCAGGTCTCAGCCTTGGTGACTGAACCCAGAGCTGCAGGTGGGGGCATGGAGAGGGCTGAAGCCTGGGTTGCCCCCTGTGAGGCCCTGTGGTCGGCAGGGAGCAGCAGCTACACTGCAAGACCCCTTCCCACAAACACACCCTCCCTGGACTGAGCTCAGACTGAGGCAGTGGGGGTGGGGGAGGGTGGTGGCAGGCAATGAGGTGGAGGGGACTTGTCAGCGTGGGTGCAGGAGGGGAGAGGAAGCTGGCAGGCCACTTTCTGGGTGACGAACAGGAGTCTTCACTCTTAAACCCGTGCCCAGCTGCCCCTCCCCAGGTGAAGAACAGAGCACCCCGTGGGATTTCTATTTCAAACTCCTCATTTATTGACATTTGCTTAGTTGTGACTCTAAGTTATCAAAGACGCAGGAGAAGAAATCTGCAGCAGGAGCAGTGAAGTGGCCGGTGGGGAGAGGATGGCGGGAGGACAGGGTGTTCCCAGCCTCTCCTCTTCCTGTTCAGGGTGCAGTTTGGAAAGTGTCCAGATAGTGTCCCAGTGTCCCATCACTAAAACGCACAGTGCATTTGAGTGGGGTGAGCTTCCTCTTGCACAGGTGAGACCCTCGTGGCTACAGAGGCCGGTGGGCAATCTTGAGCCTGTGCCCCGAGCAACATGGGGGGGATGTGGGGGAGAGCCGTGGCCCCCCATTTCTCCAACGGCCCCAAACAAACTCTCATTTGTGGGTTGACAGGATTGAGGCTGGGAAAGCTAGGGAGATAAGACTGCACCAGATGATTTTCACTTGGGGAACCTAATAGACCAGGGGTAAGAAGCAGGTGACTGTTGACCAGGTTGTCTTGACTTCTGCAAAGGCAAAAGGTATGATGACACGGTTATTTTGTGGGGAGGAGGGACAGCCCTTACTGGGGTTGATTGGCTGTGGAATTCCCGGGCAGCAAGGCACTGGGGCTGGTAGGAAGTGGCCAGGGCTGCCAGGCCCAGAAACTCATGTCAAGGGGGTGCACGTGGCCCAGCCAGGGGTATGTTAACGCTGCTGTCCTAAGCTGGTCCCTCTGGACTCGGAGACAGGTCTCATTACACCCCCTAGAGCTGCCTTCTGGTATAAGAGAAATGTCACCATTTGAGGTCACTCATGGGAGAGCCAGACAAGCGTGTGCTTTTCACAGACAATTTGAATCTCCTTGCCTGCTAATCCTGTCGTCTTGCACCCCTCAGCAGGCATCCCTGCACACAGGGTCAGGCACTAGGCTAGTGCTCCAGCCCCTGCCAGGACTGGGCCGGGAGAGTGTGGCTTGGTTGGCAGACCTTTCACGGAGTCCTGGCTTCATGGAGCACTCAAGGGTCCTTAGAGTCCATCTGGGCAAGTCTCAGTTCCCTGAAGAAAATGGGGTCTCAGAGAAGGTAAGTGACTGGTCCTGGAGCTAATGAGTGACAAAAGCGTGGCCAGACCGAGGTCCTCTGGTTCTCCACCCAGTGTGCCTTCATTACAGACTGAGTGCAGGGTGACAGGAGCCTGAACAGTGATGCAAAGGTGTGAATTGTCGTCCCCCCTCCCGTGGCTGCACCCTGCCCTTGCTCAAACGCAAAATCAGCAGAGGGGCCAGCTCCTTCCCTGCCCTACCCTCTGCAACATTCAAGAGTGTGTGGGGGTTAGTTATGACCTTCAGAGGGGGTGCAGCCCACTCCTTACTGCAAGGGCAGCTGGGAAACTCATCAGATGCATTCACTCAGATAGCGTAAGGCCACGGCTGGGCTATAAGTGGGAAGTAGGAATTGGACCTGGGGCTAGAGTCAGACAGCAAGGAGTAGGCCCTCATCCGGAGACTGGAGGTGGGGCAGTGAGGGAGGACAGCAAGCAGAACTGAATTGCTAAGTCAGATCCCTTTAGGCCTCAAGAGCGAGGGCCTCCGTCCCTGGTGGAATGAGTGGTCTGGCTCTACTGTGTCGTGGCTGAATGCCCGAGTAGAAGGCTCTAGAGGGGCACACTTGGCAGCAACATCCCATGGGAGACTCCTCGGCCTCCTCCTGTACCAGCCACGTCATTACTGTGGGGATTGGTTACCTTGATCACCTTGTCTGGGGGTCAGATTTTCCTTTCTAGTTGCTACATCCGAGACCCTCCCACTCTGCAGCTCCTGGAGACGGCAAAGCTTGTGTGCTTTCGGTGACAGGTGTGTGCTCACACCTGAGAATGCATGCGCCCTCCCAGGACTGCACCCACGCACACCGCTGGGGGGGGGGGACCACGGGCCCAGAGACCGTCAGCAGGACCTCACTCCCTAACCTAAGCTACTCTAACTTTAGTAACAAAACTTGGAAAAGGTTCCCAGCTAGGCAGCTGGTTCCCGAAGCAGAGAAAGGATGTGTGGGGAGACAAGGTTGACAGTCACTTTGCTGCCTAACCCACAGTAACCTTATGGCTTCAAAGCCAACTCAGTGTGTTCCACAAGGAAGGGGACAGACACAGCTGTGATGTGGACAGGAATCAGTATCTATTTCTCTATGACAACCAAACATAGAAAACTGGATTGTGAACTGGCTTTTGGATTCGTTCTAGCAAGCCAGTCCTGAAGCAGTCCCTTTAACACCCTCCTCTTCCTGAAATTCTGTGGTGTCTTATTGCCCCTGGCCCCCTGCCCCGTGATCTCTTTCTTCTTTCACTCCCCAAGGGCTCTGGAGGCCTCCAGACCATTGCAAAGCTTACCCTCTTCTCACAATCTGGCAAAGCCAGGGAGTGAGGCAAGCTGGGGGTGCTGGAGCTGGCCGGAGGAACGTCCCAACAGAGACACTGGCAAAGCTGCCAACTCGAACGTGTCAGGCCCCACCTCTGGGCCAGGGGGCCAGGCCCTGCCCTGGTTCTCAATGCACCCAATGGCTTCAATCCTGGCGAACCTTCCACTGTGGGGCAGGAAAAGCCAAGGAAACGGAGACAGTCCTTGAGGGGTGTTGGAGGGGCCAGCCGCTGGCCCTAGTGCTCCCGATGGAGCTGCAGTGTTGGTGTGCGTGGGGGTGGGGGGTGAGAGGGGTTACACGTCTGTGCTAATAGCCCTTGGATTGGTGAAGGCCTCACGCCCAGAGCCTGGCCACGTCACCGGGTAACTCTGGGGTGCTGCCAATTGGAAGGGCAGGGGTCCCCCCTCCTTGTAGTATGTGGGAGCGAAGGAGAGCCTCTCGCCTCCGCCCCCATTGGGCACCATGTCCGCCATCCGTATGTAAAAGGGGGAGCTGTATGGGGAGCAGGTGGCGCAGTGGCTGGCGGCCACCCTGCACGGCTGGCCACAGGGCTCACTGGTGAGAGGCGCCAGGCTGCCTCTGCCGTCCAGGGCTTGGGAGCTGCAGGCATTGCAGGGGGGGCCTCCGGAGAGTGTGGGCAGCTCGCGCTCCTCCTCCTCTTCATCTGCATCCTGGTCTCCGCTCTTCTTGCAGCAGTAATACTGGGGGGGAGTGCAGAGGGCCCCCATTAAGTGGCACGGGCACCCACGCCCTTGCTCCACTGTCGATCGAACTCAACACCAGAGGCCGCATAGAGATTCCCAGCCTTGTAAGACTTCGCCTTCCTTCCCCTGCTTCCTGGTGTATTGACTCCAGCCGTGGTTGGGGGAGGCGGGGAGGGCGGGACGCACAACCGTACTAAGGACAGGGCTGGGGAGGCTGGGAGCGGCTGTCACAGTCTCCCCAGCACGGAGCCCTTCCCACCACTCCTGACATCTCAGCCGCGTGGGAGACATGCGCAACGAGCTCTCTGGGTGCAGCGTCGGGGACGCAGAGCTCCCTCTGACTACCCCCAACTCCCAGCCCCCTTGACTTGCACTTCCCACAATCCACAGCCCTGGGCTTTGTCACCCCAAAGTGGGCCTCCAGTGTGGGCCCCCCTAATGGGGAAGTGGCTTGCTGGTGGCTTCTGGCCACGCCCCGGGGACTGACCTGGAGCCTGCAGTAGCACAGGACGGCGATGATGGAGAGGAGGATGACTGCAGCTAGGATCCCGCCCGTGATCACAACTGTTCCCGCTGTCATCCGCCCGACGCCCCATCCAACTCTGCAAAGAGATGTGTGGACAGGTGAGGGCAGCCACAGCGGCCACCCTGGGCCTGGGCAGGGAGCCCTTCCGGAAATTTCTGCGCACCTGGAGGCAGGGAGGGCCCTGGGCACTGGGACACCAGGGGCTTCCTGACGACGGGGGTAGCTGTGGCCTGGGAAGCCTCTCGCAGGGGCTTATGGCTGAGGCAGGCTGGACAGGAGGCACAATGCTAACTGAAGGCATAATTCTGTTTCCTGTTTCTACCCAGTTTCAATCTCCCCCAATTCTCTTCTCCCTCTCCTGTCTCCTCTCCTTACACCTGCTTAAACTGTCCTCTCCCCACCCTGTGGCTCCAAGACACAAAGACAAGTAGCTTCCATTATAGAGTTTACAGTGCCCTAAACACTCGCCTGGTTATCTCAGCTAATCCTCCACATAACCTTTGGGCAAGTTCTTTTTTTTTTTTTTCAATATATCTTTATTGATTTCAGAGAGAGGAAGGGAGAGGGAGAGAGAGAAACATCAATGATGAGAGAGTCATTGATCGGCTGCCTCCTGCACGCCCCCTACTGAGGATCGAGCCCGAAACTTGGGCATGTGCCCTGACCGGGAATCAAACCGCGATCTCCTGGATCCTAGGTTGCTGCTCAACCACTGAGCCACACCCAGCCAGGATGGGCTGGTTCTTAATTATCCCTACTTCACACGTGATGAATGGGGCTTTGAATGATTTGGCTGAGATCCCACCCAGCCTGGTTCACCCCAACATCATGTTCTCATCACTGCCCTCCAGGGTACAACCACCAGTGGTCCCTGAGTCCTTGACCCAGCTGGAGGAGACAGGGTTTGAACCTAAAAATTTTTTTCTCCCTAATTCTACCCTGGCTCAACTCCACACTGGTTCTCCTCTCTTTCCAACTGTTGTGGAAAACAAGGGCCAGGTGAGCCCAGAGGAAGAAGGCAGGTGGCATTCTGGCTCTGGGAAGGCTGTGGTGAGGCTGGGGACATGGGTCCTGGCTAACGTGGGCTCATGGGACAGAGGCCAGCCTCATGCAGACTCCCCTTGCAGGCCACTGAATGGGATTTCCAAGCGTCCCAGGCTCATGGAGACCAAGGATGGTTGTGCCAACAGAGAAGGAGGGTGGGAAGGGTCTTGGCATCTTGAGGATGGAAGAATGACCAAGAGCACTTACGTTCAGTAAGGGAACGGTGACCTGCAAGACAACAAAAGGGAAGAAGGGTGTTAGCCCCCCGAAACGCCCCATGGGTTAGATTAGTCCCTGAGCTCCACCTCACCTCATCCTGCTTCGCTCACTGCTGCTCCAGCATCAAGAAGCCTACGGGCCCAGCTGGGTGCGGCTCAGCAGTTGAGCATTGACCTAGGACCCAGGAGATCTCGGTTTGATTCCCAGTCAGGGCACATACCCAGGTTGTGGGCTCGATCCCCAGTCAGAGGGTGTGCGGGAGGCAGCCGATCAATGACTCTCTCATCATTGATATTTCAACTTTCTCTCTCCCTCTCCCTTCCTCTCTCTGAAATCAATAAAGACATTTTTTTTTTTTTTTTTAAAAAAAAGAAGCCTACGGGTCCCAAAGCTGGATCTCCAGTTGGGTCTCCCACTGTGAGTGGACAGACATCTCACTCGGATATCCCACTGCAGCTCAAACTCAGGCTAAGTCATCTCCTGCTCTCCACATGGGTCCCCCACCTCCGACCTCTGTCTGTTAGCAGGTCCACAGAGCTGCTATGAAGGGTTTTGCAGGTTGTTCGTTACTCAAAGGGCGAGTGGGGGCAGGACCACAAGTTGCATTCTGCTCACGAAGCCACACACTGTGCTGTGTTCACCTGGTGGAAGGGGCACCTTTCTTTACCCAAAGATACCATCTGCTCCTCACCATGTGCTCCTAGAGCACAGCACGTACCCCGGCCCTGCTTCTAATTCACTCAACCTGCTCACAGTGCGGGCTGTGGGCCACAGCATGGACAGCTCTCGGGCGCAGGTTAGAAATGCAGCATCTGAGGCCCCACCATGGGCCTAATGAGGCAGAATCTGCATTGCAACAAGATCCCAGATGATTAATTTGCATAGTAGAGTTTGACAAGGTCTCAGCATGTGCCCCTAGTTGTCTAGACGTTCCAATCCCTAAATTCTTCTCTGCCTCCCCCCAGTCTTCTGTTCTCCACATCAGTGAAGACACTTTGCATGTCATGCATGCCCTGGTGCAACGGTTTCCTAATCAATTTCGCTGGTCTGTCTCTGAGCACCACCCCAGTTTAGCCTTTTATCAGGCCCCAGTGCCTCTCTATTCCTCCAGAGCCTTCCCAGCATCACACTGCCTGCAGGAAGTGTTTCCCTGGGCATGAACTTTTAGACTAAACTTCAACAGCTTTGTCCTGCCCCACTTCCCTGCATGCTCACCACCAGTTCATGTTCCCCCCTCCACATCCCCCGTGTCCTTCCTACATGAATCCTCTGCCCATCAGGCAGGCCTAGCTCTTAAGAAGCTTAATGCCTTGTGATGAAAAGATACTTAATGCAGCTTCCAAGAAGACGTGTTTATAGTCTAGTGATGAAAAGACACTGAACACACCTTATGATCTGGTGTAAGACACACAAACAGAGACACACAGACCAGGGGCTGGGGGAACATAGAGGAGGGGCAACTAAGTACTTGGGGAAAGATGCCAGGGGAGATGTAGGCTTGAGCAGAATCCTAAGAGCTGCGTAGGAGCTTGTCCAGTAGACATGGTGGAGAGGGCAGGAGTGTGAAAGAACATGGGGGCTCCAGGACCTGTGAGGAATCTGGAAAGGCCTGGACAGGGTGGGGTAGGCACAAAGCTGGAGAGGCTATAAGCCCGGCAAGGGATTTAACTCTCCCTGAGACGATCAGGGTTCCTGGAGGCTTTCGGGAGCGGAGTGAATGATCTCGCTTTCCCCACCTATTTAAATCCTGTCCATCTCTTGAGGCTCTGAGATGCCTCCCCGACTGCCCCACCACGATGCTCTCTCTCTTTCTGGGCTCCTCGCAACGCCTTTCTATGTGCCACTTTTCAAACCTTGACTTGGTAGAATGCTTGTCAACATTCATGTGGGAACATCCTGACTCCTCCACTAAATTATGAGTCCTTTGGGATTCGGAGTTGTGTCTTGTATGGTTTCTTTACCTCCCTGCATCATTATACACAGTGCCTGGCACACAGTGGGTACCTAATAAAAGTTTGGTAATCACCTGGTGTAGCATTTCTTTCACAGGCCTGGCAGTTACGACTCTAATCCACCACCAGGGGGCAGCAAGCTGCATCTCTCAGAGGGCATCCTATATGCAGATGTGGTTTGCCCAGGTGCATGGTGGGCCATACTCCAGGGGTTCACTGGACATTTGGCGTGGGATGAAGCTCAGCCGAGGAAGGATTTATGTACCTTCACAAAAACACCACTCCACCTTCCCCTGCTCACCACTGAGGGCTGCTTAAAAGACAGAGAGGTCTATGGAGTGAACTGAAGTTGGGCGAGGCAGCAGTGACCCAATCTGCCGAAAAGTCCTGGCCTAGTCCCCTGGGGTGTGCCCAGCCTGTTTAGGAGACAGGGAATTATGAAGCCAAATGAGACCAGTGCCCTCCCTCCTGCCCTCCATGCCTGGCCCCCCCCTCTTTCAGTACCTTGAAGGCTGTAGAGCAGAAATGGCTGGAAACGACCTGGGGGGGGGGGGGGGGTGGATGGAAACACAGGCAGTCATGGGTCTGAAGGCCCATTCGAGACCCAATTGTACCACTCACCAGCCACCCCAGATTGTAAACTGACCACCTTTCTTGTAAAAGAGAGAGTAACGAAAAACTCAGTTTATAGGAATAACTGTGAGGAAGAAAAAAAAAAGTGAGATTCATGTCTGCAAGGCCCTAGGAGGAAACATGGGGACCTCTTTCTCCTGCCCTCAGGAGGAGGCTGGTGTGACAGAAGCTCCACGGCACTGGCCCTTGAGTTCTAACTCAGAGTCTTGCTGTTGTGTGACCAGGCAAATCACTTAATGGCCTGGCTCCCCCTCAGAATGGATTCAGTGGGGGCCCACTCAGGGACCCAGGGCAGCCAAAGAGGACAAACCTGTTGCCAACTAAACACTCCCAGACCCTGCCCTCTGTGACCACAACTCTCTGGAGCTCCATCGCCATCAACCCCTCACCTTCATTTTGGGGGGAGAGGGGTTGGTCTGAGCCTCACACTTACATGAAACAGCCGTGGCAGCGATGACTCAGTCACACAGGCAGAGCCTGAGCAGACAGATGGAGATGCGTCATGGCCCAGGGCGTCAGTCTCTGCTGGAGAAGAGAGGGGGCGGTCAGCGAGAGGGAGAGGGGAGGCGAGAGGACAGACGGGCTCATGTTGGCACCAGGTTGTGACCCCAAGACTCTGGAGCGGACATCCCCAACAGGGCTTTTTCCTTGACCTTTTTCCTTGGTTTCTGAGGCCCCCAGCCTAAGAGCCTGAGGCCACATCCCAACTGGTCCTTGTCTCCTCTCAGTGCCACTGTCCAGAACCCTCCGCCCAGAGCAGCAGCAGGGCGCTGGGCCAGAGCCTCTGCCTGTTCTGGGAAGTGAGGCTCACTGGGGAAAGGGAGTCCACTGCCTCTCTCATGCTCCACTGCAGAATTCTGACCTGTCCCCCAATGATATGTCCTTGCATCCCTCTTTCCCGTCCCCTCCCCCTTCTCCCCTGGGTCTGTCCACATTCCCACGAGCAGCACACTGCTTTCCCAACACCCGTCAGGACAGCAGGGCCACTGGACAGTTGGATGAACAAGTCGGACAAGATGACAAGATCATTATGTGATAACAAGATCATCGTGCTCAGAGGACAGGAAGGCAGGACCCAACTGAAACACTTAGAAACCCAGCGTAGGCTAATTAGTGAGAGTTCCTTCAAACCAAAATTCTGTAAATATCCACTCGACATTATTCAGAAGAGTATGAGCCTTACACTGGGAATGGGGTGTAGGCAGAGGAATGGATTCAGTGGGGGCCAGTGGCTGAGCAAGGCGTTGCAAGGGACACCTGGGGTAAGGGAACTGCAGGAGAGGGAGGCCCAGCAGAAAACCTCGAAAGAGCCCACAAAACATTCACAAAAGCAAGAGATAGCTTGAAAGCGTCAAGAATTTCCCATTTAATCCCGGCATTTAGTGACACAGCAGTTCTGGGGGTGGAAGGTAACAGTCAAGGAGGTAAACAGCAGAGGGACATGCCCTGCTCCCTGCCTGCTTCCAGACTGAAGCAGATCAGACTGGAGGAAAGGAGAAGCCCAGTGCTGTCAGATTGGGAGTGTTTTGATTATTACTCGTGATGGGCATTTTAATTTCTGAGTTGAGACGGCATCTGTAACTTGGAATGACTATAAGGCTGTCTAAGAGTGGATGAAAAAGCCAAGGGACTGGCCCAAGTTTTTATCTAGGGGCAGGGGAAGAGTTCTCCCACTGGATACATTTTTAAAGCAAAGGGATGCTTGAAAAAAACAAAAATCAAAGTTGCTTTTTTGAGGACAAACCGTGCAATATGCTTGTTTAACATGCCAGTTACTTAAAGAAAAATGATCCACAGAAATGGAAGAACTCTAAGAGAGCTGGACCAATATCATTATTTTCTAGGTGAAGAAACCAAGTTCAGAGAGCACAGGTGACTTGCTCAACCACACACAGCAAGATAAACACAGAGTGGGAAAGGCACTGGGAGTGAAGCTGCCTGGCCCCGGGCCAGGGCCCTGCCATTAAGATGCTGTCCCTCCTTCCAGAAGATCTGCACTTATTTCACCAGGAACTAAGGTGTTCCCTGGAGTAGGGTTTCTCAAACTGGCCTGATGGTAACAATCACCTGAGCCACGTGTTAAAAAACAGACTCCAGACTTCCTGAGGCAGCGTCTCCAGCCAGGCAGGGGCCCCAGAATCTGTTTTTAACAGGGCCGAGTCTTACCATCTGGCCCTTTTGGAAAATGATGCAGGGATAAAGGTCTTTGGGAGGATTTCAGGCTGGAGGCTCAGGAGACGTGGGTGACCTTGCAGAGCTGCTGCCCATAACACAACTGGCTCTGGATTCTGTGCCGTTGGGGCAAACGAGCAAGAACACAGCAGGAGAGGGGGGTGTGAAGAGAACCAAAGGCACTGGGGCCCCTGTGTGGGATGGAGCCAACAAAGAGGTCAGAAAGGGACCTTCAAGGCCATTCTTCTAGTGGAGGCCGGGGCCCATTAAAAGCCACCCGAAAGAATGTGTTGGGAAGTGAGTTTCCCACTCTCCTTAAGGGCAGGGGTCTGTGCTCTCCCTGAAGGGTCCCTGCCCTCAGTGACTTCATCGTGCCGAGGCAGGGTCACCTCCCTCACTGCCTGGGTGAACACTAGAAGAAAACGCCAGCCGCAGCTGGCACCGGCACATGTAATTAATGATGGCCGTCCCCTGCTCCTTGCTCGGCCCCCTTAGGAGCAGAGGTTAATTGAGTGGGGCCTAAGCTCCGGCTGATCTCAATTTCTTCTGATGCAATTAAGCCTTCTCCAACCATTTATTAACTCATGAAATCGACACAGCGGGCTAGCAGCCGGGGAGAAGAGAAACAGGTTTTTCCTTGTTACCTGTCTTCCAGGACCGCAAGCTTCAGGCAAAGCTGGCAGAGGGCATGGGAGGAAGGGGCTCCTTTTACTTGGACTGGGCCTATGGCCAGTATCGAGCCCTGACCCCCAGGATGACGGTGCGAGGAGCCAGTGGTCAGATCCGTTCCTTTGCCCCAGATGAGCAACTGCAGCAGCAAAGAGGCCAGTGCTGTTTGAGAAGGGGCCTAAGAGATACAAGGAACCTTGCAAATCATCAGGCGGGGGTAAGAAGCACCTCAGTATAATAATAGGCACTGGGCTGGTGGATTATGAAAGAGGAAACCCAGAGACCAACAAGAAAATGAAGAGCTGCCCAAACTCAATAGTAATCTGAGAAATGGAGGCCGACATGTGCTAACTGAGAAGGCCGTTTTAGGGAACACAGAGCACAGCAAGGGCTGAGCCCTGGACATAATGCTGGGCACCATGGAGAGGGGCAATTTGCCAGGTGAGCGCACCACCCAGGGAGTGAGGCAGGCTGGAGCGTCAGGTCTTGCACTGGAAAGCAGTCACAGAGCCCGAGTGGCTTGTTCGCAGACTTCATGAGCTCTTCTGCTTTTTGTGATGTCTCTCTTCCCAAAAGCTACAACTCTGCAATTCAGTATTCTTGCACAATGCATACCCAATACCTGACAGGCATCACTTCATTTCAATCCTGCAAGATCCCTGGGATGGAGGTTCTCATTTCCTAAAGTCTAGAGATGGTGAAACTGAGGCTCAGAAATTTAAATTATTTGCCCAAGCCCATGCAACTGGTGAGAGGCACGGCCAGGATCTGCACCCAAGTCTGTCTGCCCCAAAGCCCCCCCCACACATCCAGGTTATCTGGACTCAGCTCATAAGAGACCTACACTGGTGCTGATAGGCTTTGACACTTACAGGGAGGCAACAGGGCCAGTGGAAGGGCAGGTGTTGGCCAGAGCAGGCTTCCTCCTGAGGCTCAGGTCAAGGAAGCCCCTCTGGGAGAAGGCAAATGGGCTCTGAGTGGTTACTAAGTGCAGTCCGGGAGTAACAGTCTTATTTAAAACCAGAGGAATATCATTTGGATTTACCAAATATATGAACAGGTAAGTAGATAGTGGGAAACGGAGGATTAGTCACTTTCAAAAGTGGTTCCCTTAGCCGGAGAATTATTCTTTGCCTTGACTGGTCAGAGGACCAGGGAAACAGATACAGGAGTGTTAGAGGCTGAAGGTCAGACCTGCCACTGATTACACACATTGAGAGACGTGATCGGGTGCTGCCATGCGACAAAACGTCTTTTACGGAGAAAAATCCTGAGAAACACATTATTCATATTTGCATAGCATTTTACAGCTTACAAGGCCTATAGATTAACTCACTGTCTTCTAGAACTCTGATCTGGAGGACACATGGGCCAGGAGTTCCCAAGAGGGCACCAGTGTCATCTGGGGAGTTTTGTTACCATTCAGGTCCCCAGATTCCACCCAGTCCAATGGAATCAGAATCTCTGCAGGGAAGCTGTATGGCTACATGCTCCCACGGGGCTTGGATTTGGGCACTGCTGTTCTCAACCAGGCCAACAACCACTGCCTCCCATGGTCTCTCTCCTGGGCCCTGCAGTGGGCCCAGGCTCCTGTCACCAGTCTCTTTCTCTGTCCAGTCCCTTCAATCTGTCCCAAACTAAGTTCCCTTAAACACACCTAATCAGGCCCCTCCCCTGCCTCTCTCCCTAACTCCCTCAGGCTAAAGGCAGGCACTTAAGGGCTCCGTAGAGTGAATGTTTAGACCTCACTCCTACCCTCTCCTGATGCCTTGTTCAAAGCCCCTCTATGAAGTGTTTCCTGATTTCGCCCCAGGCCTGTAATAGGTGCTGTGAATCTTTTATTAGCACTGTTTTCAGTTGTGCGGTTATTTGATTACAGACACATTTAACTGCAAAAGAATGTGGGAAAGGGAGCCTTTGGGTAGGGGGCTGTGTCTGGTCAGGGCCAGCACTTGCTAGGTGCTCTATAAACACCGAATGAATGAATGAATGAATGAATGAATGAATGAATGAATGAATGAATGAATGACTGTATACACACATGCATGCAGGTACCTTGAGGTGCCATTTATGTTCACTTTAGATCAAGCAAGTTTCAAGAACAGATGTGTTTAGGGTGAACACTCCACTCAAAGGCCTAATAATGTGGCTATATAGCTTACTGTATTCACCACAAATTAAGAGGAGCCTGGGCTAAAGAGATTGCCGAGGAGTTGGAAGACTCTGCTTTAGGTTTCATACCACTTACTCCATGACCACTTAATGTTTCTGAAATAATCTCATTTCCAACATTATTAATAATCCTGCTTTGTAAGTCAAAGGATGTCAAGGTTCGCCTAATGGGCTTTATCTAATTCACCCTCCCGTATTCCTGATGGCGAGGGCGGCCTCGCTCCATTTTCCTGGCAGCAGGCCTCATGTGGCCAGTGTGCAGGCAGAGCTGGTGGCAGGGTGCCAGTGTGGAGCGCAGGCACCCTGCTCTCCCAGCCGGCCATCCACGGCTGGAGCCTGCAGAAAGGGCCCTGGACATGGGCTCTTTAGCCGACCTGTGCCTGGTTCTGGATCTACCCGGGGGGGCCCTGGGACCCTGGTGCTGTCTCTGCCACCCTCCTGAGGGAGAGGATCTCAGAAGGGCCTCACTGAGGGTGGAGGAAGGAGCATCCACTCCAGGTTAAGCTCCTGGGGTCTGGGAGCCTTTGGTGATGTGTGAGGAGGTGCTAAGTGGTGGTTTAGATAAAAACAACATGACATCTTTTTTAAATCCACCAAATTGGTAGTCAGTTTTTCTCAAGGGTGTGGGAAATGGTCACAAGCATACACTAGAGAAGTGTAACTAGGTTCAACCTTCTAGAACAGCGATTTTCAACCGGTGTGCTGCAAGAATTTTTAAAACATGCAATACCTGACTATTAAGTCAGGGGCACTGACCTCTTTTCCCTTAGACTGTCAAATAAGAAAATGACAACAGCCAACAACAGCCGTCCTGTGTGAATGAATAAAAATTATACCTTTTTTTTTTTTGGTCAGATCAGCAGAAAATATATTTTTGGCGTGCCACAGAATCTTAGTAATTAGTTTATGTGTGCCATAAGATGAAAAAGGTTGAAAATCGCTGTTCTAGAAAAGCAATGTGTCAACACGTGCCAGTCTTAAAAATCAAGGGCCCATCACATCCACTTCGCATATTTCCCGGGAAGAAGTAGTTATAGCTATGTGCAAAGTCTAAGTCAGTAATGTTCACTGCAGCATTACACATGAGGGACAGTGTGGAAGTGATCTAAATTCTTAACAGCAAGGGCAAAGTTAAGTACATTATGGTACATATACAATACTATGGGAAAATAACATTAACATAAACACTGCTGAGCAGGTAGGCTACAAAACAGCATTACTAAAGGACACTCTTTAAACATGTGTTTGTAAAGAAATACAAATACATATACATACAGCCTAGGAAGAAAAAGCCTGGAATAATACATCCTAAAATGTTAACAGATTTTTTTTAAAGGGGTGAGACTATATGTTATTTTGCTTTTCAATGTTTTCCAAGTTTTTACCTTGAACTCATATACCTTTCATACATTGTGAAGAAATAATTGCTATAAAAAAAGCCAAACCAAACCTAGAGTCTGGGCTGGGTGCCTGAGGCACAGTCCCGCCAGAGGCTCAGCATTCCCAAGTGCACCCAGGCGGCTGCTGCAGCGGGAGCCTTTTTGCTCCCCAGTGGGATGTTCTCTCATTTTGCCAAAGGAAAACCTCAACTGGAAGGCGTGGGTGTGCTACAGACTTCCACTGGTGCTTTAGAAACGCCTGTATTTATAGCCGGTGCAGTGACCTTTCTAGTCGACAGCAATTTATGGTTGTTTAATTGGTTTTCTTGAAATAGGCGGTGGTAACTTACTCCCCAGGCAGGGAGTAGCAAATCCCATCAGAGGCCAGGGTGAGGGTTGGAGGTGTGGGGAGGGGATGTGGGCCCGTGTGGGGGTGGGATTCGGGGGGGGGGTGAGAGGGGTAGGGGGGTAGCAGGAGAAGCTGGACCTGTTCTCTTCATAGCCTCCCTGACACACTGAATTATGGTGCCTCTAACTGATCTGGTGGATCACAGCAAGGAGATGCCAGAGAGGCTGGGCTCTAAATGAATAATCTCTTGATGTTCTATATTTATTTGTTCTCCTGCGGTGACATCCGTAGCCAATTTCTAAGGTTAGGCAGCTTTTTTTCCCCACATTTGGGACCACCTGCCTGGTAGCCAGGCAACAAAAGAGTCCAGCTTGCCTGGCAGCATTGAAGGGATAGGGATGGGGAGGATTCAAGTCCCTTGTGAAGTCACTGAAAGAAAATAATCACAGGAAGGGGACTGGAAGGAATGCCCCCCCCCCCACCAGCACCTAGCTTTTGTACCCTGTGATGTGTCTCAGTTCTGGGCCATCTCCTACATAAAAGAAATGAGACACAGTGCCTTTTTCCTTTCTCTGGCTTATAACAGGAATGCAGCAAACATTAATCTATTTTTCTTTACAATTTTGTGTCTCACATGTGCAGGTGTTTTTGCCTTTACAAGATAAGCCCCTCTAGAGATGATGCTAAAAATGAATCTACTGTCATATCTTCTATGGACTCGCATTTGTAGGTACAGCTGACCCCCAAACAACAGTTTGAACTGTACAGGCCCACTTATACACAGATCGTTTTCAATGAATATGCACAGTACTGTAAATGTATTTTCTCTTATGGTTTTCTTAATACCATTTTCTTTTCTCTAGCTTACTTTATTGTAAGAATACAGTATATAATACATATAACATACAAAATACATGTTAATTGACTGTTTTTGTTATTGATAAGGTATCCGGTCAACAACAGGCTATTAGAAGTTAAGCTTTTGGGGGAGTCAAAAGTTATATGTGGATTTTTGACTGTGCAGGGGGTGGGGGTGACGCTTCTGATCCCCATCTTGTTCAGCGACAACTGTATTTAGGACAATACTGGGCACAGAGTGCGAAAGGAAGTGTAGGAGGTTATGCCAGAGGAATACATACCTTCATGTGCAGGCACGGCGTTAACTGCAAATTTAGCTCATCCTCACAGCAAATTCTATAACACAGAACTGTCTTTCTTTCAGACCAGGCAAGAGTTTCAGGGATTAAAGTAACTTGCCCAGGTCACTAGGAAGCTGGATAGCTGGGATATGGACTTCAGCAGCACAGCTTTGGGTCCCCCAAGCTTACCCCTCCACCACTGCTCTCAAAGAGGAGTCATGGGTCCAAGAGGGGCACAGAGACAAGTATAGCTGTGGCCAGGTCATTCTTAGAGAGGGCAGGAGATTCTGGAAGGCTAAAGGTTCTGGGAGTATAGGGTAGGCTTGTCTTCAAGTAGAACCAATTCTGCCCAACCCTGAACTGCCCCAGCCTCCCAGAAATCCTCCAGCCGGGTCACTGCAGACCAGAGCCAATCTCCAGCTCCTGTGCAGATGGACAGGCCTCTCGGTGGCCCAGAGGAGGTCACGTGCACATCTCTCCTTAGGGACTTCTCTTCCAAATGTTCCCCTGCGGGTAAAGTGGCCAAGGTCTGAGCAAACTCCAGAGCCAGGAGGTATAATGCTCCTTAGAGCCTCCTAGCCTAGCTCATCAGGAAGTACAGTTAGGTTTTTTATGTGCTCAATTGTAGAATATATGGAAAGTATAGAGAGGTGGTCGTCCCACATAGTGACTAAAGGTTCACACAGACTTAGGATCAGTGTCAATCAATGTGACCTTGGGCAAAATTTTAAACCTTTCTGTGACCTGCTTTCCTCATATGGAAAGTAAAATTATCTTTTCCTATTTCTCCTGTTATTCAGTGGAATGTTGGGGGGGTGTGTGTAAAAAAACATAGATGCAGGGAGGCCTGGGTTGCAGCCCTGACAAAGCTCTAATGAACTAGGTAACCTCAGACAAATTCCTAAACTTGTTTGCAAAAGGAAGGTGTAGACTCAGGACCTTTAAGAAATACTCTGGCCCTAATGTTCTTCATTCTCAAACCAGGACAGCTACCTGGTGGAGTGGGCCTAGAACTGTGGGTTCTAGAAAGTGAAGGAGACGGCGGTAGCTGCAGGGTCCCCGGGAAGGCAGATGGACACAAAAAACTGTCCAGAACCCTGGCAACGGCCCTTAAGAATCCAGGTCTCCACGAGCAAAGCCCCCCAGGCAACCTTATCAGAGCCGAGGGAGGCTCTGCCCCACCTACTCGCACAGCTCCTTTGACAAGGACATTCAAAGGCAGCCACCCCCAACCACATCTCCTGGCCTCACTGTGTCCCTGCCGACAGATACCTACTGGGCCCCCTTCGCCCCTGCCCATCGCTGCCCCAGCACCCCTCGCATTAGCCCTTCTCATCCCCCTACATCTGCTAATTCAATGAGTCCCGGGTCTGTTAAATTAAGCCCACTGCTGCCCTGCCAGAATCCTCTAACAGCTCTAATTGGAAAAACAGCCTCAACTCCTGCCCATCACAGCTGATTATATCTGCGAGCAGAGGGGCCTGGTGCTTGTCCAGGCTGCACGCCCCACCCCGGCCCGTGAGATCATCCTGCCCGGTTCCCTGGGGCCGTCTGCGTGGGCAGGAGTCAGCCCAGAGAGGCGCCTTCTCCACACCGAGGGGCAGCAGGTGGTCTCCCCGGCTTTGCCTCACCGGCATAAACCAGTTTGTGCTCATCACAGGGAACTGGAAACAACTCACTCTCAAAGCAAGAAGTCTTTCTTCTCTACCCTGCGTTCATTTTTGCCCCTCCACAATCTCAGTGGAATCTCGAACTAGAGGGGAAGATTTACTCCAACAAAGGGTACACTTGCTCAGGGAGCCATCCTGAGGGACCACAGTCCTACCATGTCCTAATTCCCAGGTGCCTGCCCATTGGAGCCCCTTTCTCAGGGCTCAGAGCAGTCGGCCAACCAACAGGGAGCTCTCAGAGCATCTATTACCTGCCCCAGCCATCCTGGGGCTGGATGGGGGGGAGCGGGGGGACACAGAAATACAATCACTCCTG
Organism: Miniopterus schreibersii; assembly: GCF_964146895.1. NCBI lineage: Eukaryota > Metazoa > Chordata > Mammalia > Chiroptera > Miniopteridae > Miniopterus > Miniopterus schreibersii. Next base: position 19,971,052 of record NC_138119.1, on the reverse strand, counting down.
TTTAAAACACCATTTTATAAAACTTTTTGAGATAAAATTCACATGACATAAAACTCAAATTTTAACTACTTCAAAGCTTACAGTTCAGTGGTACTTGAATATCCTCACAATTTTGTGCAGCCACCACTAATTCCAAAATACTCTCATCATGCCCGAAGAACCCGTATCCATTAGGCAGTCACTCCCCACTCTCCCCCTTCCCCAGGCCTGGAAGCCACGAATCTCCTTTCTGCCCCTACTGAATCACAGGGCTTCAGAGTCACCCCGCATACCTGCTTCCCCCTTTCCATCTCTACATTTTTTCCTAACTGGGTGCCAAGAGACCTTTGCATGAAGCACATCGGATGCTTTCACTCAGGGCTCTAAAAAACGGCAGATTCCTCGGTTCTCGCCACACACTGCGACTGACAGATGCCCTCTGACCCTGCATCACCAAGATGCCGAGAAGCACACTCCTGGTCCTTTGGTAAGTCTGGGAACACAGCTCCAGTGTAGCTGATAGAACTAGATAGTGTTAGGTGGTTCACCAGTGTTAAGAACTTTAGTTACTTTGGCATGAAGAGTAAGGCATTTTAAGCAAACAGGAGAAACCGCAAAGAGGGTTAATGCAGGCTGTTTCGGGGCAGGTACCGGAAAGAGAGTCACGAAATGTTTGGCGAGCATCGGAACCCCTTGGAGGGCGTGTTACCGTGCGCGCTGGCCCCAGCCCGCGTTTCCGAGTCAGCAGGTCCGGGGTGGGCTGGAGAAGGCGCGTCTCTGACCAGCTCCCAGGGACGCTCATGCGCCTGCTTCGGCGCCGCACTGGAGGCAGCACTGACGCGGTGCATGCGTGGTCCCCACCCCCGTGGGCTCATGGCCATGGCATGGAAGAACAGTCACCATCTCGTGCATTCGGCTTTGTCTATACGTCACTTCTTCAAGCTCACCGATTATAGTCACTGCTAAATAACGTTGCCTGTATTTTCATAAGTATGTTTTACATTCAAAATTTTCCATTGCGCTCTAGGGACTCGAGCTCAGCAACTCCTTAATGTGCTTGCAAAGTGCGTAATCAAATAGTAAATAATTCTCCTTCTGAACAGAACTGTGACTATAAATTTACAGATGACAGTCTCCTACTAGCTATGGTCCCCTTTGAGGTCTTTGGCCATAACATAAAAATACACTTGCCTAGTCCTGGGCCCTTCTAGCCCATCACCTATAGGGCTCTCCTTTGAACAAGTGTGTCATGTCCTGTCTCCTGATATCCACATGAACCTGCTCAGCCCCAGCCCCCCCCAGGGTTTTGCTACAGGGATGGAACCAATATCATACTTTGGGTCATGGCCAGACATCCTTCAGGCATGCATGCTTTGCAAAAACAACCATCTCTCTTCAGAGAGGAAATGATAATATTCACAACAGTAACTTCTCACACACACACATCATCTAACATAAAGCTCAAAGCAATCCTATGACATAAGGTGGGGACGGTATTATTATTCTGTTTAACACATACATCAACGGAGGCTCAAGATCCCCCAGGCAGTGGAAGCCAGGCCTCTAACCAAGGCCATGGCCATATATCACCGCTTTATCATTCACATGGATCCCCAGAGTTAAACCCCCACCTGTCATTATGGAGGCCTTGGGACCGCTGCTTGAAAACAACATAAATCTATCCGTTTATCTACCGTGGGATAGCAAAAACCAATGGGAGCATATAAGCAGGAAATGTGAACGCATATTAGTATTCAGTTTTTAGTCTCAAATGCCGAAATGCAAAACCATGTTCCCTGGAACATTTCAGTCTATTCATTTAGCTGAAACATCATCTTGTCACTGCCTGGGCTCCTTCTCCGAGACCCACTAACCAAGTCCCACTGGGGCTTTTAAGGCCTTGGGAGGAAGCAGCTCTCTGTGCCAGCTAAGAGCCACCCGCGGTCAGCCAGCCTCACTCGTTCTCATTACAGTACTGGGAGATCAGCAACATTGATGGGCCGGGGGACCAGGGCTCTCCTGGGGCTGCTTCGTCACAAAATAAAGGCATGATCCCAACCACCCCAGCCAACCCCCTCCACCCCAGCCAGCCTAGGCTAACTTCCTCTTCAAAAAGGCTCAAATCCAACCCTTCTTCCACTTCTGCAACCAGTGCTCTGGTTCAGAGCCTTGTGACCCCTCACAGACTACTGACAGTATAAAATATTTTAAATGGTTATTTCGATATAACTTTTATTGGCTCCTTTTCTAATAACATAAACATTAGTAAAGGTTTTTTAAAAGTCTAAGAAAAACAAAAATCGCCCAGATTCATAACCCAGGATAATCACTGTTAATATTTTCTACCATTTTTCAATACATGAGTGTATATTGAAATATTTAGAGATAAAGATAAAACATAAACACTCCTTGCCTCCCAGTCTTATCTCAGCTCATGAAATCTTTCCTAAGCCTTATAATTCTAGCTTGGAGCCTGAGACACACAGCAAATACATGTGCACAAATGTTCACAGAAGTACTATTCACAACAGCCAAAAGGCGAAACAGCCCAAATGTTCATCAGTGGGTGAATGGATTAAAAATTGTGGTATATACACACAGTGGAATATTATTCAACCATAAAAATGAATGACATTCTGAAACATGCTACAACATGGATGAACCTCAAAAACACGTTAAGTTAAAGAAGCCAGACACAAAAGTTCACATATTGTATACTCTTTCATCTTTTCATCCATCCATCCAGTTGATATTTATTGACTATTGAGTGTCTATCATCTGCCAGGCACTGGGCAAACCTACTACTGGGGCTGCAACTGTGGACAAGACAGGCAGGGCTTGAAGAGGGAAGTGCAGACCCCAGCCACAATGACAAATGGACTTCCCCAGAGCCCATCCCTGGACAGCCCCCTGGGAGTTCATGGGCTCGGGGTTGAGCGGTCCTGACCTGTAGCCCAGGAGGCCTCTCTCACTCCATTGGCTTGGCTGGTAGCCCTTGTACCTCAACGTGCTTGTCCCTCAGGGCCCAGGGGAGCTGTGCTGGGGGGGGGCCTTCCATGTTTTCTTTCCAGGCCCTTTAATGCTGGCTCTGCCTTACTCCATGACTCCTCCTCACTCTCCCAGGTCTGTGCCTGAACCCCTTTTTCTTTCTCCAGATGCCTGTCCCTCTCTCTCTCAGAATCTTTTCCCACCCAGGTGCACTTTTTCCATGGTCGAGGCTCCACTCCAGGCCCTCGGCACCTCCCTCCTTCCCCAGCCCACCGCAGCACCGCCCTTCGCTCTTCTGAGAAAAGCTGCTTCTCGGAAAAGCCTCTGGGAGGATCCAGTGGAGCAGAAGCTCCTGACAAGCAGTTTACTTCATTCCCGAGGGGGCACAGTCAAGTTCAGCAAAGCCGCCCAGGGCTGAGACAGCAGCTGGCGCTGGATAGTGCCTTGAGGAAAGCACCAGAACATGGAAGGCCTTAAAAAAGGGAAATCGTGTCACACACCACAATATGGATGAAACTCAAGGGCATTATTTATGCTAAGCAAAATAAGCCAGTCGCAAAAGGACAAACACTGCATGATTCCACTCATGGAATATCTAAAGTAGTCAAAATCATAGTCACGTAAAGTAAAAAGGTGGCCGGCGGGACGGGAGAATTATGTTGAGTGGGTAAGAGTTTCACTGTTGCAAGAGGACAAAGTTCTAGAGATCTGTTGCTCAACAATGTTGATATACTAAAAACGACTGACAAACTACATGAGGCTGCGTCCCAGCCGGCTGCAGGTAAGGGGGCCCCAGGGGGCTGCGCAGGCTCTGCAGGGCAGGCGTTGGGGGCTGGGGCTGGGCTTCACCAAGTAAGAGAAACAAAAGCAAGCAGCAGCCTTTATCACCGGTGCGCTGTCCTTGGGGAACATTCTGGGAAGAAAGGAGAAGGCCCAGTCGGCCGGGAGCAGCCATGCGGGGGGATCCAAAGTGACAGATACAAATGTGCAGTACACTGGGCAGACACGTGGGAGATTAAAAGGGCACAGCTGCTGACAGGGATGTGGAGGAGGGAATACTGGAAAGACTGCGTCCGCGAGTCCCTCCCCAGGGCTGCGCTGGGGTCTTCAGAGTGCTCTTAGCACTCATCATCATCAGGCCGTTTTGCAAATTAGCACAATCCTGGTCTCAGGGAATCAGGCAGCAGTGGGCAGAGGAGGTCGTCCAGCTCCACCTGTCTGACTCTCCTGGGAAGCTTCCCCTTGACTCTGCACAGGCCAGAGAGCCGAGACCATATTCACTGCGCTGGATGGAGGGATGGCAAGAGGACTCTACAGTTCAAGGCTTCTAAAAAGGAGTCAGGATGCCTCAAATGTGAGGGCTGAGCTGTTTATATTTATGTTAGTTCAGGAGAGTTGGATCCATCCATCCAAAGTGGAGGCATACGATGCAGATCCATGTTCTGAAGTGGCCAAGGAAGTATTAGATCTCTCCCAGGCCAGGTCACTGCGGGGGACTATAGGGTGGGGAGACTGGAGGCCCAGCTTTAAAATTCCCTGCCTTTAAGCAATATCCATTAAATGGGGGTCGGGGGGGGGGGGCTGTTAAGTAAAGAAACAGCTAGGTTAAAACCTAAGCTATGTTACTAACTAGTTATTCATTCCCTCCGAGCCTCAGTTTCAACAACTCTAAAATGGGAATAATTCCTCTTAGAACTGTTGTGAAGTTTAAACAGAGAAAACTGTATAAAGAACAATACTCAATGCTTGGCACAAAAAAAGGCATTTACTAATTGTTAGCTTAAGGCCAGTGACCCTAGAATCCAGTTCGCTCTTCAACCCTCAGTTCACCTAACACCTCACCAATCCCCGTCAATATTCTTTCAAACTCATTTTGCCGCTTCGGAAGGCGTTCTCGTTGTTTTGATCCCCTGGCGAGCTGGCCCTGACTTTGTTCTGGCTGCTGGGCTGTACCAAATGGAGAATGTGACCTGTATCAGTTAGCTGTGAAGGTCCCGGAGCTTGTGGAGGACAGATACACAAAGTCCTGCTAATAAATAAACACGCAGACATCAAGGCTACCGGCTGTCGTAGTAACAAGACTTTATGCTTTCCTGGCTCCTGTCATCTTCGGGACTGAAAGCACTTAATGAATTAGTCTCGCTTGCAGTCCCGGGAAAAATACTGCCGGGTCTACAAGGAGCAGTCAGGTTAACCAGCCAGAGGCCAATCGCTCCTGGGAGCGTGGTCAACCAGATAGAGCCCTAGAGCAGCTTTGTTTGCTGCTTACTTCTTGTCATAAAAGTAATAATTATGTGTTAGAAAAATGTAAAAGTATAGAAGTAAAAGAGATAAAAATTAAAGTCCCCTGTAACTCTCCCACTTGCTGATAAGCACTGTTAACATTCTGTCAGACTCTCATACACACACACACATACTTACAGGGGTTAAACTGTCCACATGCTGTTTTGTAATTTAACAACAGATCACAAATATCTTTTCATGTAAAATATGTTGTTACATCATTTTAAGTAGCTGCTGGTTTACTAGAGAAGTCCCCTATTTTTAAACATTTCAGTGGATAGCAGTTATTTTAACTGTGAGAGCAATCTTGTGATTTCTTTTTTGGGGGCACATGCATGGTAGAGTGGGCTGGGTTTGTAAAAGTAAATGCCGCTTGGCGTGCCCGGAGTGGCATGGGGTGAGGGCACTCAGGAGCCACGGTGGGGAACCTCGTGGCACACACGAGAGGAACACTGGGCGGTTTTAAGCAGTCCTAGACTTTAGAAAGAACCCTGCGGTTGCAAGAAGAGGGATGCCCTAGAGGAGACCAGACAAGGAGCTTGGAGACCCCACACCTCTCATCTACTCCTGTTTCCACCATGCTGTCACTTGCCCCTTGAGACCCAAAGGTTGCATCTGCTGTAGAGATCTGGCCCTTGCCAACCCCCTCGCCTTCTCTCACCTGTCCCTGCCTGGGTTTTATGCCTCTGCCCTGGGTAAACACTTGGGAAGATGATGTGGATTGAGGAAAGCTCTGAAATTCAAAGAAGCAATCTTGTCCAGGTCAGATCAGCAGGTTCTTACCCAACCTACCTTTCCCCATTTGGCCTTTCAATTAACAAGGCATCAGGAATCCAGTAACATAGCAACACTTATAAGCCCATGTCACTTGGTGCTCAAAGACTCTCCCACAGCAGGCTACTGAACCTCTCTGGTTTCCCCTCCTCCGCATGAGGAGATTCTGCCCAGCAGCCCAGCCAAACAGCTGTTATGCAGTCTGGAGGCTGGAGAGGATGCTGGCTTTTGTTTAACAGCCACATACCCCTGAGATAGTCTCATCACCTTAAGTCTTGTCCTTATTGGTTCCCTGCCACTGCCCCGAATTTAACATGCTCAAAAACATCCTTACCATTCTCCCAAGTTTCCCCCTAAATAACTCTCATTTCTATCAACACAATCATCACTGTTCAGTTGTCTGGGATTAAAAACTTAAAGCCTTTAGTCACAATACTTTATAACCTGACATTACTGGATTTTATGCAATTTCCAGTCGTGCCCCCCCCCCCTCCCCGCCATTTCTTGGGCTTTCTGGACTCCCTCTGCCTGGAAGGCCCAGGAAGCTTCCTTTCTTGCCTATAGAAATGTTCACCTCCATGTCCCACCTCAAACAATACCCTCTATGGGAAGCCTTCCTTACCTAGTCTGGGCACATCTAGGGGCTCTTCCTCCTGTGTTCCCCTGCATGTGAAACAGTCTTGACACCACTTATCTGATCAGATTAATAGCTGAGGGCAGGAACCATTACTATTCATCTCTGTATCTCAGGCTGGGTACAGACCTGGCTCAAAGTTGGCTTCAACAGGCATCAGGAAAGGAATAAAGGAATGAGTCCCATAGATGACTTGCCCACTGTTCTATGGATGAGGTCAGGGGAGATTGGGCTCTTGAATTAATCTAACCTTTTTCTCTCTTCACCCTGGCCCAGCGCCCTGCCCGTATGATTAAATTCCATAACAGAATCTGCTCTGGCTAAGCACCACATACAAATCCCTCAGCACTAAGTAGTGGAAAAGCTTCCAAAAGTGCTTAGAGAAGAGAGAGATCAGTGCTTCGGCGATGGGAAGCGGGACAAGTGTAGACAGAGAGATGCCCATCTACTTCTTAGACACTAACAATCGGGGAGTACTGATGACGATTCCATACTAAAACCAATTATGCGTTCAGCTCTGCGTGGACAGCGAGGGTGAAAGTTAAAACATAGCTGCGTGTGTTGATCACCTGCTCCGGGCCAGGCAACATCCTTACTGCTCCCCCTCCCACAGGCAGGAAAGTGGGCTCCACATCATGTAGCTAGTAGATGCTCACATGTAGATGCTCACATGTGACCATCTTTCTCTAGTTTCTTCACTCTCTTCACCGTCATCACTCCCATTAAATAAGCTTCTTCTCCCTCCTGTCTCCCCGCTACCCACCCTTCCTTCTATGGCAACACCCTCATCTCCCACCACCGCACACAACCTACTGGCACCTGCCCTTGCCCTCTCCCCCTCTCCTTCTCTTCTTGGCCCAATGAGAGTCCCTCCTCCTCTCAAAGTCAGTCCCCCCACCTGCATGGTGGGTGCTGCTCACACGCCTTCTTAGGAATCTTACACTGTGAGTTATCCTTCCTTAACCTGTAACTTTCCAAGCAACTGGGTCCTTTCCATTGGCATTTAAATGTGCTCAAGTGTCTCCCATTCAAACATAATGAAGCTACCCTAACTCTATAGCTGCCACAGCGAAACCTCTAGAAAGGCCCATTTATACGTGCAGCACGCACTTCCTCACGGTCCGCCCTCTCCCCCCCCCAACTATAACCTGACTCTGCCCATGGCATCTCTGAAATCCTTGCCTAAGTGACCTGTGCCCTCCACGCTTTAAAAGCAAGTGGACTTTTATTATTCCTAATTTTAACTGACCTCTCAGCAGAACCCGTGCTTTCTCTTCTCTTTGGGAAATGCTCTGCCCTTCATGAGATTTCCACCTCCCGTTTTATTTTTTGATTTTCTCTCTCTCAGGATCACCCTCCCCTGTTTACTTTTCAGGCTTATCTTCTACTCAGAGTCAATCAAGACCTTCTCTCCTGAGCCCGTCCTCTCTCCCTAGGCAGCGACATCCATGCCCTGGTTTCAATCACCCCACATGTTGATGAATTTCCAGAGGCATTTCTCCTGCCAGACCTCTGCTCATATCTCCACCTGCCCTCTTGGCCTCCCGACTCAGATGGTTCAAAGGCTCACCATGGCTGAGACGAAACTCATGATGTTTACCCCAGGCTGGTTCTCCCTCACTGTTTCCTGTCTTAGGACTCATCGTCAAAACTCCTCACTCAACCCTCACATCCAAACCATCGCTTCCTGTCCATTTTACTCTCTAAACCTTTCAAATCTTCTTCTTTTCATCCCCACTACAAACGTCCCAGTCGAAACAGCTGTCATCTTTCACCTGCACTACTTCAAGAGTGTCCTAATAGTAGGTCTCCCTGGATGGACTCTTGACCACCTCAAATATAATGTCCACACTATACAGCCAGGGTGATCTTTCTGAAATGGAAAAATCTGACTGTCACCCTCCTGCTTAAGTACCACAGTGACTACCCATTGCTTTAGAATCAACGACACACTCCTTACTGGGCCTGATAAGGCTGCCAGTTCTAACTTCCTATCATTTCACATTCTCTGCCCCCCCCCCCCCCCCGGCACCTCAAAACGCCATGTTCTCTCTAGCCAGGGCCCTTGCCTGGACTCTCTCTCCCAGCTCCCAAACCCCCCTCCCCAGCTCTCACTCATTCTTCAGGTTTCAGCTCAATCGTCACTTCTTCAGAACGGGTCCCCAGGTCCTCCTTGAATGGCCCAGAGCTCTTATTACAACCTCTTATAACTCCGCATACCTCTATTTTATAGCCTGTATCACAGTGTCACTTTACATTTACTTGTGGCAAATTTGTTTCCCTTGCATGACTTCAAACCCCAGGAGGGCAGGGGCTTTGATTGTTTTGGTCCCCCCCCCCCAATATTGTATTCCCCCCCGTGACATTCAATAAATACTTGTTGACATCTCGCAAATGCGATCCTCACTCTTCCACCCAGCTCTATCTAGGTTCTGGCCTCATTCCTCCGCTGCAGTTGCCCTTGCTAAGGTCATCCACAACCTTCAAACTGCCACCCCTGCGCTCCTGGGGAGCCCTGGTGTTCTACCAGCTGGACTGAGCGTTTCCCGCACTAAAATAGTCTTGGCAGTCTTTCCCCAATTCATAGAAAAATGAGCTGGCAGAATAATCTCAATTGGAAGCTTTGGTTCCGCATCATTTTCTTTCTTAAAACTTGGTGCCTGCTAGTCTATGTCTGTGGTAGAATCTAGCATAAGATGGTCTCTGATTTCAAAATTAAAATTTATTCAGCCATTTTAATATGTAAATATTTCATAGCGTTATCGGGAGAGCACCACAATTTCCATGGAGTTCAAGACATGAACAAGTGATACTCACTGGCCAAATCCAAAGAAATACTTTTTTGCTCTCTGATTTGTTCTCTTGGGGGTATCGGATACTGTTTATCATGTTTATTTATTTTAGCAACCAGCATTTCTTGAACACATATTATATTTCCCCACAGCCCTTTGTCCCTGTTTTCACTATGGCATTTATCAGCTTCTGCTGTGGTCTCTTCTGTATATGGGCATACCTTGTTTTATGGGGCTTCACAGATACTGTGTTTTTTACACACTGAAGGTCTGTGGCAGCCCCATATTGCATGAATCTATCGGCACCATTTTCCCAACAGTATTTGCTCACTCCTTGTCTCTATCGGCACCATTTTCCCAACAGTATTTGCTCACTCCTTGTCTCTATCTCACATTTTGCTAATTCCCATAATATTCCAAACTTCTCCTTATTATGTTTGTTACGGTGATCTGTGATCAGTGATCTTGGATGCTGCTGGGCGAGACCCTCCACCAGCAAAAAGGTTACAGCTCACGGAAGCCTCCGGTGATGGTTAGCATTTTTTAGCAATAAAGTACTTTTTACTTAAAGTATGTAAATTTTTTAGACATAATGGTATTACACATTTAATAGACTACAGTATAGTTATGTAAACATAACTTTTAAACATATATATGCTTTATTGATTTCAGATAGAGGAAGGGAGAGAGAGAGAGAGAGAGATAGAAACATCAATGATGAGAGTCACTGATCGGCTGCCTCCTGCCTGCCCGCTGCTGGGGATGGAGCCCGCAGCCCGGGCATGTGCCCTTATGGGAAATCAAACCTCTACCTCCTGGATCATAGATTGATTTTCAACTGCTGAGCCATCCTGGCAGGGCATGGCAACGTAACTTTTATAAGCACTGGGAAACCAAAACATTTGTGTGACTCGCTTTATCACAATATTCACCCTATTGCGGTGGTCTAGACCAAACATGCCCTATGCCCAAGGTCTGCCTGAGTTCCTGGAGGGCACAGGGACTGTGGCTCTTCCTTTTATCTCTCCCTAGTCAGCCGAGCACTTGGCCCAGACACACGGATCGTGTCTGTTGAACGCAGGAACGAGTGAGTGGATAAGCATGAATAAATGGTGAGGCAGAACATGAATCCTTGTCGCCAGTGCTCTTCCTATGCTCTGCCGCCTCCCCACTGAAAAACTCATGGTGACACAGGTTTGATGCACAGAAATGTTGAGTTTACATCTTGAAAATACCATCTGTTATTTTTTTTAAAGCAAAATGAATCTGATATAAACTTACTATAATTTTATAGGTCTTGCGCTCGTGAGCTTCGCTTTTAATATCTAATCTACGATCAAGCCCTGTTGATTTAACACACACAAAAATCATAGTGATTGACCATTTCATGGGAATATAAACAGTTTCATTTTGTAAGCACCTAAAAAATACCATGTATTATGTCAACGGCAGAAGTTGGGTAAATGATGACATTACTGATATTAATTTACCTTTAAACACTCTATGATAACCCTGTGCCTTTGGCCAAGCTGTTCTCTTAGCCATGTCTACGGAGTTCGTCTGTCAAAATCATACTTAACTTTCAAGGCCCAATTAAAAATCTCACCTCCTCCGAAAGGACCTTAATAATCTACCAGAGTTACTTGGGCCAGCCTTTGACTCACTTTAGCCCCTCTGCACATGACAGCATGTTGCTCGTAGCTCTTAGTGTGTCCTTCAGTCCGCAGGGCCCTGTTGCTGAGGTGAGTGTTCCTCTCCTGCTCAGCCTTTTGGGCAGCTCGGGCCCAGGGACCATGCCTCGCACATCTTTCTGCCTTCCCAGGGCCTTGAACAATAAATATTTTCTAAATTGAAGTGGTTAAACTGATCATCCGCTACTAGTATGCTATGTAAACATTTTTTGTGTTATAAAGTGACTTTTTAAAAATAGTTGGGGCACCTGGCTTTCCCTCTCCTGGCTAGGTTCTGGCAGCTGTGGCTGAGGCCCCATCCAGCTTCTCGCTCTCACCCCTGTGGGCAACAGCCACACACAGAGGAAGCCGCGGCACAGTGTGCTCCAGAATTTATTTGGGGAAAAACTCAAGCTGTTTCTTTCTGAAGTGGAATGGAGTCAGCTGTGAGCCCTGGATGAGCTGCGTGGGAGGAGAAATGTTTGCAATGAGGGAGGCTCTCAGCTCTCAGGCTGTTTTTTCCAAAGAGCAGACGGACTCCCAGCACAGATCTGTATCTCTGAGACTACCCGGTCCACCCTCCTCCTTGGGTGCAGACACAGGGCTCATGAGCCCATCCTGACCACTCTCCTCACCACTAGCATCCGGACCAAAGCAGAGACAATCACTCCTTCTCCTCCCTCCATCCCTGGGGAACATCACTTGCAATGTCCACTCAGCCCAGTCCTAATGCACACACAGAGATAGAAGCAAGAGAGATGGAAATCCCAACCAAGAACGCTGACTGCTTTGTCCCTGAACCGCGCCTTGTACAAACCTATCCAGGCTGCAGAGATTCCAGATCTTCCATCAAAGCATGAAATGCTCAGCCACATCCTGTTATAACCCAAACTGAACCTGTGAGCACCTGTGTGATACCATTGCGCCTGTGCTGCAGGTTACTGTGCAGAGAGCAGAAAGTCATTGAAGGGAGAGCAGAAAGGTGTTCTTGCTTGATGACTGAGCCTGGGCTCTCACACATACCCGATCAAGATTCGATGACATAATGTAGGCAGAGTGCTTAGCAGAGTAACTGGAACACAGAAAGCTCCCAGTGAAGCCCAACCACCTAGCGGAGCAGGAGAGCCCTGTCTCCTGTGGCAGGAAGCAAGCCCTCCTTCCGCTGCTTCTGCACTTCAACAGCCTGTCCTGCCTAAGGGAGGGAGGGAGGGAGGGAGGGAGGGCACTGTCGGATACCCGCCTCCATCCCCTCCGCGCATCCGCTGGCCTCCAGGCTAGATGATCAATAGAAGGAATTCTTGGTGGGGGGACAACTGGGCTGGGCTTCTGTGCTGATAAAAAGCACCCAAAGGAGCAATCAGGGGCACATTGATTGATAGTGGGACAACTCACATAAATAACCTTCCCTCCTCCGCTGGGGCAGTAAAGCCCTAGATCCTAGAATAACTCCCAACCCTTTTCTTTCAACCCTTTTCATGCTCTCCAAATGCAACACCAGAAATAAACCAACATGCCTTCTGCCCTTCAGGTGCCCAACCACAGAGTCGTGTGTCCCCCCCCCCCCCGCGCCTTTACTAATGCCATCCAGTCGCTGAGGCTTTATCCTGTATAGGGGAACATCAGGGCAATAAAAAGAGGGGTAGCTTCTATTTCTCAGTTTTGCTTTTCAAAGTTGGAGCCTACCCAGCTCAGAGAAGTCTAAATTCCCCCGGCCCCCAACCCAGCTCTCCAAGCACAACCTGCACAGCGACAGGAATTTTGGATGGCCAGATACTACGGGCTCTGTGCGGTCTCACAGCTCTTTGGCTTTTATTCCAGGGGGAACCTCTTAAGCAACCTGAGGGTGGGGGCAGGGGTAGCCCCACGCCATTCAGCCGGAGAAGAGCTTGAGAGAACATCAGGCACAGAGCAAGGAGAGGATTTTTAAAAATAAGTTAATGAAATCACATGGCTCAAAATTGAAAAGATACAAAGGGTTTACAGGTCCACTCTCCCTGGAGGGAACAGATATTATTAGGTTCTGCATATACAGTGATGCACTGACAAGCAAATGTCTTGGAACTCTCCCTCCTCTTTCATAACATGAACAGTAGCATGTTATAAACACTCTACGCCTGTTTTCCACTAGCCATGTATCTTGCAAATTGTTCCATGTCAGTTTTAGAGTAAGCTTCTCCTACTTTTTTTTTTTTTTATGGATGAAGAGGACAGTATTCGACTATCTGGAAGTACCACAAAATATTTAACTAGTCCCCCTGTGATGAGCATGCAGGATGTTCTTTCACAGCTCAAATAATGCTACAATGTACATACGTCTTTGTGCCCATAGGCAAGTATAGCAGCAAGTTAAATTTCTGAAAACAGAACCACTGTGTCAATGGGGCATTTCAAATTTTGAGAGATGTTTCTAAAATGCCTTCCAAAGTTGTACCAATTTATTCTCCCACCAGCAATATATGAAAGTGCCTGTTTTTCCAGAACCTCATCAGCAGTTTATCAATCATTCTGAAGTTTGCCAATTGAATGGTAAATGAGTATGTCATTGTAGTTTGCATTTTACATGTTAAAGAATTAAGCTTCGTGTATGAATTAAACCCCTAAGTCCTAAGGAGAGTAAAGAGTGTGCATTTACCAGGCCAGCACTATCCCTGAAGCCTAACAGGGTCACAAACACCTCTTGTACCTACAAATAACAGTCCTTATTCACAAAGGTTCTCGATTTTCAGTTCTTCATGGGAGGAGTGTGACCCTGTGGAAGGAGCAGGGACTTTGGGAACAGAGAGACCTGAGTTCCAAGCACAGCTCTGCCACTTACTGGCTTAAAGATCTTAGCAAGTTATTTAACTTCTCCCAAACTCAATCTCACATGACATATAGGGGTAATAATACTGATTTCACAAAGCCTTGTGTCTGGTACATAGAAGATACTTAATAAATGGCAGCAACTTTCATTAGTATCAATTATCATCAGGCCGGATCCTAGACCTCAGGGCACTTTTCACAACTGACAAAACCTGGAATGGGCCAGCCGGGGCCAAATCACTCTTCCATTAAGTAGCTACCCAGAGGATCTCCAGCTCCTCCTCTGATCCACCGCAGCTTCCGTCCAAAGTTAGCAGGAGATATCCCTAAAAGCCCTCCCTGTGCCTGGGGTGGGGGGCAGTTCCAGTGCCAGGCTCTCCTGGTACCAGATGATGTTTGTGTTCAGACAGAGGCGCTCTCTGGACTACGCAGAACTCATTTCCAATTACAGATGGGCACACTAGAGACAAAACAGAGATCCTGGGCAAAATAAAAAACTTGCCCTCACCAGCACTGGCGCTTTTCCCAAGCACAGTTTTCAATGAGGCCACAAAATGCAGATTTCGAATTCTGGCAGGAATGCCAGTGATGCCCCAAACTAAGGTTTCCATGTACACATGGTGACAACCCACCCTCCCCACCCCAAAGCACTTCAGTGGCTTTTCCCATTCACACATGGTCCTGGCTCATTTCATCTCCCAGGCTGTAGAAATCACACCCATGCCCCTCACCTGAGAGGGGACGAGATGCTGCTGACTCAGCTAACGCCAGGGCAGCACCTTGGGGAGCACATTTTTGTTCCTGCCTGGGCGCCAAGGTGACCCCCTATGTCTATATGCTGGTGGAGGTCCTCTCAGGCCGGGGCCTGGAACCTCCTGAGAGATCTGAGAAGGTCTAACTGTTTTCAGAGAATATTCCTTTATCTTTCTCTTGAGTGGACTTGCCAGTACTTCACTAGGACACAAAGGAAACTAACCGCCTTTCCCCCTGAAGACTCCGAATCCCCGCGATTCCCAGGCAGAGCCAACCTGCAGGATCCCAAGTCCCCGCAGCATGGTCTCCCTCTCACGCCCAGTGGCTCAGACACGGGGGGCCGGGCAGGGCACCGGGGCCATCAGCCCCTGCCGGTTACGCTGCTGGCTCTTCAGGAGCCCCTAGCCCTGCCCATGGGGCCCCGACCCCCGGAACCCTGTGCCCCAGCCCGCCTGTGAGTGTGCGCTGGGGTTTAGGGTTAGGGCTCCCTGGCTGGATACCTGCCCCCCATTCCCCCCAAAGTTGCTAGAAGAGCAAACTTCCAGGTCCCCATCCGCTGCCCTGGGGACCCAGGAAGCGACCCTCGCGGGCGGCGCGCGGGGCCCCGCACTCGGCTCGCCCCACCCTGGCCAGGCCCGGATGCGGGGGCCGGAGCCGCAGACTCGGCTCTGCCCCCGACCCCGAGGCTCTCCGCCTGCCCCCCGTCTCTCCGCTTGGGCCAGACGGTCCTCCCAGACCACCGCGGGGGCTTCGCTGGGGTCGCACGGGCCCTGCGGGGTGGGGGCGGGCGCGGGCTCCGGGGTCTCCGGAGGGCGCGCTGGGGCCCGGGCGGGGGTCCAGCGTCCCCACCCCGCTCTGGACCCACACGCACGGGCAGAGAAGCGGGCCGCACGCAGCTCACGCACCGCCTCCCTCCCCTTGTACAACTTCAGGAAAACCACCGGCGGACCCCGCGGGGGCCGGGCGGCCCAGGGGAGCCCGTGCGCTCGGACCAGCCCGGCCGCACGCACGGACAGACGCGGCCGCTCCCCCCGCCCGCGCCCCCGCACCGCTCACTCACGCGCGCCCCGCTGTCGCGCGCCGGCCGCCGCATGGTCCTCGGGGTCCGCGGGCGCCGAGCAGCAGACGCGTCCGCGTGGGGCCCGGGGCAGGAAGGCGCCGCGGCGCCGGGGGCGGGGCGGAGGCGAGCGGCGGGGCCGACGGCACCGCGCTCGGGGGCGGGGACGGGGCGAGTCCGGCCGGGAGGCGGGGACACCGCAACCCGCAGCCGGGCCGCGGGCGGGGGTCGCCCACCTGCCCCGCACAGCCGCGCCGCTCGGAGCCGACGCTCGCTGGCGCAGACCCGGACAGCGGGACAGCCGGGCAGCCGGGCAGCCGGGCAGCCGGACAGCCGGACAGCCGGGCAGCCGGGCAGCCGGGCAGCCGGACAGCCGGGCAGCCGGGCAGCCGGGCAGCCGGGCAGCCGGGCAGCCGGGCAGCCGGACAGCCGGGCAGCCGGGCAGCCGGGCAGCCGGCCGCGCCCCCCCCATGCGCTTCCCCGGGTGTAGAGCCGCGCGTCCGAGGGCCGTCCACGCGCGCGCGGCCCGTGCCCCGCGGGGACCTCGGTCCGCCCCGGGCCCGGGCCCCTCCCACCTTTTCCCCCTCGGAGGAGCCCAGGGGCCCGGAGCGCCCCAGCCCGTTACCGTCGCCGAGGCCGAGCCCGCTGCGCGCGGGAGGCGACTCCCCGGGGTCCGCGCTCCGCGCCCGTCCGTCCGTCCGGGCACCGCGGGCTGGGCGGCGCTCCGAGCGGGGGCCCCGCACGGCGCCGGGAACCGCGTCGCCCCTCGGGGGCCAGGGCTGCGGGCAGGTACCGAGCGCCCCGATCGGCGCTCCCCCGGGGCTGGGAGACCCCCGCGAGCGCGCCTGCCGCGCGAGGCCGAAGGGGAGGCACCAGCGCGGGCGGGCGCCTCGGACCCGGCCTTTCGCCGCTGCCCTTCGGCCGAGGCGTGAGCTGGGGGCCGGGAGCCGGGGGCCCGGGCGGGCGGCGGGCGCGGCGGGGGGTCCGCGCGGAACCCCGCGAGCGAGGCCGAGGGTCCGGCGCGTGTCGCTGCCCACGGGCTCTGCCTGCCGACCGCCCGAGAGGCTCCTGGGCTCCCCGCTTCCGGCCCGCACGGGCCCGAGCCCTGTGGCACCCGCTGCCCCCCGCCGAGGGGCGCCCCGTCTTCCCGGCGGGGCAGGGAGCCCGTGACTACAGTTGGATGGGGAGACCCGCCGGAGCGGAGGGGCACCCGCACCCCAGTTAACGGCGCCCTAGATTTCTTGTCTAAAATCAGCCTTTTGTAATGTTCTCAAAGTCCGCCGGCTGCCCCTGTGCTGTGCCCCAGGGGCCGTTTCTGACGTCAGCCTGCTCCGAGAACACGACCGAATGGGGGGAAGGAGCCTGCGCTTCGGGGCTGCGCCGCAGCGCCTCAGCGGGCGCGCCCCCGGGCCCCGCCCACGGTCTCCCGACGGCTCCGAGCCCCGACGGCCCGCGGGGGGGGTCGCTCAGACGGGAGCACTGTGTGGGGAGCGCCGTCCCCATCGGGGCGCACACCCGGGTGGCCTGGAGGACTCCCGCCAGCGGTCATTAACGTGTCAACAAAAAATAAAATAAAAATCTGGGTCCCTCAGCCCGCGCCCAACCTGGAGACTAGGGGGAGTAAGAAGACTTTTTAGCACTTGGAACAGCCTGTGCTATTCCCAGAGCACTGATCTAAACACACAGACAGACAGACAGACAGACCTCCTAAGGCCAGCTGCCCGCCGCATCTTCCCAGCAGGTTGACTGGCGGGGTCAACAGGCCACTTGTTGCCTCTCCCCCCTCACAGGTGTTTCTTGCCGGCCTCAGATTTTCAGGGGCTGCCTTTTCTCACACAGTCAGACTTCAGGCCCACATGCCTCCGTGTCATTTCCCCTGCAAGGCGACCCGAACCACCCAGAGACGTGCCCCCCGGTTATAAACAATCCCACAGAAAGCCTTGGGTGGGCGAACACCTAGCTGTCACAGTGCAGCCCAAGCCTTCGGCATCGTTACTGATCCTCCGTCTAGTTTTCTGCATCTCTCCCTTCAGTTCTGTCACTTTTTGCTTCCTTTATTTCTGAGCTAAAATGCCGCTTCTCAGGTATGAATATGTGAGCACAGCTTTTAAAGTTTCGCCATTAACTGTCTAACATTTGCGGGTCTTTGCAGAAGCTCTTTTTTTTTTTTTTAAATATATCTTTATTGATTTCAGAGAGAGGAAAGGAGAGGGAGAGAGAGAGACAGAAACATCAATGATGAGTCATTGATCGAGCCTGCAACCTGGGCATGCGCCCTGACCGAGAATCGAACCCTATCGCCTGGATCCTAGGTCAACACTCAACCGCTGAGCCACGCCCGGCCGGGCTGCAGAAGCTCTTTACACAGCAGGGAACTTCTCTCAGTCCGGTAGTCGTGGCACTTTTTGGGGATCACTCTGTCCCTCCACCATGAAGAGGTGGGGTCTCTGTCTCCACTCCCTCGACTCTGGCCGGCCTTGGGACTTAACAGAACACAGTGAACTACGGTGCAAGTACCACTGTATGAGTTCCAAAGCCTAAGGCTCACGAGGCCTCATGACATCTGCCCTTGTCATCTTGGAGCCACGAGGCCACCATGGGGTAAAGCAGCCCAGGATGAAAGACCACGTAGAGAAAGCGCGTCCACCGCTTTTGCCACATACTGTTCGTTAGGAGGGAGTCACTGAACCCAGCCCACACCCAAGAACAAGCGCTGCTCCCCTTGCTGTTCAACTTACCCTAGAGTATATGGTCCCACCCCAGAGCAGCGGGTGGTTTAGCAGCATCCGCATCTTTGGTGAGCCATGGACTCCACCTTTAGACCTCTCACCAGGATCACCAAATGCCCCCCGGTGGCCCCGATTGTGAAGCTCATTTCTTTGTACTTCTATCTACTCCTGGGGCTTTAGAGCCAGCAATTCTTCATTAACTTGTTAACTCTTTGATGTTTTTAAGAAGATTTGAAGCTCATTCTAGTTTAGAAAATAAACCTTTAACCAACCTTGTAGTTATCTCCAGCTTATGCTTCAGGAGGATGGGTCTGAATTACTTAATCTGCCACTATCGGAAAGCAGAAGGTCCCCTGTTGCATGTGTTCATGTGCTGTTGTTTTCATCTGGGAGGACTTCTTTGGGGTGGAAACTGCCTTTTTGCTAAAGATATATAGGAATATATCAAGGAAAAAAGTAATTACACACATCCCTTGCTCTCTTAGATGTATTCTGGTAAAGTGACATGTAAAGTCAATAATATTTGTCTATTGACTTTCATTATAAAATCAAAGGACTATTTAGCCAGGGACCACATCACTTAACAGGAGTGAGGTAATACTCGGACCTCAATCTAGTCTCCTTGGCTAGTGGAAGCATCTCTTCCTCCCTTATCTGAGGAGGCTAGTCCTCATTTTCCAAAGCAGCTTGGTGTTGTCAGTATAATTAGGGGGAGAATTTTTTTTTTTAAACCTAAAAACAGGTTCTTCTGTTGCAAGCTTCCTGGGATATCAAAAAGGAGTGTTGGTTTAATTTCTTCCCTACGGCCAACTCTGCCCTCTGCCATTCATGGCATGTATTAAATCAGAGCCAGGATTTAAGTTATCTTTTTAAAGATGTCACGTACTGTTTAATCAGTGATTAGGACCACAGATTTCTCTAGAGAGGGATCAAATTATGAAGCCTAGATCAGTGGTTTTCTCTTATACAGGCCTACAAGAGAAAATTTAAAAATCTCCAAAATTCAGTTTCTTTCTATGGCACTGGCTTCCACTTTATATCAAATAGCAACAAAGGGAATGTCACCAGGGGGCCTCTTCCCAGAAACTCGCTGCCAGTCCTCTGAGGCAAGAGTCCAAGTGCTGCTTTGACTCACCAAAGCCACATCAGAGGCCAGATGTGAAGGCTGTCTGGCTGTAACATCTGTTGCCGTGATCACCAGGATTGTTTGGAATGACTCTGCTGCTTTGGTGGGAGAGGGGGCTCTTCTCCACATTCCCCCAAAGAAGAAATCCATTCCTTTTCAAACGTATGCAAGGGCTACAGAGGCTTAGCCTTGATTCTCTACGACTGTTCTAAAACCACTTTACGATGCCAGCACGTGGCCTCCCCAATGCAGTCAGTGCTTGTAAGCGGGGGGATAAATGCCCCCGTGTAATGTGAAAGGCGACTGGGCTGTAAGGGTGGTGGGTAAGCGCCCTTTGCAATGCCCAACCTGTCTTTCTTCTTGATTACCAATCTCAAACACCGTCCTCATTTCTGCCGGGGCTGAAGGGAGGCCAGGCCCCAAAGGTAGGAAGCTGATGCTCAAACCTCCTAATGGAGCTTGACAGCAGCAGGATTAAAAGCACAAATGCAGCACCCAGAAAGCAGCGCAGGAGAGCCTATGCACCCTCTCAATGCCCATTCGCCTGCTGTCGGCTCTTTCTGTTAGAGAGCTGAACCATAAGTTAAATCTTTTCATAGAAACGGGTTTTTAAAAAAGAATAGTGATGAAAGAGCTTTGGACAGTGGGAAAAGAGGGCAGAAGTAAATTGCTGTGAGATTCCTAGAGGCCAGGAGCTGGGGTGGTCTGTAGAACAAATTCCTTTGGGGAGGCAGAGAGATCAGTGTGCAAAGGACAAAGTGACAGTTGCCGAAACACTGTCACGCTAGCGAGATTCAGAAAGGCCAACTCGGAAAGCAACTACTGACTTCCCTTAGGGCAAAGTGACGATTGTTACAGGCGAGTACGAGCCGTCTCAGACTGGCCCAGCCTCGTGACGTTTCTCCCCTGACATCCTCAGCACAGGACCTCCTGGCTCTACATTTCCACTTGGCACTGAATTGTTGCCTTGCCCTGTCGTTGTATTATTTCATCTGGGAATCCCTTGCCTCCCGAGTGAAATTCTAAGATCCCCGAGGGCAAAGCAACGCATCAGAACTAATTCAAAAATATTTACAGAATGTCTATACTCTATATTCCGCTGAAGGGAATTCAAAGAAGTTTAAGGGGCTCACAGTTGTAGCTGGAAAAATAAGACACACACAAAACAACTATATGTCAATGCAGGGCGATGGGTGATTGAAGTCGCAGATACATGGGGCGATAAAATGAACATACACTGCATTGCTTTGGGAAAAGGAGACTGTGCTAGAGAGACAACAAGGGAGGGATTTAAGAAACAGCTCCGAGGGGAGAAGCTTCGGGCTGCTGCTGCCTTTCAGCTGGCAGGAGAAACAGGGTGTATCCCTACTCTGTGAGCCACGAAGATGAGGAGTGTCCTCTCCCCAGAACACCAGCTATCCAGCTGGGTACAAACAGATGCGTTGACTGAGAACCCAGGATTAGCTAGCGGGTTCTTCAACGGGGCTTAGTGGTGCCTAGATGCCCAGGTTTGGAAACACATCTGGACCTGCTGCCTGGGAAGTGAGCTGGTGCCTTGCAGAACAGCACCGCAGGGACTTAAGGAGGAACCATCAGCCCTCTTTCCCTTCCGCAAGTGGCTTTGTCTTTTTATCCCTGTGGGTAGTCTTTGGCCATTTAAGGCATCATAAATAGTGACAACTGGGGCAACGCGTCTGTTTGGCAGATATTTAGCAAACAAAGGACTGAAATCAAATAAACCACAAACTTGCCAACACCACTCCTCCCGATTTGTCACAGGAAAATAGGGAAATGCCAGAACACCTGTCTAGAGACAACGGATTCCCTTTTGCTCTCACATCTGTCCTGTGATCAAGCCGAAGGTGCGACAGAGCAGCAGAGAAAAAAGGAGAAAGATCGCTGACTGCCTGGAATCGGGCCCTTCGCACCCTCCAAAGCACTACTTCAAGCTGAAAAAAGCTGCCATCTAACCTCATCCTATCAGCACCAAATGCACTCTGGCAGGCCACTTAAGACGCAAAGCCCTTCCATTTACAATTTCTCAGAGTAACTTTTGTCTACAGTGGCCAGAGGTACCATCATCCATAACTCCGGGTGACTCTCTGAGTGATCGTACATTCCCGGGACTCAAATAAGACAATCACAGATGGAAAACATTTTTAGGAAAAAATGAACTTTGACTAGACATGGAAAGGACTAGGGGTAGGATATGCGAGACTATATGCAGCTATGCGCCCACTCTGTGCCAGGCGCTGGGCCCAGCACTTCATATGCGCTGCTTCATTGAACCTGCACAACAACATTGCAGCCACCGCCCCATCCCTCTGCCGGCTCAGAGCACATCTCTAGGGCGAGCGGCCTAACACTGTCGCCACCGTCCCACTTCCTATCCATTCTCCCGCCCATTATGATGGAGCTCCTTTCCCTGCCCTCCACTATCAGGGTTACCAGCCAACTTCATACTGGGAAATCCTGTAGACACATCACTACATCTGACTCCATACTCAACCTTTGGCAGCGTTTAACAGAGCTGACCATGGGCTCCTTGAGGACCTCAGACTCTGGTCCTTCTCAGGCTATTTTATTTTTTCTCACAGATTTATCAGCACCTAAAGCTCTCCATACTAGAGTGTAAACTCATTGAGACAAGGACTCTGCTTTGTTCGCAGCCGATCAATGACTCTCTCATCATTGATGTTTCTCTCTCTCTCTCCCCCTCCCCCTTCCTCTCTGAAATCAATAAAGACATATTTTTAAAAAAGAAAAGAAAAAGAAATAACAAGCATTAGAGGATGTGGAGAAAAGGGATCCCTCATACACTGTGGGTGGGATTGTAAATTGGAACAACTATGAAAACAGTATGGAGGTTCCTCAGAAAAGTTAGAGCTACTCTATGACCCAGTAATTCCTCTTCTGAGCACTTACCCCCAGGCTAGGATAACACTAATTTGAAAAGCTCTATGTACCCCTATGTTCTTTGCAGCATTGTTTACAAACAGCCAAAATATGGAAAGTAATAGACGTACAGACAAAACAAAAACAAAAACACCAACTCATGGATACAGGGCAGGGGAACTTTGTGGCCAGTCACGGGGTACAGTGAACAAAGGTCCGAGGGAAAAGAGCTGAAAACGAAGCCCAGAGAAGGCTGAGGGCAAATGGGGCTCACTCCCAGTTTTGCGGGGCCAGTCCTGCTCTATGTCATCTTCCAGGGCCAGGATTTCCCTGTAGAATCCTGGGTTGCCATCGAAGGTGTCCTGAGACATCTGGTCATTTTTATAAGAAGAAAGGACAAGTTCTTGCTACTGGCACTGCCAGCATTTGGCTGATCCCAAGGCCTACTTTTTATCCCCCTATGCCTGGTCCGTTGCAACAGGCGCCGTCTTTTTAGTAAAGGATGGGCTCTCTTAGTGAATTTAATGCCATGGAAACAGGAAGTTACACAGCCTGCGTCAAACAGGCCCGTAGTAAATGCTCATTGAATTAGAGGATGACAGCCCTCATTTAGCGACTGGTGCATGTTTCAAGGTCCATCTAGAGCGAGCGGGCAAAGGGAGAAGAGAAAGCTGCCTGCCGCCAAAGATACTTCTCTCTTCAGCTTCCAGTTTCTGCATTTCAGCCACGTTACTACTACACTTCTGTAAACTGCCCTAGGTTTTCCTCCTTAGCAATTGCACGTGAAGATGGTAATTTCTCAACTCAGTAATTCAGGAACATAGCAGTGCAGGAATAACGTGGGTTGAAAATTTATACAAAGCTATTGAGTAAACATTATCATCTCAGGCATAAGGTGGTTTTTTTTTTCCCTCCTAAGACGCTGTGGGGGAAAATGATTTTCAGCAGCAAATCCGCTTCTCTGCACCCATGTGTGCACCACACACCCTCCCTCTCCCGCTCCACCTTCCTGTTGGCGTCATTCGAGACTGACGCCACCAGGCTTCCTGCGCCCGCTTTAATTTATCTCTGCTTAGCTGCTGCATTGGGGTCACAGGGAGGTTAGAGCAGATGCTCTTCTCACTGCTCCTGCTTAAGACCCACTTTGTTTTTCTCTTGGGGGTTACCAGAGTAGGAAAAAACCTAGGGGACATGACAAGATACCGAGGGGACTTGGAAGCTGGGAGATGACAAGATACAAAGGAAGTTGGAAGCTGTAGTGCTTCCAGCTTTGGAAAGGGGCAAATGTGACTAGTGAGGTCCAGTTCTCTTTCATTTTACCAGACAAGCAGGAACCCCAACCTCACAGTAAGGTCTTTCTAGGTAGGACTTACCTTGTTTATTCTCATATCCTTGGAGTTTTGCACAGGGCCTGGCATACAGAAAACAAACAAGTTTTTTGTTAGGGAGTAATGCTGCGAGTGCGGGACACGGTAATTGCCTGGGCAGGAGGCGCGGACGATCCTGGGCCTTGACCCAGAATGTCCCAGCAAGGGATCCTGACAGCTGGGGTGTAAGTGCACTTCCCACCGTGGCCAATACTCTCCTCTCTAGGCTCTATAGTATCAGGTTCTTCAAATGTTTGTCGTAAGACAAGTTGAAACAGAGGGGATATAATGCAGTGGAAAGGAGCGTAGGCTTTTGAAATCATTCATTCATTCACCAACTACTCATCAGGTACCTGTGTGTTATTCTTTTAGCTGGTTAGGATACAACATGAACAAAATAATACGGACAAAGCACCTGCCTTGTGGAATTTATATTCTGGTTGTTGGAGACGGACAATGAACAGTAAAAAGTTATATTGTATCTTAGAAAGTAGGTGCTATGGAAGCAAGTAGAGGAGGGTAAGAGGGATCAGAATTAGTAATTTTCAAAATGATGTCTTTGAGAAGATGCAGATACTAGAGGGAGAACAGCCAAGGCAAAGCCCAAGGTAGGAGCTGCAGGTTTGGACTCAAGGAAAGCGAGGTCAGTGTGGGTGGGTGAACCGAGCGAGGAGGAGATTGCGGAGGTGGGGTCAGAGAGATAATGGGGGGGCACGCATCATGCAGGGCCTGTGGGTAGGGTTGGCAGATTTAGCAAATAAAAATACGAACTCCCAGTTAAATTTAAATTCTGGATAATGAATATTTTAAAAGTATAACTATGTCCCAAATATTGTGTGAGAGATACTAAAAAACTGTTTGCTGTTTATCTGAAATCCAAATTTAACTGGGCACCTTGCATTTTATCTGGCAACACCGCGTGAAGGCCACTGTAGGGTCTCTGAGTAAAAACCAGAGCCCTTAGAAGGCCTTGAGCAGAGGAGAGGTTCCATCCGACATATGGACTGAAAGGTTCTCTCTGGGTGGCTTGTGGAAAAGAGCGAGCAATGGAGGAGGCAGGGGGGCCAGGTGATGGTGCTGATTCAGGCCAGGTGCAGGGATGCAGGTGCCAGAGGGCGGGTCCCAGGTGCACTGAAGACGCAGGCCATGGGCTACCCGGCTGGCTGGGTCCCTGGTAACCGAGGATTCCGGCTGCGTCGTTAGGTGGAGGGAGTCGCAATCAGTTGGATGGTGAAGACTGTCCGCAGGTGGCCTGGTCTGTGGTGCAGACGGTGAGAAGGACACTGGGCTCCACCTTGGACCTGCTCGGTTTGAAACGTCGTTTGCACGTCTGAGGGAAGAGGCCAAGCAAGCACGAGTATGGGGCTCGGAGAGAAGTCTGTGCTGGAGACACAAATGTGGGACCTTCAGCAGACGCAGAGCAATGACAGCCAGGAGGCTGGAGGAGACGGTAATGGGGACCCTGCCCTAAGGAGCCAGGAAAGCAGACGAAGGCCCCCTGGAGAATGTGACGCCCCTGAGGGCGGGGAGGGCGTCACTGGATCCGGTGCAAGGAGGTCACTGGAGACCTCAACTGGAGGCCTTCATAGGGTGGAGCTGGTGAGAGTGGAGTGGGTTTAAGAGGGAGAAGCAGAGTAATGGGGACTATACAGATGACCCTTTGGAGGAATCAGACAAATTTAGTTCCTGCCACTTACTAGATGTGGCTTTGGGTAAATTACTTCATTTTCTCAGCCTCAAGTTTCTCCTCTTATAAAAAATGGTAATAGGGATGCTGTGAGAATTAAAATATGTAAAGGCTATGGCATATACTATTAACAATATTATGATACAATGACTGTCAGTGTGGGCATTACCTAACCTTTCTGTGCCTCAATTTCCTCACTAAAATGGGAGTAATAATAGTACCTACACCATGGTGGTGTCGTAATGATGAAATGAGATAATCTACATAAAGCACTTGTAGCAAGCCACTTGTGGCACATTATATGAACTCAACGAAGCTCTTAATATCTAAGCAAGTCTCTTGTAAATGCTGGCCCACCTCTTTTGTAAATGCACTGCTGCCCAGATGTGAGCAGGGCGCTGAACTTATAAGTAACTTCCCATCTTAGATATGAGCCTTGTGTTGTGATCTAAACTCATTAACTTTTGATGGCAGTGTCTCTGCTGCTTTTCGATGTGTAAAACCCTGCACAAGTGATGGTTATTGTAACTGACTCAAGATCTTGTTGTGAGCTAAGCCCACTCTCTGAATCACAGAAGTTGCTTGTCTTCACTTGAAAGTGAGTCACAAAGATGAGCAGTTGTTTTCCATCTCCCTGGAGAACCTGAGGAGCATATAGTTTTATTAACTCAGGACGCAGAATTCCTGCAGGCATTCTTAACCATTTTTGAGAATATGAGGCAGCTAAGGACCTTCCTCCAAAAAATATACAACCGCTTGAAATTTAACATCCTGGGACACAAAAATCCTCCTAAAAACTCAAAATATGTTTAAATTGTAAGAATTTTGCATTTTTCTACAAAAGAAATTTTATAAAGGAGGCAAAACGTATCTACTTGGAAAGTCCAAAAGAAAGATGGAAAGGTATTTTTTCCCCTTTGAACTTGTTCAGTGGAGTAAGACAGAATTAGTCGTCGTAGCTTCCAAATATGATTAGGGGCTGGTGGGTGCTCCCCATCGCCTTATGTAATAACGACAGACATCCAGTGTTAAAGTCTAAGTTCTGTAAAAATGGAAAGCTCTGTGGCGGCTTGCTACAGGGTCAAATTAGGAGAAACTTTAAATTCTCGTCCTGTGACAGTTACTCCAAGACCCTTACTTCCCAAAGGACTCACTAATGTCACTTAACTTGTTTTTTCAAATAAAGAAAGGTTGGGTGACGTGAGTTCCAAGCTCCATTTCCAACTGTGAAGCTACAGGACCATGAAATCAAGTATTTCAAAGAAAGGAATTTTAGCGCAGGGCTTGGCACCCAAACCCCCATCCTAGAGCGCCACCTAGCAGCGGGGAGAGAGCAAAACCCAATCTCCAAAGAGAAACTCTTTCATTTTACTTTCAGAACAAAACAATTTCTTAAAAATCCAGCTTTGGTGAAATAGTCCCAGCACCACATCTGTCCTAAGGAGTAATTCAGGCAGAGAAATCCTGGCTTTATAACCCCCAAGTTAAAACTCTCATGCGGTTTCCCGCTACTTTCGCTCTTGCTCTCCTGTTTTAGGAGCTGCTTCTGGAAGCTCAGCTGTCTGGCGTTGAAGGAAAACCTGGGCAGTGTGACCAACAAACCCTCAGCTGATGCCGTGTGACACCGGGCCCCCCTAACGCTCCTACAGATGCCCTCCAAAGACTGCAGGAAATTCAACTGTTCAGGTTTCATATCAAGGTTCCCAATGTATCCTGCCAAAGCAGGATAAGCTGCCTACCGTGTGGGTTAAAACGAACGGTTAGAGAAGAGAGTTAGCTAGCACTGGCGGGCATGCTGTTTCAACACTCTCCACGGCGCCATAATAGTTGGTTATTATCGTGAGGGGGGAAAAGCCACGATTCAAGCATATGATGCCACTCACATTAAATCTTTACACTGTATTTAGTGGGAAAATGCCACCACTGAAGGAGATACAAGAACATGGGATTTAGATATCAGATAATCAAATTAAGATCGGTTTGGGGGAAATGGGGAGTTGCTAACCAACCAGCGGGGTTAAAGCTGGAATAACGCAAGATGACCCGTAATAATACTAGAGATGTGCTGTACGGCATTATGCCTGAAGTTAACATTGTATTGTGCACTTGAAAATGTTTAGAGGGTAGATCTGTTAGATTTTATTACTATAATTAAATACAAATTTAAATATCAGTTGCAGTATATCACTACCCTTTTTTAAAAAATTTAAAATAAAAATGACTTTGTAACACAATAGTTCTCAACTTATTTCATGCCAGTGTTTCTTTTTTTTGAAGATCTTACTGGATTTTTGGGTTTAATTGTTCAAAATATTACGAATGTCCCTTTTACCCCATTGACCCCTTCCACCCAGCACCCTTCCCCACCCCCGGCCTCCACCACACTATTGAACGTGTCCATGGGTTATGCGTATATGCATAGGAATTCTGTAGTTAATCTCTACCCCCCCCCCCCCCCCCGCAGTGTTTCCGAGGGATGAACCGCTCCCGCCTGCCACAGGGGCTCACGGGTCAGAGACGCGTGGGCGGGGTGGAAGGTGGGCTCTATCGGAATGGGCAGGAAGAAGGGCCTGAGTACTTTGAAAAAGCTCTCCCCTCACCCCAGCAGTACATTCCTCTAAGCCCTCCCTTGAAAATCACCTCTGAAGTTTGGAGTTTATAGTGAGAAAGGTCCAGACATGCGTGTGGTGGGGTAGGGGGTTCTTGTAGTTGGGACGATCCTCCTGCACTGTAGGTCTCAGCCCTTGCTGCTCATTGAAGTACATGGGACCGATTACATCAGAACCAAGCTTTGGAAGTTTCTGAAAGCTCCTCCAGGTGATTAAAAGGCCAGGCCAGGCTTGCAAAGTGCTGTCCTACCTAATGGTCGGTCATCAGCATTTTATTTTTCAGTGTGAATCCATAATTTAACCTTTGCCATCTAACAAATTTAAAGGTGGTGGTGGTTTCCCCGCTCATTTCTTTAGTTAGTGATTTTTTTTTTTTAAACCCTACATTTTCTCGTATCACACTGAATTCAAAACAGAACAAATATCTCACAATATAAATCTTTAAAGTAAATAGCTTCTTTAAAAGTATAAATGGCAGAGAAGTCACCAAAAAGTAAAAAGGAGTTGCTTGGTAGGGAAAGCAGATTCTTTGGTTTCTTTCATTTGGCTTTTGCCTCTGGAGTCCATTTTTCGGGACACGTTTCTCTCTCAAGCCCCAAACTGAGAGGCCACTAGAATAGTTCACATCCAAAAAACTAATATATTAACCATAAAGAACACTTTTAAAAACAGACATAGAGAACCCCCAAATAAACCCATGCCTCCATGGTCAATTAATCTATAACAAAAGCAGCAAGACTATATAATGGGGTAAAGACAATCTCTTCAATAAATGGTGCTGGGAAAACTAGACAGACGCATGCAAAAGAATGAAGCTGGTTCCCCTTCTTACACCGTAAACAAGAATAAACTCAAAATGGATTAAACACTTATATGTGAGACCTGAAACCATAAAACTCCCAGAAGCAAGCACAGGCAGTAAACTCTTTGACATCGCTCTTAGCAATATTTTTTTTGGATAGGTCTTGAGCAAGGGAAACAGAAACAAACAAGTGGGACTACATCCAACTGAAGAGCTTCTTCTGCACAGTGAAGGAAACCGTCAACAAAATGAGAAGACAACCTACCGAAAGGGAGAAGGTGTCCTCCTGGAAGGATTTCCCTGGAAAATAAACTGGAAAGTCAGAGGTGTGCCTCCAGGAATAAAGAATAAGTGAACTAAAAGGAGCCAATTTGGTAAATCAGACTTTTCCAAAAGGAGGCTGAGAGGCTGGTTGCTGAGAGCCCGCAAATAGCAAACTGTTTTTTTCCTTTCTTTTTCTTTTACAAGCCAAACCAAAAAAATAACCAAATATGGTTTGTGCAGAAGAATAATACAGACAAAATATTTTCAGTCTTCCTACTCAGTTCTTACCTGGTGGCCACGCTCTTTATTCAATTCTAAATGCGAAGTTTAAATGGGACGTTTGCTCGCGTTTGATTAGACTCCTCCCAATAAAGCCTCCAGTTTTACAGAGACTCAGAATACAGCCTTGTAGAAAAGAAATCAGGGTTTCAATGGACCTGATTTGTATCTTACACTTTGTCCCGCTTACTCTTCATTCACTCAGTAAGACTGACTGAAATTCTACTCTGTGCCAGTAAAGACATGAAGGTGGCTTGGCCTCAGGTGGTGGCAGCAGATCTACAGGAAAATAGGTGGACTGATGAGGTACTTAGGAGGCAGAATCTGACCGGCCCTGAATGCAGGGATGAAGGGCGGGGCGTGGTCCAGGATGATGTTACTCCGGGGTTAATATCCGAGGCAACTAGTGGATGGCGGCAGGGAACACTGGGGGTGGGGGTGGGGTGGGGTGGGGTAGGGGAGGAAGACTTTTCTCACCTTTTTCTGTTCAAGAAAGTGTATGCTATTTAACTGTCATATTGACTGTTTATTGACCCTCCATGTAACTCTTCAAATGTCTTGTCCAAAAAATAATGTCTGATATAAAAATCACAAAAATCCAAATGAGAAATCTATTCTTTCTGGTGGGTCAACAATGTTTCCAGATGACTATGTTTTTGGTCAACTGTTCTATCATCATTCTTAAGAGATGACTGGAATTAAAAGTGAATCTAGAGTTTTAAATTTTATTGCATTACACGTTTTTCTAATGTCTTTAAATAAAAAAACTATTCATATTTAGAGACTCCAGGTTTAACTTGTTCTACAATTACTAACTCCCAAGAAAGAAGTTGCAGCCAGTAAGCTTCTAAATTTAAATGCATTTTCATATCCACTCTCATCTCACTCCCTTCCTCTGTGGACACTTTCCTGATTAAGTAGCTGAGAAGGAAAGAAGAGAGATTCCTTATTATAGAAAGAAAGGAATTAAGGGCCAGCTCTGCCCTTTAATGCCAAAACAGGAGGCCATAGGAGGGGCTAGTTACATGTAGCATGCCAATAATTCACACATCTTTCTCTGATTTTATGTCTAAGAAATGCTTCTGTATTGGATTTTTAGATTTTGGGGATAAGTCTGGTATTTTACCACAAAAAAATGAGTATCATTCACATTCTTTAATTTCACTTTTCTAAGGCTTTTCTTTTCTCTTGATGTATGATTCATACTATGAGCTTAATGGAATGTCATAGTATTTCACACAATTGGACTTCAGAGAACATAATGTTATATAAATGCTTAAATACCACTGTGGAACTACTGCTACATTGAGGTTCCTGGGAACTGTGGTGACTACAGAGATGGCTCAGCTAAGTTTCAACAGTCAGCCTCTAACTTCGTTATCAGTCTCCAAGGATTTGCCTATACTGAGAGACAGCTTAATTTTTTTAATGTAAAAGTATTTCTATGACAAAAGCTTCAGGTATGGATTTTCTTACTGATCCTGGTACTGCAAAGAAATAAGGATGGGAAGGATTCAAGCCCTGAATTCTTTCTCTGATATGGAAGATTCCAAATGAAATAGAAAAAGCACCTTTAACATTCAGACATCCTTTTTCTGGAGACAGGGCTGTGAGATCATTTTTGCCTTACTAAGTATGGGTCATAAAACATTAGTTTTTCAGTTTTCATTTATCAGTCATGATATGTACAAGAAAAACATTTATATGGAGCAACATAAAAAATAAAAACTACATTAAACAAAGGTGAACAAAACTATACAGAATAAAAAACATCATCAATAAAAATAAAATTAACAATAAATACCAATACTTACACAACAAAGTAGACTTAGCACAATAAAGGTAACATATAGTCACACAGAGAGACAAAGGCCTCAACTACCAAAATACTATTTTGCCTCAGTGGGCGCTCGCTTTGGCCTGGGAAGTCACCAAGCCCGAGGCAGTGGGTTTATTTTCTAAATAACCGCCCCCTCACGCTTCCATTCTTTTCACGCTGGGGTACCAGTGCAGGAAGCTCCTGGATGTGGCTAACCGCGCAGCAGCTCCTAGGGCGGCAGTGGCTGTACTTCGAGGAATGTAGAACTTCTGAGAAATCTGGTGCTCAGGAGACAAAATCAAAGAGAGCTGGTCCATGGCTCCATAGCTCTTGTCTTTGAACACTGTGACCTCATGGCTGCCGGAAGAATCTTCATTCCTGAGGCTGTCTGGAGAGCTCTCCACTAAAAAAGCAAGCACAAGGCTTTTCAAGGGGTTCTCACACTCGCCGCCTTCTCTCTCCTATTCTAGATCTCTACTAACGTGTCACAATCATCTTTTGTTAGATGGTGACAGGACGAGACTTAGAAACCAGTCAGCAAACGGAAAGGATACGAGGATGAGGAATGGCGCCTTGAGATAAAGTAAACACCTGTCTCGATGAGGACAGAGAGAGGAAACGCACTCTCAGCAAGGGAGGGAGGTTTTCTTTCTGGGACATCATGAGACAGGTTGCAGAGAATTCCAATTCCAGGAAAGAGTCTTAAGCTGCCCTATTTCCTTCCCTGGGCATTCTCTATTGCCAGAGCGGCCCCAATTCAGTCTGTGCCAGTGTGAAAAAACTGACCAAGACTGGCTGCTATGAAGTTCTAAAAACCAGTTATCAGCTATAACATGAATTCTTTAGGAATTAGTTTCAACTAAGAAGAAGCTTTTAGGTGAAGGGATTAAGCAGTACAAATTGGTAGCTGTAAGATTAGCCACAGAGACGTGGACTGCAGCATGGAGAATGGAGTCAGTGATGTTGAGAGAACGGGGCATGGGGCCAGGGGGTGCCTGGGGCGGTGGGGGGACCACTGTGTAGAGTGCGTGGTTTTCCGGCCTCTTTGCTGAACACCTGAAACTGGTGTGGAATGGTATTGAATGTAAACCATGGTTGAAAAATAATAACAAAAAAGAAGAAAGAACCTTTTAAATTAAATAAATTGCTGGGAGCTCATATTTCTCAGAGTCCCGAATAGCCAAAGAAGGGAATGCTAGGTTCCCACATGTGTACTCTAGACAGTTCTACTAAAAGCAGCTGGTCTATGAAGTGTTTACTTGCCTACAATGAGAGAAGGAGCTTTTTCCAGCATATTGCTTCCTTTACACTTCACACACTGGCACCCGTATGCTGACTACATTTTGAAAACACTGATCTATACCTTAAAAACACAGATTTTTAGAGAAATTTAGAGGAAAAAGCAGGCATAATCCAGTATTTTATTCTCCTCTGCCTCTTTAGCTTGAGCTACTGCAGTAGCATATGGTATATGGTCCATGAATTTGTGATGAACTATGTTCAAGGAGGATTTGACAGGTTACTCTAAAAAGTAATACTGCAACCACAAAACTGTAACTGATGCCCACTAAGAGGAAGAGATGGTGAGTTCTACTGCAATCATGTGGTTTGACAGGAAGTCTTCAGTGAGCTCAGGTTTTCAAAGGTATAAAAATATGAAAGCAGGGTCACATGATTAAAAAATTTAAAAGAGAGGCAAAACTCTGCTTTTAAACAAGATGTTAATTTAACAAGGATTGAAAAACAATCTCTCCTGCTTTAAACAACTGGGGAACTGGACAAAATATACGAAACAACAGCTTTCAGACCTGAATAAGTATGCAGGACAGAGATGCTAGAGAGGAGGGGAAGAACAAAGTGAGCCCTACAAGTGCCTTAGCTCACTGGAGATAGTTTCCAGGCTCTACTACAGGAGGGAGAATTTTCCAAGCTAAGCCTGAGAGTCTTACTGGGCTCAGAAGACAGAGTCTGGAATTTGTGGGGAAAATACCAGAGATGAGGCAGCTGTGGAGAGAGAAGCAGCTGGAGGTCTGCAGAGAGGTACCTTTGAATCTTAGGCCAAGTAGTGCTCTGGCCACAATGTAAAATTCATAGTGTCTGCCATCCAATAAAAAATTACCAGTTATGCAAAGAAGCAGAAAAACATGACATGTTATCAAGAGAAAAAACAATCAATAGAGGCTGATTCCAAAAATGATACAGATGACAGAATGCAGAAACAATACATACGCTAGAATTGTAAGACAAGAGTACAACAACAGTTGTTATAAGAAAACACCAGGTTTTCAAGAAGGCAGAGGAAAAATATGACTATGATGAGGAGAGAAATGGAAGATATAAAAAATACCCAAACCAAATCTCTAGAGATGAGAAATATAGTTTCTGAGATGAAAAATATACTGGATGGGAAAAGAACATATTACACACTGAACAAGAAAAGGTTAGTACACTCAGTGACACAGTAATACAATATATCCAAAATGAAACAGGACAGCAAAGACAACTTGAATCAATCTCTAAAACATTTTGCTAAGTGAAAGAAGTCACTTTCTTCTTCACACATAAAAACTACATACTTTATAACTCCCTTAACATGAAATTCTAGAAAAGGGAAAGTAAGGTGTCAAGAGCCAGAAAACAGGGGGAGGGAATGACAGCCCAGAAACACGACAAAACTTTCAGACTGATGAAAATGTCCCATATCACAAGTGTGGTGGTAGTTATGAGACTGTATACATTTGTCAAAACTCACAGAATTGTACACTTGAAAACTGGCAAATTTTACATAAGCCTGAAACCTCCCAAATTGCAGGAGAAAAAGAAAAGTGGCAAAGTAAAAGGGGCAACTGAGTTCAGGACTTGAGACAAAGGCTAAAGTCAGCATTTTTCAATTTATGTTCTGAAAAAGATACGGTTTTTAGCTATATGGCAAGCCACTGTACTTGTGAACTTTATGTAAACCTACCTGAACCAGAGGGTTTTTCTGGGGAATCAACCACTGTTGGGGTTGAAGCAAGTGCTGCTGCAGAGAGCTGAACCTGCTGTGGCTGAGTCTGCACGTTGTGAGGCTCACACTGGCTCCCTTCTGCTGACTGCTGTGACTGGATGAGAGAGATGTAGAACTCTTCCAATTTGGGTAATGTGGAAGAACTGGAAGAACCTTCTAAGTTTGGTTGCTGCAAAATGGGAAAAATGAGGCAAAAGCATGAAAAGTAACTGTTAGTATAATGGAAGAATTAAGCCTGTTTTGTTTCCTTACTTATAAATAAAAGGCAAATATTTTTCATATCATAAATAAAACTCATTTTTACGAAACTAGATACTTTCTAGAAAAAACAAGTTCACTAACTTAGTGACAATTAATTCATAAAACATTCATTAAACACATATTATGAGCAAACATGCACCTAACAAACGCTGCCATCCACAGCTAAGGAAGAGTGGCAGGAAATGAGACACAACACTCACTGAGCATAGTGCTAGGTTATTTGCATGTGTTTCTTCATTTCAGCATCAGAATGACCACTTTTTGGTTGGGTGTTATGTTTTTGTATTACAGTGAGCTGGAATAAGTTATCCAACGTCAATCAAATAAATGACGACGCAGAGATTTAAACTCAGTCCAGTCTGTGTTCTCTGTGCCCAATCACACCACCTCCCAGGAAGACGTGATCCTGGTTCCTAAGGAACTCACAGTCCTCAGGGAAACAGTGTGTGTGCTGCAGCAGCCATGAAGACAGACATTAACTCAACACAAAGGAGCTAAACAAAGGCTCCTCAGAAGAAGTGACACAATGAAGTACTAAGGAACCATGGTTTTGACAGAAAAAGATGAACGTCCCAGAGACTGAATTTGGCGTAAATGAATGGAGTGTCAAATTTTAACACACAAAAGTAGAGAGGCCTAGTGGTCAAACTTCATGATTCACACAAATTGTCCTGCTGTTTTCAGGACGCTCATAACACAGTTGAGAAACAAGAAACAAATGTATTTTGTTCCAGGATTAGTGCGTCTGCCAAAGCAACATGAAAGAAGAAAACAGGCCTACATGATAAGACAGGTAAGAGTTTAAAACATATAGCTAAATTATACAAAAATAGCTGTTTCTCTACCCCTAACATAGACGTTTAATCAATCTTTTAATTTTAGGCTCAGGATTTTCTTCTGAACAGATGAATAACTATATTAAGTTCACTGAAATTTTAAAATCAACATACATTGTATATATATGTATTATACGAAATGCAAGGGAAGGATCATTACCCAGAATTTACTTTCTAAAAATGAAAGCACTTCCCCATGAAAAGCTGTGAAAATAACATTAGACATTTACCTTTTTTTTTTTTTGTTAAATCTCACCTTAGGATATTTTTTCCATTGATTTTTAGAGAGAGTAGAAGGGGGAAGTGGAGTGAGAGAG
The DNA here is from genome assembly GCF_964146895.1 of Miniopterus schreibersii. Classification (NCBI taxonomy): domain Eukaryota; kingdom Metazoa; phylum Chordata; class Mammalia; order Chiroptera; family Miniopteridae; genus Miniopterus; species Miniopterus schreibersii. The sequence continues at coordinate 19,935,322 of NC_138119.1, read as the reverse complement.
AGAAACATCGATGTGAGAGAGACACATCAATTGGTTGCCTCCTGTATATGCCCCGACCAGGGCCAGGGATTGAACCTGCAACCCAGGTATATGCCCTTGACCAGAACTGAATCTTCAACCCTTTGGTGGGGTGGGGGGCACAGGGATTGATGCTCTAACCACTGAGAACACTGGCCAGGGCTAGACATTTACCTTTTGAATGCTGGTTGTCCCAGTATTTTTTTCTTGAACATCCAGTCCTTCTGGTTTTTGAACTTCTCCCTGCATTCCATTCACAAGGCCTAAAGGCTGACATGAATCATCCCATGTATCTTGTGTAGAAAAACACCAATCCTACAGAGGAAAAATTGCAACAATAAACTGAGATACAGTGCCACAAGGCCCAAACAAAGGATAACTTAGGCAAGGTAAAGGCAAGGAGGGAATGTATATTAAACAAGAAAAAGTACTTATTAACTTTCTGTATCAGTGACTTTTCCTCCTGGCGTTATTGATCCATACCCAGTATTCTGAATTCCTCTGAATATACAGATTTCATAAAAACAAATGTGGCTTATTTGAAGTATTTTCTTCAATACTGTTTTCATGGCTAAATATTTCCATGATCATATAGTATTTAAATGGCATAAATGATAAGAAACACCTTAACTGCAGACATTTCTTATTTTTCATAACCAGTGAGAAATAAATTAAAATTTAAATATATAGTTAGGACCAATATTAGCAAATGTTCTCTCACTGTAGACATCCAGAAGTTATATTACAAGACTAGTGCAACAAAAATAAAATGGGGAAAACAGTTTATTTATATACCCTAAGGCCCTGACCGGATGCCAATGATGAAACAAAAATCACCATGGCTGAGGGTAGACAGGCACCGCATGTCCACGGTCTACTCGGCCCTGCTTCACCCTATCCCCTCCTACCACTACTATTTTTGAAAGAAACAGTGCATTTTTCTGAATTATCCTCTGATAAATCATTTTGAATTGCATAATGTATAGCTTCTTTGAGGTGCGAACAATTGAGTTTACATTTGCTTTTTTCAGTAGTGATTTACTCATGGATCTAACCTTTTCTGGCATTTCTTTACATGACAGGTATGGCTTCTTCCCACCACGGCTGGAGGTAAATAAGTGAGAGGCAGCATTGCCCTCTTTTCCCATTTTAGGTCGCAAAGGTAACCAATTCTCATCCCAAATATCATCACCTATGGTCACTGATTCTAGGCACGGCATTCCAGTGGGGATCTCATCCTAGAATGTATCAGAAGATTAAAAAAAGCTTTAACTTATAGTTCCTATATGAGCACATCTTAAAATTTAGGTTTATCATTTCTTCCTGACTCCAGGTAAAGATGGCAGTTTGAATACATACTTTATTACTCACTCCCTCCTGAAACATCACCGAAATAAATTTAAAGATTTAAGGTATAAACTCATGGTCAAAGAGAACAGAAGAGCAGAAAACACAGTCTACATTCTGGATACAGGAGGGCAGATAAGTGACAGTTGAGTAAGCAGTACTGAGAAAGTGGGATCCTAAGCTTGCAGTGGGAAAAACTGAGAACCACCCCAAATTTGTACCACAAAAGTGCAGGAATGGCACACAAACTTTTTGGAAGTGAGGGGGCAAAGTGAAATGAAAACAAAAGCATGGGCTGAAAGTCTGAGTAAGAAGCAGTTAGATCCAAACAAAATTGAAACAGACTCATAGACACAGAGAGTGGACTGATGGTTGCCAGATGGAAGTGGGGTTGGGGGACTGGGTGAAAGAGGTGAAGGGATTAAGATGTACAAATTGGTAGTTACAAAACAGTCATGGGGATATAAAGTACAGTATAGGGAATATAGTCAATATTATTTCAATATCTATGTATGGTGCCAGGTGGGTACTGGAAATAGCAGGGGGAACCCTGTAAAGGATATGATTGTCTAATCACTATGCTGTACACCTGAAACCAACACAAAACAATACTGAAAATAAACTGTGATTGAAAAATAAAAACAAAAAATAAAAAAATCCAGTAGTGGTTAGATGACCAGATTCCATCACCACCTCAGCCCCCATTTCAAGGACCCAGGCAACTACAAGTCTTCCTCCTTCTGGAACACCAGAGGGTATTCTCAAGAGTACAACTGAGGGTGGAGCACAAAACTATACATGTGATAAAACTGATAGGACAGTACATCAAAAGAAAGTCAATTTACTGTATGCTAGGTTAAAAAGAAATATTAACACTAAAAGAAAAATTATGCAGGGAAGGAAAAGCACTTTGCAGTCAGTGAATAGCATTTACAGAGTCATAACACTGTAAATACTGAATGGTGAGCTAAAAGGAAGTATGATAACTGTATTAGTGAGATAGTGGGGGGAGACAAAAAGGCTATGTTTGTGTGTGGTGGGGGGAAGTCCATATATACATATTTAAAACCAAAAAAACAAGAAATAACAACACAAGCATGTTACTTAATGAAAGAAATAGGAGTAAATTCCAAAAGCAGCAGCTAAAAGAGATGACAGCCCCCTTCACTTACGGGTTATCTGAATTACAGTAATTACACTTTAAAAAGCTACCTTTCCTTCTCCTACCTCATTTTCTTCCTTCAGGCCCTGCAGCCCTGGGAGAGGGCACTTGGCGTCTTCTTCACGGCTCTCATCTTGGGTTTTCAGAGAGCAGAACTCAGGACCCTTTAATGGCTTCTTTGACTGGTATTCAAGGTCAGTGACAGCCTTTGCATCACTCATATCCTGCTGTAGATATAAAGATAAATTATTTTACTTTTTTATACTAATGCTGTTTCCAAAAGCTGCATGCCTATATTCGGGGAGGGGAGGATTTTTTGCTATGGTTCACACAAATGCTAAGTTATTTGCTAACTTTATTCATGAACCTCAGACTTCCCATCCTGCTAAAGTAGTTCAGGCCAATAAACATTTACTTAGTACATACTATGAAATGTGTACAGGGTAGCTCTGTGAATTTAAAGATGAGTACAACAGGTTCCAGCTCTAAAAGAACTCAAATACAGCAGGAAAACACACCATCGGGTAATCACAGAACTACCATTAGTGCAGAGTCCTCACAGTGAAAGGACCAAAGAATGCTTAAAAGAAGAGTGGAATTACAGGGAACTAGGTGAAAGAGGTTGGGGGGTGTGTGTGTCTCTCTCTCTCTCTTTCTATATATATATATATATATATATATATATATATATATATATATATATATATATATATATATAATGTGTGTGTGTGTGTGTGTGTGTATGTTTAGCACACAGGAGTATTGATATGTTAAAATATGGAATAGGGGAGTTTTAAGACTTACTTCTTTTGCAAAAAAGATGGCCTTATTTCATTTTTAGGACTGAAATATGATTATCTGAAGACATCAACAGAGAGATGATAGGATAGTCTCAAAATTTTGAAGGTTGAATTCAATTCACTACTTAAGAATCAGGCCCGACCAGGCGTGGCCCAGCAGCTGAGCATCGACTTATGATCCAGGAGATTCCCCGACAGGGCACATGCCTGGGTTGTGGGCTCGATCCCCAATAGGGAGCATGTGGGAGGCAGCCGATCAGTAACGATTCTCTCATCATTAATGTTTCTCTCTCTCTCTCCCTATCCCTTCCTCTCTCTGAAATCAATAAAGACATTAAAAAAAAAAAAAAAAAAAGAATTAGGACATATTATTGTTCTAGTCAAGTAATAATGACTAAGAAAAGTTCAGGCGTCAGAAAGCCAAACAAGTCCAATTAATTTTAATGTAAACTAGAAACAGAAAATCCTTATATTGCTTTAAACATGCCCAAGTAAACATTCACACATATTTTTCAAAGCCAGTTAATCTCCCAGTACTCAAAATGGCCTTTCCTTTCTCTTTTCTAATAGCTAGTGTCTACTAAAAAAGTACAATCATATCAATAATTTTAAAGCCACATATATAAAATATATTTAAAATATTTTCATATTTTATTCAAAGAAAAGAAACCTTATTATGTTAAAAAAACCCACTTTCTTAGTGCTCCAATTAAACACATCCTATATTCTTAGCCCAGTACTTGCTGACAGGAGGAATATAAGACTCAAAGGACATGTTTATTTGTTCACTGGCGGAAAACCATTTAAGTACTAACTATGTGCTTCACTTACATGGAGTGGGGGTATGAAAGCACCACCCTGGTAAAGTGGCTGTGAAGACAAATTAACTAGTACGTGTGAGTGCTTACAACAGTGCCTGCCACATGGTAGGAGTTCAACAAAGGTTGAACTCATACTATGTTGCTGGTTATTTTATGTTTATTATTGCTACGGGAATAATAATAATAATAATAATATTTTTATTGCTGTGGGTGAGAGTTGCAAAAGTGTTTACAGAGAAAGGGAAAAATAAGAACACCTGAAGAAGCAGTTGAGGGGTGTCAGTATTTGGATTGGTGTTGCTGAAGTCACAGGCAGCTATCAAAGTTGAGTGTAAAGAGAATTCGTACAGGAGGAAGCATGATTGAAACAAAGGTTTAAACTAGCAATTAATGAGAGACATAGGTAAATGTCTCTCATTAGATCATTTCCCAGGTTTGGAAAGGCTCAGTTTCCTCACCTATAAAATAAAGATTATTACAGTAACTATATCTCAGGAATTTTATGAAGATTAAAATATCATACTTCAAGTTCTATGTACAGTGTTTGGCATATAATAAGTTCTAATTAAATGTTAACAATAAAAAGAATTATAACTATATTTGCAAAAACCTATTACCGTGGTATATAAATCACTCTCTTTTGACTGTGGACTTATCTCTTGGTCTTCATTAAAATAGTGGTGCTGGGAAGGACAACCCAATTCTGTCAAGACATCCTCGGGCCCTCCACTGGATTTAGTGTATAAAGCTAAAGGATTGAGTTCGCTGAAACCCTAGGATTAAATAAAGAAGAAAGGGTTTAATTACTCAGAGAAAAGTAAAAAAGTTAGCACTTCATAATTTTCAAACGTTGTGAAAATGTATTATCTTCTGAAATTTAATAGTTAAAACATTTTCTATATTGACAGTTTTTCCTAGTCAGAAAAATTATCAACATTAATATTAAGGGTGATGCAGACACTGCTATCAATAACTGCAAAATAAGAGAGTGTTGTTGTTCTCTAAGTACACCTGAGAGAATGAAATGCTTCAGGGTAAATTCTCAATCAATTATTTAAAACATAAGTATTCACAGTCTAAAGAATAGTAAGCCAAATGCAGTTTTTATAGTCATCTGAAAAGGAAGAGAGCGCCCTGCATTCAGAAGGCAGGAGTCTCACAGGCACCTAAGACTAAAGAATAAATGAAACAACCTTCTGTATTAATTATCTCACACCCTGAAGTGTTGAGATCCAATGGAACATATTAAAAAATACTGCTCCACCTTAGAAGGGACATTTTCTCGGCATACGATAGCATGGCCCTCTGTTCTCAAGACATGATGGAAGTAGATGTCTTCATTTGAGGACGTATCACAAAGAAAAATGTTAAGGATTCCGTCTATGTATTCATCCACTACTCCCACTAGTGGCTTCAAACCACACAACTTCTGAAACTGCAAAATGGCTCTGGATGTCCAATATTCCTGAAATATAATCAAGACATAAGATTCATATGATAAACTCAAACATGAATCATAGCAACCATATGCAAAAATGAATTCCCGAAGAACTAGAGATCTTAGTGGACAACACAATGGAGGATATTTATGATCTGTGGATGAGAAAAGTCAGAAAGAAAGAAAAATAATGGAAAATGCGATTGTAGAAAAATTTTTATATTTTTATTTCGTGAAAACTTTCATTTTCAGATATGATTCAGTCAGATTACTGGACCAGTCCTCTTACAGAAATAACTAAATAGTCTAAAGTATTTTAAAAACATTTCCAAAAAGTTGAAAAACCTTGTGAGAGCAACAAATTATCAAGCGAAAATTAAAGAGAAAGTGGGAACTATTTTTGCCTTAAGGGTATCTGCTAATTCAGGCAAATTTGAACTTTGGTTCTGATGCTCTCACAGGTCAAAGGGAAAAGAAACCAAAACCCATGGTAGTGCGTAGAGAGGAGAATTCTCCTTAATTCCGCTGAGTCCCTGTAGGGACACACACTCAGGATAAGGGGGGAAAGAAACAAACTAGCCTTCTTCACATGGATTTGCAGCTCGATTTTCACATCACCTGGGTGGTACACAAATATGAAATAACAGAATTACTATTTTATGTAACTCTCGAAAAGGCTACAAAAATCTTCATCCCCCAACAACCAAAAAACTAAACTGAAAGAAACATACATCAAACTTCTAAATTTAATGTGTTTGAGTGGTAGAATTATAGGTAATGTTTTTTCTTGTTCTTTCCTCTTTACTGTGTTTTTTGGATTAAAAAGAATTTTAAAGTGAAAAATCCATGTATCTGTAAGCAACTGTTAAGTTATTTGGGTTAAGCAGACAAATACAGTATAACAATATGCTTGGCATGTATAATTAAGAGTTCTGAGGGAAAAACATGTATTAGGTTCATAAGTATAACTACATAAACAAATGTAACTACCTGGGTGAAAATGCCTCCTGCTTCATCCCACTACAATCATCTCCCACAAAGATGTTACTAGACTCACTGCGGCAGTTCCCTATGGATAGCCTGTAGTTGCTCCCCAGCATCTAAAGGCCAACGCCCAGATTCCTGAACATGAACGTGATCTCCGCCTTGGGTTCCTGTCTATTTCTCTGACAGCATTCACCACGCACCAACTCCAGCTCATCCTATATCACGTAGCCAGACAGAACCACTTCAAACTTCTGAAATTTGACATGTTTTGTGCTACTCTCATTTTGCCTGGAATGTCTTTTTTGTCCAGTTACAGTCTTAAATCTTCCTTCGTAGTTCCACTCAAATGCCACCTGTATTGTGGGGCCTTCCCTGATTACCTTAAACAGAGATGTACACTCTCCCTTGGACACTTCTACCATATACAGCAGTAACTACTATAGCAAATATGACACAGTAGTTATTTCTGTCTACATGTCTGTCTTCCATATTATGTACAATGATTTCTTTGAGGGCTCATTTCATGTTTTATTTTTGTTTCCTGAGGACCTAGATCTATTCTTGGCATCACATGTTTTCTGATTAAGGGGAAACCAAGCAAACATACCTCTACTGGTCTCACCCAAGCCAACGAACAAGGGATAGCCTGAGCTGGAAGCTTTGTGTAGCAGCATCTGCAATAGATAATCAAATATATGAATATTTAACCATATTTTAAACTGCATGTTATGGAATTTCTCAGCCATTTCTTGATTTTTAGCTGTTCACACCATTTCAGAATATTTTATTCATACATTTTAAAATTAATGTCTTACACTGTAAAACAATCTAAGAAATAAAATTATAAAATATATTACTTTTTGAAAACCATGCAATTAAAATATAGGTAGGAAGAGGAAAGCTTCATGCTATATAAATGCAACTCTTAGCATGACCTGAAGAAACATTTTCTTAGTAAGAGGTTGAAGTTTAGTCTCATGGTCCATTGAGATTCACCGTCATGTGAAAAAAGACATGCGATCATAATCCAGCTGTGAAACTAAATGGCCATTTGCCAAGTCTGCACTAAGAGGAGGGATGGTAAGCGGGAAGGACAGAGGACGTGAAGACAAGAGGAAACAGAGACCCTACCCCACAGATCTTTGGCATTACGATTCAAAACTTAAGTTGTCCTTACTAAACTTGTTAACTCACTTGAGGAACCTCAAGGAGGACTTCTGAACAGTCCCAATATTTCCAAAGTCCGGGTAGAACACTTCCACTTCCTGCTTCCCGAGAACTCGATGGATAATGACGCGATACCACCACTTATCCTCAGAAATCTTTACACAGCAGAGATGTCCCGGCTGGATAAAATACTCTGGCATGGCGTATCGATCAGAAACCAGTTGATTAGAATAACAGCGCCTGTGGAATTCCATAATATGGAAACCCATAGGAGAACAACAATTGAAGATCATTTTTATTAGTGTATCAAGAGCAAGAAAGTCTGGGCAAAAAGCAAAAAAAATGAAACAAAAAAAACACCCTCGCTTTTTTCTGATTTGTTAATGCTTACTAATACCAATTAGTTTAATTTTCCTTTTTCTTATCTAAATCCCTTCTTGTCACCTATAAATAGAAAACTTACATACTCATTTTGTCTCACATTCTCTGTGGAAGAATGCAATCCAACTTCATTCCCCAGAACTTCCTAAACCAGACATTGTAAAGACATCAACGGCCTGTTAATTCCCAAATCCAGTAACCATTTCTCCTCTGCTTTCAACAACTCGGTCTCTCTGCAGAATGACCCTGATCCTGTCCTCTTTTAATTCTATCCTACTTAGTTTCCAAGACACTTTCTCCTACTTCTTCCTTGTCGATAATTATTCCAATAAAGGCTCTGCAATTACCTTACAGGTTTTGGTTCTCTGGGGGCTTATCTTTCAGGAGTGTAACATACTAAGAGCTTAGGCTTTGAAACCAGTAACCTGGGTTCACATCCTGACGCCATCATTTACTGGCTGTGTGATGACTTGATCTGTGCTTCAGCTTACTTGTTGAAGATGGGATGGTGATAAGCCTTAAATATGTGAACTTTCAGCAGAGTCCAAATATAGTAAACACCTAAATATTAAATACTTATTATTTCCCTTGCTGTGTACCATCTAATCCATTTTCATACCTTATACCACTAATGATAAATTGATGACTCTCCATCTCTGTCTTTAGACGCTGCATCCCTTCTGCACTTTAAAACTTTATTTCCAACTGTATGGGAAAGATGCTAGTTGTTGCCAATTTCCATTCTCCTCCCACTTTTCTGTAGTAATAGAATCCCTATTTTTTTAAAAAATATATTTATTTTTAATTCTCACCCAAGGACATGTTTCCATTGATTTTTAGAGAGAGAGGGAGAGAGAGAGAGAAACATTGATGTGAGAAACATCAATCAGCTGCCTCTCATATATGCCCTAACTGCGGATCAAACCTGCAACCTAGGTATGTGCCCTGACCAGGAATTGAACCCGCAACCTTTTGGTGTATGGGACAACACTCCAACCAACCTAGCCACCTGGCCAGGGCAATAGAATCCCTATTTTTAACTGATTTCCCAGGCTCCCTTACATCTAAATGTGGCTATGTGAATACTAAGTTCTGGCCAATGGGATGCGAGAAAAAGATAAGCATGCATGATTAAGATGGTGAATTAATGTGTATTTTACCACAATTTTTAAAAAAGTAAAGTGCGAAAACCCACCTTGTGTCTTTCAAAGAAAAAAGGATGCCTCCAGCCCTCCACCTTTCCCGCCCCCTTCCCACTGGCTGGAATGAAGACCCAGAGAATCTGGTGGTAAGCTACATTCTCGACCATGTGGATGGGCCAATACATTGTCTGGGGCAGCAGGACAGAAAACACCTTCGTTCCCTAACACCTGGAGCTACCCTATCAGACTGTATTGCTTATACATGGACTATTATGGGAAGAAGAAATAAACTTTTATCTTCATGCTACTACAGCTAACTTATGTCTTTGTAACAGTGGCTAAACCTAATCCTAATATTATCCACTCAGCACTGTCAATTCAGCATCCCATGGTCACCTTAGGTGCACTATCTGTAAACTTCTAACCCCAGCTCAAACCTACCTACTCTCTCAAGTCACCACAGTTTTCATATTTTCCTTTTCTCTATTTTCAACTCCATTCTTGCCACCAAGACTTGACAATTATATTTTCCTAATTTCTCTCTTCCTTTCCACTCTCACTCTCTCTCACCAACACTCGCCTATTAACGGGTCTTCTCCCCTTTGCTCTACCCATCCTCTACATAGCAGCGAGCGCTACCTTCCAACATACGAACTTGATGTTCTTCCTCTTAAAACTTTCAGAGGGGGGTTCCTCACTGTCTACAGCAGTCAAAATCCCTTCCCACAGAGCTCATACTCCAGCCCTTCCCTAGTCTTTCAGTTTCACACTCAGTCACTGTCCGCCCCCAGCCTCACCCAGTGGTGACTTGACTTCCCTATTTGTTGTTCCCAGAGCACACCGCTCACTTTGTTAATGCTGGCCTTGGTGCCAGTGACTGGACCTGCACACACTCACTCACACCTCTTTGGCTGGCAAATTGTGTGATAAAATGTGTCAACATTTGGGAGATATGCATAACTCAGTGAACCAGTATTTTCCAAATGACTAATGCCTGATGTTTTAAAATCATAGAAGGGGGTAAACGACCCATTCAGGATCAGTTTCATTGAGTACACACTTACAAGGGCCTTGTGATTGCTCTAATATTCTGCTATTGCTGCCTTGAACTTCTTAATAATTTTTAAACAAGGAGAGTTGCGTAATTTTGCACTGGAGTCTGCACATCCAATCCTGGATCCACTCAAAGTGCAAAGGCAGACCATATTAGAGTATCAGAAGTTCAAATTCCACATTGCAGCTAATCTTTGAGAAACTACTACCTGTCAAGTTTTGGTATAGTATCAAAGAATATTCACAATATCTGAAAAGACTTTAAAAATACTCCTTTTCCCAACTATGTATCTGGGTGAGGGCAGGTGTACTCATATATTTCAACCAAAACAACATATCTCAAGATACTAAAGACAGAAGCAAATATTAACAAATCCAATTTTCTTCTATTAAGCCAGATATTAAAGAGATCTGCAAAAATGTAAAACAATGCCACATTTCTAATTTACAAAAAAATAGTTATTTTCATAAAAATGTTATTTATATTCACACAAATGGATTTACCATTATTTTTAAACAAAAGATATTTTTAAAATTTTGCCATTTTAATTTCTATATGATAAATATCAATAAACAAAAGCTCTCTCGAGTCCTTAATTTTTAAGAGTCCTGAGGCCAAAATGTTTGAGAACTGCTGATTTAGAATGAGATATGTGAAAAAAATACTGAAAACAGACTCCTACCGCATTTCAATCATCATGTCTTCAAGTAACTCTGATGAATCTCTGCTATAGATTTGGATGTAGAATTGACTAGGAGAGATGATATACTCCACAAAGACTCCCACGAGGGTACTGGTATCTAATGGCGGCAGTCTGCGTAATTTCTTGTCCCAGGCAGCATCTGGTGGGATATCATGATTTGCCATTGCCAGGTTGAGCTGTGATTTGTCAATTTCTACTTGCTATAAGTTAAAAGAGAAATCACTGAAGCCACCATAAATCTTTGGGTGACATTTCAAACTACATGACAACATTCTTCAAAGTGTATTTCATGAGTTACCTTTATCAGAATCACCTAGGAAATTCTAAAAACGAAGGTTCTTAGACTTTAGCCCACACTTACTAATTAAGAATACCTGGAAGTGTGGCCCCCAGTATGAATTTTAAGAATTCCCTAGGTGATCCTTACCTATGGTAAAATATAAAAACCTACTGCCTTATATTAGGTAGAGTTAAAAGTGTATTGCTCAACTACTCTATACAAAACTGAAAACATTATACTTCAAATATTCAGGTTGAACTAAGATTCTCATCCTACCCAACCTTACTAACAAAGGCAACCTGAGAGAATGGGGTCAATTTCAGACTAGTCTTATAATAAAAAATAGGGTTTCTCAAACAATCACTCTAAAATAAATTATTTTCCTTTAGGCATTCCTACTCTCTTCTAGAAAAGACAGCAGGCTCTCCTAACAAAATAATTTCTTTCCATGAAAGCAGCAGATATAGAGGGTAGAAGGGAAGGAGAGTAAGCAATTAATTCCTCAGTAACAGCAGAGTAAGTAACAGGAGATGAGAACACAAAAAGGGAAAATTTGTGTGGAGATGCAATGAAGAGAAAAAATAAAAGCTCCGTGTAACTGAGGATAGTTCAGGGTCATTTGCAGCAGCTGCTGAGGCACAGACATACAACTAACACAAAGCTCCTCAAGTCTTCCCTCTAAAGCTGTCCGGGGTTTTCAAGCCTACATTTTGAAAAACATGGACAGAGAATCAGCAACGTCATTTTTAGAGAACTGTCAAATCTTCAAAGCCATCTGAAAACTTCAAAATGAGGCTTGAGGGAAAGCTACTGATAAAAAAGATTGATAACCAGAATAAATGCTGCATAAGGTGACTTCAGGCCAAAGCTCTAGTCTCTTCCAAGAAATCAAATACCCAGAAATAAGACTTTTCTAGAACAGAATTTTGGTTTAAGGAAACAGTCACCCAGGTACCCTCCATAATGCTGGATCTCAGTGCACAAGTCTGTAAACCTCACTCACCAGCTGTAAAGGCTTCACCACCAGGTTAGGCTTCTTGTAAATCTTCTGTTCTGGCTCTTTATGGTTTTTAAAAGACCAAACCCATGGGGTCTCCTTAATAGCAGCAGTAGACAATGCATTTCTAGGGGGACTGGAGACACAAGTTTTGGCTTCTATTTTCTTATCTGATTGAACTAAATATGAACTTCTTACTGATGAAAGAGCTCCATCTGAAATGACCAATAGAGTAACCTAAGTATATGTGTTAAAATACTTTTATAACTGTTACTAAGCATATTCTATGTGCCAGGCACTGGGCAGACAGTGATGGATAAGAGATATGAACCTGCCTTTGAAGAGCCTTTCAGTATGGAGACATATAAGGAAGTTCTAGATGGTAACAAATCTTAAATTATGTTAGGGGGAGAGGGTGATTCTGGTAAGGCTTCTTAAACTTTGGTGAAAGCTTTTTTTATTTTTCAACATCCTGATTTCAATTTATTTCTTCTTCAACTTTAGCAGTGAATATTCATTGTTACTTCATGCAACGTGTCTGACTACTTAGTAGTCCATAATATGCCTTAATTTTTAGGGAATTCCCAAATCAGTCACATAATTTGTTCAAATTTACATATGTATGATGATTACAAGAGTTTGGCACATTAAGACAGACCCCAGATACATCTAAAACCATAGTGGGTCCTAAAAAATAAAATAGTAAGTGGACAAGTAGACACAATATTTATCACTATATTTTTTCATAATGATGAAAAATGGATAAGATTGACAAGTCCACCAATAGGAGATTAGTTAAGCAAATTATAATATAGTCACATAAAAGACACGTATGTAGTTAAAAAGAATGAAATCTATATATGCTGATACGGGAAAACATCCACAATATATGAAGTATAAAAAGCAAGGACTAATACAATATTTATATATATTGTTTTGTGTAAAAAAAGTTTACGTTATATAACTATGTTATACAGAAGAGGTCCATAAATAGACCCTCTAAAACTAATAACACTAGCTACTACCTCTGCACTGTTGGAATTGTTTAAACAAGCAAATACTACTTTTGTAATATTTTAAAAATCTAGCTATGCTTACATATACACTGAAAAAAGTCTGGAAGGCTATACAAAAATTCTAACAGCATTTTTTGTGGGGGGTAAAATATGAAAAATGTTCACTTTCAACCTTCTACTCACCTGTGCTGTTTGAATTTTTTAGAATGAACATGGGTAATTTTAATCAGAAAAATCAACAAAGATACACTTATACTTTGGAAAAAAAATAGCTGTCCATTATAATCATTTGCAGAAACTTATAAAAATGTAAGTATGTGCCATGACTGGCATGGCTGAGTGTTTGGAGCACTGGATGGGACACAGGAGGGTCACAGGTTTGATTCTCGGTCAAGGGCACATACCTGGGTTGCGGGGTTGCTCCCTGCCCTTGGCTGGAGTGCATGTGGGAGGCAACCAGTTGATGTCTCTCTCTCTCACATCGATGTTTCTCTCTCTCTCCCCTCCTCCCTCACTCCCTTCCACTCTTTCTGAAAAGCAATGGAAAAAATATCAAGTGAGGATTAACAAAAATAAAATAAAAAATAAATATATATAAGTATGATGAGGTACTATTGGTTGGCAAAACATTACCATTAAGGGAACTGAGGAAAGAGTACATGGGATATGTCTGTATTAGTTCTTAATAACTGTATGTGAATCTACAGTAATGTCAATCAAATTTCAAAAGAAAAAAATTAAGCCACATTAAAAACAAAAATAAAATAAACAAAAATAAAGTGCCCTAATTGCAATGTGGTATCCTGGAGTGGATTCAGAAACAGAAAAAGAACAATTTTTGGAAAACAGGTAAAATTGAAATAAAATCTGGAGTTAATGTAATATACCAATGCTAATTTCTTAGTTTTAATAAATGTATCATAGAAATATAAGATGTTACTATTAGGAGACACTGGATGAAAGGCGTATGGAAACTCTGTACTATCTTTTTGTTTAAAAAAAAGTATGTTTTTATTGATTTCAGAGAGAGAAAGGGAGAGGGAGAAAGAAATATCAATGATGAAAGTCATTGATCGGCTGCCTCCCGTAAGCCCCCTACTGGGGATCGAGCCCACAACCTGGGCATGTGCCCTGACTGGGAATCGAATGGTGACCTCTTGGTTCATAGGTCAATGCTTAACCACCAAGCTTCACCAGCGGGGCGGAATTCTGTACTTTCTTTGCAACTTTGCTGTAAACCTAAAATTTTCCCAAAATAAAATAAAAAATCACAAGTGCTGGATGCCAATGCACAGCCATTTATTCTGTATCTCCATATATTTCTAAACAGCTTTTGATATGCAGCCAGAGTTAAGAACTACTTAGCGCTTCCCTATCAGATCACCGTTTCAGAAAACTGATTTCTTCAGAATCATCCAAAAACCTGGGCAATGAAGATATATATATATTTTAAATATATCTTTATTGATTTCAGAGAGAGGGAAGGAGAAGGAGAGAGAGAGAGGTAGAAACATCAATGATGAGAGAGTCATTGATCGAGCCCGCAACCCGGGCATGTGTCCTGACTGGAAATCGAACCCCGATCACCTGGATCCTAGGTCGACGCTCAACCGCTGAGCCACGCCCCGCTGGGCGAAGAAAGTAAATTTTTAAAAATTCAGATGATCTTTTATAATAATACAGGTTAGCCCATTACAAAAAATATCACCAGAAATAAGGTCATTATAGACAAACATTTTCAAGGCTAATGTGTGATCTGTTTGGTTATAATCAAGAATCTTACACAAACAATGCTTTCTTTTTCCTGTCCTTATAGGGACAACTAAAAATCAGGTTGTAACTCAACTCACCACGTGGCAGAGGCTTCATATCAGCATCAAACACTAGTAAGTCTTGCTCTCCTTCCCTGAACTCCACATGGAGAATGTCACTAAGAGCGCCAACAAGTTCTATCACATTTAAGAAGCCCAATTTTTTTGGTGAAAGTTGCTCTTTAAAAATTAACTGTCACAAACAACAACAACAGCACACACACACAGGAATAACATGAAACAGCAATGTTAGATAACAGGAATATAATATCTACAGATACTTGGACAGTGCTTTAATGTGGACTTAGACACATTGATGGTTGCCTCCCACATGTGCTGACAGGGCTGGGGATCGAACTTGCAACCCAGGTGCATGCCCTTGATAGGACCCGCGACCCTTCCAGGTGCAGGGGCCAATGCTCTAACCACTGAAGCACGCTGGCCAGGGCAAAAATGTTCAAATTCTTAACTTTTGAACATCTGAAATTTTTGTCTCCCTAACCTAGGTTAAAGCAGGTGAGCTAATCCTATTACTGCTCTCTTCCTGTGACTGGGTATTAGTAGGAAACCCTTGCTCCGACTTCATTACCCTACATAGTATGGACAGGAACACAGCAGGCGACACTGGAACAGGACTGATCCCTGACAGAATAGGA
Organism: Miniopterus schreibersii; assembly: GCF_964146895.1. Lineage (NCBI taxonomy): Eukaryota > Metazoa > Chordata > Mammalia > Chiroptera > Miniopteridae > Miniopterus > Miniopterus schreibersii. The sequence continues at coordinate 19,919,542 of NC_138119.1, read as the reverse complement.
CTGTTTCAAGTGCATACTTTGTTGATTGTGTGATGCTCTAAGACTTGACTCAACTGTTTATGATTTTTCCCAGGAAGCTTGTAAAACTGGGGACCTAGCAGTATCAGTCAGGTCGTGGTTTAGAAGGATCATTCATGTCGTATCTAAAACCAATTATGACTATCCCAAGAAATAAAGAATTGGTCGAGGACACAGGAGGGGTGATGATGAATTAGATTTAGTATCTCTACTTTTTTATACATTACATATGTATTACAGTTTCTTTCCCTTTTATGTTCATTAGTTACTTTAATGGTTTCTCTACCTTCTCTATAGGTGCCCAGTATTATGAAAATGCAATTCAGTTGAACAGGCTAGTTTGGAAAGGATTTTTTTAAATGTAAGTTAATTATTTGAGTAAGTGATATTCAAAAGTCTCAAAAAGGTATACAGCAAAAACAGTCTCCATCCCACTCCCATCTGTCAGTCACCCAAGAGATCACCTCCCCAGAGGTAACCATTTTCTCCAGTTTCTTGTGCAATTTATATTACCCAATTTTACTGTAAATATTGTCTGTGGATTTTGCTCTCTGGTTTCTCTCTCCAGCTTCAGGAAGATCCAAAAGCTATACTGCTGATGTACCATCTTCCCTTCAATTAGCAATTTAATAAAGGATTTTGAAGGAATGGCAGACTGTTGACCAGGTATTTCAAGAGAACAAATCATACAGGTAGCTTTTATATCATGTTTAAATAAGGGGTTAGCAGGTGTTTCTATAATTTAGAATAAAAAAATAAAACCTATACTTACTATATATTTATAATCATAAAGTTGAATTTCTGCCTGTCTGTTTACTAAGAAAGGCAAAGAGCTTTTCTGTAATACTAAAAAATTTGTTTTAATTTCTCCAAGATTATTAACTTGTACCTTAACCCCCTGAACTTTTATTAGAGGAAGCTACATTTGCTAAAATGTTTGTGGTAGAAAACTGCTCAGTCTGAGCTGTGAGTCTGGCACAGGAGGCTGATTTTACCCACAAATTTTGTGATAATTAAATCATATTCTATTACAGACTTTACTTTGTAATTTCATTATTAGATAAGTGTCTTTACTTGTTAATCCAAAACACATCAAGAGCCTTTGTTTTAACTTCTTCATGGGCCTACTTGAAAAACACTTTGTGGCTCTGAAAGATACATTTCTTTCAAACAAGGTGAATTTAAATTTTCTCCATCACTATTTGAGGGATGATGTGTACTTTTCCTAGTGTTCTTCTTTTAACATTTACTGAGCAATTACTACGTGGTAGGCACTGTTCTAAGTACTTTATAAGTCACTGGAAACTTCACAAAACTCTATAAAATTAGGTAACATTATCCTGATTTTATATATCATCCATAAAATAGCACAGAAGCAATGTATCTTAACCACTATGCTATAGTATCTCACAATATCCGTGTTCATATCTGCAAACATATGAAAGTTTTTATGGCCTGGCAGTTAGGAGGTAGGATTCTGAAGCCAGGCTGCCTAGGATTCAAATCTTGACTCCATCCATACTCGCTATTTGACCCTTAGGCAAGTTGTTTCTCTGTGCCTGTCTGTTGTGAAAACTTAATGAATTACTATATGAAAGACATTCAGAACAGAGCATGGCACAGCTAACATATGTATAGGTCGTAACGTTTTTAAAAATTGGTTTATCATACTGCAATTATCATACTGCTTGATTTTTTTCACTAAACACGATGGTTCCAAAAATGTTCTAGGTTTCAGAGCAAATCTAGTTCATTTAGTTTATCTACTACATATTATTCCACTGTATAAATGTCAATCCCAATTTATTTCTCCATTCTCCTAGTGATGGCATGTAATTTGTTTCCAGTTTTTACTATACTGCAATGTGCACACCTTATGTATGTGTTCATGTGCACGTGCGTAAGAGTTTTCTCTAAAGCGTGTGTGTAGAAGGGGAGCTGCTGGATCAGTGGGGTATCTTCAGCTTTACTTGGTACTGCCAAAACACTCTCCAAAGGGGTTTTGTCACACAAGCAGTGTAGAGGTATTGTGTCTCTCCACATCCCTTCTGCTACTTGGTATTAACATTCAAAATAACATTTTTTCTAATAATAATATTAAAATAGTAAGTAAAAAAAATATCCTTCCTATGCATCATGAAGTATTTATTAAGAACCATGTTCTGAACTCTTTTAGTAAAGAAAATGACATCAAAATGCAAAACAAGATGTTTTTCTAGAGCATAGACTTGGAGGTCCAAAAAGTAACAACAAAGTATCTATAACAAAAACATAAGCTATAAAAAACCACGGTTGGTGAAAAAGGAAACACTCACCTCAAACTCTCTAAGCAGTTTGGAAATAAGCAAACCCTCTGGAAACTTGGACACAACCTAATAAATAGAAAATGAAATCGAATATAAATAGATATCATTGGAATGCTGGCTGATAAAATATCAAAATAAGACAGTATAATCTTAAATAGTAACAAAGATAAAAATAGCATGTTATTGAGTGAATGAAATAGTCACATTATAGAAAAGTTTGAAAAATACAGTTAAGCAAAGAGAAAATATAGTTAGCAGTCACTGTTGTCCATGTGTACATAAAAATACCTATATTTAATATAAAAATAGGTCATTATTTCTATAACCAGTATATCAAACCATGTACATCTCACCATGTCAACAAAGATGGATCAACAAGTTTACTGGCTGGAATTTTCAAAATATTCAATATGCTTATATTTGTTTACTCAATCCCCTAGGGTTATTTCCTATTTTTCATCATCACAAACATTTCAGTGATTATCTTCATAGTTGCATCTTGCACACTTATCCAATTATTTTTTTAGGATAAATTCCTAGAAATGGATTCAGTCTATCCCAACAAAGTATAAGAAGTTTTGAGCTGGCCATGGCCAGGTAGCTCATTTGGTTAGAGTGTCGTCTGGATACTCCAAGGTTTCAGGTTCAATCCTCGGTCAGGGCACAAATAAGAATTAGCCAGTGACTGCATAAATAAGTGGAAGAGCAAATCAATGTTTCTCTTTCCCTTCCCCTCTCTTTAAAAATCAATGAAAAAAATTTTTTAAGCTTTGCATTTTCCTAATTTTTCAAGATGCTATGTATTTTATTTAAAATTCGAATTCAAGTTTCAGAAAAATATACAGTAGAAATTATTCTAAAATCCCATGATTCAGAGATAGTTGTTGCTGCATTTCAGAAACCAGATTATGCACAAACATATTCCTATTATTCATGATTTACATTAAAGGATAGCTTGTCACTCTATAAAACCTGTTTTTAAAGTCCAACAAGTTCACTGTCAGTGGGAGTGAAAATTTGTTCAAACCTTTTAGAGGACAATGTAGTAGTATTTATCAAAATTTAATCAATACCTCTGTCAATTCCACTTCTAGATAAATGTTCACAGACATTAACTATAGCATTTTTTAATAGCTAAAGCTAGAAATAACCCAAATGTTAATCAATAACAAATCTCATGAGTGAAATACTGTACAACAACACAATGGGATATCATACACAATTTAGAATAATATTTGACATAAATATATATAAAACTGATATTGGAAAGACTACCCCAATAATTCATTGGGGTAAGGGTAAGGAACTTACATTTTCTAAATAATTTTTAAAAAAATTTTAAGACTATAATTTATTTACTGTTGTTTTTTTCCTGATCTTAAAGGAATAGCTACTCCACCTACAATGTATTTAAAAAGATTAGGCATAAATATAAATATAAAACTAATAAACGCTTACATGCAAATAAAACTTGACCAACACAGGATATATAAATGTACAACTATTCTTACCCATTTCCCAGAAACAGAAAATACTTACAAATTTTATCTTCTGCTTTAGTTCTGGGCTGATTGTCCCACCAGGTCCGACCTGTGCAATAACTGATTTGAAGGTGTTCTCCAGCTACGGAGAAGGAAGAAAAGTTCAAGTTATAGCCCCAAAAAAATTAAAAATCAAAGACAAATCCAAATAGTATGCAAAGAAAACATCTATCAAAGGAAATGTATTTCAATCAAATGGATAAAAGACTGTTCTCAAGAGTAACTGTAAAATTTCATACATATAAAGTTCATTTAGAGTAGATAAAATCTTTATAAAGTTAAACACTGAAATTTTCCAGGATAATTAACATTCTCTATAACAATGAGATTTTAGAGTCTTCAGTTACTCAATCCCATACTCTTACCCAGAAAAAAATTTTGTTACTAATTTTCTTCTCTTTATAAAAGTATTCAATGTTTATTAAACACACACTTAGTGTGTGCCTAATGCAGGAAAGAGGTGGGATGGTGACAGGTCCCTGGGAGGCTGGATTCGGTGTGAGCTAGGGCACTGGTGTAACAACTGGCCCTAAAGGGCAGAAGGAAAAGCTCTTCTGTTCAAAGAGAAATGGAGAGAGAACGGACCAGCAGGGGTACAGGAAGGCTCTGTGAGTGTGGGGCTAGAAGGTACAGAGACTACAATCCGATATATTCTGAGTTCAGAAGCAAAGGCCCACTCCTAAGAATAGAGGGGAAAGGGAGGGAGCTCACACAGTTGAGAAAGTGGAAAAATAAAGTTAAGGAAATAATGGATGATTACCTAAACTTAACAGATAGGGAGTGGACATAGGAGACGCTCAAATTAAGATAGCAGGGGTCTGAGGATTTTAGTAGAGAGAAGCCAAAGGCACAGGGAGACCCCAATAAGGTAAAAAGATGAGCATGGGAATCATTGATAAAATAAGCTGGAAGCACAGGAGGTTATGATCGGAGAGCAGCATGGAGCACATGCAGATAGCCAAGGTCCAGTGCACAGCCACGGCAGGGGAGACCTAAAGTGGAATGAAAGATCACGGAGTTATGTTTAAAGATGTAAGTAAATATAAAATATATATAATAGAAAAGATGCAAAGATATAAAGAAAAACCCAAAATTACCTAAAATCCTATCACAAAGACAATCACTATCAACACTTTTTCCTTCTAAACTTTTTATTTTGTAATCTTTCTTCTTATTGTCATTTGGCCTGTCACTGCTTAGAAACTATGACCTTTTAGGTCTGTTTCTTCATCTGAAAAATGAAGATAATCTCATAAGGTTGACAGGAAAATGGGATCTTGGAGGGGGGATTAGATTCCTATGATTATGTCACTAGCTTTCACAAGAGGCTTCAGCCTTGTGTTCTTTATATTTCTCTGTATCTGCCACGAAATGATTCCTAAAGCTCTCCCAATGAACAGTAACAGAATCTAAAGATAACTGACTTTTCACATCCCAAAAGTATCTCACCATTTGAAGTTTTTACACAACAATTAATTAAATTATCACTGTGATAGGTGTTTCAGGGACAAAAAAAGGTCACTTTTGACAGCGTCATTCCTCTCAACCCACTTACAATTAAATAGAAAATGAGATAGATGCATAAACAGCTATAACCTAAGGCTGACTCTAAGCACCATTAAAGAGGTACAAAAGTGCAGAAGGATACATTCATATTACATTAAATACACACAGAAGGCTCCCTTTTAGAAGGGCCTTGAAGGATGGGGAAAATATTGCAAAGATGGCAACAAAGGTAGAAGGAACTTCATGAAAAAAGAAAAAAATAATAGTTTGCCTGAAGGCGTTAGGAAAGTAGTGGAAAACTGAAAAAGATAGACTTTTACTTTTTAGTATCTTTTCTGGAATTTTCAGTATAATAATTTTAGAAAGTGGAAATAAGAACTTTACATATTGAAAAAGAAAAATTGTAATTAGAGGGCAGAAGTTATAATGTGGGGTAAAGTAAGAGTAGGTGGTGATCAGTGATTGACATAAGGAAAGAAACAAGAGGGTCCCTGATTTCAAAATGCTTTTGTTTCAGATGCCCATATGCCAAATACAAAGAATGGGCAATAAATCAAGTGAACAAAAGATTACAACATAGGGGCATAAATAGTTTTGAGGAAACACCTCGCAAGCGGATAGATCTACAACTTGAAGAAATGGAAAGTTATACTTTTTATAAATAAGGTTATGTAGGGTCTGCTAATTATATAGTCTGTCCTGCTAGGAAATTAAAATATATAGTTTAGGAATTAGAGCCCACTCCTTAGAACAGGATTTAAATAGTTCTGATGGCAAAACCTTTGAAACTAGAAGTGAAATGTAGTTATTAGGTTGTGTCTATGAGGGATTCCTGGAGTGGCAAAACACAGGATGAAACTCAAAGAAAAATAAAGATACAGAAAGGGTGTGTCTGCATCTCTCTCACCCCTCCTAGGGGCCACGCCAGGGGCTAAAGTCCTACACTCTGCATTTGTTACTGCCTGGCTCTGACAGTTAAAGGCAGAGTCTTCCCACTCAATTCTGCAAAGTTTAAAGTCTCTGAAAAAGAAATACGCACTTTCACTTTTTAGTATCTTTTTCTGGAATTTTCAGTATAATAATTTTAGAAAGTGGAAATAAGAACTTTACATATTGAAAAAGAAAAATTGTTTATAAACATTTTCATGGTCTATTTGGAAAACCTATGAGAAAACTATTAAACAAGTTCAAAGTTCAGTAAAGTGGCCAGTTTCAAAATAATATTTCAAAAAACCAATTTCTTGTCTCATAAGCCATAAGTAGTTAGAACCCCATTCTTAATAGCAACAAAAGTGTTACACTATACAATACCTAAGAATACACTTACAAGAAATGTGCCAAACTCTAATAAAGAAAACTAGATATCTCCACTGATGAGCATAAAATACTGAATAGAAAGCTGCATGTGTTACTGAATAAATAAATATATTTAATGTAATATGTGAAGTTTTCAAATTTTTAAAAATTTAATTTTAAGGGAAAGCTCACTGAAATTTTAGAACTTAGAGAAATAATTCTAAACGTCCAGGAAAAAATATATTAGAATAGAAAAAAGTCTGAAAAGGGACTAATCGGGGGAGACTTTCCCTAACAAACATTAAGGTGAATTTAAAAGTACCAAAATAGGCCTGGCTAGTGTTGCTCAGTTGGTTGTGTTGATCCACGAACCAAGAGGTCACTGGTTTGATCCCTAGGAGGAGGCATGAGGGAAGCAGTCAACTGATGTTTCTTTCTTTCTATCATCTATCTATCATCTATATCTATCATCTACCTACCTACCTCTCTCTCTCTCTCTCTCTCTCTCTCTCTCTCTCTCTATCCCTCTCCCTTCCTCTTTAAAATAACAGAACATATTATTTTTTTGGAAGTATGAAAATAGAACTGGCCCAGAAACACGCACACCCAAAATTATAACCCAGTAGATTAAAACTTGACCCATACCAGGTTACCTTATACAAAAATTAACCTGGAATGGATAATAGACCTAAAAACAAAGATCATAAAACTTCTAAAAGAAAACATAGGAGAATATTTTGTAACTCAGATTAAATAAAGATCTATAATGTAGGCAAGAATCAAAAGAAAAATATAAATTAGAGTTCATCAAAAGTAAAAACTTCTGCTCCACAAAAATCAGATTAAAGAAATGAAGAGACAAACACAGACCAGGAGAAAATATTTCTCTGATAAAGGACTTGTGTTTAGAACTATTTAATTCTTCCAACTCAATACAAAGAATACCCAATTTTTAAAATGAGTAAAAAATATGAACAGATATTTCAAAGAAGATATACGAATGGAAAATACACATATGAAAAGACGCCCATTACTCATCCTTAGAGAAATTTCAATTAAAACCATAATGAGATACCACTATGCACCTACTGAAATGGCTAATATTTTAAAAACTGACAATATCAAATGTTAACAAAGCTGCAAAGTAGCTCGTAAGAAAGTAAAATTGTTGAGCCAATTTGGAAAACAGTTTGGCAGTTTCTTATGAAGTTAAACATGCACTTAGTGTATGAACCAGCATTCCTACTTCTACGTATTTACTCAAGAAAAAGGGAGTCATCGGGAGTCATACAAAGTGCATGCAAATATTCACAGTAGACGTATTCATAACACCCCTAACAGGAAACAACCCAAATATCATCTAATGGGGAACTGATAACAAATTGAGGTATACAATACAGTAGAATGATATTCAGCAAGAAAAAGGAACAAACTACTGATATATGCTAGATGAATCTCACTCAAAAGCATCATGCCAAGTTAAAGAAGACAGACACAAAAGGCTAGATGTTATTTAATACCATTGATATGAAACTCCTGGAAAGTCAAAATTATAGTTATAGAAAGCAGCAGCTGTCTGTGGCTGCAGGTGGAGAAAGAGATCAACTACAAAGTGGCATGGAGGAACTTTTGGGGGATGACGGAAATGTTGCTTCTTGATTTTGATGGTTACTGCATGACTACATACAATTTGTCAAAAGTCAAACTGTCCACTTAAAATGGGTAAACTTTATTATGTGTATATTATGTTACCAATAACATAAAGCTAATTTTTTTAACTTACAGAAATAAGGCACTTCTATGTCTTGAATTTAATTTCCATGGGCTTATTCTGAGCTCAACTTGTTATCTTGCTAACTTAACCAGGCCTTTGTTGGTTATACTTTAGTTTTTATTCAAAGTCCTTCAGTATTATAGTCACAGAAAAATACGAGGATTGTAGTGCTCAGGGGCAGCCATTCAGGTGAAGATATTCATGAGGTAAGTTGTAAATAAGCTTCTATAACTTTGGTGAGAAGCTGGAACTACAGATACAGATCTGGGAGTCATCTGTAGAAAATGGTAGAAACCCTGGAATTGACAAAATTGTACTTTTTTCTCACTGCCATCTCTCATTTCTTACTAATCCACAGAACCAAATAAAATACTTGTTACATCTGATCAGTGAATGACTTGAATTTTAAAAGACCAGCTTTTAAATCAGATATACGTAATAATCACTGAATTTAAACACATTTTCAGTGTATTTATATCTCCAAACTCTGATATCTCACCTGGTTTAATTTTTCAGCGTGATTCAACCTTGAAGTCTCTACTACATTTGACTTAGAAGTCTTTTCCATGTTCAATATTTGCTTCAGTGGTTCTATGTTTGAAGTGGGTCGTGAAAAGCGTGTCTTTGCTACTGGGAAGCTTGGGGGGTACGATCCTTCTTGTTTCATTCTAAAAGGCTGGGTAAAAATTTTACCTTTTGTGAATAAAAGGAGAGAAACATTGTCACTAGAAATTTCTAGTTTATTTTCTAGTGGTTATATACAGAGGCTACTGTGAGCTAAATTGCCCTCAACTTAGAACTAAAAATTAACAAAAGTAAGCTTACATTTTAAATATTAAATCAATTAAAATTTATATATAATGGAAGTGATTAGTCTTCAATGGAAGAAAACCAAGAAATCCTAAGTGTGTCACTGAAAAAGTCAGGACTATCTAAAACTCCACTTAAGGTTATCTGAGTATCATTACAGAGAGGCAGGATTCAATAGGTAAAAACCAAAAAGCTGTGTCTAGTTTAGGAGACCAAAAAGTCTCCCAAGCAAGAAGTCTGCTTAGAACTATGCTTCTCAAACTCGGTAAATATGTGGGAGCAGGGAAATGGGTTGGGAGGAATGAAAAGCTACAGAATAAAGGATATTACTCTAGAGTATAGATTTTTTTCCTTCAAGATTTGTAGGCAGGGGTATAGCACTGGAGAGGTGTATTCTGTTGTACAACATGAAAGATGTAACACTGGACCTCCCTCTTTCTTTATCCTAAGTTCAAGCTCACCAAAACACCCAATTACTTCCAAGATATCCTGAGGATAGAAGGAAGGGCCATGGCCTGGGAACATGAACCTCTTGTAAGTCTAATCGCATGAGTTAGTCTCCCTAAGTGTGAGCACCTCAAGACTACTGATACAGTTGAGGACTAGATTCTAAACACACAGCGGCCCCCAAGGCCTTCCCTGACCAGAGCATGTAAACCCCTGGCATATCCCCATCCAACTACATTATCCACCACTGTTTACATGTTGGTTTGTAAACTCATGACATTCTCACGGTTCACCTATTTTAATCTAAATACACATTTTGGAGAAAAGAAAAAACCACTGAAATAGGCATAAAATCTCCCCAAAGGTTCAGTGTATAGATTCTAAACTGTTAAGGGTCTAGAGAAACACTATACAAATGATCATATTGGTTTCTGAGCCTTTGAGAAGGACAGTGATTGGGAAGGAAAAGCACTGGATGAGCAGTAATAAGAGCTGGGTGTCTAACCAGACTCTACCACTTTTCCAACCATGTGATTTTGGAAAAGTCATTTAGCTTTCCTGAGCTTTGGTGTCCTCTATAAGACCGAGTTACTCACCCTACTTGTCTTTGGTATGGCAATGAGAACCCAAGGTAAAATGCTACACAAATAAGGTCATTATCATTACACTACATAAACTAATGCAGTGCCTGCTATGACATCAAAGATCGGTGATGGCAAAGATCAGATGGCAAATGCTACTAACTAGTATGATTTTTAAAACTTCATTTTCCGTGTTTTATCTTCTTTACATGAACACATAAAATTAATGTTCATTTACAGTGCTCTAGAGAGAGCTGATCTTGTGTTTTTATAATAGATACTACTTACTATGAGCTTACTAAATGCCAGGCGATTTACAGTCCTCATCTCATTTTACCCTTAGCACAATTCCAAGAAGCAAGTATTATCACTTCTAGAGATAAGGCAACTAATGCTTAGACATTTTAAGTAACTTGCCTGACATCCCTCAGCTAGTGAGTGGGTAGAGCCAACATTTAACTTCAGCAAACTGGTGGAGCTTAGCCATTACATACCTATGTGTCACGAGTGCTCCAAAATTTGTTCATCCACAAGTTACCAATGCTAACATGCTTACCTGCTGGCCATCCTCTCTGCTTTTCTTCTGATATGCTCTTCTTTAGCATCAACAAAGAACCTGCTCTGGTCTGCTCTACACAAATAACATCCGAAGCAGCATTCAGCACTTCAAACATAGACAGGAACCCATACTGCATGTACTGGAATGACCGTCCAAATCGCTTAGCAAATGCCTTTTCAAAATCAGAAAGGAGAATGGGAGATAATGCCAGGAGGTCCTTCAACTCACTCTTCACAACGGCTGGAAGAATAGGGGGCACCCTTCCTCGGTAAGGTACTCGCCGATGAAAGCTTGGCCCAGAGCAAACACTGGCCCTTCCTTTCTGCATGGAGTTTCGAACCTTATGACCACTTCTCTGTTTTGCAACTAAACTTGCTATTCCTTTGGTAGATTCATCTGGAATGGCTAAAGAGATGCAAAAAAAGAAATCATATGTAGGTGAAAATGTACTCCCGTCTTCATCCTTTGTATCTGTGGTTATATAGACATGTTTAAACTCTCCATGTAGATGTGTATCTAGGTAGCACGATAAATATGAATCCTTGGTTCTTTTATTTTTTGCATTTTGGACAACAGCTTATTAGCTCCTCTACCAAAGGATGAAGAGAGAAAGGTAAAATACACAATATCATCATTACTGCTAATTGACTCCTTGAAAGATCTGAAACTCTTGAGATGAACAACAAACTTCCCTTGGATGTGTGTGTGTGTGCGCTTCATGGAATTAAAAAAATGGTTTTATAATTAAAAAGTCCCATTGTTATGTTTCTCCCAACTTAAGGTACCATAACCTCAAGTCATGTGCAAATACAGTTTTTGTAAATGCACATTTGGGGGGGGGGGGGGTTAATTTTGCTAACGCTCTTAACTTTACTCACAACCTCAAAGGTAGGTGCCTATAATCACCTCCTCCCCACTCCCCGCCCCCCATTAAGATCGCCTGCCTAAGATGCGGGATAATTGCTAAAGCTTTACTAAGTGACTATTATTACAAAGTGTACCTTTCAGTATGACAGTACCATCCCCGCAGGGGCAGACGCTGACAACGTCCGGCATGTCCAGCACCAGCTCCATGGTGGACCGATACCCGAGGATCCGCAGCGGTAAATGGTTCCCGACCATTAAAAGGTACTCTTTTTCCAGCTGCTGCGGGGTCAAACCATCCTTGGTGGAAATGAGAAGTGACCTGATTTCTTTCCTCAGGCATTCCAGTACGCGCTCTTGTTCAGACATTGCACCCTATGGGATTTAAGGCAGAAACACAGCTCCTAAAAAAAAAAAGCAAGAAAACACAAGAGTAAAAAAAAAAAATTTAAAATTAAAACGACCAATAGGGAAACAGGAACTGAGATGTGAGTTTTAAAAGTGTTAAGGCAGGAGCAACAGCACGAGGGTCCCGTGAAACCCGCGTTCGGCAAAGCCCTGCCCCCAGGATCCACCTCGGCCCCTGCGGATGAACCTGCGCGCGCCCCACTGGACGGACGGGCTCCGGGCCCGGGCCGGCAACCAGCCCGCCGCTGCCGCCGCCGCCCGCCGTCCGAGCACAGGCGCTCGCCCCAGCAAACCTTCCCCAGCCCCCACCCACGGGGGCTCCCGCCTCCTCTCACCCGGGTCCTCCCGGCCGCCCCTCCCCACTTCGCGGGGTGAGCCGACCCCTTCCCCGCCCCCAACGTCTCAAGGCCCCCGGGCGGTGCGGGCAGCTGTCCTTCCACCTGCCCGCCGTGCGCACGAGCTGGGGGGCAGAGGCCCAGGGAGGGGCCGGCGGGGCGCTGCCCCGCGGCGCGGCGCGGCCCTGCGTGGCCGCCACTCACCCGCGTCGCCCTGGCGCCGGCGCTGCCGTTGTGGCCCCGCAGAGTCCCGGGCGCTCCGTCCGACGAGCGACTCGGGGAGAGCGCGGTGGAGGCGGCCCGCGCGCTTCTGCGCCTGCGCACGGCCGCCCGACGGTCGACGGCTCGCGCCGGGCCCCGCGCGCCAGCCCCGGGCTCGCGGCCCGCGGGACGGTTGGGCGGGACTGACGGCGCCGGGGTCCGGGCTGGGGCCTGGCGCAGTGGGGGGCCGCTTGGGCCCGCTCACAGGCGGCGTTGCGGCTGCCTCCTGGGGTCGCCGCGGCCTGCCTCCTGCGACGTGGCTGCCGGAGACGCAGGGTGGGGCCGAGCGCCTCTCCGCCCGCCTCGCGCGGGGCAGGGGGCGGGGGGCAGGGGGGCAGGGGGGCCCGCCCGGAGGAGAAGGCGGAGGGGTTCTTAGCCTGGGGGAGCCCCGGAATCACCGGGGGAGCTTATTGAAGAGGGGCGGGGAGCGCGGGGGGAGGGGTGGGGAAGATGCCCAGGGCTGAGCCGCAGGGACGCGGCTTCAGCGGCTCTAGACCAATCGGGGTGACCGCGGGCAGTCCTGGCGCCGGGCGGAGAGTCACCAGAACTGGAGGGCTGCAGGGGACTGAGGAGGGCTTCCCGAGTGAGCGGGGAACATCCAGGAGCCTCTGGAGATGGAAGAGCTGGGAGACTGACGACGAGGATGTTCTTGGGAAACGAACCCAGGATGGCTGTATTGGATGGGTGGGATGAGCCAAATTTATAACGTGCTCGAAAACCAGAAGCCAGTTTAAGGGGTAGAATAGAGAGGCATAATGCACGACCTTAAAATGTACAATCCAACTAAAGGAGCAAGCCAAGCCAAAAGATAACCAAGGGAATTGAATCCAGAAGGAGCCCTGAGCCCTGGCTGGCGTGGCTCAGTGGTTAGAGCGCCCGCGCGTGCCCCGGGAGGTTGCGGGTTCGATTCCCGTGAAGAAAAACAGCTTGGGTATTTTCTTCAGAGCAGTTATCCATAAGGGATCACGCGGCCTTTGGGGAAAGGCTGGGACAAAGGTTTGTAGTGCTGTACTTGGATGCAGTGTTTCAGCAGCATCCCTCTTTAAGAATATCTGGAAATGGGGGACATCTGTAATTATTTCAACAATAAAAGTTTTTAAAAATATCTGGGCTATGCCCAAGAGGCTCTGGGTCTGGGATCTGATTTAGCTCTGCGAATGGGGTGACAAGCCATGTCTCTCATTCATGAGTTGCCTCTGTTCCCCAAACCTGGAATTGTGTTTTCTTGTTTTTTTACTTTTTGTTGTTACATACAGTGGTGCCTCAGCTTTCGAATGTGACCCGTTCCGGAAGACCGCTCGAGTTCTGAAACGTTCAAAAACCGAGGGATCCACAGCCCACAGCTAGGCCTCAGGATCTTGCCCTCAGCGGAAGCCACGTGGCACGTTCGAAAACCGAAGCATTTCCTTCTGGGTTTACGGCGTTCGTAACCTGGAATGTTCGTCAACGGAGATGTTCGAAAACTGAGGTACCATTGTATATCAAAATGTTAAATTCATTCCTTGGATCCTACAATTGATTAAGCATAACCAGAGAGCTCTGTGAGTCAAGACCAACGTGTTTTCCACCCCGCTGCCTATTATGATGACCAGAGCCCATTTTTTTCTGGTAATTAACTGTCTCCACCTGGTCTCCTCCCATTCCTGCTTGCCTCTGGGAGTGTGTTTCAATTGCAGCTGCTCCTACCAGCATTCCTTCCTTAGAAAACAGCCAGTAAGGAGTGTAAGACTGTGTGTGTGTGTGTGTGTGTGTGTGAGAGCCTCTGAAGCTTTAATATATGCCTCATGATGGGGTTGGGTGAAAAAGGTGAAGGTGTTACTGGGCAGGGAACTTCGCCCTGAGTGGGACTGTCTAGGGCCAGCAGGTAGTATGTGGGTTCTTGACTTTGTGCAGGAAAAACTTCATGAGTCCAGGTGGCTATGCAGGTATGTTTATTAAAACTGGGGACAGTGAAATAAGGAAGGACATAGCTTAGAAGAAGCAACGGGCACAGCCGGCATCACTCAGCGGTTAAGCATTCACCTAAGATCCAGGAGACTGAGGTTCGATTCCCGGTCAGGGCACATGCCCAAGTTGCAGCTTGATCCCCAGAAAGGGGTGTTGAGGAGGCAGCTGATCAATGACTCATCATTGATGTTTCTCTTTCTTTCTCCCTCTCCCTTCCTCTCTCTGAAATCAATAAAAGTATATTGTATAAAAGGGGGAAAAAGCAACAGAAGAGCCCAGGCAGGGGTGCCTTAGCTCACTGGGAAGTCAAAGGAAAGGGGACCTTGGAGACAAGTTCAGGAGGTTAACCTGGAATGAGCTGCTGCTGCCCATTGCTACCTGGTTGCAAGTCTCATGGAGTCCTTAAAAGTTTAGGAGATGAGTACCTGTGGGGGGAGAACAGGAGGAAGGGAAAGGTGGGCTTTTATCTCTCTTGCAGGCGGGAATCTTAGGTGAGGTCTCAGGGGAGGGTTTCAGCAGAATAGTCATAGTTTTCCTGGTGTGCCCTTTCAGGGTCATGGTCTCTACAGATTGGTCAGCACCAGGGCTGGCATCACCCACCTGCTTTTACTGCTTTTCTGGGCCTGGAACTCAAATACAACGGAGGCCTAGATGTTATCTAGGGAGGTGACCTTCTGTATCTGGCTATAAATTGCTCGGCCAGTTTGTTCAGGCCATCTCTAATGCCAAAGCCTCGGATCGGCTCTCATCAGTACCACTTTCCTGGCCCACTGCTGTGCCCTCTTGGTTGGTCTCTCTGCCACCTACTAATTGAGAAAGTCAAATTAAAGTGAAGTAGAAAAAATGTCAAACTTAAATCCCCATAGCTTCTTACAGCTCTAAGATGAGATTCACAATTTTATCTAGTGACAATGAATTCCAGCCTTTTCATTAAGTAATTCATACAAGTCAATATTCACTCCTTTGTTTATCCAAACAGATATACAATTTCAAAACAATAAGTGAAATAAGTGTAATGTAAAAAGTCTTGAAATCTTTCATGACCTTTTGACTCAGAAACAAACTGAAAAGTGAACAAATTTAATTGTTCCTCCCCTTCCTCTAGTAACCCCATTCCCATAGACGTCAGTCTCTTAAGTCCAAACAAGGAGTAAAGTATTAAGGGCTTAAAAATGTGTACATATAATATTTTCAACAAAGGGATGACCAACATCAATTAAGAAGGAATCTGAAAGAAAACAGCCACATCATTAAAAGAGTAGATGAGGCCAGCCAGCTGGACTCCTGTTGCTGCCTCAGCTCTCCTCCACCTCTCAGAGATGCTGTGTTGACCTTTTTACCACGGAGTGCGATGCACTTTCTCAGATATCGTCGTCGTCATTTATAACCCCAACAGGCCTGTGTTCTAAGCAGGTGCTTGTAGCGATTGCCGTTACATACGGATATAAAAAATGAAGTAATGCTTATGTACCTTGTCAGTGGCCCTACAGCAAAAGAGACTGAGAACAAGCACCCAACTTAGGTCCAGCACCACACAGGACCTTTTCTCACCAGTTTTTCTTCTACAAGAAATCCCTCTATCTTATTGGGAGACAGGGCACAGTTTTGAGAACATCATTTTCCTAGATATCCTGCCAATTCTTGGAGTAAAAATTGAGCTGAAATTTTAGTTCAAGAGTTTAGGACTCTCAGTCAAATTAATTTGTAACAGAATCAAAGACTGAGGGGGAAAAAATCACTAAGTGCTACCAACACTTTCATACTTTTTCAAATAGGGAAGTCTTTACAGGATGATAAGGTAGCTGTGTTTAATAGCAACTGTTAATTTGAGTGAATGCTAAGCAATGATACTTTTCCCTCTAAGGGCCAAATGCAGCTTCAGAATTTTTCTCACTGTGCTTCTCTGAGCAGGAACATTCCCTGATGCAGGCACATAAGAGGTCCTAGGTTGAGAGTAAAAACCACATCTACTCAACTTGCTTTATTACTAATCTTTTCATTAGTTTATTCCCAGTGGCCTAACTTGGAATATATGGGAGAAAGCAGTGAAATGGTTTTTCCGGGTCCATTGGTGTTATTTGGGTCCTCATTTTTAATACGATTTTTGAGGGGTGGGGGAGGAAGCTATTGCTGTGTGAATGCAGACACTAAAAAAAATAAGTGAACAGCCCGGCCCACGTGGCTCAGCAGCTGATGAACGATCCAGGAGATCGCGGTTGGATTCCGGGTCAGGGCACATGCTCGGTTGCGGCTTGATCCCCAGCAGGGGGCGCGCACGAGGCGGCGGATCAGTGAGCCTCATCAAATGTTCCTCCCTCCCTCCCTGTCTCTGAAATCAATAAAGACATATACATTTAAAAAAAAATAATAAGTGAACATTATTTCTACCATCATATGAGTTGAGCTATTTGAGTAGAACCATAAATCTTGAGTTTGTAGGGGTATCTAGACCAACCTGGCGTTCAGTGAGAAACAAGTTAGGAGCAGAGAGCAAATGAGAACCTATTCACTGGGTCGGGACGCTCGGCAGGGCGCGGGCCGCTCCCCGGCTGGCTGCGGGGGGAGCATTTCCAGTGAACCTCGCAAAGCACAGCCGCCGTCAGCCGGGAAGCCTGCGCGCCCCTGCCCAGGGCGCAGCTGCTTAACCAGGTCTCCTCCCTCCGGTGGCCCTTCGAGAAGCGTCGCGTCATCACCAGGCTCGAGCCCCTGTAAAAATTTAGACGTCAGTGTGTGTGCGAGAGAGGAGGGAGACCCCAAGGCCTTCCCCTTTCCCCCTTTTAGCATTTAAATGCCCCGGCGGTCTGGCCGAGCGCAGCGCCTACGCCGTCGCCGCGAGAGCACCGGGGGTGCGGGGCGGCGCGCGAAGCCGTCGGGGGAGGGGAGGGGCCGGGCGGCCTCGGGCGGGCTCCGCGGCGGGGAGAGGCCGCGCTTGGGGGGCGGTTTCTGACTTCCCCTTACAGTTACCCTAATTGGAAGGCTTTTCTGGACCCCCGCGCTGTCTGGCAGGACCCCAGGGCCCTACGGCAGGGGGCGCTCGCAGCCCCGGCGCGGGCACTTTGGGTACAGGGCCTGCGGGAAAGAGCCGCGCCCACGCTCACCGTGAAGGTCACGCCCAGCCTCGGGCCGCGCCCCGTCTGCGGCTCCTCCGAGGGGCGGCTGTCCCGCGTCGCCCGAGCCAAGCCCCAGCCCCGGGTCCCGCCCTGCCCCGCCCCCGTTCATTACTGTCCCGCAGACGACGCGGCGGGGACTGCGCGCCGGGGCCCTGGCGCTCTGAGGATGGAGCGGAGGGCTCGGGGCGCCTCCCGAGAGCCCCGGGGCAGGGGCGGCGGGGCCCCGCCCAAGGACGGCAGGAGGGCGAAGGCCGAGGGGGGCGGCGGGGGCCGCGGGCGCCGGGCCGCCGGGCGGTCGGGGAGCCCCGGGGAGGCCCGCGCGCCCCCCGCCGCGGCAGCCACCGTGGTGGACGTGGATGAGGTCCGCGGCTCGGGCGAGGAGGGCACCGAGGCGATGGCGCTGCTGGAGAGCGAGCGGCCCGAGGAAGGTACAGCGGACGGCGGGGCTCGGGAGGGGCGCGGCCTTTGCGGGGGGACCCGGGGGGCGTCGGATAAACTGGAACGAGCACCGAGGCGGGAGCCTGCTCGCCCCCCCCCCCTCCGGCATGCTCCCAAACGCTTCGGAAGAAACACAGACGACACAACCCAGTACCCTTGGCTCAGGGGCCAGCCAGGCGCGGGAGGCGGGCCCAGCCCGCGCGGCCGAGAAACCCTGCAGCCGGGGTTCGAGGCCATGGGGGAGCCTGTGGGCGCGTGAGCTGGCGGCCCTGGGCAGCTCTGCAGCACCGGGCCTTCCTCATACCCACCCTGCAGGCCCACCCGGAAGCCTGGTCACGCTTCCCTGGGATGATCGTTTTTCTAAACGCAGAGCCCGGCAGAGAAGAGCCAGACCCGAGTTCAGGTCTCAGCCCAGCCGCGCGCTAGCCACGGGCTCATTCCTAGGCGCCTGCCTCAGAGGGTACCTGTGAGGGTCACAGATGAGGCGTCCAGAGCACTGTGCTCAAAGCCTGGAGCAAGGAGCAAGCTCGGTTAAAACAGGACCCCTCAAGCTGAGAGAGAGCCAGGTTAGGTCAAAGGAGGGACTCGCAGGGAGAGGCGTCTGGCTTCTGCAGGTCAAGCAGCCCTTAGGAACACGTTTATCTGCTTCCAGTCCTTTTAATAATGAGCAAAAGGGGAAAAAATTATTACACCTTAAGTGTAGGATGAAGCTTAAAGGAAATTAAATAAGGAATCGTTGCATTACACTGCGTTCTGCCGGCTGTGACGTTTTAACGTGTCCTGGTGACCAGCAATGCAGTACCTGCTGGAGCACCGACAGCTGTGATTTGAGAAGGACTTGTGCAGTCAGGGCCACGTCGTGCGGACCCTGTGAATGCTGTTTTGCCCACGTGATGCCCTTCCATCGGTCAGAAGGGTCCAGTCATTAAATGGTTATTGGGTTCAGTGCTACAGTGAGGCTGAGATTAGAGGGCTTGTATGGGCTTCAGACCACATCGGAGGGGGAGGCAAGGTGTTTCGCTGAGTATTATCATTCCCATAGCACAGATGAAGGAAAATGCTGAGAAATTAAGAAACTTGCCCAAGACCTACAGCGGGGAAGTGGAGAAGCCGGAATTCTAGAGTAAGACAAGCTGGTGGAAAAGCCCCCCCTTGCATAGTGCTGCCCCTGACTTCTGGTCATGGTCCCAGCACTGCCGCCAGCCGGCTGTGGGGCAAATACCTTCACATGTGTGGGCTTCACTCGGTCTCTCCAGCTACCAAGTGACTGGAGCCTGGGGCCCTAAGCAGTGGATGAGACGACTCACTGAGGATGAGGCAGCCTTGCTGAGCCCTTGGCTGGGAGGTTTCTGTGGCTCCCAGGAGGAAGGGAAGCGAGAGGCAGCAACATCCTCACTCAGCACCGCACACCCCCAGCCAGGCTGCTTAAGATCTGGGAGAAACGAAAAGGAGCTTCCCTTTACCAAAATGCTGGAGATTCTTGGACTGTGTCATGTCTAAAGACTCCTCCTGCTTTAACATTGAATGGTTCGCTAGTCACTTAAATGAAACAAATTGGATATTCAAGGAACTCGTTCCAAGTGAGTAATATTTTGTGAGCAAAGCTTCAAGTTAGGTTTTGGGTCTAGGTATTCGTTTTCTGTTCGCATCCCTGAACTACTGTAGGAAGGAATTTCGAGGCCTTCGCGCCGACAGTACACCAGCCCTGGGAACTGCCTTCTCCGATACCCAGCTCACTCTGATGTTCCCATCAAAGTCTACAAACTGCTCTGACCCTAGCAGCAAGGACTTGACCAACATGCACTAGTCAGTGAAGATGGCGAAGTTTTGATACACTTGTTCTTTTTTTATTTTTAAGGCACCAAGTCGTCTGGTTTAGGGGCCTGTGAGTGGCTTCTTGTCCTCGCGTCCCTGCTCTTCATCATCGTGACCTTCCCTTTTTCTGTCTGGTTCTGCATAAAGGTGAGATCCCATGAGGACCCAAGAAGTAATTGCCCGGAGCCTCTCCCTAACGCTCCCCACTCTGTCCGCTCTGCCTGGAATGCCCTCCCACTCACCGTGCAGGAGAGCGCTTACTCCTCTAAGACGTTGCTCAGCTGTACCTGGGAAGCCTCCCTTGACTCCCCTAGACTGTCATTACCTTCCTCCTGCTTTCACATCCATTCTAGCACACGTATAATATTTGTTGGCACCCGGTCTCGCCCATTACCCTGAGAGCCCTTTCAGGACAGAGGCTGCACCTAGGCCATCTGCCCTCAGTAACACAGAGACCAGCCCCAAAGACGTCATGATGCCCAATCTGACACTTCCAGGAAGCTTCTCAGGCAGCTTCCACGGACCGTGAATAACAATCATCTTGGCCCACAGGTGGGACACTTGCTTGCCCCTGAAGTAAATGGAGACCTGCACCAGTTTGGGAAGATTTAGAAGTGCGAGGGATTTGTGGGTGGCGTTGTCTGTGAAATATTGAGGGAAGGGGAATGAGAGCGGGCAGGGGGAGCCTTCAGGCAGGGGTGCAGGCCTGACACCTTTGCTGTGAGAAGAGGAAGGAAAGGGTTGGACAGAAGTAGCCTCAGACCGTGGTGCAGCTGTAAAGAAAGGCTTGTCCAGCCTACAGGGGAACCCCAGGGCAAAGCCTGATTCAGGGGGGAGTCCCACAGTGGGCAGAAATAGCCCCTGCCCTGCTTAGCCATCACCTGGAGCTGCCAGGCAAGAGCGTACCCTTGACTGGAGCATTAAGGATGCTGCTGGGGCCACTGCTGATTGCTCTTCCTCCTATTTTGGGGGGAGAATTTGTGACTAACTGGTGTTACTTTTCCTTTAAGTGTTTGGCAGAATTCACCAGTGAAGATATCTAATCCTGGAGTTTTCTTAGTGAGAAAATTTTAAGCTACTAATTTAATCTTTTACTTGTAGTTCTTTTCAGTTTTTCTTTTTCTTCTTGAGTCAGTTTTAGTAGTTTGTGTATCTATAGGACGCTGTAATTTGTTGGTGTATAGTTCATGGTATTTTCTTATAATATTTTTTGTTTCCTTAAGGACAGTAGTGATGTCCCTGTATCTTTCCTCTTTGAGTCCTTGTTTTAGCGATTTGAGGCTTCTCTCTTTTTTCTTGGTGAGTCTAGCTAAATATTTGTCAATTTTGTTGATCTTTTCAAAGAACCAACTTTTGATTCTGTCAATTCTCTCTGCTGGTTTTCTGTTTTCTATCGCATTTATTTCCACTCTAACCTTCATTACTTTCTTTCTTCCTGCCTTAGGTTTAGTTCACTCTTCTATTTCCAGTGTCCTGAGGTAGAAGATCAGGGTATTATTTTATGATATTTTTCACAGTTTGAAACAAAATAGAAGAAGTGGTATTAAAATATACTCTCCTTTTCTGTTAACTAATAATTAATACATATCGAAGCTAATTATTCAGAAGTCACAGAAAAATACAAGATTGAACATGCTGTGGTAGACATGCTGTGATTTCTTTGATTTAGGGAATGCTGGACATTAGTGGAGCCATTCTTTTTTTAGATAATCATGACTCTTTAATCAAAATTCTGTTCACAGTCTTGAAAATGAACATGGCCAATATACTTTTTCATTGGTTTCTGAAATTCTACATTTACTAAATGTAGATTTTGGCTGCCTAAGTATTAAGTTTTTTCTTGGTTCTCAAAACAAAAGATTCCTGATACCTAGGATTACTCTCATGTGAAGGCCTTTGGAAGACTCTCTTTTTCTTTCTTGGAGTGATTCAAAAGTATTAAATTTCCTTTTAGATTGTACAGGAACATGAGAGAGTAATTATATTCCGACTGGGACATCTGCTTCCAGGAAGAGCAAAAGGCCCAGGTAAGGAACACTTTTTTTAACTCCCTGTAGACTTACCAATTTCTTTAATCCATGCATATTTGTCATATGAACTTCAGATTACATGAAGTAACTTGATTTATGATATCTCCATTTTCTAATCTGTTACTTGTAACATGGTTTATTAAGAAATTCTTCAGAGAGCATTACTACCAGGTCACAATAACCAAGAGAGGGAATGGCTGCAGAGAGCTAAATGCCAGGGCCAGGCTGGCTGGAGTAACAAGTAGCCTTAGAACCCATGGCCAGGCACCAGTTTTAATAGAATGTGTGTATGGTCAGAGTTCTGTGAATTCTCAGAGCAAAGCGGAGCTAATTCAGAGTCTAGAGGGTCAAACCAAAGTATGGGAGATAGGCAGAGTTCAAGGTCCAAGTAAAAAACTGGTCTTTAGTTGGTGGAATTTAAGATACATAGATTGAGCACTTCTTGTACTTCAGATACTGTATAACTCCAGAGATATAAAGGTGGAGGAATGAGACATGGTTTCTGACCTCTAGGGCCTTAATGTCTAGTGGAGTTGATGTTCGGAGGTCCAGGCTGCTAATGGGCACTGATAGAAGTATGGTTAGTCTGGAAAGTCTAGTAGTTGGGGTTTGGGAATTCAAGCGAGCTAGGAAAGCATGAGGA
The DNA here is from genome assembly GCF_964146895.1 of Miniopterus schreibersii. Taxonomy (NCBI): domain Eukaryota; kingdom Metazoa; phylum Chordata; class Mammalia; order Chiroptera; family Miniopteridae; genus Miniopterus; species Miniopterus schreibersii. The sequence goes on along the minus strand of NC_138119.1, from coordinate 19,896,853 downwards.
GGAAAATACCAGGGTGCATATATTGGGAAGGATCCAAGTTCCCAGCCAGCTCTACAGAAACAGGTGGAGAATAGAGACCAGACTAGAAGACACAAATCAAAGTTTGAAGATTCATAATCAACAGATGGGTCCACACAAAAGTAGAGCCAGAGCCAGTAGTTCTAGGACAGGGACTACTGGCTGGCTCTAGTTTTTGGCATCCTCGACTGGGGCTAGAAAGGACTGGTAGCTGGGCTGCTTCCCGGAGAGATCCTGGGCTCTGTGAGCTGCTGCTGCTTCTAACAAAGCTTTGGCTCTAAAGGAGCCCACAGTGTCCAGTGGGATCTCAGAAAAATCTCAATAAGTCAACCTGAAAATATTCATTGCACATTGACCCTGAACATTGCATTGGGTGGATGACGAATAATTAACCAAAGAGAAGGCTGGTATCATGATATCGCGATTCTGATTACTTCTGGGGCTCACCATTTAAGAAATACAACATGGAAGTTGCTGGCTCTAAAGTTTGTCACCTTGGTACAGGCATGGATTCAAAATTAATTTTATGAGCACCTAAAAGGCACTAAGTCAGGTAGTAAAGCTAACACTCCTGTCAGTGCGTAAGACATTCCTGTCAGGGAATTCAAATCTAGGGAAGGAGACAGACATGTCACCCCAGAATGTGGAGCAGTCAGCACCATGACCAAGGTGGCCATACCGCCTATTTGCTGGGGCCCATCTCTGTGTATGCCTGTTGTCCTGGAGTACGTTGTAACAGTGCTTTCTTTTCACCCTCAAAAGTATTCCAGATTGAACAACAATTACATGGTAACCTTTGCAACAAGAAACACACTGTAGGGGCAGTGGTGGGATCACCCCATGGCCTGTATATAGTTGCAGGTTAAGAAAAGCAATGCAGTGTGAAACCTGACCCCCCAAAAGTGAACCCCAAACAGTCTCCATGCTAGCCTTTCACCTGTCACCCCCCCACCCCTTCCAGGGCTTTTCTTCTTTTTGCCCTGCCTGGATACCTACCACAAGGTTGACCTTCGTCTCCAAACCTTGGAGGTACCCTTTCATGAGGTAAGCCAAATAATGGATTTTGCTCTCTCTCTACATTTTACATGGCTGAGCTACCAGTTCTGGTCCAGGGCAAAATGACTACTTAAGAACAAAAGTAGAAGAGATATGGACTACGTCAAAATGAAAACCGTACATCAAAGAACACAATCAACAGAATGAATAGGCAACCTATGGAATGGAAGGAAATATTTGAAAATAACGTATCTGCTAACGGGTTAATATCCAGAATATATAAAGAAATATAACAACAAGAAAGCAAAAAAAAAAAAAATTAAAAATGGAAAAGGACTTGTGATGGTTAATTTTATGTGTCAACTTGGCTAAGCTTTGGTACCCAGATATTTGGTCAGAAACATCTGGATGTTGCTGTGTAAGTCCTTTTTAGATAAGATTAATATTTAAATCAGTAGACTTTGAGTAAAGCCGACTGTGCTCCATAACGTGGCTGGGCTTCACCCAATGGGCTGGAGGCTTTAAGAGAAAGATTAACCTCCCCTGAGGAGGAGAGAGTTCTGCCTACAGACTGCTCTCAGACTTGAGCAGCAACATCTACTCTTCCTTGGGTCTCCCATTGACCTACCCTAAAGATCTGGGACTTCTGGGTATATACCCCAAGGAAAAGAAAGCAAAATTTTGAGGAGGTATTCATATACTTACATGTTCGTAGCAAAATTATTCACAATAGCCAAAAGGTGAGAGCAACCCAAGTGTCCATCAGTGGCTGAACAGACAGACAAAATGTGGTGCATACCTACCACCGGAGGTTACTCAGCCTTGAAAAGGAGATTCAAGCATATGCTACATCGTGGATGAACCTTGAGAACATTAAGCTCCGTGAAATAAGCCGGTCACGAAAACACAAATACTGCATGATTCCACTTACATGAGGTACCCAGAGTCGTTAGACTCAAAGAGACAGAAAGTAGAATGGTGGTTACAGGGGTTGGGGGCAGGAATGGAAAAGTGGTTGCTAAATGGGTTTCAGTTTAACAAGATGAGTTTGGGAGATGGGTTGCACAATATGAACGTACTTAGCACTACTGAACTGTACACTTAAAATGGTTAAGATAATAGATTTGATATGTGTATTTCACCATAATAAAAAATTAAAAGGAGATAACACCTAGATTTTTCTATTAGTAATTTAGATTTACAATCCTTTCCTAAATTGTCCCCCACTTTTAGTTTGAAGTTTTTCTCAATCTTTCTCTTGTTAAATAAAAATTACATATATATCAAAGGCTTATTTTAGATAATAAAATGTAAAAAAGGAAGAAATGAAATTTATCCCCAATCCTATTACCTATAGGTATTGATGTTTTGAAGTGTATCTTTTCAGACTTATCTATGTATATGGTTATATTTACAGAAAGGAATATATATCGAACCATACATTGTTTGGTAGCATGATTTTTTTTACCCAACAATTTTTGTGATCATCTTTTCATGTATTAGCTGTGTTTCTACCCTTTTATTTTAAATGGATACATAGCATTCTATTGTATGGATGTATGTACCACAACTTACAATTCCCCATTGTTGATATTCTTTCCAATTTCTTACTACAGTAAGCAATACTGTGAATAACATTCTTGCAGCTAAATCCTTATACTCTGTCCTTGTGATATGATAGTTTCTAAACACGGAGATGCTGAGAACACGCGTCTGTTAGGGTGCGTGGTGTGCGTCACCAGTCTGCCCTCTAGTGTACACCCAGCACGCAGAACATGCGAGTGCTTGTTTCCCAGACTGTTCTTCTCTTTCAGCATATTTTTTTGGCATCAGTTTAAAAAGACCTGATAAACAACTGATGTTTTCATATAAGAAAATTCTTCCTGATTTTTTTTTACAAAAAGATTTACAACAGGACTTCTTTAAATTGTGAGTTCTTTGGTGTAGTTAATAAAAACTCCATAATCTTCAGAAACATGTCTATTTTGAATAAAGGGTGGGCAACTACTATTTCCTTGCTAAAATCTTGCTCTGAGAAAATTCCCCTTGAACACATTTAGTTCCAGTTCCTCTAACCCCGCATGGGAAAGGAGTCTGAGAATCAGGCCTGTCAGCCATACTTTTTTTTTCTGCCTAGGTTGTGACCAAAGACATGTTTATAATGGAGATAGATGCCATCTGCTACTACCGAATAGAAAATGCCTCTCTTCTCCTAAGAAGTCTTGCTCATGTGTCCAAAGCTGTCCAGTTCCTCGTGCAAACCACCATGAAGCGTCTGCTAGCACATCGATCCTTCACTGAAATTCTTCTGGAGAGGAAGAACATCGCCCAAGATGTAAAGGTACCTTGATAATGTTGAATGTGTTGGAATATCTCTTTCTCTCTTATTCACTTTTTTTGTTGGTCATTTATTGAATCTTCCATGTGCCAGACATTCACTGTTGAAGGTGTCACCCCTTACGGAGCTGATAGCTAAGTAAAAGGCTGCACATTGACCCTGAGCCAATCACAGTAACCGTCTAGTGCAGGTTGGGGAATCGTTGCTATTGCTTTTGCTCTTAACTCTATTCCAGCAGCTTTAGACTCACTGTAAAGTGCCCACATAGCACAAAGTGGTGGGAGTGGGAGCTGGTGTCAGGGAGGGGGAAGGCAGGAGGGGTTAAATGCCACCAACAGGAAGGACATGCAAATACCTGTAATTGAAAGCGATTTGGGAGAGAGACTACAGACTCTGGTCCCTAATAAGTGCATTTTAAAACAGATTTAACAAATACACCATCAGTATCGTTTCCCATTGCTTTTAAATATGTTTAAATTTTTTTTTTAAAATTGATTTCAGAGAGAGGAAGGGAGAGGGAGAGAGAAACATCAATGATGAGTCAGCTGCCTCCTGCATGCCCCCTACTGGGGGTCAAGCCCACAACCAGGCAGTGAGCCCCCCCCCCAAATAAAAATTGAACCATGACCTCCTGGTTCATTGGTCAACATTCAGCCACTGAGCCACACTGGCCAGGCTCACTTCCCATTGCTTTTATAACAAATTACCACAAACTTAGAGGCTAAAAGAACATTAATTTAATCTTTAACAGTTTTGAAGGCCAGAAGTCCAAAGTCAGTTTCACTAGGCCAAAGTCAAGGTGTCAGCAGGGCTGGTTCCTCATGGAGGCTGTGAAAGGAGAATCCGTCCCTTGTCTTTCTCAGCTTCTAGCGGCCACCTGCATTTCTTAGCTCACGGCCCTTCCTCCACTGTCAAAGTGCATCATTCTGCTCTCTGCTTGCATCATCACATCACCCTCTCTTCTGCAGTCAGACCTCCCTCTGCTCCCCTCTTATAAGGACACTAATAAGAACCACCCACAGGTTGTCACTGACATCTCAACTCTTCCCTCCACAGGTCGCCTTGGATTCAGTGACCTGTATTTGGGGAATCAAAGTGGAGAGAACAGAAATGTGGGTAGGAAATTAACTGGGAAGAACAATATGATAAATGGAAACATTTTGGTTTCATTTAAAATTTTTTATTTGATATTTTCATTGCATAAGTATGGCTATAACTATATTAGCATAAATTTGGGGGAGAAAAAAGAAAAAATGCCTATTATTTCATAAGCATAACACGATCACTGTGACATTTGGGCAGATTACTTTCACGTTTTCTATGGATTAAAAAGATTTGAGATAAAATTACATAACATTAAATTCCTCCTTTAAACCATTTGAAAGTACAGTTCAGTGGTTTTTAGTATATTCACAAAGTGGTGCAATTGTCACCACCATCTAATTCTAGATCATTTTCATTACCCCAGAAAGCAAGCCTGCACCCACTAGCAGAAACTCCCCATTTTCCCTTGCCTCCCAGGCCCTGACAACCACTCTCTCTGGATTTGCTTCCTCTGGCCATTGGATATAAATGCATTTATACTATATGCGGTCTTTGTGACTGGCTTCTTTCACTTCGCATGTTTTCAAGGTTCATCCATGCTGTGGTGTGGATCAGTCTGTCATCCATTTTTACGGCCGAATACTATTCCATCGTGTGACTGCACCACTATTTATTTATGTACTCACTGGAGGTGGACGTTTGGGTTGCTTCCACTTCGGGGCTATTATGAATAATGCTGCAGTGAACATTCATGTGCAAGTTTTTCTGTGAATACGTTTTCAGTTCTCTAGGAGTGGAATGACTGGTTCATATGGTAACTCTATATTTAACTTTCTGAGGACCTGCCAGACTGTTTTCTATCTATATATTTTTCAGAGTTACATTCAGGGTAAAAATAAAAGTTTGTATCTTTTATGCAGTACATTAAGTACTGTTCTTATTTGGTCAGTTCTACCCTTTTCAAAGTTAGTTCTCTTGGATAAACTTAGATGACTTCTCTTATTATTAATAGTGTGGCTCTTCAAGGCTTTTTTTCATTGTTCAAATTTAATAGCTGGGATTTAGATTAAACTAAGTGGGGGAAAATCAACATAATCCATCAAGAGAAAATTTGTTCTACATATAAAGAGAAGACCTTAGCTCTACTATATAGCATTGGTGATGATAAAAACCTGCATTCGGGGCACTGACCCTTGAGACACTCAGTCCACTGCCTGCCAGAGGTCTCGGGACGGCGCTCTGTTAATCAGGCTTTGCTGGGCACTTTGAAACAACAGTAGGGAAGGTGGTAAGACTGTCTGAAAGCTCCGGCTGCTGAAAGCAGGGCCGCACACCTACCTGGCTACGTTCTTTCTCTTTCAGTAAGGATGTGAGGCTGCCGGCCGGGCTTCAGCACTCCCTGGCTGTGGAAGCCGAAGCGCAGAGACAGGCCAGAGTGCGGGTGAGCCAGCGCTGAGCAGGCCATCGGCCACCAGAGGCTATTCTTTCAGGAGCACCAGAGAATCCAAACGGCCTGCCGGCGCAGAGCATTTTCCCTCTGCTTCCTCACCTCCGTTTGTCCAAGCACTGAGCATCTGGCTCGTGCCCCCAACCCCAACCAACTGAATTAAAATCTCTCTCTTAAAGTGTGCTAGCAGCTCCTGCCTGGCTAATGCAGCACCTTCTTCCCTGTTACACCCTCTCTCGGAAGCCATTGGTAACAGTGACCATCTCCTCCGGCTTGAGTCTGGCCTTTACTCTCTCTCCCTAAAGGCCTCTCACCAAGCTTCCTCCTCCTTCTCTTGTGCTGGCATTTTTTCCTGAGTAACATCAGCCACCTGTCACCTGTAGGTTAATGCCACCCAGACCTGTCTCCCTAGCTCTGCGCCAGCTCTGAGGGACAGCCGTGACCAGGGCCCAGTCTCCTCAACACCAGAGCCGAGCAGGCTGTGCCACTCGCAGCCGCTGCTCAGACAAGCAAAGATGTGGCTGCCAGCAGCTCCTTTCTTGTGTGGGTGGGGCGGGCTGTTGGGAAGGGAAAATGAGGGTTGAGGGAGGCAGATTTCTTTTAAAGAACAGAAAGGTGGGAAAGACCCCTGACCACGGAGACGGTTGATAACTGAGGGGAAGTGGGGGAGGAAGGCAGGCTTCTGGGCAGAGTTGTGTCTAGTCTTCTCTGCCCCCTGTAATGTGGCAAGGTTGGCGCTTTTCCTTCTGAAAGACTTACCCATTCATTTTGCTGGAGTCAGGAATCACCCTTTCATGGATTCCATGGTTTTGCCTGGAACACTGGCCAACCTTTTCTTTATATGGCAAAATCCTACTGATCTTTCAAGGCCCACTAGACCTAAGTAATAACTCCCCAAACACTTCAGTGTACTTGCCAGGGCCCCTGACAAATCCTGTCCTAAATTATAATTCACAGTGTAGCCCCTGGATCAAGATCCTTGTAAACGAAGACCACCTGTTCTAGGAGCAGCACCTGCCACATAACAGATGCTCAGAGATGTACTCGGGCTGAATAGTGATTGACACTTTCAAGGAACAAAGAAGAAAAATCACTCTGCTTTTCTTCACACCTGTCCTCTAGATGATCGCTGCGGAAGGGGAGAAGGCCGCCTCCGAGTCCCTGAGGGTGGCAGCTGAGATCCTCTCGGGCACTCCAGCTGCTGTCCAGCTTCGGTACCTCCACGCTCTTCAGTCCCTGTCCACAGAGAAACCTTCCACCGTGGTTATACCTTTGCCATTCGACATGATAAATTTCCTGTCTTCTCCCAGCAATAGGTCTCAAGGGAGCATCCCCTTCCCAAATCCTTCCAAACTCGTTGAACCACTGAATCCTAAAAAGAAAGACTCTCCCATGTTATAGGAGGAGCGAAGGGTAGGATGACCATGTAGGGGCATCCTTGGGAGTGCTCATGTCCCGCCCTTCCTTTGGTTGCCAGGGAGAATGCCCTTGAAATGTGTGAAGTTACAATGCAGCGACCTACATGAGAGGACAATGAATCGTGTAATGACGGAGAAGCCATCATCCAGTCGGAGTAATTACGCGAAAGAGCTTTAGCCAACATTCTAGTTTGGAAAGAATTTCGAGTCAATATATGGCTAAACTTAGAAGATGTGGTTCAAATGTCCTTTTAGCTGTAGGCCCTCCGGCCCCTTTGGCGAGGTCTTTGCTGCTCCAGGGCCCTTTCTACATGCCCCTGTCATTGTGCTTACCCCACTGTATTGTAGAGTCCTGTACCTGAGATGCAGGCTTCTCTCCAGCTACACTATGAACTCCTCAAAGGTGCATCTTAGTCATTTTCCCCTGGCCACACTCAGCCTTGCACACTCCACCCCCCATAGTCCTTACTCCTAACCCCGATACCTGCACCACAGTGACACTTAAATGTCCCCGAGTGAATGAAAGTAAAAGAGATTTACTTGGTCTGAATATACATAAAGAATTTAAAAGGAATTCTTTTTATGGACACTCCTTTTTTAAATAGAGAAATAAAAGGACAAAAACATTTATCTGATACATGTTGCTTAAAATCTGAGGAAGCATCAATATAAATATGGAGCCAATGTATTTTCAGTGTAGAATCGACCAGCTTGCTTATTTCTCAAACAGTAATAACATTATATGATCTATACATACCCTGAAGTATTCTTTTCTTGTCTAGATATTCCTTACTGTGAATATATTTCTATAATATAATTGGTGTTAATTTCCATTAACTTGCCTTATACAATTAGAAATATATATCTACAGAAAAAAATTAGCCAAGTAAATAAGAATAAATATATATTTATATATCATGAATTTTTTTATAAACTTTTAAAAAAAATCAGTAACATTGCCCTGGCCTGTGTGGCTTAATTGGCTGGGCATCGTCTCATGCATCTTAAGGTCCCCGGTTCCATTCCTGGTCAGGGCACATGCCCAGGCTGCAGGCTCGATCTCCAGTAGGGGACGTGCAGGAGGCAGCCGATTGATGACTCTCATTGATGTTTCTATCCCCCCCCCCTCTGAAATCAACAAAAACATTTTTTAAAAATCAGTAACATTATAAAATATTACTAACATTAAAAAATGTGACTAAAAGGCGTTATGTTAGTAAAATGGGAATTTGCATGTCGCTATAACAGAAAGAAATGGTGGTAGGACCCCCAGTGCTCACTAGTTGGTGATTTCTCTCCTTCAAAGTACCTCTTTACTCTTCATGTTATCTGATGTTGTTATTGGAGATGTCTTCCTGCTCTCCCCCATGGTAATTTTAAATATTCTGCGTAGAAACACCCATAAAGGAGTTTTGCTTATGAATGTTATCCCATTAAACCCTGCTGAACATTATTTCAGAGAGAAATGTATTCTGAGCTCCTAACAGTGGACCTAGAAATTTTTAAAGCATTTTGTCTGTTGAAGACTGGCTGTTTTCTATGTTTAAATAACAGAAACAAGGCCTAAAACCAACGGTGCTTTGCCTATCCTGTTATCTCTCAATCACTTCAATACTCTTTCCCCTTTCCCTCTGCCATTCCGCCTGCCCTCTAAAAAACTACTTAGCAGTCTAATATGGCAGTACATCATGATGCCAACCTCAGGGCCATTTGTCATATGTCTCTAGGCCACCTCCTCACCTCCATCCACAGCTGGGATAACACATTCCAGCCCAACCTTGCTATGCCTTTGACTTGAGCCATGCAATGATTCTTCCCAAGATAATGCAGGCCTATCAGATGATTTCAAAACCTATATATTCATATAACCATGCCAAATTCAGAAAAATGTTTCCATATGTTGGGAAAGTTTTCCCAGATCCTGCTCCCAAGGATCAGACTTGGTTGTGGGGGACTGGCAGTGGTGAAAGCCATGGATCGAAGAGTCTGTGAGGCAATGGGAAATTCTGAAGCCAGAGGAGCAAGCAAAGCTCTAAACCATGTTCAAGTGTCAAAATACAAAGTATGTAATCAAATCCAAGTAAGCCAAAGGCAGTTAATAAAATCTGCCCGAGCCAGGAGTGTGGTGCCAGAGAGAGGAAAGCAAGCACTAAGGATGCAGATAGATTGGGGAGGGGGAGAACTCCTGGGTGATTTCCTAGAATGTCTAATCTATTAGGGTTTGCAGTTTGCTTCTGTGGACCAGCCAGGGCACAGTCATAGATGGCCCAGCCCATTTGAAGGGCCAATGGCAATTAGAGCATTCCTGAAGCAGGGAGAAATTTTCATTACCACTGTATTGGCCTGTACCGATCCCAGGGTACTGTTGCTTGAAGTTAAGACGGCATCAAGGGTTCTTGGTCACTTTTCCCCCATATAGACAGTTCTTGATCCCAGGTTGACAGATACTGGAATGACTACTGAAAAAGGAGGAGGGGTCATGTTGGTTCAGGTATAACCAGAGCCAGGAACAGAACAGTGAGAAATGAATGCCAGTGTGATCATGTAACAATGGCTTTTATGGACCTTCAATAATTCCTAAGGTCCCTGAAGTTAACAAAAAAGTATTCTGAAAAACTAGTTAAAAAGTATTCTTAAATCCCACCTAAAAGTCCCTTAATTTACTAGAATCATCCAAGATCTGTTTGGGAAAGCAAAAGGGTATGGCTGGGTGTGCCCAGCAGGTGGTAACAGTACCTGTGAGCCTCCGCTTTGGCTTTCATTTGACTGTGAACACAGCCAACTGTCTGAAATATTTTATGTTTTCTTCTCCCAGAGCTAAAGAATGGTCCAGTACGCTCAGCATTTTTGAAACCCACCCCACACATACTTTGATGATGGCCAGAGCCAGGCCTGGTCAGAAGTTTGGCTTAAATAAAGATGGGGGCTCTGGGAGTGGGGGTGTCTCAGGCTTAAGGAACAGGCAAAGGTCAAAAATTTCAGGAGAAAAATCTAAAGGAACACCAAGTATGTGGAGCCAAAGCAGGTGCAGAAATCTCACCATAGTGTCTCACCATAGAGACAAGAGCAAATCCAAGTGACCCAGGAGCAGAGAGGTAGGAAGGACTCTTGCTAAGTGACTGCCCAGAACATGCATTTGTCACTTGCAACTTATTTTTGCAGGTTAGTCCAACTCTAGTGCCTAGAAGGATCCAAGGTCACCAACAGTATACATAAATGAGGCAATAAAAGCAAAAAATGATGATTCTGGGTGAATCTTCAGCAATACTGGCCCCTGTGAAGGAAGCCATTTGAGCATTGATGGCCCATGGCCATTGTCAAACAATCTAGTCACGTGTCCAGCAAGTTGGCTCTGACACCAATCAGCTCAGTGACCTTGGGGGAGGCTTATAGCCATTTTGGGCCTCAGTTTCATCTTCTGATGAAATGAGGATAACAGTATGTCTCCCACCTACTTTGTAGGGTTATTGTAAAGATCAGATAAATCATAAGAATGCCTGAAGCCATAAGAAATTCGAAAATGCTGCACAAATCTAAGAGTAATATCAGGATTCTCTCTTTTAAATTGAAAAAATGATGTTTTTTATTTGTCATTCTTCTTGATATAAGGTCCCTAGCAACCCGAGTCCCTGGAAACCCAAGTCCAAAACTCCCATCTTGGTACAAGCAGTCACATAAGCAACCTACAAACCACAAAGTGACCACAAGCCCTTGCCAAAGCACAACCAACCGGTGAGAACACCTGTACCTGACTCCAGGAATGACAGAAAGAACACAGGAAGAACAAACAAGATTGATTCTTTATCCAACTGTCCACTCCCCGCTCCCTCTCCAGTCCCCCTCCCTCCCATTCAATTAAGCCCTATAAAAAACAGTCTCTACCTCCTCGGGGGGTAGTGACTGCCCATTGAGCCTCACTCCACCTGCACCCAGGTGGTTTTCAATAAATCTGTTTTTAACTCTCAACAAGCCTTGTACGTCCCTTCCTAGGCAAATCCCCCTAATACTCGGCAGAGTGCAAAGCCTTCAAAAAGTATTTTCTTGACAGAAACAGACACTTTCCACAGGCCTCTGGTAGAAAATCAACTGAAGAGGCTAGCAAACTATACTACACAGCTGTAAAGAAGAAGAATCTCGTACCCTTTGGGACAGTATGGATGGTCCCGGAGAATATTATGCTAAGTGAAATAAGCCAGGCAGCGAAAGAAAAATATCACATGATCTCGCTTATACGTGGAATCTAAAGAACTTAATAAACTGACGAGCAGAATAGATTCAATGACATGTAAGCATAGTTGAGACTGACGAAATGTGAGAGGGAGGGGGGAGAGAGGGGAGAGGGAGAGAGAGTAACCAAAGAATTTATTTGCATATATGCACAACCCAAGGACAGGGACAACTGTGGGGAGAGGGACTGGGGAGGGGGAATTCCGGAAGGGGGGGGGAACGGGTCGTTGGGGAGAAAAAGGGACATCTGTAATACTTTAAACAAAAATAAAAATTATACATATTTAAAAAAAATAATAATAAAATAAAAATAAATAAATAAATAAATAAATAACAAAACCAAAAAAACCAACTTTTGCACAAGCTATTTTTAATCTGGAAAGTAAGCTAATATACCAATTCCCTACTGCCATCGCTGTGACTTTTAAAGGAAATGTTCTTAGGTTGTATGTCATAGCTTTCCTAATAGCTGTTGCAGAGCGAGCCCTCCGTTTGAGCCATGTTGTCAGCTCGACAGCACACAGATGCCTGGGGTGTGTTCAGGTAGGGAGCCAGGGTGACGCCCAGCACCCTATGGATGCTGCTTGGGTTTGATCTTACTATTGGATTTAGTCCGGGGTCTGGATTTGTTGCTGAAAGAACTCCCCTTGCGCTGTGCCTCTGAAAGACAAAAAAAGAATTAGAATGTCGTAGTAACACTTTATACTAAAGACTATTTACTTTACGAAGCATTTTTTAAATTCCATTCTGCCTGAGTAACTGCTATGATACCAACAGGTTCTGTGCCCAAAATGTGACTCTAAATTTGTTACTGGGATTCAGAATGCATTTTTCTAAAGTTTAAGTATAGCCAATTAGCCTGAATTCTGGGTCCTGGAAAAGGGGACCATGTGGTCTAGGAGAGAAGAGAAAGAGGAAGAACACTTCCTCCTTCTATCTTGTACATACCCCAAACTTGGTGGGGGTAAAATTCAAATGGAGCCAGCATCCAGAATCCTGCCAGATCCATCCCTGCACCCCTGCTCTGCCTCCTGGTCCCGTTCTCCAGCCTCCTGAACACAGACCCTGTGTTAACCAATTCCCCTAAACTTTTCAGGGCTTCCCATCCTACACTTCTGAGCCCCCTGTCAATGACTCTGATAGGTGTCTAGGAGGCGGGAAATGGGTGCTATGTGTTTGTGCAGGTTATTGTTTGCAGATTGGGGACTAACCATACATAGTTATCCTCTATCAATAATTACTAAAACTTTTTAATTCTGGATTTAACCTAATCCCCAGGGCCTTTATAGAAATGGACCAAACTAAAGTCACTCATTCCATATTGAGGTGACCTCTCCAGTTCAACACATAGGCCTTTTGCATGGTGTGCACATTTATTTTTCTGTAATAAAGAAAATGTTCAGTTTTCAAATCATCAGGACAGAGCTGCACCACAATATGAGATGACATTTTTTTTTAATTCATGAAAATTATCTCACATATATTTAAAACTAAAGCTAAAGGACTGTCACATTAGGAATAATAACATTTTATCAGTTCAGAGTTAACAGAAGAGAAAATGGGCCCGGACTCTTCCTCCAAACAGTGCTGATTCACAATACGTGGGGCTGAAGACTGAGGGACCGGCTACCTTACTGCTGTTGCTGGGGGTGTAGGTGGAGATTGGGGTGAGAGCAAAAGATAGAAAGTAGGTATCTTCTGGGGACTACCCCTTGTACCGGGGGTTGTCCTGGGAACAGACCACAGGTTGAAGATGAAAAAAACAGCCTCCAATACTGGGGATACTGAGAACTGCTTGAGGGAATATTATATTTGTTAGAGATAAGAAAATAAAGAACTAAATGCCTTTTCCTATAGAATAAAGGAGATTGTTTTCATCACAGAAAATCCAACAAGTACAAAAAAATAAAGACAAAATCTCCCATAAAATTCCATCAACCAGAGACAATGTCTGTCAATATCTGGGCATATTTACTCCTGGTCTTTTTTTTTTAGCTTTAAAAAACAGTATCAGTGCTCACCTTGGCAGCATGTATGCTAAAATTGGAATGATACAGAGAAGGTTAGCACGGCCCCTGGGCAAGGATGACATGCAAATCCGTGAAGCATCCCATTAAAAAAAATAGTATCAGATTTTATTTCTTGTATATGACATGTTATCATAAAGATTTCTCATGTCATTATAAACTCCTCATAAACACCATTTTAATAGTTGTATAATACTTGGGTATATTAAGATAGCATAACATTTAATCTTTCTTCCATGATTGGAGAGAGAGAGATCGTTTCTGATTTTTTCCCATTACATATAACGATACACTGAACATCTTTGTGCATTAATTTTTTTCTGTATTTAGGATTATTTCCTTAGATTCTCAAAGGTGAAACTATTAGGTCAAGTATATGCCTGCTTTAAGGCATAGCCACACATACTTGCAAGTTATTTTTGTCGGTCTACCCACAAGTTTTCTGTAAAACTACCTACTCGGCCCCTTCTGGCCAGCATTGTATTCTTTTGTTTGAAACAATCTTTGCCAGTTTTATAAGTCAAAGTCGTGTCTCAGGTTAGTTTACCAGTCTGCAGTCGTTAGCCATTTGGCTTTCTTTTTTGAGAGAGGTGTGAAGAGGAGAGTTAAACGCAGGCGCAGTGCCGTGGGCAGCAGGAGCTGAGGCCCACGGGGCTCTTCCGAGGCCCGGGGCGCAGCCAGGCGCCCCTTCAGAGGCGCAGGGCAGCCTCACCTTTCCTCGAGGGCTTCGAGGCGTTTTCGGCCGAGATGGGCTCCTCCTCCTCCTCCTCCTCCGCCTCCTCCTCTCCTCCCTGGCCCTCCTCCGCGCGTCCTCCTAGGGTTTCTTCTCCCGCCACCTCGGGCTCCTTCTCCTCGCGCCTGGCCACCGCCTCCTCCAGCTGCTTCTCCAGCTCTTTATTTCTCATCAGCGTGAAGTGCAGTTCCTCGTTGACATCATCAAACTTATCCTCCGCTTGTCTGGCTCGGTTTTCAAGCTCTCTGATGTGGACAGCATCCAGGGAAACACAACAAAATGGAGAGCTTTGAGAAGGTATCCTTCACGCGTAAAAATGCATCGTCTGGAAAAGGCGGTGGGGCCCAGGCGGATGGGCTCAGCGGTTAGAGCGTCGGCCTGTGTACTGAAGTGCCACCAGCTGGACTCCCAGGGCCACCAGCTGCACTCCCAGGGCCACCAGCTGCACTCCCAGGCCAGGGCGTGTGACTCGGTTGCAGGTTGGAACCCCAGCCCCAGTCGGGGCTCATGTGGGAGGCAACCAATTGATGACTCTCTCACATCTATGTTTTTCTCTCTCTCTCTCCCCCTCCCTTTCACTCTCTAAAAATCAATGGAAAAAATATCCTTGGGTGAGGATTCAAAAGGGGAAAAAAAAGGCAGTGGGATGAGATGGACGCATCTAATGAAAGGGGGCAAATAAGGGAAGCAGCAGCATCAATGATTAGACAAGAATGGGGGCCTGCCTGGCTGGGAGTGGCTCAGCAGCTGAGCGTTGACCTAGGATCCAGGCGATCAGAGCACATGCCCGGGTTGCGGGCTGCAGCTGATCAATGACTCTCTCATCGTTGATGTTTCTGTCTCTCTCTCTCCCTCTCCTTTCCCCTCTCTGAGATCAATAAAGATATATTAAAAAAAGAAAAAGAAAAAAAGAATGGGGGCCTGGGAGCTACTCTGGATGGTAATATCAGAGTTGCAGTCAAGCTGTGATTTAAGAATAAACATATTTATCATTTCTTAGTGAAATCTGACGTTTGGGTATCTGGGATTCTCTATCAATAGCCAAGGAACCACTTTGCATAAGTTAATTTAGGCCTCTCTTCATTGATGTGATCCAACAAACTAAATCCAATAGTATCCCTTCTTTAAAAAAAAATCCTGAGCATAAGTGCCCAGAAAGTCTTTTTTTTTTTTTCATTCCCTTCTTTTCCAGCATCTTTAAAAACAGATTTTACAATAAAGAAAACCAGTTTGAGATGTGCTTCTTAGTTACTACAGCACATGCCGCTATGGCGAGGCCCCTGTCCTGGCATTCTCAGCCAGCTTAACTACGCTGCTCCTCCCACTTTGGGGGTTATTTCTCTAGCTCCTGTCTTAGAAGCACACTGAATTGGATCACTTCTTACCCCCCCTCCCCCACATACACACATACACTGACTTCCTCCATCTGGGTGAGGACAGATGTTCCCACTACAGAGTGTAGTTTACTGACTCTAGAGGAAGATTTGGAGACACCCATCCCACTAGTGAGGATGAAAGAAGCAGGACGACCAGAGGTCAGCAAAGAAGTATGGATTCCTCAGCCAAACCTCTGGCCAGCCTCTTCCTGTTCTTACCATTGTGGAGCCTCATACTTACATTAACTTCCCCTCCATGTGTTCAATTATAGTTATCACTTCAAGATACTTTGGGGCCAATGTACCTTGATTAGCTGATTCTCTCTGACAAAGGAAATATGCACAATGAATAAACTGTAAGTCCCAACAGTTAATACCCTACTTCTTCAGAATATTTTTTCTACAATCCGTATCTATATAGTAGACAATTAAGCCCACTCTTAACAAAAAAAGAATAGGGATTTCCTGTGGCCAAATAGCACAACAGATTGCAAATTATTCATGCTGCAGCTGAACATAGATTTGATTAGAGTTGTAAAGAAGCAGCAAGGAAAACCATATCAACAGAAAGAACCAGGGAAGGAAGAAAAGGCTTAAAAAATAAATAGAAGGGTAAACGTGTTTCTCTAATAAATCAAGTTAAATATCAAGGAAATTATATTTACCTTAATTTACTTCACTAAGCACATAACATTGCGAAGCCCAATAAGATCTTTTAGTTTGATAGGGGACTTCATAAATACTACGGCAGTAAAAATATGTGGTACAAAAACAGCTCTACCATGGCCCTTGAACTTTCTGTGGAGGAATTTTAAATCTGTTTTTCTGCTCAGTTTCTAAAGCCACTCTCTAAAGGTTTCCAATTTCTCAGTAATCCTTGTGGTTGGAGGTATGTTCTTATCACAGTTCTCAATAGAATCTGCTGAATGAATATATTTAAAAATTGGTCAATTGACCAAGGTATTGTTAAATTAAGGAAATGGATGAGATGCTTATTTTTAAAATAAGGTTTACAGAAGACAATAAGGAGTGTTTGTTGTTATATTGCTGGAGTCAGAGTTTTCCATGAATGATGCTGGGAGAAAAAAAAATCTGGAAAATATTATTACTTAGAAGTCCCTGCTCCTCTTGGAAGAGATAAAAATTACGTTAGATCTGTACCATTTTTACATAATGTTGAATTTTCCAGCTTTTCTCTCTACTTTTGAATTCTCTAGTTGGGCTTCAGATACATACCCAGGAAGATAATGTATCTGTTCTACGCACAGGCACGGAATAGACATTTTCGTCTTCTCCAACAAATCGAATGAGTTTTTCATCCTCTGTAGATGTTGAAGGTCTCTAGGACACAGAAACGCCACAGAGCTGTTAGTGAGCTGCTGTGAGACACAGTCACAGGGCAAGTCGCCTGAAGCTTTTGTTTTCCATTTGCCTTAATCATTGAACCACCATTTTTTCATACTTACAGCAAACACTGTGATAATTTAGTGTTGGTGGGGAAGGGGAGGCAACTGTGAGAAAACAAAACAGATTCCTTCTAGACCTCAGGAACTTACAGTACAGTAAGAGAGACAGGCAATAAAAAAAAATTATAAGTGATTACTGCTAGCATAGAGGCATGTTCCAAGAGCTGTGTGTACCCAGAAAAGGGTCCTCCATTCTGCCTAGACACTCAGGGAAGTTTCTACAGAGAAAATGATCTTTGAAGGCCGAGTAGGAGTTTGTAAAATAGAGAGGAAGTGGCCTGATCTAAGGCCACAGGAGGAGGAAAGATGGTAATGCTTTATAGATTGAAGAGGTATGACAGAATTTAGCCACCAAATAATAATGTTTTCCATTTATTTTGTGCCTTCTATATGCAAGCACTGTACCATAAATAAAACAGAAAACGCTGGTCCAAAGAGGCTTGGGTGTTGTACAGCTCTCTGTTCTGCTCTCCTGCATGTACACTGAGGAGAGGACCCTGGCCAGAGCCTGGGGTCATGCCAACATTTAAACTATTTGCAGTGAAGAAACATCAGGGAGGTAAATTAAGACAGTATAAAGAGTGTTAGGTGATCATAATGAGTTCTGAAAGCCAAGGACAGTATTCATTCTAGGAATCAACAAAGGCTCTCCTGCCAGACTTACCTGGGTTTGAATGTTGGTTGTGCTACTTATAGTGTGGATAAGAGATAACATGTGTGAAGCACATAGCTCATGGCAGGCACTCAGTTATTGGTAATTATCACTGTATTTCTGTTATTATTACAAGTGCCCCAGGAAAGGTTATTACTGCTAATGGGCCAACAGGGGTAGAGAAGGGTAAGGAAAGGAGAGATGTGGAGATGGGCCCAGGAGGTGGGGAGGGCAGTTCAGATGGGAGCTGAGGAAGTGGAAACAGCGCTTACACTACTATTTAAAGAACTTGGCAATGAGGGGCTAACGGGACAGCATCAAGAGGTAAGTGTGTCATCAGATATGGCTATGTCTATATGAGGAAAGGCATTTCATTAAGTTGAAGAGTTTACTCCAGGTCATCTGCTTTTATTTTCAACAGTCCATATAGAAATTCCTTAAAAAACAGTACTAAGTAGTCTTACTTCCGCTCCCTTTTCTTGCTCCTTCTCAAGCTTCTTCTCCTGTGTACTTTCTTCTTTATCTTCTTTAAAAGGCATGTCTAGTTTAGACTCCATGAATTCTTTGATAATGTCCTGTGGCATAAAACAATATTGTAATTACAGCTTAGCGCATATGCTTACTTTAGTGCTATATTAGCAATTACTCACTAAAGGATATTTAAAGGGCACTAATCCTGTGACTAAGCCCCGTGCTAGGAACACGGATTCAAACGTCGGCAGGAACGGTCCCTGCGCCTCAGAAGCCTACAGTTTAGCAGACAGGGAAAGGCTAGAAGTGCTGTGGATACATACAGTCAGGTACTAGAAGCGCCTAACCTTGATCTGGTGGTGGATGCGGGGAAAAGACAGGGCTGGTCGGGAAGGCTTCCTGAAGAAGAGAAAAAAACAGGGCACAAGGAGAGGATACTGTATGCGCATAATTGGCTCTGAGGACAGAAGTGCTGCAACTCAACAGGACAGAAACTTAGGGGCCGGCAGGCAGTGTGTCATGCCAGGTGAAGAGTGAATTTTATCCTGAAGGCAGTGAGATACAAAAGGGAGAGGACAGCGAGCGTGGGATGAAACAAGGCTGATGGGAAGCCCAAGACTGCGGGGAGGAGGAAGGGGGCTCGGAGGCAGGCGAGGCTGAGCCCTGGGGATGAAACAAGGCTGATGGGAAGCCCAAGACTGCGGGGAGGAGGAAGGGGGCTCGGAGGCAGGCGAGGCTGAGCCCTGGGGATGAAACAAGGCTGATGGGAAGCCCAAGACTGCGGGGAGGAAGAAGGGGGCTCAGAGGCAGGCGAGGCTGAGCCCTGGGGATGAAACAAGGCTGATGGGAAGCCCAAGACTGCGGGGAGGAGGAAGGGGGCTCGGAGGCAGGCGAGGCCGAGCCCTGCTCGGGGAGGGGCAGCACAGCCTCCGAGAGCCGCCCTTTCCTTTATGAAGCGGGAGACCAAGTCATCACCAAGAAAGTGGAGGAGGCACGTTTGGGGGGACGACCCCTTCCCTGAGAAGGGAGAAGAGCTGCCAGTGCTCTTGGCTGGAGCCGAAATTCTCTTCTGAGGGTTCAGAACATTGATTGTGAAAAGTCACTGACCCCTCATCTATTAAAACACAGGGAGAACCTGAATAATGACTCCTGCTAGCACATGACAAACACCTCTTCTTCAAGCAGCTGTTCCTTTTCTTCATCTGTCAATAACTTGACTTTTTTGCCTTTGATCCCAGAAAGGAGGTGAGAGCATGTGGTGATCCACTCATAACTTTCCCTCTGAGAGAGAGAAGGAAGATCGTTATAAGCAGGAACAATCAGAGTACACCAGCTCATTTGTTCACCCACTCCCATCGAGGAGCTGCTAAATACAGGTCCCCTAAATATACTCCATTCAACCAGCCTCGTATCGCTTCAGTTCACAGATTTGCGCAGAAGTGACTTTCTATGAATACAGAACTAAAATCCTGTCGTTTGCATACGGACATCATTATAGCGGGACA
The DNA here is from genome assembly GCF_964146895.1 of Miniopterus schreibersii. Taxonomy (NCBI): domain Eukaryota; kingdom Metazoa; phylum Chordata; class Mammalia; order Chiroptera; family Miniopteridae; genus Miniopterus; species Miniopterus schreibersii. Next base: position 19,877,135 of record NC_138119.1, on the reverse strand, counting down.
CGGAGGAGTGAAGCGTCCGAATCAGACGCAGAAGCGTTGAATTTACTGCGGGCAAACGGTCTGTCCCAACAGATACTATGCAACTGACCAGATCAGCTGTGGCTGTTTGACATTAACAGTAAAAACAGCAAACACTTAACGTGGCACTTAATTATATGCCAGACTCTGTACTAAGCAATGTGCATATATTAACTCATTTGATTCTCAATATGAGATATGTACTATTATTTTTAAGGTATAATTGAAATAACATTATACTAGTTTCAGGTGTACGACATAATTAATCAGTGTTTATATATATTACCAAATGCTCATCACAATAAATCCAGTTAACATTTCTCACCATAGGTATAAAATTTTTTCCCTTGTGATGAGAACTGAGATATATTCTATTACTATCCTCATTTTATTAGATGAGGAAATTAAGGGATACAGCAGTTGAATAGTTTGCTCAAGGTCATATATATAAACATGGCACTAGGATTCTAATCCAGGTGGCCTTAACCACTACAGAAATATTACCCTGCCCCCAATAAAGTAAATGAATACAGATTTGAAGCACTGTTTTAAAAAAAGGTGCTCATACTCTGGCCGGTGTTGCTCAGTGGTTAGATCGTTGGCCCACAAACTGAAGGGTCCTGGGTTTAATTCCTGGTCAAAGGCATGAACCTGGGTTGCGGGGTTTGATCCCTGGCCCCAGTTGGGGCACATGCGGGAGACAATTGTAAGTTATTATTTAGATGTCTCACCTATTAACTAACCAAATTAGGAGGCAATTGAATTTTTGTGTTTTTTTTCTAGTTTTATTGAATAAGCAACATATAACACTGTATAAGTTTAAGGTATATGACATAATGATCTGATAAATATATATATATATTGCAAAATGATTACCACATTAAATTTAGTTACTATCCATCACCTCATGTAGTTCCATTTTTTTTCTTGTGATGAAAACTTTTAAGATCTATTCTCTTAGTAACATTCAAATATACATTTCACCAAAGGAGATATACAGATGACAAATAAGCACATGAAAAGATGTTCGACATCACTGGTCATTAAGGAAATGCAAATTAAAACCACAACGGCATACATACCATTACCCACCTATTAGAATGTCTAAAATTGAAAAGACTGATGGTTATCTATCAAGTGCTGGTGGGGATGTGAAGCACCTGGAACTCTCATACACTACTGGCAGGACTGTAAAATAGCTTAACCACTTTGGAAGACAGTTTAACAGTTTCTTAAAAAGTTAAACATACACATACCATATGACTCAGCCACTCTATTCCTAGATATTTACTTAAGAGAAATGAAAACAATGCACATGTACATAAATATGCATTGAAGCTTTATTTATTATAATTGAAAAGTGGGAACAAATCAGATGCCGTCCACAGAGAATAGGTAAATTGTGTATATCCACGCAATTAATACTACTCAGCACTAAAAAGCATAAAATATGCTTTATGATAAAAGTAACAATATGTGTGAACCCCAAAATAAGTTTGCTTAGTCAAAGAAGTCAGACAAAAAGCATACATTTTATATGATTCCATTTATATAAATTCTAGAATATGAAAAATAATCTTTGGCATTAGAAAGTGGATCAGACTTTGCCTGGGCTGAGGGTGGGTGGAGAGATTACAAAGGTGTGCAAGGAAACACTTCTTTTCTTATCATAGTAATTATTTTATGGCTGTATGCACATTTTAGAAATTATCAAATTGTACACTTTTAATATGTGTAGTTTGTTATAAATTAAACCTAAAATGTCTGCTCAAAACAAACAAAACAAAAGCAAGGGGAAGACAGAGTTATTACCTTCATCTTAGCCAGATCATGAAGATCCTTAGCAGCACTTTTTTGTAATTTGCTGGCTATACTCAGAGCCATAGCTGCTACCATCCCTTTGCAACAACTGGGGGAAAAAGCACACACACACACAGCATGACCTATTATTGTTGGTTCCTCTCCTACGTGTTTTAAATCCAAATACAGTGGAAGTTCACCATTAACAATTAAGCTACTGATTCACCAAAGAGTATAATTTGTCTTTCTCAGTTTCTTACCCTTGTCCTCTCCACTGCCCCCCATTCCTCTCACTCTTGACAATTGGTAACACTGAGTGGAAATAAAAGATGCAATTGGCTAGATTATAAAAGCTCCCCAAATTTAAAAAAAAATCTATTTTATTATTGAGAGTATTACAGATGCCCCACATTTCCCTCCCTTTGCCCCTCTCCACCCACCTCTCAGCCCACCCCAGGCTTCACCTGTCTATTGCTGGTGTCTTGGGCTATTCCTATATGCTTATAAATTCTTCCGTTTATCTCTTCCCCACCCTCCTTCCTGCCTCTCCTCTGAGATCTGTCAATTTGTTTCATGTTTCCATGTCTGTGGTCCTATCTTGGTTGTCAATTTATTTTGTTCTTTAGATTCCACATATAAGTGAGACCCTGTGATATTTGTCTTTCTCTGACTTGCTTATTTTGCTCAGCATAATATTCAAGTAATCATAGCAACAGTATGCTTACTAGTTAACATTTTACAATTTTTCAGACTTCATCTTTATTTGGTGGGAATCCTCTAGCTTTCCAGACATAAAGTTTTTTAAATTTATTTTTGTTTTTTTAAAGAGATGTTTTGGTTGGTGTTTATTGAAATATATAAAAGTATACATTCAGCTTTGCATGGAATTACACAGGAAACTACAAGCTTCTTCATAAATGCCCCCAGCTTTTGCAAAAGTGCAAGATGTTTCTTACTTACACAAGTGGGTCTTTTTGTTTTGTTACTAATTGTCACTCCCACATCTGTGCATACTCCCCATCCTTCCCATGCTAACACTGTTTTCAAAAGAATTCTAGAGCCATTGGGAAAACACCAAAATCTCATATTCTGACTGGGCAGCTTTGAAGCTAGTTTAAAAACTGAACTAGTGCTTCTTTCAAGGTTTTTAGAACAATTCCTTATTGCTGCTACTTAACTGCCTTTCTCTCCTCTGCTCTATGTCACATTTAATCTTCAAAGGGGCAGGGGGAAAAAAAGCCAGACAGTTTTACCTGTTCAAATAACTGGAGTATCGGGACAAATTTTTGGCCAGTGCAATTGCATCTATCTCTAACTTTGCAATGCCTATATCATGTTTTTCAGCACTTTCCTTCTCTAACTTTGGCAGAGTGTCTTGATCAGTAAAGTCAGGTACCATTAATGTCAGCAAATTTACCATCCACTTGACCATAGATATATGCAATTCATCCATCTGTTAAAAAACAGTTATAATACAAATGACCCATTTTAAATAAATCAAACAGTAAAAACCATGCCAAATTTAAAAATATAAATGATCATACCTGTGTCCAATTTTCAACAACACTATCGTTCTTAATGAAATGAATCATCACTACTCAACTGGTATAACCTTATATTTTTTTGCTAACTGTGCTACATTAAACTCTTCTTTAGCTTGGCGCAGGGTATTAAAGCTGCAGTTACCAAACTGTGCGCCAAGGCATCCCAGGGCTCCACAGCGAACTCTCAAGGATGCCATGGGGTTTTAAATTCTTGAGGGAAATAACAGTGATATGGGACACCTGTCAGACATAGCATGAACCTGACATAGTTCACACTTTCAACATTACATACACTATATCACTTTGATAACATCATATCTTTGCAAAGCTGGTTTTATTGGTGGTTATGTGGTAAAAGCAAGTACTGTGAGATAATCTAAGTGAAACGGGAAATGTGGGTGGCAACATTCAATCTGATTTCAAGGTTAGGGAAGTTATACAGTACCCAGGTACATACATCCCTTAGTAATTTTCATTAAGAATAAAAGGTTTTCTCCCAATGTTTGTATGTGTAAAAAGGTAAACTGAGGCATTAAATTTTACTTTATTCCAGCAAACAACAATTCCAATTCGGCAAAACCAAAACTGGAAAATGGTTAGGGGCTCTCTGTGGGCAGGGGGTAGGGCAGAGATGTTTATAGAGAAGATGCTGAAACAAAGCAATTATTTAATTGCCTGTAATTATTTAAATGTTTGCCTTATTTGGGAAAATTTAGTTATTTGGCTATTATGATCATTGTTCTTGAGCTTCATTTTTTCATATTCAAGAAAATCTAGTTGACTGGTTACGATGAGCTATTCTTGAGATTTGTTTTCTTAGATGCGAGTGCACTGACTCTGGCTTTGGTTTGTTTACATAGGCTACCAAAGGCAGTGGAGCTACTTTAGTCCAATGGCCTCCTTGTTTTAGCTATTTTAGCATTTTCTACTTTTCCAAACAGTTACTGTTAGGACATAAATACTTAGTAAGTTGTTTGAACTTACCTACTTAATAAACTGAACTTGTGGTATTTCTTTTGGCGGAGGAGTATGAAAATAGTAGGGCACTAAGGGCACTGTGAAAGGTGAAAACTGGGGAACCTCTGCATTGGGGCGTTTGCTGAGGCTGGGTGCCAGAAATAAAATGCAAACATCAAACACACTGTTCTCTTCAAATGCCCAGTCCCTTTCTCTGGTGAGTTCCTACGTATTCTTCTAGGCCTAAATATGATCTACTCTGAGAAGACTTTTTTAACTTCCACTGGCTTTAATCTGCTCCTTTTTCTATGTTTCTTTAGTACTTAGCACATTTCTCTATTATAATTGTTTGCACATCTGGAATGTTCAACCTTACTTCAGTGAACAAATATTTATTGAGTCCCACTGTATGACAGGCACTCTGCTCCCTTTTTAAAAATTAATTTAGATTGTCTTTCAAATCGCAGAAATTTCTTCCAACCCTGGATCCGTACTTCCAGTCTTAATATATTTGCCCCTCAACTCTTGCTTCTATATATTTATAACGTGCTCACAGACTGTGATATACTGTAATGTAATGCTTCATAAGTAGTGTTCCCATATAGCTGATGAACTCTGCCTTTCAAATTCCTAATTTAAGCAATATTAAAATGAATTAAATTAGCCCGACCAGTGTGGCTCAGTGGTTGAGCATCTACCTATGAACCAGGAGGTCATGGTTCAATTCCCAGTCAGAGCACATGCCCTGGTTTCAATATTGATCCCCAGTAGGGGTCGAGCCAATCAATGACTCTCATCACTGATGTTTCTAGCTGCCTCTTCCTCTCCTTTCCTTTCTCTGAAATCAATAATAATAATAAAAAGAATTAAATTTATTTTATCCTATTAAGTTTACTTATAATAAGGTGGGGGTTTTTCTGTGTAAATTTAAATTATAATTAAGACCAGAAGGTGGGAGTAAATGTAATAAACTAAGACATCCTCCAGAAATTATTTCATGTTGTGCTGGTTAAGAAGTCCATGGGTTTGGTTCTTCAGAACTGAAGAACAATTCTATTTGTTCTAATACTGTGGCATCTTGTCATTCCTTCTAGCAAGCAGCATGTTTCTGTCATCCCTTTAGCCAGTCAGGGGCACCAACATAAATCCTTAATATGTCCACATCCTTATTAAAGGGAAAATATTCAGTCTACCAAGTAAAGATTAAATATCATAATTAGAAATCAAAAAATTTTGATCATCTCTGAAACTTTATTTCAGAAATAGAAACATATTGCATTTAAAAAGCCATTGAAAATCATTTGAGTAATTACGTAAGTTCCCATGTTGCCCTCCCAATCTCCTGCTTCAATTGCATAGGCATGACCTGATTTTTCCTTAAAGAAAACTCCCAGCCAAGGCAAAATTAACCTCACAAATCCCTGTAAGTACATACGTGGCGCTGAAGTTCAATGTTACCATCAGCAATCTCATTGCCTATCTTCAAATGCCATTGTTGAATCATGTTAAATATATGTGCTTCAAGTACTCTGAAGGAAAAATTAAGTAAAATAAAGACAAGTGGCTTACTTAGAATATAAAAAAGTAACTATCAGTTAAAAGAAAGGGTTTTATTTGGATGGGCCTAGTAAACTTAGTGTTGACAATTATTTGAGATTTCAGGGAAAGGTTAACGACAGCCTTGAATTATCTGGTAAATTGGCTAACTCTTGGGCATGGCTTCCTAATACCAACAGCAACCAGCCTGATGCACTTCGAACAATGCAGATCTTACCTTCAGGGTTAGCTCTCTGCTGTAAAAACTCACACCCTTTATATTCATTTCTAGACCAGTGAGACCATAAAATGAGAAGAATGAATTTTTAAATTCTCTCAAGAGATCAGCTTCCAGCATCACAGTGTGAGGAACAAAGCTGACCCGTTCCCCAGTGAAACTGGTGAGAATTATTTCTTAAAAAAAAAAAAAAAAATCAAAAGCTAGAAATGGTCCTAAGAACAAACAGCAACTGAAGAAACATCTATTCAAGACAATCTATGAAGATTCAGTAAAAAAGGCAAGAATCTATGGTATCTAAACCAAGGCTACCCCTGTTTTTCCCCTTCCCAGCTCAATGGACCACTCCCTTGCCTTCCTGCTCCCAGTCAGATGGGCTTTCTTCCTGGGAGCAACAGGGCTTTAAGGTTTCTCATCTGACCCCAGCTACCTGTTGCTGAGGCTAGGTACTGGGAAAATGCAGTTGAGCAGTAGGGATTCCCTTCTTCTGCCCAGCAAAGAGTGCTCTATGGGAACTTACGAGCCAGAATCTGTTTCTAAGTACTGTGGAACAGTACCAATAATGTTTAACAGTGTATCCAACTGAGTTGTCATTTCATTAATTTTTTCATTAAGTCCCTCCCATTCTTCAAGAAATTCCAGATGGTTTTCTAACTTGAAAGAATAGAAGTCAAGAGAACTAATCAAACTTGTAAGAATTTTAGTGACACCTAGAAAAGTGAGAAAAGCATTAATTGTTAGAAGTATTTGTAAGTCTACTATTTCAATAATAAATTATAAAATACTTATGGGCAGGGGCATATATTTTTTCATCTTTTTATTACCCTACAGCTTGCTTAGCTAAAAGCTTGTAAAGAGTAGTTCCTAGATAAATGTTTAGTGAATTAATAATAGTGTATAATTGGTGCTTTTCTAACTGATGTACTATTTCTTTGATGGCAGCTTATACTCTAAGTCTCTTGTCTTCTCAGATGAGAACCAAATACATTAAACCCAGAAACTATGAACTAAAGTTTTCTGGAAAAGGCATTAATTTGTTGAGTTTTTCTGTTAAGAAGACAATCATGGCCTGGCCGGATGTGGCTCAGTGGTTGAGCATCAACCTGGGATCCAGGAGGTCACAGTTTGATTCCAGGTCGGGGCACATGCCCGGGTTGCGGGCTCGATCTCTGGTCAGGAGCGTGCAGGAGGCAGCCGATGAATGACTCTCTCATCACTGATGTTTCTCTCTCTCTCTCCCTCTCCCTTCCTCTCTCTGAGATCAATAAAGATACATTTTTTAAAAAAGAAGACAATGATGATAAACAGGTTCTTCATGATTATAGGATAGTTAATAAGAGAAATGAGAATATGGTCCTTGAGTTCTTTTTTAAGTCACTGTTCAGGTTTTCACGAAGTTCATAGTTTTAGTCTGAACCAGGATGAAATGTGGATCCTAATCTTTGAATGATTCACCGTGAGATCATTGCAAAATAACCTCTTTATACCTTTGTCTTATCTCATTTTCAAAATAAGAAATAAAAATGCTCCCATCTCAGAGATATAAAAAGAGAAATAATTTAAAAGCAAACTTTTTCTTACCCTTAAGGAAAATATTTTCGCTGCCTTTCATCAGTAAAGTTCGATCTCTTAGGAGTATTCGAGTGATCTGTTAATTTCACTACCACTCACTGTTTTGACTCCTCACTATGTAAGCCATTCACTAACGCACTTTTGTCTGCCTGCTATATGTATATTCTCATGGATACGTATTGCCATTTTATCTGTAACTGTATCACTGCCGCTACAGAGAATTAAGGTTGCATTTTCCCATCCAGAGTAGTTTGGTGTTGAACAAGCATGGTAGTCAATGCATCAGGATTGCCTGATGAGAAGGACTGGTTCTTAAGTAACATACGACACAGTGATGAAAGTGCCTTGATGGATTTTTAATGTCTCTCATGGGTTTTGGACGGTGAGTTTTCAATATCTCTCATGGAAAACTGGGATATTTGTTCACCCCACTGGAGAAATAAAATTTAAGTTGAAAATCTGCTAAGGAATAGGGGCCCTGCTAAACACACCAGGTTTCACTTGGGCCCCCTGAGTCCCTGAAGGGCTATACCTTAAAGTAAGGGTGGAACAGAAGAGACTAGTCCTTGACAAGCCTGGAGCCACACTTCATCTCAGCTCAGGCCCTGTGTGAATTCAAATGATCTGCCCCTACCCTAAGTAACCTGCCAGAATAAAAACTAAAATCATTCTTTTGAAATACAGCATCATCCAGAGTCTTAATTATCTCTGGACTTTATCACACATGATATGCAGCATCAATCAGAAACAGCCAGAAATATGATAAGAATTGACTCAAAATCAAGACAAATTACAGACAATAAAAAAGAACCAAGCAAAAAAGAAAGATTAAAAAAAACTATGGACTATGGACACAGAAAACAGTGTGGTGATTGTTGGGGTTGAGGGGGGCTGGAGATGTTACAGTATATGGGGGGGATAAATGGTGATGGGAAAAAAACAAAATAAAGAAAAATATAATTTTTAAAAAAGACCTAGTACATCTGAAACTAAGATAATACCATATGTCAACTATAATTGAAAAAATGAAAAAAAAAAAAGACCTATAGAAGAACCAGACATCATCCAATGATCTAAAACTGACTGTCGTGATGGTTGTACACATCCGTTAATACACTAAAAATAATCAAATTGTACACTTTAAACAGGTTAATTGTATTGTATATGAATTATATCACAATATATTGATGCTCAATGGTTTATTTTGCTTTATTTCTAAAGCTATATTCATATATTATCTTTAAATATTAATTGTATTGAAAATAATTACTGTTAAAATCCTTTATGTCAAGCAATCTAATTATCATTGTTTTTTTCTTACCATTATCCCCACTTATTCTTAATTGAAATTCTTTGTAGAGTTTTTCTATGCTTTTTACAATTTCCTCCATGAGCTGGTACTCTGGTGGCATCACCCCGTCCATATTTCTATGGCGATTAAATATCCCATACCCAATATCTGTCCAGTTTTCCTGTAAATATTTAATAATCTTGAGAGAATCAGATTTTGACACTAGAAAACCCCCAGTAAACTTGTCTTTATCTTCGTTCAGTATCTAGAGAGTGAAAGGGAGTAAAGATATTAGCACATTAGCCACTAATGATTTCATCAAAGTCGACCCAGATCTTTATTCAATTGTTTTAGAGTTAAATATCCTATTATTATTTGTTCACACCATTTCTTCATATGACATACATTTTATTTTCAAAATTAAAGTGAGTTTAAATTAATTTGATACCCTATAAGATAATCCATAGTTTACCAGAATGAAAATAATTATGTTAAATCCTATATGGGTAAAAAATTAGTGATAGGCAATTAAGTCCCAGAGCGTTAAGCATGTTTAGTTACTATATGCTTTGGTAAGAATATAATACATCTGCTTACATGATCCCCACTAGACCAGGAAAGTTCCTAGAATGTAATGGTTATGTTTAATTCGTGCTTTATTTGTCTAACTCCAAGTCCAATGCATGACATATTAATAAATATTTGTAGAAAAAATAAAGCACAATTTATATTTAAAGTTTGTCATTATCTGTGATTCAGATAATGAAATCAAATCACCCACACTTCAATAAGAGTAACTATTACAGGGAGGCCATGTTGCAGAGCATTAATGGTAGGATTTTTGGAGTTGGAGAGACATCGACTCAAATTCTGACTCTGCCACTTACCATTTATAGATAACTTAGGCAAGTTACTTAACATTTCTAAGCCTCAATTTCCACATCTGTGAGATGGGGATTATAACACCTGTATGATGTGGCTGCCATGAAGAGTAAGATAATATATGAAAAGCATCATTAGCCTAACAGGGTAAATGTTTAATGAATGAGAGTTATTAATATACCTACTAAATGAAGAAAAATAATTTATTTATCTAAGCAATGTCAAAATTTCCAGATAAACATTAAAGAAAAGTCACTAAACTAGCTATATTGTGTATAGGACAACAAACATCTTTAGTTCTGAGAATATTCTGCTCAAAGGAAGGAAGGAAGGAAGGAAGGAAGGAAGGAAGGAAGGAAGGAAGGAAGGAAGGAAGGAAGGAAGGAAGGAAGGAAGGGAGGGAGAAAGAGAGAGAAGGGAAGGGAAGGGAAGGGAAGGGAAGGGAAGGGAAGGAAAGGAAAAAGAAAAAGAAAAGGGCTTCCTGAGATCTGGATGAGATTTTATCAGGTTATAAGTTTGATATTCACTTTGGAGGAATTTCGGTATTTTATATATTTTCCTCTCTCAAACTACTATAACATGATAGTAATTTGACTAATAAAACCTATTTTCATAGCTCAAATATTTTTAAAAAGATATTATTAATAAACAAATGTGGTACATACATACAATGGAATATTATTCAGCCTTGAAAAGGAAGGAAATCTGACAGATACTACAACACGAATAAATCTTAAGGACTTTATGCTGAAAGAAGGAAGTCAATCACAAAAGGCCAAATCTAAATGATTCCACTTATATGAGGTGCCTATAGTAGTCAAATTCAGAGAGACAGAAAGTAGAGTGGTGGTTACCAAGCATTAGGGGAGGAGGACATGGAGAGCTAGTATTTAATGGGTAGAGTTTCAGTTTAGGAAGATGAAAAAGTTTTGGAGACGGATGGTGGTGATGGCTGCACAATGTAAATGTACTTGGACTGGACGCCACTGAACTGTACACTTAAAAGGACTGAAATGGTAAATTTTATGTTATGTATATTTTACCACAATTTTAAAAATTATGTTATTAATTTTAAAAGTCCAATTTGTCCTGAAGACAAAAGCCAGGTATAGGAGAGGCACAAATGTTACTATGTCTTACGGTTAGAAGAGAGAATCAGAACTACCCTCCCTATTACCCAAGTATCTTTTCCCTTTTTTGTTTTTTTCCAGCAGCTTAACTTTATTTGACCCAAAAAATCTAAAATAGAACTGAAAATAAAATAGTTAAGCATATTTTTAAAAGCTGCTGTAGTCTTGCTGTTTTCCTTGTCTTGTACAAAACTTAGTAAGGCATTTTTAAAGATTGAGATGTGACTCAGTTGGAGGTGAGGAGTGGCAAGTATTTTGATTACTGTGCTGTTTATTAGAAAGTCTTACCTTTAGCCACTGCTTGAAGTCTGGAAGAACTGATTCAAATATATTTCCTTTACTAGAGGATAAATCTTCTCCACTGGAAGAAGGAAAAACACAAAGAGCAGGGTCTCAGAACAGGGTATAAAGAAAGAAAATCATGAATCCATACACTATATGACAGTTAATACTGTTTCTCCTTAATGATTTTCAAGCATACCTTCCAGGTTCACCCTCCCTTCCCTAGGCATTCATTATTAAATTTACAAATAAAAATATAAATTCAGACTCTACTCATGCCTGAGTAACCAAGTTATAGGGTCAGAGGCTCAGAGGCCATAGTAATATTAAAAGGGTGGTCTCTGGGTCTCTGGTATCCAAAATTAGATCACCATAAGAATAATTCCTGTTGAATACAGCTGCCAACACAATATATAAATAGAAAGAAAGCATAACGAGTAATTAAGGTCAGGAGCCCCAACTTCTGGTCTGAGAGTTTCCTGTAATATCTCCCAAGGTTCACAAGAAGAAAGCTACTCATATGTGGAATACAATGAACAAAATAAACTGATGAACAAAATAGATCTGGAGACATAGAAGCATGGAGCAGGCTGAGGGATCTCAGAGGGAAGGCATGGGTGGGGGAGTGGGTGGGGAGAGACTAACCAAAGAAATTACGTGCTTATACGCAAAACTCATGGACACAGACATTGGTAAGGGGAAGGCCTGGGGGTGGAGTGGATGTGGGGTACAAGGGATTAATGAGAAAAAGGGGACAGCTGTAATACTTTCAACAATAAAGATAATTTTTTTTAAAAAAGTTCCTAAAGAGAAAGGGAGAAGAGAACCATTGCCATTTGTGCTCCCCTCCCAACTAAGAGTCAGCAAATGGGAGTGGCAGCAATCAGCCTGGATATGTATCAGCTTCAACTTCCAGAACTTCCAAATCTACTAACTGGGAAACCTCTTAGAGGATATAAAAAATTGAAACCACTGTTCTCAATTTGAAATGGAAACAGTACCTAAATGTGTTGAGTCTTGTCTGCATTCAAAGTATAGATTCCCACTAGCTTCAGCTGTGATTTAGTCACCCAGCCTAGACTTAACCACTTGATTGGCTGCTCTTCCATTGTCCTATTTCTCTAATTGTTACACAGTATGAGAGCCAATCAAAACCAGTCTCCTTAGAACTGCTGCCCATTGATTCCACTTCTCTGCACATGCTTTACGCTCAGAATTTGCAGGTAGGTCCAGATAGTATTCGAGTTTGCCAATAGTGAAGAGGACAGAAAAAGAAGAAAAAAAGAAAGGGGAGGGGAGGGGAGGGGAGGGGAGAAAAAGAGAAGAAAAGAGAAGAAAAGAAAAGGGAATTGGACTTGAAGCAGAAGTAGCAGCAGATGGACAGAGGGATTAGGATGGACTACCGAGATGATTAGGACTAGAAACCGTAAGACCATTCAAGCACCCAGAAGGATTGTGCCCCTTCAAGGGTGCTGGTTACTTCACCAAAATCAATGTTAGAGTAATTACAAGGTGAAAGAAAGAGAAAAAAGAGAGAGGAAGAACTGAATTGAGTTATCAGACATGACATAGTATAATCAGAAAAGCAAGATTCTTGGCGGCTCACTTATTATCTTTGAAGAACTGCTGCCATTTGGTAAGACCATCCTTAACAATGTACAATTTCTCCCTTGTAGATTCTTCATTTTCTTCCACCTCCTGTTTAAATTTATTCATTGAGACTGTCCATTTCTGTGTCAACTTCTGCAACAATGCAAGGTCCGAAGTGTCCTAGATAAAATGCATGGAATTAAGCCACTTTTTCATTTATTCATGTAAAAAATAGTTATTAGCATACACCAGGCCATTATTAATATTGTAATACTACAGACATCCATAGAAAATGGATTAAAAATTAAGAAGATAATCCTCTTTCAAAACATCATCAGTGACACTACTACACAATCCCTTTGGTGGTAGATTTTCCATGGCACAAAGTATGTGACAAGATTTTTTTCCTTTGCAACAAGAGCCCAATTTCCCCATAAAACTTTCATGGGAGAATGCACAGTACACTGGAAAGAACAGATATTTCAAAGCCAGACAGAACCAAATGCAAATCCTAGACATTTAACTGGCTGTGTAACCTTGGGGAATGTTAGTTAATCTATTTGAGATTAATTTTTCCTATTATATGTATGATAGGATTGTTGTAAGAATTAAATGAAATGACTAGGATAAATGGTTTGACTAGAAACACTAAATGCCGCTTTCCTCCTTTGCAACTTAGCGTGCTCACTGAGTTTTCCCATTAGCTTGCATAGAATGCATCAATAATACAACCATTTCAATAAACACGGCTACTTACAAATCTTTTAGTTTAAACACGAATAAATAGAATAACTCTATAAATAACATTTGCAGTGTTATTTACTTAGATAAATTGCTTAACTTGCTTTAATTAGGATAGAAGACAAATTATAAAGAGCCTTTACTCGCCTTTCCTTAGGTTTTTCATTCCACCCACAATAAAGCACAAATATAAAACTATATTTAAAATTTAATCTATAAATTTAGCAAAGGCTTCTTATAGTCTCAGCCCTCAACAGTTGTAGTCTCTTTTTCCATAAGTTAAGTGAACTGAAGTTTACCTTGGTTGATAGTAGTATGATGAAATGCTTAGCATATTTACTCCAGCCTTTTTCATTGAGGTAAAGTCTTTTAGCCAATATGACTCTATTTTTTGCAATTACCTATTTTAAAAAAGGACTAGAATTAAGAACCTAAATCATTAGCAAACCACTTTATTAAACTCAAACTAATTTCACATTAAATTTTCATTAAATCGTTAACTCAATCCCAATTTCCTATATAAATCATGAACTGCTTTGAATCACAAATTTATATTTTCTAAAACTACTAAACTGTAACCAAATTGGAGTATAGTATATAGCAGAGGTTCTCACAAAATTTGATCTCAAAAAACATTTACACTCTTAATAATTATTGAGAACTCCAAAGAGCTTTTGTGTATAAGATTTTATCTACTGTATTGCAAATTAAAACTGAAATTACTTAAAATCTAAATTTGTTAATTCACTTAAACATAACATTAATAAACATGTTAACATAAATATTATGTTCATGAAAAAAGTTTTATTTTCCAAAACAAAAAAAAAATTAGTGAAAAGAGCACCACAGTTTTACATTTTTACAAATCTGTTTAATAGAACAGAGCTGAATTCTCATACTTGCTTCTGCATTCAATCTGTTGCAATATCCCATATCATATAGCTTCAAAAACATCCACTGTACACTCATGTGAGAATGAGAGTGAAAAAGGCAAAAAACATTTTAGTACTATGATGAAACTTGTTTTGACCTCATGAAAAGGTCTCATAGACCCCCAGGAGGTCCTTGGACCATACTTTGAGAACCACTGATAGACTGAATCAATTATATAGTCATTCAACGAACAACTGTCTAGACACTGTGCATATAGCTGTAAACAAAAGAAAGAAAGTCCTTATTTTCAGGGAGTTGACATGCTGGCTGTCATTTCCTACTGGAACAGACTTTAGGGGTGATCTAATACAAAGTCCCATCAATTCAAGGTGTTCTTTTACAAAACCCTCTGCCAGGGGTTAGTTCTCTACTGTTCACCCCTAGAGCAAGGGAACTCACTTGTCTTCTTTATTTCTCCTACTGAACATGCCTAGCTCCCAAGTTGTTTCTTATATTATATATTTACCATCATGACTGTTCCCTCTGGACATGACTATGTTCCTTTTAAAATTCTAGATCAGGATGGAACATTGTGTCCTGGATGAGGTCTGACCATTCCAGAGGAAAATGGGACAAAAATCTGAATCTGTCCCGGGTCATAATTTGCTATTGATACTCTAAGCGCCGGGTGTGAGAATAGGCAACTAAACAGCAAACACTTTAGACAGATATAATATTGTGGGACTTTGCTATTTCTCTAAAGCATTACTAAAATGGCTTGCAGGTTGCCATATTTCAATTCACTTATAATCTTGGCTACCAAAGTAATAGAACCAAAGTGAGGCATCTAGTGATCCTAGTACAGTTAAAGTATGTGAAAAAATAAGAACCACTTTTCCTACTTTATTACTAGTATAAATTAAAGCTGACATTTTTAACATGTTCACAAACAACAGAAAAAGATCCTTGCTCATACTTCATAGAACCTGGTGGGGTGTAAAAAAAAGAACCCTTAAGTGGGCAATAGCCTGGCACCCGACAGAAAAGAAACAAAAGGTAACTCGCCCTTCCCAAGGTCCATAATATCTACATCGCTCATAAATTAAATATGTGTCTTTATTTTTTACTTGACTCTTCTTATTTTATTTTTATTATTGAGAGTATTACAGATGTCGCCCATTTTTCCCCCTTTGCCCCCCTCCACTCAGCTCCAGACCCATCATTTTTAAACTTTTTGTCTAACTGAAATTTGTAAAATTAAACTTTATCCAGACAAAAAGAAGTTTGAATTGTGATTCCAGATGAACCAACCTTTAGGGCCAAGTCATATGTGGCTGAGCTCCAGATATCCCTTTCTGCCATTAACTGTTTAATATCATTCTCCATCCTTCCTCTTTGTAACACATATAAGTCATGGTATTCTTCTACAACTCTAACAGAAAAATTAAGAAACAGCTATATAGGACATTTTTTTAAAAGAAGAAACTTTGTTTTAAAAAGAGCAAGCTGTTCCTTTAAAACTCATCATAAGGTAATTATGGTATAATTTCTGGACATATTAATAACACTAATATACAGTCAAAATAGAAGAAAAATATTTATATTTCATTTATAAATCTTACAAAAGTCTTAAAGTAAGAAGTTCAATATACTGTTACCTGTTCTAAATACTTTTTTTTTAAACAACAATTCCTTTATTATATCAAGTGATGATTTTCCATTGTGACTTCGTACAGTTTTTATTGTTAAAATTTTTAATTTCAAGATGTAATGATTAAATGTGTTATTTGCGATGGTAGCAAATGTGAACAATAGCTCTGGTATTTTAAAAACTGCAAATCCCTCTTAAAACCTAGTAGACTTTGAGCAGCAGCCAGTATCATCCTATGTAATGTTTTTATCATATTGTCCTACTAGAATTTTCACAACATGGTATTCCAAAAGTATAACAATACTATAGCTAATAAAAAATTCAGACTACAAGAAGCAATAACACAGTAGTTATTGCTAAGTTTTTATTGCTCACCAGAACAGGGTTCTTTACTAAAGGCACAAAGCCCAATCATTGTGAGGCATTACATTTTAAAATTATATATAATTAATATAAGATTTAAAGAAATTCCTTTGGTGTGAAAAGAAATTCTCTACCAACCAACCAAAAACTAAATATAATTAAGTACCTTTCTCTGAACTATTTTTTCATTAGGTTTACCAGAACATACCTTTTCCTTCTAACCTATACTGAAGCTTCTCTTAGAATTAAAGCCCTTCTGAGGTGAAATGCAAACACAGAAGTAGTAAAATGAATAAAAGCATTTGACAAACTTTTTAAACACATCCTCCTAAGGAATATTAACTTTGCTACAAGAATTAAAAGCCAGCAAAGCAGAATTCTTTCAATTTTGCTGAAAGTCAGGAACCATTGGCATCAGTTCCTGAAGCCTCCTATTTGGAGATTCCATTTATTCAATTAACTGAGAAAAAAATTAATCATCCTAGGTGTCACACAGGTGATACAAATATAAAAATTTACAAGCTGTACCCTTAAGATTTTGGCACTTTACTGTCTGAAAGTTAGACCTCAATTTAAAAAAGAGAATTAATGACCCTTGTTTAAAATAGCAAAATAAAAAATTCAGAGAACAACCTCAAGTCCAGCAATGAGGGATTAGCCAAATAAAATATGCTGTAGCTCTATGATAAAAATATTCTGCAGCTTGTTCTTAATACTTTGGTATGTGGAAAAATTTTTTCATGTTATAAAATGGGAAAACCCAAATGATAAAATTATACATTTTGATCTCATTTTTATAAAAAGTACATAGGAAAATATATCAAAATATTAATAGTAATTAACAGTGAAAGAATTATAAATGCTCTTTTTTTCCTTATTTATGTGTTTCTGTATTTTCCAAATTTTCAATAATCAATTATCAGCAAAAAGTATTATTAAAAGTTTCTAATAGCAAAAAAATCCACCCTACTTCAGAACCATCATTTTTTATACAAATTAAGATCTACTTATCACTTTCCTTCCCCTTCTTTCTAGTTTTAGAAGATGTTTTGTTCTCATAATGGACATTAGCAAAAAAGAAGTTCTAGTTTATTTATTTTTATTCATTCAGCAAATATCTAATATATGCCAGGTAGTGTTCAAAACTAAACAAACAAAAAGAAACCCTTTACCCTTATAAAGTTTATTTGGGAGAGATAATAAACCAATAAAAAAGTAAAACAGCACTGGCCAGTGTGGTTCGGTGGTTAGAGCATAGGCCCAAACACCAAAGGGTCTCGGGTTTGATTCCCAGTCAAGGGCACGTCAGTTTGGGAATGTTAGGCATCTAAGTAGAAATGTTAAGGCTGTTAAATATGTAAGTCTGGAATTCAGGGAGAAGTTTGAAGCTGCAGACACAAATTTGTGGAGAAGCTAAAAGCTGGAGATACAAATCTGTGAGTTGAGAGTATACGGATGATGGCACTGACAGCCAGGAAATGAAATGGATTCACTTAAGAAGTGAGTATAGAAAGGAAAGATCCAAGCAATAAGCACTCCAACATTTAAAAACTGGGGAGATCAAAAGGAACCTGTGAGAGATATCAGTAAGAAGGAGCTGGCAGTAAGGCAGAAGGAGAGTGCAGTGGCACCTCGGCTTTCCAGAAGATCGTTTGAGTTCTGAAATGTTCGACAACCGAGGTGCCATTGTATAATATACTGAAAGACACTGTTTCCAGTAAGAGCAGCTGATCAATTATGACCAGTGCTGCTGGAAAGTCAAGTTAAAGGAGAGTTGACCTTTGGATTTAATGATATGAAAGTACTCCAAGTGTATTTTGGAGGAACGGTGGGGGTAAAAGCCTGATTGGAGTTGGTTCAAGTGAAAATGGGAGGACCGGAAATGGAGATAATGAATATGAACACTTTTTGAAACTTACTGTAAGGGAAGCAGAGAAATGGGACCATAGTTAGAAGGGATATGTGGTTCTAAGAGTCCTGGGAGTCTTTTTGCTTGTTTGTTTTGTTTTTAAGATTGGAGTAATTATAGCATATAAATATAGTATCTTATGAAGTTAATCAGGCAGAGGGGGAAATTAATGATACAAGATAAACAGGGAATACTGGCTGAAAGTATCTCAAGTAGGTAAGAGGGGATATAATAGTACACAAATGGAGAGGCTGGAAAGGAGGAGACAGTTCATCCACAGTTAAGGGAAGGGAAGATAGAATGCATGAGCACAGACACAGGTGGGTGGGTAGATGGAGGGGTGAGAGCTTGAGTTATCTTGTTTGCTTCTACTTTTTATTTTTTTATATTCTTTCAATTTTTTCAATTACAGTTTACATTCAATATTACCTTGTATTAGTTTCAGGTGTAAAGGTTAGAAAATCATGTTCCCCCTGATATTTCCAGTACCCACCTGGTTGCTTTTGCTTTTTATAAAGCAAGGTCACCAGCTCAGAAAGATGGAGAGATAGTATTCAAGGTATGAATATAGAAGACAAAGTACAGAACAGTTATCTATTACAAGAACAGAGAATTAGCTATACAAAATAGTACATTTAGTGGGCAAAAAATGATCAAGGTACCCCCTTTCATTCTAGTAAAAAATAAATTAGAATAAAAGTAAGAATCTATTTTTGAATTCAGATTTTGTATACATCTGTGCTTGACATTTAAAAATACAGTCACTCTTCAACAAGTTAAAAACAAGTCAGAGGTCTATGCTGGATTAAAAAGGACATAAAACAAGATGCAATGTGTGGTCCTAGACTGAATACGGGTTTGGCAACTGATTGCAAAATACATTCTAGCAATAATTAGGGAAAGTTCACTGTGACCTGGGCAATTTATGAATTTTATGAAGTGAAAATTTATTGGAATAGGTAGAGACTGTTGATTAAAAAAATAGGCTATATAATAGTATATCCACAAGAATATACACTAAGATATTTACAGTAATAATCTATGGGTGGTAGGATTGTAACATTTATTCAGTTTTGCTTGTTTGTATTTTCTAACATTCTTTTTTTTTTTTTTTAACATGGGAAATCACATCTATTTATATCATCAAAATATACTTCATTTACATAAGCTCATTTAGTCTGTTTATAAGAACAGAAATCCAAACATAAGGTAACTGAGGAATGGCTGCCTATAGAGGCTGAGATAACACTCACTGAAAGAGTATGAATAATATCTTGATTACAATAAAAGCTTGGTCTCATCCTTTTAGCTCAGAATAACGTTCTTATAAGGTGCATGTACTGCTTCTATGATAATATAATGATATTTTTAATCAACCAAATAAAAAAATTAAAAATGTAATCAGACACATCTTTTGATATATACCCAAGAGCTTCTAGTAATCAGAATCTAACAGAAATTGAAATAAAATAAAGGTTAGCAATCTACACCATGTGGGTTAATCTGGCCCACTATTTGTTTCTTGTACAGTACATGAGCTAAGAATTTTACATTTTCAATTTTTCACATACTTATTTTACATGTTATGGTTTTTCAATAGTTGAAAAAACAATAGAAAAATAATATTTCATTGACACATGAAAATGTTATAAATTCAAATAAAGTTTTATTGGAACACAGCCATGTTTTGGTATTGTCCTTGGCTGCTTTCACACTACAATGGCACATGTTACAAAGGCAGAGTTGACTGAGTAATTGCATCAGAAACCATATCTCACCATTTGACCCTTTACAGAAAAAATTTGCTAATCCCCAAAATAGAATAAAACATAAAGACCATAGTAGATACACTAAAATCTGCCCCCCAAAACTAGACCCATACTACTAATTATGAAAATGCAAACAAAATACTAATATCTTTTCATACCTATCCAATTAATAAGATATGGGCAAAATGCAAACCTCATATACTGATGAGAGGATATATACCGGCACAACTACTTTGTGGAATATTTGGCAACATCTAGCAAGACAAGGCTACGTATACCATATAACGTAGTAATTCCGCTTCTAGGTATACACCCCTGGAAAATTCTCACCCAAGAAGACCTTAGATGTCTATAAGATGTGTTTTACAACAATGCCTGGAAGAGTTAATATATGTAATGAAATTCACAGTTTAAAAAAAAACTTCAAATGTTTCTGTAAAATTTTGAAATAAAGTGTGAAGCAAGTGACATAATGACTAGCATTTGGTAACTCACTTGGCATTCTTTTCAGCATCTATAAGAGCTTGTGCCAAATCCCTGTGAGTCTTCTCTGCTTCCTTTGTTAATTTCATATCATGTGCCCGAACCAAACACAGCTCCCTGAAATAAAGCAAAGAAATTTTATAATCATAGTTAAGGGTTTCCAAAAAGTTTCTATGCAGGAAAATCAGATTTTTACTCAGGAATCTTCTCAGTTATCATGTTTAAACCTCTTCCTAGTTTGTCCACCTCACAAACCAAATAAAAAAACCTAGTGTACATCTGGATGGAATCTTGCTCGGTTTGGCAATAGAATCAGTCTGGCTAGAAAAGGCAGGAAGAAATGTGGGGGATCCTCTAGAATGGAGTGAAGGAGGTGCTGACAGGCAAGACCTCCAGGCTGCTCTATCCTACCCTCTGACATGCCTATCCTACCCTCTTCATTCTTGCCATTAATTAGCTTGCTACAAGTTTAGGTGATCACTAACCTTGATTGCTATATAATGCTTATTCTCTTTGGCATTTGAACCTTAACATCCATAATCAAGGCACTGCTCTCTAAACCTGATTAAGATAAACATCTCTGTCTTAGAAGGAAGAACCAGATCTTTTCCCTATTGAATATACACAGAGCCCTAGTTTCGTGTTAACCTGCGTAACCTATGTCTCTATATCTATAATCTACATCTATATCCAGTCCTTTCTACTCTCTTGCTAAACATGAAAAGAGAACAAAAGAGTCCTCTCCTTTAACCATTCTACTTTCCCTGAATATTCTTGACTCTCTTTAGAGACATGGCTTTGACTTTTGTTTTGTGTTTAAGATAATCGCAGTTTTTACCTGGTCAGTTCCTCAATAACATTCTTAAAGTTGAACAATTCTTGTAAAATGCGCTGGTCCATCATTCGCTGAGTTACCAGGTCTTTGTAGAAGTCAATCATCTGCCGGGCAATTTGGTCAAGCATTTGTACATACCGCTCTCTGCATGAGAAAGAAGGAAAACAAGACATCATGCAGAAGAAAAGGAAAACTGAGGGAAAATATGTGAGGGAGAAAGTAATGTTAGAGAAAGACACAAAGAGAGAAAAAGAAAGGGATCCAGGCTATGTGTTCCTATCATACACATACAAGTGAATGAATTATGAAAAATTTTAACCAGAGTCATAATTATTTGGAATATCTGAGGTGTAAAATAAGATAAGGACTTTTTTTCCTTCTAAATTATAAACTCTATGAGGATAAGAACCATGTTTTACGTATTTACATACCCAATTTATAACATCTAACAGAGTGCCCTGAATATAGTGGAATTTTAAAAAATATGTATTTTTATTGATTTCAGAGAGAGAAAGAGAGAGGGAAACATCAATGATGAGAGAGTCATTGATCGGCTGCTCCTGCACGCCCCTGACTGGGGATCGAGCCCACACCCTGGGCACGTGCCCTGATTGGGAATCGAACCGCTATTTCCTGGATCCTAGGTAGATGCTCAACCGCTGAGCCATGTCCAGCTGGGCAGAATTTTTATAAATGGTTGAATTCATGAATAAAACCACTTTTCTCAAACTGACCAAAATGTACCCAGTGTTTAAAAATAAACAAAGACCTAAATACAAAAGAGTCATTTCTTTTGTTTCTGAATAAAACCAAACCAAATATTTGGAAATGATCACAGATGATAAATTACAGACACTGTAACTGAACACTCTTCATTTATATTAAAAGTGGTCGCGGAATTATATCCTAACCCTAAGACTCCAGGATTATAATATATTTGAGTTGGAATGGACAGTTAGTTTAATCTCTTACCCACGGACAGAAAGAATTATTCAGCCCTTATTTAAACACTTAAAGTGAAAGAGAGTTTATCAGCTCAATATGCAGGTCATACATCAAGAAATATCAACTTTAAAAACTCCTTCTTGCCCAGCAGGGCGTGGCTCAGTGGTTGAGTGTCGACCTAGGATCCAGGCGATAGGGGTTCGATTCCCGGTCAGGGAACAAGCCTTGGTTGTGGGCTCGATCCCCAGTCAGGAGCATGCAGGAGGCAGCTGATCAATAACTCTCTCATCATTGATGTTTCTATTTCTCTCTCTCCTTTCCTCTCTCTGAAATCAATAAAGTTATATATTTTTTAAAAATAATAAATAAATAAAAACACCTTCTTTAGGGCTTCCCCTCCTAACAACATAGGGACAAAATACTCTGCAGGGCCTTCTCATTACAGTACAACTATATGCTACAGCATACTTTCTGAAGCATTAACGGACTCGCAGGAAGAAAAAAAATGTCTTTAGGGATGAAAAACAAAAACAACAAACAAAATACAATAAACTAAGGATGGACTAGGAGGTGGTAAGCAGTATTCATTAGGCAAACCCAAAGTAAGGGTTGCCCCAGTAAAAATACCAACATTGGGTCCCAGAAACTAAGTCTTCGGCCATCTTTAAAGTAGGAGACCTGAGTGTAGAACTACTGCATCGATCCAGGATTCTGGAAGGGAGAAAATGCAAATCCTCCCTTCGGGAAGCATCCATGATTTATATCCTGAGGATTTAATGATTAAGATTAGACAAATACTAGTCACATAAGCAAAGATTACAAAATACTTGTATAAATAAATCATTATGAATGAGACTCAGAAGAAACGAAAAACAGTAGATTTACATATTAATGGTCTTCATATATTAGAATGATCAGATTTAGAATATAAAACTATGCATGAAATGTTTGAGAAACAAAAGATGAAATCTAAAAATGAATAAGTAATAAAAAAACTTATTAAATATGATGAGACAGATATGAAAACAAACCAATAGAACTCCTAGGGGAAAGATATAATTATTGAATGGTAAACCCAACAGATGGGTTATAGCAGAATAGATACAGCTAAAGAGGGTAGTAATGTCCTGGAAAAAAATTATCCAGGATGCAGCACAGGGACAAGGAAATGGAATTATGAAAAGGAGATTAAGAGACAAAGAGCAAAGATTGAGAATGTCTAATATAAATCTAATCAGGGTTCTAGAAAGAGAAAACAGACTGGAGAACAGACATTCATCAAAGAGATCATCACTGGAATACTCCAGTAACAGCTCTCGCCTGATTTTGGAGAGTAGTTCTCCTCTGTCTGCACAGTCCACACTGACTTGTCGAATAAGCTCATGAAATACTGTATTGTAAATGGTCTGTTCCTTCTTCAACATATGTAGTAGTTTGTGCATCTGGCAGAAGATAAGTTCATTAGCATTTATTATGGTCTTGTTAGTAAAAATCATTTTAGAAGTTAATCACCCAGAATGTGGATCAAGTTTTGGAGACAACTTCATTAGTTTATTTCACTCACAATTTCTGTTATAAATATATATACAAAAATTATATCTTATTTTAAAAAATCTGTCTAATCATTGTACCTCTTTAGATGATGCACCAAGAAGGTCACAATAGCATTTTTATGTTATTCCTGCCAAAATACAAAAACTGAATCTAATTATGACTACACATCAGGCAAACCAAAGCTGAGGAACATTCTACGGAATAACTGGCCTGTGTTCTCCCAAGTATCAAGGTGAAGAAACACAAAGAAGTCTTTCAGATTATAGTTGTCTAAAGAAAAGTGACAAATAAAAGCACCATGTGATCCTGGGATCCTGAAAGAGAGGGGAAAATATCGATAAAGGTCACTATAGGGAGAATTGATAACTTTCAAATTTGAATTTGGACTATCACATCAGTGTTAAATGTTCTGATTTTGTCCTGGCTGGTTTGGCTCAGTGGTTAGAGCGTTGGCCCATGGACTGAAGGGTCCCAGGTGTGATTCCTGCCAAGGGCACGCACCTCGGGTGCAGGTTAGACCCCTGACCCTGGCAGGGGTGCCTGCGGGAGGCAGCCAATCGATGTGTCTCTCTCACATCAATGTTTGTGGGGGTTTTCTCTCTCTCCCTTCCATTCTCTCTGAAAAGCAATGGAAAAAATATCCTCGGGTGAGAATTAAAACAAAAAAAATGTCCTGGTTTTGAAAACTGTACTATGGGTATGCGAGAGAATGTCCTCATGCAGAAGGAGTGCAGCCTGCAATGAGTTTGGTGATAAAGAGGCATGATGACTTCAGCTTACTCTAAAATGGTTCAGAAAAAACTCTACTTATAGAGATACGCAGAGAAGGAGAGGGAATGATAAAACAAATAGGGCGCAATGTAAACAGCTGGTGAATGTGGGTAAAGGTTACACAAGAGTGTCTTATATTGAACTATGTATATGTTTCCAATTCTATAAAAATTTACAAAACAAAAAAGAAATAGCCTTCATAAAAAAATCTATATTATGTAAGACTGAAAAAGCCCTCTCATTAAGCACAGAATAAAAATTACAAGTCATGGTGAGAAAGCACAACTTAATTGGCAGCGTTTTTTATTGGAATGTAAAATAATAAGGGTCTTGTAATCTATAGTGCCCAATATTCAATGAAATACAGTAATAATAATACAGTTAACCCTGGAACAATGCAGGGGTTAGGAGCATGAACCCTCACGTAGTCAAAAATCCATATGCAACTTTTGACTCCCCCAAAATATAACTACTAATATTCTACTACTGACTGGAAGCCTTGCCAATAACATAAACAGTCGATTGACACATATTTTGTATGTTTTATGTATTATATACTGCATTCTTACAATAAAGTAAGAAAAAAATGTTATAAAGGAAATCATAAGGAAGAGAAAATACATTTACAGTACTTACTGAAAAAAAATCCACATATAAATGGAAAGCATATAATTCAAACCCGTTTTGCTCAAGGGTCAACTGTACTAACAGTTAAGTATACAAGGTTTACCACATGCCAAGCGCTGTTCTCAGCCCTTTACATTCATTATGTCATTAATCTCCACAACAACCCTATGAGGTAAATATTATTATCATCTCTAATTTACCGATGAGGAAATTGAGGCACAAATACATTAAATGACTTGCCCAGGGTCACTGACTAATAAATGGCAGGACCAGGATCCAACCCAAGCATTCTACCATCCAGAGTGTATGCCTGTAACCACTAACTAGGTTACACTGATCTTTACATTTACCTGGGTTGGCCCTGTATACTCCTGATTTTCCACACCAGCCCTCTCTAGCATAGTATCCATCACATCATTCAGCTGGATCACTTCTACTCTTTTATTAGGTTTCCTGAAAGATTAAGGTGGCAGTCTTAGTAATTCATGTTACAACAGGCCATCCTCAAATCACAAAAAGAATATTAATACATATAAAGAAAATGCATATGCTATGGAATATTAATGGTATCTTAAAGCATTAGACCTGTAAGTATTGATCTAATGGGATATTAATAATACAGTGTTTTTTAAAAAAAAGAAAAAATGCAAATAATATGATCCTCTCTTTCATAAAAGAAAGTAATACTCCTTCCCACCAAAGTTCTATTCACCTATTGTTTATAAGTGTAAGAACATAGAAAAAATATAGAGAGATAAACACCAAGCTATTAATATTAGTTACTTCACAATGTAAGAGAGGAAAAGGAAAGAAGAAGAAGAAACAAAGACTGTAGTGAAATGGAGAAATACGGTGGGTTAAATGCAGCACATGAAAGTATTTTACATACGATCCAGCAATCCCACTTCTGAGTATTCATCCAAAAGAATGAAAATCAGGATCTCAAAGAGATTATTAGCACCCCCATATTTACTGCAACACTAGTCACAATATATGGAAACAGATGTCCATCGATGAATGAATGGATAGAGAAAATGTGGTTCATACAGATAATGGAATATTATTCAGCCTTAAAAAAGAAGGAAATTCTGCCACATACAATAACATGTATGAACCTGGAGGATATCACCCAAAGTGAAATAAGCCAGTTACAGAAGGACAATACTGCAGGATTCCACTTACATGAAGCATCTAAAATAGTCAAACTCATAGAATCAGAGAGTGGAACTGTGGTTTCCAGGGACTGGTGGGAGAGGGAAATGGGAAATTGCTAATCAACAGACATAAGGTTTCAGTTATGCAAGGTAAGGAAGTTCTACAGATCTTCTGTACAACACTGTACCTATAGTTAACACTGTACTGCACACTTAAACATTTGTTAAGAAAGTCAATCTCATATTGTGTTCTTACCACAATAAAATTTAAAAATAATGAAAAGAATCTTAAAACTATTCTAAAAAGCATTTTATAGTATTTAAATATTATAAGTATATAAAAATTGAATATGCAATTGGACAAATGAAAACACTGATTAGGTGACAGAATTGTGGGCAATTATTGTCTTGGGTTTCTGCTGTCATTTTAATATTTTTATGTAATAAAGCATCAAGAGAAAGTAATATATATGTATATAGCTATCCTTTCTATGAAACACTTTCAAAAATAAACTGTACTTACATGGATGGGAAGAGCAGTAGCCTGTTTTCACTATCTTTGAGGAGAGTCGTGTATTTGCTGCAATAAATAAGACAGGTAAATGTTACTGTAAGAAAACTATCTGGCCTGTTTATCACATATCACAACATGATCAACTTAAGACCTCCTGGAACTGAGGATCTTGGAGGTAATCAGAAAGGCCCACCATTTTGCACACATCATGCCTAAATACTCTCAGACATCACCAGATACAGGTGTAATGATATTTATCATATTTGGAACTTTGTTTAGTAAAGAGCTTTAATCACATTCCTTAATATGTCACAATATGAAAAATTCCTATATTCATTTGAAAACTGCCTTTTCAAAGGTAGAAGAATTTTCTAAGAACATTGAAGTAAACAAAGTTAAGTGACTAACCAGGTATAGCATTAATAAGAAGCAAAGATGAAACTAGAACCCATTTTTCCTGACTCCCAGCCTTATCTGTCCTCTGGGAGTGCTTGTTTAGAGCTAAATGAGTATCACGATGAGAATGACATGGTAATCCTTTAAGTTCGTTATTTATACATCTTTTTTCTTCCCCTTTGGTTCTTCCCCCTACTGAAGCACAACTGGTCAGTAAGGTCCATTTTCAGAATTTTTAGATCAGTGAAAAATCTCCAGGGAATATAAAGACTCAGTTTCAAAAATGAGTACAGTGGTACCTCGGGTTTCTAATGTGATCTGTTCCGGAAGCCTGTTCGAGTTCTGAAACGTTGGAAAATCAAGGGATCCACAGCCGACAGTGAGGCCTCAGGATCTAGCCCTCAGCGGAAGCCGTGGGGCATGTTTGACTCCCGAGGCGTGTTCGGAAACCAAAGCATTCCCTTCTGGGTTTATGGCATTCGTAAACTGAAATGTTCGCCAATGGAGACGTTCGAAAAGCGAGGTACCACAGTATGTGAGGACTAGAAGCAATGATATCCCAGGGGCAATGAGCACACTCAGCACTAAATATCATTCTCCACTAAAAGGAATCAGTACTCCCTGGAGAAGGGACTCAGAGCTCATTCCAGAGCTGGAGCTGGGAAATACAAGATAAACCTAGAAATCTTACTGAGCCAGAAAACAAAAGAGCATTCAAAGAATTATGGGAATGTGCCTAAAGAACACAAGAGCTAGCTCAAAGAAGCTGGCATTGGCCAAATCTGAAAATTTTTGAACATCAAAATGATCATAGTAAAGAATTATAACCCACTGGAAACAAAAAGAAATCCATGAGTCAATATGGTAAAATGCGAACTAATAAATATAGAAGAAATGATGGAGTTAAAAAGTCATCAAAAAGGTCTATAACTAGTGGGTTGCTAAGAAATATAAAGTATTTTTGGTAAAGGGTCATGATGTCTCCACCTTACTCTTGAATGGTGGGTGTGTGTGTGTGTGTGTGTGTGTGTGTATTAAAAGCAAATGAAGCATTCAGTGAGTCAGGATAGACGGTACAGGGAGTTCCTTGTCCTATTTCTGTGATTTTGAAATTACGTAAATATTAAAAGTTACCCCCCCCCAAATCAGTTCTATTTAGTTCCTTGGCAAAATGTTGTCCTGAAACCCATCATCACAAGGCAATGCCATACCACATATGTACTGGGTGAGGTGAAAAGAGCGAGAGCTTCTGGATATTTTATTATAAAATCCCAGTTCAGATTTTGTCTTTGTGCGTTTTTGTTGTTGTCACTGATAATCCTCACCAGAGGATATTTTTCCCATTGATTTTTTTTTTTTTAGAGAGGGAGGAAGGGAGGGAGGGAGGGAGGGAGGGAGGGGAGGGAAAGGGGGAGAGAGAGAGAGGAACATCAATGGGAGAGAGACACTTCGACTGGTTGCCTCCCGTGGGCTGGGGGTGACCCTGCAACCCAGGGGTGTGCCTGTGACCAGAAATCAAACCCTCAATCCTTCGGTACGAGGGCCGGCACTCTAACCGCTGAGCCACAAGTGCCAGGGCCTGTTGTACTTTTTTAAACTGTGAAATAGTCAAGTGTTGTTTCACAAAATAAAAACAAGATCCCATTTCAATCCTATAAACAGAAAAACTGGAGATGAGTAGTCTACAGTGTGGAGCTAAGCCCTGGGACCCTGCTCTATGAGAATCCAGCTTAGAGGGTGAGTTTCCTTTTGCCTCCATGGTCACTGCTCAAAGCCATTCTTAAAGAGGCATAGTCAAGTATTCAGAACAAAGATCCACTTTCTTTCCCACTTCTTTTCTTTTTTGTTTATTTATTTTTTTTAAATTACAGATGTCCTTTTTCTCCCCAGTGACCCATTCCACCCCTTCCTACCTCCAAGATCCACTTTTTTTAAAGTCAAAATTAAACAGTAGGAAAAGACAGAGTACAACTTAATCACTAAAGTCCCAAACTCTTTCAAGACTTTTTCATCAGTTTCTTTAAATGATTTCTTTCTAGAATTGTACTAGGATGGAAGGCCAAACGTTTCCTCATGTCAACGCAGACCTTGCCTAGAAACACAAGTGAACTGTGTTCGGGTTCCTCTGTGTCCTCCACTAAAGGAGGGAGAATAGGAAGGAGGAAGCAGTTCAACTTGTCGGGGAGTCAGTATACGCCACAGTACTCACTCATCGTAGCACTCCAAACCTGAAACTCCTGTATTCGATACAATGTGAAATTCTTCAGGAATCAAAGTATCTGTGAGCTTCTTCGGCTTAAAAAGAATGACAAGAATGAAAACATTAGTTTTTTTTAAAAAAACGAATTGCACAAATCCTAATTGCTGTCCTAAAGGGATGCTATTTATGAAGAGATTTTGATCAGAAAAATAATATTAGTAATAAGGGACACGGCAAGTAGTAAAAAAATTTTTAGTAGCCTGGCCGGGCATGGCTCAGCTGTTGAGCATCTACCTAGGATCCAGGAGATCGCGGTTCGATTCCCAGTCAGGGCACATGCCCGGGTTGTGGGCTCGATCCCCAGTTGGGGGCATGCAGAAGGCAGCCGATCAGTGACTCATCACTGATGTTTCTCTCTCTCTCTCCTTTCCTCTCTCTGAAATAAAGACATATTTTTAAAAAAAATTTTTTAGTAGAGCATATATTTTTCAAAACATGAATTACATAACAACCTTGGTCTATTAGTTAAAGGTGTCCCATATACTATTCAGAAATCCATTGACTTTAAAATTCAATAGGAATTTAAAATTCAACTTAGCAATATCCCCAAAATAAGAATTCTACAACTTTAAACTGTGGATTTCTTTTTCAAAAAAATCGAATCTCCTGTACTGTATTTTCTAGATTAAAGTGAATAACTGTAGTTTGGAAAATGGCTTAAAATAAGATACCTTTGATTTTCTCACTAAATACCTTTTCCTAGAAATAATTCAAAACACTATGAAAACTGATAAGCAATGCAGTTTGTACAGTACAACATTGCTTTATATGTTGGGAAAACATTTTTTTTTTAAAGAGAGGAAGATGAAATTATCAAATTATTTACCTTATGAGGCACAATGACACCATCATGTGTCTGTAATGAGTGGCCTGAGTGTGGGGGACAAAGCACACCCTCCCGAGCCTCTCCTTTGACATATTTAACATCGTACAGAAAAGAAATATCCCTAAAAAGTAAGAGAAACATATTTTCAAAATCAATTTTCAGTCTGGCAACTGGGTGAGAGTAAGGTCCACACAGACCCTTCCCGCGGGTAGCAAGGGACATGCGGCTGGTCCCACCTCATGCGTCCCTGAGGCTGAGGCATGAGGCGTGAGCTCTCCCCAGTCTTTTCTCTATCACACTCATCACACATTCTTTCCTTCCCTTCAGGCTCAGGCTAAGACACATGCCCTTTCTCAGGACACTTCCCCACTTACGCCCTCGGGTCCCCACTGCATCAAGCATAACCTCTGGGCCTCCCCTGGGCCAGGCGTTCTCCTGGGTCTGTACCGCGAGGCCTTCCCCCTGCAGGTCTCCCCTGGGCCGGGTGTTCTCCTGGGTCTGTACCGCGAGGCCTTTCCCCTGCAGGTCTCCCCTGACCACGCGTTGCCCTTTTACCATCATCCATCGGCTGACCCGTCGCTCGATTGATCGCCCATCTCTCATTTTCAGTTAAACATCAAGCTTCTTGAAATTTCCCGAAAAACCCAAGTTCCATCTCCATCTCTGTTTTGAAACTATTCTCCAGAAAGCTGACCACTTTCCACTGCTCAGTTACCAGTTCTCATCTTCCACTATTTTCCTGAATTTTTTTCCAGGGTGGGTCACCTCTCTTTTTAAAAAACATTTGTTATCTCCTGTGCTGGATTCCCGGGTTCTTTTATCCTAACTGCTCTGCGGACTTCTCTGTGACCTCCTGACTACAAAGTGGAAATGCTCCACAACATCATCTTCATCCCCCTGCTCTCCTTTCCCTGCACTTTCTCCCGGGGCAGTGCCATCAGACCTCACCTTGCCGCATTTGCCACCTCCAGACACAGCTGGTGTCTCCCTCCATTCTCACTTACACCCTCCAATATCCAGTCAGCACCACGACTCTGCTCATCAAATCCCGGCGTCCGTAATCGCTAGCCTCCCATCCTTAGCCCTCTATACCCACCGACCCCTAACACATGAACCGCACAGCCGCCCTCCTGTCACTCCAGTGGTTGATCCTTTTGTCTTTTGCCAATGCCGAAATCACTAATCCAGGTTGTCATTGTTTTTCATGTGGTTTCTCGTTTCTCTGATACATTCTACATGCTTCTACTAGACTTAGCTTCGTGCAGAGGTTATAATCATGCCACTCACTGCAAATGATTTTCAGATGTCTCTGCCCCTCCCCCCCCCAATTTTAATTGGTACAGCTATTGTGGAATACAGTACATTGGTTCCCCGAAAAAATAAAAAGTAGAACTACCATGTGACCCAGCAACCCCACTTCTGGGTGTACTATATATCCAAGGAAAATTAAATCCAGATCTCAAAAAGGTATCTGCACTCTCATGTTCATTGCAGCATGATTCACAACAGTGAAGACGTGGAAACAACCTAAATGTCCATCAACAAATGAATGGATAAAGAAGACATGGAGTATATACCTACAACAGAATGTGATCCAGCCTTAAAAAGGAAGCAAGCTCTGCCACTTGTGACAATACGTTGAACCCAGGGAATATTATGCCAAACGAAATAAGCCAGACAAAGAAACACAAATAACCACATGACCTCACATGTGAGAAGAGGGAGTGGGGCCGGGGAGAGAAATGAGATGTTGGACAAAAGGTATAAAGTTTCAGTTATGCAAACTGAAGGAGTTCTGGAGATCTAATGTACAGCATGGTGATAGCAGTTAACAAAATCGTATTGTATCCTTGACATTTGCTAAGAGAATAGATCCTTGGATGGATCTAGAGAAAATTATGCTAAGTGAAATAAGCCAGGCAGCGAAAGACAAACATCACATGATCTCACATGAAAGACAAACATCACATGATCTCACTTGAAAGACAAACATCACATGAGCTCGCTTATACGTGGAATCTAAAGAACTTAATAAACTGATGAACAGAATAGATTCAATGACATGGAAGCATGGATGAGACTGACGAATGTCAGAGGGATGGAGGAGGGCGGGTGGGTGGAGGGGGAGAGAGTAACCAAAGAATTTATCTGCATATATGCACAGCCCAAGGACATGGACAATGGTGAGGAGAGGGACTGGGGAGGGGGATGAGACTGGGTGGAACGGGTGATTGGGGAGAAAAAGGGACATCTGTAACATTTCAAACAAAAATAAAATTTAAAAAAAAAAAAGAGAATAGATCTTAAATTTAATCTCACCACACACACGGCAACTATACTGAGGTGACAGATTATTTAGCTTGATTGTAGTGATGTCACACTATATACATTTATCAAAACATCAAGTAGTACACCTTAAACACATACAATTTTCACATGTCAGAGCAATAAAGTTTTTTTTAAGCTGCTCTCAGGATGATGGGACATCAGTTACTATTACACCAATGACAGCTTGATAAGTTGACCAACCTTTGTTTTTTTAAAAACAATGAGTGGTTTATATGTGTATATATATATATATACACACATACATCCTTCTAAAGAAAATGGTTTGGTTACTGTCATTCAAATTTTCTCAAAGGCTAAGTTTAAGAGCCTTTTATATTTCTATTATTGAATTATTGGGTTTATTTTTAGAGGAAACATGTTTTTTTATTTGTTGGAATATAATTTTTCATTAAAATAGAAATATGTTTTACTTCTCTTAAATTCTTGTGGTAAAACATCTGCTCACACTCCTCCAAAAAGCTATTTTTATTTAAAAACAAACAAGAAACAAAAAAATGCTTTGATTCTTGGCCATAACATAAATTTTATTAAACTTTAAGACATTTTTCATCCCTTTCTCTAGCCCCCAAATTATAAAACCAAGTTCATACTTCAAACTTTTCTCCAAATCATCTGATTGTTATATGCATAAATAAGCATGTGCTTTATCTGAAGTTGTCAGGGAATGAGGCATTTCAGAGATAGGATTTTCCAAATAATTGAGGTGTGCTTTGTAACATTGTCTTCTTAAAATGTGTTTAAAACATTGTGGCTTTCTTAAACAGAATATATATAACATGATATAATCTTCGTAATTCAGGTTCTGATTTAGGAAGCTGGAAGTTTCTTGAGGGCTGTTTGGTCGTGTTTCTGAGACCTACTATAGGGCTGGACATTCAGTAGGCTCTGGTGTGTGTTGGACGGTCTCTGTACTGGAAGGTTGGAAAGTGCTTTCCCAGACAGACACCCTTATAGGTGGGATTCTGGGTGTAAACTCAGTTCCATAAGTAGATGCCCTTTTGCAAGATTTTGGAGGTAGAAGTGAGGCAGAAGCCATAGTTTGCTGCCATGTTTTAGCTGATTCTGTCAGCGACATTATGGAAAAGTGGTTTTCCTGAAGCAACATTCCAGCATCCATCCTCCTGCTGCCCAAGTCCAAGGAGGCAGTGCACTACCAGCAGCAGTGCCAGCTTCTTGATTTCAGTTTCCTGATCCTTGGATCACAGCTGAGGAAGGCATTTTTTTATTGTGATATAATTCACATACCATAAAATTCACCCTTTCAAAGAGTACAATTTACAGGTTTTTAGTATGGCAACAAGTTTTTAGTATACTCACAATTTGCAAGTGTGTAGCAAAGTTGTGAAGTTGTATAATTTTCATTAGTACCTAATGCCACAATATTTTCATCACTCCACAAAGAAACCCCTTACCCCTTAGCAGTAATTCCCCCACTCTCCTCTCCCCACCCATTTTGTCTCTATGAACGTGCCCATTCTGGACACTTTAAATAAACGGAAACATACAATATGGGTCCTTTTGTGAACGGCTTCTTTCACTTAGCGTGTTTTCAAGGCTCATTGATGTTGTAGCATGTATCAGCACTTCATTCCTTTTTATGGCTGAATAATATTCCATTGTAAATATACATTTTGTTTATCCTTCATCAATGGTGGACAGTTGGGTGTCTCCACTTCCTGACTCTTGAACTCTTGTGGCAGCTTTGCAGGCAGTAGCCTTCATGAGGGGTTAATTCCATCCTGCTCTATTGCTTCACACTTGCTCCTTTACCCCTTCCAATAATTTTGTAAATACTCGATTTCCTGCTTAAAATACCTAGAGTGCTTTATTTTCTACACTGCATTCTGACGGGAAGAGTTGTTGAAAATATTACTCAGAGGCTATGTGCTTGGCTGTTTTGTATTTTACTGCTTTGCTCTGAATAGTTAAGGTTACTATACAAGTTACCTCTTATTATGAATACTATTAATTGTGCACACATGTATTAATTTCCTACTGGTGCCAAACAAATTACCACAAATTTAGCAGCTAAAACACCACCAACTTATTATCTTATAGTTCTGTAGATCAATAGTCCAACACAGGCCTCACTGGGATAAAATCAAGGCGTTGACAGGGCTATGTCCCTTTCTAGATGCTCTAGGGGAGGATTTGGTTTTTGGTCATTTGGGTTGTTAACAGAATTCAGTTCCTTGTGGTTCTAGGATTGAGATCCCTGTTTCCTTGATGGCTGTCAGCTCAAGGCCACCCCAGCTTCTAGTGCCCAATGGCAATCCTTAGCTTGTTTCTCGCTTCCTCCATCTCAAAGCCAGCAATAGCAGGCTGAATCCCTCTCAGATTTCAAATCTGTCCTTCACCTGTCTCATCCCTCCAACCCATTCAACTGCCTTCCTTTTCCACTTTTGAAGACGTAGGCAATTAATTTGGGCCCATCCTGATAATCCAGGATAATCTCTCCATCTCAAGGCCCTTAACCTTAATCACATCTGCCAAGTCCCTTTTGCCGTGTAAGGTTCTGAGGATTACAGTGAGAACATTTAGGGGGAGGCCATTATCCTGCCTACCACAAAACAGATCTTCACATTTAAAAAATTCCAAAACAGAAGTGATTTGACATGGAAGCTTCAATGTCAGTTAATTGACACATTCAGATATAGCTAATTATTTTTTCAAAGTACTTTAAACATCTCATAACTACTGAGTATTACTATTAATAATTACAGCCATGATCTGATGGCATAAAATATATTTTATGACACTAAGTCCCCAAGACATAAAAGTCAATGGTCCAAGTTTCTGCCACTTTTTCTAGCACTGATATAGTGGAATAATAACACCTTATACTTAAATAGCACTATGTAGTCTTGCAAGTACTCTTCCATTCATTATTTCATTTGTTCTATATCCCTGGGAGGTACACAAAATGGAGCAAGTCTATTATTCCCTTCTTATAAATAAGAAAACGGAACTCAGAAAGACTAAATAACCTGTCCAAGCACCAGCAAACATTTCTTTTAAATGAAGTGATAGTTCAGTACGAAGCATAAAGAGTTGACAAATGGACCATACACAGAAAATGAGCAGGTCACAATCTTTCACAGGGAAATGTAGACATTTAGAATATGTTTAGGAATGATATAAAAACAACAAATACTACTTATGGATTTGATGTGAAACAGTGTAAAGGTTAAGGGTTCATTTTGAGGAAAACAGGGATTGAGTACTTGTTTTTCAAGGTTTTCCCCAACCAGGGATTGAGCACTTGTTTTTCAAGGTTACCCAGCATTTCTCAGATGTACAAATACAAGAGGCACTAGAGGCATTCTGCCTGTGTGAACTTGTCCTTTTTACTAGGGCACAAGGAATAGGAGAGTAAGGGGCCAAGTACAGAAAGGCATGCAAAAAGAAAATTTAAACAAACTGAAAGTAATTACAGGTAGCGCCTACTGCCATTCTACTGATAATAAGGTGGTCCCTCTTCAGATCGTACTGTGATTCATCAAAGATACTGCAAGCTTTAAAATGTTTGATTCTGATTTTTCCAATGCTGCCCCTCCCAAGGAAACCATCCGAGATGAGAAAAAACTAGTCATCTGCATCTATCCCTGCTATCTTCCTTCTTTACCTTCCAGCTCCTGTTAGGGAAACAGGATGATCAATGAGATAGCTGAACTTATCCCTTCGAATAGGGTGATGCCAGACACGATCAGCAAGGCGTGGAAGGGTACCCTGGTATAAAAGCAGAAACATGAATACACAGCAGGGGGCGCACCAGTCAAAGAAAATCTATTAATCATTTTGAGGATTTACATTTAGGGCATTGTTTATTCTACAAAAAAAAAAAAAGAGAGAGAGCAAAAACCTGATTCAATACTATGAAGAAAGACTGAAACTAGGAAAATTCAATATGAAAGAAAAATATCAAAACTAAGGGTAGTAGTGATCATTTAGGTAACTCACAAGTTAATGGAAATACTCAAGTATTTCCTTAGAAACATTCATGCAAAAGGTTTTAGTTTTCAATATGGAAAATTAATTTAAAAATATTTTAAGACAAACTGAAATATATAACATATGCTCAATAAGTACTTAATGAATGAACTAAATACCAAAAAAGATGTTTCCCAAAGTACTTTATATATGTATATACACACCTTTGGGGTTTTAATTTTCTTAGGAGGCAATAAATTTTCAGGACAAGAACCAGCATTGGCTGTACAGGTCAGAGAAAGAAGAACTTCCTCAGGGATGAACTCATTCTGAAGAGAAGTAGGAAGGGGTTTTGAGCGATCCACCATATTTTTTTTCTCCCTTAGTTCAGGAAGTCCTGAGAAAGTAATGGGGGAAAAAAGCTTACTGTGGTTTTTAGGAGTTAATTGGAGATTCCCAGGCTGCCTCATCAATCCCGTTTATATGTTTCTAGCAGAGGAAACAAACACTGCTTCTGGTTGTCAAGAATATTTAAAACACTGAACATTATCTGGTGAAGAAAAAGAAACTCATATTGCCTGCCCACCCTACACTTCCATCAGGCACAGGTTCAAAAACTCATGTACAAAGATGAACTTCCATTATTCCAAACTCAAAGTTGAAAAATAAATTCACTTCACTTGCTCAACTAACTGGGACAGCCTTATGATAATTTTCCCTCTGATGTGAAATGACAGAAGAAATGCCCTGTTCTCAAAACTGTCAAATTATTTCGTATACTTTTTCTATATAAATTTGAAGGTGAGAATAATTGCATTAAATTGGGCGTTTATTATAGAGTGGAAGGGATCTGGATTGGGTTTAAAAGTAAAAGTAGAATCGGGACTGTTGGAAATGAAGAGTGGAATAGTCTGAGCAAACTGGTAGAGTAAGAACAGTACAAAGAGTGTTCTGCTCAGCTCGACTAGGGCAGAGGAGTTATAAAGATAAGGCTAATACAGGAAAAGGTCTCCTATGAAGTCGGTTAAGGAAAATCAGGTTGTCACTTTTAAAGAACTCTCCACTAATCTCTGCCCCTCACTTAGTATGGTTTGTGTTCATTTCCACAAGGAGATGTGATGCTTTGATCACCTCTAAAGTTCACATTACTAAATCTCTATCTCTTGAAAGTTTGGGGTGGAATCAGAGTATCAGAGGAAAGAAAAAAGAAAGAAAAAATTTAAGCGGGGCTTTAGCACAATCTCCCCTAAAAACAAGATTATGGTCAGATAGAGGAAACCTTAATATAATGGGGCTGTAGGAATGAGTCTAGCTGATTCTTATTCTAGTACAGATCTGCATTTATCTGTATACGGATAAATATCTTAAAGAAGAAATTATTCTCATTTAGAATAATTATGAAAAACTGATACATACTGGTTCCTTACCAGATAGCAAAAAAAAAAAAAAAAAAAGTAATTTCATACAACTACTGGTATTTAAAATAGGGTGAATTTAAAACTATAAAATCATCAGCCTTTGCAAAAGAAATTATACAGTAGTCCTTAGGTGCAGTAGTGAAACAGCAGTGTGACTCAAAAATACTATAAAAGGAATGGCTTTTGATTTTATTGCAACAGGTGTATTGAAAAAAAGCAAAGCTAATTAAGGTATCCCGAAATCTCAGATTAAAGAAAACGGTGGACGGATCCTTTCTGTCAACGGCCATGCTAATTTACGTCTGTGGGACCCTCGGAGAACTTTACCTGTCTCTTCCTTGGATGCAGAGACTTTTAGTTTTTTGCCCTCAAGCGACGTGGAGGGCGTTTTCGAGTGAGCCATAACAAACAACACCTCAAATCACTCTCTTTAGTAATTTGAAATATCCTTCCAGAAAGGTAACCTAGAAACAAATCAGCAGCACGTTGGGCAGGGCTGCCACCTTGACCTGCAGGAGTTAAAAAAAAAGGGGGGGGAACACCCATTACGAACTTATGTTAAATATCGGAGTTGACAATTCATCTAGCATGGGTCTTCCTTGTCTGGGGAGACTTCTGCGTTCCCTCCCGTCCCCGGCGCGATCACGAAGCCTGGGGGTGGGTCACGGTGGGCGTCCGAGCCCCGGAGGAAACGCTGGCCCCCCACCGGCCGCCGGCACCCCGTAGGCCCGGCCTCCGGCCTCCCCCACAGGCAGCGCCCTCGCACAGCAGCCGCACAGACTCGCGTCCCGCACCGTTCGCACCGTTTCTGCCTCAGAAGCGACGGGAAACAGACACTTGCAAGCCGTGCTCGCAACTGTGTTTCCCGCGACATCTTGGGCCCCGCCTTTTCCCGAAGCGCCTACGCGTCGTCATAGCAACTCAGGACCCCGGGCCTTAGCCGCTCTCAATGGGGGCTGCCTTCCGCGGTGCCTGCGGAGGAGGGAGACAGCTAAGAATCCCAACAGTCTCTCGCGGACTCGATGTGTTTTAAATCGCAGCACAGGTTCAGTAGCAACGAAGAATAAAGACGTTTAATCGGGCCGTTCTCACGGAGCCCGAAAGCGTCTTGCGCTCGGGGCTTCCACCGCCCACGGCCGGTGACAGTGCGCATGCCCTGGCGGGGGTCGCCCCTCGCCTCTCCCCCCCGGCGCTGCGGGCTTTGAGCGAGCGTCCCGTTTTCCCACTGCGATGTACCTCACGTTTTCGCTGTTTTGCATATCTTTCTAAAGGCCAAATTCTGGGGGAAACGGGTAATTAAAACAGTTGGCATTGGTCGAGGCTTTATTGTGGAGGTTGCCCCGCCCCTGACCCCTCCATCAGTTCTTCCTGGGACACTGGCCTCGCCCTCCCAGCGCGCCTAAGGCATTCCTTGAGGGAGGCATTGCTTGGCAGGAGACAGAGAAAGAATGCGCTTAAGCTGGAGCCAACCAAAGTAAAATCGG
This sequence comes from Miniopterus schreibersii, assembly GCF_964146895.1. Lineage (NCBI taxonomy): Eukaryota > Metazoa > Chordata > Mammalia > Chiroptera > Miniopteridae > Miniopterus > Miniopterus schreibersii. Next base: position 19,837,443 of record NC_138119.1, on the reverse strand, counting down.
TTCCTCTCTAAAGATAACATCTGGGGAAAACACAATGAACAGTGGGTGGGCTTTTGCAACAATCTCCCTTTTACCGACCCATTTCCCAAGTGTGGGGGCGGGGTTCACTCACACATCTGTGGGCATTTAAACACAGCAGGCAAAGCTCCCTGAAGGAGGCTGAGTGAGAAGTAGGCCAGAATTGTTTAATGTAACTAAAAAATGAAGGTATTAATCAGAAATGTTTAAAAAAGGACACTGAGAAATCTAGGCACTGCTCAGCCAAACTCTTCCCAGGGGCAGGGTAGCTTCTAGTATTGCTTCCACACAAGGATGTCATTAAAACTGAAATGGTGCCACCGACTGTCTTAGTTTTAAGTCAGATTTCAATTTATCTAAGTACCCTCCTTCTGATTCCACATGGGTATGCTTTTTAAATTTACTGATTTTAGAGAAAAGGGGAGACAGATAGACATCGATTGTTGTTCCACTTATTTATGCATTATTGGCCGATTCTTGTATGTGCCCTGAATAGGAATTGAACCCGCAACCTTGGTGTATCGGGACAATGCTAGAACTAAGCTACCCAGCCAGGGCAGTAATATGCTTTTTGTCTCATTCACAAGTGTCTCTTCAGTGCATAGCACAGTACCTGGCACCTGGTGTTGATGCAGTTTAGAACAAATTCATCTTATCATACAGGAAGTTGGGCTTCTACAGAGAACAGATTCAATGACCATGCTAACCTGAGTATATTACTCCAAGTGTGATTTCTCCTGGTATATTTACAAACTGGTATTCTCCTACTTTATTAATCAGATGCATGAACCTAGTTAATTTGGGTCCAAAGGCAAGCTGAGCCTAGGACAGGACCCTAAACTTTAGTAAATTGATCAAGGAGAGGCATGTCTGATTTCTGAAGGAACTTCCCCTTCCCACTTGCCTGCAGAGGCAGGTGGGTAAAGCCACACCACGGAGGGCAACTAGAGAGTATTTCTTGTCTGTTACTACCATACAGTGGGCCCTTCATATCCACAGGTCCTGCATCTGCAGATTCAACCAACTGCGGCTAGAAAATATTTGGGGAAAAATTAGATTGTTGCTGATGTGTACTATGTAGTTCATTAAGCCTATGATATTTGCATCTCCTGCACATGTGTAGACTTTCTTCCTTGTCATTATCCCCTAAACAATACAGTATAACCATTCACATAGCATTTACACTATAATATGGATTATAAGTAATGTAGAGATGATTTAAATTGTACAAGAGGATGTGTAGATTATATGCAAACCAGGTATGTCCCAGTTTCTTCAATTTCTGAGCCATAAACATAAAGCCTAGTGATAAAGACTCGTGAAACTACGTCCAAGACAGTTCTTTGATAGTACATATATATCTACCATACCATACATACATGTAAACTGTATTATATAAGCTACATAAGTGACATGAAATTTTGCACAAGATTAGTAAGCAAGTCACTTAAGTATCAACTATCTTTCATTAAGAAGTTTCTTCTGCCTTCCTAGACTATAAGCATTCTTTACACTGGCACATATCAGGCCTCATTAGTTTCCTTCCTCTCCATAAATTCTAAAACTTACGTTAAAAGTATACACATTGGTTCTAAACACCTGACTTAAATACCTGGGTAAAAGCAGAAATGTATTTATTTATAGAAGCTTGTCACCCTAAGGTAATGCTAAACAGATAAATGTGAAAGTCATCTGGAGAGGTGGAAACATCAGTGAGTGCCTTTAACAATCTCGTTCAATTCTTGTCAATTCCATTATGAAGAGCATATTACATCAGTCAAAGTGCAACACCAATTCACGTCATCCAGAGAGTCTACAAAGAAAAGCACCTATTTTTGGAAGTTTGCAGCGCTTGAAGCATTCACATTTTTAAAGGATTCCAACGAGATCATAAGGGTGTAGGTTTAGAATTTATGGATGGTAAGAAAATAATGAGGCCCAATTTCTGCCAGGGTCAGAGCTTTGCAACAACTCTATGAGGTAGTTATTACCCCATTTTACAGATGAGGAAAACGGTGGCCCTGATAAATTAAGCAACTTTGCCCAAGGGCACACTGCTAGTAAGTATGGGGCTATCCTAATCAAAAATCTGCGTGTGCTCTTTTCTCCCTGCACCACTGGTTTTTAAACTGGGGGTAGGAGAAAAATGGGTGTACAAACACAAAGGGCTCCAGCACCCCCATCTCTCTCTCAACCAGAAGCAGCCATATTTTATCTGTTTTACATGCTGGGCTGAAGTGTAACAATTTATTCTTTTAATGGTTTAGGCCACCTGGTTACTACAGCTATATGAGTTTACCTTCATTACTTTTCCCCACACAAAACAATGAACTTTACTCAAAATTACTTATGATCACACAAAACAAAGATCATCTTTTTTGCATAAAAGACTTCAACAATTCGTAGATTATATCACATGACCAGCTTTTAAGCACAAAATGTTCTGTTATGTTTTCTACAAGATTTCAGGATTCAATTTTCCAGGCAAGTGTAATTTTGACATTACAATGAAAACTGCCTATAGTAAATGAATTGTTTGTAAATATATAACATTTACACACTGTACTTTAATCTGTCAATGTCATTCATCCACTTTTACCTTGCAATAATTAAAAAAGGAAAAAATATTTCCCCTCTCCATTTGCTTCCAAATGTAGTTACCGATAGGTCAAAAACAGTCTCGATTTCCTAATTAAATTCTAACATGAGGCAACTGCAGTAGATTAATTCACCAAAACCCAAAAAGCTCCATTTTCCTTCACTATTCAGGATTGAGAACAAAATCATTTAACAAATTTATGGCAAAGTTAGAGATCTTAGTAGTTCTCTTGGATAACACATTCAAAATAATAGTTACTATCATTAATATTTCTTATAGGAAGAAATTTTAAACTCATTACTTTTCAAAGAAAAAAAGTACCATCCAGTAACTGAAAATAATTTTAGCAAGAGGAAAAAAAAATATATCAAGAAATCTTCCTGAAACACGTTAGTAAGAAGTTTTTGTTTTAATTTATTTGTTTAAAGACTTTTGCTAGAAGCAGCTAGCAATAAGACCATGGCTATATCAAACTAGTTTCTTTCACAGAAAGTGGCTATTCCTTTGAGTGTTTCTGAAAATTTCTCAGGATGGTCTTATTCTAAAGAGTCTACAATTATACACAAATTATTTATTGTCACACAAAACTCTTGGGCAGGAAAGAAATCACTAATAAACAAAAGGAAGATGAGAGGTTTTGTTTGTTTTTAAATAGCCTTGATCAGTCCAACAAATACAGTATTCAGAACCAGTCCAGAGCAACAAAGTCCTCTCAATGAGTGGATGTTTACAGTACTGAACAGAAAGAAATACAGACCTAGGAATTCCATTCTCTCACATCAATAGATTGGCTTCTTCATATCCAAGTCTTACACCAACCCTGTTTTCTCAGCTCCCTCATTATATTTAAAATGTAGTTATAAATTTAAGTGGTTGGCTCATTTTAATTTTTAATAAAAACACCAGAAATCAGAAGCTGTATTAAAGTAGTCCTGTTTGGAGGTTACAGTTCCATTACAATCACACTACTACTGTGCAGATAATTATCGCGTAGGAACATGTGGAACCTTTTTGAATATAACCTTCTTTGAGGCGCACTTTCGTCTGCTGAAGTTGGATTTAATGTTTAAAAACTGCCTAAATTCATCTGGATCAAAGGCATGGGGAATAAAATAGATGATTAAACTGGGTGCTTGTACAAATTAAGTTGTGACTATTAAGAAACTCTACTTACCTTCTTGTGAGACTCAAACTGTCTTTAAAACCGTTTGGAAAAGATTTCCCAAAACTTTTTGGATAGTTGTCAGCCTGTTAGAATACCAAAAGGACTCTCGAGTTGGCTGCTCCAAATAAAATAACAATAACCTTCTGAGTAATTCATGTCTTACTTCTTTGGGCGGAAAGTTGAACTACATACATGGTCTCTGATATTCCTTCCAATGTTCAATTTTTACAAACATAATCACACCTCACACAAACAAAATAATTCCTTCACACCACACTGTATTAGCAATAGGCACCTTATAACATGGGAACATTACATAATACAGTACATTTTCTTGAAATTGATCACAGTAATTTGTTTCACCAAAAGTAACTACCATTAAAAGTATAATTAAGCAAATACAGAAGCCAGCTTCTGGATCTTTAATAATCATTTTAATATTAATGGAGGTGACTAATACTTCTGTTACAGACTTACTGGTCTGCAAAATAATTCAAGTCAGTATTTATTAGACAACAAAATAACTGAACGAAAGGATACTTCTAAATAACTTAAAAGAAGTTATGACCTTAAAGGTTTTTAAAATTATTTTCCACACAAGTTCCGTGATAAAATAATTTAAACATGTGACTGATTCTGCAAGTTTTAAAAAAAATTACTTTGAAAGTTACGAGGAAATATTTTTCTTTGTCCTGTGCCTTCTTCCTCTTTTCCTTCCTACTTCTGTTCTTCTCAATATATAATATTATGAATGCAAACTCAAGAATTCAAGGTGAAAGATATAATTTTCCTTCATAGAAACCATGATCTACACTGTATAGTGAAAACAAGATAAAACTTGGGCAGAATCAAACTTTTTTCAAAAAAATACAGGCTGAGAAAACCCCCCACAAATTAAGATATACAGTAAGATTATCTTTGGAAAGTAGATCTTTTCTCTTTACTAGAAATAGCAAAACGTTCCCTATTTTCTTCTTTCCCAATTGCACAGTTAATTAGCATACATTCCAACAGTGTGCATGAAAAAAATTTCTAAGCCAGAGGTATTTAAATGATTTCTTCATAAATGTTTTGGCTAATTCAGAGGCTAAGAAAACATGATGTTTAGTTTCTAATTAGATAGTCAAGAAACAAAACATATAATTTCTGAGGCTTAAACTAAATATGACCCAGAAAAGATTTGTCATTGCGTTAGCTATTAAGTCTCCCTTCTCTGCAAAACAAAACAAAAAAAGTACTGCTTAAGTGTACATAATTCCAGTAAACTTCCAACAGCTCAGCTTCAGATGACCTAGATGAAGTGAGTCATCTTTCAAGCCTGGAGTGGTCCAAATAACACAGATAACTTCATCAGTAACAGCTGGAAAGAGATGCTGGCCCCAAATCAGGCCAGATACCCAGTCTTCAGTGTCAAGGAAGGAAACAAAGTCCAAGCTTCTAAAACACGTAACGGCAAGTCCAGGAACGTGGCCGGATATAATCCAGAAATGTGGGCTTCGAGGAAAAAAAGAAATGTAGCTTACTTCTGGGCACTATATGCATGAGTTGTGGGGGGAGATAGGGGCATTGATGTTATATACTCACAACTCTAAAATCCCTCCCAGCATTTCAGTAACCTTTAAGTTATAAGCAGCTCAATAATTCAAAAGATGTTCCTTATTTTTATCTATAGCATACATTTATTTGATTTAGAGGCTTTCCATGAAGTTTTTAAAGTCCAGTAAGCCCTACACAACTGCACTTCTATCCAAATTTCAAATAGGTACCACCTCTTTACGTATCTGGCATTTTATTTTAGCACACCCCTACTCTGAGTAGTCCAGAGCAGTTCGTTGAAATGCACACAGAGGATTAACAGGAAATACGGAGGGCACACTAGGGCAGCCTAACAAAAGCAGTGTAGACAGTGGAAGCTTTGGCAGAGAAACTGATTCATTTGATTGTGGGCACCTTCAGTTATAGGTGTCTGTGAGAAATACCCAGACAGGTATATAAAGACATCACCCTCCGAAATATGTGGGAGTTATCCACATACAGCTACTAAAAGCTAAAGCTCTAAGAATGAGACTCTTACATAATCATGAGGGGGAAAAACACACAAAAGAATCAAGGGAAGTGGGATCCTAGGCATATGATTGTAGCTGGACATTTTTACAAAGAGTTAATACTTTGGAAAGGAAGGGGTAAAAAAATACATATATGGCCTTAGCCAGCTTGGATCAGTGGTTACAGCGTTGCCCTGTGGACCCAAAGGGTGGCAGGTTCGATTCCTGGTCAGGGAACATACCTCAGGTGCAGGCTGGATCCCCAGCACTGGTTGGGGCATATGTGGGAGACAACCAATCAATGCATCTCTCTCACATCCATGTCTCTCCCCCCCCAACTCCTTCCTCCCTCCCCTCCACTCTAAAAAAACAAAACAAAAACAACAATGGAAAAAATATCCTTGGGTGAGTATTAAAAATAAATAATACATACATATATGTTTAGGTGTGTGTGGAGGGGAAAATACACATCTCCTACGTTTTTAGGACACAGGAAGAAAATTAGAAGGAGATAAAGAAAAAGCAGTAAAAGGGAAGGAAATTTTTAAAAAAAAAGGGAACACAGCAGAGTTCAAAGTGAAGAAAAGCAAAGAAAAATTTCAAGGATAGTGCAGTAAAATCAGATGATGTTTCTCTCCCCTTAACATTAATTCATCATCTTCTCCACTACTCTCCTTCCCCTTAATATTGCCTTCCAACCCTCACAATTGGGGACAAACATGTCACTTTTTCACTGCAGCCTGACTGATGACTCACATTTTTCAGAGGACAGTGCTGACGTGCATACCACTCTTGAGAATAAAAGCACAGGAGGACTCCCTGGCCCGCAAAAAGGGACGCCCACATCAGGACATTCCAAATTGGCCTTTTCCGGCTGTCATTGACAATGAAGTTGAAAGCCACTAAAGTCAGGAAGAGAACAAAGGTATACATATCAAAACAATCTATAAGCAGCCTCAGGTATCTGCCGTAATCATCTCATCATCACAATGAGCATCAACTGTGTGTGTGAGTTTTATTCTGGCTACTGCTCCTATAAATAAAAATGAAGCTTCAGTGTTGAAGTTTATTAGTCTGTGATTAACTAGAAATCAGGTAGTATTCAGAATAGGTGAAAATATATTTCATGGAATCATTCATATTCTAACTTATCCCTTTCCCCCACCCAAAAAAGGGTCAGCTTTTTCAGCAGATGAACAATGACAGAGTTAAAGAATGGGATGCTGTTCTTTATTTTCGTGACCTACAAAATCAGTGTGACTGATAGTCTTCAAGAGGTTATTTGGTTCATTTCTCTGCTTCAAAGTATAAACATCCTGAAAGAGAGTTGTGTATAATTACTCAAAATCAATGTTCTTACTCTCTGATGAGCAAATTCTGCCTTGAGATGGTATTACTGCTTATTATCTAGTTTCCTACATTGATTTTATACTTTATTTTCTAAATTTCTCTTTTGGCATCATCTTCAGTCCTGTGGCATGCCAAAATACTTACTTCCAAAGAACATGAAGAGCACGAAGAGCACTGGGTAGAAAAAGCTCAAGCAAACAGCCAAGGCGTACTCGTGCACGACCGCAGACACTGCAAAAACGGCCAACATGGCAGCAGACCTGAATCTCTTGGTGAAAAACTAGGGTAAAGGGAAACGTCAGAAAGCAGTTTTTAATCAACCATGAGATTCAAGATTACAACTCATCAGTCTAAATACACTCTGCTCTGAAGAATGTCTCAAAGACCCATATGACCAATAGGTGAGATATAAATCCAAACACAGGTGTTTCTCCACTTTGACCAGAACTCCCCTCCCCCAAAAAAGGCTAGAGGGAGATTACTTGTTATCAGTGAGATTCAAAAGAAATGATCCATAAATGGCGAATCATTTCAACTTCTTCGAATGCTTGTGTGCATTCTTACTTTGTAATTACGTAGAATAAAATCCGCAGTGAAAACATGGTACTAGACCCAGTAACTATCCATACTGGCCTCTAAGCAGTACTAGTCAAAGCAGGAGGTTTCTTAGACATAAATAGCTCGCAAGAGAATTAAAGACAACTAAGTATAATTTCTTCCAGCTGCACAATATTAATACTTTCTGGAAAAGGATCTCCATTTCTTGAACAACATCAACTAAATCTTGCTGCTTACCCAGAGAAAGTCCTTGTAAGCATAGTAATATAGCCAGTCATGGACCACCACATTCCAGGTCCTATAATAGTTGGAGTAGGATGTGGAGTTCCACCAATCCTGAGGAAAAAAACCCAAAGCAATAAAACTACAGACACCACACACACACATACACAAACACACAAAGCCAAAGCAAAAAACCCCTAAATATTCCCAAAGAACATACACACATAATACCCAGAGTGTGTTATGATAAATTGCTAGTCCATACACTGATGTCAGAAAAATCTTAAAAGGCATTTTGGTTATTCATGTTCAAGAGGACATTAACTCTAGTTCTATATATGATTAATTCCCTAGTTTCACTTTGTCTCATTATGAAACAAGTTATGGTGGAAGAAACAGAACATATACAATCAATCTAGTATTCCTCTAAACAGCAATCTGTAAGTCCCCATTGCCTTGCTAAAACACAATGAGAGAATTCTAAGGTCACATAGGGTTACGTAGCACGTTAACGCTAAAGAGCTGTTTGTTGTATCAAATAAAAAACTTAAGTTGTACAAGGAGTGAGATGGTGGCTACCTCCAAAACCTGGTGTTCCTATATCTTTATCTTGCTCCCTACTTCAAGATCAGACTAAGGGAATCAGACAACTAAAATTCACAACCTGCACTTATTTATTTCTTTGAGAAAGAAGTGGCAGGCTTGGAGAGGTGCCAAAACCACAAGCAAACTAAACTCTGGACCCTGGCTCTAGTCTAGAGCTTAATTCCAACTTTGGAAGTATAGAATAATATTTCAGGCAGAATTAATGCCTTTCAAAAATAAAAGGAGAAAGTTATTTCCTTCCTTCAACAACCTTAAGTGGAATAATTTGCTGAAATTACTCCTACAGCACCAGAGACAATTTCAAATGAATTTTTTAAAAAAATTATTTCACAATGTTCATGTTAAAAAGCTAGTAGCCAACAATGCTCAAATACCTGACAATGAGGACATAATGTGAAAAGAAAAATGAGTCCAAATATATATTACCTTATAAAACATTCTGTCACCAAAGCGTAACATCTCAGCAAAGGCATTGAGCCAACAGTGCAAAAAGGCAAAAAAGGAAAGGAACAGCCCCAGCACACCTAAAAATAAAATTAACAATACTGAGACTTAACAAATAGTTCACATACCAAGCAGCTAATTATGTCATCACCTGCTTAGCTAGAATTACTTTGTAAAATAAAAATTATTATTCCAGCTTACTCATTCCAGAGGTGATAGTGTTCTTCTGAAAGTTAATTATTTTAATTTTATAAAGCAGTAACTTCCTTCCAAATGAATTTTACAGATGACAAATGACTCATTTCTGTTTTAACAGAAATGCCTAGATGTATGGCTTAACTTGATACCGAAGGCCCTTTAAAATGTGGTCCTTATGCATTCCTCTAAACCAGTTGTTTAAAACTGGGGGAGATCTCCCCAACTCCCACCCAACAGGGACATTTGACAATTCTGAAGCCATTTTTGGTGTCACACCTCAAGGGATGGGGGTTGTGCTATTGGTATCTAGTTGATAGAGGACAGAATGTTGTTAAATATCCTACAATGCACAAGACAGCGTAGGCAAACAAAGAATTTTCCAGCCCTGAATATCAACAGTGATAAGGTTAACTTATCTCCAACTCCACTCCCAGGGTTGCAAACATCGTACATAACTGGACTCCAGCCATTCTAAAGTAAGTCTATGCTTTTGCACCCATCCCACTATCTGAAAGAACCTTCCCATCACTTCTCTGACAGGCAAGCATCTACCTATTTTCAATACCCAATATTAAATGTTATCTCCAATATGATACAAAGTTCATCAGCACTTTGTTTACCCTCCTTATGTAGTATATGTTACACTATAACATAAGTATTCATTTACTCAAAAATATTTAGAGAGCATCTGCTATGGGTTAGACACTTTGGGAGAGACTATGACTGGCTGAGTGGCTATAAGGCACAATCCTTGATCTCAAGAAATTTGCAGCCTAGTGAGGAAGGCACACATATCCTACTAGAGGGACAGATAAGAGTCTACTAAAATAAATCTTGGAAAGCAATCAGGAAGGGTTATTAGAAGTCTGGGAGAGAGAGAAGAAAGAGAGAGGTGATCATGGAAAATGTTACCAACATTTAATGGGTACAGAAAAGGAAAAAAGTAAAGAAAACTATATCTAATTAGACTGCAAGCTTCCAGAGAGTAAAGAGTATGTCTGTTCACTGCTATGTCGTCAGCACCTGAAATATAGTAGGTATTCACATATCTCCAGAAAAAAATAAGTGGAATGAAGCAAGTTAGAAGATTGCGGTATGGCTGGAAAGACAGGAGAATAAGAGAAAGTGGCAAGCGAGGCTTCAAAACATGGTCAACAGCCAATGCTTCATGGAGCCCAGAGTAAAGGCTAAAGCGATACTGGGTTTAGAATCAGGAAATTACTAGTGATTTTAATAAAGGCTATTTCAGTGGCCTGCTTGGATTAGGAGCAAGATTATGGGGGAATAAAGCATAAACATGCATTATCCAGTCAGGGAAAGCAAAACTTGAGTAAAAGTCCAAAGACCAATGGAAAAATTGGCCTGAGACTGAAATATACTTTATTTATGAGAGAGATGGAAAGGGTCAAGATGGGTATAGATATGTAGATGAGTTTACAGTGAAAAGCAGGTAAATCAAAGATGCAATAGCTTTCTATTTTCCTTGCAACTTTATAAGTGGCCAAATTACCCAGTACCCGTGTTACCTGGCAAGATGGAGTTAAATACACACAGGACCAGAACCCGAGCACTGAAGGGCTCTTGCTTGATATTCCGAAACAAGGGGACACAGAGTCTCTCAAAGACGTAGTACATATAAAATAAGCAACCAAACACCTGGAACACAGCAAAGATACAGTCATAAGAATGATGGCTTGATGAGGAAAGATGGTGATTTTCCTTCAAAAGATACATATGTCACCTCTAATGTTTACATATATATTCCATTTAACACTAGCATATAAGATTGCCAAACTGTACCCTCCAGGTATTACTCGGGCCTAGTTTCTACCATACCTTTTCCCAACCCTTTACCAAATGGCATTTGTTAAAGATCAGACTCTTGGAACCTGCTTTTCCTGCTACATGAACCCATAACAAAAGAATTTATTTCATAAATGGGTATTTGATTGAAACAAGAATTTAAAATGGTATCTTCTGGTATTTGATTCTGATAAGGGGTTAGGGAGGAGTGTAGGGGGTCAGGCCCACATACATATCCAAAAATATAAAAACAGGAGGGGAGGGGGAAATTAATGTCAACACTGACTGAAGTAACCAAATGGAATTACTTTAATTAAAATAAATTATTTTAATGAAGAAAATTACTGTTGATGTTAGCAAAACAAACACTGTTCACTGTACTGAGAATAATTTCAAAACTTCAGAAAGAATTCTAACGTTCCCAATAGACATGAATTTATCAACACTTTAAATAGATTAAATTATTACAATAAATTCAAATCCCCATCTCCCACCAATCACCAATCCTTAGACAGTGAAAAAAAACTTACCTGTGCAAACTGCTTAGCAACATAACCCCACCTTACAGTGGGAGTCCTAAAAAGGAAGGAACAAAATACATTTGCTAAATAAAGTACATTCTGTCAAGAATTACTGTGATCATATCAGACTGCTAGAATCACCATTTGGGGCAACCCAAGCCAGTGAGAAAACAGAAATGAAAACTCATTCTACATTCCCTGTAGCCCTACGTGAATTGGCACCTGTCACCCGTCCCACCTCACTCATGGTGCACACCATGTTTGTACTTCACAGTGCCATTACCTGGGATAGTTGTCCCGGTAGATGAGCGTAGGCGCGAACAAGAAGTACAGGTACTGACCGACTGTCGGTACTGGGACAGTGCCTGGAATAGGAAAATTGGGCTAGGTCAGGAGCTCTCATCAGAACTACAAAGGGAAAGCAAGGAAGCACAGGACAGGGAAGAATAAAATGACCTCTCCTTAGCTTATGTTGTTTTTTCTGACCTCCCAAATGACGACTTCTTATTCTGATATTAATACACCAACCCCTCTACACTAAGTTATTCCTGTGACTTCGAGATAACTTCTAGTTTTGAGCAGCAACTCAAAGAGTAATAAGCACACATGGGTGTAATGAGTATAACATTCCATAAAAATTACACAAAGTTACAAGAATCTAATGATCAATGTTTTTAAACTGTAGGTACCAAAGCAAAATGGAGACAATCAGGAAATAGTGAGATAGTCTTCCAAATCAACGTGGAGCCTCATATTTAAAATCAAACACAATCACAATACCTGCAGGAAAGAATATGCATCCCAGTAAACACCGAAGGCTGAAATACCCTATGAATAATCCTTAGACATAACAGCATTACATACTTGACTTCTCCTTAGCTGAATTTAGTACCCGAGGCACATTCTCTCTGGCAAATGAATGGACCTTCATTATCATACGAATCTAAAAACGGAGGGGAGAGGGAGAAAAAGATGAATTTTCTACCATTGTCTTGTCTCATATAAGCAACCCCAGAACAACACTAGATTGCAGTCATGTAAAGAAAGTTTTAATTTTGCATATACCAACTGAAGTTTACTGTTACAGAACAAATGAAAAATAACCTCTGAAGAAGGACATATTATTTTGCATCCAACAGCACCATCACAGGTATATTACAAATTAAGAAATTAAAAGCCTATACAAAGAAAGGTTCCTGACATGGTCCTTTTCATTAGTCAAACAGAGCATTATGGACAGCCAACGTTAAGAAAATCTGAAGGGTGGATGAACAAAATAAATCCATTCTTTAGATGGGAACAGTTATATGACAAAACAATGAATATGACGGTTCAAAAGTGGGGGTTTTCATTACAAAAACATTTTACAGTATAGATGACAACTACAAAAAGTGTTCAAGAACAAATTTGAACTCATCCAGAACAGTCCAACATTATTTATTTCAATTATTAAGAATCAGAGAATGCTGAAGCTGGAAGAAATTTTATGAGATGAGATGACCTAGTTTAACACTTTAATTTTAGATAACAGCATAAAGAACCAGTTATAAAAACGTATCCAACTAAAACAACTAAAAATAACAGAAAATCAGTATTATATTCTTATAATAATGACAATATTATTATTGTTCTAATTATTATTTTAACTAAGCATAGCATTGCTTTGGGCAACACTCAAAACCTTACCTGTTCAAATATAATAATGCTCCGGGAAGCTGGTGGCAGGGTATATGCTAATACAGCATATGTTGGTCCAAAACCTAGAACTCCAATCTGGAAGACCATCAAAAGCAAGCCATAGGAAATAGAGTGGATCACTGGATGAGAACTCTTGCTGTAGCCTCTCGCCCAATGTTGAAAGAGAAAATAGGGAATTGAAAGTGTACTCAAGAACATGGCACACCATGTCCATATAACAACAGGTAATTGGCCAAAAGCATAATATATGAGGTTGAACTCAAGCACCAGCCTGTGGGGAAAAAACCGGGAGAAAAGATACAAAAGCACATTTTTCAAAATATGCATTCACTCACAGAATTCAAAACTTTCAGGCCCCAACTCTCAACTTTAGGAATATCATGTTTTTCAAATGTTAAATTCCAATAAGTTACTTATTTTTAGTACCAACCTGAAATGCACACACTAGAAAAATCATATATAGAAAATTCTCCCATTTAGGAAAATTACCTAGAAACTACCAATTATAGTCTACTCAAATAGACCATTTTAAAAAATAAAAGTAATGAAACTTCTAATCTCCTTCTTAGTTGTACTTTTAAGAGAGGAATCTCAACCTCAAATCAGCTGCTTTGGGATTTTCTGAAGTAAATTTAACCCAATCACCCTCTATCAAAATGTAAATATAGCGACAACTCCCAGCACCACCCCGTGAGCCAACCAGCCACTGCCCTTCCCTTCTCACCTCCCCTCGTCGATGTAATCTACCACCAGCGTGCTGAGCACGAACAGGATCAGGAGGGCGATGAACATGTGATATATCGTTCTGATGTGGTCCACCTCAAACAGCTCGCTGTAAATGCAGTTCGAAGGGGTAAAATGAGTAATCTGCATTTGATTTTAAAACACTATATATTAAAGGCTTTAAAGCAGTCCGGAAGATACTTAATCCACCCTCTAAAAACACCTCGAACAGTAATCACAGAATATTAAACCTGAAGTAGAGACAGTAAATGACACAACCAAGGCAAATCTTAACGGAAGAGCTCAGGGCAAGGCTTTTTCCTATAAAACGATACTGCTTCCTAGAAAACAGCATGGATATCAAACATTTAAAACAAATGGTGTGCATTCTTGAAAACCTAGCAGAAGCGACTGTTTTCTAATGTAGGAAAACAGAGAACAGAAAAACAATTTCAAATGCTAAAAACCTTTTTAAAAAAACCCTATTCTTACATACCACTCCCTACTCTTAATCTATACATACACACATACACACACACATATACATATATCAAGTACTACCTATTTTCCAAGATGTTAAGATTGCATTTCTATAATGCTAATAGTCAACTACCACCCTCCAAGTCTATAAACGTAACCATTTACAAATACTTTTACTTTCTATCCTCTTTGATCTTTTTGGGCTACTTTTAAAACACAGCAATTACTTTCTAAATGACTTTTTCAAAATAAGGATTTTTTTATATTTTATTAAAACAAATGTTTTAGCTTTGTTTATAGAAAGATGTATGCTAATCTCCTAAAAGACATTTTGAGGAATCGAAAATACTATTAAATCTCTGGATTAAGGATCCTCAAGTCCTAATAAAAACTCACCTGAGCCATAGAATGTGTTTTATTTCCTTGACTAAAAAAAATTTCAATTAAAGTATATTTTAATTTTGTTTATTTTTCATATAGTAGAATACTATCATTAAAATCTTAATTATATGAGGGGTGCAGGGGGTCAATGGGTAAAAAGGGGACATCTATAATACTTTCAATAAAGATAAATTTAAAAATATATATCTTAATTATAATGTTCAAAATACTAGTTTTACTTTTCCCTTTTGCATGGAAAGCCTGCATTCCCCCCAAGATAAAGATTTTAAAAGATAAATCTCTTCAAACAATAGTATGGCATAATACTCAAGAGGTATTCTACATTAGATGTTCAGAAAACTTTGGCCTTCTCATCAAAATTAAGTAATACAGGTCAACCTGGCTCACAGAAAGTCAATTCTGGTAAGTATGATGCATTTTTAAAAGAAAAGAGCATTAATCACTTAAGAATCACCAGCCCAACTACTTCAGGTGACCTATACTAATGCAGGTTAAATTATAGCATTATAAGAAGGAAGGAAGGGAGGGAGGGAGGGAGGGAGGGAGGGAGGGAGATTTATTCAGAGAATATTACAAAAGAAATATTAACTACATACTCGAAGTGCACCTTTAATTTTCAGTTCACAAATGATGTCACCACAACTAATTTACATTGCCTGATGTTTTTTGTTTGTTTTTTTTTTCTTCATAAAACCCACACAATCAGGGTTTCAAAATAAGTAAATATGAGAAAACTATCATGTGTTTAAGCTGCCTAGTCAAAGAGATTTAAAAATTACATATCGCCCAGCCGGGAGTGGCTCAGCGGTTGAGCGACGACCTAGGATTCAGGTGATCAGGGTTCGATTCCTGGTCAGGGTACATGCCTGGGTTGTGGGCTGCAGCCGATCAATGACTCTCTCATCATTGATGTTTCTGTCTCTCTCTCTCTCCCTTTCCCTTCCTCTCTCTGAAATCAATAAAGTATATAATATATATATATATATATATATATATATATATATATATATATATATATATATATATATTTGGGTAACCAGTTCTCTGCAGCACAACTTCAAGGAGTTTATCGAAGGACAGATAACCATTCTGATTGATTTCTAACACCTCCTCTGAAACTAGATAGAGAGCCTGGAGATCAGAAAGGAGCGAGACAGCAAATGTACAAAATGCAGTATCAAAACAAATGATTTATATGAATACAGAGCAAACTCATTAAACATTCACAGATTAAGCAATGATTCCAACAATCAGGATAGTGTGTGTTTTTTTTAAATTCAAACTAATAATTATCAAAAGCACTAAAAATACTCACTCTAAGAGAGATCGCCTTACAACAAAAATCTTTCCATGTTCTGGAGGTGCTCTCAGATCTCTGTGAAGAGCAAAAATTAAAACAAAATGTAAGTACTTCAAGTATATAAGAAATTTAAACTTAAGAATAAGAGGAAGAATATTACCAACTATAGCAGGTAAAATTAACTAACTGCCATCTCACTGTGATCCAGGTACTATGATTAGGATTTTATGCATGTTGGCCCATTACTCCTTCTGAACAATGCTTTGAGGCAGGTATATACCTATCTGGTTAGGGAGGAAAAGGTGTTAGGAACACTAAACTAAGTGCTAGTTCCTGACATCACACAGACAACCACTCTTCCTTCTCCTAAGCATCCTTAAGGTCATAGACAGGTCCCCAGCCATACGTACTCTGATTCACATCCTGTTACTGGTCTGTTCTTGAAAATGCACTGATTAATGTCAAAGGACTTCTGAAAATCCCCAACAGCCTCCTGATCTTAAAGGTTGCTTCCAGTTACTAACATCTGTTAACATCTACCATGATCATCTTCTTTTGGGCTTTGGGCAGTACTGTCAGCACTTCCTTTGACTATTCCTTGGTTAAAACTGTCCTCCAGAACAGGAGAAACTGACAGAGACCACAAAGGCATAAAACCAAGGAAAGCACAGAATGGCAAATTAACATTACAGTGGCCTTTGATAGCCTTCCCTCCATGCTCTGGATGACTGACCTATTAGAAAAATAGATACTAATGCACTGTTCTTTATAACAAGTATTGTGGAGAGTACAACAGAGAGGCAGAATAATGATGTGACGAAAAGCATGGACTCTGGGTTCAAGTCCTGCTGTGGAATCCTGGACGTTTAACTGCTCTGTGCTTCAGTTTCCTAAACTGTACTATGCAGACAGTTATACTACGTACCACACAGGGTCAGTTTGGTTTAAATGAAAAGCACTCAAGTGTCAGCACAGTCTTAAATGAAGTATATACATTTGTTATAATCCACATATTAAGATAGAGGAACCCACCCTTCCAGTGGTTAAATAATATGTCCAAAGCAACACACAGCTAATGAAAAGTAGTGCCAGGGGCTGAACCTGGGCATTTTACTGCAGTCCACATTTTGACAGCTGGCTACACTAGAGTAGATGCCTGCATTAAAAGAATCTAATCCTCATACTTACTTAGCTCTATGGTTGTTCTTTCCTCCAAGAACAGAAAAGGATGTGAGAGTACGCCCACCGCTGTCTAATGATACTGATCTTTCAATGAAATTGGTCACAAAATCATCAAAGTGAGTGCCAACTTCCTTCATAAAAAATGGCTTCAATTCCTAGAATTTTAAAACAAATAAAGGAAAAAATAAGAACACATGCTTATGGGTTACTAGCATTTTTCTAAAGGGTTCTCTTAAACAGAGCTGGATTAAAGAAATCCATTTTAAGTGAGTTCACAGGAGTAAAAACAGAAATAATTTCTATAGCTGACCTGTAGTTTCAGAAATGGCCACTAAAAAGCAACATAATTTATGTCTTTTAAAAACTTTATACAGTTTTAAGCATATCAAAGTAATCACCTACTAAATGAACTACAGATAATATATAAAACCAAAATAACAAATGATAAAAATGACAGTCTATTTTTTCCTCTTCAAATTTTTATCTGGAAAACAACAATAAATAAAAATCAGTATTACATAATTTTAAGTCCCTTTTCTTCTCAAGCAATCCCTTCACCCAAGTACCCACTGTTTATATTTTAGATCATGTCATTTCTGTATATTACCAACATTTATATAATATTTATTCCTAACTCCATAGCTATGTTTATCTTACCCTAACTCATATTTTCATAACATAAAATTGTTACACATTTTGGTCCCAGACTATTTTTTTTTTAAATATACCTTTACTGATTTCAGAGAGAGGAAGGGAGAGGGAAAGAGAGAGAGAAACATCAATGATGAGAGAGTTATCATTGATCAGCTGCCGCCTGCACGCCCCCTACTGGGGATCAAGCACACAACCCAGGCATGTGCCCTGACCCAAAATCGAACCATGATCTCCTGGATCCTAGGTTGATGCTCAGCCTCTGAGTCACACCCAACCGGGCGGTCCCAGACTATTTTTAACATCCAGTTTTTGAAAAGTATGATTATAATAGGCCACCTACTCTGGATGCTCAAATTATAAATATCGGTATTTTTAAACTGGCAGGACCTAGCTACGTAAAAGAAAACAAAGTATTACTAATTCTTTAATGAAACGGGGGGCGGAAAAATGCTCTTTCTTTTAATAATTATTTAGGCTAAACCTAAAATCTCTGAAGGAGGTTTTTCTAGGTTCTGTTATAAGAGTCTCACCATGTCCTTTCTTTCCAGTGTACCTTAGGGAACTACATATGAAGGCTTTTCAAATTGCTCTGTCTCCCACAGTTCCCAAATGCCTTTTCGGGCCTGAGCAGTAAGAATACACTAAGATATCGCCTTTCACAAGACAGCTGATGGAGATGGGAAATACAACACAAGAAGAGGGTGGCCAGAGCAATATAACCATCAATGAAGACTCAAAGAACATATAATAGTTTAGCAAACAAAGAAACAAGAATGAGATGATTGGCAATGTCTTTTTAAGCTTGGAGTTGAGCTGAAACCTTGAAAAAGTAATAAGACTTAATTTTACATGAAAAGTGGCAGAAGACAATGGGATAAAAAGCAGAGATACAGAAAAATGTAAGTCAAAACAGAATATGTAAATGATGTAGGCTGGTTTTAAGGACAAAATATAGAAGTATGTTCCCTGAAAGAAAAAAGTTTTTATAAAATTATTTTTTCATATTAAGGTTATCTAATAGTACTTTATTTTAGCTCCTTTTGCTTGCTCCATCTCAATTATATGTCCATCCTCATTTTGAAATTTTTCATTAGTATGTTTTCCTAACCAAAAACAAAATAACCCCCCTCCCAAAACGACATGAAGAAAAAAGGTTCTTTTCTCACTTAATCTCTAGAATTGGACTGATTAACAAACAAAGGGTTTTTTCCCCAGCTACAAAAATGTTGTCCCATGTAGAAATATACTAAAAAAGAAGGGAAAGAATTCATTCATTCCACTAAGTGCTGGGTACTGGGTACTGTTCTGGGCACAGGAGATACAACAGTAAACAAAATCTAGTCCCTGTGCACCTGGTACTTACAGGACATGTAGTATGCCAGATGGTGTTATGCAAAGAAATAAAGCAGAGGGATGTGGTGGAGGGGTGTTATTTTTCATAAAGACGGCAGAGAAAGCCTAAAGAGTAGATAACATTTGAGAAGATGTGAAGCTAAGTTAAATGGGCAGAAGTTAGTGGATATCTGTGGAAAAGTACTAGGAAGAGCCCTGGCCAGTGTGGCTTAGTTGGTTGGGCATTGTCCTGTGCACTAAAAGGTTGCTGGTTGGATTCCCAGTCAGGGCACATGCCTGGGCTGCAGAGGCTTGATCCCCGGTAGGAGGGTGTAAAGGAGGCAGGAAATGGATGTTATGCTCTCACACTGATGTTTCTCTCTCTCTTGCCCCCTCTCTCTTCTCTCTGAAAATCAATAAACTATTTTTTTTAAAGTACTAGGAAGAAAGATCCATGAATGTTCAAAGCTCTGAAGCAGGAACACCCTCGGCATGTTTCATAAATAGCAAGAAGCAAGACTTCATAGCTAAAGCAAAAGAGCAACAAGAAGTAAGGTCAGGAAAGAAGGGGGGATGGCAGGAGGGGGTCTAAACCATGTAAGGTCTTAACACTTTACCCCTTACTCATATCAATCAGCCCATTGATATTTTACTCAACTTTACCCCTTACTGATATCAATCAGCCCATTGATAATTTACTCAACTATACCCCTTACTCATATCAATTAGCCCATTGATATTTTACTCTACAGTAAAAAAAGAAGCCTGGAATCTTGAGATGTGGCAAAGAAAGGCAAGCTATTTCTTTCAGCACGATTCCTCATGCTTTGGAACTAGTCTCCTTTCCAATTTAAGTATTGGGTTAAGTAGACCAGAAGCATAAAAAAGACCATAATGAATGTTCTATAAATGTCAGTAAAAGCTGCTAAAATCAGATCCTAATCCACCCAACTCAAGCTGAATGGAGTAGTCAACTCCTTATGGCACAAAGTCTTGTGCCTTATTTACTAGTTGCCGACAGAGGAGCCTTTACCTTACGTTCCAAAGCACTTGAAACTTCTAGTCATGTAGTAAGAAACCCTACAGCAATCGCCTTACCCTCATCCTTGTCAATTGTACCCTTTTCTTTTCTTCTTCCTCCTAGTCCTTTCATGTCCCCTCATTCTCTAGAACTCCTGCCTTTTCTTCTTTTACAGTCATCCCATAAATGAGGGTATCCCTTGTTATCTCAACTCGCTATCTCATCTCAGGGACCAGAGAGATTTGGATGAGGAGTGCTTCTAGTTCAGCACCTGCGGTGCTGAGTGAGCTACACACGCCCGCGCTTACAGAGCCGTGTATCAATGAAGAATGGCATACACTGTTAATGGTGCAGTGAATGCCACACAGAACAGTTCTAAGTGAGAGAACCAAATAAAAAGCAAAAAATTAAACCACAGACATCTTAGTAGCATGAGGGCAAGTAAAAGGTGGTTACTGGTGTTAAGTCTCCTTATAACTTTCTTTCACAATCTCCCTCCCCCAACTCTGACTCCAACCTCGGACACCTCACACAGTGCAGAACGCTGCTTGGGTATGCTGAGCTAAAAAGGATCCTCTTTTAATATTAACTCACAGCTTTTATTCCTGCAGTAAAATTTATATGTAAGTGGCACATAAATCCATACTTGAGCTAGTACAATACTAAGGCAAAAGATGTTTTTAGTGCTAATTATAAAGTAGTAAAAGAAATGTAAGCTTTCAGCCAGGCAGACCTGGTTTCAAATTCTACCTCCACCACTGCATGTGGTGGCCTCAGGCAAGCCATTTCACTTTCCTGAACAAAACTGAGATGAATAACATCTAACTTGCTGAACTGGTATGTGAACTTTTTAAAAGCCCAAAACAAAAACTCTGCAAAAATGCACAGCATGGTATTTGGCATAGTTGTCACTCTATAGATATTTGTAGCTCCAACCCTTCCCACTCAGTTGGAGCTAACCTCTGATGATAGAAACAAAACAATGCACGATAAAAACTTCAGTTAAGCCAATTCTGTCGTTTAGTGCTATTTCTATTAAAAGGTGGCTACTTAAATCCACCACGTTCCTATGCAGAGCATTACACTCATTAGGTGCCTAATGCTCATTTTTTAATGCCTTTCTTCTCTGAGGAATTTAAGTTGATAGAAACTGCTGCTAGTGGGAGACAAGGAAGAACACCACTGTGACACTTTGAAGTTTCCTTAGCCTCCTCCTTTCATATATTCAAATGCTGATGAAAATAAAGAGGGAATATTGAAAAACACAGTACAAGAAACACTCCACTCTGTCTTCTTCTGAGTCCTCTGATAACATGAAACTGGCCTCGATTAGAACATCAAACCATGATCATAGTCAATCTGAGTAATGTCTAATATCAGTAACCTGAAAAGGAGGCTGAAAGGTGAGAGGCTTTCTACTTTGCTTATCTCCCCAATCTCATCTCTATTAATATTAATTTCACCCAGCCCATGGACTGTCCCAGCATAACGACAGATGGACAGAAGGACAACTGAAGAAAGATAGCAGGCCCTTAACTAGAAACTAGAAAAGCAGGTGAGTAGGTAATCTATGAAACAGAATCACTGGATTTTAGAGTTCAAAGAAACCTCATTTTTAAAAATAAGCAGCTGAGGTAGGTAGCCTTTAAGATTCTAAGAATGGGGAAAACCACTATGAAGCAAATATCCTCTAGCTGAAACACACAGTGAAGGCACGAACCACGAGTAACTGGACATGAACCTAGACAAACAGGGTCTAGGGACTAGATCATGAAGGACCTTTTAAATCAATATCCTAAGGGCACTGGAAACCAATGTTTTAAGCACAAGGTTTATAAACATGTTCAGACTTGCATTCTAAAAGGGTTCCAAGCAGAGGTTATTTTGGAATGAATCTTAAAATGAGAAAAGAGCAGGGTAATTTATGAAGAGATAAAAATAACCCTTTCAAAGGCACAGAGGCATAAAAAAATAAAAATAAAAAGTAGGCTCAGAGAAAGAAATACACAGTAAAAATATATACTCTGGCCCTGGCCAGGTGGCTCAGTTGGTTGGAGCATCATTCTATACACCAAAAAGGTTGCAGGTTCAATTTCCGGTCAGGGCACACACCTAGGTTGCAAGTTCAATCCCTGATCTGGGTGCGTATGGGGGCAGCTGAAACACTGATGTTTCTCTCTCTCCCTTCCTCCTCTAAAATCAAATAAAAAAGAAATAGACTAGCACTATCTAAAAACGTTTTTAGAAGAGGTTCCTTGAACAAGTGACAAACTGTGAAGGGAAGTCCTCATTTGCAGACATGCCATCTGTGTCTTACTCATTATAGTTTCCTCATTTAATGGCTGGGCAATAGCATGAAGTATAGATGTGAAACACAGCAGTACCTGAAATGCTATATAAGAAGCAAATGAGATATGTTGCAACAATATGTATTTTTAAGTAGAAATAGAAAGTAGTTTTTCATCTGTTCAATTTTCACAAGATACCTAACATTTCCTCTATAATATTGTGTACATTAATAAAAGTTCTACAAATATTGATAGTAAAAACACTTCCTTTTCTCTTCTCACATTCACTTTTCTCTGGAAACTGTGCTCAAAGGTGAGGATAGGCACCCAGTGTTCAGGCCAGGGTTGTACTACATGGGTCCTGCCCTTCTCACCAAAATCCAATTCTCTCTCTCATAAATCTGAAACTCTGAGCTTAGAGAGAGTGACTGGAAATCTCATTAACTGAAAAATTCAGGAATATCTGAACCCTTGCTATTAAAATCCTTTCCTGTTCCAAAGCCTGAGTGTCCTACTTCTCCCAGGATTCTATGAGATACATTAATATCAAATATCAAATATACTTATTAGACAAGCCAGAGTAAGTTTCTGTTATTCACAATCAAAAGGAAAAACTGAAATAATACAATGTTAAAACAAAGCTAATTTACCTATTAATATAAGTTGTTTGGGACTTAATCATTTGAATCTCCCTTGGACTGTTCCCAAGGTCTGGTAAGTCTTGTTACAACACAATTCTAAGGATTTCACAAGGTCATGGCTCAGGGTTACACAATGTTGTATAACCCCACTAGCACCAGATTTTTTTTAAAATAAAGTACTTAAAACTTCTTAGTGAAAGTATTTAGACACAGAAGTGCTCTTAAGAGATTCAATCAGTTCAACTGACTAATTTCAACCCATTAATGTCATCACCTCTCTCATTCCTCTTCCCTTCAGTCAGTACTTGACAATCTTTTTCCCTGCTTTCCGTACTATAAGCCCCTCTAACTATATATCTAAGTTTTCAGAGTTCTTTGTAGGTTGCCAGTTTTAGTAAATACAAATATAGGAACACCCAGTTAAATCTGATGAACCAAATAACCTTTTTAGTCTGTCTTGAGCAATGCATGACGACTAAAAAACTATTTGTTGTTTATCTGAAATTCAAATTTAACTAGGCATACTGTATTTTATCTAACAACACTAGGCCTGTGGAGCCGAAAGAGCTGCCCAATAAGATCTATAGAAATAGTGAAGTAGGAGCTGAAGTTTAAGTCAGCTACACAATTATGACACAGAATGTTATTTCTGAAGGGGAACTTGGAGACAGCTAGTCCAATATTCTCACTTTAGAGATTAGGGGGAAATTGTCTAATACAGATGAGTGACAACTGGGTTGCCAGGAGAACCAACCATGTGATTAGAGGTTTGGAACTTTCAGTCCCATCCCTACCTCCATAAAAACCCAGCAGGCCACCTTGTTAGCCGTACATGTTGGGGAACCAGAATGCTTCCACCTGCCAGGCCCTAAGGACATACACTCCTTTGTTCAGGACCTCGCCCTATATAACTTTTCATCTGGATGTTGATTCGTATCCTTCGTAATGAATTGGTAATCTAATAGTAAACAGGTTTTCCTGAGTTCTGTGAGTTAGAAGTACAGGTGACAACCTGGACTTGTGACTGGCATTCTGAGTTGTAGGGGACCGCTGGAGCCTCCAACCTACAGCCAGATGTCAAAAGCACAAATAACCTGAACTTACTTCCAGCATCTGAGAGGGAGGGCAGTCTTGTGAGATAGCCCTTTACGTGCGGAATCTGATTTTCACCTCCAGGTAGACAGTGTCAGAATTTAGTTGAATTTTTGGGACACCTCGCTGGCATCCAAGAATTGCTTGTTGGTGTGGAAGGAACCCACACTCCCATGTTAGAATTGGGTCCAAGAACCCCATATAAATATGATGCTAAAAATAAAAATATCTAAATTTATTATTCTAAATAAATGCATATGTGCATGCATGCACATGTAACTAAATTAATAGATAAAAACAGGGCTATTTCATCTACAACATTAGATATTTAGATACCCATGTTGGCCAATAAACTCTGGAAGTAATCGTCTCAGAAAAAAGGGAGGCTGCCTTGGATTTGAAGCCAACTTATGCTCAAGCACATGTGGTGTTAAACATTTTTTAAAATTGTTCTTTGTCCTCCAGAATTTCCTGAGGCCCTGCTCAATTCTGACTTGCAGAACTGTCTACCTGGCTTGAAATGGCTCCACGCTGCTTCTTAGTTGATATTTCCTCTGCATCCTTAACAGGGAATCTGCTTCTGGATTCAGACTGAACGTTTACTGGAGGCCTATGATTTCTATGAAACTTGCTATTTTCACAAAGTACCTACACAGGCATTCATATAGAAATTCAACTGTAATATGCTTCACTAAAACCAAGTTTCCCTGGTAAAAGTCAGAAAAGTGACAGTGACAAATGGGATAGAAGAGAAAAGGGCAACCTGGTTCCTATGTGGGATGATAAGGGGCAGACCTTATGTTCCACAGAAAGCCAATGTCAACTGATAAAAAAGGGAAATAATTCTTTAAGCACTTTAGCATTAAAAATTTACTGAACAAAACTCTTTACCCTAACACTCTACATTTTTGTTTCTGGAAGAGGGAGTTACTTACCTCTGCCTCTGCTGTCAACTGTTTCTTCTTTGCTATCAACTCTTTCATGTCAACCCGGCCTAAGGAAAAAATATATATATAACTTTTAAGTTGATGGATATCAACACTATTTAAGTCATGAAGCTGAAAAACAAGCAAGCAGAAAAGAACATAAACTACAGCACAACCACAAACACGGCAGCTCTTGAATGAAGCAGGGGTAATATAAACAGAAGGAAATTTATACATAAAAGTGCTAAGTAGGAAAACAAAACTACTATATGTACACACAGTAATTACAACTATATTAAGCGTATGATGCGATAAGATACAATTCTGACAGCATGGGAAATTAGATTCTCTAAATGGACCTTGCAACTGTGACTAATAAAATGCACAAGCAACATTTAAAAAATAGATAAATTGGACTTCAAAATTTAAAAAGACAAGCCACGGAAGGGGGGGGGGGTAGAATTTGCAAATCTAATCAGGATCTTGTAGCCATACTATATAAAAAGAATTCTTACAACTCTATAATAAAGACAAATAATCCAATTTAAATATAGGCAAAGTATCTGAAGAGACATTTTTCCAAGAAAGATATACAAATGGCCAATACCACATGAAAAGATGCTCAACATCACTGGTCATGAGGGAAATGCAAATCAAAACTACAATGAAATATCACTTCCTATGCATTAGAATGGCTTAATAAAAAACATATAACAAGTTATAGTAGTATAGCTTTGTAATATTTAAGTTGATTAATTGAGGCATTAATAAATAAATCAATTATTAATCTGACTTGAGGATTTTTCATGATTTAAAAAAACATTTAAAAACTATTAAAATGTTTGTTTTTATGAAAATTTGCTCTGTATGATTCCCATATAAACTGAATATTGTGATTTATTACTCACATATTTATAGACAGTTTCTTATTTTCATACTGAGTCATGGTACTATTATAATTTAAGCAGCTGATTTAATTAATGCCTGCTCTTTTAATAAAACTGGGTAGAGTTCATTTCGAGCTTTGTTTAATGCCTTGGTTAAAAGGTTCTCATTAAATTTATTTTGAATAATTCTTGAAGAAATTGTGGAATGGCTTTACTTTTAACGCTGCTGGATCTCCATCTGCACCTTTTCCAGGACTGGTTTAAGGGAACTGGGACTGTAGAAGTCAAGGGATGTAACACCAGACAAATAGAGCTTTCTACCACACCTCATCCTCCAGTGAGGGCTTCCGGAAATTCTTATTCCAGCAGCGCCCCAAGAACCTCACTCCCACTAGCAACAGAGAAATTTCACCCGCACAATTCTCCGCTAACACCAGCAGAGTGGTTTGCACCTCCCACCTTCACCTTCTCACTAGCAGCGCATTCCCAGCCCACTTCTGCAACTTTTTCTGGAGTCACAATGGAGCCCAAATTCCTAAATTCTCATCCTCATTAAACCTGCTACAAATGTCAACATTTATGAACAATTTATCATGCATCAGATCATTTATTCGTTATGACAACCCAGTAAACAAGCAATAGAGCTGGCTTCATATCTATTTTAAAAATGAAGAAACTAAGATTCAAAGAAATTGAACATCTTGCCCACAAGTCACATGGCCAGTAAGTAATTGAGCGCTGAAGCAAAACTAGGGGTCTTTTGCCCCCAGTCATGCAACATGTATCATACAAAAAGTTAAAAATAAAAATAAAAACAATCAAGGCCCATAGTGACTAAATTCCTAAAGATGACTAAGGAGTACTAAGCAGTGACTAATAACAATTTTTTCATTTCAGCTCTTTAACAAACATATTCTTTGTTTGTAGCAAGTACAGAATTAGCTAATGCGTAGGCACTAACAGGTTTTTATTGCCTAGAAGTTCAAACTCATTTTAAAACCCTAACCATTTTCTAAAAAATCATTTTCTCATTGATTATGCCTCAGAAGAGCGCTTTTCAACCGGTGTGCTGCAAGAATTTTTAAAACATGCAATACTGACTACTAGGGGCACTGACCTCTTTTCCCTTAAATTGTCAAATAAAAAAATGACAACAGCCAACACAACAATAACCATTCAGTGTGAATGAATCAAAATTATACCTTCTTTTGTTTGTCAGATCAGCAAAAAATATTTTTTTTTGGTGTGCTGCAGAATTTTAGCAATTAGTTTATGTGGGCCGTGATATGAAAAAGCTTGAAAATCGCTGCCTTAAAAGAAGGTCATCCCAGCCTCGCCTTGCCCTCCAGAGATATCAGTCATCTAAAAATCAGGTGAAAGTCACCTTTATGTCCAGAGGATGGTTGGATTTAGAACTATTCCTTGAAAGATGCTTATCTATTTTTAAAACAAAAAAGGGAGATAAAATAGTATAGTCCATCTATCACCTTTTATTGTTCCACTGACCTCAAAGACCTTCCAAAATTCTCAACTAATCACATGTCTGCATTACTATAAAGAAATGGAATCTGAACTAGAAACAAGGGTCAGTATACAAATACTCCTACAGAAAAGGAGAGTTAACAATATTGAAACAACTGGCTAGCCGTTTTGAAAAACTATAAAATTTGATCCCTAACTCACTTATTATTCAAAATAAATTTCAAATGGATCAAATATTTCAATCTAAAAAACCATAAATAAAAAATGTCTTCTTTTTTCATAATCTTAGATGACTTCTAACATGACAAGAAACTAAAAGTAATCAAATATGTGACTACATAAAAACTAAATGTGGCAAGACATACCATAAGCAAAGTCAAAAGAAAATAGCTAGTTAAAAAATACACTATACAATAACCAGAGGATTAATTTCCTTAATAGAGAACTCTTTCAAAAAAGAAAAGAAAAATAATAGCCACCAAATAGGGAACAAAAATGGACAGAGGATATGAATAGGGCTTTTAAAGAAAAACATATATAGTCAATAAATATATTTTAAAAGTTCCCTACCTCACTTATAATTTATGAGAACCAATATATGCTATGTGTTTTTCACCCATCAAATTGCAAGTTTAAAAAAAGACTGGTAAAGCACATTGGCAAGAGTATGGGGTAACAACACAGATGGGAATGTAAATTGGTGTAACATTTTTATTTATTTATTTTTTAAAATATCTTTATTGATTTCAGAGAGAGGAAGGGAGAGGGGGAGAGTTGAAACATCAATGAAGAGAGTCATCATTGATTGGCTGCCTCCTGCACGCCTCCAACTGGGGATCAAACCCGCAGCCCAGGCATGTGACCCGACCAGGAATTGAAACCATGACCCTTCAGTGTGCTGGCTGGAACTCTAACCACTGGGAAATACCTACCAGGGCTCAGCAATTTTTTTAATGAAATCAAAATATCTTGCATTTCTTTTATCACACACCTGTATCAGCAGTGTGGGCTGCCCATACAGCACATGCAATAAGAGAATTAGCCTTATTACCATTAAACTTTTACAACATCATATGATCCTATTTTTAAACCAAAAGAGAGATTTTCTGGTAGAAATATTAAAAGATTTCATGTAAAAAACTAAAAATACCCCAAAAGATTTCATGTAGATTATAATTCTTAGTTGATTTATTATATAGCAGAGAATTGTAAAGCTACCTAAGGATCTAGGACAGGAACACTGCCAGCACCATCAGTGAGAAGACAAAATAATACCTTAATGAACCTAATGCTACATATTGTAAACAGTGCTTCACATTTGCTCTCCTTTCTTTTACAAGAGGAAATCTAAGCACTGGCAGGCTATAAGTCCCCATCCACGTATGTAGGCAGTTAGTCAATGACTACATATACAGTAAGACTTCAAGCCCTATCTTCTCACTTCCTCCTGGCCTTTCCAATTTTGTCTTCCTATCCATGCAAACAATATACAAATGCATTTGTACTACCCGACCACCCAGCAATCCTCTCTAAAAGTAAACAAAACACCATACACATAATCTATATGGTCTTAAACTCCATGCCTTTGCAAACTCATACATTCTTCTGGCCTAAAAGCCCTCTCCCAATCTCTTCTTCAAAGGCCAAACTCAAATTCTACTTCTGTGAGACTTCCTTCTATTCTAAAGCAAGGAACACCTCACCCTGTTAGTCTCCTATAACTTACTTTTAACTCCTATCTATAACATTGGGCTGCTTTCTGTTTTAGTGTCTTATTTTTCTGAACTACTAGCAAACCTGGTACACTGCCTTATACATACACAGATCAAAGGTGCTTAATGACACTAGACTAACCTGTAAGCTGCAAGGCATAGTAACCAGACTTCAATATTAGATGCACGTGTTGTATGTAAGGGCATAATTAAATGAGAGCTAAGACCAATTCTTATTCTAAGAGCCTAGAATTCCAAGATTTATCTTTTGATAAAGTTATTAAAACTAGATTCCAGAATTTCCTTTTTTTAAAAAATTACTAATTTTAGGGAGAGAGACACAGAGAGAGAAATACCGATTTGTTGTTCCACTTACTAATGCATTCAATGGTTGCTTCTTGTATGTGCCCTGACTGGAGATGAAACCTGCAACCCTGGCATATCAGGAAGATTGCTCTAAACACCTTAAGTTACCTACCTAGCCAGGGCCAAGAATGTTCTTGATAGAACAATAAAAAGATTTAAAAATACAAGCTCTTTCCTCAAACATTTTATCCATACATATTTCTTGCAACTACACCTTAAAACACTGCCATAAAGTGGACTGTATAATATTTTCCCCATTCAAATATCATTATGATTTATGATTATATTCCTGTACCAGGTCTTGGCCACACATAGAGATAAAACCAGGAAGAGTATCTCATTAGAAGCAAAACATATCATAGACCTCCTTTTCTTTCAAAATAGTCAAGTTATTCTTCAAGTCCCATTATTTAAGACTGAACGTACCCATTATGCCTGGGGAAAATTGTACCCAAGTGATTTTTTAGCAATTCTCCTAAAAGACAGATTTGCCTCAAATACATTCCACCCCAGGAAAAAAATAATCATTGACAATACTTGGTTGGCCCTGTTAGAATCTGAAACCTTTTTGGGCTGATTTTTTAGCATAATTCTTTTTTGAAAAAGTTTTAAAAGCTGTCAAAGAAAGTATCAGCTAATATCTTCCATTTCTTTTGACTAATCTTCCTGTAATGAACTAAGATATTCAATCTCATTCTTTTGACCTTAAAAGCTATAAAAAGTACTAATTAATATTCAATAACTTTATTTCTGCTGATAATTATGTTATCTCTCATTGTACAAAGCATTTTTCAAGTTAGTGGAATTTTTCATCTTTCAGAATGCCATAGAGTGTACCCAAAAGGTCACATCATCCAAGACTGAAAAAATCTGAAGTAAAAGGCACTTCCATATTGCCACTGGGAGTGCAATATTTCCAGAGGACAATCTGGCAATCTTTACCGAAATCATCTTATAAATATGCATTCCCTTTGACCTAAAAACAATTTGTAATGAATTCAAGGAAAAATCACAAACACTTGAACTTTTGCTTATCTGCTTTCTCTAAAACAAACATGCTTTGCTTTCATCCTAAGAGGAGGAAAATGTACCCTCAACCTATTCAGTTGATAAAAGCTCTATGTGGACTGGTCAGTTTTATGATTAGATGCATATATACTGGATGAAGGGGCAATATTACAAAATAACAATGATACTTTTTTCATATTTTTGCCAAGGGATTTTCGAAATCTGTTACAAAAGGTATGTGGTTCTTTATGTTGAGATATTTATATATATATCTCAACACCAAACTTGACTAGAAAAATAATATACTAAGTTAACACTTGTAAAAACACTTAAAACAGTGCCTGGCATGCGATAAACTTGTTAGTGATTGTTATTATTATTATTATTATACATTAATTAGCTATCAAATGAACAAAGTAGCAAAATAAAAAGTAGTCAAGGATAAGTATAACCTGTAAATGAGAAGGCAGGGAACTTCTCAATCTGATAAAGGGCATCTACAGAAACCCACAAATAACTATTATTTGCAGGCAGAATGATCATATATATAGAAAATACTACAAAAACTATTAGACTGAAAAGATAGGTTCAGCCCTGGCCAGGTGGCTCAGTTGGTTGGAGCATCATCCCATACATCATTACACCACTGGTTGTGGGTCTGATTCTAGGTCAGGGCACATTCCTAGGTTCCAGGTTCAATCCCCAGTCGAGGCACATATAGGAGGCAGCCAATCAATGTTTCTCTCTCACTCTCTCTCCTTCCCTCTCTCTCTAAAGTCAATGGAAACATGTCCTTGGCTGAGGATTAAAAAAAAAAAAATAGGATCAGCAAGGTTACAGGATACAGTATCAAAACACAAAAACCAGATGCATTTCTATATAATAGCAACAAACAATGAGAAAATGAAATTAAGAAAACAATTCCATGTACAACAGCATCAAAAGGAACAAAATACTTAGGAATAAATTCAACAAAAAAAAGTAAAACTTTCATTCTGAAAACTATAAAACATTGTTGAAAAATATTAAAAACCTGAATAAACTGAAAGACATCCCATGTTCATGGATTGATAGATTTGATATTGTTAGGATGGTATATTAGTTTCTTGTGGCTGCTATAACAAATTATTACAAATTTGGTGGCCTAAAACAACAGAAATTTATTCTCTTACAGTTCCAGGGGAAATGAGTTGTTCAATAGACACAGTTTCAGTTCTGCAAGATGAAAAAGTTCTGGAGATCTGTTGCACACCAATGTGAACCTACTTAACACTATTGAACTAAATACTTAAAATGGTTAGGATTGCAAATTCTGTTAGGTTAGTTCTTACCACAATTAAAAATTAAAAATATAATAATTTTTAAATAGACAAAGGACTTAAAAGACATTTCTCCAAAGATATACAAATGGCCAATAAGCACATGAAGAGATGTTCAATACCATTAGCCATCAGGTAAATGTAATTCAAAACCACAATGAAATACCGCTTCATTTGGTAGATGTGAAGTGGCTATCATCAAAAGACAGATAATAACAAGTATTAGTGAGGATGTGAAGAAATTGGAACACTCACACCTTGCTGGTGGGAATATAAAATGGGGTGGCTGCTTTGGAAAAGTTTGGTAGTTCCTCAAAAAGTTAAACACAGATTTACCATGACTCAATAAGTCTACTTCTAGGAATATACCCAAGAGAAGTGACAACGTATGTTCACACACCACTGCTCACAGCAGCATTATTCCTAATAGCCAAAAACTATAAGCAACCCGAACAACCAAATGATAAATAACTAATAAACAAAATGTAGTAAGTATATCCATACACTGGAATATTGTTCAGCCATAAAAAAAAGAATGGAGTAACTGATACATGGAAAACATTATGCTATGTGAAAGAAGCCGGATACAAAAGATCACATATTCTATGACTCTCATTATACAAAATGCCCACAATCGGCAAATCCAAAGTGACAGGAAATAGATGAGTAGAGGCCAGGGCTGGGAGAAGGGGAGCATGGAGAGGGACTGTTAAAGGGAATGGAGTTCCTTTTGGAGATGATAAAAATGTTCTGTAATTAAACAATGATGACAGTTTGTTAGGTTTCTGTGGCTTGGCATGAAGGATACCATCTTAAGAAGCAAGCTGCTCTCAGTGACAGCCAGTGCACCCAGAGAGGTATGAGCCTGTATCACCTGAAAGGAGTATTCTTACAAAGTAGGTCCATTAGACTGTTACTGCCTTGGAATACACAGCTCTTAACCACCTGGCCGCAAGCCACCTGTGTTCCACCTGGAGGCTCTATGTATCAGATTGCAGCCCCTTTCCGTGCAGTACATGGGGATCCACCTTCTTGCTGGCATCCAACACCCTGCTTTGTCTTGCTTCCCTTACATTTATTTTGGAGCTCGGGCCTCTTTCTTTGGTCTCTAGGGCACCGTCCTCCAGGAAGTGTCCAACTCCGGAAATTTTCCCAATGTGGTTGTAAAACGTAAATGCACTGACAACCACTGAATTGAACACCTGAAAATGGTGAATTTTATGGTTTGTGAATTATACCAATAAAATACATTAGAAGAAATGGAAGGAAAAAAGAGGAAGAGGAGAAGGGGCCACGTGAGGAGAAGGGAAGAGGAAGGGGACCAAGAGGAGGAAAGAAAAGGAGGAGAAAAGACAGAAAAAGACTTAAGCTCATCTCCACTCAAACCGTATTTCCACATTTAGGACACAGGCAGAACGGGCCAGTGGCAGAATACTAGGTCTAGGTAAGATTCTAAAATTTAGCTTTTCCTATCAAGTTATGCAGGGTCCTCATTTCTATTTACTTCTAGAACGAACCATTCCACAGCGTATTACAAGACGTGCAAATGAAAAAGAGTAGAAATGATAGGTACACGGTCAGGAAAAGAGATAGTAAGGAAGAAATAAGGTTTTTAAAATTTAAATAGGCAACAACAAAAATTAAACAGGCATAGTAACAACAAAAACACACAGGGTAAGTTTATAAGGTAAATGTTGCAATCCAGTACTATGTATCAAAATAAATACTTTAAAATAACATCCTTTAAACATGCAAATCTTCTTTAGGCATCTGACAAATATGTAAAGATATTCATTACCATTTCTTTATAGCAGAAAAAAAAAGAAACCACTTAAATATTCATCAGAGAAACAAGTAAATTGTCTATGACATGTGCAAAATACAAAACTTTATAGCCACTCATCTATTACTTGACAATGGGAAGCCATCTACAATGTCTTAAAGACCCCAGTTACTAAACAGCATGTAAAATATTCTATTTATGTAAAATGTTACTTATTTGTGGGAATTATATATCTCTGAAGGACATATATTCATTTCTCAATGACGGAATTTTGAGTCATTTCTGCTTTTTTATCTTTTTTGTATATTTTGAATTAATTGAACACTTTAATGCATATACATCCCATAGCACAATAAAAGCTTTTTGATTAGCGTGTATTACTTTTAAAATCAGATAATAACATTTTCAATTTAGACAAAAAGTTATTTTCAGAACTGGTATTATTTCAAACAAATGCAACAAAATACAAGCTAACTAATCATAATTTCACCTAATAGGCACTGGATAAACTAAGCATACTTTTGTGAAAATGTGAACTACATACTGTAAAATCACTATAATGGTCACTATTAATTCAATAACCCAAAGGTTGGGTAACCATATAATTTATCTAACAAACTGGGGCACTTCTGAGAACACCAAACAGACACTACGAAGAATTACTTGGGACACAGGTAAAAACTGAGACCAAATTAGGACATAAAGTCACCCCACCCACAGTTACTAGAATCATAAACCACAGAATAAGAACTCAAGATTTATATACGCGGAGTTTAACGAAGAAAAGTCCTTGGGGTTCTGTCAAAGTGATATATCACAAGGTAGTTCTAGCTAAGTCTCAGAGTTCTTGATACTAGTGATTTGCAACCAGCGATGCCCAGCTAGCTTTTCCAAACTTAACATTCCTGGACCCTCCCCTTGAGATTCTGACTCAGTAGATCTATAATGGGGTCCAAGAAGCTGTTTTTGTTTGTTGGATGGTTTCTTTTCATTCTACAGGTAATTCTCCTGCACAATCTTTGATGGTTAACTTTGTGTGTCAATTTGACCAGGCTAAGGGAAGCCCAGATAGCTGGTACATTATTTCTGGGTGTGTCTGTGAGGGTGTTTCCAGAAGAGATAAGCAGTTGAATCCGTAGACTGCGTGAAGATTACCCTCTCCAAGGCCAGAGGGTCTGAACAGAATGAAAGGCAAAGGAAAGACATGTAGGCTCTCTTACTTGAACTGCCCTGGGACAATGGTGCTCCAGTTTCTCGGTCCTTCAGACTGGGACTTAGACCATCAGCCCTGATTCTCAGGACTTCACACTTAAGGTTTAGACTAGAACTACACCACTGGCTCCCCTGAGCCTCCAGTCTGCAGACAGAAGATTATGGGACTTAGCCTCCAACTGAGCCAATCCCTCATGATAAATCTTTCTATGTACCTACATATATCCTATTGGTTGTGTTTCTCTGAAAGGCCCTAATACACACCCCAGTTGCGAAGTGCCACTAAGATGTGTGTCTCAAACTTTAACCTGCATGTGAGTCACCTGGGAATATTAAAATGAAACTGCATTCAATAAATGTGAGGTGGGACATTTCTAATAAGCTACCAGGTGGTGCAGATGCCCTGATCCTGGTTGGTGGGCCACACTAACTAGCATGGTTTGGTGTCCTTAAGTCTTTGAGATTTAAGCCCTTAAAACTCAAAGGCTGCATTTTACCCATCTGCTTATTCCCCAAAGTGAAAAGCAAACAAATACTTAAGCAACTAGAGAAACACAGTCAATTTCCAGATCAGCATTACTTACACTAAACCAAGAAGGAGGTCAGACTTGATTTAAGCTTAAAAATTCAATTTTTAAAACCTGGAATGATTAAATCTTAATCAGCTAAAACAATAAGGAATACTGAAAATATGTAGAAATTAGAGTAATTTAAACACTTTTTAAAAATCGCGGCAAAAAGAGAAAATGGTATCTGGTGAGAGAAAGTTTCAATAAAAAACAATTTTTTTGACTCTACGTCAAACAAAATGGATTCTCGCCCAGTCCCTAAATTATGAAAGGGGAATGTTTCTACCCAAGGTTGGCTCAAATTTCCCATTTTATATCACACTAAAACTAGCCCATATGCAGTACAAATGTTTCATAAATAGCTAATTAAGAGTATAGCAATCAATTTCATTATGCAAACTTAAGCAGAAACGTTTTTCTGAGGATCCAGCTGCTTGATATTTACAATTAAGTTTAAGCAGAAAAAGCAAAAAAATGTTTCTTTATTTAAGAAGTCCAGGATGTGAGACAGCTTGTCTCCTAGTTCCACCCTTATGTGTTAACCAAACAAGTCTCAAACTTTCAAATCCTTGTTAAACTGAAACCTATACAAATCTCATTGCAAAAATAAATAGCCTGATGCAATAGATGACATCAGTTGGAGCTGTGTTTACAGGTGTATCAGTCTTAAGCACACACCTTGACCTTAACAACAAGCACTATGTCATACTCATCTCTGTATTCGTGTGTTAAACAGACTTGGGTATAACAATAAAAATTCCTAATCTTTCTACCTCTCCTAAGATTTACAGTTTGGTTCTCAACTAGGTTATCCTGGTTATTACTCTCATGCTCATTACATCTATTAAGAGAGTAATCAGTAGCATTTATGCATAATAATCTATGTTAACTGCAGAGGGAGTGTTTCTCGTTTACTTAACTAGGAGCTCCAAGAGGACAAACTCATCTGTATCGACCACTGCTATAAGCCTCAACACCTAGCAGGGCACCAATAATTATTGGTAGGTTAGGTGGTTGAAGGAATGAATAAATGGATGAATGGTATCTAAAACAAAATAGATACCCAAAAAATGTTCACTGAATTAATTAAGAGCTTATTTTCTAATTTATTCATTACATAAAATTCTATATAATATAAATACTACATTAAAGTATACATTGCAAACTGCACTTACATCAGTAAAGCTCACCTCTATGAGATGTGCTGTGTTACCAATAGTGTCTAAGGTAGTTGTGACTGACAATTAAATTGGTGTTCCTTTATATTCTCTTTATCAGTATATTTTTCCCTTCTGCATCATTACAGTGCCTACCAGCATATCCATTTATAATAAAGAGATGGTAATCCCTGTTCTAGAACACTGAATTTGTTCTCTATTTCATTAATTCACCTCCAAAAAAAGTAATAATTAAAAGCCTCACCATTACTAGTTGTTTCTGGGGACTGCTTTGCAGAGTTTCCCTGGTCTTCCTCTTCTTCAGGATTGTCACTGGACTTCGGCTGCCGTTTCCTCAGAGACATCTCTTCACCCACCATTGTGTTACCTAGGAAAGAAGATGCAAAAGGTTTTGAACCAAGGATCTGGTTTAGGCAAACTTCACAGTATCACTATTTAGAGGAGGTAAAAAATGATGGTATATTCTCTTCCTTCTGTTTCACTTTGATCATGTTTAAGCATTTTCTGAGTATAAAATACTATAACAAATGTGAAGAAATCTGTTCCCTACAAACTGACTGGTTTCAAAGGCTCTTATTTAAACATAGCCCTCATTCTTAAGAACAATTTAATTGAACAAACAAGGTGTAAGTATATGAAAAATTAAGAACTCAATAACAAAAGGTAAGTACAAAGATGCCACAGGGTACAGTAAGGTTGTTAAGTCAAGTAAATGGTAAAAACAATAAATATCTGAAGGTCAGAGATAGAAGAGAGCACTAAAAGATGTAAAGGTTTCACAGAATAGAAGGTATCTGTACTGTCTTGAAGGAATGAGATCAGAGCGCTCATGAGTAAGAAAGGGTTAAAACAAGGAGCCCTGTTCAAGAGATCACAACTGATCAGACCACTTTACAAGACAAGGAGAAACAAGCTTTTGTTGAGTATCTACTAAGTTCAAGGACTCTGCTAGGTGCTTGCTGGTTTCCCAACTAATCTGCATAACAATTCTGCAAAACAGATGTTAGTCCCGGTTCACAAATGAGAAAAAGTAAGGCTCAAAGTAGTTACTGTCAATGCCCTCCACCCCCACATCAGGAACTTATCTGCTGCAGTTGCATAAGTTGGGTTTATTAGGAACACACACCATGGGAAACTGTGGAGTGACTCAGTACGGAAGTATTAGAAATGACTTATTTAGGATTTGGGACTTAGCTAGGTGATTTTGGGTGAGAGTATAAAGCAGAAGTTCACTGTGGCTTGGGTGCTGTGAGAAAGCCAAGACAATGCTATGACTGAGTTTCTCAACAAATCTTTATAGAAGGCTCCCTAAAGGGGACTAAAGCTGGAACTGGTAAAGCAGAAACCATCACTGATATTAGTCTGGGAAGGAGGGTGCTGGGAATTTTGTGACTTGGAAAATGATCATGTTTTGTTTGTGTTCAGACATGATAATGGCATGGCCTTGTTTTTGTCTTGATCCATCATGGTCACAGAATGGCCTTTTCTGATGTTGACGGTCAGTGAAATTGTTTTCAGCAGGACACCGAGAACTAGCTTTTAGTGCTGGGCTACCTCAGAGCAACACCAAGGCCTAGCTGACAGCCCCCCTGTGAAGCTCTCAGATGCCAAGAGCTGCTTTCCTCCTTCTCATTACAGTAATCTGCAGAGACCACACAGCTAATGACAAGACCAGATTTTAACCGGGATCCAATCTGAACTATAAACACCACTATTTCAATTTTTTTAAGTTGATAAAAGAGAAATATGATGAGGGGAAAGACTAGAAAAGAGAGCTGGAATCAAACTGTAAAGGCCCAAGAAATTAGGCTTTTTTTTTTTTCAGTTAGGCAGTGGTGAGCCAGTTTAAGCACTAAAAAATATGATCAAAGTCAAATTTTGGACAGATCGATGTCAAGACAGAAAAAGATTTACTCCAAAGCAGTGTTTCACTATGTATAAAGTTTTCAGTAGTGTGAAGCAAAAAGAAAAATAATAAAGTGCTCACTACATTATTTTTAAAGCTACATATTTTTAAATTCTAAGATTATAATCATTCTATACTTTCAGGTTAAAATATCCTTTTCTATATAAAATGTGGTACATGGAGGGTTTGTTTTCTTAAATATCACTGCTTGACAAAGTAAAAATCTGACAAATGTAGATGAGTCCCCTTCCAATTTTTTCTGAACTTGAACAAATTAAACAATTATGGAAGAGTACATACATATGTCAAGTAGAAATTTTAGGAGACCAACAAGATCCAATTAAGAGGAATCTAGGAAAGAGGTCAGAGCAACTAATAAATCTGCAAGTAATTTCTGTGACAGTGAAGGAGGAAGCCAGAAGTGCATCTAGTTCTCCAATAAAAAAGATCAGAGACTTGAGAGCACACAACTAAATTCTGAGGGATGCCCTCGAAGACAGACATCAAGAAGTTGAGAAGAGCCCAGCCGGGCGTGGCTCAGCAGCTGAGCGTCGACCTAGGATCCAGGGGATCGGTGTTCGATTCCCGGTCAGGGCACATGCCCGGGTTGTGGGCTCAATCAGTGACTCTCTCGTCATTGATGTTTCTATCCCTCTCTCCCTCTCCTTTCCTCTCTCTGAAATCAATAAAGATATATTTTTAAAAAAAGTTGAGAAGAAATCAGGGAAGGAAACAACAGAGATTGAAATTTGCAAAAAGAATAACCTTTAAGGTAGGTGTTATGATTTTATTCCTCAAATAATGTATTTGATCACCATGTCTTCTATTATCCTCTTTCCTGTCTCTAGAAAGCCCACGCTCACCTGCCTGTTCTTTATCTAGCTAACCCTACTCACCCTTCAAAGTAAGAGTCACAGCCACAGCAGCAGGAACAACAGGAGGAACAGCAACAGCTTTGACTTGGTGAGCAGCTATTATGTACCTACCAGGCACTGTGCTGCTAAATCTTTTCCATTTTCTTAGTAAATCTTTACAAACTTAGAAGGTAGGTATTATCCTCATTTTACAGATGAGAAAAATATAGTTAGGGAAGTGATTTAATTTGCCCCAAATCATATGATTTTCCAACAGCAGAACTGGGACTGAAAACCAGAACTACCAGATTCCACAGCCCATCCTGCAATCACAGGATTGCCTGACCTGTGTCCTCCACTAAGGTTCCTTTGACCACCACCTGACATCTCACATTCTCTGAGCTCCCACTGCACCCTGTGACTAACACTTACTACTATACTCAGGTAACAATATTATCTCCCTCTTGCACTAGTATAAGCTCCTCAAAGACAGGGACTACATGGTATTTACTCTTTGAATCCCCCAAATCTAGTGGGGAGTCCCCAGAGCATGGCAGGCATGCATTAGTACAGTAAGTGGATGTATCAGTTAATACCACAACCCATTATCCTAAGTAAAAGGATACAGTGCTCTAAATTTAGAGAATCAAGAGGAAAATATATGCTAGGAGGAGGCCACTGAGCATCATCTTTACTGTTAACACCTTTACACATCCTATTCAACAGTAAGATCTACAACTGTTCTTAACTGGGGGTGGAGGGTCCCTAAGACTCTTAAAGGAATGCAAAAACGACTTCAAATATTTCAATAATGAAAAAAACAATTACACATTTATCACATAAAGCAAACAATACAGGCTAACAAAAACAATGTCACTTTGCTTTTGACTGAGACTACTGACTGAGAAATCAGTTATCCCATGCTGATTAAAAGC
Source organism: Miniopterus schreibersii (assembly GCF_964146895.1). Lineage (NCBI taxonomy): Eukaryota > Metazoa > Chordata > Mammalia > Chiroptera > Miniopteridae > Miniopterus > Miniopterus schreibersii. The sequence goes on along the minus strand of NC_138119.1, from coordinate 19,796,964 downwards.
ACTAACTAAGAGGTGAAAAAATACTTAATAAACCAAGTTTGACAAATAAGTGATGCCTAACAGGCAAAAAAATAAATAAAAATAATTTAAGCCTGGGTACCTTGTAGAAAAAGGAAACAAGTCCTTGGTCATGAAATCAGGAACCATCAGCCTAGTCTAGAGAACAAAGCCTTATATCAAAAGCTAAAACACAGGTACCAAGTTTGCTCAATCCACACTGCCATAGTTTGACCTACTTATTCTAAAAGTGAGTCAGAGAAGAAAACGTTAACTTCATAACAAAACCTTTTTATCTGAGTCTATACTAATACGGTTGGCTTCAAATTCCTCTATTAGCACGAAGTGAGAACTGCAACCCAGTGGGAAAACACAGGATTTGGTATCAGAATACGGTAGTTTATGTCTGTGCTCTGTCATGCCATTATGTCCTTGGGTAAATCCTGCAACCTCTCTGAATCTGTTTCTTCATCTAGAAAATGAAGATAAATACTACTGCAGTTTATCATTACAAAAAAGTATGATAATATGCACTAAAGTGCCAACATTTTATTAACAACCAAGTGTAAAGGATCAAGTGATCTGATATCTAGACACATACCTCCTGTATGCTAAATGGTAGTCAAACATTAAGCCATGTCTTCCCTCAAATTCTACTTGTTTGCTTTATGACGTACTAGATGAGGGTAAATAAAGTGCCGTAATTACATACTTCCTCAAGTGCAGCTCAAATACCATGTGGTTTCCAAGAAAATATTAACATTTTATTGTCATACGTACAAACGTTAGGAAGGATAACTATTACTTAAAATGGCTCACCTCAATTCTAACCAAATCCTTAGATTCATGTAAATGGTAAAATACAAGATGATGTCTAAATTGAGTTCCTCCTGCCATGCATGTCAGCTAACAGTACATAGCTGTTACCGCAAAATATGGAGGCAAATTATAGTAATGTTCAGTTCAACTGTTCCTTCTCTAGACAGATGGATCATTTTGGCCCCTGTATAGAGAGCAGACGACAACGAGGTCAAGAGCGCAAGCAAAGGGCCAGTGAGCAGACTACTGCATTCACCCAAGTGAGGGATGAAGGAGAGATGACCTTTTTGACCAGTCAGCTAAAACAGGACTGAATCCGTCCCCTTACCAATCTGGACACGAGCTAGGCAAACTACTTGAGCTATTGCAAAGTCAAAAATTCAAACTGTAATTAATGCTACATGGTTTCTAAATGCTAACATAGACTACTGCCCTTATGTGACGTGTACTCTAGTGTTTTCTTGCCCACCCATTAACACAGCACCTAGAAGGGGAGTTATCCTCCTGTGCCCTATAATCTCTAGGTCACCTCCTCCTCCCCAGGTCACTGTTCCTCCCTTCCTTCCTTAAATACCTCAGCCAGATTATCAAAACCGATCCTCCCGTTACAAGTATGTGCTCTCCTCCTGGTACTCCCCTCATTCACTGAGAAAGTGAACACCTCACTCACTAATTCTTCCACACTTTTTTTTACTTCATCATGCATGTACAGATAGATCCATCCAATACGCTGGCCTTCGATCTCCTCGACTTCTTCCTGTCTCCAACAAGCTGCTCCTATGTCCCAGTCACACCTTCCCCTAGAACTTGCTGTTATCAATAACTGCACCACATCCGTAATTCTGATTCCCAACATCTAACCCTCTGAACACCACCAGGTCACTTACTCTGATACCGCCACACCAATTCTTAATTCCCTTCTCTCCCCATACCAGCCCACACTTCTCTGAGCTCCAGGCTTACATCCAAAGGTCTACTTCAAGTAGATGTCTCATAGGCATCTCAAACTTAACATGACCAAAACTGAACTACTGATGTTCCCTCCAATTCCATTCCTCTTACTGCCTTCCCCATCTCAGTTAATGGGACTAACAGTCAATCTTTGCCAGGATTTAAAAAAAAACAACTAGGAAGTGATCCTTGATTCTTTACTCTCTCTTATCCAATCCAGAGTCCATTTTACTCTGCCTTCAAAATATATACCCAATTCTACCCTTTTCTCACCATATCTACCACCTTCAGCACAGTCTAAACTACTGTCACTTCTCACTATACTAGCCTCCTACTGGACTCTCTCCATTTTCTCCCTTCTGGTCTATTTTTCAACATGGCACCCAGAGTAATCCTTTTTAAAGAGAAATCAGAGCAAGTCACTCCCCTGGTCCAAATCCTTCAAACATTTTTCTGAGTCCTGACCATTGTCTAGTAACTCCTCTGCGATCTGCCACTCACCTCCCACCCACTCCTCCAGCACCCTCAACCTCCTACTACAATTCTCTCACTCGCTCTACTCTAGTTACTTTGACCTTTTGCTATTTCTTGAGCAAGCCAAGCTCATTCCCACAGATAACCTCAAGGCTCTCTCCTTCACTTCATTCAAATTCTCTGTTCAGATGCTCCCTCAACTAAAATAAATACTCTCATACTCTGACACTCCATAACTCTTAGTTGTTACCCTACTTAATTTTTCTTCAAAGCACTTATTGCCCAACACATTATTGCACTTACTATCTATCTACCCCACAAGACTGTAATCCCCATGAAAAGTAGAATTTTGTCTAGTTTACCATTTTACCCAAGTATCTAGGACTATACCTGGAATACATCTACATTGAGTACACATTTGCTGAATGAATAAATAAATAGGTACCAAGCATTTTCACATGCATTAAGAAAATAAAACAATTGTACTTCTTTGTTGGAATTGATGCTCACTTTTCTAACTTTATCCATTAATATTAAAAGACAAATATAAAACAGTTAATTAGGACATTTATCTAGGTTGGGATTAAAATTGTAAGTATGATCTGTTCTAGAACTTAAGACTTTTCATCAACAGCTGCCATTCATGACCCAATTCTAAACTTGGGTTACCTAAGAGACTCTGAAAAACAATTTGCTGGCAAACGCCATACCCTTTTTACTCCACTGGAAACTTCTCAAACTTGAGACTATTCTTCTGAAACAATTCAAATAATTAGAATAAACATCATCAGAATTGTTAGTAAGTTCTCTTAAAGGGTACTTACTATTTTCTTCACTTTCTGATAAGACCTTTGTGTACACTGCCTCCTTTATTGCTAACAATAACTTTATGTTGGGGTAATCCTGTCCCCATTTTCAAACAGAAAAAAAGTAGTGACTGCCAGAAGCATAATTATAAATGACTGGTAAAGAAAGAAAACTGTAAAAGTGGGAATCAACATTAAAAAAAGAGAGAACAAGCACAGGGTTTTTTTGTTGTTTTCTTAGTGTAGTCAAGGAGTTCTATTTCTTACGCATCCCCCAATACATCACTGTATCAAAGCAGACCTTAGCTGAAGTTCATGCGTTAGTGACCTTGGCACGTCCTTAAAAGGCTATGGTAGTTTCAACATAGAAGGCAAGGCAATCTGCAATAAAAATCTTTTTTAAGTCCTGACACTTAAAAGATATGTGCCAATCAATTATCTGAAAATAAAATTCATGTATATTAAGCACTTCTTTTTACAATGATGTTAGATGAATGTGTTATAATAACAAGAGGTCTACCCCATTACACTGTACACACATACGATGGGTCAAGAGAAGGGATAATTACTTAACTACTTAGGGAAATCAAGTCCTTATGGAGGAGGTGGCATTAGAGCCAGAGTTCAAAGAAGAAATAGAAGTTTGCTAGGCATCAAAACAGGATGGGAAGAGAGCACACTATGAAAAACATGAACAAATACAGACCTTGTTCATGTTTTTAGTGACCTTGACACATTTAAAAAAGGCTGTGATAGTTTAAATATAGAAGGGAAGGCAATGTGCCTAAAACTTTTTTTCAAATGTTATTTCAAACACTTTATTGAGGTGTGTGTCAAGCCCTGGGATACAGATGACCACAACAGTCTGTGCCCTCCAGAAGTGAAAACCTAGCTGGCAAAAGACATTAAAATGTAATTATAACACTAATGGTATTACAGAACAATAGGTGAGACATCATATAGTAAGAAGGGAATTCAGCCTGGCGGCCAACTGAGTTTAAGGGCAATAAGAAAATGTTTCCTGGAGAAGGTAAATTTTAGTTTAAATCTTAAAGGAAGGATAAGGCTGAGCACAGGGCCTGCAGAAGGGCAAGAACAAAGATCAAGGGCCCTCAGAGGCCATTCCAAGCAGTCTGGGGTTTAACACACAAACAAGGAGCTGATTGTTTTTTAAACAAAGGGGTGACTTGACATCTGTCATTAAAGATAACTCCAGTGACAACATGGCAGATGTGCTAGAGAAAGGAGATACTGGCAGGGAGAAAAGAGTCCACACAGAAAACAATAAAGGTCTGAAGTAAGGCTCAAATGGCATGAGTTTACAAGATGAACAAATGACTTCATGAAGAAAGAAGAGATAAGGGAGATAAATTTACAAACATTAAACGGAAGCATCTACTAGATATTCAGGTGGCTACATCCAGAACGCAGTTGGAAATAGAGATCCTAAGTGAGTTTTCTAACTCGGCAACTATAGAAGAGAAAGGAGTAGATAAATTTAATATGATGTGATGGTGGGTCAGCCAAGTGATGATGACCAACAGGCAAAGGAACAGTTTGGACTGAAGATGGAAATCTGGAATTCGGCAGTGTACGGGCAGCAAGCAGCTAAGGCCAAGGCACAAGAAGGAGATCTCCCGGGGAGAACATAAATCACAAGGTTATCTAGGAAATAATAAAGCTAGTATTAACCTTATACTTACTATGGCTCATTTAATCTTCATAACCACCTAAGCAGTACACAGGTACTAAGATCCCATTTTACAGGTGGTTAAGTAATTTTCCCAATATTATAAGACAATCAAGGAACAATAAAAAAGCAGGGCAAGGAGAGATTAGAGGTGAACTGGGAGCAAGCAATGTTCAAAATCAAGATAGACAATCCAAGAGGTAATCTATGGCCAGTATCATGGAAAATTTAAGTAGGCAAAAAAATGGAAGTCCTGGCTGGGTCGCTCAGTTGTTTCTAGCATTGTCCCAATACCCCAAAGTTGCGGGTTCGATCTCCGGTCACGGCACATACAAAAAGCAACCAATAAATGCATAAATAAGTGGAACAACACATCAATGTTTCTTTCTGTTTCTCTCTCACCCCGTTCCTCTCTCTAAAATCAATAAATTTTAAAAATGGAGGAAAAAAGCAGGGTGGGACATTGGATATTTCACAATTTGGGAACATAAATAGCTATGATTTACTTTACTTCTACAGGACAAAGAAATGTATTGGACTGGGTTGCAAAATGAGTTGAGGAAGTGAAAATACTGATCATAAGACTAGTCTGGTAAGAGGTCAAGCAATGAAGACACCAGGCACTAATGTTTGCTAAGTCAGTAACATTTACTGTGCTGGATGCCAGGGTGCCAGGGTAAGTGTATCACATATCTCACCTAACATTTCCATTTTAAAAGTTGTAAAAGATTTGGAAATGCTACAAACCTGTTCAAAGTCACATAGCGAGTAAGTGGCAGTGAAAACATTTATACCCAAGATGATGTAAAGCAGACCAGATAACTATTTTAAAATTCAACACAGTGATTAAACAATTTCTTAAGAATCTAATCTATGCATTGGTTTTGTAAAGTTCAGTGTGATAGCATCTAACTTGGCTTAATAAAGTGTTAATCTGTTGCTGATTTCACCTAACGTATTTTTTATTTCAGTTATTGTATTCTTCAATTCTTTTTTTGAAAAATAAAAAAAAAGGAAGTGTTAAAATTAAACTGAGTAAATCTGAAGAACTAAATGTCTTTATTAAGCGATTCATGAATTGGGCAGCATACCATTAGCAACTAGAAGGGTGCTCTGATGAGTTGTACAAAATGAAAGGTTTTTATAGGCAGAAAGAGGGTAGGACTAAGAAAGTAAGAGTAGACTATTTCAGGCAAGGACACCTTCCTATGGGGGAAGGCCAGGGTCTTATCGGGTAGGTTGATTAACATTATGCTTCTGGGAGAACTGAAACTGCAATCGGATCGGATATTAAATCTAGGTTTGGGATCAAGGGCTTTCAGCAAGAATGCTGCCTTATTGGGCCTATGGTTTTCTGTTTAACAAAAGCAAAACAAAAAGAACTGATTTGAGAAACAAATGAACCAAGTTAAAGGAAGTGTCAACTTTAGCCTGCCTACGGTGTTCCTATTAATAAAGCCTTCAAAAGAACCTATAAACCTATACAACAAATAAATATTGAGCACCTACTTTTGGTGAAGAACTTTGCTATAGCACTCCTGGGTTCAGTGGAGGGGAAAGAGAAACAACTGCAGTTAAATTTACAATCTAAAACATACAATTTCTCCCTCTTCCTTCTAAACACAGGTATGCCCCAATACAATCCCACAATATTTACATAACAATTAAGGTCATTAAGTCAATTAGCAAAGCTAAAGAACACAGACTGGTTCTCTAACATCTGTAGGGTCACTTTATTCATTAATCCTATGTGATAAATTCCAAAAATAAATTTATTTAAAACTTTTTCCTTCTCAAAGGAAACAGGCACTCTTCCCTAGTTAATTATTTCCCATTCAAAAGTTCCTTCCTCTGTCCTGCAAGTCATTCATTCTTTGTGCCAGGCGCTGGGCCAGACTCTAGGGAATTAACACGTAAATAAGATGGACTAGCCAGCTTTCAGGAAATTTACATGCTAGCAGAGGAAACTAAGCATCTAAGTAATGCGGCGTGTTACAATGGATGATTAACTGCTGCTAAGGGAAACAGTGCTGGGAGAACTTTGCCTCAAAGCTCCTTCCAAAATCCATTCTCATGTCTAGACAACATACAAACTTCCCTAACAAGTCATTCATCCACACCATCTAACTTAAAGCAAAGGAGAAAAGAAAAAAAAAAAAAGCTTCAAGTTGAGTTCTACGTGCAAGGGAAAGGCAAGTACTCGGGGGGGGGGGAGGTTAAACAGATAGCAGCCACTTAAATATTAAGAAGTGACCAATAAACAATCTACATATAGAGACTATAGAGCTTACAGTTCTCCCTTACAAATAACTTCTAAAATACACGTGTCACTTAAACTGTGTGGCTATTAACATTTAAGAACAGAAACTTCATTACATCCTAATATTTAAGACTAAATTATGAGCTTGACTAAACGCTTAGGTGCCAAGGCAAACAAATGTCGGTCTTGAAGTGCCATTCATCCTTTCGCACAGGTTTTGCTGTGGGTTTGGGGGGGGGGGGTGCCCTAAATCAATCAGAAGCTAACTTCCTGAGTGCATTTTTGGTTTTGCCCTTAAAGGAACAAAATGTCTTCTAATTCCTAACTTTCTTGACTACCGACTTGAGATGCCCCAGCATGGGTGGGACACCAAACCAACCTCCGACCAAGGTTTAAAAAGCTGCCAGCCACCGGGGGCCCGACAGTAACTTTCCCGCCCTCTCCATCACCCCAACTCCCCAGGGCTGCGCCGCCGCCTCCGCCCCCCAGCGCAGGGCCAGGCCGGGCCCGCGGGGCCGGATCCGCCGCCGCCGCCGCCGCCTCCGACCCCTCCTCTCGGGGCCGCGGTGGGCGGGCCCAGACGGGAAGTGAGGAGGGGATCCGGGGCGCCGGCGTTACCTGGGGCCCGAGCCCGCCGGGGGACCTCGGCGAGGAGGGCAGAGCGCGGAGGCCGTCACAGCGCGGCTGCGGGAACGTCGGCTCCGGGCAGTTCCTCAGGTGCCCAAGGCCGGCCACTGGCGCAGCCCGACCGCGGACGAAGATAAAGCGCCCGACTCCCGGCCCCTCCGCCCCCAGCCTCGCGGCCCGCTACGCAGCGTCACGCGCACGGCCCGCGCCGACTCAGGATTTCATTGGTGGGCCAGGCGCCCCAGGCTCCGCCCACCGCCCACGGCCGCCCCGCTCCTCTCCCCCTCACCACGCGCGCGGGTGAGCGGTGCGAGAGCCCCTGGGCGGCCCCGCGGCGGCGCGGGACCGCTCGGCTCCCGCAGGTCGTGACTCCGGCTGCGGCGGCTGGCTTTCCGTTTCTGACCCAGCGATGCCACGTGCGGTAGATGCGGAGCCGGGACAACCCCCTGAGAGAACGGAAAGGCACCCCGCAGGGTGGCACGGCGCGGGCGGGACCCGCGCCTCTTCTCGAGACTCGCGGGAGCCGCCTCTAAAGCTGAGCTTCGTTGCAGTTGGAACCGACGACCCTCCAGGAACAAAGTAGAAGCGCTGGTGAGAAGCGTCCCTCGCCGGGCGCTGCTTTGTCAACTCTACGCGACTGTGCGTGTCCTTCAGCGCGTGCGAACTGCGTGAGGAGGCAGCGAGACGCGTGAAATAATGGGGCACTCAAGTAATTTAAAAAGGGGACTTCACAAAGAAAAAATGATGCGGAGATATTCAGGACATGGATTAGCTAGAACAGTTCATTGCTTAGGTTTTACGAAGGCAAAGGTGTAGGTGAATTTGGAGTAAAGGTAGGTGAAAAGGGAACGAGGGCACCAGGGGCCCAAGGGCCACAGGCACGGGCTGCAAACGGCGCGAGCTAGCGTCGCCCGCCTAAATCACTCGGCCCCGTGCCAGGCAGGTGGAGGTGGCCGCCCATGACCCGGCCAGGCTGCCCTCAACAGATGGATCACGTTTATCTGAACTCACTACCCTCTGTGGCCCTTTAATAAAAAATTAAATAAATAAACAAACAAATAAATAAGAGGATGGACAAGTAAGTACCTGGCTACCCAGAGCAGGCAGCACTGTGCACCCCAAGGCAGAAGCCCAATCAGCATTCAGTCCAATTCAGTATTGGCAGTCATTGGCAACCTACCCGGTTTGCCTCTTGTGCAACTGTGACAGCTGCTTTTGCCAACTGGATGACAAAAGGATCTGGTAGATCCCAATGGCTTTTGTGCTTTGCCTCTTCCCTTCCATTAAGACTTGTTTTTTTTCCTTTGTCTCAGGTATTCATTCAAAAAATTTGATTGTGTTTTGCTGTTGGTGCTAGGGGTACAGCAGTGAATAAAACAGAAGAAGCCCCTGCCCTTAGAAGCTTGTTTCTAGTGGAGAAAATAATGAAACAAGTAAATGAGATAATTGCAGGTGGTAATAAGTGTTAAGAAGAAAGCAAAACAGTGTGGTCAGGGAAGGACTTTTTTTATTGATTTCAGAGAGAGGAAGGGAGAGAGAGATAGAAACATCAATGATGAGCCCAACCTGGCAAGGCTCAGAGGTTGAGCATCAACCTGTGATCCAGGAGATGGTGATTTGATTCCTGATCAGGGAAGATGGCCAGGTTGTGGGCTCGATTCCTAGTGGGGGGCATGCAGGAGGCAGCCGATCAATAACTCTCTTATCATCATTGATGTTTCTATCTCCCTCTCCCTTCCTCTCTCTGAAATCAATAAAGATATTTTTTAAAAAAGAAACATCAATAATGAGAGTCATTGATAGGCTGCCTCCTGCACGCCCCCAACTGGGGAATCTAGCTGCAACCCCCGCATGTGCCCTGACCAGGAATTGAAGGATAACCTCCTTGTTGATAGGTTGACACTCAATCATTGAGCCATGCCAGCTGGCCAGGGAAGGACTTTTTGAGGAAGTGATCTGAACTAAGACTTAAATGAAGAGAGGGAGCCGACTATGCCAACTATGGGAAGAAGAACATTCTAGACAGAGGAGAATAGATGTGAATGTAAAATGCTGATGCTGAACAAGTTTGAATTGTTTGAGGAACAGAAGGCCAGGAGGCTTGAAGCACTATGTGGAGGGTAGGAGACTGAGGTTAGGCAGCTAGGCAAGAGCTTCATCATGTTGGATTTTTTTGGTTGAGTTTTGTCTTGTTTTGTCTTTTAAATCAGCCTATTTTGTAGAGAATGACTTGGAGGAGAACAGGAATGGAATAGGGAGGAGGCCAGAGAATGATAGGAAGCTATTGGACAAGTTCAAGGGATAGATGATGGTGGCCTGGATTAGTGTGGTTGCTATGTAAAAAGAAGTTGAAGAATTTCAGTATAGTTCCTGATGTGCAGGTGTGAAGTAAGGTAGTAAACAAGGTGACTTCCAGGGTATTTTGTTAAGTGAATAGGATGATGGAAATGCCATTTTTCTCAAGGGGGAAGACGACTTAATATGATTGGAGGGGCCATGAAAGCCTCTGCCCTTCCTGAGCCTCTCTGACCACCGGCCTGAAAATCCTTGGGATCAAGGCTTGGTTAAAGGTGAATGTTGCTTCATCATATTCCAGAAACACACACGCATGTATAGAACTTGTAATAGTTGCTAGGAATATAAACATATGAGTAAGAACAGCTGTCTATTGGGAGATAGATAATAACTAAGCTATTTCAAGACAATTAGATGTGTTGTAATAAAAAGAGGTAATGAAATTGCCTACATAACAGGATCCTTGTAAGGGTTAAATAATGCAAAGCTCCAAGTACAGACACTGGTATATAGAAGTGCTCAGTAAATATTGACTTACTTTATGCTTTTCTATATTGAAGTTCATCATTATTGTTGATGTTTTTATCTTCTGGATACAGTGGGAGCAGAAGGAACTATTACCACAGCCTGCTACTCTAGGAGAGGAAATGTTGAAATGGAGGAAGACTGACTCCAGCTTTCTGAACCAGTAGAAGGGGTCTTCGGTGGACAGGCAAGGGAGGAAGGACATTCCAAGCAAAGGAAGAACACAGTCAAAAGCCAACAAGACAAGAGGGAGCCAGACCATGTAGGAGATAGGAAGGTAGCTGAGTATTGTTGAAGTAAGTGGAAAACCATAAAGTTGGTGTAGGGGCTTAAGATGTTTGTAGTTCATGCTGAGATATCCTGACTCAGACTTCCGTAGACAGTGGGGAGCCAGTGAAGGTTGTTAAGCAGAGAAGAGTCGTGATTTAGGCAGCTGGGCTGGAGAGAGATGCGACTGGAGGTGGAGAGATCAATTAGAAGGGCATTGCAGTAATATAGGTGAGAAAGGACAAAGGCCTAAAGTAGGGCAGTAGCAAGTGGATGGAAAGAAGGGGGCTTATTTGGGAGAGATTTAAAGAGACAGTTGATAAAATTAGACAGCGTTTGGATGTGGGGGTTAAGGATATATCCAGGACTTCTGGCTTAGCAGCCTGGGTGGATGGAATTAATGGCAACTGAGGTAAGAAAATGCATTTGAAGTAAGAAAACAAAGTAAGGAGTAAGAATAAGTTTTACTTGGGTTAATATTTAAACCAAACTGGTCCACTTCCGAATGGGACCTAAAGGAACTGAATAAGAAGCAATCAGGTTTTGTTTTGGTTTTATAATAGCTTTCACATTTTTTTCTGATGATGTCAATAATGCATACTTATCGCGGAAAATAAAGTTAAATACAGAAAATCACAAAGATAAAAGCTATCTAATGTCCTACCACCCAGAGATGCAGCTAAATGTTAATGTGGGGAAGGAAAGGAGCAATGGCCTGAGCCTGAGGACTGAGCCCTTCTGCTCAGTAGAAGATGCTGGGTTCTACCAGGAGCCAGAAAGGAAACCTGAACAAGAACCAAACCAGGTTTTAAAACATAAACATCTCAGTTCTTCAAAGAGTCACATCTCTGTTAATAATACCAAACAAGCAATAAGTCTTCCTTCCATCCCAAGTATGGCACAATGAACAATTCACAGAGGTAGGTGAGAGGTTCACTGACTCAGAGTCAGGCTGGCCAATGCATGGTAATGAGACTTACCTCTTCTTGGTGTGTCGCTTTAGGAGAGGTAGGAAGATACTGAACTTCAAACTCAGGGATAAGAACCACTCTCTAGAACTATATAAGATCCTCTATGCAATATTCTAACAGCCCACCTTTTATTTCAACTGGATTCTAACTCACTAGAAATTAGCAGTAAAAATTCAAGTAATAATTGTGACCGTTTTAACAATATAATGAATAGTCATTCATTAGGAATTTGACTAAGATTCCTTAATAGGTTGTTGGGGCTGAATAAATTTTAAATAACAGGAATAATATTAAACAACTATTAATCTTACCAAACAGCTATCAACTAGAAGCAGTCACCCTCACTGAGTTCATAGTGATGCAGAGTCAGTATGAAACAACGCAGAACTTAAAATTTCAGGTCAGAAGATCAACTTGCACAAACCTTAGAGGGTTGTCTCCCGTCTTTGGGAACACAGAATGTAGCTCAAAATGTGCTGGTTCTGGGCAAGAACAAGTAGGCTAGTCATCTCCTCCACATTACAGAGTGAATTTTGTGACTTGAAAGCTTTGTATTGGAGATAATGGCAGGAGAAAATCATGGAAGTCAGAAGACACAGATTGTGTTCAGGAAATACTGAGTAATCAAGTTGCCCAGGAGACCTAGCACTTCTCAAACTTTTCTGCCAAAATATCTCCTTACAGAGAAAAAAATCAACTTTAATGCCCCACTTGCCAAGAAATTAAGACATTTGTCCTATATTCACAACCATTGCCTTTGAAGCCTCATGTTTTATCTTTAGAATGAATGCAAATTTTGCATATCAGTCTATATCAAGAGTATCATATAAAAATAATGTTTTAGCCCTAGCTGATGTGGTTCAGTTGGGGCATCATTCTGTACTCCAAAAGGTGGCAGGTTCGATTCCCGATCCATGTTTCTCTCACATCGATGCTTTTCTCTCTCTCTCTTCCCTTCCCTCCTTCCTCTCTCTAAAATCATTTTCTAAAAGATAGCAATGTTTTAAGGATCTATTGGGAAAGGAGAAAACAAGTTTGCTATTTCTTTCCTTGGCTAATAGACTTTCTTGGAAAAATAGGCTCCTACTGGTTTTACTCCATTGTACATATGACAAAACATTTTAGATAAATGCGCATTTTTCAAATTTTGTGAGAATTATCATAAGAGTATTTGCAAAATATGCATGGGTTTTAAAGATTAATGATAAACTGAAGAATAAGTAACTACCACTCAACTTAAGAAACAGAACGTCCCAGAACCTTAAAGCTCCCAGTGTGCCCCTCCTAGATTGCTGCTTCTGCTGTTCTCCTTTCCTGAAACCACTATCTTAAACTTTAGATTAATCATTCCTTTGTTTTTCTTTATAATTTACCACAAATGTAGACATCCCTAAACAATATAACACGAAGTAGCATAAATAGTGTTGCTTATTTGTGACCTCGATATAAATAATATATGTATATATTCTACACTTTGCTGTTTTAGTTTCACATTGCTTTTGTGAGTCACCTATGTCTGTGTGTGTGTGATTAAAATTCATTCATTTTTGCTTACACAGCATATCATTTTTAATTCATTCTAGTGTTGCTGGGCATTTTGATTGTTTTCAGTATTTTGTAATTACAAAGTGTTGTGTCTCCAGATGCACATGGGAAAGAATTTCCCCAGGCTGAATACCCAGGAGTGAAATTGCAAGTCATATATATATATATACACACACACACACACACACACACACACACATATATATACCTTCAATTTTAGTAAATAGTGCCTAAATAGTGTGTGTGTGAGTGTGAGTGTGTGTGTGTGTGTGTGTGTGTGTGTGTGTGTGTGTATTTCTGCATTTTCAGGTGTTCTATACCAGGAGGATTTCTCTAGACATCTAATCTGCTATAATCCCTAAAATGAAAAATCTGACAAAGCATATTTGTGCAAAAGTTCACACTCCCCATCCCACCCCCACTTTCAAAAAATAAAATCTTTAAGTAAACACTGGGAAAATGTACCATATTCATTCTGTGACTTCTTTTATCCCCTGGACATTGTTGCATGAATCATGGTTTAAGAAACACAGTGGAAGAATAAAGGTTAGATAGAAAAGTTGAGATCACCTTTAAACAATCTTAAGTGATTCCGTTCTTTTGGGTGTACTTCTCTTCAGTGCTGTGTTAAATAAAAGTCTTTTGTTATGCCATCTCCTAAATTATGGAGTCTTTATTTGTGACCGTGATGTCTTTGGGTCAACAATGAGAAGGAAGCCTGCTTAGAAATATAAACTGAGTCTTCATTTGAATTCAGAGTCTCATAAGGAACAGGTGGCCAACAGGTGTTCACCTATGTGGAACACTGTAAACCAAGTGCTTCTCAAACTTTGATGTGCCTACAAACTACCACCACCTCCCCTGTCTTGTTGAAAATGCAGATTCTGCCTAGTAGAGCTGGGAAGGCCTGAGATTCTGCATTTCTAACAAGCTCTCAGCTGACTCTACTGCTGCTGGTCCTAGGACCCAACTTTGAGTAGAAAGGTATAGAGTAGAAAGGCTCTTTCTGCCACTTGTACTGTCCCAAATTTCCCTCTACTCCCTAAAATTCTTTGACTTTGCTGCTGAGTCTAAAATTCCACCAATTATACGTTTTTTGGAAAAAGTTGCAGATTGAGTCACAACAATGTTAATTTTCAATCATAGTTAACCTCATCATACTTGCTGAATTAGGAACTTTAAGAAAGGACATTGATTTTCGTGGGTAAGAAGGAATTTTAATAACGAAGCACTGTATTAAAGGGCAAACATAAAGGTGGGGCATAAGGAGGTTAGGAAGAGAAGTGGGCGCTGGGCAGGTACAGAGTATTAGGAAAGCAGAACACTGGGCTTCAGGCCAAAGGCAATATTAGAGAGTAGGAGGAGATGACAAAAGAGGGGTCAGAGACTACCTATAACAAACCTCAACGTTTTAAACACCTTGCCCCAGGCCAGTCCGAGGAAACCTGATCCTAATAAAATCGGCAAGCCTATTCCTTACTTCTTACAGAAAGATAATATGACATCTGTACATGTCAGTAAAGATTCACTGTTTCTTCTTAATTTGCTTATGCAGTTGTGAAATACAAGAAGTTGGTTTGCTAAATGCACATGGTAATAGGAAATGTCTTTTAATAAAGGCTCCAAGGTAGGATTTAGAGCTAAGGGTATGACAGGGGACTGACAACACAGAATGACAGCATTTAAATGAGTCAGAGATCACTCAACCTTTTCATTCTGTGGATGAAGAAACTGAACACAAGCAGGTTCAATTGGGTTGCTCAACTTCATCCAGGTAATTAACGAAATGGCTGGAACTTGGATACCAAGACTCTGGACTCTTAATCAAGTGCTTTCCATAACAAGGCATTCTAGTTTAAAGACCCAGGTTAAAAGGTTCTGAAAGACTTCATGTTGTAATCTCAATAAATTCTTTTTTAAAGCATTTTTGTGCTTAATAATCTTGTACTTAATTGGTCAATGAATTTTGACTAATTTCCATGTTGGTTTTTTCTTTTTACTTTTAATTTGTCCTTTATTTTCTTTCTCTCCCCCTCCCTCTCTCATTTTCTCCTTCCTTCCTTCCCTCCCTCCTTTCTTTCCTCCTTTCCTTTCTTCCTTTCTCGTTTACAAATCCTTGTGTTAAGGGCTCCATTCTTTTTTTCTTAATGGAATCCATTTTCATTTCATGGAGACCCATACAATTTATTATCTATAAGGCCCAAACTAAGATAAACCCACTTATTTTCTGAGCATATTCCAGGTGTCACCAAGAGCCCTCCGTTTGATAAAACAATAAAACCTACTCTCCTAGCCTGAAAATTAGCCTGGTTTTCTTCTGAAATTCCACCACCTACTGTACACACACTTCATGTCTGGATTTAGATAGCTAAAGGCAGATGTGAAAAAATAGTTACAGCCAAAAGAGAGAAACCTGTGAACCCTGACGGCTGACTTTACTCCACCTGCCAGCCTAGCCTACTTGGCACAACACACCTTCAGCATCTGGAAGGTAAATATTAAACAAATAAAAGGTAATACTATTTCACCATGCAGGTTGCAAAGCAATAAAATTTATCACCATAAGTAGCACAGACTATGTGTTACCTTCCCGGGCTCCAACTTCCCACATATTATTATTATTATTATTATTATTATTATTATTATTTAAAAATATATATTGTTATTGATTTCAGAGAGAAGAAAGGAGAGGGAGAGACAGAAACATCAGTGATGAGAGAGAGTCACTGATCAGCTGCCCCCTGCTGGCCCCCTGCTGGGGATCGAGCCCACAGCCCGGGCATGTACCTTGACGGGGAATCGAACCAAGATCTCTTGGATCCTAGGTCGATGCTCAGCCGCAGCCACGCCTGGCCAGGCAGTATTATTATTTTTTAATTCTCACTCGAGGATATTTTTTCCATTGCTTTTCAGAGAGAGTGGAAGGGAGAGAGAGAGAAAAAAAAAAAAAGAGAGAGTGAGAGAGAGAGAAACATTGATGTGAGAGTGACACATCGATTGGTTGCCTCCGCATGCACCCCAACCAGGGTTGGGGATCGAGCCTGCAACCGAGGTACATGCCCTTGGCCAGAATCGAACCTGGGACCCTTCAGTCCATAGGCGCTCTAACCACTGAGCCAAACCAGCTAGGGCCATCTTCCCACTTATTAAAAAAGCATTATGATATCAGACTCCAAGGAAAATTTTAACTCAACTCCCTGCATTTTCTCAAACAATTTGGATCTCACATCTCAGTGCTCCGCTAAGTAGGAGTGCCAGAAAGTAGAGGTCTTATGTTTTCATTCTTCCCCATTGCTGGCGATGGGAGAGCAAGGGAGCATTGTTTCAGAAGACAAGTTTTCCGGAGCCCCTGAGATCACACTGAGTAGAGGACAGATTATTCCGGCATTGCAATTATAGTGTCAGAGGAACCTTAGAAAGACTTGTCACTTTATGGAAGATTTGTCACTTTATGTCACTTACAAAGGTTTGTCACTTCTTTTCTCTCTTTGATTAGCTTTCTCCCTTTAATTAGCTTTTGAATAGTGCTTATAGTTCTGAGAGCGCAATCCCCAGGAATCCTACACTTCAGACACAGAATTCAAACGGGAAAAAAATGCAGTGTTCTTGCCAATTTCTAGGCAAAATTTCAGTTTTGCTTTCCAGGTACAACGCAATGGTTCAGACTGGCTTAGGGATATAGTTTATGCTGATTAAAGAAATTAGATTTATTATAAAGCTCTTCTGGAATAACTTACAAGGAATCTAGAGATACGAATCTCTAGAGATTATTTTCTTTAGTTGATCAAATCCCTATGTAGCAAAATAATTTGCACTCTCCCACTGCAGTAGATTGTTATAATAATGGCTCCCAACATATCACGAGTCCCTGGTTTTGTGGTTCTTTGTAAGGTGTTCCTGCCTCTTCCGAAAAGGTGGAGTTTATTGTTCTACTCCCTAGAATCTGGATGGGCCTTATGACTTGCTTTGACTGACAGTGTGGTGGAAATATCGTAATGTGAATTTTGGAGCTTGTGCCTTAAGCTGCTCGAAGCTTCTACCTTGACTCTTTTGGAGCAAAGTTGCCATGTAAGAGAAGCTTAGGCTGGTCACTGGGAGAGAAAGGTCCCGGCCTTCCAGCTACCCCCACCAAGGTGGAGGGACAAATCTTATTATGAGCCATGATGATGGTCTTGACATTTCTTGCTGAATGTGGAATGAATATATTGTAGAATACATTAGTGCTCCCATATCCGCAGTTTCATTTTCTGTGATTTTGTTACTTGAATCTGTGGTTGGGAAAAATTAAATGAAAAATTCCAGAAATAAACAATTCATACGTTTTAAATTGTGCACTGGTTTAAGTGGCATGATGAATCTCCCACATTTACTCTGTCCCGCCCCGGATATGAGTGATCCCTTCATCCAGCATCTTCCCACTATAGAATCTGCTCTCCCTTTAGTCACTTAGTAGGCATCTTGGTCATTAGGTTGACTGTGGTGGTATCACAGTGCTTGTGTTTAAGTAACCCTTCTTTTATGTAATAATGACCCCAACTGCAGGAGTGGTGATGCTGGCAATTTGGATTTGCCAAAGAAAATCCACAAAGTGTTTCCTTTAAGGTTGAAAATGTGAAAATTCTTGACTTAA
Source organism: Miniopterus schreibersii (assembly GCF_964146895.1). NCBI lineage: Eukaryota > Metazoa > Chordata > Mammalia > Chiroptera > Miniopteridae > Miniopterus > Miniopterus schreibersii. The sequence continues at coordinate 19,779,107 of NC_138119.1, read as the reverse complement.
TAAGGAAAGGAAAAAAATTATGTGCTGAGGTTGCTAAGATCTACAGTTAAAATACGCATCTTCTATCCGAGAAATTGTGAAGAAGGAAACAGAAATTTGTGCTAGTTTTGCAGTCGCACCTCAAGCTGCAAGAGTTACTATGGCCACAGTGTGTGATAATGCCTAGTTAACATAAAAAGGCATTAAGTTTATGGGTGGAAGACTTGAACCAAAAACGTGTTCCAGTTGACAGCAGTGTGTTGACCAGAAATCACTGAGCTGTACAAAGACTTCAGCAAAGGATCCCCTGAAATGAGTGACACCAAGCCATTTTCTGCAAGTAAGGGATGGTTACACAGATTCAGGAATAGGTTTGGCATTTTATCATCTCACATCATCATAAGAAGATGGGTGAGTACAGTGTAATAAGATATTTTGAGAGAGACCATATTCACATAACTTTTATTATAGTATATCATTATACTTGTTCTATTTTATTATTATTAATCTCTTACTGTGCCTAATTTATAAATTAAATTATAGGCACGTGTATATAGGAAAGTAAACATACTCTATAGAAAATTTGGCACTATCCGTGGTTCCCAGCATCCACTGGGGGCTTTGGAATGTATCCCCCATGGATAAGGGGCAGACTACTATACTACATATATAAATAGAGAGTAGATTTCCCCCCCCCCCCCCCAGGATCCTAGAAGAGAATTCCATAATATGTGAGTAAGCCTGTGGATTATACTGTAAAATGAACAGAAGGTCACTATTGTAGCATCATCACTTAAAATCCCTTCATTTAGTCCAGATAAGGTATGGTCAGGCATTAAATAACTACTGACTATTAACAAGAGACCAGAAAAGCCAGTTAGAAAGCTGGGGTCACAATCATGCATGTAAGTGATATAAGGAGCTAGTTTGGAAATAACATCTTACCCTAAGAGTCCCCGTAAACAGATAAAATGGGAAATGACATTTTTTAAGCTATAGTGTGTTTTCCGGCTGGTTTGTCATTATTTTATTTTTTCTGTTTGTGTAACAATCATGTGTATATAGCTGTACAAGTGAATGTAATGTACAAATGAATGTGTCTCATGTATGTACAAATGAATGCAATGGATGTATGACACATATCCATTAGACCATATTCCTTGAGGTAAAAGTCTACCATTTACTTTTCTATCCTCTGCATCTCTGAGCCTTGTCCAATGACTTAGGAAACAGGCTCTCATTAATTTTTAAAAATAATTCTTGAAAAAATTACGGAATGGTTTGTTGGACAGATCATTGTGATTAGTGCTTCAAATGTGTGTCTACCAAGAGTATTGGTGTTTTGAGTTATAGTACTAGAGCAGAGGGGATTAATATGTGAGCTTGGCCTCCCCAACAGTGCTGCTTTCTCTTCATTTCCAGTTACTCTTTAATGAATCATGTGAAATGACATGAATCCTCATTTCAAGGTCTGCTTCCAGAGAACTTGACTTAACGTGCCCTCCAAGTTTCAAAACCCCTAGGTCACAGATCCCTGCCTAGAGGAAGTGGTGGAATGAGTTTCAGTGCTAGCGTGTTTCAGGTTGAACTTTCTGCTCTCAGGGAGTTATTGTTATTAAGAGGGAGGTGAACCTAGACTAGAACAGAGCTGGACTTGATTCAAGCAGAGATCAAAGAGAATGAAGAAAACCCAGAGATCATGACATTTATAGGAATGAAACTCCTACTGCTTCCAGACTCCAGATATTAAAGGATAAGATAGAAAAAGCTTCGAGCGACAAAGCCTTGATAAAATTTCTAAGCAAACAAAATGACAGCTGTGTGGCAATTGGATTAGGATATTCTCTGCTCTGCCGAGGCTGAAGGTAACTACGTTTTAGGTGAAAGAGCAATCATGGAGAAAAGAAGCAAAGGGGTCAGAGAGCCTTGAGAACTCGATCTAGATATGGTTGACAAATGTAGCAAATAAAAATGTAGGACCCCCAATATTTTAGCTGGGAACCCTAACTCCAGAAAATAACTTTGGGAGTAGTTACTGGCACCTGAGTCTTTCCAAAAGCAAATAGATCAGAAACTTCTAAGTCGCAGAGAGAATTGTACTGATAAAGAAACGACAAGCCTGGTCTAAAAAAGCTTTGGCCTATCCAGAGATCTTAAAAACAACCCTCAAGTATCCAAATTTGCATGGGCAGGAAGCCCCACAGATGTCATGCTCTGCAATGCCTACTTCAGATGCGGCCAGGAAGCATAATGTAAGAGAGCCTCTCAGAAGGTGAGCCAGAGGCTAAGAGAAGAGTGCTGACGGAAAATCTTCCTAAAAGGTAGCACCATGGTCTAATCAAGGAACTTCTCCCACCCCAAGATAGAGGCCTTCACAATGCCTGCCCGGCTGCTTTTCACAATTGCCAAGGACTAGTAACTATCTCCTGAATGGGGGTGCTTGCTTGTTTGTTATACTGTGGATAGTGCCCTAGCGCCACGATTATATTCAAGGGAGGGCAAAAGGACAGTTTACAGAAAACTTGTTTTCCTAATTCAAAAGTTATTAGACCGTGAGGACCTAATGGAGAAGACTGCGTTATCCACAGATACTGGATTTTGAACTTGGTGCAATGACTCGAAGTGACTTTGCGTTGTTTGTTTTCTATGTATGGCAAAGAATGAAATGGGTATTTGATGACCAGAAGAGTGCACTATGGCAGAGACCAAACCCATGCTCTCCTCTTCCTGGGCACATAACTAGACTACATTTCCTAGCCTCCCTTGCAGTTAGGTGTGGGCCATGTCTGAGTACTGTAGTAACTTCTAGGCCTGGTCCATAAAAACCTCCAAGGAGTGACCCTTCATGCTTATCCTTCCTTTTGCGTGACTGGAAGTTGATGGTCCCTAGGCTAACTTGGGAACCACCTCCTGAAGATGGCAGAACCACACAGTGGAACTTGGGTACCTGAATCACCACTGAGAAGAAAGCTGCCTTAGAAAACCACCTAACCACAGATGCACACTTAGAAAACCACCTAACCACAGATGCACACTTTGGCCTGTTGGGTAAATTAAGATTATGTTAAACCACTGAGATTTTGAAAATTCACCTAAGACAGTGACTTTCAAAGTGTGGCCCCAAACCAGCAGCATCAGTCACCTGGCAACTTGTTAGAAATGTAAATTTGCAGTGTCCACCCCTGATCTATTGACAGGAACTCTGGGGATGGGGCCAGGCAAGCCCACCAGATTATTCTGATGCACACTGAGGTTGGAGAACCACTGATATAACAGCTAGTATAAACTAATACAGGAAAACAGCTGATGTTAGCTAATAAAATGTCAAGTGGGTAGCCCCTAACATTGATCAGTCAGTAGATTTAGGCCAGTGCACCTTGTATTAGTGTTTCTTACTGATACAAGGTGATACCATTGTTTCTTAGTAATATAAGGTGATACCATTGACCACTAACTCTACTGACTGAAGATACTCCTACAGTTTTGACCCTGATCTCAGCACAGGGCATAGTAGAGCCTTGCGGGAAGATGATCCTCTTCACTCAGCGATAAGCTCATCTGAAGTTGCTTTTCTTTTAAAAAATATATCTTTATTGATTTCAGAGAGAGGAAGGGAGAGGGAGAGAGAGAGAGAAACATCAATGATGAATCATTGATCGGCTGCCTCCTGCATGTGGGCTCCCCACTGGGGATAGAGCCTGAAACCAGGGCATGTGCACTGACAAGGAATCGAACCAAGATCTCCTGGATCATAGGTTGATGCTCAACCCCTGAACCATGCCAGCCAGGCTGAGGTTGCTTTTTAAAGGGGTTCTATTAGTGCTTGGTTTTCCCAGACTCACCACAGGAACACTGTGTCAGATAAGGTGATCAACTTGTCCTGGTTTGCCTGGGACTTTCCTGGTTTTAGCACTGAAAGTCCTTTGTCCTAGGAAACTCCGCAGTCACAGTATTAACTCCTAAGACATGTGGAATTTGGTAAGCAGGGACCCAGAACCTAGAAGTGGGCTGCTTTATGCCTTTGCATGTGCTGCCAGATTGCATGTGACAGTGACAAATGATTTATATTATAGTGAAACACAGAAGAACACAGGCTCTGGAGTCTGACAAGACCAGAATCCTGGCTCTCCTGGCTCTGTCATTTACTAACTACGTAACCTTGGACAACTTGCTTAACTTCTTTAAACATGTTTTCTTATTTGTAAAATAGGGATAATAATAGTGGACAGGTTTGTTACTAGGCTTATATGAGAAATGTGTGCAAAGTGCTTAGCACATGCCTGATGCATAGTAATTAGTATTCAGTAAATAACATTATTCTAACTGGAATAAATCTGAGGAAAGATCTTTAAGTAGAATCATGCCACCCAACACACGGCAGAATAACTTACAATCCCCTACAAATTTCTCCCCAAAGTCCAACTGGTAATAGCAGCAACCCCCAAAATAACTCTTTTCTCTCTCTTTGGGAAGTCCCACCCTTTCTGGGTCCCTTTTGCTCACATCCTGAATCACTCACTCCTGTCAGACATCTCTCATACGGCTCCTTTTTTAGGTTCATTCCATTCTGTTTCTCTACCCATTTCACTGAGGAGTGTAACAAAGGTATGAAATATTGAGCAATAAAAAGATCCCTTTAAAAGGGACAGAATAGGGAAAATAAGCCTGTAAATACTTACCCGGTCTGGTTTTGCCCTGATGCTTTATCGTCCTCACACTCTCCAGCTCCCAACCTTGCTCATGTGTGCCAAGTGTTTGTAGAACCATATAAATTGAGCTTATTTGTGTTCTGTTTAGAATTCTTAGTCGTTTTTTAGATTCTTCAATCTATATTGAGTAGAGAAAAAAGTCTCTTCAAATAGTGACTGCTCTGGACGAGTCCTCAGCAGCAACTTCAGGTTTCCTCTATCCAAGGAGGACACCTAGAGGCTACTTGTGATGTGGTAGCCTATCCTGACATGCTTTCCAAATCATTTTCTTCATGAGTCACAGATAAAGCAAGTCTAAGTAGAATAAATATTAATATATAGCTCATCTTTAATGGGGGGAAACAGACCTAAGGAGGTTGCATTTATTTTCCAGGCGTGGTAGAAGTGTATTATGGGGTAGAGAAGAACTTGTGAATGTGATAGGTGGACAGTTGGGAAATTTGAGTGTGGAATGAATGTTGGTTGATGTAACTGAGTTAGTGTTGACTTTCTTAAATCTAGTTAGGGCATTATGCTTGGGTAGGAGAATGTTTCTGTTTTTAGGAGATGAAGGTTGACATTTAAGGGTAATGTTGGAATGATGTCTGAAACCTAGTTTCAGATGTTTTGGCAGAAAGAAGAGTGTGGCCTTGACTGGTACGGCTCAGTTTTTAGAGCGTGAGCCTGAGCACCGAAGGGTTGCAGGTTCCATTCCCAGTCAAAGGCACATACCTGGGTTGCAGGTTCAATCCCCGGTTCCGGTCGGGGAGTTTACAGGAGGCAACCGACCCATGTGTCTCTCACATGGCCATGTTTCTCTCGATCTCTCTGTCTCTCCTCTGCCCTCCCTCCCTTCCACTCTCTCTGAAAAGCAATGGAAAAAATATCCTCCAGTGAGGATTAACAAAAAAAGGGCGGTGGGGAAGAGTGTGTATACATATGGGGAGAGATGAAGAAGGTGTGGCAAGATGTTGACAGTCGGTGAATCTAGGTGGGAAGAAGACAGATATTCATTACACTGTTCTTTCAGCTTTTCTGCGCATTCTGATTCTTTTCAAAATAAACAAATTGGAATGTAAAAGCAACGAGCTGTCACTTAAAATGTTAACTGAATTTGTATCTCAATGGTTGTGACATCTCTTGTAATCACTCACACAACTGTCTGCTGCTCTTTGTATCTTTCACCGGGCACGCAGCAAACACTCACAAATGTTCGCTGATTGATTGAGAAGTGCTTGCTTTTCCCACCCTGGATCTGTGAGATTCTTGTGTCAATGCTTCCTCTTCTCCTTCACCACGCTCAGTCCCCAATTCTTTTCTGCAAATTGTGCAGCATGCTTTGTTTTGGTCATTTACCTCTTTAATCCTGTTATATGGGTCCCTCTATCTCCCTCTCATTAAAACAACACAGTTGTTTAGTGCTGTTTTTCAATGATGTGTAGGCCATGCTGGGGTAGGTATTGTAATTGTTCTTGTTCATTGTCTGTATTCTTAGACAATATGGTCACAATATACACAATGTTAAAAATTTAGCGCTATCTTGATACAAAGCACAATAGTTAATCCACAGGCAAAACCAAAAAACCGATTGTCACAGGGCACTTAAACTGCTTACTTAAATTGCATCACTTCAAGGAAGGGAGCAATGGATGATCCCTTACTGTGAACCGCTAATCATGGCTGTTACCACCATGGGGGGGGGGGGACAGTAACCAGAGGCGGATAATTTGAGTCAGAGCCATTTAACACTAAAAATAGTGTTGCTTTCAGCCTCTATTTTTGTGGGCTGCAACGTGGCTTCTGCACCTTTGTACAGAAACTGGGACTTTTCACGTTCAGGTGAGGGGTTTCCCAGTGCCAAAACAGGAAAAGCCCCTGGCAAACTGAGAAGGTTGGTGACTCTAGCACTGGTGCAACCCCTAAAATAACAGGGACACATGAACAAAGAGACTGGCAATGATCCATTTTCAGAAATATGTCTCTTTGAGACTGTAATATCAATCTATAACTAAAAGCTGATTAATAGATAATTTGTCAGCATATATCCAAAAAAGCGGTAACCACTGAAGACAGACAACCAGTGTTCATTGCTTTTCAGAGAGAGTGGAAAGGAGGAACAGAGAGAGAGAGAGAGAGAGGAAGATGTGAGAGAGACACATCGATTGGTTACCTCCCACCCGTGCCCAGATCAGGGCTGAGGATTCAGCCTGCAACCGAGGTACATGCCCTTGGCCGGAATCGAACCCAGGACACCCTTCAGTTCGAGGGCCGACGCTCTAACCACTGAGCCAAACCGGCTAGGGCCAACTTTCACTTTTTAATCCATGTTCTGTATTATTTTATTTCTTAGGAAAGAGTAAGTTGTGTATTATTTATTTAACAAGAAAAATGTATGTATATACATGCACAAGCAAGAGAAAAAAAACACCAAAAATAATTATATCTGAGTAGTGGGAATATAGACAACATTTACATTTTTCTTTATATAATTTTGTGCATTTTCTAAAATCTATTAAAATGAGAATTTATAAAATGAGAACATTCCATCTAAATTTTCAAAAGAAAAGTTTTTGACAAATTATTTGTAGAAAAGATAGAAAAGAGAGATTTCTAATGTTCTGTTTTATTTAATAAGTATTTACTGACTACTTCGTATATACCAGGTACTGTACTAGTTGCTGGAGGCTACACTGGTCAATGAGATTGACCCTGTCTCCTGCCCTCATAGAGCTTAGAATCTAGTGAGGAAGGGAGATATTAAACAAATACAAAAATACAATAATGTGGAATAAGTGTTGATAGGGGATAGTGAGTTGGTATGAAAGCACATAGCAGCATGAAGGTGAGGTACTACTGTAACCTAGAGTAAGGACTGGGAGGTCCTCCCCAGGACAGATTTGGGCTAAGAGCTAAGTGGGGGTTAGTCAGGCAGCCTGAAAACGGGACTGCATTTTAAGAGGAGGGAACACTGAGAAATAAATTCAGCTTGCCTCTTTTGCAGAAAGCAGTCGTAAGAGGTAAAGTTATGAAGCTGGAGACGAAAGCTGAGGACCGTCTGGCAAGCCCTCCTAAGGAACATATGTGAAAGTGTCTTTGCAGCTTTTCTAGATAGCTCAGTGGAAAACACAGCAGTTCCCAGAGCCACTAAACTAGCCACCTATTCACTAAAGGAAGGCACTTATAGTCACAATGAAGAACAGCACTTCTACAGGATTTTGAGCTTTTTTTGGTCTTCATTATTGCTAAAGTTTCTCTTCAAATGTGAGAAAGTTTACTGCTGATCACTTTAAAATATTAACTTACAGGGAAAGGTCCAAATGAAGTAGCACAACTTCCTTGCTCTACTGACGTCAGTCTCCAATGTACCCCTTAGGTATGGGTAATTTGCATTAAATGTGGTTGCAGCGGAGCATTTGTATTGATTGCGTGGGTTGTATTGATTAGGATTAGGACAGAAAATCAGCTCAAACGTGCTTTAGACAAAATGGCTTATAAATATAAAAGGCTTGTTTTTCTCCCTGTACACCAATTTCCTCTTCTCTCCTCCAAATGAGGGGAAACGTGGCTGCCAAAATACCTTGCACTTTACATCTCACAGTCCAAGCTCTCAAAGAGTGGCCGGCCTCTTCCCATTCCAATTCTAAAATTTTCAGGGAAGGACTATGTGGCCAAGCTTGGGTCATCTGACCACCCCATGGCCAATCACTTGTGGCTGGGAGTGGGGGTGAGACAATTTTGAGCTTTTGTTTCTAAGAGCTTCACAGATATTAGCTCCTCATATAGTCCTTGAAGGTAGGTTATTATTAACCTCATGCTACAGGTAAAGAAACAGAGTTTTCAGAAGGAAGGCATAAGCATAGCAGAAAATGCTGAAGTTGGCCCTAATAAGGTGGTAACAAGCCTCTCATCCCCTCCTCACTCCCTTGTTCTGGGGACTGTTTCCTGTGACCTCATTTAGAAAAGCTGTCATGTTGTTCTGTGATTTTTTTAAAAACAGTATACTTTGGGGATATTCGTAAGTCCTTAGGTATATACCTATTTCATTCTTTTTAAAAAAATAAATAAATAAACAAACAGTGCTTAGCCCTGGCTGGGTGGCTCAGTTGGTTGGAGCAACGTCCCATACACCAAAAGGATGTGGGTTTGATTCCTGGTCAGGGCACATACATAGGTTGAGGGTTCGATCCCCAGCTGGGGCACCTATGGGAGGCAACCAATAGATGTTTTTCTTTCACATCCATGTTTCTCTCTCTCTCTCTCTCTCTCTCTCTCTCCCTCCCCCTTCTTCTCTCTCTAAAAATCAATAAAAACATATCCTTCGGCAAGGATAAAAAAACAACCAACTAACAAACAAACAAAAACTAGTGCTTAGTATTACATGAACTATTCCTATATTGGTGGACAGTTAGTTTGCTTTCAATTTTTTTTTCTATTAATAGCAATACTGTGACCATACTTAAAAGCAATACAAAAGCCATACTGTGTCTTTGTGTATGTGTAAAAGTAATTTGTAGGAACTACTAGGTAAAAGAACATGTGGACTGATATACTGTGCACACATGGTGAGGTAGTGTAGGTATTGATAGATACTGCTAAACTGCCCACCAAAGATGTGTCCCAGTTTACACATGGGCCAGTTTGTCTTTCTTCACAGTAACTCCAACAACTCTAAACAGGTAACTGCTAAAGACGGAGGTGCAGACAAGGTTTTATGTGGACCCAGAGAAGGGACACCTAATCCAGCCTCTCAGTTAAGGGCTCTTGGAGGTGACCCCTAAGCTGAGTCTGAAAAAGACAAATAGGAGTTTATCATTAAAAGAAGTGTGAAAAGGGTTAACATTTTAAAGGATGGGAAAATATCTAGTGTTCATGAGGATTTGGAGCAACCAAACTCTCCTTCACCACTTGTGGGAGTTTAAATTGGTAAAACCACTTTGGAAAACTTATTAGATAGTATCTGCTAGAGCCAAACATCACTCTGCCATATATTCCAGGTAAATACCTAACAAAATGCATATCTATGGTCACCAGAAGACATGTACTAGGATATTCATAATAGCATTATTTGTAATAGCCCCAAAGGAACTCTATCCTAATGTTCATCTGCAGTAGAATGGATAATTCAGGTATAATATATCCTCATACAATGCAATACTATACAGCAATGAAAAAGAAATGATCTGCAACTACAAACTACATGGATGAATCACATAAATAATACTGGGTGAAAGAAGTAGGTGCAAAAGATTTCATACTGTATGACTTTATTATATAAAGTACAAAAACATGCAAAAATTGGCATATGCTATTGGAGTCAGGATAGTTGTTACCTTTGCAGAAGGAGGAGGAAGTGGGTAGAAAATAAAAGAGGGTGTGGAGAGAGTTTCTGAGGCGCTGGTAATATTCTGCTTTGGACCTAGATGCTGATGACAGAGATGTGTTTAGTTTGCGAAATTCATCAAACAAAACACACACACATACACACACACACACACACACACACACACACTTTTCTAAATGAATGTTATGCTTCAATAAAAAGATGGAAATAAAAGAAGGGGGTATTGGCTTTCGAGGCAGAGGAAACAGAATAAGCACAGACTCAGAGGCTTGGTGAGTTCATCTAGGAACAGCCCGTGGAATGGAAAGGGAAGGGGAGCTGGGAGTGGGATGGGGCAAAGGACACTTACTAAGTAGTGGGAATAAGACTGTCCTGGGTCCCTTCTGCTACTAAGAATCTATGCTTTTATGATTACCCAAGGCCATATACCTAGTTAATTCTTATAATAAAGGATAAGACCCTGTGGAAGATTGAAAACATGGTCATAATATTTTCCTGGTTCTCCTATTGAGAGGTGGAGTCTATTTCCCCACCCTTTAAATCTGGGCTGGCCTGTGACTTGCTTTGATTAATAGCACGTGGCAGGTTAGATTGTTTGTATCAGTTTGCTAGGGCTGCCACAACAAAGTGCCACAGACTGGGTAAGGTAGACAACAGAAACTTATTTTCTCAAAGTTCTTGAGGCTGAGGTCTGAGGTCAAGGTGTCACCAGGGTTGGTTTCTTCTGAGACCTCTCTTTGGTTTGTAGATGGCTTTCTTCTGTGTCTTCACATGGTCTTCCTTCTGTGTGTGTCTGTGTCCAAACTTCCTCTTCTTATAAGGACACCAGACACATTGGATTAGGACTCACCCTAATGACCTCATTTTAACTTAATCACCTTTTTAAAGATCCTAACTTCAAATACAGTCACATTGTGAGGTACTGGGGGAGTGAGCTTTGACATAAGAACTGGCAGAGATGTGGGGTGGACACAACTCAGCCCATAACAAGAGGCCACATGGAGGACAACCAAGACACTAACAGACAGCACTACCAACTGGCTGATATGAGGCCGTTGCAAAACTTCCATCCAGCTTAGCTGACCTCCAGCTGAATGCTCTTACACGAGGGAGCTTAGGTGAGATCAGCAGAACTGTCCAGCCAATCCAAAGAATTTCGAGAAGTAATAAATCACTGTTGTTTTAAGCCATTATGTTTTGGGGGTAGTTTGTTATGCAGCAATAGATAACAGAAACAACCTCATTTCACATAAATTCTAAACCAGGCCCATTTCCATTACACTGTAGCTAGTGATAGGCTACACGTTAAATGGACTGCTTAGTCGGCTATTTCATTATTACCATAGAAAAGGAAGTACTAATTTATTAACTTAAAATGAATAGATGTTATTATCGCTACTAGTAACATTTATATAGCATTTTCGAATTTGGAAGTCTCTTAATAATTTATAGAGTTTTTTAATCGAAGAAATATTGAATCATAGACCCATGGGAGTTAAGAGGAACAATAAAAGTTCATTTAATCCATCTCCTTACCTTCAACGAGAATGACTTATTTTATCCCAGCCAGATAAGAGTCATCTCCCTCCTCCTGACTGTCATCCAAAAAAACTTTTAAAGTGTAGATCTATCTGTAAATGGAACTGTACTTGGCACTCTATAGGCCTTTAAAGATTTAATACAACAACAATGCAGAGACAAACCACACATAAACAAAATTCAAAGTACTGCAGGCACAAACAGCTTAAAAGAATGAATAAAGAAGACGTGGTACGCATATACCATTTAATATTATTCAGTCATGAGAAAGGAGGCAATTCTGCCATTTGTGACAAAACGGTGGTTATCAGGGCTGGGGGTGAAGGAAATGGGGGTGCAAACTTCCAGTTACAAGATGAATAAATTCTGGGGATCTATTGTACAGCATGATGCTATAGCTAATAATATTGTATTATATACTTGAGACTTGCTAAGAGAGTAGATCTTAAATGCTCTCACCACAAAAAAGAAATGGTAATTATGTGAGGTGATACAGATACTAGCTAAGGGTATGGTGATAATAATTTTGCAATATATAAGTGCATCAAATCAACATATTGTACACCCTAAACTTAAACAATGTTATATTTCAATTTATAGCTCAATAAAGCTGGAAAAAAGAGAAAGAATGTTACATATAAAATGACTTTTTTGTTCCGAATTATCTACATAAACATTTTAGCCCATATAGATAACATAGACAGAAACATAATCATACAAAAAATGTACATTTATACAAGTAAAAGAAAAGGTTTCGGGAAATATGATAGCTTTCAGATATTTGAAGGGCTGTTGTGTAGAAGATTAGATTTGTTCTGTATAGCTACTGGGTACAACTAAGACAAGGGGTGAAACAGGTGGAAGTTTCAGGAAGGCATGTGTCAGTTTATCTTTAGGAAGAACTTTTTAACAATTAGAATGTTTTAAAATAAACGAGCTCCCTCACTGGCATTATTATAGCGAGAATTCCAGATTTGTCTACATGACCTCTGAAATTCTTTCCAATCTATGACACTGAGCCACGTGTCAAAATTAAACACATTTGGGGGATGGAGAGGAAGGTAATTGAATTTTATAGGCAAAGAATTGTTACCAACTGGGCTTGTTTTAGGTATGGACTGAATAGAGCCCAGGAAAACTATTACATCTCTATGTATATAAATCTGAGATTTTCTTATGAAGGAGGCAGGATCTGAGAAGAATCCTAAGTACCATGAGGAAAGTCACTCAGGAGACATATTGGGGAGAATGTGATTATTGCAGAAGTCATAGCTAAAAAAGAAGATATCCCAGAAAGAAGCTAACTGGATATTTATACCTGTCATAGAAGAGGTTGGGGTTTGAGCAACGGGAGATAATGAACAGCAGGCAATTATAATCCAGGGTATTCTGGAATATAATTTTGAAACATTAGATGAAAAACTTAGACATTATACATAATGGAGCGGTGGGGATCATGGTCAAAGCAAAGAGAGGAAGAAATATATATATATTTAAAAGAAGCATTTTTATTTTTATTTATTTATTTAAACCTCACCTGAGGGTATTTTTTTCCATTGATTTCTTTTTAGAGTGGAGGGGAGAGAGGAGGGTGAAAGAGAGAGAGAGAGAGAGAGAGAGAGAGAGAGAGACATGGGTGTGAGAGAGACACATTAATTGGTTGCCTCCTACCCACACCCCTACCAGGGCCTGCAACCAAGGCACATGCCCTTGACCAGGAATTGAACCCTGGGCCTTTCGGTCCTCAGGCCGACGCTCTAACCACTGAGCAAAAACAGCCAGGGAGGAAGAAATATTTTTGTTTTAGTAAATTGCTGGGTGCTAAAGGTTTGGAATCTGGGAGGAAAATGCTAGTAGCAGGAGAATCCAACAGAGAGATGACGTGGGTCCAAACGAACACTGTGCATACAGGTGTAGAGGAAGAAGTAGATGTGGGAGATAAGGTAACAGTGCAGCAATAGCCTGGAAATGAGGGCTGATGAAGACAGGGATCAGGATAGCAATAGCCTGGAGATGCAGGCTGATAAAGACAGGGATCAGTGAAGAGTGGCTCACACTCTCCTTGCTTCTGGAAATAGTGGCTTTGCTTCTGGAGGTCAAGATGACAAGCGTCTATGTCTTCAGTGTGCCTGTTGGTGTTGGTGCTATCTGATCTTGCATGACAGTCCCTGTCCATCACTCAGGTGAGGCTGTCCTTGCACTATTGTGCACCATCCCAGCTACTTTTTTTTTTTTTTTTTTTTACACCTGGTTTCTGCCCCTTCTGGGAACTCACAGCTGCCCTCAATTCAGTTCATGTTTTGGGATTGTTTTGAATGTTTAAATGTAATTCTCAGGCAAGTTACTTTGGCTTATGTTGAGATGAAATGGTTTCCCACACCTGTTTCTCCCTGTCACACCCCCAATTCCCTTTTCGAAAGTTCCCATCTCACATTGAAAGTGAACGAATGGAAAACGTCTACAAGATAGTGCATGCATCCTAAGTATCCACTTACAAGATATTTGCTTTAGGCTAGATAGGATCTTAAGAATCAATGGTGGAGGAATTTTCATATGAAAAGCAAAGGTCTTATGCAATCGTTCATATATGCAGGTAGCTGATGATAACCAGGTAGGAATGACTAATAAAGGGACATATGATTCTACATGTTTTTATTGGTTGACTGGTGTTTTTGTTTTTAGTTAAATGCAAGGTGGCAGTTGGTGGTGGTGGTGACTGTTCACCTGAATAAATACTGTAGAATTTGTTCCATGATCTAAGTTTATACCACTTGAAGAAATTAGGCTTGGAAAAGCTGATGGACTTCTGAAAACATTACTTTTTTTTTTTTCATATGAATAGTAAGTACTTGTATGACACTTACATGCTCAATACTGTTTTAAGTGCTTTATATATATTAACCAATTTAATTCTCACAAAGCCTTATAAGGTAGGTACTATTGTTATTATCATCACCTCACAGATGAGGAACTGATGCACAAAAAGGTTATTTGCCCAAGAACAAATAGTTAATAAGTATAAGAGCCTACTTTTGAACTCAAGTATTCTACGTTCAGAGTTCCTGCCCCTAACCACTGTGCTATACTATACTCATGCATCTATTACATAACATTATATAACATTAGCAGAGAAGCCCGACTGTTACCCCCAAATTGAAATTCTCTAAGATAATACAAATGAAACAAATTCTTGCTGTATGACCACTTTTATCCCTTGTGAATGATTTAATATGTTTTTAAAAAATTGATTTGAGAGAGAGGAAGGGAGAGGGAGATACAGATAGAAACATCAATGATGAGAGAGAGTTATTGATCCACTGCCTCCTGCACACCCCCTTCTGGGGATTAAGCTTGAAACCCTGGCATGAGCCCTGACAGGAGCCCTGACCTGGAATCCAACTGTGACGTCCTGGTTTCATGGATTGATGCTCAACCACTGAGCCGCACAGACCAGGCCCTTGTGAATGACTTTTTTCCAGTAGTAGCAAACACTTTAGGAATTAAACGAGGGGCAGGCGAGGGAGTATTTTAAACACAGGAAAACTTTGATCCAAGTGGAAAATTCATATTCTATTCAGTGATAAAACATAGTGGTTTTGTTCCCATTTTGGGGGCAATTTCAGTTATTTCCGGCCACAGCCTGGATGGCAATGGAATAATTTTGTAGTGCTCTTATAATAGCATCAATGTCAGTGGATGGTTTCCAAGGTCAGGCTTGTTCTATGAAAGACATGCAAAAGAGACCCGCACTTACCTCTTCCCCCTAAACCTATCTTCCCAGCGCTTGTTTTGTTTCTTCTTTGCCATGGCGCCCATCCTCTCTGTTTTAATTTTAAGCAAAATTTCAGTGTGGTGCCTTTAATAACAGATACTTAAAA
The DNA here is from genome assembly GCF_964146895.1 of Miniopterus schreibersii. Taxonomy (NCBI): domain Eukaryota; kingdom Metazoa; phylum Chordata; class Mammalia; order Chiroptera; family Miniopteridae; genus Miniopterus; species Miniopterus schreibersii. The sequence continues at coordinate 19,763,682 of NC_138119.1, read as the reverse complement.
AAAAAAGTCTGTTGATTTCAGAGAGGAAGGGAGAGAGAAACATCCATGATGAGAGAGTCATTGATCAGCTGGCTCCTGCATGCCCACTACTGGGGCTGGAGCCCACAACCTGGGCATGTGCCCTGACCGGGAATCGAACCTCGATCTTCTGCATGGTAGGTCCTTGCTCAGCCGCTGAACCACGCCGGTCAGGCAATAACTTTGATACTTTTTATAAAGGAAATAGAAAAGCCAAAGGAAGATAATTATCCAGTTCTTTTGAAAATTTAAAAAAACACAACTGGATCAATATTAAGAGGCAAGAATGTGTAGTGGGGGATAAGTGACTATTTACACACATAAAATATGTACTGTGTGCCTGCATAGAAACACTTTTCTGCTTGAGTCACTCTCTTTAGATAATATAAGTTAAACATGAGTAAGTTCTGACTCAAACAGAGTCAGAGATTTTTTTCCCCTCCTTTATCATCAAAAGACCTGACGCGGTGCGAGGTTTATAAAGCTCGCCGGTGGGAAGGTGAGCTTGACGTCAGGCTTTGGGAGGGTAACAAACACCTGCGGTCAGGGGCGAAGGAGCTCCAGAGGAATTCATGGTAACATAATGCGGGGCATGGGCCACAACTGCCTCTCCAGTGAGCTTGGGGAGGGCAGGCCGCCGAAACGAGCGCAACTGAACATCGTGAAATAATTTCCAAAAAATCACAACGAAACAAGCACGTCTCTCTTTACCATCTCCGTGTACATTTTGGATCATTTTGACTCTAGGCCTGCTGCGGACACGGGTGTTCATAGGGAGCCTTCCGAGCGCTTCGGGGGTCCGTCCCTGGGGGGCAAGCAGCCCGCGCCCCGGGCTCTTGGGTCCCAGCCGCGCCTCCTGCGCGCTGCACCTGGGGCGCGCGGCGGGGCCGCTCCATCGGACACGCGGAGGGGGGACCCGGAGGGCTTTCCGCCCACCGGCCTCCAAAGGCGCGGGGAGCGGATCGGGGGAAGCCGAGGTGCGGGGCAGGGGCAGCGAGGAAAGACCTGACCCGGGAGCAGACGCGCGGGCGAGCTGGGCACCGGGCGCCCACCCGGCGACGGGCGGGGGGCGCGGGCGGGGCGGGGCGGGGCGGGGCCGCCGGGAAGCCCTCCCTCGGAGTAGCGGAGGTGACTGGCCGGGTGGGGGGCGGGAGGCGCTCTGCCCCACGCTCTCCCAGCGCTCGGTGGTTTAAAGATGGCGGCGGCGGCGGCGTTGGGGGCGCGGAGCGGCGGGAGGAGGAGGGAGGAGGAGGCTCTGTGAGTCGCCGAGGGGCAGCGCGGCGCCTGCCGTGAGGGGTGCGGGCGCGGAGCGGCTGGCGGCCCGGCTTCTCAGGGCCGGGGCCTGGACTGGCACGGAGGCCGGAGCAGCCCCTGGAGCCCGAGGCCGGAGCCCAGGAGGAATGTGACCGGGGGTCGGCGGGGGCGCGGGAGTACGCGAGCGCAGGGATGGGGCAGCAGGTGGGCCGCGTCGGGGAGGCTCCGGGGCTCCAGCAGCCGCAGCCCCGCGGGATCCGGGGCAGCAGTGCAGCCAGGCCCTCCGGCCGCAGGCGGGACCTGGCGGGGCGCACCGCGGAGGCCGGCTTCAATATCTTCACCCAGCATGGTGAGTGCGCCCCGGAGCCGGCGCGAGGGAGTCGGGGGGCCGGGGGCGGGTTGGCGGCGCGGTGGGCGGCGGGCGGGCAGCCCTCGGGGGGCCGAGCGGTGGAAGGGTGCCCGAGAGTGGGGGCGGAATCGGCTGCCATCTGGGCCAGTCACGGGAGGCGAGTCACACCCCTCCCCCTCCCGTCTCCAGCCTGGCTGGCAGCTCCGGGGGCGGAGGAGGAGAGAGAAGTGGTCTTGGGGACGGTGGATGGACTGCCCTCGACCCTGGGACCCGACTGCGATTCGGGGTGGGTAGGACTGCCAGGGGAGGGAGGTGTGAGCTCAGTCCTGGAGGTGTTAGCAGAAGTCGGTTGTTGGCGAAGGGAACGTGAATTGTGCCTTCAAGGGATTGGGAAATAGCTACTGGATCTCAGGAGACGGTGGCGTCTAAAGTGTATTTGTTAAGTCAGGCGATGTGCGGTGTCAGGACAGTGAGCAGTGCCTGCCTGAAATACCTTTCTATGGGAAGGTATCTCAGCACTCTTTGATTCCCCACCCCCTCACCCCCAAACTGGAAATGCAGCGCTTTGCCAAACCGTACCCTTGTTCTGATTTTTTTTAGTAAGACAGGATTCTGAGATGGCTGGTAGGGGTTAGAGGTTGGTGGGCACGGTTAGGACTTTGGATAGGAACAAGTTTTTCTTCCTACTGTGCGTGCATGTATTCATACTTCCATCCTCTGTAGTCTGGAACCTATGACTTTGGTTATCAAGGTGTTTTCAGAATAGTTGTCTCCAAACTCTTTTGATCATACACTTTTATCAGTAAAAGGGCATAAACCTCAGGAATTAATGTATGTTTTAAATTTTATACCTGTCCTACTGTGCTCATATGTTAGGTAACTTATAATGTATACAGAAATAGAGTTTAAGGAAGCATAAAATGAAAAATAAGTATAATGAACGTTCTAATATATGTCTGTTCCCGCAGCCTAGTGGATTCTTTTGCATTTCCTCCGAACTGCACCCACCCACACCACATTTGAGACCGCTTCTCTAGAGGAAGGAAGAGTGGAGAAGGGGGGGAAAAACAAAATTGACCTTCATGAGGTTTAGATATCCTAAGATGTGAGAGAAGCTGAAGAGAGAGATGTGACCTCTATATAAAGGACAGGATAGTTGAGGTGGGATGAGAGGTCGCAAACTGGAATTTCACTGAAGAGGCCTACAGAAAATAATAAAGGATATAAGAGACAGGGTGTTCTGTACTGCACAGAGGAAGAAAAGGAAGTGTGAACTGTTCCCTAGAACTGCAGTTTGGGAGGAAGTAATGAAAAGAAAGAGATGAACTCAGGGAGCTGTGGCTGCTAGGTGAGTTGTATTCAGAATTCCGGATTTGGACTTTGTGAATAAGCTGAGTTGTTTCTTAGTGGAGGAGATATAAGTAATTTGAGGCCATTCAAGGATTATATGTCGTCTGTTAAAGATGTGAGTGAGCTTTTCTTCCAGATACGTGAATAAACATGTTATGAAGGTGCTTTATGACTTAGTCTTTATTGAAATCACTTTCTAAAACATAGGAGGCAAGAGTGGGTGAATAATTTTCAGGGAAGAAATCCACGTAGGTTTGCTTTGTGGACAGTGTTAATGTGCCTTAAACTTTGCCTGGTAGTCAACGATGATCCTCTTTGTCTAGCAGCTTACTCAGGACATAAGATTTTCAGGGAACGGGGAAGTCGTGAAGAGTGTAATAGGAAGAGATTTTGAAGGATGGATAGGAGTTGTATCTATGAAGCAGGAAAATGAGGGCAGGCTGGTCAGGAGAAACAACTTGAGCATGAACAATGGAAATGAACATAATTTGTTGATGGGATAGTGAGGAGACATCTGTCAGGAGTTAAGCAAATACTCCAGGATGTGAGTGAGCAAATAGAGCAGAAATTGCAAAACTCAAGTCCTGATCCTTGCTTCACCTGCTGGGCGATTTAGTCACCATCTTTGATTTTCTTAATCTTTAAAATGTTGGACTGGATGATTGCTAAGGTACCTTGTGACTGTTAAGATTTTATGATTTTAATTGAGAAGTAGTGGGAAGAAAACTTGGAATACATTGGGTGGGCCCTGGTTATGGAAAATGTGGGAGAGGAGTTTATATCAGTTTACCTGGCTAGTTTATAGTATACATCAATAGACCCAAATATGAAATGCTGAAAGACCGGCCTTGAGTGGAGGCAATGGAAATAGAACGGGTAAGTTCAAGGAATATTTCCTTCATTTAACAAACAAAAAATTTTTGAGCACCTGTTATGTTCTGTGCTCTGGGGATGTTGCTATGAATATAACAGAGTCCCTGTTTGTGTGGAAGTTAAAGAACTTCGTGATTTGACATAGAAGGTGAAAGAGGAGAGATCACTTTGGAATATTTATTAAGGATATGAATTCTGGAGCCATTCTGCCTGGATTTGAAACCTGGCTCAGCTGCTTCTTATCTGTGTGACCTTGGGCAAGTTATTTAACCTTTTGTGCCTTGGATTCTCCATTTGTAAAATGGGCCTAATAAGAGTATATAGTAATTAAACCTAGATTTAATGAATTAATATATGTGAGGCACTTAGAATAGTGCCTGGCACATAGTTAAGAGCTAAATATGTGTTAGCTGCTACCATTTCTTCTATTAAAAATAGGGATGAGTCAAAGATTACAAGGTTTTGAAATTGGCTGAGGTGATTATTCTGTTGACAGGTTTGGAAGTTAGATGCTGATTGAAAGGGTGGGAATAGGGTAAGTTTGTTGCCAAAGACTAGTATGAAAACAATGGAATTAGCAAATAATATAGAAGACATAGGTGAAGTGAGTACTATTCTTAGACAGATGGGTGTTTACAAATTTCAATAGATCAGTTTCTCAACCTTGGCAGTATTGACATTTTGGGGTGAATAATTCTTTGTTGTGGGGGGCTGTCCTGTGCTTTATAAGATGTTCAGCCACATCCCTGGTCTCTACTTACTAGATTCCAGTAGCATACCTTTCTGGCAGTAGCTCCCCTCACCCACCCCCAGTTGTGACAACTGGAAACATTTTCAGGCATTGCTAAATGTCCCCTGGGGAGCACAGTTACCCCTAGTTGGGAACCACTGCTTAGAAACGTGGTAGATTCTGAATTGAATGAATAAGTGAATTAGGTCCACTGAGGAGCTTTTGAATCTGTTATTTGACATTTACACACACAAATCTGGATCCTAGAACTAGTGTACAGATTGCTGTCTTGAGTTTCAATATTGAGGTATTTGCACATAATTTTATATACAACAGGTCTGACAAGCAGTTGAGTTTACATGTAGGTTTAAAGTAGATCAAGTATGCAGTTAATCAGTAAAAATGTACATATGTTATAGAAATGGTTTATATTTTTCTTCTGTAGAAAGATGGTATTTTCTTATTGAAAATGAGAATGCTATTTTTTATTGTTAATATATGTAAGTTGCTATAATTTGCCTTGCTAGAAGTGATTTTTGTGAATGTAATTTAGGAGGAACAAAAATAATAGGGCTGTTTTTGGTATGAAAGAGGTGAGTACTGTGTGACTTTTGTGAACTCTGTTGCTGAACCTGCTTGCTGAGCTGATGTTTTGTGACTAGTAAGTAATCTAGGATTAAATACTTACGTTTTTTTAAAAATATATATCTTTATTGATTTCAGAGAGAGGAAGGGAGAGGGAGAGAGATAGAGACATCAGTGATGAGAGAGTCATTGATCTGCTGCCTCCTGCATGCTCCTGACTGGGGATCAAGCCCGCAACCCAGGCATGTGCCCTGACCGGGAATCGAACCGCCGTCTCCTGGATCCTAGGCCGATGCTCAACAGCTGACCTGCTGAGCTGCTGAGCTGCGCCTGGCCCGGCTACATTTCTTTTTAATATCTGACATACCTCACAACACTTGAGTGATTTCACTTCAATTTTACTTCCTTCTCTCATTGGTGAAAATGCTATTGAAAGTTAACCTTGAATTGTGAAATTCTGAATAATAGAAGTTTTCTCATAAATCATACTCATAATTTTGAATGGTCTGATTTATTTATTTTGGATCTATAGTTCATGTTTTAATCTTTGCAGAATGAAAGATGTAGGCACCCCAGGTTGAACATGATACTGTAGGAAAAAACAGGAAGGCTGTTGCAAGGGAATTTTAATTACGGTGACCTAGTATGTTGGTCACTTATGAGAACTAAACTTTTAAAAAGAAATCAGCTGTTAGGTATTTATTAACCTCCAAATCTGTATAAGTTATAGATATATAGCTGTGTCTGTATTTTTAGCAAAATGGCAATATAAATTGTGGTACAGATGTTATCACAGTCCAATTGCCAGTAAGGTCCCAGGTAAATTATGAAATCTTAAGTTTCTCCTTAAGGGTCTTCATACTTAAAAAAAAAAAAGACAAAAAAGACAAACCAGCATCTCCCCCCCCATTCTATGTTGTTTTTCTTGTTCATTCTCTTTCTCTATCAAAATTGGGAATGATGATAATAAATTTATATTTGTGTAGGTTTTAGAGTTTATGAAGTCCTTTTTTAAAAAAATATCTTTATTGATTTCAAAGGGAGGAAGGGAGAGATAGAAACATCAACGATGAGTCATTGATTGGCTGCCTCCAGCATGCCCCCTACTGGGGATCAAGCCCGAAATCCAGGCGTGTGTCCTGATCAGGAATCGAACCCTGATCTCCTGGATCCTCGGTTGAGGCTCAACTGCTGAGCCATGCTCGGCCAGGCATATGAAAACCTTTTATGGCTTTTACCTCATTTGATCTTTACTGCTACTCTGAAATAGGTGGGGGCAGGTGTTAATCATCTTGTTTAATAGATGAAAAGTTAAGAGAATTGAGTGACTTTTCAAGGTCACCTAGCTGTTAAGTTATGGGACTGAAACTCAAGCCCCTTTCCCCAAATCTTGCCATAGTGTGAAGATTTAAAATGGGTTTTAAAATGAGATGGAATTGGATTCAGATCCTGCCTCGTATTTGACATTAGTAAATGGTTTACAACTCCAACCTCAGCAGATTGCTGAATTAAATAATAAAATTATGTAAAGCTCTTAAGGGAAGTGCCAGGCACTAAGCACTCAGTAAATAGCAGTTTTGTTTTCATTGTTACTTACCTCAAGACAGTTGTGAAGATTGTATATATAAGTCATGTGAAAATGTTTTGTAATCTAAGACATTGCTATTGTCAACACGATGGCACGCTAAAGTGTAGAATTGTCTTGGCAGTTACATTTTAAGTCTGGTTTTTCTCTCTAAATCTCTCTTTTTCTCTCAAGTGACTCTTGGTTATTAAAGGACTTCCAGAAAGCAACAAAAAGGTAGGAAATATTGGGAATCTGAAATCACATTAGGGCCTACATTCCTCTGAAGGTAAATATTATCCTCTCACGATAATGACTTGTCTTAGGGGCTGGGTGTCAGAGGACAGTCCCTGGTTCTTTTTCACTCACTCTTTTCATAGGATGTTTTTTCTTCCTTTAGAGAAATTGAACCAGAAACACAGGCCAATGCAAATGTAAAGTTTAGGTAGAGATTTCATTCTAATCTGGCACATTTGTTTGCTAGTTAATATTTAATGACTTTGTATATTGTAGCCTCCTTCATCTGATGTCCTTTAGATCCTTTTGTGCCTCCCTGTATTATTTTTACCTCTGATTGTAAAGTTTTAGTTAAAAGCATGTTTTAGTAGGACTTTTTATATTTTTGGTTTTGTAAGTCAAATGAGCTTTTTCTCATACTGTGGGTATGAGATTTCAAAATACTTAAGAATGTTAACCTCATCAATCTTAACAGATTTCTTCTGGAATAGGTAAATTTGGAGCTTTCACTGTAGATACTTCACCAAATCATGTAGAACAGCTGTTCTTAAGCTTTAGCATGGAGAGCTTGTTAAGATAGATTGCTGGGTCTCACCCCGAGAGTTTCTGATTTGGGTTTCAGGTGGGATTTAAAAATTTGCATTCCTGACAAATTTTCTAGTGTGGCTGATGCAGCTGGTTGGGGGTTACACTTTGAGAACCATTAGTAATATGAGATTAAGAAGAGTAACGGATCAAAGGATTCAAAGACTGTCAGTTGTGTCTGAAAACATTATGTATTAGCTCTCTTCTACCTAAACCTCGTTCAAGTCTATATGTCCCAACTCTAGTGTACACATATAAGTGTCATTGTTTTATATCATCTTCTGGTGGTAGGGAGGGATGATGTGTTTTTTCTTTGGCCTCAACATTTCTTTTTATCTCTAAAGGTTCATATGTTGAAGGTCTGTTGAGAGACGCACTTTTGAAAGAATCTTGAATATCGGAAAAGGGAGGTAGGGCACATAGAGTTCTGTTGACACACTTAGGGTGGGCCTCAGTTCTTGGAAGAAGTGGTGAAGAAAAAATGGCCACCTATTGGATGCTGTGTGTCAGACATGTTCTAAGTACTTAATATCTGTGTGGGGGTTTTTAAACTACATAAATCCAAATTGAAAAAAATTAGAGACCAAAGGAATTAGGATACCTATTTGTGATTCTATCGTTTTGATATATGATGGTGCCTTACCTTTTGGGGTGTGTGTATGTATATAAATGTGTGTGTGTGTTTAGCAAAGATACTTAGGCTCCCTGCCCCCCCCTCCCCCCCTTTGAGACTAGTATTGAAGTTTTCAGAATGGTAGGCCGGGGCTAGGTCTGTATACTCTATAGCTACAGATTCAAACTTTGATATTATGGTCTAACAAAGGGAGCAGTAGGCACTAACAGCTCTGTTTGGAATCTCATGGTAACATTGAACTGCTGTCTTAACCTCAAGGCTTACTGCTACTAATATTTCTTATTTGAAGGCTGTTATAGCCTCCCCTTCTGTTGTGGATTACACCCCTTACTCTCTCTGCTTTTTAGAAATTAAGAAGATTTAACAGATGTCAGCGATAGTATATTGGGCTACTATAAGATGATGCTTCTCTGTGAATGTGGAAGAAAGTATAAAGTATTAGCTATATATATGTGTGTATATATATATATAGTTGATTTATTAGGCCGTATTAGTAGGGGTCTTTAGAAAACTGATGATATTTCGTACCAGTTGCATACATATTTGTGCAAATGACTCTTGGATTCTAAGATACTAGGTTGTAAGAATTGATTTCTTTACCTTGCGTCTTTCACACACAGTATGTGCCACATAATAGATGTGAGTAATTGTGGAACAATTTTTTATTCTATATGTTTTTATATATTTCTGTAATGGTCATTGTTGATTAAAAACATCTTAATATGTCTGATTATTAACAGTTTTACTTGATAAAACTGTGTAGGTAACTATTTTTCTCTCTCTATCCAGATGCACATACAGATATCTAAAATATCCAGATAGAGGCGCTTACGTGCTAGGGTGGCAATCTTTAGTTCTAACTCAGTATTGTTATTTTAATTTGCTGGTGTTTGAGACTACACATAAATAATTTTAGGGTGGCACTATTTTATAGAATGTTAGTGTTAAAGATGAAGTACTCCAGTGATCTTGTGTTGAAATCTACATAGCCACTTAAAGTGGTATGCTTAGTTTATTACTGTAAGGACTTTTTTCCTCTTTAGGTAGTATGGCAGAATTAAAAAAAATTTAGCTTAACTCTCCAGAGTATTTTCTGTTCTTAATTCATTTATTTTGTACTAATTGCTTATGTAGATGTCCCTGCTCTCCAAAAGAATGATGCTGTTTAAATAATTGTTGATGAACGTCCTCATGAGACAGCTAAAAAAACTAGTTTTGTTTTGTGTGTCTGTGAGTATGATGTTTTGTACAATAACTCTTGGTTACTAATCTCTGCCTTTTTGGTGTGAGTGCATAATTTTAGTATGTAAATTATGGTCATTATACTAATTATAGTTAGAAAAATTTCTCAGAATTGTTTTTGATTGAACTTCCACTCAAACAAATTCGTAGATTAATACACATTAAATATAATACTATGCTAAATTTAACTTTGGTTGCTTAAAAAAATAACTATATTGAGGGTTTTTTCCCCCTCGTTGCTTGGTGTGGTAAATGTGCTGACCCTGATGGTGGTACTGCCGGCTCCTCCGTAGTGAACTCTGCCAGTACTGGCTTTTGATCCAGCAGAACACAAAGCTCAGCAGGCCCAGGCAATTTATATTCCCTGGTTTGCTTTCCAAGGAGAGAGAGGGTTTAGAAACCTTTCACTTGATGTGGTAAAGGATATGATATATAGTATGTGCATATATAGTTTTGTTAACATGTTCCTCTCTCTCTGCTAATTCCAGCAAATTAAAATAACAATACTGAGTTAGGATTAAAGATTGCCACTTAGCATTTTGTGGTTCCAGATAATTACTAAGAGAACATTTTCCTAAAACTAGCAGTACCAACAGGCACAATTTGTATCAACCATCTGTTTCTCACAGGAAAGACAGGTTGATATATGAATGTTTTTGTTATAGTAGCTTTTATTATTTTTGAGATTTGCATTTTTAATTGTATAAAAATATATGAAGAGATATCTCAATGTAAAAGAAAAACCAGTAAGAAGCATATGGACTAGACATGAAAGTCCCCCTTGGTTTCCTGCCCTCAATCCATATTCCCTTATTAGAGGAAACTGTTCATGGCTTGATGTGTATTTTCCCAGAACTTTCTATGTATTTACATATATGAGCATGTACATATTAATACTTCTGTTGTCATTTCATAAGTGGCATTATACTGTATGAATTTTTTCCTCCCCAATTTGTTTTTTGTACTTAATATGTCTGAAAACATTCCTGTGGCAGTATATTTTACATTTCCCGATTGCTTATTGCTAGTGTTTAGGAAGAATAGTGAGTTTTCTGTGTCAGTGTTGTGTCTGGTTACCTCACTGTACTCAGATTGCATGTAATAATTCTTCCTTTAATTCTCTTTCTAGGTAGGCAGTCATATTTTCTTGCGGTGGCAACTATCTACCAGCATTCTTACTTTCTTAAAACCTGATATTCCTAGAGAGCTTTTTTTTAAAAAAAGATTATTCTGAAAGCGTTTACGCAATCATTAATATCCATCCTAATCACATTTCTATGATACATAATATGGCATAAGGCATTTGGTTGGAGGAGGCATGGTGGAAGTATAGGTGCATTGCAGGGAGAGAAATCATCTATCCTTATTTTTTAATGAATTCTGGCTGTTGTTATTAGCAGTAACAACATGTTTTATCCACTTTCTAAAACATATCTAAAGTATATATAGTACATATGGCTAAGGTATGTATATAACAGAAATGTGTATATATGCACATATAAAAGTATATCTTTAGAGAAATTCAGTGTTATATTTCAATAGGGCAACTAGAGAAATTGTTATTTCTCCACACTTTGGATAAAGAAATGTCATTATTGGTGGTTAGCATCTAGAATAAATCATACAATTAACGATTAATTTATGTTTTTGCACTGAGGGGAATGTTAAGTTTGGTAAATACATTCCTAATGTTGACAATTCATAGTCACAGTGCTACATTATTAGTTGATGCAGCTAGGCTAGCCCAGAAACAGGAAGTGGAAGGCTGCTAGAAACTCTGGCAATATTTATTTTTTGTCTCTTGTTTTAGCTTCTGTTTGTTCACTTTATTTTTCTCTCTTAGACATTCAATTCATATCACATTCAATTCATATCACACTTCCCAATTTTTAAAACCTCATTTTATTGGTTCTAAATACATTTAAAAAAGTTATAATGGTAGGGCTGAGGTAATTTTGAGACCTTAATACAAGGTATAGTGTATTGTTTTTAGGCATGTTCTGTGTTTAGGCTTAATTACCAGATTTCAGTGTTTCTTCTGGATATATATTAAGCAAAATGTGTAGGTTTTTTGTTTTGTTTTTGGCACTGCTATCAGCATTCTGATTGGATAGTTCTAGCAGTAGGTAAATTATAATCTTTCCTCTTTCACAAAGGGCACTTTGAAATCATCCTAAAGTAAGCTAGTTGTAGGGGCCGTAAGAAAAATTATACCCCTCGCCAATTTCTCCCCAGAAAAACACACACACGTGTGTGTGTGTGTGTGTGTGTGTACACACATATATATTTAAATGGCCAACTCCAGAAGGTGGTGGAAGGGAGAGTTGTATGTGGGTACACTGGGGATCCTGACATGCTGTGGATAGGAATCATCATACTGCTGGGCCTCATGGAAACTGGGACTAGTAAACCATTAGAAATTAAGACTGCATACTCCATCTTTCTAAGGGGCTGCAAGGTTTTGGCACCTTTTTTGCTCTGTGCATCTGTTCAGTTTTCCTTTCTTCCAGCTGGCTTTCTTGGTTTCAGCTTGTATATGGAGTGTAATGGCTGCTCAGCTTCTCTTATCATGACAACTCTCAATATATTCTTTTGGCATTTATTCCTGCTGCTAAATGATTTAAAACTCAGATCATTTGTTTAATGAGTGGTCAGTTTTTTTACATGGTTCAAAATTCAAATGGTACAGAAGTGTTTCTGCCACCCTTTTTCCCCTGGCTGCTCAATTTTGGCAGTCCAATTCCAGTTTCTTATGTAAACTTGCAGAGATATACTATGTATATACACACGTGTGTATGCATGTATATCCCCCCAGTCCTTGTTTTTTTTTGTTAATCCTCACCTGAGGATATTTTTTCCATTGATTTTTAGAGAGAGAGGAAGGGAGGGAGGGGGTGGAGAGAGAGAGAGACACACACACACATTGATGTGTCGATTGATTGCCTCCTTCGTGCACCGGGACTGGGGCAGAGATTGAACCTGCAACCCAAGTATGTGCCCTTGACTATGAATCAAAGCCGAGACCTTTTGGTGCGGATGCTCTAACTGGTGTGCCATGCCTGCTAGGGCAGTCCTTGTGTTTTTTAAGAGACCAATGGAAACATATTACAGGGTGGGCAAAAGTAGATTTACATTTGTGAGTATGTAAAACAGTTTATTCTTGTATTCCTATTAATTATTGTGTTATTTATTTGTATTACCACTGTAAGTCTACTTTTGCTCACTCTTGTCAATATATCTGTTGCAGCTTGCTTTTTTCTCCCCACTTAATTTATTTTGGAGAGTCTTCCATGTTAGTATATGAAGATCTTTTTTTTTTTTTTTAAGAATTTATGCATAGCCTTTCATTGTATGGATGAATTATATAATTAAGTTGTTTTCAAACAGTATGGCAGTGAAAAACCTTTTAAAGATGAGCTAGTGTAATTACAGAATAAATGCCTTGAGTTGGAATTGCTGACAGGATATAGGGACTTCAAAATTATCATTTATTAAATATCTTTTATCTACCTTTTTATTATACTAAAATCCTGTGTGCATTTGATTCTGTTTCTGGATTTTCTGTTCTGTTGATTTGCCTGTCTAGTTATGTGCCAGTATCACACTGTTTTAATTATTGTACTTTTAAAATGTGCAGTGTAGATAGCATGGTAATTAAGAATCATAGACTTTTGTGCCAAACTGCCTTGCTTTGACTCTTGTCTTCAATTCCTTAGCCTGTGTGACCTTGGGCAAGTTACTTAGCGTACCTGTAAGGACACTTCTTTATTTGTAAAATGGAGATGATGATAGTACCTATCTAATAGGGTTGTTATGAGGATTAAATTAATTAGTTTATATGAAGTGCTTAGAACAGTGTTTGACCTGTAGTAAGTGCTATGTAAGTATTAGTTCTTTATTATTACTGCTAGTACTTCAATTGCTCTTCATTTTCAGAATATTCCTGGCTGTTCTTGCTTATATTTTTATATTAACTTTAGAATCGGTTGATTGGTCTAGTTAGGATAGACTGGTTTTTGGATTGATAACAACAGCCGCCCCGTCCCTCCATCTTAGTGGATTAACACATCAAAAGTTTGTCACTCACACTGCATGTTCAGTGTGGATGTGTGTGTTTGGGGGGGGGGGCACTTGGTGGGAGAAGGGAGAGGAGCTATGCCCATTTTTGTCGCCATAGACCCTGGCTGACAGTCTTCCACTATTCTAGAATGCTGGCAGTTGCCATTGCAGAGGGAAAGAGAGTGGTACTAGTGGAAACTTTAAAAGCCAGAAGAGACATACATCACTTCCTTTTATATTTCATTAGCCAAAGAAAGTTGTATGGCCTCACATCTTGTCAAGGGGATGGGGAAGGTACAGTTTTGCTTTGTGTTATATGCAGCACACTAACCCCCCGCCCCCGCTTAGAGAGAGAACCCGAATTTCTATCTGATGATCCCTTTGAGCTTAGACTCTAGAATCTCTGTTAGAATCTGTTAGATTCAGAGGAGGTCCTTCTTGGTCCAGACAGCTGTGAATGAAACAGTTACCATCCTATTAGTATTTTCTTAAGCTCCTTGGTGGGTGGTGGGAGTGGAGATGTAAAGGGAACTTTCCCTCTTAACTCTACATGTCTATATTATTTGAATTTTTTTCTCCTCACAGCAGGTATTGTGTAAAGAGAAATACCTTAAGACAGCCTACCACAAGATAATCCTCTTGCCCTGGCTGGATGGCTCAGGTCGTTAGAGTGTCGTCCCGTACACCAAAAGGCTGTGGGTTCAACTCCCAGTCAGGGTGCTTACAGGAGGCAGCTGATCAATGTTTCTCTCTCACATCCATGTTTCTCTCTCTCTCCCTTCTCTCTCTAAAATCAATAAACATATCCTTGGGTGAGGATTAAAAAAAAAAGGACACATCTCCTAGTCATACTAAATTAAATACATCATACATAGCACAGCTAGAGCTGGAACTACGGTAAGATGCTAACCCACTGGGCTTTCCAGTGTACCATGATGTATCAGCTTCTGTGTGTAGCTTTCTAACAATAATATAAATGCATTTTTTTGTTGTTGTTGGTATTTGCAAAGAACATAGAAAAAGAATTATTCTTTGAGGAGGATGATCTCTGGGAAAATAACAAGTGAAGAAGGACCAGAGAAAGTTACCTTGAGACGAGGACCTCATGAGGGAACAGTCTGTACTAAAAGGGAGGGTGCATCTTCTCTGGTTTCTAGTTTGAAGATCTTTTCTGAAGTTAGTATGTATCTTTTTTGATCACTGAGTTTTAAGGGGACAGCTTACAAACAAAGCCAACAGAAGAATGGCCAAGTCTAAAGTGTATTTTATATTATTGTTTAAGTATGAAATGTTTATTAAGTACAAAGATCTTGCTCCATCTTTAGTAAAAAGAAGAGAAAAGCCCTTTATTGACCCTATTCCTTCATTTCTTTAAAGGGAAAGGAAAATACTAGTTTTTGCTTATTATAAAAACAGTATATTGTATTACAGGAGAAAAGGAACATAGCAAAAAATAAAGCAAAGCAAACCTAAAAATCTGCCTTCCTATTTGGAGAAAACAATCATTAAAGATCTGGTTTGTGTGCTTTTAAATCATCTTTTATGCATATGATTTGTATTGTTAATCAAAATGTATACAAAGCAAACATACAATTTTTTTGTTAATTATCTTTTTTTTTTTACTTTATATATTTTGAACCTTGTAAATCTTAAAGGAGAAAGGTTTTTGCACCTTTTTAATTAATTAATGAATTTATTTCTTTATTTTTAATCTTTTTTTTTTTAAGTCCCTACCCGAGGATATTTTTTCCATTGTTTTTTAGAGAGAGTGGAAGGGGGTGGGAGAGAGAGAGAAACGTTGATGTGAGAGAGACACATCGATTGATTGCCTCCTGCACACACCTCAGCCTGGACTGGGGATGAGGTACGTGTCCTTGCCCGGAATCGAACCTGAGACCCTTCAGTCCGTGGGCGATGCTCTAACCACTGAGCCCGAAGGCCAGGAATGGGCCTTTTTAGAACTTCTTTTGCACTTGCTCCTCTTTACACCGTTTAACATCTGTACTTTTGTCTTACAAGTTTTGTTAATCCTGTTTCCTCAGATTAAGTTCTTGAAGGCTTCTATATTCTTCATCCTGCTGAGCTCATACTAAATTTATTTCAGGACAGGACATACAGTAATGCAAGTGAATGTAGGGAAAAAGACATTTCAGCAATTATTTCAGGGCACGGATCAAGCACTGATTCCTTATAGTGTGGCATTGCTTAATTTGCTGATTTAACCAAAACTCAGAAAGTACATATTTGTATACATCTGTTTAAAATCATCTTTTCTAAAAACCTGAACTAAAATATTCCTAAGATGTTAATTTTTTTAATGAACTTTTGCACAGAACATACTTAGCCTGAGGCATTAACTCTTGAAAATAAAAATGTGGAGGAGGACAGCAAGGTTATATTCTGTTCCTTTTAAAATGTCATGAATTGTTTCATTTCTTTCAAGAAGAAGGAAGCGTGGGTTTACTGTCTAGTTTTTAGGTGGTGATTTAGAAAAGAATAGCACTCCCACAGTGTTAAGAGACCATTTGTAAATGAACATGTTAACTGGTAATGTGTAGAAATCTAATGGGACTGAAGCCCACTTTTTTTTCTTTTTCTTCTTAAAGAAGGTTATTGATTCTGTTACAGTATAGATGATCAGTAATATCTATTAAATTGCATCAAATGATGTTTATCCCAGTGTGCTAAGATTCAATTTTTACTGTCTTTAAATCTTATAAGGACTTTTTCTTACAGGTATTCTACTTAAGGAAAGATACAGAATTTAATTATTTTATAGTGTATCTAGTGTATTTGTGGCTCGTAAAAGTTGGGCATAAATAGCTGATACATTGCAAAAAAAAACCTCAAGAAATTTTAGTTAAAATAACAGGAAATGGGTACACATTTTGGATAGAAAACAGGGATTGCCCCCAACAAAATATGTTATTTCTCAGTTGTGAAGAAAAGAGTGAACATAGCAGGCTTGCGATTGATATCCTTGGAATGGCCTTCTTACAAGGTTGGCCCTTGGCTGGTATCTGGAAACTTGGATTTTAGAAGGGTTCACACCATTCCTAGAACTGAGAAGAATAGCTCACTGTGCCTACACTGTTTGTACAAACCATGTGGCTTAATGCTGAACACCTCCTTTCCTCCTGGGAGTCTGGTATGTTGGTACATGGTAGGCAGAGGGTGTCTCTGTGACCAGATCCCAAGAAAAATCTTGGGTACTGAATCTCTGATGAGCTTATTACCCTGTAGACAACATTTTACATGTCTCATAACTCATTGCTGGAGGAGTTAAGTGTGTCCTGTGTGACTTCCCTGGGAGAAGACATTTAGAGGCTTGCCCCTGGTTTCCTCCGGACTTTGCCCCATCTGCATTTACCTTTGGCTGATTTTGCTTTGTATCCTTTTGCTTTAATAAATCATCACAATGAGTACAATTATGTGCTGAGTCTTCTGAGTACCCCTAAGGAATCATGGAACCTGGGATGGTTTTGGGAACCATGACACAATAGTGGATCAGATAAATTGATAAGTGGAATCCACCATGCTCATATAAAGCCTCTACATGGAAGCATCCAATAGATAGATGTCATTTTTTGGTTTAAGTTTTGTCTTAATAGGATAGTAGATAGAATAAGTGAAATTAGAAGTTAGTTTGGGGTCTATAGGAGAGAAAAAAGGAGCTCTTTAGTTGTGACTGAGAAACTTCTGTCTAAGGACCTAGTTTTGTAAAATTGGATCTTGGTGTCAGGATATCTGGTAAGGTTCTGTACTTTAGAGAAATACATTATTCTGAAAGGTGAACTGAAAGTGAGACAAATGTGACTAAAGAAAGCACTGTGATGCCGGGCCGGGCGTAGCTCAGCAGTTGAGCATCAACCTAGGATCCAGGAGATCACGGTTCGATTCCTGGTCAGGGCACATGCCCGGGTTGCAGGCTCGATCCCTAGTCGGGGGCATGCAGGAGGCCGATCAGTGACTCTCATCATTGATGTTTCTGTCCCTCTCTCCCTCTCCCTTCCTCTGTCTGAAATCAATAAAGGTATATAAAAAAAAAAAAAATCACTGTGATGTAGGAAATACAAGGGTTTTGGAGCTAGGCAGATTTGGGTTAGAATTCTGGTTAATTATGTGATTGTTTGAACTTATTTCTTTATAAAGTGAGGATGATAATACCTACTTTATAGGGTGGCTTGAGAATTAAATGAGATAAAGTAATGTATATGAAGCTTTTACCATTATGTCTTGCACATAACTCACAAATTGTTAGTATACTTTTTCTGCTCTTCAAGATTTGAGAGAGTGGAGACGTTTAAAGGGGAAAAAGAGAAGGTGAAGTTTGTGTTTCTTTTCTTACTGGTCTGACATGAGGTTGTGTAGGAAGGTTAGTGAGGAGACAAGAAATGTTAGGTTTTAGAAAATGGAATTTTAAATTTATCTTCAGAATCAGCCAGTGGATCTTTTCATAGTTTAAGAACTAAGAATATGCCCTGGCCGGGTGGTTCGGTTGGAGCCTTGTCCTGTACACCAAAAGGTTGTGGGTTTGATTCCTGGTCAGGGCACATGCCTACGTTGTGGGTTTGATCCCCAGTTAGGGTGCAGTCTCTCTCGCATCGATGTTTCCCTCTCTCTCCCTGTCTCTCCCAGTCTCTCTCTCTTCCACCCTCTTCCCCTCTCTCCCCCTACCCCTCTCTCCCTCCCTTCCTCTCTCCCTCCAGCCATCTGTCCCTCTCCCCCTCTTCCCCCTCCCCCTCTCTCTCCCCTCTTCCTCCCCCCTCTTCCTCCCCCCTCTTCCTCCCCCCTCTTCCTCCCCCCCCTCCCCCCTCTCCCCCCTCTCCCCCCCTCCCTCCTCTCCCTCCTCTCTTCCCCTCCCTCTCCCTCTCCCCCTTCCCCTCTCCCTCCTCTTTCTCTAAACTCAATAAAAATATCCTCAGGTGAGCGAACAGATTGCCGCAGTATTTTTTGTGCCTTAGTTTTCAAGTCATGCAAGTCTACTTCCATCTTATTCCATATGTTATAAGTAAGTCCCTAATTCTACTTAAAGGATAGGGAATTAAGCTTCATGACTTGAAGGAAGGGGTATCAAAGAATTTGATAAGGAATTAAAACAACTCTGGTACTATGTTAATGCTGATAATGAAGTGGTTTTTAACAGTAAAATAAAACTCTCAGGCAGCAATTTTCATCCTATGTGCCCCGGCACACTGGTGTGCCGTAACAGTTTTTAAAACATGTATTACCTGACTAGTCAGGGGCACTGACCTCTTTTCACTTAGATTGTCAGATAAACAAATGACAAGAGCCAACACAAGAATAGCTGTCCAGTCTGAATGAATCAAAATTATAACTATTTTTTTGTCAGAGTGGCAAAAAATATATATTTTTTGTGTGCGGCAGAAGTTTAGTAATTAGTTTTTGTGTGCCATGAAATGAAAAAGTTGAAAATCACTGCTCTAAGGAATAGTCTTAGATGACAGAAGTACATTTTATCTCTGACAGGTTAAATGGGGCTAATACTAATAGTATTTACATGGTGGCTGGCATTGTTTTAGGTGGTTTACACATGTTTGCTTAATTTTCACAACAGCTCTATAAGATAATAGAATGTTCAACCCTCTAATAAAATGAGCAGCCATTACTTAAATCAGTATAAGGTGAGATTCAGAGTGCTATGGGAAGCAATAATAATGGAACTTTACCTAGTCAGGGAGGTTGTTGATTTAGTTGAGAATTGAAGGATGGGTAGGAATTAAATAGGTCAGTGGCTAGGAGTGGAGAAGTGTTTCAAAAAGAGGGAACAGAAAATGTAAAGACTGGTAGCATAATTTGTAAAGGCTTTGTACTGTTTGTAGTCTTCAGTAGATTTTGCTTGATTATTTGCAAAAATATGAAATAGTCATTGTTTTTATTTTGTGTAGGGTGTTGACGCCTTAAAATTGTTCTTAGTCATTCTTTTTTTTTTTTTTAATATATATATCTTCATTGATTTCAGAGAGAGGAAAGGAGAGGGAGAGAGCAAGATAGAAACCTCAATGATGAGAGAGTCATTGATAGAGCCCGCAACCCGGACATGTGCCTTGACCAGGAATCGAACCCCGATTGCCTGGGTCCTAGGTTGACGCTCAACTGCTGAGCCACGCCAGGCTGGGCTTAGTCATTCTTATTCCGCATATTACCAGAAATTATATGGTATATAAACAGATCATTCCTAAGCGCCTACCAGTTTCTTAAATTCTTTTTTGGTAACCACTGGCTCTTTAGAAAGCATTCTGCTTAATATTCATAATTTGAATATTGACATTTAGATCAATGAGGTAGTTGGAGTGATTTTTATAATAACTTCCTTTGCTTTAAATTATATTATTAGGAAACTGTTAAAGAAGATTGCTTTTAAACTGCTAAATTCATGATCATCCTATATAATAAAATTCTTGGAAGAGGTTATATTAAAAAACAAGAATATTTTATCAAGAAACAGATTTTTTTTTCTTGCAGGGCCCCCATTGAATTCAAAATTATGAAATTCACAAAAACCATTGTTAATTTTGCTGTGACCATGGGAAAAAAGATACTCTTTGGGTAGGATTGTTACTGAATTTGTTATGATCTAAGTCTTTATAAGGTTCAATTTAATAAGCAAAAACTGTTCCTCACCAGGCCACTAGGGGATACTCCAGCACTTAGGAAGAAAATCTAGTTGCTACTATAATTTAAAAATTATCTCCCATTTCATAAAGTTACTACTTTCCTGTTTGTTTACATGAGAAAAAGTAACTTATAGAACTAGTTTGGGCTATAAATTTGATAGTATTCACTTGTGGAAGAATTTACAGTATTTTTTCAGCTTTATTAAGGTATAATTAACAGATAGGAATTGTATATATTACAAATCAGGTTGTATGTCTGTTATGTTTTGATTATGTTGATATAATATACATGATGTTTTGATATATGCATAAATTATGAAATGCACACCACAATCAAGCTAATTAATATATTCATCAACTCACATAGTTACCTTTTTTTTTTTCTTGTGGTGAGAACATTTAAAATCTACATTCTTAGCAGATTTCAAGTATACAGTACATTATTATTAATGGTAATCATCATGCTGTACATTAGATCTCTAGAATTTATTCATCTTATGACTGAAACTTTGTACCTTTTGACCATCTCATTCCCTCTCTTCCCTAGGCACAACTGACATTCTACTCTCTGCTTCCGAGTTTGACTGTTTTAGACTTACATTTTAGACTTACATATAAGTGAGGTCATGGAATTTGCTGTGTTTTTAAAATGTGGAAATTTATAGTGTGATTCGTTGGTCACTTTTTCTGGTGGTGGTTGCCTCACATTTCTTTGAGTTCAGAAAAACTGTTGTTTTTTTTCCTTAGCACATTTATTTTGTAAGTTGTGCTTCATTGGAAGGTCAGAAAACCTGATACTTGGTTTGAGTTTGTTACAGTTTTCTCCATTGTATATGTTATTCTAACCATTTACCTTAGAAAGTATGAAAGATTAGATACACATAAGAGATGATCATTCATTTTGCTGTTGAAGGTATTTAACAGAGTTTAATATTATCTTAATTTCTTTCTAGTAATTTAAGTAGACATAGTACAATTACTTTGATGCTCCAAAGAGAAATGTGTAAAAAGTTGAGTTCCATTTTTAAGATACCACAGTTTCAAGGAAAGAATTTTGGCTCTTGTATTTATTAGGAAAAGATCAGACTTAGTGTTTCAGAAAATACTTTAACAAAACATTTATTCTTTATTTTTCCTAACCTATTTCATTTTGCCTATGATATGATTGTAGCTCGATACGATAATGAGTTGTCTGTGTAGTGTGTAGTCCATTCCTCTATGCCTGGCACATAGGTACTTAAATATTAAGTGACTTGTCAGATTTAATTCATCAATTCACCTGATTTCTGTTCTTTAGAAGTATAACCAATGGGTGAAATCACATGCTATCATGATAGCATGATTTTGAAAATGGAAAATCAGACAGCCTGGGATTAGGAACAAGTATATTTATTTGTCCATTGAAAATATAGGTGGCCCAGGTGGGCATGGCTCAGCAGTTGAGCATTGACCTAGGATTCAGGAGATCGTGGTTCGATTCCAGTTGGGGCACATGCCCGGGTTGCAGGCTCAATCTCCAGTCTGGGGCATGCAGGAGGCGGCCAATTAATGATGACTCTCTCATCCTTGATGTTTCTCTCTTTCTCCCTCTCCCTTCCTCTTTCTGAAATCAGTAAAGATATATTTAAAAAGAAAAGAAAATACAGGTGGTAAGGAATTACTGAGAGTTTTTTTCAAGTAGAGTTTGGGTGATGGTTTTTGTAGAATATTATAGAGGTAATGTCTCTGTCTTGGGTAGAAGGATTGCATTTGACATTCTGATACTGTATTTTTGTTTTATCTCTATCTTTCTAGTGAAATGGGGAAAGAATTAGAGTGTGTTGGGATAATTAGGCCTTTTAGTTGTGCGTCTGGATAGGTTGACTAGCATGACCAAGACCAGCTGTCTGTATCTGTGGTAGAGTATTCCTGTTGACCATTTTTCATAACTAGTTCTATAACTATTGAGTATGGTTAAATTCTCTGCTGTATACAATGTCTAATCAATGAATGAAATGTGACTGGTTCATGTTTTATATTGTGCTTATAGAGGAAAGGCAAAATGTCAGTGTGTGTCACAAGTTATCCTTTTGCTTTTATACTTTTTTTTTTTTGCAAGATAAAATGCATGTTTTTTAAAGAAAGGAAATGAAAAGAAAGACTATATAGTGCTTTTGCTTAGATCCAAATTAATTTTTATGTGACAGTTCCAATTGATTGTCAAATTTTTTCTCTAATTTCAGTTGAGGGAATAATTAATTAATTGTTCCATCTTTCATATAAAACTACACAGACTGTTTTGCAGTACTTTGGTGGCGGACAACTCTTGTGATTTTTTTCTATCTTAAGAGATTATTTAAATGATGACAGAATATGTGTATATGAAGTGATTTCATACAGCAAGATTAAGCTTGCATACTATCATATAATTCCTAATAATTTAATATACAAGAGTTAGAAAAGTATACAGCATTATCTGAATTTGAAAGTTAAGTGCATTCATCTGTTACCTTATAGCTGGCAGAAATCAGTTCTTATTCTTTCAAGTTACGGTTTTATAATTTTCATCCTATGTGATATAATACAAGTATAAAGTACTGGGAAGGCCCTTAGACTAGTATGGGTTTGTAAAGGATTTCATTACTATCACCATGCTGGGTTTCTTTTTCTCGATATTTTTCCTCAATATTTTTTCCATTGATTTTTAGAGAGAATGGAAGGGAGAGAGGGAGGCAGGAGGGAGGGAGGCGGGAGAGAGAGAAACATCGACATGAGCGAGAGAGAGACATCAGTCGGTTGCTTCCCACACGCACCACGGCTGGGGCCTGGGATCAAACCTGCAACCCAGGTACATGCCCTTGACTGGGAATTGAACCTGTAACCCTTCCTTCCTTGGTCCGACGCTCTAACCACTGAGCCAAATCAGCCAGGTCTGGGTTTCCTCTTCGAAATTGACCTTCATGTGCCCTCATGTCAGTTGAGAGGAGCACTGTTTTCAAAAAAACTGGGATTGACTTCCTGTCTAAATAGGAGAATAGCTTTGATTGGAAGGGTTAAAAGGAAGTGACTAAATAGCTGCTTCCACTTTTCCATTCCCAACCCTCTTCCCACCCATTACCAGGGCTCGGGCTCAAGTTTTGGATATACTGGAGCATATCCTGGATATTCTTTGTTACTTCTATCTTGGTGACAGTGTTTCTGATAAATGCCCTTGGCACACAATCCCATAACTAGTTAGTAAAGGCATTATCATACCTGCTGTTTAATGGCTCTTTTACCCTATGGGAATGAACTAGTGAATGAGGCTACCAACTTCCTAGTGACAAGGTGATTGCTAGTTAATATGAGAGTAAGGGAACACTTGTGAAGGGCCCATATAACTTCTTATGCTGAGAAATTCCTGAGTAATCTTATTAAAACATCCCAGAACAACATGAAGAATGTCATAGTTTTGCCATTAGTGTTCCATATCTTGAAAATGCAGAATTGAACTCCAGTTTATGTAATTCAAGCATCGATACTATTAAATTTTAAAATTTTATTAAGATTAGTAAATTAACACATTAATATAGTGTTAACATGTTAATATAGTTCAAGGTTTAAGAGGTATACCTTTAATTGCTCTATATCTTTCTCCCTTCAGCCACCCACTTCTCTTCCCTAGAGGCAATCAATAGTCCCAGTTTAAATACACACTTAACATTTATTATTTAAAGGACTTCTTTGGTATGCATGAATAACTAGAGTGTACAGCATGGATTGTAGAATCAGACATTTTAAATTTTCATTTAACAGTTATTGGGCACCTAGCTGGCACTTTGTTGGCAGTGGGAATATGGCAGTGAACAAATGAAACTCCCTGCCTTCAGGGAGATTACATTGTAGTGGGTGGAGATGGACACTAGGTATTTATTTACTTTATCATGTGATCAGTTCTAGGAGAAAAATAAAGCTGGGTAAAAGGACAGTGATAGGGGAGGTGCTGTTTGGGATGCGATGGTCAGAGAAAACCTCTGGGAGGGTGAGATTTCATCAGAGAATGGAATGATCTGAAGGAGTGAGACTTGAATGGCTTTCCAGGAGGAAAGCATCCAGGCAGAGGACCATCAAAGGCAAAGTTCTGGAGCATATTTTTGCAGCAGTGGTATTATTCTTCCAGAACCGTGGAGAAGGCTAGACTGGCCCGAGAGGACTGACCCCAGGCGAGAATGCTAGGAGATAATAGTGTAGGAGAAAGAGGTAAAAATTGTGTGTGGGTTGAAGAGAATTGCTGAGGGCCAGTTCATAGGTTTGTATAACATCATAAGGAATTAGGATTTTATTCTGAGTAGGATGGGAATCTGTTGTGGGGTGGGGGGTGGGAGGTAGTTTTAAAAGGTTCACTCTTAGGGGCAAGGGTGAAAGCAGAGAGACTAGTTATGAGTCTAAAATAGCCATAGAATATGCAGCTCTATACTAGATACAGTGAGCCTTATCAGATTTACTTGAGTCTAATTTCTCTCTGGGATTTGACTTCTGTTGAAGAATGTGGTAAGAGATAGAACTGAAATCATAATGAATATTTACATTTTTAAATATGGTAACTTTAGGAATTATAGTTAAACTCTGTAATGATTTAAGTTTGTTTGTATAGATCCCCAAGTATCACAGGTATCTTGAAGAAATATGGTAATAATTCCCAAAAGAAACTCCAGTTCCTTTTATAGTTATATTATAGCATGCAATAAATTTTTTCCTTAGATCTTCCCAAAAAGGCTGTGTTGCACAGTTTTAACAAATATTGGGTGCTATTTTTTCCTCTCCGGTTTGACTAGGTGACATTTTGAATTTGAAACTGCTTCCGTTTCTCCAGCATGTATCAATATGCTGAAAAGTAGTCAAAACTCAGAATTCCTAGAGAGACTGTAAGTAACCAGGTCACTAGTGATAAAAATAAATGGAACATAAAAATGTCAACATGTGAAATTTAAACTTTTGAGTGACTGAAAGTATGTCTGAACTTGCTAGAAAACCTTGTATGTCTGATATTGTGGAAAGGAGTTGCATCATAGGAAATAAATCTGAAAGTGAGAATCTCAGAGCTCTTAATGTCTAACTATAAGTGAATAGAGGTACTTGGAATCAAAAATGAAATCATGGATAAGGAAAATTGAAAAACAAAATGGACACTGAAGCATTCTAAAATATATTGTTGGAAGAAGAGGAATAGAAAATTAAAGGGAAAGCCTAGCATATTGAGAATTTAAGAATACTTTTAAATAAGGAATTGCTGGATTGGGCAGGTTTAGGGAGTGCATTGAAATGACTAACAGTTATACACTCAAAAAGAACTCTTAAAATGAATTCCAAAACTATAGTCTTACACATTATGTAGTTCTGGCCTAGAAGAGCATTCATAATTTACTTTTAATTTCTGTTAATTTGATCTTGTCTGGTGTTCCTAAATACGACTTTTAATGTAGCGATTAAGAGTTTTAAGTTGATAGTTTGGAAGATAACTTTTCAAAAAAATTTTTAAATGTTTACAGAAGTAACTTTAACCAGGGAAAGTAGTATGCTTTTTAAAATAAATTCTATACCTTTTCATGAGTTTTTATTCTTGCCATAGTCTTTATCATACAGCTGCTACCTTTTAATCAAAGATAGTATAATGCTACCTTTAACTCCAATTTATGTAATAATTATTTTTTTTTCTATTTGAAATAAGAAAACAAAAGCATGATATACCTCAGTTTGGTTTACGGAATCATAAGATTTTTAAGCTGAAAATAACCTTAGAGGGATCTCTTCCTCTGCTCCTTAATTTTATAGGTGGGGAAATGGAAACACAGTGGTAAATTCTCATAACTGACTTCTGGTTAAGTGCTACTTTACATTGTCTTATGTTTGTTTTGTATTATAATTTTTTGACTATTTCAGTTGTACATTAGCAAAGGCAGGCGTTACCTTGTTGTTGTTAACTTGCCACTTTGTGATTAATCAGCTTGACTGCTTTACCTATACATATAAATATACTCTCTTTGTAATGAGAAGGCAACAGCCTCATGATTCTCTTCCTCCAAGTGAAAGTCATCCTGTACTTTCTAGGAATACTTTATCTAAACCTTTTACTCTTAAATGTCAGCTTTATGGTTGTGTTTATTGCTTTCCTATTTTGATTTCAATTAACATTTTACATAAATTTATTTATAAGAGCTAAGTATGCAAAGTGTAAGTGGAAATATTTCTTTTAAAAGCTTGTAGAGCCTTATTAATTTTAATAAGAAGGACCAGTTAGCTTTGTAGGATACCTTATTTATGGGATATTTTAGGACATTCACTGGTGATTTTTTTTTTAATATATCTTTATTCATTTCAGAGAAAGGAATGGAGGGAGAGAGAGAGAAACATCAATGATGAGAGAGTTGTCATTGATTGGCTGCCTCCTGCACGCCCCCTACTGGGGATTGAGCCCGCTACCCAGGCATGTGCCCTGACTGGGAATCTAACCCCAGGCGCCTGGATCCTTCTAGGTCAGTGCTCAACTGCTGAGCCACGCCCAGCCTGGCTCACTGGTATTTTTGAGGTGCAAATAACTGGAAGTATATTGTCATGGTTTTGCTGGAAAGAATCACCGGAACATCTGATTTAACAAGTAGCTAAGGATATTTTTAGTAGCATTTTAATTTGCTGTAGTAGTTGAAGTAAATGGAGAAAATATCTTTACAACTAATTTTTAAATTTTAAATAACTTTGACCCTAAAACCTTGTTAACATTATTATTTAGCAAGCTGAATTTTTACAGAGTTGTAGAAACAAACTTTATTAATTCCTACTAAATATTTACAGTTTCAAAATTTTGAGGTAATGAGGCTGTTAAAATAACAATAAGTGCTGAACCCTAAAGCATCCTGTTGGTACATGAATTGCCTTATACAGTGATTCCAGCCAAAAGTGGAAGAAAAAAATGTAGACTGTCTATAACCAGAGTTTGCCCTTTGTGGAAGGGTTATTTGTGAAAGAAACTGCTTTCTTAAGCAATGTTTGATACTAATCACAGGCAAACATAGCCAGCTATACTGACAGTTGTTATAAAGTAATTAATTGGCAGGAAAGTCACAACTGTCGATGGCAAGGGAAAGAATACCTCACTCCTTAAGCAACCAGCATCTTTGTCTTTTAACCAATAGCATTTCATATAATATAAATTGTCTTCCTTGATTTGCCGTATCCAGTGTGAATTTTGAGAACTCATATAGGAGAAACACCTATGCCTCCCATTACTTGGGAGATTAACTGGAAAGCAGTTTCCAGTAAAACTGGATAGTTTCCAGTAAAAATAACTATAACAAGTAAGCAATCAAAAAAATTCCTGGAACTGAAAATGGATTGTTAATTGTAATAGTAAATAAATTTAGTGCAAGAGTGGTTATTCTTAGCATCAGTACATACCTATTATTAGACTCAAGCCGGTAGTTTCAGTGGTTTAAGAATGTAGACATTCTGCTGTTTTCTTATTTTTGAGACATCTTCCTGTTTCTTAAAAATTTTGATGCCATAATTTTCTTGTAATAGCATACTTAAGGAAATGGTTATTAACTGTAATATATATCTTGTGTATCTTTTTGGTTTGTAAATTTTATCTCCTCACTTCTGAATATAATGTAGATGTTTAAAAAAATAGTTTTTCTTAGCCATGTTTTAAGTCATTGAATCTAGCTAAGCTTCAGTTTCATTTTTTTATGTTTTATAAATGAAAAGCTGAAGCTCAGAGAGGTTGGACAGTTCCTCATATCACAAAGCTAGCAAGTTAATTACCTAGAACTCAGACTCTATTGCTCTAATTCTCAGTACTAACCCCTCTACCACGCTATGTTAATTTTCTGTAAGTTAGTGACTTCTTGTCCTCTCTTTCAGCCTAACTGGCCCAAGTCAAGACTTGAGAAACACACATATTTCTCAAGTAAAATTATTTTCCTCTTCAGGAATCCTCAGAGACTGTCTTTGGGATAAAGGTGATGTTAGAGGGGTTCGTTGCTACTATTATTACCTAAGTAATCATATTGAAACACACCACACACACACACACACACAAGACTTAAATATGACAGTTTTGTTTAAACTCCCTTTTGTAAGGGGGCTTAAGGTGGCTGGGGGACAGGACAAGTAGGGATGTACTATTCTTTCAGCAGCATGCCTGGACAGACAGCTGTGCTGTTAGAATGTGTCTACCCAAATCCGTGTGCATTCTTTATGGTGGCAGTTTGCACCATTGCAAGTCTCCAGGAAAGGATAGTTTGGCTATTGGATGATGTCCATTGGAATGTGATTCTCCTCTCTCCCCCAGTAAGATAGTAATTATGCTTGTGTGTGTGTGTGTGTTCTTACACATTTAGTTTGTGGTGGGGGGTAGACTTTGAAGAGTTCTTTAAATATGAAGGAAGAAGGAGGGAATCATAATTAAATGTAATATGAACTAATATTTATCATTTTAAATGTTTGCCAGAGTATAAAAATAGTATTCTTAGGTTTCAGATATTTAAAATTTTTTTTAAATTGTGGTAAAATACACACAGCATAAAATTTAACATTCTATCAGATGTTTTAATGTATTCTAGTTTTATTTTGTTTATATAATAGTCTGTTTAAAATATGAGTTGTTCCTGTGGATGCCCCTTAGGCACTTCAGCCAGAACTCTTCTTTTCTCTCTGTTACCACTGTTTCATCTCTTACCTATTACTGAATCTTTTTACCTACTTAGAGTGCATTCCAGTGACAGAACAGAACAGAGAAATGGTGGACCTTAGCAGCTGCTGTTCCTTCATCCCTCATACAATGTCTGTGAAACCTGGGTCATGTCGGCTCTTTCCTTCCTTTCCCTCTGGGGCCTTCATGCCAGCTCCTCAGAGAATGTATAGGAAAGCCAGAGTTGGAGTGTATTCAACTCTGATCTTTCTACTTCTTTAAAAGCTTTCTTTGATTACTTAACCATGTTCAGGTCTAAACTGCTTTGCAGAACATCCAACCACAGCTTTTATAATGTGGTGCCTGCTAGTCTCCTACATGCTCTCTAGGCTCCAGCCATACTAAAGTACATGCAGTTCTCTAAACATGGTCTGTGCCTAGCACATAGTAGGTGGTCCAGAATTATTTCTTTAAAGAATGAATATATACATTGCAGTTGTACTTTTTTTACATACTAACACACTAACTTTTATGCCATTGCCAACTTGTGGCTTTTCTTTAAGACTCAGACCAAGAATCCTCTTTCAACAGGCCTTCTCTGCTTTTGTCTATATTAGTAGTCACTCTTGCTCTATGATACCGCCAAAACATTCAGGCCACATTTCTGTGTATAATAGCTGACGTATTTTTTGTTTCTTTCATTGCTATGTGGGGTTCTTTAGGGCCAGGGTTCATGTCTTATTTACCTTTGTACCCCCTAGCTTTTGGCGTAGCCTGTAGCTACTTTGTATTGCAGAAAGCCTTTAAGGTAGCTGTTGCTCTGGTTTCCTAATGCTTACATTATGAAATGTTACATATTGAATATTCCTGGCTTTTAAAATTTTAGTTCTTTTCCTTTCCAATGTGAAAATTGCTCAGACACTTGATTTGTAAAATAATCAGTATTCCAATGAATATATATAATAAGTCATGATTAGTATAATATGATTGCTTATTATGGGACTGGGATATTTGGTAGGAAGATTAGAATTGCAGACTTCATCTTCATGTGGAGGAATTATCTGAGCACTTTAAATGGTTGGACAAGATTTTGTAAGCCTTATCCTTCGGGATAAGTACATATTTTAAATTGGCCGCTCATTAAATCGTTCCCACTTAAGATGTAAGTATTATTAATTATTTGTGTTTTATAATTTCCATTCTCTTGACATCAAAAGTTCTGTCATTTTGGTATTCCTTAGAGTTAATGACTTAGTCAGTGGGTGATACATTATTTGTTCCTATGAGAAGACTTTATTTTAGATGTTTTGACTCTTCCTAATTTTAGTTGTGAAATCACTTAAGTGAAACAATAATCAAAGAAACTGTAAGCATACTAAAAATGTCTTTTTTTATTATATAAACAGCAATTGTGTGAAAACCCAAATTTATTTAGATTTATTTAAATCTTTAAAATTAAAAATAGGGTGTGGTGTTGAAGAGATCTCTGATCACTTTTTTTTCCACGTGTAGTCAGGTTCTTCCACATCAGAGCTGCCTGCCTATAGTAGATGAGCTTTTATGGGATTTACTTTTTATAAAAAAAATTCATATTGTTATAAAAAATATGTAACAGAATTGGCCATTTTAACTATTTTTAAGTGTACAATTCAGTGGTATTAATTACATTCACAGTGTAATGTCACCAGTGAGCATTAACTTCCCACTCCTCCCTCCTCACAGTCTCTGGTAACTTTAACTCTCCTTTCTGTCTTTATGAATTTGCCTATTCTATATATTTCATATAAGTGGAACTATACATTATTTGCCTTTTTATATCTATTTTGTTTCACTTAGCATAACGTTTTCAAGGTTCACCATGTTGTAGCATGTATTAGAACATCATTCCTTTTTATGGCTGCATAATACTCTATTGTGTGTATATACCACATTTTGTTTATCTGTTCATTTCTCGATAGATTCTTGGGTTATTTCTACTTTTTGGTTATTGGGAATAATGCTGCAGTGAACATTGGCATATAAGTGTCTGTTTGAATATTTGTTTTTATTCTTTTGAGTATATACCTAGGAGTGGAATTGCTGAGTGATATAATTCTATGTTTCGCTTTTTGAGGAACCACCAAACTGTTTTCTGCAGGGCTGAACCATTTTACATCCCCCAGCTGCAATGTACTAGGATTCATTCTTAGGAGACAATTCTACCTACAGGGTCTTTAGTTATACATATATTACCTTGGCTAGGTCTCTTAACCTCTCTTTTAAAAAGAGCAGTTTGACTATACAGTGGGAGGCAGAACGCCTATGTGCCTGGTGATACAAGTGTATTCGAGTCTCCAAATACTTTCTAATTTGTATTTGCTAGGTATGAGCCACTTTACAAAAAATTAGTTTATTACAGAATTTTCAGGTACATCTACATTGAAATATCATAAACTTTTTATTATTTGTACTCTGGCTATAAAAATCATGTGTTTTTTGCACAATTTATGTCAAAAATTGTTTTGCTATACACTATGCTACATTAGTGATATATAAATATAATGTATTTGCATATAATTATGTTATATTTATTATATATGTTATATATTACATGTAGACTAACATAATTAAATACTTAACACTTACAAGAAAGTAGATATTTCTAAGAGTGTAGCACCACCTTTGCATAAAGATAATTATCTCTAGATGCTTAATGAAAACTTAAAAAAAGGGAGAAAGGAATCAAGGGTAACTGCAAATTTAAAAAGAAGAAAGGAGTATTTTTCATGCCAAAAAATGGAAGTTTTGAAATAGAAGTATATCTAGTTGACATGACATGAGCAAGAACTTAAGTCAGTAGTACAAGCTTTAATATAGTTGTTACTTTCAGTAGAGTTTTAGCACATTGGAATTTGAACCTTTTATTGTCAAAATTTGTTTATTCCTTTCTATGTAATTTTATCCGTGATGATACATACATGTGTATGCTCACACAAGTGTAATTGCATAGCACCTAATTACATACCAGAATGTGTTACACATATAATGAACAGGGATGCCAGAAGTCTTGAATCTTGTGTTATGGACATTCTATTAGAAGGTTGTGATACCCCAGTGGGCCATAATGGATTAAAGAAAATAAGTTTTAGTAGGAATTCTTCCTTTGGGTCCTGATGACTGAGCACGGAGAGCTGAGTAGTTCTTATTCCCTGACCAAAAAGCCACTTTTAAAACTGGCTATGTAACCAGTCTACCGCAACTTTGCAAGAAAAGGGCCACTGTATATACCCATGTATTTTATTTTATTTATTTGTAATATATCTTTATTGATTTCAGAGAGAGGAAAGGAGAGGGAGAGAGAGAGAGATAGAAACATCAATGATGAGAGAGTCATTGATCGGCTGCAACCCACAACCCGGGCATGCGCCCTGACCGGGAATCGAACCCTGATAGCCTGGATCCTAGGTCGACGCTCAGCCGCTGAGCCACTCCCGGCTGGGCTATACCCATGTATTTTAAAAGTTGATTTTAGCATTGACTGTCTTCCAGGTAGCCTCTGAAAATAAGATTTGTGAAAGAGGTAACAGTTTTAGCCTATTCTCACCCCCCCTCCATGAATTATATGATGCAATTGGCATTAAATTAAGTGAATTAATTGCTGTTAAATTCAGGGTCCCTTATTCTGTTTATTTGGGTTTCAGTAGATAAGGAAGTACAGTGGTAACAACTAATTGCCCTTCTGAATTCTGTCTTTAGTCCCAGGACAAGATACTCTCAAAGACCGACAGTCTCCTTGAGGATGACTGTAGTTGGAAGGGGATGGTATGTCATGACTATTCTTGGAACTTGACTTGGCTGTTTCTGTGCTTCTTTGGCAGAAGCCAGAAGGGTTGGGTTGGATCTCAGGACATCTTTGGAATAATCAAGATGCTTAGTATAGCAACCCAGCTTGCAACCAGGGCTCATTCTTCTTAAAAGTTTTGTTTTTTGATCTCTTAGTGTTTTTAATCTTTTTTTTTCTTGTCAATAACTGAAACCTACTCTTCACTAGCCCATCTCTTTTTTTCCTGTTGAAATACTTACTAGTAAGTTTGCTCATTAAAGTCAGAGTTTTACTTCTAAAAAATGCTCAATTGCTTATATTTTTCATAGGATAGGAAATTGTAGCAACACTAAAAACTGAAACTGACTGCTGTTAATAACAACCTTATTACTGTTGTCTTCTTGAATAGCACTTATCTATGCCAGGTATTTGTCTGTATCTCCCAATGTGACATACTCTTAGAACTTTAAGAACTCTTTATGCATATAGTTAAAAAGGAGTGATAATTTATTTTAATCAAGTATTTTATAACTTCTTTTGATTGTAGAGACTGTCTAGCTTGTAATCTCCTTTATTAATTGGCTTCATCCTTCCCTTTCATCAGCCTTTATGTCTTACTGCTTAGGGCATGAGCTCACGTTCCCATTTATTAGATGGTGGCATGCCAGACAGTAGTAAAACTTCCTAGGATATCTGTCTGCTAGGAGACTAAAATTAAGAGCTAGATGTTTATTCCTTAAGTACTTCCATTTAAGGCAATAGTTCCCTTCTCCCATCCCACTCCTCAAATAGCTAATTTATTTTCTTTAGGTAGCTTTAAACTTGTCTATTCTAATATTCTGAATAAGCCATCAGATATTTACTAAGCTTTTATGTTGTGAAACATTCTTGGCAGTGGAAATCTAGTCTCTACCAGCTCCAAGGGACTGGTAGTGGCTTTTCTTTTCTGAGTCTGGACAAGGAACAGAAGACCATTTCAAGGGTTCCAGGGTAAGGAGCTGGATGAACACCTGTCAGCCCGCTCTAACATCCTCTTTACTTTTTTCTCTGTGCCAAAAACCAAAACCAAACCAAAACAACCCCCTCCCAACAAAACAAAACAAAACAAAACAAAACAAAAAACACTCTCTCATATCTTTTCTCCTGTTCTTGAAATAAAAGGTGCTCTAAACAGTTTCACAGGTAGTAACAAAAGGTAAAGGCACTAAGAAGAGGTCAGGGATAATCTCCCTTTTATATTTCTCTACCATCTCCTTTTTGCTTATAACCAATAGAAAAATTGAGGGGTATAATAAGACAGTTGTTAGAAGGTTTTTAGACTACACTGTGGACTGAATGAAGTAATATTCATATATGTAATATATATATTTCAGAGTATTTCAAATTCTCAGGTATACATACAGGTGCAGGGGATTTCAGTAAGGAATACCAAAGAGAAACTATAGTAGTGGAAAAGTTTTGCATTCATCGTGTCTGTAAGTGCAGGGGATGGTAAGCTTATTTCTTCATCCAAGGTGAGGAGGTAGGAGAAGGGGAACAATAATGTCCCAGAGCTTGCAGGGGAGGGAAAGTCAGAGGGAGGTAAAGGAAGAGAACCTGTTAGGAGTGGAGGGAGGTTCTACACAGGTCAGTACATATAAAAAATACGGATTTTAATCCCCATAAATAAATGGGGATTGTTTTCTTCTTTACATTAAATTTCATATGAACATACACGCACACAATAAGGTGAACTGTAATAAAAATGCTGGTTTACCAATACATGTGAAACTTTTTTCCCTTACTTTAGTGTTTTTAAAAGAGGTTTAAGTGTCATTATAATTTTAAAAAGCAGACATTTATTTGTTTTGCTTTTATATAGTCACATATCCAGCTAGTGTTCAGATGTTAATCCTTTTCATTTGTTTGAATTAGTATCCAGATAAGACCTACTTATCACAATGATAATTTAATAATAGGTATAATATTTAATAGTATATCTAATGATATTTAATAATATGATATCTATTGACATTTATATATATTTTACATCTCTGTTGATCTGTAGGTTCTCTGCCTTCACATACTGTTTTGTGCAGAGGAAAGGGTTATTCTAAAAAGCCTTTAAAAGCTCTTTGTAGCTTTAAAACTTGCTATGTTATTCAAATTATATCAGCTATTTCCTAGAACGTGCTTTCAAAATATTTATTGATGGTTTTGGAAGAATGCATATTTTTTAATTGAAAAATTTCTTTATAACTTAAGATTTTTAATAGTTTTGTAATGTCCAGTTGGGGCTTGTTATATTCATATTTTACAAAGTTCCCTATAATATTCTGGCTGGACATTTGTCTGACCCTGTTAATTCAGTATCTTCAGAAGAGACATGCTTGCTTTTTGGCCAGGGTTAAAACAGAGCTAGCCTATATGTATATTTAATAGGGATAGAATAGGCTTTAAGGGATGATTTGAGTAATACCAGCAGTGTCTCTCTGTCTACTAGTTAATGCCTAAAATTCTTTGGGGGAATTTTTTTTTGGCTGTGTAACCTATTAAGATGTAAACATTATTATAATGTTGGTGGTGGGATTATTTGTACATTAGTTTTTGTACATTAACCTCTTCAAGAACTTACTTAACTGATTATCTTTAAATTTCGTAGGTTATCTTTAAATTCTAAGGCTCTAGATTACAATTGTTCTAGAGACCTTACCTGGAGGAGTAAACATCTTTAGCTCCTGTGTAGTTAAAATAAATGGAATCCTTTCTCTTCCCCCGTTACCCCCTCCAATCAAAGATAAAATCACTTTAGCCCTTCAGATAGGAAAAGAGTGACTTGTCTGTATGTGCAGATATGTGTGCATACAGAGAGTAATAGGAGTATCCTGAGGGGTGAAAGTCCTTGGGAAAGAAGACAGATTCGCAGGAGAGGTCAGGAAAGGAGGGTACCCGCCCAGCAGAGCCTACTTTCCCAGGACCAGACCTGATTAGGAAGGTACCTTTTTTTGAACTGTAGCGTGTACTGACTTTCAGTTCTCGTCTTTGTTTTTTGACAGTGTTGATAACCTATTACTTATTATTTCTAAGGTGAATTAATTTGCATTTTTACTTTGTTATGAATTATTTTGAGCTCTAGCTCTATGAGTATTTTAGTTAGAAGTATTTATTTGTGGTCTCTACTGGGATTCTTTTTTTTCTTGGGGAAATATAACAATCAGTAAGGAACATTTGTAACCAATGGGAGTTAGGTTTGATGATTTTATTGTTCTTGTTCAGAAATGAGAAAATAAATTATACAAGACTTTTTTTGGTACATGAAACATGAACATGAAAACTCATTCTTTGAAGTTGCACAGATTTTCTTACAGAATTTTATTTCTATTTCTTTGTACTTAGGTGTAGCATAATTAAGTACATGCTATATTTTATGACAGTGTAAAATGAACTTACTCTAACCAAATCTGTAATTTAGATGTTAAGCTCTTTGAGAGCAGTCTCTGTATCTTTTCTCTTTTTTGTCCCCCACAGTATCTAGCTAACGGTAAAACCCTACTGTTAGTGCTGTGCAGAATGGAGTGTGTTATTAAGAGTTTAGTAAAATTTTCTATCTGATTCTGCACAAATCGCCCTTAGTTATAAAGCCAGTCACTAATCATATTATATCAACTATAGTTCCTTAGACTCAGAGGTACAGAAAACAGACTGACAGCTGTCAGAGGGAAGGGGGGTAGGGAGGCTGAGTGAAAAGGTGATAGGATTAAGGGGTGGAAAAACCCCTCATGGGCACAGACAACATTTTGGTAATTACAAGATGGAAAGGAGGGGGTGAGGGGAATTAGAAGAAGGTAATGGGGGTATAAATGGTGATTGAAAGAGACTTGACTTTGGCTGGTTGCCTGGATCCTAGGTCGACGCTCTACTGCTGAGCCACACCCAGCTGGGCTGGAAGTTATTTTTTAAAATATGTGAACAAAAAAGTTGGAAGAACACTGCTATATGACACTAACTAGCACAACTTCCAGTTGAGGCTTAAAATTTTCAGTCAAATTCTAGGTCATTTAATAATATGAATAGTGCCAAAAATCCAATAAGCAGTGGTAAAATCTACTCTGTGGGCCAAGTAATATATACTCAAGTACAATCAACACTGAGCTGGTTAATGTACTTACTGACTCACAGTCCATTGCAGTAAAGACTAGTTTCTCTACAACACTCATAGAGGATGATATAGGCTAATTTCATCTGGAAACTATCTTTAAATAGATTTCCTTGGTTATACTCAGTATTAAAAGACCTCCAAATTAAATGTTCTCCCATTTTCTGCTTGCCTTAATTTTTCAGAGAGTTGAAACTTAGACAAATATCACTTCTAAAGAGCAATTCCAAATTAACATCATAGAAGTATAATACAAAAAGCATAAACTCCTTTATACACAAAAGGATTTTAACCAGTCTTTCTCAAAGCACCAAGCATACTACCACTAGGACAGGCATCAAAGTCAAAACCAAGGGATTTAAAGTTATGAAAAAGGGAAGGAAAGTCAAACATAGGAAATAACCTAAAGTATCTCTTGAATTATTTAAGAACACAGTTTTAATTCTACCCACCTCTATAGAAAACCCTGGTAACAAACACGGGATGACTTTAGTGATAAAGACTAACTGGAACTTTAAGCAAACAATCTTACGGGAGAAGCTAGGGCTTAATCGAACCCTACACCCCAGAGCCCTACAGGAAGGAATCTGTGTTTATAATAAAGCTCTATGGTCCTAACTTCCCCTTCCCTGAACTTCCTTTCCCTTCTGTAAATATCCCTCCATCTTGGCATGCAAGCTTGCCACATCTGCATGCACTGGGTTGCAACCCTTCCTTTTACCCGAATAAATCTTTTGCTGATGAAACACCTAGTCAATATTATTTTCTACTTGGCATTAGTCATGAAGACCAAACATTAAATAATACCTTTCTTTAAAAAAGAATAAACAATACAAATCCCCAACATAATTGTAATTGAGAATAACAAAGAATTAAATAGAAAGTGGGAACTTAAATAATCTGTATTAGCATGAATTACTACAAACAGAAACCCTCATTCAAAAAATTATGAACTACTCTGTTTAGAGGGCTACAGATCTTTTCAAAAAAATTTACTGAATTTATTGGGGTGACATTGGTTAATAAAATTATATAGGTTTCAAGTGTACAATTGTGTAATACATAAACATGTATACTGTATTTTGTGCTCACCATCCAAAGTCAAGTCTCTTTCAATCACCATTTATACCCCCATTACCTTCACTGGGTTCAGCTGGATTTGGCTCCAAGCTTATAGGTCTGTTCTGCATGTCTTGTAATGTTCTTATGGAAATAAAGGAAGCATAAGAAGGGTGAAAAACAAACACACATAAAGCCCTGTTAAGACCCATTCAAAATTGACATACTGCCCACACTGTTAAGGCAGAGAAAGTCACATGCCAAGCCCAACATCAGTGTGGCAGGGAAATATACTTGCCCATTCTAGTGGTAGGTGATTCCAGAGTCTTTTGGCCAAGCATATGGATGTATAAGTCTATAACAGGGAGTAACTGAGAAATTGGAACAATAATCCTGTGCATCTTTTAATGAGATGTTTAATGATATATAATGCGGATGATATTTAGTAGAATGAGACATCAAAATAGAGATCTGAGGCAGTAGGAGTTAGCCAGGCGACGTGGGGTGGGGACAATGGGCAGAAAATAGTTGGGGCTGAGGGAACAATATTTGCAAAAATAAGAGGGTTTGGGGAACTATAGAGTTGAGTATGTCCAAAGTATAGGGTGAGAGGTCAGGTGTTTACCAAAAGAGGATTGGAAGGAGACTAAGGCCAAGGTCACTGCAAAAGAACCTTTTATACCATGTGAGGGAGGTTAGATTTTAACTTCAGTGCACTGGGAAAATTATTGGAATATTTTAAACAGTAGGGATGTGATCAGGTTTTCTTGTGCTCTGGAAAAAGAATCATTTTTGGCTGTTTATAAATATTAGATTGCTGTTAGATAAGACCAGAGACTGCGAGACCAGTGTGGAGAGCATTGCAAAAACCCAGGCGAAGAATGAAAGTGTCCTAAACTAAGGTAGTGGAGTAGGACAAGAAAGAGATGTTGTTGAGCTACAGAGAACTAGGTTGAACTGTTTTCAACCAATGAGTACATTGGTCACATTCTCTCAATTATATATAATTTGAATGTTAGAAAGTGGGCAGTTTTAAAATTAATATATGTTCTCAATCTTTAATTTTAGGGAACAGTGTGAATGTTAGCAGTGTATGTTAAAAATGATTTGTAAATAGTAACACTTAATACAAATGCCAATTATTAATATTATGCAGGAAGTTGTTTGAATTCCTTAGGAAAAGAGTTGATAAATGAATATGTTATTTTGTTACAACTAGAGAAGCTCTATTTAACTATTATCTCTGTGACTTAGTGTGTATTGTGCATATTTTCTACTTCCTTAGTTTAACTCTGTCCCCTTCCCTATAGTCCAGAATATTCAAAATACATATTTGTCTGAGAGAAAAACTCCTGAAATTGTTACTGCTGTTCAATGGCTTTTGATTGCCAACAAGGTAAGTCTGAACTTCTTGGTGTGGCATCCAAGTTTCTCCAAGATCTATCTGGTCCTTGCTTATGTCTCCTACTTTAATTTTCTCAGCACTTCATTTCATGCGCACATCCCCTCCACACAAAAAACAAACAGAAACCCTGGTGCCATACTAATTCCGCCCCCAGTTTCCAGAATGTATGGTGCAGTTTGCTGTCATTAATCACCTTTTTCTTGGAATGCCTTCATGCTCATTCACTTTACCTACTTCAGATGATTGATATAATAAAAATGACGTGTGTGTTTATACTGGAGGCAATATATGAAAGCCAGATTTCAGTTTACTGATACACACCTGGTGCTTGTTACAGTGCTTGGCACAAAGTGGGTGTTCAATAAATATTTGAATAATGAACAGATTGATGAATTATTGAGTTAGGCATTTTAGAATTTCTTGTAGGTTGAGTTATTTTGTTTGTGTGCAGACACATTCACATAAATTCCCTGCACAGAAACGTGTATATGTGCGCAGTTGTTGCATGCTTCCATAGAGTCAGTGAAACAGCTGACTGCTTGGATTACAGAGGATTGTATTGTAGATCTTTAGGAATGATTGAGATTTATTTGTGAGTCTCTCCATAGGAATGTCAGTTCTAAGCTTGCATTGAAGTCATTGTACCAGGTGCTAGTCTTACTGACTTCGGGAATTCCATGAGGAAAAGAGGACTGGCACATTCCTTTCATCCCTTAGATATTTTATTATCTTTTGCCTGAACAACATAGGCAATGATGTGTTGCTGCTAAGATGCAAAGATTTTGGAATGCTGAATTCCACAAATTTTACGTGTTTAGGAAGGTTCTTAGTTTCCTCTAAACTTCTATCACAATTCTAAACAGAATAGTATTTATATATAAAATAAATGGAAATTTTAAGTTCTGAAGTTAAGCTGCAAATTCTCATCTGTAGGTATCACTAAACTTTAGTGTTCTGTGATGATCTATTTATGGCATAACTTTTTAAAATTAAATTTATTGGAGTGACATTGGTTAATAAGATTATATGGGTTTCAAGTGTACATTTCTAGGATACGTCATCTGTATACTGCATTGTGTGGCCACCACCCAAAGTCAGATAATCTTCTGTCATTGTATATCTGGCCTCCTTTAACTCCCTCACCCAACTTCCCTCTGGTAACCAACATACTGTTGTCTGTGTCTCTGCGTTTCATACTAGCAAATCAAATACAACAATACATTACAAAAATAATGGCCCGGCCGGGCGTGGCTCAGCAGTTGAGCACCGACCTAGGATCCAGGAGATCGAGGTTCGATTCCGGGTCGGGGCACATGCCCGGGCTGCGGGCTCAATTCCCAATGACTCTCTCATCACTGATGTTTGTGCTTGTCTCTCTCTCCCTCTCCTTTCCTCTCTCTGAAATCAATAAAGATATATTAAAAAAAAAAAGTATCGATCAAGTGGGGTTCATTCCAGGGGCATTCTCTTGAATACTGGCCTTTTAGATGTTCAGTGGAGACTCTGAGAAAAGAAATCTGAGATGTGCTCATACTGTAGCTGCCTTTGGAGGGCTGCCTTGACCATGAGTATATCAGCGACTCTAGTAAGTTAGATGTTCTTTGTTGTAGGGCTTTTATACAGCATTTCCCATTATATTTAACTGTGGAATACTTGGCCTGTGACATCTACTTAACCTATTTTATGGAACACACTTTGGGAAATACTTGGCTTAGCATGTTACTCAAAATAGTGTGGCACATGATAAATATTCATTATTTATCAAATAAGTAGATGTATGATTTCATTTAGTTTTTAAGTCTTGAATAAGCATTTAAATTTATTAACTCTTATCTTTAGTTGGGTTATATAGCATATCATATCCTTCTCTTTTTAAAACTCCAATCCCCATTTCTAAGGAAGTTCTAGACAATGGTTTGGAAGTTTGATTACTAGACCAGTAGCATCAATATCACCTCTGGGTGAGATGAGAAATGTAAATTCTTGAGTCCCACCCTAGGCATGAATCAAAAATCTTGAGTGAGGCCCTATAATGTGTTTTTCAACAAGTGCTTCAGATGATTCATGTATATGCTAGTGTTGGAGAACCCACTCTAGGGAATCATTCATTTGGGGTTTTATTAGCAGAGGACCAAAATCTGAGAAGATTTGGATCATCTGGGTCTGAGTAGGATGAATCAGAACACCTTTCTGTACTATCTGTTGATGTTGAAAACTTTGTAAAACACATTAGAACACTAATACAACAGATGGGCATATTTTATTGCCTTAGTAATTTTACAATTGGTGGTTGTGAATTGAATTCTTTGGAAAGTCACCAGGAGTTGAGAAGGCAGAGAGGGAAAGGAAAGGAAACAGGAATGCATCACATGTAGTAAAAATATATTTTACAACTCTATTTCATTTGTACATGTTTGTATGCTAGGTCACACTATCACATATTTTTCTTACTGTGGGTTATGGGTTGGGAGCATATAAGGGGAAGCAGATATGTTGTAGAGGAATAAACACTGGATTCGAAGTCTGAAAACAGGTTTGAGTACCACTCAGTTATGACTTTTGTCAAAGCTTTGTATATCATAAGGTTGTTGTAAAGATTAAATCAGTGGTTCTCAACTGGGGGCAGTTTGCTCTCCAGAAAACATTTGACAGCCTTTTGAGACATTTTTGGTGGTCACAATAGGGGATGGGGTGCTACTGGCATTTAGCAGATGGAGGCTAGGGATGCTGCTAAACATCCTACAGTGCACAGAGCAGCTCCCCAAAACAAAGAATTCTCCAACCCAAATGTCAGTAGTGTCGTGGTTGAGGAACTCTGGATTTAAATGATTACATTTGAAAAATTGTCATATAAGGTATATAATATTTGTTTTATTATTAAGAATTTAATTTAAATATTTTAAAAAGACTTGCATCTCAGTATTATCTTTCAAAGGTGAATTTTTATCATAAAATATAGCATGTAGGGCAGATGAAGGAAATCAGCAAATCTGTATGATCTTGGGTAAGTTATTTACCTGACAGGCTTATTATAAGAATTAGATAATTAGATATGTACTAATTAGATACATGCTAATATGATAATTAAGTATATACTGATACATGTTCCAAAGCCTGGTATTCAATTTAAGTAGTGTTTTGATATATAGTAGTAGTGCAGAAGATAGAGTATTTGTGTAAGAAATGACTTGCATCAGTACAAGCAGCTTCAGAGGAGCCTGTATCTAAACACATTACATTAATTCAATCCAGATTGTTTGAGAGATTAATGTAAAAAAGTATAGCTAGCCCTAGCTGGTTTGGCTCAGTGGTTAGAGCATCAGCCTGCGGGCTAAAGGGTCCTGGGTTTGATTCCGGTCAAGGGCATGACTTTGGTTGCAGGCTTGATCCCTGGCCCTGGTCGGGGCACATGTGGGAGGCAACCAGTTGACGTGTCTCTCTCATATCAATGTTTCTCTCTCTCTCTCTCTCTCTCTCCCCCTTCCACTTCCACTCTCTCTGAAAAGCAATGGAAAAAATATCCTTGGGTGAGGATTAAAAGAATTAAAAAAGTGTAGCTACCAAGGACTTTTAATCAGAATTCCAAATTTATGAAACAATCTCTCAGTATGTTCCCTCCTTTCTTTCTTTTAAACTTTTATTTATCCATATACATACTGGACAAGTTCATCTAGTCTCAGGGCTTTAAATATTTGTTGTTGTTAATGATTCCCAAATTTATGTCTCTGGTTCAAATTCCTCCTCTGAACTCACTCTTATATCCAGCTGCTAACACCACATCTTCCTTTGCATGTGTAATAGGTTTCTTAAGCTTAATATATCCAAAATGGAGCTAACTAACTAAATGGGGTCATGGTACACCCCTTAAACCTATTCCTCTGGTCTCTCACCTCATTTTCCCCCCCGCCCTATGATTTTTACCGCATATCATAAATTAGACTAGTGCTAATGGTGAACTTTACTATGTCATAGCTCACATAGTCATGTGAATACTTATAGTACTGTGTATTTACAGTTTCACACTGACAGATCTAGTAAAAATAACTTTAATACAGAATTTTATTAACTAAGATATGTCATTAAAGTTTTCAGTAATTTTGTAATTTCAGTGATAGTCTTGTTTTAAGCTGGAGAGAAATAGAGAATTCAGCAATGAAATCAAAGGGATTGAATGCTGAGAGTGTTTTTATAGATTATTTGAACAGAAAATGTGTATTAATATGAATGTTAAACCAAAAGAATTTTGTAATTTGAAGTATGGCTTTTTTCTTATTACCTCTGACACTCATGCTGTAGGGAGAATTCCATTGCTTTGGATAGCCAGCAGTCACTGAAATAAGGGTAATGAATGAGGTCTTTGTTTCTCTTAGTTAAGTCATTTGGAAAAATGTGAGCTCAGCCAGCAGGAAGTAGCTTGTAGCCAGGACCCAAGTATAGGGAGTGTATTGCCTCTTTTTAGATATCGTAAAACTAGCTCCTCGGGTCTGAAACAGGAAAAACCAGCTTTTTTGATTTT
Organism: Miniopterus schreibersii; assembly: GCF_964146895.1. Taxonomy (NCBI): domain Eukaryota; kingdom Metazoa; phylum Chordata; class Mammalia; order Chiroptera; family Miniopteridae; genus Miniopterus; species Miniopterus schreibersii. The sequence continues at coordinate 19,720,003 of NC_138119.1, read as the reverse complement.
TAGCATCACATGAAAGGATTGTTATGTTGCTAAGTTATTTGCACGACAGTGACATGTGTCCTAAAGGGTAAGGTTAGAGAACCTTTAGAACTATAGCTCCTAATGAGTACCCACATATATATTACTTTTTTGTGTAAGATGTGTGTGAGGTGAACCATACAGTAGGGAAAGACTTTTGTTCTGCTCATCCTTTGAGGACAAATCAAAAGGAAAGACACAGTCTATTTTGTTTTGACCTAAATAAGATTGTTCTAAGAAGAGGTGAAAGTTATACAGTTAATTAGAGAATAGGTTATATGTTAGGATGCATTCTAAGTTCTGGCATGACCTGTTACAAATTTTTAAGAAACTCTTCTCTGAGTCACTGTGCATTAACTCTGGAAAAATGTGTGATTACTCTGCTGCCGGGAGTAAATGATGAAATTTTGTTTCCTGTGATGGAATAGACTAGTTGGTAAGCACGTTCAGCATTCTGATTAGTTTCTTAGGTTTGAATCTTCAGTGTTATCCTACATATGGTCAGATGAATCAAGGTCATTCCACTTGGGGAGTCTGGCTGTCTTCAGATTCTTCACCAGAAGGTAAAAAAGGGACTTTCCCCAATGTTTTTGTATTACTCTCTTGAATGAGGGAGGCAGCCTGGACTAGTGAGAGGAGCACTGGCTTTGGAGTGGGACAAGATCTAGGGTTTTGAATCCTGGCTTTACAAATTTGTCAAGTTACTTAATATTTCTGAGTATTTGTATGTTAGTGATAATAATACCTGTCTTTGAGAGGTGCAGATAATATTATAAATGATAATATATCAGTGAAGGCTTTGAGTCCAAAGCATGTTGACTTCTGTGGTTTTGTAATTAGAGAAAGCTCCCACTCTAACAGGAGCAAATGAGTCCTTTTAAGTGTTTGGGGGTTTTGGATGGGTATTCTCAGCCAGAGTGATAACTTATTTCCAGTGGTTTGTGACCCTCCAAAGCTCAGTGCTACCCTACAAAATCTCATCCTTTTAGATTTAATTTCTCTTGTTAGGGAAAAATTGAATTAAATTCAATCAATCAATTTAAAGTCCAGGATCCAGGACAAGCCTTGAAGTACTCCCATACTTAGAGTATCATTTTCATCCTGTCTGAAGAACTTACTTTAACAATTCTCTTATATCAGGTCTGCTAGCAATAAGTTCTTCCCTTCAACTGAAATTGTCTTTACTCGCCTTCATTTCTGAAGGGTGTTTTTTGTGAATATAGAATCTTGGTTTGACAAATTTTAGGTCGACAAGCTGTCAAAATTCTGTATCCACAAAAAATATCCTTCAGAAAGGGTATTTTCTCTCAGCACTTATGGTAATGTTTTTTCACTTCTTTATAGCCTCTATGGTTTCAAATGAGAAATCTGCAATATTCAAGCGATTGTTCCCCTGTAAGTTTGATCCTGCACTTTTGTCTGACTCTTCTCTCCCTGAGTGACATCATTCAGATCCATGGAGCTAAATACTATCTGTATGCTGCTGTCTGCAGCCCAGGATCTTCTCCGAGCTCCAGATTTATATATCAAGGTGTTTAATTATATCCCTCAAATTTACTTGTCTATGGTAGGACATTTAATTTATACTATTACTGCTTTTGAGTAAATTACATGGCCATCTACCCATTTACTCAAGCTTGCAAGATGGCAGCATTCTTTTTCTCCCTCTCTCCTTATCTTATATACAAGTAATCTGTAATCTTTATCAATTCCACCTCCAAACTGGATTTTAAAGGTTTTCCACTTTTCTTTGTTTTCACTGACATCATTCTATTACAAGCCAACATGTTCCCATTCCTGAACTGCTGCATATTTTTGTTTCTAATTTTGTTCCCCATCTAATCAATTTTTTTTCACCCAGTAGCCAGAGTGACCTTTTACAAAATGGAAATCAGACCATATGACCTCCTTGCTTAAAACTGTTCAGTGGACTTCTGTTGTACTTGGATAGAATCCTAAATCCTTAAGGGCTTGGTCTGGCCTGCTCCTGTCTATCTTACTAATTTTTGTGCTCCTGTTCTTACTTTCTCCACTATAGCCACACTTCATTTCCTCTGCATACTAGATTCTTTCCTACTTAGGGTTTTTACACTTGCTACATTCTCTCAGTTTAGATCTTTTTTTTTTTTTGCTGTAGCTTAAGTGTCACCTTCTTTAAAGGAGTGAAGTTCCCCACCCCACCCTGTTATCTTTATCTCTTATGGACTTTATTTATTTGCCTAGCACCTGATATGGTAAATAATACTTCAGTTATCCCCTCTTTACTCCTAGTTATAAGAGCATTTGAAAATGTAACTATTAATTGGTAATTTAAATAGCAGATTTACTGATTAAATAGTAAATCATATGCTAGAGAATATAAATCCATATAGAACATGGATTATGGAGCTTCTTTTCCTTATATTTTTTATAATCTAGGGAAAGAGAATTTCATCCTGGTATTTGGAATTCTGAGTCATTAACTGAAGTAACCATTAGTCATTTAACTTGCTTTCCTCATAATGTTAACAGTACTGGCTTTATAAGGGTTAATTTTATTGAAGGTGTAAGCTTTGTTTGTTTAAACTATTAATAATTACTGCTATCAAAGTCATTCTTCCTCTAAAAGGTTACATTACAATTTTGTTTCAGCTTTACTGAAGGCTGTTTCAATTCTGCTATCCTATCATTTTACCCTGTTACCTTTACTGACTTGGAGCTTGGCTCAGTGGCTGGAACATAGTAGGTGCTTAGTAAATATTTATTGAATCAGTGAGTGTTTTCAGCTGTATAGTTACAAACATTCTTGTATTACTTTTGTAGATTATACCACTAAACTCGTTTATTATTTGTAGATGTTACTAGTTTAATTCTCCTAAGGCACTCTCATTTTTAGGTTCTTAAATTTATTCAACTTTGTTCCTATGTATTAAAAAAGTAGGTTTTGGCTTTTAAAAGTTTTAGCACTGAAAAGTTTTCAACACTATCATGCCATGTTTTTAATTTTTATTAAGCTGTAGAGTCAAATGTTAGTGAAAGCAGTCATTTCCGGGCTTCTGTGCTTATGAATCAGATTGTAACTATTTCTTTGGCTGTGGATTTGTGGTTTCTTGAACTAATTTAAGTGATGCAAAAGATGAGTCTCCTTAGGCGTTTCCTCTTGTTTCAAAGTGTATTTGGTGTTTTATTGTAAATAGATTTTCTCCGAGGTAAACTTCTCTACAGTCTCACTTCATCATCCATTATGAATGAAATCCCATCTGGTCCATATGTATTTTATTATTTGTTACCCGTGTGTGTGTTGGTTTTTACTTGCTTTTTCAAAATAATTCCTGGGGTTTTGAAGTAACTCTATTCTGACTCAATATTTTGCTACTTACTAAATATTTTCCTTTAGGTTACCCTCCACCCACTTTGGTACTTATAAATTCTTACTCTTCTATTGGTTCCCTCTGGCCACTGGGTACATGAGTCAGGGTCACATGCATGTGGTATTGCTTGTCAGAGGAATTCTAAGACTTCCTCATGACATAGAACAGTTTAACTTTGTGCTGGGCAGAGGAATGGTCCTGGGGACAGTTCTGCTTCCACCTGATAGTTATGGCAGAGATCAGGACATGCTGCTTTGCTGCTTGTGCAGTGAGGCCTCAGAAACTGCTCTACCCACCTTAACAGGTATGATTTGGAGGTGATAGTTTGGGGGAAGGTAGATAATCACAGTAATCAAGTGCGAATGGAGATTTCAAAAAATTAATCTTATGTGTTACTATCTTCATTCTTGGCCAGTGATATTTCGTGTGTGTGTTTTTTTCTGATATTTTACAGTAGGACCTCAATAAGTACTGAAAGAAAGAATAAATGAATAATATGTAGTATTTTGTGGTATTAAGATACATGTGGCTTGATATGAAGAACTTAAATTATATTTTGAGAACTGTTGAATGATTTATCCAACCACCTTAAATAGCTTTTAAAAGAGGTATTACAAAGTATTAGCGTTTTAGAGAATATGCAATCATGTTAAGTAGAATTTTGACAAGATAAGTGGTTGTAAAGTACTTGGAAATGCCTAAGCTAAAAATTTGTATATTAATTTTTCCAAATTCTACCCGACAGACTTCTAATTAAACTGATAAGAGTTACTGAATGACTAATTGGTGAAAAGTGTTTTTAATGCAATCAAACATTAAATTTAGGAATCATCTCTAAATTTGAGTTTGAGTTTTAGTCTGGATTTTAACTTGTTTAATCCTGCTAATTTACTTTGTATAAGCTGCTATTTCTATGTTTAGCCTTATTTTTATTGTATCCTGCAAGTGATGACTTTTTCTTAATAGTCGTAATGTATTTCTGCTACTTGAGGCTTGTATTCTATAAATGAAAATTAGTCTTCTGTCGTCTCATCATAACTGTTATCTATTCTATAACAATGCTTATAAAAGATTAACTTGCTATCTAAGGTACCTAATGTATAGCAGTCACTTGACATTGTTCAAAAAGAAAACATTCCCAGACTACACACTTGCATTTGGGTGGGGGGCACGAAACATCTGAATCATGCAGATGTTTTTCTGTTTTAAACCAGTGAGGAAAGTGTTGTAGACTAGACCCACTGGATAACACTGTGACATTTACTTCTATGGGATTTTTTTCTCTATCTCTTTTGCCTTTATTTCTTAGCTTGTTCTCCTCATTTAGTTGTTTAAGTCTTTATGATTTAATGCATGTTCATTCTTGGCCTCAGGAAAATGTTAGGATGCTTTTTTTGTCTTTGAAAATTTTCCCCTTTGTTTTGTGCTAGTGGTAGGATGGCGTTTCAGTGGATATCCTGTGCAGACGGTATGGGAAGTTGACCCTTAGTTCTCTGAGAACAAAAGACTTAGTGGGGAAAAAAGAAGAAAGGAAGGAAATAAGATCTTTTGACTTGACCAAAAAGGTCATAAAGCCAGAGATGGGGAGAAGGGGAGTGGGGAATAAAAAGGATTGTTTTCCATTGTGGTTCTTTAGTACTTTGGCCTCAAAAATTACTTTTATCTTGTATTCATTATTTTGTGTATTTGAGAAATGTACAGTACTGTTTGTTCTGAATACAGGGTGGGCAAGAGGTTTACAGTTGTATGGAAAATAATACAATAATTAATAAATAATACAAGAATAAGCTGCTTTGCATACTCACAACTGTAAACCTACTTTTGCCCACTCCGTATATCTTTTAAGTTTATATAGAATTGTGCTGTAGGTCTCATTCTCTTTTCTCCTTTTGTCAAATAACATGGTTAAGGAGCTGACTTGCCTTTAACAATTCTCCTTTAAGCTTGATGGAGTTCCTCTTCAGTACATGTAAACTACATGTCATAGACGTGTCTTGCACATTGACAGTCTGTCACTCTACTGTCATCAGTGCAGAATTCCTGCTCATCCAATTTTAATGCTTTTTCTCTCTGAAACCTTTTCTGACTTCAGAACTTTGTGTTCTGTTCTGTCTTCTGTGAGTACATGATTCGTTTATTCAACAAATCTTTTTTGAGAGCCTCATATATACATGCACTATTCTGGATGTTTGGAATTTATCAGTGAACAAAGCAGACAGAAATCCCTGCCTCATAAAACTAGTATTCTAGTTTGGGGGAGTTACCTTAATACACATGAATATAATAATAAGTAAATTATATATTTTGTGGTAATAAGAGCTATGGAGAGAAATAAATCGAAAAGGGAGACGTGGGGGACGTGGGAGCATTGTCAGGAATAGATGTATTTTAAAATAAGACAGTCAAAGAATGTTGCACTGAGAGGGTAACATTTGAGTGAAGTGTCATGTGGATATCTTGGGGAAGAATGGTTTAGGCAGAAGGTAAAACCAGTAAAATGTAGGGTTGTGAGGCAGAAGTGTGTCTGCCTTGTTCAAGGAAGGCCAGTGGCCAGAATAAGGTAAATTAGGGCAGAAGTAGTAGGAAGATGAATTGGGTATGATAACTTGTAAAGGGCCTTGCAGGCCCTTGTAGGCCCTTGTTAGGACTTTGGTTTTTACTGTAAGATATAGGGAGCCATCTAAGAATTTAGAGCAGAGGAGTACTACTGTCCGACTTATGCTTTAAAAACTGGTTTGTGTGTTGAAAATAGACAATAGAGAACAAAGATAGAAGCATGGAGATCAATTAGGAGTCTAGTGAAATAATCTAGGTGAGGGATGATGGTGGTGGTGACAGGGTGATAATCGTGGAGGGGGTGAGAAATGAATAGATTCTGAAAATAATTTTGAAGGCAGTGCCTATAGAATTTCATGATGGATTGGATATGATATGTGAGAGCAAAAAAGGAATCATGAATGGTTCCGAGGGTTTTTATTCCCCTACCCCCAGCTTTATTGATAGAGTTGACATACAAGATTATGTAAGTTTAAGGTTTACAGTGTGTTGATTTGATACACTTATATATTGTAAAATGATTACCACCATAGCCTCATGCACACATCATGTCACATAATTACCATTTCTTTTTTTGTGGTGAGAACATTTAAGATCTGTTCTCTTAGTAACTTTCAAGTATATAGTACAATATTATTAACTATAATCACTATGCTATACATTAGATCCCCAGAACTTACTCATCGTATAGTTAGAAGTTTGTACTCAAACTTTCAAGGTTTTTGGCCTGAGCAACTAAAAAAATGAAATTGCCATTAATTGAGATGGGGAATTCTGTGGGAGAAGCAGATTTGGGGGAAGGAACGGAGAGTAGTTTTTTTAATAATAAGTCCAAATATCTGTCTGTACTCTTTATATTCTAAAGTTTAGTGTGAGGCTAGTGTATAGTAGGTGTTCACTCACATAGATGTTCCTAAAATTATTAGTTTTGTAAACTTTACATTGTAATATACTGGGTTTCACAAAATAAGGTATAAATGTATGGCATTTGCTGTTTTTGAGTTGGTTTAAGAGTTGGTTTTAGTGTCTATTTGATTTCCTGTTTCTAACTTGGTCATTGATAATACAAAAGTTAAGTTACCCTTGATTTTTGTTTCTCTTAAAATTTCAAACAAGGGTACTTCTACTTAAAAAGAAGGAAATGCACTTGGTTTGATAATCATTAAACAGAGTAATAATCACAATACATGGTAATGTGTTATCACCATGACTGGCAAGAAACATCAGTGTGGATCATGCTATGTTTAGTATACAATCTAAAAAATATTTTGAATAATCTCTGTACTTCTTTTTGTGTTAATAAAGGGTTGCCATTTCGTAGTCCAGTGGAAATTCTGCTAGAATAGATAATTCTTCATTAGAATAAAGAAAAACAGTACATGTGGCCAGTTTAAAGGATGTTTCATGTAATACAGTGTTCTGTTTGTTTTATAATTCTAATTGGTTATTTTAGTATATAATACAGCTGTTTGCATTCACTGTGACTCTGCCTTTAAACAAGGAACAACACATCTGTTTCATGTTAACTTGTCAGGACATGTGGGTATACTTTTAGGTTTGTCATAATATTCTTAATGTAAAACAAAATTTAATTAGTTGTGGAATTTTAAAAATATATTTCTTTTAAGAGGAGAAGAAATGTGATGAAGTGAAATAAACTCTAAAACTGTTAGAATTACAGATTCAACCTGCAACAGGAATTTCTATTTCATGTATAGACAGTTACGAAGCCATTTTTAAAAAAATTGGTAATGCTATTTTAAGATTATAATACATGCCATTGTTTCCAGTCACTTACATTTTTGTGTAATTTGGTCATTCATTTAGTCAACAGTTATTGAACATATATTAATGAAAGAAAAATGCCATTCTTATGCCAAAGAGCACATTTTGAAGTTTGAGAGACAAACGTGAATTGAGGCTATAATAAAGATAAAGATAGAGGGTATTAATGCAGCAAATGTAATGTTTTTTGAAAGCACTGGGAGGAGCAGCATGTGAGGCTTCCTAGGGGAGGTTGTATTGGAGCTGAGTGTTATGAAATGAGAAGCCAGCCAGTGGAAAGAAAGGGTGGAATGAGACCACATTCCAGGTAGACAGGACAATGTAAACAAAGGCAAAAAGATCAGAAACAACATGGTGTATATTAACATTTAAAATTGGACACGTGGAGTGGGGAGAGGTGAAGCTGGAGAAGTAGGTGGAGGCAAAAGCCCACTGGTCTTAAAGCCCTTGAAGGCCATAGTAAAGAGGGTTTAGCTTGATGGTGAACTGTTGAAGAATCTTAAGAAGAGTGACATGGTCAACTTTTGTTTTGAATAGATCGCTTTGCCAGCTGTGTGGAGGATGGATTTGAGGGAGACAAGACTGGAGGCAGTAGTCCAGGTGAGAGATGATGGGGATCTGACCTAAGGCATTGGCCGTAGAGATACAGAGGAGGGAATGGATTTGAAAAGAAAGCAAAACTCAGGTTAAAGGCTTATTCTGCTTCAAATATGAAAAACTACTTTTAAATTAAAAGTGAGTGGAGGAGAGAGGGAGGGGGAAGCATCATAGAAAAGTTAGTGGCATATAGCTGCTAAAATAATTCCAGTTATTAAGAAAAATGCTACCGGAAGAACAGTATTTTTTGTACAATTGAACTGGGTTGTAAGAAGATGGTAAAGGGATCACCTGTTTGTGTAGTATGACTACACTTAGCAACCATAAAGCCTTGAGGAAGAAACCAGGTCTTACGAGGCTTCCACCATTACTCACGATAGAAACTCAATAAATGTCCAGTGTTGGTGATATTTTCTAGAGCCTTCAATTAAGTTATTGATATTTTACAAAAACGTACTGCTAAGGAAAAGAAAATGGAGCAGAATTTTTTATTTATTTATTTATTAAAACAACAATTGCAAGCTATTATAGACAGTGTTGGCATGGTAACACCAAGGTATTTTGGAGTGGCAAGAATATTTTGTATTAAACCAAAACATTTTTTCTGTTGTTTAACAGTTAATTTTAGGATTTTTTTTCTAGAGGCACTATTTTTACATGTAAATGGATGGTCTGGATTTATACAATACGTACATATTTCTTAAAATCTTTTATCTTTTCCACAGTTTGTTTTATATGTACAGAATAAGGAAAGGAGAGTAGTTTGGGAGTACTTATAAAACGTAACTGTTCCTTCTTAAAACCACCGCTCCACCATAACAGAATATCTAATATCTAATATCTAATTGCTAATTCTTCTTGATATCTTTTTTTCATTTTGAGAAAACGGTGCTTTTCCTGTTAATTTCTGATTTTGGTGACTGCATATAAATCACAGTTAAATGTGTTCTTTTAATTTTGTGTTTTCTCTATCTTGTTATATTTTCAACAAGTAGACATCTCTTATGTTTAGGAGACAGGGCCAATTGTTCTTTCTTTATTATTCCATAACTATATAGTTATGTTCCTCCCAGGAGCTGCCCGTCTATGCCAGCAGCTAAAATACTGCGTATATACTAAATTCAAATGAATTTCCAACTGTTGAGCTTACTGTGAGTTCCTTTCTCTTCTTATGTCTTTCAGAAGCCTTGCACCGCCCCTATGGTTGTGATGTTGAACCCCAGGCACTGAACGAGGCCATCAGGTGGAGCTCCAAGGAGAACTTGCTGGGAGCCACTGAGAGTGATCCTAATCTCTTTGTAGCACTTTATGATTTTGTAGCAAGTGGTGATAACACACTCAGCATCACTAAAGGTGAGCTTCTGGGTAATATCCTTTCACTTTTCAGTTTTCATTAGTGGTTAGGAAATAAAGGGATCTGTTCTAGATTCTGCCTCTAAAATTAGCTAGGTGATCTGGGCCCAGATACTTTTGGTTTATAATTGTCTTTTTTTAAAAAAAACAAAAAAACTCATCCAAGAATAGGTTTTTTCATTGATTCCAGGGAGAGGGGAAAGGAGAGGGAGAGAGAGAAACATGGATCAGTTGCCCTGACCCAAGATTAAACCCGCAACCGGGGTATGTGGCCTGACTGAGAATTAAAACTGTGAACCTTCAATGCACACGGTGACACTAACCACTGAGCCACAACAGCCAGGGCATAATTGTCTTTTTTAACCTGTATATGGGATAATGCCAGTTTGTCTACTTTATAGGCTTATTAAGGATGAAATGAGATAAAGTACTTTTAGAAAAAACACCACACAATATATACATAAACTCCTCATTCTCAGAATTTGTATTATATGTAATATGTCAGCATTCATCTGCAACAAAGGTAAGGTTCACTATACATCTCTTCTCCTTGATTGAATCATGTTGTCCCTGACTTCCTGCTTACCTGAGAACTGTTTGCTACCAGTTTGTAATGAGATTAAGAGCTTGCACCCAAAATGCAAACCACCTACATCATTAAGTACACTATTTATTATTTAGTTCAGCTGACATTTTCTTTTTTTGGAGCAAAACTTTTGGCGTTAAGAAAGTGTTCTTAGTGATTCACAGTCTAGCACAAGCCTCTTATTGTGGACCTGCTTTGAGTGGCACTGGCCTAGATAGTTTATCTCTCATTTGTGTTTATATGAATTAGTGTGGTATGAAGGGTTTCTATTGTAGTAATACTCTCAGATTAATAGTTTATCTCAGTAGTAAATTCTTATAAAAGGGAACACTAAGAACATGACCAAATAAAATCATCCATTATTGGTTTTTGAACAAGGACAGGAAATGTGAAACTTTTATGAGAAAGGAATAGAAGTATGGGGCATTGTCACTGTGTACATGAATTGGATTGCCAATTTGCCTAAGCTTGGTTTTGAACTTATAAAAGCCTCCTACTGGGAAAAACTATATTTCAGGATAGTTTTTAACTCAACAAAATTGTCACGATGTGATTATTTGTCAAACATGCCTTTTATTTTGTAAGGTTCAGAATGAGATATTAAATGGGAGTGGACATGCCAAATTAAGACAGGCCTCCATTCAAGGAATGTTACCCTTAAATAAAATTTTTACATACATCAGTTTTTAAAATTCGGCCAGATGCATCAAAACCAGAAATGCTTAGACCTGAGTTTCTCAAACGGGCGTATAACTATGTCCCAGGGTGGGTGCGATGGCATGTGTGCATGTGCCAGGAGGCTTCAGAGGCACAGGAAAAGTGAAGTGCCTTATCTCCTCGTGTCAGTTTACTTAGAGATTTTGGGTAGTTTTGGGGTTGGGATGTGTGTAAGGTGTGTGTTTATGCATTGGGAGGAAATTTTTACACAAAGTTTTAGGATAAAGCAAAGGACTTCATAGAAATTTTATACTTTTCGGTAGTCTTTTTGAGCTACAACAAACCCTTATACCTTTACTGATAATTCAGTGGAGAAGTTTGTGAAACTATGACTCAGAACATTCTTTCCTAGATATAATTTGCAGGTCAGTATTTTCCGAGATAGCTCAGTCACCAAGGAAACGTTGATAAAGTCTGTTGTAGGATTCCCTTTACCTTATGGCCAGCAGGGATTTCTCATAAAACCCATGAAATGCCAGATTTTCATATCAGGTTCTTATTAATATAAAATAATGTCATGCTAAAGCTTTTAAATTTTTTTAAAGACAAGAAAATATACTTACAAAATAAAATACTTATTTTACTTTTTTTTTTTTTTTTAAGAAGGTAATTTGCTTGAATTAAGAAACAAAGTTCTCCCAGGATTCCTCTGTCAATAGGACCAATGTTTTGTATCCCTACCAGCCTGTACCCCTGTCAGTTTCTTTGTAGAGTAGAAAATTCTTCTCCTAACTACCAAAAAGAGAGGAAAACAGACAGACAAAAGTCTAGGGTGTTTCATTGTATCCTAATTGGATTACCTGTCATTACCAGTTCTTTACAAGGAAGTAGTAATAATATGCTTAGTAAAATACATAGTGTTTACTTCTTCCAGCTTTTGTGGAGTAAAAGAAAAAAGCTATAGAGTAGGTTTTATTTCGTTTTTCTAGCAGTACTAAGACTTTTTCCTGTGCATTTCCACCACCACACTCTTATCTATTTGTACATATGTATATTTCATATATATAAAATGCATGTGAGTCCATATTCTTGTGTTTTTTCCTCACTGAATGTCTCATATCCAGATGTCTTGGTGAGATAGGGCTAATAAAAAGTTATCTGTTAATAGACATTTCTGTAGGCTACTGAAATAAATTAGATAATGGCCAGAATAATGATTCTGAGTTTTTCCTGACAGCCTTTGCCTGGTATTGGACCACCCCACCATGTGCTTTTTTTTTTGCTTTTTTTTTTTAATTGGAGAGAGAAGAAGGGGGAGGGGGGGAGAGATAGAAATATCCATGAGAGAGAAACAATAGATTGGCCACCTCCTGCACACACATACTGGAGATTGAGCCCAAAACCCGGGCATGTGCCCTTACTGGGAACTGAACCAGCAGCCTCTTGGTGCATGGGATGACACTTAATCCACTGAGCCACACTGGCTGGGTGCACCTTGTGCTTTTGATTGATTTGGCCTTTTTCTGCTTTCTGACCCTGAGAAGTGGGTGTGAACTCTGTAGGAAGGTTTGATTCTCTCAGAGTTAGGGGCCTACGGCCTTATAAGGATTATTTAGATGATCAGTTATTACTACTGATATCTCTTTTATCTTCCCTATCTTGTCTGTGCTGTAAGTATAGGGGCAAGGTATATGTTGATGGAATCTAAAGTCGATGTTTGCAACTTTAATGGCGCAATCAGGGACATTGAAGTTAGCAAAGATACTCTGAGTAACTTGGGTCTTGGGTTCCAACATCAGACTTGGCTTCCTTTCCCACACACTAATTTTAGAGGATTGGATAGGAGTGACTCATTCTTTGTGAGGAATGGGAGGGAAACTGGGAAACTATTTAAAACTTGAGTCCTGGAAAAGATTGTGCTTTGGGAGTCCTCACTGCTCACCTCCCATCCCCCAAACAATTTTCTTTCTGAAAACATTGCTGAAAGCCCTGTGGTCTATGCTTTTGTTTTTTTACATTGATGGTTTTGTTGCCTTGATGCCAAGTGAAATTTAGAAGTAACGTTATGTTTCCCATGGCTTATCCCTAGTTCTTGAATGCTTGTTAATATTGAACCATGTATCAGATACATTCCTTGACAAACTGTTTTGGGGGGAAATGAATTTTATTTTTTTTGAAGGCTGAGACTGTTATTTTCCAGCTATTTGAGTAACCTTTTTATCATTGTATACATGGAGTTTTCTAAAGACATTTTAGTTGGTATAAAAACCTTTAAAAACCTGTAGTAAATGCCAGAATGCCACTTCTAATTATGCTGATTTGTGTAAGCTACAAGCTAAAGAGTTCAGTGAGGATATGATGAACAGCCAAGTTTGTGTTTATCATATAAAAAAAAATTTGTTGCCTGGCCAGCCATGGCTCAGTGGTTGAGCATCAACCTGGGATCCAGGGGATTGAGGTTCGATTCCCTGTCAGGGCACATGCCGGGGTTGCGGGCTATATCCCCAGTTGGGGGCGTGCGGGAGGTGGCCAATCAATGACGACTATCTCATCATTGATGTTTCTATCTCTCTCCCTCTCCTTTCCTCTCTCTGAAATCAGTAAAGATATATATAAAAAAAAATTGTTGGCATAAAAGTTCCTGATTCATTTTTCAGTGAGTTTCAAGTTTGACAATAAAGTGCTTTTGAGATAAAATCTTCTCTTTCATTTTATGACCTCATGGCTAGGTGAAAAGCTACGAGTCCTTGGTTACAACCAGAATGGTGAGTGGAGTGAAGTTCGCTCTAAGAATGGCCAAGGTTGGGTGCCAAGCAACTACATCACCCCAGTAAACAGTCTGGAAAAACATTCCTGGTACCACGGACCTGTGTCACGCAGTGCAGCAGAGTACCTACTCAGCAGTTTAATCAATGGCAGTTTCCTGGTGCGAGAAAGTGAGAGCAGCCCTGGGCAGCTGTCCATCTCGCTCAGGTACGAAGGGCGTGTGTATCACTACAGGATCAATACCACCACAGATAGCAAGGTAAGACTGGCAACCACCTCTAGGTATGGACAGGCTGCTCTTTAGAAACTGTATTCAGAATGATTGGAGACTATAGTTTTCATGTCTGACATGAAAGAAAATAATCACCAATGGGCTGTTTGGCATCTTAGAGCTTACTCTTTTTCAAGAGAACATGGTAATGAAAATTTAAAACAGTCTTATATTAATAGTTTAATGATGAGCTAGATGGGAAGAAAAATGAAGGAAATTGTTGGATAGGTTAGCTGTTCTATTGAATAGTAAATGCAGATGGAATAATTTCTTCCATTCCTTTCCTCTGTGTGATATGCGCTGTAGGGGAAAAGCACAGGCTTTGGAGCAAGCAGACCTTGCTTGCTGTGTAGCTCCACCTTTATTTATAACTTTGTGACCTTACATAAGCCTCAATTTCCCATCCCACTTTATTGGATTCTTGTCAGGATTAAATGAAATAATTTCTGTAAAATGTAATGGCTGGTACAGAGTAGGAAATAAGAAAATTTGAATTCTCTTTTTCTTTTGTACTTCCTTATATTGTCTCTTGATGAAACCAAATAGAATCAGGTAAGTAATAATGTGCAGGAGACCTAGCAGCTCTACTTCTGGTTACATACCCAACAGAAATGAGTGCGTATATGTACAGCAGGCATGTACAAGAATGTTCAGAGCAGTATTAGTTGTAATAGCCCCAAACTAGAAACCAGTAGAATGAATTAATAAATTGTACTATATGCATAAAATGCAATCTCATACAACAACAAAGATGAACGTAGTACTGATTACACAGATCGTGAAAACTATGGCTTGAAGTTGCCTACTTTTGTAAATTTTATTGCAGTATAACCACACCCATTTGTTTATGTGTTGTCCATGGCTGCTTTCTCAGTATTACAGCAAATTTGAGTAGTTGTGACAGAGATGCTATGGCCACAAGGCTAAAATATGTACTGTCTGGCCCTTGACCAAAAAGTTTGCTGATCCCTGCTATAGAGGAATCTCACACACATGAACCTGAGTGAAAGGGATCAGTGGTTGCTAGGGGATGGGGATGGGTGCAGTGGGAATGACTGCTAGTGGGTGTAGGTTTCTTTGTGGGGTGATGAAAATATTCTAGAGTTAGGTAGTGGTGGTGGTTGGACAGCCTTGTGAATATACTAAAACCACTGAATTGTACACTTGAAATTGGTGAATTTTATGGTATGTGAATTATCACAATAAAGTTGAGCAGTCTAGATAATTTGTAAACTGAGAAATCTTGGACGAATAGATAATATCTCTATTTAACATTTTAATGCTATAAAATACTATGAGTCTCTTAAGATTCTGACATTCTACAGTCTGTATTAGGCATGCTGGTCTTATAATGTTTTACTTCTGCCTTAAGATTTAGGTTTTGTAAATGTATTTTTGCCTGAATTAAGTGCTAATGTGATGAAAACTGCTTTTATTTTATTATTTTGTTTTTATTTAATTCATTATTTTACTTTTTAATCTTCACCTGAGGATATTTCTCCATTGATTTTTAGAGAGAGTGGAAGGTAGGGAGGAGGTGGGGGGGGAGAGAGAGAGAGAAGCGTCAATGTGAGAGAGACACGTTGGTAGATTGCCTCCCGCACACGCCCCGACTGGGGCCGGTATTGAACCTGCAAGTACATGCCCTTGACTGGGAATCGAACCCTCAACCTCCTAGTCCATGAGCCAACATTCCAACCAATGAGTCAAACCGACCAGGGCTGAAAACTCTGCTTTTAAAATCATCACTTACTGGGTTCTAATAAATTAAAAATTAAACTTGAAAAAAAAATTGTGTGAAAGCATACACAAAACAGCACATATTGTATGATTCCATTTGTATACAGTTCAGAAGCAGGCAAAGCTAATCTAAGGTGTTAGAAGTCAGCAGAGTGGTCACTTTGCAGGGATCAGTAGCTAGGAGGGCATGAGGGAAGCTTCTGGGGTGCTGGTGATGTTCTAATTCTCGGTTTGGGAGATGTTAACATGGGTGAGTTCATTTTATAAAAATCAGTAATTTTCCATTTATTGTATACTTTTTTGTATACAATATAAGTTCTGTTTTTAAAAATAAGCTCCCTTGGGAGATAGAACTCAAAGACTATTATCTTACTTTACATTTATTGCCTATCACAGATTACTGTTTTGTTAACAGACTTTCTGAAGTAAAATTGTGGCTCTTTTTTAAATGGCTAGACACTCAAAAGCACATCCTAATTAAATAAAAATTGTAACATATTTGAATACCCTCACTATACCAGAAAAATTGAAATCAGTGGTTTTCAAATTATGTTCTGTACAACTGAGGGGGTATTTGATAAACTCAGAGGAGGCTGAGTTCCCTCTTGACTACTTTAATCAGGGAATCTCTTCCTTTATTTGTCTAATATATTTGGGTTCCACAGTCTTCATGCTTAAAAAGTATTGGAGACCAATGACCTTGATGATCTAGAAGGATATTTTTGAAGTGTTTTCCCCAAGACTAGAGCTAATTTAGTAAGCATAGGAAGAGTGGGTTAAGTAAGATTAAACTGAAGTTCTGTGTTTTCCCTTGCCATCATCACTTAATTCTTTGATTTACCTCAATAATACAACTTTCTGCCTCTGATATCTTCAGACCAATGAAATAATGGGCTTTAAAAAAACTTCTGGCCCTGGCCAGGTGGCTCAGTTGGTTGGAGTGTTGTCCCGTACACCAGAAGGTTGCGGGTTTGCTTCCTGGTCAGGGTACATACCCAGGTTGCACATTCCATCCCTGGTTGGGGCAAGTATGGGAGGCAACCAATGGATGTTTCTCTCTCTCTACAAAATCAGTAAACGTATCCTTGGGTGAGGATTAAAAACCCTGACCTCTTTTCAGGTTGGCTTAGCTTTTCTCCTGCCTTCTCGCAGGTGTATGTGACCGCTGAGAGCCGCTTCAGCACCTTGGCAGAGCTGGTCCATCATCACTCCACAGTGGCTGATGGGCTGGTGACAACACTGCACTACCCCGCACCCAAGTGTAACAAGCCTACGGTTTACGGTGTGTCCCCCATCCATGACAAATGGGAAATGGAACGAACAGATATTACCATGAAGCACAAGCTTGGGGGTGGTCAGTACGGAGAGGTTTACGTTGGCGTTTGGAAGAAATACAGCCTGACTGTTGCTGTGAAAACATTGAAGGTGGGTTGCTGAGAATTACAGTGTTCAGGCATCTTTTTCTTTTGTGCTGAATCACTTGGAAATACCATCATGCCCCTTCTTTAACTTTGGAACTCTTTCCACCCACTGGTGCCAAGCACATCAGCAAATGGTGATGATCAGCCCTAATGCTATTGCTGACAACGTAGGGGCAGATTATTCACTGCAGTGCAGGGCAACCCACATGTGAGGGAGGTTTGTCTCTGGAGGCTGTTGATATAGATCTTGATGGGAGGTTAGAAGCAAATTACAATATATAAAATGAAACAACTTGCTTTGCTTCCTCAGCAGACCCCTCCTGGACAGAATTCTTCGTGCATTGTTCGAGAATCATGGGAACTCTCTCTGGCTTTCTCTCTTCACCTCCCTTCTCTCGCCCCTCCCTCTCCCCTTCTCCCTTTTCTTCCGTTCTCCCCCTTTTTCCCCTCTCCTCACTCTCTTCCCCTCTCCCCACTTTCTTCTCCTCTTTCCCTCTATCCCTGCTTTTTGCTCCCCCATCTCCAAGGGAATATACTACTACTTGTTCTTGATATTCACAGAAGTCTTTTTCCTGCTGCCAGCTCTCTAAGCATCCTGGTATTAGATTGCACGGTTTTCACTCATCTCATTCTCTGAAGATTCTCCTCTATGCCTTAGTGGCTCTGCCACATCACTCATAAGGGCTGCTCTTCAGCTATGAGTCATGGTCAGTTCTTTTTAGCAAGAATTTATTAAGCATATTCTGAGTATGAAAAAGTATTTTAAGGCCTTGCAGACATGTGTTGCTCCTTAAGGAATTTGTCAGGAAGACAGACAAACATAAACAGCTAACTGTTTTGTCTCCTGTTTCAAAGCTGAGATGTCTCGGGATGTAAACTATCAGAGAACTGAGTTATCCAGGTCTCCCGTGTGTGTTTCAGCTGTGATAGGATGTGATTGCTGAATTGTTCTCACCTTGCTAATTTTTACTCATTTCAAATATTGGATAATTTAAAGACATTTTTCTTTTTTTATTGGACTTCTGTAGAGCATATTAGGTTATGATAAAATTTATTGATGTATATGTTAAAACATTCAAAAGATGCTGCCTTTTAAAGCTGAAGTTTTTCGCCCTGGCCAGTGTTGCTGAGTGGTTAGAGTGTTGACCTGAGCACCAAAGGGTCTCCAGTTCGATTTCCAGTCAAGGGCATGTACCTGGGTTGTGGGTTCAATCCATGGCCCTGATTGGGGCACATGCAGGAAGCAACCAATTGATCTGTCTCTCTCACATTGATGCTTCTCTCTCTCTCCACCTTCTTCCCTTCCACTCTCTCTAAAAGTCAATGGAAAAAATATCCTCAGTGAGGATTAACAAAAAAACAAAAACAAAAAACAGCTGAAGTTTTAGGATTGTGAGTTGACACAGATGATTAAGATGGGGGTTTGTCCCTCTTTTTCTTTTCATTGTTTCCCCTTTCCAGGAAGACACCATGGAGGTGGAGGAGTTCCTGAAAGAAGCGGCAGTGATGAAGGAAATCAAGCATCCAAATCTGGTACAGCTGTTAGGTGAGGAAACTTAACCTGAACCATAGTTTCCTCAAAGATGCTTGTCCCTCAGCACCCTGTTACCTCCAAATCCTCCCTTGAATCACCATGGTGGAAGCTCCACGTGTGAATCTATTTCAATAAATAGCTGTTATTTTAGTGAGCATGCTCTGTGTTTAAAAGTTGCCCAAGAAACAGTGGCCTGGATTGACTGCAATATGTAAAACTGCCCAATTTGTGGTAATTGCCCCAGATTAAAAGTTCAGAATCATTCAAAATGATTCCAGATCAAATACTGTCACAAAATAAAACCTCAAAATAAAGAGACACTAAATAAAGGACCATTGAAAAGAAGCAGATTAAAAATTGTGACCACACCCATCAATTTACCTTAACCAGCAGCAAATGCTATGCCCTGGTAGATTGGCTTCTCCCCTGTTCAGGTCACAAAGAAGCCTGTTTCTGAACCCTTTGCCCTTTTCAAAATAGGGCCACGTTCTTTGTGTGTTTTGAGCCAAACTATCCCAAAGGAAATAATTTCTTGTTGGTTCTTTGCAAGGAATCTGTCATGTATTTGACTGTGGAAACAAAATCTGTTTATAAAAGCATTGTTACTGGCTGGGCTCACATAGTCTTCAACATATGCACAATTGCAGTTACTTTTAGGTAAGCATCATTAGCGCACAGTTGAGAATGGGAATCATGGGCATATACAGAACTCTAGAAATTTTGGTCTTCTGATCCCTTATGGAATTAATACAAGTAACTCTGCTTTTGCCCACACAGCAAATACTCAAGTGCATATGAATTTCCAGAATCATGTAATGGAAGTAGAGATTCCCTTATCAACCATCTACTTAACTTGGCTATGTTATTGTCAGAGAATGTGATGGCAGGAAGGGAAAAGATTACTGCTGAACTAGATTTTTAAAATTGTTGATTATTTTTACCAAAATGGTTTGGAATGTTTGAATATATACTAATAAAACAGGCTTTAATCTTGAACTACCAGGTGTGTGTACTTTGGAGCCACCATTTTACATTGTGACTGAATACATGCCATATGGGAACCTGCTTGATTATCTCCGAGAATGCAACCGAGAAGAGGTGACTGCAGTTGTACTGCTTTACATGGCCACTCAGATATCTTCTGCAATGGAGTATTTAGAGAAGAAGAATTTCATCCATAGGTGTGTAAAACCTGAATATTGTCTGTGATTAACCATGAAGCTACCATCCTTGTCATGCAGATAAAGGGAAGAGTGTGAGAACCTTTCCAGAAGTTCTCAGATGATTCAGGAAAGTAATTTTCCCTTTCACAGGGCCCATTATGATGTCATTTCCAACTTATAAACCTATGTACCCTGATTAAAGTATTAATGAGGGGCCTTTGTTGTTCTCAAAACAAAGGTCTTTATTTTGCCCAGCTAGTGGCTTAAAAAGTAGCTTTCTGTCTTAGTGAAGAACTCAACCCCCTGTAGAAAAGTATCTGTTGCTCACCTCTGAAACCTATCCCAATGTGCAGTTGACCTTTGAACAACATGTGTTTGAGCTGTGAGGGTCCACTTATACACAGATTTTTTTCAGTAACTACATATAGTATTGTAAATGCATTTTTTCCTTCCTTATGATTTTCTTTTCTCTAGCTTTATTGAAAGAATAGAGTCTATAATACATATATAGCTAATAGTAGTTAGCTATTATTAGTAGCTAAGTTTTTGGGGAGTCAAAAGTTGTATGTGGATTTTTGGCTACACGGGGGTGGGGTGGGGTGGGGTTGGTACCCTACACCCTTGCATTGTTTAAGGGTCAACTATACTTATGAATAGGAACCCATTTTCTGAAGCCTGCTTTATTCCGCCATCATGTAACTGCCTCTTGATGAGTACTCTACAATTAATACATAATTAGTGGCTTTCTACCATGTTAGTGATAAAAACCTACCATATCTATCAGTACTTACCAACTCTGCTTGAGGCACAAAGAACAGCCTTCATGGTCACTTCCCTCTCCACCTGAATAGAATCACATTAGGGTTCTCTTTCCCACAGAGATCTTGCAGCTCGGAACTGCCTAGTGGGAGAAAACCATGTGGTAAAAGTGGCTGACTTTGGCTTAAGTAGATTGATGACTGGAGACACCTACACTGCTCATGCTGGAGCCAAGTTTCCTATTAAATGGACAGCACCAGAGAGTCTTGCCTACAACACCTTCTCAATTAAATCTGACGTCTGGGGTAAGGTTGGAAGGGGCTTTTTTCTGTGTGTTATTTTCTTTTCTTTATAAATGCTTTTAATTCCCTAGAGCCTCTCTTTTATATGATCCATACCCTCTGATCCCCCATTTCTTCAGTCTTTCAGCAAGCAGTTATTAAATACCTATTATCAGGCATTGTGCTAGGTGCTTAGCATAGAAGGAAGTGTAAAGAAGAAAGTAAAAAGAAGTCCCTGCTTCAAAGAGCCCACAGTGTAGATCTCATATTGCACTGGAGTTCTAACGATCCTTTCTCTGTAAAGCTCCTTGTTTTCCACATTAGGTTTTAGTGCTTGTTTCCAGAGCACTGAGACACACAGAGTAGCATCCTCTTTTCAAGAAAAGCATGCTGAAGTTTCAGCTAGGCTTATCCTGGTAATAGAACTTGTTTCTATTGCCATGAAAAGCAGTATGATTTAGTAGAGGCTCAGTGGACTGAACCAGTCTAGAAAATTGAATTGTGGGCCAGTAGAAATAGTTCGTAGGATTCTAAGTCACTCTTTACCAGAAATCTCAAACTCAGAATAACCTGTGACAAAATCAAGCAAATTCTTTTTTCTAGTGTGAATTTTATCTGTTTTCAAATGAGTTCATTTTGATATTTACTTCTCTAATATTAGCTGAAATAAAAACTGAAACTCATTAAATAGCTCATAGATTGTTCTAAGAGTAGTTTGACACGTATCTTAGGAGGACAAGTCATGCTATAAGAATTAGAAGAGTATACTTTGGGTAACTGAAAATTATCCAGAATTTGAAAGGTAATTACCAGTGGTATAAAATAAATAATCAGAGAAGAAACATTAAGCCCTTTTTTTCCATCCCTTATGCAGCTTTTGGGGTACTGTTGTGGGAAATTGCTACCTATGGAATGTCACCGTATCCAGGTATTGACCTGTCTCAGGTCTATGATCTACTGGAAAAGGGATATCGCATGGAACAGCCTGAAGGATGTCCCCCTAAGGTTTATGAACTAATGAGAGCATGTGAGTATTTTTGCATATTTTAATTTTGAAGGTCTGAGTCAGCAATTCGGGTTGATTAGCAAAGTTAGGAACATTTTTCCTCTTAATGTTGTTTGAATCCAACCTCATGGCATATAAAGAGTTGGTCATTGATTACCCAGTTGTCACGTCATACGCTATACCATCGAGTCTAATTGGAATCCTAAGAATCATTGTTCATGGCTGAAATGTTGAGTCAGTCCCAGAAAGATTTGCACATTTAATAGGATAATAAGAGCCCTGGCTGGTATGCTCAGTCGGTTGGAACGTCGTCCCATATACCAGAGATGGCAGGTTCGATTCCCAGTCAAGGCACATGCCCACGTTGTGGGTTCGATCCTCAGTTGTGGTGTGTTCGGGAGGCAGCCGATTAATGGTCCCTCTGTCCCTCCCTCTTTCTTTCTCTCTCTAAAAATCAATTAAAAAATTTTAAAACTAGGATAATAAGAAGTTGGATTTGGAGTTTAGGTAGGGGAGGACTGCTTTCAACTAGATCAAAATGATTGCTAAAGGCTAGGAGCATATATGAAAGTAACCTCTGTGATGAATAAACAGAGCACCTGACTCCTTGAAGATGGGGAGTAGGAAGGTGGTAGTGAATTAAGTTGTGGTTGTGTTTGAGCATAAATCTTATTTTCTCATTGAGCATTGGCATTGCCTGCTGCCCTCTCTTTGTCAAATACGAACTTCAAGCTCCTCCTTTCTGGTAGCCTATTATATTTCTGAATATGTGTAGCTCATGGTTTCTAAGGTTAGAGTGAGTTTGAGGGCAAGTTTAACTTTTAATTTTCCAGTGGAAGAAAACTTGCCATTTTCTAAACTATCTCCCCATCCCTCCGCATTCCTATAGTAGAGGGAATAGGAGTGGAGGCTGCATAGAAGAACTTGCCTTAGGAAGTGGGTTCATCATCCTCTTAAGTCCAGCTGAGAGGCAGCAGCTTCACTGTCGTGAACATGCTGCAACTCTGCTTTAACAGGCCCTCGTCTGGATGTGTGGGATTCACTGTGAGATGTGCCACTGGATATGTCATTCCCACAGGGAGCTTTAAATAGTTCCTCCTTTTGTTACATAGGCTGGAGGTGGAGCCCTGCTGACAGGCCCTCTTTTGCTGAAACACATCAAGCTTTTGAAACCATGTTCCATGACTCCAGCATTTCTGAAGGTGAGAATATGGTGGTTCACTGGGGGCTAGTTCTGGGTGGTGGTAATAACATTTCAAAAATGATGGACTCTTGTAGCCTGGGACTCCATTTGGGGATATCGAATTAATTCTTGGCCTTCATTATTCTTGTTTTTCTTTTTTTAATGTCTTCTGTTTCTATTATATTTTTAATATTGGAAGTATATTTTAATTGCAAGTTAATTCAGTCTTTTCATAAAGAGAATAAGTCCAATAGTTCTTTAAGCATTAACACTTAGGGAAGAGAAGAGGGAAAAATGGGTATGAAAAATATTCCAACTCCTTGAACCATACCTACAAAGGCAGGACCAAGTCATAAAAGCAGTATCCAGAAATTCTATTTCTGGAAATAGATCCTAAGGAAATAATTAAGGGTGTGAACAAAGATTTAGCTACAAGGAGTTCCATCAGAGTTTATAATATTGAAAAATTAAGAATAATTTAAATGTCTCGTGGGCTATTAAGTATCATATCCATATAATTAAATATTTAAAATGATATTCCTTAAATATATTGACATAGAGAGGAGTTTAGAATTAGCATTTTAAGTTATGCTGTGAACAGTGAGAACCCTTATCTAAAAACAAGGGTAGGGACACATACAGGCAGTTTCCTACTTTTGTGTATAAATGCCTCTAAAATTGTCTGCAAAAGTCAAACAATAAACTTGTTATAAAGAGACACTATTCCTAGAGAACTAAAAACACAACATTCTTAGTCGTACTTGCCTATTAGACACTTTGATATAGTTCCAGAATTTTATACATATTTCTCAAAATTTTCCTTCATAATTGAACCAGAGAACTTACTGCTTAAGTTCAAGTTTAAAAATATTAGAAGAAGAAATCAGGCAAGTTCATTTTTGTCTGCTTCCCTGAGTGATTTATCATGTCTAGGTGAGAAGAAAGGGAAAAGTACAACATCAAAGTTTAATAATATGTGTTTACATTCTAGTCCTTCAATATATGGAATTCCTGCAGGTTGGGGAGGGCATAGCTGGCCCTTTGGGCTGGATTGGGCAGCTGCCTGTGACAGGACTCTTCTTTCCTCTGTGTGTTTTTTATCCTGTGGCATCAAAGTGGTAGAAGTCATGAATATCGGCCAAAGAGTAGGGTCCATTTCTTTGGTACTTTTGTGCCTACTTTTAACCTCTGTTGAATCCTGAGTTAAATATTTCTGCTTCTCTTGAAAATGATATATCCTTTTAGAAAATTGGCCTTTATCAATATTCAAAGCTAATTTAAATTCACAATTGCTAAATAAGAAATTTAACATTATTCAACCCATAACTTATTAAGCATTTAATCTGTGGCAAGGACTAGACTAGGTCTGAGGACACAGAGATAAGACACAGTTCCTGCCTTTAAAGGATATACTTATTCGTTGTAAATGAAGGAAACCTAACTCAAGCTTACTTAAGTAATAAGAGTAACCAAACCATGGAAAAATAGGGATAGTGATAACCTCAGGGTCAGTTGAAGCCACAGACTCAAGTAGCTTCACGTCTTCCTCTCCTCCCTCCCTCCTTCCCAAAGTCACTCCTACCCAGCATCTCTTTACTTTTGCTTCTACGTTGATCTCATCCTCAGAATCCTCCAAGTGGCATTGGACATAGTTGTCAGCATCCTTGAGGGTCATGCCTGTCTCCTAGTAGCTGTGTATCGCAGTGTAAGAACAGAAGCTCATTGGATTGGCTTGGATTATATGTCATATACCCACTCTTGTGGCATGTAAATTTTTAAAAATAATTACCAAAAAATATTGTAAAATAATTACAAAATTTTACAATTTAATCCTACTGGCTTCATTTTTGTTTAGGAATGAATAGCAAATTATGCATTTGCCTCAGTAAAAGCTACAGAATCCATGGCCAGGTTTAGTCAGCAAGGCTTACTAATGGGTACACCTTTTTTCAGGAGCCTCACTTGCTTCATTTGCATGAAATGGAATATATCTACCCTCCTTTTTAGTACAAGGTGCAACCAAAAAATAAAGGTATCTGCAGACATCTGTCTGCTTTGTTCAACTTCTGAACAGGGACTTAGTAAGCAGGGATAGCTGAATGACCAGTAATCATATGAAGCTGTTCTCAATATCATTCCTCATCAGAGAAGTACAAACTAAAACAATGAGATCGCTCTACATATCTACCTCAGAATGGCTAAAAGTAAAATCAAACAAAAAAACCCTCATAACATAAAACTGGCGAGTATGCAGAGTAACCAGAATTTTATACAAAGCTAGTGGGAGAGTAGAGTGGTACAGCCATTTGGGGAGATAATTCACCGGGAAAAAGCTGAATTTATGTGCACCTCATGACCACCAGTCCTGCTTCTGCATTCGTGAAGCAGAAGATGTAGCGGGATGGTCCCTAGCAATGCATTCATAATAGCCAAACACTGGGAACAAACAGGAGAGTGGTGAGTTTTGGTATGTTCATTCTCACGTTTGAACAATACATGGGAGCGGGGGAAACCCACATGTGACAACGTGGATGGATCCACAAACGTAACGTCGTTGAGCAAAAGAGGCCAGGCAAAAAAAGGGTGCATGTACTCTGATTCCTTTTCTACATTTTAATACTCTCTTCTCCAGTTTTTTCACAGTTGTATGCCTTTTCTGAAAAGAACTCCTTTGCTCTGGCATGAAGTTGTTCTTTATCAGTCCCCTTGTCTTCTCACAGAGGTAGCTGAGGAGCTTGGGAGAGCCGCTGCCTCCTCATCTGTCGTTCCCTACCTGCCCCGATTACCTATACTTCCTTCCAAGACCCGGACGCTGAAGAAACAGGTGGAGAACAAAGAGAATATCGAAGGGTCCCTGGATGCCACAGACAATTGTGCTTCTAGTTCAGCACCAGGTATGAGTCCCTGGGCAGAGTCAGGACTGCCTTGTTTAGAGACTGGTGGGTTATGGTGCTTCTGTTTCCACTTCCCTGCCTGTCTTCCCTGAGGAAAGTGTGGCTGGTATCCATTTTACATAACTACCACTCTGGTCCTCAGCTCTGCATCACCAGTGTTAGGAGTCCTGATCTGTCCACCCACATGCAGCTCTACCTCCCACTCCATTTCCTTAGCTTCCAGTTCCCAGATACTTACTGTCTTTGCAGCATGGGCAAACACTTCTTCAGTGAACCTGATATGAGGCCAGGTTGTAGGGTAGTTTTTGGAGAAAAGATGAAGGCTGAGGCAAACACCAGCAGGGTATTTCTTCCCATTTAAGTCCCATGTCACATTTGGAACACTGATCAATGTGTAATGGTAATGTATTTATTAGTTTCCTCTAGTCTGGCTACCACCTGACATTTAATTGATGCTGACAAAACTCTTACAGCTCAGCCTTAGTAACTCAAGTATAACGGAGTGCCTTCTTGTTTTTCACATTACTGATTGGCTCTTTCTCATCAGGGTTCATTAGAAGTGCACAGGCCCCCAGTGGGTCCCCAGCACTGCCTCGAAAACAAAGAGACAAGTCACCCAGCAGCCTCTTGGAAGATGCCAAAGAGACGTGCTTCACCAGGGATAGGAAGGGAGGCTTCTTCAGCTCCTTCATGAAAAAAAGAAATGCTCCTACACCCCCCAAACGTAGCAGCTCCTTCCGAGAAATGGAGAATCAGCCCCACAAGAAATATGAACTCACGGGTAACTTCTCATCTGTTGCTTCTCTACAGCATGCTGATGGGTTCTCTTTCACTCCTGCCCAGCAAGAGGCGAATCTGGTGCCCCCCAAGTGCTATGGGGGGAGCTTTGCACAGAGGAACCTCTGTAATGACGACGGTGGCGGGGGTGGGGGCAGTGGCACTGCGGGGGGTGGGTGGTCTGGCATCACAGGCTTCTTTACACCACGCTTAATCAAAAAGACACTGGGCTTACGAGCGGGTAAACCCACAGCCAGTGATGACACTTCCAAGCCTTTTCCAAGGTCAAACTCTACATCTTCCATGTCCTCAGGGCTTCCAGAGCAGGATAGGATGGCAATGACCCTTCCCAGGAACTGCCAGAGGGCCAAAATCCAGCTGGAAAGGACAGTGTCCACCTCTTCTCAGCCAGAAGAGAATGTGGATAGGGCCAGTGACCCACTTCCCAAAAAATCAGAGGAAGGTGCTGCTTCAACCAGGGAGAGACCAAAAGCCAAACTTTTGCCCAGAGGAGCCACAGCTCTTCCTCTCAGAACCCCCTCTGGGGATCCAGCCATTACAGAGAAAGACTGTCCAGGGGTGGGGGCAGCTGGAGTGGCAGCTGCCCCAAAGAGCAAGGAGAGGAATGGTGGGGCACGACTTGGTATGGCTGGAGTCCCAGAGGATGGCGAGCAGACAGGCTGGTCTTCTCCAGGAAAGGCTGCGGCCGTCCTCCCAACCACTCACAACCACAAAGTGCCCGTCCTCATCTCCCCCACTCTGAAGCACACTCCAGCCGACGTGCAGCTCATTGGCACAGACTCTCAGGGGAACAAATTCAAGCTTCTATCTGAGCATCAGGTCACATCCTCTGGAGACAAAGACCGACCCCGACGGGTAAAACCAAAGTGTGCCCCACCCCCACCACCAGTGATGAGACTACTGCAGCATCCGTCCCTGTGCTCAGACCCCACGGAAGAGCCAACGGCCCCTGCTGCCGGCCAGCCCGCATCAGAAACACAGGAAGGAGGGAAAAAGGCAGCTCCAGGGGCAGTGCCCACCAGTGGGAAAGCTGGGAGGCCTGCGGTGCCTCCACCTCAAGTGCCTCTGCCCACATCTTGCATCTCGCCAGCCAAAATGGCCAACGGCGCGGCAGGTACTAAAGTGGCCC
Organism: Miniopterus schreibersii; assembly: GCF_964146895.1. Classification (NCBI taxonomy): domain Eukaryota; kingdom Metazoa; phylum Chordata; class Mammalia; order Chiroptera; family Miniopteridae; genus Miniopterus; species Miniopterus schreibersii. The sequence continues at coordinate 19,692,156 of NC_138119.1, read as the reverse complement.
TGAGGAAAACCAGACAGGCGGCGGAGAAAATCTCCGCAGACAGAGTCAGCAAAGAGGCCCTGCTGGAATGTGCTGACCTACTGTCCAGTGCAATCTCGGAACCGGTGCCCAACAGCCAGCTGGTGGACACTGGACACCAGCTGCTCGACTACTGCTCAGGCTACGTGGACTGCATCCTTCAAACTCGCAACAAGTTTGCCTTCCGAGAGGCCGTGAGCAAACTGGAACTCAGCCTACAGGAGCTGCAGGTGTCCTCAGCCGCTGCTGGTGTGCCCGGGGCAAACCCTGTCCTTAATAACTTATTGTCGTGTGTACAGGAAATCAGCGATGTGGTGCAGAGGTAGCCACTGTTAACCTACTGGGAAGAGGCACCCGTTTCTGAGGGGAGAGGGGAAGGGACTTGTTTTCCTGTGTTCTTGTTTTCAAAAAATGAAAGACTGATACTTGAGTGTGTTTATGTGAAGTACCTCAGCTCTCTGAGATCTCACGTTTACAGGTTCATCTCAAAAATAACAAAAAGCAAAACTTATAGGAGAGGGAAATTGGATGGGGCCGGGCGGTGGTGGACAGGATTGGAAGCTGCACTGGAATATCAGGGACGGTGTGTGTGAGGTGCCGTGAAGAACCAAATCTAGCCATTCTTACCTGGAATGGTGCGGGGTGGGTGGGACTGGCTGCAGCACATCTTTAATGCACAGAAGGGAACTGACTTAGGGCTCCAGTCGGTACTAATGGTGATTATGTTCCACCTCACCCATCAGATTTGGTGGGACAGAAGAAAGGAAAGCTGGAAAGGTACTAAGTGAAGTATTGTTCAAGGCCGTTGGAAGCAGCCTTGCTTCCACAAGGTCACTGCTGCAGTAAGAACTGCAAATCAAATTGCTGGAATTACAGAACTGGGAAAGGTGGCCCTATCTGTTGCTCCTGCCCTGTTTTCCATTGGTATGTTAATTGCTGCCGGAAGTAAAGAATGCTAGGAAGTATAGTCAGGGAAATGGAAACCTCCTAAAATCTCGTTTTGATCAGAAGTCAGTTCTCCCAGTCTAGTATGTTACTTCCTAATGGACCAGGATTATAGGGGTCTCTAGTGGTTCATCTCTGCCCCCTGCTGGGCAGACTGTCTTCCTTTATTCCTGGCAACATTCAGGCATTAACCAACATTGATTTTGAAATTAGTGGTCATGGACAGGTTCTTAACAGGGAAACCTTTTCTGATACAGTGCCCCTGCATACTGACATACTAGTCAAGGACTTCGGCAGCTGTATATTTCTTTATCAACTAAAATACCCAAGAAAGGGGCTCTTGGGACCGAACAGCCAGGCCCAGAGGTCTGTGACAGGAGAAGCTGGTTTGGTCCTAATGGCTGTTTCTCTGTACCTTTCCCTTATCACCTTAGACCCAGTCTGGGTAGAAAGTAGAGAGAAGCACACACACACACTCACTCTCTCTCTGGATTTCAAATGACTCACCCCAAATTATTCTCTTTTACATACCACCCCCACCCCTATTGTTGTGCTTGTTTGTAAAGATCACATTGGGAATATTCTTTGATATTTATTTTAATATCATATTTTAAGAATGTATAGTTGAAGGAGCACATCATTTCCAGGGAATGCCAGTTAGATCCTGGAAACCTAATGACTTAATCCTCAAATATATTTTGCCTTTGAAAAATAGACCTTTTCCTTTCCTACTCATAATTATGGAAGCTAATTAGGATTGCAGGGAGCTGAATCTAATTGGTTAGATATTAATATTCTCAATATCATGTCTAATCTGAACTACTACTTTACTCTGTTTTTAAAATTTTATGACCCCCTCCCCCAAGGAGAACACAATACAAAAACATAAATACATACATTATTTTTTCCTTCCAAAGGAATATTAACTTAGGAAGATAGGAATTCAGCATTGATGAGCAGTGAATTTTCTTCCTGCCTCTCTCATCGATCCACTGTCAAGCCACAGCCCCATCTTTAAATTTGTTAAATGAAGGTAATAATATGTGTTCTCATGGGTGTTTTACAAGTAAGGGTATAATTCTTCCTCTGAGAGCCTCCCTACAAAGCCCTCTAGTGCAGTGTTGTTACATTGAATTTTTTTAGTCTCTTCTATGCTCAGTAGAAAATCATGAAGTTTAGAGCTGTTGAGATTATATTAATTGGGCTAGAATACTAAAAGGGAAAACCTGTTTTGACAGTTTGGCATCTTTGACCAAGGAGGAAATTTAGTTTTCATCAGAAAGAAAGGAGACCTTGATTCTTATGGTGACTCCTTGAAAGGAGGCTCAGGCCAAGAGAAGAATTTGAAGGGCTGGGGACAGTACTGGACATTCCTTGCTGGGGCTGATGGTCTCTCTGTTTCCTGACGATGCAGCACAGGCAGCTAGTGATGTGCGTAGTCTCCTTGTAGCGGTTGGAAGAGGAGCTAGAGTCCCTTGTATGTGGATTTAAAAACCAACGGTCCTGCTCCTGTCTCCTTAGCCACTCCCCTCCATTATACACTTCCATAAACTTGAAATCGTTTTAGCAATTAGCCTTTTAAGGGTGGGGCAGGGAAAGCTAAAACTTTAGAATATTTTATGCTGCTTTTTAAGTTTATCCCTGTCATTGTTGCAAGTTGAGGGATTATAATTGTTTTTCAGGGGACTTTTTTTTTTTTTCTAAGCAAGGGATCTTTCCTTGAGAGCTCTGAAAATAAGCCTTGGAGGAACACTACTGAGTGTATTTAAGCTCCCCGATTTTCTCACCGAAGAATAGTCTTGAGGGTGGGGGCTGTGTCTTACTCAGGGGTGGCACCTGGCTCTGTCTTGCCTACAGTAGGTGCTCAGTAAGTTAATGAATTGAATTTTCTTGACATTGTCAATAGTAGCATTGACTTTTGCAGCACCCCTATCCACACCATGCTTGAACTGTGGAACTTCAGGAGTTGAGAGCTCAGGGTTAAGGTTAAAGAGGCACTGTCAACTTATAAATGTATAATTTAGGTTTTCCCTTTTTCTACTTGAAAAGGATCAGATTTAAAAAATAACCTTATATAAATTTAAAAGTTTGAATTCAAAGCAGAGAAAACTGCTTTTGGAAACTAAAAATTTACTTTAATTCTAACTGGTTTAAAAGCAAAGCAGAGAGCAGGGAAAAAAAGACTTCTACAAAATGTTGAAAACTTTCTAAAGTGGATATATATATGCATACCTTTGGGCTACCACAACTTGAATCCTTTCATGTACAGATAATACAATTACGGTTTAGATTTCGTACCTTAAAATGCAGTATTTTGTGTAGAATACATCTTAATTGTGTTTTACATGAAGTATTTTCTTAAAAGGCTTTGTGTAAAATTAAAATGTGTATATTTTCCTACAGACTTCCATTGTAATTTTCAGAGAGATAGCCTTAAAAAAAAATTGGCCCTAAGTTCTTTCAGTGTTTTTCCAGATGAACCCTGTACATTGAGGTCTTTACAGTGGAGCCCCTTGCCCAGCTGCATTTTGGGGTTTAAATTAGAATTTCTTACAATTCAATTGAAAGTTGGCTAATAAAATAGTGCCCAGTTAATAAAACATGCTGACTCTGCTAAGGCATAGCCATATTTATTTAACTTAAGTCATGGAGCTTTTTAGTTGAGAATACAGTATAGTGATTAAGAGATCAGACTCAAGTCAGTCTAGAAGGCAAGTCATTTAATCTTCCTGAGCCTTAGTTTCCTCATTGGAAAACGGGGGGAATAATAGTAACTACCTCGGGGTTGTCATAGGATTAAATGATAATTTATGTAAGATACTTAGCTTCAGTGCTTGGCACAGAATGAGCACTTCATAAATGTTTACTACTACTACTATTATTGATAAAGTTAGCCCAGTGAATCTTAGTCATGGATATGGAACAAAATCCCCTGCGGTTAAACAAAACAAAACAAAACCCTGATGCATTGATCAGAATTCCCAGTGAGGTGAGATCTCAGCCAGCGTGTTTTACAAGAATCCCTCCAGGTGTTTTTGACACCCGTGCTGGGTGTCAGCACTGTCTGAACACTGTCAACACCCTACTTTCTTTACAGCTTCAGAAATTGGAAGAGAGGATAGTTAAGTTACTTGCCCATGATCTCAGAGAGTTAGTGGCAGAGCCAAGGCTAGAGTTTCGATCTCTTGACTTTCTGGTGGTGGGGTCCCTCTGCCATTCCTGCTGCCCTGTGAGACACTGCAGAGAAAGTGGCTCAGATAGACAATCAGTCTGCACAGCGCTGCACACTTTCTGAAGCACACGCTCCTGGCACTCTCTGACCTTCAGGGGCTTGAATGTTAAGTAATGGCAACACTAGCAAAGCAGGCGTTCAATAGAGGTAATTTAAAAAACTGTATGGAGTCATTCTTTGGACGGATCTCAGCAGCACAGCAATCTGCACTTTGTAATAACGAAACACCAACTTAAGTTTTAAAAAATCTAGTCCTACATTCCTTTTTCCTAAAAAAAAAAAAAAAAAAGCAACACAAAAGTTATTGTTCTGTGCCATTTTAATGACTGAAATAATGTATGTGAAAGCACTTTGAGAAAAAAAGTATCAAATGTAATATAACTATAAGGTTGTATTATTAATGTCTATTTAAAAGTTAAAGCAGTTGGTTAGATGCTGATTGACTTACAGGCTTTTACCTGTGGGGGACCTGAAAATGCAGACATATAAACAGTCACCTCTGTAATTTGTGACATTATAAAACTGCTAAATGACTATGTGCAGGTATAGTGTTTTACTAAAATTGTAGGTCAGTGCTGAATAACTTCAGAAAACTAGGGACCAACTTTCTGGTTTCATTGTCGTTAAAAAGTAGCAATGGGCACTCACTCCACAACAGAGAAGCTCTTTCAGGGACCTTCACTCAAGAAGAGTGAGGCCCTGTTAGTTTTGAACATTTGTCCACTACACGTTCAGTCATTTAGCATCCTAAATGTGGCGGGAGCAGACGCATTACCTGTTGATGTTGACAGTGTCTTTTTTAACCTATGTCCTGCATGGGGGTTTTTTGTTTGGTTTTGCTTTGTTGTTGTTTTTGTGGGGCAAGGGCCATGGGGGTGAGAGGAGATGGGATGGCTATAGAACCAGAGTGTTTTGGAAATTTCTTTTAGGATTTCCTATCAGTTATAAATGAGCTTGACATTCATCATCCATGTTTTATTTTTTTCTAAGAGAGTGGCTGAACATAACTCACCTGTTAGATTATAAAACGCCCAAGAGTAAACTGCATTGTTGGCCACTTTGAGTGACAGCTGCACTGTATTCTGACATCTATTCCCTCCCATGTTTGCTACTGATGTCATCACTACAATCAGGCTCTGCTCCCACGGGAGTTCACATTGGGCTGATGGGGTTGTCTACAGTTGTATTTTTGATGACTTTTGGGTTTCATCATCTTGCTTGCATTAGTTGGGGGCCCATCTCTCTGCCCTAAGCATTTATGACCAGTCCTCTTTATGTAGGTGGGTCTCTAGACGTAAGTTTCTTCTAATGTATTTATTAATAGACTCCAGCTGTCTATCTCTCTGCCTTAGCTTCTGTCAAGCCAGTAGCTCAGTTCTTACGTAAACGCCTGATTCAGTTTGAGATCTGTGGGAGCAAGAGAAAAAGAGGAAAGCAGCCCCAAGGGCACCTGAAAACCCAAGGAAGTGGCTGCTAGCCACAGCATAGTCAGAGGAAGACCTTGGGCTGGTTCTAAAATGTATCCCACTGTTAACAGGATATTTATATCTTTGGGATAGAGTTTCAGTTTTCCAATTCCCAGACTTTAAAAAAATCTTAAAGGCTTGCTTTCTCAGGCCAGTAGTACCTGGAGTAAGTTACCGTTACCTGCTCTCCTGCTCTGTTACTGTGGGCCCCCCTCTCCTCCTGTTACTGGGGAGGTGAGGGTGGCTCTCAGGGCTGTGCAGTGGGCTGCACCCTGCTCCAGAGCATCCACCTCAGTGACGGTCTTCGCTCCAGCCTGTCTTTTGTGGAGTTTACTGCAACGTCCAAAAAGATGAGTTTCTGCTCTGGTTCTGCTGCTTTTCATGCCACCCACCTGAGGTATATGTTCTGTCTTGAGATAACGTGTGTGCAAGATGATATGACTCAGTGTCCTAGATCCAAAGGACAGGAAATGGAAGGCTTCATCCTATGATGATCAAGGTAGGAAGATCCCATGCTTCTCCCCGGCAAGGGGGGTGGGGCGGGGGGCGGGCAGCTCTTCTTGCTTTTAGGCTGACTTGGGAGTGGTGAAGATCACTCCTAGAGGATTGTGCCTTCAAGGACAGGTTTCATGTGTTTTACACAGGAAAAGACTTGTCAGCCAGGTTGATGTTGCAGGTTGTTGAACTAGAACTGGTAGAAATGGATGTGATGGGTAGCAGGGGCTCAGCCCTGGTCAGTGAGAGTCTCCCCACTTGGGGCACTGACCTGGCAGACCCTTGCACTCTCTCCATCCTGGTTGGTGAGTGGGGTGAGGATGCGCTCACTGGGCCCTTCCTTCCTTCCCTTCCTTCCTTCCTCACTCATTTCTTTGCTCCTGTGTATAAGTTTGAAATTGTTTACCTCTCCTAGAAAAAGTATCCTTTAACCTCATTGCTGAATAACCTGAACACAGTGGCAAGGCCCTGTCAACTCAGCCTACGGTCACACGGTGTGTGAGCGGATCTTCAGACCTAGACCTGCGGACCCTCTAAGGGAAAAGATGCCTTCTGTAAGTTGAAAGGCTAGGCCCAACACTGTCCTCAGACCACACCTTGTACCACCTTCTGTGTTCGTTCTTTTTTCATGATTGTACTGGAAACTGCAAGTTTCTGGGTCCTACATGTCACTCCAAACTTCTGAGCTGTACACACAGGGCTTGAGATCTTGGAGCATTCTAGTTAATTTTTTCAGACATGGAAACAAACTGTCAAATGCTAGCAGACTTAAAGAAAGGAAATACAGTTTGTATGGTTGGAGCTTGTTTAGATTTGCTTCTGAGCCTTAAGATAGTTTTAAATCATGTGTTTAAGCACCATAAACTTTAGTTGGAGAATGGGACTTCTGGTTAATAAAATATTCATATATAAGGATACTTAAGCAATTATAACAATTACACAGGTATGCCAAATTAATGTATTCTTGATTCAGAAGATATCGCAGGATGCGGTGTTGCTTTAGGGTCATCAGTGTTGAATCCCAGCCACTGTTCTGTGCAATTCAGAAGTACCTTAGCATGTGTTCTGAGTGGCAAGAGTGCCCAGAGGCAGAGATGTTTCTGGTAGGTGAGGGCTGGATAAGCCTGCCTTCTGAGCTATTTTTCACGATCGCCACTGTTTTTGGAACTCCCTTATGAGAGAAATTTTCTGAGATCTGGAGAAGTCACCTTGATTAGGCTGATTGTCCTTCAGAGAGGTTAGTATTTGGAAGCTAGAAAGACAGTGTGGTACTCAGTTATTTAGGGTGTATGTTTGAAAACCCTCACATCCTGGGTCTGTATAAAGGGGACGTGTCCACATTGTGTGCGTACACTGTTGTGCTCTCCAAGAAAGGAGGGGGTAAGGGAAAGCTGTCAATCAGATCAGCCTCTGTGGTGAATAGAAGCTGTGCCCTGCTTGGTGTGTTTGCCAAGAACAGGCTGCCTGAGCTGTTAGTCCATGCTCAAACCTGTCTCCCAGGTAGACGCCACACTTCTTTCTCTGCAGTTTGATTCTATGACTATCAATGGAGGAACTCGGTTTTATGTTCACTTGGCAAAAATAAGTTTGAATATTTTGTGGTGGTTGACAGAATTTTGTCCTAAAACATATGCTTCAGATTATTCAAAACTTGTTTAATGTTTATACCAAAGGTCATGCTCTACAGGTGTATGTGTGGTGGGTGCGCAGAGGGTGAGGTCTGGAGGGCCTGGCACTGTGCGTTGCTAAGGGGACACAGTGAGACAACATGGGATTTAACTGAGAACACATCCGTCATGGGTCACACTGCCAGTGTTGTCAGGTGTTTGTTCTTAATTGTTATTGTAATATATTTTCAGGTGTTTTGTTTTCTAATTTAATTCTCTCACCCTGTTGTCTGACTGTGAACTGCTAACAGTGTTAAACTTGATGTAAATAAATGAGGCCCTTGAAAGGGGAATGCTGTCTGCCTGTTGTCTCACAAGGCTTGCCAACATGCGTTTTATTTTAAATAAAGGTTGCAATATTTTATTGGCAAAGTAGGCTTTTTGATTGGGGTGTTTCTCCCATCATTTTAACTGACAGGGAACCTAAGCAGAATATGTTTCTCTATGGAATAGATGTCTGTAAGGTAAAGAAGCTGGTTTTAGCAGTCATTCCTCTGGTGCATTCTGTAGTACGTCCTCTGTTGGGCTGAATACTCCTCCTTTGATGGATTCCATTTTTGGAAATGGCCAAAGGCATCGTCTGGAGCCCAGCTGGTACATCAGGTGGGTAATTTTGTGTGTGTATGTCTGTCAGTCCATCCAGTGTAAGGTGACTGTGAAATGAGACTTAATTCCGTCAAAGTCCATTTTGAGGACAACTGCAAATAAGTTCTAAAAATGTTTTGAGCCAAAGTAGCATGAAAAGAGTAAGTATAGAAACAGGGAACATTTTGTTCTTATTTGACTTGGTCTTCATATTTTTTAACAATGAGTCATTGCTTTTAGAAGTAATGTTTTCATTAGGTATGAGTAGGATGTACTCAGGTGGTGTCCCGTGAGGTCCAGTTAAGAGTGGCTGTTAAACATCAGCTTATAAACAAACCTCCTCTGACTCCGAGGTCCTTTTCTCCTACTCGTGTTGGTTTAGTTCAGGGGAGTATTGTTTTAGTCTTTAGAGAAGACACTCCGTTGTGCTCTTCTCCCCCTTTGTATTGCTGTGACATTTTCCACACCTGGGCTGTGGCATTTGCTGAGGATGTCTATTGTTTTATTTTTGCAGAGGAAATCTAGAAATTGTTTTAGAAACAAGTCATTAAAGCACAGGAGCTGGAGTCGGACTGCCTGGGTCAAACCCCCACTCCTGACTAGAGCTTTGTGCCTTTGCCTAAGATATTTCACCTCCCAGAGCCCAGTTTTCTCATTTATTAAACAGTGATGAAATTGGTACCTAAGTCAGTGTGTTCAAGATTACATGAGATGATGCTGTAAAGTGCTTGCTTATTAGCACAGGGCATGGCACCTGGTAAGTTACCTAACCAGGGTTCCAAAAACTAGGATGGAGGGGAAGGCCCAGCCTTGGCTTGGAGTATGGTGTCAAAATTGACAGCAGTTTTACTAAGTTTTTGTTGTTCTGTTACCTGACACTTGATCAGCATTAACCGGTTTAATCCTCACAGCAACCCTAAGAGGTAAATATAGTTGTGCTCACTTTTACAAAAGTGGAAACCAAGGTTAGGCTGAGGTTAATAGCATTCCTGTCATCGTACAGTGATATGTAGCTGAGTCATGGCACTTGAGCCCGGGGCAGTCGGTCCCCAGAGAAGTGTTTGGAACCACTGTGTTCCGCTGTTTGTGTTGGTTCCTGGGCTGTAAGAGGTTTAGACCTACACTTGTGACATCAAACATGGCTGGCCAGTGCTGAAGGGATGTGACTCAGACCTAAAGCTATGGAATGTACTTCTTGAAATGTACATTACAGTTTAGAGCTGGGTATGTAGGAGGATCGGGTGGACTGTACATTCCTCCCGAGATGTTCTAGCCTGAGACAGTGAAAACACCAGCCTCCATTTTACTGTGCAGTTAGGCCAAGTTTACTTTTGTCCCATGAGTGGTTTGAAACTAAGTTCCTTTAATCCATTTATTTGCCTTATTTATTGGGATCTGCTGTGGCTCGGACTAGGTGCTCCTTAGCCATGAGGCAGTTAGTTGAGTAAGTACTATAAAGTATCACATGGGGGAGAGACAAAAGTGTGCCACTTCTCCAGGGCTAATGGTGAGAAGGGTGGAGAGGGCTTTAAATCAGAGGGTGATGACAAATACAGTGACCTGTATGTGATTCAGAAGTGAGAGGGGAAGAAACACGTGAGTACCTCCTGAGTGTCTAGGGCACAATGTACACATTGCCATTCCTCAAAAATGGCTTTTCTTTTCAAAGCTGGGAGCATGAGAGTGACGTTTTCATACATAAAAGCAACATGAAGGGAGCCTTTTCAGCAAGGTTGAAATAACCCAGCTCAGCAAAGCAAACTGAAGTAAACCGGCAGACCAGACATCACCTGTCAGCTTGGTGAGTGCCAACATTCGCCCGCATGCCCCCAGTCCCCATCAGCATTACCTGGCATTTGGAATTTTGCTGAGTGAACAGGATTACTAGGTCCCATTAAGAAAGTAGGCTGAAGGTTTTAGAAAATTACAAATTTTTAATATTTACATATGGCATAGTGATGTTAAGGCCCCTACCTTTAAACATTTATTTTAAAATCTGCAGAACAAATGTTAGCCTACACTGACCCCCCCCCCCCCCCACCTGAGGCTCTTCCCTGCTCTGCTCACAGATATAAGCTGCTCAGCTTCCCTCAGGGAGTAACAACTTGAAAGCCACTCCACCCCACCCTGTCTGCCACCTAGAATCCTGCAGCCCCCAAGTCCAAGCATGTGCAGGCAAGGGCTGAGATGCTAAGCAGCCTATGGGATGTTTCTCTCCCACGTGGCTTTCTCCAGCCACCTGGCTCACATTTTGGAATGTGGCTCTTGAAGGCACCAAGTGATTTTAGGAATTGGCTCTGGCTTCTAATTTAAGGCCCTCCTCTTACACACCACTTGTGTATTAGTGAGTGCTGGACGTCTGCTGACCCCAGGGTCCTGTTAGAGGCAGGCAGCTTTAGGAAGTTTTCATCTTGCTCTCAAGGCAGGAAATAGTTAATTCTCTGGGAAACAGATTTGCATCCTTGAGAAGCAAAGAGTTGTTCCTCCTTGGGGACATACACCATCATCTTGGCGATTTCGTCCAGCGCTGCTTCTGTGTACAGGAGGTCCTGGCTCAGGAATGCATCGCGTGCACACAGCCTAACGTGCCGGTACTCCAGTGGCAGGAAGGGCACAAAGAAGTCTATCAGGTTTTCCTTCACAAGGCGGCTGTGGCCAAAGCCACTGTCTGAAATTAAGACCAAAGTTACATGGGAGTCTGAACTGGGACTGAGCCCAATTGGAGTTTCAGGTGTCCCGAGCCTAAGGCCTGGGCAAACCCCAAGGTTTGCTCTCATGGCAACTCCAGGAGGGCTGTATGAAGTATTAAGAACTGTCTGCTCTCAGAGCTCCGTGGCTGACGCTGGGTGTGTGCACAGGTGAAGTGGGAAAGTGGGGCATGGCTGCCAGGCAGACGATTTGATTAGATGGCAGAAGGTAAAGCCACCCTGACTGGAGGCCTAGCCCCAGGGGCCACTTCACAGTCCACTGCTCTTAAAGCATTTTCAGAAAAGGAGTTCACTTTTCTTGCACCTCCCTGCAGTTGACGATGAGATGATTATAGGGTTGTGTCCTAAGTATCCGCTCCATCTCAAAAGCACACATTCTAACCCTCAGGTTTATTTTCCGTGTGGCTGGGAGTTACCTGTGGATGCTACAATCTCAGCCTGGAGGCGGGGCGCTAAGTGTTCCATTGTGATATCTTCCCGGGACCATCCAGCCTTAAGCAGACCCAGGACCACCTCATTGATGACATTGCCTCCAAGGTTACTGAAAGAGACAAGCTTGTTAAGAGATTTCATTTTTATATTTAGATTTCAAATGGATTAACTTGACACTGAGGCCACTGCACTGGTGACTGGAAGAATGGAAGCTGAGGTCTGGGGCCTTCTCTCCCCTAGGAGATCTTGTCACAACGCCAAGGTCTGTACAGAAACAACATTGCCCTGCTTTGTCACCCATCCGCTTTGCCTTGCTCCCTTTTGACAAACACTGAGGCTTCAGGGAGGCCCATGTCTGTGTGATGCCAGGACAGTTCGGCAAGTGCTAATGTGGGGAAAACTTCAGAGGGAGGAGGAAGCAGGGAAGGGCACGTCCAGGCAGAGGAGCAGAGGGCTTGTGGGCGTTGGGCGGGAGGGTAGCCATGAAAGGTAGGCCGCAGCTGGCACGAGGAGGCCTTTGCCGGTGCCTGGATTTTATCTTATGGGCTGTGGAGAACAGATTTCAGACTTGGAAGTGTAGGGAAGTGACCCGATCAGTTTTACTTCCTAAGAATATCACGCTAGGGTCACAGAGGCTGAATTTTGGAGACGCATGGGATGGCTGCGAAAAGCTAGTCAGGGCGCTTTTAGTAACAGTGCACCATTTAGGGAGGGCAAAGGCGCAGGAGAGGACTTGAGTTCAGGCCCCGGCTGGTGGGTCAATTGTTGGAACGTCGTCGCCTAACCAAAAGGTTGCGAGTTTGAACCCCTGTTGGGGTGTGTATGGGAGGCAACCGATCAATGTTTCTCTCAAATTAATAAAAACATATCCTCAGGTGAGGATTAAAAAAAAATTAGTTACAGGGCCCTGTGAGTTGTGCCTCCTAAACTGAGGGCTGAGTGTGAGAAAGGAGGTCATCGAAAACACGTTTGCCTGGAGCTGCCCCACCCCTTAACAGAAGTGGAACATAGAAGGGTGGAGATGAAAACTTGGATTTACATGTGCCTGTGACATCATTAGGCAACTAGAATTTTGGGTCTAAAGTACAGGAAAGAGGACTGGGTTAGAGAGATGACGGCGAGAAGAAATCTTAGTACCACCAACAGGGACTGGGAAGGAGGAGGGGAGACCTGGAGCTGGCAGCACTGACTCCTTGACTCGGGCCTTCTGCCAGCTCCTAAACAAACCAATCTGCCTTTCCCCAGGCCCAGCAGAGGGAGGGAGTGGGCACCCAGGACCTTTGTCTCTCCTCACGGAGCTCTGACTGGCTCTCTGAAGGTCTCACGTACATTAACCCAAGTCATTTAGCCTTTGAGTACGTCCTCAAAGGCTCTGGGACACAGAGAAGCTGAGTGGTTCTCTTCCTGCCTAGCACATAAGCCAGGACTGCCAACTGTCTAGCTAAGTGATCCAGTGCCTCCTTCCCCAGCTGGAGAGCCTGGCAGCAACAAAGGGAGTCCCTATCCCCTTGCTCAAGTTCAGCCAGACTTACCCTGACACCTGCATGTACGGAAGCTGCTGCCCCACTCCCCCCAAGGCCTGCCAGGAAGGTCATCTCTGCACACGTAAGTGGCCATACTTGCATCAGCTGAGGTAAGACCTGCCCACAGACTGCCCCACCCCGGGCAAGGGGGGCATGTGTAGGACTCACTCAGCCCCAGGAGCGTGGACTCCAGTGCCTTCCCCATTTCTACCCGGAACCACCTGACACTAAGTTTCTAGAGAGCCGGAGCTTAGCCTGTTTGTGACCACAGTACATAGCAGGTGCTCAGTAAATGTTTCTTAAATGAGTGGACCTCTCTACACACCTTCGTCTCCACTTCCCTTCTGAATTTCTCTCGTTTTGTCCCACAGCCAACATCTCTCTTCTTCCTCTCTGTTAGGAGGGTTATGTCACCACGAGGTAACCTGGGCCCCCTCTCTGTTCACTCCCCCAGCCTTTAGACAGGTGCCTTCCTGCAGCACCTCAGTTCTCCTCCTCATCCTCCAGGTCACCTGCTGACTGGGAGGTCTGAAAGGATAGAAGTCGCCTCTGGAGACTAGCCCTCGCCCCTGGCTCTGGGATAGGACAATATGTAATCGCACCAGCCCTGAGACCCCAAAGGTAAAGGCACTCAAAGGCCTTTCCAGAACTCTGGTAACAAACCCCAACCCGATCTTTTAGACTCTCCAAAAGAACAGATAAAAACTTGACTCGATCCTTAATCTGAGTCTTAGTTTCCTCATTTGTAAAGTCAGGGACTAGACAATTTAAGATACCCTCCTTAGGTTCCAGTCAGTCAGCATACGTACATTTCTATAAGCGTTTTCTCTGCCCTGGGGTACAAGTCATTTCTCTCCTTTTCCTGACAACAGCCATTAATGTCTCTCTCTACTTTACAGCTTCAGTGAGAAGAGGACAGTTGCTTGCTGTCGGAGTTCCAAGGTCCTGTCCTGCCTGTGGCCACCCGGAGCTTTCTACACGTGGTGGAAGTGGGCAGTGCTACTTGTCTGGCCCAGATGAAGCTGGGCACTCTAGCCCACCACACTGCGCTTCCCCTCCCACCTTCTGCCATCAGACGCCACGCAGGGCAGGCCTGCAAACCACCACCACCTTACCTCAAACAGCAGGTTTAGGAAATTTTTCAGGGTGAAACTGCTGTGACTTGTTCACAGCAGAAGTTTGAATTAGCTGTGCTTTTCTTTCAAACACAGGAGTCCCTACCACACATTCTAGAAATCAAGCCCAGAAACTTAGAGAGAAAATTATGGCACCGAGCCTGGACTTGATCCCTGACCTAGCAGCAGTTTCAGCCTTCTCCAGGAGCGCAGCCTGGAATTTTCTAGTCGGTACCAATGAGGTAATCTGTCACACAGGCCTTCTTCTGTCACCAAAGGGAGCTAGCCTTGCCAGAAACAATGCTTTCATGTCCTGCTCACAAAAGGTTTCCACATTGTACAGCTGCTCAGAGCACCTCTATTTACTAGGTGGGATGCTGCCTGATTCAGGAATCACTCAGTAAAGCCAGTTAGCTCTTCAAATTTATTCAATTGAATTTTTGTTCTTTAACAGGTTCAAATACATTGTTTTTCCCTACCCACCACTAAATAACTGAAAACCTTCAAGGTTTAAAGGGTTGGGACAGCACTGGCAGCCTTGCTGGCCCTTGGGCAGTGGGTACCCAGGCTCCCACTGGAGCCACATCCTTGCATCCCTGTCGCAGGTGTCCTCCTGCCCAAGGGCTCTATCCTGGGGGGCAGCATAGGCCCACAGGGCAGCTTTTCCCAGCCCTGCCTCCACCATTACCATCCATCTGGTGACCTCAGATAGTGTACAAAGTCTGGGTCACTGGGGGAAAGGGCAGAGCTGGAGAGGATGAGCGTTTTCCAAAATACTACAATGGCAAACATTTGTCTAGAAATACAGCAGGGTCGCCTGAGTCGCATTAGGAAATCCTGGCACAAGCCCATGTAGAGGAACAGTCAGCCATGAGGCATGGCTGGCTCAGGTGTGGTGAGAGGAAAGGAGAAGCTCTGCACAAAGTCAGAGGATTTCTACAAAGAGAATCCTGAGTGAGCTGGTCACCAGGCTTCCCTTCCACTCAGTGGGAAAGACTTGTGTCTGCAGCAATAGTTGAGAGGGTCCCCTGGACTCCCACCACCTGGCAGGGGTGAGGTGGAAAAGCCTTAGGGAACCAAGGTGACGCCTTATTTGCAATTTGGAGCCTCCACCTAATTCATCGCAACAGGGAGAGCTGTGTGCCTCAGAAGGTGGTCAATAATACACAGCTAATCACATTAGAAAATCTCTCATGCATGCTTTTCTCTTAAAACCACCTTGGGACGGCCTCCCTGCACACTGCACTGTAATTAATGTCCCCTAAGCCTTACTTATAGACCCGGAAGGACTTGCATCAGTGCACCAAAATCTCAACAGTTTAAACCGGTTCTGTCTTTGGGTTCACAGTGAAACAGGATCTGCTCTCCACAGCTTATTCTTCACACCAAGCCTGGATGAAAAACCAGACCCCCTAATTCTCTATCTTCACAGGGTGCTCCCTAAGCTGGGGGAAATCCCCTAGCAAGCAGGTTCTGGCCTGGGGAGGGAGAGGGAACTAGTTTGTCTTCTACTCTGAGAGCAAGAAGTTGCTTGTGAAACATTCAAGTTGAGTCAGCAGGGACCCAGACTTGAACAGACCTTGAGCAACACATTCCCAGTTGGAGCTTCCATAAAATACGAGGATTGGACAAGTTGATTTCTAAGTCTGCTTTCAGCATAGCCATTCCAGAGTCTGGGGCACACACACAAAACAGGAAATTGGGAGCCATGGTGCACTTTATCCCTTGAATTTTAAGCCAGTGACTTCCTCTCATGATCAGAGAAGAAAAAGACTCAAGGCGGGGGGGAGAACACACCATGCTGGACTTAGTGGGAAACTACCTTCCAACTGGGTCTATATTAAAACGATTCCAAGGTAGTTTGTACTTGATTTTCAACTAATTTGCTGATTTGAAAACTTAATACCCTTCTAAAAGGGGACTCCCAGTGTGTGAGTTTCCATTTTGAACTATATTACAAAGCTATAGTAATCAAAACAGATACCCTAGATCAATGACACAGAATAGAAAACCCAGAAATAAACCCACATGTATATGGTCAGTTAATGTATGACAAAGGAACCAACAATGAACAATGGGGAAAAGTCAATCTCTTCAATAAATAGTGCCAGGGAAACTGGGTAGTCACATGCAAATATATGAAACTAGACCACCATCTTACACCATACACAAAAACTGCTGGCTCAAAATGGATTAAATACTTGAACACAAGATCTGAAACTCTCAAACTCCTAGCAGAAAACAGGTGGTAAGCGCCTTAATATCGGTCTTGGCAATGATTTTTGTACCTGACACCAAAAACCAACAAATGGGACTACATCAAACTAAAAAGCTTCTGTACAACAAAGGAAACCAACAAAAGGAAAAGGCAACCTACTGAATGGGAGAAAATACTTGCAAGTCCTACATCTGATAAGAGGTTAATATAAAAAATAGGGAACTTATAACTGGGTAGCACCCCCACCTCCCCCCAAACGACCAGATTAAAAAAATGGGCAGAGGATCTGAATAGATATTTTTCCAAAGAGGACATACCAATGGCCAACTGGTACATGAAAAGATGCTCAACATCACTAATCCGGGAAATGCACAATGAGACATCACCTCACACCTGTTAGGCTATTATTAAAAAGACGAGATAAATGCTGGCGAAAAGGGGGGAATCTTGTGCACTGTTGGTGGGATTGTAAATTGGTGCAGTGATTGTAGGAAACAGTATGGAGGGTCCTCAAAAAATTAAAAATAGAACTACCACTCCATCCAGCAAATTCACTTCTGGATATTTATCCTAAAAAAACAAAAACACTAACTTGTGAAGATATATACACTCCTATGTTTCTTGCAGCATTATTTACAATAGCCAAGATATAGAAACAACCTAATGCCCACCCACGAATGAATGAATGAAGAAAATGTGGTATATACACCAATGGAATATTATTCAGCCATAAACAAAATCTTGCCATTTGCAATAACATGGATGGGCATGAAACAAGACAGAAAAAGACAAACAGCATATAGTTTCACTTATATGTTGAATCTAAAACAAAACCCAAGCTCATAGATAACACAGAGACCAGGCTGGTGGTTGCTAGAGGTGAGGGATGGGGGCGGTAAGAAATGGGTGAAAGAGGGTCAAAGGGTACAAATTTCCAGCTATAAAAAAGTAAGCCCTGGAGATGTAATGTACAGCATGGTGACTACAGTTAATACTGAATTGCAGATTTGAAAGTTGCTAAGAGATCTTAAAAGTTATCACAAGAAAAAGATTTCATAACTACTAATGGCGATAGATGTTAACTAGACTTATTGTGACCATTTCGTAATACAGGCAGACCTCAGAGATACTGCAGTTTTCATCCCAGACACCATAATGAAGACAGTATAGCAATAAATTGAGTCACTCTTTTTGCTGGTGGAGTTTTGCCTTCAATTTGTAAAACATGCAACACCTGTGAAGGGCAGTAAAGTGAAGGCAGTAAAACAAGGTGTGCCAGTATATACAAATCAGCCAGTCATGTTGTACACCGGAAATTAACATGCTGCCATAAGTCAGTTATACCTCAATTAAAAGACAACAACAACAACAAAAGCCACAACCGTACTGCCCTTTAAGGGGGGACTCCGGGTGTGAGCAGTCCCTCCCTGGGGAGGCTACCTGCAACTGAGGGTCGCCCCACCATCCTGAGAACCACGGGAGTGGCTAGATGAGGGGCAGCTGCTCTTTCCCAGGCCGGTCCTTGGAGTGAGTAGTTATCCAGCTGTGCCATTGAGGGGAAGATGGGACCCCTCAGAAGTGCTCCGGGGGTAGAATTAGGGCAGGAGCCTGACACCTAAGGCTCCCCGCCCTGCGGCACCCCAAGCAGCTAGGCTCCTATGTTCTCTATTGCAGTTGCGTTGGGTTCCCTGTGGAAAAGGGCCTGCAGCCTAGGAGAGCGCGGAAGCCCTCTACCGCCAGCTTACACACCGGGTGAGCAGCCCCCACTCCCGGGGCGCACAGCACCCGAACAGACTTCTTCCTCGCTCAGCCCTCCTGTTTTCCCTCAGACCTTACCTGAGAAAAACAAAGATGGTTCTTACGGCCTCAGCCCTGTGGTTCTCCGGGGCCTGGCGTTCCAGGTGTGGCCCGAGGGCATCCAGCAGTACTGGGTGCAGCTTCTCAGCCTCATCAAAAATAAACAGGGTCTGGTGGCAGTGCTCCTGCATCTTCCTCACCTGGTCTGTCAGCTGCTCCTGCACAGAACACAGGGAGCTGCTGGGGAGTCCCGGGAGGCGCGTTCAGCCAGGAGGGCCCTGGTGAGGTGCCTGCTTCCCCAGGGCATCGGCAGTAGATTGCCTGGGGCTGGGTTCTACCCTGAAACTACCAAATTCAAACCTCTGGGGTGGAGCTAGGGCAGCCGCCTCTAGCTTCCCAGGTGAATCTCCTGCACCCTGAGGTTTGAAAGCCAACCAGGTGGAAACAGTTTGGGAAAGGGATAGGGTCTGCCTGCCCTTGGGAACAGGCCCCAGGCCCTGCTCCCTCTTCAGGTAGAGGTCCCAGAACTAACAGCTGACTCACCCTCCTAGGGACTGGGAATTAAGCTCTAATATAGGGATCATTGGTGGAGACAAATTTAAGTGCCCAGAGGTGGCCACAGTCCCATCTTGAACTTGCAGGAGCAGAGTGCCCACTGGGCTGAGAACTCGGTGGTTCTCATAATCTTCCTGGGGAGGACCTGTCTGGGACAGAACTGTCTGGGACCAGCATACTCGAACTGGGGTTCCCCATCCAGGCAAGAGAACCCTCAGTTGAAAAGACGCTGCTTTGTGGGGTTCACCAGAATGGCCAGCCCTGCCCCAGGGTGGGGTGTTTTGGCAGAGCCCACATTCACTGACCACCTCTAGCCTTCCAGTCCCATCACCTGAGTGCGTGTGTGACAAGAAAAGTGAGGTGTGAGAGTGCGTACGTGTCATTTTTCATGGCAGGGAACTAAGATCCATAGCTTTGCACAGTCAAAGCCAGCTAGTTCTTTCTGGAAAGGCCTGGCTGACCAGCCGCCTGCCTTAGGACAGTTTGCCCTACCCTGCCCTCCGGGCCACACTGAAACTGCCAGATGACTCAGGCAATCTGTCCTCAAATGCTTACCCAATCTTCCCAGGTTATCGCACTCCAAATATTGGAACTGAAAGCCAGACACAGACGCAGTCACCTCTGTCCGGCTGCAGTGAGGTTTTGGTCATTGTCCAGCTTACTTCAAATACTACATTTCAACAGAAGAAACCCAAAATAGAGCAGCAAAGACCATTTTTGTCCCTCCACTTGTTGAGCAATTTGGGGAAAATCACTTATGATATGATAGGCCTCTTTAAAAAAACAGGATATACACCTTGTCCAATATAATGACAATGAAGTAAAATGGCAAAGGGAAAGGCTTGCAAGAAGTCCACCAAAATACTAACTGCCTGTGGCCATGTGGGGAGATGATGATACAGTTTTTGCCTTTCTCTGTTCCACGTTTCCTATGACATTTCCACTATTTCTATAACAGAAAAATTAACAGATGGATTCTCTGTTTAAGCTCAGTGTCTGGCTGGTAAGGAGACAGAGCTTGGGATGAGTGGTGTTTGGAACATGTCTTTCCTCCACATGTCCAGGCCTCACCTGTGTGGAGTGGATGTCTTTGTGGGTTACAGGTTCTGTCAAAATGGCCCCCAGACCCCACCCCCAGCACAGAGGGGCTGCCCAAACCTCATTCCAGCCCAGCACTGCCGGCCTCACCTTGTACAGGTCCACATACTTGGGGTGAGGGAAGTGGATCAGGGTGATGAACACCTTGACACAGTCGCTCCTCAGCCCGTCCCGGTACAGGTTCTCTGCCAGCAGCCGTGCCACGAAGTTCTTGCCTGTGCCAGACCAGCCATGGAACGACAGAGCCAGAGCCTTGTCTGGCCGGGGCAGCTCTAAGTAGCTCCTCACTGTTGTCAGGACCAGCTCCTGGGCCAGGTGCTGGCCATGCAGTTGCACACTCAGGTCCGACTGTAGGCCTAGGGGTGGGAAAGGAGGTCACAATGAGGTGCGCACACAGGCAGGGTCGCCACCAGGCTCAGCGACAGCCAAGAGAGCACCCCTGAACATCGCTGAGGTGGTATCACTTTGGCCTCAGAACAAGGCAGTGGGCAGACCTGCAGCAGGAAGGGATCCAAGGGCTCTTTTCTGAAGAATTTGAGAAATCACTATTGAACTTAGGGAGAGAATGGATTCACTCTTTCTGAAGGTCCTGAAGAACCCCAGAATGGTTGGTAGATTCTGTCTGGAGGAGAAACCTACCCCCTTGTGCTCATGAGGTTGTTCCCACCTGGAAGTTTCAGGACTCCCTACATATTTCATAGGAGCACCCTCATTTTATTCATTTTAATTCAATTCAGCAAACTTGTTAAGGACAGCTAGTGTGTGCCAAGTTCTGTGCTAGGCCTGCCTTCCTTGCAGCCATGAGGCTGCAGGGTTTGGAGACAGGCGCTACTGGGAGCCACAGTTGGGACAGGAGGGTATGCTACCAGCCATGGGCAGGATGAAGAAAGGTCCCTTGCACCCTAGCCATTTGCCCTGAGTTGCCTCCCCTTCCCACAGATCACTATCCCCTTAGGGGCATGCAAGTTCCAACCTGTGAAGTTGTTGGAGACCCTGCAGTCCCCATGGTCACAGCAATCCTGGAAGGTGCAGAACCAGGTGGTCAGGATATCCAGGTACTGCTGGCCCAACAGGGGAAGACTCCAGCCTAGAAAAGGAGGAGCTGTGAGACAGAGACAAGGCCTGGAGCCAAGAGGAAGCCCGGCCTCCCTGCTCTGTACGCCCAAGAGGTTCTTCCAATTCTTCGAGTCCTCTGCCCACCTTCCAGAGCCACTCCTCGCTGCTCTTCCCTGGGCCTGCCTTGCGCCTGGCCAGGGAAGTGGGGACCTCTAGCTTTAAGGCAGCAGATGGCTTTGCTCCAGCAAAGGCTCAGATTACTCAACAAACATGCCGTGAGCACTGTGCCTAAGCGCAAGCCCAGACCCGCCTGCGCCTGCGAGGAGCTGGCAGTCTAGTTTGGAGAGTCAGCAGCTGGTGGTTATCGTCTTTTCTACTTGTTCTGGATTCCAAATCTGATCATAGCCAAACCCAAAGGCCTCTAAATTCTTTTGTCAAATGTCAATTTGAATATACCCAGCATTGGCAAAAACAAAACAAAAGCCATCGCTCTGGAAGTTAGAAATCTTTTGATTTAAAAGATTTGTAGAGCACCCTAACGGGACTACCATTACAGTACTATCACCGGATCTTGAACTACCGACAGAGAGCGCAGGAAGCCTCCGAGATCACCTGGCCCATGGCAGTGGCATGCCAACCCTGCCACACAATCTGTCAGGGACTGAGCGGGAACCAGAACTCAGGCCGGGACTCCCAGCCCAGGCTCTACCTCCTTAAGCAGCAGAAGAGGGCAAGGGACTTGGGCTGCGTCCAACGGGGACTGAGGCCATCAAGGTGTGGGCTGTCTGGAGGAGTCGGGAAGGAGCGGGGAGAAGAGCGCAGCCCGCCCATCCTTGAAGACAGCTGCGCCAGGGACGGGGTGGCAGGAGGGGCGCCCTGCCCCCCCCCAGCAGGGCAGCACAGTAAAGCTAGCTGCTAAGGTGCCTGCAGGGTGGTCCCGAGGTCAGTGGCCCATCTCACCCCTGGTCTTACCCGGGAGCCCCGCGGGGGCCTCCTTGTTCAGCGAGCAGGTCTCGGGCCACACAAAGCAGCTGAAGCGCGCCCAGAACCGCCTGGAGAGGGCGCCGGCCGCGCTCACCCACGCCCGCGGGTCCTGGAAGGCCGACCAGGCCCCCCCGGAGCCCGGCTCCTCGGCCGCCTCCCCTGGCCCCGCCGGGTCGTGGGGCTCCGGCGCGCCCGCCAGGGGCGGCAGCAGCAGCAGGACCCAGAGGCAGAGCGGGCGCCGCGCGCGAGGCATGTCCGCACCCGCGGGGACGCGCCCGCTTCCGAGGCCCCGACGGGGTCGCGGGGATTGGCGTTGCCACGGAAACCGAAGCCCCACGTGACCCGGTGCCTGGCGGAGCCCGGAACCGAAACCGAGGGCTGGCGCCACCCTCCCGACAGGCGGCTCCCAGGCTGCGCTCGGTTCCGGGCTGATCGTGGGCGCGACGGTGAAGTCAGGTCTCGAAATGGCCGCTGTCATCACCCCGCTATTTCGGGCTCCGGCGGCCCCTCCGAGGCCTACCAAATACGGGCACCCTCTGTGCCCTCCCGGTGGCTGAGGATCGGCGTCCCGCCCACCGGGCAGAGGAGCCGGGCTGCCCGCTGAGCCCGGGCCCGGGTCGGCGGCGGGGTCAGCCGCGCGGAGGCGCGGCCGAGGGGACACGGGGCCTGGCTCCTCCGAGCGAAGGGAGGGGACACGTGGCAGCACGTCACCGGCACCGAAAGCAAGAAGCCCTGGGCTCCCCGCCTGGAGATGGGGGTTTGGGAAACTCCCAGTCATGGGAAAACCGTAAGGTCTTATGTCCCTGTAATCATCTCTTATTTAAAAGAAGTACTGTGCGCACTTTCTTGGCTATGTTTGCAATTTTTGAGCACCTGGGACCGACCGTGACCAGCTTCTGACACCACTGGCTAAAGACCTTTTCCTGGCTCCCTTCCCCCTTCACGTGCATGCTGCCAGGTTGCCAGATTTCAGAAGAGCTCAATGCACTTTTCTGTCACCTGACTTACTGAAGTCACTGGCCTAAGAGTCACCTTGTCCTAGGAAGAAACTGCTGTCTAGGGGCCATGAGACTTGGCTCTGAGGTTGGGCCCTCGGGACAGGAAAGTGAATCCTAGCGCCAGTCTCACTGATGTCACAGGCCAGCTGACTCACCTGTTCATCCCAGTCTCTGCTCCTTCCTCAGCAGCTCACCAGGCCTGCTCCTTTCAGGCACTGAGCTACGGAAATCAGGCAAGCGCCTTGGTTAGGATACAGGAGTTAGATTGTAAAATACTGTTATCTAAGTATATTGTATGTCTGAGCTGCTCAGTGATCTCAAAATTGAACCCAAACCTTCCAGAGAGCAGTGGCCAGTCCACAAGTGCCACATTATGTCCAGTCCAGCTCATGAAACTCTTGAGGGAACACTTACCAAGGAACATACTATTATATACTCAGTCCAAAACGTAAAACATTAACTCATTCAGTAAATGCTGTTTGAGTGTGAATGGCAATCTAGTATTGGTGGTTAATCTAGTATTGGTGTGAATGGCCTCTACCCTACCATTTTCTATGTGTGACCTTGGGTGTTCCTTAACTGTCCTGTGCCTCAGTTTCCCCACCTATAAAGTGGGGATAAAAGTCACTTTATAGGGATGCTGTGAGGGTTAATGGACTAATTCAGTTACACGTTAACTTTTACTACTACTTATGCCTCACCCTGGATAAGGCTCTGGATGGTGTACACAGGAAGCCTGGATGGCTTTATTTATACTAGTGAAGTTTATAGGTGAATTTTTGGTGATAAAATTACTCAAGTTAACACTAGTTTCTTTTAAAAATTAAAATTTTAAGACTGGAGTAATTCTCTCTTTACTGTAACTTTCATGTAGAGTTAGCTGCTAACTTCTGGGATACTTTTATTTGAATTTAGCATTTCATGGTAAATAAAGTAGGTAGCTGGAAAATTCTGGGATAAGCAACTTGATCTCAGTAAGACATTTCCTTTTCTAAAAAAAGTAGAGCTAAACATTTTTTTTTTCCACCAGAGTGGGTCCCACATAGAAACAATGAATCCAAATTAAAAAGAAAAAGAAACAATGAATCCAAACACCAGTTTTGAGACAACCTCTAGTTTCAATAAATTGCTAACAATTCATTCTCAGAGCTTGGAGGTTATTGGCTGAACTCCGGGAGCAAATCTCATGGATGGGCACATCCAAAGGCACTTATGAAAACTACAGGCAGCAAACCCTGTCTGCACTACTCCAATGTGGTCCAAGGACCCGGGTACCGGGCACCAGCACAGGTGCTTGTTTGAAATGCAGAATCTCAGTCCCCAAATCTACTCAATCAAATTCTGCATTTTAACAGTCTTTCTAAGAGAAAATGGGCACCCAACATCTTCACTGTCATCTGAATGGGACTTAACTTAGCAATAGACATTGCTCCCACCCCGCTGAAGGCAGACAGAAAACACCATCAGCCTTGCAAACAATCTTTGGGTAAAAATCAAGTCTATCTCCACATAAACTTGGCATGTAAAAAGCAAACTCTGAAAACATAAAATGAATGTTTCACAGCTTGTCTATATGCCAGTGGTTCCTTTGTTTAACATCTCTCCACAGAGCCACTGAGGCATCACAGCAGACTGAGTGTCCTCTCCAAAGACAGGGCACAACTGGCCAGAACCACAGGAAACCCTTGAAGGGACATTTCTGGTGACCCAGGTACTGACAACAGAGCACAGGCCCAGGAGGCTCTGCATTTCTGGAGTCAGGGGTTCTACACACACCACACGTCAAGCCTGGGTCAAGGGCTTCTCCAGTACGGGTCCTGCCTGCCTCTCCCCTGCCGGCCCCATGGCTCTTTCCTGGGCCTTATTTCCACTGCAGTTCGCTTACGTGGTTCCCGAGGCATTTGGTCCTTCACACGCAGCTTCCTCTTGCTAGGACTACGGGCTCTCTGAGGAAAGGGACAGTCATTACCATCTCGATGGCAACCATAGCTCACAGCACGATGCCCAAATGCCTACTGAAGAAAGATTGAATACTTTACAAACATGACTTACTACTGTTACTCCCTGGGAGTAACAAAACCCGCCCACGCAGCACCAGTGCTTACGACCATTCTCGTCTGACAAAATGAGGGCTGCTCAACAGTTCTTACAGGCAAATACGCTGGGTACAGAAGCATGCCCTCCCTGCTCCCTTGTTGAGCTTTACTGCCAGTCTTCCTGATGTGCCTGTGAAGCAAACGAAGCCGGAAATCTCACCTGCAGAAAGATCGCTGTGGCGAGTCCGAAGAACATGTCCTAGGCTGCAGCCTCATGGGTATTCAAGGACAAATGACAAAAACTGGCAAAAGCAAAATTGCTGCAAATCAAGTAAAAAAGTCTTAAGAACTGTGCTCATTTGTCTGGTTGAGATTCATGATGCCGGATTTCCATTTCAAAAGTTAAAAATCTGGGCCCGCCTGGCGTGGCTCAGCAGTTGAGCAACGACCTATGAACCAGGTCACGTTCAATTCCCGGTCAGGGCACATGCCTGGGTTGTGGGTTTGATCCCCAGTAGAGGGCGTGCAGGAGGCAGCTGATTGATGACTCTCATCATCGATGTTTCTATCTCCCTCTCCCTTCCTCTCTTTGAAATCGATGAAAACATATATATATTTTAAAAAATGAAAAACCTGCGTGTCCTAAGAATTGTAATCAGGGAATCTGGTCCTCTCTTCCATGCTTCTACCATAGGCACTGCCCTAACAAGTTCTTTGGGACTCATAATTCTTTACTTCTTAAGAAGCTGCAAGAATCGAGTTAAATACACAAAAAAAGCACCCAAGAATCATCCTGTGGAAAATTTTGGTCCAGTCACAACCTGGTCTGGGCCTTTTGAAGACTCTTAAGGAAGCCAAAGGTCTTACCCATCAGGTCCTGTGAAAATATAAGATGTAACCTTCTGTCCCCTAATAAAACAGACAGGAAATTGGAATAGAAAGCACTGGAAATATCCTTAAAGGGGGGGGGGGGGAATAAGAGGAAAACATGATACATCAATTCTTATTAAAATCTTTATTTGTTTTCTTTTTTGGAATTGAAACCCATAGAACACATTAGAAATTTAGGTGCACATCTGTCTTGTTTGGTGACTTACCAAGCACAACCTCTATTTGTGCAACGGCTCTGAGAGGAAATCCTTGGCAGATCAAAACAGTGTCAGAATCCTTGGTTCTTACACTTCTCGTTTAAGCAAATAAATTAGCTTCTCAGTAAGATATTCCCAGTTCCCCCAAACATTCTGTATTTGTAACACCTTAGTTCCTTAAAATCCTGTGGCAGTATAGGCCCCAGCCCCTACCTTTCAACCCAGACTTGAGGAATCGGGGGGAGAAAAACTGGCTTTCCCTGTACAAGAGGTTTTGTGAAGTCAGGTCTGTCTGGCTCATCCGTGTGCCGAGAGGGGCTGGCTCACCAGAGCTGTTCAGCAGGTGTTTGCTGAATGAAGGATCTTTATGCACGTAGGGTCCACGCTCAGAGACTGAGAAGAGAACCTTTTACTAGCTTCAAGTTCTTCAGCAACATAAATCAGTGTTTCCCTGTGTCAAAATAAATACATTTTTTCTTGCTAGAATACATATATGACTATATACATACATATACCTTTAACTCATGTTTCCTGAAGCTCAAGCTCCCAGGATGACTTAGAAGACAGCTCACTGACAGATGCTGTGTCACCATCACTGAGGTGTGGTCACTTACTGGTCAAACAAGAATACAGGGACCATCGAGAAGGGAGGTTGAAGGAATTTGGTGGATGGGAAGGGGAGGCCAAAAGCCTTTTGTTTTGTTTTGAGAAAAGATGGATTTCTTTGGAAGAACACTGGAAAAAAAATGTCATGTATAGGATTCATCTTTCCCAAAATATGTAGGGGATGGACCCAAATTCTCCCATTTCCTTCTTCAGTTTCATTTGACACATTAATCCTGAGTGCAAATGCCTTAGTAATATATTATTGAACAAATACTCTGAGCAAATCAGATCCTGTTCTGTAATTTGTTTTGCACAGAAAATTATTTATGGCCAAACCCACAATATAGACTCATATTAATAAGACCAGTTTTAGAATGAAACCTCTCTCCTCACATTTCTCCACTCAAACTCTGGAATAAACAGGTTTAAGTAGAAAGAGAAAAGGAAATAGCAGTAAGTTCTCACTTTCCCAGCTTTGTAATATTAAAACGCATCCATGTCTCCCTTTAGAAGTCAGCTAGATACACCCTAATTCGGGCTGGTCAAAAACTCTTCAAAGAATTGTCTGACTGTAACAGTGCTGGATTCTAATCAATAAGCCTCCAGGAAACAGTGTTAGAAAACTTTTGAAAAGATATTTACCTGTTTTTTCAAACAAAACGTAGTGTTTGTGAATTTCAGGGCTATATGTTTATGGTCAATTATCTCTAAGATTCACCCAAACAGACTTTTGTTGCTTAATCCAATCCTGACTTCAAACATAATTTATATTCTCAGTGTCATTTAATCAGCACGATGCTAACTTCAACCACTACAGACCTGAACACCTTATAAGAGCATGAATTTCCAAACAAAAGGAAAGAGAAGGAAAGTCTTCATTTTCAGCAGTATTTTAAGAAGGGATGAGGCAGTTTCAAAGCCACCTTCTCTCCTGCTCTTTTCCTTAGCAGAGTCTTCTGCCTACAACAATGTGAATCAAGCTCCCGGTGTGAGAGCAGCTCTTCTGCCTTCCACTGCAGCACATACTACGAGACATGTTGAGAGAACGCTAATCCATCCATTAGCTCGGCTCACATCCTTCCTTGCCTCCTGCCAGCCGGCCCGCGGACCGTGCGGGGTCAACTCTCTCCAAGGTACCCTCCAGCTCAACTGTGAATCTCTGGGCATCACACAGGCAACGGGCATACGACTGGAACCAATGCCGCCTTTTGTTAACACTAGTGTTTCTGCCTTCTTAAATTCAATACCTTTTTAAATAACTAAGCCCATTCTTGTGTACATCTCAAAATGTACATACAAAAGTACAAAAGTATCCTAATTTCATGCTCTTCTAAAGTAGTCACAGGATACTCGGTTATCTTTCAATGAGAGGATGTTGAGGCATAAATTCTGAACTGCTTTTGAAAGGGTGGTTGTTTAAAACTGGTCTCCAATGGCCAGCATTAAATTTGTTCAACCACACTGTTAAATGTTAGTTTCTGCTTGACAGAAGCACAGAACTGGAACAGCACCCAGACAACACATGGACAGCAC
Source organism: Miniopterus schreibersii (assembly GCF_964146895.1). Classification (NCBI taxonomy): domain Eukaryota; kingdom Metazoa; phylum Chordata; class Mammalia; order Chiroptera; family Miniopteridae; genus Miniopterus; species Miniopterus schreibersii. The sequence goes on along the minus strand of NC_138119.1, from coordinate 19,664,001 downwards.
ACAGCGCTGAGGTGACACAGAGTGACACGCCAGGCCTGCTGCCCCCTGGCCAATATTTGACTACAACTGCTTACGTGGCACCATCTCTCTGCCTAACCCAGAACTACGCCTGTGCTTTAGTGACCTGAAATTTGAGAATGCTAACAAGAGACGGAAGAACACCGGTTTGAAATTCCAAACAAGATTAAATGATGAAATTAGGGTTTGACATAAATCAAAATCTTAAGGCTCTTCCTGGCACAACCTCCTTAGTTTTAAGGCTCAGAAGGCTTACATCTTTGTTTCCAGTCACCCACATGGCTCAAATCACAAGACAGGTCCAGCCACTAGCAAGATGTGCATGTTCATCTGTCGGAGTGAGCTGGCTCTTCTCACAAGAAAGGCACAGTCATGATTGCCAATCTCTTGGGAATAGCAGCTCCAAAGGCCTTGAAGGCCGAGGCGGAAATTCATCTCAGAAGAGAAACCAGGGTGGCAGAGGTCACAAGAAACCTAACCCTTATTCAATGTGTTATTTGTTTGCTTTGTTAATTTGGAAAGGATTTGTCTCCTTCGGACAAAATAAAAAAATAAAATCTCATAAGAGAATCATGCTTGTGTTGTGACAATAAGTTCTCCAGAGACAATTTTTGGTTAATTTAAACACAACTGTGATAATGCCAACTTCACTTAGGGACAAGTCATGTTAGCTTTTACACACCTTAAGAGCTTCAGTAAAATCCAGGGGAACCTGCTTTAACTAATTCAGTCACTTCCCCAATTCTGATCACCTCCTCTCCCTTCTTCCTCCTCTAAGAAGCATTAAAGCACTACTGCCAACTGCTGAAAAGCCCAAACATCTCTCCTGCTTTTGGTCTTCCCTCTAAAACATACCCCCTCCAACAAGCCTGCTCCTTTGGCTCCACAGAATGCCAGCTTTTACTTGCTGCCACTCCTCAGGAGGCAGTGAAATTCCCAATTTGACAGTCCTGGTAAAAAAAGGACTCAAGAGATTGCAAAGTGGCCTCAGAAGATCCACAGGTGTGGTGAAAGGACTGTACGGGTGAGCTCCAAATACCCCTCCGGAACCAGCCCCAGCATTAACCTCTCCAAACGTCACACCTGCTGTCCTTTGGCATGAGAATTAAGACTGACCAACTGCGATGCCACTGCTAGAATGGGCAAGGGCCGAGGACGTCAGGTGGCTCAGTGGGAACATTCCGTGGTCTGAAACTAACAGTTCGCGCTTCAGTTTCTACGACGGAAAACACCAAAGAAATCCGAGGCGACCCTGTCCCCTATCACCAGAACTTGCTGCTGGCCATTTCCAATCCATCTCATACCATTTGGAATTGATTGTGCTGTTTCTCTATCTTTGTAAAAACAAGTCTCAGTTATTCTGTGCTGCAAATTACAAGTGGGAGAGAGGCATCCTGTCTTCCACCAGCACAGTGTCCATCCCAAACTGGTCCGTGCACTGCTTCACGGTGGCCAGGACACTCAGGAGCCGCTGGTCCACAGCGTCCAGATGAGGGCTGGACAGCACTGGGGAGATGGGATCATGGGCCATGGCAGATTTTAAGGCAGACTTCAGCACACCATTCTTTAGGTAGTTCAGTCTGTTCCAGGTAGAAACCCGAATGCTGGAAAAAAAGGTTTTGGATGGGTTACATAAAATCTCTCACTACCGAATGGAGTTTAAAGCCTGCTTGGCACACAAAAGTAAAGAAATAATTATTTAAAATGACTCAACTAAAAAAAAAAATCATTATGATTAAGTCACATTACCACATTTCGATACTTTTTCCAGGTAATTGAGAGATAATACAAAATTTATACATGTTCATTGAAGTGCTATTTATAACAGGAAAAATGTGAACCAATCTGAATGTCCAACAACTGGTAAATAGTTAAATCAGTTATAACTCATCCAGTCCAGGAAATACCATGCAGACATTAAAAGCAGTAAAGAAAATGTAGTGGCATGGGAAAATGTCCATGATGCTGGGTGGGGGAAAGCTGGAGTAAAGAAGCTGTTTTACTCCACATCTGTGGGGAAAGAAAATGTGTGTGTAAGTACACCCACACACAAGAACACACAGACACACATGATTAGAAAGAAGTCACTACAGTGTTGATAGAACTTATCCTTACATCTTAACGGGCAATTTTATTTCCTTCTTTATACATTTCTGAATTTAAAAAATTTCTTACCATTAATATTATGAATAGGAAAATTTTATTGTAAGCACACCAATTTTCCTTATTTCACCAACTAAAAAGGATCTTCTATTTATCTCAGAAGAAAAGTAATTATCTGCCTGTGGGTACTGTGAGAATTTCTAGGTATGCAAAAAAGTTGGACTCTGAAAGAGGCAGCCTGTTTTGCAGCTATTTAAAAAAGCAAAGGAGCCCTGGCCAGTTTGGCTCAGTGGTTAGTGTCAGCCTGAGGACTGAAGGGTCCCGGGTTCGATTCAGGCCAAGGGCATGTACCTTGGTTGCAGGTTTGATCCCCGGTCCCTGGTCAGTCAGGGTGCGTGCAGGAGGCAACTAATAGATGCCTCTCTCTCACATTGATGTTTCTCTCTCCCTCTCGCTTCCACTCTCTCTGGAAAGCAATGGAAAAAATATCCTCTGGTGAGGATTTAAAAAAAAAAAGCAAAGGAGATCAAACTTTGGCTAAAGCATGGCAGGGATGAACAAGCACAGAAGCAGTGTGGTTTTGTATTTTAAAATATACTACAAGTGCCCTGAGCATCTGAGCTTCCCACGTGTGACTAAGGTATCACTCGAAATGACCTGCTATAACGGACAGGTTTCCTTTAAGCATCTCTCTCTCCTGAGCTTTCTCAGCAGAGGGCGCTCGAGGAACACTGCAGAAAGAAGGGGTTCTCCAGGGCTTCGGGCTGCTGTGCAGTGGGTCAGTAGTGTGTGGGGTAGGCCATCAAATGCAGCTCTGCCCCAGCCACACTCCCAGAACGGGCAGGCCCTCTGTATGCCATGCTGACGGTTGTGGCCTGCCTGGACCCTGCCTACACTCTGGAGGGCTGCTTCTGCTCACCCGGCACCTGCAAACTCAGGGACTTCTCTGCCATCCAGTGGGCTGAAGTACAAAGGGGTCCCCTTCCACATTCATCCTTCCTTGGGTGCTCTCCCTCAGCCCTGTTTTCTTTTACAGTCACTCCTGCATCAGGGTTAATAATTCTTCATACTAAAGTTTCCCATTTAACCCACTATGTCTTTTCTATCTCCTGATGGGACCAGACTAAGAACACTAAGTATTAATATAAAAACATCTTCCTTGAAAGATGCAGTGTTTGATTGGATGTATCAATGCTTCCCAATACTAATGAAGAAAATTAAGGGTTGCCTGGGTAAACTTTCTGCAGAATAGTTTTGCGATTAAAAAAAGGAAAAAATAAAGTACATTTAAAAAAACAGAATGAAAGAAAAGCAGAAAAAAGAGAAGCTGATCAGTTGCCAGGAGGCCAGTCTTACATGGTCCCAGGGACCCTAGGAGTTGACCAACAGGAAGGGGTGCTCCTGGGCTTGCATATCTGTGTGGGCTCCAGCTCATTCTCAGTGCTCACTTTAAAATTTTACCAGCAATCATGATCTGAAAAGGAGCTTCTTAGAGCCCAATTTTTATCTCATTTTCTTAATTTACTTTTTAATTTCTTTGTTCTCTAACATAGACTATTTTTTTAAAAAACATCAGTTGCTAAATACATAAGGGAAACATTACTTTTGGTTTATACAATTTCAAATTGGGATCTGTGACCCACAGGATGTCTGTGGTGGTGAGAGGACTTGAAACCATAAGGTAAACACAGTACAGCGACCCAGGACACAGATTGTACTAGACTTTGGGGGAGCAGGGGACTATATCCTGATATTAAAACAAACATGGAAATACACTACTGAATAGACCGAAACCATCTATTCATACAAAACTCAAAATGAATTCTGAGTATTGGATTACCAGCCTCCACTTTTCCCTGATCCTCTATCTCAGGACCTTGAGGGGTTCTGGGTCGGAAAAGCATGATCAGGTATTAGGAAGATTTAAGGCCAAGAACACTCTGTACTGTTACATAAGCCTGGCATTTGATGTGCATAACTTACATGCAACACTGATAGAGAGGGGCAAGAATGCTTCTCTCGTCCAGCGAGGGGTTCCCAAAGCTGAAAATGAAATGAAATCTTGGTGAATTGGGTGGCAGCACCAGTTCCCTTCTTAGCATCAAAGCAAAAGCAAATTCTGTAAGAAACCCAAACGTGATCCTAAATAATTTCATGCTCCCACAGCTCAAGTCACTTAAATTAAAAATAAACAGGGCATGACCAATTAGACACAGATTCCTAGCAGCTTGTGCTGCAGCATCGAACAACAATTATCCATATTTGCAAGGACCCCCTCTCCTGACAAGAAACAGCAAGGTGCTGAGGCACAACCATGGTAACACAGACCAGAGTGAGAGCCTGAAGACCTCCAAACCTGGAAAAATGTTAAGTGTGGGCGGAGAAATACAAGCTATTCAACAAGCAGATGGTCATTACTTGCAAAAAGAAGTTACACTGTTCTACTCCAAAATTACCAATCAGAAAAGATTTGGACTGTCCTAGTCCCTACAAATATATGGACAGATTCAAAACAGAAAAACGACTTGCAGAGGCTGAGAAGTTAGTTGAAAGCAAATGTAAAAATGATCTCAGCAGTAGTTCTGAGTAAGACAAGGGGAACTGATTCTGGAAAAGCTGCTAACCTTCTCTTTTCCTGGAAGTTCGTTGTAATAGCTGAAGGGTCTGGCAGCCCGAAGCACAGTGCAGGCCTTCAAATAATAAATGGCAAAGGCAACTGTTTCAATGAATATTTCCATGATTCACATGATCTTTAAGAAAAGGATCATTTTTACAAGTAAGGATAAAGATTTTCAGGAATGTATACAGCACTGCTGGGAGAGGGAGAGGCAGTGTTTGCTAGCCTCTCACTTTCCATAACTGTCATCACCTTCCACAGAGCATGTGGGGCCTGGTGCTGTGTAAGATGGTGGCATCATTAGCTAATGCTGCCCAAGCATTCTTTGCTGAGGACCCCCGTCTCAGCTTATTCTCAGCAACCAATGTTAACAGTTGTGACGTGGATAATTCTGGGTTCCAAAGAAGTATACTGTTTAGCAAACACTTAAGTGTCACAGAAAGTGTGGTACTGAACTGGGCACCATAGAGAATGTAGAGTGCAAGTTGAAAATACAATGTGTTCTTCAAAGAGCCCAGACTAAAAAATAAGGGCATTCATTCATTCAAAATTAATAAAATTATCTCATGGAAGATAAAAGTAACTTGTCTTTATATATAATCACTAAGCAACTACTCTTCCTCTCACGGTAGCAAAAAGTCTGGGCCTGGACTGCTATAAAAATATCAAAGCAGCCTGTCAAAAAAATTAATCTTTTAAAATGCATGAACCTTTGAATAAAATAAGTTTAGCAGTAATCAAATTTCATGTTACATTAACTATGTATATCTCAAGATTCTAAACATCACAGTCAAGAAAGGATGACGTGTGTAGTGACAAATCAAGGGCCTTGGTCTCCAGCTGTGAACAGCATCACAGTCTTTGACTCCTGGGAAAAACCACTTTTCCATTTTTAAAGTCCTCGGGTCTCTGAGGGTAGAAGGAGTGCAGACCTGAGCAAGATGGAAGAATGGGGTCGGGAACAGCGAGGACCCTGAGCGGAAACAGGGAAGATGCATCTGTCAAGTGTGTTCTGGATTTTGCCAGGATAGCCCAGAAAACGCCCTTCTTGTCTACACAGACACCCCTACCCGACAAGGGTAGTCCTGCTGGTCCTACCTTTTGGCATTATCGAGAAGGATAAGCATACTGGCACCCTCGTCGTCTTGGAAACTCTCATAGTGATGGCGGTCAGCATTGCCGATCAGGTAATCAAAGACAGCCGTGTCAATGATGTCCAGGAGACGCGGGCCAGAGTCATACGGGGATGTTTTCTTCACAGCGTCGCAGTAGCTCTCATCGTACTCCCACCTGGAGGCAAGCAGCATCCCCAAGGTTATTTACTGAGAGCCAACACTGTCCCTGGCATTGTCTAAACAGAGAGAAGACGAAGCCCCTGACTTGCAGGTTTGCCCCTGACCCTCCACTGTTCTCTTTAGTCTTGGACAGAACCCCTGGTTGCGTGCAGGCTGTCAGCAGGCCAGGCACAGGAGAGCATTAGTAGTGACTCACAGGAGCATTTACCTGGCCAGTTTGCCCTCTCGGTAAGTCCTGCCCCAGGGGTGTCGGTGTTTCTGCAAAGGCCACACATCTGGAAGCCAAAGTGTGACAGATCCCTCCATGGTGTCTCCGTCAGCACAAGCTGGCTCAGTCTCTCGGCAGTAATAACACTTCCCATAGAAACAAGTATTATTTCCTAGAGGAGAGAAAGGGGCCGAACACACTTAAGGGGAAAAAAGGAAGGTTCCAAATTCTCCCCAGGACAATGGAGCAGAGAGCAGCTGGTAAACAGATTGTGAAAACCAAGATCCTGAACTTACATTTAACAGTGTATAGGGAACAAAAGCAAAAAGTGTAAAACAATTCAACAGGTACGAAAGGATACACATGAAAAAGTCAGTCTCCCTTTCTGTGTCCCTTCTTCCGTCTCTCTCCAAGAGCCTACTACTGTCACAAGTATCTTTCTGAACAAGGAAAGGAAAAGGAAAAGGAAAAGGAAAAGGAAAAGGAAAAGGAAAAGGAAAAGGAAAAGGAAAAGGAAAAGGAAGGAGGGGAAGGGGGGAAAGGAAAGGGCGAAATAAAAGGGGAAAAGGAAAGTCCTCTGCTTGGTCAGAGCACCCGGAGGGGGGAGATGGCATGCATGGGGGGGGGGGGCAGGTACACTGGACAAGGGGAAGATTCACGTCTCAGGCTGACGGAGTGGAGGACATGAGAGTTCATCATACTACTCTGAATGGTGCACTATTTAAAACTTATGAACTGTTTCTTTCTGGAATGTTCCATGTAATATGTTCACCAAACTCTTTCCATCCTAGAGTACCTTAAATCCTTCTATCCCCTCTGCTTGCTTTACTTCTCTTATTGCGTATGAATTTACTCCACAAGCCCCAAGTGCTCTCACCTCCCGATTCTCCCCTTCCCAATTCATTCTCGACAGGGCTGCCAAAGTCAGTTCTCTAGAATTCAAGCCTGACCTTGCCATGTCCAGGCTCTGTAAGTGGCCTCTCGGTGTCTGAAGAGAAAGTATTGACTTGTAGGTTGGTGCACAAGGCCCTTTGGTGACACTGTCCTGACCACCTGCCTTGCTCAGTCCCCAGCCCCACACAGATACTTAACTCCAGCTAAATTACAGTCTCCGGAGCTGTCATGCCCTTCTCATCTCCCTGTGTGCTCTGCCTCCACCTGGGAACTGGATGGAAACAAAATCACACCCAGGCCCGTCCCCTTCACCCCCAAGGCCCTCTGTACATGTCTGAGTTCCCCATTGGATAAAGCTCCTTGCAGGCAGGAGGGTATCACTCATTTTTGTATATTCAGCACCTGCGATACACAAGTGAAATAAAATTTTGTTGAATGAATTTCAACAAAATTTTGTTTTTGAAACATGAAAGAACAAAAGCAAATTAAATATTTTAGAGTTTTTAAATCTGAGTTTGAATCCTGGCTAACAATGAGTAGCTTTGTGACTATGGGAAAGTCATTTAACTCTTTTCAGCCTCTTTCTCAGGAATGGCACGTGGATAAATCTCCCCCACTTACTGTACTCTTTTGTCAAGAGGATCAGATATAGTAACTGTGTAAAAGTGCTTTGTCAGGTTGCAGGGGCTACACAGAATTTAGTTATTATTATACCAAACTGTCTACTAATACATTTTAAAAAATGTGCTCAGGTCAGCCTTCTACCTACCTGCTATAGCCTAAATGTTTGTGTCCCCCTAGAATTCACATGTTGAAGAAGTCATAATCCTCAGTGTGGTGGTATCTGGAGGTGGGGCTTTGGGGAGAAGCCCTCGTGATGGGATTATTGTCCTTATAAGCAGAGACAGGAGAGTGATGATCTCTCCCCCCCACCCCCCAACCCACGCCATATGAGGACACAGCAAGAAGGTAGATGATTGTAAACCAGGAAGAGGGCTTTCACCAGAACCCAACCTTACTGGCACCCTGACCTTGGACTTCAGACAGCCCGAACTAAGACACTGCTGCCCTATGTTGTGGGTGTAGCCAGAAGCTCATTCCCCAAATGTCCCAATCCTGTGTACTTTCAGGTCTTTATGCCCTTATTTCTGTTATTACTTTCAATTATTACCCAATGCCCTTTCCTCTTTGCTGCCTGAGTAGCTCCTACTGATTCTTTAATACTCAGTGCAAATGTCAATAACCTCCTCTACAAACCTCTCCCTGGCCTCTCCCTCCCCACACCTTGCGCGAGGTATGAGAGTTAACCTCTGTGAGTCTCTAGAGAGCAGGGACTATGGCCTATTCTCCTTTGACCTCCTCCCATCCATCAGGAATTCACGTTTGCCTGAGCATAAAATTGAACAAGCAAAAGTGCACAGAAAATATAAGAAACAAATCAGCGACACTGTATGCTTTCAGTTATTCGTAAAAACAGCATAGCTCTAGCCTTGTAAGTTTAAACTCTGATGAACCTGTCACAAGTCTTTTAAATATTCAGTTTCATCTCATTTTAAATGCAAACCCATTCATTCTAGCAAAGCAAGGTGTTCATCTTGCAATGACTGTTTCAAGTCATAATGTGTCATTGAAAATGTCACCACGAAGATTCTGGGACAAGAGACCACAGCACCTCTGAATATTTCCCATTCTCACTGTGCCCACAAGAACATGAGTGAGAAGTTTAGCTCAGATCCTGCACCTCAGAGTGAGATAACAGAGCGGAGCCCAGAGGGACTGTAGCCAGTTCCATGCACGTGAGTTACAGGCTACCCCTTGCAGAGCAGGAGGCGGCAGTGGTGATTGTCCAGGCCCAAGTACAACCCTACAAGGGAATTTCTGACCCTCTCAGAGTTGCCTTAAGGTTTTCCTCAATTCTAAGATGACAGGAGACAGTTCCAAAGAAAGTACATGTATATGAAAAAAACTACCCAGCCAATGATATACAGACAATAACAGATTTAGGCCAAAATTCGAGTTTGAGGTTTAGCTTAAAAGCAAGCAGAAGGAAATAAAGTTATCAGCTACTTACTCTATCAGTAAGTGATCTCACTTCCTACTTCACAGACACAACAAAGTACACATTAGGGAAAACTTTCGGTTTCCTTTTAGATCCATTTCCCCCAGTAACCCAAGAGCAAGTTGCCTGACTTGCTTCTGTAAAAGTCATGAACCAGCTTGTTCAATGACACCCCATTTAACTTATTAACTACTCTCCCACCTAAATGTCCTCTATTGCTTCTTACCTACAGTTAGGAAGGTGCTCAAGAGCTGCTCCGTGGCAACAGGCTTGATCTCTGTCCGAAGATTAACAAATCTGCCAACCACTAAGGGGGCTCGGCGGAAACCCAGAATCCTGGTTTGGAAGGTTGAAGAACAGAAGAGAAAAATCTTTGGGGATATAATTTAAACGGCAGTCTTAAAAATTATGGTTAATCATGTTGGATGTGTAAAGGAATTGCTGACAGGTATAAATATTTTATAGAGGTACATATATATATGAGTTTAATATCAAGATGTATGTAACTTATTTTAATATATACTTCAGCAAAAAGGATAAGGCAAATCTGCAAGTGTGAATTATTGTTTACTCCAGGGAGTGGGTCTATGGGTTCATTATATTGTTCTCTCTACTTTTGTTTGTTAGAATTTTTTCATAATAAAAATTTTAAATAAATTTTAACAAAGTTTAAAAAAATCGAAACTGGGTCTAAATTCATACTTGGGTTCCAAGCTTTAGATAAAACAGCACACTGACAGAAAATGATACAGATTAATCTAAAAGAATAAACCCACAGGACAAATTAAACATAGACATTTCTCTCTAACGGTCTAAAAGCACAACCTTATGGTTGAGCACAATAATTCTTTCTTTAAAAGAAATTTCCTGTCTAAAAAATACACATTCCCTGAAGAAACATTGGAGAGGCAGGATTTGGAACACACAGAAAATTTATAATGAAGAAAATAAAGACTGCCTGTAATTCCATAACCCAGAAATAACTACTGACATTCTGGCATATGAGCATTTTTCCTTTACAAGTATATATAAACACATACTCTTGCGTAAATACAATCTACAGTTTTGTGTCCTGTTTTTCACTGATCATTGTAACATGAGCCTTTACCCATGTCATTACAAAGCCTTTAAAAATGGCTGTGTAGTACAGTGGTTACCAGAGAGGAAGGGGGCAGGGGAGAGGAGGGGGAAGGGGGGTCAACTGTATGGTGACGAAGAGAGGCTTGACTTTGGGTGGTGAGCACACGATGCAATATACGGGTGATGTATTACAAAACTGTACACTTGATGCATATCTTATTAATTAATGTCACCTCAATAAATTTAATAAAATAAAAATTTTTAAAATGTCTGTGTAATAAAAATCCATTGTTCAGGGCTGCTGACTGACTTTGTCCTAAACTGGATCTTAGAAAAGTCACAAAAGCAAAGAGATCAACAGATTTGTCAAAATAACACAAAAATAGAGAGAACCTCCTGAGGCCAGAGAAGGTGGTCAAATCCTGGTGAAATGGACAAACAGTACCCCAGAGCAGAAACGTGTCAGGAGCCAAGGATGGGAGAAAAAGTTAGGAAGTATGTTTTCTCCCCAGTGGCCACTGCCAGGCCAAAGAATGCCTCCAGCTTAGTGCCGAGGAGTCATGTCACAGGTGGCAGTCAACAAAGGGGCTTAACTGGGGTGGCAGTTAACAAAAGGGGTCAGAGACCAGCTAGAGAATGAATATCTTTCAGATTTTGAGGTACAGAATGACTTAAATACAAGACCTCCCAAAGCACAAGTCATAAATAGAAACATTATATTTAATTAACATCAAAAGTAATGATTTCTGTACAAAGACTACACTCTAAGTTAAATAGGTGATGTGCTGTGAAAAAATAAGGAGATACTAAATTTTGCCAATAATTGAGGAATTACAAAATAAAATAATGAGATACCACTTTACATGTTAGATGAGCAAAAACTGGGGTGTTGTATACTATGAAATATTGGCATGGATGTGGGAAAATGGCCTTCCCACACTGCTTGTGTCCATCGATAGGGAGATAGGAGGGAGCTTGGGGATGAAGAAAATCGGGCAACAAGTGAGCCTTGGAAAGACTGATGCTAGTGTACCATCAAGTGAGGAGTAGGATTTCCCCAACTCTTCCCCACTAGGTCTTAAAAGAGGCAGTGACAACTCATGGGATTGTGAACAAACATCTTAACCTTTTCCGTGGCATTAGATGTTTCTTAGGTTGCTACCAGTTTTCCACCTCTGAAATGCTACAGCTAAGGTTGTGGTATATGTATCTTTGAACTTCTAATTATTTCTCTAGGGTCCTTCCTAGAAATATCTTCCTAGAAATACCTTAGATATTTGCATTAAAAGGTAGCTACTCATTCAAAGGGTATGAATATCAAGGATTCTGACACATAAGGCTAGAATTCTTAAATGAATGAATGAACCAATTAACAATGCCAGAGGCAGCATCTAAATCTCAACGGATTCCTGCCAATGAAGTTTTATTATTTTTTAAACATCTCTGCCATTTTCAGTAGGAGAAAATAGCATTTCATTGTTTCAAATGGACTTTTTGTATTACTGGTGAGGATGAGCCCCTCACCTCACATCCATTAGCAATCAATAATTTCTATTCCATTAACTGTGTCCTTAAACCATTTTCTACAAGAGTTTGAGTAGATGTACAGATCTGTATAAATATTTATATATTAAGGCTATTAATGCTTAGATTATATTAGATTCAACTATTTTCTCCTGGCTTGTTGGCATTTATATTTTGTTTGATGTTTCTTGATGTGAGTTAATTTTTTTATTTAGTTGAGTCTATTGAGCTTTATCTTTGTGATTTTTTTACATTATTGCTTTTTGCTCAGAAAATCCTTCCTAATCCAGAAAAATACAAAAATTTACCTTACTTTTCTTCTAGTTCCCTTACAGATTCATTTAAAAAATATTGTGAGTATTTCTTTAAAAGTCTGTCCACATGCCCTGATGAATGAGCTGATTGGAAGAGCAACTGGGATACTAGACAGTTCACTCACAAGGCTCCTGCTGAAAAGTGTTAATTTCCCTAGCTAACTTATACATCTAGAATTCATGTCTATTTTTCTTTTGGAATTACTGGGGTTATTGGAGCTATGCACATTTTATATGAAGGACAATAAAATTCATTATGTATGTCATGCCCTATGTTTCTAGCATATGCGGTTAAATCAGTATTACTTCCCTAGAAGAAAAACAAAACAGTGTTGCCAGGCTCAGTGAATGACCAGCTTAATTTAGGGATCTGAGTTCAAACCTATGTTTTCATCCTGCCATTTTATTTACCAATAACATCTTCACTCATAATGACGGACGGCAGACTAGAAAGAAATGACCCAAAAAAGCCTGGAGTTAAGAAATGTACTTTGGTACTGCTAGTACCACCCAAATTATGAGGGACTCATACAAATTTCATGGAATCAGTCACTCAGCTCTCCAAAGCAGGTAACAAGTCAAAGTTATCAGTGTTGTAGTCCTTGGGGGGAAGTAGTCCACAAGCACTCTGTTCCAGAACATTTTTGAGAGGAAACAGAACTTGTGTAACCCACTGTGATTACACATACCTGTCCAAGTGAAAGGCTGCCACCTCTGCATTGTGTCTGTCATAACCAGCGTAGGGTTCCCCTTCTACCACGTAGTCTCGGTTATACCTGCAGGGGGAACAGGGGGAACAGGAGGCACAGATGGAGACACGCATCACATCAGTACCACAGGCGCCAGCACAAGGGGCATCACAACAGAAGCCTCAGCAAGCCTGGTTCTGCTCCGCATCACCTTCCCAGTCAGCCCTGAGACAACCGTGGATGATGAGAGTCACTGGTAGGTGGGGTTAGGATGAAGTGGAGAAGAAACCAGCGTTCTCTATCACAGCAATCATTCTATTAATGAAATGTGGAAGATGTTATTTTTACCCCATCGAAAAGAACTTCAAACTACAAGGTAATTTTCTGGACGGCAAGGACCATCTTTGTATCTCCACAATAGTGGTAAAGCCTATAGTTGTTTGTTTACCAGAATGGCCACAGCAAAAGGCTTCTTGGGAAAAGGTCCTGATACACCTGTTTTTGTTAATAAGTAGTTGAGTGAGAGCTAGTATAGTTCTGTCACTACCTGCCTGAGTAACCTTGAGCAAAACTCTCTTCTCTGGGCCTTAGATTCCTTATGTACAATACCAGGGGCTTGATGAGGAGGTGATTTCTAAGATCTGTTTCATCTCAAACTCCATTCTACATCATACACAGGACATAAACAAAGGATAGTGAAACTGGCATATTTCTCTCTACTAATCATGAAGAGAGATACAATTTAAACCTGTTAATTGAAGAGGAAAAGACACTTAATTCACCTATGACCTCTACTGTTCACCTGCATTTCCTGTTTCAAACGGAGACCTATTAGGCCATACAGGGAACTGTCAACTGGAAATAAACTGAGACTGAAGTGAAGAGGAGTTGCTCCGCTGAGGACAATTGCGTCTCCAAAGCTGACAAGGATGTGGGGAAGTGGGAAACGGTACTAGAAAAGGCAGTGACCTTCAACATAAATGACTGTGGAATATAAAGTGAAAGCATGTCCACAAAACACATTTATCAAGGCGAAGTGATGAAACACTTATGCTAGAAGGTGGCCATGCATCAGCACCTGGCTGCACACCAGTTTCTTCTTTCTTAGCAGTGTCAATATACTTAAATGGACTTTTTTGTTTCTAGTGTCAAAGCATTATTTAGGCTACCTAGGATTTTACTAGCTCCATCCAAATTAAGTCTCAATTTAAATAGGACTGCAGCCAAAGCTGTAGGCTGGCAGTAAAACTGGGGGACAGTCCTTGGATACTTCATTTTTTACTCTAGTGGTGCCACAGGAACACATGTGGTGATGAGTAGTCCATTCCTTTCAGTGAAGGAGAGAGCTTTCCATTATATCGAAAGGCTGTTTAGAGGGAAATGTAAGATCCTAGGAGAATCCGGGAACTCTGGGAGTGGACTGGAGAGGAAGGGAGGGGAGGAAAGGGGAAAGGACTAGAAATCAGAAGGAAAGAGCTGCACTGGAGTCAGAAAGTCCAGACCCTTAGCTCACGTTTCGGCTGTGAGAAATATGGCAGGTCAGAGCTCTGGGTCTCACTTTTCATCCCCAGTGAAATAAGTAGCTGCACTAGATGAGCTCAGGGTCCCCTTCAGCACTTCCTAAGACCACTCCCTCACTTCTACCCACTCCCCAACCCCTGCTATCTTGTCCTTCTCACCATAACAGCAGTGTGTGCCTGTGACAACCAATTTACTTCCAGAATGGAGACAGCTACACTGAGGGGGGAAAAAAATCACTTTTACAATGTAAGGCAAAATGTGTAAATAAAAGCGTCACTGTAGTCCTACATGCCATTTATCTTCCATCTTCCATCTCTGAGAGTAGGACACGGACAAGCAGGCTCCAGCAATGCTGGAACCACAAATGGCTGTTACAGAAAGGGGCAGGTCTTGCATTAGCAGTGAGACTCCGCTCCCCCTCTCAGCACAGTGATCCATCTTAAGTCCCTGACACAGCAGCAAAATTCATACAGTAACGGCCAATAAATCACTCCTACCCTCTGGTGAAGGACATTAGAGTATGACCAAGGACATTAATTTGCACTTACACGAGGACTAAATAGCCTCTGAAGCCCCCGAGGTCACAACAGCAAAGTTCTGGGTGTTTCAGGACCGGAGTCAGTATCTACGAGCACTTAACTGTACAGCCACCTTCCCCAGCCTGCAACAGTGCCAGGTGTAGCCAGCACAGGTTAGTGTGTGCAGGGACTCAGAGCACCATCACCACTGCAGGAGCCTATACAGCTTGCCAGGCGTGGGAGGGCAGTCCCCCAGAGCTGGGAGTGGACACGGGCTGTTCAGGAGGTGGTAAGGGAGGAGGGGACCAGCCTGACAGAAATAAAGAGCTTGGTACAGAGAGGACGACTAGACTGTGAGGGGCCTGACCATTAGGCTGTGGATTCTGGATTTGGTCTGGTGAGCAATAGGAAGTCCCTGGATGTTTGAAAGCTGGGCAGCACAGGAATAATACGGGGATTGAGGGAAGAACAAAAGTGTTCAGCATGGTCTAGAAGAGGAAGGTAACGGGAAGGTTGTAAGAGAGATGAGATGAAGCGACAGTGACTGAGGTTAGTTTATGCATTAATCTGTGACCACCTCCCCTAGTCCCCAGCCAGGCCTCTCTTCCCTCCACTTACACCTCGTCTGAACACCCAGGTGTACCTGCAAAGCACCTGGACTGGTACTACTACTGCACACTACGAGGACTATCTGGCTTGTACACTTCCTGTTGTCCCATCTCACCCTCAATTCTCTGGTGTACAAACAATGGGTGTGGAGATGATATCTTCTTACTTAAACACAAAATGCATATAACTCATCTCTTTGCTGATCTCTCAGGTTACAAAACCAAGAGGTCGAGGACCATATTTCAAAACTAAAGTAGCAATTTTTGATGATGGGTGTGCCCTGTCATCACACTTACAGGAAGGCAAACAAACTTAAGAGAATTACATGTGTGCGGAGCAAAGCCAGCTGCTTACACTCCAAATGCCAACTCCATTTATTACTGCAGGTGACCTTGGCAAGTGAGTTACCTGCTCTAAGCCTCAGTTTCTTATCCTGGAAATAAGCACTGTAACTGTCCACAGTTGTGATGTAGGTTAGAGGCATTGACAGATACAAACGTAGTTGGTGCAATGCCTGGCAAATGGTATGCATTCAGTGGAAATTAGGCCCCAAGGCCCATATAACTATACTCTTTCCTCATTACCTGCCAATCAGACTTTTTTTTTCTCCAAAAGGCTACCTCATTTTTTAACTTTCCTAATTTCCACACCTTCCATACATCATACTTCCCAGTTTCAGGTAAATGCAGATCCCTTCAATTTCTGGGATCCCAATATACTAGTTCTCTGGCTACCTATTATCTACTCAGAGTTGGGTAATGAAGGGAGCAAGGCAAACTACTCTGGTCACAGTTGAATTTTGTACATCTTTACCCTGTATTCTTCTCCTGCTCCATCAAGAGACCCAAAGTTTGTGTTTTAATTCTTTCAAAAGCTTCACTGAGCCCGGCTGGACGTGGCTCAGTGGCTGAGCGTTGACCTAGGATCCAGGCAATCAGGGTTTGATTCCCGGTCAGGGCACATGCCCAGGTTGCAGGCTCGGTCCCCAGGAGAGGGCGTGCAGGAGGCAGCCGATCAATGACTCTCTCATCATTGATGTTTCTATCTCTCTCTCTCCCTCCCTCTCCTTTCCTCTCTCTGAAATCAATAAAGATATATTTTAAAAAAAAAAAAAAAAAAAAAAAAAAAAGCTCCATTGAGGAGTGAAAAAAGAAGTTACTACCCCAAAAATGTTAGACGTTACAAACTTTGAGAAAATTCACTGGTAACTAATTCCTGGCAAATGACTATGAATCACCATGTTAACCTATTTCAAATTCATATACTCACAGAAAACTTTTAAAAAAATTAATTATACTATAGAATTGACAAATTATCTCTGTAGATCCTTAGAGAAGTCCAAAGGGGTCACTGTTTAACAACATACAGTCCACTCTCCAGTTTGTTAGACTGAAGTAACTAAAATGACCCAGTTCTCTGCATAACACTAGCAAAAGAAACAATGAGATATCACCGCACACCTAAGAGAATGGTCAAAATCCAAAACATAGACAACACCAAGTACTGGTGAGGATGACGTGGGGCAACAGGACATCTCATTCATTGCTGTTGGGAATGTAAAGTGGTACAATCACTTTGGAAGACAGTTTGGTAGTTTCTTACAAAATTAAATATATCCTTACCATATGATCCAGCAATTGTGCTCCTTGGTATTTAGCCAAATGAGCTAAGAACTTACATCTACACAAAAACCTGCACATAAGTATTTATAGCAGTTTTATTCATAATTGCCCAAAGTTGGAAACACCAAGATGCCCTTCAGTAGGTGAATGAATAAACAAACTGTGGTACATCTGGACAATGGAGTATTATTCAGCAATAAAAAGAAACGAGCTACCAAGGCACAAAAGACAGAGAAACCCTGAATGCATACTGCTAAGGGAGAGGAGCCAATCTGCAAAGGCTACAAAAGGTATAATTCCAACCATATGGCATTCTAGGAAAGGCAAACCTATGGAGACAGTAAAAAGATCAGTGGTTGTCAAGGGCTGGGGGAGGGGAGAAGGGGGAGGGGAGGACAGGAGGGAAGGAGGGAAAGAGAGAGGGAGGGAGGGAGGAGGGATAGGTGGAACACAGGGGATGTTTAGGGGAGGAAGCTATTCTATATGACACTGTAATGGTGGATACGTGTCATTATATGCTTATCAAAACCCACAGAATATAAAACACAAAGTGAACCTTAATGTAAACTGGATGGTAGCTAATAAAGTAATATTGGCTTATCAATTATAAGAAATGTACTACACAAATAGAAGATGTTAATAGGAGAAACTGGGGAGGGGAGGGAATACGTAAGAGCTCTCTGTACTTCCTCCTCAATTTTTCTGTAAACATAAAATTGCTTTTATAAAAAAGTCTATTAATTAAAATAAAAGCAAAAACAAAACCCAGATGAAAGAATTATAGCTTTAGCACTAAGAGGGAGTTTAGTCACTGATCCAAAACCCACTCCAACTCTGGGTAACTCCTTCTCTAAAGCATGTAGTTATCTAGTCTCATAACTGTACACTTTTGGTAACAAGTTGCTTATTTTCTAACCAACTCATTTTGTATCACTAACATCTGGCACATAGTAGATATTTGATAAATTTAGAAGGATAGCTCTAACTGTAAAAAGTTTCAGTCTTATATGGAACCAAATCATGTCCCTAAAATCATGTTCTTAAATCATACTCAAAGACTCACAGGACATTAAGAGCCAGGAAAGACTTCAGAGATCTCTCATTTTACTGAAGAGAAAGTCAAAAGAAGATGAACCCTCTTATATAAATCCCAAGTTATACCCATCAACCACCTAGCACCTGTAACTTCCAAGATGAAGACTTACCTCTTAGGTTTGAAGACAACTTTCTGCCCTCCTTCAAGTATCAGTAAGGCTTTCAGTTGTGTCCCTTTGTAACCCACATCAGCTTTAATGATTTTCTTGGTGGCCATGGCATGCATGATTGCCCCCAGCTCTGGCGTCTCTTCAGGGTACACTTCCCGGGGAACCACCCACTGGGCTGCAATCTCCCAGGGAGACTGCAAGGTATGGTCCAGCTTGGGTGCCAGCTCCACCTCCAAGCCAGCCACCATCCGGTGAAAAGCTCTCTGGTCCTCCCGGTTGGCAGCAGATGAATCTAAGTTGTCAATCAGGAAAACTTTGGTGAAGATAAAGATGACAAGGAGAATTGCTAACAGCACGACTCGCTGCTTCAGCTTCATGTTGACCTTTGCCTTCTCCCCTCACCCACTCTCTCACACGTATTAGGGAGAGCAGGTGGCGATGGTTAGCACGGAGACTCCATGATTATACACTCTGGTCCATTTCTTCACTGAAGTGCCTCCCACAATCCCTGCAAGTCCAAGTATAAAGCAAAATTCAATCAGAAATTCTGTCCTTCCCCCTTGAAACTTTTACACGCCTCAAATACATTACTTACCCTTTTAGCCTTGCTAATCCTATGCTTGAGAAGACCTAGTAATTTAAAATTAACTAGTTTGGGGAAGGACCAAGTGCAATGAAAATTTAAAAGCAAATACTCCTGTTTTAATAGGATGCAGAGCCATCTAGGAGCCATTTGGACAGCTACAAATTCCTAAAACCCAAAACAATGAGGGAAAGCACAACAAAAGTAAAACATTAAGAACTGCATAACTTCTTAACTTTCATTTTTACCTTTCAAAATCCATAAAAGGCTTTTGAATATCCAAACCCCCAATACTTGGTAACTTTCCAGTTCTTCTCTTCTCCAAAGATAAGTTTTATGACACACTGTAAGACAGGAACTCCTAAAAATGCCAACGAGAGTACAAAGAGGACTAATAACTCCTCCGAATCCAAGTTCCCAGCAGTCATATCTGTCATATAATACATGTCATATCTGCTGGTCACGTATTTACATACGATATCCAGACACATATCTCTACTTAATCAGCCTTCCACCTAATTATTTTTCAAAATTAAAATCCCTGTAAAATATGGATAATCAAATCTGGAGAAACTAAGAAAAGGAAAAACATGTCCATATACCATCTGGCTATTAGAAAAACATGACTGGAACGCTAATGGAACCTGGTACTATAGCAACACGATTAATTCTGGACCGGTCAGGCACGTAACAAAGACACTGATGCCATAGACATAAAGAAGTGCTGCTTGCAGTGTGGGGCCAACCACACTCAGTCAATTCTCAAGCTAAAATATTCCAGATACAAAATCTGTGTAGGGGGTGTCAAGAGCATACAACCCAGTCTCATTTGCATGCTGACAGGTTGCTTTCCACCCCACAGGGCCATTTGAAAACATGCGCAAGCTTGCTCTGTGGTGTGCTTACAGACAGTGCAGCACTGGGCTAAGACAAAGACGACAAAAAGATAACAGGGTGTTGCCTCACTCTCCACTTAACAATGCAAACCATTAATTGAAGAAATAAAACCAACACAAAAGATAGGGCAAATGACTCCACCTGAGATACTCCCACCCCAATTGGAGACTGCTCCCCTCGTAACAGCTGAAACACATCCACAACAGTCTAAGAACCACCTTGAGGTGAGCCCGCTGACATGCAGTGTCTTCTTAGTGATTAACCAACTACTCTTTTCACATCAGTTCTCAACAAGCAGCAGAAAGTCAGTCAAATTCAAGTTCTAATTATCTCCAGCCACCTGTTTTGTTTCGTCGTCATCATTTCCCAGGGAGTGTATAACACTATTAGTTGAAACAAAGGCAATTCAAGTGCATCCAAAATGTAATTGTGATGGTATCAAGTTTAGTGTGTGTGACACTCAGTAAAACAGTTCCCTGTGATTACTGATAACAGCAATGCTGGGAGAGCAGATTGCAGATTTTTGCTAGTTCTAACACGAACTGAACCACACAACTTCTTCAGTTATTTGTCCAACAGTACACGTCTTAGGCTGCAGTGATGAAAGGGAACGCAGAAACCTTGCTGGGTCAGCAATTGCTTCCCCCACACCTCCAGCTGTAACTCCCTCCGGTCCTGGTACAATTCTGGCACAAAGGCGTCAGCTGAACAGCTTTTCACTTCCTATGAAACATCCTTCAGAACTAAAGTCTGGTTAACCCATAAACTTCTAATGATGCTGCTCATTTCATTTACAAAAATAGAAATCCCCTCATGCTACATAAACATATCATATACATCATTTAGAATAATGGTTAGGAGTATTGAGGTGTGTTTTTTTAAATCATCAATATAGAAAGTTCTAGCAGCTCCAAAATTCAGACAAAACCAACCGTCTAATTCTGCAATCTGAGTGTGTGCTTTTAAGTTTTGCAATTTCATTAACCTTTGGAAAAGGCCTCAGAAGAACACATTCATTAATTCAGAGCTGCAAACAATTCATCCATTCAAGTGGGACGGAAATTTCTATCAAGTGAACTAAAGAGTTCAACTGTCAAATTATTTCACTATTTACCTCTGCAGATTAGCAGGTAGAGCAGGTTTAAAGAAGAGGCTCAGCAAGTTTTCATTCCATGATGAGTCACCACATCCGGGTAGCACAAGATCACAATTTGGCACTGTTTTCTCCGACTGCCCTTCGTCCCCACAGCCGCCAATTTCACGTAGTGCTTATCACCTTCTACTGGGTTACTGAAAGAACAGCCTTCTGGGCCACCAGGTTCTCCAATCCAGACTTGATAACGCAGCAAAACCAGTTTTCTAATCACACACCACATCTGATTTCCACAAATTCCTTAGCAAGGCATTAAAGCTCTACCCTATCGATCTACGTGGCTAGCTAGGCATCACTCTCTTCTCAGCTTCAACCTAAAGGGCACCCCCCCCCCCCCCCGTGTGGTTGACCTTCACCCTTGTCATTCCTCATACTGGAACTCCCTCAAGATTCCTCTTGCTCTTACCTTTCTTGCCCTCTTCTTTTAAGCCTGATTTGTCTCTCAAGGGCCATCTCCAAAGCCGCTTCTGGCTCCTCCTCACACTACACTAATCTCTCTCTCCTTTAGGACACTACTTAACTACACTTTGCCTTGTCCAGTATCTTGTATATAGTTCTAAATTCCCCTCTCAGAGCCTTGGCTCCTTAGTGATCTATCTTCACGTTCCCTCCAGTATCTGGTGTAGTAAGGGTGGGTGCCTTATCCACCTGAACCAAACTACTACGATGAGGCTTTGCAAATATCTTGAGAATCTGGTGTTAATCTCCTCTGGTATTTAGAACCAAATGAGTGTGTATGAACTGGCACCTCGATGTTGGCTATCCTGAATCACCAATCCCCCCTTTTTTGGCAATCTACTTCTCTACCAACATGATTGCTACGGACAGTTCAGAAAACACAAAGATATTTAAGAAATTGACAATGTAGAGATTATAGTGGAATTTCTACATCAGTTTATGAATTTGCAAGGCTCCTATTCCAGAAAAAATGAATGATATGAATTAATTCCATCCTCGATGGTATGCTTCATTCCTATATCCTTGAGAGGGGAGGGTACCCAAGATAAGGTTTCCATAGGATATTAGCTTCTTTTCTTATTTGAGACAGCAGTATACTATACACTCCACAAACTGGGTTTCTAAGATCCCCATTTCAAATATTAAGGAAATTAAAGCAATATCACTGGGCATATTCCAAATTATTCATGAAAACTTCACCTGCATTCATTCCCAGAAGCCTCCGCCTGCTCTATTTCATGCCCTTATCTCCTCTTGTAAATGCTTCCAACAGTGTAACACTGCCCAGTTACAGTATGGTCATTTATTTTAATGTTTCTGTTATGTGTAACAGAGCCTACCTCAAAGAACAAATAGACTCAAGGTAATAACATAACTCAAAAAATGTTAAATATAAAAGAGGCGGTGCAAATGGTAGTCTTCACACTAAAAGTTGGCATAAACTCCCAGATTCGAGTTCTGGAAGGCAGACCTTTACAAGAAATTTTCCTACGGAACCCTGGTTTCACTCTCAGCTCCATCACCTAAATGAGGCTTGCTATGGAGAGCCTGTTTACTTTCATTCTACACACATACACGCACTCACACCATCCTACACGTTTGACAAACTTAGGGCTGTTGAGTTGTTTGGGAGAAGAGTGATAGATAACACAGAAGTGAGGTCCTAGTATAAAGTGCTCTGTTCAAGAATCTGGCTGATGTCTGGGGAAAGAGGTACAGAAAAACACATGGTGCAGAGGTCTCCAAGTCATGGTGTGGTAAAATTCAATGTGTGTGGCTGCTGAGGAACCTGAGAACAACTGGCCGAACACTCACTACCTTACCACAAGCTACCAGTGAGGTTCCGAGCCTCATTTGTAGCAGTGCCCCGAGTCTCCCTCTGGTTAAGTGACAGCCTCACACTACTTCTCCTATGGTCACAGAGAAGAAATCCAAAACTTCACTCAGAGCAACTAAGAGTGAAAGCTTCAGTAATAACCCTTTTTGTTTCCAATTCAATGGTCAAATCAAGTTCTCGCCACATAAATGGAGCATAACCTGACTTGTGAGTGTAAGGTACCATAGATGGCCTCTCCACTTAAGAAATGTCCTCTAAATTCACCTGCTTATTCTAAGTATAAACTAGGCTGTAGCAGAGGGGTTAAGGGTGTGTGCTCTGGATTCTGAATGCCTGGGCCTGAATGCCTGCTGTATCCCCTACTGAGGGAGTTGAGAAAGTGACTTAACATCTAACTGGTTGTTCTGGGCCTGTTTCCTCATAATGAAAAATAAAACAAGAACACTGTTACCTAACTCACAGAGTTGTTAAAAATGAATGACATTACCACATGCACTGTGCTAAAATTAGTGCCTGGGTAACTCATAGTAATTGCTTGTTAGTCATTACTACCATATCAACAACCCAAAGATGACTTCCTGAGAGAAAGAATGACAGAGAAAATAACCCTCACGAGTTATTGTTATATAGTTTTCTGGGTTAGTCAGCTAAATACACTTGTTACATTACTGAGTTCAAGGAGTCTTACATGCCTGAACCAAGTCCTTTCCTCAATTTGAGGAGCAGCTAAGACTGTAAATAGGTAGGCGTGTTCAGAGTGGAAACCATATGAAGCACAAGCCTGGGAGGCTCTGTCACTCATCTGACCAACCTGTTTCTCTCCTCTACAAAGTTCAATTCTACACATCCAATCTAAGTGAAACAGATGAACTTACTCTATTTCACAAAAAAATGTTGGAAAAATGCCTTTCACAATATTCTTATTTGCAAAATTAGCTGTTTTAAAGATAACAGCTTTACATGTCCTTAAGCTCTTAAGCCTTAAGGGTAACTTAAAGGTACAGGTATAGAAAATCTAATTCCCATAGAGTCCAAGTTGTTCTGAGTGTTAAATTGTCCTCCCTTTTTTCACTTCCACTTAAATATTTATTCATATTAGTAAACTCAGAATCCCTTAGGTGAAATCCTCCAACAGTTCCCTGTGAAGGAACTCAACCTGAAACAATTACTGGGCATTAATAAAGCATTAAGGTAGCCTTTCTTCCTGGGTGTGAGAATAAAAATGAAATAGGCAACAGTGTTAATTCCTTCTTTGAAAAAAAATTCAATTCCTGCAATCTGTCCCATATAAACCTTGATTTAGGGCAACCCTCTAGCCCTCTTCCTTGAATAATGAAAAGGAAAAAAGAAGTTCTTAGCTCATACTGTTAGTGAAATCTGTTTTTAAAAACCAACACAGGCAGTGCTCACTGATCTAGAAACTGGAAATGCGTAAGAATTTGCATTGTGTTTCACATGGGCCTGGAATAATGAGCCTTCCTAAGTTGCTGGTATTTCACTGCTCTGTTGTCAGTGTATAACCACTGAAGCTATATTATAGAATGCAATTCCTATATAGTGTGGAAATACCAAATTTCAAGTAACAGAACGTTTTCCCTTAGATTTTCATGTTTTCCATCTTTACTGTTCAGTTCACTACAGTTCTTGGAAAGGTATATAAACTTTATGCAACAATAACACTTCACATTTTTAACCTTACGTTCTAGGGAGAGCGTCAAGCTGACAGGCCACAAATCACTTTAGAAACAGAACCTCAAGCAGGTCTGTGCTGAATTATGGCTGAGTGGCTCCAGCCATAATCCCTTAAATACACACATATAAATACACACACACTATTTTGGTATGCCTGTCTCCTCTACGACTGTGAGTTCCTTAAGGACAGGGGATATGTTGTACTCTCTTTGTACCACCAAGTAAGCTAGCATGGTGCGGGGTACATGAGAGGTACTCAGTAAAAGCTTGTTGAATAAAAGGAGTGAAAAGCAAGGAGGAGAGACCTTTATGCTTATAAAGGTCTCTGGTTTATAGATGACCTCTTTTTACAGAATTAGGGAAACTAAGTCCTAAAATGAATCCAGACATACAGTACAATTTAAAAAATGCAGAAACAGCAATAACGTATACCAATTTTATACACTCAATTCTAAACTGCTGCGTTCAAGGCAATGCTATTGTCAGCCTGGATCCCATTGTCACTGCACTTTACTGTGAGGCTGAGAGTCTGAATTACTTGCTATGCTTTTTCATTCTTTGGTAAGCACTTTCAAATGCGGAAGGCCCGCCCGTTCACTGAGTCCACTGTGCGGTTCTAGGGGCCAAAGTCCAACACCTTCACACACTTCAGAAAAGCTATTAATTTAAAACAAAACATTAACTTTAAATCTACCTTAGACTGGCTCTGAGTCTAGGCAAGTAATTTAGCATCTTTACACCTGTACCTGAGTTTCTGAAAGACACATCTTGATGATAACAATACACAGTATGTGGCGTGCTCTAAGGCTAAGCTCAAAGGCTCTGCATAAACCCGAGGAATGTTTGTAAATCCACCAGCACCCTGAGGTCCCGAACCCAAATAACACAAACCAACCCCAGGGACATTCACGCGTTAGTTTACAACACAAGAACAGAAGTAATTGGTAAACAGCAACCTTAATGACTAGATTACACGCTTGTAAAAGTTCTACAAGTTAAAAGCCAAAAGATACCACAATTCCTACTTTCTTTTCAAGGTGAGAAATCAAACCTCCGGAGAGAAAGTGGCTGGGTGGAAATGAGACTGACACCTGGCCCCCAGACCCAAGTCGGAGTATCAGCCTCTCTCATGTTCCCAAATTATAAACTCCTCGGCCATCCAAGGGAGGATCTATGGCCGCTAAAGAACTAAGAATTCCTGAATGACCACGCGTGCCCTGATCTCTCCACTTTCCCTCCAACTTCCTTCCAGCCCTTCTCTTCCTCCCAGGAGACTTGCAGGTAACAGAAGTCTGATCAGAATTAAACCCTCGTCGGGTCCCGCGACCCAGGACGCCGCCGGACACCCGCTCGCGTTCATCACTAACCGCGAGGCTCAGGTTCTTCCCCAACCGTGGGGCCGGCACACCCGGAAGTGAAATCTCGAGCGCAGCCCACTTCGGACTAACGTACGGCTCCCTTCTCCCGCTCCCCCAGGAGCGCGGGGTGCGAGCCCCAGGGCCACACGGACCCCCGCCCCCTGTTGCTACCCCGCCTCCTGCCTGGGGCCCGCGGGTCACTTGTGCTTCCCGGCCACGAGGTGGGCCGCGGGGTGCACAAGCCTCCCGCGCAGAACGGGAGGGCGGCGCTGGTGCCAGTCGCCTCAGGAGACGGCGTCCGGGCGCGAGGGCTGGTCACTAGAGGGACCCCAGGCGTCCCGAGGCGTCCCAGGTAAGGCCCGCGCCTCAGGCCAGGCGAGGCCACGTCCCCCCGGCAGCTGCGGACGCCCGCCGGAGCCCGCCTCAGAGCCCGAGGGCGCGCAGCCCCGGCTGCTCTCCCTCCGGGACCGCCCGCGGCTGCTCCAGACCACTCCAGGCACCGGCTCCGCGGGGAGGCGCCCCGCCCCCAAGCAGCCCCCGGCCCAACGCGCCGCGTGCCCCCCGTGCCCCGCCTCACTTTCCCGCCAGCAGTGCCAGGGGCGGGGGTCACGCGCCCTCCGCCACCCCCGCGCCACCCCCACGCTGCTCACCTGCGGGGGCCCTAGACTGGCTCCATGGCCTCCCGCGCCGTGCACTGCGGCCCGGGCCGCCCCGCCGCCTCCGGGGAAGGGACACCCCACGCGGCGCTCACTGCCCCCAGCCGCCGCCGCCGCTGCTGCCACTGCGGCTCCCACCCACCCGTGGCCTGGCCATCCCCCGGCCACCGCTCCCAGCGCCGAGCCGGCCGTCCCACACCCACCCCCGCCTCCCAGGCTCCCGACTGTTGGTACTGTCCTAGCGTAACGCCTGCCCCACGACCAATCCGAGGGCTCCCTCCGCGAGGCCCCACCCCGCCCTGCGGTGGGCGGGCCTATCGCCTGGCCCCGGGCCGCCCCCTTAACCCTTTCAGTCCCGGCCGGTCTGCGGAGCTGCCGCCGCGCCGGCTCACGTCTCTACTCCTCCTCCTCCCTGCAGCCCGCCCGGCTCTCACTTCTCTGGCTTTTTCTTTCCTGGTTTCCCCTAAGCAGGCAGTGGGACTGGAGAGTTGGGGGCCCTCAGGTCAACATATGTTTGTGAGAAGCAATTTCCTTCCTCCCTTTGCCCTTTCAATTTGCTTGGACTTCTGCTTCTCCCTATTTAAACGCATCCCCTTGCCCCAAAGAGGCCGGCCTTCCTCCAGTGAGCCCAAATCGCTCTTCCTTCGGACCAGAGCCAGGCTCCCTGCTACATTTAGTTGCATGTAACAAAATTGTGATTAGTTTACTGTTGTTTAACTTCTGTGTCTTGCAATGGACTGTAAGCCCCATGGGGGTTGGGCAGTCCTGAGTCCCCAATGCCAGGCACACCCAGTAGACTCCCTGTGAACGGTCTGAAGGATTCTCCCGGCCCCTAAGTTGTTTCTTTTCTGCTGACTCCACACAGAGCATCCACTGTACAATGCGTCCACACATTTATTCACCCTATACTAGGCGTGGACTTAGTGTTCCTGTCCCTGAAATATTATAATGCACACTGCTCCATGGAGTAAGATGTGTGGCAGGGAAAGACTGAGCCGATGCTTTTTTTCAGCCTACATAATTCATTTAAGGGGCAGAGTGTCATGGAAAGAACTCCTTACAGGCTGTATGTTCTTGGGTGTGCTGCTTACCCACTCAGAGTATCGGTTTCCTCATCTGGAAAATAGGAGTTAATCATAGTACCTATTTCAACAGGGTTGTTGTAAGGACTAAATTAGGAAATGTAAGCACCTACTCTCAGGAGATCCTAGAGAAATAACTGGGCTTGACACCAGCCCCAAACAATCCAGAGAGGGAAGGAGCCCCTTTGCAGAAAACATTCGTTACCGTGAGGAGTACACAGTCAAAGGCAGGAGAAGCTGTATCAGCCTTTTACTGAAAGGTCTGAAAAGGTTTGGGAGTCATTTTCTGCCCATGGAGTACATAATTCTTGGGAAAAGGAGCCGGGTGGTAATGAGAGTCCTTCCTTATTTCTCTACGCAGGATCATTGGTCTGCCTGCAGTCAGCTAATCTCCCTGAACCTTGTTCACTTGATGTGCAGATCTTAAAGCAACAGGGCAAGTCCACAGTTCCCCTAAGACGCTTTACCCCAAAGGTCTCTCCTTTCTTGCCTGTAACTCTGGCAAAGACAGTGAGGCCGGGGAGAAGGCCAGGGCATCCTGTAGGCTGAGTCTGCTAGCAATCCTCCTTTACAGACATTCAGAGAGGACGGCTCACGGCTTCCACTCCAGTGCTTATTTTCACATTCACCAAATCCTTCCATCCACCCCACACGCTGCAGGACAGACACTCCCCCCCCCTGCCCCGGTCTTCAGAGGAGAGCCATGAGTTCAGGGCCTGAGTCAAAGGCTTTAAGGCAGCAAAACTGCTCTGTCCCCTAGTGTTCCCTTCACTAGGCCACATTATCCAGGCTCTTTGTGAATGTACGCACAGCACCAGCACAGTACTGGACACTCCAGAATGTCGGTTTCTGTCCTCTCCTCCTGGGATGGGCCTGTTTCCTAACCAATCAACAGTCAATGTGGTCTACATATTGTGGGGGTTGCAATCATTTAAGAAGGGGACTCTGCCTTCAAGGAGTTTACATGATAGCACACAGGGAGCAGCTGCAAGGAATGTGGGGGCTTAAGTTATGCAGCACAGCCTCTGTGATTGCTGGAAGAAGCCGGGTCCAGGAAGATAGTGCCAGCTGGTAGCACCAGGGAGAGAGGACTGAGGTGAGCAAAATATGGGTGGGAGGAGAGAGGGACAATATGAACCAAAGGTAGGCAGTGCTAGGTGACCTTAAAGACAGACATACTCAGCAGGTGATACGTGATGGAAGAGTTGTTCCATCTTCATTCAGTGAATGTCTACCAAGTGCCACACACTGAGCTAGACCCATGCCATGCAAAGACAACAAAGGCCTGGCCCCCATCCTGAGCAGCTTACAACTAGTATGGACAAACAGAATGGAAGGTCAGGCAGAACCCCCGTTAGGAAGGTCTGAGCACTTTTCCAAGACGTCTGTGATGCTTCCTTCACAACTCATGTGATGTATTGTGGTTCTAGGTCCCCTTGTCTAATCTCTCCCTTTGCCTCTCTTTTCCTGGTCCCCAAACTGCAAGGCTTTTAAAGTCCGGGTCTGACTTCACCTCGTTATTTCTACCTGGGGAGTGCCTCCTGCAGGGTACCTTCTCTGCACGGATGTGTTGAAGTGCGAGTTAAAATCAGAGCAGGAATCTGGCTGCCCTCCAGGGCGGTGCTCACACATCCTCAGCAGAGGATCCAGGGCAGAACCCTCCAGAGGCTTGTCCACAGCATACTGCATTCAATGGCAGTTCCCCTGCTTGGCATTTCAGTGCCAGCCCACCTTTCCACGCCTGTTTTCTGCTAATTCTTTACCCTCCATCTTAAAGGGCTCACTTGCTCTCGGAAGCCATCCCCTTTCACCCCCATGGTTGTGATAGAGTCTTCCTCTGGAAACACCACCTTACGCCACCCCCAGCTCCACCTGTGAAAAACTATGTATCTCTAAATGCCATTTGCTCATGAAGCCTTTCCTGACCTTTCCTTCTCACTGTGGGTGCTTTCCTGGGCTTCTGAGGCTAAGTCCTGTTTGTACCTCTCGTAGGTAGCACAGTTTGTATTGACATCTGTGGGGATATATCTGGCCCCTTTCCCTGGACTGTGAGCACTGCAAGGCAGAGAACAGTGTTTTATTCATATCTGTATCTCTAGCGCTAACACTGGACATGGCCCATGGTAGACACTCAATACTCGAAAGAGAAGTTTTAGAAGAACAGGTCCCGCAGACACAGGAAATAAGGAGCACTGGACGGTTCCTTCTTGGCCCCTTCGTCATTGTAAGCACTTCCCTTAAACCGTTTCAGAATTTCCAATTTTCTGATAATTTGTCAAGTTCTGGGACTCAACAGTCCAGGAATCAGCAAGGTCTATGGGGAATATTGTCTCAAGGTGCCTGCATACACAAACACAAAAACACACACATACTCTCCTTCTAAGAAAATACACACCCACAATGCTAGATCCTCCTGAAACTAGTGAAGTGGATTCTGCATCCAGAAAGTTGAAGGGAGCTATAGGAAGGCTCATGCTGTTCCCAGGCGCTAGGAGCCTGAGAGATGGTGACAGGACGTTAGTGAGTGAAGGACCATAACTGTCCCTTACCTGCTAGGAGTGTTGAGAAAGGATGCACAGGTGGTTGAACTAATTGTGATGCCTGAGAACCTATTCAGTGAAGTCACTTAGTAGGTAAGTAACTCTCAGGCAATTCATTTCTTTACAAGTTTGAGGAAAGTATTGGTTATATAAGAAACAATCGATTCTTGTGGCCTTTCCTAGTACCTACTTGGCACTCATGTGGTATGTTGAAGGGAGGGATAGTGGGGGAAAGAAAGGGAATGGAGAGTTGTTATGAGAACGATGCTTTTAAAAAGTGCTTACAGAAGGAAACGAACCAACCTCAAAAACACCAACAAAAGCAGTTCAGTGTCCTTCCGAGGACCTCAGAGTAACGAAGTCACACGCAAGGATGTACTGACCTTGCATGCGGTCCAGTCTCCTCATGTTGCTGATGTAGAGACAGGTCCAGAGTTGAAGTAAACTGCCCAGAGAAACACAACTGGTTAGAATGGGATCAGAACTAGAGATTGGATTCCAAGCCCAGTCCTGCCTCCTGATACCCACTGGATGGGCTCTCTGATAACCTAGGGGTCACCCTCTCACCTTGCCCAGCCCTCCTTATCAGAAAGGAGCTACGTCTCCCTGGATCTGGTTAGTGATTAACTCTTTCAGCAGCACACATGGCTCTTACTGCACGGGGTGGACACTATTGGTTTCCTACCCTTCCTTCTCCCTCAGCCTCTGGCAGGGGCCTGGCGGGCAAGAGCTTGTTTTTCCAGCCTCCCATCCTGCTACAACATGGACATATAACCAGCCGCAACTGATGGGACCTGAGGAGAAATCACCCGGAGGGTTTTTGGGAAAGGGTTGTCCTTTTCACTACAAGGAAAATGTGAAGGAAAAAATGCCCCAATTTCCTGCCTCTGGATGTGGCTCTGTAAAGAGGTGATGTGTGCAGTTTGGCAGCAACTTTACAACCATGAGGGCGGAAGCCTAAAAACAAGGCCAACCCTGTGAAGAAGGCAGAAAGAAAAAAGAGAAAGTACCAAACACTTTTGGGGGGTATTTTTATTGACTTTTTATTTTTAAGAGGGAGAGGAAGAGAGAGGGACAGAGATAGAAACATCAATGGGCTGCCTCCTGCACACCCCCTACTGGGGACCAAGCCTGCAAACCGGGCACATGCCCTGACCGGAGTCCTGACCTTCTAGATCTTTTCCTTTGCTGGGTGGCACCATGTTAGGCGTTGCCAGCAGAGGGAGCTAAGAGGCACTGCAAGCAGGAGTGGGCTTTCCCCCTGGGCTCTGCTGTGCCCCTCTCAGATGGCCAGGCTCCTCTGGTGCACAGTGGCCAGCTGCTTTCCCCATCACCCCTCCCGGCTCCTCTAGTGAGACATCTCTCCGTAAATGGCTTTTCCTCGCACCCTAGAAGGTGGGTTTTGAGCAAGTTTAGAGATTTCCAGCAAGTCCCTCTATCGAGGTACCATCGTGACTTCTTTGCCACGACTCAGTGAGCCAGGGCTGTGCCCTCCCCAGGAGTCTGGATCTCAGCTCTGGGAGGGGAGGGGCTCCCTCGGTGCTCTAGCTCAGCTGGAGTGGGTGGTGGCTGCTAGGCTTGTATTCTAGAAAGTTCTATCCACTTTTTACTAGCTAATCCCTCCTTATTCCAACCCACTGTTAGTCAATAATTCTTTGTACTGAACTTTCTCTGTTCAAATACTGTCTAGTTTTTATTTCCTGATTAGACCCTGATGGATATAGTCCCTTTCTGATTACTGTTTTTGTGTGTGAATGGTTTTCTTTTTCATTTGTTTAGTTTTCTCTATTATTATTTCAGTACAAAAAGCTCTGGCAGTTGACTTTACCACCGCTCCACAAATTGAAACATTATTTTTAACAATTTTACCTTCTTTAAGACATCCTTCCTTGGAGCTTTCTGACTGGCTCCCACACAGACTTATGTGCCTTTTATGCCTGGTCTGCTTTCACATCACATTGGAAAGCTCCTTGGACCCTCCTGGGTGCGTCACAGGCATCCAAATGTTGTCATTTTTGTCTCCTCTGCCTGCCTTTGCAGGTGTATGGCTTTAAAAATACCCTTTGAGGCCCTAGTTACAGGCCCCGGTTTACGTTTCTTTAGTCTTGCTTTAAAGCAAATTTTCATTAACTTGTTGTCCTTTGTGGAGGGTCTATATTTATTAATATCACCGCTAATATTCTCATAAAGAAATTATTTTATTTAGGAAAGTCCTCTTACTGTCGTTTTAGTGGGGCTTGGGGAGAAACCAAAAAAGCACACACGCGTCTGTTCTAACAACTTCCCACATTATTACTTATCCTTTTACTACAACACTTCCTTAAACTACTACGACATTTAAAAATCTCTTTGGTATTCCACTTATTTAGCAGGTTTCCCCTTTGTTGGACATTTAGGTTGTTTGCATTCATTTGCCACTGAGAAATTTTTATAAGGGTCGTGGGGCAGGGTCACGGGGCAGACCCATGTCGCAGGCAGCTTTTCACGTACACAGCACAGCTACACACTCGGGCTCTGGAGAATCCATAAACCACTGGCTTTATCTTCTTTGATGCCCCATCCAGCTGCCAAGGGCAGAGCATCCTACCTGCCTTCTTAGCTAGCTGCTCAGCAGCAGCTTACCCAAGAAAAGGCGAGTTCATTATTTTCAACTGTCGTTGGTTTTTCTTCTCCCCTTTCTCCTCTATTTTGCATTTAACTCCTAATTTTGCCTTCAATATATGAAATAAACCTATTACTGGCTTCCCTTGCGTGCAAATAAATAGTGTGCTGATAATTAATTTTATGCCTCTGAGCCTCTGACACCGCGACACAGTGTTTCTGGGCCCACTGTCCCAGCTCAACCAGGGTCTCACCCAGTACCGCCTTCCACGGATGCATCAGGGCCTCGCTTCTGGCGGCCGCTCTGCACCACTTGGCTCATCTGATGTGGGGAGAGCAGCTTTCAGCATCTCCAGTTAGAAAATACCCCAAATAATGACAGAACTACACAGAAATAGAGGCTGCTCAATGGAAAGCTAAGTCCTGGAGAAACTTCCCAGGAAAGTGGGAAGAGTATGGACCCTTCGAGTCTTTACCCGCCTCCATGCTCAAACACAGACTGGCAATTCACAAGTCAGTGCAAGGTTTTCCACATCCAACAGTTTGGAGTAATGAAAAAAAAAAGTCAGAAGGAAAGCACTCTGTACAGTGCCTTCCCTTGTCCCTTTTAAAACCCAAAAGAGGCTCAAGCAACAACATTCTCCTTCTGAGTTGAAACCAACAGGGGCCGAGGCGGCCCTGGGACAGTGCCCCTTTCATGAGCCTGGCTGAAGACTGGGTTTATTCTTGCAACTTGCTGGGCGGTTAGGCCGCACCCTTTCTGGGCGGCTGCTTGAGAACCGGGGCTCATGCGGCCCCGAGGGGATCGCTGACCTCTAGAGGGCGGTGTGGGGTCTGCTTCTAAGCAGGCCTTCCTCAGGAGGGGCACCCTCAGCCCGAAGCTTTTATGTCCTTTCATCTGTCGCTCTTGATAGGCTTTCAACCCGCATTTCCTGAGACGCTGCCATGTGCCAGGGGCGCCTGGGACCGGGGCACCAGTTCCGTGGGGAGACACACACGCACACCCAAAATCATGAGGCGTTTTTCCATGCAGCTGGCCCATGTAACTGACACCTACCCGCCAGCTAGCTTTCCTGCCAGCTCAGGTGGAAGGGGGCGCAGGGGAGCCTGCTGGGTGAGAAGAGGCTGGCCAAGGAACGGGACGGACCAGTTTCTTCTTAGGTGGCACCCTAATAAGTAAAGCAAAAATGTCCAAAGATGCTCTTATTCACGTGCATAAGATGGAGAAAAGATCAGTCTTCCTGTTGCATATTTCACCACGCTCAAAAATGTTTTTCTTATTTTCTTGTTATGTGGGGAGGTGGGGAAGGCACCGGTGGGGAAGGTTGTAGGAGGCAGCTGAAGCCCCCTCCTCCTCACTCCCTTGGGCTGTCTCTAGCCAGGCCCTACATGAGGCGCCAAGAGTGGCATCCAATACTGTCACCGCTGTGGAGGAGGTTACTGTGTCACGGGGAGTCAGCACACACATTTTAAAAACGCAATACAGGGTAAGGAGTGCTGCTCATTAATCCGTCTACTGGGTCATCCTGTCACTGTTTATTGGGCACCTCCTGTGAGCCAGCCACAGTCCTGGGCCCCGAGAGTAAGAGAGCCCTTGTTCCCTGAGCTCACAGCGCAGGGAGACTTGAGGAGCAGAGCTTGCCTGATAAGATGCAGGATGGCCAGCTAAACTGGAATTTCAGAAAAACGAAGCACAAGCTTCTAGTATAAGTATGTCTCATGCAATATTTTGACGGACAGTGTCTGGCAGCCCTTCCTAGGATGGGAAGTGCTGAGGGACGCAGAGGGAGGGCTTCCTTCAGGCTGGGTTGCAGGGGCGTGTCTTCCTCCAGGCCCTTGTGACCATCCCTGCACCCGAGTTACTCTCAGTGACAGTGTGCACCGATGTGTTTATCGTCAGTCTCGCCCAGGAGAAGAAAGGCTTCTCGAAGGCAGGGAGGGCCCTTTTCCCTCCTATTTGTGGTCCCAGACCCGGCGAGTCGGTGTGTAGTCACTGCTTGTTGAATCAATGAGTGTTCCTGGGGAGATGGAAGGAGGGCATGGTGGTCACGGGGGAGATGGCATTGGAGTAGGGCTTCAAAGAAGCACATGTGCTGAGGAGTGACGACATGGCCGTGTGGGGAATGGGTCGGGCTTTACCTGTTTAAAGTTGTGGGGCAGTGAGAGGGGTGTTGGATGCATCCAACATGCTCAGAAAATTCTGGGCATGTTTCTTTGTTTAGCAATAATACAGCATCCCTGCCTCCCTCCCCACCCCCTTGGACTATAAGCTGTATGAGGTCAGGAATCTGGCCTGTCTCATCTGCTGCTATATTCCCAATGCCTAGAGCAGTGCTTGATGCATACTGGGGCTTCCCAAGTGTTTGCTGAATGAACATTGTTCAAAGGGCTCCAGTCTGTTACTGCTCATAAGTTTGAAGTCCCAGACCAAGACGTGGAGTGGAGGGAACATACTGGGGGTGGAAGAGCAGTGGAGAAGCCCAGAGGAGAGTGGGAACAAATCTGGACCAGAGGCCTCTGGAAGGAGCTGGGAAGAGAGACTGAGTAGCTGGCGAGGCCAACTTCATGACCACATCTGATAGATCCCAGACAGGTAAGGTCTCCAAGGTGAAGTTTACAGCTAATGCCCACTCTTCCTCCTAGCCCAGGGTCTCCCCTCCCTGCAAAAACAGCCTGGCCCAACCAGCAGGTGCCTCTCTCTGCTCTGCTTATTTTTCTAAAGTCTGCTCTGTCCACCTAAAACCAGGCCCTGACCAGACAGGGTCTGGATGAGATTAAACTTCCCCTTAATGGAAAGATGGGGAAGCCCTGTTTCTCTAAGGTCTAGATCTAGCAGGCAGAAGGAAAATTGCAAAATCCCGTTAGCAACGAGGACTTCATGGAGGCCCCTGATGGAGCTGAGGTTGACTCCCCACAGCAAACAATCAAGTAAAATTTTCCCTTGTTATGGAAGCTTCAATTTCCCCGAAGTTTGGGAGACCAAGGGAGTTCTTAAGTGCTATATGAACACAGGAACCAAATAATTATAACACGTGGGATATGAGCGAGCATGATTAATCATTCCAGCGCGGGGGCCGTGAGAGGCCACCACCGTTCCAAGCACGTCTGTCCCTATCACTGATTTCTCAAACACTGACTCAGCACCCACTTAGAGTTAGACACTGTACTAGGGACTGTCAGACAGAAACGATAAGACATTGGGCGGGTCCTCAAGAATGGCGTAGCTTAGTGGAAACCAGTCAGCTTTGAACACGAGGTCACAAGAGCGCAAGTTTTGCCATTCTGGTCAAAGACGTGCCGACAAAGAACTTCGATGCTTTTCTTGTCCACCTCAGAGGTGATGTTTCCCTCCTATTCCCTGCTGCTAATGCCACCATGAGACCTCAGTGTCAAAGCAGCTTTGGGTCTGAACAGATGGGGTAGAAAATAAAGTGCAGAATCAGCTGTGCTGAAGCCCCGGGTCCGACAAAGACGGCTCTCTGTCCTCTGGCCCTAACTTACTCCTTTGGGCCATGTGGGTGGGGCCCGGAGCTCTCACCATCCCATCTGCCGCCCCATTCTCTTCTCTTTCTTTTTTAGGACCCCCTCCAAAAACCCTCTGCCATCCCCTAAAGGAAAGTAATTTTGCAATAACCCCCTGACTCTTTCGGCCTAGTTTAAATTCCTTGTTCCGGCTCCCTTCTGCCGATAAAAGTCTTTCGTTTTGTACAGCTCCTTGGAGCGCTGTTCTGTCTGCTGGATTGGATGCTTGAATAAAGCCAATAAGGCCTTTAAAATGCGCTCAGTTGAATTTTTTTCTTTTTTTTTAGCATTTTCATTCATATAAGCGCATGCACGTAGCCACTTTGGAGAAGTGGTGTCTCCAATACGGCAGACATTTCGGACACTCACAGAACTGTTTGGTGACTGACTGAACGACTCTACAGTGTTTATGTTCCAACAGCTTTAACTCGCATGCCCACCCCCCCTCCTCCCTCATTCACTGAAGGGGCTCTAGTGTCTACATTGCTTTCTTCTTCACCATTTAAATCGATTTTCTCAAGTGCCATTAAATCTTGCTTGGACACAGTGGCCCTCCTGGAGGATTCCAGGAGAGACGCAGCGCGGCTCTACATAAGGCAGGACAATCGACATTGTTCTACCTCAACACATATTTTCAGTGATTTACTTTTCTGCTCCCTAATTCGACCTGGAAAGATTTTCATTCTATTGTGCACAAAAATATGTTGAGATTTACTCTGTGCCAATGATTGTGCTAGAAGCCAGTGAACAGAAGTGGGCAAAACACAGTATAAACTCAGCCTTTAAATTATGCAGCTCACAGGGCAGGGGGTAAGTGATAGCGTGGGGATGGGGACAGGCGCTAAAGAGGCTCCTCACCCAGGCCTTTTCTTCTGGAAACTTCCAAACATACAAAAATGCTGAAAGAATAGTACAACACAGTGTTATGTATCCATCACCCAGCTTCGACGATTGATAACAATATTCTGCCATTCTTATTTCAGCTATCTCCTGCCCCCAGCTTTCTTCTTGGGTATTTAAAAACCAATCCCAGGTGTCATCATTTCGCCCATTTCAGATTTCTCTGTGCAGCCCTTACAGATGAGACATGCCCTAGCCAGTCTCGAAGAGGGAAAGCTTCCGGAGGGCAGTGGTGCCTAAACTGAGGCCTGGAGTAGGGTTAGCAGCCAGGTAAAAGGGACAGGGAGGGAGAGGGGAAGAAGGACCCAGTGATGTGGCCAGAGCAAGGGGCAAGGCTAGGAAGGTCCACAAAGCCAAGACAAATGCTCCAGCTTCACCCCCCCCCCCCCCCCCAGAGAGGAACCATGGCAGTTTTGAGCAGGGTGTGATGTGAGCAGATTTGCCTTTTGGACAGCAGCTCGGCTGCATGGAGAGAGTGGGCTGAGGTGGAGACAGGCACCTTGGGACTGGGGGCTTTTGCTCCCTTAGAAGCTACAGGGTACAGGGGGCTGGGCGTGGACGCTGGAGGCCCACAGCTTGCCTGTGCTGCTCTTTTATTGTCTTGTTCAGACCCTAGCCAGGCTTCTTGCCAACGGAGTGGCTTTGACTTCACATATAACTGTGTAACTTCTCTGAGCCTCTCTGTCCGTGTCTGTCTCAAGCACAACACTTTCTTTATATGGGACCTTGATCACAGTGGCAAAGAAGAGACAGGCTCTAAATGAATCAGAAGTGCCACAGCTGCCTGGCTGGGCACTCACTCCTTCCTCTAGCCCAGGTTGTGACATTCAGGCCCCTTCCCCTCCAGAAAATTCTGAGGTCAGGGAAAGGGCACAGAATTGGGGCTGCGGACTCAGAGGCTAAATTCAATCGAGTGCTCCACCTAACCCGGGACCTTTGCCGAGAGGCAGCTCCTCTGGCCAGCCCTCCATGCGTGTTCCCATATCTGCCTGCCGGCCTCTGCTCAGGCCCTCTCCTTCACCTGGAATGCAGGCGTGTGCGCGTGTCTATTTATCTGCATTATCAAGTGGCTCTCACCACGATTGGGATCCAGCGCTCTGTGCTTTGGGGGGTCTGAGGATGGGTGACAAACAGCACTCTCCTCCCCTCCAAACCCTTCCTGTTCTTTGAGCTCATGCCCATCCCCTCCGTGGCACCTCTCCTGCCCTTGCTGAGCTCAAATGGTCCAGGAGCCACAATCTAATAACAGCACGGAGTTGAGAGTGCCTGATGGAGGAGGCAGGTCACCAGAGGAGAAGTCAGCAGATTCTGAGGGGACCAGGTCCCTCCCCACGGGTCCCGTGCTGTGAGTGGGGACAGCGCTGGGCTGATCAGAGAGGGCCTGAAGGGCCATTTGGCTGACGTCAAAGGGCCAGGCGACCAGATTGGTGCCGACGGTCCTCTCCCAGCGCTGCACCTCCACAAGCGGCCACACGGGGTCAGTGTCCTTTCACGCTTCGGTAGCCGCAGCCGGACCCGCAGCTCTCCCTGCCCTCTTTGCAGAGCTCTGGCCGACTGTGCACAACTTCCCTAAGACTGGGAGCCACGTGGCCCATTAGGCCAGAGGGACCCAAGGGTGGGGGGGAGGGAGAAGAGCAGCAGGGTAGGTGCACAGCCACACTGTTGCGCTGAGAACAGCCACGTGCCCTGCCCAGGTGCCAGCACCAGGGCTGGCAGGAAGGTCTCTCGGAACAGGGGAGAAGCCTGACTTACGCAAGGTTAGGAAGACGGGTGTCCTGCTGTCAGGGACATGCCTTCTGTTCTGTCCATCCCAACGAACAGGAAAGAGCGAGGTGTGCTTATAACTGTGCGCGCTGCAAGATGAAGTATACTCCTGACAGGGGAGAGCCTCTCTGGCAGAAGAGAACTTTGACGTCGGTGAGAACCGACCCCTGACTTTTACGTTTACTGCGAAGGGAAGAACCTCCGCAAACCAGCTCCTGACTGCACGTGGTGAACCCTGTCTCTCTTCCACTGGCCGCCTGCTTCCGGTGCCAGGTGTCGCAGGTCACACGCATCCTGCACTATGACCTTTGGTGGACAGTCGGGATAGTCCTAGAAGCCATGTCTACACTGGGGAAAGGGAGCTAGAAATTATTTTACTGGGAAGTGACTGCAAATCCCACCTACAAATGCACTCCCAATTCATTTCCTCTTAGCAGATACTAAAAACGCCCCCAGCCGCCCCAAGCACCGCCCAACATGGAAGGAAGTGTGACTGACCAAGGGCTATGGGAGGGGGAAGACTGTAGTCTTAATTGATTATGGTTAATATATCTCACTTTCCTAACTTTTGTGAACTTTAAGCAGTTGCTAAGGGCCTCTCTCAGGAACCTGGACGAGGTCCTTGCAGGCGAGGGGTCCTGACACCTAAGCTTCATTAGCTTCATGCCACATTCGCCCTGGCCTGGGACCGCCCTCCCCCATTTTTCACCCTCTGTCCTTCCTCCCACCCCTGGGAATTGGCTTGCTTCCTCTGCTCCACTGCCCAGCTTGTGTTGCTTCTGGTGGGAGGTATTTCTTCTCCTTCAGGATGGAAGGTGGAGCAGGTCTCAGTCTCCAGCCTCTCTGGGCCTTGCCTTTCCTCCCAGCAGACAACAGCCCTTCTAAACTTTCCACTGATTTGACAGCAAGAGGCTCAGACATAGGGAGTAAACCAGATTCTTCTAACATGCCTTTACATTCTTGCCACTTGGGTGCCCCAGAGACATCAAGTTCTACACAGGTGTTGATGGTGCACCGTTAGCTGTGACCAGAAGGCTGAAGTGAGTAATCATGTTTCTAAGGAAGACAGATTGGGGATCTCCTGGGGCTTTTATCCCTGGAGGTGGGGTTGAAGATCTGGGTTGGCAAGATGAGTGGAGCCTGGGCAGCTGGTGGCTGAGGCTGGGGTCACTGCCACCTTCCCCCTGGCCCCACCAGACCCTACCCTGAGTTGTCCCCTGGATGAGACCAGGTCTTCTGAGGGCAGAGGCTGTTTCTTACTTATCTACTTGATCCCTGCACCTGGCATAGTTCTTGGAATATAGTTGGTGCTCAACAAAGGCTGAATTTGAACAGCAGAACTGAATTGGGGGATCCAACTACTTCCAGGTGGCCTCGGAGGGAATAAAAAAGGAGCATCCCACCAGGCTAAGAGGCCAGGGCGGGTCTCTGAAAACACTGGTCACCTGAATAACTAGGTAAGTGAATAAATGAATAGTTGGGAAGAGCTCCCACCTGGGAGGCGCGATCTCTGGTGATCGCAAAAGAAAAATGAGAACTCTTGGTTCAACGAGACAAATGGAAAACCTCTCTCTCTCCTCCCACCCCAAACTCCACGTATAAAGTTTTATTAAGAAATTTAAAAAGTGTGAATTCCCAAGGACAAAAATAAGAGATGTCAACAACTGTTTAGAAGAGGTGTAGGGTAAATGGAAGTGGCCCGTCAGGGTCGAGGAGGCTGCAGTAGACGCCAGCTTCCTCAGGTGGGAAGGGATGGGGCAGAGAACGCAGGGCCAGTGGGGACCCTCCCACGTCCTCACCTGAAAGTTTAGTATCTGCAGAAACAGACCAGACGGACCAGGAGTCCAGTCCCCAGGCCCAGAGGAGGGGGGGAGAAAGGCACGCAGTGAAATCCAGGCCACCGAGTGCAAGCCCAGCCTGGGCCCTGGGCCCCGGGCCCCAGCAGCCCTCCTCCGCCCCCTTCTAAGCAGCCCGGCTGCCACCTTCTAGGTGGGAGACGAAAGATTCTTCTCTAGAAAAACTGACCAGCCCAAGAGAAAAAACTTATAGCCACTGAAATTTGGGTCCTCTCAACAAAATAAGCAGGTCCGCCCTGGCCCCACACCCAGAGAGGCCCCACCACCCACCCACAGGCAGCCCAGGGTCAGGGGAGTGGAGAAAATCGCTAGTATATAAACACACACACAAGCTTTGCCTTCTGCTCATGTTTTAGGGGAAACGCTCAGGCAACACTATTTAAAACAACCATCGCTCTACTACATCCCAAAAGTAAGTAGAACTATTCTTATTGGCCAGGACGTTGACTGGGTTTTGAAAACCACGCTTTTTAATGTAGAAAGGCCCATGGCAACTCCGAATCATTACTGTCACCCGCACAGTGTAGGCTGATGAACACAATGATCTAAATAAGTTTTCACACATCTGGTAACTAATTCAAGAACAGGGGTGTTTACTATGTGTTTGTTTTATTAAAAACAAGTTTTAATGCAAATGAAGTTTCTGACTTTTTATTCCTTGGGTGTCTGGAGTTTTTAAGAACAGAAAAAAGCAGTGCACAGTATATGCAATCCTATTTGGGATTTTACCTAGCAAAGCATTTTACGGGGGGGGGGGGGGGACAAACCACCCTGATTTTTTGCTTTAAGAAGGTAACATATATATTGATGAGATTTTGTTCCTATTTTGCTTTTTGGCTCATGTATTTTTTTTTTTTTTAAATTCATACCAGACAACCCCCAACATTAAAGACAGAGATCAAAATAAGCCAACAAAAATAAACAGCAAAAAATAAAAAGGAATTCAGGACACAAGGATATAATGTAAGGTGCTGAAGAAAACAATTACAATGCTCTTCGGAAGGATCAAGATCATTAAAAGGAGAAAAAGAGAATGGTATATATAAAGGAACAAACACCCAGAGAAAAAGAAACTAGCTCTTGGGAATTGAACACATGATAGTCAAAATAAACTCAGTTGGGGCGGGGGTGGGTGGAACGTGAACTCGTGGAACTCCCCCCCCCCCAAAAAAAACAGAGCAAAAAGAGAGATGGGAAATAAGAAGTCAGATATGCTACGGAAGTTTCACTGGGACAGACCTGAGGCATTGAGCAGAAGGCATAATCAATACGCGAACACAAGGAACATTTGCAGCACTGAGGCCATAAATCACCAGCTGAAAGAACCCAGCGGACAAGCAAGGGAATGAAAACAGGCCCACGCCAAGGTGCTTCATCTGGACTTGTCGGCCCGCCAAGCACAAAGGGCTGATCCTATCGGCTTGTGAGGCAGAGGAACAGTCACCTACAGAGACCAGCGCTGACAGGGGACAAGGCTTCTCACCGGCAGCCAGGGAGCCTAAATGACACCTTCAGCAGTTGAGCGTGGACCTTGAGCCAGGAGGTCAGGGCACATGCCAGGGCTGCGGAATGGATCCCCAGCAGGGGGCGTGCGGGAGGCAACCAATGACTCTCTAATTATTGATATTTCTATCTCTCTTTCCCTCTTCCTTCCTCTCTCTGAAATCTATAAAAACATATTTTTAAAAAAATAATGGGAACAACGCCTTCTGGTCTCGAATTCTGTTTGCAGCCAAACTTAATCTTGGGAGGACAGACTAAAGTCGTTTGGGTCGTGCAAGGATTTTAAAACAATTTACCTCCCATGCACCCTTTTCTCAGGAAGCTACTGGAGCAGGAGCTCCATAAAAAAAATGAGGGAGTAAACCGAGAGAGAGAAAGACAGGGCCCACAAGCGACTCAGGAGGCGGAATCTCCAGAAGGCGGTAAAGGGACCACAAGGATGACAGCCCTGAGCTCTCTCAGGCCCAGGTAGAGAGGGAGCTGAGAGCGGGGACAGAGGGCCCAGAGAAAAACAAGTGTCCCGTTACTCAGGGTCAGATCAGAGAGAGAGAGGGAGGATTTGGGGGGAAAATCAATGATAGGTACCCGAGAATAAAGTGAACAAAATAGGCAGGTCTCAGTATGGGGCTGGGCAGAGGGCAGAAACTATGGGAAAGACCTCGCAGTACAGTGTGTGGAGAGAGCTGGGCACAGTGTTTACCCAGTAATAGTGCAAATGCTGGATACCGGCTTTTAAACACCGCCACCCAACTTACTGTGAGGTGGGAGAGGGGATGTGTGTGTGGGGGGGGAGGTGAAAGGGAAATAAATTCTTATCTTTCATGGTGGAAGTCAATAAAGGATGTCTAAAATAAAAAAGAAATTAAGAAATAGCCTTTTAAATATGGGGTAAAATTAGAAAACCAGCTAAAAGACATACAGGTGGCTGCCCCTGGGGTTGGGGCTCGGAGGGATATTGGGGATGCCGAGGGCTCTTGTTTTTTGTTAGAAGCCTTGAAGTACCATTTAACCTTGAAAACCATGTATCCTGTATTATTATGCTAAACGCAACAATTAATGGCAATTCTCCAAACCTCTGCTCCCCTCAATTTTATACTGCACCCCACAGGCCCTCTGCACTCAGAAACCGCTTTACCATGCTTTAAGGAACGGCTTCACGTCCCCAGAAACCCACCAGAGCTCCCAAAAGCAAAAGCAGCCCCTCTGCCCCTTTGTAAGAGAAAGAAACCCAGCTGACAGTGCACCCGCGGGTCAGCTCTGCCCTAATTCCCCCACCTTCCTTCGAGCTGCTGGGCTCCTGCCAAGACTTGGTTCTTTCCTAAATCAAAGCAGTAAACCCTAAATCTCCTGTCCCACCCCTCCACCAGATCCAGCCAAACCGACTTCGCAGGATTTATTAAATTGGAGACACCTAACCTACAAAGGGGGACACCCCCCCCCCCCCTCCAACCACAAGCCATCTTCACAGTCCCTGCTGTCCTCTGGAGAGAGCAGAGTGGATGGGCCGCCCTGGGAGACCTGGCAGATGGGAAACTCATTACAGATGTGAGCCTCAGCCTCGGAGGGACACTTGGAGACCTGTACATTTCAGGAGTTCAGGGGTATTCACGGGTTGCCTGGAAACCAGAGACCAAATAGGAAACAGGAAGCCCTAGGAGAGCGAGGTTTGAATATTTCAGCATCATTTCCAGAGGGGAAGGCTGCTCGCCAAGGCCCGAGGGCGGCAGCTCTGAGCCTCAGATCCTCAGAACTCCTTCACCTCATGGCCCCCCCACCTCACTGTGCACCATTTAGAGGTCGAGTTAGGCTTCTTATAGGGTCCATGTTAGAGTGCGTGTGTGCGCGCACACA
The DNA here is from genome assembly GCF_964146895.1 of Miniopterus schreibersii. Taxonomy (NCBI): domain Eukaryota; kingdom Metazoa; phylum Chordata; class Mammalia; order Chiroptera; family Miniopteridae; genus Miniopterus; species Miniopterus schreibersii. The sequence continues at coordinate 19,619,972 of NC_138119.1, read as the reverse complement.
CACACACACACACACACACACACACACACGACGGGAAGCCATTTTCTGGAAGTTTAGCAGAAGTGTCACCTCACACCTTCAGGTTTCCTGCAGCTGCAGGGGCTGCCTTGCCTGTGCAGGACATTGATTGACTGCTTCCATGTTTGTGACCCTGGGTGAGGCTGGGTCTGTCAGGGTTTGTCCCGGAATTTACTGTGGTAGCCCAGTGTGGCCAAGCTTGGAGAGTTCCTGGGACACAAAGGGAGTCCAGAGCAGGGAACACAAGCATCCCCCAGCTGAAGTCACCAACGGTGTCCTTCTCGGCTGCAGACACCGGCCTGACCACTGCAAACTCGTGTGGAGCCCACCTTCCACCTGGCGACCTCCTTGGGGGATCCAGTTCTTTGTGCTCGCCCCTCCTCCACACCCTGCAGATCTGTGGCTGCGGTTCTCATTTGGCACCAGGATCTGCACACTTGAAAGTTTGGGAAGTATGTGTGGTGTGAATTTCAGGGTCAGGCTGACCTTGCTTTCCATTACTGATTAAATATGGGGCAACCTAACCTTTCTTAACCCTGGTTTCTTTAGCTACAAAAACAGACAGCCCTGACTGGGTAGCTCAGTTGGTTGGAACATTGCCCTAATACGCCAACGTTGTGAGTTCAATCCCCGATAAGGGAACATATAAGAAGCAATCAATGAATGCATAAATAACTGAAACAACAAATCAATGTTTCTCTCTCTCAAAATCAATTAAAAAAATTAAAAAACAAAGAAACAAAAACACGGACAATCCTTTCCTCTCGGTGGTGTTGTGAGGATTAGGGGATATGAAATATCTGGGTCTTGAATAGACGTTTCTCCAGAGGAGACATACAAGTGGTCAGCAAGCACATGAAAGGATGCCCAATACCATTAGCCACGAGGGAAATGAAAATTAAAGCCACAATGAGATACTCTTCCCACTAGAACGGCTCTGATAAAAAAAAAAATGAAACATAAGTGCTGACAAGGATGTGGACCAGTTGGAACCCTCTTATACTGCTGGTGGGAACGTAAAATGGCACAGCTGCTGTGGAAAACCGTTTGGCAGTTCATCAAAAAGTTAAACATAGAATTACATATGGCCCAGAAATTCCACTCTTAGATATATACCCCAAAGAATCAAAACCAGACACTCAAACAAAAACTTGTACGTGACTGTTCACAGCAGCATCACTCACAACAGCCCAAATGTGGAAAAGGCGCAGATGTCCTTCAGCGGAGGTTCTGGTACCTGCTACACCAAGATGAACCTGTGCTAAGAGAAAGAAGCCAGAAGCAAAAGGTCCTATATTATGTAGTTCCAGTTATGTGAAATGGGATGAGGTAAACCCACAGAAACAGAAAGCAGATTAGTGGTTGCCCAGGGCTGGGGGTTGGGGAAGTGACTGCTTACTGTGTACAGGGTTACAATAGGCCAAGGGAGGAGGGCTTTCTAATCCTTCTGAAAACAAGGAAATTCTCGACATGCTTTTCCAATGGTCTCTTCAGGGGGTAGCTACTCTAGTCTTAATTCTGAGCAAGCACAAAAATCTGGGAAGTAGAGATGGCAGGCCTTGTGAGCAGGTAAGTGTGCCATCTTAGAGTGGATGAGCCGTGATGATAACCGGGCAGCCAGGGAAGCACCAGGACCATGAGCTGAGTCTAGGTTATCCATTGCTGCATAACCAACCAACCCAGAACTTAGTGGCTCAAACAAGAACCATTTACCAATGGGAGATAACACCTCACACCCACTGAGATGCCTACTCTCAAAGCAAATAAGAAACAAAAAAACCAAGTAACAGAAAACAGTAAGCATTGGAAAGGATGTGGAGGAACCGGAACTCTTGTGCACTGTGGGTGGGAATGTAAAATGGTGCAGCCACTATGGAAAACAACATGGAAGTTCCTCAAACAATTAAAAATAGAATTACCATATCATCCAGCAATCCCATTTATGGGTTTAGACCCAAAAGAATTGAAAACTTGAAGATATATTTGCATACCCATGTTCATAGCAATATTATTCGTAATATCCAAAAGATAGAAGCAACCCAAGGTTTATCAGCAGACAAATGGATAAACAACATGTGGCACATACATGCAACAGAATGCTATTCGGCCTTAAAAAGAAAATTCTGACACATGCTACACCATGGATGAACGTCGAAGACGTTATGCTAAATGTAATAAGCCAGCCACCAAAGGACAAATAAATACTGTGTGATTCTACTTATGTGAGGCACTTAGAATAGTCAAATTCAGAGAGACAGGAAGTAGAATGCTGGGTGCCAGGCGCGGGGGCCTGGAGAGTCAGCTGCTCAACAGGCTCAGAGCTTCAGTTTGGGAAGATAGAAAGGGCTCTGTGGACGGATGGCGGCGATGGCCGCACAGCACTGTGGGGTGTACTTCACACCCCAGAACTGCACACTTTGGGGCTAAGACGGTAAATTTTATGTTCCATGTATTTTACCACAATTTTAAAAATTTATATACAACCCCCCTAAACCTACAGGTTAGAGAGAGCTTCCGGCCCAGCCAGGATTCAGGGGGAGGGTGCCACACAGGTTGTGAGTACTGGGGGGTGCGAGTCACCGGGCGCCGGTCTTGTAGACGAGCGGTCAGTCTCAGCATTTCCAGAACTGGGGCCGACGACCTCTTCCGCTCTCTACCCACGTGTCTAGCTGCCTCGTCTGTGCCTCTCCTTGGGTTCATCTTGAGGAGCAGCACAACCATCCAGTCCCCTAACACTGAACCCAGACTCTTCCCTGCCCCTCCCCCCACATACTCCATCACCAAAATGCCCTGCCTGTTCTGCAGCCTAAAAACCTCCACTCTCCCTTGAAGCCCACTGCCATGGTCCTTCTCTAGGCCACCGCCACCCCACCCATGGGCTACCACAAGCACCCCTCTAACCGACTAGTCTTCTCCACTGGCCCTCTGCAGCCCCCCTGCCCTGCACTCCCTTCAGAGGGAGCAAGTCACAAAGTAAGTGCTCCCCAGCTCCCTGAGTCTTCTCGGGGTACAGGCCAAGTTCCTGCACGAGGCACACCAGCCACCTTCCCTGACCACGCAATCGAGGGGGCTCCCGGGACCCTCCATGACAGGGCTGTTCTCTTCACACACTTCTCATCACTATTTTCTTTCTTATTTGTCCCCTGCACCATGGCTCCTCCTCTACTTGTTTCTGCTGCTTGTGTATTTCTCACACTATTTATGTCTTCCCTCTCCTTAGGTTGAACTGTATGGAGTTATTACTGATCTTGACTTTTTTACATTTAAAAAAATGGCAATTTCATATGGTCCTGGCCATTAGATTATGAGCTACTGTTACTGGACAGGGTCCGGCCTGGAGCAGGTCTGCCTCAGGCCGGCCTGTAGTGTGTGGGTCCTTGACTTCGTGTAGGAAAGTTTTCGTAACATGAGTCCAGATGGGTTTGAGAATATGTTTATTAATTAGGGTAGAAGAAACAACAGAGGAGAGCCTAGGGGGTGCTTTGCTTTGGCTCCCTAGAAATGCTTTAGGAAAGAAGTGAGCCAAGGTGAGGCTGCTTTAGCTCACTGGGAAGCGAAGGTCACAGTGACAGAAGTGAGCCTGGGCAGAGCTGCTTTAGTTCACTGGGAATCAGAGAAAAAGGGGGTCTTGGAGACAGGATCAGGGGGTGAGCCCGGGGCAAGCTGTCGCTGCCCACTGCTCCCCTGGCTGCAAGTCTCACGGGGACCCTTAGAAATTAGGAAGAAATAAAATACTCATGCCCAAGAAGGGGCACGGGTGTGCCCTAGAGGGAGCCGGCCCTGAGTCTTTATCCTGAGGGCTTTTTTTCCATTTTTTTCTCTGCAGGCAACACTCTTAGGGGAGGGTTTCAGTAGAATATTCATCAGCTTTCCAGGTGCATTGTTAACATGCTGATGCATTAAAATGAGTGTATAGGGGAGTCTTGGATAATTCTTTGGTCTGCTTTACTCTTTTACTTTTACCTTAGGTCTGACTTTAGTGGAGTGTTTGTTATTTGTTCCTCAACTTCCTCTGTCCTTGGGTTTATCTGGCACAAATGGCATTAAGTGGGTCTTTGCTTCCCCAGGCCAGGGTGATTCAAGCCATGTATTCTCTGGTTAGGCAGACAGGTATAAACCATTTGCTCTCAAGTGTCCTTGGCTGGGGAAGATAAAGCCTTGCAGTCCACAAGCTGGCGGCAAGCTGCCCAAACTGTTTGGCCTTGATTAATTTTTTTTTCTTTTTTGGATCTCAGTTTCCCTGTTCCACTTGCCCAGGGATTTTCCTAGCTTCTTACTATCCTGCTACACTACTAGTGAGTCACTTTGTAACTCAGCACCTGGCACAGCATCCTAACTGGTCAGTCACACGCAGCAGGTCTTAGGAAAGGGTTTCAGAAAGTCCAGAGACGCAAAAAAGAAATCGGATGCTAGAAAAGGAAACTCTGAGTGTGAACGCGAGAATCACCTCGGCGAAGATGAGCGACATGTCTACAGAATGGAACAGGGTGTGCTTCGTCAGGGGACACACGTCAGCCCTGGGATGGGGGCAGGGAAACAAGCATGAACTTGAGAGACAGGCGAGAACACTCCGAAGAGCGTCAGGACAGCTAAAGCCGAGCTTTGGAAAAAAACTGTTTTTGTTTGATTGGTTTTTATCATTGTTTGTTTGTCTATTGGTTTCCTGCTACTGCTGTAACCAATTATCACAAATCTAGTGGCTTAAAACAACACGAATTCGTAATCTTATGAGATCAGAAGTCTGACGGGGTCCCAGTGGACTAGAATCAAGGTGTCTAAAGGGCACGTTCCTTCCCGGAGGCGTTAGGGGAGAATCCGTTTCCTTGCCTGTCCCACCGTCTGGAGGGCGCCCACATTCCCGGGCTCGTGGCCCCTCCATCTCCAAAGCCAGCGATGGCTGGTGGGGTCCTGCTCATACCATACCACTGGCCTCTTCTGCCCCCCATCCCCCCTTTTAAGAACGCTTGTAATAATGTTGGGCCATCCAGACAATACAGGAGCATCTCCCTATTTTAAAGGCAGCTGGTGGACAACCTGAAGTCCACCTACAGCTTCGTTGTCATTAACATGACACGTTCACAGATTCTGGGGCTTAGGATGTGAACATCTCTGGGGGCCATCCTGTCACAGATTTTTTAGTTTTGTTTGGAGGGTTAATAAGAAAGATGAATGAGAAGGGGGCAGACCCCCGCTTGGGGAAGGTGGTAAATGTAGTGGATGTCAGAGCTTAGATCCTATCTGCTCCACAAAGGGGAAAAACAACAACCGGGAAAGGAAACTAGCCTGCCAGGGAGTGCAATAGTGTAGCAGCTAAGAACCTTGGTTCCCAGATTCAAATGGGCAAGAAAAGCCATCTTTCTCTATTTTCTTCCCATTGACCTCAACTTGACTCCAAGTTCCTACCCTGCCACCTTGGCAGGAAACTCAATGTAAATTATTACCAAGGCTCCTCCTTTCCCCAGAATCCAGGCGCTGCACCTCTGAACGATCAATCCATCAATCGTTAGCAGCAACAGCGCAGCGCTACCGGCCAGGCACTGCTCTAAACACACATCTACGGACTCCTTTAATCCTAACAATTCTGAGAAAAGTTATACGAATGCCCCCAATTTACAGATGGAGGACCTTAGACCCAGAGAGGTTTAGGAACTTACCCAAAGTCACACAGCTCTAGGTCATTATGGTTGTGGCTGACACCCTCTTTGTTGGAACTCAGAGTAGCCCCTTGAAGTTTCTCTGTTTCAAAGCCAAGTATGGGGCACCCTGGCGTCTGTGCCCTAGTTTCTCCAAGGTCACTGCAAAGCCAGCGACCCAGGCCTGACCACTTCCTCAGCACTGTCCAGTTCTGGTCCTGCCTCCTCTGATTGATGACTTGTTTTTTTGCCTCAGGGAATTCTGTACTTTATTTTTCCAGTTGCTGTTAAAAGTACTTATCATAATCTCTTCAGCCAATGCCAGAAATAGACAAATGGGCACATCTAGTTCTGGCCTCATTGTACTTGACTCCCCCCCGGGAGGGAACACATAGAGCCCAGCTACCTTTATCAATCTTGGGACTAGGACATTGAAAAGAGAAAACCCCCACATTAATGCTTCAAGAAATTATCCTGTCACACAGGAAGGGAGTGCCTGGCCCTTAAGTTATTTTAGATACATCTCAGAGCATGGAGAGACTCTGTTAAGAATGTCCCCAAACTCTGCTTGGTCCTCTCAGGAGCCTTGCAGGAGGCAGGAGGTGCCAGGAGACTGGCAGACTTTAAACAAAATCTTTAAAAATGGAAAAAGAGGTAGGTTCCAAAACTGACAGACCTGAATCCTGATAAAACCCTTTGAAAAGATTATTAAACACATAACTTGTAAGCTTTTAGTAGAGGAAATGGTCTCATTTCCTTTAAAAATGGGGTCACCAGACTGGAGCATCAGTGGCATGTTATCCTCTGGATTGAAGCATGAACCTTAAGACGACTCATTACAGCCTCAAGGTGAAGATGGAGAAATGTCATCCAGATGATAACCCGGTTAGATGGTGTTCTGGACTGAATGTTTCCCCCCCAAATTCATATGTTGAAGCCGTAACCTCCAAAGGAGTTGGAGCCTTTGGAGGCGATTAGATTTAGATGAGGTCAGGGGGATGGGGCCCCTCATGATGGGATTAGTGTCCCTATAAGAGGAAGAGATACCAAGAGCGCTCTCTCCACTACGTGAGGACACAGAGAAGGCTCTCGCCAGAATCAGACCAGGCTGGCACTCTGCCCTTGGACTTCCAGTCTCCAGGGTCTCGAGGAAACAAAATCTCTTGTTGTAGCCACCCAGTCTTGGTATTTTGTTAAGGCAGCCTGAGCTGACAATACAGATGGGTTTGTAGCTGGTTCAACAAATTTCTTAACAAGTGTTTATCACCGGAATTCTATCAAGGGGAGTGGCAGGGAGCAAGGCAGACCTAAATTAACACATACAAGATGCATCTGGCCTGGCCTTCTCCTGGTCAGCATTATAATTAATGACTTGCATGATACATGAAAGGCAATTAATGCAAGTGAAGCTTGCCCAGAGCTGGGGTTGGGGCCAAGGACAGCTTACAAGTCAGCTAACAGAATCTCAGCACAGTGCCTGGCTCCTAGGAGGAGCCCAACGCACCCCTCCTCCTGCCTTTGTCACACCCGTGTGCCTTTTGTCCGAGTTCCTCTGCCTACAATGGCCCTCTTCCTTGGCCTATTCGAGAAACACCTCCTCTTTCAGATTTCACTGATGTGTCATCTTTGCACAGTCTTCACTGTGCTCCAGGGGAAGTCAGGAACCCCAGAGCTCAGGCCCTTTTTGTGCTTTGTAATGATCAAGGTCACTTTCACTTGTGTATCTGCTTACACACGGTCTTGCCTCCTACCCACTAGGTTCCTGAAGGGCAGCGACTGCCTTGTTCTGTATCGGACCTAGCATAGGGCCTGGCATGTGCTTAAGAAGGAGGGAGTGGAGAAGTTTCTTTTTTGGGGGCGGGGAGGGGTTGTGTCTAATTTAAATCAAGTGGGAAATAAGAGCAAGAAGAGACACTTCTTTTCAAAATGCTTTAAACTAACAATGTTCCCTGCCCTGTACCCTCCCCCCACAGGAGCAGCGCAGAAGAAACCCCGACTCACAGCCAGCCCATTGCCAGAGACCGTGGCTCCAGTGGACCGGGGTTGGAGACCAGCAGGGCTGACTGACAGCCGTTTCAGGAGGTGACAAACAAACTCGCCCAGGAACAGATCCACTGTCCTCCCCTCGCCCGGCTGGCCTTCCACCTCCCCCCGAAACACCCGGGCTTGCACAGGCTGTCCCCTGCATCTAGACCACCACATCATAAGCAATAATAGTAATTACAGCTATTATTTTTTGGGTGCCAAACACAAGTTCACAAGGCCCAGATCTGAGCATTTCACATGTACTTATTCATTTAATTCTCAATAATTAAATATGAGCGAAGCGCTATCATCATGCCCATTGATCAGATGGGGACCCTGAGGCACAGGGAGTTTAAGGCCAGACCCACTGATCTCCACTTGACTTTTAGCCAACACTCTGGAGCTCAGTGGATGAACCCAGGCAAGCAGCCCCTACAGACCACAGTCAGAGAGCCAGCTGGCAACGGGACGCCTGCCATCACCGTTTCCTCACATATGCACCCTCTCCGGAGCGACCAAGGCAGGGACGTGTGTTCGGAACCAGGGAGGGGCAGACAACTCTCGGACCTGCCGAGCTGGGCGAGAGGTCACTGCGATGACTCCACATCTGGTTCATATCTCAGGAGGTTTTGAGTGGTTCGGTTGCCAGTAAAATTCCCCCAAATATGCTTTGGGGGAGAAACACCCAATTATAAAAACATAAATTCCAACCCCCATCCTTGCCCTTTAATTTTTCAAGCCATGTGTATTCTTTGGAAAAACTCAGTCCATATGTTCCTCAGCTTTTATACATCGAAATGTTTCCTGGGGAGTATCTGACTTCCCCAAACCTCAGGGCCTCCCCCCACTTCCTCTGTCGTCCGCATTATCCCATCTCTCCCAAACTTCACAGACAGGATTCACGTTCCAGCAAAAGCAGACCTTGGGGGAAACGTGAAGGCTCTACCCGAGGTGCCTGAATGGCTCTGAGCCCCTCAGATGGCTCCGGGGCACCCCCAGGACCTGTCCCCTCTGAGCCCCACGCCCTGAGCATTGTTTGAAACAGTGGAGGCAGCTTGCAGAACCCGTCTCTTCATGCCCTTGGAGTCAGGACAACCAGACAGTACAGAGACTTATGCGAAACCAGATGGAGCCTTGGCCATGAGTCTCAGATAGCTGTGCCCACGCCTGATGGTGGCGTTTCATCTGGCCAGCCAGGGACAGGCGGGAGGAAAGGGGCGCGTGTGCGGCGCCTCAGGGCTGGAGCGCAGGCCGCCCGGGGCTCGGGCCAAGCTCCTTGTGGTGGAAGTGATAATTATTAATGCCCGACATTGTGTAACACTTCATAGTTTAAGAAATGCTGTCAGCAGTTTGATGTAGCCAGGGTTTTTTTTGAGCCAAGACACTCGGCTTTGGATTCTCTGTCCTAGCGGTGCAACCCTGGGCAAGTCACCTACCCTCTCTGAGCCTCGATTTACTCATTTGTGAAATGGAGACAAGAACAACTCCTGCCTCACGCGCTAGTTGAGAGCCTCCAGGGAAAACGCCGGCGAACACGCTTGGAAATTGCAAAGTGCCAACAGCTGGAGGTGCCTGTTGTAGGGCTGACACCTCATCTCACCCACACCCAAGTCTTGCCTGTCCCTGCCCGAGGGTGACAAATAAATTGTCAGTTTCCCATGTTTTGTTTTTTTTCTCTGAAAAATAAAGTAGATGTGCTGACTTACCGTCCCGTCCTGGACACTCCCTGTTGCCAGCAGCACCGGTGGGTCCCAGGATCCTGGACGCTAGGAGGGCCCGTGGAGCCTCCCAGGGGAGAACTCGTCCAAGGGAAGTGAGGGGAGAAGATGGCTTGGGGTGGCTGTCCCAGGAGAGGGGTGGCTTCCCAGCAGGCAGGCCAATATACTCAAGATGATGGAGTGATTTCCCTAAGTGTTTGGTCAGACCGGAAGGACAGGCCGCTCGAGGTGGGGCCCACATAATCAGACACTGTACAGAGACGCCACCTGCAGTGACCCAGGGTCCCCTCTCGGGCTCTGGGAAACCCTGGCAGTGGCCAGCTGCATGGGGCTGGCAGAAAGGCACGTAGGAGTGGGGTGGGCACATTGACCTATCTTGGCCCGCACTGAGACACCGCAGGGACTCCCAGAATTCTGGTGCCTAGAAGTGGGGGTCCCCTGATAGCAGGTGGAGGCAGAGAGAGCAGCCCTGTTCATCCTGCAACTGTGATGCTACTTGGCTCAGGTGCATAAGAGGCAGAGCTGGCAGGGTCACCAGGATAAGGCCTGAGCCCCTGAGCATGGCTCCCTAGGCGTGACTGGGTCCCTGTCTGCTCCCCTGCAGGAAGGTTACCCTCCGCACCTTTCCTCCTGGCCCCACACCAATTCATCTTTGCTTTTCAGGGCCCAGAAGAGTGCTTCATAAGTGTTGGTGGAAAAGATGTATGAAAAAATAAGTGCAGAGTGTGAGGGACTCACCTGGGATCCCTCAGTATTCAAACCAAGACCCAAACTCCAAGTCTCAAGCATCAGCTGCGTTTGGAGCTCCTGCCGTTCCCTCTCCTGGGTTTCTGTGGTCGCTCCCCGAGGGTCCCGAGTCCTAATCCAATGCCCTTCCTATGGCAGAGGGTAGACAACACACAAGAGACGCCTTCTAGCCATTCATTTCACAATTTAGTTGTTGGGTTGGCACGTTTGGTCAAGAGAGGTCACAAGATCATCTTGACTTTGATCAGAGAGCTTGCACAGGGCACACTTCCCTCCCCTGACCTTTATCAAACCCAAAGGACAAAGTCCTGAGAGACTCACCCAATTCCAACCCCATGGGGACAGATTTAGAGTTTTTGTGATACTAAGACTGATACAGATGTTGATGTGAACCAGTTCACGATAAAAATCTAGAAGAAAGAACCATACCCAGAGAGGTTTTCTGGGCCCCACATACCTTGGAAAGTGCCTGGGGTTTCGATACCTCTTGCTGATTCACAGCACTTTTGGCCCCTCCCATCACGTGGCTCAGTGGGAGTATCATGGGCCCTGGGCTCCCCTCCAGATCCATCAACAAGTGCTGGAAACCAATACTTATTAAGTGCCTGCACGTGGCCTACACTGTGCTTTCATGTCCTCGGCCGCAGAAGAATTAATGCTCAGGTTGGGATCATTAAATGCCCATTTCACAGAGGAGAAAACTAAGGCATGGGGAGGTTAATAGCTTACTCCAGATCACCTGGGTAATAAGTGATGGCGTTGTGACCTAAACCCAGCTTGCAAAGTCTGTGCTTTCTCTCCTGTAGCACCCTGCCTCCTAGCATGGGCCTCATGCAGTTCACTTCAGTTAGCTCTGAGCTCTTTTGAGACCTCAGTGACTTGCTTTCTGCCCTTGTGACCTCTGCCGCAGCCTGCATTGAGCCTGATCTGCCTGTACCCTCCATGATACCCTCTCTCATTTTCCTCTTGACCCCTGGGTCAGGGCCCCTGGGAGGAGCCCAGGAAAGTGTGGTGGCCACCAGGGCCCCAGATTCTCCAGCCCCATGAGGTGACACATCAGGTGTTGGGACAGCAGAGAACTTGGCCCACCCGAGACCTCACCTCCTGGAGTGTCCTCTTCAAGAGGTCTCCTTCCCAAGAGACTTTCAGCTCCAAATCACAAAGGGAAGGTAACCATGAGCTATGATCAGCTTGACACGAACTCACTTGGAATGGGAGTGGACTGGTACTTTAATTTTATGTGACATTTTTATTATGAACATAACTTTACAATAAAATTAAAGGAATTGGAAGAAAAAACACTCCAGCACGTAATCCTACCTACTCTCCTTACACAATTGTTTTCATTTGTGCCTCTTTCCAATCTTTAGTCAGAGAAATACAATTTTCTACTTAGCTCTAATCAGTGTTCTATAAACAATTTTGTGTTCTGCATATTTTACACAGAACTAGCTTATAAACATGTTTCCATGCTGTCATCTTCACATTGATCCATTCTAATGTCTGCGGTCTTCTATAACATTGATTTTGTGCCATAAATTGTTCCCTAACAGTTGAAGATGGGGTTACTTTATAAAGAATGTGTCCATACATTTGCCCTGGAGGGGCAGGGAGGCCGGGCTGCAGTGTGTGGCAGTGGGACTGGGAGGGGCGGGGGACGGGAGGGAGCGAAGGCAGAGGAAGGTCACCTCTGGCCTGAGTTGTGTCTGCACCAGCGGAGCTCGCGAAGCTGGTTCCCAGCCGCCACCCTAGGGGAAGTCGAGCCTCAGGCCCCCCAGCAATTCCTGCAATCTCGCTGGCTCTGAAACCTTGGCCCCCTTCCCTGCTACATTTGTAAAACTTGACCACAAGGAACTCTCCTTATTCAGAGCTGATGGATGCCGAACAGGGGATGTGCCTCTGTGAGGGTCGGGGTGGGGATGGGATGTGCCCAACACAGCGATGCTGGCTTGGATCTACTTCTAAGTGCCATGTGCCAGATGCTAGATGCCCCATGTAAGTAAGTGATCTTGTCTTTTCCCACACAGTGCGGTGGGCCTTTGACAGAGAAGGGCCTGAGGCTCAGGAAGGTGCTAGCAGGTGGTCATCACAAGGTCCTAATCCATGCATGTCAGATTCACATCATTAACAGAGCAAAAACTGCCATTTCTCAACCTTAGGAAGCAGCTGGACCTGGGGCCAACTCCAGCCCATACCCCAACCCAGGCAGGAGGGGGTGGGGTGGTGGGTGGTGGGTGGTGGGTGGTGGTGAGGTGACAATGGGGTAATAGGCAAAAGATTCTGGGAGAACAGAAGAAGGCAAAGGGCTAAGTCTACTTGGGGTTTTCCTCTAAACACCCAAGAGGGCTTCTCACCCCTCCCACTTGTAGTTGTCATGTCCGATGCACGTGTGTCTCCATGTGTGCAAGAAGCTGTTGGAAGGCAGGGTCTGGGCCACACTATTTTGATCTTGAGAGTTGATAGGCTACAAGCAATGGAGGCCTAGCTCTGTGTCAAAGGATGGGGGAGACCCCAGGTGGTATAAAGACATGGGAAGGGCAACCTGGCGGGGAGATGGTAGCTCAGGCTGGAAGGCAGGAATGGGCTGGGGGTGGGGTGGGCAGTGGGGAGACAGAACTCGCTAGATTGGGTTCATGTTGAGGAAAAACGAGAGAAGAGGCGGGAGGCAGGGCCCCTGGACCAGCTGGTAGCCCGGGGAGCCACCCTTCTCCATCTCCATCTCTGACTTCCTCTGGCTCCCTGTGGAAAACAGTGATGAGGGTGGGGGGTTGATTACATTTGGCAATTTCTTATAATCAGCAAAGGGGAAAAAATCAACACTTGATTAGGCAAACAACAGAGATCCAAGTTGCCGTGTCCAGCCCGAGTGAAAACAGGCTGTCCAGCGTCTGTCTCAATTCAGACAACACTGTCAGATGAGCAGAGTCCTGAAGACAGTCCCAGAAAAGAGGCCACAGTGTCTTCGCTGAGCATGGAGCCCCACACTGCCTTGGCCAAGGTGGAGTCCTGGGGGCAGGTGATGCCAGGGCCAGACGCCCCTCACAATAAGCACCACCAGATGGCTGCTGGGGAAGTGGGAGGTCCTTTCTCTGCACCCCATCCTCCATTTCTCACCTCTGTGGTTCCTCCAGAACCTTCAGGATCTACCAGGAAAACCTGGGGAGACAGAAACTGTCTTCTGGAATGGCCAGGGCTTGCTCCCAAAGGCCCGGGTCGTGGCCTCCGCCACCCTCACCTGTTCTTCTAGGTTCTCAATAGGGAGAGGTGGTCAGCCCCTCCTCTGGGTCCCAGCCTCTTGGGCTATTTGCTAATTTTGGTTGGAATACTGGTGTTAAGTAAAAACATCAGGGATTCCTGGCGAGGACTCAGACAAAATGAGAATCAGAAAAACAGAAGAGTCTCCAAGTCTTCCCGAGCAGTGTAAGCAAGCGGCCCAGGCTGTTGATGGCCCCTGGAGAACTCCCCTTGGCAAGAGACGCCCCAAACCACCTGCCTGTAGCTTGGGAGGCTTTCTCTGCCTGCGGTTCGTGTTAGAAATTCTGACCCACGTGTCCAAGTCACTGCTGGACGTTTCCATCTAAATGGAAACACTTCAAACTCAACGGGTCAAGGCCAAACTCTCCCCAGGCCCCTCACAGGTCTGCATTTCCACTTTGTTCTCGCTCTCACTTGGCGGCTGGTGCGGCCATCCCTGCAGAGACAAGAGCCAGGCACATGGGACACACTCTTCCATCCGGACACCAAATCATCCCCAACTCCCCGTCGCTTCCTTGGTTCAAGGCTCGTGCTGAACTGTCCCAACAGACCCTCCAACCTCTCCGTACCTCTGTCCTGCCCATTCTCAACACCACCCTTGACCCAGCTGCCGGGGGAACCCACACAACACACAAAGCTGATCAGGTGCCCTGCCCTCCCTCTCCTGGGAGGCACAATGGAGAAAACGGTGGGAAAGCAAATCGTTGTGGGGCAGCGGCCGTCTAGGGGCGAGGTGGTAGCCTGGTTCCCATCGTGGGAAATAAATGAGTTCTGCTCCCTTCCCCTTGTGCAGGGAGGGGTGGGAAGGATGGGCCAGTGCTGGTTTACGACTCATTGTTTGGGTCAGGGGGCACTTAATGGTCACTGAAGGCCCACACTGTGGGAAAAGCAGACAGAGCTACAGGACACACTGTGTGAAGTTGGAAAGAGGAGTTTGAACACATTACCTTCAAGATAAGTATTTTCTGTTACCACCAAGGCAGCGCTTCTGCCCCTCCCCACTGTCCCCCACCGCCCCGCCATGCTCAGCCCGCCTGTGGTCTCCGATATCGTTGTCCACCCACAGGCCTGAGGATCCTGGGGAGGACAGCTGCTTCCATATCTCGAGGCAGGAAAAAAAATCAGATGGGTCTGGAACATCTTGTTGTGGCCAGAAAGCAGTAATGCTTTCAAAAATGCCAGGGGCAGTGCTGCAGGGACAAGGGGCTCCCAGGCCAAGCTTGGACAATCTGGGCATTAATTAGAACAGGTTGAGCCGGACGAGGAATGTGGGTTCATCACAATACTCCAAAGCTCTAGCGTGTACAGAGACGTGGTTGGTAGACCAGAGGGAGGGTGAATGCAACGGGATATGTTAATCTGGGTTGACTTTAGTGAGTAGGGTATTTCATATAAATGGGTCTTTTGTTTCCCCTCTTAAGTCTATTTTGGTTCAAGGGTAAACATGTGCTCACTTCCCCCTGTGGGAGCAGGAAAGAACTGCAGGGACTGAGGAGCCAGCGGGTTTGGGAGGGAGGGAGGCACTCTCCCAGGATGGGGCATCTGGGCCCTGCGGTCACACAGGACCACAGTAAAACAGGGGCCCCTGTGTGTGCAGTGATCCCAGAGAGGAGTGGTAACTGGCGCCTCCTCCCTGAGGGCATGAAACCTGGAGATGCCCCCAATAGTTGTAATACAACACCAGCGAGGACACGCTCATTTTTAATAATGCTAACAGATCAGGTCAATACATCATGATGACAGGACAATAGATTATGCAATGCTGGCGGAGCAAGATGGGAATTTATCTCATGTCAGGGAGAAGTCAATGCTGCAAAACCGAAATCCTTCCCGAAGGGTATGGGCTTAAAAAGTCTTGTTGAAGTAACAACATTTAATGGTAAAAAGGCAGCTCCTCCCGTTCGATTTCTTCTCCTTGGACTTCGCCACCCAGGCTTGCGTCCCGACCCAGGGTCAGTGGCTCAGCCACCCAGACTTGGCAACTGCAGCACTTTGCGGTGGTTCCTTTCCTTCTTTTGCTCTGGTAAGATTGTTAAAATCCCTAGTAAGGTAAAAATAGTATTTGGTGAACTCACTGAAATCCTAGTAAGGTGTCAAAATTGGCACCCCCAGGAAGGTGTGGAGTTTAGGATAAGAAACCAAGTGAAACCCAGAGTATTAGCACTTTTATAACAGGTTTTGATGTAAGGCTATTAAACAGCTTTGGAATCATGATATTTTGCATATTTAATATGTTTAGAGTTTTTAAGAGGATATGGTGTATTAAATTTGTGAATTGAATTAAATGCTTGGGGGGGTTTAAGTTTGCAATCAATGTCAAATTTTGGTGAAAATACGATTTGCTAAATTTTGAAAAATAGACCTTTTAAGACCAGTTTTAGGTTCACAGCAAAACTGAGCAGGAAGTAGAAAGTTTCCATGTACCCCGACCCCCACCCACCCACAGCCTCCCCCGCTATTAACATCCCCCACCAGAGTGGTACATTTGTTAACAGTCGATGAACCTGCAATAACATACCATAATCACCCAAAGTCCATAGTTTACACTGGGGTTAACTCTTGGTGGTGTCCATGGGTTTTGAGAAATGTATAAGGACATGTCTACATGTCATACAGTGTCATCCAGGGTAGTTTCACTGCCCCAAACATCCTCTGCGCTCTGACCTTCTGCAAACTCATCCCCCCCTTTCCCAGGTTCCTTTCCATTTTTCAAGGTTCAACTCCAATGCCACCTCCTGGGGAAGGACTCTGCTCCGGAGCTGCCGCCAGCAACACAGCGCCTTGACTCCACGAGGAAAAGGTGTCTTCATCCTGTGGGGTCCTCCCCTCCCCTTCTCTTCCCGCAGCTTGAGGCCCTTGAGTCGGGCCCATGGGTTCACTCATTTCCAAGTTTAAACGCCAGCAGACTGATCTTCCAGGGCAGGCCTAGCACTCTATGGGCAGTCACGATGGGCCCCGTGGACAGAGATGCCACCTTTGACTTTAGAGGGAAAACTGCCGAGCTTCCTTGGATGAGCGAGGTGATGGGGGACAGCAGAGCAGGGCCTGCTGCTGACCACAGGATCCGCAGAGAAGCACCCCTGCTGGGTGCTGAGGCCTGGGCTTCCTCTGGGTAGCAAGCAGTAGCTCCGGCTGCTGCCCCTTGGTCAGTGTGGAAAGAACCAATCCCACAGTGAGAACGGGTCCCCAGGCCCAAGCCTTGGGCACCTGCTGCCTGCCACTGCTGCTGCCGTGGCCCAAGCCGCTTTCTGACCTCCCGGCTGTCAGCAGGGCTGGAAGTGGAGACTTGAATGAAAAATGGCAACTGCAGGGGAAATTTTCAGGGCTAAAGAGAGGAGCTGCTCTCCTTTTAAAGTAAGAAATAGCTTTCCCTCTTTAAACTAATAATTTGTTTCATTGCAATTTGCTTTGTTGCAAAAAATAAATAAAAAATCAGGTCCTGGCCAGTGTTGCTCAGTGGTTGAGCATCAACCCATGCACCGAGGTTGCCAGTTCGCTTCCCGGTCAGGGCACATGTTTAGGTTGTGGGCTCGATACCCAATAGGCGGTGTGTAGGAGGCAGCTAGCTAATCAATCTTTCTCTCTTTCATCGATGTTTCTCTTTCTCTTTTCCCCTCTCTAAAATCAATAAAAACATATTTTAAAAAAATTCAGGACACATGGAAAAGTATATAAGTGAATAAAAATTCCTCTTAATTTTGCTACCCAGAGATAGTTAACATACTGGTGAAGGCTCTTCCGAATCTTTTCCCCGTGATGTATAATTTTTAAAAACAACAGGGGATAATACTGTTTTTAAAACTTCCGATGCTCAGCAGTACCCCAGGTCAATACAACCAGAACTGATGGGGGTTGGGGACCAGGGACCCGTGTTTTTTAAAGCTTCCCTGACAATTCTAACGAGCAGCAAGCAGCACCCTGGAGACAAACACTGAACAAGAGAGGAGAGCCCAGGCAGCCCCACTGGTTCCATGCTGTCCTGAACGCTCCAGAAAGAACCCTAAATCTATGTAATAGCAAGGGTCAGACCAGAGGCATTTTAGACGCCTACCTAATGCAGACCTAACCAGGACTCAAAGGGCTGAGGAAAAGACAGTATTTTTAGATATTCTGGATTAACCCAATCGATGCTTTGCCCTGGGTGATGGAGAGATGGTGGGGAGCCACCTCAGTGCTCGAAGTAATACATCGACCCCTCAAGACTTGGGCTTGGTAGCTGGTCATGAGCACTGAGGCTGCTGGTAGTCACAGGGCGAGGTTAACGTCAGGCACCAGCCAGAAAAGGGGCCAAACTCTGGAACAGGCCTTCGCCTCTCAGAGAAGGGAAAAGAGTGCCTCCAATTCACATTAAAGCTTCGAGTCCAAGAATTGTAAACATGTACAGGCTGCCAAATCTCTCTCTAAATATATTCCAGTGATCTCATGTTTTCATATGCAGCGGAATAAAAAGAGGCATTTTTATTCATCTCGGACGACAGCATCTTGATCCTTTATGGGCGCCTCACGAAGTATTAGCTCAACGAAGCCGCGGTCAGTATTTCAACCAAAGGTGCCACCCCAGGCCCATTAAATGCACGGAGTGATCGTTACTTATCTTCTTGCAAGCTGGGCGCTCAGATGGGTTCCCAAATACCAGCCCCCCCCGCCCCCCCGGGGAGATCTCCAGTGCAAGGGACCAGCGGGCTTGGGAGGGAGCAGCGCATATTCTGAGCTGATTAACGGCCGGCTTGTGGCCTCTCATCCGCAGCGGCCTCATCTGTTAGTCGTTTTCTCTTTGGCCAAGGAGACCACATCCCATGTCCCGAAGGAGGCGGCTGGAAATCCTTCCGAAGCCCTTTCAGGCGAAGCCCAGTGAAAGGGCAAATGAAGCTTCTCTTTTTATGGCCATATCTCCCAAGGAGAGAGGGAGAGAAAGAGCGAGAGGGGGGGGAGGAGGGAGGGGAAGACAGTGAGAGAGAACCTCCCGGTTCTCCTGACCTCTGTGAAGTCTGTGTGTCCCTCAGCCCTAACTAAAAGAAACAAAGAGTTGATCCTAAAACCAGGGACCCTCTCAGGGATCCCTGGGGTGACAGGGCTATCCAGCACCCTCCACACCCCCCTTTCCAGCTTGCCTTCACCCCTCTAGAGTGTGCGCTCCTGCCCTGTCCGTGCATAAATCAAGCAGCGGGTAGCTCGGAAACATGACGAATACCTTGGCAGCTCCTGCCTGAAGGACCGAGGGGGAGGGGAGGAGGGGAGTCTAAAGTAACCAGGCCTTGGCTGCAAGTGCGCGGAATCGAGCATTCCTGGAGCTGCCCCAGCCGCTCAGACGGGAGCTGCCAGGGAGTCTTCCCTGGGGGCAGCCTGTTGTGCTCGCGGGGCGCGAAGAAAACTCGAGACACGGAGAATGTAGTGTTTAGGTGGAGATGCAGAGGGTCGAGGCTCTGGAGGAGCTGCAACAACCCTCCTCCCCATCCAGCGATTTTTATTGTGAGCCACAGAAAGGCAGGTGTGAGAGACAGTGATCAGTAGAAACCATAAAATGCGCAAGAACAGGTGGCTTTGTTCTGTGCTAATGTTTCACATTTTTCCTTAAGGCCATAACTCTCCTGAGGGCAAGCTTCCCGGAAAGATAAGGATCTGTTTTCAGTTCCTGGCAGAAATGCTTCCCTCGCTTTCAAGGGGATTTCTGCGATTCTGGGAAGCTTGCTGCCCAGCTCCTTCAGAGTTGGTTGTTTGCTGGCCTTTCCTACAGCAGCCCAGTGCTCCTCACTCCAGAGGAGGGGAGCGCGCTGGTGTCTGTCAAGACCGTTCTTCAGAAACCCTAGGCCATCTCCGAGCCCTCACTGTGAGCACGGAGGCAAGGGCCTTGGGGGAAGTGCGGCTCGGCCGGCAGGGCCCTTGTACCAGCCACAGGTTTGAGTGCTGCTGTTTCCACGGGGAGTTCTCCCACAGATGGTGTGTGAGGCCTGTGTGAGCACCACCCCTTCTGAGGACCCAGCCCCAGGGCATCTCCAGCCCTCAGTGTTTGAGTTGTTGGGTCTCTCTTTTCTCTGCTTCCTAGTTTCATTAGTTCCCATGTCTCTGGTCCCCTCGGTTCACTGTCGGGGTCAGGACCCTGCTGGAATGACCAGCAATGATACTCTGCCCTCCCCACCAGATGGCTCAGTTAGGCCAAGCTGGGGGCCTAGTCATCACCTTCCTGCCTTCTCTGCCTGCTGGGCCCCATGCCCGTCACAGGACCCGCATCAGGAGATGCCTGGATATCCAGACCCTTCCACCAGGTGCCACAGTCATGGTGCACATAACTCAGAGGAGGCCTCAGGAAGCTGCAGTCTAGAGTTTTCCAGGTTTGTTTTGCTCCTGGGAGTCACGGAGAGGATATTGCAGTTGTCACCTGCATCGGTGGTGGCTCACGGAGGTGCTCCTTCAAAAAGAGCTCTGGTAGGTGTGCCTCAGCTGCCACAGGCTCCAAGCACACATGTGACAGAAGGGCTGCCTCCCAATCAAGTAAAAATATTCACTCTGTTCTCCAAAACCTCAATACTTCACAGCATTTTTTAATTGAAAAAAATAATTTTTTAAGGGAAGCAGCACTGTTGAGACCCTCACTGCAAGTAGACAACGCTATGGCCACCTCTTCCCTCTGCTCCCTACAAACCTTCTCCTGACCTCAGTGTGATCCTCTGAGCTCCTGGTGGAGCGATTAGCTGTCCTCGGGGCAGGGGCAGATCACCAAGTCAGGCCTCCATCCAGGGGTTTCCTGTCACCAAAGCCACACTAATGCAAATCCATTTTTCATTAGGAGAAAATAAAACTCACAAGCACCATTGACTGAAAAATGTCCTTAGAGAAAGTTCTTTCCATTTAAAGCTAAGCACATGACAGCTGGTGACTTTTAATGGAAAGTAAAATTTGCTGGGCTGAATTACTATCAAACCACTTGAGAATTTGTGTTTTTAATTTTTTCCTTTTTGGAGAAAGGCAGCACTTTGAAGTCCAGAGAGCAGATGAGGAATGGAAAGTTCTGGTCTCATCTCTAATTGTGGCCTTAAAAGACCTAGACGATCCTCAGCAAAATCATGTTCCAGTATCTAGGTGCACTTATTTCCTTTACTCTTTACTTGAAGCTCATTTAATAAGCTGCTTAGAAAACAAACCTCTCTGCCCCACTATTCATTTGGGCTCCATACCTACCAAAAGTTTGTGTACTGAAACATCTCCACCATTCCCCATTTAATAGAAAATATCTGATACAAAAGAACCCAGTGGGTATTTGCTATGGACTGTTCTCCTCAAACTCATATTCTGGAACCCTAACTCCCAATGTGATGGCAGGTGGAAGCTCTGCCTGGGGGAGATGAGGTTTAGGAAGGTCATGAGGGTGGGGCCCCTAAGACGGGATTAGTGCCCTTTTAAGAGAAAGAGACCAGAGTTCTCTCTCTCCCTCTCCACCTTGTGAACTCATAGCAAGATGACGGACGGCTAGCTGTCTGTCACTCTCAGCACTATCTTTTTGGATATGTCTCTCCAGGCAAGGGAAACAAAGTGTAAACAAATGGGACTACATCAGATTAAAGAGTTTTGTAGAGAAGAAAACAATCAACAAAACAAAAAACCTACTGAATGGGAGAAGATCTTCGCCAATGATACAACCAGTAAGGGGTTAATATCTAGAATATGTAAGAAACTCATACAATTTAACACCACCCCCCCCCCCACCGCCAACAATCTGATTGAAAAATAGGCAGGAGACCTGAGCAGACATTTCTCCAAAGAGGACAGAGTCCTGAACAATTTGACTCCAACCTATGTTTCCAGCTGTGTGTGCTGCCTCTTCTCAGTGTGAGCTCTTCCCAGCCTCAACTGTACACCTCCAGTTCTGGCTTTCAATTCTCTGGCCCCAAATCCTGTCCACACACAAATCTTGCCTCTTCCACCCAGCCTCCGCCAACCTCTCTAGGCCTCAGTGCAGTGTTTCTCCTTCTGAATATGCAGAACTTTCCTGGTCTAGCAGGTCCATGCGGCATTTAAGCAACTGGGACCGTCTACGTTAACTGCTCTGGGTTTTGTATTTGTAGGGAGGCTGTAAAACTCAGGAGGCCAGATCCAGTGCAAGGCCCACAGGGAGGCTCTGGCCTGGCGCGGCCACTGAAAAAGAAAAATGACATTTGCATGTTGACAGCATGTAAATTTCTTCAGCTAGAAACTGTCATTAGCAGGAATAATTAAAACAGGAAGCTGCTGGGTTGTTCTTTCTTTGAGTCACATCATAAATCACAACATTATTTGCCAAGCTTTTGTGCTGCTAGCACTGGGCACCAAAATTGCAAGTTCCATCTGACAGCCAGGGTCCATCAGGGTGGAGAAGAGCTTGGATCCTGGCTCTGCCCCTCGCTGAGTGACTAGGCAAATTCCTTAACCTCTCTGACTTTTCCTGTTGGAATTTGGGAAGAATTATCTCTACCTCTTGGGGTTGTTATAGGAAGAAGTGAGATATTTGGTATGAGTAAGACTATAACCAAGGCATCTGTGACTATATGATGAATCAAACTGCTAAGTTTTTGAGAAATACACTGGGAACTTACGATGGTGTCTGTAGGGACAGTGAGGAGACACAGGACAGGACTAGGAGGGTGGGTAGGAGACTAGCTGCTTAGTCACCTTTGCCTAGGGTGGGTTTGGGCTCCAGGTGCAGGGACATGGGGCAGTAGTTGCACCCACACAGGGAAATGTGTCCTTTCCTCCCAGCGACCTCCTTTGCCGACCTCGACTGCTGGATGACTGACACACTGCCTGCCTCACACAGGTGGAAGGTCACAGATCACTAACTGGGCACTGGGTTCTTCTCTGCTGTCATGTTCCCATGAGACTGTGAGTGCCTTGGTCATGGACTGCCCACCCTTTCAGAGCAGGAGTTTAGCATATACTGGCTTTCACTGGATAGTCCCAAGTACATACTTTCCAAGAATAAAGCTAAGACTTCCTAACCAGCCAATGGACAATGAAGACGTTGCAAGGAAGTCACTGGCACGGGGTCAAGGGGCTACTTTGCTCATGCTCCGCAGAGGTGCAGGGGGTTATTTCTGAAGCAATTCCGCAGCTCAGGGCAGATGGAGGAATAGCAAGTACAGAGAGAACTCGATTCCAGCTAGCCTCTTGGCTTTGTTTGGCAGCTGTTTACTGGATACCATAGTAGCATGTCTCGCCTGGGGTGGTGTGAGAGAGAGGGCCCCGTTAGCCAGTCAGGCAGAATGCAAATATTTGAGAGTGCAAGCTGAATTATTTTAAGACACTCCAAAGCAAAAGCATGGAGGGAAACAATCTGTGACAGAGAATCCAGCATCTCTGAAGGCAATTCTGTTAACAAAGGGCGTACAGGGCCCTGGGGGGCAGAGGGCCTGCTGGGGACCCTGAACTGACCCCATGAGGAGGGGTGGCCATCAGCTGGACTCAAGAACCAGCAGGGGCCCATGTTCCGTTTACCCAAGTAAAATGACAGAATGCTCCTTTTCAGGCACAACTGCTGTTGCCGGGGGCTCTGGGTGGAGGTGGCCCTGGGCACTCTGGCCACAGGCAAGGGAACAGCCTCGCCAGGGCCCCACGGACTTGCCAGTGTCTCCGAGTCTCTGGTTTGGAGGGAAGACATCTTTACAGCTTGCAGAGGGTGCAATTCCGCTTTAGTAAAAAACACACAAAGAATTGGTGTTTCTCTTGAGACTGTTAATACCACCTGGTTGCACTTTTAAAAATTAACATACCTGGGGTGCAAGCAGAAGTGTGGCTATGTCATTCCTTACCAGGGCATGTCATCAAGGGCACCTGCGATCCGCTCTCTTCTTGCTTTTCCTTTCTATCCCTTCCTTTTCCCTCCTCTCCCTTTTCTCTATTTCCTTTTTCTTTTCTTCTCTTAAAAAAAAAAAAAAAAAAAAAAAAGAGATGATGATACACAAGGAGTCCAGGAGTGAGGCTCCTCCAGGGTTCAGTTTTTAAAGCTCTCAAGGGGAGCTTTAAAAAAGTTATTAATGCCTAGATCCTACCCTCTCCCCCTCAAATTCTTATTTTTTAACCCTCACCCCAGTATATGTTTATTGATTTTAGAGAGAGGGAGGGGGAGGAAGCGAGAGAATCATGGATGTGAGAAACATCGTGCGGTTGCCTCCTATAAGTGCCCCAACTGGCGATCGAACCCACAACCTAGATATGTGCCCTGACTGGGAATCAAACTCACAACCTTTTAGTCTACAGGATGACACTCCAACCAAGCACCCCGCCCCCCCCCCCCCCCAAAATCTTTATGTAATTGGTCTGGTGTGCAGCCTGGACTTTTGATTTTTAAGTTCTCCCTGGATGATTCTAAATTGCAGCCAAGACTGAGAACCACGGATGTAAACAAATACGAAGACGATTATACTGTAAGCGATTAAGCAGAAATCCAAAAATGAGACACACACTGACAAAGAATGAAAAGTCTTCTTTACTGCTTCAGAACACACGGCTCACTGTTAGGAAATACCGTCAGCATTTGATAGGTTCCCTTAGCTGCCCTTTTCCCTTTTCTGAGAGTTCAGATAGAGGGAGCAGGTAAAATGAGCTTGAACTGTAACAGAGCCTCAAATCTCCGTCAGACAGGAGGGGATGGGCCCCTACGAGAGTCCCTTTAAGGCAGAAGGTGCTCCTGCCACCAGCCAGCTCCCAGGACAAAGGGCGTCCTTGGACTGTTTTAGCCAATGTGAAAGTGGAATATAAGCCGCCTTTTAGTATCTTCCTTCAGGAGGGGAATCGTTTTTTATTTAGAAAAACTAAGGAATCATTTAAAATGTGTTACCCAAGAGCAGTAAATTCCTTGATTTGGCACGAGATGCAGAACCTCATTAGGTGTATCGTGGAACCAAAGGTCTCAATTCACTCCATCAGGTCATACTTGGGACTTTTTCTTAGGTTGAGCCAGGGAGATATGAACACACTCAAAAGTATAATTGTTTATCTCTTTCAAAATAGAAATTCTAGGTTGCATAAGGTCATAAACATGGTTACTAAAGAACTTAATAGTTGGTAGAGGTTCACTGATTGTATTTAAAGTTAATGGCTTAAGATGTAAAAAACTCAGTGATTCTGCAGGTTTTTCTTCCACACCTATTGGAAAAGGGTCCTGTCTTCACATTAAAATCTCAGAATAGCCTCTAGCAATAAAAACAGCAGCTTGCTTGTCTTTCATCCACCATTGCTTAACATGGATGTAAGTTTCTGAACCTAAACTGGACGACAAACTTGGTTTTGACAACAACAAAGCAAATTCAGCAATTGCTACTTCTCGTTGGGCTTGGGCTGTGGACAAGTCAGCCCAAATCAAATTTTACTGTGCCCGAGGCACTGCCCTCGGGTTGAGTGTGCCACTCAGGGTGGCGATCGGAAGTCACCATTCCAAACAAGCACACCAGGCGGGTGGAATACTGGTCTTAACAATCGACAATAATGAATGGTGGCTTTTCTTCATGTTTTCTCTACTTGCCAGTTTGTATAAAATGAATACAGTTGGTTCCTTTATTTGGTTGGGAGCTTTACAAGATACTTCTCAGTTCAGGTAAAGGGACTTAACTATGCAAAGACTCCTCTCTTGTTCTATTTAAAATTCCCCCTTCATCTCTAATTCCACTGCCCATACCTGACCCCAAGAGCAGAACTAGTAGGTTAGAGTGTGGAACGACACAAACTAACACTGACAGTGCTTCCCACATGCTGGCCCTGCTCTACGGGCCTTAGATGTACGAGTGAAGTTTAGCTTCACCACTCTGTGAGGTGGGTCCTCTTGTGTGCCTTTCAGAGATGAGGAACTGGAGAAAGGAGGTTAAGTCATCTGCTCAAGGTTAAGTGACCCAGTGTCAGAAGTCTTAATTAATTCTTCCGCTCTGTAACACACATGATTTCCCCAAGGCCGCCCAGAGGCTCTCTGGCACAGCCTCACCAGGCAGCCCCTCACCTGCATGCACAGGGATGCCAATTTTCCCAGCCTCACCATAGTTGTTATTGTCTGGCTCCAGTTTTAACCAGTGTGACAGATGTGACGTGGCAGCTCTCTGATGATTTACTTTTCATTTCTCTACTAGTGAAACTGAGTATCTTTTCACAGATCAGCCACACAGCCTTCCTTCTATAAAATGTCTGTTCAGCCCCTTTAGCACATTCTTCTATTGAATAAATTTTCTGTTTTGCAAAAATTCATTGTGTACTTACCACGAATCTTATTTCATAAACTCCACATATTTCCTCCCAATCTATTGCCTTATCTGCAGCTAATATGACAACACTGGAGAAACCATTCAAACTAGGTAAGAAGGTTCAGTAAGGTTGCTGGACATAAGTATTAACATATAAACCAACAGCATTTCTACATGCGATAGCCTACTAGGAAATGCAACAGAAAAAAGGTGATACTCATAGTAGAAACAAAAACTGGTTTACCTGGAATAAGCGAATAAAAGCCGTGAAACCAGTAGAGAGAAAATTTTAAGACACTGAGGGACATCAAAACTCTAAGTAAATGGAGAGATAGTTCATGTTTATAGATGAGAGAAATAAACTTTTCAAAACTGTAAATTCTCAAATTAACCCATAAATTCCAAGCAATTCTAATAAAAATACTAACAGTGTTTTCACGAAACTCAACACACTGATCACAGGGAAGCCGAGAGTAAAAGCAGCAAGGCCAATGGGAAGAACAAAGTAGCCCTCCAGAGCGCAAAGCTCAAGCAGCTGTGCGGTGGCGACCGTGGTACGGGTGCAGGGACAAACTACTGAGACACAAAAGGGAACCCAGAAACTCAGCATCGCACATTCAGACAAAGGTGGCACCGTGTGAGGGGAAGACAGACTGACCCTATCAGAGAACTGTCACTCTCTTTTGGTTCCAGGATATGGACAGTGAAAATTTTCAAAGGCCACTAGAGAGGTGAGAAAACTTGAAAATGGAGTTACGGTTTACTCCAACACTGGGCATCAGGTCCTCTCTGGACGTTTCCCAAGCTCCTTAGAGGCCAGGACATAACCAACACCCTGGCCGACTTGCAGGGGACTCAACACAGGTATATTTGTACTTCTTCCAATTGAAAGCTCCACAGCTGGAAGATGGGATTGTTTTCAGAAATGGTAAAATGTGGAAAAACATCATGTGCAAAAATCTATGAAATGCATTATCAGCAAAGAAGGCCTTCTTGGGGACTGCCCATATCGTATCACATACTGGGAGTGGGGAGATGTAACTGGAAATACACCTCTGGTCTCTATTCCTCAAGACCCCTATCTGTCAAGGGGACACATCCCTGTTCTGGGACTGGGAAATGCAGCTGAAGCTGACCCAGGCAGGAGCTTCTTACGGACAGAAACTTTGTCGACTAGTTCAGGAAGCATTAAAAATGAAGTTAAAGGATTTATTTAAAAACTAATGGTAAAAATGCACTTTAAAAGTGAAGGGTAAAAATGTAAATATGGTAATAAATTATCCCCATACAACCTATGTTTTTAAGTAATTTATTTCAATAGAAATATTTCAGAAAACTGTACTTAAATTCATTTTTAAGTTAGCGTATGTAAACACACCGAAGATCTCACACTCACATTTGCATATTAAACAGAAACAAAGTGACAGAGGAACCGAGCCGCACTCACTCAAGGAGGTCATAGTGCAATCGGTGCTTCCTCATGGTACCTCAAGTTCACTGGGATGAAGGGTAGAAATGGCTTCTGTTTTCCTGCATATGATCATCACTGGATACTTATCCCCACAGATGCTTATCTCCTTTAGATTACACTGTGAATGAGTTCCTTGCCCCCTCCCCACATATCCACACTTCAGGAGGCTATAAAACAATGAATTTGTCAGTAATCAAAGTGTAGAAACTTTTGAGAGCTTGGTGACTTATCAGCTATGCTGTCAGACCTAGTAAGTCACTGGACTATTTTTTTGTGAGTAGTTATAATAGGCGATATCTTCAGGGGAAACTTCATATTTCTTATCTGGTATCTAAAGCATGGCTAATATGTATGAAATTTCCGGTCTATTAAAAACACCACTTCAATCCCAAAGCACTCTAATTACGTATTCCTTTAATCTCATCACTACTTTGCAGTCCAAGTGACCAGAATCAAAATTTAAATTCTGCTAATTACTAACCCTCAGGGACCAGTTAGTTAACCCAACATGTGGCTTTAAAGGCCATGCCTACTTGCCTACTGTGGAACAGACGAGCCTTTTCATGTTTTTGAAAATAGCATCTTGACTCCGTTGAACAGCAGCAGCTCCAGATCTTGCCATAATCACAGAGAAGCAAAGTGTTTCCAAGCTTTGCTTTTACTGGGAAAGTCTCTTAACTTCCCTTTAATTTATATATTGGAGCTGTTTTCACTTTCCCACTATAGTGTTTTCAAGCGAACAACAACTGGTAGGTTAAGTGACTGCTTGTTTGTTCTGAGTCTTGTTTAAACATAAGAATGAACCAAACTAAATTTCACTTCTGGCCAAAGGGGTTCTCATCACAAGACTTCAACAGCTTTCATAAAACCCAAACAAATCTTTCTGGCTGTATCATGTTCTTTTAGAGATTTTCTGAAAGGCCTTATATTTAAGTGTATGTTCAAAACAAAAACAAAAACAAAAACTCAGCACAAAATAAATTCTGCGTGATGGGTGCTCTTCCACGTTGTTCTTATGAGTGCTCATCCAAAGAGCCTACCCAGAAGAAGAGAAGGAGGGAGGGCCCTTGTCTAAAAGGCTCAAAACCAAGGAGAACTGCAACAATTACAGAGCGGTATCTGTGCAGACTTCCTTAGATGGGCTGTGAGATAGGTAGCTGGTGGAGAGAGGGGTAGATGGCACACACTCCTGAAATAAGGGAGTAAGGGGGAAAATGATTATTGTCATACTTGATGCCCTACAATTGGTCTTCAAATCGATAAGGCACTGACCAAACTTCCCCCACACCGCAATGAGATACCAGTGTAATGAAACTGCTTTCAGTAAGCTTTTAAGGGTTTGTGTGCACAGATCTCTTTCATTAGAAATCTCTAAATAGAAAAAAAAGTCACTTTAGACACAAGCCATTTTTCGGGGAGCAAAAGCAAAAAGTACTTAAATTATTTTGAAAAGGCTGACTCCACATGAAAAATATTTATCACCAATGTGATTAAATAGCAATGTTTGTATCTGAAAACTTAGGGAAAAAACCACAATACCACTCTGGTTGTAAAATCTTTGAAAGGAAAAATACAAAAGGAGAGAGAAAATACAAGCAAACCCTGAAGATCCTGGGAGAAGTCAGGCAAAGCTCAGCGTCTGTTCCTGCATCAGCAGCGTGACTACCGCTCCCCCAGGGCTTGGTTCGATTCATCTTCGTTTCCAAAATGGGATCCAATTACTGCGAGTGCCTCGGAAGCAGGGCTGTTATGAAAGGCCACTTTCTGCCGAGCCACACGGGTGTCCCCTGCTCGCAGGAGACACCATGGCAGTTTAAACGCTGGGTGTAAAGGAGCTCGCCCCCAAGCCAGGAAGCAAGTCTACGTCGGCCACAGTCTTTACAAAGGCAAACGGGTCAAATCTACTGTTACTATTGATTTCCAATTAATACGATGCCCTAGAGCTTTGTTTTCAGTAGTAAAGGCATACAGCTTACAGATTTAACCTAAAAAGGAAGGTACAGAAAGAACTTCTGCTCAAGCCACGCGGCCAGGTAAACTTGAGGCATCCCAAGAGATCTACAGACCAGCCTGCTCTTAAGGGCCCCGGTTTCAACTAATCTACAGAGTGTGTACGCTAAACGCTGTAAACATTTTTCCTTCTGGAACAATAGCACTCCTTGGTCTCCTTTATAAATCTTCTAGAAGAGGACGAAAGCCACTTGTAAAAACCTCGCAGCTATAAACACCCTAACCCTTGACACAGAAAGAACAAATACATGGAAGCCGTGCAACAGTCTACGGCATTTGTCACTGAAAGGAGAAAGCGAGAAAAAATACTCAAACTCAAACGGTTTGGATCCCTTTTTGTAATGTTTACACAAACAGCATTTACATAGTGAAGAAAACAAAATAGGAAGGTGTGTTTGATCAGGTCTCTTTCAATGCTTACATTTTGGAGTTACAGTAAAAAAATAACAACTCTGAAAAAATAAGCAGAGCCCAAACACAGAGGGGGCATGAAACCAAAAATAGTGCTCTAGGTCATTAGGCAATTATTTTTGTAGTTATATTTTAAAAACTGTTATGTTACTTCCATATGAAAAATAAGCTTCCGTGTTCAAATAAACTGTTAAATGAGAAGTGTCTCAACTGTGTTTTGGCTATTATTATATTCTTCTTCACCGGGCCATAAAATACGCCAACTATTATGCTAATCATAAGCTACCTTAAATTTAAATGATCATTTCTATGAGTTCTTCTTGGCTAGGAGAGAAACAAATGAACTTAATATTGATGGAAATTTCAAGCTTCTCAGTCACCAATTTACTAATTTATAAAGGGTAGGCCTAATAAAAGGAAAATAAATCCATGATCCCACTAATAAACTACCTAAATATCCAGCATATTTTGGTGACATATTTTCTTTGCTTGAATTGTCAGATATCATTTGGTGAATTACAGATAAAAAATTCACCTATACTAGTTTAATCCACTTCTCTCACTGGTTTCCTTTTGCTTCAAATACTAAAATAATCTTAAAAAGCAATGACTAATCTTTTGAATGGACAAACTTGAAGACAGAAAAACAATGGCGACTTCTATGCACAGTTATGTTAAAGAGTTTCAGATGTAAGGGCTATTTATCAAATCTGAACACTATTCTTAGTCTGTGCGGGCATCCATTCACATTTAGAGGTGAAAATATCAAACACATCTTCCAGTTTAGCTCCCTCTTTGGCAAAACTGACTGACATCAGGCTCTGACTTCCAGGTGCCTATCTTCACAGACGTGGTTACCCTACGACATGTCTACTTTAGCTTATTTATGACAAACAAAGTAAGAATAAAAAAATCCACAGGGTTCTCATCCACAATATTTTTTAAAAAGCACATACACTGTTAAAAACACTTATTTCTGAAGTGAAATAAACAAATTAAGAAATTAAAAAAAAAGCAAAACAAAAGTTAAGATGTGCAAGGTCCACACAGTAATACTGCTTGCTCCGCAGATGGTCTCTCCATGAACCCAACGTGGGTTCAGCTCGGAGGGTCATTAACTGAAAAATCATTCCGCACAGGCAACACTTTGCCCTCCTGCCTATGTCACCTCCCACGAAACCAGAAATAATGGTATTCTAACTGTGTTACATGAGAAAAACATCTGAACTCCTACTATTCTTCCGAAACAGAAATCTAAACTGAAAAACTCGGCGCTTAGAAAATGCTCTTCCACTTCTCTTTGGACAGTATTCTGTAGGCAATATTTTGTATTTAAGTTTCATGGATTCAAGAGTGAAATTCCTATGATTAAAAAAAAGTACATTTTCTAAGAACACAAATGTGAGAAATTTTATGTGAGGCCCAAAGTAACAGAAGCCTAGTAGAAGGTATCAGTCAGAAGGCGTTTCTTACTCTGGGCTTCTGCTAAAACCTATGATACCTCCTGAGTTTATAACACCCAACATGTAGCCTTTGTTCAAATGCCATTTTTTGTTAAAATTCTAAGGCATCTTATCTTTAATCTCTCTCTCTCTTTTTTTTTTGTAAATCAACATTTATTTTGAATATTAAATGCATTACTGCATAGAAGAGCCCTCACAAAACTGCTTGGTCAATTACTGACAAAATATGGTTTCATGGCAGGAATATATATATCTATATATATAGATATATATATAAACACACACACACACACACACACACGTGTGTGTGTGTGTGTGTGTGTAGTTTTCAGGAAAACATTTTGCAATAAAGGAAAGTTGTATAAGGAGAGGCTTGATATTTGAAATTCCCAGAATCTCAGTCTTTCACCTTTTTCCTTTTGAAATTATTTTGTATGCCTTATAATGAAATACATACATACATATGTGGAATCTCTTTTAAACAAATGTGATCCTAAATCTTATATTGAAAAAAAAAAAGAGAATTAAAAAAAACTGGCATTGTGCACAGTAAACAATGTAAAAGAAAAAAACCTATCTCCTTGATGATAAAAATCACCCATGACTGATAGAAGAGATAATCCAATTAAATTGGGGAAAAAAAAAAAAAAAAAAAGTAATGACTTGTAAGTAAAATCCCAGGGAAGTTTAGGTAGGGATTACAATCCCTACTAAGCAGATCTGTGGCCCAACAATGAATTAATACAGAAGCCTAACCTAAACCCAGTTAAAAACAACCACGTTTTCTGGAGCCCATGTGAAAGAGTGTCTGGCACGTGAACA
Source organism: Miniopterus schreibersii (assembly GCF_964146895.1). Taxonomy (NCBI): domain Eukaryota; kingdom Metazoa; phylum Chordata; class Mammalia; order Chiroptera; family Miniopteridae; genus Miniopterus; species Miniopterus schreibersii. The sequence continues at coordinate 19,588,202 of NC_138119.1, read as the reverse complement.
CTCGGCCTTTATACCTCCTGCAGGAAGTCGTGTTCCCCGTACAGTACTAAATCTCAGAAGTTTAGTGTTTAAAAATATCTTCCCTCATCCAAAACCAAACAAAAACCCTCCCAAAGTCCCAAACAAAGTCTCAACAACTCACATTACAACATTTCTAATTCCTCCACTTGTGCTGCAAATTCTCAGGGAGGCTGCCGGTAGAATGCTGCTCATTAGAATATCTTTACACCTTGGTTCAAAACCAGCTCCTGAGGTAACCCATTAGAAACATGTTTTTCCTTCTGAAAGTGTATCTAAAAAAGGCGATTCCCCCTTCAAAATTAGTACGAAGGTAAAAGAAATGCAAATGAGCTACGATCTATTCCAAGACAGCACCGCCAGAGATTCACACACACTATTTGGTGTTTCGTGTTGGATTTCCTTCCGTTCTTTTAAGGCAGTGGTTTCCACAGGTCAGTTCAGAGATAAGAAGCGTGGTCCATGGCAGTTTGTTTCGCAACTGCAGTTGGTTCTCTGGGAATGTCTCACTTCATTCCTGGGAATTAGTGCTTTTCGGTTCAGAACTCCAGAGGCTGAGGTGGAAGCCCTGGGCTCTCCCTGGCACAGGATTGGTTTTTAGCTGGCGCTCGTCCATCAGGTCCTCGCTCTCACTTTGGAGCAACAGTTCACCTCTCTTCTTTCTTAGGCATTTACTCAAAAGTCATCAAGTTTGTAGGAACCTAAAAATATAAACATTAAAAAATGATAGCATTTATTTATTTTTATTAAAAAAATTTTCCACTATATTAGTTTCAGGTGTACAATCCTGTGATTAAACATTTATGTGACTTATGAAGTGATTCCCCCATAAGTCTAGGACCCTCCTGGCACTGTATATAGTTATTAGAATATTACTGACCATATCCCCTATGCTGTACTTCACATCCCCATGACGTAACTACCAATCTGTACTTCTAATCCCTTCACCTTTTCAACCAGCTCCCTAATCCCCCTCCCCTCTGGCAGGCATGAGTCTGTTTTCCGTATCTGAGTCTGTTTCTGTTTTGTTTATTTTGTTTTTTAGATTCCACATGTAAGTGAAATCATATGGTATTTGTCTTTCTTTGCCTGACTTACTTCACTTAGCACAATACCCTGTCGGTCCATTCACAAACTGATAGCATTAGAAGTTGTTTTTCAAAATATTATTTATCTTTCCTTGTCGTTTTAAGTGAGTCCAAATGTTAAAATCTTTCTCACCTAAAATATCTTTAAAAAAATTAAATATATTGGGGGACATTGGTTAATAAACCTATATAGGTTTTAAGTGTACAATTCTATAATACATCATCTGCATATTGCATTGTGTGTTTACAATCCAAAGTGAAATCTTTTTCTGTCCCCATATATTTGACCCCCTTAAAATCTTTAAGGTTTTTTATTGATTTTTATGATATGTGAGAGTGAAACATCAATTTCATGTTTATTTTGTCCAACCAATTTGTGGTTCAACTTTAAATCGGCAACAGGGCTTGGGGAAAACAACATTATGGATTTATTCTCCTTTGCAGCTGAAAGCCTTTGTTTCAGTAAAATAAAAACAAAAAAATCCAAGTGGTTTTGGGTTTCACTGCAACCACAGAAACCCACAGCAAGTTGTCAACAGAAAAAATAAAGATGAATCAGAATAAACTTTATTAACTTGAAGTGCCTCATATTTTTTACCCCTCTAGAACTACATTCCCTGCCTCACACTATACTCTACCAGCATGGGCTACATTTTCTTATTTTAAACACTTTAAGCTCATTGCAGCACTCTCTGTTCCCTCTGCTAGAACTCTGTTCCCCCTAATTTTCACCCGCCGGCTCCTTCTTATCATTCATATCAATGTCATCTCTTTAGGGAGATCTTTGCTACTCACTCCTACTTATTTAAAGTTGTCTCTACTCCCATCACTCTGTATGACATAATTCTATTTTGTTTTCTTGTACAGTTTTCACTATTTGAAATTTTGTTATTTGTTCGTTTGTTTATTGCCCATCTCACTAAAATGCGGATTTCACGTCTTGTTGACTATTGTCAGCAGCAACAACAAAAAAAGAATGAAAACAAAGACTTGTTCCCACTTCATTCAGAAAAGTAGTCTACTTACTTCTCTTTGGAACTCTTAAATACACACCCAGGTTATGGGCTATTTGAGGGTTAAGAGAAACGCTCACCTGTTGTTTGTTACTTTGGCAGGCAGCACTCAAATGCTTAAACCACAGCATTGCATTCATCCTACTGCCAGCTTGAAACTTGTATGAATTTCCTAAAATTATCAAAAACAAGGGGAAAATAATAAAAACTTAAGGAATCTAACATATAATAATTCTGCCAACTACCAAAGCAAAAGAAAACAAGACTAGAGTTCTCAGTTGGAGAATCCTATTTCTCCAACTCCCGATTTTCCAAATAGAGTTCTCTCTGCTGCATTTGTGTGACCTCACTTATGCAGAAAGTCACTGTTTTGCTGTTTGTGAGTTGGAAGAGAAGTCATTTTGTCTCTTTAAGTGTTCTTTAGAGTAAACTATATCTAAATAAAATTGTTTGGCTTCTCTAGATTTGTACGTGTGGATGAGGGTACAGAATATCGGTTCTCAATATTGCTTAGATGACCTATTAGCAGATGTTGACATGAAGTGTTTACAGGCCAAAGTGGTTTAACACTAAACGTTTAATACTTAGACATTAGCTATTTAGTGTGAACAAGGATTAATCAGCAAACACTAATATCAGCTATGACTTTAGTTTTTAGTTATATCTGTCAAAATTGTTAAAGATATCAGGTATCTTATTGACGGCTTTCAGGGAAAATATGAGGTGGCACCTTTTACTCTCAGAAAACTAGAAATTCATCTGTGTTGTGTATATTTAGTAAACTTTATGTTGACATAAGGATTTTTATATGGTTATATGTATTAAGATAATAAACTGAGAAAAGAAAGCATTCATGTACTATAGACTGCCTTAAGTAGAGCTTTATTTTCTTTTTTTCATTGACCCAAGTTCTTTTTCTTACCCAATTCTTACCACTTGCTACTTTCCTTTACAACTATATTCAATGGCCCAGGAGCCCAATCTATATTTAGGCATCACACAGCTTTTCTTTGAGATTTTAACACTTAGAGAACCTTTTCCCTTTCAGAAGCAATGGTTTGTCCTGAACGAATATTTAATTATTTAAATTAAAATACTGTTTTGCTTGCTGAACTCAGATGCAAACATCAGATCAAAGTAAACAGAAGGCAATTCTACAATGAAGTTGACCACAATTATTTTTTCTGCACCCACCATACTTGGCTTAAATTTTTACTTACACCACCATAATACCCTAAGAGCAGACTCTACGTTGATATGAAATACATTCTGAATAAACAGAGGTCAAAATATAACTGTACAGCCCCTAAAAGGGAATGTCTCATTTTGGCTGTGAGCTGCTGGTGTGGAAGTTTCTGGGCAGATGAGAACGGCATTTCCTTGCTGGCTTCCTGTGGTGCTTATCAACAGCCAGCAGTTGTCTGAGAAGAGCAGCAGTCCCCTTAGAACCTGTTCTGACTGTGGCCTGAGGCCTCCCTATATGCACGACAGGGCCAGGAGGTATGTGATTCTACAGCCACCTTCCAACTTGTTACATCCGCTTTAAAATCTTCCGTGGTCAACAGCCAATAATTTTGTTCCTAAACGTCTCTACTATATATTATAAGCAAAGTATTATAATTAAAATCATATTTCTTTGGAAAGTGCTTTGAGTCAAATAAGCAATTAATTTGATTAAAAGTAATGGAATAAAAATCATTTAAAGGAAAACCTCTGCCACATTTAGAACTTAAGAATAACAGTTTAATTCAGGGTATAAATGAAGGGTATAAATTAAGTGTATATGGCAAACCACTGAGAATTTAAAGCAACAATGGGCCATAGATTCTCAAGTTTCCTTCTTCCCTTCGCCCTCCCTGGTTATTAGCCCTCTAGGGAGTATTTGAACTAGTTTCAAGCTATGGCCCTGCAGCAAAGAAAATAAGCAATTAATAAGTATTAATTGATAACTACAAATATTGGTATCATTTCTATACATTATGTGACAGAAATATTTCCTGAGAGATAAAATCACACAAACCTTCCCTCAGTCAAGTATGAACCCAGTTAAACTAGGCTTTGACTTACTGAAAGTTACTTATACATAGGACCTTATCCCCTGGTTACTCTACTCACCTTTCTCAGAATCAGTCAGCAGGAAGAGGTCAGGATGTTCCGGGTCATCAGCCATCATCACCATCCATCCTACCACAGACACATTCTTATTTGATGTTGACTTGAACTGAGAGAAAGATGACTAATGGTTATCTTGATGGCTCACCCTCAGCAAAGTTTAAGTCTCAGGGACAATCTTCAGTTTCTCCCAGTGAGAGATGAGATCTGTGACTTTGTACGGGTCAGGCATGGTCACCAGTGCCTTTTACTACTCCATTTCCCCTCAGCCTGACCTCTGGCGACACTCTCCCACTTTCCAGGTCTTTCCCAGCTTCAGCTCTTCATCAACACCTAACTGTCCCACTGTCCATTCCCAAAGAGTATGCTCTGCTACTGGACTGGTAAGTTGATCTATGCTGTTTGGTCTGTTACTTTGCTATCCCTCACCCTTTCTTACAGGAAACACAGCTGCATTTTAAGAGAGATGTTATCTGTTCCCCACAACTTATTGAGATATAACCGACTTATAACATTGTGTAAGTTTAAGGTGTGCAATGTAATAGGGGTGTTCTCTTAAAGCTGATGATTATCATAAACCGTAGTGCTATCAGACACTTTTTTTTTGGTTAATCCTCACCTGAGGATATTTTTTCCATGGATTTTTCAGAGTGGAAGGGAGGGAGGGGAGATAGACAGAGACACCCCCCCATTGGTTGCCTCCTGTGCGCACCATTACTAGGGCCAGGGATTGAACCTACAACTCAGGTACATGTCTGGGAATTTGAATCTATGACCTTTCGGTTCTAGGGTGGATGTTCTAACCATTGAGCAACATTGGTCAGGGCAGACATGTCTTAATTCTTAGGATGTATGTATTCTTAGCATGCTTGTTAACTTTTCTAGTTTTTTAAAGTTATACTTTATTAACAAAATAGAGCTATTATAAAAGAACAAAAAATTAGGTTAATCTCATTCATGAACAAAATAAAAAAAATTAAGTTAAATATTGGCAACCTGAATCTAGCAGTGTATAAAAAAGCTGATACATGATGACCAAACTGGATTTATCCCAGAAATGTGAGGTTGATTTAATGTCAGAAGTCAATTAAAGCAGCTAAGTTGGGTTTATTTCAAGAAAGTGAGGTTAGTTCAACTTTAGAAAAATTATTAAAGTAAACCACCATAGCCCTAGCTGGTGTGGCACAGTGGTTAGAGCATCGGCCTGCACACAGAAGGGTCGTGGGTTTGATTCCCGGACAAGGACACATACCTGGGTTGCAGGTTCGATCCCAGGCCCTGGCTGAGGCTAGTGTGGTATGCCACCAATCGATATGTCTCTCACATCCATCCATCCATATCTCTCTCTCTCTCTCTCTCTCTCTCTCTCTCTCTCTCTCTCCCTCTCTCCCTCCCTCCCTCCCTCCCATCTACCCACCCACCCATTCTAAAAATCAATGGGAAAAATATCCTCCGGTGAGGATTGACAGCAACAACAACAAAAAAAGATTTTAATTCTTTATCTGTTGCTTACATATAGCCAATATTTTCTTTCAATTCTACTTAAATTTTGCTTGATAATTAAAATATTTTTTCCTTTATTGCTTTTATTATGTACCATATCTCTTCTATCCTAAAATATATACTAAATACAAACATGGACCTGTCTCCATACCCTCTATCTTGCTCTCAGAATTCTTTAATCTTAACAGTATTAACGAAAAAGATGAAGAATATAGTCCATTTCTTTGGTACTAGATTTAATTTCCTCACAACCCACTATGCTCTAATTTCTAAACATTTCATATATATTATCAGAAACCTCATATAATTAAAAACCCAAACCATGATAATGTTACTAGTAAGTGGCAACACCAAACACAGAAAAATATTTAACATACGTGGTAGATGATAAACTTAACAATTCTCTAATTTGGCTTTTTTATAATTAAAGTTAGAAAAACACCGTTTCATTCTGAACAGCTACTTCCTCATTGTCACCAACTAAGTGAACCCCAGCCCTGTATCTCAGGACGGCTGTGTGAAAAGTTAACTGCACACAAAGACAGGATTTAATTGAGCTGTATCGACTTTCCCCGCTTTGAGTATAACAATGCTGACCAGAGCAATTAATCTGCAAACTATTTCGGTGAAACTAATGTAACTTTGTTGGGTATGTGGTCATTTTGGTTAATCTGACCAGAAATAAAAAAAATAGTCCTTTACCTCAATGCGAGGACTCCATCTAAACAATGATAACCTAACAGTGAATAAAAAAGCCAGTGCTTAAGAATTTATATGATTCTATTCAGGTACAGTTAAAGAATGAAGCAATGTGTTGTTTAAGGAAACATGGTAAACTACAGAAACACGAGGCAATGATTACCATGAAATTCAGCACAGGGACAGCTGTGGGTAATACGGCCCATAAGGAAGCTGACGCTATCTTACGGCACTTCCCACATTCATTTAATCCAAAAATGTGCTCTTACACACCTCTGGTTTGATTAAAGGGCTAACTGTGAGAATAAGAGCTATGCAGTGTTATTTGGGTAAGTTCAGAAGTAGTAAAAAGACTCAATTTTTTTTAGTGGCTCACTTTTCCTTGGTATGGTAAGCCACTTCATTTCCCCACAAAATACATGATTTAGAAATAAAATTCCTCTCAGAGATTATTATTAATGAATCATGGAAAATTATCCTTCCTTTCAAAAATATATCACTGGCATATAAAAACAAGAGCTCGCAAAAACGATTTCTAGAAAGATTCTCCATTTGGAGAAATGCGCAGTGAGGCTTCTTTTAGGTAACACAACACAGGAGAAAACGGACCCCAGTCACCAGCATGACTGTTACTCCCCTTTACTGCTGGGAAAGTACTCAGGCTGAGGTGGAAAGTTCTTTACATGATGCTGGCGATTTTTCACATTTTATACTTTAGGAATCGAGACTCCAAGGCAATAGTCTTCAACCTTTTTCTGAACAAGAAACCCCACTTGCTTGATGTCTTTGAAGGCTTTGATGCCAAGACAGATATTTATAATGTGCAGTTTTGACATTTGCAATGGAAAAAAACTCACATTCAAAAAAGAAACTTCAAAATATGGAAGTTATGCCAAGACTCTGCTTGGAATGGTCTTACAAAATAAAAATAATTCCATTACAACATTCTAATAAGGAAGCGGTAAGAGCTTCTGGATTAGAATATGGAAAAAAATTCAAATGGCTGCATTCCATGAGGACTACTTTATTATTATTATTATTTTTTAAACCTCACTCGAGGATATGTGTATTGATTTTAGAGAGAGAGGAAGTGAGGGAGGAATGGAGAGAGAGGCGAACACTAATCCATTGCCTCCAGTACACGCCCAACTGGGGACCGAACCCACCACCCTCTAGTGTTCGGGACGCTCCAACCAACCGAGCCGCCCGGCCCGACCAGGACAACTTTCTTTACAACCATGAAGAGGCTGTGACACTATGCCAATGATTTAGGAGTAATACTTACATGTTTTCTTTCTGTAGCCTTTAGAGATTTAGCTGCATAGTAAAAAAGTTGTGTCCCACACAAAGCTGCCCAATATTTTGTCCAAGATGCCACCTGGAGAGAACACACGAATACATGACTAAAATGCCGCTGGCTTCCCCATCTCTTCACCTTCTCAGCGCCACGATCCTTAGCTATGCCCACTTCAGCCATCAGCCCAACCTCAGAGCTGTACCACTTCTAGAATCTCTAACTCAAATATTCCCATCACTTCCACTTAATATACTCTACTGAATAGTCCTTCCATTCAGGTAATTATGCATCTCACCAAGAATCCTATCGCTTTTTAATATTATCTAGTATTGCCCGGGCTCCCCATCCCATGTCCCCCTTCCCTTCTTCATGTTTAGTCTGCACCCCACGGTTTAGCACTATACCCATTCCCTTCCAAATACTGTATCTCAGCACTTGCTCTCCTGACATAACCCTAGCACTAGTTAATCTGACCATCTTTTCTCCCCAGCTACACTTTCTTCATAGACCGTCTGTCTCACCAGGCCCATACTTCAAATATTACCTGCATGCTAATAACTCCCAAATCCTACCTCCTCTGCAGAACTTCTGAACTGTGCCGTTTAAAGAGCCAAACTGACGTCTCCACTCTAAGTCTGATAAGTACACCAAACTGAACTTGGCCAAGACTTACCTGCCCCCTCTCAAAAAAAACCCCTCAACTTTCCCTATTTCAATAAATGTCCCCAACGCTCACCCAGCTCGGTTCCAAACCCAGAAGTTTTCATCACGCCTACTCTCTCGCGTCACATCCAATACATCGTCAAGCAGCCCCAGCCTCTCCCTGACTCCACCTCCTCCACCTACTGCACTGCACGTTCAGCGCTTCAACTACACAGGTCACCTTGTCTCCTGAACTCGAGATCCGCACGTGGCTAACTCACTTTCCTCACTCAGACCTCGGTTCAGATGCTCGCCTCGCTATGGTGACAACTCTCCTCACCCCACCACAGTCCATGCCCTCTCCTCGCTTTACGGGCTGGTTCTCACTGGAACGCCAGCTCCAGGACGTAAGCGCCTGCTCTGTTCCTGGCATCTGGAGCACACCAGGTGCGGTAAGGCCTCAGGTGACGTGCGATTCTTAGTTCACTAGCTGGTCTAGTGTAGCTTCAGGACTGCCATGTAAGCAGCAAAAATCAGACCACTTAGGTATAAACAATTTTTATATTTTAAGAGGCAGCTCCTTATCTTCAAAAACTTTAAGTGGAGATATGCATAAAAGTTTTTATTCCAAATTAGGTGTAATTGTTATTTGAGAAAAGAAAAAAATCTTTCTTTAATCATCAAACTACTGTGCTGCTGTTGGTGAAACCTACTTCCGAGTTACATGTGAAAAGCTTTGTTTCACCAAACTTTTTTTTCCTTAATTATGGTTTGGAGGATGTTTAATATCTGGGTTCTGTTTCATGTGGGAAACAAACCTGCATTACCAAGTTAACTTAGAACTGACAAAAAAACCCCATAACTGGTTGAATTCCATTTCAGGGTTGTGACTTTCTATTCTCTATTTTTCCTAAACTTAAATTAAAAAACAACAACAAAAACATGGTGAGGCAAATGTGTACCTTAAATTACTTCAAGTGTACTATGTACCTGGTTTTATTTCAATTGTCTTCATGTTTTTTAGGGTCCTATACACATTTACATATTTTCAGAAGTGTTAAATGTTAAAATATAATATGACAAAATCTTACTTTAGGCTTTTTCCCTTCCTTTAACAAGGTTTTTCTCTTGAGGACACCCTGGATAGTAACAGCTCCTGGATATAAGTGTACCGCCAAATCTTCTGATTCTGCAGAACTATAATAATGAAACAAAGAAAAAAACAGGTAAGAGCTTTTGCGTATAGTAGCTATCAAGTAGGTACTTAAATGAAATGTAATTATTCTTTATTTCAAAACTTCATTACTTTATTCAGAATGAGAAGACACAATTATAAAGGTTTATTGATCTGAAATTTATAAGCTGCTACAAAAGTTAATCAGGAAGTTATTAAATCAGCAGATGGTTAAAAATACACACTTTATTACATATCTGAGCAAGTATAATTTAGAAAGAATAGGGTAATTTACTTTAGTAAAGATTAAATGAAAGATTTAAGACTTTTCTTCTTCTCAACATGCCACACTGCGTCACTGCTGTAAACTTTTCCCCCATTAGCAACTTTAAGTCCTGGTAGGAAAGATGAGGATTCTATTTGTTAAAAGTATTTAAGCATATAAAACTCAAAATAAAAATAATAAAAGCTCAAAAAGGAAAAAAAGAAAAAAGAAAACCCACAATTAATTTAATTCTAAAATAAGTGAAAGTAGTAAAAAGCACTAAAAACATATTTTTAAAAATTGGCTTTCTGCAATAAGTGTTCGATTATAGCCTAACTCCAAAGATTTCCTCTCCATATATCTGAAGAAAACCATTACAAAATAACCAAACATTTAAATATCTTTCCCCAACTGATTTAAGGTCCTATATTTAAAACAAGAGTAATTTCTACATGAGTCAATTAAAGCACACACACTAATAAAAATTTGTCATTCTCTGGTGATCCGATTTGAGCTGCAGAATTCCTACAACAGTGATGAAAACTGAAGCTTGCCAAATTATTCCTTTATGATTATTTAGGTGTCTTCAAAGTGACTTAAAAGCCTAGAAACCATTAGAAATTTCAGGCTAGGGCTATTTATTTTCAGGGAGGTATACAAAAGGAGATTAGACACCATCGAAATGACGTAAGTTCACTTCTAAAGTTGGTTCTTTTGCTGTATTATGAATTGGTTGATTACCCTTTACCACTACACTAACCTATAGCCCTCGAATCAATGTGGATTAGCCTTATTTTCTTCTGCAGCTAGGACAGTGCAGAAAGAGGACTCAGCTTATCTAGATGAACAATGGAACGAACATGCATTTAAATACACAAGTATTATTTAATGAAATAGACTAGTCTAAATTCAGGACCCGTAGTTTATCAAAAAAGTTCTCTCAAAGGGCAAATAAAATGTACGCTTATTAGCAAAATAAATTCTCTGGCTGTAGCCTTTGAATGAGGCTGCACGTGGATCTTTGTATTGCTCATCCAGTAATCAGCAGCATTAGAAATAGCGATTCAAGTTTATCTGGATTAAATCTTGGAAAGTTTTCTAGGCATTTTTGTCAGTCTTTAAACCAATTAGTTGAGAAAGAACAGAAACTGTGAGACCACACCCATGTAAGCCAATCACCACCACCAGGGGGGAGCTCTGTGGCCCGAATGCAGGGGAATGGTACCTGCTGGCCTTCACGTGGCTTCGATAGCCATTTCGTGCCACTCGTGTCATCGGGCCGAGAGAATGGTACAATCTGTTCCTGTTGGATTCCATTATAAATTGTATACATTACATACACTTTAATTCACACAAACATCATCAGTACCTAGAACAGCATAATAATTCCTTCGTGTAATAAAGCTTTCTAAGTTTTACGAAAGATTAGTATGTGATTGTTCCTGTTTCTTTTTAAAAGCATGCAGCATAGATTTCAAAAACTTGTTTCTTTTGCTAGTGATGCTAGAATTAGTTATAGCTGCTTAGCACACATCATACATTTACATATACATTCACTTTCACAAATTAGCTAAAATACTTAAAGAGCCATTTATAACCAGGTACTAACGAAACCTGAAAAATACTTAAAAATCCCTTCTATTTCTATTCCAGTTCTTGGATTCCAGTTTAAATATGACACCTGGATTCATATAAATAATTCATTTTTATTGTATGTCCCTATGAAGACACCTAAAAGCAATGTGGCCAGTAAACTTAAAATTAGTGTTGTCAAAACACCTTATTATTTTCCTCCTTACCCTTTTTATTAGGTCCAAAAAAACTAATAAAAAAGGTAAACTGAGTAACAAATAAAGGCATTATTTTATTTCCATATGAACTGAAATAAATAATAAAGCTAGTAAGTGATAAAAATAGTAAGAGCTAATATTTATCCAAAATGGCATGTAATACTTAACAAAAAAGAAAATAAACACACACATAGACACTGATACTTCTTTGCCTGGGAAAAGCCAAAAGTAGTGCACTGATAAATAATATTTAAAACAAAAAGCATTATTTTAGCAACTGAAGCAGCAACATATTTGATGTCTCTCTAGGAATTAAGAACAGAAAATGGCATGTTTAACATTCAGAGTAGTACTTTCAAGTTCATTATCTACAGGTAGTATTTTAAATCCCAGTTCTTCATTCATTTATTATTATTTCGAGTCTGAATCTTGTTGGGCAGCATTAATTTGCTCTCAGAATGTTTCAAGAGCCACTGATTTAACTTGGCACGAGTACAGTACATTTTTTTAGCTGCAAATGTTTGCGAAGCAAAACATTTGCCATAAAAAAATTGTTTTGAGATGTGAATGTAATACGGTCAAACACTGTCTTTGAAAATAACCTGTGGGGATGAGAACAGGTTACCCACACCACTCTGGTTACTCACTAATATCTCAAGCAATCCGAGACAATTTTGTTCATTGATATTTTTTATCTAAAGATTACAACACACACTATAATCAATATGATGGTATTATGCTTTCTAGAGGGAAACAGCTAAGACAATCTGTACAGACAGCATATGCCGCCGCAGGCAACTCTTGTGTTTTTCCCGTTTCAGGCAAACCCAAATAAAGAGATTGAAAGCAAAAGTTGGAAGAAAAATAATATGCAAAAACAAATTGTTAAGAATACCTCAAAACAAAGAGAACGAAACCTGGGAGCACCAATAGTGCAGAAAGGCTTAAGAGTACTTTAACATATTGGGTTTCCAAGTAAAATCTTCATCACATAATGGTGAGAATTCTTTATAAAGCATCATCAAGAACAACGACATAGTTTCCCAATTAAACAAAATTCAAATATAATTTAATTTTAAGTATATATTTCGTATAATTGTTTTCTATTAAAAGTCACTGATACAAAGATAGGTAACTAAATATTTTAATTCCATCAATTTTAACATGACATTCGAAATTCAATCTGAACGACACTCTTGCTTAGAAACTTAGGTAACTTAGTTATATACAAAAAAGAGCAATTACTTTGGTCAAGAGTCAAGTGTCTTATAAGTATAAATATGTCAGAACTGAAATGGTCAAAGACAATATAAGCCCTACTGAACATTAAGTAAATAAAAATTATTTGCACTGTTTAGCTACATGTTTAAGGTCATCTTACTTAAAAGATCAATATAACATGACATTTGCTGCAGGCTGATGATGGCTTTTAGAGCTTAAAACAAAAGGGAAGAAGAAAGCATGGCATAGTATTTCAGTATAAATCTGTGTGCTCTGTGCAAACTTTGAGTTGATGACAATTCAAATTCAAACTTCAAACTGATTTGTTTACAATATAATTTAAAATTTACTAGTCATTTTGCCCTTGACAAAGTAGTAGAGAAGGCAGTTGACCATTCTCCTAAATGCCTTAAATTACTTGTCAACCAGAATTTAAGGAAATAATTTTACTTTTCAACACATAAGTAGATACATTGACCATGATTATTTATTATTTTTAAATTATAATTTTAAATGTACTAAAAAATTCATATACAAGTGTCAAGCCACCAAACAAACATGTATTTATAAGGTATAAGACTCAATTCCAGACTTAAATGTCAACTTCTAATTTCTGCCACTTGCAGGAAGCTCAAATAGTCCCTTAGAGACATGTGATAAATATTATCTCTTAAAATTCATATGATCATAGGTGAATTATATCATTCATATACTTTTAGACAGACAAAAACAAAAACCTCAGAGCAGTTCAAATGGACAATTTTTCTTACCTTTCAAAAGCAGGCCATGAGGTCTCTTCACTTAGTTCAGAACCATCACTGCTACCTAAAATCACAAGTTATTCCATTTTTTTAAACATCAGAATTACAGTTTGAGTTTTTTAACTTTAAAAATAGTTTCAACTGTGCTTGTAAAATGAGAATCATGTTTTTTGTGGGTGAACATCCATATATTAATTCTTTATTCTAATATTATTGCTGCTAAATTTATTTTATAATATATTGAAATACAGTTGACAAAAAGCAAATTAACATAAAACATTTCTGTGTATCTACTTATAGCTCAAATTCATTATGTTAATAAGTAACTTCTGTATGACCAGACAATGACATAAGCACACTTTTCCTTACCAGGTTTTTCATAATTTAAGACCAACATAATTATGAAATTCTTAGGAGTCCATGGCATACTTCGAACCAGGGACCTCTCAGTGAATGGGATGATGCTTGATCAACTGAGCCACACTGGCCAGGGCACCATCACAAATTCTTAACTTCAGTACTACTACTAAGATGATCCTATGTCTAACTGCTACTTTGCTTTCATCAAATTTTCTGTATATGTAGTAGGGTTAATGATGTTTTTCCAGCTGAGTTTTGTGAAAAGCCACATTTTAAATAAGTTGGAACCCTCTCAGAGAAATATTTCTCACCTATTGATATTCCACTAGAAAGAGTAGAACTTTCAGCCTGGCCTCGAGATGGTGCGTGGGGCTCCATAACGCTATCGTCTAACAGATGCCTTGGCCCTGCATTTGGGAACGTTGCACTCTTAAACTCTGCTGTATTCATTTTATGAATGAAACTAGAAACAAAAGAAAAATACTCATTACTGTTACTAATTCAGGATATAGAAGATATTTCAATATAAAGATCCAAGAAATGAGATTTACCCACTATCCTGAACTTCTGAATTCTCATACTAATGAACACACAGATTTTACCACGAAGGCCTCAAACTAACAGTTTAGGGAAATTATTTTAGGAAACCAGGCCATATCCACCTATGTAACAGAGAATGCTTTAAGTCTCCTGCCCATTAGAAAATTGTTTTCACATTCATTTTTGGAAAATAGCTATTAAATTTTCACAAAAATCATGGCAAAGGTGTGCTATCAGCCCCGTTTTGAAAAAACAATCTTGCAAAGCTCAAGAAATGAAACATAAAACCATTTCCCATTCTTCATATTTAGGAATAAAAAGAACAATTTTTATAAACCTTAATTTATGGAGACTTATTTTAGCTAAGACAAGCAGTAACTGTCCTGATACAAATAAAGCTTGCAATTTAAAAGTAGAGTGGTATATTGCTTGCCTGACTTTATTTATAATGATGCTCTGTGATGTTCATTTATATCCCCCAAATGTGAAAGCACTGTTGGGAAAAGCTCATTTCCAAATTAAGGTAAAGGAAGAAATAAATGCTTTTAGGCAAACAAGACATTTTACTGAATCAGAGAAATACTATTGTATACAAAAAAAGATGCGAGGACACTATTTTATATTTAATAAAATAAACAGAAAGTAAATCCAACTGAAAACAATTTAAGAATTGGAAAGATAAAATGAAAAATGCTGACTTGTAACCCAGGCTATGGCACTTCCTATGTCCATGTGGGATCAGGTTCCGAGGGGATGGCAGTGTCTGTGGTAACAAGGCTCCCTCAGCGGCCACACTCCTTCTTCCACTCTGTGGAGATCCCACTTCAGGACCTAAAGGGTCAATTTAAAAAGAGAGAGGGAGCGAGAAATTTTCAAAAGATTGTTCTATTTTAATCCTTTCATATAAAAATATAAAATGTGGTTTAAATTTTAAGATATGTTAATTCCACTTAATTGACTGAACATGAGAAAGTTCTTTTCTAAGTCTTAAAACACAAAATCCCAAAGCGTACAAAATCCACTGATTTCTCTCTCTCTGACACACTAAGTAGGAAGTGTAAATATTTCCCCCGTGACAGAGGAGGCAGGATGAGAGGAGCTGGGCTCAGGGTCTCAAGCCCCAGATGACACCCAGACTGAACACTCAGGTCTCCGATCCCCAGCTCACTGCTCTACTGTTTAGTTTTATACTCGGCTTCTTTACTCTTACTTTCACAGCTTCCTTTCAGATAAGAGATGTGTAGGGCAGGCCAAACACTCAAGTAAGAATTTAAATCTACGTCGACACTGTTCAAGCTTATGGAAATAAAAAAAAAGAACTCAGAAGTACACAGATTGGCAAAACACCATTGTAAGAAGAGCAAATTTAAGAGATTTAGGCTGAAATGTCTTCCTTTGCTTGGAACCCTCTTGCCCCTAAATACAGCCACGTTGCTCCCTCGCTTCCTTCATATATTATTAGATGGCTCTTCAAACATTTTTTAGAACATACAATCATATGAAGCTAGTTACCAAGGTCTGTGTTTGGAATTTTTAAAAAAGGTACTTACCAATGATTTCTTAAATAATGAATAATTCTCTTCAATTTTACATTTTTGCCTATGTGTGGTATAGATGTAACATCCTTATTATAATGCAACAGGTAAATTAAGGGACTATGACTATTTTTTAATATTTTCAGCACTTGATCCAGTGTTAAAAAAATTAACTCACTAAAACTGACTTCTATAATCATTCAAATTAGTAGAATTTTCCACTTGATCACAGAAATTTCTAATGTAATTAACATTCCTTGCTTAGGACAGTGTATTCTGCTTAAATAAATAAATAAACGAACAGATATTTCTAACCCTTACCTGTTATTTTCTGTCTGTGGTACCTACTTTCCTGGATTACCCTGATTAGTCATAATATCTGTTTGTACATCACTGACAACCTACAAATAACAACTTTTTGATTAAAAACCAAAACAAAAACAAAACTCAAACAGAAAAAAAAAAAAAAAGATATATTTCAATAGTCAAAGTAAACTTTGGATGCAATATAAAATGTGCTAAGTACTTACATACTTTGGAGCATATCCTTTCCTACTAGGTTACCTGACTTATTGCTGGTAATGAGAGAAAACTGTGCACTGACCTACTAAATCTTCCCTGGAGGCAGCAGAGCGTGGTGTGCTTGTCCCTGGTTCTATCTTTAATGAAAGCCTGAATTTCAAAAAGAAACAAAATACATAAAATGATTAACATCTGACAAAGTAATACTAAAATCATGTATTTTCTTACAAAAAAACTAAAAACATTTTTATAAAAGAATCTCAGCTATGTATCTTTCTTCAAGAGCAAACTTTAATAGTTAAGTCTCCTATCTCTTCCATACAAGGCTGATCTTATGGTCATTCTAGGAAATATTAGAAAGGGGAAAAACATTAAAAAGTCTTATTTAAAAATAGAAAAATCTCAAACTACTCTAACATTGCTAAACAATTCATCACTTTTAAAGATACTTGATGAATGACTAAAAGGTGATTTAACTGGAAGTTATACTGATACCTGACACTTAATTCATAAACTTTCACATATATTATTAAGTACATTATGCAGATTCTTCCTAGAATCTTTACTGGATGGGGCTAACAGCTTCTTTAGCCTCTTAAGGTTGCTTGCAAAATTCCTGGTAAGTTCCTGCCCTAAGTCAAAGTTTATTAGTTGGTAGTTAAGTTCCATTTAGGATCATAAATCCAGTTTTGAGTTCCACAGCAGAAGAGATTATGATTTCTATCAGTGGAAACTATTTCAGGAAACAGGATACTAAAGCCGTTGTGGAGAATACTTTGGTGTAGTCCATAAAGCCTATTATTATTAAGCATTTGTCTGAAAATTAATAAAGGCATTTTATTTTTTAACATTCTGTGAGCTGGAATTTTTTATGAAATTGCATAATACAAGTGACATTCATAATAATATATCTATTACAGGTTCCTAACTTACTATTTCTTTGGTAACCTAAGAGGGGGTTAGGTACAATTCTATTCCATTTATTGGACAGTATAAAATGCATTTGTTGAATATGATTAACCAGAAAGCTCTGATTTTCCTTATTACAGAGCACTTTAATCATCTGGGCTGCAGACTATACTGAGCTCATTCATTAAATAGTCATTGAACACCTGCTTTGTGTTGGACACTATGGTTCCTGCCCTCCTGAAGCTTCTAGTCTAGTAGGTGGAAGACAAAGGCGTAACAAAATAACTATAATTTCCTGACACAGAACCAAAATAGAAGAAACAGAAAGGAAGCCATGGGGGAATCAGGGGCTCTCAGCAGCAGCGGATCACTGACAGCAGAACAGGGGCAGGAGCATCGCACATAGCACAGCAGCGGAGGCTGGCCAGTGTCAGTGCCTGTATCATCATCAGAACACCGCGTGATAACAGTGATGCCGAGTCAATGAAAAAGATACATCATCATCAAAACACCGCGTGATAACAGTGATGCTGAATCAATGAAAAAAGATATTATGTTCAGTATTAAAATGAAAGAACTTCAAAAGATTTCATTCTGTTCAAATCATATATATGTAATTTGTAATATCTATACTGGCTATATAGATAAAGTTGCCAAAAACAGAGGCCTTTGGATAAATGAAGTGTCATTTTTATTTAAATTCTTCATCATAAAAATACACTTTTCCCCTAACTAATTACTTTAATGGCTCCTATCTTAAAATGCTGATTTTCAACACATTTAATTAGGAGGTTCACACAACACAACTGTAGCTTTCAAAAAACGATCTATTGTATCTTCTTCAGTTTCCCGTATGACGCCCCAACGACACCAAGCGGCTTGTAGTCCCCAAGCAAACCCACTGTTTCCCATCCTATGCCTCTGACCATTCCCTCCTGAAACACCCTTCAATGTGGAGCTAATTCCTACTCAGAGTCACCCTTAGGTGATACTGTCTCCTGAAGCTGTTCAGGTTTCTTTTCACTTTCCCCACTAAGCCAAGTCAGGTCCTCCCTTATCCATGCTCCATAGTACGCTGGGTATATCTCTATTTATTATAGCACTGTTTGAACTGCTTGTAATCATCTGTTTCACGGATGTGTTTTGCATTAGACTGAGCTGCTTAAGGGCAAGAAGTTGATCTTATTTTTGTAATCCCAGCAACTAGCACAATAACTAGCCTATAACAAAAGTCTAATAAATATCTGTTAAATACAAATAAGGGGACGGCTGCTCTGGTTTTAGCTACTTATGATAATAAAAATCAATATAATAGCATCAGCTTTCCTACAAAAATGAAGGTATCTTATGTCAGTTTATACAGTGAAAACTACTTACTGGCTTAAGTGGTTAATTCTATTCTTTTAGCGAAGTAAAAAGTAGCTTAAATACTTTATTGTACTTTTACCATTGCCAATAAAAACTTACCATCCTTTATAACTCTGCAATAATTTCTTAGACTTCACTTCTACTGAATCAACTATAACTTCTCTTAAATCTAATACATTTCTTGAGTCAGATATAGAAATTTTAATAGCTACTTGCTCATATTTTGAGTTTAAAGGTGTTTTCAAACATTAATAAAAGATCAGATGAGCCCTGGCCAGTGTGGCTCAGTTGGCTGGGCATCATCCTGTGCACGGAAAGGCTGCTGGTCTGATTCCCAGGCAGGGCACAGGCCCAGGTCTTGGGTTTGATCCCTGGCAGGGGGCATACAGAAGGCAGCTGATTGATGTTTAACTCTCACATCAGTGTTTCTCTCTCATTCTCTCTCTCCTTCCTTCCTCTCTCTCTAAAAATAATCTTAAAAGAAAAAATGACATATTTGTACATTGACTCAATCATGTCAAGTGACTAAAAAAAGATACATGTAAATACCTTTACCACCGCAAATGTATGGCTGGATTAGGCATTTGCATGATATGATGTAAGACTTACATGTTTAAATACATGGGGATGAGAGGGGGGAGGACAGTTATACAAACCAATCTGAAGATTCAACCTACTTGTAATTATCATCTTCCACAAACTTTTGC
This sequence comes from Miniopterus schreibersii, assembly GCF_964146895.1. Taxonomy (NCBI): domain Eukaryota; kingdom Metazoa; phylum Chordata; class Mammalia; order Chiroptera; family Miniopteridae; genus Miniopterus; species Miniopterus schreibersii. The sequence continues at coordinate 19,568,678 of NC_138119.1, read as the reverse complement.
AGCTCTTCTATATACTGAACAGAGTTCAGATATTTTTGGACGTGAGGCAACATGGGGATATCTAGGCAAAATATGATAAGTAATTAATTATCTGATAAAGTACATCTCAACCACAGTTTCAAAAGTTAAGCTGAGAAAATATTTAAAGGTGAATTAAGGCCACATGGTACCAAATTTAAATTAATTCTAGAAGGACATTACTGAGGAAAATTTTATTTAAAGTGAGACTGAAAGTTGTTTGTACAGATTAAAAAAACAAAACAAAATCCAAAACAGCCCCATTTACAAAGTCCAGCACATTTGAGACATTTCTTAGAAAAAATCAGAGACTTCATTGTGATTTATATTAAAACCTAACCTAAAGGCAAGATGTAAGGCAGTTTTCTTTTCTTTTAAAGAAGCCTGGCTCCCATTTGTAAATGTAGTTTTTCCTTTCCTACTTAGAAATTTCAAACAACATTAATTTAATATTATAATTTGGTGTTATGTTTTTAAGAAATGAGAAAAAGACAAAGAGATTGTTTGACTTAACTTTCAGTAAGATTCACCCCCAGCCCCAACTTTCAGGAAGCTGTTGAGGTTTTCTTAAAAGTACAGATGCACACAGTGAAGTTTGCTTTAAGACAAATTTATTTTAAATTAATCAGTGTAAACTCACTGTTTTATAATACCATAAAAATTATATGTCAGTAGCCTATATTTATTCCCTATCAAATTGAAAGCATCCAAACATTTTTAAAACATTAAAAAAAAACCACACACAAGTTTTTGTAATCATCTGGGCTTGTGTAAGCTTCTTCTACATGTGTGTTTCCACAAAATATGTCTTGGAAAAAAACTGGTTATTTACTCAATAACAGACTCAAGAAAGCTAGTCAATTGCTACCAGGATCAAGAGTCGTAGCTCCTTCCCTCACTGAAAACTATAAGAACTATTTCCATAACGGGTCAGGGAGATCAAATGGGATGAACAGAAAATAATTTTCTCAATTATGTTGGCAAAGTTTGTTACAAAATAGCAAAAGAGCAAAGGTAAAACTTAAAATTTTAACTATGAAATACTTCCATTCCTTAAAAGCAAGATCTTATATAGAATGCTAAATATTAAACAGGGATATGAAACAATCAGTGTCTTCCTTCATGTTAAGATGATGTTTCCCTCGGTGTGAACAGTGGCCTGGGTAGTGTGTAAGTGAATCAGCAGAATCACAACACGATGCCTTAGTACCACCCCGGAAACTTACCGTATTCACAAGACTGCTGCAAATCAGAAATTATTCGAAGGATGTTATTCATCAAATTTGATCTTTGCTCACTTTCTAGAATGCTGCCAGTTGACGGGTATGCTGAATCAATGTATGTTAAATCTGACAAATAGATACCTGAAACGAAATTAGATAAATGAGTGTTTTCCTACTTGTAGCTTGAAGAGTAGGACAAAGAGAAGGGGGAAAAAGCTAGCTTACAGCTGTATTTCAGTATGTGCCGTACTTAGAATGTACTGTTATTAATACAGCACAGCCTTGTAAACACACTGCCACTGAGGCCTACATTTCCATGCTGTTGGGGGTCAAACATGTAAGTATGTTTTTTTGGTACATGTCCTCTTCTGACACCATCTTAAAGTATGATTTTTTAAAAAATCCTCACCTGAGGGCATGCTGAGAGAGAGGGAGGGAGGGAGGGGAAAGGGGGAGAGTGGGGGTGGAGAGAGAGAGGGAGGGAGGGAGAGGGAGAGAGAGGGGGAGAGAGAGAGGGAGGGAGGGAGGGAGGGAGAGGGAGGTAGGTAGAAACATCAATTGGTGGCCTTCTGTATGTGCCCCACGAGGGGATCCAACCCGAAACCCACGTATGTGCCCTGACTGGGAATTGAACCCACCACCTTTTGTTACATGGGACGGTACTGCAACCAACCGAGCCACCCAGCCAGGGCTCATTGTTTCTCAAAGCTATACCAGTTCATACTCCCACTAACAGCATGTAAGTTTCTAATGATCTACACTTGATATTATCAGCTCCTTAATTTTTGTCAATCTTGTGAGTATAAAATATCTCACTTTTAATTTTCATTTCCTTGATTAATAATGAGGTTAAGCATTTTTTTATGAAATGTCTTTTGTCCATTTTTCCCTCTAGGTTGTCTTTTTTAAATCGATTTCTAAGTTCTTAATATATTGTAGAAATGAATCCCCCTGGCAGTTAGATTTTATCCAGTTCCTCTCCAACCTAGTATCATAACCTGAGTGAATATCGATCTCGCTGCTGAAACTTATTCTTGTAAAGGCCTAAGTGACTCTCCTCATTATTGTATCTTTAAACCTAACGTGTTTGGTCTCTTGCTGTCTCTCTGTAGTATTTTTACTATTCGCTTTGCTCCTTGGTCTTTACTGGCTAGAACCTTCCTAGCTTCCTGCACCCCCCTCTGTTCTTGTTTTTTCCTCATGCTCCCTGGAAGCTGGCATTCCCCACGGTTCTGTCATTAACCTTACTACTCTACGTGTACTTTTTCTGGATTATTTTACTTCTGTAGCTTCAACTATCACCTAGTAGCTGGTGACTTCCCAAATCTCTCTATAGAGCTGAGCTCCTGACTTGCATTTTCCATGCCAAACCGACCATTATTTGTTCTTGAACACCTGCCATTCCAATTTAGCGAGATTACTAATTGCTGAAGCTCGAAAGCGCAACTGGCTCAAGGGAAAAACTCAGGAGGAGCCTACTCCTCCTATTTTCCCAGACGAAGCTGCGAGTGAGTAAAACAAGATCACTGAATGATCCTGTGCTGCATTACGTAAGTCAGAGACGAGCAGCTGGCAGCCCGTCTGTCCCCATGTTTTTAAAATCAGGAAGTATCACAGGAAATACCGAAATGACTTTCTTTTCCTAAAACATGGGGAGGTCTGGCAACAATGAGGTACAACAGAAAAGGGTGCAGATCCCATAATAACGTCGGTTTGTTACTGGTGCAGGGCCCTGCTTCAGTCTTGTTCTGAGCATGTCTCTACAGGCCCTTGAGTTTGCAACCCCTGGCACACCTATGGATGTCACAGGAATTTAAAGAAACAATTCTGCAAAAGAGGCAGAAACTAAGCTGACTTTAAGTAAGGATGCAGATCAACAGTTGATGGCAGAAGTTCAGAAAGAGAAAGTACAAGATACAGCAACGAGGAGGGGAAAGCACATGGTATGAATAGAAAGTAGAAGCCCTAAGTTGTATCTAGCAGTGGCAATCAGCAGTCATACACTCCGATGAGAGTGTGGCATAATGCTCTGGAGTTAGATCTTAATCCCCCAGTCTACCACTTAGTGCTAAATACTAAGCCAAGTCACTTAAGATGCCTAAATTTGTGTTTCAACTATTGACTTACTTAATCACATTTCCTGATTTAATGAAATATAACAGCATAGTTAGTATTCAACAACTAGTAATTCTCTCTCCAGAACCCTAATTTCATAGCAGAAGACCTGGGTCAGAGGTATGTAAAAGTGACTTTTCCAAGTTTATATAGCCCCTGTGTGTGTGTGTGTGTGTGTGTGTTGGGGGGGGGGGCGGGGGGGTCAGAAATGCCACCCCCTCAGGTCAGGGTTATGTTTGCATTTAAATCACAACATATCAACTAAGAATAACCTTATTCAGATATGAGGTGTCCTGTTGTAGAACAGGAGGAAGCGACATTATATAGCATCAGAGTTTAGGTTTAAAAAATGTTAAATTTCTAAAATAATTTTATACATAGATTTCCATTTATTTTTGATAATTATATACATAGGAGCAGATTTATCTTAATAAGAAACATTACACAGTAAGATAAACATATTACCATAACATTAGGTTTCTTATAAGTTTAAAATCTTCTGAAACAGCAACTCAGTAAAATGTTTAAAACGTCCTCTAGGCTATAAAGAGTATTGCATTCTTTAGGTGGCTGCCTTCTGACCAAGTTTAACTCTGGTTTTTTGTAACAAAAGACAAACTCATCCGCCTGCAGCTACTTCTAGGTGAAGTTGAGTACTGTGTTCTTCAGTATGCAACTTAAAAGATCTCTGGCCAGCAGACTAAAATGTTTGTTTTGTAATTGCCCGCCGAACTAGGATAGTTTGTTTCCAGATGGTGCCCTTCCTTCAACCTGCACAGTCTCTCCTTGTTCCGAGCTGTTCAGCCTCCTGCTGATCCCACTCCCCCCACCCCTATTTAAGGCCACAGAGAGGAAATCCTAGGGAGGAGACTGCCCCACGCCCCCAGTCTCCAGCAGTTTTTTGGTGACGTAAGATGTGGGCTGAACTTGAGTCTACTGAGAAAGAGGGAATCACTATTCAAGGGCACTGTACATACAATCTGGGTCAGCTGCAGCTGGTTACTGCGTTTCTCCATGTGGCAGACAGAGCAAAGCCACAACGATTTCTCCGCTGGATTAAAGACAGCCCACAGACCAGAACGTCCACTCCACTACTTAAAATTACATAGGTGGCTTGTCAAATTCAATTGATTAGTGTTGTAAGAAGAAAAAGAAGTTCCTTATTACAGCTTGGATTCGACGGCCCACAACAAAGATGCAGTTGCCATTAAAGTCACAGACGAACAAACTCCTACACTGACTTGTAAAAGCAAGAATAAGAGCGGCAAGTTTCTGGGTTTACGTTATCAACAGATGCAAAAGGTATTTTAATGCTTTTACTTTTATTTAAAAATCCTAACATATGTCAAAATGCATAATTATTTTACATCTGTCACAGGAATTTCAAAATCTCGTATTAAACAAAGATTTTGGAATACACTAAAATTTATTTAATCTGAAAAAGGTTTTGTTTTGCAACTTTATGTAAAACCTGGTCATTATGAACTTTATGAAGATTAATGCATTATTTGAGAGTCAATTTAATGATATTCAGTGACATGCTTAAAGATTAACGCATATATGCTGGGTTTCAGAAAACAAGTGCTTTGGTGACACTAGATAGAAATGTTAACTTAAAGGTTAATGTATAAGGTTTATATTTAAAGCATAGTTATGAAAAACAAAGGGATACAAACTTAAAGAATACAGCTATAAACACTAGTCTTCTTCCTGTAGCTACAGTGTGTGCTGAAGATTTATATACTGTTAGATGTCTTAAACTACAGCTAAAGAACACAGCTAAGAAGATATAAAACTAACTGAAAGGCTTTACAACAATACCTCAATTACAGTATAACCAAATATAAGCAGAAATCCTTGTAATGATTTAAGACAGATCTATGATATTTCTTGTTAAAATTCAAAATTTTTACATCTTCCCAGATTTACATGTAACAGTAATTTAACTTGGGTAACAGAAGTAAAAACTATTGTAACTGGAATTAATTGAAAAAGCAAAGTTATTGATACATTAAAAGAAAAACCTAAAACCTTACAGATTAGAAGTGGGCAGAAAAAGAAAATGTGATAAAAGTATTATGTAACCCAGCATTAACAATAGAAAATAAAACCCCGAAGATACAGTCACTTAAATACATGATTAAAAGATAGAAAACTAAGAATTTTATATAGAAATAATTTTGGTAACCATATGCAAGAGGTTTCTTTCAATATTTCATCTGGGGGCTTTAATTGCATTGTGAGAATTATTAACAATAAAATTACTAGTTACTAATTAGTAAGCTTTAACACCAAAGATATTCAGGTTTATTATGATTTGGGGATCCTCTGTCCTTTCAAACATTAAAGATACTAATTGTAAGAATCTTCAACAAGCAAATAATGGTAAAGCTAAGACTTCTCCTACTCTACTTTCATGTCCTTTCCCTGACATTCTTAACTCTAAATACAGGGAGGATCTCTGTGAAACGTGTTTCACAAGGTATTCTGATAAAATTTCCAAGCAATACCAGATCTGAAAGACTTGTCATCTTTTCGTTGTTTGCTATGAAAAGTGCAGGACCTCATTAAGTCTCAGTTCTTACTGAAGCTTTAGGGAAGCATTTAGTCTAAAACCCAAAGCACACAGATAGCCAGTCTCTTCCCAGAGCACAACACACAATCTAGAAGTTCTTTATCTAAGGTATTTTCAATGCTTCCTAAATTCAAGTTCGCTGCCTCCTGCTGTTTTCAGGGCACGACACAGGCAGTGAGGTGCCTCTATGCGTTTACCATTGGAAAGGAAGTCAATCTTCACTTATTTCTCTCTCTACTAGCTGGCAATGCAGCAACTATGAAGAGAAAAAGTACCAATAAAGTTAACCCAAAGCATGGAAGGCTTTTTTCCTCCTAAAAACAACCAAGCAAGGACAGATTTAAACTTAAGTATACTGTAACTAATTTATAACACTCTCTTGGGACCTAGGAAAATTTTAACATACACAGAAAGGTTTTATGAGGTAACACAGATTTATGGATCTTTCACTTTTAAAACTGAACATATGTGGGAAAATATTAAATAAGAGAATGCTTCAGAAAATGTAACAGTAAATGTATTTTTAAAACCAGTTCTTTACTCATGACGTAGCTCAGTCTACTACTTAAAAATTTGGCTCCTTACTCTGTTTTAGATGACAACAAAGTCAGTACACTTTTGTAAGGATAGGGAATTACATTTATTTAAAAAAGTAAATTTTAGTTGCCTCCTTTAGGTGCTAGTTTAGGTGAGGTTCTCTTATGGTAGACAGTGACTTAGATTATTACTTAACTGTACAGGGACCCACAGAGAGCCAAGGCAGATATACCGAAAGGAAGCTATTGCTATTTTAATGCAGATTCACAATTTCACATCTTTGTTCTGTGACAACACTGATGCAGTCACAACAGTCTTGGATTATGTGCTCTTAGCTGTTCTATAAAAACCTGTGGTGGGAACACAAGCTTTTCAAATAGAATATTGTTCATAAAGTTCTACTTGTTTTGAAGTTTCACGCTACCTTCTAAATTTTCCTTGTTTAGGTAGCTTATTTCATAGATTATTAAAATGATTTTGTGACCTAAGAGTTTCTGTTGTTCTGAAGGTGAAATGAGGGGTCTGAGCACTAAGTGAGTAACTAGAGGAGAAATCCGTGCACTTACCCAGGAAGCTGAGGGCTCCTATTTCACTGCCCTGAGTTTGTTTTGTCTGTTTACTCACTTATTTTGCCCTCAGTTTTAAAATTAAACCACATCTAAATTCCATGAATCCACAAATATAACGAGAAATCTTTTATTGGTTTTTGGTGTAGGTAGCTCTAGGTAGTAAGAGTCCTTTTCAAAATAAAATAGAAGACTCTTAAGGTCTAAATTTTCTACTGATGTCATAAGGCAAAGTATGAAAACAAAGAACTAAAAGTATTCCCCCAAGTGTGCCTTTGAGGATCAGTCAGCAGCCAAAGGCCTTTCCCGTAAATATCACTATCCTTGTCCTTCCTAATGAAATTATTTTGTAAAAGGGCAGTAACTCCCCATACTCCACCCATTCTTTATTTTCATTACCCGACTCCCATTTTGTGAAAAACGAGAGACACAAAGTCAAGACTCCCTGTTGTTAGGACCTGACTAGGCTAAAAACCACAGATCTAGAAAAGTTACAAGATCTGAATCCCTGAGTGTTTAAGCTTCTCCAGGACTTGATTCCTATGCAAAATGGTGTGAATGCAAATAATTAACATGGGTCAAGTAAACATAAATATAGGGGATTGTTGTGATGCTGCTGACAGAAAACAGGAGAGAATATGCTGCCATGTGATGTAGCGGTTAATGAAAAATACGGACCCTGGAGTTTCTGCCTGGGTTCAAATTGTGGCTCCATCTCTGAGAAGCAGGTCAGGCACTAACTTCTGGCTGCCAGTTTCTTCATGTGAAATTGAAGATGGTAATAATCTACCTCTGGGGGTTGTAGTAAGGAGCAAATGATTTAATACATGCGAAGGGCTTACAACCATGCCTGGCACTTAGCAGGCATGCAGTAAGTGTGAACTCTGGTTATTATTGCATTATAATCATTGATAGCAGGCTTGCTTCTCAAATAAGAGACACTCGGGTGGAAAACGGGGCAGAAAAGCTCTGTCTTAAGCATATCCACTGCCATCCTTCAAAAAGAGCAGACAGGAATCCAGTTTATAGGAGTGGGAAGGTGGGCTGCACTATAGCAGGTGCCATGAACCTGATGGAGGGACACGGTCATTCTGCTGCTCCTCCTCTTTAGGGAGGTAACTACAGAGAAAGGGAGAGGTTTTGCTTCTTGGAACTAAACTAGTGCTAGTGTTTCCATAGAAACTGTACCACAGAGGACAAGTATTTCTCATCTGCCACAGCAAAAACAAAACATGTTTTAGTGTATGTGCCACTGCTATAAACACTCACTGAAGAGCCAGGGAACCTGAATTCTTGACCTGGCTGCAATATCACCTTCTTGTGTGGCCCTGACCTTCACTATGCACCTGGGCACAGAGAGATTCTTGAATGAGGTGGTCTCTAAGGCACTTCCCAACTCTAACAATCACATTCAATTACAGGTAGTTCCTTTCCTTAGTAACAGTTATAGGAAATTAACATTTTACTAAAATACAGTTCAGCAGAACCTGTTAGAAGAATGAACGTGCTGAATTATATATAAGCTTAGAGCATATATAATATTATGGTTGAGAAACACGACTACCCACAATAATGACTGTAAGCATTCTATCATTCTTAAACTGGTCCCCAATTCTAAAAGGACATGCTACCAAAACAAAAATATGATGCTAAAGCTTTTCCGCTTTAGCTTTATCTAAAAATGTTTCTTTATTCTGATAGTTTAAAAAGATATTTATTGAGAAGACTAATTTAATTGAAACTGCACAATATAAATATAAAATGTGGACTAATAGTCATCTAGTAACTTTAACACTAGTTAGGGAGCAATGTTTGAAATAATGTCTTACAAATACTGTGTGCATTTTAAGAGTTTTCAGACACTGAGCAAGCTTTTTAAAGGTCAGAAAAGTCTCTGCCCACAATAGGCACTCCTGGAGCTGGGGAACAAAAAGCAGTAAGGCAGCACCTGGAGAGCTAGTCTCTGAAACCCAATTTTTACACAAATGTCAAGGCACTATGATAGTGGACCTAAGAAATTAATAACAACTGGTCCAATTTATTAACAACTAGATAGATATTCAGTCTTCCCCTCAGATACTTTTTTTTATATTACTGACTTTAAAAGTAGACTGATGTTCATTCCTTTTACTTCTTCCCTTCATTGGTCTGTTTTTTTAGAAGACGTCACACAAGCTCATTTCAGAATGAAGGCTTTTATCTGGACCCTAACTGTGCTCCTCTTCCTAGTAATGGGCACCAGACACTGCAGAGGACAGTACAAAATAAAAAAAATAACCCAGAGGAGATACCCTCGTGCCACAGATGGTAAGGAGGAGGTAAAGAAATGCGCGTACACATTCCTGGTACCTGAACAGAAAATAACAGGGCCCATTTGTGTCAACACCAAAGGGCAAGACGCAGGGGCCATTAAAGACATGATCACCAGGATGGACCTGGAGAACCTGAAGGACGTGCTGTCCAAGCAGAAGCGGGAGATAGACGTCCTGCAGCTAGTGGTGGATGTGGACGGGAACATCGTGAATGAGGTCAAGCTGCTGAGAAAGGAGAGCCGGAACATGAACTCTCGAGTCACCCAACTCTACATGCAACTGTTACACGAGATTATCCGGAAGAGGGATAACTCACTCGAACTTTCCCAGTTGGAAAATAAAATCCTCAATGTCACCACAGAAATGTTGAGGATGGCAACAAGGTACAGGGAGCTGGAGGCGAAATATGCTTCCTTGACCGATCTTGTCAACAACCAGTCTGTGATGATCACTTTGTTGGAAGAACAGTGCTTGAAGATCTTTTCCCGACAAGACCCCCACATGTCTCCTCCTCTTGTCCAGGTAGTGCCGCGAAACATTCCTAACAGTCATCAGTACACTCCCGGGCTGCTGGCAGGTAATGAGATACAGAGGGATCCAGGTGATCCCAGAGATTTAATGCCACCACCTGATCTGCCAACTTCTCCCACCAAAAGCCCTTTCAAGATACCACCAGAAACTTTCTTCAATGAAGGTGAGTTACTGCTTACTGTTAAAAATGGAAGTATGGGGTTAATATGTTTTATAGTTGAGGAAACAATGCTCATAATAAATGCTTATTCCTCATTTTGGTGAGGTCTCCTACGCCTGCAAGGTCACAGGCGCCACACTGCTCAGGCGCCTCGGCCTGAGGCTCTTCCTCCTGGGGCAACGCAAAGCTGATGTAATATTAAAATTTCTATTTTTGTTTTCTATTAAGAATTAAAGTTAAATAGGTCTCTCAGCTCTAAGACTAATTAAGTATAAGTAAGTTTTCACTAGCAACCCTCTCCAAAACACAAAACCTCAAACCTAGAATTCATCCTAGTATCTCTACCTCTATTGCTTAATTTCATTCTTTCCTTCATTCATTTTCAGTCACTGATCTAGGTGCCTAGAATGCAAAAATAAATCATTCAGTTAGTAAGCTCACTGTGAACTTTGAGTATTTCACACCTGCACCCATTTTTCCCATAAGCCATTCTCCTGAATTCTTGACAAGTTTATTTGTTTCCACACAGTGGAAGGAAAAACCCAAATGCCCAAAAGCTAAAAGAGAGTAAATTAATTAAAAAAAAAAAAAAATCATAGTTCATTCACTCAAGAAAGGACATAAAACTGTGCATAGACTATGGTATGATTTTAAACAACAAAAACACAGAACAAAGACTGGAAATACATCATGAAGTGGTCATGTCCCTGCAGCAGTGGACACAGCGACCACTCACATCTCTGCTTTCCTGAGCCTCTGTACCACATGCTGACTCCTCCTACTTCCCTGGGTCCTTCACTGGCATCTTGTCCTTCTACGGCTTAGAAAGGCTTTCAGGACATCCTGTTTTAGAGGTCTCCTATGCCTGCAAGGCCACAGGCGCCACACTGCTCAGGCGCCTCGGCCTGGGGCTCTCCGTCCTGGGGCTCGGCAAAGCTGATGTCCGCATGTGGACACCACCGCCTCACACGCGGCTGCTTCCTCTAGCCAAGTGCCTTCTTTCAGCTCCTCTGCCAACCTGGCCAAGTTCAAGGCTTAACTAAAACAGGCTCTTAAATTCTATGCCTTCCCAGATTCAAACAAACATATCTCGATGGCTCTTTCCCCAAACTGCTGACTATGCCTTGCCCATGCTTTCTATGTCGTATTACACTGGCGTTATTTGTCCGCACAGCTGTCTTCCTGCTTCTGGAAGGAAGTGAACTGTCTTTTGCATTTATCTATCTCGGAACATCTCGTCAAGATTGGGTTTGGCATACTGCACTCAGCATGTTGTAAGCACTGTGATAAATACTCGAGGAATGAATGAATGACTTAGTAAGTTTAACATTATCTCCAGGAACATTACTTTCCCTCCACCTTATAAACAAAATGCTCGGGAATGACTACACTGGCAATTTGCCATCAATAAAATTCTTAACTGTTAATGTTATTCAGTGGCTGCACTTGAGGTCAGTCTTTTATAGAAGAAAACATCACTCTTTTATAAATGTTACATTTTTAAAAGTTCATTCCTCACAGGTAAAGGGAGTTGAGAATTTCTTTACAGTGTGTTAGAGCACAGACCTAAAATGTCAGGAACCTTGGATTTGGGCAAGGCTTTTCTGAGGCCCAGCTGCCTCTTTTGTAAGAGATACTGTGATGAGTAAATGAGGTGACTCGTGTGAAGAAATGATCTGTGTGTGGTCTGCCCATCACTGATTATTAACGTTTCTGTGTGCACTTCCCTATCTGTGCCTTGCCATCCATATATGGGGACACAAAGGGTAAGCTTAAAAAGTGAAACTTGAAAAAGTCATTAGAAACTAAAAGTATGCTTTTTAGTGCATAATAAGCTAATTTTCATGATTTAAAATGCTTCCTATTAGTAAATTTTAAAGATGCAATTGGTTTTAATGGAATACTTACATTAACAATTAAAACAAAAAAACTAAAGAAGACTGTTTAAGGGAGCAGTTGGGATATGAATCTATTAACTAGTTATGAAAAGCAACTGATAAGTTCTTCAATAATTTCAAAAATAAAAGCTCGGGTTGCTAAATGCATTTTGAACTTACAGATTAATAAACAAAGTAATTTATATTATTACAAGAAAGAATCTATTATCACTTTAGGAAGTATCTGCCTCAAATTTCCCATTCCAGAAATGCTGTCGAATATATGTATCTTGTACTTAACTCACAACCCAATTAAACAGTTTATCTTTCAAAAGATTTTACTTGTTGACCAATTATCAGAAAGCTCTAAATTGGTGGGGTTTTTTGATTGTTCTTTTTTTTTTTCGTCCTGTTTCTCCTATCACAGAGAGAACAGGATTAGGACAAAGTAAGAAAATAAATGAGAAATTAAAACACAAAAAGGGAAAGGTTCTCCTTTTAACTTAGGTAATTAAACAGTTTGTAGAAAATGGCTCCTGGTACAGGTGCTATTCAAAGTATGAAATCTTTTTTTTTTTAATCCTCACCCGAGGATGTTTCCACTCATTTGAGAGAGGAAGGGCGAGAAAAAGGAGAGGGAGCATCGACCGGCTGCCTCCTGTACGCACCCTGGCTGGGGTGGACCCTGCGACACTCTGGGCCACCTGGCCAGCCTAAAATCTTTTTTTTTAGTCCACTGCTCTGTTCAAGATACGGGTTATTTATGAGAAATACATACTGGGAAATTACAGGTCAGTATTTTTCTTTCTATGAATTAGATCTATTAACTAGAGTCTGTTAGCCCTATACAAACTTTAATCATCAAATAAACTGAGGGAGAGAGAGAGGCTGGTCCTTCAAATTCCATGTGCAGAATTCCAGTTTCTCGCCCAGAGGAGAGTCCAGTTGTGTGTCACGGGAGATGAAGACTGTTACAAGAGTACTCAATACAAGAAAAGGGTTAATAAAATTCCTATTTTAAAAGAAAGGTACTTCTATACCTGCTGAACCACTATGAACGTTCCTAAATCATATGTCAATTAATTTATTTCTCATAATATGCAAATGAACAAGTTATATTTGATATCTCCAAAATAAAGCTGGTCCTTAACTGCTATCATTTAAGAATTCCCACTAAGCAATGCTTTTTATGGTACAGAGAAAGTAGTAAAACATTTATTATAAGAACGGTTTATATAATCTAATTCTAGAGCAGAAAGTAAATAAGACATGCAAGTCATAATGAGAAAATATTTCTGCCAAGATCAACAGTACACACTGGCTAGGACAGATTAATGGCTTATCTATAAAATAAATATAAACAAATACTAAATTCTGATATTTACTGTCTTTACTGAGGAGGAAAAAAAGTAGCAATAAGCACTATTTTTATTAATTTTATCCACATGTACTAGAGGAGGATTTCAACTAAATTTTCCTGAGACTTCACATCAACTAAGTCTAATAGGCATCTAGGCATCCACCCTGTAAAGTCCACTACAAAAAAATGTGGGTTGAAAATTAACATTGAAGATAACTTTAAATTTGCATAAATGGAAGTCTTTTCAAATCAAAGCTAGATTTAGAAAACCCAGAACTCTCTAATTTGCTTAAATATCTGAGGGCATATGAAATAGGGGAAAAAAGGTATTTTAAAAATATTCTGTCAACATTCAAAACCTTGATGTTTCTAAATATTTTACAGCATTTCAAATAACCTCATGAAAGCCCAACTCATGAATATATACTTAAATATTTATGTGTATTGCACCAAAACCACCTCATGCGACCATTAACTACAATACTAAGTTTTTAAAATTATTTTTTAAAATATCTTTATTGATTTCAGAGAGAGAAAGGGAGAGGGAGAGATAGAAACATCAATGATGAGTCATTGATCAGCTGCCTCCTGCACTCCCCCTACTGGGGATCGAGCCCACAACCCTGGCATGTGCCCTGACCAGGAATCGAATCCAGATTACCTGGATCCTAGGTCAATGCCCAACCGCTGAGCCATGCTGGCTGGGCACGACTATCTTTTAAACTGAGGAAATCAGTTTCTGCTCCAGTGTCTACTTCACGAGTCTAAGTAGCACCCACAGTCAATCACACTTCAGACTTACTGAACTCGTAACTCCTCTGTCTCCGTGCCTCAGCATGCGACCCATGTGTGGCCTTGATCTGACCTCGCACCCCCACTAGCCTAACTCCTAATCTATCTTCAAAACTCAGCTCAGATACAGGGAGACTCTGATCTCCTCCCCGCAAAGCTGGGTTAGCTGGTTCTTAGCCAGTGTTCCCATGCGCATGATTTGGATGCATAACTCCATCAAAGTCCTTGCCACGCTGTAATGAAATTCCCTCTGTACGTGCCACTCCCCTACTTCCCACTTGACTCTATGGTTGTTTCTTTACCACTTGAACCTAAAACAGTTTCTAGCCTATAGCAGAAACAGCAAAGACAGCTCTAGGAAAACTAATGCAGAACTGGGAAACTGCTGTGGCTACCAGGAATCATTTAGTTCAACAAATATGTGCGTGCCTAAGTGAGTTTCAAGTGTGGATCCACAACCAAAAGATACAGTTTTTGCTCATGGAGAGTTCCATTGATAAACAAATGAATATATTAACCACACATTACACAAAATAATCTAAGAATGGACTTGGAAATCATACCTCACTTTTTCTCCCACTTCATTCCCACATATGAAATCGAAATTCTCTAAATTTCATCCTACTAGAAATACTACCTCTCTACTTGACTACAACGCATGTGTCTGTAACGTGAAGGAGTTCACAAGCAATTAGCAAAAAAGGGAGACCAGCATCAATAAAACAGAGGTCATTTTAGTTCATATGGGGTTTTCCCAAGCATATCAATGTTTTGTGCCACAAGTTAACTGCAGCTGAACAGAAAGTATGCTAACGCTATGTTTAGTGCATGATTTGCAGAACATGGGGTTTTTCAGAAATACATTATTTTTCTACAGTAGAAATGACAGTACATTCATCTTTGATTAGCCACATTAAATTTATAAATGAAATAAGTATACATTTATTTATTAAATAAGCTACTTAAATTATTAAATAAGCCATGATTGTGTATCAAGGTCAGGAAGGAAAAAAGGGAACTAACAGTTACTGATGAGACTACTTTGTTAAGTGTTGTGTTAAAGGCTCTGAATACCTTGTAATTTAAATTCAATAACTGAGGTTTTACATTGAATATAAAAATAATTCACATTGAATTTATATGAAATGTGATCTAATTTATGGCCAGTCTGGTAAACTCAAAACACTGTTTTTATCATAGTCCTCCCAGCTTAAAAACCTACTTAGGAGTTTTCAGACTAGCCAATATCCTCGTGAATATAAAAACAAATTCTTAACAAAACTTTAGCAAGTCAAATCCAGCAATATATAAAGACAGTAATGCACCATGACCAAGTTGAGGTTATCCCAGGGATACAAGGTTACTTTAATGTTAAAAATACAACCAACAGGATTCATCATGTTAACAAGTGGGGAAAAAAACGCCCCAAACCATCATCTCAGCAGATAAATTTAAAGCCTTTGACAAAATCCCAAACCCATTCATGATGAAAAGTTTCAGCAAACTAGAAATAGAAAGGACAAGAATTTTTAAAGTAGTTATTACAGCTTAAAGGAAAGTATGTTCATAATGATTTCAAGATTGGCCATCTTAGAAGAGAAATAAAAACTATAAAAGAGAATCAAATTCAAACTCTATAACCAAAAAACTGAATACCTAAAATAAAAATAACCCAAGAAAGACTGCATTCTTTCCAGTTTCTCAAATTTTTCACTAGTAATCTGTACTGCTGATGGATACTGAATCCTAATTTTTAAAAACCTGAAACATAAATATCAATGAAACAATAAAAACCTGGACTAGAGAAACCTGTCATCTCTTGATTTTTGTGTGTGGTTTTCAATTTCTGTGTATTTAAAATGTGAAGGCAAGTTCATTGATTCATTTACTTAACAAAAAATTACTGATGGACTACTGATAATTAAAACACTGATGACATGAAGTCAGAAGAAAAACAAAAATAGTCTCTGCCCTCAAGGAGCAGACTCCTCGAGGAAAGAGTTCAGATCAAGGAAAGAGTTCAGACTCTACAGACCCCTTCTGATGACGTAACTGGAGGACTATTCATTTAATGAGATTAATTCTACCCCAACAAGACCCAAAGGGACCCTGTATATACTTGGCAAGGTACAGATAACACATTTCTCAAAATTTTAACAATCCTATTAATTTTGTAGTACAGATTTTCTTGTATGAACTTCGCTCGACAAAACTCTCTATTTTTACAGAATTTCTAAAAATTACACAAGTCAGAATTTAAAAATTTCTAGTAAAATATAAAATTTGACAACTGAAATTTCTATATTTTTTTGTTGTTCTAATAGATCTTGAGGGTAATTCTTATTTCTGAATCAATATTTTTACATGCTTATAAAAACAAAACAAAGCAAGGCTCAAAACTGTGGAGAAAGGTGAAACTAAAGAATGTCTAGCCCTGGCTGGTGTGACTTGGTTGGCTGGAGCGTTGACCCGTATGCTGAGAGGTGGCGGGTTCCATTCCCAGTTAGGGGACATACCCAGGTTTCGGGTTCAATCCCTGACAGGAACGCAACTGATCCATGCCTCTCTCTCCCTCTCTCCCTCCCTTCCTCTCTCTAAAACAAGCAAAAAAATATATATTTAGTAAAACTGTTTTTCTTTAAGATCCAAAAATGTAGAGATCACAAGTTCACGAGTCAGACATTCTACAAATCATTTTACAAAATGTTTTGTCATTTGAAAAGATATGAAGAACTCAGTGAATTAAAAAATAAGCAGACTCCATAAAACTATGAAGTAACATAGTGGGACTATAACAGCAGGTCAGAGCGTGGGCTCTGGGATTAGAAAGAAATGGGTTTAAGTCTAAGGTTTATTATCTTCTAAGATACAGGACCTTAGACTAGTTAACTGTCTCATCTATCGAACATCTGTGAACTATCTCAGGGTCATTGTGCAGATTAAATTTAAAAATTACTATTAGTCATATAAACTGATACAACTCTTTAGAAAGGCACATTGCCAACATTCCTGAAGTGTATTCACATGGACTGTTGTTGCACGGGGGAAAAAGTTAGAAGATTGTGTAAGTTTGGGAAACTCTGGTTTATTTCAGGGCTTTTCAGTTTTTAACATGTAAATGTACATTGAATATAACATTCAGCAACTCTAGAGCTCATCTGGATCATGGTTGGCTCACCTGATCAAATACTCATCCCAGTGGGTATTTCAAAGAAATAGTGTTCCACTGAAGTCAAATTTTAAAACTGTAAATTGGGCACTATGGAGAGCTGTAAAAGTTTCACACTCTCCTGATCCAGATCAATCCTGTGGCATTTTTATAAGAATATATGAAGAAACGAAGCCATTAAGAAGATACTTTGTGTAGTGTTATTTCTACAGCAAAAATCAGATAAAATCTCAATGTCCAATGTCAGCGGAATAAACAGTGATATGCCAATGTCATCAAGTGCTAGAATGCAGACTATAGAAATGCTTGTTAAAATAAAAAGAGAGAATCCAATTTTCTATGTGTGTTAGAATTATAGCAGTATAAAAATGTGTGTATATCTACAAAGACTTGCAAGACTAATAGTGGAAAATGACACAAGTTAACGTTCCAGATAGTGGGACCGTGCTAATCCCTTTATTTAGTTTTTAATTTTTATAGCACTGTGTATACAATAGATAAAAAGAGGTTTTCTGTAAAGAAAGATACAAAGGTAAGACTATCGATTAAAAACTATTTTAATATGGCTGTTTTGCTACAGAGTTTCCTGGCAATCATTAATATTTCAATTACAGGACCATTCAAAGACTGTCAGCATGCAAAAGAGGCTGGCTATTCGATCAGTGGGATTTATATGATTAAACCTGAAAACAGCAATGGACCAATGCAGTTATGGTGTGAGAACAGTTTGGACCCTGGGGGTTGGACTGTTATTCAGAAGAGAATAGATGGCTCTGTCAACTTCTTCAGAAACTGGGACAATTATAAGGTAAATCAGTGAATCAGACCTGAGGGAGATAGAACAAAATAGCTCTTGCAAAAGTAGCCGTTCTATGCAATAAGTTACACACACAGTAAAAAGTAACTATCCATATGTTTCTCGTTAGTGACATTTGTCAGAAAGATGATTCTCATCTCCAGTTTTAAAGTCAAAATTAAAATGTAAAAAGAAAACTGAACATGTCCTTTAAAATGACCCTTCAGTATGGATGACTCACATTTATGCCATTCTTTGCGAAGACTACTCCTAATTCCATTTTCTAAGGCAATAACTTTTTTATGACCACATCTGTACCCATCATCAAGTATATTTAAGCAACAATAAAAAGTATAAGACTTTAAAAAAATGACCCTTTTTCTAGGACTAATTGCCTCTGATAGTCATGCCACCGTGTTTTAAGTTGATGACACCAGAGACTGGTGCTGTTGGGAAGTAATATACACCTAGGGCCAGAATCACGCAGTGCCAGCCAGTTTTGGAAAGGCGAACAACTAGTCTTTGTTAATAATTTTGATGTTCATCATGCTAATTTTTTAATGAGTGGTATATACTTTGTTTAAGGATGGCAGATGGGAGAAACTGTATTTTCTAGATGGTTAATTTTTCAATCAAAACCATGAAGTAACTGAAGTAACGTGTGATTACTCACTCTTAGGTGGTATTTTACTGACAGCTAAAAATGAGACATTAATATATCCATGTTAGAAGTTGTGTAAATTTCTAAACAAGTACTAGGAAAAAGAAATTCAGCAGCACAACCTCCTTGGTGAAGATCAGGTTTACTAAACTTCAAGTCTGCTGCATACAGGCAATGGCAGATGCTTACTGAAATAGGACAGTTAACTGATTTTTTTTCAAACTTTAATATACAATTTTTCAGAGGTGGAACTTTGAAGATTATTACTTTATCTTCTCATATTTACTAATTTTATTTATAATAGAGCTCAAGAGGGTAATTTGTTCTAAGACAGATATCATTTTTATTCTATGATCACCATGCTAGGTATCCTTTTTGTTTGACTATGGTGGGGACAGTATCTATATACTTTTAGGAAAAAATGAGCTCTTTGTATGAGAGCCATCAGGAACCCTTTTCAAGGGTCTGGGTAGTTCATTAGTTAATGTTTCTAGTAGCTATGAACCACTTTTACTCTCTTTTGCCTTTATTTGTAGGGTTTGAAACTAGCTGTGCAAATAAATACTACTGGCAAATTAAGAGAAAGCAAAATAAAAGAAAGTGACCCTGTGGGGCTCATAAAGATCAGGTGATCTACTAAAATAGAAATTCATACCACCACCCAAACGACCACATCCGTACCCATCATCAAACGGCCAATATCTTTATGCTCAAATGTTTAAACGTATCTATTAAAATGTTTACTATCTCTACAATTATTTATGTACTCATGCTCTTTTTTTATTCACAGAAAGGGTTTGGCAACATTGACGGAGAATACTGGCTTGGATTGGAAAATATTTATATGCTTAGCAACCAAGATAATTACAAGTTGCTGATTGAATTGGAAGACTGGAGTGATAAAAAAGTCTATGCAGAATACAGCAGCTTTCGCCTGGAGCCTGAGAGTGAATTCTACAGGCTGCGCCTGGGAACGTACCAGGGAAACGCTGGCGATTCTCTCATGTGGCATAACGGCAAACAGTTCACCACCCTGGACAGAGACAAAGATACGTACGCAGGTGGGCAGCAAGCACACTGACGCGCGTTCTTTAGCATCACCGTGCCCTGTGCACGACACACAGCCGTTCGTACAGCGTGTACGACTAAAATCTTTCCAGGAAGGCCATTTTGGACTCAAAGGGAATACAACCTGGAAAGGGACAGCTTTAGTTTAGGGTCTCTTCTATAACTGTAAGGCAGTGATTTTCAACCTTTTCCATCTCATGGCACACATAAACTAATTACTAAAATTCTGCGGCACACCAGAAAATACATATTTTTTGCCAATCAGATAAAAAATAGGTATAATTTTGATTCATTCACACCGGGCAGCTATTGTTGTGGTGGCTGCTGTCATTTTTTTATTTGACAAACTAAAGGAAAAGGTCAGTGCCCTGACTAAATAGCCAGGTATTGCAAGTTTTAAACATTCTTGCGGTGTACCGGCTGAAACCCCTGGTCTAAAGCAATCCCAGAGTGTGATGTCTGTGAAGAAGGGGCTGTTGGTATAACTTGGAGGGGTGGGGAATGGAAAACAGAAATGCATTCATCTGGAAGTAAAACTCTCAACTGCCTAAAATTCATAACAGACACTTACTGGACATCTCCCATGTGCCAGGCTGGTGCTGAGGACACAGCAGGGAACAAAGTTCCTGCCCTCTGGAGCTTACTCCCTAAGAGGGAGACAAATGGTTTGTCAGGTGGTGACAAGCCCTCTAAGGAAAAAAAAACCGATTAAGAGAACAGAAAGCGGTGGGCAGCGGGGGGGTGGGGTGGGGCGGCCAAGAGAGCTTATTGTAAGAAGATACCATCTGAACAAAGACCTGAGGGAGTGACGGAAGCAAGCCATCTGGGTACATGGGTAAAGGCATCTCTTAGTTAAGGGGAACAGCCAACGATTGCAACGTGGTATAGGAACAAAACCAAGCTTCATTCAGAGGGGAAATTAATATTCTCTATAGAATCAATTAGGCCATTCACATAGCTTTAATTTTAATACACTTTTGCCTCCTTAACCCAGGTTGCTGGCCCTGATAAAGAGATTATCACCCCCCAAAATTGATTTATATTTCTCTTCAGCTGTAACCTGGCAAAGATTTCAACTTATTTCACACCGGCAAGAGGGGAAAAAAGGAAGAGCAAAATAACCATAATATATGTCTTCTTTATAGGAACCAATTTAATCGCTAGTTATGCTGCTTTATATTATTTTTTGCTATTTTGAGAATTCAATTTCCCCCAAACTTTACTCTCTTTAGCAACTTGCTATCTTTCCTTCCCATCTCCTCAATCTCTCTCTCACATGCAAACAATGCTTGCATTTTATTTACCCTGGTACCTGGAGAATTAAATCACTTAAAAAAAAAACAAGTCCCAAGCAAGCAAAGGGCAAGATAAGAAAGGCAATTCAAGTGATCTTTCATGTACTTAATATTTAAGCAACAGTAACAGAATGAAGAAAGAAAATTATAAAGATAAATGTTAACAGAAATCAGTCAGAAAAACGAACCGTTCCACAGGCAGAGTGAGTTTCTGGCGATGTGCGGAGGACCACACTTAGAAGAGACGTACTCTGATATCTCTGTTTTTTCCTCCAAGGGAACTGCGCGCACTTTCATAAAGGAGGCTGGTGGTACAACGCCTGCGCGCACTCTAACCTGAACGGGGTGTGGTACCGAGGAGGCCACTACAGAAGCAAGTACCAAGACGGAATCTTTTGGGCCGAATACCGTGGGGGGTCCTACTCCTTGCGAGCAGTTCAGATCATGATCAAGCCTATCGACTGAGGGAGACAGCCTACACCTCAACAGAGCTCTGCCTTTGTCAGTCTCTGAAAACGCAAATGTTACACGTATATCATTCTGCACAATTCATTTTTACAGATATAGTTTTTAAAATGAATTTTACCACATAACTATAAAAGGGGATTCATGAACCTAGCTTCATTTTCCCTCAATATACTACAGAAGATTATTAGTTTCCATAATCTTAGTTACTTTAAAAATTACATTGACTAAATATGGGGAACATTTGTTTTCTAAAATGTAAATATTTGTCACAATGTAAAACAAACCTCAGCTTTATTTTAAATCAAAATTGAATACATATTTGACATCCTTAGTAATTTACTTAAAAACTTTATGAGATTGCTCTTGCTGCCAATGAAAAAATATTTTTAAGATTTCAATCTAGTACATTTTATTTATAAAAAAAATAGACAGGAAATTAGAGAAAACTCTAGTTTTGCCAACAGAAAATACATTTTGCATTAAATAAAAGTTATTTCAAGTTGAATCTGTGCCTTTCACATGAAACAATTAAATCTAAATTCTTTTTTTTTTTTAAATCTTCACCAAGGATATTTTTTCCATTGCTTTTCAGAATGAGTGAAGGGGGGAGAGAGAGAGAGAGAGAGAAAGAGAGAGAGAGAGAGAGAGACGCATCGATGTGAGAGAGACACATCGGTTGGTTATCTCCCATATGTACCCCGACCGGGGCTGGGGATTGAGCCTGCGACCGAGGTACGTGCCCTTGGCCAGAACTGAACCCCGGACCCTTCAGTCCGCAGGCCCAAGCTCTAGCCATTGAGCCAAGCCAGCTAGGGCTACATCTAAATTCTTAACAATATATTTTATGCCAATTTCTCAAAAGAATTAAGTGACCCACAGTATTAAAATACATTTTAAAAACAAAAAATGTAGACAATATCTAAATGGCCAATTTATAAAAAGAGAAATGTACAAATAAATTTTTCAGTATTATCTTCATATGATTTGCTGAACAAAATCTCCTGAAATGTATTTTATGTTGTTATATCAGCAAAATATTAATATTATAAAAATGCAGAATATTTAGTGAGCCAATGGTCTAATGGATCTGAATTATAATGCTAAGCTTATTTATAAATACTTTCCCTCCCTAACATACTGATCCTTACTATTTGGAAAATTCCTGTCTGCTATTCAAGTCAGAAAGCTTGGACAGCTTTGCAACATTACTGCACACCTACAGGTGGGACTTAAACAACTGCAAGGAACTTTTAGGTGTTTCCCCAGTACTGAGATTCTGAGATTCAACAGCTTCAGAGCAGAAACCATAGGGGTTTGGCTGGTCCAAATCACTAATTCCATTTTTAGTGTGTATGTCTTTAACTCATCTTTGCAACTAACAGCATTACCACCAACCTTCTGAAACAATTTCCTTCCAGAAACATGTTCATTGCTTATAGCTGATCTGTTAATTCGTGAACTAAAAATTTAGAGAAACCTCATGAGACTTTTGCTCAAACAAAAAGAAAATCCAATAAGAACTGAAGACCACCATTTATTTGAATAACTCAGGCCCACCATCATGACTAATGTTCCTCCTCTGGCACATCTCAAAATAAAACTTCTGGCGAGAGAAGGTAAGAGAACAGCAAACCCTCACTGTGGTATTCTTTGTCTTACCCCTGGTCCTCTTAAATAGTTTTCAAGGCCCTCCCCACCACCCAAAATATCTGCTGTAAGATTTCTGGGAGAAATTAGGCATCCAATTGTTATATCAAATCTCAGTTAAATAATACCTTACTAGGGCATTTCATTTATTGACACAACTGTAGCATATCACTCGAACATCCAAAATGCGAGCAAAGAGAAGTCTTCAGAATTTTCACAGAAGAGGAATATTCGTGAAACTAGTACGATGTGAAAGTCAACATACAAACTAGAAAACTGGGCTGAGAGCTAAACTGCTGTGGCCACTGGGCCCATTCTACTCTCCTTCGCAGAGCTGATGTGGCTCTGCTCAGAAGGTCTGGCGAACGTTACGACATGCAGGGGATGATTGAGGGTAGGTTCTCAAGCCGAACTGCTGGGGTCTGTGGCCCAACTCCACCATCTACCAGCTGGGCAACTCTGGGCAATTTATATATCTTGCCTCAGTTTTCTTATCTATAAAATGGGGATAACAACAGTACCTAGCTCATGTGAATAGTTTGAAAATCAAATGAGTAATAATACATGTGGTAAAACATTTAGAATAATGCCTGATGCAAGTAAGGACTCAGGAGACTGTAGTACAGGAGACTCACCTCTGTACTCTCTGTAATACCTATCATGGTGCCGTGCAGAGTAAGTGATCAATAAATGTGTTAAAAGAAACAATATCCAAGTTTTCAGGCAAAAAATTACACTGACCCATGATATTCATTACAACCTAATAGAGCCATGTCAGCTATTATAGCAGATATGAAAGAGACTAGACCGTAAGAAAATAAAAAGACAAATTAAGGCAAGAGTAGCCATAGTAGAAATTTCAGCCTAATGAGGATTTTTAAAAAAATATGTTTTTATTGATTTCAGAGAAAGGAAGAGGGAGAGAGAGAAACATCAATGAGAGGGAAACAGCGATCCGCTGCCTCCTGCAAGCCCCCTACTGGGGATCCAGCCCGCAACCCAGGCATGTGCCTTGACCGGGAATCAAACTGGCGACCTCCTGGTGCATGGGATGACACTCAACTAACTAAGCCATGCTGGCTGGGCTCTTTTATTTTTCTAATTCTCATCCAAGGATATGTTTTCCATTGATTCTAGAGAGAGAAGAAGGGAGAGGAAGGGGGAGAGAGAGAGGGAGGGAGGAAGGAGGGAGGGAGAGAGAGACAACATCGATGGGTTGCCTCCTACAAGCACCCTGACCAGGGATCGAACCAGCAACCCGGTAAGTATGGTGACCAGGAATCGAAGCCTCGACCCTTCAGTGCATGGGATGACGCTCTAACCAACTGAGCCATACTGGCCAGGGCCGAATGAGGATCTTATGAGAGAGCAGACAGGTCCCTTGTGTGGCAGGAAAGGCCTAATAGCTATCTACTTTGCAGGTTACTTAGGAATAAAAATGTGGTTGCCTTGCCTTCTTCAATAAAACTGAGCTATAACTTTGGAGCTGGCTACAGAAAGACTCCTTATGTCAGTTATTCTTAATAAATGAAGCTTATCGTAAAAAGGATTCAGACTCTGCCGTTCTCAATGGGAGGCCATTAATGCCTAGGAAATTTGGCATCTCTGAAGTCAACTTTTAAAACTTGAGATTTTGGATATGCCAATATTAGACACCACCTTGAAATTTAGTAGGTATCTACAAATAAACATATCCTTAGCTTCAAGCCTGGTAAGAGCATAAAGACCAAGTTTTCAATCTGATGTTCACTTGACTCTATGAGTCATGATGTGAGAATGCTAATTCTTCTAGCATTACTCTTCTTAGGACTCCTACTGGTAGTAATATAAAAAGCCTGTAAAAACTTCTGTAGTCATGAGAACGTTTTAAATTACTTGTATGTCTGTACTAATGTAATACTATTTTTATATACTTAAGAGTAAGTTAAAGATTATTGCACCTTAACAATTAACAACTTTTCAGTCTTTTATTTTAGGGTCTGTGAAAGACACTGAAGAAAGAAAGGAATGATTCCACTTACAATGCCATAATCCCATCCCTACCTCCAAAAAAGCCATTTAAAAATAAGCTCAGTTTTCAACTTTACCAGTGGGGTTAAAAGTTATAATTCTATAGATAATCAGAAGAAAGACTAAAGAATGAACTCAAAATTTCAATCTACAGACTCCTAAACTATTGATATAATTCCATACTGTTTTTCTTGACCTATAAGTCTTTATAAGTCAACTTACTCTCCCTTGTCTCAGTTTCTTCACTTGTAAAATATGAGTATCACTTACCTTCCAAATGGTTAAGAATTAACTTATGTAAAGTACACAGCATTGGGCATATAGTATTAAGTGCTGAATAAATGTTAATTATTAAGATTTTTATTATTCTTCTCCTGTTAAGGTTTCCTTAAAAGATTACAAATTACTGAAACATCAACAGTTGGAAGCAATGCTGGCAAAGCTGTTGGAACTGGGGGATCACATTCTCTTTGCGGCTGAAATGCAGCTCTGCAGAGCTGTTTTGCTGCTTTTTAAGAGAAAGGTTCTTCAAGAAAAACTATGAGCATGGGAAAGGAATTAACGCAACCCCATCCCCAGCCCTTTTATATCACAAGTCAATGAGTGATCTAAAATAAACTTCAGAAGCTACGTACACCATTAAAGAATGTGAGAAGAATTTTAAACACAGAAAAAAGAATGAGGGTGAAAGAGGGTATAAACGAGGTCATGGAAAACGGGGGTAATGCTGGCCGAAGACAAGGCCAGGCTGGCTGCCACCTGGTCAGAGCTCACTCTCAGGACTCAGAAGAAAACGCCTGAACACACTTCACTGCTGTTTCAGAATACAGTACAAAGCACGTAATCTACTGAGATGAGTAAGGTAAAGTAATCCGTGGTGTGCATTACCTACAAACCAAACCAAAGAAAGGAAAATGGAATAACACGCTTTAAATATTAAGAGCCAATGACATTTTTTAACCATTAGGTATTTTTCAGATCAGTTCAGAGCCTTTTATACATTTAACCAAGTACAACTCTACCAAACGGGATGGAAAAAAGATCTCAATACCCATAGAGCTGCAGAAAGCTTTGGACTTTGTTAAAATTATCTGAATAAAAAAATGGAAAGAAAAAGAAAAAGCACTATTATTTTTGAAAATATCTGTGCATAGGTTAATAGAAGTTTCTAAAACTAATGTAAAACTAAACAACCATATTTTACTGAGAGATCAAGATGGGTAGAAACTAGTGAAAAATAAAAGTATCAGATAAATCCTGAAGATCCTTGTAAGTCTGGGCATGTCTTAAACATCTCATTAGCCGTGTCGAGGCCACTTCTAACAAGGCCTGGCAGGGACAGGTACGTTCCTCTTCCATGACACAGGAGATAGGAAAGGAGAGTCACAAGGCAGTAAGAGCAACCTGAGCCATGAGTATTCAGGAGCTGTGATGTTCCACACATGCAGGGACAAAGCCCACTTCATTCCCTGCTATGCATCTAGCACCAAGCATGCCCCCAAGCAAATACTGGTTAGCTGGCCGATGCACCAAAAGAAAACTGGGGGTGGATAGGAGTTAATGTACATAAAAATGCCACACAAATTTATTGCATTTAAAACCAATAAAGTTACGGGACCAATGGGAAGAGCCGGAAAAGTGTATTTAATAATTTAATTAAGAGTATCATTTAATGTTACTAAGTGCCTGTTTTTGTTCCAGATGCTAAGGACCAAGCCTTGAGCCAGAACAAAGAGCTTACACTCTGCTGACGGGAGACAGATCCATGTACATCATGATGAAAATAAAATAGCGCCTTTCAGAGAACAGGGGATGAAGAGGGCACTGTGTCCCAGAGGGTTATTCTAAAAACAGCTTTTCTCTTCTCAAAAGAAAGGTCTAGTATGAAAATCTCACATATTAAATAAAAAATTAAGAGAGTGTGTAGGAGGGGGAGCTCTCCCTACAAGAGCGAGGAGTTGTACCTAGATACACCAAAATGAGGGATCTGTGCTCTACAGAAGGGCAGAAGCTTGCAAAAACTCTGCTTCTACTTGGTAGAAAGCAATATACGAAACTGCAACAATTTACTTACCATCAGAGTTTTAGAAATACAGGGTGGGGCAAAAGTAGGTTTATAGTTGTGAGTATACACAACACAGAGTTTATTCTTATATTATTACTTATTAATTACTGCATTATTTTCCATACAAACTGTAAACCTACCTTTGCCCCACCCTGTATGCTTTCTTTCCCAGAAAACATAAGCTTGTTGAGCTACTGCATCTTCCCAAAATTACGTAAAGAAAGTGGAAATGAGGCTGGAAAACACACACACAAGAGTATCATGTTTCATACAACTAAATTATTTTTACACAATGCTCTGCTTTTCTTTCTCTCCAGCAAAGCAAAACTTCCCATGCCAAATTCTTCCATAAGCCCCTTAAGATTGCTCTCCAATGACAAGAACAAATGAGTGCTGTTAATGATTTTCAGATTTGAGGCAATAATTCTCATATAAAATAATTTTTTCCTTGAGATGTGCCAAAGTATTCCTCTCCAGAAAAACTGTATCTTTGTTCTAAGAATTATTTACTATATTGTCTGTCCAGGCTTATTTTTACCTTGAGAGAACCAACAGAAGAGACAACTTTTCAAGAGATGATGAATTGAAAGCCAAGAAAACATTTTCTACTTTGCAGAATTTAATCCACATTGAATTACAGATAAATCTGGCAGTATCAAAGTAAAGAGTTTTGTCAGTATGTAAACCTCCACCTCCTTTTTTAAGTTTCACAAAGAATGGTTGGTTTTCATCATAATTTTTAGGAGCAAAACACCATTAGCTTGGATCACTTCTGTCACGTTAAGAAACATGCGATGAGCCTTTACCTCCACCTCCTCTCTAGGCACTACAGATCCCTCTGGCTGATCTATTCTTCATAAGAACCTTTGCAGGCGCAAGGGACAAAGGGTAGCATTATGCAAATTATGATGCTTGAAGAGGGACAGTTAAATAGAAACCACCAATTTGTATAATGAATGTTATCTTTCAAACGTCTTCAGGGCAAAATGCCCTATCAAACTGTACAGCATCTTGTAAATGTTGACATTTTTGGCAACTGTAAAAGGCCTAGTTTCTTATAAGGGGTAAAGGATTCTAAAATCAAGACAAGTTAAATTTAAAAATCGTGATCCTAATTCATTTTAAATTAGAACAAAATATGAACAAAGTACTTATTACCAGGATATAAACTATTGTTAAAGCGTCATTCTTCATAACACTTTAGTACTGAAGGTCAGGAATGAAAAAGGAATCAGCTGTCTGATGTAAAGAAATCAAAGTCACAGTTGTGTAAGTTGAAAATGCTTCTCATTTTCTTAAGAAAAGCATGTGTATTTTGATAGATGGAATACATTTAATTTCAAGTTTTGCTATAAAATAAAACAAAACCGTCACTATATTAAAAAGGTGACTTTAATGCTGGAAACAAGCTGAACTGAGTCTCAATAATTTACCTGACAAATGTTTCATTTTTCTTTCACAAGCCTACCAAATATTCATGCCAAATGTTGCACAATCACATCACAGTCTCAGTTGCTTCACAAACTAGTAGAGGGATGAATAATGATATGAAGACTATAAGTACATAAAATTATGTAGATACTAAAATGTATATTCTCTAATTTACGTTCTTTGCCATTTTCCCCCTTTTGGTTTCTGATTTTGGATAACCCTCAGAAAGATGCATCTCATTTCAACAGCAAAAACGAGAAGTAGGGGAGGAGAAATCCAGTAACCCCCCAGGTCTCCAGTGTGGTGGAGCAGTGTAGGCAATGCTACACTGCGATCGCTGGTACACTAAGCTAGGAGGTAAGATGGGGATCAGGTGAGGAGGAAGGGGAACGATGATGAATTTACTTCTGAACATGCTGAATTAGTTACCTAGAGATATCTCACGCAATCAGTATCTGAGTACCCAAGACGTTACCAGGCCCCAGGAATTACACAGACAGCTGGATGTATAGGTCTAGTCTAGATCTGGGAGTAACTGGGTGATATGTGGAAAAAGTCTGAATGAGACCACTCCAAATGAGTTTAAAGAGTAAGAAAAAACATGGGCTGGGGTACCTCTAGAAGAACAGACTTAACACAAAGGCAGAGAAAGAGCAGCCAATAAAACAAAAGCCAGAATATAGAAGGTAAACCAAGTGGAGAATTTCCAGAAGCAGAAATAACTAGTATCGACCTCACAAATTTAGGATGAGGCTTGAGAAATACTTATTAAATGTTTTAACTTGGAAGTTAGTGGTGACCGTATTGGGGAAATTTCTACAAGTGAAGAGGGAGACAACAGCATGCGGAGCAAAAGCAAGCAGCAAGGAAAGGGAGGACCAGGGTCCCTGTTACTAGCATAGGGGGGAAGTGAAGGCGAGTTACATGGGAAGATTACAAGTGAAAGGGAAGATTCTGGGCCACGGGAATATACAAGACTAAAGAAAACTGAAGAGAAGGAGCCAATGGAGACCAAACTGAAGATGTAGGAAAGATAATGGTTTTAATGTTTTCTCCAAATTAACTTCTGCGCCTCAATACCTGCCTCATTTGCTTTAACCCACAGAAATCATTATGGTGTTTGTTTCAGGGGCCAGGGCTGGGAGAAAGCAGGTATATTAATAGAAAACCTTTCCAGATTCCAACTAACCTCCAACTATGCCTCTCTCTCTGTATGCACATGAGTGCACGTATGTGTGCACATGCAGACACCTCAAATCCCGTCCTGAAGTCTCCATTGTGGAAAATATAAAACAAAGACCCCTGAGCTACACATCACAGCATCAGGATTTATATTATTTTGCCATTATCTCTTTTTCAATAGAAAATAACCCTTTTCTAAAAGATATGAATTATGGAATCTAAGAAAAACATTTCAATGAGAAAACAACAATCACAGAGCTAGCAGATTTTAGAATGGGGGCTTAGCAGGTATAATTGGAAAGATGCTAGATATCAAGACTTCAGATAGAGGGTCTGTCAGTAATTAAATTTTAGGACTATGAGCCGGGTCTTCTGCCTTCTGGACCTTGGTTTTCTCAAATATAAAATTAGTGGATTAGAAGAGATCACTGTGGTCCCATCCAGCCTTAAAAAGAATATGATTCTGGTCCTGTGTGTATTTCTAGGGAAGGAGAACAGGGCTCATAGAAGGCAATTCAACAACTTAAGAAGTTAGTATGGTGGTGCCATTTTGGAATTGAGGGTTGCCAATTTTCACTTTAATATTCTTATGCTATAAAAAGTTTATGTTCTTATAAAGTTTGAAGATACTGATTTTTAAAAATGCTCTATTCCTCTTCTCCCTCAAATAACATTTTCAAGACTGCACAGACAAGGCTACAGTAAAAAGTGGACACATGCACAACGCCTCTCCTAATATCCAGCTTAGAGCCCCTCTGGTGCAGTCATGCTCACTATGGCCCTGAGCTGCTTATCACAGGAACAGAACACAATATTCTGGTCTATAGTGGCCATTATCTATAGTGTTTAGGGGCATTCTGCCTTCTGCACAGGGTGCACAACATTCCCGATTCCCACTGGAATCGTAGGAGGTCCCACAATGTTCTAATGAGCTCAATTCTTATCTGACAAACTAAGGCTGATGCTCCATAGCGACTGAATGAGTCCAGACTGCTTTGGGCTCTACGTTGTTTTCTAAGTCACTGGTACTGTAAAGATGTTAAAAATAACACTGTGGCATCTCCTGAACAAATAACAGGCTTTTCAATTACTTTCAAAAATAGCTATCAGAAAATCCAGTATGAGTAGTTACATAAAACATAAGAGTGGAGACGGGAGAAAAAGGGATATTAGAAATAAATAAATGTGTATCATTTGATTACTCTGTATACAGGATCAAACCAACTTATTTTAATTCATGCTAGACATATATCCTATATTACATTTTCTGTATGTAAACTTACACACACACATTTTTTAAAGGACAGTTTGAGGCTTCTTTTTATTCAAATACCTAACAAAACATTATTCATATTTTGTTAAAAATAATCTTATAATGTTATTGCTTAAGTAATTCTTGGAATTTATAAACACTGTAAAATATACAGTAAAGAGATAAATCTTTAGTCAAGTGATATATAAAATACAGATTTGTTTGTCTTAGCACTAGGCTAAATTTGCACAGCCAAACAACTTTTTTAGTCCACAAAAACAATAACACCAACATTCATTGAGACTATTTTTCAAAGTTCACCCTAAAATATCTGCCAACTATATAAAATATAAACTTATGATGCTAAAAGTAAATTCAACAAATCTCCTGATCAATTTCTTTAGTGTTAAATATTTTTACAGCATTAAAGTACATTGCAAACTACTGTTTCATTCTTTAAAAGCATTACAAAATAGCTAAAATGTATTGTTTTATCATCTAGTCTATCTTTAAGAGAAAATGAGAGTCTATGAAAAACCTTAAGGGCAAAGGCTAATTTAACATGAAAATACACTCCAGGTAATAAGATCACATATTCCTTTAGTCAATTTTTTTCAGCTTAATAATTGCAGTAATTTTTAAAAATGTTACACATACTTTTAAACTATCTTGAATTTTATACAAATTACTGATTAAGCAGAGCAACAACCAGGCATAATGAACACACAGTGACATCAACTCACCTAAATAGGGAATGCAGGGTGTCATCTTTAAGCTACTTATATAGTCTCTGAGTCTTTTGTAGTTATCTTCTTTACTCATTACATATTCTAATTTTTCAAAGGTAGTTTTGTCTTTTCGACTTAATAACTAAAAAAACAGAAAAGCCTAAGTTATTTCCAAATCCCATTTTATTATAGCAAAGACTTGAAGTTGTGTTATATTTACTGTAAATTTGTCTTTAAATTAAATTTTATTTAATTTCAGAGTTATAGCTTCTTTAATTATATTTTGGTAATACGTTACAAAATCAGACATGTCTATTAAGATAATAAACCCAAATCTATTAACTATAAAATATAGTATCTTGTATGTACATAAAATCATTCAGTTACTTAGTAAATTACAATACATTATTTCTCATCTTTACTATTTTTAATGGTTAAGCAATTTTTGTTGACAAGTTTTTCCTGACAAATCTAAACCATGGCCACAATATTTGTAAACTGATCTACATTTTTGGATTTTCGACATTTTTTCTTTGATCCCTCTGACCAGTTCTATATCACACACAGTTGAACAATCAGCTGAGACTGTTTTAAGAGGCTTGAGGGTAGATCTGTTGTGAGTGTCCTTTAAAAAACATGGAGATAATCAAGGAGAAAAAAAAAAGACGAGCAAAGTCAGTCGCCCAAATAATATCAACTAAAAGGTTCAGAAAATATTTTTTAAGTATTCTAAAGACTGAAAAAAAAAATACTTTGCTCTAAACATATGAAGTTACTATTTCATTACGCTGTAATAATATTTCACTTTATTTATATAATAAAATATTAGTGTTATTTTACAGCATGTAAAACCAATAAAATTCTCATCCAATTCTACAATGAGGTTGACAGCAAAATCTGTGTATTAATTTAGAGATGAGGAGACTGAGATTCAAGGTGATGAAAGGGTTAGCAAGGAGCAGAACATACTAACACTCTCAGTCATCAGCTCACAAAGACGTAGGTCCCTGGTTTTTAGGGTCTGGAGCTGGTGCTGGAGATAAAGAGTATCTGACACCTAATACACTTTCTTTCTAGTATTATAAGTACAGGGTTGGGATTGATGCTGGAATCTATTTTTTCATAGACTTCAAGAAAGATGCAGATTACCTTCAGATAAACTATCCGAAAAATGTCTGATCAGTATCCCTCCCTCTTTAAAACACAAGATTTCAAAGAGTCCTTTGCTTTAATGTTTTAGATAGATATTCCATGATCTTAAACAGTGGTTTCACAATCTTTTCCCTGGTCCAGCTTCAATATACTCGATGAGCATTTTCAAGATTAGGTGCGAATTTCTGCTACCTACGCTCATGCCTTAGGTGATCCCATCCAATCCATGTTTTAAATACTGTCTTTATGCTGATGATCACAAAAATATATCTATAGTCCCACTGCTCTCTTAAACTTGTATACCTAACTTAGACCTTACAGTTCCACATGGATATTTATCAGCCAACTCAAACTAGAAATGTGTAAAATGGAACCCACTCCCTGCCCACTGATTCTCAATACCTCCCTGAAAGATCAGCAAATAGCATCTCCACTACCTGACTTGATGCCGCCTCTCTGCCTCATCTCCTACCATCAACCACTCCCTTGCTTACTCCACTGTCAACACTGACCACCTAGCTATTCTTTGAGTGTTATTAGGGCGTTTGTACTGGCTACTGCATCTGCTTGGAATTCTCTTTGCCTGGACATCGCCGTGAGTGGTTCTCTCAGTTTCTCCAGGTCTCTACTCAACTGTCACTTATCAGAGACTCTCTTACAACAACATACTAATGAAATACTTCCTTGCTTTCCCTTCTATCCCATTTACTCTGCTTTATTTTTCTTCAGAGTCTTCACCACTATTTGTGATATATCATTTATTTACACACAGTTTATCTTTTCCCAGTAGAATGTCAGCTATGTAGGATGGGGCTGTCTACATCACTCACTGTCGCATCTCAAGCAATTACACAGTGCCTGGCACAATACGGAATATTTTAAAATTTAATATAAACATCAAACATTTTATTTAGATTAATAATAGAGCTGTTACTAAGTTTAAAAAAATCTTTTCCATGCAAATACATGAAGGAGGCAATGAGGAAAAGGAAAGTTAATTGGAGGGAAACGTAGCTCTTTTCTAAACCACAAAATAAATCAGAGTATAATTCTTTTCCCTAAAACTTCAAAAATGGAATTCATAACTGAGTATTTATAATCATTTCCATTCCTCCATGAAATTCAAATTAAAAAAAGAGAATAAGGACACCATTATTAAAAAATAAACTTTAAAGTAAGAAAACCCTTCACCCAGGAGTTTCTAAAATACAAATAAAATATAAAGAGGAGTGTAAGTTCTTCCACACTAACGTTTTTCCAATATAGAAATCTACCCTGGTTTCCACCAGAAACATGTCTCTGCAGACACTATGAAAAGTGAAAGCAACACTAGGCTAATTAAAAAGTTAGATTTTAGTAATTAAAAAAAAAAAAGCTTTTTAGTCAGTTGTGTCTGTCACAGGACCCTAAGAATACACTAATCCTTTAATAAACAAAGTCTGTCTGTCCTTATTAACATTAAAGAACAGTATTAGATATGAACACATTTAATTAAATGTAAAATTTTACTTATATAAATCTAAACCAAAAAATACCTAGAAAGCCTGAGGCCAGTATCATGTGACTCAAAGATGAAATACACAAATTTGCAGAAGTCAAAATTCACATCCTGACCTTGTTAATAAGGTAACAAACTAAATACGATTAGCAAACCAGGACGTGCAGCAACACTGCCTAACCACATGCTCACCCTATTTCCCATCATTCCTAAGGAAAACTCCCCAAAAGCTGACTGAAATAATAGAAATCTAAGTCAGTATAGTGTTTGAATCTTAAAATTTAGATTTTTCTCAAACTTTCCAAAAGCATAATTTTTACATGATAAAATGTAATTTTCTGTATTTACTTCCCATCAGTAAACACGAAAGGCTGTATTGTCTACAACTCTAGATGCTTAAAGTGGTTCTGCAAAAATGATTTCCTAAAGAGCAGAAACCAAGCACCAAGCAGTAATTTACCCCAAAATTACCAGACAAGCCTCCCAAAACACTTGAGAGAAAAAAATGTAGGTTTCAAAGAACAGAGAGTACAAAGTGATTTTAAAATCCTTTCTATTATCATAATAGTAACCTTACTAAGCACTACAAAAGCAGCGAATACACCTTTACTTCCAACAGGAAGCCTAACCTTTCATTAACTTAAGGAGGATTACTCACCGCCCAGGTTTTCGTCAGCCTAAAAATCGGGGCGCTCTGTAAGCCAGAAACCACTGCCATGAGTGCATGGAGGTTATTCAGCTCATACAGTTTCTGAAAATTTAAGAAAAAGGAAGAGATGACAAAGAGCATGAATGCAAAACAGCTTTAGATTAACGACAAGTAAAATTTGGTGGTTTTGAGTGGAATATACAAGTACATAAAAAACTAACAAAAATACCAGGAAACAATAATGCAAATTCATAATATATGGAGAAAAGTCATGCAAGTCTATAAGCTAAAAGCCAATATTTATCTAACATATCACAAAGAATGATTTTAAAAATTTATGACATTTCTGCAGAATATCAAATTTTAGAAGGCGCATTCTGCCACCTAGTGCCACAGGATGTTACAAGACAATTGCTCCATGTGCTCAAGTAAAATAAGCAAGAGGTAAGGCTCACAAGGACTGTAGTTTTACAGTAATTACAATACTTAAAATTGCTAAAATGGTACCATTTTAGTCCAACTTCATTCACAGGCGAGCTAAGTTACAGAATTATTACAAGAATAATGAAGAATGTGGCTACAAATATACCATTTTTTAGTGAACTTATCATAAATTTGGAGTTGTTACAAGTTTTATTGATTTTTTCCTTTTTTCCTTTTTAGAGAGAGGAAGGGGGAAGAGAGAAACATCGATCGGTTGCCTCCCGCATATGCCCCAACTGGGGATCAAACCTGAAATCTGGGTACGTGCCCTGACCAGGAATTGAACCCGCCACCTTTCTGGTGTACAGGATGATGCCCCAACCCACTGAGCCACCAGGCCGGGGCAGGGAGTTGTTACAAGTTTTAATAAAATCTTGATACCCTCTCATGGAATGTTCGGTTCCACCCTCCTCTCTAAATTCTCCCTGTCCTTTAAATTCATGTTCCATTGCTCTTGCTGCATTTACTACCTATGCCCCACAATAACTACACAATTAACATACTTGGTTAACACCCTCATTTATACGATTCTTTTAAAAATAAAGTCTTATCATTCTCCACATGGTTGGCAGAGTGATCTATTTCTAAAGCAAATAATTGATATGTATTCTCCCACTTAATTCTACAAGACTTTCTCAATCACCTGCAGAATAGTCCAATATTTAAATACAGGACTTCACCATAATCTGTCTACTTATCCAGTCAAATCATATTATTCTGCTACTCTAAGACAGGGAGAAAAGATCTAAAAGGGGAGGAAGATACAGAAATAAAGAAAAAGGCAGAGAAAACAAACATCCAGTTTAAAAAATTCACTTATATGAATCAATGTCTTACTTTCCAGCATCAGAAGATAGTAAATAAACATTGCAGGCAAATATTCATACATTGCTGAGTGGTTGAACTCAAAAACAGAAATACAAGTTTATCTTACCTTAGCAGTTTTAATATAGTGGCTCAAAACTTCTGCTCTAATTTTTAATGTTTGAGCATGAAGAATCTCTCTAACAACCCAAAAGCTTACCTGCAAATAAAAATTTAAAATAGGTGATTGGCAAGATTCTTTACTCACTATGAGCAAACTAATGACAAGAGCTACTTGAAGACCCACCTAGAGCTGTTTGAAAACAATAGTTTCTCTTTCCCTTGACTCACCACCAGGACATAACTAATCTTCAGATCTTGCACACATCATAAATATAGACAGACAGATACAGGTATGTATATACGTGTATATACGTGTGTGCACACACATAAAAACACTACTACTCTTTTTAATTTGTAAAAGCTAAAATAAATTTTGAAGGAAAAGAGCTGAGAGAATGCAATAAAGCCAGAGTGATGCAACATGAACACCATACAAATTCAAGTGGGTTTTGCTGTATTTTGAACACTTTGGTAGAATAGGGTAAGCTTTAACAACAGACTGGAAAATATGCTACATATAGCATGTTTTTCCATGGCTATGTAATCCTACTTTGCCATTTATTTATACTGAGCAGAATCCTAAGTGCTTAAAATCTAGAGTCATATTTGTAATTATTGTAACATAATGTATTTGTACGGCAAAGAAAAAACTTTATCATCACAGATTTTTACTATAGAGATGTACATTGTGATGATAAAGTCTAACCACCTCAGAAAAATTTTGAAACAACTGTATATATATAATTTAAATATGGAATTCAGTACAAGACATGTTTGCCCTATGACCCTATTAATGGTTTAATCTAATTTTTAAAAACTTTAACCCATTTCCATTTGGGGGCATATAGTGAACCAAGCAACCCGAGAAACTACTGGCTAGAAACCCACAGAAATGCTGGGATAAAGATAAACTGTTTTGCTAAAAAATGTATAGCTAACTTGAAAGGAAAATAAAAGATTTCCTTAAAGGCCAAAAACAAAGACAGAAATAGGGCAAAGCAGTGGGTAAAAGAAAGAGAGGATTTCCTCTCAGTGATAGGGACTTGGGATTTAATACTCCCTTAAAAACATAATACAAGGTCTCCCAGCCCAACCCTCCCCACTATTTGTATCTAAGGGATCCTGGTGGAGGAAGGAGAAAAATAAGTCTTCCATAAGAATTTGCAACCTGCCCTTAGTTGGACCTGGAGTTTAAATTTTTACCACAGAGATGTACAGATGTTCCCTAACCAAAACACTTCACGTAAAGAATAGTCCTAGGTCTGCGATAGCCCTTGGTACCAGCAAACAAAGAGCCTCTCAGGAGGGATGGGATATAACCTCAATCTAGGCGGTGGCAAAGTCCGACAGATAAAGCTTAAACAGACTGAGCTCTCAATCTAAAACTACAAAATGCCTAGGAAAACAAACCATTGTGAGTAAGGAACAGCAGAAATAACAGAGATTTAGTACTCCCAAGGACTTTGGATAATAACACAGAAATGATAAAATAAAGTGTTGAAAATGATTTAAGAAATTTAAAAAAATGACACTAGTGTAAAAGCACACAGATTTAAAACAAGACACTTCTGAAGAGAATCAGTTAACTAAATTATAGATCTGAGAACATCACATAGAATGAGCACAAAGGGTTAGGATGCAACATGTGAAAGGTTAAGGCAAGTAGGAAACAATGTCAAGTCCCAACCCGCTTCCAATAGGAATTAGAAAAGAGATTATGCAGAGAGACAGAATTTGAAGAGATATGGGCTGAAAATGTCCCAGAACTGATGTAAAAAGTTTCTTTATGAAAAATTATATATTAAGGAATTATATTTCAGAAACCAAACATCAAAATTTTGTAAGTAACTCACATGATTGAATCTTCTTGTGAAGGCCACTGCATTTGGTGCAGAACTGTATTTTTCTTTTTTATTCCATCCACAACTTGAGAGCTCCTGGAAAATTAAGTTGAAAATTAAATATAAATTCAAGAACTAGCCAGGTTTTCCTGTCATATTAAGGCTTTCAAAACATTAAAGACAGTTGTGTTCCTTATTCAATAGGAATAGATTTAACATTATAATCCTTCAGTTAAATCACAAAAGCAGATTTTATTAGCAGACTACACAAGGGCAAAATTACTTGTCTATGAGAACACAGATGACTTGAGTTCTGCTCCACTGATGGCTCCTCCTCTGAAGAGACTTGAATCCTGAGAGAAAAGACCCATCATGAAAGCTGAGTATCCCACAGCCCAAAGTGAAGCCTCCTGGTTGTCAGCCCCAGTCAGTCACTGAGAGCCTCCTATCAGCTTCCAGCACCTCGCTCTGAGCTGACAACCAACAACCCGGACAGCTAATGAAACCTCTGATAAAGGGGTTCTTGATGCTCCACAAGGTGTGTCAACAGAATTCAAAGGGCTGAAGAACTTGGATGTAAAAAAAATAAATTTGTATTTTACATTAACTTCTAACTGAAATGACATTCCTTTTCATTATAAATGCAGACTACAGATTACAAAAGAATTAGCAATAATGTGACTATGTTACTAATAAAAATCATGCATTTTCATATCGCACTACGAGATATCTCAAAACATTTACATGCATCATTATTATGCTCTCTCACCTCTAGATCTTATTCAATATATTAATAAAAAGCACATATACTGCTATATAACAGTTTAAAAACATTCTGATAAGTGTATTTTAATAGAACTTATTTCATTTTATAAAAGTGGTCAGCCCTGGCTGGGTGGCTCAGTTAGTTGGAGCATCGTCCCGTATACTCCAAAAGGTTGTGGGTTCAATTCCCAGCCAGGGCACAAACCTAGGTGTGGGTTCGATCCCCGGTCGTGGCACGTTCGGGAGACAAACGATCACTATTTCTCTCTCACACTGATGTTTCTCTCTCTATCTCCCTTCCTCTCTCTCTAAAATCAATAAACATATCCTCAGGTGAGGATTAAAAAACTAAAAAAGTAAACATAAATTAAAAAGGGTTCAGTTCCACAGACTTCAGTTGCCCAAGTCCAAGGTTCAAACTAAGAACCCTGCAGGAACACCGACCACAAGAAAGAGAATCTACAGGAAGAAAAAAAAGAGCTCAGGAAGCTGAGTTAGGGCAGGGAACAAAAGACAACTGAGAAAAGAAAAAGACAAAACCATATAATTATTACTCTCAGATAGGCAAGAGCAAACATTGCTCCCACTGGGCAAAACCAGGAGGATATAAAAAAGAAATACTCAGAGGAAAAAATAGAGCTTTTGAAAATGAAAAATACATTTTAAAAATATCCAGAATCATGAGATAAAGGTGATAAAATCTTTTAAATGTAGCTAAAAGTAGGAACAAAAATGTTATGTTAATTAGAAGAGTCCATAAGAGTCAACATCTGAATAATAAAAAGAATTTTAAGAGAGAACAGAGGAAATGGAGAAAAGTAATTTACCAAAAATAAAATTTCAAGAAAATGTCCCAGAACTCAAAGGACAAGGAAAGACCTGTCTAGTGCCTATTTCAATGGATTTAAAAAAAAAGACTCAACCAAAAGCCTAGCATCAAAAAATTACAACACACTGAGGCAAAGATCTTTCATATTAAAAAACAAAACAAAAATATATCACATACTGAAAAACAGGAATCAGGTAGTATCGGATATCTCAATAGCAACATTGGAAGTTAAAAGACCACTGAAACAATGCCTTCAAATTCCTAGAATTCTAAATCCAACAAAAATATCCATTAGGTATAAAAGCATATTACAGACATTCTCAGAGAACGTTAAAGTCTCAGAGAACTTTCCTTCTATGCACCTATTCTCAGAGAGCTAGTAGAACGTGTTCCATCAAAACATACTAGCAAAGTAAGAAACAGAGAGAGACGGGACCCAGGAAACCAGAAGCCAACATAGAAAAAGCATATTTGGAATTCCCGGGTTAACAGTAAAGGGAGATCCTGGAACAAAGCTATGAGCAGACCTGAACAACAGTCCAGACAGTAAGTACCGAGAGGACAGCAGTCCTGAGACTTGAGTCTCTGGAAGATGAAACAGACTATTCGAAGTGTCTGAACACACTGAGTAGACACATTCAATACATTCACTTCTGGCAGATAAATCAGTGACAAGTACAGAGAAAGAGAAAGCTAATAAAAGTTATTAGCTTAAGGAAAATGGAACTTAAGTAATCATGGCTCAACTGTGAAGACTAACTTAGCTAAGAATAACTTGTTCTTTACAACTGAGCAGTGGTTTACTGATTCAAGTCAAAACTGTGACGTAACTACACGGGAAAAAGAGGAGGCAGTGAATTGTATAAATGTGAAGGGAACAGAATATAAGAGAGGGAAATCATCTTCTACAGTAGAGAGTCAATAAATCATATACAAAATTAAAAAATCATAAACAACAGGCATTTAGATTTTTATTCGAATCTTGGACATAAACTCCTCTAAGGAGGAATAGCTAAGAGACTTAGATGGGTGTGGGGCTCAAGGGTGGAGGCTGGGAGCAACTCAGCTTGGGTATTGTTATATTATGTTCTCTTATAGAAATACTTGACTTCTTAAACATGATGCATACATATCTTCAATAAAATTTTTAAATGAAGTAGAAACTAACAAAAAGGAATGGATTATGTCAGGGGAAGACTGAAGAAATAGGATACTACAGTACTCCAAGAAAAATCTAATATTCTCTCGACTAGGGTTGTGTCAGTGGATACTGAGAAAAGTGGTAGATTCAAGATATTTTGGAGGCAGGCAGGACTTGGTCAAATGTGGATTCACACAGTGTGAGCTAAGAATGACATATTCAGAAGTACTAAGATTCCCAAGTTTCTGGCTGGAACAACTAAGATGGGAATGCTGAGGGAAGAGATGACATCGCTTCAACACACAGATAAGCAGTAAGTGCTCTGAAGATATCAATAACTAACTTTTTTAAAGCCTAAAATTAAATTATAACTATCAAATTTGAAATTACTGAAGGGAAAAAATAAAACGACAGAAGCAACTCTACATTAAAAAAATTGCTTGGTACTCAACCTAAATATGTGCTCATTTCACATTATCCCCTGGTACGGCCAAAAAATATTTAGTGGTAGATGGTATATTAACATAAAAATGACATTACATGACAACTATATTAAAAAACATCAATCTGCTAGAAAACATTTTTGTTCCTCCTACAAATCACAGCATATTTAAACAGCTATAGAAAAATGTCACATTTTTGGACAAAATTCCTGAATTAAATTCATAAATACTCAATTTATTTTAAACCAGTTAATAAAATTTCCAAATTTGTATTAATGCTATGATCAAAGTGTCTCTATCAAATTGCTGTTAAACTTAACCATTTCACATAGAATTCAAACTAAATTATAGAGCTTCACACATAAAGCGAATTTCACTTTCCTGCTATGAGGCTATGCTATAAATAATGAATATCCTTGTACCTTTTCCAGCATTTCTGATCATCCCCTAAAAATATAATCCTGAAAGTGAAATCACTAGGTCCAAGAGTATGAATTTTTTCAAGGCTTTGAGATCTGCCATCCTGAAGTACTGAATTATTTATATTACCACTATACAACCGTCTTATCAAAACTGGGTATATTTAATTCCCCTTATATATATTATTATTTTAATTTCCCCAACTGTAAGAATAACTATGTTAAATACATTTGTTAAATAAAGAGAAAATGGGGAGTGGGGCTTGTGAGTCACCTATAAACCCACCACCCAAAGAAAACCTATGTAAACATCTTCCCAGTCTTCTTGAAGTGCCTATGGGGGCCTGGATTTTGTTTGTTTCTTTAAAGTAGCCAATACATCTGACCTTTTCTGTGTTTTAATCTACTGATTTTGTGCTTAAAAAGTCCTCATCCTGAGAACAGATGTCTTAACAGCAGCAATAAAAATAATAGTTAATGCCAATTTAAAGATCACTATGTGCCAGGCTGTCTGTGCTTTAGACGTACCACCTCATTTGACCCTACCTTCATCATTATGGTAAGTAAGGAACCCAGACAAAAGTACCGGTAACTTAGGGCTTTATGTTTTACATTAAAATATTCTTTTAAAGCTCTTGTGAATCCTCAAATTTTAAAAAAAAAAATGCTAAGAGGTTTTGAAAACTCTAATTCTTGGAACATTTCAACATCATTAACTTAATGGAAAAATGCTTTGCCCCTTTAAGAAAATCTCCTTGGAAGTGGGGTGGGGGGAATAAATGAATTGGTAGTCACATTACTTGGGGAAGGGATTGAAATTCAATTGGAGCCCTCCATTCAAAAGAAATGTATAATCAGAACATATGAAGAAATAGGGCTATTTTTAAAACTACTTAAGATGGTAGTTTCTGCTTCAGAAAATATTTCCCCTTTGAGGCAATGTTATATTACTACTCCATCTAACAACAAACCACCAGAGCTATAAAGGTAGAGAACAGACTGGTGGCTGCCAGGAGTTAAGGATGCTGGGGGGTTGGGGCAGGAGTGGGACAGGTGTAACTTAAAGGGGCAGGTAGCACAAGGGAGATCTTTGTGGTGATGGGATAGCTCTGTATCGTGACTGAGGTGGAGGTTAGACAAATCTACACACACGATAAAATGTCACAGAACTATACACACACGTACTGAACTATACTTCCGTGAGATATAGTCTAGGGAAAACCGGTGAAGGGTAAATGGGATTTCTCTGCACTATTTTTAGCAACTTCCTATGAATCTACAATTACTTCAA
Source organism: Miniopterus schreibersii (assembly GCF_964146895.1). Classification (NCBI taxonomy): domain Eukaryota; kingdom Metazoa; phylum Chordata; class Mammalia; order Chiroptera; family Miniopteridae; genus Miniopterus; species Miniopterus schreibersii. The sequence continues at coordinate 19,525,402 of NC_138119.1, read as the reverse complement.
AACAAGAAGTTAAACAACAAAACCCATTTAATGGATTATGAAGCTGAAACTGCACGGACTCCAGACTGTAGGATCTTCTTCCAAGTGGCATGCGAATACAATCTAAGAAACAAAGTCTACCAGCATCACCTTGTACCCTGGTAAGAGTTATTCTATTCTATACTAAAGCATCTCTGATGAACACCAACAAGTGAAAGAAACTTAGTGACTCAAAAGTTTTTTAAGGGTCTCACTGAAGAACAGGACTGATCTAAGTTGAGCACACTATGTAAAAAGCTTCCGTTTCAGCAAAGGCTCAAGTAAATATAGCAGCTGTGATGCCTCTTAAAATTTGTTCATGTGGATTTAACTTAATAACTTTTAAGTCTGGCAATGAAGATAAATCCTCTGACAGTAACTCACATATAGAAAGGCAATTTCTTAATGGTCATTAAAAGTGTAATTGAAAGAACAGAAACTGTTAAGCCCAATTTTCAGCTGCATTGACTTTAGAAGCACGTGGGAAGGCAAACACCACACCCGACGACCACCTACCCTGTGAAAGAATTACTGAATTTCACAGGAGCCACAGCTTCTCTCATGTCTTGTAGGTTTGTTCTGTAAACTCAAATTCTTGATCTAACTTTCATCTTGTAGGTTCCAACACTCTTAAAAGGACTGCTCTAAGGGTGATGTTGTAGGGATACCTATAGATAGAAGAAGAGAAAAGGCCAATATAGACCAGCATGTAGACAGAGGCTGAGAAAGAACAGAAAAAGCGATGGAATTTGTAAAAGGCTGTAGGGGCTGGGGGATCCTCACAAGATAACAACTGTGGAGGCATACTTGCTCAAAAGGGGGAAGCTTTAAAGGGATAGAGCCTATCCATTAGCATTCAGCCTACATGGCTATTTAGAAAGAAGTCTCAGCCACAGATGAAGTCCTCACTATGGTTTTTGCATTTTAATCAACAAAATAAGCTTTGAAATCAGCATTCTTCCTCAAACACTGTAACTCCAATGTCATATGTGAAATAAAAAATATCGCTTCTCATCCTGGCCAGTGTGGCTCAGTTGGTAGGAGCATCGTCCCCGTACACCGAAAGGTTGCAGGTTTGATTCCCAGTGGGGGCACATACCCAGGTTGAGGGTTCAAACCTCCGTCAAGGCACATATGGGAGGGAGGCAGCCAATAGATGTTTCTCTCTAACATCAACGTTTCTCTATCAATTTTTTAAAAACCACCCCTCTTTTCTAATGTACTCACATTCTCTCCTTCCCCCTCCTCCTATTACCTTAAAGCTGCCTCTATCAAGAAGATCAGAGGTAAAGGCAGGAGTTATACATCCACCTACTCTCCAAATCAACAATTCTCTTCTGCACCTTCTCCAGCTCTAATCCAAGCCTGACCCTACTATGTGTTAAGGAAGTTCATGGTGCTGAACAGCAATGACGTGAAATGATAAAACAGCTGCCTGCCTCTGACAGAACAATCAGTTTATTCCAGTCTACAAGAAAAACTTCAAGTCGACAGTCTTTTGCTTTCTTCAAACCTCTCAAACTATATTCAAGAACTGTTTGTGTTTTAATTCTAATGCAAATGATAATCTTCACAGAACAAGACATTCCTGCCTTTGGAACTTTGGATGTTACCAAGATGACAGTCTCTCTGATACACAAAAAAGTCTGCAGAGAGAAAGCTCTTTATGCATACTGTCAGAAATATCTCAATGGAAAGTTTTTAAAAAATGACTTAATAAAATTCAGAATTCCCTTATTCTGTACTTTCCCTCACTTAACCAGCAATCTTCCTCAATCTCTAGTGCATCCCAGTTATACAAGAGGTCCTTATCGATCCTTTGTACTTAATGTCTGTTTATTGACATATCTATATGCCTTATCATATTGACCTACTAGAACAAATACAGTGTGGACTTTCTCCTTTGAATGGAATACATGTCAGAGGACTTTCAGTCAGAGCCTGCCACTTTATGAACACTTGAGAACCTCAAACATCATCCAGTATAATGACTGACTCACAGTTAGTTCCCTCCTAACTTAAGACTTACAAAAGCACCATAGAGCTGCTCCTGGAGAGGAAACCTGACTGCAAGCAGGTTTCTGTCACTACTCTGATGAATGATTATGCTCATTCTGAAGAGAAACCCCACTGTTGTAGTACACATGGCAATGCCTTCAGAAGAAACACAAGCTTTATAGAGCATTGGAAAAGTCATAATCAACAAAAAACAAAGCCAAAACACCTATGAATGCAATAAACATGGAAAACCCTTCAGAATACAGTCTCTGCTTCCTCCACCCGGAAGGACTCACACTGGAGGGAAGCCCTCTAAAGGTGTAAGAGTTTCCTACAAGAAAACAAACCTCATGGTCAAGAGAGAAATCACACTGGGGAAATCCACACCTATAAGAAATGTGGGGAAATTTTAATAAGAGCTGAGCTTCAACTAAATACCAGAAAACCCATACTAGAAATTAATGAATGTACAGGACCATTAAGCTAAGCTTCTACCCTTACTAAGCCTTGAAGAATTCATACTAGGGAAGAAATCTGAAAATGTTCTGAACTGTGGCAGGAAGAAAAACCTCTCCTGTATCCACAGACTATTACCGAGTATCTGCCTCATCACTAAGAAATGGCTACTTATCGGGAGGGGAACAGAACAGAGAAAAGGAGTTTTGTGTGAGAAGGATGACTACCCACAGACACTTCTGAAGTTGGTCATGCTGCCTGGGCTAGTGGGGAAGTGAAGATTCTTACGATTTCTGCAGCACAAGCTATGGGAACAGCAGGGCCAAGTGTTCAGATGGAGAGGGATCTGCTGGTACACTGGCGACTCACTGAGCTGACAGGCCCAACAACATGCACACACCGAGGGATGCTCCTCTTTCTAGAGACAATGAGTTGCAGCCTTGTAAAACACGGTACTCTTTTAATAAACATCCTTTAGAGTTGCTAGCAAAGGAGAAGGGGAAAAGTATTTTAGGAGGTAAATTAATTGGTGATTCTGTAGAACAGGGGGAAAAGCATAAAGGGGGAAGGAGAAAAATGACTTGGGGGTTTCTGATTGGTATTAAAAATGGGCAGATGGTGCAAGTATCTCAGACAGGGAACCTTAACAAATATACCAAAGCAAACATATTTTCTATGCAATCATGTTCGTACTAAGTGTTTTTTAAAATTACCGGTGAGCTTTCCTTTAATATTAAGTTTTTTTCATTGGTAAACATAATTTCTCTACCAAGAAAGAAAACACCTAAGAGGCCAAGTATCAAAATCTGTTCTTCTGTCTTCTTTCAACCTGAGTTAATTTCAAGTGTGATACAGAGTTAGAGAGAAACCAGGATTAGCATTACGTTTGATTCAGGTCTGCTCTGAAAAACATGTATTCCCTCAATGACCAAGGACGCTCCCTATATAATAAGAAATAACTTTTCACATTCAAAGATAAGGCAGATAGTTTCTACAGTGAAACAAAAGGTTTGGAATTTTTCATTCCCCCCCTAAGCAATTCTGAAGTACATGGCTCAGCAGACATGGCTGATAAGTCGCTTTACTGAGAAAGCAGCTGCTCTTCGTATAGTTGCCCCTTTCTTCCTACAGGCCAAGGAAAAGTTTAGGTGGAACAAGGTTAGCTAAATTCTGCTTAACGTGAAAGACTCAGGAATACAGACAGAAATTCCACAAACTGATAGGAATTACAGGGCTCTACATAGGAACTGAATTAGCAATAGGAGATAGATATTTGAATAAATAGAAATGGTTTCTAGTACAGGAAACTGAGTGAGACTTGTGTGGTTCAATCACCAGTCTGCCAATAAGATTATTAAGCCACTCAGGATTCAGACTCTAATCTTCCAAGTTCAAGTTTAGTACACTTTTTACTTCAGAAAATGTGAATAAATTGTCACCTGAAATAAAGTTACATATGGATATATACACATAATAATGAGCTTTAATTGAAATAGTTTTGATGTAACTTAACCTTAAGATCTTACAGTTTCATACAGTATACACACAAACAGGGTAGACAAAAGTACATTTACAGTTGCGAGTACATGAAACAAGAGCTTATTCATGTATTATTATTGTATTATTTACCATACGAACTGTAAACCTACTTTTGCCCGTGCCTGCATACACACACGCACAGGTTTTTTAGTTTTTTTCATATACAGAGACTTGAACATTTGTCTAGTGGACAAAAACATGAAGATAAATTTACTAGATTCAGTAATATCCACTATCTTCTCATAATATTTTGTTAAATTTTAACAAAAAGAATTCATTTTTTAAAAGAATCTCTTCATACTTTAATGAAGCATATTCTAACTCCATAATGAGGTAGACACACTTTATGCTACTAAATATGACAAACCCATTAGACTGGCTGACATCATGGCTTAAACAATCTTTTGTTAAACTTTTCAGTAGCAAGAGTTTTGAAATAATAACTAGTATCTGTACAAACATTTCGGAAAACAATTTGAAGATGTTCATGCTCTATGACTAATACGCTCGAGTGCGGATATCAACATGGATGCTACTCAGCAACACTGAACATGAGAAACATGCTAAAGACGACAAAAAAATAGGATACCATTTACATAAAAATGTAAAACCTGCAATAGCACACATTGCTAAGGGATATATGTGCTTGCAGAAAAATACTAAGTACACAGGAATGACATGGATCCACACTGGACAGTGGTGATGGACAGTGGTTGCCTTGGTGGGAGGAGGGAAGAGAGATGAATGTGGGAGAGTGAAGAGTGGCTTCAGCAGTACTGGGTAGGCAGATGCACACGGATTCATCTTATTATTCTTTATGTCTTATATTAAATACTTCGTGATGAACTAGAAAACACTTTTCTGCCAAATGACAAACTCCAATTTATGCTGCCCGATGTCACGTAACCTTGGTGATTATATGAGTAATGGTCTGCTAGCCCTCACGCGACCTCCCACCTTCGGCTATCTGCCCACCATTAACTCGCTGCAGCTGACTGGCCTCTGCCCTGGGTCTCACAACTCACTCCAGTAAGCGTTTCCCTTATGTAAGCATAACGAGTGGCTTACAGTGGGTAGATGCTTGATAAATGTTAGTCTCCTTTAAAAAACAAAATAAAACAAAAATGCCTTCCTGGATTCTCTCTCTCCTCTCCAAAATGTCAACACACTGTCCTATTAGAAAGTCATAAAAAAAAGGTGTAAGGGAAGAGACTGAAGTAAGTTGTGAAACCCAGTATCTAATTTCCTTTCTCCCATTAAAAAGCTTCAAAGCCTTGGGTAAATCCCTCATTCTCTCGAAGTCTATCTCCCTCTTCACTGAAGTGCTGAAGCCAAATCTACTAAAATGATTCCTACAGTCCCACCTGTGACTCAGTGACGGACAGCTATGGACACCACATGAGTTTCTGAGGCCTGAGTAACACACAGATAAGTTACATCAAGAGCTTTAAACATTTAAAATTTAGAAAGTATAATTTGACAATTCTAAAACTTCTTAATTTGGGATACTATAATTACCTATTTTGTATATTTAAAAGAAAAGTTCTTAAAAGTACTTACATCTGGTTGAATAGCTTTAAATACTGGGACATCCATTAGCGTTATCTGACCCTGAAATAAAAAGTTAAAAAAAAAAGGACCATTTCCCCTTTGGAACTTCATGATAACAAATATTCTAAATTAAAGTGACATTCTGTACTAAAATATATTGAATAATCAAATCTTTATCAGAAAAACCTCAATTTATAAGAGCTTAATAAAATAAAAATTTAGCCCTTGTGCCATTAAATATAAGTATTTTTAATTATCTCACACCTATTCATATTTGTAAGATAAATGAGGTAAAGTCAGAAAATAAAAATAATTTTGAAAATCTGAACAGTTACATATTAAATTAAAACCAAAACCAAAAATCAGATCTACTGGCTAAAGATGTAAAACAAAATCCAACAATATATCAAAGAACAATTTGAAATGACCAAGCACAGTCTGTTCCCGGACTCTACGAGTTGTTCAGTATCCGGAAATCAATATATTCTGTTAACAGGTTAAAGGAGAAACAGAATATAAACATTTATGCCATTTAAGAAATATAAGTTTTTCTGGGTAATTTTCATGATATTGCAATAATGCCTTCAACTTTCATTTTTCAATTTTTTAATTACGAAAAAGGTACAAACACTCCTAACATGCCAATAAAGTACAGTTGGCTTAGGGAGGTGGTACAGGTGGGGACTGCAAGAGCAATTACCATAAAGGTAAAGGTTATTACTTACCAAGCTAAAAGTGAAGTTCATGAAGTTGCTCTATAAACATCTACAGCTCTTCTTATGCTCCCCATTTCATCCCTCTGCTTACTCCATCCTTGGCCTGCTCTCCCTATTAATTCCAGCTTTGTTTGTTTTTACCATCTCCTCTGCTGATGCTACAAATTCTAACTCAATAGCACCAATACTTAAACTATGTGCAAAAACTGGAAGGAGAGGGGAGAGGGGGCGCTTACCGCATATTCTTCTGGTGTAACCTTAAGAATGTCAAACACCACGGCATCAAAGCTCTTCTTCAGTTCAGAACCCTTGTCACTTAATGATTCAGAACTGCTACTCTTCTGTTAAAGCAAAAGAAAATGCATCCATTTTAATACAGCCACTGCCACAGGAACCAGGCTGGCATTAAAACTGGGGAACAGAGCAGGGGGGCTAACATGCTGCAGGACTGGGCAGAGCGCGTTGCTTATCTGGAAAAGCACTAAGGGGCAGGCAACTTGAAGCCTAACCTCAGCTTCAGATTTTTAGGTTCTGGAGTAAGTCATTTTCTTGTCTGCCAGTTTCCTCACCCTGACAACCCTATCATTTCCTATAGAAATAAACAATTTTAACAAGTTCAATGATTTTCAAATGGGGTAAAGAGAAGTATGGAGAGCAGGATACACTTATGTAAAATTTTTACTAGAAGAAAGATTATTTTCATAACATAACCATAAGAAAACATTCAGAACTCTATTAAATTAGATAATCCAGTATTATTTATTTGTGAAGTGAATGCCCATGATACTGTAATTGATACTGTTCTTTCTATTATATTACAAATTTAAGTGTTTTCTGCTTTAAGGATACTGCTTTAAGTTTGAATTTGCTATTGCTACATGTAGACCAAAAGGTGGCTTTTGGCTCTGAAAATCTAATTTCTGTTCAGTTTCCACTTCCTCTGTATCATGAGATAAATACATATTGTGCATCGTTTAGCTGAAATCAGAGCATCATCACTGTAACAATATTTAGATTATGCTCTGCTAAATGGTGGCAGGAAATACAGTTAACGACACACAAAAAATTAACCAAAGTTTCAATTACCAAGGTATAAGTCAACCTACCAGCTGTTAATACACCACTTTCGAGCACTTGTCCCTATGCATTTTTACTTTACCCCTCCCTTTAATGATCAGCTAATTATCAAAATCATTACAAAAGAAGGAATCCATCATTAATTTTAGAAAGTTCTCAACCATAATTACTTCAAATATTTCTTCCGCTTCCCTTTCTCCTTCTGGTAGTCCCATTACATGTATGCTACACTTCTGTCACTGTCCCACAGTTTGTGGATATTCCATTCTTTTTCATTCCGTTTTAGTTTGGGAAAGTCCTGTTGGCACATCTTCGGGCTCACTCATCCTTTCCTCAACTGTCTACTGGTCACCAGTCTACTGGTGAGCTAAAGAAAGTCATTCTTCATTTTTGTCACAATGTTTTTGATCCTAGCATTTCCTTTTGATTCTTAGAGTTTCAATATCCCTGCTTACATTACCCACCCATCTGTTCTTGCATGCTGTCCATTTTTCCCATTAGAGCCCTCAGCATTATTAATCATGGTTAATTCCCAGTATGAAAATTCCAAAGTCTCTACCATATCTGAGTCTGGTTCTGTTTCTTACTATCTCTTCAGACTACATTTTTCTTACCCTTTAGTATGCTTTGCAATTTGTTGAAAGCCAGACGTGATGTATCGAGTAACAGGAAGATAAATATGCCCACAGTGTATGGGTTTATGTTTATTTAGGTAGGAGTTATGCTGTGTTTATTCTTTGTTGTTGCTGGAGGTGCCTGAGTGTTCAATTTCCTCTAGCATCCTTGTTTTTCTCTCTCCCATTGTCTTTGGATTTTTCTAGAAACTCCTCCTTAGCCAGAGTCTGTGCCTGGCAGTTCTTTCAGCTGCAATCCTTTATTACACAGGAGCCCCGCAGATGTGGTGTTGAGGTGTGGGGCAAGGAGAAGCCTTCTACAGCCTTACAATCAGGTCTTTCAATGAGCCTGTATCCTTGGGCTGTGACCTTTTCACGTACTTATCAGTGCCTCTACTTCCCCCTTAGAAAGTTAGACAGTGGGGCTAGAGGGGGCTGGAGGTGGGTGCTTCTCTCCCCCCAGGTAGGTTAGGCTCTGATAGTTTCCTTTAGGTCAGGGAGAACAGAATGTGTTGGACATACTTCAAAACGATTATTTCCCTTGGGCATATTTCAAAATGGTTGCTTTCCTCCTCTCCTGCTGGAAAAAGAAGAGGTTTTCCCCTGATCGTCACTGTGAGAACCTTGTGGTGAGGCTCCTAGAGGTAAAACTCACAAAAGCGGGGTTGAGGGGCCTAAGACTGGACCCCTAGGGGTTTTTAACTTTCAAGCTAGTCCACACACAGCTTCCAGCAGCTGGGCAACTACAGCCTAAGTATCCCTACCCTTCCTGGGCTCCAGCGACTTCTGCTCTAGGTAAACTATGATTCTCTGTATTTGCCCCGCTCTCTAGTTTTTTGGGCACACTGTCAGTTTGCTCTGTGACATCAAGTCACTGACAGGGCTAAAAAGAGTTATTCATTTTTAGTTTGTTTAGTTTTTTTTGTGTTGTGAGGACAGGAGTGATTAACTCCAAGCTCTTTACCTGCCCGAGCAGAAATCCAAAATCCCATAAATGAATTTTATACATAGTTTTATTTCATGTGTTTAATCTCTGTAACTATGACAAGCTTACAGTATGCCACCAATATTATTTTGTCCTAAGACTGATACAGAAATTTATTCATAATGTTAAGCATTCAAATAGACATCAGTTTACACTGATCTAGTATATGCCCAGAAAACTAATTACATCTGTCAAGTAATAACCTGGTAAAATTAAACATAACTTGGTAATTTTTTCCAAGGTTTTAACTCATGCAAGAAAAGTTAGTAAGTAATAATGGTAGTTTTTTTGGTCATGAAAATGAGTAATCACTTCCCTTTTGATCTTACAATCATGAGGGATGTGCTTCTATCTGCTTCCCCAATACCAGTCAATACCACGGTAGTGATAAGAAGCTAAGCAGTACTAAGCATAATGTACTCTAAGAGAAGAGATAGTAACTTTTTATTCAACACAAGACTAAACAAACTACATATTTCTAAAAGTCTGAAACAAAGTTTACTGTAACTACTGATACTGGAAGCTTCAAGCTCAGGTACATAACACTTTCAACAATAAAGATAAATTTAAAAAAAAAGACCAAAGGTAGTGAGAAAGGAGACATCAGTCACCCAGGGAAAGTATTTTATTCATTCTGTAAGCTTATCACATTTCTGAGAAACCTGCATTTTGATATGTTAATAGATCTGTATTTTAAGAGAAGGTGGAAACTATTTTTATATCTGAAGCCTGATGTAATTCATTCACTTTTAGGAGACAACAAAAATTTTTATATAAGTGAAATGATATATTTTATTTACAAATAATTGTGTACTGCTTCCTATAATACTACAAATGTTTCAGGATATATAGTTACAAATATACTATACATATACACACATACACTTAATGTATTCAAGTAATACGGTTATAAATATACTAAGTAAACATACATATAAAACAAACACACAAACATATAATCCCTGTCTCAATGAGGAAAAGCTATGTATAAATTTGTGAAAAAATTTTTAAAAAGTTTTTTTTTTTTAAAGTAACAGTTTCAAAAATAGAAAAGCTCCCATTTGTTTAGGGGATCAGGAAAAGACTTTCCTGAAAGTTTAGTATTTGAAACAGGTTTTGAAAGACAGTATTTTTTGTTCGGTGAGGAGGGATATCAGAATGAGAAAAGAAATTCTGGGCAAAAAACTGACATAGGCAGGCATAACAGAAGTAGGAAAAGCTAAAGTTTATATGTATTCTTTCATGAGATTGTAAATTTCATGTAGAGGATTAGCAGCAGTTAACTCCATTAGAAAACAAATTTAGGGCCATTTTGAGAAAAGTCTTGAATGAAAAGCTGACCGTCATTTGTATTTAATTAGGCAATGAGGAACCACAAACAGTTTGGAGGTACAATAAAGTTTAACAGCTGTATTTTAAGAATACTAAAACTGAACTGCAATCAAATGGACCAAACACAGCTGAGAAAAGAAATGCAAGATCAAATTAAAAGGCTGTTGCAATAATCCAGACAAGAAATAATGAATGACTAAAAGAAGATGGCACTAGTAGAGTGAGGAGGAAAGGACTGGATCCTAGAGGTAAAGTCTAGGGGAGAGGCTCTAAGGTGGCTGCCAAGGATCTCTCTTTGTAGTCACACCCTTGTGCGATCTTCTCAACTTGAGTGTGAGCAGGACCTGTGACCTGTTCCTAACCAACAGAATAAGCAGAGATGATGGGGTGGCCCTTCCAGGATTACATTACAGAAGACAGTCAGCTTCAGTTTTGCAGGCAGACTCTCCTGGCTGTGCTAAGAGAATAACTGTGGGGGGCGAAGGGGAAGCAGGTTTATGAGCCATCTAAAAATTTAAACTTAGATGGCTAGGGTGATGGAGATGCTATTAGCAAAAGTCAGAGAGAGGGGCTGCACTATTTTCTTTACAGGCTGTGCAGTAATAAGTTGATTTTGTTCATTTTGCAAGTCAAATGTCTTGTCCATCAGAAATGCTTAACACAACTGATGAGGGAAGCCAGAGCTAGAGGTAAAAAGATGTAAATTATTTGCATAAGAAAAATAATCGAAACCACAGATTTAGAGTAATTTCAATGATAGCAAGGCCCAGGTAATTGTCTGGGGCAAAATGGAGTTAAAGTTATTAAGAAAATTTGAGGCCAAGGTGTTAAAGGACCATTCTTTTCAAACTATATAATAAGAAAAATAAAGAAAAGCACAGAAGCTAGATGCCGAAGTTATTAAGGACAGCAGGCAAGTACCCTAGATTTAAACAAAACAGTAAAAAAGGTGAGGCAAAAATAAATTCATGAGACATTAACAAGAGAGGTGAGCATTGGTTCCATCTTTATCTCCATCCTCAACACTCTAAACTACATCACCGGAGTAGCCCTTCCAACATTCCAGCCTCATGTCATGGTTCTTTAATCTACAGGCTTGGAATCAAGGGATCTACACAGTGAGCAAAATTATATAGTTCCAAATAAAAGAATCTTTGTTTCACTTTTACTATTGACCTCAAGGTTCCTGTCATGTAAAAACACCCATAAAAGAAATTCTAGGTGTCCTTTAAAACTAAACCCAAGAAAGGATTTTAAGTAATCAGTTATGTGTCAAGCACTTTAAGCGGATACGGATTAGCTGTTTGTAACATGCAGTGAACCTCTGAATGGCACAATGAAAACTTTTTTTTAACTAAAAATTTATAGCCCCCTTTCAAGTTCTGATTTAAATCTGTGACCAACAATAATGCTTGAAAAGTTAGAGTGCCAGGTAAGAAACCTGACACCGCCACGTCTTACCTCGGAAGCGGTAGCAGCAATGTTAACACTGCTTGCCTGCCCGTTCAGTAAGTCCATGCTTCCCACAACATCGGTCCCTGGCGCTAGTTAACAGCACAGACAGCTGACTGCTTCACGTCCAAGGCCACAAATACATCATTCCTGTGAAAAAGAAACAGAAAATTTTAAATGTGTGTGTGTGTTATTAGAAGTCTAAGAAACCAAATCCATGCCTATCGTCATGTCAAGAAATAAATTTTTTCAGCTTTACTAAGCTCTTTATTATTTTAGTTAAATCACTAAAGCCAGTTTGAGGGCAATCCTGCATGCTGTTTCCAAATGATCAGAAACACCACACTGGCAGTGCTCAATGCATATTACTGTTAGGTTCTTCATCGCCAAAGCAAAAGGATAATGTTTCACTTATTGTGAGAAAAATTCAAAAACTTTTTTAGTTTTAAGTAAATAAAGTGTAAAAAAAAAAAAATGTGGCAGAGTTAACTTGTGGCGTAACAATACATTTTTAGAGATCTAAATGACATCCCTAAATCAACAATATTGAGTAAGTTTACCATCGCTGATAGTCTAGTGTACAAAGACATCACAAATAAAGTATTCTGGAATGTGTAATAAAAACACCACAGTATGTATTCATTTGTATAGGGCTTTAAAGTTCATTGAGTATCTCACTTACCTTCACAACTACCAATGAGACTAAGGAAGATACTATACTCATATAACACACACAAACAGAGCCTCTGAGCACACAGGCTGGTACATGAGGAGCCAAGAATAAAATTCAAGCTATCTAAAATTCTGGTCAAATATTCATTCTGCAACACCATGTTTCTTTCCACTTTACTGGAAGTCAGAATATTAACCTGAGGTTCTAAACCCTTTCCACAAATAGCTTCACTTGTCTAGGATAGAATTTCTTCCTCTCTGAAAATTAAAGGTGTAAATGGACCTTATGGCCCCCTTCCAACTTTAAATTTCTATGATGTTTTTTAAAATTTCTCTATTAGTTTACGTTCAGTATTATTACATATTGTTTCAGGTGTATACCATAGGGGTTAGACAATCATATACTTTACAAAGTGCTCCCTGATATTTCCAGTACCAACCTGGTACGATACATAGTTATCGCAATAATATTGACTATATTCCCTGTACTGTATTTTATATCCCCATGACTGTTTTGTAACTGCCAATTTGTACATCTTAATCCCTTCACCCTTTTCACCCAGTTCCCCAACTCTCTCCCCTCTGGCAACCACTAGTCTGTTCTCTGTATCTACGAGTGTTTCAATTTTGATCATGTTGTTTAGCTTCCACATATAAGTGAAATCATATGGCATTTGTCTGAGTTATTTCACTTAGCATAATACCCTCTAGGTCCATCCATACTGTCACAAATGGTAAGATTTCATTCTTTTTACAGCCAAAGTAATATGCCATTGTATATATGTACCACAGCTTTTTATCCACTCATCCACTGATGGGCACTTGGGTTGCTCCCATATTTTGGCTATTGTAAATAATGCTGCAATGAACATAGGGATACACATATTCTTTCAAATTAGTGTTTTGGGTTTCTTTGGATGTATACACAGAAGTGGAATTGCTGGGTCATAAGGCAAGTTCCATTTTCAATTTTTGAGGACCCTCCATACTGTTTCCATAGTGGCTGCACCAATCTGCATTCTCATCAACAATGCAAGAGGGTGCCCTTTTCTCCACACCCTCGCCAGCACTTGTTGTTTGTTGATTTATTGATGGTAGCCTTTCTGACAAGTGTGAGGTGATAGCCCACTGTGGTTTTAATTTGCATCTTTCTGATGATTAATGACATTGAACATCTTTTCATGTCTATTTGGCCATCTGTATGTCCTCTCTGGAGAAGGGTCTATTAAGGTCCTCTGCCCGTTTTTTAATTGGATTGCTTGTTTTTCTGGTGTTGAGTTGTATGATTTCTTTATAAATTTTGGATATTAACCCCTTATCAGATGTAACACTGGTGAATATATTCTCCCATTCAGTTCTTTTGTTGTTGTTCATCTTTACCCGAGGATAATTTTTCCATTGATTTTTAGAGAAAGTGGAATGGAGGGGTGGGGGAAGGAAGAGAAAGAGAAAGAGAGACAGATGTGAGAGAGAGACATCAACCTGTTGCCTCCCACATGCACCCTGACTGGGGCTGGAAATCAAACCTGCAAATCAGATATGTGCCCTAAACTGGGAATTGAACCCATGACACTTCAGTGCTCGGGTTGATACTAACCACTAGACCACAATGGCCAGGGCTCTTATGACTTTTTCATAAGAGAAATGCTAAGTGTCTATAAATTACATATTTTAAACTATATCCACTTTAAAAACTGAGGTGGAAATATCAATAATAATTCTCTTGATGCTAAATTTCCTCTCTCTGGAGAGCATTACATGACAGTGATGCAGAAGCACAGATAAGGACAGACTGCCTAAGTTTGAACCCAGCACAAAGTTGGACTTCATGCTCACTTTCCTTATCTACAAACCAGAGTTGACAATGAGTCTTTATTTCATGGAGTTGTGCTGAGGAGAAATGAATTAATATATACTAAACACCTAAGACAGTCTGACACACAGTAAGTGGGCCATTATGATGATGCATATTTTGTCTACTATCTATTTAATCCACAGAAAGCTTAAATTCAATGCAGTCTTCTAATTAAAGACAAAACCCTTAGGAATACACCTCCGGCAAAATACCTGTTGGTGGGCATCGCCAAAATCCTAACTGCAGACACCTGAATGAGATGTATCGAAACATGTTTATGGTTTTCAAATAGTTAAAAATTATTACTAATGAAAGCAGCCTTCAGTCACATCTTAAATTTATCTTCATTTCTTTAGATATATCCTCCTCAGTACCAGCTAAGAGCAAAACATTATGCTAGAATTTTTAAAATGAAAATGTATTAGAAATAATGGTTTTTAAAACCATTTAAAATTCATTTAGAAAATCAATGTGAAAATGAAGCGTGCATAGGAATACTTTAACTTCCTCTAATCCACAGTATTTCATTTTGTAAGCTTCACTATCCTTACGACACTATTAAGATCAATTTATATTTACACTCCTATACAAAATGAGCTTGAAAATCCAAATTCTCTCTGAAAGCAACACTCAGTTTGCAATGAAACGCTTTCAAATAATTTCACTTTATTCCACATTCTATGCATAAAGATTAATTTAGATATGAATTCATAAATCAACAGTGCCCCCTAGTGTTAAGAAAAATATTTTAATTATATTGTTAAAGGAAATGTATCCTTAATCTACTATATGTACATCAAATATATACATTTTATTACCACTATTTACTAAAAAATAGGTAATACAGACCAGGAATTAACATTAATACATTTGTGAACTATAACAGTAGAGATTCAAGTTTTCTTGACCTGCTTTTAATTAAAATGTCATTCAAATTATTCCATGAAGATTAAGGCCATACTATAATGAATAATATTTTTAGTGAAAAAAAATTTTTTTTAAGTACAACAAAGCATACCTTAAAAAATATCCTATTCATAACTATTTACAAATGTACTGCATGTCAACAATATTTAATACTGTTTAAGGACAACAAAGCCTCCTATGATACCATAAAAACACTGTACATCCTAAAAGACAGTTTATTTGTTTAGTATATGCTTCGAGACCTTTCTGTGCTTTACATAAAGGTTCAAATTAAACAATACAAATACAGGCTGTCCCAAAAAATGTATACACACACTTTGAATAATTATAAAGGCAATGTTTATTAAAATACATTTCATTTTCAAAATTGAGTTATCAGCTGTTAAAGTGTGTATACATTTTTTGGGACACCCTGTATATGCTTTAATCTTACTTTTCCTAGTACTATGAATGGCACAATCATCTATGACTACCAACATCACAACAGATCTTTTCTTAATTAAATTCATTATTTCCTAGCTATTCTCTTCTGAAACTCCTGAAGACAGTTAATCTGATTGTCTTTGGGTTTAAATCCCCAAAACAGGTGTATCGCTTCTTTCCAAGCAATATAATTCCCAAATCTGAAATGTGAAATGTGTAGATATAGTTCCTTGCTTGAGGTCACAGGACTAGGTTATTAAATTGCAGGCACATTCAGCATCCTAACTCCCCACCTTCTCAATATATTTCCACCAAAAAACCTATGCTTTTTAAATAAATGAACAAGGGGGTTCAAGTGAAAAGTGACAAATTCTCACTAATCTGACATCGTCTCAGAGTATCAGTTACACATTCCTTTATAAAATAATTTAGCTATCATCATTAGAAATATGCTAAAGATACAACAGTTTTACCAAAACATACTCTAGAAGAGTTAAGCAACAATATGGAAAATGGCAGTGAAATGCAATTAATTAGTGCAATTTCTTTGGAAACAACAATACAGAATTGATATGCTCATACACTTTGGATTAAAAATTTCAGTCCTGTAATTGCACCTTATCAGAACTGGAGAAAAATAAAAAAACTAGATAGATAAAGCTATTCAATGAAATACTATTTACCACAGTGAGAACCAGAAGCAACTTTAACACCTGTGTACAAATTCACGTTAAAAATTTCAGGTGGACAGCCCTGACCGGGTGGCTCAGTTGGCTGGAGCATCATCCCGTACATCAAAAGGTTGTGGTCTGATTCCCGGTCAGGTGTGCATGGGAAGCACCCAATCAGTGCTTCTCTCTCTCCCCCCTTCCTCTCTCTAAACATTACCTTCGGTGAGGATTAAAAAAAAATTCAAGTGGACAATTATAAAGAAACACAAAGCCCTGGCCAGTCTTGCTCAGTGGTTAGAGCGTCAGCCTGCGGACTGAAGGGTCCCAGGTTCGATCCCGGCCAAGGGCACGTGTTTTGGTTGCAGGCTTGATCCCTGGCCCCGGTCAGGACTTGTGTGCGAGGCAACCAGTCGATGTGGATACATCGACGTTTCTCTCTCTCTCTCTCTCCCCTAAAAGCAATGGAAAAAATTTCCTCAGGGGAGCATTAAAAAAAAAGAAACACAAAAATAGGAGTGACAGGTCCAACAGAAACTAAAACGTCTGATTATATTCTTATAAGTTTTGTGAAAAAGATTAAAACACTGTAATTGCAATTTTATATTTTATGAATATAAAATTATTACAAAGCTTGCTTGCTTTCCTTTAAAATTTACTATTAATAAACATTAAAGACACATTTTATATGACACTCATAGAAGGCCCAAAGATTTAAATGGCCTGTGTATCACAGCATAAAGGCACGCTAACTTCAGCATGTGTGACAGCTAAACTTGCACGGCCTCCTTAATATTGTGATCTAAGCAAATTAGAGATTAGCCCCAAATTCCCCAGTACTTTGTTTCCAATAATTATAGCCATCAAAATACGGGCTAAGATGAAAAGATTGTTTTCAACATAATTGGTATTGAGCTATTCTGACAAAAGTTTAATAAAAAAATGTGGCTGCCTCTTAAAACCACTCCTGGTAGTACTAAGCAAGAAGACTATCTTTCCTATTTGCCACCCTTTAAACGTTCAAGTTACTACAAAGGAAAAAGAAAGGAGTTCTGATGTAAACAGGGGTATAGAGCTGCCCAGTGGCTCCCTCAGAGAGGTCATTAGTCTCCTGCCATTGTTTGTACTTTTGCTGCTCTTGCCAAAATCCCATTGCTATATTTTATCTCTCCTAAGACTTATATTTATAACAAGACACAAGAGAAAAACAACTATTTTTCATTCAGGCACATAAATATAATACAGTGGTACCTCGGTTTTCAAACATCTCCATTGGCGAACATTTTGGTTTGCAAATACTGTAAATCCAGAAGGAAATGCTTCGGTTTTTGAACACGCCTCAAAAGTCAAACATGCCACATGGCCTCAGCTGAGGGCAAGATCCTGAGGCCTAGCTGTTGGCTGTGGATCCCTCGGTTTTCAAATGTTTCAGAACTCAAACGGTCTTCTGGAATGGATTACAGTAAAAAACCGAGGTACCACTGTAAATGACCTCAAATTACCTATTTAATAAGTATCTGTTGAAAGAATGAGTGAATGACTGAACAAAGCGGTCATTACATGAAGACCCGATTAACAGTAAGAGTATAGGGAAAACGGCAATCAAATAATCAATACACACAATACTATACATGTTTAAAAGAATATTATGAGGATTTCTATTTCCAGAAACGTGGCTGACAAAACAATGTAAGGAATCTTGGCCGATGTGGCTCAGTCAGGTGAGCATTGTCGGTGCACCGAGAAGTCACTGGTTTAGTTCGTGGTCAGGATACATGCCTGGGTTGCTGGCTCAATCCCCAGTAGGGGGCATGCAGGAGGCAGCCAATCGACATTTCTTTCTCTCTCCCTCTCTTGTCCTCTTTCTCTAAAATCAATAAAAAGACAACCAAGACAAGAAAATGGAATTGAGACCCTTACTCTCTCTGTTCCACAACATCTCACATCTTTACCTAGAATAAAGTCAGAGAGACTGATAGTCTACCTCTATCAGTGATAAGATAGTCTATTTTTTAAAAATGTATATACTGGTATAGGAAGATAAAGAAACTTATCTGTCTAGGTTTGGGCTTGACATTGAGGCTGCAGGATGGCATCAACAAATTTGTCTACAAATATGTAATCCTAGACATGCTCCAGCATAGACATAGAATTTGAATTTATACTACCAGCATGATCCAAGGATCTCAAGACAAGAAATTCATATTTAATATATTCACAAGCCAGTGGGATTCCCAAAACCCAAGGCAGATGAAGGGAACAAAAATTTGGAGGAGGAACATTCTTTTAACCCAGGCAATGTGGGATTCCTACAGACAAAGCCCAGTGGCAAGATGACAATAAAAATTCACCAACTCTAAGAGTAAACAAACAACCCACTACAAGGAAAGCAGGAAACACAACTATTATTAGGATTACCACTTGAGAACTTTAGATGAAAAATTATCAGATACAAGGTTATCAAACAGGAAAGATTAAAATCAGCAGCCTTAAAAGAAGAAACTGAAAACATACAAAGTGTAATGAAAAAGCAAGACAAACATTTGTAAGAAAACCAAATAAGTATTTTTTCAAAAGGTCATTAGAGAGTTAAGCATTAGATTAAACACAACTGAAGAATTTGTGAATTAGAATAGAAAAATAAAATTATGCAAAAATTAATGCACAGAGTTAATGAAATGGAAAAAAGTGAAAAGAGACAAAGAGAAATGAAAAATAGAATAGTAAGATGTAACACAACCTAAAAGCAGTTCCAGAGGAAGAGAGGTAATGAAAGGCATTCTTTAAAGAGGTAAAGGCTGAAGTTTCCAATGAGAAAGACATATATGTTCATATTTACTAATCACAAGCCTTGAGCAGGATAAATAAATACAAAGAGTCATATTCATACACATCACTTTAAACTCTAAAAAGTAAGTGGGATAAGGCACTTTACTTACATAGGAGCAAAGTTAAATGGAAAGTTTCAACAATACCAAAGGACACAGAAGGTATCTTCAAAATGCTAAGAGAAAATAACTGTTAACCTAGAATTCCATACCCAGCTAAATTCTCATTCAAGAGAAGGTAAAATGAAGATACTTTAGACAAAAAAAGAATTTACCACAAAATTAGTCCATAGGGATAGGCAGGTAGAAGGAAGAGGAGGAAATGAAAAAAGGAGGGAAAAAGAAAAGGGAGCCTAAAAGGTTGTTCCTACTCTGTTTGTTTACAATATGGCTAGAGGGGGAAAGAGCAGGGAATGAAAGAACCGGAGACTACTGCACCCTGCTATACTGTGATTCAGCTTCAAGAGTCACATGTCTGCAGGAAGAAATGATGTTTGGGTTTATAAAGAAAGTCAAGTTGAAGGGCAGGATGAAAGGAGAAGTAAAAACACCATAAACAAGGGCACACTTTAAAAGTAAAGATGGCTCCAAGGAGGTCCAGCGTGGAGTGCTGGCTGCTTATAAGGCAGAACCCTTATGATGAACTCTAGAAAGGGTTAAAAACTGCCAAGACCAGTCTGTGGAGGGTTTCATCTGTCAAGTGGGGGAATTTAGATTGGAAGAGATTGGCACTAGGAATCATTAAAAGGTTTCTGAGTAGGGCAATGACCTTAGGAAATGAAAACCAGTATTTCAAGGTTTAATATGCCTGGGGTATGCCACTGGGCTTTAGAGAAGATGAGTAGTAAACAAGATGCTCCCACCTTTTTTGCCAAAAACAGTAAAGTATCTAAAGTGATGTGCAGGCCCCTTTCCCACTTGAGCTTCTCCAATCTCTGCTCTCCAGAACCCTCTTCTCATCTCTGGTTGTACGAAGCCTCCCCTAGTCATAGTCTATCTCCTAAACTCCAATAAGCTCATCCTACCACTACCAGTTTTCAATTCAGAATTCCTAATTCTGTAGAAATGGCAACCACAGTTAGAGGATACTTAAATGAAAAAACAAAAACAAACAGAAAAACAGAATTCATGAATAGCCTCCACCATCCCACCATCCCACCATCCCCTCCCCGGCCAAGAGGCAGAGGAAGGAGTTCAGTGGGAGAAGCATGAGACAAGAAATACTCCTTCTAGGACTTTAAACAGGTGTGTTATGCTGGGTAAATTAATCTCTGGACTTTGGTCTCTTCATTTATAAGTAAGAGATGATAAAATGTACCTTGGACAGAGGCTGTGAGAATTAAATGAAATCATACAGAAAAAAAAAAATCAATGCATCTAGAAATGGTATACTACAATGGAAAGAACACAAATTTGGAGTCA
Organism: Miniopterus schreibersii; assembly: GCF_964146895.1. Classification (NCBI taxonomy): domain Eukaryota; kingdom Metazoa; phylum Chordata; class Mammalia; order Chiroptera; family Miniopteridae; genus Miniopterus; species Miniopterus schreibersii. The sequence goes on along the minus strand of NC_138119.1, from coordinate 19,504,869 downwards.
GAAAGTCATGGGGTCAAATCTAGCCTAGGCACTATCAGCCAGCTGTAAGGCCTTGGGGAAGTAACTTTGCTAATATTTAAGCAGAGGCTCAAAGTCCATCTATCAGTGATATAGTTTAAAAAGGAAAGGAAAAGGGAAAGAGAAGGCAGACAGACCTGTAAGGGCTCCTCTTCTACTTCTAAATTCCAGAAGCAAGTGAAAATTCCAATATAAATTAATGGATTAAAAAGGTGAGTAGACTATTCCTCTAAATTAAGCATTCTGAAAGCATCTTTTAAGACACAAATATACTAAAAATTTACTAAATGATCAAAAAAAATTTTGCTTTAAAAATTATTCATTCTCTAAAAGGTTCTAAATGAGTAAATGTGTTAACTGATAACTGTATCTCTCCAGACAAGGAGATGAACCTACAAATAGTTTGCAATACTAAATCATTGGGTTTAATGATGAGAGGTCCCTTAAGAGAGATACCACTTTGCATGTTAACTAATTTCTAAGTGAGGATTAAACATAAATGTTATAAATTATTTTATTAATTTACACAACTTGAAAATATTCCACTTATCCTTAGTAGTACAAGTAAATAAAAAATTCTAAGCTACACTAAATTCTTTAAAAAAAAAAAAAATCTTTATTGATTTCAGAGACAGGAAGGGAGAGGGAGAGAGAGAATCATCAATGATGAGTCATCGATCGGCTGCCTCCTGCATGCCCCCGACTGGGGATCGAGCCCGAAACCAGTGCATGTGCCCTGACCAGGAATTGAACAGCGATCTCCTGGATCATAGGTTGATGCTCAACCATTGAGCCATGCCAGCCAGGCGCTACACTTAATTCTTAATAATTTTTCTTTTGCAATTTTAAAAAAATATATCTTTATTGATTTCAGAGAGAGGAAAGGAGAGGCAGAGAGAGAGAGAGAGAGAAACATCAATGATGAGAGAGTCACTGATCGAGCCTGCAACCCGGGCATGTGCCCTGACCAGGAATCGAACCCCGATCGCCTGAATCGTAGGTCGACGCTCAACCGCTGAGCCACGCCCGGCCGGGCTACACTTAATTCTTAATCAAAGGATAGCAAGTATTTTTCAAACAACAGCAACTCACACCCTGAAACTAAAAAGACACGTTCTGGAGAAACTTCTATCACTTTAAGCCAACCACAAAGGCAGGTTTAGCAATTTCACATACCACCCAGGTTGCAAAAGAAAAAAAAAAAAAAAGATAATGTTTAAGTTAATGTACACATTTAGAAGTCTCATGTCAAAAGAACTAAATAAATTATATTCCAGCAAGAATGTTTACTGGATCACTTATGAATGATAAAGTTAAACATCGATATATAGTTTCCAGACATATATTTTATTTCTAAATATTTTAGTTACATATTCAAGATGTGTAAGATGATTTTCAAAACAAAGTAAGCTAAGACCTTAAATTAGAAGATAAAAAGATAAGGATAGCAGAAAATTGTCACTTATCACATGCCACAGTAATAACCCTACCTGAAGTAGAATGCATATATTAAGGGCAACGTAAAGAAACTGGCCCATTTAAAAACCTCACCATCTGTAAAATAGTAGACATTATTTCTCAAAGTAGAGAAAAGCTTTAAAATAATGAAGCTTTTAAAGAATTCATTTGGATTAAAACTGTGTTACCGTAATCCATAGAGACTCTATACATAAGTCTTTCAGATATAATTTTGTTGCATTTGTAGTAAACTGTAGAAGTAATGGGATGATCCATTTATAGACTGGCCCACATCTACACAAACTGCTTATATGTTCATGTACCTAAATGGCCTAAAGTTAAATACTTATAGACGAAATTGCAAGTTATTAAATGTTAAAGGGGGGGGAATTTTATTAAATAATACCTTTAAAGGTTATACTCCATCTCCAGCATAGAAGGTTTGCTGAAGATACTATGACGAGTGATTCTAGTAAGTAAGAGCCCTGAGATCTCCTGTGTGACCTGGCCCGAAATAGAAATGTACGTTAACCAGAAATTCAGATAATAGAAAGGAAGTTCCAAGCAAAAAGATAAACTGTGCTCAAAACATTTGTTTGTTTTGTGTTTTTCTTCTGCGTGTGTGTGTGTGCATTTTGGCCACATGCTCCACTCAGATCACTAGCCCATAAGGGTGTTCATTTAACTTATAATCCTATATATTTAAAATAAAACAAACAAAAACCCTGAACATACTGTATGATATTAGAAATTAAAACATGAAAACTGCCCAGCCAGCACGACTCAGTGGTTGAGCGTCAATCCATGAACCTGGAGGTCACAGTTGATTCCCAGCTGGAGTACATGGCAGGGCTGTGGGCTCGAGCCCCAGTAGGGGGCAGCTGATCAATGACATTTCTATCTCTCTCTCCCTTCCTCTCTCTGAAATCAATAAAACTATCCAACTGAATCAGGAAGAGATTTATATATTTAGCAAAAGTGTGCCACTGTAGGTCAGAGAAAGGAACTCAGCCTGTTAGTATCGAACAGTAGAACAGAAAAACAGCACCTTCAATCAATGCTGATAGGGGAAGACGGATGTCAGGACTCCAAGACTGGAGCCAAGATTTCAGGTGAGGCAACAGCACAGCAGTACTTCCCTTAAAGCTACAAGAAAAAAGAAAGGGCCTAGAAAGAAGGGGAATTAAATAGCCTAGACACCCAGGAGGTGAGTCTAAACTGAACATCACAGAATAATCCACAGGCAAGGATTATACAAAATGGAACGCTAGGCAACCATTAAAAGATCACAGAAGAAAACTCAGTGATGCATGGGAAACAGTCACAACGTACTGCTAAACGAATAAAGCAATTTTCCAAACAGTACTTAAGGTACGATACTCTTTGGCTGTCATTATCACTATTATAGGTATATCATAGTATATAACCAGCATATAACCAGCATACGCTGAAATGTGACTATTTCCAAGTGTATAAGTAAATTTTTTCCTAACTTTTGGCTTACCTATATATTTTTAAATATTCTACAAAGATATTTTAATTAGAAACAAGTAAAAAGGAGTGTTTTCTCACAGACTGCTTACTGGTTGCAAGAGGGAAAAGAAGGAACTACACTGTGTAGATCAAAATCACCACCACCAATGAGGGGCACGGATACCATGCGCCTCTGACGTGACACTCCAGGAAGGACACATCACTTATGATCACGAGCTGGGCTGCATACCCTGAATCTAATCTTAAGGAAATGGACAAACATAACCTGAGGAACCTTCCTTATCTAATTTCGAGGAAATAGGCAAACATACCTCGAGGAACCTTCCATAAGTGCATTCTTTTAAAAATGTCAACGTTATAAGGCACAAAGAAAGGCATTATATGGAAAAAGAGACATGCCAACTAAAGGTTTATGTTAGAGGACAGTGAATGCTACACAAGTATCTTATTGGGACAACTCACAAAATTAGAATACAGACTGTAGATGAAAGTACTGAGTCAGTTTCCTGAATTGATAACTGCACTGTGGTTATATAAAATAATAAATTTATTCTTAAGAAATATAGTTGAAGTATTATAAGGTAAAGGGGTATGAGCTATGTAAACAAATATCAAATACTTCAGAAAAACAGCATGTATATTGTATGTGAGAGAGAAATAAGTGATGAGAAAGCAAATGGGGCAAAATGTTAACAACTGGTGAATTTGTATAGAGGGCGAACTATTTCATTCTCTTTACTACTCTTCGAACTTTCCTGTTAGCTTGAAATTATTTCAAAATAAAAAGTAGAGGGGGAGTCCTATAAATTCTCCTGAATTATACAGAAGCTTCTCAACTTAAATACCAGCAACTTGCAAATGTTCACAGTAACTAAGAAAGCTATACCTCCAATCAAGAGGACAACTCTTCCCACCAACAGATGGCCTCAGTGGTCGCTGGTTTACTGTCACTTTAGCCTTCAAAGCCCACATGGTCTTTGTGAACAGCCTTTTGGAACTAAGCTGCATATATCCAGAAATACTTGTGCCTCATGCTAATATAAAGAATAGTACAGATGAACATCACTTAAGAGGTGGAAGGTACTTTGGAGATCTCAGCTTGGGGTACATTTCATATCCCCAGGTCTTCCCTTATTTTAGTATATGCCCCTGTCATCCCAGGGCATGCCTTATACCCCAACTCTCCAAGGAAAATCATGGCTGTAGTAATTTACTATAAAAGGAAGGGGAAGTATCCTTCACATGTATAAGAACAAGAGAGGGGGAGGGAAGAAAAAAGTAAAGAAAAAGAAAAGCTGGGAGGAATAAGTTTATCTATCTCCTGCTTTATTCCAATCCCCTGATTTTACAGACAACAATCCAATGGGAGGTCATGTGATCTGGCCAAACTCACATAATCAGTTAATGGCAGAGGTAGGTCTTCAACAAGTTTTTGGTTTGCTGATCCTCAGCGCTTTCTACAAAGTCAAATTACCCTCTCCCTACCAACCCTTAATTAAATGTTTAAATGCCATGGAAATGTGGGGGTAGCAGGGGTGAAATATCTAGTTTCCCTCTTCATGTCTAATAAAATTCCTTAGGTGAACAAGATGACAAAGGACAGACAGAGCCCGTGCAAAGGCTAGGAATGCTCAAAGCCTTTGTCACTGGCACTCAGAGAAGTGCCAATAGTTGAGAACGGTATAATTAGAGGGAAAAATGTAAATGACATGGGAAGCGTCAGGAATTTTGTCTGGAGAAGTAGGTATAAAGAAAAGGCAATGTTTGTCACAGTAAAAAGAAGAGGCTGGACTTTGTCCTGTAGGCAATGAAAAGGCAGAGTCCTTATAAATGGACTCGTAAAGTATATGATCTTACAAGTATCATTCAGGAGACACACACACACCCTGAGACTGTGTTACTAATTTCTACTGAATTCAAAAGTCTCAACAAATGAATGCCTAAGTGATGCCTTCAAGTACAACAGATCTTCGATGTTGGTTAGCGATTTGTCCCAAAACATCTTGAAAAATCACCAAATTTAAGAAAACTACTATGGCATATAACACATTAAAGCATAAATAATATATTTTACTCCTACAGACCTTTTAATGATTCTAAAAGTACTGAAAAAATTTATACTTATTTACATTATCATACAAATTGCAGAGTAGACTGACTGTTGTATACCACGAATTTAAGTCACCATAGGATCTTACATTTCACTTTAATTTGTCCAAAATTCCTCTTCTTAGACCTATTTTCGCTTCTCTTTAGTGTCACCAGCACTAGGAGTTGGCTCCAGTAGCACAGAGTGCTGGCGTAAACAAAAGTTACTGTACAAAAAAGCGGAGAATGGCAAACTGCACTGAGGTGCACCTACTGGGTGATGGACTAGGACCAAATCTGTGCGTGCAGGAAAACGACCAACCACGTGTCACACACCCTGCCAGTCACTCACGGCATAGTGAAAACCAGTGTTAATTTGTGAAAGACAGACTATTCTATCAGCAACTGTCCAGTCAAAAAAGCATCATGTACTCTAATAGTAAAGATCCCACCGATCTTTTAAAAGTGGCAACGTCTGTAACAACAGAAATATTTGCATAGCAGCTACAGCTCACTCACACAGCTTAAAGTAATTTCAGCAGAAGGGTTTCAAGACATCTTGTTTTGGCCCTGGCCGGTGTGGCTCAGCTGGTTGGAGCATCATCCCATATCCCAAAAGTTTGCAGGTTCAATTTCTAGTCAGGGCACATCCCTGGGTTGCAGGTTTGAGTCCTGGCTGGATCTCTTCCCCCCCCCCTTCCCTTCCCTTCCCTCCCTGCCTCCCTCTCCTCTCTAAAAATCAATGGACATATTCTCCGGTGAGGATTAAAAAACAAAACAAAGCAAAAAACACTTTGTCTTAGCAAATTTACAACCTAGTTTTCCATTAGAACATTACTCTTGGTAAGAACCAAGAGTATTGGGTATCTGCGTAAGGTCCTGAGGCCACCCAACAGCCAGATGAGGAGAATTTCCTGTGTAAATACTGAGGTGTTGTGGAGATTACAACACTGTCCTTCATTTACGCTGGCAGCCCCCAGGACAAAAATTATTACATGCAACTTAGCAAACTGAGGTTAAGAAGAGGGACACCTCTTAAGAGCAAAAGAAATCTTTCCTAGAGGTTTCCTCCTTCCACCCTCTTCCCCAAACCTACCAGCCGAAAAGGTTTCCCTCATGTCGCAGTTGCTACAGTTCCTTCCTGTTTACTCAGGTCTGCCAGGGAGAAGATGTCAGGAAAGTCTTCACAGAGATCTGGTATTTGAGATGAGTCTTAATGCGTAGAAATTGGGCAGATGGGGGGAAATGGTAAGGACATACCTGGCAAGAAGAAGAAACAATACATACAAAGACATAAGAATGGAAGAAATTGGCATGACAGGAGAACAGTTAATTTTTTGCAGAGAAAGCACAAGAGTGAGTGTGTGTGAACATGGACAATAAACTGCAAACAGACTGTAGCTCTGGCTAGGGAGCTCAGTTGGTTAGAGCACCATCTTGATATGCCAAGGTTGCGGGTTCAATCCCCAGTCAGGGAACATACAAGAATCAACTGAATGCAGAAATAAGTGGAACAACAAATCGATGTTTCTCTCTTTCTCTCCCCCTTCCTCTCTCTCTCTAAAATCAATAAATAAACTTTTAAAAAAAGTAACAGACTGGAGCCAGATCATGAAGCATTTGCAATAGCATGGGAAGAAGCATGCACTTTATTCTCTGAATCAAGATTTTTAAAAAAATGTATGTCTTTATTGATTTCAGAGTGGGGGGGGGGAAGAGAAACATTAATAAAGAGAGAGTCATTGATTGGCTGCCTCCTGCATGCCCCCCTACTGGGGATCGAACCTGCAACCCAGGCATGTGCCCTGATTGGGAATCGAACCGAGATTGCTTGGATCACAGGTCGATGCTCAACCGCCGAGCCCCGTGCCACGTCAGCCGGGCAGAATCAAGATTGCTTAACTGAGAGACTATGAAGTAAACAATAGGGTCATGATCTCCCCAAACGCATGAAAATTGTGTACAGAACACACAAAAACATTAATTTTCCTGGATCCACAGTTTTCAAATGATTTTCAAAGGGACTCAGGAATAAAAATGTTTAAGAACCACTACTGTGGGTGACTGAGTGCCACGGCGTAGCTACAGGCAGACATATATGCCTTAATACTTTCATTTAAAAAAAGTAACTGTCAACACTTATGGCAGTTGATGGTTAGAAAGAGAACCTCAAAATCAATAGAGCAATAAGAAGGTTACTGTCTAATACCAGCCAAGAGATTATAAGTACATTTTTAAGAACCTAATTCCAGAGACTTTTCAAAGGTAAACTTGCTGTAACGTACTGGCCATCTGCACATAGGTTGTGAGCAAGAAAGGAACTAAGCATGCCTTATCATTCTACTTCCCACTGAAAGTTCATGATATTCACTATTACACACCATCATTAGTAAAAACAATTAACACAGTGGAGCAGCTGCAAGTGAAAGGAACTACTCTCTTCCATGTGCAACAGGCCACCAGTGGGAAACTAACCAGAAAATGCCACATGTCCCAAAGAGGAAATGCTGACGGCCTAGAACAGGGGCTGGCAAAACTATGGCCAACAAGGTGAACCCAGACACTTTTCTGACCTAAGCCACATTCATGCATTTATATTGTTTAAGGTTCCTTTCACAGCACAGAGGCATACCTTAATAGCCGCAAAAGAGGCTTTGGCTTGGGGGGGGAAAAAAGCCTAAAGTATTTACTATCTGGCCCTTTCCAGTAAGTTTGCCAAACCCTGGTCTGAACAAAACCAGGGATAAATTCTACTCCAGAAAGTACTCCTTAAGTACAAGAGGTGGGAGTATTACTAATATGTGGGGAAGGCTATACGTGGACCAAATCTAGCCATGGAACATCAGTAACCTGGGAGCGGCCGTAGATGTATCTGTAGGAGCAGCAAACTACTAATCAAATTGAATATGCAAAATTCCAAGTATTGCTCTATTTGGGAAAAAATACAGCTCCTCACAAGCAATACACTAAGGGCCAGGGCTCTCAACTCAATCCAAATCCTGTCCTCCTTCCTCACTCTTCCACTCAAACCTGCCTTCCCTCGCCCAGGCCCAGGTTCTTTGAAAATGGAAAACGAAAGAAGTATCTGCTCTGAGAACCAGGGTTCTGGTCTATTTGTGGAACACTGGCAAATGGCAGCTAGGTAGGCATTTTAAATCAATGAATCCTAACTCTGCACTTCTGATTTCAAATAGTGCTGATTGTTTCAAAAGCAAAGAAAAACTAAATTTTAGTCCATCAATTATAATTAGGCTCCACTGGTGGTGATATTTTAACAGTTTCTTTTCAAATGATATGAAAACAAGTACCGCAGTATATCCAAATAGATCAATTCCAGGTGGCTATACAAAAATAATTATTTCAGCACTGAAAAAGTCTCATAAACACATCATCCAGACAGTCCCAAAAGTCTAAGACAATTTTCTCCAAAGGTTTTTGTTCAGCAAACTGTTTTGTCAATATGTTCAAGACAGGATTCAAAAAATTAAGCAGCAGAACTGACTTTATATACTCTAAATCGGGGTTTCTCAACCTTGGTACTATCGTCATTTGGGACCACATAACTTTTTGTTGAGAGGGTCTTTGCTGTGCATAACAGGCTGTTTGGTAGTATCTGTGGCCTCTATCCACCAGACGCCACCAACAATTTAGAGGTCATATGTCTCCAAATGCTGCCAAATGTTTCCGGGAGGGCAAAAATCACCCTAGTTAGGAACCACTGCTCCAAATGAATTAAATTTCTTAATCGTTTCTATGAAAAAAATTTCAATAACCTTTTTCTGCTTTGTGTATATTTAAACTAATTATGTGAAAGGTGCAGTGAAGATAGTGCTATATAAGCAGTTTTTCATAAATCTTTTATCAGTTCCTATCTATATAAGGATCTTCACTTTTTAAAAACAGCTTTATTTATATATGGGTGGCATGCAATGAACTGCACAGGTTCAAAATATATAGTATATAACTGTGAAAAAAATCTCCATGAAGATAGTTAGTGAACATACCCTGTTGCTCCAAAGTGTCTGGATTCTTTCAATCAGCATATTTATTTTGAGATTCATTGTGTTGCTGTGTGCATTAATAGCTCATGCCTTTTTATTGCCAAATGGTATGGCTCTATCATAATATGCTTATCCATTCATCTACTGATAGGCATTTGGGTGTTAGTGGTTATTACAAATAAAGCTGCTATGAATATTAGTATACAAGTCTCTTCTCTTCAGTAAATACCTAGGTGTAGAATAGCTGGTAGGTCTACATTTAACATTTTAAGAAACAACCAAACTGTCAGCTTGTCTAATTCCTGATCTTAGGGAGAAAGTATTTGGTATTTATTAAAACTACATTATCTGCAGTTTTTTCAGAGAGGTCCTTGATTGAGTTGAAGTTCCTTTCCAATTCTAATATGCTCACAGTTATCGGAAATGAAGGTAAGACTGTCAAATAGCTTTTCCTTTTTGCATTTATTGAGATGATCATGTGGTTTCTCTTTTTAAGTTGGATGACAGAGTGAATTACATTAAATGCCTTTTAAATGTTAAACTAACCTTGCATTCCTGGAATAAACCCCACTTGGTCATGACATATTATTTAAAATTTGCTACATTCTATTTGCTATACTGTGTGTAGAATTTTTGCATGTATGCTCATATGGGATATTTCTGTGTAGTCTTTTCTCATAATGTCTTTGTCTAGCTTGACTATAAGGGTAATACTGGCCTCATAAAGTAAGTAAATAAGTAGTACCACCTCTGCGGTTTCCTGAAAGTGTTTGTGTAAAACTGGTATAATTCATTCCTTAAATGTTTAGAATTCACTTGTGATGTCATCTGGTCCTAGAATATATTTTGGGGGGAGTGGGAATATTTAAATCACGAATTCAATTTCTTGAATAGATACAGGGCTATTCAGGTTGTCTATTCCTGAGTGAAGTTTGGTAGCGTATATCTTTTGATGAATTTCTCCATTTCATCTTTGTTGTAAAATTTATAGGCATAAAGTTGTTCATAATATTCTCTTATTACATTTTTATTATCTGTAGAATCTGTAGTGATGTCACCTGTCATTCCTGATACTAACCAGTTTGGCTAGAGCTTTATCCATTTCACTGATCTTCCCAAAGAACCAGTTTTTGGTTTCATTGATTTTGTCTATTGTATTTCTGTTTTCTATATATAGATTTCCACACTGATCTTTACCATTTTCCTTCTTCTAATTAGTTTAATTTAATCTTTTTGCTCATTTCTTAAGGTGGAAGTAGAGATCATTAATTTGAGATTTTTTTTTTCTTCTTTTAATATATATGCATTCTGTGCTATAAACACCCCCACCCCCAGCCGAAGTACTGCTTTACTGGCATCTTATAAAGTCTGGTACATTGTGTTTTCATTTTCATTCAGTACAAAATACTTTCTAATTTCCTTTTGATTTCTTCTTTGACCCATAGGTTATTTAGCATTGTATTATTTAGTTTCCAACTATTAGAAAACTTTCCACAGTTTTCTGTTAATTTCTCATTTAATTTAATCAGATAACAAAACATCTCAATCCTTTTAAATGACTAAGACATGTTTTATGGCCCAAATTACAGTCCACCAGGGAAACTGCTTTTAGGTGGATTATTCTATAAATATTAATTAGGTAGGTCAAATTGACTAATAGTATTGTTCATGTCCACTATATCTTCGTGATTTTCAATACTGAAAGAATACTGAAATCTCCAACTAAAACTGAGGATTTGACTGTTTCTCCTTGGAGTTCTATCAGTTTTGTTTCATGTATTTTTTAAATTAAATTTATTGGGGCCACAATGGTTAATATGAGCATGTTTTTCCCCTTTTTATTATGCTTTCTTTTGAATTAGATGAGTATATTTTCTGATTCCATTTTATTTCTTTTGTTGGCTTATTACCTGTAAACTTTTTAAAAATAGGATTACTTTAGGATTTACTGTATACATCTTTTAACTTACCATGGTCTATCTTCAAGTAATATACCATTTCATGTACAGTGTAAGAATCTTACATTAGTATACTACCTCATATCAGATCTTGCCCACCTAAGTCTCTGTTCCTGAGGTATGCTACCTCTTTGTTAAAATGGGTGAAAAACATTTAAAAAGTGTAAAAGTAGTAATAGCAACAAATGGTGACTTTCTCCCTGGCTTCATTTAAAAAGTAAAATTAGCCCTGCCAGGCGTGGCTCAGTAGTTGAGCATCAACCTAGGATCCAGGAGATCGCAGTTCAATTCCTAGTCAGGGCACATGCCCGGGTTGCGGGCTCGATCCCCAGTAGGGGCCATGCAGGAGGCAGCCGATCAATGACTCTCTCATCACTGATGTTTCAACTCTCTCTCTCCCCCTCTCTTCCTCTCTCTGAAATCAATATATATTAAAAAAAAGAAAAGAAAAAGTAAAATTAGAACTAAAAAGGATATTTAAAAATTAAAACTCTACAACCACACCACCAGAGTTCAAATCCATGCTCTACCACTTATGTATTGTATAATCTTAGGCAAGATGATTGGCTCCCCATTTCTCAGTTTTTACTTCTTTAAGATGAAGATAACAATAGCACCTACTTCACCAGGTTATCATGACTATCCAGTAAGTTAATTAGGTAAAATGATTAGACTAGCACCAAGCATCTATTAAATGCTTAATAAATAGCAAGTCCTATTATTCATATTGGATAAGACAGTATTTTAAAATTCTCTATGCACTACCTAAAATAATCTTGCTTACACCAGGACCATATACTGGGTTGCACTGCTCTAATGGAATCTGCAAGCAAATTAACTCCTTAGGCTCTTTTAGTTGCAAGAAATTCATTCAAATTACCCCAAATAGCATTATATCTGATGCTATTTATTGAACATTTATTATGTGCTTAGAACTGTTCTAAAAGCTTTGCATATGTCATCTCATTTAATCCTCACATCAACTCTATGAGGAAAGGTATTATGATGTCCATTTTACACATGAGGAATAACACAGAGAAGTTAAACAACCTGCCCAAGGTTTCACAACTAGCAAAAGAGAGCGCTAGAATTCCACGGCCAAAAGTCTGAATCTTTCCTGGGGGAAAAAAATGAATGAGTTCAAGAAGAGCAGGAGCCACAGAAGTACTAGAGTAACGGAAGAAGAGTATCTACAGAGCCAGCAACCAGAATCTTCAATCTCACGCTCTGTGCCTGTTTCTCTCTCTCTTTCAGACCACAGTTTCTCTTAGAATTTTGTGCTTCTCTTGGCACAGATGCCCTATTCTTTTCTAGTTACTAATTGGCTTCCTCATCTCGTGTCATTTCTGTAACTCAGCTTCTGCTTATACTGTACTTCCTTTCCAGTCTCTTAAACTTTAGTTTTACAGGCCTCTACACTCATGCATTCTTCCAGCTTCAGCTCCCACGGCTCAATGGCAAATTAACTCCATGCTTCCTATATATGGCTATAATTTTCCCCACTAGACAATCCTAGATAGTTAGCTGGCTTACAAATTAGTAGCCCTTAAAATGCCTACTCCTGGACCAATCGGTTGCAATATAGTTCTACATGATAAAAAACCAAAAACCAAACCAAACCAAAAGACATAGCTATTGAGAGTTCTTCTGTAATATACTGGAGAAAAAGTACATTTCCTTCAAAGGAACTGTGGGGCAGACCAGAATTATAAACACATGTCTAAGACACTGAGTCAGTAAGTCACCACTCATCTGAGGCTCAAACGTCTTGTCAGTATTACTATCTATTTAGTTATGATAATTATGCAGTTATAAGTACAAATTCTGGTTGTTATTAAGGAGATCACGAAATTTACAGTGTCACACAAGTACAACATGAGTCACAGGTCCAGCTATTATTAAAGTAAAGGCTGCCTGCCATACTATGTCAACAGTACTACCCCTGAGAGAAGGAAAATCCACTGTCACCTACCATGTTCAGTTCTGCTCAGAGATAGAAGTAGTAAACATCACTGACCCTATCCATTCCTACAGCCGTATCTGTTGGGCCACATTGGACTGAAGCAGGTGGGGGGCTAGATGTGTTGACAATGTTTCTACAGCCCAGTCACAGCTGCCCACAGTTTAGATAGACAACTGCAGCACAGAAGGCTTCCACAGAAGTACTAGTTACCTTAAGTTCAAACCTCCAAGTGAGGTCTTTAAAACCCTTTTTGCAGATGGGTTCTATACTACATCTTTGGCTTTCTTAATGGCAGAGAAAGGCTTTGAATTTAAACCTTTCTGCTACATATTTAGCTAAGACCAAGTAATAGGAACATAAAGGATAAAGTAAACATAACACTTATTAATATTACTTCCCTATCAATGTTTTAAGCCTTTTTGTTGGGAAGATTACCTAATACATGAAAAACTAGAAGACTTTTTAAAAAAAAAAAAAGAAGAAAAAAGAAAAAGACGGATTCTAAACTGTTTGGATTTTTCCTCCATTCTTCATTTACAAATTTTAAACCTATAGCCTCAAGAAGAAACGAAATAGAAGCTAAAAGTAGTAACAGTATGAACTATCAATTTAATTCTAATCTGATTTCTAAGGGCTGAATAATCTGGTCCCACCTTATCAAATGTAACTGTATTTTGCACCCCCTTCCAAACAAACCCTTCGATCAGGGCATACCAGAAGGAGTAATTCTTGTGTCTATATTTCCAGTCATGCTACCCCCAATACTGACATGTACTTTACGCCTGAATGAAACACATTCCCTGAGGACCATTCCTGCCCTCACTGAGCCTCCTCTCCTGTGAACTGCACTTCAATCTGCATATAATTACATATCATCTTATGTTATTTATTGTGATTTCATGTATAAGATTTCGTGTCTCACCAAAAAGATGTAAATGGGTGCTCACAGAAAACATTCAAAAATACTGCTGACAGAAAGAAGCAAGTCAAAAGTGGAGTTTCTTATCCATAAGATACCCTCAAAATGCTTCTCTTTTAGTAGACTCACCCGTCCTCCCCAGCTTTAAGAGATAGGATCTAGCCCGGCCGGGCGTGGCTCAGCCGTTGAGCGTCAACCTAGGATCCAGGCGATGGGGGTTCGATTCTTGGTTAGGGCACATGCCCAGATTTCAGGCTTGATCCCCAGTGGGGGGCATGAAGGAGGCAGCCGATCAATGACTCTCTCATCATTGATGTTTCTATCTCTCTCCCTCTCCCTCTCCTTTCCTCTCTCTGAAATCAATAAAGCTGAAAAAGAATAAGTTTATTAATATCTATTACATTCTCTTTTCTGCACAATGTTCCTTTCTTACTAATGTTTATGTGTGTATATAATTTTCTGTGTTAATTAGTTAAAATATAAATGTATATAAAGGCAAGTATTTTCGTCCTTTTGTTTACTGATATATCCTCAGCACCAAGAACTATTTCTGGCACATAGAAAATGCTTCATGATTTGTTTTTGTTTCTTAATGAGTAAGTAAATGAATGATTTCTAAATCAAAATTTGCATTTGGGAAAAAGTTATATATACTACTTTCACTTGAAGTTTCCATATAAATAAGCAGTTATACAGGCTAAGCTTGTATATATAAAAATATACATACACACATGTACATTACTTATGAAAATATTTCTAAGATTAATAAAATAACCCTACCTGATTTTTTTTATTAGAATGCTTTTATTGATTTTAGAGAGAAGGGGGGGGAGAGAGGAGAGAGAAACATCCATTGGTTACTTCCCAAATGCACCCTGATTGGAATCGAACCCGCAACTTGGCTATGTGCCCTGACCAGGAATCAAACCAGTGACCTTTCGATGCACAGGACAATGACCAACCAACCACGCCACACCAACCGCGCCACACCAACTGAGCCACACCAACCGCGCCACACCAACCGAGCCACACCAACTGAGCCACACTACTGCAGGTTATTTAAAGCGGGCAACCCTACTCGGTTTAAATAAATAACCTGTAGTGGGATATCACACTTAATGATGAGATTTTAGAGGTATTCCTATTAAAGTCAGAAACATGAAATTTAGAATCATCTATCTCAAGTGAGTCCTTAATGTTGCCTGGCAATTACACTGTATTTCTCTATTTTATTCACTTTTCCACTCTTGGATAGACGGTTGTCATATATTTTCCCTTCTTTTCAAACCTCAAACACATACTCCCATTCTCTCTGACCCCCAGCTAATGGCCTTGCTCCCGTTCACTAAGGCAAACAGGAAACCTCAGACGGGAACTTCCTCAAGCCACCACCATCAGGCCCCTGTCAACACAGTCTTCTCTCCCTACTCCTGTCCTCCACCTGTGCACAGATCGGGCTCAGCAAACCACAGCCCACGCTGTCTAAGGCTGCTTTCATGCTACAAAAGCAAAGCTGAACAGTAGTAGCAGAGAATGTATTGCCCATAAAGCCTAAATCCTACTATCTACCCTTAAAAAAAAAAAAAAATGTGCTGACCCCACACACTAGGTCATTTCTCCTCTCATCTATAATGGATGCTGCTGGTTTAAAGGGCCCACTAAGTGCCATGCACAAGAAATGAGGCAAGGACCACACAAGACACGTACAACATCAGAGACATATTAGACGTACCAAAGACAAAGAAAAGATTGTTTAACAGGGACAGGGCACATTTAAAGGATGAAGACTGAAGAGCACACACTTTTCAACAACCACCCGAAACTAGATTATTATAGTGGAATCCCTTAAATTTTGAGGAAAAAATATTTCACCTTGGAATTCTATACCCAGACTAGCCAAATAATCAACCAGGTGTCAGGATAGAAGAAAGATATTTTCAGCAATACAAACATCTCAAAAGTTTTACCTTCTCATACATTCTTTCTTGAAAGTTACTAAGGGATGCTTTTTACCAAAACAAAGGTGTAAATTGAGAAAGAGGAAGCCATGGATCCAGAGACCACAGGCTCAACACAGGGAAAGGGCAAGGGGAATTCTCAGAATCTCAGTGAGGGGCAATCACAAGCTAAGTTGTGCAGAAGTGGAGAGCCACAGTGCAAATCTGAGCAGAAGGATAAGAGCCATCTGACTTTCCCAATTAAAGAAAAACTGAATGATCAATTTACTTGATGGGTTTGAACATAATGGGACAGTTTCTAGAAAAAAAATTAGAGACAAATAGAAAACCAAGCAAAAAACAAAAATGAAGAAAAAATTTTAACTCCAAGAAATTAAATCATAGTACACTGCAAGGTTCTACAATGAACGTACTTATATTTACAAAGTTATAATAATGTACACAATTAACACCAATTTAACCAAAAACATGATATAACTACACTGGGACATAAAGAGAGAGGAATGTTTAAGGTAACAGAAGAATTCTAAAGCATAACTCATCTTCCACAGTAGGAAGCCAATAGATAATATCTAAAATTGAAAAACAAATGTTTTAAAATATGAAAGTAAACATCAGAAGAAACAGCTAAAAGTACTGAAAATGGTTGCTCTGAGAGCAGGACCTGGGAGGGAGAGTTATAGGGACTGGTATTTTTCATTATAAGTCTTGTGGTACAATTTTCTTTTTAACTGCACAGTTGTACTATTTAAAGTAAAAAAAACAAGGTTTTTTTTAAAAACAAACAAAACTAGTGGTTTTCATATCACTTAATACCAATTAATTCACTCACCCCACAAATATCATCTGGGCATTGACTATGGTGCCAGGTACTCTTCTAGGTGCCAGAAATATAACAGTGAATAAAACTCAGTCCTTGCCCTCATGAAGCTTACATCCAGAGGAAAGCAGATAGTAAACAAATTAATGTATGCTATAATGTCAGATAAATTAATGTTGTGAAGAAAAATAAAGATAAGGGTAAAGTGTGATAGGGATGCTATTTAGGTACGGTTTTCAGAAAAGGGTTCTTCAAGAATCAGCATAAAGGAAGAAAAAAAAAAAATCAACCTAAAAAGGAAAATCTGTTTTGAGAAAAAATCATGTAACTAAAATAACAGAAGGGTACCAGTTAAATTCAAGGTGAGGGCTTCTTTTTAAGCCTCTCATATACCAAAGCAATGGATCATTCAAGAGCCAGTGCCAAAGGTCCTCCGTAGTGGCATACACAAATCTGGGCACCCTCGACCTAAGTTAAATGAATACTGTGATTTATACTCTTCCTATATTCCTAACTCGCCCTTACTTATTAATATGACTGGGTAAATTTATACTCAAACTTTTTTCTTTCCATAGAGTAAGTAGATGTCACACATTTCAAATTCTGGTGTTTTATTCCTAAATTTTCCTAAATCAAAAGCTCAAGACATTAACCAACAAAGATTCCAGATTAATTCCAAGTTAGCAAAATTTATCACAAGCCAATCTTCATTCTCTCACAAAAGAGGAATCCTAAACCAATAGGAGTAACACACACTTAAAGAAACAATTTATAGGGTAATGCAATACATTCCCTTTACTCTCCAAGGACCCTCACTTGAGCTGAGGAAGAGTTTCAAGCTGTCTGAATTACCTTTTCACTGAACACTGAATAACATAAAATGCGTTCAGATTGAAGTGAAGATTTTATTCCACATACAGCCATTACAAAAGAAAAACAGAATATTCAAAAACAGAATTGATTTTAACACATCTTTTTCTCAAAACACTTATATCATGAGAAATAAAATCAAACTCTCTCTTTTATACAGCAAAATAAGCAATACTTTTAGATTTAAATAGGTTTGAAAGTGTAACTGACAAAAATTCAATTAACTAAATCTCAACAGTTGAGTTTAAAGTTTAGAAGCTATTTAGAAGTTTCTGGAAGAGCAGCCCAGTAGCTGTACCGTATGCTGAACTGTATGTAGTAGCAGATGTGGATGCTCTCCCCACAGTACTCTCCCCTCCAGGGGTGGACCATTGCTTGACAGCCACTGGGGCTTGGATTCGCTGCTTGCTTAGTGCCACCGGTGTGCTTACCATCTCCAAACAGGCTTCCTCATCTAAAATGGAGATGGTAATGCCTACAGAGAGTTCTATCAATGAAAAGTATCAAAATACTTAAGTATCAATAATATATGAAAGGATTCTGTAATCTGTAAAGAACACCAATATTTGTCATATTTTAATCAAAAAGGAAACGAATCCCTTTCAAACTTTTCTGATTTCATCTATTAGTGGTTATCAGATTCTATGGAAGTAGGACATTGGTCCACTCACACACATACACAGCCAGAAGAAAAGATGACTTAAAAAAAAATTAGACTCCCTTATAAACATGCACCAAGAGAGAATATTTTTAGCAAACATTTCATTTAAATAAGCCAAAAGGATGAAGCTGTTTAACCACATGTAAACTCTGCATCATCTGATTTCAGGTAGAATGTTTACTTTGGTATAGTTGGGAACCAGACACCCAATGTATATAAATATCAGTGTATTTTTAAAACAACTGTCTTACTGCTTTTGTTCATTCAGTATTAATTCCTACTATTCTTAGAAGGAAAAAGCACAAATAATATCCTTCATCAAAAAAACTCATCAGTTTTTACTTCTTAAACTAACATTAAACAGTGTTATCTGACAATGAAGCAGACTATTCACCTACTTACCCTTTAAGCTCCATCAGGGCACAGACCTGTCTTTTTCTTTGTATCCCCAATATCTAGGCACCGAGTAGGTACTCAATAAATATGTGAAGAATGAATGAATGAACCAATGAATGAACTGGACCTCTGGACAAAAGCTTAAATGTTTGAAGGTGCAACAGAGCAATTTCACGTATATCTCCATCATTCACTACAAACAAAAACTCTGAACTGTAGTAAGACATATACTAGATATTTAAACACACACAGATACACTACTCACATGTGTAACAAAAGTACACAAAAGGTTCACAAAACAAGTTTTTCAGTTATATTTTCTCTCAAAAAATTTTGGTGTGTTCTTTCTGATATTAAAGCATGTTGCAATCTTGATAATGCAAACACTATCTTTAAAGTTCTGTTGCAATCTTGAATAATTTAGGCAAAGTGAACAGTATTTCCAGAGTCTCACCAGAGTATTTTTAAGTCACATTCCTTAATTCAAAGAAAAGTAGAATAAAATGGTAAAAAGGTAGATCTTACCATTTCAAAAGTATTAGACTGCATTTTTAATGAGAAAATAAACTGCTTAAAACTATCACACTGAAATTATTTACTCAAAAAACCACTTACTGTCCTTACATTTGATCTTTAAGCTAGTAAGATATTTTCCAAATCTTTGAAGCTATATGATAAAACTTTACGCCTACAAAGGTTAAGTTAGAGGTTATTTTTATTACAATACTACTGTTGGCATAAGTTCCTTCCTAATTCTAAAGTCTGCAGTAAGACATTCAGCGGTAACAGTGTAATAAACATTTTAAGTATGATTCTACAGCACTTGTATAAGCATAATTATCTGGGTGGAACAGGCTTTTATGAACAGCAAGGTATGATCTGTGACTGCAACAGTATGTGTGCAGGAATCGAAAAGTTTCCCAAATTCTGATGGTCATCCTCAAAGGGACTTGAACAAGAGTCAATCTGAGGGTGAACACAGAAAAACACCCAAGTCAACACATAAACACTGGTGCGAGAACAAGGGCTCTCTATGGCAACTACTGCATTGCATTTTAAAAATCCAGGGCACGCGCAAGATAGAGCTCAATCAGCTGCTGCCTGGGTTTCCTACTTTATGGTCTTCAACACTGGGCACTAGATACTCCTTTTTAGCGCTTTCTTAAACAGAAATTTAGTGTTTCCATCGCCCCTCCTCCACGGCTAACATCAGTGCCCTCTCTTCCTCCTCCCTCACCCCTCCCAGCTCAAACAAATTAACATTTGTACAAGGTGCCTCCTATCAGCTCGCGGCTTCTTCCCAAACACGCCCACGTTCACTGAAACTGGCCTGCGTCTACACAACACTCGGCCGCAGGAAAAGAGTCGAGGGGGGCTGCTGGGGGGGACAGGCAGCCCGCACAGGCTCACGGCTCTTCCCCAGACAGGCGCTCCTCGCTCGGGGCTCGGGTTGCTCCCCGGTCGCCTCCGGAGCACGGTGTTTATGAGCCCAGCTAATCCGATACTGCCATGGAATTCCGGATATTTGCGGACGGGTCGCCCGGCTTTGCCAAGTGTTTGATCCGAGCGGTCCCGAGTCTCCTTTCAACCCGCCGGGTCCGAGTGGTGCAGCCGCCCGACCGCGAGCCGCGCCCCCGGGCCCGCACCCCGCCGCGCGCCGAGCCAGGGGCGGCGCGGCGCCGGTCGCTCCGGGTCCGAGGCTGCCGGGGGGCCGGGGCTGCGGGCCGCCCCGCAACAGGTCACCCTGACGGCCAGGGAGCGCTCCGCGGGCGGCCGGCGCGGCGGCGGGGCTCGGGGGCGCCGGGGAGGGGGTGTGGCCCGCTCGGCGGTCCCCACGCCGCGCACCTGGAGGGAGGCTGAGGCGCCGCGGGGCGGCCGGCGGGGGCCAGGGGCTCCGGCCACCCAGGAGGGAGACGCAGGCGAGACGGGCTCGGGGGTCGGAGCGCCCCGGGCTCCAGGACAGACACCGGGCGCGGGGACCCCACGGCCCCCTCCTGACTCCCGAGAGCGAGCCGCCGGGGGAGGTGCGGCCCCGGGCCCCCGGCGCCCTCCTCCCTCAGCCCGAGCCCCTCGGCCCCCTCCCCGCGCCGAGGCCGCGCAGCCCGGGGCCGGCGGCCGGGAGTTCACGCCGCAGCCGCCGCCATTCCCCGCGCCGCCGCCGGTGCGGCTCCTCTCTGCCCGGGGGGCGCCGCGCACCCACCTTCCCTCCCCCGCACCGCCCGCGGAGGCTCCGCACCGGGCCCACGGCCAGAGCACCGACCTGTGCAGCCGCGGCCGTCGCCTCGGAGGATGGAAGGAGCCGCCGGCCTCACGCTCCGCCGCCGCCCCGCCGCCTAGGCTAGCGCTCGGCGACCCGAGCACTCGGCGTCTCTCATTTAGCGCCCGCCGCGGCCGCGGCACTCGGGGGAGGGCAGCGCGCTGGATCCACCCCGTCCGCCGGGGCTGAGGGAGGAGCGGGGACCTGGCGGGGACGCGCGCCGAGCGGGCGGGGCGGGGCCGCGCTCGCGCACCAACCGAGCGCACCAACCGGTGGGGTCTTCCCCGCGCGCGCCCCCGCCGGCCGCCCTTCCGCGCGCGGAGCCCAACGGCCGCCGGGCGCCGGCGCCGGGGCGCGCGCCGCAGCCCCTCGGCCCCTCGGCCCCTCGGCGCGCGCTCGCAGGAGGGAGGGGCCTCCGCCCGCCAGACTTGGGGGCGGGGAGGGCTCCGAGGGCAGGCAGGTGGGGCACCCCCGCCCCGCCCGGGCGGTCCTGGGTGAAAGCCACTGTGCTGTCTGTCGGCTCCGGCGCCGGCACCTCACCTTCAAAGCCAGAGAACAAAGTCTGGAAACCCTTGGCCCCCAGGTCGCATCTCCTGTCCACGCCAGCAGTGCTTCTAGAAGTCGCTCCGGGAGCCAAGAGCCACCCCACGGCCTTAGGATCCTAACCCGTGGCGCCCGGGACTCTCCCGCATTCAGATGCGGAGCGTGTTCGAAGCAGGCCTTTGTAAGCGGCGTGCTGGCTGCCGCCCTTGGCTCAGTGAGCAAATGGCAGAAATTTGGCAACACCTGGGTCTCAGATGGATGAGTTGCAGGTGAACAGTGTTTTCACGTCCGTGCAAGAACGAGATTCGGAAGCAGTGAATACGTCCCGTAAATGAAAAAGGAGTGGATTCGGTGTAAATGGGGGAAAGCGCGTTGCTTCTGGGCGGCTGCACCCTGCGGGGTGGCCTACTTAAAACGCGCACCACTTGATGCCGGGGGACTATGAAAGTCTGGTTTTCGGGGAGCCACCTCTGTACGTGCTGTCATTAGACTATTTGCAAATGGTGATTATTTGACGGCCTGCATGCAGCTCTTTCTCTAGGCCGAGCGCAGCGGCCTGTGGCAGGAATACTGTGCTAGCATTGGGTCTAAAGCACGAAAGGACCAACATTGTTCCCACTTGTTTCCTCTTTAATAACCACTGTACACAACTGATGAACCTTGTGTATTGAAGAATGCTCAGTATTTCCCCTGTTGACCGCCTCGTGTCAGAGCCCTTTACTCTAGCTCTGGAAGCTGGAATGTCTTTCAACCCCCTTCTCTTAACTAGGGACCCACCCACCCAAAGATAAGTTTTAAAAAAAGACAAAAAGGTAAAAAACAAAGAATAGGCAAAGCTCCTGGTTTTTCATTGTTAGTCTGTTTTACTTTCAAAGAAAGTCTTTAAAAGAATCAGGATGGGATCCCTGGAAGTAGAGAAACCAAAAGAAGAAAAAACAAACATCTTTCAAAGGAGAGGAGACTGAAAAAACAAAAAAAGGAAAACAGACTATTGGTGAAAAGAAAAAGGGGGGAAATGTGTTATGTATACAGAAGTTTTCCCACAGATGTTAATTGCTTCAGGTCCCAAAGAAACAGCTGGCAAACAGAATTAGCACTTGGAGGAAAAACCCTTCTAGTTATCAAGTTGGGTAAGCGTTTAGTTGCGTGTGTTTTTTTGAGTGTTAGTAAAAGATTAAGGAAAAGGTGGTTGGCTGTGTGCCAACAATAATACAACAATTATATATTTATATATAATTATGATGGGCTATTTCTTGAGTATATCCCATTATCGCTGCTCTTAAAGAGGAAAACTGAGGAACAGTGGGGAATTCTATTTTGTATAAATGTCTTAACAATTACTTTAAACTTGAATTGGGGTTTCATAAAAGTAAAGGAGCCTGTGTTCCTACATCTGCCAATAATTTTCACAGTTTACTGTAAGAGCAGCGAAATTTCACTTGGACTTTGAAGAGAAAAAGCCATGTGACTCTTGAAGCTAGGTCATGGATATACTAAATTCTTACACATACTGAATTTCTGAGTTCGGAAGAATTTCTCAAAATCTGTTTCTCATGTTGATAACCTGTAAAATAATACTTTTATTAGCCTTTAGCATTCTGTTAAGTTCAAATTTCTGAACTTGAGAAAATTAAGAATTTTGTGTTAAAAATACGGGAAAAAGCACATTTTCTGTATTTTTTTTTTTTTTTTTGTCATAGCTTGGGAATTATTTTAGAAAGTAAATGTCCCTTCCCATTCATTTATATGCAAATAAAACAATAGCTTTTTATAATTAAAGAGGACCGGCAGCAATTTCTCTTTATCAGAGCATCTTTTATTACAGGTAAATTCTGTAAGTTGCTTTATGTATTCCATTTGCTTTTGCCAAAAGACAAAAAATATGCAAAGTCTTAGTATAACAAAAAGTACTAATGCTTAAGAAATACCATTACATAAAATAGAATCAATAAGAATTCAATATGCTTAAAAGTCGCCTCAGAGGAATCACCATTATGAAGCAGTTTTATTACTATCCATCAAAATTATTTCCAAGGGGTAAGCCAAGGAACTACTTTAGATAGAGAACCAGCAGTTTCAAAGTCCAGAGACCACCACTGCAAAGAACAACTCATCTCATTACAGCTGCCAACACAAAATCAAACTGGCATGGTAAGAAAGAGCATTATTTCAGTAACATCTAATTAGTTCTAATACAACTGTCAAAATTTCAGTAATAACATATACCTCTATCATTTCTCTAACCTTGAATCTCTTTTTCTCAAATATACATAGTGACTGGGCATTTTGAGAACATTTTTCAGTTATGTTCTGATTTAAAATACAGGCAAAGTAGCATGCCCCAAATCCACTTTTAGGGAAAGGATGCACAGCGGGGGGCATTGAAGAGATAGATAATATGTGACCCCAAGGTACAAAGTGAGCCTGCCATGATTCCCAATCACGAGAGACATGCCACAGATACTAAGATACTAAGGTCAAAGGTAATCACTAGTCCATTCAAATAGGAGCATCAACTTTTAAAAGACATACACCTTAATTTACGATTGAGCTGTTTCACAAGGGCGACTCTAGTAGGGCAGGAATCAGCAGGATGTATTTACTTAGTGATGGTCAACGTTTCCCTTGAACAACTCTCTAGGAGACCAGCTAGAATTCAAATAAATGTTGGCGTGAGCTAATAATTTTCAATATTGACGTTCAAGACTATTTCAATAATGCCTCCTTTATAAGGAAAGGGGTCAGTGAGGGATTGAACATAATTAGATATTCTAGGTAACTGAGGTTTTCATCTTAAACACTGGAAACAGCTTAAACCACTTGTATTCCGCTTGTATTGATTGTTTTTTTCTGAAATATTACCAGTTTCTCTGCTTTCAAAGTATAAAACACCGTAGAGCTTATCCTATTCCTAATGACCCAGAGGTGTCTTAAAAAGAAAAGCTGTAATACCAAGATATCCCCAGGAGCTTGGAAATAACTTATTACCTTCATCCTGTAATAAATAATCCCGGCCGACTGTGTCCCTGCATTCCTTGGCGTCTGATTGACCTGGGTGGTACCTGTCTGTCATTGATACCGTCCGGCCACCCCTTCGCATGGCTGCACCCGTCACAGCACTGCCTGTGTGCTCACACACATCTCCCTTTGAATTGTCTTAGCACCTTAGCCTGGGAAATCAAGTAGCCAATATCTTAAAATATATGTATATATGTATAAAATAGAAATAAAGAACCCCAGAAAATGCTAAAACAACTCTGATATTTGTGGCATTTACTTTGTGTAAAGGACATTTGCCTACTTTCCTCTGTATTTTGAATAATTGAGTTTACCAGGTAAGCGAATTCTTTTTGCATTCTACTTCCCTTATAAAAATTTTAGGCATTGCTTTTCGTGCTTAATGGAAGGTCAGGATCTTTTTCAATAATGTTCATCAAAGTAGTTTCCTTATATATCCTGCATTCAAAATAAAGTTAGAATTAAAAAAAAAAAATACAACACAGGAATTCATAAATCCATACCAGTAATAAATAGAAGAGAGAAGAAGGAAATACTCTTGCTCGTGGTAGCATGTTGAATGCCAACAGATAAATATGGAGGTTGTGCTGGAGTTGGACAACCACCGTTTCGCAACCATTGTGGCAAAGATTGGTTCAGACGAGAACCATCAGTGGGCGCTCAATGTAGGGAGAGGTTTTGATGAGAAACAGGATATTTGCACCATCTTAGACTTCTTCCCATAGACTTCCGAGTGGTTGCAAGGAAGGAAAAACTGTATTTATACACTGGACACATTGGGCAAAACCTTGACCAGGTAATCAAAATTAACATCATGAAGGAGGGACAGATGGACACTGTTTGCCTCCTGATGTAATTTCCAGAGGACTGTTGTTGTTTTTAATGGGGGGGGGGCTATATTCTTCAAAAACATTAATGCCATAAAAGACAAAGGCTATGAAAATATTCCAGTTAAAGAGCTATGACAACTAAAGGCAATATGAGATACTAGACTGGATCCTTTACTAAACGGGGGGGGGGGGGGGGGGGGGGGGAGTCTATGAAGCACATTGTTGCATTAATTGGAAAACAGATGGTAGATTCTTTTTTTTTTTTTAAAATATATCTTTATTGATTTCAGAAAGAGGAAAGAAGAGGGAGAGAGAGAGAGAGAGAGAAACATCAATGATGAGAGAGTCATTGATTGAGCCCGCAACCCGGGCATGTGCCCTGACCGGGAATCGAACCCCGATCGCCTGGATCCCAGGTCGATGCTCAACCGCTGAGCCACACCCGGCCGGGCCAGATGGTAGATTCTTTAGATAAACTATCAATGTTAGAATTATTGAAATTCGTAACTACTGTTGCTATATCCCTAGATACTGCAGTATTTAGGAGTAAAGGACTGGGTTGTATGTATGGTTAAGAAAAGAAAAAGTGTGTGTGTGTGTGTCTATATATAGACAGAGCAGGCGAGTGGGGAGAGAACAAAAGCAATTAAACAAGTGAGTAAAATGTTAACAATAGGGGACTCTAGGTAAAGGGTATTTGGTAACTTTTCTATACATTTGAAACTATTCCCCCCAAAAGCTTTTTTTAAATGTCAGAGTAACAGCAGCAGCAGCAGCAGAAGTAAGCAATCCATAGACTATAGCGTAATTATTTTAAATGACCACCCTACTGCCAAATCCCACATGCTTTCTAAAATTGTCAGCTACTCCCATGAAATTGTCTCATATCTTGGGTTAAAATGATAGAGAATGAATTTTATACTTTAAGAGTCATCTTTCCCAACCTTTCATTTTATGAATGAGGAAACTGAGGCTCAGAGATTCAAGATTTACCCCAAATCCCTAGACCGGTTAGCACGACAGGGCACAGCCTTGATTTTACTTCTACCCCCACAGCTGCTGGTCCTCTGCCTCTTCCTGTTTCCTCCTTCTGAACTCTGAGTTTCCTAAGGGCATTGCACTCTCTTCTTCTTATAATTACATGGGGAACTTACATGGCCTTACATTTTCAACTATCGCTACTCCACTGTAATTCTCACCTAGACTCTGTACCACCCCTCTGCCTCCACGGCATCTGCACAAGGACATTCCACCATCTGCTAAACCTTCACAAGTTCCAAACTGAAACAACTGCAGGGGAAAAAATTAAAATGGTGAATAAAACCTACGAAAATATGTCCATCCTTACTGACCATCAAAGAAAGACACATTAAAACAAGATATGTTTTGTCTAATAGATCATCCAGTTAACAAGATATAATATTCATGGTCAGCCGAGCTGCGGGCAACCAGACTCATACACTGATGGCAGGAGTGCGAATGAGCATCTCTCTTTGGTGGACAGTTTGCTAACAAGCAAGGAAAATTTTAAACGTACACACCCTTTGAACCAGCGATTTCACACACACACACACACACACACACACACACACACACACACACACACACACACGTCCTGCAAAAACACTGTGACTAACATTCAAAGTGCTAGAGAGGATTGCTCACTGAGTATGGCTTATAATAGCAAAAGTTGGGATACTTAATGTCTATCAGTACGTGAGTGGGTAAATACAATGACAGTATTTCCTTACAATGAATAAACAGCCCTAAGTGAACCAATAGGGGAAAACCGAGTTGAGGAGAAATACGCACACTGGTGGCCCGTTCCCTTTTCAGCTGGTGGCACATGGAGAGCGGCCCTTCCAGCTGCGCCAGCTCTCCCCGCGGTTGCCCCAAGGCAGTGGAACTGGGGCTGCAGAAGGGAACTCTGATCTTTCTCCTTCGTATACTTCTGCTGTTTGGTGTTGCTGCTGTTACTGCTTTCTTTACGAAAAGCATGTAGATCACCTATAAAAGCAATGACGGAAACAAAAAAGGCAGTGCTTTCTTTTCAAACCGAAAACTTTTAATGCCTTAATCGGCATCCCCTCCAACATCGCTGTTCCCATCATTTCCCCTCTCTCCCGAGCTCAGAATCACTAACTCTTAATTTCTCTCCTTTATAATGTATCCATTTAGTCCTTAGCATATTTTTGCAATTTTGGAGGGTAATTATTAGCCCAAACTATGTATGCAGAAAGGTACTCCTAACTGATCTCTCTCATTTAGCTACTCTCCACACACTTTTTTTTCTTTCTAACATACTTTTTCCTACACTGTTTTCATTGCGCCTCACATCTTTCCCACCCCCAGTCATCTCCAAGCTCAAAAATCCCCAGTTGTTCCTTGTGGTTTACCAAGGTGGCATCCAGGAACCTCCATAACCTCTGTCTGCCCTACTGAGGCGCCTCATCGCCACTCCACATGCTAACAAGGCCGTTCTTTGATTTATTCAAGAAACAATTCTTTCTCCTCAAAAGCCCCCGGTTTGGGCCTACTCCTATCATTCCGTGTCACCACACCTTTTCCTGTCCCTCTCACCTGTCTGTTCCAAACTTCTTTAGGGTCTGTCTCAGGACCTGCCTTTGCCCCTTCCATGAGGATATGCCAATTGATACGTCCATTTCACACTAACATCTCCCTCTCCAAACCCTGCTGAGGTTATCGTTGGTGTCACTCTCTCTCTGACAATTTATTGTATAACGACTTAGAGTTTTACCAATGTGTGTGTTTCTTATATCACCCAAGCTCCTAGAAAGCACAATACAATCTCTCCCTCCCTCCCTTTCTCTCTCTGTCTCTCCCTGTCTCTCTCTCTCTCTCTCTCTATGTGTGTGTGTGTGTTCATTGAGCATTTATGGAAAACAACACGTTACATGCCAAGTCTATGTAAACTCATTTTATTCTCACAACAACCTTGAAAGGTAGATATTTTTACCACATTTTGAAAATGAAGCTTAGGGAAGTTTAATAACTTGCCCAAAGTCATGATGCTAGGCAAACAGAAAAACTAGGAATCAAAGCCAGGCAGTCTGACCCACAGTTTCCATGCTATATGGCCTCCCTATAAAACTGTGCTTCTTATATATTCTTGTCAATTAATAGCACAATGTCATGCACATCAATGAAGTTTGGAAAATACTTACTGAATATAATGTACTTTATGCTAACAATGAACAACTTCATATGTGATACCCAATACATGTTTCACTTAAAAATAGTATTTTCTACTATGTTATACACCTGAAACTAATATAATACTGTATGTCAGCTATAATTAAAAATAAATTTAAAATATTATTTTCTAAATTTAGTTTGGCTATAGAAGCTTACTCAAGAGTTCCAGGGTAAAACTGCTTTCAAAAATCTAAATACTTTTAGAACAATGGAAAAAGTTAAATGGGGGGGGGGGAATGACATTAGGTCCAATTCCTCCTTTTACCTAGTGTATTAAAAATATATATTGCAGGAGATAATTTTCTACCATAGTAGTGCAGTAATAAAGTTGGTTATCGTATTACAGATGGGAAAAGCTTACTGCATAACCACTGAGTCCATTTCTCTGGAGAGATGCAATTCTATCTGTGGTTTCACATTCCAGAAAGAAATATTCTTATTCCTTCTGGAAATTAGTAACATAAGCATTTTAAAGTACTTCCATTAGATCAACCAACACATTTAATGTAATTCTTTTACTATATTTAATCGAGACTTCACTTAGCAAGAGAGACTCTCTTAATTATGACTTAATCCTGTATACACAGATTTGAAACTCATTGTTGAATACTGGCAATTTTATTTATCTTTAAAAACCACTGTATCTATAACATAGTAGTTATTATTTAAAACTATTCGACCTGAGAAAGTTTAAGTGGTGACAAAATTAGTTACAGATTGACTTTCAAATTGTGACCTCAGTTAAAAACACAACTTTAAAAATAAAAACAGCCTATGTTAGTTACTTTTCAAAAGACTATCTTCAATTTACTGATATCTACTGTACTATGCACATCACCATCACCAGCCTACACACTGAAACTTAAAATAAAACCACTTTATTTTTTTAAAATATGTTTTTATTGATTTGAGAGAGGGGGAAGAAGGGAGAGAGAGAAACATCTATCACATCCATCGCCTGCCTCCTGCACGCCCCCTACTGGGGATCGAGCCCACAACGGGGCATGTGCCCTGACCGGGAATCAAACCAGCGACCTCTCTGGACACCGGACATGCCCAACCGACTGAGCCACACTGGCCAGGTCTATAATTTGGATGACTCAAAAACAGAATTAGCTTTAGTTTATTTTGATTTAATGTATGTCTTCAAGATTATGATGAATGTCTAAATAAAAAGTGAAAAATTCAGTTAATCCTATAGATATTTCTATATATTTAATTATTTTGGTGTTTTATGAAAATTATGGTTAATTGATCGACTTCCTTTATTTTTTTTATCTGGACCCTTAATGCTATATAAACCCAGTTTAATGCCATTTAGAACCTAAATCATGTAACCTGGTCATGACTATATGATAAACAAAAAAAAAAGCATTAGGTTTTAATAAGTGATTTAGTATCTTGCCATAACATGTTTACTCTTCTCAACAAATCAGAGCTAAACCAGAGGACTAATATAAGATAAAACAGAGAAATTGCATTGTCATTACATTTCCATAACGGAGTTGAGCAAAGAATGAAAAACAAGATGTGTTCTGTGTAGCCCGGCCGGGCAGCTCAGTGGTTAGAGCGTATTCCTGCTCCCCAAGGTTGCCGGCTCGCCCTCCGGTCAGGCACATACCAGAAGCAACCGATGAGTAAGCGGGACAACAAATCGATGTTTCTCTCTCTCTCCCCGCTCCCCTTTCTTTCTCTCTAAAATCAATCAATCCATTTTTTTAAAAAGATACGCTCTACTTAAAAATTAGAAAACCATTAAAGTCCTTAAATATATTTACTCTCCTTTTCCACTACCTCCAGTTGGTGATTCGTGCAATGAAACAGGAAGATGTCAGGGGGATTTTCTCTTCAAGTTAATGCCTCGCCTGTTTCCCTTTCAGCACATTCACTGTCAGCGCAGCGTGTTAATGCCCAAATTCCCAGCTGTAATATGGTGGGTGAAAGTAAAATAAGCATTTAATTTTGTACTGTTAAGATAGACTTCTTTCTTTACTTGCTAAATAAAACACATTTGTTGAAGTCATCTGATGAGGCAGGGCCTGTGCTAATCGCTGTACATGTGTAACACGTTAGTCCCCACAACCACCCTGCAAGAAGGAGATCGTTTTACAGGTGCAGAAACAGGGGCATTCATTTCATCCTAAAAATAGTCATCCAGCTCGGCCGGTGTGGCTCAGCGGTTGACCGTCGGCCTAGGATCCAGGAGATCGAGGTTCAGTTCCCAGTCAGGGCACATGCCTGGGTTTCAGGCCCGATCCCCAGCAGGGGGCGTGCAGGAGGCAGCCGATCAATGGCTCTCATCACTGATGTGTCTCTCCCTCTCCCTCCCTCTCTCTGAAATCAATAAAGACATTTAAAAAAAAAGTCATCTGAAGTAAATAGTATTTTGATCCTCTACTTCTGATGAGGAAACCGAGGTATAAAGAGGTTTGAAAATTACCTAAGTTCACAGAGCTAATTAAGGATAAAACTGGGATTTGAACTAGAACATCTAGCTCTTGAGTTTAAGCTCTTAATCACTATTCTTTATCTCCTCTAATTACTTAATCATTAGTATATTAAGTAAAAACTTATAACTGATGATAGTTAACATTAACCATAAAATATGTATTAAACCGTGTAGTACTGGGATAGTCCTGGCCAAATTCTTCCCTATAGATCTAAAGTAACCATAACACTTTTCCCATATTTCTCTCTTTTCAGATAAAAAGTAGAAATAACTAATAGTAACTCTAACTTATTATTTTCAAGTGAAATACACCATGATATGTTTGTACTTTTCTCAAAAAGAAAAATTTCACAATATGCAATAATAGAACATGTAAGCATCACATGTTCTTATGTAAAACATTTTTGTTCCAATTTGTGCCAGTTTCCTGTTTAATGCTACAAATAAAGAACAGAGAAGGAGCTGCCCACAAGGTCATCTGAATCTACTACCCTCAAAGAAAATAGTACGGTTATGACTGGACCTCTTCACAGCCAATTAATTTTGCCCCCCAAAAAAGGTCCTCACTCTCTCTCCCTTTGAAGCAGATACTTGTTGGTAGCAAAGCTTTCTATGTCTGCATGGATCCCTTACCAAAAAGTAAATGTGGGACATCCACGCCTGCTTACTCCATCGTACGACTTTTAAGACCCTTTGTAATCTGATCCCCAACCATCTTTCCAATTTCAATCTGTGGCTCTGTGAGTTTTTACAAACCCCATGCAAAATAAATAAAACTTTAAACATCATACTTTGACATATAGTGTGAATGCAGAACAGCAAGGTGAAAGAAAAGATCTTGAAAGAAGATGGAAAGAAAAAAAATTATCTTCAAAGAAATGAAAATTAGACTTAACAGTAAAAGCAGACATCAGAAAGTTATAAACTAATATCTGTAATGGGTTGAGAGAAAATAGCCAACCTAACATTGTATAGCCAGCAAAAAAATATCTTTCAAGAACTGAAAGAATTTGCCGATTGAAGAAAATTCTAAAGATTATAAAGAATATACTTCAAGCAGAAGTAACAAAATCCCCAATGGAAACTCTGAGATACAAGAAGAGGTAAGGAGCCAAAAAAAAAAAAAAGCGAAAAACCAAAAAAGTGGTAAATGTGTGAGTGAACATTAACAAATTGAAACTATATAAAACAATAACAATACGTTGTTAGGTTAAAAATCAATACAGAATGAAAAGCACACCTACAATAACATTTAAGTCAAGAAGTGATTAGAAATAGAAAGTTCAAAGATTCTTGTGTTATTTGAGAGAAATAACATGTGGAAGCAGAAATGCTGCAGGCCTGTGAGGGACCACGGGCTGTGCCCACAAGAATGACAGTGGCGACTGAGAGACCCTTTGCCATTTTCCAGGCACCCGGTAAGCCTCTCCACTTCTGGATCGCTCTGGCAAGAGAGGGGACCTAGATGGAATCTCCCCCCAACCTGGAGTGTGGAGACTCAGAGTTGCAATTAAGTTGATACATAAAAAAATAAATGGATGCCTTGTTGCCTTTCTGAGTGTGTGGACTGAGACTCACACTTCCTTACAGATAAGGATCATATCTACTCTACATAAAAATTGGAACAATGTACTGTTTTTATTGGTTTACGTGTCTGCTTCCCCAACTAAAATGCAAACTTGACTGCAAAGAGTGTGTCTTGCTTATCTCTGTGTCTCTCAAACCTGGTATGTAGTTGGGCAAATGACAGTTGCTAGATTAGGGGCAGATCCAAGTTTTGTGAAACCTGAGATTTTTTCTTCAAGGAAAAGAAGACACTGCTATACAGACAAATAAGGTGCAAAAGCAAACTTTTATCTAGTCTAGAATGAAAAACAAATCACCACAAATACATTGTTTAAATTATAGTTTTCTATTTATTTATTTTTTAGGGTTCCCTCTTGGTAAAATTTTAAAAGCTGACAGATGCCACACACTCACAAAATCATGATTAAAAGAACACATATCTTTATTAATTAACTGCCTAAAACACTTCTATAATACTACTTTTCCTGCATTTTAAAATTTGGATCACGTCTACATGAAACCTATTCTGCCTTATCATTTTATATAGAGGAAACAGGGAGATCATTCTTCTGGCTTGGTTGGTCAACAAATTTTTTTAATATTGATAATTGGGATGCATGAAGTACTCACATTCCCATACAGATGTACTCATAGTTTATAATACTACCCTCTAAGTACAGGGTTCGGGTATGTTCTATTTTGTCCCTATTGCTATCAAGAAAGGGGGAAAAAAAATCGTGACATGTTTATAACTGCGTGTACTGCATAATTAGGTATATTCCTGATGGGAAAGACTTTAGTTTTGAATAGGCACTAAAGATAACTGAATTTTCTAAGTAGAATTTCCTATGTGTGAAGACGAAGAAATTTCCATGAATTTGCTTCTGACTGTATATTTCAAACTTTTGTTTTCTTCCAATCTCCACATATTTTTGATGCAATAGGACATGCTCATATTGTAATATGACTTCGGGCCCAGCGCCTTCCCTGTCTCATTGCCCCGTGAGGCTCAGTGGGCTGCAGAAGCATTCCCAGAAGCTATTCTGATACAGGGGAGCCAGCAATAACTTAACTATTTATAGAAGTGATTGTCAGCCACTAAACTCAAGCAAAACATCTCCCTAAGTCAACTCCTCCTTTTCCAGATTCCAAAAATGCCTGTGACAACTCCAGTGCCACCCAACTCAAGAGGAACTATGACTGAGGAGACACAGGGCAGAGATGAAAGTCTTAACTGATTGCATTGAAAATACCTGCTTCTGCACATTTTACAAAAGCAAATGAAGGTGTGAACATATTCTGAAGGCCCCTCCCACAGTCTATAGAGGAGCCAGAAAACTTATGTTTTAATAGTTTTAGTAATCTGCTGGCGGGCTTGATAAATGTGTGCTGAATGAGTAAATGAACCAAATATGAGACATTCCAGGAATCTCGTGAAGTAGGAATTGTCCATTTTATCCTATCTATCGGGGCTAGGATATATTATCTTCTACTAATTCCATGCTCACCAAATCTTTGGGTAAAAAGTTTCTCCCCAGGCACCTTGATTCAGGGGAGCTGGTGCCTACACACAGCAGTATTCTGGTTGTAGAGAGAGTATGTTTCCCTTGCAGAGAAGTTGTCAATTTGGTTAGATATCAGTCTCCTGGGAGTGTGCCTTGTGTAGCTGAGTCCTGAGAACCTGTCACCTCAGAGCACTGAAATGTGGCGTCTCATTGGACAGCCACTTGCAAAGCCTCGTCACTCACCCAGGCTGGCCCTTCCCAGGGAGATGCATCCAACTCATCCAGCACATCTCAGAACTGCCACTCTGACAGCTCTGATGACTCAAAATCACATTTCAACTGGGTGATTAACGGGATATACACAGGCGAGGTTTAAAAGGGGAGGGGAATGCCCTTTATCTACTATCTTTTTATACTTAAAAAATTAATGTTGTTTTAGTAATAACTTAAATGATTAAAAAATTACTTGCCAGTATGTGGGATTAGGAAATACTTTTTTGCAGCCATGAGATGAGACGTTCTTAAACTCTCTAGGACAAAGGCAGCAAGAGCAGACACTCCTTAACAGTTGTTCTAAAACTGTCCAGGGACACATCCGGTATCGCTTCTAGATCATGGTCAGATTCTTCACTCCTTCAAGTTTCAGGTGATCTGGGGGGAAGAGAAAAGGACTGGATGACAGTCACCGTTTCACAACTGACCCCACTGTTCTTATGGAATTTTTCGGGCTGAAAGCGGAGAGATTATTGCTCCCAGACTCCCCACCTCCCATGGTATAGACATAACCCAGGACCAAGGGTAAGTTACTCCTGCAAGTTCAAGTGGCTAGGGATAGATATGGGGGCTCTGGAATGGGTTTAGGATATTATTTTTATGCCTAAGAAATTCAGAATTGAGTGTCACACAGGCTGCAAAGGAAGATAGATAGTGAGCCAGCTGTTGTCCCAGATGGTTTGCTGAGGGGGGGAGGCAGATTCCCCACCTCAGCCAAGTTAACAGCTGGTAACAGTTGGAAGCAACTGTCAGTTCTTAGAATTTTGAGCTCGCAAAAATCTTGCAATTAATGATATTAGGGAATGTTCGCTCCTCCTGGCCCCATCCATCACTCACTGGAAGGTGACTGGGCCCACCAGCTGTCACATACAGACTTATTCCTAGCTAGAACGAAAAACCGGAGTTGCACAGAAGAAAAAACCAATGTCACTTAACGACAAACTGGCCTCTGGAAGAAAGTCCTCAGGGGAGATCGGCCTTGTCTTCTTTAAGAAGATATAAGAAAGAGGGGAAAGCATGGCAAAACAAGATATAAAGTCTCACATACACATCTTCAGGGGAAAAATATGACAGTAAAAAATTGATAACCGAGTATCTCTGGAAGGATAAATAAAGAAGGGACAATTGTCCCCTAGGAGGGGAACCAAGTGTTAGGGTTTTAGGTATAGGACAGACTTTTCACTGTGTAATCTTTTGTTCATTTAGGCTTTGGAGTTCTGTGAATTTTTAATCTATTTTTTAAAGAAACATTAGATTTTAAAAAAGAAAATAAGGGAATTTTCCTTAAAATTATAGTGGTTTAATAGGGATCTGAGCAACTCAGTGGAATCCACCCTCACCGGGCCTTTTGGGGGCCCCAGGCAGTGTGGCCCGGCTGTGCGGCCTCAAGCCTCGGGGCGGGAGGAGCAGCTGCTGGGTCTGCCATCGCTCTCCAACGGGAGGCCCGCGCACGTTCCTAACGGTTCTTGCCGTAACTACTAGATACCTCCCTGAAACTAAATATTTCCTTTTTTGGAGAAGGATTCAGTATAGGCAGAATCCTATTTTAACAGCTGTCATCATGCTGTCTAGTTCAATATAACAAAGGTCCTGTCTTGGCCAACAGCCCATACGAGCAGAGTTTTGCTCATATATTTGTATAGATGAAGGCAATTGTAAGGATTTTATACACACACACACACACGTGCATACCACATGTAGGTATATATATACTATTTTTCTTCAAAAAGTAATATGTGTGTGTATACACACATACAAATACTTTTAAAGAAAAGTATTTTAGAAACACAGCATGATAAGAAATGAGATCTATAGAGGATGGTGTCGAATAAGACATGAAGTAATCAATGCAGCACGTTAGGATGTAGCAGTAGAGATGGGTGTGCAGCATTGAAAGACACAGCGTTCAAGAGGCATAGTCATTTAAGGCGTGGACTCTGGAGCCAGGCAACTTGTGAATCGAGCTTTACCACCTAAGTAACAATGCAACTTTTATTGGGACGCTCAAAATCCTAATGTAGGCTTAGGTTCACACATAACAACACTGAATTCTAACCAGGGCTCACGAGAGGACCTCTGTGAACTGCACTGGACAGGCTCCATCAAGAACAGTAGGTTTTGTTCTGGGAACCTGGTAAGAGGATCATTGGCAAACTGGAGTTTGTCCAAAGGAAGGCAACCCTGGGAAAGAGTCATCTCACACGTGTCAGTCAGGATATTTTTAGTTGCAAGTAACAAAACACTAGAATTAAACTGGGCTAAGTGAGAAAGAGAACTTATTGACTCATGTAATTGAAACTACATAATGCTGAAGAGTTGCCTTTAGCCAAGGCTTTTTCTGGGGATCTACACGAGGCAATGAGAACTCAGGCTTTCTCTCCACCCCTCCACCAGCTTTTTGGATACTGGCACCACTTCCAGGTAGGATTTTCTTTTTGTGGTCCAAGGGAGATACAAACAATTCCCAAGGTTCCAAGCATTCTCAACCCATCCCACACCTTAAAACCAATGAGGTGAAGTCCTGAGATTTACTGATTGGATGGGTTTACGTCAAATGCCTACTCCTGTTGCCATCCCAGTGACCAGGAGAATGGAATGTTAGCCCTGGTCATGGACTTCACCCTTGGAGCAGGGGCGGAGTCAGCTTCTCCAGAACCGTATGGAGTCCCACTTGGAAATTAGGACTATTGGGAAAAGAGAAGAAATCGATGCTGCAGAGGTGACCAACAAAGGGACACACTTCATCATATGAGGAACATGGAAAGGAATGGGGGTCTTTAGCTTGAAGAAGAGCAGACATAAATAGAACAAGGTAGTTGTCTCTGAAAATTTGGAAGTAACTTGCAACTGGCATTCTGAGCTCAAAGCGGCCCTTGGAACCTCCCATCTGTAGTCAGTTGGTCAGAAGCACAGGTAAGAGCCTGGGCTGTAGCTGTGTGTGGGCAGGGGCAGTCTGTGGGACCAAACTCTTAAACTGTGGAATCTGGTGCTACCTCCAGGTAGACAGCGTCAGAACTGAGGTGAATTCTTGCATACCCTGTTAGTGTCTGAGAATTGTTTGTTAATGTGGGAGAACTTCCCCGCAACACAGTGGAATTGGGTCTGGGAACCCAGTTTAGTTACCCATAGAATCAGATTTATCCAGGGAGAAAGGTCATTGCAAAGAAATTAACATGCCTAGTGGATTTTTCAGAGGAGCCTTTAAGATCTTTGGTGCTTAGGTATGTGAACTGCAGAAAAACGGCCTTATTTTTCCACTTCTGCTGTGGATTTGTTTTTGAATGAGTTGGATAGCAATGACACGCTTAATTGTTTTCTTAGGCTTGTTTTGAAATGTGTATTGGAGCCTTTTGAACTCTGCAGTTCCCACGGTCGCACATTTTTCTTAATGACTGTTAAATGATGCGTTTTTTCCCCAAAACTCATAAGGGAGTATGACCGTCTTTAACCAGCAGGTCTCAATTTTCAAGAAATTTCCTTTATTTTTACACTATGCTAGACATTCCATTTCCCAGGTTCCCTTTCAATTTAGCAAACCTTCATTTGCTCAGCGTCTATGCTAAGGCTGTGAGGGGCTCACAGGAGACACAGTGGATTGGGCAAGTTTTGCATTATTAGCTCTTCAGAGGGGCCACCCTTCCCCATGTCTACCCTTTTATCTGCTTATGGCACCCTTTTTCTTTCTTCTCACAACCTATGATTGTTTCATTTATCTACTTGTGTATCAACCTTCATGCCCATAGGATATAAGTTCTAGAGGGCAGAGACTTTTCTGTTTTCCTCACTGTTATGTCCCGGGCAATTTAGCAAGGTGTCTGGCAGAGGCGGCTCTGAATAAACGTTTGCCGATTGACTGAATGAACACTGGTCTCCAGAACCTAGCAGAGCTTACCACATGATAGGTGCTCCCTGAATCTTTCTTCATAATGAATGAACCAGGGCTGAAGTGGTTAAGGAAGGAGGAGGGTATGATCTGGTCCTATAGGGAGTCATTCAATTTTTTATCTGTTCAGATATTACTTTGGGAAATGTTCCTTAAAACCACGTGGGGGCTGCTACGAACTGTGAAGGGCTTCTGAGGAAAGGCACATGGCCCAAGCTGAGTCAATCACTGCTCTCCAGTACCCTGGGCACACTCATTAGTCCCTGGATAGGCACTAGGACAATATCACTGTCCTTTGACTAATATTTGTCAAGCTTGAGCTGAAGACAGATATTCCCTTTTTCTGTGGTCAGAGAGCTGGCAGGATGTGTGTCCAAGGAAGTGACGTCTTCTACTCCAGTGGCAGAAGCTGGTCTGGGAGGATGACGCCAACAGGCCGAGATTCAAAGGCAGGAGACGGCCGGAGAGCCCCAGTGGCCAGGGTCCAGCTGACACGTCCTTTTCAAGGCTTAGCTGTTCAGCTTCAAATCGGAGCCAATCCAGTCTTCTTTCATAAATAATCCCCCTCAAAAACAAAACACTTGAGCAGCTGGGTTGAGTCTGAGACTCCCAACTCATACAAATGTGAGGAGGTAGACAGGAATAGGGAGGGGCGTCTGGACAAAAGCACAGGGGTAGATTCATAGGATTTTTAGGAAAGCTCGTAACTAAACACTTACATTATAGATAGTGATGGCCTTCAGCCAATGCATATTCCTGCTCTCTCTAGTATGTTCCTCATTTGTAGTTAGCTTTTGCCATTAAAATAGGAAATGAAATGTGATAACGTGAGGAGATAGAATATAAAGCTAAGTGGCAAGAGATGAATATGAATAAATATACAGCAAGAGGACTACAAAGCACAATGACGCCATGAAACTGCACGATCCCTAGAGTCACACACTTTGATGTGAATTCAGTTTCAACTTACTAGGACTGTGACCTTGGGCACATTGCTTAATACTTTGAGCCTTTGATTTTTCTCATCTGTAAATCAGGGATAATAATATTGCTCAGGGTTGTTGACAGATTAAATAACAAACAGGATGTGAACTCCTTAGCACAGTGCCTGGCATCTAATAAATGTTACTTTTCCCTCTTTATGTTAAAAATAAAACTCAATGCATTAAAAATTTTAAATTTAAATTTTAAAATTTAATAAATAAATTTTAATTTTATTTATTAAAATTAATAAAATTATTATAAATTTTAATAATTTTTATTAAATTAATTTTAATATTATTTAAATATTTGTTAATTTAATTTAAAATTATTTTAAAATTATAATCTTATTATAACTAAATGTTAATAATACTTGTGTTTGAATTCAATGATTCATTCAATGAATATTTATTGAATGCTGACAATGGACAGGGGTGAGCCATTCAACAATGAACAAAATGGAAAAAGTCCTTAACCCCATGTTTCTCAAAGTCCTCTGGAAAAATATAGACAACATGCAAATAAATACATTAATTAGTGGGTCACATGGCCTGAAGTGCTATAGGTGGGGAATGCCTGGTGTTTGTGTGGGTGGAGGTGATTGTGTAAGAACTGGCAACAAATTTGAACCCAGTCTCCTAAAAGCCTCACCAAGAAAGTGATACCTGAGCAAAGACTTGAAGGTGAAGAAGGATGGTAGGATTATGGATAATTTTCCTCTTTTTTCCCTCATATCTACTTTTCTGATTTTTCAAATGAGTATTTGGAAATTGTTTTTTAAAATTAAAAAAATTAAAATGGAAACTAAAATTGGAATCTTGCGAAAAGCATTTATTATTACCACTAACTTATCTGTGGTGTTTGGCTTTAAAAAAATGTTCTTTCTTACCATTTATACTCAAAACACCATAACACTATTAAAGGGCAAGTAATATTTGTATCCATGTTTTACAAATTGAACTTCTGAAAGGTCATATAATGAGTAAGTGTTGGAATAGATTCCTGAAATTCAGATTTTCTTGCTCCAGATCCCGCGTTCTCTGTTAGGTCCGTATTTCCTGCAGTCTATATTCACAGCATCGCCTATCTTTTCCTGAAGTTTATCTATTCGTCCATACCCTCAGAGGCACCGCTGAATAACTTCTAACAACTCAACAGTTATTTAGTGTGATCACTGGAGTGGGACTGCAGAAACTGAGTAGTCCTTACACAGATGAGCATATATATAAATTGAGTGGGGTTGTATTATAGAATAATATGTGTGTTATTCAGTATGATGCTTTTTAAATGTTACCCTTAGTCTAATTTTTTGGCTAAATTATTTTGTCTAGAATGAAAATCATCAATGGCACACTGCTAACGCCATATCAAGGTTATGTTCTGGAGTCATTTGTGTATAGCCATTGTGCTCATTGACATTTTTTACCAAAAATGAGAGTTGGGAAATGTACCTTGAGCTTGTGAGCAGTGGGAGTGTGTCAAATAGTCCTTTCTTCTGCGAGCCTCATTCCCGGTTGATAGCTCTCATCATGACGTCCTTTGCAAACTTTCTGCACTCTTTTGTGACAATTTTAGCTTAAAATCAGCATTTTTATTGCAATTCAGAATCAAAACATATAATTAAACTAAACACAGTAGTGATGTTCTAAAATGTGTAGTTATAATAAAATACAGCTATTAAAAATGTTGGCTTAGAGTTTGATATAATTAACCTTATAGTCTTTCAACAAAAAACATGCTTTTTCTATTTGTTGGAAGACTGAAAAATGTGTCTGAGTTTTAGAAGCAGTAGATTAAAATAAAGTAGAAATGGCCTCTTGTTCCTATAATTCAGAGAAGGAAAGGAAAAAAGAGAGTATAGGAGAGAGAAAAAATGACTTAGCTGAGAACCAGATCACTTCTCTGAAGAAGAGCACCTTGACTTTCTGATCTATGTAGAGGGATGTGGAGATGGCTATAAGTTAAATGAGATAAAATGTGTAGAAACACTTAAAATAGTACCAAGCAGGCGTCCAATTATCTGTTCATCGTATCTTCATCTGAGTCCACATTTGCACAAATGGAGAGAATTTGTGGATGCTGGCCATCACACCTGCCTTTTACAAACTCTTCTATCACCATTTCCACAATTATATTAGCTCATTGACTTGGGTGTTAAATTCCACGCAATGTTTTTAAATCGAGCACCCAATATACTCCTCGCATCGTGTATGTTTTTGAAGACTTGTATTAATGAGCATCCTTTAAGTTTCTCATTTCCTCCCAAACCTCAGAGAAGAGTCAGGGTTGGGGGTGGAAGCTTTTCTAGGTCAGGATTGATTCATAAAAGACTCAATGTATTTAAACTTGTATCATAGTCACAACTTGTGCAAAAGCGTTCAAATATTTAAAAAGCAAACTAGATAGTTTGAAGGGCCAAGAAAAACTACTTTGATCCATAATGATTTTACTGTCTGCAGGTTCTGCCTTGCAGTGGTCTGTCCATGCATCTGTAGGTCACAAAGCATTTTGTGAACAGCCAATGCTTTAGTGAGCAGAAAACCCCCAGCAGAGACGTTCATGGAGCTCCACCTCCCCCTGCTCATTCTATCTTGCAGAATGTCCCTGAGCTGTATTCTTGTTTCTGTGCTCTTTAGACTTCACTGCTGGCAAGAATGAACTTCACAGCTGGGGGAAGGGGGCCTGTGAATGCAGTGCTATTCAAGGGGGCAGTTTCTGAGCTCCTTATTGCCACAGTACTCAAGTACCCAGCTGAAGATGGGTGGCCAGGAATGCTGGCAGAGAACACAGATTAATATTTTTTCCTGCCTTCCCCTGTGGGAAATGTGGAAAACAAAACTATTCTATCATTAATTTTAGAGTTTGAGGACTCCACTCTTCAACCCTCTGGTGTGGTGGGAGTGAGAAAGTATGGTGGGAAAAGTTATATAACCAAGAGGGGCTGATAATCTTCATCCCTCCCCCCTGCCCCTCACTAAACACTTAGAATTTGAGTCAAGGGGCTTTGAAAGGGACTGATCCTCCATTGGTTCTTGGGATGAGGAACTGGTCGGGGCTGATTAGGAGATCTATTGAGAAAAGATCTATGGAGATAATTTCAAATACAGCAGCAACCCAGGACTGCCCATGTCAGGTGATTTTTTAAAAACATTTTTATGAGTGGCAAAATATACCTAACATAAAATTTACTGTTTTAACCAATTTTAGACGTACAAGTCAGTGGTATTAGTACATTAATAACAGTCATGAACAAGCTCATTCATTCATTCAACAAATCTAAACGGAATGCACACTATGGGGCAGGCACCACGTCTGTATTACAATTGAGATCCTGGCTTCATGGAAATTTTCTTCAATTGAGCAGAGAGGCAGAAAACGGACAGCAAACATAATAAACACACAGACTATGTGGCACGTTAGACCATGATCAGGGCTATGGTTGGATTGTGGGTCAACGTACTCCCAGCATCTGAAGGTTTCTGTGCTTTTCAAATAGCTCAGAGATCTTTGCTCATGTGCCTCTTCCCCAAAAAGCCCCGCCTTCGATGACTGCTAGTGATTTTGGAAAGTCCACTGGTTACCGGATTGAGTAATTAATAAAGGAGATGTGTTTATTTGAACTGATCATTTACTAAATACAACAAGCTCTGGTAGCAGTTGGGCTGTCGATAAAAGAGGGTGAAGTTCTCTGCTCCACATAAACAGTGCACATTCCTCAACAAAACACTCTCACTTTGGGAATAACTGTCCAGGCACAGAATTCAAACGGAAAGACATTTCTTCAGTACTGTAATGATTTTTTTTTTTTTTTTTTAAAGAGAGGGCTTGTATAGAAAAATTTCTATTTTGCATTTTGAAAAGCCTTTCTCCTCAAAAACCTCAAGTGGCCAAGGAGGGAAGGGGTGCGGAATAAAGTGGTTTATTGCGCTTGGCAATGACCACAGAAATGGGATCCTGAAATGCTTTCTTTGTCAAGTGCAAGGATGTCATCAGATGCTCCCTATCAAATGTGTACCTTCTGCTTGGGCTCTTTCAGGTCCAGAAGTTTACTTGAAGAGTCTATGGGGGGGAATGCAGTAAATACGTGATTGTGAAACTAGACCACACTTTGATCATGATCAAAATCAATATACCCATGTGGGGCAAAGGGACACCTGTGCCTTCCAAGCACAATATTCTAAAAGGACACAACATTACTTATGTCGTATTCCGGCCAGAAATGCCAAACCTGGGAAAGCGTTGAGAGACATTCTATGAAATAACCGAGCTGATTTCTTTAGAAAGGGCAGTGAAAGACAAAGAAGAGTGGAGGAACTGTTACAGATCAAAGGAGACTAAAGGGTGGGGTGACCAGCTGTCCCTATTTGCCCAGAACTGAGTGGTTTCCCCGGACACAGAGCTTTCAGTGTGAAAACTGCAAAGGTCCAGTAAACAGGAATGAGTTGGTCCTTATGTCCCCCATGAAGGTGACATAATAATTAAGTGCAATATGTGAAATGCGTGATCCTAGAATGTAGGGGAAAAGATGCTATAAAAGGCATTATTAGGACAATTCACAGAATTTGAACAGGGGCTTAAAATTGTGGTAAAATATACATAATCTAAAACTGACCATTTTAATTATTTATAGGTGTCTAGTTCAGTGGCCTTAAGTACATTCACAATGTTGTGCAACCATCACCACCATCCATTTCCAGAATGTTTTCATGTTTCCAAACAGAAACTGTGCCCATCAAACAAAGCTGCCCATTTCCCGCCCCCCAGCCTCTGGGAACCACCATGCTACTTTCTGTCTCTATGAATTTGACTATTCTAGGTACTTCATACAGTGGAATCATACAGTATTTTTCCTTTTATAATTGGCGTATTTCATTTAACATGTCCTCAAGGTTCACCCATGTCATAGCATAGATCAGAATTTCCTTCCTTTTTAAGGCTGAATAATAGCCCATTGCATGCATAGACCACATTTTGTTTGCCCACTCATCTACTGATGAATATTTGGGTTGTTTCTATCTTTTGGCTGCTGTAAATAATGCTGCGATGACACTGACGTAGAACCCTGGACTTTCTGATTGAACTAAAGTATAACATCAATGTAAAATTTCCTGAACTTGATATCTGCATTGTGGTTGTATGAGAAAATA
This sequence comes from Miniopterus schreibersii, assembly GCF_964146895.1. NCBI lineage: Eukaryota > Metazoa > Chordata > Mammalia > Chiroptera > Miniopteridae > Miniopterus > Miniopterus schreibersii. The sequence continues at coordinate 19,460,597 of NC_138119.1, read as the reverse complement.
TCCTAAGATAACACGTACTGAAACACTAGAAAGCACCGGGGTACAATATATAAACCCTATTCCCAAACGCATCAGAAACAAATGAGGGACAAAGGAAATGTGGCAAAATGTTAAAAATGGGCGAAGCTGGCTAAAGAGTATGCGGATTCTCTCAAAGATTCCTGCAACTTTTCCATACCTCAAGAATTTTAAAAATCCACTGGAAAGTAAGAAAGAGCAATTTCGCTTGCGACAACCAGGCCTCATGGAGAAAGAAGAGCCTACGAAAAGCGGGACGGCACAGAGCGTGCCGTGTAATGAGGGGGGCGGAAGGTGACCCAGGATTCAGCACAGCTTCGGGGTGTCGGGCCCTCTGAGCGGAGGGGCCACGCCCTTCCCCGGGGCGCTGCTCTGGTTTCCCAACTGCTCCCTGCGGCTGAGCTGCGGCTCCTACCAACCAGTTTCTCCATCCTCTCTTCTCTTCCTCTTGTCTTCAGCTTGCTCACAGCTTCTACTTCCTTGTGGCTTCTGCTTCCTCTTGTGTGTGTGTGTGTGTGTGTGTGTGTGTGTGTGTGTGTGTGTGCCCCTGCTGTCATCTTCTTTGGGTGCAGGCAGTTGTGGTGGGGTCACGCAGTAGAGAGCATGACAATCTTTGCGTAGCGAGCGCTGCAGCTGTGCCCCATGAGCATGTTGCTTAGCAAGTCTGGCCCAGCTTCAAAGCCTATGCCTGGAATGCTCGGTGCGGTTTCGGGGGTTGGTATTGGGGGGCGAGGTAGGGAGGAAAAGCACATCATGAAATCTCACCCCAGGCACGGTGATTCATACTGGATTTGTCTTGAAAATGTGTGAAAGAAATAGAAACTATGTGTAAAAGTTCAAGAGAATTGGAGGAGACAAGATGTCCTTGTAGTCTTGGAGAAAATTAAGATCGAGTATCAGAAAGCCAGCCTTCCTTCCTTCCTTCCTTCCTTCCTTCCTTCCTTCCTTCCTTCCTTCCTTCCTTCCTTCCTTCCTTCCTCATAAATTCATTATGTGAAAGGCATTGTAGCTGATGCTGTGGGGAATCTAAATTGTGTAAGATGTGGTCCCTGCCACAAGAAGCTGATGGTCTAGGACAATGTGTTTTAAACTGAAGTTTGCAACCCATTAGTGTGCATCTGACCTGCATTAAAAAAATCAAAATAAAAGGGGAAATAATGACATCCCATCACACTTAGTAATGGTAAATGTTTAGGGAATTTTTATATGTATGTGTATGTGTGTGCAGCATTGCGATATAAAATGTATTTCTACTGCGGGGTATAGAAAAACTGCCTGCAAGCCATTGATCTTGTAGAAGTTAAACCTACAGCGTCGGTGATTATCGACACTGTGACTCATCTCCAGCCTAGAACTTGTTCCCGAGCTCTAGACATGGCTATCCCACTGCCAGCTGGACATCTCAAACTCAGCATCTCCAAGATTGTCCATATCACCTTCATCCTCAAACATGCCCTTTTCCTATATTGTCTGCTGGTTAAAAATATCAATATTCAACCTGGTAAGTGAAGCCAGCAGCCTGGGGTATTCTAAGACGTCTCCTTCCCCTCCACATTCAGCCGGCCAGCGCGCCCTCCTCTCCACCTCCCGACGCGCCTCGGTTCAGGCCCTGCGTCATTTCTCACCTGGCTCCTTGCCCTACCTTCCTACCCAGTGTCCCTGTCCCCGGCCTGGTTTCCTGACTCCTCCCCGCCAAGTCCGTGTACCACATTCTTCCCAAGCGGTCGTCCAGAAATGCTAACATGCTATTTCTGTTCCCGGTTGAAAACCCTTCCATGGCTCCCCACTGCTTGCTGGTTCATGTCCAGTCATAAGAGTCAGAAGCTGTCCCTGCCGCTTCTTCAGCCTCCGCTGCTCATCCCACAGCCCAGGTGCGCACATACTTCAGGGACACTCACTCCTGCCCAAAGCACTTTATTTCTCCACCTATGGCTAGATCCTCCCCTTTTTCGGGACACAGGCCTAGTGTCACGGGTCTTGGCACCCTATCTGACTGCCCTGCGAGGCTTCCCTATCATCCTGGGCACGCAGCCGTCCCAGCACCGGCCAAGCTGCATGGTCATTGCTCTTTGGGTTGGCTTCACCGTCCTCCAGGGAACAGCAAGGGCTCCATTTTGTTCATCTCGATAAAAGAGGCCAACAAGCCCAAAGCCTGACATGCACAGCACTGACAAACCTTTGTTGAAAGAATGAATAAGCTGAAATCGTTTATCGGCCACTCCTGATTGTAATGACAATGTAGTGATAATGTTAAATGATTTTTGCAAATGCAGTAATTTTTCAAAAGTCATGAGAACTAGAGGCTTACTGCTTGGCCAGATGTGTTTTGTCTAATTTGGATTCAATCATTCCCTTTTCCACCGCCCCTTCTCTGTCTGGTTCCTATAACTCGAGAATAAGAGAACATTGCCATCTGCTTGTGGAAACACCCAGGAATTCTGCCACCGACAGATTCGTTGTTGTTTTTTATGTGTGTGTGTGTTTTGTTTTTTTTAACAAAAAGAAAAAAGAAGGAAGGAAGGAAGGAAGGAAGGAAGGAAGGAAGGAAGGAAGGAAGGAAGGAAGGAAGGGAGGGAGGGAGGGAGGAAGGGAATGGACTAGAAAGGCAGCAGGGCAATGTGGATCATGTTTATTTTTCTTTGGGCCTCTGTTTTTCTTACTGTCCATCTGTGTTGCTTTTCAGGTCTTAGGGAGGAAGGCCAGGTCCTTTGGGTGCTTACTTTGGATGTGAACCTGCCTGGAAGCAGGGGGCCTGGCCCAGAGTGACTCAGAGAACTTCCAGTTGACTCTATGATGCAAGGGCCCAAAGCCACCATAAGAATTCATTTACCCCTATAGAACCATTTCCTTTTCTCTTCATTCCAGGCACTGGGGATATCGGAACAAAGAAGATGTGGCACCAGTGTGGAGGAGGAAAGGAAAATTTTTCTTTGTTCCTACACATATTTTTTTGTTGTGCTGGACTTTTTTTGGGTGGGGGGGAGCGGGGCAGGGGTTGACATAAGTGAAATTTAGCCATTTCTAAGTTATTCAGCAATTTTGTCTCAAAGGGTTTCACCTCTTTGACACGAGGCAGAGCTATTCTTTTTTTTTTCCAATCCTCACCCAAGGATACGTTTAGAGAGAGCAAGGGAGGGAGGGAGGGGGTGGAGAGGGAAACATTGATGTGAGAAAGAAACGTAGATTGGCTTCCTTCCCACAAGCACCCCAACTGGGGGTTGAACCCGTAACACAGATATGTACCCTGACCAGGAATTAAACCCACCACCTTTTGGTGTACAGGACAACGCCCCAACCAACTGAACCACACCGGCCAGGGCTAGGTAGAGCTATTCCTAATGCAAAGGCTTGGAGCTCAGAAATGGAAGGCCTAAAAGTCAACATATTACTTATCCAAAATAAACAGACTCTGGAGGCAAAACGTTCTCTGAGGTTTACTTTTTCACATGTAACGCAAGTGGGATGTTACCACTTTCACATGTGAGGAAGCGCTGAGCGATGAACTATGTGAAATACCCAGCAGAGAGGTGGTGCCCAGTGATGGAACACCCACTAGGTGGAATTCGCCCTCCTTGTGCATCAGAAAACAGACGGGGACACAAGACCAAGCCAGGAAGGGGGAGGCACAGCTCGGCACTGCCAGCTCCCATGTGATGCTGTGGTGTGTGACAGACAGTAAAGGAACAACAAAGGGACCTTTTTTTTTTTCAAGGGCAGTAAGTGGTCGAGTTACCAGCTTGCAGATAAATGCTGAAGCATTCTTTAAAGGGTTGCTTTGGAGAGACATACTGTGCCTTTGTCATCTTTGAGGGGAGGTGGAAGTCGGGGAACTGTAACAGGTTTTAGCATCTAATTAGCCACTTGATCTTAATAGAAAAATGACTGGATCCTTTGGGTTTTGCTGTACTCATCTAGGTCATCGCCAGCTTTTTCTCACTCACAGCAAGTCAATTCTCCACCACTGTTACCGTTAGCAACATCTGGAATAGACATACTTTCTCAGAAGGTCAGTGTGTGCATCTTTAGAGCAAGGCTACACAGATTCACTTTGAACCAGGACAAATGATGTTCTTAAGGCAGCTGTAGCAAAATTAGGGAAGGATTCACTTGAAATTCTGTTGTGGTCATTTTTTGCATCATTAAAAACCTGACATTTTCTCATCAATATCTCCGAGGTGTTTTCAGAAAGCCTGTGGTTCCCATGCCTTCACTCAAGATCCGACACTTCGTGGATTCTAAGCAACCATTTGTTACTCCCTGACCACCGAGTAACTTGAGGGCCTCCTGGCTGGGCCCGTTCTCAGATTCTGCCCTGACCTCTTAAGTTTCTGAGACACATCCCAAGAGCAAAGGGGCTTGCTTCTTCCTGGGGCTGTCACTCAAGCTACAGGGGAAATCAGCACGTAGACCCCTTTATCTTTTCCCAAGGCTTTGCCTGATTGTTGTACTGGTGGCAAAACTCTGCTTTATTCCGTTTCAATCACTACATCATGCCACACTAGTCATTGCCACTTTGCCAGCTTGGAAGAAGTCATGTCCCTGTCAAATAACTCTTCTACATGACACATTCAACATTTGCTCTGGTCTGACCCTTTCCTACCTACTCAACCTCAGTCTTTTTTTGTGTCTTTTATTTGCCCTCTGCCTCTATCAGGACAGCTTCTTCTATTGCCCTACAAACACTGTGGCCATGTCTGGATGTTGCTGGTGCTATTCCCGTACCTGCTAAGCCTTTTCTTCTTTTTTTCACCTTCCAAATCCTTCCAGCCTTTCAAGGCCCAAGTAGAATCTTTTTTTAAAATGTACTAATACTCACTAGTCCAAAACTCCTTTATTGTTAAGAGTTGATATTCATTCATCACCCATTCATTAATTCATTCTTGCAACACATCTTTCCTGAGAACCCATTATGAGTTATCACCATTCTAGAACTCAGGATACCATGGTGAGTAAGACAAAGTCTTCGCCCTCTAGGAGCTTTTATTCCACTGTGGATGACAGACCTTAAGCAAGTAAATAAACAAGTAAGTAGTGTAGCTTCAGACTGAGACATGTGCTAGAAGCAAAAGAAGATAAAAAGGTAAGGTAAGGGCTGGAGATGACCACGGGAGTGGAGGCTGTTTTCTATACCGTGATCAGGGGCCTCTTTGAGGAGACAATTGATACCTGAGCGGAGAAGAAATCAGCCACGAGACAACCCAACTCAAGAGAAGAGCGCTCCAGGTAAAGGGAACAGGAAATGAAGCCCTGGAGGCAGGAATATTCTAGAAAGATGAAGGATGTTTTAGAATTGCAAAAAGGGCCCTAGCCTGTTTGCTCAGTGGTTAGAGCATCGGCTTATAGACTGAAGGGTACTGGGTTTGATTCCGGCCAAGCGCATGTGCCTCAGTTGCAGATTTGATTCCCGGCCCTGGTTGGGGCTCATGCAGGATGCAACCAATCGATGTGTCTCTCTCACATCGATGTCTCTCTCTCTCTCTCTGAAAAGGAATGGGAAAAATATTCTCGGTGAGAATTAAAAAATAATAATAAATAGAATAGCAAAAAGGCTCATGTGAGGCACAGGGTGATGCAGAGGTGAGAAACTGCAGGGCTTTGAGGGAGGGAAGAACAAAGGTGAGCTCAATGCGAGTCTGAGTATCTGATAGGGAAAGCTTGGGCGGGGGCGTGAATGCAGATTTGTGTAGAGCTGTCAGATTTAGAAATAAGTTCATTTTTAGACTTGTTAAGTTTGATGTCTCTTTAGGCATCTCAGTGTAAATGCTGAGTAGACAGTTGGCTATACATAAGTCTGAAACTCAACGGAAGGAGGTCAGCCTAGAGATTCAAAAAGCCAGGGGCCTAGGTGAGGTCACCTAGGAATTGAGTGTAGATTGAGAAGAGGCCAGAGCCCTGGGGCCCACCAGCTTTTAGAAGTCACAGAGGAGCCAGAAAAGAGACCCTGAACTTTGTGGCTCTTGAGGTTTCCTGCATATCCAAACACAACCATGGTGGTGTGTGGTGTGCTCACGGATTGCAAACTTCTTGTGACCACTCCTGTCTTGCCACAAGAGTCAGGGGTAAAGGTCCAACGTGTTTTATCAGTGCCTACAGTCTTGGCACAGTCTTCATTTACCATGTATTTCTCACTCCTCCAAACTTTCTCACGGACCAGGTCATTGGGGGAAATGTAGCTACTTCCTTTCTCAAGGACTGGATCTGTGAGTTAGTTAAGAATTCTTTTACCAGCAGTAAACTGATGCACAGAGATGAACTAATGTATGCATAGCCTAAGCTGTGTTAATAGCTAGCCTGAGGCCACACTGCAGTGTTCAGTCAGTCAAGTGTGGGCTGAGGACTGCCAGCATCACAGCCACCTGGAGTGCTGGCTTTTTTAAAAAATTGTTAACATCTATGGGTTGTCTACTAAGTGCTTCACAAATACTGTTAATCCCCACAACAACTCCATGCAATAGGCAGTACTGTCCCCATTCTACAGATGAGGAAACTGAAACCCAAGAGAGTTCATAGGCAGTAAAGTGGCAGGTTAGCCTGGCCCCTGCATCCATGCTCTTCACCACAGTGCTGCACAGCCTGCTGAAAGAGAATCTCTGGGAAAGGCACACAAGAGTAGTCTGTGTTTAGAGAAATCTCCGGGACATTTTTATGTATGTGAAAGTTTGAAAGCCCAAGGTTCATGGGATCTCAAGTCTGTTCTTTGAAGCTCATGGACATCTTAATATTTGCTCTTCTAAATTGTTTATTTTTACATTCCTAAGTATCCATGATTCAGTTAACTTTTTAGAGTCTCATAGACTATTCTGAGTAGTAATTTGTGAAACCTAGGCAACAGTGTACTACACAGTGTGTCATTTCCATAGAGGTAAAGTACCTGATGGTATATTGAACCAGCTTGCATCGTCTAATATGTTGACAATGTTACCTAATAATTTAAAGCCTCCTGCCATGGACACTGACACAGCTACTCTCAACGCAAATAAGGTGCCTTCCCGCCCCCTGTATTTATGACTCCACACATTTGTCCACTCAGATCCACAAACAATAATGTAATAAATCAATCATATGGCCAACACAAAAGCATGAATGACTCCATGGTGCTGTCTGAGAAGAGATGGTGGTAGCGGGCCACTTCTTAGCTCTGCATTACTCAGGAGTAAAGATGAAGCCTTCAGAGGGTATGGAATGGCCCAGGGCCCTCAGAGAGGCCGTCTATGGAATACTCTCTGATGGCCTTACGGGATGGTATCAAGAGCTTATGGGTGAAAGGGAAATGAAGTCATAAAGATAGTTTAAAAAAAAAAGGAAAGGAATCCAGTTTTCAGGTGCAAAAAGAAACATGCTGAAGACACCAGGCCTTTAGATCACAGGAGATAACATTCAGGAGACCATTTCTGTTGACAGGAATTGTGTTTTACCGTCACAGTCTCCGCCCAACTTGACCCTGGAGATTGCTTGCTTTGCACAGTGAGACTGGTTTCACCTGTTTACAACTGTTAAACCATTAGTCATCAGTTCAGAGGTTGCTTAAGCCAATCTCCCCAGCAGTTTATCCTTTATGCATTTTTTTATCCCACAACAGAAATCAACAAGGGCTACAAACCTATTGTATACTGTCAAAGGAGGAAAAAACAAAAATAATTTGGAATAGAAATGAGGCCATTACACTAGGGAGAACTGAAATCTGAGTCTTTTATCAAAAAGAAAGCAAGAAAACAAATGAGATGGAGGCTGGAGAAAGGGCCGTTAGCGGTGAGGGGCAAACTGGGACGAACTTCTAAGGCTTACGTCTTGGGCATGGGGTTATTAGATTAAAAACAGAAAGAGAAAGAAAAAGAAAAGAAGGGAATGAAAGAAAAATACAAGATGCTAAAATAAATTCAAATTTCAGATAAACAATGTATAATTTTTTAGTATAAGTCTGTCCCATGTAATATCCAAGACAAACCAATACTAAAAAATTATTTACTATTTATCTGAAATTCAAATTTAGCTCAGGGTCCTGCATTTTATCTGCCAACTCCACTTGAGTAGTGCCTTTAATCTGTTTTAAAAAAATCCTTTCAGAAAACAGATGTCTTCAGGAAACTAGGTCATGGATTCAACAGCATAAAGACTTGCTAATTATGCTGTGTGGTGTGATGGGGTTATATATTTATTTAATATAAATAAACTAGCAATAGTAAGGACTGAAACTTAGCTATTTCAATTGAAAAACCATCTGTTTTATTTATCTATTTGGTATGAGTAGGAATAAACTGAAAACAGACACCACCAGTTCTAAGACTTATGGACAAGAAAAGAGCCATCCATTCACTCATTTACTCTGCTTACTTTTTATCTATAGAAGTTCTGCTGGTAGGTAAGTTTTATTAGATTTTATTTTAATGATCAAAATAATTAGCATATGTGGGACTCCCTGACCCAGTTTCCTAAACAGTTCTGCATGGTAATAATTTAAATGTAAAGAGATAATAGACCCAGCCTAAGACAAAACAAAGCCCCCCCAAAAGAGCCCACACCACCTCCTTGCTACTATCGCAATCTATCCAATTTCAGTTTGTCCAGGATGATAAACTAGCGCAATAGTCAAACAGAGGTTGAAACAATACAGGCTTAGAGTTGGGTGCTCAGACTGCAGTGGGGGGCAAGAAGGGAGACATAGCCCGAAGAAGAAATAAAGTCTAAGTAAAAGAGTCCAAACGTGCAAGACTCTGAGGCTGAGAGAGGGTCAGGCAGGGAGGGGGGAGGTAAGGACAGGAGGTCTGATCTGTGTGGTGGGGGACAGGGCAGGGTGGCAGAGAGAGGGGTAAAGATGAGTTTGTAGATGGACCAATATTAGAAGGGCTGTCAAATGAAAGAAATTTTAATTTATTTTGTCTAGCTCCAGAGAACAAGACCAAGGCCAATAACTAGATACAACAGGACAACAGATTTTGACACCATTTAGGCAAGAGCTTTCCAAGCATCAGGGCCGACGACTGATAGATTAGGCTATGGCTGGAAATGGGGAGGGGGTCGCGGCTGAGTGGCGATCAGGCCTGGGGTGGAGAGGACTTGGCCTTGGATGAGGGGCTGAGGAGTGGGCCTGATGCCCGCTTGCGGTGCATGTTCCAACCCAACAGGGCCTGTGTCTTTTACTGATTGCTATGTCCTCAGTGTCTTGAACCCTGCTTGACACACAGTAGGGTCTCAGTAAATCTGCAGGGTCATAGGGGGACTGCTTTTCAGAGGAGGTGGTGCTATTCTGGGCCTTCGTCTAGATGTGACTGGGAAAGGGAAATTAGCTTAGATCAAATAAAAACACAGCGAGCATCTAGATTTGCAGGGGGCAGGCTCTAGGGCTCTAGTCTGTGAGAGCTACAAACACGTAACCAACGTTCCCCGATTCCATACGAGCCTGGAGAGAAAGGGGAGAATAAAATCACAGTCAAAAGCAACCCTTTTCTGGTTCCCCGATTTCCCTTAGCATGCCCTCTAGGTCCATCCCATGCAAAACTGAGGGGAGGGTATATTTGTGTCAGGCAAAGAAAATGATGCCAAAAAAAGGGGACACAGCAAGTTGCCCCCTGGCTGGTAGCTGTGACGAGGTAAACCACAGTGGGCTCTTGGGGATGGCTTTTGCCTTGGCTTGGTTGCTACAGTGCTTTGGAGCCGGAGAACCAGAGGTGGGAGCAGACTCAGAGGCTGTGTGAATAAAGTAAAAGACTGTGGCTCACTTAAGGCAGGAGCAAATTGTCACCAAGGTGCCCTGGGCGCAGTTTGGCCTCCTACTGCCCCTACCGGAGCCCCCTCGGTGTCCTCTGCCCACTGGGTGAGAAAGCTGCACAGACACAAGCCAGAACCCAAGCACTGTGAGAGATTGGGGGTGCCAGCAAGCCACAGGCCTCTGACCCCCTACCCTGCCTTTCCAGAGACTGGTGACAAGGTCACGCTGGACACCAGAGCCAACTGGAAGTTCCTGGAGAGTTTACGCGAAGGTGGCAACCCTTGTGCCATCCAACAGAATCACGCTCATGCCCAAAGAGCAGCTGGCCCTGCGCACATCGGGTGGCACAGAGTCGAGTTCATCAGTTCTGACGGTGCCCCTGAAACCACTCCCGGTGGGGCTTCGCAGTCTTTCCTGGAAGATATTTTGCTCTTTAACTTGTGACTATTTTGTAAGGAATCATTTCTATAATACACAGCACTTTTTCTTAAATAGTTCCGCCTTTTCCTCTGGAGGAATCTGCAAGCATGACTTTCCCAGGGCTCCACGTCGCCCGGGAGGGACAAGCTGCCAACACGCAGGAGTGGGTGGATATCTTGTCATGGTGCACGTTTCTGCAGGGAAGTGACTTGTGGGATGGCTAGGAAGGTCCTAGAACTGCTAGAACTGCATAGGGGGGTTGTTTTGGAATAAAAGTGTTTATAACTTGACCTCAGCATTGAACAGTTGGGGCTGTTAAATCCCAACAGACGTCACTGGGAGAGAGTGTCTGTGCTCTTTACCCCCACCCCCACCCCAAAGAAACGTGTTATCGTAACTGAAGCTATCACTCACATTTTCCTCTGGGGGAAGGGGGCAGGGAGGCCTGGCAGCTTGAATATGGCATTTATACCAGCTATTGTATCATGGAGTTAGCATCCTAACATTGATTTGCCCTCACAGAGAAAAGCACCAAAGAGAGATGCTGGAGGGGGGCTGGTGTGCTTACGAATGTGTGAAGCATAAATGTTTATGCTTATTTTTCCTTGTTACACATGCTCATTGTAAATATTTCTACAATCATAGAACTATAATCCCATCCTGTTGTAGACGAGCGGGGTTAACGGCTTAAATATTCTTGAAATTTTATACAAGATACACAATCACACGGATGATCAAGAAACTACTTTCCATAAAAGGAGAGGGAACATACAAATCCCTGGGAAAACGCACTCCCCGTGGGAGGGATGAGATAAACGCCTGTAACGAGCTGTAGTAACTGTTCTCAGAGACAAGATGCGAACAGTCAAAAGCAACAGCGAACTGGGGCGCGGCTGCCGTCAGCAGCCAGGCTTCACCCTTGCAGGCGGACCAGAAGGCAAGAGATTTACCGAGCTCCCCGCACTGGCGCATCTGTCCCTTCTTTAAATCCGATTTTCTTACCATCTGTCCCTTTACTCCAGCCTTGGCTGTAAACAAAGTTTATGCACAGCCGTACATTGTGTTCTTAGGCAGCTCTCCTCGCTCCTCTAAAACAAAGTCAATTCCGGCCTGAAAGGCTCTGGGCCCCATGATCACCCATTTGCCCTAACAATATGAATTGTGAGAGCGTTGAAAAGTAATTTTAGAAACGGGATTTTTAACTTCGTTTGCTAAGTGTGGTGTGACATAACTATCTGGTTTAGAAAATTCTGTAAGGAAACATCTAAGTGCCTCAGGATGGATTAGCTCACAGGAAAGGCTTTCTCTGGCCTCCAGAACAGTAAGGACATTGTGGGGGGCAGTCCCTACCCCCCCAGTAAACGGGTTAAGGAGAAACTGACACAGCAGCTGCACTGAGAACACAAGGCCTCCAAGGTTACCATTTGACATGGGGGGGGGGAGGCGGGAGGAGGCGAGGATCACTTAAAGATGTGTATCTAGGATGTGAGCTTGTGGCTCCGAGAATGTGCTGGAAGAGCCAACCATCTGGCAGCTGTGGGGACGGATCTGCTGACCTCTGGCCTCCAGCTCTGGTTTTTACAGCTATATAATATTTATAATGCATTCTTCCTGGGAAAAGCTTGGAGCGCTCCACATCTTTGAATGGATTCAGGCCATCCTTTTACCGTCCCATGAGTAATTAGAGAAGTAGAGAGGAGCGGACAAGGGGAAAAAAAATTCCACATCAAAAGAGGTCACTGCCATGGCAAAGAAGAAAACGTTCACTCTGCTAAGCAACAACAGGAAAAGTAAACCTTGTGATTCTTCCCTGAGCCGGAGTCCAGGCAGTGGCACAAGTGGGCAGAATTCACTCAAAAAAGTGTTATTTCTGGTCATGCCGGCCATTGTTGATTAAAAGCCCCCTCAGGACAGGGGAAAGGATTTGACTGTTTCAGGGGCTCATGGTGACGGGTCAAGCTTTTGGCCAGTGCATCTGGGGGACTGGTGACATACAGAGGTGACTGAGAGAATATAAGCAAATGCCTTGAGGATTTCTTGCTGTCAGAAGGGAATTATAGATCCAGAAAGGGAAAGGCTGGAATAAATCCTGCGGTGTTAGATGGGAAACTCACGGTTTTTATGTAGACATAGATACAGAAATAGAAATAGGTGTGGATGTGTATGTAGATGTTTATGTGTGTGCGTGTACATACACCACAGACAGACATACATACATGTCTACGCACATATACATGTAGATAGATATGTACTTATATTTCCTAGTTCTACCTGAGCTGGCCGGAGGCAAAGATAACCTGGTAGCAATATGCACACCCAGCTTACAAGACTTGCCTTCTAAAAGGAACCAGGTTTCCTTAGAGAAATGGTTGACTCTAGGGCTAGAGTAGGGAAAATAAAAGATAAGACAGGGCTATCTTGTACTACAAAGTAAAGATGCTCTAAAAATGAAGGGGACATATCAAAAAGACACAATAGCTGCCTTAAATGAGCTTTCACTGGCCAAGCCTGGGACGATCTGCTTATCACAATAAATGACAGTTTCTGACTTTAACCCTTTGAGTAAAATAGGAATTCATGAGTCTACAATAATAAAACTGAAATGAATACATGGAAGACAGAGGAAAGCTCTATCTTACAACAGGAGTCTTAAGGCATCTCCTCACAGAATCCTCAGGAATGATTCGATGGAGAATCCTGTCAGATACTGTCCTTACCAAACGTGACAGAAAACCAGGAATGGGACAGACTGATGTCACGTGCTTCCTGGTATGACACAGTAGGAGCAGGGCATTATTTCTGAGATGTCCTCGCTACAAATGCGTGAATCACTGGGAAACATCAGATCAACCCAAGCTTCAGGGTGTTCCACAAAGTAACTCTGTGCTTCAAAAAAATGTCAAGGTCATGATAAAGAAGGAAAAAATGAAGTGTTTTTCCAAAATGAAGGAGATGAAAGAGAAATGATAACGATAAGGAATATAGACCTGTATAAGATATTATTGGGACAATAGGTGAAATTGGAATGGGATCTGTGAATTATAGGGTAAATGTTGGATCAATGTTAGTTTTCTAAGCTTGATGGTTGTATTGTGTAAGAGAATGTCTTTGTTTATAGGAAATACAAAAAAATATATGGAAGTTTTAAGGAGTAAGGGGGTATCGTGTCTGCAACTTTTTCTCAAATGGTTCAGGAAGAAACTTCAGTGTGCATGCCTGTGTGTGTGTGTATAAAGAATAAAGCAGATGTGATAAAATGATAGCAATTGGTCAACTGAATGAAAGATAGAGGGGAGCTTGGCCAGGTATGGCTCAGTAGTTGAGCATCGACCTATGATCCAGGAGATCACGGTTCAATTCCCTGTCTGGGCACATGCCCAGGTTGCAGGCTCGATCCCTAGGGAGGGACATGCAGGAGGCAGTCGATCAATGACTCTCTCATCATTGCTGTTTCTCTCTCCCTCTCCTGTCCTCTCTCTGAAATCAATAAAAGATATGTTAAAAAAAAAAAAATAGAGGAGAGTTTTAAGTACTTTTTCAATTTTTACAACTTTTCTATAATTTTTTTATTGATTGGTTTTACTTTATTTTTAGAGAGAGAGGAAGGAAGAGGGGAGAGAGAGAAAGAGAAACATCGATTTGCTGTTCCACCCATTTATGCAGTCACTGGTTGATTCTTGCATGTGCCCTGACTGGGGATCGAACCCACAACCCTGTCATATTGGGAAGACGCTCCAACCAACTGAGCCACCTGGCCAGAGCCTCCAGAAATTTTAGATTTCAAAATAAAAATATAAAAAGGGGGAAAATGCCTACACTGGTTCTCTACATACAGAGACCACAGTGAATCAAACGGAGCAGGTTGATTCAAAAGGAATGTTTCCTTTTCCGTGTCATTTGTTGACTTGATGGCAGCCATTCTGACAGGCGAGGTGAAACCTCACTGTGGTTTTAATTTGCATCTCTCATGATTAGCGACGTTGAGCATTTTCTCATCTCTCTCGGCCATCTGTATGTCCTCTTTGGAGAAGCGTCTATGTAGGTCCTTTGCCCACTTTTTAAATTGGATTGTTTGTCTTCCTTTTGTTAAGTTGTGTGAGTTCCTTATATTTTTTGGCTATTAAACCCTTATCAGATGTATCATTGGCACATATGTTCTCCCATACAGTGGGCTCCCTTTTCATTTTGTTGATGGTTTCTTTTGCTGTGCAGAAGCTTTTGGAAAAATGATGACGCTTAAGGCACAGCACCCCCTGCAGAGTCCCACTCCCTGCCCTCAGGATGCTCCCCAAGAGCATCAGGAGTGCAGTGAAATGAATGGGGGGGAAGAGGGTGGGAGGGCAAGATGCAAGCCGTCAACAGTCAACACTGGGCCAGGAATTCCAAGGAGCCAGGAGGCTTCAGGGAGGAGGTGCGGCATGAAGAGGCCCCGGATGGCAGAGTGGCAGGACTTTGGTGGTCCTGCCTAGCACATCATTTCGGCATTTCAGAGAATTCTGACTGTTTCTTTTAGATCACCATGCAGGGGGGTCTGCTTCTTGCTCCCAATGCTGCTCCTGCCAGGAAGGTGGGCAGTTTATCAATCTGGAGGAGTCATCGCATCCAGTTTTCAAAATTTAGCTCATATCCCTTTCTTTGACTTTTTTTTTTTTTTTTTTTGGACAGGCTTGCTCCCCTCCAGATAGAAAAGTTCTTTGCTCCTTTGTGCCTCTACTGTTTTTAGTATCATAGCACATGTGGCTTCTTTGGCACTTGTCAATCCATCTGTCCATCCCTCCCAGCCTGCAGTCTCCTTGACTGCTTTGTATCTTTGAATCTCCAGTGTCTGGCCATAGTGGGAGCCCAATAATTGTACAAATAATCAGAGTAACCTAAGACTTCTGCTCCCTGTATTTCTTCCCCTCCTTTCCATTTTTACTTCTAGGCTAACTAAAGGCTTTTTATTCAGTGAAAGCATTTCCTGGCTGTTTCAATTTCAAGTAGCATGAATCCAAATTTGAGGAATAACATTTTCTTCTCAACCCTGAGACCCTCAGTAAAGGTGATGGGAGAGATGGACCAGCATGTTGGTAGTAGCCACAAGATCGCCACAGCGCTGGTTTAAATTCTCAATGAATGACTCTGTGACTAACCTGCACAGAAAAATGTGAGCTACTCCTCAGGGTTATATTAGGGGAGGCACCATAATGACCACAGCTGAGTGTCAGAGCTAACCAAAATTATGTTAACCACTGATGCTTGGGAGCTGCTTACATCAAAGCAGAGTGTTTATATAAGCTGCTACCTGCTGACAGCCAACAGACCTTCTGTCCACAGTACTATTATAACAATAATTAGTGACCACCAACATTCCTGTAAGTACTCTCCGGCCAGGCACCATAAGCACCCAACAAATGTCGCCAACTCTGTGTGCACAGGTGTCACCTACAGACTGAGGCAGCATTGAGGAGCAGAAAGAAGCTTCTCCTTGTGACACAGCCACACCTGAGCCCCAGACTCAAGTTATGTCACTGAAGTTCCAGTTACAGAGCCCAACACCTCTTCCCCTACTTCATGGTCACTGAGGCTTGAAAGACCATCTTTTGCGAGCCATTTCACGTCCCACCTCTTACTATATACCATGTGTGAGATTGCTGTCTTCTCGGGAGCAGTAAGCCACCCATCTGTTGTGGAAGGTTGAGGGGTTTCTGCCTGGACAACACTTTTCTTTGCTCTAGTTCACGTGTTAGTGCTAAAGCTTTCCTTTGTCTGTCGTCTTCACCAGTTTGAAACATTTGTTCACAGGATCACTGCTTCACCCTTGAGGGAGCAGCCTCCCCACCTCAGAGGCAACTGGCAGCTGTTGGAGGCGTTTTGAGCACGAGATTATTTTAAGGCATCCATAAAGTGGGTGAAAACTAACTCCAGTGAACAATTCTTTTTAAAAAGTATGTGTGCGTGTTTTAAAGAAATAATCAGAATAACAGCCAAGTCCTGCAGAACAGCTGGCTCTGCAAACACCTAGAATGCTACTTAATGCCCAGCAGTATTTGCAAGATCCTATCCTGCAAACCGCCACCCTTCACGCAGAAGAATGCGAATCTCTCATTTTCACATGCTGTTCAGCAGAGTGACATGTGACCAACAGCAGGACAGCAGAAAGCTGCTGTAATTACAGTTTCTGGTTTCAGCGATTTCGCACTGAAATGGCAAGACGAGAAAGCTCATTGGCACACGTTATATAATTTTTAAATGGGTATTTAGTAGTGAATACCAGCTTGATTTCATAGCTTGTAGATATGGCCTTAAAGCAAATGAGAAAAACAAAACACGTCTTGTCCCTACACATTTCTCTGTCTAATGGTACCACAGGCCAGCACCGCTTAATATGGAGCCAAAGTACGTGGAGATGCTCAAGACTATTACTACGGTACCCGCAGGGGGGTTCCCAACCAGCCCATAGGAGGAGGGCAGTGCTATTACCCCCTGTCTGCAGATAAGGAGACGAAGGCCCAGGGAAGATGCACGACAGCCGGTCCTCCGGTGTGGTTCTCATGGTCCTAAATTTAGCCCATCAAGTCATGACATCTCTCCTGGTTGGGGATTATGGTTTTAAAAAGGATTGCTCATGCAGCAATTCATTATTGTAAACACTCATAATTCATGAAGAAGGAACTAGAAGATCAGGGCTAGCAACAAGTGTGTGGCAGCTTGAATTTTCACCAGCTGTGGTCACTGGCCCCAGGCCAGGATGCTATCTGACCTTCAAACTGGCCAAGCACGTGGGCATTTCTTATCAGCACTCAGAACCCAAACATCCCTGGGATATCCTAGAGACACAGAATTCCCTCGGGGAAGGAAAAGGTGGAAACAATAAAGATGCCACATGTTTTTAAACAAACATTATTTCTTCTTGGATAAGGCTCCAAGGGCGAGAAGAATGAATGGTATTAATCAAGTATTTGTTTAATTAATCAAGTTGAGCACTTACTTCTGAGTCCATGGAGGAGAAAATGTTAAGATGCAGTTTTAAGTTTAGCGGTTTCCTGTCTAGTCATGGAGACTGTGAACATATGAGATGTAGTGCGGGCAGTGTTGGCAAACTTTGGCCTGTGGGTCAAATCCACAGCCCACTGCCTGTTTTTGAGCAGAACATGAGCTAGAAATGGTTTTCACCTTTTTACGTGGTTGGAAAAAAATTAAAAAGAACAATATTTTGTGGCATATAAAAATTATGTGGAACTCAAATTTCAATGCCTATGAATCAGCTTTTATTGGAACACAGCCACGCTCACTCACTCACGTCTTGTCCGCAGCTGCTTTTGAGCAACAGTGGGAATCAGAGTTGAACAGTTGTGACAGAAGCCACATGGGCCACAAAACCTAAAATATGTACTATCTTGCCCTTTACAGGGAAAGTCTGCCGGCCTCAAGGTACATAATACTCTAACGGTGCTAAGTGGGGTAGTTTGGAGCCTGTTGAAGACCCAGAGGACTTCCACGAGGGGAGAAATGTCTTTGGGTGGAAATAAAGCTTCAGGGACGAAGGACAAAGGCACTGGGTGTGGTGGGTAGGGGCAAAGGCCAGTCAGCTGTGGCTGTCAGCGTGGATCCACCATTGACAGCAGTGAGACCTTGGTAAGTTCTTTACCATCTGTGCCTCAGTTTCCTTAGCTGTTGAAGAGAAGTAATAACGCCCACCTCCCAGAACTGTTGTAAAGCCCACAGCGAGGTCTCCTATGCAAAGTTAGCACATTGCCTGGTACAGAGCTGATGTCTGTAAATGTCAGCTGTTAACAGCAGTGAACATCATTAGTTGTCACACTTGGGCATCTATTAATAAAAATAAGTCAAATTCCACCTAAAAATTAAGCCTTTCAGAGATGATCAGTGACTAAGCTCTTAAAATCTTTCTTAGAAGATAAATTCAGGTACTTGATTCCTACAAAGTTGTTAAAAATGGTGCCACAAAAGAATTATAGCATAGGAAAATATTCCCGATGTGTTCGGTGAAAATCAGTTTCATAAGCCCCCTAATATTATTTTGCCAGAACATCCAGATTTGAGACTGTGCTTGAAAATCTGGTGGAAGTTATCTCCCTCCCTCCCTGATAAACGTACGCTGTACACATATGCACGACTCTGCACACAATCTTAGGGCTTAATGGATCCCTGGAAGCCCATCCTCGGTTTTCAGGTTAAGATCTCCTGTCCTAGCTGCTCACTCATACTTATAAAACCCACAGGATATTGATATCTGAACCAGAATGCTAAATGATTAATTTATGAAGAAGAAATAATGTCCAATGGGCTAAAATCCTTGCATTGGCCAGTTAGCTCATGATCTTGCTATACTACATGAACAGCCAAGGCACAATTAAAAGTGAGTGTGGAATCACAGCGAAGGGAATTCGAGAATGGTCTTAATGGCTCCTGTCGCCAAGCTCAGTAGTCGGATGCATCAGTTTCTGCCACAGAGGCACCTCTGCCAAGGCTGCTGGAACAGCCAGTCCAGGCCCTTTACTCTGGACAGTTCTCGGTGCAGACGCAGCGAAGGTTAACCTCCTCCTGTTATCAGTCTTGCCAAGTAAAGGTACAGGACAAGCAGTTAGACCTGCTGCTTATCTTACACCACACCTGGTCCTTCTCTGCATAGAATATACACATATATCCCCATATGTAGATTTCAGTTTAGAGTAGGTTTGTTGTATTGATTTTTTCATACTCTCCTTTTCATAAAGAATCTTTGTCTTCAAATTTAGGAGGTTCCTTACTGTCCTCTACCTCTTCCCTACCTCCAGCCCATGCTGTCTACAGGAGAAATGGGCCTTTCGATTGGTCCTTCCTTCCTTCCTTCTTAGATAACCTTTTGTTTTGAAATAGTTTAAAACTTTCTAGAAGTTTTCAAAGGTAGTACAGGCCAAAGACAGGGCCCTCTCACACACAGAACAGCAGTGGTTATGGAAACACAGGGAAGATAACTGAGGCCAGGGGAGGGGAGGCAGGGCCAGGGAAGACTTCCTGGAGGAGGAGATGCCCAAGGCTAATATTTTCCTGCAGAGGAAGTATCTGCTGCAAAATTGAGGTTCCTGGCCTAATAAATCTAATGTTCCTCGAGCAAATGTTACAGCCAGGTGGCAGATGTTTTAGCTGTGGTTAAGCAGCCGTTTCTCTTTTAATTCCTTTATTTGGCAGGATTATAAGCATTCTGACCAATGGCAGTTTCAGTTGAGATGTCTTTCTATACTAGGCTCAAACATGGCTTACAAGAGAGCACTTAGAGGTCTGTGCACTCATTTCTGAGTTGTTATTAAGGGGGTGAGAAGGATTTTTTAAAATTTAAGTGCTTAACTGTGAAAAATTTTTAAACGACTCATATTGTTAGATTTAAATGCAGTCCTTGGTGTGGAATTTGCTAAGAGTGGGAGGGCAAAAATATGACTGAATACAGTTCGGAATACAGAGATTCCGATGGTTGTATTATGTAAGAGAATATCCTTGATGGTGCCACTGAAACCACTTAAGGGCATGCCAAGTTATAAATTTATACAAGATACATAATCACACTGATGATCAAGAATCCACGTGATCCAGGGTAGAAGTCTAGGGTGAGAAAAGTAAGCTATTATATCAGATTAAGTGCACTAAAGAGAGCCAAGAAACCTTGTATTTGAAAATACAACAATCTCAGTCATTTGACCCAGGGGGAAATAGCAATGTCAGGAATGGACTACTAATTACCAGCAATGTCCCAAAGGAGAGAGAGTCTTTGTTGGGAGGGGTGTGGAGCAAAGGCATGGGACCCATCAGCTGAGAGTATCTTCAGCAGCCTTGTCCAAGAGCCTTCGTAAGAAAAGGGCAGCCTCCCGGGGTATTTTTTTCTAATTCCAATGGCCTGATCCAAATTCCATCAAGAAAGGAATAATTTAAAGCTAGATGAGCCAAAATATCCAGAATGGAGAGAAAGGAGAAAGAGGGAAAATACGAACTCTAGAGTTGCCAATTTGGAAGATTGGGGGGAAAGGCAAAACCATACTCACTTATTTAACTTAAGGAGAGAAGATGATGATGATGATTACAGGGTAATCAGTAATGAATTTTTACTGAGTGCTTACTATGTGCCCAGCAGTGCTAAAGTTTACAGGTATTGGCTATACAAGGAACATACACCCCCATGAGGAAAGTGCTATTATCCCATTTTACAGATGAAGACATGGAAGCTTAAAGAGGTTGGGTTCAGGGTAGTAGGGAAGATGATGGATTTATTTTGGGCAGAGTGGGTTTCAGGTGACATCAGTTCAAAATGTACCTCAACTTTGGGGATGGAAACATTTCTTAAAACAAGGCAAACGTCAAGTCTTGTGAAATACTCATCTGATTCAACCCTCAGCCATCTAAAGGAAGCTGTTTTTTTATCTTAACATGTCTCCAGCAGCCGAATTTCACCAACTCTGCCATTCTTGTTACTCAACCCTACCAAGCCTGAACAGCTCTGGACTGGCAGGCAGGGAACAGTGCCTGACACATGGTGGGCAACCAGTAAATAAGAGTTGAGCTGAACTGAAGCCAAGCCTGAGTTCTAATCCTATTTGTGCCATCAGTTATCAGAGTGAGCTGGGCCTCATTTTTTGCATTTGTTATAGGGGAAAATTGAAGGACTGTCTCATCTCTCAGGTGTCTTGCAACTCTAAAATCTATGAGAAATAAACTGTTTTGTAGTGCAGTTAGTATTCTGAGCCATTCGAACAGTTCTAACTTTTTGAGAACTGGTTGCATTCATGACCCCTATGCCACTATGCAGTTCACTCACCATATGCCACAGTGGCCTAGTCTCTGATCCTTGAATGGGTCAAGCGCTCCTGCCTCTGAGCAATTGCTCGTGCTGTGTGGGATGCTTTCCTCCCACACTCTGCAAGGTTGGGTGATTCTTATCACTCGAGCCTCAGATGAAATGCCATCTTCTAAGATGTCTTCTGTGATGACTTATCTAGAGTAAGCCTCTCCCCTAGGCCAACACTCTCCATTACATCACCCTCTTTATTTCTATGCAGTGCTTATTATGAATATAATTATCTTATACATTTCCTGGCTTATCACCCTTTCCCTCTAGATTACAAAGGCTGGGAATTATCTATATATTTTTTCACTATACTTTCAGAGCAAACTTCGAGGAATCCATATACATAGAGCACCTTTTCCAAAATAGAAAAGGCTGCTTGTGCCTCTGAAGACCAAGCCCTGTACTGGACTCCTGGCTTAGAGAGCCAGGCCTGGGCTGATTTCAACCCCTCCTGGCCCTTGGCCAGGTACCCTTGTTCAGTGAACAATATACACAGCTGTGCGCACCCTCCCTGTCCAGCACCATGCAAGGTGCCTGCAGAAATGTCGCATTAGTTGGACGAGTACATCAACTTTATTGAGGTTTTAATTTACTTCCAACAAAATGCACCATTTTAATTTTGGCAGATGCACACACCTACATATTACCACAATCAAAATATAGAAATTCCATTATCCCCAGAAGTTCCTGCATGTCCTATTGCAGTTTTCTCTACTCCCATGCATGTCCCCCAACCTCAAGCAATCACTGAATCTTATTTTCATTTAGTTATACCTTGCCTCTTTGTGAAAAATGAACAATGGCCTTAAAAATGAATAAGATATAAAAATCGATAAAAGAAAGGGAGTAAACAGGAGAAAGCAAGGCTGAGAGGAGCAAGGGAGAGCCCAACCATCGGGGTCCACAGAGCATCTGGGTTGAGCTTGAAGGCCGAGGCGTGGCTGGAGCCTCCTTAGAGCCAAGGTAAAGAGGGAAAGTGGTTCTTCAATCATCACCTGAGAGGAACAAGCATTTCCATCCCCCGGGGAGACAAAGTTTCCCTAGAATGAAGATCTGAGACAGCCCTCATATGGGTCATCAGGAGTTTCTGGAGGATCCTCTGAATGGTGCCTCTGGTGAGAGTTTCATAGCAAACATAGCAGGAATATTTACTTGTGTATTTCCTCTAGACAATCTTCCATAAATCATTCCTATAGCAAATATTAAACTATATCTTCCCTAAATAAGATGATCTCACTGGGTTTTTCAGAAAAGTGGGGTAGTAAGCAATTCAAAATTATCTTCCCTAGCACTCTAGCCAGTTTGGCTCAATGGCTAGAGAGTCAGCCTGTGGAATGAAGGGTCCCAGGTTTGATTCCGGCCAAGGGCACGTACCTTGGTTGCAAGCTTGATCCCTGGCCCCAGTCGGGGCATGTGCGGGAGGCAACCAATCAGTGTGTCTCTCTCACATTGATGTTTCTCTCTCTCTCTCTCTCTCTCTCTCTCTCTCTTTCCCTTCCATTCTCTTTGAAAAGCAATGGGAAAAATATCCTCAGGTAGGGATTAAAAAAAAAAAATTTTAACTTCCCTAGCAAGGACTTGGACTCAGGAACTCCTTACTGTCTTTGTAGGCAGAGAGAGGCATTCGCTTTGAAACCCAGGTGGGCAAGTGGGAGGGTTAATGCTCAGTTATGAGCCTGGCCAGGATCCCTGTCTAGATCAAAGGCCTCCTCATCTCTGCCTGAAGCTGGGTTGTGGGAGTAAAGGATGTGTCTCAGGAAAAGCCAAGATTTTCTTAAGGAGTCAGTCTTGGAGCTGGGCCTACATGAGCCAGGCCTCTCTTGAGATGCCAAACATCTACACGCTAGAACATTCAAAGTAACATTGGACATGAAAGGTATTGTGGACAAGTGTTGACAGCTTCTCACCACAACCATGGAAATTTCTTAGTAATGACCCTGGAAGGGTGAGTTCTAAGCCACATCACCCTGGCCTGTTGATGGGTTACAAAAGCCCTAAAGCTAATAATCACTTCCATGCTGAATTCTGAATCAATTGAGAAATAAGACAAATGGGTAAGACAAACGAGAGCAAAAATACATCTATTGTTGGGAGATGAGGCTGGTGTCCGTGGGCAAGTAGAGAGAGGAAAATAGTGCTGGTATCTACCCAATTTCAAAAAGAAGGGGTTAATCTCAACCACCAAAGGTGTTACACACACATTATGGTGTGGAGCCGGCAGCCACCAGCATTTAAATGACCAATATCAAACAAGTCCACAGTACAGTCCATAATACACCTTCAAGCCCTTCAGTGGTACTTTTGTGGGACAAATTAGCTATACTTTTCCCCCCTTATTTTCCCATAATAAGTTCACCATCTAACATGAAACATGATTTATTTACTTACAAAAAAAGAAAAATAAATCTCCTTCATGCCTGTCTTTCAGGTTCTCTTCCTGAAAGCTTTACCTATGCTTTACCTTGAAGGATAACTTTTGAGTTCTCACCTGTGAAGCCTCATTTCTTTTTTTTTCTTTTTGTTAATATATCTTTATTGATTTCAGAGAGAGGAAAGGAGAGGGAGAGAGAGAGAGAGAAACATCAATGATGAGAGTCATTGATCGGCCGCCTCCTGCACGCCCCCAACTGGGGACCGAGCCTGCAACCCAGGCATGTGCCCTGACCGGGAATCGAACCCCGATCGCCTGGATCCTAGGTCGACACTCAGCCGCTGAGCCACGCCCGGCCGGGAGAGGCCCCATTTCTTACTAGAGGGCATCCTTTACAGGGGTGACATTTTTATCTTTGTACTTAGACCCTGACTGAGGACAAAGGGGATGCTTCTTTCCTCCTTAGGTTTCTGAGTTAAACCAAAGAAAACAAACAAAAATGATTCCAAATCACAGTGGGTTGCGCATCCCTTAATGAGGTAAGGACCCTGAAAAGTGACCTGGGATTCTTTATAACTTTGGTCTATTTGCTGAGTTCAAGGTCATTTTGGGGTCAGCAGAATGTCCCAGCTGTTTTTCCAACCTTTGGACAGCAAAAGAATGCAAAGCACATTTTTTGTAAATAGGTTTTCAACACATAGAACCTTCAAGATAAATTCAGTACATATGCCCTGATTCATTCACCTTTTACTCACTAAATAACAATGTGATTTCTAAGAAGATTTCAGTTTTAATGAAAAACAAAACACCTCTTCAAAGTATTTTTTCCTTTGAACCCAGCAGTCACATTTTACTAAGAATTGAAAATGGCCAAGAGAGTTGTGGGTGTTTGAAAAGTTGCCAAAATGCCTCTTTTCTCAAGTTCAGGGTTCCTTCAAAACACCTACTGTACACAATCATAATTTTTTAAAAAAATGCACATCCATGGTGTGTGTGTGTGAACCATGTGGGTATGCCAGGGATTGTGCCAGACACTTTACACACATTGTCACTAACATTTACAACAACATCTGAAGGGCGGTGTCACTTCTCTCATTTACGGGCTGGGAAGCCCAGACTCGGAAGGGTTTATGACTTGCCCAAGGCCAGAGCTGACAAGCCACGTGCCAAGATTCTATTGAACTCTCTCTGTCTGAACCTTCTGAGTTAATTTTGTTCAACTGGGCAAATATTTATTAAGTGCCTCTAGGTGCCAGGTGCTGTCGCAAGCCTGGGGAGGAACATAAGGGAAGACCTTGAGATGCTCCCAGTAAAGGGCTTCTTGTTTCTTTAATCTTTATTTTAGTGTGTGATTGGAGGTGGCAGGTAGATGGGGGTTTATGAGGTTGTATCAATTAGTATGTGTTTGATCCTAATTAACGGGAAACCCAACTCAAACTGCCTTAAACAATAAGGAGGAGACACTTCAGCTGAGGATTCTAGCTATCCCCTACTACCTGCTTCCCCCTTCTACCAATAGGAGAACCCCCAATTTTCAGCCAGGCACATGGCTGCCCAGAATAAAGACATTTCTCAGCCCCACCTGGACAGGAACAATCATGTTTTCACAATAGTGGGCCACATGGTGATCAGAAATTCAATTAAGTGAACTCCAGTACATTCATTTACTTTTAACGGCAGTGATGTTGAATGAAAATCATGTGACTCCAACATGACTCAGGGACATAGGAGGAATCAGTTTTACCTACTTTCCTTTTCCCAGTGATCCACGATGTCCCAGTTTCATTCTGAAATTTAGTGGAACTAGTCTGGGGAATTAAAAAATTTACATCATGAACTACAATTTGGTTCAGTTACACTTGTGAGCCAATCCAAGCCTGCTAACGAGACACAGGTTGGCAATTTGTTTCACAGCCATAGTGTCAGGCAGAGGAGTGATCCCTGCTGAATCCCTACATACTTGTGTGATGATTCATTCTGTGTGTCAACTTGACTGGGCCAAGGGATGCCCTGACACATAAACATTATCTCTGGGTGTGCCTGGGAGGGTGTTTCTGGAAGAGATTTGCATTTGAATTAGTGGACTGAGCAAGGCAGATTGCCCTCCCCGGTGTGGGCTGGCATCACACAATCTGTTGAGGAACTGAACAGAACAGAAAGGTGGAGGAAGGGTAATTCCCTCTCTGCCTGCCCTTGTTTGCTGGGACCTCGGTCCTCTCCTGCACTAGAACTGGGACTTATATCATTGGCTCCCCTGCTCCTCAGGACTTGGAATTTGGACTGGAAGCACATTGGCTTTCCTGGGCCTCCAACTTATGGGTGACAGACAGCGGGATTTCTCAGCCTCCGTGTGAGCCAATATGAGCCAATTCCTCAGAATAAATCTCTCTCGTCACACACACACACACACACACACACACACACACACACACACACACACACAGAGAACAAACTTTCAACAGAGTAAATTTAAACATCTAATCAGCTTATTGAATGATTCATGAATCAGGCAGCATCCCTATCTAAGTAAAGAAAGAAATGCACAAGAAAGTTAAGAATGGATTCTTTCAGGCCAGGTCACCTTCCCTTAACGGCAGGGGTGGGGAACCTTTTTTCTGCCAAGGGTGATTTGGATATTTATAACATCATTCCCAGGCCATACAAAATTATCATCTTAAAAATTAGCTATGAAAAAAACTCCCGGAGTTTATTGAATTACAAGTCCAGCCTGCAGTTGCCTTGGCAGGGCCAGACCAAATGATTTAGCAGGCGGATGTTCCCCACCCCTGGCTTAGGGGAAGGCAGGGGGTCTAATCAGACAGATAACCTCAGTAGATCTGACCAGGAAATTCCAGGCTGATTGGTTTAAATTTTCACTCCTGGGTAAGGGTGAAACTACAATTAGGTTAGGTATTAAGTCTTGGTGGGGCTTAGCACAACTAACTCAATTTGGGGTTTGTTCTCTCTTTTTAACTATATCATCTATATCTATAGCTATATCTCCTATTGGTTCTACTTATCTGGAGAATCCTGACTAACCACCGTGTAAACTATTTTTTTAACCTCAAAATCTCAGTGGACAAATTGTGAGGTCAGAGGGGTCACATTTAGCCTTGACCCCTTGCTAAAAGGATTAATGGTATTGGAGACCTAGGGAGGGAAGGAGAGAGGGAGAAAGAAAGATCAATGTGAGAGAGACGCATTGATTGGCTGCCTCCTGTACATGCCCTGACTGGGGCCAGGGGTTGAACTCGCAACCCAGGTATGTGCCCTTGATGGGGAATCAAACCCAGGACCCTTCTGATCCGCAGGCTGACACTAACCACTGAGCCACACAGGCAGGGCTATTTTTATTTTTTTGCTACCCAGAAATGTATCTGTTCTCCACCCATGGAATAAGTATACTAGCTTGTTTTCTAGTTTACAAAATAGTTTGAGGTTGCTTTGAACAATTCTCTGAAGTACGTGGGTTTATCGAAATGTATGATATGTGTAGTGGGTATGAATTGTACTGCACTTGAGGTACAAAAACCATCACTTTATTTTTCTAGCTCAGGAAGGGCTCTCAGAGCCTGGGAGTAACTAGTCAGGGAGGAGCCTTCGCTTTCCCTCCACCTACCTGGGTTGTGCCCTCAGGGCTCACTCAGTCTAGGAGGACGGGGGAGAGGCCTCTGTCACCAGTGCAGCTGTTTACCACACAAGATGCTGCCTGCAGAAGCCTACTTAGGCTCCTGGACGGCTGGCAGGTTCTGCAACTGCACTGTCCCCTCACCAGGCCACACAGCACAGCAGCTGCTCACAAACTGAGCAGCTTGGTGTCTCCGGCCTTGACAACATCCTCACTTCCACTCCCCACTCAGGTCCCATCACCTCCTGGGCCCTGTGTGCTCCCCTCTGCAACCGGAGAAACAACCACTTTCTGCCCAGCTTCAAGCCTGTCCCCAACTCTAGACATCTCCTGTCCCCACCCGTCTCCTCCTGCCTGGGAACCAGGGCTCCCCAAACAAGGCTTGTTTCCTTGGGAACCAGGAACACAGGTTGCTTGGCTGCCTTTTCGGAGAGGGGGAAGGGGGACATTCCCTTCAGTCTTTGCTGATGAGTCTACAGCAGGAAAAAAAGTCCTCACGAAACCATAAACCATGTAAAAAGGCATGACACCAGATACTTTCTCAGTAAGTCACTCTAAGTATGACATACGTATATATAATTATGCCTGTTTTCCTACACGTTGTTTAAACAGTGTTTCTTTTTCCATTGTTATACTGCTTGTGTTCCCTTCCCACCTCCAAATATTTTGCCTCTAAAGCTGTTGAATCTATTTCTAGAATATGCATTTTATTCAAGCAGTGATTTCCTCTCTCTCTGTTTTGAGGTCAATACCGTACAATTTTCATAAAGACTGAGTTGTGCTTCAAAATCTAACAGGATGCATCAAGAAACTTTAAAAAGATATTTTGTTACTCTTGACTGCTCTTTCTTTTGGACTAATTTTACATTACTTGTCAAATTGTATAAATTATCTTAGGGGAACTTTAATTGCATTAAATTCACATACTAATTTAACATATAGTACCTTTATTGGCTTCTTAACCAGACCATTTCTCAGCCCCTCCTGCCCACACCCGCACCTGACTGACCTGTGGATTGTGGTCAGGCCCCTTCCTGGCCCTGAAAAGTCTCTTTCTAACAATCTTCGTTTCCAACTGAGCTTTGCGACCATGGTGAATTTTTTTTGGTCATTCAACCATAGGGATGAACATTTTAGATACTGTCTTGCACATGAGCCATAGCAATTTTCTGTCATAAGATGACTTCCATGTCCTACTATAAATAGGATTGAGCTTTCATTTCTAGATATATACTGAGATAATTAATAATAAACGGTTGTTTTTTGGTAAGTGGATTCGGGGGGGGGGGGGGAATATTACAACCCTGAGTTACATAATCTTGGTGAAAAAAGTACACGTGATATATTTTGGACTGTGATCAGTATATTCTGTATTAGTCAGTGATGAAAATTTAAAAAAATTTTTTTAATTGATTTTTGAGAGAGAGGGAGAAAGGAAGAGAGAGAAATATCAATTTGTTGTTCCACTTATTTACGCATCATTGGTTGCTTCTTGTATGTGCCCTGACCAGAGATCAAACCCACACCCTTGGTGTATCGGGACGATGCTCTAACCACTGGTCCAGGTTCAGGCTGTGGGAACAGCATGAGCAGTGGTGTGGTTGACGGTGGGAGCTACTGCAGTTCAGTGTTGCTGGAGCATAAGGGAACGGAGAGGCTGGGAGGGCTGGGTGGAGAGGTGGCCAGGGGCCCAGTCAGGGAGAGTCTTGGGTGCTGTCAAAGGAGCTTGGACTTCTTCCTGTAAGTCAGTGGTTCTCATTAGAGTTTGCACATTAGAGTTTCCTAGGGAATTTAAAAAAGAAGTATGGATGCCTTCTCCAAATTAAATCAGTCCAGTTAAATAAGAATCTCTGGAGTGGAAACATATTTTTTAAATATGTTTTTATTGATTTCAGAGAGAGGAAGGGCGAGGGAGAGAGAAATAGAAACATAAGTGATGAGAGTCATTGATCAGCTGCCTCCTGCACGCTTCCTACTGGGGATCGAGCTCACGACCTGGGCATATGCCCTGACCAGGAATCGAACCCGTGACCTCCTGGTTCATAGGTTGACAATCAACCACTGAGCCATGCCAACTGGGCTGGGCACTGACATTTTTAAAAAGCTGCCCAGGTGATTCTAATGGAATCTGGCAGGAAACCTTGCAGGGTTTTAAGCTAGAGATAGACACGGCTTGAGAAAAATTGTCTTGGTAGTTAGACTTAAAGTGCACAAGCAGGAAGGCAGGGAGACTGTGGGTGGACTGGTGCAGTGTGCGGGTGAGAGCTGAAGAGCACCTGAACAGGACACAGGTTGAGGGAATGAGAGAAATTTATGAATATCCACTTAGGAGATAAAAATAATGTTAGTTTTAAGAGAGTGATTGGAGAGGAAGGGAAGGGAATCAAGATTGCCCCGGGCTCCTTGTGTGGGTAACTGGCAATGCTTCAGGCAGGCAGACAGGAGGACAGGGTTTGGAGGAAGCTGGTGAGTTTCGCTTTGGACAAGTGACAGGTGAGGTGGTACCTGGATGTCCAGGTAGAGATAAGGCAGCTGGACAGACTGATGCTTCTGGGCTAGACCAGGTGGAAGTAAGTGCAGTTTGATTTCGGGTGCTTTTCATACTGATCATTTACTGAGAGTAGCCTCCAAAAAAGTCACTTTTCTGGCTTACAAAGGTATTATGGGTGTTAAAAGCAAGGAATGGGCCCCACCCCAGATCACCTCCTGAGATAGGGTGTGATGAACATCTCCAAGGCGCCTTGAAGTCAGGTGGCTTCTCGGAGTTTAAAATTAGCAGAACACCTGTGCTTGGTGGGTGGCGATGCCCTGGCGCGCTCAGCCGAGCACTGGGCCTTCCTGCCGAGGGCTCTGCTTGTGTGAGTAGGTCGGGGATCAGGCAAGAATCTATTTCTTTGAAGAATTCCCAGGAGCTGTGTGTCATGCCATGGTGCTCCAAGGGGACAGGATAGGTCTTCTGTTGCCAGGTGGAAGAAAAAGGCTGGGGAGGGGAATACTGGAAAGGAGCCTCATGAAAGGGTGATTTTGCAAGAAAGTTCATTGTAGAAATGACATCCTGAAAGACAGGTGAGGAGATGGTTCACACTGGAGGGGTCAGAATTAGGTCCGAAACTGGAAACCTGCTATGGGGCTGGGTTTTGCATAGACGAGTCCTGTGAAAATGCTTCTTGGTTGTGGTTTTGACTCTTGGGGGGTGGGGGCGGGGTTCAACTTGGCTTCCAAATTAGGGCCCCGCTGCCAATCAGAGGGATTTGGAGGGGGGCCAGGGAGGTAGAAGGAGGAGTCTTTTCAGTGCATATTTTTTATTTTAAAAATATATATTTATATAGACACCGAATTTCAAACCAGATAAGCGGCTGGGGAGGAGGCTGGAGGGGGTAGCGTAGTAAACACCAAGAGGTTTCACCGTGGCTCCATCATGCTGGATCCTCCCTGCCCTGAGCTTTTGCCTGCAGATCATTACACATGTAGAGGAAGGACTGAGAAAATTAAAAGTGGCCAGTATAGGACATGCTACCTCACTGAAAAATGGACCAGTGACAGGCTGCAGGGTCATTATAGCATTTACCCGGGGATGCTTTTTCTACGAATACCACCATAATCCCAGATAATACCAGAAGATATTTAGCAGAAAGAATAAAGAAGACATCTCCACAGGTTCATTGAGTTAACGTCCTTGATTTGCACAAGGAGTCCCCATTCTCTGTCCAAGGAGGCCCCCAGCCGTCTCCATAACGACTGTGGGTACAAGGACACCTGGAGTGGCCGCGGAAGGCAGCGACTTCCCACCTCAGATCAGGTGCCCCCCTGTTCAGAGAAAGGAGGAAGCGGGGTCAGGCTGTTTGCCTTTCACGCTCCACAGACTGGCTCCCCAGGGGCCCTGGGGTGAGGGTGGGGAGCCAGGCGGGGCAGTGGTGGGTTTCGGTGTCAGGGGCTGGGAGCTTGCCAGGTCTCCCTGCATATCTGTGTCTAGTGATGATAGGGAATTAACTGGGAGGTCTCCTCGGTGCTGGGGGACAGTGGTTGGTGAGACCAAGAGGACAGCTGCTCCCTAAGATTCCAGATAAACCCACAGAAACCTTCTTAGACTCTAAAGAGGTCGGCAAGTAGGCGAGAACAATGCTTCTTCCTGCCACCTGGTGGCTGCTCCAGCCCCTTTTACGGAAACGCCCTTGTATGGACCAGAACAGGGCCGCAAAATGGCAGCCAGCTGGATCTTGCCCTCCAAGAAATTTTATTTGATCAGCTCAATATTTAATATACTTAAAAAAAAAAAATAGAGCCACTTAAAAATCAGGGTGCTTCACTCAAGCCCAGATTTTTCTGCCTTTTCTGGCCACTCTGGGTCTCACGCCCTCTGGTATCAGATGGATCAGGTCCAGGCCTCCCAGGTCCTCACTCACATGACGTGGGCACAGCACCTGAATCCCGCCTGTTCTACTCACTCCCCTTTTATCTTCCTGCCCCCGTGGGCATCTGAGATCCTACCCACTGGGACTGGAGGCTCAACCTGGCCCAGAAGGGACTATAGGCATGTAGCACAAAGATAAAAATTCCTGTGCTTCAAATATGATTTTGATAGCAGGGAAAGGATTTTCATAACGTCCCTAATTACATGTCTGCTCCATTTAATTCATTCTTCAGTGTTGCACTTTCAAGAGCTCTCACAATAGAAAGTGTCTGAAAGAGCCAAATGCACTTACGTAATTAGCATAACGATATCGGTCAAGATTAATTAGCTTTGCACAAACATGAAATGAACGGAGAGGACCAGCTCTCATTAGCTGAAAGAGGCTGCACAGTTAAGATTATATCCAGAGATGCTAGTTTGGTTAAAAGTAATCTGCTCTGATTAAAACAGAAATAAAGTAGCTGAATTATAATAACAGAGCAGCTGCTAAACTCGCTGTTGATTCCATCAGGAGACAAGGAATGGGGGCGACTAATGATAATATCTGAATCTCAGCCAAGAGGAGGCACAGTAAAGTAATTTTTCTACCTAGTATCAAATTTTTAGCTATTCAAGTTAATATTCCTACTTAACTCGATAAATAAATTGGATTACTTGCTTCTGTTCTACACTGCTTTTTATTTTTAAAAGATTTTTTTTTTTTTTTTTAGAGAGAGAGGAAGGAGAGGCAGAGAGAAACATTGATGTGAGAGCGAAAAATCAATTGGCTGCCTCCTGAACACCCTCTACCCGTGATGAGCCGGCAACCCAGGCATGTGCCCTGACCAGGAATCGAACTGGTGACCTTTTGGTGCACAGGACGATGCCCAGCCCACTGAGCCACACGAGCCAGGGCCACTGTTTTTTTAATGTGCACCTTATATGACTGCACTTAACCTGCCCGACACAAAACAAATCCCCACGCACAGCTGTTCAATATATTCCATATATTTCAATTTAATTTGAAAAATTGTTTCTCACAAAGATCACTTGGAACCAGTGAATCCTAGTTTCTAGTCTGGATTAATGGCTATTTTTAAAAAATGTATCTTTATTGTTGAAAGTACTACAGGTGTCCTCTTTTTTCCCCAGTGACCCCTTCTTCCCTGCCCCTGCCCCCGCCTCCCCACCCCCTCAATTGTTTTGCTGTGCAATGCTGAACAGGTCATTTCCTCCCTGGGCTCCTGCATCCCAAGTCTCTCACTCTCTGGGACTCGCAGACACGAGTGCTTCAGCTCTAGGTCTGCAGCAAAGACCTTTTAAAAATGAAGACAGACCTAGGAAGCGTGGCTATGAGAGTATGTGGCCTGGAAGGCCCTTTGAAAGTACTGAGCTTTCCCACTCCTAGCGGCCCTCAGAGCACCCTCCTGGCTGTCACAGGGGCTGTGGGTTTTGGAGGAGCACATGAAGAAAGGTAATTAATGTTAAAAAGCAGATGAATTTTTAAAGAAACCATATGTATGGAAGTATAAGGAAAGAACATAGATCAATAGTGTTTGTAATTAGAGTGAGGAACTAGGTTAAGGAAGGATTTAATTGTGAAACTGTAACTTCATTTGTCACTCAAACAGGCAGCCTCTGTGGGTAGGTGACTGGTTAGATACCCCCAAAGGGGTAGCAGCAAAAAGATTGCCTCCAAGCAAAGGAATCCAACCCGTGTCCACTTGCCGTGATGGTGCCCTGAGTTAACTTAACCAACACACACGTAAAGAGCTGACTGCAATGCAGGGACCCTGCTTAATAAATATTGATAACTGAGCAATAGCCCACCCTCAAGTCGAAGTTTCCTCTGTTTAATGCCTCTCCTACCTGCCTACCATAGGGACTGAAATCTTATTAAAGATGCATTTCAAGCCGCATGTGTGTGAGACAGACACGCACGCTGAAAGCAAAACATCTGTGCCCACAAGAAGACTGGCACAAGGGCGCTGCAGAGCACGCGGCTATGCAAGTGCATACGTCGCACTCACTCTGCTGGTGTGCAAAGTTTCCTCCCTGCCCTCACCCCGAACATCTGGCTTTTTATTTTGTTTTGTCTTCAACGCGATGTGAACTTTAGGTTTTTTCCCTGCGGGAGACACCGGGGGCAGATACGCGCACCACGGGATGTGGGAGACGTTACAGTCCTCCTGCTCCCCCTGCAACCCCTGGTATTTTCTCCTGTGCCAAATATGAACATTACCTCCAACTGAGCCACGGATGAAATGCTCCGTTCTTTATTGTGTTCTTTTAAATAATTCATACTCGGTGAGATGGGCAGTGTTTGGGAAAAAAAACCACCAAAACCAATCGCCAAGTAAACAAGAGGAAGACTTGTTTTCTATAGACCTCCTAGAGCGAGACAATCTTGCTGCTGAGGACAGGACGCAGATGCTGAGGGGACCCCTCCACCCCCCTGGCCACTCCCCAGTATCCACGAGCCTGCCTTGCCCCTGGGGGCCAAGCACAAACGCCAGGCCCAGCGGCAGCAAAATAAAGGATGTTTCTTCTTCCCCTTCCTTCTTTCCTTCTTATAACAACCTGTTCCTGAGCACGGGCTCAGAGGGTGGGACATGCTCTCTCTTCTGGTTAGAAAAACAAACACCGCTCTGCACCTCCAGCTGCTCCACCCGGATTCATCACATGCAGAGCCTCCCGCCCCAGCCTGGTTCAGTTTCTAGGGCGCCCAGCCCCCGCCCCCTTCCTTTAAAACACGGATTCTCCGTTGTTGCTGAGCCCCCAGGACTAGCTCCCTGTCGCTCTGGGGACATTTTCTTTGAATGCAATCCGGTCTCTCCGATTCCCACGTCCCAAGAACGTTCTGTGGCTGTTCACTGTGGGCCAAGCTTATTTCGTTCCTTTCATTCGGAAATGTTTCCATCAGGGGCCCGTGGGTTGAGAAGGCTCCACACTCAGCAAGAGGGTGGCTTTGTCTCCTCCCCTCCCGTGACCTCTGTGGGAGCTCTTTCGAGGCTCCAGACAAGACGTAACGGGGAGAGATGCTTAGAGTCGCGCTGATAAAACTTTGGAATTTGCAAGGAAACTACGAGCCAGGCTGCCTGGATATATTAAAATGTCATCCCTATATTTTGGATGTCACTAGCTTGTTTAGTTAATGCTAGAGGGAAAAACAGAGTTTGTTCTCAAGGGAGAGAGGCAGAAGGAGAAAACAGGCATACGGACAGCTGACAATGTTCCAGCCACTTTGTCACAAGGAGCTAAATCCATTATTAGATTTAAAAATCATCAGCTGTCCAAGCTCCCTTGGAATAACGGTGGGCTCCCGCAGAGGCGTCCAAAGCCCCCTCAATGTGGAAGTGGAACGCTAAATTCTACTCTGTTAACTTGGGTTCTTAGGATGGGAGGTAGAGGTTCTCCCCCCCCCCCTTTAAATTGTATGTGCCCTGACCGGGGACTGAACCCCCAACCTCGATGCATCGAGATGAGGCTCCAACCAACCGAGCTGCGGGGCCAGGGCAAGGCAGAGGCTCTTAACATTCGTTACTATGTGTCAGGCACCGGGCTTGGTGCGTTTCTGTATCTTACTTAATTTAATCACAGCAGCTTGGAAAATAGGTATCACCACTGTGCATCAATGGATTTATTTTTATTTACATTCACATCACCCGCATCCTTACTGGATCCGGCCACTGCTCAAATGTCTCCTTGGACACCCCTTTCCTGAGCCCCCATCGGTAACCACAGCACTGGCCATTCTCTATCTTATTTTTATGACCTTTCGAAACTGCTACTTCTGGGTGAATTCCTCCCAATTCTGATGGGTTAATTCTCTCTCCAACTCACTTAGAATCTATCCTACTGAGTTAAAAAAAATTTTTTTTTAATGGTTCTATTTTTCTTCGTCATCTCTCATTGCATTCCTGTCTGTTTTAAAGGCATCACATATCAGTGGCCTATATCTTTTAAAAGTATGTAATGCCTTCATTTAGCTCGTCAAGGATTCTAAATATACATATTTTCACATCTGTTTCAGATTTTTTTACTATTTTGTTTTTGTTCCTGGAAAAACTCATATTCTCATTACTGATTTTATTGGCTATCTTCCTGGGTATAACAGTTCTTCAGGCATTTTAAAGCTGGGTTTATAGGATCATCATATATGGAGGTTTCCCCCACCTTTCTTTTTCTGTGTGAGCCTGGTTCACCCCGGGCAGTGCTGAGTGGCAGGTTTTCCGCCGGCCTTGCAGGAACCAGGGAGGCCCTGCCCTGGCCTCGGGTGGTCGGCGTGACTCTGGTTCGCGTGCCCCCCATGGCCAACTTTTCCCGTGGTCGGCTTTTACCTGCAGAAGCAAACTCACAGCTCCAGGCCCTGGCCTAGCAGGCCCTCAGAGCAGCCTCTATCTTTTGCTTCACATTTTGATTCTATTCTAGGATTTGGTTTCCCTGTCGCCTTCTCGAGTTCAATAAGCCACACTGTCAGTACTTCAACACGTTATATTAGGTAATATTCAGTCCCGCTAATGCCACATCCATTATCCGTGAACAAAACCATACATGCTTCACTATATTCAAAGTACCTTTATCTCAGGAAAGCACTGGTCATTTCTACAGCTACCATCAACACAGCTAAAAATAAAGCTGCCACGGTTGCCCTTGACCGTCAGCAGTCATCGCTAACACAACACTAATTTTGTTTGGATGGTGGTGGAGGTCGGTGGTGTGTAGCGGCAACGTACCTTGACTCCAGGAATGAATTAAGATTGAGACATTCAATGCGGTCATGGTTATACTATTTCTCTTTGTAAAATGTCCCATCGTCCTCGCTGCAAGGAGTGAAATATTACCAGCTGGGACCAATGAGACGTAACGTGGAAGATGGCTGGAAGTTTTCCAGGAAATGTTCTGCTTTTCCGGTAACATTTAGGACAAACTCAAAGGAAAGCTTGCTGCCATCCCGTTCCCCCTTCCTCCTATCTGGGATACGGATGTGATGCCTGGAGCTGAGGCAGCTACATTAAGCCCATGAAGTAATAACCATGATGATGAAAAGCAATCTGCCTAGTGAGTCAGGGAAAGAAAGAGCCTGAGCCCTTGGTAATGCAATTGAGCTCTCAGACCATCGCTGAGACCATACCTCTGCACGTCTTGTTTAATAAAGACACATTTCCTTATCATTTAAGCCACTGTGGCTGCATATCCACTTGCAACTAAAAAAAATTTCATATGAGAAGCAAGGAAAATAATGCGTGGTAATGGTACATGGCCATGGAAATGGGGATACATGTTGCCAGGCTTGTCATGGTTTTGGTGG
This sequence comes from Miniopterus schreibersii, assembly GCF_964146895.1. Classification (NCBI taxonomy): domain Eukaryota; kingdom Metazoa; phylum Chordata; class Mammalia; order Chiroptera; family Miniopteridae; genus Miniopterus; species Miniopterus schreibersii. Next base: position 19,423,934 of record NC_138119.1, on the reverse strand, counting down.
GTTTTTTCATTCCAGAGCTCTTTCTACTGAATAGGAAAGGAAAGCCACTCTTGATTAGTAAGTATCAGTATAAAGAAAACATGCTACAAGGTGCTCTCACTGCAATGGCTCTTAAGGAAAGGGACATGTAACTCTAAAGGTAAGTGATGGCATCCTAAGATCTTTTTGTGCAGCTTGGAAATATAATCTCATCTGTGCTAGATTATTTTGGGGCAAAAGAAAAAAGGCTGAGGGCCAGCAGATCTGCTAGGGCAATGTGTTTGCTGGGAGGCCGGATTAAATGCCCTGCAAGAACAAGCCAGTGGCCTCGAGCGGGCTGGGAGTTGTACTCGGGAACCAGCTCCCCGCTATAGAACTAGTGAGAGGATTCAGCCAGTGCTCAGGTGGACACTGAGCCCAACACACGGCAATTCAGTCTCTCTGTTGGTAAGAGGAGGGACCTTACTTTGGTCAAGGATGAGGAAATAAGTTAATAAATGAATTATGTGGGAAAAGACTATAGAACAAGGTAAAGGGAACATCATCCCAAATACTCAGAGGAAGAATTTGCCTCTGAAAATAATTTACTGAAGAAACCGGAAGACTTGGGGAAAGGTGTGGCGTCTTCAATAGACAGAAAAAGGCAGGGAGGAAGAAAAACAAAAAACAAAACAATAACAGAAACCCAAAGAAACAAATATGTTACAAATGAACCATAGTACTGAATACAGTAGTTCCCCCCCCTCCCCTTATCTACAGTTTTGCTTTCCACTTTCAGTTACCTGTGGTCAACTGTGATCTGAAAATATTACACAGAACATTCTAGAAACAAACAATTCATAAGTTTTATATTATGCACCATTCTCACGAGCATGATAAAATCTCGAAGTGTCTCTGTCCACCCCGCCCAGGATGTGTCTCATCCCTTTGCTCCGGCTGCTGTTTACACCACCTGCCCCTTCGTCACGTAGTAGCTGTCTGGGTTACCAGATAGACTGTAGCAGAATCCCAGATAAGGGCGGATGACTGTGCCCTTAACCTCTGAATACCGGGGCCCAGCACTGCACTAGCAGCTGGGCTCAGAGGTGGCTAAGTCGTAACTCTTGACGACCAGCGGCTCACAGTGCAGTGACCCCATTTCAACATAACTTACTCCAAATCGAATTGTACAGTGAGCTACGATGTATCACGAAGTTCTACTGTATTTAAAAGTCCTTATTTTCTAGACATTGCCACTCTCTTTTGGAAAGAAATTAAATGACTATCTCCTAAGTAAGTAAAGGAGACAGGGAGTACACAGAGGGATGGAAACCACTGAATATTTTATTGAGCTCTGGTTGTTTCACGCAAGACATTAAGGAAATCTACCCTTGTTCAGAAGACCTACTTCTCCTGGCTTATGTGGAAGAGACAGAAGGTGCCCAGGAAGAGAGGCAAGGTAAAGACGACAGAAGCTGCCGCCTCCATCCAACCAGCACTCAGCCCTTGGGCTGAGCCCTAAGCTCTCTGAGGACCTAGACGAATCTTCGCACCAGCACAGGGAGACGTCAGGAAAGCTCACCCACCGCTTCCGAAATTGACAACTGTTGGTCCCGTCCTGGCCACCCCTCTGCCTCCTCTGAGAACGAGAATTGAGCCAGCACACTCAGAACTTCCTATCCTCTCTTCCTCACCTCCGAGGAAACATCAGTCCACAGCAGAAGACTGCAGACAATCATTCCTCAACCCATTAATTAAGCTCTTCTTACAGGATCCTGCCTCCTGGGCCACACTGGTGGGCCTAAGGGTGGGAATGGGCCACGAGCTGGGCCAGTTACAGAGCCCTGCCACGCCCTGGGCACAGCAGCGGGTCAGGGACAGACATCGGACCCAGTGGGGCCAGCTGCAGCATATCTTTGGAAATTATGACCTAGGGACTACAGAGCTCGGTGCTCACTTTCTTTTTTATTTTTATTTTCCAAATATATTTTTATTGATTTCAGAGAGAGAGGGAGAGAGAGATAGAAACATCAATGATGAGAGAGTCATGGATCGGCTGCCTCCTGCACACCCCCTGCTGGGGTTTGAGCCGGCAACCAAGGGCACGTGCCCTGACTGGGAACCCAACCCAGCCATCACGGGATGGTGCCCCACCAACTGAGCCACACCATCCAGGGCCTGTGTTGGGTATTTTTATTAAACAGTAATTCGAAATCTACATTTTAAAAACGGACGCATAGTATTTTATTACACGAAAATCATTTCAGTCTCCTTTCTTGGGCATTTACGTTACTTCAAAACTTTCACTGTTATAAAGAACACAACAGTGAGCACCCTTGCGTGTACCTTTTGGAGCCTTTATTAGCTCTTGAGGATACATTTCTCACTCCTCAAGTTCTAATGCTGTTAATTGTCCTCCAGGACTCAGTGCTTCCCGTGGCCTGTCCCACCGGTTTCCCAGATGCGCTCTTGGCCTGCTCCTTACTTGTTCACAGTGTCAACACACGTTTACTGAGAGGATATGATGTGCCAGGCACTGTACTAGACTTTGTGGAAAAGTCTTGGGTTTTATTCTTACGGGCAAGGAAGAAACACATCTATGGAAGTCTGAGACCGTGTCAAGCCCTGGAAAGTAGTCATCTTTCTTATTTATTCTTCATCGAAAACAACAATGAGGAAAACCAGGAACAGAAAGCTTGAGCAGCTTGTCCAAGGTCATACAGTTAGTAAATGCAAAGCTGGAACATGACCCCGGCCTGCGTGGTTTCTTTCTGTCGCTTACAGTTTCAGGAGAAAGATGTAAAAACAAATGACCAAGCCAAGCTGTCACATGCTTTGTAAAATCCGAGCATTGCGGGCTATCAACCTCCACGATCGGCAGACAAGTCCTCTGTCTGTAGCAGGGAGCTTTTTAATAATCCAGGTTAAAGGGTCAAAACCCAAACCGAAATGGCTTGCCGCATCCACACAGATCCAGGAGGCCCTTGGGGAGCCAAAATATTTGCCCGCTGGGAGGTTGGGGGAGAGGAGGGGGCTGGTTCTAAACAGTTCTGTTCAGAGACGCTGAAGCCAGCAGGTGCCATGCAGGGTTCTGGAAAGGGCAGGGCCTCAGTCGGAGAGCAGACAGAGCCATTGGAAAGAAGAGCTCGGAGGAAAGGGGAGGTCTGGGGGCCCAGGCTGGTGGAGGTGACACCCTGAGTGGCCTCACCTCAGCATGGACCCACCCTTGGGATAAGCGGGCACTGCACTGGAGGGCCAGGCATGGAGGAGCCGGGAAGCACTGCTTGCCGGGCGCAGGCTGCAGCAGCTGGTGAAGCCTGGCAAGGCTGTGACTCGGAGTCTGCTGAGGGCTTCAGAGCTGTCTGGATGGAATCCACAAGCTGACCGTGCAGCGCCCATGATGTCAAGCCCAGGAATACTTCCCAAAAGGCCAGGCCTCAGCTCTTTCTTTCCCTCACTAAGAGAAGACCCGAGGAGCAGGGCATGTGCGTGGGGAGTTGCCCTGTGGAGCCGGTACCTCCAACCTCCTTCCCCTGAATGTGTCCCAAGCGGACCCTTGTCCTGCGGCTGGACCCCCACTGGAGGGATCGCGACAGAGCACAGTGACTTCTCAACCTATCCCTCCCTTTTTTCTTACAAACGAGATCTTGAATGGAACACCAGTAGATAAAGCAGATAAAATTGGAGCTGCTTCCATCTGAGTGGGAGTCGGGGATGCCAGGATCCCCTTCCTCTCTGGGGGGTTCTTTGGGTACACGGTTTAAAAACCACTGCCATAACTTGGAAGAGCCCTGCATTTCAAGTTAGGACACCCAGGTTCTCATCCAGGCCTTTTAGAAAGAGTGTGGCTTTGGAGAAATAACTTAACCTCTCTTAGACTCCGTTTTTTTGTGTGTTTTTTTTTAAATCTGTGAAATGAAGATGAAAATTCTTGTCTACTTCAGAGGCGACTGTGAGCATCAGGTACAATCATGTGGGTAAAAGCAGCCGGAAAATGCCATACAAATGAGAGATGCTCCTTCCCTTGGCTTCTCCACATCTGCACAGCCCCATGACTGAATTCCCCATGTCCTTGCACTAGAGGTCAAAGCCACACTACCTCGGACCAAACAGCATGACCTTACTTTTATGGTTTCTGAAGAGAAATGGTCATTTTGAAGGTAGAATTCTTTGACTTTTTCTCTTTTCCCTGTGGTTCTTCTTGGACTGCCCTGTTCACTTTTCCCTGACAGACAGACAGACAGCGCTTCTGTGTCTCCGTCCCCCACAGCTGGGTCACAGTGTCTTCTGTGGCAGGTACTCCATGTGTGCCAGCTGGTTTTGTCACTTAGATTTATGACGGTCTGGGAAACCCCTCTTAGCAGGAACAACAAGGTCATTTCCTGTCCTTCCCTACACGTGTCCCAGGTCCACACAAAATAAGCACCAGGTCTCTCCTCCGAGTTGTATCAGAGAGACCGTCATTTCTGATGGTCCCGCTGCTGCAGCACCGCATGTGGCAAGAGCTCGTCTGAGGCAGTGACCACACGTCCACGCCAGGCCCTCCCACCCGAGAAGCCAGAGCCCTCAGGAACGAAGGTGGGGGTGTCCACGCTGTTCATCGGAGAGAACCACGTCAATTTCTCAAAGCCATGGGCTGACTTACATAGTGGGCTGGATTTGGAGGGCAGTTTGGGAAGTCATGGTGCCTACGCGGCTCTCAGCTCCCACACTGCTGGGGCACTCCGACTACTGCATGACTCAGGGTGAGATTTGAAACTCACGTGGGTAATGTGAGTTGTAGTTCCATGTTCCCAGACAGTCACCAGCTGTTTACCACAGGTATATGGGTGTGGGTATTGTATTAAATTGCATAGACTTTGTTTTCTGGGTAGGAACTCAACTGATGCTGTTGTGATTTCTATGAGTAGAGTGGCTCTAGGGCCATGACATCATTGGTCACCCCTTGAGCAACTCGGCTTTCCTGAAAGGCCTGTGGCTTGGATGACCTGTTCTGGGCAGGGCAGAAATTGGATTTCAAATGGGGGCAATCATTCTGTCCCAAATTCCATTGACCCAAAGAGCTCAGTTTAGCAGCTGCTCGCTCAGAATATGTTTACTTCCACCTTTTGCATCTGTTTGGACATTTCCTACAGGTTCCAAGCCCACTTGACTTTGGTGGAGCCACAGAGACGCTTTCTGGAACCGCACAGCCCATCTCTGCATTTTCTTTTGAGTGACAGGGTCCAGTGAAGGGGAAGAATAAATAAGGTGAAAGGAGAGAGGCCGTTAGCAGAGAATTCTAGCCCTGGGATTCCTGGCAGCAAGATCTACTCTTCTTGCCAGAGGGGTACTTTAGCTTGCACTGCTTGGCCTCTTCGTTCCTCTAAAATGTGGCTATCCTCGGGCCAGACTTCAGGACTCTGGTGTCCAAGAGCTTGATGTAGGAAGAGACACTTCTTTGCCTCTTCCACTTTCTCCACTCCCACGCCCATCCCTGTCTCTTTCCATAGTGGCAAGAAGACATCACAACTCCTCATAGCTCCTACCCCATTGTCCCCACTGGCAGGGCCTCCTGCCCTCCAGTCGGCAGGCATGTGTGTGGTGTCGCCCAGTGGTGTGGGTCCCAGGGGAGCATCCTGACCCCTGGGCCCACCGGCTCTCAAGCTGAAGACCAGAGAACTCACAGGTGAATGGATGTAGAATGTGTGTTGTGCCTACACCCAACATTTCATTCCGATCACTGGCTATGCACCATGCAGGGGCCGGAGAGTGCGTGGGAAAATTGAAATCTCGGTTGGTCAATTGGTTTTAACTTCCTTCCTACCAGACCTCTTACCAGAGCTATTAATTCCTCACTTCCCTCCTTTCATTTTCTCTGTCCAGCCTCTGTTTAGGGAGCTAATCGACCATGACAAGAAAAGGCTGCAGCCAGAAGGAGGGGAAATAAGGAGCCTGGATCTCCTGCGTACTGGACCATGGGCTCCCAAACTGATCATAGGATCGTATCCCATCTCACAGGGGCGAGAGGTCACCACCACTCAGCCCTCCTCCTGGAGGCCCCTCCCCCACAGGTCCCACCCACCAGGGCAGAAGTGCAGAAAGTGCGGCTTTGCTTTGGGGTTGGGAGGGGAGGAAGGAGCTGGCTGTCGTCAAGGAAACAAGGAGTCCTGTTGTGAGTCTGGGAGGGTCTCAGCCTCGGACTGGCCAGCAAGCTCTGAGCCATGCAAACCTTCACAGGTGCAGGATGTGAAACTGAAGTGGCCCTGGGCGAGGCTGACGGGGCAGTCGGCTCCCCACTTTGCATGTGCTCCTAGGAGGCTAAAGTTAGGTTTCACACCAGGCGGAGGTGCCCCACTTAGCTACTCCCCACCACTGAGCTGGAGGCTTGCCTGTGCTTTGGCTAGGATGGGGTCTGGCTTGCCTTTCAGAGACATAAATTGGGCCCCAGGTCATCACTGTTGGGATAAAGTCATGGAAAAATCACAACTACTCCTTCCCTTCCCCCCAAGTCTCAACACCATAAATTTAAAATCTGGCTAACGTGGACCCGGAGAATTGTGGAGTCTTGCCTAGTCACCTGGAGGCTGTCAAGCCCATCTCCCTCGTGGCTCCACTCCAGACCTAAAACAGCGCCAGGTCCCAGCCTGGTAATGCTCCTGGACTTCGCCTGAACCGTTCCCACAGACGCGTCTCCTACAGCCTTACTTGCTGCGCTCTCACGCTTCTGACCTCTGGCCCCACCATGGGCCTTCCTTTCTGTGGTCCGGCCTCGCCCCTTACACCCAAGGCTCAGCTTCCCCAGCTTTCAGTTTTGCTTCCTTCCTCAGACAGTTTCACCCTGTTGCGGGGAGCTGCCTCTAACCACGCCGGCTTCCAGGCCAGTGGGACCCAGGCACCTGGAGGAGGGCAACCACTTCAACGACCAGAGGAGGAGGCACGTCAGCCAAAGAGCCCGCGGGGAGAGGAAGTCTGTGGGCTGTGTGTGCTGAACGCAGACGCCTGCACCCCTCAGTCTTGTCCGTGCCCCTCAGCAGCACCAGGCTCCTCTCAGCTGTGAGATCTGAGCACGCCCCTAAAGTCCAGGCCAGGAAAAAGGGCCCTATTTGCCAAACCCTGTGCATCCATGTTGTGCCACAGGCATGGTGCCTCTACTGTGTCTTTGAAAGACTACATAATAGAGGATTATTATTATTTTTAAATATGTTTTCATTGATTTTAGAGAAAGAGGAAGGGAGAGGAGAAGAGAGAGAGAGAAACATTGATTGGCTGCCTCCTGCACGCCCCCTGCTGGGTACTGAGCCCACAACCCGGGCATGTGCCCTGACCGGGACTCCAACCAGTGACCTCTCAGTGCATGGGACAGTGCTCAACCAACTGAGCCACACAGGCCAGGCAAGGATTTTATTTTCTTTTTAAAAAGGGGTGGAAGAGGAGGAAAGGGTGGTAGTTTTAGGCAGGGTGAGAGGCATCCAGTCAGCTGCCTTGTATCAGTGGTTGTCAGCGGTAGACAAAGACTTGCCCACCTGCCGTTCCTGTGACCCTGTGTGAGTTTGGGGAGGGGGACAGGGGTTAGGCGGGATAGAGGGGTTAGGAGTGCTCATGAACCCCTACCCCATCTCTTCCTCAGGGAGCCAGTCCAGACGTCCAGACCTGGTCAGTGACAGCGTATTCCCTTTTTGGCCCTAGAGATTAACAACTGTTCTCTTGTTGGGAGAAAGTTATAGATTCCAATGCTTCCAAAGCCAAGAGGCTGGCTGTGACTGGATTTCGGTCACTAGAATCAGAGGTGAGGAAGAGGAGGGCCTGGGGAGGGTGGCAGGCAGTGTTTAGGAAACGAACGCCCAGAATCCCACCTGGCCCATTTTGAACATGGTGTCTCTTTATAGCTCATCGATAGCGTTGGCTACCCACAGAGCAGGCCACTGTGCTGAGCACGCAGGACCGCACACCACTGACGGCAACAGAAGTCACGAAAGTCTCTGTTCACAAGGGGTTAAATATGTGATGGGGGAGATGAGCTAGGACCTGGGAACACGCAGCAGGACCTACATGAACAAATACAGAATTCCATCGGGTAGACAGGGAGAGGACAGGCATTCCCCAGCAGCTGTTACAGGCCCGTAGACCAGCTAGGTGGGTCTTTAGGTCGACCTTGGAGGTTAACCCGGATTCCTCAGATATCTGAAACCACTCTAACCTGTCTGAAGCCCTCACTAACATTTCTGTTCAAATTTTGTTCCCAATATTTTATTGCAGAGGAGAGGCTGGCTCCTCTGGGGATCACTTTGGAGCACATTCCCTCCAGAAGAACCTCAGGCATCGGGCCCCTGCAAAGCAGACACCGTGTGGGTGGCGGAACAGGCCCCAGCAGAGGAAGCCCAGGAAGCAGCCTGTTTCCAAACACCGTGAAAGGGCCGGCCCCGCCGAACCTCCGCTCTTAAACCCAGCGCACGCCCCTGACATCACACCCGGGGCATGGCGTTTGCTTGCTTATGTGTGTGCTGCGTGGAAGGAAACAGGCGCCGAGAAAGGTACGTTATCAAAGAAAACCCCTGCCTTGCCCTGATCAGCTGGGAACTGACACAGAGAAGACTTTCTTGTCACGAAAGTTAAAGCTGTCGGGAGCAGAGCCAGGGGTTCAACATGGTCACTGCTGGCATTATGGCCTGGAGAGTTCTTGTTATTGGGGGTGGGGGGCTGTCCTGAGCATTGTAGGATGTTTAGCAGCATCCCTGGCCTCTACTGTCCAGCCCCCACCTCTAGTCATGACAATAGAAAATGTCTCCTGACAGAGTCAGATGTTCCCTGTGAGCAAAGTCGCTACAGCTGAGAGTCCCTGCACAGGTGACAGAGGTTGGAGTCCAGGCACACACCTTGTCTGCTGCTTGGAAAGTGCCTGACCTCCCAAATGGAAGCAGAAGCACGGGGCGGTCGGACGAGGCCACAGGGTCAGTGGGGCTCAAATTCGGATGACATGACGTGTGTGCCTTCCCAGAAAAATAATTTTGAGGATTCCCAGTGTTGACATAAATTCCTTTGTAGGATTGTTAAATGTGAACAAACATGAAACTGGGCATATATCCCACAGGCTTGTAACTTCTACAACCACAGAATCAAAACAAGTTCATGATTTGGACAAACCTAGCATAAAACCAGCAAAACTCAAGTGAGCAACATTAATTGCATGAGACAGAGGATGTGCTTTTGTGGGGTAACTCAGCCCTCGCTTTGTCACTTGTGTGCCTAGTCACTGCTTTGGGCCGGGCATGGTCCCATGACGCAAATCTCACACAACACGGTCTCTTCAGACTCCTGTGAAAACTGGCCCTGAACCTTTCATGAGGTCACTTGGCAAACACAGACTTGGCTCATGAGGTCACCTGTGTTTTCTTCTCACTGGCTTGAGACAAGGGAAAGAGCACTTCTGGGCCCCAACGTGACCATGGACACAGCAATGCCTGCACCGTGAGCTCCATGGGGAAGGGGCAGAGGACCCTGGTGATTCTCCTATTCTTTAGATTCATCAAATGGAAAGAATTTCTTATTAAAATGTTTTTGAGTTCCCATAGAGAACTCTGAAAATATATTAGGAGACTCTCAGAGGAGTTCTTCCCTGTTCTTCAGTTTTACCATCCCCATAGGTACCGTAAGCAACAGAGTTCACTTGTGCCCGTTTATGAGCTTCTGTCACTGGACCCCTACTCTGGGTCTGCATCTTGCTCCCTTTGCTCAACGTTACATTTGTGAAATTCATCCCTGCTGTTGTAAGTGCTCTAGTTTTTACGTAGCCCTTCTCTGCTGGGGGGATGTTTGGGTTGTCTCCAGCTCGGGGTATGGACAATGTTTCTATAAACACTCCTGGATAGGCCCTGGCCCACAGGGCATATCCCATAGTGGCATTTCTTCCACTGTGAATAGGGTATGTGACTCCTCGACCCCAATAACGGCAATTGTTCCCACCAATCGTTGATTCAACGTGAGCTCTCACCAGCAGTAGTTTCATTATTTGCCATCCTCATTAGTGCTTGTTATTGTCAAACTTTAAAATTTTAACTGATATCTCATTATGAGTTTAATTTGCATTTCCATGGTTACTAATAAAATGAAGCCCCCTTTACCACACTTATTGGCCACACAAATTTCCTCTTATGTCATGTGCTTGTTTGGCTCTTTTGCCATCTTTCTATTGTCAGATTTAAATTTTCTTTTAAAATAAATTTGATCTCAATCAAAAAATTGCATTCGACAGAAAAGTATGCTCAAGGTGCCTGTGCTCACCTGAGAACTAACTGCACATAGTTAAAGGCAAACTGTCTAAGATCTGTAAGCTTAGAAGTGATGGTTTTTCAACCCTAAATCATTGAAAAGATAATAGACGTTCATAGAAAATACGCATCCAAGTCCTTTTCTCACCTCATCTCCATTTTTCAAATCTAACATGGTTTCATTGAATTTTGCTCCCCGGTGGTTTCCTTATATTTTCATAGAGAACACATATCCCTATATATCACAGTCATTTGTTCAAATCACCTAGTGCAGACAGGGTCGTTTTTTATTCCAGTCTGCACTTCTCAGGGCTGTGTGTTGACTGTGTTATCCTGAGTTAGCTAACTGTCAGTAATAAAGTAATGCCTCTCTTGTATATATGATGTTTGCAGCTGAGAGAATATTAAAATATGCATATATGGCTATAATTGTTATACACATCTAACAAAAAAAATAAACAGCTCACCTGAGCCTGAGCTCTGGCTTTTGCTCACCTTACCTCCTTTAGACATTTGGGTATGAGATCATTGGCAAAGCGTGAAGCCCATGTAGTCTACCATTAAATAAATTATTCAGTAATCTGTGATGTCCTTGTAACATGAGAATCCCCTATTAAAAAAATAAATAGCTGCACTGCTTACGGAGGCATGTGCCTGCTATTTATAGCCTTTATAAAGAAGTTCCGTTGCTAGCAAACCCAATTAGGACTCCCTGGTACTCTGCAGGACTGAAGCTTGCTGTGGGGTTTTACACTAAGCCATTCACACCACGCGTCTATGCGGGTGTGTGATGCATACATCCCCCCAGAGGACTGGTAGAGATAGCCCAAGCAGGGATGAGTTATCTGTAGAGCTGTCTCATTTTCTCCTTAATGCTTTGGACACTCAAAAAGGGACAGAGTGACTACAAGTCACCCATAGATTCAATATGTATTCCCGATAGTATCCAGGCAACTGGGTCCCTACTTTTTTCAAAGTAAACATTTTAGTCTTCTGCTAAAAATGTCAGATTTCCCTCCCAGAGAAATAGCAGCCAGGGAGACTGAGCCTCCCCTTACCTTGCTTTCCCCTCAGGTGCCCTGGAAGCCGGGGTGGGACCTGGGTTGCACACAGTGAAGGAACCAAGGTGCAGCTTACATGAATTCTCATTCCAGGAGAAAAATAGACAGGTGCTTATTTTTCATAGTTTAATTTTTTTAAAATCCTCACTCAAGGATATTTTTTCTACTGCTTTTCAGAGAGAGTGGAAAGGGCAGGGAGAGAAAGAGAGAGAGAGAGAGAGACATCAATTGGTTGCCTCCCACATGCACCCCGACCAGGCCCGGGATCCAGTCTGCAACCGAGGTATGTGTCCTTGACCAGAATCGAACCCGGGACCCTTCAGTCCACAAGCCAATGCTCTAGCCACTGAGCAAATGCACTACAGTCATAGTTTAATTTTTGATTAGAAAATATTTTATGACTATAGAAACATTATTGGTATAGGGACAAAGTAATTCTCTTTATAGTAGGTCCATGAAGGTCAGAATAGCCATTTAACTACATTATGTGCAGAGTCTATGTCATGTCAACTTTAGAGGTGACAATGAAAAGGTTTCAAAGTTATGCATCAAGTCATGTCTCAACCGCAAGCGTTGATGGAATTCTTGGCATATTGAAAAAAGTGTGGACTGATGAGTGAGATGGAATTATGTAAAAATCGTATTTCAATTTTTCTAACACCACCAGGTGTTCAGTGGTAAATAAGCTTCTGAAAAATAAAAATACACAGAAGCTGTAATCAGTAACAATTTAAAGTTGGAATATAAAACTAGATATTTAAAAAAAATTAAATTGCAAAATGAGATTTCACTACACACTGATCAGGATGGCTAAAATAAAAAATAGCGATAATATCAATTGCTGACAAGGATGCAGAGAAACTGGGTCACATTATCCAGATGTCCTTCCATGGTAAATGGTTAAATCAACTGTGATACATCCATACCTTGGACTACTACTCAGCAATGCAAATGGCCCAACCATTAATCGATATGAAACCTGGGATGGATCTCAAGGAATTAGGCTGAGTGAAGAAAAGCCAATCCCCCAAAGTAACATATGCCATGATTTCATTTATATAAAATTCTTGGAACAACAAAATGTTGGCAATGGAGAACAGATTAGTGGTTGCTGGGGGCTGGGGGCTGGGGGCTGAGGGAGGGTGGAGTAAGAGGGAGATCGATGGGGTCATACAAGGGGGACATAAGAGATGGTGACGGATACACAAACCTCTACATGCGATAAGACAGCATAGAACTAAATAAACATGCACACACAAATGAGTACACGTAAGACGGGAAATCTGAATAAGATCTGGGGATTGTACCGGTGGCAATATCCGGGATGAGATTTGTATTATAATTTTGCAAGATGTTACCATTGGTGAAAATCGGGTAAAAAGGACATGGTATCTCCCTGTATAATTTCTTACCATTGCGTGTGAATCTTTAACTATTTAAAAGTAAAGTGTTTGCCCTGGTGGCTCAGTTGGTTGGGCATCGACCGTGCACTGAAAAGTCTCAGTTCCATTCCAGGTCAGGGCACATTCCCTGGGCTGCAGGCTCCATCCCTGGTAGGGGGCGTGTAGGAGGCAGCCGAGCGATGCTTCGCTCTCACATTGACGTTTCTCTTTCTCTCCCTCTCTCTTCCTCTCTCTAAAAATCAATTAAAAAATAAAAATAAAAATAAAGTGGCTAATTAAAATTTTAAAATGAAATAAAACCTGGTATTCTCATGATAGACATCTATTAACTTTCTGGGGAAGCCTGAAAAAAAAGTTCAAAGTGAAAGACAAAGGCAGAGGCTGGAGCTATTCTTGCAAGTGTGTGTGTGCGTGCATGTGTGTGTGCGTGTGTGTGTGTGCGTGCGTGTGTGTGCGTGCATGTGTGTGTGCGTGTGTGTGTGCGCGTGTGTGTGCGTGTGTGTGTGTGCGTGTGTGTGTGCGTGTGTGCGTGCGTGTGTGCGTGTGTGTGTGCGTGCATGTGTGTGTGCGTGTGTGTGTGCGTGCGTGTGTGCGTGCGTGCGTGTGTGTCTGAAGAAAGGTATCGGCAGAGGTTATTTTGGGGGTACCAGGGCAGGGTGGGGAGGGAGCTCTTGGCAATGGGGCTCTGCTGTGTACTAGTGAGGAGGTTTCTAGAGGCAAAGGAAGGGACAGATGGCAGCTCCCTAAGGGGCTCAAGGTCCAGTCATGAGCTTTTAACTTCAGTAGCCCAAACATCCACCATTAGATAGAGCTAGAATGCTCCAGTGGCTGAAGCCAATTTTTTTGTTTACAGATTCAAACCAAGAACGGTGGATTACCTTTGGGTGGCTGTGAATGGGGCTGAATTAGTCACCACGGCTTCCATTGTGCTTCTGTTTGGTTATCAAACTGCAATTGCCTTGACACCCCCTTGGCGAGTGTGTCTCCTGTGAGCACCATGAAACAAGCGCTGCTGGAACTGAAAACCTGTCCTGAATTTGCAGTTACAATACGACCTTACTTATTCAGATCTCAATGAACTCAGCTTGAGGATAATCCAAGGTGAAGAAAAATAAGAGTTGTGAAGAAGGAAAACGGTGAGTCAGAGCAGGCACTGGAGTCTGCTCCCTTAGATAGTGGGTAGGCTCAACGGCCCCTATGACCTGGGCTTAATACAGGCCTCACCCCCACCCCAGCGTGGGATGTGAGTAGAATGGGCTCATAAAAACCATGGGTAGAGTGATTGGATAGAGTGGGGCCTGGGAGTCCAGGAGATTTGTGGGAAAAACAAAACAAAATGTACTTTGCTTTCTGTTCAAGATTACAACTTTAATACTGATTTCTTAATAGCAGTTCACAGCCTGTACCTTTTTGTTCCTTAATCCTACTTCAGAAAGTAAGCAAGTTTCACTGTGTCTATTTCTCAATGGCTCTAATTCTAATAATTTGTCATCTTGACTCATTTGCTGTCCTTCAGGTTCTCGTTGTTGTCCTGCATTTAAAGGACACTCGATGCACTTTTTTGAGGTATCTCAATGGACCTCTACTGGGCATTTCCAGCTTGAATGGAGGTCTGCTTTTTTGTCACTGTTCTTAGCGGCCCACCAGAGTAAGACAGATGGCTTGGGGTAAATAATGGAAAAAGGATAATCTTTGGGGCCAGATCTGCACTTCGCATCAAGTTATTTAACTTCTTTGAATCTGAATGGCAAAGAGGTTAAAAGTACAGGCTTTAGGGTCAGACTACCTGATTTGAACCCTAGCACCATTGCATACTGCTTGGGTGTCCTTGGATAAAATCCTGAACTTCTCTAAACCTCAGTGTTTTCACCTGTCAAAAGCATGTGGCAGAGACAGTTTTTTACTTCCTTAGTCACAAACCCTTGGTTTTCAGCTGGACGCATAACCTCCTAAATAAAGACAGTATTTTTCAACCTCCCGTGTAGCTAGGTGTGGCTGTGTGACTGTGTTCTGAAATATCATGTGCAATTTCTGGGAAGTCCTCAAAGGAAGGGTGTGTGTTCTTTGTCACCTCTTCCTCTACCTTGTTTCCCGGAATGCACATGTGATGGCTGGAGCCTTAGCAGTTATCTTAGACCATGAGGATGAGTGGAACACTCTAGTGATGACAGCTGAAAGCTGAAAGGAGCTGCTGTCTCTGAACATTCTAAACTTGTTGAACTTACTTGAAAAATGTTAATTTGAGAGAATAGAACTAGTATGTTTAAGCCACTGTTACTTCAGGTTTTTTGTCACATGTGGGTGAACCTAATTCTAACTGATATAATGGGGATGATAGTTACCAACTGACACCAGTGAACAAGGCATAGTAAGGACCTCCAAAAACTCTTTCCTCCAGAAATGCAATGAGGACACTGGCAAAAGTCATCAGAGTCAAATTTTCAAAACTCTGGAAATTAACAAAGAGCTTTTTGGTTAGCCTATTTATTCAATCTGTACACATTTATTCAAGAAAAACCACCGAATCTCAGTAAGAACATCAAACTTGGTGACATTTTAACATGCCACCCTCCAGCTCTGTGGTGGCCTTAGAAACCAACAGTCTTTAATAATCTCAGTGAAAACCAGAAGGCTGACAGCCACTGGGGGGAGGGGGCGGGCAAAACAGGCTTAGAGGACCTTCGAAACCTCATTCCCAGAGAATTGTCATTATTTGACCTGTCTGGTGATTTCCTGAAAGACCCCACTGGAGAGGCTATCTTTATTTAACCTATTTTAGAGCTTACCTAGTGTGAATAGCCTTTTACCCTGGTATGCTCGTTGACAAAAATTAAAGATAACTGTTTAACTTTACAACCATTGGGGCAAACAATAGGCTAACCATAAAGTTAAAAAGAAAAGCTGTGGAATAAGATATTTATAGGGGCTTCGAAAAAAACTCTGACACATTCCTGGGAATCAACAAGTGTATGCAGGGCTGGGTGTATTTCCAAGGCTGTGCACATGCTTAGGAAAGACCTGGGAAGACCCTACGCTCTCACCTTTGGCTGACCTTGAGGCTCTGAACAAGAAGGAAATAAAGGCTAAGGCCTGGCTCTGCTGTTATTGGGTGGAGTAGTCTGTAGATACCTATTGGGTCTAGTTGGTTTACAGGGTTGTTCAAGTCTTCCATTTCCTTGTTGATCTTCTGTCTAGTTTTCATATTCATTATTGAAAGTGAGGCATTGAGGTTTCCAACTATTATTGCTAAATTATCTATTTCTCCTTTCAATTCTGTCATTTTGGCTTCATGTAGTTTGGGTCTCTGTTGACCTTTTATCATAAAATTTCCTTCTTTTTCTTCTAACAGTTTTGCCATGTATTAGTGTGATACAGTGTAATTAATTAGAATAATGTTTTATCTGATATCAGTATAGTTATTCCAGCTCTCTTTTGGGTAACTGTATACACGGTATATCTCTTTTTATTGTTTTACTTTCAACCTATTTGTGTCTTTGGATCTAAAATGTATCCCTTATAGAGAGCGTATAGTTGTATCATGTTGGTTTATTTTTATCCATTCTGCCAATATCTGCCTTTTAACTAGACCGTTCAGTGTTAATTTTATTGAGAATCCTTTGTATATGATTGCTTCTCTCTCACTGTTTTCAAGATTCTCTCTTTGCCTCTAACTTTTATTCAGGCATGAGTCATAGTGCTGTTGGCCATGAGTTCAATGTTAATGAGTCAACAATATACATTAAATAAGGTGTCATTAAATAGATACACACATACAACAAGGTTACGTATTGATCCGTTGATGAAAATGTGTCCCAAAGCTCATAGGAACCTAACTCTGAATTCCCCCTGGGAGCAATGGTTCAGCACTCTCTAAGTCAGTGTTGGCAATGACTTTAGAGAACATAACTACCACAAATAACAAGAATCAACTGTACATGTACCTGCTGTAATAGACTAAAACACATGCCTACAGTATCCATGCTCCTTTCATCAAAAAACTATTACTCCATCCTTTGAATCTGGGCTGGCCTTTGACTAACCTTGGCCGACAGAATGTGGCAGAAGTGTTGTGCAAGCTCAAGAGACCTTGCAGCTTTTACCTTTGTCCCCTTGGAACACTGTCCCGGGTCTTTCATGTAAGGAAGTCAGCTGAGCCCACTGGAGGATGGGAAGCCACCTGGAGAAGCGAGGCACCCCGGCCAACAGCCGGCACTAACTGGCGGACACATGAATCTAAGGACTTTTCAGCTCAGCTGATCCTCCAACCAAATATAGCTGGATAAGTAAACTCAGGTAAAACCAGCAAAGGAATTGCCCAGCCTACTAACAAAACCACAAGAAATAATGCACTATGTTGTTGAAAGTGTAAGTTTGAGGTGGTTTACTTGACAGGAACCAATAACTGATACACTTGCCTGCTTGGAGTTTACTGTGGCCATGGGATTTGCTTTTGCAAATGAAATATGACACATGTCGCTTCCAGGTGGAAGCATTTATTTGTTCCCCTCTGCTCTGTCCCTGCTGTGGAAATCAGGGACGTATGTGTTAATATGGAAGAGCCACAAGAATGGAAAGCTGAGTCAACGTGTGAGGGCAATTGCACTGGATAACTGACCAGAGCAACAGCAGGTACGGTGTGAGCTATAAACTTTTGCTGCATGATCCTACGATTATGGGGACTGTTTGTTACCATAGCATATCTAGCCTATCCTGATCGATAGAGTTGAAATAGTAGGACTGGAGATTTCAACAGACATTGTCTATGCAAGACATTTTCCCCGCCCCCCAGAATCTCTAGATTTACCTGGGAAAAGGAATTTAGGCTGACAGTTCGGTGCAAGGTTGGCTGTCTAGGATTAATTACACATACTAATCAGCATCTTTGAATCCATTCATTCTACATATGTTGGGTGGTGTCCTTACCAGTTAATTGTACACAAGACATTCTTGGGCCACCCTGGGGCTAATCTGATAGTCTTTGGAGAACAAAGAGTGATCCTGAACCAGGTCAGGAGATATAGCATGCCGAGGAGAACTGAACACCGGTCAGCTGACCTTGCTGTCTTTGCTGAGCTGTGTCCCATTATCACAGTCAAGTTCACCTTACAGCTCAACTAGCTTGCAACAATTTTCTCATGTGTCAAGTGAAATGAGAAGTAAAATGTGCCCTGAAATCTAAATGGTAGCTGATAAAAAAGCAATGGTCCCTCAAAACAGATACTATATTAATGTGTAAGACCTAGTTACCTTCCCTGCCTTTGATATGTAAATGTAAAACATAAGCATATATATGAATATGGGTAAATATATGCATCTTCATTTTTAAACACACACACACACACTAGTTACTTCTAAGGTTGGGCCCTGTATGGAGGCAGACACTGGTTAGGTTTGCAAATTGTAGTACTGCTATATAGTCTGAATGTGTGTGTCCCCTCAAAATTCATGCTAAATCCTAATGCCCAATGTGATGGTATTAGGAGGCAGAGCCTTTGGGAGGTGATTAGGTCATGAGAGCAGAGCCCTCATGAATGGAATTAGTGCCCTTATAATAAAAGAGGCCCCAGAGAGTTCCCTAGTTCCTCCCTTCCTGTGAAGACACAGGGAGAAGTCTGCGACCTGGAAGAGGGCCCTCTCCCAACCATGCTGCCACTCTGATCTCAGACTTCCAGCCTCCCAAACTGTGAGAAATAAATTTCTGTTGTTTATAAGCCACCCTGTCTGTGGTATTTTGTTATAATAGCTGTATGAACTATGTTTCTGCACTGAACAGCCTTAGCTTAACAAGGCAGGGCTGTGTTAACAAGCACAGGAGATTTTTCACTGCTGAGGACGCAGGCTTAGGTCTGCCGTCACCCATAGACACAAGACAGATTTGCACGTGAGATAGGATACGGCTGAGACGGAATCGGGCATGACAAAGTTCGGATACATTTGAACTAACGATGAACACCATTATTCCATATTGTGGTCAACGTTGTTGGCTGCTTCCAATGGGCGTCAATCAATGTTAGAATTTAAAACACTGGAAGAACCAGATATTTCTGACTTTCCCTATAATTTACTTCACCCAGTGGGAATTCACTATCTTTTCTGTAGGACAGGAATAGCTCCTTCCTATGGCTGCAGTCCCAGCCTCTGTAACCGTGTAATTCATTTTCCAAAACTGCTTGGTCTACAATTTCCATTGACTCTGGCCACATACTCTTCCTTCCCCAGCTATGTCTTTTTCTACAATTATGGACTTTATGAGTCAAAGTGTGGGACAGTGGCAAGGATTCAACTAGAGCCTAACTAGAAAAAAATGGGTTTGAATTTGAGTTAAAAGGGGAATAATTTGGAATAGACATAAAGGAGAAATTCTTGGTAAACATTTATCTTCAGATTTGGAGACCAATGCTCTGAAGACTTGGGCCAGCAACAGACCCTCTTTTCCATGATGAAATCTCCAGTTTGTGATGTACACAGGACTGGGGGCACCTGGGCTGCCCCCATTTTCACCTCATGCCCAACGAGTCTCATCCCACTTCTGCCGTCCCCCTCCCCACTAACTCCAAAAGCACCAATTAGTAGCATAAATTTTCCTGAACCTTTCATAGGGAAACACAGATAAATACATGCACATCACAAAACCACATTCCACTTCCTTTAGCATCTCTGCTCTTTCTCTGAAGTTCCTTCCTGGGTCTCCTTTTCTGCCTCTCTAGCTCCTGCTCACCCCACTCCCATCCCCCAGATCCCCTCTCAAAATACCACCACCTTGCACAGTCCCTGCAGAAAAACAAAAACCAGCAGAACATTCAGCACAATAAAAGACCCACAGTTATCCAGTCCTCTGTATAACTCTGGGGATGCAGATGGAGGGTGTAGCTCAGGTGCTCCCACCCCAAGGGAAGCCCCTAAACATGAGGTTGAGTTGGGAGACCCTGGACCTTTCTTCTGCTCTGAACTCTGGGGCAGGCAGTTGTCACAAGGCTCCCTCAGCCAGCTGGGAATCACTGGTTTAGGCCTCCACGGAGCTCAAGGCAGGAGGCTGGCCACATGGTCTCGGTGGACCCCTAACGGCTGCATGGTTCTGTGACTGACTTCCTTGGTGAGTTAAAGAAATTGTGTTACCAAGAACACAGCACCTGTCAGAAGCCAGGCCGCTTTCTCTGGAGAGAGAAGCTCTTGTGAAAATCAAGAATAAAGGGCATAGGGACAAGTGAGAACAAATAACAGTGGTGTTAACAGAAATACTGGGAACTAGAAGACCGTTTCCCATCTTGCTGGGCCTCAGAAGAGCTGTTCTGGGCCTCAGAAGAGCTGTTCTGGGCCTCAGAAGAGCTGTTCTGGGCCTTGGACAAATCACTCCGTTTTTTGGAACCTCCGCCCTCAGTATAAAAATGGGCATGTCCTTCCTACTTTGAAGGGGTTATTGGGACGCTAAAATGAGACAATGCATAGGAAAGGGTGTTAAGTGGGGTGGGGAAGCTTAGCAATGCAGTGAACAAGCCGACCTGCCTTCCTTTCCAGCCTGAATGCAGAGACCAGGTACAGTTTGGCCAGCCTTTCCCAGGCAAGCTCTTATGGTTCCCAGCATGTTGGTGCTTGTGGCGAGCTTACTCCTTGTTTCAAAAGAAAGCTTTTTTTTTTTTAATTGTGAACTTGTGAAAGCATTGCCCTAGCAAACCATTATAGCCAAAACTCTAGGATCGCTGAGATGAATGTCAGAATTTTCCCTAATGGAGAGCTGAGGAGATGTTGTTTCAAGGGGCAGATGAGTTTAAAGGAACAGAGGCGTTGGGAGGCCAGAACTGGAGGGACATTCGCTAGAAACACAGCTGGGACCAAGCCTAAGAAAGTCCCAGAAAGAAGCTGGAAGGTTCTCAAGAGAATGGTGGGTGGTGCTGCAGGAAAACCGGGGGAGTACTAATATTGCCTCCCACCTTGTAGAGCACAGCAGTGTTTTAAAAGAGCTTATTCATTCCCTATTTCATTGGCTTCTCAAAAGAACCCTATGTGGTATTATTATGTTGACCTCATGAAATTGCCCTTTTGGGTCAGAGAGGTTAAATGGCTTTCACAAGGTCACACAGTAACTACTAGAACTGGGCAGAGAAATGAGGTGGGGTAGTTTGTAAAGTAAGGACATTTGAATTTTTTGCCCACAACTTCTCCATGTTGCTAAGGACAGATGTGAGTCTCGAGAGAAGATAAGTTGTCAATGGCATCTGGAGGTCTAGCAGGGCCACCATTTCAGTGAAAAGGCAAAGAATAACTTCCTTTTTCAAAATTTCTAACTACTTGTTTACCATGAACCAAACCCACTGTATGTGTGTCCCAGGTCTGCTGGGCCTCAGCTGTCCTATCATCCGCTGCTGCTCCCAACACCCCCGGGGGACCACTGGGCTTCTGACACCAGGCCAAGCCTTAATAAATGAAAGGTGGGCACAGGGTTTGGCTTCCCCAGCGACTACCGGGAGAGACTAGGTGACACAGCTCAGAACTGTGTGGGAATTAACCCCATGAGAGAACTTGAACCGTGAAAGACAGAACATGGAGGAGAGAACTGCAGATAAATTCCTTCACTTCCTCTCCCACTCGGAAGGGTGGTGGAGCCACTTGGCCCCTGGAAGACACCCAGCGTGACCAAGCTAAACGCTGCGGCGTTTCCTAGTGAAGCTGGAGCTCCTTGTGCTTGCTGTCCTTCCTTCCCTGCTTCATGCCGTCCCACCAACACACACACACGCACGCACACACACGCACGCTCTTGCGGCCTGGATATTACATTTCCCGATTAAGCCCAACACAAACTTGGTCGCAGAGACTTTTTTCTTGGGAGTTAAGATAATCACTTTGACCCAAGTTCCCTTTCCTACCTCATCTGTGGAAGGATTCGCTAATCTCTGTGAAGTCTGTTTCCTGAAGGCCCAGGACCTTTCCTGTGGTGACATCTGGATCTGTGGTGAGAATCTGCGGGACTTACAGGGCTGCCCTTCCTTCCGGGCCGAGCCCTCAGCCAGGCGCATTGCATGAGCTCAAAGCCAGCAGGAGGTAAACGTCTCAGGTGAGGTTCTCTGGGTACAATGGTTTTCTAAGGCCCATGGGCCCCACCTGCAGGGAGATGGACTTCATGAACACAAAAGGGCAAATGTGTACAGAAAGAGCAGCTTCAAGTTAGAATCTCTAGAATTAGCGAGCCATTTAGATCCCGAAATGATCCACCTGTATAATATTAGTGCTCTCCCTACTAAATAACAAATAGATGAAAAAGAAAAGTAACTCATACACCTCTGACAACCCATTGTGCACAGCATTTAAAACAATGTCCCAGAGTCCCAAAGCCCACGTGGAGCAGAGCATTTTTAAATCCCTGGAAGAGAGAGCTCTGGAAATGTCAGGTACAGGTGTTTTCAGTGAGAGGTTTGGGGCTGAAAAGACAGCCCTTTGGGATCAGCTGTGGTTTCCACCCGCTGTCCTCCAGCAGGAATCCGTCACGCCTCACATTTGGTAACCATCAGGCAGGGGCCAAGGAGAGGCCGTGTTTGAGGCCAGGGCGCAGCTGTAACCCGAGTGTTCCCAGGGAGTGGCTCTGGCTCGTCCCCAGGAGGAGAGTTGCTGTCCGGGGAACAGAGCCAGCTGGAAGCAGCAGGAAGAGAGGGATCCCAGGACCCCTCCTCTAGCTGTGTGATAGCAGCACATCCTCCCGGAAAAGCCTGGACCAGACCTCCCCCAGCGGGCTTCCTTCCCTCCCCCCTCCAGTCACAGACCACCTTGAACCCTGATCTCTCCTCTGTCCCTGGAGCCCATCTCCTCCTCTTCCTCTGGTGGGGCCTGGTGCCACCAGGCCTCTGCCTCCTGTCACACATGATGCAAACTCACACTGGTCTCCTGACCTCCAGCTTTGCTTCCCTCTAAACTAGTCTTTCACATGGCCTGCATATCAATGCATCAGACTCATGGGGGTAGGGTGGGATGAGTTCAGAGTGCAGAGTCTCAGGCCCTGCCCTGGCCTAGTGAATGAGACTATCGGGTAGGGCCCAGGAGTCTGTATTTTTTAACAAGTGCTCCAGGAGATTCTGCTGCAGGCTAAATCTTCCTGTCCTTAGCTGTCCATCTAAAGCCAAGCTTGCTCATCTCACTCTCTTGGTTTAGGTACTGGGATGGGGTGGTGAGTGGGTGTGTCTAGATATGTCAGGTGAACTGGTGGGACTGGCCCACCTGAGGCCTCCTTACCTGAGCAACCGAAGAGAGGAGACATGGCAAGGAGTGCAAGCCTCATATAGGTTGAGGAAAGGTTGGTGTTTGACCCCAAATCGATGCTTGGCCCTGCCTCGTGGACTGGTGCCTGAGGAGAGAGGGAGCTGTAAGTAAAACGTGAAAGGACTCTCGCACTAAACTTTGTTACTAGACACACATGTGCACACAGATGCACACCACTGGCACAGCAGCAGTTCTCAGAGGCCCCTTGCGGACTCCATTTCTCCCACTTCACCAGAGGGTAACCCCAGCCCCACGAGGACTCCGTGTGCCAGCGACGATGCCTGGCTAGAGAATGAAGACAATGGGAAGGGACACCGGGCCCTCCCTGCTCCAAAACGAAGGTTTCCTCCATCTCCACATCTGGCCTCGACCTACCTTTCCTGACCCATCGACCCTCTTTCCCTGATTTCAAGTCATTCCAAACTGAAACTCCACCCTGAGTGGGGTTCGGCTGCAACTTCCGGGGTAGGACGGACAACTGGCGGTTGAGGAACTTAAACCCTTATTATAAAAACAGAGTTGGAGGTTGAGGCGAGAGAG
This sequence comes from Miniopterus schreibersii, assembly GCF_964146895.1. Lineage (NCBI taxonomy): Eukaryota > Metazoa > Chordata > Mammalia > Chiroptera > Miniopteridae > Miniopterus > Miniopterus schreibersii. The sequence goes on along the minus strand of NC_138119.1, from coordinate 19,400,480 downwards.
AGGCTGTACAAACCCTTATAAATATGTATCATTCACTACAATAAAATACCAAGGATGCCACACAGAATAAAGATGATATTTGTGACATTTTGCTCATCTCTATTAATTTCCATTAGGATCTGTAGAAAAATGTCAGGGTCTTCTTTCCCTGTACTTGAAAGGAAATCCTTGTGAATTAATTTTGCTTTGCCCCATGTGTTATACACACTAAGGCACGGTCCTCGTTTGGATTGTTTTTTTGTTTAAGTACCATTCTGATTTTTAAAAACTCAGAATTGTTAGTGCGTGTGCTGTTCGCAGGTCCCGAGGCTGCACTCTCACCAGGGGATGTGAGCGGCTTGGATGTTTAGACAGAAAACACGCAGCTGTCCTGTGGCCGGGGTGACGGAGTCCCCCCTGCGGCCTCTCTCCTCTTTTCCTTCACTCCTCCCTGGCCACCTGCTTTCCATCCCTAACCTCCAGGCGTCAGTTGGAACTCTCTCAGCTAAAGGCTGTGGAACTGAAGGAAGAGGGGTGAGAACCCTGGCAGCCCTGGGACCTCAGGGAGTGCAGGTGTGGCCTTGAGCAGGCTGCCCATTCCTCTCAGCCCCTGGTCACCTTCCCTGGCTCCTCCCAGCGTCAGAGGTTATAGCTCAATTCCCAAGAGAGGACAGAGTATCTGCTCTTCTAACTTCCACAGAAACATCCACGGGCGGACTTCAGCCCCAGCAGCGTCACAGACCGATGCCTGCGCGCATCTCGGTGGGCAGATGACGGGTGCTAGGATTGGTCACTCCCCTCTTTCCTTCATCTTCCTATACCCCAGTCTCCACAGAATAGGCAGAGTAATATCTGACAAATGCAAATGGATCACTTCCCTACTTAAGACCTTTCACTGACTTCCCATTTTGGCCATGGGCTAGAAGGCCACATGCTCTGGCCTCTGTGACTCCTCTACCCTCATCTCTTACTTTCTCCTCTTGTGCAGTTCAGCTGTGTTGGCACTTTTTTGCTCATCCTCAAATACATGGAACTCCTTCCTGCCTCAGGGCCTTTGCACTTGCTCTGTCTGGAGTGATCTTCCCCTGGAGCTTCCCATAGCTGCCTGTTTCCCTGCTAAGACGTCACCTTAGAGAGGCCTTCCCTGATCACCTACTTAAACAGCCCCTCTGTCCTTCCATCACACTCAATCCCCTTACCTCGATTTATTTCCTACAGCACGGATCGCCATTTGCATCGCTCACAATTATTTATCTACGTGTTTATAGACGGTCTCCTCTGACCAGAATGTCAGCTCTACAGGCCAGGGACTTGCTCTCCTTTTTCATGGGTGTGTCCCCTGACTCAGCCCAGTGCCTGACACATAATTAATGCTACATAAATGCTTACTGCAAACAAATAAATACAGACCTTGAAGAGAGGTGGCTCAGGAAGGCTGGGCCATGAAAGTGACACACCCACCTGCAGGCACTTGGGCCCAAGAGATAACCAGACCTTAGGGCTTAGCCAGTTGAGCAACCTTTCCCCTCGAAGGTGTGGGTGTTAGTCACCAACAGCGGGTGTTCTCCTCGGCCACCTTTTCTAATCTCTCTGCCCCCTTCCAGTTTCCGCCTGACTCCCATTATCTGCTTTTCCCAGGTTCCTCTCATTTGAACCCGCTTTCTCACCTTCTTAGTTTTACAATGCCTATCCCATAGATTAGACTATGCCAACGCTTTCTTCGCAGTCGAAAAAGTTAGCTCTTAACCTGCCTGCTAATACACAGAGATAGTTTCCTTAGTTATTATTAAGAGTTGGAGGCACTTTTTTTTCTTGGCTATTTATGAGCCTGGTGCAGTTACTATTTAAGTGAATTTGCCATAAAAAAATCTTATTAAATGATAGAACATATTTATATAATTCCTTTGTTAAACAGCTCTCAAACCATGTTAGATGAGTCAAAGGAAAATTAAGCTGCCATTTAGATACTTAACCAATTTCCTTTTGAGTTTAAAATTCATGCTTGTCTGCAATATTATGAACCTCTCAAAATTGTCCTTCCACAGTACCAGCCTCTTAATTAAATGAACACCATTGTTGCAAATCTGATAAATAAAATGAGCATTTCCACATGAATTACAAGTGCCAATTTGTTAATAGCCTCCCTGAGGTTTTGTTACAAAATCATTAGGGTTTTTGTCATTGCTCGGGCGTAATAAATACCATGTTACAATCTGGAAATAAGAACGTTCTTCGGGCAGTCGATTCCCAAGTGTGGATTGGAGATCCCATCAGAGCTTTCCCCTCATTCCTATTATAATACGTGACAATAGTTAATTGGTTAGAAAAATCTCATATTGTTCTATTTTAGTGAAACTCGCCAAACTCAGATCAGCTGGAAGATGAAGCTGGTCTGAACTTACTAAAACTAGAAAATTGACAACATTAAAAATATACTGGAAGGAGATAACGAGATGGCGGCGCAGGCAACAGCGGCACCCACCGCCTCCCGCAACCACATCAAAATTACAGCTAAAACACAGAACCACCGTCACTCAGAGCCTCCTGAGATCTGGCTGCACAGAAGCCCCACAACCAGGGACCTGAAGAAGAACCGAGACCGGTAGGAGGGGCGGAGATGAGAGCGGATCAGGGCTGGATCCCGGAGACGGGCCGCGGGCCCACACCTGGTGCTGCCGGTTAAACCCGGGAGGGAATCTCGGCGGTGGGGGTTTCCCAGAGGAGGGAGGGGGCCCAGCCCCACAGCAGGCCCCCAGCCCAGGGCTCCAGGGCCGGGAAGAGAAGTCCCAACAACTCCGGGCTGTGAAACCAGCGGGGACTGTCGCAGAGGGACTCAGAGGCTGCGGGAGCCCCAGGCTCTCCTCTCAAAGGGCCCGGCGCGGACTCACTCGGACGCGCTCCCTCGGAGCGCAGCGCCGGGCGGCAGCCTGAAAGGACCCGGGACACTCGGGGAGGAACTAACCTGCCTGAGATCCGGGCGAGAGGCAGGGGGGCGGCTTCCTCCCAGGCAGAAGGGCTGGCAGAGGCCATGGCTCCTGTGGCGAGTCCTCCCCGCACACAGCCCGCAGGCAGGCGCCATGTTTGAATCGCCAGCACCTGACGCGCACCTTTGGCCCCGCCCCGTGATTCCCGAGGCCCCGCCCCTCCCCACCTGCAGCTCATCCGGGCCATTTCCAGGGGCTTCTCTGTGCAAGTGGCCTCTCGATCCTCATGCTTAGGACTTTCCTAAAATCTCTCAAACAAGCAGCAGCGGGCCCCATACGGCTTGATAAGCGGCCCCAGGCCTGGCACTAGCAGCAGCTGCATTGGCTCATAGCTTACCCTCTCCTGGGCACCTCCAAGCCCAGCACAAGTAGCGGCCAACTACGGTTTGCTGTGTAGCTCATGCTGGGTGGCCCTGGGCAAGGGACTGGCACAGGCTGACTTTGCACCTCCCGGGAGGCCCCAGAGACGGTGCACCTGGTGGTCAGACTCGACCACGCTGGATTACAACCCTACCACATTCACAAGTGACACACTCAAGGGGCGCACTTGGTGAACACCAAAGCCCCACTGAAGTAAATCCTGCTCCATAGGGGTGTCTCCAGCACAGCAGCTCTCTGGCTGTAGTTGCAGCTGGTCCTCACAGCTGACTGGCCTGGGGGTCAATTCCTCTCAGTGATGCCAACAGCAACCAAGGCTCAACTACAACAGGACAGTGCACACAGCCCACACAGGGGAGCACCTAGAAGGCCCAGCTCAGGTGACTGGAGAGGCTGAGCCACTGGACCCTACAGGACACCTACTACACAAAGCCACTCTACAAATTCTAGGAGACATAGCAGCTCCACCTAATACATAGAAACAAACACCTGGAAGCAGCCAAAGAAACATGTCACAAAGGAAAGAACAGAAGAAATCTCTAGAAGAGGAACTAAATGAAATAGATCCAAGCAAGCTAACAGATACAGAGTTCAGAATTTTGTTTATAAGAATGTTTAAGCAGACTATTAGGGAAATAACTGAGAAAATCGATACTATAATAAAGTACCAATTTGAAATGAAGGCTACACGAACTGAAATGAACAATAATTTACAGGAAATCAACAGTAGAGTAGAGGACACTGAGAATCAAATCAGCAATTTGGAACATGAGGAAACAAAAAACACCCAACCAGAAGAGCAAAAAGAAAAAAGAATCCAGAAATATGAAGATAGTATAAGGAGCCTCTGGGACAAATTCAAGAGGCCCAACATTCGTATTATTGGGGTGCCAGAAGTGGAAGAAAGAGGGCAAGAAATTGAAAACCTATTTGAAAAAATAATTACAGAAAACTTCCCCTACCTGGGCAAAGAAATTGACTTACAAGTCCAGGAAGCACAGAGGGTCCCAAAGAAGAGGAACCCAAAGAGGCCCACAGCAAGACACATCATAATTAAAATGCCAAAGGTTAAAGACAAAGAGAGAATCTTAAAAGCAGCAAGAGAAAAGCAATTAGTTACCTACAAGGGAGCACCCGTACGACTGTCAGCTGATTTCTCAACAGAAACCTTGCAGGCCAGAAGGGAGTGGCAACAAATATTCAAAGTGATGAAAAACATGGAACTACAACCAAGATTGCTCTACCCAGCAAAGCTATCATTTAGAACTGAAGGTCAGATAAACAGCTTCACAGATAAGAAAAAGCTAAAGGAATTCATCACCACCAGACCAGCACTACAGGAAATGTTGAAGGGTCTTCTTTAAGAAGAAGCTAATGAACAAAAGAATCTGACGAACTAAATAGATCCAGAGACATTGACGCATGTAACAGACGATCATATTTCAGAGGAAAGAGGGAAGGGGGGTGGAGGGTGGGAAGAGATTAACCAAAGAAGTTATATGCATATATGCATAACCCATGGACACAGTCAATAACAGGGTGAAGGCCTGGGGAGGGGGTGGGAGCAAAATGAAGGAGGTCAATTGGGGGGAAAATGGGACACCTGTAATATTCTCAACAATAAAGATAAATTTTTTTAAAATAAAATAAAAAATATACACTGGATAGTAAATGTCTTAAAGGCAGAGAGCCTGCTGTGTGCCTCTCCTTCCCGAGTATTCAGCGCCTCAGTTTTTTCATCTGTAAAATGGCCATAATACTAGTAGCCGATACTTCACAGGCCTGTTGTGAGGGCCAAGTGCTCGGAAAGCACTCAACCAAGGGCTTGCGTGTAGTAAACAGCAAACAGACGTAACCTGTTGTCAGGCTTGAAAGGTTACCACAGTTATTGCTTGACAGGGATGAAATACAATTTGCTTCCTTTCAACTACTCAAAATGCTTCCCAAGTCCTTCTAAAGAGAGATTCTATTCAGCCTCCTTCAAAGAATGGATGACTCATTTATAATTCACAGCACCACCCGCACATCAACAATTATTGTACTAAGGTCCTTTAAAGAGCTCTTTTCTTAATTAAGCCTTACATTCCCCTTGCACTGCTGTTTGTCCTCTGAATTCTCTTAGTAAATCTGTTAAGCAGTAAAGAGAGTGTCAGTCTAGCCTAACCATGTACATTTACCCACACTTTAAATTAGGGGCATCTAAAGGAATGAAGTTAGGCTGTGTTTTAAATCAATACAACAACATAGGGAACTGTTACTACAAATAATGCACGTTTGTTTTGGAGATGGACCCTTGTTACAGTCTCAGTTCCATATGGGTTTCCTTTCTCTCCTCGCCACCCCCTCTGCCTTCAACTCTCTGTTTAACTTTATTTTCATCTTGGAACAGAGTCTTTGAATTCATTCCACTTTGTTTTCCATAACTTGTTTATTTAGAAAGTCCCCATGGTTTTGTTTTTAGGCTTAGTGAGGCATTTCATTCTTCTGGTGACTTGTTTCTTGGCTCCAGATAGGTGACAGCAATAGCAGGATGGAAATTAAACAGAGCTTTCGGGACTTCAGAAGTAAACTGAGCTGCCCACGACATACCCAGGCTGCCTCGAACATTTGTGGGGCTGGAGAGAGATCAATGGAAGCCCACACTCCTTATGCCGGGAGCCTCTCCTCACCCCTCCCGCTCCAAGCCAGGCAACCTGTGTCCGTAAGGTGTCCCTACCTTATCGCCTTTCAACTTCCTCAGAGCAACACGAAGCTGGAAAGTCCATTTCAAACGTAGAGTCCTTGGCCTCCTGGAACTCCACACTAGAACATGGTGCCCAGGGAGATGGGCCTGGTGCCCGGCCTCAGCCCACCTCCCTTCTCTTCCCACCAGGCTCCAGTGCCATGGAAAGTCTCGCATACAGGCACGTGGACACCCAGCTCTGTGTCCAAACTCTGTCAGATCCCCTGCAAATAGTTTCCCCTTGGCCATTCCATGAACTGGCAACATGGTCCACCCAGAGAGGACAGACCTATGTGGCCCTGGGTACCTGGAGAATGTTCTAGAAGGCAAGATGTGGGTTTATACTTTGAAAGGGCTGCACCAGGGCCAGAATTCCTCTTGCTTGGATTGAACGGCACTCTTACTAGGCAATATCATTCTTCTCATTGAAGATGCAGTCCCCGACCCCAGACTGGGTGTTAGAGAAAGGAATTCAGTCAATATAACAGTGGATTGCTTCGAACACTATGGTGTATTCTACACACAATAAAAACTTGAGATGAAGTTAAAGAAAGGAAAGTGCTTAGATGCTAGTGTGGCCTGGGGAGCTTCTCTGGAAGAACCAGGTCTCAGAAGTAGTGGGGCAATATCAGTCCCTTATTTTTTACTAGCCTTTAGGACGGCCCTTTCACTTCCTGCTGTTGTCAGCCACATCATGTATTTTCTTGAACATTTTTTTCTTTAAGTTTTGATCTAGAAAACCACGCTGGCAAGACCTCACTTTTCTGCCCATCTTATTTTTGTGTCGCCCTCAAAATAAAGACAAGCTCCTTAAAGGCCACCTCTCCCATGACCTGGCATCGCAGTGTTTGCTTAAATGGTTCCTAAAATGTTCAGATAAGCTCTACCACCCCCAAGGGCCAAGAAGGTTTCAGAAGCAAAATGCTTTGTCTAGAACAGGCTGCCTTGGGTTGTGTCTACGCAACACAGACACTGTCCACCTGGTTTTCCAGGAATGGCCCGGAACTGTCCCCCTTCGTCATTTGCTTGGTGCTGTGACAAGTAACAAGTCAGAGACAGAACATTTTTGTTTTCTCTATCTCTAAATACCATTCTGGGATTTAGGAGATAACTCCCTGGGCTCTGTGTAGCTATCCTGTAGGTACTTGTTTTCCCTGTGGACCGGAGCTTGGCCTTTGTAATGTTCACTTTTATAACTGTAAAGTTAGTTCTTCAGTTTCGGGCATGAAACAGTAATTGGCTTCTGCAGCTCCGGAATTAAATCAGAGAAGACAGGGACACAGGTTTCTCGGGTCTTCAATGAAAAAGCTCCAGACCACTGTCCTGGATTTTCCATTCCAGAAGCTGTGATGAAGTGGAGAGAATTTAGACTGCGAATCACAGCTAGGCTCCATCCCCGAGCCCCTCTTCCATCCTGCATCACACAAGCCCTTACCGAGGGCTTTGATGTTCTAGGCCCCCAGGACGCCCAGCTGAGAGCACGCGTTAAGTGAGGGCGCCAGGCTGTTGACTTCCCTCTACCTCGCTTTCCCCATCTGTAAACAGGTAATGCTATGAACACTTCTCGGGGGTAATGGGACAATTTTAAAAGTGGAAATGGCATGCCTGGAGCTTAGGTGGTCAAAATAAATCTTGAAGGGTCTGTGTCCTAGGGCCCAGGGGTGTGCTCCTGATCTGGGCCCTTTGTGTGGTCCTCATGTGGGGACCTGGCACAGCTGGCAGGGTCCACTGGCAGCCAGTGTCTGCCACAGAGCAAGTTTTCCGTGGTTAGCAAATATAGTAGAACTGCTGTTTCTGTAGCAGAGGATCCCAGCAAGTTTAGCACTTTTCAAACAAAGAGATAAATGTAGTATCTCTTACTGAAGCCCCATTAAATATCGGGAAAAAACATGACCAAATAAACTTCAACACATAATTTTTAGAAAATGACTGAAGTGTATAGCACCCCCAGCCTTCTAGAGGGTTCTAGGAGCATTTGGAGGTCAGTTATGACCCTCTCCAAGTTCTCTCACCTCGCACGGAAGCCCATCTGCCCTCACAGAGTTGAGAGAACGTTCAACTTGCTGAACTCTCATGGACGGCAATGGGCTGGCCAGTGACTCCCGGCCGTGAAGTCAGGAAATTCTGGGCAAGGCCCTGTGTTTACTGGGACGGGGAAGAGACCATTTTCCATTTCTCTCTTCTCTCTCCAAGCGCACAAACAACGGGCCTGCCCGGCCTAGATGCTGTTTTCTGTCTCAGAAGTGTTCCCGGCGCCAGCACAGAGCCGCCCACCTTATTAATGTTCTGTGATGATCCCTTCCCGGGCCTTGTGTCCCTCCCACAGGGTTACTAGAGGGCAGACACCAGCAGGAAAGGTGTTGTTGACTCACTCTCACAGATATCATCCCTCAGATTACCGGAGCGATTATAAAATACTGCTCTTAAAAATGTAGCAATAAAACAGGCAACTGAGGACTCTGTATAATTTGCCAACCTTCTATTTTATGACCCAAGGTTGAGTTGTGAGGGAAAATAACACCCAGAGAAGTGCACTTACTTTAAGTTCTAGTAGATAAAAAAGATTTAGGCATGTTCTACTTTTTTTCTTCAACTGTACCCCGCCCCGCCAAACCTGCCCCTCTAATTCCATGAGGCATCTAGAAAGTTAAAGGAACTGTGATTGACAGCTCTGAGATCTGAAGTTCAGGAGGCTCGTAGAATTGGGGGTGGGCATGGTGGGGGTGGCTTAGGCTCAAATCAGAACCTGTCCATTTAAGAAAAAGAAGGGGCTGTGCAATGCAGGTCCTATAAGAATGGCTAGAAAATGAAAATTTCGTTTCGTACAGAATTTATCCAATGCCGCACAGCTGTCCAAAGGTTCCTAAAAGTCCAGGTTCCAAAAAAGCTTATCTTCTGAAAGAATCTGGCTCAACATTCCAGGGAATTCAAGGGGAAAAACAAACAGAAAACCAGGCGCTGGAAAACCCAACAGGCTGCGGGAGGGGACACAGTGCTGCGGGCGCCCTGAAGCCACACGGAGCCAGAGGCGGGGTGGGACCGCGAGTCCACGCTTCTCACCACCGCACGGTGGGACCTGCAGGCCCTGGCGGGTATTTCCCCAGCGTGGCCTGCCCACCGTGCCTCAGGGCCCGCTGCGGGCGTTTGTTAACAGCGCCGCTCCCTGGGCCCGGCCTCGTGGTCCCGAGTCAGAACCTTGAGGAAGGAGGCGGGATGGGCGAAGGGCCCAGGGCCCGGACTCGCAGGCCGCTTCCCTTCCTCAGGTGGTCAGATAAGAAGCCCTCAGCAGGGCCTGCGGTGTACATAGAGCTCCGCAGGTGCGGTGCCCCCGTGCCAAAGCAGCAGGAGGCGGGGTTGTGCCCGAAGGAGCAGGCTCCAAAGGTGTCCCTGAATCTTCAGGCACCTGCGCCAGGTCCGCTCCCAGCGCCCCTGCCAGCTTCCCAGGAAGCTCGGTGCCCCCGCCCCACGTGCGTCTCTTCCCACGAGGAAAAAAGCCAATTCCCATGGGCTAAGTGGTTACCCGCCCAGGTGTGGGCAAGGGTCAGCTCAGGAGTGGAGGGAGAGGCCTGGTTCCCACCAGAATCTGAGACACTCAGGAGAAGATGCCAAGAAGATGCCCCAGACGGAAGAGGAAAGGGTGGGGGAAAGGAAGGGGTAGAGGAGGGGCCCCCACTCCACTGCAGGGCCTGGGCCCTACCTGACCAGGTGCTCAGTCCCTCTCCTCTCTCCACTGCCCCCCATCTCCGCCCTTATTCCCCTCACCAGGGACAGCTTCCCTCACACCTCCTATTCCAACCCCAGCATCAGCACAGGAACCCCAAGATCAGGACGCAGCAGGCTGACCACACGCCCAGCCTTGACCACAGATCACCCTGTGCCTCCCGCCTTAGCTCAGCCAGCGCCTCCCTCTCCCTCCAACCCTAACCCCTCGGGGCCAAGCCCCTGGCTTCGGAGCCTGCTCTGTGAGATGCGAATCCCTCAGGAGAAAAGCTGCTGGAACGCACAGGGAAGGTCTTTGCTGGAACCCAGCGGGGGTGAGGCCGGAGCGGCCCTTCCCCCGGGCCTGGGTCAGCCCCGCCGCCTCGCCCCGGGCTCAGGCCCGAGCGCTGCGCCTGCGCCACCTGGCGGGCGCGGCGGGAACTGCGCGCCGCCGGGTCCCCGCCGCCTCCCGGCCGGGCTGAGATCACCGACGGCGAACAATGCCCGGCGCCCTGCCAGCGCCCGGGTAAGGTTGCGCTCACTCCCGTGCCAGGAACGAAGCCGCTTTTAGCAAAAGAAGAAACCGGACTGGTAGGGGAGCCCACGGCGCGGACGAAGGTGGTGACATCTCCTGTTTCAGGGGCGCTTTGAGTTTCCCCGCGTCCGCGCCGTCGGGCAGCCGGGGCAGCACCCAGGCGCCCGCGCCCGGTCACCGGGGTGCCCGCAGCCCCGGGTTAAGCATTACTCAGGAGCCCTCATTTGTCCACTGAGCTGCCCTCGGCCTTCATTACAGTCCGGGCCCTGAAACCTGCAAGACGGCTGCCCACGAACCCCTCCTGCCTCCTGGGGGTCTCGGCGCCCCTCTCTTTCGGCCCCCCAAAAAGCCAGAGGAGGACTGGTTTCTGCGGGTGGCTTCCCGGGCCTGTGGGAGCAAAGGCCCAGGGCGGGGTAGGGGGACTCGGGAGAAGGGGAGGGTGGCCTGGGGTCCGCCCCCCCCCCCAGGGTGCTGCTTCAGGCAGGTGCTGATACAACACCTGGCCCCACCCGGCTGCCTGCCACCCACCAGCCCCTGGCGCTGTGCCCTGGCTGATGTGCCACAGGAAGGTGGCCCTTGGTCACACTAGCAGATCCCCTCCAGCCCCAGGTCTGTGTCCCCTACGGCCGAGGCTACAACTGTGGATACCTCTCTGCAGGGATGTAGGAGACACACTGAGCACCACTGGCAGAAAATCAGGGCGCTGTGAAGAAATGAAAGCTTCTGGTTTATTCTTGCTTCCCCGCACCGGGTATCCGCATGGCTTTCTCCAGCACTGCAAGTGTGTCCCCTCGTTGCCTCCGCACCACCCTAGGCCAACAGCCTGATCCCTCCTCCTGTTCTTATTCTAGGCAGAGGGGACAACAGGGCAAAGGAGGGACCAAGTGACATTCAGAGCCAAGGGGGGAAGGGGACATGGTAGGCGATGAAGGGCGAGCTAGGGCCAGAACAGAGGGGGTCTTGCTAGCCATAAAAAGGGGTGTGACTTACGTGTGCGCCTGGAAAGATGGATATGATCTGAGTCACTTGATAAAAGCTCACTCTGGCTGCCACCTGGAGAACTGATGTGGGAAGATGGGCATCACAGACGCAGAAGACTGTTGAGGAAGCCAGGGGAAGTGACCATGTGGCTTGGAGTGATGGGTAGGGGCAAGGGAAATAAAGGGCTGTGGCACCAACTCCAAAAGAGTCTGGAGGCTTTGCTAGAAATAAACGAGAGAGATGTGTTCAAGGGTCTTAGAGTTTGCAAGCAGGGAACACAGCTAGGCAAAACCCCAGAAGTGTTCCAAAGAAGAGGGAAGAGTTAAAAGTTCTTGAAGTAAAAAGTACATTCTTGAGAATTATCAGTCCTGCATTCCTAGCCCTTGGTCCAGGATGGTTATCAGTGAGAAGTCAGGCGGTCAGGACGGGGGACGCAGGAGGCCTGGTCACGTCCGGTGGTCTGGGTAAGAGATGTCGAGCAGATGCATACACGAGTCCTTCGGGGTGATCAGGGGGTCATTGGGAGGGCCAGATGCACATCCGGGCATTGACACGGGACTGGAAAGTTCAAAACAGTTTAAGTCCCCAGGCTATTGGGAAGAGCAAGAAGGGGCTCTTTCCTCATGCCTCAGCCTTGATCGTGTTAACAATTTTAGCATCTTGGTTAAGGGGACCCATTTTATATAGTCTTAATCTTCACTCTTTCCTCGGGATCATTCTTGGCGTTGTGTCCTGAGCAGCAGGGAGAATGACAACTGCTAACATTCACTGTTAGCCAGGCACTGTTTTAAACCCTTGACATGTTTTAAGGCTGTTTAAATTTCGCAACACTTTTTACGAGGCCAAGGAGCACTCATGGTGGCTAAGGAGATCTCCATCCCACCTCCACCTGGCAAGCTCTGTGCCACAGCTACTACCTGAGAATGGAATTTTGGAAACTTGAGTCACATTTCCCCATAATGTGTCATGACTGCTTAGAAACTGCCCCCCTCTGCAAACCCCCCCCCCCCCCTGCCCAATTGCCAGGGATCTGGTGGCTTCTGACATGTTTACTTTAAATCTCCCTGTCTCTTGTCAGTTAGTTTAACTTTCCACTGTGGCACCTATGAAAGTCACTATTCAGTGCTGGACCCAGATCCCAAGGGGAGGGACTTGGTTTCCGTGGAGATGGAATCTGGGCTTGGCGCTGCGGGTTCAGCAGCTGGTGATACTGGGGTTGACTCACAGCATCACACTGGCACTGGGGAGGAGGCCAGTTGTCTCCACAACCTGCCCCCAACTGTATCCAGACTGTGACTTCTGCTGACCAGCTGCTTACCCTTGGTACTTGATCTGTGCCGTTAAAACCTGCTGCCATGGGAGCCCACACAGATAAGCTCATGGGAGCCAACCTCCGGCCTACTCGGGTCTTAGCCACACCCCAGAGACCCAGAAAGAAGTGACTCAGGTTGGACACAGCCGCTCCAAATGACCTCAAGTGACTCAGCAAACAATAAAGTTGACACCCAGACCCTCACCTATCAACTCAATTTGTCATTTGCCTGGCAGTGGCTGTCACCATTTCCCAGCACGTTTACTTAGCTAGACCTATATTTATATCTTTATTGATTTCAGAGAGAAGAAGGGAGAGAGAGAGAGATAGAAACATCAATGATGAGAGAGAGTCATTGATCAGCTGCCTCCTGCACGCCCCCGACCTCGGATCAAGCCCACAACCCGGGCATGTGCCCTGACCGGGAATCGAACCACCATCTCCTGGATCCTAGGTCGATGCTCAACTGCTGAGCCACACCCAGCCGGGCTACTCAGCTATATTTAAATGTGAGCAGACCAGCTAAAATCTCGACTTTGCCTGCCTGACACGGTCTCACTCTGACTGCACATCTGAATCACCTGGGAACATTGGCAACCACTGAATCCCAGGCCTCCTGCAGGATGGCGACTTAATTAGTGTAGGGCAGGCAGAGCCCGCGTTTCCAGAGCTTCCCCAGTGATTCGAATGTGCAGCCAGGGGTGAGGCCCATGGCTCTAATATTTGATTGTTATGGAGATAGATGCTAACCAGACACACCCTTTTAAAATGTACAATTCAGTCACTTTTAGTATATTCACAGAGTTGTACAACACTGCCACTGTTTAATAATCCCCGAACATTATCATCACCCCCCAAAGAAATCCCGTATCCATTAGCAGTCATTCCCCACATTCTCCTCCCCCAGCCCCTGGCAATTACTAATTTATTTTCTATCTCTGTGGATTTGCCTATTTTGGATTTTTCATATAAATGAAACCCTACAATATGCAGTCTTTTGTGACTGGCTTCTTTCACTTAGCATGTTTCCAAAGTGCATCCATGTTGTAGCACGTATCAGTAGTGTGTTCCTTTTTATGGCTGAATAATACTCCATTGTAAGGATAGACAGCCTTTTGTTTACCTTTTCATCATCAGCTGATGCACATTTGGGTTGTTTCTCTCTTATTATGGATAATGCAGCTATCCCTGTACATGTTTCTGTGTGGACATGTATTTTCTGTTCTTTGGAGTATATCCCTAGGAGTGGAATTGCTGGGTCACATGGGAGCTCCACCGCAAGTTTTTGAGGAACAACCACGCTGTTTCCCAAAGAAGCTTCCCAATCTTACATTTGCAGTTTGAGGAATACTTTTTTACACACAGCACACACCCATATCACCACCACCCAGATGAGGAACAGGATCTTGTCAGCTCTCTAGAACTCTCCCCTGGCCCTCTGTTATCTCCCCACCCTAAAGGGAGCCACTAGTTTGACTTCTGTCACCACTGAGGCTGGGACTTTGAGAGGCACAACAGGAGGTGAAAACAGTGAACCAAGCTAAGTGGCCCCAGCGGTCGATTCCTTGGTGTGGACAGGTGCCCAGCTTTTCCCGGGACCACACCAAGGCCTGGGGGACAAACAGGTTTCCTCCCTCCTGGCCCACCCCCTGCACAGCCAGCACCCCTGTCAGAGAAATAACAAGCGGTGGGCTTCTCAACTGGGGCCTCTGGGAGGCCCACGAGGCAGCTGAAGAGGGGAGCAGTGTCCAGAGTGCCCGAGGCTCACCCTAGGGACAACTCTGGCTGATCCAAGTGCCACTGTTACAACCACTTGGGGCTGCAATGAAGGGGTCTGCCTTGGCGAAGGCCCCACCACAACTGTCCTCCCTGTCACAGCTGTCCTACCCATGTCACAATGTCCTCCCCATCACAACTGTCCTACCCATGTCACAGTGTCCTCCCCTGCCCCTTTAGTCTGCACTCACCTTTCACCCGCAGGTGCTGGAGGAGAGCCGCAGCCCGCAGGCCTCAGGCCCCGGCCCCAACCAAGGCAGCACGTTCTGCGCAGGTCCCGCGCCTGCAGGGAGCTGCGCATGGGCAGAGGGCCATGCGTGTCTGTTCTGCGGGGCAAACGCTGCAGGCAGGCGAGGCGCGGGGAGGCTGGCGGGCGGTGGCCCTGCAGAGCCTGGCCTGCAGCTGCTGCAGCGAGGCCCCGGCGCCTTGAGGCCCTTACTCCTGCCTCAGCGGTTCTCAGACGCCCAGCCCTGTAATGGGTCCTTGTTCCCCTAAGTGACCTTCTCACTCTGGCCTCGTCCATACTGAATTACACACATGAAGTCACTGTCACACTCAAAACTGCTCAGAGATATGACCTGAAAAATCCTTGACTTGCCAATGACCCTCACTCCCAGAAATCCCTCCTGCCAGCTCCTCTGATTTTGGCAGAGCCCCAGGCTTTGCTCCGGGACACAAACAGCCTGAAATTGTCTGGGAATTAGAGAGGAATGTGGGTACTCTTAAGGATGCAACATTCCTGGGAGGGCCAGTCTGTCACACACGAGGGTGCATTAGTTTAATGAAATGATGTCCTACCAACACAGAGCTGCATGGTGGGAGCCATGGGAGTGCGCTGGGGCGTGGAGGATAGAGAACTGGGGAGCATGGTAGCCACGATGGGAGGGGCAGGCTGCCCTGTGCTGCAGGAGTTCTGGCCGCACCCCACGCAGTCCCAAGGCTCTGGGGAGATGAGTCCCAATCAGGGTCCAGAAAGAGCAATGGGAAAGTGCCCAAGACAACCTTTAAGGCCCGATGTTTTATATGCAGCAGGCAGGGGTCAGAACCCAGCTTCCCTCCTTCCCCAGGACCCTCTTCCCACACGTTCCTTCCCCTCCTCCACACTGTCCTTCCCCTATGCCCTTTCTCTGACCCCAGAAGAGAAAATGGTCTCAGTTCTCTTTTGTCTATATTAAAGCTTTAAAAGGCTTTTGGGGCCTAGCCTCCGAATCTATCGTTACAGCACCACTTTATGGGAAAACGCATGGTCTAGCTCTGCGCCTGGCTCACAGTAGATGCTCCACACCTGCTGGTTAAGTAAATAAAGGAGTGAATGAAAGTCGCTTCATCGTGAGTTCCAAATGCTGGATTTGGGGGTGGCCTTTTGGACCTAATCATTATGTGGGGGACCACTGGCTTTCCTGTAGGCACAAATCAGGGGTGTCCCAGGCTCCCACAATATTCCGAAGACGAAGCCAGGGTGGGAGCCACGGTGTGGACTCTAGTCTCATCTGATGGCCTTTCTTGCTGGTTTTTGCCGCTTTTGCTTCTGGAGATAACAGTGGGCAGGGACTGATGGGGGCCCGGCGCCATCTGCTGGTGTGTTTTTATAATTGGCTTTTGCATAGTACTTGGGTTTATAGGTACTCTTGTTTTTAACAGGCCTGGGCAAGGCTGGGAGTGAGGATTTCTGATTTTATTCCAGGCCCATTCCTCAAAAATGCCAAGTCTGAAAATAGCTCTTGGTGATAAAAATGGGTATCAGGGTGGGCTCCCAGGCAGTAATAATTTAATTGAAAGTAGGTTTTGTTCTGTGTTTTAACAGCCTCCCTGGCCTGAGTGCTTGAGTGTCAAGTAGAAATATCTTCTACTCCAGGCTCAGTGCTGCGTCTCTGATGCCAGCGGGTCTCCTCACATGCTTTGGAGAGGAATAGGTCTGGTTTTGCCTAGGCAAACTGAGAGACTCCTCCCGGAAAGAGAAGCAACCCTGTCCACAACGGGTCTGGCTCCTGGACAGAGGCCAGCACTGAGCTTTCACTAATCAACGGGAAACTCTGGCTCTGCCCTGGAGGCCTGTGGGGCAGCTGAATTGGGAAGCCAAAGGTTTTGCTATCTGCGCCAGACCCTTTTCAGCATTCCCTCAGGATTGCCACAGCAGATACAGAACAGCTCCTGGGTGTGGGGAGAGCGGGCAGGTACAGAACCCAAGGCCAAACAAACCCAGACTGGGGGCAGCCCCTTGTTCAGAGTGAGGCCCCCTGTGTTCCATATAGTGCACTGCTCCCCAGACTTCAGTGGGCACTGGGGTCACCTGTTAAGATGCTGGCCATGGTTCAGCAGGTCTGGGATGTAGCCTGAGACTCTGCATTTCTAACCATCTCCCAGATAATGCTGATGCTGCTGGGCTGGGATCCACATTGTGAGAAGCAAGAGTGCAGAGGAAATAGGTTCTGAAATCAGAATGCCAGGTTCAGGTCCCAACTCTGCCACTAATTCTGTGACCTTGGACAGATGACTCATCACCTTCTCTCTCCGAGCCTGTATGTAAAATAGGCAGAATGATTTCATAGAATAAGAGACGGAATGACTTCATAGACTGTTGTAAGAATAAAGTGAAACAATGCAGATAAAGCTCTTAGCACAGAGTCTGCAGTGCCCAGTATATGGTTAATATCCTTATATTCATGTGTCCTTTCAGGGAGTGTTTCTCCCCTGCCACACGCCTGGCACTGCCCTAAGATAAGGCAGTGACAGAAGCAAAACCTCTGCTCTCAAGGAGCCCACAGCCTAGTAGAAAAAGACAGACAATGACAAGTAAAATATATGGCATGTAAGTTGGTGATAAGTGTGCTAGAGAGAAAAATAAAAGAGGAAAGGTGATAAGGAATGCTAGGCGTAAGGACACTGTTATTTGTATAGAATGCTAGGGAACGTGTTACTGAGAAGGTAATTTTGATGTGAGGGAGCTGAGGAAATGGGAGGGAACGTTGTAAGAGCAAAGGCCCTGGGGCAAGAGTGAACATGGTATGTGTGAAGAGCAGGGAGCCCGTGGGGCAGCAGCCCTGAAAGGGGGGGACAATATGTGTCTGGGGGCAGAGGGAGGAGGGAGGTGACAGTGGCCGGGCAGATCCTGTAGGGCCTTGCAATCTGTAGACTTTGGATTTTGCTCTGAGAGAAATGGGAAAACACTGAAAAGTTCTGCATAAGATCAACATGATCTAGCTAACATTTTAACAGGACAACTTTGGCTTGTTGAGAGCAGCCTGTAGGGGACTCCTCCTCCACGCCAAGGCCATTCTAATAAGCCAGGAGAGGGGGGTGGGGTGGCAGAGATGCTGGTGGAAATGATGGGAAGATGTATATTGAATCAGAATCACTTATGCTATAAACACAAAAGCATTTTAATTGTGTTTCCTACTTCCTTTCATTCCCAGGAAACAGAAAGGTCTAAGGTGCTTCCCATCAGAAAGCATTCTCAGCTGACTGTGTTTCCAGTCTGAAGGGTCCTTCCTGGGCCATCTATCTGTTCCTTTAAAAAAACTAATGTTTTTTTATTATACAAATAACACATGTTCATCATAGAAACATTAGAAATGATAGAGAAGCACAAAGAATGACAGAAAAATCTGTCATAAGCCTACTACACAGAGAAAACCACCGCTGGCATTCTTGTGTATTTCTCTTCAGTCTGTTTAGTTCATGCATGCCTCTCTGTGCACACACACACTTTACGAAAAATGGGATTATATTCTAACACTGTTTCATAATTTGTTTTTTCATTTAACATCGTATCATCAATGTCTCTTGATGGCATTAAATGTATTTCACCAAGATATTACTCTGTGACAGTTGAGCACTCCACTTTATGGGTGTGCCATAGTTTATGTAGCCAATTGGTGTCCATTTACGCTGTTCTTGATTTTTAAGCATACGTTATAAATGATTTGATGAATACCCTTGTAGTGAAACCTGGCAGCCATCTGTAATTTTTCCTTCTTTCAGGCATCTGATATGTCTCACCAAATTGCACTAAGTAGACTCATCCAGGAGCTGCTCATCTCTCCACAAACTCATCACTCATAAAAAAACAAAAACAAAAACCTTCTTTGTCACCACTTTTAAAAGCCGATATCAATACTGAAGTTTCAAATGGACAGAGCCTCTGCTTAAACGCTGGCCATCACCTGCTAAAGGCATTTCTCCACCTTCTGGGTCCTGTATTGTGATCATCAGGTTTGGGCTTTCCCGCTTGCTCTTTAATCTCAGTTCTGGAGATTGAATTTAGTTTGGTTGCATTTTAATATAAACAGAAGTTCTGAAGGTCACCTTGGTCACATATACAGGAGGGTAAATCACATTTGAAATACTGAAGGCTTGGAACAGAAAGGCAATAGGGGGCTCTGGAGCCAGTCAGTGTGGCCCCCCCTTAGGAAGGTGGGTGAGTAGCCTGTCGCCATGTAAATGGGTGTAATCAGGCCTGTTAAGGCTGAGAGAGATTGGTCTGGGGTCCTATCTGGGTTGGTAGATGCCTGAGCCCATCCTCACCCACCTTCTGGGGCTGGCTGCGGCCTGTGACCCGGGAGAAGGGAAGCTGTGAGCGGGCCCATGACAGAGCCCATGGCTGTGATGGAACGGATGACACAGCCTGGCCTCTTCCGGGGCCCAGCCTGCCCACCTGATTGCTGCCAAATGACTCACCCTCATGTTTCTCCGGTGACTGCTTGGGTCAGGGCCTGGACTGCAGCACCTGTTATTCGTGGGTGAGCTGGGGAGAGCCAGCTGCCCACGCTGTGGGAATGGGACACTCAGGTCACAGGAGTGAGATGCTGTGTCACAAGGGACCCATCCTGTCGTCTAGAACTGCCAGTCCCAATCCCCATACCATTTGTGTATTTTCCTATTATTCAATTTCTTAATATGCACACCCTTCCTCCTCTCCAAACAGTTATAGGTCATTTGTTTATTAAAGTAGAGCAGACTCATTTCATTTGGCGTGACTGGAGTTAGTCAAGGTGTCAGGAAACTGACACTGAGTTTCGAAGGCCTTTTAATCTAGGAAAGGCAGCTCTGACCTCATCATCAGTGTACTCACGGCATTTTTAAAAACACCTGAGTTCCTCTGCATTTACTCGCACTTAACCCTCACAGCCCCCTATGAATTAGGTGTTACTATCCCCACGTTCCAGATGAAAACACTGAGTCTCAGACAGATGACTCAGTAAGCGACTTACCTGCGGCCACACCACTGACTTGTACTGCAATCCAGCCGACAGGAAGTCTGCATTCCCACCTCACCTCCTTACCCTGGCAAGTGCCACCGGCCTCAGAAAGCCACAGAGCAAAGGGCGCAAAGAGCACTGGGCCTGGGGGCAGAACACTGGCTTTGGGTCCTGGCTTTGCTTCAAATTGGTTGTGTGGCTGAGGGCACCTCACGGCACCTTTCTGGGCCCCAGAATCTCATTGTAAAATGAAGAGATTGGATCAGTCTCCAGGATTCCTTAGTTCAGGCTTGTTTGCTGCTAACTGAGAGCCACTTTGCTTTAACAGACCCGGGCCCTGAAGTCCAAGCCTGGGGCTCTCGCACAGTGAAGGCTGAGCTGGCATCAGACCACAGCCTCCTCTCTGTAACTGTGTGGGTTGCTGCTTCTCCAGGCTTCCTCGTTTCACTCTTCTCTCTGAAAACTGGTTTTCTTTTTCTACAGATAAGCTTTCTCTGCTTCTTTGGCCAATAGTGGCAGATGCCTCTCTAGCTCCCAATTATAAGGCCTCAGTTCTGGGGGTCAGCTGAGTCTCCCCAAATTCCAATTCTGAATTCCCAGGGAAAGAAACCTGCCTGAGCCAGTTGGATTGGATACTCATCTTGGTTTGATCAACTGGGTTCTGTAGCACGGAGAAGTAGGGGCCCAGGTTGAGGTGACACCCCCCAAGAGGCTCTAAAAACAGGACAGAAATAGCACCTTTGGCAGAGAGACATGGTTGAGTAAAATTCCACTCTCCATGAGGGGACATTGAGACCCACAGAAAAAGCACAAGCTCACTGGGCTCTCTATCACGTCCTCCGTGACACGTCTTTGATGGCTCCCAGGACCATCAAAGAGGAGCTGACGGTGAGAGAAGAGATGTGAGTTACTTAAGGGCAGAGACTACAAGAATTCAGTTACTGCCCACTACCCTGACACTTTGGCTAACATTCCCTATTTCTGACATCGGTACCACTTAGTCATTCAAGTTTGACTTTTCTCTGTCTCTCCTATGACAAACAAGCCGCCAGTTCCCATGCAGTCTTTATAACATTTCCAGTGTCCGTTCCTGACTCCCCCAAATCCCACGCACACCCTCACCCAGGCTCTTAGCACCTGGATCCTGAACTACATCCCTTGACTAGTTTCTTCTCAACCTGGAATCCACCGTGCACACCTCTTCCAGGTACTTGGCCCGCCACCACTGCTTTCCACGCCAACTCCCTCCCTTGCTCAACAATCTTGTCCAGTGTCCGGTACTTGTGGGATCACATCCAAACTCAACCTGTTATTCAAGACCTTGCATTTCTGACCTGATCTTAGATTTCTGTTTTTTCCATCCCTACCTGTAAACCTTTATCCTAAGGTCTCCAATGTGCCCTTCACATTCCCATGTCCTTGACTTTGCTCCCCTCATTCTCTCACCTCCACGAAGCCCCCATCGTCCCTGCTGGACTGCCCTCTGCCTCTACACAACTCAACGGCTTGGCCACTTGGCCACTCAGAGAAGTTTCCCACCTCCTCACTGGTGGTAACCTTGTCGGTTTCTAGAGGCAGCACTTGCGTCCTCTGCATCCTGAGCGTGGAGGTCAGAGCCCTGCCCTTGGTGGGTGCTCAGGAAATGTTTGGTGCCTGAACTTCTGTTGCCTCCCCTGGGTGATTCATGTGTTGGCCCTCTTGACCCCCTCCAGGACTTGTGGCCTCAGCACTGTGGACATGCCTGAAGGGTCCCAGGGCGTCAGTAGGGGACTCCTCCCACTTGGGTCCCTCCAGGACCAAGCAGGCTTAGGGGTGAGAGGGGGACTCTCCTGACTGTCCGGATTTCCATCCCAGACCATGTCTGCAAATGGACATATGTGGCTGTGACCTGTATTCAGACCGGCTCATGAGATGAGGGAGACTTGATGAGGGCTCTTGAGACTGGATTTTGTGGCCACATTGACCCCGATGTGTTTTCAAAGCTAAGCAGATGACAGTTTTAGGAACTAAGACAAGGCCATCAGGGAACCAGAGCTGCCAGGCCGAGCTGAAGTGCTGAGTCTCCTCTGTGTAAACGATTCTGCGATGCTTATCAAGCCCGAGGACTCGTGGCAATGGTCTCTGCCGTCCCTGGCCCTTGACCCTTCCCAAGCTCCCCCGTGCCCCGGTTCCACATCATCCAACTCAGAGGCAACAGCAGGACGAGTGTGTGTGCTGAGGGGACAGGTCTGCCTGGCTGCCAGCAGCTGTCGCATCTGTCCTTGGGCATGGACCTTCGGGGAGCCACGGCCCGTCATTGCCATTCCTGCTGACGCTGCATGTGGACTAGCTTTGCTAGTGAGCTTGTGCTTTTTCTATCGGTCTCAATGTCACCTCACCTGGTACAGAATTATACTTAATCTTGTCTCTTCTGCCAAAGATACTATTCCTGTCCTGTGTACAGAGCCTCTTGGGGGGGGTGTCTCCCCAACCTACATACCCCCTCCTTCTTTGTGCCACAGAACCCTGTTGATCAGACCAAAGCAGATACCCAACCCACTCTGCCCAATCAGATTTCCTTGTGGAATGAGCGTCAGAGAGAGACAGCCAGACAGAAGTCGCCATGTCTTCTATGACGTAGTCTCAGAAGTCACACAGTATCACCTCTGCCACATTCTATTCAACAGAAGTCACTGTGTCTAACTCTCCCTCAGAGGGAGAGGCTTTCGGCTCCTCTTGAAAGAGTATCAAAGAATTTGTGGCCTATTTGAAAACCACCACAGCATGGAACTGAGCAAGGAAGTGTTCCCAAGAGTTTGGGGGTTTGGGAGTCAGGGGACAGCGTCTGAGGAGTCCCCTGTCATAGGCAGACTAACAACCCCTGAAGATGCTATGCTTTAGAACCGGTGACTATGTTATGTCACATGGCAAAGAGGAAAGAGTTTGCTCATCGACTGACCTTAACGTAAGGAGACCATCCTGCATTTCCAGGTGGGCCCGACGTGCTCACAGGGGCCTTAAAAGTGGGCGCAGGAGGCAGAGGGAGAGCCAGGGTCAGAGTGACGCCCAGTGAGACGGACTCGACTGGCACTGCTGGTTTTGAAGATGGAAGGGGCCGTGGAGGGATGCAGGCAGCCTCTGGGAGCTGAAAAGGCAAAGAAGCATTCTTCCCGAGAGCCTCCCAGAGGCACGCAGGCCAGCCAGTGCCTGGACTTTGGCCCAGAGGGACGCATCTTGTGTTGTCTCCAGGCACCAGCTGCCACAGCAGCAGTGAAACTGCACAGGGCTGTCCTGGCCCATTCCTGCCCCATTCCTGCCCCATTCCTGCCCCATTCCTGCTTTCATCACATACTTATTTGCCTTACTTATGGTCCAGATTTGTAATGTAAATGTTTACCATCTCCTTTAAAACTATAAGTTCCTTGAGGGCCAGCCTGTTTTCTTTTGGGTTTTGTTTGTTTTTAAATGTATATCTAAAGCACTCAGTACATCGCTCACCACTACATAGCCATGAAATACTTGCTCAGTTATTTGCTAGACTGTCTAAAAGTCTAAAAATTGAAGCAGCCAATTTGGCAAAGAGATGATACAAGCAAGAGCTGGTGTGAAATAAAATATGAGCGCCCATGAGCTTCTCTTCCATCAAACTGGAGCCAAGAATCACACCCAGGGCAGGGCTGTTCGCTGAAATCCTGTTTTCTCCGTACCTTTCTTAATTCTCACTTCGAGCTAGCAGCCAAGCCTTGTCTTCCCTAGGTAGAGGATTTGGGGCATGACAGAGTGCCCCTGTGGCAGGTCACTGGCTCCTCCCCACCTTTGCAATGGCCTAAGGCCTCTGAAGGGATGCGTGTCCTTTTGGTGGGGAGGAGGGAGGAAACCGGCCAAAGTGTAAGGAGGGTGGATCCTCGGAGCCCAGGGGGGCCCACTCGGCACTGGGCCTGAGTCCTCTTGCATGCTAGACCCTGGGCCTAGAGGTTCCCCACATTACCCCAAGCTCTCGGGTCCGCCCCCCCACCCCTAATACACGTAATGCAGGAGCCAAGAACGTTGAGGAGGCAGGTAGCTAGGGCAGTGGGGGTGTCTCCCATGGCCACATAGAAAGGCATCTGACCTGGGACCCTTGCAGAACAAGATGGAGTGGAGGGAGGCAGTGGGGAGGGAGATGACCCCAAGGCTGACCAAGATAGAATTTCCCACTAATCCACCAGGAAGCAGGAGGAGGGGTTGGAGTCAGAAGCACGCTGATTTAGAACAAAGACAGTTACACTCTGCATACGCAAGTTTGGCGACAACCCCTTTGGCTTTCAAGGAAGCTTTAATCCGGGTGGAGGCAGGCCTGGGGCGGGGTGGCGTGGAAGGGGCAACAGGCCTCTACTGTGCAGCTCAGGAGAGGGGACAGGGTGAAGCGGAGCTCTGGTGGGTTTCGCGGCGGCGCCAAGTTGGAGGCGTGTCCTTAATCGCATAGAAGTCGAGGCACAGATACATCAGAATGCAGCTCCAGATGCCAAGGGTGAGGAGGATGCCCAGGCCTGGTGTGGGCGTCTTCTGCTGCTCGGGCAGAAAGGCAGGCGCCTGAGGCAGGGTCAGGGCAGCGGCCGGCGGGCATCCTCCCCCCACCGGAGCCTCTAGCAGCAGCCTCCAGGCTGGGCTACCTCACGTCCTGCCTCCTGGTGCCACGTCCCCCAAGACTGAGAGCATATGAGGGGGGCAGAGTCTGCATGAGCACAGCTGAGGGCTGAGGCCGATGCACCCTGAGCCCCTGCCTTTGGGATGACAGGGTACCAGCTGGGACAAGGCACATCTCGGATGGGTCTACCTACCCCTGATTGTGGCTGTTCTTTAGGGCACACAACATACATTTCTCCTGCAGAGGACAGAAACGGCACAAGATCGGTCATTTTTCCCTGGCCCAACACGGCCAGACTGCTGGGCACCTCGTCAGGTTTTGCTATGGGACAGGACAGAACAATACAGTGGCACTTGGGGGTCAGGCACATCCAGGGTTGAGCCCTACTTGGTCATGACTTAGGAATCTCCCCAGGCCTAGAGGGAAAGACCCCAGAGAGGGCTTCAGGCTCCAGGGCCTGCCGGGCCGCGGATGGTGAAACCAGTCCCCTTAGGGCCTGTGGTACGAGAGGGAGGAGCGGCCCAGGGCGCAGCTCCCCAGCAGCGTGGGGCTGGGCTTCACTCACGTAGCAGGTCCCACATTGATGAAGGGAGTCCAGCGGGTCCTTTTTGAGTTTCTGCAGTGCCATATTCTTCTTGTGAACAGGCAACGCCATTCCGTCAGCTTCCTCTAGCTTCTTGAGCCGGATCTGCGAGTCTGGGTCAGGCTTTCTCACCTGCCCGAGTTCCTGAAGCTCCTTTGGGCCCCGCCTAAGGGGACTGGGAGTCAGGCAGGGGCGGAGTTGGGGAGACAATTTCCAACGTGACAAGGAGACACCCATGGCACGGTGGCCGTGGAAGGCCTTGACTCCAAGCCAGGGGGCCACGGAAAGCGAGACAGCCTCTCAAAGGGTCTGAGAGTCCTCTGAACCCCAAGGGCATTGAGCAAAGGGAAGGGGAGACTCTTCAGGGAGGAGAGAGGGGTGCAGGTTGTACTTACAGCTTGTTGTTCTTCTGTATATTTATTAAAACATCCATCTTCTCATCCATATCCTTCTGCATCTCCTTCAGGAGAGAAGTCAAAGCTGGAATCTACATCGCGAAGGGCTCTGAGGTCCCTTCCTCCTGCCTCTCCGCAAACCACTCAGAGGTCACACCTTGGCCTCTTACTTCCTCGGAATCCTCACCGGCCTTGGGTAAGGGGGTTTATGGGGTGTCATGACACGGGCTGCCCCCTCCCCTCCCCCACTCCACACTGAGGCTGAGCAACAGGTAGAGCCATCAGGGGCTTGTCCGAAGACTCCAGGTGAGTCAGAGGCCGGGAACTGTTTTACCCGAACTCACACTTGGATGAAACCATTATCAGCCTCAGTTCTATGCCTATAAAACGATAGAACCTAGAAGACAAATTATGTGACACCCCCCAAAAGACACTTTGATTCCAACGTTTGGACCCCTGCCACGCACCCAGATACTGTATATTTGTTCACTCCATCTTTTACCCAATTCCTGGCAGAAATGGTCAAAACAACATCAAACTGACAGTGTCTCAAACGGCACCTCACGTTTATTATTTACTAAGAACTGAAAGGATAGTAAAATCTTCTCGGCAAAGTTTAGATCTATACATTTGACCTGGGAAAACTGGATAGGAATAGTGGTCATAAAAGAAATTCTGAGATGGCAGATAGTATCAGAGACAATATTTGTTATCGACATAACAGGGTTGGATCAAACATCATAAAATATAAACTAAAAATAATTAGCTTAAAGGAAAATAATTTTAATTAAAAAAGTGAAAGATCTGGAAACAGTTTACTGAAGGGCAGTAAAAACTTGATCAAGAAATCATACTGTGTGATTGGGGAGAAAAAGGGGCTCTGTACTATTTTAAATGAAAATAAACACACACACACTAAGAAATCATACTGTCTGGGTGGAGATTATTTCAAAAAGTACTTTCTTGGAAAGCATTTTTAAATGTTGCTATAAATTTTGAATAAAATATTTGTATTCATAAGTAGAGTCAAAATATCCTTGAAGTCAAACTTGCCCTGGGTCCAAAAAATCAGAGTCAAAACATCCCATATTCTCACAAGTCTCCCCATCACTTCAAAGGCCTCATGTCCCAAAGTGACTTCTTCATTGTCTCTTCTAAATCGGTTCTGTTTCCCTACTACCCTTGTCATTGTCACCACTTTCTTCTAATCACACAGATGCAAACTTGGGTGTCATCGTGGATTCTCGCCTCTCCTTCATTCTCCATCGTGAATCGGTCACCAAGGATGCTATTCTTCCTCCGATGCATCTTTCCCATTCGCCCTCCCCTTCAGTTCCTGCGCCTGGCCCAGCTCTCTTCACCTCCAGCCCCTTGCGGCTTCCTGTCGGATATTTTTGTTCCAGACGACCCCTCCCTGCTCCCCGGGGCCCCGGCCACCTTGCAAACAGCTGCCGACTGGCTCAGCTTTCTGAAATGCTGCTCCTTGCATGCTCTTTGATTAACAGTCTCCAGAGGCCCCTTGCTGCTTACACAGCCAAGTCCCAACCTGCCTGCGTGTCTTTCAACAGCCTTCATTACCCGCCGCCTGGGCGCCCCTTCCGTTTTATTTCTCACAGTTTCCCCCAAAGATCCCCCTTTTATGACTGATCTCCCCACAGGCCGCGATCCGCTTCATGTTCCTCCTGCCTCCACGCTGTGCGCAAGCTGTGCCTGCGCCCGAAATAGCCTCCTTTGTGCCTTTCAGGCCCAGCCCTGCCCACCAACAGAATGCTCGCTGTTCGCGTCTCACTACAGAAATAACACTTGCCCTTTGCAGAAAATCTGGATAACACGGAAGAATAGAAAAGAAAAAATGATCATCACCTAGAAACAACAATAACCATTTTGGTATATTTCTTTCCAGTCTCTTTCCTGTATGTTCATTTACCTATTGTTTCCCATTTAGTTGAGATCAGCCCGCGTGCGTGACTTGTATCTTGCTTGGTTCACTTCTCATTATAAGCACTCTTTCTGAACTGTCTCTGACAGATCCTAAGTTTCATTATATGGGCATTCCATAATTTAGTTCGCTATTTATCTAGTGGTAAATTTGTGGTTATTTCCAAGTTTTTCTAACTGTTCTCAGAGGTTAAACTCTGAGAAGTGGAACTGATAAGTCAAAGGGTTTGGACGCTTTTTAATACCTACGGTCTAAGTCTTTCTCAGTTCTGTACAAACCTGAACTCTGGCCAGCAGTACAAGAGCATTCCTATCCTATTCTGTAATTGTCATAAATAGTTTGTTTGAATGTGACACTTATCTAATCAGTGTTTTCATTTGCATTTATTTATTACCCACGAGGTAAACTCTTTTAATGTTTGTTTGTTTTTTTTAGTTATATTCTCTTCTGTGCATTGTTTGCTTTTTAATTGTTTATGGTGCTTTTCTGTTATAGTTTCAAAATTTTTTGTTGTTAAATATATCAACATTTCCTTTGTGATTTCTCCCGTTCTATTTATGCTTAGAACATCTGGTTAAATACTTATATATGTTTTCTTCTTATTGGTTTTTAGTATTTAAATTCACTTTGTAGACCATGTTATTTTATAGAGTTAGCTGAATTAAGTCTTTTCTTCATACAGTCAAGCGATGTTAATATTACTTACATAATCCTTTCTGTCTCTCTGGCCTTTCAAAAACCATCTTCATCGTATTTTACATTGTATAGGGCTGGGGTTCCCAAACTGGAATCATGTGGGGATCTTTAAAAAATACTGGCCCTGGACCTCATCCCAAGGGGTTCTGATGTAATTGTCACCGGTGCAGCCTGGGTCGAAGGGGGCAGGTCAGACCCACAGTCCAGGCGATTCCAATGTGCAGCCAAGGCGAGTAACTACTGCAGCAGTGCTGAGGACATGGTCCTCAAACCGGGGCGAGCATCACATCACAGTCACTCGGAGCTTTAAGCAACTGTGCCCCACCCTGATCACGTGGGCGGGGCCTGGGCATATGAACTTCAGAAATCCTCACAGGTATTCTCATTGCACCCCGGCAGAGAGGCTGTTACAGGGGTATCCTCGGGCAGTACCACCTTAATTAGATTACTGTGCCTTTATTATGCACTTTAATATTGAGTAGGGGCAATTACAACTCTTGAAAATTTACAGATATCTGCTTTTGCCTATAATGCTTCTACCTTGATGGCTCTCAAACTTTCACCAGGAGAACGTGAAAAAAATCCAAGGTTGGAAGTCCCATCGAAACAGGACCTGGGCTCTGTTTTGTTTATTTGTGCTGGTGATTCTGCAACACACCAAAGTCTGAGAACCACGATTCTAGAATCTAGATAATCCTCCTAGTGATTGTTGAGCTCAAAAATGGTCCTACTGGGCTTTTGGTAAGATTTGCATTAAGTTTCCAATGTAGCCTTCAAGGCTCAGCCGAAGTCTCCCTTTCTCTATAAGGATGTTCCTGGTTATTACAGACCACCTTCATTACTCACTTTTCTAAACTCTTAATTAACTGATACCCAGTTATCATTTAGTTTGTTGTTTACGTGTTAATTCGCAATAGAGTCTGGGGTATCTCTTTCCACAAATCCTAGTATGGTACTGGCCCAAGAAAGGCGCTCAGTAAATGCTTACCTTCATAATCTCCACAAATTCCTGGAGTTTATCAAAATCCTTGTCCATCACGTCTTTTATCTAACAAGGGAGAAAGGCACAGAGCATATTACTGACTGTGGAGTAATCTCCGGGGTATTTTAAGCAAAGGGCGACAGCTGCTCTGCTGGAGTGAGCTGGATCAAGCTCAAGGAATGGACAAATAACGGCCCATTGAAGCCACTTTCTTCCCAAGGGGTCAATGAAGGGACTTGGGTGCAGGTAACATAAAGTCACCACCACCACCACCAGCCTTGGTACAACTTAGATCTGGCAGCTTCGATTACACCTTCTCGCGGGAGCATTCCCCTTCTTTGGAAGGATGCTCTAGGTGGTCCCATAAAAGAAACAAGAGGAGAGGTCTTGCTCTGCAGCTTGCCCAAGGGAGGTAAGAAGAACTGAACTGGTCCCTGACTGCCCCCAAATTCCAATCAGCTCCTCTCTGTCACTAAAGTTACATTTCCCCAACCTTATCCATGAGGCACCTTAGAGAATCCTTACCATCCAAACATGGGCTTGAGCATCAAACCAGAAGTAGGTATCCTAAGCTGCCGGCACTTAACTGCTCTAGGGGACTCGGGCTGAGCCCGTCCGAGAGCTTTTCCCATCCCACTTCTATTCCCCCTGGCTCAGGCCCCACGCTTTCCTGGACGCTGCTCTTTACCTCCAAGCTCTGGGGTCTCATCCTGTTACCTGTTTTATCTCTTCCATTTTTTCCTTCAGCTCTTCCCTCACCTCCCTGAGATCATTCTGAGGACATAAAATTGGGGAAAGGGGGGATAAAGAAATGTCTTAGATGGAAAAGAAACTGCACATGAGGAAAGGAAAGACCCCAGGGTGTGGACAGAGGAGGGGCGGGAGACGCACCTCCCATTAGGGAGGAAAGGGTGCTACTGAGAACACAGGGGAGTGGGACGTCCAGGCAGCAGGCGCCTCCGAAACTTCCGTGATTTGATCGCCCCAAAATGTACAGATAACCACAAATGAGGCTCATTCTACAAAACGAATGGTCTATAATCCTCAAAAATGTCAGTGTCCCAAGAGACAGAGGTTGAAGAATGACAGGAGGCTAAAGAGACACGGAGCCTGGATGCGACGGGCGATCCTAGGTTGGGTCCCAGACAGAGAGGCTGTTTTTTCTTTTGTTATGAAAGACATTTGGGGAGTGTTGTTGAAATTAGAATAAGGGCTGTAGATGAGTATTGTGTCAATGCTAATTTTCTGATTTTGAGATTTGGATAATTTTACTGCGGCCATGTAAGAGAGTGTTCTTGTTTTTAGGAAATTTTAGAGAAACATGCTCTCATATGGTTCAGGAAACATATATATTGTGTATGTGTGAATACATACATGTATGAGAGAGAGAGAGAACTACGATAAAATGCCAACATTTGGGGAATCTGGGTGAAGGGTATACAAGAATTCATTATGGAATTTTTTGAAACTTTTCTGTAAGTCTGAAATTATTTCACAATAAAGTTAAAAGAAACAAACCAAAAGAACCAGAGAGAATGGAGTCACCGGGCCTGATGCCCAAAGTTTATACCCCATGGAAGTTGTTCAGCGGCCCCCGTTCTCCCTCCCCCTGCCCTTCACTGGGGTGATCCCACCCCTGCCACCTGGGTTCATACACACACCTTTAGCTCCTGAGTCCCTCTTGGTTTGGTAAATGGCCCTTCTGGTTTAATTCCTTTGTAGTCATATGTCTGTTGATTGAAACCAGAAACACAGGGTATTGGAAATCTGGTGTGGGGTAGATAAGGCAGAAGAGATCACCCCGAGTTTCTGTTCCTCCCTCCAGGTCAGGGTAGACAGGTGAGAGCTGGTGGCCCCACATGCACAGCAGTGCCCTCCACCCTTCAATTCTCTCTGAGCTCATCTCATTCCACTCCCCTCCTGGCCCACTGGGCCTCAGCTCTCTGACCCTGAACCGCCAGGCTCACCCCTGCCTCAGGGCCTCTGCACAGCTGCTTCCTCAGCCCACAGTGCTCTTCTCAGTCTTTGAGTGGCCAGAGTCTCCTCCTTAGATCTTGGCTCAAAGGGAGGCCTTTCCTGACCCCCAGTCTACAACAGACCTCCATCAGGTCTCCCTACTTTAATTCTCTGCATAGCACACTACTGAATTTTTTCTTATTTATGCATTTAGCCCATTAGTTATTAATGTGGTGTTCTATGAGAGCAGAGAGCTTGTTTGTCTCTTAATGTACCCCCAGCACCTGGGACAGGTCTTGGCCACCAGCAACAGCAAATGACCCCTGACTCCAGGTCACCTCCCCATGGCTCTCAGGCCTGGCTGCCGGCATGGACTCAAAGGAGCTTCTTACTTTGATCGGCTCTGGCTTCAATTCCAGGCAAACTGCCTTGTAGTTCTTGTTCTGTAGAGAGGCGATTGGAATTCAGGACAGGCGTCCGGACCGAGGAGGTTACCACGCCGGCCCCCGGCTCTCGCAGGAGTACCCCCCACCCGGCCCTGCCCATCCATCTGTGCTTGAGCCCGGGCCTACATGTCCCCCAGCACCTGATTTTGTCTTGCAGTTACACATCTCCCATGAGCATCCGCCTGCCCACTCAGCAGGCAGCCCTCTCCCTGCTGGGGGTGCCGGGGCGGGGGAGCACTTTATGGTAACTCTAAGGAAGCCATGTAAGTACAATTTGAGGAGCACAGACTCAGGTCCTAACCTCAGCTGTCTGCCCTACTGGCCATGTCAACTTGGGCAAGTTATTTAGTCTCTCTGGCCTCCATTTCCTCATCTGTATAGTGGGAGTAATAATCATTTATATAATAAAGTTAGTATACACCTTAGACATGCCCATTAGACGCGGGCCCTGTGCGGGGTCACAGCCCTGGGAGTGGTTGGGGGTGCGGTTCGGTACTGTGTGTTCCCGAGGGAGTGAGCAGAGCCTTTTTCCCTTCCCAGCCCAAGGCCAGGAATCAATCCCGCCCTCCTTCCAGGCTGAGAGGCTACTTCGTGCTCAGAACAGAGAAAGAGAAGCCAAGCTTTCATCAGGGCGGTCTCTGTACCCCGCCCACCCCATCTCCGTCCAGTGGGGGCTCAGAAGCCCCACATGGCCCAGCTCTCTCTCCTTTACCAGGTTTGTTTTCTTCAGTTCTGCCCTCTTGGCCGACATGATGGAGGAGGCCAGTGTTCTTTTCCCAACCTCCCCACGATGGGCTCTGTGACCAGGCCACTGGCCTATGCAGATTACAGGCCAAGGGGAGGGCAGAGTGAGTGACCACCTCTTTGTGTGTGGAGCATCTGAGGTCACAATGCCCAGGACCCACATGCCAGCCTGGCGTGTCACCACAGCTTTGAGCTTGGAGCGCCTTGGCCACTGAGATGAGGCACTCAGGTCAGGTTCCAAAGCCACGGTCTGGGGACAGGGTCCTGCAAAGTCCACCCTGAGGGACCGTGCCTGCTCTGGCCGAAGCCCAAGGCACACCTCAGGAGAAGCAAGAACTGCCGGCTGCTCCCCAGCAGGCTCGTCTCCCTGCTGAATGGGCCAGGAGGAGATGTCTGCCAGGACAACGGGCTTCCCTGAGCCCACGCAGTTCCCTCCGCCACACCCTCCTGACATGGACGGACCCTTCCTTGGGCCAGAGACCGTCTTGGGTTGAGAAGGCTCTCTGGTTCAAGGTGCAGGTACCATGCTAAGCTGGGTCTTTCTCTACTGTGGGGGTCCTGACGGGGCCTCCAGTCCTGGCAGGATGATTTCTGATTCCCTGGCTGATGGCATGGCTAGCCCTGTCCCCTTCCCCCGCCACCTCAGTCTCTTCTCCTCCTTCCTCTATCATCCTGGGAGAAGGTTGTGGCAAGAGCCACCTGTGGACCATGCTAAAGGTGAGAAGCCTCTGGGGGTGGGGCGGGGGAAAGAATACTAAAGAAAAGGCCATTCTGAGAGTAGCTGTAATTTGTGCTTCAAGAGTCAAAGGGACATGACCTCCCACAGGAGCTAGAATCACTCAGGACCTGGGTTAGAAGCCTAATTTCTCTTTTCTCTCATCCCTGGGCAGTCCACTTCCTTCTTCCCTGTCATTTCAAATACTAGTTGCTCCCGAAAAGGCCACCTTGGGAATTGAGGACAGTCGGCACAGGCACACAGGAACCGACGCAAACTGTAGGTGAAGCCCGCGCCCGCCCCCGGTAATGACTCCTCACACCCGCCTCCGTTCCAGCCCTGCGTGCGCCTGTCCTTCCCAGAGGCCGTGAGCCCGAGAACTTCCTGGGGAGCTGCCCGTGGCCTTTCCTGGGGGTTATTTCGCAGCCCCCAACCTGGTGACAGCTCTTGACCTTGCTCTGTCACAACCAAAGGAGGATGTGACTGTCACTCTGTTTAGTGCGTGCGTGTGGGGAGCGGAGGGGGAGCTTCCCAGCACCACCCCACACCCATGCAGGTTTCAAAACACCCTACAGGCCTGAGCATGAAACTCCAGTGAAAATGACTGACTCCCTCTCCACAGTTACGGCCCTGTGAACGTGCGCACCGTCTCCTCCTCGCGGCGGCTGGAGGTCTCCCTGCACCGGCAGCGACGTTTCCTTTGCTTGGCCGAGCTGAGCAGCTGTTCAGTGAGCCCCCTCCTAGCCGAGCAGATGACAGGAGCCCACGGGCCTATCCATCAGCAAACTGGGTCTTAAAAGAAATCAGGGTCTCATTGTGAAACTGCTCTGTAAGGGATACATATAAAATCATCACTGTTTGGACAGAAATTTAACAAGACCCGCAGCTCCAGGCGTGTGCCTGCTCACAGCGTTCACTGTCCACGCTCCCAGTATGTCCCTGTTGTCATTGATACGCGGGAAGGGCTGAGGAAATCCGTTTGACAAACCCAAGTCAAGGAGTCGCACATTGTTTTCTCCACTCGAGGTCTCGCCGCTGCATGAAGCCCTAGGTGGGCCCGTGACGTCGGGTGCTGCTGCGGCCCAGCTCTGTTCCCTGCAAGCCGCAGGCCGGCCTCCCCGAAGGCTGCCAGCTCCATTCTTTCTAACCCCTGTCCATGGCAACACCCGCTGGTGGGGGGGCCAGGAGCACACAGCCCACCCGGGTTCCGCTGGAGTTTGGTGAAAAAAGAGCATTCACAGCAGAAAGAGAGAGAGAAGCCGCCACACGAGCCTCTTCTCCAAGTTGACGTCATTTGGATTTCCTTTTCTTTACAAGGGTCCTGGTTTTTCAGCTTCCTGAAGACAGTGATGTGTGGAAAGTCTGGCGGGAAAGAGGGGATTTTAATATGGCCTTGGGCCTCTGAGTTTGGTCTCTTGTGATTCCAGGGGTACAAAATCCCGGGATCTGGCCTACGATGAAGCCCAGGCTCAGCCGCATGTGGGCCCCCAGAAAACGTGTCATCCATGCTACGGGGACTCTTTCAGCACCGAGTGGCCCTGTGATCTAAAGGCCTTGGACTCAGGCAGAATATTTCATCAAGGTGCCTGAATCCTGATGGCTGTGGTCTCCACTCCAGACCCAGGTGACTGGCTCTCACAACACCCTGGCAACACTCCACAGTCGGGTGCTGTCCTCAGCCAGAGGGGCTCGCTGGTTCCTACCCCAGAACTTCTCACATACACATTTCAGAGACTTAATGCGATTGGTGACTTCATTGTTCCCCTTGACTGATCCATAGACACCTCCGGAAGCTTTGCCGCCCTCAGGACGGTTACCTTTGCTGGTTGACGTTACCTTTGCTCATTGACACGTTGGTTACTATGCAATTTCTGATCATCGCTATAAATAGTGTGTCCAATCTTGGCTAGGATCATAATCCTATTACATTGTTTCTGTGGAAAGATTATCCGGTTTCTACCATGGGAACATCTAGTACCTCTATTTCAGGAACAAAACGTAATGTTCTGAACCGATGAACGTAAATCTCCAGCTAATTCAATACACCTAACAGTTAGTGAAAAGTCAGAGCGAACGCATTGTGTGAGGACTGCAGGCTTTTTCCTCCTGTGCGTTCACAGACAGGGGCATGTTTGCCAGGGCCTCGCAGGACCTGGGGGAACCTGTTCCCACTCCCACAGCCAGCAGCGAGAGCCGCCTGCCGAGTGCGATAAAGAGCCACCAACAATCAGAGGCTCCCCTGCTCCTGCCAAATGGGGCTCCTGGGCCGCTTCACTTGGCCTGTGTCCCTTTACCTCTTTGCGTGGAGTCCAAATAGAGGACGGAGGCTATACTCCTGGCTCTTTTGGCCTCTGCTCGAAGGCTCTCTAGACATGCTGTCCTAGCCCCTAACAGCCTTCCCTCTACCTCTGACACCTCCGAACGCCTGTTTATCATGGAAGCGATAAAACTGAGCACATCCTCTAGGATGGCCCTTGTTGGGAGATTATAGTTGACCCTTGAACAACACGGGTTTGAACTGCACTGGTCACTTACATGTGGACTTTTTTCAATAAATACGTACAGCACTATAAACGTATTTTCCTTATGATATTCTTAATATTTTCTTTTGTCTAGTTTTATTACAAGAATACAGTATATAATACACATAACATACAAAATTTCTGTTTATCGACTTTGTTACCTATGAGGCTTCCTGTCAACAGTAGGCTATCAGCAGTAATGTTTTGGGGAGTCAAAAGTTATATGTGGATTGAAAACTGAGCAGGGGGTCAGCACCCCCAACCCCTACAGTTGAGCTGGCTCTCAACTGTGTTTTCTGCATGGTGGTCACGGGGGATCCACGGGAGGATTCCAGCGTTAGTCCTGGGAGCCGCCTGCATCACTCCCCTTCTCTGGCTAGCCGGCGACCACAAGGACACACCCAACTGCAAAGCATGCTGGGACAAGCGGCCAAGGCTCTCCCGAGGATAAGAGGAAATGGGTTTAAGGAGCAGGTAGCCAACCTCTGCCACGCCTTCCTAGTGCATCTCATCTGCCTTATCACAAATGCCCTCGTAAGAAAACTTAACTGTATTCTTCTGTTTTTAGTGCAAAAGGGAGGTAGCTGAGAAGGTCTGAAAGGGAAGCTTGCGGTGGACACTCGAGCTGGGATTAAAACTCCCAGCAGAAGTGAACTGGCAGAGTTAGAGCTCGGGTTCAGGATCCACCTCTTTGTCACCTGAGTGGCCAATGGGCTGAGATGTAGGGACAGAGATTGTAACAATGATCCTGTTTGTCCAGGGCTTTGTAATACAACAGTCCCAGTCTATCCCAGTCCCACCCTGCAGAAGGCCCTGCAGACCTCTCTCCCCTCTTGCAGGCACCAGACTGTGTGACAGAGGAACCCCTGGGGCCCTGGGCTCCAACTTGAAGCGAGAAGGGAGGCATAAGTGACACTACTCCTCTGGGTGGCGAAACTTGTGCGAAAATTGTTCCCTGGGGAAGACAACTTGCACCGGATCAAACCCTGAAGCAAGCCACACATTTGCCCAGCCCCTTAAAACAAGTGCTACTTTATTTTTACCTAATTACTGATTAAACTAAAGGGATTCCTTTGGGTTTTCACCCCTCTAAAAATGGTGACAATAACAACCCATCCAGAGAACTGTGACTGCTGGGGCCTGCCTGGCCTCAGCCTTCCCCTCTCAGGGGCAGGTCCAGGACATCCTGGTCCAGGCTCAGGGGCAGGCCAGCTCTCAGCAAGGAGCTCAGATTCACTGTGCAGGGGACTCTACCTTGAGTCCCCTGCTGGTTCAGGACATGTTTACTGAGCACTTACTATGTGCCAAGCACTCTGCATGGCCCTGGCCCCTAGGACTCATCACTGATGGGGGCAACAGAGGCAACAACAGGCTCATACTTACAATATGGTGAGCAGGCCCAGGCTGCTGAAGGAGCCCAGTTCTTGGAGCTGGCTCTCTGCCGTGTTCTTCTGGATCCCAATCCTGGCCTTGAGAGCTTCCCAGTACCCTAGTTCCCAGGTTCTTCCCTAAACCTCAGCACAGGAGCCAGGCAGGGCCCTGCTACCCACCACATGCCAGACTTGCCCAGTGCTACCACCTGCCTGGCCCTCTGAAGATGACATGGTCCCTCTGCTCGTCAGTGGGACCAGCCCTCCATGCTGGGCCCTGGACAGTGAGTGAATACCTGTGGCCACAGATGAAAGGGGTTGTCCTTCCAGCATAGCTCCCAGCCCATCCCAGCAGGAGTGCTGCACACCAAAGCAGCTTTCTCTGCTCCATCTGGCCCAAGTTCACCTTCATCTGGCCTTGTCACACTATACAGCAGTTTGGACTGGGCTTAAATCTACATAGCCTCTAGCAGCACAGAACAAGGTGTCCTCTGGGCTGTGTGTGTGTCAAGCTGATAATTCACTGTATCTGAGTGTCTGCAGGTAACACATTCCTGTCTGAGCGGTCCTGTGGGTTCTGGCCTCAGGAAATACAGGCAGACCTCGTTTTACAATGCTTTACAGATGTTGAGTTTTTTTTACAAATTGAAGACCCTCTTCCAGTTAAAAAGGTTACAGCCTGCTTTATTGCAGTGGTCTGGAAGGAACCCGCAGTATCTTGGAGGTGTGCCTATAAGGGGATACTCATAAATGTAACCACCCTTGGGGTTTGTATGTGGCCCTCCCTCACCTCTCAGAGGACTGGAATCACGGAAGCCCCGGAGTTCACAGGCAGGAGGTGCAGTGCTGGCCTGGGGTCCTTCAGATTTGTCTTGCTGACCCCACTCGGGAACCTCAGCTGGCCTCCTTCCTGCCAGACCCCCAGGGCCTTCTATTATGCCTTCCACTTGGTTACCTGTATGAGGGTTCTTCAGAGAAACAATCCACAGGAGGTGGCAGGGGTAGTGTCTTCCAGGCCAGGATTGTCAGCTTCTCTCCTGTCCCCAGGGAGCGGCCCTCAGAGGCTGAGGCACAAATGGGTGGTGTCCCTGGGATGAAGTCATCTGAGGCCATCACTGCACAAGAGAATACTGTGGCAGGACATTGTTGTGGAAGCATTAACAACTCTTTCCTCTTTCCTTTGCCTTTCAGAGGGGCTGTTTGCCCTTTCTTTCCTCTGGGAAGAATGTAAAGGGTGGAGGGCAGAAAAAAAAGTGTCTTCCAGGCTGTGGTTTCCAAAAGCCCAGCCCTTAGGGGAACAGAGGGAGCTCTGGGCATAAACAGGATGTTGGGAGGGAGGGAAGGGGGGGGGGAGAGAGTGAAAGCTCAGGGAGAGCTGTTCTTGCTTCCCCAGAGAAAGTGCCTTGGTCCCTGATCTGTGCTTAATGAGGGAGCCGGAGCCTAGACCTGGGCGGGGCTGAAGTAGGACCTGTTTGGGCCCATTACCTCTCCACCTTATGGTTTCCAGTGCCCTGAAGTTGAACTGCCGCCCTGCTACTTCCCACCTTGTCTTGAGCAAGTTATTTCACTTGTCTGAGCCACAATTTTCCCACCTCTGAAATGGGGCTCATGGCCTGTCCCAGTGGTATGGCTGTGGGGAGAGCCCAGCAAAGCCTGGCCCACGCGGGCCAATTCCTTCTCCCTCCCCAACCCCCGTTTCTCTCCTTCCACTCCTGCCCTCCTGGCCCCTGAAGACCCTGGGGGCCTAACCTAGCCTGTCTTCTGCTCCCCACTCCCTGCCACCCCAGCAGCCAGCCCCAGAGCTGGGCTCCCCTGCCCCGGCTCTGCTCATCGGTTTCCTGAGCCCGGTTGCCTTCCCTGTCACTCGCAGGACACACAGCTTTCTTCCGGCTGCATCCCCAGCACCTCACACAACCCACGGCTGGCAGGCAGTAGGCACCGAGTGTTTGTTTAGTAAAATCTGACAGTTTGGGTAGGAAAGAGGAGAGTGGAGTGCAAGGAAGAAGGGACCAGATGTCCAGGTGCAGCCTCGGCCAGAGGTGAGGACCCTTTCCTCGGCCGCCGGTCCTGTGCTGAGGCCATGCTGGGTGCCGGGCTGCGGGTCCCCCTCTGCGCAGCAGGTAAGGCCCCCTCCTCCCCCTCCCACACACACACTGGGCTCCCTGCAGGGTCTGAGGGAAGGGGGCCTGTCCCCTGAGGCTCCCAGGTTTCAAGGCTGAAGGGGGTAAACAGTGGAAAATGATGTTTTTCAACTGTCAGTCTAGGCCCGGTGAAGCCTCAGCTGCCCCTCCGCTGCGGGCTGGCTGGGCTCCTCGGCTCCCTTCCCAAGGCCCAGTGGCCAGCACCCACAGCCTGCTGTTCTGCATCTCATTTCACGCACTCATGTCCTCACGGAGGCGTCTGACCAACAAGTATTAGTTGCGTGCCTCGTAGGTGCCTGGCTTCGACGGGCTCACATTCTACTGGGGGTTAAAGACATTCGGCAGGAAGACAGTAAATAAAATGATTGTAGAACGTGACAAGTGCAGAGAAAGAAATAAGCAGGGTGACAAGAAGGAAGTCTTAGAAAGGTCTTTCTGGCCTCGGAGGCGACAGCAGCAGGACCCACTGGGGCCAGGGCTGTGAGTCCCAGCGAGCGGCCTGTGACTTGGGCCAGAGAGGCAGTGGGCATGGAAAGTTCAAGAAGGTTCAGGATACACGTTGGCTGTAGATCTCATGGGATTCGCTGTGGGACTGGGTGCCAAGAAGGAGAGAAAGGGAGGGACCAAGCGTGACTCCTGGGCTGGGGCTGGAGATGTTGGAGGGAGGGGAGCCATTTAACGAGCTGGGGGGGACCAGAACGGAGCAGACTGGAGGGTGAATGCGTATGGACAGAATGACAGCCGGAGGGAAGCATGCAGGAGCTCAGTGGTGGAGGGCAGAACCTGGGAGGCCTCAGGATACTGTGTTTTCCTTTAGGGTTTTCATTAGACCCTAAAATCAATGTGGTGGGCCACAGGCAGTGATTTTTAAAAAATTAAACAGATTAGGATAAAAAAATGTCAGAGTGAATCACAGGAAAGAGTAATATTTTTTTTCTATTCCCTTTCTCCGACACAGCGGTTCTCCAATTCTTCTCAGCAGCAGGCAACATCCTGAACTCCGGTAAGTGTGAGGAGCTTTGTTCCTTTTGGCAAGTGCCTTCCTGGTCCTTTTGCCTGTGCCTCCTGCACTGGGCACAGGCTGGGCACTCTGTGTGCCAGCTCTTCTGTCTTATCTTTCCTCTTCTACGGCATCTGGCTTGAGGCTGGTTCCTTAAGGCCTAGGACCCCCAAGATCCTGGCCGCAGGCCCTTCATCCCTCTCAACCCTTCTGCACAGCAGTTGTGGGCCAAGGAGAGCAGCCCTGACCAGCCTTGTTTACTGGGACCCTGGCAAGGGTATGGAGGCAGGAAGGAAGGAAGCCAACGCTGAGGTCTTGGGGCTTGGGGTTGGCTCCCAAGAGAAGTTTGATCTGCTCATTAGTTCGTTTGCTCATTCATTCATTCATTTTCAACACAGTGAGTCCTTCTGATGTCCTGGGCACTGGGAATATAATGATGACTATGGCTTGTTGTCTGCTCCCAAGGTGCCTGGACCTGGTAGAGGAGACAGACAAGCAAAAAGTCCCCTCCCCCAGGGCTTTTAGAAAATTCTGATGCTGCTCCCAGCACATTCAGGATCTTGCTGTAGGGTGGGCCTGAGCATTGGTGAACTTGAAAGGCTTCCCCGGTGATTCTGTGTGCAGCCCCTATTCTGAGCCCCTAACACCTACGTCAGGGCAGTACCATGGGGTGACTAAGGGCCTGGACCTGGAAGCCTCACCCATGGTCCTTGGGTCCTGGCTCTATCCCTTCCCACTGGCTGGGCTTGGCCAAGTGGCTTAACTCTCTGGACTTGGTTTCCTCAGTTGTCAAATTGGCACTGTGACACCTATCCTAGGGGGTTGTTGGAAGGATTCATTGAGCTAAGGGCACAGCATGAGTGCTCAGGGAGCACTATTGTTATTAAGCACTGACAAAGGAGCACCACAGCATGGAGGGAGGGCACCTACCCAGAATGGGGCAGAGGGGTGAGGAGCTAGCTGGGCAACGGGAAGGGGGAGATGAAGGGATTGAGGGAGCACATGGGGGTGGCCAGTTCTTCCAGGCCAAGAGAGCTGCTTGTGCAAAGGCCCAGAGGCAGAGCTGTGGGCAATGGGAGGGCTAGCGGTGAGGAACGGAGAGGGAGAGAAGAGGCTGGGGAGGCTGCTTGTGGCACGGCTGAAAAGTGCTTTGGGGACTAGGGGTGGGGTGGAGGTGGCCATACGGTGACAGCCTCTCCTGCCCCAGCCCTGCAGCAGGTGAGCAGCGGCAAGACCTTCTCCAGGGTGGAGGAGAAGCTGAGCTGGATGGACGCCCTGCAGTACTGCCGGGGTCAGCACACGGACCTGGCCGACCTGCAGAGCATGAACAGCATGAGCAGCGTGATGACCCTCTACTCCCTCACCAGCGGCACCGAGGCCTGGATCGGCCTCTTCTACAACGTGCGCGTTGGCGGCCTGAGCTGGTCCAGCGGTTCCACCTTCAGCAACCCCGTGTGGAGCGCGCTGCCGGTCTTCAAGGAGGGCATCTGTGCCACGCTGTACTCCGTAACCATTGTCCCCAACCTGGGGGCTGCCTCCTGCGCAGCTCAGAAGCCCTTCATCTGCTACTACGGTGTGTTCACGGCCATAGTCTGTGGGCCCTGTCTTGCTTCACGGCTGCTTTTCAAGAGCAAATGAGAGCGAGAGAGGCCAGGGCTTTCCGAGGATAACTGTTACCTCATCCCTCTCGGCTATACTCCTCTCTTCGGCCTTAGTTTCTCTCTTCTGTCCCTCATTTCCAGGAGTTCATCAGAGAAATGGGTATAAATCAGGGTAGAGAAAAAGTAAAATCTGGAATGTTCCACTTCGTCCCCTCCTTCTGCCTATTATAGATTTAGGGGAAGAGAAAAGGAAAGGGAGGAAAAAGGCAAAGACAGGCCGGGGGTCCATTTGCTCCTGCAGAGAGGAGAGAAGAATTCAAGGTCTCTCCTCCTCACAGAGCATAGGGCGGTTCTGCCTCATGGGGGTGGGGGAATGTGGGCCAGCCGCTCTCTGGGGGACCCTCTGCTTCTGGGAGGTGGGTGGCGCAGCCAGCTCCTTATGGCTTCTCTGCAGGAAGTCCACTCTCAGTGCCCTTGGTGCTGGCTGGCCATCCTTGCCCCAGGCTGGCCCCTCTGCCCAGGTGGCCCATTCCACTGACCTTTGGCTGAGATCACATAGGGGGCTGGTTATAGACCAGAGCGCACTTTCCTCGAAAAAACTGCCAGTTTCTGCTTTTCTCTCAGTCAGTCAAGGCCCAGCCCAACTTTATACCACTCCGACCCCTCAAATAGGGGCACGGAGAACCGACCTGTTGAGTCTCCAGTTCTCCACCATGCCTGTCACAGGGCCTTGACATGTAGCCCACATGGCCCGGGTGTGACCTAGGATTCCCAACGCAGTGGGAGTGGGGTGCTAGGACAGGAGCCCCGCCAAGGAAGTGTCATTCTAGGACTCCACCCACTTCTCCATCTCCCAGAGCCGCACCACCAGCACACCCCTCCTCCCCGGCATCTGTTCTTGACACAATGAACTCTTACAAATGTAAATCAAACACTTTGCTTAAACACATTCAACAGGTCCCCTTAGCACTTACAATCACAACCCTTTTATAGCCACGGGGCCCTGCGCCATCCATCTCTTTGGCCTCATGTCCTATTTCTCTCCGTGGCCACACTGGCTGCCTCCTGCTCCTCAAACCCACACAGCCCCTTCCCACCTTAGGACCTGGCCTTTGCCTGGCTGGGGTCTTCCTTCCTACCTCTCCACAAGGCGTCTCCTTCTCATATTCTCTTTGGGAGAAAGATCCTGCTTGTCTTATATATCTGCTACTTTTCCAGGACCTAAAATAGCATCTGCCACACCATAGGAGCTCTATAGATGTATTTGTTGAATAAATGTAACTAGGAAGAAACGAGCCTGCCTAACCTTGAGCTAGGCTTCTCCCAATTTCAACTTGGCAGTTCCTGGTGCCTGCAGAGGATCCTGGGCAGCCCCACTCCTGCCCCGTAACTAGAGGTCTGTTTCTGTTTTCCAGACCCTGCTGAAGGGCATCACAGCCTCATGGAGCCCACTCTCAGTCTGACCACCCCTCCAGAGCAAGGTACACACCTAGGAGCCCCACCTTCCCCTTGACTTATCCACCAGAACCAGATGGCAGGGTCACCACACCTGGGTCCTCCCACCCCTCCATCTGGCTGAGGGATCCCCTGGCATTGCTGCCCCCAGGCTGAAACCCCTGGGGAGAGTCAATGCCTTTATTATTAAATGGACCCAGAGGAGGAGGTGACTTGATCAAGGTCTCCATTCAGAGAGTGGCTGAGCCAAGGCTGCATCCCAGCTCTTTGGATGCCCCTATCTTAGTGGCTTGGGGGTGGGGGCGTCGGTGGCACCTCCTCACAACCCAGGCCTATCCATGTGGTGTGTGGGGGGGTGTTCCCCTCTCAATATCACTGCCCTGGTATTTAAATTTTTTTCTTCATGTTTGGTGTGGAGAAATTTTGACAAAGGAAATACACTCCTCAACCAACCTGTCGTGTGGAGTCGGTTTTCTGCCTGTTACGGAGTATGGAGTTATGGAGTGAAAATGAGTTTTCTGAGGCAGGCACACCTGCATGTGTCCCTTGTCTTGCCATGCAATATGGCATGAGTTTGGGCAGGTTATCTTCCAGAGCCTTTCTTTTCTCCTCTATAAAATGGAATTAGTAACATCTACTTCTCAGGGTTATGACGCGATTTTAAAAGATGATGTATC
This sequence comes from Miniopterus schreibersii, assembly GCF_964146895.1. Taxonomy (NCBI): domain Eukaryota; kingdom Metazoa; phylum Chordata; class Mammalia; order Chiroptera; family Miniopteridae; genus Miniopterus; species Miniopterus schreibersii. Next base: position 19,357,088 of record NC_138119.1, on the reverse strand, counting down.
CACATGCATAGCTCAGGGCTGGTGAGAACTACGTGCTTAATGAATGATAGCTTTAAAAATCAGTTTAGATTAGGGAAGGTGAGGGAAATGTCAGGCAAATCTTGATAGGCTTCAGTGAACAGGTATGTGTCAAGAGAGCTAGGGGACCCCATTTGAATCTGAGGATGTGACTCCCAGTTCTGCAAACAGAGGTGCTTCCTTTCCTGATCTCCAGAATCAATCCCTCCAGTGGTGCCAAAGCACATCCTTTCCAGACTTCCGTTGTTTAGAATCACAGATGTGTGGTCTCTGTTCTTTGCCCCCAGCTGTGGTCCAGATTGGCGGACTGACCTTCAAGAGATTTGAACAACGAACGACGTGGCTGTCAGCGCTGCTGTACTGCCGTGCCCACCACACAGACCTGGCCGACCTGCAGCTGGTGACCGATGAGGCCGGCAAGGAGGCCCTGAAGTCCATCACCAATGAGACGGAGGCCTGGATTGGCCTCTACTTCAACGCAGCCTCTGAGTCTCTGAGCTGGTCCAGCGACTCGGGTGCCAGCATCCCCACCTGGCTGCAGGTGCCCAAGTTCGGGCCAGGATTGTGTGCGGGGCTCCGCACCTACGTACGCTATACCCCCAGAGTGTATTCGCTGGTCTGCTCTTCCCTGCAACCCTTTATCTGCTTCTACGGTGCGTGGCAGCCCTTCCCACTGGCCCTTGGCTCTCCAAGGCTAGAACGGGATGGGAAGTGGGTCTGCTTCGCAGTGGGAGACACTGAGGAAGCACGTCTGGCCTGAGGGTAGCTGAGTTCTGAAGCAGTGCTTATTAATTCTGGGAGCTCTTTAAAGAACGGACCAGGCCCCATCCAGCCTCAGGGCATAAGCAATTAGCAACAGGAATTGGTTACTGAGCAATGAAACGGTTGAAAGCAAGGGTTTTGGAATCAGACACTTTTCCACTTGCTAGAAATAAGGTGGGCAGCGTCCCTGAGCCTCCTTTTTATCTGGAAAGTATCCTTAACAAAATGGTACTGAGGACCTGCTCATAGGACGGCTCTGCAGACTGAATGATGTACATAAAGGGCCTTGGGGAGTTCCCGGCACAGAGTGAGCACCCAGCAGCCAGGAGCGACTGTCACTGTTATTGCCACTGTGAATGCACAAGAGCCAGAGGCCACCGTGGGTATTCGGATCTCGGATCTCGCGGACGGTGTGCCTCTTCAGCAGCAGGCCTCCTCTCTTTTTTCTTTCCTTCTTCCTTCCTTTTTCGTAACAGCTTTATTGTGATATAATTCACATCCCTTATAATTCGCTCTTTGAAGGGCCCGATGCAGTGGGCGTTGGTGCGTTCACAGGACCGTCCCATCGGTACCACCTAATTTTAGGGCATTATTATCAACCTCAAAGAAACTTCTTATTCTGTAAAATCAGAACGATGGCTCTGCCCTTGCGGAGCTGTTGTGAGCATTAAAGCCGTGGTCCGCACGGTAAGTGTACGCTACACGCGCCCTCCTGAGTTTGGTTACTGTGATGGGGCCTGGGCCAGCACTGCCTGGTGGCACAGACCTGGGGGAGCTGTGTCCCCTCACACTCTGTCTTTACTGGCAGATCCCTCTATTGGACACCGGAAGTCGGCAGTGATGCCCCAGCTTGTCCACGATCCCTCCTCGAAAGTGACTCAGGGGATGGCGCCCGGACCAGGTATGCTCCTGTTTTTGGCTCTGTATGGGTGTTTGATCTTGGCTGGATCCTGGGGTCTCCAGGGCCCGGGAAGTGGAGAGGGTGGCCTGAAAGCAGCAGCACAGGGTGGGTTCCATGGGTCCTCCCAGAAGAGAGAGGCCAGAACACAGGTGAGCTAACTGGATGGCAACCAAGGGCCCCTTACAGAGAGGAATTTCCCTGTGCAGCCCACCTGGCTGGCGAGCTGGGGTCGGGGTGAGGCGGCCTCGATCAGCATCAGCCTCCCTCCTGGAACTGGGCCACTGAACTTGCAGTTCCAGGGCCAGGAGACCCACCAGAGGCTGGGCAGTCTCTCAGGTGAGGGGACCAGGGCCCCCGAGGCTGAGCAGAAAAATCACCAGAGGCCTTTGAGGCTGGGTATCCAGAGAGAGAGGAGCCCATGAGAGGTGCCTGTGAAATCCCTTCTAGTTCTGTGCTCTGGGCACCTCTCACGGAGAGAACTGAGGGGTGAGCTGTGGGGACAGGCTGGGAACGGCAGTGACAGTATTCCTTTAGGATTGTGAAATTCCTGAAACACCTTCACAGCTATTACCTCATGTGGCTTCCCAAGAGTTTTGAAGCTGAGGAGACCGAGGGCACATTTCCAGTTCTCCTGGCTTCTTTACAGATTCCTACACCAGACAATATATTACTGCCTTTTGGGGGGACAGGAAGAAAATTAGGGGACTTGCTCCCAGAGCTTCACTCATTCGGGGGACACAGAGAAAAGGCAGGGCTTGTTCTTAGGGAGCTGCCAGCCAGCCCGGGAGGAACTTGTGAAGGTGGTGCTGCCTGTGAAGTCACAGGCAGGCAGGGTGGGGACACAGAAGGGGCTGTCCCAGCTCCTGGAACTGCCAGGGGCCTTCCTGGGGAGGAGGTGATTTTGAAGCAAAGGGGAGCGGCAGGCGGTTGGGTGGCGGCCTGGGGGTAGGACCTGCAGGTAGGTTGGGGTGCCGAGCGGGGCCCAGGTCCTGCTGCTAAGGAACGTGGGCCTACCCTGCCGGCCACGGCGCCAGGGCCTGCCTGGGGTCGGGTTTGGTCCAGGAGCCGGGAGGAGCCCCTCGCCCGCTCTCCATCCAAGGTCTCAACTGGTGCCCGGCCGCCCAGGCCCACCGCCGCCCAGGCCGCACCCAGGGGCTCAGGAGGCCCTCCCTGCCCGCCTGTCACAGGGGTGCCCGGGGCCTCTGCAGGCGCCCTGGGGGCCCCCGCCCGACGCAGCGACCCTCCCTCTGCTCCTGTCTCGAGCCTGCCCCCCCCCCCCCCCCGCGGGCGCCCACGAAGCCGGGGAGCAGCGCCCCAGCCCGAGGCCCGCCCGGGGCGCTCTCACCTCCTAGGACCAGGCGGCTCCCCGGCCCCAGGGGGTGCGCCCCGAGGGATGTCTCTGTCCCCAAAGGCCCTGGACGCCGCTGGTCACTACCCAGGGCGCGACCCCGTGACCGACGGTAGGTCCGTGACTCCGCGGGGGCGGAAGGGGCAGCGGCGGCCACTGGCTCGCCCCCCCCCCCCGACGGTGCCTCAGTTTCCCCCAGGATGGCGCTGTCCGAGTTGGGCGCTTACCTGCAGCTGGCCGCGAGGCCCCGAGCCTCTGGGGAGCTTTCCGGGGCTCCTGCGCAGGGGCCCCCTGGGCGGGAGCAGCGCCGCGCCGGGGCCGAGGGGGCAGCCCGGGAGCTGGGGAGCCCGCCAGGGCCCGACCGCGCCGGGCGGCCGCGAGGCTGGGGTTTGGGGTCCTCCTTTGGGGAGCCGCAGCCCCGTGCCCCGGCGGAGAGGCTGAGGCTGGGCGGGTGGGGTGTGCTGGGCCCCGGCCGCACTCCAGCCCACCCCACGGGGGCTTGTCCGCGCCCCCTCTCCCCTCCCTGGGTGATTTGGGGTCGGCCTCTGGGGGAGAAACACTCTAGTTGGCTGCAGGAGGCTGAAGGTTGGGACGCTGGCTCTACTGCCTACTGTGTGGCCTCAGGCGAGTTCCCTAACCTCTCGGAACTTCATTTTTCTCATCTTTAAACGGAAGGGAAAAACCATTGCCATGAGGTATCTTTCAGTGCCTGGCATCTGGCAGATACTCAATAAATGGTAGTTATTACCATTTTAATCAGTTCACTAGTGAAATGATCAGTGATTTATTCATCTCCTGCCTCTGTTCTTACCTTATTGGATGGACTGGGCTGGCCTCATTTTAATCTTATTAATTATAAATGGTTGTGAATGATCTCAGTCATGAATTAGCGAGATTTCGAATCTCAAGGGCAGGGATTGCTTTATGCCTCTCTATCTTTTCCAGGCCTAGAACAGTGTTTTTGTAGATAATTTGTAGATAATTTAATTCAGTGACTACTTCCTCAGTACCTGTTTTGAACAAGGCATTGAACTGTGGACATACCAAGATGAATTGGACCTCTTACTGTTTCTAAAAGAGCTTAGCCTAACGGGCAAACAGAGACAGCCAGGACAGTGGCTTCCATTCTGCCTGGGAAGGTGGTACAGCAGTCCTCTCTTATCCACGGTTTCACTCTTAGTTTGTTACCTGTGGTCAACCACAGTTTGAAAATATGTATTAAATGGAAAATTCCAGAAATAAACAAGTCATATGTTTTAAACTGTGCATTGCTCTGAGAAGCACGATGAAATCTTGGGCTGACCCACACTGCCCACACTGCATAGCAGTGATTTTCAGTCGGTGTGCCGCAAGAATTTTAGTAATCAGTTTATGTGTGCCAGGAGATGAAAATGGTTGAAAATTGCTGCTGTAAAGGGTGAGAAAGCTGATGGGAACATGGGAAAATGGGCCATCTCAGACATTGGGTAGGGGAGTGACCGGCGCTACCACCCTGGCCATGCACGTCAGTTCTGAAATGGGCACGCCCTTCTCCTACAGAAATTCTACCTGTGGACATTTATTAAGGAAATAGCAGCACCAGGAGTACACATATACACGCATCCTCCACACGTGGGCTGTTGTTGCAGCATTGTTTGTTACACTGAGAAACTGGAGGCAATCTAATGTCCACCGAAAGCAAGTTGGTCAAATAAGTGCTGGTGCATTAATTGTATACACACAGCCTCTCAGAGAGTAAGGCAGATCTTCACCCATTCAAATGAAAAAATTCAAGTTAATAGTGGCTGTCCCTGGGTCAGAGGAGGGATACTTTTGCTTAAATATTTTGCAATAATATACCATAAAAACAATATGGTTATTTCTATATTTGAAATAAAAAGACAACTGCAAGGCACTGACAGGACTTTGGTGACTGAACATGAGAGCAAGTGACAGGGAGTAAGGGAGCTGCTGAGGATACCTGCGGTCTCTAGCTGGTGCCACATCAGATGGGGCGGCCGTACAGGGCAGAGGGGGTTGCTTGGGGGAGGCTGAGCTTGGTTCTGCAATACTTTGATAATATGCCTTGATGGAGATGTTGGGGGTCCCTGGGTGCCATGGTAGGGCTCCGTGTGGCTGTCAGACAGCATTAGGGGACTGGGCCTCTTGGGGTAGGAACTACCAAAAGAAAACGTTTGCTACTGAGTAGAAATCTCGTAACATTGCACAAACAAGCCCCACAAATCCTGTACTAGGGGTACTTAGTGAGAGATGATGGTGTAGCAGCCCAGGGGCTGGAACACCAGCCTGTGGAAGTCAGTCAGGGACTGGCAGGGGCTGAGCTTCCCACCTGAATGGTTTCTGCAGCAACTGGGTGAATGGCAGGGGTGCCCATGCCTGTCTTCCAGCTCAGGGGCAGTCGCCGACCTCAGTCCACCTTGCTCCAGGCCATCTTTGCAGTAGCTCCTTCATTTCCCCTTCTGCAGCTCCGCCCAATGAAGAAAGTGGCACTGACATGAGAGATGCAGCCACTGCCACTCAGGCCCAACACGTGAGCCCATCTAACCATCCAGAGCCACGAGAAGAATCTCCAGCGCCAGAATCCGGTAACTGCTTCTGGTTGCCCACTTCCCGCTCATAGCAGCAAGCGGTTCGATCTGGCCCACTCCTTCGCACAGGTCCTGGAGACCTTGTGAGAGGAAGGCGAGAGGAGAGACATTGGGGAGGTTGGAACAGCAGCAGGAGGAACAAGGGGGAGGATGCCAGAGCGAGCTCCCTGACTGCCGCGCAAGCTTAGGGAGCGTTTTCCTCACTTCAGCATCTCCCATTTCTCACCTGCAAAAGGGGTGCAGTAAAAACTACCCTGCCTACATCACAGGGCTGCTGCAAACCCCGAGTCAGATAATTATGTACTTTATAAACTACAAAGCGCTATGCAAATATAAAGTAGTCCTATTATGAGCTGGTATTCTGTGATGATTACAGTGGCTCACGGCCGAAGGCCCAGCTTGTTTATAGGCTCCAAAAACTTAGGTTTCCTGGGGTAGGGTGGGCCCTTACAGATGTGGGCCCAGGGAGGGGTGCATATTTCCAGCATGGTGTTGCAGTGCCTACTTTATAGAGTTATTAAGAGGAAGGGGGAAAATACAGAAAGGAAAATAATTGCCTGATGTGGGCGGAGGGCCAGCGTTATCCCGTGGCCTAAGGCTTTCCTTTCAGCCACTAGTTGGTTGGTCCTAAGAGTGGCCGAGCATTGTCCTGTTCAGTAGTTCCTTTTTCTCCCTTTTTGAAATCCTAAATCACCATGTACCATCTCTGGTATCCAGTGTGCACTCCTGACTGCTAACAACTTGAAGTTTTCGAATGGCAGTGAGAATTTTCCCTGAACCAGGCAGCACTTCCTTTTTCAGGGCAACTCTTCGGAATCCTGAAAGCAGATTTTACCATCCCAGCTCAGATGGACCCAGAAGATGTGAAAGACCAATTTCTGAGTGAGGTGAGACTTCTGCCCGCTTCTAATTTTGGTCAGGTGACTTATGCAAGGCAGTACTGTCAAAACCAATACAGGGGGAGAGAAAGCTTTGGAAAATTGGCTCATCTGTTCCCATTGCCATCACTCTGGCTCATGGTGACAGGTTGGTTCATGTGCCGAGATCTTTTCCGATCTTTATCTTACTCTAGCCAGCAATTTTCCTGAGCTCTTAAAAAAAAAACAAAATATGGCAGCATAGTCAGAAGGACCTGAATTTGGGTCTTGGTTTTCCATTTATTAGTTGTGTGACCTTGGGCAAGTAACTTAATCTTTCTGAGTGTCAGTTTCCTCACGAATTAGGAAGAGCAGTACCTAACTCATATGGTTGGCATTATGATTAAATGAAATATTCCAAGTGCTTAGCAAACTGGTACATAGTAAGTGCTCAATAAACATAAACATTAGCTATCATATCATTATCAACAGTACTGTTCTAAATATGCATTTCTTCGAGGCTCCCCCTCCTTCTTTTAAAGTATGTGAGGTGGCAGATTGTCAAGAGGAAGAATTATTCCTAAATATTGTGACAAAAGCCTCAAGCTGATTTCAAATATGGCTTAAGGGCACACATTTCAGTTGTATCAGATAATCATATGATATCAGAGCCAGAGAGTTCCTTATGGGTCATCTAGCCAAAATCAATTTTACAGATGGGGAAACAGATTGTATTTATCTCGTAGTTTATTGCAATTTACTCACAGGCCAAAGAAAGAGCACCTAGGCAATCTATTCTAAAATCTCAGGAACTCAGTTTCTAGAAAAGAACTGTGGGGGTGGGGGAGGTGTGTGCACATGCGCAGGCCTGCCAAGGAACAGGGAGGGGAACTGGAGAGCTTTTAGTGCATTTTGCTACTGAAGGAAGAACAGGTGCAAAAGATGCAATTCAGCATCTGATACATTTTTTTTTCCCCCAGTAAAAGTCCAAGTAATAACCCTGCAGTGCTGAGCATCAGGTCTATAAAAGTCAAGGATTTTGGGGGGATGGGTGGGGAGACCAAACCAGAAGCCATTTACCTTCTGCTTTATAAATTAAAGCCAATAATAGGAAGATTGGGGTCCAAATGGAGAATTCCATCTTCTGGTCACTTTTGTTGGAATGTATCTATCACATATTAATGGAGAGAATTTCTCTCTCACAGATTTAAAGGATGGAACTGGGGGGGCAAAGTATGTGTGGGGGAAGGTAGAATACATATTATTAGTTTTGGCAGCATTTTAAAATTCCAAATAGAAGGCCAACTTATCCCAGTTCAGGGGACAGGAACAGAGAAACACTGTCACAGGCACTCACTGTGCTCAGAGCTAGAGAGGAACTAGTGGTGTTAACCCTGGCTGAGGTTAGATCCCCTGGGGAAGTTAAAGCCTGGCCCTGTCCTCAGAAAGATTCTACTGAACTGTTCAGTGGGACCCAAAGGTACCCCTGCTCTTCTTTAGGTTGCGCAGCGATTCTGATGAGCAGTCCCGACTGCGAAGCTCTCCGGTCGCTCGTTTTAGCCTCTTTTGGCATCCAGCTGCCCTCTGCTGCCTGGGGGCGTTGGTGGCAGGGGCCTAACAAAACTGATCTATGTACCTCCCCACTGGTGACCGTGCCAATGACAAAAGGCAGGCAGCTGGAGGGGAGAAGGGAGGCTGAGAAACATAAGGGGTCTATAGGTGGACAGTTTAGGATGGTGATGACAAACAAGGTCACAAGAGAGTATTAGCAGTTTTTCTCTTTTTGATGTTTCAGATCCAAGAAGTCTTAAAGCAAACGTTAGGTCATAAGCAACTCAGACTGAAATGGGTCGGCTTTGAAGTAAACAAAGAATAGCTCGAGTCTACTGATCTGTGGCCTCCTCACACAGTCTTCTCTGGGTTTTGAGTGAATTTTCGTTTTTTAATTCCAAGTAGCTCAGAGTGAGAAATAACTCCAGATATGTGAAGAGGCTAACTGTGGAACTCAGACCCCTGCCCAGCACAAAAGAAAATGGCACATGCAACCCCATCCCTGGCATTTTATAGAACGAAATAGGTAAACAAGGGAAGGTGCAGGTGTTTGGGGACAATAATTTTGAGAACGACAAGCACATAGGAACAAAAAACAAAAATCCTGAAACAAACCCTCTGGGGAATTAATCTCTCTGGGGAATTAAGAGAGGAAAGTAGTGGTCTGGGAGGCCAAGTAGAGCCATAGCTCCAAATACAGTGCATGCTTTTTTTACCAGTGACAATCCAGTAAAGGGCTCCAGAATGAGGAGCTGTCTGGGGTCTTATCACAACACCATACTATATGTTCATGCTATTTGCCCTAAATCTAAATCTTACCTGTAAATTGGGAAATTCTAAGATATTGTTTTTAATGTTAAAAAACATACCTTCAGAATAATGTTCCTGCATACATCCCCCCTCCTCCGTCTTTCTCCAAGTGTCCTAATCACCCAGATACATGCAAAAATAAGAGAGCAATATGTCACATACCGTAGCAACTTTAGTCTGAAATGTTTAAAGTTAAAGTTTATTTGTATTCTTTGTAGGGTTATCAATAAAAGACCTCAAACGTATCTATATCTGTACATGTACAAGAACCATCAAAAATTATTCACAGAACAAAAATAAATCTTCTTTAGAACAAACCCAGGTAATGAAATGCAGATATGGATCTCACATGTGGAACACACTAAGTGCTACCAGCACAAAAATATGGCTTTAAAAATAAAATAAAACCTTGGGTTCTGTTTTTCTAAGGTGTATTTCTCTTTCTTGAAATAAAAAATAAATTATTTAGAGCTATCATTGTAAAATAGTCATGTGTATTAACACACTTTTATTAAGGCCCTGGAGATGAAAAACAAAAGCAAATTTAGAAGATAAGTTCCTCACAGGTGTGATTCAGGTTAATGTGCTGCTGTCTGCTTGAGTTAATTTTAACATGACTAGGAAATGTCTAAGCACCAGTCAAAATTTAAGCTTTACTATTTATTTCAACTTCTCTGCAGGACAATGGTCATTGAATCAATCAGCATTTAACCTTTTGGTGAACTGGGAATTGAAAAATTTCCCTTGGGAGTTAGAGATGACATAGATATGATATTTCTACACAAATCTATGTACCCCCGCACAGATGATGGAGTCCCGTAAAACACAGCTTCTGTGTTAATCTGTCTATAGTAGATACATCTGGATCTAGGTCCCGAACTAAAAAACTTCCCAGGGAAAACAAGGGCATCTGAATGAAAAATAAGAACTGAGTAGGAAGTTAAAATGCATGATAAAATTTGAGCAAAATTTGCTTTCCTTGGGTGGCTTACTGCATTTGCCAAGTCCCACTGGGGGCCGGGTTAGTTATGCAAACACCTGAGGAGTAACTGATCAGGAACCAAAACTACCTTTTTCTGGATCCCACTGATCTTCACTGATCTGAATCCAGATCAGTGAGATTCAACTTTCCTTCTATGACGCCCCAAGATATCAATAACGATACCTAGGGTCCTTGAGACAATGTCAAACCAAATCAATTTCAAGTTACTTTAACTTATATATATATATATATATATATATATACACACACACACACACACATATAACACATATGGTACACTTAAAAAAAAGAGAGAACCACTGTCATAAAACCTAACAAATGAGAACATAAAATCTAAACCACCCAAGAAAGTTTGGGAATCACTGCTCCATAAAATGGATTAACATTCAGAAGGTGGAAGCCCTAGGAATTGTGTTTTGTGTGGGTGTGCACGTGTTGTCTCCAGATACCATGTTTCCATACATCTATGTATTTTAAGAGCAGGCAAGGCTGTAAATCCTGTTTCTCTGAACCTTTGGGCTCCTGAGAAGGCTGCTGTGCACAGGCCCCTTTTGGATCAGGTTATCTTCCTCGGGCTCTTTCACTCCTCATAAGATATTTATTTGATCTCATGCAAATTTCATCACCTTTGTCTTTCCTAAGCCCAAGAGCTTTAAAACTGGGTCATGAGCACAAGAAGAGAATGCTTCTAGAACTAATAATTACTCAAACACAAAAAGAGATTCTATTTAAAAAATTCAACACCCCAGTATATCTTACTTTTAAAAAACTAGTAAAACAGGTCCTTTCAATTGACATATCGATAAAAACAAAGTATCCCAAATTCTTGGCCCCCAGGTAGGGGTGGGAAGGCAGCTGTTTACTGCTGGGCCAAGCAGGAGATTTCACTGCTGGACTTGGAAGGAAAAGGGGAAGGGAGAGGGTGGCCTCCAAAGGGGTGGCTGAAATTCAGTGAAGCCGTGGTGTGGGCTCCAGAGCTGCTGAGTCAGGCCCAGTGATAAGTCCAGTCTGCTGGCAAGCCTGGAGCTCAGGGTCACATGGGACTTGGTAATCCTGAAGAGGGTTCCTTCCTTAAGTTCAGGCCCACAACCAGCCTTCTCAGGAACTCCCAGCTGGAGATAACTAGAGCTAAACCTAGATGGAAGAAAAACAGACACTAGTGCAAGCTCACTTGATGGCGATCGTCTCGCCTGGGACTTCCAAGAAAGAACTCCCAACCTGGTGTACCTCTGAGAACAGCCAAGGGTCGACAAAACTGCAGATTCATAAACAAAGGCCACAAGAAGGCTAATAAGTGAGAAGCCTGACTTCTAAAGTCAAGCTCATTCTCAGCAGTTGTAGACAGAAAATCCTACTTTTCCTTGCTCTGACAGCGTCACAGGGAAAGGTGGAAGGAGACCAGAGAAAGCTAATTCTGACCAACTGGATACCAAGTGGAAAAAGCCAAAAGCTACCGCAGCATGGTTACCTCATTTTGCCATCTTCCCTTACTGACAGGTTGCCCTAGACCCCAATGGCACTTGGCCATAGGGCCTGGCACACTAGAAATGCTCCAGTGTTTGTTACAGTTCCTAGTTATAACCCCCCCACCCCGGCAGGGTTTGTATTGCAAACACTCGGGAATGTGATGACTTTTTGCTGAGCTGGCCCAGTGGTATAAAACGGGAGTACGAAGCTCTTTTCCTGCACTGTCCTATCAGCACTGTCCTTGTCAATGGCCAAGTCTGGTTGACAGCTGGGTGAGCATTTAGCATGTCCCGACCTCCAAATTCCACGCAGCCCTGGTCTCTGCCGCGCCCCACAATGCGGTGCTGTGCTGGGTAGAAGCCCAAGACTCGGCCATCTGAGGCCATCTGCTGCTTCACCATGCCCCTCCTCCCAGCAGCACAGAGGCTGGTGCCTATCTGGGCTGAGGAAAGGCAACTAAGCTATGCCTCCATCAAAACTCAGCTGTTGCGGCTTCTTCCATACTAAGGGGAAAAAACCTTTTCTACAGATTGCAGCATTCTCTAAAGAAAAACTCAAAAATATTTGGATAGAAACAGGCTCAAAGGATAATCTAACATTTAACATCTGGCAACAACTCTGAACTTCTAGCTTGCCTCTAACTTTATTATTTTTTACTCTCTTCTCTTCATTCGAGGTATCCTGATAATAAGAGGGCTGCATAATCTGTCCAAACATTTGGGCATTTACTCTTCCAAAGTAGGCAACTGTAAGGAGCTCCCACATGCCAACAAGATAAATCGCACCCACCAAAAACACATTTGATGCTTATGTCTCCAACAGGCCCCCAGTACAGGTAAGTTTATCAACCCTCTGTAATCCATAACCAGCACCTGAGAGCTCCCAAACCTCAAGCAAGACATCACTCATGTTACATACTTTAGGCCCTTGAAACCGACAATTCTCTTACCAGGTTTTCTGCAGCACAGCTTTTTACAAAGAATGAATTAGAATTAAACGTGGCTAAAGCTGAGAAATAGTGGACCTATGCTTACATCACCCCCTCCCAACAAAGGGCACTATTAAAGAATTAGTTAATTTAAATAAGTGATTTTGACCACAGTGTGCCCTCACCTTGGAGAGGAGAGGTAAGAATTTGTAAAATAACTACCAAGGGTCAAAAAAATACATGGCTACCAAACACGTGGGTATGAGGTCTGCAGATCAGATAAGCACTATGAGAAACCCCTGTTTTAGATCTCTGACTGGCAGAAATGGGAGTGTTAAGAAGGGAAATGTTTTAAAAGGTCGTGGGTTGGTGGGGTGCAAGGTGCAACACAAAGACCCACCCGAGAGAGGGCAGCCCTAAAGTGTCAGAGCGCAAGCTGGGGCCTGCAAGACGGGCGCTTGGTGCCGCTGTCTGGGCTTCACTCAGAACAGGGCCTGACAGATAAATGTTCCCTTCCAATTTTGTTATGTAGAAACACTCACTCCATACATACGGCTCCCTCAGGTCTTTTTTTCTCCCTCTCCCATTTACCTTTTAAAAATTTCCTTACAGTTTATAATTTAAAATAAACATCATTAACTTATTTGAGAAGTATTCTTTCTCAATAGAAACCACCACTCAGATCTTGCTTAAAGAGATTCAAAACCCTTTTAACATTGTATTTCACAGCACAGAAGGCATGGATGTTTCCTATTTGTGTGGTTATATGTACACGTGTGAATAGATATGTATATATACTTGTATATATAATGGCTAACATGTAACATTCTATACTTCTGGTAATCAGGGTTGCATTCAAGATGACATTTCACATCTTTGGAAAAAAGGAAATCCTTCAGCTTGCATGACTGTTTCTGTCCTACACTACAGCCAATTATAAACTTACTGGTGAAACAGTCATTACTGACAAATCTACTGAGAGCAGGGGAGTACCAAGCAGAATGCACTGCCTTGCACTTTGGGTTTCTTTTCTTACAAGAGGAGACATCACTTTCCAGAGAGTGATGCCTCAGATATGGATTTCCTTTCCAAGTTTTACTTAGGCCACTACAGAAAAAAAAAATTTAAAAGTTAAAGATTGAAATAAGATTACCCTGCCCAGAAATATGCTAGTACAATGAATAAAATGTTTATCCCAAATAAAAATTATAATTCACAAATAGAAAATATTTAAATAGGAAATATTCAGAAATTTCTGCTATGGTATGGTTAGCCCTTTTCTGTGTGGAAGAAAGGGTGTCTGTTTGGATGGTTCATGGACAGCATATTGGAAGAATCTCTCCAGGGGAGAGTAAACCCTGTTGGTGACCTGCTGCCATCATGGGGGCGGGAAGGGCAGTGGGTATGGGAAGGTGAAGATGGTGTGTAGAGACACAGATGTTTAGTTTTGTAAACTCTGAAGAGAAAGAGAACACTCTTTATTACAACTGGGGTAAAAAAACAGCCCCTATCTAAAATGGAAAATTCCATCTGCTATAGACAGAAGGAGATAAACATCAACAGGAGTTCAATAGAAATCACTCCTCAAGTCCAGTTTTGATGCAAGAGCTCTTGTCTGTGTCCTCTGAAGCAGCGTATCCCCAAAGCGGAGTCGCTATACATTCAGAGACAGTCTTGGGTGATCAGTGGGATAAAATGTTTTGTTTGGATCTTAGTATTTGCATGTTTCCCTCATGGGCAAGGGGGCTGGAGTGGGTTTTTTTTAACTGGCAGACGAATCCCTGAAAAATTCATTCTGACAATGTCCTATTATACGCCGTGCGCTTCTACCAAACAGACAGACAGACAGACACTGGGTCTCTACCTACTGAACCGCTGGGCTCAGTTCTCACTCACACATAGCTCCTACCTTCCTCCTCTAACAACTGCAGTGCTTTCAACGGAGGACAACAATAATAAAAATAGCAATAATTAAAAAGGTAATCTACATTATTAACTTCCTTTGGGTATATTACAATGGTATTTTCTGTACATGGCCCAGAACTAAGTTCCCTATGTACACAGAGACACGGGGGAAAGCGTCGACCTCGGGTCTTAGCCTTATGCCCTGAAAGACAAGGTTCCTTCTTCATCTGAGAGTTTCTCGCCAAAGTAGTAACATTCTGTAAACCAGGCGGGGCTGGGTGAAGGGCTGGGGACAGGAGAGCGGGGACATTTCCTTCTGTCTCCTCCCACCGTCTGTCTGGTCACCAAGGCCATCAGCAGCTGCTGTTTTTGAATTCACCATTCTCCGTGATGGAAAGCTTGGTGGGGTTGGTGGGAGAGATGCCATTGCGGACCTGCATGCTGTACCGCTCCTTCACCTGGGTCAGCGCGCTCATCAGTCTGGTGTTGGCCGAATCCAGGGACACGATCCGTTTTTCCTACAACACACCAATCAAGGCTTTATTCCAGCTCCACGCAGGAAATCACACCGTAGTGCTCTCTTTCAAACGACTGTTCTAATGCTTGCTATCACACAGCCGCACGCACGATGCTCCCCGGACAAATGGAACGTCTCTGCCTCTTTCTGCACACTGAGCCCACCGGGCTGTGCTTATTTTCTCTTTCTGTACTTTCAGCACAGCAGGATTTGTTATTAATAATCCCTCTGGACACTAGGTACCATGTAAAAATGACAACGTGTGTTACTTCAGACTATGCAACACAGGGGTCAAGCTGCCTGACTGTATTAAGTGCTTTTGGTCAAAATTAAAACATGGACATTAGGTGGCAAAGAAAGAAGCACCAGAGGTTTCATTTCACAGAGAAGTGCAAGGGATCTGTGGGTTCTCAGCCCCACCGAGGGCATGGCAGCCGCACTTGCAGAGAACTCACATTGTGCTCAAAATTAAAAACAATACATGGTGGCAGTTTATAGTCACCAACAAAGTGAGGATGCAACACGCAAGAAGGGAGATAGCAGCCAAAAGCTCAGACCAGGGAGTTACTTGGATACAGGGAGGGAGGTGTGGCCGAGGGGGTGCTGTAAACATAACACATGAAAACAAACAGAGAACACAAGCTCCTGGACTCATTCCAGCTCAGAGTTACTCCTGGAAAGCTGCCCGATGTGGGGACTGCTTTCCTTTTAGTTTTGAGTCTCTGAAGAAGAAAAAAAGCTTTAGAACCAATATTTTGGAACCAAAGGGTGTTGAATACACACACATACAAAAAAAAGGGGGGGAGGGAGGGCCAAAAAAAAAAGGGCAATCTCAAGAAAAGTAGGCCATCTAAGTTAAAAAAAAAAAAAAAAAAAATCACCCCATCAAAATATTATCAGTCTTGCAAAGAGAAGCTAATCCTAGCTTCAGCAGTGATGTAAATCATTCCAGAAGCTAATGCTGAGAAGAACCAGCTTTACCTATGCCCATGAAATTAAAAAGAAAATAGCACGTGAGGAACAACCCCAAAGCCAAAAGGAGCTTTCCTACCCTGGGAGGTTTTGCATTTATGGGGAAAAGCATGCTAAGGAGAGGCGTGGTCAGGTTGAGAGGATACAGAAGGGCGGAGGCTTTGACGCTGCTCCTTGCTGTTGAAGCAGCAGCCACACAGGGCCCATGGGCGGGGAGGGGGATCCAGAATAAAGACCACTGCCTGGGGTGGGGGTGGGGAATTTAGGTAAAGGACAGACATAGGATCAAGTGATGCTCCCCTGCTGCGGGCAGGGGGAGGGACCTGTAGGGCAGCAGTGGGGTGGTCATGGTTCCAAAAGTATGAAAAAACCCAGCTCACACTTATTATCATTAAAAAAATTCTTCCTTTTCCTGATGGAAAGCTCAGGTGGTAAGATACCCAAAATCAGCATTATTAACTAACCACTAATCTAGTAAAGTGTGCTTTTGACTTTGGGAAGGTGAGTGCCTCATTGTAAGAACAGGCAAAACTCAAGAAAGAAAGATCCATGAGGCTTTTAAAAATAATTAAAAAATCACAGCCAGTGGAGTTTACTGGGACAACAAGTATAGATCTTTTCTAATTCAGTAGGTAAAGATCAGCCATTGGTTACCAGAAAACAAGGGTGGGAGCCAAATCTGATATTTTACCCTACGGTTAGGAATGATCTCTACACAGAAAAATGTAATTTCTTGAAATAATGAAAAAAGAAAATATATTTCAGCATTAGGATAATCTTATTATAAGGCCCCCATCCATACCAAGGAATGCAGGATTTTCCAGGTTCAATAAAAAAATTAGACATTATGAAAAATTATTTGATTCTTAAAGAGTCACAAAGAAGGTTAAGAGTGTTTGTATTTATTTATTGACCATGAGAGTAACAACAGAAGCCAAGCCACCCCCCTGCACAAACAGTTGAAAGTTTCCAAGTGGAGAAACTCCCTTTTGTAATTTCCCTCACTGTCAAATAAAACAAAAAGTAAAAGAAAAAAAAAATCAAATAGGGACTTTTGAGGTTCAAGTTTAGGTGACAAAAGATGCTCTGATGCTGCGATTCTGCCTGGATTGAAAGACAACGATCTGGTCCAGGCCTGAGATTAACGATGCCAAGGGTGGGGAGTCAGGAGCTGGAATGTGTAGGAGGCCAGTGCACTGGGCCAGGGCTGGGAACTGCTCGGCTAGAGAACGACAGGGTTTACTTGCCTGTTTGAATAATCTCATCTCCATTTAGGACCTGTAATTTAACACAGTGGAGGTATCACTTGCAACAGTAACTAGGCAGCTGCTCGCTTCTCAGAGGAGGAAGCCCTTCTCTGTTCTCCATCTGAGTCACATGGAGAGATCCTGGAGGGGGGTGAAAGGTGGCACAGTCCCTGGTCTGATGTTTGAGAAATGGTCCCTTAGTACCATCACCAGGATCCCCATGGCCATGCTACAAGGTTCAGGATGGTGGACCTGCCCTCACCAGTGGAGTGCTCATCCTCTGTTCCAGTTAGAAAGCGGCTGGCCCAGGCTGGCGACATGAACTGACTCAAGGAGACGGAGAGGCTGAATTCAGGGATAAGCCTTTCCTGTAGGGACACAGGGCTGCTGAGAGAGGTGAAAACCAGTTCACTGGGAATCTGGTCTTTAGAGTTTTGGGAAATGCTGGGCTCAACTCTAGTATAAGGAGAGACGCTGTATTCATTTCAGAAATGTTTTTTGTACTACTAGTGGCACCAAGGAAGATGTCAGGGATGCAAAAGTATGGGTTACCTCACTGGGAAGCTTTCACCCCCAAACATCTCTTCATTCTATAAAATGATGCCAGAAGAGCTGCTCTGCATTAAACACTTGAGATGTAAGATTCCTCCTTACAAAGGAAAGAATCCAATACAAAAAGTCATTCATTACAGAGGGTGCCAAAGGATGTTCATAGTCTCCTGCTATAATAAGGTTTTAATGTATCAGTAAGACAACAGCTGGAACTGGGAAACCTACCTTTTTAGGAGATTACAATTTTTTTAAACTGGCTTTAGTGTTTGGTTTGTGCTGTGCACAGTGCAGTGGTTTCCATATGTGGTCCAGTGGATTTCCCAGCATTCTTTAGGGATCCCTAGTGGGCCTCTGGTAGAAAATTTACTGTATAGTAAAGCCTATGTTGGAATCAGTAATTGATGATATTTAGCCAGCTTTGGTGTGATGTGACCTATTATTTGAGACTGGTTCTTGTTGTTGAGTGGTCAGTAGGAGCAACTAGAAACTGACCTATGGAAGGTGCCTCTAGTTTTACCAAGTAGTCCATGCAATCAAACCATTTGAACACCACTGCCTTGAGGGATGGGCACAAAATATTATCTAGTTGAGCTAGACCACAAGTCTGGTGCTTTGAGGGTAATATTTCTCCCATTCCTGAACAGTGCCACACTCCTGGTTAACTGACAGAAGGTCGTTGTTTTTCAGTGCTTTTGAGCCCTGATAAATCCAATTCCCTCTCTTGCTTTCACCTTCTATACCTAGGACTCCTGTTTCATACCCAGTCATCTTGCCCTAGATGTCAAAACAGGGAGGGGGGGTGAGCTAATGATGAGAAGCTGATGATGAAGTTGTCTTGATGAACCACCGAGAAAGGGCAATACTGCATGCAGAGCCACCACTATGACACACCCACACTCCCTTTGCTAACTGTCTTAGGCCAGCTGAAATTATTAAAATGGTCTGTTGTAACTTATTAGAACTAAAATCTCTCCTGGTGTGACTATTAACAGAACTCTCTTTGCTTTGTTTTGTCATATTGAAAACTCCAAAGTGAAAACTTGCCGACACTAGCTTTCCTGATTAAACTGCTCTCTTTGTCCAGGCTCTTTCTCTTAAGCATTTGGGATGAGTTTTTATAGTACGTACAGAGAGATGGCCTTGTCTCCACTACCCTTCCCTCACCCACCCTGGGGATACCTAGAAAGGTTTTTAAAAAAGAACCAAGTAAGATAATTACAACAGAAGTTTCTTCTGCTATTCAGGGGGTCTAAATATTCAAAAACTACAGAGTTCAAGAGTCCAAAATATTCTGGGAGCTACGCTGACAAGAGAGCATCACAACCCACTCAACTTCCAGGTCAGGTGTGTCTGAAGGAGTACGAGGCCCATGAAACATTCTTCCCACGGCTGTGCTTTCAGCCTCACCCCCAGTGCCTCTGAAAAGAAAACTCCATCCCAGAACCTAGACTGAAGGTGGCAAGTGCACATTTGAGAGCATGGTGGGCTCTAACACAGACTGACTGCTGGCTGACGTGCAGAGAAGAGAGAAGAACATGAAGTCCTTGCTCCCAATTTTATTTCACAGCTGAGGGATATGGTATGTGCTTAAGGGTGAGAAATGCCAACCTGGCTGGGTTGTCTTCAGGGAGGTGACACATTCAGTGGGCAGACCAGACATTTTCAAAACCGTACCTGCCTTCTGTGATTTGTTTCGCTCTAAGACATACGACCAAATTTGCACTGATAAAATGAAAAAGAATTAAGGAACATTTTCTGCCTGCTGGATTTTGTTCTGATTACTGATGTGTCCCTGTGAGGTACTCTTGGCAGTCATCACACCATTGCTGTCACAGGTATAGGCTATAGTGAGCAGAGGCCCAGACTGATTTCATGAATAGAAAGAGGCACTGCAAGCACAGCCAACAAACCAGGGCAACCAAGCAAATTCCAAGCATCGATGCCAAGCCCTGAACCAAAGGAATAATAGGGAAAGGTACCTTTGACAACCCTGTCTGTCCCCTACAGTTCCACTTCTGTCTGGGGATACAAGTTGATGGCACAGTGGAAGTGACTGACAAGACCGTGAACATCACAGCCAAGCAATGGTCAGTGGAGGTCACAAGCCAGACACATGCAGTGTACTTTTCACAGCTACCCCCTTAGAGAATGCCCTACTTTCCATAAGGAAAGAAGTAAAGCCCATCATGCACTAGGTTGAGATTTGTCAAGCAACTGCACTAAGCAAGCTAATACTTTGCTGGGTTAACAGATTTGTCACCAGTGAAAGAAAGAAGTCAGAGGTCACATAGAAACTCTTTTTAACCTTCAAAAGGTAATGCCGAGAACTTTTCAATGTCCCATTTTCCAGTACATGCCTTGGCATTTGCAAGGTGTGGGAAGTCAGGAAATGACAGTTAATACAAACAAGTGCCTTCTACTAGATTCTCAGCCTGCTTACCTGTGCATCGATTATTTTCTGCTTTGCATCAATAACTGCTTGCATCTCAGCATGATCCTTCTTTAACTCTTCTTCCACAGCCATCAGCCTAGAACATGGCAGGAAGGACACATCAGCCTCTTCAAAGAGAGGGCTACATAACGCAGAGGACAAGAAACCCACTCTTCATAGTTCAACACTGCCACTCCTTCCCCATCAAAGATCTGAAACCACGCGCTCTTTCTTCCCTCCTACCTTGGAAGACATCGGATGTTAATTTCTCTACCTGTGACTAGGTTGCTCATATTTTCATCTCTTCCGGGACTGTATTCTCATATCACTTCCTCCCTCATATCCTTCAGCACAACTTATTTCATCTTAAAATATCCAACCACTCAACAAAACCCAACCAACCTTCTCTTAATCTCAAGTTATCCGCGACAGCTGTCCTTTCTCTTCCCTGCACAGGTAGGTCCTCAAAGAGGTCTAGTTTCTTTCTCATCGACCACTCACATCTTACCCCACTGATGTTTAAACCCCATCAAACTGCCCTCAGTAAGACTGTACGGCTGAAACAACAGACCTTTTCTGTCTTCAGTTTACTTGACCTCTCCTCAGCACAGTGGTTATGGGCATGGACTCTGGAACTTGACTGGCTTCAATCCTAGTTGCACTGCTCAGTGACCTTGGGCAAGTGACTTAACCTGTTGCCTATTTCTTTACTTGTAAAATGAGAATAATAATAATGCCTACCTCAGAAACTGGCATTAAACAAATTATTATTAACAGATTAAACAAGTTATTATTTGTAAAGGACTCAGAAATGAGCCTGGCCCATAGTAAGTGCTATGTGAGTGTTGGGTAAAACTGATGCTCCCTTAGTCTCCCTTGACATCCTCGGCACTCACTCTCGGTTCTCTGGCCCTAATGATGTCCAATAAAATCCTTTCTCTGTTTTTGGACTCTTTTGTGAAAAACTAAGCTAGTCTTGGACACTGAATACTTAGGTTTTTAAAACCCAGTTCTCCTCTAAGATTCAAATGCATCATTAAGTTTTTTTTCTGATTGTTATGATGAAAGAAAACAGACCACCTCCATCGTCAAAGGAAGTACACGAAGGTCTCCCGTTTAGAAAATTTTAAGAGCTATGGTCAGTCATCACCTTTGTGCTAAGTGCCACGAGCATATGCAGAGCGGCAAGTGGTGCTGCCGCCGTTCCTACAGGGGTGTCTGCCCCTTCCCACCTCTCTGGGTGCCCGGCTACCCGCACCCGGCGCCAGGTGACCCTGACCTGCTGATGATGCTCTTCATCTGGCTGTCCTTCTCCTCCTGCTGCCTGCGCAGCCGCTCCTCGCTGTCCTCCAGCCGGGCCTTGTACTCCAGCAGCAGCTTCTGCATCTGCTGCTCCTGCACCAGCAGCCGGCGTTCATACTCCTCCAGCCGCCGGCTGGACACTCGCAGGCGCTCCTTCAGCTTAGTGATTTCCTGTTCATACTGGAGGAGAGGAAAAGAGTTTCACGCACAGGTTGCAGAAATTAGTGATTTGCTTCTTACAAAAGAAACCCGGGGCAAGGTAGCTGGATGCCGTCTGAACTGCCATCCCATGTGCTGCTGAAGTTCTTGTAAATTATCAACAGGCTCAAATGGCAATGGAGCTCTGCCCTCCTCCTAAAATCACATGTGTAATGTTAACTTGGCACTCTAAATCTATATATTTATTTGTCTCTCTGCATATTAAACTACCAGCTGCTGCAAGCTGCATACAATCTGTGATGGCATCAAATGGGAGCAGGAAAATAAAATGATCGAGCACTTAGAAGCCTGACAAATCACTTGAAAGGAACCAAAAGTCAGTTGTTGACAAGAGAAAAGGTTCTGTATCATTGCCTGTACTGTGGGATCTTGGGCATGACTTGGCTCATCAGATTGCCATCCTTCCCTCTACTGGAATCAGCCCTGCAGAAAACAAGCAACATTTCTATAATGTCAAACTCTACTAAATCAATAAACAGAATTTTATGGCAGAGTAGACTATTGCTCCTTTTTCTCCAAATATAAAAGCATAAAATATTGAGATCACAAGCATTAAGCCAAAGGCCTACATGCTCTCTAGGGCTGATCACTACTGCCCCTTGGCCCATTTTCACGATGTGGTTCACCTGCCCACTTTGTTTCTTCTTTCTGGAACACGGAGGTCTTTTTCTTGCTAAAGCTTTATATAAATAGAGCTTTATATAATTCAATTGGTTATATGGCCCTTCCTTGTGCTGAAGTTGCTGTGGGTGGGGTCTGAGTACACTGGAATGTCAGACTTCTAGGCGAGGTGAGAAGCATAGGCTTTCTTATAGATGGCCTACATAGACTCATCAGGAATTGGTGATAAATCTGTAAGGCACTTTGTAGAATGCAATCTATTTTCACATAATGTCCCATTTAATTGATAATCAGATATTTACTTCTGCTTATTCAACAACATGGTCCTAAACGATGCTGAAGGTCAACGGTGACAATTTTTAGGACACTCTGAAGAAGCATCTGCATCAGTGAGTGTGTTTGGGTCATGCTGATAGGTAAGCAGAAGCGAGCTGTCTGGTTGTTAGTCAAATAAGATTAGGCCATATATGATGTCAAGATTCCTGTTTGATATTTTTTTTCCATGTCAACTTTTGTTTAAAAAACAAAACAAAACTGAACCAATAGACAGTTAATGCCTTTTTAAAAAATCATCCATAAAGCCAGAAATTCTTTACCCAGAAAAGACAAAAAGAAAAAACAAACAAATACAAAATCATTACCAAGATAGAGAAAGAAAGTCTAGTCCAAGGGAAGTTCTGGCCTTGGATGAAGACTACCAACCAGTTTATAGAAACACTAAATAAGTGCCTACGATGACTAGAAACGAATAGTATTCTCCAAATTAAGGCAACCTACATTAAAAAAAAAGATAAAAAAATAGAGCTAATGCCCTCTACCCCAGCTTGATGGATGTTTTCTGCGTATTTCCACATAAGGACACTACCAGTTATTATCCACAGGCATGCATACGATGGTTAACATAGAGCTGGTGCTGGAGCTGGGGAGGGGCACATCAGGTCCCTGGCTAGACAACTCGTCTGCGGCCTGTTACTGGTGGGGCAACACATCAGTAGAGACGGACTCAGCCCTACCTTCTCAGCGTGCTTGGCTTCATCTTGATTCTGCTCAGCCTCCTCCACATCCTCTTCATACTGCCCATTGTTCAGGACCCAAGCTGCCGTCCTCTCTACTGGGGACATTGTGGCAGAGTCCACAGGTGACTGAACCTGCATCAGAAATACTTATTAGCACCTCCCAAGGCTGCTCATCCACTAGTTATGTTTCACAAAGACAGCTATTTTTGGAAGACATAACTGTGATCCCTGTTTTCTACTGTTCAGTAGTAGTTTGAGATAAAGTAGCTACTAAAATAACAACTTTACTGTTTGGAACTTATTACATCAGGCAGCTAATTCGATAGTTTTTGTGCTTTATACAGTTAACAAGATATTGCTTGAATGAACTTTCTTTTCCTGTGATTTGTTATAGCAACTATTTGAGTGCCTCTAAATATACTGCAAATTAACGAGAAATTAGCCCCTAAAAACATTAAAAACAACAATTCGCTCGGGTAATCTCAGCTTTAACTGTTAAATGAGAAGATGTAAAAAAAAGCGCAGTTTCATTCCACTGGTGATGGTGGTAGTTACCCTATCTTCAGGATTAGCAATGTCCGGTGAATTACGAGAGATTGTACAATGGGAACTGGGCATTCAGGTCTAGTTCTATTTCATTGGTTGAATCTGATTTTCAGCCGCTTCCTAATATATCCTAGCACCTTGCCTGACATATGGTAGGTGGTAAATAACTGTCGAAAAAAATAAATCTGACCAATATTAACTATGCCTTGTACTCATGATAAAACCTTTACACAATTATAAAGAGATGAAAAAATATTGAACAAATCAAAATTAGTTATTGTGTTAGATTAGAAGAAAATAGAGGTGATTTTTGTTTCAAAATTATATGGAAAAACCTACATACTGTTTCTTACATTTTTTTCTATTGGTCTTAAGTATGGTCTTATTTCCTAATTAGATTGTCAATCTTTGAGGCATGGCACCATATCATATAGTTGTTTTTTTGGGGGGGAACGGTAGTGGTTATATAATTGTACAAAAGGTGCTTCATGAAATATTTGTTGATATCCTGGACAGAATTCATTACTATAAGTTATTACTAAGGGGAAGGTACACTGCTTTTCCTCTAACCCTCCTAGTGATAAACTACACTTTACTGCCACAGAGTGATAAAGTGTAGCAAAGGCTCCTCAAGAATTGTTTCATCTCTTTTATAAGCTGGGTAGACAGCAGAACTTATTACCTCCCATTTAGAGTCAAAGACATTGAGAAGAAAGGTTGGTGAGCAGTTCAGATCCCACTTTGCTTTGCTGTAGCCTAGGGAAGAGCTTTTACAGCCCCCGCCTTTCAACAGCGGATCATTAAAGAAAATAAAGGATGAAAAAAGAGAGAAAGTAAAGGAGTAGAAATCCCTATTAGGAACATATCTTGCTTGAGATAAAGCTGTATAGGGTTTCCCTGGGAACAATCATAATGCTTTAGGGCAAAAGTGTCTGAGACAGCAGTTCCGCTGACCCCGTAATTAGTCATAGCCTGGCTATGCTGAGGACAACTGAGAACAGGCCAGCCCCCTGGTTCCTGGCTAGTATTTACTGGATATAAATGAGACTTGTTGGTTTCAGCTTCTGCACAGTCTGAAACAGTCAGGTTCTCATCAACAAATAACACTTCTGCTATCAACACCAAAGAAGGGCGGACTGAATTACTAAGCAATGTCTGAGAGTTGCCACAAGAGGTTGCTTAGGGAGGGTCAACAAACCCAACTGTGCCAACTACAGCATCATTCCGACAGGCTGGTCAAGTACCAATTTTAAGAGCCTCTTCAAATTTGAATTTCTGAGTTTAGGTAACAAGCTACATCTCAACTACTCACACAATGTAGATAAAGTCTATTATGGGTACAGAGTACATGGTGCACAAAAAACAAAATGAAGAGGAAAATGAGAAAAAATAAATCCGAACAGAGTCTGAAAAGGGACATAAATGAAAGTTCCCTGAAAAAAATTCCTTCTGTAGATTGTTTCACTGGAATTTTATTTCCTTCCCACTCAGGAGATGGAGGAGACCGAAGCTAGTTACAGTGCCAACAATGGCCACTCCTTTGTGCTCAGATACAAACGGAATTTGCATGGGACAAAGCCACTGATAATTGCAGCCGCCCACAGAACAATCTCCACAAAGAAATCCTCTGGTTTTGGGTAGAGAAGAATTCTCCAACACAATTTGCAATTAAAATATGTAAAGGAATTTGCCTGAAAAATGCGCTGATTATATAGAACTTCAGCGGCTTCATGGGAGTAAGATGAGAAAAGCTGGCAAGAAACAGAAGGGATTTTAAAAAATAACGTAAGTTCAAAAGAATGAATCATCTGCATAGAAAAAGCCAGTGTAGAAAGACCAGAAACTTGAGCAATCGAAATATAATGATTTATGGTTTAACTGATATGAGGACCAGTTAACTGATAAGAGTACCGGCAAAGGCATAAGCAAAGGTGACTGAAGCTGTGCTGGGACATCTCACTGTGCCCCGCCCCGCTTCATGCCAATACAATAGAGACATTCTCCAGCTCATTAATGGCTGTGACAATTTTAAACTGGTTGTTTGGAGACTGGATAAATTTCCTACCTCCCATCTATCACCCATAGAAACATGTACTGAGTGCTTATGTAATAGTGTTATATTTTCCGATAGCACAAATACTATAAACGACGACTGAACAACCAGTGAGCCACGGGCTCTGGGAACTGATGACTGCATGATACAGGAGGAATGGGTAGGCATTCCTCTCTTTTGTCCAGGGCTGGGCCGAAGTCACTGGTCACTGTCAACCTCAAAAGTAGAGGGCCCTTCCCTGTCCTGCCCCTCTCCGCCAATCTGATATCCTTCTCTAGTCCCTATCTCACCCTCAGGGCGCTCAAAGTGCACTAAGCCCCCTAGTAGGTAGGTGTCTGCCTCTACACAGTCAGTATCCCACCTCTAAAATTACTCATCTTTCTTCTCTTGACTCAATAAACACTTACGTTCTCTTAAAGGAGTTCTCAACTAGAAGCTAGCATAAAAGCAATGTGTGGAAACTAATTCACAATAAGGTGTGAATGACTGGTAGCCTCCTAACTGGCAAGTTAAATGCATATATATGAGATATATACAGACATATAAGCAGTTAATAAGCATTTTCATTTAAAGAAAAGGAAAGCTATATATTATTATATAATTTTTATTTTCTTTAAGTGGAAATGCTTATTAAATCAAATGAATTGGTAAAATTTGGGGAATGCAACAAAATAAAAATGAAAAATTTAAGACTGAAGAAAATCTTTATTTCTCAGGAAAGAATGACTAACTAGGGGGCTTTGCCCAGGAAGTCAGCTACCAGAAGCAGCTGAAGTTGGACATGTTTCTCATCCCTTCCTTTTTTTCTGTATCCAAGGATTCTGTACATGTTCTAATTTTTTAAACAATAATGAAAAAATAGTTATTAAAGTAGGTGCAAGGGCTCTGATCACAGTAGAGTGGAGGCAGAAGCAGCAAATTATTAAATGCCTATCTATAAAAATGCAAATATATTAAAGAGATACATTGGGGTTTTATTGTGTTCTCCTCTGATAAGTTATTTTGCTGACAAAGGCCTTTTTTACATCACGAAGCTCCCTAGTACTTATAAAGTATGATTAGGTTTCAAAAAAATTCTATAAATACAAAACTTTTCAGGAGAAAAATCTTTTACAGATGAAAGAAAGAAATTTTCTCTCTCTCTTTCACTCTCTCTCTCACATACACATTCCTAAGGTTATTAGTTTGTTTCAAAGAACAAAATATATATTGGTGCCTCGTGGGAAACCTTTTCATCAAGAAGAAAAGATTTTGTCAGTCATATATTAAACTGGACGTGATACTAGCTGGGCTTGTTGATGGAAAGAGAAAATATAAGGCAGTTGTGAATGTCTAGAATACCTGCCAACCACTTGGGTGTCTGTCTTTCCCCCCCTCCTTCACTTTGCCTTTAGGTGCTCAGGTGCTTATTTTTCTAGCCATTTCCAGGAAAAGGCACATGGGGTTGATATTTCCATAGGGAATTGGGGAATGGAGCGGGGAGTAGTTATATTAAACTCTCGGCTCAGAATGCAAAACTTTATTCTGGAAGTTTAAGAAAAAATATTTAAGGAGGATTAATATCCAGATTCCCAAAATACTTTTAGTTGATTTGGCCTATAGCTTTCATAGGCTAAGTGTCTAATTACTCATTCAACACGACAGATCTGTTCTCAGTGCTGAGTGAAGGGAAGGAAAGGCTCCTGCATGGCTGGTACAGAGTGTCCTCAGGGTGGTGAGTCAAGCTGCATTCTGCTGCCTCACATCACCAGGAGTCTCCCAAACCTCTTATTTCCTCTTCCTATTTAATGGTGGCAGAAATATTTTTAAGTGGAGACCTTGCTAGCCACTGGGTTTCCCAATGATTTCTACACAAAGGCCCGAGGAAACAGCTGGACGAGGTAGAAGCCAGGCCGCCCAGCACTCGCCCTACCTGCTGCGTCTGCTGTCTCTGGATGGCTCTCACTTTGGGAACAGGGCTCTCTCTGGAGGAAGAGGACTGCTGCCGGGACCGGCTTCCGTTCTGCACAGGCTCGGCCACCAGGGCTGCCGAGGCCACCGATATGCTCCCCGTGCTCCGCAAGGAAGCACTGTGTGGCAGGGACGGCAGGGCTTTGGCTCGGGCACCCAACCCGGCCTGGTCCATTTTTCGGATCTGGGCCTGCCCAGTACTATTCTGCCGGGGCAGGGCAAGAGGTATGTGTCTGTCTGGCACAGGGTGTCGCCTGGAGAAGTCCTCGCTCTGAGTGCTACGTTTGCTGAAGTCCTCCATGCTACTATTGCTGGGTCCGCTGACTTTGAAGTCTTCGCTGTTACTTTGGCTTCTGGAACTGGCAGTGCTTAGGTTCTCCAAACTGGAATCCACGGAGGCCTTTGGCATTGCTGGGATTGGGTTACTGAGGTGATAGACGGGGTTCTGGAATGACAAGGGCTGGAGGCTGCCCGGCTGGTTCAGGGCGGGGTGCAGGGGCCTCCTCACTTGGGGTGCGCTCTGGGGTGTGCTCTGGGTGTCCCGCAGCTGCTTGATGCTGGCCACCTGGGTTATGGAGAGCTGGCTTCCGGTCAGGCGCAGAGGCACGTCGAGCATGACGGACGCGTGCTCCACCTGCGCAGCGTGCGTGTCCTGGAGGTCCATGAGGGACACGCTCCGGCCGTTAGGAAGGCTACCTTCCTTCTCATCCTTCTCAGAGTAAGTCATGCTCTGGGAGGAGGCCTGCTGAACCAGCAACAATGTTTTCCCCCTGAAATAGCTGTCTGTGTTGTCCTGTCCTGGAGACTTTAGTTTATGCAAATCACTGGAAAAGGAAAGGACCCTTAATTACTCTTGAGACAAATCCAACATAGTTAAGATTCCTCAATGCAGGCACCTAAACTCTTCTGAAGGCTCACAGGCCCAGAGTGGATACTAACATTTAACCTCAGATTTCATCACTACCATTCTTAGAATAAAACCCAGCATTTTTAGTTTTTCTCCAAAGGTGGAGAATACTACTGTGTGTGCCACTCCATCACTGTCTTTGACTTGTACTAGAATTCCAACCATTTTCTAGGTAGGTTTAAAACCCTTCCAAGGTATTCTAATTCATACTTAATTTGTTCAAGGAGAGGCTCTCAGTGCAGAGCCCAAGGGTCCATGCCAAAGACACAAATCTCGCCAACAAAGAAAACAAAGTCTAAGCATCAATATTGTGTCTACTGACCAGCTGACACAGCCAGCTACAAAGTGGTCTTAACTGAGGTTTTCCAGATTTTTGAGTGCTACAATATATGAAAATGTCAATTTCATAGAGCACCTAGTCTTCCATTAAACAGGACATAATTGTTTTTTAAAAATACATTTGCTAAATATAACTACAATATCACTCTGGAAAATAAGTACCCTAGATCTTATGTATTATTATGACAAACAATTGGATTTATCTCAGGTCAGATGATTCTTTCCAATTGTTCAAGACTTTAAAGTTTGTAAATTCAACAGATAAGTTAAATAGATTTTTGCCAAATCTCTAAACATTATATCTCTGGGACAGTACTTCAAATTCTCTCTTTCATACCTGTCAGTGGGGTCTTCAAATATTTTCTGCAGCCCAGAGGAGAGGCTTCCACTGACATTGGGACTGGAGTTATGCTCAGTGAAGCGTCTCAGTTGCTGTTGTATTGGTGTGGGATTAGTCAGAGACTTGGTGATATCAGCAAGAACACGAGGGAGAGGTCCCAGTTTTGCCACGGTCGCCTGTAGGAAGGAATTTTCACCCTAATTGGATAATAAGCATTGCGACATCCACCACAGATTGTTTTTGGGACCATGATGCCCATTGATGTAGGGGTGTAGGTTGGAGGGAAGGGTAGGTGTTTGCATGTGGGAGTGGCAGGTTCATAATGCATTGTTATGGAGCAGCGGAACCATGGCGTCGAGATGGATGGAGAAGGCGAAACAAGGTGCAGCAGACATCGAGGAAAGAAAGGAAATAGAAATTAGGATTATGCAAATAAAAATTAAAAGACATGCTCAAAACAACCAAAATATTGCCATTCCAACTAAAACAGGCATGCAAAGCAAACAAAATCTTTGGAAGGCTAGTAAATCAAGGTGGGGGTGGGTAGGGGAAGCGCCAAACACCTTCTAACCAAAAAGGACTTCAAGACCAGAAGGCTAGTGTGACAAAACTTCCAAAGAAAAGGGATTATGTAAGGAAAGAAATGCATGCCAACATACAGGAAGGTGTTGCATGCAGGGGTCTAAAACACTCCAGGACACACTATCCCATTTAATCTTGGGAACCCTGACCTATTACTGCCAACTAGGTTGGCATAAGCATGATCATTTTTTTAAAAAACAGAAAAATGAGGTAAACTCTCTCTACGAAGTATAATGTACTCCTGGTTCCCAGGACCAAACAGAGATTAAAAAGGAGAACGTGTGTTTACACAGCAAAGCCTGTTAAAAAGACCTTGACCCTGAATAAATCAGGCTGATTTCACAAAGTAACTATATCTGCATCTCACTGATACAGTTATTCAACAAAGAATAACTTTTAGTACTTGCTTTATCCATCTCGGTCATTTTTTATTTTGGGGAGTTCTTATTCTCATGGGGTCTTATGGGACCGCTCAACTGTTGGGCAGTTTTACATGGCTGCCTACGGGTCTTCTTCGCTTTTTCAACAACCAAAAGGCTCTTCAGCCCTGCTTAAACGCCACCTGGGGAACGTCTTTATGTGCTTTGCCTGCTCATACTCAAGGGGTTTACCCTCGGCACAGTTGCAACTTAAAGTCCAGCTGGCATCTCTACAGGTGTAGGAGGGGTGCTCAAGAATACGGACGCTTATTATTTTACAATGCCTTCAGCAGCAGTGGACACCCTGCCATTTACATTTACCCCACTCAGGAAAGTGGTCTTTATTAATAGGTTTTACTCTCCCCCCCAATATTATTAGTACAATATTTTTAAGAATAATAGGAAAATGGAGGAAAACAAATTCTCATCACAGAAAAATAACTGTCTTCTGAAGTTATTCTAACATACCACCACACGTATTTATAAAGTACCTGTAGCAAACAAAAGAATCAGTAAATCATTATTGTGATAAATCTAGCCTAAGTCTGGTGAGACTATTTTCCACTACAAAACCTATTCCTCTCTGCAAAGTTCCATAAGGAAGAAAATGATTGGTAAACATCTAGTGATTAATATGAAGTTCTAATTAAAATTTAATAAAATTCTTAGCTTAGAAAATAAGTGATTAAAAATTATAACTGTTTTCTGTATTAATTTACATCTACAGAGAAAGGATCCCATGTAACTCTGTGGTACTAGTAGTTATATTAAACCCTCTGACTTGTGTAACAACCACCAAAACACGTGAAGGGTAAAGCTAATTAAACATGATAGTCACAGTACATTTTGAAGCTCACGCTTTGAAGCTAGAAACTGCTACCCGAGGCTTCACCTCATCCTACTGCACGCGAACAAGGCCACATACACCAACATTTGATACGACTTTCTCGGCAAGTTCTTACATATGCTCTACATACTGCATTTACTTATTTATTTACTTATAGAAATCTATACTCCGCTAATGCAGGTAATTATTTGAAAAAATATGTAAGTAATTTCGTGACTTTCTGGAATTTCCTGGTTTGTAGGGTACATATTTCACTCAGAAATGACACCCATTTACTCTGAGGACAAAGGTTGCTTTCGACTGCCAGAAAGGTGAGTGCTGCTACCCTGCAGATGCTCTGCAGAATCCAGGCCCCTTCAGGTTCCCTATCTCCCATCTCCCATTACTATTTCAGCCTACTTTACCTTATCAAGTTGGGAAACTACTTCCCACAGTAAGGAATGCAAAACTGAAAGCTCCCGGCCCAGGTCAATGTAACCATCAAAGCCTGGGGTGTTTGAGATGGTGTCTGGATTAGAGATCTCCAAAAGAAAGCGCTTCATTCCACCCCACTCATGTTCTAAAAAATCATTCATGAATGCCATGTATTCTTCTTTGTTACCAAATCTAAAGCAGAGGGAGAGAAAATGAGAAAGAACATATTCAGGAAAAGAGAGGTGATCATTTTGAATTGACTGTCACATAGAGCCATAAAATTTTTTTTATTTTGGGGAGGTGTCTAATATGTTCATTATCTGTGAGTGATTAAATGCTAATACATGATTTCTTAATATTAATAATATTAATACTCAAAAACTTTCAATAGCTTTCTGTTCTCTATTGTGTAAAGCTAAAACTCACTTTTCTTGTATTTAAAGCTCTCTGTAACATAACCTTCATTAACCTACCAAATGTTCATCAGTATAAACCTTCAATATTACTTGCTTCTTCCCAGTTTCCCAAATATATTACACTCTCTTCTCCAGGCCTTTGCTCGTGTTATTTACTTCTGCTAGAGAAGCACTTCCTCTCTTCTTTGCCTAATTAGATTCTAGTGATCTTCAGGGCCTAGCTTAAGCCCATAAAACTTGTTCCAAAATAAACCAGAAATAGTTTTTACCAAAATTAGCTCAAATATGGGTAAATACATATGTTTCTGCATTGGGTTACATATAGGGTATACAAAGTTAAAAGCAGTGCACTTCTAAAAAGCCACTATTTAAACCAGAAAACAACCCGTCTCGCTGAAGTTCTAATTTTTCCCTTCAGTACGCTGATAATAGAATCTTGTCTTTAAGCTTCACCATTGAGTCTGTTGTGATGAATTCTGCCTGTGTGAAGTCCCGCTCAGTGATTTCTTAAAATTATTTTCTACAAATTATAAAAATTACACAAACTGAGAAAAATTTGAAAGCAATGATAAATGGAAAGAAAAAAGTGTGGGTGTACCCATTCCACCACCCGAATTTATCTGCTGTTTACATTTGCGCGCATTTCCACCAACTGCTTTCCAATGTCCTTTGAAAAAGTTTTAAATTTACCCAAAATTGAAAGGATATGCTTCATCTACATTAACCAAGTGTTAACATTTTGCCAAGTTTGCTTTCGCTCTCTCTATATACACATACATATACTTTTTTTTTTTCCTGAACCATTTTAAACTAAATTGCAGACAACCTCTAAATACGTTAGCATCCATTTCTCCAGAATAAGGAATGCCTCTTACATAAACCAATGTCATTATAACACTAAAACTTTTAAAATTTAATTTCACCAACTGTCCCCAAATGGACTTTATTTATAGACTTTTTTCTAATTCGGGTCCAAATAAGTTTAAGCAGTGCATCTAAGTCTCTTTCAATCTAAAACAGTCCCTCCATCTTTTCCAGTTTTCACGACATCAACTTGTTTGAAGGGGCCAGGCCAACTGTCTTAGACAATGTAACTATAGAATTCGTCTGATTATTCTTCCTAACTTGTTTATACTAAAGTTTTTGTGTTTTTATGCTGCTGGGATAATAGCATATGCACCATTTAATGTGCTGTCTTTTTTTTTGTTTGTTAAAGTTTTTAATAGCCATTTTCATTTAATATAATTATATCTTAATTTTTCATATTATTGGCTATTCTTTGCAAACACTGTTTATAGTGGTTGCAAATGTTCTTCTGAATGCATGTACCCTAGGTTACTTAACCATTCCTCTATAAAATGAATATTTAAGTTGTTTCTAATTTTTTTGCTATTTATAATAACACAATGAAAATCTTATAACATAAGTGATGAGTATCCCCATCCCCCCCAAATTTTAGATTTCATGTATTTTTTTAAACAATGTTTTTAAAAAAGTGGTTATGGTAGTGACACCTACTTGGCAAAGTTAGCCAGGTTCTGAATGACCTTGGCAATCAGAGTCAGAGTCCGAGACGTGCGGTCATCAGGATACTCCTGCATGAGGTTGAACAGGCTGGGAGACATGATGGCCGGGCACAGGAAACGCAGAAACAACGAGGCACTGATGAGCCGCTCACTGATGTCCTGCTTGCCGCGGTTCAGGCACTGCTGCTTCCAGGATGCAAACACTTCTTTCAACTCACGAGGGAAAACACTGGGGAAGGAAAGAAGATCAAAACCTCTAAATAACCCAAGAACGCACAATCGATCTCACTCTGGCCCAGCACACCTCCACTCCAGAGCCAGGCGATGAGGGCCTAGTGGGAAGAGCTCTGTTTGGTTCGAGACTGAGAGGTGGCAGAAAATTCACAGAAGCCCAGATGGAGACTAGAAACCCAAAGCTGTAAAACTCAGGAATTAGTATAAATTTAGTTTTCCAAAGTGGGAAAACGGCATAAGGCTCCTGACTACACCATCTGGTTTAATAAAGATCACCATAATCTCTCTAAAGATTGTTCATCAAAAATCTTCCAAAATCTCACCAACTACTAGAGTTGGAGCAATGACTAAAAACAATTAACACATGTTTAACAACAGTAAATATTTTAGAAACCCATTAGAGAATGTGGTGCTAATATTCCACATAAACATTGTATGTATGTATGTAGGTAGTTCAGAAATTCTTCTGCTTACAATGGAGAGTTAGATTTTAGGCAGGACTGTATTAGGGAAACTTTCAGTTTCCCCCCCCAAGCCCTTCCTTTGGCTGGGAAGTAATAGTTAACACTGTGATGCCTTTTATACAGAAAATGGAAGTTCCATACGCGCTGATGAAGCACGGACACCAGCTCACCAGTAAGAGTTGATGATCTTGCAGAAAGCCAGCTCGCAGCACATTTTCAGGTTGCTCTGATGGTCTATCAATTCACTAGATGAACATTTGCTGGGATCCACCTCACAGTTCTCATCTGACTCATACAGAGCTTTGATGAACTCCCCTGTTTGAAGAGAGATGGCAGGGAGTAGAACTATAAATAGTGTCTTCCTCAATAGAACAAAAGGACTTAGGATTTCTGTCCTAAAATGCATAATGAGAAATCTTTCCGAGACCTCGATACAAAACAGTGCTCATGATGATTACTGCTCTGGAACCCGAGTTACCACTTCCCAAATATCATGCTTATTTTCTTTATCCTGGAAGTGAAAAACAGCAATCACTAACATCATCAGGATGGTATTTATAAAAGTAACAATGATTCTACTTTAAACAATGAAATAACTTTAAACCTTTTACCTGAAACCATAAATAAAGGAACATGAACTAATTATTTGTTATAAGACCCCTCTACCAGGGTGAATAATGTTATTATCTTAGAAGAAAAAATAACCCACACTTGATTGACTAGCCCACCTAAGGTCTTAAGTGCTAATACTGGTATCACACATAGATTTGAGTAAGGGTGTCTAGATCTACCTCTCGTAATGGGGATAGTCATTCAACATAATCTGTACCTGTTTTTCCAAATACATTTAGCTTAGAAGCCCTGTTCATACATCCTACCCTCTATAGGAATATGCCCAATGTTCTCTGAAAGAACAAATCCTTACCTTACCTGTTTATCTGCCACCATACCTGCATATATTCTCCTGATCCATGTTTCACACTGTTTTTTGCTTATTTGTTCACATGTCTGTCTCATCTCTAAGATGAACACCTTCAGAGGTCAGGGAACAGGTTCTATTCATGTTCAGATCCCCAGCCTATCAAATAGCTCCCAAAGCGTTGCAGGTGCTCAATACATATTTATGAGAGCTGGAAGTATGTGTTCTTGGTTTTTTATAGGCCTTTAAGAAAGAGATTTTTCAAAGACCCTTTCAAATCTGCTTATATTACTTGAGTTTCAGGCAAGTTATAATAGATTTTATGAAAGTAAATAATGATTTCTAGAAAATTAAGTAGCAGCAGTAATATAAAGAGCATTTTCCTAGCAAAATGGTTAGTAATGAGGTAAATGAAAGCTTTTAAAAATACCTATGAGAAGAAGATGGGAAGTGGTTATGTGGAAGAAAAATGCCTGGAGAACAGAGAAGTAAAGGCTTTGGAGCCAGACAGATCTGAGGTCAAATCCTAGGCCGATCACTTAGTCTGTGGGGCCTTGAAAAGTCACTTAACTAGTCTAAGCTTCAGCTGCCATATTTGGAAAATAGCATGACTCTCCCCCTACAGAGCTTTGGTGAGAATCTGAAATAAAGCATGAAAAAAAAAAAGTGTCTAATATGGTGCCTGGCACCTTAGAGGGGCTCCATACAATAAGTATTGTTATGTGCAAATTAGGCAACTTTAAAATAATTTTTCATAAAGTGAAATGACTAACACTACTAAAAGGCTTCTAAAAATATTTACCAATTCTCAAAAGATTTGTATTCAACATGCTCTCAAAGTCTCCTATACTATGTGTTTCTATACAAAGTATCCTATTTAAAGAGCACCTAAATTTAAAGCCAAGTCATCACTGTTAAATACTACATGTAAAAATTGGCCCACCTTTAGAGTCATATTATAAATATTCTATTTAGGGAGTTCCTTAAGGTTACACCAGTTCTGGGGAAATAATACTAATATTAATAAATAATTTGTGAATTTTAAGAATATTTTTCTTTTATTCTCCAAGAAAAGAGACAAATAACTCAAGGGTCCAGAAGTAAATTATCTATAGTTGCAGCCTAATATGCTTTTCCCCGATTATGGTATATTTACAATCCTCCAAAACAGAATATTATTTTCACTTTTGAAACTATAACCTATGTCTGACAATGTGGAAAGCACCACATTTGAAAGGTGAACCTTTTATAGGTGTGTACTCAGAAGCTGCTTACCCAACCAAAACCACTGAGGCAGATTCAACAATCCATTTACACTTGCTCTCTTGCCTTTGAAAGAAATCAGAGCCGAAGGGGGTGGGTGCTCACTACATGGTCCAAATGGAAGTTTGTGCCCAGAATGTTCTGTGTTTTCCATGTAAATTGTCAACTCATTATTACCTAGCATCCAAATTTCATGTGCAGAAATAAGTTAAAGGTATTGAACATATTACTGCTAAAAAAGAATTTGTCTTTGTCACCAAGGATGTAAATCAGGCCTTTTTAGGGACCCTTTTCTACTTCTCACAGGCGGGTTATTTCCTATGTCACAGGACATCAGCATGCAATCTGATTTCAATCAGAAAGGTAAAGAGGGCCAATAGATGGAAGATTTAAGTCTAACCAAGGCAAAGCCTATGTAGTAAATAGTAATGCTTTAATCAAGAGAAATGAAGATTACATAATATACCTGGTAACTTTTAATTTTCTTTGAGAATTCTTTAAGTAGTCTGGAAATAGCATCATCCCCCCCCCCCCCAATGTATGAACTATATAGCACAACTTTAATTATTCAGAGTGCTCAGCTATACTTATTCATTTAATTTCTTTTTTTTTGATTTACTGAGATTTCACTGCAAAGTCTTTTTATTTTATTTATTGCTTATTCTGAAATCTTCAATTGTATTATTAGAGGCTCCTGCCATAACATAGCAAGTACAGTATCAGGTAGAATCAATTTCTTTAATTCTTTGAAAAGGTACATGATTTCTCTCTTTTTTGGTTATAGGATACCTCCCTGTACTGTAAGCTCCTTGAGGGCAAAATCTATCCACTCATTCAACATTATTTACGGTCTACTCTTGATAGTCATATGTGCTACTGAACACTTGAAATGAAGCCAGTACAAGCTGAAATGTGCAATAAATGTAAAATACACACTGAATTTCAAATAGTATAAAAAGGTAAAATAATTTTTACTCATTAATTTTTATACTGGTTACCTGTTAATATGTGGACATAATGGGTTAAATAAAATGTTATTAAAATTAATTTCACCTGTGACTACTAGGGAATTCCAATTACTCACATGTAACTCTATTATGTTTCTATAGGATAGAGCTGGTCTACATTCTGTGTGAAGTACAGGGATATGGAGATAGAAGTAATTGACTATGTTCTCCAAGGAACTCATGCCTGTTTTATCATGATGCACACCGAAATGCGCGGCACAATGCCTTACTTTAGTGGTTGATGCCTGCAATTCCAAGAGTGTGGCCGAGTCAGCAGGAACTACTGAGTTACCAAAAATCAGTTATTGTCAAAAATTCTGAAGGTCTTGAAGACAGAAACTGAGAGTTGTGGTAATTGACAAGAGTTTCCTAGTTTTTGATGCATGATAATAAATGTTAACACTTTCAAGACAATACATTTATACCATGATATAAATACCCAACACAGTTAGGGAAACAGGCCACCCGCAGCAGTGACACCCACTAGTATTACTGTGTATCTCAGACATTGAGGGCCTT
This sequence comes from Miniopterus schreibersii, assembly GCF_964146895.1. Taxonomy (NCBI): domain Eukaryota; kingdom Metazoa; phylum Chordata; class Mammalia; order Chiroptera; family Miniopteridae; genus Miniopterus; species Miniopterus schreibersii. The sequence goes on along the minus strand of NC_138119.1, from coordinate 19,319,328 downwards.
GGGGTAGCTGCATATGCTGATGGGCTTTCTCTTTCTGTGCAAATCGTAATAAAACCCATCTGCTGTTCCTCCACTGGTGAGTATGGCAGAGACTTCTTAAAGCCGAAACTCAAATAACACTCTAGTTGGCTAGACCTAAAAACACCCAGTTCAGCTCAATTTATCTCAAAAGGATGAAATAAAATAAAAAGGGGAAGACAAGGACACGTTTTCCTTCTCCATACCCAACGCGTCATGAAGATACTGTTGTCCCACCAACTTGAGGTACTCCTCAATGGACTTGGTGGCAATGGTGTTCTCTCTGAAGATCAAGACATCATGTTCTCCACAGCGATCCACCTCAGACATCACCAAGTCCGTCAGGAAATCCTGGTAGAATAATGTTCAGTCAGGCAGAAAGCAACTGAATAAATAATATACATCAGAAGAGACTGATGAGATAGCAAACATCCTGGGAATCCTGCTTTAAAGCTAAAGCTACCAGATTCATTTGAAAGAAAAAAGGTGAGTCAGGCTCAAATCTTAGGTGTCACCACCACTAAGTTTAAAATTTCTTCACAGAGTTTTCCACTGCACTTTGATAAAGACTGTAACTCTGAGTGCAGCCGGCAAGTCTCCGTATGCTCTAGTTTCTAGCCTCTTCTGGTGCCGCTCTCTTAGCATTCTGCGCCAGGCTCAAGGGCGTCCTTTACTGGTCCTTGACTACACCAAGCTTTGGTAACACACAGTGCCGTCTGTTCACCACAAACCTTGGTGCAAATGCTCTTCTCAGTTCTGCTTCACTCCCCCCATCATTCCCGCCCCGACTGTCATGGAGTTAATTCCTGGCATCTTTTTGGATCTTAGTTCACGCATCCTTTCCTCAGTGAAGCCTACTCGGACCAACACTGCTATGAACCCCATTAGTCAGATCTCCTTAATCCATAGTTCATAGCGCACTTCTTGGCATTTCTCACTGTAATCACACATTTTATTTCTGTAATTACTTGATTAATATCTATTTCCCCCAAAAGACTGTAAGCCCCATGAGGTCAAAGACAGTGTCGATTTTTGTTCATCTCTATATTTTTAAGCACTTAACAGTTTCTGTACACGTTAGGTATTCAATGTCTAACAGTTACAAATTCGTCCACAGTATCAATATGGAATTTCTTGAACTCAATACTTTAACTTATTTTCTAGGTAGTCTGTTTGCTACCCCTTCATCCCCAATCCACCCATGGAGAATGAAGGCATAATGAGAAATAAAATCCTTAAGAAATAGCTGCTTCATTTCTCAACAGTCTTAAAGAACACAATGTAAAATTCAATGATTATTGTTCAGTTTGAAATGTGTCAACATCAAATATTTTTAATGTTATGTATTCATTGGATATATCAAAGTCTCTAAAGCTCAAGAACAGGGAATATTCTGATTTACTTTAAAATTAAGCTTTTTTTAAACATTAATGGGATTTACTCTGGGGCACCTGGAGGGTGTAAAAGAGTTGTAGATTTAGGAATCTCTATTAAAACTCTTAGGCTAAGGGGCAGGAGGAAACTTTTGGGAGTGACAGCAACATTCTGTATCTTGATTGTGCTGGTTCAGTGAGAATATCAATTGTCGAAAATCATTCCATTTCTCACTTTAAATGGGTATAGTTTACTGTATATAAATTACACCTCAATAAAGTTGTTTAAAAAATTCTACATTTATCCTGAATTTTGAGCTACTAAAAAGCAGAAAGAACATACCCTACAATTTCAATGACGACACTCAAATTTCAATGACAACTCACCCCAAATTATTGAGCTTTTTTAATGCCAGAAACCAGAAGATTATTATCAGTAAATCTAACTACAAAAATTATACTCAATAGGAAGGCAGTTAGATAAGGGACTAAATATTGAATATATCGGCATATTCTAATTTATATCAAGAAAGCTTAATAGCACTTTTGTAAACAAATTATTCTATCTGTGAACTCCTCTACATCTGAAATACAATTTTACCGTGGCCAATCTGTATATAATAGTGATTCAGCCTAATTAGGGGAATGTGGCTCATAGAAGTGGTAATTACTTTAGTTCAGGCTGATCCAAGACTATCATTCGCTTGTTGTTCTTCATACAATTAGCACATTTCCCTTTTTTTAATCTTCCTAAATTTTTACTTCTATCCAGAATGAAATAAGATTCACAGTATACCAATTATATAACATCTCTTGGTATTTTTATCCCAAATATAGATTTTAATCCCATGAGGATGCTTGTTAAATATCCAGCATGCTTCTGGAATCCCTCCTTCTGTGACCAGGGGATATGTCATCAGTTAATGTGAACTTAGACAAGATACAGTGAGGAGTAAAACCGCCACAGGACACACTCTAGGACTGAAGAAAAACAAGCCTGAATGCACTGTGGGATCACCTCGCCCGTGTTGCCATGTATTGTCAGACAATAGAGAACTAGCTGTGGTCTCCATCTTCAATGCAAATGAACCTTAAATAAAGATTTGTCGTCTCTCTGCCTTACTCCTTTCGTTTTTATAATCCCCATCTTTTCTGGATGTAAGAACTGCATATGGGTTTCCTTCTTGGTTTTTTTTTTTTTTTGACCATTAGCAGCAAGTGCTTCTCTAATTTGGATCTCCACAGTACATACTGGTTTCTCCGTGAAAGGCAGGGAAGAGAATCTGGGTAACGTAACCCTCCTTTCCACTTACCTTGGCCCTGCCGGTACTCTGTAGAATGTGCACTAAGGCACAAGCCAGCTCCTCTTTGTTTCTCACACTGATTACTGGCTCAAGGACAGAACACAGCATGGTGTAGTTGCTGGTGACAAATTCTGCAAATTCTTTGTATTGCTCCATAGGCAGAATGGTGATAGTTTGGAAACGCGATTTAATCCGAATAGAAGGTCCTCCTGTCTTTCCTTTGTTGGGTGTGGGTGTGCTCACTGGATACCACTTTTCTACAAACTGGCGGCCAGTCACGCTGGCAGTGGGGATGTTGACGAGCCCTACGTAATTATTCTTGTCTTTCTTTTTCCTTTTTTCCACGTCTTTATAAATGTGAACCGTGATGCTATGAAGAGGTGGAAGGCTGTAGAATTCAAAATGTTCACCCCAGAAAATATTGTCCGCTTTGGTCTTGCTGGTTGTACGAGCAAAGAGGGTATCATCAAGGCACAGTTCACAGAAATATTTCTTTTTAGGGGCGAGGTCCTTGGCTTCAATGATCCATAAACGGAGAACATTTTCAGCTCGTCTGCAATTGTCCTATAAAGAAGCAACAAAGCTGAGTTTGAGAGCTGAAATCTGAGGAAGACAACATTTTCTTTTTAAAATAGGTGATGCTGCTTATGTGCTTTATTACAGGTAATGAATAAATAATGAAAGGGATTGTTATCTTGTTGTTCAGGATAATAGGGAGCTGCAAACAAGAATGTACCAGAATCTTAGAGATATGTTCTATTTTACTTGGGTTAAAAAATATCGTTCTGTAATATAAGTTCTCATGTAGCCAGTCTAGAGGCAACTGGGCTGATGTCCACAAATAAAAAAGAGGTAAGTAGTTAAGAAACGTGTGTTCTAGTCCCAGTTCTATCATGTACTGGCTTCTGATTTGGGCAAGTCACTTTACTTCTCTGAGTCTTCTTATCTACATCGGTAAAATCACGATAATATCCGCAGTAAAATTATTTTCGACATAAAATGGCATAATATGTATGAAATGGCAAATATGTTTTAAAGGTTCTATAAAAAAATAAGGTATTATCACTGCATTTATCTTCTATCAATTTACTACTTATAGAGTTATTCATTCTTTAGCCACTCAAAGCCACTATTACCTTATTTGGTTGAACTGTCCTGCGAAGGTTTTCCATCCACTTATCTCTTTCTGAAGCGGAGTTACAGCTGAAGCATTTACTTCCACTCAAGTAGGTGACCTTCGACATAAAGGTTAGAGAGAAATAAGGAAGAGAAAGCACAGGGCTTGAGGGCTCTAGTTTGCTAGCTGTATTATTTACAAGTTAAGGATGTGCCATGAACCCAAAGCACAGTACAGGAAACCAGCTTTGTGATTTCTACACCTACGTCTACATCCACTTTTTGCTTTGCACCCTTACTCATCTCCACGTGTGACAACAAAGGCCAGTGAGAATTCAGCCCAGGAACCTAAATCTGTTCAGAAAGATCAAAGTTTAAAACCTTTCAGGATACATCTTAAATTACCTGCAAATGAAAATGCTCAATTGTGTGACAGTTAAGAAAGAATAACTAAAAAGGGAGGAGTGTCTCTGAAATAGCTTATCCAATTTCTTGGGACTGCCTCTGAGGCATCGAGCTCTACCCCTCCCCTTCTCTGTCTTGGCTGGAACATCCCAAACGAGACCTTCACTGACCACCTGTTCCCCCGCTTCTCTTTCCCCAGTTTCCTGTAATTGGAGGGGCAAAAAAAAAAAAAAAATCACTATCTGGACAGGAGAGCTGCATCAGCAGTCATCCTGCCAGCGTCAGAAGCAGAGGACCACCCAATCCCCTCACCCCTTGCCCAAGTTTAATAAAAACCTTCCACCCAGACCCCATCACCACGTCTCGTTCTCTGAGACTGCCCACTCTCACTTCTCAAGTGCGTACTATCATGTTAATAAATTTACTGTGCTTTGCTAAATCTTTCTGTCATGCTCTTGAATTCCTTCTTATTCCATGACAAGGACCTGGATCAGGTTGAGGCCTCCCTTGGCCTCCCAGTGTCACCTTCATTATAATGTTATAAGATGGTACTAAATGAAATTGAAGAGAGTTACCAGTATTGGATCACTGTCTTTGGAAGTCATTTCTCCTCCACTAGGCAACCCACCTGTTGATTTCTAGTCTTTATGAGGTTAACCTGACCACAATTATCACTGCCCTTTAAAAATGGAACATGTGCCCAGCTGGGTGTGGCTCAGCAGTTTATCCTCGACCTAGGATCCAGGCGATTGGGGTTCGATTCCTGGGTTTCGGGCTTGAGCCCCAGCAGGGGGCGTGCAGGAGGCAGCCGATCAACGACTCTCTCATCATTGATGTTTCTATCTCTCTCCCTCTCCTTTCCTCTCTCTGAAATCAATAAAGATATATTTGAAAAAAAGAAACATGTTACCTATATGCCTAGCACCTAACACTGGGCTTGGTATACAACCTGTTGAACTGAGTTTCAAAAATACAGAAAAGTTCAAGTGACTTATAAAAAGAACACTAACGAGTGACCTGTCCAAACTGCTAAGTGTGCTCACATATTAATGCAATCTCAGGTTATAACCTAGTAAATTAGATCAGATTATATATTCTGATCTAATATGGTAGCTACTAGCCACATATGACTAGTGAACACCTGAAATGAATGGAGCCAGTCCAAACTGAGATGTGCTATAAATGTAAAATTCACAGGAGATTTTGAAGACTTAGTACCCCCTCCCTCCCAAAAAAGAATGGAAAAAATATCTCATTGATAATTTTTATATTTGTGACATGTTGGAATGGTTAAGGGCAATTTGTTCATTTAAGACATCAGGCACCTGCAATGTGTCAGGGACTGGGCAAGGTGCAAGGGATTATAAAAATAAATAAGACATGGTCCCAGATCTTAAACTAGCCATGTCGTAGTTAAAAAAGTACATTTTGGTCAGTTTCCTCAGAGAATCACTAAAATTGGGGCTTAGACTTTCAGGAGAAAAATAATAAGGTAGTGTGTGATATCTTTGCCAATACTAAAAAACTAAAATACTAATTTAATATTATTGTTAGTCTTGAGGCCTCTGCTGAGAATGTACTAAGAGCCCATTTATTTTGAAAGCAGATTAAGCCAAAAGAAATGAGAAGCCATCAGTAATAACTTTAATCACCAATATAGTTAGATTAGTAGATTTCCAAACCTTTTCCCTGTAAGTAGGTAATTTCTAATAACTGAAAACCAGTGAAGATGATCGAATCATCAATACCCTAGTAATGAAATCACAGAATTATTGGATAGAAAATGTGCTTGTGGTTCAACTACTCTTCCTTCTTTCTATACTTTTTTTACCTCGAAGCAGAAGTCCTGCCCAAGGATGCTGCTGTGGAGCGGTTTCACTGATACGGGCTCCCCTCTACCAAGGTCCAGACACTCCACTGCGCTGCACGGGCTCAGCAAGGACTCGTGGGAACGGGACTCCTTCAGTTTCGGGAGCCCCCGAGACCTGAAACAGAAGGAGATACGTAGACGGTGTAGCTACGTGGCCAACAAGGAAACAACGGTCCAATGCAACAGGGGCTGACAACAAATGTACAGGTGACTAAGGAAATCACAGAGGAGCAAATCAGGAGTTAACCTGTAACGACAACAGTAACCATATTTCTGTGGCACAGATAAACCATACGTATATTTGTGTGTACACACACGCACGTTGTTTTTTCCTCAATAAAGAATAACAAATTATAATTTTACTAGTCTCAGGGGAGCTCAAAGCTCCACGATAGGCATTTTTACCCTCACCTCTTTCTGGAGGTGGAGAAACATACACTATTCAAAGTTATCTTACATATTCTTGTTTATACAAAGGAATTATCAAAAGACATGTTATACGTCTACCCTCTTCTATTACTGATAAAACAGCAGTGGCTAAATCCTCATTCTGTGTCTTTCTGTTTTGGCAGAACAAACACACACACACACACACACACACAGAGAGTCAAAGGCCAGCTTTTCAGCACAAGGCCCTGCCTTTCACAAGGTCTGATTTCCATCTCAATATGACATTCTTTTCTGGGAAGCTTTTGGTTTTATCCATGCTTTACTGTATAAATATGAATAAAGAATAAAATGCCTTGAAGAAACCTCCCACTCACAAAAGAAATGTCCAAGCTCTCATAGAGAAGAACAGCTCTTTGTGAACACTATTCAGGCATCCTGACTGATTCTGTTTCCTAGCTGTTTGAAAAGAAGGCTGGGAATCATGACTCTTGTCACTACAGGAGCTAGAACTTCACTACCTTCCCCTTGGGAGAAGTGGCAAAGTCAAACAATATAAAGCACAATATTTTTGAATCCAGTAATAGATAGCCATGCAGTTTTACTCAATAATTACAGTATTTATTGACTGAAACACCCAGACTTTTATATATATGTATATTTCAAGCAGAAGTACCTAGTAATAGGGATAAAAAGAAATGCCTTGTGTAAAGACTTTTTTTTTTTGTAAAACACACTAAATAAGCAGCTTTGTTCATTTCCTTGAAATAACCATGTTAACATTAAAAGGAACTGAAATATCAGAAATGTCAGAGTAGCTTTCAGTTAAATTGTAAAGTAATGAGATACAGGAAAGTAGCATTAAAGGCTGCTCTTTTCCTCTCTGTTTCCATTCTAACATAGTTTAATCAAACTCCATATAATAAGAAAGATCTTAAACAATAGGATTTTAGTCCATTCTTTCCATATATAAAAATCCAACCACCATTTAATGTTCAGACTAACAAACGTGTGCTCCGTTATTCAGCAGTGTTTTTAAGGTCAAAAAGGTAATAATTATATTTACTATTGATAATACAAAGTATGCACAAAAGCCAACTAATGTTTTGTACATAAAAATATAACAATGTAACAGCTCCACATTTATTTCCTTTTGTTCTACTGGATAAGACAATGACACATTATATAACACAAAGATAGCACAACTATAAATGACTAAATCTAAAACAATTTTACTTTAATGTAATTACCATACAACTTTCCCTATATCCTTCATAGGAAGCCTGGTTGAGGCAACGGGATACTGTAATCTTTTTTAAATATACAACAAACAACAATTCCAGCCCATTTTCCCAGGAAGAGCTGTTTGGAGGGGAAGAGCCTCTCATACTCCGGTAGTGAGCCTCACAAGAGGAAAAAGGCATATTTAATACAGAAGAAGGGATGACAAAAGGCTCACTTTTATTTTTAAAATTCTCTAGGAAAATATTCTAAAACAGAAATTTTATTTCAAACAAAATAAATGTCTACCTACATGAAGCAACTGTACAGCCACCTGGCAGTGCAACCCCAAAGCATGGCGGTGCCACATGTCACGGTACAGCAAGTCACTTTCTGAACTCATCTCAGAAAACAACTCTGCTTAGGAGACAAGAACCAATAGGAGATGGTTTCCCTGCTGCCTTCAGTTACTGATAACATCTTTGGATCAATGTTTTCCACGCGTAATTTCAAGTCCTCAATAGAAGCAGAACAGAAAGACAAACAACAGAACGTGAAGTCATCTTCCAAACAGACTGCAGGGTAGGTGATACTCCTTTTTCTCTTCCTCAGGCTGCACCAGCCCCTTAGGTAACACAAACAAGGTTCCTGGGCTCTGGGCTGGGCCTGTTGCCATGGTGCTACACCTATAAAGAGATTAGAGCTGAAGGCAGCAGGGAAAAGCTGTGCCTTGAAGGACTGAAGGAGCATGCTCTGCAAGCTTGACCATTTTAAGACAGAAAGAAAGGAGTCGCAAGGCCCTCACCCGTTCCCATTAATAATTTCTCAGAGTCAAGGGCTGTAGGAAAAACTGAGGCAACGTGTGGGTGAAGGGGAATCTCTTAACTCTATGAGGGAACAAAGCTGAGAAGCTTTAACTTGCTTTAGATATGATTCCCTGCCCCCCTACTAGAAAGTATTTGCTGCACCCCGCCCTGAAAGTACAATCTTTCACATCTGGTCTATTTTCTGCACAGTGCTTGCCCCGGTTTAATGTTTCTAGGTATTTTACATGAGCTTATCTGGGTTACACATTCTTTTTTCTTTTAGAAAAAGTTGGGTAAAATTCTTTATTCACTGAATTTCCAATGCTGAACAAATTTCACTTCCATACTCAGGTCTAACTTCCAAACACAGCTATAAACAAACTTTGCAACCAAGCCATCTGGAATTAGAATCCAAAACTCCTCGCAGTTACTGAAACGGCAATTATTAATACAGTTCAGAATCTTCTATTTTTCAGGATTTATGTATGTGTGTATGCATTATGTATGTGTGTGTGCACGTACTCACACCCACACAATGAACTGAACTCCGAAGTCACTAATATGCTCAATATTACTACTGAATAAATAAGCAAGCCCTTCCTGTATTGGGAAGAAAGTGTCTCTGAGAAGACAAGTAATTCCCAGAGAAGCAGGATTACAGTAAACAGGAAGATCAAGCAGCCTGGGAATGGCTGGGGGGTGGGGATGGCATTATCTGCAAAAAGTATACATAATAGCATCAGTAACCTCAAATCCCCTCTAAATTATGTTTACCACCTCCTGTACCTTCCTAAGAAGTGATTTTTCTTAGATCTGCTAACCAGAGAGTTTTAGCAGTTTGTATGGCACTTCACTTCTCCAATGGAAAGCAGAATGTGAATTTGAGAGAATAATAAAAGTTTAAAACAATTTTTCCAGTCCAATTTGACAATGGCCTTCGTCAAGGAACCTAGCCTTGAAAGCGGACACTATGAATCCCTTGACTACTGGCCAGAGTTCTCACCCCGACCCCCAGCACTCCTGCCTCCTAATCTCAAACACCATGTAAAGATAATTCAGGGCTCCAATTCGACTACTTCTTGCTTGAATCAAGAAACTGCTTCCCAGAAGCAATTTTACTTTAAGGTGTTAAGTAGTAACACCATGTTTTTACATTTTGTTTTAAGGTCAGCTAACAACCTTGATTTCTGTGTATACTCCAAGACCTCTAGCAATGTGATAGGTAAGGGTTAAAAATCTAACAGCTTTGCAGATGAAGATTACCTGGGGCTTCTGACCTATTTAAGAGATAAACTACGAGGCAGGAAAGGCTTCCTATTACTTAATACAGTGAGTATTATATTGCTTTAACCCATGTCCTTATCTGAAACGAGCCTGAAAAGACAAATGTGAAGGGGTGGAGGATGGGGAGTCCACACACAGACCATTCGATACACTGCCACTGATGAAGAAAAGAAATGGAGTCAAAGAACTCTGATGAGTGCAGTGTTAAGTAAAACACAGCTGGATTTTACTCAGCTTAACCGTCCAATTTTTTAAAAAGCCAGATTTTCCCCAAAGCGCCAATAGTGCTTGGATGTGCTAGCTCAATCTGCCACATGTTTACAGATTCAGCTCCAAACTTGGGAAACTTTTAATTAAAAATGCTTATTGCCACACAAAATCCTGTACTCCAGTGCAGGTGAATTTCTGCTTGGCTTGGCAGTCCTGACTCCAGACTGCTCCAGTGAATTCTTGAAGAGACAGCTCAGCCATAAGCTGGTGCAGCAATATATGCTTATATTCACCAGTATGCATTCCTACGGCTGTTCGCCTTGCCTGAAAATTTCCCAGGTAGTAATTAACAAAATTTGGTTATCCTAACACCAGCAAATTTACATGGGGTCTAATCATTTTTTAAAGCTGCACCTGAGATCTCACTTTGCGGAAAATGTAGCTTTACTTGTTCCATGATTTTAATTGTTTTTCAAACCTGATATCAATGAAAACATCCAATTGATGTTTTCCGTTTGAAAAAGCAGATCCTTTCCTGTACTACAATTTTAAAGGCTTCCCTCCATGAATTAAGAAAGAAAGAAATTAAAGCTCATTCACCAGAGTTCTACTTGTGTGTCAAAAAAAAAAGTCTTCCTAGCTGCACTAGGTTACCTGCTGCAGTTAAAGCCAGTCTCCTCTGCTATATTACTCACTGCTTTTATGTTAGCTTAAAAAAAACCCCACAACCAGCATACAAAAAGCTATTTATGGAAATGTAACATACTCTGCTGATCTTCTTCTCCCTGTTCTCAGTCTCTAGACAGGATGGTCTAATGAGCCCAGCTGCTAATGGTAAAAAAGGATACTTGTCAGCCTGAGTTGTCACTTAAAATGAACAAGCACATGGGAAGAAGATTTATCACCACAGACAAAAATGACATTCAAGCTATTCTGGTACAAATACACGTATACATACAATGAAGGTGGACACAGAAGGAAGACAAGATTATAAATATTAAAACATGTTCTGGAGGGCAGAAAATTCAACTAGCCTCCAATATGACAATCTCTTTACAGAAATTGTACCATATTGTAATACACCACCTTTTTTGTCCTTACCTTGCAAATGGAAAAAACTCTACTATGCCTACGAAACAATTTAATATAAACACAATTATAATGAATTAAAAAAACCCCTCATGAAACTAAACCAAACCATACTCATAAACCAACTCAACTAACATACTTACTAGTTAAAGGGTGAGTGAAAAGACTAATCATTTTCTTTCTCTTTTTCTGAATTTTGTTAGACTTTTAGTCTCATTATTGCCATAAAATTAAGTGTGAAAAGACGATAACAGAAGGAAAAACTGATGGAGTTCAATGACATTTACTTGTTAATAATTCTTAAACTCATGACTATTTGCTTTCCCATTAGTTTCTAGCTTGGTTGAATAAATGAACGTATGTGTGAATCCATCTACCCATCCAGTAATTACTTGGTGCGCAATGTGTCAGGCACTATGTTAGGAGTAGGTGAAAGAAAGACAATGGCAGGCAGACTCCCTGTAACTGGCTTGGCAGGAGCAACTTTGCAGTTTTGATTAATATCTTGAGCAAAAGCTAAAAATAATAAAACTTCTAGACAAAAAGATAGGAGAAAATCTTTTGGGACACACACAAAAAACACCTATGAACATTGCTGGTGGGAATGCAGAATAGTACAGGTACTCTAGGAAACAGTTTGACAGGTTCTTATAAACCTAAACATGTACCTACCATACAACGCAGCAATTGCATTCTTGTGTATTAACACCAGAGAAATGAAAACTTATGTGTACACAACTGTTCACGGCAGCTTTATTCAAAACAGCTAAAAACTAGCAACAACTCAAATGTTGTTCAGTGGGTGAATGGTTAGCACCCATACAGTGGAGTACTAGTCAGCAACAACAAGGAATAAAACTATTAATAGATGCAATCACTTGGATGGATTTCAAAGGCATTCTATTTAGTGGGGGGAAAAAGCCAATCTTAAATGGTTCATACTACATGATTCCATTTATAAAACATTCTTGAAATAAACCAATAGAGATGGAAAACAAATCAGTGGTTGCTAGGGGACAGGGATGGGTGGGAGACGTGAATGACTATAAAGGGGTAGAGCAAAGGGAGTTCTTTCTGGTAATGGAACAATTCTGTACTTTGATTGTGGTGGTGGTCACACAAATGTATACATAAGATTAAATTGCATAGCCTGGCCCAGCTTGGCTCAGCGGTTGAGCGTCAACCTAGGATCCAGGCGATCGGGGTTCGATTCCTGGTCAGGGCACATGCCCGGGTTGTGGGCTCGATCCCCAGTCAGAGGTGTGTAGGAGGCAGCCAATCAATGACTCTCTCATCATTGATGTTTCTATCTCTCTCTCTCCCTCTCCCTTCCTCTCTCTGAAATCAGTAAAGATATATATATAAAAAACTAAATTGCATAGAACTATAAACACACACAAATGAGTGTATATACAAATTGGGGAAAACTTAAAAACATCTGTAATCTAGTTAACAGTATTGTACCCATGTCACTTACCTGGTTTTGGTATTATACATACAGTTACAAGATATCACTACTGGGAAAACTGGAAGAAGGGTTTGCAAGACTCTGTGTACTATTTTTACAACTTCTTGTGAGTATATAAATTCAAGATAAAAAGTTAAAGAAATAGTTCTTATTAGGAGATACTCAGGAACACCACACTTAGTTTTAGGTTATGTCCTGACAAAAAACAAACAAGCTTTGTCAGTAAACCTCAGAATAGAGAACATTACTTTGAAGGTTTTGATTTGAGGGACATTAGAAGACGGTGAGAAAACTCTACTATATGTGTTTATCTTTACCTCAAGACTGGTGGATTTAAGCAGCACTTCCAGAGTAAGGTTGGCAACCTGACAGGCATTCGGAATCCTGGAATGCCTGACAATGCAGTTGACCACGGTTTTTCAGTATTTCCCAGTTTTTCAAACTTTTCAAAGTACATCTGAACAAAAGGCAGAACTATCAGGGTCTTCTATCCCAACACCCTCCCACATAACATGGCTTTAATGTGAAAACGCTGCCAATATTGATTCTAGGAAATCACTTTACTGGCTTTTACCTGATTAGATGGCTTTGGAACAATGATGACTTTGTGACATCCTATTGATTTTGCCTCTAAAATGTTCCTCCTATCTTGTCTCTGCCTCTTCCTTCTCACTGCCATTACCCTCCTCAGAGCCTTCATTATTTCTTACAAATAGCTTTTTGAAACTGGTCTCCCAAACTTAGTCTCTACAAACCAAGTCATTTGAAATTCCACTGTTGGATTAATCCATACACACAGCACAATTCTGATTAGGTTATTTCCTTACTAGAAAATGTTTAAAGTCTTCCCACTGCTTATATGATAAACTCCTGACTCCTCAGTCTGACATTCAAGGACTACCCCATGTACGGAATGTTGGATTGAAAGTAACTTCCACTCAGAATTTTTAAGACATTGCTCCACTGACTTCTGGTTCTCAATATTTCTATTGAGATTCCAATGCAGTCCTCCACTCCTCCTTCATATGTAACATACTCTTTCTTTCTAGAAGCTTTTAAGATATTTTTTAAGTCTTGGTGTCCAGATAGTTCATGATCATGGGAATTAATGTGTCTGTGTGTGTGTGTGTTTAGGGGGAGGCATCTTTTATCTTTTTCACTCACTGTGGAGGGAATCTGGTGGTCTTTCCAATGCAGACTTTTACGTTTTCTTGTTTTGGGAAATTTCCTTGCATTATTTCTTTAATAATTTAATTTTCTCTCCAAAGGTTTTCTATGTTTTCTTTTAGTAGAATCTTCTGGGTTGATTTTTCTCATTTCCTGTTCCACTTTCTGAGAGAGGGACGTGACTTTAGCTTTTATATTTTTAATCTCCAGCTTTCTTCCTTGTTTCATTGGTGTTCCTTCTTGCTATTGTCTCACAGATGCACAATCTTATATTTTAAATATTCACTATGTTCTGAAGTTGTTTTTGGCTCTATGCATTGTCTCTGTTTCTTCTGGGTTCTTTTTCCTTCCTCCTATTTATTTTTCTTTCATGCTGGAGACTTTCCTCAAATATCTGGAGAATCTTGACTATCTGTTTTTATTTAAGAGTAATGCACTAAAAAGCTCAATGGAAGCTTTGTGTACTTGAATGGAGCTTATAGACTAATGAGCTTCACTGTAGAGTGCTTCCTGGCTAGCTCTTTAAAAAAAAAAAAAAATTAACATCTTTATTGAGATATAATTCACATACCATAAAACTACCCATTCGAAGTGTATTTCAGTATACTCAGAGCTGTGGAATTATCACCACAATCTACACTTAAAACATTTTCATCACTCTAAAAATAAACCTCATATCCATTAGCAGTCATTCCTCATTTATCATCCCCCATCCCCACATATCTCCAGCCTCTGGCAACCATTAATCTACTGTCTCTTAAGATTTTAAAGATTTGCCTATTCTGTACATTTCATATAAATGGAACCATACAATATACAGTCTTTTGTGACTGGCTTCATTCACTTAGCATACAGTTTTCAAAGTTTATCCATGTTGTACCACGTATCAGTACTTCATTCCTTTTTATGCCTGAATCATATTGCATTGCAGGAATATATTTTGTTTTTAATCCACTCATCAATTGATGGACATATGGGTCATTACCACTTTTTAGCTTTTATTAATAATGTTGATGTATCCATCCTAGCACACACTCAACGATTTTAGAAGGTTGTTATCATTAGCTAGCTATGCATTTGGAGTTTACTCAAGCTGGTGGTCTTAATTATTGAAATCCAGGCTTCCTTTCATACATGTCTTCCAGATGTTACTGCAAAGCAGTAAGACCAATTCCATATGCTATACACAAAGAACAACATAGCAGTGAAAAGGGTGGACCCTGGAGCCAAACTGCCTGAGTTCAAATACCATTTGTTTAAAAAAAACACCACTTTTTTTAATTGATTTCAGAGAGAGGAAGGGAGAGGGAGAGAGAGATAGAAACATCAGTGATGAGAAAGTCATTGATTGGCTGCCTCCTGCACGCTCCCTGCTGGGGATCGAGCCTGCAACCCAGGCGTGTGCCCTGACCAGGAATCCAGCCGTCAGTGACCTCCTGGTCCATGGGTTGATACTCAATCACTGAGCATGCCAGCCGGGCTCAAACACCATTTTTGCCACTTACAGGATTATAAGAGGTTAACTTAAAATCTTATAGGATTATTATAAAGATTAAACAAGACAAAGTATATAAAGCATCTGGTATAGTGCCCATAAAAATGTTAGCTATCATCACCATCCCTTATAGCCATTCTCCAGAAGAAAGTCACATCTCTCTGACCACCAGAACTTGATTCTACAGAAACAGCACTATGTCTCCACACACTCTCCAAAATTATAAGATTCTTAAGCTGGCTGGGTATTTGAGTCAACATTTTGGATCTTGCCTCAATACGAGCAAGACAAAAAAGTAAATTTTGTATTGGATATTTCCAACTGTCACTGATGCAAAGTTAGAGATGACCAACATGCCTTATCAAACAAAACCCACTGTAAAACTGCTTTTTCTGTTTTAAGCAAGTTAACTTCCTACCTGTCATCTGTACTGCGAAGGGATGGAAGCCGAAAGCTCGTGTTTCTGTCAAGCTTTGATTGGCTTTTGGTCCTCTTGATGGAGCCTTTCAGGCGCTTGCTGAAGAACCCCTAGAATGAAAAGACAGAGGCGATGGGAGAGAGAACCAAAGGGAACCCTGCTGTCTCCATACTCTTCTGCACTACCTTTGCAAATGATAGTCAGATTTTTATAATGAAGACCAGAGAAACAGAACTCAGCTTTTAATTTTTTAATTTGTAAATAATAGTTGCTTGAAACCACCGGGTAATGAAATCACATTTTTTTCCCTTCTATCATAATTGGGATAATTAAATTTTTTAATAACACTTAATTTCTTAAATAGTTTCTATACTAGCAACAGTGGAAAAGCTAACTCTAATAATAGATTTTTAAAAAAATAACAATATAATATAGAAAAATATACTCTTTTCTATGAAGATGGTGTCAGCAATTTCAATAGAAATAGCATCCAGTAATTTTCTGAACTAACTTAAAGGAAAATGGAAAGAGAACAGCATGTACAAACGGCCCTGAGGTGAGAAGGTACTTGGTGCATTGAGAGATTAAAAATAAAAAGTTAAGTAATCAGTACAGAGTAATATGTTGGTGGTCTCAAAAGTGTTAAAACTTGGTCTATATCAAGTTGGATATAATATTTGTAAAATTAAGTTTTACATGTAGAGAAACTATTTTAAAATGAAACAGGTATCATTTATAAAACCATCAAAGCACCTAAACCTCAGAAAGTCCGTTACAGTTTCTGGCCCCTGCTTGCCTCCTGCCTCTTTCCAGCAAACTCTCTAGGGTTCCTTGAACACCTTCCGAGTCTTAGCACCTGGCAAGTAACGGGCTTTCAATAAAAGTTTGTTGAATGAAAGAATAAACACAGGAATGAATGACAATGGTCACTGTTTTCAAGAAACAATTCTCCTGGTGGATGAAAGGACATCTCATAGAAGTACATCAAAATGCCTTGAGAAAATATTGTAATTCAAAGAAAAGTATTTTGACACATAAAATGACTCTAATCACCTTGAGATGATGATTATCTTAGAGAAGCTGTGTTCAGTAAATATTTCCAAAAGGAAGAAATGAAATACTGAGCCCATATCAGCATGTCAAACCTTTCATATTCTAATTGAACTTCTACAATATGTTTTTATTGATTTCAAAGGGAGGAAGGGAGAGAGAGAGAGAGAGAGAGAGAGAGACAGAAACATCAACGATGAGGGAGAATCATCAATCAGCTGCCTCCTGCACGCCCCCTGCTGGGGATCAAGCCACAACCCGGGCATGTGCCCTGACTGGGAATCGAACCATGACCTCCTGGTTCATAGGTCGAAGCTCAATAGCTGAGCCACATCAGCCAGGCAAACCTTTTATATTCTTTTAGTTACCATCATACCCACTGTTTTGGGATGAAGACTGTATTAATCAGGATAAGCTAAGTTACACTTATCTAATAACCCCATAGTCTTAGTGGCATACAACATGCTATATGTCTATAAACAGGTCAGTTAAGGAAGTTGGGGGCCCAGCTTTATACTCTCCTGACACAGGGACTTTGGCTAAGAGAGGCTCCATCCATGTGCTTCTATACCTGCTGCAGCAGGATAAAGGAAATGTGACAAATTATGTACCAGCTGTTAAAATTTCACATCACTTCTGGTCTCATTTCATTGGGCAAAAAAGGTCACATGACCACACCTGACTTTAATAGGGAAAGGATGTACAATCCTATCATGTATCTACAAAGAGAACTGGAAATATTTAATGAACAGCAGTGTGGACTACGACAGTCCTTTTCAATGTTGAGTGTTTTGCAAACATACAGGCATTCCTTTCATTAGAAAAAATGAAAACAAATTTATTTAAATCGTAAGTAGAACCATTTTGCTGACTAAAAATTTAAAAAAAAAAGCTTATGTCATTTCTTGTTCTTGTACCCCAAAGAATAAGGGTAAAAGTTCCTAGAAAACAGCACCTAGACAAATTCCCTAGGCTGTTTTTATCCCCAAGGCTGATTTTTTATCATGGGTTTACAGAGATAGATTGGAGGAAAGAAAACAAGGCTGCCTTTTAAAGTACCATATTTCCTGGAGACAGGCATTTGTCTGGTCTCCTGTACAATTGTAGCATCGTTAGGGAAAGTCCCTGTCACTTGTTCTCCAAGCAAAGGCTCATTTACTTCTTTCTCTGATTCAGTATGGACTAGTCACCGCATTTGCTCAGAAATGTAGTGACAAAACAAACCTAGGTTTACAGAATTCTACTAGGATTTGTTTATGGTTGGTTCAAAAACCTCTCGCCTAAGCTAAGATCCAGCCCAGGGCTTGACCAAACATCATGTATAAATACATTCTAATAGAAACAGTTAAGCAGTTAACTGAGAAAGAACTAGTAGGTGTTCACTCATACAGTACTTTAACTGGACGCTCTGTGGCACTTGTAGTACACTTCATTTAATCCATTTATTTAATAAATATTTATATTATGCCTATTTGTTGTAAAGCAACATACCAGGTAGTGTAAGAGATTCAAAGATAAAACAAACACAAACTCTACCCTCAAGGATCTAGAAACTAAATATAAATATATATATATATATTTACATATATAAATATATATGACACAATTGTAAGGCACATGTTCTTAATACCTGGCATATTTAATCACAAAATAAAAGTTATCCTATTTCTTTGAATCTAGCACACCATCAATTGTCACACCATTATTTTATGTATTTTAAGAAGAAAGCTGCCAGTTAACCTATAGTACAATGCTTTATCACTTAGGCCTTTTAGTTTGTATTAAAGATATTTTGAAAAAACTTATTTACGCATATTTTGTCATATATCATAAAGTGTCTACATAAAAAGAATATACACAAAATAAATTAAAGTAGTCCTAGTGCTTCTCCATTCTCTGAACTACTTTTTGACTCAGAAGAGTTGTTGTTCATGTTTTTTCACAGACTGTCACCCTGTATTCTTTGAGAATGTTGATGACAGAGCATATCTTAAAGGAGTAATCTACAGAGATGTTAAAAAGTGAAAAAATATGCATCTTAGAATTGATGAAACATGGTATTATTTTAGAGAGGTACATAGGAAATGATTTCAGGAATTCAGAGAAAGAAGAGGTTATATCATCTGGGAAAAAAAAGGGGGGAAGTTATATAAAAGAAGTGGGATATGCTAGAGCCGAAGGGTAGACTGGATTTGGGTTTGGTGTGCCGAGGAGTACCGCACGAGAAATGGATGGAGGAAAGAACACACAGGGGATACATTAAGTAAATTCAGTCTGGCGGGTATATGATTAGGAGTAGTGAAAAACAAGATTAGAAAGGCAGTTCATTCAGCTATTATTGTATAAATATTGCTCCCACTGATCCTTAAACTTTTGAGGGTAAGTATAAGGCTATATATCTATCTTAATTAACTACCACAGTGTCTACACCTTAGCTAGTGTTCAATAAATATCTGATAACTATATACATGAAATTATGGTTGTTTGTGGAACACAGATAAAGGAAAGTTTAAGATAGCTCAGTGATATTTCACAGAGGTAATAGAATCTACTATACAAAATTCTGTTTTTTCATCTTCTTGATATGACTGAAACATGGTTTTTAGCTGAGAATACGGTTTACCTTAGGGCCCTATTGATGGAAGTTTTTCATTCTCCCCTGCCCAGTATTGGATGGTGCTGAGGCCGAGGTGCTGGGATTTAAAAAGATCATTTTTCTAGGACCCTTCCACAGAATAAGACACCTGAATGCAAAGTACTTTCAAAATAATGGAAAATGGGTACTTGTGTTAACTGAGTGTGACTGCAGGGTGAGACTACTGCATAGGCCAGGTGGAATCGCGATGTTTCCTCCTGGAAACTACCACCACAAAGGAAGGGAAGGAAACCAGAAGTTCCACAGTAGCCAGGAGCATGGCTGTTTTGCTCAGTGAGGTATGCCAGTGCCTAGAGTATACTTGGTATATTATCAATGTTCCACGAACACCTGTTGACTGAATGACTTTCCTGAAGCCTTCCTGGGTATCGAGAACGGGCCAGGTGCTTTCCAGTATGTAATACCATTTAACTCATGCCACGTTCTAATTCCTCTTCAAATACTCTAGGTACTACAGTATAATGTATTTTCCCCAAGTACACTATAATTATTATTTTCTACACATATCTTATTACAGTGTTATATACCACAAAGCAGCAGAAATGCAGTACGACAATTTAAAAATATGAAGAAGCAAAAAACTCACCAGTTGACAACCTGCTTAGAAAAATTTGCCCCTAGGATTCCTATATATATAATTAAACTAAATTGAAACCCTATTGAAATTATTTTTATGTATAAGTGATTCTATGGTCACTGAGAGAAAAAAAAAGTCCAAATATAAAATTTAAATCTAGATGGATGCCAAGAGGAAGACGTTTTCTCTCTTTCACCTGAAGTTATGACACCTACACCTTCTGCTAATGTGAAGAGGAAAGGACGCTCCTGCCAGCACACTCTGAAGACCCAACAGCATAAACGGAAACGAAGGAAACGACTACAAATGAACTGATCTCGTCCTTCACACTGACACCAACCTAATCTGAAAGAATATTAATAAAATCCTCAAAAGAAATCCTACCTCAGCGAATTCTCCTCTGAAATGCGGATTTTTAAGAGTACAATTCTTAAAAAGAGTATAAAGCTTATCGTTTTAAACAACTAAGTTGTCGTCGCAATTGATTCAACTTTAATTGGTTGTACTCACTATTTTCTGTCAAAATAACACTTAAAATTAGCAACTGCCAGGGAAAGCAAGCCAAATGCTGCCTTTCTCGGGAGCTCGGTAAATGTTAAGATAATGACAAAAGTTGTTCACCACCTGCAAACTGGAGTAATCCCCGAAGACTGAACTTGGCTATCGGGGCATATTTGGCAACTGAAATAAAACCGCTGCCAGGCAACCACCCCGTAAAGCCTCAGTGGTGCCATAGGAGACGCTGCCTTGCTGGCGTCCTGGCGCTTCTGCTGTCCCTTAAGACATGGCGAAGTGGAGGCAGAGCAACATGTCAGCGCCTTCCACACAGGCGCACAGTGATGCGGGCGGAACCCTGCTTCAGTCCTGTCCGGGGCTTGTATCAGTGCCACACTGAGGACTGCGCAGTTTTAGGTGACTAAGAGCAGTTCTTTAAACTGGTACATGACTCACACCAAGGAAATGCCACCGTCAACTGGAAAGGGCCCAGGTGAGAACTGTTTTCATTCTTGCTTTTTAAGTTTTAGTTTAATTAGTAAATTAATCTGTGTATTCTTCATAGTTTAGCAGTTCATATTATTACGGATTGTAACTACCCCAGAAGAAGGGCTATGTCGTATGTAAATGACTCCCTTCCTTGCTCTTGTAGTTTAACTTAGGAACTTGTAGATGTTCAATAAATGCTGACCGAAACCCACCTGCAAAAACGGACAAGGAAAAGGAAAGGCAGGGTAACTGAAAGGGCTGAACTCCATTTTCCGTCATATTTTATCTACTTAGTTTGTCTTCCAGTTATTGGAAATGCAGACAGGAAGGGAAACCCTAGGTACCAGGAATAATAAACAACGAACAGATGCAAGGTGCAGTACAGTTAACACACAGATTCAGTGTGGGTAATGTCTCCCCTAGTGGGGGTAGGATAGGTATTGTTTTGCTTGTTTGGCAACTTTAAGCATCAAAAGAAAAGGTCCTATAAATTAAAAGGTTCGTAAGTTAAAACGGTTTCCCTAGACCAGAGCTGATGCTTCAGAATTTCTATCTCTATTTTTGACAAGCATCCAATGATTCTCTTTTATTAAGCAAAATAAAACTTTTATAACAGATAACATATTATAATTGTTATAATAATATGATATGTTAAAACATATTGCTATGATCTGCTGTGGGGGCAAATGGAATATATTTAGCCCACCTTCTCTATCCCTGATAATATTCTATGTCTGAGAGGTTCATTTTTATTTGATAGGACATTGCTATGTCAGGTTTCTTGTGATTATTACCTTCCTGTTAAATTTTTTTCAACCTTTTACTTTTATGCATTATGTTTTAAATGTATCGCTTCTTATAAAACTATTTAAAATACTTTTTGATTTATAGAAAATCTGAAAAAATTGTTAGAGACTTTTCTGTTGCCCAGCTTCCCTGAATGTTAACATCTTACATCACCACAGTATAATTATGAAAACTAGGAAATTAACATAGGTACCATACTGACTGAAATTACAGACCTAATTTATAATTTCACCAGTTATCCCACTGTATTAGTTTTCTATTGCTGCTGTAACAAAGCACCACAAATATGGGGGCTTAAACAGTACAAATTTACTATCTTATAGTTCTGTATTCTGTAGGTCAGAGGTCCAACACAGGTCTCACCTGGCTTAAAATCAAGGTGCCAACAAGACTGCACTCCGTTTTGAAGGCTCTAGGGGAGAATCTGCTCCTGTACTTTTCCAGCTTTAAAAGCCGCCCACATTCCTTGGCTCCTGGTCCCTTTCTCCATCTTCAAAGCCAGCAATACTGCATCTCTCTGAAAGGCTGTTTCTAGGGCCTCATGTGATTAGAATGGACCCCTTGGGTAATCTAGGGTACTCTTCCTACTGCAAGGCTTTTAGCCTTAATTACATCCGCAAAAATCTCTTTCTTATAATATATTCACAGATTCTGTGGATTAGGATTTGGACATCTGTGGCGGGGCTTGGGGTGGGGGGCATTGTCTGAAGGTGGACTGAAGGTACTGTGACAACCAAACCAAGAAGGTATCTTAAGGCCCAAGAAGGAAGCAGGCAACTCTACTAATTATAACAATCTACTGCAGGCCAATTTACTTACAGAAAGATGTGGTTGGAGTGGACAGACGACAGCACTCTACAGATTATTCCCCTCTACTAGACAGTGGTTACGGTATGTATCTTCCAGTATAGCTGAACTATTAATTGACAAAACAAAGGAACAGAGTGCAGTACAAGCCAGGAACCACACCCCGTGGTGGTTTTATGGATAATCACTTAGAATTAATGCCAACACCTAGCCTGATATTTATCTTGGCTGCTATGCCATCCTGACAGGAATCTTTATGGCTACACTGTGTAAGCTTACAGGACACAGCTAATCACTAACTATGAGGCTCTGTTGCTGGCTGAAACTAGTTAGGTGAGAGTCCTCAGCATGGAAAAAGCAGGGATACAAAGATGGAGTCGGTTTTGTTCAAGTACACATATACATGGGCATTATTCTACCTCCCACATTTAATTTATATAGTTACTTTCTTATGAGAGGGTATTTAGGTTGTTTCCAACATTTTGCAATTACAAACAATGCTGCAAGAAATATTTTGTGCATATGTATTTTCCTCCTGATGGAGGTGCATTTTCAGGGAAGACTGCTAGAAGTGGGATTGCTGGGTCAAGAGGAAAGTGCACGTGTAGCGTTGCCAAAACCCGCTCAGAAGGGTTGTCCCAGTTTGCATTCCGATCAGTAACGTATGAGAGTGTCTGTTTCCTATTGCCTGGCCAGCTGAATGTGTTGTCATACTTTATCGTTTCCGCTAGCATAAAAGGTGAAATAGATCTCTGTATTGTTTTAATGTGCATTTCTCTGATTATGAGTTTGAACACTATTTTTATATGTTTGAAACAATTTTTATAGTTTTTGAGAATTATATGGTCGTATCTTTATTTTCAATTTTTCTATTGAGTTATGGATATTTCTCAGTTTTTAATAGTTGTTCGTCTGTTGTAAATATTTTCTTCCAGTCAGCTGGTTGTCGTTTAACTTTGTGATGAGGTTTTTTGCCATGCAATTTTTAAAATAATTTTTTTCTTCTGGCTTTTCAGTAACCATTACAGGAAGTGTTTTTCTACATTAAGATTAAAGAGGAATTAATCCATGTTTCTCCTAGTAGCTGTATGGTTATTTATCTTTCACGTTTAGATGCCAAATCCATTTTGAGTTTACCCTTGTGTACAGTGTGATACATACATATCTATTTCTTCTTTTTTCCAAACGGCCAATGCAGCGTCCCTACACTGGTTATTTCAAATACCAACTCTTCAGGAAGCCATTCTCCAACTCCATAATAGGCGTCAGTCTCTAGCTTCTCTACCTAAGATCTTTTGTTCATCCTACTGTTTTCTTCTGTCTTGACCAATCGTTAGTTCTATTCCTATTTTACATCCCCTACTGCGTCTCATCTCCTGAAGGCAAACACTCTCGACCTTATCTCTGTGTTTCTTCAGTGCTTAGTATGCAGTGGGCTACTTAATGTACATTTGGAGAATACTAAAATGATTAACCTGAATTATCAAGAAAAGTCCAATTCCCTCAAGAAAGTAGGGGAAATATCCAATACATCTCAGGGAAAAAATGTCAAAATTATTTAGATAAAACCAAATCTTGTATTTAAAGAGGAAAAGTCTAGTATCTGGAATATTTACTTCTGTAGACCACCTCGGTTCCTGCTGATGAGGTGTAAGCTGATTTTCTTATGACCAGCAGAGGCTGCTGACCTTCACAGAGTATGAATATTAAGGAGGATGGTTTTAAGGGATAAAATAATGAGAAATGTTGGGTCAAAACTAAGAAAAAGAACATTCCCCCAAAGTGAGGTCTATTAGTCTACTGGACAGTCTTCCAGAGGTTATCACAGAAACCTGAAAAAGCATCAGGTAATATAATGTGAAATACATTTTTCATTGTCAGGGGAGATGGACTAGATGAATTTAATTGAAGTTTTCCATCTCTTTTTTAGGTCTCCAAGAATAACAGCACCACAGATGGAGGTGTGCTTTGGAGCCTGCTCATTATTTAAAAAAAGAAAACTCTTACTGCCTCTCATGAAAGAAAATGCACCTAAACCCCATATTATGGAAATGGTGGTGAGCAAAAGGTACAAAGTAAAACAATATAATTAATCTTTACTAATGTCTATCATGGAAAATATTTTATTAGGTGTATTTTTATAACCTCTAGAAGTTATTTTAAATTATACTGCTTCTAATCCTGTAAATATTTTTCCATTATAAATTTAAGATCAAAATACTAGCAAATTGGTCCTTCATATATAGTACCTTTTTATCTGCAAACCTCTAAGGATCTTACAATATTTGTGTAGCATTTCATTACCATAAAAGAAGGCATTACAGGCCTTAGAGGAGGTCAAATAATTTGCTCTTGGCCACACGAATGAGACGCAAGGTGAACATACATTAAAAAATATGGTTCTTATCACTTCTTTGCCTATTCTAGATACAAATTCTTAAGTGCTAAAATATGAAATCCCTATACTGATACTCAGGCAGAATTAAAAAGGCATGTGACACAGGCCCTGGACCACATGCTCAGAAGCGTGCAGCCTTGTCCCTTTAGGCACCTGATTTGAATGGAGAAGTGCTCCTGAGTGACAGTGGTCTCGGACTGCATCAGAGATAAGCCCAGGTAGCTAACGACAGATCAGTGAGGTTTTGACCTTCACTTTTGCTGTGTTATGCTGCCTTTTAAAAAATTTAACTTTTAAAGACTTGAGAGGCATGCCACATTCATTCCTACACACCCAATTATTCCTTGAGAAACAAACAATATTTCCCATGAATCATTCTTTCTATCATTAATCTTTCAGGGATTCCATGGAAGGAAAATTATTTCTTTCTACTAACTACATTCTACCCTTAATTCTGTTTTACTTAATAGATTAATGTAGGCCCTTTAAAAAACAACAGTACACATGTTGATTAATTTAAAGCCATCACCTAATGATGAAGATGCTATGGCACACGAGGTTAATGTCTTTGCAATGTACACACCTTGGGTAATCACACATGCCATTTATATAATAAATGAGTTTTCAGAAACAGAGTAGAAAAATGAAAAGGTCAGTGCTGGAGTTATAAGATGAGTAAGCTATACAGTAGTAATGATCTTTAGAAGGGTGGTTTCTAAATTGTATTGACCATGTATCAAATGAGCATAATATTGTTGGCATGCATTCCTAAAATGGTTTACCTAGAAAATATAAGAATGCTCACATGTATGACTATAAAACATCCAATAACATAAAACATTTTTAAAATGAAATTTTAAAAAATCAAACATTTATTACTTTTTCTACAACACCAATGGATTGTGCTGTGTACCCTCTGAGGTATATACATCCCATTCTGGAGACCACCAACTAGAATATCACAGACCAGGGAAGGCAGCTATATAAATAATGACCCTATGATACAAAAGTATTAGCATTATAATGGATAAATGCACACTCCTAAGAAAGGACAGAGCTGGTTAAGGTTAATGTGGTCTTGAAAAGGTAGAAAGAAACTGGAGCCAAGTTTTACAGGATGAAAATACATTTAGAAAGCATAGGAGGTGGCATTTCTGGGCAGAAATGTATAAAGATCCCAGAGAAAACTTGTTTGGGAACTCTTCAGTTTGGTAAAGGTGGAGAACTCTAAGTTTGTAGAATTAGAGATCTGGTGGGCATGGGGATATTGGGTGTTACAAAATGAGACTGGAGGGTCAGCCAAAAGGTGCTAAGTTAACTTTAGTTTTTATCACCCTGCAAAACATGAGTTAAAAGCAAAAGCTTTCAGATGGATGCTTTTTCAAGGAAAAGCTAGATCTATCTGAACACATTCACATGAGGGGAAGTGAGAGAAAGAGGAGAGTGGAAAGAACCCTCTGTGCAAGCCGAATGCAATGTACAAAAGTTGGTCATGTCCGTGGCAATGGGACCATGGGGAACTACTGAAGTATTTTAAGCAAGGGACAGTCAAGTGATGATCAGGTTTAGATTTTAAAGATACCTCTCTGGCAGCAGTGTGAAGGCTAATGTGGGTGAGGGGGGAACTGGAGGCCAGGAGATGAATTAAAGTCTCTGTTGTATTAGATGGGACTGGCTACATATTTGGAGGGATTTGGTGCAAAATACAAGGGCCCTTATTCAAAAAGCAGAAAAGCAATTCTGTTAAAGGTACCAAAATAGAAGACTATTTCCTTTCTTCAGCAGTGTCTCACTCTGCCTGTCATGGTGTTTTTAATTTGCTGTTTAATGTCATGCTCCCTTGGGCGGGCACTGGGCAAGTACAGACCTTTCCACTTAGGTCCCACAGCCCATGACTCAGTATGTGGGTGGCCCATTGGCTGCCAGGTTGCCTCTCCCCATCCACTAAATCCAGCTGCCATGCCCTTGCTAGGGGCATGGAAATTGAGCCAGGACTTTGTCCTTTCCAGGGCTGTTACTGCAAGTCACTTGGTACCTGGACTGGGGAGGGGCAAGAGCCTTGCCACAACTGAGTTGTGGCCTTTGGTCACCTACCAGGCATCAGTGAAGCTGACCTGCAGGGGCAAGGAGGGCTCACCAAAGCCTTCTCCTGAGATAAGACGCCACAGAGTGTGCAGTTCAACCTCTGTTTTTCTTATGTTTGTGCACAGGCCCCTGCCAGGATCAGAAAGTGACAGCTGTGACTGGGTGAGGCAGAGAGGGGAATAATTTCACTCCTATACAATAATAAAAAGATCCTTCTAATATGAAAATCTCAGCATTATCCCATTAAACCAAACAGCATACAAGAATGCAGAGGCAGAGGTGGGCTATATACAAAATGAAAAAGGCCAAGCAGTTTATTTAATGGACATGAGCTTATGAAAGAGATTATAAAGTACTCTATATAAGATATGAATAACGTCAGGTGGAAAAATTTGCAAACATTCAAAATATTCCATATATGACTGCCATCATTTGTGTGTTTTTTTAAACCAAATGTCATGGTTCCTATGTCTATATGCTTAAGTAAAAATGTATGGCACTATCTTTGCTAAAAGAGGCAAAATTATGGTAGTTTGCATTAAAATGCAAATATGCAAAGTATCAGTAATGAGCATGTAAAAAACTTGTAAGAAATAAGCAGCCACTCTATAATGAAATTCATTGTCTTATTTCCTCCCCAAATACACTTTATTTAACCCAATATACCCAAAATATTATCATTTCAATTTGTAATCAATATTAAGAAATATTCAGATAGCTTCTATTTTTTCCAAGCTTTTTTTTTTTAACAGCTTTATTGAGATATACTACACATGCCATCAAATTCCCCCTTTTAAAATGTAAAATTTAGGGGTTATTGCATATTCAGAAAGTTGTATAACCATCACCACAGTCTAATTTCAGAACATTTCATCACTCCCAAAAGACACCCTGTACCTATTAGCAGTCACATGCCCTCTCAACCCCTGGCAACCATTAATCTATTTTCTTTCTCTGTAGATTTGCCTATTCTGGACATTTCATATAAATAGAATGATACAATATGTGGCCTGTTGTGTCTGGCTTCATTCATTTAGCATAATGTTTTCAAGATTCATCCACGTTGTAGTGTGCATCAGTACTTCACTCTTTTTAATGGTGAGATAATACTCCATTGCATGGATAGACCACAGTTAGTATATCTATCTATCCTTCAGCTGGTGGACATTTGGGTTTTGTCTACTATTTGGCTATTACAAATAATGCTGCTATAAACACTCATATGCAAGATTTTGTGTGAACACTTGCTTTCAATTTTCTTGTATAAATATCTAGAAGTAGAATTGCTAGGTCACGTGGTAACTCTATGTTTAACCTTTTGAGGAATTTTTTAACTGTTTTTCCAAGTGTCTGCACCTTTTTACATTCCCTCCAGCAAGATACGAGGGTTCCAATTTCTCCACATCCTTACCAACACTTACTGTGTCTCTTTTTTATTATAGCCATCCCAGTGTGTACAAAGTGGTATCGCCTATGGATCTGATTTGCATTTCCCTAATGACTCATGATGTCGAGTGCCTTTTCGTATCTCTATTGGCCATTTGTGTATCTTCTTTAGGGAAATGTCTATTCAAATCCTTTTGGCACCTTTTCTTTTAATAGCTACTCAACAGTCTGACAAAAAAATTATAGTGATATTTTAATCAAATAAGCTGCTTGGAATAAAGTTCACTTAAAATAAAATTAGTAGATGTTGAATATAAAATAAATAAAGCATTTAAAAATCCAGTAGAATGGTACTAGCACTGGAAATAGAATGAAAGGCCTGATGGTAGAAAGGGGCCTCAGGGATATTACTGTTTATCAGCAATGCTTGTACCTTGCTGAGTATAGGTATAGCTAAGAAGTAGAAAAATACCTTTCTATACATCTAATCCTAGCAAAATCAAGAAGTTGGCAAGGTTTCCTTTCCGTATCTCTAGCTTTCTAACTTCTGTGAAAGAGAAAAGCATCTGATATCAGTTATACTTAGTGGCTAATTATATGCTCCCTTAAGCGCACACTCTCCCTTCAAAACGTTTATCTCTAATTGTGAAATGAAAGATGTCAAGCTTCCTTTAATGGCAAAGCAGAAAATAAAATATCTGTGCTTTGAGGAAGAGAGGCAAATAGTAAACTATACATAAAAATGAGCTGTCAGCTCACTCCACCCTCTGTCTTAAACAGCCCTTGTCTCCTGGGCAGGATAAGCTGGAACCTCCACTAGTCAGCATTGCTGCAAACCGATTTCTAGGAATATCCATAGACTGAGGAGGGTTCCCATCATTCTTTGTTTCAAGTTAAGAATCTTGGCACTATTCCCTGCCACGCCTGCTCCCTTCTCCAGGTATTTGCTATGTCCTTTCTATCTCCCTTCAGGGATCATATCTAATTTTATTTCTTTTTTCTCTGCTCCAAACTTCGTATTTTCTAGGATATTTATCATGAAGAGATTTTAAAATTATACCTCTTCTGATTATAAAGTAATTTAAAGATATAGTTAATATTTAATATCTTCAGACTATAATTTTTCTTTTCTGACATCCCTATGTTTATTACATTACTTTTACCTCTGGTAGTAATACTTTGAGACATGTAATATGAATATATATTCATATATTAGATATTCATACATATATGAATATAAATATACCCTTTATTAAAGGAAGCACCACTGCAAGGTGATCCTATTATGGATTTTAACTCCATGTAGATCAGGGATGAGGAACGTCCAGCCTGCAGGCTGTATATAGGCCATGAAATCATTTGGTCTGGCCCTGCCAAGGCAACTGCAGGTGGGACTCAAAATTCAATAAATCTAGGAGCTTTTTTCATAACTAATTTATAAGTTGATAATTTTGTATGGCCCTTGAATGATGTTATAAATATCTAAATGGCCCTTGGCATAAAAAAGGTTCCCCACCCTTGATGTAGATGGTCAGTAAAGAGAAGGAAGAAAGATGGATATCGAATATTTAAGTAGTAGGGGACAGAATTTTAAGGGTCCTGCAATACAATAACAATGAGAATACAAAAACTGAAATAGTATAGTGGCTTGGGTGCTATGAATTCAAACTGATTATTTCAGCCCTGAGTTTGAAACTCTTAGGCTGGTTGAGGTCACCATACCACAATAAAGCAAGCGTTTTATAAATGTCAACTGGCCCCCTGAACTGACTATGGCAAAGACTTAGAAGGGGCAACTAATATGTAATACAGCAATCTGTGAGCGATATTAGACCAATGAGAAAAACATCAGACTTGAAGGCACAAAAGAAAGTACAGATATCTTTGGGAAAGACAGTAACTAAAATGAGTTCCTAATATTTAAATCAATCATCTAAACCCTGGATGCATGTTAAAATCTTCTGGGAAGTTTTATTTTTTAATACAGAAGATTTTCATTTAAGAGATTTTCACTTAAGTGGTCTGAGGTGGAACCTAGGCATAATATTGTTTTTGGAGTTCCTTAGGTGATTTTTTTTAGGTATAGCCAGAGCTGAAAACCACTGGTTTGGACAATGAACACTTCCTGGTCTTTATTTATTTGTTTGTTTGTTTAAATATATTTTTATTGATTTCAGAGAGGAAGAGAAAGATAGAAACATCAACGATGAGTCATTGATTGGCTGTCTCTTGCATGGCCCCTGCTAGGGATTGAGCACACTGAACCCTGATCTCCTGGATCACAGCAATGTTCAGCTGCTGAGCCACGCCAGCCAGACACTATCTGGTCTTTATTAACTGAGCATGAAGCTTTCTGTATCTCTTTTTTAACTTGGAAAAATAAAGGTCTTATTGAGGATTTTATTGATCTTATTGAGGATTCTATTCAAAACAGAGACTAATACCAACTGCGCCTGAAATCTCGAAACTTGAGAAAGGATGTGACATTTCCTTTTATGCAGGAATTTAACTTAGTCTACATTTATTATTCCAAAGCTTTACTTTCTTCCAAAAACTATGCAAAGGTTTTATTTTTTGACAGTCTTTGTATCTAGTGCATGAATCTGATTGGGAATGCTCAGGTGTCTCTGTGACAAGAACACAAGGAGGGTTACACAGAAATAGTCAGCTACTGCTTCAGTTCAACTATGCTTTCTGGTTGTCTTGGCATATATTTTAGTGCCTGAACTCTTTCAGAGCCAAGCTCAAAGCTAATACAAATGAAGCAGCTGCGACTTCATTGTGCTATATTCACATGGAAGGCCAACTCAGACCATTGTGTTATGGAAATGAGAACACTAAGCTGAGCACCTGGCCCGGAACACAAGCAGCCTTCTCTAAGCCAAAACTAAATTGATGGCATCATCTAAGGAGAAGTGATAAAAAAAAAAAAATCATAAATATCAATAGTCACTTTATAAATAGGATATTAAAGAAAGGAGGCTGCTCCAAAAATTAAAGCAATGTGAAACAAACACATACAATCACAAGATGTGACCATTTTCCCCTTCTGAATTAAATTATAAGTACCTAAATAGCTTTTCATTAGTTTACTCATTTTTTCCTAATAACCCCTGTGATATTTAAATGTAGTTTTAACAATGTATAAAACATAGAATGGATATCTTATTTAAAGGGAAACATAAATATGGTAAAGGTAAAAAGTCTACAAGGATGTTAAAAAGAAAAAAAATGAAAAATAGGATCTTTAAAGAGGCAAAGCTATGCAAATGACTAAAATTATTCTTGAAGAATCTAACAGTCAAAACTCAGATCTGCAGAAACACTGTGAGCTTATACATATGTATGACACCTAAAGGGCTCAAAGAAATAGCCACAGAAACAAATAATTAAAGAAATCTATCTAGTTTTACTTCCCAATATAAGTAGACACAGTAGACACTATACACATAAAATACCATAGCCCTGAATTCCAAATACAAATTCAAACCTCTCTTTGTTGAGGAAAAAATATATTCTGCATAGGCATACTCATTTATTCCAAATGATCTCTTTGTGGTTATTAAATAGTTTAGTAATCTATTTGACTGGAGACATCACCAGTATTAACACCAAGAGAGTAAGTGTGAGAGATATTCAAGTTTGGTTCTTTAATAATTCATGCACATTTTGTCCATTCACAATTATTTGTTGAGTGTCTACTATGTGGAAGGTACTGTGTTAGGCATTGG
Organism: Miniopterus schreibersii; assembly: GCF_964146895.1. Lineage (NCBI taxonomy): Eukaryota > Metazoa > Chordata > Mammalia > Chiroptera > Miniopteridae > Miniopterus > Miniopterus schreibersii. Next base: position 19,287,216 of record NC_138119.1, on the reverse strand, counting down.
GGTAGCAACAAAGATGAGTAGAAGAGCTATTCATTGTCTAATGAGGGAAAAAGACCTACAAACAAATACTATTTTTGATCCACAGTTGGGAATCCGCGTATGCAGAGGGCTGACAGGTTACACACACATTTTTGAATGCTGGGGAGGTTGGTGCCCTTCGCCCCCACATTATTCAAGGGTGAACTGTAATTACAATTGGAATTAAGGTGAAAAAATATGGGGTGAGAGTGGAGGAAGAACAGAACAGCTATCCTGTAAATTGCTTTTTCTTATGGCTACGATCAAAGTATAAACACATTTTAAATGTTCCTAAAAACCAAGTCATTGCCTTAACCTATAGGTTCAGTGTCCATATAAGTTCTCTCTTTCACTTCTTGTGTCCTTGTTTTGAGACTTATTGACTCTGCTCTCTGCCGCCGGCACAAAGGTGGTGCAGACTAAGTAAGGAATATGCATGAATACACCACGATACTGGTTATCCATTTTAAGTTTTTAAAAATATAAATTTGGGGGGATATACAAAGGTTTTGGGCTTCCCTGCTGTAGGTTCACTGCTATAGTTATTCCTTGGCTCCTTTCTGCGTCATTCAGCAGCAGTGAGCAGGCCACCAGCAACTCTTACCCACTGGCTTCTCCTGGGTCTCCCTGAGACTAACCCCTACCTTAGAACTATCAGCAGTGTCAGATGGTAGCCAGAGGTGGGTGCTGAGCTGGCCCTCACTGAATGATAGCCCCTCACCTATCACTGAGTGATGACAAGAGGAAAAAGAGTGACTTGGGGATGAGTCAAGTAATTTACCAGTATTTCACAGTATTTTTACAACTTGGTTTAGCTTTTGAGCCGAAACAATTATTTCAATAAACAAATTTCTAATGCTTTAGCAGCCAACAAAATGTAGTTAAGCTTGACAAACAAACCCACTCACAGCCTTCTCTCTTTTGCCATGTTTGCCTATATACTTTTTGATTCCTGCCTCACCAAACCCTTTCCATATTCCCTGAAAGCATCAGCTACCTTGTGAAGTGTGTCTTTCTGAAATACTGTTCCCTCAGCCTGGGATACTTTCTTCCCTTGTCGATTATTTTCATTCAGCCTTTGAAACTCAGCTCAAATACTGGCTCCTCAGCAGAGCCTTAGCTGACACAGTGCATTGTTAAAAACCCATGTCACCATGCTCATCTACCTCCTTATGAATCTGGTCCTTTTTCTGTCTCTTGCTACTAAACTATAAGTTCTCTGGGAGTGGAAAATTCTGTGTTCATTTCTGTTTCCCCAGTACCAAGTATAGTGCCAAGAAAGATTCAATAATAGGTGAATGATGAACACTTTGCCCAAAGTAAGCATTCAATAAATGTGTCATTGTCAATAATTTCAGTCAAAGCTTGCTAAAATCTATTTCACCTGCTCTGCTTTCAGTAAGCCTAAAAATGTTGCTAGGAAAAAATAAGGCCTTTTGGGGAGCCTACTACTAGCTCCTTTTTGGGTTCATCTGATGAGCAGTGAACCTGTTGTTCACCATAGTAAAGACACATGAACCCTAGAACCACAAGTACTGTTGCTTAAATCTTACTTCTGCCCCTTCATAAAGTCAACACTGAAATGTTCTTCTTTGTGATACTGTGTAAGTAACTTAAAGTTAAGCATCTCAAAGTTTAGTTCCTTTTTGTACTGCTTTTCTGAATTCAGAGAGTCCCACTGTGATATTAATTACAAAAGTATTTTGTGTTAATCTAAAAACTAGACATACTTTTTACTGGCCATACATTTAAATGATATAAGTAAGGCACATTAGCTATTGGTGTTATATGTAAATTTAAAACATACAATGCACTTCCACAGACATCCAAGTACTGCAGGGCCTCATTTAGCCAACATATAATGGTTTCTCTTAAAAGTATAGAAATTATTTATCCAGTGTTATCAAGAAACAAGGTATTTCACAAACCAGAATTTCCTGGTAAGTTTTATAAGCATCACATATCTTCAAGATTTTAAATATTCTCACTGGATATATATTACACAATATTATGCAGTTCCACTTTTTAAAAAGCCCAGCACAACAAATATAACCTCACTTTTTCTTGATGACACAGGACCATTATTATCAATGTCAATTACTGCGCTATGCACTGTCCATCCTGTAATGTAATGGTACCCTTAAGGGTTATTGATGGATGTAAGGCTATTTGCCTTTATCCTAAGTGGATTTAGATTGTTTTTAATGACTCTGCAACCAGTGTGTTCTGATGGTTATTTTTCAAACAACTGTCTAGGTGAGGGTATGGGAATGGTTAAATTCTCCTCAAGAGCTAAGTGCATGGGCTCGGTGACTGCAATTTGTTAGGCAAAGGCCTCTTCCTTCCTTCAGTACTTCTAAATCCATGAGTTGGCTGAGATTGTCAGGAGACTAACAACTGCGTAAGTTGTCTACAAGTAGTAAGTAGTGCTAGCCTTCATATGTACGCATTATTGGTTTATTATTTTTACTCAAGAAAAATTAGTCTTATTATTAAGGTAAACCTTAGGTTAGCTATCAACTTATTGTCTAAATATAAATAAAATTGTTGTTTCTAATTAATTCAAATTTTGAAAGTCCAGCCATGACCTTCAGACTCAACTGAGAAGTACTTCAATGCAGAGAGATATTCTTCAGTTACTGACCCTAAAAAATTTTAAGAATTCACCATTCTATTCTAGCATGATGGTATAAAAACTTCAAATTCTAATTCAATCCCTTTTTGACAAACTCTGCATACGGATAGCTGGTTTCAGTATATTTGAGCTCTGTTTCATCAGGAAAACAGGGAGAAGGGAGGGGGGAAAATGCTTTCTTCATTCATAAAAATTTTTTTAAAAACAGGGAGCTATGTCTATGGAACAAAGAAATTTAGTAAAAGGCATGAAATCTGATATTTTGAAATTCCTGTCATAACTGGGTTAGAATATTAATCCCACATTTGCTTGTAATCTTTAAAAATGAAAAAGTCTAAAAATTTGAAAGGGCACAGTAACAAATATCCACAAACTCTACAAGGTACTAAGATACAATAAGGGGAAATCTTGCTCCTCAAGGTTAATCCAAAACAAAACATCATTTAAGTTAACTTAATAATGAATGCCTATTTATGTATCTCAAAATATCAGTTCTACTTAAAAGGTCATCCCAACTTAAAAAAAAATAGCATTGAAATAAGTATATAAAGAAAGACTATAATATATTAAGTTGGCTGAATTAAAAGAAAAAAATTTCTTTTTTCATTGAAAAATCAATTTCTATTTTATATTGATTTCCATTATATCTACAGTAATGACCTTTCAAGTTTAAAAACAATGAATTTTAATAATATGATTAAAATTAAGTATATTTCTTGCTCAATAAGCAAAGAAAATAGGTGAATTAACATATGGGTTAGTCAGAGTTATATCAAGATTGTCGAAACTAGGCCTGCAACTGGTGGTCAGCTGACCTGATCACTTACAGCCTTTCCATCTTAGCATTCCTTTGAATTTAATACTGATGCTCAGTACTACCTCGTCAGTTTAAGGAGTATTTTAAACTGGGATATTTCTTCCAGGGTACTTCTAGAGCACTTAAATGGTCATTTAAAAGAGACTTAAGCAAAGCACAGGCCAGATTTCAGGATTAGAACTCACAATTGTTTAAATTCTCTGATAATTTGTTCTGCAACTTTATGAGTCTCATCATTCTCTACTTATGTCCCAGCTCTGGAAAAATAAAAAAAAATAAAATAAAATAAATCTCACCAGTATCTTTACAGAATTGTGATGAGTTTTGGCTAGTACCTTGAAAAAGGGCTTTCTGCAAAGATTTACACATTATAGTTCAGAGGAACTTGAATTTAAAGTATTTAGTTATATATTTTGGAAGTATCCCACAAGTAAAAATAAATTTCCCTAAAACCTAATAAACCTTACACTGAAAGTAGTGGACATTAACTACAGGTAATCTATAGAAGTTGACAACTCTGTCTTTGTAAAGAAATTCTTGAGGAGCAAAATGTTTTATTCCTTAGTAACTGTCTCTAGCTCTAAGAAGAAATGAGAAAAGTTAAATATCCTTCTAGAGAAGATAAACACTTACCGGTACTTTGAAGGGTGAGGTATATGCAGTGTCCATGGAGTTGGGTTTCTCGGATGTACTGGTCCCTGAGATACTCCGTCTGCGGGGGGATCGTTCTGCTGGCACCTCTGAAAAAGAACAAAGAAACACCATTAAGAATTCAACACTTAAAATATTTCACTAAATTGTAAAATTATTTTTCCCCCACAGAAAATCAGTTTGCATTATATTCTATATCCACATAATTCCTCTCTATATCTCTGTGGTGTTTGAACTATCTAGACACTAGGAGATGGTAACAAATAAGAATCTGCTTTAGTGTGACAACTCATGTCTCATCTATGCACATATAAAAAGTAATTTCCTCTGAGCTATGTTTAATATCTGTAAGTTCACTTAAAATTTGTATCCCACAGTGTATGAAACTACTACTCTATTTGTCAGCAATATAGGAGTTAACAGAAATTTCTGATATTCCTGTGAACAAAATATAGTCTAGTGTTGCTCATGACTCGATGGTGTTTGCACAAAGGTCAAAGTTCAGTTCAGTGCAGATAAGATGATTTACCAGACTGCAACCAAAGGGCTATGAGACGACTGAAAGCTGCTGCCAGGAGAAAATAACATATATGCCTATGCAGATATAAAAATAGATCAGCTTCTCCATGTTCTGGCAATATGACCTTACTAAGACCTCACTCTGGAATCCTAAATCTGTCCAAACTACCTAATAAGCTTCAGATTTTGCACATAATGGGATAATCTCCGATTTAATTACTATACACTACATTAAGGTTACATTTAATTTTTTTCAGAGTGATATACATATGCATATATATGCACATACACACACACAGATGATAGATATATACATATTATACCTTTATCACAACTGCTTCCCATCTCCACTTCAACTGACAGACATATAGGAATCCAGCTTCTCAGATAACATTAGATAATCTCAACATGGACAAGGGAAAAAAAAAACACATCCTAAAAAAAGTATTCTGTGTTATCTTCCAGATCTTTAAAAATAAGGAGTAAATCGTGACTCCGGAGACTGACATTTTGCTTCCTGCTGTTCTCCCTTTAAAAGATAGATGCAGTTTAAACTTCCATTTCTGGCCTCCTGGCCCCTGGGATCCGTGCTACTTCCACTTAAGAGAGAGCGTTTTTCTCTCGCTCCCTCCCTGTGCCTCGCTCTTCCCCCTCCCTCCCTACAGCTTGCAGGGAGAGTAAGCAAGAAAGAAACACACAGGACTGCAGCTATTCGATCAATCGCTCCCACTGCACATCCTCATTAGTTATTTTCAGGCTATTAGCAAACACCCAACCACTGCCTCCCCCCAGTTACAGAAAATTTCACTGTATTGTACTAACTGCAGCAAGAAAAAAACATTTACTGAAATTTATATTCAGCTGATGCCAAAAGGACACCATTTTATTCAGATTCAGTAATGCACACAAGTCAATCGCTCCTATGAAAATCCAATTGGAAGTGCTTACCCTATTACTATCTTTGCCTGCTGGATACTGATCTGCTTTCCATGACTAAACATCTTCTCTGTGACATCTTGACTAGTGAGACATAAGCCAAACTGCAACCTTCCTAATGACTGAAAGAGTGACAGCAGAGTGTCTTAAATGCCTGCAGTACAACAAAGTTCCACGCTATTACTGTATTTTACAATCACGACCAATAACTAACCTCAAGTCTTGCGACTTCTCACTAACCATCAGTGGTTAAATGAGTCTTAATTTACAAAGTCATTTTCAGAATTAGGCACACATAATTTAGTGCACATTTCTAAAAAATGGGAGTATAATGAGCTAAAATTCACAGGAATGGCACAAAGCACTGAATTTAAACAAATCAGTTTGTCAAACACATTGAACAAGACCTTCAGACTTCAGGGACATGACATTAAAGAGTTATTATCCAAGTAAGGCAAGTCTCGTGGGGGCAGGCAGGTGGGCAGAGGGGCTGGGGAAGGTGGAAGATAACCTCAACCTTCCTGTAATAATTAATTATGATTAGAAAGTATAGCAACTGAATATTACAATAAAATATATTTTAATCTCTGAATTATTGATGGAGAAACTGAATTAGGAGAAAAAGAAGTCCCATTAAGCAAGGATAAAATGATCTAGTGAACAGTTTCCTTTAATTTACAATGTTCTAAGAAAAAATATTGAAACTTATTTCTTCACTTTCTTCCAAACATCTAAGCTTATTTTCAGGCATACAAACTCATTAAATAAATATATTTCAGTGCTTGTAACCATTTGGAAGTTATTGGCTAAAATGAACAATCACATTTCAAACTTAACAAATATGTTATTTGTTTGTGTGTTTTTTTAGATTCTTTCTGTCTCATGAAAAAAAAACAAAACCCACAACTCTGATGTAGCTTAAATAATTTATTGAATTAAAAATAAATTAAATTATTCTAGATGTTCGAACAATAGCCCCTAAAGAGGGAAAAGGATACAAAGTAAGCTAACTCAACTAACAAGGGGAAGACGTCTATATTTCTTGACTTTCTCAGCCCCCACAACAATGCAGCAATGCAAAAAAGAGAATAAAAAAAGGCCTTTTAATATCCAGGTTCTTTAGTTCACAGAAGATTCATAACTATTTCAAAGCTGAGAGAAGGATATACACCCCAGGAACCAATGTCCACTTAGAAACAGGGTGGCAGCATCAGCAAGGGCAGAATTAACAACTCGCTGGGTTAGTCACAGGCAGGCCTGCATATGAAACTGGTCCAGTTACCTTTAAGTCTCCAAGCCGAAAGGAAAGCTAGATTTCTGCTGAGTTGCATGGAAAATCTATAGTGGTTCCAGGGGTCAAAATTAGACAGCTTTCTCCCCTACCCCCATTTCTGCTACATGCTATGGCATTATTTTCACCTGCAGTAAAAATTAATGTTTTTTCATAGTCACAATATTTAACTATAGTCATTTTAAAATATGCTCACTCTCTAAGGCTAAGACATATAATATGGTTTCAGTAGATAAAGGTCTGAAACATTTTGTTCACGTCCTCATCATCTAAAAATAGTATTTTTCATCTTCAGATTGAAAGGTGAAAAAAGTTATAAAAAAACTGGTTAAGTTTCAAATTTGTCTCATCATTTCCTTTGCCATTAGGTATGAACTGAGATTAGGTGACAACTTATAATAATGAGAGATAACCTCCAATCCAGCCCTACAGAGGATGATGTATTGAACAAAGAGAACATTTGGGTGCTTTTCTTAGCAGCCCTATCAACTTATCTGTGTATCGTGTGAGCCATGTCACCTTCCCTGCTCTGGTCTTCATTAATAATCTGGGTCACTCAGACCAACCAGAGATGAAGAGAAGACGAATGAGTTCACATGCTGTGATGCAAAATTAGCACTTTGGAGGAAAGGGGCTCTCTAAATACAAAGTGTAATATAATGTCATTCCCTCAACATACACATTTTCCTCTTTGTCAATGTGCTTTCTTTGAAAAGTGTGGCAAAGAAATTGACAACTGGATAACTATTGGGGCAAAAGCACTTTTGGTGGAGGATCTTTCTGTTCAACAACCAGAACTCAACCTCTGCCTTTAGAGCCTAATATTGTGTTCATGGCCTTTAGTTCATTTACCAGGAAGCTAAAGTGTTTCGGGGAGAGAAAAAAAAAGACAGTGTTAAGGAGATGGAAAGGTACAGTAATTTTGCTATAATGAATATAGTGAATAGGTAGTTGCCTTGAGAAGGTGAGTGAGAGTCAATACTTAAGAAAGTAAGGAAGTCAGCCTTGTAGATTTCCCAGGGAAGAACACTGCAGGCAGCCGAAGCCAATACAAAGCTTCTAGCGTGTGAGCAGCAGGGAGGCAGTGGGACTAGTGTCAGTGAGTGGGGACAAAGAGTAGAAAGGTATCTGTTATATAACATCATTATGGTCAAACATCTATAAGCATAAAACCAACTACATTTACTTTTTGCCCAATCACATTTAACCATAATTTATATATCATCATGTCATATATACATATATGTAACATAAATAACATAGCCAAAAGTGCCATGAATTCTGATGCTTAGCACTTTTAGATTGAATTACAATAGTTTCTTTAAATGATAAATAAAATGATTCATAAATACTTTTTTTAAGAGAAAAAGATACCATAAAAGTTATTTAAGCACCTGTTTTGTAAATAATCTCTCTAGGGTGGAAATATTTTTATGACAATTTTAGCTACTATTGAGTGTCTGTTATGTGCTTAAGCACTCCGTCTGTCTAATGTCTGTCTTACTTAATCCTTGGAAGAGCCCCTGAGGTAGTAACAATGATCTCTTATCTCTTGGATAAGAGCAGGGGCAAATTTAAAAGAAGGGAATAATCTTACCAATGTGAAAGTCATTTCAGAAAATTGAATATGAAAGGTGAACAAAATGTAAAAAGATATTTATAAAGTTTTAATCTGGTGGACCAATGATGTAAGGACCCAAAATATCATTCTAAGAGCAAAATTCTCTAGTTCTAACAGACTAGAAAAACATTACACATTCACAGATGCAGTCAGTTTGGCATATATATGTCTAAATATTTCACATGAAGAGCAACCCAAGCGAATTCCTAGTCATTCTGTTGTCCAGAATTACAAAATATAAATGAATGGGAATGCTCTGCCAGTTATAATTATTCACAGGCCCCTTTAATATTTTTGATATTATACTTAGGAAACAAGTGTTCTAATATTCTTAAAAGGGGAATTTTTCAGTTCACTGCAAAAACCTTTGTAAAAATCAATAGCATTTTAACATGGCATGGTAGAAAGTTGAATACACACCCAACTGTCTGCGCCCATTCCAGCCACTGAAGTTTCAACGTGGGCAGCACTGCTGTGAATGGGGCGGCCTCGCTATCGTCTGTGTTCCCTTACACTGTGTACACGACAGTAACACAAACAGGAGTGGTTCAAGTTATTAATAAATGAGATGCGCAAATAACAGCTCTCCATGCTGTGCATTCTAAATGAGAAGAACACTTCTTCCATAAGAGGCATATAATACATTTAGGAAACAAAAGGAAGGCAGGCTTAGTATTAGGAAATGGCTTTGTACCTCTCTAATATAGAGGGATTTTAATAACAAATATTAAAATGTGAAAGAAAAAAGGCTTTGTGAAAATGGAGTTTCATACATTTTGTTGGAGGACTCCTAAAGGTAATGGAAGCCTAAAGGTGCAGGCAGAGAACAACTTTATAAAGGAAAAGGGACAAAAGCAGAAAAGAAAATTACATACTACATTTATATAGTTGCTAACGCCACAGCACCTGGGCGTTTCACAGACTTCATTCACCTGATTTTCAGCGGGACATTCTCTGCTGTACCCCACTTTTACTGCTTTAAAGCCTGTGCACTGACAGTCGCTACCATTCAGCTGCTCTGAAATACAAATCCCCAGAGCCACTTTAATTCATCCAATTTGTATCACTTAGAATGCAGTACTTCACTCAAACAAGCAGTCCTTTCAAGTTTGCATGCCCTAGACACTTACTTCAATACATACAAATTGGTGCCAAGTACAGAAGTGTGGTGAATTCTCAGAGTACAGCCATCCAGTCTCCCCACCTTTACTTTATTTCAACTAATTTACTATCTATTGCTACTATTATTATTATAATAAATTTCTTCTTGTTAATAGGATAACATTTCTCTCTGGGCAACATACAGTATTCCATATCTTCAGCTTAGGGCTTCACATGATATTGGATGGGATGGTAGAGAATAATTTTAGTGCAAATAACACTCAACCAGAAAGGCTAAGAAATAGCTCGGTGTTACAGGTTATCTTAAGTTTCAAATACAAAGCATATCTCTGGGTATTGGTGTTAACAACCAGGGATCTTAATAATAATAGTAAAAGCATAAGGAGAACTACAACACCCAATTATCGTCTCTTAATCCTTGTTATGTGAGTTCTCTCTTTAATCCTGACAACAATTCTCTGGAGTTGGGATTATCGCCCCCATTTTACAGATAAGGAAACAGGATGTTCTGTTACTCTGCCCAGGCTTGCCCAGCTGCTAAAGGGCAGAAACCCCCTCCTGTCTGCGACATGATTGTTGTCAACTGCTTTAGTTTAACCCTACCAGCTCTGTGGTTATGAATTCTCAGGGGACTTTTATCTTCCTCACTCTCCAGCAGTCCAGACTAAGATAAATAAGATTTGTCCATTTTTATCAGTAAGCAGATTTTTTTCTTATTTCCACTTTCACTCATCAAGGGAACCAATCATATGGGCAACAATGGGGCGCAGCTTTCAGTTCTAATTCCTCATGTTGTTTGGACCCTAGACCCATTTCTTCTCGAATTATTAAAACCTAACCTTCTCGAATTCCAAGACTAGCAAATGGCCCCAGGACAATTTAATACCTAAAGTTTTAGTTGTTTTCTTTTTTTCTCTTTCTGGGGGTTTCCTTTCCTTCCTGAGAAGAAAGTTTAGTCATTTAATTTAAAATCTTTGTTTCATTAATATGACATTTCTAGTTGTTTCTGTATTATTTTTCATAATATCTAGTCTGCAATATTGCCAGAAATAGGAATTTTAGTTTTTGAATATGCTTTCTCTTGATGTTAGGTGTAATTTTGGGAATCAGCTAATAGTTCTCAATATCAAATAATTAACTGTAGTCAGCAGAGTCATTTAGAAACTTAAAAGTATTTAGGTTTTGTCAAAATTACATTATTCTTTTATAAAATAATTCTATCGGTTAAATGACTTCACTTAATGAAATCACTTAACGTCAGTTTAGAAAATGTAAAGTAGTACAAAATATTTGTTGAGTTTTCCTTCCTAGTCTAGAACTTGAAAAGCTCAACTATAATCTACGGAATAGAAATAGCAAATGTTGCCAATTTACCTTAAATGGTAATTGCAGACATGAGAATAGAGGATAGTAGCAGAAAAGGTGTGTGTGTGGTGTGTGTGTATCTGATATAATAATTTGGATAATTGAGAAAATGGATAAATCTCAAACTTTGGGGCATCTGAACAGCATTTATTCATTTTTAAAAACGTATCAAGCAGCTATTCAGTACTATTCTGGAAAATGCTAAAATATTAAGAAAGGATCTCTATGCTGCAATAGCAGGGGAGTGCTAGATAGGCACACAAATAACTACCTACAGTGCAAGATTAGGTAAGATAAATGCCATAAGATTAATACAATGGTTGTTATAGCTTTGTCTTCCCTACTTTCGTGGCTAAATCTCTGCCTGCATCTTTGATTCCTGTGACTTTCTCCTTTCTCCCCTCACAAGGTTAATAACCCTGAGCCCTAAGCCCACCCTCACCCCCAAGCCCCTAAAAGGTTTAGTACTCAGTTATTCTCTTCTCTTGCAGGCTCCATATCTTGCTCTCTCTCCTCTACCAAAAATATGCACAAGCCTCCCCAGTTTTAAAAAAGGCACCTTTTCTTTTCTATCAGTCGCTGATTTCTCCAGGCAAGAGACATACTCTGTGGCTTTCACTGTCACACCATCTGCTGTCTTTCTCATTATAAAATGTGACTTCTCTTCCCTCAACTTTAATGAATGAAACAGCACTGATACTTTCACAGGCCATTAAAAGACTCCTCATTGTTAAATCCAGTGGTCTTTTCTAACCACTGACACTACGGACCACCACGTTCACCTTTCTACCTTAGCAGCTGCCATGCCACACCATCCTGGCTTTCTTCCTACCATTATGGCCACTTCCTCTGCATCTCTTCTTCCTCTCTACCCCACCCCGCCCTCGCCATTGGTGATTCTTCAAGGGTTAGTCCCTGCCCTCTGTTTTTTCTTGACAATCTCTCAATAGTAGATCACTTATACATGCTCAGAGCTTCAACTTTCTTTCTTCTTTAGATGGCTCTCACACGCCACTCGTGACTTCACTGCCAATCATCAGAACTGTATCTCCATCCAGATGTGTACTAGTCACCTCAAGCTCAATATATCTAAATAGAACTCGCCTTCTTCCCTCAAAAAACAGTGTCCCTTTCACAACTTCTCTATTTTTGTTAATAGTGCCATCATCCTCCCAAGCTCAAAAATCGTTTTTGACTCATTATGTTCTCCATTCCTTCAACCTGTCACCAATTTTGCTGAAGAGTCTATGTAATCTCTCCACCTTTTCACCTTAGTTATGCATCTGAGCAGCACACATATTCATTTGCACCTAAAGTGTACTGAGCTAAAAAGACAGAGGATTGAGCCCCTACTGTGGAGGCATTCACAATCTAGTTATAATAATAATAATAATAATAATAATAAAAAATAAGCAAATCACTAATTATAATACAGAAGGGTGTTAAAATAGAGGCACTTATTTTATATCTGGAGTACTATAATAGCTTTCAAACAGGTTTAACTGCTTCTAGTCTCTTCCTCCTATTGGGACACTTTCAGATAGGCCTGCCTAAAAAGCTACTTTGGCCATATCTTTTTCTTGCTCAAGAATCTTTAATTCTTCCCAACTGCTTTCAGGATAAAATAGTTACTCCTTAGCCTGTCGTGAAAGTCCTACACAGCAAACCACCAAATATCCTTCAAGTATTATCTCTCATTACTTCTTTACATCAACTTTCCATTCCTTTCAAATCAGTTTACTCATTGGACATGAACATTAACTTAATATTCCTCATGCCACTCCTTTCATACAGAAAGCACCATTTCCATAAAAATCTATCTTTTAAGATTCAGATTAAATTCTATCTCTGTAAAGCAATCTTCAGTGTTCCTAATAAAAAATAAAGTCTCCCTTCTTCAAATTCCCAAGCAAGTTTTGCCTGGATAAATCCCTGCATAATCAGGCTTTATCATCTCCGTTGTTTTCTTAAGTTATTAAATCTTTCTCACTTACTTATATATAATTTATGTTTTCTCCTCAACCAAGTTCCATGCTTTGCACTAGCAGCTTTATCTTACACTTCTTTGTACCCAGCCATAGCACCTAGCACAGTCTTGCTCATGAGTAAAATTTGAAACAGGTTTTGGAAAGTTCGGTTTGGATGAAGGGACACTGCCTGATAGAAGAAACGGCACATGCAAAGGTAGGAAAGGGCAATGCTGTCCAAGATACAGGAAGTCAATCAATTTGAGGGAATAAGTCCTCCCCACTCAAAGGCATAGAGGAATGTCAGGTGGGAGGGTCAGGGTAATTTCCTGGGTAAGGTGTTTTGACTTTATCTGGTAGGTGATGAAGAAACTACGGAAGGTTTAGACTAGAATAAAGAACAGGGCACAGCTTATGAAGTTTCATCAAGTCAGCAGTGCACCAAATTAGCAGGAAGGCCTGAACATCAGGCTATTGCCCGGAAGTGATGCAGTAAAGCTTTATCCACACAAGGTACTTTTCTTTCATTTCCTCTCCTAGAGAGAAGGCTGCCATAAAATTCTTGGGCAAACAAAGCATAGTTTGATAGGTTCTCTGATGCAATGTTTCTTTTGATTCCACTTATCCTAGATTCACCATAAAGTAGATTCAGTTTTTTTGTTTTTCTCTTAGCATCTTGGTTGGGAAAAGCACGTTCTTATTAATGGTAGTTACATTAGCAAATGACTCACCACAAGGGCTCCGCTTAAGCCTCAAGCTATTACAAGCTGTATCTGAGATAGCTTTGCTTCTGGTCTCTCTGGAGGAGTTTAGTAAATTCCTGTTTATCCACAGAAGGAGGTGTGAGCTACTCATGGTCAGGAGAGAGCTTCAATTCCCAAAATAAGACTAGCTGACACCCAGGGCTCAGCCCTGCCACAGCAGAGCGTGGGATGCATTATGCATAGCTATTCACTCACTCAATTACTAAACTTCTCTCTATAGCCCTTGAGCAGAATCATGATTCTGACTTACCTGTGTTTTATCTATTACATATGCCAAGGTTTTCTTTCATTAGGTGGATAATTTGAGGGAATTTGCATTTTTCTCCCAAGCATGTTCTAACATCCTTTGTCTTTATCACCTCCATCTGTGGATCAAGAAGGATTTACTAACTCTCCTAAACAGAGGGTGGGAGTAGGGGCAAGAAGGGACACAGACTATAGTACTTTTTATTTATTTGCCCATCTCTGTTTATTTGATTAAATTCTTCATAGACATAGTGGGGTAATGGCCAAAAAAAGAAAGACATTAATCTTGAGGGAAATCATTAGAATTTATAAAAAATATCATGCAAGAGCAAGGAAAAGATAGGAAAAGATATTAGGTGGTGACTCTGCCTCCCTTTCCCACAATGCAATAGGGTCTAGGTGGTTGGTTTCACTTGGGGACATTTGTGTTTGCTTTTCTTCTCTGATGCTTCTCCATGTGTGGGGGAGGGGAATGGGAAGCATCTAGAATGAGACAGGCTTCAGAGGAATGAGGAGTTAATAGGTTCACATATTTTTTAAGGTCACCCAAATGCCCAAGGCATGAGAGACTATGATAAACAAATCAAGAGTAGGATTCATATCTAAATATGTGTACCTGGGATTTTATAGAATTAGAGAAGACCTGATTAGGACCACCCTTTACATCTAAACTGCATGAAAAAAGAAATCATTTATAAGCTGTTCAGACTGACAATATGACTGAATTAAATAAAACAAAACAGAAACTTATGCTATATATAATTTTAAAAGATATAAAAAGATAGAAATAGCTTTTGGGATGGCAGAAGATTATTTATAGGTTATAGAGAATATTCATGAGGAATAAATCAGAAAAACACAAATTTTGCCCATTATGATAAAAGTATACTTATATTTAGAGACATATATTATGAGATAAATCAAATTTATAAAAAAGATAAATTTGAAGACACTTATTAATCTAACAAAAATATTCACAAAATAGGATTTTTATAAGTCTCAAGCTCTCCTACTACATTTAAGATAAGATTGGATTTATAATTGAACTTTCCTAGGTATTTGTTATACCAATAATTCCATGATCAATAACTGCTTTCCTTAAGAAATTTATTAGGAAGCATCTGCAAATGAGAAGTTAAAGTAATGGCTGGTCCATGTGTCCTATTTTACATACTCTGTAGAAATATTCTATATGAACATTACAGATATTTCACACTGCAAAAAAGCTACTTCTCAAACCATATGTTGGCTTTTCTTGCACACAAAGCCTACTCCCACTCTCATACGGTAACCTCGTCATCATTGTATTGAGAGGTACAGTAAAACAACAATATATTTTGTCCAGCAGAAGTTGTCTAAATAGCACGAACAGCTGCCCAGATGACATGATAAGCCCTGCATGGAGCACGCACTCTTTGTTAAAGCAAAGCAAACTGTCTCTTATTCCTCATGGCCAATGCTACTGGCACTGTTTCTATAGACATAAACAAAACTTGAACGTATTCTTAATTCCTCTTCCCCTCTTTTAAAAATCCAAAAGTGGATTTTGGAAAATGTGGGGTCTTCCTCCCCAAAGTAAGAGAAGTGCAGACAACAAAGGGTTAAAAGAACAAGCGGAGCCCTACCGTACCCAGAAATGACAGAAGGCTCTTCTCCTCTTCGGTGCTACTATCCAACCACTCGGCCACATCACCCGGGGAAAGGAGACTCATTCTCCAGCCAGAAAACTTTTCCATACAGGGCACAATTACTGAATGATGAAGTGGGAAAAGAAAGGAACGGAGACTAAATTCTTGGGGGTGCAATACTTAAATTGCTAGCCAGGCTGTAATAATGAAAGAGAAAATGTGACCCTCCCTCCACTCTGAATTCTGTCTCTGTGACATCAATCTAATACAACGGGGGGAGGGGAGGAAGCAGAGAGGGTTAAAAGGGGGTGACAGGAGAGAAGAGAGAGGTTTGTCCTGTCTCTGGGTGTTAAGCTGGAGCCCGAAAGAGAAAGCCAGGACAAAACTGAAGGATGATTTGTGTTTAAAGACAAGAGAAAAGCGAAGGAAAATAAAGACTAAAGATACTCAAAAAGAAACAGGTTCCTACACTGACCCGGCTTAGATAACTGGACAGCACAATAGCTAATCAGTTAAGTAAAGCACATCACCAAACAAAAACAAAGGCAAAAGAACAAATTCAGCATTTTGTTTTGTTCCGAGAAGAAAGGTTTTCGAATTTCCTTTCAGGGAGCCGAGAGAACTGCAGCCGCTAACCCCTCCTGCTTTCGCTGCTTCCACGCATCCCAGCCCCCTCACGGAGGTTTCCTGCAGCCTCGGCAGGTTGATAGATCTGTGAATAGGCGGCTCTCAGCCCTCCTCCTGCTCCATCCCTCCCCCACCCCACGTGGCCGGGCATTGATCGGCAATAATGGAATCTGTAACTGACTGCCAACAGCAACATTAAGGATATTACAGGTCCACTTCATAAGAATTCGAGCCGGTGGTCGGAACTTAGGGGCAACTCTGGGCTTCTAGTCAATAGCTCTGTCTTTCTCAGCGAGAAAGAAAAGAGGGAGGGAGGGAGGGAGGAAGGGGGGGGGAGAGGCAGGGAGGGAGAGAAAGCTGAAATGTGAAAGAAGTGGGAGAAGTGGGCTTTTTGGGTTGAAGGTTCAGAGAGCCGCTAATGAAGCAAATGACTGTCCTTCAACCCGGTCACACTTACACGGTCATTGTGAAGCAGTCAGAAGCAGGTGGATTTTTAGCATGATTTTCATTATGTATTTACACGGTTTAAGATTATTTCACAGACTTACACCTAATTAACAGGCAGAGAAAATTTAAGCAGAAGAGGTATTTTCAGAGACACATAAATCACTCATGTCCCTGCTCTCTGGAGATTGATCAGTTTGTTGCTATAAGAAAACAACACTCTTAAAAAGACAGGGTGTTTTTTGCATTAGCAAAAAATCAGCTTTATTCCGAGTGATGTACTCTTTCTATTCTAGTAGTCTGACTGCAGTGAGAGAATTCTCACTGCTTAGGAGTCCCCATCTCAGTATAGCCTGAACTCACCGTACCCTTCTTTCCATGCTGACTTTACTATTCTTCATCGGGACTCTGCTCACTTTGACTGAAAGCTCCCTGAGGACACAGCAGACACTTTTATTTTATTTTTTTATTTTTCAGACACTGTTTTATATTAATCTTTGTAACCCAAGTGGCCAGAGCAGTTCCTGGCACTTAGAAGGAGTTCAATAAATATTTACGGAAGTTTTGGCTGCTTTAAAAGTGTGAACAGCTTCAATATTGGCAGGAGGTAGCAGGTTGAATATTTTAGCATCTCTTTTTAAGATTAGCCATTTTGACAGATAGTGACTTAAAAGTAGTTGTAGCAACTGCACCAACTGATTGAGAAAATAGAAAATGGAAAAAAGAAAAGGTATTATGAATTCATAATGTTAAAACAATCTTTTATTACTCAAAATAACTATATAAAATTGAAAAGGAGTGATAAACATGTATAAAAGACATTTATCAAAATCCATAGACTATGCTTGATTAGCACCTAAGCATGGGTTAACAATCCCTTTGTAACACGTAACTTTATGACACACAGTATCTGCACAGCTCCCAGGCTGAAACCAATGGCTTAGAGCATCAAGTTCAACTTCTTGGTGTGATATGGCTTCTGCTGCTCTCTTGGGAAGGGCCCCCAGACTCCCCTCGGCTCAGTCATGCTGTACTATTGACCTGACTTCCATGCCTTGGCATGTTTCACTAAAAGTAATCTACACAAGAGCAAGAAAAATTCATGTTTTGTTCATTGGTGTATCCCCAGCACTATCTAGCCATAGTAGGTGCTAAAAATTTTTTCTTGACTTTGGCATCTCCTGTGACGTATCATTCTTTCTACCATATATAGCTGAAGATATCAAACTGATCCATTGAGACTCAGCTCAAATATTACCTCTCTAGGTCTTCCCTGACATCTTATGATAGAGTTAAAGGCTTTCTCACCCATACTTTTTGTTATAACTCCTATTACTTTTATTGAAATTATTTATTTCCATAGTGACTTCCTCCACTATATCTTGGGCCTATAGAAAGCAAAAACTGTGCTCTACTAATTATGAAACTGTTTTAAATGCCTAGGACATAATGGATGATTAATAAATGTTTATTGAATGATATATTAATGAAAGTAAGATTGTGATTCTATATACCAAAGGGAGATTAATGCTAAAGAATCCTATATATTTTTGATGTAAGGATCCATACCATTAGTCAAAATCAACAACCCAAACAAAATCTGGTTATGGAAAAAATAAATCTTTTTATTTTACCAAAGACAAGGCAGTATGGTCAGAAAAAAATCAAGATAATCCAGTACCATAAATTTGCCTTTTGTAAAGAGAGTTAGCAAATGAAGGACCCAAGGAAAAGTTCTAGATCAAAATTTTGTCATAATACATAGGCATCACACTGTTTTTTCCTGCTTACAATCAGAACATAGCATGAATTAGCCCTCCTCATGTAAAATTTTCCTTATAAATAAGTCAATGAAACATACCTGAAGATGTAACCATCCTATAGTAGGCTATACATTTTGCTAAAATATGATTCAAGGGCATCAAAATACTGTGAGTAGAGCTGTTAGAAATAATATTTGACTACAATCTTCTCAACAAATGACCAAATCCCATACATTCTGGTGGTTTATCATTGGAATATTGATGTAGGAATAGAACAATAGGTCGCTGGGACAGAAAAAGAATCCAGAAGAAGACACAGCAGTTAGCTGATAATAAGGGGTACTTTCAAACCAGTGTTGAAAGAAAAGACAATTCAATAAAAGGTGTTGAGACAATTGGCTAAACAGCTGGGTAATCTCATTTCACAAAACCAAAAATACATTTCAAAAACAGGCCTAATCTTAAGTTGAAAAATGCCTTTCTAGGCATGACACAAAAGCCAGAAATTACAATGGAAAAGAGAGACAAGATTGAAAAATCTAAAAATTTAAAGCTTCAAATAGCAAAAAAAGACAACCTGAACAAATTTGCGAGGCTCTTTAACAGCATCCATCAAAATACGAAATGCAAACTACCTTTTGATTGTATTTCTAGGAAACAATCCTACAGAAATATCAGCACAAACAATTGGACACAGATATTATGTAGGAAGATGCTTAACACAAAGTTGATAATAGTAAAAGTTAAAAACACTGAGTGTTCATAAGGAGGGAAACAGATAACTCTACAACGAAATAAACAGCCTTTAAGGATCTACAGGTATAGATGTAATGAAATGAAAAGACGTCTTCAATACAAAAATTTGAGGGAGAGTGGCCTAGGTTGTCAAGATGCATGAGGCGTTAAATGACAGGCATCTGGGAAGGTCTGTAATTGGAAGGCAGTTTTTAAAATGGGCAGAAAACTGTCATGATGGTGAGATATGCAACATCTTTAAGGGCCTAGGGGCCTCCTTAGAGTTCAGATCATTCTTTGACAGCAAAATAACTTGAGGATGGGTAGGTCTTTAACTTTTAATTCAGTGTTTTTTAAAAAATTCAGGACTGTCATTCATCAGTTGATAAATATGAAGTCAGGTCACATGTTCATCAACAGTAAATTTGGCATTAGGACTTGTTCAGCATCATTTACACAAACACTTTACTGTGTTCTCCAGTATTTTAAAATAAAAGCGGGTGGTGGACTGAAAATGCAAATGCTGATATCACAGAAAAGCATAGGCCTCATAAAACTAATATTAGTTTAATTGATATAAAGATAAAAGTTGTTAACCATGCCAGAATTAGAATATCATTAACTTCAAGGAAACAGTCTATTCAATTGTGAGGGGGAAAAGGAAGAGCACAGTTAAGAATCACATACAAAGGTTTGGTGTTTATGATGTGGGTCTGTGTACAGTCCCCTACCCTTGAGTGTAGGTGGAGCCTGGGACCTGTTAAGATGATGGGATGGCCACTCCCTTGGTTAGGCTGCATTATGCCGCAAAGGTGACGATACAGTCCCTCTTGCGTAAGATTCCCTCACTGGCTCTGAGAGGTAAGCTGCCGTGTCCTGAGGGCGCCACTGGAATGGGTTCCAAAGGCGGTCTCTAGGAATTGAGAACAACTCTCTGCCCATAGCCAGCAAACGAACAGGGATCTCAGTTCTACAACTGCAAGAGAAGTCTCAGCTCCTGATGAGAACGCAGCCTGGATGACACCTTGGTTTGACCTTGTGATCCTCTGAGCAGACAACCAGCTACACTCTGCCTGGGCTTCAGGTCTACAGAAACTGTGAAATAATAAATAGGTACTACTGTAAGTCACTAAGTGTGTGGTCACACAGCAGTGGAAAACTAGTGTAGTATGCTAACATGAGAACACCAAGTATGAGTAAAACAGGTGAGGTGTGCGGATCCACTGGAGAAGACAGCTATAAATGAATCCAGATGGAACTCACCCCAGTAACCAGCATCTGGATTAAATAAAACAGAACAGAACATTATCAGCAACCAGAAGCATCCCTTATACACCCTTTCCAGTCATTGCCCCATAAGAATGATCACTATCCTGATTTCTACCACCTCAGATGAGTCTGAATAGTACCAAATGGATCACACAGTGTAGATAGTCTTTTGAGACTAACTTTCATGCTCCACATTTGTGAGGTTTATCCATTCTGTGGCATGAAGCAGTAGTTTGTACTTTGTCAGTACTGTATGGAATTCCATTGTGTAAGGAAACAAAACGTATCCATTCCACTGCTGATGAACATTTGGGTAGTTTCTGATTTTTAGTTGTTACGAACATTTTTGTACATTTTGTACAAGTTTTTTGGTGAACCTATATATGTATTTCTATTGGGTACATAGACTGGAGTAGAATTGCTGGGTCACTGAGCATTGTTTAGCTTTAGCAGGTATTGTCAAATAGTTTCTCTAAAGCTGTTGTACAAATACATACTCCCATCAGCAGTGTATAAAAAATTTTTTTGTTCTAGACCCTTATCAACATTTGGTATTTTTTGTTATCCTTATTTTAGATATTCTGATGGGTGTGTAGCTCCATTTTGGTTTAAATTTGCATTTCTTTGATGACTAATGAAACCAAGCACCTTTTTCATATACTGCATGGCCATTTGGAGCACCTCTTTTGTAAAACAGGCATTCAAGTCTTGCCGTTTTCTCATTGATGTGTAGAAGTTCATTACATATTATGACTGGGTATTAAAATTTAAAATTTTCTTTTTTCAGACTGTCAGAAATTATTATCAGATGATTATCAGAGAAAAATATAACGTAAGCAACATCTGGACTAAACACATGGAGCCTTATGACAGCTTCTATTCTCTTGTAACAAGTTTGATAAGAGAAAAAGAGAAAGAAAAAGTCTACTTTTAAATATTTAATTCAAAACCTAAGCAAAATGGGTTTATAACTTCTAACGCTGGGAGAAACCTACTGGGAAGCTGTCATAAATCGCAGTACTTTATAGCAATGAAATTGCCACACCCTCGAAACTCACTATTTTTTGTTAATTAAAATTTCATTGTCAGATACATTTTGCAGTTTGTTCACAGGAAAAACTGGTAAATAATTGGTTGGATTTTTCTTTTAAAAAAGACCAGACGAAAGCCTGACTTTTGGTATTAAAATACTACCATTTAAAAACAAAACAAATAAACAAACACCCCCCTCCCTTCAAAAAAGCAAACCCTGAAATAAAGTGGTGTCATCAAGGATCGATGTGAACAGTTCTGAGGCACAGGGGACAAACAGATATACTTCCACAAATTTTCTGCCTTTTATATTATAATAAACTCTTCTGCAGAGCACTGTTTAGTTTTATATAAGCTAAAAAAATGTTTCCAAGGGAGACTGGCTTTCATTCTTTGTAATGACACCAGTAACTTATGATTTCTTCTTTACAACACATTTTTGGTTTTGATAATAAAAATGATTGACACCGGCTCCAACTGGAAAAAAAGTGCTACTTTTTGGGACAATTTACCTTTAAAAGTTGATCATCTATTAAGTATTTACTGAGTGCTATGTTTATAAGGCAAGGAAATAAAACTACTAAAATATATTTCAAAATTTTAGCAACTGTAGCTGTGCAAGTATTTACAAGTAAAATGATGGTACTTGTAAAATAGGGTGGGTGACATTGTTTCAGGAACTACCACGATGTTTTTCTGAACTCCAAGTGGAGGCAAAATGCTTCAGGGAAAATCTCAGGATGGATGTTAGCAAATTATATGGATGATAAAGATTTTGATTTACTAAAAATCTCCTCAAATTTCAGTTGTGTAATAGAAACTTACAAAAATTGGACTAAGTACTGTTATGTAATTCCTCTACTATATGCAAAAAGCAACAAAATAATCTATTTCCCTTTCTTTGAGTAATTAAGTTTCTTGCACTTTGAGAAAACTCTAATAAGAAACATTTTATAACCATACTGAGCAAAGGCTTAGAAATGAGCTCTTTGCAACAAGCTATTGGTACACAAGAGATGATTATCCTTCTCTATTAACAGATTTACTACATCTTGTCCTGTCCTTTGCCTGAACAAACCCAATTCTTTCTATGTAGTCACATAGGTGAGCAGATTTTGTTTTGGTGTGGCTCTTCTCCCACTCACTTTGACACATCACTCCTTTTTAAAAAATGAAATAAATTATTTCACTTATTTACCTGCTACTATATTCTAGGTGTTCCTGGAAAAAAGGAGTTATTGAAGTAGGAGTATTCTAACCTCCTGACTCAAGAGACCAGAAATCAAATCAACCACACACAGCCCATTTGAAGTAAAATTTAGCAAAGAAAGTTACAAACACAAGTATTTATAAGTGAAAGAATATTCAGTTTTTTCTAGTCTTCATATTAACTAAAGGTAGTATCTATGAATAGCTAACTACACAACAGTGCTGTAAGTTCTTCAGAAATACTCCATCATCTTTGGAGTTAGCAACCTGTCCAACAGGTAGGCTATCCCAGGTGACACCTGATCCTGAGTGAGACCTACTCCATCCTGGCAGCTCAAGTTTCTTACTTTCTCAACAGTCTGACACAAGAAAGAGCATAGAACCAGGTGATTTATCTTCTTCAAAGGACTGCACTAACCTAAGCTGACTTTGAGCTGCTGTTTCAGCAATTTGTTTACTCATAAAATACTATAAACCTTGGAATGACAAAAATGTGCAGTTAGAGTGAAATTACTGATAAGAGCTCCTCGCTGGCTCCCTCTCCAAGTGTTAAGCTCACGGTGCTCCTAATTCGGCTGAATGGTGAGGTCTGCGCAGGGGCGAGGAGGGCACCAGGGAAGATAAGACTTTCATCTGAATTTTAAATCTGACTCAGTAAGTCTCTCATACTTGTCAAGTATGTACAAAGAAAGTATTCTCAGTGGCAGTGCTTAAGGCTTCCAAACACAAGATGAGATCATACCCATAATTAAGTGTGGAATTTTGATAGACTGAATCCCCATCAGCACTTAAAAAAAAAAAAAAAAAAAAAAAAGAACGAAAAAAGACAACGTCAAGGGTTCATATTACTGAGTCATTTTCTTGAATCACTGTTCACTAGGAAACAACAGGACACAACCAGTTTCCCTTCTCTGCAATAAAGAATTCGATATTTTAAGAAAGTTTATGCAACTGAGGTGTAAGGATCTGGTGAACCTTATTTCACAACAGTCACCTGCTTCTTCGCTTAAACTGCCACACAGGAAACTGAAAACAAGCAACCACTAGAGGGCGAGAAAGAACAGACAGGAACAGAAAGAACAAAACCAGTCTGCAACTTGGCCTCTTTAGTGGCCTCTGAAGGTCAAGACTGGATCAGAGAGGGAAACACAACCATGTTGTCTACATAAAAGGATTCCCAAAGTTGAGTGAATTATCAGGTCATTTTTATTAGTAAAGAATTAACCTGACAGCTCAGAGCATTTTACATGTCCAGCTTCAAGCCCCTGCCCCTGGCCAATCTAGTCTTCACTTTTGTTTGAAGAGATGTCATTCTTACTGTTTTAACTGTAAGATGCAAAAGACAGAATTATACCCAAGAGGTAGAAAGAAACCGCAGCGGGAAAGGGGATATAACAACTCCTTTGGGTGAGATTAAAGTTTTGATCAACTATAGCCAAACTATCACCACAAAAATGGCAGAGCTATATTGCAGAGCTCTTTACCTTCTTTGAAAATTTAATATGTCAACTATAATACGTGGATATACATATGTATGTATTTCATGAAAAAAATTATTTATTGATTTTGGGGGGAGGAGAAACGCTGCTTTGTTGTTCCACTTATTTATGCATTCATTGGTTGTTTCTTGTATGTGCCTTGACGGGGGATAGAACCCAAAATGCTGGCGCACCAGGAGGACACTCTAACCAACTGACCTAGCCGACCAGGACATGAAAAACATTTTTAAGCCCAGTCAGGCGTGGCTCAGCGGTTGAGTGTCGACCTGGGATCCAGGCGATCAGGGTTCGATACCTGGTCAGGGCACATGCCCGGTTGCGGGCTCGATCAATGACTCTCTCATCATTGATGTTTCTATCTCTCTCCCTCTCCTTTCCTCTCTCTGAAATCAATAAAGATATATTTAAAAAACACACAAAACATTTTTAAGAAACTAATATCAAGGGAAAAATCATGAGTGGTGAAAATGGGCCTGCCTTCTGGAAAACACTGGTTACAAGGAAATTACTTCCCATACATGTGAGAGTTTCTTTTCCCATGCTGCTCATTTCCTCTATCTGCTCCACTCATTCCCATTTATAATCTGACTTTAGTCACAAAATGGGCACCTTATTATTGCTTTTCTCTGACAAAGAAAGAATAAACCTGCATAATCTGACATTTTTATTCAGGAAAGAAAAAGGAGTATGTTTCCTTCTAATATTTTTCTCCTTCTAATGCATGGTAGTTAAGTTTTATAATGATTAGTTTGGTTAATAAAGTAGTTTCTTTCCAGTTAGGTCAGTAAACTACCAGCAACAATAGGTTAATGACTTCTGATTGTTTCTGACATGGGGAAATACACTCAGGCCGAAGGTCCATATCTACCTACCCATCAATCAATCAATCATATACTCACATACCATAATATACACTCACTTATGGCAATCCTTTCCATACCCCAAGGATAAAAGATGAGAGAAAAACCTAAGTCCTGGGTAATACAACACGAACACTGTAAAGTTGGACAGAGCATTATGTTCTCATTCTCAAGCCATCAGTCCTGTTATAAACAGTGTGCTTAAGTAATGGATTCTACAGTAAGACAAACAGTCTCTTGTTTCCTACTGGGTGGAGAATGCACTTTGTAATTTGGTTTCTGATAGCCGAGAGCAATTATGAAACTTACTGCTATTCCTTTATTCCTTACAACGTAACTGCTCATCCCACACGGCCTTGTAAATCACAACTGCATTTACACAGACCCAGTTGAAAACTGGACTGAGCAGGTCAAGCTTTAACACAAAGGAACAACATTACTTCACTGTGCTTATAGCCAAGCCAAGCTAACTTGTTCCCAGGAGTTGTAAAGGGCATGACAGATCCTTTTGACAGTGGCTATCTTTACTATTTAGCTCACCAGAATAGTGTGGCCCCTCTCTCAACCCCACAATGGTCTCCAGAAAAATGGAAAGGGCAGCAACCTTTTTTAGGAACTAAATGAAAATGTATGAAGACAGATGTTCACTGTGTGTTGTGACTCTCAAGATCCTCCACTTAAGTTATCCTCTAACACATAATTCATGAGGTGAGGTAACAGGGGTCCCTTATAAATGGAAAGAAAGAGAGCTAGACCTTGGATAAGGAAGCAATTGGTCCAAACAGCTGGGGTAATTTTAAAATGTTATCTTATATTAAAACAACAACAACAACAGGGAAGGCCGTGAACGTGGGATGATATTTTGCTTTCAGTAAAGAGACAAAAGTTACAAAAATGGATATTAGCATCTAGGAAAAGCTTTAGTAACTTAAGTTATACAGAAAATTTCTTAGTCCTGAAGTCTTTAAAAGAAATTAAAATCAATTTGAAAGTGTTTTAATTTCATATACAGATATTTGGAATATGCCACAGCTATGTAATTGTTTATATAAAGCACCATACAAACTATAGACATTTTCCTTAACTGAGAGCTGTTTTTTCCTCCTGTAAATATATTTTTGGTTTTGACTAAGAGCATGGTATCAATATGCGTTGATGACATTGGTTCCCCAATATTTCCTCTCCACAGATTTCAACCAAAATTTATAAAGCATTTGGTCTATTTAGGCAATAATCCATGGTACCTGAGGCCTGCCGATACTGTATAGATGAAAAATATAACTTAAATGTAATGAATCAAACAGTAAACTGAAAACCTGGAGATCTGGATTTTTATTTTAATTCAGTTCCTGAATCTGTGATCTTGAGCAAGATTAAATCCCTCAGACCTCAGTGTTCTCATTGAAAACAGAGGTGGGACTACGGATGATCTCTAAAGTCTCTTTCAGATTTAAGTTTCAATGAGCCAATGAGACAGCTTGTCACCTCCTGGCAGAGGTAGTTAATCTACCACAGGCAGAATAGGACAGGGAAGGTCCTCACTGAAGGTGTGCACCGTCGCTTACGGATGTGACCTGTTGAACTTTCAAATGACACAGATTTATGATGTGCTACTAAGATTAAATCAAAGCTGCTAGAACCTTGATGGTCAATACAGTTTGTCTCCCTCAGAGAGAAATGAGATACATCCATTTCCAGGTATCTTAATATTTCTAAAGAATTTTGGGAAAGATCCAGAATAAGAATCCACATCAGCTTATTAAAAGAACAAGCAGACGTGGTGGTGTTAATATTTTGCCACGATCATTACCCTCATAGTTGGCCTGAGTTTCTCAGGGGACTATTGTGCTGGATTTTTTTTACGGGAATACTGTATATAGCCTCCCCATACTATTCACCTGAACTCACAATAATGAAAACCGACCTATTTTTTAAAAGCCAATAATCACAAAGGTAAACAGTCACTGCATCTGTGTAGTAAAAAAAGATACATTCCCTCTAAATATATACAAACTTTTCATCTCAGTTTCAGACAGATTGGAGGAACTCTTACCTGGGGTCTGCATTCTGGGAAGTTTCTGGGTGTTGCTAACATGATCTCCCCGGCATGCCAGTCAGGAACTCCCAACACTTTGTACACCGTGCTTGCCGGGCTCTCCTGCTCTCTCTCGCTCTCGCTCTGTGCCTCAGACAGTTTGGAATGCAGAAAAGCCAGAGCCAGTGCCAGCCAAACTCAATCCTTTCTTTCCTCCCAGTTCTTTTGCTAGAGAGCACTAAACAATAGCCACCCTTCCTTACTCACTGCGTCTCTCTTCACAGCACTGGGTACAGGCGATCTGCTTCAGAAGCAAGTGTTTTACCAAGCCTGTAATTCATTTTTTCTGTTCCAAGGGGCAGTAGAGTGGGTGAGTGCATCTCTGTTTTAAGAAGTTTTTTGTTTTTTTTTAAAAAAGGAATCTATTTCAAAATCTGCCCTATTTTAGAGGTAGAAAAAACAAATTTCAGAGATTCTTATTTTGAATGTTATTATGGTGAATTAAAATATAAACTTTTCAAAGTACAAAAACCAGGTAAATATCTTATACCTGATGTACCGATAGAGCATGTTAACACATATATTGCTATCTTAGACTCAGTAGATCACCTTAATTTACCACAGAGAAACTATTTTAAATTTAGAAAAGAAAATTTTTATTTCCCTAAAATCATTCATTGAGATCTTAAGCTAGAACTTCACTTTAAAAAGAAAGAAAAATCAAAAATTAATTTTATAAACTGAGTGGTTCTAATTAAGTCATCTAGATGTGAAGAAACTATAGGCAATATTGCTAATCTCAGTCATCATTTTAATTTGTTTCAAAATCATACCTATTTCTAAGGTTTGCTTTTTTTTCTTCATTCTAAAAAAGGAAGGCAGGTCAATGATGTCATCTTCATTATCAGTAGGATGACCTAACGTACTATGCAGCTGCTCAGTTGCTGAGGTTAGCATGTCAGGACCAATCAGTTAAAAACTTCACAGTTTGAATCACTGAGCAGAGCACAGTATCAATGTGTCTGTTACCTACCATTTAACAAACAGCTGATGGACACAAATATTCTATCTCTAGGTTTATGTATGTGTATATAAGTACTACATGTAATATATTTCACACTATCTAGATACACATGCACAGAGGCATATTTGTGTGTATGTATGTGTATGTGTGAATGTATGTATATCCTTCGGCACCCTTTTCCCCCTCCCCTTTTTCTCCCCAAGCCTCAGTGAGTAAACTTAAAATCTCCTTTAATTAAGTCATGATTTGTTTTTGGTTATCTAGTCTCATCTTTCTTCAAGAATCACAATGCTCTAACTTTGCCTTTTCCTCTGCCTTTACTTGTGGTTTCCTATTTCTACTTCAGATGAACTACTCCTTTAAACCCTATTGCTACTGCTACTCTAATAAGAATCACAGAGAGAGAAAGGCATAAACAAAAGTTGTACGGAAAGGAACAAACTAAGGGTCTGACTATGAAGACTGACAGACCAGATTCCCACCCTGACTTAGATAAACAAAACATCAACAACCCTATCCTTTCTCACCAAAGGTAATACAAAGCCTTATCAACTGTCATTTATAATCGACCTTAAAATAGTGCAAAGCACACAGAAATTATTTTTACTTGCTAATCCTCAGAATAATTCTAAGAAATAGGTCATGATTTCCATAATTCTATCTAAGGGTTAGATCTAAGAACAGTGAGTCTAAGATACAAGAGAGATTTCAGCTCAATAAAAGGAAGTCAGAGCGATTGGAAATAGCCTTCCACAGCGCTGTCTGCTGCACAAGACAGGGGCTCCCCAGCTCTCCCCACACAGGGACACTGTACATTTGATGAATACACTGTGGTGCAGCAGTTCTCAAACTATGCTACTGAACAACATGTGTTCTGATGAGGAAACAGAATAACAGCAGTCTTTTCTCAAATGACAGGAAAAGTTCATGTATATAATTATCTCAAGTATGAGCTTTCATTCTTTTTTTAAAAAATATATTTTTTTCATTGATTTCAGAGAGAGGGAGGGTGAGGGAGAGATAGAAACATCAATGATGAGTCATTGATCGGCTGCCTCCTGCACGCCCCCTACTGGAGATCAAGCCCGAAACCCAGGCATCTGCCCTGACTGGGAACTGAACCCCTATCTCCTGGATCCCAGGTTGATGCTCAAGAGCTAAGCCAAGCCGGCCGGGCTCTCAGCGATGTTTCTCTCTCCCTTCCTCTCTCTGAAATTTAAAAAAACACACAAAACAGCACATTTTTAAAAAATTGCTAAAATGATGTTACTGATTTTTTTAAAATAGAAAATCCATTCCCCAAAGGAAAATTTAAGTTCTTAAGCAAGGGGAAATTTAATCTGTGGTACTTCTACCCATTGCTTCTGAGCCATAAAAATAAGACCCTTTTAAAAATTATATTCAAGGCTCCAAGAGGGCAATCCTGTTCCATTTTATAATACTAGTCTTATTACATTTTCATTTCCAATACTACATTTCAAAATACCTTTCCACCTATGTTTTGAGAAGGGTTAGTTTTGAAAGTTCCTATGTATGACATGAGATTTTTTTTTTTTTTTAAAGAAGAGATAAAGGATCTTCCAATCTGTTAAAGCCAAATTTAAAACACTGTGGACATGAAAAGAGCAACTCCATAAATCATCATTTTTAGTTCTAGAATATCTCAGTAAATATGAAAAATAACTTTCAAGAGGTTAAAACTTCCTTCTAAATTTCGGCATGTACAGTAAAAAAACTATTACAGGTACCAAAAAAAGTTCTGTCATGAGAAATGAATTAGATATTCTCCCAGAAAAGGCCAAAGCAGTGGTAAAAAAGGCACAGAATTATGGGACAAGGCACATGATCAATTCATGATCAATTCCGACACAACGATCCTACAAAGAAAACACAGTGTGGTTCGGCAACACAAATAAATACTGCATTCAAGGACTGAGTCACCATTTGCTTTGAAAACAAGCCAAATTTTTCTGTTCTCACAAGGGATAACATCTTTTCTCTTGGCAATAAAACAGGACATCTAAATTTATTACTGCTGAAGCTAAGGACAAGAAATATCACTACTAGTGAAAAACCTGAAAATTCTCCATAAGAGATCTGTTTTAGTGAGAGTAGCAATGTAATTCCATTAAAAAACAAAGAATTTCATTTTCAACATATTCAAGAATTATGATTATGTGACATAGTATCCCTAAACGTACTTTCAGTAGTGGTTACTATTAACATATAAATCTGCCCAGGATATAGTAAAATTAGTAAATGGCTTGGCTATTTGAACTAATTTAAAACGAATGCATTTAACATGCTAATCTTAAAATGTCAATTTCGTAGGAAATAAAAATAAGTGAAAAATAGCTGTCCTTTGGGGAAGTCTAATATTTAACGGATATTTCATGGGTGACAAAATTGAGAGAAAAAAGAGATTAATGAACTTGCTAAGGAAACAGTCATTGATGACTAAGGGCAGACTCCTACTCCCACTCCTAGATCTCTCAGGAGGCCATCTAGAGAAATAAGAACAGGGATATCTGGGTATAGGAGTTGAAGGAATCCCTTTCCTCAAGTCAGGAAATAAATACAATGGTTTCTATCTCACTGGCAAGAGAGAGTCAGGCCACAACACTAATTTTAAGAATATCATTTTGTCCTTAGACACATTTATACATGAATTTGTAAAATTTGATGGCTACTGACTGACCATTTTTTATCCTGTACCATCAATTATTGCATAATTAAAATTGTTGCCTATGAAACATTAAAAATTTCCTAAAACTTTATGATGCACATTTTAAATTCTACATCCACCCATGCACATAAACATGGAATTAAAAATATGATGAATTGGGGAACGCTGAAAAATATTGTGCATTTTTATTCAACGTTTATTTGGACTCAATATTGACTGAGTGTTAAGTGCCAAACATGTTCTTTGTAAAGAAGTTCTCTAAATAATGCCTGAAATTGCATTTTCAGTAAACAGAATTTCATTCATCAGTTTTCCCTATGACTGCCAACAGCAACAACGACAAAAAACCCCCCTATCTATTATTCTTTTTATATTTTCAAAGAGATGACTACACTTTTATTTTACATTAAATAACAGTAAGACAGACAACTCTGCTAGTGAATTTATTTTTGTAAAGGCAGAGGGATATAACCATGGACAGTGTCACAGGACCCAGGAGTACAGGGCTCTGCCTCTTTTGCTCACCACTGTAAGGTCCTATTAGCAAGTACAGGAGCAAAGTGGCGACTTTAGGGCCAGATTACCAGGTTCAAATACTGGCTGTGCCATTTACTATTTGCAAGGTCTTAGAAGAGCAATGCCTCCATTTCATTAAATAATTCAAAACAACTGAATGAGGATAATAACAGTATCTAGCTCACAGGGCTAAGAGAGTAAATATTTGCAAAGTGCTTAGAATAGTATCTGGTACAAACCACTATATAAGCGTTTGTTGAGTAAAATAAAATAAAAATGGTACTCTGTAATAAGGAGGGGGGGAAAAAGAAAATGAGAACAATTTTTATATTTCATCTCTGCCTTGACATGGCATTCTTTCCCTAAAGCTTACATCTTTGCTATAAATATCTTTATGATTTCTAGATTTACCAGGACTAACAAGCTATTACCTCTTCAGATTCTCTGAAATCTTCTTTTCCTTCCCTTGATAGAAATGCTTCATTCTTTTACCAGGGGACACTTTGAACATTTTGACTGCATGGTCCAGAGGACATCCTACTGCAACAATCATGTGAAAAAGCCTGCAACTTTGTCAAAAAGTATTCCTCTTACCAAGAGCACCATTCAGTCTTCTGTTCCATCCACAGAGAACATCTGAAATAAGACACTACATGCCCTGCACTATAATGACAGATGCCTTTATAAGAAGACGCTGACACTACAGATTACCACAGGAGAGGAGCCAAAGGAATGCTTTGTGAAATACCTTCTCGGTAGGTATGCAGGACAGTGGCTTGCAGAATCCTGGGTATTCATTCCAAGCAGCAACATTAAAACAAAGTAACGCATCACTTATGTTCCTCATATGGGCCAGTATTTGCCCAATCTTTTGAACTTAGCCAATCAAACAATTCTGAGAAAAGCTTTGCGCAGGGCTTACTAGCCACCTGATGATCATGCTGTCACACAGTGGATCTGTAATAAATTGGTGTCTTCACTTTAGCATTCAACAACATTTATGCTTTGCCAGCCACAAAGGACTCTGATAACTTAAGGCAACTTAGTCAACCAAGATTTATTGGATGTATAATAGATGCTGATCTAAATATTGCTGGAGATAGGCTGTCATGTTGTAGTGACAGTAAGAAGTACATCCAAAGTGGTTAGAAGAACGGGTATCGAATTTCATCACATTAATTTTTTGGTGTGCACTTCTTTTTTGACTACATTTTTACTATCTCGGATTTTTCTTTTTTTTAAAAATGTAAAGAGTTGTTCTCCCGCCAAATCTGGCCTCATGAGAATGTTTGTCATAATCTATTAAACTATGAATAATTAGTGCTTAAAGTCTGAAATTGCAGTACCCTAATTAAAAATTAGATGGGTTTTTAACTGTGTTCATTCACTGATTGTTTGGAATGCAAGATATATTTTCTTACAGGTATCTCTCTGTAAAACTGGCAGAGAGAGAGAAACTAACATTTAATGAGCAGCTACAATGTGCCAGCACTTTGCTGGGGATCTTAATTTTAATATCTTATTTTCACAACCTTGTAGTAACTATCATGCTGATTTTACACATTCAGAAGGCTGTTTCCTTAAATCACACATTACTTATCAATATATGTACACTGTGAAAAAAA
The DNA here is from genome assembly GCF_964146895.1 of Miniopterus schreibersii. Lineage (NCBI taxonomy): Eukaryota > Metazoa > Chordata > Mammalia > Chiroptera > Miniopteridae > Miniopterus > Miniopterus schreibersii. The sequence continues at coordinate 19,254,312 of NC_138119.1, read as the reverse complement.
AAAAATCGACCATACTTAAAAACAAATAAACTAATAAAAAAATAGCAGTCCCATAACCAACCCCACTAAAGGCCTTCCTCCTTTTAACTTTTTTTTGTGTGTATGTATTTATCTCAGCATTTCTAAATAAAACCTAGTGGTATAAGAGCACAATTTAGAAATGCTGAGATTAGGCTGGGAACACCCTAAAAGTCGTCCATCCTCTTACCCATTTGGACTGGATGCTCTCTCAGCCAGCTACACAGCTGTCATTCTGTGACTTCCCTCCACGGATAATCTGGGGACTCCCTTTGTTGTCATCTTGTTCTCACTCTGCCCCTTCTAGTCTTGGCAGGCACTTTAGCTAGGAAAACAGTTTCAGTTTAGAAATCATGTCCACATGGAACTTTAAGGTGACTGCTCCATGGTCTCGGCTTCTACTATTATTGTCAAAAATTCAGATGCCACTCTTATGCAAATCCTCTATGGAATATTTTTTACTCCTTAAATCCTTGAAAAATTTTAGGAGGCTCTCCTCATCACAGACGTTCTGAAATTGCCCAAAGACGTGCCCTGATGTGGGTCTGTCTGCCTTCATTCACTGTGATGAGCACTAAAATACCCTTTTAAACTGGAAACTCACAACCTGCAACAATGGGAAACTTTCTTTCAGGTCTTCACCAGACATTCCTTAACCAGTGAGACTTTCCAGGACCATCTCATACAAAACAATATTCCTTCGCCCCTGTCTCCGGCACAGTGTTGCCCAGCTCCTTGCCCCTGCCCCATTCTTCCCCACTGCATCAGTCACCATGTGACATGCTGCAAAGCTGCTACCTTGTGTCAGTCTGCTCCTCCCAGAGTGTCAGCTCCATGAAGGCAGGGGTTTTGTCTGTGCTGCCTCTGGTTTTGGGAAAACTTTGTTCACATAGGCCAGGACAGTGTGTCGCAGGCACATAATAGGAATTAAAAAAAAAAAAGTGATGAATGACAGGATTGACTCCATAAAGCAAGGTAATTTGCTAAGTCAGTCACTCTGCAGGACTCTGAACCAGGAACAAAATTTAGCTAGGGCGAGACAAGAAGGGAGGTGAGGTCTCACAGCTGCCTATTAGTATTTTAAGTCTTTCTTAAACCAGAAATTGGCCGTCAGTGACTGCGGCTTGCACAAAGTGATGGGGAAGCACCGTAATAAAGTGGATTGAAGTCATACAGCCCTGGGTTTGAATTCTGGTTCTGGTAATTACTTGGCATCAGTATTCTACCTACAAAATAAGGATAATAACTGCACCTGTCTCACAGGACCACTGCCGGGACAAACTCTGTACAGCATACTAATTACTTAAGCATAAACTGAATTTATTAGAAAAAATAACCAAGTATATTAGTTTTCTAGGGATGCTGTAGCAAATTATGACAAATTGAGTGGCTTAAAAACAACAGAAATTTATCTCTCCCAGTTTTCTGGAGGCCAGAAGTCCAAAATTAAGGTGTAGGCAGAACTGCATTTCCTCCAAAGGCAGCAGGAGAGAATCCTTGTTTCTTCTAGCTTTGGGCATTCTTTGGCCTGTGTCTGCATAACTCTAATCTCTGCTTCTGCTTCACAAGGCCTTCTCCTCTGTGTTTGTGTCTTGCCTTCTCGATCTCTTATAAAAACACTTGGCATTGGATTTAGGACCCATCTAGATAATCCAGGATGGTCTCACCTTAAGATCTTTAATTTAGTTACTTCTGCAAAGACTCTTTTTCCAAATAAGGTCACATTCACAGGTTCTGGAGATTAGGAAGTGACATCTTTTTGGAGGCCACCATCGATCAACAATACCAGGTATATATTTTGTTCTTCCTATTGGATTTTGTATTATATACTCTTTTGTTTAATACTCACCTGAGGATATTTTTTCTATTGATTTTTAGAGAGAGTGGAAAGGGGGGAGAGAGAAACATCAATGTGAGAGAAACATATCGATTGGTTGCCTCCCCCACACGCCATGACCAGGACTGGGGATCGAGCCTGCAACCCAGGTAGGTGCCCTTGACTGGGAATTGAACCATGGCCCTTTGGTGCTCAGGCTGACACTCTAACCACCAGTCAGGGTCGTACTGTATACTCTTACTGAATTTTTTATACTATTTTCCTAGCTAAAGAATCAACAAGGCTGCCTGGCCGGGCGTGGCTCAGCGGTTGAGCATTGACCTGGGATCCAGGTGATCGGGGTTCGATTCCCGGTCAGGGCACATGCCCGGGTTGCGGGCTCGATCAATGACTCTCTCATCATTGATGTTTCTATCTCTCGCTCTCCCTCTCCTTTCCTCTCTTTGAAATCAATAAAGATGTATTTAAAAAATAAAAAAAAATAAAAATAAAAAAAATAAAAGCGAAATTAAAAAAAAGAAAAAAAAAGGAAAAAAAAGAATCAACAAGGCTGTCTTCCTGCCCAGTATACCTTCAGATGCAACAACAGACCATGTTGTTATGAATTACAGTCTCCATGATCTTTTAATAGTTTACTGATATCTAGTTTCTAATTTAAAAAGACTTTCTAGCCTTAAGAATGCTCCTTCTAATTTAAATGGATACTAGAATACAGTGTGCCTTTAAAAAGCTATTTAAAGAGGCCCTTAATAACAGCAACTAAATTTAGATATATAAAAATACTATAATTTTAAAAGAGTTTGGTCATTTTTAAGTTTCATTCAAAATAGAGAAGACATCGGAGTGCAGGTGGCTGCCACAGGGTCATAACAAAACACACTTCATCCCTGAAGGCAGCTCCAGTCTGTTTTGGATACAAGGGCAACTAGATTTTCCACCAATCTGATTTATAAATCCTACTGTTTGAAATATAAACTAAAAAGGCTTTGGTAAAAGCTTAGCCAATCCTGGTTGAGAGGGAGAGACAGACAAGCAGGAACAGAGGGAGGGAGAACACACAACTAAAGTAAGTAATGTTTAGCTAATTTTGCTCAACCTATCTGAATCATATATTTTTCCTTTTGGGAAAGGTTCTATGGCAGCCAAGGGCTGAGATCAAGTCTAAAAAATAAATCTCAAGGTGCTTTATAAACAACTCCACCCCTGCGTTTCTACCTCCATTGCGCAACAGGATGGTGAACTATGACTGCACTTGAGAAGAAAGGAATTTGCCAAACTATGCAAGTAGCAATGGGAAAAAACCAACAAGTCAAGTCATAAGATACAGACCCGGGATGCTTCCTAAAATGTCACACCTCACATTATTTATTGGGTTGATTTAAATTTGTCCAAGCAAAATGAGAAACAGTACCAGAAACAGTAACACCTGAGTCCACGTTACATTGTGACAGGCACGGCATTTATGAGTCACAGAAAACTTGTTCCCCAGCATTATTTCAGCTCAGTTTTAGTTAACAAAGAGGCAAGAAGAAGAAAATACCTTTTAACATTCCTGAAAAATCCAACAGGGGTTACTTTTATAATCTACTAGATTATAATCACCTAACATAAAAATGTCAAGAACTTTTGTTTAGTCAGATTCGATTTCTCTGCATTACTGCAGATAAATAAAAACTAAGCTGTTTTAATGGCCAACTTAATATCGTGCTACAAATTAATGACTGGAGAGTGAGAAGAAAGTCAGCTAATTTTTAAAGCGTACATCTTAGTAATGTGAAAGGCACGGGCTGGCATCAGTATAATATACCCTCCCAGTTAACCCTCTCTGACTTCAGTTCAGCGCTTTCCCTGGTTTTGAAATACATCATGGAGAGCTGAAATGTACCTTCACTACAGGCAGGCTGCTTCTTCCCTTTCTGTGTCTCTCTTCTTCCTTGTTATAATTATTAGTATTATTGCCGTTAAGAATATTAACTCATTTACTTGATTGCAAGATAAAAGGTTAAAAAGCTTCAGGAGAAACAATGTGCAGGAGGTAATTTCTGAAAACCCTGCGCATCTGAAAATGTCTTTATTTTACCCTCATGTGTGGTTAATGGCTTATAGCACATACAGAAGTCTAAGTAGGAACTAATTTTCCTTCAGAATTTGGAGGGCATGCCTCATTGTTTTCTAGCTTCTGAGTTGCTGATGGGAAGACTGAAGCCATTCTGATTTCTGACCCTTAGCCTGTAGTCTGTTTTTCCTTTCTTTGGAAGTTTGTAATACTGTCTTTGTCACCAGAGACAAGCTGAAATTTCCTGAAAGTGCCTTGTCACAGGTGCTCAGTAAGCCCTTTCAATCTGGAAACGCCGATCCTTCACTTGGGGGAAATTTTACTGAATCATTTTGCTAATGATTTCCTCCCCTTGATTTTCTTTTTCTGTAACTCACTGCTTTGACATTGGACTTTCTAAACTGATACTCTAATTATTTTGTCATTTTCCCCTCTACTTTCTAGAATATTTCTTCACTTTCATCTTCGAACCCATACTGGGTTTTGTTACTTTTTTTTTTTTAACACACAGCAGCTCTCTGGCCTTGTATAACATTCAGTTCTTGTCTCACATATGTAATAGCTTCTCTCTTTGAGGAGAGTGATGATTCTTTTTAAAGTTTTCTATTCCTTGTCTGTCTCTGTTCCTTTGAGCTTCTTTTGTTTGTTTTGGTTTTTCTTCAGATGTCTGCTAGTCTGGGGAATGCCAGTATTGTTAGGTCTTTCCTCTTGGGCTACTGAAATACCCCAAATGGTGTTCTTCTCATCTCCTGCCTGGAGGGGGCCGGCAGGTGAGGGCAGACGGTGGAGCCTCGCTGAGCGAGTGTGCGGATGCTCACCCCATTCCCGAGTGGGAGCAGGTGCTGTTCTCTCGGTTTTGCCCGGCCTGCCTCCATCCGAGACCCCCGGGGTTTTCTTTGTCAGATAACTAACCTGCAGTCTTGTGTTAGGGTAGAGGTGGGGGTGGGACGGGAAGAGAAGACCTGGGGATCTACCACCATGTGTTCCTGATACCATCGATTCCTGAGCTATTTGAAGACTCTGTGGTAAAATTCAGGTTGGTTCTTGGCTTTCTTCAGAGCCAGATTAAGAGCTGGCTTTCTCAAGTCAGCTAGGTCATTTACCACACTCCATTTGCTTTCCAGCTTTCAATTTATTATTATTATGTTGTGGTGGTTTTCTCCTTTCTCATTCTCCTTGTCCTTGATGGACCGTATCTTTTAAAAAATTCCTTTACCATAATTAAAGTGGGGTTTCTGGAATAAATACAATTAGATGCTTATGTTAAATCCAGTTTTATCCCCGGAAGTCCAGGCTAAATCTAAAAACCATTCCTGATTGTCTATGCCATTCATTTCCCCTTCCCACCCAATTCTCCAACCACCCCAGTGGTTTACAAAGATCAATACTTGGGACTGGTCGAGAGGGGCTCCTCGCCTGGGCACCCCATTTCAGAGGACGTGACCCCCACAGAGCCTGGCTAAACAGGCCAGCTGCCCACAGGCGTGTCTGCGGGCATCTCATGAGGTGGGCCCACATTTGGGAATTCTCTTCAGGCCTTCCAGGTGGTTATAAACATATAGTCAAGGTTGGAGAACAGAACATATTTTATTTGTTTATTTAAAAAAGCTTTGTTAGACTAACTTAAATATTCAGACATATGATACAGCTTTATAAACCTAGCAAGTAGCTGGTCCACAGTTAAGCGTCGACTTCCTTCATGGTTTCTGCTTCCCCAGGCCCTCTGGCTTCGCAGCAACCAAACAGTAACCCTGACAAGTGACTTACAGGAATCAGAGAGGAATCTATTATTTAAGACACTTTGCTGCCATCTGTTGGAAATTTTATGAAGTAACTACAAATCAATGAAGATAACTGACGGGCACCCCTAGCTGTTGGGCAAGGCATAATTTGCACAACCAGAGGGGCAGCTCTGCCTTGACCAGCTTTCACAGAAGTGAATGAATCTCTGCCATGCCAGGGTGAGATGAGGAAGATTACAGAGCAAATCAGGAACGCAAACTCCCCCCACAGTTAGGAGGAACTGTGCTCTGGTGCCTTGACTTAGAACTGAGAACCGCTTTCCTCACAGAGAAAAATGCTCTCACTGCTAATCTAAATCTAGTTCACAGGAGGAAAAGAAAAACTGGCTTTAGTAGGTTACCTTGAGAACTTAATACTAGTTTTTATTTTATGCACACTAGCTCTGTGTTCCAAATAACTAAGTTCCGAAAGAAATTTAGGAATGTGCTAAAAAGTAATTTTGGAATTCAATTGGCTAGTAAATGCAAGCTGCTTCTTTCTAATGGCCAAACCTGATTGAATCAGGTTGGTAGTAGGTCAGTTCTGTTTTAGTGCTTGCTTTGAAAATGTAACTGTTCCACCACAACTGACGTATCAGGGAACAATCTGCAAAAACATAAATTTTTTATCATGATTTCATCTGTGAGAAACACTATGTGAGCAAACAAAACTGCACCCAGCTGAACCAAGCCACATACGAAAACACAAAATGCTCACACACACGCACACGCACACAGCTCACACTTGTACCAGTGACCTCTCTTCGCTGTTATGAGCCACACCCATACACGTCTCCTATGACAATGTTCTATTCAATTTCCAAAAAACCCTCCCTCCATCCCTTCACAATAAACTTAAAAACTACTCTGATGCCCACTACCACAAGTACATTTCAGGATATTTTTCAAGGTAAAGTGCTATATTTATTGTAGTATTTGTGTATTCCTCAACCATTTAGCCCTCCTTGGGGTTCCTCTCCTGGAAAAGAACATAGGGAATCCAGAGCTTGGAAAGTGTGAGAGCCACACAAAAACAGGAGGGCTTCCCCACACACGCTGACTCGGCTTACTTATTTGGAAACAAGTTTCTGGAATTTTCCTTCTTCTTCTCTGGTCCATCCTTTGCTAGTATTTGCTTGTCTTCCTAACCTCTAGATGTTGTACCAGGGCTTAGTCTTGGGCTTCTCTCTTCTTCTTCTACAGATTTCCCTGGTGATTTCATTCAACCTCATGGCTTCAAACACCATCTAGTTGCTAAAATCCTGCAATTTATATTCCCAGTCTGTACCTCTCCCTTAATTTCCACTCATAAATTTCCACTTGGGTGTCTAATAAGACCCTCAAACTTAACATGTCCAAACTTGAGCTCCTGGTTAATCCCACTTTCCAACCTGCTTCTCCCAGAGCCTGGCCGGTGTGGCTCAGTTGACTGGGCATCGTCCTGTGCACCGCACGTAAAGGTTGCTGGTTCAACTCCCGGTCAGCGCAGATGCCCTGATTATGGGCTCGATGCCCAGCAGGGGTGTGCATGAGGCAGCCAATTGATGTTTTGATCTCACATTGATGTTTCTCTCTCTCTCTCCCTTCCTCTCTCTAAAATTCAATTTTAAAAATCTTAAAAAAACACACACACACAACTTCATTCTTCTTGCTGCTCTAGCCAAATTTATTTTTCTGTTTCTCACTTCCCACATCCAATCCAACAAGCAAATTCTGTTGGCTCCACCTTCAAATATATTCAGAATCTAGTCACTTCTCAGCCTTTCTACTACTGCCATTATGGCCCGAGTTCTAGCCTCTCTTGTCTAGACTGTTGGCAAAGCATTCTAATTGGTCTCTGAATTCCCATTCTTGGATCCCTACTCTCAACATAGAAGCCAGGGGAGCCCCGTCTCACAGAATAAAAGCCAAAATGCCCTCATGATGACCTACAAGACCTTCATTATCTGCTCAACGATGTCATCTCTTACTACTCTCCCCTTGTTCTTTCTACTCCAGCCTCCTTGGCATCTGTGCTGCTCCTGGGACATTCCAAGCATATTTCTCCATAAATTTCCCTGGGTGGAAACCCTCACCCCCAGGTATCCACATGCCTGACTCCCATACTTTTATCAGATCTTCACTCAAATGTCAACGGCAAGGTTTTCTTTGGTCAGCTTAGCTAAAATTACACTTCCTTGATACTTCCTATTTCCACGCCCTGCTTATTTTTTCCTCTGTACTTATCTCCATCCAGCACAGTATGTATTTCACTTATTACTCTTCCTTACTGTCTGTCATTCCTCAATAGGATGTAAGTTTCACAAAGGGAGAGAGCTTTGTATATTTTTTCACTGTTGTATCTTAAGTGCCTAGAACAGTATCTGGCATATAGTTGTCCCTCAATACTTGCTGCATAAACAAACGGGTTTCTTAAAAATTAAAAATCAATAAAAGCCACACAATGTAATCTAACACAATAATAACATGTACTGTGAATAGTCACCAATAATCTGTCTTCCAAATTACATAAGAATCTTCTAAAGGCAGAAATGTTATCTCACACACCTTTTCATTCTTAGGGACCAGCACAGAATGTTATATATACAGCAATTATTCAATTCAATATTTGACAGCATGAGATTTTGCTTAAAGACAAATCACTAGGAGATAAAAATAGAACCACCGAATAATGATCTAATTCAACATTAGAATGGCATGTAAGAAAAAATGGCTCTAAAAGTAGTTTTTTCTTTTCCCCTCTAATATTTACGAGCAATAGCTTTCAGTGCTAATTTAGGACATCCACTCTGAAAATGATCATGGTCTGCCATGAGTCAAGACTTGTTGTCCAGGACAGAAGGTGGAGGACTGGCTCCAGACTAAGCACCTTGGCCACCTAATCTTAGCTTGTCTTTGGGATCAGTATCTGGAATGTTGGAGATATTTAACAATTTGTGACAGAGTTCTCTCTTCTATAAAATTGTAATAATTCAGACTATGAATACAGTTCCTTTGTGGGTCAAAGTTCGTCAAAGGTTTCTAGAGAAGTGACAAAGATAATCATCAACATAACACTGTAATAATGACAGCAAAGAAACAGAAAGAAGGTGACTGTGAGCTGGTCTAATATGCACACAATGTGTACATGAAATACAAACAGGCTATAAAATGGTTACACCCAGACAGGTTTGCCATACAATTTGGGCCAACACCTAAACTGGATTCAACACGTGCTAAAGAAGTACAATGGAAATAAAATGAGAGGAAAATCTGACTTCTCCAAGTATTGACTCCTTGGAGAAACGTGTTTGCTAATCTAACTAACTTCCAGAAAAACAACTCTTACAGGATAAAAAGAGAAATAAAGAATTCAAATTCTGACCAAGAATTCTGAGTTCCATTTAAATTATGAAGAGAAATGAAGAAAAAGGCAAAAACAAAAAACAAACCCTAATATTCAAAAACACAAACAAAATCACAGACTTATCTGTAGTAGCCAATATACAGACAATAAATAGTTCTGTCCTATCTACCTAGCAAATGTCTATGACTAAATGCCTAGGTTCACTAAGCAATAACAATACAAAGCACTTCCTACTATTCAAATTCTATCATTATTTTATTTAATCTTAATTATGTTCCCTTAAAATCACCTGACCTAAGTATCTATAAATCCATTGGCAAACATGCAAAGCATGATACAATACATTTGGTAGGGAACAGGAAAAGAGCTCCTTTGATGTTGACATTAATTTCTTTAGTGTATAACAACTCATGTGGGGTTTTTTTAAATTTCTCTTCTGTCACCCACTCTAACCATAGCCCCAAATATAACTTACATGAAATGTATAAAATTAGCTCAGCTAAAGTAGTGTGATCTGGCATTAAATTGCACAAGACAGAATCAGTAGCTGTGTGAACAGGACACAAAACACTCAATACTAAGTTTCCATATAATACTAGCTCCCCAGTGAATTTCAGTACTTCAACAAGATCACTTAATGGTCTTTCAAAATCTAAAGCGAAGCAGTAAACTCAGAAACAACACACCATCCAACTTGTCTAGGACTGTACAGCAAACTTACAAAGCTTAGACAGACTTTATCTTTGTAAAATAACTTTGCTGCCACTTGGTTATAAAGAATAAAACTTTCTAATGACCTCTAACTCTTAGTTAACATATCAATGTGCTTCCTTAACAGGAAATACAGGATGTTTTGTTTTCTTGTAACGCTCAATAACAAGTCCATAAATTACCAGATAAAAGCTAAGAATTTTTCCTTTCATTAGCTTACCCAGTTTGGCGGCGCCCTCTGGTGGGTACTCAGGAAACTGACCCTCGGAAGGGACACTGACCGTTCTCCTCAGGCATCTCCCTTTGGCAGAGTCGGCCTGCTGCTCCTGTCCTCCCTCCGCAGGTATCTAGTTAACCAAAAGAGAAAGACATAAAACTTAATAGCGAGCTCGCCATGACTACCTTCTAGCTGAATAATGTTTTCAGTTAATAAAGACAGGAGTTTGTAATCATCAGCGCAAAGTAGAAGGAATGTAGAAATAAAGTACACACAATGGTAAAGTCTTTACCAACTCCTTTTCAGGAAGCTTTTCTTTAAAAAGAAAACCAAAAGATCAGGAAAGGTGAGTATGTAAATTAGCTTAGTTGAAGTATGTACAAGTCATATCCAGGTGTGCACCTGTTTTGGGAATTCAGAAAACAAAACAAAACACCCACACAAATAAAAGATTCTTGTACATCAGAAACTGGTCCACAAGCTCCAATTCTGTCAACACTCAATAAGGTAAATGGAAATAAAAGTCAAACCAGAAAGATTTAGCTACAATATTCTCTTAAAAGAAGGTTTTGTTAGATAAAAGTAGTAGAATGACCCAACATTTCTTCAATTTTAGAATTAAGCACTTATAGTTAATAAAATACATTTTCAGTGAGATTTTACTAGTAACCTTTATCAAAATTAAGAATAGTATTGGTACATATTAAATAGTTTGGCAAAATATATCAAAAATTAATCATAGTTTCTAATTTCTTATGGCTCCAGTATAGAAATTTCAACAATAATGACTACCACTGAGTTCTTACTATGTGCAGGGCTAAGGAATTTACATGAGTAACATTATGAGGGAGCCATTATTACCCCCTTTTTGCAGATGAGGAATAACTTATTTTTACAAATGATCTCAGTGAATACATATCACATCAAATGATCCAGAAAAACTGGGATACACACAGGCTTGAGTGCATATACCATCTACTTTGCCTCAGTAATCCAACTCCTATGACTGGGGTCAAGGGGGTGACAGCAAGGGACGCTCTCTCTGTGACACTAAGAATCTGAAAAGCAAAGTCCTAATGTCTTCATAATGGACTAAAAATTCACCATTTCCTCATTACCATAACTATGCTCACTACTAGTACATTGAGAAACCAAACAGCAGAACTGTCAATGGTAAAGTTCTAAAAAAATAAGGGGAGACCAAATAATAGCATCAATAAACACACGAACTCTTCCAAAAGCACTCCGTAACATAACACTTTACAAACAGTAATCTAAGTCATTCAGCCCTCTCAGGATGAAAATTATATTATCTCCACTTAAATAATTAAAAGAGTAGCACTGAGAGGTTAAGTAACTCCCTTCTAGAAAGAGGCAAAAATGTACACTCCTGCCTCAAACGTAGAAAAGAACAGGGGTAAATCTGAGGGGAAAAAGGCTGTCTCTCTTAACAAGTAGATGAACCTAAATAAACCACCATTTTCCTCAAAGTTCTAAAAATACCTATTATCTGAAGTAATGAAGGGCCAAGCCATAAAGAAAAAAGCTAGTAGTTATTTTTTATGTCACAGGAGGAAACAACCTATGCTCTTTCCGATGGAAATTGGTAAAGGTTACATTTAGGAAAAAGAACTGCTTCTATTATCATATACTTTGCCTCTACCATGTGTAAGGAGAGGACAGATAAAATACATAAAACTTCTTACTTGGGCCTGGAATTCACTCACAATTATTTTCTCAAAGTTTTCCTGTAGACTCTTCCTTTCCCACTATTGTAACTTAAAATATAATTCAAAGTATCACTTACAGGTTGGGATATTTTATCTCTGACTTGGGATATATGGAAGAATAGTGTTGACTTTTATTCTAAACCTGCATTTCTTATGAATATTTTACTTTTACAATATTATAGATTGACTCTTACCTAAAATATTTCTTAAAAGATACTGATCTATTTGAAAATTAGAGGGATCATATTTCAAGTATTTTCAAACTAAGCTGGAGTTCACCAATCTTTGTACACAGCCAGAGAGAATCAGTTTTAGAAAGTCAATTTTAGAAAAGTAATTTTGTTCATTTTAATTGCCCTAATTTAGTTTACTAGTTCACTTTTTAAAAAAGATTTTGTATTGATTTTTAGAGAGAGAGGAAGGGAGAGGAAGACAGAGAGAAACATCGAAGTGAGAGCAGAACACTGGCTGCCTCCAGCACGCCCCCTACCGGTGATAGAGCCCACAGCCGGGACTTGGCCCTGACCAGAACTGAACCAGTAACCTTTCGGTGCCCAGGATGATGCCCAACCAACTAAGTCACACCAGCCAGCACATTTACTAGTTCACACTTATTGTTTATACTGAATTACTCTTTAAAATTTGTGTATCTTCCAGGTTCTATAACATGAGAGGAATTCTTTTTAACCTCTGTGGCCTTGTATTGTGCCCCTGAGTCCAATTTTTCCTTAGGGAGAAAAAAATCAAGCGCTTTAATTCATTCCACTGCAGATAAGGAAAATGGAACACAGTAAGGAGTAAATGGCTTCTCCGGTATCTAAGATATGTTAATAACAAAAGTCAAACTGAATCTCTGAATCCTAGTGCTCTGTTAGTTCCAAACCATTGCTGACAATGGAAGAGCAACATGCATAAATAAATCAAGTTACTTAGAAAATATTATTTATATACATATACCTCATATTTTCTACATGTTGCTTTTCATTTTGCTAAGAATTACATAGAAAGCAACTTCAATTTCAATCTGTGTACATGCATATTAAATAAAACAGTCAAGTAAAGGAAACCAAGTTTATGCTAACTAGCAAAAGAAAGTGCTCTGTAATTTTTTCTCTAAAGAATGCTTAAGTGATGTTCAAGTCTACTGTATCTGGATACAGTGGGCGTATGTGACGGGCGACAGCACTCCTCTGCTTCAGCCAGAGCATAATTCTGAGCCCATCTGCTGTATAGGGCCTTCTGCATAAACTTTTCTACACAGAAAGAGCTCTTTTGCTACAAATATCCAGCTTCAGACTTTACATTTTAGGAACATCAAATTGCTTGCATTTCCCTTTGCTGAGTTTGTTGTCTCAGCTTGAAACATTTTCCTCCACTTTCTTTTCTATTCTTTACCTAACAGGTAAAACTATTCATCCTAAGGTTTAGGACAGACATCACCTCTTCCAGGAGTCTTCCCTTTCTACCAACCCCCTAAGAGAGTAAGGTTAAGGTACACCTTCCTGAGGTTCCTCCAAAAACAGATCTTTCTCTGTCACTATGCTTACTATATTGAACTATAATTATTCCTTTGTGCAACTAATTCCCTGCAAGTTAACAGCTTCTATCTTACCAGTCAATTCCCAAATCTTAAAACAGCTCCAACCCTGAAATGAATCAACGAATATTTAATAGGTAGAGAGGTTGGCCATTTCAGGCAAAGGAAAAACATAACATCAGCTAAGAAGTTGGTAAGCATATGAATTTTTATTTTGTTTTGGAACAAGGAGTAGACCAATTTAGTTTGAGCCTCTTAAAGAGGAGAAGTGGGGTAAAACACCAAAATATATGATGACCCCATTGGGAGGGCTTTAATACCAGGCCATCATAATTCAGGATGTACTGGGAAAACACTCAAGTTTTTAGATCAGAGGAACAGTAATCTCTTAATTGGTCTTTCTCCTTCCTGTCTCTCCCTCTACCAATACATCTTATGGATTAATATTCACAACATAACTTTGATCAACTCCCTTCCTTTCATAAGCTTCCTTTGGTAACTGCCCATTACCAATAGCATCTTAATGACATAGACTACAGTCCTTTAGAATAAATGGATTTCTTTCTTTTATTCTATCCAATTTACTTGTGCTATTTATCAAATGCCATTTTAAAATTATTTGTCTTATTTCCACAACTAAATTTGGTATGTGGGAGAGAGGGGAAAGAACTGTGTTTTACTCTTCATAACTCCTAACACATGAATGCACACACAGGGACACATTATGTATCTGCTGCATAACCTGAAAGTGGTTCTGAATGAAATATGCCGTGGGTAGTTCGCTAGGATAAGTAACAGTTGATTTTTGGCTGTTTGTACAAAAGCCTAACTGCTATTTTCATGAATACATCTGAGTGTAAATACTACTTTCCAAAAGCAAGAAAAATATTTTTAATTATTTTAAAACTGCATTATTATTACCTTGCTGCCTGTGCACTAGTATCCTGTTTTAAAACTTCCAAGCATAGAAAGTAGAGTTTGAATGAAGAAAAATGGAGCCACGTTAACCCTTCCTAATGACTTGCTATTGCCAAAGGAACTCGCAAATTTAGCTTTTTTTTTTTTGTATTTTTATACTGGCTGCACCTCAAAGAGGTTCATGATTGTCTTCTCCACCATTTCCCTCAACTCCTTAATCTCTAGTTTACTTGGTCTTATCTCCTGCAAGCAAAAAGGAATTCAAATGGCCTCCTACACCCTCTTTAAACTGGCCTGGTGCCAAGCCAGCTGGGGCCTTTCCTGGCATCCAGGCAGGGAAGTCTATCTCATAACACATAAGCAATGTCTATTTGCACAATTTACATGAAGCAATTTACTAAACCGTGAGTCATTTCTCAAGGTGATGCTCCTGGCAGATTTCTCTTCTTTTAGCATTCTGCCCAGACCTACCCTTCTGCTACATTCCCAAATTGGTAATCGGTGTATCTAACACTCTTCCCAGGTACATCCCCCAGGCAGACTTTTTCCCGTTTCTGACGGAAAACATGCAGAGTTAAGAGAGAGCATTAAAAGATCCCACACATTGAATGCACGAGTGATGCTAGACTAATATAATCCTCCCACATTCCAGCAGTGCCTGGCTAAGGATTTGCTTTAAACCTTTACAGAATCCTCTTAATTGATCTTTGTAACACAGCAATAAACACCCCCATGATTCGTTAAGGTTTAAAACAGCCTTTTAAGATAATTTTAACAGGAAATTCCTTAAATTCCTTGTTTCAAGGAATTCTAACTTGTTCATGCAAACTTCCGAGGGTGAGAGTTATACTCCTGCTGATAATGTGGGTGAGACAGAGTGACAGAATATTCTGGTACACACACACACACACACACACCCCAACAATAGATTTCTTTATAATAGACTCTACTTTCTTTACTTGGAATTTTTTGTAATGAAAAAATTAACAGAATATTAAATTTATCATTCATGTAGCAGGTACACCAATGGCTTAACATTTTCTTATCCTAGAGTCTTAATTCAATTTTCCCAACTTCATAATGGTAGGACACAACTGCCTCAAGCATTAAGCTGTTTTTGTAAACTGTTTCATGAACTACTCATCCCTTACCTGGTCTACTGCAGTCATCTAACTTTCTATTTCCTTCCAGTGCCATGTACTCAATTTTCCACATGATCAACAGAGTTACTTTTCTAAGAAGCAAATCTGATGATGTCACTGACCTGTTAAAATACCTTTCCATGGTCCAAATCATTTCCAGAATTAAGTCCAAATTCCTTAGTATGGCCTTCAAGGCATTTGATTCTTGACAGCTATCACTTCTCCTCTTGCAAACTATATTCCAAGAATTCTGAGCATTTTGCAATTTGCCAAAGAGAGAAGTTTCTTGACTCTGTCTCCTTATACATAAAGTATCTTTCCCTTCTTTTCCTCCAGATGAGCTTCAATTTGCCCCTGGACATGACCTTTTTATAGACTTCTCTGTAAAACCTTTTTTTGGCATTCTCCACTTCACACCATAACCCATTCCAGGCAATATCTCAGTTAATCTTTCCTTGTGGTTATATTATAATCTTAAGAAAATAATTTATTGAGGTGAAACTGACTTAACATAAAATTAACCACTTTAAAGTGAATTAATTCAGTGACATTTAGTACATTCACAGTGTTGCGCAAACACCACCTGTATGGAGTTCCAAATGGTTATAACTTTTAATTTACCATAATGTGTCCTTGCCAAACCTGCATCCTTGCAATCGCAACACTGCACACATAATAGATGCTCAGCAAATACAGATGGGATCACATATCAACAATGGAAAAGCAGCTTATGGATTATTTTTATTCTCTTTTATTATCTAGTTTTAGGATTAAAAAAATATGGAATTAAGTCTCCTGTTATGGGAAGAGTTATCACGCAAAAAGAAAAGATAAAAGGAACGGTTCATCTCCTCTCAATCTTATATTTAAAAAATAGATCTTCAGGAATCAAAGTTTATAATTTGGCTTTTTCAAAATTTATTCAACAAATATTTATTGAGAATTTACTTATGTGTCCTAAGCACAGAGGGATACAGCATTGAACAGAACAGACAAAATCCCTCCCTAAAGCCTACATTGCAGTAGCGGAAGAAAGACAATAAACATAACAAATTCTGTAGCATTTTAGAAGGTGGCAAATGCTATGAGACAAAAAAATTTAGAGTCACTTTATTAGATCAGATATTCTGGTTGGAGATACAAGGAAGGGCTGCAACTGATTGATTGACTGATTGATTTGAGAGGAAGGGAAGCAAGGATGGGAGGAAATGGAGGAGGGAGAGAGAGACTGCTGCTCCACTAATTTATGAATTCACTGGTTGATTCTTGTATGTGCCCCGACCAGGGATCAAATCCGCAGCCTTGGCGTATTGGGATGACACTCTAACCAACTGAGCTACTTGGGCAGGGTAGGGTTGCAATTTTAAATAGGTGTTCGGGGTAAGCCTGTATTAAAACAGGTGATATGTAAGAAGAGAGGTGAAGGAGATGAGAAAGTAAATCATTTAAATATCTTAAGGGAAAAGCCAAGGCTAAGGCCTTGAGGCAGGAAAGTGACTGATGTGCTCAAAGACAGTGTCCAAGCCGAAGTGGCTGGATCACAGTGAGCCTTTGGAACTAGGAAGGATGGAGTTGTAACTAATGAAGATGGGGACGGTCTCTGGAAGGACTGGGAAGATTAGGGGCTCCATGTGGGGCATGCTGAAGATGACTATTACATATCCAAGTAGAGGCGTATAATGAGCAGATGGACATATGAGTCTAGAGAACAGAGATGTGTAGGCTTGAGACATAAAATTAGGAATCATCAGCATTAGAGAGTGTTTAAGGTCATAAGGCTGTATGAGATTCCTAGGAAGTAAGGTCCAAGTAATGAACTCTGTGGTATTCCCCTCTAAAAATCTGGAGAGAAGAGAAATCTGTAAAGATGACTCAGAAGGAAATGCCAGAGAGGCAGGAGGAAAAATAAAAGACACGGTGTCATGGAAGCCAAGTGAAGAGAATGGTTCTAGAAGAAATGGGCCATCAACTGCATCAAATGCCACTAACAAATTAAGTAAGATGAGAACTGACCACTGAATTTAGTAATTTGGAGATCACCAGGGAACTTCACAAGAGCAGTTTTGGCAGAGTGGTACGGATAAAAGTCCGATCAGAGTAGGTTTAAGAGTGAACAAGAGGAGAGGAATTAGAGACAATGAGCTTACAAGTTTTAAGAATTTTTGCTATTAAAGGGTACAGAGGAAGGATGCAGAGTGAGGCTGATATGGGCTTATTTTTTTCTTTTAAGATGGGAGAAATAATAGTATGCAGTCGGGAATGACCCAGTCAACAGCAAAACAATGAAGATGCAAAAGGGGTAAGGGAAGATTGCCAGTGCTACATCCCCGGGATGGGCGCGCACGCAGGGGCTGCCTGTCGGAGCAAGGACAGCAGAGCAGGCGTCGCGGAGGGAAGTCAGGGCATAGGGGAACAGGTGCTGGTGGGGAGGGAGACACGGTAACGGGGTACTCGGAAGATCCCTTCTGAGTGCTTGAACCTTCTCAGTGATGTAAGAAGCAGAGTAACCAGCTCTAAGTGAGGGTGGCAGAGAAGGGATCAGAACAGAGGAAGAGATGTATAAAAAAAAAATCACCTTGGAAATCACTTTGGATTGTGCTACTCAAAGTGTGGTCCAATGTCTTGTGCTGCTCTGCAAATTGTTTGTTATACTGATAAACAATGTAACAGTACAGAAACTGAGAAGTGTGCCTGGTGTGATCAGTGGGTTTGCCTCACTGTACAGTACACTTTCCAAGAACATGTATACGTTTTGTAATTTTGTTCCTTTTTTTCCTATGTTATGATCACTCTGCGTATATTTTTTGAATTATAACTTTATTTTTGTTAAATCTAATAGACATTTTGGGTTTGCATATTTGTCTTTTTTAAAATTTCATTTTTCTTAATTCATTTTATTGTTCACAATAAGGTGGGAGAAAGAACTGGTCCATCACCACACATAAATTGAGAAATACTCATCCAGACAAGCTGGGCAATAATTGGACTAGAAAAATGTTTCGTAATTGCCAAGCAGCATTAGGGGCACACATGAGGCTTATAGTCATTAGCTTAAAGACCATCAGCATGGTGGAGTGATTTTCTCCAGACACATTATGCTGCATGGAAGCAGGCAGGGGAGACGAGGGGCAGGATTTAACTGAGCTATCTCACCGCCAAGTGAGTACGATGATGCAATAAAAGGGCAAGAAAACAGTGTGCAAGGGAGCGATGACAATGACTGACCATAAAACTCAGGCTGGGTGGAGAGGGAAGAAAGGATATCAGAGTATAAGGGGAAGACAAGGTGACAGGATCAATGGATCATCAGTTGCAGAAGGATTGAAGGATTTCTGGAATTAGGGATGAGCTAAAATGACAGGAGATGATGGTCGTAGAGTATCATGCATATAGTGAAGGTATAAAAAAGTTGAAGCAATGAGGCAGGGTGGAGGAAAACATTCTTGAAGGAGAGCAGTTCAAAGAAATAAAAGCCACATGTTGAAAGAAACACGTCTCCGGATTCAGAATCACAAATTAAGGCCAAAGTAATGTTGGAGATGACAATGAGCCAGGAGCAAAAATCAACCAAATGTCTGGGGATTGGAAGGTGACTACATGAGATTCAGAATTTGGGCTTTTTAGGGAAAATGAGAGAGAACAGACAGGAAGCAGTCATGGAAGGAGAAGGACACCTACTGTAGGCAGCATGGTCTGAGGGACATGGGAGAGAAACAGCCAACACTTCACAGAACCTCGCAGAAGACAGTGTCCTCAGGGAAGATACAGGTTCTCATGAGACCAAGAAATTAAGGGACTCCTTCAGGAAGAGGTGGAAGAAATGCTGAGTTTGCTGCTGCTGGACTGTAAGTTGCACAGGGCATAGTGGAAGGGTTTCAAGAGGTAGAGCAGAATGAGTGAATGGCAGAGACAGAAAGGAGGTTTACAGAGCCACAAGCAGAGAGTGGGAGATGAGGGGTTCCCTAGATATCTAGGGTTACTCATGACGACTGCCATGAAAAGGCATAAAGTACCTAAGATATTGTTTTGGAAAATTATTCATCATGGACAGTTATAAGACAAAAGGGGACCCAGGCCTGGAGTACTCAACTAATCAGCCGTATCTAGTCAGTGGATTATATCTTGGTTCTAGATAAGGCATGTTTATGCTACCCATCCTCAGGCCATTAAATTTCATACAGTACTAAACTAGATAAAATGTAGAGACGGGCATAAGGATGGCAAATGATCTGTTTGTATTGATTCTTATTAATAACTGTGATTAAAAAAATGATGACAGAGCAGGTTGGTTAAAACGTGCATTTTGAATTATATGTTTATTCAAATTGAGTAACTAAAGTTGTCCTCTACTAATATTCACTCTACTGATTTTCACTATGTATCTACTTAATATAAACACAGCCGCACGTACAAGACTGCTCCAGAAAAGGATGCCCTTTTAGAAATTATCTTAATAAAATTAAATTTATAAATATTAAAATGTTATTTTACTTACTAAATAAATATTCCACCTACAGGTTTCTAGTTATGTGTGTGTGTAAATATATACTTAGCAATGATCTTTCTCCTTCATTGAATCAGATCTTTCCTCCTCGTCCTTCCCACTATCCCTCTTTTCCGTCAAGATCATATTGATTTATTTTTGTATATTGTGGAGGTTGGGAATAGGATGGTTTAATGGCCCTACCAAATCAGAATATATCAACTATCTGATAAGTCACCAACAAGCAAATCAATTATTTGGATGTGGAAGGAGCTGTACACTGAACAATTTGAGGAGTGCAGCAGTAATCGTGTATGGTAAGTTTAAGAGGGTTTGTATTTTTTTTAATTTTACTTTTTTTTATTTAGAGGGACAGAATGTTTTCTTAGAACCAGAACGAATCACATCCTGTCCGCCTCTCCAGGCCTGCTCTCTCCCTTCTCTCCCCTGCTGTGTGTTTCAGGAAGCAAACCTCTACAGGACACATCAAGAGCTCGCTCTTCCTCCAACATCAGGTTAGCTGTGGCCAGCAGGTGACACTGGCAAGAAGTGAGAAGTCAGGAGAAGAGAGTGGGAGTGTTCATTCTCCCCGGCGTCCTCCTCGCCGGCAGGTTTTGTACTGCTGGAGGCTGTGTTCTTCTTTTTAAAATATGCTTTTAATGATTTCAGAGAGAGGGAGAGAGAGGGGGAGAAACATCCATTGGCTGCCTCCTGCATGCCCCGACTGGGCCCACAACCCGAACATGTGGCCCAACCGGGCATCGAACTGTGACCTCTGGGTTCATGGGTGAGCGCTCAACCACTAAGCCCCACCAGTTGGGCGAGGCTGTGTTCTTTTGTGTAGAGCCACAGCAACTGCAATGCAGCCCTCTCATGCAGCTCTAGTTCTCTGGAATCCAGACACACTGCTCCCTTCCCTTGACCTGAAGGTCCAGAGTGGTAACTGCTTTCTGCTGTTGCTAGTTCATGGGTGCTTCGCCACCCTCTGGTGGTCCCTTATGTGGCCTACACCTTTGTAAGTAGTCCCTTCATTAAATCTCTTTCAATTAATTTGCTGACTGTTCAATTTGTTACTTGTTAGGAGCTAGACTGATATAATTTCCAATAGGCTACAAGGCCATTTTCAGGGCCAGGTCTACATGACCCGATCCGTTCTCTTTCCAAATTACTCAACTCACATGTCTTTCACTGTTCCTTAGTGAAATCCAGCCCTGTCTTGTTGAAGAACTCACTTGCTCATGGCAACTGCATGTCATTATGACATTAGCAGCATATTAGGCTTACTTAATATTGTATCATTCATAAAGCCTCCATTTTCATAAATGCAAATAAAAACGAGACTGTTTCGGGAACCTGGTCAGAAGAGGGAAGCAGCTTCCTTGGCAACGTCCACCTCACCTCCTTCTCCTTGTTGAGCAGCACCAACTGGCTGTCTGTGAGGATGCAATACTTCCGCTCCCATGCTGTCGTCTCAGTGTAGGGCGACTGGCCACAAGACAGGCGATGTGTAGGTGGCCCTTTCACATCTGGGTGGCACATGTGAAAAACAAAAGTGACAAATCATTATCCTGCTTAGCAAACTAGTATTTCAAACGTAACATTCTTCAAAATCAAATTAGAGATGAGTCTAAACATGAATCTCAATGGTAAACTGAAAACTTAACTTTCTCTTAAGAAAATAAGTACTGTTGACAAACAGAAGTAAAAATTGGTCTATAGTCTGCAGAAAAGAGGCCTGAAACACTCTAGGAAGAACTGTTAGCACAAACTTGACATAGTAACCACTGCTGAATATGCACTAAACTAATGAAAGGTTGCGTCAGAGCTAAACCAGTATCATTCAGAATCAAGTGGTGAGGATGCCTCAGAGACAAAAACAAAAGAAAGTGCCCTCAGTCTTTAGGAGGAAGATGCTGCATGCACACTTTGAGAATACTGTTGACCTAGAACTGAGAGTGTGAAGTTATTGGCAGCTCAGACGTTTAAAATGGCTTTATTTCTGGTCACTCAGAAGAATTAGAAATGTTCAAACTATAGCATATTACCACTAGAGGCCAGTAATACCTTAAAATCACAAGGAAGCAATTTCCCCAAGGAAAGATCTAAACATTACCATCATGTCTCTTAGAGGTAGAGGTATACAATGTCAAAGCTAATGTCTCAACTCTTCTAAATGTCTCATTTCCCTATAAAATACCAAGTGGTTACCATTACTTTGTTACTTAAAAATTTTTTGACATAAACTGTTCACTCATTTGGGTTGTTGTATACCTTAGAACATATGTTAATCATAAGAACACATTAGATCCATTAAATAAGACTTTTATGACAGTTCAATACATAGTAAAAGTTGTTTAGTCACGAAGGACTAACTCCTTTCAGGAATATACTTGCAGGGATCATTTAAAATGCATTACTTATTACTGTTTAGTTATTATGCTAGAGGAGCACCTCAAACTAAAGAAATTAGAAAACAAACACCCCTGAGCGCAAGAGTTGTAAATAAGCACATTTTATCTATTAGATGAGTGTTTTCATTATTATTACTTTCTATAAACTTTCAGTCTTTTTACTCACAGGATAAGTATTCCTGGTATTGACTGACTGCAAGGAAATTAAAATGATATCCTAGGTGTTTTATACCATAATTACTCAAATATGCATAACTATAGCCTGAGTTCTATAGAAAGTAAACAAGTCAGTAACTAGGGTAGGTAGGTGTAACATCTATCTTCTTATGGCCCCTTATGGATTCATTATTATCTTCAATGCTCCCTTGGGTTTAACTTCCCATTCTCTCTGAAATGTGTTGCTCTACATGTTGTGGGGAGCTTATCAACTATCCTCCAAAATAATTCAAAACCAAAGAACCAGTAATGTTACCAGGACTTGGCTGGACAACGTGGCTGGTTTCCCCCGTTTTCCTGCTTCTGCTCCTCTGCACTGTGCACCACAGGACGTGCTGTATCTACGGTGTCTCCATTCCACACCTCAGCTCTCCCCTTGTGTTCTAAGCATCTTAAATTATTTTAAAGTTTTCTTTATACTTCAGAATTCCTAAAATTATCACAAAAAGCTTCAAAGGAAGTGACTCTTAATCCTTTTTTGACATGATAGGAGATTCCTGCCTTTACTTAAAAGCCATGTTAAAGCTAATTTTCTTAATGTGATTTGGATAAACAACTGGGTTACATTTTTACCACAATGCAGGCCTATTTTTAGAGCAAATACC
This sequence comes from Miniopterus schreibersii, assembly GCF_964146895.1. Lineage (NCBI taxonomy): Eukaryota > Metazoa > Chordata > Mammalia > Chiroptera > Miniopteridae > Miniopterus > Miniopterus schreibersii. The sequence continues at coordinate 19,231,304 of NC_138119.1, read as the reverse complement.
AAGACTACCTTAACAGAGAGGATACACCTATTTTATGTGGTGGTTTTGTGGCCCAGACAAGTTTTCATTCAAATGACTAACCTTCTGATGTAAGTTAGCCATGGGTGACCTAAACTGCCCACTGTAATTTAACTTGAACAGTAATCTTATGATCTCTAAGCAAGAAGATATTGACAGACTCTGTACGTAAAAATTAGGATATAGGCTACTATATTCACAGCATAACTCGGGTTTCTAACAAAATATAAATCAGTATCAGCACTGAATTTCCCTGTGTCATCCTGAGTAATTCTCTTAAAGACTCACTGTGTCATGTTCTCTCTTTCCCCAGCCTGAGCTCTGTTCCTAGTTTCTTCAAAGTTGTGAAACAGGACAACAGTTCATAAAGCATTCTGGGACCCTGAACTCCCCAGAGCGAAAGGTTTTATGAAGTAGGGAGCAATAATTCTATATTTTATACTTTTGTCTAACTTATGAGCTTGATTAGCCATGCTATATATTTTATAGTTTCACTTTTTTTTTACTGTGCTCATTTTTTGGTAATTTTATGAGATGCATACCAACAAAGATGAAAACAAGAAGTTAGAATAAGTGGTTTTGGGGGGACTCTTTTTAGCACTTCTAGATTAAGTTTTAAAAAGCATTTGTTAAATAACAAGATAAAACAGACTGTAAAATAACCTACAGATTTAATTTATTCTTTCTATCATGTCCTCATTTCCATGGCTAAATAAGGTTTAACAGTACATTTGTGAAGCCTGTATACTGAGACTATATTAACAGAACAAGCTCAGATCAATGTCCTATTTCACCTACCAATTCTACCAATCAATCTCAACCTCTCTCTATAGCTCTCTTTTTTGTTCTGGTGATATACTTCCAATTTTTGACTTCTAATTATATTCAGTGTCTAAAATTCACTAGAGAAAAGGAAAACTTAGAATTACAAATAAAAATTTTAACAGAAAAATTGGGAAAAAATTAAATTTACCCTGTCCCATTCCTACAAGGATACTAAGGACATTGGATGCTGGTCCTTTTACAAAAACTGAATAATTTTAGAAACATTAAAAAGAATCAGAGGTTACTGAACGGGTTCCTTTGGAAAGCATTGCTCTAAGACTGTAATTGCTCTAGGGGCTAGTAATTCTCTCTCTTTTTTTAAATCTCAGGATCCCTTTAGACTCCTAAAATTACTGAGGACTTTGAAGAGCTTCTGTTTAGGTGGGTTATATTTATCAATATCATATTAGAAAGTAAAACAGAAATTTAAAAAATATTTATTCATTTAATAATAACAAACCTATTGCATTGTGATATAAATAACACATTTTCAATGAGATGTAACTTTTCCAAAAAATGAAAAATAAGTTAGAGTGACACTCTTTTAAGTTTTGCAAATCTCCAGAGTCTGACTGAATTGAAGACAGCTGAGTTCTTATATCTGTTTCAACATTCAATCTACTACTTTATGTTGTTTTGATTAAAGTATATGAGGAAAATCTGGACTCACACAGAAATGCAGTAGGAAAAGGGAAGGGTATTTTGTTTTTTAAATTTATCTTTATTGTTGAAAGTATTACAGATACCCCTTTTTTCCCATTGACCCCCTCCATCCCATGTAGGCCTTCACCACACTATTGTCTGTGTCCATGGGTTCTGCATATATATGCATATAAGTTCTTTGGTTAAACTCTCCCAGGGAAGGGTTTTTTAATAGCACTTTTAGATAATTGTGGATCGTTTTTTTAAAAATACTATGCCAAAACCTGACAAGCGGTTGCTTCTTAAAAGTAAGTAAAATGTGGAATCTGACACCACTCAGTGAACTTTTCATACTCTGTTAAATTAAAAATCACTGGTCTACTTTGCCCTTTGAATGGATCTTTTACCCATATGCATGAGTTTGTAACATTATGCATTGATTATTTAGAAAATATTAGTTCATTTAGTTTGCAGATCTTCTAATGCTGACACTTCATTATACAATATCAAAAAATAACATCCATTAACCTTCAGAAAAGTACTGATCTCATCAGAAAAATCTTTAATTACTGGGAAGTGGTGGCAGATTCAAGTTTTCAAAAATACTGATTTTCATTTTAAGTCTTGAATTTTATCATTGGCAGTAAGTACTGCTGTCTCTTTCCCCCTTGAATGATAGGTTTATGTCTTTCTTTTTCCAGAAAATGTCTACCAAATAACCAAGACTGAATAATTATAGTTTGTCTTTCAGTTGTTCTTTTGAGTAAAAATGGTGTTCCATGAAAAACAAGTGACCAGTTTGCAACTCATTTCCTCATTTTGCACAAATGTTTTCTGTGGTGATAACCATCATATTTCATTGTGCGGCTATGAGTACTTCCCCTGTCATCACACAGAATGTTAAAAAGATGAGAACTCTAGGGCTGAGATTTAATAAAATTAAGGATTTTCAATGATTCCTCAAGTATATTCTTAAGTAAAACTGGCTCTTTTTCCTTCCCTATTGTATGTGGCAGAGAAGACTGCAATGACTAATGGTATAGTTTGGTGCCACTGCCTTCATCCCTGGTGCTGCATCAGTAGTTTTACTCATAATTGCTTTTGCATCATCAGTGCAAATCTTAACGCAGTAAAAAAAGGGGAGAGGGCAAGTTTATGAACATAATTTTAACCTAGCAGATCAAGGGGATCTTTGGGTTCTAGGGTACCAGAGACGATACTTTAAAAATCACTGCTTAGGAAAAAAAGAAGCCAATCAAGGATTCTAAGACAATCTGACAATTGTTTGTAAGATGCAGTAAGTGGGGAAAAGACCAGAGGTCTTATACAATGGATGAAAGACTAATGCAATGGCTTGTCAAAGGATGATTAGGGTCACAGATTGGTGACAGTGGACACAGAAAGAAAGGGATTATGTGAGCTAGAGTTTAAAATAAGAATCAACAGCACTGTTGATTCTTCAGTTGTTTGTGCTGCAAGAACAGCACAGGAGATGAGAGAATAAAAGAGCAATTAATACAGAGAGAGGTAGACATAACTGCTGATAAAGTAGGTTATATAAGCTAATTCTGCTTTAGTTTCAAGCAGGGAAGTCCAAATACAAGGAAGGAAGGAAGAAAACCTAAAAGGGTAGCTTTTGAATTGAATTTGAAAGATTTAATGTAAGCCATTATGTCCAAATCACTTCAAAATAGCATTCAGTATCCCTCAGTATCTGCTGGGAAGTGGTTGAGGGACTCCTGCACACAGATACCAAAATCTTTGGATGCTGGAGCCCCTTATATACAGTGGTATAGTACTTGCCCATAACCTGTATTTGCATCAAGGCTACAGCAGAGCATGCCTACACATCATTTCCTTCATATGGATTCTGCATAGTGCTCAGTGGGTCGCAAATTCAAGTTTTGCTTTTTGGAATTTTCTGGGATTTCCCCTTTGAATATTTTCGATCTGCAGTTGGTTGAATCTGTAAATACAGTGGGGCTAACTATACGAGCTTATTTCATCTACCTGTGAATCTAAAAGTAAAAGTCTGGGCTTCTTCAAATGCCATTTCGATAGATCCATAATTCAACTTGTCTGTCACAGTATAGTGTGGGTGGCATAGAAATGCTAACTTTGAGTCCACAGAAGCTTAACTTCCTCTATTATTAGTTAGAGAACCACCTGTTACTAGGGAACCACCTATTTTAAACTAGCTCAAGTCTACTTAAGGACCCTGGGAACTGGTTAACACACTAGAAAGGACGGAGTACAAGGTCTCAATTTCTGGCACACAGAAAAGTGCTCAAGAAGTGTAAGCTTTCATTATCACCGCTACTGAGGGGCATCGTGGTCGGATGGTTAAGAGCACAGGCTCCGGAGTCGAGCTACTTGAAAAGGAATCCCTGCTCTATCGCTTACCAGCTGCACAACTCTAGTCAAGATGCTTAACCTCTTGGTGCCTCAGTTTCCTCATCATTGTAACAGGAACAATATAGTTTCTACCTCACAGGGATGTGGTGAGGATTAAAAGAAAAATTTCAAGCATTTAGAACAGTACCTAGCATACTGTCAGCCTTCAATAAATGTTAACTCTCATTATTCTTTATACTTCATACATTTGATGTAATGAATTTATTTCTTATTCCAATTCAAAACTATTGATGCTAAAAATACTGTAATAAAATGTCAGGAAAAAAAAAACTGAGTTAAACTGTGAATGATCTTCAGGATTATATGATATATGTAAATAAATTTTTCCTTGGAAATATTCTGGGGGGAAAACATGGGTTTGCTCTAACAAAAGACATTTCCATCTGGTACCACTGAACAGGTTCTGGTACACCAATGTGCCATGAATCTACACATCATTTTTTTAAAAATCCTCACTGGAGAATATGTTTTTCATTGATTTTTAGAGAGAGGACAGGGAGGGAGGGAAAGGGGGGAGGGAGAGAAACATCGATTGGTTGTCTCCCGTACGTGCCCTGACTAGGGATCGGACGCACAAACCTGGGTACGTGCCCTGACCAGGAATGGAACCCACCACCTTTCGATGTACAGGATGATGCTCCAACCAACTGAGCCACCAGCCAGGGAGAAAATCATCTTTTTAATGGCACCGTTTTTATCTGACCAATTCTTTCAAACATTCCCAGCTCAATGAGCCTCTTAACCACTGCACAGCTGACGGCTAAACCTGAGAAGAGCAATGAATCCTCATCTGTTTTTCTACAAGTTTCAATTAGTACAGAAATGTGTATATACTTCTCAAACGCAATCACGAGAATGTAAAACAATGGGAAATTTGGTGGGTGATGGTTTTTGCTTTTTTCAAAAAGTTGAATCCAAACTCAAAGGATTACAGAATGGATAGTAAAGCTGTCACCGCTTCATAAAATTAAAGCCTGAAAGAAAACTAACTCCTCCCCCCCCCCCACCCCCCAAGCTTCAATTCCTATGGCTATTCAGGTGCTTTTCCAAAACTATGTGAACTCCTGCGTAGGTCCACAAACAAGAGATCCATTGTGTGAATCTGTAAATTGTATGACATCACTGAAATACAAGCACCAATTGGTATCACAAACAGTTTATGTTTCCAAGGCTACTGAGAACTTTAAATACCCAGCAGTTATACAAACTCAGGAGCACGACCTTCCTAACAATACTAGAAGTCTGCCCACTTTCTCTCTATGTAAGTCACTTTTCCCAACAGAGAAAGGACACTGATTTTGCTCTAGTAATTCCTCCAAATAATATATTCAGCAACATTCCTCAATCATTCTATCTTCATTTTTATATTCTCAACTTACTGACAATAGCCTGTTAATGCAGAGTCTCTCAGAAGGCCAGCCTGGAGTCCTTTAATGAAAGTTCACATGACAGATTTTTAAAATTCAATGCACAGAAACACTTCTGATTAATCCTTACAGTATGCTCCTCTGTGCTATGGAGTACCCATTCGGTAACATTTAAAAATAATTTCTTCCTGTATGACTGTCTTAGAAAAGTCATTTTTCCATACTTAATATTAGCCGTGAACTCACATATGAATTTAGTATGTGAACTTGTTAATTCTAGCTAGAATAACTACCGTAGCACAGAAACACAGGCTAAGTGTGAGGAAATTATGATTAACTATATTATTGCTAAAAGTTAAACAAGTTTATAATCCTTTATATAAAGGTCTCCTTTAAAAGGTGGTATTTAGGGCTAAATTGTTATATAAGGTCTACACCTAAGCTCTTCTCTAATATCCATCTATCCAGAGTTAGACCTAAACAGTTATATTGTCTTTACATCAACTTTATTTGTGGGATGTTTTCTATTAATTATGTGTGCCACTAAGAGTTTGACAGTCCCAAAGTTCTTATCTTTCTATTTAGGAGATAAATATTTTAAGCATGTATTTCTCAAAATACAGTTTGGAAACTGACAAGAAAAATAGGGAGAACTTACAGACTGCAATTAGAGCTCCCAAGAGCTGTTTGACTGATGGCAGAAGCAGGGAGCTCTGAGCGATTTGAATGGAAAGCCACACCTCTAGGCGTCTCTCCTTACATTACCTCAGATTCGACAGCTACAATGCCAAGATTACAGGGCAAAGAGAGTTTCTATTTAGTCATTTTTGCATTTTAAAAAATAATATTTTTCGTTTCAACCTCCTTTGGATGACGGTTGTGTTAGATGCCTATTTTAAGTCATGTTATTAAGTATTAAATATACTCAGGGAACTTAGGGAATATTACCATCTTAATATTAAGATCAGTTTAGGGAGTATTACCATCTTAATATTAAGCCTTCCAATTCATAAACATACGACTTTAAAAATTTATTTAGATATTTAATTTCTTCCAAATGTGTTTTGAAGTCTTCAGGGTAGAAGTTCTGCATGTCTTTTGTTTAATTCATTCCTAAGTATTCTATTCTTTTTGATGCTATTGTGAATGGAATTGCTTTCTGAATTTCATTTTGGATTACTCATTGCAAGTGTTTATAAATACCATTAGTTTTTGTATATTTATCTTGCACTCTGCAACCTTGTTGAATTCATATACTCAACAAATTTTTAGTGGATTTCTTAGGATATTACTATATTTGAACATGTCATTTTCAAATAGAGGTAGTTTTACTCCCCTTTTCCCCCAATATGGATGCCTTTTCTTTCTTTCTGTTGCTTAACTACTCTGGTGGAACTTTCAGTAAAATGTCAAGATAAGAAGAGTTCATACTGGAGTAGGACTCATGTCCTTATGAGGAAAGGGAGATTTGGAGACACATAAGAGACACAGAAAAGAAGGACATGTGATGATGGAGACATAGGCTGTAGTGATGGAGCCAGAAGCCACGGAATGCCAAGGATTGCCAAGGATTGTCAGCAAATACCCGAAACTAGGAGAGAGGCATGGAACAGATTCTCCCTCTGGGCCTTCAAAAGGAACCCACCCTGCTGACACCTAAATTTCAGACTTCTGCCCACCTGAACTATGAAAGAATAATCTATACCTGGAATTTTATTACAGTACCAATTTTACATTTAAAATGCAACAATTCATAGGTTTAGAATATAATTTTCCACTTAATTTTATTTTAAAATCTTGAATTTCTTTAAATTCCTCATAATTAATTTTGAAATGAAAATCATCCAGGACAAATCATAATTTCAAAGTGAATTAGAGGAAAATATTTTGAACAAAAAGCCTCCCAAGATCATTTTTCAGACTACATAAGTTTTCAAGTACTTTATTCTCTTAAATAACATAACTTTTTTTCCTTTATTAAAACATTTTAAATTAGCACTGATTCTGGATCTCAATGAGAAATCAATTTGGCAAATTTGAAACGTTTACGTAGATGTCTTTTCTGAACTGACCATTTAACTCTTAAACCTCATAAAAATGTTTAGCTAAATCTAGCTAGTTCAAAATAGTCAAAATGTTGTATAAGATTTCATTTCACATACTGCCTCTACTTGCCACAAGCTTTGAAAATATTACCTATACCATTAATGATAATGAAAGGACAAAGTAAATAGTTATATTTTTCTTTTCCCCACTAGACTGAATGCATCTGAGGAAATGAACTGTCTTACAGTTTTCCATGGTAGCTACTTGATCACTGATTCAACTGAATTTATTAAAAAATAATTCGACTGTGGCAGGAAAAGAGACTAAATGTTCTTTTAAGGTACGTTTTAGCCCATATTTTATTCCCATTATAATTAATCAACCATTCTTTGTCTCCACTTCCATCCTTTCATTCTTTAAAAAGAATCAAAGCTACATTTTAATTAAAACTAAGTAGAAAAATGAGAAATTATTGTTCAGTCATTATCAATAATTTATACATACTGATTTTTACATGCATTTCTAATATAATGTGGAAGCAAGTATCTACATTTTTTTAATGATGAAGAAAACACAAAAGGAAATGTTCTAACAGAATTGTCAACACCCCCACATTATACATTAATATAATTTTGGATTACTAGTTAAGCAAATTAAAAACCATACATATTTAATGAGCAAGTTAATGTCAATGCTGTGATGAATAAAGTTATATGCTTATATAGCACCTTTTTCCTACAGATCTCAAAACATTTTCCAAAAATTTCTTTACCACCTTACATAAAAGCGGATGGCAAGATTCTTCTAGCTTTAAGATGGCAAGATTTAGACACAAAAAGGTTAAGCAGTTTTCCAAAGAGTCCAAGTGACTCGGGAGCAAAACAGAAATAGAACCCCAGACTCTTGGCTCTTAATCTCACACTAAAGCTACTAGTCTTCCATTAACCCTTACCTTTCCTGAAGTTAGGATTTTAAAAAATAACAGCATCTGTGTGCATAATCTCATTTAAGCCTCATAACATCCCTGTGAGGATGGTACTATCGATACTCCCGTAATACACATACAGAAACTGAGGCACAGAGAATTTGAGTAAACTGATCAAAGCCACACTGTTAGTAACTAATAAAGTGTCAGGATTTGAAACAAAGTAATATGACTCTATAGTCCACAATCATAATCATAATGCTATGCTACACTGGGGCCACCCACAGGAGTCAGGAGGTTTGGGGGGGTCTCATAAAACCAGATTTTGTATACTAACCAGCAATTTTATCTAGGTAGAATGACCACATGACCCAGATTACACCTTGTTGTCCCAAAGTAATTAACAATGCCCCTTTTCAACCTCTGCAAAGCTTCTCTGTTTAGATTATAAGGAGATCTTTATATAAGCCATTTAAAAAATCTCTTATTTTACTCATCTGTATAGCAAAGATATTAAAGATTTTCAATGGTTTTTAAAATTTATTTTTATTTTTTAAATATATCTTTATTGATTTCAGAGAGAGGAAGGGAGAGGGAGAGGGAGAGAGATAGAATCATCAATGATGAGAGTCATTCATCAGCTGTCTCCTGCATGCCCCCCACCAGGGATCGAGCCTGCAACCTGGGCATGTGCCCTTGACCGGGAATCGAACCACAATCTCCTGGATCATAGGTTGATGCTCAACAGCTGAGCCATGCCAGCCAAACTCCATGTTTTTGTTTTTTATTTGTTTTTTTTTAATAAAGTATAAGGACATAGATCTGTAGGACGGTTTTTGCTTATCTAAGTATTCATTGTAGTTCTCACAGATATAAATTTTTATAGAAAAATAAAAGTTTACTGAAAACAGTAATGTTTACCAGTTAAATGACTCCTTACAGAAATCAACCCTCACTCGAACACTATCCACCCCTGAACCTTTCTTGATCACTTTTTAATCCTGTGTGAGTACAAAATCACTGCACAGTCAAACTGCTAATCTTGCAAAAGAAACAGGATTTTACAAAGCTGATGACAACTATGTTGGAAAAGAACTCAGATTTCATGTAAAAGTTCTGATAAGTAAGGCTACAGAAGAGTTATATCATTTAACTGCATAAAATTGATGTAGATTATGACACGCTAGGCAGTCTAAAGAAAAATACGAACAACAAAGGATTAAGAAAGAATCTTGGGCCAGATAATAGCACAGATTCATTTTTTCATATTGCTCCCTGCTAAATGAACTATAAACTTTGGAACTTCAAACGGTAGCCACAGAACTCTGAAAACGGAAGAAGACTGACTTGAGAAACTGGACAAACAACATAGCGGCAGGACATCTTAAAACCCCAGGTTCAACAGAAGAAGGTGACCCAGGGCCTCAGCCCAAGCAACAGAAAGTGGTCTGGGTAGGCTCATTCCTTTCCACAACACTAGGCAAGTCCAACAGCACTGGCCTGGGGGTAGGCCTGGGGCAGTGAGCAACCAAGGGAACCATTACCCTTTCCCCTCCAGTCCTGATACTACCCTCCCCGTACTGAGACATATCAGGTAGCAGGGGACAGGTGGTCCTGAAAAGAGGGACCCACCACAAGAGCCCAGCCTGGGGAATTTTCTCCATCTCCCAGAGGCAGGGGATCCTGTCACAGCAGCCCAGTCCAGAAAGCCTCTGTCCCCACGGACTGGAGACTTCCTTCTCCCCCCGAGAGGAACAGATGGGCCTGTTCTGGCGAAGCTCATTCTGCTCCCCCAGCCAGCACCAGCAGAAATGAGTAGGAGGCCCACATAAACCAAGCAGACCAAAATAGTACTGCAAAAAATCTGAAAATTAAATTGTCATAGGAATCATACCCCTCAACATTAGGCCTGTGGTTACATGCTAAACCTAAATAGGTTGACAGCCTGCTAAAATAAAAGACTTAAACAGAACCTACAGTTTAACATAAAGGCCAAAATGTTCAAGATTCAATTAAAAAAATTCCATCATACCAAGAAACAAGAATATCACAATTTGAATGCAAAAAGACAATCAACTGTGATGACTCAGATGTTTTAATAATCTGAGAAGGAATTTAAAGCAGCCACCACAAAATGCTTCGCAATCAATTACAAATTATCATGGAACAAATTTTTTAAAAAAAGAATATCTTAGCAAAGAAATAGAAGTTATAAAAAGAACTGCATGAAAATTATAGAACTGAAAATACAACAACAGAACAGCAGTAGAAATGGAGATGACAGAAGACAGAATCAGAAAATTTGAGGACAGATCAACAGAATTTACTGAATATGAACAACACAGAGAAAATAGAGTGGAAAAATAAAATAGATCTGTAGACAGTGTCAAACGATATAATACTACTATCAGTGGGGTCCCAGGAGAGGAAAAACAGAGTAGGGACAAAAGAGTATTTGAAGAAAATGATGGGTGAAGGCCTCCCAAAAGGGTAGGCAAAAGACAGCCTCCAGATTCAAGAAGCTACGTAAACCCAAAGAAATCCAAGACAAGACACATGATAATTAAACTTCTGAAAACTAAAGACAAAAGTAAATCCTGAAAGCAGTCAGAAAAGATATCATTGTGCCTCTAGGGAAACACCAATCCAAATGAGAGATTTCCCACCTAAAACCATAAAGGAGATGGAATGAAAATATCATGGGAAGAGCAGAAATAGAAGGATATATTCTGTCCTCTTCATGAGTTTATAAATATCTTACTAAAGCAAAAAATATACCATCTGATACTCAAGACAATGATATTTTAAAGTGGGAAAGGCAGCTGGACCTAAATGGAAGTAAGGTTCTACACTACACTCAAAGTGATAAAATGCTGATACCAGTAAACTGTGATGTCACATACGAGTATCGCATGCAAAGAAATGCACTAAGAAGACTATACAAAGAAATGCGCTAAAAGAAAAACTAACTGCACAAATCAAGAAACAAACCTGAGGATGAAGAAAGCAGTTCTCTACCCTTCTGCTCCACACAGCGCTCCCTGCACAAGTGACCAGCTGAACGAGGAGAGAGCTACAGGTGAGCACCACAGCAAGAGAACACAGACAAGTCACATGGAAAGGGCTTTCCAGACGAAGTGGTCCAGTTATAGCATCTACATGCACCTCTCTGCATGTGTGTGTGTTTGGGGAGGAGGGAGAAATTCATCTGTACTACTAGTATCTGCATCGAACCGCTAGCAAATGAAGAGTACAGTTGCCCAAGAGACTGTATGACACCTTGGTAGGCTGTTTGCCACTCTATGCTCACTTTTCCTAGGGCAATCTTTGGTCATCCATCTCTGACAGAGGAAGAGAAGATGTTAAGTATAGATTATTGAATCTTACCCATGATCAAGGCCCAACTTATTCTAGTTAAATTAATGTAAAGACAGACAGATAGAGATATCAGACTGCTGAAGGATTCAGTTCCAACCCTCAGGATCACTCATCTTTCATTTCCAAATCCATAGCTGTCTTAAAAGAAAAAAGAGCTTTCTTCCGGAAATCTCCCCACATCTAAAGTGTTTCTCCTCATACACAAAGTGAACTTATTACTTTTTTCACAATGCACTTATTATCAAATAACACATATGAAAGGATCTGAAAACTATAAAGGACTCAAAAAATATACAACTACTTTTGTTGCTTATTTTATAACATAGCTCAGAGATCTTTTGATATCTGTACATCGAGAGCAGTTAATTCTTTAATACTCAGCACTCTGTATTTTATCCCAAGTATAGACAGAATTTACATCAATAATACTCATTTAAGTTCTTAATACGTAGCACTCCAGAGGGAGCATTATTATCAAAATGTAAATATTCAGGTGCATTCATAAATTCATCCTAATTTTTCATTTTATTTATAAATTGTAAATTATTTGTTCCTTCTTGTGCTTTATGTCCTGAACTTTTATTTTAAAACTGTGTTGTTAAACTAGAACAATACCGCAATAGGATATAACGGAAGGGCTTAATTTTCCAGTAAATTGAATAAGGTATTATTTTTTTTCAAAAAGGAGCCTTGAGTGCCTGGCCGGGGATGGCTCAGAGGTTGAGTGATGACCTAGGATCCAGGCAATCGGGGTTCGATTCCCGGTCAGGGCACATGCTGGAGTTTCGGCCTCGATCCCCAGTCAGGGGAGTGCAGGAGGGAGCCAATCAATGACTCTCTCATCATTGATGTTTCTCTCTCTCTCCCTCTCCTTTCTTCTCTCTGAAATCAATAAAGATATATATTTATTTTAAAAAAGGAGCCTTGAAAGAATTAACAAATTCTTCCAGTGATTTAAAAAAATTATTTATTATATATTATATATATAATTTTGTGCAAAGAAAGCAAAATGTGAATAAGGGTGTCATAACTTGCAATCATACACTATTTTTCAGAAAAAATACTCCAAAGAAAAGTTTACTTAGTTTTATTTTAATAATTAGTGCATAGTTGCAATTATAACCTAAATTTTGATTAAAAGATTAAAAAGTTTTTTCCATAAATTCCCATTTCATATTTTTTAAAGATAAATTCTCAATCATCCTCTACCCTCCTCCCCCATATACACATGTATTTGGTATGAAATTCAGGCAACTGCTTTAAATGATTTATTTTAAGTGGTATTATTCTAATACCATCTACTCTTGGGTAAAAGGTCCTTTCACATCTAATGTTCGAAGCAGTCTAATGCTGAAAAAGAAAACTTGCTAAAAAATCACAAAATGGCTCTGGTATAGTATTTAAATGCACATTCCTCATTGGTTAAAAAAGTGTAATGAACACTAGTCTTCAGAAGAGATGGGGTTCAGAAGGAAATATTAAGTTCCTTCTAGCTGAACAAAATATTTAGAATTCTACAGAAAACAGGAACAGGAAAGCATTTTTCAAAGGAATACTGGCTCAATCTAATAAACTGTAATAAAGGCTAGAGAGGATTAATAAACCAGCTACAATCATGATTTCTACTAGCAACCAACCCCTGTTCACTATGGACAATGGGTGTTCACGAAAACACTGTTTCAAAGGCCATGCCCTAAAATTAAGTCACAGGACAAAAAGTAACTCAACAAGTGGATATTAAATATAAAGTAATCAAATATAGAAATTTGAGTTAAGTACTTTATCACTGACTAAGCCAGGCACCAAAATGTTAAGAAATATTTATAAAATTGTAATTGAAAACCAATTACAATTATCTGTTTTTAATAAACTAGGAAGAGGCCTTTATTACTTTATTTTAAGGGCAGAACACCTCTGTCTAGCTCAAGAGCCAATAATATTACAAGAGGGCTTATTTTTCAAAAACACCTAGTTTAGGATTTATCAAGAGGATGGAATTAAATAAAACTTAAATACTAAAATATCAGTGCCTAGCCCCCACATACTAGAATCATCACACAATCTTAAAGCACGTCCCTTATTCTGAGATTCTGGCAAGTACGAATGTGAAATGGATGAGTTCCATTAGGTAAAGTTTTCAGCAGTTCCTTAGACAGAGAGTAATGTCTAAATACTTTGAATTTTAAAAAAGTTCTTTATAATTTGCTTAAAATACCATCACTAATAGGAAGGAATGTTAATTATGCCTTTTGTAAAGAAAGCTTAAAGAATGGAATCACTAAGTACCCATGACAGCTATCGTTATTTAACACAGATTTTGAGTAATTTATTGTACATTTTTCTGCCAATAGTATAAAACCTTCACTAGTATTCATAGTATATAAAACACTCCGCTAAACATATACCAGGCATGGACTCTGCCTATCCTTAAAAAACAAAACAAAACTTGGATCTGGAAATAAACCCACAAATGCTGACAACAACTCATATGTTCTAACCACTAGATACCACTTTTCTCCAGAACAACAAACCACACACATAGCATTCAAAATACCCTTTATTTTGACCAAGGTTATGGTTATATGCTGTAAGTTATAGCTGAATTGGAATCCCATAAGCTTCAAACTTTTTTGACATTTTGGTGACAACATCTAAGAACATGGACACAACACAGGATTTCTATTTTGTAAATGCAACTGAATAAGTAATCATCAGCAAATCCAAAAACTAAAAGCTAAGAGGAGAGAAATCAAGGATATCTCAATGAGAAAATTCACATGAGAAAGATGGGAAAATGCCTGTGGTTTACTGACTAAAACGCAGTCACTAAGAACCTGGGTACTCATATGGATAAGGTTTCACAATCACAGACTCAGAGTCATTACTCATCTTCCTCTTCTCTGCTTCCTCACCAAGATACACGGGCCTGGAGGGTGAGAAGCCGACTGCAAACTGCCTCAGGCAGATAAAAATACGACAATCATCCTGGCAATGAAGACAAATTGACATGTTCAATATAATCAAGCTTCCAGTGGGAAACTAAGTCACACGAAACTAAAAACATATTTATATTTGTGTTTTAAGCACACGAGTAGAAAATGGCTAATTACTGAAACTATTTAAGACTAAAATATTATAAATACCTGATACAAATATTTACTGAATGAATGAATACACAGATATAAAACATGCATAAAACAGCAAGACTGTCACTTTTAGAAAACAAGTGGAAAATTAAATGTGACTTAAGGTCTCAAAACACCAAATTATAATTTTGGATCAGGATACGTCCTTTACAAAATATAAGGGTAAATATATCCAAGAGAAATGAAAATGTATATCCATGTAAAAACTTGTTCATGAATTTTCACAGCATTGTTCATAATGGCCAAAAATACCAGCTCAATGTCCACCAGCTAATGACTACATAAATAAAAATGTAGCATAGTCACATAATAGATTATTTAGTTATAAAAAGAAAAAAGCACTGATAGATGATACAACTTGGATGAACCTTAAGAGCATTATGCTAAGTAAGAGGTCATACACCAAGGCCTCATGTTCTATGGTTGCATTATATGAAATCTATAGGCAAATCTATAAATCTATGGAGACAGAAAGCACATTAGTGTTTACCTATGGACTCTGCATATCTTTAAAAAAACTTGGCTGTGGGAATAAACCCACAGATGCTGGGGGTGGGGCGTGGGGTGTTGGGAAGTGACTGCTGATAGGTACTGAGCTTTTTCTGGTGTTATAAAATTGATTGCAGTGTGGTTGTACAACTCTGTGAATATACTCAAAACAACTAAATTGTACAAAACAAATATTATATGATTCTACTTATTTAAGATACCTGGAGTAGTCAAATTCATAGAGACAGAAAGTAGAAAGGAGGTTCCCAGAGGCTGGGGGATGGGAAATGGGCAGCTATTGTCTAATGAGCATAGAGTTTCTGTTCGGAAACATGAAAACGTTCTGGAAATGGATGGTGGTGATGGCTGCACAACAATGGGAATGCACTTAATTCTACAGAACTCTATACTTTAAAGCATTGAAATGGTAAATTTTATGGTTATGTATATGTTACCACAATTCAGAAAAACACAACTGAGTCATATATGTTAAATGAGTAAATGATATGGTATGTGAATTATATCTCAATAAAGCTGTTAAATAAAAATAAGGGGTGTGTGTGTGTGTGTGTAAAGTGAGAATATTAAACTTGCAGCACCATGGGTAAACTCTAAGTCTATAATCACCAAAATGGAGCGGCTCAGCTAATAGCCTCTGGCTAGCCGGAATAAGATGGCCAAATGTGCCAAGGTCAGAGTGCTAGTCCTGACACTCTCACTGTCCTCACACTACAACCCCGCTCCCCCCAGCTGAGTGACTTCATCCACTCCTGTGGCTCCAATGTCCATGCACTGATGACACCCAAAGCATATCATTATACAGGAACTAATCTCTATTCCTGTACTCCTCCTGCTCCATTACTCCTCGGAGCTCATTGGGCAGAAACTCGCAGGTTCTTGAGAACCTCTCAAACATCATATGCTCAGAGATCCACAAAAATGGAGGGGTAAGAACAGGGGCTTGGGGTAAGAGGGGCCTGGGACTCACCACTGACTAGCTGGGTAGTCTTAGGGAAGTAACTGAACCTTTCTGAGTTTCTACGTCCGTACTTTTAAAATGAGAATAACTCTACCTCCACAGGATTATTCAGAGGATTAAACTAGATAAATGTGTATAAAGTGGCCAGAGGTTGAAAAACCAAGCACACAGAAATCACCACTTTACCTGCTTTCCTCTTTTAACTTGCTCTACCTCTTTATTCTCAAACTTAGATAAAAATGTGACCATTTTCTAAAACTACAAACCTTGTTGTTATTGATTCCTACTGGCCTTCTGCATTATTCAAATTCTGTCAATCTACCTTTAGAAATGTCTTTTTATTTGAGTTTCTATACTCATTTAATATCAACTCTAATTTAGGCTTTTAGCATGTTTAACAAACTCTGGCACAATTTAACTGTATCTCTCCATCATCAATCAGTCCATCATTCATGCTAACATTAAAATTATCTTCCTAAAAAACAAAGCTTATCTTCTACTTTAAAATCTGTTACCTCTGAAATCCAAAAACCTTAGCTTAGTACTGAGCACAGAGCTTTTTGAACAGTGACCCTTCACCTGATGTCACCATTGACTACCATTGGCCATACTGGGTCAAATCCTTTGTACCTAATATCTCAAAAAAGAATGTCTTCTGGTTATCTGAAGGTTTGATAATCAATGGTTCTCCAACTCAAATTTCTAGAAAATGAGTGTGAAAAATGATACTGGCAGCCAAGAGAAAATGGGATAACAGTTGAATAACGGTTTTTTTAAAAAAATGGTATAGGATATTTTAAATAAATGAATCAATTGACTAGGAATTTTTACTCCTTAGAATACTGGTTTTCTCTTATAAATTTATCAATTTACTGGCACAGTGAATTTAAGTTAAGTACTTTGTTTTAGATAAGAAAATTAAACCAGTCAGTTATTTATTAAGGAAAGTTTTTGCATATAAAGCACATATATTTTTCATTTTGTCAGATGCACAGAAACTGCATAACCACATGGAAAGAGTAAAATCTGATCATGTAAGCATGAGACAAAAAGGATAAGAAAATTTTACTTTCAAGAATAGCTTCATTGGCGTCTTTAATACAAATTCAATGAGGGAAGTAAACTAAAATATTAAAGTAAGTTTTTTAATTGATTAAACCTAACAATCAGCTTGAATTTCACATTAATGGATTTACTTAAACGAGGCAAAAATAAATACACATTTTGTTAATGTTGGAGGTTATTTTACTTAGCACATACTAATAAACTGAAAACCCAGGAGGAAATAATATAAAAAACATAAAACACCAAAATGGAACAATAAGCAGAAAAAGTTATAATCAATGAACAGAAAATTTTAAATCTTCTTTAAAAATCACTGAATAATAAAGGAACCATGAATGAATTAACTAGAGATAATTTCCCAATTGTTATTTATATTATTCTAAAATTCAGAAGAGGATTACATTTTATTTAATGGGCTAAAAATATATAGTTTTGATCTCAAAAATCACTCAGTAGAATCCAAAAAAATTACGGTGTAATCTCAGAGGCAGGAACATAAAGATGACTTACCAAAAAAAAAAAAAAAAAATCCTAGCAAAAGGTACCAGCATATCTCAACAAAATTACCTTAATAATAACAATGATCCACCATACATGGGCTGTCACAAACATTCAATGCTAGTAAAATAATAGGAAAAAAGAATGATTATATACACACACACACACACACACACACACACACACACACACACACACACATACACATATATATAGCACTTAATACCACTCAATATTCAACTTTGATACCCTAATATAGTAAACATAAAATTTTTTAAAAAAAATATGTCTTCATTGATTTCAGAGAAAGGAAGGGAGAGGGAGAGAGACAAAAACATCAATGATGAGAGTCATTGATCAGCTGCGTCCTGCACGCCCCCAACTGGGGATCGAGCCTGCAACCTGCGCATGTGCCCTGACCGGGAATGGAACCGCAATCTCCTGGATCCTAGGCTGACGCTCAACCACTAAGCTACACTGGCCAGGCAACACATACTCTCTTATTTTATCCTTACAACTACTCAACATCTGTATTACTAGAAAATAGAGAATCATATAGGTTATGTCTAGTTCACAGCTAAAAAGAAGCAGAGCCAGAATTTAATCCCAGGTTATGTCTAACTCCAACATAAGGACTATGCAGCATCATAGTACATAACTATCATCTATCTACCTGCTTTGTAACTGAAATTAAAATCATAAAATTAAAATGCTTAGTTTCGCAACTAAGGATTATGACCTGTTTTAATGGTCAGGGCACATGTGGGGGGCAACCATTTGACGTCATCTGACACATCCATGTTCCTCTCTCTCTCCCCTCTCTCTCCTCTTCCCCCTTTCTCCACACTCTCTAAAATCAATGGGGAAAAATTTTCTCACTCCTCAGGGGAAGATTAAACGACAGACACACACATACACACACACACACACACCAACACAAAAATACCCCACAGAAAACCAAAACGAAACAGCATGCTTAAGTCCAAATTGGTATGGTCATGGAGGAAAATTGTACTCCTAAATTGTCATCGGCATTATTATTGTGTTACGTTTTTCTAGTGGAAAACCTTACAATATATAATAAACTGCAAGATAGTCACATTCCAAAATATAATTCATTATTCCTGGTATATGCCCCAAAGAAATAAGCCAACAGGAAAAAAAGAAAAATTCCGTAAGTGAAAATTATAATGGAAAAAAAACTATAAACAACTAAAATTCAGCATTTTAATATTACAGATTGTCAGACAATCCAACATCCTTGCTATTTTTATTACTGGTCAATAGATGGAAATGCAAATGAAAAAGTCTTAAATGAAAAAAAGGAAAACAACTTAGCACATATTTTACACCAATTAACCACCATTCTAAAAATACACATATATGTACAAGGAGAAAAATGAGATATAAATTTAAAGTGATGTAGCCCATTTTTCTCTAAAGCCACTCAACTTCATAATAAATTTTTTAAAGTTTGAGCATATATTTGACTATGCCATAAAAGCTTTTAAATTTTAAGCTAATATACTGCATTAATAACCTCATAATTGTTGAGACTTTTGTTGCCTCTTGTTATGGACTGAACTGTGTCCCCCTAAAGATCGTATGTTGAAGCCCTAGCCCCCAATGTGACTGTGTTTGGACATAGGACCTTTAAAGAGGTAATTAAGGTTAAATGAGGTCATAACGAGATGGGGCCCTAATCCAATAGGACTGGTGTCTTTAAAAGAAGAGGAAGAGACACTAGAGGCACCTATGTGCAGAAGAAAGGCCAAGTGAGAATATAACAATACACAACCACCTGCAAGCTGACAGCCTCAGGAGAAAGCACCTCCACCCACACCTTGATTTTAGACTTCCAGCCTGCAGAACTATGAGGAAATAAATGTCTGGTTTTTTTAAGCTACCTAGCCTGTGGTGTTTTGTTATGGCAGCCTTAGCAGATTAATATACCTAGAATACTCTTACTGAAAATGAAAGAATTATATTGATATGTTGAATAATTTTAAATATAGTAGAATTATACATAAATAGCCTAAACTATTAAGTTCATTGCCTGAATTTTTAAAAAACTTATTAACTTCAAAGTTGCTTAACAACAGACAACATAAATACCATAAGTGACAAAATATTGGATCAACAACTTCAGGACAGCTTAGATGCAACAGATGGGCTACAGAATGTTAGCTGGGTAGGTATTATGCATGCTGAAATACAGAGATTCTTAGGAGAAACAGGAGGAAGAAAACCTTTCTCTGAATTTGTGGAGACATCTCTTGTTAACTGATTATAATATAAAGCAAATAGAAGGTCCAATTACAGAAAAGATCTGAGGCACTAGATAAGTTCTTATACTAACTAGACCTTACCACTGTTTACTAATGTACATCTTGTGAACTCAGACTACTTTATTTTTTTTCTAATATGGTTACTGATTCCCTAGAATAAGAAAGGAAGCTGCGCATTAATAAATAATGTGTTATGTTCCCAGCACCAAGAACAGTGTCTCAGGAACTCAATAAACAATTCTTGAGTTACTGTATAAGGTCCTAAGATTTTGTATGAAAAGTTAAAAACTAAATGAGGACATTTAAAAAAAATTATCAAGAAAAAAAATAAAGTTTTCTAATTCCCAAGTTAGGGGGTCTTTAAAAACATAACTAACACAAGTGGGAAGAGGATATTTTTATTACTATGATATTACAGATAAAGAGAAAGTATACACTGTAACCAGAAAGAACTACCTAAGCATATTTAATTTTCTCTCTTCTTTTTTAAAATTTTTTCGACTACAGTTTGCATTCAACACTACTTTCTTATTTTTTTTAAGCTTTCATTCCTACACACATTAACAGAGGGAGAAAAATAATTTAGGAATAAAATTGCCTTCCAGTAATTTCTACTTTCTAAGTGTTACACACATTAGATATACAGGGTGTCCCAAAAAATGTATACACACTTTGAATAATTTTAAAGACAGTGTTTACTAAAATACATTTCATTTTCAAAATATAATGGTCAGCTGCTAAAGCGTATACACATTTTTTGGGATACCCTGTATATATATGATTTACATCCCATGTACTTTTACAATTTTATTATTTTATTTTATTTTTAAAATATTTTTACTGATTTTTAGAGAGAAAGGAAGGGAGAGGGAGAGAGAGAGAAACACTGATTTGAGAGTGGAACATCAATTGGCTGCCTCCTGCACTCCCCCACTTGGATTGAACTCTCAACAGGGGCATGTGCTCTGACCAGGAATTGAACCAGAAACCTTTTGGTGCACGGACAACATCCAACCTATTGAGCCACATTGGCCAGGGCAACAATTTTATAGTTTCTTCTAAGTTTCACATGGCTAGTAAGTGGCAACTATGTAGACTACATGGAATTTTATTGATCTGATATGCCATAATCTGTTTAGTTATTCCTCTCTTAATGGGTGTTTCAATTTATTTTCCCTATTGCAAGTATGTTGACTCCATGTTTAGCCATGGGCCCAATGCAGCTGGAATTACTTTTAGCTATAAGAAGAATGTTTAAATTTTTTTATATTATATCATTTGACCTACATGTTGTATCAGATGAAGGAATACATATTGTACGACTGGAGAATTGAACATAGTTGTGAAGACTTTGAGTTTCTTCCTCTTAAAGTGGTTAGGGGCCCTGAGTACAGTATATTTCATTACTTTAAGCTTGAGGGTAATTGTGTTCAGTTATGATATAAGAAATTATTATTTGTTTATACGAAGAACATACACATGCTCAGAACAAGTTTGAGTTCACAGAACTTAAAACTAAAACATTAAAATTTATTTACATTCGGTAATTACAACAAACTCACCAATGAGGTATTCTCCTTTCCTTATTTTTTAAAAATAACTGTATCCATATAAGTTCACTTTCTTAATAGAAACAATATCTAATATATGTTGAACTGCTATATGTCAAACTCTGTTTTAAATGCTTTAAATATATTCTACATTATTTAATGCCTCTCACATCTTACAATTCATATTGAAGAAGAAAAGTAACAAACACTAGTGGGTTTCAAATTAATAAATATATTGATTTTCTTAACACAGCCTTTAAGACATCTATGTTCTAATATTTCCATCCCTTGTCACAATACTGTAACAGCAACTCTGGTAAGAACCCTTTATATTCATATAGCATTTGTGAATAAATGCTATGTAAACTGTAACTTACATAGCATTTTCAAATTTCATTTATCACTTGTGAGGAAGAAATTACTATTCCACAAAAGTGTAAAGGGAAATTCAAAGATTAAATTTCACAAATGCTAACTGGCATAGATGCAAGCAGAATTCAGGTCTCCTAGGCCAACTGTACTCTTTCCCTTGTGGGGAAGAGAAATGAAGGAAGAGTCACAACTGCAGGTAGGAAAATCACTGGCGCAGACTCTATGCTGGGTAGAAGCTATTGCCCAAAGAGAAAAGGAGAGCTCCTGACAAAAACTAGCTCTAATCTTTGTATTAAAAAGTACAGTTCAGCCTGAAGAGCTTGACTCTCCACTGGTGAAGCACTCAGGAGATATGGTAACTCTTTATAAAAATTGCTGACCTGTCTGGTAGGAGTACTATATATTGTTCTTCAATTACTGAACTTAAAATCTCTTATAATAGTACTTTAAACTCTGTATATGCTTCTACATGCGTAACTATTCTATGCTTAGAATGGATATTAGGAAGTAATAAATGCAGAATATTTTACATCTCTTTAAGTAGACCAAAATGTGTAATAAGCAGGTACACATTCTCAAAACACCTCACATGTGGTCAACAGCTTGGCATACTTGCTAAAAACTGAAAGTTAACTATAAAGGTCCAAAAATATTAAAAAACCTTACAACTTTCTTTTATCAAATGCACACGTTAACCACTGAGAGGCACTGATTCTAAGAATTTTTTTAAAACTCTTAATTTCCTTTGATGCTCCTTTACATCAGCCCATGATCACCTGACAAGGAAACAGATATACTAGCACCCAAGGAGATGCAAGAATCTAGTCTTTCAAAAATTTTAATGGAATGTTATACGAAATATTTTACTCTTGGTAATTATAAGTCAAGGGTAAAAACAGAAACACTTAATAGTATCATTAAAATTCACTGAACCAAGGAAAACCTGGGGAAGACAGAGTTTAGGAGAAATACTGAATTATTGGCAGACAAATATTTGGAAAATACTAATTCTTCACTAATACATCACTCTTTCACATTCTCCAACTTCATTTTAAAAGAAATCAAATTGCACTCCAATAACAAAATTCTTTAATTCCCATAATTTTAAGTTTTAAGTTCTGCTGATGTGGTCAATCTCGTAATAAAGATAAGCTAAAGTTTTCTAATAGTCACAGCTTGTCGAATAATGATCTCAACTGGAGGAAGATAGTGTCAAAGTTTCAGTGTTAACATTTTTAACAAACACACCCCAAACAAACACAGGTCCTAACAAATAAATTGAAATCACTCATCAGATTAGGTCAGTCATTTCCAAGGCAATCAGATAAAAATTTAAGAGGTTTTTCTTTGTTTCTTTTGTGTTTCTTTTGCTTTCACACTACCACCAACATAAAACCTTTTAAAATTTAAACAAGTCCTAATGAGGTTTTAAAAAATTTGATGATTCTGTTTTCTGGAAGGAATCAAACACAAATTTCAACTTTGTCATCTGAACACATATTCAAGACTTGCATCTTCCACTTCCACATGCAAACTGTGTATTTTTATGACATAAGCAAATCAAAATTCCAACTTCTAAAACCTACCAAAACAATTCTGCTGTAAATAGTTCTCTCTAATAACATCTGTTAATTTTTATAAAGAGAGAATGGTTGAAATTCTGTTTTTTAATTCGCAACTTTGTTAGGAGGAAATTATATCGATTATTTCTCCCTCTAAATTGCATTTAACTTGGAAAACTTAAGGGTTAAAAAACAAAACCAAACCCTTTTACACAGGCTCCAAAATAGAGTTCAAGAGTATAACATAATACAAAAATTCTTTAACTTAACCAAACCCATATTTTACTATTATTTACTATTACTCATTGAAAGAGGGTCTCCAAAGTAGTGTTTATCACTTTTTAAAAAGTGTATTAAATAAACTGTTGTCTAATGAGCCAACAGTATGGTTTAGCTTATTATAAAACACAAATAATTAAAATTCCAATAGTAATTAAATCAGGCACTCCTCCTTCCCCCTTATGCATCACAATATACCTTCTCTTACTGGCTCATTGGTTGATTCCCCTTTTAGGCTCAGCATCCTGGAGAAGCCATTGGAGAGAGTAGAGAAAATGCCACGGACGAAATACCCCTGCTGCTCAGACTCCTCTGACCTCGCTGAAGTCGGCCACGGCCTAACAAATCTGATACTGCAACGGGGTTCCGGCTCCGAAATAGATCTGGCGAACGGAACCCGAAGTGACCGGGTGCTGGCCAGGTTCAACTTCTCTGTAGATGTTCCAAGGACCTCAGCAGCAGCAGCAGGAGCATTGTCATCAACCATCTTTGGCAGGACCTTTTGCTGTGGTTCATCCAAGTCTCCTTTGTTATTCTGCACACTTTCCTTCTTGCTCCCTTTGCACCTAAAGCTGGGATGTGTTTGCCAGCGATAAGCACCCAATGGCTTTCCTAGATTGGAAGCATCGTGTTCATTCTTCTTCCTCTTGCTTTTCACTGGACCACACCACGGATAACTCTTTAAGCTTGTTCCTATCTCTGAATGTGCATAAGCAGGTTCTGATAAAGATCTTCGATAGCTTGGAGGACAGGGTGATGTCTGTCTCTTAAAGATGCTCATCTTCCATGACTCCATTTTCAAACAGCTTGTCTAAGCTGCAAGTTCCCCTTACTCCGCTGCTTCTGCAGTTGAACCACACTTGTCCGTGCAGTCCAAAACATTCAACTGCTTAAGTAGCTTTCTTTGTGTGGCTTTGAACCACAGCAGATGTTGCTGCTTAAGGGCTGGTGTCATGTTATTCTCTATTACCCCATTTTCCCAGATCTCTGAAACTTCAGCAGCACCCAAAAATCTCTTGCCTGAAGCAAATCATCTTCAGAGTACAGCAAAACTAAAGATTCCCAGATCACCTTGCTTCCTCCAGTAGGTTACATGTCTGCTACTATGTTTTCAGGAAATGATCTTTAAAAATAAGAAGTGAAATAAACGCAGCAAAAACCCACAGACACCTTTATGGACCAATAGTAGTTGAATGTTCACCATGCAAATGATAGTGGGTTAAAAACAGAATGTGAAAGTACTCAAGCTGACAGCCACACTTTCCGGAAGGAAAAAAACACAAAAAACCTGCCTAAAAGCCTGTTCTTTAAGTGACAGCTCTTCAGAATAGTTTTTAAAGTCTGGATTTCAGAAATTTAACTTCAAAAAAGGCATTGCTATTTATAACACTTCTCTCAAAGTTAATATTGTTTTCCAACCAACAGGTAGTTTTGCTCGAGTAGGCACTGCAAAGCAGAGGAAACAGGACAAAAGAACACCAAAATTTAAAGCCACTTTTACTGTAAATACATTATGGTGAATTAAAAAACACACATACGTGGATAAAAAGAGAACAGGGATAAAGAATATTTGATAGGAAAGATAGCAAGAAAAAAAAGTCTTGAGGCAAGATCTTGTGGCAACTGGAACTAGGGCCTTACATACTTCAATGATTTCTAGAAGAGGAAAAAGTTTGCCTTGTAAATGGAATTGGGGTAAGTTGTCTGGAAAACTATTCCCTATTTATTTAACCAAAGAAATTCCTTTATTCCTCTTTGTGCTGCTTACAATTTTAAAAAAGAGCTGACTATTTAAAATTTTGTTAAAGTAAGTACCTTCTATTGAACCAAGACCACAAACGCCAAGATTTTGGTTGGTTAATTTTTTTTCAAATGTCTGCTCATAAACTCCTGAAAATAGGGGTTTCGAATGGAAAGCCTGACAGACTTTACACCACCAATAAAAGAGATATAACATGGCAATCAAATCTCTTTGCAAGTTAAATAAAAAATGATGACTTCATCAGAAAAACTAAGAAACTATCCATTTATTTGTATAATGTGTACAATGAAAAAGTTCGCATACACAGTCTCTCTTATTAATGTAGAAATAGTAAATTTAGTAATATACCTATTCTTTTAAACACATTCAAATGTTCTAATTATTTCCAGTATCAAAAAGCAATAAACTCATTTTCTTGCGCTTATATAGTCTCAACTTATACATTTCTATATTAAATGAATGTTGAAGTACTTGGCTTTCCCAAAAGCATAATATATCAAGTTAGAGTAACTTACAAGCATAATATTTTTTTATTTAAAAAAAAACAATCAGAAATGTGAATTTGAAGAAAGAGAAAAATACACATTAAGCTCTACTCTCTATTATGGCATCAAACCATCCACAAAAATTAAACTAAATGGAAAATATAAAATAATAAAGCTTCTTAAAGAATCCAGAAGAGAATATTTTTGTGAACTGAGGGTAGGCAAAATTTCTTATAACATAGAAAGCAATAACCATAATGGAAAAACATTAACATGAATTCATAAAAATCTAAAGTTCCTGTTCAATAGAAGGCATTAAGAAAATCATAGTGGCTTTACCAGTCCACATTCCTACCTGCAGTGATTGAGGGCTCCTTTTTCTCTACAACCTCTCCAACACTTGTTATTACTTGTCTTCTGATAAAAGCCATTCTAATAGGTGTGAGGTGGTATCTCATTGTAATTTAATTGATTTTTATTTTTAGAGAAAGAGAGGAAGGGAGAGGGAGAGAGAAACATCGATGTGAGAGCAAAATTGGTCGGCTGCCTCCTGCACACCCCCTACTAGGGTGGAGCCTGCAACCAGGGCATGTTCCCTGACTGGGTGTCGAACCGTCATGGACGAGGCCCAACCAACTGAGCCACACCAGCCAGCGCTCACTGTAGTTTTCACTTGCATTTCCCTAATAGCTAGTAAAGTTGAGTATCTTTTCATATATCTATTGGCTATTTGTATGTATTCCTGGGAGAAGCATCTGTTCAGGTCCTCTGCCACTATGGAAAACAGTATGAAGGTCCCTCAACAAATTAAGAATAGAGTTACCATATGACCCAGCAACCCTCTTCTGGGCATCTACCTAAACAATTTGCAAACATTTATTGGCAAATATATATGCACCCCTATGTTTACTGCAGCATTATTCATGGTGGCTAAGATATGGAAACAACTGAAGTGGTCTTCGATAGATAACTGCGTAAAGAAGACATGGTGCATATATACAACGAATACTACTACTCAGCCATAAGGAAAGATGAAATACTGCCATCTGCAACAACGTGGATGGATCTTGAGAATATCAGGCTAAGTAAAATAAGTCAGAAAGAAAAAGTTAAGAACCATATGATTTCACTCATATGTAGGATATAAAACTGAAAGAAACAAATGAACAAACAAGAAAAACAAAAAGTCATAGACAAAGACAACAGTATGGTGGTTACTAGAGGGAAGGGGGTGGGGGGTAATAAAGGGTAAAGGGAGTCAAATACATGGTGAAGGCAGAAGATCTGACTTGGGTGAGGGGCACACAATGCAAGATACAGATCATGGATCATAGAAATGTACACTTGAAACCTATATAATCTCTTTAACCAATGTCACCCCAATAAATTTAATTTTAAAAAATTAATAAGCTACAAAATGGAAGAAAATATTCACGATATAAACACTCACAATTTGTACTACAATATATGAAGAACTCCTACAATTTTTAGTAAAAAGAAAAACAACCCAAATTTTAAAAACAGGCAAAAGAGTTGAACCAACCCTCCACAAAGAACGCTACATGAACAGTCAATAAGTGGAGGTGTCAGTCACAACCACTAGAATGGCTAACATTTAAAGGGCTGATAACACCAGTTGTTGGTGAGGATGCTGGTCATATTTGGTAATGGGAACATAAAATGTTACAATAACCAAGGAACAAATTCAACATTTAAAAAAACAAAGTTAGCCCGGCAGGGCATGGCTCAGCGGTTGAGCATTGACCTAGGATCCAGGAGATCAGGGTTCGATTTCCGGTCAGGGCACATGCCCGGGTTGTGGGCTCAATCATTGATGTTTCTCTCTCTCTCTCCCTCTCCTTTCCTCTCTCTGAAATCAATAAAGATATATTTAAATAAAACAAAAAACAAAACAAAACACAAAAAAACAAAGTTAAACATATATTTACCCAATGACCCAGCAGTTCCACTCTTAGGCATTTACACATAAAAAATTAAAATGTACATACTTGTATTTGGATGTTCCTATCAGCTTTATATCTTATAGCCACAAACCGGAAACAACCCAAACATCCACCACAGTAGAAGGAATAAACAAACTGTGGTACTTTAGGACAATGGGGTACTACTCAGCCATAAAAAAATGAACTACTAATATGCAAAACTGTGTGGATAAATAGCACAGATATTATGTCAACAAAAGAAACTGGACACAAAAAAAGTACATACTGTATTATTTCATTTCTATGGAATTCTGAAACAGGCTAAATTAATCCATAATCGGAAAAAATCAGAACAGCTGTCAGTAGTGGGGGGCAGTATTAATAAGAAACAGTCACCAGGAAGCTTTCTGAGTGAGGGAATTTTCTAAGTCTTAATAGAGATGTGAATATGGGTGTATTTGTCAAAACTCATCCAACTGTTCCCTTAAGATTTATGTATTTTGGCATAATCAAATTTAACTTAAAATACTGAAAGCAATACTGAACTCTAGTTAGTAGGTTTGCTTATCTGGTGTTACGGGTTAGCAACTCTGAAACTACTTTCTGTGTATTTTAGGCTTAAGTGAAGGAATTAATACATCAAAGGGAATGAATGAATGAATGAATGAATGAATGAATGAACATAAATACTGGAATAAGCTAACATTATGTGCCTCCTGATATGATGAACTGTGATGGATACAACAATCACTTATTTGTTATTCCTGCAAAAAAAAAAAAAAAAAAGTCATGACCTGAATGTACTCACAAGCAACATCAGGTAACCTCAAATTAAAGAAGATCTACAAAATAATTGTCTTCCTTGCTTCAAAAATGTCAAGGTCAAGAATATCAAAGAAAGGTTATGGAACTGTTGTAATTCAAAGAAGAGAAAAGAGAGACAATTAAAAGCAATGCATGGTTTTGGATTGGATCATGAAATGGGGGGAAGGGAAAATAGCCATAAAGGACATTACTGGGAGAATTAATAAAATTTGAAAGTGAATTATGGATTATATATATTAAGGTTAAATTTCCTGATTTTGGTAATTTTACTGTGGTTATGAAACAGAATGTTTTTATTCTTAAGAAATTCACACATAAGTATTTAGGGGTAGAGGGGCATGATGTTTCCAACTTACTCTCAAAGGATTCAAGAAAAAAACTGCATGTAAAGATAGATAAAATATGATAAAGCAAATGGGTCAAAATGTACACAATAGTTGAATCTAGGTAAAGAATATATGGGAATTTCTTGAACTCTTGAAAATTTTTTATGGGTTTAAAATTACATCAAAATAAAAGTAACCAAGTATAAAAAAAAGTACACAAGTAAACATTTTTAAATTTCACAACTACTTCCTTTGGGTTTATAATACAGATATTTTTATTATTAATAAGGTAATGGTATCTGTGTCCCAGTATCTTTTGGGTAATATAACAAAATATTTTCACAGGTTTTATGGAAGAGGGAAGTTAATCAAGATCACCTATTAAAATATCTCAATGGAAAATTAAGGCTATAATTTTGAGAAAAGTTGCACAGGAAGAGTAGAACTTGAGCCCTGTAATCCACAGTGAAATTCAGAGACTCACTATTAAATGAGAATATACTTTTACACACTAAACAGGTAAGGTTATGGGTAAAAATAATTATTGTCGTTTCTAAACTCATCAACTCAATTCTTTTGTGGAACTACAATTCTCCTTACCATTAACTTCCCCATTTGAGGAATATGGAACTGGAAAACATTAAATAACACTGAAAAAGATTCAAGTGGAATCAGAAAGCAAAGAACTACCGAGTGAGGAAGTGACAGTCTCTAAGAACAAACAGTCAAAGAGATAAAGGGGAAGATTCATCTTTCTCCCAACTGGCTAAAGTCTGACTTCACAAATGCTTCTTCCCTCATTAGGAAAGCCTAGTATTGTTTACATTAATTATTTCTCTAAGTTTTATCTTTAACTTGAATTTAAAATAATAACTTGGCACTCTTTACTTTCTGAATTTTCTTAAATATAAACAGGGTGGGGCAAAAGTAGGTATACAGTTGTGAGTGCTCAAAACAGGGTGTATTCTTGGATTATTACTTATTAATTATGGCATTATTTTTCCATAAAAACTGTAAATCTACTACTACCTCACCCTTTATAATGAATTTATGAAATTTTAAAGAAAATATTCACAGGCTTTACAATTTCTTCAAATTAGAAACAATCACACCAGTACCACTCAATTACTACATTCATTATGAAACCTACTGTAAAAATTCGTTGATCAATGACGTATCAGAACAAGGACGTTTCTGCTACAAGTATCAACTAACTACTTTAAAATTTTCTTACTAATAATATGTAACCTTTAAAACACAGCTTTAAGAACCATTCTGGTTGCTAAGTCAAAAGAAACATCTGAATTCCCTAAATAAATATGAAAGTCCTTATATTCAGTCATATTTTAAATTATTTTTGGCACCTACAATGTATCAGGCACTGCATTAGGACTAGAGGAACAAGTAAGAACAGGACAGACTGTCCCTGCCCATCTGGAACTGCCAGTTGATCAGGAAAGGCTTACACTGGAAAGGGGGATTATATAGGGTGTTAGAGGAATGTGTAGGAAGGGGATTTTTACCAAGGCTAAGGCATAATGGATAGAACTAATTTCTTTTGAGAGTCTCTTGATCTTGAGATCCAATTGTTACAGACGAGTCTGCTATAATGTGACATGCATTCCCTAAAAATCACCACACTGCACGGAACTGCACAATAAAATTACGGGGCTTATGGGGAAGATGAGGGGTTGGAGAGCAACACTCAGAAACATCAACACATAAGACAGGAAGCTAATAAAAACTGTAGGACATTTTTTTACATACCTAAATGCCAAAATAAATATGGTACATTACCTTGAAAAAACCCACATTGAAAAAAAACCTATGGAAGTGGGCATCGGGGTTGCAGCTTTGTTGTTTTTGTGAAGTGTGGAAGGAGTGTTACCTGAAATCCTACGAACAGCTGTGACATCATAAGTGAATGGTATAGCTCACAACACAGGTAGAGAATGGACGTAGCTGGCTGAGATGTATGCCTTTTGAGTATTTCCTACATGGCATGATTTATCTGAACACAGTTTTCTGTATTCAACTAGCGCTTCTCAGATGAATGGCACTTAAGTAAACATAATTTACATAATAAAAATAACTGTTCCCTAATATTAATTGCATGGTACAAATCCTCATTTTCGAAACAAGCATAATAGCAGAACTGACTATATTTTCCCTCTCTTACATGTAACTGGTATGGTAAAAACCAAGTAAAAATCAACAGGAGAACTTGCCACTGGAAGGCACAATAAAAGCAAAGGGGAAATAAGCTCTTAACCTTAGTAAATTCAGTTCAAACTTTTTCACGTTTTTCTTTTCTTCCTCCTTTCCTTATCAGAACAGTAAGAACCTAAGGACCAAACTCATGATGAGGGTACAGAAAACCAACCACACACAAAAAACCCCCAAAGCAACGCCTCTGCTTCCAGACCAGTGCTTCTCACATTGTGCTGTGTGGATGAATACCTGCACTTTGAATTAAAATGCAGTTTGCTTTAGTAAACATGGGTGAGGCCCAGAGTCCACATTTCTAACAAGCTTCTAGGTGGTGCCTATGCTGCTGATCCACGGACCAAATTGTGAACAGTGAGCTGTAGATAGTTAATAAAAGTTCTCAAGCCTCCCATGAGATTCAGTCAAGTCCACCAAAATAAAAAATTGTATTGTGATTTGAGGAAAAAGAATATTTGCCTGAAATATTCTGTGAGAATATACATATCACATTGAGCAGCAATTTTTAACTGGTATGCTGTAAGGCATTTTAAAACATGTAATACCTGACTATTTAGTCAGGGGCACTGGCTCTTTTCCCTTATATTGATTGTCAAATAAAAACGTGAAAACAGCAAATACACAATAGTCGTCCAGTATGAATGAATAAAAATTATGCCTATTTTTTTATGAGATCGGCAAAAAATATATTTTTGGTGTGCCACGAGATGAAAAAGGTTGAGAATCACTGACACAGAGATTTAATAGTTATCATGGTGGTGTGCTGAGTATCAAAGATATAATAATCCTAGACAAATGGCTTCCCAGCAGGCAGTAAAGGCTATCTACAACATGTAAATAAGCCCAATTAAAATTCCAACAATCTCCTGCACTTCATGAATAGTAGCATTTTTTAAAAATCTCCACCCAAGAATATGTTTATTGATTTTTAGAGTGAGAAGAAGGGAGCTATGAGAGACAGAGACAGAGAGTGAAACATTGATGTGAAATAGAAACATCATTCGGCTGCCTCCTATATGCACCCCTCCAGAGGATCGAACCCGCAACCTTTTAAGTGTATAGGAAGATGCTCCAATCAATTGAACCACCTGGCCAGGGCACCACTTCCTATCTTAAGACACGCCTTTTCTGTACTGAAATTCTGTTCCATGGATCCCACATGCTCTTTTGTAACAGAAGACATGATGTATTCTACAATTAACTGTTCTGGAATTCTGTTACTAGAACAAGAGAGTACATACCTTAGATCAACTCATGAAAAGTTTTAAAAATAGGATTAATTTCTATAAACCAGCAGAAGACATCTTTCAAAAGTACAAAGTCCTTGTTTACACACAGTTAAGTAATTAATAACAAAACATCCCCTTCCCATCTCCTATCACTGGAGCACATCTGCTTCCCGATGAAACACTTCCTGTGGCAAAAACTACCTCCCTCCTGAGCAGAACTCAAAGACACACCTGACACGTACACAATTACTTCTCATTTACGAGACAAAGATATGTCTAGAAGGGCTAATTGAAAATTGTTTTTAACAGACAAGGGTTGGAATCAATGATTTTTTTAAATAAGAAAATATTTTAAAATAAAAACAAAAACAGAGAAGACGCCTAATGACATTATTAGTCTTTTTTTTTTTTTTTTTAAATAAAGACTTCTGATTTTCCTCTAACCTCTCTGATCACACTTTCTCTGTATCCTCTGAGGTTCATTCTTCTCTCTATCTAGTTTCTAAATGTTGGGAGTTTTTCAAACTGGGTCCTTGGTACCCCTTCTCCATATTCTTACCACACACATCATCACTCAGTTACTTACACCTCCAGTTCATACCTTGTCTTCTTTTAGCAACACACTCCTACATTCAATTTGCCATTTTATGGCTAACTCAAATTCAAACGCATAAAACCTAACCCATGATCTTTCTTCGAAATCTGGTCTCACTCCAGTGTTCCTTATCCTAATGGAAGACAAGCCCCAAACCTCGGTCATCCCCCTCTCTTATCATTCAATATCCAATCCATGAGCCTTCGCTGATTTCCCCTCCTAAGTATTATTTAATCTCCTAAGTATTATTTAATCTACTTTTCTCCATTTCCCTAAATCAACCTACTATCATTTCTCACCTGGATTACAACAGCCTCCTAAATTCATCTACTTATACCTTCTATGAACCTTGCAAACCATTATTTTTACTGTGGTCAGAATGTTTTCAAAATACAAATGTACTGCACCCTGTTTAAAACTTTTCAATGGCTTCTCACTACTCTTATAAAAGCAACACAGATTAACCAAAAATTCCTTAACATAGCATGATCCCTACCTACCCCACCCCTTCCAACTCCCTCTTAAAGAACTTGAATCCTTTCTGTCACTCACCAGCCACTCTCTTTCCCACCACAGGGCTCCTGCTCGCACCGCTCCCTCTACCTGGAAAAATCTTCCACCCCTCAACACCTGCCTACTAATGCTTCAGATTTCAGTTCAAGTGCTACTTCCTGAGAAAGGCCTTTTTGCCCTCCCTAAGTTAAATCTTCTTACTATATGCCTTTACAGCCCATGCATCTCTCTATTACAGTTATGGCTATATTTGAACATTTCCTTGTGAGATTATTAATCAATGCCACTTTTACCCACAACATTGGAATCTCCACGCCTGTTTTTATTATACTCCAAGGAGTTTTTTCCCTGACCAACTGGTTATTGTTTCTTCAAGGGTATGGATGGAGAGAAGTGTTAAAGCAGGGGGAAAAAGAATGATGTGAAGTTAGAAGAGAGCAAAAAGAGGCAAGAAATATTGCTTTAATTAAAAAAAAATTTTTTTAAGTTTTTTCTAGAAATGCCAATTTAGTGGATGCAGAAACTATATTGTCTTCTTCAGGATTTCTCAAAAATTATTTTTAATGTTAGTATTACCATTTGGAGAAAATCTTAAGCATAAACAGATAACTACAAGTTCTAAACAGTTTCATATGTTCTTTAATTAATACATACTTGGAAAATGAATAACATTCTGATAACCTGAAATAAATATGAGCATTGTACATCTGATAAGTAGCAGCTTGTACTAAGGTAGGCTTAGCTAAGCACCAAAATTGAGGGAGGCCAGAGGAAAGAATTAGGAGTATTTGTTGTGATAAGGTATTTGCACAAACTATAAAGCAATATAGTGTTATTTGAAAGTAGACTTGGATTAGTAAAAAATGTATATTGCAAACTCCAGGGTAACCATTTAAAAAAGTTTTTTAAAAAAAAGTATATTATACTTTATAATTGTACTATGCTATTATTATAATTATATTATACTATATTCGTTACCATTTTCTATTTGTTGCCCCTATTCTTTGTTCCTGTATTTGTCTTCTCCTTTTTGGCCTTTTGTGATTTTAATAGAGCATTTTATATGATTCCATTTTTTTTCCTGACTTAGCATATATATCAATAATCACTTTAAATGTCAATGGTCTAAATACTCCAAGATCCAGCTATATGTTGTCTGCAAGAAACCTGCTTCAAACAGAGACACAAACATTAAAAGTGAAGGGATGGAAAAAGATATAACATGCTAACACACATAACATGCTAGTCAAAGAAAGCCGAAGTAGCTATATTAATTTCAGCAGTGCAGAATTCACAGCAAAGAAAATTATCAGGGATAGAAAAGGGCATTATATAATGATAAAGGAGTCAATTTCTCAAGAAAATATAAGAATCCTTAATGTGTACACACCTAACAGCAGAGCATTCAACTACATAAGGTAAAAATTAATAGAGCTGCAAGGAGAAATTGATGAATCCACTATTATAGTTGGATATTTCAATGCCACTCTATCAGAAATGGACAGATCCAGCAGGCAGAAAATCAGTAAGGACAGAGTTGAACTCAACAGTACCATCAATCAACCCGCTGTAATTCACATATACAGGTTACTTCAACAACAGCAGAACACACATTCTTCTCAAACTCACATGTAACATTCACCAAGATACACCACATTTTGGGCCACAAACACAACTTAAAACTAAAAGACTAGAAATCCTACAATGTATGCTCTCAAACCCCAGTGAAATTAAACTAAAAATCAATAACAGAAATATCTGAAAAATCCCAAAATACATGGAGATTAAACAATACAATTCCAAATAACACAGCAGTCAAAGAAGAAACCTCAACAAATTAAAAAAAATTTTTTAACTAAATAGGAATGAAAATAAAACAGTATCTTCAGGGTGCAACAAAAGAAGTGCTTAGAGGAACACTGAATGCATATATTATTAAAAAATAAATATCAATAATCTAAGTTTCCACCTAGAATACCAGGAAAAGAAGAAATTAAATCCAAAGTGATTATGTGTAAATATAATTCTTATTGCAACAATGAGACTCAAATACTTCGAAATTATGATATGTAAAGGGTCAGAGAGAGGAGCTAAGTCAGACGTACTACAGTCAGCATGACTCAAGGAAAATGATAAAAACAAGGCAGATGAAGTAAGAAAGACTGCCTCAAAGTAGTCAGAACGTTCCAGACAGAAAGGGTAATCTTGAGCCAGGCCAATCCTAGCACTAAGATGAGCCTCCACTAAGTTGTACTGTTCTTGGCAGGAGATGAAAAACCTCCTGAAGTGTTTGATCCTTGGAAATACAGGATTGCCAGATTATCCCTATTTATGAGGCTGAAATCCCTAAATCTCAAAGCGCAATACAATCAGTATTGACATGAATCAACTAAATGTGAAGGATTTCCCTTATATTTTTGTATTTGTGTCTGAAAGTACAGCCACATCATTAGGCAAATAGGAATTTGTGATGACTGCGACACACGAGGTAAATTCTATTGAGTTCTAGTCTGGGTAATGGAAAGAAGCTCTTCTTCATATATTCTTCCTTTACCCTCAGTGAACCAGACACCTTCTGGGACAAAAACAAAGGATCTGGTACTCTGGATCAAAACAATGAAAATTCCATCAAAAATGAGGAGCTTGCGCTAGATGGTCACTTTCAATTCTGATCTTATTCTCTCAGTAAGTTCTTACAAGAAATTCTTAAAAATCATATACATTTCATAAAAGCCCCGCCCCATATTTGATATCTTACATGAAATTATTCTTCAAGCTTCTCTTTTACACATTTTGCATTATTATTATAATTCTCCTAAGAATTATACCCAAGCCCGGCCCGGGCGTGGCTCAAAGGTTGAGTGTCGACCTAGGATCCAGGCAATCGGGGTTCGATTCCTGGCCA
Source organism: Miniopterus schreibersii (assembly GCF_964146895.1). Lineage (NCBI taxonomy): Eukaryota > Metazoa > Chordata > Mammalia > Chiroptera > Miniopteridae > Miniopterus > Miniopterus schreibersii. Next base: position 19,194,651 of record NC_138119.1, on the reverse strand, counting down.
AGGCACATGCCCCGGTTGTGGGCTTGATCAATGACCCTCTCATCATTGATGTTTCTATTTCTCCCTCTCCTTTCCTCTCTCTGAAATCAATAAAGATATTAAAAAAAAGAAAAAAAAAGAATTATACCCCAAATTTACCACATCACTCTGAAGTTCACAAATGGTAGCAACATTCTAAGATTAGTTGTCAATATAAATATCAACATAATTTCTACATTTAAATACTAAATCTCAATTTCTTTAGTTTTTAAAACTAAAATTCTAGTGTTGTCAATATTTTTTCCTGTCATCTAAAACACACCAAAACTCAAATTGTATTTCTCAAACTATACCTACAAGTGCAATGGACCATCTCCTGTTAATGGCAGCCATATGGACCACTGGTAAACCCCATGCATGTGAGTAATAACCTTAAATTTCTTCATTTCTCTTAGTCATCCTTTCCCTCAGACTATTAGCAACCATCACTAATATGCAGTTCTTCATTTCCCCTGCTTAGCATTACTTATTATATAATTTCCTAGTTCCTAATGTACTAGTTGGCATGAGCAATTTAGTAGATCACAGAGCTCATGTAAGAGAACCATACAGATAGCAATCTGAAAATGCCGTTTTTGTATGTGCTCAGTTACTTATGTTTGTTACAGTTCATTGTATTATTTCTTGGGTAAGTTCCTTTGTCATTCATCCAACAAATATTTATTGAATGCCTAATACCTTGTGATAACCGAATTAGTTAAATATTACTCTGCCAGTTTTTAGTGACTTCTACAATTCTACGGGGTCACTTTCACTTTAGATATCCTTTCCCAAAGTGTAGACCATTCCAACATGTACTAGAATCCTAGAAGTCTAGAAGAACTTCAGAAACTATACACTATACTTTCTCATTTTATAGTGAATTATGAATATTTAGTGAGAAAGACTTTTGAGAAAATCTGCTCAGGTCAAAACATTCATTCAATTACATCAACAGATATTTTTAAGCATTCATTGTATTCTCAGAGTTGTTCTAAGTATTGGGCATAAATAACAATGTACTCTACATTCCCTCAATGACCTCACACTCCAGTTAGGGGAAACAGACACGGACACTAACAGTTGCTGAGATGGGTCCATTAGTCCACAAATATAAGTACATATGGAATATAATGGGGACAAATGGAAATTATAGTCTACTCTGTGGGAAATGAGGGGATGAAATCTCTTTACTTTACATGTTAATCCTTTGTTTTATATGTTGCAAATATCTTTTCTCACTTTGTGGCTTGACTTTCCCCCTTTTTTTTTATAGTGGTAGTTATTTTTGGCATTTTTTAGTTTTTATAAATGGCCCCCAAATTTACAAATAGATGTTTAGGCATATGTAATACAATTGGCAACTATATACTTATTTTTTTAAATCAATGAGAACAAACACCACAAATGGAGAAAAAACTTTTGAAAATTAAAGATTCAACTTTATTTCTTAAATTGAAAGCCTATAATATTCCTTCTTTTTTTTTGCTTTTTTTGTTTTGTTCTCAGAGCACTCTATGAAGTAGGTATTATGCCATTTTATAGATGAAGAAAATAAGGCTCATTCCCCAAAGCTACATACTAAGTACTGATGTACTAATTATTAAGTAGTTTAAATTTATTAAGTAGTTAAATTTATTAAATTTATTAAGCTTAGTAACTCAGAACCCTTGTAATAATCCACATTGCATATTATTGAAAAGATCACTTATAATTAGCTATTCAAATGCAATTTGTTAAATAGTAAATACTTAATGACGTTTTAACTACAAGGAAAGTAGTATACCAACTGATGGCAAATTAGATTCTAGAATATAAAATTTAAAATTTTTAAGAAGCATTACATAGCTGGCAGATGGGGTTAAAATACAACAGAAGATTATCAGTCAATATCTGTGAAGGAAAACCAATATAGGTAATTGCCACATGCATCCATACTGATTTATGTCACGGTAGAATACTTTGAAATTGTTGGGATGCATTCCCTCAAATATGATCCTAACGTAAATATATTTTTCATTGTTTCCTATTTAGCTACAGAAATTTTACCCTACTAAGGGCCTTTATTCCTTTGGAAAATAATTTCTCTGATTCTCAAGTTGTGACTCAGCCTTGCTGTGTCTATCTGCCTTCTGCCAGGGATCAGCTTCTCTGTGGGAACTGGAAATGTGTGCATACCCAAGAAGTGACGCAAGGTCTGAACTTTCCCCAAGGGCAGTGCCAGCATCCTAGGACTTCAGACTCTGTACTTCTTCCCTCTCCTAAACCAGTCTCTTGGAGATGGAATGCAAAGGAAATAGTTGAGGAGCCTCAGTGGGGGGAGTACTAAAAATTATACATTCATTTGCCTACTTCATTACACATTCAAGGCAGAAGACTGTACACCTCTAAATTCCTTACTGTTTTCACCTCCTATATATTCATTTCTACCTAGGGAAGCTAAATTTGTCAATTATTGATCCGTTGCTTAAGCTAGATCAATATTATCTATCTATCTATCTATCTATCTATGTACCTATCTATCCATCCATACATACATCTCTGAATTACTGGTTTTCTTAAGAAAAATATAAAAACTAATTCAAATAGAAGTATCATCTACAACAGCTGTCCTAACATATCCAGACTGACTCAGAAGAAATAGGTTATGTACACTGAAAAACATAAATATAAATTTAAACAGAATGAGATAAAAATATATCAATAGAAGTGCTAATGCTTTTATAACCTGAACCCCAGAGGATTATCTTATTTATCCTCAGGATGTACAAACCACACTTTTGAGACAACTGGTATAGAGTATATTCACAGATAGGAGATTTGTGTGTTTTTAATTGGCTCAATTACTGATTCACAGTGAAAGTTGGAGACCATTGGATTATGACATATTCATGCCATGTATAAACTAAATATAACTCTCTATATAGTACAACGTAGACATTATGACCTTTGTTGAAAAGTTAAAGAATTTTAAAGCTTCCAAGAAAACGTATCAATTATATTCTTAATTAAACTCATACAAAGAAGCATGAACTTGAGAACAATGACTCAGGATGAATTCTATGACTGACTATAGGTCTTTCCTTCTCCTATATCTGGTATTTGTACATATTACTAGTTCAAAAAAAAAAATGGCAGATAGAGGTCAGTATTCCTATTAGTTCTCACAAAGTCACACAATCCTTATTTTCAAACTGACTACACTACTGGACCAAGATTTAGTTTTTATATCCTCGTACGACAATTAATTTTTATTAAAAATATTTGGGGTATATATACTAGGGCACATAGGACTATAATTATGGCTATTGCTGACAGTCCCTTATTTATGCCATAATGATGTAGTAATATAACAGTGGTTTTGGAGAATATTATGAGTCGTTCACTTATAGTAATTCATGGTTGATAATGATGCAGTTGATATCTGTGTAATTGCTTCAGATTTACAAAGGTAACATAAATCAACATTTGAAGTGGATAACAATAATTGCTATGGTTACTTTGCCTTTATCCTGGATGCTTCTAACTACCATATGGGCCTTTATTTTATAACTGGTGCCAGTGAATGTGGCTGCATATTAAGCAAACTTAGTGGTCCATCTATGAATCATTGGATAAAAAAAAAAAAGAAACAGCTGATGAAAAGCACTCAATAACCTTTAATGGGGTGGGGTGTATAAAATTGAGCCATTAGGTACTTTTAGTGAGTCCTATAGTTCTTCATCCTAGAACAATACTATTTAGTTCACACTTAGCTAATATACAGATGTATCTAAATACTGAGTATAATTTACCTTCTAAATTATATTACTCCATAAATGTTTATTGAATTAAACATAAACCAGAATGTAAATTAAAGAATTTTACTATTTCTAGCCCTGGCCAGGTGGCTCAGTTGGTTGGAGTGTTGTCCCGTACCCAAAAAGGTTGCAAGTTCTATTCCAGGTCAGGGCACACACCTAGGTTGTGGTTTGATCCCTGGTCAGAGTGCATATGGGAGGCAACCAGCTGATGTTTCTCTCTCACATCAATGTTTTTCTTTCTCTCTCTTTCTCTCTCTCTCCCTCCCTCCCTCCCTCCCTCTTTCCCTTCTTGCCTCTCTCTAAAGTCAATAAACATATTCTCAGGTAAGGATTAAAAAAAAGTTTTACTATTTTTAAAAGGTTTTATTTAAGCATGTTTTTTTGATAGGAAATATTTCAAATAATCTGTGAAGTAAAATTACTTTAGTTGTAGACTTTTGTGTAACGTAATTAATATTGTGCTAAAAATGAAACCATAGTCATCCATTTCCTGCCATAACTATCAACTGATACTGAACTTGCCCTCCTGCTATAAACAACTGGAAAACCAGACAAAATATATGAAAGAAGTTTTTCAGATATTAGGAAACAGGAAGCACAGGACTGTGACCCTTAGGAGAAGAAAAACATATCAGATAATCCTGGATTTTAAGCTGGAGGCATTTCTAAATTTTGGCACAGGGAGAGGGAATAGAGGCAGAACACAATGGTCTCACTGAATTTCAGGAGACAGAAATGGGAGTTCAGAGAGGTTGGAAGCTGATGGAATTTTCAGGGTAAAGTACAGAGAAAAGGAAATTACACAGAGATCCAGAAATCTACATGGGGATTCCTTTGAGTTACTGGTCGCATAATTAAGCTGCATGTATGTATAATTAAAGTTCATTACTGCTGACAAACAAACAAAAACCTACTAGGGTAAATCCTCATAATTCATTCAGGTCTGGAAGATATTTGAGATCTCCTCAAGTCTAAAAAGGAGAAACCCTGTTTAACACCCAAAGCATTTGTAATTATCCCCAAAAGGTTACATACACATTGTAGGACAAAATTAGCCCAAGACAAAAGCCTTTTTAGATCCATCCTAACACCATTAAATCAAGCCTCAAAACTAAAACGCTGATTCTCAAGAAATGTAAACTCACTCATAATTAAAGATAACAAAAAAAAAAAAATGTAAAATTCACCACGTCCAAAATCCAATAAGAAATTACTGTCCATGTTAAGAAGCTTTGTGAAACATAACCAGTAGGAAAATTAGTCAGTAGATGCAATACCAGAAATGACAGAGATGATAAAATGAACAAAAACTATAAAACAGCTATTATGTTTAAGAATTTAAACAAAGACATGATAATAAAGAAGAGAAACGAAATATATTTTTTAAAGGATCAAATGGAATTTATGGAACTGAAAAATACAAATATGTGAAATGAAAAACTGCTTTTCAAAAAACACTGCTAAGAAAAAAAGACAAGCCATAAATTGGTAAAAATATTTGTAAGACACATATCTGATAAAGGACTTGTACTCAGAATAGACAAAGAAACCTCAAACCCAACAGTCAGAAAATAAACAACCCAATTAAAATATGGGCAAAAGATCTGAATCAACACCTCACCCCCAAAAATATACAGATAACAAATATGCATCTGAAAAGATGACCAACATCATCTGTCAAGGGGGAAATTTAAATTAAAGCAACAAGATACTACTATACTCCTATTAAAAAAGTTAAAATAAAATTTAAAAATGACAATACCAATTGCTGGTAAGGAGAGCAACAAGGATTCCCATTCATTGCTGGTAAAAATGAGAAATGGTACAGATGCTATGAAATTTGGCAATTTCTTACAAAGTTAAACATAGTCTTACATGGTCATGCTCCTAGGTATTTACACAACTATTTGAAAACTTATGCCCACACAAAAAGCTGCACATGGAAATTTAAAGCAGCTTTATTTATAATCACCAAAAAACTAGAAACAACCAAAAGGTCCTTTAATAAACAGTAGCTATTCAATAGGTTATTAAACAAAAGAAAGTAATCAAGCTACACAAAGACATGGATGAATCTTAAAATGCATATTATTAAGTGAATGAAGCCAGTTTGAGAATCCTATATAATCCATGATTTCAACTGTAAGACATTCTAGAAAAGGCAAAACTACAGAAATCGTAATCAGATTAGTAGTTGCCAGGGGACTGAGGAGGCAGGGATATTGAATTGGTGAAGTATACAACTTTTCTGTTTGTTTGTTTTTCTAAAATTTATCTTTATTGTGGAAAGTATTAAAGATGTCCCCCCCTTTTCTCCCAATTGACCTACAAATTTTTTTTAGGCAGAAGTTTTCTGTATGATACTGTAATGGTGAACACATGATACTATACATTTGTCAAAACCCATAGAACTTTACAGCACAAAAAGATGCATATAAAAGATATACATTAAAAACAAATCATTTAGGAGGTCTGGGGTTCCCAGGATTAAAGCAGAATGTGATTTTAAAAAAATCTACCTCTAATATGAATGTGTGAAACAATCTCATTAAAGGGAGTAGGACAGGGGGAGGTGTTATAAGTAACTGGATATTAAGGGAGTCTGTAAGACTAAAAGCAAAAGAAATTATAGATAAGCACTATACTTTAGTTGATGAAGTTGTTTCCCAAAGGGATCTGGAGTAACAATTCTGAAACCCCTATACATGTATATTGGAATTGAACAATTAAGGAAATGGGTGACAGACTTGGGAGCCAGGTTTCTAATTGTTAAAGTGGGAGTTTACCAATAAGCCATGGAAGGAAGGTAGAATAATCAATGTGGTAAGACATAAGAGTTGGAGATATCAGTATAAACTTGTTTCAGCTTATACAGACACAGATGGTTACATTTAGAAATATTTAGTGATATGTGTAGATACACAGATCAATATACACACAACCCAAACATTACTCTGTCAACATCTATCAATATCATCAAAAACAAGGAAAGTCTGAGAAACTGTCACAGCAAAGAAGCACTTAAGGAGATATGACGACTAAATATAACGTAGTATCCTGGATGGGATCCTGGAACAGAGAAAGTATTAAGTAAAAACTAAGGAAACGTGAATAAAGTATGATTTGAGTTAATATATATTAGTCAATATGGGCTCATTGATTGTGACAAATGTGCATTAGTAATGTAAGATGTTAATAGGAGAAAAGAGATGTGGGGTATATGGAAACTCTGTAGTATCTTTGTAAGGCTTTTATAAATCTAAAACAATTTTATCATTAAGATTTATTTAAAGAAACCACAAATGCATCAATAACAAAAGCCGGTTTTTTAAAAGATTAAAATTGAAAAACCTCTAATCAGAATCATCAAGAAAAAAGATACAATATCACAAATGAAATGAGGACATTGCTACAGTGTCTAACGACACTCAAAGGATAAGGAAATATTATGAATAACATGATGTCATACATTAAATCCAACAACTTAGAAGGGAATGTATATGTATTTCTTATCTGATATGAAAACTGGCCAGTAGACTTAAATTCCAGTGGTTTCTTCTCGCAAGCTTCAATTGGTATCTTTGGTTGTGAGCTACGGTTGTTTATACACAGAGTAAACCATGTTTCTTTCTTATAAAGTTCCTATTTTGATTATTTTAATATTTTCCTGCATGAAACATTTGAGATACTTCTAGTTACAAAACTAAACATTATGGTTAGGATAGCAATGGTGCCTCATTTTTCCTCTTCTTCCAATATCATGGTTTTGGTACCAGATAATTTTGCAAGAATGGGAAAAGAAAAGACTTATAAAATTAATAATGTATTTTTTTTTGTGTTACTGCTACTTGGCTAAACTTTATATGCTTTATGAAAGAAGCTAAATATGATTAATATAACACTTCAGTAAAATACATGGCTTTTACATGATTGCTTATAAAAAAACGGGAAACCTTGTTAATGTCACCTTAAACATTTCAAAACCGCATATAATAGGATTTTACTGGGAAGTATCCAGATTAATAAATATTTCATAACCAGCCTCTGAAAAATTCAAGTGAATGAACACTCCTAGATGTGCTCTGAAACTCTATCTCGCACCACTCCTCCCCTGTTATTTTTAACAAGGAATTTTGTAAATGCTTAATGTACAATAGTATATTTGGCTTTCTCTTTTACCCCCAGAAAATTGTGGTTATTTTCTGTGTCATATGAATAAGAGATTGAGATTTATTGTCTACATTAGCTACTTTGTTCGACTGCTTTTGTGTGCAGTGATGTGGTCATTGGTTAAAGTTAGTGTGAATAAAAGTGGCAAGAATAGATCAGCTGCAGGAAGGGTGTTGTCTGAACACAATCCCACTTAAGATGTGGTAACCATTTTTATCATTTCTGTATGCTGCGTGTCGTCTTGAGAGGGATAAAATCACAGCAGATTGCTGCCTATTTTGATAAAACTTGAGTAATCACTTTAGTAAGACTTGTTTTTCTTTTCCCATCTCCAAAATGGTCTGAATCAGTTCTCGATTTTTGGTCTTCAAGCTCCTTTCTTCCTCCGCCTGCATCCCCCCTTCTCTCCCCTCTGTCTCTTCCAACTCTGGCTTCCTCAAGTTGAAGGGGCAGTACTCTGCTATCTTTCATCCAGAAAAGAAAAGGAGTATTGTAGAGAGAGTACAGTCTTTAGACTTAGACTGATGTGAGTGTGAACTCTGGATTTATCAAAGAAAAGTTACTGTTTTTATTTTTTAAAATATATTTTTATTGATTTTTAGAGAGAGGGAGAAAAAAAGAGAAACATCGATCTGCTGCTTCCTGCATGTCCCCTCCCGGGAGTCGAGCCAGAAAACTGGGCATGTGCCCTGATCAGGAATCGAACAGGCGACCTCTTGGTACACGGGACAAAGCTTAACCAAGTGAGCCATACTGTCCGAGGCAGTTACTGTGTTTTTAAAAGCCTCAGTCACTGTTGTGCTAGAGCCCGCTCCTACTACTGCAGAGTCAATTATGCCCATCTATCCCCCTTCACTAACTTCATTTGAAGTTGGTTGGTACCTTGAAATCAGACATAATGGGAGAATTTTTAGGAATCAGCAAATGCTACAAATCAGGACAGTCACCAACACATCATCAGTCTCGGTTTCCATATTTCTTAAATAGAATAATGTCAACCCTGCAAATTTGTTGTATTTCAAATAATGTAAGTAAAACACTGAGCAAAATTCCAGACACATAAGAGATACTTAGTATGTGATAGGTAGTAATATTGTTATGGTATTACAAATAGAGTCTGGCTATATAAAGGTAGAGCATTAAAAAACAACAACTATAAGCCATGAAATCAATAATGTGAAAGTATAATAAAGAATTTTATTTTAGTAGAGTTGTTGGGTCCTTTAGAATTTATAAATGGAAAAAATTAGCACAGTATTCCACATAATACACCTCAATTAATGAGAAAAATTTCTTTTTGCATCTTCTCTAATTTTCTAGGTTCCCTTTTAATTATGATCTCCTTTGTCCAAGCTGTCAGCAACCAGTACATATCAGATAAATGCAGACTTTTCAAGTGGTGCCTTGGAAGGATTTAGAAAGCCACCAGACTTATGAGGAAGTACCAGGAAGGAGAAGTCATAGATAGAGGTAATTTAGTAACTATAATTAAGCATATAAAGAACTTTTAGGTGGCCACCTGTTCACCATTTCTTCTGACAGATGAATCAAGATTTTGGCTTCAACTGAGAAAAGAAAAATTTAGATTAAGTGTGACAAAGCAATCTCAAAAATTATCCTTATGTTCAACAAAAGACCTTCTTTCTCATTGGAAATATATGAAAACAAAATAGGTTCTTATTAGTATATTTATTTACACATATGTATAAATGTGCAGTTTATATTTATACATTCATTGTCTGTATAACTAAACTTTAAGCTCCTAGTCTATTCCTTCTCACCATTAAAACCTCAGGATGTAGCATGGTCTCTGGCATATGGTAGGTGAATGAATAAATGAAACACATAAATTATTACTAATTAAGTTTCAAGATATATGAATCAACATTAGATGTAATTCAAGATCATAGCATAATTACTGAATCCAAAATAATACTGATCTGGATACAGAATTATGAACACTTAAGAAAAAAATCATATGGAAGACTATTGGTACCACTTGAATGTATTAGCTCCCAAAGACATAACTCAGGCATTATTTGTTTTTCCCCCAACAGCATGGAGATTTTGATTAATTCTCAGGCAGTATCACACCCTGTATTCATGACACTGCTGTTCTCTCAACCACTCATGTTGCCCACTGTCCCTTTAAAAAACTGAAGGAAATTCAGAGGAAGGAGATTCTAGAGACAGCAAAATTGAGTTGGGTTTCTGTATAAAGGTCTACCCTGATAGAATCCCCTAAACAGGCCTTTATAATTACAACTAATAAATATGGTTTAATATTATATAGGGTTTAATATTTATGGTTACCTACTCTCATGAGTTGGTATTGGTTGTCTAAAGCATATATTAAGAAGATCCTGAAGCTGAGTCTCCTCAGGGAAAAGAGAACTCTGAGGGATTATTAATGCAGTGTCAGGAGCACAGAAGCCTGGGAAAGTAGTGACATCTATGTAATGTAATTGTTGTTCATCCTGGTTAAATGCCATGGGTTTATTTTACTTATAAGAGAATTAAAAATGTTAAAGTATTTTGTGAATGACACTAAAATCTGTTAGTGTATGACTAAATGTCAGTAGGGAAATTAGTGTAAGTAAAAGGACAATGCATTGAGAGGCTGCAGTTACCTATATTAATTACTGACTGCCTAGACAAAACAATGGATCAGAAGGCAAAGAGGCCTCAACTACATAACTAGCTCTGACAGGTTTCTTGGATTTGAATACTTTTTAGACATTGACTATTTTCCACCCTGAAATATCATCTCGCTCTCTATGCCATGTGTAAATGAAAGGTTTTGACACAAAAAGTTTTTAAAATACTTGAATCAAGTGGAAAAAATTATTATATATAAAGTGCTCTCACTATTACTACTGTTGTTTTAAAAAGTGAAAGTCCAGAAATATCACATACCTTCTTACCATCTTTAAAATGGAAGAGAAGTACTAAATGACCATAAATTTCTTTCTAATAAAGATCAGAGAGTAAAAATGGTCTAGCAAAATAATTAAATAACTCAGTTACCACTAATTAAATAATTAAAATAAGCCTTGTAGGTGTTATATTTTCCATACTCCATATATGTGACTTTTCCTTTAAAAAATTAATTAAAAATTTCAAAGTTAAATGAATGAGAGTAATGGGGATAATTAACTATAAACTAACTTAACTAAAAAGGAAAAAAAATACATGTTAAAATTAGGAAAGTGAAAGGAACTTAGTATCATTCTCTCTCATTTTATTAATAATAAAAATGAAACAATTAAGAAAATATTGTTCTCCCAGTTAGTAGTCAAGTCAGTGACATTAGCTCTAAAATCTAGAACCTCCTTACTGTCAAAATGTGCCATGCACTATATGATTCTCACTATCTCACCTTAGCTATAAAAGTGTCAATAGCTCCACAGAACAGTAAAACTTTCCTAAAAGCTTCTTGTGACTCTAGGTAAGCAATATACAGCAATCAGGATTTGACAATAATTTTTACTGATTTGAAAACAGGCAACTCAGAAGCTGAAATCTGGCAAGGATGATTATTTTTTAAAGCAAGCTCAGGAAGGAGCTGGATTTAGCTCATGAAGGAACTAGCTGCTGCCTGCAATTGTCCTTGGAAAATAAATGCCAAAGTCAAAAGGTTCCTGCATGAACCCTTTGCACTGCTTAAATCCAGAGGCAGAGGCAAGAAACTAATTAGCCTCCGGTTTATTATCTGTTTAGGCCTTCTTGACTGACCTAATTATAACCCATCTCCAATACAACTGAATCAGTTAGGGAATTTGGGCTTGGAAGATTAATTTCATCTAATCTATAGAATTCAAAACCTCAGTGCTACCCTGATAAGAAGTCCCCATTAACTTCTTTCCCTATGATATTCTTACTTGAAAGTATATGTTAGGGCATCATTAAGATTATGTGTGGTAGAAAAGTACATACACCTTTTGTCTCAGCAAAAATTGGTGAAAAGCTTTTAGGATTTTCCAGCTCAATATAGTGGAAACTGTATTATCAGGTAAACATTAATTTTAGATGGCAAATAATAAGGAAATATGAAGAATATTAGAGAAAGAATCCTGAAACCAGTTCCTAAATAGTTAGGGCATAGAAAGATACAGACAGACAAGGGATTATGTATTTTAAAAAGACTACTAGGAGGAGATACCATATGACCTGAATCAAGCAATTAAAGAGAGGTCCAAGAAAATTACTGGCATTTTCCAGCAGGAGAAAAAGATTATATGCTAATACTTTTCTCACATCATACTCATTTATTAGGGGATGAAGATTTTTCTTGAAGCTTCTTGGGATAACAAGCAAAAGGAAGAGGTTACATCAACTAAGTAAAATTTGTCCTATATGTTACTGCATCTCTTAAAAGTAATTTCCATAGGGTATGTATGAACTATGGTCACACATATGGGAATACATGGAAGGGAGGGTAAAAAGAAAAGTCTTTCATTTTCTTTTTCTTTTTTTAAATGTTACACTTGTTTACAATATGAAATACTTATTTTTTTTAAAGCGTGTTTGTCATAACTGATATCCTGGAATGCTTTACCCAATAATTAAAATTCTCCTGAAATGTGGCAAGATAAAGATTCAGGGACAATATGTTAGCTTTTCTTCTGAGTTTTAATGCCATGGTTCAAGAGACTTAAATGATCAAAAATGGATTTCCTCAATTACAGGATTTGAATCCCTCTTTCTTCTAATCAAAATGGAAAGAAATTGTGTGAGAGGTAAGGCTAATCTCAGTCAACCTCAGGGAGTGACACCGTGATCCAAGGATGAGAGAAAGAGAATGGACTCCTTCTACACTTGTTAGACTTCATCATGACTGCAGGGACTCCTTTAAGGATTTACTCAACAAAACTATGGAGCATCTAACCACAAAGAACATACACACAAATTCTGTAATTTCAAGTACTCAAACCCCAGTTTAGGATCTTATGCCCTAAAAAAGAATGACAGGCTTATACAATTTAAGCCAAGGCAAATGCTATATTCAGATATGTACTACAATGTGATGATGACCTTTTGTTTCATTTCTTCTATGTATCCTATGATAAGGATCATTACCTGAACGGGCCACAATGCCTTACTAGAGACACAGTGAACTGTTAGAACTACTTCCCCCTTGACCTTTTCTCCAGGGGAGTGGTTCAAAATAGGGCTATGCGCCCCTAGGAAGCACTCTGGAAATTTATGAGAGTGTTTTTAGTTACCACAGTAACTAGGGGTTGCTACTGAGGTTTAGAGCTCTCTCCTTCTCCAACCTGGGGAGTGGGGACAGAGAAAGGAACGTGCACGTTAACATCTTAGAATAAAAGGGTATTCCCATGCAGTGCAGAATGTGCCACCAGACATTCATGTGCGTGAAATAACTTCTAAGCCTCAAACTTAAATCTGTTCTACATAAAAACGTTTTGCATACTTAACACTGAATTTCTAGGAATGAAATTACCAAATAAATAAAGGCTGTATTTTGTCTTGTTTGGAACTTTACCAAGGTGGTTTACCTTTTTGGACAATCAGGTCACCAGTGACAACACTACTTGTGGTATTTTAACCAATGGAGCACACCTTTGTCAATTTGCATTTGAATATGAGATAGTCAGATGGTGATTCCATACACAGGTGTAAGTACCTTACTACCATAGTCTGTCTTCTAGCATAGTCCTGTTAGAGCATTTACATACTGAAATACATATTATTTTATTCTAAATTACTTTCCTTAATATGTCTCATTCATATTACATAATACCTTATAGTTACTTTTAACTTATTGTGAGGTTAATGTATAAATGTACTAATAAAGACAGATATAGATCTATAGATATACATACACCCGATAGGATAAAGATAACATCACAAAATATTTGCTATAACAAGTGAACAGTGAGTCTGATAGGGTTGAGAATCACTGATCTAGGGATAAGAATATTAAATTTAAATGGAAAACCTGTCAGACTTCTTCATAAGCAGAATTTAATATTGTTAAATGGCAGTTTGCAGGGTTAATCTGTTATGTTAAAAGGCTAGAGTTATAGCCACCACCGTTTCTGAAAGTTATCTAGGCATAATCAGAAGTGGTCATTCTTCTCACCTTAACCCTTGACACACTATTACTTGGACCAGTTTGCAGGCAGAACTGATTTTGTGAAATGGGATGGGGAGAAGACTGAAAAGGCATGAAGGACCTGCAAATTCATTAGAGACACATCTCCTTTATCTCCTATCAATTTTTTCACTGACAATCTCTCCAAACAGGAGAGAGCTAATAACAGGTTTTTTTTTCCCAATTACAGTTGACATTCAATATTATATTAGTTTCAGGTGCACAGCATAGTGTTAGACATTTATATAACTTATGAAGTGATCCCCCCGCTAAGTCTAATACCCACCTGGCATTATACATAGTTATTACAATATTAGCCAATAACTGTTTCAAACTTAGTTAGGCGCTGCCCAGGTTCAAGGCTTGAAAAGGACTTTCATGAAGGAATGGAAAGAGGAGAACAAAGGAGGGGGAAAGAAAAGGAAAAGATAAAAAAAATCTTGCTCAGGTTGATAGGCAACATATAAAACAGAACATGAAAAAAAGCTATCCAGGAATATATACAACTTATATACCTATAAACTCCTTAATGATTTGAAAAATATTAGGCATAATAAATCCTTTTTAAAAGCCTTGAAAGATTGAACTAAAAAAGAAGGCAAATTTATGGGCATGGTTACTCATACTCCCATCAGAGACTGTGAAAAGAGAAAGCCAGTAGTAGCACTTGGGAGGGTTACTGCTCCTAGCATTTCAGTCTCAAACCTCCTCCCCTCAGGCCAAAACTTCATAAAACTCCTCCAGATGCGCCATCTGATTAAAATAGTTTGTTTTCATTAAAATAGCTTACATTAAGTACTCTGTAAAGAACTTTAGCTGTCCAGCCAGTGTGGCTCAGGGGATTGGGTGTCGTCCCAAGGACCAAGAGGTCCCCGGTTCAGATTCCTCGTCGGGGCACATGCCGGGGTTTCAGGCTAAATCCCCAGTAGGAGGCGTGTAGGAGGCAGCTGGTGTTTCTCTCCCTGTCCCTGCCTCTCTACTTAAAACTAAATTTTAAAACAACATATTATGAAGAATTTTTGCAACAGAAGCTTTTCATAACCTAGTCTCTAGTAGGATTTGATCTACACTAACCTGCTCACCTCAACTCCACAGATACTAATATTGTCTCAATGGACAAAGTAGTCAATCCTTGTTTTCCTCAGAACTACTAACTGCTCAGACTTCAAGTCTGAATTTCTCAGACCAACATTTTAGGCAAATTACTCAAGTATCAATTATTATTTCCATTCTTCTGTAGAGAAAATTGCTCAGGTAATATAAAAACTTGCAGGTTTTATTAATGTTGCCTTAGCTTCTACTCTGTGGACAGAAACCAGTTACTGGTTAAACTGCCTGCGCTCCATGGTATTGAGGCTTCTTACAACAAAACTAGGAGCGATGTGAAAGTAAGAGTGGGCAGGAACAATGCGGTGATACAGCAGGTTATTTTAAAAGGCTTGTGTTTCACTCATCTTTCAACTCGTATCTTTAGGATTAGAAATTGCTTTTGGATAGCCTAGACATACAATAAGTGAGTAAAAATACTCCATACTCTCAAGGAATAATTGGTATAGAATGGTGTACAAATTTACAAACTGCTGACTAAATAATAATTGACAGTTAATTATTAAGAAGATAAAAACAAGTAAATTTATGCTGAACAAGTGTATGTGAAAAGAAATTTAGTAAAAATGAATTCACTGCCCCCAAACTGGCTGAGATAAAGTGTCAAAAATTTTTTTTAAGAATAAGTGAGATTGAAAAATAAAATTTTTAAAAAAGTAAGAAGGAAAAAATGGAATGGTGGACAACTCAAATCAACAAAACTAAAGAAAGAATAATTTGAAACAGAAAACACCCAGACTGCCATGTGCATGCATATGTGTGTGTGAGCGCATTTGTTTAACTGTAAACAGACGCTGCTGTATGAATGATCAATGTCTGAAACCTGACGATCTGAGAAGGGGATAAAGATACACCAGAATTCCTGAATAAAAAATATATATGAAATGAGCACAAAATATGAATGAACAGCATGCCCTTCACAGAAAAAAAGCAAACAAAACAGCTTTAAAAGCGACCACAGGACCAACCCTAAGAAAAATAACCACCGAAGAACTCCCCTTGAAAAGTATGCTATAGAACAGAATATTTTAAATAGCTGGACATGTGAATGAACATTAAAAATATTTTAATCCCCCTAAGAAGTGCACTTCTAATTAGATATTCTCTTTTCTGATTATACATTTTATTGCAATGGAGGAATTAACCTATGACTTAGCCCTTCCCACAAAAAGCAGCTGGTAGATTTAACTTAGCAGCTTCCTCTTCTTTGCTCCTACCAAAACAAGTGCAAACTATGTCTTCACATACTTCTAAGGAAACACCACGGAATTTCTATATCTCAATATAGCTAGTTCCTGGGACAATTTACTGTATCTTTTTCTATGTTAAAATAAAGTGAGGAAATCCTTTAATCTACTTCATAAATATTTAATTCTCTGGTCAATATTTTATTCCCTATAAAATGCAGGTCAAAAATCTACTTTCAAATGTCTTGGAATCTTTCACAGCAACCAAGTAAAAACAGAGGACTGCCTATATTTAATTTATCTATTCAGAAATGAGGAGCAGTTCAAACTAAAGAAAATACAAATCTAAAGTAAGTCAGAGCGAGGAGGATGGGGAAGGACAGTCACATGCTAAGGACTTTAAGAGTGGAAATAAATGTATTCATAATCACTTAGCCAAACTGCTAGTCTATTTTAAACCTTCCTTCCTTCCATGACGCGTACTTCTTTAAAATATAAAATGGAATGTTAAGAAGGCAGCACTCTGGCAAGCATAAACACTTTACTAATTTTTACAAGTTGCTTTTTGGAAAGGCCCACCCACCTAACTCCATCACATTTTAAAACTGTCCTGTCCCATAATTAAATACTATAGCCTTCACCTTAAAGGTTGAAAGTAGAATTGTAACTGTTTGCCACATTCAGGATTCAGCGTATGACTGCAAACCCTAAAAGGCTAATTTCAATAATAAATAGAATGGTTGGGAAAAGGCACAAACTTGAGAACTGTGAAGAGGACTCATCAATTAATAGGTGTGGCGTAAGAAGAACCAATAAGACTTGTGCATGTCTCTTGGCTTTTCCTCTTTTAAGGGTAAAAGATCAAGACCGTCTCTTGGATCTACTATTCAATAGTTAGCATCCTCATTAAATACCCAAAAAGGGAGGCAATCAGTATCAACGGTAATGATTAAAAAGAACACCTTTCAAAAATGAACTCAACCAAGTAAATGAACCTACTGAAAAGTCAAGCAAGCCCTTCTCTAAAAGATATATAAAAATAAATGAACATTCACCAAAATAAAATCTTCTGATAAGAACTATTACCCAAGGTAACCTTGAGTTTTTTCTAAACTGTGAATATAACCTGTCAGTCATAGATGGAAGAAAAAATAACTGTGATATTTAAGTAAGACTTGGAGATACTCAACTATAAGAATAGGTATTAGGTTTTTTTCTTTAAGTATACGTTGGATAAGAAGCAAAAAGGAAGTAGTCATAAATATGTCAAAAGGAGTAGACAACTATGTATATATCAATGTTAAAAGTAATTTAAACGTTAAAGATTACATCTTCTATTGCTCTGTTACTGCCTCAATAAAAGTAGAAAACTGAGGATCGTTTCATTGCTCTTTCTTCATTGTCTTGGAAATCTTAAATGTTAAATGAAAAATAGTTTCATAGTTAAAAGAATCAATTTATAGAGCCACCATTAACTTCAACATTATCATACAGGTTCAAAAACATATTAAAAGACATTGATTTCCATAAATGAGCTGTACAACACTTGACAAACTCTAAAAAAAAGGCAGTAATGAGAATGACGATAAAAGAGGTCATTCTGTGTGACCCACTACCCACTTCACATGTGACGGTGACAGCCCCACTGACTGAAGTGAAGTGAAACATAAGCTTGTAGGCAAAAATCTCAGAAATACAGGGCCCAGTGTGCACTACAACTAGCCTCTACAGCTTAAGCGCACATTGTTGAGACCCTGCAGGCCACATTAAAAATAAAACGTATCACAATCCAAAATTTTTAAATGAGGCATGAAAGTGGGTAGAAAATATCATACTCAAAATAGGAGTGACCTCTCATAGATTACCAGTGAAACTTCTGATTACAAAATTGGTCATTCATAAAGTACTTTAAAGAGATAACCTCTGGAAATTAAGCTGAGGGTGTAATAAAGAAAAAGATTTCAGGTAATGATATTTCTGATAAATTGTGTCCTTGTGGATATATCTATATCTACACATAATATATATGTAGTATTTTGCCAATAATAAGACAGTCTACTTTCTGGTCTGCAGTTTTCATTTTTTGGTTTGTCACAGGATCTAAAATCAGACTAAATATTACCTATTTGTGTGCTATCTCCAATTTGGAGTCTAATAAATGTTTTTGTTAAAACTGTAGAGAGTATTTAAGTTTAAAAGTGCACAGGATTTTATGAAGACAAGAACATATGCAAGTGGGTGCTTAAGGAATTTTCTACCCATTCTGCCAGAAGTAGGATACCATCTGCTTGTGCAATGAATCAAGCTAACCCTCCGTCGTTTCTAAAGTTGATAGGAAAATCTGGTTGTTTAGTTAACATTGAAAACACACTCTAAATCCAAGATGAACTTTTATTTTTAAAAATGCTCTTAGACAGTTAACAACTTGTTTTCGCCTTTAAAAGCAGCTGTCTGTTTTTACATCCATTCCTCTTGCTATTTTAAAAAGAAAACTTAAATTATGCAAACCACCGATTTCAAAACAGTATTCTCAAGTAAGGGAAAATCTTTTTTTTTTTAAAATATATCTTTATTGGTTTCAGAGAGAGGAAAGGAGAGGGGGGGAGAGAGAGAGAGAAACATCAATGATGAGAGAGTCATTGATGGAGCCCGCAACCTGGGCATGTGCCCTGACCGGGAATCGAACCCTGATCACCTGGATCAGTAAGGGAAAATCTATTATTTTGACTCATTATCTGTAAAATACACTCATTGTTTTCATATTGGAAATTATTTCCATCTTGTATAGTATAGATATCAACAAATAAGACGAGAAAGGCATAGAAAATCATTTACATTACTGTTTCACAATAGTCACTTGAAAATATAAATCTCATTCTCTTGTTGTTATTGCTTTATCTGTCTCTCTAAACTTCAAGTGTTCTGCACAGAGATAAGGTCCACTGTGATTCTGTCATTGTGTTTCAATAGCTTAAGACACCAATAACTAGTGGCTTATGCACACTGTAACTTAGCGTGCACATTACTAAAAGCCTAAAAAACGCTAAAGACGAAAAATATCTTGCCTGATATTGGAGGGGGAAAGTCTCACTTGGATGTACCAATTAGGAAAGTTTTATTGTTTGTTTATTTTGAGTAACAATTGGAAATGCCTTCCTCAGAAAAGAAGGTAGAGAAAATTGCAATAAAACTGTAAAAATCCATGTAAGTGATTAAAATTTTAATTTAAACTAAAAAGTGACCTCCACTGGCTTTTCTTTTTATTTTTTAAAATTAATTCTTTCCCATTAATAAGCCCTGCCAGGTAATATACAGCACTGGGGAACCCAAGTGCTAATTTCTTTGTCTATCAGCTGTCTTTTCTTCCTTTTATACAGCATTTTAAAAACGTTTTTGAAATAGTTTCAGACTTACAGAAAGGTTGAAAGACCTGTAATAAGAATTCTCATATATTCTTCACCCAGATTTCCCAAATGTTAGTATTTTACCACATATGCTTTATCATTCTTTTTCTTTTACAATAGTATTAATAAGAATAAAATACTTAGGAATAAACTTAACAAAAATGTGGAACACTTGTACATTGACAACCATAAAGTACCAATGTAAGAAATTAAAAATGACCTAAATAAATGGAAATTTATCCCATGTTAATGGACTGGAAGATTTAATATCATTACAATAGCAACAATTCCCAAATTGATCCACAGATTAATCAAAATCCTTATAAACATCTCAGCTGACTATTTTTGCAGAAATTGATATGCTGATTCTAAAATTCATATGGAATTACAAGGGACTCAAAATAGCTAAAGCAATCTAGAAACAGAAGAACAAATTAGAACACTCACACTTTCCAATTTCAAAACTTAATACAAAGCTACAACAATTAAGACTATGTGGTACAGACATAAAATAGACAAACAGATCAAGACAACAGAAATAAATCCATACATTTATGAACAACTGATTTTGACATGAATGCCAAGACAACTTACTATAAAAAAATAATCTTTTCAGCAGTGCTGGGAATACAGGATTCCCACAGTCAAACATATAAAGTTGGACCTAACAGCTCATGTCATTCACAAAAATTGGCTCAAAATGGATCTTTTATATTCTGGTCACTATTTCCTTATTGATATACTGATATATGATTTAAAAATATTTTCTCCCATTCTGCAGGTTGTCTTTTTACTTTCTTGATATTGTTTGAAGCTAAAACTATAAATCTTTCAGAAGAAAACATATGCATAATTCTGCATGACATTGGAGTAGGCAATGATTTCTTTGCTCTGACACAAAGCACACAAGGACTTCATCAAAATTTAAAATTTTTGTACTTCAAAAGACATCAAAAAAGTGAAAAAACAACAGGCAAAATGGGAGAAAACATTTTCTAATCATGTATCTGATATGGTCTAGTATCCAGAATATATAAAAAATTCTTACAAACCAATAATCAACATTTAAAAAAATGGGCAAAGGACCTGAATAGACATTCCTTCAAAGAAGATATACAATGTCCTATAAGCACATGGAAAGATATTTATCATCATTAGTCACTAAGGTAATTAAAATCAAAACCACAAAAAGATGCCACTTCATATCCACTAGGATAGGTATAATAAAAAAGATAGATAGTAACAAGTGTTGACAATGGCATGAAAAAATTGGAATCTTCATTCATCGTGGGTGGGATTGTAAAATGGTACATTTTGGCAGTTCCGCAAAAAGTTAAGCACAGAGTTATCATATCACCAAGAAATATTATTCCTAGATAAGACATATACCCAAGAAAACTGAAAACAAGTCAACAAACTTGTTCATGAATGTTCGTATCAGCATTACTCATAATAGTCAAAAAGTGGAAACAACCTACATGTCCATCAACTGATGAATGTGGTATATTCATACAATGGAATATTATTCAGTCAGAAAATGGAATGAAGTACTGATACATGCTATAATATGGATGAGCCTTGAAAACATTATGCTGAAGTGAAATAAGCCAGTCACAAAAAGCCACTTTATATGGTTCCATACATATGAAATGTACAGAATGAGCAATTCCATAAGGACAGAAAGTAAAATAGTTGCCAGGGACTAGGGGAGGAGGAAATGGGCAGTGACTATTGATGCACAGAGGGTTTCTCTTTGCGTGATGAATGTTCTAGAATTAGATAGCAGTAATGGTTGTATGAGTTTTGTGCAATATACTAAAAACCACCTAACTATTTTTTAAAGGGGAAAATTTTATAGTATATGAATTATATTTCAATTTTTAAGTTGAGAAAAATGTGTTTCAAGACCTTTGTGGGTGAAAAGAGAAAAAACCAAAATAGCAGGGGGAACATTTGGGAGAACCCTTACTTGAGAGGAAGCAACCAGAGAATGTGGAGTTTACTATGTCCAACAGAACACCATGGTAGGCAGTGTCAAATTCTTCTGAGAACTGATTCTAAACGATGAACATGCTTAATACAATGAGTCGCACCCAATTTAAGTTCTCTCTCTTACAAAAGAAGCCTGGTTACTACTCTATACTCTTTCTTTAGTTGGAGCCAATCCTGCACATTATAGAAAGTAATCAAGCTATCTTCTTTCAAAATGTTTTACAAATCAGGCTTTTCACTGTCTGACTGACCTTTTCTCCATTAGACAGGATTAGTAAATGTTTACTCAATAAATTTAATATAAATGGGATCCCTTTATTATGACCCTGATCCTGATCTCATTTCATGAGCTTAGTTATTAAAACAAAACAAAACTATTCTCTTAACTATTTTATGAAGTAGTAACTTTATTACTTTATTGTTTTATTACATTATTATGCTTCCGCTCATATGCCTCTGCACAAGTTCTGCTGTGGTTTTCAAAACCAAAGAACAATCTCACCAGAAAATGACTGAAAACTTAAAAGTTCTGGTCATTTCAATTTTTACTCTGAAGACAGACATCCAAAGCGGTATTCTATGGACTATATGCGGGGGGTGGGGGGGGAGATATTCTTATGCTTCAATAACTGTCTAGTAAGTGAAAGCATTTTAGAAAAGAGCAGGTAGATGTGTAAATCAGTTCATTAAGAAACATTTTCCCTGCATCACTTTGTTTTGTCTTATTTTATTTTCTAGGGCATCTGAAAAGTACTAGGCTACAAGGAGACTGTCTGGGCAGCCAAGACAAAGTCTTGGCACTACTTTGAAATAAGATATGTCAGGTCTACCCTCCCGTATTATGTGACTGGCCTACTTAGAGGATATATATACACATGACAGTCAGAGAGACATCATCAACGTGGATGGTACAGTGTCATCTCATGGGCAATGTTTCTTGTAGCAGTGATATGTAGCCAAATTTAAAAGATTAAAATATGAAGGATAAAGAACCCAAAAATAAAACCCAAAATATCCAGAGTAACACCAATTAGCACAATTTAGCTCAAAACATCAAACAATACAGGCTTAAACTTTCACTTTTTTAAATTATATTTTCCAATAATAATTTCTAAATTGTCTTCTGTTGTTTATATTCCAAACTTCATGTTATATTTTACCTTACTAGTTCCAATGTGATTAAGACTTTTTAAGACTATATTTTGCCAATATAAAGCTCACAGAATAAATATTATCCAGTAATCTGAATGTAAGATTTAGGTACTAAGAGTCGTCAAGAAACATTTTATTACAATACTTTTTAACACCTGAATGTTGTCCCATGATCTATGACCTCAGGAATATTGGAATGAAATTGATACCTATTAAAAGAAGCATCAAGTACATTTTAAGGGACAAATCCATTCACATATTTCCACAAAGAGCAACCTGGGAATTTAAATTATAAAGGGAGAAAACACTGGGGATCAAAGTAACAGGTACTAATACTTTGTAAAAGCTGTCATGATACTAGTGGTTCTTCTGCTAACTATTTACAATAAGAATCACTACCATTTATGGGGTATCTACTATGTGCTAGATACTACATATAAACTGTCTTATTTAATCCTTAAAAATATTATTTCCCCATTTTACATATGAGAAAAAAAAGACCTGGTCAACTACTATGTCCAAGGGCACACACAAGATACGAGGCAGAGCAAGGTTTTCAATACAAGTTGGTCTAATTCCAAAATCTATCCCTACACTATACTAGGATGCTCCACCTTGTTCTTCTAAAGCAGAGCTGTGAGCTCAAATGTCAACAGAAGTATTGCAATTAAAATAAAACGTATGTTGTAAGCTAAACAAAGAATAAGGTGGTTTTGCAACCAAGCACACACCTGCCTATCTAACCTGGCCCCTTGATACGTACTGTGCAAGCATAACAAAGCGGCCAAACAAAATATGCCCACTGGTCACTAATTTTCTGGACCCATGTAAAAAAAATTACCATTTAGAAATCAGCAGATGAAAAGTAATCCTAGTAAGAAAGCATTTTCTTAAAATTAGTGGTTTTCATGAGATGTATAGGGCTAAAATCAGTCACCACTGAACAAATAAATAACACACTGACTATTTAAATGGTAACTCCTTCACTTTTAAACCCTGTACAAACCTTATAGCAATAATAAACTTTGTAGTAAAGTTTCATTTAATATAGGCAGTCCCCTATTTTTATGTACAACATTCTGAAAATGCACCTGAAGGCTTTATACAAGTCTAAAAGTAGATGTATATGCTTATCATGGTGGTTATGCTCTCAGAGTAATAAAAGATATAATCAAATTCCTAATTAAGGCTTTGAGGGCACTACCTGAACAGCACCCTCACCCCAAACCAGCAACCCAGGGAGCAGCAGATAACCCTCAGAGTTCACCTCAACAACCTGTGGCCTTGCAAATTAGAACCATGTATTTGTCCTTTCTACAGACTGACAGCCCATCCATGGATCAAACTCAACTCCCCATAAGAGCAAAAACTGGGCGGTAAAATGGAAGAGGGGTGACAGAAAGGAAAGGGCAAGATTGGGGGATCCCTGGGTAGATGGGTACCACTATAAGCAAACAAATCCCAGGCTCTGGCTATGTAGTAATCCAGAAAAGCACCTGGCAATCTAGGATTTCTGGGAGGCTCCCTCCACAAGGCAGGACACAGTGAAATTATTTAGACCATTGCCAGCCCAACTGCCTAAGCTAAAAAACATTGTCAATTATCTGGAGCAAGAAGAACCACAATGCAAGATCAAAATTATCGAGACTCAGGAAACAGACTATGGAAGATTCAATCCTAAATGCAGAAAGAAATTTGGGAAGTCAATAAAATATTCATAATAGGATTGTTATGAAAGTCAAGGACCACCAAATAAATATGTACTAACATTTTATATACACAAAGGAGGTTACCCATAATGTCAAGTATTATAAGCAGCAATGATACTCATGAGTATGTATTTCAGCTAAACAGAACTGCTGATTTAGAAACGAAATACATTGGTCTAGTAGGCATTCCTGAAATGACACTACCATGGATCTTATACATAATCTTATTTTTCAACCTGTTCTAATGTTATATTTTAATTAATATCATCCATCTATACATCATTGTATCAAGTTTTTGATATTGATCTTTTTATTGTTTTGTTGTATTTTTTAAAATATATCTTTATTGATATATTAAAGAGAGAGAGGAAAGGAGAGGGGGAGAGAGAGAGAGAGAAACATCAATGATGAGAGAGTCATTGATCAGCTGCCCCCTGCATGCCCCCGACTGGGGATCGAGCCCGCATCCCGGGCATGAACGGGGAATTGAACCCCGATCGCCTGGATCCTAGGTCAACGCTCAACCGCTGAGCCGGGCTATTGTGTTTTTAATAAGAGTATTTATTCAAAAATCTAATAATGTTTGATGCCTTTAGCTCATTTCTGTCTTCTCTACCTGCTCAACAGGACCTGTTAAATGCCAACTAACCAAAAATCCATCACTTAATCTTCTAAATAGATCGCTGAATGACTCTAACAAAGTCTAATACTTTTTAGCTAACACTGATAGTTTAGCCATTCTAACCTCATATATATTTCTTCCATATAAAAAAGTATACATCTGAGTACAGCTGACATTAGGACAACAAAAAACATACATCTCCCCTAATTCCACCCACAATTTACTTTTATAACCACCAAAGTTTCACATTAACACTCCTATCATATTCGAAGTTTATTGTTTATAAAGAACACACTAAATCAACATATTGCTTATATGCTCTAAAACTTCTTGATATAGTGACAAGGGAAAGAGGGTACAAATCACACAATTAATACTTACTTAGAGGTGATTTTTATAATATACAAAAATGAAAATTAAATTTAGATAAATGAAAGAAAATTCTCAAAATAAATAATAACTTAAATCACTATTGTTCCTAAATCAATAGCTCATTTCCTTTGTATTTATGTATGTGCTTTCAGCAGCAAATAGTGGATAATTTGGTAACTCAATTCCAAATTTAGGCAAGTATTTAACCTGCCTCAAATGAAATAATTTTAAACTACCAGTTAAAAATTTGCAGGTTGCAAATTTCTATTACTAAAAAAGTAATCACGAGTTCCCAGGTGTGAAGAAAATATTACCTGAACAGAAGTACTTAAAATACACTTTGCAATTAAATACCTAGTAATCATTAAACAAGGCAAGAATTATAAGGTTTACGGCGGGCAGCAATCAAACACTAATTTATAACAGGTTTCTGGAAACTATGAACCCAACTGGCAGATTACTAATTACTAGGAAGGAGAAGGGAATCTCGGTTCTAAGGATCCCTGTAACAACTTATATAGAGATGTAATAGGACCTAACTACATTGTTCCTTGCACAGAACAGAGGTACAATATTTTTGTTGAAGTCCTGTAGAGTATACCCACAGTCTGTTGGAAGATAGTCATCAGTGGTAAAGTCATTCATGGGGGCTTTAAGTAAAACTGAGAGAGGAAGTCCAACATATTCAGCATATTCTCTACAGAGAAAGAAAAAATTAAGCTGGCAAGATGACAGTGATCCAACAAGATCTGTCTCCTGTGTTACAAAAGATGTAGGAGGCTGCTTTAGAACTGACTAAAAAAATCCCCTGGAAGACAGTAACAGATTTTTTATAAAGTAACCTGTGAATTATAACAATAGGATGTCACCACATATCTAATCCCCACACCCCCACCCCAGTTTCTGAGGTACTAAGTAGGCAATATTCTTCAAGAGGGGGAAAAACTTCCTAAACATATCTTAAATTTTAAAAATAAAAGGCAAGTTTATCAGGGGAAATATGCATTCATTAAAATTAAGAAATTTTGTTAGAAGACAAGCATGCAGCCTGATGACGATGACTAGAACCAAGCGGCTGACATCAGAATGACGCGTGTGTCTGAAATACTCTAATGGCCTATGGGCTAACAGAACATAGAATCAAGGTCCTGTTTCCCGGCGCTATATCTAGATTATCGGTCTAAATCCTTGTTTATAGTTTGTAGAATTGGATTTTATTGTAGAAAAAGACTGAATCAATAACAGAACCAAAGTAAATGACTCTTCCAACAATATAATCAATCAGTCACCCAGCCTCAAAACCTGGAAGTTCCTACTCCTTTCACTTAATGCCTTATAATTAATCAATTGATAAAAACTAGTAAGTCTTCTCTCAAAATGTTTCTTATCTAATTAGCATAGCCTCAAAATTTCTCCCTCAAATACTGAATGGTTTTGTGGTAGGCTTAACATATGTCCACAAATTCTTTGCTGCTCCTCCTTCCAGGAGGTGGAGCTTAACTCTCCTTCCCTGGACTGTGAGCTGGACTTACTGACTTGCTTCCACTGGAAATCCTATGAGAAAAATAGCAACTCTGCAGCGGAAAAATCTGATGACGGAGTTATCAAATGCGGCACGGTATCCTGGATTGGATCCTAGGACATCAAAGGGTATTACTGGAATAACTGGTGAAATCTGAATAAAGTCTGTAGTTTAGTTTATATACTACATGGGTGTTAATTTCTTCATTTTGATCTAAGGTTATAGTGGAAGCCAGGAAAAGATACATGGGAACTCAGTATATATTTTTGCAACACTTATAAATCTAAAATTATTTCAAAACAAAGGGTTTTTTTCAAATTCCTTTTCCCCCCTCAATTTCTTAACCGTATCTGCCCTTACTTTCGGAGAGCTACCACCCTACCTCATAGGCCTTACCACTATTACTGATTTTCTAGATTCCCATGTCTTTAGGATCTGCCTTCTCCAATATCTGATATATATTGAAGAATCAATCTCAATAATTTATATCATCTTGCTTATCAAAAACTATAGACTTTCATATTCAAAACTATAAATGACTCCTTGGTGCCTCAATACCACTTACTTTTAAGCTTATCACAAAAGGGCATCAGCAAAACAGCCATCCACTGCTTTCCTAACCTTATTTTTCTACAAGAGATACTTATATTTTATTTTTAATCATAGACTAATGACAATTTAAATTTTTAAAAATTTAGTAGTAATACTGGGCATTCTGGGCAATAAAGGGGAATTTAAAAGAAAGTACAAATTTTGCTTTTAGAAAATTTACAATCTTGTTAGGTACAAAGAACTCCTAAAATTCAACAATAAAAAATAACTATGACCAAAGACCTTAAAAGACACCTCACGAAAGAAGATGTACAGATGGCAAACAAGCATATGAAAAGATGCTCCACATCCTACATCAGGAAAATGCAAATTAAAACGAGACACACACCTATTAGAATAGCCAAAATCTGGAACACTGACACCACCAAATGCTGGTGAGGATGTGAAGCCACAGGAACTCTCATTTACTGCTGGTGAAATGCAACATGGTGCAGGCACTTTGGAAGATTGTTGGGCACTTTCTTACAAAACTACATATTCTTACCATATGAGCCAGCAATTACGCTCCTCGGTATTTACCCAAAGGAGTTGAAAATTTATGTCCACACAAAAACCTGCACATGGATGCTTATAGCACCTTAATTCAGTCACACTAAAAAGAAGTGTACCATCAAGCCATGAAAAGACATGGAGGGACATTAAATGGATATTATTAAGTGAAAGAAGCCAATCTGAAGACTATACACTATATAATCCTAACTCTATGACATTCTGGAAAAAGCAAAACTATGGAAACAGTAAAAAGATCAGTGGCTGTGGTAGAGGGAAATGAGTAGGCAGATCACAGGATTTTCAGGGCAACGAAAATACTCTGTATCATAATGATGGATTTATGTCAATACACATTTCTCTAAACCCATAGAATGTACACCGAAAGTAAATCCTAAGGTAGACTATAAACTTTGAGTGATTATGACGTGTCAGTGTAGGTTCATTGGTAAAAATGTGCCCTTATAGCAAGTGATAACAGGGGAGGCTAAGCATGTGTGGCAGCAGGGAGTATATAGGAAATCTTTGTACCTCCCTTTCAATTTTGTTGTAAACCTTTATCTGCTCTAAATAAAAAAAATCTTAAAATTTTTTAAAACTATATTTACACATACACACACACACTATATATATAAAACATATTTTCTATCTAATCCTTTTAAACTGTTTCAATTGGTTACTTTGGTTCCCTTTCCCTCTTTTCATTTGATCTTATGAGCCAATTAAACCCAAGTATCCATTTTGTCTTTGTAAGTGATCTGACCTCCCCTTACATTTCATTCTTTGCGTGCTACAGATGTGGGAGAGAGCACTGATGAGAGTCAAGCAAACTGGGGCATAGACCCGACTCTGCTTGTAACCACAGAACTTCTCTAAGTTTTAGACTCTCCATCTCTAAAATGTTTATGGGCTAAATGGCATACTGGTTCCTTTTAGCTCTAACTTTTTACAATTCTCTGTAACAGATACAATTAAAATAAATGTGAAGGGATTCTGGGAAATGGTGATGAAGAATTGGTAAGCATTAAATAGCTAAATAAAGCTTGAAGGGCTACAGCTACATCAATATGCAAAGGATAATGTCAAGAATTTGTGCAGACATATGTTTTCTTTCTCTTGTGTAGATACGTAGGAGTGGAATTGCTGGGTAACATTATTAATTCTATAATTAACTTTTTTAAACTG
Source organism: Miniopterus schreibersii (assembly GCF_964146895.1). Taxonomy (NCBI): domain Eukaryota; kingdom Metazoa; phylum Chordata; class Mammalia; order Chiroptera; family Miniopteridae; genus Miniopterus; species Miniopterus schreibersii. The sequence goes on along the minus strand of NC_138119.1, from coordinate 19,165,189 downwards.
CCAAACTGTTTTCCAAAATGGTCATACCATTTCACATTCCCACCAGTAATATATGAAGGTTCCAATTTCTCCACATCCTCAACGACATTTGTAAATGTATGACTTTTTGATTATAGCCATTCTAGTGGGTAAGAAATGTTATAATATTGCTGTTTTAATTTGCATTTCCTTAATGATTGATTTTGAGCATTCTGATATGTGCTTACTGGCCATCTGTATATCTTTTTTTTTTTTTGAGAAATGTTGCAAGACTACTTACTTCTTAAGTTTTTGTGTGCTTCCATCAGGAGACACATAGTATATGATTGTCTTTCTTTTGGGAATGTTATCAACTATTAGACTCATAATCAATCAATTAATCAATTCATTCATTGATTTTGAGTTTGTCATTCCGTCTTCATTTATTAGCTGGAATATTTTGCCTATTCTTATGGCATGCCAGTCACTTTAGTTGTCTAATGCTCATTTGATAACTGCACCATAAAAAACTAGCCACATAGCTATTTAAGTTCATTAAAATAAAATAAAAATTGTAATTCCTTAGTTACACTAGCCACATTTCAAGTGCTTAATAGTCACATGTGGCTCGGGGCTACTATATTGAACAGCACAGGAAGAGAACATTTCCATCACTGCAGAAACTTACTGGACAGTGCCATTTTACAGTACATTTTCAGGAAGGGCTAAAGGGGACAATATTCCCTGGTTTGTCGCATATTCATAAAAGTATGTGCTTTTATACTTTAAGGTCAGTTTGTGTTGATACAGAATCTTTGGTTATACATGTTTTGTAGCTATTGGTGCTTTTTTCTTGTTTGCTTATATTTTGAGATTCATGGGAATATTTTATCTAGTTTTGTTATAAATATTATCTGAATTATTGGCTTAAGTATCCTGGTTTTCTGTTTTTATGAAGGGATTTAGGGAAATTAAAATATGCAGCCTTCATCACCATTTTAAAAACATTTTTAAAAAACACCTCAGAAAAATCTATAAAAGATGAAATGTTTAAGGAACAAGCTACGTAATGACCTGACAAAGAGTGAATTTACAACTCCAACTCTCCTAAAATAGGACAATACTTTTGCAAATGGAAAAAGTACAAGTTGAATCATCTAAAGCAGAAACCAACACTAACGGAACTCACAATGTTTATACACGGGGAGTTATGGCAGTTTCCAAATCCAGTACAGTAACAGCCATTTCTAGTCTAATTGTTTCCATTAGCTAATGAAGTAGTATAACCAATGTTCAGACAATAGGTAACTATCAGAGTGATCCTATTTGCATGTTAAATGTAATTTATTTTAAGTGCAACAGAAAATCATTCAGACTGCACTATTTGATCAAATCTGCCTTCCACTTAGGAAGGTGGGAGAAGGAAAGATTATGGTAAAGTGTTTACATAGACTAAAGGACAGTTTTGATTTCATATAAAGAAGAGCATCCTTTTTGTTTTTATTTTTGTTGTTGACACTATTACGGATGTCCCTCATTTCCCCCCCTTTGCCCACCTCTACCCAGCCCACGCTCCACCTTCTCCCCTGGCCTGCACCACACTGTGGTCTGTGTCCGTGGGCTACGCATATATGTTCTTTGGCTAATCTCTTTATCTTCTTTTATCCAGAAGAGCATCCTTTTTACAGTGGATAGTTTGTTCGAATGTGGCTCATAGAGGGAACATGGAATCTTTCTCCAATTGATACTCAAAAAGTTTGGCAAAAAGGGAAATTAAGGCAAAATATGGGAAAAGGCAAGACAACAAACACTATAAAGTAAATAACATAAAATTAAGAAGAGATGACAAGTAGAAGGAAAGATCACCATGGTTGAAGAGGCATTGGCAGAAATATTGAAGCTAAGGAAAACACTGAATTAAAACCACAACAAATTTAGAATTTCTTGTATGGACAATGTGTACAACAATGACAAACAAAACCAAAAAAATCCACTTTATGAAACAAGTTTTACTTAATCATGTTCCTTAACAGGCTTTTGGCATGTTCCTTAATATAAAAGGTTAAAACTCCCACAAGTGCCTAGTATATTCCCTTGTATTTAGCAAATACTCAAAAAGTTCCTAAGAATATAAATTCATTCCCTGTAATTTAGAAATATCTGAAAGACTTCCCAATTTTCATATCAATATCCAGCACATAAATTAGTGAATAGTTTAGATAGCTTGTGTCTAGAATAAACTAGGTCAACATGATACTTTTACACTATTGTTTCCCCCCCAAATTTTTTTTTTACAAATACCAATATGATTTTATTCAAACACAGGCAGGATCAATGACTTTCAGAGGTGAGTAAAAACAGTAAGTTAAAAGCATGGTTAGAATTTCAGACAATCAGATAAAATGTTTGAAGGAGGGGATTTCCCCTCCTCTCCTACTGATTAATTCAACACAGCATAAAAACAATTTTATCTATAAATGCCCTTATTACCAAGCAAATGAACTGGAGGGGATCCTCCCCCCCCCAAACTTAAAACTTATGAACTGTTTATTTCTAGAATTTTCCATTTAATATTTTTGGGTTTTTTTTCATTGTATTTGTTGATATATGCCTTCTTAATTCTTTTTTCCTTTTTACTGTTCAAAATATTACAGATGTCCCCTTTTCTCCCCATTGACCCCTTCCACCCCGCACCCACCACCCTTCCCAGTCCCTCACCACACTATTGTCTGTGTCCACGGGTTATACATATATGCATATAAATTCTTTGGTTAATCTCTCCCCTCACCCCCCATCTTCCCTCTGAGATTCCTTAGTCTAATCCATGCTTCCATGTCACTGAATCTATTTTGTTCATCAGTTTATTAAGTTCTTTAGATTCCACATATAAGTGAGATCATGTGATATTTTTCTTTCTCTGACTGGTTTATTTCGCTTAGCATAATACTCTCCAGGTCCATCCATGCTGTCCCAAAGGGTACGAGATCCTTCCTCTTTACAGCTGCATAGTATTCCATAGTGTAAAGTCCCATAGCCTTTTTATCCACTCATCTACTGATGGGTACTTGCGCTATTTCCAGATCTTAGCTATTGCAAATTGTGCTGATATGAACATAGGGGTGCATATATTCTTTCTGATTAGTGTTTCAAGATTCTTAGGGTATTTTACACTGGTTTAGGTCATTCACTTGGCATAATACTTTTTATTATCTATATTTAATAGAAGAAAGGAAGAGAAGGTGAAAGGAAGAAAGAAAAAGAGAACCTGTCACAGTAGTCCTGTTTTCTTCCAAATCAGAGAAACAACAGGAAAGTGGAAATTACAGTAAAAGAAAGTGTAATTTGCAAAATTACAAAGGCAATCTCCAAGATTACCTAAATAAACCCACACACTTAATGATATTCACTTAAGTGTACAATAACTTTCAGTCGCCATGGACAACTCTCCAAATTTCTAAACTTTAACCTAGTTAACAGTAAAGAATAAAATAGATGAACTACATTAAGCCTGTTGATTATGCTTTTAATAAAATCACCGTGTTAAATTATATTATTTAGAAGACAGTAATTAATTGGTTTTCATTCAAACAACTTAAGGTGTATATTTGAAACTTGGCCCTTATGGGTCAAAATTAAAAGTCAAAGCAGTTTACCAAGTCTTACCCGTTTCTGTCACTTCTTTTTTCTAATTCCTTACTCATGGTTTTATATCTTTTTTAAAAAATGAGTAAAGAAAAAAATTAACATCAGAGAAATACCAGTAACTCCAGTGTAGATGCTTATGGTATGCTAACAATTATTCATTTTATGGCAAGGCTGAAAAATGAAACCCACATCACTTCAGGAATACAGGTGCTCAGTAAGGCATGTTTTCTCTGGTTATACATGTATATACAACCTAGTTCTGTCACTGCATCTCAGACCACCAGGGAAAGAACACCTTAATTATACAGTATCATATGTTTGTGAAAGTGAGCCTGTGTGTTCATATATATTTTAATGGTGTGTTCATATTCACTTACCCATTTTACTCATATAAACAAACTTAAAATAAGGAGGGTAGAATGGAAGGTAAAAGTTAAGACAATTAAAATATCCAATCCTATTATAAAAGTTCAAAATAGGACCATTTGAGTCATCTACCATAAGCATCTCCTTTGGCATAACCAATTTAAAGAAAGATTTAATTATAGCTGTAATTTGCAATTTCATAAATAACCCAAGTTGTATAAAATAAATGAACCGATCTTAAAACAGCTGGAAATAGACAAAGGCTACTGCTAAAAGGAAGCATTTTATGCAATTAAGTAACTTTGGCATTCATACCATACCAAGCCTTTATATAGACATCCCCACCCACAGCTTAGCCTGACATCCACCATGCTGAGCCTGGTTAGTGTGAGAAAGGTTACTGCGACCCATCACTGTGAAAATTAATAGCTTTATAATAGATGAAGAAATAAAGGTATGGTGCAGCAACCTTGCAGCAAATATAATTTGCTACCAAAAAAAGCGTAGGCAAAATCCATTCATAACATTCTCTTCCCAGGGCCACCAACAACTTAATTCATTATTCAAATGCCAAAGAGAGCAGCAAGCACACATACTCAGCCAATAAGTCACCATTATAAAAGCTGCATAAACATTTCCAGCTCAATCATCTAAGAATAATAGAATGAGACAGGAACAGGTTTCCCAAGCATCTCAGCAATAAAACTTGCAACAGCTTTAAAAGCAACATGATTACATGCAAAAATGAGCCCAACATATATTTTTTAGTGTCTTGTGGAATAATTTATATATCCCAAGTTTTCTCTAATTTTCTTTTTGAACATCGAAAACAAAGAATGCAATCTGATTAGAACTGGTAAGCGTTCAATAACTAAATAAAGCTACACCTTCATCAATTTACAAAAATAATGTCAGAACTCCCTTAGGACTCCACAACTTGAGTAAGAGAAGAAATAAGAAACAACATCCCTCTCTATAGTGAAAAATCAAAGTATAATCTGTCTTATTTCCCAGAAGCACCTATTTAAAGCCCTCTGGATACAAGTCCATGGCAATAACCCATATTCTTTCCTTTTTAAATTTTTATTGTATTGTATGTTCACCACCCCAAGTCCTTCTGTCACCATTTACCCCTCCTTTACCCTATTTTAAGTCCCCTGCCCCTCTTTCAGTCTGGTAATCACTGTCGTCTGCATCTATGAGAGGTGTGTATGAGTGTTAGTTTAATCCCTTCAACTTTTTCTTAATCCCTTCACCATGTTCTTTCCAATAAGAAATTATAAGATCTTGCTAATGATGACTAAATTTATTGCTAGATGACTAAAATTAATTTATTGCAAATTTTCTTTTTTTTTAATGATTTTATTGATTTTAGGGGGGAGGGAAAGAGGGAGGAAGGGAGGGAAGGAGGGAGAGGCAGAGGGAGAGGGAAAAGGAGAGAAACATCGAAGAGAGAGAAACACTGACTGGTTGCCTCCTGCAGGCACCCCAGCCAGGTATTGAACCTGCAACCTGTCTGGGAATCCAACCTGCGACCCTCCGGTGACAGGAGGATGCTCAATCAATTGAGCTACACTGGGCAGGGCTTTGTTGCAAATTTTCAATGATCAAAAATTTTCAGAATTACCTACTGTATCTCAATGGAAACAAAAACTATTATTTCCCTCACTGGAAGAAAATGCTACTTTCCTATCCAACATACATACACTCCTCTTCCTGCCTTAATAATGGGGTAGCAATACACCTAGTTTAGTTTCCCTATAGCTGGATGGGGCCCGATGTCTAAATTCTGGCCAATGAGATTAAATGATGTGTGGGACCTGCTGGGAACGTTGTTTTTATGTGACTGACTTAACTGAATGATAGAATCTTTAGGCCTTTTCCCATTCCTCTTTGCTACTACCTGGAATATTAACACAACAACTGAGCTCCTGTAGTCACATGGGACTATAAGGTCACCTTAAAGATGGTTCCTGGAAGATGAAAACATTTTAACTATTTTAAATGGTTGATGGTCCTCCAAAGGGCACAGCACATAAACAAATACACATTATATCTATGATATTAAAATTTCATGGTGCGGGTATAAAAGACTCATTGAGATTTTGCTTTTCCAGTCTAACAAGTGAAGAGCTCACAAATACATAACTGCCAAAAATTGGAAGCAAACAAGACTGTTCTGATAGGTACATGTATAAACAAACTGTGGTATATCCATAAAGGGGAGCATTATTCTACAATAAAAAGAAATACACTATCAAGCCACGAAAAGACATAAAGGAACCCTAAATGCCCATTGCTAAGTGAAATAAGAGTCTGAAAAGGCTACTTACTGTATGATGCTAACCATATAACATTCTGAAAAATGCAGAACTATAGAAACAGTAAAATGATCAATAATTGCCAGGAACTCAAGGGAAGAGGAGAGGGGAAGAAAGATGAAGTAGAACATAGGGCACTTTTGGGGGCAGTGAAGCTATTTTATATGAGTGTAATGGTGGACACATGACGTCATGCATTTGTCAACACCCACAGAACTGTACAGGAAGAGAACCTGCAACCCAGGTACTGCCGTTGACTAGGAACCAACTGAGACCCTTCAGTGCGCCAGCAGACACTCCAATTGTTGAGCAACACCACTGAGCCAGGGCAGAATCCATTAGATATCTTCTTAAAATCTACTCCCTAATATCAATGTAGGAAAAAAACAAATAGCAGAAACTTACATTTCTTGTATTAAGTAAAATCATAGTCTTCTGCTTATTATTGGCAATTTTACTACCCTCATTTACCTCTTCTGCCTGGTCATCGCCTCTCCTTTTTATTTATTATGTATCTATAACATTAAGAAATTTAATGGTGGTGTTTTTTTGTTAATCCTCACCCAAAGATATTTTTTCCATTGATTTTTTTTTTTTTAGAGAGAATGGAAGGGAGGCGGAGAAAAAAACATCGATTGGTTGCCTCCTGCACACGCCCTGACGGCCCCAGGATGGAGCCTGCAACTGAGGAACGTGCCCTTGACTGGAATTGAACCCAAGACCCTTCAGTCCATGGGCCAATGCTCTAATCAAGCCAAGCCAGCTAGGGCATTAGTTTTCTTTTTCAAAATATCCAATGGAAAATGCTTTGTGTTCCACAAAGAAAAGGTATTATATAATCTTAAAATTATAAATAAATCAGCCAACCACTCTTGTTATATTTCTAATACATACTAAAAATAGCTAATACTTATATAGCATTTACTAGGTGGCAGGTACTAAGTACTTTATATATTAACTAATTTGATACTCGAAAGAAGTCTTTGAGGTAAATACTATCATAAAATCTATGAAGGTGGGCTGCATGCTGTAATCCTAGAAGATATCAACAAAAAAATTTTTATATAACTTCATCTCTACTGTCATCTGGCTGACAGTAAGACATAGCAATCATAAAAATACATCCTGATTACAGAGCACTTAGAATGTGAAAAAATGTTTGCAGCTCAGAATCTAAGGAAATAGGGCACTTCCATCCCATTTTCAAAATGAGGGAACTGATGAATGAAATGGTTATACGATTTGTTGAAAGTTATATGGCTCACAGATATAATCTTACCATGACTGTCATTCTGGAAAGAGACCAACACAATGTCTGTGATGCATTACAGAGAAAACACGCATGATAAAATCAGTTCTAATTCTTGACACTATTTGAAAAAGCATTTTGTAAAAAACTTTCACATTTGTGATATATTCATAAAAGGCATAAAAGAACCATCATTTTGAGAGCAATACGCAACAGTATATGATATTATTCATCTGACTATGTCTGTGAACTTTAGGAAAATTAGCTCATGACTTTAAAATGGTCATCAATTATTCCTCTCCCCTTTTGATAAAGGTGCCAAAAGGCCTTCAGATTCCAGAGTCCCTGCCTGTGTAGTTAAATGAAGACATCAATCGCCATTTTTCTATTCCTACAATAATCTAAATTCTTAACTGATGTGTCTAAAAGTATTTAACCTTCATTTTAACTTTGTCATTCACGTGGAGTATTTGTTGAAAACATAAGAGTGACAGAAAATTTATATTAGCCATAGGAGGTAATATGTAAATTCCCTCTCAACTGAATCTTGCCAATCAATAACTTTATTCTCCAGGACTATACCTGGGAACTTAAAGACATAAACAGATAAAGTGCATGATACTAGACTGATACTGGTTTGGGCAAATCAACTTTAAGTGAATCTTTGGGGTTAATTGGCTCATTATATGAGATGAAAATTTATTGAAATAGAGTGAACTGGGGGAAAAAAAGCAAATTAACATTAAGTGTCATACAATAAGTGCTAAGTGGTGGGAATTTTTTTTTGCTTACCTAAATATTTAAATAAAATATAAATTATATATTTTATAATTTTCAATAATGCACCTGAACTACTTCTATAATAATAAAAGGGTTTATTTTTGTTTTTTAAGGAAGGGGACAGAAGGAAACAGAACAGAAGGTAAGAAGGAAGGGGGAGGAAGGAAAGAGGAAGGATAGACAGAGGAGGCGAGCAAGGGGAGGTAAAGAGAAAGGAAGAAGGAAGGAAGGGAAAAGAAGGAAGGTCAGACATAGCTTCAGAACGAGACAGACCTAGGGTCAAATCTCGACTGTAAGGGGTGTGTGACCATGGGCAAGCTACTCTGTTTCTAGAGAATATCACCTGTGTTATAACATGTTTATAAGAATTAAATGAGAAAACTACCTACCTAATATACACTAGCTAAAACACTAAAGAGTAATTAAATATTAGTCATCTTCTCTTCCTTCTCCATAGCTAACAGAAGATCGGAAAACACACCCACCTCCTCCCCTGGGTGCTTCTGGAAAGTGGAAAGTGGGAGAGAAGTGAGTGCATCTCCATTTCCGCAATGTCTAATCCAGAAGAGCAGGAATGGTGAATAAAAATGTTACTCACTCCAGACACATTATATATTTTTACTTAGTTAAAAAAGTATTTGGTACTGATTTAACTACATCATCCAAGTCTCAGCCATTATCTTTTGGCCACAGACAAATCATTTCACAAAATCCTTAACTCTGCTGTTGACTATTATGAAAGTCAAAACATTTGACTATTTGAAAGCATCAGTCAGCATCCAAAGCTGGCTCTTCTTAAAAGCACTGACAAGATTTTTCACTGCGTGAAATAAAACTCCCAAACTTTCAGAAAGTCATTTAAGAGTCAACAGGTTAACAAACTAAGCTCCAGTATTGTCCCATACTACCTATCCCAGGTGATAGATGCCTAGCAATAGAATGCTGTCAGCATGGAGAGAAAAAAGGCAATGGGAGTATATGTGCCTTAGAAGTGTTCCAGAAAATCTGCTTAGCCAACAGTGAAAACTGTGCAGTGTTCCATAGAAAAACAACAGAGGGAGACAGTAGAACTCACTTCAAATGCTCAGTCCCAAACTTCCTTAAAAATGCAGTAATTGAAAAAAAGAGGGCAGAGGAAAAAATAACTTCTGGGAGCAGAAACAGAACAGAGGAGGGGGAGGTTCTATCTCAGTTCCTGCAGTTATTTTAAAGTTCTTACTGAGAAAGGATCATAGACCCACATGAATCTCTCCTTTACAAAAGTTTATTCATTGGATTTTGAAAATAGAAAAAAAACTTCAAACCAAGTCATAAACATAAGAACCTCAGATTCTGAAGAAAAATAAATCCCTCTTCAAGGATTAACTGCAGCCTAGTGTCTCAAAATTTAGGAAATCAAGAGTTACAGCCTTCATGGATTTAAACTCTCCAATGCTTTCCACCACATTCAGAATTAAATACAAATAAATGCTTGCCATAACCCCAAGGGGCCTTAAGATCTGGCTCCAGCCTACTTCTCCAATGCTATCCCCACTATGCGCCAGACACAAAGCCTTTAATTTCTTTTTAGAACTGTCAAGTTTGTCTTCACCAGAGCTTTGCACATGTTACTTCCACTGTCTGGATAGAGCTGGACCTTTAGGTCTCAGTTTAAATAAATCTCCTCAAGAAAACCTTTCCTGACTGCCTTTCTCTTCATTCCTGAAGGGAAATGAGTAAAATGAAGGTAACTAACATTTACTGAATATGTAAGAGCCGCTAGGCAACCCTTCACATGATTTCCATTTAATCTTCACAATAAACCTCAGAGATTAAATAGCTGGTCCAAGGTCACATAGGTAATATATAACAAAGCAAATATTTGAGCCCAAATTTAATTCCAAACCCACCATCTTTCTGCTACACTGTATTGCCTCTCTGTTTAAATAAAACTCACTAGGAAGAAATACTTAATTAAATTCAGAGCTCCAGAAAGGACAGCAGTTTACATAAAGATCTATAAACTGACAGTCTGGGTAATTAGCTCTGTATTCAGAACTCTCACTTGGCATCTGTATTTCTTTCACATTAGCAATTAGCTAACTAGGATAACTAAAGAAACAACAACAGCTATTTCTTCTAAGACTCAAAGAGTTCATAAGGTATGTTTAAAATGCTTCTATTTCTCTTCTATACTTTATACATTTTGCATAACAGATAGATCAAAAAGTTAAGTTACAGCATTTCTGAGTTTACCCTAAGGAATTCAACTAATAGATATTCAGGAATGTCACAGCTTTTTTTTTCAATGAAAAGACAAGATTTTTAACATCCTGCAATAAGGTTAATAAATTGGAACAATACTGAAGCAATGTTAATTTGAAAGAGCAAACTGCAAACACTCTGGAAATACATCATATGTTTTGTATATGCCTAACCTTCCCAACGAGGACTAGACTACTCTAGAGAGGAGTCTTTTGCCTATACAAATCTGCAATACCTTGTAATGGAAGGGCTCAAGATAGTTTTAAATGTCAATTACTAGGAAAAAGAAACCGATTTTCTTTTATATCTCATTTAGTATTAAAACACATGTCCACAAATTCTTTAGCATTCCTCCCATTAAAATATGAAGCCTGAAGTAGAGCAAAGGGAATATAGTCAATAATATTGTAATAACTATGTATGGTACCAGGTGGGTACTGGAAATATTGGGGGGGGTCAATTTGTAAATTAGATAACTGTCTAACCACTATGCTGTACACCTGAAACTAACAGTATAAAAAATAGTAAATGTCAACTGTAATTGAAAAATAAAATAAAATAAAATAAATATGCTGTTTTTGTTCCTGTCCTATGAGTCATCTGATTATCATTAAAATATTTTACCTGTGAGAATTCAATGGGGAAGTAAATATAACCTTAGGGTAAAAAACACCACCATGTAGCCTAATTCCCCTCCCCTTAAGGGTGGCTAGGCTCAGTGACTCACTTCTAAGGAAAAGAGTAAGGCAGAAGTAACAGTATGTGGTTTCCAAGATAGTCACGTAAGGCACTGCAGCTTCTGCCTTGCTCCCTCTTTCCGATCACTCACTCTAGGGAACACTAGCAACCATGTCCTGAGAATACTAAAACAGCTCTACAGAGAGGTCAATGTGGCTAGGAACTAAGGCTTCAAACCAACAGCCAGAGAGGAAGTGAACTCTAACAACAGTCATAAGAGTGAGTCATCCTCCGGACCCAAACAAGCCTTCAGATGACATCTTGACTATACTGCTATGACACCCTGAGCCAGAACCAAGCTGTTAACTGCTCCTGAAATTCTGATCCACAAAGCTGTGAGATGGAGGGGGCTTATACAACATTACAATTTAAAATTAAGAAATATCTCAATTATTAAATTCCTCATCGTGTTTCTTATGAGCATCTGCCTCAACCTTTTTCCTTTCTCAACACTCATCAAAATCTTGGGGAGCAACACAGCTATTTATTTAGAAAAGCAACCCCCCCCCCGATCCTGTCACAGGATCTGATTTGACAATCCCTGATACAGAACATAATTATCTGAAAATAAATGAAGTGCCCTTTAGATGTTGAGTACAGTAAGGAAGATAAGAGGCTTTGCCTGACTTAGCACCCAAGCTCTCAACCCAGGCTCTCCTAGGATTCCTAACTGGTGTGACTTATCTAAACCTCAGAGGGATTCCCCTACTCTCTCTTTCACAGGAGCCCTATGAACAGGCTTTCATGGGGAGCAGGTAAGAGTCCTACCAAGAATATTTATGGAAACTCTAATATACTAACATGCCTAATTACATATAAGGCACATCTTCAAAAATTTTTAGACAATAGGTTACACAATTTAAATTAATACTGCTCCCACCAAACATGCGCCCTCCTCAAAAAAACACACACACTCAAAAACAAGAACAGGGAGTTGTTTTCTGGTGGCACCTTTTTAGATTAAGAAAAGTACATAACCTTGCACACATGCCACATTCAAGTTGGTCCTGCTGCTCAAAGAACGCCAGGTTTACTGGTGGCTGATAAAATGTGACCAAAGTGGTCATGGAAAGGCAGATGACAGGCATTTTGTTTCATGCCATTTAGACTTGCCCCCCCCACACACCCAAAAAAAGGAAGCAAAATACATAAAAGTGAAGCTAGGTCCTCAGGCAAGTTTGTTAAGGGGCTGGAAGTAAGGAGAGGAAGAGAAAGGATACAGTAAAAGAAAGATGACAGCAAAGCACCGAGTTCTAACAGACTCCAAATCTCCAAATTATACTCTTAACTCATGGATTTCACTTTCCTGCCCCAAACTCTTGTAAAAGTATCATTTAAATTTCTGAATTGCAAAAGGTGAATGAAATCGATATAAAAGATGTACAGATCATACAGTTAAAGCACTCATTCACCAAACCTCAAGAAAGATCCATCCTTCTGTTCAACTTCTAACTCCAAGTTAAATAAACATCCAGAGAGATTTCTCCCCACTTTAAACAGTAATCATTCACCAACTCATCACTGGGGAAATGCTTCTACTATAGTACTGAACTGTTACTTAAAGTTTTTATTTACTTTCTCTTCTTTTAAGCATGTATTTATGTTGTGAAAATAAAATAAGCTCATAGCAAAAATTTCAAAATATAAAGTCATAATCTCCCACATCCAGACCTTACTTCCATTTCCCTGAGCTAATGATAATCCAGTGTCTTGTGTATCCATTCAGTTAGAAATGATTTACTTTTCACACGCTTGTATTCTATTTACTTCCGGAGGAGCCATGCTTTATATTTATTTGTATCCCACCCAGCACCTTGCATACAGTAGAAAATAAATATTTGTGGATTTAATTGTGATTACAAAGTACCTGCTGTTCATTTACTCCTGGATTTAACAATTCCAATAAACAAAATTTGCTTGTTTATATACATTTCATGAAATGAGTAAATCTACCAAAAATCATAGTGCCAACAAGATAACTGGAACAAAAAATATAAGTTACTTGTCTATAGACAATAATAAAATATTTGACCTTCCAGGAAAAAAAAATCTTAAGTGTCACACATGGTATCTTACCATAGTAACACTTTGCATATTTGGAGTTAAACTATCTAGTAATTACACTATTCTCACTTAGGACCTGCTCACTTTTAGACTGGAAGCAACACTAAAACGTTTGCTTATCTGATCTTCAAACTGTTTTTATCAGACAGTGATAAAAACTGGTATGGTACTATGACAGTATGAAATTATTTTTTAAAGAGCCTCAAAATGAAGAAACAAAAATTAGAAAAGCAGATATAAAGACTCAAGGAAAAAAAAGGCCCAAGGAGAATTTTAATATAGGGATAAACAGTCTTACCATGTCAAAACCTACTTGAGAATATTCTAGTAGCGAGCAATTGCTGATTTTTATTAAGAGTAAAAAAAAAAAAAAAAAAAGGTGTGTAGGCTCTATGTTCAGAATTCACTGCTGCGTTCTGCCACTTACAAGTCATGTGACCTTGGAAAAGTTAAAATTAGTTTGCTTCTTGGGAATAACTCACTTAATCCTTAGTCTAAAGATACTAATATATAATTTGTGGGCTGATCAAGAAATAAGACAATTAATATAAAGTGTTCAGCTTAATAATGCCAAGCTTCTGGAAAAACCATCACCACCACTACTCCCAATAGTTATAAAGAGAATGTAAAATTAAGTTTGGTGTATACTTTCCAAGAGGGCAAAGAATGAATTTGAATACTCCCATTCAAGAAGCTTGGCATAAAAGAGCCTTGACTTAATAGGTTACACTCTAATTATCTGGAGATTTAATTACACAAATTTATTTCATAACCTGACAAAAAATACTACTTGTAATTGGGTTTTAAATGTACAAAAAGGAAGGGAGGAAGGAAAGAGGAAGTGAAGGAAATAACATACGACAGGAAAAGCAAAGTCAGAAGACCAAGATTAATATTTGATTATATCTGCCCAATAAGGTAAACAAAAAAATATTTAGCCTTGGCGTTTTTTCCCCCAAAGGTAACATCCAAAGGCTAAGACTAAATCATATATACTAGATGTGACATTTGGCTTCTTTATATTTCCCATATGATAAACTACTCAAGTTAATATATACTGTAGTCAAGATAGTATTCACAATTTGACTTACACAAAATATACCAAAAAAAAAAAAGGTAAATTCTCTCACATAAAGAGGTGATGTGCTTGAGGTTACATTCCATTTTCTCTGTAACTCTTCAGTTTCATCTATATCATGTATTTCAAATGAAGTTCCAAAAAAAGTGCTCTTCCCAAATAATCTATCCTTGAAATTTTTTAAATCAGAGAAAGCACTGCCAATGACACAAAGGAATACTGTGCCATGCTTACTATTTGGGATAGAAAGAGTTAATGCTGTTTTTGTTATCCCCACAGGAAAAAAAGGGGACTACCACTTTCTTACACCTTTAAATGCTTCCATTGCAGAACAGAAAGCATTTTTTCAAGCTGCCTAATTTTTAAGAGGCTGTGTCTCTCACTAAAACTCAACAATAATTCAGAGCCACCAGAAAATGCCGAACTTATAGTATCATTAAATACTGAATAACAGTGATTGTTAGAAGGAAAGTTACTTTAAAAATGAGTAACCTTTGATAAGACTCTATCTTCAAACCACTATACCCTCCTATCTGTGACACATTCTGGAAATAAAATTAATCAAAGATGAGTAGACCCAAACTATAATCTGTGGGTCATAATATGACTGAGGGAAAATGCAGCTATAAAAATGAAGGACCAAAGAATGAAAAAAACAGTCTTAATCTTCCATCCACTCTAAGTGGACGTTTGCTTCTCTTGCACTGAAGGCCAGGCCTCAGTCAAACATCTGAGTCAGTTTTACTCAGACAGTCATGAGGAGGCCGACTGCACATGACAGCATGCTGTGTAATGCATGACACATCCCATTTCTGAGCACAGACCTGAAGCATTAAAGTTAACAAAAGTCATCTATGGGAACTGAATGAATGTAACTGTTCCCTTCTTCTCTTCCCTCTCTCCACCATCTCCCATGGATCATAAAGAACAACTTTCAAAAGACAGTGCAAGTAGAAATCCCTTTATAAGGCAGCTAAGTTATAAAATAGACTTACTCCTGAAGCTTTCCCATTTTATTTAAACGAACTTCAAAAACAAGTGAGAGAATTTTATTAAGCTATTCAACATAACTACATGTACATGGCTAAAATATTTTTTAAATGAACAAAAAAGTAATTCCTAAAAGAATGATGTTTCTTTCAACCTTGCTCATATAGAGTGGATAAGCACAGTGCCTAGCCCATCCCAGCTGCTCAATAATACTATGTAGCAATACTGTTGGACTACAGGATTCTGATTCTACCTTGATAGGCCAATCTAGTCAACTAACTGGACCCACTTTTCTACTTATAGCATTTATTTACAGTTGACAACCTTTAAATATATATATTATATACCTTTGCATGTGTTTGAGATTTGTCCCATTAACTAGATTATAGGTTATTTGAGCTCAGGAACCATGTCTTCTACTTCTAGTAGAGTATAGGTTAAGAGCACAGGATCTGGAGCCATACCACCTGGGTTCAGATGGAAGTTCCACCATCAGCTTTGTGACTTTGACCAAGATATTTATCTTCCTTATGCCTCAGTTTTCTCATGTGCAAAATGAGGATTATAGTACATGGTTGTTGTAAAAAAAAAATTTTTTAAAATCTCAAATAATAAATTCTGAGTGCCTAAAAAAAGTGTCTGGCACATAGTAATCAATAGAAAATATTAGTTATTACAATTATCTGAATCCCCTACAATACCTAGCACCAAGCCTTGCTCCTTTAGTATGTTCAAGAATCTGCCAACTGGCCAAAAAATATACCACTGTACCAATAATACAATATCTCTTATCACCACCATATAATTTATGAACAATAAAGTTTCTAATGCTCAAGAATACCTTGTTTAATTGGAAATATTAAAAATGTTTTGCTCAATGTAGCATCATATATCCCTACTTTTCAAACTAGTGCTAGAGTACTTTTCATACATAGTTTTAAAAAGCAAACTACTATGATAGAAAATTTTTAATATATTTTTTGCTGTAGTAGGACAACTATCTTTGACCCAATCCAATATTTTTGTGGCTCTAACTCACAAGACAATACAGTCCTAAGAACTTAAACTTATGGGGTATTTGCACAGAATGACTAATAACAAAACTTGACACTAGGGGTAGGAGAGATGTGAGAAAAGTCATTTGCTAGGTAAAAGAACCACAGCTTTTAAAACTAGTGAGTAAGATGATACTACCATGGGAAGGATGCAGATGTGTGTGCTGGGAGAGCTTGAGGAGGAACTGGAAAATAACTACTAAAGCACAGAACAATATCTTCAGTTGTTTGTTCTGCATCTGCTGGTCAGTGCCGGCCACTGTATGAGAGAGCAGGAAACCTAGGGCAATTCAATTTAAAGCTGGTTAGACTATCACATACATTATCAGAATACAGGTAAGTTTACTGTTATTCTTCTGAAAAATAACAAGTTCTTAATTTAAAGGCAAAACAAAATAAAATACTTTTAGAGACAATAAAACTTGTGGTATTAAAACCACAATGAGATTCTCCTTCACACACATTACAAGGGCCCAGGGATCTGCATTTTTAACAAGCATTCCCAGTGATTCTTACACAGATAGTCTGAGAGACTTGTTAGTAACACAAGTCGATACGTTGAATTTGTAATGTTATACGTAATCATGAAATTCGAATATTTTCTATCTACAGATTACATGCCATCCTTGGTATCCATTACTACTAGCTTCTAGTCAACTCGACTAAGACCTAAAAATAGGAATAAAATTTAAATAATATACTATTAAATGGTCGAGGGTAGTGTGAGCAAAGAAATGAAAATTAAATATTACAGGTTCATTTTAGAATAATAGCTAGACTATAAAATTTGATAAATCTGTATTGTTAATTCTTCCTTCATGCAAAACCCACACTTATCCTGGCCATAATTTTATATAAGATATACCAAAAAAATAAAACATTACTGGTTATAAAAATCCTAGCTCTCCAATATAGGTATCCACAAAGATACCTGCCTCTAGCAAACACTCCGGGCAGCTCATGAAGCACCCGCTTTGATTCATTCTCTTCCGGGATACACAGTAAGATGACATGCTAGGGTGCAAACAGATAAAGGGCTTCTCCTGTCAATTTGGACATCTAATCATTTTTACTGCATTCCTACTACAGTCTTCATTCCCAAAGACCTGAAAATATTATTTAAGCAAACAGCTTAAATTTCATTTTCTCCATTTTTGACTTAAGCATAGTTAAAGCAGGCAGTGTCATTTTCTTTTTGATTTAAAGTGCCTCCCAAAATACTCAGTTTTTTCAACTCCCATGTTGGCTTTACAAAGCAAGTGAACAATTCCATACTTGTCTATTTTTTCTAATATAGGGCAAAAACAGGATTGCTGATAAAGCATACTAATGTTTTCACACTTGCCTAACATTCCAAAACCACTTGGCTGAACATTTCATGGGTCTCAGGCACCTTCAGTCATTGTTCTCAGCAGATAACAACAGGAGTCAGCTCCATGGATTCCATGAGCTTTTGAGAAGACTCAGAGTGACCTTTGTCTTCAAGGTACAGAATACCACAAATAAAAGCAAAGCAGTCCCAGGGCCAGGCTTACCTTTTAAAAAACATCTATGTCCAAAAGTTCCCAAAGAAACCCAGAAACGAAAAACTGGCTAAACCAAAAATGAGGTGAGGTTAGTGAAAAATGCTGAAGATTTAAAAAGCAGAGCTCTGTTTTTTGTTTTTTCTTTTGTTTTGTTTTAAGCTGTGTGCAGAGAAATATGAACACAGCAGAGAGAATTCTAGGGTTTCAGGGGAGAGTTTAATGACAAGAAATGACAAAAAGAAAGCAGAACTTCTTGAATGTTGTTAGTAGAAAGTAGATCAAACACTGGACTGGAGTCTCTAACTCTGAGCAAGTCACAACATGCTTTAGACTTAGTTACTTCATCTATAACCCTATCTATTTCACAAGGTTGCTATGAGTAACACTAAAGGAGATGGATATCATACATGCCCAAGAGCTACACAAACACACATTTTCAATCCCTTAAACAAAATACATTTTTTTAAAAAGGTAACATTAAGAAGAAATTGGAAAAAGAAAATGTATTCACAAAATCTCTGAAGCTGACTTTATATAAAGAAAATACTGTGTTGATTTTCATAAAGCAGTTAGGGTAGGTCTCAGAAACTGGAAACCAGTAAGTCTGCTGACACCCGAAAACTTGAAAATGTACTATGAAACAGGTGATTTGTGAAAACCTGGAGAAAAGGGGGTTACTGGTATCCTGTTCAGACTCTTTGTAACACCTTAAACGAACTTGAAAGAATCATATTACCATATTCCAAATCTTAACTGTGCGTTATTTATAAGATCTTGCTATTTCCTTCACTCAAGGTATATTTTAATTTTAAATATAAGTACATCTATTTTAAATGCAGGTTTACTAGTTACTTGGAAGACACATTTAAGGACTTTTTAAACTAAAATATGAAAACATCATACAATGCTTAAACAGACTGGGTTAGAGTTGAGTTCATTTTGAAAATTTAATCTGATTTTGAGATGGTATTCCAAAAAGCTACTAAGGTGAAAACATCAACAGTTATAAGTTATCAGATACTTTATTACTTAAAGGTTTCCAGTTAACTCTGTTAGAGAAAGTTAAGAGGAATATTTTGATTTCTGAAAACACAAAAACTTAAGGGGACTCTTTTGAGACCTAAAATTATAAAACTTTTAGAAGAAAACATTGGAAAATATCTTTGTGCTCTTTGACTAGACAAGTTTCTTAAATAGAATACCAAAAGCACAATCCACAGAAATAAAAAACTGGTAAATCAACTCCATTAAAATTAAGAACTTCTATTCTTTGAAGACACTGTTAAGAGCACACGATAACGCAAGTCACAGATGGGCAAAAACAATAACTCAACACAAACCCAACTTAAAAACAGAAAAGGGATTTATTTTGAGATTTCACTAAAGAAGAAACATCAATGTCTAATACATGAAAAAATGCTCAACATCAGTCATCAGAAAAACGCAAATTAAAACCATGATAAATATCATTACACACCTCTTAGAAAGACTAAAATTAAAAAGACTAACCATATCAAGTGTTGGTAAGGCAGTGAAACTGGAAATGGGATACCCTGCTGGTCACGGTGTCATATAAGCACTCAGAAAAATAGTTTGGCAGTTTCTGCTGACCGGTTTCCATTCCCAAATGTCACTGACCAGTCACAAGATAACTCATGTCTGCACTTACATTAATTTAAGTAATTTTAAGGTCTGGAAACAATGTAGTTTTCAAAGAGCACTTTAGACTGTTTTCTTAGTTATCTTTGTTTAGGCTCAGGTTATAAGAAATGTGAGATCATGTTTTACAAAAAATAGTAACCAGGGGTAAAAAAAAATCCCACCAGGGTGTGTAAAGTATGTTCTTCTAAGGGAAAGTCTTAGTGAAACACGATATGTATGTAAAGCTTGTTTAGTACCATTGCACGTAGACACATGTTATATATCACACTCAAGCAAACATTTTTAAAAATAAAATGTAAAATATATATATTAAAAATATTAAAATATATGCAATGTTTAATTTTTACATATGGTAATATAAATATAAGATATGACAAAATAAAGTATATTTAATTTTTTCAAATGCTTTCATTTAATATTCAAGTGCGGAAAAGTAGCCAGCCACACAGGTGAGTTCTGGCTCAAAATAGTCGGTCAGCAAGGTGTTAAGATGTTAAACATATACCTGCCATATGACTCGGCGATTACACTCTTAGGTATTTGCTCAGGAAAAATAAAAGCATAGGGCTATAGAAAGACTTGTATGCAGATGTTAACAGAGGCTTTATTTGTCATAACCAAAAAGCTGGGGGGGGGGGAGACAACAAATTTCATCAAAAGGTGAACTGATAAATAATTGTGGAATATCCATTCAATGAAATACCACTCAGCAATACAAAGAAATTAACTACTGATACATGCAATAAAATGAAGGACTCTCCAAATGTGCTGAAAGAAGCCAGACTAGAAATAAGAATATATTGTATTATTCCATTTATATTAAATTCTTGAAAATCCAAAAAGACAGAAAGGAGATCAGTGGTTGTCTGGTGATGGGGATGGGTGGGAGGGACGATTGGGGCGGGAGAATTACAAAGGGATGCAAGAGAACTTTTTAGAGGAAATAGATGTTCATTTTCTTGATTGTAGTGATGATTTCATGGTTATTTACATATTTTAAAATATATCAGGTTACACTTTAAACATGCATAGTTTGTTGTACATCAAATATATCATATTAAATTGGTTTTTTAAAGATGTATGGGTTGATCTGAATGTAAGACTATAACTCACTTCCCACTGCTAAACTGTCTGTTGCTCAAAAAACTCACAGATTCTAAAAAAACTACAATCTATTAGTAGGAAAGAAGTTAAATTTCGGAACAGATTCACACAGGTTACAATGCTTTAAGTTTCTGAGTCCTTGAAATATAAACCTTAGGATATGTTTAAATTATAAAGTATATGCACCATAAGGATAGCCAGGTTCGAGAGGAACTAAGATGAAAGTGAAGCAGGACCATGAAGAGACCATATTCCAGTGCTTTTAGAAAAAAAAAAAAAAGTGAATTCTATAAACATCCTAAAATGTCTGTTATATGGCCAACCTGTGATCAATGTGTGAGTTTACCTCGTTCTAAAGGTAGATTCTCTTTTTAGAATTACTGATATTAAAGTGGAGAGCTACTTCAAATGTAAATCCTGGAATAAATAAAGCTGTGCCCAGATGAATATAACTCATGGTTCTTAAGACTGCGTGTTCTCTCAAATTTTGGTATTCTCACTGGCTTGACCAAACATAAATAATAGGCCTAGAAAAGCATGCTTTTATAAGAAAAAAACCTATTTTCATATTTTGTATTACTGCTAAAAAAAATTTTAGATTGTTAACAGATTTTGTTTAACTTTTTTTAAATGTAGAAAATATTCACACCACTCACCCACATACAGTTTCTCATGCTGTCTACAATTAAGAAACTTGGACAACTCTATGAAGATGTTCAATATCATGACATCCAAAGTAAACCCAGCAAATCAAATGTGATTATTTTATAGTTATGGTGCTATATAAAACACATACTTAAACTGCACCTTCAAGGTTCAAATTAACAAACATCACAACTCAATGCTTTTTATAACAAGAGTTTGAATTTTTTATCTGTGAGAAGCCAAATTATATAGTAATGAAGAGCATAGACTCAAGAGTGAACTGCCTAGATTCAAACCCTACGTGAGTCACTTACTTAGGCATCTATAAAATGAAGATAATAATAGTATTTAGCTCATGGGGTAGTTATGAAGATTAAATAAATAGGCATAAAGCCCCTAGAACTATGCCTCCCTCATAGTAAGCACCCAGTAAGTTTTACTTTGTCATGTTATTATGATTATGCTCATGATTGTCACTGTTATTAGAGTTAATATTTAGGATAATTAACACTATCACTGACAATTTGAAAACTGCAAATATATTTACTAAGAATTAATATAAAAGAATTTGAATAGACATTTTGCCAAAGAAAATATAAAAATGGCCAATAAGCACATGAAAAGGTGCTCAACATCACTAATCATTAGAAAAATGGAAATCAAAACCACAAAGAGATACCGCTTCACACCTATTGGGACTGCTGTAATCAAAAAGAATGAAAAATAACAAGCGTGGAAATGGATGTGGAGAAACTGGAACCCTGTGCACTGCTAGTAGGAATGTAAAAAGGTGCAGATGCTGTGAAAAAGTGTGGCGGTTTTTCAAAAGGTTAAGCAAAGATTACCTTAAGAAACAGCAACTCCACTCCCAGGTAGATAATGCAAATAAATTGAAAGCAAGGTTTCAAAGAGCTATTTGTGCATCAATGTTCAGCAGCATTATTCATAACCACCAAAGTGTGAAAACCACCCAGTGTCCACTGACAAAATAATGGATAAACAAAATGTGGTATATAATACAATGGAATATTATTCAGCTATAAAAAATGACATTTTATATAAGCTCCTCGTGCTTAGTGAAATAAGCCAGAAAAAGGGCAAACACTGTATATTGTAGAAGCATAGAATTTTCTATAACATGCTCCCAGGTAAATGGAATAATAACATTACTGGCTATATAAGAGAAACAGTATCACTGCTAGTTAAGCTAGAGGAAAAGAAAAATTATCAGCCAATAGACATTACAAAATAAAGCCTCTCCCAAGTTGACTCTCTGGCATGACTTTCAAGGTGTGCACCAGAAACACAACCTAAAAAATCTCCTCTTAAATTGATTTACGGTATACTTGCAAAAGGTTAACTTAGGACTTTCTGACCTGAGCAAGAAATATGGCCACGTCAAACCCTCTAGAGGATCTTCTATATCAATAGGAATCACCTCACAATACTATTCTTTCTTAACCATGTTATCAAGCTAGATTCAAAAATGAAGCATTTCTTCATTTCTATAAAAAGGAAAATTACTATGAAGTTTTTATGAAAGAAGGAAATACTAAGGTAGAGTTATTTTTTAGGTATTAAAACATGCCTTTTGTTAGTTGGCAGCTACTGTACTGCCACCTTTTTCAAAGTCTGTCTGTTGATACAGACTAATCACTAACCACTTGAGCAAAACTGGCCCATTTCTAAATAGGAACATGCACTATAAAGAAAGTCTTTGGGTTTCCTCACTCGGGCATTCTTGAAACTTACATATACATAGAAAGTTGTACAGAGTCAAGCCTAAAGGAAATGTGGGAGCAAAATATTTACATATTATATCCTGCCCAACTTAATTCAAACAAAATTTCCTACAAACCTTCACTATATTAACTGGATCCGCATTCTTCATTTTACTCTCAAACTGTTCTATATCATTGTTAAAAGTTAAACTAATGCCCTGCCCAGTCAGCTGGAGTGTCGTCCTGTACACCAAAAGGTTGCGGGTTTGATTCCTGGTCAGGGCACATACCTAGGCTGGGGGTTCAATCTCTGCTTGGGGAGCATATGGGAGGCAACCGATCAATGTTTCTCTCTCATATTGATGTTTGTTTCTCTTTCTCTCTCCCTTCCTGCATCTCTAAAAAAAAAAAAAAAAATCAATAAACTTATCCTCAGGTGAGGATTAAAAAAAAAAAGTTAGACTACTTTGTTCCTTTCTAAGACTGCTTCCTGACTTAGCAAGGCAAGCTTATGAGTATATATTACACACTAAACAAAACAGCTAATTAAATAAAATTTGGATATGATTCCAACCATATAGAATTCTGGAAAAGGCAAAACTAAGGAAGTAGTAAAAATATCAGTGGTTGCCAGGGCTGAGTATGGAGAGATGAACAGATGAACAGACAGAGCACAGAGGATTTTTAAGGCAGTGAAAATACTCTGTATGAAGCACTATAATGGTGGATGCATGTCATTATATGTGTCCGAACCCATAGAACGTACACCACCAAGAGTGAATCCTAATGTAAACTAAACTACAGACTCTGGGTGATGGTGATAATGACTTCATCAGTTGCAACAAATGTGCCATTCTGGACAGGAGTGTTGATAACAGGGGAGGCTATACCTGTGTGGGGATGGGGGGCATATGGGAAATCTCTGTACCTTTCTCTGAATTCTGCTGTGAATCTAAATCTGCTCTAAAAAAAACAGATTCCGTAAAAAAGAAAATTTGGTCAACTGGTTAATGATCTATAAACCATGATTTTTTGGAGTCCAATTCCTATTCCTGCCCTTTTTTTCCCCCTGAAGATTTTAAATCACTTTTGTCATTAATGTTAGTTTTTGTTATCAATGTTTGAATGTGATTTTGTTTGACATTATGATACACTTCCCTACAACATACCTAAATTGATCCCATGCTAAAAACTCAAGTCACTAACACATTACTGTATAAGGCATACACCTCAGTTGTTCATCCAGCTAAAATTAAGTGAACCTATATTCAAATCATGTTTAGAAGAACTTTCATGAATTTTAATTCCTTCTCAATACTCTGAGAAACAAAGAAAGAGGACATGAACAGCTGAGATGAAAACCACCAACTATGTTCTCCTTAGAGTATCTAAAACATTATGTGTCTGTGTCAGGTTATTTCAGTTGGAGAGTCTAACATGGTATAAATAAGGCCATGGTCATGGATCTGACCTTTAGCAAACCAACTGCTTTGACTCCACTCATGCCTTTCCCTCACTCACTTGGAAACATGTCTTTAATCAAAAGGATTACCACTGGGAAAACAACTCAAGTTTTTGAAGGGCAGTCTTGTAAGCATTAGAACTCTAAGGACATTTAATACGTACCAAATAATGTTTAAGGCGTCACATGAAATATATGTAAAAATACTTCAATATGTTGAAAGTAGCAACACAGAAGTAGGACTTAAAGTCATGAGCCATACTTTCATATACTTGTAGCAGGAATGGCTTTCCAGGAAAGTCACACCAATTTGGCACTAAGTCTCAGGCCTTTGAAAATACTCTTTTAGAAATTCAGCCTCAGAATAAAGTCAGAAGTTGAATTCAAAGACTTGTGCACAAAGATAACTGGTAAACTGTTAATATAAAAATTTTGAAAAATGTTAACACCTAAAATAGGATAATGGTTAGATAAGTTATGTTAAATTCGAGTCATTAACAAATTATATTTTCCTATCATAAAGCCTTGATAATAAAGCAGTGTGATACTGGCAGACCAGTATAACAAAGTAGGAAATCTTGAAATAAACCCAAATCCAGATGGTAATCTAGTAAAGGATAGGGGAGCCATCTTAAACCAGTGGGGAAAGATAGATTATTCAACAAATGATATTAGGACAACTGGAAAGCTACCTTTCTAAAAATGAAATTGTACCCATATCTCATATCTTATACCAGGATGAACTCCAAATGGATCAAAGATTTAAATGCAAGAAGTGAAAACAAAGGAGTAGACAAACCATGGGAGAATAATTTTCAACCTCAGAATAGGAAAGGCCATTCTGACTATCACATAAAACCAAAGACCATTAAAAAAAAACACCAAAAAAACGTTCAACTGCATAAAAACAATTTCCTCAGAGAAAGGAAAAAAACACAAAACACTGGCAACTCATCACAGATAAAGGGTTCTTTATTTAATATACTAAGAGTTCCTACAAATCACTAAGAAAAAGATCCAACAACCTATTAAAAATGGGCAAAAGATATGTACAGTTCACAGAAAAGGACATATTTAAATTGCTGTGTAAGACACTCAATAACACTTAATGTAAGAAATACAAAAAAATTAAGCTAACACCATTTTTTACCTTTTAGATTTTCAGATTCGCAAAGTCTTGATAATTTCCTATGTGTGGGAAGACAGGCACTCTCACACCCTGCTGATGAGATGTAAATAGGTGCAAACCCTGAGAAGAGCACTTTGGGAATATCTCTCAAAATTACAAATACACGCATCTTCAACCTAGCAATTTTATGAATTTCTGTAACAGAGACACTCGCACACGCACAAAATGACTTATATTGAAGATGACTCCCTGCAGTAGCATTTGTACCAGAAAACTTGGAGAACGGTTAAGTAACTTATGATTCATCCAGGCTTTATGTGGCCACAAGAAAAATAAGGAACTGCTTTACAAACTGACAGGAAAAACATATCCGAGGTTATTAAAACATGTGTGTGGGGAGGGTGAAAATGGAATAACACAAAGTGCAAATTATTTCCTATAATGGGTTATCATTTGTGTAAAAAAAGAAAAAAGCAGATGCACAGTAAAAATTGCGATAGTATTAGTTCAGACATAAAGCAATTAACAACTGGCTCCAGGCTCCCAAACACCCAGCCAACTTCTTTTGCAGCCTACTCCAGTCATTTCATTAACCTCACAAAAAACATAGTATTTTTTTAAACTAAATTTCTTGGAGCCCACTCTTGGTCGAGTTTTTACTTACCTATTTATCTGCTTTCATGTGCATGAAACAGGTATGGAAGAATACACAAGAATTTCAAACATGTATTGACTGTGTAGAGGGGACAATGACTGCCTGCCAGATGGCAAGTGAGGGGTGAGGGAGAAGGGGTGAGAGAGACCTCATGGATACCCTTTTATATGTCTTGAATTTTGAAAAAAGAAAATACATTACCTATTTTTAAAATTAAATTTAAAAATAAAATGTTTAAGTTTTTTAATATTTTCAAAAACATAAGAAAATATAGTGTTAGAATATAGTGTTAGAAAAAGGAGGGTAAAATAC
This sequence comes from Miniopterus schreibersii, assembly GCF_964146895.1. Lineage (NCBI taxonomy): Eukaryota > Metazoa > Chordata > Mammalia > Chiroptera > Miniopteridae > Miniopterus > Miniopterus schreibersii. Next base: position 19,138,485 of record NC_138119.1, on the reverse strand, counting down.
ATATAATATGATGCCAAACATGTACCAAAAAAGTACTTCTGTACACAGAAAATACTGGAATAAAATACAATAAAATATTAAAAGAACAGTTATCTCTTTAACCAAAGAACTTATATGCATATATGCATAACCCATGGACACAGACAACAGTAATGGTGAAAGGCTGGGGAGGGGTGGGAGGTAGGTAGAGGAGGTCAGCGGGGGGAAGGGGGGAATGGACATCTGTAAAACTTTCAACAATAAAGGTAAATTTTAAAAATATGAATAGTTATCTCTGAGTGGTGGAATTATAGGTGATTTTAATTGTCTTTGGATTTTCCTATAATTCAAGTTATAGTCAAGGATTATATTCATAATTAGAAAAAATATTAATTTTTTAATAATATGAATCAGAGATGTTAGAAATTAAAAGGAAAGGTAGAAAGTTATTAGGTATTCTCCAGGGATCTAAGCATCATAAATGAGACATTCAAATTTCCTTAAAACATCACTTCCAACAGCAGAATACAGAATTTACAGATACTGAATTTAGGAAAGCAAAGATTAAAATACATCATCTGTCCTCTAGTCTACCTCTGAAGGGTCATTATGAGATTCTTCTCATGCTGCTATTTCTTAGATGGATGTTTTGTCCATTTTTGTGTTCTGTTACCTAGGTAATGGTACTTCCAGTGTTTCCTTTCAAGACTACAAAACTAACAATCTGGTATTTCTCAGTGTGGAGTGTTCCTGACCTCCAGCTTTGAAAGGCCATCTCCCTAAGGGAAAGCAGTAAGATCTACAAACTAAAGCAGGGGACTGAGGAATCTGAGGTTGAGTTCTAATCCTGACAAACTGTGGAATTTGTCTCCAATTTTGGGAATAAACTAAACTTCCTGAGCCAGTTTCCTTAATGAGGAAACTTAAAGAATTGTTTTGAAAAGTATTTAGGATCATCAACTTTAAAGTTTCTTTTTAAACTTTTCACACTATGATTCTGAATTCTGTTTTCTTGCCTTATGTTAAATATTTACTTTTCTAAATTTTCACTCTCCAAATGGTAACTGCAAGTCTTACCCATCTCTTAGCCTTGGGAGTTGGGTAGGAGGTACTTTCAGAAAGCCTACTGAAAGTGACACCATGTGAACAGAATCTGAGCAATGTTGGAGACAATTTATGGAGAAATAAGAATGTAATCAGGATCTAAATTGGAACCTTATGAGCAAAGCAGATGCAGACAGCTAATTAATGCAACCAATACTTGGAAAGGGAAGGTAACTCCTAACATCTGAACCCTGCTGTCGAGATAAGGAAGATAACTTCTGTATGACCACCTAGCAAATAAAGTTTGGTCATGCCTGCAAGGGCTCGGTTTTTCTCTCTTTTTACCAGCATACCCACTAACACCACTGTACTGGGCCTCGGGACATCTTTCTATTTTTCCTACTATTTCTGTATCATGTACTTCTTGATGGCTACCTTCTCACTAGAAAATAAGCTACATTAAATTTGTAAAGGATACTCTACCTACAGGTCTTGAGAAGCACTTGATAGCCTTTGGGAAGAAAGGTGGTTTTACAAACATCACAGTGCAATTATCCCCCTGCCAAGACCCGGTGAAGCAATTTCAGCACACTTCAAACTCCTCCTCCTGGTTAACAAGACCAAACACCTCTCTGGTTACTTAAAAGTTATTCCAACAGGGAGGGACAAGGGAGCAGGGAGCTGAATTTTTTCTGGATTAACTCAGTCATTAGTTGAATGCTTTTTTTGTGGTTCACCTACTTAAAAGGTGATCAAATCACGTCGTGCTGCTGAAGAGAGCAACCTGCAAAGAACAATTACATAAACTGTTTCAACTTACCTCATCCTTCTTTCTAAAGAAACAAAGCATTAGAAACCACTGCCCTGCCAACATTTATTTCCTTAGTAATCTCAGTAAAGCCTACTTTCTTTGTCATGTGAATCCCTTTTCTTTTCCTTAGCAAATCAGAGAAAATTTTATTGTTCATTCAACATAATAGGACACAACCGTACATCATTTTTAAAGTTTATGCACTTAATTTTATTATCTGAAAAAGATAAAGGAAATCCTTAAAACAATTTTCAAATAAGTAGGGGTATTCTAGAACTTCGTATTTTTACATCAGAAAATTTGTACAGAACCTCAATTCCATACCTGCAATTCCTAAATCCAAAAGCTCTGATAACCTTTTTTCATAACTTCTTTATAGTAAAATCTGACCTGCGCTGACAACACTATTTATACTCTTATACCACAGTGTGAATATTCACTTATTTAATTGCAGAAATATTAACACAGCTGATTCCTGCATGTTGCTCCAGACCCCACTAGGGGGTTAATGTCACTGTATATATATCATCTTTTCTTAAAAAAATTTTTTTTGAATTCTGAAACACTCCAGTCCAAATCGTTTTGGAAAAGAGATTGTGGATGTATAGTTTCATCCTTCAAAAATATTTTTAGCCCGGCCAGGCGTGGCTCAGTGGTTGAGCCGTCGACCCAGGATCCAGGCGATCGGGGTTCGATCCCCAGTCGGGGCATGCAGGAGGCGGCTGATCAATGACTCTCTCATCATTGATGTTTCTCTCTCTCTCCCTCTCCTTTCCTCTCTCTGAAATCAATAAAGACATATTTAAATATATATATATATAATTTTTATTCTTTGAAAATGAAATAGCAATAAATCAATATGACAGAGGATAGAAAAATACTAAGATGATATAAAGGAAATTGTGCTTCATCTGTAAACATTAATAGAACACATGATTTAAATGACATCTACATATTATCTCTCAAAGGAAGAAAAAAAGGGTTAACTGAAATCAATATAATTTCAAATGAACAGTATATGCCTAGGCATTCTTGAAAGTTCTCTTACTTCGGTGAAGAACTATCTACTAATGTGTATAAAATGTATTTGGAGATCACCAGAAATGGTGTCAACATTCATAGTCAATGTCACATCCTAAATTCTGAACTCAAGCTTAAGATCCCAAGAATCCCTAAAGTATTAATACTCATTTGTAAAAGTTCAATTAACAGTATTTGAGGAAATTAAAACACTTAAGTAACCTGAACATGTTTGGGGATGTACTGGATACACATTCACTGATTTTCTTCTAGCAAGCAATTAGCTAGAGCACACAAAACTTTAACCTTGCTTGAGCGGTATCACTCATTCACACATTAAAATAAAACAGAAATTGTGGGGTTCATATTTAAGACATGTAAGAATAAGTGATTTGCTAAGAATATTCAAAGTTAATTCTGTTAAGAACATTTTTGTGTAAGGTCAGTTAGTCACATCTAATTCATACTGGACCAAAATGAAACTTCCTGGATTTGTTACTGCTTGCAACATTTAAAGTAAATATAGAGACATAAGTATCTAAAAATGGAATAAAATATATCTCACCCTTTGTCTTAATTCCTGAAACATAAGCAATATTATTTACTACAACAGGTAACACTTCTGCCCCCATCAACTCATATCCAGTTCATGAGATTCCCACTGTCATATTTCTATAATTATAAGGTATTTGCTGCAGTATAATTAATTCCCCTTTTCTTCCACCTGCTGAAATAGTACAGGCCTTTAGAAATTTTAATAAATAATGAGCTGTATACTAGCTAACTGGTAGCCAATAATGTTGATATTATGTATTAAACTATATGATTTCTTGGTGATTGCTTTATTAAGATAACTGTATTTCCCCTCTAAGAGTACTTCTGTGCACACACTTGCAGACATGTCTTACTGATGGGTGCTGCGCTCCAATACAGGCACTGCTACAGACTGTATTTCAATTTCTCCCAAAGGGTGTCCTACACTCCCTATCCATTCATGGTAAAGTAGTTAATTTTAATGTTCTCATTGTTTACCAGAAAGCACAGACAGTGAGGCTGCCTTTGCCGCTCCCGTTTCCTTTTGCTAGCCTGCTGAGCTTTTTCAGCCAATTGACTTTGCTTTGAGGCTATAAATATCTGAAAAATGTTCTGCATTTGATGCTCTTGGATTCTGCATCCATATTTAGCTGTTTGTGGCATGCCTTTGTTTAAGCTACTCTACCACCCATACAATCAGTCAGGTTGAGATCTGGATGGTCAAAGGACAGATGGATCAACAATCAACAAACACTGACTTACTGTGAGCAAGGTACCCATCTGCTAGACACAGTGACAATGAAGGGGGTGGCAAGATAGGAATGCAAAGATAAACAAGACAGACTCCCTAGTGTGAAAATTTTTATAGTCTTGACAGGGCATGGGCACAACTTATTGTTATACTGAAATACAACAAATGACACATTTCACAACTAAAAGAAAAGGAAGACAGCATAAATTTTTTTCTTAGCTCAGTATCAAAGATGTGCATTTGTGTTCTAAACATAGATCCACCTATTATAAAGCTCTGAACATATTTCAAAAAAGTTTTCCAATCATGGCAATACATTACATCTATATATATCTACGTGTGTATATATATATATCTCAACTTGCCAATAGCAAACTCAAAACAGTGCCTAGTCTTCCAATTCTGTGAGGTAAACTAATAAAATATTGTTTCTAAGAGTTTCTGTTAAGATCATCTTTGGGGTGGATGGTACTTTTGTTGTTGTTTGTATGCATACTGGTTTCAAACATAAGTGTTCTGCAGAGCATGGGAACCATAGCCAGAAGCCAAAAGCACTTAATACAGCTCCTTGTTCTGTACCCTACCCTAAAATCCACATGGCTATTTTAGGTTAGGTCTCAAAACTGAATGAGCTAGAACTGAGCAAGATCCCCATCGCCACCTTCCTATCTTGTGAAAACATTCCAAACAAATATACATCTGCCCTCAACATTCCTTCTTTCAAAACTGAGTTCATTGACCTCTTGATAAAAGTGCTTCCCAGGATCCTCTGACAATCATGATTTAAATGCATTTGGGGCTTGCTTGATGCCTCACACCAAGAGTCAGGCTGAAATTGGAAGGCCAAGTTGTAGGTAAAATAATAGGGCAGACCATAGAATCAGACAACTCTAAAGCTAAAATGGACCATAGATACCAATTACTCCAGATTCCACATTTTACGTAGAAACTTAGACCCACAGAGTTAAAATTACTTGCCCAAAGTCAGACAACCAATTTGTGGCAAAGCCAGAATGAAAAACCAAGTTCTCAACCCCCAGTTTTATACTCTAGACTAGGTTTCCCAGTTTCTGGATTTCTTTTAAAAACATTACACTACACTCATCAAAGTCTCTTTAAATAGTGTAGAAGAATCCAGATGTCCCAAAACAATCAGGATTTTGAACACCCAAAACAAACAAGTAAACAAGGACACCAAAATGAACTAGTGTTTTTCAAACTGGTTTTTTACATTCTATTATTTTTACTTCAAAGCTTTTCAAAGAGTCATACAATAGGCAACTTAAAAACCACCTAAGAACGTAGAAAAGCCAACAGCCATTCAGATAGTTTTGGAATGTTTACATCAAACTAAAGACAACAAAGCAGTATCCAGGATGAGTTGCTTTACAGGAAGGAAAGTAGCAGTTCTAAACAATAAATAAAAACAACTTCTGGTTAATTGATAGGGAATATGAAAAACTTACAAGGTAGTGGAACGTCTGCAACTTGACACTGAAATGCACACTGTGTGTGAGACAGAGACTATATATGCATGTGTATATATGTACATACATACTTAAGAAAACACACACACACACACCCCTCACAAATCCAGCCCTAGAAAATGGACTACAAAAGCAAACACATTTTTATGGGTTACATGCAGAGAATGATAGTTAACCTAGGTCTATAAAACCCAGGCAGAATAGTTTTGGACACTGCAATAGTGAATTATCATATATACCTATTCTTGCAGTAACATGGACCTATCTCTAACTTCATATAAAAATATATGCCAAAGAAGTGCTTAAGAATAGGAAAAAAGACTAGAATGGGGAAATGTTGTAACCACAATATATACTCGAATTCAAGCTCATTTTCAGATTCTCATCAACCTCTGCTATAAGCTATCAGCTAAGTGGGATTAGCAGGTGGATGGAAAATCAGGCAGGAAAGTTTTTAATCGGCTGAGAATGAACTGGATTGACCCTGCACCCTCTCCCACTTCTTTGCTTGGATTCTTCCAGTTAATGAGAATAACATCGAGAAACACATAAATGTCAAGCAAAATACAAAGTGGAACATACATATATCCTTAAGAATTTGGTTATAGGAACTGCAGGATTTTTAGAACTGGAAGGACCATTAAGAGATTATTTAATCCAATCCACTCATTTTACAGATAAGGAATTTTACAGAGGTCGGAAAAGTGACCTGATCTGCCCCAAATCACATAGGCATTTGGTGGCAGAACTGAGAGAAAAACTCAAACCTCTGGAGTCCTAGCTCTGTGGTCTTTCTCATAGTGAGGGACCTGACGTCTTGAAATCAGCTGAACTATCTAGAGAGACAATTTCTAAGTCTCGGTCACTCTTGAATAGAAAACACATACCCTGTTCAGAAGGATGAATAAAGAAAACGTAATGGATCACTACAGGCTCAGATGCACATACCTGCAGCGTAACATCCTAACATTGCATTTGATCCCAGGTGCTTCAAGTTTGCCATCTTAGACTCAGCAACATTGTGCATGTCTTTTGTGTCCATGTGAGCTAAGTGACAAACATCCTGACCTTCCAATATTTTGGAAATCCGCTGCCTAGTCCTGATCGCCAGGCTATATATAAATCCTGGAGCTATGTGTTTTCAAAACCAGCATGGTTTTAATGTGGCCACAAGGCTCACCCTAATAGGATCTCATCATTCAGTTTTAATTAAAGAGGTGGTTACTAGGAATGAAGAAAGGGAAAGTTTTAGTGTGTTCATCACTTTTAACTTGCCACTCAGCCACTTTACAAAGGGAGCCAGAAACAATAGTGCAATCTGAAACAGTCCACACCAGTTGTTCTAAGCGGTCGCCTTTGGAGAGTGAGGTTCAGAAAGAGGTTACAGATTAGTCTTTTCCCAGCAAATATATACTCTGGCTATGCTTTTTCAGAATATCCTGGTTTCCAGCCTCGCCTCCAACAAGAGAAAGAAAAGGAACCCCGTTCACTTGATTTCATGGCGTGTTCCATCAGACCTTCTTGAAGATCTGTTGACAGTTCCCTGTAAGCAATCACCTAAGAATTAAGTCCTGCGTGGCTCAACACAACCTTAAACTTAGGGCAGGTGCCTGAAAAGGTCCAAAGACCACAATGAGTCACGTCTCTCTACCCTAAGGCTAGTCTGGAGAAACTTGTCAGAAATGCACCCCGGGATGGAAAGGGACGTGGGAAACCGGCCCAGAACGGACGGGAGCTGAGAACGCGGCTGAAACTAGCTGGGGAATGAATTCCAGCCTGAGCGAAGGTAAGAGACACCAGCCTCCACGGCGGCCCGCGGTCCTTACCGTACACCCGGACCCAGCTCTGCTGCTGGCACACCGACTCCAGAAGGATCCGGTCCAACATGCCACCAGCCACGGCGCCGCTGACGGGGACGATCGCGTCCAGCTCCTCCGGGGGTAGCGGCGAGTCGGACTCCAGAGCCGGGAACATCTCCGGCCAGGACAGCGCCTCGGCGGCTCCTCCGGACGCCGGGGAGAGCTCCATGCTGCCGGGGCGCGGCGGCGGCGGGGCGGGCGCGCGGCTCCGCGCCCTGCCTGCGGGGAGGGGAGCGCGCGGCGGCGGGGCAGGCGGCGAGCGGCGGCGGGCGCGGACGCGGCTCACCTCCTTCCCGGCCGCCCACTGCCCGCGGCTCGGGCGCCGCAGCCCACCTGCAGCCGGCGGGCGGGACCCAGGCCGGGAGGCGGATCCAGCGTGGCCCCGGCCGGGGGTGGGTCCGGGCTCAGGTGTGGGTCCCTCCCGGGAGGGGACGAGGAAGGACCCGGGAGGGGCGGCTCGCCCGCCAGCCCCTTCGGAGCCGCCTCCCTACGCCCCGGCCGGCGTCTCCCGCGGCTGGAGCGGGCTCGGGCCGGGGACCCCGCGCGGCCGGCGGGGCTGGGCTGGGGGCGTCGCCGCCAGGGGCCGCCCCCTCTGACCGGCTCCCGCCGCCGCTGCCGCCTCGGGGGCTCCGAGTGTCCGCTCCCTCAGCCTGAAGGGGGCCGATAGCCCTGGGTTCTCGCTCTCGTGCCCTCAGCCCTCACCCCAAGAATGAGCCGGCCCGCCCCCCCTAACTCTCGGGACACCGCTGCCGTCGCGGCTCCGGCTCCGGCTCCGCCGCAGATCCCACAAGCCCGGCAGCCGCGGCGGTGGCGGCGGCAGGCGGCATCCCAGGGTGATAGGCCGGAGCAATCGAGCGCCGAGCGCCCGGCCGCGTGTGCAATCGAGTAACGAAGCGGAGGAGGAACTGCCGCCGAAGGCAGGAGAAATCGAACGCCGAAGTATTCATCGCGCCGGTCCCGCCTCCTTTCCAATTACTTTCTTCGCGGCCGCCCCGCGGTGCGTGGTCCGGGTCTCTCCTGCCGCTGCTGAAGCTTAAAGTGGAGGCGGCGTGGGGAGGCGGAGAGGAAAAGGGGTGCGGGAAATTTAAAAAGAAAGAAAGAGAGCTCCCTTTCCCATGGTCACACCCTTCCCCTCCTATGCATGTACTTCTGTGCTTCTCTGTTTGAGCCAGCGTTTCTGACTGGAGGAGGGATCGGAGCGGCTGTTCTGTTTCACAGGCGCCCGGGGAAACTCCTCCTTCCCCGGAGGAGAGTTGGCAGCGGCGTCGGGGGCTGTGGGCTGTGGGATCCGCGCTCCGAGCCCGGTCCGCGCTGGAGCTGGACTTGTCATCGCTCAGAATAGCTCGGGTAAGAAGTGTGGTGTGGATGGATGGACGCCTCGCGAGCGCCGGGTTGCTCGGAAGCCCAGTATGAACCAAACATGTTTCTCTTTTTCTTGCCTTTGATCTTTGTGCAATATGCTGGCTTTTTTTCCTCTAATGATGTCACTGGCGTTTTATTTTTGGTCTATTTGTAGACTCTTGTCTCCCTTGACCTTGGCTTTAATTTTATGCCCACCCAAGACGGCTTCCACCAGTTCAGGCTTAAGAGCTTGCTGGCAAAGTAAAAAAATTGAAAGTAACAACTTATGTGCCTTGTACATAGTAGGTCTTCAACAATGTTTTTGAACATAGTTAGAACAGAACAGAAATTCCACAATATGTTGTTTTTTACACTTTTTTGGGGGATTTTAGTATTTCCCCCCCATTTCTCTCTACTTTGCGCAGAGACTGGTCTACAAGGGGACATTTTCAAGTTCTGGTTTTATGGTGTTCTGGTGTGTTATTTGGGCTTATCAAGAGCTATGAGGATGCATTTCTAATTTTATTTTTTTTTTAATCCTCACCTGAGGGTATTTTTTCCATTGCTTTTCAGGAAGAGTGGAAGGGAGAGAGTGAGAGGAACATTGTTGTGAGAGAGGCACATTGATTAGCTGCCTCCCACATTCGCCTCCACTGCCTGGTAGGAGCCTGCATCAGAGGAACATGCCCTTGGCCAGAATGGAACCTGGGACCCTTCAGTCCACCAGCTGGCCAACGCTGTAACTACTGAGCCAAACCAGCCAGGACTTCCAGTTCTTATTTAGAGCAACAGTATTTCTAAGCAGGAAGTGACCTTAGCGATAATCTCACCCTGCCTCTTGTTTAACAGGTAAGGAAACTGAGGAAGAGCCAGGTTACCTGGTAAATCAACTACCAGTACAAAAGAGCCTGCAATGTCTCCAAGATAATGGTTAATTACTTCAACTTTGTTCCCTCCAGAATCTTTTGTGGTTAAGCTTGTTGATATGTGGCTTGGTGATATATTTGGATTAGTCATTTCTAAAATCTAGAACCCTGATTTCTTACTACCTGACTCCATAATCAGACTTCCAAGTTTAAACCATTGTATTTTTCAGTGCTTGAGTGGACAGGGAATGTGTTGAAACTAGGAGATTGCAGGGCCCAGCCTTACACAGAGCCAGAGCTTTTTTTTTTAACATTTAAAAAAATATTTTTTTATTGATTTCAGAGAGAGAAAGGGAGAGGGAGAGAGAGATAGAAACATCAGTGATGAGAGAGTGACTGATCTGCTGCCTCCTGCACACCCCCTGCTGGGGATTCAGTGGGAAACCCTGGGCATGTGCCCTGACCAGGAATCAAACTGCGATCTCCTGGATCCTAGGTTGATGCTCAACTTCTGAGCCACGCCCGGCGGGCACCTTTGCATTCTTTCTTCCACCCTAGCTTGCTTAAATCCAACCCTGCTTTCCATTCCCACTGATACCGTCCCAGCTCAGGCCTGGTTAGCTTTCACCAGGATGATGCATTAGTTTTTAAGCTGTCCTCCTTCCCCGAGGCCTTTCTACCTCCAGTTCATCCTACACTCTGCTGGAGGTGAAGTAACCTAAAACAGTTCAGAGCAGGCCACATCCAAACTAAAAAAACAGCTCCTTGCTGCCCCTAAGTAAAATGCATGCTCTTTAAAGGGGCCTTCCAAATGTGATCCCAAATCACCATTGCTACCTGACTCATTGCCTGTGCTCTGCCAACCCAAATGGCTCACTGTTCCCCAAATACATCCAGCACTTTCGTTGCCCCTTGCTTCTGCTTGTTCTTATGTAAGGAATGTCCTTTCCTTCATCTCTGTCTGCCAAAAACCCACCAATCTTCAAACCCTCCTCCCACTCTACCTCCCACCAAATGCCAATGCCCTCCTCCAGCAAGTCGTTTCCTATCCTCCAAGCTGGCAGTGATCTCTACCTCCTCTGAGTTCCCATGGCATTTGCTGTCTGTCTTCTGGAACCAATCACAGTATGTGTTGTGATATAGTCCTTTGTATAACTCTAATATCTACTGTTAGGTAATAAGCATCTTAAGGGCAGAGGCCTTGAGTTATCCCCTGTAATGTCTTTCATATATCAACCCCTTAATGAAACCAGAAGCCAGCAAGCAAGAAAACCTGCTTGCATGCTAGATGTTTGGGGCTGCAAGAAACACTGAAATAATCAATTGAATAAACCCAGCCATGCAACCCCCATTCTTTCCCCTGCCCCTCCCCCATTGAAAAAAATAAACATACCTAGACCTAGGAAAATGACATGCCTTGCCCAAGGTCACACAAACAGTGCCAGAGGAAGGATTAGAATTCAGATCTCCTGAATCAGCCCTATCACCAAATTGTTTCCTTCCTGCCCTTTTTCAGTTCTTCCCTAAAAGGATATTTTTCTTGTTAATAAAGGTTTCCTCAGTAATTTTATTCCTTTACATATTATTTAAGCTTAAAGCATTTATGCCACATTCCTGGCCCCACATATAATTTTAGCAAAATTATACTTTTTTTTTTAAACCAAAGGACCAGAGACATCAGAGAAACATCTGGTCTGATTCATCAGGGTAGCAGCAACATTTCTATTTATACATGAGCACAGCCCTATCTTTGTAGCGCTCAGCTGTTCCTCATTGCTCAGTATGTCCCCCTTTTCAACCTTGTCCGTCCCTCATCAAGAGAGCATCCTGCATCCTGAGTCTTAAGGAGAGTCTAATTCAGTAAAAGAAAATATATTCCCTAGTCCCTAGAAAGGGTCTGTATTTAAAAGGAACTATTTCCTTACTTGCTCAGTCTCTGTTTAGGAGCCTAGGACAGCAAGCCTCTAGTGGTTGGGTGGCTGCCATTCATTCCACTGCATTCTGAGTAGAAAGAAGTTGGATAAAAACCAAAGCTGTGGCATGAGTGAAGTCTGGAAGCAGGTCAGGTAGAAAGGAAGCGAGTATTCTAAACAGGGCAGCTGAGGTCGATGTAGAAAACTTAGGGATCTCTGGTTCTCCTCACAGCAACATTTGACAGTGATTTTAAATTAGAAACTGTGTGATCTTAGGTGTTCATTGATACCAAGAAAGACTCAGGAATCTTCTTGGGCTTTCTTTTAGGAGACGTGGGTTCTTTAGAAGGTCCCTGTTTGCACCAACCAATGACAACATTGTTTGTGAAAGCAATGGAGCAGGTAGGAGACAAACAGACCTCCACCAGTCATTTCTCCTTGGCAAAAGCTCCTCCACAATAATGACCTCACCTCAGCATTCAACTACAGGAATGCAAAAAGAGTAAAAACACTCAGATGGAACCACAAAGGGCCCCTGACATCAGGGCCTAATTAAAACCTTTAGAGGTTCTAAATACTGAAAATAATATGGTGCCTCACCTCACCCCATATAAATAAAAAAAATTGCATAGTGATAGAAAAAGCAACAGAGTTCTGATTTTTTATTTTTTTAGTAATGACCACTACAGCTCTTGTTTAATGGCAAATATCAAACTCTTAAGATTTTATCTGAGTTTTTGTGTGCTCATCCGTTTGGCAGTGCTGTGAACACCACCGTATCTTTTGAGTAATTCAGCTCTGCCTGGGATACACAGTACCAATCATCTATTAACTAACAGTCTATGAAGGGGTAATCTCTAGCAAATTAATTTCTGCGTTCTTTTAGTAACTATAGAAACACCAAGTTATTCACTCTAGCCAAAGAAACTGGTCATTTCCTTGGTTTTGTGGTTCTAAATGAGCTCTTAAAAGATGCAATAAAAAACAACAACAGAGCCAAATGATTCTAGAAGAGAGACTTTTAAAATGAATCCACTGTCCTCATATGACCCTGAGAGCAATACTATCACAATTGGTCAGCATGTGGAGGCTACACTAGCCCATTTTCATTTGGTGTCAAGGTATCAGTTAAAATGGCTGTAGCTTCTTTAAGACTCATCAAAGACAAAAATAATCCAAAATATATCCCTAGGAAGTTGTCATCTAAATATGGGTGAAGATGGTCATAGCAGCCAGCTCCTGAATGTCTCATCATTATTGATTAGGATTGATTGCTGGTATTGAGAATAAGAAATCTAGAAGGTTATTTGGGGGGGAGGGGTCACTTTCCCATTGGTCTATAATGGGACATCTTTAGCAGGACAACTAGAGAGGAGCCAGAAGTTTAGAAGCTAGTAGTCAGAAAGTGGGATATTGAAATTTAAGGTTGCTGAGGTATAACGACTGAGTGATGACAAGGTACAGAACGTGGTCCTGGGAAGTAGATAACTAAAGTAGAGTGGAGGAGGTGGTCCCAGGGTTCAGGAAGCACCCAAAATTAGAAAGCTACATTATTGAACTCCTAGGATGGTGGTAGGGAGTGGGATAAAGACAACTGAGTTGGGTTTCAAACTCTGGGGAATGAAAGGAAGCGACCAGGAGGTTGGTTAATTAGTGGCTGGGGGGAGGAGAGGGTGGGAGCTCATCCTTAAGAGAAGGTTGAGCTTTAGCATGAGGGTTGAAAAGTGATGTTCTGGAAGTAGCCATGGGGTCAGCCAAATGCCAACCCAGGCACCCCAACCCCTCTACAGCACAACAGAACAAAAGTGTATGAGACAGCGAACAGCCCCAACTAGCGGAATTTGTAGGGCAAATCCTAGCCTGGAAGGAGACACCTTACTTCAAGCCAAGAAGTAGAGAGTGCACTTCCTAGAAGAAATACTAGGAATGTAGAATATTTTATTTACAATGAAATAATGGTTCCAGGTGACTCTGGAAAAGGTGATTAAGGGATTTGTAGTGACAGGCACAAGGGATGAGAGAGGGTTCATAGTGATAAACCGAAGTGAGAAAGTACTAAACCATTAAGGGGACAAGAAAAAGATGATAGGCGACAAGAAGCATTTCCCTTTTAATCAGTGACTTAGGATTATAGAAATGAGAGAGATGGGCTTCAAATATTATCCTTTGGCAAATGCTTTTTGATATTCCTGTTGGATAAAGGTGCTGTCAGAATGCAGAGATGTGATGAGAGCTGCCACAAGTTTTGGAGAGGCCGTAGGGACTTTGTTCTTATGTGAGCTATGTCTCAATTCAGAGTGGTACCAACAACCCTACTTAGAACAAAGTTTCTCTCTAAGTTTGTGGCTCAGCAAAGGGGCCATTTCTCCATTCCATGAAAACTCAAACCTGTCACTCTCTTTATTTTATTCTTAGACTCTTCTGGCCCCATGCCCTGCCTGGGACTAATAATTGCTCATCTGAAATACTCTCGCACCAGTCTCTTCTATTCCCTTGTACCCTGTGCATCAACTCTGGAGCATTCTCACAGTCTGCTTTTTTCAGCTCCTCCTTCTCAAGCATCTGAAGACTAGAGAAAAATCACATAATCTAGGGTGTTATGCTCTTACAGATTCAAGCTCAATGAGTTCTCAGAGACTCCATCAATCCCTTAACTTTCATCAATACCCTCTCCCATTTTCTCCAGTAAATATACCTAATCTTTGCCTCTCTCTTCAAGACCTAGTCAACTTCCAACTCTCATTCTCAGCAAATGTTTCTGCCCCCTATTTCAAGAAAAAAATGAGGCCCCTGAACAAGATCTTCTTCAACATTCCCACCCTACCCCATCTTTTCCTTCAGCCTCAGAGATGAGTGATTCCTCCTCTTTTTCAAAAGCCAAACTCTCCCATGTCTTCCTTTCCAATCCATTTTTTTTTTCTTGTCTTACTACCTTGATTAGGACCTCCAGGACAATGTGGAACAGCTACAGCAGCCATGTCTTGTTCCTGACTTTAAAGGGAATGTTGCCATGATTTCAACATTAAGTATGATATCTGCTGCAGGTTTTTGACGTCAAGGATTATTTTATCTATTTTTAGTTTTCTAAGAAGGATGTTGTAAAATCATAAATAATGCTATTCAACAGTTAAAAATCCATGTACAAGTGTGGATATATCTCATTCTTTACTTTCTTTATGGGCCTCTCTTCTCCCTGGAATCTCCCTTGACCAGTGCTCTTCCCTCTACACATGTTCCCTCAGTGACCTGACACCCTCAGTGTTTCAACCACCACCCGCATGGAGATGAATTCCAATGCTGCACCTTTGTGTCAGATCTCTCCCTGCAGTTCTAGTTTATTTTGGCTCATTCTGGCTGTCTCAAAGGCACCTAGGAATTCCCGCGTTTAGAATAGAACTCATCTTTTCCATTAAATTACTTTCTCCTCCTGTAGACACAATCTTAGCTCCCGACCCCATCCATTACCCACAATTTCCATCCAAGGGAGAATTCTTTGATAGGCTCTCTCTATCATTCTCAGATCCAATCAATTACCATGCCCTGACAGTTTAACTTCCTAAACATTGCTCATCTGTCCCTGCCTCTCCATCCGCACTTTCCATGCCTCAGATGCGACTTGCTTCATCTTTTACCTGAACTAGAACAACAATTTGCTAACAAGTCTTTGTTCTGTCTACGTCAGATATTCATACGATCACAGATGCCACTGCAAGCCCTTTCTAATTGTTCTCTTGAAGCCCCTGAAGTAATTTATCTAAATATCTAACCTTGTCATGTCCCTTTTCTGCCTTAAAACACTTTAGTGTTTTACCCTGGCCGGTGTGGCTCAGTTGGTGAGAGCATCATCCTATGCACAGAAGGGTCTCAGTTCTCGGTCAGGGCACATGTCCAGGTTTTGGGTTCACGTACAGCAGGCAACCGATCGACGTTTCTCTGTCACATCTATGTTTCTCTCTCTCCCTCTACGTTCTCTCTCTCTTGAATCGATAAAAAACAATCTTGTCTCCCCGACTCAAAAGTGCTTGTATTTCCCTCTGTAACCTGTGCATTTTTTCCTTCCACGCCTTTGCCTATCCTGTCCTTTCTAAAAGGCACATCTCCACTTCCTTCACCTCTCCTACCCCTGACTCAAATCTCATTTCCCTCCACATCTCTACCTGACTAGCCCATCAGATCCTTTAAAATCCAAGTCAGCTGTCAGCTCATTCAAAAAGCCATCCCTAGCCCCTGACCCCTTTCACGGGCTTCACTAAGTGTCTGTCTTTAATGATCTCATAAATGCCGTGACTATTTACTATATTTTGCACTTACCATATGGTATTGCAATTATTTCTTTATTTGTCCCTTACTGGACTATGACCTCATCAAGAGAACTAATTGGGTTTTATTCATATTTGAAGTCCGAGGACCTAGCAGAGTATCTGGCACATAAATATTTGTTGAGTTAGATGAATAATTTAGTTGAATTGAATATGCTCTTTGCAGAAACATTTGGTTTTCCTATTATTGCTTAAAATTTAGTTTTTGCTAGGCTTTTCCCACCACATAGACTTCATAAATTTATTTCTTTAGTTTTGCTCTGGCTAATCAACTCTAAGAATAAAAAATATTTACATAATGGAATACTTCTTGGCCCTTCTTACCCTTTGAGACAGCGTGGATGGACCGGAGAGTATTATGCTAAGTGAAATAAGCCAGTCAGAGAAAGACAAATATCATATGATTTCACTTATATATGGAATCTAATGAAAAAGCTAAACTAGCAAACAAAATGAAAACAGACTCATAGGTACAGAGAACAGACTGACAGCTGTCAGAGGAGGGGATGGGGCTGGGTGAAAAAGGTAAAGGGATTAAGTTAAAAAAAAACAACAAACAACCAAAAAATAAAAAACACCTCATAGACGACAGTATGGTGATTACTAGAGGGAAAGGGGGTTAGGGGAATGTAGGAGAGGGTAAAGGGGACGATGAAAGGAGACTTGACTTAGGGTGGCAAACACACAATACAATATACAGATGATGTATATAGAATTGTACCCCTGAAACATATAATTTTACTAACCAATTTCACCCCAACAAATTCAATTAAAACGCACACACACAGTGACCTATCAGTGTATAGATTAGAGTAGGAAACCACAGGGGAAAGTAGAAACAAATAAATTAGGATAGAATGATGAAAGGAGGTCCAAGTGAGAACACACACTACCTATCAGTATTCACTAATACTATGGGGAGGTGTGATTAATATCAGCAGAATCACAGTGTCAGTGGCTCCTGAATTATTTGTGAAGTCGGCTATCGCCTTGAGGTTTACATAAATTCATCTGGAAACCTCACCTCACGTCTCACGGGAAAACCAATGCTCTCCCCGAACTCCCTGCAGTTTTTCTGGGCTCCCCACTCCCTTGGTGACCTCAGGGTGTGGTCTCTGGCTTCCTCTCAGCTCCCGCCCTTCATTCTGTGTCTTGCAGCTGTTCCTGTGTCTTCACTGGGCCCCGACCGGAGGGTGGGTTACAGCCTCTCCTCCATTTCCCACCCCAAATTCATGAAAGGCAGCGGCCTGCAGCAGGCTCTTCTGAGGACCCCAAGAGAATGTCTGCCACGCAGCAGCCAGCGTAACCCTGAAAACCTGATTCCCTTGCTCTGTTTGCAGCAGCCCGAAGTTAAGCCTCCTGACTTTTTGCTTGGCCTTCTCTCACTCTTCCTCATTTACTTTCTTTCTTCTCAGTTTCCCAGTTGCTTGTGCAGAATGATTTTGTGATCTTTTTGTTGTTTCTTCCCAACCCATACAGAGCCTCTACTTCCACTCCTTTGGTGCCTCTCCGATATTGTTCTAATCAAAGACAATTCCTTACCTAAAAAGAACTCTTGTGCCAGTTTGCAACATATTTCCTCATTCCTTGACTACATTCCTATGCATTGTGTGTGTGTGTTTATGTGTCAGGTAACTAAAAATTCAATATTGTTCATTCTGCTCTACGTGATTATTTCTTCCCAACTAAATCTTTTATAAAAATCTATGTAAAAGAGCACCTTTAGTTATTACTAATGATTTGTACCTGAACCAGGGGGTACCAAGCAACACAAAGAGTCACCATCCTGGTGTGCAGTTTGGGCCAAACCAAGGAGGAGTTGTTACAAAATTATGTCTGAACTGGGCCTTAAAACTGTCTCAACCTAATGCCTTTAAATAAACATTCCTCATATTTGATATATGACCAATCTGAATGGAATGCTTCTGAACAACAGCAAATATTGATGGTTCCTAAACTTCTGGAATCCCAAAAAGATTTTTCTCTTTTGGAAAGACTTGATTCTTTCCAGCAAATATTTGTCAAGGGCCTGCTGTGAGTTGGGCACTGTGGTAAACCTTGGGGACTGAGTAGAGAAGAGAAGAGTTGAACTACCTGCTCCTGTGGAGCTTATATTCTAGCAGGGAACACAATAAACAGGAAGGAAACAGGCAATTACAGACTGGGGAAAGTTCAATGAAGAAAGTTGACATGGTAAGTTGATAAAAGAACAAGTGGGGGGAAATGGAGGGGCTCCTGATCAGGTGGTTTGGAAAGGCGTCTTTGAGCCTTGACCTGTTATCTGAAAGCTAAGTGATGAGAAGGAACCAGTCATGCCAAGAAAGGGGGAGACCAGTGAAGAGGTCACTGTAGTGGTCCTGGTAAGAGGTGATGGCGCTTAGACCAGGGTCCTGGCAGTGGAGGGGAAAGGAAGGAGATGTAGTCCAGATACATTTCAGAGGCAGAAATATAGCAGTATTTGCTAATGGGATATCTATCTATAGATAGGTAGGTAGGTAGGTAGGTAAGTAGATAGATAGATAGATAGAAGATAGATAGATAGATAGATAGATAGATAGATAGATAGATAGATAGATAGATGATAGATAGATAGATAGATAGATAGATAGATAGATAGATGATAGATAGACAGACAGACAGACACAGATAGATAGATGGGGGGGGGGGGGAGAGTCAGGGATGACCACAGAGCTTATTTTGACACAAAGATGGAGAAGAAGCCTAGGAGTAAAACAGGCGCGGTAGGGGAATCTAGTGCTCCACTTTGGGCCTATACATTTGAGATGCCTCTTGGACACTCAAATGGGGACACTGGATATAAGAATCTGGAGTTCTGGGAAAGGTTAAGGCTAAAAATACATATTCGGAGTAATCGGCACACAGATGCTATCTAAAGTCACAGTCGACTGATCCCTCCTAGGGAGAGAGTTATTCTTAGAAAAGAGGGCCCAGGACTGAGCATTGAGTCACTTCAACATTTAGAGATCAGATAGAGAAAGGCAGATAGAAAAGAAATGAGGAGAGGCCAGCGAGGCAGGATAAAGCCAAGAGAGCATGAATACTTTGGAAGTCAAAGAAGGGGTGGGCCAGTTAAGTTAGGGAGAGAGTCTTACACCCAGTGCAAGACCCTGCCCAATCTGTGAGCTTTGTGTGCCTGAAGATACAGGTCAAGAAAGGTTTCTAACATCAAATCTTCCAGGAAAGGTTGTACAACCTGAGTGGGTGTCTCAGGGCACCTGCATGTGTTATGGTTCTCCCAGTATTGGAAGATTGAACATAGAATCGGTAAGCAGTGAACAAGTCACCCTAGGCTGCCTTAATATGGGCATAAATTTGTTGACTGAGTCTTAATAGATAATACCTAAAGATCTTTGTGATGAGGACAAAGTGTAAAATCATGATTATAAAATTAGTATGGGTGTTTCCCAATTTCCACAGTAAAAGCAGGATCATCTTTGTTAATTTGTGCCTAGCTCCCTTTTGCAGAAGGCATTTATCACTAGGAATAAAGAACGGTGGCTCTTTGTCATCTCGTTCCTTTTGGTTATTAAGTCCAGCTTCCAACTGAAAGTGGAAACATCAATGGAAAGACACACAACTTTTCATCTTATTATATACAGCACTGACATTCTAGAAAACATCCCTTTGATGGCGAGCCCTTTGCCAATGTAGGGTAGAGCCACTCTGATACGGGCTGTTTTGTTAGTCAGTTTGCTGACACACAGCTTTGACAGTCATTTTGATGCCAGGAACATCTTGATGTGGCTGCCTTGAAGTGGCTGTTTTGATATGGGAACATTTTGACTCTGCCTAAAAACAAACCAATACACTTTCACTTAAAAAAAATTATTACCAAGTAAAGTACATTGACAGAGCTCCTCACCCACTCCCTGAACCCCTATTCCCTATGCCCCCAGAATAGAAGCCAGACTGCACAGGCTGACAGTGGGGCCCTTGAGAGGAAAAAATAAAGTCACCTTCAGGGTGGGAGGAGTCCGGAACAGTGGACCCAGCTCAGCAATAAAACCTGAAGCAAGAGAACGGCCCTGGCCAGTTTGGTTCAGTGGTGAGAACGTCGACCTGTGGACTGAAGGGTCCCAGGTTCGATTCTGGCCCAGGGCATGTCCCTCAATTCAGTTGCAGGCTCCACGCCCAGGTCGGGGTGAGTGCGGGGGGCAACCAATAGATGTGTCTCTCTCACATCCAGGAATTTCTATTTTTTATTTTAAACGAGAAATACAGATGAAGATGATATATCTACCTCCTGCACACATGAGAGATACCCAGCAAAACCAAATCATTCCAACCAGGCTTTGACAGGACATGTACCATTGCATGAAGGACAGTATCATTCAGCAGGGAGATTAAAAAGAGCCACAGCTCTGCACACCCAAACAGGAGGCAGCCACCCAGGCTGCCAAGTGACAGATGTGGGCATGGAGGGATCAGATAGTGGGGTTGATCCAGGGTTGATATTTGTCATTCAGGCATGACTAGACAATAGGGAAAGGAAAGTCAAATGCCTCGGGCTCTTTGTCCCACTCCTATTATCAGGGATCTGCCGGGAATCTGTTATCGAGTGTCCTCTTAGTTGAGTGGAGACTATAAACGGACTTCCTCTATGGCAAATTCTTTTTCTCTCTGAGAATTCTTTTTTTAAGCAACAATAGAACTAAAACACTCTGTGAAACAGGTTAAATCATTAATATGATTAATGGTGTAATTTCTCCAGTACAAGGTGTTCATATCATTTAAGCTAGTGAATGAAAACATTACATTTTTTTCAAAAGATGAATCTGTCTGTTTCTGCCAGCCACCATTATCTCTTTAAAGAACTGGAATGTTATTTAATTGAATTCGAAGATGTATATGAGGAGTACTGAATGATATGTAATATGAACATCTATACAGTGCACATGATTTGTTTCCTGGAAATATGAATTTCCCCTCTTCCAAAACCCATTTACTTCACCTTTCACTGCAAGCATTTCCTATTTTGTTTTAGTTTCAATCCTTTCCAGATACTCTGATTTCAATTTAGGTCAGCAGATACGTATTAAATACTAGTATGTTCCAGTCGTTTTATTAGGCACTACAGGGAACAAAAATATAAATATGAATAAGAAATAACCTCTGCTCACAGGGATATAATGGGGGAGATTAGACTTGAATAAAAACAATATATAAAACATAGAGATATCACTAGGCACTCATATGCATTTAAATATCATCTGATAAATTTCAGATGGTATAAGCTGGCATAATCAAAATGATTTGGAACCACGACTGGAGCAATTAAACCCTACAGGGAGGAGGAAACGGAAAATAGCATTTAATTATGGACAGCCTACTCTGCGATAAGCACTGTGCTGAGTGTTTTACATATCTTGTGTCATTGAATCCCCCCAACAGCCTCATTTTACAAAGCAGGAAACAGCAGCCCAGCAACATTAAGTACCTAGCCCAAGGTCACACAGCTCAGATTTGGCGTGGGGGCCAAATTCAAACCTGGCAGAACGCACACACTCATTTCAGCCCCCTCCAGGAAAGCGGCAGGGTGCGGTAAGAGAAGAATTGGCAGCTCTTGACACTATAATGTTGGAAAGAATGACTTTGGGTTATTAAAAACTCCATAAACAGAAGGTAAAACAAAAGGTAGTCATAGCCAATCTAGATCCACCACTGAGCAATTCAGTGGGCACATCAATCAAAATGGCTATTCAGTAAGTATAACTTTTTATAAGCTTAGTTGGGTTGTCAATGAGAGTAACAAAACACACACACACAAAACAAAAACCAGTAAAAAACCTTTTAAAACCAATTCTTTAGCTTATTGAATCTAGAAAGGTACCTTTTCCTCTAATAAAAATTACTGCTACTAACCAACATTAATTGAACACTTACTAACTCTGGCCTCTTAGGGCCTTGACATCTGTCACTAAGTTCTCATTTGCCAACTTCTCCCCCCCACCCCCACCCCCACGCTTGTTGAACTGATACTGGATTCCCTGGTAGAAACTGTCCTTAGCCTCCACCTAGCTAACTCCTCTGGGACATCTCTCCTCCACCAGCATGTATGTCTTCATGTTTCTACCTGTTGTGGATTAGGCTGAAATACTTCTCCAGGCATGCATTTGAGTATCATACAAATCAGGGACTTTGGTTAAAATGTGTCACAGTGATAGATAGATTGGGGTCAATATATTTCTTAAATACTCTCTGGTTTCCTACACTTCCCTCATTCATAGCACATTTGTGTGTTTTCTGTCGTTAGACCCAAAGCAGTTGGGACCATGGCAATCAAGTGCAATGGCTACGAATTCAGGCTGTTGGAGCAAGATCGCCTGGATTCAGATTCAGACTCTGCAACATCCTGGTCCTGTGACATTAGACGACTTGCTCACTTGTGTCTTAGCTCTGTCCTCTGCAAAGTGGAGATCTTAACAGTGTCTATCAAATACAGTTGTTGCGACGATTAAATGAGTAAAGCTAAGCGAAGCATTTTGAATGGTGTCTGACACACGGCAAGCGTTCAAAAGAAGGCTGTTATTACTTTTGAAGGCAGGTACTGTATCATTTAATTCCACACAGATACTCACTAAATATTTTTGAAATGAGCAAACAAAGGAAATGTTTGTAGCTAAACCTGTCACCAAAATTCTTAATGTTAAGCCCAAACTGAACATTAGGTACATTACACTAAGCACCGTGCATAGAAATGACACCAACATGGTCGCTTGGAACTTTTTGGAAATGAGGTCATCCTATTTCTACCCCAGCTCTCAGGGAATTCCGCTCCCTTGAGGGGGGATGTCTCTGAATCAAACAGGACACCTCAAGGTTCCTGAGTCATCACTGACGCTGAGGTAACGTCTTTATGCGAAGATGACTGTTAAAATCCAGGAGACATTAGGAAACTGTTTTAACATGTTTTCCAGTAATTTAAGACTCCTGGGCCCTCCATTCTCCCTGTGTCACAGACACTTGTAATCTC
Organism: Miniopterus schreibersii; assembly: GCF_964146895.1. Lineage (NCBI taxonomy): Eukaryota > Metazoa > Chordata > Mammalia > Chiroptera > Miniopteridae > Miniopterus > Miniopterus schreibersii. Next base: position 19,115,567 of record NC_138119.1, on the reverse strand, counting down.
ACTCATTTTGCTCAAGGAGAGGGTGGCCAGAGTCATACAAGCTAGGCTTTATTATTATTTTTTATATTTAACATTTCTTTATTTCATTACCTTTAACATCTGAAAAGGTTTTCCTGCTGAGAAACAACATAAAATGGAAAATTTTACACATGTAACAAAAAGATATGAATATTTTTTTAGATTAGTTTCTATCATGGTGCCTAAAACATCATGAAAGTGATGCCCTAATAGAACTTAAATTGTAGTAATTTTGCTATTTTTAGTTTTTCTTCAAGATTGAATGACTTTAATTCTAAGCTGATAAAAATTACTAGTTTAATTATGGAATAGCTAGAACCCAGCAGAGCCTTATTAATTTAGAGTCTATTAATACAACATTTGAGATAATTCGAACAGCAAGAGTGCTATTTATATAATTTATGGTAAACAATATTCACAAGTAAATTAAGTATAAACAAGATTTTTTTAGGAACTTTTACTATTGTTTTTTCTCCATTTCTTTTTTAAAAATTTTTAATTGAATTTATTGGGGTTACATTGGTTAACAAACTTATATAGGTTCCAGGTGGAATATTCCATAATACATCATTGTATATTGTATTGTGTGTTTACCATGCCAAGTCAAGTCTCCTTCCATCACCATTTATCCCCCCAGCCAGGTTTTATTTCGTTCAAGCTTCACAAGCTTGTGTCGTTTAGAAGTCAGTTTGTAATCATGGCAGTAGTGCCACCAGATGCTTAGTTTGGTCAGGGGAGACACAGAAGCAGAATAACACTGTTTAAGAGAGGCGGGTATGTTCCAGAGAAACAGTCTGAGAGGGAACTGAGGTGACCTAGGAGAAGTTTCAGAGTAGCAAAAAAACCTGGACCAGACATATGCATGGCACCAAGCTGCCAAATACACACGTGTAAATAAAGGTGCATCCCTCTCTAATATTACTGCTCGCCTTCCCCACTCGCCTTCCTCCTACCCCTGCCGGTTGTAGGGATAGACAGACACTGACACAGTATTTCTGTCTTCAGAAAGATAGGCTGGCATCTAGGGAAATGCCCTTGATAGAATGAACTATAAATACAATATTAATCAGAGCAATTTGCTCTTGAATTGTGCCCCCTTTCCCAATATCCCAAAGCAACTCTAGGAGAGGGGCAGAAAAGCATAATCAGTAGCCACCTACTGAGCGTGCAAGTAAAGGTCAAGTGCTCCAACACAGTGGGAAAATTATAACCTGAGTCCTGCCTCCAGAGAAAGTTATTTCCCCAGATGGGCTAAATCTGAATAGATCCCACAGGCAGTGCCTCTGTGCCGAATGGTCTCTATCTTGGTGTCACAGAGCAAGGCACTAAGGATAACAAGGTTAGGGGTTTAATCCACATATAACGCATCGCCTTTGCCCTGAGCACAGTCTTTACTCCTGAGCAGTGATCTTGCAAACGTTTGGGTGGAGGGCGGCAGAGAATGAGGACCAGCCCATTGTCATTAATGGGAAAGCGAAGCAGCAGCTCACACGCCCAGCCTCTTGGCAATAAAAATAGCGCATTACATTAATTTGTACTAAAACTCTCTTTGGACATGAGCATCATTTTTCAGGTCACAGGAATGCTTGATTTTCACAAGACCGATACTCTACACATCCCCCAAATAAATGTCATCAAAAGGACATTCCGCCCAGTGAAAAGAATATTTTCAGCAGAAAGGAGCCCCTGGCTCCTCCTCGCAGAAAAAGCCTCTGTGGCCAACTTCGCTGCTGTTTTACAAGTCAAAAGGTGGCCTTTCAAAGGCCGGCCTGCTCCCTCCACGTGACACTGGAGAACTGAGCTGCTCCCTCTCTGCCACTGGTGACCTGCTGGGTAATAAAGGTTTCTGGAGTTGCTTTGTTTCTTTCCCTTTTTTGTTTTGTTTTTAAATCAGAACTAAGCTGACAGTCTTCATGCCGAGGGGGAGGGCCAGGGCAAGTTAAAATCCGCCCCCAGCTCCGCGGGGAATGAAGAAGCTGGGGCGATTGCTGTCAGCAGGTGTGAGTCAGACACACGGGGAGCAGCGAAATTGAGTAAGGAGGTGCCGTTTTGTCATCAGTGTTCCCACCACCACTGCACAGAAAGAAGTAGTTTAGGAAAATGGCCCGCGGTAAAAGAGCGATCTGGCCGGGAGTCGGGCTGAATAGAAGGCTCCCGTTGAATGCCGCCCCATTACACAGCCTCCTTTCACTGACAGAGTCCAGCTCTTGGTGGAACCAATTGTGATGAGGGAGCGCTGACAGCCCTGGGAACCAGCAAAGCTGGCCTGTGATCTGGGGCTTTGAAGCCCAGTCCCACCACTGAACCACTAGTTGAGTGTAAGCAGGTGAACTTGGCCTCCCTGAGCCTCAGTCTTTAAGTCTGGAAACTGGGACCTGGAACCTTTACTAGGAGACTGATGTTTATACACAGGCACATTCTCATCGCCAGTCCTTTGCGTTGGCTCTTCTCTCTTTTAGAGAAGTTGTCCGGCATAGACATCCACGTGGCTAACTCCACGAAGTCACTGGTCAACTACCACCGTCTCAGTGACATCTCATGACGACGCTGACCATCTTCTTTCAAGTGTTGTCTCCCTCCTTCAGCCTGACTCTCGGATTGCTCTTATTCTGATCTACTTTTTACTTTTCCCCCCAAAATACTCATCACCTTTAATAGATAATGTGTTGTGTTTTGTTTATTGTTTACCTTCCCCGGTTAGAATATAAGTCCCACAAGGGTAGGAATCTGTGTTTTGATTCCTAACCTACCCCAAGCACCCAGAACACCAGCTAGCGCATAGTAAATGTGCAATAAGTATTTGTAGCATTTAATGAATGAAGATCCTTGAAGATTCTTCAGAGAGAGCAAACCAGGTAAGTGATACACCCTGCAGAATGCGCCTCAACAGAGGCCACTCCTAACTGTATTTGCCATTATGGAGCCAATCACAGCTTAGAGGATATTTTAAGAAGTTTGCTGTGCTGGATCCTATGAATGCCATAAAATATACTACTCCTGTTTTTTCAGATTAAGGACTAAAAGTGGTTCAACTACTCCTATGCTGATAACCAACAACTCTAACAAAATAGTTGCTAAAAATTTCACTTTAGCTGTACGCCTGTGTGTTATGATGTAGGAAACAGGGTGGCAAAGAGTATGACTTTTGTCCTGTGACCTCCAGTTTCTCCCAGGTGGGTAGGGGGTAAAAAACCAAACTGTTGGAGTGTTCTTCTCCGAAATGAGTTAGTAATAGAAACTCAGTTCATTGCAGAGAATGTGTTGAGAGAGAGATTTCACTTCACATATCTATTTTTACTTTATTGGTCTTTATCACAATTTCCCCCAAAACGGTTAGCCCAGCAGGGCAGAGAGATCAAGAAGGTCACAACAGTGATCAGAGGCACTCACCCTCACCACTGGTGAAAACACCACCCGCGCCACATCCCCCCTCAAAGGACAATGCTCTTAATTAGCTGCACCATATTTCCCAGAGAACAAAAGCTCCCCACCCTCACAGGAAAAGTTTTTCCAGGAGATATCTCATTGGGGAAGCGCCAGGCACACAACAGGGAGAAGGGAACACACAGGCTGTTCTGAGCTCTGCAAAGAGACACAAACTCTGGATTCTCTAGGGAGCTGCAGATGTTAGCGGGCACATTTTTTCGCCACGTGACAAACATGTGCTTCACATACCCTGAGGTGGCCAACTTCAGAAGGCCCCTCTGCCCTCTCCCCGAGTCACTAGCTGGGCTTAGGGACCTTGGGGGTGGCCAAATATGCCAGAATAATATTCAGAATTGAGCATCTGGGGAGCAGTAGGGAAGGAACTGGGAGTTTATTTCAGGTGACAGACATAGAACAGGCTCCTATTTTTTCCTGAGACTATAATAATATTTCTGGAATGGGGATGCTTGAATCATATGTCTCTTCATATCACTGTGTGGGAAGTTTCAGTTATAAGCCCAACAATGGAAGAGATGTGGCTCTTTTAGGATTCGGGGGGTAGGGAGGAGCAGGGTGGTGTATTGAGGGGAAGTACAAAGGAGCGCGGAAGCATGCTGGGGTGGGAGGTGGGGTGCAAGCAGAGAAGGAGTTAAGGGGAGAGGACAATGCAGCCTGTTTGGGGACCAGAGAGAATGGGGGCTGAGAAGTCTTCTCCCTACAATAGTTTTGCTCCCCCCCGTTCAATGTGTTATTTGAAAAACACACAGAGGGGAAAAAAAATAATCTTGTTTAAGTGCCTCTTCCTGAGTAAGTCCACTGTCAGGAAAGGAAAATCCAAATGCTCAAATATTCTATTTTTGGGCCCAGAGGCTCCAGGCCCTGCACACAGGCTCTTCCTTACTCTGAAGGAAAGGAAACTGGGCGTGAGGCTCCCTGCCACAGAGGCCAGAATTGAGGAAACTGCGTTACTCGAAGGCCTGTTCTCCTGGAGGCCTTGATTTTAGGAAACAAGGATCTGGGTGCAGGATGCTGTGGGGACTGGCCTGAGGGTGGAGTTGGTGAAAGAAAGCAAGTAAAAAAGTAAGAAAGCTCAAGAAAGCAAGAAAGGAAGAGAGAGAGAGCAAGAGAGAGAGAGAGAGGAAGTGCTTCTCTGATTACTCTCTAGGCAAACAATTGTAGAACTAGACTTTAATTGGAAGTTCAATCAGCTGCATTAATATTATGCTGCTTCTGGTCATTAAGGGTTATGGCTGTCACCTGCCTCTCGGCTACCATGTAGATAAGGAAGGGAGGCCTGATTAAGAGTTTTATGTTTTGATGTGTGGGCCATAAATCAGTAATAAGAGTAATAGAACAGCAGGTACCTAGGTAGATAAGGCCTCTCTTTGTATATTTTGCATAAATTTTGTGCACCAATTCACAAGTTGGATGTTTCCCCTCTGTATGGCCTTTAACCAGTTCAATGGGGGGACGCTGAGGGCATCTAACCTAGGAAATGGGGTTTGGACCACTCTGCCACTCAATCCAGCGTGGCCCTCCCTCCCTCTCCACTTTGCCAGAGATTGCCTTTCATGAGGACCACAGGGTATCCCAAGAAGGGCTATCCAGCTTATCACAGTCACATCTTTTAGGCTATTCCTGTCTCCTCTGCTACCTGGCATATGAAGCAGACCTTAAAAAGAGACCTCCTTTTTAAAGGGTTTCCCCAGATAGCTGTTGATTGGGGATGGAGGAAGGAAACTGGAGAGATTCAATTAAAGGGAAAGACTGATTCCTTTGGCTTTGATGGCTTATTAATATACCAAGGTAGCACTGATCCTGGCACAAACAGATCCTCCTAAAATGCATCTCTGATCATGGTACTACTCCTGCTTATAACCCTTCAATGGCTCCCCAGTGCCCTTGGATTAATGTGCAGATATCCCCATTAGGATTTACAAGGTTCCTCATGAGCTGGCCCCTGCTCCACACTGCTTAGCACACTTCCCTCGGACCCCATTGCCACTCCACTAGCCCTACTGAATTTCTTTCAGTTCCTCAACTGTTTCCTTTCTTCCCCAGTTTTCAAATAGGCCTTTTCTGGCTGCTTCTAACTTATTCTTTAAGATCTTCCATTGAACATTTCTACCCCAGGGAAGCCTGCCTCCACCACCCTGACTCTGGGTTAGGTTTCTCTCTCCTGTGAGCTCCCATAAACCTCCTACTTAACCTGACACTCACATACTACTTTGTAATTACCTGTTTGTTTGTCTGTCCCTCCTACTGGATTGTAAACACCTGAGGGCACCATAAGGCATCCATCTTGCCCACAGTTGTCTTCCCAGTGCACCGCTAACCCCATAAATATTTGTTGAATAAATGGGCTCTAGGCCAATACGACAATAAATCCAGTGGTTCTTCCCAGACTTGCATTTGCTCTGTCGATTTTCGTGAAGTGCCTGCGGAAACACAAGGAAGGGCCCTGAATTAGAAAGACGTGCTGTGCAGTTGGGTGCCCTGACTTCCTTTCTCCTTTCCCTCTCCCATCCCATCTTTTCCGTGATCCCCCCCAGCGATCCCAGTCGGCTGAGGGCCGTGGAGGAGCTCCTTGTCTGTGCATCTCCTGGCACCTGTCTGTGTCAGACTTAGTAATTTATTCTATTTTCTTATTACTTTGAAAATCGATTCACTATTAATTAGAACTATTTTCAAATGCTGCCATATTTATGCCTTATCTTTCCCACACTTTTCTTGAAAGTAGGAAGAATGTCTTTTTTTTTTTTTTTTTTTTTACCAATCCTTGTAATGCCTGATGTTGCTGCGGTACACAGTGTGTCAGTGTTCAATGACCAAATGCAGGACGACTTAAAGTCTCATTTGTCTTCAGACGTTGAATATATAACAGCGCCTCTGTGGAAATGCATGCTAGATATAGTTGGTGATGTGGCAATTGGACATTTCTTAAATGAAACTGTGGTTCCAGGACGGGCTTGGAAACCCTCCAGAACGATGTGGGTGCCACAGCCCTGGTCAGTTGGCAGGCGCAGGAAGCCCGCAGCCTGGGGGAAATGTTGTTCCAGGGTGCCCTCTAGTGATCCCAGGCGCCGCTGGGTCAGAAGCCCCAGCCAGAGGCTCTTGAACCTTAACAGGAAGCAGGCTCTTGTGGGGAGCCTGATAAAACTGTAGATGCCAGGATGCCAAGCCAGCCATGAGATCAAGCCTTTCAATCAACATCTTCACTGACCTGCTGCACAGTTCTTAGACCACACTTTGTGAAAGAGTGATGCTCATCAAACAAGCAAGCAAAACAACAATAAAGTTCCAGCTCTGTAGTTTGAGAACACCCAATCTCATTCTTCTGCTCATAGGGACGGATCACGGCCTCCTTGCTGACTACTCAAGTGCGGATTCAGGGAGAGACACAGAGATGGCCTAGGGCCCCTGGCCTGAAGTGCAGCCCAGCACTCATAAGAACAGTCAGCAGCATAAAAATGCTGGACCGCGCTAGCCAGTTTGGCTCAGTGGCTACAGCGTCGGCCTGTGGACTGAAGGGTCCCAGGTTCGATTCCGGCCAAGGGCATGTGCCTCACTCCCCGGCCCTGGTCAGGGCCCATGAGAAAGGCAACCAATCAATGCATCTCTCTCACATCGATGTTTCTCTCTCCCTTCCACTCTCTCTGAAAAGCAATGGAAAAAAATATCCTCAGGTGAAGATTTAAAAAATAATAATAATTAAAATGCTGGACCATTGAGCAGATGTTTTAGGGAGAATTGTGTCAGCTTCTCTTGATGTCTCTTTTCCAGTGGGGAGCAGCCCTACTCCTCCTCTTGTGCCTTTCCTGACAATGGGCACCTGGTTTCGACTGTGCGCATACTCCACGGCCAGTGCTGTGTGAGACTGTTCACGTACATCACTGCCAGAAGTCACTGGAATCATCGCAAGTAAAGCATTCCTTAGGCCATACAAGCAGGATTGCTGGACGACTGGTTTGAGCACACGCAACAGCTAGGATTTGCTTTCGGGAGTCCTGTACTTATGTTCTGTCAAGCAGGCTCACCGGAAGATAAATAGAGCAACGACAGCATCCTTTCCTCTGTCGCCAAAAGAGCTAATTCCTGTTCAGAAACCCACAGACAATGTCCATTGATGGTTTTTAAAAAATGCATCTCTGAATCACCACCATACTTTCCTGTCTCCCTCCTGCTCATTTCAATTGAAGGCTGCTGCTTTAATTAGGGGCTGTTAGCACATTAAAATGTTTGTTGAACCTTGCAAGGTGATAAATTACTCTGATTTGCAGTCTATACTCAGGTCTAATTATTTTCTTTTCCTTTTTCATGTACTAATAGCACCTAATGAATTCAGTTAAATGGTAAAATTGCATTGATTGTCTACTATGTGTCCGGACGGTGTGTTGGACTGTGGAAATATAAAGGAGGCTAGCTAAGGCTCAGTGCCCCCCCGACCAGGTCAGAGCCTAGAGAGTTCATTATCTCTGGTGCAATGTGATGAGTGCCCTACCAGAAATATGAACCTAGGGTTAGGATAGCACAGGACAATTGCTTCCCTCCATGGGAACCAGTTAACAGAGAAATGCTGTCACAGATACTCTCTAATATTCTAATAATTGATGGACATTAGTATTTTCATGGGCATTGGGAACAGCCACATCATTCATTTTCAAATTATCTTGGACAAAAGAGTTATCAACTCTCTCTTTTCACAAATAATGTTTTATTTCATACCTCTTCCTTCCCCATTACTATATCTTTAAAACAAAACATGAGGTGCTGGCCTGATGCCATTTGATTTCAGTCCTGCTCATTTGCTTGTCCGGGAAAACTTTAAGCATCGGCTCACAGAGCCCTTAATGAGAAAGCTCGTTAAAAAGCCTTCTGAAACGGGGAAACAAATTACATGCAAAACACAGCCCACTCTTTTTCTCTTCATTTCCTTCTCTCCCTTCCAGGCAGCAGCATTACAAATGACAAGGCCAAGGAAGCCATCAAACCGGAAAGAGGCACTGCTGAATGGGTCTGTCTTTACCTTGCTGCTTTGATGGCCGTTTATCTTGCTTCACTGCAGCACTAAAATGTCGCCCAAACAGCAGGAGGGCCCTGCGCGCGCAATAATGGCCTTGGTAAAGCTTTGACTGTGTGTATTTGGGTGGAATCTGAGCTTGTAATTGGTGAATGCACACACTGTTGGATCTCCCAGCCTCTCCCTCTTCCCTAGAAAGCCTGCTCATTCCTGGGGAAGGAGGAAGTTTCTCTCCTTCCCAGTGTGTCCGTGGTCACCTTAGGAAGGCTGCCTCAGAGTATTGCTTCAGGACGGTAGCGATCACATTCAGGGCTGCCCCTGCTACACAGAGTCTGACAAGGTCACTCGACTCCTCTCAAGCCTGGAATATCAGGAGCCAAGATAGGCTTCCTGGCCCTGGTTCAAAAGGAAGTGATGGCAGTGATTGTCCACTGGGAGGAAGAGATGGGAGGTGGTGTTTTTTTTTTTCTTTCTTCCTTCTCTTATCCTGGAATTTGCAAAAGGAAGGCTACAAATACCAAACAATCCTTCCACACCTGGCAGCCAGGGCTATGATTGTGGGGAAAAGGAAATCCTCCTCCCTCCCCCAACCTTGCCCCTTGATTTAAATAATTCTCTGGGGTTGAGACACTTACAGTTAAATACCTGCACTCTGTGGTGAGGTAGAGACACCAGGCCTTGAAGTGGAAGAGGAGGGTTTAGGCCCTGCCTTCATCACTTGCTAGCTGTTTGACTCTTGAGAATGTGCAAAACACTTCTAAATCGCAGGGACTGCCATGTGCCAGGCTCTGGGCCAGGCACGGAGAACAAAAAGGGAAGTCACTGGCTCCTCCCTGAAGGCTTTCATAATCTCCTGGGAAGACAGAGGCATAAACAGTCACAACATAATATAACGCAGGCTAAAGATGCAGAGGAATCACCATGAAAACGAAAGGAAGGCACTGTGTATATTTGGAGGTGGAGGAGAGAGTGAGATGAGAGGCCATGAGACAATGGTTAGGAAAGACCTCACAAATCAGAAGACTGAGCAAGAATTTGAAGAAAAAAAGAGAGTTCACTTAGAGAAAGTAGGGTGATTGAAAGAACTGTCAACAAAAATTCCCCAAAAGAATATTAGAAAATGGAGAAACTTTGAACAGTGTGCAAAACATGAGACGCAGCCCCCAATGGAAAGGGAAGGTGTGCTCCACCAAGACAAAGGGCAGGTCCCCCTTACAGAGAAAGTTCCATCCTAGGTTTCTAATTGGTCCAATTTTATGCAAATTTGGTTTTCAAATTTGCAGTTATGATTGGTCCAAATCTTGCAGTTCTGATTGGTTGGTAACATGTGTTCTGATTGGTCATTATAAAGCAATTCTGATTGGTCAGCATAGATGCAAATGAAGATATATGTAGTTGTGCAGTTTTGATTAGATCGGGCAGGTCTCTGTCCGTTGGTCGAAAGACAAAACCAAGGCTTGCCTGCAGTGGTTGATTTAGGCCCCTAAACAAGTGGGTTATAGTGCAGGGAAGGCCAGAGTTTATTCTGAGGTTCTTCCCAGTGTACAGAATACACGAGGAGCCCCTGTCAACAAATGGCCTCTAGACTGTTAATATTTATAACATTTGGGCCTTCGGTTGACCACAGGGAGTTCATCTCAATAGATAAATTCCTTTTCCAGGTTTACATCAAATGAATCTTTCTTCTCAGGGTCCATAGAAACCTGGCTGACAACATTAAAGGGGTGCCAGATGATGATGAATCTTTGGACAAGGCTGAGAAGGAGTGGGCTAGAAAGTAGGGGACTCAGCAGAGACTGGCTTCAAATGCTGGAGAAGCCAACGGCGATGGGGACTGACAAGCATCCACTGGACTGGGCAAACGGGCGGTCACTGGTGACTTCAGCAAGAACAATTTCAGTGGTTTTTCGTGGGAAATCACAGTGGGAAGTGAATGGAAGGAAAGCAAGGAAGCTAATGAGCATATTCTTAACCTTCAGTAGACTTTGCTGTGGGGAGGAGACAAATTAGGTGTTGGCTGGAGGGGGATGAGGGATTGAAGGAATTATCTTTCTTGTTTCTGTTTATGACTGAAACTTGGGCATCATTTTATACTACAGAGGAGGCAGTGGAGTGGGAGGAGTTCATTTAAAGGAGAGATGGGATTAAATGGGTTTAATTCCTACCTTGTGGAGTCCTTTAGAGATTAAATGAGAGCCCCCCAGGCAAACCCTTTTTGTAAACTGATACACGTGTGTGAATATGCTTACCCTGCTATTGAAATAGAACCTGCAAGCATCACAAGGCATTTGAGCTCACTTATCACTTTGTTTCTGAGATAAGCAAATCTCCCTCTCCATAGCTTTTCTGTGCGCCCTGCTTTCCTATTTCCTCTTGTCATCACTTTAGACTTAGGGCCCAAGAATGAATTGAGCCCTCCTTGACATTTCTTCCTGCCAAACAGCACAACTAACCAGCTCCCCTAGATCACAACAGGAAGCTGGGGTTGGTAAGTGAGAAGCGATTAAGGAAGGAACAAAAGCTTCCTCATTGTTAGGAGCTGGGACACACATCCAGACTCTTGGAAGCTTGTTTTGTCAGTATATTAGCTTTTCATCAGATAAGCCTGGAGCCACACAGGCTATGAAGTAGACTGTCCCCTCACAGACACCAGTGGCCTCTTTTCCATCTCAGTTCATGAGCTGCATGTCCCACCAGGGCAGAGATTTTTCTCTGTATTGTTCACGGCTGTATCCACAGTGACTAGAACAGTGTCCAGCACATGTGTTAAGTGAATGAATTCACCCATTTATTCATCCTTCCATTGACTCAATCAAAATGGGTATATACTATGGGACAGCTACGAAGCTCATCCTAGATAAACAGAGATAACTAATACTTGTTATCATTTAAAAAATGTATATTCTGTGCCAGGCACTTTACATACATTAGCTGGTGTAATCACAATCAGGCAGACAGACTCAGAAGTCCCTTAGTTGAGGATGCATGGCTGGAGAGCGGTGAAGCTGGAATTTGTAACTGCCCGATTCCAAAACAGATGCTCTTTCTGCACCACCACCTGCTTCTGCAGCCTCACTCCCTCGCTGTAACTCAAACCACAACTTCAGTTATAACTGGCCACGTGCAGTTCCTTGAACATGCCACGTTCTCTCTCCTTTTCCTGGGACAAACTCAGCTGTCTGGTTAATTCTTCCTCATCGGGAGGTTTTCTTGAAATGATGCTCTCCAAATGGACTAGGTTGAGCTCTGCACTCTCACAGCCCCCTTTTGCAGCCTCTGTCACAGGACAGATCCCAGGCATTTTAGATGCCTATTTGTGAGTCTCTCCCTACTAGATGATGAGAGGTTCAAGGACAGGGACTGACTTCATAAAAGCTGCCATTTATTGAGTGCTTCCATGTACTCACCGACCTTGCTTAATTCTCAGCCATCATCTGAGATGGGTATTATCATGCTTGTTTTATAGATGAGATAATAAAAGCACAGAGAGGTTAAAATAAATAATTTTCCTAAGGTCACAATGAGTAAGTGGCTAAACCAGGAATGGAATATAGAAATATCTGATTCCAATGCCCAAATTCTTTTCACTTCATCAAATCCACCTCCAGTGTTCACAGTTTAGCTGCTGAAATAAACAGATAAACACCACCTGAACAATGAGATGAGCGAGCGAATACAGGTTTACACAAAGTTCTTTGGGGGAACATATGGAAAGGGAGAATTTGTTCTCTCTGGAGGATATGGGGTTGGAAGGGCTTCATAAAGTTGCCAGAATGCTTGGGACCTTGTAAACTGGGTCAAAGGTGAAAAATAGATCCCTGCCTCAAATACTGGTGGTTGGTTTTGGGGGCCACAGCAGCCGTTGCCGAGGTCACCACTGCTTCCAAATTGGTCCATCTGGATGCTAAGAATTTAGCCCAAATGCCTGCATGTACCTGCTCAAGTCATGATTGGTTACTAGGCAACCCAGTCAGCAATTGTTTCATTAAAGTCTTGCGTTCGTGTGTGTATGTGTGTGTAAACTACTTGATATAATCATAATTTTCATCTTACACACTATACTTTAAATTGAAATGAAATCAGTACATTTTCAAGCTCCCAGCTACATGGACTAGGGTGGTAACTCCTAATTATGTGTTAGCATCTCTTCCTGCTCTCGTCTCTTAACTGCGCAAGTGTTGCTGGAGGCTGCTTTCTCAGTATTCTCTTCTTCAGGGAATTCACCTATATTTGAGGCTTGAACTACTGTAAAATGCCTATAAAATTAATCTTAAAACTCCAAGCAAAGCATGGCTTTGAAATGTATGGTACAATACCTTCTTTGTCTGCTCCAGAGAGCGTTTGTGAGGAAGGCACAGTGGGCGGCCGGATGCGGACCTCGCTGGGGCTCTGGCATCAGGCAATGAGGAAACTTCTGAACTGCTCCATTTCCTAGCTGCGTGGCCTTGGGCAGGTTACTTAACCTCCTTCCAGCCTCCGTTCCTGATGTATAAAAGAGTGAAAATCATAGCATCCTAGTTAGAGGATGATTGTGAGGACTGATGAAATAATGCAAAAGCACAGAGTGACTGGCTTGCTCTGAGTTGCCAGAAAGTGCTAGTTGCAGTGATTTTTATTACTCTCGTCTTTGGCAGTATGAAGCAATTTAGGTGACAGTGATTTGAAACCTTTGAAGTGCTAAGAAAATGTGAAATATTATTATCATGCATAACGGTGAGTGAAATCCAAAGACGTGAATAACGTATCAGGAAAGCCAGGTCCTAATGGTCCTCCTGCCACTAAGCCTCGGTGTGACCTTGGGCCAGGCTCTCTGTGAGCCTCCACTTTCTACTTGTAAATGAAGCGGTTTGATTAGATTATTTTTGGGGTGTGGGGGAGCAGGGTTTTCAATAACTTCATTTTTTATTTCTATTTAAAAATTTTTCAATTGCAATTTGATTAGATTATCTTGGAGCTTCACCCCAGCTCTGAAATGCTATGATTTGATTCTAGGTTGGAGCAAATAAGTGATGGGGCAAATTTTACAGGTTCCTTGGAATAGAATAGGTGAACACGTACTACATATATCAGTGGCCAAAGCTCATCTCCGAGGTTGACAAAAGTTAACCCCAAGAAAGAGCAATCTGGGGGAATTCAACGGAAAGGCAAATTGCTCCCACATACCTCAGAAATCTTGGACGACAGGACTGTGGCGGAAGAAAATAACTTTTATCTATAATAGCAACACAGGAGTCCCCTCTTATCCGCAGTTTCGCTTTCTGTGGCTTTAGTTACCTGCAGTCAGCTGCAGCTCTGAGTATTGGACTGAAATCTTGCGTTGTCTTGCTCTGTTCCGCCCATATCAGAACCACCCCCTTGTCCCGTGACCCCAAGCTGCGGATGCTCCCCGCTCCCCGTTAGTGACTTAGTGGCCTTCTAGGTTATGCTGTATTGCAGTGGCAAATTGCGTTCACTTACTAAAGGCCCCAAAGTGCAAGAGTGGCGGTGCTGGCGGTTCGGGTATGTCAAGGAGAAGCCAGCTGTGTGGTTTCAGGCATCCACTGGGGCGGGGGGTGTGTGTGTGTCTTACAACATATTCCCCACAAAGAAAGGGGCACTACTGTACCAGCCGGAAGAAAGGCCAGATTATGCCCAGCAGGAAAGTGGGCGCAAGAGCCCTTAAGATTTTGGATGTGGCTTTGGAGGGTGATGTGCTGGCAGCTCGCCCGGCTTGCTTCCATCCGAGTACCTGCTCTGCTCTGCAGATGTGCTGGTAAACCGGGCCCCTGACAGTCTGTTCTGCAGTTGCTGACAAACCGGTGGCTAACGCGTTTAACTGTGAGAAATGCTCGTGCGTTTTCTGCATATTCCTGTGCGGTGCTTACATGTCTTGTCTGTCTATTATTCTCTGAAGACATAGCGGCTCGCTACTCAGCTTTGGGTCGCTTCTCCAGCCGCAGACCCCGCAGCTTCTGGATGTTAAATATTCTCTCTTGGCGTGACTTGCCGCAGAAGGAAGCGTGTCTGTCTGTCACTCTTTTGCTTCCTAATGGGCCCTGGAACTGGTTCGCAGGGCAGTTAGTGATTCTTTCTCTTTCTTTCCAGAAGACCGATCAGTTCACATTTTAGCTGCTTGGTCTTAATCTTCCTCAGGACTCAAATTCTATCCTTTCTGTCCACTTTTCCACTTTCCTCCCCAATAAAACAAAGTAACCAGAAATGATAAGAAAAACTAGACAGTAGGATGTGGCGGCAGGACTTTGAGGGAGAGGCTAAATATTTCTTTTGCTACTATAGCAACTACTATTAAGTGCCTTGTCACTTACCTTTGAAGCTCTTTGGAAATGCGAAAGCTATTTTGCATATATTGTTAAGTGTTGAAAATCACCTCAATTACCTAAGATACTTTCATCTTCCTCTAAGACTCTTCTTAAAGGGACTTTAACTGTTTTCTTCAGATATCATTATAAATGTAGAATGCTGTATTGATAGATTTCTCCAAACTCACCGATTCTCATATTCCCTGAGAATGACAAGGACATTATGAAGACTACAATAGAAAAAATTTCCATAAAAATACTTAATCAAAAGCAAAAGACTTGATGCTTAAAGATACTTCCAATTATCTGGAAGATAACGAAGGGCTCATTCAACAATTCATGGGAGAAGCATGCATTAAATTCCTGAAAGTGTCATATTGTGCAAAGTGCTGCAAACATAAGGAGATTAAGAAATGGTTGCTGCTGTCAAGGAGTGCCACTAAAAATCGCTTGCTCTACACAGAGGACAATGTGGGGAGGGCCTGGGGTGGGGGTGGGGGAGAGGTAGGAGGGGTCAATGGGGGAAAAAAGGGGAAATCTGTAATACTTTCAACAATAAAAATAAATTTAAAGAAAAAAACTGCTTCCTTTATATCTTGTATAAATACCTAATATTTTACAAAACATTTTCCACATATAACAACTAATTTTTACCCTCAGTACAATCAATCCTGGTTTCATCCTTCATAAACTTGAGATTTCTTATTGCTCACTGTTATTTGGCAACCAGAATGTTCATTTTGATGAAAATAATGTTAGTATTTCTCCATTATTGCTGGTTTGATTTCATGTGTCTAATGACTAAGAGTTTACAAAGCGTCTTAACAGAAATAATTGTTTTTTCATCTTCTCACCGTCTAGACCTTGTTCCTCCTCAGAGAGGGACTAAAATGACTTTTCAAATTCCCCGAGTACTCTTATGATGACAGTGGGGACCTGGTTCTTGGATTTCTTTCCCACCAAAGCCTGTGGGCCATAATCTTAGAAGTTCATTCCTCTTTCATATTAGTTCTCTGTTTTCCCTCTATTCCACTCCTGATCATTCCTTCCAGGTCATTTGCTATCTTGCACTGTTGTTTCTATCAAAAAAAGAAAAAAAGAAAAAGAAACAATTTAGTAATTTGGGGATTATCTTACCCAAGGCGTTTGCTTTATGGAGGAGACAACTGTGGCCCACAGCTACCAGGTGTCAATGCCAAAGCCACACAAATAGATGGTAGAGCTGGGTTTTAAACCTGAGAGGCTATATGCTGACCAGATGCCTTTCAAAGACATCATGCTCCCTTTAAAGCTACCTATCAAATGAGACCTACTTCCCAGGATAAAATGTGCTTCTCTCACATTGCCAGTATATAGATATTTGGTTACGGTTGCAACAGAGGTCTACCCAGTTTTGTAATATTTCACAGATTATATTGTTATGTTTTCAGTTTTTCCAGAGTGTACCTGGTCATGTAGATATTATATGATCACTGAATCAGTTATTGAGCATTCACCTTGTGCCAGGCATAATACAGGCATCGAAACTATGGCCGACCAGGTTTTGGCCTGACTAACTGGAAATATTCTTGGGATTTGTGTAGGCTCGTTCCATATTGGATTACTAGTAACCATAGAGTTTTAGTGCAAAGGGTCCTAATGTGAGAAAATTGGTAACAGGAACTGAACGCTAAGAAGGCATTGAATGCAGGCATTAAAGCCTTCACCTATGCATTTAGGATTTCGCACGTGCATTGGACCCAAGAACCACTAATTAAGAGCCGCCAAGTGTGGTTTTAAAGGTCTCCTGAACTTGCTACAAAAATGCCAACAAACGGGTAATCTCTGGTAATAGATTTCCTTTCCCGGGTTTCTTGCCTTTGCACTGGCCGCCTCCTCCAGGAAGCCCGCGGGACGGAGGAACGAGCGCGCGGGGTGGGCGCCTGCGCACGGGGCGGGCGGGCTGGCCCCGGGCGCGTCGGGGCCGCGGCCTCGGGCGGGTCGCGGGGCGCGGCCGGGGCGGGGCTGGCGCCGTCCCCTTTCCTGCGGCGCAGCCACCCCTCCCCTCTCGAGACCCCCCGCGGGGAGCCGTGGCGTCGACGTTTTGGGGACGGTGCTTCCTTCGAGGGTGGCTCTTAAGATGCGACCCCTACTCTTCCCTGAGCGCCAGAAGGCGGCGCACGGGTCACCCGGGTGTCCCAGCTCCTGTCCCGCGTTGCAGGCGGGCCTGGCCGGCGGACGCCACGACCCGCGGCGCTGGGCGCGGGCTGGAAGCAGCCCCCGGCCGTCGCGGAGGTCGCCCCCCGCCCTGTCCGGCCTCACGAGGTAGGGTGACTGGCTTGTCCCCAGGACCTCTGAACACCCTTTCACGGTCCCCTCGGCCACCAAACGCCCACTGCAGGTGCCACCCTGGCTTGAATTCCCCAGCGCGCAGCTAGGGGGCGACGGGGACCCTGGAGCCAAACGGGCCTGGGCTCCGTGGGCCCCTTCAGGGTTCACAGAACGCCCAGAAGGCCTGCAGAAGGATCGTTCCCCAAAACCACAAATGGAGGCCTCTTCCCGAAGGCCCGGAGTCGTTGCCTTAGAAACCTTGCATTCTGATTTGCACACTATTTTGCATTAACCACCTGCAGGTTGTTGATTTCACACAGACAAGTGGACCCCAGCCTTGGCTCTCTTCCGTGTCAGCATCTTACTCTCCACCCTCCCGCCTCCCCTAAACCAGCCTGGCAGCCTCCTGTATTTCCATCGGAATATGTGCCTTATGCCCGCCCCTGGTGTACTGCAGGGGTTTGGGATTTAGGGTCGTGGCCATCTCCAGTGAAAAGTGGAAGTCACTTTGGCCTTGTGGGTTGACCACTCTGGTGACACAATGTCAGCTGGCGTGGAGAATGAGAACCTCTGACGAGCTGCAGCAGGCAGTGAGCTTCAGTGTGAGGGACCACTGGTGAGAGGGAGAAATGTGGCTCCAGTCCTGAGTGTCCCTAACAGGGACCCTTTGGCTAAATGGATTATTTGAGTGAGCACCCGATGGCAGCCACTTGGTTTCCTGGGACTCAGGTGCTGAAAGAAGTTCATCCTTGAATCATCCTTGCATCAAGTTGGAGTGGCTTGAGGTCATGTGTGTGCTGCACATGTTAACAATTTATGTGTCGTGCACACAATGTGCGCAGGCTGAAGCCTGGACTCCTTTGTTCTTTTATTTGCCCCCGACACTGCCTTGAAAGGGATTAACTCATGAGAGCTGGGACTATGTGAGTTTACCCACCATTAAATCCCCATAGTCTGGAATGGTGCCTGGCACCTGGCAGATCCTGAAAATATTGTTGAATGAATGCATTTTGTCAATAAAAAGGTCTTCTCAACAATGTGGCCACCTCTGTACTAAAATGGAAATTTAAACAAAACAAATAAATGAATGTTACCGATTCTGTCTCTCGACCTTTGTTCCCTCCTGTGATTCCAAGCCCTGTTGAGATGGGTTGTTCTGTGACAGTAGTGCTTGTTAAAGCAGCTTGCTGGGCTTTGTCCTCAGAGTTTCTGATTTAGTAGGTCATTGGTGGGGCCTGAGAATTTGAATTTTTAAGCAGTTCCCAGGTGATAGTAATGTTGGTGGTCTAGGGGACCACATTGAGAAGAACTGGCTTACAAGGTCTAGAGAAACTGCTGGCTACACTGCTGCAGGTGTGCCTTGGCTCCAGTGCTATTATAAAACACAGAAGCTGGTGATCTGGAACTAGCCTCCAGGATGATTCCTGATTCCCAAGACAGCTGATCACGTTACTCTCCTGCTTAAAATCCTTTAATGGCTTCCCATTACTCCTTCTGTGGAGACAAAGATGCAATAATAAAGCCTACAAACTCTTAGGTGGTGTGGGCTCCACTCTCTAATACCATCTCTCTCTTCTTTGTGCTCTAGGCTAGCTGGCTTTTCTTTTGTCCCCACCACTGGGCCTTTGCACATGTCATTGCTTTTGACAGTGCCAGGCTTCTTCCCCTATTTTGAATAGCTAACTTTTAGCTGTTCTTAGTTCAAGTGCTATTTTCTAAAGGATTTATCCTGACTCCCCCAAAAGGTCAAGTCCCCCCATTGTATGCTTTCATATCAAGTCCCCCCATTGTATGCTTTCATAACACCACATATTTCTATTTTTAACATTTTGTGTAGGAGTTATAATTTAACGCATAAATACAAATATTTGGTTTAATATCTGTCTTCTCTACCATATTTTTTGCTCCATGAAGGCAGGAATCTTGTCCATATTGCCTCATGATTGTATACTGGGGCTTAGTTTGGCACCTGGCATATTGTAGGTATTCAGTAAATATTTTGGCGTAATTCAGTTATTGTCTCCACGGATGTGTACTGCTTTGCTCTATTTCCTTTACAGGTCAGAGTTGATGTCCATTTCTGTGGCATTAACTTTGCTGATATTTTGGTTTGCTGTGGTCAGTATCAGGAAAGGCCTCGTCTCCCCTTCACACCTGGTGAGTATGAAGGGGCCAAGTGACTGCTACAGGGAAAGAAGACACAATTTTCAGAACTATGTGCTTCACCTCAGACTCTACCCTGGTAGTGCTTGCCCACTGTCAGTCACGTCTCAGACATGTCAGCCTCACCACTAATTAGAAGCACTAGATTGTGAGTCCCTTGGGGGAAATTTCTGTGACTGTGTTACCCTCATTATATCTCCCAGTTTAGCATTGTAACTGGCTTGTAGCAGATGCTCAATAAATACTTTAAAAATGAGTAAATGAACAAATGAATGTCCACATATCATTATGCTCATCAGAATTCTGATCCCAGTGATCATTGGTCCTGGTCATTTCCTTTTATTCCTTAACATTGCCTCAGTTTTGTTTTCTGCAGCTAAAACTCTTGGTCTTTACAAAAACATTCCCAAAGAAACCTAATACCAAAGGATCAGAAAGAAGAAAGTTTATACATTTCTAGCAGTCCATTGTCTGATTTTCATTATGACCAATGTGATTACATTTAGATCCTAAAAATGTGGACAAGTGACTGATTTTTGTTGTTGAAATTTATTTAAACAGATATAAGTATAGCCCAGTATGTATATGGTACATGTATTTTCTGTACAGAAATGTACTGTTAAGGACATAGTGATTGCAAAATTGTTGCTGTGTTTTGGCCTTAGGGTGTTTGGTTGTGCCTCAGCAGCTGGAACCGTCTCCCTCTGTTTGTGTTTGCTGAAATGCTGGGGAGAGGGAAGATGTCATGCTCAATTGAGTTATTTCTCTGGCAGCTCAAGTGGGAAATGTATGATCATTAGATTCAGAAATTTCAGAGGTGGAAGAGGAAAGGGCAGACAACAGCAGTTCATCCATTTGAGCCAAGTATTATATGAATAAATATGGTTCATGTCCTTGAGGGCCTCACAGTCCAGAAGAGGAGACATGGCAACAGGTAAATACATCGTAATTGGGGTGCTGTAGGAGCCCAAGTCCTCAGTGATCAGGGTCAGAAGTACTTGTGTACCTGGGCTTCTCTGTGCTTTTGCCCATTCTTGGTAAGCATGGGGCTACTATAGCCTTTCAGGTTGTGATCATGAACATCTTAAGTTCACTTGCCTGTGATTTGGGTATAACACTCTCCCCGCCCCCGCCAACCCCGCCTTCCCTGGGTGGGTGGGGGAGGCACTTAAACCCTCTCAGTTCCAGAAAGATGGTGGGATGGCCTGTGGATCAGGATTTTCTCACCTCCATGCTGCTGGGCTTTATAGATAACCTAATCTTAAAACAATTTGTTTTAGGAATGGAGTTTTCTGGAACAGTTTTGGAGACAGGCACAGAAGTCGGCACAGTTAAAGAGGTAAACTCATTGAAACCTAGGGAATCGATGTGTATGTAGCATTGAGAAAGGTGCCAACTCATTTGTAGCCAAAGGGTCTTGTGTCTCCTGGCCTCTGCCAGGAAACTGAGATGGAGGGGGGAGAGACAAATTCTGAATTGGGGGAAGGCAGGCAGTAGAAGTGCCTGGCTTCATTAAACTTTAATTACTAATAAACGGTCTTTAGTGGCTAAAAGGGTAGAAAATTCTCAAGTTTCAGCCTCTTGTGAAAGAAATTAACACTGGGATTCTAATTCATATCCAAATTCATATTCTTTGTCCAAAATATGCTCAGATTGGCTTGGTGTCCTGGTGGGGGTATTGAGAAAAAGGCTGAATTATTTACTAAACATTAACTCTAAATAGATAATTAGGGCAAACCTGGGGGCCTTACGGAATCAGAAACAAAGACACACCTGAACCTACCCTCAATGATATTTTCCCTTCAGGGAGACCGAGTTATTGGCTTTAGCGGCTTTAATGGCATGGCTGAAGAACGCATCACTGATCAGAAGGCGTCCCTACCTCTCAATATCAATGTCTAGGCATTTAAAAAATTTCCTTTCTTTTCTTTAATTTTCACCTATCCCTCTTTCCTCATTTCCCTCTACCCCTTTTTCTTTGTATTTGTTTGGTAATACCTTGTTTCTCAGCCAAGAACTTCTTTCTTTCAAATGCTAAACCCCTTTTCTATATTAATGCGACAGCCCTTGCACAGAACTTTCTTTGTGTGGAGTGGTTTGATGAAGAAGCATTTTGTTCTCTGAGTCCTGGAAGCAATGGGCGGGCTCTCCAGTTGGACCACAGTTAGATAGTTTTGGTAGAAAAACTGGTTGGGGGCATTGAGATGGATGTAATGGGTTTCTCTCCCACCTGAGGCTTGTGGAAGAGATGACCCTGGGCCTGGAGCCAGCCGGTGGCCAGATCTGGTTGTGCGGGTTGTGAATGGTGCCCCCTAGTGGAGAACAGTACACATTTCCCCCTCAGGTTTATAGAGGTAAAATTTACATAACACCCAGTTGGCTCATTATACAGTAGAGCGGTCAGTGTTCCATTCTCCCAAAGTTTGTTGGTTCCTTCCTGAGCAGGTGCAACTTTAGGATTTTTGAAGACGGATGCACCCAAGTCTTGAACTTGGCCACAGGTTGCTTGGTTGTGACTTCTACTCGGTTCGGTTCCTGCCATGTTTCCCTTTGTAAATCAGTCACTCAATCAAATCGTAATATATACTGAGCAGCCTTTATGAACAGGTACTTATGGAATCAGAGCAAACCCTAAGTTACTGTTACCTCTTTTATAGGCGTGTGGCAGAGTCCACAGAGGGTCCCCCTCCGAGAAGCTGCTGCCCTGCCCGAATCTTACGGTACTGCTGTTATAGCCCTGGAGCATCGGGCATGTGTCCGGCCTGGGTAAGGACTGTGCAGACAACAGAGAGTAGACAGGACCCTTCCCTGATATCAGAAGTGCCCAAGGCCTACCCCTCCCTCTCCCTTGCCTGGCCTTCAGGTCATGTTCAGGCTGTCTAAGGAAAGGCCAAAGAAAGTAGTGACTCGAGGTTGGAGTTTGGTGACAGTGGGAATATCCTTTTGTCTGAGAGGGAGTGGTAGATTGTGAACTTGGCCGGTATGAATTTGGAGAAATATCCCTCTCAAATCTGACCACTCTGGATATTACCTTCTAGAAAACCTGTATGTTTTGAGAGCTGGTTTATTTAACTTCCTTCTGGTTTTAATGGAGGCCTGTGGTATTTGTTTCTGTGAGGCTTGGTTGGATGGATTTAACTGGGATACTTTAAACGCAGAGGTGCTGAAGTTTCCCACTTCACCTGGGGTTTACCTGTTGCCTTCTGCTCTTTTCAGAAGGCCCCAGAACCACCCCAGAGGGATGAGCTTAGTGGACCAGTGGACACCACGTGATCACCACCTTCTAAAACTCAGCAGTGTTTAGTATGAGAATGATTTAGGACAGAATTTCTGAAGCAGAAATTGAGTGCTAGCTCAAAGGAAGAGGCTATCTAGAGATATTAAGGAATATTTCTCCTGGGAGGTTTTCAAAACTGGACCAAATTAGCACCGATCTAGCTACCACCCAGCCTGAAAAGCTGGAGAACAGATGCAAATAAAGGGCTGAGTGAAATGGTCTCTAAGTTGTCTTCTTGCTCTAAAATGTCCTGGTTTCAAAATGTTCGTGAGATCATATTGCTGGATGCTTTTTGGTTTCTGAAGTGGCGTTCGTCTCTGTGGCACAGAGAAACTGTTCCGGTGATGGCAGCAGCCGGAGCCACAGGCCTTGCAGTGATAGACGTGGCAACAAATGTTCTCCAGGCCAAGGTATTTGTATGTTAGATTCTCCACTTAAACAAACTGTACCGCAAAACAGGGTTTTCAAACATGGAATATATTCATTGATATAGTAAAAACCACGGGCAAGGCACTGGGGATGCAAAGTCACCTACAGCAGAGCTTTGCCGACTCTTTGCTTGTGGACTAGTGAGGGGCCCTAGGAGTAAGTCACTGGTCCTTCCAGTTACTGGAACCTGTAAAGGTCTGACTCGCTTCACAGCCTCTGCAGATGCTGTTCCCTCCACCTGCGATGCTCTGAACTGTCCCCCCCACTCCCCTTGCTTCAAATTTAAATTCAGATGCCACTTTTTAGGGAATTATCCTTTGTCCCTCAGGAGATGTTAACCCCCTACCCCCACTATGTGTGTCTGGCCTCATGGCATCCTACGCTTCCCATTCAGAGTATACACCTTACACCTCTTAGTGTATGCTTAATGCTTTACCTGTGTCACTGTTAGATTAACGTCTCTCTCCCACTGGACTGGACTCCTCTTGAAGACAGGGACAGTGTCTGTTTGGCTCATGATTGCAGTTCCAGTGCCTGGCATGGTGCCTAGACCACAGTAGGCACTCAATAACTATTTCTTGAATGAATGAATGAATGAATGAATGAATGAATGAACAAATGAAAGAAAGTGGGTCTCAGAGAAGGACGGTTTCTTGGAGAAGGTGGACATTTAAGCTGAGGTTTTGAAGGACTGGTAGCAGTTGAATAGAGGAAGAAGTTGGAAGTGAAGGCCATTTTAGTGGTGGGAGGACCTATTTGAAGACAGAATTAGGAACTAACATAATGCATTTAGGGAACTGCAAATAGCATCTGTGGAGCAGAGGATCTGTGTGGGGAATGGTGGAAAATGACCCCATAGAGATGGGCAGAGGTTAGATCAGGAGGTGCTGGAGGGTTTGAACATTGATTGGAACTAGTAAGAGTGTTAAGTAGGGAAGTGATATGATCATCTTTGAATTTGCAAAGTTCTCTCTGGTAGCAGTGGGATGAGGGATGGGGCAAGGTCAGGGATGGTCCGAAGGCAGTAGGGCAGACTCTTGAAGCAATCCCAGCCAGAGGCGATGCTTCTGAGCCAGGGCAGTGGAGGTGGTGAATTGAGAGATACTAAAGTGGAAGAAAATTGAGAATTTGGTCACTGGGGAGCATTCTAATATAGTTGAAGGAACAAGGACTTTGAAGGTAGCCTGGCCTAGGTTCCTGTTCTAGCTCTGCCTTGAGCTTAATCATTTCAGTTTCCTCATTGGTAAAATAATGTTTTCCTTATAAGGTTGTTGTGGGAGTATTGAAATTACACATGCTATGTGCCCGTTAGAAGGCATGGCATGTTGGTAAGAATCTCTTAAAAAAGGATCCTGTTGTTATTATTAGGCTTTAAGTGGGAAGGAACAAACTAGGTTAATTTGTGGATTTGCCGTTTGTTGGGATTGAGAACACAGGAGGACATGGCGAGTTCAGTTTTGGAAGTTGTTGAGTGTGAGGTTCCCATGGAGCATGCAATTGGGGTATCCAGAAGGTGCCAGGACCTACAGGCTTGGAGATAATTGGATTGGTCTGGAATTTCTGCAGGTGATATCTCTCCTTCTCACATGAAGTTCCTTTGGGAAGGACGTGTGAGTTCTGAAAGCAATCTTAGATACCAGGAGGCTCCTTGTGGATATTAACACATTTCATGTCAAAAACAAGGGCTTTTAGCACCTCTCTTAGCAGGGAAACCAAACTTAGTCAAATTGTCTAGAATCAGTGACTGTTAAGATTTCTAGGAAGACAAAATTACACCATTTGTTTTAAGTAGTTACAGGAGGTTAAGTAGGGAGAAAAAAAATTCAATTCAGATATTAAAATTAATCTAAGCACCAATAATGGTTTTACACAAAAGCAAACAAAAATAAAAATAATGTCATCATGCCATCTACGTGGAGCAGGTCATTTTGGTAGCACCTTCCATTCACAGCATTTCATATTGCTTTCACAGCACCTCCACAGCTATTATCTAACCCTTAGTCCTCACAAAACCCCTGGGAGATGGGTAAAGTGTTTATTATCCCTATTTCACAGATAAAGAAAGTGAGGCACCAAGAGAGAAAGTGAGTCAGGGCAGGTCCCCCCGGGATTTAGTGACAGTCCTGGGATCAGAACCAGGGCCCGGACCTGGCCAGGTGTTACTCATGGGGCTCTGTGTGCTGATAGCCCTCCGTCACCTGCAGCTATTTGAGGGTAGCTTTAAGTTTCAAACAGTTATGGGTGAGTTTGGAATCTTTTAAGGGCACTGATGTTCTTGGGTGTTTGTGTACGAGTTCTGAAAGTCACCTTGGGGCAAAAGTGCTCAGGCTGGTGGGTGCCGCCCAGTGATAAGGCACCTCTAGGTAATGCTTGAGTATTTGAAACTTTTCTGGAGACTTCCAAATCCCAGACATCCTCACAGTGTGCCCTGCAGCCATCACTGCCATCTTTGCCATGCCTTAGACATGGTTTCCTCCCAGGGTCATGGTTTCCTCCCAGGAGTGGAGAAGCATGGGCTTTGGAGTCAGGTAGCAATGGGCTTAAATAGGTGTTCTATCGCCTACTATCTGGTTGATCTTGGATTAATAACTTAACCTCTCTGGCTCTACATCTCCACCTATAGACTGGAAGTAATTATTCCTCCCCACAATGTTTTTACGAGGTTTAAATAGAGTAAGTGATTGCATATGTGTAACAATAGATTCAATTTATCCAACACTTTGTTTTTCGAGTGCTTTGTATACAGTGGTATTCCACTGAATTCTTAAATTCTTAATACATGGATGAGGTAACTGATGCTTAGAGAAGTAGGCAGGCAGTATAGAGGGGTTAAAAGCATGAACTCTGGAGATGGATTACATGGGTTTGGTTTCCAGTTCTGCCTCTCATTAGCTGGGTGACTTTGGGCAAGTTACTCAAGTTCTTTTGCCTCAGTTTCTTTATCTGGAAAATGGGGATAATAGTGTGCATATCGTTGAGTTATTAATATATAAAGCATTTAGAATAGTGCCTGGCACACAGTAAGTGCTATGTAAATGTTAGTTCTTACTACGTAATTTGTCTTAGGTAACATAGCAGTTAGTAGCAGGGCCCGGGATTTGAACTTCGATCTGTCCAACTTCAAGATCTTTCCAGTGAATCTTGTTTTACCCTTGATCGTGTAGATCGAGGTTGGATATTTCCCATTTGCACTTCTGGAACCCTCTATACTTCCCCATCACACTGCTGTATCTTGCTTCCTTGGCTCTAAGCTTGGTATTTAGCTTGTATCCTTACTACTTGACTTGTAGCAGGTGCTCAGTAAATGGTGGTTTTACTTTGCATTTGGAGAAGACTTACTGAGTGCCTCCTGAACCATCTCCCAGCTAGACCCATTGGGTTCCAGGATTCTTGGAAGTGTGAATCCCCTGGCCAGAGGGGCATGGAGGGGCCAGCGTAACAGTGCTGTGTGTTGGGCCTGCTGCCTTGGATTGAGGCGGATGCTAGGCCAGCAAGGTCACATTGGTTTCCTCGATTAGGGCCCTTCGGTTGCAGGTTGGGTGGGTGCCATGAGCCCCTCCGGGTACATATTCGGGAACCTCAGAGGCTTTGTGTTCTTTACGCAGGTAATAGCTGCCGCTGGAAGTGACGAGAAGTGCAAGCTGGCCATGCAGAGGGGGGCACAGTCCAGCGTGAACTGCAGTCAGGGCGGCCTGAGGGAGGCAGTGAGGAGGCTGGTGGGCAGTGGCGGGGTGAACGTGGTCATCGACGCCGTGGGAGGGGACATCTTCCTGGAGCCCTCCACAGGTGCGTCAAGGGTCTTTCCAGAGTGGGCTCGGCCTGGGGCTCTGCTGGATCCTTCCCTGACCTCTGCCTCCCTCCTGGCCTTGCATGTCTTTCATCTTCCTTGCTCACTTCTTCAGGCATTGGCACCAACCGAGGAGAACAGCTGAGTGGGGGCGTGGAAAGAACTAGAAGCAGAGGGAAAATCAGGAAATGCTTAAATATAGCAACAACAAAATATCCAGCTGGAAAATATCCAAGAAATGACTGCAGACTCTCTAGTTGGCAACATCAAATGCTTTGGAAATTATACATGTGTTCGATTCAGCTGTGCCGGCCCCTGCTAACTACTTTATGTCCACGGCGTAGGTAATTCTTGAGATCATTGTTTAGATGTTAAATGTGCACACTCTTTTGATCTTGCTGGTTTTTGAAGTAGCCAGCAAGCTAGGTATCTCTTTAATTTGTTTTATTTTTTTAAGAAAAACACTGGAGATTTAGTGGGACCAATTCTCATTCTGTTTTCAACCAGGGACTCCGGAGTGCTTTCTAATACGGGTTTTATTTCTTGTGTCAAGCTGGCAAGCACAATTTTGTGGTTCATCTCGGTTTAAGGTAGAAGAAACAGTAGTAAAGAGAGCAGCTTGCCCCCGGGGGGACCCAGTTGGTGCTACAGGCCCTGAGCATCCCTGTAGTGTGTCCGGGACTTGCTTGGAGAAGCAAAGGAGGGAATGTGCTAACTAAGTGGAGAGCCAGGGCAGAGAGCGGCTGTACTCACCCTTCGCTTGCCTTCTGGATAGTAGTGTTTTGACAACAGGCTTCTCATTTCCCTTCTAAAGAAGAAAAGCAAATCACCAAATCAACATACACATATTTCAAATCAAAGATGTTTACAAACTTTATTTTTATAACTCATTGCTTAACGTGCACTGTACGGTGCTTCTCACAATGAGCTGCAGGAAACTTGAGTGAATTTTTGTTGACTGTTCAAAACTCCCCAGAGAAGCACACAACTCACAGGTGTCCTAAGGTAAGAAAGTGTGTGCAAAGCAAACGGTGCTTCATTCAAGTGTCTGTCTTATTCCTGCTTCCTAAGTTCAAGGGCTGCAGGCTCAGTCGGCCCTGAGTACAGCATATGGAGTGATATTTGTTTACACCAAGTTTCCTTCCACAAAGTAGTGGAATAGTTGAACACACAGTCTTGATGCTGAGGTGGGCCCGCTTATAAAACTGCCTACTGCCTCGGCCCCCTGCTGTCTCGCTTATGGCTTATATTTATAGCTCCCTATTGAAGAATCCAAAGTGATACAAGATGGGTCACCCTGCCAGTTTGTTAGGTCAAGAGGAGTTTCTAGCTGGCGGTTTAAGACATGTTCCTTTTTTTAAATTAAAAAAAAAAAATTGTGGTAAAATAGATATAACCTAGTATTAATCATTTTAACCCTTTGTAAGGGTACAATTCAGTGGCATTGATGCCCTCGCAACATTGTGTAACCTTCCCTAACAAAATCTCTGTGCCTGTTAACACCTACCCCTTTCCCCCCGCCCCTGGCCCCGGGAACCTCTATTTTCCTTTTTGTCTCTATGAATTAATGTACATTGTTTTTTATTTTTTTATTCTTTTTTTTTTTTTTTTTTTTTTTTACTGTGGTAAAAATTTCATAACATGAATTTGCTATATTGACCATTTTGAGGGTACAGTTCAGTAGTGTTAAGCAGATTCACATTATTGTGAAACAGATCTCCAGAACTTTTCCATCCAGCAAATCTGAAATTCTGTACCCATTAAACAATAACTCCCCATTTCTCCCTGACCCAGCCCCTGGTGACCACCACTCTCCTTTCTGTTTCTCTGAATTTGACTACTTTAGACACTTAGGATAAATAGAATCATACAGTATTTGTCTTTTTGTAACTGGCTTATTTCACTTAGCATGATGTCCTTAAGGTTCATCCATGTGACAGAATTTCCTTCCCTTTTAAGGCTGAAGAATACTCCATTGTCAGGCATGTATACATTTTGTTAATCCATCCGTCCGGGGATGGACATTTGTGTTGCTTGCACCTCTTGGTTACTGTAGGTGCCGCTGCTGTGAGCACGGGCCTGCAGGCATCTCTCGGAGACCCAGCTTTCACCTGTTCCAGATACAGGTACACACCCGAGAGCGGGATGGCCGGTCATATGGGAACTCCGTAATTTTTTGAGGAACAGCCCTCCTGTTCTCCTTGGCAGTTGCGCCGTTTTGCAGTCCTGCCCGCAGAGCCTGAGGGCTGGAATTTCTCTGCCTCCTTGGCAGAGCCTCCTTTCCTCTCCCTGCCGTTCCTCAAACAGTTGCTGTCCTCCGGGGTGTGAGTGACCGCAGCAGCGAATGTCGTCTCCCCACTGCCCTCAGCCTGGCGTGGGAGGGCGGGATCGTGGTGGTGGGTTTTGCCCGAGGACACATAGCTTCTGTGCCGGCCAGTCTTCTGCTCCTGAGGACCGTCTCTGCCGCGGGGATGCGCTTTGGCCGACGGAACCCAGGCCGCCCCCTCTGCCCCAGGACCCTGCCCTCGGCCCCGGCGCTGCCAGGAGGGGCACCGGCCGCGCAGCCAGCGCTC
Organism: Miniopterus schreibersii; assembly: GCF_964146895.1. NCBI lineage: Eukaryota > Metazoa > Chordata > Mammalia > Chiroptera > Miniopteridae > Miniopterus > Miniopterus schreibersii. The sequence goes on along the minus strand of NC_138119.1, from coordinate 19,086,265 downwards.
GGTCAGCTGCGGAGGTGAGGTGCTCACAGGCCCGGGTGTGGCTAAGGCGGGGAAGCAGCCTGTGCCACGCCACCAACTAGCTCCTATAAGTCCGGATGCTGTAAGTCCTCCTTTTACAGAATGAACGCGTGAAAATGCAACCAGAGTAATGGGGTCTCGAAGGCTGGGGTGGCAGGATTTCTCCCGGTCCCTCTGCATTGTCCGCCCCGAGCCCAGTGAGCCACCTGGGAAGCGGGACCCGTGAGGGCCCTGCAGGTGGTGGGTTTCAGTGGCGCTCTCTGCGTCAGTGGTGTCCCCGGCCGAGGGGCGTGGGGGTCCTTTAGGAACTAACTTATCCGTGTTGATGTGAACTCTGAACTCCACAACATACCAGTCTAAGGCGGCAGCACTTAACCTAACCTTTGATTTTAGAGTACAGACACTTTAAAGTACAACCAGGTGCTCGGAGCTGGGGTCCTGTGAACAGAACACGAAATCCTGCCCGGCCTCACAAGACTGCAGTTCATCCGCCAGTCATTGTGGTTGATTTTGTCAAGCCCCCACCGTCCCGTTCATGTGGCGTACACGTCCTCCAAAGTGTAATTGGGCACATGTACATGCACATGCACATGCAGAACTGTGGTAAATGTGAATCTGTTAGCATTCACTGTGAAGTTTTGTTTTTTGGGGGGTTTTTGGCTTAATTTGTTCTAATGTTCAAAAAACTGTTTTGGTAACTCGTTAGCCATGGATGGAGGTGATGTTTTGTTCATATGCAGATTAGCGGAGCCCAAGCTGTCAGGCCAGACTTCCTTCCTCAGCAGCCTTCCAGTTATGTGTTTTTCCCATGATGGATGGGGCTTGTTGTTTCCAAACACTGTTGACTTTCTCATTTTCTTGGCGTGTCAGTCAAGAAGGTAGCGCTCAGTGCACTAGAGAGAACCTGAGTGGCCATCAGAACACTGGTTGGATTCTTCTAATTCCAGCTTTGGCTCACTCTGCTTGCACCTTTGTGGGAGTCCCCTCACCTTTCTGACCTTCAGTCAACAGGTCTCTAAAACTGAGGGTTAGACAATCCAGGAAGTTGCTTCTTAGAAACCTTATTTTGAATCTGAAGATTATCCATCCACCAGAGAATTATCTATGTGAAAGAACTATCTTACAGTTAAAACGACCAGGAGCCTTGAATTTTCCTGAGTAGTACCAGAATTTATATATTTTGTTCTTTTAAATTGAAGATGATTAAATGAATATATAATTAGTTTCACCTAATTTAAAGCCTGGTAATCTTTTTAATGTAAATCAGTTAACATATTGGCAAAAATTATTTATTGGAACCTGCTTAGGCTTGGCAAATGACCACTGTGTGTATGTGTATACTATCTATATTTGTCTGTATCTATCATCTATATCTATCTATCTATCTATCTATCTATCTATCTATCTATCTATCTATCTATCATCATCTATCGATCTAATCATTTATCTATCTCTGTACCTGTACCTATACCTATCTATATAGTACCAGAGATACTGGTACCTCCTAGCTTTTATTTTCTTCTGAGTCTGTGGACTCACAGATTTGACTTTGATAGTTGATATTAGTATGACCACACGCCATAGCCTTTTTAGTAGGCACAGGGTATGGACTTACATAGTGCTCTATTCTTCTCCTTCACCTACTTGGAATTATTTGACACCTGTCATTCCCATAGGGCATAAACTCCATGCAGGCCGGGGCCCGGCCGTGTGCTCTCTGCACCTCGGAGTCTCCAGATTCTGGCAGGGAACTCACATATCCACTGAACGACTGATTGAGCACATGGACATCCTGGCCCCACCACTTGACTGGCTACTGGCACATTACTTACATCTTTGTGCCTTATTTTCTTGTCTGTAATGGGAGCAGTAATAAACTCTACCTACTAGAGTATAAATCCTTATTTATGAGGATTAAATAAGATAATACATGTAAAAGCATAAGTCAAACACTTGTATATTTTTTAAAGCAAAATCTATAGCCATTACGCAGAGTGGAGCTTTTCAGTTCCCTGAAATGTAACACTTTTGTATTGACATTTCAGAGGGGCGGATTTGAGAGACAATCTTTAGGTTTTTGAATTTGAACTAGAATTTATTGTTTTCTGAAGGGTGGCGTCTGTGCCAATGCTATGATCATGAATTAGCCCTGTGGTCTGTTCAGAAGGTGGTATTCTTTAGATGTGCGTGTCTGCTTTCTGTAGAGAGCTGTCCACACATATCTTGACCTGACACGGTACTTAAACCTCGCAGATCTGAACTTGTTTGTTATATGAATGTCAGTCAAGATCACCACCCGAACAGATTTAATGGATAGAAATTGTTTAGTTGAAGTTTCCTGAGTGTGTCTGTGGAATAGTCTTAAAAATTAAATTGCTACTTTAGTTTAGATGGCGTATTAATTTTCACCCATTTTTGCAGTCCAGTTCCTGAGCCTCCCAGTCTCTGCCAGTCCTACCTGCTCCAGATCTTGTCCACATGTCACACTTTTCCAGTGATGCCTCATGCCAGTGTCCCTCCAGTCATGCACCCCAGACCTTGTCCCCAGGGCCTACCTCCTAACACCCTTTATTGTCTCGTGCTTTCCCGGGGTGAGGGCTGATCTTAGACGCCGCTTCCATTTCGCTCATCAGGGCAGGAGTTGCTGTAGCTCTGGTGCAGAGGTCTGAGCTGAAGGACCTGTTGAAGCGCTGGCCTCTGCACAAACTGGACCGCAACCCAGAATGTGGGGAGTTCACTCGGCAGGGCAAGCTTCGGCGGAGGGGGACGGGAGAGAGTGCTGCTTTACCTCCTCCGGCGGGCTGTTTCAGCCTGCAGTGGGTTCCATGCCGCCTCCCTGGAGAGGGCCCACGTGAGCAGCAACCAGTGCGTGTCCCCCTGAAGCTATGGCCAGTTCAGGATCGGGAACACACACCGTGTGGTTCCTCTCCTCTTTCCTCTATTCACTTTGTTTTCCCCCTCGCCTTGGCCTCCCTGGATGGCACGGAAGCATTAGGGCATATGTTCTTATTAGGCTCTGTTTTCTAAGGAACCCAGGCTGACTGACACTTAACTTTGAAAATTTACTTATTTTCATGTTTAATAATACATGGCTTAACTTTTTTTAAAGTCAGGTTTTTTGAGGCATAATTTACATATAGTAAAATCTGCTCTGAATTTTGACAAACATACATAGTCACACAACCACCCTACTATAATCAAGATATAGAATATTTTTGGCATTCCAAAAAGTTCCCTTGTGCCCCTTTATAATCATCCCCTTCTCCTGTCCTGGCAACCACAGATCTATTTTCTTTCCCTATAATTTTGCTTTTTGCAGATTGTCATATAAATGGAATCATACAATTCATAGCCTTTTGAGTCTGGCCTCTTCAGCTTTGCATAATGCTTCTGAGCTCCACTGTGCTTTTGCTTATGCTAATAGTTTGTTCTTTTTTATTGCTGAATAGTATTTCATTGTATGGATGTACCACAACTTGTTTCTTTGCTTATCAGTTACTGGGATATCTGATTATTTTCAATGTTTGGTGGGTCTAAGTAAATCTTCTATAAACATTCATGTTTGAGTTTTGTATATACTTTTTTTTTTCAAATTTTAGGACTGGGGGGATTTCTGAGTCATGTGGCAAGTGTATGTTTAGCTTTTTATTTTCAAATTTACACAGACATTTCGCTTTACTTACAGAGCAGGGTTCCCCCCCTCCCCACCCTCTCCAGTTTCCAGTGGTGGCTAGATAACATCATTAGATAAGAATGTCAGTTTAAAGAAATCAATGTGAAATCCTGCCAATAACTAGTGTTGATGTTAGAAGGGGCAAGCTTGACTATATTAGCAGCTCGCTCTCTAGGCCTCAGTTACTGAGAAGCAATTCGATTGCAGTCTCTGCAGCCCATGATTTTGAAGCCAAGGCCATTCCTATTGCATTCCGATGAAAGTCCACGGCACATAGGTTTTCTGTGTTTGTGTGTGTGTGTGTGTGCTCGTGCATTCTTGATTAGAAACTGATGCTCCAGCATCACTGTTTGTTTGAACATTTCAGGGTTTTGTTTGTACTGATTTGCCACTCTATGTTTAGCTTTTAATAACTACCAAACTGTTTATCAAAGTGGTTGTCTTATTTTGCATTCCCACCAACAATGTATGAGAGTTTTAGTTACTTTGCATCTGCCAGGATTTGTTGTTGTCAGTTGCTTTCTTTAATTATAGCCATTCTACTAGGTATGGAGTAGTATCTGATTGTGGGTTTAATTTGCATTTCTCTAATGAGTAATGATTCTGAGTATCTTTTCATATGCTCATTTGCCATCTGTATTTTTTTTGGTGAAATGCATTGATTGACTTTTAAAAGAAGATTCAGATCACCTTGTATCAGAACAATGATATGATGAATATAATTTAATGATGATGGTGTATCAGTATCTACATGTTTTTTACCTTTTAAAAACAATCCCACTCAGTCCCAGATATACTCATTCATTCAATGAGTTCATTTTATTCATCAGCATTCACTGGGTGCATTCTGTATGCCAATCAATAAGTAACACTTAAGGAATTTGTTTTTTATTTGGAAAGATCTCAGGACAGTGTTGTGATGGGGGAAGAGCTGGTTTCTAATGGGAAGCATGAATCGGCATAATATAACTAGGTTACTCTGATTATTCCTGCTTGATGAGCTACTTAAAAATTTCAACAGCAGAACCTAAAACAAAAGCAATATCCTCACCCTGCCCCCAAATTCCAGGTTGCATATCTGCAGAGACAAATTTAATTATGGCTTCGCCCACTGCAAGGCAGAGAACTGGGGTTCTGGGCACAGCCTGTGTGCCTGTCTGGGCGTCAGTAGGGAGACCCTCCCTCTCTGAGATGCAGCCTGTATAAGACGAGAGGAAAGTGGCCCCCGGCATCTGTCTGAATTAGCTATCAAAAGGCTCTGGTCTAACGCCCCACAGTTTGCCTCTCAGTCTCTCACTCGGAGCCTTATCACTCTTACTAAGCAATCCAGTCCTTAACATCACTGGTTGTCTGTTTTCCCAGCCCAGATAGAAACCACTGGGTGGGAAGGGACAGAGCTGGGTTATTTTTAGAAGCATCTACAGTCACAGCGGAAGTGGCAGCTGGACATAAAATTAACAAAATATCAAAACAGGAAGTAAAATAATGGATATTCAAAATTATGAGATTCCCAAGTCATGGAACAAAAAGGTTGTGCTTTCCCTCCAATATTATGATGGTTATGCTTTCCCCCCAAATTAGGCAAGTAGGTGCTACATTTTTATAAATCGTTGTGTGCAAAATCATTAAAAATATGCGTTGGCATCTGAAGTGACAATTTTTTGTTTACATTAGCTTTTTTTTGCAGGAGTTCCCTCATTTCTCTAGGATGCCAGGTGAAAAAAGTGTCATTATCTCTAATTATGCTTGTCTCCCCAAGTATTTTTGTTGTTGGGCTATGACAGGTCTCTGGGAACAAGTGACTTCCAGCTGACAGGGTGAGTGATGCAGCTGTGAGTCACCGGAGATGTATCTTGGAGTGATCGACAGGCAGGGATAAGTGTTTCAAACATCTTTCTCAGACCCCTTCCACCTCCTCTGGGGGCGGCTGAATTTGCGACAGGGCTTTGTAACAGGGCTCAAAGCCCCGAAAGACATGTTTTTGGCACTAGCCGCAGAGAGATTGCCACGACTGATTTGTTTCCCTGCTTTTTACTTACTTATTTTTCTTAGGCTTTTGGGGGAGCATTTCAAGGGGAAAGGGTTGCTTCATTGTAATTCTCATTTCAAAGCACGTTTTCAGCTTTTCGAGGCCCATCTTTTGCTTTTTGTCTGCATATTTACGGATGTCTGTATTTACTGTTCCCTTTATCTTCATTCCCCACCCTTTGGCCTTCGCTGAGTGGGTCTCAAGTTCCGTAAACAAATAGCAGCATAAGGTTGTGCTGTAGGTCTTACTCTGTTTCTGAGTTTTTCGTGCAGCTCTGTCTTTTAAAGACCCGCCTGTGCTGTGGCCCTGTAACCAGTTCATGACTTCCCACCGCAGGGCAGTGGTCTAGATCCCTTCCCTAGGATGAACGTCAGCGTTGACTTGGTCCCCTGCCACCGTAATCCCTTTTGCCTTTTACATTTAGATGTAAGATCCATTTTGAGTGAATATTTGTGAAAGATGTGAGGACAGTGTCTTGATTCATTTTTTGCATGTGGATGTCCAGGGGCTCCAGCACTATTTCTTGAAAAGACTCCCCTTTCTTCGTTGAACTGCCGGGGTTCCTTTGGCACGGGACCAGCTGACTGTGTTTGCATGGGCCTGCTTTGGGGCTCGCTAATCTGTTCCATTGATCTGTTTGTCTTTTCTTTCACCGGTACCACATTGTCTTGATTACTGTGGCTGCTTTTTAATTTATGTTTTATAACTTGTACTTCTAAAAAGGAGTTTGAGATAGATTGCAATTCCAGACACACTGGAAACAGGACAGTTCTAATAAAAAGATAAAAATTGTAAAATATTAAATTATGGACTCTTCTGCCAGTGGCTACATTTTTTGAAAAGCTAGAACACACAGATAGTACAGTAGCATAGGGACAGGCCTGAGGACTTCTTACTTGTTGTCATTTATCTGACAACATTGAAAATTATAGTTTAGACGAATAAATTCTGAGGTTGGGTTACTCTTAAATATTATTGTTTTCCTTTGAGTTTTTGTGATTATGTAGTTAGTATTACATAGTTAGCTATATACAGTTAACTGAAGATACATCTTAATACTTAAGCTATTTTAAGAATTCAACCAGCATCGAATGTTTGTTGAAATATGCATGCGTGCAAGTCTTTCTACATATTTTGGGATTTTTTTTTTTTAGGTCAGTGATGCCTTCATTGTTATGCAGCGCAAATCCACGGGCAAGGTGCTCATCTCCCTCAAATAAACCCTCACCTCAGCAGCAAACCCAGCATGTCCATATCCAAACTCATAGTCTTTCTAAAAATTGGTTTCCCTCCTGTGTGTCTGAAGGTGTTACCACTTTCCTTATTAATTCAGGGTCAGAATCTTTGAGAACCCCCTTTGAATCATCTTATTTCTCATAATTAGTGTGATCATATACTTTACTGGCCAAACTTGGCCCTGTTTGAGAGGGAAAGGATGCTGTTAGGAATTACACCAGGGAAACAGGTGTCCCATGCAAACCAGGGCATAGGGTCACCCCACTGATGATGCATCAGTGGCCAGGTTCTGTCACCCCCACCTCTGAGATGTTGCTCACCTCTATGTCCCCTTTTCCATTCTGACCGATTAGGTCTCATCTGCTAATTCCAGTGATCTAACTGGCTTTCCTACCTTTAAACTACAGCCCCTCTATTTTTGTTATACATTATTGCCACAGCGACCTTCCCAAAGCACAGCTACGACTCTGTCTCGTCTTAGAAAACCCACAGTGGCTCACCACTGTCTACATGGCAGAGTTCAGGCTCCTTGAGCTAGCATTTCATTATGACCACGATTTTGCCCCTCTGCTTCCTAGCCTCATGTTCAACAACTGCACTGCACGGTCCGTCAGTGTGCGCCGAGATTTCCTGCCTCCCCCTCTGCTCTGCTCCGCTCAGGCAGTTTCCTTTCCGCCGTTACCTCTTCCAAACAGAGGCCCTCCTGACCTGCGAGGCCTGTGTCTGCAATGAGCCTCTCCCCTCGAGAGGGTGGTCATCTCTTCTCTTCCCCTTACCTTCCTGTCGCTTCTCCCCCAGGATTTGTCACATTGTGCCTTGCACCAAAGGGGGCGGCATGTCTAGTGGAGTGCACACGGGCTTCTGAGTCCAACATGCGGGTTTGAATCCCAGTCTCACCACTTTGGAGGTGGTTCCTTGAGATCTCCGAGCCTTCGTTTTCTCACTGTAACGCAGATATTATATCGTCTGCCTCACAAGGTTACCGTGATTAGGCAAAGCCATTAGCAGAGGCAGCCATCAGCAAATGCTAGCTACTTTCTCTTCTTTCTTTTCTGCTTTCCCAATTTAGCATAAGTTCCTGGAGAGCAGGTACCATGTCGGATTCGCCTTTGTACCACCCACAATACCCAGCACAGTGAATCCTGAGTAATCAAATTGAATTTGAATGACCTGCGTGTCTCAATTGTAGGATTAAGTTAAGAATGTGACACAACCCAAGTGCCCATCGACAGGTGAATGGGTAAACAAACTGGTATGCGCACACAATGGAATATTATTCAGCCTTAAAAAGGAGTGAAATTCCGACACGCCACAATGTGGGTGAACCTTGAAGACATTATGCTCAGTGAAATAAGCCAGTCACCAAAGGACGAATAGTGTATGACTCCACTTACATGAGGTACCTGGAGTAGTCAAATTCATAGAGACAGAAAGGACAGTGGCAGCTGCCGGGGGATGGGGGAGGGAGGAATGGGGAGTTGTTTATGGGCACAGAGTTTCAGTTCGGGAAGATGAGAAGGTTCTGGAGATGGATGGTGGTGGTGGCGGAACAGCAGTGTGCGCGTACTTAATGCCACTGAACTGTTTACTTAAAAATAGTTAACGTGGTAAATACTGTGTTGTGTGTATTTTACCACAGTGTAACATTTATAAGAGAGTATGCGACGCTCACATCTGAGGGAATGCGTTCGGGGAGGGGGACAGTGGGTAGGGTGCCCGGCTAGGCCGAGGGAAGCGCCAGGCTCGCCGCGCCCTGGCCTGTGCGGAGCGGCCCTACGCCTTTGCTGGGGGCGAACCATCCGTCTCTGCCTCTGCTTCGTGCCTGCTGATTCCTAAGGAGGAGGGGTTGGGGTGGGGGTGAAAACATACCTGATACCGCAGAGATGGGGTGCTTCTAGTTATTCTAGAAGGGGGTCCTGTTCCAATTAACGTGACAGGAGACTTTGTTTTCTGATAAGGCCATTTGAAAACACCCATCTTCTCAAGGTCTCCTCACCAAAAAGGCTTGTGGAAGAACTGAATTGCCAAATGGGGAGTGAACATTTTGGGGAAAGAATGTGAAACTGAGAAATTAGCAGAAGAGGGAGGGGACGATGTCAGGAAAACCACCCAGTGTCCGTTGTGGGCCCGTGTGGTGCCTCCGCGAGGGTCAGAGCACCTGCTGCGGTCTTTTCCACACGCAGTGGGCACATTTTAGCTTCTGGGGGCTGCATGCCCTGTGGTTCCATTTAATGGCATGCCTCTACCCCTGCCTTCCCCCAGCCTTACTTCTCCTTAATGTGTGCTATTTTTGTATTTAAATGAAAGTTGATTTTCAAAAATACCAAGACATCAACTTTGAGGCTAATTTTAGAATTTCCTGACACTCTTTGGGATGAGTGAAGATGTGCTGGAGGGACCTGGGGAGAAGGGGAGGTGGAATCAGGACTGGGAAAGTGCACGAGCCCAGAGGGGAGCTACCTGTCCCACGGTTCGGAGCAGATCAGAAGGTGTCACTAGTAATAAAGATCAATGGTCCCCAGCTCACTAACGTCAAAATGACTTAGATTGAGGGAGGCAGCCATTAAGGAGAGCACTGGTTAGAGCCCCCAATGCCCTGCTCCCTGCCTGCCCACGTTGTGGCCTCACTGGAATCATTTGATTTGAAAGCATTTGACTCAGATTTTAGGCATTGTTTGTTTGTTCCCTCTGAGCCATTAATCCGAAAAAAGAATCAATGTAGTTCCAAGCAACAGCATTTATTCTGTATTCATGGACTGTCCCCAGCTCACCCTGGTAGGCTGGCTGCAGGCGAAGTGACTCCCACACCCCGGCCTCCCTCCTCCGGGAGCTGGGTCTGTCCACCTGCTCACACCTCTCTCAACCTCCCACCAGAGCGAGGCTTTGTGCTGTTAGCTGTGGAACAATCCTGTCTGCATGCCATCAGTATCTCTGTCCCTGCTCCCTCCTCTGCCACCTGCATGGCTTTATGGAGCTATCTTTTCCATTTGAGTTACTGCAAAGACCACAAAAGATGAGTCATTTGGCAAGTGAAGGAAAATAAAGGTGTCTTCACATAATCACTTTAACAACAACAAAAATCTAAGTAAACTAAGAAAAAATTCACGCTGTTTTTTCCTCTTCTTATACTGTGTCATGAAGTCCAAGAGCAATGCTTTCCCCCAGTTTTTTTGTTTGCCTAAGTGGTGGGGGAGACCCGAGCAAACACGAACTGGCATCTCTAACTGCACTTTTCCCCTTTGCCTCTTCATCGCAGCTATTGCCGGATTGAAGAGCTGAGCTGGAAATACGCTGCTTCCTGGAACTTTATTATTGTCAAGGAATCATATACAGAGCAGCCCCCCCCCCCTTTTTGTTGTATTTAGAAACAAATGGGTCAGTTGCCCGAACTTTAGTGAATTGCGTCATTATTTGAAAAGTGAAAAGTGGTATTGTTAAAATAATTACAGCACTGCCACATGGTCACTGAAGTAAGTCAGACCAGAAAGAAGTTTATGAATAGAAATTGTCCTCCTATGTTCCTCTATCCCGTCTCCATTCTCCAGGGAAACCGCTGTGAGCAGTTTGCTGTTAGTCTTGCAGTCCTTGTAAGACACATGCAAATGATATGCACACACACAGAGGTGGTTTGTGTGTTTTTAAAAAATAAAGACATACGTAGGTTTTAAAAATAACTGATTATCGTATGCATAATGTTGTGTAATGCACTGTGCTAGATCAATAATCTATCATGGACATCATTCCATGTTAGTAAATACATTCTTCTCATTCTTTTTAACAGCTGCTTAGTATTCCATAATGGGGATGTTATCATATACAGTCATTCCCTGGTTAGTGGGTTTATTTAGCAAACAGCTATTGATATACATGTGTGTGCTCAGCTCAGCTCAGCACAGGGAATACGGCGGTGAGCAGAAGTTTATAAACCCACCGGGGAGACAGATGTTAATAAATTCATGAAACCATGCAAAATCAGTGCCTTGCAAACTACGATGGCGTAGTTTAACTCAGGGAGGTCGAGAAAGATTTCTTGGAGGAGGCACCCTTGAGTCTCTATCTGAAGATGGAGGCTTCTAGAAATCTAATTCTGGGAATTTAAGTAGAGGAGAACATTTTAGAACACCGTGGCAAAAGAAAAAAAAAAAGGTGAGTAAAGGGGGCTGAAAGAAGGCTAGTGGGGCTGGAGCTTGAGACATGAAGGTGAGTGTTGTGAGAAGAGGCTGGAGGTGGGGACTTGTGGGCCATTTATGGCCTTTACCCTAAGATCAGTGTGACACCGCTGAAGTGTTCTGAGCAGAGTGGGTTAGGGGCGGAATGACAAGAATGGCATTTTTGGAAGAATTCCGTCAGCTATATATGGTGAGGGGAAAGGATTGGAGAGGAATAGACTTATTAGGAGTCAATGAAAATCCAATAAGAGACGATGGTCTCCTGTACCAAGGTGGTGGTGGTGGGGAGGGGGCGAGTGGACAGAACAGTGAGTTGTGCAGGAGATAAAATCAAAAGGACTTGGTGTTAGATTGAACATGGGTGGGGTTAGGGGAGGGAGAGGGAAATGTCAAGGTGGCTCCTAGGTTCCTGGATAGGTATTTGAGAGGAGGAATGTCAAAGAGGATCGGGTTTTGGCAGTGGAGGGGAATATGATGGGGGCAGAAGGTGAAGTTTTGTGCAGATCAAGACATCCAGAAGATATCAAGTATGCAGTTTTATATCCTTGTTGTTGCTCAGAATAAAGGTATGGCCTAGAGACACAAGTTGGGGAGTTGTTTTCAAGGAGGTGACATTGATGCCTGTGATGTGGCTGAGATTGCCCCTGGGGAGCATGGTTAAGAGGGTCTAGACCAACCTTAATCATCTTTTCTTTCAATATGACCATAAAATATTTCATGACTATGCCGTGGACCACTGAAAGAGACTCAGAGGTGGTGATTTTGTGATTTAAAATAAATCACAAGTGGTTACAAGGAACATTATATCGCACAGTGAATAGAGCATCATTCTTGTGATGGAGGGCCAGCTAGTGGGTCTCTAATTCCAGCTGTTTGACTTTCAGCTAGACTCAACTTTCTTATTTTTTACTTATGTGAAAAATGAGGAGAATAATATGGGTTTTCTACCTTGCATGATTCACATGAGGGTCAAATGAGATGATGTATGTGAAAGTGCTTTGCAAATTCTCATTTTCATAACAGATTACAAGCTTGCTCAGTACCACTGTGCTCAAATTCACTTCCGAGTTGAAGAAACTGTATATTTTTTCAGCCTATGCTGGGCTGACATGGAACAAAATAATGTTTGATTTTCAAAAGTGTCTCTAATATTTCTACATTTTATTTTAGCTGAAGTCATTGTGCTATTTTATACAGAATAATGGACAAAGTGGTGGGGGTCCAATGAGCTGGCGTACCTCAAAGACATTCAGAGGCAGACAAGGTCTAGAGAAGGACACCTAAATTGACGCGGAGGGTAGAGAAGATCCTTTGTGAGGGATGATAAAAGAATTAGGGCTCTTCCTTCTGGAAAGACACAGGCTAAGGGGAGAATATGATTGAAATTTATAAAATAATGAAAATCATAGGATAAAAATATGAGCTTATTAAATCCCAGAGTACAAGAATGATAAAGCACAACTTTATGATTAAAAAAAATGGTTTTAGGGCAAAGTAAAAATAGCACTCCTTCACCCAGGAATCGTAAGCATATGCAACTCACTACAAGGACTAAACCAAATACTATAAGAGAAAGATTTATATTGTTGGAGGGTAGAATCCTAGGCAATTATAAAATGAAATCAAGACTCTTTGGGTAAACTCCCCTAATCTTAGAAGATGGCACCACAGAGGTGACCAGTAAGCAAGCTTTCCTGTCTCTCTCTGGCGTCCTGTCCACCAGACTCCTGAGTGGGTGTGCTGGAGAGGACGAGCACAGAAGGCCAGGCTGCGAGTTTGACCCCTCTGACCATAGGGAGTCACCTCTTTTTTATGTACCTTAGTTTCTTTGTTTAGAAAAAAAGGGGAAAAAGTAACATCAACATTAGTATCTGCTTACTATGCTGAGAGAGTCCAATGAAGTGAAGTTTCTGGAAGTGCTTTGTGGTTGATGAACAGATCATTGTGAACATAAGGATTTCCATTTTTGTATTAGCATTTTCAGTTCTATGCTCTCCATCTCCAGGTGGGTTGACCTTCACCTTGACCTTCCGTCCTGGCCTCGTTAGGGAGTGGTATTTGTCACCTCAGAAATGAATAAGGGATGGAGGTCAAGGAATCATCGCTGGTCCTCTCTGGAGGTGGAGAACATGCAGACACCCCTTCTCTCATCCTCTTTTCTTCCCTGTGAAGATCTGGTGGAGAACTGAAGGTAAGGAGGACTCTGCAAGCGTCGCTTCTCCTTTGGATGTTTTGCTGGTGAGATGCCACCTAAAAGATGGGTCTTCTGGTCTCTGGGTGACTTCGAGGGCTCTTTGTGGATCTTGGAAAAACTAAAGGAGGGGCCAGTACAGGAGCTGGATGAAGAAAACCATGGGGACTGGTTTCTCATGGCTTCTCACAGGTTTAGGATTTGAGGGAGAAAGAAAAATGTGACTCTGAAATTTCCTTTCATCATGGCCATTGTAGTTCACTGTGGCAGGAAAGCTGATGGAGATTTGGAGAGAGAGTTTGTCTTATCTGGAGGATCCTCTGAATTTTATGTTTCCCTTGGGAATCTAACTTTGGCAGAGGGGGGATGACAACATCAGGAAGAGAGAACTGATAACGAAAGATCTTTTTTCCTCCAGAGCAAATAGGAGCTGCTTCATCTGGCTTCCAAGCTCTCCGTGATACACCTCACCCGACCTCATTGCCCAGGGGGTAGAGTGCAGTCTCATTTGTGAAGCAGAGTGTGGTGTTTGGCAAATCATGGGCCCTAAATAAATGTTAGCTTTCATCATGACCACCAGTACCTTCTACTCTAAGGAGACCAATTGCTGGACCACAAGCTCCATGAAAACAGGGCTCAGGATGTGCTTTGCTCACTTTTGTGTCCGTGGCGCACACACAGCGCCTGAAGAAACAAATCTCTCTGCACCAAGAACCTGCCGTTGCCTTTCTGTGCAAGTTGTATGCATTCAGGGCCCAGCTGCAGACTGGTTTCCTCAGTGAAACCAGATTGGATTGATCTTGCTGTTTCAGGAACTCCCAGAGCACACACTTCCACCCCGAGGTAGCCATGGATTTGCATAGTAGTCTTGGTGCATCAGATGCTAATCTTATCTTTCAGTGATGTTCAACATTTAGGGAACACTGGCTATGACAAGGGCCCTTGGTTAGAGACACAACCAGGGAGTGGATTCCTTAGACTTCAAGCCTGTATCTGGCACATTTTTTCCTGCAGGGGATCCAGTGTTGCCTTGGACCCTAGAGAAGCCTGTTTTTCTCTGCTGTCTTTGAAACATGACACAGTGGGTTGCTTTGCAGAAACCTCTCCCTCAGAGGTCCTGGGAGACATATTTTCTGGCACTTACAGCTTCCTCATTCCTGGTATCTTTGAGTTGATGGGAAAGCTGGGCAGGGGGTTTGCATTACTGCTGATCTGTCTCAAAAAAACATCAAGCAGCACTCAGAATATCTCTCATAAGAACAGCATTCACATGTCAATTGGTGCCACTTTCCTATAACACAGGGCGATTGCTTAAAAGATTCCCCTGTTTTTCTCTTTGTTCTGAAATTGCAAAAGCTGGTGGTAGAAGCTGGAACAGGTTCCCTGAATGTCTTTCCCCCTTTCTTCTCTGAAGAAAGGATCAAGGGCAATGCCATTTTAAAGGCAGGTAGGAGGAAGTGGTACCAGCCCCTGCCTTCAGTTTCTGCTGTGTCCCAGGCCCACTTTCTGATGTAGATTCCAGGCCACCCTTCTCAGTTCTGGTGGGGCCAGGAACCACTGTGACCCACCAGGGACTGCTCCCTGCAGGCTCCAAGTCAGGTCAATAACCCAGCTGTTCCTATCGAATGTTTCCCCTTTGAATTCAGCTGGTAAAATTTCTCATATTATTTTTAATTTTCATCCTTTCCTTTTCTTTAAAGGATTTTTTTCTCTTTTGTAAGTTAAAAATAATCACAAGGAGACCTTGTGATCCTCTTCTCACTGACCCAGATATTTTAAGAGCTGAAGGATTGACAGCAGCTTCTCATCTGGGGATAGAGGCTGGCTCTCAGGAGCCGATTAGATAAATGTAATAATAAAATATTAATCCTACTTCCCACACATAAAATATTCTCGTTTTTCCTTATCGATCCCGACCCGACTCACCCTTCAGTGCATTGCAGAAAAAGCCATGGACTTGACGATGAAAGACTTGGGTTCAGTTCCTGACTTGGAAACTTACAAGCTGTCTGACCTTGGGCAAGTCACTTTATGTGTGTGAATCTGTTTCTTCACCTGTAAAACAGAGATGCTGATAATCTCAGAGAGTGAGGGTTTAGGGTCTAAGCCAGTGACTGGGATACACAGGATAGGCTACAAAGAAATACTTATCAAACTCTAGAAAGCCTAATTTGAATAATCGTGGAATCATTCATCTCTCCTATGTTTTATATTATTCAGTCTACATCATACAATTTAGCAGTGAGCTATACCGTCTTTTTTTTTTTTGCCTTATAACAGGTAGTTTTATTGTTAATTATTTACCTTAATAGTTACAGAAAGAGGAACAGATTAGCTTGGTCCAACATGACTGGCAGTTGTCAAAATCTAGTAAAGCAAGTGTTCTCATTGCCTCAATTAACAAAAAAAACCCATGTTGTTAATATAATTACGTTAATATCCAAGTACATTCATATACCTCAGTTCATTAGAATTCAGAAAATGTGGCCAGTGGCTACATAGTGACCTTTCCCATGTTCTAATTATGTTTTTTTTTTTCTTCCTGTTGGTTCTTTGGTCATTGGTCATAAGAATTTATTTCTCAATTTCTGGCTCGGCTCCTGAAATAGAAGGATGGGTTGGTCCATTCCAACTCCCTTCTTCTTTTTCTCTATTGCCATTTTCCCAAGTGATTTCTGAGTCACCTCCAGAGGCACTGCCTGAGACAGTCCAGGGCGGACAGCACTGTCAGCAACATCTCTGTGCACACATGTGCCGGGGCCCTCCCTCTGCCCCACACACCGTGGCAGCCGTGAAGATGTGACCCACCTCTGACATCAGTCTCAAAGGAGGGGGGCTGTGTGAAGTCTGGGCTGGAAGAGTGTTTTACATATCTCTCTGCCACGGCTTGTTCGTTCCAGATACGCACAAGAGCATCTGTAGAGTCCTTGAGCGTAACTGTAACAGAGGAAAACCCCAGACCTACCGACGCTTCAGCAGAGGGACTCAAGCACGAGCTCAGGCAAGTTCCCCGTTGTCAACCATTTTTCACATAATACAAACGCCTTTATTATTTCTTCTGATTATATGAATATTTTTTTCCTTGAAAAATTAAAAAATATATAAGATACTAGGGAATAAAATAGAAGCCATCTGTATCCCATCAACTTAAGGCATCTAATCAGCACTTCTGTAAACGTGCACCCACTTCTCCTTGCCCGCTGGCGCGGCTCCCGTGCAGGTGATCTCGCCTGGGCTGAAATGCAGAAGGCGCTGCCTTACTGTTAAGCCTCCTAAAAAGTTACTCCCGCCCTCACCCGTTATTCTTGTACCTTCTTTCCCTGAAACAAAGGACGTGGTATTATTAACAGGCATATATAAATTATGTTTTTTGATCTATATAGATACACAAATATTTGGATATAATCACGTATTATTAGATATGCATATATAATAGCAGATGGGGTAATAGGATACCTTTTTAACGCCGTAATTTGTCATAGCAACCCCAGAGGGTAAAATATTATACTTATTTTTTGCTCAATGATACGCTGTAGAAACCCCTCAACTGATGTAGCGGTAATTTATTATTTGGTACTAGATACCCTAACAGCCCACGACAGAAATGTCTCATCTATTCAACCATCACTTTCTTCAGGAACATTCGCTTTTTCGGTTTGGGGCCACTCCAACCTCCTACTTTTTTAATGAACTAATATCCCGTCATGCTGATTAAAAGTCTCTAAATTTCACTTTTTCGACTTTTTTTCTTGATCCGTTATTACCTTGCTGTCGTGGTGGTTTAGAAAGTCCATGCACGGTCTAAGTGCCCCTTGGAATTGTCATTCGGTCCCGCGCAGGGCTCGCGTGGACCTCGGGTCGCGGCGCCGCCCGCTCCGACCTTCCCAAGATGGCGGCCGGGCCGTGCTCCCAGCCGCAGGAGCCGCGCCCGAAAGCGGTCCGTTGGAAACTGTTGCTGGCGCAGAAAGGTTCCGTGCGGCTGACGTGGCAGGGCTGCAGAGTCCGCCTGCCAGCTGTGAGTCGCAGCAGGCTGTCAGTGATGGGATAGAGCAGAAGCAGCAGCCGCAGCTCCCGATGTAGGGGCAAATAATGTAAGTACTTATTTTCACCATTAACCAATTAACCCAAACCCAACCCAAACTGAAGAATGGTAAGAGGAAATAATAATTCTCGTTAGAAACCCTTCTAACAGATGCATTTGAGAAGCATTTGGTCTCAACCAGAGCAGAAAGGCATCAAGCCGGCACATGGTTTTCAGCAAAAACGAAGAACCTCACAGGGTCTTGTTTGAAAAAACAAACTTCAGCGGTGGCCCGTGCTCCTTTCAAACCCTAACTCCTTGAAGTTCCTGCAGCCTGGGCAGGGGCTGTCCCCTGACCCTGGAATGCATTGAGAATATGCAAAAGGACATGTGATTTCAATTCACAGAAAAATCTAGGCAGGTTTGATTATGGGGAGATGAAAGGAGGCTTCGCAGTTACAGTGTTTGGGGGAGAAGAGAGAGCCTGTTAAATATTTCAAGGAGGATTCACGTTGGCTAAAGCTGCCCGAGAGGCAACGTGGAAACTTCTGTTCTCAGGCCGCGTAGATGGCTGGGGGCGTGGTGCCTGCCAGCCCAAGGAGTAATGAACCCCTGGCACAGATCCCCTTAGCAAGAGGTGGCTCTACAGTTGCTGTTCCCGAGGCTTCCGCCCTGGAAGTTACTCCCAGAGCCCTGGGGTTTTCAGAGTTCATAGGCCGTGTGTTTATGGCATGGTGATTCTCTTTCTCTCTGTTGAGACCTTTTACTGTGATGTTCAGTTCCGCATGAAAGCTCACAAATGACCAACAGCAGTGAACCCTGACTGTGGTTAACCCACTAACAGATAGTTTTGATTGGCACCTCTATGCTGGGGATACCTCAGTGAACAAGATGGAAGAGGTCCCTGGCCCTTCAGATGTTGCCTCCCAGCAGGAAAAACAGATGTTATGAGAGGAGGAATGAATAGTGGGAGGGGAGTCAGGAGACCTGGATTTGGGTCCTGGCCTTGATCCCAATTAACCATATGGCACTCTGGGCTCCAGTTTATGAGCTGTACAATGAATGGGTTGGAGAGGGTAATCCCTTCAGTAATTGATTCCTCACCTAGTGTGAGTTTTTCCCTTGCTGAACAGCTCTTCACACAGCATTGAATTTGCTCCACATGCCATTTGGAAACGGGTGCTTTACCGATGAAATGGACCTCACGGGTACCAACCAGGCTTTATCAAATGGTGATTTTCTGTAATAGAAACTTGAAGCATCCTTCTGGATGGCCCACTTACAGTGTGATATGGTTAGGAGAAAAGGTTGCTTCCCAGAAAGATGTCTAAAAGGTGGCGACTCACCTTACGTATCTGAGTTTCTATTTTCAAATGATTATTGATTGTAACAAATACCTTTTCAGCAGCTCCCAATTCTGGAGGGGCAAAGACACAAAAGCCTGACCCTAAGGAAAATGAAATTGCTTGAAATAGGTATGACCCACAGGCTACAGCTTGAAAGAAATTAAGCTGAGTAAAAAATAAAGCAGGCTGGCCCTAGCCGGTTTGGCTCAGTGGTTAGAGCATTGGCCCTCAGACTGAAGGGCTTCGGGTTCGATTCCGGCCAAGCGCACGCACCTCAGTTGTAGGCACGATCCCCGGCCCTGTTGCGGGCGTGTGTGGAAGGCAACCAATGTGTCTCTCTCACATCGATGTTTCTCTGTCTGTCTCTCTGTCTCTGTGTCTCCCTCCCTTCCACTCTCTGAAAAGCAATGGAAAAAATATCCTCACGCAAGGATTAAAAAGATAATAATAATAAAAATAAGCCAGGCTGTGTTTTAAAATAGAAAATACCCACCACTGGTGACTGTAAGGTGCATCCTCAGCTTTCCAAAACTCATCACCATCAGCTCAACCATTTTGGGCTTTGGAAATTGTGGGAGTCTCAACACATTTTAATAGAATTATGGATAAAATTAATTTCTTTAATATAATTTGTATGCATACATTTTCCCCATCAGCCTGGCCTAGCCTGGCTCACAAAATATCTGCATGGGCATTCATCCATTCCCTCACTGTCTCCCTCCCTTGTCAGTGGCGGAAGTGTACTTCCCAGCCCCTGAGTAATCCCTTCTCTTGGGTTATGAGCTCCATGCCCTAAGGGACCACGTCCATTACTCATTTCCTTTATTCTCCTGTCTCTTCAGTGTCTCCTCTAACTGGCTTCCCATAGAAGGTAGACGTGTTTGAGTGTCTCCTATTTCATGCCAGCCAACCAACCCACCAATGATTGACCACACAGGATCCCTCCTTACTGTCCTGTCCCCTTTCTGTCCATTCCACCAACCCTAGGGAATCCAGTGGACACTTTCAAGTTCTTATGTAACTTGATCTCTTGCTGTATCTCTTCTCTTTACCTCTTCCTCTTGCTGGGCACTCGCCCCTTCCTTGGCTTCTTTGATGTTGTTCTGACTCTGCCTTCTCAGTCTTCATGAACGTCTCTTGATGAGGGACCTGGCCATCAGGGCAGAGCTGCATAAATCCAGTTAACCTCTAAATCCCATTTATTCCGCCTCTTGTCTTTTCTCTTGAACCCGACACCACCCCCGCTCACATTTCCCCTCCACCAGTGTCTTAGTTTGGCTTGCATTGACTTTAAAAGGGTGGATGACGGCAACTGCCTCTTAAGGCTCCCCCTGCCTGCAGCCTGGCACTCCCCAGGCCATTCTCTTCATTGTGACCTGTGTGCTTTTCTAAAATGTCAGCTTGATGATGTCACTCACCTGCTTTGAATCTTGTAGAAACATCTCATAGTGTTCAGCAAAAATCCCCCCAAAGTGGCCACTTGGCTTCCTTTCTCCCACTCTGATGGGTGTTCCCCTCCAATCTGATTGAATGTGGTGCGTCACCAGAGCCTGCCCAGCCGAACCTTCCCTCCAGGCCTTTGGGCTTACTGATTCCTCTTGTTGAACCATTTCAGTCCCCCCGTTCACTGGTTAAGTCCCAATTCTCCAACAATGTCATGAAGCACAGAAAGTATTGCATCCTTAGGGAGAAAGGAAATGTCCTTAGGAAGCTTGTATGGAAATTACATCATAGAAACAATGCTGGGAAAGGCAGCAAGTATTTACTCGGCATGCAGAGAATCTGTAACATTCATTTATGGAATGCTCCCCCAAAATAATGAACTTTGGCCATCTCCCTTGCGATGGCTGCAGACATTTGTGCTTAGAAAAGAAACTTCTCCATCATCTTGTCCTGCCCTTCAGTGTCCTCCAGGAACTGAAGTGCGAACTTTGTTTTCTGGCATCATAAGTGGCTCCTATGGAAATTGCCCCGATGTGCTAAATTCAGCATTAAAACAGCACTCCTGGGGATCTTAACTATATCTGCAGTCACTTATTCTAGACCCAGAGAACAGGGTGTGAGTGCTCTAAAATGCTTGCATACACCCACGCTGTGCACATACACGGGCTATTTCTGTCCATGGAACAGCGGGCAGAGGAGTAACCAGCCGAGTGGGATGCGCCTTCATTGACTAACAAGCGGGGCAAGAACATATGGAAATTGATCTTTGAGTCCTTACTTTTATAATTATATCGGGTTGAGTGAACCTGTCTACACTGACTGATAGTTCTGAAGATGGAAAACATTGTATTTGCATAGATTTTAAAACCATTACGTTTTTGCATTAAATAGATGACATGGCTATTACTGACCAGTATGCTTTTTTGAACAAAGCTTTTGACTAGAAGTCCTGTGATTGATTTTTCTCCCCTTGATGACTGATTCTGACACTCTGAGTTTGGTGAGATCTCTTACCCTTTCTGGCCTCACTTTTATTGACCCCAAATGGACAAACTCTCTACTGATGCCATGGGGTAATGCAACCAATGAGCCAAGGGCATCTCTGTGGAAGACAACTATGAATGCAGTGGATTATTATGAGAGAGAGAGGGAAGAACGAAAATTAAAAACAATAACCTCAGATTAGATTCTAAGCCAATAATAAAGAATAGCTAAAATAAAAATTGAATATAAACTGCTATTATAAATGCTAAATAAGAACGTATACCCTGAACACCCTAGAAGGTAACTCTTCTGCTTTGCTCTTTTAAATAACCCTGACAACAACTATTTCTTGAACACTTACTCTGTGCAGGCACAGAGTGCTTTTCCTAGATCATTCATTCATCTCTTCATCAAATATTAATTGAATACCTACTATAAGCCATGAATAGTACATTACCTCGTTTATCCTACCACAGCATTGTGAAGATTTCTGTTATTATACAGTTAATTAACAAATGAAGACACAGCCTGAGAGGTTAAGTAACCTTAACCTTGAGGTCCCACAGCTAGTCAGTGGAGGCATTGGGACTCAAATCCACCTCCAGCCACAAAACCTGAGCCCTTAAATACTGTTCTGTACCACACTCATGAGCTTTGTGTACAGGTTAGCTTGTCACACCTTTAACAGAATGGAAGGAACCTGGAAGAGTGAAAGACAGACTTATAGAAAACCCTCTCCTCTATTTAACAGGCATTTTGGTGTTTTTCCCCTCAGACATTATTTCATTTCATTCATGTCACAGCCCCGTGAGGTTCTTTTTAGACTGGATTTTAAAGATAAGGGAACTGGGGCTCATGAGGATTGAGTGATTTTTTTAAAACTTTTGATTGATTTTAGAGAAAGAGGAAGGGGGAGAGAGAAACATCAGTTTGCTGTTCCACTTATTTATGCGTGATTGGTTGCTTCTAGTATGTGCTCTGACTGGGGATCAAACCTGCAGCCCTGGCGTATTGGGACAATGCTCTAACCAACCGAGCTACCTGGCCAGGGCTGAGATTGAGTGATTTTTTCCCCCCCCCAAAGGCACATGGTTGGGAGATGGCATAGTTAAAACAAAATCCAGGCTTCAATTCCTATTTCCTTTCCCCCAGGCCTTTGCTCCCCCCCAAAATGATTGAGGCGAGGATGTTTTATAAGGAAACAGAAACAGGACTATGGAACCTGGAGAGGAGAAGGTTGCTGAGTGGCATGTTTTTTTTCTATCCAAAGAGTTCCAATGAGAGTTTGAGTCACGCATGCGTGTTGTACATCAGGAAGAGTATCTTGACTCTAAAATTTTGGGGTGTGCTTCTGTAAGGAGCCTGAGGACCTACTTTCACTGGAGAGCAAACACTGTCTGTGCCAGGTAAACTGAGAGCCTTACATAAGAGGATTCTTATCCAGCAGCGGAGAGCTTGGAGTGCTGCGGTCTGTCCATGGAAGAACTGTGTGGGAGTAAGGGCCTGAGTCCCCCTTCCTTAGACACTTAGTCCCCCTGCGTCACCTGCAGGAACGGATTCCTTCCAGCTCATCAGTGATGTGTCTGAACGTCTGCTCCTGTTCAGGATGAGTCTCTCAGACATTTCCACCAAGTGGCAGGGAGTGACTTCTGGAGGTGCAGGGGGTGTGTATATGAATGTGTGTGTGGTGTCTGTTCGTATGTCCCATTGCAAGGATG
Organism: Miniopterus schreibersii; assembly: GCF_964146895.1. Taxonomy (NCBI): domain Eukaryota; kingdom Metazoa; phylum Chordata; class Mammalia; order Chiroptera; family Miniopteridae; genus Miniopterus; species Miniopterus schreibersii. The sequence goes on along the minus strand of NC_138119.1, from coordinate 19,063,437 downwards.
AAATTCCTTTGACGTCTCATGTTTCATTGTAAAAATTAACACAAATTTGAATTTTATTCCATAATACAATATTTACGTTTGTTTAAAATTAAAACATATTCTACAGTTGCTTGTACGATACAGTTGATACATATCCTGTGGCATCCAGCATTGTCCCTGGGGTTACAAGTACTCGAGTGTGAGAAGCTTTGGGCTGCATTTTCTTTTTTTTTTTAAAAAGTATATCTTTATTGACTTCAGAGAGAGGAAGGGAGAGGGGGGAGAGAGAGAAACATCAATGATGAGAGAGTCATTGATCGGCTGCCTCCTGCACGCTCCCGACTGGGGATTGAGCCCACAACCCGGGCATGTGCCCTGACCGGGAATCGAACCTCGATCTCCTGGATCCTAGGTCGGTGCTCAACCGCTGAGCCATGCCAGCTGGGCTGGGCTGCACTTTCTTGAACTTTCTAATTCTGATGTTCTTATCTCAACCCAGTCTCTTGTTTCTGTGTAGTCATGTGATACAGATTCTCCTGATCTCCGGGCCCAGTGGGGGCGCTGGGTTAAGTGTAAAGGAGAAGTGTGGGTGTCAGAGCCGGTGGGCTCTCGCTTTATCCCTTCCGATGACTGGTGCAGTGTTTCCTGTGCACTTGAGAGTGTTTCCAGGGAGAGGATCTCGGTTCACACTTATTAAGCATTTACTATACACCAAGTACGTTGTAGGTTTTTAATCTACTTATACTCTTATTGTAGCTCTGGGAGGGAGGTTCTGTTATCATCTCCATTGTACAGATGAAGAAAGGGCCTTGCAGCGTAACTTGCCCGAGTTCCCGCAGCCAGCAGCCAGCAGGGCTGAGAGTCACACAGGCAGCCTTGTTGCGGGGCCGCCAAGTGGTACCTCTCCTCTGGGGACTGTGTCCCATTGGCCTTGGGGGCTCGGAGAGCACTCCAAGCACATTGCAGCCCTTCATTTCACTTGGTGTCCGTGTGAGTCACCTGTGCCTGTTGGAGCTTGCCGTGAGGTGAGAAGTCACAGCAGCATCCACCTGCCACCCACTCATCCTGGTTCAGGGGGCATGGATAAAGTGGGAGGGGTGAAGGGGGGCCCCCCTCAGCCAGCCCAGGGCTGGTAAGGAAGAGTATTCGTTCTTCCTGAGCAATACATTGCTTCTCTAGCTCCTGGCAGCAGAGGTGGGTTCAGGGAGGGCAGGTTTGCAGGCAGCCAGCTAGGTGGCATTTAAAGGAACTCTTTTGTCAGGGCTCCTACATGGGATTCCTTGGTCCTGTTGGAAACTTGAACTGTGCCCAAGCCTCCACTCCTGAGATTGTGCTAAGAGCAGCCGTCCCAGGACTGGCACTGGTAGCTTACCGTGCCCATGCCAGGCTAATTGTCTCTGGCCCTCAGACCATGTTTTCCTGGCACATGGCCTTTCGATAATTGGACTGCTGAGTGGCACACGCCGCTGTGCATTTTGGATGACATCCGGCTCCCCTGAAGGAAGGGGGTCACAGCCTTGGCGGCCAATCACTGGCGGAGGCCCCGAGCTCCGTCTCTCCCAGGCTGGCTCCAGCTGGTGGCTTTGCTGGGGTCAAAAGGCTGCTCTGCCCTAAACCTTTACCCCTTGACTCATTCTTGGAATCAGAGATACGAGCTGCTTGCTGACTAAAAGAGCTTCAGTGTATCAGCTGTTGTTGGAAATGCAGTGTGGACATTTTTCAGTCATTCCCACTTCAGCTAAGTTTTTTTTTAAAATTGTGATTTAATGTTTTTCTTTCACTGCTCGATTGGAGTGTGCCTTTTAGGTATATGTAGTTTAACAAGAGCCCGGCCGGGCGTGGCTGAGCGGTTGAACGTCGACCTAGGATACAGGCGATCGGGGTTCGATTCCCAGTCAGGGCACATGCCCGGGTTGCGGGCTGCGGCCGATCAATGACTCTCTCATCACTGATGTTTCTGTCTCTCTCTCTCCCTCTCCTTTCCTCTCTCTGAAATCAATAAAGATATAATTTAAAAAAAAGAAAAAAAAAGATATACAGGTCATTTATTTTAGATTTTATCTCATTTATGCCCCACATGGCATCACTTTGGTCAATCTCCAGTCAATCTCCTTAACTGATTGCTTCAGCGTTTTCTTTTACTTTTTCCAGAAACTTCCTATCTAGGTTTCACTCTATACTCAGGATGTGAAAACTACTGGATACAACCATACAGTTAGGTTGTTGCTGCTAAAAATTTAAGGCATTCATTCATTCACAAATAAAATCTTTATTGAGGTCCTGTCATATGTCAGGCACTGTGCCGTGCACTGTGGGTATAGCATGGAACGAAGCTCAGGTGTCCAGATCCCCATGGAGCTTCAAGTCCATCTAGGTGTCCAATAACGGCTGCATTTCTAGCCCACCTGTGACCCTGAGGACACATCTCTAGTGAAAGCCCACTCTTATTTTCTGCACTGGCCAATCCCAACCTTCATAACCCTTCCCCAGTCTCTTACCAAATGCTCACCCTGACCTGGTGGGTAGAGATGAGCAGCATTATTAGCAGTGATGGTACTTTTGTCAGACAGATGTCACACCAGGGTAGTCACTCCTGTTTGAAACAAGATCCTTATCGGTGGTCTGGCATTTGGAAAGGACACAGGGACTGGGAAAGGAAATTCACACGAATTAGCAAGTGACCAGGGCTCCAATTCTGCCCCATAGTTGAAATACAGAGCAGGAATCAGGCACGAGGACAGGGCGCTCGGGGAGAGCATGAAGACTGGCGCTGTTGTGGCATGTGGGAGCCCATGGGATCGCGCAGGGGCACTGCAACCAGGACGTGGGTGGCAAGACTAATTTTAGCCCACCTCCTGGCGGGGATGAGCTGCTAATGTAAATGTGGTTAGAAGCCAGGAGGAACTGAGCCTCCAGGTCGAGAGACGAAGTGACTGTAGATATGTGGGGCTGGGCAAGGCAGAGGCCGATAAATCCCAAGCCTTTTGGAGTGGTGAGATCCTGCTATGATCTATCTCTTTCTGTGACCCATATAACTGTTGCATGGCTTCTGTCTATAAAATAATTAAAGCTAATTGAAATTAATTTTGCTTGTTGAGTGTTTGAGGAGTTTCTAGAGATGCTTTGAGATGTCACAAGAAGAATGTTTGGAATAACTGAGCCAGCTGTTTAAACCAGAGACGTACAATGAAGGCTGGTAACAGAAGGACAATTCTGCAGGTCAAAGAAAGCTGAGTCAGGAGCTAGGAGTTTGGGGTTGTCGCCTGTATGCTGGTCAACTGGCTTTGTGAACACCACCACCACCAACTTGCTTTACAGCGTTTGACAGTTTCTATATAAATACTCCCGCCATGGTGACTTCCAGTTACCACTGGTTTCATTACTGGCTCACACACAGTTCCTGCGTATGTAATAATCAGCCCTTAGGGCCAGGGCAAGGTGACTCCCGCACACCAGTATTATCCTGACAGCTTCTGGTGGGCTTGGTGAGCTTGGGTAAGTCACTTCACTTCTCTGGATCTTAGTTTTATCATCAATAAAGTGAAGTTCCAGGGTGAGTATTCCAGTAATGTAGTCGGTGTTATGAGGCAGGACTAACATTGTGTTATAAGCCGAAAGAGTTAGGTTTTCATGAATGTTATTGCGATGCCTCAGAACACGTAATTGGATGTTTGAGTCTGTGGCATAATCAGCCATGCTCTGCCCCCTGCTGCCGATGTGTGTCCTCCAGCACCCTTCCCAGGAACATGAAAAACGTCAGTGCGGCCATTACGGAGCCAGCTTCGGGGCCCCCCAGTGGGGTAAGAAGCCATGTCCAAGGTCAGAGAAGTCTACACGCAGCGGCCAGGTCCTAGGAGCCAGCTGAGGGGCTGAGACAAAACCTTATAGCTTAGGCACATTAGTGTGTCTGATCACAAGACCCATGTGGTGGTCTTCCCTGGACTAGTAGCAACATGGGAGGTTAGTTTGCTCCAAGTTTTCTGAAGGTGAGGGCTCTGTCCTTCATATTTACATGTGTCAAATCCTGGCATCGTATAGAGACTACGTAAGTGTTTGTTGAAAGAAAGAATAAACTTTGGGGTTTTTTTTAGAGCAAATTCTGAATTTTCCCCTCTCCCAATTTATTGAGATATAATTGACATATAACACTGTGCTAGTTTAAGGTGTATAACATGATTTTCTGCATTTTAAAATATTTGATTCAAAAGTGGACATGAGCTTCTCTGTGTTTACCTTAATAATGCTGAAAACATGTGTTTTGCAAGTGCAAGAAATTATTTTCTTATTGCAATAGAAGGCGCTTTTCAGCACCTTCAGTCTAATATTGGGCATGTAAATTTGCCTTCTGTTCGATAACACATTTGATACACAAACAGAACCCAGTGGAGAGAAACATGACTGAGGAAAACCCCAGCCAGACAGACCGGGCGTCTACAACCCACCAGTGAGTACCTCTGCTTCAACCCATGGAAATACCTTACCTCTTTTAAAAGGAAAAGATAATGCTGATGTACAGAGCATACTTATTTATACATGTGCCACTTTACCAGCGCTTAATCCTCATAGTGACCCCCGTAAGCTAAGTATCGTTATTCCCCTTTTAGAGAAGAAGAAACTGAGACTCCGAGAGGTTAGGTCAGAGAGCCAACCAGCAGCAGAGCCCGAGCCAACACCCCGAGGCGGTGCTCTGCTGGCCGGGCCGGGCTGCCTGTGGGCTTGCTGGGTTTCCTCTCCCTGGTGCCTCTGTTCCTTGTCTGCTGTGGGGTTTGGACACTTTCACATGTGAGTGAGCCTGGCCCGGCCCACGACCAGGCAAACAGAAGCCCCAGTCTCTCTGACAGGGCTCTGAGCAAATACGCCGGGTCAGGTCTGTCCCACACTCGGTGGCTGGGCTGTACTTTGCCCCGGTGAATCAGCTCCATGGAGGCCGGGCAGTGGCAAAGGTAACCGACTGGCTGTGGATTGGAGGGCCAGGTGAGCCTTGGTAGATGTGGCACCTGGACTTTGGCAGTCTCCGCGAGGAGAGGAGACACTCTTGGGCCAGGTTCCTGGAGCTGCGCTGAAGGAAGGTGGCAAGGCGGCAGAGCAGGTGTGTGGGAACGCTGCTGGCTCCCGTATGTCCCCTCTCTTACCTGTGCTTGCTGGGCTGGCAGATTAGGAAGGCAGCATTGCCCTCCCTGGGGCCAGGGAGGGTCATTTATGTGGCCATGCAAGTGTGACTTACCCCTGTAGAGGGAAAGCCTTCGTTTTGAGGATCTTAGGTGCTTTGGAGTTGATGTCCTTAATTATAACCTGAGGTCTAACTTACTGGAGTTAATATCTCTTGGCAACACAATCATGGGAGTTTGGCAAAGAGATTGGGTCCTGGAAAGGCTGCCCAGTGAAAATATCTGGGGGCAAGGTGAAAGAGACTTTCCTACTGGTGTCCAGATGGTATTGAGTTCCCTGGGCCTTCAGGAAAGACCCAAGTACCCTTTCACTGTGTCTGGGGCATTTGGCCTTTGCTGGAATTTTCTGGAAAAAGCCTACTCCCTCAAGAAAGTGGGCTAAGATGGGAAAAGGGTGCTGGTTTTCCTGAGCTGTGATTGATCCCGAGGTAGAAGGCCCTTCTGCGCCTTGCTCTTCTGGTCTGTTCTGTTTACAGCTCTCGGCTCATAGCGGTGAACACCGGCTCCATGGCATTTGAGCAGAGTGACATGTTGATTTCAACACATACCCTTTGACCCTTTGTTCCGATAAGAATTTTTATTTTAGGCTGGGAGTTTCAGGAGTGGGAACAAGTTAAGTGGATTCCATCAGAATCTTTCAACCGAGAACAGCTCCTAACAGAGAGAAAACACAGGGTCTGACTGAGCTAATGTATTTTCCCAACACAAAGGGATCCCCAAGCAGGAGTGAGGTGTGGTGGGTGCTCTTCCTTCGGGGGCAGCTGGATGCAGGCACTCCTCTGTGATACGGGCTGAGGAGCTCGGAAGGCAGTCTGCCCTTGGAGCTGTTTCCCATTTTGAAGAATAAGTGGGGGGAAATCAGTTTGATTCTGGGGAGACTTCCAGGTTTTAAAATCTCCAGCCAAGAGGATTACCAAGACACCACTCTCTAGTTGGCCATGGAAACGATCCCAAACTTTTCTCTCGTTGGCTCTCCTGGAGGAGAGGCAGGCATGGCCATAGTATACGGCTGAGTTCTAAGAGGTGAATTTAAGGATTCAGAAAAGATGTCTCTTGAGGTCAATTTAAGTTTCTTTTTGTTTAGGAAATGGCTTCAGCTACTTTCACTATCCCAACCTTTATCTCTAACACTAACTACTATTTATTGAACAATTACTGGCAGTGAATTGGGCACTTCATAAGTTATCTCTAATTCTCACAGTAACCCTACAAGCTAGTCATTGTGGTCCCCACTTTATGGATAAGAAAACTGAGGCTTATAAAAATTAACTAGCTAATTTGGTCCAGCTCTGTCTAAGGCCAACTCTATTTCTGTGATGGCATAGGGTCTTCATAGTAAATGTTGAATAAATATTTGCTGATGAAATAAATGCACATTTATGTAATTGGAATACTTTGATAGTGTTTGGGAGCTTCTCTATTACTCTTCTATCTCCCATGCCTCCCGCATCTTTATTGCTTCAACTAATCATATTTTTTAATTTTTAAAGCAACATCAATATAGATGTCTAGCCTGTTATTTATTTCATGTATCTGCTTGAGAGTTTTTCCCAGATGCTTCTATATCAGTGTCCTTGTGGTTTGTTTGAGATAGAAGATTTTGAAGACCGTAAGTGCTTTTCCCACAAAACCTAATCAACCATCATGTTTGGATATAAACCTAAAATAATGATAATTTTTTTGGTCTTTTTGTTTTGTCTGCAGGAAGAGAAAATAACGACACAACTGACTCAAAACAAGGAAGAAATTCAGAAGGTCAGGAATGGAGCCCTGGATTCCCCAGCGGCCGCCGCAGCCGCCGGGGAGGCCCCCAGCCCCGTCCCAGGGCCCAGACCGAGGCCTTCGGAGAGATGGGCACCATCGGCCTGTTCCTCACTCTTGGCACAACGGAGAGAGGTTCCGGCAATGGCAAGACACCCGTGGGAGCCCCCAGCCACAGCAGGACCCCAGGACAGATCACCAGCAGCCTCATTACGTGCCCAGGCCCGGGGACTGGCACCCGCCTGTGGCCGGCGTTGACTATTACGAAGCGGGTTACCCCCCTCACTTGTTGTATTCCAGGTGTGGTTCCAGGCTTGGGACTGACCGGCTCTCCTGGGTGCTTACGGACAGATTGCGCTTCTCCTACTTCCCTTTCCTTTTATTTCTCCTTTGGTTTTTCTTTTTCTTTCTCTGCCCTTCTACATTGATTTAGCTAAACCCGTTTCTCTTCCAAATTGGATTTTGGGGAGTGCAAATAATATTCCCCCCTTCCGTATCCCCTCCCCTAGGGGGGCTTCTTAAAGAAGCCATCAGAATGTGGTTGGGTATTGGGGGCGGGGGGAGGGTAGAAAGAATGAAAGAATGGTGAAATTCAAGAGAGCAGATGAAACCTTCTTATTCCAGCATTGCAAAGGCAGTAAATGTATGTAGATGATGGAAAGGCTTTTCCTAGGATCCCTATAAAAACTCCCTCATTGTCTTTGGACCCCTCTGACCCAGGGTTAGCGTGACCCCACCAAGAAGAGTCCTAGCACCTCAAACAGTACCTAGAGTGAGACAGGCATCCAGAAAAAATGTGTATTGAATGAATGAATGAATGAATGGGAACTTTAAAAAAAATCAACCTCAGAGAAAGCAGATATATCTTGCAGATATAAGCAGATATAAGGCTCCAAGTTCCGAAGGACAGGGTCTCAGTGAGGTAATTCTAGGTTAGAGAATATAGAATTCCTGCTCCTGGGCTCTAACTGGACTCAATGTTTTACAAAATGTTGGAAGCCATCTGTGTTCACATTAGCTTTTCTAGGTGGGGTGATATTTATCCGCCTACAGATTCAGGGTTGACATTATGACCCTGATATTTTAAAGAATTATCAATCGATAAAAATACTAACAACCTGACATCTTCCCCAGTCTTTGCATGTTGTTGAATTCTCAAAGGAAGGTAAGTTAGGGACAGAGGCAATAAAAGCAATCAGGTTTCAGATAGTCCAACCTGACTTTTTCATCTCATTTCCATCTGTAATATTCGTGGGGATGACAATGGCATGTTGGATACTTACACAGTCATCTCAGGAAGGGGTTTTCTAAGATACTATCTTGCGTGGTTAGATGTAGGTACTTGGGGAGTAAGAGGGGCCATGGGGAAGGAGAGACACTTGGCTATGGCTTTGCTATAAAAATCCCAGCCTTGTTCTGAAACAAAGATCTTAACTCCTGCTCTGAGTCCAGGTTTTCTGTGTATAGGATCTAGAATTAACTGTGACTTTTACGCAGATTCTGGACTGGGGTCACAATTCTGTCCTCTGAAGTTGTTTAACTTGTGTAGCCCCCCCATTGGTTTCTCTCTTTATCACTCATTCTTGAATGACTGGCCTTCTTTGTGCTGTTTTAGGCCAGGCTTTGAGGATCCGTATCAGAGGTATCACTCTCCAGCTCTAAGGGAAGACTATGCTTATGGAAGCTATTACTACCATGGGCACCCACAGCAGCAACCAGAAGAAAGAGGTACGGGATGATCTCCCAGAAGGCTTTGGGATGGTGCGGCTGGTCTGATTGACGGGGCAGAGGCCAAGGGAGCCATGCTCAGAGCCTCACCGTGGGCACCCTGCTCTGCTGAGGCAGAAAGAATTCCCACCCCTGCCTACTTCTTTCTTGGCCAGATGAAGTCAGGGTGAAGACTCTGCTGCTTGATGTCTTGAGGAGAAGAGATAGAAAGCAGTCATTTTTCTTTGTACCTGTAGATGATAGTAGTGAAATTATCAATATGCTGCTAATATTATGGATAAATTGCACTTCATCCACATTTTTTTTCCTATTCATTATGGCCAGGATTATAGTCTCTGACCAAGTATCAGTGACGTCATCAAGTGTGTGCCTGGGCTTTAAGGAGTCTGCTTATCATTTACCCTGAGGGTGCAGAAATGCACCAACAGGAATTTACACCCTATACGATAGCAGGGCTTTAGGTATATGCTAATGGCTGCTAGCAAAGAGAAATCTGTTTCAACATTGAGCATGCACACGCACGCACACACACACACACACACACACACACACACACGTACACACACAATCCCCACCGTTGTACAGTTGTGTAGGGCCATGCTAATTGGTTCAGGGAGGACTGAGGGGCATCTCGTGGACTTTCATCATTAGCTCTCACCAATTTTATTCAGTTTTGCAAATGTGTTTTCGTACCTACTGTGTTCCAGGAACTCGGCTTCACAGCTTGGAAGTGTCTTCCTGAACTTTCAGGGACAAGAAGTGACCTTTATTTTGTTTTTCTCTGAGGGTGCAGTGCCAAGGCAAGCGAGTCCTTACATCCGGCACGAAGATTACCGGGACCAAAAGCACCTCAATGAACATCATCGTGAAAACCAGAATAGTCCTTTTGGAACAAACAGTGAGACCCAGTTCCAGTAAGTGTGAAAGGAGAGGCCAGGTCAGTGTGATTCAGCCAGACTCAGACCCTGTTAGGAAAATCTCGTTGCATCTGGTGCTGGGCCCCCCTCTCTGGAAGCCCGTCTGCTTCTGTTGTGGGGATGTGGGAGTTTTGTTCCTGGGGGTGGGGGTGCAGATGGCCCAGGCCAGGGTGAACAGGAGCCCTGGGAGGAGAGATTCTTAACTCTGAGACGTGGTTCTCAAACCTGGGCTAGTCTGAGTCCTGTCACTTGAGGTCCATCTGAAAGGAGGGCCTTGGCTCCATGTTGGCTTCAGAACAGATGTGGCCTTGCAAAAGTTCTCACGATTGGGCCCTGCCTGGGGCTGGGATGCTTTTCTTCTGCCCACTCCTGCTCCCCAAGAATGGAACATCCTTTGGGATAAGGCGAGCAGGGGACGGGAACAGCCTTTTGTACAAGCACCTGTCCTGGTGCTCTTAGGCCTGGCACCTTTACCCTGGAACCCACCAACCCAACTGCTCTGATTTAAGTCATTCCTGTATGTCAGGCAGCAGGGACCACCCTTCTCTGCAGGGCCCGGGGAAGCTCCTAGTAACCACCCCGGGGCCCAGGAGCCCCTGTGTTCCTGGTGTTAACAATTTGAGGTGGCAAATGGAAGGACAGCGCTTCTCCCTGTGGCACAGAGGCCAACCTGACACCTGTCCACACTCTGCAACAGAACAGCCTCCAGCAGAGAGCAGCTCAGCCTCGCTGGCTCGCCCAGGTCCCCCTCTCACCTGCTCCTGTCATTTTGCTGCAGATCTCAGAGTGGCAACCCTTATAAAGACAGCCCCGCTTCTAACTCTGGACAGGAGAGGCCTGGGGACCTGTTTCCAGAGAGTCTGCTAACTGGGGCCCAGAAGAATAAGGTAACCTGAAGTGATGGGGGCTGGTGGCGTGTGACAGGGCCTCGCAACTGACATTGTCAGCAGTGGCAGGGCAGGGCCCTCGGGGATGGGGTCTCCAGTGGCCAGCAGACTGAGGGATCCAATTCCTCCCTTCTTGGCAGAGCCTGCACTCATCCCTCCTCCTTTCCCTGCCTTCCTGTTTCAGTCTCAAGGGCCTGGGGTCCTGATCTGGCCCTTTTGCATTTTTGTCCAAGTGGCTGAATCAGGAAATGTCACCCAAGTCACTCTGAGGTGCTGGGAAAGAGGAGAAGAGGCTGCCACCAGGACCCCAGTGGACTGGCAGTTTGGTTCACCCAGGAATTGGGAAGTTACTGGAAGCTTTTAATTCAGGTCTGAAAAGCAGAGCTTGAAACCTGCCTTGACATTTTACAAGACCCTCCCTGTCTTCTAAAAGCTTACTGTGTATGTCACTGGAGCCATGAAATGGAGCTCTTCAAGTTTTTTAAATAAACGTTTATTTTGGAAAACTCTTAGATTTCTGGAAAAGATGCAAAGGCACTGTGAGGACAAGCTCTTGATTTTTGACAATCTTGTATCAGTTTTGTTTCCCTGATTGGATTTATATGATTTTTGAGAACAGTTTCTTCTGTATACCTCATGCTTAACAGGATATGGGGCACATAGTATTATGACTAATAGTAACAATAGCACAATAACAGCAGCCACACACACATAGCACTTTACTGAGTACAAAGAGCTTTTGTATCCAGCGTTTTATTTGTATCTTCCCAGGAGGTAAGTTCCCTGAATTTCTTGTATGCCTGTATCCCCAGGGAAAGCACAGTGCCTAGAGCATAGTAGGTGCTCATTAAATAGCTGGTGAATGAATTATGCAGGGCAGATACGAGTATCTATATTACAGATGAGGGTACCCAGCTCAGAGAGCCCAAGTCACTTGTCATTAGGTCCTAGCAGCTCAGCATTGACAAAGCTGGGATTTGAATCCAGGCCTCCTGGTTTGAATTTTATTGCTCTGAACGAACACTTTGGGCGGGGGGGCATCTCTCTGAAACAGCTTCTAATCTCTCCCGTGTGTGTTCTGTGTTCTTTGCTTCCAGCCATCACTGCCCAACGACTCCAACCTTCTCCGGCAGCATGAGTCTGGTCTCAGCTCCAGTGGCTACGAGCTCAGTCAGTACATGGCAGATGCCTCCGAGCTGTATGACCCCATGGCTTCAACAGCTTGGAGACCAGTTCAGGCTGGTGGGTATTGAGGTGATCATAGGAGTTGGTTGAGTCTGATGGGAAAGAGGCCTGGGTGGCAATTTCTTGGAACAACACTGTTACCCTGGTTCCAACAGTGGGTCATTGTTCACCTCATTTGCTAACATAGGTCTCCTGGACAGGGAGGCCAGCTTGGCTCCGTTTCCCACCTTTTCTTTTGTACTGGAGATTGCATCATAGCTGATTCTTGGAAGGGGACCCTGCCCCTAGTGACAGGCACTCCTAGGTGCTTTTAAGTAGTGGGTGAAGGGAGGACTGGAGTCAATTTGGCAAAGCAAAGGCAGGCCACAAAGCACAACTGCTTTGTTTGGATGTGGCTGACTTGTCAAGAGTCCTGGCCTGTCACCATTGCCACGAGTCTGGGCCTCATGCATTGTTACCATTTGGACCAACCATCAAATCCTTGCCTTATATTGTGACATAGTCTCAGGGCATTTAATCTGCTTCTACTTCTGTAGGCCACCCAGAATCTCATCTTGGTCCCAGGTGGAATTTGAACAGAAACGTGTTTGTTTGTGGCATATTTCTAAGTAAAGAAAAGCAGTGGCAGTCATGCTAACAGTGTCTACCTGTGTCTGTTGGTCAGAGGATGTCTCTGCAGCTGGTCCCAAGGAACCCATGAAGTTCTATGTCCCCCACATGCCTGTGAGTTTTGGGCCAGGAGGGCAGTTGGTGTGTGTGTGTCCCAGCTCTCCCAGTGATGGGCAAACGGCCCTTGTTGAACTGCACAGCATGGAGGTAAACAAGGATCTCTTTCTGCGAAATGTCAGTGCCCTGCTCCCCTTTGCCTAAGCCTGAGCATCTCCAGGAATGGGAGGGGGGCACTTGTGGGGAACTAGGCCATGCACCCCCATGGGTTGGGTTGGGTTGGGTACAGGAATGGCTGGGGCTCTTCTCTGAAAGAAGTGATGCTAGACTTATGTTTTCTCTGAGATGTTACTAGCTCAGTGTCAGCCACCGGAGAACTCACTTTTGTTCTGCTTTCCCCATGAGGCATTGAGCTGCACTTTGGGACCACGGCCTCGGGTTCTGATGCTGGGCATTGGGGGAGCGTTGTCTTGAAGAACAAATCTAATTTTTGTTCCAGGTTATACTTAACGATTGTGAGGAACAAGAAGCGATGAGGACTTTCTCAGGGCCCCTGATCAGGTACGTTACCCTGTGAGCACCTGAGTAAGGGCTTCTGAAACCTGCAGAGTCTTTCTGCCCAGAATAGGATTTGGGGGGGGGGATTTGTTCTTGGCTTCTTTGAAAGAAAATGTCTGTCTCCATTGGAATAGAGTTTTCTATGCTCACAGACAGAGCCAAACGTGGCCTGAACCTTTTTGACAAGCAATCCAATAGTTGAAGGGCAGAAAGAAAAATTAACATGAAGGTTTAAAAATCTGAAATCAGTTCCATTTTGCGGAGGCGACACGGTAGGAGGTCTTAGCATTCCGTGTACTTAGTAGACATTCGTGGGGAAGTGCAGTACCGCCCGGCAAGTCACAGACAAGTGGGTCATAGTGGGAAAGGCCCTTTTCTGGAGAGGGACCGTGGTCAGCGGGAGCTCCTGGACGGCGTGCAAGTCTGCCCTCTACAGGACTGAGCTGGAACTGCCTTTAAACGCCTGGTCCCTTCTGATAAATTTGCATGGTGCCTTTTGTTGTGAGAGTCCTGGCTGGAGTCAGAGGGCCTGGTCCCAGCCCCAGGCATCCTACTAACTAGAGATACCGTGGCAGACAGGTCACTTAACCCTCTCTAGCCTTAGCTTTCCCTTTAAGAAATGATGTGACACTTGCTGTGCCTACTCCAGGAAGTGGCTGTGAGATGCAAGTGAGATTGATGCACGTGGAAGCCCTTTATTTTATTTATTATTATTTTTTTAACATGAAACCAATGCATTTTATTTTATTTCATTTTTTACACATTTTTTTATTGTTCAAAATATTACAGATGTCCCTTTTTCTCCCCATTGACCCCTTCCACTCCTTCCACCCCCCTCCTCAGTCCCTCACCACACCATTGTCTGTGTCCTTGGGTTATGCATATAAATTCTTTGGTTAATCTCTATCTCCCCCCCCCCCCCATTCCCTCTGAGATTTGTCAGTCTGATCTGTGCTTCCATGTCACAGAATCTATTCTGTTCATGAATTTATTAAGTTCTTTAGATTCCACATATAAGTGAGATCGTGTGATGTTTGTGTTTCTCTGCCTGGCTTATTTCGCTTAGCATAATAATCTCCAGGTCCATTCATACTGTCCCAAATGGTATGAGATCCTTCCTCTTTACAGCTGCATAGTATTCCATGGTATGAATGTCCCACAGTTTTTTAATCCACTCATCTACTGATGGGCACTTGGACTGTTTCCAGATCTTAGCTATTGTAAATTGTGCTGCTATGAAATAGGGGTGCATATATTCTTACTGATTAGTGTTTCAGGATTCTTAGGATACATTCCTAGAAGTGGAATCGCTGGGTCAAAAGACAGCTCCATTTTTAATTTTTTGAGGAACCTCCATACTGTTTTCCATAGTGGCTGCCCCAGTCTGCATTCCCACCAGCAGTGTACCAGGGTTCCCCTTTCTCCACACCCCCGCCAGCACAGATCGTTTGTTGATTTGTTGATGGCAGCCATTCTGAAGTGATGCCTTATTGTGGTTTTAATTTGCACCTCTGATGATTAGTGAGCATTGGAAGCCCTTTAAATAGCAACATCACTATATAAATGTATTCTTATCTTGAATCTCCTTCTGCAAGAAAATCTCCATCTAGTATTTTGACAGTTCCTTCAAGTAAAAATGACTGTATCTATCTCTAACACTCAGGTATACAGATTTTGTGTACAGTACCGAGTTGGGTATTTGGACACTAGGGTACTGGTCCCAACTGGGTGTTGATTTTATTGAGTGGTCTTAAGCAAATAATACTGCCTGTTTACTGAGCACTTAATATATGCTATATAATTTGCTAGTTTCTTTTTTGTATGGAGGTAGATTAAAAAAATTATTTCTATCTTAGGGGAAAAAAAGGAGGCTCAGAGGAGATAAGAAAGTATGTAAACGGAGATGTTGCAACTAGATTTAAACCCAGGATTGTCTGACTCCAGTGTCTGTGCTCTTGACTACCTGTTACCCTAGGTAGTCATTTCAGGTCTCAGGGCCTCAGTTTCTTCATCTGTAAAATGGAGAGAGTGTATGGGAGACTTTCTGAAGTCCCTTCCTATTCCCCAAGGAAACAACTATCCTATAGTTACAGACTCATTACCCCTGTCCTGGGCCTGGGTTGTTGGGCTTCATCTCAGTCCCAGCCCAGCAGAGCCCTCACACTGTGGGAGGAGCTCGGGATCCTGCGCGGGGAAGAGTCTGCCGGCTCACCCTTTGCTCCCTGAAATCTCTCCATAGGGAAGACGTCCACAAGGTGGACATCATGACATTTTGCCAGCAGAAAGCAGCTCAGAGCCGCAAATCCGAGCTGCCAGGCAGCAGAGACTCAGCTCTACTGTGGCAACTGTTGGTTCTCCTTTGCCGGCAGAATGGGGTGAGTATTACCTCCCCGCTGGGTGGGCAGGAGCAGGCTGGTTTGAAATGTAAGCCTTCCTGGGGTAAGTAAGATTCGGCTTATGGCAGAATTATAAAGTAATAGTAATGAAGCAACACGTGGCCCCCCAGATTGCTCAGATGTCAATGCCAGCTTGCCAATACTGACCTTCCCCCTGCCCTTCCCCACTGGCCTGGGTTATTGTGAAGCTGTTGGGTTACTGCACCAGCCAGATAATACGCCTCTGAGAGCGGGCGTATTTCTGGTAACTTCTGTGGCACCCGAGGTGTGAGATGCAGTAATCCTGCGCCTCCTTCTTCAGCCTGGGCCACCCCCTTGAGGATGAAGAGGATTCTGTCCCCCTCAGGATGACCCCCTTTGCCTTGCAGTCCATGGTGGGCTCTGACATCGCAGAGCTGCTGATGCAGGACTGCAAGAAGCTGGAGAAGTACAAGCAGCAGCCGCCTGTGGCCAACCTCATCAACCTGACCGATGACGACTGGCCCGTGCTCAGCTCAGGGACCCGGAACCTGCTCACCGGGGAGGTGCCCCCCAGCGTGGAGACGCCCGCGCAGATCGTGGAGAAATTCACTAAACTGCTCTACTACGGGAGGAAGAAGGCAAGTGCGCCCCCCTCAGGCTTGTTTTAGGAAAGTAACCACTGTCTGTCCCCACCGCCCAGCCCTCCTCCAGTTAGGTGAGGAATACACACTCATTTTATTGCACTTGGATTTTGACAAAGTGGAAGCTGGAGAAAGGGACAACTTAGAAATATGTGCCCACCTCTAGTGCTTAGGGGGGGCGCTAGTACCCAAGCATAGTGATGTGCTCCTGTTGCTAGAGGAAGGTGGGTGAGCAACACTGAATGTGGTGGTTTGCTTTCAGGAAGCCTTGGAGTGGGCCATGAAGAACCATTTGTGGGGCCACGCTTTGTTCCTGTCCAGCAAGATGGATGCAAGGACCTATAACTGGGTCATGAGTGGGTGAGCTGGGGACTTGTAGTGGAGACCACCGCAGCAGAGAGGCCCCCCACCAGATGTGGGGCTGGCAGTGGGGAGAAATGCAAGATGCATCGAGAAGCCCCACACTCCAAGCATCTTTCCAGTTTCTCTTTTCTGAGCTGGATGTAGCATTTTTCCAGATTCTTATAATCTGGACACACACACACATTCTTTATACATGCGAAGCTGCGTAAAACATTTTAGTAGTATTCTCCAGAGTCAGGATTTCCAAAAGATAAGTGGGTTTTTACATTGCGGTGAAAACCTCTCTTTGGGGGGGGCTGTTCTGGATGGTTCCATCAGTGAGGAAATAGGAACGATCACGTGGGGTTAGCTGTCAGGGCCTCAGGGCCTCAGCTAGTACACAGCTACTGCTTAGTCTTGCAGCAGAGATATGGGGTGCTGACAAGAAGGTGGGGGTAGGGGGCAGCAGGGTCGTGAGCTGTGGCAGGAAAGGGGGTTTACGGGACTGGGAATTGGATCTGGGAGTCTTCATCTAGGGCAGTGGGAGGTGACGAGATTGCAGGGTACATTTAGTTAGAAGTCACATCGGCACACCAAGATCTGGGGGCCAGGTGGAAATGGAGGTGTGAGCACACAGCCAGGTGTGTGGAATGAGGTGGGTGAAACAGAAGAGACTCAGGATCCGCTGGAGGTGGAGGTGTGGAGGGAGCTGGGGAAGGGTTTCTGAGTAAGTCCCCTAGGCTCTAGTTAGCATCCATGGCGCAGGGACAGGACAGGGCGGGGCCCCTCCCGGGAGAAGCAGGCTTGGGTGGGACAGTGAGAAGGGTGTTACCTCGCCACGCTCACCTTCCCGTGTTGGTGCAAGCTGCGAGGCTGCCCTCAGCTTCCCTCGCGTTTAAGTCGGCCGTGTGTCCTGTTGAGCAGAGTTGGCTTAGAAGACGAACGCTCTGAGTTCAATCTGTGGCTAATGCTGTCACCCCTCCCGGGCGCCTGTTCTGCACGATGGCCTCTGTGGAGTCATTTTATTACTCTAACTAACCCTCAGCTTCCCGGGGCCTGGTACCCCCACTGTGCACCCTGTTCTGTTCAGGGACTGGAATGACGAGAGCCCCAAAGCTTTGTTAAGACACGTGCTCTGGGCCTGCGAGACAAGGGCGCTGTTAAATCGCAGACGGTGATCCGAGGGATGCTTCTCCTTTGGGTTTGGGAAACTGGTGGCCACCACCCCACATTTTAGCACACCTCCAGCCTCCCGAGTTTGGCTGTGGGCCGTTGATTTTCCATGGTGCCCCGTGAATTGTGAAGAATGCCTCCTTCTGAGTGCGCTTAAATCTCAGATCAGCTATAGCGCTTATTACATCCCCATTAAGCAGATCCCTTGGTTTGTCATCAGGACCATGGCTGGTCTCTGTTCTGTGCCTCTTTGGTTACTGAAAATGGCTCTTTAGTGCTTTTCAAAAGCACTGCAGTCCCAGGCTAGCGGTGAGCCAGAAACCGACGCTGAGAGCTGTGGGCTTGGTGGGGAAGGGCTGCTGCGGGGGACTAGGAGTTGAGAGGGGCTGGAAAGGAGGGCCTCGCAGGGAAGAGGTTCGGGTTAACTGCTGGGGCTCTCCAGGGCCCTTTGACATGTTGGCAGGTCACCTCTGTGATGGAGGAAGGCCTACAGAAACAGTTAGTCAAGAGTTAGTGTGCCCATGCCAGAGTGCAGAAAATCTCCCCAACAATGAGATCTACCTGGGGTGTGTGGTGGAGTGAAGACTCTGCCCCCCCAAAAAAGTGGGTGTGACAAAAAAAAAAGCAAAGAGAAACTCTTGTTCCAAAAGAAGCTGCTAAAATCCAATATAAATATAGACGAGGCCTGTGCCTCCCGGGCAATGGGCTGGAGGCTGTCTTGGCTGGGTCCCACTGACCGTCACTCTCTCCGCAGCTTCACCAGCACCCTGGTGTCCAACGACCCGCTGCAGACCCTCTTCCAGCTCATGTCGGGGAGGATCCCGCAAGCAGCCACGGTACAGAACTTCGACACCCCAGCATCCTAAGGGTTTAGGGGGTGGGGACAGCTCTGGAACCAGGGGATGGCTTTGAAGATTAAAAATCAAAATAATTGTTAATCACCTACCTTGTGCTAAGCACTTTGATGATGCATATTATTGCATTTAATGCACAGAGGTAGGAATTACTGTCCCTGTTTTGCAGATGTGAAAACTTAAGGTGCAGAGGTGTAGCATGAGCCACAATCACAGAGCTAGTGAGTAGTGGGGTCAGGGTGGACCCAGGTCTGTCTGATTCCAAAGGCCTCGCCCGTCCACAGTTGCACAGCTGCCTGCTTTGCTGTGAGTCACAGGAGAACCCGAGACTGCTCCCCAGTCTTCCACAGGCTGCTCCCCTTCCCCTCCACTGCACCCGGACCCTCCAAAGCTGGACGTATGAGATTTTACCCATTGTCTAGAGTTGGATCCTGGCTCTGGAGGCGTCTGAGGCCAGCTGGGTGGTTTTCCCATTCTGAGAGGCTTGGTCTCTTTGCTCCAGGTGTTCCTTCCTTATCTTTGAAGTCCAGTGACGAGGGTGCATCTTGGTTGACGGTCTGGGCCAGCTGTTTCTTGGGACACAGCATGCTCTTTTAATGCGTGTATTCATATCTTACAGTTCAGAAAAGTTTTCTTCAATTATATCCTTCTGTATCTGTTTCATTCCATTATTTGGTTTTCTTTTCAGGAACCCTGTACACATTTCATAGATATGTATGAACTATATATATGTGAATTATATATATATATATATATATATATATATATATATATATATACATACACACACACATAATTTTCTCTTTAATTAAAATAACTTTAAAATTAGTTTTATTTATTTAGTTTTTTGCTTTTCTACTTTCCACCTTGAACTTTCCCCGACTGTGTTTCCATCAGTGTCTGTTAGCTTTGATGCTCTTTTCATGTCTGTCCTTATTTCTTTGATCCCCCCCCCCTTCCTCCCTGAGCTCTGCAGGTCACATTTATCTCCTGTCTCCACCATCTCTTTCCCGAGCACTTAGAACTTAGCTTTAGGCCCTTGCTTCACAGAAGTTGTTTCATTATGCTATTTTACTTAAATGCATGAGAAAATATTTGGTGACAGTTCTTTGTTTTACGATAACACTTTTCTTTCTACCTTCCGTTGACTTTTATGCTACTTCTCCCCCTTTGTCTCTGTGGCGTATTAGCGCCGACCCTGCGCTCGTTCCTTTGCGGGAGGCGAGTCTTCCCTGGCCCAGTTCCTGGCGGGGGCTTTGTGCTGGGGGGGACCAGGGCTGTGTCCCTGTCTGGCTGGCATTTCCCGCATCTCCTGGCGTTTCCTCTCAACGTCTGTGTGGCTGTTGCTGCTCCTGAGCCAGCAGAGGTGGCCTGGGGTCCTCTCCCCGTGGTGTCCCCTCTGCTTCCTCCTGAATGAGCCTCTGTTCACTCCCCATCGCCTTTGGCAGCCTCTTCTTGTATTTTGAGGTTTGGGTTTCTGCTGACACCTAGCTTTTATGAAAATGGACCTCACACTTTTGCTTTTTTGCTTTTTTTTTTTTATTGCTTATACACAACTACACAAAAAGAAAAGGGAAATAATGACTGTTATGCCCCAGTGTCCAACCAGCTGGTCACACTGGAACGCAGAGGACGCCTCACAGTTCAGCTGAATGCCTGTGCTCTGCCGCGTGAGAATGGGTCATGTCATAAAGCGCAGGCAATGACGCAGTGAGCGTGTGGCCCCTGGGTCTCACAGCCATGCTAGAACTAGCCGCATGCCCCTACTTTTAGGTGAGAAAACTGAGGAGTCAGAGGTGATGTGCTGGTGCTGTATGTGATCTTAATGTTTGAGAGTTTCCAGTGTCATAGCATCCGGTAAAAGCTAGACTTTAATTACTTGTGACGAGCAGTGTAGTGGAAAAAAAGCAGGGCCCTGGGAGGACACAGACATGGGCCTCTAGTCCACATCTAACCTAGACTCTGCCCCTTACCACTGCCGTGTGAACTCGGCCTTGCTCCTAATCTGAGAGCCTCAGTTTCTCCTGTTTGGGGGCATTTTGATGCCTAACCAACAGAGTTATTGTGAAAATTAAAAGCGAGAGAATACCTGAACACATCAACCACCAGGCTTGGCTTGTTGAAGTTAGTTAATAACTTTGCGAGCTCGCTCTGTCTCTCTCTCTCTGTCTCTTTCTCTGTCTCTGTCTCCCTTTCTCCATAGATCTGCTTTACAGTGACTTTTAAAAATCACTTGAGGAGGAGACAGAAGAGCGACTTTAAGTTTTTGTTATTTTTAGCAAGGGCATTTCTTTTGCGGGTTTCTTTAGTTCCAGTCAGAAAGAGCCTGGCTCAGATGTTAAGATGGGGTTAACAGTAGTACCCAAAGCATGTGGTTGTTCCCAGGAGAAACGCCTAGCACAGCGTGTGGCTCTTGGTCAGAGTGCAAGAGGTGAGGGCTGCCGTTAGGACTGTGACTTCTTACTGTCATCATTCTCATTCCCACTGCACTGCCCAGGTAAACAGAGGCACACTCTAAAGTGGAGTCGGATAAAGCATCTTTTGTTCCTTGGGATAATTACAAAGGCCAAGTAATTATGAATTGTTTTGACTCCCACATCTTAACGATTACTGCCGATCTCCTGCTCTCCCTACTCTGTGTAACAATTGTAAGATAGACTGGTCTGCAGATCACCTCTTTTCTTTGCTGTGGGTGTGTGTTTACACCTACATGTAACTTATAAAGCGCAAACCAAGCGTAGAGCACTATGCTATAAGCTTTACCTATCTTATTTTATTATCAACAATAACCCTCTTAGGTAGAAATCTTGAGCCAGGCTCAAGATCACACAGCTAGTAAGAGGCAGGGCTCCAGTTGAATCAGGGCCCGTGTTATTTCTGTGGCATTATGTTGTTTCTTTATTGCTGTTTCCTGCGCTGAAACCCCCCTTCCTTCAGGAGAGGGGTGGCCCTAGGGCCAGGGGTAGGAAAAGCACCTTTGGTCGGGCTCTCCCTACTTCCACGTCTTTGTTTATACTCTAGTGCTCCCTGGTGGAGACCTTCTGCCCCTGCACTGTCACCAGAGAGAAGGGGGCCTAGCCCTCTGCTGGGGACAAATGGGCTTGAGCGCTCGCAGGGCCACTTGGCTTGGGGTTTTCATTCTCCAAGTGGAGATAGAATTAGGTTTCATAGGGCTGTTGTGAAGATTAAACAAGGTGATGTATGTGAGAGGGCTTTGTAAAACCAGACATTAGCCATTTGTAAGGTGTTAAGGAGCCCAGCGGTCCTCTGACTTCTAACAGGCTAATGTGGACTCTTCCCTCGTGAGCCCAGGATGTTTGACCTTCCTTCTCCCACTGAAACGTCAGGGTTTTATTTTTATTTTGTCCCTAGCTATTGGGATTGGGGGCACCAGGAAGAAATTTGAAAATTAGTGACTGATAGTGTCGTTTCATTTATTTTATTCCTATGTATGTGTGTGTGTATGTATGTGTGCATGTGCATGTATCTATGTGCCTGCCTTTCCATCATCCTAGGGGTTTTGCTTTTTAAAAAGAGAGCTGGAAATCAGTGAGGCAGCCTCGCAGGCAGCATCGTGGGCGCTCCCTGAACTCCTCCAAACCGGGAAATAGACACCGACCTTCTTTACCTCTGTTCTGGCCGCTGCTACGTTATTCAGTAAATCTGCACCTTTTTCTGCTGCTTTTCAGTGTTGTGGAGACAAGCAGTGGGGAGACTGGAGGCCTCACTTGGCTGTGATTCTGTCGAATCAGGGTGGGGACACGGAGCTGCACCAGCGCACGATCGTCACCATGGGGGACACGCTGGGTAAGCAGAGCCAGCATGTCCTCTTCTTCTCCTCTAGGGTAGCCCCAGGCCCAGCACCCCCTGTGCGTAGGTTCTCAGGTTCTGTACAGGGCCCCTGTCTATACTTCTGACTTGCCTTTGACCCGGGAGCCTCAGTGTTTTGGGGACAGAAACTCCAGGAAAGGAGTGTCCTTCTTGCCTCTCTGTTTGCCAGAATTTCTGCAGCGAGACCGGGGCTCTGCTGCTGTAGGAAGCCCCTCTCAGCAGGGGGCCCCCTGTCTCTGGTCAGACTCCCCTGAAGATGAGTTAGGACGTGGGGCACGATGCCTCCTGCTGCCGTTGGTCCCTCGGTGACCCAGCTCAACCAGACAGGAAGTTCTGTTTTTGCCTGAACTGCCTGGCATAACTGTGGAGACTTTATTTCTGTTCTCCCTCTGTGAGCGTGGCCTTATAAACACTTAAGGGCTATTGAACGTTTCGGATCAGTGGCTCTCAGACTTGGTCAAGGGGCAGAGCATCGAGAAATCATGGTTCTCTTTGCAGAGCGCCGTGAAACATTGCTCTGTTAAACGTAAAATAGCTCTGGGTAAGGTTGTGCCAAGGCAGATGGCAGGTCACTCCGCTGCCGGGTACAGAGGGAAACTGATGTATATCGAGCCCTTCTTGAGTGCCGGGTGCCGCGCTGGGTACTTCACCTACTTGAATTAACTCAATCTTGAGGTAAAGGAAAATGTATGAGAGAACATTTTAAACCTGGGAACAATTTGGTAATTAATGTGTGTTTTTTTTTTGAGCACTGGGAAAAGCCTTCTATTGCTTGATTTTAGCAGGGGGTGCATTAGTGCCCCAGGAAGCCTGGTTTAAAAACTGTTTCTCCCAGTGGTCCACTTCTTAGCTCAGGTGTAGGCATGTCCACTCACTTCTCACCCTCAGCAAGGACTAAAATGCTCAGAAAATCCCTAATAAAAAGTCCATTAGGGAGGACATGAAATAGTGCTGCATTCTGGCTGAAGCCAATTGAAATGTAATGTCTGAAGCCAGAAATGTGGTGGGAGAGCCTGAGTGGGGTTTGGGGCCTGTGAGCCTTCTCCCCCTGACCCTCGAGCCCACTCTTCATCTGTCTCCCATCCCACCCATGGACGGGTCCCCACGTGGGCGTGGCCATGACTGGGGCTTGTCCTCCTGCAGCTGGGAAGGGGCTGGTGGAGGCAGCTCACTTCTGCTACCTCATGGCTCACGTGTCCTTCGGCTACTACACGGTGAAGACAGACCGCCTGGCCCTGCTGGGCAGCAGCCACAGGTATGCGATCTTCTGGGGCAACGGAAAGGGGAAGGGTGCTTTCTGGGGGGATTGATTTAACCCTTGCTGGGGTGCATGGCTCCATTTTCCATCTTCTTATGTGAATTTCAGCTTCCCCTGGCTCCCTCCTCTGGGGTTGCTTTCTGCAGGGGCCTAGGCAAGGAGATGCCCAGCGGGTGCTGGATGACAGCACCAGAGCGGGTCCTTGGTAGGAACTGGCGCCCTTGGGTTGGATTGTCCACTTGTGGCCACTCGGTGGCGCCCTGGCTCCATGACCAGGGGCAGTCTCTTAGAAAATGTCAGCGTGAGCGCTGGGAAAACTGGAAAGTGGAAGAAGTTTTTGCTTAGCTCCTGCACCCCCACACTGACTTGGTGCACAAACTACTCAAAGTTCCACTTTTCACTTGTTCTCCGTTGGCTGTAACATTAGGCTTTTCGCACAGGAGGACTTTAATAAGCCCCTAGACAGTGAATAAATGGACAAAGAGACCAGTTTGCTCCCCAGCGGTCCTCCCCGTTCTGGACCTCTTCTTCCCTGTCCCTGTAATAATTAAGATTTCCTGAGCTCTTACGTTGTGCCAGTCATTTTATCTGCACTATTTCCTTCCATCATGACAAATTGACCCTATGAAGAAACTGTTATTCTTCACCTTCGCTTTATACAGGAGGGAAACCAAGGCACAGAGAGGGTAAGCCACTTGTTTAAGATAGCACAGCTGGTGTGGGGTCAAGTTGGACTTATGCTGCGCCAAACTGCCTACAACTGTAGAAACACGTCCCATTGCCTGCTCTCTCAGGGCCCTGGTCTCTGATAGCACGTGGTTAGCTTGTCGGAGAAGCCTGTCTGCGCCAAATGTGACAATAAGAGTATGCAGGTGAATAGGTCTCCCTGCTCTGAGGAAATGTCTGGAGATAGAGTCATAAACCCAGGGATGGCCCTGGAGACTGTGGCAAGCTGCCGAGGGAGAGATTTGGGGCTTGAGGGACTCTGATGGCCTTTCAGGTCACAGTCGCCCAGTCTGCTTCCTCACTGGCTGAGTGAGCATCCAGCATAGGGACCTCATTGGGTTTTGGCTCAGCAGTCCTCCCCATTCCCTGCCATGTGGCTCTGCTCAGTGCTCCTGGAGTGTCACAGGGCTCAGGCTGGGAGTGGCCTGTGACAGGTGCATGTCCTAGGCTTTCAGGGGACTCAGGTGAGCTCTCAGCATGTTTCAGTTCAGAGGAGGGCCCAGTGCCCAGCCCAGCTGGGAGGGAGAGCATCCTGCCTTAAGGACCCTCCAGCAAAGAGAGCAGGGGACCCCCTCCCGCAGTCTCCACTCTGCCCCCTTCCCGAGGGCTGGTGCAGGGCTGTGCTCTGTTCCTTCCCATGGAACAGAGGTGGAGCAGAGGAGAAGCCTTCACTCTGGACGCCCAGATCTCAGTCCTCTCCGGGACAGAAACTCTGCCATGGATGGGTGCAGCTGGTGTTGACTGTCTACTAGGATTGAAATTCCTCCTACGCCCCCACCTCAATCTCTTTTATTGTTATTCCCTGGTTTTAGTCAAGAGTTTTTGAAATTTGCAACCACTGAGGCTATCCAGAGGACGGAAATCTTCGAGTACTGTCAGATGCTGGGCCGCCCCCAGCCCTTCATCCCTTCTTTCCAGGTAACTGCCCCACCCGAGGCCAGCACCTGAGCTGTGTCAGCGGCTGCGGGCAGCTGGACTTTCAGCTCTGCTCTTTGGCACGTACTAGCTGGGTTAAGTCACCTGCCAACTTTTCCTCATTAGTGTGAGCATCGGAAGGGTTAGGATTTCTTTCTAGGTCCCCCTAACACCTGCATTTTAAGATATGAAAGCAAAACGCTGCAGTGGCCTCTGCTGGAGGCTCCTGCCTGGCTCCTGACAGATGAAAACCCTGCCTGGGGTCCTGGCTGTGCAGCTCGCTCTCTCCCTTGTCCTGAACCCCACAGCCACCCCGCGGGGGGTGGGCGTGAGGCCCCACCCAGTCAGCTGCTTACCCAGCTCCCTCTTCTGCTGACCCGCTTCTCTGGCCTCTCCTGGACTCCTCAGTGCTCTAACTCTGGACATTCCTCCCTGCTCGGTCCTTGGCCCCCACCCTTCTTTCTTCTCCCAGGGCTTCAGCTGAGTGGGTGGCCTTGTCCTTCACAGGTTCTAACTCTCTTCTCGACTTCTCTGCTTGACGCCCTGTTGTCACTTTCAATTCATAAAAGACTCCTTCAGTGCTTGCTGGAGTGACACAGCCGCAGTGACACTCATGCACAAACATACACACATACACCCCCCTCCCCCCACAACACAAAACAGACAAAACCTGGAAAATGAATGAATTACTGTACACGGGAAAACAACCCTAGACTCACCTGACCAGCTCCTTGGGGTGCAGGCCTTTAGTCAGTCAGTCTCTCTCTCTCTCTCCCTCTCTCTCTCTCTCTCTCCCATCTTGAACCAGCCACCTCTCCTCATCTCCGGGCTGATAGTAACGATGAGCTGGTTTTGGTGAGTGTGCTCTCCTTGCCTGGCCCTGGGCTATTGTGCCCCTGGAGTAGCATTTCCAATCCCATGAGGTGGGCGTGATGACTCCTCTTTCACAGAAGAGGAAACTGAGGTTCAGAGCTATCGGCTCACATCTCTTGCATGTCATTTGTTCTAAGTACTTCAGATGGATTATCTTGTTTAATCTTTACAACAACCAACGGGTAGGTAGCACTGTTGCCCCATCTTATAGTGAGGAAGCTGAGGCTCAGAGAGGTGGGGTCGCTAGCCAGGGTTCCACGCCCGGCATGGAGCTGGGTTTGAACTTGGGTCTGTCCGAGTCCCACGCCCTTCATGCTCCATCTCGCCCTGTCCTGCCTGCTTCTGTGAATGCTTACCCATGTCTGTACTCTCCCTGGGGCTTTTAGCCCCTGCACCAGAGCCATCTTCTTTTATGTATCCCCCTGGTGCCTGGTCCAGTGCCCCACGTAAAATAGGCTCTCTAGGGATGTGGGCTGCATTTCCATGGTGACCAGAGCCTAGGGAGACTGAGTGGATGTGACTTCCATCCCTTTCTCTAGGGGCTGCAGGCTGTGTTTGGACTTGGGCCCGTGCACAGATAGAATGTCCCCGATGGCACAGGGCCCTCTTTCACATTCAGATGCCAGAATCAGAGGAAGCTGGCAGTCAGCTGACTTCCAAGAAGCCTTACCTACATTTTTCTCTTCCTTTCTCTGCCTGGGTGGAGGAGTCATTGGCCCTGTTCCTCTTTGCAGGTGTATAAACTCCTTTATGCTTCCCGGCTGGCGGATTACGGCCTTGTGTCCCAGGCCCTGCATTACTGTGAAGCCATCGGCACGGCCCTCCTTAGCCAGGGAGAGAGCAGCCACCCTGTGCTGTTGGTGGAACTCATCCAGGTGGGCTTCTCCAAGGCTTCTCTGCAGCTGTTTTATCTTCAGCGTTCAGAGCAAGCGATTGCAAAGCAGCTCAGACTCCGCCTTTCATCTTCTTTGAGCCTGCTGTAAAGTAGGAGCCCGTGGCTGCCTTTGACCATGCATGCATGCCCAGACGTGATAAGCTGAGGCCCGACACTGTGCAAAGAAGGATGCTGTGGGTGGGGGGCGTGGGACAGGGGGACTGGGAACCGGGTGTATGCAAAGCAAGACATTCGTTCTTGCATCTGCTGCTCTGGTACAGACTACACGCGAAGGTGAAACATTCTAATTATAAAAGCTGGGCTTAGAGAATATATTTTAGTGATTAAAACAGGAAATGCCCCTTATTAAAATGCTTTTAAATGCATGGAATACTTTATCACATGTGGGGTACAGTTAAGAAAACAAAACATAGCAACTTTTAGTTCCTGGGGAAGAAAACAATCAGGCAAATGGTTGTTCCAGTTAATTGAAGAAAAATACATTAGCCGGGGAGTAAAAAGGCAGCCTACCGTCAGTCTTTGCTTTCGACGAGGCCCGAGTGTTAGGATCCGTAACCGGTGAAATCCGTGGTGCTGAGCTCCTTCCTCTGCGATTTCTGCCGATGGGATGGTGGTGGCGGTGAGCTCAGGGACCCAGGATGCAGGAGGAGAGTTTGAAACTTCATAATGGAATAGAGTCTTGCAGTGCAAAGCAGTCCCCGGCCCAGCAGCGTGGGTGTCCCCTGGGAGCTTGTTAGGAATGCAGAGTCTCAGGCCCCGCCTGGTTCTGGCATCAGAATTAGCATTTTAACAAGGTCTCAGGTGGTCCTATGAGCATGGAAGTTGTGTGTGTGTTTTTAATCCACACCAGAGGGGAGACGTGTGTGTGTGTGTGTGTATTTTTTTTTTTGAGAGAGAGAGAGAAAGAAAGAAACATCAGTGTAAGAGAGAAGTATTGATTGGCTGCCTTCTGTACGCACCCCGACCGGGGATTGAACCCACGGCCTTTTTGTGCGTGGGGCGATGGGACGATGCTCCAACCAACCGAGCCACTGCCCGGGCATGAGCGTGGAAATTTCAGAAGCACCTGTACAGAGCAGACGGCTTTGCAGGGACATAAAGCCCAGTAACAGTTTCTCCTCACTTTTCACTTAGTATTTGACACCCAGACGGGCTCACTGCTTATGTACTTTGCAGTTTGGGGAAGACACCTGCTGGATTTGCTCTCTCTCGGTTACACCCTATAATCTAATTTACAAGTGAGCTGAGGTGCTGTCTCTTCCCTTGCTGCATCTTTCCCCGTTTTCTTTCCATTTCTCTTACTTC
Organism: Miniopterus schreibersii; assembly: GCF_964146895.1. Classification (NCBI taxonomy): domain Eukaryota; kingdom Metazoa; phylum Chordata; class Mammalia; order Chiroptera; family Miniopteridae; genus Miniopterus; species Miniopterus schreibersii. Next base: position 19,035,418 of record NC_138119.1, on the reverse strand, counting down.
TCTCCCCCTGTTCCCCTCTGGTACGTTCTGCCCCACCCGTCTGGAAACCCGGCACAGCTAGCAGAGAAACTGAGGCTGTCAGATCCTCTGCTGTTGGAGAGACGCCGGGGAGAGAGGGACCTGGAGCCAGACTGGCTCGTGCGCCTGCGGAAGCTGCGCAAGGAGCTGGAGGTGAGTGTGTGTATGTGGGGGGGTCAGTGTGTGGGCCCGTTCCTTCCCTCTGAGCTCCCCTTGGCACAGAGGACGCAGCACCGACCTTGGCAAGTCCCACCCCATGGAGGGCCCTGGGGTCCCCCATCACTCATGAGGCCCTGGGAAGGGGTGGCACTCAGCCTCCGCTGCTCCCTCCCTCCTGGGCCGAAACCTTTTCCTGTGTTCGCTTGTGAGGCAGTGGGGCCCTTTTCAGAATCATTCCTGCCACACTCTCTGAGGTTCCAGAAATATGTTTTATGCCGATCAAGGCTCCCATCTCTCCGTTAGGGACAATGGATCAGAGTGGACCCGCGCCAGCCACTTTCATGTAATGTAGGGCATTTGCTTAAAAGACTTTGGGGCCTTTCCTTTTTGTTCTGACAATTGCAAAAGCTGCTGGTAGTAATTGTGACAATAATTGGAACAGGGCTTTCTCCATCTTCTTTCTCCTGCTCCCTCTAAGAAAGGACAGGGTGGATTTCTAAAGGCCCGCATGGCCCTCACTCCCTCCGTGTGCTGCACGCGCTGGGGTGGTGAGTTCCTTGCACTTGCCCCGTCCTGGTCTTGGTCTCCTGGGCCCCTGGGCCCTGCCAGCTCTGAGACTAGAAGGGCTGAGGCTACCCTGCCCTCCCGACCTTCACCTGCCCCCAGCTTTCAGCTGAGGGTCCTTCACCTTGTCACTCCTGCTGGTTTCTTTTTGACTTAATTTTTAGACCATCATTCCCTGACCTTGTTTTTCTTTGTGTTGCTTAAAGGACTTTCCTTTATTTTAAATAGCAAAAGGCATCCGGAGGCACTGAGGACCCCCATTCTACTCACTCAGATATTTTGGGAGCCCGAGGAACAACAGGTACCCAAACTGATGAGCCCTGTGTGTAAGTAGCTGACTCTCGGGATCTGGTTATAGGAGATGACATCACTGAAAGCATGTTTGCTCCTCTCTTCCTGGAGCGTCTTCCTGACCCAGCTCACTCTGACCTGATGGCCCAGGCACCTTCTCCACACGGCTCCAGGGGCCACAGTCATCCTGACACTTGTAGGTTCCTACATCTCCTGCCACTCAGGATGCCCCTGATGTCGGGTCTGCAGAAACTATTGCCCCTGATTAATTCTGTGCCCTTTCCCCAAATTATACCCCATAGTGGAGCCAGACCGAGGCTCTTCTCTTGAGTTCCGGCCACTTCCCGCTCTTAGCTCTTCCTTCAGGGATGAGTGAAGGGGAGGCAGGCAGGGCAGGTCTTGGTTTCTGTTTCTTGGCTTTGCTGCTCTGTCACAGAATCTGGGGAGGCGAAGGGCTGGAGGAGAGCCAGGCTGGGTCTCTGAATGGCCGCTTCCTCTAGGAAGCTGCTGTGTCTCCCATCACCCAGTTGAGCAGGTGGGTCAGCCCACTCCAATCCCGTGACCTTGGGCCAGTCGTGCCCAGGTCCCATCAGCAGAATGGCAGAGCAAGAACGAATACCACTGAGGGCCCTTCCAGGGCCAACACCCCAATTCCTTAGGAGCAAAGCCATCAAAAGAAAGTTTATCCAAATATAGCAAAGTGTGGCAATAATTACATAAGATGGTAACTTCTGTCCTTGCAGCACTGGTTTGAGGCTCAGAAATCACACAAGTGGCGAGGGAGATGCTTTTGCAAACTCTAAGTCATCAGCAGTGAGCGGTGTCCCAGCTGCTGTGTCGTTCTTGTGATCACATGCATGGGAGCCACATCAAGGGGCCCGTCCCTGTGACTGCTTTCCAGAGAGGATGTGGGAAGCAAAATACGACATGTCAGATCTCGCTTCTTTCTCTTTGCCCTGTGTCCTTAGAAAACACCTTGTACCAGGATCTTCCGGGACGTCATGGTGTCTCAGAGGCCACTGGGGACCCCTCAGCCTTGTGGCCGACAGTGGAACCCGTAGGCCCGGCTTGGCCCAGCCCACAGCAGCCTTTTCCCCTCCAGCCAGGCTCCTACCCAGCAGGAGGAGATTTGGGACAGACGGGGGTCCCGGTACCTCTTTACTCAGTTCCTGAGACCCGTCTGCCAGGGACTGGTGGCAGCATGGCGGTGACAGAGGCTCCCGGAGGAAGGACCTGGGAGGAGACCCAGCAGACACACCTGCCCCCTGGTAAGACCTGTGCTGGGTTGGCAACCTGGGGTTCTGAGATCTGGAGGGGAGGAGGCAGATGAGTGAGAGGCAGGGACCAATGGTGGGACTGGTCAAGACCTGAATGGGGGTGTGCACATGTCAGAGGACCTACTGTGTGTCAGCCCTGGTGCTGGTGCTCTGCATACATCTGGGGGAGATTGCTTTCTCCCTTCCACTCAGCTCTCTACTGGGACAAGCACAGCGATAGCAACAGCAGCCCCCCTGCCCTCCCTGGGATCACACAGTTTCTAGGAGAGAGGCTGTAGGGAGAGAAGGGAAGGAAATACCATCTGCACCCTGGGCTGCAGTGAAGGTCAAGTCCTACAAAGGGCTAAGAGCTTGCTGCCAGCAAAGGCCTGTGCTCCTGTCCTGGTTCCAAGTGTCTTAGCCCCTCAGGCCTTGGACAACAGAGCTGAGTGTGGGTGAGCAGTGCTGAGTGTCACCAGGGACATGCTGGATGCAGCCAGGAAGATTAGCTCCTAGACCTGAGATAAGGGCCTATCCATGTGGGACACACACACGAGGGAATGGCGGGAGGACCCCTGTGTCCTAGCTCCATGTGGCCCTGACTTCCAGGATTCCTAAGGATTGACTGTGGTATTCAGGATAGAGACGGGGGGGGGGGGGGGGGGGGGAAGCGTGTCCTGGGGCAGCTGGAATTGAGAGGGCGGCAGGCGGACTGCATCTTCACTGTGATTCGCTTGGGGTTGGGGGCTGGGAGCTCCAGCTGCTTGGCGGTTGGGGAAGCCGACTGTCCCCATTACCTTCCTCAGGACGGACAGAAAAGGCACAGCCATGAGCCATAATTTTCGTTTCTTTCTGTGCCGCAGGAGAGAACACAGCATCTCAAGAAACCTTCCAGCGTCCTGATGGTCAAACGGTGGCTTCCAAACCGCAGGTGAGAGGAGGAAGCCCCTCCGTGCGTCAGGTTTTCCCAGCCATCTGGCTTCTTAGCCACGTGCAAAGCCCCAAGCACCAGCTCACCCTTCCCTGGGGCACCCGGTTTCTTCTTGTGTCCTCCTGCGCCAGGTCCTGAGATAGGGAGGCTGTGTCCCGACGCCCAGTCCCACCAGCCTGTGTCCCCGGGGGCTGGGCAGCAGGGCCTGTGTAGTTTGGCCTCACAGGCCTGCTCCTCTCACACGTTCTTCTCCCTCTCGCACCAAACACTCCTCACGCCAGGCCCCGTCCTGGGAGACTCGGGCTGTTCCTTTATTTTCATTTCTACCTTCCTTTACTTCCAAGAAGGGTCTGCAGCAGCTGCCTTTTCTCCTCGTGAGGCTGTGAGGTCCCTGTTTACTGAATCGTTCTACCTGGCGTTGAGTGAAGGCTCCCTTCCCCCCACAGTGGGCGGCACTGGTCCCAAATCTAAGATGCTCCCCAGCTTTGCCTGGCTGGAGGGTGACAGCACATAACTTTCTCAAGTAGTGACCGGCGACGGGCCTTAAAAACTTCTACACTTTATTTTTTCTTTTTCCAACTGAAAAAGTAGTACATTATTAATGACAGGAAACTTGAGAAATAAAGAATGAAATATCACTCATCACCCCCAAGTCAAACATTTTAGTTATTTTCTTTCAATACCTTTTTCGAGGATATAAGCATAAGGACTGCCATTGTGCTCTGGCCTTGCCCCGAGACCTCCTGCAAATCCCTGCACGTGGCCAAGCCCTGCCTGCTTCCCCATCAGCCAGGCGGGTCGTAAGACCACCCACGATGCAGTGGGCAGGGCAGGTGACGCAGCCCCGGTACAGGTGCCCTTGTGACCTGTGGAGGGCGATGCAAGTATCGGCTCTTGTTTCCTTTAACTCCAGGAGCCACTGACTCCCAGAGCACGAAACATCTCCGAGAACTCCACCGTGTCAGCCACGGAGGAGGAGGAGTCCTCGGACGAGACAGATAAAACGTCTCCCCCGAACGCTGCCCGGCGAGGAAAGGTAGGCGATGGGAGGGGACCCGCGGGGTGGGGGGGCCTGGGCCTTCTCTTCCCAGCAGACTGGGTGATCTGGGCTTTGGTGTGCCCCCCCCCCCCCCCATCTCACCACCATCACATTGGGGCGGCTAATCCCAGATGCATCCAGAGAATCCATCAAACTCCCTCTTCCCCGCCAGAGCTCAGGCTTTGGCTGGTTCAGCTGGTTTCGCTCGAAGCCCACCCACAGTGCGTCCCCCTCTGGAGACGAAGACTCCTCTGACAGCCCGGACTCAGAGGTAACTGGGAGGGAAGACAAGGAAGCTCCCTCTCCTGGGGGACCTTTTGAGGGCGAGGGCCCGGAGCTGGTCTTGGACTCTCCCCCAGGCTGGACTCTCCCCCAGGCCGGATGAAATGGAGATTTTGTGAAGCAACAGAGACTGTAGGAAATAAATTGGCCCTGTGAGGGGAAAGTGGATGATGGAAGACCTTAAAAGTTAGAATGAAGGATTTTCACTTTGGGGGCCAGAGATAACTTGGGTTTGTTGAGCAGGGGAGTGGCACAAAGGAGCTGGAGTTTGGGGGAGAGCACCCTGGGTGGAGGCCCCGTGGTGGGCTCTGCAGGCCCACGTGGACCTGGTAACCACCACCTCTGCTTTTCTTTCTCCACGAAGCAGGAGGCCTCCAGAGCATCTGCTTCCCTCGAGACTGGCTCAGGCCCCTCACTGACACCTCTGCCAGAGCCCCAGTCTCTGCCAGCTGCCAGCACCTTCTCCATGGGCACAGGTACAGCCAACCTCATGTCCTCTGGGCCATCGGTGGTCTCTGTGCTCCCCAGGGTACCTTCTGGGAGTGGGGTCTCCTCAGTCCTGAGCAGTGGAAGCAGCTCTGACTCATTGCTTTCTAGGTGGAGGTGAAGTCCCAGGACCAGCGACCAGTGGAGGAACCGCTGAGGTCCCTGGGAACGGAGGCTTGTCTGGGCTCCAGGTGAGCAGCCCGTGGGCTGGAGCCCAGGGTCGCACCACATGCCTGTGTGTGTGAGGACTGACCCTTCAGCGTGGGGGCCCGACTCGTGGGGAATGTGGGGGAAGCTTCTCTGGGAGTTTACTGGGGTTGCCACAACAAGGGGTCACAGGCCGCTAAGCTTAAACAAAGCAATGGAAATTTATTTCCTTACTGTCTGGAGGCTGGAAATCAGAGGTTGAGGTGTGGGCCGGGTTGGTTTCTCCTGAGGCCTCTCTCCTTGGCTTGTAGATGGCTACCTTCTCCCCGAGTCTTCACATGGTCTTCCCTCTGTGAGTGTCTGTGTCCCAATTTCCTCTTCTCACAAGGACACCGGTCATGCTGGGTTAGGGCCCACCCTAATGACCTCGTTTTGCCTTAATCACCTCCTTAAAGACCCTATATCCAATACATTCAGAAGTACTGGGATTTGGGTTTCAACATAGGAAGTTTTGTGGGGGGACACGATTTAGCCCCTAAGTGCTTCCTTAGGTGAAATCTACAGAACTTCCCGTGTCCCAGTAGGAGCCAGAGCTCACCAGCGCGCTTGGCAAGGGCTGTGGTAAACTCTTCATGAATATTCCACACCGATGTGGTTTCATGCTGATTGCTAGGAGAGCATTTTTATTTCTGTAGCCTGACTGGAGCATTCTTATAGTACTTTAGGCCTTTCAAGGAGTAGGATATTACTTTTTATGACGCTGTCACTATAACTTATAGTGGGTTTCTCTTCTCATGTGCTCCAGGGACAGCCACGCCTGAGCCTCTGCATTGCTGCCCTCACCTCAGGGTTGGCTGTGCCCACTTGAACCATCTTGGTTTGCTCGAGATTCCTGGAGTTCTCTTAAGAAACCCTTCCCATCTGCGTCTCTTGACTAAAGTTGACCCTCAGGGAGCCCTTGGTGTTCTGGAATCTGGGAGGTGGTGACAGGATATTTTATTTTCTGCCTCAGGGTGTTTCCTCGGAGCCCTACTTCAACCATGGTGCCCTGCTTCCCCCACCCACCTTGAAAGGGGCTGTTCCTCTCTACAACCCGTCTCAGGTCCCCCAGGTAAGGGAGCTCTGAGGGACAGGGCTTAGGACTGGTTTGGATTAAGGAGATCGGGGTTTATAATCCTAGTTTACCATGTATCACGCATGAGTTCTTGAGGGATGACTTAACCTTTCTGAGCCTCAGTTTTTGAATCTGTAAAATGGGCTTAGTGGTACCTATCTCACTGAGCGGTTGTAAGGATTCAATAGGGACATATATGTACATGAAGGGCCTGGCACACAGAAGAGGTCAATCAATGTTGCAGGTGTCAGTATTGCTCTTGACCTTCTATAAGTCTTAAGATTCGAGGGATACAATCGGCGTTGGTATCAGTGGTGTCCCTGCACCGTCATGCTGTCCTGGGGGGAGGGGATTATTGCAGATCTTGAGAGAAGCTGAACTCCCTGTTCCTCGGTGACCTGGGGCACGCTGGTGGCTCTCATGCGTCACTTGGCCTCCCCGCTTTATAAAGTAGAATTTCTTTTGCTCTGTTTAAAAGCCGGAGGTACTGGGTGGAAGTGAATAATCAGAACATCACACTAGGAAGCCAAGTGCAGCCGGAGTAGACTCTCGGTTCTAGACTCTCAGGATGCCCTGGCTCAGTGCAGCCAGTCCGCCCTGGGAGGAGTCGTGCTTGGGGCGCTAACCCAGGGCCGTGTCGCCTCTCTTCCAGCTCTCCACGGCCGCTAGCCTGAGCCGGCCCAGCCGCCTCGCGCAGCGCCGCTATCCCACCCAGCCGTGACGCCCGCCCGCCCATCCCAGGCGGTCTCCTGGGGCACAGGGCTCACGCTGCTCTTCTTCCTTCATCCCCCGCCCCTTGGCTGCGTTGGGGCCCCCAGGAGGGCTGTGCTGGCCTATTGCCTCCCCTGGGCACGGGGACAGGCTCCCCCGGGACGCGGCTCAGTCCAGTCTCTTGAGATGAGCTTCACGCGATGGACGTCGCTTCATCAGGTGGAAAACCTGGGCATAACAGCAGACTGGAGGCGAGCAGGATGCCATGGCGGCAGCACTGAGGATGATGGCCTCAGGTGCTCGGGCGAGGCAGGGACTATGGATGCACCACGGGATCAGCGAGGACCGGGCACCGCTGGGCTCTGCAGCAGGAGAGTATGGGGGGGCACTCAGAGCAATACCCTGGACCCATCTGACTCCTTCCTCAGTTATGGACCAATTCGTGGCTCTACTGAGTAAAAGTTTTTATACTACAACTTCATTACTCTTGTCATAATTCCCCTTTCAGTGGCCTTTCAGCAGTTTCCCTGTTGGTCCTCGTTTTGTGCATATTTTTATGTAGTTTGGATTAATTATATTTCTCTCACTTTCTTAGCCGGTCCTATTTTTTCACATTCTGACATCTGGCTATCAAGTTAGATTGCTGTAGGCATCATATTGTCATGGTAACTATGGAGCCTCAGGATGCAGATGGATGGAGCATCAGTCTAATAAATGATGGAAAACATTTTCTAGAATTTCGCCCTTCCCTGGGAGGAGGAATGAGTGTTAATCCCTCCCTCCCTGTTTCAGGCCTTTGCAAATCGATGTTTGGAGGGTCACTGGAGCCAGAGAGAGGAGGGAGACAGCTTGGAAATTTCCATTTTTTTTCTTTCAACCCCCCAATAGAGGTGACTCTCGGTGTTTGTGAGATTTGCTGAAAATTGCTCCTCACAAAGAACATTTTTTTTTTGGTATGTGTAATTGTACATACAGGTTTTGTACCCTAATGTACTGCAGTTCTAATGCTGGTAGTGATTAAACCAGATAATTTTATAGCAAACGCTCGTCTGTGGCACACTGAGTGGTCTCCTCCCTGAAGTCTCTTCTAATAACGGTTTCATTGTGTGATGGGTGCGAAGAGCTGGAAGGAGCCCTTTGTTAGCGAAGAACCTAGGGACTGATCCTCTTAACTTCCAAGTCTGCTCCAGTGTTATTATTTTTTTCAGTTAAGGAATTATGAACAAAAGCTCCTCTGATGCAAGTAATCACTTCATCATTTACATGGTGTGTATTCTGTTTTCTAAAAAGTCTATTCATCTCTCAGATTACATTAGGAAATGCATGCATAAGTGTTTTGCATCTAGAAGGCCCTCGGTGAATGCCCTTCCCCTTTCCTTAAAAGACGGCTCCTTCCTCGGGTGCCAGGCTGACACCCAGTGGCGGGACTAGGGCAGTCGTGGGTGAGTTCCAGCCGAGTCACTCTGCTCAGACTTGAATCCTGGCTAGTGCACAGTTCACCTTCCAGCCTCGGCCAAGTTCACGTAACTGTCCTGTGCTTCTCCCCTATAACATGAAGATGATAATTACAATAGTACCTACTGCATAGGGACATTGCAAGAATTCAACGACTCCAGCTGGTAGAAAAGTACCTGGTACATGCTAAGCACTATGTAAGTGTTTTTTGTTTTTAAAAATGATCAGTATATAATCTGTAAGTAAGATCTTGACTGTCTTGTTGCTGAGACATATTACGCTGTGGATTTTTCATTTTTGATATAGGTATATAATGGGAATAATAATTTAAAACTACTCAACATGTGTCCTATTACTAAGCCACTTTCTCTTCCTGCAGCCCATCTGCCACCAACGCTGGGTCATGTGGCTTAGAGCCCCTGGGAACAAAGGCGTGGGGGGCAGGCCTGCCCCACAGCACGTTAGAGGGGGAGTGAGGACCGAAGAGGAAGGCGAAGTCGCAGATGCCTGGGTCCTCACTTCCTTCTCCTGCCGGGATTATACATGGAAAGCCACTGACTGCAGTGTTAATAAAGCAAGCACTGAACTCAGTTCTGTCCCAGGCTAAGGGAACAAATTTGCTGAAGGGGAAAGTCAGGGGTTTAGGTACTAGAAAGGGAGGAGATCAGGGTATTTATGCTAATTCATGATCTAAGGCTTGTCCTCCCGCCCAAGTCAGAAAGCGCCCGCTCATCTGCGTGTGGTGGGTTGAAATAAATCCTGTGGTTCATGGGTCAGGAGAGAGCCCTCTGTTGGGTCCAGTCAGGGTCTGACGAGCCAGGGTCACTCAGAGGTCTTGGTTGTTTATTAGCTTTTCTTAGCGGTGGTGATGCTGGTGAGGTTGCTAAAGGTCGTGGTCGTTTTACAGCTTCAGCTGGTTAAACCCAGTTGTGCTAAAACAAAGCAAGTGCAGCTGTAAGAGAGAAATATTATTTTCTCCCTTTGCAAGATGGAAGCTTGGGCAGTAGAGCAGGTCGTGATGGAAATATGCTGCTAGGAACAGTGCACCCGAGAACACGGGGCTCACGGTGCTGTTCCTCGCCCAGGGCTTGAGAGAGGCTGCGAGCCGTGAGGAGAGGCTGGCTTTGGTGTGGCATCTCGTCCCAGGTGGCTTGGGAGCCATAGCAGCTTGGCCGTGGGGATGACCGTGTCTGAGGCAGGGCCTCAGCTCCCTGCAGCCCGGGGTCTGCGGACTACTGCAGGGAATGATCGCACAGTATCCCCAAAGGCCACAGGGACCGGCTGTGCCCCAGCAGACACCAGGCCAGGGCGGGGCGGGCCAGCCACCCGAAAGCAATAGGGCCCATTGTCTCAGCTCATCGCCGTGAACCGTTTTGGGGAAAGAGCATAAACAGTCCTCTCTTTAGGAAAAGGGGATTCCCGAAAGACACTGTTTAAAGGGGGAAGAGGCAGGTATTATTAATTGCAGGTTTGTTTCTATTCCCCCTGCTCCTCATGGGGCGCCTTCCTGGAGGAAGAATAGCTTTAGGAAATAAAGAGGCGACATTTTCCTTAAAAAAAACCGGAGTGGTTACGTGCGCATTTGTGATCCTGCTATATACACATAATTTAGTATTTATACGAAAACATTTAAACTTAATGTTCAGTAACTTGGAAGAGAACAAACCATTAAGTTCCGTTTAAGTGTCTTTATCACACATAACCACTCCGGCCTTCTGTCTGAGCCTTTCCTGTGGCTACCAAACGGCCAACAAGCCGAGATTCCTGCCACCTCTGCTGTGCAGGTTCCCCTGGGCCCTCGCCCGAGCCTCAGGGTGCTCAGGGCCAGAGCCTCTGCCAGCTTGTTTTCCTCCCCTAGAAATCTCCTTTCTCTTCGGTCTCTCCCTCTGAGCAGCCGAGAGGAAGAGCGAGGGACTGCACCCACCTCTTCACTAAATCAGTCTTTTCCTCCCAGGAGGAAATACGCCAAACACCCTCCGCTCGGGAAGGGAATAGGTGGGTAACTTGGGTCTCACTCACGGGACTTCTGGGACACTAGACACAGAGGGTGGAAGGGACGTGCCTTTTCCCGTCTTCTGTTTGCCACCTTGGGCTGGCAGTCCTATACCGTGATTCGCACGCAGTGGGGTGTCAGGTGCCCGCCCAAGGCTGCCTCTACACGGGGCCCCCAGGCCGCCTGCTCCCATGAAGTAATTACACCGGGCACCATTCATTCAGGTCCTTCAGAAATGGTCCCTTAATGAGACTGAACGTTATTTTGGATGAGGGCTATCAGCATATTAAATGTTTCATTACAGTCTCACTGAGTAGGGGAACCTGCTTTCCATGCTTTCTTCCTTTTTGTATCTATCTCCAGGTAATAGCTGTACTTCGCCGAAACTAGGTCAACAGCAGTGTAACTCAGGCTTGACCCACCCGTGCGGGCTGCTTGATATTTCAGCGTGAGCTGCTTTCACCATCTTAGAAAGAGCCGATTAAGTATCCAATTTTAAAAGAATCTCGAGAGAGGGGGATTCCATGGCTTCCCTTGAAGCTTCGGCCTAGAGTTTCACACCCTTGAACACTAGGAAACCATTCCTAGTACTTTATACCCAAATCACTCATGTGGCTCTTTAAGACTCTCAGCTGGTCCTCAGCGGAGATGGAACACAGCTGCTCGCCACCACCTGTGCCTGGCACGCTTTCACATGCTGCAAGGACGTTAAATTATGTCTCAGCGTTTGAAATGAAGGCTTACAAAATGGGTTTTTCTTGACCAGAGGTGGGGATCAAACCTGCTAAATGCTTGAAGTTTTTTGGTAGCTATAGTGGCCACCCATTTTGAGTTTCAATAATAATATTTCTTGAGTATTTACTTTGTGTCAGGCACTGTGGTATGCATTCTATGACGTATATATTATTATTGCAACATGTTATAATCTGAAAACTCAGGAGAGAGATCCGGTAATTTGTCCAAGGTCACACAGCTCTAAGGATGGAGCTGGGATTGGAATCAAGGTAGTCTGACCTCTGAATCTGGGCTTCTAGCCACATTGTCCGTGGACATATGTACATTTATTTGTTCACTTAGTCATCAAATATTAACTGAGTAACGTGTCCAACATTGCACTGCTGTCCCAACAAGAGGATCTTGACTCTTAAAATACTCAGAGTCTAGTGAGGGAGACAGACATATAAACACAGAAATTACTGCCTCATGTGATAACTGTTATATTTAAAGCTATAGTCAGAGAACTTAGTGCCCTGCCACCCCTTAATAATATAGGGGTTTCATTTATTTATGTAATTTGGGGGCTGATAGGTAATAGGACCAAATTGTACCACCTCTTGTGGTTAAGATCAAAGTCAAATTCATTGCTAGTGTGTAGAACAGCAAATCCGTCGGCTGGAGTTTGAAGTGTTGCTAAGAAGCCGCGGGTATGTGTGACGTCTGGGGGAACAAGGGTGAGTGTGCCCCATGATCACCAACACCATGGGCAGTGGATCTGAAAGGGAGAGCCTGTGATTGAGACTCGCCAGGCTGCTGCGACACAATCTTCTTGCTTCCTCCTGCCCTCTGCAGGATTCTGAGGCAGGAGAAGACTGAGCGTTGCAGTAGGGGGTCTCCAAAGAAAAGGGTTCAGGGTGGGGAACGTGTGTGATTGAATGTGTGTGCACACACGTGGACTCCATCCCACGAGGGCTTTGCCCCGATGTATCTCTCTTAACCTAAGCTCCACCCCCAGCCTTTTATTTCGTCCTCCTCACGGTTGCTGTTTACTCCCAGGAGTGGAGAGAAGATAGACTCTCCACTAAGCATCTTGCAAGTGGCCGATACTGTGGAGACACCCGGGGAGCCCCACTCACCAGAATGGGCATGTCACAGATCCTATGCCAGTAGATCCAAGCCTTTGGCTAGGAAATTTTAGCTAGTTTTTAATGTTCCCTGGCTCTCGGAAATCAAAGGCCTTGACTTTTAACAACTTGTCTCTGAGTTTTAGGAGCCCATTTTGGAATATAAACGATCATCGCTGTTTCTTTTTCACTGTTCTTGCGTTCTGCAATCATGATTTGCGGTCAGGAGGACATCGCATTCGTTGTCCCGGATGGAGCAGAAAGAATTTGAGTTTTGGGTTTCAAGATTTCGTTTCCACCTCTTTGGGTATTTGGATGGATTCCCATGAAGCAAGAACAAACCAGAGTCTTATGGCCATGGCATCTTTAGGTAATTTTTCAGCTTCCTCGCTTTGCAGGCAATGACAACAAACCATTAGTCATCCCGATAATGCGCATCAGTTAATATCTTGAGTCAGGGTGCAGTCGCACTTGCTTTGTGAACAGGTATATTACTGACAAGCTGCAGACACATTGACATTTGCTAAATCAAATTAGTTTTTAAATGCACGGGAGTAGCTTGCAATTGAAAGTTAATTGATAGTAAACCCCTAAAATAAAGAATTATTTGCAAAGAAAACAATCACTCCCATTTATCACTTTGGAGAGGCAGGCTTTGTAGTCTCGGGGAAGACACTGTAGTAAAAATAAGACTTTTGGTCCTAGGCTCACATTTTCCACTAGCTAAACTGGTGACTTTACGTAAGTTAATTGAATTTCTCAGCATCCCCAAAATTCCTCAGCTAAAAATTTGGAGTCGCTCATTCAACAAACATGGATGTAGGACCTCCCAGATGAGTCAGGAGACAAGTCCCAGGGTAACTGTTGCTCTAGGAGCTGCTGGTGTGTGGCTGAAGCCCTTGAAAGTCCCAGGGAAGCAGGTGACTGGGAAGGTTCTGGAAGAGGGAACTTCATTGATGAAAAGACCACGGCCTAGAGAGGTTAATCAATTTTCCTAAATCCCTTTACTTAAAGTTCTGATTTCCAGACTGATGATTGTTTTCTTTGAATGTGAGAACATAACATAAAATGTAAAGCTTTTTCATTATTACATTGAGGGTGTGTTTGTAGTAATAAGACCAGCAATAATAGCAACAGATTTTGTGCTAGGCATTGTTACAAGAATTTACATGTGTTTACTTATTCAATTCTCTTAACTTACAAAGAAGGAATTAGGTGGAGAGTTCAAATAACCTGACCATTTCACAGCTAATGATGGAGCTGAGGAAGCATCGTGCTATGCTCTTCACATATTGTCTTCTTTAACCCTTAAGACATTTCAAAGAGGTGGCTTTATTAGCCTCACTTCATAGTTGAGGAGATGGAGGCCCAGAGAGTTTAAATAACTTCCCTGAGATCACACAGTAAGTGGAGGAGCTGGGATTTGAACCTATGTAGTTGGGCCCTAGAGCCTAGATCCTTACCTCTTGTTTACTTAGTTTAAAGTGGGTGTACCTTGAGAGCCTGTTTGGAGGTTCTATCAGGGTGAGTGGATAAAAAAGCTGTGGGACATTTACGCAATGGAATACTACTCGGCCATAAAAAAGAAGGAATTCTTATCTTTGCATCAGCACGGCTGGACCTGGAGAGTATTATGCTAAGTGAAATAAGCCAGCCAGAGAAAGATAAATACCATGTAATCTCACTTACCTGTGGAATCTAATGAACAAAATAAATCGACGAACAAAATAGAAACAGAGACGTGGATACATGGAACAGTCTGACGGCTGTCAGAGGGGAGCGGGGTGGGGGGGGATTGGATGAAAGAAGGTGAAGGGATTAGCCAAAGGACATATATAGATAACCCATGGACACAGCAGTGTGGTGATGGACACAGGGAAGGGGGGCTGGGGATGTGTGGAGGGGGGCCCAAGTGGGGGGAAATGACATCTGCAATAATGTCACAATAAAAGTAAAGAAAAAAAATTATAGCATAAAAAAAAAAAGTAGTTGTACCTGTTTTGCAAACCAGGCAGGACCACTGAACCTTACTCCATCTCACAGCGCTGTCTCAGCTCAGCTGAATCTCTGTTCCCATTTCCCATCTGCCACGGAGGGACACCACTCATATGGTCTGTGTCTATGCATATGTCTATTTTTGCTGTTAGACTTGTGACTTCTCAGGGACAGGGGGATATAGCTTACTCATCTTTGTATTTCCAGGATCTTGCCCAGTGCCTATGCCTCATAAGGGCTAAATATTCAAAATAGACCCAAATAAATACTTTCCCACCATAAAAACATCAAAACTGTTTGCAAGAAAATGTCCACAAATTATTTTTGGCCGAGAGGTTGCCAGAAGGGGCCATCCTATTGTTAGACTCTGAGCCATCGCTGCATCTTTTAGAAGCTGAGACAAGTCTTGGTATGTAGTAAATGCTAAAAAACATATCTGTGAATGAATGAAGGGAGGCAAGGGGCACAGATGAGAGGATCACCACAGCTCTTGAGAAGCTGTCCACGGGAGAGATGATGGAGATCTTCGGAAGAGGGAGCCCTCTGTTCCTTGGAGAGACACCCGGGAGGCCGCTGATGGAAGGGAGGTGCCTCGCTTGAGGTCAAGGCAAGTAATGTCCTGCATTTACAACTCCTCATTTGACCCTCAGTGGTGCTTATTTCTGGCAGAAGCATTTCTTGGTTTTAAAACGTACTTCACCCCTTTACAACCTATGTAATTGCTATTGGAATGCTTTGCCCCGGTAGTGTCTTAATTAGGTCAAATTTTATACCAAGGGCCTTAACTTAATGCTGCATTTGCAATTCTAAGGCCTCTCCTCTCAACACTGCCAGGAAACGTTCACTTTTTCTAGATGTGGGGATACCCTGACCCAGAGTCTGTGTTCGAACTTTTCCGGGGGGTGGGCTGGGGAGGGGGTCCAGGGGAGCTGGGCCAAGGGAGATGTGTGTGCCGGGAGAATCATCTAAGTGCTTCTAGAAAGAAAACTCCATCTCTAAGTTATCCTGCTCCGAGCACTGCTTGGATGTTGCTTGGATAATTGCAGGATCCAAGGCCGTTCGTGTTTAGTTAAAATTATATAGTTTTGCTCTCTGTGCTTTTTATTTTTTTAAGCTGTCTTTTAATTATCTGCTTCTTATCAAGCAAAACATGCCCCGAGAGTTACACCCTTCCTTCCCCACCATGCCACCCCAATAATGAGACGTAAGCCATCTGCCAAGAAAACAAACACAATATAAAAATTACACAAATACATAATCCCCGACCCAGAAGGAAAGGAGCAGCTGCCACCTGGTACCAAACAGAACAGAATTTAATATTTATCCAGCAGAGAGGGTCCCCAATAGGCTGTAATTCCACCATGGGTGGGGGAGATTGAGGGGAGGTCAGGGATGAAAATCGCCTGCACAGGCCCCGGCTAAATCGGGACACGAGGAAATCAATTCAGCAAGCTCAGTGTTGCTATCCCCTGCCACAGGGTGCATTCAGGGGGCACCTGAGGAGGCCATCAATCTGTCACCGGAAAGGGGAGAGATGGGAAATGGAGAAAGGAGGTAATTGAAATTGAGTTTCACTGGGGTTTTTCCTCCAGCTGGAAGTGTAGCTAGAGAAATAGGGAGCAGAGCCATCCCCAGGGTAAGGGACATTGGGGCTTTTGCCACTGGTCTTGGGGAGGAGTGCCTGGGAGGAATGACAATCTTCTCTGGCTACGATGTTTCAGACAAGTCTCTTTGGTCCTGGATTGGGATAAAAATTTTCCCCCTTCCCCTGAAAATGCACTTCCTGTGGCCTCAGTGGATTTAGGGCTTGCATTGATTTATATATAACTTGTATCTAATTCCTTAATCAAACGCTCTCCAAGTGAATAGAAATTCGGTGATTAGAAATTGTGCAATGCATGGAAGCTAGTCAATCTTCCGTTTTATTGACAAATTGCATTGTTAAAACAACTAAGCTGGTCGACATGACAGTTCTTTCTAAGAAAGAGGCAGTTTACAGAGCTGTGTAAATCAGGAGTGTCCTTAAACTGTGGTTGGGGAGACATGATTTGGCAAAATGTCTGCCAATAATGTGGAGTATTACAGCAAATTACCCGGTTTACACATGCAGGCAAAGCTTCGTTTCCCTTGCCATGTTTGAGAGCCAATAAAGCTTGCAAATGTGAGGGGAGCCGGCGTTTCTGCCTCTGTGCAGCTGTTTATCAGCAGCTTTTTAACACATTTTCACATATTAATGAGGTGGCATAGCAGTTCCAGAATTAGAACAGTGGGATGTATCATTGTCTGCCTTATCTGAAGCTCCCCTGCTGTCAGCATCCTTAGCTACCAGGGCGTGTGGGGTGGAAGATGGAAATTGTGGTGGGTGTGGCACGTTCACACGATGCCTCCACCCCTGTGCCCCCAGGCCCCTCACCTCTGACCATACCCGCATGGCCCCTGGCACTGCTATTCACAGGCCTTGTTGCATCTTGCAGCTTTGTCTCCTTGTTTCCTGACTTGCGTGTCAGTGGAACTTGGAGGTTCTTCCTCCGGTTCCTAAAATGGTCCCTGGTGTTCAGTAGGCGCTCCATAAATGTTGAATGAATGAATGGATGAATGGGTAGGTGGGCGGATGAAAGTTCTTGTTCCCTCAGAGACTGCCCTCCTACCTGTCACTGTAGCTTGGAGGAACAAAATAGGTATGGGCATAGCTTGCCTCGAATTTGCATACAAATGGTAAAATGGCAAATGAGATCTGTAAATTAAGAGCCATCAGAGAACTTACTGAGCATTTAACCCAGAGGTTTCCAAACCTGCGGCCAGGGTGAGCACATTCATTTGCAGCACGTTTTCAGCAGTCTCAGTGCCATGAAGGAAACAACAATGTAGGCGGGGGCCGGGTGGCTCAGCTGGTGAGAGCATCCTCCTGAAGCGCCAAGGTTGTGCGTGGAGGCACATATAAAAATCAACCAGTAAGTGCATAAAAAAGTGGAACCGGAAACTAAGGTTTCTCTCTAAAATCAACCAATAAATTAAAAAAAAAAACCCTAAAAATAATAGTGTAGTGAGTTTTCATGGAGCTGCTTGAATTCTCTGTTAGAATCCTGAGGTGAGGCCCTTCTACTTTATTTGACATTAAAATGCTCTTTCTTTTATGCATGGATGATAGTAGTAGATGATAGCATTAAAAAAATGCCTTTACTTAGCAAAACAAATAGTTTCTGAGTCCCCCCTTTTTTTCTTTTCTTTTTTTGCTTTTGTTTTTTGGGTAGGGAGGGGAAGTTTGATCATTCTGTGAAATCTCTACATCTGTAACCGTTGCTTTAACTCATCCCGTTTTTAGGGAAAAAAAATAAAAAATCACTGCTATTACCTGTTGACCTTAAGTGAGACTCCGAGCGGCTTAAAAGAATTAGCTCATTTCAGCTAATGAGATGCTTCCGGCCCTCCGCGTGCCTCTCTGTCTTGTCTCTTCGGAGCAGGGATCCAGGCTGGGTCACACGCGTCCTGCAGGAACGCCATCGCTAAGCTGTCGGGGGTTCCTGAATCCCGGTCAGTCACCAGAGCAGAGGCACGGGCCCCGTTTACAGATGTCTAATGCGCTGTCCCCTGCAGACGGAGTTGCTGTCTCGTCCGGAGGGGACCGGCCGTGCGTGTGCTCTGCCTGTGTAAACAGAGCGCCCCTCTGAGCTGCGAGAATCCAGCTGGTGACACGCGGGGGGACCCGCCTCGATGCCCCTGCTTCCTCTGAATCCCACAGCTCTTACCCTCTGTGCCGCGCAGCATCACCTTGGTTTTACTTTGTGTTCCCTTCTCTGTTTATTATTCATGAGGCTTATCTCCCCTGAATAATGGGGGCTTCTCCATTTGAATCCAGCTATTAATTGATAATTTTTTTTTTTTTTTGTAAACACAGTCTTTTCTGGAGGCCACTGGCTCTGCTTGTTGGAAAGCTCTGAGGTCCCGTCCACCTGGCTTCCAGCCCTGGCTGTGTGACTGATGGGTGACAAGTGTGTGAGTGAGCCCTCGGTCTCGCAGCACCCAGGTCCCCACTGCTAAGAGGGAGTCGCAGTGCTGACCCGCGCCACCGAGAGAAGGGCCGTGAGCATTAACTGCCTAATGATGCCAGTGAAACATCATCATTATGGTTAATACTAGTCTTCGGTTCTAAATTTTTTTTTTTCTGAAAGAGGAGAGGCAGAAAGGTTATTTAAAGAAACAGTGAATAGAAGGCTACGGTTTGCTCTTAATTCCGGACCGACTTGGATCAGAATGGCATAAGCAGTGGGGAAGCAGTCCAGAAGGTAATTATTTCTCCTTTGGGGCACACGAAGTCTTCTCTTTCTCTTCCTCTCATCAGGAAAAAAGGAAGAAAGAAAAAGTGGGGGAAACGAATCCTCTTAAAAAATAAGATGATTTCTGTATGTCAGGTCTGGAAACAGTGCTTTCTAAAGCTCTAGCTACCAAAGAGGCCGAGCCAAACAGACAGGAACTGGAACAGAGCTGACCTCGGTCTCCAACATCTTGAAGCAAGAGGGGCTGCAATAATGTTTTGTTTGTTTGTTTGTTTGTTTTAAAAAGCCCCTTTAAGTTTTCTTAGAATTTTAAGAGTAAAAGGATTTTGGGAGATCCAAGGATCCTTGTCTAGTGTTCTTTCTACTTGTGATATACACTAGGGGTTCCCCAGTTGTTTCCTATGGCTGCTGTAACCGGTTATCACAAACTTAGCGGCTTAAAACAACACAAATTTATTATCTTACAGTTCTGGAGGCCAGAGGTCTGAAATGAGCCTTAGGGGGCTCAAACCAATGTCTTAGCAGGGCTGGTTCTTTCTGGAGGCTACAGGGGAGGCTCTGATCCTTGCTTCTTCCAGCTCCTGGGGGCTGCAACATTCCTTGGCTTATGGCCTCACCACTCCAATCTCTGCTTCCATCATCACATTGCCTTCTTCTTTTCTCTATCAAACCTCCCTCCGCCTCTCTTATAAGAAGCTTTTAAGCCCTAGCTGGTTTTGCTCAATGGTTAGAGTGTTCATTGGCCCGTGGACTGAAGGGTCCCAGGTTTGATTCAGGCCAAGGGCACGTACCTCGGTTGCAGGCTTGATCCTCAGTCCTGGTGGGGCTTGTGCAGGAGGCAACCAATCGATGTGTCTCTCTCACATCCATCTCTCTCCCTTTCTCTCCCTTTCTCTCTCCCTTTCTCTCTCTCTCCCCCCCCCCTCCTCCTCCCTCCCTCCCTTCCTTCCTCCCTCCCTTCCACTCTCTCTGACAAGCAATGGAAAAAATATCCTCGGGTGAGGATTGAAAAGAAGAAAAAAAAACACTTTTGATTACATTGGACACCCTAGACCCCAGGATAATCCAGGGTAATCTTCTCATCTCAAGATTCAGGCCTAAGAAATAGCAAGTGTAAAGGCCCTGAGGTAGAGCATGATTGGCATGTGAGTGACAGCCAAGAGACCGGCATGCTGGGGGTGATGCAGGGGAAGGGAGCAGTAGGAGAAGATCCCAGAGAAGGAGGTAGGGGCAGGTCATATAGCATGTAGAGGTCAAGGTAAGGACTTTGACCTGTACTCTGAGTGATGGGAATTCCTGATGGGTTTTTAGCAGCATTGTGACTGACATGGTTTTCCAAGGATCACTCTGGCTGCTGGGTGAAGACTAGACCCTGGGTGGGAGACAGGAAGCTCTTGCAATAATCCAGACCATAGATCATGGTGGTTGGACCAACATGGTAGCCATGGAGATGGTGGTGGGAAGTGGTGGAATTCTGGATATATTTTCAGGGTTGAGCTATTAGAATTTGCTGATGAATTGGCTGTGGGGTATGGGAGAAAGAAAGGAGTAAAGCCCAATTCCTAGGTATTTGGCTCTAGTGGCAGGAGTAGGGAAGACTGAACAAAGAGCAGGTGTGGGAAGAAGGGCAAGAGTTTGGTTCCGACATACTAGGTGTGAGATGTATATGAGATTTGCAAGTAGAGATCTGCCAAGTTCATGCATCCGGATTTGCAGTCCTGGGTTCAAGAGAGAGGTAGGGAAAAGTCCTCAGAAAAAGAAATACGCAGAATCTATCATGTCTGCCTATGTGTCAAAGGGCCAAGCCCTTTAATGTAACATTTAAGGTTTTCTATGAGCTAGTTTCAGCCTCATCTCTCATTGAGCTTCTCTTACACCCAATGCTTCAATCAATGATATTCTTCAAAACCCTGTGACCCTTTCACACTTGATAGACTCCACTCATGCTGTTCTCTTGACCTGGAATTTGCTTCCCTCCCTTGTCATCAAAATCCTGCTCATCCTTTAAGGCCTGTGAAGCCTCTTCTAATTGCTTTAGTTGAAATCCATGATGCCCTACGCTGTGTTCCCAGGCAGACTATGTGTTCTCTGTTCCCTTACATCTGGCTACTTGCATTTAAGTCTATATCCCCAGTAGACTCTAAGTTCCTTGAAGGTAGAGAAGGACCATGGTTCATTGATCTTTATATCTCAAAGATATCTCCAAGAAGGATATAGACCTGAAAATCCGAATCCTCAATCCTGTTCGCCACTACTGGTTTTGAGGTAGATATGCATGGAGGACATGGCCAGAAAATAGTCACTATTGATTATTACATGGTGTTGATAAGACCCCCATGTGGGACCCATGGCCTGGGTGAGCTGGCATCACCGGGTGAGTCACAATTTCTTCTTTGCCTCCTGAAGAGATGAAGGACTAGACTAAAAACTGGTTTCCTTGGTCCCTTTTCTGAGGCCACATCCAAATCTTAACCATTCTGAAGGGAAGACAGCAAGGACAACCAAATCTAACAAGGACATAGTGTAGGGAGATACAGCCTAGACCAGAGCTGGCCTCAGTCATACCCCTGAGAGAGGTGGGAGAAGGTGTTAGTAGGAAGCCAGAGGCTTAACTCACCACACTAACCAAGTATGAGGCCACAGTCTGAAAATAAAGTCAGGGACTATGTGCGGAGGAGAGAGAGCAGGTCAGGGCTGCAAGAGTGGCTAACTTCTTGCTCACGGCGCAGAACATCCCACCCTGCATTGTGGTCCACTGGTCTTCTCAGCCATGTCCTGAATCAGCGAGCCTCCTCCTTGGGAATGAGCTGCAGTGAGGAGAGCCCGAGTCCCGCACCAGATGGAGCCCGCCCCTGCATCTAGCCCTGATTTTCACCTGGCAGGTGCTGAATGTGCTTTCAATGCATTTGCTGAATTGGACAAATCCTCAGGAACACACAGATATTCCCAGTGGAAAAACCGAGAGGCTACTCTGTGTCAATGACAGCAAGTGAGATAGAAGCTAAGAGGGTTTCCATGGGATCCCGATAGCAGATACTTTGCAGCATCGTGGGTAAGAGCGAGGGCTCTGGAGCTGTGCGATCTTGGACAACTTAACCTTCTAGGGCCTCGGTTTCCTTGTCCATAAACAGGAGTAATGACACTTTTCACATCAGAATTTTTTGGCAATGATTAGAGGTAATACTTGTAAATACTTATACTAGTGCTGTTGGATTCATTAGCTAGTTTATAAAAATGGATTAGCTATAGAATGGCAGAGAGCAGCTATGTCAGCTGTGTCAGAGGACATCTCTAGGTCTTCGTTCTAAGAAGGTTTGAAATTTCCAAGGAAGAAAGATATAGACTTTATCACATTGTCAGTCTCTTCTAACCTGAATCTTTCTCCCTGCCTCTCCTGGCAGCAAAAACGACCTTTCTCATCCTGGGAGACAATCTTCTTGGAGCTGGTTGTGGGGCTGTTATTTAGGCAGCTGCCTTCTGGCGTGATCCCAAGTGAAATGTTTGAGCTGGCTCTTTCCTCAAGCTCAGAGATCACCTGGCTAATGTGAACTTCGATGGTCCTGGGATGCTCAGCTGGAATCTCTGGCTTGTGTCACACCAAGCAGGTGGTTTGGGACAAAGGGCACAGCAGTTGGCAACAATGGTTGTTGGAAGGTTACCAAGACCTGGGAACATTCTCATCAGGTGTGTGTGTGTGTGTGGTTTCTTCAGATGAGTAAAAAGGGTCTCACTAGGAATCTTTGAAGCAATACTTTCTTTCCAACCTTTCTGTCTTTCATCATTCAGAATTTCATCTTTGTCATAGTAGCATCTACACTTTCTCCTTCCTATTAATATTTGTCTGACCAGTTAGAACTCTGACCTGGGCATCCTACATCCTTTCTAAAGGTGTCTTTTTCACTCCCCTTTTACCTTTTAAAACCACATTTCCCTTCATTTCCGTGCAGATAATCCCAGAGAAGTGAAACTGTTCATCATAAGAGGCACCTATCTGGCAGGGAAGAGGGACTCTTAGGTAAATAAAACTTTTTGTTTTGATACCTGATTAATTCGACCTACCTTTCCCCATATGCCAGTGTCAATAACTCCTGTCACTTTCTGAATTCCAAGAGGGGAATTTACTTTTGGAATCAGAAAAAAAAAAATCAATGCTTAAAGGCGTCTTTCTTTTGGAGACCCTATTTAGTTGGATCAGTTATAATCTTTTATTTCCCATGAGAGATTTTCCATGAGAATTTAACAAATATTTACTAAGGCCTGGTTCTAAAATTGATGGGGCCTATAAACTAATATCTTTAGCTCTATATCTACACACACAATATAGATTAAAATCAAATAGGGGAGACACACACATGCCAAATTGGGGGACCACAGTGAAGAAAATGATGAGAAATGGTGCTCTGGGACCATGTGACTTTTACTCAGTTTGTCATAAAGAAATATCTTTCTTTCTCATAGGCAGGAAATAGTTCTGATGTCACTGAAATGGGTGAAGACTCATTCAAAGGGGGTAGCCCCCATCGACCCTCTTCCCAGGGCACTATTGCTCACTGCCCAGGAGCCCTAGGATGCACCGTGTGGCTGCCCACGGAGTCGGTTCCATGCCAGCCCCCGGCTCCTCCACCTGCTAAGTGCCTTTGGGCCAGTGAGTTACTTAACTTCTGTAAACTTCAGCTTCATCATCTGCAAAACCTCGTGATGTAAAAATGATAATGAGACATGGGTGTACCTCGCGTGGTACACAGAGAATGAATAGTTAATGTAAATTCCCTCTGTTCTTATAACAAGATGTACTTTTTCTTTTCTCTTCTCTTTTAAATTTCCTTTTCTTTTCTCTTGTTGTGGGGTAAATGCCCTGATCATTTTAATTAGCCTTCTGGGTTCCAGGCGCATCTCGGATGAACATCAGCCAGAACTTGAGCATCGCTGCCGAATCCTCAGCTCCTTCTGCTGACGCGTGGACCACATGGAGGGACTTCTCTCAGTGCTAGGTGATGCTAATTGCCATCTGATCTGAAGGCAGAGTTACTTTCCTTTGTTTAATAATTTATATCTTCTCTGAGAACACTGAGCAAAAGTTCAAAATTACAGGAAGGGACGATTTATCTAAATGCCAACAAAGCTAAACTGTAGTAAAATCACCCGAAGCCCCTTTGCAGCCTGCCACTCACGCGCCGCCCGTAACGCCAGGTGGCATTTGAGGGGTGCCCACAGGAGGCGGCGGGAGAGCGAGGCTCCTGAGATGTTAGGGCTCCTCAAGCCGCGCTCTGTGGGTGTCGCCAGCTCATGCTGGCTGAGGAGCCTGGCGGGGGGGCTCGTCAAAACCAGCACATCATGTTCCCCTGCACGTTCCTGCACTGCATTTTCCACTTACCAAGCATTCACTGAATACCTACTATGTGGCAGGTCCTCTGCTGGGTGTAGTTACAAAGTCGAAGATGGCTCCTGGCAAGCTGGTCACAGTCTGGTGCAGAAAACATGCATTAAAAGTCAATCATGTCCTCCCTCCCCCTCCCACCCTCGCGCCCCAAGTAGCAGCAGAGCGACACCTCCTCCAGTACTTTCCCTCGTAGGGTTTTGGAAGGTGCAAGTTGGGGGGTGTGAGGAAGTAAATCTGGGATAACAGGAATAACCATGGGAAGCTATTACAACGTGCCGGGAATAGCGCTAGACATTTTCTGTATGTCTCATTTAACTGCGACTTCCAGGAGGAAGAGAGATGGTGACAGTCTCTCTAACCCGGAGCCTTACCCTCTGGCCAGCTCCCTCGCCCCCTGGCTGACGCACGGATCTCTTCTCAGGCGGGTCTTCTCCCTGTTGCGTTGCTCCGAGCACCCCTGCTCCCTGGCATTCTTGCCATTTCCATTTTCTCTGCAGCACAAACCTGCATCCAGCATCACGTTTCACTTGTTTATGTTGCTTTTGCGTTGGTCTCCTCCATCTCCCCCATAAAAGGTGAGCTCCACAAGATCTGGGAATCTTGTCATTTCTGCTCCTTGCTGTACTGTGAGCACCCAGAACAGCCCCTGCACCAGAGCAGGGGATCAATAATTATTTGTCCAATGGATTAACGGCCTGATGCCATTAGGGAGAAATGACTGTGTAGCCTGAGGATGGGTGAGGCTTTGCCTGCTGCAGCGGGATTAGAGAAGGCTCCGTTCATTCGCCGATTCATTCACCCACTAGGTGTTTGTTGTGCAGTTCAGTTGAGTGTGGCACTGTGCTGGGCTTTGGGGTAACAGGTATAATGAGGCACAGTTCTGCTTCCAGACCTCAGTCGGCTGAGGGAAATGGACTCATAAATAATACTGATCGTAATAATGATGACAGCTCATTTAATGGAGCGCACGAAGCGCCAGGTGCTGTTCTAGGCACGTTTATGCATATCCACTCTCTAATTCTTATAACAGAATGAGGTATCGCTCTTACGCTCATTTTGCAGATGAGGAAACTGAGGCATAAAGAGGCTGCACATCTAATTATGAGGCAGTGTGACCAGTGTTCTGAGATGGGAATGGGGTGGGAAACAGCTTGCGTTTTAACTGGGCGCTCCCAGAGTGGAGAGGCCCGTTTGTCATCATCGCTGGCTCTTCTGCTCCTGTCCCCATTGACTGACACTTCTACCCCCCTTCACTCCAATTCCTGCCGCTGGGAACCTTGTCTCCCCTGAGCTCAGCTGGTGCTCTCATTCCAACCCTCCCAACCCTCCTGACTTCCTGCTATGTTGACCCTGAGTCTGCAGACCCTTCCAGGGCTCTAACGCAGGCAGGTTGGCTCAGCTCAGATGTCCCCACTCTGTGCTCTCAACGCTGTGACCTTAGACACCTGCATTGAGCCCTGCTGTCCTCTGCAGAGAGGGGAGAGACTGTGAACAGCCCCCACTCTGTTCACTCGGCAGGGGCCCAGGTCTGCATCCACCGAAGGGCCTTCTGGGAGCCTCCAAAGGAGGACATTTAAAACCTTCAAGCCTCTCCCCTTGTCTGCTCCCCTGGCAGTCACTTCTGGGTCTTGGGGGGCCACCTTTGTGCTTTAAAAGTCTAGGAGGTCACTCGTCTTCCTCGCCTAATGATGTGTTACAGAAAACAAGCTTCTCTTACTTGCAAAAGTGCGATGGGAACATGAATATTAATAACTCCCATGGGTTCCCTGCAAACATCCATCACCACGGCTTAGACGGCTTGTTCCGACTTGCATGGCATGGGGGTAACTGCTCAGCAGAACAATAATAAAGCATTCAGGAACCCCGCGTAGGCGGAGCTCTTCCTGGGGCTTGGAACTCCAGCGCTCCTGCAGGGCTGGGGCGTGGAAGGCGCGCCCCCCCACCTGGGTTCCAGCAGGAAGGTGTCCGGCTTCCGTCAGGGACAGGGCTTGGCAGATGCGCCAAGACCCAGTGGAGCTGGAGCTGGGATTTCTCTTAATCAAAAAGAAAGTTCTTGGTGACAGCGTCCTGGTGAGCAGGTGCATTCGATCTAAGACAAGTCAGGTTGGAGTGATGTTGCAATTGGGAGCTGGAGAGCTCAGCACAGATTCACCGAGCTTCAGAGCTCAGAGATCATCATTCTGAGTAAACTGAGGGCACACGAGGGGGAAGAAAAATCAGTGGCAGGGTCAGGAGAAGAGAATCTGGAGATGACCATTTCCCTAGGGAAATTATAGGAACAGGGACATCAGGAAAATGTCACTTTTGTCCTTTATTCAGGGTTTCCATTGAAATCTGCTGATATACTCTTTTCAGTGAAAGTCCTTTGTTCCTGGAAATCTCAAAGTATATGCCACTTTCTGCTCTGTGAGTCTCTGGCTACCTGCAGAGGAGCTCATCGGGCTGACCCAGGCCGTGACAGAGCTCATAGGATTCCTGTCTCAGGCAGTCCTATTCTAGTCGAAAGTGCTCCCAGGACCTGAAGGAAATTTCTGGCAAGGCTATAGATTGAATAGAGTCCTAGGAGACTGGAGGCCCTGAGGTTGAGCAACATGACAGACCTGTTTCTTGGGTTCTGTTACCCCAGGCAACTCATGTGGGGTTCGATTTTGGGGGTTGAGTTCCTGGTTTGATGACTGTTCAAGAACACAGCAGCCTGGATCCCCAGCTGAACAGCCATTGCTGAATTTATTTTGATGTATATCATGTGTGCTTTTTCCCCTCCTTATTTAGAATTTAAAAATCATCCACACCCTTAGCTCCCCCAAATTAAATAAAAAGTCGTTTGGATTTTCTAGAGAAAAATATCTTCTTAGGTAATTTCAGTGTGATCAAGGTAGCATCTCTTTTGCTGAACTTTAGGTCACTCATTAAATCCATGGTGTTAATGAGAATGCTCATTTTCTTGGGCAGCAGCATGCAAAACCTCTCTGCTGCACAGTGAACCCTGATGGGGAATCTTCCATTTCTTCTTGCTGTCAGATTTTCTTGTAGTTGGACTTCCAAAGTCTTGCATCAGAGCAGACCCCGCAGATGAAAGGCACAAGAGCAGTTATGGCTTTCCCCCTAAAAGACTTCATGGCAGGAGGTGACTCCCCCGCAGAGTTATGACATGGGATGCTTTGGGTTATAATGGCGTCTGCCTAGCAATGTTTACTTGGGAGGCAGCTTGGTATCATCGTAGAAGTTAGAGTAACAGAGCTGGAGCCAGAAAATCTACAAAGCGAAACCTGGCTCTGAAGTTCACTCTCTGTTACTCTTTTAACAAGCTTCAGTTTTCCCATATGTGGGATGAAAATAAAAATAACCACTGCTCCTGTCTTACTGAATTGTCCTGAGGATAATAGGAAACCCTGCATTGCCAAAGGGTTATTGTTTTTGTTGGATAGTGTATAGATATAGTTAGTCAAAATTTTTCTAAAGCTATCTAAAGATGTTCTTTGGCCTATCCATAAAGTGGTTATGGGGTATGTGCAACAAAAGCTTCTAATATAGGAAGGCAACTTTTCCTGCTGTAAAGAAAAAAAAAATTTGACGTGGTGATTATAGCAGATGATGTCGGCGACCTATTCTACATCTTCCATCACTCCTTTCTGCTTCCCTAGGCAGCTCTGACTTTGCCTACTCACCCTCGATCATCATAACCACGTGTTTCAGGGGAGGCAGGTTTTAACCCAGAAGCAAGTCTTGATGGGTCTAAGCCAGTGCTTCCTAAGCGTCATCGCTCATTAGAATCACGTGCAGGGCTTGTTAAACTACCAATTGCTGGGCTCTACCCCCAAAATTTCTGCTTGAATAGGTCTTTATGGGGTCAGAGCGTTTGCATTAGGTGATGCGGATACTGCTGGTCTGAAGGCCGTGCTTTGAGAGCCACTGTCTCAGCCAACCGTGGTGGGTGGCCCCGTTCTCCTGGCCAGCTGTTGGTGAGATACGGATACATGATGCAGCTCCGGCCAGTGGGATGTGGCAAGTTCCTAGGGGCTTATGGGAAAGGTTCTCTCATTCTTCCAAAGAGACACAGGGAAGAGATGGCTCTTTTCTTACCTCTGGACATGGTCTCTGCACGGAGCACCTGGGACTGCTGCAGGTATTTGGGGACTATGAAGGGAACAATCCTAAGGAAAGAGTGGACACTCTTAGAATGAGGCGCAGTATCTGGGTCCTTGATGATGTTATTGAGTTGCCAAGTGAACGTGGAGCTGCCCACCCATTGCTCATTGAGCCACCTCGAGTTGGAGTTGTCTGTGACCCTCAATCAAAGGGCACTTACTGGATAAAGTGACAGCACCGATGTTTCCCTTCCCTCACGGGGGTGTGGGGAGGTCACGGGAGAGGAGCCCTGAACCTTACCTGGGGGGAATGGAGATGCCCGGCACCGGAGGCTGCACTCAGCCATAAATCACGAGCCACGGCCTAACTATTGGGAGAGGAGTCAGGAAGGGACCAATCTCAGGAAGGGCAGGAGGTGGCGAGCAAGTCAGGGTCAGAGTACAGGGGTCCCAGCCTGGGAGAGGTGACCACATTAGAACAAGTTGGGAGCACATGTGGGGGTAGAAAGGAAGGCTCGGTGCCTGAAGAGCAAACCTTTGAGGATTTTGTGGTCTGAGTGGGACCTGATGGGAGGGAAGGGGAACCCAGGACTGGAAAGAGCAGCTAGGAAAGCAGGCTAAGAGGATCAGAACTGGAAAGTAGAAAAAAAAAGGCAAGGGGACTTGGGAGCTCATGTGCTGATTGAGACGTGATGCCCCCAAATGATACATTATTTTTGATTGTTTTGACATGGGAAAGCTTTCTTCAGTTAAAGGACAGCACGGGGTTCTTCAGTGGACTTGATGCAGTGGATTGTACGCCATCGGGGCAGCCACTGATTTCACAGTAATTACTAACAATTCTCTTGCCCTCAAGTTACAGAGTTCGTTGCAAGTGTGTTCTTTCTTCAGTTACCTGTGGGCCTGACCTGTGACTTTCTGGTGTTCGTCCCATTTCTTCCTTCTTCCTCTCCTATGTCTCTTCAGTGGGCCAGCACCTACCAGTCCTGCCTGTAATATGACCTACTGTGGTTCTGCCCCTCTGCCCAGTGCCAGGCCCTGAGGGTCTCTGTTTTCAGCATTGGTGATGCAGCAATGAAAAGGCAAGAGTCTTGTTCTTAAGACGCTCAGTCTAGGGCAGTGCTGTCCAGTAGAAACACAATACCCAGCTACATGCCTACTTTTAAGTTTTCTAATAACCACATTAAAAAAGTAAAATGAAATAGTGATATTAATTTTTAATAATATATTTTATTTATCCCAGTGGTTCCCAACCAGAGGGGAGTTTTGCCCTCCAGTGGGCATTAGCTAATGTCTAGGAATGTCACTAGTCAATTTTTGGTTGTCACAACCAGGAGGGTGCTAATGGTATTTTGTGGTGAAAGCCAGGGATGGAGCTAAATTTCCTATAATACACAGGGGATAGCATCTCACACCACAGAACTACATGGCCCCAAATGTTGCCGAAGTTGAGAAACCCTGATCTAAGCCAATATACCTGAAACATTGTATTTCAATATGTGATCAAGTATTTAAAAATTGTTAACCTGATTTTTACATTTTTACAAATTCTAAGTTTCAAAATCTGGTGTGTATCTTACACTCATAACATATTTCAACTTGGACCAGCCACGTTTCATCTGCTCAGCTGGCACATGGGGCTAGCAGCTACACCACAGGCCTAGGGAGTGTGTACTTAGAGTCCAGGAAGCTCTCTGCGACCCCCGTTTTCCAGGCATAGCAAATATGATGAGATGCGAAGTCCTCCAGGTGAGATACAAGCTCCTACTACCTTTGAGAGAGCTGCAGGGAAAGGAATTGGGATGGAAGGATCGCAGAGGGCCTCTCCGCGGACTAAACTAGGTAGGAATGAGATACAGTCAAAACATCTCTCCAGCCTCTCGCATTATTTCCCCACAAAGTGCCACCAGGAGGTTGTAGTTTCTTATTCCCACGAGGCAAAGGTCGACCTGTCCCGATGGGAAGATTGCTGAGAGAGAAGGTTCCCTTCAAATGCAGCTCTGAGGTTTTGGTATTGACGACGAAGGCTTCTCTGCAGTTAAAACCAACAACTGAGCCGCACCCTTTGCCTCCTCCAAGACACTCTATAATTTTTCCTCCTTTTGAAACACAACAAATAAAGGTTTTCAGGTTAAAAAGAAGGGGATTGTGTAGTAATTGGAGCTTTTGAGCCGTCCAGACCGACCTTGGTGCCACCCTCTGCCCCTAGTCGTCCCCAGTTTGAAGGCTCCGCGGCATCTCATCAGCTCGGAGCTGTGGGATAGTTAGTTCTGCATCGAGTGAGTAATCACATGTGACTCGGATGCAGGTGAGTGGCTTAGTGACATGCCCAGGGGTCCCTCTAAGGGGCCTTTCCTGTCTCTGGCCATGAGAGAAGGTGTAGGACGCTCAGTGGAGCTCCTACGAGGGGGAAGCTGGTGCAAAGTGAAGCAAGCCTTGTGCCTTGCCTGTGGGCTGGGGCCACGTGCCAGCAAGCACGGGGACAGTGGAAGTACCCTCCAGGAAGCCAGGTCCACTCGGAAGCAACAGGGTCACCTCTGGCTGCTCAGTGAAGAATGCCACCCCCGACTCCAGAGCCCTCTGACACCTAAGCATAGCTGACAGAGCCAAGGTTTGTTTAAAGTGAAGGAAGACAAAAAGAGTATTTTCTCATTTTGGCAGCGTCGATATGACCCTTATTTTCATAGAATCCAAGGTTTGGAGAGGGACTCACGTACTTTACCTTTCTGGTCCAGAAAGGTGTTCACTCAGCTGTCCCACACACCAGAAAACCTACCTTGTATTTTAAAGTCCAGGGAAGGAGTTTATAAAAATCTTTTTGGAAACAAATACAATCTCTTGTCAGCTCTCAATGAACATATATCGAATACTGACTCTGCAAGGATCTGGGAGCCAAGAGACTAAAGGAAAGAAGACACAGTTCTGCTTTTCAGGAGCTCATGAGAGAGACGTGAAAAGACAGGTGGCGAGAGGAGACGAGTGGTAGATTAAAGCCTGTAGGAGAGGAAGCTGATGTGGGGCTGGGGTGGGGGGGAAAGATGTCTTATAGTAGGTGAAATCCGAGTTGGTCTTCCAGGGTTGGGGGGGGGATGCTGGTGTGAGGAAACCCCATGCATGCTCTCCCTTCCTCTGCCCCCCCCCGCCCCCACTTTGAAAGTACAGCCACTACTCGAATGCAATGCAGGCCACCATGGCTATAAGACGAACCAGGCTTGGTCCCAGCCACTGGAAACTCACAACGGACTAATGTAAATTTCCAGAAACTTGACCTTCCATAGAGATGTGACTCAATGACTCACTTGCTCACTCATTTAACAAATATTTATTGAGCATTTATTCTGGGCCTGGGCCTGTCCTTGATGGGGAAGACCTGTCTCGTGATCACATACATCTCAGTGTTCGTAGTAACATAACACGTTGGATTATCATTAGTATTTTGAAAATGTGAAAATTGTCTTTTTGTTACTTCAAAGGAAAAGATGATTCTAGTGATAAATATGACACTTAAGTAATTTCATCCTTAAAAAAAATTTTGGTCTTTGTAGATGCCAACAATTGCTTCTTTCTTTTTCCAGTTGACAGACAACAGGTTTAATATTTGTTACATTTTTATGTTACAAAATCCACATGAGGTAAAACGTGGCACTGGGTACGGAGATGTAATGGAGTCCGAAGTTCTTAATTTGCCACTCAGTGCCTCCAAGCTCCCTCCTCTGTTCCTTTCCATGTTCTCTGCTCTCTGGATTTCCTCCTCTAGGTTTTTGCATAAACTGTCCCCTCTGCCTGCAAAGCCCTCCCCTTCATCTCCACATGCCTGCAGCCCCTTCCGGGAAGCCCTCTTCTCTTCTATTTCATTGGCTTTTCCTCTCCCTCCTCTGTCTCTGACTTCTTCCTTTACCCCTGGTTCCCCATTTTCTACACTCTCTCTCGTCTTTCCCTGGGTCTCCTGCTCAGACTCATGTTCCCATAAATCACCTGTGTATAGCTAACATCCATTTTATAGGACTAGCCTAGAAAGGTAATGACAAAATAGCTTCCTGATTCTACTATTAAAACTTCATTTTTATATTTGGGTAATATGAAGGACATGAGGGTCTCCAGCGACTAGCGGGGAGTGGTCAGGAGCACAGGTCTCAAACCTCAGATTGGCTGCTTTGTAAAGCTGGGTAAGTAAGTGACTTAGCCTCTCCGAGCCTTAGTATTCTCATCCGTGAAATGGGCTTGCCGTATCACATGAGTATTACATGTGACATGCTTAGCACAGTTTCTAGCAAGTAATAAGCACTCAATGCTTGGTAACTATTGTTATTATAATAATCATGGCAACATCTTCAAACTCTTATGTATAATGTTATTTTTATTAGAAATACTTTGCAAATTCAAACCAGCCATGTGGCAAGCAAAACTCGGATCCATTCCATTATCAAGCTGTGACTGCCTCCTCCCCAAAGATGGAGAAGTGACTTTCCGTACATCCTAGAAGCATTGACAGGTGTCACCAGGAAATGGAACGAACATACTCGACTCTCTTGTTTGTGCCTAAAGACCGTGTCAAGCAGCTGCACACAGTCGTCTTGGTGTGAAACCAGCAGAAGGTGAGCACTGAGGGGACAAACACTTGATTCGGTAACAGGTGCTGTTTATAGCACCCAAGTTCTTTCCTGGAGCCTCTTCATATCTGTGACATGGGCCATGTGCTGCGCGTGCACACATGCCACATTTTGTCACAATGTGACACACAATGTGACATGGCCTTTGGTTCAGACAGTGTAGAGGAACCCTCTGGGTTGAGCTGGGGCTCCTGTTCATCCCCCCACCCTTCTGCCCTGGGCCATTAGGGCTGTCAGGGTAACTGGCTCACATCCCATTAGGAAGAATCACCATGATCGCTAACGGGTAGTTAGGGACAGCGTTCCAGTTTAAAGGATTTCATGGGCCTTGAAAACTCGTGAGTAAATAGCCATTTATCAGCCAGTCACTCGGAGGACGCCACATGGAACCACGTTCCGGGCTTCCAAATGCATAGGAATGTATATCGCCGTGGAGCATAAAAGTTATGTGTGGATGGGCCGTAAAACGGAACAACTGTTTACCTCAGTGAAGGGTTTATTTACATCCTTCCAGTAGATGGTGAAATGCGCTTCATACGAGACCGGCTGCTGATCTCAGCGTCAAGCAGAGCCTACCTTCAGTGAAGCTGCACTGGGCAGACGCCAAGTACAGTGTGATTTCTGGGGCTTGGGGAAGGCCTCTTGGGCTCCCTCCACAACTCATTTTGCCTGCTCAATGCTTGAAATTTCTTGACACTAAAGCTTTATTTCTGTAATTATAGAAAATTCATTCTGACAAATTCGACATTGGAGTAAATGTGAAATACACAAGTAGCTACCAATCTTCACAGAGGCTTTCCATATGTGCAATCGTCTCTATCCTCAAACACTCCAATGAGTCAAATCGTTGGCCCCAATTTTGACTTGTCCGAGGGCATATGCAGATCATGACAGAGCTGGGACTGGAATCTGGTGCTTCTGAGGATTCCTCCTTAGTGATCGTTCCACTAGGGCAGGCTCTTGCATTGAAGACCCTACGAGAGGAAGTGCCTGACTTAAGCTGGTACCAGCCTGAGAGCCAGTCTGGAAAGGTGGAGCTGTGAATATAAGAGTTGGGTCAGCAGGATCCAAAGTCCCCTCCTCTTCCTTGCCGTCTTCCCACTCCAGGGTTGACCCTGCCCAAGGTGGCAGTGGGCCCATGATGGTGCACACACTTCCTCTAAGCTGATTCCATTCCCCCCTTGCCTTCCTGCTGGGATTGGAGTCCTGTTCTGATCCTCAGTCTCGTTGGCTGAAGACCTGGAAACCTGCTGCTTCCTTGCAAGTTTTCTCCCTGAGGAAGCTAAGGTCTGTTCTTTTTGCTTCTATGCTCGGGAGTTTTTTTATTCCTTTGGACAGATCTGCCAGAATCGAATGCTGATTGTTTTTTCCCCCCTCTGACTCCTGCTATTGCAGGAAACTGCCAGTTTTTCATCATTTCTTCATTGAACAAATTTTACTGAGTACCTACTAAATACAAGACACAATCTGGAGTTAATTTACCTCGGCTCTCAAGGAAACCCTGATGAAACATGAGTTTGTCACATGCATTTAGAGACTGTACTTTGTGCTACTGTTGACTAGCTCACAGGATGCCTTAAAGCTGGGCCTTTGTTTTCTACATCTCTCAGTCTGCTCTCAACCACCAGAACTGACAGCTTAGTGGGGGCAATGAAGAGGCTGGAGATGAGGGTGCCTCATGGTTGGGGACAGAACATGGGACATGGGTTCTAGGAGACCTTTGAGACAACATGAGAATTTCTTAATATGACCAAGGCCTGGCTGGTCCTAGCTCCAGGTAAGCAAATGACTCTGCCGAGTGACAGTCAATGAACCAAAGAGGAAGTGAGATAATTTGCAGAAAAGGGTAACAAAGAATGAACATCAGCATCATTGTTTAATAATATTACCTCCACTAGCTGCAATCCTTTAGGTTCACAGATACCAGTGACAAGACTTGGATGCATTTTATCTGAATTTCTACTTTATTTATTTCTCCGCTAGCTTCATTTCTAAAATCACCTTTTCTGAATGACAACTCAATCAATTCAATAACATGCAATTTTACACAGTAGGAACCTATTCCCGTATCCCCACTCCATACTTGTAATTGTCGGCGGCTTTCTGGAAGAGCCTGAGTGTGTTTCAAAGCTAAATTATTTTCATCTCCAGGTTCCTGAGGCGGAATGACACTGAGATGGACACAATTCTGACTCGAGGCTAAGGAGTCTCTCCACTGCCCCTCTTTTCCACATGCATCTCTCGTCTGTCGTGGCCAGAGCTGCCAGCTCACGTTCAATTTCCCATCAGTTCAGCTGTGTTAAGGAATCATTGACTTGATCCGCTTCCGTTTAGAAGCTAAGATGCTGGAATTTATGTTGTTTCCCGTGCTTTTGGGATCCTGCCAAAGTAAATGAAGGTAAAATGAACATGTATATTTTGGCCTTGTCTTCCAGGACCAGGTAAAGTGATGGACAGGATGTACTGCTAGAGGAATTAAGGAGGAGATGGGTTGCACACATTGGCTGATCCACAGAGTCTGTGGGTAATGAACTGGAAAAAAAACCTGCTGATTGAAAATTTGAATCATTAAAAGCTTTGAAATCAACAACTTTTAGAATTTTAATCTTCTATTGTCTGCTTTGGAGTCTGTGCTGCAATGGTCTGAGCCACAGGCCAAATTGTCAATCAAAACGAGCAGGATGTGCTCATGGCCTCTGTTGTTTCAGAGATTATATTAAGCACTTAAAAAGGGTGCAATAATTCTTCCAGGGCACTGGAGTGGTCATCATGGAATACTACTCCCTGGACTTCCATTGATTTAGAATTTGCATTTCTCATTATTTGCAAATGACCCTCTAGGTTCAAAGTATATGGTAATTTGTATTTTTGTCGAAGCATGAATTAGAATTGCACTTGCTGATTGGGATGCTGGGGTGTCGAAGTGGATTACATAGCTGATGGATGAATCTAACACCCTGCCCCCTGCCACCCAAAACAATGAGTTTTTCACTCGTTGTATATGCACGCTATGGGGTAACTTACGTGATATAGTGGTTCTTTGCGAACTGAGGGATTCATAAAGGTCTTAGAAAGAATTACTCATGAGTGTCAGGCTGTATTGCAGGTATCTTTTATGTAATAAAACTTAGTACAGTAATGCCTTTTTTATCTGTGAATGACTTATCTAGACATTAAGAAATAACTTATTTTGTAATCGGTATGTAAAGAAAAGGGCTGCTGAGCAGACAAAATAGATGTTTTCATATCTATCCACACTAAAACTCATGCTCTTAGCTCAAAGGTGACCTCCTCAAATCTTCATCTAGAACTTCCATCTGCCTTTTTCTTGTTAGATCAGACCTCAGGTGCAGAGTTGAAGCCATCATCCTAAGAAGCTCATGGCATCTATCTGTTTATGGTCTCTCACATGGGTTAGTTTATTTAGTATTTCTCCCCTATGTTTTGTTATATGCCTTCCCCCCCCCTCCCTTTGCACTCAGTATAAATTTTCAGGATTTATCCATGTTGGTGAACGTGCATCTGGTTAATTCTTCTGCTATATCATTTTCCAGAGCATGTGTCCTCCGTGTTTTGCTTACAACCCCAGTTATAGACACTAGTGCTGGCTCGATGCTTTGCTGCCACAAAAAACACCATGAGGACCACCCTTTTCTAGGCACCCGGTATGGTCCTGGGGAGTGTTCCTGGGGTGTTAGCCCTAGAATGGGATTACAGGCTATGAGGGAGTTGCACACTTCATCCCACAGAGAACTGCCAACCTGCTCTCTAAGATGACTGGTCCACTTCTCTACCAGGGAGAACTAGGTCTCCTGTTTCTCCACATTCTCATTAACATAAATTAGCATATTTCTGGTTATTAGTGACATAGAGCATCTCTTCATATATTTAATAGTCATTTGGATTTCTCCTGGGAATTTTCTAGTTATGTCCTGTCCATTTTAATATTGGGTTTCTCGTCTTTCTCATTAATTTGTTGGGGTTCCATGTATATTTTAGACACTCATTTTTGTCAGCTTTAGTTGATTGGCAGGTGTGCAGTCAGAGATTCCCTAGTCTTGAGAGAAATATCCATGGCTTTGAGATGGGTATTGGAGAAAGGAAACTAATTGCAACAGAGAGGTCGCAGGAGCAAAATACAGTAATGTTTCGTGAAGGTTTTTATAAAGGAGTAAATTCCCAATGAGTAAAACATGTATTCTATGGAATTGACCATCAACTTAAGCACCAATTCATCACAAAATATTTACTAAGTCATTTCCATAGGCTAAGCACTGCCATAGTGACTGGAGAAATACAAAGAATCACAGTCTGCCCTCAAGACCCTTTCAATCTATTGGGAAATACAACCGTCCTCGAAGAGGGCCAATATTACCAAGCAAAATGTAACAGACCTCAAAAGAGAGTTCCATAGAAATGGCAATAAAGCATTTAGCTCTTTAAAGGGATTTA
Organism: Miniopterus schreibersii; assembly: GCF_964146895.1. Classification (NCBI taxonomy): domain Eukaryota; kingdom Metazoa; phylum Chordata; class Mammalia; order Chiroptera; family Miniopteridae; genus Miniopterus; species Miniopterus schreibersii. Next base: position 18,998,332 of record NC_138119.1, on the reverse strand, counting down.
AAAAACATGAATATATCTTCAATAATATAATGGAAACCAGTGAAGAGGGAGATTCACTCTTCATAACTAGGCCACCAAAGTATTTAAATTCCAAAAAGCAAGGGATGTTCATAGTAAAATTTTGACACCAGTGGCACCCTACTAAGTGAATTTCCTAGAGGTTTGAAATCATTATTGTGACTTTGAAAATAGCTTCCCACACAGTCTGACTCTGTGAAGTCACAGAGTGAACAGGTTTCCAAATCTTCTGGTTTGCAGGTCTCTCCACTTACAAACCACTGAAAACAAAACTAACTCAATGCATGTGCTGACATGAGAATTAGCTAACAGGAGCCATTGCAAAACACTGTGGAAATCTTAAGTGCCATGGAACTAGGTCAATAATGGATGTTGGCTTTACTCCAGTTGCTCCTGAAAGGGAGGAGTTCGATGACAGTCGAGTGACCATTTAACCTGCTAATCAGGCGTCTGGCGGGATGCCTGGTGACAAACGGAAGAAGAAAATTTATAGAAGATGAAGATAAGGGCAGCAAAAGAGATTGAATATCATGCTTTTCAACCCAGGCACTGCAGGTATTTTGGGCAACACTGGTCTTTGTTGTACAGGACTCAGTGTGTTGAGGAATTTGGCATCATGGGTCCTTGTGGAACTAAATGCCAGTTTACCTGCCCCCTCCCCCAATTTGTGAACATAGCAACAACCTCAATATGAAATGCCAATTAATTTCCAAATCCTGTGCCACTCCTCTGGTTGAAAGTCATGGAGACAGAGCCCTAGGAGCCCCTAGGAGACAATATTGCCAGGGGGTTGGAGGGAGCAGAGTTTGAAGATGCAGTTAATGGGGATGCATAAGGTCTAATTAGAATGACAGAAATACTTTAGCATTTGAGTGGATTTCAGACAAGTTAATCCATTTTGCACAGGGCAGCTAGACTATTCTTAAAAATTTGCTTTCATCTCCTCCTGGCTCTGCTGTAAAGCCTTCAGTGACTCCTCATTGCTTACAAATGTAGAACCGCATCCCTAGGCCTGACATTTGCCTTCCTCCCAAAATGCGTTTCCACCCAACCCCCCTCTTCCATTTTCTTATGTGGACTTTCCCGGTTCCAGTTAATAGAGCCTCACAAAAGAATCTTGAATGATCCAGAATGACCAAGATGGGAAATGAACTAATGTTTAACTATTTTGTGACTGAAAATTTTAATTTTAACGAAGGGTTTCAAATGGGGTCAACCCCAAGGCGTAGTGCTTTGCTGCTCTGGTATTGTACTTGTGAGCAGTGGCACACCCAAGTGGTAGAAGTTCACGTTCCCTTTGCAGATGCCTAACTTAGAATGTTGTTCTCCAATGTTGTTCCGATCACAGCCCTCCTATCTGGACCATGGACATTTGTCTTATACCTACCTAAGAGTCCTTGCTTCTATGTTCCCTCCATCCCTTCCATCTGGCCATCTTCTCTGTATGTGCTGTCATTTCCAGGGGACTGCATTTCAGTAGTAAAGGCTTCAACTGAATACAAGATCTGTTGCTACCTGAAAAACTTGTCCATTTGACACGTTGGGGTCTAGAAATGAATTATTTTCTTTGTTATCTGGTTGGTATGATTAACCTCTATTTAACATTGTCTTAAAATTAAGACTATCTATAATGTTGCACAGAAAAAGTATCGTATAAATCCAAATACTCTTAGGACCTTGAACTCATAAATAGAAACCTGACTTTTCATTCACGACAGAAGTCTGGGACTCATTCGTCTCTGCCCTCTCTCCCTTTTCCTGACCAAGGCCAAATCCTAATAATCTAACCTCCTAAGCAGTTCTGAAATGCCTTCACTCATTTCAAGCCTACCGACAAGTCCTTAGTTCAGGTTCTTACCATATCTTACTTGGATTATTACAAATAACCAGTAAACGGTCTCTGCTTCTAGACATCCCCCCTTGGCTCTTCCCCGGAAAGCCCTCTCACTTCAAATCTCACATTTATCATGTTACTCCCGGGCTGGAACCCTTCAGTGTTTCTTTTGTCCCAGGGTACCACCTAAAGGCTGAAGCCCTCTCATGGTCTGGTACCTGCTCAGCTTCCCAGTCTCATTTCCTATACCTCCTCCTTACCCTGTGCCCTCTAGTGGTGCCAGAGGACCACAGTTACAAGATTACATTATTATTTTTTTTTTTCAGGCCAAATTATGCTTTCAAAAAATGCTCTTCTTTCGTTAGTGATTTCTTATCCTTCGAGACCCATCTTTGGCATCACCTCCTTCTCAAAGCCTTTCCTGATCTGCCTGTCTGGGTTGGATGCCTCTCCTGTGTTCTCTGCAAGCTCTTTGTGTATTTCTCTGAATTAGTACTTCCCAAACTGCATTGAAGTGATCTGTTCAGCTGCCTGTCTTGCCCTCTTGACTGTGACCTGGAAGCTAAAATCTGTCTCAGATTCATACTTATAGCTGCAGCCCTCAGCCCAGTGCCTGGAGTAACACTGATGTGTAATAAATGTTTCCTGAAAGGTTGAATAAAAATTTGTAGACTTTATGGGTGAGAGAGGCCTAAGAAAAGTGTGAAGTTGAGAAATAATCTGGTAGTTTGAGGTGGTATTGACAATTTTGGACATTTCAGACCAAAAGATTCCAGATAATTTTTAAGGTCTGTCAACAGAGGATTAGACCAGAAATTTCCATTTGACCTCTGGCATCACCTTTGCTGAGTTGAGAAATTTGAAGGCAGGCCCCTGAATGCAGCAGGTCTAGGATACTGCTGAGGACGGACTCAGCTTCATCAGGAGAGGGTGGTGAGTGGTGCTTATTATTGAAGGGTCCAGGGACTTAGCCTTCTCTTGTCTTGGGGTACTATTGAGGTAGAGGTGTGTGTTTGTGTGTGTATCACACATGTATACATGTACACATGGAGGTCGTGATGACAAGCAGGGTGATTTGAAGAAGCCTCTGGGCAAACAGGGAGCTGTCTCAATCAGCCTGGTTGTAAGGTGCCTGAGATCTTGATGATGGAGTACTTTATTCATGAATTCTATCAGCTAACATTTATGGAGCACCTACTATGTGCCAGACAATATTCTAAGTGCTTTGGGTGCATTTACTTAATAATCTTCACATCAACCCCACGAAGCAGATACTGCTATTGTCTTAATTTTATAGATGAGGAAACCAAGCCACACAGAATTGAAGCAACAGGCTCAAAATCACCCATCTAAGAAATGCCAAAAGCAGGGTCAATCCCAGACAGTCTGATTTGGAAGCCCAGGTTCAGAATAGACATTCTCAACCACCATTCTAGCCTGCCCGTCAGGTGCTGTCATGGTCCAGGGCCAGTGCTGCTCACTCTCTGGAAGCCCAGATCTGCAGGTGATCACTAGGAATGACAAAGGGGTATTGCTCTTTGAGGAGATGTGGGGAATCCCCCCGCCCCCCACCTGGTGGGCCTCTAGCTCCCAGGGCAGCTGATCTGCAACCAGAAAGGAAGTCTCAATGGGAACACATGCAGAGCTGTGATCTGTTGAGGAAGAGCTGGAATCACTGGCCAGACATCACCCTCTAGTCCTGGTTAGAAGTTGGACAGGACCACACAAGGCGGGTAGAGTGAACCCCACCCTGCGAGAACCCTTGGAGTGGAACCTGCTGGGGCTGGAGGCAGTAGCGGAGTAACGTGGCCATGACTGAGAGGCCAAGTGCCAAGATCTGTGCTGGAGCTCTATATAGGTTGACTTTAATTCTCCCTCCAACCCTGCAAGGTAGATATTTGCCCTGTTTACTGATAAGGAAACCATCTCAGGAAGGCTAAGTAGCATGCCCAAGGTACAGCATTAGAAAGTCTCTGAGCTGGGGTTTGAATCCAGTTCTACTTGATTCTAAAGCTCATCTTTTTAACCCATTCCTGCTGCCTCTCCTATACAATCCTCATTTCTTCTCCCCACATCTTTTAAAATATATATAGATTGTCATTCTAAATTATTGATGGAGAGCGATGGCCTGTCTAGCGGACTACACAGTGGAAATATTTCCCCAGGATCTGGGGAGTATCAGACATGCCTCATAAAAATGTAGTGCAAAATTTACTTTGTAGCTCAAATACTATCTTTTCCCTTTTTCAGTAAGAATTTACCTCAAATCCTGTCTTTTTCCTTTTTCAACTTTTTTGCATGCCTGGGAAGTCGGTTTGTGAGCAATAGCTGAGAGGGCAAAGCCCAGAGCACTGCCGTGTGGCTGGAAGGAGGGTTCCAGGGGCAGCAATGGGGTGACAGCTGCCGTGGGCCCAAGGCCTGAGGGCGGAGACCCTGCGCGTCGGAGGGAGGGAGGCTTAATCCTGACGCCAAGGGCACAGCCCGTCGAGGAAGCCAGTGCACATTTCACGTGGGTCAGTGTGGAGTCATGTGCGTGGGGCGTGGGGCAGGGGGAGCCCGAGAGATGGGATCCGCAGGAATGGGGACAGTGGGATACGCAGCTGAAATGAGCCAGTGGAGAGGGACAGGGAAGCCAGGGACAGATGGGAAAGGCACTAAAATGCTAGAGGAGGAGTACTTGCTTGATGGTGGGAAGTGATAGAGAGCATCGTAACTGGGGGAATCAGAAACAGAACGCATTTGGGGAGAAAAAGAGCTTAATTTTAAACAGTTGTATCACATTGGATTTTCAGGGCGTCGTTTGAAAAGGACCCGGTTGGAAATGTTTCCATCGCAGAGACCATCCCTTGCCTTTCAGAGACCCCATAACCTGGGGAACGTGCACCTTCCCCCAGCTATTTGGGACTCCTGAAGGCAGACATGAGCCTTCTGTTTCCAGCGATTGTGGGCCCGCCCCCGGATGAAGCCAGCCTTGGCATAATAAACCAGATAATTATCTCCATCCTTCCTATGACAATAATGGTGTCAAGAATTCATCAGAGGCGTCCTCACAAGTCCCCTGGGAGATTCACGGTAAAGGCTCTGATCCTCCGAATCCGCCTCTGTAGCATCCCGCCAGGGCTCTGTAACGACGGCCGAGGGCCACGTCGAGCCTCCGGAGTAAAGAGCTGTGGAGATGAAAAGGAGAAATACACCCACGGCCGAGCACGGCACCCCCGTCACATGGATGGTCCGGATCAGTAACGAGAAACACGGTGCAATAAATATTGAAGCACACTTGTGTAAACATTCCAGAAGACAATGAAATTGGAACTAATAAGCAGATGGGCTTTTATTCAAGAAGATCATGCCAGATGGACTCAGTACCTCTTTTCTTTTCTTTCTTTGGATGAAAGTGCGAAGTTGGTAGATGAAGGGAAAATGGCACCTTTGATATCATGTATTTGAAGGTGGTTCAAATAGCTGAGTCTTGCAAGAAGTCTGATTTTCAGAATTGGCTCAGAATGCCTGGAATAGAAGCACATACCTGACCAAAAAAGTTGGATAAATGATGTTAATTGGGGAATGGAAAGTGCTGGAACACAGGGCTGGTGGAATAGGCTCAGGAGGGGTCCTGCAAGGGACCATAGAGCTTCGGAGCCTGAAGGGACCTCAGAGATCATCGGTTCCAACCCTCTCATTTAAGGAGAAGGGAACAATCAAGAGGAGACATTGACTTCACACAGCCAGGTGTGGAACAAGGTCACTTGACAATTAGTTTTGCAGTATGGGTGTGAGGCCTACTCTTTACGGAGCATCTCCCTGATCTAGGAAAGGAAATAAATGTGGTCGAGTACAATTCTGAAAGGGTTCTAAATACAGAGATGAAAGAATTGGACCCTGAGCTACGAGCTAACGAAGCCCGAGATAAAGGTCATGCTCCCTGAAGAGGGTGGTGGAGACACAGTGGTGAGGCTCTCCTACAGGTCACACCCCAGGGGTCCCTGTGCAATATTCAAGCCACTTTCAACGCTGTTAATTCATCATTGCTGTGAAGCAAATAGTGCCCATTTGCAGGTGAGAAAATTGCAAAACTCAAGGAGATTTGACGACTTGTCCAACTAAAGTCAAACAGCAAGCATGGAGCCCAGAAAGGACAAGAGCAGGTGTCCTCGGATTCCAGTCAGGCTCAGCCTCACTCACATTGGACCTTGGGTAAAATTCTTATGGAGGCCTTGACTTCCCTCCTGCCCTGTTATGTCCCGGATGCCCCAGAGGCTCCCTTCTTCCTCTGCTGGGCCTTTATACAGACCCCAGGTGCCCTGCACTCCAAACTTCACAGCCCTGGTCTCGGGAATCCTCCAAGGCCTCCTCCCATTCCCTCTTCACCCTTCATCAAAACATACCAGTCTCCTTTCCAGTTTCTGCCGAGATCTGAGCTCAGCCTTTTGTCATCCTAAAAAGCATAAACTGCGGGGAAATTAATTTTCACGACTGCCTGTCCAGGAAATGATTTTAACTCCGAAGCCTGCTTCCTCATTTAAAAAACAAAACACAACAATGATGCCTGGTTTGCCACATACAGCATATAGTGACCTACAGCGAAGGAGCGAGTGTGAACACCACTCAGTCTATGCCTGACAGGAAACAGATGCTCATAAGTATTTATTAAGAGGATTTTAGGTTGGAGACTTTCCTCAGGTCACCTCTCAATAGCTTGTTTTCTTTCTTCTTTGCCCTTTTTTTTGGTTTAATCGTCACCTGATATTTTTTCCATTGATTTTTAGAGAGAGTGGAAGGGAAGGAGGGAGGGGGAGAGAAAGAGAGAAACATCAATGTGAGAGAGACCCATCAATTGGTTGCCTCCCCCCCCCCCCCCAACTGGGGCCAGGGATCAAATCTGCAACCCAGATGCCTTTGACTGGGAATCAAACCTGTGACCCTCAAGTCCGAGGGCTGACACTAACCACTGAGTCACACAGGCCAGGGCAGATCTTTCTTTCTTATGCAGAGTAATTTATTGTCCCAAACCCGTATCGGAACACCCCTACTCTACCCATTCAACAGAGTTCCCTCTGGTTGTCAGAATCTAGTCTTTTGGGTGGGTGGCAGGTAGAAATGGGAGGTGGAATGTTAAATAACATATATATTCTTTTTGTAAAGAGGAATCATTGAAATGTAGGGAAAAAAAAGGAAGCCTATCTGCATTTCCTTCTACTGCTGAAAAATAGCTTTGTTAGTCCAAGTTCTCTGCTCTGGGTGACCCCTGAGGCAATGTTGTGAAACAAAAATCTTGAACTAATTTTTTGTCTTTTTTTTTTTTGTAAAAATCCTCAATGTAGCTTTACTAGGAAACCAAATGCTATGGATTGAATAATTGTATCCCCCTCCCCAATATTCCTATGTTGAAATCCTAACCCCAAGGTGATGTATTACAAGGGTGGAGCCCTTATGAATGAGGTTAGTACCTTTCTAAAAGAGACCCGGAGAGCTCCCTCATCCCTTCGGCCCTGTGAGGACAGAGCAAAAGAATGGCCATCTGTGAACCAGAAAGTGGGTCCTCATTAGATACTTGATCTGGGTCTTCCCAGCCTCCAGACTGTGAGAGATACATTTCTGTTGGTTATAAGCCACCCAGCCCATGGTATTTTGTTACAGCAGCACGAATGGACTCATCCGCCCCATCTGATGACTGCAGTATTTTTCCTTTTACTTCCACAGAGGGGGCACAGACCCCAAGAAATGCCCTTTGCCCTTCTCATGAAATGTGAGCTATTGGAAAGAGCAGTGTCTGGGAAATAGACCTGTCTTTTGTCTTACTTTTGCCACATGAGAGCCGTGGGCAAGCGCCGTAATCTGTGTGGCAGCCAGTCCTGGGCCTGTTGAATTCAGTACTGTGACCTCCCTGAGGGCAGGAAATATAGCTTGTTTACCTACAGTGCTTGATATAACAGGAACACATTTAGTAAACACTTGGGAATCATAACTGTAAATGTTGCCAAACCACATCTTCACGGACACACATCCGTCACTAACAAACATCACTCAGTAGAGTACCAAATGCACGCCGCCTTACGTTAGTCGCTGCCATTGTCACTACCTCGCATAAGAAAGCTGAGCTGTAGGGAGATTAAGTGATTTACCTCTTTGCTAGTGGGTGGCAAAATCAGGATCTGAACTCAGGTCCATCTGCCTCTGTTTTTCTACTAATCTGTATTCAGGATCTAAGCTCCTCACTTATTAATACTTTACAGTTGCAAAAAGCTTTTGACTTTTTAAATGTAAAAGACAAGAGGCTTTTTTGCTCTAAGACAGAGTAAGAAGCAGCCACAGATTCTGAATAGGAAGCTCCCATGGGCTAGAGGGGGGAAAAAATCTTGTCCTTGAGATATTTTCTCTGGGGCCGTCCCTCTGGGGCCCCTCCCTCTCTCAGGACTTAACCTGGTCTGCCTTGGCTGGTGGCCTGTTTCAGAACTCGGATGCTCCATTTCTGCCCGGCCTGTGTGGCTCAGTGGTTGAGCATCGACCCATGAACAAAGAAGTCACTGGGTCAGGGCACATGTCCAGGTTTTAGGCTTGATCCCCAAAACCTGTAGGGGACATGCAGGAGGCAGCTGATTGAGGTTTCTCTCTCTCATCGATGTTTCTATCTCTATTCCTCTCCCTTCCTCTCTTTCTAAGCTCAATAAAAACATATTTTTAAAATTGTTCCATTTCTTCCACTCAGCTGGAGGAGTCAAGGAGGTCAGCAATCACCAGGTCCCTGTATGGGCCACATGTGGCTCAGAGGATACTCCATGAACAAGATGCCTTTTCCATTTCTTCTAGGAACTTCTAGTCTAGAGAGAGACGGAGAAGTATGTATACAGCTTTTATAAGGAGGTGATTACAGAAAGCTGAGTACGTAAGTAAGCACATGAGGTCACATAACAGCCTTGGGAACTGGGGAGCGCAGGCTACAGACAGTGGCCTCTGTGCAGATGAGCAGGCTGGCCCCGGGTAGGGCGGAGGGAACCTAAACACAGCCCACAGGCTATGGCGAGCACTGTAGGTTTCGACTGAATTTTCATAATTTTCTTCTTACCTAGAGCTGCCACATTCCAGGGCAAATCTCCTCCTGAATCATCCCCCATTTTTTTTTTTTTTAAATCCTTACCTGAGGATATTTTTCCCATTGCTTTTCAGAGAGAGTGGAAGGGAGAGAGGGAGATACATTGATTGGTTGCCTCCCGCACCAGCCCAGACTGGGGCCAGGGATCGAGCCTGCAAACGTGCCCTTGGCTGAATCAAATCTGTGACCCTTCAGTCCCAAGGTGGAGGCTCTACCACTGAGCCAAAACGGATAGGGCTCACCCCCCATTTTTATTCACTAAGGCCACTGTACCTACTCTCTGGCTGTAAGATTAGAACCCCCCATCTTCTTCTTCTACCTCTGCTTTGTTGGGGTCTAGAACTCCCACGTCATAATGAGGTCATTTTAGTACTTCAGTAACTGAAGGGGTCCATGCCACGCCTGCTTCATATCGAAAGCCTCAAAACAAGTAATATCACATCTGGGAACTGTCAGTGCATTTATCTGGCATATGTTAGTATTCAGTGGCAAATGGGAACTTTGAAGTAGGCCGTGAAACCCAGTTTACGTGTGTGTTTGTGTGTAAAACGCGTAAACAGCATCCCAAGTGGCTTTTACTCAATTATCTTGTTTCCTCTTAACCTTCCCATGGCTATTAGTGAGCATATCTTATATATATGTTTTTCTCTTAAATCTTCCATTGCAATCCCCAGTTGAAAGACTCTCTCTCATACTTTGATAGGTTTGATTAATGTCTTTAGAAAAAAAGATTAGTTTTTCTTCCCATGGTTAGCATTACTGCAGACGACAGAAGCTGGGGTGCTGGAAGAAAGCCTGGGAGGAAGGCTTCATCTTGTGTGTGACCTCCACACTCACGAGGAGCCAGCAGTGACGGGGCATCTCAATTGCCTCCAATCTTCAAGCCTGTCCTATTACTGTCGTGGCAGCTAAAGATAGAAATCCTCCTATTTTCCCATATCGTAGGAGAGCTCTTTCCAAACATCCTGTTTATTGTCCCCAAAGCGAAAATATCCCTCACACTGTGAAATATTGCATGCTCAACTTTTTCTGGTTTTCTTTTCATTTTTTCTCTCCTCAGGTTTTGCAAATTAACTCCAAAACTACCTTCTGCAGTGACGTGAGTCTGCCCAAGGGATGTTTTTACCCTGAATAACAATAACTCCCCTAAGAACCGAAATTTCTTTTTGCAGGCGATATTATTGTTATTTGGGACTGATGGACTGTCAGTCTTTTCTGCTGGAAACAGAAATGCTAATCAGGGCCTTTAGAATGATGGAACTGGGGACTCACACTTCGAGATTAGCTTAGGCTCACGTTGTCAGGGGTTGGGTCGAATTCTGTTTTTGTAGGTCCTGCTGGAGATCAGGCCTGTAAGAAACTCTGGCAATCGAGAGAATGTCCTAACTGACCTCACTGTGGTACAGTCCTGTGCCGCAGACCCATGCTTTGGTCAAGGACAGACGGCATATGCCCCGGTGGTACAGAAGATTGTACTGGAGCTGAAAAATTCCTGTTGCCTGGTGACGTCGTGGCTGCTGTGATGCTGTGGCCTGTTGTAAAGTTGTAGCTGTGCTAACTGCAGCTGAAGTAGAACATCTTAGCAGCGGAGGTGAGGTTGTAGCTGTCATAATGTGATAGCCCTGGTAAGGCTGCCAGTTGCAAAGTTGTAGCTGTGGTGACATTGCAGCCGTGGTAACGTCATAGCCGTGGAAAGGTCATAGCCGTCACAAGGCTGCAGCCATCCCAAGGTGGTGGCGTGACGCCTTACTCACAGTTATTGATATAGAATAGGAATATAAAGAAAAATATTTTTGTGTAGCTGTACAATGTGTGTTTAGAGCTAAGTGTTATTTCCAAAGAGTCTAAAATTTTTTAAAAAGTTAAAAGTGTGTAAGGTAAAAAAGTGACACTAACCTAAGGTTAATTTATCACTGAAAAAATTTTGTTTTATAAATTTAGTGTAGCCTAAGTGTGCAGTGTTTACAGCCTGCAGGACTGGTATGGTGCTGTCCTAGAGCTTCACATTCACTCACTGCTCACGCACCCAGAGCAACTTCCAGTGCCTTCCACAGGTGTACCATTTTTTTTCTTTTATATTGTGCTTTTACTATATCTCTTCTAGATAGATTTAGACACATAAATAGTTACCACTGTGTTATAATTGCCTACGGTATGCAGTATAGGAACATGCTGTGCAGGCTGGCAGCCTGGGTGTGGAGTGGGCTGTTCCATCCAGGTTTGTGTAAGCGCCCGATGATGTTCGCACAATGAAAAAATCGCCTAATGATGCATTTCTCGGAAGATATTCCCATCGTTAAATGATGCATGACTGTACGTTTTTCACCAAATTACATTAGCATATAGAACTCCAATTATTGACTTCTTTACTTGTGGTTTCTGGGCAAAAGTCCAGTTTATAGAAGCATCCTTGCATACTCACACTTGAGTTGAGAGTCATTTATTTATTTTTCTTTATTTTAGAGATGGCTAACATGATCCAGAAATGTAGTGTGACTTTGTACTTTGATTTATCCACCGAACCCCTCCATTAAGCTGCACTCAAGCCTTCCCTGGCAAGAGCCATTTTGCATCTAAACTAGAGAGGGAGGAACAGGCAGGGGGTTACTTGCCAGGGACAACAGAGGACCTGCCCGTTGTTAAGCACCTGCTGGGTGTCAGGCAGTGGATGGCACTATACTTACAACATCTCCTCTGGTAGATAATATCCTCATTTTGCAGATGAGGAAATTGAGGCTTAGTGAGGTTAAGTGACTTGTTCCAGGTCATCTAGAAGCAAGCACAAGATTAGTGGCTATTTACTTTGGAAAATAGTCTGGCAGTTCCTCTAAAGTTTAAACATAGGGTTACCATATGACTCAGCCATTTGACTCCCAGGAGAAATGAAAACATATGTCCACACAAAAACTTGTACACAAATGTTCATAGCAGCATTATTCATAATAACCAAAAAGTAGAAATAACCCAAATATCCATCAACTAATGAATGGATAAATAAAATTAGTCTGTCCATGCAATGGGATACCATTTGCAGTAAAAAGAAATGAAGTGTTGGTGCATGCTAAGCCTGGATGGACCTTGCAAACATTATGCTAAGGAAAAGCAGTCAGTCACAAAGGGCCACATATTGCATGATTCCATTTATATGAAATGTCCAGAACACAGAGAAAATAGATTAGTGGTTGCCCAGGGGATGGGGGCAGAGAGCTTAGGGGAAGTGGAGAGTAACTGCTAATGTTTAAAGAGTTTCATTTTTGGGTGATGAAAAATACCCCAGAATTGATTCCAGGTTTAGTTCTAAATTGGTTCTAAAAAATAATTGGTTTTAAAATGGACTGTAATAATGGTTGTACAACTCTGTGAATATACTAAAAAACCATTGAATTGTGCACTTTAAATGGGTGAATGATATGGTATGTAAATTATATAGAAATAATGTTATAAAAAACTAGAGGCTACTATCCACTGTTCTGATGGAGGCAATGCTGCTCAGATCGGGAGTAACCAAGATGTTCTAATGAGAGTAACCCAGGTTCCATCTAGCAGCAGCAGTGTTGGGCTTTTACCATAGTTACCAAATGCCTGGCACTGTGCTAACCACCTTACATGCATTTTCTAATTTAATCACCACACAAACAGCATGAGCTCAGTGTTACTTTTACTTTCTAGAAGAGGAAACAGGCGTAGGGGCTTAGTAATTTTCTCAAGGTCATGTATCTAATAAGTACTACAGCTGCCTGTTACTGAACAGAAACTTTAAAAATAACTGTTTACTTCTCTAAGTCCCAGCATTGTGTAGTAGCGGCTAACAGAGTAGACTCTGAAACCAGATGGCAAAACCAGAGTTTTGCCTCCTGGGTCCTGTGTAAATGTGAGCATGTTGCTTAAACTCTGTACTCCAGTTTTCTCACCTGTATAATGGCATAATAGAAGTATTAGACTAACAGAGTTGAAGATTAAGTGAGATAATATGTAGAAAGCATCTAGGATAGTGCCTGGAACCTAGTAAGTGCTCAATACAAGTAAACTATTATTATATTCAGTCTGTTGGGGGAGGAGAGTAGAGGAATGAATAAGTCACAGGTTATGGCTCAGCTACAGTCTGGTGGGGAAGACAGATGTAGACATAATTGAAATAAGGAGCAATGGGGAAAGCAAGCAGGGTGTCCAGCAGGGGCATGGAGATGGAGTGACTAACGAGGGCCACTCACTCTTGGGGTCCTAGATCTTTGGTCTTTTAGGCTCTGGTACAAGAGTGTTTATAGCAGCAGGATTTTTTTCCCTTTCCCTCAAGGTTTCAGGCATACACAAGCATTATGAGATCTGGTTAGTTTCATGATTGTATTTTTTGACAGGTTGGTAAAAATTTAACACTTGAAAGGACAGAGCGGGGAGAGTAGAAACAAATCTTTTATTTGGGCTTCTTGAATATTTACCTTAGTTAGATCCTTAGGCTAACGTGCTAGAGCAGATAGGTCAGGAGATGAGAAGTCATGAAAGGACAGTGACTGAAGTGTGTTTTCTCATATTCTAATTATACTGAAATCAGGAATGTTAGAGATTAGCTATTTATTGATAATATGAACTGTTAAGATTAATAAGGAAATATGTCCATGTATATGTGTTATGTAATAAGTGAGAACACCTCTGTCAAGTATTCCTTCAGAGCAGTCATCTATCCTTCCAAAGAAGGACCAGAGTACTTGGAGGGCGACCTGAGAGCCCACCCTGGATGCACCTTAGTCACCTGGGGAGCTTTTTTTTTTTATTTAAAAAAAATTTTAATTTATCTTTATTGTTGAAAGCACTATAGGTGGCCCATTTTTCCCCCCAGTTGATCCCCTCCACCTCACTCCTACCCCTTCCCCAGGCCGTCACCTCGTTATTGTCCGTGTCCATGGGTTATGCATATATGCATATAGCTTCTTTGGTTAATCTCCTCCCACCTTTCACCTCCCTTCCGTTTTCCCTCTGAAATATGATCATCTGTTGCATGTGTCAATGTCTCTGGATCTATGTAGTTTGTCAGGTTCTTTTGTTCATTAGCTTCCTCTTAAAGAAGACCCTTCAACATTTTCTGTAGTGCTGGCCTGGTGGTGATGAACTCCTTTAGCTTTTCTTTGTCTGAGAAGCTCTTTATCTGACCTTCAGTTCTAAATGATAGCTTTGCTGGGTAGAGCAATCTTGGTTGTAGGTTCTTGCTTTTCATTACTTTGAATATTCCTTGCCACTCCCTTCTGCAAGGTTTTCGTTGAGAAATCAGCTGACAGTCATATGGATGTTCCCTTCTAGGTAACTAATTGCTTTTCTCTTGCTGCTTTTAAGATCCTCTGTTTGTCTTTAACCTTTGGCATTTTAATTATGATGTGTCTTGCTGTGGGCCTCTTTGGGTTCCTCTTCTTTGGGACCCTCTGTGCTTCCTGGACTTGTAAGTCTATTTCTTTCCCCAGGTAGGGGAAGTTTTCTGTGATTATTTTTTCAAATAGGTTTTCAATTTCTTGCTCGTTCTTCCCCTCTGGCACCCCAATAATACGAATGTTGGACCTCTTGAAGTTGTCCCAGAGGCTCCTTATACTATCTTCATATTTCTAGATTCTTTTTTCTTTTCACTCTTCTGGTTGAGTGTTTTTTGTTTCCTCACGGTCCAAATTGCTGATCTGATTCTCAGCGTCCTCTGCTTTACTGTTGATTCCCTGCAAATTATTCTTCATTTCAGTTCGTGTAGCCCTCATTTCTGATAGGTATTTTATTATGTCATTGATGTTCTCACTTGTTTTTGTAATAGTCTTACTAATATCCTTGAGCATCCTTATAACCATTATTCTGAACTCTGTACCTTGCTTGGATCTATTTAATTTAGTTCCTTTTCTGGAGATTTCTCCTGTTCTTTCCTTTGTGACATGTTTCTTTGCCTCCACATTTTGGCTGCTTCCAGGTGTTTGTTTCTATGTAGTAGGTAGAGCTGCTATGTCTCCTGGAATTTGTAGAGTGGCTTTGTGTAGTAGGTGTCTTGTAAGGGTCCAGTGGCTCAGCCTCCCCAGTCACCTGAGCTGGGTCTTCTAGGTGCTCCCCTGTGTGGGCTGTGTGCACTGTCCTGTTGTAGTTGAGCCTTGGTTGCTGTTGGCGTCCCTGGGAGGAATTGACCCCCAGGCCAATCGGCTGCAACTACAACCAGAGAGCTGTTGTGCTGGAGACACCCTTATGGAGCAGGATTTACTTCACTGGGGCTTTGGTGTTCACCAAGTGCGCCCCTTGAGTGTGTCACTTGTGGATGTGGTAGGGTTGTAATCCAGTGTGGTCAAGTCTGACTACCAGGTGCACTGTCTCTGGGGCCTCCAGGGAGGTGCAAAGTCAGCCCCTGCCAGTGCCTTGCCCAGGGCCACCCAGCATGAGCTACACAGCAAACCGTAGTTGGCTGCTACTTGTGCTGGGCTTGGCGGTGTCCAGGAGGCCAAGCTATGAGCCAGTGCAGCTGCCGCTAGTGCCAGGCCTGGGGCCACTTATCAAGCCGTATGGGGCAGCTGCTGCTTGTTTGAGAGATTTTAGGAAAGTCCTAAGCATGAGGCTCGAGAGGCCACTTGCACAGAAAAGCCCCTGGAAATGGCCTGGATGAGCTGCAGGTGGGGAGGGGCGGGGCCTCCGGGATCACGGGGCGGGGCCAAAGGTGCGCGTCAGGTGCTGGGGATTCAAACATGGCGCCTGCCTGCCGGCTGTGCGGGGAGGACTCGCCACAGGAGCCATGGCCTCTGCCAGCCCTTCTGCCTGGGAGGAAGCCCCCTTCAGCTCTCGCCCCGATTCCAGGCAGGTTAGTTCCTCCCCGAGTGTCCCGGGTCCTTTCAAGCTGCTGCCCGGCGCTGGGCTCCGAGGGAGCGTCCGAGTGAGTCCGTTTGCGGGGCCCCTTAAGAGGAGAGCCTGGGGCTCCCGCAGCCTCCGAGTCCCTCGCTGGTTTCACAGCCCGAAGCTGTGGGGACGTCTCTTCCCGGCCCTGGAGCCCTGGGCTGGGGGCCTGCTGTGGGGCTGGGCCCCCTCACTCCTCCGGGAAACCCCCACCGCCGAGATTCCCTCCCGGGTTTCAACCGAGGCACCGGGTGTGGGCCCGCGGCCGCGTCTCCGAGGTCCAGCCCAGAACCACCCGCGTCTCCGCCCCTCCTCCCGGTCTCGATGCTTCTTCAGCTCCCTGGTTGCGGGGCTTCTGTTCAGCCGGATCTCAGGAGGCCCTGAGTGATGGTGGTTCTGTGTGTTAGTTGTGATTTTGACGTGGTTGCGGGAGGCGGGGGTGCCGCTGTCACCTACGCCGCCATCTCGTTTCCCAGCCCCTGGGGAGCTTTTCAGACTCACAGCTGCGAGGCTGGACCTCACCGCAGGCCAGTCGAATCAGACTCTGGGGCGGGCCTTGGCATTAGTGCTCTTCTTTTAAAATATCCCCCGGGCACTTCTCATGGACCCAGGGGCGAGAAGCGCCGGACGAAGCCCTCTGTAGATGGGGAGGCAGGTGGCGTCTGCCAGAAGCCTTGGCATGTGGCGGGCCAAGGGTAAACCACAAGTCTCGCCCAAACGAGTGTGGAAGTGTGTCAGCCGCCCTGGATGTTTCCGCGGTCACTTTCCAAGAGACCTCTCTGAGCTTGGACTGAAGACGTCCCAGCACAGGGCCAGGGAGGAGGCTGGAAGGGTGGCTGCAAAGGAAGGAGGTCAGCTTGGGTAACTGGAACAGGCACTGATCTTTCAGCTCCTTCATAGCTATAATTTTGAGATTTCCCATAGCCAGGGACTAGGTACCAAGGGGGAGGTGTGAGGGAGGGGCAGGGCGCCCAGGAATCCTGGAGCCGCAGACCTTGTCTCACTGGAGGTGCTGGGCTGGGTCAGCAGAGGGCTCAGGTGCCCGTTGTGAGGGTTGCAATGTCCCCGAGAGCCGGCTTCCCCAGCAGCGCCGGCGGGCGGAACCTCACCTGGGGACTCTCACTGTCACTCCACAGCAAGCCCATTAGGATGATCAAAGAGTCAGTGGAGAGTTTGTGGAGTGTGACTGTGACCACGGGAGCCTATTTCATCTTTCCCTGAGCCACACTGCTGAGGGGCGGACGACTCACTTGTGTTTTCAACCGGACGAGGGCATCAGTCAGTCACACAGCTCTGAGCACTGTGCTAGTGAGCAAGCAGCGTCCCGGAAAAGATACCTGAAGTTTCTATGGGCAGCCTGTCTCCTCCAAGATCTAAACTCTCTCTTGGCGAAGGATGTTGTTGGGTCCCACACTGAGTTGGCGGAGACCAGGGGAAATGTAGGCTCAAGGAAGGAACATTTTCATTGTACTTGAATTAGGAGAGTGGGAACCCCTTCTCTAAAACACACTTGAGCGAACAGCCTGTGCTGCCTGCTGTCTGCTTCCTTCTCCAGAATCCTTCTGCAGACTTCGACCACACCACCCTGTTCCCTCTCCCCCTCTCCCCTTCTCCCCTTCCTCCCAGTGAGTCCATCTCAACCATATGCACGTGATAGAATCTCACACACCGGCCATTTATTATTGATCAGCTTCTTTATCTTGGATAGCACGTCACAAATAGTCAAGACTGTAGCTCTTGAAGGTAGGTTCACGGATTTAAGGTGAAGGAACACTATCCATATACTTTTGGGTTCAAGGATGTCTGATAGCCATCCAGTAAAAACACACACACACAAAACACCAACCAAACAAACACATACACAAAAAGCCATAAGACTGCTGGAGAGTGGAATTTTACTCACTGGAGCTGGCTTGGACTTTAGATATGAAACGTTTGATTTATAGTTTCTATTTCACTCTGATAGGAAACTCTGCTTACCCTTATTGGAAGGTCGAATATGTTGGGTTCTTTTGCTAAGGTAGCTGTTAAAATTTATTTCACATTCAAGGAAAGGGGTGCTTGTTACTCACCATGTTCCCATTTTAATTATGATTTTTCCTGGCATCATTTTTTAACAAGAATAACCTAAGGCCTGCAAAAAGTGTTTTTCCCTAATCAGTTCATAGGCCCACCTCCTCCTCTCCAACTCAGGGCTCTAGCTGTTGCTACACAGATGAAATGGAGAGCTGAGCGTTTGCCTGGTGAATCTGAACTGTGTGGAGTCAGCAGTCAATTAGTTTAGTTCAATTACGAAAATTCTTTCCTCTCCCTTCTTTTGCTCTATGAATCACCACCTTAACGCTTGCTGCTCCCTCTGCCCTGTGTTGAAGCCCCTCCTCCTGTCTCTGCTGACCCCAGAGCCGCCCTCTGTACCAGATGACCATGGCTCCTTGCCCACCTTATTTGTATTTATTGAGCACTTACTATGTGTTGAATGCTATTTAGAAACTTACATACATTGACACAATCCTACGGAGAAACTGAGGCCCAGAGAGCTTAAATAATAGCCCCGCTTCCCAGGATAAGGGGGCGGGGGGGGGGGGGAGAGAGAGAAGCAGATCAGGTGTATTTTGTAGGAACTGAATTACTTACACCTTCTATCCCCCACCTCCCTGCAACACCGGGCTCTACTATTGAGGATGTCTCCATTGGGCAGGGCTCACAGAGACTGCTCTGTGAGGACGCTCTCGGAGTCAGCCAGTGAGAAAGCCCTATTGCTGCAGGGTCTGAATCCCTGTGGTCAGAACCTCTGCCCCTATGGGCACTTAAAATAGGCAGCCATCTATCTCAGGTCCTATTTATTGCCTTTGCTATAGTACCTTTCAAATATAATTCTCTTACTCATTTGCTCACTTGCTTACTGTCTGTCTCTGTGATAGAGCATAAGTCCCATGAAGGCAGGGGCCACAGTCTCTGGGAGCCTAGCACCCCGCTTGGCCCACAGAAGTACTCCAGAAGGACCTTCGGGTAAATGAGTTTTGCTATAGATAAAGCAGATTTCTCTGGGGAACTCCCCCAAAACAAGATCTGATTTCATTTTTAAAAAAGCACAGGGCATAAGATGACTCCAGGAACTCATCTGTTAAATAATTGAGTAAAAATGAGACATTTAGAACATCTTTGCTGGTCCCTGGCACAGCTGTGGAAGACATTGAAGATGTGACTCTCTGCACCTAAGTCTTGTTACCGTAGTTACTGACAGTTATCATCCTAAGTGTAGCGCTAGAAGTGAAGCTATAGGTTTCAGTTTCACTTAAAGTATTGACTTCCCACCCAGGGCCCCATCAGCATTTTCTCTTTTAACAGCAGCCCGCTCCTGCTGCTTTGTGAGAAAAGACTGCATACTTGATGGACCTAGTGTGTGTGTGTGTGTGTGTGTGTGTGTGTGTGTGTGTAATTCACAGACACTCTGCACAGCTGAGGTGTTGGAGTGGAGCAAGTGGGGCTGGCAGCGGGAAGGCCTGTATTCCCAGCCAGGGCCACAGGCAGCTCACAGTTTATGTTGAGACTGGTGCCCTCATTTGGAAAAAGGGGTAACTGATTCCTGCTTCACAGACCACTGCAGGGCTCAATTAAGAGAATGCACAAAGAAATGCTTCTGGCCCAGCACACAGACATGTACAGAATTACCTGGGAGCAGCATGGCAGGACAAGAGCATTGGTATCAGACGGGCCTGGGCCCAAGTCCCAATTCCACTACTCATTAGCTGTGACTGTAGTTACTCAAAAATCTCTGCACTTCAGTTTTGCCATGTGCAGAATGGGGAGAATACTATCATCCTGGCATGTCCTGAGGGCTAAAGGGAATGATACTTGAGAAGCTCTTGGCACCTGGTAGGTACAGTAGTAATATTTTCCCCATTGATTTGACTTTGTCACTTAACCAGATAATGCCACCATATCAGTTTTCTATTGCTGTCATAACACTTCCACTAATTCAGTGGCTGAAACAGTACAAATCTGTAATCCAGTGGGAGGGGCTGTTTCTCTCTACCTGTTCCACAAGGCTGAAGTCAAGGCATGTTGCAGGCTCTGGGCAAAATCTGCTTCCAAGCTCTTTCAGGTTGTTAGCAAATTGAGTTCCATGTGGTTGTAGGACTGAGGTCCCCGTTTCCTTCCTGGGTGGTGGCTGGTGGCTGGGGAGTTGCCCTCAGCTTCTAGAGGCTGCCCCCATTGCTTGGCTTGGTGGCCCCTTCCTTCCTTTATCTCCAAAACCAGCGCAGCTGGTGAAGTCCTTCTTCCCGCGTCACTCTGACTTCCTCTTCTGTATCCCTCCACCCCCTTTAAAAAAGCCCACCGGGAAAATCCAGGATAACCCACAGCCCTATTTTAAGGTCTGTAACCTTAGTTTCACTTGCCAGACTTTTGCTAGGTAACCCTTTTGTGCTAATGTAACACACAAGTTTCAGGGATGGGAACATGGTCATCCTTGGGGGCCATTATTTTTTCATCACGGCCATATGTTGATAACCTATTGTTTCATATGTATTAACACCGTCTCATCAACATGTAACATTCACAGTACTTAGCTCAAGGCCTCACATCGAGCAATCTTTGACTAATACGAATTTCTCTTTTTGGCATTGATAAACAGAGGACAATAAGTGTCTTATCCACAGGTCCTAGAAAATCTACCTGGCTGAGAATCATCTCCTTTGATATGCATCTTCGGTTTTCTCCCAGAAACCTTTCTGATCCCAGCCCTTGCCCACCAGGCTGGTTCAGTGCCAACTCCCTGTGTTCCTGCACCATCGTCCTTACCTTGTTTAATTGTCCATGTCTCTTCCACCAGACTCTGAGCTTCCATTTATTTATTTATTTTATTGATTTTAGAGAGGGGGGAAGGGAGAGAGAGGAGAGAGAAACATCGACGTGAGAGAGAGAGACATCGATCAGTTGCCTCCAGTACATGTCCCGAACTTGGATCAAACCCACAACCTAGGTATGTGCCCTGACCTGGAATCGAACCCGCGACCTTCCAGTGCACAGGACGATGCTCCAGCCAACTGAGCCACATTGGCCAGGGCCAGACTTTGAGCTTTTAAAGGACAGAAACTAACGTATTTTTTTCCTGGTATCATTTAGTAGAGTGTCTCATACATAGTAGATGCTCAATAAATGTTTATTGAATAAATGAAAGATGAGAAAAATCTATTGCACAGTTAAAAGTAATTGATCAAATAATTACTGGTTGGAACGAATCCCTTAAACAACATAAATATTAAAACATTTATTCAAGAAGGAGAAATGAATATAGGTGGTGTTTGTGAATTGTCTAGGCCCAGATCTCGTGGAGGAAATCTTCTCTAATTGCTGCTGACTCCTGGTAACTATTGCACGTGGAATTTACTGAATGACTTTGTCTCTTTTTTCTCTGAATGTGTCAGGGAACAAATAAACACAGTATTGGAATAAGGCCACATTGGTGTGGCCTTCTTATTTGCTTACTTACTGGCACTTCTATCTAAGAGCAAAATTGGACCCTAGTGTTATTTCTCTTGGAAAGTCACAAGTACCTTTTCCTGCTGCCCCTCCCTCCCCCACACGTCGAATGGTCATTTTCTCTCCTTTTTGTGAAGTGTCCTAACAACACGGCAAGGAATTAGTGGTCAATAATGATCACATAAGATCAGTGTCCACGGGGTGGTATATCTACCGTTGCTGTTTGTGTGTTTGTTTTCTGTATTTTTAAATATTGTCTGTTGCGGTTTGTCAGCCTGCCCCCATTGACTTCAGATTAGTCAGGGGGCTTAGTCAGGGGGCCCGATCCTCCCACCTGGGCCAGGATCTCGTCACAGCTGTTTTGAGCTTGGCTGGTCCTTTTGCAATAATTGCTCCCACTCAGGGACTTTGGTCTTTTGATATTTATTTTTAGGTTCAATATAGTCTCCATTATTGTAAAGGAACAGTTTTATTATCTGAAACAAGCAACCACAAATGAAAAATTGGGGCCAAATCACAGGCCTCAGGACCCAGATGAGAAATAAAGAAAAATTATTTATAGCCATAAGTGCTTTCTTTGCAGTTTTCCTTCTGTCTATTGGGCTGGGGCACATTTTCTCCCATCTCAGACCAGTGATTAGGCATCAGCTTATGTCTTGATGTTACAAATGTGCTGTCCTCTATTGGAAGTCTGGGAATCCTAATTTCTTTTGAATTCATCTCTCCATTTTGGAATCAGAATCCAGCTCATGTGTGAGGTTCATGTGCCATTCAACAGTTTTAGTGAAGCTGGTTCTCAGTGGCCACCTCTGATTGACCTCCCTTGCATAATTACTTTCAATTCAGCTTATATTTATAGAGCACCCATTGTGTGCCAAACACCATGCTAGATGCACAGATGTCTAAGACATGGTTCCTGATTTCAAGAAGCTCATGACTTGGTCAAGGAGACAGACATATGAAAATAAGTAGAAAGGAAGCTGACGTGTCTTAGGTTTTCCGTATGCCTGGCATGCATGATTTTGGGAAGGTGATGTAATTAGAACATGGGGTGGTCAGGAAGGGCTGCACAGAAAGGAATGCAGCCAGAACCCCACTGGCATCTTCCTGTCCTCCTCACACTCTGAGCATTACTAGAACCATGGTGGGTTATTTCAGTTGTATCACAGTGGGTGGCTGCATGGTCAGGAGCAACTTGATGACGCGTGTCCAGCAGACCTCATCCATTAACACAAACCAGAGACTGATGTGCCAAGTGTTATGTGAACCTATAGATGCATATGTGGTGGCCCAGCTGGCTGGGTATGCAGAGTGAGCACCCCTCTGCCCCAGCCGCCTCACTCCCTTGACTATCCCAGAGTTCTTTCTCCACTGTGACCCCTCTTGAGGAATTCATTCATCCACAGAGTCTCTGAACAAAGCAAAGTTTTAGCTGCATTGAGGCGAGCTCTGTAGTAAGGCCTATAAAGGCTTCCTTGACCCGGCCCTGACTGCCACCCCTATCTTCTCTCCCAGAATGCCCACCTTTCTCTGACTGACTCAAGAGGCTATTCAGTTTCCGCTCACACCTCCACACCTTTGACTGCCTTTCTCTCTGCTTAGGATGATCCTCCCAGAAAGTGTGGGAGGTGGTTTGGGGAGGGGAGTTCGAGGACGAGAAAATGAGTGAATAGGTGATTGCAATAGCCTAGGTGAAAGATATGAAGCCCTGAATGTAACAATTGGAAATGGAGAGAAATAATCAGATGAAATGGGTATTTAGGAAGTTCAGAATCTACAAGATTTGATGACCAATTAGATATAGGGGGTGATGAAAAAGATTCTGTGATAACCCTGAGGGTTTGGGCTTGGATTGGATTTTCTATAATTACCTGTATCCCTTAGAGAAGTCTGTCAATGCAAGCTACAAACCAACATTCTGTGTAATTAACTTTTATTTTTAACATGGTCCAAGTTACATTTTAACAAAGAAAAATGTGAATTGATTTAATGTCTAGGCAATGTTACCTTCCATTTTTGTTACTTATCGAGTGATACCAGTTTTTTAATATAAAACTAATTAAAAATGATAATAGAGCGAGTATGATGAACTGTTTGAATGTGCAGAGGATTATGATGGTATTTTCTTTAGCATTAATAGTTATAGTTTAGAATTGGTGTGTCCTAATCTTTTATATGCACAATCCAGATTTTAAAAGAAAATACATTATAATGACTAGAAGAACATTCCTAGTGATTGGGTTAAGGACCTTGGATATATGCTTGGGTCCTGTTCTCCACCACTGGAAAAAATGGGAGACATTTTCAACATTGCTTATTTTGATGTTTCTATGTTCAGAATGCTGGCTGAGAAATGCTGGCATTTTTCTCACTACTCCACAGACCCTGGAAAGAAAGGATGTTTTTTTAGTGTAACTCTGGTATGTTTGCATCTTTTAGTTTTTAAAATAGTCTCTTGCCTGCAATAGTGACATCTCTCGAATAGCTTAGGTTCCAAACACTGAACTGAGAAGCAGAACCAAGTTGTTTAGGGTTCTGTGAATGATGCATAATGTCACATCTTGATTGTTAACAAAGCACAGAGGAAAGTCCTTCAGTCTGACATCTAATTAATTCTTAAGAAAAAGATTATCTTTTTTTTTTTTTTTTTGGGTAGTAAGTGTTGGATCTGTTCACAAATATTTCTGGCTTTCTCCCCTCTAGGCACATTGTAGGACTGAACTTCCTGAACTATGGCGTAAAAGAGTCATCATATGACTGACTTAGGCCAATGAGATGTAAGTGGAAATGACATGTATCATCTTTGCGTGAAAGTTGGTAAGAGCTAGTATATGGTTTGCCAATGTCCTTTCCCTTGTCATGGTGAGCAGGGGTGCTCCAGGTGGTGGAGGCTCCACTAATTTTTATTCCTGAGTTAAGCGATGTGGGAATGAGTGCCAAGCAGATTTGCAATCTTTATTGTGTTAAGCGACTGAGATTTAGGGGTGTGTTTGCCAAAAGCCCACCCTGACTCATACAAATGTGTAAATAACCCTTTATTTACACATTTTAAAATACTGCTTATATTTCCTGATTACCATATGTTCATTGTGGAAAATTTTGAAAGTACAAAAAATAAACATCCACTAAAATTATCTACATAAAAATAATTCCTGTTATATTTTCATATACAGTTGACCCTTGAACAACACAGGTTTGAACTACACAGATCCACTTGTATGTGGATTTTTTTTTCAGTAAATATTGTAAATGTACTTTTTCTTTCCTATGAT
Source organism: Miniopterus schreibersii (assembly GCF_964146895.1). Lineage (NCBI taxonomy): Eukaryota > Metazoa > Chordata > Mammalia > Chiroptera > Miniopteridae > Miniopterus > Miniopterus schreibersii. The sequence goes on along the minus strand of NC_138119.1, from coordinate 18,973,797 downwards.
TTTCTTAATTACATTTTCTTTTCTCCAGCTTACTTTACTGTAAGAATATAGTATATAATACATATAACATACAAAATATGTATTTAACTGTTCATGTTAAGGTAAGGTCAATAATAGGCTATTAATAGTTATTTTTTGGGGGGAGTCAAAAGTTATATGTGGATTTTTTTTTTTTTTTTTTTAAATCCTCACTCAAGGGTGCTTTTTCCATTGCTTTTTCAGAGAAAGTGGAAGGGAGAGAGAGTGAAACATTGATGTGAGAGAGACACATGGGTTGGTTGCTTCCCACACAAGCCCCTGCCCTGAGCTGGGGATCGAGCCTGCAACCAAGGTATGTGCCCTTGGCCAGAATCGAACCCGGGACTCTTCAGTCCAAGGGCCCATGCTCTACTCACTGAGCCAAACCAGCTAGGGCTGTAGGTTTTTAACTGTGTATGCTTTGGTGCCCCTAACCCCCATGTTGTTCAAGGGTCAACTGTATTTTATTTCTTTCTCTCATATATATTAAAATTTAAAAATTGGGATCACATTATACATACAATATAGCTTTTTTGCTTCATAGTAAATCAATAGTCTTTAAAATATATAAATTTGCTGCATAGTATTAATTAGTGAAGGAATGTAATCTATTTTTACATTTATATTATACGTTTTATATTTCTATTACATAATTTATAACAAAGTAATATTTTACTTTTGTACTTTTTCTGGTTGTAAATAACATCCCCAAAGAAACATTTGTACCCATCTTTGCTGGGATTGCTGCTATGTCCTTGGGGTAAATCCTAGAAGGAGAATTACAGGACCAAGGAGTATGCAGTATGCATATTTTTAAGATTTTGCCACGTATTTCTAAAAGGCCCAGGATAAAGATGGTACCATTTAACACTCCAGCAATGAGATGGGCCATCTCACCTTCCCTGTTCAGAATTTCTTTTAATCTCTGTTAATTTGACAGGTGAAAATGTTACCTTGTTGTTTTATATTTGCATTTCTTTGATTATAAATGATGTCGAACATTTATTTCATATATGTATGAGCCATTTGCATTTGTCCAAGTGGATTCTTAACCCCCTGAACACCAAACTGTTAAACAGGAAGCCACGCGGGACGCCAGTCTCCGGGTTCCGTTGCCACGGGGCCTCAGCGTGCGGTTTTGAAGTGTGTGTCGAACAGGCTTCTCTTACTCCCTCTAATCTTCTTTGTTTTCATTATTTTCTCTCCAGTCATCTTGCTCCACAGCCTGTGTCTCCCTCCAGCTTTGGTCTCCCTCCAAGCATTTTATTGGACCCGGCTACAGTCAGAGCTGAACCTGCAGTTTTGGAGAGAAAGGGATGAGTGTGGTCAAAGCTGGTTTTGAGTGGACAGGCACGGCTGTGGAAAATCCCATGAAGAGCCTCCCTTATGGAGGTGCCTCCCCCCAGCGCCGGCTCCCGTGGCAGAGGTGGTGGGCACCTGGAGCGTCGGCGATTCCGAGCGCGCTCTGCTTTAGGCTTCAATCTGCCGTAGCTGGTGGTGAAGCCTACATTACCCTCCCGGAAGTGTTCATATTTATTTCATAGGCGTCGTCTTACCCCCGATGGTCTACGTGGTGCATTTAAGAAGGGAGAAGAAAGAATCTGAATTTCCCCAAAGTGAGTGTTACTTTTCAGCTAGTGTGAGATAAAAGACAGATTGAAATGGAGCCAGAGGGACCTGCCCTTCACCCTCCATCTTCATCGGAGTTGGGAGCTCACATTGGTATGTCAGGCAGCAGCTGGCAGGCTCTTTTATCATCATTAATTGTCCGCTGAGTTGTCACAAGGAGAGACGAGAATTCAGGTTTAATTACATGTGTATCATCTCTGATAAAGTTCTAGAGATTCTGGTGGTACAAAGCAGGCGTGGGCCCGTGATGTGCCACAGATTCTCTGGGAAGCAGTCACAATGTGTCTCCTTGAGGGGCAAAGGGAGGCTGCTAGGGGCACTGAGCTGGCTAAGGGTAATTTGGTTTATTTGGGGCAGGGGTAGTGGGACTTCCCAGGAAACAGGCAAAAATTTGTTCAGGGAAATTTGCTTGTTTTTATGGACAATAACCTACTGCCAGACAGAGAGCAAAGAAATCCAATTTGTTTTAGATAAAACAATAACACTCCCACTTTCATTGACTTTATGAAATAGGTCTCTTTGGATGACCTCTGATTTTACCGGTGCAGAGCGGGGCTTAGTGACAGTGAAGCTGGCTTTGGCTAAAACAGGGGCTAAAGTGCAGCTTAACGGAAATGGCAAGAGGCAGGGGACAGGGGAGCTGAGGGTATCAGTCACTTATTTCATTGTTTCCTGAAAAAAGTCAATAAGTGCTAAGATCCTTCGCCACACTTATGACAATGGTCCTCCTGCCCGGGGTAGCCACACGAGGTCTCATTCTGATCTTCTCTCCACCCCTGGATGTGTATATACATGTGTAAACATGGCATTTACTTCTGTTTGTCTCCCACTGCCTCTCTAAGCCCTCTTGGTGGGGCCAGTGTTTCCCTTGTCCCCCAATTAAATACAGGCAGTTAATATATCTGGTCCCCTGATATAGTTAAGATGAATTTTGTTTTAAAATAAAAAGTTCTTTCTTTCTCCCAGGTCAGGCTTATTCTAGGCAGGAAGCTATGGTCAGGGAAAGGGGGTGTCCCCAGGCTCCCCTCTCTCTTCCTCACCCAGCACCTCTCATCCTTCTTGCACATCCCACTAACTCTTGGGTTCTGACGAGGGAGTCACTCAGGCTGGGCCTGGTTCACGCAGGCTGGTCCCAGCTGCTCATTTCCTCAGCCTCGCTGTTAACAGTTCTCTTTTCGTATCAGAGTTCTCCTGAGGAACAGAACCGATAAGCCCAAGGCAATTAGGACACCAAATAATCCTATTGCTCTTGTAATACCTAAATATCGAAGGTTTAGAAGGTAAGCATCGCATTTGTAATGGAGAGAAAATATCCCTTCGGCCATTAAGGAGTATGAGGAGCCCTAAGCCTTTGAAATATAGTTGGGAAAGTTTGAAGAATTCATAACTCAAAAGATCTTGGGTTACATTCATAAATATGCAGAGCTTAGAGTAATAAAATAAGGGCTAATTCAGAGGTCCATTTAGGAAGGTGACCAGAGAGAGCATAATTAAAGTAACTGGTTTCATAGCCAATTTGGAATCCTGTCTCCAGGAAAATGGTTACTGTGAGATATTCACAGACAACCCTGAGAAAATTAGCATGAAGGAGAAAATAGGCTGGGCTGGTTAAGAGGGCAGATTCTAGAGTGAAAGTGGGCAGATTCTAATTCTGCCTCAATTATTTATGACCCGGGCAGCCTTAGGATACACGTAGAACTTTTCTCTGCCTTAATTTTCTCACTGACAAATTGGTACCTACCTTGGTACACTGGAAGTGCTCAATAAGGATGTTATATCTAGATTTTTTTTCTCCTAGGAGCATCGATAGTCTGATACAAAGATGAACATTTCTAATAAAGAGAAGTTGTAAGACAAAAGCAGTGGATCTCCAAGATGATAGAAAGAGAGTAGGTCAGGTTTTATGATGACTGGATTTGATTGTACAGGGTGAGGTAAAAGTAGGTTTACAGTTGTTCCTCTGGAAAATAATACAATGATTAACAAGTAATAATATAAGAATAAACTCTGTGTTTAACATATTCACAGTTGTAAACCTTCTTTTGCCCTGCCCTGGATAGTCACAAAAATAAAACACTCAGTTTCACATATAAAAGAGACAACTGTATGTCAAAAAAGTGTTTAATTCCACACATAGAGGGAGTGACTTTTGGTTTGTCTTGTTTTTTAGTGTTTAGTTTACTAAATCTCTTGTTTTTTCCCCAAAAGAGGAAAAAAATTTTAAAAAAAGTTTGTCTTATCTTATGATTATATTGTTTATATTGGTTTATAGATATGCCTTTCATAGACTCAATTCTTTAGTCATGAAGATGTGACCCATATTAGTTAGAACTGACCGCATACTGTAACTAGCAACCCCTAAGTCGCATAGTGGTTATACTAAACAGAGGTTTGCTTCTCACTTGTGCCACAGGCTGCTCTCTGGAAGGGCTGTCCTCCTGTGTTGATATGGGGACCCAAACCCGTTATCCTGTGGCTCCCCTGTTTCCTAGGGCCTTTTTAGTGCCCTCCATTGACTGGATCTTTGGCTTTTCTCAGATGATGAGCAGAGATGCAGAATGAGGATGATTGTGTGGGATGTTTCCTATCCAGCTTGGGAGTGGCAATCAACGTTTAGTCCCATATTCCTTTGGTCAGAACCTGATCACATGGCCTCAACCTAACTGCAAGGGAAGCTAGAAAATGTAGGTTTCCTGTATTCCCATGTTGAGAAAAAGGGACTGGAAAGCATTTAATTAGCCTCTGCCGCATGACTTTTGTTGATGTGAAATTACATAAAAGTTTGTGTAAGACTTTATAGTGTGGGTTACAACAAGGGATGTTGAGAGACTTGGCCACTATATCAAGGAAAAGCTTTGTGTACTTCAAAATGCACTCATCCACATAGCAGTGAGGACCTCTTTGAGCAGGATGGACCTTGATCCACTGGGTGGGCAGAACTCAGCTCTGCTTCTTTAGGCCCAGATGCTGAGGAAGTGGCAGTAACTTCATGCATGCTAGATCTTCTCAAAACATCAAGACCCTTCCTGATAGACTCCAGAGAACCCTGGAACCACTTTCCTCTGGCTCATCTAATTTAACTTGATGTTAACTTGATATTCTGTGTCTCTTCTCAGAATTTCTCTTAACATGCTTCAATTTCTGCAGCTAAGTCTGGAATATCTTTGATTCATCCATCAAAGAGTGACTGAGCATCTATTATAGAAAAGAAAATAAGAATATATTGTGGTTCTATCTTCAGATAGTAAGGTGGCTATATAAAGGCATAAAAACTTTTAGTTCATGAAACAATCTGTTCAATAATTGTAATTTGTAGAAGCACAGTGCAATGTCCTAAAGTAATAATCATACCATATGGCTGCCAGATTCTCATCTGAGTGATTAGCCCCATGAGAATGGGCAAATATGGCAGAGTGTTGATCAACTTTGAGAGGAAAACCTCGAGATTGCCCTCACAGAGTTTTCCAATGCATGATGTGTGATTTGGTACTGGTTTGGTCAAGGTTGGACTGTCTGTGATTCTTAGCATCTCCCTTCCTTTGTTTCTCCATCTCAGTCAGTGTTAGGCTGGACCAGGTGTTCGCTGTAGTTCACTCTAGCTCGTATTGTGATCATGTGCTCTTCCTGCCCTCAGACACACTCAAGGAATGGCTTTCTCTATTTCTTCTTCTTCCCTCGGGAATGAGCCCAAGAGAAAGAAAAGGCAATTTAATTTTAATGTTATCTGAAGTCAGACCTAATTAGGAAGACAAATCTGCTGGAAAAAAAACACAAAAAACAGCACTTCAAAGCCAAATACTGTGGTGTTGGCAGGCAGATCAAGCACCGACCTAATGCATTAACTGTGCTCTATGAGGCTTTCACTGAAGATAATAGTTATGTTTCAAGAGGGCATGATGTGACCCATGGTATTTCCAAATTCTCAAGAGTAACAAGCCATGAAAAAACAAGATTTATCTATATGCACGAGCTCTCAAAATCATCCCTTGATTTTGCATGGTAGGAAGAGTGTCAGAGCAGGGCAACGTTAGCAAAGGGCCATCTAGGATGCTGAAAATACAGATTTCTGAGCCTTACCCCACACTTACTAAGTTCAAGTTTCTGGGGATAAAACCCAATAATCTGAATTTCTGACAAACTCCCCAGTTTGTCATTAAAAATTTGGCAACCATTAAACAAGTCATTGAATCACAGAACTGCCCTTATCTGTAGAAGGAGAATATTAACACTTACTCTGTTTGTCACACACAGCTGTTACCCAGGTTAAAAGAAAATCTTGGGCCCAAAGACCTTTGACAGATGAAAATTCCCCTGCAGATAGAAGCCTGTGTTGTTATTGTCAGGGGTGGAATTGTAGACAACCAACCATCTTTTGCTCTTGCATTTTCTTGAAAATGTCTCAGGTTCCCCTCCCACAGGAGCTTGGGTATGGAGGTATATCAGAGTGTGATGCATTCATTCTGGACCCCCTGCTTTAGCTGAGTTTATATCAACTATAGAAGCTCTAAAGTGCACGTAGAGTTAACTCTAAGCAAGGTTCCATTTGTGCACTTACACATTTAAAGGGGACAAGCACAATGTTCTCTTCTGTTGATCAGGGACACAAACAAAGCTATTAGCTCTAGGTCTAGGGATAGGAGAAAAAAAATCACTTTTCATATTGTGCAACCAACCTTAAATCAGGTCAATCTCTCCTTCATCGCTGGCTAATATCCAAGTCACAGTGAAAAGCTGATTTTTTTTTTGGTTTAGAATGGATTTTTTGCAGTGTTTATAAACCAAGACTCCTTGAAATTTTCATTAGAAGGATCATACAGTTCACCTCGTGTCCTGCCCTTTATCCTTTCTCTCGGAATACTTGAGTGATTTTGAAAATTCTCACTAGTTTAATTGATTGGTAAGGAGAGTTATTTTTGAAAGTCACCTTTGGCAAAGCAGAAGTGAGACTGACATGCAGTCAAGATTCTATGACCTTGGTTTATGCAGCACAGGGAATATCAACATGACCTTCATTACAGCTTTGAATGTGTGAGAAAGGGAAGGAGATGATCATTTGTGAACTCAGTGCCAGCACTTTGCCAGGCACATAAGACCCATTATGTCATTGAATCCTAATAATTTATAATCCTGTGACATAGGTATTATCACTATATTTACAGGCAAGGAAGCTGAGGCTCAAAGTGGTTAACTTGGTAATAGGTGGTGGAGCAGGGATTATTTCTGTGTAACAAATCACCCTAGGACTTAATGACTTAAAGCAATAATTGTCATTATTACTCACAAGTCTACAGCCAGTGTAAGGTGACAGGTCAGCTGGGCAGTTCTGGGTCAGGTTCAGCTAATTTTGGTCGAGCTTGCTCATGCATTTGCAGTCAGTTTACCAGGTGTCTGGTGTGTGTGTGAGTGTCTGATGGTCTCACTCATATGTGAGGCAGTTGGTTGACTGTTAGCTAGGGCATGGGGGTATGGCAGATTATAATTTCCAAAGATGACCACCACAATATATCCTATCTCATGTGTCCTTTTTACAATGGGACATTATAGTTTTCTCACCTATGTCCCTAACCCTTAAACCTGGGCAGACTTATTTGTGACTGCTTTGATCAATAGAACATGTCAGAAGTAATGCTGGGCCCATTTCCAGGCTTAGACCTGGAGAAATCAGAAGCTTCTATAGCCTTCCCTTTATGACTTTGCTCTTAGAACCCATCACCATGCTATGAGGAAGTCAAGCAGCTACATGGAGAGGTCACATGTAGATGTCCAACTGACAGTCCCAGCTGAGGTCCCAATTGACAGCCGGCACCAAGCAGCAGACATGTGAGTGAGAGAGCCTTAGGTGACTCCAGCTCCCGGGTGGTAAGCCACCCCCACCCAGTGATGCCACATGGAGCAGAGATAAACTGTCTATGCCAGACTCTCACCAGTGTGCTTATTTGTAAGAGAAAGAAAGAATAATTGTTGTTTTAAGCCACTGAGTTTGAGGTGATTTGTTGTGCAGAAGTAGATAAGTGGAATAGAGAGATACTGGGTCACGTGTTTCCTATCATTCAGCAGTCTAGACTGGGCTTCTTTGCCTGATAGCTAGTGGAGCTGGGAGGGAGAGGGAGAGAGAGAGGGAGAAAGAGACGGGAAGAGAGGAAGCACAGAAGGTATCTTGAGGCCCAGGCTTGAAACTGACACAGTCACTTCCACTACATTTTGTTGTGCACAGCAAATCACAGGCCAGCCCAATTCAAGGGAAGGGGAACTGGACCGCCTTTTATGGGAGGATCTCAAAAGCCAAATTGAAAGGTGCTTATACAAAAGGAGGAATGAAGAAGCCTATGGCCATCTACTGTGTTATGCAACCTTCTAAGCTTGTGGACAATTCAGGTCAGTGTGAAAGGTGAGGAGGCACTTTCAAAACCCAAGACTCTTTAATGATTGTGTTTTATATAACAATATATAGAGAATAAGTCCTGATTTCTGGCAAGCTTGGCCATATAGAATATCACTTGCATGAAAAAAAGCTAAGAAAGTAGCTATTGCAAAGTCCGTACATGTAACTGATACAAGGCCTGCAACTCCCCCACAGGCCCCAGTGGAGTAGTGGGGAATAGAGCTTGAATGGAATAGGAATAGTTTTATTCCTTTATGCTGCAGAACACATAGGGCATGTGTCAAAGCCTGATTTAAATTCATTCATTGATTTATTTGAGAAACAAGGAGAGTGCCTGCCAAGAGGTTGAAGCGATGGTCTTCGGACTATTGCCAAGGCTCTTGCCTCTGAAGATGGGTTATTTGGGGAGCACAAAAAACCAGGTTCACTCTGGGACAAACAACATATTTAGGTCAGCTTTGGAGTAAGTTTAGTGGCTTCTGGTAGAGGCCTGACTTGTGGGAAGGTTCCAGTCAGTCACCAACTTGCTGGGCTAGGAAACACCAGGTATGCCCTCTGGACTGGGGTGAACAGGGAATGAGGCCTCTTTGGCTTTTTCAGACCAACTAAATGAGCCAGATTCACTTCAGTTCAGTGCTACCCAAATCAACAAATAATTATCGAGCACATTCTATGCTCCAGTCACTATTATGGGTGCTGAACACACAGAGCTAAATTAAGATCTGGGCCTTGCTTCAGAGGTGTTCATGCTCTCAAAATAAGTCAGTAAGCCAATTCTTACCATTCAGTGTGCTAAATACTATGATTGTGTCAAAGAGGGTGTGAACCGGAAGCACTGGAGAGGAACACTGAATTTAGCCTGTGGGTGTGGGAGGGATTCCTGGAAGCCTCCAGGAGGAGAAGGGATTACCTGGGAGAAGTGGGGAAAGGTGCCTGTAGGCAGGGGAACAGCACATGCAAAGACCCAGAAGCAAGAGGACAGCTAGAACAGAGAGTCTGGGTGTTTATGAGAGAAAGGTAAGAAATGAACTCGTAGGGGAAGGTGGGGCTTGAGGGAAGTGATGTGATTGCATTTGTTTTTAGGAATTAGGACTATGGAGAAAGGATTCAAGGGAGAAAACTGACAGGGGAACTTTGAGAGGCAGTTATGGGAATACAGGCCAGCAGTGATGAGGGTCCCAACTCAGAGAGCAGTCACAGGACAAGAGAAGAGGTGTTTTAAGGAAACACTGTCGCTGGATGTGGATTGACTGGATGGGGCGGTCCAAGGTGATGCTCAGATTTTGAACAATGGGTGACTGGTACAGCCATTGTCTGACACAGGGAACATAGGAGGAGGGCAGGATGGGGTCGGGGCAATGTTGAGTTTGGCTGAGGACATGCTGTGTTGGAGGATCCATGAGACATCTAGCCTGACAAAGTGTGTGCTAAAGACCTCAAGACAGTTTTCTGGGTTGTTCCAATTCCTATCTCCTCCCTCTCCTTGCCTGCCTCTATCCTTGCCTCCAATATCCCCTACCAAAACCAAATCTCTAAACCAAAATAGTGAGAAATGTACTTGAAACAGTTTTCATGTTCATGTGGAGTATTGTACATGTCTCCCACCTCCTAGGGGGTCCTGTAGCCTCCCTTCAAAGACCCACATGTGTGCAGTGCATTGCCTTACACATTCCCCAAATGACTGTTTATACAAATGTTGTCAAGCAGTAGGATGAATCCACTCCAAGTTTACCTTTATGCACATCCTGGATAGTGGAGGCATGGGCTGGTCTGTAAACAACTCTGCATCTGTTCCCAAACCTAAAAGCTATTATATAGTTTTCCAGTTGCAGTGCAGGAAAGTTACTTCCTTTGGCTTTCTAAAAGTTTACAATTTACAATGTTCAATTCTAATTTGTACCTCACAACAATCCTCTTGGGTCTGTGGGAAAGATATTATGAATTCCATTATATTGATATAGAAATTGAGGCCGAGAAAGCTTGTGACTCACCCACTGTGGTAGATCTGAAGCATTAACCCAGGTCCCCTCTCCAAGCCCAGTGTTCTCTCTGTCCCAGCATCTTGCCCCTCCTTTGGCAAGAACAGCCAGTGAAAGGGTCAGCTCTACAGGGCCTGGAATCAGAGCCTCTAAGCAAGCAGTCACCTAGGGGCAGAGCCTTCTCCATTGTATCCTGGGTCATTTCACTGGGCAGAGGCTGATCCTAGCTGTTGCATTTGTCACTGGTCCCTTTACAGAGGTTGTCTGGTTAGAGTGGAATCACTAAGGTTCTTTTGGAGCTACTAATTTTTATTATATAATTATACATATATGAGAGTTTTCTGCTTTTATGCATAGGTATTAATTTTCCTTGCCATATCGTATTTCTCAGTAGGTAGTGAAACTCAAGTACCACCACTAAACCAAGGGATAAATTTCGTGTCTGAAACTGACAAAGTGGGTGTGCAGGCTGGTAGCCCTTCACTCACAGCCTGGGCCAACAGAGCCAGGGATTGGCAGAGGGAAGGGCAGTAAGAATATCTTTTCTTGGTTACTTGCTTGAAGTACCTCGGTGTGCCACCCGGCCCCTGACACTCATAACTGGTTTCCTTTCTACATCAATCAACATCCTACACAGCCTATTGGACAACTTAGGAGTTTTCTATAAATAATAAATGTATCTTCTTATGAGACAACCATTAAGGGCTCACCAGTGATTCTCAGCCCCCTGAGTTTCTCGGTGACCTTTGGTAGCCCAGCCAGGCTTAAGGGAGCAGAGAGGGTCTGCAAAGAGAAAGAGGTTCTCTTGGGTGAAAATCCTAAGCCTTGCCTGGGTCTGGTCTCTGGGAGTGCTGCCTCCTTCCTTAAAGTTTAAACAGGAATAGAACTTCTAATGTGGTTTTGCTCATGTAGGTGTGGTAGGTGTGCTCAAAGAGAGATAAGAAAATTAAGGTGTGTATGTGTGTTGAGGGAGGGAATGGAGAATTGTGCTGAAGGTAGGTGACTGATTGTCCCAGTACCCCTGGGATAGAGGGTTTCCTGGGACACAGGACTTGCAGGGCTAAAACCAGGACAGACCCAGGACAACCAGGATGGTTGGTCACTTAGCTGTAGGGAGGAGGTCACAATTATTCCATCTTTATTCTGGGAGGCAAAGCACTGCTATGGTTAATGGTTTAGGGTTGGAGTCAGACTGTCTGAGTTCAAAGCCTAGGTCCACCATATACTGTGAGACCCTGAGCCAGAGAGGCCTTGTGCCTCAGTTTCCTCATCTATAAAATAAGGATATAAATGTACCTACTTCATAGGGTTGTTGTGAAAATTAAATGACACATCAAATGTAAAGACCCTGACACATAGAAGCTACTGACAGATGATTCCATGGGCACTCTTCCCCGAGTCTAGTCTCCCTAAGACCCCACTAGACCACCTGGTATCCAAGTTTGGTACAGAGTTCTGCCCTATTTGCATGGCTGCATGGCAATTTTTTGTGGGATGTTTATTTTCTGCATGGAGGGCTTTTTATAAGACTGAGAGCTCTGGGAGCATGGGGAGAACTAGGGCTGCTCCAGGGTTAGGATCTTTCCAAAGACAGAGTCTGTGTTCTGAGCACAAATTAGAAAAATGTCATAACCTAAGAAGGGAGAGCTTGAGGTGTCAGCTGGAAGACGACCCCTGTCTCCATTAATTTCCCTCATTAAAGAAGGTGTGTGTGGGAAGCAGAAGGTGGGGAGGGGGATTTCAATTTGGTGAGTACCAAACACTGGGGTCAGTCCCACAAAGGCACACCAGACCGTTCCTTTCACCTGATAGTCATGCTGTGATGACAGTCTCTCTTCTCTCTCTCTCTTACTCTCTCTCTCTCAAGTCTGCTGGTCCAGCCATCCTCCAGAAGGCAGGGCGTGGGGCCTGCTTTTTCCTGATTTCCCTTCTCATCTCCATCAGATGTGCTCTAGGCCTTCTTCGCCAGGTTTCTCCTGTTTCTGTCCCAGTCCTGTTCTGTGCCTGACTTTTCTTCCCTTGCCTTTGAGGAGCGAGGACCCTGCTTTGTAGGATAACAAATAGAACTGTCAAACACATCAGTGCTGCCGCCTGCAAAGATAAATGGGGCGACATGTGGAGCAACCTCTGTGGATCCCGGGGCCCCTGCAGGAACTGACATCCTGACAGATGGGGGACAAGTGGCGCTGACACAATCGGGTCGCGTGAATGTCGAGGGGGCAGGGCGGTGTCTGCTCCTCTGCTGGCTCCCCCTCCCTCGCTACCACGTACACACTGTGTTGCTGGTGATCATGAAGAGAGAGCAGGCAGGGCCCTGGTCCTCACCGGGCCTGTGAATCTTCCTGTCAGCAGCACAGGGCAAGGGAGCAGGCTGTGTGCAGAGCATCCTGATCTCTCCAGGGCAACAACTGAGCTACTTTGCCAGGAAAGCCTGTCCTGGGCAAAGGCCAGGGCAACGTTTGTCTTTAACCCTGAACCTCACCTTTCTCCAGGCCTGCCCTGCTTGCTTGCACTTTGTCTCCAGTATTTCCATACACCCAGGAGGCTCACCTCTGGCTCTCATCCAGGGACCCCTCCCAGGCCTTGTCCATCAGCCCATGCAATGGACTGTTCCACTCCTTCATTTATATCAAAAGTCCCATTTCATCAGGAATTGGTAGGAGGTCCCCCTGAGGGCTCCCAAACTGCCCTCCTTGCTGAACAGGGCACATATCAGCACAAGCCCGGGGAGGGGCTGGGCAGCGCTTCTGGAGCCTCTGATAGAGGACAGCAGGTAAGATCGGAAACTCCACTCCAAAGGGATCCAAATGCTTGGTAGCCTCTGGAGACATAAATTCTGGGTCGTAATTGTGCACTTTCAGTTTCCTTTCTCGTTTTGCCTAAAGAGAAGCTTTCCTTTACTCATAGGCAGGTCTTCTCTGGGTCTCTGCCTTCAATATCTATTGCCAACCAGTCCCCTGGGACCCAAACAATCAATGCCACTCATAAAACATGGAGTGAGGCTCCATTTTCTGCAAAGCAATGTGCTGATTGCTATGAGTGGGAGGAGACAGAGACGCGGCTGCAAAGATAAAAAGCCATGGCCTGTCACATTTGGGGACTCATAACCCAATTGAGAAGAGAGCCATGCGTGAGTCACTTTAATATGTTTTAAAGGGGCAGAGGGAGAACTGGAGGGAAGGGAACAACGACATCCTCAGGGAAGAGATGGGATTTGGCAGGGCCTCAGATGTCTCAGAGGGTCTGGGCAGGTGGAAATGGTGGGTTAAGGAAGACTGGTAACTATGCAGAGCAGTGATTTCCAGCCTCTTCCATCTCATGGCACATAAACTAATTACTAAAACTCTGCAGCACACCAAAATATATATTTTTTGCCGATCAGACAAAAAAATATAATTTTGATTCATTCACACGTCATGGCTATTGTTGTACTGGCTGCTGTCATTTTTTTATTTGACAATCTAAGGGAAAAGAGGTCAGTGCCCCTGACCAAAGAGCCAGGTATTGCATGTTTTAAAAATTCTGGAGGCACACTGATGGAAAATCGCTGATGTAGAGAGCAGAGTATAAATTCAGACAGATGGGAGATTAAGTGTGTTCTGGGATCTGGACTTGGTCAGTTATGACTGATGCACATGAGATGTTTGTGTGTGTGTGTGTGTGTGAGAGAGAGAGAGAGAGAGAGAGAGAGAGAGAGAGAGAGAGAGAGAGAGATTCGGTTGGGAGAAAAGATTGGGTCCAGCCCTAGGAGTTTGAATTTTGTTCTGTACTCAGCTTTGGTTGGAGGAACACATGCTTCTTTGCTTTGCATTTTGTCTCATTGCAAAATTCCCAATGGAGTTAGGTGCTGCCCTTAGTAGGACGAAGGAAATAATCATTATAAAGTCCTCTTATGTGCTTCACAAAACTGGGGGTGATGGGCAGTAGGGAAAGAAAGGATGGAGGAGGCGCCAGTATGGAGTACCTTTGAGTAGGTTGAATGAGCTTATTTCAGCCACAGTTTCCCTGTCTGATGAACGGATAAAGTATGATACCTGGCCTAACATGGGGATAATAATACTTCTCCCATAGGGCTGTTGTGAGGCTCAGGAGAGAAAATGTATGTAAAGTGTTTGGCATAGTACATCTCAATAACTGGTGGCTATTATGATGATTATCCCCCTGCCTCCGGATCCATTCTAGCAGGCAAGAGCTCCCAGACACTGTTAATGGGCGGCTATATGAAAGGAGCACGTGGTTTGTCCGCAGGAATGATGCTGCTGAGAGATTCTCAAAATCTACAAGATGACGAGACTTAACAAGATCAATACCACTTTTGGAGGAGATTATATGCTATACTAGGCAGCAAATAGACCATTGAAACTGGATTTGGAAAGCATTTATGGAGTCTATTAGAGATGGTTAAACATACCAGCACAGAAGAATAAACCGTGGGTTATACACATGTAGCCCACTAGCACACTTTCTCATTGTGTCTCTCTTCCCCCTTCTCCCTCTCCTTCCTCATTTTCAGGTTTAGGTAAGTACAAGTGACCCCAACTCTTCTGAGAAAAAGACATGGCCGTGCAGATCTAGCTATTTAGAGTGTGTGGGATTTCAGGTGCTGGGTAGGAAACGAGGCCTCAATCTCCAGCAGGCAGTGGATGAATTCCCTTGATTAATATGCTGATGAGGGTTTTCCAGGAATATCTTAAACCTCTTGGTTCGCTTTTAAAGGATACTAGTGACCAATGTAGTGCATTGGAGCAGTAATTTCGTGTTCTCTGGTGGCTTGAGATAATTAGATTATTTTGTGAATGAATAAATGAGAATTTAACTCAGTGGCCTGGATCAGTGTGGTAACTTGATTTATTTCTTGTAAAGGTGAGTGCTCTAGAGTCTCGACCCTGCAAATAATTGTTTTGACTCCCTCCCCTTTCTCACTTATAATATATTTTGGGTCATTTTGTGAAGGAGGCTGGCCAGTGGAGTGGGAAGAGTGTACGATCTTTGGGATCAGCCAAATCTCAATTCAGTTTTTACTAGATGTGTGACCTTGGGCAAATCACTTAACATGCCAGACCCAATTCCTAATCAGGAAAGGGGTGGTATTAATACCATTTTGAGAGGCATATGAATTAAGTCTATAACTGAAAGCATTTAGTGCAGCTCCTAACCCACATTGGAAGTACAAGCTAACATTAGATTCCTTTTAGTCTTCCTCCTCCACCATGTTATTTTAAAATGATTAATGTTTATACCAAGGATAAACAGCCAGCACATGAATTAATTATGGTTTTACTCATTTGGTAGGTCAGAAAGAACCTCTGCCTTGATAAAGTGCTTTAATGAAAATGTTTACTGAACCTGTGCTTTTGGGTGACATGAAAGGTGCTTGAAACCCAAATACTCTTCTGTAAATCTATGGCCACTAATGATCTGATTCAAGGCAAGTCCTCTATCTTCAAACCAACTAATCATTACCTGAATACTTACAGTTTAAACTGAATCTTGATTATGGAATTGGCTTTGCATTGTCTTCTAGCATTAAATACAAGGGATATTCTGTAACCCTTAGATAAAGTATGGAAATGAAAAAAATTCACTAACCAAACTGCATTTGGAGTTTGGAAGGCAATTAGTGCTCTGGGTTAGTTGTTGATAGGGACAGATCTTGCTTTTCATAAGTTTGCTGGTTTTGGGTACTAACAGGCAACCCAACCACAACTGGTCTGGATTAGTTCAGTTGGGTGGGATGGGAATGTGTGCTTTCCGTTCCTGCTAGAACATTACAGCATTGGAATACTTATTACGATTTATTCCAAGCCTCAGTTCTGTGTATCACTTATCCACTGAATAGGACAAATTGAAAGTGATCATATTTAGAAACTATTGGTGGGAAGTTGGTGCTTCCTCCTCTTAAATAACTGATGTTCCTTAAATCCATCCTACTTCCTGCACAAATGGACTTGGTTGGAGGTTGGGTTTATTGACTTTTAAATGAGTATATTGGCTCACTGGAGCTTCTGTCTAAATGAATACTGCTTTGGTGCAATGAAACTTAATGATTTACTCTGCATCCAGGTGAGAGAGGGGAGCATGTGGCATGCAGGCAGGAATGACATATGGAACACATGTCTTTGGGCCAAGAATAGTTGCAAATTGAATTAATTTCTTGAATATGTCATAGAAGGTTATTTTGATATTAGGATGGGAAACTTTAAGAATGTTCTTTTGAGGCTGGAAAAGTAAAACAATAGATAGAGAGGGGAAAAATTCAGAAGGAATGCCCAGACTACTGACATATCCCTTACAATTCCATGCTGCCTCTTAGGGGTCAAAAGAAGTAACTCATTTGGGCTTTGGAGACTGAACTGAAAATTTCTGAGGTAAAATCATAGAAACCAAAATTCACTCTTAAATACCAGTGATCAGTCATGACAGAACTCCTTCTTTCACCCCAATGCCCTCCAGCCACTGTCCCATTTCTCTGATAGTCTTCTTATCCATACGTTTCAAAAGAGCTGTCTATGCACATTGTTTCCATGTCTTCACTTCCAATTCTCTCTTCGACCTGCTCAAGCCTCTGACCGTACCAATCGATTGCACTTGATTTTGTCAAGATTACTGATGACCTCCATGTTACCAAATCCAGTGGTCTCTCTCTGCCCTCATCTTGTTTGTATTCTTGACATCTTGGGGGTATGTTGACCATTTCCTCTTCTTGAAACACTCTCCTTTCTTGGTTTCCATGAAAATTCTGTTTTTCCTGACTCTTCTCTGACCTCACTGACCATGCTTCCCTGGCTTCCTTGGCTGGCTCTTTCTCTTCCCCCTGTAAATGTTGATGCTCTTCAGAGCTTGGACTGGGCTCCTCTTCTTTGTCTCTCCAAAGTCTCTTCCTAGCTGATCTATTCAAGTTCTATGTATTTAAATGCAACTTTTTTTTTTTTTTTTTTTAATATATCTTTATTGATTTCAGAGAGAGGAAGGGAGAGGGAGAGAGAGATAGGAACATCAGTGATGAGAGAGTCATTGATTGGCTGCCTCCCGCACACCCCCAACTGAGGATCAAGCCCGCAAACCTGGGCATGTGCCCTGACCAGGAACTGAACCGTGATCTCCTGGATCCTAGGTTGAAGCTCTACCGCTGAGCCACACCTGGCCGGGCTAAATGCAACTTTTACACTGATGCCTCCGATATTTATATCTTCTATCTTCACCTCTCCTCTGAGTTCTAGACTTGTAAATCCAGTTGTCTACTTGAAATTGTCACTTGCAGACATTTCAAACTCAGTAAGTCCAGAAAGGTACTCTTGGTACCTGTTTCCCAACTCCTCAACATCATATCCGTCAACAAGTCCTGTCAATTCAAATTCTGCGATATACTTTGCCATTCTTAGTCAAGGCTTACATTGTGTTCCATCGGAGTATTGCAGCTGTCTCCTAATTGGTCTTTCTTCTTCCAGTCTTACTCTATAGTACAGCCCATTCTACACACAGCAGCTTCCCGTCTCAAAACACTCCAAATTTTTGCATTGCCTCTAGAATAAAATCCAGGTTCCTCTCATGTCTACCTGGCCTTGCTTGCTCTGGCCCTCACCTCTCCAGTCTTTCCTTACCATACCCTCCTTCCTCTTCCCCATGCTTTAGTCATGCTCCTCTTCTTTCAGTCCCTTGAACACACCGTGCTCCCTAACACACCAAGCGTTTTGCACATGCTGTCCCCTTTGTCCAGAATGGTAATTTTCATGTCTAACTCATGGCATTTATTACAGGCCAGGTCAGTTCTAAGTCCTCTATGAGGACCCATAGTTTCAGTGCCAGTAAAGCTATGTTAGATAGAATTAGCCTATTATTATCTGTAGATAATTGTGTTTCTGCCTTTCCTATGGTTAAAAGAAACCTGGACATCAAAGTTAAATGATTTAAATAATTATATAGGTCTTCTCATCTTGCTACTATCTGTCTACTATCAATCCCTGGTTTCATATTACTCTTAGATGTTGAATATTTCTTTATTTGAATGTTGTTATTTTTGTTTTTATTATTCTGTATTTTATATATTTTTGTAATTTCCCACAAATCCGTTTTGGTATACAGGGTTACCCTTTGATTAATATATACACAAAAGAAAGGTTTCATAGGCTTAGAAATGTTTTTTGGGTGTATTATTCTTGTCTTTGCTAGTGTAAAGGTCACTATTTCTTTGACATGGAATTGGTGTATGGATAATAGATTGTATCTCTTCCTTTAAGCCAACTTCCTTTATCCTTGTGAGTCATTTGGTTCTCAAGAGGATGAAACAGGATTGATGGAGGGGAAACACTAGTGTAACAATGATCCTGCCTTAAATTTCATGGGGTCTGATGTAAAGAGTATTAAAAGTTCCAGGGGACTTGCTGTCCAACCTTAAAAAAATAATTGAGTGGTTATGGATGGAGGCTAGGTCCCAGCTTCACTCTCTATATCCCGAATGAGCTTCTTCTTATTCAGAGGCTTGACATGCCCAGGTATGAGCATTTCCCTTCTCCTTATAACTTCCCAATTTTCTTGCTTTTTTTTTTTTTTTTTTCATTTCAAGGGAAGATTAAGTTATATTCAGAGCAGTGATTCTCTAAGTGTGGTCTAGGGATCCTTGGGAGATCCTGAAGACCTCTCAGCAGGTCCATGAGATTGAAACTACGTTCAAAATAATATTAAGACATTATTTGCTTTATACACTTCCATATTCTCACAGTGTAGAGTTTTCTAGAGGCTACATGGCATGATATCGCAGGAGATTGAATGCAGAAGCAGATATAGAATCTAGTTATTTTCTTTAAGCCAGGCATTGCAGATATTAAAAAAAAAAAAGTAAAGTAATGCTATTCTTTTTGTTAAAATTGTTTTTAATGGAAAAATAGAGTTTAATAGTTATTAATGTTAACATGTGATGGGTTTATTACAGTTATTTTTAAACGAGTGAATAAATAAATATTTTAAACATTTCTTCTTAATTTTGAAAATGGTAAATATTGTGATTAACAGTTCCCATGGAAAAGAAAAAAGAGACTATATCAGACAAAAGCCCTTTGGAATCTTTAATAATTTTTTAAGAATGTAAAGGGATCCAGGGGCCCAGAAGTTTGACAATCATAGCTTCAAAACTAGCATACTACTAGTAACCTTTCCTTTGTGAAGGGGAGGGTAATTGGAGAATTAAAGGAAGGGTAATTGGAGAATTAAAGGAAGACTATGCAAGTGGTATTGGTGAGAAAGTTAGAGTGATGAGGGGCTCACATTAGACTAGGGGGCCAGAGGCTGTGACCTCCCAAGCCAGCACGCAGGAGCAGCTCAATACAATTTGGTTATTGAATGAACTGATGAACGAATGGTAAAGCATGGTGAAAAGTGCATTTGGCATAGTTTATAAGATCTAATTAGGGCCAGCCCTGCCATCAGCAATCAAAGTGAACTTTCATTCATTCAATTTTCAATTCACCCACGTATTCAGTGGTTATTATTGAATACCTATTATGTGCAGGCTGCTATGTATAAGTCACATAATGTCTTCAATTTTCTCATCGCCAAAAAGGAAGCTCAAGTAATGTGTGAAAACCCTTCTAGCAATGTCTTCCTCTGGATAATACAAGAACTCTCTCCTTGTCTCTCTTGGATAAGCTAACACAAGAAGGAAGATAACTTTCCTCAGGCAAAAAGCATCATCTACTTTAAGTGCTGCTGCAGAAACTTAAGTGGCAGATGGTTGACTGCCTTGGTGTTTGGTCAAGTTTGGAAATGAAAAAAAATTTAAAGCATGAAATCAGCTAGCTCGACTTTATTTCCTAGATTTATTCAGTGTTAGACTCCAACTGAATAATACCAATTTAGGGAATTTGGAAACCCTACCAGTGTCTTTCTCCCCTGGCAGAAAGAGGATGATCCAAGGTCTTTTGAGTGAGAAATCTGAGCGGTTTTGTGCAGTGACTGCATGCTGGGAAACTGTCATTACTTGAAGTAGGCCATGGCTTTGGAGAGAATGCCCCTTTTCCCTTAGTTATCTGTCCACAACTTATTCTGGTTGGCAGAATCTTAAATGTTAAAGCTCCATATGCCTGTTTCTCGGAGTCTGGCGTGGATTGGTTCCCACCTGTATTTGTCCGTTTTTATTAGGTTATATTGCAGTAACAAGCAACCCCTACATTTCAATGGCTGACAACAAAAGTTTATTGATTACATTTCATACTGACTGTGGGTTAGAATGGAACTGCTTCTCCTCCAAATCTCTTATTCCTTTAAGAATCTAGGTTGAACAAACAGCTACCATTTGGGATTACTGTTCTTATGGAAAATGAAAAAGGGACATGGCCGAATCACACGACGGCTCTTATGTAGAATGGGGCATATGTGTGTCACTTTTGGTTGGCATTCAGTTGGCCAAAGCAAGTCTCATGCAGCCTGCAGTCAATGGGGGCTGGACATTGACTCCCTCACAGGGAGTTTCTGTGAATCACTTGGCCGTGGGTGGTGATGTGTATATTTCTCTTACTGAAAGGGAGAGTGAACAATTGAGAACAGTAATATAATCTAGCACACCTTCCTTCCATTGCAAGATATAGAAATGAATTGCTTCTCTATCCAGTTCATTTTACTTTATGATACCTAGTACAGACAGAGGATCTTCCTGGAGTTCATGAACTTAAAAGATAGGCTAGGGCAGAGTCCTGGGGCCTTTCTGTTTCTCAGCATTACCATTGGGTATTGGTGTTTCTGCAGTGATTTGGAAAAATAAGGGAAGATGAAAGAACACAGCCCTTTACCAAGCAGAAACAAAATAAACACATACTGAGAAGAGCATAGTCCTGACCCTGGCAGCCCACAGGGAGAGAGGCAGTGACTAAGAGGTCCGGCTAGTATGCACTGTTCTCCTTTACCTCTGCGCCTTCCCTGTGGAAGTCCCACCTGTCAAATCTCTGAGCTGAGAGCTTAGGCAGAGGCAACACTGAATGAAGACTGAAGGAACTGCCTAGAAATGCAAAATGTGCTTACTATCCCCCTTCCCCCTAAATTCTCTTATATCTCTGCTTCTGCTTCAGTTTAGACCATTAACACTTTGCACCTGTACTGTTCCAACAGTCTCCTAATTGGCTTCTCTGCCTTCATATTTACACCTTGATGATAATCTGTTCTCTACTTGAGTGATATTTCTTAAGTGTAAACTAAACCATGTGACCATGTGACTATCCTGTAAATATTATTCCCCAGAGCCTACCTCTTTGAGCCACAATTAAATTACCCCCAAAATGGGATAATATCTACTTTGTAGGGATGGTGTGAGGAGAAAAGGAGACAATATATGTAAAGTGCCTAATACAGTGTCAATAAATGGCAGCGGATGGTGACTATGATGATAAAATTCCGAATCCTTTAGCAAGGCCTGTCAGAACCCCAGGATCCAGCTGCTGACAACCTCAGCAGCTGTATTTGGCCCCCGAGTCCCACCCCAGCATCCCTACCTGCACCCTGTGCTTTAGCTTTGTCAAACTACACCCAGTTCCCTGGTCAGCTGTCCTGTTCTTCAGCTCTATTCCACTGTCCAGGTGCCGTCTCTGGAATGCTCTTGCTCACTCAGTCCACTTGGGTCTGAGTCCACTGCTTAGAATGAATATGCCCTTCAAAAGTCACACACAGTCTGATATTGCTCCCGACCCTCCAGGAGAATTAGCTGTTCCCTCCACTGGCCCCCCAAATCATACCACTTCTAACACTGCACTGTCCTCTTTTGTTCTCAGGTTTGTCTTTCTGCTAGATCATGAGTCCTCTGAGGGCAAGGACTCTCCATTCTCTCTCTCTCTAGACCAGATTGCTGGGCATGTAGTAGGTTCCCGAGAAACGCTTTTTGAATGAATGAATGTGATAAATGGTGAAAAGGAATGACAGACTGCAGGAGGGGGTTGAATAAAAGATAGATTATGATCAAGCAAAGGCCACATTAAGATTCTAGGATTTGAAGCTTGGAGTGAAAAAACAGGTAGTAGTTCTCTATTCTGTATTTTGGGTAAGAGTGACTTTTGTATATATGTCATTAGGAAGATAAATTTATGATGAAAAAAAATCCCAGATTAAAAAGACCTACAGATGAGATTTCTCTTGATGTAGTAAGTAGATCTTAAATACATGTGTTTCTTACCATCCTAAATCCTGAAATGTCACGTTGCTCCTGGGGTTAGCTAGTTGCCTTAGGCTGAGTAGGCGTGCAAGGGTAAGATTAAACAAGTAATTCTATTTGCCTGCTGCACACACCATTGTTTAGCTAGAAAAATTAAATTGCTATTCAAGCCTCTTAGCTTGTTTAATAAATGCTTCAGGTGCATAGAACTATGAGTGAGGCTGGAAGAAGCAGAGCCATTCCTGGGGAGTGACGTATTTATTAACCCCACCGAGTAATGCAAGGCTTGAACTTGAAATGCTGGGTGGGAAATAGGGCAACCCGGCCAGTACAGGCAAATAAGACCTTCCTGCTGCACACCTGTTCCTCTGGGACAGCGGGCAGCTTGGAGGATGCGTTTCCATTGCAGCCTCAGGTAGACAGGGTTCAAATGCCAGCTCTGCTGTTCTGAAGTTTGTTACCTTGGACGTGCTACTTGTTACTTTGCATCCCAGTCTTCTCAGCAGCTGCCGTGTATGGAAGACGCTTTATATACTGTGCAATGCAATTTGCCTACTTTAAGCTTGTTATTTTTTATTGCATTAAGATATACATAACATGAAATTTGCCCCTTTTCACCATTTTTAAGTATACAAGTCAGTGGCATTAAGTACGTGCACAGACACCTGTTTTAATTTTATGCCAATCCCATGAGAAGGTGTTATTATTGTTGTCCTTCCACAGATGAGGAGACTGAGGCTCTGAGAAGTTAAGTAATAATGATTCTTACAAGATTCTTGGTACCTCTCAGGTGCTAAAGATGAGGTAGTTCTTCTTATTGTTTTTCTTGCAGGCCACAGGCCAGAAGATCCCATTTAAACCAGAAGGGAAAGAAGAAGACGGACGTTCTAGATTCGTTAATTTTCTTGATGCATTCGCAGGGCGTCCTGCATTAGCCAGTGGGGGAGTGAAAATAGGCAGCACCTTAGATTCCTGTCTGTGCTGTACCTGGCAGGTGGCTGCCCAGGCCCCAGCCTCAATGCTGATCTCCCAGGGCCAAGGGACTCCCACCACAGCTCCAGCTTGGGGTGGGGGAGAGGAAATGAGTTAAGCCTGTCTTCAGACACGTTTGTATCGATTCTGTCAGTTTCTTGCTGCTTGCTGACAGAAGATAGATGGCTCATAACGCAGCTGGGCACAGCACATTACACCCCGTCTTGGGGCTCCTAAATCATTTCAAAATTTTAAATTCCCTAATCAATATTTTATGGCGAGCACAAGGCAGGGTGAGGCCTGCTTTTCTCCAGAGTGTGTGCTCACACACTGGGACCCGGTAGACGTGAGTGGCATAGGGGTCAGCCCCATCTGGGGAGTACTGCAGGCTCTGTTCTGAGGGCAGTCGTTTAACGCACGCCAGGACCAGAAGGCCCTTGGAATTCACGTGGTTCCGGTGTATGCCTTAAAGGGGAGGAGACCTGAGGTTCCAGAAATGATGCTGTTGGTCCTTGGTCACCCATAGCAAAACTGAGACCAGAACCCAAGTCTTCTGACTTCAAGTCCAAAACTCTTTCCATGAAACATACCAAGCAGAGTGCCTGGCACCTAGTAGATACTCAACAAATATTAGTTCAGTGTTGAACAAATGTTAAAACTCTCAAAAAGCCAAAGTCTGGGCTGAATAGGCTTTTTGCTTAGTAAGCACTTATTAAGCACCAGCTTCTGCTCTAAGCTCTCTTTTGAAATATTAGTCCATACTCGCCATGTCATGAACCAGGGACCATCATTGTCCTCAATTATCATACGGCAAAAATGAGGCTCAGAATGGTAAGTGGCACGCCCAAGGTCGCAGAGCTGGTAAGTGAGAAGGAACCTGCATTGACACCTAGGCATCCAGCTGCAGAGCCTGTGCCGTAACTGCTGTGCTATGTTGGCTCCCTGCAAAAATTGGGTTTGCTATTCTCCAGGTGTACTTGGACCTACATCCAATATGCATCTGTGTTTCATCACATGGAAAAGAGAGAAAAAGAAAAAAAAGACTTTAGTTTTGCAACCAGCCAGTGGGTGAGAGGGTAGCAATCGGCTGTTCAGCCTGAGGCCTTCAGTGATGCTGGGTGAAGAGAAATGCTGAAAGTGAGGCCACACTTGAGTGTTTAGAGGAAGCCGCAGCTGGATGGGAGGACAGGATCCTGGTGCTGAGGCTTGTAGCAGAAGTAGGTGCTCAGCAAAGAAATTTTGATGATGCTGGCAATCAGCAGGCTTGTTTAAATGCTGCAGTAGAGAAAGAAAAAAAATCCTAACCCCTCCCACTGGCTCACAAAGCCTTCCCCAAAGATCTGGACCCTCCTTGCCTCTTTCTCCTTCCCTTCATCTTCCCACTCGCCCCCACTCACTGTGCTCCAGGATTCCTGCATTAGGACCTACCTCACCATCTTGTCCCCTTGGCCTGAAGCGCTTGACCACATGGTTGTCCCATGGCTGACTCCTTGTAATTTAGGTCTCAGTTGAAAATCTCACCTCTTCAGAGACGCTTTCCTAGCTCGCCCAGCCTAAAGTATTCATTAGGACTTAAGCTCCTTGAGAGCAAGGCCTTTCATCTTGAGTGTCTAGGACAGTGCCTACCACATGGTAGGTAATGAGCTAATATCAACTGAATGTAGGGACTTAAGGGATGTTTTGAAGAAGGTCCTTCAGGTGTCAGGCAGAGCACACGGCAGCTGTGAGTTGAGTAGAAAGGGAACTTATAAAACATCTTGCCAGAGGGTCAGTGGCCTATGAGTGACCACCTCCTGGAGTGGGGATCTCACCCTTCACCTATGAGGGGAGTTCATGCCATGTTTGCGCAGCTCTGACAGCTGTGAAGTTCTTCCTTATTTGGACAGGAAAACTGACTCTTTATAGCTTCTACCCGTTGGTCTTGGTTCAAATCCCGGGGCCCCCTTGAAGTCATGCTCCATTAGCAGAAAGCTGCCGAGGCACAGAGAGCCCCATGGTTCTGGGCCGACTGTGCAGCCCAGAAACCAGAGGGAATAGCTGTCAGGTCTCAGCTGCAGGCATCTTATGATACACAGTGTAGCAGTTTTAGCTGTCAGAGTTAGCTTGCTTTTCTAAGGGAACATGCAGGGAATTCTGGGTCAGTGCTCTTGCAGTCCTAGAGCAGGAGGGGGTTTTGCCAAGAGTA
Source organism: Miniopterus schreibersii (assembly GCF_964146895.1). Classification (NCBI taxonomy): domain Eukaryota; kingdom Metazoa; phylum Chordata; class Mammalia; order Chiroptera; family Miniopteridae; genus Miniopterus; species Miniopterus schreibersii. Next base: position 18,948,502 of record NC_138119.1, on the reverse strand, counting down.
GGGAAGCAAAGCCAAGGACTTGGCTGTCTTCCCTTTAACAGGCCCTATTACAAATGCAGGGGTAGAAATCATGCTGTCTTCCTCTTCCATGTTGTTCGATATGTTGTAAAGCTTTTTCAGGCGTATTATTGGATGTTCTCATCAATCTTATAAGATATCTGAGATAGGATCACTGCCTCTGGAGAAGAAAGGACTTGCCTAAGACGCTCTGCCTGTGACTTCAGGCACATCTGTGGTTACATAGAGTCATGCTTCTTAAACCTAGGTGTGCCTAAGAGTCGCCTGGGAAGCTTGCTAAAACACAGATTCCCTGAGATTCTGATTCCGTAGGCCTGAGAATTTGCAGGTCTAACACGTGCCCAGGCAATGCTGATGCTGATGCTGGGTAGCACCTGTACAGATAACCCCAGCCCTGGTGGCTGTGGCTGGCTGTCACACACTGCCTCTCTCTGAAAAGCAGCAGGTAACTGTGGGAGCATGTTGCATATGGTGCCTCATTTGATCTCACAACCCCATTTTACAGATGAGAAAATGAAGGTCCAGAGGAGTCAAGTAATTTGACCAAAGTCCCTCATTGAATAAGTGACCAAGTCTGAGTTTTGCTGGACTTGCGAGCAGTGGATTTCAGCACCATGCCATGCTACTTTGTGGAGGGCAGAGGGATGTCTGGCTGACTGGATCTGCTGTCCTCACTAGAGGAAGGGCCCTGCTTCCCACAGGGCACTGAGATGAAAGCTGAGGTCCCTCAAGTTTAGCAAAGAACCTAGGCTTCTTTCCAGGAGTCAGAGCTAGGTGCTCTCTGCACGACCTGGTTCACAAGGCATCACATCAGACACGCAGGATCACTTTAAATTTCTGCTAGGACCCAAATGCCATTGTACAGGGCCGAGCAACTCTGGGCAAGATTGCCAGTCAGATTTGTGGTGGGAACCTCCATCCCTGCATGCTCCTGCCCTGGGTGCTCTTGCCCGAGGTGCTCCCACCCTGGGTGCCCCTTCCTCAGCCCTCCTTTCTGCACTCTTTCCTGCGTGTTCCTGTCCCATGCGCTCTCCTCTGTATGCTCCTGCCCTGCATGCTCCTCCCTGCCTTCCCCAGTAGACTTTTGGAGCTTTCCTGATGCTTGATCTTTTTAACAGAATGAGAGTTATTAAACTCAAAGTGGAAAGGTTAGCAACTTTGTGAATAACTCCTCCCACATGTTTTTGCATTTAAAAAAGGCTAGGAGAGAAGGCAATGATTAACCAATAGGATTCATCTCTAGATGCTGGATTTCCACCCTCAGGATGGGCAGGCAGGAATGATGATTTGGGGCAGGGGTCTTAGTCTCTTTCTTCCCTGTGCTTTCCCTTCACAGCACAGAGCACAACTTGTGCAGTAATTATTGTGAGATTGCCTGTTTCACACCTGCCTTCCCACTGGGCTGTAAGCTCCTGGGGAAGAGAGACTTCATCTGTTTTGCTCTTACTGTTTCCCCAAACCGAGACATGCAGTGGGTTTGAAGCTTAGTCACAACTCAGATGTGCAAAATGTGATGTTGTTTTTCTGGAACTGTCACTAGCCACCGTTTTTTGCTATTGTGGAAAGACTTATTCTCGACAGTTAAAGGTAGCTTAGTCAAATTCTGGCTTGATTCGTAGTCTCTTTTCACTAATTACTCAGACAATTAAAACTCAGTTATTTTAAAATTCAGACTTTATGTCAGGGTTATTGTCCCTTATTAAGTGTTCTTCTGTCCTCTCCTATCTGGGAAGGCACCTGCCTTCAGGAAGAAGCAATGGAATCATGGTAACAAGAGATGGCAAGATTCTTTTCTTAAATTAAGTTTATTAGGGTGACATTGGTTAATAACATTATATAAATTTCAGGTGTACAACTTTGTAATATGACATCTGAATACTCTATTGTGTACTCCCCATCCAGAGTCTAGTCTTGAGATGGGTAGGATCTTGTCTGGTTTGTGTTTTGTTTTCTGGTCTTGTCTGGCTCTGGGGTGGAGTGGTTGGTCCTACCCTCTGTTCTCACTGCACTGGTTGCCTCAGTATCTGCAGCTGGTGTAATGGGTGGTCTATCCTCCTGGTTCTAGCCAAGTGACCCTGCCCACTGCCTAACCAACTTGTGTCTTGACTCAATTCTTGCTAGATACAATGATCCTCTGGAATTTCCAGGGCTGGGATTTGTGTGTGTGTGTGTGGCAGGGAGAGGGGTAGGGATGAACGAATGATACTCCCATTTGATGGGGCCCTTTCTTTCCACTTGGAATTCTGGAATCAACCACCTAGAGAGGTGCCCCGGAAGGGACAGACTGGATCCACTCAGGGCATTCACCTACAAGTGCAAGTACCTCACTGTGATTTTCCTGGAAATTCTCGTTCTCCAGTAGAGGTTAACTGTTTCCACTTCATATCTTCTGTCCTGCCTACTCTAGGGAGTTTACAAACTCTTTCATTTTCTCAAGTGCCTGGTTGTTGCCCTGGAAAACCAGAGCTCTCAAAGTTATTATCTTTTTTTTTCTTCTTCTGAATTTAAAATGTTTAACTTGAATGTTAAGGCGTTCTTCTTGGAAAACTTAATTCACATTTTCTGTCCCACTGCACCACACCCCAAAGCCAAGGATATTTCAGACTCTGAGGCTAGAGGGCTGGTGGGCAACACAACCCACCGAATTACCAGGAATGAAAAATACGTGGAATAACATTTTAAAATATTATTTTGCTTGATTGTAGGCATGAGCATATATGCAATAAACAATGGTAATGTGAACTCAGTAAAGGCTAAAATTAGGGCTCATTCTGAGGTGCTTAGAGCCTTGGAATGTTGACTAAATGAGGACCAGTTGGAGACTCTGAGATACCACACACTAGGGATACCACACACAGAGAAACATGGTGATGATTATGACAATAACACTTCATTTATACGTATTTTTCCTACAGACTGTCTTATAATTTATTGTTTATTTTATTAAACAATACATTGTGTCAAGCATAGTGCTAGGACATGTTTCTATGTGAGGGGACAAAATTTATCAAATTGGCAGCTTATGAATTTCTTTTCTTCTCCAGTTCATCAAAAATAACCTTGTTTCTTTTTGGGGGTGGGGTGTGCAGAGAAAGGCAGAGGAACCACAGGAGATAGGGATCCAGCTGGTGTATCCTAGCAACCAGATCAAAGTGCCACCAAGCCCTGGGTCCTCTCAGTGTCCAGTGAAAGAGTATTCGGTCTCACTCCCTTTGTGTGGGTGGCATTGTAGATGATGTTCATCACAGCTGCCATCTTTTAAGGGCTCACCAGGTAGCAGGCACTATGGTAACCTCTAGTGTACATTATCTTGTGGATTTCGTAGAATTCTGTGAGGTAGACTTTAGTTTTCCCATTTTACAGGTGAGGAAACGGGATCAGTGAGATTAAGTGACTTCCTCAAGACCTCTGTGTCACACAAGCTGAGTCAGAACCAGGATTGGAATCCAGACTTTTAAGCCCTGTATTAAACATTTGTCTTACCATCCAAAATGGCTATATCAGCATCTTCTGGGAGCTTGTAGAAATGCAGAGACTCAGGCTCTGTCCTGGATGTGCTGAATCAAAATCTGCATTTTCATGAGTGAATTATACACACATTAAAGTTCAGAAGCTCTACTTTAACTTACACTCACTCACCCCCTACTTCTGACCTTGTGTCAGGTGTCCACGCCCTCCCTGATTCTCTGCCTCCTGTCGTCTCCTCCATCCCTTCTCTCCCAGGAAGATGTGAGCTGGGCATTGTTTGGTTTTGAAACCTTCTCTGCTCTGGGATGACAATAGGCTTGCACTGAAAGCTCTTTAGGTTTGCATTGCATTCCAGGGCATCACTTGAAGTTTCTCCAAGGAATGACTTTTAGTGGAGTAGTGGTGTGAAGGAGTGAGGCAGCTTTTCCTTGGTGACAGTCTGTCCCTGGAGATCTGACTTGGGGCTTTGTACCTGTTGCTCCCCAACTCTGCTGATCAGATCCCTGTGATCTCCTTATTCTCACTGAGCACACAGAACCCGTCATAGACATTTGAACGTCTCCCACCTGGCTCTCCAGGTGGGGTGGAGGCAACTGCCCACCCCTCCAAGGAGGTCATCACTCCCCTTTTGTGGATGTTCCCTGTTGTCTACCTATGGGATAGAAGGCTGCTAATTGACTATTAGCTATTGTGCTCAGGTACTGATTGACATGAAGCATCTTTATAACAGTTCCTTTTTTTTTTTTTTAAAGAATAGTTTATTGATTTTTTTTTTTTTCTTTATAAGAGAGAGAAAGAGAAATATCAATGTGAGCTGCCTCCTGCATGCCCTCTACCGGGGATCAAGCCCACAACCCAGGCATGTGCCCTTGATCAGGAATCACACTGGCAACCTCCTGGTGCACAGGATGACACCCAAGCAACAGTTCCTTTTTTTCATCACCTTCTGTATGCAAGGCACTGTGCTTAGGTTTTATGATTTCCATTTTACAGATGATGAAACTAATTCTTAGAAATGTTAAGGGACGTGCTCAAGGTCACATGGCTGGTAGGTGCCTGAGCTGGGATACAGTTCCATGTTTGCCTGACTCTGAAGTTCATGCTTTTTCCACATTGCCTCCTTTCTAGCAAGGCTTTTCCTTAAGGGCTTATGGTTCCTAATTTCTCTTAGTCCAAGGGACAGATTCTCAGTTTTGAATCGTTGCAGACCTCTAGTGCAGTGGCTCTCAAATGTTAGAGCACATCAGAATCAGAGGGCGGGCTACGAAAACACTGATTCAGCACTTGTGGGTCAGGGCTGGAGTGTTTGGATTTATCACAAGTTTCCAGGTCTGCAGACCACACTCTGCAAGCCACGGCCCTCGTGCATTGGGGAAGCAGGGAAGTGTGAGAAGCAAAGCACTCATTGTTCCTATCCCCTCTACTGGTAGATGCTGACCGGGTAATGCTGCTGTAACACCTGTGACTTGCTTATTGCTTCCTGGACATTATTTCACGGGAGAGCAGAGGTTAGTTATCTGCATCTGTTTCAGCTCAGCATCTCCTCTTTTCTGGGTAGTGTTTAGGCTGGTCCACTGCCCCAAACTTGTGCGGGTCACCTGCTAAAAAGCTGAGGATTTTAAAAGCATATAATAACGTAAGTAAAGGCCTGAAAACTGAAAGCATGTCGATTTATGGGCATTTCCCAGGAACTAGTAATCCAGTTCAGAGAATAAAAAAGCCTTGGCTCATTCAGCCAATTAGATAGCTCATCTGAAATTCATGAGATTTGCAAAAATGGGATTCACCATTTGCTTTTCCATAGAGTTCTTCCCTTATTGTGCAGAGCCAAATTCCAAAAAGGGTCAACACTGAATTTCCATCATCAGACCTCAGGCATGTTTGGGTAGACTGCAAGGAGTCTATGTAAATGGAAATCCAAGAGGCATTTGGAAGAGAGAGTCATGATGTATGGAGAATAGGGACTAGGGACTAAGAGCATTGGGCTATAGAGTTAGTTAGAGCTGGTTATAAATGCTGGCTCTGCCATTTAACAGCTGAGGGCCCATGAGCATATTACTTAACCTGTCTGGGCCTCATTGTCTCCAGAATCAAGGCAAATATAAAAAATATTTAGCCAACAGATCTGGCATGGGCATCAGCCAGTTAGAATGGATGGAAGCCAGATCAGAAGCAACGCCAGCTGTAAATAAGCCAAACTGGTGTGGATGACTAGCTTGCATTCTCAAATATGATGTGGGTCCCATCTGTGGTTTATCTCTGTGCAGGGGAAATGGGTTTTACTAAAGAAGGAGGCTGGTACGTGTGTGTGTGGTGGGGGGGCATGTGCGCATGTGCACTCAGTGAATCGCAGGAAGCTTTCCTGGGAGTGAGGCCACACATACTCTGACTGTGTCAGGGACAGGAGAGACACCTCCTTGGGAGGATGTTACCTCTAACATCCTTCCTTTGAAGTCCCTTTGCTCCACCTGCATCTTTGTTTGTGGTGCCCAGTCTGATTCTCAGTCTAGGTAACAGTCCACACTGAAGACTTCAGCTGCTCCTGTGCACGGATGAGCCCTACATCTCTCTCTCCATCCAGGAACTCTTTCTTCAATGTTTGATGTCCTCTGGGTATTCCCTCTTTGGTTCCTGCCTGGATTATTGTGCTGACCTAACTTCGGTTCACCACCTCCCATCCACGCTTCTCCCACTGCCCGGGTATTTTCTTCATAATTAACCATTAGACCATATCCTTGGGCAGCTTCAGTGACTCAGCAGTGCCCTCAAGATAACCGCCTGATATGGTTTAAGGGAATCCTGACGCTTGGGGTCTGCTTCCTTGCCGGCCTGATATCTCCTTAATCTCCCACTCATATCTCCCACTCTGCCTAAACTGAACTTGTTTCAATTTCTTAAATATGATGTGTGTGTGCACCTCTCAATGCCTTTAGCCACGCTGTTATCTTTTTCTGGAATACTCTTCCTCTTCTCTCTGCTGGTCATTTCTTTGTCTTTTCAGACTTGGCTGTAGAAACACCTCCTCTGTGAAGTGGTACTTGATACCTGGGGTTTCGTGGATGTCTGACCTGTGCAGCCACACAGGGCCCCATGCTTAGAAGGTCCGTGCATTTAGTTTAATGCTCTGCTGTCTCTATCTTAAAATTTTCAACATTTTTTTTTTTTTTTTAACAAGGGGCCCTGCATTTTTATTTTGCACTGAGGCCCATAAATTATGTACGTGGTCCTGCTGACAGCCCTGCAGCAATCTATACCCGGCACAATCAAGACACTTACTAGGTTGTATTGCTGTTGTTACTCTCTGTTGTCTCACCTACTGGCTGTGGACTTCTTGAGGGCAGGGGCTGTGTCTTCTTCATCTCTACTCTCCAACACCCAGGGCAGTGAAGGGCACAGTGTAGGGATAATAAATGCTTACTGATAGAATTAATTCATGTCTATGGGCCCTTTTCCCTTACACCTTGAGAGCTGCCTTTCCTCTTTAAAAACATGTCTTCCCAAAAGAATTTATACGCATATATGCATAACCCATTGACAGGGACAATAGTGCTGTAGGCCGGGGGGTGGGGTGGGTGCAGGGTGGAGCCGGTCAATGGGGGACAAAAGGGGGACATCCGTAATACTTTCAACAATAAAGATAAACCAACAAAACAAAACAAAACAAAACATGTCTTCCCATTTGAAAAGCAGGCACCAGAAACTGTGAGCTCCAATTTTAATCAATTTTTTAAAACCCTAGCTTTATGATCTAACTTAACTCCATTCACCTCCTCAGTAACATGAAGGCTATGACTGAGTCCAACGTGAGGGGGGTTGCTGGGCTGTACCTCTCCAGGCCCTCCTGCCTCCCTCCCCTTCTCTAAGTTCTGCGTCTCTCTTTCGGGACACTTAAGAATTCTTGTCCTCCCTTCCTCCACCCTTCACCTTCTCTCACTTCACCTCTTTTGTTTTTCATCAGGAGAAGCAAAGTTAGACTCTTCACTCAGCAAAAGCAGACTTTGTTGACATTTGGAGAGAAAAAATGTAAAAAACCCTTCAAAATCCTGGTGTTTGAATATTTGAAGACTATGAATGCTGGAAATGTTGACAGGTCCTGTGCCAGGCTTCATTCTGACCTTCAGGCCCATTATTTACTCTCAAAAAAGAAAGTAGCTCACTGCAAGGGGCTTGTGCAGAACAAGTTTGCTGTTCAACACTCTCCTGCCTGTCCCCTACCTCCCCTGACAGGGCCCCTACTGCTCTGATGTCTTGTTCTCAGACTGCTCCTCACCCAGGGTGCCCCAGGGGCTGGGGTGGTGGGGGGTGGGTGCAGAGAGAATGCACTGGGAAGAAGACCAGGCAGGAGGACCAGGTAGATGGGGCTTTGGGACCCCTTGCCTGGCACTCCCACTGCATTACCCTATCAGGGTTCTGTGTATAGTTTCACTGGAAGAAACGGTTGCAATGCTGAAATATGCATGAATACCTTGGTCTACTGACTGGGGTGGGGCCCTGGCAAGTTGTACTGATTCTGTGGCATGACTCCTGTCAATAAAAATAATACAAATTATTAATATATATATGTTTTTTAAAGAAATGATCTTGACATTCTGTTGTATGACTTATACACACACATATGTGTATAAGTATATATAATATGTATATAAAAATATATAAATAATATGTTTTTATTGATTTCAGAGTGGAAGGGAGAGGGAGAGAGAGAGTGAAACATCAATGATGAGAGTCATTGATCAGCTGCCTCCTGCAACCCCCCCACTGGGGATCGAGCCAGCAACCAGAGCATGTGCCCTGACCGGGAATCGAACAGTGACCTCCTGGTTCATGGGTTGACACTCAACCACTGAATCATGCCGGCCGGGCAGTTATTAATACTTTTTGCTCTTACTCTCAGCCAAATTATTATGGAGAAGTAGGGTTCCTGGACTGGCCTCCTCACCATTTCTCTCTGGCCACAGGCTGGGCTTTGGCTGGGGTTCAGACTCCTTGGCAAAGGCTAGGACAGAGCTGTTGATAACATTGCCACAGACATTAAATAGAAATGGAATCTACTTTTTCACCTGAGGGCCTGGGATCTTGGTACAAAACCATGCACTGCAGGACAAGGAACGGGACCCCTGCCTGCTCTGATCACCCCTGCCCTTCATGCCCCAGACCCACTACCATTTTAATTTCTTCCCGGAGGACATTCTGGTCAGCCCAGCCATGGAGAACTATGGAGCAGAGGAAGGCACATGGTGTACAGCAGAGGCAGTGTGGAAGTCTGGAGTCTGCCACACCTGGGTTTGAGTCCCACCTGTCTCTTAGCGAGCTCTGAAGCAAATACACGTATTTTTTTATTTAGTACTCTGTTAGATCCTGTCAGGGATGAAAAGGAATTTGCATTCTAATTGGGGAGAAAAAAAAATCCCAACTTGTTGGGTGGCAAGACCTCTTACTGTCTTCATGTCTACCACCCACACAAGCCAAAGAGAAACGCAGAGTTTGAGGAAGAGAAACTGTGCACAGTGTCTCTCACTGAGCCGAAGGTTGGAGGGGACAAAGGCTTTTTGGTAGAGTACAGTAAGTCCTCACTTAATGTCAATAGGTCATGGAACTGCTGCAAAACAATGTATAACCAAACCAGTTTTACCCTGGGCCAACTGATGGAAAGAAGAGTTAAGTTCCTACAGCATCTCATCAAGGTTATAATGAAATGACGCAGAATGAAATGACGTTTTTGAGGACCTGCTCTGCTTAGTTCAAAGTTACGTTAATAGGAGAAATATGTGTCTTTTCAGGAGACCGGGTCATGAGTTTTGGCAGGAAATGAATCCTTGCAGTTTGAGATGTGTCTGGTATTTTTGGATATTTGGGGAAACAGCAAATAGGAATGATAGGCCCTAAAGTCCTTCCTCTCTCACATGGATCCAGAGTCCCAAACACATGCCCAGCCGCTGAAATTGGGGTCAGAGTAGACACATCTTGACACACCACGGAGAGCAGAGAAGTGACATCCTCTTGAGGTGGCCAGGGATGCCTCCTGGAACAGGCAGGATCTGAGTTACCCTGAAGGACCAGAAGATTTTCAAAGACACGTGGAGGGGATTGGAGAGGACATGTCAGGTTGCAAGACTAATATGGTTAAGATGGCGTGTTTTCAGTCCCAGCCTCTCCTGCATCCTTCTGTCTCCTATATACTTTCCTCCCCCAACAAGGGCTGCTGAGCCCATATGTTTTATAGGGACTTGGCAGGAGCCATGGTCCCTCCTCCTCCCAACAGGCTGAAGGACTGGCCTTTTCTGGGATTTGGAGGAAACACAAATAGGCCTTCCCTGGCTCTGGAAGTCTAAGCAGTGGAAGGTGTATTTCACATTTTTGATTATGACACAATCTGGGTGGTGTGGAAGTCGGAGCCTGTTGACTTTAACAGCCCAGCTGTTCCTGTCTTCCGGACAGCAGTTAAAATATCTTCTGAGCAGAGGGGCGAACAGTCTGAAGTTCCAACAGGAGTCCTCCGGGATCCCACACAAGAGCAATATGTTAAGATAATGTGGCCCTGGGGGCCTCTGTTCCCAATGCAAAGGGGAACCACTATGCCATGTGCTGGAAGCCATTTCCTAAATGTCAGTATCTTCTGATAGGAGTATGCCCCATATTTCTATTATTTCTTAAGAAGTGTCATTTATTTGAGCTTCCCACGGCCTCACGTCCCTTATCCCTTCTTCCTCTTTTAACCCCTTATGAAGAGGTAGAAGGAAAAAACCTCTCATTTCCTTTTGATCATCAGGAATGGTGCCCTGCCTGCTTTTCCCCATCCTCAGTCCTTCCTCTGATCCGCTTGCACAGTGGTTCTCTCCCATGGGAAGGGACAAGCCTCTCTCACTGCCAGGGTTTTCAGATGTGGCTACTGAATCTGCTCTCGGCTGGTGGGTTGCTAACTTCTAATTACCTTTTTTTTGTTGTTGTTAATGAACCTGAACCTGAGGTATGTGCCCTAGACCAGGAATGGAACCCGTGACCCTTTGGTGCACAGGCCTGTGCTCTAACCACTATTCAGGGCCGTAATTAAACACTTTATTTTTATTTTTAAAATTTATATTTATTGTAGAAAGTATTACAGATGTCCCCCTTTTCCCCCCAGTGATCCCCTCCACCTGGCATCCATCCCCACTCGCCCTGCCAGGCCTTCTCCACACTATTGCCTGTGTCCATAGGTTATGCATATATGCATGTAAGTTCTTTGGTTAATCCCCCCTCCCCACTACTTCACCCCCCTTCCCTCTGAAATTCCTCAGATTGTTCCATGGTTGCCTCACCTTCTTTTATACACCTTTTAAATCCCATTACTTGTTTCCAGCCTTGTAGAAGAGGCAGTCTCACCAAATTAATCGCAAAGCAATGGAAAATGTAAATGTAGTAGAAAATATGATTAATCCCTCTTGAAAACTAAAGTAGGGGTTAAAAGTGATTTATTCATTTGTAGCTCAATTCTTTCCCTGATTAATAGCTGAGTTGGTATAGCTTATTGGGCTTCCTGGTCAATACCAAGCAGCTGAACCATCTCACCAATGTTCACATCTGAGGTTTAACTATAAAGTAGTGACTATGATTTTTTTTACATCAATATACCAGAATTTTGTGAAATGAATACTTACCCTCTTCAAAGTTGTCAACTTATAAGTATGTCACATGTGCCACTTGTGTGTTTAGAGTTGATGATACAAAGGCTTTCCAAATCGCATCTGGTTCCGTTCATAAACAGTTGAAACATATCAGAAAGCCCAACATTTCACCATCTAAGTTGTATTTTCAAAATAGCCTCGTACCCCTGGAAGGGGCTTAAAAAGTCTGTCAGACCACTAGTCCCAGTTTTAGCTTTAGGGTGTGTCACCATAGTATCCCTACCCTCATGGCCAGGATGCGGCCATTGTCTAAAAACATCGCTCCGACTTCAGAATCCGTTTATACATCTTACAAACAAACCTCATTCATCTCTCCACTGTCACCCTCATATTGACCCAAAAGGTTTCTACCCTCTTTACTGCAATGACTTTTGACTGTTTCATGCTCGGAGATGAAGCTTGGCTCTAACTGAAGATATTCGAAGAATTGCTACAGGCTCTGAACAGGATTCCTAGAGAGGAGCTCCAAAATGTTCTGACAAACTAATTGTGGCATCAAAAAAAGAGACTGTGTCCCAAGGAGCCTATTTTGAAGGAGACAGCTGTTGGGTGGGGGGCAGAGTAGGCATTTTACCCCTCACTTCATGTACCTCTGTGGAGGGCAATCCTCTAGAATAATACCACTGGCCATTTCCCTCCTCCTCCATTCCTCCCACAGGGCAGAGAATATCTGAGTCTGATGAGTTAGGGAGAAGGACTGGGCATGGGTGGCTCAGCCCCTTCCAGGCTCTACTTCTAATCTAACAGCCTGCAGATCCCTGGACCCTGAACTAAGAGGCCTGTCTGGGAGAGGTCTGCAAGGGTGGGTCTGGTTACCTTGCAGATAAAGTATTAGTAAGCCCTCTTGGCCACAGATCTAAAACCTCATAGTCAATAATGTTGGTGATATTTTCTGTTCTATTTATATGACTCCTGTGTATCTCTTTAATTTGGTTTTAATCTCCAGGTGATGAAGAAAGAAGTGTTATTTATTAGCCTTTTAAAACACCATCCACTATGTTCATTTGGATGTACAAATTTCTGTTGCTTTTATTATAAGACCAGCTTCCTTTTATTATAGTTGTGTCTGACATAGTAAAACATAAGAAGCCACAGGGGAGGAACTCTCCCTTTACTTTCTTAAGAAATTATTCAAGAAAATATGGGAAAAGAGGAAAATGCCCATTTCCTGCCTGTGGAGGGGGGTTGTGAACAACTCTTTTGGCCTCTTGTAAAAGCATGTTTGGCCCCAATGGGGGGGAAAATCAGGTGCTCAGCAAAGGTTGATTTGATTGACATGCAATATTATCTGACCCCTTTCTAGCCTGGACCTGACAATTTGTCCAGGCTTCTCTCTTGTAGTCTAATAGAATTTCCCTTTGGGCTTTCTCTATTCAGATCTGCACTTCTGAGTTGTTGTTTTTTTGCTTCTGGTCCCATTGGTCTCTGGACTTGTGTTTGAATCTCATCTTTTTGAGGGCTTTGTCTTGGTAGCCCCTCAAATCTTGTCTCTAGTAGTAAGTATCCTTTGTAGACCCAATCCCAGCCCTGGACTCTTGGTTGGGGACTTGGCTGGGGCTAGCTCTGGGTGGTGGAAATCAGATAGGTGTCCTGTGTCAACTCTGACAAGACCTGATGGTTGACTCGGAGGAGTTTTTTCTTGAATAACGAGCAGTCCCTTCTTGATAGCAGGCCTGGAATTGAGTGGCCACATCCTGGCGCATTTCCAGAGTGGGTTTGGCAATAATAGTTTTTGGATACTCAGGGGGTGTCTGCAGTGTTTTTACAGCTTTCATGAAGTTCACATATATTTCTCAATACAAGATTGCCTTTTATTTTGTTGGGGACGGAACAATAGCCATAAAACCGATGAGCAGGAAAAGGGGTGGGATTGTCAAACAAACGGGAGACAACTTCTGTGAGATTCCATTCTGCCCTTCTGCCCTTGTATCTCTACGAGTGAAAATCAGGCCAGAGAGGCTTAAGTAGGGAAAAGGGACTTCAATAGTCAGAGCCTTGCCTCTTGATGGTCTTACTCTCTCCTCTCTCAAATACAAAAACCAGACCCACAAGTCTGGGTGTTTAATTTCTGTTTGTAGGACACAGAGGAGAATCTGGAGTTTTTAGAGCTATAAGAAAATTGGAATTGATTTGATTCAAACCCTTGCTCTGTACCTGAGATAGCTAAGGATCAAATTAGAGGGGTAGCCAGCCAAGGCTGCACCCGCCGTTGCTGGCAGGCATGAACTTGACACCAATCTCCTGACCAGCCAGCTAGTTCTCTGTCCATGTATGTCCCTTCATGGCCAGAGGAGGGTAAGGAGGCTGGAGAAGTGGGAGAAATGGGGTCTTAACGTCCCAGCTCTCAAGTGGACAGAACGGGTGCTGGGTGGAAGCTGAGAGATGGGGAAATGGAGGGCACTTGGCAATGTGTGGCATGGAGCTTTCCCATGTCAAGCTTGGGTGAGCTGGTGGAGAAAATGCAGAATTCATATCTGGGTGTTCACTAGATTTTTCTAAATTTTGCAATATAAGGTGTGTAAGTCATGTGTTTAAAGCAGTATCCAAAAACCTCACAGAAGCACTTATGAAATATTTTGTTTTACTGGCAATGGGACAAAAAATAATTGGGCATTAAATCAAGGAAATGGGGAAAAGGGAGCTGCAAATCAAGGGAAATGGTGGAAAATTAGGTCTTAGTGGAGAGAAATGTGTACATATGAACTGCTTGATGTTTCAGGGAAAGAAATACGATCCTGTAAATCTCCCCTTTAACCCTTTAAACTCGAGGGCTGAGTCCTGCTTGCCTGGCTGCCAGTGTCTGGGGAGGCAGCCATTCTTTGGGGGGAGAACTGGCCTCCCCCTGTCCCATGTTGCCAGAAATGGGATGCGAAGATTTAGATGGTGCTGTTTTAAACAGGCGAGTGAGATCATGCTGTGATCATATTTCTAGGACTGTTACAATGTCCACATTTCTCTTGCCTCTGACTGGCAGTGGGTGACTTCGGTCTGTCAGCAGCTTAGAGCCGGGGAAGAGAGCTTGTGCCAGCCGGCTTCATTAAACCCCGCCAAAAGCGCGTGCCTTATTATCTCTCTACTATATACATGATTTCTATAAATTAAAAAATAAGTAATAAACACCTTTTTAATTGCATAACCTCCCTTTCTCTTGTCAATTACAGTGAACTCGCAAAGCTGCTTAACACAAAGAAGCCTCCTAGACATCAGCTCTTGTTAGATGCGGTGCAAGCCGTTACTAGGATTTTCCCATAGCTTCAAGGATTAATCACAGCTAATCATCACAAAAAGATCACATGCATATAAGTAATATAAAAATAGCAAAATGCCCATAGTGGAACTGCTAAGAAAGAAGAAAACCACTTAAAAATGGAGAGCTCTGAGTTACCACTTAGGGGTGAATGAAAGAGCCCAGATCTTCTCCGCCTGATTGGGGACTTTGGTCCAGAAAAGTGGTTGAGTGACCAACCCTGGGATGTAGATTTCCTTTTAATCCCTTGTCCTTGATGATTCTTATTTGTCAAAGAGCAGCCTTTAACTCAGATTGCCTAAATGTGAATTAGGTCACTGAATCTTTGTAGAGACGGGGAATGCACGTTGCTGGGAGAAACAACTCAAAGCTTCAACAGAGTTTAGGTTGGATGAGAAAGAGCTTTTTAGGAGAAGGCCAAACGGTGACTTGATGACACAGAGTGAGCATTTGCATTGAAACTTTAAAATGAAAGTCAGTTCTCTCAAATGGACAAGATGCCATCTGGGACTTCCCCTCATCCTGGGTTCTGTCTATGTCATTCTAGGGCATGTGGTGGCACTTAGACCAAGACCACAAACAAGGTCATTCATCACAGAAACAGCTGTGAAATATTGGCCTTGACTGGTGTTCTGTGTCCAGTAGACACCCACGTGGCTGTTGGGATGTGACAGTCTCAGTGAGAGGAGGGTTAGTGTGATGGGCCTGCAGGAAGGGAGAGGAGGCAGAGCAGGACAGAGCCCTGCTCCCTGCTCCCAGCAGGGCTCCAGCACATGTGACCCAGTGGACAATCTCCAGTTCTGGGAACCAGCAGGAGGCCTGACTGGTTGGGGCCATATCCCACCCTGCAGAAATTCCCATGAAATGCCAGGGAAGGGCGTCATTCACCCTCATCCTTTGTCGGAGACCCCTCTGGCTGCAGTTGCCTACAAGCCTTGGCCAGGGAGCACAGGTCATGCTTCTCTTTATGGTCACCAGGCTTGGTCAGATGGAGACTCTTAATCTGCACCACATACCAAATTATCCTTTTGGTTCCTTTTTAATTGGGACACACAAGAAACAAGAGTATATGACACAGGGTTAGACAAGAAGAGGTATTCATCCTTCCACTTTGAAGTCAAGGTATCATGAAGGAATGGGGGCTTGAAGTCATTTGTGAAGCTAGAAACGGACTTGTTCTGTGCGGGAAAAAGCCCTGGGACCAAAGGGAACAGCATATGTGGAGAATGAAGGTATTAACATAATTGTGCTATCTTAGAACCAGGCATTTGTGACAGGACAGACAGACAGGCTAAGCTCCGGGGCGCTGGTTTGCACGTTACTCTATCAGTGTTTGAGGCTACCATTTGTATTTTCCTTGTGTGGAGTAAAGTGAAATGGAGCGTGGGTGAGATCTCTGCAGGTTAAATGGAGGGAAGTCTGAAATGCTTCTCTTCATATTCCTGATTAAATTGTGCTCCTACTCGGGCTGAACTGGCTCAGCATTTGAGTTTGCAGGGCTGTCGAATCAGCATCTTTCATTGACACTTGAAAGCTAAAATTTAAAAAGGGAATGTCTTGGCCCCTGCATCCTGTTCCCTTACACCTGTATGGTTGGTCTTCCAGCAAGTGGATAAAGAGCTTCCCTTGCTGCCTGTGCTGGGACTCCCTGCTGTGCTGACTGGGCTGAGCCTCAGGCCACCTCCTTGAGTCCCTGTGATCACCTGGGGCTCTGGGGAGCCAGGATAGGGCTTCTCCTCTCTCCTCTCAAGCTGTCCTGTAAGTCGCTTTCCATTTTAACCTTCAGGTAGTTCTTCCCCCTTCCTTCTAATCTCTCGTTTTGCTTTGGAATCGTGTGGCTGTCAGTCCTGAAGATGGCGAGATGAGGTGTCTGTGGGCTAATGAACAGCTGCGGGAAGATAATTAATGCTGTCCCACCTTTCTTGCAGCCTTTACCACCTCCTCAGAACACAGCCTGCAACATCTGTGCTTCCCAGCAGCTGAGCTGTAAAACA
This sequence comes from Miniopterus schreibersii, assembly GCF_964146895.1. Lineage (NCBI taxonomy): Eukaryota > Metazoa > Chordata > Mammalia > Chiroptera > Miniopteridae > Miniopterus > Miniopterus schreibersii. The sequence goes on along the minus strand of NC_138119.1, from coordinate 18,932,111 downwards.
CCCTTCCCCACTCTTCACAGAACAACTGTCAGATGGACCAGCCCCCACGTTAAGGGCAAAACTTACAAAATGCTACAAAAGATGAGCTGCGCTATGACCAAGTCACAGATGTTGAGTTTTGCCATGAGAGAGGACCGAAAAGAACTGGGTTTAGGGCGTCCCTGGCTCTGGTGCAGTGTGGATGGGAGGTTAGGTGGGGAGGGGGCAAAAGGAGTTGTGAGGAAACAGCTTCTAGTCCAAAAGCCTTTCTTTCAGGGAAGGTTCCTGAACCTACAGGCTTTTGGACTAGCCCAGAACTATTTTGACAATCACCAGAGGACAGGGTGGGGTCATCTCAGACTTCTTAGTGTCTCATCTAGGGGCAATATTCAAAACAACGAACAGAATAGCACAGACACCATTCAGAGCAGATGGTCACAAACACTTGGCACAGCCCTACTGGTATGTAGGGGCTGCATATCAGACCTGGCCTCCTCTTCCATGCTCTCTCTTCCATCTCGAGCATAATAACATTTATTGAGTACCTGTTTTATGCAGAAATGGTTCTAGGTGCTTTTGATGATTTTACACATGAAGGGTATGGCTGAAGTTGCTTTAACAACAATGTTAGTTTTTTCTGGTTTATGAATGCTAATTTGCAGCTGTAAGACTTTAGCCCCACCTGCATTTGTAAGATCTCAGCCTCTTTGAAGTCTTGCCCACCCTCATTCCCCATCCAGGGATTCCTGGGCATTCCTCAGGGTGTCTCATAGATGACCAAGAACGGGCCGCTCATGTTCTTCTGGTGCAGACTCCTGCTGGTCTCTTTTACCTGCAATGCACTTGAGGGAGGGTACCCTGCTGCTGGCACCCTCCATGGGACGTTGCTTTCCTCCCTGGGGTACTGTCTTCTGATATTCTTACCTACAAACTGTCCTGACATTACTGTGCTAACAAAGGGCATTGGTGTTGTGCTTGGTCCTCTGTTCACTGACTGGTCAGACACTGCTGTGCCTGGAGCATCTCAGATACCGCTGTGCTCGTTCACTTCTGCCTGTGCTCCCTGCCTGTATTAGGCAAAGCACAAATGGAAATCTCACACATAGGGTCCTCTCTATTTCCTTACTTCCTACATCTCTCCACAGCCAGAGTGCCAACCTTCTTTCCTTGTAGGCCACTTTCTCCCCATGCAGCTAAGTATCTAGCATGTGTGGTCGGGTGTCACTGGCCCAAAGAGGCCCTTTTTAGACTTAGCCAAGATCACCAGCATCAAGTAATTCAACTAATGTCAAGTCTCAAATTGCCTTGCCCAAGGGATGTTTACTGGTATTACACAGGAAATGATGTGGCTTTATGCAAATGTGGTCCAAAAAGTTTTGAATCAGAGCAAGAAAAGACTCTTTCTACTAAACAGATTCAAAAAACTACCCTTTCCCAGAGGAGTATGGAGCCTTCCCAGAGAATCTGCTGGTCAGAGAGGCCGCAGACATGGTGCTCATGATGGGGATTTAGTGCTGTAGGTTCAAGAGGCATAGCCAGCATTTTGCAGAGCTGAGAACGGCACCTTCCTAGACATCAACTAAAGTCAGTGCTTAAAAGATTATTCTTTGGCCAAGTGCTTAAGACAAGACACAAACTATATTTCAACCTGACCAACCCATGAAGGCAGAGCATATGGGGCCTGCAGAAGACTGCCCAGGGCTATTCCCAGCTTACAGTTCATCATTGACTATTTAGAGAGGATGTGCCGGAGAGGGACATCAGCATCCACTGCCTCTCTCTATAAATTCCCAATAAATCCTTTAAAAATCCTTAATGAATGTCCAAGTTAAAAAATAAACCAGAAACCTCTTTAGATGAAGTAAAAATATACATACCTGATGGAGAAGATACTACCTCATAGAGTTTAGCCTCTGGTGCCTTATTAAAGAGGTTTAGTCCTTTCTGGATGTACCAAGTAGTCACCCTTCTCTATCTGATTTAACTTTCTTCCTTGACCCTATGGATTCCTAAATGGGAGCCTGTCATGAGAGTTCTTTGTGATAACTGTCTCTGGGGAAATGGAATAAAAGGCAAGCCCTGGCCCTCAAGCTGCTGACAGGGAGAAATGGACAAGTTAAGGCCATAGGGTTTGATAGCTGGTGCACAGGAAGGCATAGATGCCGCAGGAGCACATATAAGAGGTGCTGAAACCAGATTTGGGAGGGGTGGGTGAGGGATGGAATTAAGGAAGGCTTCAGAGTAGAGGTGACTCCAGAACTGGGTCCTGAATACTCTATGTTAATCTGGTGAAAGGGATTCTCAAAATGAACAACTTGTGCAAAAGTATGGAAGTCTGGAGAGCATGGGGTGTCTGAAGAACTATCACTAATTTGTTACAGTTCAGAAATTTGATACGAGTGTATTAGGCCTGAGTTTTGAGACTTGGAGAGAAGCCAGATCATGGAAGGTCTTGTGGTTGGAGGATGTTTTGCTAAGGAGACCATAGTTTGTCCAAAAAGCATCAAGAAACCACTGACTGATTTTTAAGCATGGGATTGGCAATGTTGAACTTGCCTTTTAGAATGCTTGCTGAGCTTCGTGTTTGATAGTAGCTGTATCACTCAGTGTTAGAGCTTGCGACAGGACTCAGTCTTGAAGTCAGTGTTGGAGACTCAGATGAGTATATGCATGTCTTGATGCATTTAGGATTTTCCAAAGAGCCCAGAAGAGAAGCACTGTCCCACTGGTTGGAGCCATAAGAGGACAGCTACAAATCTTGCAGGTTTGGCATCTGAGAGGATTTGGTGGACCACTCTCAGTTTACATGTTTAGATCAGCTCTCATATGGAGAGTTTTTTGATGTGCCCATTTTTGACCAAGGGAGTAATTGAAGAATAATGTCACTCAGCCTCGACTCTCTGTCCTTGGAAAGCTATATTGGTCTTGGCAGGGAACAATGTGTTGGCATGGACTCAAGTCACTACTACGAGTGAGACTATCAGGGGGCTGCTAGTTGGCGTAAGGCAGCTTCATGGGCTGGTCAAGTAATACTGTTCTCAGCCTGTCGTATTTCAAGAATTTTATTATCAAGCACACCATTATTCAGAAAGAAATAATACATTTTTCACACTGTGTTATTTCTGAAAATGTGATGTATTCTTCCACTGCTCTACCTGCCTGGAAAATGTTTTTCTAAAGTTAGGCAGAAGAAAACCTACATGGGCTGCTGAGAGGTGGATGCCTGCCATTCACGACGCAATTACCATGGCGAGTATTTCTAAATGCCACTTCCCTTCCTCCAAGTCTGCCTTTGCTTCAGACCTTGCAGAATTTCTGGTAATCTTGGGTTATTATCACACTGAGCTGCTAACCTGAGTCTTGACACTCCTGCTGGAGACCAGTGTCAGAAATAATTACAGCTGGTTCTTCCTTCCTTACTAGCAGTTGCTGGTGTTGGTATCTAACATTGATTAACAATTTGGAGCAAGGCATTCCTCGGGCTCCACACACGCTTTATTCCTTCCTCTGTGCCTTAGAGGGTACGTTTCCTCCGTTCCCTTGCCTCCCTTTGCCCTTGTGCCTGTCTGCTTCGAGAAGGTCCCTTTCATGCTCCGGTGATTTATTTACTTCTAATGTTATTTTCTCCTTTCTCTTGTTTTTCAAACCATTTGCTGGTTCTGTCGGTGAAGCAGATAGAATTCACCTCTAGGAATCGGACACTGTGTGTGATCGTGGGAGTCCTGAGAGCCGAGACAGGGCCATTTAGCGCCCAGTAGCCTAGGTCTTCAGCAATAGAAGCACGGAGGACAGGGAGGGATGAGGCTGGTTTGAATAGCAAGGAGGGGTTGCTGCTTGCACAGATGCCTGCTTCCCAGGAGCCGGCTTCTCCTCCTGTAGTCAACCCCTTACCCTGCTCATTAGCCATGGGGCCTGGGATTGCTATGCGGTGGGAGAGGGGGGTGAAATTTATAACCATATCTCTGGAAGGGGCCTGTTCAGCTGTCATTTCTAACTGCTGTGGATGGTATGTGAAGGCACATACCCTGACCAACAGCTCATCAGTAAATGTCACCCCTGTTCTGGAGAGGCCCCCTTGCATATGGTTGTATATAATCCAAAGAACTTCATTAAGGTAGTATGAACATAGGGAAATTCTTATTGGAATTCCAATCTCCCTCCCTCCTTCCCTCCCCTCCCTCCCTCCCTTCCTTCCTTCCTTCCTTCCTTTCTTCCTTCCTTCCTGGAATTAGCTGAGCAGAAAAATTAAAATTAAATTAAGATACTTTTTTTCCTGATCTGTTTTTCCTTCTTAAGATTCACTAAAATGAGAATCTTAAGAAGGAACAGGCCCCTTCCAGAGATATGGTTATAAATTTCACCCCCTCTCCCACTGCATAGCAATCCCAGGCTCCATGGCTAATCATGAGAATCAGTCCCCAAGTATATTATAGGTACTTTTGTGCTATAATCTGATTGCTGTGCCTTATTGAGATTTTTCCATACTTCTGTCCTCGACACTGGCTTCTGGCTTTGAAAAGGCTGTTGCCCCAACGTTCCCCCAGTAATTGGATTCACTATAACATAGGATTGGGCGGCCACTAGAAGTCCAGGCTTTTAGTGTAACAGCCTTATGTGACATATAGTTTATTTGCTCATTTATTTCTCCATTCAATAAACATATATTAAAACACTTCATCATACTGGGTGATAATCTAGGCATTGTTGATATTTATTGATAATCTATGATGTTCCAGAAGCTTGCACACACATTATTGGAGAGTTGTGGCAGTGTTGCTCAGAGATTAATATGGGCTTTGAACTCAAATAGATCTGTTTGAAGTCCCATTTCCATCAGTTGGTACATGTATGACTTTAGACATGTCCACTGAATTTTCTAAGCCTCAACACTCTTATCTGTGAAATGGGGATCATATTAATTCATATTGCCATTCTATAAAGAGAACCAATATTTTGGAGAATTTATGTCCTAGATTTTAGAACTTTAAATCGTACTTACTGTTTTATAGTTGAAGCAACTAAGGGGCAAAGAAGTCATAGAATCAGGACCACAAACCTGGATCCCCTGACTCCCAGGCCAGGTCTCCTTTGTCACTTAGCATTTCCCCTCACTTGCTTTACAACCTTCACGGCCATCTAGAAGGAAGCTCTTTGAACTGTGGGCAAGTGTCTAGTAATGTTAGAATCAGCCCTCCCTTATTTAAAGGTGAACTGCACAGTTTATATTTTTCAGACCATTTTCATCTCTTCTCCACGCATTTTGGGCCTTTCCATTTTCATTAACACCTCAACTAGAAAGGAAATGTAAAGGGAAATAAAACTTAAGTCACTCAGTTTCGCTCCTTATTAGCAGCAGCTCTTTTTAAAAAGATTGGGTGGACAGGGAAGCTGACTTTCAGCTACATGGGGATTTTTGATTATAGCCCTGGATTTAAATTAGCTGGGCTACATTTCTTGCTGTTACCATGGATAAATGAGGGTTAATTGTCTGAGCCCCAGTGGGCTGTGGCCACAGAGATCCCCTGTCCCCCAGCCAGCAGCTCTTTTGGCTCCACACCCTCCCTGCTTGTGCCCCTTCACAGACCCTCCACTAGGGGCTCCTCATTTCACATTGAAGACAGAGGATCCTCGCTGAGGTCACTGTGACCTTGGTCATATTTGTTAGGGCTACTGTGTTGCACATATGAAAGGAGGCCCAGACTTAGTGCAAAGTGATGGCCCTGAGCTGATTGAATTGGAAACACACAAAGCTGGAAATCAAAACATGTCAGACATCTCCTTTTATTCTTGTATTTTAAAACCTAGTTCCATTTCTAGCTACATCACATTATCCTCAGAGAGTGCAAGCTTTCCTGTGCCCCAGGTCCTTGGGCACCCCTGCTGCTTGTTATCTGGGCTGCATTCAGCCCTGGGAGGGGAGCCTGGCACCCACGCTTCCATTAGCCCCGGCAAGTGGACCTCCTGTTGGTTTTGATGTTGAAAGTGTCAGCGGTCCCCAAATCATTGAGCTCTTTTTGCCTACTCCACATCCTAACTCCTCGGGCCCAGTTTCTCATAGACCTTCAACACATCCTTTCATCTGTGTTACCTAAAGGCTTTTTCCTGTAACCTGACTTCCAGCAACCAAATATGGGCTGAAATTTAATGGTGGATGTGATATTGAGCAGCTACTTGGGAACTGGGGATGGTGACTTGGCTGAATGGCCTCGGTTTTCTCATCTGTAAAAGCATGGGGCTGTCCTAAATGACAGCTAGGGTCCCTTTGGGCACTAGCTTTCTGTGATTGTGTAAATACTTGTTTTAGGAAGTTCCTCTTCAGAGTCATGGAACCAAATAGCTACGTATAGGCAGGAAATCAGGCAACTAGTATGTAGTCTAATATTTTCATTAACCATATGATTTCAAATTCTGTATCTCATTTTTTCTTATAGAGTCTTGTGTTAAAAATCTTAGCAATATTGTGAGAAGAAACGGTATACCATTTGTAGATACTCTTTGAGTGTTTCATGGTATAATAACAAAGCTATTATAAACCTGAGGCATAATTACTAGTATTTAAAGATTTCTCTGATGTAACAAAAAAGCAGCTTATTTGTTTTTAGAGGCTCCAGGTAATGTTCCCCTAGAATTTAGGGATATTCTTTTCATGCTGTATGTTTGGAGTTAGAAATAATTGTGTTTGTAATTAAAAATTTTTAAAGGTGTTTAAAAATTTTTGGTACAATTAAAATGATTTTTTTTTTATTTTTATAACTAAGGAGATGAAACTCAGGAAATACTATGTGTTAGATGAGAAAGTGTACTAGACCAGCATCAGAGGTCCTGGGTTCAAGTCCCAGCTCTGTCATAATTTGACTAAGCCCCTTGAGGGCTGGGCTCTTCCCCTGCACCCAGAATAGCACCTGGACTGAATCTCTGGGGCCTGGGGTGCTTAATAAATAGTATAAATATCTAATAATAAATAAAATAATAAAAATAAATAAACAACTGGGTGACCTTTGGCCCCTCATTTAACTTCTCTTTTATGCCATTAACTCAGAAAATTCAGGGCTAGGCTCTGGGTGAGACATAGCACAAGCAGTGTTTCTGCTCTCGAGGAGTGGGCAGTGTAAGAAGACATCAATCACAGCCCTTCCTAACTGACCCCTGATGCAGTCTGGAAGACTAAAAGACACGAGACCTAGTGCCACTGCTTGCCATCCATCAGGCTGTGGAGAAGCTCCTGGAGCCCCCACTCCCAGCCGCCAGCAAGCTTCTGGGAAAGTTTTCAGAGGGGGGGGGGAGATGCAGGGATTTCCAATGTTTAAAATCCCTCTTTATTTCTACATCACTGCCCTCCACTACCAACAGGTAGAATGCATCCTGCTGATAGGCCTGAGCCTTTCTTTCTTTGGAATTCTTCTGCAAACAGCTACCTGTGATGGGGTCCAAGGTGCAGTGGTTTTATGGAATATTTAAGAAGCGGCTGTGAACACAGCCAGCCTTCGTGGAGACACATAACCTGGCAGGTTCTGATTGGCATGCTCTTCTCCTGGCCCTCCCTGCCCCTTCAAAGACATTTGAGTCCTTTTATTTTATTCTGTCCCTGGCTGCAACCAGCATTTGGAACTGAATAACATTTTTAATAATTTGAGAAAGAGAGAGCTTGGGAGCAGGGAGATGAGAGAGGCAAGTTGGTTGTCAGAACTAGAGCTTTTTGGGTTGAGCTTTGGGGGAGAAAGAAGATCGGTGCTGTCTTTTGGGAGGAAGGAAGGAAGATGTGGGTGAGGGGTGGGAGAACCAGGGCTCAGAGCCTGTTGGGTCTGGCAGCTCCAGCATGGAGTTCCTGGGAAGCGGCACCTGAAACTAGTACCCTGCGAATTGGGGAATGGGGCTGGAGAAGATCCTCTGGTGAGCAGTGAGGGTCCTCCTAGGTGATGGGGGACCATTTATGTTATAAATGGGACCCACAGCTTTTCCCATTAGAAGCATTTAGGTTGCTCTGCATCTCAAGAACCATAAATATACTGGAAAAAAGAAGTTAACAACAGATCCCTCTCTTCAATTCTGGGAGACAGCCATGCTATATAAGCTTAACAAATATATTTTAAACTCTATTGGGTTTCTGATTACCAAAGTCATGCTTGTTCATTGTAGAAAATACAAAAAAGCATCTAGAAGAAAATAAAAGTCACCTAGAACTCCCCTTCTGAGAGCTGGCCACTGTTAACATTCTGCTGTGGAGCTCTGCCATCCACACAGGTTTCTAATAAACAGGATTATAGCACCTATGTCATTTTGTGACTTGCTTTTTTACTTAGCAATAAATTCTAAAATTTTTATATGTCTTTAAATATTTGTCTTCAACATATTTTTTTTTAATTGATTTTTTTTAGAGAGGAAGGGAGAGGGAGAGAGAGAGAAACATCAATGTGAGAGCGAGACATTCACCAGCTGCCTCCTGCATGCCCCCTACTGGGGACTGAGCCTGCAACCCAGGCATGTGCCCTGGCTGGGAATTGAACCTGCAACTTTTCTGTGCACCGAACAATGGCCAACCAACTGAGCCACACTGGCCAGGGCATTCAACATAGTTTTTAATGTGTGTCAGACACTCTAGCTGGTTCTTCATGGCTATGACGCCATGGAGAAGCTTGAGGCAGGTACGGGTTTACCAGCTTTGCTTCAGCCCTTGCAAGCTCTTGCTTGCATTCCCTTCAGGAAACTTGCTTGCATTTTCTCCCCCACACCCCAATTCTTTGTGTCCATGGTCATGTCCCTAGATCAGGCTTTTAATTCTTCCCAGTTAGAGACTATCATAAGGGAGTTATTACTGATCTTCTCCCCTCCAATGTCTCTCCTCCAATCTGTTTTGCATATTATTGGCATATTAATTATATTAAGTTATAGCTATAATATAACTTCTGCTCAAAAACAGTGTCTTTCCACTGCCTACATGTCAATGCGAGACATCCTTGGCTGGCACACAGGGCCTTCGTGGCCTCAATTCCTTACACATGGGAGGAAATGTTAACTCCTCTCTCTCTCTTTTCACAAAATCTAGTTAAAGATGCTCCTTGTTATCCTAAGTCAAAAATGTATTTAATACATGTAACCGACCAAACATCATAGCTCAGCCTAGTCTACTTTAAACATGCTCAGAGCACTTACATTAACCTACGGTTGGGCAGTTATCTTGAGTTTCATCTCAAGAGTCGTTGCCTTCCGCTTCTTTGTCTCACCGGAAGCAGGAGATGCATGTGGGCATTTTGTAGACATGATAGGATGCAAAAACACAAAACTCAGTATCCAGTAAACTGACAGCACAGCACACCGGAGAGAACAGTTCTTTGCCCTCCTGGTTGCTGACTGGGAGCTACGATTGCTGCCCATCCAGCATCACGACAGAGAATCCTACCACATATCAGTAGTCCGGGTAAAGATCAAAATTTGTAATACAGTTTTTACTGGAAGCATATCACTTTCATACCACCGTGAAGCCCAATAATCGTAAGGTACCATCTGTAGTCACAATCTCCAATTGACTGTGTTCTGCCATTGTCTTGCTGATTGGCTCTGCTCCTCTCCACCCCCTTTGCTCCCGCCCTGGCTTTTCTTTTCTGAATTGCTACAAAGGACTTGCCTCTGGCTTTCCTTCCTCCAGTCTGCCTCCCTACCTTGCTCTTCACCCAGAATGCTATTCTAAAGTGAGATATGACCATCATACACTCCTTAAAATCGTCAATAGCTTCCCATAGCATTTGGAAAAAGTCCTAATTCCTTAGCACAACCTAAAGGTTCTTTCTCATGTTCGCCGATCAGCTCTTTGATGTTGAGCCTGAATCACACTACGTGCCTCCAGTTCCCTGAACGCTCCAGAAGTGCCATCTAGTCTTGTGGGGGCTGCCCCACCCCTCTTTTGTCTTCCCTGCCTCCCTTCCCTAGACTCTGCCCCACCCCTGGATTAAGTACCCACCATAAATCCTCCTGGTTCTTCCCTTTATCCTGGCTCCCATCATATTGCATTGTAATTGCCCTTTTACTTGTCTATAAAGTGAGGAGCCTTGAGCTCCTGGAGGGCAAAGATGGTATTTTATTTGTTTTCATATTTCACCAACATCCAGCACAGGGGATCCAGGAGGTTTATTCAGTCCTAGTTCATGTAGGACTGAATGGATAACAGCATGTAGTAATGTATCAAGCATTCAGGCCCCGAGACAATGGGGCAGTGGCTTCCTCATTGGCAACACTGCACAAGGAATCTGATTAATAGTTGTATCTAAAATGCAGTTCCCAAGATTGCTCTAAGACTTCATCTTTCCGTCTGTACACGGAGCTGTTGATACATACTGTTTCCAGACTTTTCATGTTCAGGGATTTTTTTAGGTGTTTGTGCGTTGTGGTTGGGGCACTGAGCTGTCGGCTACAATCCCAGAGGGGAGACCCCATGCCTGGGAGCCTGGGTGGAGTCGTGACTAGCCCAGGGCCACTGTGACCTTTGCCAATGGTTTGAGAGTGAGGACAAGGGCAGTGACGATGGTAAAACACAAAAGCATCTTATCTGTGTCAAGATAGGGATCTGGGATCTGGGCTGGGGATGTGAGTGATGCCTTTTTTCTGTACTCATCACATTCCTTGCCCATAGTAAGCCTGGTGTGTTCCTGGTTCAAGTCACCAAACAGGATTGCAGTTGCCTTCTCACTCCCATGTTTCATTCATGACGCATGCCACGGGAACACTCAGATTAGGTTGTCCTTCCTTTTAAGATCCTCTAGCAGTTTCCCTTGCATTTGGATCTGAAGTCTTTATAATGACGCGTGAGGTCTTGCCACAGTCTGCATCCTGCCTTCCATTCCACACTCATCCCGCTCCCTTTCTTCCTTAATCACCCCATTCCTGCCATCCCAACCTTCTTTCTGTTTCCGATTTCTCTCCCACTTCAGTGTCTCCTCCTGCCCTTCCCTCTGCCTGGAATCCTCCCCCTTTGCTCCCTGCATGGCTGACTGCTCCCATTGCTTCAAGTCTCACCTTGGGGTGCCCTCGCCATGCTCTCAGTGAGCCCTCCACTGTGCTCCATCCCTGTATGCTTTTCATTTTCTTCATAGCACTTCTAACCTGCTGTAATTATGAATGTGTCTTTTGGTTTACTTTTTATCGCTCCTCTTCACATGAATGACCTTCGGCAAATTATGTAACCAACTTTCACCCCAATATCTTCATTTGAAAATGGAGATATTTTTCTGGAGGCCTATTACTATATGCCGGGTACTGTGCTAATTACTTAACATGGGTTGATTTAGGCCTCCCAGCAGAGGGGTATGGGGAGAGTACCCAGATTGCCTATTGTCACACAGCTGGTTAATGGGGTAGACAGGATTCGAACCCATTCATTCTGGCTTCAGAGTCCATGCTCTTTACTGCTTTGCCAGGCTAAGTGCAGATGTTCCTTAAATACATAAGCAAGAGACGTCCTCCTGAGCCCTCCCGCTTTTTCTCTGATAGCAGGAGCATTTGCCAGCTTTCCTAATCCATCTAGAAGCCTGGATGCCCCCCACCTTGCCCCACTTACCCTCCTCGGAAGGAAATGTGGCTTCTCTGGCCCCCTGAAGGCTGGAAACCAAGCTCCAGCCCCCAGGGTGGCTGTGATGAGGTGGAGGGAGAGGCTTCCCGCCTCTGCAGCGGGAGCAGGTTTCAGACAAATAAGCTGTGTGTGCTCCTGGCCGCATCTGCTGCCTGCCCGGAATTCGCTCCTGGGTGATTCTTTTCTTTTCCTGGACAAAAGGCAAGAACTGTGTGGGGAGGAAAACCTTGACTCTGAAAAGAATTAAGTGCAGGTCCAGCCTATGGTTGCACAGATCAAGTCAGAGGACCCAGGCGCCTGGCGGCTGGGGCAGAGGGCTTGGCTCAGCAGGACCCAGGATCTGAAGCCCCACTTTCCCCAGTGGTCCTGCCACGAGCCCCTGACCCGAGTGTGAGAGATGCTGCGGAGAGATAGGATTTGCCTGCTGGCTGCAGATGACAGATGTCGTCACAGACGGGTCTGCATTTCCAGGTCCAGTGCCTGCTTCTCCTCTTTCAAGCAAAGAATATTGGGGGCCTGTAGGGATTCCTCTGAGCGTCTTACTAGTTGATGAGCCCCACCTTTGGGGCTTTACCTGCAGTAGCTACACTCCTCCTCTGCCCTTCATTCTACCAGATATGTCTCTGTGTCCCAGGCATGCAGCAGGAATCTCTTAAATAAATGTGTAACCCTCAGTGACTCTCAGACAACCCTGAGCAGGTCTCCCCTATAGGACAGTGGTGTCAGAAAGAGGGGAGGAGGTGTGACCAGAGGCACAAGGTCAGGAAATTGTGAATGTGATTAGGAAATAGTGAGCTCATGTGTTGGTTGAAGACAGGATGCTGGAGAGGGGGTGAATGGGTTATCCTCCGGCGCCCCTTGCACCTCTGCGTTATCTATTCTTTGCCTTTTTTGTCTCCTATGGTTCCACCGCAGGGACTCCCTTGCCCTGAGGTTCCCTGTTGGAATTGACCAAAAGCAGGCATGGCAAGCCTGCTTCCCTCCCCCTCCAAGCTGGCTGAGGTTCTGGCAGAGCTAGTCCTACAGTCCTCTAGTGACACTTCTGTTACAGGATCATCTTGCTTCTGTTGCAGCTTTCACAGGGATATGGCAACACTGTCCCTCTCCCTTGCTCCTTCAGTCCTAGTGGCAGTTAATGGTTTCCCATTGGTTTCTGGTTTCTGTAGGATTTCCCTCCCCTTGCTGGTTCCTTAAACTCTCCTCTTGCCCCTACAGATAGTGCCCTGACTGAGCTCTCTGTAGTTGCACGTTTTAGTATGTGTGTCACCTATTTTCTGGTGGAACCCTGACCAACACAGAGAGTCTTAGAAGAGTAGGCTAGAAATGCATAGAGCTAGGTTTTGGAGAATGGTGAGGTCTACTTTTTTAATTTAGGAAACTTGGGAATCATTAAATGTTTCTGAACACAAGAAAGACTAGAGCAGAGGTTGATGGAAGCGGTCGACATGAAAAGCAGTGCGTGTGGGAGGTGGGGAAGAGATGGAAGCGATATGTGAGAAATAAAGAAGGAGCCTTTGAAATTGCATCCCTGCCTACAGGACCAGGGTGACCAAGAGAACGGTGGTGCCACGAACAGGGAAAGAGAGAGAGGGGGAGTTGCTGTCACACATGTTTTGAGATAAGTTGAAAATGCCTCAAACCTTTCTCTAAAAATTGGGGTCATGGTTGTCCTCCTTGGAAGGGCTGTGGTAGCAGAAATATTTCTTCTGTCACCTCTAAGCCTGTTAGAGCTCAGAAACTATGACACAGAGATGTGGCCCTTCTGTGGAGGGGAGGCTCCGCAGACATCATCCAGAACAATTTTTCTTACTTTAGAGAGTTACTCCACAATGGCCATCTGGGCTTTGCTGGATAGCAATGAGGTCTCAAATGTTTTTTTGTGGATGTGGTATTTATTTAGAAATGCATCAAGGCAGCAAAATACGTCCTATGAGGACATTTTGAGGGCATGAGGGCTATCTCGTTTAGAGAAGACTGAAGAGAAAGGTGGTTTATTCTGTGAAACAGTGGAGAGCAGCACTGAGAGCCAGGAGTGGAGGTGTGGGAGCTGGGCTTCCACAGATCATAGAGAAGAGCCTTCTAGCGATGGATTCGCTCTGCCCGTTGGTGGGATGAGCCTCTTACTGAGTGGTGGGCACTTGGTCTTGAATGGGATTAAGTTGAAGCTAAATGCTTGCCAGTCACTGACTCTGTAAAAAGACTTCCTATATTGTGCTCAAAATTGGGCTGAAGAAAGTCACATAATATTTCATTTCCCTCAGTTCCAGCCCAATGATTCTATGATTCTCCTATCACCCCAACACACGTGCAGAGGTGGGTGGATGGCTACAAGGCTAAGCTGGCAGCTGCCCAGGTTCTTTACCTTTCATTATAGGTATGTTCTAGAGGGAGTCTTCAGTGCAAAGAGCAAACACAACACTCTTTGTGGGTAAGAAGTGTAATAATCTTATTTGCTCCTATTGCTCTGCTGTGGTTCTCTTTGCCTCCTTTCAATAATTCTCCCTTTCCTGTTAATTCAGATTACCAGTGTGAGTTTGATTGCTTAGCCACCTGGGGAATGTGTAGAAGAGAGAACAAATGTGCTTCGATTCCCTGGTGGTTCTACCAGCTGGGGAGTTTCAAAGATGTCTTTTAAAATCTCAATTGAAGATGGGATAAAGGAACTGGGCAGCGATGAAAGCATGTCTGGAATAGTAGAAAAGTGGCATGTGAGGAATTTCTTGCTAAATGAGGTCAGAGAAGAATCTCTTTCTTTGGGGTGAAGGGTGTTAATAAGATAGATGTGCACCTAGAACCACAGTATCTTGAAGGAATTCAGAGTTCTTTTAGCTCAGGTCTTCCATTTGATAGGTCCTACATAATATTTATAAACCGACTCAAGTTTATAAACTGTTTGAAGTGTGTTATCTCATTTTATCTTGTGGAGCAGGTGTGGCAAATAATACTCTTCCCATTTACCAGATGAGCAAACTGAGGCTCAGAAAGACCAGGTTTCCTGTTCAAGGTCAGGAACATCATGCAGATGGTAAGTGGATGAGTTGAGCTTAGAACCGTAATCCTCTAGTCTTCCTTCCACACCGTGAGGGATTTAGATACTAAACTAACACACCAGGTATTGGGCTAAGCGCTTTACCTTAGCCTATTCAATCCTTACAACAACCCCTATTTCCCAGATATGGAAACAAAGATGCTCCCTCTAGCCTCTCACTGGACCAAAGCATAGACTGCAGCTCTGTGTCGAGGTTGTGACAGGCTCACCTTCTCTCTCACACTAGGATGAAAAGCAGTGTCAGTGGCATCCTGCGCTGTAGGTGCATGTCTGTGTGTGTACAGGGCATGTGTGTGCCAACAGCCCGCCCTGACCTCCACACACTCTGTAACTGCCTGCTGGGCATCTCCACGTAGCTATACCAGAAACGGAAATGTTCCATTTCTCAAACTAAACTCATTACCTTTCCCGCAGCACTGTTCTCTGTCTTGGCCACGACTCAGGCTTAACACGGACACCAGGTGCTGGTGTTGAAAGCCTCCAGATTCTACTTGGACAAAATCGCTCATGGCCATTCAAGCCTTTCCTTTCCCAGAGCTGTGCCTTAGGTCAGATCTGCATTACCTGGACTTTAGTAGATGTCTACCAGAGCCTCTGTGCTCCTTCTCTATTTCTATTTCTGCAGGTTATCTCAAGTTATAGTTTCCAGAGACACAGATCTCATCCAATTATTCTCTTTTTCCAAAATCTCCGTTGGCTTCCTGTTCTAAGTCATTCATTCCTCAGACACTAATTGAGCAACTGCTAAATGCTAAGATTCTTCTAGGTGCTGGGCAGAGTAAGCAAAGCAGTTACAAAGTCCATCCTTAGGCCACTTAAAAAGTGCACTCTTTAGTCTAGCATCCAAGGCCACCTACGGTTTGGCTCAGCTCTTCTTTCTGGCCTGTATCATCTCCCCACACATCTGCAGGTGGTGTCCACATTGCTTGTCCTACTGTGTGTTCTCAGTGTCCTTTACTTTGTGCCTAGTTGGGCGGTTTCCTTGACCTGGAGTTCTGTCCACCTGTCCAGATTCCCTGCGACCCAGCTCCATTGCATCTCTTCCTTGAGGTCTTCCCAGATCATGCTCCTCCCTCAGTGAGAATTAATCCCACCTATACCGTGAGCACAGTGCTTTTGCCTGTTATGGAAATTCTCAGAGTCTGCGTTATTTCTATGTGTCCGTCTCTTCCTTCGACTGTGGTCTTGGAGCAGGGGAATGTCTTGTGTCTGTATTCTCAGCACTTTGCTCGGTCCCTGGCACATAGTAGGTGCCTAATTGACATTAGCCACTCGGAAATGGTTAGATGATGCTGAACTTCTAAGACTCCTCCATCCTGCCATCATCTACCTCGCCCTTTGCAAAGCTCCTGAACAAGCTTTTTACACAAATAAATCTTGCATGCTGGTGTATAGGTTTAGGAAGGCACGTTTGAGCCTCTAGGTGGCAATGTTACTGTGCTCAAAGCGAGGCTGCTGAGCACCAAGTCAGGAAATTGTATCAACCCCTTAGGGTCCCTGCCTTCCTGTCTCCCCTTCCTCCCTCTCTCTTGCTCCCCTCCCTTCCTCCTCCCTTCTTCTTTCCCTCCTCTCTCCTACTCTCTCTCTCCTCCTATCTCCATTTCTGTTCATCTGTTAAATCTCTTCACAGAGTTTTAGAAACACCAGGGTGTAATTGTAAGCCCCGAGGAAAACACACGAGGCCCCCTGGAGGCCTCTCCCCCCCCCCCGCCCCCTGCACACACTTAGTGTAGAATTTTAATATTTCTAATAAATTCCGTCTGAATTTGGAGGTGTGGGTGGATTATGATCTTCAGAGATGGGGAGATAAGAAGCAGTTGTTTTTAGAAGCAGCCAAGGAAATAATTTAAAATGGCCTCACCCATGCCTGGTGCCCACATCCACTCCTGGACATGCCGTGGGTGTCAGGGGCTGGTTGAGTGCCGGCTTTGCCGGGCAGATCTCAAAGGGACTTGCTGACTAGGTTTAGGGAGGGGGCAAGGCGGTCTCAGTGCAGGGTGTTTCAGTTCCACTCAGGACCAAGGTGCACTGGCAGAGCCTGCTGGGAGCCCAACTGAGGAGGAGCCAGAGCGGGAGGGAGGTGGTGGGGACACTGAGCTGGGTCGGAGTAGCAGGCAGCTCTCTGGTAACAAATCTAAATCTCTACCTGCCTATTTTCCCATAGCTCCCACCACTCTATCACAATTCATCATTTCAAACATTGGGCGGGGGGGGGGGATTGTGGAGGAAGGAGTTAGTGATTTAAGCATGAAAAAATGTTATCTTGCCTCAGAGCAAGCTACCTTTCTGTGCCTTGGCTGCTTTTGCATGGCTTGGATTTGGACATATCTGGGAGATCATTTGCCCAATACTAATAGGAAGGCTCACTGTGCTGGCTTGCTCTGAGAGGTAATGGGACTTCCTCACACTGTGAGAGTAGCAGCCACCTAGCACCACTGGTTCCAATTTTCTGTACCAAGAAAATCTCTCTCTCTCTCTCTCTCTCTCTCTCTCTCTCTCTCTCTCTCTCTCTCTCTCTCTCTCTCTCACACACACACACACACACACACACACACACTCCAAAACAAAGAACCCCTTTATTTCTGCTTATAAATTTCTCTTCGAGACAATTAAAACTCCATTCACTATCCTCCAAATCCCATTCTTATATTCTTTTCCTGCCTTAGGTGTGAGGTCATTGGTTCAGGAGACAGGTCCTTTTACTTGCCTGCTTTAATGAATCCTGCCTTTAATTAATCTGACTCTTTTCTCAATATCCTTTGCTTTCTAAACGTGAGCTGTATTTTACACTCCTTTCTCCTTCAAATAACATGTTTATTAGCTATCACTTAGAAGGGGCACATGAATTTATTTTTGAGTACTTAATTCTATGGTTGTTATTTATCATTTTTTAAAAAATTCGGGCACAACTTTAAAAGAAGTTTAGAGCTTTATTTGATTTTTCTGTCTCTTTGTAAAAGTATGTTCCTTGTAAGAGATCTTTTTAAAATTCTATCCCAAATTCTTTGATCAGTGCCATTGGTCACTGCCACCCTTCGGGTATTTGGATGCCCGTGTGTGAGGTACTGTGTTCTGCTGGAACTGGCTGCAGCTGTGTCACACTGCTCTGTTGAAGAATAAACTTCTGCCCCTTCTATGCTTTAAATGTGGGGGAGAGTGAATAGAAGCCTCTGTCACATGGGCATGGAATATGGTCAGAATCTTGATAGTTCCCCCAAGTTCCTAGAACAAAATAGTATCTTTCTTTTCCTTTCCTTGTCTTCTCAGATAATTTCTTAAACTGCCTTTTTCCTGGGCCACTGCTGGCATCCCCTGGAAGTCCTTGCTAGTTTTTCCTCCTGTTGTATGATTCTTGTAATTCGACCTGTGCTCAGGAGCCTTGGGAACCATAAGGAAATTCACTGCCCACCAGTGTGAGCTGTGCAAAGCCTGCCTGCTGTGCCTCTCTCTGCTAACTGCATTTCTAGCAATTTGCTAAAAATTTGACTATAATGGAAAATGAAGTTCAGGAGAAGTGATGGGCCTGAAGGGGACCTGACAGCCTGAGGTGTGGCTGTGGAAGAGGGATTGGTATGGCTTAGTGGTTGAGAGTATGGGTTTCCAAGTCAGTCAGACTTGGGTTCCAATCCCAAGTCTACTATTGTGTGGCCTCCTGTCCTCATATACACTAGGGATACTCATAATACCTCAAAG
This sequence comes from Miniopterus schreibersii, assembly GCF_964146895.1. Taxonomy (NCBI): domain Eukaryota; kingdom Metazoa; phylum Chordata; class Mammalia; order Chiroptera; family Miniopteridae; genus Miniopterus; species Miniopterus schreibersii. Next base: position 18,913,830 of record NC_138119.1, on the reverse strand, counting down.
GGCTCCTCTGAGGATCAATGAGGTAATACATGTGAGACAGGTAAGGTCCTTAACAGAGTGCCTGAACAGGCCAAATGCTCAGTGACTTGTCTTCTGTGACCTATGATCAAGATGATGAATCTCAAGTCTGGAAGGTACCTTAGAGATCATCTGCCCACTCCTTCCTCTTACAGCTGAGCACAAGACACCCAGACAGCTGTCCTTAGCCACTGAGCCAGTTGAAGACAGCAGCTTCTGTCAGAAGGCAGGTCTCCGGACTCCTAACCCAGCGTGACTTCTCCCTCAGTTGCAAGCTCTAGGATCTTCCATTCTATTTTGATGATGGTTGTGGGTGGTGACACACTCGTTATGATTACATAGTCATACATCCAATAAATATTTATTGAGCAGATGCAATGACAAGAATACACAGATCCTATATTCAGTCATCCTGTTGTGTCATAGGGGAAATAAAATATGCATCAGTAACGAAAATCAGAGCACTATAAGTGTTCATTAGATAAGGATTTGAAAACAGTGCTATGGAGGGCAGAGAAAAGAGGCCACATTGAGCTGAAAGATAAAGTAACACTCAGTGAACACTTTTTGGGCCCATGCTATGTACTAGGCACAATGAGGCACACAGCTTGCTTTATTCATTTACTTACTTATTTATTTAAAATTGAATTGATTAGGGTGAAATTGGTGAATAAAATTATACAGGTTTCAGGTGTACAATTCTACAGTGCATCGTCTGTATATTGTTATGTCATTAAAGAAATTATTTTTATTTTTGTGTACAAGCCTAAAGAGTAGGAATTGCCTCTTATTTATCTTTGAAGAGGAAGCATCTAGCATGGTGCAAGCATATGTTAGGTGCACAGCAAATATTTGTAGGGGGAATGAGTGACCTGAGGTCCCTATCTTCTACCATTATCTAGGGTTCGTCCTGAGGACTAGGGGGCAGCACCACCATCTATGCTTCTCCTTCCTCTTGATTTTCCCAGTTTTGTGCCTGGAGGTGCCCACAGCAGCACAGTGGCCCCCAGAAGCTAGCCCTGTGGTGATCGCTGTAATTGCTCTTATGCAGGACTCTGATCATAGATATCTGACTTCTCCCACGGGGCCATTTTCTACTTTCCTTCAAAGCCCTTGTGTCCTGCACCCCATGCTCACGGCACTCTGCGCTATGCTAATCTGATCAATTATTCTATTTTGCCCTGTTATTGCCCAGCTTGGCTGCTCTGTTAGAAAGCAGGCTGAGGTGTGATCTGATTTCTACTGGGTTCTGCTAGCTTGGCTGGAGGATTGAGAGGAATGGTGTGAGTAGATTTATTTCTCAAATAATCCTCCCCAGAAACCAGGGTTGGCTGTCTTTGTGGAATAAATGGATATCATCGGCGATATTGATTTGACCTTTTCCCCTCTCCTGGTGGACAGTATCTATGGCCTCACTGCTCCACTCTCTTGGGTGCAGTGAGACAATTTAGATGCATTTCTAGGAAACCCACACTCTTCCCTTTGGCATTTTGGAGAAAGAAAAACATTTTTGACATGAGCACAAAATAATGGGGTTGCAATGTCCCAGACACAATTCTGGTTGTGTGGCCATTGGAGTCCATGGAAAACAATTTGGTGAACACAGTTCTAATGTGGGCTTTTATTTCTAATGGAGGTTCCTTCTCTGCTGGGAATCCAGCTGACTGGTTGGGTTTTTCAGTGATTTGTGGGTGCTACAGAAAGGGGAACATTCTGATTTTTCTCTCATGCTGCAGTGAGGGAAGAATACCGGCTCAGAGGACTTTCTTTTTAATTTAATATTTAGGTTGCTGCCATCAGTGACACTGTATGTTTCTCATGGGGGAGCGGTGGGGAAGGGAAAAGTGCTCACAAGTGTCAGGCTTAGGTAGCATAATCAGTTTATAAAATTATACATGTTCCTTAGAGAAAAATCTAGTCATCAGATAAATAAAATCAAGAAAGAGTTATTAAAACACCACAATGCTAAGAGCTTACAGATATTTGTCTTTTCAGATTTGGCATGGTCACTTTTGGGGTCAGAGGACAGAAATGGCATAACTGCTTCTCCACCATCGATTAAAAAAAAATCAGAGCTGCTTTATGTGATCTGAATAATAAAAATCTATTGTATTGTACACTATTGTATTTACAAAACACACAAGTATATCATCTTTTTAATCTTGTAATGACCCTCTGATTTAGGTTATTACTTTCATTTTTATAACAAAAAACAAACAAACCCTGAGACTCAGAAAGGTATAGTGACTTCCTCCAATTAAACAGCAGGTAAGTGGCAGAGCTGAGGCTTGAACTGAGGTCTTTTGATTGCAGCCACCTCATCATTTTATGGAAACCCTGTCAATCAGTGATTGCTACAATAATGTTGTGTAACAAACCACCTCAAAAGTCAGTGGTTCACAACAAGTATTTATGCCATCAGTTATGAGTTTTCCGATTGACTGTAGTTAGCTGATCTAGCTTGGCCTCACCTGGGTGGCTCCATTTCAGGCTTCAGATTGGCAGGATTTGACTTAAGCCTGTGTCTTAGGTTCATATCTGTTCCATGTGTATTTATTTTAAGGACAAGATCGAAGAGGATGCTCTTCTCAGAGCACATCACTGAAATACAAGATCTATAATGAACTTCATAAGCCCATTTAAAGTCCCTGTTCCCACCATGCCTGGTGATATTCCAATGGCCAAAGAAAGTTACATGGCCAAGTCCATGCAGTGAATTAGAATATATCACCCACAGTGGGAGAGGAAAGGGAGTGAAGAATAATACAAGCCTTCACAATGTGGCGTCTTACTCCTTGCTCTCCTGCGTGGAAAATATACTTACCCCCATTCCAATACCCATAAATGTTTCATCCAATCTAAAAGCTTGAAGTCTAAGATCTTGAAATGATACCAAATCCTGATAGGACTCCTATGGACTTAGATACTTATGAAATAAAGAGATAAGTTATTTGTTTTCTAACTACTCAACATACAACATTAACAGGGGCAGAATAAGTGCAAAAAATACTTCCATTTGAAAAAGAGAATAGGAGTTACAACAATTCCACTCCTGATGCCAATTTCTGTGTGCGCCACCTACAGCTACAGTTAATGCTGCATAAAAAACTACCCCCGAACTCAGGACTTACGGTAATCAGTACTTAGCTCTCATTCACAGGCCTCCTGGTTGGTTGTCATTTAACTGATCTAGGCTGAGTTCAGCAAGTGGCCCAGTTTGAGGATGAAGATTGACTGGGGTTGGGTCCAGGCTGTGTTTTAAGCTCAGGTCTTTTCCACATGTGTTTGCTTTCTGCCTGAAAGGGGGCTGCAGCTGCTTGGGGATAAGCTCTTTTTACAGTGTATCACTAGCTCAACTGACACACACAACACATTTAAAGCTTCTGCTTGCATCATAGCCATTAACATGCCGCTGGACAAAGCAAATTACAAGGCCAAGCCCTAACATCAGTGGAACAGGGAAGTATACTCTGTCCACAGTGGGGAGGGTAAGGAATACATTTTTTTGCTGAATAATAATTCAGATGATAACCCTAGAATTTACTTTCAAGATATTGATGTGAAAAGAGAAGGAAAAAAGTGGACATTTATTAAATGTCTTACTCAAGGCATCTGGTTATTTCTTTTTATTGGCATATAATATTATATTAGTTTCAGGTACACAATATACTGATTTGACATTTGTATACATTGCAAAATAATCACCACAGTGATTCTAGTTACCATCTGTCACCATACAGAGTTAATACAATATTATTGACTGTAGTCCCTATGCTGTACATTATATCCCTATGACTTACTGATTTTATAACTAGAAGTTTGAGCCTATTGATTCCCTTCATTCATTTCACTTACCCCGGACCCTCTCCTCTCTGGCAATCACCAATCTGTTCTCTTTACCTATGAATCTGTCTTTTGTTTGCTTGCTTGTTTTTTAGATTCTATGTATAAGTGAAATCATACAGTATCTGTCTTTGTCTGACTTATTTCACTTAGCATGATACCCCCAAGGTCCATCAGTGGTGTTGCAAGTGGTAAGATTTCATTCCTTTTTATGACTGAGCAGTATTTCATATATATATATACACACACACACACACACACACACACACACACATACCAAATCTTTATCCATACATCTATTGATGGACACTTAGGTTGTTTTCATATCTTGGCTATTATAAATAATGCTGCAATAAACATGGGGGTGCATATATCTTTTCAAATTAATATTTTGGATAAATACCCAGAAGTGGAATTGCTGGATCATATGGTAGCTCTCTTTTTAATTTTTGAGGAACTTCCATACTGTTATTCACAGTGGTTGCGCCAGTTTATATTCCCACAAATGGTCCACAAGCATTCCCTTTTCTCCACAACCTCACCAACATTTGTTATTCATTGACTTTTCTATCATAGCCATTCTAACAGGTGTGAGGTAATACCTCATTGTGATTTTGATTTGCATTTCCTTGATGATTAGTGATGCTGAACATCTTTTCATGTACCTATCGGCCAACCGTACGGATTTTTTGGAAAAATGTCTACTCAGATCCTCTGCCCAATTTTTAATCAGATAGTTTATTAGTTTGTTTTTTTTTTCCTTTCTGTTATTGAGTTGTATGAGTTCTTTACATGTTTTAGCTATTAACCCCTTCTTGAATATATGATTTGCAAATACCTTTCCCCATTCAGTAGTTTGGCCTTTTCACTTTGTTGTTGGCTTTTTCCACTGTATAGAAGCTTTTTAGCCTGATGTAGTCGTGTTTGCTTATTTTTGCTTTTGCTTCCCTTGCCTTTGGAGTTAGGTCCAAAAAATCATTACCAAGATTGATATCAAGGAGCTTACCGCCTATATTTTCTTCTAGGAGTTTTATGGTTTCTGCTCTTACATTCATTTTGAGTTAATTTTTGTGTATGGTATGAGATCATGGTCCAGTTTCATTCTTTAGCATGTGGTCATCCTGTTTTTCCAACACCATTCATTGAAGAGATTGTCCTTTCCCTATTCTTGGCTCCTTTGTTGTAAATCGATTGATCATATATGCATGGGTTTATTTCTGGGCTCTTTATTTTGTTCCATTAAGCCGTGTGTCTGTTTTTCTACAATACCATATTGTTTTGATTACTTTGTAATATAGGTTGAAATTAGGAAGCATGTTGCCTCCAGCTTTTTCTTCTTTCTCAAGATTACTTTGGTTATTTGAGATTTTTTGTGGCGCCATACTAATTTTAGGATTGTTTGTTCTAGTTCTGTGAAGAATGCCATTGGAAGTCTGATAGGAATTGCATTGAATCTGTAGATTGCTTTGGGTAGTATGGAATATCTTTCCATTTCTTTGTGTCTTCTTAAATTTCTTTCATCAATGATTTATAGTTTTCAGTATACATGTCTTTCATCTCCTTGGCTAAATTTATTCTTAGGTGTTCTATACCTTTTGATGTGACTATAAATGGGATTGTTTGCTTTTTTCCCCTCTTTTTGCTAGTTTGTTTTTAGTGTGTAAAAACATAACAGGTATTTGCATATTGATTTTCCACCCCATAATTTTCTGAATTTGTTTATTAGTTCTAACAGTTTCCACCCCCCCTAGTGGAATGTTAAGTGATTTCTACATTTAAAATCATGTTGTCTGCAAATAGTGACAGTTTTACTTCATCCTTTCCAATTTGGATAAATTTTATTATTTTCCTGTCTAGTTCCTCTGCCTGAAACTTCCATTACTATGCTGAGTAAAAGTGATGAAGAGTGGGTAACCCTTAACTTTTTCCTGATTTTAAGGAAAAAGCTTTCAGTTTTTCATCATGGAGTATGATGTTAGCTGTGGATTGTCATATATGGCTTTTATTACTTGAGGTGTGTTCCATTTATACCTACTTGGTTGAGATTTTTTATCATAAATGGATGCTGAATTTTGTAATATGCTTTTTCTGCATCTGTTAAGATGATCATATGATTTTTAGCCTTCATTGTGTTAATGTGGTGTATCACATTGATGGACTTGTGGATATTGAACCATCTTTGCATCCTGGGAATAAATCTCACTTGATCACGGTGGGTGATCCTTTAAATATACTGTTTAATTCAATTTGCTAATATTTTTTGAGGATTTTTGTATCTATGTTGTCAGGGATATTGGCCTGCAATTTGTGTGTGTATGCGTGTGTGTGTGTGTGCGTGTGTGTGCATGCGTGTGTGGTATTGTTGTCTGGCTTTGGTATCAGGGTAATGCTGGCCTTATAAAATGAATTTGGAAGTGTCCCTTCTCTTGTTTCCTTGAGGAGTTTGAAAAGAACAGGTATTAAATATTCCTTGAATGTTTAATGAGGTTTTTCAATTTAGTCCACACAACAACTCTATGACCCAGTTTTGACCAATGGGATACCAGTGAAGTATGCCTCTTCTGGATTGCTCCTTTCCATCTCCTGCTCGCTGGGATGTGATGGTGAGAGTTGCAGAACCACTTAGATTCTAAAAATGGAAACCACATATTGTGATGGCTGGTTGCCTTCCCAATCCTGGACTATCATGTGGAAGAGAAACTTTGATCTTAAGTCACATATTTTTTATATTTTTGTTACAGCAACTTAGACTGTACATGATACTTCTAAATTGTTACACAATAGGGGGAAACTATCCTGTTTAGATCACTGCATTTTTGGGTTTCTTTGTTAAAGGAACTTTGTTCCTTAATAAATAGAGATTACAATACTACTGTTCATGGTTGTTAAAGGGATTAAGTGAGATAATATGAAAAAAAACAGAACCCAGTAGAGTTTCTGAATAAATGGCACTTATATATTTATAATATATTTGATATACAGTATAAATCTATTTAATATAATATATAAATATAATTATTATAATATAATAATAATTATTATAATTACTACTGATCAGATACTGGCCATATTCCGTGCAGATTACCTAGCTGTAGCAAATTGTTCATCCTAGGCCCCCAGGAAGCTCCTCTTCCTTCTGGCTCCATCTCCATCAATGCAGTAGCTGTCATCTTCTTCAGTTGTGGCCCACCTAGGCTTCAACTCATTTGCCCATAAATAGTCCTGAGAATAGTGAAGAGTTAGTGGTGTCTAAGTGGGAGAACTCAGATCCTGAGTGTGGTTGGGGTGTTTCATTGGTTTAGAAAACAAAATAGCAGAAGTGTTGGCTAGTTTGTCTCCTTGACACCCCGTATTCTTGATTTAAAAGATAGGGTTTAATCCCTGCTAGATCTCTTTCAAATGCATTGAGGTGGTTCAAGGAAAATTCATCACCATTTCTGGAAAAACAACCTTATATTTAATAGCCCATAGACAGAAGATCAATAAAATCCTCTATGCATAGGAAGAATAGTCTATTTTCATTATATATTTCAGGTTTATAGAGAGGTGTCATGATACTGACAAGAAGAGTGGCTCTAGTGCCTCAGAGAAAACCCATCCTCCATTCCTGCAATAAGCGTTTATTGAGCATTCTTGCAAGCCAGGTGCTTTGTTGATGATGCAGAAATGAATGAGATGTGTTTTCTACCTATAAAGAGTTCCCTGTCTAGGAGTTGTAGGAAGGTGATAGATGTGATGCTTAAGAGAATGGACATGGGAGTCAGTCTATTTGGGTTCACACCCTGGCTTCGATGCTTAGTGGTCTTACAACCTTGGGCAATTTACTTAACTGATTTGTGCCTCAGTTGCTCCTTCTGTCATTTGTATATAATATTGATGTACTTCATAGGGTGGTTGTATTACGATAATACAGGTAAAGCCCTTGGAACACTGTCTGACACTCAGTAAGTACCTGTCTGTTCTCCACTAGACTGAAAGCTCTGTGGGGACAGGGTACCTTGTCTGCCATGCTCACTCTGTATCTTTAACAGCTAGACTAGGGCCTGAAACCAATAAATATTTGTTGACTGACTAAGTAGCTGCATAATAAATATTTGTTGAATAAATTAATGATTGAATACAATGGCATTCAAGTTTTTTGTTCCTCAAAAAAGAAAAAGTAATATTTATTGAGCACTTACTACACTCCAGACTCAGTGCTATTTTTTCCTTACACTACAGATAATTTCTCTCCTTTCTCAGCTCTCCTTTCTCTATGACAGGAAGTAAACACTTATCAAATGGTTTCTGAATTAAACTCAGTGTCCTGGAAGCCATATGAGCTATTTTTTCGTCGACAGCTCAAGGTTGGGGAATTCCAGTGTGTTGCTTTGTTATAATTTGAAGTACTATAAAGTTCTTTCACCTTGAAGACTTCCCTTCTTTGCCTGTACTTAGCATCTATGATTAGACCACAGGCCATCGTGACAAGCCTGTAACTTCCCGAACCATTCTTTATTTATTTGTTTTTGGAGGTTTTATAATTTCTTTTCTCTTAAGTATACTTTGTACACGGTAACTAAAACTCACGTGTAACAAGACTCATACTCACTGCTAGTTGATTTCATTTAGTCGTCCACAAACTTTATAAGTTAGTTGTTACCATCATTACCTTTTACAGATGTGGCAACCGAGGCTCAGAGAGATAAAGTAAGTGGCCTGAGAACACACAGATGCTAATTGGTGGACTCAGGATTTGAACATAGTGCTTTCTTGCTCAGATGCTTGTGTGTTTGAGCTCCTCCTGTCCCCTAAAGTCCCTGTGGATGGCCAAGTTGATGGCTCTGTCTTTGCTCTCACATACACACCAAGCCATGTTCCCTTGCACAGGGCCATCTGCAGTGTGCAAAGGCACTGGGCACTGTGGGAAAGAAAAGACCCAGCGGCCTGCGTTTGGTGTCTCGGCTGCCGTGCTCTCTTCATACAGTTTCTCAGCTGAGAAGTGGAGAGCAAGCTGTGGCTCCCAATGCTGAAGGCCCATTGCCCCGGCTGCTCCTGTGTTCCTTCTAGTTCAGGAAACAGAAGGTGCAGTCGAACTTGGAGCTAAAGGGTCTGTTCCACTCATTATTTACCCAGGACAGTGCTTTATCACAGGGGCTCCTAAGTGTTCAACGAAGAGGAAGGCATCTCATTAGTGCCTGGGAGGGTCTGAGGTGAGCAGATGGTTGATGTTTTCATCTTTACCTGGACAGAAACACAAACGTCTCAGGAGCATGGTGGAAGCTTACATTCTGGGGATTCCAGCAAGCAAGTCAGACAATCGTGCTCCCTGTTCCCTTAGTTACCCTTCATTAAACATAAAATAAAACCCTTTCTAGTCTCTAGTAATTCAGGTGCTGTTGAGTTGGTATTTACGTGCAGCATAGTCCTATACAAATAAGAAAGGGCAGAAGCTCCTAGATGTACCTTAAGATAGACATTCTTGACCCAGTAGCTGCCCTCAGCCCCGTGTGTGTTGGCAGAGTGGATGAGGTAGGGTTGGGATTGCAGGCGACCCTGTATCTTTAATGATTGGCCAGTGGTATCTATACCTAACAAGATGTCATATAGCGTCAGAAAACTCTGGTTAATTAAATGTAGGTCTTTCTTCTCCAGGAACCAGTGGCTGGAAAAACCATGACTTGATTAGTTAATAATATCCTCCTGTTGGGTGGAAAATAATAATCACAATAATAGTAACCACTGTAGAAACAATAGATCGTATTTACCAAGTGCTTCCCTATGCCTGCATTGGGGTAAGTGCTTTGCATGCTCTACCTAATTTAGTCATCAGAACAATCTTATGAGGTTTTCATGTAACAAAAATTAAGCACCTGCTATATGTTCTTCATTGCTCTGGGCATTTGGGATAGATCAGTGAACAAAACAGCAGGGAGAATAGCAATAGACATAATAAATGAGTTGGTGCTACAAGGTGATGCGTGCCGTGGAGAAAGAAAAAGCAGGGTGGGGAAAGGGCATTTGGAGTAAGCAGAGGGACAGCTTGTAATTTTAAACAAGGTGGTCACGGAGGAGGTGACGTTGGATCAGAGACTTGGCAGAGGTGAAGGTGGGAGCTGTGGAGAGCTGGAGGGGAGGCCACCAGCAGAGGCTGGAGGGGAGAGCTTTGCCGGTATTGCAGGAATGGTAGGGAAAGGGAGGTGGCGTGGAGTGAACTGGGGACTAAGAGTAGGAAACGACCTCAGAGAGGCGATGGAGAGGCAGAGTGTAGGAGCCATCAGAGGGTTTGAGCAAAAGAATGGTAAGAGCTGACTTGCTCTGGCTGCTGTGGTAGATTTATATTCTGGTTTATAGCTGAGGAAACTGGGATTTAGATGGGTTCACCTGCCCAAGGTGACAGAGCTGGTAAGTGGAAGAACAGAACAGACTTCCAGGTCTACCTGACTTCAAATCCCATGCCTTTAATCACTATACTATGTTACCTGTATAATATGCTCAAAACCATCCCTCTCAGCAAACAGATGACTTTCATTTGCTCCTTGTGAGTCTTCCCACTGCTGAACCCACCCCTCCTTTCCCTGCCCGACCATGCTGGGATGCGGTAATTTTTGTTCAGTCTTGTAAAAAGCTTTAATCTCTTGCTATCAATGCATCCCCTCGCCTGGTTGTTTCTTTGCAGATTCATCTCATACTAAGAGAGAATTCCCGGAGATTTCATCTTGCTCTTGTGACCCCACCAAGGGAGTGGTGGGTGTGTGGAGATTGTGTTTCAGTTCCGTGCCCACTTTGGTACTAGAAGAACGATTCCAGGCATTTGACACTTAACATTCTCTTCAGTGGCCCGGGGAGTTGATGGCAGAGGGATCATAGGCATTCAGTGGGGAGTCAGGGCTCTGTTTTATTCCTTTTCCTGAAACTGGCACTTCTGTCTCAGTGGGGCCCCTTTAATGAATCAATTAAGGAGGGTATTATTATTGGAAGCTGTTTTCAGCCCAATTAAGACCTTGCGACATGTCAGTTGGGATAATAAAAGTGAGTTAAATCTCAATTTTTCTTTATTAGGGTGTTTATTAGAAGAATGAAATGTTCATTAGGTGGAGTAAAGCGATATATTCGTCTTCTGCTCATCAGTCGCTCCGTGGAACCTGTATTGCACTCAGGGTTAATGCGGTGGCCTCTCTTGTACACTGAGCTGAGTTCTAACTCTGCTTCTGTCGTATGTAAAAATAAATTCATGAGGTTCAGGACTCAAGCTGGGAATTTCCTTTCACCTCATGTGACCGTGGGAAGCTTGACTCTGTCTGCTTGCTCAGGAGTAAGATAGTGTGTCAATTTTTGGACTATCGATGAATCAATGCGAGACCTTTTGATTAGGTTTTGTGAGCTTTGCAATTTTTAAAGGTTATAAAAACTTTTAAAGATTATAAAAAATTTCAAAGTTATAGAAAGTAAGCTCAAAACAGCCTTGGCTAGTCCTGGAGGCCGAGGGTGGCTGAGAAGATGGTTTCAAAGGTTGCGACTGGAAAGGAGCATAGAGGGTGATCCGAGGCTGGAAGAAGGGGCGTCCCTGGGTCTGTTCCACCCAAACACTGTGGAAGCAGGAGACAGATCTACAGGGCCCCAGCTCACTGCCTTGTCCTAGCTTTTTAGTACAGAAATAGGGAAGTTAAGCAAAGTGTGGGAGGCAGATCTACAAACAGGGATGCGGTCTGTTGGAGTAAGTTTCTAGGAGCCACTCCTGCCTGGGGTGCCACGGCAGCAAACCAAAACTTACTTAACTTTCTTGTCCCTGTAAATGCTCTGACCCAAAAGGCAGTATATCCAGCCGGCCGATCCCTGAAAACCAAGCCGACTCTGGGCCTCCTCCAAACCAGGATGAGTGCGCGGCCCCCGCCAGTGACGTATTTTCCATTTGTTCCTTCCCTGGTCTTTATTCTTTAGCCTATGGAAGCTTCTGGCCTCCCGCCCCATTTTGCAGTTCTCTGAAAGGAGGCTGCTGTTCACTTCCTGAAGTGTTAAAGTTTGTTTCTATCACCTAAACTTTTTTTTTCTTTAATCATTTTTAACAGTCTCTATCATCGAGGAATGGGATCTGAAGCTGACAGCTAGTGGCCTGCGAGACAATAAGATGGACACACAAAGCGCCCCCTGAACGCTGGTCCTCTCGTCCTAGCCAACGGCCCTGAGTAAGTCACTCTTGAGCTTGAGCTCTGCAGCCTCGCATGCAGCTCTCTCATCCAAACATTCTTTACTAAGAAAGAAAGCACACACCTATTCTTCCAGGAAAGGTTCTAGGGCTCTGGAAGGTTTCCGGGGCTTATTAAAATTCCCAGAGAGGTTCCAGGCTAGTTATACTGGGAGCCCACAATGGGTGGCAGCCGCAAGGGAACTCGCAAGGTAAGTCCACAGCATAAGCTGCTGGGGGTACTTGGGGAAGTAAATTAAGACAAGAAATTCAGACTGTTTTGACCATCAGTCTAAATGGGCACCATCAGACTATTAAAAGCGTCAGAGTGTCTGCTGCTGTAAAAAGATATTTTAGTGAAACGTGTAATAGATCTATTGCTAATGGGAATCTCGGGAGCCAAAGATGCAAACCTGGAGGACACGGGTCGTGCACGTAAAAGCTGTCGGAGCCCTTTAGGTTAGAGGCACCTAAAACAAAAAGCTGTGAGCCTGAGGTGACTCCTGCCACCCCCTTCTGGCCTTCTTCACCTGAGCGCTCGCTCAGGCTGCCAGCAGAAGTCCACCAGGTCAGTGGCCTTACAGCTGCAGCAGCTTCGAGGCCAGAAACCGAAAACACCTGGGCCTCCCCCGCTGCACCCTTCTGAGGGTCCAGCAAAAAACACTGGCGCAGAAATCTGTGTCTCTTTTGCAACCAACTGGGACACAAAAAAACATTGTCCTAGAAGGTTTTTTCACATCCTTCCAAAATTAATTGGCAAAAAGCTGTTTAATTGGCTTAAAGAAAATCAAGTATTTCTATAAACCAAGTATATTCTCAGAAATATCTAACCCAAATGGTTTTCAAGTTCACATGATGTAGGATAATCTTCGGTCCGTAAAAGGAAGTTTAAGTTTGTTGGTTTAATGAAAACAGGCATGTCTTTAGAGTTATTGGAATTAAATATAGTACTTTTATTCTACCTAGGTTTATTAAAAGTCAAATAAGCTCATTTTAGCTCTGTTACAGAATTTGTCAGCAAGAAAGATAACTTAAGATGATTTTTTTTTGAGAGAGAGGAAGGGAGAGAGAAATATTGTACATGCCCCAAGAAAGGACTTAACCTACTACCTAGGTATGTGCCCTGGCTGGGAGTTGAACCCGAGACCTTTCGGTGCATGGGACCACACTCCAACCAACTAAGCCACACTGGCCAGGGCAAGATGATAGTTGTTTAATGTCCCATGAATTTTCATGAGTAATCTGAACATAATTGTTAAAAACAAGTAAGCTGATGTAAGATAATTTATAAATGCACTTTTCAAAAATAATTATGCTTTATGGAATGTGTGTTTAAAAATAGTTTCCAAAATCTTTTGGGAACTTGAAATCTCAAAGCATATTGAGATAACTTATACTGGATATTCATTTACTATCTAGATAATCTCAAAATACAATACAATACTAAAACATTAATTATTGAACATAAGTTTTTCCACTTTTGGCTATTTGGTTATTTGGGTCTATTAATAAACATGTTTTGTGCCACATTGAAAAATTAACTATGAAGAAGAATATACTTCTGGAAATTATGAAGTGTATTTATAAATGTGCCAATCCATAAAATGCTAGTGTCACAGACATTTCATAATGGCTTGTTTCTAAGTTTTCTCTAAGAGTTAAGAATCCTAAGGGTTATGAATTCTAATTAATGTATGTAACTAAACCACTAGAAAGAATAAGGGTAACATCTCTAATGCAAGGAAAGTAGGATGTGTTTTTGGTAAGAAGAGTTATGAGATATGCAGATGTGTTTTTAAGGGAAAACGAAAGTGATTTTGTGCTAAACTAAAATTTTTGATCCAGAATGAGAAAGAGAAAAAAATGTAAGACAAAACCTGAATGGATATAACAAAGCTTGTAGGTTTGTGGAGAATGAGTCTTGGGAAAGGAATTTTATGTGCTAAAGCTGACTAAGATTGGAATAAATATATTTCAGTTTTTTAAAGCTTTAATATCAAAAGTACACAGTGCAAAATTAGAATTTGTTTTTCTCTCTGTTAAAAGGACAAAGTTTTCTTGGACTACTGGTCTGCTCTTGATAAGAGATTGTGAAAGGATTTATTTTTTATTTTTTTTACCTTTTGGGTTATCTACCTAGAAAGCAAAGGTTTTGTGTCTTACTAAAATATTTACTGTGCCTCACATTGTCTTTATCAGGTCTTTGATTACTTAGGAAAACCTAGTCTTCTTGGTATTAAAAGAACTAAGTTTTGTTCACAACTGTGCAACCTGTATTTGCCTTTAAAATCTTCTATTGTCATTTTGGTTAAGTCGATAATTACTATTTGATGATGATCTGTGATCCTATTTAATCAAATGTTCATCCCTTTTGACATTTTGATAACTTCCCCAAATGAAATTCTTTTTAAAATTTAGGTATAATAGACATGTGACATTATATTAGTTTCAGGTATACAGTGTAATGATTCAATATTTATATGTATTGTGAACTGATCACCACAACTGGTCTAGTTAACATTCGTCACCAAAAATAGTTGCAATTTCTTTCTTGTGATGAGAACTTACAAGATTTACTCTCTTAACAACTTTAGATTATGAATGCATTATTATTAACTATAGTTGCCATGCTATACATGACATCCCCATGACCTATTTATTTCATAACTGCTCTACTCTCTGTATCTATGAGCTTGGTTTCCTTGTTTGTTCTTAGATTCCACATATAAGGGAGATCTTATGGTACTTGTCTTTCTCTGTCTGACTTTATTTCACTTATCATAATGCCCTTGAGGTCCATCCATATTGTTACAAATAGCAAGATTTTATTCTTTTTTATGGCTGAATAATATATGTTTAATATTTTCTTTATCCATTCATTCATCAGTGGATACTTAGGCTCTTTCCATGTCTTGGTGATTGTAAATAATGCTACAAAAAAACACAGGGGTGCATATGTCTTTTTGAGTTAGTGTGTTTTTTTTCCCTTTAGATAAATATTCCAAACTGGAATTGCTGGATCATATAGTAGGTCTCTTTCCAGTTGTTGAGGGACCTCCATAGTGTTTTCCACAGTGGCTATACCAATTTACATTCCCGCTAACACTGCACAAGGGCTCCCTTTTCTCCACGCCCTCATCAGCACTTGGTTATTTCTTGTCTTTTTGATAACAGCCATTCTAACAGGTGTGAGGTGATATCTCATTGTGGTTTTGATTTGCATTTTCCTGATCATTAGTGATGCCGAGCACCTTGTTTATGTACCTCATGGCCATCTGTAGGTCTTCTTTGGAAAAATGTTCATTCAGGTCCTCCTACTCTTTTTTGACTGAATTGTTATTTTGGTTTTTGGTATTTATTTACTTACTTACTATTGAGTTAGATGAGTTCATTGCATATTTTGGATATTAACCCCTTATCAGGTATGGTTTGCAGACGTCTTCTCACATTCAGTAGGTTGCTCATTATTTTGAGTTACATTCTTTTGCCTGTGGCTGAGTCCTTTGCCTCTGTTTCTAAAACAATTCTCCACTGATCCCAGATCTACTCACCCGTGTTAGCGGCTAATCCTATTTCTTTATGAAGAAGCATAAAAAGTGTCCGCCACTTTTTCCTGGCCCCGCACAAGTCTGAACTTCCAGGGTTGTATTGCCCTCAATGAGAGCAGCAGCACCGAAGGCCAGCTTGTCGGGAGGTGTCAACGGCACCCTCATCTCCATGAAATCCGTCTAAGCTGCAGCAAAGTAAAGCTGGCAGTGCAGCTTTCAGACAAGAAGCCTGGTTTCTCCCTCCACACCCCCACCATACAGCCCTCCTGGAACTCCTGCCTCCCTCTCTCACCCCCACCGTCCCTCGTCATGAACTCCACTGTACAGAGTCCACAGCATGCGGCCTCATCCTTATCAGAGCTGCCTGCTGTTGTATTATGTGTTCTCCCCCAAACGGCTCCACGTGGAGGTCAGGGGACTTGCTGTCACCACTTTTGTATTCGACCAAAGGTTCAGTGTGGCAGGTAAGCCACTTGTGCTTTCTGATGGAAAGGACTTCCCACCGGGGCCTCCTTCATTTCTCCCTTCCACCACTTCCCGCTGGCTTGTCACAGCCTGCTGGGAAATGCTCGCTTCTAGCAGGGCTGTTTCATCCCAAGTTAGAGTTGACCTGAGGATCATAAAGACCTGGCTGAGGGGAAAACTTAACCGAGAAAACGTTGATGACCAGCTGAGTCACCATCATACAACATTGCGTTGTGATGGCCTGAGGGATGAGGGCCCCTTTGGGGGACCTGCAGAAATGATCTCTTTCTGTTTGAAGGCACTGTGGGCAGGAAGGTGAGTGAGCTGAGGAGGTACCCTGGGTTTGGGGCAAACTAAAGACTCTGAGAGGCCAAACAAGAATGTGCAGAGGCCGAAGGCTGAAACCAAAGCTTTCCCCCTAAACTGGAGTTCCCTGAGCGTGTCTCAGAAGAAAGGCTGTGTTAGCAGGTTTGCAGGGGGAGCAAAGATGCTAATGAAGCGCCAACTGGCTGCTTTCAGCAGAGCCTTCTGGGCACCACGCCACCATCTCGCTTTCTTTCCTACCCATTTATTTATTTATATTCTTAATTAATGGAAATTTCAACTCCCATTAGATCAGGAGGAGTCAGTAATAAACAGCCGGAGCATTGGGCAGGCAGTACTGCTGGGGAAGGGCAGGGGCTCCTCGCTCTGTTCCTGGATTCCAGGCACGTGGCTGGCCTGTGTCGGGAGAGAAATCCGTATGCTGGTTCTGTGTGGGAGAGCCAGGAGCCTGTGTCCGTGGACCTCCGCAGTATCTTCTTCAGGCATCATGGAGACTTTTCTCTTTCGTTCTGTCGGAATTAGGCAACACAAGTTTGAGCCCTACCTGGCTGTGCAATCTTGGGCGAGTTAATTAACGTTCCTGTGCCTCATTCTTCTCTGTTCAAAAAGGCGATAGTGCCTACTTCAGACAGTAGCTGTGCGTCTTAGATGAGGTAATGCGTGTGAAGCACTCGGCACAGTGCCTGGTTCTCATTGAACAATCACTGGATGTTAGCCACCCTCCTCCTCATCCGACCACACGTGCTCACACCGACATTGCTCCTCCGGCTGGTGCCTCAAGCAGCCTGGTGGAGCTCTGGGCTCCGGCACCTGGTTTGGGGGTGGCATTGTGAGTCTGGACTTGGGCACAGCGAGAAAGCCACTGAGGGACTGAGACGTGGTAGAATGCTAAGAGCTGGAAGAAGTCATCGATACCCCATAGCATGAGGAAAGCTTCCCCACTCGGCTTTAAAGAAAGGCTTCAGTGGGCTCTCCAATCGCCAGGCTGGGCCCTGTGGAGGCAAGGGCAGGAGCGGGAGTGACAATCTGATGTCACACCTTCTGGGTTTGGATCCTGGCTCCACTACCTACTGCCCGTGGGACCTAGTACCAAGCTCATAAACTTTCGAAGTCTCCATTTCCTGACATGAAAAATGAGCATGAAAATAACAGTGTTCTCCTAGAGCTATTGAGAAAGTGACACGAGATAACATATGAAGTGATTAATAGAATGCCTGGCAAGCTCTCAGAAACTGTTAGCTGTTATGATTAGATTGGTTTTATTTATTCCTGTATTTTCAATGCCTATCAGTGTCTGTTTATAGTAAGAGCTCAGGAGATATTTGTTAAATGATCAAATGGAGAATGTGAGACTTGGGGCAACTCAGCAACCTTTTTCACCTTGCTAGCCCTGATAGAGGGGGGTCCTACTAGATGGCCTTGAATGCCGCTTCCAGATCAACGTACTGGGATTCTGTGTCCGGCTCACAGACACCTACTGGGCCTGAGAGGAATATGCTGTTTTCACCTAGAGAAAGAAAGTTCCTTCCCTCTTGTTTGAAAGATGACATTATGTATAGTAGCCAAGGTCCTGGGTGTCACTGGAGAGAAAAATTTAAACTGCTGTGTTTGAGTCTTAAATTACTAGCACCTTTTTGGGTAAGGAGTTTCCGCTAGTTATCTTGGATATGCTATTGGGTTTCTTCTCTAAAGGGAAGGGGCAACTCGAAAGGTGAGCCAGACACTAGTCAGGATTAAGAAAGAACTGAGCACAATTGAGGAAGAATTATTATCCTATCTGGTAAATCCCTGCTCTGTCCTCACCTTGGCTACCTCACGCACTCTGCGGCTCACCCAGTCTCCGAAAGGACATGGCAGAAATCGAAAAGGTCCCTGGAAGGGCAGAGCGGATGGATAAGAGGGAAGGGGTGACTTCTGCAGCAAGAAGGATGAAATGTTTCGTTCTGAAAGAAGCAGAGGAAAAGGGTGAATGCTCTTTGGAGGTGGGGAGTGTAATGAATGGGGAGCAGAAAGCCGATTGCAGGCTCCCTCTCGCCCTTTCCCCTAATCGGAGAGAGAAGCAGCACTTGACAAAATTAAAAAGGAACAAATTTAGAGCCCGTGAAAGGAAATGCTCTCCACACAATGTGTAATTAACCTGTGAGGGAACCTAACCTGCTCACTATTAACTGAGGCGAGCCATTAGCTGGGCTCTCACAGGGCGGGCAGAATAACAGCCTTTTGGGCAGCTATGCTGGTTAAGGCTGCGATGCCTGAGGCCATTCATCCTCTACTGCCAGGCCTGAAATAATCACCAGGGTGGAAAATGGCACATCCCCTGGGATGCAAGAACTGGGAGGTGGGATCGGCCTTTCAATGGAGAGGAAGGATTTTAGTGCCGCCAGAGGGGGTGGACACCATCCGGGGAAGCTAGGAGACTTGACGGAGGTCCCAGAACCCCAGCTTCCTGGCTCTGCAGCCAGTGCCCGCTCCGTGACAGCACGTGGCCCAGGACTCAGAGCCTTGAGCGCTGACTCTTGCTTCTGCCGTGGTCTTCACTCTCCTCTGTGCTCGCTGCACGGTTAGTGGGCAGCTGCTCCAGCTGAAGGGTATGGTTGGAGTCATCAGGACAAGCTTGGGCTGGGGACCTGTTCAGCATAGGTTAGCTCTGGGCAAGAATTCTGACCCACTTTATATCTGTGTGATCTCAAATCTCCCGCAAAGAGCAAGGCACTGGTGTGGACTAGAGGAAAGGAAGGCTTGTTTTTTGGGAGGAGGTTAGTATTATTACCAGTTCAAGTGCCGTTTTTCACTTCTTAGGTGTATGACCTTGGGCACCTTTCTTAGTTTCTCTGAATTTCAGTTTCATTATTTTACTATCACCTTCTTCATAGACCTGTGAGGGCTAAATGAGTCAATACTGAAAAGCATTTAGCATGCAATGGCATACAGTCACCATTCAAAAACTGGCAGCTAAAGTAATTATTAGATCTAGAATTAGCATGAGCTGACCCATTAGGGGAAAACCTTGCTTTAATCTTATTTAAATTTATTGTCCATCCATCCATCCATCCATCCATCCATCCATCCATCCATCCACCTTCTCATTTACTCAGCAAATACTTCTTGAGCACCTAGTATGCACCGTGTTAGGTACTAGATATAGAGTGGTCAATGAAATATGGTTCCTATCCTGTTGGAGGTCACACTTAAGTGGAGGAGACAATCACCCAAACAGAAAAACCCCCTGCAGTTATGTGACGCATGATGCATCAGAGGTGGAGATCTATAAAGTGATGTGGGATCATAGGAGAAGCTTTTGTCTATTAAATATTTATTAAGCACTAATATGTGTTAAGCACTGTGAGAGGCATTCATCAAGATACTTGTCAAGTAAATTTCACTCTTAGGAAAAGTGACATCTTGGAAAGGCTTCTCTACTTACTG
This sequence comes from Miniopterus schreibersii, assembly GCF_964146895.1. NCBI lineage: Eukaryota > Metazoa > Chordata > Mammalia > Chiroptera > Miniopteridae > Miniopterus > Miniopterus schreibersii. Next base: position 18,894,042 of record NC_138119.1, on the reverse strand, counting down.
GGAATCCCAGAAAATATTGCAAGACTCCGAGCCTGTCCTGACACTGTCATCAAACATAGCTCCAAGTGATTCTATTTATCACCAGAGAATCTTCTGAATCACTCAGAAGTGGTTCAAGATGGCTTTTGTTGTCTTAGTGTAAGATACTGGTCAAGAAGCCCCAGAAAAATGATTAAGAAAGACCCTGGAAGGTAGCCAGGGTTCTTCTAAGAATCCATAGACCCTGGGCTTTCTTACACCTGAGGCCTTGTCTTAGATCTTATCAAACATCCCCAGCGTACTATAGGATGTGAAATGCCTCCAGACTCCTCAGTAGATTTATTTATTTTTCTTTTTTTGCTGTAAAATTATTTTCTAATTTTGGTTTTAAAATTATTTGTGATGAGTGATTTTTGGAAATTACATGATTATTCAAGAATTCTCATGGGATGAGAAAACTTAAATGGTTCTCCAATATAATGACTTTTTTTGATGAATACTAAATTAGACAATTAATGAAGTTGACATCGTATTACATCTTGTAGACATTCAATTAAGCACTAAATAATTTCAGTTTTACTTTTGTTTTTGTATTTGGGGCCACTCCCTTTTGTTTTGTTTTTTAGATCTAAGATGTTTCTATAGCCCTCTGAGAAGCTCTTAGGCTGGCAGCCTGGTGCCTCTGGATAGAGGAGCCCTGGGGCAGCAGCAGGGTCTCCCTGAGGCCAGCCCCGCCCTGCGTCTCAACCTTGAGGACCCCTGAGGGTGATCTCATGAGATGGACCCCTTGGGGCCGCTGTTACTGAGCAAAATTACAGTAGATTTAGGTCCCATGGGGCCGCTGTTACTGAGCTAAATTATAGTAGATTTAGGTCCCATGACTGGGTAGTAACCTGTGAAGCAGTGGTGAGCCTTTCCCCATCTCTCAAAGGAAGCTTGGTTCTCTTTTCTCTTGGCACATCTTTCTTCCTATTTGCCTTTCCCCTGTTCTGCTTTTAAAAAATCCTCTCTTCCTTTCCTTCTCTCTTGTCCAGGGCTTTGTCCTTGGTTCCCCAAGACCTGCCCCTCTCTGCTGGTGCCACTGAAGTCATTTCTGATCCCAGTGAAAGCATCATGGAGGGAGGGATGGGTCCAAAGCCAGCAGTTGCAGAAATAAAGATAGTTATGGAGACACTTTGATTAAAACTGGAAGTATAAAGTGCTTGCCCTGTATTTCTTTACAAAACCAGTGTCCTAATGTCTTTTCAGAGTTGCCATTGTGAAATGAGCTGCTGAACTTTCGTCCTTGGTAAAGTTTTACTGAGCAGAGAGACTGCTGGAGGTTTCTTGTTAGACTGTATTAAAAGCTCCCTTTGCTCTGCCTCTCTTGTTCCGCACAGAACGCCCTTCCCCTCGCTATCTGGGGGCCGCATCCCTCACATCTCAGCTGCGAGTCGCTTCCCAGTGAACCCGTCCTGACCTCCCTGGGACGATCTGAGTGTTCTTTCCTTGATGCTCCCACTGACCTCACAGCGCTCACACATCCATGAAAGCAGTGCCCACCTTCTGTCATAATGGTTTGTTTAATTGGCACATCTGACTCCCACTGTAAACTCTTTGTGGACATAGGCTCTGCTCCCTCCATCTCTATATCCTTGGCTCTGAGTACAGCAATTGGCACATAGTAGGGTCTGAGAATGAGCTCACCGGCCGGAACTCCAGACCCCTCTTTTTGCACTGACTTTGAGTCCTTTACAACTTCGTCTGCCTGCTCGGTCCTTCTTTAAGAAGAAGCCTTGGTAAACATCCTCGCACTGTGCAGGGCCTCTTCCCCCAGATGTCTCCAAACCACGAGTCATCGGCTCCAGGATCTACCACCACCATAGATTTAAAAAAAACAACACTGATAAGGAAGCAAAGGTGCAAATAGGAATAAATACCTCTAGCTATAAAAGTGAAATAAATCAATATCACCTCTCTGTGGCCAGAGGTGCTTAATAGGCAGAGATCACTGCCAGACTGTAAAAAACGTGTTTAGCAGGTGGTGAGGGCAGATTTAAGCTGCTGGAATAAATAGCCCAACTGCTTTTCTCATCTTAGAACGAACTAACTTTTTCTTTGGCATTAGAGGCCCCCATGGGATTTCATTCTGAAGGTGCTGGTCTTGCTTCCAGGACTGAGAGAGCATGAGCTGTTCAGGGTCACTGGCCACGTTCAGCTGGGGTTGGGGGCACCTGCTCAGGTTCTCCCGTTAGCCTGGGAGGCCCCAGAAGTCCATTACTAGCCCCTTGATTGCCTCATCTCATTTACTATTGTCTGACTAGAGGAGAATAAAGTTCCTGCTGACACACCTGCCTAACTTTCCAATCTTCTCTCCAAACTCCTTTCCAGGTATGTCTCCCTCAGGTCCTCTGCTCAGGCCTTACGAGGCTTCCTGGACCTACCCTGGATGCTCCCTGTGTGTTCTTGCCCACCTACTTCTGTGTATGCCTCTCTGTCAGCCTTAGCTGTCCTTTCCCTTGCCTTGCACATGGGACTTGTTCTTCAGAGATCATCCCAAAAGGCACTTGAATGTATCTCAATGCTCCTCAGGTGGGGAACTGTCCCCTTCCTGGAGAAACTGGTTTCTCTTTAATCTTTGATCCTATGTGGCCTTATGCGTCCCTAATTATAGCTCTTACCACATTCTATCATAGCTTATTTCTACAGTGATTATAATAATTAATCTCTCAGGAAATCCTTTCAGCACTACTTTCAAAATACTGTATCCAAAATTTGACCATTTCCCACCACATCCACCTCTACCACTCCAGGTCATGCTTACTGACCTCCCTTTGAGCTGGTTTCTTTGCCTCCATGTTTGCCTCCCTACAGTGTACCTTCCACCTAGGAGCCAGGCTGGTCCTTATGAAAGATAATTAAATTGTGTCTTCCTTGCTCAGGACATTCAGTGCTTCCCATGTGTATTAGTTCAGGCTTTCCAGAGAAACACAACCAACAGGATATGTATATATAGAGAGAGGGAAATTTATTACAAAGGATTGGCTCACATGGTTATGGAGACTGGCCAGTTCCAAGTCTGCAGCATGGGCCTGGAGCCTGGGGATGGAAGAGAGCTAATGGTGCAGTTCCAGCCTGAAGGCCTGCAGCCTTGGGACCCAGGCGAGCCAAGAGTACCATGAAGTGTGAGGGCAGTCTGCTGGGGAATTATCTGCTGTTCAGGGAGGCTGGTCTTTCTGTTCTATTCAGGCCATCAACTGATTGGAGGAGGCCCACCCACATTATAAAGGGCAATCTGCTTACTCTGAGTTCATGGATTTAGATGTTAATTTCATCCAAAAACACCTTCTAATTTGACATATAAATTAACCATCAGACCATGTCACTTGGTTCTTATCACATTCCCACCCAGCCCTGAGTGAACAAACAAACCTCTGGCTGTTTCTCTTCTCTGTCCCTGTCTCCCAGCCACTGTGGCCTCCTTGCTGTTCTTTAAGTGTGGATGGCATGCTCCTGCTTCAGTGCAGTTGACCCTTGAACCACACAGGAGCTAGGGGAGCTGCCCCCCTCAAACAACTGAATATCCATGTGTAACTTTTGACTCCCAAAAACTTAACTACTAATAGCTATTGTTGACTGGAAGCTTTATGGATAATAGAACCAGTCGATTAACACATATTTTCTGTGTTATGTATATTATATACTGTATCATTATAATAACAGAGGCAAGAGAAAGGAAAATTTTATTAAGGAAAATCATAAAGAGAAAGTCCATTTACTGTATTTATTGAAAAAAATCCATGCCTAAGTGGGCCCGAGAAGTTCAAACATGTGTTGTTCAAGGGTCAACTGTATTTTGCTTTTTTAGCTTGGAAGTAGATACTCAAATGATATTGAATTACTTATACTTTCTGTATGGTCTAGATACTACCTAAGAAATTCTAAATGAAAAGAAAGACAATTCAAGACATTGAATTTGTCAGAGTGGAAGTCATTTGTGACTTGGGCAAGAGCACAGTGAAGTGTTTATGGGGCTAGCAGATTGAAATGGGTTCAAGAGGGAAAGAGGGAGAGAAAGTGAAAGTGAGGCACAAAGACAACTCTTTAGAGAAGTTTCTCATTAAAGGGGGCAGAGATATGGAGTGGTAGCTGGAGAGCAAGTCAGATGAAGGAGGGCTTGATTGACAGAGTGACTCCAAACGTAAAGTTTGCCAAGGCCAAGCAGGGTACGAAAATAAAGTACAGTGTGTTTAATTATTTATCCTCAGCAGATATCCGACGCCCCTCATCTCCCTTTGGTGTTTTGGCATTGGAATATCGCTGTTTATTAGCATCCTCACCAGAGCAGGGGGAACTCAAATCAGTCCCTTTGGATGCTGGTGAAAATAATTTAGTAAAAGCCTCAGTTGAGGAGGAGTTGGGAACAACTCATTTAAATGAGGCTTGGGATTACTTGTAGATTATTATAGATGGAGCGTTGAATAAAAACACCACACAGGATGTGCATATTATTTCAGGTGTGTGAGAGTGTATGTTTTCTAGAATTAGGAAGGCTGTTCGAAATGGTGTGCAATGGCCATTTATGACCATAACTCTCAAGAAAACTTCTTGAGGAAGGTGGGTTCAGGGAGGCTTTTAATGTAATTGTTATTGTGCATATAGGATCTAGTACCACTAGGAAATGGGCATTGGGCTGTTGTGGTGGCTATGGTTTTTCTAGTATCTGGTGTGGATTTATAATGATCCTTCACCCTGTCTCCTGGAACTCATTTCGACCAACAATGCCCATTAGCAAGATAATGATTATAATAATAAAATATAAATTATACTGAATATGATTTACAGAGAATCTGCTGTGTGCCATGTACTGTTGTGGGCATTGTGACCTATTTTAATTAAACTCTTACGATTTCCATGCAGAGTAGGCCTTATTTTTTCTGTTTTACAGAGGAGGAAACAGAAGCAGAATGGAGTTCCATAGACAGTAAGTTCCATAACTGGGATTGGAACTCAGGATGCCTGACTCCAAAGCCTTCTTATTGCACTTCTCTGTGCAGCCTCTAAGAATGGCTGTGATGAGACTCTAGACACAGAGTCAATTTAACCTTCTTCTTGGACTACAGTTTCTGATTAGAAAGGCCAGTCTTCTTGCTTTGTTGTGTTTGTGTTGCTAGTGAACATGAGACCATATGGGTAGGAGTAAGTGACCGCTGTGGGAAACATAGCACTGCATCAGTTGGAAGTTTTGAAGATCTGCAGTGAATTGGGAATAAAACTGTGACCTAACATTTTGAGGTGTTTTACTTTGTAGAACATCCTGTGTTTCTAAAACATCCACAGTGACTGTTGTTCTATTTTATTTAAATAAGCAAGTGTCCTAGTTTGAGGGGGAAGAGATTTGTTTTTTTCATCAAATTTACTGCACATCTGTTTAAGGAATGCAGCAAGAGTCTGCATAAATCTCCAATCAAAATATTACAGAACAAGCCAATTTTGTGATATTAAAAATGTATGGCCAGACACAATGTGCTGAAAATATGAAATTACCACGTGGTGCCTTTTCTGCTCTGCTTATATTGGACTGTTTAGCCCAAATTAAATCTTGTCCAAAAATATACCAGACAGAAGAAGTTAGACTTGGCCTGAAACAATTAAACTGATGTTATAAAAGGGTGTCTGTGTAATGTGCCAACACTGCAAATACATTTTTTATAAAAATAGAATTTTTATAATATCTTAGATAGATTTTGAAACATTCCGATTATATATGCCATTACATATAATGATGTTTTATGAATATTGGATAATATAATATAGAAGAATTTTAAAACTCCTTTAGTAGAAAATCTTCAAATGTTTTAGAAGCAACAAGGAATCTCCCTTTGGATATTTCTCAAGTTAATTGGTGCTTTGTTTCTTTTGGGTAAGATCAACTGATCTATGAAAATCCAACTGGCCTTTTATATAAGCAGGCTAATACCTTCAGTTTTCAAAATAGGAAGATCATCATTATCTTCTTTCATGGAATATCACCAGCACCAGCATCGAGATTTATGACTGCCTTCTAGTTACGAGTACATTGTTAGTCATCTTCTACACATTTACTTCTCAAAGTGGCCCTATGAGATGACCCTTATTAGCCCATTTCATGGATTAAGAAATTGAGGTTTGGAAACATTAATTAATTTGCTCTAGGTCACATAGTCAAGATCCATGCCCTTGAGAAGCTTACATGACTGTAACATTTGACATTTGACAGCATGATTTTAGCTGTATCATCTTGGATGGTTCTCACAACAGCTCTGCTATAAATGAAACATGCCAGTCAGAAAAGCCATGTAACCCTCTCAAGGTCACCAGTGGTGGAGCATGGCCTTTGCATTACTGACTGGTGTTTTCTGTCAAACTTCACGGAAAGCTTCACCTTGAAGAGAAAGCCCTTTATTGATTGGGCCTGTGATGCAACTCCAGAGGAGATATGAATGACAGAGATGGGTGTGGGGAGCGGAAAGATTTTTAGTATTCGTGGCCTTATATGGGATTCTTAGAGAGACAGCAAGAAGAAACTCAAAATGTGGATTTCACACAAACTCTTTGTGGGACATTGGAAAAACCCCAAAGCTCTCTTTTGGTATTACAGTTTGTATCATGGTTTTCTGGGGTGTGTGGGAGAAGGGGAGTCCCTCCTCTTCGGTGGCTTGGTGGCAGCTCTGGGTGGTACAGGCAGAGGGAGTCTTGGGAAGGTTGTACAGGGGAAATGGCTCTATTTCTGGTCAGGGTGTCAGCACATGGTGCATCTGGCCAACATTGCTGATATGACTGGAGTGGGACAGGAGACAAGCCCTGGCTGTGACTTGGGGTGGAAGGTAGTTTGTGGTATCCCTGTGTTCTTCCAAAAAAAAGCTGGGAAGACTTTGGAGAGGCATGGCACTGAGCTGACTTTACAACTATACTCAAGACCAAATTTGATATCATTAATAAGATATATGTATATCTATCTTAACCTTTGGAGAAAGAGGAAAGTATGGGGTGTTGGGGACATGTGTGGGAAGCGAGATGGGGTGACCATCCACTGTGGGTCTTGGAAAGTATCTCCCATGGATAAGGGTGGACTACTGTACAGCATACCAGGACAAGAGTGATTCAATAATGGATCATGGAGTATTCGATGAATATGGAGTAGGGGGGAGTTGAGAGACTAGAGAGGCCAGTGGGCTGGAAGTCCCAGTGAGGGGGGAGAACTGGTGTGACGAGAGTAATTGAGTGAGGAAACTGGAAGGATTGAGTGCTGTATGGATATTAGAGCACACTTTTTAGAGAGAAAGAGTTTCTGGTAAAGACAAGAAAGCGGATAGAGAAGTTATTTGGAAGTTAGAAAGTCAAAGAACTCAAGAGTCAAGGGTGTTTGGGACCAATCAGGATGGTGGCCAGACTTGGCAGAGCTCCTGAAGGTTTCAGTGAATGAAGAACAGTGTCTGTGGGGGCAGTAGATGACAGAGCTGAGGGCGGCTCGGTGTGCCACAGGGAAGAGGTCTGGGCATTTCGTGGAAGAGGCTGGGATAACAGCCTGGGAGTTGCGGGCTAGGGGGTTCCGGACCTGCCTCCCAGTCCTTAATGATGGGGTGTTAGGTGAATGGAGAGCCCCACCTTGAGATGGCTACTGGGGAAGCTGGGTTCTCAGGGAACAGCCACATTAAGATAAGGGTGTAAAGGGGGGGAATTTAAGGGTGTAAGTGACATGGTTAATCAAGGAATAGAGAATCCAGAGAGCATATGTCAAGAATTTAGGAGAAATGTGAGTGCCCGATGTTGGATCAGGGGAGAAGAAAGACCAGGCTATTTGGGAATAAGGGAAAATAAGAGGATAAACCACCAGAAGGGGCTCCATTTAGGGGGATCGAGTCATGTGACTGCACGTTTGTGAAGGCAAGAGGTCCTCACAGTCTCCTGGGGGGTGAGGGGCTCCTGGCCCCAAAGGAATCAGCAGCAGCTGGAGAGGGAGGCCCCGCCTCTCAGGCGGCGGTGTGGAGAGGCATCCTGCAGGCTGGTGCGCCCTGGGGGCCATGCTCGGAGCAGTTCAGGCTGATGGCCGGCTCTGAGATGTGGGGCTGGGCTCTGAAAGGGTGGTTTCGCTGAAAGCAGTCTGTGTCGCCTCCGTGCATCACATCCCTCACAGGGCTCCACCTCCCCTTCATCCTAGAGTGGAAGTTCTGCGGCATAGTTGGCAAGCCCCCCAAACATCTGGCTGTTGCCTCCCTCTTGAGACCTCTGTCTTGCCACTGCCTTCACAAATCATGCTCCCGCCATCCCGAGATGATTATAATATCCTGAACATTTTTTATTTTTTGCAGCTTCTGACTAGAATTCTTTCCTTTGTACACACCGTCCTCTGCCCTCCACACACCGACGGGCCTATAGCGCTTTCACTTTCAGGATTTAATTCAGGAGTCTCCTCCCCCAGGAGGCCTCTCCCGACTCTCTTATGTTGGATTAGATGCCTCACTTCTCATAGAACCTCTATCATTATCAATGCTCTCTTCTGTCAATAGCCTTTCATTACCTCTATTATTAAACGTCCGGCAGGATGTGATCTCCTTTTTATAGAAGCCTCCACCAACAGCACTGGACTCGGAGACACTTTCTAGCAAGACTCATGTCTTACTCACCATCACACCCTCAGCTTCTTTCATGATACCTGCACACAGAAGGCTCTCGATGAATATTCAGAGAATGATGGAGATAAGAGGAGCTGAATTAGGTCGGTGCCGTGGGGAATAACATGAAGGCATGGATTTCAGAGAATTGACAGGAGTCTGCACACTTTCTAGTGTGTGTCATAGGTAGGATAGCCATTCCATCAGCAGAGACATGGAACACAAAGGGAGGCACAGTGTTGGGACGAAAACTGATGAGTTCAGGACGGAGGCTCTGGTCAGACACACAGATGTCGGAGGCAAATGAAAAAGGTCAGCTGGGGTGGAAGGTGATAAATTCAAAGTAATGAAAATCAAGGGAGAAGAGAGAGACAAAAATAAGTGGCTGGCAAGGCTGTAATGGAAGAAGGACCACTGGAGATTCACCCTTTTTCCTATAGGCATCTAGTAGAACAGAAACAACATCATCAACAATTACTACTACTACCAGCACCCTCTTTAATACATGAATACTGCAGATTTGTTCAGGCTATTTTTTTTATTTTTATTTTTTTACATAAAACATGGTAATCTTTGTTACTTCCTCTCAATCTCCCAACATTTTATGAAGTAGGTAGGGTAGCTGTTTTTCCCGTTTTTCAGATGAGAATGGGACACAGGGTCATTGCAGTCTCAGCAGGGGCAATACAGGCATCAGAGTGTTCTCCCAATTTCTCACTGTTACTTGTTCCGCTGGACCAGAGGCCTCCCATCACCGTGAGAGATGCATCCTAAATGAGAGATTAGGCTTAAGTGTGTAGGAAGCCTCTACTTCATTATAGTTTCTAACAACGTACTGCTGTTGGAAGTGAGACCTGTGTGTCTATGGCTCTTAGGTCTCTGCAGCTCTTATCATGGAGAGACGTCACTCTGGCAGTCTGCCACTCTGGTGGCATGTGGCCATGTGTAGCTGCAAAGTTACAACTTGGCCAAGGGCTTCACAATTTCATCCTTGAATTCCTTCAGACCCTTGGGTGGGTGCCATCTACTCCTGGTAATTTATTTGTTTCTAAATTTGTCAATTAGGTCTAAAGCATCTAGTGTTTTATTACCCGCTCCCCACCGCCATCCCTATGTTCTGAAAGATAATTTGCGGCTAAGAGTTTCTTTAGCATATATCTCAGTAAGCACTTTATAAGTATAGTTGGGGTTTATGTAGGACCCAAACCGAATTTATGTTGGCTAAAGACTCAGAATAGGTATCTTTTGTAGTTTATATCCAGAAAAGAAGTGGGAGAAAATGTTCCTCTTCTCCCATCAGGGTTGTGGTTGAGGTTGGGGACAGTGTAGAAATAACAGTTATGTCTTACTCAGGGCTGATATTTACCACCCTACCCCCCCACTCCCAACCCCAACCTTGACTTATCAGCCCCACTACCCCCATACTTCTACTGAAACTATTATGAAAAAGTCTGCAAATGTTCTCCTGAATATCAAACCTACATGGCAACTCTTTGGTTCTACTGGAATTTTCTGTGACATCTTACACAGTTTTACCCTAGGAATCATCCTCAATTCTTCTTTTCCTCTTGTGTCCTTTATGTTGAAGATGATCATGAGGTTTCTCTTTTAGCTTGTTTATATGGCGAGTCGCATAAGTTGATTTTTGAATGTTAAATCAACATTGCACTCCAGGGATAAGTTCTACTTGTTCACAATGTATTATCCTTTCTATATAGTGTTGATTTGTTAAAATTTGTTTAGGAATTTCGCATCTGTGTTCATGAGGGATATTGGTCTGTTACTGTCTTCTCTAGTGATGTGTTTTTCTGTTTTGGCTATCAGGACAACATGGACCTCATTGCCTGAGTTGAGAAGTATTTCTTCCTCTGCATTTTTTGGGAGAAATTTGGTATAGACTTGGTATTAACCTTTCTTTAACATTTGTTAGAATTTGCCAATGGGGCCATCTGGGCCTGGAGTTTTCCTTGTGAGAAGGTTTTTAAGTACAAATTCAATTTCTTTGATAGAAATAGGTCTAGTCAGGCTATATATTTACTCTCCAGTGAGATTGATAGTTTATGTTTCAAGATATTTGTCCATTTCATCTAAGCTGTTGAATTTATAGGCATAAAGTTGTTCATAATATTCCCTTATTAGCCTTTTAATGTCAGTATAACCTGTAATGATGTCACCTCTCCTACCCAATATTGGCAATTTCTCTCTCTTTAGTTTTCCTGATCACTATTTCTAGACATTTATCAATTTTATGTGTCTTTTCAAAGAACCAGTCTTTTATTTCATTGCTTTTTTCTATTGTTTTCCTGTTTTTTATGTCATTGATCCTTGTTTTGACCTTTATTATTTCCTTTCTTCTGCTTGCTTTGGGCTTAATTTGCTCTTCTTTTTCTAGTTTATTAAGTTTGAAACTGAGGTCACTGATTTGAGACTTTTCTTTTTCCTAATGTGGGTGTTTAGTGCAATAAATAGCCCTTTAAGCACTATGTTAGCAGCATGCCACTGATTCTGGTATGTTGTGTTTTCATTTTATTTCGATTCAAATACTTTTCTAATTTCCCTTTTGAATTCTTATTTGACCCATGGGTTATTTAGAACTGTGCCGTTTAGTATAAACATGTTGGGGGATATATATGTATATATATATTTGTTACTGATTTGTAGTTTAATTCCATTGTGGTCACAGAACACACTTTGTATGATTCGAATACTTGTAAATTTACTGAGACTTGTTTTATAGCCCAGAACTTTTTTTAAATTCAGAGGGATTAAACTTTTGGGGATCGTATGTATGATGGACAGTCGGCAGTGCTCTTGTTAGCAATTTGCTGCTTTTCAGTAGGCAGCATCTAACTGGGCCTCTCCTCGGGAAACCCGCTTGCTTCCTCACTGCGTTTCCCAGCCTTTCATATCACTCGATGCACAGACAGGCATCTTCTCGAGGCGGAGACTAAAGGGATGCGGCTCAGTGTGGGGAAGGTTTGGTTGACACATTTTGAGACCTAGGTATGTTCCGTACAGGATAAGGAACAGTGTGAATCCAAAGGCTGAGGTGACGCTATAAAACTTAATGAGATGGCAGTTTAAGAAAGCTGAAATCCCTTTTACTTTAAAAATACCTGACTGGGAAATATGATTGTAACGTGTCTATACTTGTGACACGTATTTCTATTGAGAAAAGTTGATAAAACAAAAGTTAGCAAACCGCTGGGAAAAAATCCTTAAGCCTTTAAAAAAATTTCACCACCTAAACAATGGTGCTTGTGCATCTTCTTATTTGTTGCAGTTAAAATAAAGCTATTCTGCCATTTCTCCCCACCTGGCATCTCCTCTTTTTATATATTCTTCCAAACTTGGGGCCCCTCCATGAATCTCCCCAGACCACTGCAGCCCAAACTCATTTCTCCCCTCATTGAACCACTGCACTTGGAATCACTGCCACACAGCCGTGCCCTCTACGAGCTAATGGTTACCTGGGCAGGAACCCTCAAATCTAATCTGATGTCTTACTGAAAATTAGAGCAAGGGAAGGACCAAAGGGGATCTATTGAGGATGTTTGGGGGTTAACAGGATTGTATAAAGGACTGGTGGTCTGCTCACTCAAGCAGATTTTAGTTATAAGTGGGACATTTCTGTAACACTTGAGTTTTTGGTGAGAGTGGGAGAGCTATATGGTGACTTTGGAGTCTGGATGTGAGTTTCTAGGCTGCAGAAGTCAGGTTAGGGAAGATAGGTGTGGGGGAGGAGAAACTGAGCAAATCCCTTACAATTCCTACATTACAGTGTTTCAGCAAATATTTTGCAAAAGGATTTTCTGGATGAACTTCAAACTGCAGGAGGTTCATTTGGTGGCTCAAAGAACTGTGCAAAAGATTTGAAAAAAAAGAAAAGAAATGAACATTGTTTCAGCTGACATTTAAACCTCTATTCTCTTTTACTAGCCTGTCATATTGCTTCATATGTTTTGGTCCGACACACTTCCCAGAAGAAGAAAAAGATATTTATAGGATTGTAGGACTGTAAAATGGAGCCCTGGTATATGTCATTTTCTGCTTATATAAAAATTCTAATAATAGGACTCAGAAACCTGACCAGCTTCTGCCTCTCATAGGGATTTGGTAGCTCCCATGGAAGCAGCAATTTAAAGAACTTAAAGAATTTAAAGAAGAATAATCCTACCTAGAGCTCTTTTCCACTGTATCTCCTCTTCTTGACTAGAGTTGAGACACTAAACCCAGGCTCATTTGAGACAGTTTTAGTTCTTTGTTCAATTCTATTGCTTACAACAGCCTACGAGGTTGTCACCATCGCCGCTCTAGGAGATGCCATTTGCATGGACTACAACGTTCTCTTGACCATGTTCTCTTTTGGACCTGTGTGAAAATAGATATGTAATCTAGGAAAAGGCTTGCTAGATCATAAGGTCATGTGTATTTTGTTTAAGTAGTACAAGACTGTTTTCCCTGAAAATAGCATTGGTTTATATTCCCACCAGCAATGCAGGGAATTCCAACATACCCACATTCCCTGCCTCAATGTATGGCATTAGCCAGTTTTCTAATTTTTGCTAGTCTAATTGGTATAGAAAGAAATCTTAATGTTATTTTAACTTGCATTTTTTCTGACTATGATGAGTTTGAACACCTCTTGATAGGTTTCTCAGGATTTGGATTTACTCTATTATGATTTGTCTGCTTATATTAGTTGCCCATTTTTCTAAGGGAGATGCTCTCTTCTTAATGTCAATGTGTAGTTCTAGGTTCTGGATATTTATTTCTTATAGCTTTAAACATTAAAAGTGTCTGTCTTCTAACTAACTTTTTCTATGGTGTCATTCAGTGAACAGAAATAATAAATGTTGTTGCCATGATTCATTGACTTATTGTTTTAGAATTTAGACTTAGAAATTATATTTAGAAAGTTTTATACTCTTCCATCACAAGGATATTCCCCTGTATTTCTTTTGTGTGATATTAGAGATTCAGTTATATTTTCTCCAGTGAGTCAATTTCTGCCAAATAACGAAATAATTCTCTTCGTTGGTTGAGAATTCTACTTCACTGTGTATTATAGTCCTATAATGTCACAGATCTTCGACTATTCACTTTATTTCCTTTGGTCTATTTCCTGTTTTTTGTTAATACCATAGAGTATTGGTTTTTTAAACTATCATAACAATATTTTACAGGGCAATTTCTTCCTATTTAGTCTTCTTTTAAATGATGACACCTATTGGTAGAGATATTTTTCCATATAGGTGTTAGAGTATGTTTATTATATTTCAGAGAAATTTGACTAAAGATTTTAAATCAGTTAGTTTAGTTTATATATTAATCCAAAGATTATCAATATCTTTAGACTATTAAATCATTCTATTCAAGAGCATGGAATCTATTTATTACATGTGAATTATCCTTTTATATACCCTCTATTTGAGCTTAATGTTTTTTAATAGAGGTCTTGTGTATATGAGATCTTGTGTAACTTCTGAGTACTTGGTAGTTGTTTGTTGGTATTGTGATTGGTATTTTCCTCTTTTTTTGAATGACATTTTGTAGTTGGGTTTACTGCTATAGACAAATTATTTTGACTTTTGTGGATTAATTTTATATCTCGTAACTGTTAATTGTGTTTCTTCTTCTAGGTAGATTATTACAACTTAAATGCTTGCCTTATATGTGTACTTATTTTCTTTCACTTTCCATATAACATTGACCTCATGTACTAAGTTAAAATAGTAGTGATGATGGAATGCACACTGATGCAAGAGAGAAACATTGATTGGTTGCTTCTTGGATGTGCCTGGTCCAGGACCAAACCCGAAACCTAGGTATGTGCCCCGACCAGAAATTGAACCCACAACCTTTTAGTGTATGCGACACTGCTCCAGCCAACTGAGCCACCTGGCCAGGGCTTATGTTGTTAGATTTTTGATGCATTACTGAACAACTTCACTTGAGCTTGACACACACACACACACACACACACACACACACACACACGCCATTGTTGATTCTGTTAGCTACTATTTCACTTAGTATCTTTGCATCTAAATTTATAAGTGAAATGGGTCTAGGATTTTCTCCTCTTATATTGTGTTTATTTGGGTTCAGGATCAGGGCTCTATATTTTTTCATAAAATGAGCTGGGTGGGTTTCCTTCTTTTTCTATTTTTTAGAAACAGTGTTTAAAATTGGAATTCATTATTCTTTGAGAATTTCGTAGAACTCTCCCATAAATTATCTGGCCAATTTTGGGCCAGGAAAGTCATTGAATTTCCTTTCTAGCTCTTTAAGCTCCCCCAATTTTGTTGTTATAATTATGGCATTTAACAATTGTTTGTCTCTCATTAACTTTATCAGCGTTTTCAAATACATTCACTTACAGTTTTTTCTTTCCTTAATTCCTTCCTCGCTTCCATCCTTCTTCCCTGGGGAGCATGCAGCTTTTCTCTTTCTTTCTTGATAAGTCTTGCCAGGAATCTTTACTTATTATTTTTAATAGGAAACAAGCATTTTACCATTTATATTTGGCAACCCTCTGTTGTTGTGTGTTCCCTCGCCCATGGTTCTTTGCCCTTCTTGTTATTATTTCCTTACTCTCCATTTCTTTGATCTTGCCCAAGGTTTTTTCCATCTAATTTAGCTACATGCTTTGCTAATTTATTTCTAACTTTTCTTGTCTCCTGATAACTCATTCTAAACTATAAATCCTTCTCTAAGCACAGCCTTACTAATGTCCCACAGATTTTGACAGGTGGTGTTTTAATCCTCATTCAGTCCTGAATATTCCTAAATTTTCTTTATCATTTCCTGTTTAACCCAAAAGCTGTTTAATAAAATAAGATTTCATTTCCAAATATGTTACTTAAGTTATCCTTTTATAGATAATTTCTAATTCTATTTCATTATTGTTGAAGAACATGCTCTGATTGATATTGCTCTTTAGTAATTTACTGAGATTGGCTTAATGGTCTAATACGTGGTCTATTGTTGGAGCTGGGGTGTGGTAAGAAATGCATGCTGTATTTACTGGGGTAGAGCTCCCGCATGTACTCTTTAAAAATATTTATTTACTTTTAATTTTAAAATTTTTAATTGAATTTATTAGGATGACATTGGTTAATAAAATTATATAGTTTAGGTTTCAGGTGTCCAATTCTATAAGAAATCACCTGTATATTGTATTGTGTGTTCACCGCCCCAAATCAAGTGTCCTTCCATCACCATTTATCCCTATACCCTCTTCTACCTCCCCATAACCTTTCCTCTGGTAATCGTCCTATAGTCTTCATATACTTGCTAGAATTTACTAATTATGTTATTTAGGTTTTTGATACTTCTGCTGTTTTCTTCTGTTTGATATATCGGTTTCTAATAAATCCACCCAAACTATAATTGTTGATCAATCTCTCTCTTCCTATAGTTTAGGCAGCCGTTGCTTTATATATTTGAAGCTGTATTAGATACGGGTATGTCTATGTTGCCTCTACCTTCTCTTTATTTTACTCCCCCTTTTATGAATAGGTGATGTTCTTTGTGCCTTTCAAAATTTTTAGCTTTAAATTTTATCTTGTTCAGATATTAAGATTACTACTGAGCTTCCTCTTGATTCATAATATACAAATACATCTTTCCTATCCTTTTATTTCTAACCTATCTGTGAGTTTTTAAGCCTCTATCTTGCAGTCAGTATGTTGGTAGCTTAAAAAAATCAGAGAGGTTCTATATTTCAATTAATGAGTTAATTTATATTTATTCTAATTACTATTATGTGAGAACTTAATTCTATCATCTAATTTATTTTTCCATTTACTGTACTTTTGTTTTCTTTTCCTTCGTTCCTGCTTTTCACTAGATATGTTGATCTACTTCTCAGTTTGACTTTGTGATGGTTGCTCTTAAGACCCACACTTACATTTATTTGTCTGTACTGATGTGTAAAGCCTTTTTTCCTCCGTCCCTCTCTCCCTTCCTTCCTCTTTCTTTTTTCATTCCCTGTCTCTATCTTTCTCGCTCTTTCCCTTCTAATCCACAAATACACTGGCGTTTTCTTATGTCCGTTAGTGTCATCACCCCCTACCTCTATATTGCTGTTAGGACCAATTGGGACAAGTATGTGTGACTACCTAGCACAATGCAGGATGCAAAATAGGCGTCTGACGACATTATTTCCCTTTTCAAAAAATAAGTTTCTCTGCTATCATTCCAAGTCAATAACTAAAAGTTTTTCTACTAAAACAATCAGTATCAATCAATGTGTTTATTGATACTTAAGGTATTATAGCACAGAAAATGGCACCTGTGTGTGACATCTGAAGAATGATACCTTGATGCTGTTATTAAGTAGGCTGGATGAACAGTTTTTGGTAGTCCAGATGGCTTGACGTATTTAGAGCATAAATGTAAAGACATGGAAGACAGTGAGATATGGAGCTTTAATTCCTCTTTCCCTTGGCTCTTGGCTCTTCCTTTGCTCACTCAACATTGGTAAGGTAAAATCTCCCCTTTAAAAATCCCTCGTAATGACATCTAATGACAGTTGAGATTTAAAGTCAAGTTACTGAGCTATGTGTGACCTATTTTAAGAAATACATCTTCTATGGATGATGTCTCCAATAACTTTCTTCTGCTTGCAGCCAAAGGGTTCTGATTGATACAGGCATTCTGGTACCATGTACTGGGTTTTATAGCACAAACTGTTTTCAGGTTTCTAACACAAGTTAGAATCCTCACTCGCACTCATTACAAAGTTCCCGGGAAGTTTTTTGGTAACAAGGTGCTAATTTAGTAATAAGGTATTAATTTAGTAATAACCATGAGCATTTGTGAATATTTATCCTGTTATGGACATTTTATGACCATTAGCTGTTTAACTTTTTTACAATTCTGAAAGGTAGATGCATAACCCTAATAATTCAGATGGAGAAATTGAGGAACATAGAGGCTAAGTAACTTACTCAACTTAACTGCATGTGACAGAGCTAGGATTTGAACCTGTTTGCTGACTCTGGTACATTTCTTCTTTTTATTGTATCAAAACTGCTCCAGAGTGGCTTCAAAAAACTTAAATCCTGGGAAAACACCACACACCACCAAATCTTCCCTTATTTTTTTTTTAGCCCACTGTAAGGGGCTCACTTATACAGTTTATCTAGGACACACATATGGCTAAAAGGTCAGCATCCCTCTAGCTCATTTCACTTGTGATCCAAAATCATATTGAAACTCTGATCTCAGGAGAGAAGAAACACTGGTGGGTTATTGCATTCCTTGGTTTCTTCCTTAAAAGTATTAATTTTGTCCATAGCTCCTCATCTGATTTTCTTCTCCTAGTGCTGAGGTAGTAAACTGGGTTGGGAGCTGGGGAAGGAGCGAGGTAGGGGAGGCAGGTCCAGCTTTGATTTTATTGTTCCTGAAAGCTTAGGAAGAGCAGGCTCCCTTGCTAAATTTTGCTGTCAGCACTGGCTCTGGGGATGGGGCAGGTGGATGCCTGGGGCCATCCCTTGATTGGGGAGGAGGGGATGCTGGGGTAAATGATGACAAGAGGCCTCCATTTTTCTCTTTATTGCCAATAGTTTCAAAAGGTAAATGCAAGAGAAGGAGACTATAATAGGGTAAAGGAGATAACACAGCCTGGAGCCCAGGCCCAGTTTCTCAGAGCATCTCCACCTGTCCCCGTGAGGCTGGTGTTTTCTTTCCCTGCCTCTTGCTACTGCAGTGGATCTCTTTGTTATGAGGCTCAGAATGTCCCAAGAACAGAGGAACACAGTATATATTCCTAAGAGTTACAGTGACAGGTGGGAATATGGCCAAATGCCCCACACCATTCATTCATCATTCCTTGTAACAGGCTGCTGCTGCTCAAGGTTCCTGTGGGCCAACTTGTCCTAACCAGCTCCTCAGCATCCAAACTTCCTTCAGAGAGCTGGTGGTTTTACCTTGACTGACCTTGGGGTGGGGTGGTGGAGAGTTTCTGAGAAGTGGGCCAACTTTGTCAGAAGACCTGCCTAGTGTTCTATTTTGTGCTGCATGTACACAGTAATCTTATTTTCATAATAACTCCTTACTTAAAGGTAGGTTTAATTTCTTCTATTTTACAGAATCAATAACTGAGGTCAAGGAAGTTAAATAAGTTCCATAAGACCCCACAAGTAGTAAGTAGTAAGAGTGGGATTCAATGTTTGGCTCCTTGTAATCTTTCAGGTGACATTGATCCCTCTCAGTTGTGCTACTCCCACCAGTTGAAAGGATAACCTTCCTTAACACTTCAGAAATGTGAACAATAATGATATTGGTGATCAAGAATGATGATTCTTCCAGGAAGAATGAATAAACCTTCCATTGGAAGCTCTTGGTTTTTGTTAGAATTTCATTTTGTCTGAGTTACAGGAATTACTGAGCTACTAGATCTGAACCTAGTATTCCTTGATAAAAGGACTTATTTTTAGCGCCTTAGCATTTAAATGGATCACTTATAATTTTATGCTTAAATAACACTCAACAAGGGCCTGTGTTTGTCTAGTATAATTGGAAAAAGCTAAGGAAAAGGGAAACACTTACTTCCAAACAAATGGTCTGAATGCATCTTGGGAGAAATGTGAAGATGGAGGAACCCCCAAATAAAACAAACACCAGGGGTTTAATCATCTCCCCACAGGCTAGAGATGGCCTTTAAGGATCACAAAGACCCACACAGTCAGGCTGGAGGTGTGAGCGTGGCAGTGGGGATTAGAAGCTGGGAGCAGGGTTGCCTTAGTGAAGCAGTGCTGCTATTCATCAAACAGTTTACTCCAGTTGGCTGAGGGCGGGGAGAAGATACAGGAGTGTTTCCTCCCTTCTCTGACTCTCTCAGGGATGGTTTGTTGACTTGTCCTTTTGCCGTTAACACCTCCATCCTCTGGCCTTTGAGACCACATAAGTCTCAGGACCCAAGGCAATGGGAGTTGGCTGAAAGAAGGAGTGATGGGAGAGGGTAGAGCCTGTGCCAGAGCACAAGGACTGCTCTTCCAGATTGCTGGATCGGCCCAGGGTCACTGAGTCTTTCCTTCCCTGCTCTAAGTGCTTTTCCTGCCCAGCAGATCTTAAGGGCACCTCCACTTAGTCCTGCCCCTCAGGCCACGCCCCTCTGAGGCCACGCCCCTCTGCGCTCCACCTGCCTGGTCCAGGTTCCTGCCAGCCCCGTTCTCCGACAGTAAAATTTTGCTCTTTGTGCATTTGCATTTCTGCTGACTGCAAGGATCAGTTTAATTTCATGGGTGTCATTTCCTTCAAGAAATCTCTCTCTGAGCAGCGGCCCATCGAATCCCCGATAAAACATATTTTCCTACGGTAATGATTTTATGGGCCCATAAGTCATGAATTTATTATGATCTCAGCCCCTGCTGCTGATTGCTGTAAAATGCAAAGTAATTAACAGCGAGCGGTAGCAGCTATTCCCACCTGGTAACGTGTTCCTTCGTTCGTTGATGGGTTTGATTAAAGTAATGACTAAAGAGTGAAGCCTGGCTGTAAAATATTAGCATGATTAATGCTGTATCCTAAATAAGAAACAAAACTAACGGGCACGGTCTGAGAAATTAAACACACACACACACACACACACACACACACACTCTCTCTCTCTCTCTCTCTCTCTTTCCTGCTCTACTCTCTCCACCCCTTAAGCAATTGTTCTGGCTCATTTAGGCTATGTCTTCCTTCCCATTAAATAATGTATGGATTCCCAGGCCAAGGGCTGGCTAGCAGAGCATGCTGCACAGTTTCCATAACATCTTAAGTGCTGGTGTTAATTTCCCCCCCCCTTTCCTCTTGTATTTGCAGACTGGAGCTTGGGTGACAGTATACTTTGAGCTAGAGCCTAGATAGCTGCTAAAGGGTTTCCTTCATCTCTATGTGAGGTATGGGTCTTCACGGTCCATGTGGGGTGTGAGTGAAAGGGGCTTTGGTGACTTTGCTCCTCCTTGACCAGCTGGAGCCAGGAGAAAGCCGTGGGGGGCATGCCCAACCAGAGAGCTATGATTGAAGTTGCTGACCTTCAACTTCACTTTTCACTGTTAGAAAAACCTTGTCTCCAGTGTTGAACTGGTCTGTGGATAAATAAGAGCTTATCAATGCCTACTGTGGTGTCTATACACTTAATCATTCTTATTCAGTTCCATGTATGGAACTCCAAAGTGGCTTGCCTCTCAGCTCTGAGACCACCCCCATTCCAGAGAGCCAAAGAATGTAAGTGGGCACAGATCTCCTGAAGGAGCTATGGGCAGGTAGAGGTGGGCAATGGGCTGGGGCTCAGCTGGAGGAAGTGGCCTGCTGAGGGAGGTCATAGAGATGTGGGAGAGGTGTGCCTTTGCCCTCCTCCAGTCACCCCAGATTTATTTCACATTTACCTCTTGTAGGCTGGGAGAGAAAGAGGCAAAGAGAGGGAAACCAGGATATGTCGGAGTATGTGTACGGGAGGAGAGTCCTCAAGCATTTGGCTCTGGAAAGATTTAGGAGGATCTTTCTTATGAGAGGATTATTTGGTCAAGGATTAGAAGACTGGATCTTTGGGAAGACAAGAGCCCATTTCGTTAATTCCTTATTGGACACATACTGTATGCCAGGTATGGGAATATGGTTTTTAAGAAACTCCAAAGCAAGAACCCAACTAAAAGGGAGGATGATAAAGAAAACCTCATTGGCAAGGGACAGGAATAGAAGGAGACGTGGGAACATTGGGAAGGGACTTCTGGCCATCATGGCCTTGGAGAGGGTGCATATGAGCGGCTAGAGAGAGAATTCCACACAACTACATAGGAGACAGAGATGGCTCACAAACGTGGTGCCCTTTGTGAATTGGGAAGGGGAGAGAGCATCTCTAATGGGAGCAATGGCATCATTATTCTGGCTCACAGCATGGAGAGCAGGGAGAAAAGTGCCATCAATTTACATCTCTCCTTGCTGCAGGAGAGCTCAAAGCATTTCAAAATATGAAGAGATCCCTGTGGAGGAAGAGGTGAGGGACAGGTATATGAGGGATCATTTTATGGATTCAGGGACCTAATTATGAAGATAGAAATGATTGCTCCATAGCCACTCTTGGTAATGGGCAGATGTGAGGTAAGACCCCAGGCCCCATGTCTTCCCCATTAACCAGTCAGTGCCCACTTGCTTAAAGTATTGTGCTTCACATGCCATGTTTCTGGAGGCCAGGCTTCCAAACAAACAGGCTACCTGGCTAGGTTTGGGCAAAGTATAAACAATGGCAATTTTCTCAGCTTACTATCAGTCACATGTGCCTCCCCCTAAAAGTCTTTGGCAGAAAAGCATTATTTTTTCCTGCAGCAGAAAGACAGCTGCTGCCCAAGTGGCAGGTATTCCTGCATTGTCCTGATCAAGGATGAAGCAGCCATGAGGTGAGGTTGTGCGCCAGGTTGAGAGGAAATAGATCTATAAAATACTTTTTATTTTGGTCTTCCTTCCCCTTCTTAATAAACAAAAACACCCTGTTGCATGATGTTTCACAAAAAATATAATAAACACGTGCTTTTCTGCCTTTACTCCTCTAGCCCTGGCTTCTCACAGGGGTAGATGAAAGAAAAGTTATTGGGATCGAGGTGCTGGCACCAGGAAGATAAACGCAAAGCCCTCCCTCCCCCCATCGCTGAGCAGGTCAAAAAATGATTGCATTGGGCGTGAAGGATTTATGTCTGCCGTGAGTCAGTCAGAGTGTCGGGGTAAATCAAGGCTGACATTTTTAGCATCTGGGAAAAAAAAGCAATTGCATTTTATGTCTACATTTTGCTCGGCTAATCAAGGTGCAGAGGAGACAGTCTTCCTGGGGAAACTTTTCCACTTTTTATTATTTAGGTAGGGTTCGGTTTTCCCCATGGAAACAGGGAGTGAGTCTGTAAAGGCTTCAGTTCAGAATCAGGAAGAAAAGAAAAGGCCATTCCTGTCAGATTTTATTTGGAGAGGTAAGTTGGCAAAATGAACCATCAGCAGAGGAGGGGTTTCTGGGAAGGGCTGGACTTAGAAGCAAGGAAATGGATGGTCATCTTTGCAAAGAATATTTTCTCTAACTGAACCATTAGGGAAAAACTTGTTGGGTGCTTTTGACTAAATTGGCCAGCTACTAATTAACTACTTATCAGTCCTTTAACTGAAGCAACCAGTGCAATAACTAAGTAGGTCAGTTAAAACCGTTGAACCAGTTGATGAATATTGACATAGTCCAAGATCAAGCCACAGCTAATGTGTGCAGGGGGAAAAGAAAAATGAACAAATTAACTAGTAATATTTTTTTTTTAGCTTTCCAAGTCTAATTATTGGTTTATCTAAGTGCTTTGCCTTAGTAAATGAGAGTGTATTTGGATTTCAATAGTTTTCTATTTTGCACTAGGGACTAGATTCAGCAAATACATTCCCATGCGTTAATGGATAGTAATCATGGCAGCTGATTTTTTTTTTTTTTTTTTGAGTGGGAGGGGATTTAAATATCATTAAATCTCAAATGCCTCAGGAGATAGTTATGGTCTCTGTTTTACAAGTGGGGAAACTAAGGTTAAAGAGGCTGACTAATATACTCCAGGTTATATCCAGCTCTTTCTAACTGGTAAGAGCTAAGGAAGTTCTTTGGACAGAGGCATTCTGCCTCCATGGCCTTCACCTGGTGCTTCTGTGCATCCTGCTTCAGGTTTCTGAAGGTGCACAGAGCAGCAAAGCAGAGATGCAGTTATTCAAACAACGTGGGGATCAAGATGCTCAACAAAACCAGATTTCATGAGTGACTAGGTTTTCCTTTTCATGGCCCTGAAAAAGCTTGGGAGCCAGCCACAGGTCCTGAAAGTATGTATTTACAATGAGAATAATAGCGAAATGAATTGCATATTTGCACCATGTTAAGCTCTTTATATGTATTTACTCATTGAAGCCTCACAGAGCCCTAAAACGTGGGCTATTTTGAACCCATGTTCCAGTGAAGAAACTGAGGGCCTGAGAAGTTTAGAAATTTTCTCATGTGTCTAACTAAGAGGTGGCAACCAGGAGAGGAAGTCAGGCACATTGGCATCAGAATCCAGCACTATGCTGGGTAGAGCTAGATGGCTTTGCCAGGCTGGGACATGCTTTTGGCGAGAGAGTAGTATTGGCAGAGGCTACCTATCTGCCCTCCTTGTGTGTGTGTGTAACCCCAAACAATTGCTCTGAGATATCTGATTAAGAGATTTCCAACTTTTCTTTCCAGAATTTCAAACTCTTCCTCTGTTATAGATTTAGTTTAGAAAGAATGGGAAAGAATGAAATATTATCTGCAATGTCAATCAGTACTTCCCTGCCTAGGGCCCTAGGACACCCAGAAGTCCTTTAAGGGAGTAGTGGGGGCCTTAAAGTTATCTTCACTATATCAAAAAAAAATGAACAAAAATTAACTTGCTGAGAATAAGGAATGAGAGTGTAACTCAAACGCCACGTTCATGGAATTTTATTAACTCAGCAAGGTAATGCGGATTATTGCATGTGGATTATTCTTTGATGAATAAAGGTAGGGAAATGGAATATTCTTTAATAAAAGTTGTCAATTAGACAAAAACATATGAAAATAGAAAACCATAGAGGGCAAAGAATAAAGGGAGCCTTTGGTGACAGAAAGCCTAGGAGCCCCTGATACAAAGATGCTTTTCTTTTTGTTCCCGGTAGCTTGGCTATTTATTGGAAATGCTAGCAAAGATCCTTCAAAGCTGAAAGAGATAATTTATGCAAAGTGTTATGCAAATACTAGTTTTTTGGTTGTTAATATTAACAGTAATAGTTATGGAAATGATCTTGCTGTGGAGCAGGTGATCTCAGGTACCCATTGCATCAAGAACCTGAATTTTAAACTTTTCATTTCCCGAGGTTAGATTTGTTCTCTTTCTCGCCAGATCTTCAGTTAGCACGGGGGTGCCCTGAATTCCGTGTGCGCTTTGTGCATGTATATGTGTGTGCACTGTGTGTCGCACACGTGCGGTGCACACACTCCGTGGTTTTGTGAGTGCCATGTTGCCCTCATTTCTCTGTCTTGTGCAGCTGCGTGTCACAAAACTCTTTGTGCAGAAAACTTGTCTGAAAGGGTGATGAAGCTCTTGGGGTGTGGTGTGGGGTTTTTACTCCCACATTTCTGCCATTAATTAGACAAACCTCGCCACCAGATCTCTCCTGCCTCTGTGGAGGCTGAAGGGTGTGTGAAAAGCTGGATTTGAAAGCCTGGCTGTCAGTGTCTTGGGCCTGTTCCTGCGCGCACAAGGTGGTTTGAATGTCACTAAGAGGCTGTGAAATCGGGTGTCCCCACACATACACCTCATGCCCAAGGTGGATTTGACTCAATTCTTTCTTTTTAACTAGTTGTTTTGATGTACTTTGGAGACAGTCTGAGTAACACAATTAATTTGGCTGAGATTAGCACATAATCAAATCACATCTGCTTAAAAAAAAATTCAGAGCCCTCTTTATTAAAATAGAAGAAAGTGCAAATTGATCTATAGCAGCCTAACTCTGTATTCCTGGTCAGAAAAAAAGGGTATCAAGTGGAGTAAGATCAGTCCCTGCTCTAATCTCTGATTGTTATCAATCACTTCTTCGCCTGCCTTTGTACTTCCTTTATCATGTTTCAGAGAAAGCCCTGAACATCCTCTCGTGGCTCCCTGAGGTTTACAAAGCCTGTCCGCAGCTTCTCTGCCTTCTACATCCTTCCCTCCAACTGCTGCTTCACTGGGCCCCAGTTCCGGGCTAACACTGCGAGTCACACAGCCACCTCAACAGCCACGTCACTCTCCGGGCCCCTTTCTTATGCAGGGGCTCTCCTCTGCTCTTTTCTGCATAAAGCTGTCTTTCTTCTCTTGCTTTGCTTGGGCATCGCTGGTCTCTTTCCAGCCCTGAAGCAGTCGGTCAGCCCTCCCACCACCTTGCGCACACCTGGGCAGGGTGTTCTGAACCCAGGTGGCCTCTTTCCAGTCATCGGCGTGTCACTTCCTCCTTGTGCTGAATCTCCTTATTTATTATTCACTTTTTACCTAGACTAGGTCTCTTCAACACCCTTTTTCACGGTGTGCCGAAAAATTTGCCAGGGATGTAAAATAATTCCACCCCATCTTATTACTTAGATGGAATAGGATGGCTTACATCACAGTGTGTAGAGGGGTTTTACAAAGAGGAAGCACAACCTTGACCTTCCAGAGGCTATACGCAGTCGTCGACAGGGCCACCGTTGAGCTGGGTGGGGATGTGGGCTCACCTGAATTGGTACTTTTCTTCAGGGCAGTCTGTGCAGATTTTGGGAGCTGGGATACACGGGGCATAGAACGGTGGACGAAAAGAAGGCCAACACAGCATTGCCGTCCACGTCTCAGCCTGGAAAAGTGGGAAGGTTTTAGGCTTTAGTGTGTGACATGGGTTCAAATCCTGATTCCCTGATTTATTAGCTGCATGATTCTTAAGTCTCGGTTTCCTAACCCATTAACTGGGAGTGATGATACCTTCCTCACGGGGTATTGAGGAATAAATGAGATAAAATGTTTAAAGCATTTAGCAGAACACATAGTAGGTCCATGGATGTGATGTGCTATAGTAGATTTGGAGAGAGGTGGATATCCTTGGGGGATGTAAAACTTAAGTTATTAGCACAGTTATGCCTCAAATTAATTCTGAATTCTGATGAAGAGACACGAGCATAGAACCTCCAGGGATAATGTTCCTAAGGAAACCACAGCTGTACGAGAAGCTGAGCCCTGCTCTTCCTGTGGGCAGTGATGCCCAGGGGACTTTGCCCATGAGGTGACAGAGAAGCAGGAGCTACAGAGCTGTCCCAGGCTAGGTCTCAGCCTTCAGGCAGCACCTCTGGTGGAAAAAAGACATGACTGGAATCTTTAGGAGCTGGGAGAAGGGAATAGAAGATAAGCTTCTAGAAAGAACTGAGAGTCAGAAAGAGTCTTAGAAGAACCCCAGATGAGTAGCTTCCTGGAAAGTGAAGTGCAAAAATCTGAAGGCTGAAATCATGTGCAAACTAGGGAGACTAGAAGGAAAATATTGGTACCTGTTGGAACTTTGGTGAAAATCAGTAAGATAATAGGACTGTATGAAGAGTCTTACAGTAAGTTATTATATCAGTTGCAGAGGTACAGGTGTGTGTGTGCACACGCCACCTGTGCACAGCATGCGTGCACACACACACACACACACGCACACAGCAAGGATGGCAATCACTCCTCTCAACAAAGACTAGCTCCTCTGAATGTGCCCTGGGTCCCATCCTTTCTTACCTCTGTAAGGTCTTCATTTTGCTCCTTGACCCTGTATCATCGATTTCTTCCTTTCTTAGAGCATCATTTTTAACAATTTGCACACTGTAGTACTTTCCAAGTTGAAATCAAATCAAAATCAAATGCTCTCGTGACACCTTATTTGCTCCAGCCAATGCTTTAATTCTCTGCTGCCCTTCAGCATCATCAGACTTCTTCTAAAAGTTGTCAGACTGTTTTCATTTTCCCTCCTCTTGCAATTATCCATTATTCAGTTTGCTCCTTTGCCCTGAAGGTGGCTCAAGGTCACTGACAACTTCTTCATTGTGCCGTCCAAGGGCAACTTCAGCCTTCCTCTTCGTCGGTCTCCCAGCCACCAGTTCCAGGGCTGGCCACACTCTTCTCCGCAGGGTTCTCTCTTGGCTTCTGTGACTCCACACATTTCCCAGCGTCCTTTCCCTCTGGTCACAGCTCTCTCTGCGTGGCTGTGCTCTAGGCATAGTTCCGGGCCCTCTTCTCTCCCTACACTTATTTCATGCATGATCTCCTCTATCCCTGTAGCTCTAAATGCCATCTATATGCTGATGACTTACAAATTTATGTCTCCAGTCCACAAATCTCTGAGAGTCAGACTCATATATCCACCTGGCTACTTGACATCTCTACTTGGATGTCTCACAGGCATCTTAAAAAAACATGTAAAAATAGAAATTTTCATTTTCCTCCCAAACCTGGTCCTTTCCCAGAATACCCTATCTCCATAAATGAGGCCACCATGAATGCAGTTGTTCAAGCCTAAAGCTCTCATTTCATGAACAAGTTTTGTTACAGCTGGTGCATTCATTTGTTCAATTAGCAATTATAGTCAGTTCTTGTTATTTGAGGTGTTATAAAGTCACCGAGAACACTGATTTAGCAAACACTAAACCATTGCTCCTAGGGAAAGATATAGGATGAGGTTCCCGGGAGCCTCTGGTCACAACATTTATGCCACCTGCTCAATACATTTTATGTTTACTTCTGCTTAAAGACATCTTCTTGAATATGTATTGTTGAATCATTAACACTGAACTCACCAGCGCTATTACTCATATCTACTCCATCCTTACTTTTTACTATTTGCCTAGTAATATATATTTTTCATTCATTTATTTTCTGCTTATTTATTTCTATTTAAAATGGAATCTCTTATAGATAGCAAGTGGTTAGGTCTTGCTTTTTAAAAAATTCATTCTTAAATCTATGACTTGTATTGGTGTGTCTAGTCCATTAACATCTAATGTAATTATTTATATGTTTGGATCTTCGTCTGCCTTTTATTATTTGTTTTCTCTTTAGACACTTTGTTTTTTGTTCCTTTGTTTCTCCTTTCCTGCTTTCTTTTGGATGAAGTAATTTTTAGATTTCACATTATCTATTATATTGCTTGCTTTGCATTTGTTAGTGGTTGCTCTAGGGACTATAATATAAATCCTTAACTTTTCACAATCAAGTAAGAGTTAATATTGTACCAATTTATGTAAAATGTAGAAAATTTGCAACTATATAGGTTCATTTACCCCCCCCAACCCCAACCCCAACCCCAACCCCAACCCCAACCCCAACCCCAACCCCAACCCCAACCCCAACCCCAACCCCAACCAGGCCTTCATGCTATAGTTGTCATGTGTATTAAATCTACTTAAGCCCTATACATTACAATTATATAACCCTATATCTTATAATTTTTAAAACAAGTTGTATTTTATAGGAATTAAAAGGAAAAAACCAGTATTTTATATTTACTCATATATTAGCTATTTCCAGTGTTCTTTATTTCTTCCTAAGGATCTGAGTTTTTATCTGGTATCACTTTCTTTTAGCCTGAAGAGCTTCCCTTAGCATTTGTTACAGTGTAAATTTGCTGGTGATGGATTCTCACTTAAAAGATAATCTAAAAATGCCATAATTTTGCCTCATTTTCGAAGGATGTTTTTGCTGGAAACAGAATGCTGGATTAAAGTTTTTATTTTAGCACTTTAAAGATGATGTTCTGTCATCTTATGGCTTGCGAGGTTTCCATCAAGAAGGCTGTGGTAAGTCTTATTCCTCATTCTCCTGTATGCAATGTGTTTTCTTCTGTCTGCTAGCAACATTTCCACATTATTTTTTGCAATTTGATTACGATATTCCTAGGCATGACTTTCTTCATAATTATCTCGCTTAAGGCCCTGAGATTTTTGCATCTGTTTGTCATTGAATTTGGGAAAATTTGGGTCATTATTTCCTCAAATATTGTTTTCAGCCTCACTGTCTCTCCTCTCTTTTTCTGGCACTCTAATTATGCATGTATTTGATGTTTCGATATTTTGCCAAGCTCAGGGGTTCTGTCCATTTTTAAATCATTTCCCCCTAATCTTTAGGTCAACCTGTCTTCAAGTTCTCTCTTTCCTCTGTCATCTCATTCTGCTATGAAACCTATCCTGTGAATTTGAAATTTCATAATCTGTATTTTTCAGTTCCAGAATTTCCAGGTTTAAGAAATAGTATTTGTGCTGAGATGTCCTATCGTTGTTCACTGTGAACAAATTTTACCATGTACCGTTGAGCATAGCTACTATAAAACCCTTCTCTGCCAATTTCAACTTTTGGGTCAATTTGTTAATCTCAGTTGATAACTTTTTTCCTTTTTTTTGAATTTTTATGGTTCTTAGAGTGTCAAATTATTTTGACTTTACCTGCAGTGTTGTATCTGTTTTGTTGCAGACATTCTAAAATCATTTATATACCTTTGAAGAATGTTGACTTTTTGTCTGACCAGCCAACTTGGTTGGATTTACACTGCAAATTCTGTCTTTTAGCCAAATGCCAAGGGCAGTGCTTTTTATCCTTAGCTGAACTGTTGTTGAGTCCATCTGGCACTGTGTAGTTCAAGGCCGATCAGAGATGTGGGCAGGGTAGAGTTTATGCACAGAACTTGGGGCTCCATCTTTGTAGCTCTCTTTTGTTCCCGGGATTCCCTTTTTCTAGTGGCTGCGTTTGTGATGAATTCTGTTCCCCTGGTTCTTCAGTGCAGGAAGATTATGTTGTTCGGTTTTGATTAATTTAAACCACCTTATAAAATTCTGCCTTATCCTTAAAGTCGTAAAAGTGGGAAACTCGCTCCATGCAATTTCCTTCTCCAGAGCCTTGCCCCACCTCTGGCATCTGCCTGCTTTTGTTTTTCCCTCTTCAGGGTCTTCAGGTTATTTTTATTTTTATTTTTTGAATCCAGAGTTTATATTGTTATCTTAGGGAAGGTCAGTATGATAGGAACACAGTGTTTACTGGGCCACATTGGAAATTACACTTAGAATCACCTTTACTTCTGGACAGACACAGCTCCAGGCCCTCGTGAAATGTGTACTTCTTAGGATAGGTGGAAGTGAGGGTCAAAGTCGGGGAGCCATAGTAGAGTGGGCCCACCTCAGAGGGACAGAAGGTTGCCTGGAGACATGGTGCTGACCTTCATGTCAGGCATTTTATAGAAACTAACGACTAGGAAAGTGTCTGCTTCCGGTGTGTGGTGATGGGTGGAGAAAGAAAATGCCTGGGCTTGGCCAGGAGAGTGATGCAGATCAACTCTGTGCCACACTCCCTTGATCTGTGACCACGGGTACAAGTTATGTAAAGTTATCTGAAGTTCCTCAATGGAAAAACTGATGCAGTGACCACTACCCTGCCTGGTGGTTGTGAAGGTTCAATAGGATAAAATGCTTCAGGGCCCCTGGCACCTATGAGGCACTCAGCATTGTCTCCTCCTCTCGTTTGTACTTAGGGAAATGGCCTTGTTTGCCCTGAAGTGCCCATCTCCCCATGTGATCTTGGGGAGAGTTGAAGTTAAGCCAGGAGCATTGATGTTTAAAAGGGATATCAGGATTTCACTGGGTTCTAGAGTAAATTTCTTTCATCTATTTTTTCTACTATATAGTCGAAGAGCATGGACTTTGAAGTCAGAGACCTGAGTTTGAATCCCAGCTTTGCCAAGAGCACACAGTCTAACTTGGGCCAGAGTGTTCTGTGAGCCTCAGATTTCTATCTGTGAAATAGCAATAATAAAACTTATCACATAGGTTTTGATGAAGATGACATGAGCTCACATACATAAGGCTCCAAAAGCATGTTAGCTGTTGTCATTGTCACCGTTATTATTTGTTTACTAAAAATGGGCTAACATAAAAACAGTGATTTTTAAAACTGAGAGATTCTCTGGGGAGAAGGGTTAGTCAAGGAAGTTGTGCGTGGGAGTAGGAGCAAGTCTCTTTACGTAAATGGGAAGAAGAGGGGGTGCATTTTGACATTGAGGCTAAACTATCCATGGGAGAGAAATTAGCTTAGAGAAACCTTGTGGAGCTTTGCCCATGGAATAAGTCAGGCCAATTTTGGGCCTCTGCCTCAAGGGTTAAAGATGAGATTAAATATTTAATGTCCATTCATAATTAGATCCTTTGTGGCCCTATGGAGCCTTCCACTGACACAGTCATTTATCTATCTCTATTTACATTCCCTGCTCTATGGGAGAAAGCATTGCTTCTATAGTCTGATGTGCTGTGTGGAACCGGAGTCCCCTAGCAAAATCACAGCCCAGTTGTTGAGCATTATTAGCAGGTTCAGAGGACAGAGGGTGGTCACAGTGTCCTGGAGGATCTGTTTGCAGCCCTTGGCTAGGACTGGGGCCTCGAAGGAGGCACAGCACATTTTCAGGTTGTTGAGAAAGCAGAACTTTTCTAATTTGCATGGAACACAGGTGGTGAGAGAAACGGAGAGGGCTCAGAAAAGAAGAGTGACACCTAGAGGATGAGACAACACTGAAAACAGGAGGGCGTGTTCAAAGGGATTGCTCTCTATCCTTAGCAGGGTGATCAAGGAACAGACGGACGTGGCAGGTGGGTTGAACGCAGACCCCAGGGCTTGTGGGACCAGCCTTTAGCTGTCCCGTCTTCCTAAGCAAGCTGAGTAGTTGGCACATTTCAAGCCTGAGGGCAACTAGATGACCTCAGTAGCCTCTGTATGTCCGTATGATTTATAGATCTATTTGACATATTTAAAATACTCCTCTAGCTCTGGGGCCCCTGGACCTACTCTAAACTGCTACCTGGCAGTTAGTGTAAAATCAGAGATTCCCTTATAAAGGAGGTCAGGTCAGAAGGTTGAAGCTTTGGATTAGAGATTGGGTACCTTACCCTGAACTTCCTGTGAGTTCTTGGGGCAAATCCTCTCTTCATGTCACGCCTCAGCCTCTCTGTTTCATAATTATCCTCCTATGCCCCCAACCCCTCGCAGGTGAGGATGGGAGCAGGGGTGCTGCGAGAGGATCTGACCTCCCTACCTTCCTCACTTCCCACAGGCACCGTGACCAAGTGGATGATAGAAAAACTTAGTACCACTGTGGACCTCTGTCTCCTCTTCTGCTTCCTGTCCTATCAAAGGGCACCCCCCCCCCCTTAGTGAAAGCATCTTGCTTAGCTCCCACCTCGCCCTTCCGCACTTCTATCCTCAGGCACTCATTTACCCTTATTGAGTCTGCCTCATATATATTTCTAAAATTTATCTACTTTTCCAAAACTTCACTGCCACTGCTTGATTCAGACCAGAGTCATTTCTTCCAAGGCAAAAATAGCTTCCTATTTCTTTTTCTTATCTCTGACCTTGCCCCCTGTACCCACCACTCTCCCAGCCTGAGAGATCTTTCCAAAATGTGAACCTTAAAACTTTTCAGTATTGCCCAGCTGTCACCAGGTTAAAATCCAAACACCTTAGATTTTAAAGTCCCAAAGCCTTGAATTGGGCCCCTGCAGGTGGCCCAGGCCTCCCTTCTCATTATATCCTGCTTCCCACTCAAACCTCACACTGGACTCCAGTCTTGAGAAACTGCTCACGGAGCTTTCTCTTGTTTCCCGATGGCCCGCCTGCCTGGAGCACTCTCCTCCTGTCTCTCCCACAGCACTTCCCTGTCCTGCAGGTTTCAGTTGAGGCATGATTTCCACAGGGATGTTTTCCATGAACTTTCAAGACCAGGACTGAGTGCCCCTCTATATCCTGTGCTTATACCCTGTGCGTCTCCTTACATACAGTCCTTCATCACTATTGCAAGGGCTTTTGGACTTGTCTGATTTCTTCAACAAACTGAGAACCCTGGGAATGCTGTGCCATGTCTGCCATGTCCATCTGCGTATGTCCACCTCCTAGCACTGTGCCTAGTGCAGAACAGGAGCCTGATGCATATTTGTTAAGTAAGTGAATACAGAGTCACTCAAACATAAGCCAAATTTTTTTGAGTGAGGGAAATTTATTATTAATTTAAAGAAACCAAATAAGATTGTGTAATTGCAAAAGGCCATTGGTGTTTTCTCCAATACCATGTGCCCTTCTCCAAGGACAGGAAGTGGACTACAATGGTCACTCAACCCTGAAAAACATTGTCTGGAAGGCCTGCCTCATAAGATTGTGTTAGTTTGTAGAGTACAACCTCGCAGGCAGAGAACAGCTTTTGAGAAAATGTGAGGACGAACCATTCCTCATTTGCTGGTAGTCCTGAGTGGGAGAGGGTCTAGGAGAAATGGGCCCCTTCCGTGGACCAGGGTGACTCTTCTATGTCTCTGGGCAGCTGTGCTCAGAAAGGGCCTGGCTGATCCTGACTGTCCTGACGATGCACAGGGAGCATGTGTTGAGCCTCGGAACAAGCCTGCAGCTTGGTTCCCTTTGTTCCTGGGTGATGAGGTGGGGCTCCTGGGGCTCCTGACAGGCTGCCAGCGTGGGCTTCATCCATGCTGTTTGAATACTGCCCTGCTGCTGAGAGAACAGGAAACAGCGGCCTGTCAGCACACAGACAGGCCCACTGGGAAGACTGGAGTTGGGGCAGAAAACATTTTATTTTGTCACCTGATGTAAAATCAAGGGGACATGGAGAAATCACAGGAACTAGATTAAAGGAAATATCTGTGGCTCTATTGTGTACTATAGAGCTGGTCTAACTGTGGCAACAATATTAAGGGTTTTTATAACACTTTTCCCCCTAGGACACAGGGCCCTTTACTGTCTATTAACAAGCTTTCAATTGAAGGGATTCTCTCAGGACCTCAGTTCTGGTATCAGTTACTTGTTCTGCAGTATTAGGTTTGTGTGTATATGTGTTTTAATTATAGTGCATGGAAAAATATGTTGAAAAATTGTCTGTACTGGCATGAACAGAGGGCTAGATAGTGATGTGTTTGTGTATGTGTTAAATTCAACCATTAAATATTAGATAAAATAGGAGGATATGTAATAAGCAGAGGGAGCTAAAGAAATAAGAACAAATTTTGCACAAATCGTTATAATTCAGTTGTGGCACTGTTGGGAAATAAGGACCAGTTTATACCCTGAAAACAGTGAATAATTGAAAGAAAGGATTTCTCTTATGCAAAAGGCCACATTTTTTCCCCTGAAGAAGATCTTTCCCTATCTTTGGAAGTAATCACCAAATGGGTAAATACAAAACATGTAAAATGGACTCAGAATGAGGCCATCAAAATGACTGAACCTTTAATTCTGGGTTTTTGAAACTGAAAGTAAGCCAACACTAGTGAGCTTGCATCTCCTAACATTTCTATAACAGTGTGACTTACAAGTAGTGGAAACCAAGGTGGGGAAGAAAAAAAAAAGAGCAATAAGCATTCATTCTGTTTCAATGAAACTGTTTACTGAAGAAAAAAAAGAAAACAATTAATGACATGGTAAATGTGAATATACATTTAGGTGCAGAGCTAAGGAAGATTGTTGACAATGACTTGAAGTTGTCGCATTGAAAGGCAAATGGGTGTTCTATGATAAATAGTTTCTAAACATTTAGAGGGAGGTTCATCTAAATGAGAGTTCTATAGCAGTTCCAGTTAAAGTGGATGACTTATGCTTCTGGTCAATATGGAGTAACAGAGGCTGGATTTTTCCCTCTTATGGACAACTTGTATGAAACAATGGTTTGTAAGATGCTTGACATAAAATAAAAAGGACCGTGATCTCTTAGAGATAGAAAATGAGTCATGTGAGTCCTATGATTATCCCAGCATACTACCAAGAGAAATTTTCCAGGCCATGGCATAAGGAGGGCAATGCAGGAAAATCTTGGTTGTCTTCCTGTTTTGAGCAGACAGAGCTGGGAGTCTGAGGAGGCCAACCAAGGTAGCTTGATTATGCAGGGCAGAGTGCTCTGAGGAAAACTGCATAGAGAGCTTTGGAAATCTGCAGAGAGTCACCCTTTAGTCTTCAGTTGAGTACTTATCAGCGCATGCTTATAAGAAAAGTACCTAAGGCTGGGAAAGGAATAACTTGATAAGATCAGAAGGAACAATCTCCAAAGCTCACAAGAGACTGGGAATGTATTCTCTTCCCACCAGAGTGGAAAATCTCTTAATTCATGGGACATCAGGTAGAGTAGTCAGAAGGGTTCTGACCTTGTTGTGGGTTGAAATTAGTTCTAGACTAAGTACTACTCTGGTCCTACCTAGCGATCTTAAAAGAATGACCAGAAAGGATCAAACTGTTTCCAAGTAAATTAATGGTGAAACAGAATAAAACTCAAGAATATTAATAGAGGTACAGAAATACCCAGCACCCAATAAGATAAAATCACAATGTATGGCATCCAAGGAAAAGTTACTAGGCATGCAAAGAAGCAAGAAAATATATTATCTATAAACAGGAGAAAAATTCTTCAAAATCAGTCCAGAAACGACATAGATGAGAAAATTACTAGACAAAGACATTCCATATGCTCAAGAAGCTAAGAAGAGATTGAACATATTAAGGATTGTGTTATGGAAAATATAAAAAAAGAACTTCTAGGGATAAAAATTTCAATTTCTGAGATGAAAAATATACTAGATAGGATTAATGGAAGATTAAAAAATGCAAAAGAAAAGCTTGTGGAACATGAAAACACAGATTAGAAACTATTTAAAATAAAATGCATGGAGGTAAAAGACTTGGAAATAATAAACACAGTATCTAACTGGTATATGTCCAGTAGCCTAAGATGCATGTAATTGGAATCCTTAAAATGAGGAGAGCAGAGCACCAAAATTAATTGAAGGCATAATGGCCAAACATTGTCCAAATTTGATTAAAACTATAGATTCATAATTCCAAGGCTCAACAAATGCTCAAGAAACATGAAGAAAGTGACACCGGAGCACATAATAATCAAATTGTGTGACATCCAGTGATAAAAAGAAACATCCTAAAAGCAACCAGAGCAAAAAGATAGAGTATGTATAGAGGGACAAAGTTAAGGATGGCAACAGATTTCTCATCAGAAACAATACAAGAGAAGAGAGTGGAGCAACATTTAAAGTAGTGATGGAAAACTGTCAACTTAGAATTTTATATCCAGTGAAAATATGTTTCAAAAGCTAAGGTTAAATAAGAATTTTTCAGATGTACAAAAACTGAAAAAACTTGGTACCAACATCTTCTTACTACAAGAAAGGTAATCCTTCAGGCAGAAGGAACATAATTTAACAAAAATATGTATCTAAACAAAGGAATGAAGAATGTTGGACATGGTAACTATGTGGATAAATATGACTTTAAATAATTATTTTAATTTCTTGGGGGAAAATGATCACTTAAAACAAAAATAATAATGTATTTTGAAGTCTATAGCATGTATAGAAGCAAAATGTATGAACAATAATATCACAAAGGCTAGGAGAGAAGAAATGACATTTAATGGTTGTTAGGTTCTTGTACTGTAAATAAAGGGGTATAATATCACATGAAGGTAGATTGTGATAAGTTAAAGATGCATATTGTATAAACCTTAGCTCCACCACTGAAATAGTACTACAAAGAATTCTAGCTAAATATCCAACGAGGTAGATAATATGGAATCATAAGAAACACTCAACTAACCCCCAAGTAGGTATGATTATTATTAATGTTATCTTGATTGTGGTGATGGTTTAAGGAGGCCATATATATATATATATATATATATATATATATATATATATGACAAAGCTTATCAAATTGTATACTTTAAATATGTGCATATTATTGTACTTCAATTTAACTTTAATGAAGCTGTTAAAAAATGGATTTTATGACTCAACATAGCTAAAATAAAATATTTATTTTTAAACAATAACTATTGTTTCATAGTTCATATTAATGTGCTAGAAATACAACTGTACAACTTTGGAGAGTGAATTAGAATTGTAGAAGAAGGGCATTGAAAAGAGCTAAATAGTATCTTAGAAACCACTCAGACATCCTACCTTATTTCACTTATATGGAAATGAAAGTCCACATAAATAATTTGAGTTGCTCCTACTTATTATCAATCATTCAAGATAAGAGTGAACAACAATAAAAAAGAAGCCAATCCTTACTTAATTTGTTTATCTTTCCAAGGAATTTCCCAGGTGCAGATCTCCATGGGTTATAGGCATAACCCATTCATCACAGTGTGTCTCCAAAAAGGGAGAGGACAGTGTTTTGACTAAGATGCTGGCAACTGAAGGTGAGGGTGGAATAGTGCTAGAGCTCCTGGGCATAGCAACAGCTGAATTATATAGTTAAATCCAAGGCAGCTGCCTTGTTACCAGTAATCACGATCTCCTTGAATTCTTTTAGTAAGTAGTGGCTTCAAAGACCTTGGGTATTAAACTTCAAAAAAGCACATTTGGGGAATTAATCAATCTAATAAATATGGTGCAGCGGGAAGAAGTATTAAAATCTATAACTGGATGGAATTTTGAACATCTGAATAGATACTATAATTAAAGCATAGTGGATTACAATTGCTCTGGAAAAGAAGATTGGAGGTTGCTTGCTCTTTGCAAAGTGGATTTACAAAGGGCGGCTTAAAAACCTATGAGCAAAGAAATATCTGACTTGGAAAGAAAAAGGACAGGAGGGAATCAAATGAGAATATGCAACTCAAGTTAGGGCAGCCAAAGAGCAGGGCGAATTAATGTGAGCAAATGAGAACCAGAAGGGCTTTTCTGAATAGCCAAGAAGAAACAAAGCATGGGAAAAGCGAGGCTGGCCCATGGATGAAGGTGATTATGAGATTAAAGGTGACTTAGAAAGTCGCTGAGGAATAGCTACATTCCCCTGCGCCTCCTCGGCCAGTTCTGCTTTAATAAGAGAAAGGAAGAAAATAAAGTTGGACAATTAACAGACAATGAAGACTCCTCCAAGGGAGTGTTTGATAAAATGCAAGGAAGAAATGTGTTATAACATTGGCTTTCCATTAGGAAATAGCCCTGCTAATCAAAACTGGGAGGCAGTTCAGGACAGGTCTTGCCTTAGGAGAGTTCTTGGTGTTTGTGTAGAATTTAAATAAACTAGGAAATAAATGATGGGGAAACATCAGCCTTTGGAAAAGCTAGAAATACCTTTGTAATAAATGTCTGCCAAACTGATATCAGTGTTTAGCACAATAGTGGGATGGACTTGGGCATAAAAAAATACAAAAGTATGAAAAACATTTCTATTGTTTTTAAATAGCCCAAATGTTTAGGCATTTAAATTAAGTTGGTCAGGTCATGCTTTAACTCTTCTAAGCAAAATTAAAAAGAAATGGAATATGTGGTATGAATAGGAGAAATAAAATGATGTGTTATAACCTCCTTTTCTAATAGAACTGTGAAAATAAGTCCTGGTTGTCATTTTCCAGGCTTGGGACTTTAAGGAATTTTTACAGCAACCCCAGGTCTTTCTCCACATATTAGGCCAGTAGCCATCTACCTCCCTCACTTACTATCAGGGACCTACGAGTCGCACTTACCCTAAAACACTTCCCTTCTCCATCTGTCAGGTAGCCTGGGATTGTCCAGGTACAGTCCTTCATTGGATGACAACATCTTTTTAGGCTAAATATAGTTATATTACCTCGGAGAAGTAAAATACGTTGCCCTTAAATACTGCTTACTAGAGGGATTAGCTTGGACTGATTTTCTTGAAGAATATCTAAGAGATGTAAAGGCTTAAGGAAGTAAGAGCTGACATTTACCAAGTGCCAGGTACTATGCTAAGTGATTCACATACTGCTGTGAAAAAGGGACAACATGAGCCCATTTTTATGATGAGAAAACAAAGGCACAAAGAGATTCAGACAGTTGTCCAGCATCAAATACCTGATGGAGAGTGGAGCTGATATTTAGAAGGATGCAGAGGGCAGAGCCCTATAGAGAAGAGTCAGGATCTGTTAGTAAGGGAGGATTTCCAACGACCAAAATTCCCCGCCTCTTACAAGAAGCATCATCTGACTTTCCTTCACTGGGGTAGAGATCTTTATGTTCCCATTTTATGGTTAGATCATGTATACCTAACATTCTATGATTCTACAAGTCCATTGGGGAACAGGGTCCTAGGAGAATGAATTGGAAGGTGGTTGAATTTTGATGGGAGGTTGGGAGGAGATTGAGAAGGTGACTTAACAGGCAGGGATGTGGTCCCTGCAATGGGACAGACTGGGAAGTTCAGAGAAGCTCAAGAGCTCCTCTTGGCCGCCTCACTCCCTCACCCATCTGGCACTGAAATCCTCTATTGTTTTCTAAATGAAACCCCCTCCCATAAATACAGGAAAGACTCTATTATTATACACATTTACCTGGAACACACTAATGTATTATCTCTAAGGCATTTGTGAACCGTTTATCTCTAATTGTGGAATGCAAGATTATTTCCCGTTCAAAGGCATTTCAAGCTTCAGCAGATGAGTATAATGGGTACTTTTTCTATATTTTTAAAATATTGTGAGAGCAGGTGAGTAGGCTGCATGGAAAGTGAGCAAATAAACTATGATTATAAAGGACTTAATCAGACTGATTTCTTCTGTATAGTCTACCACACCATCAAAATCAAGGGACAAACTATAAACTGGAAAAAATATTTGCAGCACATGTAATAGACAAAACAACTCTTTCTCAATGTATAAAGACAATTTAAAAATCACTAAGGACTAGGATTTAAAAACCATGTAGAACTATGGGCACAGACTTGAAAGGACAATGTAGTTCTATTAATTTACACTCTTTTTTTTACTCACACAACTCCTGCACATGAGGAAAACTCAGAATTGTTATGGGAAATTTACAAGAAAGTTAGTCTGACACGTTATAGTGATAGACATATTATTATTCTGTTTCATAAGAATTAGACTTAATTTGTGTAAAGGCTGTACAGTAATTAGTATTACTTTCAGCCAGCCAAAGACTTAATTCTCTCTTTCACTTTTAAAGTTTCTTGATAAAATAGTCAAAGATGTCCATTTTCCCTCAACACCCTCAAGTCGTTCCTCCCCACCCCCCCGCCCGCATGCGAGGACTTGCACATGCAGGGAAAGTGGTAAATGCCCTAGACCAGGCTCCCATACCTCTGCAGTCTTGTTCCCCGTCTCCCCTGACTGAGGCTCCCTCTGTGCTTATCTAGGCTCCTCAAACTCTGGAGCAGATATTTGTTGAGCAATGGGAAGTTTCCAGATCAAGACCTCAAGTCAGAGTACTCTGAGCTTTGAGGATTGGATAGTCTTTCTAGGGGGAAGGTGGCAGCAATATTGGCAGCATTTGGTGAAAGGGTACAAAAGGTCAGTGATGGTGATTCGGTGGAAGGGAGAGGAAGGGCTAGAAGGACTGAATTGTGTCGTCCCAGGGTTTAAGGATGAGAAAGGATCTGGGAAAACCAGAGGGGATTGGGGAAGGTAGGCTTAGATGCCTCTGGCTCCAGGTGTAGGGACCAGAGTGCAATAAACCAGCAATTCCAGACTTTTCCCCTCATAAACTACAGAAAAGAGCTTCTTAGGGAGCAGCCCAGATGCACTCACCAAGGACTGACAAGTGAGCAAGAGAACAGAATAATCACAGAGTCCGGTCTCTGACCCAGGCCATCACCTCTGACCTCCGTCACTCCCATCCCTGAAACAGCATCAGCTCTGGGCCCCCAAGACTTGGCAAGATTTTAAGGAGCCCTTGGAGGCTCACTTCCACCTCTACCCTGTACATTGCTTAGTTGATGCATGAAATTCCTTTCATGGGAGATAAAATCCTTAATTCTACAATTAAAGATAAGAGGCTTAAAATTACCTAGGGGAACTAATGCATTATTATGAAGGTGTTTTTGTCAAATTGTAAAAGGCTTAAGGTTAGGAATCCTCTCCTGTTTTGATGGAAGTAATGAGAAGGCAGAAGGACCAAGAAATCAAGACTGGGCAGATTACGTTGTACAGAATCGACACCAGGTGACTATTATCCTGAAATCTTAATGACTTTTCATGAGTCTTTAAGACATGAAGATGCCTGAGCCCCATTGCCCCTCTGGCTCATCTTCTAGAAACGATGTAGTGAGCACAAGCCAGAGCACCAGGTGAAGAGAGGTGGACACGACAGGTGACAGGCTACACTTCCTAACAACAAGCAGTTGCTCCGTGGGCCTCCCGGGATCCACTTACTCTTTGCATGTGAACCCGAAACTGTTAACATCAGCAGGTGGCAAGGTTGTGAGGATCTGGTTCTCTTGCTTTTTGGTTGTTCCTCTCAGCACAGATCTTGGCTTCTGTGTTATACCCTGAGAAGAGCTGGGAGGGAGTGAATGTAGTGGTCTTGGGGTGGGGAACTAGCTGTTAGATGTAACAACCAAGATCCGTTTTTCTGTGACTTATGTTATCATCCATATAGCCCCCCATTATTTTATGGCCCACTCTTGACATTTTATAGTTCTGTAATTACACAGGGCCTGAGGCACTGTGTATGGTGGAGAGAATGTCTTTTCTGTTATTTTAGTCTATGCAATAGTTCGTAGCAACATTATTAAATACAAGTGACCAGACCCAAGAAACAGGAATTGGAAGGTTGAAAAGGTTAATGAGAGAGTCATAAAGAAGTTGGCAGACTCTTTGCAAACATTGCTTCACACTGAGGTTATTTAGAAATTTGGAACCTATATGAGTCCCTGGAGGGAAAAGGGGATATTACAGGAGCAGATATTTTATTTATTGTCTTCTCTCCAAACAGTAAGTAATAAACAGATGAAACCACAAGGTTAGAGAATTGTGTTACCTTTTGGCTTTGGCCAAGTAAAACTTTAATTTTCCAGCCGGAGATAACAGACAACTCCTATTGCTCTGAGGCAGGGGAAGAGCTACTGTAAAATCTTCACATAAGGGGATTTGTTCTGGGCTTTAGTGGCTCCTGGGGAAAATGCACAGGGGCTGGATGATTGAAGGGCT
Source organism: Miniopterus schreibersii (assembly GCF_964146895.1). NCBI lineage: Eukaryota > Metazoa > Chordata > Mammalia > Chiroptera > Miniopteridae > Miniopterus > Miniopterus schreibersii. Next base: position 18,851,950 of record NC_138119.1, on the reverse strand, counting down.
GGTGTCCTGGATTAGGGTAAACTCCCTCCCGGAGGCAGGATGGTCAGATTTACTGTGATTCCTGAATGTGAACTGGGCTGCTTGATTCCAGTGGTAGATCATGGCTTGTTTCTCCTCCCAGCAACTCATGCCCAGCCCCTAACCTCACATTAACAGTTCAAAAGACAAAGAGGTCAGTGCTTGATTCTTGCTAGTATTCATGTTCTGAGGGTCTGGGTCAGCTGCTTCTGGCTACAACATGCGTATAGATCAGGTTAGATTAAATTATGCTGCAGTAACAGGCAACCCTGAGATTGTGGTGGTTTATCAACAAAAGTTTATTTCTTGTTCATGCAAAATCCACTATGGTTCCCAGCAAATATCCAGGAAGCTGTATCCGTCCATCCGTCCATCCATCCATCCATCCATCCATCCATCCATCCATCCATCCATCCATCTATCCATCCAGGCTGTTCCAGTATTTGGGCCCTATTTTCTCAACCCAGAGCCTCCAAACTCTTCACCAAAGAGAAAAAGGGATGTTGGAGAATCTCACCAAGGCTTTTTGCTGACTCATCCTTAATCACTTGTCATATGATTTTAAAAACTGCAGGGTGGCTGAATTTTGGAATCTTCCATATGCCTTGGAAGGAAATGGTAACTGCCTATTTGCAAGGACTGGTGCTATCTACCATAGTGTTCTTCCCATGAGCGATAATTTAGAGAATGAATGATATGTGTTGTCTGTAATATAGCCCTGTGTTTTAAAGTAGGACATTGTGATTCAGAAAAGTTAGGGGCTTGCCAATAAGCCACTGGGTCAACGTTCTCAACAGGTCTGCTTGACTCATACATAGGATGTTTGATTTTTACCTCGGGTATAAAGGGTTGCTTTCATTATATACATTATCATTTTTCATACAAAACAAGGTTTTTAAAATGGTTTTATATACTTATTTATTCCCTTTATCTCCATTACTCAGGCCCAGCTACCATATATATATACATATACATACATACATGCACACACACACACACATGGCTTCTGTGTTCTTAAAAAAAATGTGTGTTCATTTGAATGGCCTGTCCTCTTTCAACCCTGACAAATCATCTCTCTCACCACTTAATGATCTAATGATATCTGGTAGGACCTTGTAAGTAAGCATAGTGAAGGGAAAAGGGAGACAATTGTTAGGTACATGTAATCACTTTGTACAGTTCAGGCAGAAGTCCCCATTTTTCCTGCAGTAGTCTGGCGTGTGTGTGTGTGTGTGTCTGTTTCCCTTTTACTAATGCACCCAATTGCTCCATCTCTGTTTTGCCTCTGCTAGTCATAGTTAATGAGCATCTTGGAGCCTCAGTTTCACCATCTATGAAATGAAGCCAAGGAGAGCTTCCCTGTACCACTAAGGGATGTCTTGGTGTTTAATTACTTCAAAAGGCAATCTGAAAAGAGACCCATGATTTCCCTGGAGGCTAGAGCTTTGCAGGTATCAACTCATCACCCTTTTACTCATGACAGGTTTATAGCCTGTGAGACTCACTTGGTACCTGGGTACCTGTCACTTACCTTCCTTTTGATCCTTTCCTTTAGAGCTTTATCTGTTATTGTATCTCAGGATCAAAAGAGTATATAAAATCCAGCTCATGGGGGATGGCTCTGACAGTGCCTTATTTTCCAGGACATCATAGGTGTTCGATTGCCTTCTGCAGCAGCAGGAGGCATTTTAGGAGAGGCTGAGGTCTGGTTTGCTGGTGGTCACCCAATCCACATTATTTAATTAGCCCCCACTGTGTACTAAGTACACCCCCTGTGTACCACTGTATTAAGAAATGTGAAAACACGTACGTTCCTTGGCAGAGAGGAGCATATCTGATTTGTCTGTCTTTTCTAACTACCGACTTTCATGTCCAGACTTTCTAAAGTAGCATCCTCCCTTACTCTCAGTTGGCTTATTTTTCTCTTTAACCCTTTATACTATCTGACAATTCATGTACAGTCATACCTTGTTTTATTGAGCTTTGCTTTATTATATTTTACAGACACTGCGTTTTTTTTATAAATTGAAGGTTTATGTCAACCCTGTGTCAACCCTGTATTGGTGCTATTTTTCCAACAACTTGCTCACTTTGTGTCTCTGTGTCACATTTTGGTAATTTTCATGGTATTTCAAACTTATTATTATATTTGTTATGGTGATATGTGATCAGTGATCTCTGTTGTTACTATTGTAATTGTATTGGAGCTCCATGACCCATGCCCTTATAAGACGACCTACTTAATTGATAAATGTTGTGTGTGTTCTTACTGTTCCATCCACTGGCCGTTGCCCCATCCCTCTCTCTCTCTCCCCTTGGGTCTCCCTATTCCTATAGAACCAGACAATATTTAAATCAGGCCAAGTAATAACCCTACAATGGCTTGTAAGTGTTCAAGTGAAAGGAAGAGTAGCAAGCCTGTCTCTCACTTGAAATCAAAAGCTGGAAGTGACTAAGTGTAGTGAGGAAGGCCTGGCGAAAGCTGAGATAGGCTGAAAACTAGCCCGTTTGTGCCCAACAATTAGCCAAATTGTGAATGAAAAGTCTTATTGTTTAAGAAATATATTTTGTAAGACTATAATGGCCATAAATAGTGATTCCTGTGATGGATCGGGGCAAAGTAAATTGAAAACCTTTTGGAAAGTGTTCACCATTCTAGATACCATTAAGAACATCCATGGTTCATGGGAAGAAGTCAAAATATCAACAGGAACAGAAGTTCAGAAGTTGTTTCCAACCCTCATGGATGACTTTGAGGGCTTCAGGGCTTACATGGAGGAAGGGACTCCAGATGTGGCGGAAATTGCAAGAGAATTAGAATGAGAAGTGGAGCCTCGAGATGGGACTGGATCGCTGCAGTCTCATGGTCAGACTTGAATGGATGAGGAGTTGCTTCTCATGGGTGAGCAAAGACAATGATTTTTTTGAGATGGAATCTACTCCCAGGGGAGATACTCTACAGATTGTTGAAATGACAACAAAGGATTTAGAATATTACATGAACTTAGTTGGTAAAGTAGCAGCAGGTTCTGAGAGAAGTGACTCCAATTTTGAAAGAAGTTCTATGGTGGACAAAATACTATCAAACAGCGTCTCGTGCTGCAGAGAAGTCACTCGTAGAAGGAAGAGTCAATTGATGCACCAAAATTCTTTGTTGTCTTATTTTAAGAAATGGCCACAACCACCTCAACCTTCTGCAAACACCTTGATCAGTCAGCCGCCATCAACATTGAGGCAAGACCCTCCAACATCAAAAGGATTACAACTAGCTTAAGGCTCAGATGATGTTTAATGTTTTTGAGCAATAGTATTTTTTAATACTATTTTTTAATACTATTAGGTATGTACATTTATTTTTAGATGTAATGTTATTGTACACTTAATAGACTAGTATAGTGTAAACATAACTTTTATATGCACAGGGAAACCAAATAATTCATGTGACTTGTCTATTGCAATGTTTGCTTTATTGTGGTACTCTCGAACCAAACCCACATATCTCTGAGATATGCCTGTATTTGTTTATTATTTACTATCTATATCTCCCCTACCCTGTCCAACAACATACACAACTGGAATATAAGCTTCATGAGAGCAGGAGCTCTGTTTAATTTACCATTCATTTCCCAGTGATGGACAGTGTCAGGAACATAGCAGGACACATTCACTGAGTGAACAGTTGGTAGGTACTCTTGAGCCCTGCCTCTTGTGTGTGTCTATCCCATGAATGTGTGTTTCTGAGTTGTGTATGCAGTGAGCAGAGGCTATATTAAAAACTAACACCAGCCCAGCCGGGCATGGCTCAGCGGTTGAGCGTCGACCTGGGATCCAGGCGATCAGGGTTCAATTCCCGGTCAGGGCACATGCCCGGGTTGTGGGTTCGATCCAATGACTCTCTCATCATTGATGTTTCTGTCTCTCTCTCTCCCTCTCCTTTCCTCTCTCTGAAATCAATAAAGATATATTTTTTAAAAAAAAACAAAAAAAAAAACAACTAACACCAGCACCTTGCCTTTAAGTAATAGTACAGTTAGGGGACAAGGCTGAGTTGCATGATGGAACTCCATGGCTCTCCGGAGAGATTTTAATTGTATTCATTGTACCAGGCCTTCTAAACTCCCCTTGTGCAGCACTTGCGGGGCAGGCTAACTTTCTTTCTTCTCTTAAATTGAGACTCTTTGCTCTAGCAGTTAACAGCTGTGGTATTTCACCTCTGAGTTGCCTGGTGCCCAGCAGTGTGGTGAAGTGAGCCCCGTGTTAGCTTATCGATATCCATTTGGAACATTTGTCTTCTGAGCTAGCTCCTTCTCAGCCTGCCCCAACTATTCTTTAATCCCGTAAATCATTTTAATCTGAGATGCTCTGCAGATGAAAGTTATGCCACACATGCCATATAAATTAATGTTACGATGCTAAGACCATTCCATTTGTCTAGGGATTTGCAATGATTTACTTTTTATGGGTAAAGTTTTATTCAACTCTTAACAGTGAAACATAAAACTGTTACAATTGTAATGAAACCTATAAAAGCACAGAGGGTAGTCTCGGGTAAAATGTCCCAGAGGGGGATGATGATACCTCTGAGAACAAATTGAGGAAGGCTTTGATGAGTCATTCTCAAAGGTCTTCACAGCATATTTTGGATGACCCCAGGCCAGGGCCCTAAGCCAATATTGTTTATAACTTCAGTTCACAGACTCTGCTCAATATAAAAATTGGAATTCTGAGTGTTTACAGAGAGTCTAAAAAGGTCCTCAAAGAAAGATGGACTTATTTCTAACCCCTTTGTGAAATATAGAGCAGGTTGGGTGCATCAGTCATGGTTGCAGTAGGAAAGACATGGCCTGATCGCATTGGAATAATTTTAGGAGGTTTTTATTACAGGAACTATTTTCAAAGGTATGGATATAGTAAAACCGTTAGTGATAGTGAGCTATCCTGGAGTTAGCAACAGTGGGGCTCTAGACACCAATCTACAGGAGAGGGCAGACCAACTTGTTCCTGGAACCCTGGGGACAAACAGGGCGTCTGGACAGTGTCATTTGACTATAGCTGAGATCTCTGGAAACACAGCCAGCCTACCGCAACCCCTCAGGAGGGGAACTGGGGAAATTCCTCCCTCCCTCTGGTCTCCTATCATTGCTCCCCATTGGCCAAACTTAACTGGAAGCCAGAGGACAAGGGGACAGATGGATGTAGTCTCTATAGGTTAGACTTGTGGGGAGCAGAGCCATGTGGAACATGCAAATATATATATGTTGGTCTTTATGGCTTGTGCTTTGGAAGTTTTGTTTAAGAAGTCGTTCTCTATACCTAGCCCACATATTCTCTTACAGTTATTTTTTTCTGCTTACCGTTATAAAAAATAGTTTGCCTTTAGATCTTTAATGCATCCACTTTCCAGCTTTCTATGAGATATTCTTTAGAGATCCAGTTTTATTTTTCTCCATGAAGTGTGCTAGTTTCCACCACCTTACTCATTAAACAACCATTCTTTCCATATTGATTAAGTTCTTGTACACACAATGGCTCCCTCTGATCTACAGTTCTCAATGGAAAAATGCTATTCCATTGTCCATGTTTTGTTCTTGTGCCAATATCACCTTGTTTTCATTACTATGGCTTTATTACTATTTTTTTAAAAAAATATGTCTTTATTGACTTCAGAGAGAGGAAGGGAGAGGGAAAGAGAGAGAGGAAAACATCAGTGATGTGTCGTCATTGACCGGCTGCCTCCTGCATGCTTCCAACTAGGGATCGAGCCCGCAACCCAGGCATGTGCCCTTACTGGGAATTGAACCTCAATCTCCTGGATCCTAGTCGATGCTCAACAGCTGAGCCATGCCTGGCTGGGCTTTATTATTATTTTTAATGTCTGTTAGAATAACTCCCTCTTTCTATCCTTTAAACTTCTTTTTTTTTTGAGGCTGATTTAAATATTTGTGAGTTTTTAATTTTCTATATAAGATTTTAAATGAGTTTATTGAGTTCCTCAAAATTCCAACTGGTATTTTGAATGAGATCGCAATGAATTTATAGATTAATTTGGGAGAGAACTGACATCTTTATGATATTAAAATCCTATTGATTTTTATAAATTGATTTTATTTTCTTCAAACTTGCTGAATCTTCCTTTTCATCTGTAAGTAATGACAGTTTTATCTCTTTCTTAGAAAACAGTATTTTCTTATTTTTTCTTTTCTTTCTTTATACTTTTGGCTTGGACCTCCAGTAGTACTATGTCAAAAAGTAGTAGAACTAATGATGACTTACTTTTCTTGCTCCCAATTTTATACAGAAAGACCCTAAAATTCTCCATTACATAAAATGTTTCTGTAGGTTCTTGTGATATTGCCTTTATAAAATTAAGGAAGGTGACTGGATTCTTGATTTGATAATAATGTTCTTTTTAAAAAAGTAATCCTAAACTGAGGTGTTGAAACTGAGGTTTCAAGTATTGTTTCTACCTCATTCCCTCTGGGAGCCTATTATATGGTTGCCAGTACATCTAAATCTATCCTCAGTATTTCTTAGCTTTCAATTTTTTTTCTAGTTACATTTTATCTCAATTCCTTCCTGTTGTTTTCAGGAAGAATTTCATTTGCTCCTCCAATTCACTAAGTCTTTCTTTAGCTCTATTCTATTCTGTTATTTATCCCATTTCAGCTACATATATTTTTTACATCTAATATTTCACTTGGTTCTTTTTTAAAGATTTAAAAAATATATATATATATAGCTTTATTGATTTCAGAGAGAGGAAGGGAGAGGGAGAGATAGAAACATCAATGATGAGAGAATCATTGATTGGCCTGCAACCCAGGCATGTGCCTTGACCAGGAATTGAACCATGATCTCCTGGATCCTAGGTCGATGCTCAACCACTAAGCCACGCCCAGCCAGGCAAAGATTTTTTTTTTATTCTTGCTTTACTTTACTAATATCTTTCCATATCTCCTTAAGCATAGTTATCCTATTAATGCTGTATTCTTCTCCTACTTGTTCCAATAGTTCTGCTTCAGATAGCATATGACTTGCATTCTGTTTTGTCTTTCTTTACTAGACTCTAGTTACTTGGGTTTGTAAGTTCATGCTTTACTGTAGATATCAGCTACTCTACCTGGTAATGTTTATTTGTGGAAGGCCAAATATCAGTCTTTAGAATCTATTTAGAGGTATTTTAAAAAGGTGGGGGACATGTAGGGTCCCAGGGCATAGTGCTACAGACACCATAAAAGCACTTTGTTTCATACCCTTTACTGTCTCTCCCCTGGGCAACTTCCATCATCATAAGTTCTTTAAATTACGTTATTGGGGAACAGCAGCACTGTAATGAGTCTGTCTCCACAGATAGTAATTCTCCCAGGCATGGAAGTTTGGAGGAGTAAGTGGAGGTGAGGATGTGGAAGGGGTAGGGCTGTTACTCATAAGTGTGCAGGTGGCCCCTACTCATAGGAGAGGGATGAGCCAGCACTGCCATTCACCTTTACTCCCACGTTGTGTACCCTGGTGTGAGGCTCTGCATACCTGGAGGCAGCAGTGTCCTTTCTTAATGCACATAATGTCATCATGCTCCACAACAGCCTTCCAAGAGTGCCTGCTCAGCTGACCCTGATTTCAGCCTGTTCTCATGCCAGCATATATCTAAGCTGCCTTGATTTTACTGCCAACAGCAATCAGTGATCTGGGATATAACAGGACTTCTGTAGGGAAGAGGCTGGTGACCATTTTTTTCAAAAAAAATGAAGGGAAAAGCCAAGTGCCATAGTGAATAGCTCTTTTCCAATCTACCGTCTCAGTTCTATCTCTGTCTTTTGTTTCAGAATGAAACTTCCAGTTCAAAACCTCTTTCAGTCTCCTCATGAGATTCACACACCTTTCTATTAGCTCCAAAATTCATATTTCCCTCTGATTCTTCAATTATTCAGAGCTGAATTTGAGAAAGGAGTCAGCAGGTGCCAGGTCATCATCTTCATAGGCTCTGGAAGCCTAAATGTGTATCTCTGAAACTATTACTTTATGTGACTTTTACTTTGAAATATTTGGGGGGTGGTGGTGGTGCTTTTTCTTGAAGACATTTGAGGCAATTCATAGAGCACTGGGATGTCTCCAAATGTGGGTTGGTTGGTGTATTAGGCTTCTCCAGAGTAATAGAACCAATAGTTTATATATATAGGAAGAGACCTATTATGAGGAATTGGCTCATGTGATTATGGAGACTGATAAGTCCCACAATCTGCTGTCTGCAAGCTAGAGACCTAGGAAGCCTGGTGGTATAATTCTAGTCCCAGGCAAATAGCCTGAGAACTGGGAAAGTTGTTGGTGTAAATCCCAGTGCAGGGACAAGGAAGACCCATACCCACCTGCAGCAGGTAAGCAAGATGCAAAAGGGATGAATTCCTGTTTCCTCCACCCTTTTGTTCTGTTCAGGCCCTCAATGGATTAGATGGTGCCCACCCACGCTGTGGAGAGCCATCTGCTTTGCTAATCTCATCTGGAGACACCCTCTCAGACATACCCAGCAATAATGTTTAATCTGGGAACCTCTTGGTCCCGTCAAGTAGATATATTAATTAGCCATCACTGTGGAAGCCATGGTATTATAGAGGACATTGAGTAAAGAAGAAAGGACACCGACTGCCAGATGATGAGGCTCATAAGACCATGGTTCCATCTTCATTTAATCAACGACTCTCTCTGCCATCAGGTTTCCTTGCCTGGAAATTGGGAATAAGAATATATACCCTGTTTGCCCCCATGGTTATTGTGTTGCTCAAATGGGATAATATCTGTGGAAGGCACTCTGTACACTATTACACACAGGGAGAGAGGAAGCAGCAATATTTAACATGAGCCAGAGAGCATTTGAAATGATATTAAGTCTCGGGAGACAGGATGTTTTTTGGCTGGGAAGGCGGTAATCCCTCCCCTCAGTGACCTCAGTGAATTCCAGACAGATCTTTAAAGCAGATCAGGTCTCAGCAGCACAGAGTGGTGAAAATATTCCAAGTTCTCTGGCCTCCCTGTGCTGGGGAAGGTTGGCATCAAGGACAAAAGCTTTCAATTGCATTGAGCATGGCCTGGACAGTTTCCAAGTGGGTAATTACTTTATGCTTACTTACAATTTCCCCTTCGGCTTTTAAGGGATGGAGAATCCCCTCACTTCCTGGACCAATGGGGCTACTCAGTGTTGCTGGGCATATGTTGAACAGCTGCCCCAGTCACCCACCTCAGCAGACACCGCACTTGAGTGATGAAGTCTGGGCTCAAACTGGGCAAGACGGTAGCACATTTCTCTGATCAGCGTGCAGGACAAATGTGGCCTCTTCTTGAATGGAAGGGAGGGCATTTAGCATGTCTTTTCCTCACTCACATTGGAGACAGGAGTAAAGTGAGCAGATTCTGTGAGAGCCAGCTCTGAGAGCTGCTCTGATATGAGTCTAATTAAGAAAAATATTTAATTTTATCATGATCAATAACCACAGCAGTTACTCTTGGATTATGAAAAATACATGCTCTTGAAAGTGGGGTGGAAAACAAAATTTTGCCTAAGGAATTGTGTCCTCTGAACATGTTATGTTCTAAACCTGAGGCTGTTTGTGGGCAGAGAAATAACTCCAAGCTATAGGGATGAAGGCACTGTCTGGGCAACGAGGGATTTTACGTGACTCCAGATCAGAAGTGTGTTTCGAATGGTCTCAAACGTGCTGATCCATCTACCTCTCTCCCACCTTTCATTTTCCCATTGCCTGGTTAATGTGGTGATTTTGGTCTAGGCACTTAACTGTTCTGAGCATCAGGTTCTCTTATCCATCAAATAAGAATAATATTGGTGGAATAAAGGAGATAGTATTCCTGGCACATGGAAAGAGCTCAGAAGGTGTTAGTAACTATTACTACTATTTTTATTACTGTTCTTTTAGCTCTTAGTTTAAATATCATTTTAATACCACTAAATGCTGCCCCTATTCCTAAACTAGGTTAGGTGAATAGCTTTATGTTTCCATAGAACACCTATACTCCCTATAAAAATAAATAACATTTTTGAGTATATAGCAGGTTTTCTGTACTATTTTAAGTATATGTATATATTATAACCTCATTTTACAAATAAAGGAACTTAGGTGCAGAGAATTCATATAACTTGTAACAGGCGGGATTTGGATGTAGTTATTTTACTCCAAAGCTCATATTCTTAACTGTAATATTTATCACATTTTATGATGATAATTTGTCTTTTCTTTGGTAGCCAGTAAGCTCTGTGTCCACCAACCCCCTCATCCTTTCCAAACCACCACTGACTTATGGTGGTCGCCCTTTCTCCATCACACACTGATGCCCATAGCTTTCTTACCCTTTAACTTCTCAGTTTTATCCCAACATCTTCCTCTGTGTTCTTGATTTCTAGTCTAATCTCCGCTTCAAGGTCATTACTTCATTGTTGCCCTTGCTGACAACTAGATTTGCTCTCATCCTTCTGACCATCTGCCATACCATGTGTATCAGTCAGGGGTTTTGACTGCAAGCAATAGAAACTGTCTCCGTGTAATTTTAAGAAGCAAAGGCATACATGGGAAGGATATGAAAGACTCAGAAAATTGATGAGATCAGGACCAGGCTTAGAAAACCAGAAGGAACCAAGGATCCTATCACCCCCACTGCAGCCTCCAGCAAGCCACACCTTCTTGTCTTATGTGTTCAGGATTCAAAGTCTTGGAGTCTGACTGGCTGAGCACAGGGCCCACTGCCTGCTTCCTAGGATGGCAGAGTCTGAGAAGAACCAGGCGTGGGCTGTTTTCGGCTTCTATCATGGAAGACGAGGCTGGAAGGCACTGTGGATCACTGATGCTCAAGACCACATACACACACACAGAAGGATACTTCTTCATAGGGAAAGAAGAAAGATGCTTAGCAGCAAAATAGTTAACTCTGGTCACCATTGCCAAACCGCGTAATTTCCTACTCTCGACTTCCTACGAGCGGACACTCTCAGAACACAGCCCTGGCCCATTAACATACCATGTAACTTCACTTAAGAAGCTCCCTTGTGCTGAATCCTTTGCGTCTTTTTGATTCTCATACTATACGGCCCTGCCCCATGAGGCCTGCTTGGTTGCCCGGCCTGGGCATAGGCCTTAACAGTTAGGCGCTAAGGATGCATCATGGACAGTCACAATGATCCCACCTCCTTACGGCACGGTGTCTTGGCTCTAGGCTCTAGGCAAGCATACCTTCCCCAGCTTGTTCCTCTGAGACATCTTCCCAAGCCTGCTCCTGTGGTCAGATCCTTGACCATGTAAATCCATTTCCCTCCCTTTCTACTTCCTCCCATTCTTCAATTAATTTTCCAGATAACTGAAAAATAATTGACATATCTCACTGTATAAGTTAAGGCATACAGAATGATGGTTTTATTTACATATAGTGGCTTGATTACCACAATAGCTTTAGCTAGCATCCATCTTCTCATATAGATACAGTAAGAAGAAAAGAGAAAGGAAAACAAAATTTCCCTTGTGATGAGAACTCTTAGGAGTCGCTCTGTTAGCAGCTTTCCTATATGTCAAACAGCAGTGTTAGCTATAGTCACCATGTTGTACGTGAAATCCCCGGTACTCATCTATCTTATGACTGGATATTTGTAGCTTTTGACCACTTTCTTCCATTTCCCCCTCCCTCCGCCTTCCACCCCTGGTAGCCACAGTCTGATCTCTCCCTCTCTCTCTCTCTCTCTCTCTCTTTCTCTATTCCCCACATAAGTGAGATCATACAGTATTTATCTTCCTTTGTCTGACTTATTTCCCTTAGCGTAAAGCCTTCAAGGTCTATCCATGTCACAAATGGTATGACTTACTTGTTTATTATGGCTGAATAATATTTTATTTATATATTTTTATATTTAATATATAGTTATGATTTATAAATAAAATTTATAATATAAACTTTTATTTATAATAAATAAAATTATAATATAAATAAATTTAAAGTAATATATATATGTTATATGAAACTTCTTTATCCATTCAACCATCAGTGGGCAATTAAGTTGCTTCCATGTCTTAGCTTTGTTAATAATGCTACTGTGAACATGGGGGGCCTATGTATATATCTTTTTGAGTTAGTTTTTTTATTTCCTTTAAAAAAATTGCTGGTTTCCCTTTCTTTCATTTCCATAGCCTACGTTTCTGTGCTTGGCTGTCAGTCTTCACTTCTGCATGCTGTCATATGACTGCTTTTACCTCCCCTGGCTTTGAGGTTCCAAGCCTAGTTCATGAATCCTACGCTGCTTCATTCTGGCCGACCAGCTCTCCTGGGACTCTGCATCCAAGTCCATCTGCACCGTGGCCTGAGTCTAGACATTATTACTGCTGGCTCATTCCTTTTGGAGTCTCCAGAAGTCACGGTGGTAGGAGCAATGAATGCAATATGACCTTTGTGACTAGTTAGAAGAGAGGCCCAAGACTTGTCAGATTCTTAAATCCCAGTTAGCTCTCTGTCTCAAATTCTAATAAGTGGCCTACTCTACCTTTTCTTTAAGGACTAACATTCAAACTGGACCTTGATTCTAGTGTAAAGCTTTTGACCTGTTCCCTTTGTGCCAGCCCTGCTTTGGTAACACCTTAGTGCTTTAGTCCTTTCCGTGATTGCAACTTGTCTTATGCTAGAGTCTGACATTGACCTTGAGCCCTGCTGACGCTGACACATTTCTCTGGTGCCACCTGCTTGTTTGTTGATGCCAAAGGCCAAGCACATCTTTAAAATGCTCTAGGGAGAAAGTGGTTACAATTGTGAACAGCTTGATAAGAACATAGCCAAACAGCCTTGGATGTTGTGAAATAGCAGAGTTCAACGAAAGGCATTAGTTGGAACTCTAATACCCAGGTTTGTTTCTGTGTTTGCTTCTGAGCTTCTGGTCCATCCTCACCGCTCAGCTTGGCCTTTACCTTTGTGATTAGGCTCTGAGAATTTCTCTCAAGTACCTTGGGACCTGATGCAACACATCCTAGGCTTCATTTTTCTTCCTTTCTTCACTCCTCTACCACAGGATGCACTTGAATATGCCTTTATGTTCCCTGTAGGTGTTCTCCATTAACCTATCTGGAAGAAACCAGCCCCTTCACAGTGGAAGGTTCTATGTCAGATGTCCGTCATGTATCTGCCCTGTTTTGCTGAATACAACCAGGACATCTGACATAGATCATGTTTAAAAAGAGGATGCTTGTGCATATTAGCTCTTCTAAACCTTCACTTTCCTTAAATTTCCCCCCTTAGCAGTATTCTTGCCCTCTCAACAAATGGTCTTGCTCTTTGCTTTTCTGAGACTATGGAAACCATCAAATAGTTTCTTTTTCTCTACCTGCTCCCTCAAAGTCTGCCTTCATTCAGCTCCTCCTTTGGAGGAAGAGGGGTCCCTTTAGGAGCTAGGTTCATTCTTGGCCACAATAACTTGTACTGGTCCCTATCTCCTCTTTCAGAATGATGTTCTACCCTGTGTTCTGCATTTTCCTGGGTATTTTCAATCTCTCTTTCTCTCTGTGGGATCCTTCCCATCTGACTTTAAACCAGCTTGATCTATTTCCTCCAAAAGAATGGTCCTGTGTTCTCTCCTCGCCAAACTTCTTGACTGTGTGGGCTGCATCCATGGACTATGTTTCCTCACTACAATTTCGCTCCAAATGCCCTGCAATCTGGCTTCTATTGTCACCAAATTCTGAAGTTCCTGTCTCACAATTCACTGTTAACCTCCTACCTGCCAAACATAAAGGCTTGTTCTCAGATTTTATGTCCTTTGTCTTCTCAGCCACACTGGAACTGTTAAAATCGTTGATCTTATCGTTTCTGATTAGGGTTATTCTCTATATGACCATGTCATTTTCATTGAATGTTTGAATGCTGTTTGGCTTCTCCTATGTGTTTCTTGATTCTTGCCAGCTAGATGTAAGTTCCTGGAGGCTGGGAGCTGTATAATATAGATGATAGATAGACATTGTTGTCCCAGGAGCATTTAGCAATATGCCGGGCACCTAATAGGTGTATGACAAATATTTTCTAAATGAAGAAATAGGACTATTCAGAGTGAATTATTTATTCAGTCATTTATTCATTTATGAATGCTTATGTGCTCACTGTATACAGATGCTGTTATATGCTGTGATGTAGTAATTCACAAGACGTGCGTAGTTCCTGCTTTCGGAGAACTCATTGTCCAGTGGGAGATGCACACATGTAAACACACGATTAGGACACATAATGATAGGTGCTGTGTTGGGGAAGCACTTAACTGAAGGGGTGAGATTCAGGAAAGGTTTCCTGGAAAAAATAATGTATAAGCTGAAGATAGGCTAAAGGAAGGAAAAGGAAGCAATTGTTCCTGACAAATGGAATATTGTGTTCAGAGGCTGGAGAGCATGACTCTTTTGAGGAACAGGCTGAAAGGAAATCAGAGCCACTGAGTATAAAGAATGAGGGAAATGAAGCTCTCTGGGCTGGGCTCTGTTGGGCAGTTCTGCTCCATGTGGGCTTGCAGGGCCTGGAATGTCTAATATGACCTCTTTACTCATATAATCACTGCACAGAATTTCAGTGCTTTCACCAGTGTAGTTTGCCTGAGGAGCTGGAGACTAACTGGTCTTCTTTCTCTTATCCTATGGGGCCTCTCCAAGATGCTAACCTTGGCTTCTTACAGAATGACAGTCTCAGAGTAACTGGGTTTTTAATATATGGTGCCTGGTTTCCAAGAGGTAAGAAGCAGAAGCTACAAGTACTCTTAAAATCTGGGCCCATACGACCTACAACATAATTTCTGATACATGCTCTTGTTCAAAGCAAGTCACGAGTCCAGCTTAGATTTTGCCAGTTAGTGTGTGGAATAGCATGTGTGCACAGGAAAGGAAGAATTGATGGGACCATCTTTGGAGACTATCTACCTCATTTTTCCTTCTGGCCACAACAATTTACATCCATCCCATCCAAAAATTACTATACCCCGTTCCAAAGTCACCAAAATCTCTTCCAATTATGGCATCTGGCTTAACTCCAGCATCTCATGATGTGTATCCAGTCCAGATGTGGATGAGGCTTCTGAAGTGCATCTCATCTCAATCTGGAGAAAATGTTACCCCCCCCCCCACATACACACATGCACTATAAAATAATGAGACAGTGATAGAATAACTGCAATAAACTCTATATTTAAAAAGGGGGTGGGGGGTGGAAAGCACACAGCAGTTAGTGGTCCATAGCAATTCTAAAACCCAGTTAGGCGCATGTCCACCGAACCCCCTCCTCTGGGGAGCACAGGACATTCCATGATAAAGACCCAGTCTACTCCTTGAGATTGGTTCTTCAGCTCTGGGGGTTGGACTATGCTCTCTGAGATACTATTTTTCCTCAGGAAATGGTCTGAATTTTCAGCTGCATAGCATTCTTAGGCTTCTTTATGTCCATAAAAGTTTTGTGTGTATACTTTCTGTGCATTTTATCCCAAACATGTGGTGCTTTTATTAGTAACAGCATCTTAAAACTTTTATAAGTTTTCTATGAATCTTACTGGGAATTTCTTCTGTTATACAAAGTCACATCTACAAATCTCTTTGAGACAGGCCTTTTACTACTTCAAGCTGCAAGTCTGGGTGCTTTGATACAATGCCTGAAAAATCCTATAATTTTTTTTGGTTTAGCTGAGGGTGTCTAAGAGACACCATCATAAACCTTTCTGAAATCTTAACAAGAGGTCTTGCAGTTACACCATTAATTTGATCTTTACCTTGAGTCCACGCTGTAGTGGCAGTGCCCTAGATTTGGTCTTTGCCATGAGACTATTCTTACTTAAAGAACCTTTTCCAGCTGGAAAATCTGGGAATTAAAAAGTGCACCTATAGGGTAAATATCTCTGTTCACCGAAATGACCCAGAAGCAACAATAACCCAGCACCTATGAGCACCCCTAGTACCCAGTCTGTCCTGTAAGAACTATTCTCAACTCAAAGGAACCAGGACTTCTTGGAGAGGTGGCTGATTCAAAGCTTAGAACAATAAATGTGCAAGATGATTTTTGAGCATCACGTTGTGCCAAAAAACTGGCCAGCTATTAAAGACTAATGGGTCATGTTGGTGAGAATGCGGAGAAATTGAAACTCTGTATGTTGCCGATGGGAATGTAAAATGGTTCAACTGCTACAAAAAACGATTTGGCAAATCCTCAAAAAGTTAAAGATAGCATTGCCATGTGACCCAGAAATTCCACTCCTAGGTATACATCCAAGAGAATAGAAAACAGGGACTCAGAGACACGGATGCCAATGCTCATTGCCTCATTATGCACAATAGCCAAAGGGTGTAAGAACAACTTGCATCCATTGACAGATGAATGGATGAACAAAATGTGGTCTACACATGCAGTTACATATTATGCAGCTATGGAAAGGGGTGCATATAGTTGATGTCTGCTATACATTGATGAATCTTGAAAACGTTAAGTGAATTAAACCAGACACAAAACCACAAATATTGTATAATTACACTTATATAAAATAACTATAACTGATAAATTCATAGAGAAATAAAGTAGATTAGTAGTTGCCAGAGGCTGGGGGTGGGAACAGGGAATTATTGTTTAATGGGTGCAGAGTTTCTGATTGGGATTACCCAAATGAAAAGGTTTTGGAAATAGTGGTGATGATTACACAACACTGCAAATGTAATTAATGCCACTGAATTGTACAGTTAAAATGGTTAAAATGACAAATTTTATGTTATTTATATTTTACCATGATAAAAAATCTAATGGTCATATCATAAGAACAGTGTAGCCAACTTGAAGGGACTCCCAGTTGGCTTACACTGGGACAAGTTGATCATTAAAAAGATTAATAACTACACTTAGTTGAGACACATCAAGCATATAAAAACTCATGACTTCAAACTGATACTAAAAAAAAAAAAATCGGTCACCGTTGCATCTTTCTAGGGCACAACTCATTACTCTGAAGATTGGCAAATAATGGAGAAAGAATTAAGCAGTTATCCTGCTTTCCCTGATGGAATTATGTTTAGGAAAATCAATGGCTGATTAGGAGAGGTTCTTCTTTACAGAATTCCAGTTAATAGATGCTAGGGTAATCATGGAAATGAAAAATCCCCATTTGCAACCCCAATGACACAATGGATCATTAATGAAGAATGCTGTAATGGAGGGACCCACTGATCCCCTTGATCAATCTTAACATCACTAAAAATGGGACCCCAAACACCATGTGCCTATGATGCTGTAAGAAGTGTACAGCAGCATCTGTGGATGACTTTCTTTAAAAAAAAAAACTGAACTTGAATCTAATCAAAGCTTTGGCTTTAATCTCCAGTTTACAGGAAATAGGAAAAATAGAAGAACATGTTCAGTAACTCCATGAGGAAGCAATCAGCCAAATTCAGAATGTAGGACATTTTAGAGAACAGATGACCTGGTTTTACTGTTCTGGGAAAAAAGATGAGTGAGGAGAGGAAGGAAGGAGTGCTGCAAAATAAAGCTAACAACCAAATGCAGAGTGTGAACCTTCTTTAGATCCTGAAGAGAGCAACCAGTTGTAAACAGTCCCCTTTGGGACAATCAGGGAAATCTGAGTATGTTCTCATTATTTGATGGTAATAAAACTTATCAATTTTTTTAGGCCTAATAATGGCATTGTGATTACATATGCATGGATAAAAAGGTACTCTTATCAGTTAAAAATTCATACTAAATATCTATTCTTTTAATACTTACCCAAGGACATGTTTTTATTGATTTTAGAGAGAGAGGAAGGGGGAGGAGAGAGAGAGAAGCATCGATATGAAAGAGAAACATGGATCGGTTGCCCCAACCAGGGATCAAACCTGTAATCTAGGTATGTGCCCTGACCTGGAATCAAATCCACAACTTTTTTGGTGTAAGGGAGGACACTCCAACCAAGTCACCTGGCCAGGGCGTACTAAATAATTTTTTAGTAGAATGGCATGATGTCTTGGTTTTGCTTTAAAATATTCCAGGAAAAATCAAATACAGCAAACTTGGGGAGAAAAGTGAAACCAGATGGGTAACATGTGGATGATTATTGGAGGAGAATGGTGTGGGTTCATCAGAGTTCATTAGATTATTCTCTTTATCTTTTCATGTTTAAACACGATAAAAAGCTTTTAAAATTGCATTTGCTTTTCTTGAATAAGAAAATCCAATCCAAAAGTAGAATAGGGCTGCACTCTCACTTCGCCTAGATTTTAAGACCTAGTAAAAGT
The DNA here is from genome assembly GCF_964146895.1 of Miniopterus schreibersii. Taxonomy (NCBI): domain Eukaryota; kingdom Metazoa; phylum Chordata; class Mammalia; order Chiroptera; family Miniopteridae; genus Miniopterus; species Miniopterus schreibersii. Next base: position 18,833,663 of record NC_138119.1, on the reverse strand, counting down.
AATGTGGAGAGGCATCAGCCCACAGCACAGCACAAAGGGGCTGTGACACATGGAGGCTCCACTTGGGAACACAGAAATATTGTGAGCTGCAGCTCTGAGGAGCTGAGATCGAACTGAATTAAAAGACATGGCCTGCATACAAACAGTCGGATGGTATCAGTGAGGGACTTTATGTTCCTTTTGTGCTTCTGGCCCTGCCAGTCCTCACTTGGTGCCAATAGCTCTGTCTCTCACAAGCTGGAGGCCAATTCTTCATTCAGTGAGTTAATTTTAAGTGAAATGAAAACCCAAGTCATAATGTTTGGTTCACTACACAGGCAACAGGCACTGTCTGCCTCATTAATGATTAACACGGCAGCTGGTAATGTCTTGCAGCTGGTTGACAATTTAATGATGCCAAAATTTGGCTATGTCCTCCTGCTCTGACCAACGTGGGGATCAGCTTTCCTCACAGTGGCTCAAGCTTGGTGCTTCGTGGATACCTTGTCCGCTAATCCACATGGGTTATCAGGAAGAAGGAATGATATTTCTTGTACTGGGTCCAACTCAGGTGCAAAGGCTGCAGTGATTTTGCTGGGCCAGACACACAGAATGCAGGGCCCAGAATGCGTTTATCCGATGTTGAAAGAAATAGGATGTTAGCTACCCCCATGAGCAATGGAACGTCTCAGAAAGAGTTAAGGGGCCACTGAGATAAATACTGGCCATGGAAGATGCTACAGGAGGTCCCCGATAGCCAAGAAAAAGAATTAAGAACCTGAAATTGAAGGTTAAGGAGGAAGTTAGGGGAGGCAAAAATTTTGAAATCCTGACTTAAGTGAGCCGAACTCAACAAAGATGTATGTGGTCTCCACAACATTGTGATATGCATATCAAACTTGCTGTACCTACATTTCTGCAGAATCCCAGATCTGAGTAAACCTGAACCCAGGATTGTGAGCGGGAAGTGCTTGCTTTTGTGACTGTGGTCAGTCATGGCAGTGAAAGGCAGACACAAGTGGGCTTTGAAGCCAGTAGCCTGAGTTGAAATCTTAGCCCATTCTATTTATTATCTATGTGACTTTGAACAAGATTCTTAATCTATTGAGATTCATTTTCCTTATGTATAAAATAGAGCATTCAGCCCAGCCAGGTGTGGCTCAACGGCTGAGCATCGACCTAGGTAGGATCCAGGAGATTGCAGTTAGATTCCAGGTCAGGGCACTGCCCGGGTTGTGGGCTCAATCCCTAGTCAGGGGCATGCAGGAAACAGTGGATCAATGACTCTCTCATCATTGTTGTTTCTCTCTCTCTCTCTCCCACTCCCTTCCTCTCTCTGAAATCAGTAAAGATATATTTAAAAAAAATAGAACATTCATAGGATCAAGTAACTAATGAATGTAATAACTAATGAATGTAATAACTAATGTAATGTAATGCTCAAATATTAGCATTATTTTTCTTTGTCAGGTGTACATACTTATGCATACCTCATCTCTTATTTATTTTTTCTTATTTATTTGGTAACAAATTCCTGTAATATAGATATTGCTAACTTGATATTCTAGGTGAGGAAACCGAGGCTCGGAACATGCTCTGGTCATTACCCGGAGGTAGCAGGGTTGGGACTAAGCCAGTTCTGCCTTCCAAATCTCTTCCTGCCTGCTCTGCCACAGTTCATCAATTTCTTAGCCTCCTCTAGTCTCAGTTTGCTTCTGGCTCTGGCATTCCCGATGACCTTGACCAGCTCCCCTGGACTGCTTGGCAGGACAACCAATACTTTACAAAAGTGTAGCTTGGCTTGCTGTTAGAAGGTACCATATCCATGAGAACAGAGCTCCAACCTGGGGCCGTGTCTCTGTCCTGGCTACTTGCCTTTCTTGATGCCCCTGATTAAGATGATGCTATTGCTATTCTAGGCTGTGAAGACTAATTTTGAGTTAAGTACTTGTACCCTTAATTTGCTTTTCCCTGATGTATGTTGTGACTGTGCTCTGTGCCCGTTCTGTGACCCAAGATACTCATTTTTCAGCATTAGAGGTTGCAGGGACATGAGAGGAGAGTATTAGGAATCACACCGTGTCCCATCCCTGCCCCGGCCTCCTGTTCACGCAGGCACACAGACACATGCACACATGCACGTGGAAGCCTCCGCACTCTCGTGTTGGAACGAAGCCTCCCCAGTGCCAGAACAGACACTATTTCACTTGGAAGAAGTGTTTCATTCCTACCCTTCTGAAACCTTGTCAGGGTAAGAAAAACGGAAGCTGTGACTTTTCAATGCCATCTGGTAAGTTAGATTGAGCATCGGCACTGGGGCGCGTGTCTGTTGTGCTGAAACAGGCCTCTCTGGGATTGAATAGCTGACGTTCCTGAGCTCTCAGGGAAAGGACTCATTTTGAGGCCTGCCTCCCTTCCCCCAGCCATCACTGTCACCTTTTGAATACACTCATCCTGTGTGAGTCATGCACATGCTCAGTCCCAGACCACCTGCCCAGGGTCTTGGCAAAGCCCTGGTTCAGCTAATGAAGAGTTTAATAATCTCTGTGCACACCAACGTGGGCCATGGCATCTAACTCCTTTTTATCCAACCCCAGTCAGTGTTCCTTCATTTTCGCAGTAGCACTAGTAGAACCAGCTAATTGCAAGTCCCTGCAATGAAACCTACTGTAAGAGTGAAAATTGAGGATGAAGGGAGCCGTCCTATCTGCTGCCTCCAGCAGGACCAAAGCCTCGTCTCCAGCAGTCAGAGCTGAATACTGACAGGAGCATCTGCCAGTGAGGTTGGAAAGGTAGCAGTGTGTGGTCACTTTAATGGTCCAGGTGCCCTGGGGTTGGGGAGGAGAAGAGTGAAAGCTGTGTCAGGCCAGGCCTCTGTCTCCATCACTGGCCCTTGGCCCCATTTGGGTGACTCTGCAAACCCTCACTCAGTTGTGCTTCTGTGTCCTTCCTCCTACCCTATAGTGGGCCAGTGCTGCAAGCCTAGGGCTCCTCCTCATGACACCCCAACAGCCTGCTGGCAATGGCTGAGCCCAGGCTCTAATCCCCTGCTGCTGAGAGAGGATCAGGGGTGGGGAAACTTTCTTCTGCCAAGGGCCATTTGGATATTTATAACATAATTCGTGGGCCATACAAAATTATCAACTTAAAAATTAGCTATGAAGAGAACTCCTAGATTTATTGAATTTTAAGTCCCACCTGAGATTGCCTTGGCAGGCCAGACCAAATGATTTCTCAGGCTGTATATGGCTTGAGGGTGGAACATTCCCCACCCCTGCTTTAGATAATGTGTGGACTTGGGTAGGCTGAACCACACTTCTCAGAATTCCCTTTCCTGTATGTTTCCTGTTGAGATGGGCCACAAGAGAGATTCCTGTGTGAGAACTGGAGGGTGAAAGTGAAGCAGCCATTGTGTGGTTCAAGTGCACTGTCACCATCTGCTGACTCCTCTGGTCAGCATGAAGCAGCATCTGGGCCTGCAATTGTTCTGCCTTCTTTTTAGGGTAGATGTGTGTGTTTGGCTCCATGGTCTAGGACTCTGGCTTCGGGACAGCCATACCACCAAGGCCAGAGACAAGAGTTGACTTGCATTTCAGTCCATCCTTGTGGGCCTGTGGTTCCTGTGTGTTCTTACTTTCCCCACTTTCCCAACTCCCTCCCTATGGACTCCAAGCTTCAAAGCTGGGTGCACAGATGTACAGAGGAAACCGCTTAACCAGGTTTCACAGTTGCAGAAAGTCATGTCCTGTAACTGATCTATCCATCCATCCATCAGCCTTTCTGCCTGCCTATCTGTGTATTTATCAAGTCTCCTAGTGTTTCTTTGACTGAATGCTGACTGATTCAGATTAAAATAGAGAAGTGAACCTCATGCAACCCCTAAGACTGCTGCCTGGGGACTTGCTGGTAGTGCACTCATGACTGGGCACATCCAAACATTTTTCTGGTTTCCTATTCTGGGAAATGGACCCAGCCCTTACAATTTACACATGTAAAGGAAGTCATGCTTGCTGTGTGGGTCAACATATTAGTATTGCAAAGACCTCTTCCAGCTACCTATCCAGTGTCCCCCTACCGTACATACTTTCCTTCTTCTCATGCCTGCTCCCCCTCCTGCACTTAATTCTTTGGGAAACTTAAGACTCTGGCCCTGAATTGTCCTAAACCTAATGGATCAACTTCTCTGCAGGAGCCAGGTGGGTGGGAGGCTTCAAGGGAAGGACCCAGCTGGCCAGTGAGTGCAGCACATCCCCATGGCAGCCCCTCTGGTGCGGGGCAGACAGATGAAGGAGGGAGCATAATTTACTTTATCTTACTGCCCTGTGGGAACATCACGGATCTGTCGCTCAGTCCAAGATCAGAGAAATTCCAAACAAAAAGCCAGCTTGGTCCAACTGTTTTCCTGTCCCCCTGCTAACTACTGGGAGGCAGCTGGGAGATGAAGGCTGACATGCCTTCTCCTACTCCAGGCAGCAGACACTGGGCCCCTCCTACTCCCATCCCAAAAGATAGAGCATGGAAACACTGGCACCTCGGAGTAATTTGCCCAAAGTCCCTTGTCATAGGATGTGTAGAGTGTTTTGCATTATGAAGCTTGATGGGTAGGCTGATGTCTCCTGGTAATTTCTCAGCACAAAATATTGACAGCTTGAATGAAGCCCAATAGTTACTGTTTTTTCCCCCCAACTCTTAGTTATTGTTTTGCACCAGCTCATTACTTCTCCTAGTTAGAATTGGTAGCAGAAACAGAAGGGGTGAAATACCACCAAGGGGACTATTACTTCACTGCGCGTAGCAGGTGTCTCCATTAGGCTTTGCTAAGAACCACAGCCAGGTGTATCAAATTAGCTAAGAGGGCCGAGGTTCATTTGCATGTGATCTGCATATGGTTTTTGAGCACCTAGATAAACAGTGCTCATGCTTTTCAGGCAATTCCAAGTAACTTCTTCCTTGGTCTTTCCCTCTTTGTCTTTTTCTCCTGTTTTCTACTCACAGCTCCATGATACTTGGCGTCACGTCAGAATACACACAATCACATACATGGAGGGGCTTTGAAGGGTGAGAGAGAGAGCAGAGAGTCGCCTGGGAAAGATTTCAGTGCTGCTGTGCCCTGGGGTTTGTTAAACTTAGGGCGGGAAGGGCATGTTCTTAAAGGACTTTCCCAGCGAAAAGATCAGGAATGATGAAAGTGATGCTGTTGATGATGATGATGATGATGATGATGACAATAATAACCATTTGGGTCTGACACGCCATGAAGTTTCCATATGACTTCCCCAGACCCCAATTATACTCACAATTCTCCCTTTGATCTCTGCATTAATGAAAATGCTGGTTTGATTCACTGATCCAAAACCTATTTATGGAAAGCCAGTGGCTGAAGCCTGTTGGTGCTGAGCATTGCTGAGTGAAACTGCACTCTGCATTCAAAGGATTCTGCTCCTAGTATCCTTCAGGGGAGATCTAGTCATTGGCCCCGGTCATTGGTCACCTGTCCTCCCTTTCCCATCCATTCCTTCTTACTGCCATCACATTCAGGGTGTTTGGAGGTTTATTTTTCTTGCCAACAGCCTGCGGGGCTTAAAAATACAAGCTCCCTTTCCTTTGGCTGAGTTTAAAGAACATCTTCATCTGATTTCCTTAGGGACTTGATATAGCTTCCTGTAACATTTTCTTCTCTTTTCCCCATCTCTGCCTGTGTCTTTTCTCTTTTCTACATCTGCTTTTCCTTCTGGTTTGTTTCCTTCCCACCTCCCCTCTCTGTTCTGCACTCTGCACAGAATAACTCTAAACCAGGTCCTCGGAGGAAGGCAGCGAACAGGGCAGTGGGCGCAAAACCCTGCGATTACACACCCCATCAAACCTGCCTGCTGCAGCTGGGTTCCATGCCAGAAGGATTAGGCGAGTTTTGTTAAAACCCTTAAAGAAGCAGCGAGTGGCAGCAGGTACGGGGGCTGCAGGAGATTTGATGGAGCCAAGTGAGACTGGGCTGCCCGGGAGAGCCATTATCCAGATTGGCATTACGGCCTGGACACTGCAGGGGCATGGATGCCTTGGTGTGGGAGGGATTAACTGACAGACCTTTCAGTACTAGAGTGAAGCAGCCTTTACAGTAGACCGCAGGGAGTCCACAAAACAACGTGTTCGCATTTTTCTGTTTGACTTGCATTTGTTCTTTCTCCAAGCAGCTCAATGTGCTTTCTGTACTCCACACAGCGTCCAGTTGATCCTGTGTTTTATCCTGCATCCTAGGCTGAGTGGGAATGGGTGTTGCGGTTGCCAGACATTCTGGATCAGGATCTAAGAACCCATGTTTAGTCCCTGAGAATTTATCTCTAATCCAGGTCAATCGTATGTCCTCAGGGGAGCAGAAGTGATTGGCAGCCTCATTCTATTGATGGGCAAAATTATCAATGGGAAAAAAGGGTCATTGGCAGAGTGCTTCACTAGCAGAGGCCCCTTCCAAGGCCCTGAGAGAGACCCTACAATATATTCGTAGAATTATACATTTAGGAAAGTTGTTTTTTGTTTGTTTGTTTGTTTGTTTGTTTGTTTTACCACAATTGGTTAAGATCCTTGTCTCTTTCAATCCGAATTTCCCTCTGTCTCTCTTCTCCCTGTTCAGGAAAATGTTGGAATTCCATGGGCGTTTTGGAATGCACCTCAGGAGAAGCTGAGATGTTTGGGTTTAGTGGATAAGTTAAGATATGTCACTGTCACTTTCATGAATAGTTATTGCCAGCTGTCCCAGTACAGGAATGGCTTCCAGGAGTAGTTCTGTCACCCGCTGTGCCATCTCACCAGCATCCAAAGCCATAGGACTGGAAGTCATATCATGATGTGAAGATGTACTATGATGCCTGGTACTGAGTGCATGTGGTTAGTGGCAGAGAAACAAGTTTTGAGATGTAGAGTAAGAAGCTAGTCTGTGGAAAATGCTTTTAAATCTCACAGCTCACATAGGAAAGAAACTTGATGGAAGTTTTCCTGAATTTGTCAACAAGCCTAAAAATTACATGACATTGCTAATTATAAGTTATGAAGCTGAAAGAAACTTCTCTAAATTATCAATAGTAAAAAACAAATGCTCATCAATTATGTAGCGGAAAGGCTACATTATCTTTCTCTTCTCTCTATAGAAACTAACTGCCGTATGAAGACATGATTAGGCATTTAATAATGCATGACAAAAGCAGTGTGGAGATGTAACAGACAGTTAATAAAAGCATTAGGTTGTTTTTTAAAAATTTTTTATGTTTATGATATTCGAACATGTCAGCTTTCTAAATATGTAATTTTTTTGCAATTTATTTTCTCTTTCTAAACAAATATTCACTTTTATGCTTCTTTTGAATTTGTCATTGTGTGTTCTTTTCTAAAAGAGGAATTCTCAAGTTGTATAAGCTTCAGGCTCCATGAACCCTGAGTTTGCCCTTTGTGTTTGACTTGTCTTTGAGGGCCTTTGCTCCCGGTGGCTCCATTGCTTTCCAGACAGGACTCTGTTGGCCTGACTATAAGTCTGGCATTTAAGCTACAGACAGATCCAATGGATGAACCCTCCCATCACTTATTTAAACTCTCATACAAAGAACTAAAATCCCCTGGACTATCTTGCCTTTCCTAGGGCTTTTTTGTTTGTTTTCCCATTCAGGGTTAAAGCCTGTGAGATTTAATGGGAAGATCCCTGGAATGATCTGATTGTAGTTGAAACTGAGACATTACCTTATTGGGTAAATTTGGCCAAGTCAATGTGTCTTTATAGACCCCAATATGTCTTTATAGATCTCAGTTTCCTGGCATAATTATGATAGCCCATTTTGTCTTTCAGGGTTATGGAGGGTACCATTGGGATTCAATGAGAGGCTCGAGTTGTCTGAAAAGTACAGAGTGCTTTGCAAACCGAAGGGATTATGTTTTATTTAGAAAGTCAAAGCAACCATCTTCCAAACCTGAGATTTTACATACTTAGCTTGGGATTCCAAGTGAGTCAATATTCTCTGCATTTGTCCCAACAATCGCAACCACTTTGTGTGTTATATGGCTGGTGCAAAAAGCCTGGCACCTTGACAGTGGCACGTGTGATGGGGCAAGCAACCATTTATCTTAGATGTCCGAGGTTCTTAGAGGATTTAGTGTATAAGAGGGGGCTTAAGTCAATTCAGGCCCTCAGGGGTGCTCCTTTGAGGGGAGTTTCTCCCCTGTGCACTGAATCCTCTGATGCTTCTCAATGACTTGCAAGTGTCTTGTCTCTCCTTGGATATGTCACCTAGTTCTTTTCAAGTGCAATTTCCAGGCAATCAGGATCAATACATCATTTAGGTTAAGCATATGAGCTAGTGATTGACGACCCAAATGAGCATAGGCCACGGCTCCCAGCATCAGTTTTGATATTGGGAGCCATGTCTATGAGCAGAGATCAATGAGCTAGGAAGACAACATCTTGAGAAGAGATGTAGCCTCTAGGTTCCAGCTGGCCATGGGACTCGGGATTCAAAGTCAATTCCAATTAAACACTTACCTACTTGTTCCAGACCCTGTGTTGTGCATGATGAGAGATGAGGAAGATCAAGCTTGTCCCTCCCTGTGATGAGGTTAAGTAGGGGTTAAGGCACATATACAGCATACTCATGTCAGTTGCGCTGTGGGGCCATAACAGCAGTAGACTAGAAGCTCGATCCAAGGAGGGAGAGAGAATGTCCTATCCATTTGGCCTTCATTTCTCTTTGTTTCAACAGTAGAACCAACCTGAGTAAAAAGATACTTAGGGTGAAGCTGACCTTCAAGGGAGAAGCTCCCCTCAGAGGAGCAGCTCCTGAGAACGTGAATTGACTAAGCCCCCTCTTACACACCAAATCCTCTAATAACCTCTGCAAGGTTAACCTTTTCCCCGGCTTAGTCCAGAAATGACTCTTTGTTTCTCCTCTGTAATGGTCAGGCGCTCCTTTGCTGTAATGTGTTAGTCACGGTCCTGGGTCCTGCTTAGACTAAAGAATATTCACTTCCCGACTTCCCGGGGAGCATGGCCTACTACTGTGGTCTTCCATGCGTGCGGACAACACTGCTGCCTGCCGTGGTCGGACATGCATGCGTCGGGGAGCACTTGCGCTCTTCTGTGGCCACTTTCCCACTCAGCTCTTCTGTGACCACTTGCTCTTCATTGCAGAGCAGTGAAGCAACTCTAGGGGTGTGTCTGTGGACATGGCCCAGCACAGTCTGACCCATATGGGGACTGAACACGAAACCTTGATTTCATTTGTTGTGGCCCGACCATCTGTCAAACCAGTCTCCTGCAATGTCTCGCCCTTCCTGGGGCTTTTGTCCTTACAAGTCGAGGGGCAGCAGAATGTATAAACATATAATAAGGTGTCTGAGTGGAGTGAAGAGCGGTGGACTTGGATTCTAGTCCCACCTCAGCCATAGGGAGCTGTTTCCAGGCCTCGGTCAACTCTGCCTACGCATTCTCAATCAGGTGTGTGGGTGTGGGTGTGGATGTGGGGGTGTGTGTAATTGATGGAATTGCCCCGTGGCAGGGCACAATGTCCACACAATAGTAATGACGAGAGCTGCTGCAGCAGCCAGAGTGGGCCAAACAGTCGGCCAAGAGGAATTCACAGGAATCCGAATTGAGGGAACAGGGCCAGACAGGAAGGCGAACGGAGGAGGCACTGGGCACAAATAAAGGACTGCTGGGAAGGCATCCCATCCCAGGTTCACTGGTGTTACAATCCCTCATCATCTTGAGTTCATTCAGGGAGATGAAAACAGGGTTGCTATACTATACTAACAAATCGAAACTTTCCATTTGGTTATTTCAAATGACTTACTCTAAGCTGAGAGACGAAGTTCATGAAGCATCAACATTAGAGGACTGCCTAGACTTTCATCATGTAATCAAGACAGGACATCTCCTAATGGGTTCATTATGCACTTACAGGGGCCCCAAATGAAATGCTCCATTTTTAATGGCTTTATCCAGTGAAAAATAAGATCTGTTGTTCCTATTATGCCCCTTAAAATAAAAGACCTTTAAATTATACTTCTGAGAGGTTTTTTCATCTAACTGGTTTCACGAACTTAGAGGAAGGACTTTCAAATTCGTGTAACCCAGTCCAAAACAGAGTGTCCCTGTGGCTTAATGTATTGGTGAAGGGGTTAATTTTCAGGACACTTCTCCAAGGTATTGTAAATATGGAAAAAGAGCAAAGAGAACAACTTCTCTCAAATTTAGGATGATCAGTGGCTCCTACCTTACCTCCAGCTCATGAGTTCATTTTGTAACAAAGGGTTGAGGAATTTTTTGCTTGAGGTGCATACATCATAAAATCTCAAACCCAAATGAGGGCCCGGCTCCATCAGGAATAACAAATGTCCAAGCTGTTTCAGACCATCATTTATTTTCGTTCCCAGAGTTCATCACGTGACCCGCCACCACTGCTCATTTTCTGAGAATAATTTCTCTAGATGTCCACAGGTTTCCAGCTCTCATCACCTGGAACAGTAAAGAATAGTCACATCTCCTCACATAATTTATCTCAGTGTTCACAAATCTCTCCAGGTTTCCACAAACAAAGCAGAATGCAAAATGCAGAGTACAATTGTTCATCAGTGCATGGGCCTATCTCCAAGTGCATAATAGGAAATGTGAATAGAGGAGAAATTGTGGGCTTGGAACTTTTAGCCAGTGGCTCTGACTTCATTCTTATCTCACTCTGAGCTAAATGGGCTGCTGGCTACAGATGGATTCTTTTTGTTTCTAATATGAAACACCCATTGTAGATGGTCCGATGCAATTTGCTCTAAAATCGAACTTTGGTATCTTAGCTATCTTGGGAAACACCATAAAAGGAACTAAACAGCTAGAATCATGTGTCAGCCTAGAAATAGGAAATGGAGTTTAGGCCTTGGGAGAAGAGCATGTCCAACAACCATCTCCATATATGTTTACAGCAGAGTCACTGGTGTTTGTCCAAAGGAACAGGCAAGAGATAAAAGGCCAGGAAATCAGGGCTCTCATGGCCTGAATCAAGATGATTGCATGTTTTCTTGCAATTATTCTCAGATAAATACTGTTAGGAAAAGCCAGAGGGGGAAATTACAGTGAAAAATTCACCACAAGTGCCATCAAACTCAGTAAGGTAAATGCCATGGAAGAGGCTAGTCTAATGTCGTTCTTGTATTTGGGGGAAGTAAATCAAATGCAGCCAGAGAATGCCAGCTGTTTTGGAATGATTGTAAGGACAGCACGGAGCCACTGTAAACAAGGGATGACTGAATTCTCTGCCTGATGGAGAAGGTGCCGTGGAAAGGTAGAGTGGTAGAGTGCCGGGGAAAGGGTAGAGGAGGCCGTCGGAAGTCAATGGCCACTCCTTAGTTATGACACATAACTGGCCTGAAATTGGAGGAGCAATAGAAAAGACATGGACTGGGTGAGTGATTAGCTATTACTGAACAAAATCCCAGCCTCTAATGTAATCTACTTTCAGTGCCTGTGGATTAGTCTATTCTAGATATTTAATGTAAGTGGAATCATACAATGTTTGCCCTTTTATGTCTGGTTTAGTTTACTTAGCACAATGTTTTCTAGACTCATTCATGTTGTAGCATGTATCAGAATTAGATTCACTCTTTTGGTTGAACAACATTCCATTGTTCGGCTACTCCGTATTTGATTTATCTACTTATCTGATGATGAACACTTGGGTTGTTTCCACATTTTAGCTGTTATAAAATCATGCTGCTACGAACATTGTTGTACACATATCTTTTTGAGTCCCTGCTTTCAGTTCTTTTGGGTACATACCTAGGGGTAAAATTGATGGGTCATATGATAATTCTATGTTTTACTTTTTGAAGAACCGCCAAACTGTTTTCCACAGTGAGTGCAGTATTTTACGTTCCCATTGGCAATATAAGAGGGTTCCAGCTTCTCCACCTCCTCACCAACACTTGTTATTTGAGTGTGGATCTTATACCATGCAATCGTGTTGAATTATTTTATTAGCTCCAGTAGCTTTTTTGTGGATTCTTAGAGATTTCCTGAATATAGGATCATGTCATCTGTAAATACAGTTTTACTTTTTCCTTTCCCATTTGGATACCTTTTATTTCTTTTTTTTGTCCATTTTCTCTGGCTAGAACTTCTAGTACAATATAAAATAACAGTGATGAAAGTGGGCATCCTTGTCTTGGTCCTGATTGTAAGGGGAAATCTTTTAGAGTATGAGTATAATGTTAGTTGCAGGTTTTTCATAAGTCTCTTGATCATGTTGAGGAAGTATCTTTCTATTCCTACTTTTATGAGCATTTTTATAATGAGAGGGTGTTGGATTTTGTCAAATACCTTTTCTATATCAATTAAGATGATCATCTGTTTTGTTTTCTCTTCATTCTATTAATGTGGTACGTTACATTGATTGATTTTCTTATGTTGAACCACCCTACATTCCTGGGATAAATCACACTTGTGACTTAGCTTCTGCAGGTTTACATTCTTTGCCTTATTTTTGAAGTTTCCAGTCATTACATATCCGAATATTCTTTTAGTCCTGCTCTCTTCTCTCTTGAGAGTCCAATCTCATGAATATTAGATTTTTTTATTTATAGTTTCAGAGGTCCTTGAGTCTCTTTCTTTTCTTTCAGTCTATTTTCTTTTTGTTCATATTACATAATTTCTATTGTCCTAGCTTCTACTTCACTGATTCTTTCCTCTGCCTCATTCATTCTGCTGTTGAATTTTAAAAATTGGTTATTATATTTTTTAGTTTTAAAATTTCCATTGTACCTTCTATTTATTTGCTGGGACTTTCTATTTCTTTGTCTAGATTTTATATTTTTAAATTTGTTTTAAGCATGTTTGTAATGGATAATTGAAGTGTATTTATGATTGCTGCTTTAAAACATTTGTCAAATAATTTCAACATCTCTGTCATTTCAATGGTGGCATGTATTAATTATCTTTTTTCAGATATGATGTCTTCCTCTTCCTTGGCATGATGAGTGGTTTTAATTTAAACCTAGACTATTCAGGTATTATGTTATGAGACTCTAGATCTTATTAAAACTCTTGGTTTTAATTGATTTCCTATGACACCCCTCTAGAAGGGGAAGGAAGTTTGCCAACTCACTACTGCCATATGGGAGCAGACGTTCAGGTTCCCCCGCTCAACCTTCATTCACAGCCGAGGGGAGGGTCCTTGTTAATCCTGGGCAGGGGTGAGAATTCTGGCTTCCCTCTGATATCTCTCTATTTCTGTGAGAAATAGAAGTTCATCCTTACTTCTCACATGATCTCTACTGACCTCACTCACATTGGAGGTGGCCTTTTACCACTGGGCAGTGGTGAAAGTCCTGACTCTCCACTAGGCCTTCTCTGGCACTGTCCCAGTGAGGAATGGGAGGCATGCTGGGTGCAGGTGGGAGCCCAGGCTCCTCACAGTGTCTCTGCTAACACTTTAGGTAGGTGTGAGAGAAACTCATTACTACCCAGGAGGGATGGAAGTCCAGATCCCTGCCCAGCCTTCTGTGATATCACCACATTGAATGGGTTAGGACATCTTGTTATAGCCTTGCCTAGGCTTTCCATTTGGTCTTTGCTGGCACGGGTGGGGATGGGGCCACAGTTTTACCTGTTGTGCCTGGCATAGAGTGGTTATTGTCCAAAACTTTTCTGTGTTTATAGGCTTCCTCTCTCGTGGCCCTTTGTTTAGAGAGAGCTGACTTTTGTCTACATTTGTTGACGTTTTCCAGGTTCCCAACTTCTTCAGCTCCAAGTCTGAGCTATATGGGGCAGAAAACAAACAAACAAGTAAACAACCCCTCCTCAAAAAAAACCTCAGCTGTATGTCATTCTTTTGGTCCTATAGTCCCTATTATTCTGCCTTCTAGTCACCTTCAGTTTTCTCATGTTTATTTTATATATTATTCCTATAGTTTTTTATTGTACTTAGAGAAATAGGGTAAAGTAAATCTTTTCTATCTTACCAGAACGGTCCAAATACTTTAAACAAAACTCAAACCCTCCATATATTTTAAAGCATTATCCTTTTTTTACTCTGTTTCCTGACCAGTAGCTCCTTATTAAATATCTGAATCAGTGTTTTTAAAACTATAGGCTGTGACCCATTAGTGAGTCATAAAATTAATTAGATAGGCCATGATCGGCATTAAAAAAAGAAATAAAATATAATAGAGTGGGACATAAAGTACATCTCACGTAGTAACAGCAAGAATTGTTAGGTAACATTTTTGATAGCTGTACGTGTGTGTCTGTGTGTGAATACTGGGTTGCAAAGTACAATGTATTTCTTTTTTTTTTAAATAAATAGGCTTTTATTTATTTTTAAATATATCTTTATTGATTTCAGAGAGAGGAAGGGAGAAAGAGAGATAGAGAAACATCAATGATGAGAGAGTCATTGGTTGGCTGCCTCCTGCACGCCCCCGACTGGGGATCGAGCCCACAACCCAGGCATGTGCCCTGACCGGGAATCGAACCTCGATCTCCTGGGTCCTCGTTTGATGCTCAACCGCTGAGCCATGCCTGGCCGGGCTACAGTGAGTATTTCTTAACTGTGCGTTACAGCCAACACAGTTTGAAAGCCACTCACTGAGATGGCAAAAAATAGTGAGAGGGAGACAAGGGTTATTCAAGCTGGTTTAGATGAAGCCCCTGCCACTCACTGACACTAGTTGGTTTAGGGGGTTGTATGTCTGCTGGGTACAGATTGGACTGAAGGCTCGTGTTTGCTATTTCCACGTACCTTCTGCCCTAGAGGTGCTTACTTGTAGGTGTAAACGGGTAAGAGGACTCAGTGTCACTGCTAGTCCTTAACCTGAGGGGCTCCTGCCAGCCCCTGAGCGTAAGAGCAAGTGGCCTCTTATAGGGAATGTTCGGAAACTTCTTTGTAGTTCAGACATGGACTCCTCCAAGCAGAGTCTCTTAGGAAGAGAAAGTAGATTAGTGCCGTGGTCACCTCATCCGCGAATACTTGCCTGTCTGAGTTAAAAGCAAGGCCTTGCTGGGGACCTCTTGTCCTCTGCTGGCGCTGAATGAGAAGGAAGCGCTAGGGAGAGACAGGAAACCAGAACTCTGGTGGGGAGTCCACAGGGCGGACTCTTGGGTGGGGATGGTACAAATGAAAGGCTTTAAGACAAAAGCAAGTTGAACTGCAGGACTTGTATTACTGAAGGATAAGCACAGGAGGTCGGGAATAAGTCAGGTAAATCTTAAGTGGCCGGAGCACCTTCGATTGCCTACAGTTCTCCGTGTCACTTCACCTTAGGAAACTCCATGCAAATTTTTTAACTCCCGTGATCTCATGCCAGATGGATTGTGTGTGCCCCAGAGATAGATTCTAATGATGAATCTTGACGGTTTATACTGACTCCTTAGAAAACCCCGTGGACAAGTCTTACCAGCCCCAGTTCCCAGGCGAGGATGACGAAATTCAGAGAAGTGAAGTGAATTGTTCAAAGTCTCAGTTTGTAAGTGGCACAGCCAGGATTTAGACCCAGGGAAACTGAGTCCAGGTCCAGCGTGCCTCCACTTGTACCACAGTTGCCTTTGCGAAATGAGGCGATGAGAGAGTGCAACCAGCCTCTCTGAGGGTTAGGTTTGCAGGACCTACTGTTGATACGTAGGCCAGTGAAAGGTTTCATGACACAGGATGCTTCCTGCAGCCTGACTACTTAAGACTGTTTAAAGGAAATGTGTCTTCTTCCCTGAAACAAATTTTACTGGTTAAAAAGAGAGCACCATGAAATCTACCAAGGCGTAAAACAAAATATGAAATATGACAGGAGGCATAAGCTGCTTTATCTAACACTGAACGGTGCATTTTCAGGAACAGCTGTAAATTAAATAAAGGAACGCACATTTGAAACTCTTTCCATAACAGTATTATGGAAACTTACTGCCAGTGATAAAGGAACCAGTAGAGATCAGTTCTGGTAGATAAGTCCTGTCATTTTATCAATGGAGCAGGAAGCGCTTTGATAAGAGGTTCCCGACACAGGACGCATTCCAGAGGCCCTCTCGTGACATCTGGCCGAGGTGGCATGTTCTAAACCTGAGCATCAGCTTGCTGCTACCCTGTCTGTTCTCCTCCACTGTTATGCAACCAAAGGAAATCCAGACGGACGCCTCAACAATCCCTATCTCAGCATCAGAAAGCGCAGAGTGGTTCCGGAGCAGATTAATAGGGACAGTGCGAAGGTGGAAAGTGCAGACGGAGCAATACAGGTAGAAACCTTAATAACTGACTCGATGCCGGCTCCGAGTAACTATAAAGGATTCTTTGGGGACAGTATTTTATAAAGCAACACAATTGCCTGAATCAGCTAGACTGGCTCTGCTCGCTGAGTTGGGGGGATTCTGGAAAGATCTGAGCATCTAAACCAGCTGCATTATTCAGTATGCCGAGGTTTAATTAAAAAAAAAAAAGAAAAATTCATACACTGTACCCGTATGTAGGGAAAATGCTTTCTTTTCCTTTTTGAGCCATTACTCCTATGACACCTGGATCGTTATAGCAAAGAATTTAGAATCTAATTGCCTGCAAGGTGCTTACTTGTTACCACAGAAGCTCAGGGAGCAAATCAAGACAGACCCGGGCCCCTTTTATTTAACCTGCAGTCAGTCTTCTTTCCGGTTCCTCAGATGCAAATATAATATCATTATAGAGGTAACTCAATTTACATAGATGTATTCCTGAAAACCAGATGTGCGGTGCGAAAACCAAATTGTTGTGGATCAAATTATGCTTTATCTCCTAAGGGAACTTGTTATTTAAGCATCTGTGATGTTTGCTATGACTTAAAGGATTGGCATTTATAGGCCAGCTGGTTACCTCTGCTAAGATGGTATGCCGGTGTCGTAGTCAGGGTCATGTTAGGCTGCGTCTGACATGGGGCAAACATAAATGTCAGTGACTTAATACAGCAAGGATTTATTTATTGTTTTCATCAGAATCTGATGCAGGTCAGAAGGCCCTCCTGGGCTGCTATTATCGAGGGACCCAGGGACTCAGAGACTCAGACTCTTTCCTTCTCACAGCTCCAGTATTTCAGTGTCACGGGACCACAGATAGATACACGGAGGCAGGAAAGGCAGTCAAGTGAGTTCCCAGGAAGCCAAAAGTGGTTTGGTGAGCACAGTCTGCCACCCTGGTATATTTATCGCTGTGTGGTTGCTTCTGCGGATTTTGGAAGCATTCATGAGACTTTCTGGAATAGTCGTTTGATTTTCAGAGGTCTTGGTACATTATTTATTCAGTAAGACTTTTTGTGTACAAATATAACTCATCACTAAGATCATGATAAAGGCAGTCTCATAAAAGGATATATCAGTTATCAGACTGAGCAACCAGAGGATGAAAATCCATGGGAAAGAATTACAGGCCCTCGAAAAGAGTCTTGGCACAACACGGCGCTCTCTGTACGGTGCCACTGGTCCTGCAGTTCATGCTCTGTAGTCTCCTTTGCCTTGACTTCATAGTGACCTCTTGCATATAGTCTCAGATTGCTCCTCTGGCTCTGATCCTCCTGTCCACAGGAGCTTGGCCTGCATGTTCCTGACCTGGTCTCCAACCTCACCAACAGCTCTGATCCTTGCCTTCATTCTACACCCTTGGTCTGTAACTTGCTTATGTGGCCCTCCAGTATCTGACCGTTGTCTCTATTCTGCCCATATCTCTGTTCCCATGTAGCTTATGCTTTTAGATTCCCTAACGTTTGCTGAAGATCATCACTCTGGCGATTCTCCCCATCATCAATTTCCTCCTCTATATTGAGTACCCTTTACTGAAAATTCCCCTCTTTACTGCATTGTTTCTCTCATCCAGGAAGGAAGGGAGGGAGGGAGGGAGGGAGGAAGGAAGGAAGGAAGGAAGGAAGGAAGGAAGGAAGGAAGGAAGGAAGGAAGGAAGGATGGATACCTGTCTTGGCCTCAATTCGAATTCTGGTTAACTCTATTGTCTCCTCATTACTTCAAAATGTTCTTAAATTTCTTTAATTTCTCTCCTCCTATTCTTACCCAAATTCTCCCCATCAGGCCTTTACCACTAGTATCCTCCTGAAACTGCACTTCTCAAGGTCACCCTCGATTTCCATATTCTAAATTCAGTGGTTAGTCTCAGTCTTCCTCTGACTTAAAATCTCAACAGCACTTGACACACAGCGATTCACTCACTTCTCTGTGAAACTTTCTCTTCTTGGCTCTCAAGATACCACAATTGCCTGGTTTTCCTCCTACCTTTATAAACACTCCTTCTCACCCCTTCCCCCACCCCCTAATTTCTTCTCATTTCCTCATTTTCTAAATATTGGAGTACCCAGCCCTCAGCCCTCCGACCTCTTTTTTTTTTTTTCTGTAATCGCTCCACAGGTGATTGAATCCAGATTTATAGTTTTAAATAGCATCTCTGCTGATATCATCCAAATTCTTGTCTCCAACCCAGATGTCCCTGTTCCAGACCCACACACACTGCTGCCTCCTTGGCATCTCGACTTGGGCGTCTGATAGAGACTGCAAAGTCAACGTCACCGAAGCTGAGCTCCGGATCTTTCTCCAAACCAGCTTGTTTTACACTTTTCTACATTTGTTAATGTAACTTCATTCTTTAAATTGCTAGGCTATAAAAAAAAAAATCTTGATACTCAGTCTTCTCTTTTTCTCACACTCTTCCTCTGATCCTCAGAAATTCCTGACCAATTCTCCTAAAGTTTGACCATTTCTCACCACTCCCGTCATGTCTCACCTGTGTTATTGCAGTAACTACCTAACTGGTATCTTTGTCTTTGCTGCCTCCCCTGAACCTATGCTTGTCAAAGCAGCCAGAGGACTCTGTGGGAATATAAATCAGATCCAATCACTCTTCTGCTGACTGACTCTCATTGGATTCCCCAATCACTAAGGCCCAGAGTCCTTAAGCTCACCCTTGGGGTGACCTGGCTTCTTGTTATTTCTCTTCCCACATCAGCTCCCATTGCCTCATTCCCGCCCTTGAATGCACCAGGAAGCCTTCCCCTTCTAGGCCTGGACCTTGCTGTGTCCTCTGCTTGACGGGCTATTTTCCCAGCTACTCACATGGCTCCCTTACTCACTGCATCTTTTTACTCTAATGCGCCATCTCTGCAAGACCTTCCCTGATCACTTTATCTAAAATCGTAGCCATTTCCCCTGACCTTTCCTATCCCTCTACCATGATTTATTTTTCCCCCTTGCCATTATCACTTTCTAATTACTTACCATATTTTAAAACTTATTTTATCTTCTTCTTTGGAATATAAGCTCCATGAGGGCAAGACACTGATTTGTTCACTGATGACCTCTTGTAGCTCAAACAAGGCCTGACATATAGTAAGTGCTCAAGAAATATTTGTTGAGTGAGAGAATAAATGAGTGATAGGATTATATTCCAAAGTTAATGTGAAATTCTGCTATGTAGAACACTATTCACAGTTTCCCACAGAAACGATGTCAATCATGGTAGGTAATTCCTGTAACATTTGCTCAAAATCCAAGTTACAATATGTCCCAAACTGGGCATTACCATGTCTGCCAGCTAGCAGTTGCTAATGAGACGCACTTGGAAACAACATAACATTGTGAGGGGCTGTAAAACAGGAATTACAGACTTCAGTGGGAAACTCAGAGGAAGGGGCAGTGGTTTTGGAATTGGAGTTAATTTTACAGAAGAAATGAAAGCAGGTGAAGAGGCTAGCCAAAGAACGTACACAGCCATGGGCACACAACAGTGTGGAGTGGGCAGGAGGATGGGAGGGCAGGTCTGGGTGGAAGGGGCAAAGGGGGAGGGAATGGGGGCATCTGTAATAATGTTGACAATAAAAATAAAATATAATTATTTTTAAAAAAGTAACAGTTGACCTGGATCTATAAGAATGAATGAATGGAAGTTTGCTACAGAGAGAGAAGGGAAAATATTAATGGGCAGAAGGAACAGCCTATCAGATGGCACAAGTATAAAATTCTATGGCATATTGGTGGAAAGGACAGCACGTTTTCTGTGGCTGGAATACTGCGTGCGAGAGGGGCAGGGGGCTGGAGTTGTGAAAAATGCTCTGAGCGCTGTTAGCGGGGGGGAGATGGATTCTGCCAGCGCTCAGAGCTGAATGGAGCCCTGGAGACTGGTAAAGAAGCAAGAGCTCATTTCCTCTCTTAGAAAATTTCTTAACACTTTGTGGCTGATTGGTTGTTACGGGTCTCAATTTTCTTGTTGTTGTTGTTTCTAAGCAACTCAAGAAATTAATTGATTGGGGTTGTTTCAAAGTTTAGGTAATTACTAATCTCTAAAATCTTACATACTTCTAATTCACTGTGCTAAGTAATACGCTCATTTGTCCCTTTTTTGCAGAAATGCTTGACCTCTGCAAGCCTTAGCTGAACTTGACTAAGTTTTACCCAGGCATTATCTTTGTGGCATCCACATACTCACTGGCTAAGGGCTGCCATGTTATCTTTGTAGCCATAGCCACTCAATGAAGTCAAATTTGATCTTTGGGAAGAGACTGGTGACCTAGCTGAAGACGCAAGAGATTTGCTTTTCAGAAATTCAAGTGCCAGAGTCCCAGGAGAGGGAAAAAGATGTGGGAATCAAGAATCAAAATTATCCTGAGCCTGGATCCTGAACGCTGGGTCCATAGCAAGAGGAAAAAAAAGTTAAATACAGAAGAGATTACTGTCCTGAGTTTAGGTTAAAAAAATAATTATATGACTCAAGATGAGGGAGGCGTGAGCTGGCTGCTGACTGGGGCTACGGACCACGTACTATTCTGAGGGCTCTGTGTGAGTTAACTCGTTTCAGCCTCACATCCCTGTGACACAAGGGCAGTTATTTTCCCTCATTCTACAGATGAGGAAACAGGCACCAAAATTCCCCCAACATCATATATTCACAGATGGCAGAACTGGGATTTGAACTCACTTTCTCAACAAATGTGCTTTATAACTCATGGCAACAGTTCATATGAAAACTTTTTTTTCTTTTTTAGTGAGAATTTTAGAATATTAGAGCTTGAAGGAAATGGAGAGATCAGGTTGTTCGTGGCTTTGTAGGGCTTTCTGAGCAAAGCCTTAGAGATCCCCCTCCGAGAGCAATGGGACACTGAGTGGGCAGGATCAGATGGGGCAGGGTACAAGCAGCTTCCATGGTTCTGTTTTGTGGTTGGGGATCCACGTGTAGTTTAATTTAAAGTACGAGTTCACACAACTTAAAACAACAATGACAACCGTTGATCTTGTTTTGTAGATGAGGGCACCATGGCCAAAGTAATGAGTGTAAATATGAGCCATCAGAGAACTGGGGATTCTGGAACGTAAAACCAATCCCCCCCTTTTTGACTGTATGATTCCATTTTCTTAAAAAAAAGTATTTTATTGTGGTAAGAACACTTAGCATGAGATATATCCTCTTACTAAAATTTTAAGTGTACAATACATTATTGTTGACAATAGGTACAACATTATACAGCAGATCTTTAGAGCATGTTCATCTTGCATAGCTGAGACTTTATTCCTGTTTATCAGTAACTTTCCAATTCCCCCTCCCCCTATTCCCTGGAAACCGCCATTCCACTCTTCAATTCAATGAATTTGGCTATTTTAAATGCCTCATATAAGTAGAATCATACAGTATTTGTATTTCTGTGTCTGGCTTATTTTATGCAGCATAATGTCCTCAAGTTTCATGTTGTTGTATATTGCAGATTTTCTTCCCTTTTTAAGGCCGAATAGTATTCCACTGTGTGTGTGTGTGTGTGTGTGTGTGTGTGTGTGTCACAGTTTCTTCATTCATTTATCTGTCAATGGACATTTAGGTTGTTTCCACATCCTGGTGATTGTGAATAATGCTGCAGTGAGCATAGGAGTGCTGTTATGTCTGTGAGATCCTGTTTTCAATTCTTTTTGGACAAATATCCAGAAATGAGATTGCTTGATCATATAGTAGTTCTCTTTTGAATTTTTTTGAGGAACTTCCATACTGTTTACCAAGGCAGCTGCACCATTTTGCATTCTCACCAACCGTGCAAAGGTTCCAATTTCTCCACATCCTTGCCAGCTCTTATTGTCTTTTTTTTATTATTATTAATAACCATCATGATAGGTGTGAAGCTATATATTATTGTGGTTTTGACTTACATTTTCCTGATGATTAGCGACAATGAGCACTTCTTTCATATACCATTTGAACATTTGTATATCTTCTCTGGAGAAAAATCTATTCAAGTCTTTGGTACCATTAAGAAAGGCATGTGTCACACCTACTGGGGGTTGTGTTCCATCTTGCATCACATTTGAAGTGCTGTGCTTAATTCAGGGGCTACATTTTAACTGAGATACAAAGTGGTCCTGAGGAAGGCAGTCAGGATGCTGTGGGGTCTGGAAACACATGGGAAATGACTTAAGTATTAAGGATGTACAGCCTGGAAGAGAGATTAAGGAGAAGCTTGATAGTTGCTTCAAATATAAAGGGTCATTATGTTCAAGAAGGAAAAAATTGGGAGCTCAAAATGTGTGGTCTCAAAATAAACATTAAAGAGTGCTTCAATTTTAGAATTCCCAAAATAAGAAAGGCATCTATGAGGCAGTGAGGTCCCTGTCATGAGAAACATTCAAGCCAGGCTGTGAGCATTGTGGTTCCTCCAGTGACTGGAAGGTTTGACAGGTTGGCTTGTAAGACCCCTTTAAACGGTAAGAATATATGAGTCTAAGAGGTCCTCAGTCCAAAGGGTAAACCATTAAATCTTTACACTCCATTTGATGTTACAAATACCATTTTAGATTATATTCTTTATCCAAGGTCATTTACCATGACCCTTTATATAAATCAATAGACCGTATGATTTTAGCAATTCCCAGCTGATCTAACAATATATCAATTCTAAACATAGAATACACATTAGATTTGGTTCACAGATCAGAGTTTTAGAGCTGTGAGCTATGAGTCCTTAGAGATTGTCTGGTCCAATCCTTTTATTGTAGAGATGACACAATTGAAGCTAGGAGGCACTATGTCTACTCCTGACACCTCGCTCCTCAAGGGGCATAAGGAACGCCTTTCCCCTACAGGCACAACCCAGGTTGTTTCCAAGCCGGTACTACCTAGGGCAGGACACTTAGCAGCAGTCTTTGGGTCACAACAGAGGAAGCCTAGAATTTACTGAATAATGAAAACTACAATGTATTAAGTGCCAACTCCGTATCAAGCACTATAATGGATGTTTTGCAAGCAATATAACGTAAATCTACAAAGATGGAATTATTACCCTTATGTCACAGATGAGGTAAGTGACACTTAGAGAAGTCGTACGATTTACCCAAGGTCGCATGGCTAGGAAGGTGACAGATTTCAGATTCTAATTCCCAAAGGTCTGATCCCCAAAGCCTGTGCTCTTCACCGCTTTACATTGCCGTTCAGTCATAGCCTGTGCCTACCCACCCCATCCGGACCATCGTCTTTGCTCGCCAGATTGCATCTTTCTAGTGTAGGCGTCCTCCCAGGCCACGTGTGATTTCACTGCTCCTTTTGAGTATAGGGTGTGGAACCGTTGACCTGCCTCTCAGGGCCAATCTTGGCAGCGAGGCCATCAACATACCTTTGAGGTTGTGATTCTAAGTAGTTTTCACTCTGAGTTAGACAAGGGAAAGTAACGTACTGAGGGATATAGGGTAAGTGAGAGATGTGGGACCCGAGCCCCAGAATTCTAATACCCGGCATAGTGCGTGTTTCTCTATACTTCATTCTATTTCCCCATAAAGCTGTAAATAAGATACGTACTTTTTGTTTTTTAATGAACGCTTCACAGACTAATACACTCTAAAAAGCCATGAGGTGTGTTTTATTGTCTTCTGGCGCTATCACCACACAAGCACCCAGGAGAATGAGGGTTTCTAATTGTAGGGAACCCAACATTTTTCTTCTTGTACAATGTCAGCCTGCAGGGTCATGCATTTCTCATTCATGAAGGATTTTTAAAGTCTTTATTCTGGGCCATTTGGTGCATTTTATGTTATGAACACTGAATTGTGTATATGTTGGGTGTCCTTTGTCTCGCTTATCGCCTTCTCTTAAATCATTTTTATAAAAGGTTTTACTTTTCTCTTCATTTATTTATATTTAGAAATGACTTAAAACTTAATTGTAGAGTGCTGACATTTCCCACTCTAATGGTGGGTTTGTCTGTTTCTCCTATTATCCTTCATGAATTGAAGTTCTGTTAATAGGTGCATGTGCATTGAGGGCTGTTCGTCTTCTTGGAGAAGTTGTCATCACTGAAAAAAAATGTTCCTCTTAATTCCTAATAGCCCTTGTTCTGCCTGTGGTGTTATGTGTGAAGTGAGTCTCTTGTAATCAGCGTATCATTGGATAACTTTTAAAATCCACTCTGTCCATTGCTGCCTTTGATTAGTGTATTTGGACCATTTATGTTTAAAGTAATTATTTATATATTAGACTAAGCTCGTTCTCTGATTGTATTTTTTTGTTTATTTTCTCTGTTTCTTGTGTGGTAGAATGTTTTGTATTCAATTAGGCCAAGTTCGTTCATAGTTTAGTTCAAGTAATCCTTGACTTTTGTTTTTTTTCCCTGTGCTCCCTGGTGTCTCTTCCATATTTTCTTTTACATTTCCATGTGAATTTTGGAGTCACAGCATTCCTTGAAAGGCTGCTGATGTTTTTAATTAAGATCGCATGTATCTATATATAAAACATAGGACAACTGATATTTTCGTGGTAGAGAGGCCTGTTATCTATAAATAGGATAGACATTTTTATTTCTGTAGTTCTTGTCTTTCACTTTTGGTTTATACTTTCTTCATGAAAACGTGACCCATGTTTTGATGCATTTGTTTCTGGGTACCTTATATATTTTTTGTGGCACTTAAAATGATATAGTTAAGACATTTTTAAATTTATTACTATTATATGGAAGCACAGAATTTGTATATGGGTTTTAGTCTAGCTGCTGCCAGGTTTTCTTACTAAGTCTAGAAATTTGTCTGCAAAATCATTTGTGTTTTCTATGTAGACAATCATGTCATCCGTGAATAATGACAATCTTGCTTCTACTCCAACCTTTATAGCTTTTATTCTCTTAAATACTACTGTCTGGTTAGACTCTCCTCCAGTGTTGAATAGGTGTCATTTTTATTAGGCAACCTTATGCTGTTAATGATTTTACAGAAAATAATTCTAACAATTCTCTATTGAGGTGCTATTTCCTTCAGGCGTTTGGTAAGATGCCATGTACTAGGTTTAGGAAGATATTTTGTACATATGTCTATTTTCAGAATACAGTTCATACTAATCCCATAAAATGAACCGAGAGCCAGAAATTGTTCCCAAGATTGGAGATATCACACAGAACAGAACGGATAAAAATCCCTCCCCTTACATATCTTATATTTTATTCTTCCTTGAATATTTGGTAAAATTTACCTATAAAACAGTTCAAGATCAGTGCTTTCTTTGTGGAACATTTAAAAATGATTGTCCTAGTGTCTTTTATGGTAATTATTTTTGTTTTTATTTAAAGCCAGTTTTGATAAGTTAAATTTATCCAAGAATTAGTAAATTTCTCTACATTTTTACACATATTGGTATAAAATTAGCAATAATAATCTATATATTCTACCTCTTGGCTGCATGAAGAGTCATGTCCCTTTTTTATTTCAAATATTAATTCTTTTCTATATATGTCTGTCTTGATTTTTGAATTTTTATTTTGTGTTGTTTTTTTTGCGTAGAAAATATATTTACATGGTTAAAATTCAGAAGGTAGAGTGATACACAATAGAAATATCTTCTCATTCTTTCCTTCCTGCCACTAAGTTGCTCTCTGATCAGTAATGTTATCAATTTCTTATATAGCTTCCTAGATAAGAATTCTTGACTTATAAGTAAATATAAGCAAATATAAATAAGTAGTTTTACATTTTCCTAAGTGATAGCATACTTCACATGCTTTTGTTCTCCTAACCTTTGGCACTTAATCTATGTGTTGGAGATACTTTTTTATTATCAAGAAATAATGAGTTTTCCCATTCTCTTTTATAGATGCATAATATAATCCTGTATGACTGTATATAGTTTGTTTTCCCAATTTTTTAATCAAAGGACATAAGATTATATTCAGTATTTTGATACTAAAATCAATGCTGCAATAAACAACTGTGTACATGCATTATTTTACACGTATGCAAATGTATCTTAGAATAAATTCCTTGAAGTGACATTATTGGATTAAAGAGTGTAGGGAACATATTTTATTTTTTTCATTTTGCATGGGTGAGATGTATATATGTTATAAAATTTAAAAGAAACAAAGGGGTAAATGGCCACAAACAAGTCTTCCTCATCTCTTTCCCCAAGTTCCTCTTTGAGGGGCAATGAGACGCATCTTCCTAGAGATGCTCTGTGCATGCACAAGTGTACATGCGTATACAGTATAAATTCTCTTACGGCTCAGATTGTGTATCCCTGCGTGGGTATTAGAGAGTTTTTGCTAATTTCTTGGCTACAAAATAACCACGAGACTTAGTGAATCCACTCATTTTAGAAACATATTTTTTGTTGTCCCAGTGTTCAGACGGGTTTATACCAGCATTCTTTGGACCTCATTAGGATAAATAATATCTCCCCAGTGACTTTTATTGTGCCCATTTGTGGGTTACAGACTATTTTTATGAATTTTCCTTATCTACATATGGTTCCGTTGGCCTTGTTTGCCACCTTACACCTCCTCACTCCGTGTCATCTTGGGGATCCTTTTCATGTTCCTCCTGCATTGAGCTGTTATTTCTGTTGTGTTATCACTGTTTTCTAGAGTTACCTCTTATTTAAATTTATGTATATATTTACTTTGTATTTCATTCATATTCTTTTCTGTATGTCAGAACTTTTTTCTGCTCTTTTTTTATTTTTCCCTTCTTGAGACACTTTTAAATGCTCTTTAGTAAAGGTCGAATACTGGTAAACCCAGATTTTTATAGTTTAAAATATCTTTATTTCATCTCTGTTCCTGAGACATAGCTCATATTAGCCTACAATTTTAGGTTGATGCAGTAAAACTCTAACATAATGCAATAAGTGTGAGCTTAAATATTCATTTCTATAAAATGCAGGGTCACATTATTTTAAGGTGAAAATGACTTCATTGAACCGAGGTAGCTGGGAGTTTTCAAATTCTAGCTGTAGGATCCAAATCTGTCTAGATCCGAGCATTATTTATATACAATCTGGTGGCTGTTTCATGTACTTCAGCTTAAGTATTGGTGGAGACAATTCTGGGTCCCCTGACTGGCTGAGATTTCTAAGAGAGTAACAATGATTTTAAGCATCTCCTAGTTAGTTGGGGAGATTGAAATTCATCTTTTTTCCCCACTCTCCCCACCTCTTTAACCTTTGATGTGTACAAGATAAGAACTTGAGTCAGAGAAGGAGCCTATCTTCAATTTTGTAATGTACGTATTCATTTTATGAAGAAATGCATTACTGCATGAGACTTCACTGTACTCATTTTTTGTGATCATTTAGGGAAGACTGTACTGTTACACTGTCTCTTGGCTTCTCTGCTGCTGTTGAGATGTGCGTTGTCGAATTCATTATTATGACTATGCAAGGCACCTTTCTCATCTCCGATTGCTTTTGAGGTCTTCAGCTTATCTTTGGTGTCCTGCAGATTTACTGTGGTGAATCTGAGAATTGCTGAGATTCCTAAAATGAGATTTCATGTCTTTCAACAGCTCTGGAGAATTCTCACCAATTGACTTTTGAGTATTGTTTCTCTTCTAGTTTCAGCGTCTTTCTGGAACTATGATTATACCTATGTTTGACCTTTTGACACTGTTCTCTTGAGTTTATTAATTTCTCTTTCATGTTTCCTATTGTTTAAATATTTCTGAGTAGCACTCTACATTTTTCGTACTCTCTAGTTTTCCCTTTGACGTATTTATTCTGCTTAATCTTTTCATTGAGCTTTTTATTGAGGTATAATTAACATACAATAAAGTACACAGTTCTTATGTGTTTCGTGTGATGAGTTTAGACAATTGTATATAGCCATGTCACAACCATCCATAACAAAATAAAAAACATTACAATTAGCCAAGAAAGTTTCTTGGTGCCTCTCTCCAGTCACTTCTGTTGAATTTTTCATTTATTTCAATGTTTATTTCAAGAAGTTATATTTGGTTGTTTATCAAATCTTCCTGGTCATGTTTGATAGTTTATTGCTTTTTACTTATTTTATAAATTCCTTTCTCCGATTATTTCAACATACTTAAAATAGTTATTTCATAATCCTCCATCTGATAATTCCAATATCTGGAGTCTGTTTCATTGCTGTCACTATTGTTCCTAGCTGATTTTTTTCAAATGATGGCTTTGTAACCCTGACTTTTTGTGACTTGTATTGCAAGGTTATATTTATTGGAACATTCTGTAGGACGTTTTCGAGGCCAGAATTGATCTTTTTTCCCCCCAGAACATTTTGTGCTTGCTTTTATTGTTTTATAATATTGTCTTTGAACTCTAATTTTTTCCCCTTTGAAGGTATCATTTTTATTACTATTCATCAACAGAGAGATCAGTTGTGTATAAGTTTTTGAAGATAAGAATTATTATTTATTTAAAATAACATTGCTTCTCTTTTGTTGATTCCTCTCGAATGTGTAATATAACTGTTGCATGTTTTTGTTCATATTTTTTCACTCAGTTCTTTGTTTTGGTCTGGGAGTCACGGCTGCTCACAGTGTTCAGCTTTTAAGAGTAAGGTCTCAGAAATCACAGGCTTCCTGTCTTGTGATCCAGTGATCACAGTCACAACGGCTTTCTCACCTTTTTTCGGCAACCTTCCTTGGCGAGGGGTTAAGCTCAGAGACAATAAAAATAAGGTGTCAGCATTGTTTCTTCTTAAACTTCTCTTCCCCTGGATGCAGTAATGTCTACCTGCTTCTTCCAAACCTTTTTGACCAGTGGCCTGCTAACCAGCCTCGCCTGGATACTTGCTTTTAAGGATCTTATTGAAGAACTGAGCAGCTCCCAGAACCCTCCTTCACCTTAGTCCAGATTTCTCAGCGTTGTCACATCTGCCCCATTGTTTATAGCTGTTTGCTTACTTCATAGACTATGAAAGTTAAAAAAAAAGAATTGCTGTTGTTGTTGTGTTTGTGAGTTTAGAAGGAGATTTGTAGGGTAAAAATGCCCTTGCTCTTCTAGCTTTATATGGGAATCCCCGTATAATGTTTAATAGTTTAAAAATGAATGTAAACGAAGTAACCAGTTTGGGAACAGCAACTATGGGAGAAACCAAAGGACTAAAATTGTTTGGATTATTTCAACATGTGTTTTACCTCTTCCCTGGAGTCCCTTATCTGCTCCTCACTAACACAGAATTAATTGGTAACATTTTGACGCCTGTACTTACAGCCTGGCTAAGTCAGATCGTCACGGTTCACTTGGGCAAAGACGGCCAACTTTAAGCCAAAGTCACACTTGACCTTCCATGGGGTCGAGTGGCCGTTCACTGTACAGCAGCCGCATATCCGTGAGTCCTGGGTGCCCCTGACCCAGGGAGGCCGTGTGGCTGGTTCTCACCCACGGAACGTCACCGATGCCACTTCAAGGCCAAGGATATTAAGAAGAGGTGTGACTCGTTTGCCGTCTACTTTCCCATCTGCCAGAACAGAACAGATGGCTTCAAGGCTCTAGAGGAAAGCCACAAGATGTTCGAAGGAACTTGGGTCTTTCAATCACCCAGCGGAGAAAGGGAGTTTATTCACCAGGAATACCTAATTTAGAATGCGATCTAAGTAAGAGATACACTTTTATTTTGTAAGGGTGCTGAAATTTTGAACGGGTTTATTATAGCCGTGTGTGCTACCCTAACTTACTTAGTCTAGGTGTTCATCCTGAAAGACCCATTCTGTTTTTTGGGTTTTTTTGGCCGTAAACACTAGGAATTCACACGAGATTTTCCATTGTGCATCATTCCAACCATCATCTTTTTTTTCTTTTTAAAAAAATATATCTTTATTGATTTCAGAGAGAGGAAAGGAGAGGGAGGGAGAGAGAGAGAAACGTCAATGATGAGAGAGTCACTGATCAATCCGCAACCGGGCATGTGCCCTGACCGGGAATCGAACCCCGATCACCTGGATCCTAGGTCGACGCTCAACCGCTGAGCCACGCCCGGCCGGGCTGACCATCATCTTTAATGCTCATCCAATTTTGAGTCTTTGAATGAGGTTGCCTCCTGACACGTAACTTTTTAAAGTTTTATTTTATTTTATTTTGTATATTGCCTGGGAGCTGCTTTTCTAACATGTTAATTAAGAAAGCGCGTTTCTATGCCGTCTGCAACATTTCTATATAAGGGCAGAAATGCATCTTATCTTCCTCTTGAGACATTTTACAGAATGCTTTTTCAAAACCCCAGAACTTCTGGATATTTTATGTCGGCTCTATTTTCCTCTCCCAAAAGTTATTTTTATTTAATATCTTCCCGAGACTTGATACATAGTCTAGGGCTATGCTTTTAAACCCTGCAGTGTTCTCTTCCAAGGGTTCTGATGAAACGTGGCCTTCTGACTTTCTTCCCTCTTCTGAAGGGAGAGCACAATGGACCCCTGGCAGAGATCTCTCTATTTCGATAACAATAGTTATCATGACAATTTTAGGAGAGGATAGTCTATTAGTGAATTGTGGACTCTTGCTATAAGTGGATAGAAACAAAGGGTTTAATTGAGTTGATGGGGGGGAGGTCAGTAGACAATGTTTCTCTGACATCCCAAATCTTCCTACAGGCTCTGCTCACACATCAGGCTGACTGTCCTGGAAGATGAAGAGGAGAATGGATTGGGTGACAGCAGCCGGGAATTTTCTTAGGTGCCTGTATGCAGTGACTGAGTGGGCAGGGGTTGCTGTTCCTGGCACTGAGATGTAGCAGGTGCAAACAGACAAAAGCAGGGAATTTGTCTTGAGAATGACAGGGGGCATGGCAGGGCTTGGCACAAAGAAACTTACAAGGCCGGTGGTTCTGTGCCCTGGCAGTTTGTCTTGATGGGTCTCCCTGGAGCGTGCCCTGCCTGCTCCTTAGGACCAGTGGAGAGGAAGTCCATGCTCTGTCCTGCCTCCTTCAGGCTTATGAAGGGGCCACTCGCTCTTCCCTTTAAAGTTTCAAGTGTTTGATGTAGAAATCGCTCATGGTGAAGCATTTCCCACTGGTTTGACAAGGCACAGGGGTTAATTAAAGTTGCAGAAACAGACAGGCTGTTTGGTTTTTCCTTACAGCTGGGCTGGGAGGCCACAGTCCTGGAGGTTTGAGCACAAACTTGGAGGGCCTCCCAACTGGAACGGAATCAAAAGCGTCTGTGGTCTTAGGTTTGTTTACTTTTCCGGCCCTCTGGTTGTTAGGGAGGCAAGAGGCACGGCATGGCCATGACCCAGAGTCAGGTTAGCACTGGGAGGAATTTTATGCAAGTGAGATCAGCAACATGCTGGTTGTTTACCCTGAAGTGCACAGGGGGTGAGGGCTGGGCCAGCTGTCTGAGACATTTCCCAGAAGCCCCCAGTGCAGCTGGGTTCTCCTCTCCCTGTGCCAGGCAGGCCTATCATTATTAGATCACACTGCTCTCGGCCATGTGACAAGCATACTATGGGGCAAATAATACAGTAAAAAAGAATGGAAAAGGAACCGCATTTTCTTTTCTTTTATTCTCGTTGCAGAAAGCCTGCTAGTGTTATGCTAAAATCTGCCTATTGATTTGGGTATAAATAGCCCCCATTTTCTCATCCAGATGCATCCTCACGCCCCTGTGTACAGGGTTAGTGATTCTCTGTTGTGTCTTGGGAGTAATAAGAAGATTCCACTAGCAAGAATGCAGGCAAATCAGCTCAGCTGAGATTACATAAAAGGAGAGGGAAAATTGAAGAAAGTACGTAATAAACCTCAATATCTAGTTGAGTATGATTTTTAACAAAAGGCTCTTGCATCTAGCTCAGTGACTTCAGATCTTTCGATAGTAGCTAAATGCATTTTACTCAAACTTTCCTAGTCCCGGGCAGGAGCCATTTCAGTATGCAAGGTAATTCTTCTGGAAAGCCTTAAGCCACTAAAATCAAAGGTTTAGGGATAGATTTCAGCTTCTTGGTGGTTTGTACTTGGAACTTTAGAGGCTTGGGCCCTGCTAATGAGGAACGGCATATCTTATGGGAGAAGTCCCACATCCCAGATCTGGTCTTGATAGACCTGGTAAACCTTTGATTCATCCCTGTATTTTTACTGTTCCATAGCTCCACTATTCTTGGACTCCAATGCCTGCCAATTCATTTCGTATTTATCTCAGCCCCTGCTCTGTTTCATCAATGCTCCCCATACCTCTTTCCCTGCAGCCCTTAGATATTTCAGCCTTGTAGAAAAGCTTTTCCCAAGCCTGCTCTCATCCAGTCTATGAGATACTGCATAAGGAAAGACTTCATGGTCAATTTAGGTGGAGAAATGTTGCGTACTACACACCTCTCTTAGAAATTCATAATGCACTTTTTAATAGGCACTGAAGGAAAGTTATTTGCTCTTGTTTATATGAATATATGTATATATTTAATATCAAAGTACCCATTAGCCTTCTAAGAATTACTAGTTTTCAGAATTTGCTTTGGGCATTGCTACTACTATTCCCACAGGCTGAAAGATCTCGTCTAGACCCCTAGACATGCAGGTTACTGAGATAATGGCAATGGATCATCAAATCCTCTGAAAAGGCTTAATTTTTTATTAAATTATAGTTGACATACAATATTATATGAAAAGGCTTACTTCTGAAGGCAGAGGATGAGCACTGGCTAATCGTGTAAGTAGAAATGAAAGGAATCAAATGTTCAGTAAAGCATGGACTGGCTAGCATAAGCTACATTGGCTGCTGTCCATATGGAGAGGGCTGAAGTAGGGATACCCTTGGTCCTGTTAAAAACAGTTCCCTGGCAGAGCCCCTAAAAGAACTGCTCAGAGAGTGAATTCTCGGTGCTGCACGGGATGCCTAGATGCAATCCCTGTGTCGTACAACTGCGTAAGAGACAACATGGGGGAAAGAGGCACATACTAGACAGAGAATTAATGGACACGGGCTTTGATCTCACTGCTCCCACAGATTTGCTGTGTGAGCCTGGCAAGCCATTTAATCTTCCCATACCTTATTTGTCAAATAAGATGATTGGACAGGATGCAGGTTCATTCCCAGTTCTAAAAGTCATACTATATAATGACTCTCCAAGTTGGCCTTTGTGTCAGCACAGAAGAAATCAAACCAATGCATAGTTGCCCCAGGTCTCCTGGCTTCTCCGGGCCCCTTTGGTTCTTGGGAGATGGTATGCTTCCGAACCACCTGCGATGCACTAATTGGCTAGAGCATTCCATCCTGAGTCAGTAACAAACCACAATTTTAGGAAAGGAGAAAGCACCTCAGACAGGTATATTACATGCATTTTGTAATTTTTAGTTACCTCGATTAAGAGGGCAGTTTTCCTTTGCCTTCTAAAAGGATGGAGCTTTTACTCATGTGTTTAACAAACATTTAATTAATAAGTACCTATTGTGTTATGCACCAGGTTCTGTCTAGGCACTTGGGATACTGTGTGTGTGTGTGTGTGTGTGTGTGTGTGTGTGTGTGTGTGTAAGGGAAACAAAAAGACAAGATTTCCTACTCTCAAGGAGCTTATATTTCAGTGGAGGGAGACAGATAATAAACAATATACTCAATAAATCAATAAAGTATGTAGCAAAAAATAAATGATATAGTATGTTAGAAGATGACAAATTCTACAGACAAGGGTGAGGGGCGTGGAGGGCTGTGATTATAAATAGCGTAGTTAGGGTAAGCCTCATTGAGAAAGGGACCTTTGAGCTAAGACCTGAAGCAAGTGGAGGAGGGAAGCACATGCCACTCTGGAGGGAGAAGATGCAGGCAGAGGCGCCAGCCAGTGCGGAGGCAAGAGCGTGCCCGACAGTCTCCCGGGACAGCGAGGCAGCCTGTGAAGCTGGAGTGTGGAGTAGGTGGCATGTTGAAGTGAGGGAGTCTGACTGGACAAAAAGACCATTAATCCTACTGGAGAAACTTCCATCCCAACAGCAGCGGAGCCTGGCCTCAGGCTTCTTTGCCTTGCAGGAGTCCCTGAGGAGTGCGGGTCCCTGTCTGACCTGTGGTGCTCAGTTGGCATCTGCAAATCAGAATATCCTCTCCCCAGCAGTAAAGTTTCCAGCCTTGGCATCTGTAACAGCCTCCCTGTAATTTATACATTTTGTGGTGAGTTTAAATGCTGACTCTATCATTATCTGAGTTTATTATTGTTGCCATTTGCACGTGTTGATGGGGGTAGGGGTAGGAGGGCAGGAAACCTCTGGGCGGATTCCGAGCTGGAAGCCTGCATGAAGACTCTCCGCGTCCTTACTTCTCCCCGATCCTCTGCCTTCCTCAGGGCCGGGCAAGGCCAGCTGTCCATAAAGTGTGCAACAGGCAGGGTTCTCAGGGGCCCTGCTGCCCCTTTGTGTCCGCCTCCTTTCTTGGGCCTTCCACGCCCCTCCCCCCGCTTTCCTGACTTCTAAGTACTCAGTACAGTGCAGCGAACCTGCCTCCCTCCCCACCCGCGAGCCATCGGCACCCACTCAACCAGCAGCTGATACGTTTGCTCACATTAGCAGAAGCCTGGCCGCTACTGCTCGTGGTGGGGGTGGGGGTTCAGAATTCTGCTTTTCGACCAAGAATGAAAGAATTTCTCTTTCGAGTTGCCATGTCATGTGCCATGAAGTTGAAATGGAGAGGGTAGGGGGTGTTGGAGAGACTTCTCATCATCCTGAAACCTCAAAATTATTACCAAATGGTTGGCAGCTACGTACTCAGAGAGCCAACCTTGACCCCTGCGGCCTGCTTACCCCCAAGTCAGCTCTCCCTGAGACCCGATTTCCCTAAGTCACCTTCCCCACAGGAGTTCAATGCTCTGTTTGTTCTTTCTCCCCCTCTCTCACTGTCTCTCTGGCTAGGAAACCTTCTCTAGAGAGTTCGCTGTAAAGGTAAATGTGCCTGTGAACCTTGGTATTGCTCTTGGGGGCCAGGAGGCAGCTCAAGCATTAAAGGAGGGGTAGAAAGAATCGTTGCCCAGTGACCAGCAACTTGGTTGATTTCACAAGACCGTGTTTCCCGTGCTGCTCTCGCTGTGAAGCAGTTTGCACAGATGCCCCCACTGGATTGGATCCGAGCACTCATCACGACGGACGGCCCCAGCGGATCACGGCCAGGTCCCTGTGCCCTTGCCCTTGTCTGCTGGGCTGCAGTCTATGAGCGGGGAGTCGGAGCCACGCATTCTAAAGATTCAGTGTGAACAACCATGTCTGTCTGTCTCTTCTCCCCAAATTTCACCCCTTTAGATTTTTTTTGCAATCAGCAATGGGTCTAATCTACATTTCTTTGAGAAGAGGCACTGCCAGCCTACTGAGAATATTGAACTGAATGGAGGTATGACAGATATTAGCTCTGCAAAACCTTAGAGGAGCTAAAGTGAGTAAGTGCATAAAAATGACCCATTTGTGATCTTTCTCCCCCTTGTCCTTGCCATCAGCATCACCACTCCCATCATCATCATCGTCGGCATCATCATAAGTTAATACAATAACCACCGGTTTTTGAATATTTATTATTTTGTCACTCTCACGAGTATTTCATAAAAATAGACTCTTTAAACTGCCTCAATCATCTTTAAAAGGCAGGTATTACCCCCATTTTTCACAGGTGAAAAAGCAGAGTGTTGGAGGGGTTTAGTAACTTGCCTCAAGCCTAAGCCAACCAAAATAAACAAAGGTTTCTATAATCAAATTAAGCCACCTCTGCATCACCCTTAGCCTGAGCCCTCTTTCTCTTTGTTGGGTCCCTTTCTCTGTATCTCAGTAGTGACATTTGGCTGGCTCCTGGGTGGGTGGGTGCCTACAAACAATGGATGAAAATACTTCTTTGTTAGTGAGTCTAATAAATACCACCTCCTCTGAGAAGCCTCCCTATCACCAAGGCACAGAGCTCCTTCCTCTGTGTTTATTTCTAGTTCAATTAAAAATACTGTTCATATTATTAACAGTGTGCTCTATGCCATGCTTACACAGCCTTTCCTTACAAGTACCAGGCTTTGTTCTAAGACTAGCATTTATTGACTCATTTAATTTTCCCAATAACCTTGCAAGGTCTGTACTGTTGTTATCCCCATGACACAGATGAGGCACAGAGAGAGCAGAAAATTGCTCAAGATCATCTAGCTAGTAAGTGGCGGAGCCGGGATTAGGGACCTAGTCAACTTGGTGCCAACACCTGGCCTTAATCACCCCCCTTTCAGCGGTGGCCTTTACCTGTTCACAGGGCTCTTGGCTAGTTAGGTTGTGACCTGAGGGCAGGGAGTGTATCTTGTATATCTCTTTGCTCTCAGCTCTGGACTCGTGGCCTAGCACCTAGCAGGCACTTAGAAATTATTTGTGGAGGGAGCGAATGAAAGAAGGGTGTCTGTGTGTGTGGGGACAAAGCACCCAGGTGTGTCTCTTAGCTTCGAGACACTTAGTTGCTGCCGGGACACTTTGTTTCAGGACAGAGGGAGTGAGAGAGGCAGGGGAAGTATCCCAGAACAAGCCTGTTTGACAGGGGCCTTCTCTGGCATTGTCCCTTCTCTCCTCTCTTCTATTTGCTTCTACAAACCTGCCCTGATTTTCCCCACACGGGTTGTTATTCGGTCTCCTTTGTCCTGTCAACTATATCTCCACTGTGGCGCCTGTCTCGCCTCCTCACAACAGTCTATTCGCCTGTGTTGCCCCTGCCACCATGCCACCCTGCCACCCTGCCTCCCTGCCACCCTGGCAGTGAGCTCCTGGAGCGAATGACCTGGTCGTCTTCCCCTTGTTCCCAGCGTCTGGAGCGGGGCCTGGCCCACGAGGGGCCCTCCAGGCGCGCCCCCAAGAGAGAGACCGCTTAGCCACTGCTGGACCTGCGGACCGGTGGGCAGAGGAAGTACAGGAAGGAATTGTCCAATATTTGGAGAAAAAACAACAACTAATTTCTGGCCCAGGGGACTGAGAATCATTTAGAACTCATTTCTCATCCTCTCTCCTCTCTTCCCTCCAGCTCTTGTCATTTGATAAGCGATACAGACAAATTCTTCTCCCAGGATCGGTGAAAAGAGGCTGAAGAGGTAGTTGGGCTGGGCGGGGGTAGGGAGTTAGAGGAAACATAAAACAATAAAGATGATTTAATTTATATCTGATCACAGCAACCAGCTGGCTGTGCCATCAATTATTACACCCTGGAAGTTATTAAAGAGCACCTCTGCCATCGGCACCTTATTAGCTAGGGATTTATGGGGCTCAGAGCCACAGCAGGAAAACCTGATATTTTGCTCAGAACATCACCCGTGATGTCTGGGTTGTCTGTCTCGCAGCCCTGTCTCTTCTCGAATATTCTCATTCTTTGGCCCCATCGCCCCATGCTCGACTCTCAGAATGCTCCACCCTAAGCAGCCTCACTCTCTTGTGTCTCTTACACCTGTGGCTGTAATATTCCTGCTTCCCAGGTGCTCTGGGCTCATTCAAACACTTCTAGAGTTTTCTGTGTCGTAAATCACCTCCTTTGATCTACTTTTTAGGAGGAAAAAAACCAGAAATTGAGAGAAACATTGATGCAAGAGAGACACATGGATTGGTTGCCTCCCGCACGTGCCTTCACTGGGGCCAGGAGGAACCTGCGGCCCAGGTACATGCCCTTAACCGGGAATCGGACCAGTTACTCTTTGGTGCGCCGGCCTGCGCTCTAACTGCTGAGCATCCCTCCCTTCCACTCTCTAAAAATCAATGGGAAAAATATCCTTGGATGACGATTAACAAAACAAACAAAACTGGACACTGGATTTTATTTCCTGCAGGTCTCGTGTTGTAGCGTGAGTCTCAGAGCCCGAGCCCTTAGTCCCCGTGGCCCCCGCTTCCTCTTTCCTTCTGGGGCCCCCGTGCAAGTGGGTCTTACACCTCACCTAAGGAAACCTGCAGTTTTCTTACTCGGGTAACGTAATGGACTTCATACAAGTGAGAAAGCTGCCTTGACATTAAAGGCACGTTCCTTTTTAACACAGTTAGATGCTTTACTCATCCCTAGAAGCAATTTCTTTCTAATTATAACCAATCATTATGTGTGATATCAGAGAAACCCACCAAATTGCATTTTAAAATTTGAAATCTGCAAAATGAAGAATAATGATATAGAGCCATTTATGTCAACTCAAGACGGT
Organism: Miniopterus schreibersii; assembly: GCF_964146895.1. NCBI lineage: Eukaryota > Metazoa > Chordata > Mammalia > Chiroptera > Miniopteridae > Miniopterus > Miniopterus schreibersii. Next base: position 18,795,369 of record NC_138119.1, on the reverse strand, counting down.
CGTTGAATTTTTCCTTTGAAGACAACATTTTCTAAGAACTAAAAGTGTTTCCACATTTTGATCCCTTAAAGTACCAAAGTGACAACACAGGCAGGAAGAGATGACACAAGAAAAGTGGCAATTTAGTTATTTACCCAGCAATGCAGAGTTAGGTGTTATTAATGAGCGGCGAGATCACACTTGACATTTTACAAAGTGACTTACAATCACACCTGTGCATGCAGCCACACACACACTCACTCACACACACACTCACTCACACACACACTCACACACTCACTCCGTGTGGAACAGAATGAGAGGAGAGAACAGCCTGGGTCTCTCCCTCAGGGGCAGAATCTACTGTAAATAAGATGGAATAAGAAAGGTACAAGCATGAAATGGAGAGATCGGGCATTCCGTCCATGAATGGTGAGAAGTGGCTGGGCTAGGTTTCCATGCATTCCCCAAAACCACTCTATTTCCAGGGGCATGTGCATTTACATCATTTTACAAGTCCCCAGGGGGTCCTGATTGCCCTTGGTGCTCTGACGGGAGGTTGAGGGAATGAAGCTGTGAGTGGGAGCAGTGTCCCAGCAGGTCCAGACATTCATGCTTTCGCTGGGCTGCTGATCTCACCACGTCTCAAACAGCAGCTAGGCGAGGTGGGTGGTGAATTTTGCTCTTTATTGCTTTATTTTTTCCAGCTTCACTGAGGTGTAATGGACAGATAAAGTTGGTACATAGTTAAGGTGTACAACGTGATCACTTGGTAGATGTAGTACACATTGTGAAATGATGACCACAATCAAGCTAGTTGGCACACGCATCACCTCACGTAGCTACTTGTTTTGGGGGTTTTTTTGGTGATAATACTTAAGAGCTAGTCTCTTAGCAAATTTCAAGTATACATTGCTGAATTAACTATAGTCACCATGCTGTACGTTAGACCCCCAGACCTTACTCATAACTGAAAGTCTGTAGCTGTTGACCAACATCTCTGCCTTTCACCCAACCCCTAACCCCTGGCAATCACCAGTCTATTCTCTGTTTCTGTGAGTTCAACTTTTTCAGATTCCACATGTAAGTGAGATCACACAGTACTTGTATTTCTGTGTCTGGCTTATTTCACTTAGTATAATGTCCTCCAAGTTCATCCATGTTGTTGCAAGGAGCAGGATTTCTTCCTTATGGCTGAATAATATTCTATTATTCAGGAAACATTCATTGGGTACCCAATATAGTGACAGAGCCCTTTCACACGTTGGACATGCCCCAGGGTATGAGACACGGTCCCCACCCTCAAGGAACTTAATTGTCGTCAGGAAGACAGTATCCACAGCAATCGCTGCCTGGAGCAGCTGCTGCTTTCAGGGAGGTGTGTGGCCCCCGTGGTCCACTATGGTTTCTGGCATCACTTAAGATACCGGTATGTCTTAATACCTACTGACTTCTCTTGTTTCAGTTCCCTGCCTGGCCCCCGGGACATTTTGAGTTTATATCCTCTGAGCTACAACTTGACTATTACAGATTAAGAACCTACTGGCTTTCCACAGTGAGAACAGGCGTGATTTCAGGCTCCCAACCCCCATCCAGCCCAATACAGCCTTTGGCTATTAGAGGAGGAAATAAATGGGACTTTCTGATCAGGACAGATGTGTGAGGAGACACATTTAGACAAAGTGGGGACATTGCAGATCACAACCGAAGGACGTCAGGGTTGCGGGACACCGGAGGAGGGGGAAGGGCAACTTTAATCGGGAGAGCGATTATGAAATCTAATTAGCCTCTCATTTTCATTTGCAGAAGGAACATTTAATTCACTTAACACCACTCCACAGATCCTTCTACTCTCATCTGTACCCAGGGGAAAACACATTCCAGGGTAATCGAGCATTTGGACAGCAGCGGAATACTATAGAGAGGGCGTGTAGCTGAGAGTGGGGAGGGCCTGGGTCCCAGGCTTGGCTCTGCCTCTACCGGCTCTGTGACCCTGGGCACAGTGCCTCACCCCTAGGGGAGCCAGTGCCCATCTGCTAAGTATGGAGATTGGATTAAAACATTTTAAAGGTCTCTTTAACTCCAAAATGCAATATTTGTCTTTCAATGCCCATCTCCATACTATGGCTTAGTAAGGTATACAGTTAGGATTTAAAGTTTGAGTTTTAGAATCAGTGGCAACCCGACCCACTTTGTTAGCCTTTTTTCTCAATCTATAAAACTAAGACAATAATATTCGTATTTATTTTATAGAATTATTTTGTGTACTAAGTGGGCTATGTATTTAAAGAGCTTTGTGTTTCAAGTGTTTAGCTACTATTATCTAGTTCTCTTGTTTAGCATAGAGTTTCAGAATAACTTGGATATTTTACCTAAAACTTAAAAAAATATGGGATGAGCAATTTAAAAACAAAACCCCACACAAAATGCCTTGATGACATGGCTGGGGAGGTTGAATGGGGGTGAGCTAAGTAATGGTGTGAACTGAAATAGGTCGGTGGAAATGAAGTATTTAATGTGGGAATAAATGAAGTTGCCACCCAGAACTAACAGCCAGGGTCCTGGCTGGGCTGTAATTAATGAATGCAATGGCTGAGATTTATAAGGATATTTTAAGAAGTGAGTGCACTGCACGGAGCCCTGGGTTTTACGCCTGGGCTGGAGTAAGATCGGTGGGGAATCCATTAGGCCGAAGACTTAATTGGTGAGGATGAGACTTTGTCCCCAGTGTTGGGGCTCTTGTGTGGCAGATGCCAGGGATGCCTGCTCTGTCTAGAGGCCTGGGGATGTGGGAAAGTTGATCGCTTGGAGCCAGAAGAGGAAGAATGGTGGCCCACACCTCTTTTCCTGATAGAAAATGCAGAGAAGAGACTCCCAACCCAAAATGTTTTTAGGGAACCTTCTCTTTTAATGAGATATCCCAGCCAGCAGGCCACAGGAATCCTCCCTTCTTCAGGAAGACTTTGGACAGGGCCGCCCTGAGCATGGAGGACATCCTTTCCCAGAAGCATGGTCACCTTGAGGGGGTGCATGCTGGGTGCTGGAGGCAGCAATCAGCAAGTCACAGGCCTCCGCAGATGGCTTTGTTTTGGACAGGACACCTCGTGCTGGTCCAGAGTGCATTCCAGGTGACCCATTTGCACCCTGAGGCCCCACAGTATGCTGGGATTTGCTCTGTGACTTGCCTTGTTTTCATCAGTTGCAGAGAGAGGTGACTTCTAGGACCTCGGTTCTGCGGTGGGATGTGGGGATAAAAAGCACATATATGATTTCAGTTCGCCTTTCACTTGGTGCGCGAGGAGGGCTGAGGAATCAGCATGGCTTGCCGAGTCTCCCTGGCCTTTACTTCTACTATCCTAGGCCAGAGAAACGCCCAACTCAGGCTCCCCCTGGGAAAGGCGGTTCTCCATTTTCCCTTGGTCTGTGCCTAACGCTTTTATGCGGCACGAGCTTTGTTCATATTGTTCCTTCTGCCTGGATGTCCTGCTCCCAGCAGCCCAGCTGAGCTCCTTTAAGGGTCTCCTGACTAGCAGTGACCTTGGCTATATACAAACCTGGTGCACCTTGCTCTCATCGTTCATGGGTTTCACACCTGGCTCCCTCCAGGTCATTTGCTTCTACTTTTTGTAGCTGCCTGGCCCTCCCCCCCCCCCCTTCTTCATAGTTCACTTATGAAGTTCTTTAATTCTGCCTCTTATCAATACTTTCTTTGTGGAATACTTATCAACTACCTACAAGTTTCAGTCACAGATCTTTAGCTTTGTTTTCTGGGTATGATTTTATAGTTCTTTCTCTGTAATGGTTTCCTCCATGGGCAGAGCACCTGGTGGTGACACCTGTCCCTCCATCATCCCGTGTGTTTGTGTGCCAGTGCACTCCATGCATGTGTATGGAATTCGATATTCTTAAATAATTATAAAATAGTTGTCATTCATTGTATGTTGACCAGGTACTGTGCTGAACACTGCAAAAATGATCTCATTGTATCATAAATCACACTCATATTGTGCCCATTTCACATAAGGAAACAAAGGCGATAAGAGTTTTAGTAGCCTGCTTAAGGTCATACGATTAGTAAGCACACCTGTATATACTAGACTCCCATCTGTTAGAGCACTACAGTTCACAGTCAAAATACTATAAGGTAATTGTTATTACCCCTCTTTTACAGATGAAGTAAAATAGAAGCCTGAGAAAGTTGTGTGACTTGCCTAAGGTGACCCAAGCAGAAAATAGAAAAATAAGACTTGAGTAGGGATATTTTGAGTCTAAGTTCAGTTCCTAATGGACCGCACCATGGAGCTTGCCCAAGAGGCCGAGGCTCCTGTGCATTTTTCTCATACTGTACGACCTACAGCCTCCGGCTTCACATCAGCTTCAGCTCCACCGCTTTTGCCTCTTCTTTCTCTAGCTGAAACTCCTCAGACGAACGCTGCAGAGCCTTTGGGAACCCCATGAAAAGTCACGGAGAGAGTGTGGCCTTATCCTAGAGACAGAGCATCTAAATTAATGTTATCTCAACCCATTTTCTCTGCTTGGTACCAAGAAGACAGCTCTACTCAGTTGTCTCAATACCTTTATGTCTCAGTAAATGCAAGGAACACATAATCTTTGTGAAGCCAAGATAGGTTAGGAAATTGCACAATGAGCCAGTTATTTACTTCAATGAACAGTATTTATCACATATCTACTGAACACTTAAGGAAGTATTAGGTGCCATAGGGCGAGGGCCCAAAGAAATGACTAGAACACACACACAAATAGTTGCTGAGGACCCTCGAGTAACCAAGACACAGACTTGTCTTCTGAATCATAATCAGCAATGGGGGAGGGGATCGAGGGGGACAGACGTGTGCTACAGTTATTACATAACATGTACAGCGTATATGCACATACACCTCAGTGAGGTGGATCCCAAGGGCAAACTGGTCTGTTAATTCAGCCCTCTCTTCCCAGTGCACATGGACATTTTCCCCAAGTATGGTGAGACCAAGGAAATAAAACCTTGAAAATAGAGGAGAATTGTAAGACTTCTGTAGAGTGGTGCGAAGAAAGGGGATCAGAAAAAGGCTTTGCAAATGAGGTGATGTTTCAACTGAGTCTCTAAAAATGCATAGGAAGGGCAAGGAGGGAGAACGCGGGGGTTCTGAAAGAATATGACTTGTAGGTGATATGCTGGGGGGGGGGGGGAGTTGGGGCCAGGTTTTAAAGGATCTTGGGTGTGATGCTACAGAATTCAATTTTGCTTTGTAAGTGATGGAAACCAGAGAGTGTATTAAGGCTTGGGGGTGACAGGATTAGGTCTCCATTTCAAGGAGGAGATGGACTTGGAGGCAAGTCTCCATGAGGACATGGGCTAGGTCTGCTTCACTGCAGCTTTGGAGGTGTTTGCACAGGGCAGCACAGGATGACCTAGGCTGGATGAAACAGGACTGAGAAAGATGCCATTAACTCAGATGAGAAGTTCGGAATGAAGACATGAAGGCACGTTGCGAGGATGGGAGCAAGGGGAAAGTGCTATGGAGATCGTGAATTTCAAATGTATCATGTTGAATTTGAGATGACTTTGGAACATCTAAGGAGATGTATTCAGGAGACAAGTTGTGATATAGGACTGGATTTTTTGGAGAGAGTGAGATCTAGGAATCTGTATTTTGAAATTATCAGCATGCAGGATTTATGTAATGTGGGTATGAATGAAGTCACTTGTGGAGTGCATTAAGAGGCCATCAGATGCCTTCTTGGAATTAACCATCTCATTGCTAAAGCAGTCTAGAGTATTGAGACCCCTTTGTCTAGAAAGCATCTTTTCTGATAATATTGGAAAGACCCATTTAACCTATGACTTAGTGAGAGAGAAAACTTTGAGATTATTTTCATGAGCTTTAAAGGGAATTTCTGATTCATTATTTCATCCCACTAATCCCATTCAGACCAATTTAACACCCAGACCAAGCCCCTACTACTATATGATAGTCACTATATTAGGTACTTTAAGGTTTACAAAAGGAGTGAACTCTCTCTTCAAGGAACTTCCAATGTCTTAGAGAAGAGTAAGCAAGAGTATAAGTGACTCTAACACAAGAAGAAATACAGTAAGTACTATTTACATGAACTAATTGAACACTATGGGTGCTCAAAAGATGGAGGGTGCAGATGTGTGCAGAGGTTAAGCAATGTGCTACAGAGAAGGTGGGTCTTGAAGAATGAAAACCTTTGTGAACAGCAGAGATAGTAGAGATTAGTGACTGGAGAAACAATACAATTAAAGTGACAGAGAGGATTAAGTTTGGTTAATTTATAGGGGAACTTTGGGAGGTAAACCTGAGAAGATGGATTAAAGCCTTGAATGCCAGGGCAAAGTGATTGTATTTGATTTCATAGTTCAAAGAGCTCAAGCTCTCCTTCAATGATATTTCAGAAGTCAATACTAGGCCTTCCCCTATTTCAGAACAAATGGGTATTAGAAGAACTGTGATCCTTTTTCAAGGAGAAAGTTAATTGATTGGTATTACAGAGTCATCATATATGGTCAACCCCAAATTGAAAATCCACTTCTGAAGACAGATACTGTTTGTTTAGAACGAAGCCACAGCCCCAATTCAGATTCCCTTAGATCCAGATCTGTATTTTCTTAGACACAGCTCCCTTGAGGGGACTGCTCTTGTTTTTCTCCTGAGCCATTTGTTATCTTAAATATTGGCATCTATGAGATAAGAGTTTTCTAAATCACATTTACAGAATGCTTGTAAACACTCCTCATGTTCAGAACAGGTTTCTTCATTGACCTTGTGCCATTGATGTGCTCCAAATGACTTCACTGCATTAAATCCCTGAAGCTTTACCATGGAAACATACTCCCAGGTCATAACTCTTTCCCCCGCCTGGGCGGGGGCCCCAAACGTTTATGTGGCAGCTCACATAACCAGTCCAAAGGGATTCTCTCAGTAAAACCTGAGCTGCCATAGGGATACAATATTTCTTTTCCTAATTGCTCATAATTTCATCCTATTTCTTCTAGCAGCAATTTAAGATGACATTATACTCCCTTTTATGTCAGTTGATGATGCATAATTCTCTCCTGGAGCAGCCAACGACTGTATTTACAAACACATTAAAAAACATTGATGTGTATTCAGGCCAGAGCCATTTTTATACCAGTATTTTATGTGTGCATCAGATGGTGGAATGTTGACAAGGGGTTCATTCTTACAAAAAGAATCTCCCACCCTTGCAGACAAAATGTACAATGGAAGGCCTGTGGAAAATCGTATGTTTTGATGTTCTCTGTCTGCACCATCCCCACTGGCTTCCATGGCAGCCCCAGGCCCATTTTCTGCCCTTCCCTGCCAGGTCCTGTACTTGGAGGCTGTCCGCTGTAGACTGCCTCACCGGAGCCCCTTCGCCCCTTAACCCCTGATTGGGGTGGGCCAGTGGGAGGCACGAGCAACAGACCAGAGGATGGGAGGAGAGAGGTGATGGCATTTCTTTCTTGCTCTCTTCCCGCTTTCCCGTGGTGTTTCTGGCAGTAGCTCTACCCTGCCGTGACGATGGCCTTCATGGGGTTCTGGTTACACTAATCTGCCCCTTGCCCCTTCTGCCCTGGATGTAGAACAGCTTTCATCAGTTGCCAGTGCCTGGGCACCTGAGCATCTTCACTCAGGTCTGTGCAGGCAGCCCCTTCATACAGGTCTCTTTGTTTGAGCCATTTGGGGTGTACTGCATTTCCCTTTGGAATTAGGATGGAAACACCAGGTATTGCAGTTTCCAAATAAGTCATTTGGTAAATGAGCCCTCTGGTTACCTTGTCCATAACCTGCCTGGACCTTTCTTTCATGGTCATTAAGGGGCCCTGTGATGGAAATTTCATCAGAAGTAATTAATTATAATGAATTAAAGCTTACTTCTGGTATTAAAAAATGGATCCAGAATCTACTTGGAATGGAGACCCATATATGTGTGTGTGTGTGTGTGTGTATGTTTTATATGCACAGCTTATAGGAGCGCATAAGATTATAAAGCTCTGACTTGAATAATGTGTTTGATAAAGAAGGTCGGAGGAAGAGGAGTGGTGGATCAGCTTCATGACTCAGGGGTGAGAAAAGAAAAGGTGGAATAGACGGAACATTAAAAAAATACTAAAAGCTTGTCCTGCATACACTGGTTCCTGGTAAAGGGTTGCTCCTAGTGCCCTGTGCGGTTAGGACAGGACAGAATGTTGTGCAGACATCCGCAGTACCAAGTGCCCTTTTGTGGAAAGGCACAGGTTGCTCAGCGGGAGGGTTCTGGAGATCCAGCATCATTCTCGGTTCCACCACTGGGAGGACTTCCCCATGTCATTGTGCCTCAGTTTTTCTCCAAATGGGGATAATTATAACCATTTTAGCTCTTTCGCAGGGTTGTTGTGACTATGAAATTTAATTATAAATATGAAAGCACTGGGGTAGACATACATGCTATCTATGACCAAGATAAGATATTTTTATCTCATTAGTAGAAATGAAGGCTATTTTTTTTTTTTTTATGTGAAAAATGTGTATGATTTGGAAGCCACACTTGTTTCCTAAGGCTGTGCTTGATGGGCTCACTAGGACCCAGAGGTCAGAGGTAAGTCATGAAACCATTTTGCCTGCATGGTATCCCCCACACAGAGCAGCCTCAGGACCTATTTGTGGGCTGGATTTGTTTTATCGAGATGGGCTGGGGTATAATTAACATTTTCATGACTGCAATGGCATAGACCCAAACACCCAGGTGACTTTTCCTACTGCACCTTACTTTTGATTAGATCCCAGCTAAATTAGTGGGCAGGTTCTCATATTCCCAATAAGGTCTAAGAGTGATGGGCAATTCCCACTGGGTTTCCGTAACGATTAAAGATACAGAATGTGCTAGAAACTATTGTGTTCAGTGACTCAGTGGCACAAGTAATGAGGCAGTAAGCAGAAAATTCTGAATTTGGTAGAAATAATAGCAGGCTTTTAAAAAATAAAAAGGAATATAATTGAGGTAATCTCTTCCTACCCAAAATGGGAAGAGGGCATCTTTACCATGAGAGAGGCATTACAAAGCCATGGAAATAGCATTAACTTTGGCATCAGAAAATCTTCATCCCTAAATGCCTGACCTTGGAGCAGCTTTTTTGTAAACCTCTCTGAGTCTCAATTCTCCCATTTTTAAAATGGATGTAAAATGCCAATGCTGTTATAAAAATACACACATATGTAATATATTTGTATTTATGTTTTAGTGCTTTTGTATATATACATAGTGCTGAGCACAGTGCCTGGCATAGAAAAGGTCGTGAGTAGCAATTATTATGTTTTTAAAATGTGGTTTTTTTTTATTGATTTCAGAGGGAGGAAGGGAGAGAGAGACAGAAACATCAATGATGAGAGAGATTCATTGATCCATTGCCTCCTGCACGCCCTGCACTGGGGATCGAGCCGGTAGCCCGGGCATGTGCCCTGACTAGGAATTGAACCGTTACCTCCTGGTCCATAGACAGTAACCTGACTTCAATGTGCCATCTCTTCGCTGGGTTGTATTAATCAGGAAGGGCTACACTACGTTAAAGTAACAGATAAACTCTGAAATATCTGTGGCTTAACGTGAGAAAGGTTTATTCAGATTCATATCCTGACATGACTTAGGCAGCCCCCCTTCAGGAGGTGACCGGGGGACCTGGGGTTCTCCATCTCATAGTTATACCCGCTGGCGCTCATGGTTTCAAAGGAAAGAGAAGCAAAGGGTGGAAGATGTTGGCATGAAGCTTTCAAGAGCTACGGCTGGCCTTCATCTCTTCTGTCTACCTTTCATTGGCCAAAACTTAGTCACACAGCCAGTAACCGGACTGCAAAGTGCTGGACAATTTAATTTTTATATGTCCTCAAGAAAATAAAGATGATGCATCTCTGCTACGTACAACAGGTGTAAGACTCACTGACCCGAAGGGAGTGGACCGATAAAATGCTTCTTTCGTATATTTGGTAGTTTTCCTAAAGTTTAATACTGCAGTATGTCCGGACCCTGGTCTGCAGATCCCGCAGCCCTCGGAAAGGACCAAGTGAGCTGTAGTTCTCGGAGAAAGGTGCTGCTGAACGGGGCTGAGCTTGGGCCTCCTGCCCCACCTGTCCCCCTGGCGAGCAGCAGCAGCAGGAGTGAAGGTTATTGGCCTGGAGAGTGGGGAACATGTGGCAAGCAGCTGTTTGACTGCAGGGATCTGCCACGAAGCGCAGTGATGTAAAGCTGCTCTGGGCTTTAGCAGATGAAGTAAGAGGCCCGTAAGATCCCGAGATTAAGAACAAAGAAGATGTCTCGATGATCTGGGGTCATTATGAAGGTGAAAGGAAGGGAAGCTGTCAGTTCACCGTGTTGGGGATGGGGCTGTGATTTAAAGGCAACATTCGAGTCAAGACTAAGCATAATTTTCAGGAAATGATCATTATAAAAGCCAGAAGGAGTCTAACTTGGAAGAAAGAAAAGTTTTAATTGTTTGGGACCATTTTAAAAATTATGTTGGCTCAGTAATCTTTTACTTTTTTTTTTTTTTTTTTACTACCAATACAATTACATTTGAGATATTATTGGTGGTAGGACCTAGACTTTATATTTGACATTTTATTAATGACCCAATTTTTGCATAAAATGCATGGAAAATTTGGGCCTCAAACTCATAAGCCTTGTTCACGCCTACGTATGTGTTTACGCTGATTCTCGTTCTTGCACTCCATTGTATTCAAATCTTGTCTTTTTTAAGCCTCTAACTCGAGTACTACCTCTTCCATGAAGCCTTTCCTGGGGATTTCTGCCTTCACGGTCTATTGCTAATGAATTCTGAAACCGCATATTGTCCATGTGACGTTATTGGACATTTAATCACATTCCACCTTGTAACACTTCTTGGTTGGCTTTATGTTGTTTAATTCTAGAGTTTTTATTGGGCTTCTATTGTGATTATGTCTGGGCTCTGCAACCTGAGGCCCAGTGCAAAGCATACAGTCGGTGCTCCAAAAATGCATATTGTGCTGATGAATGTGTGTCATGACCCCGATACGTTAGGGGTAGAAGTTGAACTATATGGCAAGAAATGAACACATGCCACCAAACACGGTAGTCTTTGTAGGTGTTCAGATTTGGGATGTGGTGTTGGAGGCATCCCTGTCAGTGCCTTTCTGCATCATCGAGAGGGAGCTGCTGTTCACAGGTGCACCACCCTTTTTCCTTTAGGTAAGTGAAGTAGCTGGGAATGGAGCTGGAGCCTCATCAGACAACTAGAAACACCCAGTTCTCAGTCTCCCACTGGAAGGACAGATCATGCTCACGTACTTTGTGAGTTTAGGAGCAAGTAAACTCTGTAGACATATAATATTTTTTCCTGTGGTAGTCATTATTGTTCCTGGGAAAACTATAAATATAAATAGATATGCACTCTCACAGGAAATGGGGTTTTCTAGGGATACCTTGGAAGCTGAAAAACTAGAGCTTGTAGAGTAGGCCTGAGCCCTGTGTCTCTGTTGCCCACTGGGTTTTAAATCCTGCAGCTGGCTCTGTGTCAGGGCCCATTGCAATCTCAGTGACTCACTCAGTCATCAGAGCTGTGGCTCCCTTAAGTCTCTGATCAACACCAGAGGGAACAACCTGACTAGTCACCTGAAGCTTCAGACTCATCTGCTTTTACTTTGATTGAATAAAAATATATGCATCATGAGCATCTGCTACATGTCAGGTTCTGGGGAGAGAAAGCTGATTTGGGCCCTACTGAAAAGGTGCATCGGGGAACATTAGTAAAATCACAGTGTAGAGAGTCAGAGCTTGGCCTCAGAATCCCAGGGCTTTGGGTTCTCTTTGCTGTTCATATTGAGCTATCGTTTCTTGAGCTCTTACTATTCATAAGATACTATACTAAATTTTTAACTATTTATTATCTCATTTAACACATTATTGATTACTAAGTTAATAATTTATCATTACTAAACTATCTCATTTAGTCTTTTAAAAAATATATCTTTATTGATTTCAGAGAGAGGAAGGGAGAGAGAGAGAGATAGAAACATCAATGATGAGAGAGTCATTGATCGGCTGCCTCCTGCATGCCCCTGACTGGGGATCGAGCCTGCAACCCGGGCATGTGCCCTGACTGAGAATTGAACCACGATCTCCTGGATCATAGGTTCATTTAGTCTTTACAATATTCCTAGTCTCATTTATTAATTCAACAAATATGTATTGAGCACCTACTATGTGCCTGACAATGTTCTAGGCCCAGGGAGTATAACAATATATATTATAAACAAAATTCCACCTCATATGGACCTTATATTTTGGTAGCTGAAACAGATGGTAAGCAAAATAAACAAGATAATTAGCATGGTAAATGGTGTTAGGGTTTATGGGGAAAAAAAAATAGGTCAGGGAAGGAGGACAGGATGGTTGGGAAGGCCTCAGAGAGCAAGTGAACTTTGAGTAAAGACCTAGAGGAGGGAAGAGAGTGGGCCATGTAAGTATTTGGGGGAGAAATATTGCAGAAAGAGGAAGCTGAAAGTACAAAGCCCTGGAGAACAGCAAGGAGACACCTGTGACTATCATGGAAGGAGCAGAGAGCAGAGTATGGCAAGCAAGGTCATGAGGCCTTGTAAGCTGTTGTGGGAAATCTGGCATTTACAGTGACTGAGACAGGAAACCATTGGAGAGTTTAAGCAGAAAAGACAATATGACTCACTGGTTAATGGGTTGACTGAAGGTGTGCTGGGCAGAGACACAGCAGGGTGCTAATGAAATAGTCTGCATAAGAGGTTTTGATGGCTTGACAAGGGTTCTAGAAGGGGACTTGATGAAAACAGGTTGGGTTTAGAGTATATTTTAAGGGTAGAGCCCACAGGATTTCCCTGCACTTTGGACATGGGGTGTAAGAGAAAGATAATAAGGCCTTAGGCCTGATCAGCTGGAAAAATGGAGATGCCAGTTAATGGGATCAGAAAGAGGAAGGGCTGAGCAGATATGGGGGAAATATTCTGAGCTTCATTCTGGATATGTTTAGCTTTAGATGCTAGTGAGGCGTTAGAAACATAAATTTTAGCATCATCATATGGGTGGTGTGTAAAGACATGAGCTTGGATAACCAAAAAAATAAAAATAAAGAAAATAATAATACAAAGACTTAGGGCAGTTAAATAACTTACCCAAGGTCACATAGCAACGGCAGATCAGGGACTCGAATCCTGGTCCATCTGACCTCTGAGCCTGTGCCCTTCACCAGCAGGGTATCCTGCCTTCTTTGATGGCTGATAGTGAGTAGCTTTCCTGGACTCGACCTATCGGTGAGTGGGAGCTGATGGGAGAAAAGAATGAGGCGTTGGCATTTGGGAGAGTCCAGCACAGTTCTCCAGAACATGTTGGCAACAAGGTCTTACATTTTAAAGATACTTATAGTAAGAATGTATTCACAACCCCAGCTCCTTACCGCTCCCCTCATCCCTGTCTGTTGCCATGGAACATTCTTGTTTCAGCCACTACAGGGAGCTTTTCCTTTTGAATGCTTCTACGTGTCATCTTTCCAAGAAGTCTGTAAACTCTTAAAGAGCTGAAACTGTGTCTGGTACTTCTCAACATCTCCCAAAGTTCAAGAAATAGTATCTAACACAAAAGGAGCAGAAATGGTCTCATTATGAATTGATGTAGGATTGAGGAATCTTAGCATTCCTTATTCAGAACAGTTGTCACAGCCGCAGGGATGGGGGGGTGTGGACCAATTTAGGGACTGGTTGCAAATGGAGTGAGCTTAACGTAGTGCAGGTGCAATGGCCGGAGAAGGTGTGTGTCCTGGAGAGGCCCGGCCTCTTCCAACCACAATGCTCTGGTGTGGTCCACATGGTATTCAAGACAGAAGTTTCCAACAGAAGTAAATGAGAAAAATATATAAACAGAAGAAAATGGCTCCAAACAAGGGCTGGAGTGATTTATATCTTCTCTTGATTTCAATGCTCAGAGTAGTTCCAAAGTTCTATTTGTCTTAAAAGGGTCCCCTAAAACTTTGGGTCCCAAACCTTTTTAAAGTTACTATTTACTACTTTGAAAACCTGTGGGATGTGTGTGTGTGTGTGTGTGTGTACTTAGGCTTCAAGATGGGTCATTTTTTTTTTTTTTTTTAATATGTCTTTATTGATTTCAGAGAGAGGAAGGGAGAGGGAGACAGAGGGAGAAAGAAACAATGAGAGAATCATCATTGATCGGCTGCCTCCTGCACGACCCCCACTGGGGATGAGCCCACAGCCTGGGCATGTGCCCTGACTGGGAATCGAACCGAGATCTCCTGGAGCCTAGGTCGATTCTCAACCGCTGAGCCGCGCTAGCCAAGAAAGACTTGTCATTCTTGACCTGCCAAGGATTCTAAATAGTCAGATAGAGACAAATGGATGAAGCTCCAGGAGGTGAGGGACATGTGACTTCTCAGGAAGCATTTGTCGATTAGTGGATAAATGATCCTAGGACTAGGAAGCCAGATCTTAGTGTCAGTCAGTTGAGAGGCTTAGAAAAAGGGGAGCCTCCCTGTGGGCTCTTCAGCTTCCAGCCCAGTGCTGTTCACCTGTGGATTGAGATATATTAGTGGGTTATGAAATGATTTAGTGGGTTGCAACTGGCATTTAAAAAATGGAATAAAGTAGACTATAAAATATCAAAATGCCTTCACAAATGATGGTTTTACTTTTGGGAAACTTTGTTTCAGGGTTGTATATTTATGGATGTGTATATCCTAGGTAGCAATGTAAAATCTATTTTAAATAAGTTGAAAATATATTTCAAAACCAGGGAACCAGTATTAAAGACAATTGGGGGGCAGTGGTAATCTAACTTAGAGGGAGAACCTCCTCCCCAAATCCTAAACACATGGAGTCGTGGGCTTTCTAGGAGGTAGGTCCCATGGGCCACACTTACTCATGAATCTCCTAAAGGGAATGACTCTTCTTTAGCTCACAGTCCCCGAAAACACACACACACGTGCCAGCAGACTCACACCTTCTCTTGGAACAGTTTTCCCCCATCCGGGAGATATCTCGAAGGCCTGGTAGATTCTCAGAACTCAGCATTCATCCAAGGATGGAATTCAAGAAAAGGGGGCTGTCTATTTCTTGCCAGAAGCTGCCTATAAAACTTGTTGCAAAGGCCTCTCCTCCCCCTCTCTGCCCCACACTGCTGTTTGCTGGAGCCATGCAGGAGCCCTTATTAAGCATGCACTTCTAAGCAAGGAGCATTGACTTCCTCTTAATTGAGGCATAATAATTAGAGCATTAGCACATTAGGAGGGTGAGACAGCGTGTTTAGCTTTTGTGATTAATTATCTGAGGATTGTAATAAGTTGTTAAGACATTAATTACGCTGGCATGTTTACTGCTCTAGGTGGCACCGGCGAGGCTTTACAGTGGCAAGTTGTAACATGTCTAACTGGGTAGCGTGATGGGTGGCACAGTGGGTTGAGTCACATAAATGTGTCTGAGCAGCCTGCGGATCTTCTTCCTGGGCTTACGAGGACTCAGGATGTAGGAGATTGGCTTTCCTTTTGATGTTGACCCAATGAAAGGAAGACACTAGGCTGCCCAGGTTCACAGCGTTTTACCCCCTAGAAGTCAGTAAAAATGTAAGACACGTCGTGCGGTAGGCAAATGCAGGCCGTGGTCTTTCCCTCAGGCTTCCCCGCAAAGGCCAGTCTATGTGGTGCGTGGGTGGGAGACCTGCATGAGGGCGATGGAGAGAACAGGAGGCCAAGCCTGGACCCTGGAGGGGCAGGAGCACAGAGTGAGGCCCGGAGCCTCCAGACCGAAGCCCGGGAGAAGCACTGTGCATTGTTTTCCATGGCACAGGCCATGGCCCCCTGTGTTGAAAAGGCATAAACATAGGCTGGGTGTGCAGAACTCGATGGGGGTCGACTATCCGTGCAACTTAAAGTGGTAGAAACTTATCCCTGAGGGAGAAAAGCAGCGTAAGAACCGCACCTGGGGAGTTCATGTAATCCGTGTTTAGTCTCTCTGTATAGACTTCCTTCGGAAGTGGTTACTACTTCTTGCTGAGAGTGGGGGTCAGGGAGAGAAGCCCAAGAGCTGCATGGACTACACATTGTGGCCCGATGTTGAATAGTCATGTGTTCAAGTTCACATTTGACTAAAGCCTAACATTACCATTAAAGAATGAACTGGGTTACAGGCTAAATTAACAAATTTTGTTTCAAAAATGTAGTTATTCCAAAACTTTTATTATGGAAAGTTTTAGGAGCCATGTTTTAAGTTTGACAGGGTGCAGGAGCAACACTGTGTCAGCTCTGCCAGCTGCTGGCTGGGCTGTGAGAGCTGGTTCTATGCTCATGCTTGGTGGCTCGGATGGGTGGAGGATCCGAAGCATGGCCTACAAGAAAGTAAATTACTAGACAGTACACTTCTTTAATATCATTTCCTTTAGCATTATAAATGCCAAGTGTTTTTGGGTTTTTTTCCAAGTTAGAAATATTTGATCTAATCTCTATTACTGTGCCTTGGATGGTTTACATCGTAATAAACATTTGTGGTTGCAAAGGGTGCATTGCTCCTCCTAAGGCTGCCTGGGGAACACACTCATATTAATTCCCCCTTCATTTTCCCACTCTCCCATTTATTTAGCAATTAGAAAGTATTAAATAATTAGTTTTGTTCTTAAAATTAACAGCTTTCACAATCACCATTAATTTTTTAAGCCTTTTACCCTTGCAGTAATAAATGTATATTTAGACTGAAACAGACGGGTAGAATTTCGACACAGAAAACACAGGGAGGTTTTTCACTCCAAGGTGCATGGGCAATGCTTTCCTCCATCTGAAAGTAAGCATTCAGGCATTAACAATAAATTCAAATGACATGGCTTGTTTTTTCTTTGTTTTGTTTTATTGATGGGATTACCTTGACTAGAAAAGCTCATGACCCAGAGGATTATAGAATCATCAGTCACATGTAGGTTCAGGGGTCCCAGGCATGATGTTGAAGTGGGCCTTTGGTTATTTAGTCTTTTGATGGCCACCATTCAAAACACAACAGCAGGTTTTGGCCAAGCACCAAGGCAGAAGGCCGATTTTGGTGCATGCCAGTCTCGTTTGTGAAAATGCAGCTTCTGCACAGGGTGAATTACCACCATGGAGATAGGGGGCCATTGGCTTTTGGGCAGGGTGGGGAAGGCCTAATTTTAATAGAGGGAGCTGCTATCCAGTAGCACACGAGTCAGGGTAGAACCTGGACACAGGCCGCTCACCCCAGCCAACACCTTCCCATATGGACAAGGGAAAACCTTCTTCCAGCTGAGTCTGGCCTGGAAAAGGAAGCAGAGGAGGGGGATCTATGAGCCTGGAACTGGTGGGAATCACCAGCCTCTGTAGCCCAAGAAGGCTGGCAGCCTGGAGTCATGAGGAGGGGTGGAGTGGGACCCTCTTTCCTTTTATCTCCTACCTTCTCAGCTCCCTTTAAGAAGGTTCAATTCCAAACACAGTGAGTTTCTCTGAGCCTGTTTATCTTGGGGATTCTTAGGGTCAGCCAGGTTGGGTCAGGGAAAAACCTGAAAGACTGCTGTGTACAACTGACCTGCAGCTGATGGCCCGATGGGCTTCAGCACAAAGCTTTCTCAGCTCGGAGCTTCCCCCTCAATGTCTCGTTCTCTCTCACTGCCTTATTCTGCTCAGAGCATCAAATGTGGTGTGCTTTGGTTATATCCCACTAGACTAGACCATCACTAGAACTCAGAGGGTGGAAGTTATCATTATTAAATACATTTCAAGTCTTCCACACATATCTGAGTACAGCAAACATTAAAAATTAATGCCTCTAATAATAAAACCCAGAATAACGATGCTGTTATTACTAATTGTAATTTATTGCAAATTGGGAGTGTGTTAAGTGCTCTGAAGAACATAAAGGTAAAAAAATAGCCTTCCTTGAATAGGTGAGTGAGATGAATGATTCCCGCACGCCCGCAATCACCGGCACACTGATATTTACTTACAGAGCTGTTACCAGGAACACCTTCTTTCTGAGTATAGGCCAAGTCTGCCCCCTTAGCGGGGAGGGGGTGGGAGGGGAGATCGAAGGAAGCCTTGGAACCATTTAAAAAGGTGACGACAACCGTTTCCCTCTGTGGCCTGCGAGGTTATGATTCACATGGCTTGTACAGCTGTCATTCGTTATTAGTTATTTTCATACCTGCTATCTGTCTCTCTATTAGACAATAAGTCCCTTGAGATTTAGACCATTTAATATCTCCCAGTGACTGTTATAGTGTCTTAATTTGCATGATTGTAAGAGCTCTTAAAAGGGAATTTTGTGTGTGTGTGTGTTTGCATGTCTTTTGGCCCCTACTAAATTGCAAACTCTTTGAAGTTCAAGACAGTATCTTATCTCTGAATCCACTGTTCTTAGCAGGACCTTGTCGTCCCTATCAACAAATATTAATTGGTTAAATATTAACGTATGTTAACTTTCCTCATAGCTCAGCTATTTATACTATAATTAGGCACGTGTTTCTCCATTCATTCATTCACTCATCAGATATAGGTATTTTTCGTTATACTAAGCACTGTGCTAAGTGCCAAGGAAACAGAGGTAAACCACACAAATATATGTCCTTTTGAAACTTATTTTCTACTAGGACAGGCAATAATCAAGCATGTTAATAAGCAGGATAACATCTAAGGACTGTAAGTGCTGGTAGATAAATTATGAATACAGAGTGAGTGGGGGAAGGAGTCCCTTCAAAGAGGGCCCTATGAGAAAAATCTCTCCATTACAGGGAAGGCCTGGGCATTATCTGCAGGTGCCCTGGGAGGGTGCTTCTGAGGCCAAAATCCCTTAGCCTGCTAAATTTGCTTTATCAAATGTATTCATTCATTGAGTAATGCTTTATCATTTGTTGAGCCTCTGAGGGTGGGGTTCTGAACTTGGCTCTGAGGATCCAGAGATGATTTTGGCAAAATCCTGCCCTTGAGGAATTACCATCTAGCCGTGGACAGTGATGTGAGACATAAAATTACAGTGGATTCCAATGCACAGCAGAATGAAGGAGCCCGGATTAGGCCTCCCTGGTGGAATCTGCCCAGCTCCTGGCCTCAGTGACCGCCTGTGGAACTGGGTTGAGTGGAGGGTGGAATGGGCCCCGGGTGGGAGAGAGAAAGTGGGAGACGGGCGGAGAGGCAGAGTGGCTGCAGGCTTGAGCACCTTATGCTTTAAACCCGACTCTGGTCAGGGGCTGTACGGCAGGCTCGCGCTTCCTTTGAATGTCCTTCCTGCGGCACCGACCGCAGAAGCTCTTCCGAAAGCAGCCGGGGCGTATTGCCTGCCCAGAAGACATGCTGATCTAGTGAGGTTTGTGCTTATGACGCATTTCTGAGAGGAGGAACCGGATTTATTTTATTTTTTTAAATATATCTTTATTGATTTCAGAGAGAGGAAGGGAGAGGGAGAGAGAGAGATAGAAACATCAATGATGAGAGTCATCGATCGGCTGCAGCCCGCAATCCGGGCATGTGCCCTGACCGGGAATTGAACCCCGATCTCCTGGATCCTGGGTTGACGCTCAACCACTGAGCCACTCCGGCTGGGCCAGATTTTATATCCTTTAAATTTTTTGCAGAGCCTATTAGAGTGCTTAATATCTGTAAGTCAAACAACCAAATATATACATATGTTGTCTACGTTCACTTGAGGTCTAGAACCAAAGAAGGAAAAGGAATTTTGGTCTCTAAAAGAAAGTACTCTCTGTCCCCTAAAAGAAGTTGTGCCATAAGAATGTGAAAAAATAAAAAAAGACAAGTTTCAAAAGAGAAACACAGGAGTATTGCCTATAAATTGCTGCTTTGCCTGAAAGATCGTGTTCCCTGGCGACCAGCAAGTGACTCCCTTAGTACCGCTGGTCCCTGTGCCACTGAGTGACCCGAGTTCTCCCCACCCCCGCAGTGGGGTGATGGCGTCTAGAATGCCAAGTGCAGGGGGTGGGCGTTAATTAGGGCTAACCGGCTATAACTGGAGCAGCTTTTATGCTCCTTCCATTCTCAAGCCTGCAGTTGTCAGAAGGTTCGTTTTCACTGAAGCATCATAATTAACGCAGAGCCTCATGTGAAAGGCAGATGAGGTTGAATCTCAAAAATAGCTCAGAGCTGCCCAAGGGTGTGTGTGTGCAGAGCTGCGGGGAGCAGGCGTGGGAGAAGAGGCGGCTGGCATTTATGCTGGCTTCCAGATTTCTTCCTTTCAGAGAGGGAGCCTGGGGGGTCCACACTGCCATCTCCCTTTCATATTCCTAGAATGCCGAAGCATTCCCTGACGGACGGGGGTTTCAGAACCCTGGGCTCCGGGAGTTGCAGGAGCCACACCTGGCAGGTCTCAAATCCTCTGCTTTGCCTCTCCTTTGCATGTAAGGGAAGATTTCCTCTCCCCATGCGGCTGACATCTTTTTTGGGGGTGAAAGTGCTGGGACCTGGGAGGGCTGGTAAATGTAATAATGTGTGCGAAGCCCCTAGATCACCTGGCAAGAAAATTCAAGGTATTTCTCTTATTACTGCTGGTCTTCCAATTCCCTGAACTCTGAGAACCCATTTAAGCGATCACTTCCTGAAGAGGCTGGTGGAAAAGGAAGACCAATATATTTCTTCACTTGGCAGCTCCCACATAGCAAAGGACCCTAAGTGCACTTACGGTCACTATCATTTTCTCACTTTTCCCCCCTCGGTTCTGCTTAGGACATAATGAGCTAAACACCTGCAGTTTATCTCCTAAGAAGACCAGGTTTCATGAGCCTTCCGGCAGGTGGTTGATACTACTCTTGCACGCGTGCATACATATTTACTTAGTTCCATGCCATTGGAGAACTGGGAAAAATGTAAGATGGGGCAGTGCCTCTGCCTCGTCCCAGCTCCAGGTCCCCAGGGAAGGGAGAGACAACAGGAACAGGGGACACTGTTGAATGGTCTGGGTTCTCTGTGTCAGGCTTCCTTGGAGTATGCACACAAAAAGTCATTGGCTTAATTTCCATCCTGAGTCATTTATTGGAAGGGGATCCCTAAATGTATGCAGTTTCCCTCTTCCCATCAAGGGGAGGTGCTGAAGAGGTGTCGCATGATGCTAGGCGTAAAGAGAAAAAAGACAATGATTGCTACCTTGATTGGGGGATGATTGGCGCATTGGGGATATTGTCTTATTTCACTTGCTGCCCTAAGGCACTCCCATGACTTGGCAACCTCAAACCATGCAGGGTACTCCTGTGAAGGTGGGAAATGGCACCCAGATTATTCATAGCCAGCTGCAGATGGGCAAATGCTGGAGGCACCCACATGCAGAAACCAGCTGCTTTCTCTCTGTAGACTATTTTTATACCCTAGTAGGTTTTAAAAAAATCCTTTCTCTTGGGCAGTAATTTACTAAGTCATTAAGTTGCATCATCAGTAGATGTCTCTGGATCATTTGGAATTTTATTTTGACACTTAGCCATATTGGCAAAATTGGGAATAAATCATTTTCTCTATCTTGGAACAATCAGGGCCTAGATTATTATAAAGACATTGTTTTCTGATTTTTCAAACTTCCACTGACATTTAGTGATTTACTGGAGCTGAAATACTTGCAAATGAAAGTAATATGAGCTACAGCCAGCCAATGTAAGCATCTCAAAGTTACTTGAGGAAGAGTCACCACGTTGCTGTGACCTTAGGGGCTGACCTAGCATATGCAGGTTGAGGACTGGTGTTTAGCTGGCATACACTGTCTGACCTTGCCCTACTGAACCTCTTCTGATGGGTAGATACCTGATGTGTGGGTGGTTTCATTGCTTAAATGTCACATCTACATGCAATCCAGTGCTCTGGTTTTGACAGTGGCACCAAAGTGTTTTGAAGAAAAGATGGTATTGCTCTCCATCTACTGAATCTTAAAAGGCTGGGGATATATATACTTTAACTATATCAAATTTTAAATTAAAAGAAGGCTAGAGATAAAGCCTCAGATCTCTCTGTACTTTCTCTATAATAAATCTTTAATGGGCTAGCTTCTTCACAAGTTTTTGGCCAACTTTTCTAAAATGTTAGAATTTACCAAAGCATAAGAAAAGAGACTGCTTTCAAGAAACTTCAAATCTCAGACAACTAAAGACAATGAAAGGCATGGGAAGAGATTAGCAGATAGGGCTGTAAACAGGCCAATTGTGAAATGCATTGAATGTTATGCTATAGTCATCTGGGAAAGAACACCAAGGACATGGGTTAAAGTCTCAGCTTTATTGTTTAAT
Organism: Miniopterus schreibersii; assembly: GCF_964146895.1. Taxonomy (NCBI): domain Eukaryota; kingdom Metazoa; phylum Chordata; class Mammalia; order Chiroptera; family Miniopteridae; genus Miniopterus; species Miniopterus schreibersii. Next base: position 18,773,112 of record NC_138119.1, on the reverse strand, counting down.
CATCCATATGCCTCTGGAAAAGTCACATCAGTCCACTATTCTCAGTTTCTTAATCTGTCAGATGGGGAGAAGACCTCATTGAAGAGACCCAGGTTTTTCCACATTTTTGCTCTGCTGTCCTCAGACTGTGAGGTTAGCTCCTCTCATGGTTGCAAGGGGGCTGCTGCAGCTCCTAGCATCACATCATCACACATCAATGCCTGAAGACAAACATAAGGCCTACTGTGTTTCACAGATCCTAAGTTGTCATTGGCTGTCAGTTATACCAGTATTTTATATACCACCATGAAAGGAACAACACTGCCAAATAGATTATGACAAGTTATTTATTGTCAGGGCATCCTGAGTTATCCAATCAATGAAATGCAATATAGAGTATATTTTCCTAGTGTCTCTAAGATTGTCTCTAAAGATTTTTACCTTACCATTTCCTCTTTGCCAGCAGACTTCCTACATGCCAGCCATTAAGCCATTCCCTGGAGGTCCCACTGTATCTGCCTTATCTCGTGTCAGCCCTCCTGTTCTCTTGTCTCCTGGGCACTTGGATATTTGCAGCTGCTGCTGCAGCACCCTGGGCCAGTCTCATGCAAGCCCACACACTTTGCTAAGTCTCTGGTCCCTCCCACCACTTCTGCACTTAGTTGAGGCACCATGCCAGCAGTTACTCCTCATTGGGCCAAAATCTTACCAACAGAAGACAGAGAATGGGAAGGAACTTGTAGATCAATTGCTTCTCCATGTCCCCCTGTGATGGCCTCTTCAGAAGCACAGGTTTTGACATAGCTTGTCCGTAGACATCTCAAGTGGCTCAGTCACTTTGTGTCCCTGTGAAGCAGTGGCCAACCTGGATAAGCACCCATTTTTAGTCACTTCCCATGCTTCCTCGCCTCACTTCCTTCTTCCTCCACTTTTCGTGCCCTGGGGTGACACCTCTCATTAACATATCTGCATGTAAGCCTTGCCTCAGACCTTGTTTTTTTGATAAACAGGCTGACACTACCGCCATAATGACCTCAAACCAATCTGGATTAGTTCCAGCTACTTGGGGAGGAGTGGACTTCAGAAGAAAATGAGGACTCCCCAGTATGGAGGAGAGATGCCATGGTCGTTGAGTGGACCCTCACAGCGGCTGGTTAGAACTGGCCCTGTGTCACTGCGTTATTATGAGTTCAAGGGGGTAATGAGGCGTGAATGTGCTCAGTCAACCATAGAATAACTTGAAAATGTAGAGTTGTCATTAGACTCCTGACTACTCACAAGTTCAAGAACCTCACTATTAATTCACTCATTTAACAAAAATTATTTCACGAGCATTACTATTTGCCAGTCATGTGCTAGAGTAGATGACACATCAGTTCCTGCCCTAAGGGAGCTTCTTGTCTGTATGGGATATGAGCAAATGAATCGCATGTGATTACAATTTTCTAGAGGAATATAGAGGGTGTATTGTGAGAGCCTAGAGTTGGGAGGTCATACAAAGCTTTGTGGGCAAAATGCTCTATAAGCTAAGGCCTGAAGGATGGCCAGGGAATAGGTGGTTGGGAGAAGTGTGCCAGGAAGAAAGAAAAGCGTATGCAAAGGGGAGAGGTGAGTGAGGACTTGGTGTTACTGTTTTTGGCTGGGATGGTAAAGGCCACTTTATGAAGCATGGGTTGTACCAAGTTTGGATTGAATCCTGAAGGCAATGAAGAGGCACTGAAATATTTAAGAAGGATAGGTTTAGAAAAATCTCTTCCATAGCAGTAGAATGAATGGACTTACTGGGGGGGGGGGGGGGAAGGGGAAGGGGGAGCAAGTATGGAAGCTGCAGTACCACTATGGAAAATGGCCTTTCCTTTTATTTACTTAATTCAGTTTTAAGGAGTTCTTCTTAGTATGAGTATTCTTCATAACTTCGGATTTCCTGACTATTACAGACTCCATGTATGCCTCCTAAAGGAGAGGTTAACATTTGCAAGTGAAGGGTGGAAGGGGTCCTTGTGGCCTTTACCCTGGCAAGCAGCTGCTTAGTGGCTCCCATTTTCATGTTGTCTGTGCTGTTCCAAATATATCCTGGAGCACTAATGAGTGCAGGGTCAATACTGTGACTCTCCGGGGGGCCAATTACCCCTGCAGAGAGAGGAACCACAGACTGAGGCTCTCTGTGTGGCTGGCCATCTGCAGTGCCCAGCTGCTGGCTACAACGTGTACGTGGGCGTATCCGCTGCTTCACTTCCTCTCTGGTTTATTCATTTATTTGTGCATTCCTTCCTTCCTTCCTATCTTAGCCAGCTTTGGCCGCTAAAGCAGAATACCACTGGCTGGTGGCTTAAACCACTGACATTTCTATTCTTACAGTTCTGAGGCTGGAAGTTGGAGATCAAGGTGAAGGTGGGCTTGGTTCCTGGTGAGAATCCTCTTCCTGACTTGTAGACGGCAGCCTTCTTGCTGTGTGCGTCCATGGCCTTGCAGAGAAAGAGATGAGCAAGCTCTCTGCTGTCCTGACAGGGATTACTAACCCCATCCTAAAGGTCCCGCCTCATGGCCTCTCTTTCCAAATGCCATCACTTTGGGGGTAGGGGCTTCAACAAATGAATTTTGAGGGACATAAACATTCAGTCCAACCACTTCTTTTTTGCCTTCCTTCCATTTTCCTTTCTTCCTTTTTTGAATATTTTCCCCCCTTTAGTTGCCAAGATAAAGAATATCAGCCTTTCTGAAATAATGCTGCATGTACTGGGTTTGGAAAAGGGCCTCATCTCCCTATGTCAGGGGGAGCAGGTCTTGTTACCATAGATGGTGACTAATATTTGGTCAGAACTGTGTGAAGTGGTTATGGCATATTTTTAAAGTTTTCCTTTGACTTGTAGAATCAATAAATAAAGGGGAATGTTATTAGCATTTCTAAATTTTCCCAAGGAGCTTCATTTTGGATTGGTAAAATTAACTGAAAGCTTCCTCTCTTTTCTAGGAGAATTTCCCTTCAGTGGGATTTACTACCCTATAGCTAGATGAAACGCTTATGAATGATATTTCCTTTCATTTTGTTCAGAAAAATACCAAAACCATACTGTTCATTCCTTCATCCATGAATAGAGGAAGGACATTTAATCTGCATGTCACTTTCTTTTGCCAGAAGTCAATGACCCCCCAGTATTTTTAGCTCCCTTTGAAAGTCCATTAGTAATGTTGCTTTTTTTGCTTTTGAGACCTTTCCAGCCTCATGCACTCCCATCAGCATATTTCTGGTTTCCTGCCTGGACCTGTGGGAGTGTTTCTGGGGAGCTTCCTGTTTTATTCCTTCCTGTTTATAAGTGCCGTCTAGATTTTCTTAAGTCTCTCCCATCTTTCTACTTTTACTCATTAAGGCATATTCTCATTTTTATCTTTTCTTAATAACCACATACTTCGCAGGTTCAAGGTCTCCCACCCGTGTTCTCTTCACTGATTCTGTGACCACCTCCCAGGTGTGGGACAGCCGAGCTGTAACACACAGAATTTGTAGGTACACCGTGATGGGCGCTATATTCATAGGAGCTGTAATTCTGGTTGACAGAGCATTAATCGCTTGACTTTAAATCCATGCTAATAATAGGGTGAAAACAACGTTTGGTGGAAATGTCTTAATAGTTTATTTATTCAGTACTTAAGGGGGACTTATAGACGTACTGCATAAGGAATGGGAATACCAATTCTATTTGTTTCACCAGCTGAAAGTTAGGGTTCACTGCTTGTAGCATGAAATCAGAGAAAAACAGTGTGATTCTCACTCTTTTAATTACTACCCTTCCTGTGTTTTCTGCCCAGATGGTGATATCCATCAGGCCCAAATGCAACCCATATATAGAGGCACTAAAGAGTTAAAGAGCAAAGCCCTGGTTATACACCAACGGAGTGAAATAAGACTAAGTTTTATCACACATCACAGCATTAATGTCAGTCTTTAGCTGAGGACATTTACTGTGTGAGGCAGGAATTGCCATGGATGACTAGTATCAGAGTAACAAGAGAAGGTTTTCTAGGCAGTCCAGAAAATATTTACTCTCATCTAGAATCAAAGACTTAAAACAAAGCAAGACAAACCAAAACTACCCGCTGGTGGAGTGGGAGTAGGCATTTGATGAATTATACAGACATAGTACATGACCTGTTAGCCTGCATTGCAAATATCTGCACAGTAGCAATTAGGAGGTAGAAGTAGAAATAGAGGAGAGAAAGGAAATTGAAAGACGCTGCACCTCTGCATAATCTGATGGTGTAGCTGCCTTGAGATGGATGGGTTGTCAGTACAGCACAGTTTCAGTACTAGAGGGCTTTTTTCCTTCCAAGACTGACTGCATTATTTCATTCAAAGTATATGATGGGTTTTCAGATGATTTACCAATATACAAATATTAGGATGAGCATTTGTTCCAAGGAAATATTAATTTAAAAAAAAAAATGTTTTTATTGATTTCAGAGAGAGGAAGGGAGAGGGAGAGAGAGATAGAAGCATCCATGATGAGAGCGAATCATTGATCCCCTGCCTCCTGCATGCCCCCCACTGGGGATCAAGCCTGCAACCTGGGCATGTGTCCTGACCAGAGTTGAATTATGACCTCCTGGTTCATAGGTTGACACTCAACCACTGAACCACGCCAGCTGGGCCAAAGAAATATTAATTTTTAAGAATTATTTCCTTTGTAAAAATTTTTCTAGTTACAGTTTCACTCTCTTTTTGGGAAGCAAAATCTACATAACGTTAGATTTAGAAATGTAAAGCATTCATTTTACTGAATTTTAACAAATATATACAACACTATGATAAAGATATAGAACATTTCCATTTCCCAGAAACTTCTCTTATGCCAATTTTAGTCAACTACCACATCCAAGTGGCAACTAGTGATCTAATCTGTGCCACCGTAGCTTAGCCTTGTCTGTCCTTGAATATCAGATAAATGGAATCATACACCGTGGGCGCTCTTTTTCTGTCTGGCTTCTTTTGCACAAGGCAATATTTTAAGATTTACCCATATTGTGGGTTTCAGTACTTAATTTTTAATTAATTTTTAAATTAATGAGTAGTACTCCATTATATAGATAAATTATGATACATTCATTTATTATTTTGCCTATGGACATTTAGATTTCTTCTAATTTTTTATTATAAATAAAGGTGCTTTAGACATTCTCATACAAGTATTTTTGTGGGTGTATGTTTTCATTCATTTTTATTACATATGTAGGAATAGAATTATTGGACATAGTGCAGGTGCATGTGTAAGTCTGCAGGGAACTGCCAGACACTTCTCTCAAGTAGTTGACTATTTCTCACTTTGATCAGCAATAACGCTTGGGAATGCCAGTTGCTCCACATTCTCAGCAACATTTGGTATTGTCTACAAGAATGCAAGTCTCTGATGAGGGACTTGTAACTTTTTGGATTTCATTTTACTGTGACTTCAATTTTGATTTTGTAAATTATGTGGCAGAAGCAACGCACCCAGTGAATTTTTTTAAAATTTCTATTTAAAATAGTGTACTCTTCCAGCATACTATCTGGGCTTTGTGTTTGGTTGTTATTTTAGTTTTTATTTCCATGCCGTGATTTCTTCGTTGGTTCACACATTAGTTCCATCTTTTTCTTAATGTTATTGAACATAATGTTAACAGCTGTTTTCAAGTCTTTGTATATGAATTCCAGCATCTGTTTCTATTGACTGCTTTGTCTCTAGATTAGGGTCACATTTCCTGCTTATTGGCATGTCTAGTGATTTTTAAATTTGATATAATTTTGATTTGTGTTCTTGTAGACAGCATATAATTAGGTCTTGCTTATTTATCCAATTTGACAGTTATGGTGTTTAGACCATTTATATTTGATGAAAATTGATACATTTGGGTTTAAATCTGTTGTGTTGACATTTGTTCATTTTTTTTCTTTTTTATGACTTTCTTTTAGATTAATTCAATAATATTGATAATTCCATTTTGTCTCCTTTTTCTTTTTGATTTTTAGCTCTAAATCTTTTCCTTTATAGTAGTTGCTTTAAGGTTTATAGTACGCATTTTAAATGATCATATTCTACCATTAAAGAATATTGTTTTGCTTATTGTATAGCATAGGAACCTTTACAATTTTATACTTCCATTTGCTTCTCCCATTTTTTGTGCTTTGTCATACATTTTATTTCTGCATATGGTGTAGACTCCATAACACACTGCTCTTATTTTTGTCCTTTTAAATAGTTCATTACCTTTTAGAAGGTTTTAAAATTAAGAAAAAGTCTTCTATAATTTATCCATGTATTTACCATTTCCAGAGATCTTCTTTCCTTTTTGTACATAGGCTGATTTCCATGTGGTATTTTATTTCTGACTGAAGGGCTATCATTAATCATTCCTGTAGTTCAGGCCTGATTGTAATGAAGTCTTCAACTTTTGTATTTCTTCAAAAGTCTTTATTTTGCCTTCAGTTTCACTGATACTTATACTGGGTATAGAATTCTCTCTTGACAGATTTTTCTGTCTGTATTTTAAAGAACTACTGTTCTTCCCTATATTGTTTCTGGTAAGACGTCTGTTGTCATTCTTATTTATGTTTCTTTGTTTCTCTGAATGCTTTCCAGATTTTTTCATTATTACTGGCTTTAAACAATTTCAGTACAGTGTGCCTTTATGTAATTTTCTTTTTATCAAGCTTGGGATTTATTGAAGTTCTTGTATATGTTAGTTTATAGTTCTTATAAAAATGGAAACATATTGTCTATTTCTTCAAATATTTTTTTTCTGTACCCTGTATCACCTTTTCTTCAGTGACTCTAGTTAGATGTAAATTAAATGGTTGAAGGTCTTTGAAGCTGTTCCTTTTTTCCCCCTGTGTTTACCTTTGATTAGTTTCTATTGCTATGTCAAGTTTACTAATCTTTTCTTCCCTAGAATCTAATCTTCTTTTAATCTTATCTAGTATACATTTCATCTCACACATTGTAGTTTTATCTTTAGTACAGTGTGCGTCCTTTTAATATCTCTTCCTTGTTTCTATTTAACACTTGTGATTTTTTCTTCTACCTATCTGAACAACTGGCATATAATTCTAATAACTGATAATATCCTTGTCTACTCATTCTATCATTCATGACATTTATGAATCTATTTCCATTGATTTGATTTTTCTCATTATGAGCTTTATTTTTTAGGTTTTTTACATGTCTCAGAATTTTTAAAAATATGTTCTCATTGATTTTTAGAGAGAGGAAGGGAGAGAGAGAAAACATCAGTGAGGGGGACATCAATGGGCTGCCTCCTGCACTCCCCCCTACTGGGGATGGAGCTCAAAACCCAGGCATGTGCCCTGATCAGGAATCAAACCAGTGACCTCTGGGTGCATGGGAGGGTGCTGAACCAACTAAGCCACACCTGCCAGGGCAAATGTCTCAGAGTTTTGGGTTATATAACAACCATTTTGAATTTTACTTTGTAGAAATGCTGGATATTTTCATATTTCTGTAAATATTATTGAGCTGTGTTCTAGGATATAGTTATAAGTTACTTGAAAACCACTTGATCCCTTTGAGACATACTTTTAAGCCTTGTCAGGAGGCACCAAAAAGCTCTTATCTAGGGATGACTTTCTCTTACTACTAGAGCAATACCCTTATAAATTATGAGATTTTTCTACTCTGGACTGTGGGAATGTAACCTATTTCTGGCCATGTGTGAACTCAGAATTTTTTTCTCTTTTCCTTTTGGGTGGTCCTTTCCCAAGCCTTGAGTAATTTCTTTACATGTGTATTGTAATTAGCATTCAGCTGAAGACTTGAGGCAGACCCTCTGCAGTTCTCTTTCAATGAAGATTTCTCCTTTTTCAGTACATTGCCATTTGAACTGGTCACAGTGGCCCTCCCAGTCTCCCAACTCTACTTCCTCAACTCAAGGGAATTACTGGTCTTGATCTTGGTTTCCCCTCCCTTGCCCTGCATCTTGGAAGCTCTCTCTAGGCAGTAAGGTGAAACCACTGTCGTTCCCCCCTCACTTGTTTCCCTTTTCTCATGGATCATTGTCTTCTACTGCCTGATATACTATGTCTTGAAAATCATTGTTTTATACAGTTTGTTTATTTTTAGTTGTTCAAGTGAGAGGGTGATTGCAGTCCCTGTTGCTCCATATTGGTTCAAATGGAAGTATATTTTGATGTAATTTTAAATGCTTAGAAATTTTCAAGAATATTATTAGGTATCCTCATATACCTTTTATTCATTTCCACCAAGTGTTTATATTTTAAGCATTTGCTTGTGCCTTCTCTCTCTTTCTCTCTCTGGAGAAATTTTGAGAGCAAGATCAAGACATCATGTCACCTTATACTTAAATATGTCTGTGCATATACTAAGAACAACAAGAGCATTCTCTCTTACATAACTAGATTAGAGTTATAACCAGGGAATTAGATATTAATACAATGCTGTCATCTTATCCTTTTTATCAATTGTCCCAATAATGTCCTGAATAGCAATCGATTGTTCCCAGTCCAGGATCAAATCCAGAATTCTGCATTAAATTTAGTTGTCACATATCTTTAGTGTTTAATTTGGAACAATTCTTCAGCCTTTCTTTGTGCTTCTTGACCTTGATATTTTTGAAGACGTTAAGCCATCTGCTTTGTAGCATCTTCCTCAATTTTTGTCTGATGTTTCCTTATGATTAGATTCAGGATATGCATTTTTGGCAAGAATCCCATTGAAGTGATAGTGTATTCTCCTCAGTGAATCTTATTAGGAGTCACATAATGTCAGTTTGCTCCCAAATTGGCTGTGTTAACTTTGATGACTTAGATAAAATGGTATTTTCTAAGTGTCTCTGCTTAAAAAACTTCCCCTTTGTAATTAAGAAGTAACTTTGGTTAAATATTTTAAAACTATACGAATATACTGCTGTCATCAAACTTTACCTACCAATTTTAGCATCTAATGACTTTCTAACTCCATCCGTCTTTTTATATTTACTAGTTGGATTCTACTATAGAGAACAATTTTCCTTGCTCCCTATTTATGTATTTTTATGATGGTAAACTCATGGATTTTTAAGTTTTATTAATGGATTATAGTGATTATTATCATTTATTTTGCTTCTCAATTTGTCCCAGAATTCTAAAAAGCTATTAAAAGCCATAGAAATATTTATTGTCATAAGTATTGGTTGGCTTCTGTTTGTTTTATCTCGTCTCCTCCTCCCCTGAAATGCTCTCCACCTCCCTGCTTCTAGTAAAACTTTTTTCATGATTCAAGATGCACAGCTTAGGCTCCGTCTTGCCTATGAAGCATTTCTTCTGTGATCAGGTTGGACCAGTTGAGAATCACCGTATTTGCTCCTGTGATCTTTTGATATGTCTTCATGTTTCTTTGAGCATTTTCTTACTTTCTGGCATAATGAGATACTTCAGGCTTTGTTTGTGCTATCCTTGCCCAAACTTTACTTCTCTAAGGGGTCTTTGCTTCATAGTAAGGATAATAATATTAGGAACCAAGATATGGGCACAATGTGTGCTTATTGTCACTGGTGTGGCACCCCTACTAAACACACTCCCCTAAGAAAACCTAGCTTAGAAATCTCTCCCTCCCTCTCTCCTTCCCTCCCTCCCTCTCTCTCCCTCACACACACATACACACACACTCCCCTCTCTCCCCCTCTCCTCTGTTTTGCTTCCTCGTATGCCCAGATCTGTCTCATTAACTCAGGAAGACCAATAGGTTCTGTCTGGGTTCTTCCTTTATATCCCACAGCCAGAAAACTCTCTCCAAGCAATTGACTTAAGCATTAATAGGGTTCACCTCATTTGTTTCCATTCTCTTAGGGATCTCTTTGACTCACTGATTCATATCTGAAGTCTTGAAAACCATCGTTTCACGTATTTTCCCAGGATTTCAGTTGTTTCAGGTGGGAGGGTAAATCTGGTCCCTGTTATTCTAGCTTGGTTGGAATTAGCGACCCGTAAGTCTTTCACATTTTTGAGTAAGGAGGAAAATGGTGGAGTAAAGTGATCCAAAAGTCTATACCTTAAAAAAAAAAAAATCAATGAAAAACTTTCAGAAACTCTCTGAATCAACGTTTTAGGAACTCTGGAAATGGAAAGCTTGTAGCAATGAGGGAATATTTATTCAGGAAAGCCCAGATAATCTCACTAAGTTTAGTGAGCTTTGTGGCATTTTAATTTACCTTGGACTCACCTCCCCCCTCTTTAGCTCAGCGGTGGACTTGAAAATAACAGTTTGTACTCTGGTCCTGGAACCAGAGGGAGCAGAATGGACTTCATTAGCAAAAATTTGTAATGGTTTGAGTTTTCTGGTGCCTTCCTGGTAGACCAGCTTAAAGGCTTGTCTTTATCTTGCCTAACACAGAACTATCCCAGTGCTATAGCAGTTACCCAGGGGGCATTTTTCAAAAACTGTTATAGCCAAAGGTATTAGTTGTTGCTGCCAGCAGCAATGGGTAACAGTTAAGGCAAACAATAGATCACAAGAACCTTGGGGAGGAATGATTGGGGAATGAGATGTAGGGGTAATAAGAAAACTCTGACATATCTTGGCAATGTGCATGCCCAGGACTGTGTGTGCTCTGAGGAAGACCCAAGGAGACCCCAAGCTCTCAGCTCCGTCTGATCTGCTGGCTCTGCACGGGCAGGAAGTGAGCGGGATTCTGGGGCGTGGCCTTGAATCCAGGCCAAGAATCTGCAAACTTTGGCTCATGGGCTTAACCTCACCTCCAAACTCTTTGTGTATGGCCCACGATCTAAAAACTGTTTTTATATTTTTAAAGGATAGAAGGAGGAAGGGGGCCAGGAGGCGAAGGAAAAAGGGAAGGAACAAAGATGACAGCAAGTGGCCTACAGTCCCTGAAGTATTTATTATCAGATTCCTTACAGAAAATATTGCAACTTCTGCTAAGGGCTTGGTCCTCACTTCTAAAGCGTATGCTTTGTGGAGTTTCCAATAAACAGAGGTGCTCGGTGAGGTGGTTCCACCCTGCCCGGGGCTCGGCTGGAACTTCAGCATCTCCCAACACGGCATGACCTTTGGTTCCTCCACTCAACATTTCCCCCTGTCCAGCCATCCTCTGACAGGTTCATATATTCACCTTGTGCAAACTCAGTTCAGCCCTCAACTGGGAACTGCAGGTGACCTTCCCTGCACATCTTGGGGCCTAATATGTGTGCAGTTTGGATATAACCTGACTCACAAATTCCAGCTACCTCCTGCCATAAACTCTGATTGCAGCCTCCTTAGCAGTAAGACCTCTGCTCTGCTTTGACTCTACCTCCCTGCACCATGTTGGGAACACGGGCTGGATTCAAGCATTTCCCTTCTCCCACAGTTCTGCTCTGCCTGTTGTTTGTGCCTATGAACAGTTGCCTCATATATTTTGTCCCATTTCATAGTTCTTTAGGATGGGGTGGTGAGTCATTTCTGGTTACCTCTAATTTGGCCTGAACTGAAAAACCCATCTTTTAACTCTGTTTTCATGCCAGTATGAGAGATGAAGACTTGGATCTAAAAGGCAAATAGCTGAGACTAACAGTACCCCTTCCCCCAACACATATGTGCACATATAAAGTAGGAAGCCTTAAAATGCTATAACCTCAGTGAAAATGTACATTATAAAAGAAGTCTCCCTAGGAACACAGAGGGACAACAGGAACATCTATGTCTCAGCCTGGTTTCTGGCTAGAAGAAAGCATTCCCTGATTTATTTCAAACATAGGTCTGTAAATCACAGGAGTAGATTTACACTAGGTTCTTGTCCTGAAAGAGGCCAAATTAAGAGATTAACATAAAATTCAGTCCCATGGATATGACTGACAGAATAAAATCTAAAACCATTCTTGAGGAAGAAATCCTCAACCTTGGCTTCACTGTACTTCCACAGATAAAAGTCTACTGAAGATTAAATCAAAATTCAAATTATGTGATACAGGGAAACATTCCACCATATGCAAGTGTCAGCAGATACAACCACCATCAGGCAGTGGGGTTGTTAAGCTTTTCAGGTTATTGAACAATCTGATTGGTATGTCTAAAATGATTAAATAAATGAAAGAAAAAGAAATAAAAAACAGAAGCAAGATGCTCCAAAAAGACTAAGCAGTTTCTAAAAGGGATTAGTTAAAAGTTACAGATAAAAATACTTATATGAGAGAAAACTTAATAGTTGGATTAAATAGGCATATCCTTCTTAGCCAAGGAGATAAATACTGAAATGCGAAAATGCTTCTCAGTGTGCTGATACATTGGAAAAACATGGAAAAGAGGACAAGTGATGTAGAGAAAAGAATATTTTGTTAAATAGCATAGATTTAATATTCCTGAAAGTCAGTAAAATTACAGTAAGTAAATTAAAAAATGGTAAATCTAAAAGAACAAACAGGTTTAGGGAGGAGATGGCTGGTGAAGAGAAATAACAAAAAAAAATTGGGCCAATAAAAGCAGATGAACACGTGTTAACTAATTTAGAGCACTGCGGAGAGGCAGTGTGTTACTAATGCAGTGGAGTAAATGAAAAAGAAAAGAAAGACTATCGACACCACGGGACCTCAGAGGGTCTTTGGACCTTGAGGCATCGCATACATGTGACCCTGGATGTGACGTGGGGCCCGCGATGTGGGAAGCCTGGACTCCGGAACAAACAGGGCTGCCAAGGACACCTGGCTGTCAGTGAGCGTGCATGGCAGATGAGGCGTCCCCTCGGCCACCGAAGCACCGGCAGCCGGGCTCATCGTACGCTACGTGGGGGTTCAGGCCACGTGCCTAGTGCCTGTGCCTCTTGCCTTCAGCTCTACGGTCAGCGGAGAGCCCTGGATCTATGCCCTGTGCCTCTTCTAGCACCCTGACTGTTTCAGCCTCCCCTGAAGTGAAGGTGGAGCGTTAGCACATTCTCTAGCATGGCAGGTGTTGGCTACTCCGGCTCAGTTCCAATGCGCTCGGTCTCACAGAAGCTCTCCACAGAGGCTCCAGAGTCGCCTCTGTGCCTGCTGGTGGCTTTGGGTCCGGGTGTCCCTGGGGCGAGGCAGTTGGGCAACTCACTGGAGTTTTCATTTCAATAGAAGTTGAGCCCCGGTAAGCAGAAGGAAATCTCACCGGCAGCCCCAGGCTTTAAAATCTGCTGTAATAAAAAGTGGGAAGAAAGCTCTACATAAACTCCAAGATTTCCTTTCTGAAGGAGGCACAGGGTGGGTGTCTACAGGAAAATAACTGTAGACTTTCCAATTTATGTTTCATTGGAAGGTAATGAGGGCTGAGGGAGTTTTTAAAAGTCCCCAGGAAAGTAAAAATTGACCTTGCTTCGTGCACATATAAAGCTGATATTTGTATATCACATTTCTCTGGACATAATTTTGAAGCTTTGCTCCTATTTGGGAAACACACACAATAAAATTCAGGGCCTTCAATATAAGACCTAATAAAAGCAACTCTTAAGCATCCTAACGTTGCCTTCAAAGAAGCATTTTGTCTCTGTCAATGTGCAGTACAGAGTGATTTAATTCTCAGAGGAAACGCCTGTGAACATTGGCTAAGTAGGTAATCAGTCTACCTGATGTTGCCCAGTTCAACTGAACGTAGCTGCAGGAACACAGACACTGCCCCCCGTGGGGAGGTGCGCGGTGGCCATTGGCTCCAGCCGGCCGTGACATGTCCTCTTACTCCCCTTTCCCCCGTGGCCTAGAGGGCAGGGAAATGGCAGAGGACAGCCATTTGCCATGACCTCACATGCTGAGCCTTCCCTTATTTTTAATCATACGCTGTCTTTCTCATTACACACTGACTCCTCAGTGGTTTCGTCTTTTCATTTCTCTCTCACCTTCTCTCCCTCGCCTCTCCCCTTTTTTCCCCCCAGGCTACCTTTGGTTGTTTTGATGAGCGTTCTCAATAAATAACATTAGATATTTCTTGACTATGTTGGTTATAATCTTATTCTAGAACCAATTGCTAAAGATCTCAGAGGCTGCAAATTCTACAAGACGCTACTTTATTAAGACTCTCTTTTTCAGAGATAGAATGAGCCATAGCTGTCATTCATTCATTCAATAAATATTTTATTTCACATCAGGCACTGTTCTAGGTTCCAGAACATAGCAATAGAAATAAAAAGAAAGAAAAACCATATACAGTTGACCCTTGACCAATGCAGGGGTTAGGGACGCTGACCGCCCCATGCAGTCGGAAATCCATGTATAACTTTTAACTCCCCCAAAACTCAACTACCAAAAGCCTATTGTTGACGGGGAGCCTTACCGATAACATAAACAGTGGGTTAACACATATTTTCCATGTTATATTATTACAATAAAGTAAACTAGAGAAGTAAATGTTAAGAAAATCATAAGGAAGAGAAAATACCCTTGGAGTCCTGTATGTAGTTGTGGAAAAAAGTCTGTGCGTAAGTGGACCCACGCAGCTCCAACTCACGGCGTTCAAGGTCAACCATACACATTCAGAGAGCTTCCCTTCTTGGCAGGGGGGTGAAGAGATATCTATTATTTAAAAAGTAAATTATATACCACGTTGAAGATGGTAAGTGCTGTGAAAAAATAGAGGGCAAGGAAGATGGGAATGCGGTAGGGCTGCAATAAAAAGGAGTTTCAGGGTTGGTCTTGCTGAGATGGCAACATTTGAGCAAAACTTGATAGAAGAGGGGGTGAGGGAGTAAGTTGTGTTTCTTTCTGGGAAGATTTTCAGAGGAAACAGCGAGTGAAAACTCCCTGAAATAGGGGTCCCCTCACAGTATGCGGTGAAAAGCAAGGCGGTCATACAGTTGGAATGGAGCGAGCAGGTCTGAATTTCCTAGTGAAGTTGTGTTGAGCTTTGATGTGTAGTTTCTCAGGTGTTCAGTTAATCATTTGTTGATACTAAAGAGAGACTGATGGATTCCAGAGATTCCCAGATGAGCTCTTACAAAGTCGGGAAGTACACAGCCTGCTTAAACCAGAAGGAGCAAGTAGCAGCAGGTGGTTGTAATATCACGGAAGGTTTGGGCGGGTGAAAACAGCGGGCTGACCACCAGCATTTTATCGCATGTTTGCATATCAACACATTGAAACCAGCACCAGGATGCCAGGTGCCTGCCACTTGCAGCACTTGCTCTTATCTTTGTCAACGTAAGCGTAGGCTGTTAGGGTGCACATAATAACTGTCTTGCGAGACAGCTTTCTTCCGAACTCCGGGGTTCTCTGCTGCACGGCTGCAGAGGAGAGATGGACAGCTTTCTTTGCCATTTATTTTAGTTGGTGTTTAGTTTGATCAGGTTGCAACGGACAACTGAATCGTGTTGGATTGAAGGAGGATGGGTTTCAACGGGACTGTAAATAGGAGTTGCAGAAACCCTCTCCTCCCACCCCTAACTGCCGCTTTCCCTGGAGATGTAAGGACTGTGCTCACTTACGCTGTGACAGGCTATCAAGCAAGTTAGGCTGGGCAGTGCTTCTGTCTGTGACTTTCCTCTCCCACAAATCCATTTCTCCATTTATATACTATTTGTAGAAAAATTAAAGGACTCTTCTATTTAAAGTAACTGTAAAGACTCTTCTTTTTTAAATTTTTTAAAATTTATTTTTATTGTTGACAGTATTACAGATATCCCCTATTTTCCCCACTTTGCCCCCACTCCACCCAACTTCAAGCCTGTAATTACACTCTGATTTATGTATATTTTAAAATACTGGAAAAGCTTTTAAGTTGGCACAAAAGAACAGACTGTACTCATTTCTGTGTTTAATATCTGAAAACCCAATAGATGCTACTCTTAAGAGCCTAAAATTAAATATGCTGTGTAGCACCCCGTTAAATTTAAATTCCAAAATAAGTAACCTTTGCCCTGGAATTGTGGCTTGGTTGGTTGGAGCATCATCTGGGACACCAAAAGGTTGTGGGTTCAATTTCCAATCAGGGCACATACCTAGGTTGCAGGTTCCATCTCGGTTGGAGCATGTATGGGAGGCAACCCATCGATACTTTTCTCTCTCTCTCCCCCTTCCTTTCTCTCTCAGATCAATAAAAACATATCCTCAGGTGAGGATTAAAAAAATAGTAAGTATAATTTTGACCTGTTTCACGTGGGAGCTTCCATAGCATCCGTTCCACTAGCAGCTCACCCCTTTGGGTCCCACTCAGAAACAAGAACCAGAAAAGTAACCTTTCTCAGGCTGATCAAGCCAGGCTACTGCTGAAATAACTGGAAGTTGGCCCTCCTGTCTGCCCGCCTCTACTTCCAGGCCAGCGTTGGGCCTGAGCTGCCTTGAGACGGTGGGGCTTTCACGCTGGGTTTGTGGGGTGGAGCGTTGGGGGCCTTCGTTACACCGCAGCAAGCCTGTAATTACACTCTGACTTGGCATGATTGCTCACATTCGGCACGTGTCAAAATGCAACTTACCTTTTCCTTGTCTTTTTCTTTTTTGCCTGCTGATGATTAAACAATGTCTTCCCTGTTTATTTGGTGCGATGGAGTACTGGGGGGAGGGGAAAGTATCACCTTTAACACGATTCATTTTTAAATGTTTTTATGTATTTGAAATTGTTAAATTGGTTCTGCTGAAACAGAATTTCACCCTTGAGATGCTATTTGAATGTTGGTGTCAATAAAAGTTCTTGAAATTGTTAAAAAAACGAAACAAAAAAAGGAACCACGCACACTGAAACGAGGCCCTATACAATGCCCCTGTATACAATGCCTCTGTGTACAATGCCTCTGTATACAATGCCTCCGTGTAAAATGCTTCTGTGTACAATGCCACACACCTCCAGAGGGTGAGAAGCAGGCAAGCTGCTAGGCTTCTCCAGGTCAAGAACACAGTTTCTATATTTCTACCTTCTTTGAGCTCTTCCTTCTCAAACTTGACTCTCAGCAGATACCTCCAACCTCCTGAGAAGGCCATGGCCACCTGACCTTAGCGGCCTCACCTCCACTGGACCCGTGCCCACCAGCCGGGCCTTGCTTTCTTCTCTCCAGCTCCCTCCCTGTGACTCCCACCTGTGCTCCCAGACGTCTCCTACTCTCCACAGAGATGGCAGATTTCCCATCTGGCGAATCTCTTCTTCTGCCTTCAAGTGAACACAAGAGTTCTTGTTTGTGTTGCTCACTACCCAGTACTCAGCGGTGGTACTGCCTGAAACCAAGTGAGTGTTCCATAAATATTTGTGAGTGGAGAGAATGGTCCTACAGCAAAAAAAAAAATTCCCTTTAATCCGCTTCCAGAGGTAGTGGGAGACACACGTGGAGCTGTGGATGAGCAGCCCTCCTTCCGTTGTCCACCCTTCTCCAAACCCTTTCTTCCCCCTTTTCCTAAAGAGCAGACCTTTCTAATAATGCCCGGACCTCAAAGCGGCACCTGTGTCAAAGTTACCCATCCCTTCTGTTCCTCAGTCAACCCCCCATTCCCTCAACGGAGGGCATTTCCCCGAGGAAGGAGGAGGAACATAATCTATTGAAGTAATTTACTTTGATTTTCCATAATTACATCAGAGCCCTCATGGGGGTGTCTGAATTTTCAAAAGAGGAAGCTTGTTCGTCTCCAGGATACTGTGATCTCGGGAATGTCATGAAAAACTGCCAGTGAATTTTAAAAGAAGTGGGGAAGTTTGGAAAGGCTTATCGCCTTGCTTCCCTTTATGAGCGATATTCCCTTAGAATTGCTTTCTGAGAACCTGTCTGTTGTCCCTTCAAAACCTTCTAAGTGCGCTGTCTCTGGCTCTCATCGTGGTTATTTTCAAACATCCATTTTGAGGTGTCGCTCTCGCAGCTGACGCGTTTCTGGGTGGCATTTCCCATCAGGTCTGCGGGTGCATCTGACAGACCTCCCTGATTGTCCCGCATCAGTGCTACGAGGGCCAGACCGGGCTCCGTGACTGTGGGCTGGCAGGCAACCCTGGCCAATGGCCCAGCTCTCTTTCACTCAGCGTGCTTGTCAGCTAAACACTCTTATTCTAAGGGCCATTCAAAGGGCAAAGGGAAACGGTACAAAAGTGTAGCTTGGCAAATCAGCAGTCCTGCTATTTGATAGAGAACCATTTCCAGTGATTTGGAATCAGGGCCACATACACCTGCCCTGAGGGGCTGGCGTGTCTGGAGTCACTGCAGTGGCTCTGGGTGCATATGGAAACAGTCACATCACAAGGCTCAGTGGACAGGAAATGCAGACTCTTTCACAGTACTTTAACTTCTCTGGTTTTTTGCCAGATTGATTTCTTTCATTAGGGCAAGTTACTTCCATCTACATACCATTCCAGCCTCAGGAGGCGGGAGACTGATTTAATGGCCTTAATTTAGGAGCATTCTGAATTTTCAGGAATTTATTGTTTAATATTTGAATGCCCACATGTGACATCTGGATTAATTGACTTGATTTTGGTACAAGTCTTTTGTGAGTTATGCCTCAAGTTGAGTTTGAAACACTGTTTCCAATTAGTGGCCCCACCATCTTGGACACCAAGCCTAGAGGTAACAGATTTGAACACTAATTTCAGCACCATCGCCATTTAAAAACCTATAGTAACCTCCTATTTTCTGCTTTCTCTGCCTTCATCTCCTTGGCCTCACATTAGGACCCTAGATCAAAGATTTCCTGAGCACTCTCCTGACCTTATGTCTCTTCACTCTCTGGCCGGCCGCCTCAATAGAGGATTGGAAGCGTGGGGGGGTGTTGAGAGTCACCACTACTTGGGGGCAGTACCAGCATTTGATGGGTGGGGTTTAGGGATGCTGAGCCTCCTGTGATGTGTGGCAGGCCTGTAAATGAAGAATCGTTCCCCTGCTCCCCATGCCGCCTCCCTGATGGATGCCGTTTGTCTGGTGACCATCTCCCTCCAGCGGCTCTACGATGACCTCTCTGCCCTGGCTCATGGTCTTTGTCCTTGTGCCTCACCTGTATGAGTGGTTACCTTTGCTTTACACACCTATACCTGTCTCCCCTGAGATACCCACTCGTGTACTGCCTGCCACTCGGGATCCATCCTTAAAGGCTCCTCTTCATGTCCCTATCTGCCCCGTGAGCTTTCCCACCCATGCGACCCGAGCAACCTCTTCTTACCGTGACCCCCTTCCCATCGATGTTATGCTTCACTCTCAGAAGAATCGAGCACATGCTCTTCTCGGTTTGGTTTTAAACTTGTGGTGTGTGCCTCTTCTCAGTCCCCAAGCTCCTAGAGAGCAGGCTCGTGTCTTATACTTTCCATCTTTGATTTCATCGATTGCTCTTAGCTCTCTGCTCCGGCCAAATAGGTTACTTTCTTTCTTGCAAGCATGCTCATGTTCACCATAGCACATTTCCCTGTCCTCCTGGACACACCACGAGAAACCTCCCTTGCAGTTAGGTGTAGCTCTGGGACTGAGTTCTAGCCAATGGGATGTGGGCAGAAAGGATGTATGTCACTTCTAGGCCTGACCAGTGACATTTTCCAGGTGCAGTCAGCCCTACCTGCCCTTCTCTTTCCCACCCACCAGCTAAAGAGCCAGGAGCCCACAGACCTAGAGGACAGAGGCACAAGCTGGAAAGTCTTGGGTCCTTAAGTGACCTACACACTGGGAACACCTGAGCTGGACTCTCTGTGAACAAGAAATTAACTCTAGTTTTGCTTAGCCACTGAGATTGTTGAGTTTTGTTACAGCAGCATGCATTTCTAACACACACTCCTGTGCTTCCTCATCGCCATGAACTTTTTTATGTTGTTCCCATCGCCAGGAGTGAATTTCCTCTCCACACGTTTAAATTTTATGCTTCATCCAATACCTAGATCAATTCCCACCTCCTCCTTGAAGCGTTCCATGATTTCACCAATCCAGAGTGACTTCTTCCTCCCCAAATTCTTGAAAATCACACCTTCTGCTTACTGCCCAGTTAGCAAATATATTGCACACCTTTTTTATTTAGCTTTAATGTGTGTGTTCTGTCTTCTCTGGTAACTTTTAAGATCTTTCAAGGTAGCACCTTTGTCTTATGCTTCACGGTATTAAGGGTGTTGTACATGCTCAGGAAAAAAATTGTAAAATGAATGAATGAATTTACTCAGCCCCTTTTTACATCTCCTCTTTTTTCTTCTTATCGACATGACTTGCACTTTAATGTTGGCTCCTTCCATGGATGATTTTGATGTCCCCTCTTGTCTCTGTCTGTTTTCCATTTGAAATGCTGTTGAAAGAAAATTATGCCTTCCCAATCTCGCTTCTTTTTCACCCTGTGTACTTTAGTGATGCTTATTTGTGTTTAATACATACAACTTGAATAAATGAATCTGAATTCAGTAAAGAATATAGGTAAAGCCTCCTAAGCCTCCTGTTTTTAGAGATATCAAAACATTGTATCCAATTTCTTTATTTTCTTTGTTACCATGGGAGTAATCACAGGGCTGGCTGACTGTTGTAAATGAGGTCAATCATTACTATATTGACTTTTGTCTAACAAAAAAACCCCTCCAGACTGTTTACTGTAGTGTGATCATTGCTTTTGCTGGTTTCATCTTTGAGCTAATGCATCCTCATACACACATTATTTTTCAGATCTGTGGGGTAATCTGGTGAGACTTTGCTTATAGGGATTTGTTTGGGGAAAAAAAAGCCCACTGAGGCAAAGGCTTTGCCAAGAAATCAAAGTTATTAAAAAACAAACTCATAAAAGCAGACGGCAGATTGGTGGTTACCAGAGGGGAAAGGGGGTGCGGAGAGGGTGAAAGGGGTAAAGGGGTCAATTGGGTGGAAAGTAGACCTTTGATGGTGAGCACACTGTAGTGTATACAGATGTCTGATTGTAATGTTGCACACCTGAAACTTTTATAATGTTATAAACTAACATCACCTCAATTTTAAAATGTTTCAACTCCCTTCTTGGCAAAAAAATTATTTTAAAGAAATTAAAGTTCTTGGTTCTGCTCTCTTTTCTGCCCCCCTGAACCTTGAGATCCCAGTCAGCAATCAATAGTGATAGTTAAGAGGAGATACGCAGGCCAAATGCCAGGAGACCTGATCTATTATTCCAATAGCTTGATCCTCAGCAGCCCATTTCTTTCTGCACCACTCTACCCACAGGAAAATGGGTCAATACATTTCTTACTTCCTTTTTGGTATCTTATGAGAGTCCATGAGGCAATATTAATAACCATATAAGTGATTTCTGAGTAATGGACAGAGAATAGGCAAAAATTATTCTCATAATATATTTGTGTTATAGTCTTTTCAAATTAATATTAAGCAGATGGCTTAAGTCTCTAACTAGCCTCAGTTACACAGGTAGATCAGATGTGTAATAACAGGTCTGTATCCTTTACTTAGATCCCTGAGTTTCAACCCTGAAGGGGGCAGGTTTTAGGATGGAAGGGAGAGGCCAGTGACTGGGAAATTCCTAAGGAGCAAAATGAAAAGCTCCTTCAGTGGGGAAGTGAACAGGGAGTGAAGCCAGGGCTGCAGTGACTGGCCCCGCAGAGAGAGTCATGGAGGAAGGAGACATTTATGGCAGAGGATAGGAGCAGTGATGGGTAGGAAACATCCCATGGTTCAGGGCAAGCAATACAAAGTTATTAACTAATTAGGGTTTTAATTTAACTACTGCCAATACTTTTTTATAAACATCTTATCCACTAATTATTGAATATGTCTACTCAACTTAAGTGCCTGCCAATTAAAGCCAAGGACCAGACTCATTTTATGTCGACTTTGTGTCTATTACAATGTCAGCACAGGGGCAACGCTTGGTGTGCGCTTGCTGGAGGATTGATATCTGGCTTTCGTTTCTGTTTGGCCCATTCTATTTTGTTTCAGACTCTGGGACATATTTTCACAGATGCATTTAGGTATTCACCCCCTTTGTCATTCAATTATTATGCATTAAGTGCGCAATACTATTCAAAGAGCTAGAGATATAGACAACGTTTATACACAGCTTACATCATTCTTGTGGGAGGAGAAAGTGGGAGTGCATATATATATGCACTCCCACTTTATATATATATATATATATATATATATATATATATATGTATGTATATATATATATGCAAAAGTAGGTTTACAGTTGTTTCATATGGAAAATAATGCAATAATTAAGAAATAATAATACAAAAATAAACTCTGCCTGGCCAGTGTGGTTCAGTGGTTGAGAGTCGACCTAGAATCCAGGAGATCACTGTTCAATTCCCGGTCAGGGCACATGCCCGGGTTGTCGGCCAGCAGGGGGTGTGCAGGAGGCAGCTCATCAATGACTCTCTCATCACTGATATTTCTATCTCTCTCTCCCTCTCCCTTCCTCTCTCTGAAATCAATAGACATATTTTTTTTTTAAAAAAAGAATAAACTATATGTTTCGTGTCCTCACAACTATAGACCTACTTTTGCTCACCCCTGTATATATATTCATATATACAATTCCAGCAGAGTCCCGAGTCAAGTGAGGGAGGAAGCAGTGCAGATCGCTGGAGGAAAGGCATTCTGGGCAAGATAACTATCTAGTCCCACAGGCAGGGATTTGCTGCTGAGTTGGAGGAACAGCAAGGGGGCAGTGTGAACAAGAGAAGTAGCAAGCAGAAGAGCAATAGGAAATGAGGTCGAAGAGTCAGGCTGGGGCCAGATTGCTCAGCACTTTTAGGCAATGGAAAGGCCTAGGATCTACTCCAGGTGAAATGGGAAGACATTGAATGGCTTTGAGCAGGGGGAGACCTGATCTGATTTCCTTCTCAGGTAGTTCTGACTGTGGTGTGAAATATAGATGAAAGGGACTGAGTGCGCCAAGAACCTCTTGCTTTGGTCCAAAGAGAAGCAATGGTGTCTTGGACGAGGGGGTGGCAGTAGAGGCTGCCTTCTCCCTAAATCACCCCACTCACTATTGGAGTGGAAACATGATGCTCTATTTTACGAGTGTGAGGGCGGAGCCTGCAATACCATACTGAAATTAGTGCACCCTTGTTATTCTAGGGTCTCAGGTCCTAGTCAGAGCTGGATCTGGAACCTGGAGCACAAAGGAAGTCAGAGTAAGAAGAGTAACAGGGTATGGTTCCTGGTGTCACAGGGATCCCTGACAACACCCTAGTCACACTGAGGACACAATCCAGTTCTTCTCAACCCATTGGCTTCCAGACTCACCATTCCATTAGAAGCCTGCTTTGCCCACCTCATCAGTGACCTCTAGGTGGACGTTCAATGCCTATGTTTCACTTGACACCATCATGGACTCTCCGTAGCGCTGGGCACCGTGTCCTTTCTTGGTTTCTAGAACATCACACTCTACTGTTCTGCCTTCTACTCCCCTGACAGTCCTATCTATCCTTTGCAAGTTCTTCCTCTGCTAGCTTTTCAAATATTGGTGTGCCTCAGGGATTTATTCTCTGCCAGGCTCTTCTCACCCTTTCCACTGTCTCAGGGGCTCTCGTCCAGTTCTAGGGCTGAAGCCATTGTGTGCATGCAGACACCCCTTCTCCCCTGTCTTTATTTTTAGCCCTAACTTCAGACTTCAGCTTCAGACTGCCATCTCAGCTGCCACCTGGGCATTCCTACCTGGTTGTCCCATAGTCCCCTTAAGCTGAGTTTGCAACCTCAACCTACTCTAAGCTCAGTCTGCTCTTTCCTTTCCTCATCCTGCCCCTCAGTTTGCGGAGCCATCCTGCATTCCTCCGTTTTTCCACCCAGCCTCTTCCCCTGCTGGTCATTTATCCAGTCTGGATGATCTTTACTTAAGATATTTTCACCCCTCCCTTCCCTCCATCCTTGCCAGCACCGCCTCAGCAGAGGCTCTCCTCATGTCTTTCCCGAACTCCCAACCAATCTCCATGCCTCCCATTCATCCTTGACTCCCTCAGGGACTTTCCTGTCCTGCAGACTGATCATGTCACTCCGTTGCCCTGAACGCCACAGGGCCCCCGTCATGTACAATGTGCTGTCTGTTTCCTCAGGAGACTAGGCCGGGCTGTTCGCCCTCTGGTCCTCGCCCGCCCTCCAGCACGATGCCTTGTGCCCACCTCCTACCATCTTGTGCGCTCTCACTCATCCTGTCTGCAAATACTTCTTACTCTCAGTCACATCAGGTTTCAGGCTGGCGCCCATGCCGCTTCCTCCGCCTGATAAGCCCTCTTCCTCCTTTCTCCGTCTGGATAATTCTGAGTGAGTCTTTAAAACTCCACTCCATTGCACAAATCCTCTGGGATGCATTTCTGGTGTCGCTAGGATAGGTCTGATGCCCTTCCTTGGTGTCCCCGGTGCCCTCATAGGATACTGTACTCCTCATCACAGCATCGTCAATCTGCTGTGTCTGTCTGTCCTTTCTGAGCCTTCATTTCCTTATCTGTAAGATGGGCATAAGAATAGTAACTATCTCAGAAGATCATTTGGAGGGTTATATTAGGTCATCCCTGAAATGAATTTAGAACAGCCACTGGTGCATAGAAAACATAGTCATGAATATCTAGAATGATAATATCAATAATATTATAATGTAAAGATTATAATTACCATTATTGATAATTATTATATTATGAAAAACTTATTGATAACAATAATTAGCACATTCCTGATGAAAAGGACCCCCCCCCAAGCAGTGCCTCTCTAATGAGCTGACCATTAGGTAATTTTAGAGTGATATGGCAAAGTTGACATGCTTGAAATAACATGGGTTATTTCTACTTCCTAAATGTGTTTGTCTACTTCCTAAAGTTAGCCATGAATAGTTTGAGTCATGGGAAAACACCGAGGACAGTTTGAGATGAAAATTAGAATGCATCCAGCCCCTGGCTGCAGCAATGAGCTCCTGGCCCAGTAATGAGAAAGACCCTAATTTTCAAATCACGTTGCCCAGTGCCTGAGAACAACATTGTAATGAGTTAAACAGATACCAAAACAGACTGAAATTACTGACCCGGAGGGGCTCGGCGTCCAAAGAATAAAGGCGAAGACATGTAGCAGAAAATGTGCTGGACCAGGACACAGTGAGGACAGAGAACAGACTCTCATTGAGCAGCTACAAATATTTTACGTGTACCTGCCCATTTAATACTCATAATTCCATGAATCAAATAATAATACCTCACTTGCTGATGGGGCAAAGAGAGTCTTGCAGGTTGCCCAGCATCGTAGAGCTCATTGCATGGCCCTGAGCGAAGCCCTTAGTTTGGCGGCTGGCTGTGCACTCTTCACTTGCCTGGTTTGATCAGATCCTTTGAGTGTAAGGTGAAGTAATTTCCTCTGGACATTTCCACACCTAAATACCCACTGTTATAACTGCATCCTGGGCTTTGAGCGCTTATTCTGTAATTAAGTGTGACTAACTCTTCCCCTGCTCAATCTGGAAAGCCCAGAAGGGCAGGTTGAGGTTGCATCTTTCTGCTTCACACCTCGGGAACCAAGAACTAGTACAGTGCCTGGCTTACAGTAGGTGCTTGGGAAATGCTAGTTTGATCAGTTTTCTCATCTTTAAAGAGAGACGTTTGGAGTGTGTAAGCTATGACCTTTTTACCACTTCTGTGTTTCTGGTGATCATGTTGAGACCTCACAAGGGCAGAGACCTGAATAGGACTTTGTTCCAGGGACGCTGATGCTGTAGGAAGGGCATGTCTACAGATGCTGTGGGTTTGGGTTCTTGTCAGAAATTCTGTTCAGGTCTTTGTACATCTAAGCAGACACCAGCAGGGGCCCCTCATCCTCTCACTCCTTCCTTCCTGTAGGACCTGCTGACAGCTGATGCCACTCGCGCACCTTGGACCTTCTTCTTGCCCAGATCTGTATAGGGATTGGGGTGCAGTCTTCTCGTAGAGACATGCACACGGCCCACTTCAGTGCGTAGAGTTTCACTGTGAATCAGCACAAAGACATGGCTGGGAGAGCTGACATAGTGAATACAGGGAATTTATAGTCCTTAAAATACTTGTTCTTAATTGTCAGAGACACGATCCTTGGTTTCTAGTTCCTGCCCATGACTAGCCCCTCAGGAGACCAGGCAGGGCCATCCAAGATCTGGTCCTAAGGCCACCTGGGTTCTAATCCCAGCTCTTGGAACCTCAGTTGCTCCTCATTAAGATGGGAGCAATGGTATCTTTTAGGTTGGAACACACAGAATTTGGTAGGTCAAAACGGTCAGATATTGGCAATTTCATGTAGCTCAACTTAATACATCATAGGATTGTTCTAGGCGCGATGAATAATGCATGCAGAGCACTTATCATAATGCCTGTCACAGGTGCTCAATACAGGCAAGTGGTGATGATCCTAATGATTTTTATCTGAGACAGTGACTAAGGTCTCATTGGACTTCTGCCCTTAGTTTAATTTTTCTAAGTGGCACCAAACAAATGCCTAGCTTTGCCTGACCAGTGTTGAAAGGTAAAGCGGAGGCAGGCAGCCCTTGAAGCCCACTCTTCCCAGTATGTCACCTTGAAGATGATATTGGAGTAGAATGGCAGGGGTCTTGTGTCCCGGGTGGACATGTGAAATCTCAAAGCCCTCTGTACCGAGAGGAACCCGCTCCCTGAGCCTCTTGTACACTGAGTGGTCACTTCAGAGGCGTTTGCTCACACTGACCACTTAATACTGCTGTGACTCTGGTTGAGTAACAATATTTGAATGTCAGATAATTCATTTGCATTTTCAAACAAATATATGTTGAGTGTTTGCTAGGTTTCAAGCAATGACATCATGCTTTCACAAGTCAACATTTATCCTCAGTGTAACGGTATCATTCATTCCACATTTACTAATTGAGCATCTTCTAGATGCCAAAGATTGTTAGACAAAGGATGAAATGGTGACCAAGTCAAATACCAGCCTGCAGGAATGATGCCATTGCGAGGTCCTGAAAGAATGCTGATTCCCCAGCATTGCCCTCAATAATGTAGTTCCTCTCAGATTCTGTCTCTATTTCCTCTCGTGGATAAATAGGGTAAATGTGCTTTTTCTCAATAATCTGGGAAACTCTCCTTCATTCTGCTGGAGTAATTAGTGGATGGATGGAGGAGATAAGAAGAGAAGAAAGGAAGGCGGGAAGAGGGCAGCAAATGAAAGGTAAAGATCTCAGGATTTGAGCTAATTTATCAAGAGGAATTACATTCCAGTGGAAGGAAACCCAAGCCAGTTTAAAGCAATGAACCACAAGAAAATTCACTTTCAAATACAATAATGATATGCCTCATCATAGAGAGAACATATGTTTATCACGACCTGGACATTTTGTCCAGGTATTTGAGGAGGGTCAAGCCCCTGCCCACAGCCATGGCCAACAATATTGGGGCTGAAAAAATAAAAATTGGTAACTCAGTTCTGGTCCTAAAGGAATGTAATTCTAGAGACCAGATTTATGAAGGGACCATCGAAAACAGCCCAAGTGGGTCATATTAGGCTTTACGTTAGCAGGGGCCAAAACGGGGAGTGTAAACTACTGGGTGACCGGAGAGTGCAACCCAGGTAGAAGCGGCCCGTTGGCTCTCTCGCCTTAGTATGCGGGATCATTCATCGGAGAAATACATCTCTTGGTTCAGCTGTGGGTTCATTGATTCCTTGTCCTGTGGGCCAGCGTTTTTTATTTCTGATCTGTTGTTACAGAGACAGTAGCCAAGACCCGTGGGTAATTCCTCCTCCGTAAACTCCGCTCTTGGCAAGAATACTGGGTTTCTGACCACTTTTTTTTTCTTCTTTTTTTTTAACTTGCTTCCTATATACCTTCAGCCATTTCAACTTCTTGCTCTTGTTTGTTCTCGAACGGTTCACTCCAGGGCTTACGATCAGCAAGATCATACTGAAAGAAAGAACAAGAGAGAGATAGAGAGGGGGCCTTCGCTTGTGCGCTCCCGAATACAGTCCCAGGGCATTTCAGGCTTTCTGAACAGCGTGTAATGGTAATTGATAACAGCGAAACTGTACAGCAGCTTTAAGTGGATGTCAATGGAATGAGAAGATACTATCTGCTCCCTGTTCAGTTTCTAATTCTCCATCAATCCTGCTCCGAAGCTGCTGTCTCCTCCAGGTGATGCTCAAGCCTGTCCCTCTCCCCCCTCACGCCCCGTATGAAAAATGGCTTTGCCATCTGCAGCTGTCAGGAGGCTGTGGCGCACGGAGCACGGCTCCATGAATATCCAAACGTGCAGCTGGACCACAGCGCCCTCCGAAGGGCGGCTGGAATACGAAGCACGGTGGGCTCGCGCTTCTCCAGTGACGGGCTGCTGGAGGGGCCTGCGGCCGAGGGGCCGGGGGAGGTGGCGGGGGCGAGGAAGGCCTCGGTGGAAACGGCCCTGCATACGTGGACGGCAGAGCCGAGGGGCGTGTCCGAGAAGCCGAATTTCTTGCGCTCTTGCAAATCGCAGAACAAAGCTGAAGCACAACGTGGGGTTTATTGAGCTTTAGTATGTTTGTTTCCCCGTGGGCTGATGGGAGGCTCTTAGTTAGGGTCATTCTGTCTCTATTTCTGCACCTTCCATTGCCAGTACTGTGCAAGGCCCTGGGGCTATAGTTTTCATTTTTGAATCAAATAAAAATCACTGCCGTAAAATTTAGTGGTGGAGGGACCTGGGGGCTGGCCATGGCGATGGGGGACAGACTTTATAGTGATGATGACTAGAATAAATCCACACGCAATGTGATGAGCTGCAACAGAAACAGGTATGGGGGTCTGTAAGCTCTCAAGGGGAGAGCAGGTGAGTCGGTCAGTTTGTGTTTCAGAGGTGACCTTTGAATGCATCTTCCAGCGTGAGTAGGAAGGTCTCTTAGGAAGATCAAGATGAGGCAGGGGAATCGTGGATGCAAGGCTGGCGCCCAGAGAGTACATCGATCCTCTTTCGTGGCCAACGTTTGAATCAGTTCAAGTTCTTGAATGTTTTCCTTCAAGCCCCTCTGGTTAAAATGAGTGCAAATTCTTTTGTGGGCTGGTCTCTCACACCCTGGCTTCACTCCCAAACACAATTTGCACACGAACCTCTGGCTCCCCATGAAAATAAATTCAACTGCTTTTCTCTCTCCCCCCGCCCTCTCTCTCTCACACACACACACAAATTCGTGCTCAATCACGCATGCACATGCACCAAGGAACCTAGGCAGCCTCTAGAGATGGAAAAAGCAAAAACAAAACAAAACAGATTCTCCTTAGAGCCTTCAGAAGGGAACCCAGACCTGCTGACACCAAAATCTTGATTTGAAACCCATTTAAAACTTCTGACTTCTGGAAGTGTAGATAATAAATTTCTATTGTTTTAAACCATGAACTTTGTAGTAATCTGTTACAGCAGCAATAGGAAGTTGATACAGATTTTGGTATCTGACGTGATGTGCTGCTGTAACAAATACCTAAAAAATGGAGAACTGGGATTTGAATTGGGACATGGACAGAGGCTAGAGGAATGCAGAGAATTATGAGGAAAGCTTAGCTCGCCTTAAACAGACCATTAATAAAAATGTGTAGCAAGGACTCAGGAAAGAGTGAGGAATATGGTAGAAAAAGCATGTAGTCCTAGAGAATGCCTAAGTCATGATGCAAAGACTGTTGGGAGAAGCATGGGTGTTAATGTTGCTGCCAGTTAAGGGCTCAGATGGAAAAGAGGCACGGGTTATTGGGAACTGGAGGAAAGGAGACCCTTGTTGTACAGGGAGACCTCGGAGATTTTGCTGGTTCAGTTCCAGACCACCGAACTAAAGCGAGTATCGCAATGAAGTGAGCAGTAATCTTTTTCTTATAAAAAAGGCAACACCTGCAAAACACAATAAAGCAAGGTATGCCTGTGTAGTGGCAGAAAGCTTAGCTGGATTATGTCCTGTACTTACGAGGAAAGCAAAATTATACACAGTGAACTTGGATATTTAACTAAGGAGATATCCAAGCACAGTGCTGAAGGTGTGGCCTGGTTTTACTGCTGCTTGTAGCCAAATGGGAGGAGAAAGACGGATTGGGAGAAAATGTGTTAAAACAGGAGCCAGAACATGAGGATTTGGGAAGTTCTCAGGCTGTCCAGGTTGCAAAAGACACTAAAATGTGGTGATTCACTGTCAGGAAAGTGTGCTCTGGAGAAAAAGCCGAGGATGTGGCTGGATAACCTTTCCCTTGTGCCTCTGAAGGTCAGAGACTCTAGTCACACACACTAAGGGCTCTTTGAAGAGATTAGTCATATGAATCCCTATCCATCTCAGGCGAAGCCAGGAATATAAATGAGATCATCCAGGAAAGCTCTGTGAAGGAGCTTCTTGTTGAATGGAATGAATTCTCATGACCTGCACAGGAGACACATTTTTGAGAATTTTATACTAAGAGACACCGCTCCCTTGGACTACAAAGAACAGTGGCTGTTGGATCTCCAACACTCTACAGGCAAGAAACTGGCTGATATAATTCCTCACCTGGAAACCTGTGCTACCTTTCATGAAAATGGGAGTACGACCCAGAGGGCAGAGCTGAGAATCATAGTGGGTTTACCCCCAGTCTTGGAAATCAAATGGAGATTTCCTTGCGACAGTATCTTTGCAATGTCATAGGGCTTGGCCATGTTCAGCTTCACAAAATAACAACAAAGTGGTTGCTCACATTTACGTCTCTATTAGCAGAACAGAACCATCTTGCTGTTTTACTCCTTGCTATCACTTTGTATTAACAAATTTAGTAGATTTTATACCCTAGATGGGGTAAAATATGGTTAATTTTGTGCATTTTCAGAATTTCTATATGTTATATATATATACATATATATAATATAATATAATATAATATAATTAATATAATATAATATAATATAATATAATATAATATAATATAATATAATATAATATAATATAATATAATAGTGCTTTATTTATCTTCATACTAATCTTTTGTCTCTTAAATATATTTTTAAAAAACCCCTCACACTCTAAGCTTTATCCTTTTGCTTACTTTGTGATTTATTTGAAGTAGAAGGTTTTGACTGTAAAGTGATCAAATTAATATTTTTCATATGTTTACTGCTCTTTGTGTCTTGTTTAGGAAACCCTTTTAGCTCATGTTACAAATACTTTCTCCTGTATTCTAAAATGTTTAAAGTTTTGGGTTTCACACTGAAGTCTTTGTAATTCACTTTATATATGGTATGAAGTATGGATCAAATTTTGTTTCTTTGTAGGTGAATATGCCTGTGTCCTAATATCCTAAAATCTCTGTATCTATTCAGTCATTCTATTCTTCCCACATTGATTTGTTGTGCTACCTAAGTCATACATGAAGCCTCCATATTTGCGTGGGTCTGAGTTCTATATTCCGTTTCTCTGGTTGAATTATCAATTTCAGCACCAATACCATGCGGACTCAGTGACATAGATTCATCTTTGATATTTATATGTTTCTCTTCTACTGGAGTGTTCTGGCTATTCTTCAGTCTTTGTTGTTCTATATAGATTTAGAATAAGCTTTCTAAGAACTTAAATATTTTATTGGAATTACATTGAATATAAGGATTAATTTGGGGGAGAATTAATATATCACAATATTGAGATTCCTATCCATGGGCATGGTATATATTACAGGAAATCCTAGATGTCATCCTCTGGGGAAAAACGACAACTCATACCACTCTGGCTCCTCTCCATAGACCTCACTAGTGCCTGGAAGTCTTCATCTGACTTAGCACAGCATCATCACTTTATGCCCATTTTATAACCCTGAACAAAGGTTAAATTATATTGTATTTATTTTTTGTTAAGGGAATAGGAAATTGTATAATGCTTTTTAGAAAAATTTCTATCCAAGATAACTAAAACAAGAAACTCTTATTAATTTTTTTCTGGAAAATTTAGAAATCTTCTGTAGGAATTCTAAGTAATTATTGTATTATGCACATTTTTTTTAACTGCCTTTCTATCAGTTAGTTTTTGCAGGGTAACAAACCACCTTAAAATTATGTGGCTTTAAATGGTTCTTTGGTTCACAACTTGGACTAGGACCTGCTGGGAATTTCTGTGGGTCTCAACTGTCTTTACTCCTGCATCTAGCTTCAGCTGGCAGTTAATGCCTCACTCATACTGGCAGTCAGCTGGCTGCTGGCTGAGCTCGTAGGCCATTTGTCTCTTGTCATCTAGCAGATTAGCTGACCTTGTTCATGTAGTGATGGGTTTAGGGTTCCCAAGGACCCTTAAAGCTCAGGCTCAGAACACACACAGCATCCCTTTTAGTCAAAGCAAGTCACAAGGCCAGCCGGAGAGATTCAAGGGTCAGGGAAATACACCTCTCTTTATGGGAGGAGCTACAAAGTACTGTGGCCAACCCAGCAGTGCCTCTGGTGTATCGGAGCAGATGAGCCACCTCTCTAACCTCAGGCTCTGCAGTCTGTCATGTGGGCCTTCATCTGGACTCCATCACCCTGCCCCTGCGACTGCCCTCCCACCCTTATAAACACTGCGCCTTGGTGGAGCCTTGAGGATAACTTCAGGGATAGATCTAGGTGGTAAATTCAAACAATAGGACCTGATGTGAAAGCCAGCAGGCATGTTGGCTCTTTAAATTTTTTTTCTGGATCTGAAAATGCTCTATGATTTGGGACCACTTATTCCTTCCATAGGTTATGAACGTTAGAGGTTCCAGGGGAGAGCCAAGGGGTGTGCTCTGTGCGTAAGCTCATTTCTCTGAACAGGTGCAGCAGGCCGTATGGCACGGGTGAGGGGTAATCGTGCGGGGGAGAGTGTGAGAACATAACCTCAACATATCCAGGCCCTCTTGCATTCTGCCTCCTCCAATTGCTCTCCCTCCTTCCCCCTCTGGGTAGCACCACATGGTGGGAAATTGCAACTTGTCACTTCTTTGGGTGTGATAGCAAAATCTTGGTTCTTTGAATAGAACCGTTTAATGTTAATTTTCAGTTGAACAAGAAGCGTGCATGTGTGCATGGATGAGTGTGTGTGTGTGTGTGTGTGTGTGTAAACCATGCTGCATCTGTGGTACAAGAAATAGTCACTCCAAATCTTCCCACACCGTCAGCTCCATCGCAATGTCATCCTCCTTTGCTCATCACTGACCTTGAACTTCTTTTCTCTCTCCAGCTAAAACCCAGAGAGATCCGTTTGCATTTCCTCAGGCAAATCCGCCCCCGCAACGTACCTCTCAGTTTCTGTAGTTACAGTGAGCAAACTCTGCCTTGTTTTCTTCATTTCTCCCTTCTTCCCACCACCTTGAATCTCACTTTCCTTTCTCTTTCTCATTTTACATAGATTGTGGGGTTTTTTTTTTCCTATAACATACTTCTAAATAAACAAAAATGGGGAGACAGAAGAAATAGCAAAATACTGAGCAATATTTTTGACAGATTTTTTTCTTCCTTGTCAGAGCATTAAGAATCTAGCTCTAGGAAATTCTGTTGTAGGTAATGTACAAAGCAAGTTACACAGGTATGATCCCCCAGGACTAGAAATTTAATTCTTCTAAGGTATGTGCTCCTTGTGGCTCTCCTAAATTCAGAGTAGCTCATGAGCAGTCATTTTATATTATATTGAATCCTATGAAATTGCCGATGCTCAACCACTGTTCACCTACGAAAATTGCAATTTCACATGGTTCAAGCTATATTTTATGTAGTCCCACTAATAATGTTTTTAGTCAATTATTTTGGTGAAGTATTAGTCCGCCGAGTCTAGATTAAGCCAGAAAAAAGAAGTATCACCCTTTTCCCCATGTTGCTTCTACTATTGCAGTAGCTTCCTATATGGTTTCTTTGCCCCCAACAAAACCCCTTGTCCTTTCTCGAGTCAAGTCACTGCCCTCATTAAAAGCACCACTGGCTCCTAAGGATAAAACTAAATTATTTAGCCTGCATACAGGTCTTTTCCTGTATGAGGCCCCAGTGGACTTCCCCAGCCCCTTATGCTACTGCTCTGTTCCACGTGGCGTTGGCACCAGCTCTCCAAGAACGGAAGAGATGCCCCGTTCCAAGGCTGCCCCGTATCTGTGAGTTTGTTTGTATTTCCTTCTGCCAAGAATATTGGTTCTCCACTGGACAAAACCCTACACACCCTGGGAGACCTCACTTCTGACATCACCCCTTTTTCTCTCTTCTTCCTGACCCACCTCTGGTGGATTAATTGCTCCTTTCCCTGGATTTTCATTGTAAGGTGCTCTTATAATCGTTACACCGTTTTCCCACTGTATTATACACGTCTGTGAGGATGCATCCTTGGGTAGTTTTTGAGTCCTCTAAACACTTGGCCTGTGTTTTAATCTTCTTGGAGTCCCCAGCATTGCCTGGCCCCCTGGCGAGTGCCCCATAAACACTGGTGGGATGGATTCTGTAATTCAGGGTGGAGGAAGGAAATTCAGAGGCAGGCAGGTTGCTAATATTAAAGTTAATGAGCTTGCAAACATTCCATTTAAATTTGGAGAAGGAGAGAATATTCAAGGCAGTCTTTGTTTTCCCTAAAGCTGCTACTTGTCCCAGCTGTGATTAGTTATTTTAGAAAAGATTAATATATCTTTAATCCAGCTATATCACATATTTCTCACTTATTTTAAGCAGCAGAGGACACCTTTCAGATTTAATGTTGAAACATGCAATAACTTCTATTTAAGTATCACTTTATAACCGATGAATTTTTGTTTCCTCCATTAATCAAATTTAACTTAAACTTCACAGTACCTCAAGGGAATGCAGCTGGCCAAGAATATCCTGTGGTGTGTGTTGTTGTTTTTTGGTTTTTTTTTTAAGCAATGAAACTTCTGCTTAGTTCTGCGAGACTGCAATTTTAAAATTCAGATTCAAATTACGTTTAGTGTAGCGCAGACTTGAAATGCCAGAGCCTGAGTGTTAGGGCTCTTTTGCTTTCTTTGTCTTCTTATTCTTAGCAAGTGTCTTGAGAAAAATCAGGTCTGTTTCAAAGTTGGAGGAGTTCCGCCACCGGAGGGGCTAATGCATTCACCTCCTGGCCAGACCCCTGTGGCCCTGCGGAGAAGTTAGGAGCCCTGGGATCTGAGCTACAGAAGAGCAG
The DNA here is from genome assembly GCF_964146895.1 of Miniopterus schreibersii. Classification (NCBI taxonomy): domain Eukaryota; kingdom Metazoa; phylum Chordata; class Mammalia; order Chiroptera; family Miniopteridae; genus Miniopterus; species Miniopterus schreibersii. The sequence continues at coordinate 18,738,228 of NC_138119.1, read as the reverse complement.
GATTCCGCCCAGTGGGAGGCCACGGAGTTCTGATTCTGCAGCTTTTTCCGGAGGAGGCTGGAGGGTGGGCTGGGTTGTGGGCACACAGAGGGAGAACGGAGCAGTTGTCACAGGAGGAGCCGCAAACAACAGCAGCCACGGCAGCAGGACTGGCCGGGGGAGCGCCACTGCCAGCAGCTCTGAGCTAAGGACGCCCTCTTCCCACTCAGCAGTAGCTCCCAGGCAGAAAGCACAGAACCAGTGTCCCCGAAAGGGATCTGGGCGATGGCTCATTGTGTGCGGTGTTTTTCCATCCTGCCTAATATAATAGGTTTTTATTAAAGGTGTACAGAAGCTCCTGCATTCAGACCATGGCGCTGGGCCCATTGAAAGGTGGGGGTGAGGAGCAGACTCTCCGCCCCACCCCACCCAGGATCCCGCCTCATTTATCACTTAGGTTAAGTCACCTGGACTGTCTTTTGGGGAAGGGGGCCAGGGGAACAGAGTGGGTGCTGGAAGTTATACTGATGGTGGCGCTTCTAAAGCTTAGAGATTTAGACCAACTGGCGCACTGGGCTCCCCCGAGGGACCCGGATATCACATAAGATTACTCACAGCTTCCAGGCTCCGGGTGTGTTTTTTTTTTTCAAACGCAAAACAAACAAACAAAAACATGTAGGAGTTAAACAAAAAAAAAAATCTACATCCATCAATTCAGATGTGTCAGAATATGAATTAATGTATTTTTTATGACTTGAATTAATTATATCACATTTCCAGTGATGAGGAAATTTGGTGTGAACTCAGTCAATTCCGTTTCTCTCCCTGGGGCCTTCTAAGTTCCCGGAGGCTTATGCAACATCGGTGAGGTTGGGGTAGTGTGTGGTCTTTGCCACATTTCCCCCGGCATCCACGCGGACGTTGGTCTTTCCAAGTGGTCTGGAGTGAGACCTCCACTCGGATCATCCCGGCCCCTCCGCATGGAAGGCAGGAGGCTGCTGCAGATCCACCGTCCTTCCTCCAGAGGCTACTTCCTCAGGGCTCCTGGGCACGTGGGAAAACCCCTCAGCCTTCCCAAAGGCTGTTCAAGGACCGGGAGGCTCAGGGGCTGCGTCAGGACCCTCCTTTCTATACAAGTCACACCCTCTCCTACCTTGATGCCACCACCTCCTGTGGACGCGTGGTCGCTGATACCTCGGTGCTGTCCTGGGTCCTGTCTGGTCCTATCCTCATTGATCTTACATTTTCAGACTTTTCTGGAATTTCTAGCTTCTCCTTCCCCCAAACTTGGCAGCGGTGGAGGACAGAGCTATTTTTGAGAGAAGCCTTAGCGCCTGCTCTCCGTCCTTCCGCTTTGATTACCCCCCTCGCCCCCGCTGACGGCCTCTCCATGGAGCCTGGGTGGCAGCCTGAGCCTTCATCTGCTCTTCCCAAGCCTGTGTTTGCCTGGGATGAGCTTCGGTCTCCGAGTCTTTTAAAACTTTGGAACATAAAAAAGCCTTTTTTCTCAAACAACTCTCTCTGGCAATTATTTCAAAACAGACTTTTGAGACTCAAAAGCTATATTGTACTTTAGAGTTTCTGTTGTAACCATCTTCCCCGGAGGCGAGTGGGTATTTCTACGAAGTGGGGGAGGGAAGTCATTGGAAGTGGTGGGGGAGCCACAGTTCATACCTGCAGTTGTTATCTTGCCACGTTTATATCAAGTCCTGTCTCTGTGTTTACGGTGGATACCACGAACATTCACGCGTAGTGATCCCGCTTCCGAGACGACCTAGCAAGCGCTGCGCACTTGTAGTAATCATGGGGGAGCGAGATCGTGGAGGATCAGTTTCCTTAGGAGATCAAGCCCCTGTTTCAAGCTCGGGGATGTGGGTACTGCTTGTGTAGATGAATTTGACATTGCACCAGACTCACTAACTTACTCTCAAGACAGCAGAGACATCTCAAGTGTGGCTTCAAGCAGAACTGTTTCCTCCTGCCCATCACAGCAGCGTCACCAGACCCTGACCTGGAACCTGTCATCGGGTGTGGTGTTCAGGCCACTGCGTCTGTTCTCACTCGCCCTAGTAAATATATAGTTCTCAAAGAAGTGTACAAGAAAAGAGATGGATCCGTTAGGGAGAATTGGGAGGAGCCATTCCCTGTATGCATTTATTTTGCCTCCTGGGCCAGGAAGCAATGAGGAGGAGGGTAATAAGTGAAGCGGATGCCCAGGGAGGATTTTGGAGAGTGAGGAGAGTGTGGACCAAGGATGGGGTGCCCATGCCAACGATACAAAGAGGAAGGAAGATCTAGGAGGGTTCAGGAGAGGAATCCAAGTATTGGCTTTGAAAGTTTTGGTTGCAGCAAATATCTAAATGTTGGCTTTCTCACAGGGCCGCTCTCGTGAGGTCTTCAGAGACCACTGCCCGTCGTTGGGACCGCTCTACATATTCCCGACATCAGTGATGGCTCTTTGGCGGGTCACTTTCAATCCTTTCTCTGCCTCTACGATGGGATCTAACTTCTGATCATCTGTCCCACGTCAATGCTATATTCTGGGGCCACCTCCCTCTCCCAGGTCGAGAGTGAACTCTCGGGCGAGGTCTCGAGTTCAGCTGGTTCCTTGGCACAGCCACGGGTGTGGCCTGCGAACCACACTTCTCCTTGCTGACAGTGGCTTCCACTGGAGGCCTCCATCCCTGCTCCGTGGTCAGGGGAAGTTCCTGCCATCCTGCAGGCTTTTCCAGGCAAAATCTGACAGGGCGAAGACTGCAGTGAAATAGTTGGAGCGGTCAGTCAGGACTCTGGTTTCAGGAGAATCTGAGTGCTTGATGGGGACACTCGAAGCCGGTTCTCGATCAAATTGATTAGGTTTCGTTACGTATAGATGTTAACTAGGACATGACAGGAGATATGCGTGTGTGTATAACTTGAGCAAATCATAGCTACCGAAGACATTTGTGGTGCCCACATCTTTTGGCAAAGTTCCCTCTTTATTCCCAGTTGACCAACCATCTTTCCCACCCGTACAAAAAAGATGCAGACCTTCGCGGTCATGTTTCCAGAGTCAGAGCAGAGTCTCAGACAGACACTTACGTCGGCGGCTGTCTACCACATCCTGCGGCACCCTCAGTAGCAAGTACGACATTTACGCGTTGGTTGCTCTTGTGGCCTAACAACCCCGGTTACATCTAAATCATCACGGTGGGAAGTCACCATCCAATGACAATGGAAGGGCACAAGTCTTAAGACAAATGCACGCTATTAGGGTGCATCACCTTTTCCCCAGTGCGGACGCTCACCAGAATATGCTCTTATTACTGGCCACAGAGCCTTTGAGAAGCACTTTGGTTTGTCTCTACACAATAACCCCCTGTTTTAACCTTTCTTTTGTGAAGTCTGACATCGTTTCACCTCCTCCTTTTACATCAAAATTACATGTGTGTGCACCCACTTGTTCTTATTCTCTGTTTTGAGTTTCTGGAGGGCTTTCTGGGTTCAGGAGTTTAAAAGTGGTGGGAGAGTATCCTTAGCCCAAGCTGGAAGTGTGGAGGTGGCACCTCCTGCAGAGTCCCTGGTCCCTCCTCCTGTCCTCTCCGCCCCCAGCAGCCTGCACCCACCTCCAGGGACACACTTCTCACCCTGAACCTCGTGAGCTGCTCTCATGTTCACCCACCCCTCACCCCAACTATAGGCTTCATGGGGATGAGGAGTTCCTGTCATTAACGTTCGTACTCCCTGAGTCAAGGGCAATGTGGGACACATAGTAGGTGCTCACTGTGTGCTTGCGAAATGACTGGATTTCCCTTTGGCGGCCCAGCGTCGGGCTTAGACCGGGAGCACCCGCGTTGCTGAGGACTCCCGGGTTTACGCCTGGGGTTTACACTCTTACTGTTGCAGAGAAGGAGTGTGGTGTTTGTGTCTGTGTGGGTGAGGGGAAGGGCGCTGTATTTAAGGAGAAAATAAAGAGAGAATCCGAGGGCAAAGAGAGTACATTTCCTTGGCCTTCTTTCCAAATTGAGCTGAGAAGGACGTGAACTTTCTTCCTACTCTGAACTCCCTTTGAACTTGCTGCCTCTCCCGCTCCTGTTAGTACTTAATTAGCACGTCGCCTGAAATGAAAGTCGCCCAGGATCACAGAGGCACCTAATTTGCTCTGCATAGCGACCTCAGGAACTCTGCGATGCCGTAGCAGGGTATGTGGGGTTCTGCCTTCACCAGCTCTCCTAAGCCGCTCGGGAAGAGCCGTGGTGGGAGTTTTGGAGGACCCTGGGAAAGGAGGTGAGGCCAGTGTCTGCCCTCCACTCCCTTGGCAAGGTGTCCCAGAAGGTCAGAGAACGTGTCCTAATGTGGGAAATGTCAGAGGACTGTGCTGGGCCTCAGCTCCCAGGGGGAAGAACAGATGAGCAGGGTTCCTGGTGGGTTCCTCTGGGATTTCTCCAACTCTGAGGTCAATGGAGTTACAAACGTTTAGCGATTTGGCCCAGCCGCAAGGGCCGTTCCCCTGAGTGGGAAGACCTCCTTTTTACTGGGGGAGGGAGGAGCAGACGCCCTCAGTGGAGATGGATGGAGGAAGGCCCTGATGGAGGAGAGGCAGAGATGTGGTGGTGTGGGCAGGGCCTAGGGCCTTGGTAAAGGGCGGCTGAAGCCTGGAGACCACCACCCTTCCTCTGCTGCTTCTATTAAGTTGCTCTGACATGCAGAGGGAGGTGGACCCAGGAAGGCCTTTGTTAGCCTGAAGGCCTCCGGCGGTGGCCCCAGAGCATCCTGAACCGAAGGAATTCGTGGTGTAGCTTTGAGTGATCTCTCTCAGCCTGAAATGGACCAAGCAATCACGGTGATAGTTCTTATATAACCAATTGCTTTAATAAGTCTACAAACCATAAAATACCAAGCAAAAAAACCCACAACAACCCCACATGTTTCAGTGAATTCATCATAGCCCCAGTTCCAGGCCTCGGCCTGTGTCTGCTGTTTTGCTTTGCTGCAATTATCCCCATCATTATCTCCCTCGGGCTTTCTCTGAACAAGTGACTCCACCACCTGAATTTTTAAAAACCCCAATACCACCGATAGATATTAAACAGTTACATCTTTTAACCAACACATATAATTAAACATGCAAAACATTCGCTCACGCCAGTTTGCCAAGACAGTTGCCGCCATGCCAATGATTGCCCAGCACACCCCCTAGAAGCGTATCCTGCTGGTGCTGCCTGGTGCCGCCTCCTCTCTTTCCCTTTGCTGCCCATGGCCATGGCAGCGAGCAGGGCACGTATAATTTTCCGATGATCTGCTGCTTTTGATTACCTGCACCATTGCTTCCCAACATTAGCATGTACCGTCCAGCATCGATTTTATGTTTGTCCAGCGAGCATCCTCAATTAAGCTCAGGAAGGGCGAAGGCGCTCTCTGATCTATCGGTGCCTAGAATGGTGCTGAGCAAACTGTGGGTGCCTCGTACAAACTAATTGGATGCCAGACCGAAAGCCAGATGGCAGCTCTTTGATTTGGCTCCTTTCAGGTCTATTTAGCTACGATTCACATCATCCACTGGGATTTAGATCCCATTTTATAACCACATTCTTCTGATCTTGGTGTGATGAATGTGCTGGAACAGCTCTTGGCTACGATCTACATTAATATTAAAAGCTTCTAACAGTGGACAAGGCAGAGCTGAGCTAGGAAGCTTCCATCCTGGGCATTTGGACAATTCAAGTGTTATTAGTCAACTTCCCCTCTCACCTGTGATTGTAATGCCTAAGTTCCCCCACTAAAGTATCATTGCTTTTATTTCCCTTCCTCTCTGGAATGTTATTTTTTAAAAATATAAATACCCCCCTAGATAGGTAACATAGTAAGTAGTTATTACCACCTTGGTATAAATAAGCTTAAGTACCAAATTAAATTGGGGTATTTAAGATGGGAATTTAGGTAGAGATTAAATGTTTATTTAAATGCCTGTGGCCAAACGACCCGTTCTCCATGAGGGCGGAGGTGAGGAAGGTACTGGGGAGTCAGTGTGTGAGGGAGGTGGGAGGTTAGTAAGCTCCACCTTGAGAAATAAAACAGGGAACAGAAAGCAAATGCAGTTTTCAACCACAATCTAAGGGGAGCCATAACTGTAGCCTAGAGACCAATGCTGCCGAAACTTTGAAGATTTCTTACAGTTTGTGACTTCAGTATATTTATTGTCACCGTTCGTTTTTTGGCTGCTTTCTTTCTGTAGTTATTAAAAGCAGAGCCCTTAAAACCAAAAGAGCCTTGATGGTTATCTTGGGGAAGACAAAGAAGGGAGGGAGCTCAGCAGACTCACTCCTCTACCACCGGCAGGTCTTTGGGAGAAAACCCACAAAACCACAAAGGTGATCCATAAAATGAAAGGAACAAAAGGGGATGAGAGGAAGAGAAGGCGTACATCCCCCAAAAAGACTCAGGGCTTAACACTAGGAAGACCCATTTGGTGGCAGAAACCAAAGCTTGAGGCTGGAACAGAGCCATGCGGGGAGTGGGTACTGAAGAACACAGCAGGGGACGTCCAGCTGGGAGACGGGAGAAAGGAGAGCGAGCCGGGAATGAGGGGAGGCATCGCCTCCAACAAAGCTCAAAGGACTCACCTTCCCTGAGGGCCAGGGGCTCCAGAGTGGAAGGCAAGCTCTCGGTTTTCAATTCCAGGCATGTACGTTTTTTCTTCTTTAAGTGAGTTTAGATCACGTTTCAGCAAGTGTCCTCCTGCAGAGAAAGGTCTTTGTGTTAAAAATAAAGTTCACTGGAGACACACTTGATATTTCCGGTGGCATTTCTACCTGTCCAGCCCAGGGAGGTCTTAGCCCCATTGTCCATCACTGCCTCCGCCACACCGTCTCATGCAATTCAAGTTGCTGGGTTTAATCTGTAAAGTTTTAACAGCGTGCAGCCTAATTGTGTCCAAGGTCACCCCTGACACCGTGTCTCCCCAGCTGGAAGGAACCACATTCCCAGTGCTGGTTTGAACTTGAGAAGAACAGAGCTGGAGTGTTTTTGATGTGGGGTAAAAGGACGCCTGGAGGGGGGCTGGAGGGAGGTGAACCCCTTTTCTTTCCCATGTGTTCAAATCCCTGCTGGGCTGCAAGCACAGTGCTTGTTCTTAGGCAGTGAGGTTGGAAACCTGGTCTCTCAATGTATCTGGTTGCCTGAAATCACACTTATGTGTAGTTGATTGGATGTGGATTTCTCATTTATCTCTTGGTTGGTATGAATCTTCTGTGGCAACTTTTGGTCATATAGTCCTCTTGCAGCCTGGATGGGATAGGTGTTTCAGGCTTCCATGTTGAAACAAAATGATAGCCAATAACTTTTAAGATACATACTTTCCAAATTTTGCCATGGACTTTGGATTTTTACAAAAGGTAATACGTTAGCAGAGATTGTAAAAGTAACTGTGAGTTTGGTGTCATGACGTTCTTTTAAAGTTGATGCTACATTGTTCCCCCTTCCTTCTTCCTGGAGGTGTCTTGTGAATGTGGCTTGCAGATGGCCACCCCGGTTGGATTGAAGGTAGATTTGGACACAGTAGGGACCCCAGGAAAGATACAGGTGCTTAATTGCTCCACCTCTTAGGGTGGGAACTGGAATCTTGTAAGATCTGCCTAAAAATGTAGCAACAAAATAATTCAACGGAGAGGCAGAGTTACACAATAAATCCTGCCTGGTGCAAAGCAGGCTGTGTGTGGGAGGCCGTGGGGGAGCCCGCGGAGGGGCGGGAGACAGGCAATTTAGCAGAGAGCCGGCCACAGCAGATTTGATGGAGACACTCTCAGAACTGTGGCTGTCGCTTCTGCACTCTCTGGAAAAATAAACTGGAGCACCCAGCGAAATGAAAGTTCCCTCTAGTCGCTAAGTGAAGAAATCTTCAAAATGATGATTGTATTCCTCATAGTGGAAAAGAGAGGGAAGAGAAAAGAAAGAAGTGGTTTTGCTTTCCTCTGCTTAAAATTTTAAATAATGAGACCCACAGGCAGGAAGGGAGAGGGCTGGGTGAGGGGATGGACACAAGAAGGAAATCAGAGGGACCGGTATCTGGAGCAGTCTCGCCCCGATTTTCCACACGGGTGCAAATACGGCGAGCGCCATCCATCACAGTCAGACGGCCTCAGCCCGCCCCCTCGGCCAGCTGCCCCTCACCTCCTCTCTCCCAGCCCCTTCCCTCTCTGAAAAACAGGTGTATTATGTGTGACTGGAAATCTGACCTCTTACTTTGATGCCGTGTAATTTATTTTTTGTTGCAGTGGTGTGTGTGTGTTTTTTAAACTAGTTCTATGCTGTAGTTCATCTGGGTGTTACGACTTCTTTCTCTCGAATTTTAACACAGACACACTTAGCAAACACGAATTGAGCAAAAACTATATTGCTCTGTTAATACCTGCTTGTAAGTTCTTCTCACTAATGCCTGAAAGGCCACTCGCTTAAAATGCCACCTCTTTTTGCAGATGTCTGGGTTTTCAAAAAATTGGAGGACTTAAGTTATGGATGGGAAGTTACACTTACAGCCTGAGAGAAGGAAGATTTCCAAGAGCGATTTTTGCGGGGGAGGCTATTGGAGGTCAAGATTCTGCCCTCACTTCTCCTAGTGACAGGAGGGGGAAATACTTGGTCACCTTGGGTCAGAAAGGTGGCCTCTGCCTGCTCCCTAGGGGAGGAGAGGGGGGAGAATGAGACTGTATTGCATCAGGGGAAGCAAATTACTTGTCCAAGACTGACTGTTGGGGGCTTCTCTTTTTAAATCATTGCTTCATTAGTACATCCCTGTCTGTCGCCCTGATCTTATAGTTCAGTTTCTGGCGGGTTAATCAAGTGGCTGTTGCTAAATCATCTATTGTTCGCGGGACAATGGCCACCCTCGGATGCACCGCTAGGCGTAAGAGCTATTCAGCGACACTGGCCACTTTCTGCCCCGGTTGTGGTATCCCGGAGCCTGCAGCTGCCGGTTACCATGAACGCCTCCTTCGGTTTTGTTCTCAGAATGTCACAGTGACCAGCTTGCAGGTGGCATCCTGCTATAGCGGCTGGCACAGATTTTCAACCATTTATGCTGCCTGCACTGATTTTGTTCGTATTTGTTGCCAATGATAGTAGCTCTCACCTTCCTCTCCCTCCCGCTTCTTCCTTCCCCCCCACGCTGGGCTCCGGAATCACCCCCGCTCGGGAACCGGAGAAAGAGCACCTCCTTTAAGGCTAACCCGAGGACTTCTAGGTTTCCGTGGATTCAAATTCTGCCACGAGCAGCCCGAGCCCTGAAAGTCTTGGGTCGGAACATGCCGGGAACCACCAACCTCTGAACAGTCCCACGGTCCTTCCCTTTCCTGCTGCGGTTCTTCAGGAACAAGCGGACCTCGTGTTGAAATAAATGAGTTCCGCAGGTGCTGCGCATAGAATTTGTTGCCTGTCAGTGGGAATATGAGTGTGGGATGAAGTCGAGAAGGACTTGTTTAGAATTGGGGGGGGGGGGGGGGTCTCGATGCTCTTTGAGAAACGAATGTGATTTCCTAGGAGAAACAGCCCGAGAAAATAAGCTCTTCAAAAAGTCCAGAGAAAACCCTCTGGAGCCATGTAGAAAGGGTGTGACGTCCGTTGCAGGGAATGAAACATAGAACTGTGAGGAGGCCATGGACAAGCACCGTAAGAGATGTGCTCACACATGTAACAGTTAAGTTGCCAGTTCCTCCAAAATGGAAACCAGTTAAGTTGTGCTGTGTGCATTCTGCCACCCAAAGATGACTTACTGGGCACTTGCTCTATACGAGGCAATGGTCTGAATACTGTGCTTTGTTTCCTTTCACCCTCTTGGCTATGCTACGGTGAATTACAGTGTCATCTCCACTTAGAGAAATGAAGTCGCTTATCGAAAGTTAAAGCTGACGAGTTTTGAAATTAAACGTTGAACCTGGACAGTCTGGTTCCAGACTCACTTTTAACCTGTCTGCTAATTCCACTTACTGGCAATACTTCTCCTGCCGTGCCTTTAATAATACTAGCATGCAGCGTACTCAGTGAATATTTACTGATAGAAAATAGTTGCTCAAGAAAACACACACATCTCATTAGAGGCGGCAGCGAAGGATGCAGGATGCTGTCAGCGGTGACTGTGTCTCCCTAGTGCTGTAGCCTCAAGCGGGTGGGGTGCTTCGGTAGGGATTTTCCACAGCGCAATGGAAGGGGTTAAGAGACCTCCTTCCTGTCCCCAAAAGTCACAGTCTCGGGGTTAGGACACAGCTTCCCCACTCTGGCCGCTCCAGACCCCACACTGTTATTCGGAGCCACGTCGCTCATAGTCGCCCCACCGCACCGACTCTTGTCTGCGTTGCTCGGAATGCTTTCCTCTTCTTGCCCAAAGGACAAACTCTCGATGATTGTTGAAAGATCGCCACTTCTCTAGCATTTTCTCTGACTTTTCTTTCACCCTCTTGATTCAGCAGTAGCTGTCCTTCAGTTTCTGTAATTATTTATAGCCGACTTTACCATGCATGTCTCAATATAGCTACGTTTACCATCTGTTTTCCCCACCCAGCCCCTCGCAGGCAGTCATGGTTCACTCACCTGCGCGCCCACAGCACCAGGCTTCGCACCCGACGCAGGCCCCGCTGCTCCTTAACGCGCCGCGTAGCAGGCTGCTCAGGGCCGGGACAGTCCCGGGGAATGGGCGACCTGCACCCCTCATGTTAACTGGCCGTCAGCCACTTGCTCAATGGGAGGGTCAACTTGATCTAAAGGTTCAGGATTGAGGAAGACTATGTCATGAACTTGACTAAATGATTCTCTTAACCAGTGTCAGCCCATTGAACTGTCCCTTCAATTTCAACCGTTCCATCAGCCGAACAGCTTACTCAGCTTTTCAGAGGCCTATTACTTGATCTGAAGACACTGGCAACATTTCGGCCCCCGCTCAGACTTTAAGCCTGTGAGGGATAATGCGTTTTCTCTAGATTAGGTGGCGCATCTTGGTTGTATTGGAGAAACATCAGTTATGTCTATGCCTTGGCTAGAATGAGCCAGATTTGGGAGTGTGCCAGCATTTATTTCATTGCTAACAGACTCCTTAATTAACCTGCTAAAACTAGTGCACGATTCACTGTCGTTTCAGAAACGAGATGTGTAATAGGCACAGTTTTCCTTCCGTTACACTTTTTTTTAAATTTTTTATTTGTTCAGGTTATTAGAGAGTCAAATTCTCTCCGGTTGTACATTAAACCTTCTCAAAAGAAGCGAGGATTTGAGAAAAATCCAGTGGGGCTTGGTTTCTTTTCAACAAAACTTGCTGTTGCTGCATTTACCCCTTGATAATTAAGTTCGTCTCCCCCGTAATATTTAAACACATCCGCTCCGTCGAAAGTGTCTCGTTCCTTGTAATGTCTCCATGCTCGTAAACTACCATTTGTAAAATAAAAGGCTGGAGAAGGCTCTTTGGGGAGTTCTCCTCCTAGGAGGTCTGTTTGGTGAGAGTGGAAGCGACGCCTCTCCGTGCTTCGTGGGCCCTGCCCATGCCCTCCTCCTATTTGTCTTGCCCGGAATAAATGTGCTGCTGTGTCTTTACTTCATGCTTTGCACATAGTGCCCCAAATTGCTCCTCCTCGGGGGACGGAGCCAAGGACGTCCTGTTCCATTTTCATGATGAAATGCAGATTCCCCATTGAACCTAATCAACCTTCATTTCAAAAGGTTGGCAAGGTGGATACTTAAAGAAGTCAGTTGGATAAATTTATTGTACTAAAAAGAGCCCGTTCCAAGAATATTCTCTGATTCTAAAGCTGTAGAATTTCTAGTTGATTGTGAATTAAATTTCATTCCTTTCAAGTCCTAGCTTCTTGATTTTATGTCCCTCAGAGAGAGACAAGCTTGTTGACAGCCACGCTGGTCTCTGTGACACTCTGTCCCGGATTGAAGAGTCCCACGGTCTCTGAGTCATGCTCCCATTAGGTGAGTTTTAGACCAGCGGACAGATAGGAGGGTTTTGCAGGAGAGAGCGTGGTATCTTTTTAGTCAGGAAGGAGAAGTAACATATTTTTAGTCGCTGATGATGTGCCGGGGACTGTGTTAGATTTTCTAGCTAAATAATTTTCTAGCAATTCTGTGGCTGGGTGCCATTGTCCCCATTTCAAAATCTGGACTCAGAAAGGCAAAATTGAGTAGTTGGAACAGAGAATGTATGACCTGCTGTATTGTATTCTCTTAGGAGATAGTCAGGTGTGGCCATAAGAGGGGACAGAGAACAACGTCTATTATACTCACAGGTCCTAGAGACAGAGGCCATGAAACGTCATGCAGGGCCACGTTGGAAAGACCACAGAGTGGTTGGGAGGCAGGAGGCAGGAGGCAGGAGACAGCAGCCGGAAGGATGCTTAGGTCATGGCCTCTACCGGGGTTTCTGCTGGAAAGACAAGGCAGGGTAGAGTGAAGAGCTCAGGATTGGCCAGTTGAATAATTTCAGCGAGTACTGGGCTATTGGGGTGATCTCTAATGTCTGGTACAAATTAGACAAGTTAGACAAACGCAATGGTGGCAGCCCCAAGCATCAGTTTTATTTGAGACTCCCTTTCCACCCATCTCGCATACGCAAAACCTCTTACTTGGCCTTTTCCCGCTGGACCCTTTGTACCTGTGCCTGAGGACCACGTTGGGCGCGGGCTCTGTTTAGAGATTCAACCTCTTTGGGGCTCTGCGTGCAGGTCTTTTTCAGACCTGTGCTTCAGTGACCCCACCATCGCCTTTTCCTGTGGCATTGTTTAAATCCTAAGAAATCTGTCTTTTAAGGTTTTTACCCGCGCCCTGACATCCATTTTTAGCCAGAACATAACCTTCAGAAAACTCCTAAACAGAAGCCGCGGTTGACCTTTCTGAAGTCTGTGCCCCAAGCCCGTGTGCCGTATGATTCTTATTTTCCCTCTGTGCCTGGCTGTCGCAGGCCCTGAGTAATGCTTCTTTCTCCCGTGGTTTTTCCCTGCGGTAATGGTGTAGGCCCCCGGTGTTTCGTTTTCCTTGCCCGCTCCCCTGTGCCTTTGAGCAGGGCTCAGCCGAGGTTCCCACAGTTTAACCTTCTTCTTTGGTTAGTTTTGTCTTTCCTGACCACACGGAAGGGCGACGGTTTTATTGGACAGAGAAAAGAAAAAGTTATTACACAATACAAGTATAATAAAACAGGGTGAACAACATGCCGAGGAGAGAGATCTGTGCAGAGGGGGTATTTAAGCTTGAGTTTGAAAAGTGCCAGACAGAGAAGAGGAGAAGGCGCGCTCCAGAAATCAGCTCTTCCGTGCTATTGTGAACGGCATGCAGGGCCGAGTGGAGAGGGGTTAATTTCCCAGGTTATGTAGCATGTCCACAGATCTGCAATGGTTATCCTGTGTCAGGACATCGGGCTGGCTCCAGAATTATTATTTAGTTTTGACCATGGCTTTAGGTTTTAAAGACTCAGACTTTGTCTTCACTCACAGAAAGAGTGGATTTTATTTTATTCTTTCCAGATTTAGTGAAATATAATTGACACATAACATTGTCTAAGTTTAAAGGGTACAATGTCTTCATTTGCTACACTTACATATTACAAAGTGGTTACTACCAGAGTGCTAGCTAACACCTCCATTATACCATTTCTTTTCTGTGGGGAGAACATTTAAGATCTATGCTCTTAGCAACTTTCAAGTATATGATACAGTGTTATTAACTATAATCACCATGCTATACATCAGATCCCCAGATGGTGAATTTTATTAATGGACATCTTTTAAAAGAATGGAAACCCTTCTTTTATAAAGAACACAGTATCTTCTTGGATTAAGGAATCTTTTGAAAAATCTCAGTAACTGTTATTATAAACTCAAAGGTCTGTGTCTGGAAAAATCCCAGGGAATCAAAAAAGAAAATGGATTTGCTTTAAAAATATGTATCACCTCATTATCATTTCAGGAGCTCCGGGAGAAAGAAAAGCTTTCCTTAAGAGCTCTTAGAGGACTGCCTAGACCCATCCGAATGTGAAAATAAAATCTTGGGGGCCAAAGGGCAGGTGTGAAAGGTATGTTCCTGCATCAAATGGCTCAAAAAGAGATGATTGGAAAAGGGTAGGGGGTGTTTTACTGGTTCTTAATACAAAAGGGTTGTTCTGTACAAAGCAATCCCACAGAGCAAGAGAGCAAGAGAGCAAGAGCCCAGCCTTAGCTGGAGTGGTTTCCTAAAGGGAGCTCGGTTCTGAAACTACTCATTTGAAAGCCAAAGACTATCTCCACCTGTAAAAGCCATCGGGGAACCATTCTTGGAAGCTGGGATGGGCATATCAAAATTTCAGGAAAAACTTAAACAACTCTAATAAAGAGCAGCATAAACAACCATAGCGACATTGGGGTGAGTGTCAAGGCAACTCAGTTTTTATTGAGGGGGAGTTACTTTTGCTTGTTTTTGTGAGTTTTTTTACCCCTCATATTCACAATGGAAAATAAGGCACTTCTAGGGAAGTGTTGCAGGTTTTTGTCAGTGGGGATGCAGTATCGTGATGGTTCATGTTCAACAACCCACTCTCGAAAAAAATAATAACCTTATTTGTAGTGTTTGCCAGCTTGGGCGATATGAATTCCCCCCAGTGGCTGACTGCAAGCTGGCGACACAATATCACCTTGCCCGGGCTTGGGGCGGGCCCCGCACAGTGAGCTCCGCGCCCCGGGCGAGCAGCGCCAGCACCCCCTGGGGGCGTGCAGTTATTGGGGCGTGCTCGAAGGGGTGAGCAATCTGGCCTCGAAGGGAATGTGAGGAACAATAAAACATACTAACAGGAAGCTGGGGAAGGAAACGAAAGGCCGGGCCCTGGACGGCCTTAGACATTGACCTGCTATAGTAATGCTTCCTGGGTGAGGTTAACCAACTTGGCGTTGGGACGTCCAAGAAGATTTGTTTGAACCGCTGATGATCTTCTGGACCAGAATGTGCTGACTCTTCATGTCTCGCTGTAAATGCTCCCACAAGAAAAAAAATATAAAATATATATATATATATATCTAAGCATAAATTTTTAAAAAGCCAGTAATGTCTGGGGCTGGATGCGCATTTGTCTAGAAATCACTGGTAGGTACGTAACAACCCCCATAGGCCTTACTCTCAGTCAGCATCTCTTCTGATTGATCGGCGCCTGTGCTATAATGAAGGTGAACTATTTGAACACTGCTCCTGTCTAGGCTACGAGTCAAAAAGGAGACAGGAAAGTAACCCCAGACCAGGATACCTTTTAGTTCTCTTTATATTTCCAGGACTTAGGGCAAGGCCTATCGCATAGCTGGGACCTCGTCACATTCGATTAATGATAGAATGCAACGTGTGTTTTTTTTCCTAGGAATTATATAAAGTTTACATTAAAAATCAAGTGTCATGGGAAACTAAAGTCATTTGATGAAGTGTTCCATTTGAAAGCTATTGATCCTATACTCTGACCTGGAGTCGAGCAAACTAAAGGTAGTCATGCTACCATTGAGGGCGGATTCTTTAGTTTTCTGTGCTGCTCTAATGGGCCAAACATGTGCTTTGAGTTTTACAGCCCTGGTCATGGTGGTAGATATATGCAGAGCAGCATCTTGCTTTGGTGATCCAACGACTTAGCCTAATTGGCCAGCATACCCATTCTTTTTTGGCCTAATGAGATGAGCCTGGGATTTGAAGTCAGAAAATCCATTTGTGGCTGAGCCAAGTGACATCTATATATGCCCTTAGGCAAGTCATTTAATCTTGGTTCACCTCTGGTTCCTTATTTATAAAATGGGCTTAATAATACCCATATCCAAGAGTTGATTGGAAGATCAGATTGGAAACTTTGAAAATATTTATTCCCTAGAAATTGGTGTCTTTATGTGAATCCAAGAGTTGATTTGAAGATCAGATTGGAAACTTTGAAAATATTTATTCCCTAGAAATTGGTGTCTTTATGTGATTGTTGCCAGAGTCGGCTAGAGTTAACCGTGGACTCAGATCCTGAGCAGCAGAGAAACCCTCTGTAATTACCAACCATATGCCATTTCTACTCTGACATTTCAGGATATTCATCTTTCTCATCACACACACACAAAAAGAGCCTGGAAATGGCCACGCTTCATGTCTCATCCCAAAGTGAGGTTTTCTCCTTTTTTGTTTTTGAAAGTTTGAACTCGTACAATTCCACTGGCTTCTCTGCCTCGAAGTCAGACCATTGCAGGTTTTCCCCTTCAAGTCCCCCTCTCAAAGAAAATACTTCAATCTCTTTGTTGTGATTGTGTAACTCAGAAATGTCGAAAGCTATAAGCTTCAAACTTGGCAGGGTTGTTGACTTAACTGAGAAAGGAAAATCAAGGAAAATTTGAAGGAGAAACTTTCACTGTATTTTTTTCTTTTAAGTTAGTTAAGTTTTAAAATAACCTAAGTTGTTATTTGCATGTTTTCATTCCCCTTGCTAATATCATTGCATTGCTTACAGAGATTTCAGTATCGCCATGCTCTTGACATGTAGGTTAGAGACATATTTCTATTGTAGTCAGGAGTGGTGTATAAAGGTTGTTCCTGTTCTGCAAGAAATAAATGCTTCCCATCTTTTTTTAGAGCAGTTTGTACCCAGGTCTGGTATTGAAGTCAATTTTGGGGAGTAAAAGAGGTGATTGTCTTCAGGGTACCTCCCCACCTCAGAATCCTCCCTACTTTTAGCACAAATGAAATTCCATCCTCAGACCTTCTTTTATCTAAATAGCTACACTTTTTGTGAAAAGACAAATGATAGTTATTACCTATGGACTGTTCTGAATGAATAAAGAATTTGAAAAGCGGTTTTGAAGGGAGTTGGAGGAGGTTGTGTTTATAGACTGTGTGCGTAAGATTAGCAGAAGATGGTTCACAAGCTAGAGCACAGAGGAGGAAGCGGTTACCATCATCTGACCTGCTTTATATATGCAGGAAGGGACACACTTACCTGTAATTCATTATAATGAATGGGAAATCCAGAGGGCACCCTCAAGAATATAGGAAAGGGAGGAACAGTAAGAATCTGGACCAAGAGTCTGGGATGGACAAAGCAACGGGGGAACGTGAGATAGAAAGCAAAGAGACGCCCAGAGGACTTACATCTTGGTGTGAGTCCAAGAGTGGCAAACACGTGAGGCCTGGCCGGCCTGGCCGGCCTGGCTGGTGGAGGCGTCCCGCAGATTGATGTCCAGGGTCCTGAGACAGACTTGCAGTCACTGGCCAGCTCCCATGTGTTGAACACAGAAGAGACAGAGATTCAGGTAGTCAGCTAATCTCCAGGTCACACTTTTCCCAGATCGTCTCATCAGGATGGATTCACAATTTGTATTTGCTAGAAAAAAGAGAGAGGTTAAAAACAAAAAAAAATACACAGGTATAATTTTGTTGCAAAAGATATGACTTATAAATTCTGGAATGCTAGAATTATACATACGGGTAACTCGTACTTGGAATAGAGGGCTGGGCACTTGGTCTGCAGGAAACTTGCTCAGGTTACCTTAGTGGTAGAAGTTTCTTGGAAGGGCATGCACAGTGAGAGAGAAGACCACATTCTCAGGGCCTCTAGGAACACCCATTCCCTGTGTTCCCGGCAGCGCTCAGCACTTGGGTCATCTCTGTTGTCCCCTGAGGAGCAAGAATCGGTGGATCTGTACTCCGACACCATTAACAGGACTCTGCTCTTCTTTTTTTGCTGGTTCTCCTTGTGCCTTTTCTCATTTCTCCTTCCACGGTTTGGAGATCCAAAGTGACTAAGAAAAAGAG
This sequence comes from Miniopterus schreibersii, assembly GCF_964146895.1. Lineage (NCBI taxonomy): Eukaryota > Metazoa > Chordata > Mammalia > Chiroptera > Miniopteridae > Miniopterus > Miniopterus schreibersii. Next base: position 18,720,504 of record NC_138119.1, on the reverse strand, counting down.
CATAGGTTCTGGAGTTAGAACACCTGGTTTCCAACACGAAACTCTGTTCCTTCCTAGCTGTGTAAGTTACTTAACCTCAGTCTCCTCCTCTGCAAGATATGATTGTTAATAGTACTTATTATATGTAACTCACTGGTTGTTTTGATAACTAGTGAGTTTATATACTTAAAGCCCTAATGACTAATATATACTATATTTATAAAATACCCCAGGGCCGTTTTCCTCAGGAGAAGGCTGTGGGTAGATGATTTTTCTTGGGAGGGATAATGGGTGTGGGAAGCTCCAGGACCGAGAAGCCCATTTTAGGAGGGATTAGTGTAAAGAAGATGCCTTATCTAATTAACTAAATTCTCCATCATGATTCTATTAAAATCTGTGACCCTTCTTTCCCATTTAACTCATGTAATTACTTCAATTATGCATTTCTTCAATTATTATAATTACGTCTTTTTATTGAAGACATTCTTAGATGGAATGGTGTCACGAGATGATCTCTAAGTCTCCTTCCAGTTAGGATGTCTTCACAATGACTCCTGTTAGTTTTGAGGGCAAGGACCTTGTCTTTCTGTTTGCTGTTAGAGTCGCAGCATTAGAATAGTGTCTGACATGTGGTGAGAGCTCAATAAATATTAATTGAATGAGGAGTGAAATGCAGACTTGGAAGAGGGAAATGGCCAGGCAGAGAGAGATCCTGAGCAATACATTTCGTGGGTCTTCCTCTAATGTTTAATGTCCAATGTTCTTCTATTACAAGATAGGAAATTACCCATCACTCATTTTTTAACTGATGTGTTGTTGTTTTTTACTGGAGCAATATAAGCTCTCTAAACATCAGGGCAGTGAACTAAGCCAATACCGGAACAGTCAGGAATAGGGGATGGAAATGTTTATACGCAGAAGTTGAACTGGTAATTGCCAATAACTAGAAAAATCATCACCAAGCTGCTCTGCAGTTGCCATAGATACTAGGTTGGGTGCCCGGAGGTTTCGTTACACAGTGGGACCAGTCAAGCAGAGTTGGGCTCAAATCCCAGGTTGTTCTTCATTGGCTCTATGTCCTTGGATGAGCGATTTAACTCTCTAGAGCCTCAGTTTCCTCATTTTTAAAATGCATAAATAGCAGAGTTGGACTGAAGATGATGCAGATGGTAATAATGGCTACTATATAGTAAACATTTTCCATTAACCAGTACTACCAGTTCTTCTCAATTTCTCTGTAAAGTCGATGTTTTTATCCCTGTTAACAGATAAGACAACCCAGACCCAAAGAGGCAAACTAATTTGTGAAGATCATACAACTAATAGGAGGTGGAACTAAGATTTAGGCCCAGGTAGGGCCTGAATCTCAGACCTTGGCTAGGGATAATTCATGTAAAAAGTGTCTGGCACATAACTGGCATTTAATAAATGGAGATAGCAAGATTAATTCCTAATATATTCTGCTCTCAGGACCTTCTCATTCTCATTGTTTCTCCCCTTATCAGAGACCTTTTAAGACCCCCCTTTCTACCCAACCCCACTTCCTTACACCCTCTCATGAACTTCAAAGACCTTGTAAGTGAAGTGTAACAACAGCCAACACACCTGGATACTTCCTAGTCCAGCTGCCAGGAAAGGAGAGTCCATTCTCTTGAAGTGAGGATCATTTAGGGGTTAATATTATCCTACAGTGGTGTGCTCAGATCCCTAGCATCTGGGTAAAAGTGGGGTGTTAGAAGCTTCGAGCATCAGCGTTGCCTTTTCAGGTGTTCTGAGCTATAGCCATGAGACAGTCTTTGCAAAACCAAATTTGATTCTGTCAACTGGATCAAAGAAATGATTACACCCCGAAGGGCTAAAACTATTATACAAGAAGAAAGGCAAGAAGAGGGTAAACGCTGAGATGGGAAATCATTTCTGCCAAAGGTGAAGGAGATTGACTGGGAGCATGATACCTGTGTGACTGAGGCAAAGCGAAAGAAAAGTCTGCTGGTCTCTAGCATGCGCATTCAGAGATCCTTGGCGGCTGGTGTGTACAGCGGGTGGGGGCTTAAATGTTTGCTTGCCTTGAATCTTTGCTTTTATAATCTGCTCTTACAAGGCCTATTTAAGGAGCTCATTTTACTGCTGGCAGGGGAGTGGAGCGCAATAAAGCCATATTTTAAAAATAATTCCAATTATCTTAGATTTCTTATGGCATTCTTTGAGTCTTAAATCTGCAGTTGAAAGTAACGTGCAACCCTTTCCTGACCTTACAAAGAATTTCTGACAACTGCTGAGTTTCCCAGCGTAAGCTCAGTGGGCAGGGTGAGTGGACAGGGAATCCAGAGAAGCTGATCCGCTCTGCACGTGTGCTTCCTGCCTCTGCGGCTTCTAGTCTTTGTTAGAAGCTGGAGTTTCTTTCTGATTTTTCTGGGAGCCTATTTCAGGTTATCCTTCTGGACTCTGGGGAGAATTGCATCCCATCCAACAAGCTGTATTGGACAGATAAACAAGGGGCAAGGCAGGGTCGTAGTTGAGGAAAATCTAAGATCTCGGCTTCCCCGTCTGCCTCCACATCGTAGATTGCCACTCTCCCGCCCATGATGAGATTCGAGCCCAGTCCGGGGGGACATGGTTTGTTAAAGGGAGTATGCTGTCTGCTTGAAGTTTAGAGCCCCTACTGGTCTCCCAGGAAATTCTGTCCACTGCCCATCATTTACACGCTGTTTACTGCTGTTTTTGCACTACAAAGGCAAGTTTAACAGTTGCGATACAGACTTTATGGCCTCAAGGCCTAAAGTATTTACTATATAACTCTATAAAGAAAAAGTTTGCTGACCTCTGCATAAGAAAAAAAAAAAGACAGAGAAAGAGTTAGAATGATTAACAAGCAATTACAAAAGCAAACATGAAACCCTGAGGACCTTTTTGACAGGGGCTCTCATCTCATGTAGTGGGAGGGCAGAGAAAGCGATGGAGCTAAACCAGGACTCAATCAGTGGAGTAACTGAGCTCCAGAGAAGGTTTAACTCCCAACCAAGGAAGGTCTTTTATGCTAAGTCTATTACAGTTAGGAAAGAAGGGGACAGACACATAGGACAGGGACATCTGAATCAAGGTGTCTTAACAATCTTGAATTTCTAGATTCTTCTGAATCCTTTGAGTCCACAGAAGTGGCCCGCCTATCCCTATTGAGATCTCAAATATCCCTTTGTTGGTTGAAGAAAATGCCGAGACCTCTCGCTTCAGAAACAACCCATGCTCCCCTCAGGATCTGCCCTATCTCCCCTCCTGGCCACTAGAGCTATAACTAGCAGCCAGAAGTGTGCAGGGCCTGCAGAGAAGGAAAGAGATTATACCTTTAAAGGAGCTGCAGGACCTAGCTGGCATGTACTAGCAGGAGCACAGGGAGTATGTGCGGGACTGATTATGGGGGTGCTTGACCCAGGGGACTAAAACACATGGTTGGATAAGGGAGACTTTATTGAATTAGAAGTATTCTTCTGAAATATTCCTCTTGTGATACTGTGTCAAGGATCTCAGAAATATGTCCGGAAGCATGAAAAATCAATAGTCCACACTGAGTGAGGCTGAAATGCAAGGATTTCCATGGAAGATGGAGAAATTATTCAAAGAGTGGGGGAAGGAGGCATGTGGAAATGGATAAACTATGTAAAGCCAAAAACCCCACCAGAGAGTATGCTCCATGGGAAGAGCTAGAGGAATATAGCTTACCATAGGCCACACAGAAAGCTCCTGATGAGAGAGTCACCAGCATTGACAACCTCAGTGATGCCTCTTGTCTATAGTCCATGGCTGATGATAGGAGAAACCGTCACAGTGCAAAGCTCACTGGTAGCAATGGGACGATTAGGTCCCTAAACAGTTGAGGCCAGGTGGTAGCACTTCACAGTCAGAAGCCAGGTAGTTGTAATTTCCATAAAAAAACATAAGGTTGGAATGGCAGCCAAGAAGATGTGCTCTGCCGAGAGAGTTATGAATTGTTAACAGACTGTGGCATCCGTCGGGACAGAATAGATGTGCATCCAGCAGAGGCATTATTCAATGTGTGCCCTCAGAGGAAATCAGGGCTGCGTTGTCACAGGCTGAGGGCAGTCGCCCCAATAAAAAGTCATGGTTCTTTGCCCATGCTCTGGACCCGATCCAGTGTTTGGATCTTGAACTCATTGATTGAAAAGGAAACAGGGCTTCTGGGATGAAAGACTGCGATACCATGGCAAGGAACAGAGTAATGATTCTTGCAGCTCTTCCCCAAAGGGATGCATAGCAATATACTCAGGGACACCGCAAGTGGAATACCCCAATGTTTCACGGACTGTTGGACGCAGTGTTGGGTTAATATTGATACCTCGAGACAGGAAATATTTTTGTGGCCCCTCTGTTAAGATAAAGACTTATGAGGCCCACATAAAACATAGACTTTGGAAAAGGTCTAGCTCAATGATTTTCAACTGGTGTGCTGCAAGAAATTTTAAAACATGCAATACCTGACTATTTAGTCAGGGGTACTGACCTCTTTTCCCTTAGTCAAATAAAAAAAGAATGACAACAGCTAACACAATAGCCATCTGGTGTGAGTAAATAAAAATTATACCTAATTTTTTGTCAGATCAGCAAAAAATATAATATATATTTTTGGGTGTGCCACAGTTTTAGTAATTAGTTTATGCAGCCAGGAGGTGAAGAAGGTTGAAAATTGCTGGTCTAGCTCATTGTCTGTTCCTTGGGTTTGTGAATCACCCTGTGGTAATTTACCCAGTCCCCAAAACTATAATTAGGATAGAAATACTTGGTAATTGATTTAACCTACACCTTGGGTCACTGACCAATGGAGTTCATGCTATCTATAATAATTGGGAAGGTCAAGGTCAAGTGCCTGAACTTCCCCACTCCTGGACAAAATATTAAGTAAAAAAACCACACCTGTATTCTGGGAGTGGGGAGAATAGAAGCCAGTGCTGCCATTAGGGACCTAAAGAAATCAGGGTGGCGGTCTCCATCATATCTCCATTTATGTCACCAGTCTGGTGCCTGTAGAAAAGCCAGGCTGATCTTACCACAGATTCAACCAAGTTGTAACCAGTATTGCAGCTTCCATGCCAAATGAGGTATTTCATGCTCAAAATGTTAATATAGCCTCGGGTACATGGAATATGGCCATTGATTTGGTGAATATGTGGTTTCCCGCTCCTGTTGGGAAGGAGAATCAGAAATAGTTTCTGTTTCTGTAGACTGGCAACAATATATATTTGCATTTTACCCCCAGGGCTATGTTAATTCTTCTGTATTCTGTCATAATGCAAACCAAGGATATTTGCGCCATCTGATATCCCAAAGAACGTCGCACATTAAAGACATTATGCTAATCACATTAAATAAGCAAGAAGTAGCCTGCATGTTGGAGACCTTGGTAAGACACATGCTCTCAAGAAGGTGGAAGATAGACTCTATGAATATTCAGGGGCCTGCAATATCAGTAAGATTTGTAGGAGTCCAGTGACAGGGGCATTCTAGGACATCCCTTCTAAAATAAATGCAAATCATTGCATCTGGCTGTTCCCATCACAGAGAAGGAAGCAGAGGCCTTGGAAGCAGCGTATTTCACACCTGAGAACACTGCTTCATCCACATCGCTGGTGATACTGAAGACTGCCAACGTTAAGTAGGGCCCAGCAGGAAAGGGCTCTTCATCAGGTCCAGGCTAAGGGCCTGGCAGCCTGCCACTTGGGTCCTACGCTACAGCATGCTTTATGGTATTAGACATATCAGTGGAGAGAGAAGATGCCCTGTGGAGTTTATGTCAAGGTCCAATAGGATAATCACAAGGTACCTTGGGTTTCTGGAGCTGAGGCCATGCTATCTGCAGTGAAGTATTATGGTACTTCTGAAAAACAACATCTGATATGCTCCTGGGCCCTGGTAGAGACAGAATAGGGACAGAGATCATGGCACACCGAGTTATCACGCATGTAAACCTCCCCTTAGGATGTGAGTATGATTGGACAGGGCTGGCAATGACTCATAGTAAAATGTCCTTGTATATTGTCCATCTGGGGTCAAGTACAGGAAAGACAAGATGGCATGAGTTAGCAGTCTGAATAGGTGGCCTCGACCCCATGCCACCTGCCACTGTGGCACCAGTGCCCCTCACTCAGCTCAGACCAATGACCTCTTTCAGTGAGCTCATGGAAGGGAAAAACGCCCAGCTTGGTTTACGGGTGGCCAGCTCCTTATACGGTGAAGACGGATAACAGCTGCGATCGACGGTCTCTCGGGCGTGGACTTGAAAGACAGTGGCAAGAAAAGCCTTCCAAATAGGCAGAACTTCAGACTGAGCAGTCATCCTCTTGAGGGAAAAGTAGCTCAAAATTAGAATTTATGTGGATTCATGGGCAGTGAGAAATGGCTTGGATGGCTGGTGAGGAGCCTGAAAGGAAAGAGGAAGTGTGAGGATTGAGACCAAGGAATTGTGGGCTTGAGGCACGTAGGTAAACATGAGAGTGGACACAGAATGTGAAGATCACATGTTACTACCCTCCAGAGCGCATCCGTCATGGAAGTTCCTTTTCAGAATGAAATGGGGGGAGGAGTCAATAGTAAGTAAGTGATTATAGATATTGAGTGAAACCACAGATGTTGTCAGGGGTGGTGGAGCACAGTGGTGGTGGGGGGGTGTTGTAGGTGGTTGAGGGAGTTTACAGCACCTTTCCCGCCCTGAAGGAGCTCACAGTCTCCTGTTCGATGTGGGTGATAATCTATAGAATCATATGTCTTTGGTGCAGGGCTAACGGTCACAGTCTGGAAATTTTTTTTGTTTTTCAGCCACCCCTTCCTGTTTCTTCTCTCTGTCCATCCATCCCCTTCCATTCACTCTCTCACTCTCATTCTCTCACTCTCTGACTCGCCCTAGAACCCCTGGTTCCTGCTGCACATATGCTTGCCCTGAGGGTCAGGGTGGCCTCCCTGCAGATCTGTAGGGCAGGCCTCTGTGTCATGGACTTGGACGCAGGCTCTAGGAGAAATCTATCTGTGATGAGAAGCTATGGGTTTTCGATGAGCCACTTATGGACCTCAGGACATTAGCCAAGACCCTTATCACAACATATTATTGTGGTTTTGTAAAGTTTCCAGCATTTCTTCTTCCATGAACTTTGCTTAAAGTCTAATTCTCACTGTGGATACATATGGAATCAAAGAACCTAGCATCTGTAACTGTCTTACCTCTAATTAGCCCTGGTCACCATAGGCTTCGGGCGAGCGAGTGAGCAATCTAACCAGTGTTATTTGGTGCGTTTAGATCAGTCCTTTTGCCTCTACTCTACATCTATAATTAGCAGTGCTTTCCTTTTAGGTATAAAATTTTGTTTACCCATCCCAGCATAATCTTTTGAAAAATGAAATGGAAAAATTTTTTTAAAGAATCTGAGTTGGAGTTCTGCTTAGTACTTACATGATTCTGGCAAAGTCACAAAACTTCTGTGAGCTGAAGTGCTCTTCTCGGGTATAAAATGAAATGAGAGTAGCTGTGCCGTCCACCTCACAGGGGTTGTTAGAAGATACAGGCGATGAGGGTGAGAGTTTCATAAACTGGAAAGCACTATATAATTGTAAGGGGCTATTATTTTCAGCTGTTCCCACTTCATCATAAATATTGTAAATTAAATTAGCTGTCAGTTTTTTTCTATCGTAGGACACTGAAAGAACTGGGACTTTTAAAGAAAAAGAGGGAAGAGGTGATTTTGGAGAAGTTGCATGCTTTACTTGTCAAGGGTACCTCTGGGCATGTGTCTAACTAAGGGGCTGAATGGACTGGATGAACCCAAGAGATAGGAAATTGGTCGTGAGGAATTGCTGGCCACTATAAATTAATCACCTTGCAATTCTAGAAAGAGCCTGGACGGTAGAGTATCCAAAAAGAGCCAAGTGCAGATAACTTCACTTATTTGCCCATTCATTCGTTCATTCAAAAACCATTTAGCCAGCTTTCAGTTTCTGCCCGACAGTGGGAGAGTCGAATGGAACACAGCCACTCGGGGTGGTGGCAGAGACGGGCTAATGGAACACCCATGTCGGCAGACAGCTGCGACAGGGCTGTGACAGAGGCCGCAAGGCTACGGGGAACACAGAGCAGGAGCGTCTATATCAGATTAGGGAGCTCCAGAAAGGTTTCTTGGTGAAGCTTGAGCTGAATTTAGACGGATGAGTCAGTCTTAGATGACGTGGGGGCGGAGAGAGCATTTTCCTGGAAGAGGGAAGGATATAGGCAAAGATCTGGAGGCCCGAAGCAGCCTGCTGTGCTTGGAGGAATCACAGGTGATTCCAAAGGACTGTTTGGGAGGCGGGGGTGAAGGAAGGGAGGTGTATGTGGAGGTGAGGAGAACAGAGAAATCGGGGATGGCCCAGCCGGAATATCTGAGCTTGATCCTGAGAGCTATGTGGAACCTGAAAAGTGGTGCCAGTGACGTGGTCAGAAATGCATTTTCGAGAGGACAGAGTTGAGAGGGGGAGTCGGGCCGGGAGGCAGGGAGCTCTGGGAGGAGCCTGAGCAGCCCCAGGCGGTGTGCAGTCGGGAACTAGCCTGGCTGTGGGACAGGGAGAGCGGAGTAGAGCTCACAGGTTCTGCAGAAGTTGATAGTGCAAGCTCTGTGGCAGAAATGGAGAAATAAGTGTGACGACTTAGAATGCCTCTCAGAAGCTGGAAGGCCCAGATAATTTGGGTTTAGTCACTGGATACCTTCTACCAGAACCTTCCTTTACCCTGTTGGGAGCATAGGTACCTGGTGATGGTCTACCCACTCTTCGGTTCTGGGAGGGAGCCCAAGCATTCTCCAGTTCCATTCAGTTACAGGAGGACCAATCCCACCATCCACCATGCCCAGTCCATTATTAGCTCTTAGAAATCAAGCCCTGCCGGGCGTGGCTCAGCGGTTGAGCGTCGACCTAGGATCCAGGCGATCAGGGTTCGATTCCTGGTCGGGACACATGCCCGGGTTGTGGGCTCGATCCCCAGTCGGGGACATGCAGGAGGCAGCCGATCAATGACTCTCTCATCATTGATGTTTCTATCTCTCTCTCTCCCTCTCCTTTCCTCTCTCTGAAATCAGTAAAGATATATTTAAAAAAAAAAGAAATCAAGCTCATATACGGAGACTTTCACAGACCAGAGTCCTCAAGCTCACATTCTCTGCAAGGCCCCAGATTCCCTGATCTGCTTTCCCCCACCAGAGCAGTGACTGGTGACGCAGAGCCACTTTCTCCACAGGGTCATCCTCTCCAGCTTATGCTCCCCCTCCCAGCACACACGCCATCCTTTGTCAGAAGTGACATGACTATTTTGGTCTTGGGATTTCCTCTTCAGAGTGTGTCTGTCACTTCTGTGTTCTGTGATGAATGTATTCTAAAGAGCGTAAAGGACGTTTAACTGGGGCTGAGGCATCTATTTTAGGTTGAGAATTGCTGACATCCAGGAGCATTTTTTAATAGAAGAGTATTAGAAAGAGGTACCCTGATCTCTTTTACAGAGTGAGCATGGTGCATGTTGGAATTCGTAAATTGTGACCCGCGGTGGATTATAGAAACGGCCCCGGTGTCTGTGCCCTTGTAATGTGACTCTGTAGTTCCTCCCAGCAAGCAGGGAAGACTTTCTCTTTTTCTCAGGGCATTGAAAGAGTGGGAGTTTTAAAGGGAAAGAAGGAAGGAAGACTCGGGAGACGTGATATGATGGACTTGGCATAGCACTCAGCTCTGGGTGTGTGTCTAACTGGGAGGGAGAATGTTCTGGATCAACCTGAGGGAGAGGGAGCCTTAAGAATGGTTGGGGAAAGTAAATGAATTGCTTTGCAATTCTCCAAGAGAGAGTCCTATACCATGCAGAGTCCAAAAAGAGCCAAGTGCAGATAACTTCACCTATTCATCCATCAATTCATTAGCTAATTTATTATTTCAAAAAAACATTTCCCAGCTTTCAATTTGTATCCTTCAGGCACTGCAAGAGTTGAGGCAGGTTAATAGATCATCCATTTGTGTATAATGCAGCAATCGTAGCTGAGATTTGCTGAGCCCACCCCAGCCCACCAAAAGAACCGCCTAGAAGAATCATGACTTAAATAAATGGTGATGTTTTGGAGCCTCGGAGTTTGAGAATGGTTGATTGCACAGCAAAAGCTAACTGAAGCATGATCTAAATCTAAAGGATTAGTATTTTGGTCTTTATTTCCCTAGAAACCTCCTTAGGCCTCCCCGGAAGATGGGTGATGCCAGATTTTATTTTATTTTTATTATTATTTTTGAATTTTTATAAGAGTTTATTTGAGCCAAGCTGACAACATATGCCAGGGAGCAAGGTCTCAAATGCTCTTGGGTGATGCCAGATTTTAAAGTAAAAATGCCCCATGCAGTAGAACAGAGCAAGACTTTTCATGAATGCAGAGGAAACTGCTTGGCCCATCACTGATTGGAAGATAGAACACAACCTGGATTAATTTTTAAGGGTATGCAAGAAGGCTAGACCCCAATAACCTTTAGAATTCAGAAGCTTACCGATGTAATTAAAGATATTTCTTTAATTTTTTATTGCCCCAGGTAATAATTGATTGGGTGATTTTTTTCTATAACCTTTTTATTAAACATTTTTAGCTCATAAAAACCTTATACTGAGCCTTATTTATCACAGAAAAATTACCTTTCCGTGTCTTCTGGGTAACTTGCAAATTCTAATCAGCTTATCAGAATGAACCATGCGATACCCTGGGACAGTATAAAACTTTCAAGGCTTCTCTTTGAGAATATTAATATAAAATATAAGAATAAAATATTAACTATTATAAATTTACTATAGACCAGACACTCTGCTTAGGGCTCTACATTCATTATTTCATTCAATCATTTTATCAGCTCATATGAGGTAGAGTCTACCCTCATTAGCGACTTCACTTCTGAGGTCACTGAGGCTCGGAGGCCTGTCATTAGGGAGGGAGTTAGCAGGAGGCAGCTTTGGCATGGAGAGTGTTAGCACCCGGAGGCCATGCTCTGAGCCACACTGCGCTGTATCTGGCTGGGACTGATCCACCCTCTGCCGTTGTTCTCCATCTGTGCTCTTGGACCAGCCATTCGGACTTTCTGCACTGCAGGTGCTTTATCATAACAGATGCAGCAACTGCGGGCTGGAAGGCGCCTGTTCACGTCAGTGCAGCAGCAGGTATGGAGGCCCTCTGAGGAGGCAGGCCATGCCTTACCCAGGGGAGCCCCCCCGCAGAGCGTCCAGGCGAGCAGTTAGAGCCCGGCTCTCGACGGGCCTCCACGTGTACTCTCACCCTTCTTTCTCCACACAGTATTGAAGGGTGTTCCTTAAATAGGGGTGTCGGGGACAGTTGCTGGCTCTGGTTCTGGTCCATTGGACTGAGCCCTAGCCACCTTTGACCCTAACAGAAGACAAACCCCTCGTGTGTGTCCTAAATGATGTCACCCATGTGCTCTTTACCAGGCCGCACTGTACTTCTGGTTTATCGATGACTCTTGTCCAGGTCACCAAAGCCACCCTCTGGTTAATAACGGTCTTTCTAATTAAGAGAATGTCCATCCACACTCTATGCCCATGAATAAGAGGAGGGTCCTCTACTCTCAGAGGGAGTGAAGCCAGTCCTCTAACTCTGTTATTTTAATGTTTTTAAGCCCTTTAGACAACTCCTAATATTCCAGTCTCACTTCTGGCCCTGTGTGGGATTTCGTAACTTTGAGTAGCTCCTGATTCTGTCTAAAGTAGAAATCCTGAGGGTGTAAAGACAGCTGGGTTACACTCTGTCTCACCTCCAGAAGGCTGTCAGCTGACCCCCGTGGACAGCTCCAGATTCATGCAAAAAACAAGGTTATCTGAAGATAGTTTTTCCTGTGGAAAGAAACATCCCTCTTTCCCTGACTCCCAAAACTGAAAACAACTCGGCCTGCCTTCCTAACTTTTCTACCTATCAGCCTAATCTGTTCTTTTAACTTGAGTCCCATGGAAAAAGCAGACTCCTGACTAGGGGCCTCAGGTTCACCTCCCATATTCCCCGAGTATCCTTTAAGATAGTTGTAGTAGGAGTTATAATCAAATTTGGGTATCCAGGCAACAGAGCCAGATGTCTCTTTACTTAAGCCTGAGTCCCCTCCCCTCCCGACGACCCCACCCCAACACACACACACACACACACACACACACACACACACACACACACACACATCATATACACACACAGTCCGCACAGAGCACAGGGACACCTACACCACCTAGGTCTCAGTAAGGGTTCCAGAGACACACGCTCCCTCACTCCCTCACTCACCATCCATCCCACAGAAGTTTATCTCAGGCACTGCGCTGGGTGCTGTGAAGTTGCAGGTAAAGACGATATGTCTCTGCCTTCAGTGAGCTTTAAACTCTGATAGTGACTTGGGATTTCATTACACCTGAACTTTCCATGAGAATGTTTTCAGGGACTCATTAAAAGTGGGGGGAAACTCATTAAACGGGACCACTGATTTAAAGGAGGGCAGATAAAGTGGAAGGATTGGGAAAATGGGGGCTATTAGGGAAAGCTAGAGGAAGCAGTATTATTCAGCACAGAAGAAAAAGGCCGAAGTGATGACTTAATAAGAGTATTTAAGTGTGCAGAGGACAGACTCCATTATGGATCTATCATCCACGAATTTATCTGAAATCCTTTTTGAGCCTAATTATCTTTTTTCAGTCTGCGCTATCTCGAGGGGTAATGAGTTCCTTATGTGGACTGCCCGCTGTGTGAAATAACACAGGCTTCTGCTTCTGAAATTTCTTCCTTGAAGGTTACAGGACCTCCCACTACTTCTGGGTCTCCAGCCTTGGCGAGCAGGTCCTCCTGCTCTGTGTCCTACCTGGACCCTGCATGGTTTGCCTTCTTCTTCCGTGTCCACCCTCAAGCCCCTGTTTTTCCCAGAGTCCTTTTTATATCACAGAGAAGACTCTCACATTTTGTTATGAAATTAGCTACACGGTGTTCTCAAATGTTCCTAGCTCTCGTGCGTCATTTTAGGGATATGTGAACAACCACCAATTTATCAATTAAAACACACTTCCCCCACATTTTAACAACTCGAAAATCAAGATATGCTCTGTAATCAATGTTAAGAAAGCAACGTCTCAGAGCTTAATTGGCAACAATTTTATTTTTTATCAGTAAAGAAAGATACTGGTGTGGCTTGATGGTCACGTTCAATTTCATGCATTATGATGTTAATATATTGTTGGCCGCTGTGAAATAGTGGATGCTGAAGCACAATGGTAATGTTTATGAGATGCCTCTTGGATGCCCCAGGACTTAGTTTGAGTATTTGTTGTGTTCATTTAGGGTTTTCCCCCACCAATATCTTTGTTGTCTCAGAGGCCAAGGCAGCTTTTCTGTTATTCATACTCTTCAAAAAACAGCACATACCCACTGGTACTTAAGTGACACTAACTAATAAGCCTGTGAAGAAGCACCTGTGACCTGGCTTCAATGTCTAACCTGGCTCCCCAGGCGAACCCCATAGGATTTCCCTCCCGTTGGTTCTGTTTAGAAACACAGAGAAAGACTCTCTACTCAGCCTCCCAACAGGTTTGAACATAAAAGCCGAGACAATGTCAGGATGGCACTCCGAGTTCCTTGAGAAAAAGAATTGCAGAGAACAGCATGGTATCATTACTATTATCGTGTTGACCATGTCCCTGGAAATCTAAGCCGTTCTGGAGAATGGATTTTCGACTGAAGTATGGCTGTTTAATCGGAGCTTAATTGGAGGCAGAGTCTGTTCCGAGAGCTTCTCGGCATGGCTCTCCTTTCCAAAGCAGATTGCATTTCACTTTGCATAATGAGGCAATCTTTCTATGTGCTGATTATTTCCTTCTATAACTTGATCACTGAAGAAAAGTCACCACCAAGCCCTCAAACAACTGACTAATAAACCTCTTCCCAGCTCCTGGTGCGCGGAGCTCTCACAATGCCCCCCTTGCTCGCAGACTGAAGTTGTGCACACTATATGTCAGAGAGTATATTTTTCCAGAAGGCAGAGTTTACGTCCCTGGCATTTTCTGTAGAAAACCAGAAAGAAAAGAACGTGGCAATGTCTCCATGGCTGGCATCTGGAAGATATGAGCTAGAATGTGAAATTCCTAGGGTTGACCCAATAACAGCACAAGCAACATTTGTATGGCACTTTATCGTTGCATATTAATTCGATCCTTGCCACCACCATGCTAGAAATAAGCAAAACAGATATTATCCCACTTTATATATGAGAGAAGCAATAATTGAAGCAATCCACTTGCCCCCAATCGTAGCAACACAGGGCAAAACCAAGAACTGCGTCCAGGTGTTTCGATCCATAACCCTGGCTATTACACTGATCCCCTTGAGAGCTGACTGTATTCCAGCCTTAGTCCTCATGACAGCCGGTGTGGCGTCTACCGGTCGTGTGTACCCAGTGATTCAGGTAAGGGAGCCAGCTGGCTTGTCCTGGCTTCCTTACATGATTTCCTCGATCGGCCCGTTTGTTTTGGTAGCATTGGCAGAAACCTTGCCTGTCTCCATTATTTCTATTTATCTCCATCCTTGTGTCCTGTATAGAACTTAACCTGATATGTCACCTCCCTGGGTCTCAATATGTCTGTTTGCTGTCTGTCTCCCCCATAGAATGTAAGGTGCATGTGGGTATATATTGTTACACGCCCAAGACACGTAGTTGGCATTCAACAAATATTTGTTAAGTGAATGATTGAAAAAACGGTGCCTGAGCCCTGGCTGGGTAGCTCAGTTGGTTAGAATGTCATCCTGATACACCGATGTTGTGGGTTCAATCCCATGATTTTTTTAAAAAAAATATTTTATTTATTGATTTTTTAGAAAGAGAAAGAAAGTGGGAGAGAAAGAGAGAACATCAATTTGTTGTTCCACCTATCTATGCCTTCATTGGGTGATTTTTGTATGTGGCTTGACCGAGGATCAAACCCCCAACCGTGAAGTATTGGGACAATGCTCTAACCAACTGAGCTACCCAGCCAGGGCTCATAAATTTTTTTATTAACTCAATGAACCCTTCAATTTCCCCAAACTTACGTAAGCAACCTTGGTAACATGGTAAGAAAAAAAAGATTTCTTTAAATACAAAACCACACAGAGTTTTGGGGTGTGTTTTTTTATATGTCTGTCAAAGCTAGCTCTCTCCTCTGCCCATAAACCACCTTTTATAAAGCTTAGCAAAGCTTCAGGAAAAATCTCTAGCCTCTCTTGATAGCATCAAGCCCCTCAGTGCGGACACTGTGCTGTGCTGGTCGATGTGCTTGTTAATTGACCCAATGCTAATGTTTTAGTTAGAACTGATGACACTGACATAAGTCAGTGCTACTCATCACTGTCTTTGATCTGCTCTCCAGGATGGGAACTGCATGCATCTGCTTCCAACAGGTTGGACAGACATCAGTAGTAAATAATAAATTATACATACAGGTCACCTGCTGATCGGTGGCAGGCACTGACAACCACAAGCTTGCTTCTCAGACATCTGAAGCAAAACAACCTCCTTCGCCCATCCTTTCAAAATACCACCCTTTCCAGATGCATCACTTTGTTCTTAGACTCTGACTTATCACTCAGTATAAAAACACAAAATCTAAATTTAACCCCATCTCCCCTCAGGATTGTGATTCCTGATGCTGAGACACTTGGTGGTGTGTAGACATGTTTTTGTTAAAGAATAAAATGACTTAGGGTCCTCATGTGAATAAATATGAATTCAGAAATCAACAAAAAGGATGCAGTGTGTGCTCATTGTTAGAAGCACAGTGTTTTTGCGGGAGAGAAGTTCGTAATCGTCCATCTAATCCAATATTCCAATATCCTCATTACAGATGAGGGAATGGAGACTCGGAGAAGTGAAGTGGCTTATCTCAGGGCCTGTGGTTACTTAAATACAAGGATGGTGTGTTGTTGTTTTTTTAAAAAATACACCCTTATTGATTTCAGAGAAAGAAAGGGAGAGGGAGAGAGAGAGAAACATCAATGATGAGAGAGTCATTGATCGGCTGCCTCCTGCACGGCCCCCCGACTGGGAATCGGGCCCGAAACCCGATCATGTGCCCTGACCCTGACCTGGAGGGAATCGAACCGCGACCTCCTGGATCCTAGGTCGATGCTCAGCCACTGAGCCACGCCCGGCCGGGCAAGGATGGTGTGTTTTTAATGCCCGGTTTAATGTGCTTTGTGGATGCCAGGAAAGAGGAGATGTCTGGGTCTCTGGCTTGTTCATTCACTAGGAGGAATATTTCTAAAGTTTCTTCCTCAGTAACCATTCTCAGCTTGTGTGAGACTGTGGTTCACTTGACTGTGAGCGTGAAGCTCCCTGGAATTAAGGCAGCCTTTGGGAACTCTAGCAGGTCTCAGATGTCACCCTTGGATAATGTGGTTGGTTATCCAAGCATGTTGCCTTGGGTTGGTGGAGAGAGAGGGGCATGGGGGTGGCAGAGGAGGAGGGGGGGCAAGGCCCCTGTGGACCAGGGGGAATTACCCTTCGTCCAGAGAATGCCTGTTCCTGTTCCAGCTGTGCTCCTGGATCAGACACGACAGAGAATCCCATCATCATAGCTCCTGTGGCGCCTGGCCCAGGAATAGAAGTGGCTTAGAAAGAAAAGCTTGCCTGTTGTGTTCTAGGAGAGACGCCTTCAATTTCAGGTCACTTATGGAGGCTTCGCCTGCTGGTGGGCCCTTGGTTTCAAAAAGCAGCTGATATATGAGGGGAACCTTTTATTTTTTTTTAAGATGCAAATCCCCAGTATAATATGCTTAAATCTCAGGTCACTCTTGAGAATTTAATGACCAATACTATTCCCGATATTTATTAGACAGTCATGATGAAAAAATAATATTTATTGTATTTACATAATAGGTCACCACAAAAATTAAATTTCAGTCTCGTATTAAGGATTACTCTCATTTTTATCTTTGAAGGCAGGGCAAGAGTAGTTTTTCTGGCAGATGAGGAAATTGATGGGAGATTCTTCTGAACTTTGATTGGTCCATATCCACCTGACTCTGCTCTGCTCTTATTTCCACAGAGGATCAAGCCTCCCACACTTTCTGCTTCTGGAATGTTAGCTGCTCTGTCTGATTTACATCCTGAGCCACTTTCACGTATAATGTGCCAGGGGTCTGATCTGTGCCACTGACTCTCTGAAGTTTCTTAAAGTGTGAGCATCTAGTGACTTTGAGCAGAATGACCATCAGCGAATTGATACAACTGGATACAACAGACAACTCTTAAGCCCTTCTTTTAAAAATATTAGCAGAACTAGTTCACCAGCAACACTGTAGCAACATTCCGAAGCATGATTACAGAGAAGCCAGATAGCATGGCCACGTCGCCAGTTAGTCTGTGCCAATGAAAGGGACAATTTACCTGGTTCAACAGAGTTTGCCAGAGTTACTTTGCTGGTGCTGATTGTCTAGGATGTGTGAAGTGCTTCAGGGATACCCTTCCCTGGGGTGGTGGGCACCAGCTAGTCTTTGGTGACCCTGGGCTGATCCTAGTAGACGTCCAATATGGGTCGAGTTCGGAAAGAAGGAACATCTGCCTAGATATGAAATGACGTTAAGCAAGTTGTTTGTGCTCAAATTTCCCACCCATAGTCCATAATCTGGGAACAATAATATCATTAACCTTATAGGGATGTTGAAATAATTAAAGGTATTAACACACATAAAGTATTAGAAAAATTCCTGGCCTTGGCCGGGTGGCTTAGTTGGTTGGAAGGCTGTCCTATGGACCAAAAGGGTGCAGGTTCAATTCCCGGTCAGGGCACATACCTAGGTTGGGGGTTTGATCCCTGGTCCAGGTGTGTATGGGGGGCAACCAATCCACGTTTCTCACATTGATGTTTCTCAATCTTTCTCTCTCTCTCCCTTCCTCTCTCCAAAAAAAAAAATCAATAAAAACATATCCTTGGGTAAGGATTGAAAAAAAAAAAAAAAGAACAATTCCTGGCACCTAGTAAGTGCTAAAAAATGTCATGCTATTATTGACAATTTGATGAGTCTGTTTATCTGATAGTAATGTTGAAGAGGGAGCACACCATGAAAATTAATCATTTTCTTAGCTTTCATGAAAACTGCTCCACAGTACAATAGAAAAATCAATGACTTAGAAATTACTTCCAGCTATGTTATTTTGGGCTCATTACCTTGCCTTCATCCGTTTTTTTTTTTAAATCTGTAAAATGGAACAGTAATATCTGGCTCATAACTTGGTACAAGTACTAAATAACATCATGTACAGGGTGGGGCCAAAAGTAGGCTTACAGTTGTTTGTATGGAAAATAATACAATAATTAATAAATAATAATACAAGAGTAAACTCTGTGTTTCGAGTACTCACCACTGGAAACACTTTTGCCCCACCCTGTATCGCAAACACTGTGCCTGATGCAGAGTGACGGTCAGTGTCTGTCACTTCCCAGCTCCTGCCGAGCCAAACTGAGTGGACTGGGAAAGAAAGCAATGTTTCTGAGTCAGAATTTTCAAAATGAGAATGGAACTTTACTTAATTATTAATCTAACGGATATTTATTGAGAACCTATCATGTGCCGGGCCCTGTGTTAGGCTCTCAGGTTATAGTGGAGAATGAGCCCTGCTCTGGAAGAGCTTGCCTTGTAGGGGAAGTGGCATTTTAATATTCAGGGTACAGAAGGAAACATTGTTATTATTTCAAAAAAGAGAAGATCCAGGGAAATGTTTGTCTGAGAAAGGAAGTTGCCTTTGGAGCCTTCTCTCTCCTTGAGTTGGACTCAGGGCCCGTCAGCCACAGCACCTGGGCTAACACGTCACTCTCCGCGGAGAAAATAGAAAAGGGAACTGCATGTCACTGATTAGGCTAATTTCAGTGTCCCATCTGTCTTCATGGCTCAAGATTTTTCGTTGCAGTTCCAGAATCTTTCAGAACTTAAGACCAACTATTGGTTCTCACTAAGAGCTTCCTGGCTGATTTAGCAGAAATTTGAAAAGGTGGCTGTGCGCCAGAGTGCTTTGTAGAGCTCAGAATCACGAAGTCTTTCTCCTGGGAGCTTGAAGTTTAACTTCATCAAAGCTATCTGGAACTAAATGAGGAATTTATAAGAAGAAAAACTGATCCGTGGGAGAAAGGCAGGCGGTAGTGTGGAAGTGCGATCTTGGAACTGGGTGGACCTGGGACGGGGAGAGGGAAGGTGTAAGCTCTGGAGTTGCAAATACCTTGGTTCCATCATCTAACGAGCGGCGTGACTTTGAGGATCTTACCGAACCCTTCTGTGCCTCGGTTTCTTGATCTGCAACATGGGGATAATATCAGCTACACGAGGTTACTGGAAGGACATAATTCAGTTAAGATCCACGTAAAAATGTTCTAATGGAGACGAGGGAGGTGCTGCTCCAGGTTCATTCTGAGCAAGCAAAGGAGGCGGGTGCTCTGCAGGGAGGGCTGGCAAAGGGAAATAGGCTGCAGGCTTATTGTGTACCTACTATGTGTTACTTCTTTACTGTGTACCGGGAAAAGAGGAGATATAGGGGGAAAAGAAAACATTAAATGAGTGTCTGAATGCCAGACAGCTTCCCCACATTATTTAATTACATCTTCACAACATCCTTAATAGAAGGTAATTTCCATGATCTATAATTTGCAAATGAGGAAACAGACTCCAAAGGTGTATACAGCTAATAAATGACAGAGATAAAACTCAAATTCTGGACACACTCATTCCCCAAATCCACACTCCTCTTCCTCTTCCTTAGATGAACAAGACACATCTTTCTTCCAAGGAGCTCATGGTCTAGCCCAGTAGAAACACCATGATTCCCTAGATGGCATGAGTTTCGGAGTTACAGACTCTGCTGTGCAAATGGAACTTTGTTTCCTTATGTCTGAATGTACTTAATTATTAAATCTGAAATTCCACCAATGGGGGAGATTTTTAATCTTACCTATTTAAGGCAAACAGTCACATCTGTCATTTTCTTCTCACATTGTTTAGATAAATATTTAGTCAATTCAGCATTTTTCTTCTCTCCTAACCCGAAGGTGGTCTAAATTCCAAGCACTGCGCTCATTTCAGGTGTTTTGTCTGTGGCCCTTTTCTGATGTTGCTCACCTTCGCTGAGGAGCTCATCCACCTCTGTACCCATCGCTCCTCTGCTGATGTCCCCCGCCCGTCATGACCCAGGTTCCATCTCACCATCCTGTGTGAGACACGACGGTAACTCATCTGCACTGACCCTGTGAGGAAGACTCATCTGCACTGACCCTGTGAGGAAGACTTTGCCTGTGCAGATCGAGTTATGATAAAAAAATATATATAGCCCCAAATGTTTTCTCTTTTAGTTCAGACAGAATGATTTTGGATTTATTTTTTAAATGTCTTTTACTAAATCTCAAGGGAAAACATCATGACAAACTATCTCACCTATGAAAGGATACATGTTTATGAGAACATTCTGTAAAATGCAAAAAGCTGGATGAAATCTTGCTACAAATTAGCTTTGATGTGACTGTTTACAAGGTACTGCACTTTGACTCAAACTCAGTCCTGAAGCCCAAAGGGTTAATTCTGGTTGGCTTTTCTTTGATGAGTTGTGCCTCTGGTAGGAAATGATGTTGGAAAGTTAGTATCAGCAACACTGAGCCTGAGCACCGAGCAGTAACCAGGTAGAATATCCAGGGCAAAAAGGGAGAAAGGAATAATGTTTACTGGGTCCTCATTATAAACTGGATACCTTAAATCATCTCATTCTTACCACAGTTACAAGTTGGTTATTATTATACCCATTTTACAGATGAGGAAAAGAAAACTCAGAGCATTTAGAAAACGTGCTCGGTTGTTAACAAGTGGCAGAGCCAGATTTTGCACCTGAAGTCAATGTGTGGAGGGTTCAGACTTGCTGGGAGGCATAGCCTGAGCTGGAAAGCCAGGCTTGACATTCAGAAAGCACAGCTGGACAGAAAGCAGAGGCAGAAACATGGCCCAAAAGAGCCCGATATCCAGGATTAGAATTTGTGTGGAGATGAAGCCTGATGAAAGGCTTCAGGCTAAATATAAGGCAAAAAAAGCAGAATCCAGACGTCCCCAGCCTGGGAGAGATTGCGTGAGGACTTTGAGTACTCCAAAGAAATATCTGTTGCACTGAGCACTGATCTAAGTCAGGGACTGTCTGCCTCATGCCCGGTTTGAAGCTGCTTTCTTGGCATGAGCAGGTAAGCCAGGTAAGTAGATGAGACAAAAGTGCATATGGCCTTACTCTGAGGAGGTCCTATACCTTCCTGTGTGACACAAGAGTGACTTTGATGAAATATAGTAGCTTTGCATTAGAAATGGAAATTTGGGTAAAAGCCTGCCTCCAAGATAGGAAACAGAAGTGTGGAGGTCGGGGGGGGGCAGCAGGGCCGTGAATCTGCCTCACAACAGATGAGATAGAGTGGTCAGCGACAGGACTCTTGACTTAGATGTTTCAGGGGGGCCCAGCACGGATGGAGTGTGGGATGTAATTTACCTGTCGGGCAACTGATAAAAGGGAACATTTATATCCTGGATCCGAAGGTATCCTTAAGATCGCCTATAAAAGCCAATAACTCCCATTGTTCCTCAAGGGTTAGTGGCTAAATAAAACGAGCGACCTGCTTCGGTGCGAGCTGTTATAATTGGGAGAGTGTTATGATGTGGGTCATTCGCTGTAGAGATGGGGGTCCAGGAAAGATTAGGCCCGGATTCAGAGAGGAGAGCTCTCTTCATCCCTTGTTGGTGACAATGGGGAGCCTGCAATTTGAGAATGACCTAGTTTTTATAAAAGTCTGAATTCCCCAATTTCGTCTGGGGCGGCTGCTCTGAGTTTTGCTGCTGGAGAAATGAGAAGGAGCTACCTTTTCCTATATCTAATAAACAGGTAAAATAGAGAAAGCCCATCGACCGGGTCATGTTTTAAAGCCACAACATGAGCCCACAACAGGCTTGCCTGGTACTCCTATACTAAGTAATGTGAGCACAAGCCTTCCTTTCATGGCAGCGAAGCCACCACCTGAAGAACATGCCTTGGCCTAGGGACAGGAGTGTCGGTTTCCTATGAAACATTCAGTTCACAAGTCAGCTCCTTCCCTGTCTCCAGGCTGGGGTGTTGCTATTGGTTTGACTGGAGGGCTGGTCTGCTCCTCTGGTGGTTTGGGAACCACTGTTCTGCCTCATTGAACACCAGCTAGAGCAAGTCCACAACAGAAGTGTTGGTGGAAAATGCTCCGTTTTTTTACATGTCTACCACAAACATCAGGTTTTATTAACAGGAAAGACAGCTTTCTAATGAAATATGGCCCTTAACTTCTTTTATATTTGCTAATATCCTGAACTCTTTATCCAAATGAAGCATAAAGCACTTACAACTGTGTTTTGCCATTGCACTGACCGAGGAATATATTCATTTGCAGTAACATGGCATTCAATGGAGTGGAAAATAAGCTCTGAAAATTGCTCTTGCCACGAAATCGTATCAATAAATAGGAAAAGCCCATTTAGATTTCACTGACCAGTCTCCCCCTGCGACAGAAATTAATATGGCCAAGTGGTGGGTGACAGAGGCTGGGCAAGCCGTGTGCCAAGGCCTGCCTGGTGCAGCTCACTCTTTTTATTGTTCACAGAGCCAACTGAGGGCATCCTTGTGGATGTGGGGGGGAGGCATGAAAGGGAGGTAGGCAGAAGCTTTTAGGGGTGAAGCTAGAGGAGAGGTGTGGGAAGCACCCACCTGTGGGGCGTTGACCACACCCTTACTTTCATATCTCTGAGTCTGCACAGACTGAAACCTCTCCCCAAAGCTGTCCAGCCCAAGTAAAGAAAACAAAAAGCCAGCTCATCTTGTACTTTGAATCAGTGTGGCTTCTGATTGTTAACTTCAACATACCATATTCTCATAATAAAATGCTAGCAGTCCCATCAGAAAATACGCACATGGTTGATCTGTGGCTTATCCATGTGGAGATGACTAAAACATCAAGTTCAGGTGTAACATAGCCAATTAGGATGTTAAAAATTTGTGGAAAATACAAAGATGGGTGATGGATGATATGGAAGGAAAGTTACACTAAGAGTCAGAACTGACACTTTGTGCATGACTTTGGGTCACGTTGTATAATCCCCCTGAACTCAGTTGCCACGTTTGTAAAAATGGGCCTAATCATGGCTGTGCTGCCTGCTTCTCAGACTTGTTGTAGTTCAGTGAGATTGTGTATGTGGCGTGATGGTGATGGTCTGTGAACAGTCAAGGTGCTCTTTCCATCAACTCCGCGCTGCTGCTGAAGGACAGACGGCACTCAGGGAGGCCAGTTACACCTTTCAGTGACTCCTTCGTGCCCCAGGGCAGAGAGATGAGGGACCTGGGAATCTGGGGCCTGGATTCTAGGACTGCTCTCTAGCGAGCCCTTGGGCACCCAATGGAACATCTCCTCCTTTCGTATCTGTGAAATAAGATGGGTGTCTTGAATTTTCTCTAAAATTCCTTTCCAGCACCAGGTTTTGTGTATCTTTGATCAAAGAGGTGTCATAATAGAAACCCAGATGGTCAACTAGGAATGAAAGAGCAGATGCTGTAATTTCTAAAACAAAAAGATCACAGTTCTCTTGAAATTTGATGTTAAAGGACAGGTCATGGAGGAAATTTTGGAACAGTTTTTAGAGGTCTGCACTCTCTAGGGTAAACTTGTCTTGAACCAAAAATCATAGTACCGTGCTCTTACATGAGACTTTCACATTTTTAAAAAAAAAAATCTTCATTCGAATCATCATCTGTCCAATGTCCATGAAGCTTTTTAGAGATGGTAGACTCCTCTCCTTTCCAGATACCCACTGAGATTTTTAAGTCTTGGCAAAGAAGTAAAAACTATGTTTTCTTTGCCCATTGCCACCCTGGCAGAAGCCTACTCTATTACTTCCTCTCCTTGCCAATAGAGGAGTCTTGGGGACCTTCTCGTATTCTGGATGCACAGAATAACACACAGGAGAGCACCCCAGGACTGTTCTTGTTGACGAAGCCCCTTCCCATCCCTCTAAATGCATGTCAGGAAGCCCTGACAAGCAGTCACACCATGAGGCGCTCAGCAGGAGTGAACCAGGCCATGTTCGCCCCGTGTGCTCTTGCCAGGCTGCCCCTTCCGCCCTGCAGGGCGTCTCTCTGCTGCTCTTACTAGTCAGAGCTAGCAGATGATCGCACAGGCTTGGAGCAGGTGGAGCATGGAGGGGAACATTGACTTGTGGTCTGTGTCCCATTAACAACGTGGGTGAAGAGAGTCTGTGCTGTGTTCTGTGGTTCCACTCGCCAGCTATGCCGTTGGAGGAAGTGCAACTCCTCAGTGAAACTTTTAAAAAATATATCAACGTATCTAATTTTCTAATTGGACATCGGCTTTTAAATGAGAGTATCCCGTTTTTACCTAATGGAACACTCTCTGAAATGTCTGTCTGTTTTCTCCTGAGAGTAGAAGAGTCTGGCATTGTCTTTCGGAGACTTGTATAGTCAGTTCTTAGTGAGATACCAGCTTTGGCTGCCTTGATTAAACCATTCATGGTATGTCGCTAGGGCAGTCAATATTCTTTTGAATGAATGAATGAAATATGAGAACAGTCTTTTTGCAAAAACTCAAGGGCAGAATAAAGCCAATTTGCCACCATTCATCATGCCCCGTCCCTACGCAGAGGAGAACACTGTCAATCCATTAGTTTTTACAAACATGTAGCCGCATGCAACAGGGTGATGGATGGGAGTACAGCTGAGGAGTTATTGGGAACCTCTAAGAAGCACTGACCCTGCTACTCTCACCCCACAGTTCTCTCCTCAGGATGTATACGAAAGGAAGTAGAGATGTGAATTGTTAGCTTAGAGAGAGTGCTGTGGGCCTTCTTTTCCCTCTCCATGGGGAATCAGAAGAGGTGCTTTAGCCTAAAGGAGGAAGGCTCCAAGAGAACCACTTTTACGTTTGGAGGGTGTCCGCAAGAAGGGGAGACTGGTCTCTAATTCCCTAACCGGACATCGGCCCAGGGAGTGGCCTTGCCGATCTTCGCTGAGCCCCTACCTGAGCCGGCGAAAAGAGAGCTGGATGGGGGGGGCCAGCATGAAGCACTTGCATTTGTTTGGTCTGACGAGGGCAGAGGAGCATTCCGTGCCCCGAGTGGACATGCAAGACGGCAGCTTGAATGCTCTCGTTGTTACCCTGACTTCCAGAAGAGGAGAGCCTGTCAGCAAGAGAAGATGGTCTGACCACCAGGAAGGTGGGTCAGAAGAGGTCAGATCAGAGCTTTTATCTACTTCAGGGAGAACTCACTCAAGTTCCTCAAGAAAGATGCCTGCCAAGTCAATGGCGTTAGAGGACGGATGGTGTCAACCAAGGGAGGACCTCAAAGGCACAGAGGTTCCAATTTCACCTCTCTACGCCAGCGCCCTGGAGGAGAGACAGAGACCTAGAAGAGGGAGGAGGGGGGAAGAAACAAAAGAACAGACCTGATGTCACCCCCACGACAAGACCCCCCCACCCCGGCCGGGATCAGGCTGAATGATGTAGGAGGAAGTGTGTGCGGTTGATGGTTTAAGCTGGGATAAGTGGATAAGACTAAACTGAAGTGTTTAATATGTGAAAGAGATCATAAATCTATGGGCTCTATTCTGCACATCATGAAGGACTTGAAAATGGAGATTCAACACAGTTAAAGACAGCGATTGAAAAAAAATAATAAAGCAGTTCCATATTTGTATCCCAGTGAATCAGATTTTTCAATAAAACGGTTATGTGCAGAAAGATACAGTGCCGTTTGCATGTTTTAACGTTAATAATGCCATAGCATGTATATCATGGTGTAGCTCGCCTTTCCTCACTCAGCGATGTGTCTCGGGAACTTTATGCGTCAATCGCATGGATTTTGTTGTTGTTTATAGCTGCTGAATAGACTCCCCCAGGACGGCATGCTTAGAGTTTATTCAGCTGTTTTGTGGCTGGTGGATTTTCATCTGCTGTGGAATAGCCTGATGGTTGGACACAGTTGGACTGTAAGAGAGGCCAAGGGTTGGCACTGATCTCTCCAGTAGGGCCCTGCCTTCTGAACTGATTAAGAACTGGCCCCTGGTTTCTGAATCCCCAGTGCTCTCTAGAGGCTGGGCTCTAAGCAGGTGGAGGTGGGGGAAAGTGCCAGGACAGCTTGTCTGGGAACACAGTGGTCTCCTCTTCTTCCTCCCAGTCACGCTTCTTCAAACCCCCGTCTCACTGAGGTAGAAGCAAAGCCAGTGATTTCAGCTCAACAGTTCTCTCGCCCAAAAAAACTGACATGATTTCATTCCTTTTCCTTCCAAATTTTGGTTTTGTGGCACTTAACCAATAATATCAGGAAAGTACTTTGAATATCTTGAAATGGAGATTTATTAGAAACTCAAGAATTTATTGGAACAAATCACTGTACCACTTAGATATAATATTTCATGTACATTTGTCAGATACATATATTTGAACGTCTAATTTATGTTTTGAAAATAATGCAAGCTCATAACAGCAGGGTATTTTTCTGGTGATACTTTGCCTCATTGCCGGTAATTACTGAACAGATGTAAGGGTATCCAAATAACTACATGCGATATTAAACATACAATGCTGAATGCAGAATATATTAATGATTTCACATTTTTATAGCACTCTAGTCATCATGGTCAAACATCCATAAATACACCTTAAAACTGAGTGTGCTTCTCCTCCTAGTTCTGAGAATTTTGTTTTCATTGGCCTTTTACAGCCTCCTTTATGAAGCTTTAAAATGAGAGTATCACATTTTTACCCAATGGAACACTCTCTGAAATATCTGTCTGTTTTCTCCTAAGACTAAAAGAGTCTGGTAATGTCTTTTGGGTAAGTTTTCATTGATTTACCCATTGCTTTTTGTCCTTTGAATGTTCTGTTCACCTTCCAAAATATTAGTGTTTTCAGCAACAAATACATTATTGTTATCATGCACTGATCCAGTTTGCCTGATGGCATGACTGTGTCTCCGTTCACGTTAGGAAAGTTTACTGCTCCGTGGTTGTCTCCCTCATTTATATTCTAAGCTAAGCTCTGATTGGCAGGTGTCAGTAAATCCACAGGATTGTCAGTAGGTACTGACACCAGTGAGGAAAGGCCTTCTTTCTGCTAAAATCTTGGCCCTCAGATGAGACACCTGCCAGCAGTTTTTAGCTTTTTATTTTGTAAACTCAGAGGAAAACATAAACAAAAATCACTTGCTCTATCTGACAATCCTCTGTTCGAAGAATTTATGGACTCCCAGGGCCCAGAGGGAACCTTAGAGCCCACAGATTCCATTCCCCAGGCTTCATGCAGGTCAACAGTTGGCATCCCGAGTAGACTGACTCTCTTCTCTTTTCCTAGCTTTTCAGAAAAAGAAATTGTATTCCTCTCTCTGGGTGAATTATTCCAATATATACTAATCCTCATTATAGAACATTTCTCCTTTAATCTCTCTGAGAAGCAGAGTTGGAAACTGTTGGCTTCTTGTCCATATGGATCCAGGTTGAGAACTGGCATTGGTAGGTGAGCTAAGTCGCTACATTTGAAGACGTTATCTTTTTGACAAAAATACATTTGTGTTTCTATCATTTTTGTGTTCTGTTTTTCTAATACTTCCTCCAAGTGCCCCGCATCAGACCCTGAAAAGCTCCCCCTGCCGTGTTGCCGTGGGCAGGAGGGTCAAATGCTAAAAGGACCCTCCTGATTTCCTAACAGTAGGTGTGTGAGGAAAAGACAGATGGCTGCCTTTGTATCTGATTGATGCCCACTGCCTGGACATCTGTGAGAGAAACGGGAGGCATTCACTCGGAGGCCCCATTTGATCAGTGGGAAGTCAAATGTAAACTGAGGAGCTTCCACGGAAGCGAAGGCAGAAGGCTCTGTGGTTCTGCGCCCATTCACCTGCCCGCCGCCTCTTCCCTTACAACTTGATGTGAGGCAGAGCTCGTTCTATGCCCCATCCTTTGCAGTGATCCCAGCCGCCTAAAGCCACTTAGCCAGAGGATGCAGGTCAGGCCAAAACCACATCCTGACATGGCCTGTGTCCTGGGGACAGAGTATGACCTTTCCTCGGACATCTTAGCACCCTTGCCTTCACCGGTTCATGTCAGGGAAACAATCCTAGAATTGACATATAATGAATAATGAAGCACAGAGTCTGATTGATAACTCAGGTCCTTTTTTATAAAGAATAACTTGCATTATTAGTATTAGGGATGCCTCTGCCCTCTGGCCCAGATTTCTTCCCAATATCCAGGCAACTGGGTACAGGAATAGTAGTTTGAAGTTGCTCAGAGAGCTTCGAGTAAAAAGCAGCCAAAACATTTTATAGGAAATGTCATATACTCTACAAAAGACCAGAATTTTCTAACTGAGCATGTTCCTTTTGAGCCAAGACTTAGTGCCTGTCTCCGAGAGGTTCGCCTAGTCAGAGAGGCCCTGCCCAACACGTGCTACGTAATGTTAAATAATGCTGAGGGAACGTTTCCAGTCACGTGCTCCTGAGGTGAGTGCTGAAACATAAGCAGGACCCAGTTAGGTAGGAGAAGAGAAAGGGCCAAGGAAAGTGGTAGGAAAAGGGTGAGTCGCTCCCTGGGATTTAGAAATCGTCCAGGATGGTGGATTACAGACTACATGGAAGGGAATGAGGAGGCGTGAGGTTGGATGGGCCGTTTCTAAAGCATTTGGGAGTTAGCTTGAAGGTAATAATGAATCACTGCAGAGCAGAGGCATCAACATATTTGTAGTTTTAAAAGTCATTTGAGGCCCAGCCAGTGTAGCTCCGTGGTTAAGCATTGACCTAGGATCCAGGAGGTAGAGGTTTGATTCCCAGTCAGGGCTCACGCCCTGGTTGCGGGCCCGATCCCCAGGGGGGGGGGCAGCCAAACAACAACTCTCTCATCATTGATCTTTCTATCTCTCTCCCTCTCCCTTCTTGTCTCTGAAATTAATATTTTTTAAAAAATGTCATTTGGGTGGTGGGGTGAAGAGGTTTGAAGGAGAATGAATTGATGGAGACAAAGATGGAGTCAGGGAAACCATTTAGAAGACTGTGGAAATAATCATAAGCTAGACCTGAACTGAAGCAGATGGAGAGATCCATAGTGAAGATGGAGTTTGAACCATATTATAGAGGAAGGATTAATAGAATTTGATTGATTGGCGGTGGCAATAGAGGGAGAAGGAGCTCCAAGTCTGGGCCATGGAGGAGAAGGCACTGAATTCAGTCCTAGGTTAATGAACTGTGAGATGTCTATGGAAGATCCAGGAGACAATGTCCAGCAGGCCTGGGCTTGCTCTGAGAGCCATCAGCACACATCTGTAAGAGAAGCCATGAAAGTAAGTGAAATTGCCCAGGACGTGCAGAGAATGTACCCTGTCCTTGCTTTACTCTAGAGCACAGATCCCCAGGCACTGAGTGTGGTGTTGAACGTTTACAGGTCATTTTCCCTTGCACGGTGGTAGACAAACTCTCTCGCATTGTTATTCCACTGCCTGGACTCTGCACTCTCACCTTCTGTTATTATAGTCGCATCAATATTTCATGATCCACTCTAGTTCTCAGGATGAAATGGACAAATCTATTCTTCTCAGTGGCATAAATAGATGTCTTAATTTGGGTATTAGCCATGCTCACACACCAGAGTAAAATGAGATTAAATAAAAGCCCTTCCACTGTATGTTAATGCCTCTGAGGCAGCTTTACCAGGGACAAGACCTTGCCTGGTTCCTGGATGTAGAGGCGGTGGCTGTTTCACTTTTCATTCTGTCCCTTGATTGCCCGCAGTAGATACTGAAACCTTTATCACTGCTTCGGTTTCCACAGAATCGTCTGTATGTCTGTTCACCCCTGACCACTTGTGAATTGCTGTGACTGTTTATAGAAAGGGAGGCGGGGGAAAGGAGAGGCTTTCAAAACTTGATTTTCTAAGGCCTGACAAAGAGTAAATATTTTTAGAATAGAAAAACTCCCAACAATTCAGAGCAGCAAATGCATGCATCTTAGTGTTCTGATGGTTGGAATGTTCTAAATGCAGAGACAGAGCCGCCGCCTCTGTGCCTGTCTCCTCGCCACGGCTCAGATTCCCTTTGAGGCCCTGGCATGTAGGGGGATCTAAGCACCAATTGCTCACAGATTTCTCCTTCTCTTCTGAAATAAATTCATGCTAGCAGGTCTCCCAATATTTAATGTGCTTCCTTGTTGTGTCAAAGAATACTCTAAGTAGAAGCTTTTGCATTCTGGGCACTAACCTCTGCATTTCTAAATTGGGAAGCTAGACATGCTACTCAATTTATTAGGATGGATAGGATGGGATTCCATGCCCATTTATGTGCTACTTTACTTGCGTTTTACATGAGACCCTGTTGAAGTTGTTGAAGATGTATGTGTTTATATGAGAGATGAGCCTTTTCCTGATTATCTGGATGACTTCTACCGCTTCTTTGCCTTCTTTGATTAGTAAAGACTGGGCACAGCCCTGCCTACACTGTGGGGGGTGGAGGGGAAGGATGGACTTGCTGATGTGAGCTGCATGCTCATGACTCACCCTGGCTAGTTTAACTCTGGGGACAGGGCTTCTGTGCTAACAAAAAAAAAAATGCTGCTAATCAGAGTGTCCTATTGAAGGATACAGCACACTGTCCAGAAAATTCTTTATTTAGATCGCAAAAGTATCAGGGAAAAAGAGAGCATGACCTGAATGTAATGGGTTGATTGAGCTCAAGAGAGAGGTAGCTAACCGGAAGCAGGTGGGGGGAGGCCAGAGAACAGTTTCTAGGTAGAAATGAGTCAAGATGAGTTCTAGGAATGGATGAGCCATTTATTGTGGCAAAAAGGACATACAGATTCATTTTGGAGTTCAAAGTGGTCCTGGACACAGAAATTAAAGAACTGAAAACAACTCCAAGTTTTGGAAGGATGTGTCTGATTTGGTACTTGCACCCAACCTGGCTGACTCTCTGCCACCAGAGTGGAAGCTGATTAACCCAGAAACAGCAGCCTGGCATTAACGGTGGCACCTGTGCCAGTGAAGAGGCAGGCAGCTCTCCAGGCGCTGGCATTGCCAGGGGCGTTGCTTGTGCATATCTGCATAGATTTTTGTATAAGTTGTAGTTGCAACAGTGGGTCAGTGCAGTGACCTGAAAGCTAAGAGCAGTCCCAATGAATAACGGTCTTTCCTGACATTATTCCCAGGCTCATTATATTTTACTTTAGGTTACACATCCTGTGGTTATACGCACTGGTATGGCAGGATGTGTTTCAGGTTCTCAATCTCTCTCTCTCTCTCTCAAACACGTACACACACCTGCAGGTCACATGGCGTTGTTTGGAGGCAATAGACTTCTCTAGATGATCCAGAATCTTACTGGTGTAGGTCACCACAGAACACGACGTGGCCTGCCTTAGAAGAGACCATGACATCTAAACGGGAGGTAGCTCTGGGACACTTTGAGCCTGGTGGACCTCCAAATGGCCAGATTACGTGAGAAGGGCAGCTACGTCAACCAGACCGGCGAGGGTACAGGATAAGTCTGGGAGCTAGTGTCAGAAATGGTAGGGAAATGACTACGCATCTTTTACCTCCGAACGGCACCCACATATGTTTGATCTGGGGCAGCTGTTACTCTCTGTCCCAGGTTAGGTTTCCTAAAAGCAGAGCCTAAGTCAGGGGTTTGATGCACTTGATGTATAGAGGGGTGGTCTCCAGAGAAAGGGAGTGAGGGCCCAGGGCAGGGGACAGAGCTCAGCAAGTATTTGGTCTCAGCTTGATCCCCATCCTGGGGAAAGGCAGCTGCCCAGGGACTAAATAGAGTCACTGGGAAAGATCTCCGCGGTGGACGGGAAAACCTGTTTTAAGTCATTTCCCTTCTAAATGTTCGAGGCGGTATAAATACAAGGTGGGGCGAAAGTAGGTTTACAGTTGTGAGCACATGAAACAGAGTTTATTCTTGCATGGTTATTTCTTAATTGTTGTATTATTTTCCGTACAAACAACTGTAAACCTACTTTGGCCGCACCCTGTCTCACTAAGCTGGTTTCCAGAACCAAGGAAACGGTCCTCATTCCCTGCCTAAGATGCCCTGGGATGGTGTCTCGGAGGCTCACTGTCGTGACGGCCAGTTCCTCGGCTGATGCGTGACCTTAACATGTTCTGTGCCCACGGGGAAGGCTGCCTAAGGCCACGTCGGCAACAGCTGTTCTCCAGCTTCCTGCCCCGCCTCAGCCAGGCGCGGGCTCCAACGCTTTCTGCACCTTATTTGTTAGTGGTTAAAGGAGCCATTGTATGTCCAGAACAACCAATTTAATTTAGTTGTGATGGAATTCTTTAAGACAAACAAGAGACTTATTTACTCATACAACCAAATCATGAAATTTGGGAGAAACTGGAACCAGAGCCGCCTTGTGCACAGCACAGATGCCCAGCCAAGGGGGCAAGTAGGCGCTGGAATCCAGCCCTCGTTCTGTTCCCCACGCTGTGCTCCTTGGCATGAGCTTGTGTCTACCCAGACGTGCCTCTGTTCACCTCCAGGGCTGGGTCCTCCCACAGGCAGTGCGTTTTCCTAATCGACCCCCTCAGAGCAGATGCCCACACTTGCCTCTCCTCTGGCCCCCTTGCTCTTCTCGTTTCACTAAGAGCCTCACTGTGGAGCGATGTGCATAGGTGAGATTCCCACAGCTCCGGCCTGTTTGCAGGAGGCGCCTCAGGAGCTAACCAGGTGTGATAGCTGAGTTGGCATGGCAATAGCGTCAGTGTTGGTGTCCTTCACAGTCGCTGGAAGATCTTTAACACTAGTTTAGATCATTCCTGTGATTATGAAAAGAAGCGGCATAAAAATGGGGAGGGTGTGAGGAAGTACAAGTCTAGTAACTATAAATCGGGGTCCCCTGTAGAAGAATGATTTTTACATCAAAGGCACTTAGGGGCAGATTGGAGACTGAGGGAGAAAGTGAATTACAATTGACAAGAGTAACTTGAGGAGCTCTTCAGATATGCAGCAAAATAGGGCGAAAATGAGAAAGGAGATTATGAGTATACACGACAGAGGACGGCAGCTTCACCAGATAATTAGAAGCGCTTCTGAAAAGGAAACCCAAACCTCTGGAACCCGATTAAATGAGGACAGAAATTATTTAAAATGTTCCTTGATGTGAGAAAAGATCTCACATTGGAGTGACCAAAATTGCTCGCTTGTATAGATAAAATTAATAAAATGATTTCTATACTCAGATATAATCAGGCACCATTTTTGAATTATAAAGAGGGGGAAATCCTATTGGTACCCCTGACAAAAGGGAGAAAGTAAATGGAGAGCCACCTACAGAGGCATTAATATTAGTCTGGTGACAACTTATTGTCTTCAACATTAAATTCTAAAAGACAATCGAGCAGCGCCTGGAATTTGGGCAGCTGTGAGAAGAAAGATCATTAGCCCAAATTTTATACCCAACCGAACAGTTATTCAAAACATTTTTATGCAGGACTTGTAAGTATACTACTCATTAATCCTTTTTGAAGAAGCTAAAGACATTCTTTAACTGACTAATGAATTTTTAATAATGACGTGGAAAATCATTATTGAAATACAAATCTTAATAAAGAGCTGCACAGGCAATATTGTGGAGTTAGTAGAATCCATATTTATGGTTTTAACTATTTTCAAGTAATCCCTATGATATGTAGCAGTTTTTAACTATGTTGAAGTAGAAAGGTAAAGAGTAGACCACAGAGCTGGACAGCACCTCAGCCTCTGCATCTTCATATGTGTAGTGTTTTCCTTAAACTGTCCTAGAGCGATTCAAAATAAAATTATTTCTTTGTTAAAATAATGGCCGTCAACTGGGAGAAGAACAATAGCAAAAATCCAAAAGGCAAGTAATGTTGCAAGAATACGCTCAGTAAACACATACTGGATATGTGTTACTTATTTTATTCTATAAGTATTTATTGAGCACTTACTATATTTGTCCCAAACCTGGAAAGATGATGAACATAAAGGCCACTTGCCTTTATGAAACAAATGGAGCAAACCCTTTTAACAATTAGACAAAGAAATGGTTACAAACTGAAAGATGCTAGTGAAAGAACATGGGTGAGGGCTTACTTAAAATTGTAAGAAAGTGGTCAGAAAAGGTGGTTTTCAAGTTGAGTCTTGAAGGATGAGATGTTGCCTCCTGGAAAAAGTCTTTAGCCATTTATACCATATGAATTTGGTGTTTGACCAGCCTCACACTGGAATAGAATGAGCTGGGTTACATTTTGAAATGTCATAGGAGAATGGGGCAGAGGAGGGCAAAGATGGAATCTCTATTCCAGGTGAGAGATGATGACATCCATGTGACAGGTAGAAGAATGGCATAGAAAAGCAGAGTAGCAGCGGGGGAAAAAGAGATGAAGTGTTCTGGCTTGGGACATAAATCTGAGGTGCCTGTGAGGCATTCAGATGGAAGTGTTAAGTGAGTAGTTGGGGATGCAGTTCCTGAGGTCAGAGAAGTAGTTGAAGGTACAAGTAGAGCATGTAGTTCAATACCATCAGGATACAGATGACATTTGAAACCATGAAAATTAATGATGTCATCAAGGCAGAAGAGTGTGGAGGGAGAAAAAGACCAGAATTGATTACTGGGTACCATGCAAAACAGGGCAGACAGCAAGCCAGCAATTCTACTAGGTTTACTGACGCATCGTTCCTTGGGAAAAACTTTTAGATGTAGGCATTGTAGCAGGTATTCAGGTTCCCCATTCCTATTACAATCTAGGTCAAGGCCCGGAAATTTAGTGGGGCCAAATATTGGACTTCAGCCCTGGTTCTGTGGGACTTATAAACTCTCTGACTGAGAAAGCTTCAAACCTTCACCTGGCACAATCAGTGGCCTCTGTTCAGCAACATGGCAATGATGAAATTTTGTTCTTGCCCAGTTATGCCAGCCCCAAGTTTATGGTTGATGAAGCACCAGCCTTACTCCTGCTGTGAACAAAGATCTGAGATCTAAGACTTGGAGCTGCAACCTTATGATGTGGTAATTTACTGGCAAGATTTCCCATATCAGCATTTTTGGTTGGAGAAACATCAGAGCCACCCATGGTTTGACCAGGTTCCTGGGGCCCAAGCCTTCTGGTTGATTGTCATGGACAATAACCAGTTTCCATGGACCTTTGCTGGAGTCTTACAGGAGATGAGTCTTGATTCTCAATCTACCTTCTGGTTCCAAAAGGTGGTGTCTATGCGCTATCTCCCACTGTCAGAAATCTATATCATTTCAGTCTGGAGAGCTGTGAGGCCAATCCCTGACATCACTTTAAGAGACACTGGAAGACGGTTAGTAATTATCAATTGACAACCCCCAGGAGGAAGATCATTTTCATCTGAGGCATAGAAAGAAGTCCATTCATAAGAATAGCCAGAAGGGCATATTTTTCAGTTTGAAAAGTATAGCTGAGTCAACATCTGCAGCTGTAGCCCAGGGGTTGAGAAATGCCAGCTAAAATTTGCAGCATTACCCTCCAGCCTCCTCCAGTGACTCCTGAGGGAGAAGAGACATCGTGAATGGCTTGCTCAGTCTCCAGTCCTAGGCTTCATTGTTGATAATTTATTGTTAGGATACTACATTGTGTAATTAGTGGAGTTTGCCAGAAGGTACCAGAAGTGGGCATAACATCTGGTACAGTCCACCCCTTTGGATATTTAGTGTCCAAACACATCCTTCTATCCATAATTAACTTTTACATGGCAACAATATCAGCATCATGTACCCACCCGATAGCATACATTAATATGTTGTATGAATAACATTACTCTTTCTCATTTGTATGAAGCAGATACAAAATCCCATGTATTCACGCATGCAGGATGTTCATTCCTTTCCCTGTATGGCCAAAATTCCTTTCAATATTCTGTAATCTAAACACTAATGATGACTATCAGTACACCACACATAATACAGTAGGGGGGAAAAAGAATCATGGAAGTGGTGTAAATCATTTCTGCTCACATTTTGTTGGCTAAAACTAGTCATCTAGGCCAAAACCTAGATGAAAGCAGCTAGGAGGGCTGTACCCAGAAAAAAAAGAAAAATTGTTTGGTGGACAACAGCATCACCTTGGTCATAATAAGAGCAGAGTGTTTCAGGAAAGAGGAACTTCTGATTAAACACATGTTTAATCATTTCATTTCCCAAATCCTGGAATAATCTAAAATGACAATAAAGGAGTAACCAAGGTAGAAGTGGAGAAGGGAAAGGAGATTGGGAGGGTGAAAAACTGTGAAAGAGAGATGTTAGCAAAATTTGGAACGTGAAAACTGGATGAATTAGAAGAAGTAAATATTTGAAAAGAAGATGACAAAGAGAAAATAGATGATATTTCCACCCACCTCCAGGCCCCCTGAGAACCTCAGGTGCATAGTTTAGGTATCGGCACAATAAAAATGTGTAACAATCATAAAAGCTCAGTGGCATGCTGTTGTTCGCATATCTGAAGATGAGCCGGATCACACGTGCATTTGTGGGTCAGTTGTCAGTGGGGCTTTTCTCAAGGCCGGGCTTGGGCAGGCTCCTTGGGGGGACAGCTCTGCTCCCCGTGTCCCGCTCACTGTTCCTGAGGCCAGGGTGCTAGCAGTCACGTCTTTCTCATGGAGGACAGAGCCGCAGGAGCACAAGGGAAAATTCCAGACTTCTGAAGGACAGGGCTCAGAATCGGCACGCTCTTACTCACACCTGTTCTGCTGTTGAAGGCAAGTCACACAACCAAGCCTGAACTCCAGGGCCGGGGATACAGATCCTGACCCTCAGTGAGAGGAACGGCAGAGCCACATGGCAAAGACCTGGGCGAAAGGCGGGTGAGAGCCAAGTCCGCTCATCCGCTCTGCACGGCAGGCCTGGGGATGGGCCGAAACCGATGAGAGGGAGTCAGGGAAGAGCAGCCAGAACCTCAGGCTCCTCTCCCCAGTCCCAGGAGCAGCAGAGGGTGGTGGCGCTTGGAATACAGGGGCAATGGTAAAAGTCTGCATTTTGAGAAGTAAGGGACCCGCGTCCTTTCCTTGTTAATCTCCAGCAGGTCCGGAGAAGAAACTAGTGGTCTTTTCTGCAAGAACTGAATGGCCCCAGAGAAAACACCTACATCGATAATGCTCACTGGAGGCTGAATTTGTGGTGGTCCGTGGAAAATGAAGTAACATTTTAGAACAAGCTGTCATTCATGTATATACTCACAGAATTAATAATTACTTAATAAATAATAATGAATGTGAATGTAAAATTATATATTGCACATACAGTGATTTTGAAACATTAATGAGTTAGAGATGAAGTGACATCAGCCCACGAAGACAATTCTTTCAAGAGATGGAGATGAGAAATGAGGCGGTAGATGGAGGAATGTGTGGATTTAACTAGTAGTTTAAAAAAATAAAATAAAATCTATTTTATGATGCAAAAGAGATAGGGCAAAAATGAAAGCTCAGAAATCTTTGAGCAGAAAAGAACCTGGTGTCAACTAGAACGCAGGTAGCTGGAGACTTCAGGGTAGCTTCCTACCCTGAAGGCAGCTTCCTTCTCACTGTTTCCACTTGTATCTCTGTTCAGGACTTTGGAGATTCATTAATGTTTGTTATTTGGTAGCATCATCTATTTATCTCGATACACACACACACACACACACATAAACACACACACACATATATAACATATAAAATCAACATAAAATGCTAGTCATGCTTATATCTCTGTAGCAGGGCAGGTCATTTTATTCATTATGATTTTCTGTACTTTCCAGTAAACATGCATTAATTCAAATCTGGGGGGAAATGTCATCTATCCATCTATTTATTTTTTTCCTTCAGAAAATGGATGTTCCTGGAAGGGCAGGTAGACTACCAAGGAAGTAATATAGCTTAAAATACCCTGTCTTGTTAGGAATGATTTTGCCTGAGGAGATGAATGGGTGGTTTAACAGAATCCTGGAAAAACACACAATTCCATCTCTTCCCTTCCTGGGTTCCTGGAGCCCTGTCTTCCCTCCGTGGAGGTTGTCTCAGCTTCCTTCTCACTGTTTCACAGGTTTTGTCTCTCACTCCCTCAGGCTATTTTTGGTTTTCCCCCTCCCACTGCCTGATCCATTTTCATGTAAAGAACATGATTTCTCAGAGTCCTACTTCATTTTTTCTGGTCCCCCTGTGGACAGGCCTGAATGCGCATTGTCAGAGAATTATGTTGCACTGACTGCAGGAAATGAATTAAATTACTAACAGATCATTCTCTCTCAGGACACAGAAAAAATGCAAATAAACTGGCTGTGCTGTCTCAACTCTCTATGATTGCACATTGATCCGCTAGGAGCTCAGAGCCTCTCTGATTCTCTGGCTCTCTGGCCTCCGTCTTCAGCTCTTAACCCTAATGGGCTTGGGTTGGGAACTCTGCCCCTGTCCAGCCTGGGTGCCTTTGGGGAGATTCTGATGCTTTCTAAGCCTAGGAGTCCTTCTTGGTACAAGGGCGTAGGAACACTGAGTGCCAGGCTGGAGAATGGCCGCCCCCCTCAGAAGAGGGGCCCAGCAAATAGCCATTTCCAGTCTTTCTTTCTGAGCTTCCTACAACTTCTGTTCCAGTTTATTTTAATTAGCAAGTGACAATGGTCCTGTCACGACATAAGAGATGTCCTGCCTTCATCTCCACAGTTGAATCTGGGCTAAGCTCAGAGGCAAGTGGAGACAGAAGTCAAGGCTCCTAGCTAAAGGGGAATGACAGTTGAGAGCTTCTCTGTTAAGGAAACCTTTCTCAATTAAAATAAACAAACAGATAACAGCCTGCCAGATCTCCCACACTGGGTGATCTTAGGTATTTATTTCCTTCCTTGGTGATCCTACTATGATAAGGTCTGTTTATTTTACCCTTGTGTAAACCTCAGGCAACCCTGTGAGATATTATCATCCCGATATCTTAGAGAAGAAAATGAGGCTCAGAGAGGTTGCTCAAGGTCAATGGCTGGTAAGCGCTGGAGACAAGATCTGAACCTACAAGAAATCTATACTCTACATAGATCCTAGGTAGAGTCAACTGCCTTAATGTCACTGCAATATCCTGTCCCTGTTTCAAGTGGGGACACACTAGGAAACTGAGTTTAAAGGCACTAACTAATCCAAGAGACTGGCATCTCTTAGTTATAGCGTGTTCTCTTTGAAAAGGCTCTTCCCTCTCTTTGTTCCTTATTTGTTACTTTCTTAGTAACTTGTGATTCAGTGGACTGTCTTTAGGGGGTTACCAAGGCGTTCATTTATCCCCTGTTCACACCTTCTACATCCACCAACCTGTGGTGCGCTGGGACCCGGGCAAGACCCTGAGAGATCCGCAGATATTGATGAGTTGTCTGAGCTCTGTTTCTGCTTCCTTGCCTCCCGTTTGCAACCCACTCCAATCAGATTTCCATCTTCACCTCTGTTCCCCTTATCAAGACATCAATGATCAAGGGTCAGTTCTCAATTCTTATTACTTAGCGTCTTGGAACATTTCATACATTTGGCCATTTCTCCTTTTGAAGACTCTTTTTTCACTTAACTTTCAGGTCAGTACCCTTATCTGGCCATCTGCCTACGCCAGCGGCCAGTTCTTGATCTCCTTGGCTATGTTCTCTTCTGAGTGAGCCCTAAAAGTTGAAGTGTCCCAGTCTCGGTCCTTGGACCCCTTTCCTTCTCATACCTACTCACTCCCTGGATGAACTGATCTAGTTCCATGGCTTCAATAGCACTCGTATGCTGGGGACTCAAAAATGTACTCTTGTAGTCCCAAGTGTTCACTTGTATATCCCGCTACCTATAAGACACCTCCGTGTGGATGTCCGATGAGGCAATTTGTGATATTGTCTGTTGTCTACTTTATAGCACTGCAGCAGAGAGAGTGCTCCTAAAGCGTGTATCGCTACTTAAAGCTTCAGACAGTTGCTCTAATCAGGAATCTGCACTACAGCTGACTTCACTGCAGAACGGCCACTCTCCAGAGGCAGCGACTACAGGCGTCAGCTATCTGAGGCTCCGATCAACACCAGACATTTCGCTAATTAGCATGCTGGAGTCAAAACTGACTTTTCATTTGTGAAATTAGTGGCTTGTTAATCAGCATAATGGGTGTTAGAAATGGGCTTTCATAGGTCAAATTAGAGGTAATCAAGACATGGAAATTAGTTAAAATACTACTTTAGGGACATTCCCTACCCACATAAAAACAGGATATGAGAGTCCAGGAAGGGCGATAGGCTCTACCTTTAGGGATAGAACCTGACCCTTGTAAGTGATTCTTCAGCGGTTCTGTTTCCAGCCACGAGGGCAAAGGGTTCCTGGATGTCTGACCCTGCCGCAGGGTATGATCCCCTGCTGAGTGAACTCACGCAGTGCTGTGGCCAGAGCCCTGGAGGGCCAGTGAGTGGGGACTTCATCAGGCCTACAGAGCAGGTGTATAAATTGCTTTGTGCCTGTTTGTTAATGACACTATGTCTGCGTATGTGGCAAAATCTGATCTGAGGCTTGCTCTCATTACAACTTGGTACTGAGGTTGTGGGAACAGTAACTGATTCACCCATTTGAACTTTTTCTGGCTATAGTTTTATACCACAATGAACCTAAGAGCTGTGCACTATTAGGCTGGACTTTGACTGCTGTATCACCAGTGAGCACAACAGTGTTGGGTGCATAGTAAATAAATATTCCTTAAATATTTGTGGAATGAATGAATGGTCTCCCAAATCTGATATACTTCTCTGTTTCTCCCATGTCATAATGTCCAAACCCATTGCAACTGGAAAGGCAACTGGGGAGTGAGATGTCTCTGTGGGATATGCTCATACTCACCCATTCACCCGTTGATGTAACTAACTTCTGTCGGTCAGACCATGTAGTAGGTAAGGATGCAGCTGTGAGCAAGCCAGATAAATTTTCTGCCCTTGTGAAACTTACCACCCAAGGGGAGTTATAAAATTAAATAGCAAATGGCAATTATAGATTATGATGAGATTTATAAAGGGAAAACCAATAGTGTACCAAGAGACAGAGTGTCAGTGGAACATTGTAGGAGCTATTAGAAGCAGCATCTCTGAGGAGACAACGTTATGACGAGGCCTGATAAGAATGAGCGGCACATGATAAAGGGGATGGCAAGTGCAAAGGCCCTGAGGCAGGAAAGAGGACTGAAAGACATACATGGCTAAGGAGTTGTGAGTGAGGGGTGGGAGCCATGTGGGACAGTGAAAGGAAAGGCAGAGGCTGGGCAGCTGGAACTTATCCAAGGTGCCTTCAGCTAGAAGGCAGTTGTGATGGTTGAGTTAGAAATGATGGAGGCTTGGACTAAAGTGGTGGCAGTGGAAGGGGAAAGATATAACCACATTAGAAATGGATTTTGGAGGTAGAATCAATAGAATTGAGGGAGGTTGGAATGTGGGTACCCAGGGCTAGATACATGGCAGAGCTTCAGTATATATGCTATTATATTGTATCCTTGGGCAGAGAGGAAAAATAAGAATATTTTCCAGATTTCTGGCTTTCACAACAGGGAGGAAGGGCATTGTTGTTTGCTGAGAAGTTGGAGAAGACAGAGAGAAGCATCTTTAAGAGGAAAACATGCTTCCGGTTTGCACATATTAAGTGTGAGGTGGCTATGACCCTTCATGTTAAGTAGACAGTTGAATGTCCAAGGCCGGAGTAGAGGAAAGGTCTGGACTGGAGACAGCAGTGTTGTATCCATGGGACTCTAGGTGGTATTTAGAGCCATGGGAAGGGAAGATGTCACCCAGGAAAGACTAGCAGAGGGAATACATCCCAGAGAAGGTGCTCAGGGAGTCTAACAGTCTCAGCCAATTTGGAGAGCAGCGACTTAGGAGGAAATGTGACCAAGGCAAATAAGAG
Source organism: Miniopterus schreibersii (assembly GCF_964146895.1). Classification (NCBI taxonomy): domain Eukaryota; kingdom Metazoa; phylum Chordata; class Mammalia; order Chiroptera; family Miniopteridae; genus Miniopterus; species Miniopterus schreibersii. The sequence continues at coordinate 18,678,563 of NC_138119.1, read as the reverse complement.
GAAATCCAGGGTGGTGTGGCGCCCGGGGGTCAAAGAGGAATGTGATTCTAGGGGGAAGTCTGTCAGTTCGGTTGAATGCCTGCTCAGGAAGAAGAGGAGGGAACAGTGCAGGTTACACTTGGCAACATGGAGCGGTTTCCTTTGAGTCATGGAGACGAATGCCAGGTGTTGCTGTGGAGAGTAGATCAGAGATTTTCTACCCAATGGAGGCAGCTTGTGTAGAAAAACCTTTTAGGAAGTCTGATTGCGAAGAGCAGAAAAGTGTCGCAATACCTGGAGATGTGGGGTTGAGGGCGAACTTACCAATATGTTTTAATACGGGAGGTCACAGATTTGCTTGAGAGTGCTGGGACTGTTTCGGCAGCGAGGGAGAAACGGTGCAGAAAAGAGAGGGGAGGGTGCCTTTCAAAGCCAACAGGGAACGGGACCTAGAGTAGAAGCAACGGGATTTATTGGGCTTTGGCGAGAGACTGTATTTTATGGAATGCAGATGGAAAGAGTGCTCCTGTTTTGTCGCTCAGGCCCCAGAGCTGAGAATGAAAGATAGTGGGTGCTACTCCTGAATTCTGAGTGAGACAGGGCGTCACCTGCGCGGGACTTGGAGAGACGCCACAAGCCCTGTTTTGCGTATCGGCCCATCGACCCGCTCCAGGCAGAAAGGAGAAGCTGGGAGTGAGTGAGGGGTCCCGGGAGAGTCTGTCTGCTGCTCTCCCGGACAAGAGAGAGCAGGGGGTGCTTTCCCCTCCACTTCAAGCCAGTGAGGTAAAGGCTCCAGGGGCACACTTGGGAAGTTTCATTTGCAATCCCCAGCATGGGGCGCTCAGGGACCTACCTGGCTACACCTGGAAAGTTCTACAGAGGAAAATCTCCGTGCAGGGGTGCGCAGCAGCAGAGCAAAGAGGGGACGGCTTTCCCAAGTCACCAGGTGCAAAATGTTTGTTTTCCCTGTGGGCCATATGGGAACCCACACAAAGTGGGTAGTCTTGGGGCTTCTTAAGAGGAACTTTCTCAGTCGGGCAGTCTGGGGAGATGAGGTACCACATGAAAGAAAGTTTGTGTTGATGGACCAGAATCCAGGGATGACAGAGAACCACAAATGTCCCACAGCAGGCACCCGTGATGGGGACCTCCAGGGGGAGATATGTGAAGGACCCACAAAAGTGGCCCATGAGGAGAAGACTTAAATTGGGTGTTTGACATGCAGAGGGCCCTCGAGCCATGGTGCAAACATGCCAGCGAAGGAAGGTCGTGCCTTTCTTCTGATCACTCCAGCCCAAAGTGGGGCAGAACTGCATTTAGAGAGTTGAAAAGTAGAGAAGAAACATTAAAGTAGAAGTGGACACAGAGTGGAGAAGCCTCCCTTCTCCATTCCAGGCTCTGGGCCAGGGGGAGTCTCCGGCTGGTATGTGGGGCCAGCAGTGGGGGGCACTTAAGTTGGCCACTGATTGGAGCTTTCATATCAAAATATATTGGACTTTGTTAATATGTTCTAAGCCAGGTTTTCCATTATTGCCTGAGGGTGGCAGAAAAAATAAGATTATGCCTAAGAGTCCTTATCAGGTGGCCGAGAACAATTCGAAAGAGAGAGTGAAGGGTCAGTGGTGGGAGAGAATGGAAGCTGCCTTCTGCCTGTCCCTCTCTCACGCCGGCTCGTTCAGCAAACTGGTTATAGTTTATAACTGTTTCTGTCTTAAAACATCGTGATGTTTACGCTGTTGTAGTCCAAATAAAACCTGTGTCTGACAGTTTATAAGCACTGCCATATTTCCTGTTCTCTCATGTTTTAGACCAGGTTTGCACATTGAAAAGCATCCAAAAACCTAGCAAGCGGCAAAAATAAATGATGCAGGTCAGGAGCAATACACTGAAGGAGAATGCAGACTGGAGGCTGCGTGGCTTCCACATGCCCTCGAAACCCTCTGTCAGTCAAACAACATGCACATGGCGTCTACTAGCTTATGGCTTTGGGATTAGGTGTTAGGTACAATTCTCCCCCGACCCTGGGCATTGCAAGCCTACATTGCAATGCGTGTGGTCCCAGGGTGGGGACAGGGTACAAGGCAATGTGACATGTCCCCACCTCACACTCATATATACTAAGCTAAGGCCATTTATTAGGTAAGTGTAGAAATATTTTGAGATTTCCCAAATCTATAATTTATAATTTCTTGTCAACATTCTTGGCACAAATAGGAAAGCAGCAACTTGTCACCTTCACATTCAGAGCAGGACAAATGAGGGAAGAAAGAGAGGGAGAGAAACTCCTTTCTCCATCCTATGCCAGCTCCCGGTAACAAGCACAAACATAAGCCACTTGCTTTCACAGGGAAGCGACTTTTAAAATGGCTCTGTTCAGTTCACTAAGTGTTTACTGAGTGCCTACTACGTGCAAGAAAATATTAGGAGGTCAGCTTTGACCAGAAGGCTCAGAACTCTCTGGTATATAATCTTGTCACTTGGAATTATGCCTGAGTAGCAATATGCTAGCCTCGAGCAAAATATCCTGTCAGCAAAATAGGAGCTTTCTCAACCCAAACCAAGACATGTGAGAGAAATATAAAAACAGATTTTCAGAGCGAGAATCATCATATGCTAGAGAAAAAATGTACTTCATTAAATGTTTGCTTTCAAAAATCATTCCCTGAAAAGGAACGAGGATTAGTTTTTTTTACATTGTATCTGAAAACAACTGCAGAATCTCGGGTGTCAGAAGGGTCCTCAAGGCCATCAGACCCCACCCCTACGTGGGGGCAAGTGTCTTCCTTAGAGTAAGGCCCTTTCTTTCCAGGTGGTTCATTCCACCCAGGGGTGGCCACTCATGATTGTTACAACCAGATCCTGGTGCTGTGAGTTGTTTCAGACCAGATGCAACTAAGCGCTGGATCTAGAAAGATCTGTGGTTCTGGGCAAAGGTTAAGGCTTTGCCTCTACTAGACACGTGGACGTGAACCTGAGAGTTGGTCTGTAATCAGGAAGTGGCCACGGTTATAATAACAGGGGAAAGGACTCAGGAGCCGGGGCCATCAGTAGAGGACCAAGGTGGTGCTGGTTGTGAAGTCTCAGCAACAATCAGAATCTAGCCATAGGAAAGAGGCCTACGGTGAGCAAGAAGAACTTTTCTGACCACCCGGGAACAACCAGTAAACATCTCTCTGTCCCTTCTCCAGCGTCAGTGCTGGCCTCGGTCATCTCTGCCTTCTGGTGGGGTTAAGTCGTTTTCAGCATCCAGAATAGGAGAGAGATAGAAGCGGTAAGGAGCAGCCAGGTCTCCCCAGGGACTGTGAGATTTCTTCCCTGGTAGGAAAAAATCTAATTTTCATGGAATTTTAAAAAACAGAATGGCTTCCTCTTTAAATACTTTATTCTTCTGATTTTCATTATCCCACCTTCTCCAGGCTTTTTATCTTATCTCATTAGCCATTCATCCCTTTACTGACTCTACCTTTTCTAACTGATCTCTAAATATTTAAAGCTCCCACGGCTCAGTTTTGAGGTCTCTTATTTTTACCTTCTATCTCCAGTCCCATACCTCATGTTCCATCTGTGTGTTGTGACTCCCAATCTTTGTTTCTCCAGCCATGGCCTCTTCCCTGAGCTCCAGACTCCTGTATCTAACGTCCTACATGATATATCCACGTGTGAGTCAAAATAGGCTTTCAGTATAATATATCCAAAAACATAACACTTAATCCTATCTATGGTCGGTTCACAATCTGCTCCTCTCAATATTTCTCCATCTTAATGAATGGCAGCCCCCATCCAATTGACCAATTAAACCAAGAACCTAAGAGTCATCCTAATTCTCTCTTCTCCTCTCTGACATCCCCCCAAACATCCAATTCACTAGCAACTCCTGCTGTTTCTATTTATGGAACGTTTCTGGAATCCACCCATTTCTCTCTGCCTGCAGCCTCACCACCCTGCTCCAAGCTCCTGCGCTTTGTCACCGGGATTCTGCTCTAGCATTCACGCCTCCACGCTCCATTCCCTGCCCAGTGGCCAGAGTGATCTTTTAAAGGATAATTTAGATAATTCGACTGCCTCAAAAAATTCTGTCCAAAACATACACAGTAGTTTTCCATCACACTTGGAATAAAATTCATCCCCCGTCCCTTCTTTCAGCCACGCCGGCCCACTTTCTTGTCCTTGGTAGCCCAGGCTCAGTCCTGAGTTATGGCCTCTTCACTTGACTTTTACTCTGCTCAGAAAGCTCTTCCGAAGGCTGGCTCCTCTTCATTCTGATCCCAGATTGTCCCCTCCTCTGAAAGTCTTTCCCAGGACCCAATCTAAGGAGCTCTCCCCCTCCCCTTGTGCTCTTGCTTCGCGTTGATCACAGTCGGTCTTTCTGTACTTCGCTCCTTTCGTCACTGTATTCATCAGCACCGAAAGTCACTTCTCGTGTTGACTGTCTGTCTCCCCGTCACTAGAATGTGAACTTCAGGAGAACACGAGAACTATCTTCTCCTCATTTGATCCCTGTGCTTGTACTAGGACAGTGCCTATTAAACATGGGTCCTCGATAACTGTTTATTGAGTAGATGTAAACTCTACCTGCATAGGGCTTCCACTCACTGGTCTGCTGGACGGCTGCGGTTTCTTCTAAGTGTTGTCCTTTAAATGTTTGGAGAAGTCTTTATTATGTACGAAAATGTGTGTGTGTGTGTGTGTGTGTGTTGTATGTGTCTCTCCTGGAAAAATATCTCCAAGCATTTAAATCAGCTTCACTATCCAGGCCACACTGCCCTGGAAAAACTCCAAGAGAAGATTCTCCAAAGTTCATTCCAATGGTGTCTAAAAATAAACCGAAGGACACCAAAAATAGGTAGTGGGGAAAAATGCTTTCAGGCCGAAATTAACAGCCAACTCTTATCTTGGTTTAAAGCATCCTCCCTTCCCCCCCCCCCCCATAATGCAGAATTTAAGGCAGAGAAAATCTTAAAAGATTTTCTTTACTCTTCTTTCCTATAGCAAATAGCTCTCCCCCAAAGGCCCCAAGCAATCAGCCTTAAACATGTATTATTTACTTCCTTGCTCACTGTGAATGGCAGCTCGAATCCGAGAAAGGAGACGCAGGCGCAGCTTCTCTGCCTGCGTTTCCAGCCTGGCCTCGCCTCTGAACTCCAGACTTGGACATCCAGTATCCTATTTGGCATCTCCCCGAGTTGTCACATAGGCACCTCAAATTCAACATATCCCGGGCTGGACTTTTCTTCCCCTGTCCCCACCCTTCTTTTCGTTTTTATTTCCAGGGCCTATAAGTGATACCACTGTCCCACTTGTCATCCCAAGCTCCAACCGTCAGAGCCACTTGAGACTTCTCTTCTGGCTCGGCATTCACATTCAAACGGTTTCCAACTCTGAAATCGTACCATTCCCTTTCCCTTTGTTTTCACGGCCCTGGCTCAGGCTTCACAGTCCCTGGGTTGTAGCCTCCTGAACTGGGCTCCCCCTTCCCCACCCCCGGCCTTGCTCCATGTAACCAATATTCCCCCACCTGGGAGTCACAGCATCCAGAGCAGCTCCTTTATGCTGGGGCCTAATCCTCCAAACATCGTGCCTGGAGCCTCCTGTCTACCCCTCCAGCAGCAGCCACCATTTCCTGACTTGCAGTTAATTCTAAAACAACTAAACTAAGAATTCCCCAGAAAACACTGTGTACCCCTACCCTTCGTGCCTCTTCTTTGCCCTCCGCCGAGACTCCAGCTCACACCTTTCTTCACCTCATAACATTGACCTTCAAGGCCTAGAGGAGCAGCTGCTCCTCCAGGGAGCCTTTCTGAACCCTCAGCCTGGGCTGTGCACCCCCTTTGCTGCTAGGATTGTGCCCCATGTGATTCTCTGCCTAAGCACCCGACATTAGTTATTGAAATGATCTGTTCTTGAAATTTTCACAAGGCTGAAAGCTCCTTAAAGCCCGCCAGCGTCTCTTCATTGGCGCCGACTCCCTAGGACCCAGCTAAGTGGGAAGCACGTAGTAAATATTCCACAAATGTTTGCGGATCCCAAAGACCCTTTAAGAGGCTGAGACACTGAGAACCCTAAACATGGAACTTTTGGACCTAAAGTAACAGAATACACCTTCGATACAAAATGAAAGTGTCTGTAGTTCTCCATCATTCATAGTTCTGATATTTCAAACCCTGTTTTCAAAAACCCTCTGAGATGATCTCTCGTCCTGCCACGGCAACAGGACCCAGGGGACTTACGGTGGCCAGTGCCACAACTATATGCTCTCTTTCACCTTTTATCTGTAGCTAAATCCGGATTAAGTAAAATGGGCGGTAAGATACGCGTCCAAGGCCAAGGCTATGAACCTTCTTGTGATCTAACAGTAGATATTAAACAACAGAAACTCCAACGTGCTACTGTTATTTATGTGCTTGTCTTAGTCCCTGCAACAGTGTTTCCACCTGGAAGACAAGACTTAGGACTCGTTTTTCCTCGAAACTCTGAGAGTCTCTATCACAGTGTCCCACACACAGAACGACCTCCATAAATGTGTATTGATTTGAGTTGAGGGAGTTAAATGCAGTGAAGCTACTTCGAGGCACCACTTGTGTTGGCAATGGTCACCGGAAAATATGTGGTGATCGTTTCTTTCTCTTTATAGTGAATTTGCTTGTCAAATGCCACTTTAAAAGGCAGATGATATTAATTGCAAGTCGGTGGAAAGTGCTGCCAAGGCGTGACCTCTGGGAAAGCTGGGAAGACGAGCGGCATTGTGTGGCACGGCTACTGTGCAACGTCTGAGTCAAAGTAAAGAATCCATTTGAAATTAAGATGAGTAACGACATCAAGCACGTATAGTCATAGCAAAGGGCTTTGTCACTGGGCCCTGGGGGAGATGACACCATTCTCCCTTCTCAGCCTCCCTTGCCTTGTTGAACTCCAGCAGGTTGGACCCTCAAATGTTCAGACCTTTAAGGCTTAAAGGCTGCCGTCCGCTAGAATTATTCCCTGTCGTAAAGCATAGCATCTCTGCTGTCTCTGAACTCAACACTGTCAGTCTTCTCCAACATTCTATTCATTCATTTGGTCAAAAGTCATCCATTAAATGCAAGTCACAAGTGCAAAATAAGGAATTTATGGCCAATATTCTTCATGGTGTTTCCCATGGATTATCTACAGGTACATGAAACATAAAATAAGGGTACTAGTCTAAGGGAATAGCATGCAGTTAAGTTGGGGGAGAAAGTGCCTCTGAGTTTAGTGTAGTGTGCGGGGTGTCCTATAGGCCCCTTGAAAAATAAATTTGTAGAGAGTGAGAATACTAATTTATTCTCACCTTCAAGTACGGAATCTTTCTGCATGTACAAAAGAGAAATGCAATTATTCTGGATACTAGACTATAACGAGAACTTTCAGACTAGTAAAACCCTATCTCTATACACCTCAAAGTTGACTTGTAGCAGTGCTTCTGTCTGGAGAACTTAAGAACCATGCCCCTCTGGGCCTTGCTGACCTGCCTTCTGTGCTCCTGGCCCGGCCTTGAGATAGTCAGTGCTCTGCCCCAGGTAAGCCCTGCGTCCTCTAGAGCTGCCTGTGTCCGGGGCAGGCGGGCCTGTCTAATTCTGGAGATCACTGTTAGGAAACCCATCCTTACCTCAACCTCAGCCTCATTCTCTAGTATGTGTTTTCAATAATAAACTTGTTATTTGCCTGAACTCCCCTCCATCTCATCAATTAACTTAGAATTTAGGAAAGGAGGGTATTTATCGTCTCCCTCAAACCAACAGCATCCTCTTTTTCGTGCCTGGGGCCCAGGCCATAATAGATGCTCAATAAATATTTGTTGAGTGAGTCAATTCCCCGTGCTCTTGTAGTGATATGCATTCTCTAAACTTCAGTTTCACTCTCTCTCTCTGTCTCTTTCTTCCTCCCCAAGCTGCAGATGGTACAAACGTTGCAGTCCTTGTGAAGGCTGGGAAAGCAGTCAGACAGATGTGTTGTTCATCGCTCCCTAGTCAGGCATAACTAAACATTTACATTTATTACCAATTAGAGGGGAAACAGACTGTAGTTTTATGCACTGTATGTGGCTGGATATATTTCTTTTTGGGATCTCACTAAAAACTTCACAGTGTATCGTTGGATCTCATTCTCTTCCAACTCGAACCTTCATGAAAATGCCATTTAACTAGAGGCCTACCAATGACAGCACAAATATCCCTGTCATTCTTCCCCCCTCCCCCATGGAACACCATAAACATGGGACAACAAGGTCACCGAAGGGCAGCTGACCCAGTGTGATTGAGTTGACCCCACTCCACTAGGAGTTTGCAGCACATGCAGAAATTGATGGAGTTATTGTATAGACTTTCTTGAAGGCAATGCATATAAAGTTGTTGACTGTACACAGTGTGCAACAATGTGTGTGTGTGCGCAGAGCTTTGCTGTGTTTCTAGCCCTTTTTGCTTTTAGGGCAAAGTAGAATGAATGAAAATTGTACTAGAAGTGGCATCGGAGTCTTTCCTTCCACAGAGCATCGGACCTAATGCTGAAAAATTCACTGTATTTTTAGCTGAGTTTCACCTAATCTGCTATACATCTGACCTATGAAACACCGAGCCAACCTCATCAAAAAGTCAAAGGAAAGCACTGGCTGAGGTTTAGGCAATCCGAGGTCTGGCCTCAGCTCTTGTTAACTCAGTTTCTTCACCTACAAAATCAGATAACTGCTCCTACGGACTTTGCCAAGCAAATAATGAGATTTAATTAAAGACTTTATCGCATGGCTACTTACAGTAGGGACAATTCAAAACAACCTAAATGCTAACAACAGGGTAGGGACTGGTTAATATGCTGTGGAAAAACCAGATGAGTCGCACAAACCGAAAGGCTGTGGTCTTACCGTAATGCCGTGCCGTTTACACCCACTGCGGTGGGCGGGTGGCTGACATGAACACCAACAGAGGCAGGAAACAAGGATGCTCATGAGAGTGCGGAGAAAGGGGAACCCTTGTGTTTCGCTGGCCAGGATGTCAAATGATCCAACAGCTGGGGAAGGCAGCTTAGTGGTTCCTTAAAAAGTTACACAGGGAATTACCATAGGACCCTGTAATTCCACCCCTAGGGGTACACCCGAAAGAATTGAAAACAGGCGCTCGGAGAAGTACATGTGCACACGTTCACAGCAGCACTTTCCGCAATAGCCAAAAGGGGGAAGCGGCCCCCGTGTCCATTAGGGGCTGAGTGGGTGAACGAATCGTGGCTATGCACGCAATGGGATATTTTTCAACCTTAAGAATGAAGTATGGATACATGCTACTCCAACACGGGTGAATCTCAGAAATGATGCTAAGCGAAGGAAGCCAGGCACAAAAGGTCATATATTGTATGATTCCATACGTGTATAAGATCCAGAACAGGCAAATCCGTAGAGACAGAATGTAGATTCTGGAGGGAGGAAAGATTGGGAGGAAACCACTTAGTGGGCAATGAGGCTTCACCTTGGAGTGACAGAAATGTTTTGAAGCTAGATAGAGGGGGTAGTTGCACAATACTGTGAATTTACTAGATCTCGTGGAATTGTTCAGTTTAAAGCAATTAATTTTAGTTATGTGAATTTCACCTTAATAAATTATTTTATGAAATTGGCATTTTGAAGACTACTTACTGACACATGGAAATTCACATCATGTCTCTATCTTTAAAAGCTAGACATACAGTATAATCTCAATTGTATAAGCTTTAATATATATGTGAGTGTGTGAATATGTATATATGTATCTATTCACACAAATACATACATACGTATATGCACACACATTTACAAATATTTATATACATGTACACAACCTCCCCAAGAATGAAAAGAAATGCAGAACTCTGAAAATTGAATTATAGGTTATTTCATTTTTATACTGTTTTTATATTCCTTAAAATCAGCACATGTCAATTTTATAATGTGAGCAAAAAGAAACAATATTCTTGAATAAGAATTGGGTTACCAGAGTATTGTTGAGGTTTCCTTCAACCCCGCAATTCTAGGAATCTAATGTGTTGCCTTACTTGAAGGCCCATTAGATCGGCAAGAGCAGATAAGCCTCGTGGGTAGGTACCTAGAAAATGATGACTTAAGGCAGGTGGGCAAGAATGGAGCACAGAGACCTTTGATGGACAAACAGTTGTGTGGGCCGTCTGCATGTAGAATTCTGGTCCTTGTCACATAGTTCATAAGTGGCACTGCCAGAGGAACATGCGTATCTATTACCCAGCTCTATAGCCCATTCTCTGGGATGGTTCCTTGAAGAATCATGGTCACGTCCGTGGCTCTCATGTGGACTCTTTCCATAATACGTGCATCTGAAAATAAAATAAACTCCTGTCCTGCACAGTTACCCTAGCTGCATTCCCACTAGCAAAAGAAAATTGAGTTGTTGACATTTTCTTTTCTTTATTTTCTTAAATAATACACTCCAGTTGATGTATTTCAATAGGTGGCTTCCTACAATGATCATCTCTTGTTTGGCTTGTCCCTCTCTGTGGGAACCTGAATGTCTTATTACCCTCAGTTCAACCTGTCTCTTCCTCTTCTTGTCACTCCATATCAACGTGACTTATAAAAACACCGAGAGTTAAGAAGGAGAATTTGAGTTAATGGTCACACAGTCAGAACATTTTTCTCCATAGTTACAGATTTTGGGGGGGAGGTCTGTTTTTTATTTTTATCATTTTATCTTCGGTGATTCCCCCCAACCCTTAATGACCTCTGGGAATTAAGAATCCCCACTGTCTACCTCACTACCCTGGGTCGGTACGTATAAAAAAGAAACTGACTACTAAAACGTTTGTGCTGAGACGACACCAGATTTATTCCTGCTGGTAGAAAACTCCTGTATACGGAAGGCACATGCGCTTGGACCTATGAGGAGAGGTGTGAAATCTCATTTAGGGTTTCCAGCAGAGAGGAAATTCACTCAGAAAGCGAATTCAGGTGCGTTCCAGAGAGGCTCTGAGTCATGACGCACGGAGGCATTCATAACAGAGGATGTGGAAGACTGAGGGCATGTTCACAAAAGCCTGAGGAAAACCTGTGCCGAAGAGTCACTGACTGTTCTCCTACCCACAAAAGAGGAGGTTCAGGGAAATTCTGTTGACGGAATTTAGGGATGTGTCCAAGATGAGTTTTGAGAGGGTGAAAGTGAATCATTTTGAGCTCTGCTAAGCCCCGGTTTCATCCCAGTGAGTCAGGATGGAGCTGGCTTCCCCGGTCACTGAGAAGCTGAGACGCGGCTCTAGATTCTACCTAGAGGAAAACCTGGGAAGAGGCATGGAGATGTCGCCCAGAACCTGACAGGTGGCAGCCCCGTGTGTGCCTAACTCAAAGGAATAATGACTCGTCTCTTATCATTATAAACTCGGCTATAGGTGTGCCTCAGACAAGGTCTACCACGCAGGCAGGGGCTGCCCGTAAAGGAAAAGTCTGGGAATTTTACAAGAGGCTGCATTCTTACCTAACTCCTCTCGGGGGACTGCTTTTTTGTTGAATTGTAAAGCTGTGAGCCCTCAATTGATAACCTGACACACTGATTACTGCTTTTTGGCTCTTTCTTTGAAAGGACACTAATCCAGCCCCAGGGGAAAGAAATAGCCCTTGGGATTAGTTTAGCAAACAGAAGATATCTACCCCCACCCCTTGACCTAGATGTTCAGAGGAGGTCAGCATTCACCAGCCCGCTGATGGTGTCCCAGCTCGACCGAGCCCCCGGGGCTTGCCTGGCCTGCGCTGGAGCGGTCGGCTCCCTCAGTCAGCTCGCAGGCACTGGCCCCCCCCATGGAGTCCTTGCTCTGAGACTGCGCTTCGCAGCTGTCTATATTAAACCGCACTTTCTTTTCTCCAGCCTTAGGTCACACAGAAAAAAAAAACACACACAAAAAAACAACAACAACAGCTTCAAGTCCCTCCGGACCTAATTAGTTGCTCTATCGGTAAGTTTAGTTTATCAAGAGGAAGATAAGCTCCTCCAGCATCCTTTCCACGTGCAGGTAGGTTCTGTGAGGCTCTGGGCTGCGAGAATGGCATGTCGTGTGCTTTAAGCAACATGAAAATCAGGCCGTGTTGTCACAGCAGCATCACAGGTGTCGCTTCTCCACTGCGTTACCCGGGGAGCCGTCACTTGCTATCTGGAAACTCGTTATTTAGGTGAAGAGACAGGAAACAGTGTCGGGCCCGACAGCTCTGAATGGACATCAGCTCAGTGCTAACAAAGACCTCTCTTGTTCCCCAGGATTTCTCTGTGTTAGTAAAACTAGGATACATTCCTCCCATGGTGCCGTCTGCATTTTAAAGAATTAATTGAGAGGGAAGAGCAAGAGAAATAGAAGGGACCTGCTTCCCCTCGAAGTTCTCGGTTCTAGAAAATGAGCTGAGCTGCCCCTCCCATAGGAACGTGGTGCTCCTGAGTCGTTCACCACACGCGTGTTTTGCTCTGTTTTCCTAGCGGTCGGGATGGGCTTGTGTGGCACCAAGTGCACACGCTCTCCTGATGTCCCTGTGCCCGAGGTCTAAGACAGCGGGCTGGAATTAAAACCAGAGCACGTTATCCTCAGAAGCGGCAGAAGCTGCTGCGCCCAGCATTACGCAGAACTAAGGTCAACACCATGGGGACACCCGGGTTTGCTCTGGAGAACCAGAAAGACGCTGAGTTCAGTTAATAATCCAGAAGGCAGGGTGGGATGGTAGGAGGCAGTGGTGGCTGGTGAGACGAGCCAAGTCATTTTCCAGAGGTAGCAAGAGCAAGAAATGGGGAGCAACTGGGGGGAAACAGCTAGGACCCTGGGACACAGGACCTCGGGGGATCCCAACGGATCCACCCAACAGCATCCCCTGGGCCTGGCTCAGGTTTTGATGGGCTGGGTACCATTTCCCTACGGATAATTTCCCTGTGTCAGACTTTATGGTCACAGGCAGAGTGGTTAGGGGATTGATATCAGGAGTCGGCTCGCTGCTGGCAGTGTGGGCCAAGGTCCCTGACTCTCAGTCTGGGGCCCCTGTGCAGGGTTGGTGAGGCAGGGGGGCTTAGAACAGAGCTTTCTTCTGGGGAAGGCAACCTGCTGTGTGGACTCTGCCGAGGTTAGTTTTCTGTCGCCCAGCTCCGGGGGAGCCCACGCCTCCCCTGGCTCCCCGCAGGCAGCGTGAGGGGGAGGCCTGCCATCGGGCAGCAATCTCCAGGCGCGCTCCGAGGGCTCAAGATAGAAATGGCTGCGTGTGACTCTGGGTGGATTTGTCTCCGCTCTGCAGCAGGGACGCTGTGGACGGAGCCGCCCCCTCTCTGCTCAGAGGCCGGGGGTTCAAGACCCTTCCGTTAGGCCCTCTCTTCTCGCCTTCTTCCCACCGGCACTCTCCTCCTCTCCCATCTGCCCCAGCCTCCTCCCCTCCACACACACCTTTGTTCTTTCTTTCTATTGATTCCTAGCCTCTCTCATTTCCCAGGGGGTTAGGATTTTAGTTTTATCCTAATCTTACATCTTTTCACCTCCACGTTTTAATCTCTCACCTTGATAGCTCTGAGCTCCTCTTGTTTTCTCACCAGTCACTCCGTCTCATTTTTCTACCCATAGTCATTTCAAATGTTTAGCCTACATGTTAACTCTTTCCTTTGTCCCACTGCTTTCAATTGTCCGTCACTCCTTTGAAAGTTGCTGGTCTTTTATTTCATTTTCTAGTGTGCATTTTGTCTGTTTTTTAAAACTCCCTTTGCTCTCTTTTCCTTGAATTTTCACGTTACTGTTAGCCATGTAACGAAGCAACAGAATGCCGGCTGGGAGGCCTGCACAGGAGAGGATGCCCACGTCACCGAAAGGGAAGCAAGAAGGGCTCTTCTCCCAGTTACTCCCAGCTGCCTCTATATATGTCTCTTCCATTCCTCTCGGTAGATTTTCTAGCTTTGCAGAGACTTGGCCCTAGGAGGTTTGAGAGACTTATGGGTAGAATCTCCTAAGGGCTGAAATCCCACTGTTCGGAGAGTATGTTTTACTTGCAGAGTATTAGTTATTTACAGCTCACGCTATCCAGGCATTTTCAGAAAAGTCATGTGTTTTAAAATCTATGTTCTCTGAAGTTTACATCATTGGCTTGTGAGTAAATCATCGGAGTGGTTTCCCTAGATGGGCTGGGAGTGGAGCAGAGCTTGCATCCCCGCCTGTGCTCCTGGCCTGGCTTGGGAAGCAGCCAGCTAGGGCTGAGTAGAGGGAGTGGGAGCGGGATGCTGATGGCACTCTGACACCTCTGCTCCTCACCGAGCTGTTTCTCTGCCCTGTTGGGGGAGGACCACAGGAGGAGCCTACCCCAATGTGACTACCCCCGTCCTGTCTTCTTTCCTTCATCGTGGAAACAAGGAGACTCTGTCTATGGCAGAGGTGATTACAAAAAAGGGTTTCTGAATGGGGATAGATGTGACCCTGCCAGATGCTTCTTTCAAACCACCAGGCCCTGTACCAGACAACAGACACCCCCAGAGGGCATCACATATGACTCCTCTCGAGTTCCCAGCCCTCACCACCTCCCAGCCCCGGGACATCCACAGTGTACAGGAGAAGAGTAAAGAGTAGAGTGGTCTAATTCTCTGCTAGGACTGTGAGGAAGAAAGGATGGTGGAATTCCCCTTCACCTGCTTATGACAGTCTTCTTGCCAACTAGGCCAAGCGGACTAACGTGATAGCCCACCAGAGGACGAGTGCTTCTTAGAGTGTGACAACTACAGCACATCGAATGGGCTTCTCTTTAGCCATAGCCAGGAGGTACTGAGTGCTTGTTGTAGACAGGCCTTAGTATTAGATGCCAAGGAAGCGACATGGTGTGTGAATATTAGTCCCTGCCTTCGGGAACCTTACCATGTATGTAGTTAGGGATACAAGAAATATGCACAAAATAGTTACGTGGCTTACAAGGTCCTTACATTGCCAGGTGTTTCTCTCCCTTCTTCTTCCTGCATCTCCCTAAAGACCTTCCCATTCTCAAGTCAAACTTCAAGGTCACTTTCTCGAGGAAACCCACCCATCCTGGGAGAGGAGAGGCCTCCTCTGACCTTTACCATTGCGATCTCCTGTGCTTCTGCCTATTTTCTTCCTTAGACAGCAAGTTCTTTAAGGGCAGAGACCGACTCCCACGCTGTTGTATTACCAGCATCCAGTACAGAGAGATGCTCAACAAATATTGTCAATGAGTGAATGAATCAGCAGTAAGATGTAGCATATGTCACGTGTGACAAGCATAGAAGAGACGGCAGATTCTGCAGGAATTTAGGAGGGAATGGAGAAAGTGAGTCCTCGAGGAACTGTGGTGCAATTGTGGAGCTGGCGCATTATGAGTGATCCGGCAATTTTTGTGACCCTACGCACCCATGCGTGTGTAGTCACTTCTCATCCGGTGTCATGTGAAGTGACAAAGCCCCTTGATCACAGGGGGTTAACATTCCTCTTGAAGATGTGGCATTGTGACTCTGAGCTCAGCACTTCCAGATCCCTCCCCCATTCCCTCCCTCCCTCCCTCTCTCCCTCTCTCTCTCTCTCTCTCTCTCTCTCTCTCTCTCCCTCAGCCAGTCTCCTCCTTCACTAACACCTCCTGGAAGCCACTGCATGTAGCGGTCTGTGCCATGATAGAAAGAGCCTAATTACCACAGCACTCCAGCGTACATTCCGGTGGGAGAGCTCGGGCATACATTGCAGAGTACGTACAGAAATACCTCTGAGCGTAAGTGACACACTCAGAGACACCTTTGCAAGCAAGCACACTGCAGAAAGGACCCAGGTGTGAAAACAACCAGTGGATAGCTGGACAAGCTGGACAAATAGATCACGCGGAAGGAGGGAGAGAAGTGCCTGCAGGTGGAAAGATCTTGTAAGCCATGTAACTATTTTAGGCATATTCCTGTATCGCCAACTACATTGTAAGGGTCTCAAAGGCAGGGAGCAAAACACACACCGTGGAGCAACTTGGCACCTAAGACCTGTTTATAACGGCACTCAGTGCCTTTCGGCTGTGCAGAAGGGAGTCCCACTTTGAAGTAGGCCACATGCATGGAGATACGGGGAGGGTGTGTGATGGGGCTCCTGCCGAGGGGGACTCTGGGTGCTGAAGAAACTGGGGAGTGTGGCTCTGGAGGGGTGATGGCAAGTGTACTGTGCAGGATTAGGAGGTGGGGATTCCTGATACCAAGCCAGGGAAGGGGGGCAGAGGTAGTGATGGGAGCAGCTGCTGGTGGACAAGAAGGGAGGAGAAATGCCGTGAATGACCACCCCCAAGGAAGTGCTGCCTGTGTCAAGGGTCAAAGAATAGATTCCACGGAATCTGGACGTAAGGCTGGGCTGGGAATCCGTGAGCTTGTGTGGACAATGGAGAAGGGACGTGTGAAGGGTGGTTACTTCTCAGGGTTCAGTCTGAGTCCTCTCCTTTAGTCAATGTGTACTGAGGAGCTAGTGGGGGCTTGGGACTATGCAAAGAGCTGGCAGATGCAGTGACAACGACGGCTCTGCGGGAGAGGGAGGGGCTGGTTAGGAGACTCAAGCTCCAGGGAGAGGGCCTCCAGGTAAAGAAGCAACCAGGAGCTTCTTGAGGTGTCTGAGGACAGACACCTGCTCACATGGTGCTTGAGGAAGGTGCTTTAGCATCAGAGTCCAGATTAGACTGGGGCGAGGAGAGGACTTGAGCCAAGTGCTGCCACAGTCTTCAAGAAAGACTGGTAGCATCTGGCCTTGAGCGAGCATAGAGACAAGGACTGACTACAGAAATGGTTCCAACTCTGCTTTGGTGCAGTGATGCTGAGTGATGGGAACCGAGAAGGGGAAGCAGGCACAGAGCCCCATCCTTACAAGACTAATCTGTTAGGGGGCTTTCTGGGGGTTGCTTTGTGGAGGGAGCCCAGCCAGGAGTCTGAAACATGGTTCTACCCCTGGCTGTTGGACCTTGGGAGAAATCATTTCACATAAACTATGGCATATTTATCTTTAGTTAAGACCATTTCCGCCTTAAGTGGCCTATGATTTACAACAGTACTTTGGTAGGATGACGTGAATTAATGATGTGCTAAATTATACTACTGATGGCAATAATGACTGAGATTGGTACACTGCTTCGCGCTTTACAAAGCATTTTTGCATGCATTATTTAATTTCATCCTTACGAAAACCAGAGGTAAATATAATCATTTCATTCATATTTTATTTTTTTTACTTTAAAATTTTTTTTAATTTTATTGATTTGAGAGAGAGAGAGAGAGAAAGGGGAGAGAAAGAGATTTGTTGTTTCACTTACCTATGGACTCATTAGTTGGTGATTGTGTGTGCCCTGATCAGATATTGAACCTGCAACCTTGTTGCACTGGGATGACACTCTAATAACTGAGCTACCCAGCCAGGGCTCTATTTCATTCATATTTTATAAATGAGGAAACAGATCCGTGGGGTCTTGTCCTAAGGCCAAAATGGTAGAAAGTGGCAGGGCCGAGATGTAAATCCCCCAAATCTTGACCTTCTATACTGTGTGGGAACTTAGGGGTCTCACCTATTTATTAAACATCATCTGTGACTTCTTGTTGCATGGAAGCCAGCGTTAGATATCGCTGTCATCATCATCATCATCGCCTCAGGCATTTGTTATTCATTGATATTAACCCATCCACACATTCACCATGCGTTTACTGATCACCTGCTATGTGTCAGGTGTAGAGCGAGGCGCTGGGGATACAGTGAAGAATAGAGCGTGGTCTCCGCTCAGAAGGGCCCAGTCTCATGAAGATGCCAGACTGAAGGTAAATCAGTATGACAGTCCAGTGTTCTCGGTCCTCTCACTGAGGCACACGGGGAGGGTTCTGTGGACATGTGTGTGTGTATGTTCCATGTGGGGCTGGCACCGTCTCCTTCCATGCAGAGAACAAACCTGAAACATGGCCCAAGGACCCCCCCTTGATCAAGGCTCCCTGACTGCAAGTCACCATATTCCACTTTCCCCGAAACCCTGCTGCCCATTTCCCTACCACCTTTTGGCCTGCGGTGTCTTAATTATCACTTTCTGTTTGTTTATTTACTGTTCACTACCTGTTTTCAGTACGTCTTCTGTAGAAGGCTCTGTGGTATACAAGGTAGTTTTTGCTCATGAGTAGCACAGGAAGCATTTGTTATTCAGTCAGAGGCCTGGGTGTGAACACGGCAGGAATCAGTAAAACATTTGTTCGATTGATCAGGATTGCCAGATTCAGAATCTACGTGGTTGGGAGATACTGAGACAAATCCTGCCCTTCAACCCCGAGAGTGCGGCCCAGCAGCACAGTGATGTCCTGACGGGATGGCTGTGTCCACAAGCCCGCCCCTGACCCCCTCTGTCCATAGCATCAGGAGCGTAAACATCTGTTTGCAGGGCGCACTGACTCCCCGTGTCAGGGAGAAAGGGAGCTTTGGCCCTTTAAAGTTGTTTTGTAAAATAGGTCTCAATCCAGCAGGGAAGGTATTAAGAAGCAACATAAAAAAAAAAAAAAAGAAGAAACTTATTGTTGTTATTTTTACCTGCATCCTGTTTCTGGCTGTGCCACTGCCTGGTGGAGGGGCCTTGGCACGGGGGCTACTTTTGAGGGCCAGCTTTCCCTTCTGTAAAATACTCCCTGCCCTCGAGCCTCAGCTCCCAGGGCTGTTTGGAAGGAACCTGGACAAAAGGCTTTGTAAATAAAGGTGATCACTCCTATTAGAGTGTACACAGTGCTTCAGAAGTGCGTTTAATGCCCTGTCCCCTTTCCTCATGTCTCCTTGCCCTAGAGTCGGTTCTGATCTGTCTGCAGTCAGATTAAGTGAACAAGATCCTTTGAAACTGCATCTAGTTTACCCAGCCAGCCTGTCTTCCGGGGCTTTCGGCAGGCTCTTCTCTTTATTGAGAAGGGGGAAAAGACATCATTGGAATGGCAACTCCTTCCTTCCTGTTTCAGGCCAGCTTTTTTCCTGCGGGTGTCCCCCTGCGCCTCAAGCAATCTCATCTGCACACGGCACGTTGCTGCAAGCAGGACCCTCCCGTTTGGTTGCCTCGGCAACAACTTCTGTTTGTTGTGAGTTGAGATTAGCGTTGGGTGGTTGTTGTTTTCCCCTCTGCCTCATGAGGGGCAAATAAACAGCGGATTAGGTGGAACAAAGGAAGCAGTCCAGTGAGAGACTGGAGGAAGGAGAAGAGCAGGTACAGAAACCGAGGACTTAAAACCGGGGAGCAACGATCTGGGGTGATTTGAAGGGATGTATTAGAGACCTTGACGTGACAGGCTGATGCCTATGAGAATCACAAAGAACAGGGGACCCCATAAGCACGTGTGTTCAGAGTAGACCATACAACCACACCGGAGACATTACCCTCACCTCAGTGAACTTAGGCTTGGGCATCGGCTCGCGCTGACTGGGGCCTGCTCGGAGCCAGGCTCAGCAAAGCCCTCCCCCAGTGTGCTCAGAGCTCACGTGTCCCTACAGCGCACACATACTGCCCAAGTGCTCTTACTTACTGTGCACTGGCTTGTTAGTTATTTCTGCTTTTATTTTTAATTTTTTTCCTTCATTTAGAAGACTTGGCACAGTTGTACCAAAAAAGACAACTTTCAAGACTTGTGAGTTTGAGAGAGGAACCTTCTGATCCATTTCAGCTGCTAAGCTCCAAAACCTAACATACGAGACTGTTGACTCTCTGTGCTGTCACCGAGGGCAACTCTTACATTGCAATAAGAGCAAGGCAGGCTTAGTGGGGAGGAATTCGTTTGAATATCAGCTTCAGGTTTAAAAAATAAATGCACGTTTACAGACTTTTCATCTTTTTATTTCTTCACCAAATATTGATTGGACTCTGACCATTTCCCAGGCACTCCCAGGCACTAGAGGTCAGTAGTGAAGAAAATGGAATGTGTCTGCCTTTATAGATGCTGTGCTCCCTCTCAGTCCCAGAGTCAACGCTGGTGCCCACATGAGGGCTTCTGTCTTAGCAGAAAGATTAAAGGGAGACTAGAGAGTCGCCATGCCCTTCGTTTTCCACAAAATGACACAACTTTCGGGTTGAAAGGACCTTCTGAGACCATTATCACCAAGCAAGAATTCCTGCTTTGAGTGTTCCTTGGAAGTGAGGTGGGCAGCTCCTTCCACCCTCATCTGTCGCTTCTTAATCAGCAGCAACTCCACCTCTGCAGCATCTCCCACATCTGCCCCCACATCTCTCCCTGCCTCACCCCAGTGGTCTTGGAGCAGGTATCCCTGCCTCCAGTCTTTCCCTCCTCCATAATCCATTCTCCACGCAGCTGACACAGTGAGCTTTTAAAAATGCAAATGAGACCATGTCTTCTCTACTTAAAACCCTCCGAGGCTCACTCTCTACGCAGATGACAATCTTAACCCTCCACCGTGCCCCACAGGTCCGTGGCTTGCTTAGGCCCGTGGCCTCCCCGACCTCACTTCCCTGACTTCTCAGCACGCGCTGTCCACCACCTGAGGCACCTTGGCTTGACTGCCTGTTTCTGTCACTGCCCCAGAACCACTCCAGGGACCACAACACGGACTTAAAACTGAGCTCCTTGGCAGCCTGTCCTTTGATTTGTTCAATTCTGCTTATAAATGTGTCTCACATAATAGGCATTCATCATTATTTGTTGAATTAAAACAAAATCTAGCTTCTAGCCTCTTTAACACATTTTTGAGTGACCAAGAACTATCTATATAAGGATCCCCAATGTGTACATGACTCTAACATTTTGTTTATTTTTTTCTTATATGATGCAAGAATTTATTTCCCTGTAATTCACTGGACTTTGCTCTGTTACGTGACATCAACCCTTTTCGTATCTATGGGAGCTCTTTCGTTGCCTGTAGCTTTTAGGTCCCACTTCCTCTCTGTTTTCCAGGCTAAATACTCACAGTTCCTTTAACCATCTGACCTGTGCTGACATTTAAACTTTCCTTTCTGGCTTCATTTTCTTTTTTGAAAGCTACCAGTCTGCCTAGTTCCCTCTTAAAGTGCAGTAGTTGGTTTAGTCATATGTCATAGTTACCTAAGAAAGATAGGATGTACAAATTAACAGGAAATGTTTGGCGGGTGAAAACAAACTTGATCCAATGTTATAAAATGCTATTTGATCACCTACATGAAACTAGTTTAATGACTGACCAATTAACCTAATTGAAGGTCCTCCTCTGCCAAGCCCAGGAAGTAAACCTTCCGTTGCACTTTGAGCAACGACCTGATGTGCATATTAGTGAGGGGAGTTAAAAACTAATTCTCTGCTCTTAATCGCTCCTCATACATGCCGGTCCTCAATAAATATGGTATCAAAATAATTATAATAAGATTATGCGGAATCTCAGACATGGCAATTAATGAAAAAGTATTTGAACTGTCAGTGGTGTCTTGAGCCCTAAAGGGAAAAATAATAACCTGACAATATAAGTGAAATATGAGATCAACCAATTAATTAGCAGAATAATTTAATCCGATGCTCTGAAAGTAGGCCAATTAAATGCACTGTTACTATTTAACATTGATTAAGCAAGGTGCTAGATCCTGAACACAACTTGAAAATAGACCTTAGTCCTACCCTCAGGGAACTTAAAGCTGATTTAAGTGATTGTGTGTGAGGCAAAGGAGCTGGAGGTGTGGTGTTGCCTTGATTTACTCTCTGGAGCGCCTGCGTGTAGCCTTGGGCAGGAACAGGGAGGGGCTGTTACCACCACTACACTTCTCCAAACTTCTCCTAACTTCTTCTAACCATCCTTGGAGGATGGGAGAAATCTATTTGAGGTCAATCAAGATCAGAAGAAATAGATTAAAAAAAAAAAAGAAGAAGAAGCTTTCCAGAAAACATGACATTTTCTACACTTGAGCTAGGTTAGTGGAAAAGTGGAACCCAGATACCAATGGTGCCTTTGATAGTTCCTTAGGAATAATTCATTGACTACTAATGAAAGAACAATAACAATAAATACAAAAATACAAAACAAAAAACTGAAACCATCTTGCCTCCCAGCATCCTTAAGGGAAGGCATGTACCCACTCTCAAATTTAATGATGTTACAAAAATAAACCACAAAGTAGCCCATTAACTGCTCATTTATCTTTAATGAATTCTGATCTCTGAAATAAATAATAATAACATAAATGTATGTATAACTTGCGGAAAGTTCTTTAATCTCTTGTAAGCTGGCCTTCTCTTTATGTAATGCTTAGGTTTCATGGTCTCCCTTCCAACTCTCTGCTCAGTGTTGGATGATTAATAGTTTGGTGTCACAACACTGTCCCTGGAGAGAATCCTCCATCCCTTCCATCTCACTAGGAGGAAACACAGGAGAAGGCCTTCCCTCTCTCTCTTCTGGGTTACGTTTCCTGTTGGGGTGCCCTTTGAATTTTCTGTTGCAGCTCAAGTAGGTTGTATTGAGGCATCAGCGCTCTTTGCCTTGAGAACCATCAGCATTGATCCAGATGTTGGGAAGAATTGCCTCTGGCTGGACACCAACCATGCTCTCTGTCTAGTGTGACACGCACCCTAAGGCTTATTAGGACTGACAAGCATTGTGTTTCCCTTAGCATTCAGCAACGTAAGAGGCCCACAGGGACGATGATTTTCCAAAACTTGTTGTAGGTTTCTCCAAACACTCTAAATTATTGTGCTTAGGCACAAAAGACCTCTAAACTCATCTACTAAATCGATGACCAACTTATAGAGTGGCATTCACCGACCGCTGTCTATATTCCATCTATGTAGCCATGGCTCTAGGTTAAAAAGCACTTGTCTAAATCAATAGTACTGTCTACAGCCTGACTTGATTTCTTGGTGCCTATTTCCATGAAAATGAAATGGTAACACTGATAAAAATTGGTAGTAATTGAGCTCCTACTAAAGTTGAATAAAGCTAAGCATTTTCTATGCATTATGTTATTAAAATCTCACAACCTATGAGGTATGCATTACCATTAATTCCCATTTTGTAGAGATAAAGAAATTGAAGTCTAAAATTTAAGCAACATGGTAATTGGCGGAGGAAAACTCTCAAATCCGAGTCCGTCCGTTATGAATTTCCCTTCTGTGAATCTCAGTGCTTTATCGCCCCCTCGGGAATCACTTGCCCGGGCATGAGGGCCCCAGTCATTGCTGGGACATCTAAGGTTTTGATAACTTACACATCATTGATATAGTTAGCCCTTATCTCCACTGATTTAATCTTTCCTTATAGTCTTTAATGCCTTTTAGGATTACTTGATTATTATGACAATTTTGTAACAAATTCCTGAAACCTAAGGATGGGGGACATCTCCATGGTGACCATCCTTTTATGTTGCGTCCATGCTCACATCTGTACTATGTTCCCAATCATCTAATTAATTGAGTTTACTTTTTAAAAATGTTACATTGTTTTCCTCCTTTGCCTAGCCTGAAATTAGCAATTTGTACCCCTGCCTCTTCTCATAAAGAAGAAATAGAGAAAATGGAGTCAAGTTTTTTATTTTTATTTTTTGACAGTTGCAATGTATCACTTTCTTTGTCCTGAGGGCTAAAATAATGTTTGAAAATTGTAGCAAATTGGAATCTCAGGGCCAAATCTATCTTCCTCTGTAGAGTTTCCTACTCTTCCTTGGAAGTCCTTGGGGCTTCCCATTTATTTAATGTTGCAAAGTTAGGGTCTGGATTCCCCCAAGTAAACTGTACAAAGCCCCTCTCTACCTCAGTTCCCCAGCCCAGCAACCACAGGCCAAACAGCCCCAGGGACGCTTTGGTTTGCCTGTCTTTTACCTGACACTCTTGAATTTACAGTTTCTTACCACTCGAAGGGGAAAGTCTAGGGCACAAATGACTCGGGACATGGAGGAAATTACCCGAGTGTTCCTTGGGCTAGTGAAGTAATAGTGTATTCAGGTGATAATGGGTAACTTGTCCAGTGATGCCTTCACTCTCTGATGGTGCTGATGGAGGGAAATTAGGAAGGAATAATCGAAAGGCCTTGATGACCGATGAAATGTGGAAAACAAGGGAGAAAGAGGAGTCCAGGCGATGGAAACATACTGAACTTAGGTTGCTGGGAGGATACTGACGCTATTAACTGAATTAGAAAAGACAGAAGGAGGAGCCACAAGGGATGAAGGGAGGAGGGAAAGGAAATGATGAATTTGGCTATAAAGTTGTTGAGTTTGAGGTAGTGCTGGAAAAATTAAGGGCCAAGTGTCCAGTGGGCAGTTTGAACGGTAGAAGTGGAGTTTAGAGAAAAGGTCAAGGTGTGCGATGAAAATGTGAAGGTCACGTGTGTCCAACGGGACGATGTCTCTGGGGCTGAGAAGAGGAATGAGGCTTGGACCTCGAGA
The DNA here is from genome assembly GCF_964146895.1 of Miniopterus schreibersii. Classification (NCBI taxonomy): domain Eukaryota; kingdom Metazoa; phylum Chordata; class Mammalia; order Chiroptera; family Miniopteridae; genus Miniopterus; species Miniopterus schreibersii. Next base: position 18,654,265 of record NC_138119.1, on the reverse strand, counting down.
AACACTCACCCTTCACCAAGAAGCCAACACAGAAAAGCCTGTTAAGAAGCTGGAAAAGGAATGGACCACGCGTGAGAGAATAGATAGGATCATGCCATGTGTTCGAAGCCAAGGAATGATAATAGGTTTTCTTCTGATAGGGCTGTAAGAACCCAATCAGAGTAAATATGCTGAAACAGTTCATAAGCTATCAAATGCTCTACTAGCGTTCACCTGAAAAGTTGTTTGAAACCAGCATTTGATGAAGAGGAAATAGAATGGATGGAAGGGATCAGCATTAGAGCCTCTAAGGCCTGTCTAATCTCCCAACCCAGCTGGACCCTGTTACTGAAGAGGAGACTCAGGACACTCCAGCAAAACACACTCGATAGCCATATGAAAAGGCCGTTTATTTTGTCATGGAACAATAGTCTTTTCATATGATTCACCCTAATAATTTGAGCATGGTTCCCCAAACCTACCCTCCAATGAGCTTGGCCACCTTTGAGCTTTAGGAAGTAGTTTCATGGAATCTGCTCCAGGCGGCTTTCTCTCGGCCCTCACCCTGTTCCCTCTGGTCATTCTACCTGGGGTCCTCTGAAGGCTGGCCAGGGGCACGACTGATTAATGTTACACAACTAGGTAGCCACAAGGCTTAGGTCAAACACCTGTTCTCCTAACTCCTACCTGGTCCACACTTTTGGCCCCCCTTCCATACCATTTCTCTGAGCTATGTGAACATACTCAAGAAATCAAGACTGTGGAAAGAAATGATTCTGACTCTGTCTTGGCAAGAACTGAACACAAGAGAAAAATTCTCAGGGATCTAATATATCGGGACACCCTTCCCACTGCAGGGCAGATAACCAGATAACCTGGAGGTGCAAGTAGAACAAAGGCAGGGTCGAGGGGCGTCATAATTCTGATAGGCGTGCAGACCCTCCTCCATGGGCTGATGAGCGTTAGGGTCCGAGTGAGGCAGAGCTTCAAGAGAATTACTTCAATTATGCAAATAACACCCAATTAAGAACTTCCTTTTGTACCTAGAGTCCCAGCATTCGCAAGCCTCGTCGGTTAGTTGTTCAAAGGACCCAATTTTACTTGGTCTCATTAACATGTAATCCTTAAAATGCATATTCCCCCAATTAATGTAATAGCTTCATCTCTGCAAATGGAATTCTTCCCAAATGTGTAAGTGGCTCTAAGCAGTTTAAAAAGTTTTAAAAGCACAGTGAGTACCTTGTACATAGCCTGTTGATCATTAATAGAAGTCCTACAAAATGGAAGTCAGCGGAGAGAACCATTAAAGTGCAAATAAGGCAATTACGGACTGCCAGCCGGCCTGACTGTCCTTGTCACTCTGCGTGGCTACTGTCTCTCTGCCAACGCCACAGCAGCTCGAGGAGGCTGGCATATATTCTCGACTCTGGTGTGGTTTCAGAGAAGGGAGATATTCCAAGACACGTCTTTATATCCAGAAAAACTCACACGAAGTGGAGATAATGCTTGGTTTTTCCAAAAATTAAGCATGGCCTTATATTTGCCCCTCCAGGTAAGTCAGGCTCTGGATGTATCTTCGCCTCCTCCGTTTCCTGCGATACACACCCTGTCCTGCCCCTCTTCCTGGCTGCTGCTCTTAGTAAATGCAATTTCATGATGAAAATTTGCAAATAATGTGGCGGAGGTTGACTGCTGGGAAAGGCAGTTGCCCCTGCCTTTTTCTTCTTTGAGACACATCAATAAAACACCAGGGAGCTTTTTCACTTTAGGTAATCAGAGAGAAAGATGCATATGAGGAGACATTGTATGATGTCAGATATGTATTATAAAATTATCATACCATAATTATATTAAAAACTATATGTCATTTAAATTGATATACATTGAATATATATGATGCCTGTTTTATTTAAATACCCAGCAATATATTTCGGAACATTGCAGGTGAATTTTTTAAAAGCCTATAATTTTTGCACCTATGGGATACTTCAGAAAGTTAATTTTCTCCACAGACTGTGGTAATTTTATTGAGAATATCCAAATATAACTCATGCTCACGAACAACTTCCATGTATTGAAAATTGGGTTTGAAATAGGATTTGGGACTGTCATTTTCATAAATGAGGTTATATTTTGTGCATATAGCCCCATCTTTAATAATTTTTAAATTTGAAATTAATTTTAAAAACTCCACTGAAATTTTTTAAGGATAAAGTCACTGCTTACTTTCACCTGATTGCTCCCCGCTAAGACATCCCCTTGGGGCTTCATCCTGGCATCGCATCTTTTCAGCAGTCATAGTGCTATTATTTAGTTAATGTATTTTATAAAGACTACAGAACTAAGTATATAGATTTGCTATAGGCTGGACGTTGCCTAGCAAGTCGTCTGACAAGTCCCAGCTTGTTTCTAAAAACATCCTAATTACCCTTTGTAGGATACTGAGAGCTTGTTTCGCCTACATCTGTTTGTTAATAACTTACATTTTATAATAATTAAATCCTTATTTGTGAGGGTTAGGCTGAGATCACTGGACTGTGAGGACAGTAGAGAGATGCCTGTTCTCTGTTCCTGAAGGTCAAGGACACGACTAGCAGGCGTACCTTGGGTCAGTCATCACAAGGATGGATCGCAGGTAATCACCAGGCTCCAGGAAGAGCCCATTTTTACGGGGTCAGTTTCTCAGTCTTCGCTATAACCTCACACCTTTATTTCAGCGTTGTAAAATAAAGTGGCCGGCACAGAGGGCCTGCGAAGCATGCACTGTGACTGTTCCATGCACCACCTCGGACCATGTCCAACGTGTTTGTGTGCTGTGGGTGTGTGTAATGCACCCACATCCCGCATTACACCATGCTTATGCGTGATGACAGACGGTGGCTTGAATTACAGTTGACTACTGGATATAATGACTTTTAGGGATATGTAAACATTTACTTTTCTCTCTCTTTACATACGTTAGAGTTTTAAAAAAATGTGTTTTGTCTCAAATATTTTTTAAAAGCCTGTAGATCCTAGACACTGAGCCTAGAGGTCTTCCCTGTTCTTCTGTCTTAGGAGAAAAGTATCATTCCTGCTGCCCGAGGCCAGCCCCTCCTCTGGGCCTGCATTGCCAGCCCTGGCACCCAGCAGGCAGGTGGAGAATGCCTGCGATTCGAGCCCATGCTGAAGCGATGGTGGTGTAGAGTGAGAGGGCAGGGCTCGCTTTCCTGAGGACACAGCTTAGGATGGCCTTACAGAGGAGGTGGCGTTTATGCTGAGCCTCGTGGATAATTCGGAATCAGCTGCGTGGGGAAGGGTGGGGCGGGGGAGGCATTCGCGACAGAAGCAGCATTGGCAAGAGCACAGCTCTCTCTCAGGGCTTGTCTATAGAGTCTCTCTACCTTTCTCATTTTCAAAGACTTTAGAGACATTGGGCCAATGGTCTCCCTATCTCTCTGGGGGTCACTTGGACTCTCTCCATGAAATTAGATGCTGCCCTCAAAGGCCTGTCCTTATCTCCTTCTTTTCTTTATGTTCCCTCTTAGTAATCTGAAGGTTTCTCAAGGCCAGCAACCGTGCCCTTATGCAGAACTATATTCTTCTCAGTCTCCAGGGCCAAACTTTCTTTTAAACTAAAGATGTTTCATTATTTTTGGATTTCATTTGCATGATGGGCACCTCCATGCATCCCCAAATCGGCATACCAACTCTTCCAGAAAAGCCTGCCCTTGTTCCACGTTCCTTACTCAGGGAAGATGAGATTTTCTTAGGCGTTTTAATCTAAAACTCCAGAATCATCTTCGACTTCTCCTGGCAGCCTCGGCCCACCACCGCCAATCAGTTCAGTGTCCTTTAGCTGTCCCTTTCTGTCTCCCACCCCCTCCCGGCTAGTTAATTATTCCTTTCCCTCTCACCTCGGTTATCGCCTCGCCTCCTGTCTGGTCTGTCTCCATTCCCGTTGACACAGTCTGCACCCCTGCTATGAAATGCCCATTTCTGATCACTTCTCTTCTCTCCTAAGGATGTGAGAGACATCCGCTATCTGACAAATAAGGTTCGAAATGCTCAGGTCATATTGGAGGCCTCACCTGTTTACCTTTCCAATAGTAAATCAAATATTCACTTTTATATACCCTTTGCCCCATCAAAGCCTCATTTGCTGCTTTCCACAGGCACATAGAATTTTTCAGACTCTATCTTTGTGTGTAGAAGACCTTTGCTCCCCCTGTCAAAATCCGACTTCTCCTTGAAGATTCAACTAGAAGGCTGCCTCCTTCGCAAAGCCCCTCCTTCTGCTGTGCTTTCCTCCCTGTCATTCATCACCCCCTCCTCCAACCCCACATCATATTAGAAGGGAATTCTCCCTCTTTTAAATTCACAATTTTTTTAATTAACAAACTTGACTCTGTTTTTCTGCTTATAATCCCACAGCCTTTTCCCCATAGCTCTCAGGGCAATTACTGTACTTTGCATTGATTCTGGAGACGTTCCTCCATAAATATCGGTGGATGAATGAGTGCAGCCTTTATAGATTTTTTTTCCTCTAACAAGTCTGCCTTCACATCTCTAAGTCAATTGAAAGAATGTTATACGTGGAGGGAATTTCTGTGTGCGCGCAACAAGTTATTTTAAAGGATAATTTGAAAGGTTGCTTATTTCTGGTGTGGAATTACAATTCTCTCTATAACTATAAAAAGAGAAATTAAACTGGTGATTGGATAATTTTTGTGACATTCTCTGGCAAAATAGTTGAGTTAAATTTTTGTATCATGAAGCAGGGGGTGAGTCAAGGACAATTAGCAACAACAATAACAATAGTTGAATAACTATTAAATACTGAGAGCCAGGTATATGCCACATACTATTTTATATGATTTGTATATATTCTTTCCACCTTTACATTTCACAGATTTGCCTCTGTAACATTTAACCTCAAAGAGGTTAACTGCAGTTATCTAAGTACTTAGGATTACTATTTAAAATCCACACTGAGGTCCTATTTCTCTGGATCAGAATCTATTCCTCAAGCATTTGTAGGTAAACCTCACAGGATCCCATTTCGGGTCAACCTGTGGTTTGCCTCTGCTCTATTCGTATGAGTGAAGTCATTTTTCTCCTGACTTTATGCATTTGTGGGGTGGTTGTTCCCAGAGGTCTGAGAAAAATGAACTTATCAATGCATGAACAGTCAGGGTTTTTCCTCGTGGTGATTCATCTTAGGATACAGTTCAGCAATGCCTGCAACTGAAAGTGATGGGTGTCTGCCCACAGATCTGTGCACCAGACACAACTCTTTCTTTAATATTGGAATAAATTAGCCTAAAATCTTAATTTTCAGAAACTTGGCCATTGTCAAAAAAAAAAAAAAAAAATGAAGAAGAAGAAGAAGTCTGCACTGCTCTGTCCCAACACTGCAGCTCCTGGAGCTATGGAAATTCACTGCTGTATTACAGGAGCTTTCTCCTGGGAGTTCAGTGGTAAGAGCAAAGAGCATGGCCTTCAAATCTTGACTCTGCTGCTTAGGAGCTATGTGGCTTCTCCGTGCCTCAGTTTCCCTGCTTGTGTGATGGGTGCAGGAGAGGGGCAGGAGAGAATACTCATTTTAAAGAGTTGTATGAGTTCTAGAAAAAAACATATGGACCTGGAAAAATGAAGTAATCAATAAATGGTAGTCGTTATTGTCATTAGTCTCACAGGAAATTCCTATTCCCTGGCAGAAGGGAGAGACCTCTATTCAGTTCCTGTAGCTACTGTAACAAATTACCATACCCTGGGTGGTTTAAACAATACAGTTTACTCCCTCACAGTTCTGGAGGCCAGAAGTCTGAAGTCAAGGTGTTGGCAGGGTCCTGCTTCCTCTGGAGCGGCCAGGGGAAGTCTCTCCCAGCTTCTGGTGGCTGCATCACCCCTTGACTTCGGGACACATCGCTCCACTCTCTGCCTCTGTCTGTTAGTCTTCCTCTGCCTCCCTCCTGTAAGAACACTTGTCACTGTGTTTAGGGCCAACCTGGACAATCAAAACGATCTTGTCTCAACATCTTCAGCTTAATGACATCTGCAAAGATCCTTATTTTCCAAATAAGATATCCTTCAGAACATTCACGGGTTCTGGGGATTAGGGCATTAACGTCTTTGGGTGACGTGGGCGCTCCTCAGCCCACTACAGGTGCTGAAGGAATGGGGGGGCGCTTGGTTTTGTCGCCTTGGGGCAGGCGGGATGTATCGGGCGCACAGGATGTTTCCGGGCGGGGGGGTGCAGTGCTGCTGCTGGCGGCCAGAGGGCAGCACACGAGGCTGAAACCGGTTCCGGGAGACTAGGACACCCCGAGAAACAGCCTAGAGCCGGGGAGACTTCTTACCAGGAAGCCTGGATCTGGGGAGCCCCGGCTCTGCGTGTAATCTGACCCCCAACTCACAGTGTAGCAGAGGGCAAGGCACTCCTCCACGGGCCTCACTTTCCTCATCTATAAAATGAGCGAATGTTGGGCCAGATAAGATTTTAAATGCACTGCGTACAGGCTGAATGCAACCTGCCCAGGTGTCTTATTTGTATCTTTAAAACACTAGAATATTTAAAAATGGGCAGATATCGTATACAAGTTAGTACGGCTGTTTAGAGAATGAGGTGTGGCAGCCCCGGGGCACTCCGTCTCCTTCGCTGACGGTGAGTTGCAGGTAGTGTGGCCCCGCCGTTATCCCGAGCTGTCCGCCACGCTGCTGGCCTGACGCTCAGGCTGCATGCCAGTGACATTTTGTCATCTTCTCACGCTGCAGATTTCCTGATGGTAGAGAAACAGTTGTCTGTATCTGTATTTTCATCAACCGTGAGATCCAGATAGATGGTTTGTCCTACCCCTAGCCGAGTTCGTTCACTTCCATGGCCGGCCTGGGCCCTCTGGAGTTTTGCTTTTGTGATGACTGAGTCAGAAGACTGAGAGCACCTCTCATCTCTGTGATGCTGATGGTCTCTGCGCCAGAAGGAAAGGCTGGGGAGCCTGTGTCTGCGTGCAGGGTCTCTACATGCCCTTCCAGGCCCACCATCCAACATGCCCCAAACCTGTTAGAGGACTACTTCACAATTCACAGGATGAGGTTCTTGGCCCCTCTCCTTGCTCCTTATGACCAAATCTGCCCTTCTCCCCAATTTCTCAGCCCTCAGCTTTCCTTCCCTTGTCTTTCTGTACATTTCCATAGCTCCTGCCAATGAGCACCCTCCCTTTGCTTTGGGGAGCTTATTACCCTGCCTCTCCCTTGTCTGGACTCTCCGGCTCTCTCCTGCATGATTCATGACTTGGTCCTGCAAAGCATTTTTAGAGCCTTGTTTGCGATGGAAGAGACCCAGGAAAACAAAGCAGCATATTGCCTTTAATCTGGTCCCTCTCATAAGGGGTGTAGTTAATTTTTAAAATCGTAATCCTCCAGTAATGGACCATCTGAAAAGGCAGACTGTCTCTCCGTGGGAGGCTCTTGTGACTGAGGAAGAAGTCCTGTGCCCTGTTGGCAGGGCTGCGCCTGCCTGGACCTTTCAGGGAAACTGCCCTCACCGTTCCCGGCCTCAAAGTCTCATTGTTACGTGTCCTTTCCAGGGGTCCCCAAATAAGGCTGGGGAGTGAGACCATCTCATCTCCCGCCCACCCCCAATGATTTCTCTTTTAAACCATCAGCACTTCCAGCTCACCTGGTTTCTACTGATGGTAGGTAGCTGACTAAGCTGATTACGGAGAGAGTCCACGTCCCTCACAAGCAAAAGAAGCCTTGGCTTTTATTTTAATTTCAACTTGTTTTGCTTTTCCTGAACTTCCATGCAAGCGTCAAGCCAGGGGAGTTTTAGACCATACAAAAGCCACAGAGGAGCTGACTCTCTCTGCATTTGTAGTTGTGTGCCGTTCAGTTGTGTGATGAATGTGGCTCTGCACCAGGCCCCCCTGAGGCAAGGACTTGGGCATGCCTCTGGTCTCTGACACAGGCCCAGCTCTGTTCTCCTTGAGTGGGGCACCCATCCCCAGGGCCCTTCTTCAGGCCCCTGCCCTGCCCAGCAGGGAGTAAGCAGGCCCCAAGAGAGCAAGAACTTCTTTGGTCTGACCCAGCACCCTGCCTGCTATTATCTAGTGAAGCTTTGCTTTGCTGGAGACATTATTGTCCAGTCAAGGAAGAAATGAAATTACTTCTCTGTCAGAAATTGAATTAATTAAAGCAATTATTACTCTCATCCCAGGAATGAGATGGGGTTGTTAGGTAAGAGATGTCCCCTTTCCTTTCTGGATGAAAGAAGAATCTTCTATTTTTCCTTCTGTTTTTGAGCCTCCATAAGGAAAAAGGAGCAGTGTATTTCCGAAGAGGACTAGAAAATGAAAAAAAAGAAAGGAAAATTCATGACTCATTAATGCAAAAGCAGCAGGTTCCCCAGAGGCATGGGGCTATGAGGAAAGGTCAGCCCAGACCCGCCCAGCTTGCATCTCTGGGGCCAAGGCTGTTCACCTTATTAGAGATAGATGGGGAACCAGAGGAGGAAAGAGATGGGGTTCACTCTGGGCAGCCCGTCTCTTTGAGCAGACAGCACATTAACATGCAGAGTCACTGTTTTATGGGCCAGCACTCCCTTTCCTCTAAAACCCGCTGTCCGATTAAGAAGCCACCATGTCTCCTGAGTAGCAATAGCTCAGAGGATCTTAGAACTGGAAAGAACCTTGAGAGTCGCCTACTCCAAACCATCCATTCTAACTGTGGAAATCAAGAGAAGTTAAGAGACACGGCAGAAAAACTGTGGCTAATTAGTGTCAGGCCCACAGAGATCCCTGGGCCTCCTCTCTCCTAATCCACTGCATCACACACACGGTCTCAGAATGCTGCCTTCCTGGTCCAGAAATAGCAGTTAAATAGGACTGAAGGTTGGACATGGCTGCAGGGGGGCGCGATTGGACCCTAGGACCTCGACCAGTGTTCCCTCGTGGCTGTGATGCAGGCTGTGAGGGAGGCCAGTCTCGTGGCAGCATTGCTTGGCCTGCTCTGGCTACCGGCTGGAAAACCAGGGCGCAGCCTGTCTCCGCCACCAGGACGGCTCACTGGCTGGCACGGTGAGGAAGCAGAACACGCAAGGAAGGGGTGGAGAGAGGTTACACGGGGGCTGCAGCCGGTCGGCTGGGGTAGCCATGCCTCCCCGCTGGAGAAAAGCAACCCTGGCTTTAAGAATCACACTTGTCTCCTTAGTGGGAGCTACTATTTAGGGGAGATTCTCACTTTCTTGCTGAGTTCCTCAGGAAGCCTCTGATTTTCTGGTAGTTGCATTTCTCACGTCTCCATGCCTGTGTATGTTGTCTCCTCTGTCTGGGACACTCACAGCCCTACATGTCTTTTTGGGAAACTTAAATGTTGTCTCCTCTGAAAAGGCTTCTCTCACCTCCCTGGAAGATTAAGGCACTTAATCTGGTCCTAAGTAACCTCATGAGCTTGAGACAAGTACTAATTAATTCTGCTGTACATTTTTTATAGATATTACATAATTTGTGTTGTATTATAATTATTTTCATGTCAGTTTCCTTATTAGATTTTATAGTTGATTGCAGAGATCATGCTTTTTTTTTTTTTTTTTTTTTTTTTTTTGGCTCCCCAGCCCCTACTACAGAGCCTGGCATAAAGTAGGTGTTCAAATAAATGTGTGCCGATTGGAAAAATACTTGAAGTTATGAAAGTGGGTATATCTGCAGTAAGCAGTGCTACATTCCTCCAGGGCCATGGCCCTGGACAACTCTCACTGCCTGCAAGTCCATGCCAACACTTTCTTCATTAGTGGCTCTGAAAGGTTGGAATCAATTGAAATAGTTAGCATGAAGAGCTTACGAAGTAATCTCATTTGGGTCTTAAACATTAGAACCACTTCTTTAAAGAGTTGCTTCGGCATAATCCTGTTCAGCTGACCTTGCAAGGCCTGTCTTTTAAGTTGCAGTTTGGGTATGTCCATCTCCCCACCCCAAAGTCCCAAGTACTGGGCCTTCCAAACCCATCGTATGTGCCGGTCTTTCTAAAGAACACTCAAGGTGAATAGTTGGCTTTTGATAACTTGGTTCATGAAACATTTGAGGACCTTTGCTTAACATAGCCCATGCTTTAAAGCAGGGGTGGGGAATGTCCAGCCTGTGGACCATATGTGGCCCACAAAATCATCTGGTCTGACCCTGCCAAGGCAACCACAGGCAGAACTAGAAATTCTACAGATCTAGGACCTTTTTTCATAGCTACTTTTTAAGTTGGTAATTTTGTATGGCCCTGGAATGATGTTATAAATATCCAAATTGCCCTTGGCAGAAAAAGGTTCCCCACCCCTGCTTTAGAGGGATATAATGACAAACTCCTCCTGGGGTCCTCTTGGATGCATCTTGGCAGTCTTGGCTGCTGGTCAAAGGATCATGTATTTTGATTCAAAGTAACTAGATACTGGCTGATCATTACCTCTTTCTACCTATCAATTTTTTAAATTTTTTATATTGATTCCTGCCTTAGCCCGCATAATGCAAGCTTTTATTACATCCGTCCTGACCCCTTTGCAACTGCACTGCAGAGTAGTAAGACATTATTGTTTTCCCAACAGTTCTAGTAGACTTGACCAATTGTTTAATACTGGTATGGATTCTAGGTCCCTGGAGGGATGAGCTCTTCGTGCCAAAAAAAAAAAATAGGATGCTTTGCTCCTCTGCTTGCAGGGACAAGGGATGCTGCTCGGTGATTGGTGCAGCCCTTCATGGCTGCCCATCCCTACAGCTATGCTGCTATTGTTTTGCTGTGGTTAAAAATAACTATTTGGAGGGAGAGTGTGGGCTTGCAATGGTATCTGGCTATGGAGAGAGATTTAAAATGCTATGGACATGTTCAAACTTTCGCCACTCTCAAAAGTCTCCCCATGCCGCCGATTGGTTTCTTTGCTTGTATCTTTCAGCAGGGAGCGTGGGTCACGGGGGAAGGGCGGGAGCAGGGCCGGGACCAAGATGTCATGTTTGCATTCACGATGTGTACTTCTCTGTAGTTGCTTGTTTTAGGTGTAGTCTGATTTCCCCCACCCCAGAACTTGGGGGTGGAAGTGGGCGATGCTCAGAGGATGACATTAACTGAGCTGGTGCTGTTGCATTTTGGCAAGTGGTATGGCTCTAGAAACCCAAGAATACCGAGTAAGCATGAAAAAGGAAAGGCTCACATGGGGCTCCTGAAACAGAAAGGAAAGATGTAATGGAGAGAAGTCGGTTTGATTTTCTGCTGCGGCTGGATCTCACGTTCCAATTGTGGACATATTACTTCCTGACTTTAAACCTCAGTGTCCCTCTCTGTGAACTGGGGGTAATAGAGCACTTTGCTTGGCCCCTCACATATCGTTTAGTTCTGGTAAATGCTTATAGCCTGTAGACGTCAGGACTAGCCTGAGGCAGAATTGTACCCCATGCAATGCTCATATGCAACACCCTTGGAGGCCCACTTCCAATTCCAGCTGTGTGCTCGTGGATGAGAAGCTCAGCGACGGATGCAGCCGGCCTCTGAATGTCTCCCTTTTGCCTCCAGCTCACCAGTGCGGAGTGAATGTCAAAGTGGACTCCGAGATCCCAGCAGGGAAATGGCATTGGGGAGTGGGGGGAAGGTGTACCCTACACTTGGTGAGACCCCATTCCGGAGCTCAGGTGGCTGACCAGGTCCCCTTTCCACTCCACACACGCCCCAAGGGTTGGCCTGGTTGTGCTGTAGGAACAGGTAAAGCAGCATCGCCAATGCTGAGGCACCAGTAATACGAAGGCTTTCGCTCCTGAACAGGAACGGAAAGCTCCTGTCCTCTGCAGGCGAGAAGCAGCAGCTGCTTTGACGAGGGTGTCCAGAAGCGGCACTTTCTAAAAGAAATAACAGAAATCCCCGCTCTAGATGACAGCAAGAACACAAGCGGAACAAGGACTCCACTGGCACAGGGAGAGTGTCAGCCCTTGGTCGCTGCTGGAGGTGGGGCAGGCAGAAGCTGGGCGCTGAGAGAGGAAAGAGGGGGGCGGTGGAGAGGTGCAGGGAGAAGGCGGGCGGGCGGGGCCTAGCGAACATCTGCAGCAGAACCTCCCACATCAGGGTCCGCAGCCCCAGCCCGGGCGCCGCGGCCAGCCTGCCGCCTTCCCTACGAGCCGGGAACTGCGTACGGTTCCTGTCTGTTTCAACGGCTGGAAAAATCAAAACAAGGATACTCTTTGTGCCACATGAACATTACGTGAATTTCCAGTATCAGCGTCCACAAATAAAGCTTTATTGGAGCACAGCTCCACCCGCCCTTTGGTTATTGCCTGGCACAGCTGTCGCATTTGAAGGACAGGGTTGGACAGGTGTAACAGAGACCCTAGAGCCCCCAAAGCCAAAAAATGGACGGCCCGCCTCTTCACTGGCAGATTTGCTATCTGCCTACCCCTGCTCTAGCGAGTGTCTTAAACTCTGGCTGGTCAATTCATTTAAACTTTCCCCGAAAAGAAGCGCCGAGCTGTTACTTGTACTTGTGCGTCTTTTGTGGTGGTGCAGCGAGGGCCCTGCTGCAGACAGGCGGCGAGGGCATTCCTGGTCCCCCTCCCGCGCCGCGCGGCCCCTCGGCCGCTGCGTGATCCTTGCGGGGCTCATGGTGCTCTTTTCGGAAGCCAGCCTGCCAGGGGAACTTGATGTGCATGGGATTTTCATTTGAGCAATCACATGGGGACTACATCCAACTCTTCGAAATACCATAGGAAAAAAAAAGTTATATATGGAAACATGTGTAAAATGTGTTACAGTGATTTCCATTTCTTACTGACTCCGAGCGCGGCACAGCCGTATCTGAATCATCGGACGTGTTATTAATCACAGTGTGATGTGCGATGTTATTAAACTTCATCACAGTGAATGTGTCCTATCATATGGTATAGGTAATCTCTGGCTAATTAATCACACGTGGCATGCATCCCGTGTGGCTGCAGTGAGGACTATATTGGACACAGTGGCTGCACCTCATGAAGTACGCATTAGGTACTCACAGATGTGTTCCCCTCAATGTCATTTTTTATCCCGTTAGCACTTGAAAATGGCTCTTGGACAAGAAACCTACATTACCCAGGGTAAAATTGCCTTCATTCCCACTACTTTCCACCGACTAGATCTTTCTTTAATTAGGTTCCTGTGTAAACTAGCCATTTTTTAAAATAGATTTTTTTTTTTTTGGCAGTTTGCTTCCCTTCTAAGTGACTGGCTGAGTCCTCATATATCCCCCAAGGAGCTTGTTACATTCTCCAGAGTCAGGGTTTTAAGAGGGGGGTCTAGCTCAGTGGGAAGGAGAGGGCTGCCGTGACAGAGGTGGACCAGCGACGTAGTTCCAAGACCGCCTTGCTAGAAGCTTCCTGAGTGCCAGGAAGGAAGGGGGCTGATTTGGCTGCTGAGAGGTGAAGAGGGAGAAAAACAGTGGTGGAGGGGAGGGTGGGGGGGAAGGGGGGAGGCAGAGATGTCTTTCTGAGAGACAGAGAGAAAGGGAGATGGGAGCAAGTTCAAGGTCAGAGAGAGGAAAGGTCAAAAGGGTGTTGATGGAAAGAAAGAGGCCGTGAGTGCAGCTATGATCTTGGAAGGAGGATGAGTGCGTGGTGCACATGGGAACGCATTTCTCCTGCACGGCAGACTCTGAGAGAGCCATTGTCTAAGGAAACTGGTAGGCGAAGGTGGGCGGGTGGCAGAGACAGAGCCGGTGGAGGGCATCGATGCGAAGGCCGGGGTGGCGTGGGGTCTGTGTGTGTGCTGTGTGGATGTTGGGAAGGAGAGAACAGAGAAGACAGGAGCCATGGGGAAGGCATTAATTGCTTCCCTCCTGGTTCTGTAACCTGGCCGTTGACACAGTTTCCCCATCAGGCTTTTTAATGGACCACTGAGGTGAGCAGGAGGCTCTGGGCCCTGTCAGGAGTGATGGCATTGAGGCGGACAGCCCTGGGGCTCTGCTTCCCCCTGCAGTTCATCAGATCTGAATTTAAAAGGGAATTGTTTGGACAAGCCTGTTAAGTGAATGTTTTTCCAGCATTAGTGGGAGAGCTTAAGGAACTCTGCTTGGGTGGAAACAGCATCTAACCACCTCAGGCGGTAGTAGGAGAGGAAATTTATATAACAACATTCACATAGTGTCCTTCCTTGGCATTCAGATTGGTCTCAAGCATCTATTCAGACCTCTGCCTGGGTTGGATTGAACCTACCTGGCACCCATCTCCTACATTGTTCAAAACCATGAGACCTGTTTGCATGCTCTAATTGGGTCTTTTTCAGCAAGATTCTGAGTGAGCATGTGTTCACCTGGATGTGTGCATGTTTGTGTGTGTGCATGTGCATGTGTGAGTGTGTGCGTGTGTGCATACACAAGTGGTAGCACTGTAGAGAGGGGAGCCATGGTTATGGAGACTCCCAGCATCATTGCTCTGGGAAAGAGTTCAAGCAAATGATCTGCACAAGTTTTGTGGCTGTCGCTTTAGGAGGGGCACAGAGCCACAGGAATGCCAGCTCCAGGGACAGGCCCAGTTATCCACCCCCAGGCTGTTTCTGCAGAATGTACCAGGGGAAGCCAAAAAGAGTAAGGAGAAAAATCCAAGCGTGTGTTAAGTAGAAACAAAAAGTCACATCACGACTAGTTTTGGGTCTGTACATTGGGAAGGGGTGGAGACCCAGCTGCTCAACTATGGGGACAAAGTGCTGGAATTTTTGTGTCTGGAGCAGGCCTCTCTGAGGCTGCCTTGCTGGGGCATCTGCATGCCCAGCGGCAGAAGGGCCTGGAAAGAGAAGCTGATAGGGAGCTAGAGAGAAACCTGCTCTGCCAGGAGAGAAGGTGGGGCCAAGGAGAAGAGAAATTATCTTTGTGGCCAAAAGCATTTCTGGGTTCTGCTTGCTCCATTAACTCTGCAGAAGGAGGGCCTCTGTCCCAGCCAGTGCAGGTGTGAACATTCAAAACTGGGCCCTGGAGGCAGGAGCCGCCAGCTGCTCGGTGATGGGTTCCAACGCCGTCCAAGTCCAGGCTGTGCCCCGCATTCCTACCCCTGCACCCCTTTCCCAGCAGTGTACTCGGCCCCCCAGCACTATCTCCTCCCCGCAACCCTTTGCAGCTTCCCATGTTATGTGCTTGTAACAAGCCTCATCAAGTTTGATCATGTTTGCTGGGGTGCAGCCAGAGGGTGGAGCGAGCTCATGGGGCTGGCAATAGAACGCTCGGGTCAGCGCTGTCCCCGGGGAGGCTGCCTGCCTGGCTTTTTCAGGAATGAGAGACAACTTACCTCCAGACTTTCAAAGTGTTAGAAAAGGAAAACCTGGCATGCTCTTGGTGGGCTACATACCCTGTTCTCTGAATTCTTAATGTTCATCAGGCCCTTTTACAAGTCCAACCTCTTCTCTCCCCTGCTCCCATCTCCTGGGGCCTTCAAATCATCACAAAACAAAACCTTCCTTGTCATCTCATTTCCCTGAAGCATTGGGCCCATCCAGTGTCTCTTTGGCCACTCTCCACCCTCTGCACGTCTGCTATATACATTGTCATCAGGGTTGTCATATGTCACATGCCTCCTTTCCTTCTTTCCCAAGGCCCTTTACCTCCCTCTCTTGTTTTCTTTTCACCCTCCCTTCCATTTTCTCTCTCCCTCTCCCTCCTTCCTCCCCGGTGCTCTGTACCATCCTGACCCTCTGCCATATGGCTTCCTGGCTTGGCATCTCAGTGGTATATAGACAGATGGACAGAGACCGGAGCAACGAAGTAGGCAGTTTCTCAAGGTGAAGCAGAAAGCTTTGCTCTTGTTTCTTCCAACACCCCCAAGACTCTTATCAATTTAACAAACATGGTAGAGCGTCATTCTGTAGTGTGACCGGGTTGAACATTGGGGCTCTCTCTACCACAACCGCCATCACTGACGTGATTGCTAAACTATATTAATATTAGTAATAACTACATTAGTTATTAGTTTTCATCGGTATTATTAATAAGCATCGCTATACTTAGTAATTAATTAGTATTGTTACTATCTATACTTATAAGCTTATTAATTAACTCCCCATATATTATTCATTCAAATAAGCACATCTTTATTTGGTACATTCTGTGTGTTAGTCATTAATCTAATCATTGGGGATACAAAGTCCCCTTCCTGAGACTTACAAAAACCTCTGGAATAGCCCACGGTTACAGAGCCAGTGAATGGCAGCCCAGATTTTTTCCAGTTAGAGCTCATGCTCCATCTTCAGCATGGTTTCTCAAATTTGGCTGTACAGAGGGATCACCTGGGAAACTAAGATATACTGATGTCTGGGTCCTCCTCCCAGAGATTCTGATTTTATTTATATCGGACATGTTCTGGGCTTAAGGTTTTTAGAAGTTTCCCTAAGTGATTCAAATACGCCGCAAAGGAGCAGTGTCTGAGCACTTTGGAGACTGTACTGTCTGGTGTTGTGTCCTGTTTTCATGCTTGCTTGCCCACGAATGAACACAACTGAATGCCTCTCTCTGAAACACCAACAAGCTCCCTTACTTGCCCTCTCTCAATTTTCTCCACTTTGACTCTTACAGGATTATTTTCCCCAGGAAGTTTCTCCATTTTAAATTGTCTATTTTCCAAACTACACACAGATGCCAACTTGGCTCCAGAGGCCTTTCTTCCTTTCAAAGCTGGAACCCAGAAGCCAGGCGTTGCCACCAGCACAACAGGATCCATTCCTTCCTCCCTTCCATTTCTCCCCACATGCAGACGAAGGGCCTTGCTGTGGAGGAAGCTGCGTTGCAGGCAGATCTCAGCCTTCACAGGAAGACCAGCAAGCCAGCTGCTCCCACCCTTTCCGGGCCTCACCAGAAACACCTTGAGCTGTCCTACGGGGACAGTATTGCTCTTCTCATCATGGGCCTCAGAACTCTTCCTGCCTCTACCCATCACTCAGTCCCAATGCTGCTCCCACACTTTTAGGTACCTGTTATGCCAGCGCCCCACAATCGGTACCGATTTCTGTCTTTGTCAGCTCAGACCCCTATCACGAAGTTCCATCCACTGAGTGGCTTAAGTCACAGAACTAAATTTCTCTGACTTCTGTGGCTGGGGAGCCTGAAGTCGAGGTACAGGCTGGTCTGTTTGGTGAGGGCTCTTTTTCAGGTGGTTGCCTCCCTGCTAGATCTCGTGTCTCTTTCTCTTTTGGGAGGGCCTTCCGTGCATCACGAGGGCCCTACACTCATGACATAACTAATATATCTCCCGCAGGCCTTGCCTCCAAACACCATCACATTGGGGTTAGGGCTTCAACGTGTGCAATTTGGGGGAGAGTCATGAACAGTCAGTCCACCGTATCCTATATCCATGGTAGGAGACTGGATAGGGTGTTTAGCTCAGATAAACTCAGGGGATTATCTGTCACCAAGGCTCCCAGTTCTAGGAAATAGAACCTCAAATACCTCTTGGTTCTAGGAAAATGTAAAGTACTATGGGTCCATTCCCCCAAATGTAGAGTTGTGAGATTTCAGGGCAGGGGGGTGGGATCTTTACTTTTAAGAAGCTCCCTGAAAGGAATCATTCATTTATTCAATCAATCAGTCAGCTGGTGAGCACTTACTGAGCCCTTTTGAACAAGAGCTGGTTCTAGGAACAGAGATGAATAAAGTAGAAACTCTATCTCCAGGAGCTCCCAGTTTTACGGGAGAGAAAGACATGTATGTAAACAAATACTATGAGTGAACTGTACGGTGGAGCAGAGAGCAGAGGTTCCCCTAGAACTGCACTGGTGGTGAGGGGCCCAGTGAGTGTGGAGGGGAGGAGGAAAGGATCTGCTGGGGAGGTGGCCTCTCAGGAAGGGCCCCATGTATCACTCTGGGGAGTTTGGACTTTAGGCTGATTACTGTCACATCTCCAGACTCAGGGAAGGGACTGGCCAGCCTCTGCCACCGGATTTGTCTGCCACTAAGCATTCGGGATATGAGGATGCCTTCAGAAGCAACCTCCCAGGCGCTCAGTTCATTGTCAGATGGCAGTGCCACCACCTCCTACAAAGATCGTCTCAGGGTGAAGCTTCAAGGACCTTTCTCCCAGCGTGTTGAGCTTGTCTGCACTGAGAGAAATAGTAGGTGGTTTCTGGTTAGGTGTCGCCTTCTCTCTGCAAACAGCAGTTTGCCTGTAACAGGCTACAAATTCACCAACATACTTTAAACAACAAGGACTTTCCAAGGAAACAAAACAAAACAAGAACAACAAAAACCTATGTTCCCAAAGGCACCTGCCATTGATGTAGGGGATTTGTATGGATGAAACGTTCTGTAACCTTAAAGGCCCACCGAAAACATGGCTCAGTTCCTCTCCCGCCTGATACTGTGACTTCAACAAGCCGTTTCCTCCCTAAGTGTCGTCATAGTAGAATGAGTGCAAAACGCATTCCAGAGCCGAGGCCAGAAAAGACCCCGCCGAATATACCTGTGTTAGCTTTTTAACACCATCAGGGGAGCCTCCTGGAATTCCATGTGTGCTGTCTGCTGGAAGACCTTGAGTTCTCAATAAAGCCGAATTTGGAGATGCTCCAAGGGAAGTGTGTCCCTGGCAACACCTTCTTATTTCTGGATAAATGTGCGTGTGTATGTGTTTAAATGAGAAATCTGTTGAGCTTTTGGAGAAAGTAAAAAGCTTATTTCAAATCTGGGTAGACTTCTACTAACCTGATTTTTCCCAAATGGAGACGTTAGTCTCTGTCATAAGACAGTTCTTTTCAAAAGTAGAAGGCAATGGCAAAAGAGGAGGGAAAAGATTTGTAGGGGAAAGAACCCAGCTCCTGTAAGGTAGCAGGGACTTTACAGACTGTACCCTCATGACAACCAAGGAGGTGTTTACAAATGAGGGTATAGAAACTCAGATGATTCGAACCATTTGCCCGAGATCACAGAGGTGGGAAGTAGCTGACCTGGGTTCTACGGGCCGGCACATAAGGCAAGCTCCTAATTCATATCTGTGGACTTGAAATTCCATGTGCAAAATTAGCTGGCAGAAGAGAAGTCCTTCTCTGATTAACTGGGGAGAGTGATTAATGAGGGATGTTAAATTTGATAAAGAGGATATGCCATCAGGTTTGTAAAGTGATTTTCTACCTTACAAAACCTCCCGAAGCTCTTATCTCATAGGCTACAAGGACCCAATGAACGATGGATTCCTCAGGTAAGGAAGCTGCCATGTGACAGGATCATTCAATGAATTAGTAACAGACCAGGGCAGGGACGCGGATTCCCGGCACCTAAGTCAGAGGCCTGACCACTACATTTGTGCATCTCAAGTCTTGACATGCTTCAAAGCCAACACAGGTTTCCAGATACCACCCCAAATTCACCAGATCGAACTCCCCAGATGATTTTTCCTGACACCAGAGTTTGTGAGCACGTGTGCCTTTTTGATCGCTTTGTGTGTTGGAAGACCTGGTGTGTCCCTTGCACTGAGGTTGAACTTCCCTGCAGGCCCTGCAGTCTATCAGTGTCTTCTAATCTAAAAACCTGCTCTAGAAAGACTAGAAAATGCCCCTCATTCTTAACAAGCCTCACTGTTAGCTGGTTCTTCCTTGCATCTAACTATAGCTCCCCTTGATTCCACGTTTTTATTTTGTCGTCGGGAATAGAGAACATATGATCATCCCTGGTGTAATAGCTGTCCCTATCATCGAAAGCAGCTCTGATGTCTTTCTTCCAATTCCTCTACCGCAGACCGAAAACTCTTAGCATCGGAATTATGGAATATTTTTAGACTGAGGCAGTTCTGACTTAGGGACCCTGCAGACAGCATCGCAGAGAAGCTCCAAAAATACACTATTTTTTCCCCCAATGTGATATATTTTGAATAAATATTATTTAAGATTCCCACTTAAGAATGGAAACATGCATTTCCCATCTCCTCTCGTTGCCATACATTTTATTTAAAAACTGCCAAACCCAGCCTGGCCGGTGTGGCTCAGTGGTTGAGCATCGACCCATGAACCAAGAGGTCCCTGGTTCGATTCCCGGTCAGGGCACATGCCGGGGTTGTGGGCTCGATCCCCAGTAAGGGGCGTGCAGGAGGCAGCCGATCGATGATTCCCTCTCATCATTGATGTTCCCATCCCTCTATCCCTCTCCCTTCCTCTCGCTCTCAAATCATTAAAAATATATTAAAAAATAAAACAAATGAACAAACACCGCCCAACCTAAAGTTATAAAGTGTATAAACAGAAATAATATTTAAGTCCCTGATCATAATGCTATACTACTTATGTGCCTCAATGAAAGTGGTTGGACTTCTTTTACCCATTGTTCAATCAAGATTTACAGCTGCCCATTATCTTGGGGAAAAGGTTGGTCAGAGAAGCTCACGTTTCCCCCCCATCTTCCTGTAGCTTTTCTCCCTAAAAGAAAGACAATAAAAGGTAAAAAAAGCATCCTTTCTTCCTCTCATCCTTGCTCCTCCCGCCCCAAAGTCAAACTATGTCTTTGTTCCAAATCCCTGGGAGGTGATTCCAGTTTGGGCTTAAAAGGATGATCCATGAATATATTTTCTTATGACAAAAAAAGATCATAGAAATCCCCTAGGGGGAAAAACAGGTTGGGAGATATGACAAGGTTAGCAGAGAGGACCAGAGGTCTCCGTTCACAGGCATCACTCCGACAACATGCTCCTTTTCTGGGACTTGACTGATATTTGTGCTCTTTTATACTGTGACACCTCTGCTGCCATGTGGGGACCTGAGACTCTCTCGGCCCAATTGTGTATTCCAGAAAGTTTGTTAAACGTGCAGTGGGGCTAGATTCAATCCCAGGCAAATTCCAAGTTCTGGATCCAGGGAAAAACTAAATGAGTAACTGGCTGCTGTTTAATTCCTCCTGTTCTACCTGCTCTTCTTGCTTTGAAGAAAAATGTAGACATTTAGAAATAGCCAACTGAAAAATAGAATTATTTGAGAAGGTGCTGAGGTCAGCACACTCTCCTTCCTACCTCGACCAGAGGACATGCCAGGGGCAGGGTGACTCCGCAGGAAGACCTGAACGCCCTGTGCAGGAGGAAGTCCCGACGTTAACACGTGGGACTGGCCTGCAGAGTAAGGGCCTGTCGGCAGGAAATATGTACACACACGGTGCTTTATGACCCGTAGACACCAGTCTTCCCACCGCCAGCCAACTTCATCTGGAAAGACCATTCTGCCTGATGTCCTAAATGTCACATACAAAAGAGCTTTTTTTTGTTCCTAAATGATCGTTTCCTTACACCAGACTTTTGTCTGCCAAAACATAAAATCTACAAAGGAAAACAACCAATCATGCTTAGGAAGGACATCAATGGCAACCCCTTCCTCCTGCTGGGGATCAGGGCAGTGAAGGAAGACATGACAGAGCAAGCCAGCCCCTTTTCATCACAGCCAAGTATAAATGTGGCTGCAGATGCCTTGGACAGCGATGGACGTTTGGCTCAGGACTGCCTACATTTGTTTCACAGTCACTCCCACACATACTCTGATGGAAGCCATCAAATGCTCTCCCCTCTGCCACCCTGCCCTGAGCACATGCATGGTTAGGGGAGACTCGGCACACATCCGGCTGGGCAGATCAGACTCTCAGTGCCCCACCGTAGGGGACTTCCTGAAGGAAAGATGCTCAGATGTCCCTTCAACTCCGTAAGTCCCCTTTGAGAACCATGGCTATAGCATCTCTGCAGAAAGAGATGGGTAATTCAAAAGTAGGCTCTGCACAGGAAGACGTCACTATGCCATTGGAACCTAGAAGACCTAATCAGACCAGGACAGAAGGACAGCCCTGGCTGCTCACACTGTTATTTTGTGGTGTCTCCTGCTTCAGGAAGGGCAAGTCTTAAATGCCCATAGACACATGTCCTCACAGAAATGTACTCAAGAGGTGTTCCCAAAGGTTGGCCTCATAGCACAACATTTTCCATGGGCTCCCTCACTTCCTTTGGCGGGGGGCGTTTCTACTCCCCTGCCTTCCTCATCTTTTCAGTGACTCTCTCTCCTCAGACCTGGCCTTTGTTCATTCCTGAGAAGATTCCCGGGGGGATCCGACTTTCCCCTTAGTTTTCTACCAGCTTGATTGGAACTGAGTTGGCAATGGCTGGCAGCTACAGTGTCCTCCCCAAGAGTCCTCCCCAATTTATTCTTTAAAAGACTTTGTTGATGTTCACAACCTGAGGAAATGTCAATGGTGGCCACACCAAGCGTGGGTTAGAGCCATAGGAGCCCCCACACATATTGTGGTCAAGGGTTCCCTTTTCTACAAAGACTTCTAGATTCTAAAGGCTTTTTCAGAAGATGGCCCCTGTGCAATTTTTCCTTTCAATCCAGTTCAGCAAATAATTTTGCTATTAGTAACAGAACCACGTGCTCAGTACATTGCTTACCCGGCTGCTATGGAGAAACTAGAGAAATATGCCTCAGTTTCTCCAAGGAACCTGTTGGTGCAAATGAGACTTATCTCCACAAGAAACAGTCACAAAGCAGCAGATAGAGTGCATAATCAGGCACTAAATTCTGATGCCAAGCTGATGATACTATGAGTTCAAAGAGAAAGAGACCAATGTGGGTGGCTCTTCTGGAGGGGTGAGTGGGCATGAGGTTGGCAGGCAGCAGGGCAAGGCTATTCGAGGGATGAAAAACATGCTCGGCTACAGTAGAAATCAGAGCTAACCTAAAGCTGGTGCTCTGCGCCATCTGAGTACTGAGTGAAGCCTGCCTCTTTTGAATGTTGTTTTTCTCCTTTGAAGGCTCCCAAGTGAAGCTATGGCAAGATGCTATTTGCCCATAGGCAGTGCTGGTGATCCTCAGGCCTGGTCCTCTAAGCACAGCCTGGTAAATATCTGTCAAAAGCTTGGGAAGTGAAACATTTCCAAATGATCAAGTGCCCAGGGTCAAGGGATCAATCCTGGGCTGGCCAGTAGCTCTTCCTGTTTCACTACAGGGGCCAACTGTCCCGTGTTAGGCATAAGAAGCCTGGACAAGAACATAAATGGATTTTGATAAATCTGCCAGCATCATTAAAAAGCCACAGTTTAATACTGGCCATGTTTACTGATATGTTGGCAAAGTCCAAGTTTTTTGGGTTTTTTGTCTGTCTGTTTTTGCTTTTATAGAGCACATTATTAAAATACACTCACAGGGCAGTATAGCACAGTGGCTGAGCGCAGGCACTGGAGGCAATTGCTTGGGTTCAAGTCCCAGCTCTATTTCTTAGCTGCATGACTTCGAACAAGCCACTTAATGTCATTGCACCTGAGTTTATTTTTATCTGAAAAATAGGGGTGATGATAGTAATACTCCCATAGGATTGTTCTGAGGAATAAATGAGATAGCACATGGGAAAGGATTAGAAGAGTGCCCTGGTTTGTCTCGCACATGCAATAAATATCAAGTTGTCGTCATGATGATGGTCATTATTGATCCAGAATGGATCTTAGAGAGCATCTAGCTAAATACTATATTTAATGCTCTGGCAAGTGTGGCTCAGTTAGTTGAGCATTGTCTTGTGTACTGAGAGGTCCCTGGTTTGATTCCCGATCAGGGCACATGCCCAGGTTGTGGGCTCGATCCCCAGCAGGGGGCCTGCAGGAGGGAGCCAATTGATGTTTCTCTCTCTCTCTCTCTCTCTCCCTTCCTGTCTCTCTCTCAAATCAATAAAAACATATTTTAAAAATAAATCAATAAACAAATAAATGCCACAGTTTCAAACAAATAAGGAAACCGTTTTTTGAGAGGTAAAGTGACCTGCTGACAATCATTAGTGAAGTGGGAGCTAGTACCCTGGGCTCCTGGCTCATAAAAGAAAAATTTACATTTATGTGTTATCTTAACCATTAGCAAAGCACATTTACGCACATTAGCCCCAAACTCTCCCTGTTATACCGTGTTGCCTCCGCAAGCGGAATTGCTGAGACATTTTTCAGGCACCCAAGTATAAGAGTTCCGCGGGGAACCATGCTCAGCGAGCTCCGGAAAGAGGCGCTTGTGTGTAATGAGATGAGGGAAGGGCATGGGGAAGGCGTGTCACCACAGTGCGGCAGACAAATGTGAGGCCTTCGGTGCTGTGGCAAAGTTATGTTCCATTATTAATTTGATCTTGTGTTAAATTAGCCATTTTTATGGGCAGCACAGAGAATTCCTTCAGGGGGAGCTGCACTATATTCTATGAGCCCAACTGTCCCAACAGGCTGTCAAGAGAGTGCCTGTTTCTCTTCAGTGATTAGGAGCGGGGGACGGGAATGACATCAGGTTTGCTGCATCTCTTCTTTCCTGAAGAATTGAGTCTGGTCTCTGAGAAATAATATCTGCTTGTCTGTGGCTCCTGGAAGCCCACCTCCCCCTCTCCCCGTGGCCCTGCATGAATTAGCCCCCCCGCCACCAATGACTAGCCAGCCGGTGTGTCTCAGTCACAGCCTAGGGCTGTCCTTTTGCCTGCGTGTACCTGTCTTATACAGGCATCAAACTCCTTGAACAATTCTCTTTTTTCTGAAGCAAGGCGGAGAAAAGAATCTTTTACTAGAACTTCTCTGAGGGAGCCCAGTTTGTGTTGTTTAATAAATAGCTTGGGTTGGTGGGTTGAGATTTCAAATTTATGTCATATTAAGTAACAATAGCCTGATAGGGTAGTCAGTGTAAAGGCAGAATTACTTAGGACAATAAAGGAACAAAAGGCTGACGCTGGGTGTGGGAATTCTGTCTGAGGGCCACAGTAGGAGTCTAAGAGAGTTCTGTCTGTTCAGGAGACTTGAACTGTTTTGCTACCAGATGTGCAATGTAAGCCCTCCTTTCTGTTTTCTCTTATGATTCTCTAGTAAAATCTATGAACAAACCATGAACTGGATTTCTTTTAAAAAACCATGAAAGGGTCTGGATTGAGATATGACCTGGTAAAGACAAGACAAAGACCTTCTAAATGGTTGGTGGGAACCAGAGGGCAGGAGAGAAGTTGGATTAAAAAATGTGCTGAGATACTGTGATGACCAAAACTGTAGAATTCTTTCTACCAATAACTACCTACTTCTTAGTAGGAACAGCCATCCTTCAAACTTCTCTAATTTTGGAAAAATTTCCCTTTTTGTTCACCAGTTGTATATAATGGATTGAACTATGTCCTTCCAAATTGCACAGATGGAAGCTTCAATCTCCAATGTGACTGTATTTGAAGATGGAGACTTGAGGGAGATAAATGAGGTTATATGAGTCAAGTCCTAATCCAATAGGATCTGTGTCCTTATAAGAAAAGGAAGAGATACCTGAGCTCTCTCTCTCTCTTTCTCTGCACATGCACAGAGGAAAGGCCATTTGAGGACACAGTGAGAAGGCAGCTGTCTACAAGCCATTGAGAGGTCCCATCAGAAGCCAACCCTTGCTGGTAGCTTGATCTTCCAGGTTCCAAATTAAGAAAACAAATGTCTGCGGTTTAAGCCACCCAGTCTGTGGTGTTTTGTTATGGCAGCCCAAGCAGACTGATACAGTGTGTTATTCCATTCAGACAACACCCTCTCCCTCACTGTTGGGCATGGCTTAATATTAATTTTTCCTGCCTGTTCTTTTACCTAGAATCCTCTACCACTCAGTGCCCACCCCTCTCCTGGAAAGACAGTTCCCAGGCAAGCCTATTTAGCTGGTGGGCAGGGCTGATATTCAAACGTGCTGTGGTTCTTGTGTCGGTCAGAGTGTAACAGAGGAAAGAGCGGTAGGAGATATATATGTGCCTATGTATGCATATATGTTATATATATTTGTAACTTATATTACGAATAGGCTTAGGCACTTGTAGGAGCTGGCTTCTGAAGTCCCCAGGGCAGGCAGGCAGGAAGGAAGGGAGGGAAATTGCAGCCCCAGCTGCTGCTCCTGCCAGTGAGGTGAGTCAGCAGGTCTGCAGCAATGAGGTAAGTGCAGAGATCTCAGAATGTGGAAACATTTTACAGCTTACTTTCCCCTCTGTTGCTCAGAACCTGTGATATTCAAGGAGGGCTTCTTCATCCCTCTTGAAAAGGCTCCCATCTAATTAAGTCAGGCCCATCCAGGATAATCTCTCTTTTGATTAACTCAACATCAACTGATTTGGGACTTTAATTGCATCTGCAACATCCCTTCACTGTAGCATCTAAACTAGTGTGTGATTAAATATCTGGGAGAAGGTGCGTGTGTATTAGAGAATGGCAGCCACCTCCCTTTGAGGCTGCAGCTCAGAAAGACTCTCCCTTGCCGCCCACCCTAATCGGAAACATACACAAGGGCATTCTGGGGAATGTAGTTTAGCTTAGCCTGGTTGTCACAACACGAAGCCATCACAGTGGTCAGTGATTACACATTGCTGCTTCTTCACTCTCAGGTTCTTATCCCACAACATACCTAGGGCTGGTCTATCAGAAAGAAAGAAAAAAATCTCTGTTCATGGAAAAGACCACCAGGCTTCAGAAAAACACGTTCCCTTCTTCTGCTCTTCCTTTAGTTGTCCTTGGATTTAAATCCTGGTTTGGTTCCACCAAGTGTCGGTCTTTGGTTTTGTTTGCTGCAGTGTCCTAGGAAGGAAGGCTCCAGGCCCTTACCTTTGTGGTTTGCTGGGCTGCGGTCCCTCCAGTTATACACTGAGGTTGACTAATGGCTCTACCACTCACAAGCTGTGTGAAGTTGGGCCAAGGCCTTACTTCCCCAGGGAGCAAGGAATAATGACCTCTTAGGGTTGCTCTGTAGGTCCAAAGACCAAATAAAGGTAAAATACCGCCGTCTGCACACTGTAGGAGCTGGATAAATGATAACACGTCATAACCATTATTGTCTGAATATTATTCTTTATTTTTTTCTTAAAATCTTTAAAGACAATCACATAAATTCTTAATCCAAGCCCAGAGCTGAGAATTTATATCAGTGGTTTGTTCCTCACTCCACCAAGAGTTATCTCAAGTTCCTAGCTACTTTAAGACATTTGTTCAGAAGGGCTTCTAATTGATATCAGCCCTTTATCATTTTTCTCACAGACAGTGCCCACGGCATTAGCAGCAGCAATGACAGATATAATAATGATAATTTCACAAAACCTCCCTGTGCGTGCTAAAGTATCCACTGACGTTCTGAACAGCGGGAGAGAAAGTTTCTTCCTACCAATTAATGGGAAGCCAAGTCTAATTTGCCACCTGCACAGCACTTTTGAACCTGTCAGGGAAAAAGGAAACCAACGAACCTCATCTTGTCATCAGTCTTCTTGGGGACTGCTCTCTGAAACAAACGAAAATAGTACTCATTAGAGTGAAAATAGAAGGCCTGTGTCAGCCCCTTCTGTTCTCGTCTTGGCTAGAAGCAAAGTCCACCATGGTGAGTGAGGAGGTGGCCCTGAAAACTCACTGGACCCACAAACTCATCTCCTGGTGCTGGAGAATGGATATCCCCTTAAACTCTTTAGTAGAGTTTAGAGAGTTAAGTTAATCGGTTCTCTTGTGACTTACGAGTCAAGGGATGTTATAAACATAAAAAGAATTCACTGTTTCAAAATCCTAAGTCTAGGAAAATGCTCTAAAAGCCAAGATAAATTCCAAGTAAAGAAGACAGGACTTCTAAGATGCGAATTTTCCTTGGCTCTCCCCATCATCTGAATAACAATAGGAGCATCTATACAACCTACTGTTAGTATATTCCTTGTTACAACAAACAAGCACACCCACAAACCCCTCCCCAGTAGTATTTACTAATAGCTCAAAATTGTTCAATTTCTTTTTATTTGGCACTTTGCTTACAGTTAAGGATGCAGCCACTAGAAAAAAGTGCGTAATCTAAGACCATGAGGTTAAAAATATGGATTATAGCTTATTCATTCAGAAGTCACTAATTTGACATGGTTAGTGGACCTACCATGCGCCAGGAATGTTGCAGGCAAATCTACTTGCATCCTAGGAATTTTGCCTTAGGTGGAAATTATCACCTATCTATTGCTATTTTTATATAAACTTTATACTATCAACTTCTAATTTATTGATGATGCACCTAATCAGAAAGAACATGCTCTTATAGAACATTTCTCACAAATTATGGTAATCTCATTTTCATCTTATCCTCATACCTTGATTAAAATTACCTCCTTTCTTTGTTGTGAACTCCGAATCCCATCTGAACCGGCACATCACTTTGGAGCCTTTTTGCCATGACAGGCCTTCTGGGGGGCTTTCCTTGGCTGCCGGAGATCCAGGGACTTATTTTCCTTCATCCTAATTATTATGGATCTATTCGCCCTATTTAGAGTTTAGAGGCAGGTGCTCCGCTCAGGATCAATTCAATACCCTCTGGGCTCTCTTCTGCCCTCACCTGCTTCCATCCCCTAGTGAAGAATGGTGGTGTAAAGGGACCACAGTCAAGGAGATTCACTGAGCTGAGGTCTGAAACATTCTCTCCGTCTCTTTGGGGATATTTCTTCTGGGGTTCTCTTTTTCATAGAATGCCAGTCAGAGTCTGGGACTGTGTCGAGAAGGCCCGGAGTGAGGCTTCACACCAGTCCCAGTGTAGGCCCTGGAGGTACTTAGCATCCCTCTCCTTGGGAACCGCGCGGAGCAGGATGGCAGAGGAAAGACAGAATGCTCAGTCCCGATTGTGCCTCTAGCTGCTTATTAGCAGCAACCCAACCTCTTCTGAGTTGGAGGGACACATTTCATTTGTCTTTTATATTTCTGAGTCTGAGCTCTTCTCCTTTTGACATCCTTGTGTCTTCTCTCCTAAAATTTAGGCTGCCACAGAAAGAGTGAGAAAAGCCACAGAGCAGAACCTGAGGACCACTTCCCCTGCAATGATAGCAGTTTTCTCTGATATAAATATAAGTATAAATATAAATAATATAAATATTATACATGTAAATATACATATAAATATATTTTTCCCTTGAAAAGTCCTTCCAGTTTCTGTCTCTCGGATCAATTCTTTATTCATAATTAGGGACTCAGGTTGGCTCTAGCATATCAGCAGACATATCGTCTTCTTCCAAGATTTGTGTTCCAGAAGGTTGTATCCCTCATCACAGAACATTTTCCAACAGCATTTATAACCAGAGGACTTAATGAGTCTTAATAAATGAGAGACTTAATTTATTTTTTTCAGGTCAAACTGTTACGATAGGGACATTTTATTGAACCCAGGCATTTATTATAGGATTATCTCTCTCTCTCTCTCTCTCTCTCCTGTGTACACACACACACACACACACACACATATGTATATGCTTATATATAATAATACATAAGAAAATATAAATATTGCTTTTGCCTGTTTGTAATATTGGACATAATATGGACATAATAGAAATGTGCTCAGTTCACAAAATAGTAAGAAGAAGAAGTGAAAATTATGGTAAGATAGGAAAGAAAAGATAATTGAATATGTGTATCTTGCTACATATTTTCATCAAGTATAGAGCATGAATGCAGCCAGTAGTTTAGGGTGTTCTCAAGCTACCTGGGCATCACTTGAATATCCCATGGGGGCCTATTTGTGTATTAAATCAGAATATTTCATACTAGCACCCATTTAAGCCTCGGCTACCCCGGTCCAAGGAAGCTCAGGGTAAGAAGAATATGAATTTTCCTAAATCTAGAAAAGTCTGTTGTGAAGGCAGTCTGTCCTGAGACCACTCCCCTTACAAAAGAAAGAAAATACCCCCAAATTAATGATATTCTAACTTGGAACACCACTTGCTATTGGATATATAATTTTCTATTTTCAAAGGTCACTTACAATTCTACCTTAAATAGACTTCATCTATATTCATATGTGTACTTATAACTCATATATATGTGTTTATAATCATATATATATGTATATATATATGATTCATAGGCAGAAGGCTTTTAAGACAATGAGTCATAATGGGTAAAAACCTCTGTAAATCTTATCTTATACTAGTTCTAGAAAAGTCTAAGAATGACTTTGAACTATGTAAGAGCCTATAGGTCAAGTGCAGTTGGGCGACTCAAAATCTCATGAGAACAAAACCCTCCCATGAGTTGCTTTGTCCCACCCTTGTCCTGGCAGGACCTTCTCAGGCAGACGGTAGCAAGCACTCCTGGCCGTTGGTGGAGCCCTGCGACCTCGCAAGTACCTTCCGACCCAGTTGCACTTACAAGTGCTTTGGGCGATGGCAAGAAACTTCCCGGAATTACGAGTGAAATTCCAGGGAAACCACTTAGACTGTGGGTGAGGATTATTTCTGTTAAAATATAAATGTATTGTCTTCATGACTTTTTAAAACCTTTGAACATATACAGATATTAATTTTTAAATACAAAGTGCTATGGCACCTTGATGGAGAAATCCCAAGGAAAACAAGATCTTCAGGTTGAAGGAGGAGCTGAGAGGCAGCCGCACTGATCCCCTTTGGACAGAGACACAGTGTTATAAAGGGAAAATTGAATGTGCACAGGGAGGAGTAAAATGAGGGGGCGGGGAATCCAAAGGATAGGTTTGAATGGAATGGCATGGCAAATAATAACTAGAATTCTGGCTGGATTGTGTAGAAGCTAAGAACAGCCTGCAGGAGGACTCCTGTCGCAGGTTGAAGAGAGGAAGCAGATAAGTCAGTGTCCCAGGTAAGAACCAGGTGCACATGCTATCAGCACACCTTGGACCAGGAGCCAACTGGTCAACTAAAGAAACAGAGAAAATGGATCCCTGAAGGTATATTTGTTGAGCTATTGTTAGAGCTATTCAATGCTTTAACACCCAAACATGTAGA
Source organism: Miniopterus schreibersii (assembly GCF_964146895.1). Lineage (NCBI taxonomy): Eukaryota > Metazoa > Chordata > Mammalia > Chiroptera > Miniopteridae > Miniopterus > Miniopterus schreibersii. The sequence goes on along the minus strand of NC_138119.1, from coordinate 18,623,604 downwards.
AAACATTAATTTTTGTAATTTTTCAATTGCAGTTTACCTTCAGCGTTATTTTGTATGAGTTTCAGGTGTACATCACAGTGGTTAGACAATCATATACTTTACAAAGTGTTCCCCCTGATATTTCCAGTACCCTGCTCGCACCATACACAGTTATTACAATATTATTGACTACATTCCCTATGCTACACTTTACATCACCGTGACTATTTTTTAATTGCCAATTTGTACTTCTTAATCCCTTTGGCTCTTTACCCCAGTCTCCCAACCCCCTCCCCTTTAGGGATTGTTCATGTAGATGAACAATCATACATCTGTTCTCTGTGTCTGTTCTCTGTTCCTATTTTGTTTGTTCATTTATTTTGTTCTTTGGATTCCACATATAAGTGAAATCATATGGTATTTTTCTTTCTCTGATTGATTTATTTCACTTAGCATAATACCCTCTAGGTCCATCCATGCTGTCGCAAATGGTAAGATTAGAAAGCATTAACTTCATTAATTGAGTCAACAAATATTTGTTAAGGACCTGCTATGAGTAATGCATTATGATAAATGCTGGAGACACAATAAAGAACAAAATAAAGCCCTTGCCCTGTGGAGTTTTCATCTACAGGGAAGATATACAATAAATTAATAAGTGCGTAAGAACATATGCTGTGATTACAGCCATCAGGACAACAAACGGGGAGCTATGACTGAGAAAAATGTGCAGAGAGAGGTTTACGGAGTGGTCTGGGACGGCCTCCATTTAAGAGTCATGGGGAGGGAGTTCCAACCAGTGACAGCAAAAGACAGCAGGCCCAGAGGGTGAAACAGCTTGGCATGTTCTAGAAACTACTAGCAGGCAGCCTAGTGGAAGACGTGACACTATTGAGGCATGAGGGGACAATAGGTGGTTGGAGATCAAAATGGCAACTTGATGGCTGGAAAAAAGACAAAAAATAGCCAGAAGGGAGTGTGTGGCCTAGATCTCTGGGTAAGAGGCTTGCTAGCACCTCTCAGAATTAAACGCTCACCCAGGCCTCACTGGACGATGCCATCCTCTCCAGTTGGACCTGCATCTGCAGCTTACCCCATGAGGGAGAGGCAGAGAATGAGTCTTCCCAATGAGCAGGCTGCCACCCCAAAAAGCGAGAAAAGAAGGGGCTGGACCCCATAACTCAAGGCTTTCTCCCAAACTCACCAATCAGAGAAGTTGTTCCTGTTCCCGGGAGGCTTATTTAAATGGTGGTCCCTTCATTCGGAAACTTGAAGCCCAATAAGGTGGTTCCTCTAAACATTTACTTAGGTTGGTATCTAACTGTGTGATTAGACTAGAGAAGGCAGAAAGGAAGAAGGGACGCACTGCCCTGGCGTGGAAAGAACTGGGGCTTTTGATGGGACGAATCCCCAACAATCCTCACCAATATTATTTTCCCCTTTGGATGGTGCTGACCAACAGCACCCAGCAGGGAATGTGGCAGAGGCACCAAGCTCTGTTTTTGGTTTTGATCATAGTTCTGGCCAAACTAGACTTACAAGGGAGAAACGCTATCTATCAGGACTTAAGCTAGGCTAGTGTCTTAGCTGATTCCTTGGTCTTTTAACTCGCAATCCTGCGGTTAAATGCATGCAGGTATGTGCTGGGCCCACGTGCATTCCCCTCCCTTCCACATTAGAATAGAAACCTCATTGGCTGCCATTATATCCATCCATAGAGTCTGATTCCATTATAGAAATTCAATTTTTGCTGCTTGACTCACTGATTAATAAGGTTAAGAGCAGAGCTATTCAACGTTGTTGGGTTCAGACCAATGAGAAAAGATACATCTTCCTTATTTCATCCAAAACCTCTACCCTCCTTCCTTCAACATCACAGTTGCTGGGAAACCAAAGGGAAAAAAATCCCAGCGAGAGCAAAAAGAGCCCTTCACCCTTTGGGAAAGCAGACCAGGCTCGGTCTGATTCCCGCACAGCGAAATCCTGCTGAGCCCAGGGTTTCCTGCCGTGTCCCCTAGGATCCATTAGCAGTGGGTTTCTTGGCACCTGTGGCTGGCAGAAATGAGATCACCCAGGCCCAGCAGGCTCCAGGCCGCTGAGCACCGGCCTGGGGGCAGCCGGAGCAGCTCCGTGGCTAAAGGAGCTGTGTAGTCCAGTCAAAAAGAGCATTTGGTGTCCAATGGATGCTGCCTTCAATAAGATGATTAGGGTTCTTGCTTTAAAAAAAAATTTAATTTTGACAAGATAGCATAGATCAAAAAGTTCAAGTGGTTCTATGAGGTTTACAATAAAAGCCCTCAGTCCCTGCCTAGATTCACACTCCCCAGGGGCAATCACTTTCAATTATTGAATCTTTCCTCTGGTAATTTCCTCAATAATTTAAAATAATATATTTAACACTACTCATGTTTCAATGTTAGACATAATCTATTGATTTCCTACTCTAAAAAAGTAAGATTTGGCCCTTTGAGGCATGCCTACACATGTGCACACAAACACACACACACACATCCATGCAACTTCTCCTCCCCCCATGCTCCCACTATGGTTACATCTCATTTTCATTGGACAACATGCACTGTTTACATCACTGTGAGGCTATACACAAGTGCTTCCACTGCCAAGTCATCCGGGGCACTGTGATTTTATTTTTCTTGTACAATTTTCCCCTGAATTAAATACTTCAATTCTTTTTTCACTTAGTTATACACGCAACTATCTTTAATTCCTCCCCAAGCCAGATCTCCTCTCAGTGGTTTTGAAACCCGTGGGGTAATCTACTGGAGTCACTCCTTTTCTGGGGAACATGCCTTCCTATGTCTTGCCATCTGATGGTCGCCGTCTGGGTCTCCCCAGCCGCCCTCCTGGCAACCCCATTAGCTTACAGTCCACTCAGTGTTACACCCTCTCCCGTGCTGAGGTCCCTGATCTCCTAGGTCCCGTTTCTACACCCTTCTTCATTTACTTTTGGGTCTTCCAGTAGCTTTCAAAAAGGGAGCAGGAGCTGAAGACACATTTTAGATAACTTTTATATCTGAAAAACATATTTATTTTATTCTTTCTAATAGATTAAGCATAGGAATAGTTTTCCCTCCAAACCTGAGGTCATCTATTCATTGTCTTCTAGTTTCCTATGTGACTATTGAAAAAGTCTCAAGTGGTTTTTAATCCCAGTTCAAAAATATTTTAATCTATTTTTTTCTCTATGGAAAGCTTTTAAGATGTTTCTCATTTTCCCAGCATCCTGAGATTTCGTAATTCTGGGTCTTTCTCACTGCAGGTTTGGATTCCAGCCTTCTCTGACATGCTAAGTTTATTACCACTTGTTCATCGACTCTGGGCGCTAAAATTTTATGCCCCCCCTTTTATACCCTCATGACTGTATGCAGCCTTAAAAAATCATTGTATTGTTCTCGGTGTGGTGTTTCAGAAGGGTGCAGAGAGACACAGGTGTGTTTACCTGCCCTCTCTACCATTATATTTTTCAATGCATTCCTTGTGATGCTGGGTCCTGCATGGCGAACCGTGAGTAAGGCCGAGATCATTAATAGAGCTCCTTAGTCTATGAAGATGCTGCTGCTAGTCATTAGGAAGGGAGCTGAGCTCTGAGTCTTGAGATGGGGTTTCCTGGGCTGCCCACGGGCTCTCAGTGTGGGATCAGCACCTCGTGTTTGTGGATGGGCTGGCAAGACGCAGGTGAGCAGTGTGTTTTCCCGTGACCTTGGGCAATTGAAGTATCTGACTTCAGTTCCTCCCTTGGTGAATGAAACATATCTGCTTCTAAGTTTTGTGCCAGGCTTAGAAGTTATAAACTGTAAAGCTCTGTGCAAATAACGGGGAATGTTATATTTTAGTTGTTCCTCCCTCCTTGCCTCCCACACATCTCAATCTGTGCCCACTTACTGCGCAGCACAAACCACATTCTAGCTCAATTTATGTTTTCCTGTGCTTCTCCCACATTAGAATGAATGGCTTCTAGGCAGGTATACTGGCCGTGATTTACTCAGCTTGGTCTCATCAAGTCCTAGCACTGGGCATGGTATACAATAGGTATTTACTAAAATGTTGGCTGGATAAAGAGGAGACGGAGCCATCTGGCACCAGAATTGAACCCATAATCGTCACCTCTCTAGCTGTAACTTCTAACCAACTGCGTATACCATCAAGAGAACTCACTTCCACGACTGAGAAGGCCCATTTTTAATGGGCTCTGAGCAGCCACAGGCCGGTTGACCCTACTGGCCTTGAATACCTGGGGGCAGACCTGAAAAATAATACTCTTGCTAAACCTGACTCCACGTAACTATTGCCCATCCCTTGAGCCATATGTTTAGCAACTTATATTTAATAAATACAGCAACAGAATTTGATTATAGCAAGCCCAGTGATAGTTAAACTCGATTGCCAGGGAAATAGAGTTAGAATTCTGAATTGTTTTTGTGCATTGCAATGGGCAATTGGAATTCCTGTTCCATATGGCGCCGACTCTGTAGATTGCACAGCCCATTCCCTGTCAGATGGTCCTATTTTGGGTCAGTGATGATGGCAGGGAACAATGTGTGGAAGCAGGTGATCCCCAAGGGGGTCTATTAGATTTCAATTGTTTCCCCTGGACCGCTGTCCCACTGCAGACCAGTGGACGCTGGCGCAGTTGGGCTTGCATCCTTACATTTTTAATTGGCGCATTGGTATTTACAATGCTGGCTCTGTCCAGGGCTTTGGAAAGGCAGAGACAATGGTGGGAAGAGAATAAATGCCTCCTAGAAAGGTTAGCGGAGATTGTTTTCATGCTTGCGAAGGCAGGGTGGGCTCTTTAATCTGCACAGTTCACCCGTTTCCAGCTGTCATAGTTCGGAGGAGCATCCGCAAGGCTGCCCAGCGCTCAGCCAGAGGGGAGAGCGCGGTCCGCTGCTCTGCCTTCAGAGCGACATTTCTTCTTCACCGACCACCCCGCCAGTCCCCAGAATGCGTCGCCCTTCTTCCTTCTTGAGTCTGCCTGGGGAGTGTTTGCTGTCCTTTTGCCCCAGCAGGAGGAATTGGCTTCCTTTCCCATCACTGAATGAAAATTACAGAAACTTCCTGAAAGATGTTCCCCTCTGGCTCACCTGTTCAGTATTAGTCAAGCAATTCTGCAGCTTTCCAGGGGAAATGGCCTGGTAGGAGCCCGAGGTCACTCTTTGAAAGAAGGACTCCATTCAGATCCCGAGAAGAGACACACTCCCTCTCCGTGCCCCCTGCTAAGGCTTTTGTGAATGCTTTTAGAGTCTATTACAGGAGGCTGGCTTTGGTACCTCATGAATATCAGTGGCGCTCACATCACCATTTCCCCATCATAAAGGAGCATTCATATAATATTCACCAGCTTGGGAGAGACAATAAGTCTGCTCTCCTCCCTGGCCCCTTTCCCTTCCTGTCAAGAGGAATCAACTCAGTGCGGAGCAGAGGCAGTCTGGCTTTAAGTAATTGCCCTGAAACCTGGCTTCTTGAACCAGCAGTTTTCTTGTGTGCCTGTCACATGTCCTTTGTGGGGTTCTTCTCTAAACGTTCTTTCCATCTCGCAGTTATTTTGCTCTCTTTCTATATTTTTTTCCCTAAGAATCCACAGCCGGGCTAACTTATACAGGGGCTGTTGCAATGCCATCGGTGACTCCTTGCTCAGTGGCCAGGACACCAAGTCCCATGCTCTTCACAGAAAGAACAAATACCTTCCAGCTGGAGTTTACAAATGTCTTAAAATCTTAGAACCATCGTATTTAAAAACAAGATTAAGCCTCCTTGCTTCAGCGATGAGGTCTTAATGACCTACATAACGCCGGTGGCAATAAAGCAAAACACGCACTGCTTTATAGCCAGCCATTCTCGGGGAAGAGGCGTGTGAAAGGGTGACAATAGTCCTAACGAGAAGCAGATATTACAGAAGGGAGGCTGGAATTGGGGGCTGCAATACAATGTGTGTTTTCCATGAATCTCTGCATAAGTCCTGGGAAACAGCGAGAAGTTGCATCTCCTTCCTGGGGGGGGCACCTTCACTGACCTTGGGCCTCCCTTTTAGACTCGGTCCTCGATTGTTGCGGCTGTGATCCAGATGGGGCGCCATCTACAACCACATGAAAGGGAGGACTGGGTCTCCTCGCCTCCTACCGTGTTTATCTCTTGCCCTGATGCCAGGGGTTCCCCACTGTAGTCTAACACAGTTATTTCACCAAGGCCCATGGGCTGTTGTCCAAGTCTTCGTCATTTCAGAAGACCCACGTCAGACAAGACTCCTTGCTCAGGTGGGCCTTGCTCTCTAGAGAGAAGCCTGGGGGTATTTCAGTATGCTCTAGGGCACTGGGGTCTCTAGGGGTTTGGGGCAGTAACTAGGAGCTAGGGAAGCCAGTATCTCTGCAGTTACCCTAATGGACCCACCCCAGAAAGGCCTTTAGTAGCAGGGTCATCTTGTTTTGTGTTTGTCTCTCTTAGTTTTCCTCTTTTGTTATCCCCGGTCTTCAGGCAAGTCTTATTTAAATATCGCCCCTGGTCTTCGCTGTGGGACAGAGTTGGCAGGACAGGATCCTGGCTTATGTTTGGTCAGAACATTAAGTAGGAGCAGCCCTGTCCCCAGAAGGGCAGCGGTGGACCTAGTAATTAACAAAAGATTTCCCTCAGGCCGCATTTTCCAAAGCGTGTTACACATAACGCGAGTTCTGTTTGGATATTAATAAGCCTTACGGGGGAAGGGGTGCACGGTCAACCACATTTGGAGATTGTTGGGTGGTACGTCCTAGCAAGTTGACTTCGAGCAAGACTTCCCAAGGCTTTTCACGTTTCCTGTGGCCGCTGTAAGAAATTGCTGCAAACTTGGCAGCTTACATTCTCCCCCCTCGGGGGCCAGGTGCCTGGAGTCCATGTCCCTGGCTGGAATCGAGGTGTCGGGGGGCTGTGCTCCCTCTCGGGGCTCTAGGGGAGAATCCGTTCTTGCCTTTTTCGGCTTCTGGTGCTCATCCCCTTTTCTGTGCTTGTGTCCATGTCCTCCGAATCTTCAGTGGCAGCATCTCCACACCTCTGCGTGCTCCGTCTTCACAGCCCCTTCTCCTGTGTGTGTGTGTGTGTGTGTGTGTGTGTGTGTGTGTGTTTACCTCCCTCAGTTGCCTTCCTTTAAGGATACATGTGATCGCATTTAGAGCCCACCCGGGGAATTCACGATAAATTCCTCTCAAAATTCTTAATTTACTCGCTTTTACCATATTAGGAAATGTTTACAGTTCGGGGATTAGGAAGGGAGTGTATCTTTTTCAAGGCCACCGTGTAACCCACTGCTGCCCCTAATGCCTTGTGAACAGTGACCACCTGTAGGATGAGGTAAGGGTTGTGAGGTGTTTCTCAAACTCTCCTCTAGGACAAAGCAGTCTCATTTCGGGATGATTTTGTAGGATCTGTGTTCTGGGGGGTCCCAATTTGGAAAATTTCACCAACCTAAGATGAATCCTGGGGAAAAAAATCGAAGCCGATCAGTCCATCTGCCCTTCTCCCTGTGGATACGGCTTTTATTTGGCTAAGGAAGGTGGCACTTTCCTTGCTTCAGAAGTTAATGTTATTGTACAGAGGAAATATGAAAAAATATCAGCAATTTCACAGAGACACCTAAGCCAAACTCCACAGGGAAAGTGTCTCTAGGGAACAGTTAAAATAGCATCTTACTAGGAGTTTCAAAACCTGGATTGGATTCCTGGTCCTCCTACACATACGCTAAATGATGCTGGGGAAGCAATTAAACTTTTCTCCGCCTTGGTTTTCTCATCTATGAAATGAATATAGTCACCATACGTTCCTTGTTATATCATGTGAATGCCGTGTATAAAAGCACTCCATTAAATGTAAAACTTTACACAACCTAAGAAATTATTTTTATTCTTTGCAACCCAGAATTTTAAAAAATGCTTGTCCTATAAGATGATGGTGGAGTGGGGGGGAGATTTCCCCTGGTCTTCTCTGGAGGTCAGGTTGGTTTTACTTGGTGAGAGACCATAGCAACATGACTGCGCTTTCTTATAGAAATCTAGCTGGTCCCTACAGAAATCTAGCCTTTCCCACTGCCTTCACACAGAACCACTCCTAAAGCACTGCGCTAAATAACTGATTTCTTTTTAAGGACCTCCAAGGAATGTTGTGATTTCCTTCACTAGAGATATTCTCTGTACCAAGTGGTCATGTGAGGCAGCCTTGACTCAGGGTGCCGGGGTTCACTCATTCATCTATCTAGTCACACAGACTTTAATCAGGCACCTACTATGTGCCCCGCACGGTGCTGACTTATTCCACCGCATTTCTTCTCCGGAGATCCGCTGTCATAATGGACTCCGTGAGTTAAAGCTTCTTATTTCTCTGTTTTTGCCTTGAATAAGTAGAGATATAAGAAGACTTGCCTTTCTGCTTCAGTGTTTGCTTTTCTCTTTTCCGGGATTATCTCTAAAGTGAGAAAGAAATTTTTTTCCCCTTAAATAATGGATCCTTGAATTCCTCAGAACTATGGATCGTACAGTTGGGAAGGACCTCAAGAAATGCATTTCTCAGAAACGTAAGGCAGCATCATTCCCATTTCTTCACTTACAAGTAAACGAGATGAAAGTCAGGAACATGAAGCGATTCTCCAGAGTCAGAACCAGGGAAGGTAGGGCTAGGTCTTCTATCTCTCCCCTTTTATTTTGTAAAATAATGTTACTTAGGATTTTTTATTCTAAAATAATGTAGATGAGAGCAATGGTCTCTCATTTAAAAAAAACAAAAAAACTACCTTTCAAATACTCATCTGGTTGGCTTGAGAAATGGTCCTTTCCTTCTTTTGCAGGGCTTATAATTACTTATTGACATCTGATGTTCACCAGTGTATGCTTACAAATAAATATCGCATGCCCCCAAACGGAGCCAGTCAATATCGATTAAATGGTGGATGGGTAAATGCTGTTAGCTCTCCTGTATTTTCTCAGCTGCAATGGGGCCTTGAGGTTTTTTAGTCTCTCTAGCCCTGGAGGGTGAAAGTGCTTTCCCCTGGGCCCCACTGCACCTGTCCTTACTGTCTCTCTGTTTCTGGGCCTCTCTGTTCATTGGTCACCAGCAGTCACCAATGTGAATAGAGAGGCAGGTCTCCAGGCAGCTCTGCAAGTTGTCATGGGACCTGCTAGAGCTGGGGAGCAGCCACCACCCCTCTCCCTCCCCTCCAATCCCTTTCCTCTGGGCACCCAAACTTCACAGGGTCCAGAACGGTGCTGCCCTCTTGTGGCAAGTGGCGTCGTACACGGGCTGGGGGGCAGGGGATGGACCCACATCCCTGACCTGTGTGTTGGGGATCGGGCTGGTCTCAGAACTTACAATTTTCATTTTAAACAAAGTGCCACTGCATCTTATTGTGTTCTTCTTTTTCAGGGTTTCTAGGCAGCAATGCTACCTTCCCTTGCTCACATTTACCCAGAAGTCAACAGAGGGATCTCAGGGAAGGTCTCAGGGCCAACAGCTGGGGACTTGAGTCCTGGGATTGATTGTGGGGATAGGATTGTAGTGGTCTTCATTAGGGCAATGGGAAGCTTGGGATTTGCCCTGTTTTTCTGACCAAACAAAATTAGATGTTTACTGGCCCCAAGGAAAGGGCAAAATACTATACCCCCCTCCTCCCTTTGGTACCTAGCACTCAGGAAAGAATCTTGATTTGATGAGGCTGGTGGTCTTTTGTCTTTTTCTTTCTATCTTCCTTTTAAAATGTTGATATTTTAATATACAGTTACTATCCTGCATTTCACACCATTTACTGGGAATGAATCATTCAACATAGCCCCAAATATCTGTTAGCAGTGAAATCTGAAGTTCAGTGGATCTAAAGAATGAACTGTTTGAATGTCAACAAATAGTACTAATTATGAAATGTATAAAATTCCCACCTTTTTTTCTCTCTCTTCTCCCACTCTCTCACTTCATCCAGTTGGTTCATATCACTTGTAAAGTGATAAAGCTGTTTTTGTGGACAAAAACGTACAATGCCTTGTTTTCTCCCCTCCCCCCAGCCCACCGCCATCCCCCACCTCCTCTCTTTCCTCAAGAACTTTTTGCTCTATTTGCAAAACTGTGAATTCAGGACCAGCCTAGCTGCAGACCTGATCCTTGGTTCCCTTGAGTGTTCAGAAGGATATTTGCATATTTCTGAGGAGGAGGGTCATAGGAAGCCACCAGTGTCAGCCGCCAAGGCCACCCTTCCACAGTAACTGGAGTGGAAGGACATGCCTCATTGTATCTCAGCTTTGGATTTATTTTGATGCTGGAAAATGGGGGGTGGAAGGGGAGAGTGTAGGGCAGGAGGAAAACAGATGAATGGTTAATGGGGGCTGAAGTGGCAGATTGAGAGAGAGCACAAACACAACAGACAGAGGATGGATTGATAGGCTGGACCCAGAGATGTAACTGGGATAGTTTATCTAAGCGGTTTAGAGTCCCTCCTTCTTATCTATCCACCTATTTATCTATGTATCTGCAGGAAGCAAGGACTGATAGGGGAACAGACAGATAACTTGAGCAGGATGGATTAGCAGCAGGCATGGGAGCCTCCTGGCAGCCCAGACTTCAAGAGAGCAAAGGGGCTTTGGGGCCTGGAGGGCAGGTGACAGGCACTTCCCTGCAGGATTGCTGCCCCCTCTGTGCCCCAAATAAAAACAGGATCAGCTCCCAGACAGAGAAGGTTAGTCAGGTGTCGGAGAGCCTGGGAGCCTGCCTCCCTGCTGCAGACCCCGCCTCTAACGCTTAGCAGGTATTCTATTCTCAGGCCCCCCCGCAATGGGACAGCGGCCAATCTGAGGAGGAAGCTGAGAGCGGGCTTGGTGCTAGCATGCATTTTTATCCCAAAGCCTTGCTTTACATTCCAGTCAGGCTTTTAGTCTTGCAACAACAACAAGGGAAAGGAACAGGAGGGGAAAAAGAGAGAGAGAGAGAGGGAGAGGGAAAGCTAACCAGGCTGTTCCAGAAAGCTGTCAGCTGTCAGGCCTGTTTAACTGCAAACCTGGTCTCAGAGCCCTGGGAGCCCCAGCCAGGGGAGAGGGGAGGTGAGGGCTGGCCTGGGGGCGGGGAAAAGGGCTAGTGCTGGCTGCTTCCCCCCTCTCTGCCCCCACCCTGGCCCTGGGCTCATGAGCAAGCCTAGGGGAGAGGCCCAGGGAGTGAGGTGGGGCATGTTCTCTGGACTGCCAGTCATCAGGGGAAGAAGGGGACACAGGGTAAAGAGGGGTTAGGCTGCAGAGAAGCCAGACCCTCTTGGGACACACCTCCTTTGCTGGGATAGAAGGGGTTCCTTAGGGCTAGGGAGAGGAGGAAGAGGAGGGGGAAGGAGAAGAAGGGAGCCAGAGATTTCCAGCGCTCCCTCCAGGCACACAGGTGCAAGGGGCCCCCGCTTGGGCCCTGTGGCGCTGGGACTGAGCCGTAGCCTTGGGGCTAGCTAGCATTAGCACCCAGGACCAGCTGGCCCTCCCGCTTCTCGTCTACACAAGCTGGCCTCCGGGAGTCCCTTCCTTTCTCCTGCTCCCTTTCTTTCTGCCGGGCCCAAGTTCCTAGGTATAAAATTCTCGTGAATCTCAAAATCAACTTTTAGAACAAACTCTGCCAGATGGAAGGTAGCTGGGCTTGATTCCAATTGCCCTTCCATTCCAGCCCCCACTACATACTCGCTGTCTGACCCTGACCCTAGTCCCCCCTACTTGCTCCATTTGACCTTAGTTCCAGTCCCCACTACAAACTCAGTATGTGACCTTGCTCCTAGTCCCCACTATTTGTTCACTATATGACCTCAACTCTAGTCGCCACTACTGAATATATGACCTTGATTCCAGTTCATACTACTTATTATGTGACCTTGATCCTAGGCTGTACTGCTTCTGGTGTGACCTTGACCCTAGCCCCCACTACTTGCTATGTGACCTTGACCCTAGCCCCCACTACTTACTGTGTGACCTTGATCCTAGCCCCCCCTACTTGCTGTGTGACCTTGATCCTAGCCCCACTGCTTACTGTGTGACCTTGACCCTAGCCCCCACTACTTACTATTTGACCTTGATCCTAGTCCCCACTGCTTACTTATGTGTGATTTTGAACAAATAAGCCTTATCTCTAAAAGGGAGATAATCTTTAATTCACTGATCAAACAAAATTGTGCATGTGGAGACATTTCATAAACTATAGGCATCTATAAGACATTATTCTTCCCTGATTTATCTTTGTTTCCTTGACAGCCTCTAGCACAACGACTTACAAACAGTAGGCACTCGATAACAGTCAAAGGAATAAATAAATAAATGGGTGAAAGGACGAAGCAGAGAAATGTTCCTCTGAGTTTGATCATGGCACAGCTCAGCCCCGCTGCAGATCTGCAGCCAGACACTCGGGACAGGGTCCGGGACTCTCTTCAGCTGGCTGCACAGGCGGTCAGGGTTTCAAGGCTGGGGGGTTTCTGTCCTAAGGAGGAGAGCAGGGGGCCAGAGAATAGGTTTGTTTATTTTTTTCAGGGCCTGACTGTGTCATCTTTGAATCCCCAGCACATAGCACAGTGCCTGATAAACAACAACACATTCATTCCTCAGGACAGAGTTTTATTTCACGAAGGTCACAATCAATGTTTTGGCAGAAAGCAGGCTGCTGGGTCTCACTAATGAATAAAGCATAGCCCTGCCCTCCAAACAATCACAGGCAGAGATCATTTAAAACCTCCCTGCCCTGCAGCCACAGACTTTGCCCCTACCCTGGGGCATTACCTGAAAGAGGAGGTCACCGGGCAGGGCGGGGAGTGGGGACTGGGCTGAGGCTGGTGAGGCACCGGTGCCACCAGATTTGAGGAGGTGCCATCAGATTTGAGGAGGCGCCACCAGATTTAAGGAAGCACTTCCTTAAGTTTCGTGCCATAGGGGCCCTGCCTGCCCAACCTTAGTCCAGGCCCTGGGGTGCGGGAAGGGTTGGAGAAGGCTTCTGGAAGGAGTCATGGGGTCTGAAAGGATGAACGGGAAGGCGTTTTCCAGGGGACTCTTGGAGGGAAAGGTATTCCAGGCAGAGGGAGGAGCGTAAACAAAGCGGCGGCCTTAGAAGCACTGTGGCGGGTGAGCTCACGCGTGGAGGTGGCAGGAGCGTGACATTAAACGGGGAGCGTGGGAGACAAGAGAGAGATGAGGCAGGAGCAGGGAGGGTCCTGTCAGCCATACTAAGGAACTGGGAACTTGTCCTGTGGCTACGGGGGAGGCAGGAGGGTGAAGTGGTCAGTTTGTGCTTCAAGCAAACATTCTGGTCAGTCTCTAGACCACTGCTTGGTCCAATTCACAGGTAGAAGAGCCATGAATGCCAGCCATGTGTGTAACTGTAAATTTTCTACTAGCCGCATTAAAAAAGAAAGAAAAAACTACTTTGAATAATATATTTTATTTGACTTAACATATCCAAATATAATCATGATAACCATCTCAAGATATAACTCATGTCAGACAATATTAATGAGTTATTTTATATATTTTCTTGTACTAAGTCTTCAAAATCCAGCGTGTAATTCACACTCACAGCACAACTGGGCAAAATGCTCAACAGCCACACGTGGCTCGCGGCTACAGTCTTGAACAATGTACACCTAGAGCGCAGAATCTGGAGGCTAAAAAGACAGAGGCAGGTTTTTGCAAGGTTTAAGGCATGATGATAAATTTCTAACCCAGGATGTTGGTAATGGGAGTGGAGAGAAGGTGACAGACGCATTGTCAAGTGACTTCGCCTTCCCTAGCTCCTTTGTTTGTGAAATTGGACGCCGTATTTACCTTCCCGCGTGATGTGGAGATTCTCGGGGATCATGCCTATAGAGTTATGGCAGGGAATGTATGCTTAGCTCCCATTCTCCCCACTACCCAACCTGTTTGCTCTTCCCAGGAGCAAGGTTGACATCCCACGTGAATAGGTGGTGTTTACAGCACTGAAATGTGCAGTCCCAGGCATAGACTGCAGACACCAAGAGAAATCACTGCATGGAAGCCCCGCTGCACCTTCCCAGGTGTCTCTCCCGATATCACCCAGGTGGAGGGACGTTAGTACCTGGCTGTCATGTGGAGGCTGGGAGAGTACAGTGAAGCCAGGCCAGGGGAGGCAGAGACGCAGAATTGCTGACATTCTGGGCTCAGCCACTCTGACTATCAGCAGCCAGCAGTTGGCAGCAGCTCCCGGTGATTGAGAACCAAACAGCTTAATTGGAGGAGCCTGTGCAGTGCCAGGCTGGCATGGTAAATGCAGGAATGTGTCCCCAGAGCCCTCATTCCTTGCCTTATGTTGATGTGCCCATGCTTTCTTGAGGAATGCCCCCAGCCAGGCCCTGTGCACAGATCAACAGCTTCTAGGTTTCTTGGAAGGAAAAAAAATGCATTTCTGAGTAGATGCAGGATACAGCCCTCCAGAGTGGCTTGCGCTGTGGAGAGAGGCTGGAGACAGGGAGCAGGGAACAGAGGTCAGTCTCTGCTCCATGAAAGCCCCATGCAAGGTGACCAAAGAGTAACACAGAGGCTACAGATCTTAGATATATTTATACCCTCTGATCACAGGGAAGTTTTACCTACCTCCTGTATCCACCAAGGTGACTTTCAGTGAATATTTATTTTCAAAATGATTATTTTGGTCAGCTGACTATTTGGTTACTGGGTGGGTGCTGAGAATCTTAGAAAAGTTCCTAAGTAATTAGTGCCTAGAGCTGGTGAGAAGCACAGCTCAGACTCCCTTGGGTTCCCTTGGGTTCCCTCTGACACATTCATTTGCATCTCTATATTAGTCAGCATAAGCCAACGGCTATAACAAACAGCACCCAGGCTCCACTGGGATAACACAACAAATGATTATTTGTGTAACAACAGCCTAATTTGGAGGAGCAGCTCCCCTGGACAGCTTTTCTCTAAGCAGATGTCCAAGGGCCCTCGTACCTTACCTCTCATAGCTCTAACCTTCACCTCTCAGAACACTTTCCTGTCTTCTCCAAGGAGAGGAAAGAAAGACGAGAACTGCATGTGGCAGCACCCACAGGGCAGGTCTGGAAAGGGGTACATCATCTGTCCAATTCCTCTGTCCAGAGTTCAGGCACTTGACTTCAAGAGGTTGGCAAATACCAACTAACTCAATGTCAAGGAGAAATAGGGAACAGGTTTGGTGACCATCCAGCTGGTCTTTCCCACAGTCATTCTCTGTCTCCAATGAGACTAAGACAGACTGTTTTGGGCTCTGACTTGACCCTGGAGGTTTGAGAGTCAGGAGACTGTAGGAGAGGGGCAGCATTAATTAGAAGGTGATGTCCTGGAGTTTCAAGGTGATTATTAATCAGGACAATGTCATAGTCAAGAAGTTGTAAAGCCAAACTAAATTCCCTCTCGCTTATATTCCAGATGTATTCTGTCAGTTTCTGAGTCAAAGAAAGGGAAAGTGCTACAAAGCGGAGTGCCAACAGAATGGAGGCGTAGGCCAGGCTTCCCAGCACTGATTGGCACCAGGTTGTCACCCATGGCCCCCAGTTGCCAACCAAGCTCAGTGGATCATTGGTGGTGGGATGGTAGTGGAAGAATATTTTCTTTGTGCTTTAAAAAGCAACCCTGAAATGTCCAGATTAAGCAACATTATCTGCAAAGGTGTGGAAATTCCATTCTGGTAAGACACTGAAAGACAGGCATTGGTCCTGGTGGAGTCATGATAGAGATGGTCATTGTAACAGATGTTGTTGTGTGTCACAGGGGTCCCCCCTTCAGAGTTGACACACACATCTCCTCCCGTCTTGGGATATCAACTGCTGACTGCTCACTAGGAACTGCCTTGTCCAAAGTTATGGCTCCTCCCATGCATAACTCCAGCCAGGTAGCCTATGGCCTGTGACTGCGTGCTTGGAGATTTAAAATCTGAGTCCTCTTGCCTCAATTTGGTACAACTTGGAAAGGTCACTTAGGCTCCAGAACCCCCACAGAATCTGCTTAGGCCTCAGTTAAAGCCTCATTGCAAGTCAGCTTTTCCTTCTGCCCAAATGTGCTTTCTTCACTTCCTTACGTGTGAATCATTTCAAGAACTGCCCCCAGTCAACCTTCTGCATGCAACTTCTCATCGAAGGACTTGTGGATACAAAAAGTGCATTGAGGAAGCTGACTTTCAAACTGGGGTTTTGGAGATGGGTCAGTCATCGACTCCCTGACAGCGCAAACCCCATCACTGGTAGTAGGTGGAGGGAAGCTAGCCCCTGAGATGTTGCAGCAGTGCAGCTAAGTGAGGAAAAATTTCATGCTGTTGTTAAAACTTCCACAAGCAGCAGACTTATATGGGGTGTCCACAGAAAGGGGTACAAGGCCCGCTGCAGTATTTTTCATGATTGAGAGGGAGAAGGGAAATGGTAATCATAAGGACCATGGAATTGGGTGTCTGTTGCTGAGCACCATTGATTTTTATAAGCTCAGATGATTAATCACCATTTCAAGGTAACATAAGAAAGCTACAAGACCTTCTTAGCAACATTTAGGGAAACCCTAATCTCCTGCAGCCAGAATACCGAGTGAAGAGAAACTGGGCTCAAGACTGAATCATTAAAGTGGTAGAGCTTCAGCTAGAACTGAATTCTCAGCCCCAGTAAGTCTCCTATGCCAAGTACAGGGCTCGAATGGGGAAGAAGGAGGGTGGAGACCTGGAGTGTCTAAGAAGATGCGCAGTTAAGTACCTTGACTTCCTGGGCTCCGAAGTCCCCTCCTCCCACCCGCTCTTGTTAGGAGAGAATAGCCCATCCCTGGCTTGAAGGTGATGCGGAGGCCTCAAATGAGGCCTGTGCTTTGCAAGACGATGCTTGCCTGCTTCAGGATTACCCCCAGTTCCCCTCCTGGAAACCAGCCCAGCAAGGAAAATGGAATCTCAGTGCAGCCGGGCTAGAGGGAGACATGCTGAGCCCGCTGTGGAAGGAGAGAGGGTGCCCCACAGGAGCTGCGGGTGTGGCTGGTGTGTACTCGTAGTGGCTGGTAGCATAGGTACAGGGCTGAATTCTGGAGCATTGGATCACGAGGGGCACAACATAAGGTTGGATCGAGAGTTCGTTGAAATAGAACTTGATGTTTCCAAAGACAAGTTAGATGAACAGTCAAAGGGGCTATTTCTTAGTTTACACAAGCAAAAGATATCAAGGGTGAACGATAAGAAGGCTGAGGGGAGCCTCTCAAATGGAAATTCATGTTACTTTGTCAAGTTCTCAGACCCAGAGCACCAGAGGCAGAAAGAGTTGCTGATTCCTTATGAGGAAGCCTGCAACTCCATAGCGATTCTATTCCATTGAAATTCCTCTAACCCTTCTCCCAGGGGACGACAGTCATTTGCTCAAGTGACAACAGTGCATTTGGGAAAAGGCAATACCCAAACTCTTGGGTGAGTGTGGACATAGGGTCAGAATTTACATTGATCCCCAATATGGGACTCAATATGCCGTAATAGCCTTCCTGTTAGAACTGAATCTGCGGATCTATTTGGGAAGTATTGCTATTCGGTGAGGCTATCTGGGGACCGGTAATAAATGGGATCCTGGAATCCTGGGCCTGGCTCACAGTGGGTCCACTGATTTCATGGATCCACCTGATGGTCATTTGCTGGTATAATTGGAACAGACATACTTGGAGTTTGGCAGAAACCCTTGGAATTGGCGCTGCTTCCTTAACCTGTAAAGTAAGAAATCTAGTACTGAAAGCCAAGTGGAAACTTCCACAACTGTGCCTCGCCCCTATCCAAGATAGTAAATTAAAAGATAATATTGCACCCCGGGGAGAATGGTAGACATCAGTGCTTCCTTCAAAAATGTGAAGGATACAAGGGAGTCTTTAACAAATCCCCATTGAATTCACCAGAATGGCTCCTAAAAAAAATGAAATGAATCACAGCTGAATGACTCACTACTGCAAACTTAACCAAGTTAGTGGCCCCAATTGCAGCTACTGTGCTGAAGGTGATTTTACTAAAGCGGATTAATATAGCCTCCCAAACGTATCAGTTAACCATTGATTAATCTGGTGAGCACCTTCTATTCCATCCCTATAAGAAACAAGGATCAGAAGCAGTTCACATTCATGTGAGATGGACAAGAGCCAGTATGGTGTTGTCTTAAGTCATGTTAGCACTTGGACCCTCTGTCATAACATTGCTAGGAGAGACACGGAATGTCTGACATTCTGCAGAACATGACTGTGACCCATTATTTTGACAGCGCCATGCTAATAGCCCAGATGGGTGAGAAGTGGCAAATATGTTTGGACCTTTGGCAAAACACATGTGCTCCAAAGAGTGGAGATGAAAGAGTCAGAGCCCCAGCTTATTAAGCAGGGATCCTGAGTACTTGAGAATGCCAGAACATCCCTCCCAAATTAAACAGCAAGGTGTTGTAGCTTACACCTCCCATCACTAGGAGAGTAGCATAAATCTTAACAGCCTTTTCAGGTTCTAGAGGCGGCATATTCTGTACCTGGGAATACTGCTCTGTTTCACTTGCTGGACAACACTGAAGGCTCTGAGCTTTGAGTTGTGTTTAGAGCAGGAAAGAGCTCAGCAGACCGACCAGGCTGTGGTAAAGTGGTCTTGACACTTAGCCACATGACTCAGGAGACCCATATGGTAGTAGAGTTATCTGTGGTTTGAGAAGAAGATAGTGTGTAGAATTTATGGAAGGCACAATAGAAGAATCACCACGTAGACCTCTGGGGCCCTGGAGAAAGTCCCTGCCATCTACAACAGAGGACTATCAGCATCAGAAAGCAGTTACTGATGTGCTACGTGGCTCTGGCAAATACTGAGCTTCTGACCATGAGATACCAGGGAACCCTGTGAATAGACTATCCATCATGAGCTGGGTTTGATCAGAGCCACCAAGTCACAAGGTAGGACCAGTCCTGCAGCAGTTCATTCTAAGATGGATATGGTACATCTAAGGTTGGGAACAAGCATATGGGGAGAACATACATAAGCTAACCAGGTAGGTGGCGCAGAACCCCCATGCCACCCATCCTTGTTGCACTAGTGTATCTCCCACAGCTCACATCAGGGGCTTAATGGGAGGGCCTGTATGACCAGATAAGAGAAATAGGAAGGCCAAGCTTTATTTATAAGGTGGCTTTAATGAACTGGGATGATGGGAAGTCCTCAGAGGACAGTTTTGATGTTAGGTGCAATTAGTGGTCAGCTTAGTGTAAAAAGAGGTGGCTTGAGGTAAAAAATATAGACGAACTCATGGGCAGTGTGAATGGCATGGTTGGTTGGTCAAGGGCCTGGAAGGAGAAATATTGGCAAATCTGAGACAAAGAGGTCTGGTAAAAAGGCATGTGAATGGGTCTATGAAAGTGGAAGCATGAAGATTTTCAAACTGTATGTTAATGCTGAGCAGAAAACACCTGTTATGGAAGAGCTACTAAACAACTAGGCAGGATGACTTGGTCAGCTGGTGAAAGCCAATATCCATCATTGGCCACTCTGGCGCTGGCACAGTGAGTGCGTGAACTAAATAGCCGTGGATGTATTCTAATTCATTAAGGAGCCAGGATGTATTCTCATTCATTAAGGCCGATCCAGTTGCTGCTGCTGCTGAATGGTCCTTGGAGAGAGCCAAGAACTTTGGAGATGGGCTACAAACAAATACCCTGGATTATTGATTTTTCTCACCTTTTCATCATTTTAGCTTTGGGTGCTTTTGTGTACCACAGATAGTGCTGAGAGAGACAGGCATTTTTCTATAGGCTCTGCAGTAAAACAATTTTCTCAAGTGCTACTGGTAAGAGCAGAAAGGAAAAGCCCTCCCGGCCCCATAGGAGGCAGCAAGAGCAAGACTGTATTGGCTGAAGTCGAGTGATTAAGAGTAAAGGGAATAGTAAAACTACATTTGAGGATGAGATGCTCTTGTATATAGAAAATTCTAAGGAATCCACACCAAAAAACCATAACTATTAGAACAAATGAAGCAAGTTTAGCAGTGGTAGTTATATACACAAACAATGAACAATCCAAAAATGAAATTAAGGAAACAATTCCATGTATAATAGCATCAAAAATAATAAATTTATAAATAAATAAATTTAGCAAAAGTAGTGTGAGACTTTTACGGTCCAAAATTACAAAATATCATTGAAAGAAATTAAAGATTTAAATAGAAAGACGTTCCATGTTTATGGATCAGAAGCCGTAAGATGGTTACAATGGCAATACTCCCCAAACTGATCTACAGAGTCAACACAATCCTTATCGAATCCCAGCTGCCTTTTTCTCTTCTTCTTTTTTTTTTTTTTTTGCCGAAAATGGCAAGCTGAACCTTACAAAAATATGCAAATGCAAGAGACCCAGAATAGCCAAACATCTTGATAAGTAAAAACAAAGTCGGAAGATATAAATTTCTTGATTTTAAAACTTATTACAAAGCTACAGTGAAAAATACAGTGTAATATTGTCATAATGATAGACATATGGATACATCAAATCAGGTTGAGAGTACAGAAATCAAGCCATATAAATTTGGCCAATTAATTTTTGATACATGTGCCAAGACAGTTCCCTGGGGGAAGAAAAGTCTTTTCAACAAATGTGCTGGGAAAACTGGATATCCCCATGCAAAAGAATGATGGTGGACCCCTATCTCACACCATACACAAAATTTAACTCAAAATGTATCAGAGGCCTAAATGTAAAAGCTAAAGCTCTTAAAAATTTTTTTAAACTCTTTTTTAAACTTTCTTCTTAGAGTTTCTCTCTTTTGTATTTCTAAAACACTTTCTTCTTAGAAGATAACATAGGCACAGATCTATGCAATCTTAAATTAGGCAATAGATGTTTAGATAGGACACCAAAAGCATAAGCAGCCAAAGAAAAAAATAGATCGATTGGACTTTATCAAAATTTTAAACTTTTGTGCTTCAAAGGACATTATCAAATAAGCGAAAAGAAAGTCCACATAGTGTGGGAAAATATTTATATTTATAAATCATATGATGTTTATTCATCACACATATTGTATGTTTGCACTTACATAAAATGTTCAGAATAGGCCTATCCATAGACACAAAATAGATTAGTGGTTTCCAAGGACTGGGGGTTAGGGAGGAATGGAAAGTGATTGCTAATGGACCCAGGATTTCCCTCTTGGGTGGTGTAAATGTTCTGGAATTAGATAGTGGTGACTGATGCACAACCTTTTGAATAAAAACTACTGAATTGTATACCTTAGAGGGGTAAACTTAATGGTATGTGAATCGTATCTTAATAAAGCTATTATTTTACAAAGAAGAAGGAAGAAAGTGAAGGGCATGGACCCAGGAGGCTGGCTTTAGAACGTGAACGTTACGCGGAACCAGCATTGTGTCCGTGAACATGTACCCAGACATATGCCGCTCCTCCTCAGAACATTTCCCCACCTTTCTGCCTGTGCACACCTTATGCTCCTAATGCAACTGGAATGTAAACTCTGCCTCTGTGTGTATCTGAAAAACTTATGGCAGTACTACACCCTACTTCCCCATCCAAGAACTCAACCAGGAGTTGACTGTAATCTGGAATTTGCTAAAAGTGCGCTTAATATACGCTGTTGGAAAGAGACAGTCTAATGAGCAGGTTAACTAGCCCTTGGCGTGGGCACTCCATGCTCGATCACTGTAATGAGTTATAGATCACCCGAAACAATGTACCTGGGCCACGTGACCAGCCAGGCACAGGCATTTTGGTGATGAGTGATGTTATAATATTTTATTCTCTGCTTTTATAGGGGGTCTATATAAAAAATATCCATGTGAATGGCTTATCTAAGTCAGCCACAAAATCTTAATTGAAGACCTTTTCCATTATATTGCCCAGTGCTCCTGATGTCAGGGCCTAGGTGATAAGTGTCTTTGTTACCAGGAAGAAGTTTGCTTGGGCAAGTGAGTAATATGAAGATTTCTTTTTCTTTCCTTTGTTTCTTTTTCCTTCCCTTCCCTTTCCCCCAAACATAGAAAGTATCTAATGCATTAAAAACAACCTACACAGCCTGGCCGGGCGTGGCTCAGCGGTTGAGCATCGACCTAGGATCCAGGCGATCGGGGTTTGATTCCCGGTCAGGGCACATGCCCGGGTTGCCGGCTCAATCAATGACTCTCTCTTCATTGATGTTTCTATCTCTCTCTCTCCCTCTCCTTTTGTCTCTCTGAAATCAATAAAGATACATTTTTTAAAAACAAACAAACAAATAAACAAACAAAAACAACCTACACACTGAGCCTGTGAGCCTGTGGTGGCCTTTTACAGCCTTATCTTATTTAACCATCACAACATCCTCTGCTATACACACTGCTATTGCCCCTCTTATACAGATGTGCAGCCTGAGGCTGGAAAGATTAGATGACATATCCTGCTTCTCACAATGTGTAAGTGGCAGAGGTGGGATTTGAACCAAGGCAGCCCGGCTCCACAAAGCATCCTAAGTCCAGCTTCTGCTTACACTTAGCTGTACAGCCTCCCCCCTACCTGAGTTTTGTATCCTAAGTCATCTGCAAAATTTTTGAATTAAGGGAGTGTACCTACTAAATACATGTTTACTTTATTCCCCACATCTCCTGGCTGAAAAAGCTCCATAAATAACAGTGATTGATTCATTCCTCTAAGTTCTGAGATCCTTGGAAGAATGACCCTCCATAAATTCCGGTGGCTATTTTTATTAATGATGCCGGGGTAGTAGTAATCATACAGGCTCGAGGGGGGGAGGACAGCTGAAAACACAAGTGATTCATTTTATTTCTCAGGTGAGGTGCCTGGAAGTGGCATGGCACCTTAGCAGCCTACAGTCTGGGGCCTCTGGGTGCTTGCACATTGCTGGTGTTAATTTAATCGTCTCCTCTGATGTGTGTTTCCATAGAGTGACAGGTACTCCCTCTCTCACTTCTGAATAGATTTACTCTGATAGTCTTGGGGAAACAGACCTTTAACTCTGCCAGCGTGATTCAGCCGGTCTGTGGGACTGCTCAGCTGTGAACGCATTCATGAGCAAGCCAGCTCTCAGCCCGCAGAATTCTGATTCGGTTGTTTCCTCTTTTCTCCCTCCTCTGTTTTCTTACCCTCCTGGTCTAGAGAGGTCAGACACCTGGCTCCTAATTGGTTGAGCGATTAAAGGCCAGTAGAGCACCAAGATTTTCATAAGTGAGGTCCTCACCTCCTAGCCAGACATGATTAACCTTTGGGCGTCTTAGCCCCGTGCTTCTGGGAGGCCCCAGTTTTAGAGCTGATGCTGCAGTGAGACAATAGGCACATCTCTAAGAAGCTTGCTCCTGAAATGCGCTCCACGCACCAGCAGCAGTAGCCCCACTTGGGAGCTTGTTAGATGTGCAGAATCTGGGGCCCCTCCCGGACCTGCCGAATCAGAATCTGCATGTGAATCATATCCATGTTTAAGTCAGGAAGCACTGTTTTGAGACCACTGTACCCTCAAGGGGGGGAGGCAGCTCTGCGACCAAACACACCTCCCATGGCAGTCCCTTGAGCGTGCCTTCGACCGAACCACATGGTGCTGATGTGGGGCTCAGGAGTTAGAAATGAAGGCACCGACCAGACACAGGGCCTTCCGTGGGGCTCGGTTGCCATCCTCGTGCTTTCCTGCTCTCTGAGGATGCACACGTTATATATTCGGTCTTTCCCTCCTGTAAAACATCTGGACACCTGGGGTATTACTTCCATAGTTACTAGAAGGTTCACAATAAAGGCCGTTAGAGTCCCTTCCAGGGAGTGACTTAGGCCCTTTCTGTGCCTCATCAGTACTTTGTACATCTCTATCCGACACTGCACCACTCTCGTTTGTTTACGCCTCCCCTCCCCCACATTACGTTGCCCAATTCTTCATGGCCCAGAAACGTGTTTCAAAGAGTTTTGAATATCCTACCCTTAGCCTAGGGAGCAGCACTTAAAGCATGAATGAAGAAAAGAAGGAAGGAGGGAGGGAGGCAGAGAGGGGAGAAATGGGATTGAGCTTTGGAAAACTGAAGGTATACATGTATTCTGGAAGTGGGAGAGTGAAGGGCAAAAGTGTGCAGAGAGGTGCGTGTTCAGGAAGAGAAAGAAAAGAAATATCTTAGGGAGGTGGGCATGAAACAGTTGTATTAGCGATAAGGGGACAAGTCAAGAATTAAGGTCACTTGAATATAAATGTGGAATCAATATGCATATCCAGGACTTAAGGGACTGTCTCCTGGGTCACACTGCTTTTAAAAGGATAGTACCAGAAGGACCCCCAATACCTGCATAGAAAATCCAACTCTCTCGTCCACAGGGGAGCAAACTGGGGCCCAGAGAAGTGGAGTGGCTTGCTCACAGGTACAGAGCTGGCTGGTGGCAGAACCAGAAGAGACTGGAAAATGTGTGTCTACAGTCAGTCACACAACCTGCATTTTCCAACCTATCCTTCAGGCCCACAGTGCTGGCCACAGTTTTGTCTTGAGTGGCTCCTTTGGGTCACATTCTTACTCTACTGCTGGAAGGAGCAAGAGCTCTCACTGCACAGCAGAGCTGGCCTCAGTCCCCTTCTCCGCCATGGCCCTAGACCTTGCTCATATATATTTGATATGCTGACGGTGCAGTCTGAGGCCTTTGGATGGTACCCAGATGCCTCTAGACAAGAAAGATGATTTGCAGAAGTTTTCAGATTTGTAAAGACATTCAAACTCTAATTGGTGGGCTGTAGAAAACATCAAGAAATTAGAGGCAGGATGTTGTAATTAAAAAACATTTAGCTGGCCCGGCTGGTGTAGCTCAGTGGTTGAGTGTGGACCCATGAACCTAGAGGTCACAGTCAGATTCCCGGTCAGGGCACATGCCCGGGTTGCAGGCTGATCCTCAGCAGGGGGCGTGCAGGAGGCAGCCGATGGATGATTCTCTCTCACCATTGATGTTTCTGTCTCTCTCCTTCTCCCTTCCTCTCTTTGAAATCAATAAAAAAAAAAAAAAAAAGATTACAAAACAAACATGTAGCTGACAGAGTCATCAGGCATCCAGCAAGGTGATCCAAGCTGGTTGGAAATATGTGTACACTGTGCCAAAAGCTTGTCCCAGGAGAAACCTGAGTCTTGTCTTTTGCCTGTTAGAGAAGCTGGTTGTTTTTGCTAGAACCAATCCCAGGGAGAGATGTGAAGATATTCCCACCTCTAAGTAGTCTTTTTCTCCTTCCCGGGAAATTGTCTTTCCTACTTCACACTCACACTCCCAGCCCCTGCACCGGGTCCCTGTCATCTCTCAGGACCCAGATGTCACTCACTGGCAGAGAGAGGTAGAGAAGGAAGCAGATGAGATGCGAGTCCCAGCTCTGCTCACAAATACAACCTCGGGTGAGTTCTCTCACCTCTTCTTTCCTACATCAGAAATGAGGAGACTTGAATGGCCTCTAAAAACCTCCAACTCTACAAACTCTATCCGCTCTTCTGCCAGTGGGTTAGCTTCGAAGATTTATTTTCTCCTAAGGGCATTTTCATTTTCATACACAACATAAGGGCAGAAAAGGTCTCTCTTGTGCAGAAGAACAGACTTACATGATGAAATCACGAACTCGGGAGGTGACATTCTGGGACAGGACAGCATGGAGCAATGCACCCCCTCTACGCATAAGGCTGCTCTGCCCATCATGATGACTATTCTCGTATTTGTGAAAAGAAGCCAGGAACTGGATGTGATTATTTGTGTTTGAAGCAGCCTTCAGATTTATGTTTTTGGCTGTGTATGCGTGAGTGTGCCTGCAGAGCATGGCGTTATATGATTAGAGGCAGGTATTAAATACATTATTTAGTATTAGAGGTATTAGTCTCAAGCATTAGGACAGATTACATTTGATGTATTCGTTCTTTAAGGTGACAATTAAGTCTTGAATTCCTTATTATTATAGCCAGTAACTGAATTGTGATTTGGCTCTTAAGTCCACAGGGAGTTCACCAACATCAACAACTACTAATTAATTAGTGACAATTCTTTATTTGCAACTCTATCTGGGAATAGCTGGTTCGCATCTTCTGGTTACTGTAGACTTTGAAAGTGACAGTTTTAACTGAGGGCATCCTTTTATTATTATGGCATTACTCAGCCTAGCCTTTTGAGAAAGTCTATGCTGAATTCATAGTTGTAAGCCTTTAAAAGCCCCTTAAGGAATCCTGTCCACTCTTTATTTCCCCCTCTTCTTCCATCTGCCTTCTAGAAGCAGTCTTGAACTGAGGCTTTGACCCAAGATCTTGTACACCAGATGCCCCATCACTGTCTCAGGACAGAGGAGTCAGGCACCCATCAGAGATAACAGATGAGTAGGTCAAATACAAACATTTCTACTACTGTAATTAATTAATAATGTCTTTTAGGCCTTCTATCAATATGGTCCCCACATCTGGGCTCAAAAGGGCACTCCTGAATATTTACCGATGTGTAGTAGTACTTTTAGATGGAGTCATACACTTGACTCCCTGGTTTAAACCTTCAAGCAGGCAAGAAGTATATTTCTAAACCATAATACATCCCACCATCATCTCCCCAGAGCCTTCCCAAGACAAGGAGCCTGAGATAAAAAGATTCAGCATCCTTCCTAATAACTCTACGAGTGTGCTTTGCCCCCAGTCTGGTCTCAGATTCAGAGAGTGACAGCCGAGGTTCTCCGCCCCTCAGCTGTGGGGCTGGCCCAGGTGCCGGGTGAGCCTTGGTGCACTGCCTCCCTTCCCACCAGGACAGCTTCACCCTGCTGGGTCCATACTGCTCATTCTGGGCACCACGCATTCTTAATTGTTTTCCTCCCCACTCTGAATATTGCTGTGCACGGTGCACCTTTCATCTGGGGTGAAAGCTTCTGCCCACCCGCTCCCACAGCAGGTAGACGTGGACACTCATAGGGCTAAAATCAAACTCGAGTATCTACCTTACACTCCCAGTCCCCATCCCTGGAAGGAATCAGAGCCTTCCCACCAAAAGCAGCCTCCTCTGGCCCATCAACAGCCCTGTTGATGAAGATGACATCCGCTGGTTCCATCTCCCACAGACAAAGACCTCGAGATACACCCCCAAAGCAAGCGGTGGCTGAATTCAAAACAGGCAATAACTGTTCATCCCTGGTCCACCCATCACCCTCATTCCCACCCTAGAGGACTGCGGGGGGTTGTGAAGCAACCAATGCCCTCGGCTGCTTATCTACCTAGGGTTTCAGGTCCTCGTGGACTGAGAGATGGCTCAGGGATTAAATATAACGCCGGATTCTTCTCTGTGCCCTTAGGCAGATGGACGTGACCATCCTCTCATGGTCCCCGGCTCATTTCGTACCAACTGAGAGAACCACGGGTACGGAATGAGGTGCTTAGTATGTATGTGGTGACTCCCGCTTGAATTGAATGGGGGCCGTCATGCCTGCGCATTGCTCCGGAGCTTGTGGAGAGCAGAGAGGGACATGGCTCTTCAGAGGGTTTGCTGGGAAGCGACTCCCACAGCAGCCGGGGAGGCACTGTGGGGACAGGAGGCACTGCCCTCCCTGCGTGGCGCATGGAGCGCCTGCTTTCTAGGCTGGGAAGGTGGTCGTCAGGCGGAATGGAGGGAACCGATGCCAGGTTGGCGTCTTTCCCAGCTTCCTCGAAGGGCCACCCCAGATGTTGAGATGCAGAGTGTGGGGAATTCTCCTGATGTCTGAGCAGTGTAGGCAAAGGGGGGCCCCCTTTAGCCGGCATTCGCCCAGCATGAGGTCTGCAGTTCCCCTAAGGAGCAAAGACTTTCATACTCTTCTGCTGATAGTGGGCAATCCTGGTTGTAAGACCCATGTTAGTCCAGCCTCACTCCATCTCACTCCAGTCTTCTCTCTCTCTCTCATTCTATCTCACACACACACACACACGCACTCACACCTCACCCCCAGTCAAGGCAGACATGCATTCACTGTGTACACCCTAGTCAGCCAGCCTCCCACACAGCAATATCTACCATCTAAGGACACACACGTCATTCACAGAGCAATTTAAAAAAATCCAGGCAACCCAAGGAACTGTGCTCTTTTTTTCCTCTCTTCTCTCTCATTTCCCCCCTAATAAAGGTCTTAAAAAATATATATTAAACCAGTCAATTTTTTTACTCATATGTTCATGTGGCTGGAGCAGATTGACAAGGAAAACAATCACAAAATAAATATTTTTGTTTTTGTTTTTAAAAAAGAATATTTCCCTACACATTGTCTCTCTCTAACTGGACAGACCGGGGGCTGTTGGAAGGGGAGCTCTGGCTGGACCACGAAGGGGTGTGGAACAAACCAGGGCCCCAAAACTGGGGCGGCCAAGGAAGCCAGAGGACAGGAGGGTGGGAGGAGTGAGAAGGGGAGCGAGGCCGCCTGCCCGCCCCGAGAGTCCTCAGTTGGTGTCACTTGTTTCCTGAAGGAGCCGGCTTGAGGAGCAGTCAGAGTCTGGGAGGGCTCCGAGGCGGCGGAGTACAAAAAGTAGGAACCAGTGTGGGGAAGCACGGAACTCGGCTGTTGTAAGAAACCTGGTTAAAAAGAATACAAAAGTGACTCCACAGAGGGGGAGAAGGGGCTCCCACCCCTCCCGCTTCCTTGAATGATAAGAATCACTTCTCAGGATTTGTTTGTTTTCATGGTTTGGCTGGTTCTTTATCTTAATCTCTCCCTTGGCTCCTCTCCTTCAACCGCATTCATTTTGGAAAGCACCGACTCTGCAGGCGCCAGGCTGCTGCGCTGTAGCCTCCCCGAGGGAGTGTGTGCGTGTGTGTGTGCCCGTGTGTGCACGCGCAGGGTGAGTGTGTGCGTGTGTGCAGTGACTGTTCCTCTCTCTCCGGCCTGCTTCAGTCCAGGCCCCGAGGTCCCATCTGCTGGGTGCATAGAGTCTCAAGGGAGCGCCTTGTTGGTACCAAGGTGAGGGCCTGGATGCGTGGATCCCCTCCCTGCCCAGCACTGGACTGGGCCCCCCATTAGCTACAGAGTTTGCCTGTCTCGTACTCCACAGGGTTTGGCAGCTTGGAATTGAAAGCCCTCAGGGAGGACTGGATCCTGCCCACCTCGTTGTTGGCCAGCTTGAGCCGGTGCCGGAGCAAGCAGGAGAAAAGGTCCAGCCGGGCTTTGCCCGGTGGAGAAAGCTGGTTAACCCGGTCCCGAAGCTCTATGAGCTGCAGGAGGGCAGAGTCCTGGGACCCTTGAGTGTACGGGTAATCCAACTGCAGGATTAAGTCCCGGATAGCGTCTGGGTCGAAGGGCAGGCTGTAGCCGAAGACCTGCAAGGTGTTGATTTTCATGTAGCCCAAGTTCTTGGAGGGATCGGTCATCTCCAGGGGCTCGTAGTAGATTGTCTCGTTGGAGCTGTCGTCCAGGGACTTGATTCGGCTCCGTAGGTAAACATGGACTGTCTCAAAGAAGGTCTTCCACCTGTTTCCCAAGGTGATCGTCCAGTTTTGGCACTGGGCAGCCGCATCCACGTTAGTCCTTTCCCAGTCTGGGAAGCGGCCCTCGTTCACGGGCATGAACCAGCTCTCAGAGTGGCTGCCCCCAAAGGGGTTGACATAGATGGCCATGACAGGCTCCAGGGTGCTGTTCTTGGTGAGGCAGATCTGCAGGGACAGGGCCAGCATCACGTGCACCAGCCCGGGCTTGTACTTGTTGCTCTTCAGGGTGAGCAGCATGCGCTTCCTCCAGGAAGGGTCGAACCAGCTGCCCAGGCGCATGTCGTTGCTGATGAAGATGGAGTGCACCTCGATGCGGCTGTCCCACTTCTGCAGCAGGTACTTCAGCTCCAGGTCCTGCAGGTCTGTCTCCAGCCCCAGGAAGTTCTCCAGGGACTCCGCCACCTCCGGCCGGCACAGCCCTTGGGCCAGCACGTAGCCCGGGTTGCAGCTCCCACAGCGTGTGCTGTTGTCCCGAGCACAGTGGGCACAGGCGGGCCCTTCACCCAAGGTGCATGGGATGGGGCCCTGGCAGGAAGATTGGTCATAGGGGCAGCTGCAGCTGTGGCTCTGTTCCAGGAAGGTGCCAGGGAAGGTGCTCTCTCCACAGTAGAGGAAGGACTGGATTCGGTTCCACCAGTAGGACAAGGACCTTTGGGACAGAAGACAAAAATGAAGCAAGAGTCATAGGAAGCCACGCACCGCCATCCTCCCTGAGGGTAGCAGGACATTGACTAATAGGCAAGGACAACGATGAAGAAATTAAAGGCCCAAGTTCCCTAAAGGATGGAAACCCTGCTGTGCCACTTTGGAAAGACAGACTGGGCCTGCCTTGGTGTCTGATGGATCTGCCCCAGAAATATTTCACATGGAAGCAGCCAGGCCCCTCCCTCCTGGGCACCGCCTCACTCCCTCACTCAAAGCCCACAGAGCTCTCCACCAGCTTTGGTATCGAACCTGTGTTCAGCCTCCTAAGTGAGATCTCTCCACAACCTGCTCTCCAGACTTTCCAGCATCGTGCCAGCTTCTGACTTCTGTCCCACTTCTCGGTCACAGTCCTTTCTATTCCCTCCGCTTCTCTCACTCTTCCACCAAGACAAGGGATTTTCTAGGGCCTGCTCCCTCTAAAGATTTCAGCTCTGTGATAATGCCTCCCCAGAGAGGTCTTCCGTGACTTCCCTTCAGAAGAAACGCCCGGTCACTCTGTGTCCCATCGCCCTGTCTCTGTGAACCCACAGCAGTGGTCAGTATCGGAAAGTACTGTGTTTCTTGAATGTTGACTTGCTCATGGACAGCGTCCTTGCAGATTCCATAAGAGCAGAGACACTGTGCTATTTACCAGCATACTCTCAGAAACCAGAATTGTTCCTGGTGCAGGGTAAACATCTAATTATTATTTGTTGAAAAGGAAGTGAGCCCACCTCAGAAACCCTTGCTGGCCTGCCCTCTCCCTCCCCTTCCTCACCTGAGCCGCAGTTAGAGTTACGCCTCTGGGTGGCTCCCAGGGCAGCTCCCTCCCCGGGACTGCTCCGTCTCACAGGCACCAGCCTCTCTATCTCCTCCCGCCGCACAGCCTGGCCATGACCTCTTTCCCCGTGGTGGCTTTTCTCTCTGGCCTTTGCTTCTATTGACCATGTTTTTTATTTATGTTTCATGAACGTGAATTTAAGTGGCTCTAAGTGGCTAACACATAGCTGCAATTTTTCAGTTTTTATGTTTCTGTATACAGTATTTATTCAATCTTCCCAAATAACAAATATCCCCCACAGTTTAATTAAGTCACATGCAATGTAGACTTAATAAAAACTTGTTGAACAAATGAGTGAACGAGCAGATGAATGAGTGAGTGCCTGAGATGACACAGCCCCGCTCTGCTCCCAAGGACACGGGACCTCAGTTCTCTTTCCTCTGTGACTCAGAGAAGTCACTTCTTTGAAACAATCCAATGCGTGTATTTCTCATTCCACTCAATTGGTGTATGAGCTTTGACTCCACCCCCTTTCTTTCCTAAAAGACTTATCAAAATGGAAATAAGTGAGAATAAGAGTATTGTTAGAATGACATTTGATTCTACTAAATGATTGGAAGTAAGTGAGAATTAGAGGAGTATTAGAATAACATTTGAATCTACTATCATTTATGTAGAAGTACAATTGGACTCTTTTTTTCACTCTGTCACTGTAGATACCTCTCATAATTGAGAATGACACATGAGTAGGTCAAGATAACAGGAGAATCTAAAAAGCCATGTGTGTGGGCCACTACTCCCAGGTCTCATGTGGGCAGAGGGTCCTCCCTGGCCTTAGCCACTGGGGGAGGTGCTGAGCACTGGCTCTGGCGTCTGGGCTGCTCACCTCTCCTTGGGCAGGCGGAAGCGAGGCTGCCGATGGCAGCGTTTACAGAGGTTGAAGAGCCGGCGGACGATCCGATGCGTCTTCTTGAACAGCACTTTCAAGCTGGCTCCCAGCTGCTGGTAGCGGTGCTGGAGGCTGGTGTCCATGGCCCAGAACTGGGAGATGGCTGTGGAGTTCAGGAACCTGTCGTCAGGCAGCCTTTTCAGCAGGGCCTGGAATTCCTCTGTAGGCAAGGACACAGGGCTGAGCTGGGGGGGGGTACCGTGCACACCCTGGGAGTTCTAGGAGCCATGCACACCCTGGGAGGTCTAGGAACCATGCACTCCCAGAACTTCTCTACACACTTTATTCATTCAGCAAACATTGTGCACCTCATGTGCAGGCACTGTTCTAGGCACTGTGGAATCTGTAGCAAACAAGATAGATAGGACGTATGCCTCCCTTATATTTCATTAGCTTATTAAGTCCTTCAAGCACATCTCTTTGGTAGATATTATGTCCATTTGCATTTAGAACGGAAAGAAATGACTGGAGACTCAGAGTGGTGAGAGAACCTGCTTGAGGTCACAGAGGTGGCTGAGCCAGGATCCGTGGTGAGTTCCCATGATCTTGTCCTGCTCCTTACAGCCACCTCCCTCGGACAGGGAGGAAATCTGGGACTGGCAACTGCTCACCTGACTCCTCAAACTGCCGGTTGTGAGTGGCCCAGGAGTCCTGGATTTGCAGCAGGCTGTCCTCCATGGCCTGGATGTCGGCGTCAGGGCAGTTGCACTCCGGGAAGGTGGGGCTGCACTTGCACCA
Organism: Miniopterus schreibersii; assembly: GCF_964146895.1. Classification (NCBI taxonomy): domain Eukaryota; kingdom Metazoa; phylum Chordata; class Mammalia; order Chiroptera; family Miniopteridae; genus Miniopterus; species Miniopterus schreibersii. Next base: position 18,591,070 of record NC_138119.1, on the reverse strand, counting down.
ACAGTCATTCTCCCTGCAGATGAGCTCGCCCTCCGAGCTGCATGTGATGTAGCTGAGCGCCGCGGCCACGAAGCGCTCGCGCAGGTACTCAGGTAGCAGCACCTGCAGGCCTAGGGAAAGGACGTGTCAGGGAATTGCCGGGTGGAACCAGTGGGGACTCATTTTCCCTCACCCCAGGCTGCAGAAGCCCCAGCTGGGGTTCTGCTGCCTTGTGCCTTCTGGGCCCGAGAATGGTCACCCCAGGGCCCGATCCTGCGGAGCTGGTTGGAAGAGAGGGTTGCCGCCGCCCCAGTGACAGATGGGGGAGGATCTGAAAATGCAAATGAGGAACATCAAAGCCCAAGGCTTAGTCGAACCCTTATATCAGCCAAATTGAGAGTGTGCACATCATATGAATGGGCTTATTGGCTACCCATCAGCATTTCTAGGACGGAAACAGGAAGATGTTTCAGATAAAAGAAGAGCTTACAGCTCTCATGGGGGAGGAATCAAGCCTTGATGGGCTTTTTGCTTTGTCTCTGATAACCATCCTGTTTCCAGCTTCGCTGAGATTAGCAGCAGGCATCCTAGGATGTTACTGAATGCTGGGCCTCCTGGGCCTCCCACCCCAGCCCTGATGACAGAGGAGGCTGCCCTGGTTAGGAGGCAGGGACAGGCACTACACCAAGCACTCTCCATATACAATCGCAAGTAACAGTTATGGTCATCCTGAGCCTCTCAGAGGTGAGGAAATCCATGGCCAGTGACAACAGTGACCAGCCAAGTCACAGTACTAGTAAAGTCAGCTTGGTGTCAGACCCTGACCTTGTCCCACCAGGTCACACTGCGTAACTGGGACTGGCCGCCCCATCTCAATATGATTTAACTCTTGAGGAGATTCGAAAGTAGGATGGTCGTAGGTACCCAAGATCAGTCAGGCCTGGGTACATGCAAATGGCTCTCAGCTCTCTCCTAATTAGCGTCTTCTGATCTTGAATGTAATCCACTAAAGCTTCCGTTTTCCCACCCATCTGTGGTGGGTATTAGTTTACCAGTAGCAGAATATTCTCCTAGTTGGCTTTGAGCCACACAGGGTGGCTGTTGGAAGCACATCAAGGGATGAATGAAGGACAGGCATGCCTTTGGACACAGCCTGAGCATGTCCAAGGTCAGGAGGCTTCCCCAGTAGGGACATTGTGAGATCCTGTGTCAGGAGAGTGAGGGGCATGGGGACTTCTGGATATGATGCACTCCCCTTTCCTCCAATGTCTGCCAGCTCTTTATTTTCACACCCTTGACCTTGTCCTTGGCAGGAAATCAGAGAGCCCGAAGTATGTACCCCAGTCTCAGCAGACCTCAAAATATAAGTTAGAATTGCAGCCACAGCGGATGTTTGGTGTTCTCGTCTGAGGTCTCCCTCTAGTTCTGAACTGCTCCCGAATTCTCCTTTCTTGATGTTGTGCCCGCAGCGGTGCTTGGGCAGCCCCCCCCCCCACTCCCCGTCCACAGGCCCGCTTTCAGCACTCACCCCTCTGCAAGTCCGCTCCTTTCACCTCCCCCGTTGCCTCCCTCCCCCTCACCATAACACTTCGCGTTGCTATAAAATAAGTGCCCGGAGCAATGTCTGCATGAGTGATGGCCTATAAAATTAAATGGCATAAACTATTCCAAATGAACCACCAGACATTCTGAACTTCACTCGTCGCCAATTTCCAGACACCAACCCAGCCCATCCGGGGACATAGGAGAAGACGGATGCTGACTGCATCAGGTGCCTCTAAGTAAAGGAGTCTTTTACTCTTCTCTCTTATCTGTTCCTTGATTTCTAAAGCATTTATGGGTTGTATCCGGCTCAGGTTGCCTGGAATTTGTAATCGTAGATCCTGGGTGAGGGCTATTGATTTTATAATACAGAGACAATAATATCTTAAGCAGAGTCCAATTCAGTTAGGCCTTAAGAAAAATGAACTTTTCCCACTGCCAAACAGCTCTTTCTGAATCAGTTCGCGTGCCTGGGGGACAGACGGGGGGAGCCGAGGGCCGCCCGTCTCCAGCCTCTGACCCAGCGTAGCTCCCATCCCTTTGGCTCTTGTTTTCCCCTTTGCTGCTCTGCCTTCGGTCAAGGATTCCATTCCTCTCACATTCTCCTGGCTTGCGTCTCTTATGGAAGATTGCAGACTGGGATCAGAAGCAGCGACCTCACTCAGGGTAACTGGAGGTCCCATAGTTTGTATAGTTCTCAGTCGAGCTAGAGGTGGTGGCCCCATAACCATTCTGCAAGGGCCAGTTGTCCCAGTGTGTTCTCAGGATAAGGCAGAGGGTTGTCTGGGCAACAGGGAGATCACGGAACTGGTCAAGGCCTATAAAGATGGATGTGCTGTTGTTATAGGACAGGGGCCGCCTTCTTGGAAGGATTAGGAGGGAAGGATTTGGGTGTCGAGAGGTATGAGCATTGGTCTTGGGTGTGGGGCAAATCATGTCAGAAGTTTTCTCAAAAGAATGATGGAAAGTTGTTAAATATAAATCCAAAGCTCTCGGAAGTTCTTGTGTTTAAAAGGGTTGAGCAAATGGGTAGGGCTGGCAGGATTTTTTCCTGCTCCCTGGTGACCCCCGTGTCTCCCCAGGTGTGAGGAGTGTGGAACCATCACTGTGCGGCTTACCCAGTAACTGCACTTTGTTCTCCGGACTCTGCACCAGGACCGAGCTGACCGAGTCCAGATTGTCGTAGTTGCTGCAGCCCAGGGGGCCGGTCCTGGTCTCTGTGACCTAGAGAAGGAGGGGCAGAATGTGGGTTTAGATACTAAAGGGAGACTCTCCCTTTGCCCTTCCCTTCTCTAGTCATCCAATCTCAGGCCCTGTGTCCAGCCATTGACCCGCCAAAGGAACAGCATGCTTTCCCCCACCCCCGGAGCATAGAGCCACCTTTCTTCCCTGTCCTAAGACAGTGACTGTCGTGGTGCACGGCTGGAAGCAGCCGTTCTACACAGCAGCAGCCTTTCAGAGGGAGCCAAAAAGAATTCGTGTCGGGGAGCAGAAAATTCAGCGTAGGCAGAGGAAGCTGGACCTTTAAGCTGGGTCCCCCCTCTCCTCCCCTGGAGGAAGGCAGGAGACCAGATGTGGATGCTGTCAGCTGCTGGGGAGCCCAGCTGCAGCCACTTCCCGGGGTGCTCACAGGCCTTACAGATCCCTGAGATGAAAAGCACTAGAGAAATATGAGTTATGAGTATTATTATTAGTATTAAACATTTAAGTCCCACCTCGGCACTGAGAAGTCCTTAGAGAAAATCAGCCATGGGCTTACTGCATATTTTACTAAGAATATTAAATATACATAAAGTCTTATAGCCATGTAATATTCCAAAAACACCACAGAGTCATTTTAAAATATTATAAAGTTGGCCTCTCAGTTTTTCCCTGATGTTTAAAGTATAAGATGAAAAATGGGGAGCTTTAAATGCACTGAAATAATTATGTAATAAGAGCGATGGGGACCTAAGGCCCTTTCTTCTCAGGATCTCCAAGGGCTTTGCCAGCAATCAATCAACCAATGAAGGAGTATTTATTGAGCAGCCACCGCTTCAATTCCATGCAATTCATCAAATATTCATAGCATGCCTTTCCCAAAGTTCTTCCAGGAAGTCCGCCCTGATACCTCTCACCCCCTCTCTGAGCTCTAGGCACCTCTGCTCAGCAGCAGGCAGATGGGCTGCCATTTTCCATACTTTTCTGCAAGTATTTCTATAAACGTCTGGGTCCCCCACACACCAAAGTCTCCATAAAGTAAGCTCATGTTAATGTTGCTTGCCCTGTTGTCAACGGCAATTAACACGGTGCCTGGCACATAGTAGGTACTCAGTAAATTAGAGAATGTATGAGTGACAGGTTTCAGGCTTTAAGAGTCGGAGGGGGCGGCACAAAGATATACACATTCAATGCTATAGATTACAACCCGGAGGGGCGGGTAGGTACCGACACAACTGACTGATAGCCATTCACGTCGAGCGCAAGTAATGTGCCGCGAGCACTGGTTCATGGGGCGTGGTGTTTGGGCAGCTACAGCTCTGCTCAAAGACAAAACTAGGGAAGGAGCAGCAGAGAAGACACCAAATGAGGGGGGCCTTAAAGGTACGTAGGAAGTGGGCAGGAGGAGAAGGGAGGGAAAGGTACACTGAGAAGAAGAAGGGGCAGCAGGGCCTAAAACACGTGGGTTCAGAAGTCTATAGTGTATGTGTCTAGCACGCTCGCTGCTGGTTACCACGGTGAGTGCCAAAGAATAGGCAACATGCTTAAAGGGAATTTAGTATACTTGGGCCTATAAATATATATATAAAACGGAGTAATCAAGTGAGAAATGGTGTGATAATAACTTAAAATACAGTGGGGAGAGAGATGGGAGAAATATTTGCAGCTTAAAGTAGTCAAAGGAGGCCTCATGGTGGAGGTGACCCAGACATTGGTCTTGAAGGATGAGTAGGGGTGGGATGGGATGGAGAGGAAATGGAGAGACAAGGAGGTGCCTGCAAAGACCAAGGGGCAACGACATGAGAAGCAGCACGACTGAGCCTGAATGAAGAATGGGACCAAGAGCGGTACAGGCGCAGGAACGACCTCCCTACAGTTTTCCGAGTTTATCCTCTGAGATCATCCTGTTTCACCTTCACAGTTACTCAGAGATAAATCTCACTACTATCACTCTCCAAAGTAGGAACCCAAAGTTTGAGACTGTTGAATAGCCGAAATAGGATTTTAACCCTTGAGTCCCCAGAGTCCAGTTCAGTGCCCCTATGTCTCCTGTGAGGTCACGACAGCAGACTGCAGAAAATAAAGTGAGTTAAACCCCTTTAGATGACACCGCTTTTGAAAACGAATACTTTAAACAGCGTATTTTAGTGATCCGCCTTCTCCTCAGAAGGTGAACTTGGGGCAAAACAAATTGTATAGCCTTGAGATTGTAGGATCCGTATATTATGAGGAAACCAAGGCCAGAGAGTTTAAATGTCTTATTCAGGGTCACACAGCTAGTCCCCCACCAGGCTAGGATTCATCCAACTCATTCACTCATTCACTCATTTTTTTCAATGAACAAATATTAAAGGAGCAGTCAAAACTCACAGTGTGTAAGCTCCAGTCGCTGCCACAAGGAGTATATAGATAAGTGGAAACGTGTTTCCACAATCCCCGAGTTCTGGCTGTTACGCATGGGCCTGCCTCCCCCGGCAGGTGGGCACTAGGGGCTGAATAATGTCTCTGTATTGAGTGAGTGAGTTGCGAGTTGTCAGACTGAAGTGGAAGGCTGAGCATTGCCTTGTATCAAGTGAAGTCTTCTTTATCTATATGCATGAAAATCCCTATAAGAAGAGCCATAGCTAAGGACTAACCCACCATTTTGGAAAAGCCCACCCCAAGGTGGGATGGTGGGCGTGTTATTTGGGAGACCCGCCTACCCCTGGCTCCAGGCAAGCTGGCCACCACGCTGTCGGAGAGCTTTGCACTGGATTTTCCATCACCCACGGCTGAGTTGGTCACTCACCAGCGTCAGGTGCAGGCAGGAAGGGAGCTATGGACCTTGTGTAGGAACAGGATGACTCCCGAGGAGGAAAACCGAGAATGGCCACCTTCCTCCCCTTTGTCCAGCCATTACCCCTTCCTCCCTACTGCCTACCCATGTGCCTTCCCACCACCCTGTTAGCATTCTGGGGCTGCCTCTCAGCCTCTTTTCTGACCTTTACTTTGCTATTTCCAAAGGTCATTTCCACAAGAGGGCGATCAGTTAGGTAAGTCATTGAACAAACATGAGTAGCGTTGCTGTATTAATCGTGGCACAGGGGTAGGAGTGAGGAAGAGACAATGACCACGGTCCTCAAGCTCATTTTCTGTTAGAGGGAAGGATCCAGGCCTGATCTCCGTGAGGGAGGAAGGCCTGCTCTGGTTCCACTAGATCCCAAAGCTATTGCTCTTCCCGGGGCTATTCTGCTCTGAGCTACCTTGGTCCTTTCTAGAGGGAGGTGAGAGGGAGTGGGAGAGGGTGCTCTGCAGACAGTGCCTGAGCAGGGGCTTCATAATCAGGATGCCTGCGGTCCCCTCCCCCCAGTCGTGGAGGCCCAGAGTCTGTGCAGGGTTGGTCGGGAGAGCCCTGCACCCCTCTCTAGAAGAGGCAGCCGGCTCCGGCGGATTATAAAGAGCCCACAGAGGTAATGGAAAGTGCAGCTCACTCAGGCGCACACGCTCAAAGAGCGTCTCAGATAAGCATTCAGAAAGGGAAAATGATTGTGTGCTAATTGGTCTGTTGACAGAGACCAGCCTGCCGTCAGAACGCCCTGATAGATCTCAGGTTCATTAGCACATCCCATTTTCCATAAATACCAGACCTTGTGAACCCCCATTCCAGCCGCCTGCTCTCCTCGCCCTGCCCTTCACTTCTGGCTGCTCTGAGTGTCCTACCTGGTGGGACACCTGTGAAGCTAAGGGCAAGTAAAATGGGCATCTAATTGTGAGCAGTGGGGCTGCCAGGGGGAGCAGTGGTGATGCCAGGGTGCTTAAAAGACCTGCAAACTGAATCCCAGGCTGCTGCCGTGAGCGATTCGGATAAGCCATCCTAAGATGCTTTGTGAGAACCGCTCCCTTTTGCCATCTGGGGATCCGCCTGAACTTTTGTGTGGGCTCAGGAGCATCTCAAGCCTCCTCACCAAGTCCTTCCTCAGCCTTTGATTAAATAGAGGGTGGGCGGCCACTGAAGAACAGGTCCTCTCCCCTCCTTCATGGCTCTGACCCTGTCCCTGTCCCGGGACTTATGGGCAGGATGGATATGTAGTCAGCCCTTTATAGTTTGCAGTGTTTTTATGTGAACTGTATCATTTGGTGTCACCCCAGCCAAGAGTCAGGGGTAATATTCACAATATTTATCAGCAGGTAGAACAGGGTGGCCAAAGCAGGATTCTGGAGGCCTCCTGAGGTGCATCCCTTGATCGTCACCAAAGGGGCATCTGCAGGGTGAAGGGGAGGGACGAGGTGGTTAGGGTGGCACGCAGGGCTTGCGGTGAAGACCGTTTACCAGCCAATATGGAAGTGTTTTAATATTTTAGTAACTATGTGGCCATGTCAACTGAATGTAAGCCTGATACAGGTAAGTCAAATCACGTGACTCCGTGTCAAGGAGCTCAGTGACTCCCCAAGGTCAGAGAGATAGGAAGCACATGAAGCTGACATACCACCCTCTTTCCTACCATCATCTCATCTGCATCACTGCTGTTGACTTCAGCATCCATGTCGATGATCCTTAAATCCCCTGGCCTCTCAGGTCCCTGGCCTCCTTACTCACCTCCTCATCTAGTCTCCCAACCCCTTCTTAGCCACCCACTCATGGCCATGCCCCAGAACCTGCTTTTTTTGGTACCTACATTCCCTCTATAATCTCAATATTGAGCATCACATACTTGTGCTTCCTCTAGTCTCTTCCCTCTAACAGGTCATCAAACCTACCCAATGTCAACAATAACTTAAACATAAATTTAGAAAATCCCTACTTCGACTTCTGCTTTTTTAACCTGACCAACTTTTCGCTTTCTGTCATTCCTTAATGGTGTCAAAGCCCTTGCCCCCACCCCCACCCCGTACTCACTTCTTTCTATATACTCTCGGCTCCCTTGCATCTTTTTTCTTTCATCTTGTACACACACACACACACAATTCGGTTAAATCCAACTCTTCATCTATTCCATGCCTGGCTGAACGTGAAGTGCTGAATGTAGCTGATAAAAAACTCACAACTCTGCTCACTGGCCTCATGTTATAATTATGACCACGAGTCTCAAATGGGCCCTCAGCGCTGCCCAACAACCCACTGCATTTATCTCATCAAGTGCTATACCTGACTCCCACTCTCTGACAAAACTACTGTGTGCGTGTGTGTTTTCTCAACAATACCCCTTCCTTTGAGCCAAGAACTCTGCCTCTTGTTTCATGGAGGAAAGGAAATCCGTCCGAAGAGAACCCCCGCACCCCCCCCCCCGCCGTCCCACTGCAGGGTCCCTGGGTGCTCCCTGCTGCCTCTGGCAAAGCGAGGCGCTCAGGCTCCTGGGCGAGACCCGCCCCCCGAGCGTGGGGTAGGGCTTCTCTCACCCACTCAGTCGCTTCTGCAGCTGTCGTCTGCCTCTCCTGCATCATCACCTTCTCCCTCTGCCCTGAATCATCTCAGTCAACCTACCGATGGTCCAGAATATCCCTCATCTGGAAACGAAGAGGAACCTCCCTTGGCCCCACCCCGCTCTCCAGCTAGCGCCCATTTTTCCGTTCGCCTTTGTAGCAAAACCCCAAAGCATTGCCTCTACTCCTGATTCCTCCCTTCGCCGTCTCTCTCCTTCCCCGCTAAGCCTTCGTGCCTTCCTGCCGCTGAACCCGCTCTCACTAGGTTGCTGGTCACCTCCATGTGGCCGAATGGGCCGCTTCTCCACCCGACTGCTCAGCGGCCTTGAGCATAGCTGTCTGCTCCTCCTGTGACACGCTTTCCTCGCATGGCCTGGTGATCTCACTGGCTCTCTTCATGCCTCCGCTTTGTCTCAGCCTCCTGTGTCCCAGCCTCCGCCTCTTTCCCGTTTCCGAATATTGATGTGCCCCAGGGCCCTTTACCAGCTCCATTCGCTCCACGCGTGCTCTCATCTCATTCTTTCCCCTGGTTTTAAATACCAACTACGCGTGTGTATATATTTGTATGCCAAATGTATACCTCCAATCATGACCTTTCTCTCGAATTTCTGGTGTTCCTATCCAACTGCCTGTTAGGTATCTCTACTTGGATGTCTAATAGAAATGTCAAGTTCAATATGTCGAAAACCACACTCTTGACTCACTCCTTCCAGATCTGCACCTCCCCCAGGGTGATCCTTCTTAGCAAATGGAATCACCGTTCATCCAGTGTCACAGGCCAAAAATCTTGCTGTTAATCTTGACTCCTTTCTTCCGATTCATGAGGAATCCTGCCAACTTCTCACTGCCTCTTTACAGCCAGCTTTGTCCAAGCAAGCCACCGTGCGTTCTCACCTTGACCACTGCAGTGGTCACTAATCAGTAATGCTCGTGACCTGGCCCCTACAGCCGCCATAGCTTCATCTCCCACTTCACCCCTCTCTGACTCCACTCTGACGGGGTTCCCTGGTCCCCCCAAGAACACTTGCTTCTGCTCCTTCCTCTGTCTAGCATATTCTCACTCAAGATACCCATGTGGCTCACCCCATCACTTCATTCAAATCTCTGCATAAATGGCGTTCCCTAAATCCTCTGTTCCCCTGGTTACACATCTTAGTACTATTAACCCCACCGGACACGGCATATTTATTCAATTATGTCCCCACTACTAGAATTTAAGCTTCATGAGGTCATGGACTTAATATGTTTTGTTCACTCTTGGATTCTCAGTATTCAGAAAGGTGCCTGACACATAATAGGTGTTCAAAATATTTATTGAATAATAAATAAATAAACAACTTCCTTGTGAATTTTGGGTATGATAAAGGCAGGATATAAGACACGACTGACCCTTACTTGCCACCCTAGCTTTATATTTAGAATTTTAAAAATCCAGTATTCTCAAGTGTTCTCACTGGCCTTCTCTTTTCTGAACAATATGAACTTTTCTATAACTCTCCTAGATGTAAGTAAAGACAATGGAATGGAGGTTACAGTTATTAAAGTTACAGTGATATTGATCTTTTCCAAGCATGTATGATCATATTGCTCCTCTGCTTAAAACTCGCTGGTTGTTTTCCATTGCGCTTGGACGTAGTTTAAAATTCTTTATCATGGCCATGTAATCCGTCTCCAGCCTACTTCTGAACCTCACCTTGTACCAGAGCCTTTCTTGTTCACCTCACTGCAGTCACAGCAGTCTTCTCTGTGTTCCACCAGGGCACCAAGCTGGCTCCTGCCTCAGGGCCTTAGCACTTGCTGTTCCCTCTGCCTGAACACACTCCTCTCAGATCTATGCACAGCTGGCTTCTTTTCATTCAGACCTCAGCCTCAAAATCTAAACCCAAGGTGCCCTCCCCTGACCAGTCTGGTGAATATTATCTGCTCCCTTCTCTCATCCCAGGAAATCTGTACCTTTTGACTCTGTCTTTTCTTTTTATCATTATCTGAAATTATTTTGCTAATATTTAATTGTTTATCATCTCTATTCCCTACTATCATGTAACCTCCGGAGAACAGGGACCTTGTCTCCCTTTCTCTACGGTCCCTAGGCTGGAGTCAGTCTCAGAGCAAATGCTACAGGACTGTTTGCTGTAGAATGAAAACCTGGGCCATGTTTAGGACTGGTTGAGCCTCCATCAGAAAGCTTCCTTCCCCCTTCGATCAGTCAGGCCTGGCTGACTTGCAGCTGGTTAAGACTCTGGCCTCCCCCCTCGTTTCTCTCTGCCTACCCCTGCCCTCCCCCAGTACCCCACAAGCCCTTACCTTGATGGCCCCCGTGGCTATCTGGATATGGTGCAGCCGTCGCAGTGTGCTCTCTCTGTCGATGAAGTAGGAGGCTGCCAGCTGATGCAGGGTCTCCAGGGACACGGCCGAGCTGTTCCCACTGCCCCCGACTGTCGGGGGACTTCCTACTGTCTCTGCCTTTCGGCTCAGTTTCCGCTTGTCCACAAAAATGGTCAGGGACTCCTCTCCTGTAGCAAACAATGTGGGTTCATTGGTGAGGCCTTCTGCTCCCTCATCTCCTACCAATAAGACCATGAAACTCTTGGCCAGAATGGAAGGAGCTAAGGATGAGCCCACTTCTGCAGACAGCCTCTTTCCCAGCCCTTTCCATGTTTAGAAAAATCTCATCGGACTGTGTCATAGGACAGCAGGCGTCACTGAGACCCCCCCCTCCCTTTCCTTAGCTCTGAAAGTCTCCCCAAAGCTCATCTCCTTGTCACCCAGCTTATCCATGTAACACCCTCCTTTGATCTCTATCTCAGGCAATCTACCTCCATGGAGGAGATAAAATTCTTCCTCTCAAGTGGCTTATGAGAAGTTGCCATGGAAATTTCTGCTTCCTCCAAAAGGGCAGAAGAAGCCTTGAAGTTTAAGGTCCCCTCTCCCCATCAAGCACTCAACACCTACCACATGCGGCAGCTGCTCTGACCCTTTGGAAAGCTCCTTTTTGTCCACTAGACAGTGAGCTAAATGTTATAATAAATCCTGCTTTCTTCTCCCAGGACAGAGAGAGCTCTGCCTCTTCAGAGCTTCTGATTCTGCCCTGGGTCCTAGCCAAGGCTGCACCATCCCCACCCCCACCCTCACCTCCATCCAGCCCAGAATCATTAGAATTGGTTTGTCTGGTTACTGGTCTTTATAAAGAGGAGGCAGGAATTCAACAGACATTTCCTTCTTTGCCCAAGGATCTGACAACTGTTGCTACAGCAAATGTTGGGATGTGGAGAAGCTTTGGGGTTAAATGGCTCAGTCAAAGGGAAATTGGGAGCGCCCCCTGCTGGTAAAGGGTTAGCAGGCGTCTGCCTGTCCCCCAACCTCTTTACTCCACACCCCCTCCCCAGGAGGATGCTGAGAAGCAAACACTTATGTTTTAGGGTAAATTGGGATGTTAAGAAACTATACTGTTCTCGAAGGCACCAGAAAGGAGATGTTTCTCAGGCAATAACAGGCCAGGAAAAACCAAAGATCTAGGAAGACTATTGAAGCTATACTCAGTGGCCCTTAAAGCTATTTCAACAACCTGGCAAGGGTTCGTGCAGGATCACAGCGGTGCTTACCTCCAAGGGTGGCAGAGAGTAGGAAATGAGTGCCGTACTTTTTGATTAGGTTTTCGGTGACCTGTTGCAGGTTGGGTCTCCTTCCCAGGAGGCGGATATTCCGGATAAACTCTGGGGCAAGAGGCAATGGCAAACTGAAGAAGTCTTTCCTTTCCAGGGCCAAGCTGTTCACTTTCCAACGGGCAAACTCCCTGGAGGAAAAGTCAAGGGGTAAGGACAAGCTCATTGTGCTTTGGAACAAGAGGCCCACAGTCCGCAGTAGGTCATGTTCCCCCTCCGGGGAAACCCGCTCAGTGGGAAGGCCCTGTCGCGGCTGACCGCCCCCGTAACTCACTCTCGAGCCTTTCTCCTGGGGAGCAGCTGGTCAGCTCGTTCATATGAAGGTAGTCACGGCAGTAGTGTGGTCGGGGAACAAACAATGAAGATATTGGAACAGTGGTTTGCAGAGATAGGATCTAGTCACAGTTGGCCCCATGTGGGTGACTCACATCACCTGTCCTTACCTCAGTTACCCATTTATAAAGTCAGATGTTGGTCTAGAGCCACAGTTCTCAAATGTTTTAGTCTCAGGACCCCTTCACACTCTTCAAATTGATTGAGTCCTCCATATTTATGTGGCTTACATCTACTGATAGTTGCTATTTTAGAAATTAAAGCTGAGAAACATATTTAATTAATTCAATATTTTATTTAAAGGCAACAGTGGTAAATCCATCGCATCTCACATAAGTAACATTTTTATGACAATGACTGTAGGTTCTGAAACAAAACTAATTTAGCAAGGGTTATAGCATCGCTGCATTTTGCAAATGTTTTCACTCTCTAGCGGAGCAGGTGAGAGCTGCATTCTCGAATTTGCTTCTGCACCCGATCTGTTGTGATAACTGTGGATATTCCTCTGTGGTACCACACTAAACTCAACGAGCATAGTTTCTTAACAGCTAGTGCCAGTGTGCAGTCTGAACCCATATCGATGATACGTTAAAATCCAGTGTGCCACATTGCTCTTTGAGTAGATCTTTCTACCCTTCTTATTGCATAACACCATGCATTAGTCATCTGGAAAATATGGGAACACTGAGTTATTCAGATCTTCCACATTTTGACACTTTTCATTATATAATATCAAAACATTATATTCATTAATATTACCACCAATCTCATCAGAAAAGTCTTTAAATATTGGAAAGCTGTCAAGCTCAAAGTGACAAATAGGAGCTCTCCAAAACTCTCATTTTTGTTTGAAAGCTTCAATTTTATCATTGGTAATGAATACTGTTGGTTGTTTTCCTTAAAGAGGCAGGCTTCCCTTGTTCTTTTTGAGAAAATGTCTGCCAAACACTAAGTCTGAATAAGCATAGTTTGTCTGTTGGCTGTCAAGAAAACACTAGTTCCATGAAAAAAGTAGCTAGGTCAGCTCACAACGCAATCACAAAAGTCCTTGTCCCTGAGACAACCCTCATTCTTTCGTAGACTCAGGTGTGTCTTACGTGCACCTCCCATTTTATCATATAGAAGATTAAAAAGACATATACTCAAGGGTGAAGATCCAATTAATAAAGTGTAGTGCTTCCAGGGCATTCTTACATAAAACTGGTGTGTTTGCATGTGTGTGTGTGTGTGTTTAGGTGCAAGTAAGTAATCATGAGGGGTACATGACTACTAGTGCCATTTGCTGAGACGGCCTTTACTCCAACTACGATGCCAGAGGTTTCGTCCACCATTGTTTGTGGATCTTCATTGCAAATGTCAACATGGACATCCTGCAAGGACCTCAGGGCACCCACATCAGGAGAAGCCCTGCTCTCAAAGATGGTCAAGTTCCTTTCCAGTGCCACCTAGAATTTTAATCTTCATGCTTTGTATGCCACTGGACTGTTAGTATTTTACAGGGGACAGAATTCCAAGGGGAATCTTTGTCCTGAGATGAAATGTAAAAGATCGTATCCATTAGAAAGAAAGAAGTTTCCCATTGCCTCTTAAATTACCCCAGTGAAGACCAGCTCCACTGCCTTAGGAAACAACAAAATGTAACGTCTCCTCAATCTTGTCATCCACACCAACTCTTCTCATCATCACAGTGCTAAGCCTTGGTCTAACCATCCCCCCAGATCCGTGCAGCACAAATGACAGGGCTGCAGAAAAATAAAATAACTCAAAATAAAGAAATAAAAATCCATGCCCCATTTGAGGCTGTAGAATCCCCGCATCTAAATCTAGAGACTGAGACAGGGAGGAGGGGCACTAGCCAAACATTACCAGGGAAACAAAAAAAAGGGATGACTAATAATTTACAGTTCCAACGAAGTCTTTTAAAATTCCTGCCATGTGGCTCTACTTATCTAAGCAGGCAACTTCATAATAATACATTATTATTTATTTCCTTTGTGTATAAAATGCTAAACTTTAATAAAAGTGCAGGGTATTTTGTCAAAAGTGTTTTCTATCCCAAATCTCACTACCACGTGAAGAACAGGTGCTTGATCTCATTTCTAAATGGCTGGATGGCCAATGATAAGACATAGACTAGCTTAATGGATTAAAAAAACAAAGGCAAGATGCAATTACATAGTGCCTACAGAGACTCATTTCAGCTTTAAGGACACATATACTGCAAGTGAAGGAATGGAAAAAGATAGTCCCTGCAAATGGACACTAAAAAAGAAAAAAGCTGGGGAAGCTATACTTACACCAGACAAAATAAATTTTAAGCCAAAGACTGTAACGGGAGACAAAGAATGTCCTTATATAATGATAAAGATATCAATGCATTGAGGAGTCGAAGAGAAAACCCTTTGGAACCCTTCATGGAATTAAAATAATGGGAGAAGTGTCTAAAATGGTAAAAATGTGATCACAGATCTTATTAACTTGGTTCTTTCCAGCATCTAGAAACCTCAGAGGCAATACTGGAAAGCAGGCTGAGCTATGCAAAGAATAAATGGTCATTTCTGATTTTTAATTTAGTAGATTTTTTCCAGTAATAAAATAATCTAGGTTTCTTTTTCCCCCAGGAAAAGGTTATTTTCTACATATCAATTAATTAACACACACTACTTCAATGAAGCCTTTGTCTTTGTTTCAATTAAGATACCAAATAAATCTCCATTTCACTTTAGCCATTTCTCTTAAAACCTTCTCTCCCTGTGTTTGCCTTGCAGTAAACAGTCTGAGAAAGCAAACATCTCGAATGCTAGGGAAGCCCCTGTGGAAAGCCCCTTTGCAACAGCAGAGGCCGGTACCCAAGGGCTCACAGGTTAAGCCAAAGGGTGACCAGAGCTCTCAGCTGTGGATCTCCCTGTACCAGGTGTTCATGCTGCCTCCAAAAGGATGCAGCCGTAAACTGCTACAACTAACAGAAGCTTGTTCCTTTCCCATTAAGTTTCACATTAACCCAGAGCGACAACACATATTTTTGTCAAAGGCTTATTAACATACCCGTAAAATGATTAATAACAACCAAAACAAAGATGAGGAAAGGTGTAATCCAGTTTGGAGGGTAAAACCCGGCGTGTGAAATAAAGCAGCCAGACACACGACACTCCGAAGATTTTAGCTCTAACTCAAAATCTCTATCTCTAGCTATGTTCTGAAGTGTTTGTAGTTATCTTTGTCCCAAACTGCTTAACGCTAATGGTCCAGATTGTCAATAAATGATGCTTCTGGTTGTACATGAGGTTAGGGATTTTCCCAGAATCCAAAGAGAGCAGCAGGAGGAGAGCTGAAGAGTTGTGCCAAGCCTCGGGCAACAGGAGCTCCAGGGGGCTTTGGGCCTGGGCCTGGGCCAGCTCTGGGTTTGCAGCAAAAAGGTCTCCATGACAATACTAAGTGACTCAAGGTGTTTCTAATTTGAAAGATGTAAATGAAAAGGAATGCCTCCTGGTCGCAGCTGCTGACTGTGATGGCAGCCACCATTCCGCAGCCCTGTGCTCCTTCATGTCACCCAAGGTCAATGAGAATGCTGCCAGCAAGAGTCCCCCACAGGGTCCCAGCTCCTGGCGATTAAAGACTCAGAGAGAGCACAGTCGGGGCCTTCGTCCCAGGTGCTGTCTCCAGGGGCTGCCCGCTGAGCTACCACTTTCCGGGCTTGGAAACTGAGAACATTGATCTGGCCCCCATGAAGAGTCATTACCTATGAAATCTCCCTCCCCAGGAAGCCTTAAGGGAGAGAGTATTTAAACAAAAAAATCCATAGTTTCAGAACAAAAACAAAGCTATACCTCAAGCGAGGCTGACGCGTAGCCGTCATGAATGCAGCCTGCAGTGTGGGCAGCCGTGCCGAGCTCCGAACAGCCGGTTCCTCTGTTCCCCGCTTCTGATCGACAGATCTTTCCACCTCTGGGTGGGAAGCCCGGGCAGGCCCATCTCCAAGGCCACCGATGTGGGAATTAGAAGAGGCACGTTTCCTGTACCCTGAATGCGCCCCGCCCGCCCCGCTAGGGCGCCCCTTCAGGCCCGACACCCGTGTCCATGTGGCCCTGAGCGCCGGGGGCCCGTTTGTTCCCCCTGAGCTGGACTCCAGGCCGGTTTGCAGCGGAGGGAATCAATGTTGCTTCCAGCAGAGCCAACCAGTCACCACGTGCCAACTCGGTGGCACTTCTCAGAATAGCGCCTGACCTCTGAAGAGCTGGCAGAGGTCCGAAGGCAGCCGCGGAGTGCGGGCGCCCAGCCCCAAGCACCACTTGGAAAACTGGCAGAAAGAATGTGCTGCCCTGGTGGGGGCTAGTCCCCTGCCTTGACCTATTTCCAAGAACCTCTGTTTGCGGGGCACTTGCCTCCAAACGTCAGTGTTCAAAGGGGACAGCGGTGCTGAAAGGAACTGACCTATGGATTCTCCAAACGGTTATTTTGGTATGACCCATATTGGGAAAGAAAAAATATCACTGGTTTTCCTTGAAAAATTAAGGAAGACACATGACGGGTTATTAAATAAAATATTTAAGAACTTTGAAGCAAAAAAGATGGATTGGTCTTAAGCCAAGGACACGGTTTTCTTGTCATTTTTCCTGTGACTTGACTTTGTCTATGTTAACTGTCAACTAGTGTCCATGGGGACATCCTCACATACCAGCCAGTTCCAGATAAATGCAAAAGTCTTTGTTCTCAAAACCCACCTTCCTTTTGCAGAGTTGCCTTTCCCCAAATAGCTTGACTTGCCAGTTTGATGCGGGAGTCCCAACAAACCCCGCTGATTATTGTAGCACTGAGTTCCAGACACAAAGCGGCCTTGTCTTTCTTCATTTTCTATCAATAGACCGCACATCTTGGGCGAGGGCTTCCAGCACAGAACCCAACCCAGCAAGCTAAGACGTTACTACTTCTCTTTTTCACAGGGCTCACACCCTTTCGTCTTGACAAACTCACAGGAATAAGAACAGCCAGAGCCACATACACATTGAGGAATGTTGGTTGCTTACCACAGCTACTCGGCTAAGAGGGTTTCATGTTCTCTAACTGGACATTTTCAAGGCTGGGGGAGCTGTCACGTGTTGGCTCCTGTTTAGAGGCAGTATTTCTAGACATCACACCATTAGGAGATGTCTATCTCAACAACAGATCACTGTTATGTACTTGGCTATTAGAGCCTTTACTGCTATAATGAACAGGACATGGCTAATCTGAGCTATAAAAAGAAATTATAATAAACACCATAATCTCTTATATTTGTGTAGAGCTTTCCTTTAGGTTTTTAAAAAAATTGTAGCCAATTTTCACACATGCTCAATTATTCTATCTATATAAAGACCTTGGAAAAGAGAAAGACGAAATACCATTATTCAACTGTTAACTTTTACAGGTTAACAAATGAGGTGACAGAGAAACTGAGGAAGTAACCCAAGTCTCAATTGATCAACGGTAGAGTGTGATGAGATCCCAGACCACGCCACGAATTATTTCTTTCCTTTGTCTGTGACCTGTGTGCAAGTTCAGAAACTGTACACCTCTGTCACAATGCTCAGGAAATTCTTTAGCCTTATTTACCACTGTGGCTGGGAGAAATCCACAGGTAGGAAGGCTTCGATCCAGGAGCCATTTGGTTAAATAACATCTGGGCCCTGCAACCCTGGGAGCACAGGAGCAGACTGGAGGCCAGCCCTCCCCTGATGTCCACTGCCCCGTCCCTCCCCGTGTCTGGAAGAATTCAGGAAGCCAAGCTTGGAGGTACTTTACCAGCCTGCTGTGTTCTCAAACAACGGCCCGTAAACAATGATTGGCCAATTTCATTCTAATCTTCCCAATTTTGCTCTAATTAAAATCAAGCTGCAGCTTTCAAACAGTTTAATTAAGGCTGATTGGAAGAGATAGGGAGGGGAGATTCAAGCTTAAAGGAGAGGAAGAGACCAATGTTTGGGGAATCTCACACTGCCCTGTTGGGGCTCAGGGACTTGGAGAGGGCACGGAGAGTTGTGTAGAATCAACATGAAATGCAAACAGACAGGTTTGAATGGAGACCAGTGAATCTGTGAGAAGAGAAGGAAATGAAGAGGGAGCTAAGATCTGTGTTTTCCCAGGTACAGAAACCCCAGCTCTGCCCTGACCCCCCAACCTGCTCCCCTCCACTCCTCCATTCATCTGTGGAAATGGCTCTGGTCACCATCTTCACCTCCCTTTGTCTTTGCCTTTGCTCAGCAATCAGACAGCCTGTGCTATGCTTGTCCCCCCCAAATGTCAACGGGCTTCCCATTGTCTACTAAACTCTAAGAGAATCCCCTAGACTAGCCGTTCCTTCCATTATTCTACAAGTTTATCCCTTTTGCAATGAGATAACCCTTCTGGTACTTGGGTGCATTTACTTTTTACATGGGACACTTTCCTTTGAAATAAATATTTTTAGTTCTTTAATACAGTTTCCAGATCCCTAGGCCCTTATGGTCAACCTTCTCTGCTTGAAACATAGCTAGTGAATATATTTCTTTTTTAAATGGCAGCCCCAGTTAAACACAACCCGGTGGGTGTGTTCTGAGCCACCAAGAGTACACTAGGATACAATATCTGAATATGTGCGTCATTACCATCATCATTATAACTATCATCATAATGCCTCTTTCAGTGCCTCTTTCACTATAACTATCAACACAGTGCCCGGTGTTGCCAGGCTTGGAATCAGACGCTTTACAAAAATTATCAATCATCACCACAACCTTACAAATGCAGTGGTTAGATTGACTCCTCATTCTAGTCTCTATTAGAATGTCCCTCGACATGTGACCTTGCAGTATCACTCACTCGTATGGATGGAGCTTATTCCCTCCACCACTGATATTGGACTCGGCTCTGAGACTTGGATTTGGACAAAGGAAGGTGGACCGCGTGCCGGCGCTGGGCCAAGGCCTCCAGAGGCCTTGGCGATTCCACTCTCTTGCATCCCTGCGCTCGCCGTGAGAGTTGCTTTCCCCAGTAGCTGCAGGTGCTGCCCTTTGGGCCTGGGCCCCAGAATGAACATCGCTGGAGTAAAGACCTAATGTCCCCCTTACGGACTTGCATCCCGAAGCGGAGGTAACCAAGCCAACCTGCAGAGGCATGAGAATAAATGATTCTTGTTTTCAAACCCACAACTTTGGCGTATTGGGATGGTGCGCTAACCAACTGAGCTACCTGGCCAGGGCCATTGTATTCATATTTTAAAAGACAAAAGTATTCTTGGCTGAAAGTAATGTTATGATCAACCAAACCTCACATTTTTTTCAACCCCAGATTTCTTTTTTTCACAGCTAAGTCAGGTTTCCTATATATCGTATTCGTGAAGTTGACATTTTGAATTTAAAGTTAGGGCTTCGCATTTCACCCTCTTCTTGCACTCTGCCCCTTGTGGCAGAGACTGGAAAGTTCTTCTCTAAGCTGCCCCTCTTTCCCTCCTAACTCCCAGACATCCCCCCAGCTTCCTCCGTGTTAAGTGTAGCCATGTGACTGAGCCTAGGCCTAGCCCATAAGACCTGCCATGAAATCTTTCATGCTCTCTTTCTTTGTCCACCAGGACCCGGAGGGGGACTCTGAGGCCCCCAGGGTGACTAGCTAGAACAAATCTTTGTCCCGAATGAGTTCATGAAGCAATCGCCTTTTAACCCTTCCATAAATTGCACTGGAACGTGACATGAGCAAAACTAACAAACAAACGAAAACTTTCATTCCGTCACTGAGAGCTGGGGACTGTTCGTATCTGCTTTAACCTACTCTGAATGATGCCACCTCAGTTATGTCAATCTCATACTCCAGTCTGGCAAAATGATCTTCAGTCTTGATTTTACTGGCTGTCTAGATTTCGGTCCCTTTCAGTCACCTGACTTTTTATTGTCTATGTGGTCAAACATCCATGCCCCCATTTCTCCTCGGTAACATCCCCCTACAGAGCCTCTCTTGTTTTCTCTGTCTAGGTGGGAAATGGTGTTGGTCTTGAAGCCTTGACTTTGATGCTCTGGGATCGTGGTGTGTGAGTCATCTCTGCAGGGAAAGCACCTGTCACTGTTAGGATTTATTTTGAACTATCTATAACTATAAAATCAATGGCTAGACGAACGCAGGCTACAGTCCGGGAGAGTAGTGTGCAGATTTTAAGTGATAAATCTGATGAATGTATGGAAATTGCAGTAGGAAGAGTTTAATTGAGTAAGACTGCCCCATCTCCCTTTCTTCTTTATCCACTAACTCCCTTCATTTTCTCTTTCCTTCTCAGGATTCCCTACACTACTGTTTTCCACATGCACTCTCAGGAGACCCATCACAAAAATAATGAGCATTTATCTTGAAAGAAACCAAATTTGCTTTTTAGTTATCACCAAAGAGTTCTATAAAAAAGGTCCATTTCTCTACCCATTTTACTGATAAGAAAACTGAGGCACAGATGCAAATAACTTGTACAAGTTCACACAATTAGAAGTAGCAGGACTGCAATTTAAACCCACATGTATGAGTCCAGAGCCTGGAGTCCCAACCACTCGCTTACTGCTTCATGCACTCCAGTCGCAGGGCATCCCATTCCTTCTGAATGATTTCCTTCTCTTAGCGCATCCTTATATGTGGCTGATGGCGTACTGGGAGCTGGAGATGTAGATATGATATAAGACGTGTTTTTTGCTCGAAGGAGCTCAGAGCCAAGTGAAGAACAAAGAGAGTTAGGAAAAGGAAGGGAGGGAGGGACAGAGGGAGGAAATCAGATTGAAGGGAAATCATAAGTAAGAATAACTTTTCAAGGAGTCAAAAAAGACTTCAGAGAGAGGTGATATTTAAGTGGGTTTGAAAGGCGAGTAGGAGCTCGGCTGGTGGAGAAAACGGAAGGGGCTTTGCAGGTAGAAGGAATGGGACTGGACAGACACATGGCTCTGAAGGAGCCTCCGTGTCTGGGCCAATCCAGAGATGTTCACAGAGACTGGAACAAGAAGAAATGGTGCGGTAGGATCAGTGATGCAGTCAGTGCCGTTGAATATTTGTTAAAGTAGTGAAAGGGTGAGTTTGGAAGGGACTTTCATTCTAAAACAAACAAAAACAACGCATTTGGGTTTTATTGTTTGGGCACCAAGGGACCCACAGGAGACTTTAGGTAGGTTGGATTGGAGAGGAGAGAGAAGTCCAAGTGGTAAATGATGAAGCCAGGAGAAGAGAGAGACTGGATTCTGAGATAGAAAACCACTCCCATGGCGGGTGGGGGTGGGGAAGAGGTAGGAGCTCCAGCAGCCTGGTGGCTGGTCACACCAGGGAGCACAGCAAAGGAGACAGGAGATACAGATAGTAAAGTAGGAAACAGGACGAGTGCTGTGTTGGCTATGATTCTACCACAGAAACCAAGTCGTGCTTGGGGCTGTTGGATGGAAATTGGCTTTGTGAACACGCAGGAATGGAACTGCTCAGGCCCAGGCCTTCCTGGGGATTTGTAGACTGCTTGTCTGCATTGGGTAGGAAATAGCTGGTTTTAGATTCAAGCAGCAGGCATCACTGGGTTCTGACACTGTCACCTACGTCACCGGGCTTCCTTCCACACCCATGGGCTGTTTTTGCAGTTTTGGCCTCTTGTCCCAGGCCAACCACTGTGTCTGTGGTTCCCAGACTTAGTCTCCTGGCCTTCAGCCGCCCAAATGGACACCACCCTACTAAGTGGTCACAGAAGACTAAGGACTGTGTTCTCAGCCTCTAGAGCCACTTCTTCCATTGAGTCTCCTTTGGGCATGAGTTTCTAGCTGACATTCAAGGACTTGCATACCCGCCTTTTGCTCCACCGTCTTTATCAAGCTCACCATTTGGAACAACCACAGAGCCAGCTGAGCGAGAGGCTGCCTCACCACGCTGGAGTTTACCTCTGTTACTAGTAAACCAACTATGGAGCTTATGTCGAGGGATCATTAGGCGGTTCCATGCCTACGTGGATCCAGGGGAACTCACTCCCCAAAGAGCCTTTCTTCCTGTCCCTTCGCCGTCACCAGCATGTCCCCAGATAAGGCTCAAAGTCTCCTGGTGCACAAGGAAAATGAGAATTTTCCCGGCACTGGGGCTGGTAATGAAGACTTGGAGCAGGGCTGGTTCTGGGGACCAGAGCTCCTGTCTGGCCAGTGAAACTTCTTGCTCTGACTCATTCTGACGTCCAGAGCTTGTTTGTTCTTTGCAGGCAGAGGGAGAAAGAAGCACATTTCTGGGCTCAGGGGAGAGCCTGACACTGTGTGCAGAATCAGGGGCAGAGGGGAAAACACAGTGGGCAGCGAGAGCTCTGCCTGATTACTGCATTGTCACCAAACCCTGTCCCAGTATAAAATCCCCAATATACCTACAAATCCTGAAACTGACTCGGGAGACCAGCCCTGGGTCTCGTTCACAGCTCCATTGGAATCCACAGTGTGCTGTGCATGCTGAGGGCAATCGGGGGTGTGACCCAGAGGACATACCAATCTTGTCACTGTAAGAAACTCCAAATTTACCAAGTAGCCCAACAAGCAGAGGTTATTTGCAGCACCAAAATTTCTTCTGGCTTTGTGAAAATATCCTTGAAATAGACGTCACTTCCAAGTAGATACTGGTGTTTATAGATCAGTAGCTATCTGATCCTAAAGTCAGAGGCTAAAGACTGACTCCACACTGAAGCTTTATAAGCCAGGCAAAAAATAAGACACTGTATTTTGGAAATGGCATGCAGTATCCTCCAGTAGAGGATTCGAGTTACAGAAATTCAGTTTACACCACACCCTATGGAAACACGCTGGCCGTGGAAAACCGACTCGTACAGAGTTTGCCATGGGTGAGCTGCTCCAGGCAGGTTCATCTGTAGCTTCCTCCCATGGAGGGTTCCCAGGATCCAGGTGCAGGTGGAAGGCCGGTGGAGAGAACCACAGGACCTTTGCATGGGATGTGCCACCCTCTAGCCCCTTGAGGCCCACCTTCTGCCTCCCAAAGTTCTGTTGGAATGCCACCAAGGGGAGCAGGAGGGACAGGGCACAGGTGGTTACACCTGGAGGCACCATTTTCCCCTGGGCGGTAAGAATCCAGGCTCAGATCCTTTACTTCATTCAATAATAACAACTTAATGGTCAGGTCCTCTATTGTATGGGCTGAGTGCTGGCTCTTCTTCTTACCAGTCATGTGACATCCTCTAAGTCTCAATGTCTTTATCTGCAATGTGTGTGTAAAATAGCATCTCCCTTGTATAAGGATAATTATATATCACTTAATAAAATGTTGGGCATATGATGAGCACCCAATATATATTAGCTATTATTATTTATGTTATTAATGTTTCATAGTAAAAAGAGAGTCGTCTGCGCTCTTTCCCTGAGTTAAACAGAAACTTTGGCCAACTGACTTGCCTTCCTAGAACCATCTATTTTCTTTGCACCCTTCCTCCTTTTGTCCCACAGGGAAATGGAGGAAGTTGGTGACAGGCGGCTGTCCTGTGGTCCACGTTTCAATACTGTGTCGAGTCCATGCGCCAAGCTCCCTGCTCACAAAAGGCTCCTGTCCCTTGGATACCATGCCCCCCAGTGGACAGTGGCTCTGAGGGTTTCCTGTCCCTCACTCGTGGAGTGCCATCTGAGGCCACGTGGCAGCCCACCCACACCACAGCCATGCCCTCTGCAGTTGCCTCACTAGGATCGGGCAGATCGGGCCCATGGACCAGGGGCTCCAGTTGTCTTTAATTCGAGTCAGGGATGGATTGTGAGGGTAGGGACCCGGTCCAAACCTTCATCTCCGGCGCAGCTTTAAGGTAGCAAATCTGTCCCACTGGCCCTCAGCGCCTTGTGAGCACACTCCCCTGTTTCCAGTCCCAGAGGCGAAGACAGTGACAGGCACAGGAGCCAGACCCCACACACCGCACTTTCCTGCTCCCAGGCCACTTCCAACCACTTGCCCCAGGGCCTCTCCTTGAGGGCAGCGCTCCTGAGGCCCGGGCTGTACCCCATTCATGCCGTGTCCCCAGCACTTGCGGAGTGGCCAGTACCCAGGTGCTCAATAAATGTGCCCAGTAAATACAGGCACCGTGTGCCACTCACTGTTTTGAGCTTTCTCTGGACTGAAATAATTTTCTTGTGGGAGATGTGGGAAGCCCTGAGGTGGGATAAATGTGGCAGAAGCTGAATAAAGAAAAAAAATTGAGATTCCCTGACCCAGAAAAAGCTCTTCTCTTGGGAAGAAAAAAAAGAAGAGCAGGAAAAAGAAGAGACCACATGACTAGCCAGAGTCCCTGTCTGCCTGCACCTGTGTCGTGACAGTTTCTAGGTGAAGCCTGCCTCATTCCCTGCTACGTGTACATGTCTCTAAGTAGCAATTCATTCATGAATAAAATTAATTATTTCTCAAAGCAAAAAATTAATCCTCTATCTCTCTGCCTGACCGACTCAAGATCTCTCTACTAAATCTCAGTGGAAAATAAAACCAGCTCGGCCTTCCGCCCCGGCCATCCTGCATTCTTCTTTCACCTCTTGCACCTGTCTGTTGCCTCATTTATTCTTTACAGACAATCGTTGCAATCCAATTTCAAGCCAGGGGAGAAAACCCAGGTATAGCCCCAAAAGGCATGGGGAAGTGTGGGGTGAGAGTCATTTTGTCCTGGGGGACCCTGGGACTGGCTCCCTGGGAGTCATTCTGACGGGCACCGAGGGCCGAATCTACCCCTCAGTTACCGAGCACGTCCTCAGTGCGCCCCTCCCGCAGCACTTGGGATTGGACATGCCCATGTGTTTTTCGGGGTGTACGCTGTCACTCAAACCGGGCTGCTGAATTCCCAGAAATCACTGAAGCCCTGTCCTCTGTCTCTCCTAGCCTGCTGTGGCGCCCAGAATGCTCTGCACAAAGAAAATACTCCATGAATACCTGTGGGAGGACCGAGTGAGCACATGCTAGGGGTGGTAAGTTTCTCCTGAATTCCACTTTTTCAGCGTAAATGGTGCTGGAGTTTCAGTTGAACCTGTCGGTTTACAGGATCTTAAAGCACTGCGTGCCATGTCCTCACTCGGGGAACAGTCACCCACGAGGGGAATGGGCCCTGCCCTGCCTTCTGCAGACATGCAACGGCTTTTACTTCATTTACTAGCCCCTCCAGGCGAGTGTTTTGAAACTGGGTCCTGGAAGAAACCAATGTCTAAGGGAGCCTTTTGGCATCTTGGAGGGACGAGATACGGTGGAAATAACACAGCGGGGCAGAACAGGGGGACAAGGACCCAGTCACGGGCATCTTGACATTGACATCAGACATGTGGGACTGGCTGCGCAGTTCCCGAACCACCCCTCTGTCCCCGTGCCTTTGGGTATCCTGTCGACCACGCCATCCGCCAGGCTGTCCGCCTGGAGAGTCCCACTCATCCGCCTGGGTTTGGCCCACACGCCGCCTTTCATTCCAGCCTCCCGTGACCTTTCCTTGCCGAGTGACCTAGCACTTTCTCCAGATGTGCTTCTCTGTAAGTTCCCTCGGATCAAGAATGGTGTCCTCCTTGTTCATGGTTTATTATCAGAATCTTCTCGAAGCAGGAGCACAGAGTCGGCCCTCAAAATTGCTGATTGAATGAATATTGTTCTTTGTAGACCCTTGAACTATAGTTCCTTGTTTTGTGCCATTTCTCAGTCAGTCCTTTGTGCACAACGGGAGCTCCATGTAGGTCTGCTGCGCAGGTGTGTCATCTTCCATGACAGAGATGGGGACAGGCCTCTGCAAGGCCTGAGTCCTGGGCCCATGCCCTTGTGGGGCTCATCTCCAGATGCTTCTGGAATGAAACCCCTTGGGAGAGATTTCACGCTGGTCTACCATCTAGATGACATATGCCATGTCAGCGGTATTGTACATTTAGCCAGCACGGAACTCTTGATTACAGCAAATTCTCACCATTTTCTTCTGTCCCTCTCACCTCTGTGGCCTGAGAAAGTGCCTGTGACCAGGACTGCAGGCTCATCAGTGCCGTATCGCCTCTCATTTTGCTCTGTTTTCCTCTGGTTTGTGCACCATGCCTTTCTCTCCTTCCATCCCAATGGACTCCTTCGTTGTCAAAATAGAAACCCAGTGAGAAGTTGAGACCAACCAGTTTACTCGCGTGATGGTCATTTTCCAGGAGACCTCCCCTCCTTCCCTGCCTGTGGCACCCGCCTGAGAACCGGGGCTCCCCTCGTGGTGCCCTGCAGCTGTGGGGTGGCCTTTCTCTACTCCCGTAGCTGTGATGAGTGCCTAGGAGATCGCTGGGATTCACCCAGGCAGACCGAGGTTGCCTTTGGTGGTCGTCTATTTACATGGACTGTGATCTCTTAATTAGAGATGGTGCCTCTTCCAGGGTGTGCTGTTGATCCAAATCCATATTTGTTAGTCTGCGAGAAGTGGTCAAATGATAAGTCAGCTTGGAGCTCCTCCGGTGATTGCTTCCACAGCTGCTCGCTGCTTCCTCGCCTCCCCGTCTCCCAGGAGGCACCCACAGGCCTGTTCTAGGCCCTCCTCTGCTCTTACATTTTTCTCCCAGCTGCCACATCCATTCTTATGAGTTCATATGCCTTGGCACTAATAACTCCTAAATTTAACCTCCCTTGATTGCGATCCTGTTTCATTTGTAATATCTTCTGTCAATATTCTCACTACCTTCAATGCATTGTGGGAGATGTTGCCTTCCCACAAAGCCTTCTGTCTGTCCACCCTGGTCATTCCTGCTCTCCTCTTGGT
Source organism: Miniopterus schreibersii (assembly GCF_964146895.1). Lineage (NCBI taxonomy): Eukaryota > Metazoa > Chordata > Mammalia > Chiroptera > Miniopteridae > Miniopterus > Miniopterus schreibersii. Next base: position 18,564,235 of record NC_138119.1, on the reverse strand, counting down.
CTCCCGAGCACTAACCAAACACAGGACTTCTCAAGCTTTAACATCATGCTGTTCGTCTGGCCTCTTGTGAAAATGCAGATCCTGATTCCGTAGGTCTGGGGTGGAGCCCTGTGGTTTTTACAAGCCCCAGGTAAAGGCCAAGGCTGCTGGGTCACAGACCACACAGGGAACAGTCTGGGTCAAATACTTGTTTTCCTATTTCTCACTTCCCTCACACGTAAGCTATTGCCATATCTTATTTTCCATCCTGGTGAACTGCAAACTGGTTTTCTTTTCTAAGGGTTACTGTGCTGGTGCCTGCTGAAAACTTCTTTGGCCTTAACTGCCCCTGCTCACCACATCTTCTGATTCTGCGCCTGCTAGTCCTGTTGGGTGTTTCCAGGCGCACCTGCTAAAACACATTCCTGCCTCAACACCTCCTACGTTGGGGCACCACTCCACCCTCTTGGCCTTCAGCTTTGTTCTTCTTTGGTTCTCAAAATTTACAAACTTTGCCCAGAATATGATCAGAATGTCTTTTTTTGGTCAATGAAGATATCTACTTAATGTATTATGTTTTGTTTATTTTCCTCCCAAAAGACTTCTATTGTATCCCCAGATCCTTCCTTTCTAAAAAAGAGGCAGCCTAGAAATGGAGGTAATGTTGACGAAGGTCAATAATTTGGAATTATACCCAGCCTTGTTTTCCTCCCAACCACCATGTTATACTCATGGTTCTGTAAGGTTTCTAACTTTCTCTCCTAATTTTAATTTATTCTTTCCGAGTTTTAAGTGTTTCATCATAGTGGCTTGGATTTTTTCCAATCCCATGATTATCTCTCTATTAAAGCCTTAATACAAAAAGAAATAAAAAAAAAAAAAAAACCAGACTGCTCATTACTTTGATTTGTAGCAAAGAGAGAATGGAACATTACTGCTAGAGTGTTTCGAGAAACCATATTTACATTTGCATCAGCTCAATTTAGGTGCCTGATTAGGTTGCGTGTTATGATGAAGATGCACTTACCAGTCAGAGGGAAATGGCGTGGTCTAGAGTAATGAGCAGGAGACTTCAAGTCAGGAGCCCCGAGTGCTATTTCTGGCTGTGACACTCTACCTCTATGACCTTGAACAAGTAAGTCTGTCTCGTTGCCTTGGACCCTAATAGCCTCCATCTACCTCACAGGGCTGCTGTGAGAGGTTCATCACCTAAGTGTTTATTGCAATAGGAGCTATGGAGTGAAGCAAGGGAGGGGGATTGGGGGTCACAAATGGAATTGGAGATGGGATTTCTGCTCTGATAGCTCTTACCACTAGCCTGTTAATACACAGTGTCTGAGAAGTGGGCCGACTGCCCAGATGTTGGTCAGACAGGGCTGAGGACATGCTAAGAAGTTGGGTAGTGAAATGTAAAAGCTTGCCAAATATTGGGTGAGATGGTCAAGCCATCCTGTTATTTAGGAAGGCTTAACAAGAGTACATATAGTCTTTCTTCTCATAATGGTGCCATCCTGAGGCTGTTCATGTCACCCCTGGGACTAGGACTGGCAGTGAGGAACTTCTGTAGGGCATCTTGAGGAAGGCCTGCTTGGTTGGCAATCTCTGATTTTGGGAGAAAGATCTTTTCCTGTGGAGACTCTAAAACATGCTGGGACCATCTAGCTCCCTCTGTTAAGCCCGCAAGACCAGGAAGAGTATGCCCAGAGAAGGTCCATTCATTCTTTAGTTGAGTTCCTCTCCCAGCAGAAAGACAGATTGAAGGTTAAAGGTTAGTACGCTTTAAAAAAAGAAAGAAAAAAGTGCAATTTGCTTTCTTTCTTACATAAGTTGTTTAAAGCTTAGCCCTCAGCAGACATCACAAAGATAGCATCCAGGGCTTTTACCTTGTTACCATTCTTGTACTGGCTAAAATTGGTTGGGCATAACCTAATAATGATAGGTAGTATTTATCAAGCAGTGTTCGAAGTGCTTTACATCAACTAACACATTTAATTTTTACATTAATTTATTAGGTGGACACCATTTTTGTCATATTTACAAAGAAAGAAATTGGTGAGCAAAGAAATTAATAATTTGCCCAGCATGACTCAGCTAGTAAGCAGCAGCTCCAGGCTTAGAACCCAGGTCAGCCGCTCCAGAACCTTCCCTCTGAAGCATGTATGCCTACATGAAAACAAACTTGAAATGGAGAGAGCAGGAAACTCTGGGGGCCCATGCTAAGAAAGATCAGAGCTATTCTAGAACAACCAGACATCCCCTCAAAGTGAGAGCATGTGCTGATATCCCAACAATAATATGTGGGACTCAGAGCTTAGTATGAGAACCTTGTTGTGCGCTAGTTCTGATCTGTTCAGAAGGGAGGGAGGGCCCCCTCCTGATGCGAGAGAGCTTCCTGGGATCTGCACCAAACACTCCAGCCTGGTAGAAAGTCCTATTCTTCCCCCTCACAGTCCATCCCCTTTCTTCTATGGAGAGCACACATGAATACCATTTACTTTCATGGATCAAAAGCTTTCTTAAAGAATTGAATGGAAGGCTAATTCTGTTTGAGTCTCAATATTGCACCACAGAACATTTCTGATACTTTCTGCCAGCTTTTTCTCTCTCTGCCCTCTGGATAAAATGTCCTTCTGGTCATTGGGGTGACCCTCTATGTGTATTTTACCAGTTTTCTGTGACCCTCTTTCATCAGAGGAAGCCAAGTCTTGAATTTGCCACTAGAGATAAAGGGGAAGGGATAAGAGTGAATTCCCACAGGGATAATAAAGCCCCTACAACAATGTCCATGGAGCCACCACTCCACTTGATAACTAAAGGCACAACTCCCAGAATGCTCCTGGAGCAGCCATGTGTGACCATTCTTTCGCCCCCCACCAAAGGGTCACAAATCAGAATGCTGCACGCCTGTCAGAATGACTGGTTACTGTTTCCCCAAGTACAGGTTCATGTGCAATAACTGACCCCAGAGAAGCAGAATGGCACCGTGTAAGAGCTTGTCACATTAAATGATCAGAAATCCATTACCGGCTGATAGAACGGTTGATGGTGCAGAAATGCTTACAGACCCTCCTCCCCATGGGCCAGCTCTGAGCCGCCGCCAGGCCCTCCTGGCTGCCAGGCCGGGGCTGGGGCTCCATGAGGAGAAAACTCTATCGAAGAAGGAAACTATGGTCAATTCCCTCCAGTTCCTACAGCCCTTGGAAGTGGATGGTGGTGTAGGGATTCTCAGCCTGACGTTTCAATTCCAATATATACTTTTTAAAAATATATATTTTTGTGATAACCGTGCTTCTGAAAGATTTGGGGTAAACTGAAAAATCTAAGGCAAATTAAATCTTATTTTCTTGGACTGGAGGAATTTGCGGCTTAAACACATTCAAGGGTGGACTCTCTCTCTCCCTCGCTCAGCTCTCTCTCCGAAGGATGGGAATATAAATTCTTTGATAAAGAGATGCATCACCCTGAATTTATCTTACAGAAGTTTTGCAGGCAGAGTATGTCTAGTTTCTTATAGATTTGCTGATAGTCGGGTTGAGGGGTTCTGCTCATCTCCTTTCCCCTAAGCAGTGCTAACTCAGCCACTCCCAGCCTGAGATGGCCATGCTCGGCCTCAGGGGCCCTGTGTGAATCTCCACTATAGTCTTCGGAGGGTGGCAAGGACCAGACCCGCCGAAGCAGAGAGCCTGAGCTCCAGTCCCTCCCAAGGCCAGACTGGATCTAAGCGCAGTGGCAGAGAAATGGCCTGACAGGTGAGCTGGGCAGGTACTCCTGCGGCAGGATTTTGTTTCTGTGTACCTCTGTACCCATGAAGCACCAGCCCCTCAAATACCCGATCGTGTCCCTTCATCGTCTGCATGTGCCTACGAGAATCATGTGCCAGGAGACAGACCTCTATAAATGTCTGCTCTTACCATGTGGGAATCTTCCAGTGCTTCTAATACCCGAAAACCTTATTTCTGAGACCCCATACTGACATAAACAGATGCCATGGTTATTGCAGAAGTTTAAAAAACAAACCTCTTGGAAATAGAAAAATGTCTAAATATATTTTAAGAGCCCAAATTCTGGAGTCTGACTAAAATCCTGGCTCACCATTGACTAGCTGTGTGCCCTTTGGCGAGTTCCGTAACTTCTCTGGACCATAATTTCCTCATCTGTAAAAAGGGAGACGAACTGTTCCTCCAGCAGAGCTGCTGCACTGTCTCGGCCGGGTGGCTCCGCTGGTTGGAGCGTCCCCCCAAACACCAAAAGGCCGGGGGTTCCATCTCTGGTTGGGTCATGTTCCGAGGCAACCGATCGTTGTTTCTCTCTCACATTGATATTTCTCTCTCTCTCCCTCTCCCTTCCTCTCTCTAAAATCAATAAAAATAAAATAAAATAACCAAGTTAATGTACCTAAAGTGCTCGATCTAGCAAGAGGTGCACTTGTGGGAGCCCCGAGGTGAGGATTTCAAGGCGCCTCCTGCTTTGGAAGTGCTGATCCAGCAGTGGGGATTTTTGTCCCTGCTTTGTCCCTTGTCTCGTGGACCAGGTGGGTCTCATGCTTGACTTTCTGCTAGCTCTGATGTTTCTGAGGACCGGCTCGAGGGGCCAGGAAGACACAGCCCGTTTCCGTCAGCAAGGCCAGCTGAGGCTGCGGTGCCGACAAGGGGGAGGACAGGCTCGTCCGTGACCCCGCAGAGCTCCAGAGACCTCTGAAGCAGAAGCCGGAGCTCTGCTGCCTTCATTTGCATGTCTGCGTAATTACAGCTCATAAAGGGATCTAACCCGTTAGTGAAAACCCGGCCCCAGCGTTTGACACTGGCCGCACGCGGACTCTGTGCCGCCTCATTTGTCCGCAATTCATAAGCAACAGCACCTATAAATAGAAACCCTTTTGCTAAGTCCCCCAGGAGGCAGCAGCAGGTCCTCCAGCCTGTGCGTTTTCTTCTTTCCTTTCTTAAACACCCGCACGGTAGGCTTCTGAGCTGCCCGCTGCCCCGCCGCCCCCTCCCCGCCGGTGCGCGCCGTCGGGGGGCCGGGCGCTCACCTGTAGATCCTGTACCTGGTGGTGAACCCCTGGCGGTGCCGCTCCACGAAGTCAGCGTAGTCCTGCGCGCGGTGGAAGGGGCCCCGGTCGGCCAGCAGCCAGTCCAGGGGCGGCCGGCCGGCCGAGGACACATGCTGCTCGGGGACCACGGCCGCAGCCGTGGCCGAGACGGCCAACACCCAGCCGGGGAGGCCCAGCGCCAGCAGGGTGGCCCACGGGGCCGCCGCCAGCCGGAGCCCTCTAAGCTGAGTGCCGCGCTGCCGCCTCATGCTTCTCCCGGGCGGTTGGTGTCTTCATTCTCTCGCCACGCTCTCCCGCTCCGTGCCGCTCCTCCAGGGCCCCTGGAACCAGAAGAGCACACACGGAGATGTCAGGCGGACCCCGGCCTTAGCGACGGCCTGTGAGCGACAGCAGTGGGCAGGGCCCATCCCGGGAACCCTTTATCATGATAGCGCGTCTTCATGCTAAGCATGAAGCTAGGTGGGGACGTGTATCTCATTTAACTCTTAAACCAGCCCTACAGGAAACGGCGCTGTCATCATCTCACAGAGGAGACGACGCGGTTTAGAGAGATTTGGAAGAGAGGCGCCCACGTTCAAGTAGCTTTTAAGCGAAGAAAGCGGAATTTTGAACTCAGCTGGCCTGGCTCTTAACAGTCATTGGGTATTGCTTCCATGTTCCCAGTGTTGACCCAACACCATCCGCTTCTGTCTTCCCCTCTCAAAAATGTTCGCGGTGTTTCAGGAACAGCCTCACAGACCATGTGCTGCCTCCAGAAGTTTGAGGTAAGCCCTATTTTTCAGGGGGCGAATTGTCGGCAGAGAAGTAGTGATGTCCCACTGGGCTATGAAACTGGGCGAATTGGACAAACCGCCTTCCTTCTCTGGACTTAGTTTTCTCTTATTGAAAATAAAGAGGCTTTGAACATCCGACCCCTTGTTTTACAGAAGATGTTGCAGGGATGGAGTTCGAACAGGAATCAGATTGCCGGTGACCATCATCAGAGAGCCAATCCTGCCTGTTCTCTCTCGCCTCACCGGGCAACATGAAAGCTCCCCGAGGGCAGGGCTGTGTCCTAGCCTAGCTCCTGAGAATGCACAGAGGTCTGCAGAGACCCTTCTTGAAGGAATGAATGAGTTCATTCCCTGTCCTGTCTGAGTAGAAGGAAAGATGCCAGGAAAGAAGACCTTGGCCATCAAAACTCTTGGCTTTCTTGTGACTTATCACAAGCCTTTGATTTCCAGTGGCTGCACTTGGTCTGAGGATAACTGCAGCCTGTATAAAGCCCTGGGCAGATGCAGGGGACTGATTGACTCTTGCGGGGTTCTTGCAATTGCACGCATTTCTTCATTCTGTAATTCCCAGCACATGCTGTGAGAGCCTCACCCATCGCCCTTCACCCAGCTCCACTTCAGTGTGTGCTAGAATGACTTCCAACCCCCAGCACCTGCACTTTGTGGCTTTAAGGGCTTTCTCTGGCTACCAAAACCCAGAGATAGGCTCCCTGAGGGTGAAGTGAGGAGTGGTAATTTCCTGGCACTTCCAAAGTCCTGTAAGGACAGACAAAGTGGGCTTGGGCATTTAGTTCACACCCCCTCCCACAGTCTCCCAGTACACTCTGGGATGGCCCCATTCAACAAAACCACCAGACATCCCTTGGACCAATGTGAGCCCTGAAGAGGCTGCCTAGAGGCTGGATTACTCCTGGATACTCCAAGCCTAAAGGCCAGCCCAAGCCTGAGAAGTCCAAGACTCAGCACCTGTACAGGATGCTCTCAGAAGTGTCGCAGTTCCTGCTCATGGGGTGGAGGGACAGAAGCACGAGTGCCTGGACCTCCAGAGTCACTCCTACACTCCAGCTTGCAGGTGACCACTCACATGTGCTGGGTGATTCTTAGAAGTTGCCCCAGTTAACTCTCACATTAAGAGAGCTGTAGCACATTATTTATAGTTTTACATTTCACTGGGACTCAGAGATGTTGAGCTGCTTAGATGCACAGGTAGAATATGAACCTAGATCTGGCTCCACATCCAGACCTCGCTAAGGCATGCGGTGCTGTGCTAAGGAGCTAGAACATGCCGCAAGACAGACCCAGACTTGATGGACTGGGGGAGAGAGGGGCCAAAAGAAGAGTAACGAGGCAGCGCCTGCCCTACCGGATCTTAAGAGATATTATAAAATTCCAATAATTAAAATAGGTGATACTGATGCACAAATTGAATGGGCAGATCAATGATATAGAACAGATAGCTCAAAAATAGAGCTCATTATACACGAGAACTTAATATATATTTAAAAAAGCATTACAGGCTAATTGGGTAGGGGATGGAATATTTTATCCATCATATGGGAAAATTAGTTTTCAGTGGATTAAAAAGTTAAATATAAAAAATAAAATCATAGAAGGAAGAAAAATCCCCAAATGTTTTATATTAAGCATGTATTCCTTTGAAATCTTGGGGAAAAGTGATATAAATGAAAAGGAGGAATCTGCCTTGCACATGGGGGTAGGCATTTTTAGTCGGATATAATCTGATGAGGATGCCTGAAATATTTCTCATTTAATCATTCGCACATTCACTTATGGAGAAACATCAATTGAGGAGTGCTAAGAGCCAGGCACTGTGCTAAGCATGGGCAATACAGAAGCAAGTGCTCGTTATATTATCTGAAACTCTTAGAGATGAATTCCTCTGATAAAACATTGTTTTTAAAGGCAGGCTGATGGAGGGGAGGGGAGAATGCTCATTTTGGAGGCTGGGGCTACTTTATGCAGCAGTCAGGTGGATATGCAGAGACGGGTGGAAAGTCGCTACGCAGTAAAAGGCAAGAATCTAAAATGACCCCTAGTTTCCCGTGTCTGCCGGTGCATGCCCTCTATAAGCCCTTGAGTGTGGACAGGACCTGTGAATAGATGAGAAACCACTCCCAGGATCAGACCACTAATCAGCTGACCATCAAATGGGAAAGTATCCTGGGTGTGCCTGACCTCATCAGGTGAACCTTTAACCTTTAACTGCAGGTGAAGTTTCAGAGAGACCAGCTCCTGCTGGCCTGGAAGAAAGCAAACAGCCATGCTGTGAATGGCCTGTGGGGGCCATGCAGCAAGGGATTTTAGGGGGCCTCTAGGAGCTGAGAGCAATTCCCAGTCAATAGCTAGTATGAGAATGAGAATTTTGGTTATACAGCCACAAGAAAATGAACTCTGCCAACACCACATGAGCCTGGAAGATCCCTCTGAATCCCCAGTGAGAACTGTTTCCTTGGCTGACACCAACAGAGGACCCAGCAAACCCATACCCGGACCTGACCTATAGAAGCTTCAAGATAGTAAATCTGTTGTTTCTTGTTTTATGCCATTAAGTGTGTGGTGATTTGTTAGACAGCAATAGAAAAATAATACAGACATAGAGAAGACAACGCTACCCCTCCCCCATTCTGCACAAGCCTGGCCTGGGTTCTTCACGCTCCCTGAGACTAGCTACTATTCTGGGCCTGAGAAAAAGCGAGCGTGGCATTTTCTTGAGTAGAGTGATGCTGATCATCTCCCTTAAATCTGATCACATCCACACCCACCCTGTCTGCATTACGGATCCCTCTAGATCGGTGGCCGGGTCTTTGTTTTGTAATTCCAATGCTCACAAAAAGATGTGGAGAATCAATTGCATGCATTTCATCCAGGGATCACTGTGAGCCAGTGACAGCATGTGGCCTCCGTCCAGCCGCCGAAACCCTTGGTGCCCTGTGCTGCAATCCAGCGGTTGGTAGCCGCCACCTCACGGGCAAGTCAAGGGTTTTGTAAGGACAGATGACGGCATGTGGGGAAAGAAGAGAACTCTACTGAGTCCACGCGTGCGTCTTGTCACTCGTTGTTTGTAATTATGCTCCCTCAGAGCTCACACTGTGCCAGAACCTGCCTGGGGATAGGCACATCAGCTTTAGAATCAAATGCCTCTGATTGCAGGGCCGAGTCTGCTGAGCGCAGCAAGAAGGCCCAAATCCAGCTCCGACCGCGCCTCTGCAAAGCCTGGCCTCGGATCACATGGTTTCCGCTCCATCGGTTTCCTCGGGGGCTCAAGACATTTTGACTAAAAAAATATCCTTTTAAGAAAGAAATTTTAAGCAGGTTCTAAAACTCTTTTTAAAGAAAGCCCTAGAATATGTTGATTCACCTTAAAAAGAAATACAAAATAATTGCTACGTTGACAGTTGTGTAAAAACTAGGCTCCTTAAGGGAATAGCTTTTGGTCATTTCCTGTTCCTACTCCACAAATAATATCACTAGAAATTTTTTTATTAGCGGCTTGTCAAGCAGTTTTTAACTGTCTAGATTCTCACGATTTCTGGTGGTATCGCTAATATTCAGCGGGTTAAATAATTAGCACCTTCGCCGTGACACTTCCCTGAGTCCTTTTGTCCTAAAGCTGACTGTGTGAGTAATCCCCGTATTACATGTCAGGAGATTAAAATGATGGTGAGGCTAGCTCTTTGATGAAAAAATGATAAATTTACTTGTGAAATCCCAATAATTTCATTTACTTAGGCCACATTTAAGACTGAGTTTTACACGGACCCAAATGATAAATTAGCTTTGGACCAAAGGCCCAAGTGAAATAAGTCCTGAGTTTTCCTTTGTGAGTGCATTAGCTCAAATCTGTTCATGAATTAAACGCGTTACATTTTTATCAGTAGAGAAAATCAGGTGGAGATGAAGTCACAGGAGAAGTCGCCGGTGCAGTCTTCCAAATGGGAGAGCTTATAAGAATCCTATCTCCACCACTAGGAGGTGATCACCCAGCTGAGGCATTCTGGGGACACTTGTGCCCTCCTCCTGTTGATGTGAACCTCCATTTAAGCTGGGTGTGAAGACAGAGCAGTTAGAATTTGGAGCATCAGCTGCTCAAGTACTAAATCTTAGGAAGTGAGACAGAACTTCCCCTTTGAAAATTACTGCCGAGGAGGGGTTATATGTTAGAAGAGTTAAGGATATGGTTAAGCTATTGTTAGAGGCCAGGAGAAAAGAGAAATAGGGGTGAAATCAGTATTGTTAACCTTGCTAACAATTATCATTGATAAACATCAGTATAAAGCATTTGATATTTGTGTGGAACTTCCTGCTTATGAACCACGGATAATAAAATCACACTCAAGTTTCACCTCCCAGATTGCCTGTTCCCCCTTTAACAGATGGGAATGCTGAGTTTAGGAACACCAGTGGCAGCTCCAGGTCTTCACACTCTAGATCCTGTAGTGTTTACACCTCACTGCACCACTGACATGATTTACAGCTTCTACAGTGTGTGGGCTTTGCCACTTACAAGCCCTTGGGAGCAAGTCACTTCCCTCTGGGAGTCTCCTCTTGGTCATCAGCAAAATGATTTAAGAGATAAGAGGAGCCCTCTGGCCCTGCCCCATGCAGAAATTCCATAATTCTAGGCAAATATAAGGGGCACAAATGTAAAGGGAGAGGCATTAAGATTTTATTTTTAGAAGGAAACTCTATGTTCCAGAAAGGGAGTGAAGCATAAGAAAAGGGCTAAAGCCGAAATCCCTGCCTGATAGAGCAGTGACATTTAATAAAGTGATTAGGCAGTGACATTAAATAAGTTCTCAAGCCATTTGAGTGGTTAATTGGCCAACTTTACTGAAGAGATGTTTTTCTGAATACATCTGAGGATGTCAGTAGTAAAAACTCTCAGAAAGTGCTATTTGTTCTGGTCAGCCACAATATCTTGATGTAAAACCTATTGTTTTGAGCAGAAAAAGGGAATGGGCAGAAGGAATGACAGGACATTCTGGGGTGGGGATTCTTAAAGGGCAGGGGGGATGTGGGTGCTACTAGATCAATGACTTTTAGCCCCCCGCCACTGGGGTGACCTGCCAGCCTCAGCAGAGATGAAGCGTGGCGATTTCTCTCCAATAACAGACCCCCGGTTGCAGATCAGAGAGCTGTAGCAGGGCCCACGATTCCCCCAGTGAACCCAGGCAGATGTCACACCCTGACTGCCACTGTCCTCTCCAGGCTCTGTGACATGACCTTCAGTTTCACCCCCAGACCTAGCATGGAGTGGTAAGCGACATTTCATGCATTTCCCGCTGCTGGTCAGGGAATGACTTAAAATAGGTGAGACATGTGGATATCTTCCCTGCATAGAGTCAGGTTAACCATATCAGTGATTATTTGAGCAAAGATCAGAGCTCATCACAATTGCTATTTATTATTTGTTCTTACATTCATCTGAGACCTCTAAAAGGAGAGGCTGGGAGAGAAGGGCCTTGCTGGAGGCCACTCCACAAGGAAGCGGAACTGGAACCCAAAGACTCTGAGTCCAAGGCCTACGCTTCGCTCTTCTCATCCTTATCCACCTCCGTCCATCAGTCAATCAGTTATGAAGCACTTTGTGTCTCTAAGGACTGTGCTGGGGAGTCGCAGTAAATCTGATGATCAGGACAGACCCAGCACTTGCCCTCAGGAAGCAGGAACAAAACAGGACTCCAGGACCCTGTGATGAGCTTAAAAGAGCGATGATATATATTCCCTCTCTCTCCCTCCCTCTTTCCCTCTCTCCCTCTCTCTCTCTCTCTCTCTCTCTTGCACACACACACATACACACACAGAGCTTTAGTGACATTAGACCTTATAGGTAACATCCCCTCAGATCCCCAAATTTATAGGTTTCTGCTGTGTGATAACCAGCTCTTCAGGGATCAAGGTCAGATTCAAGTGTCAGTTGCAGCAGCTTTATACTTGCCAGCTGGGTGTCCTTGGCACTTTTCTTGGAGAGAAACTAACCATCAGGCTTGTCCAGAGTCTTACGTGGTAATGTCTAGGCCACAGGGTGCAGACTAGGGAGGTCTCTCTGCCCCAGAGCTTCCCCTGAGGTCACGGGTCCTCCAGTAGAGAAAGAAGGCACTGCCCATCACATAGAACCGCTAAATGAAAAGTTGCACATTTCTAAGCCTTTAAGACCTCATATCCATGTGGATGAACCATTCTCAAACCATTCCACCCATACTCCTTCCTTAAGAAACCCCAGCAGTTCTTGTGGCTCTGATAACAAACGTGCCTTCCTCTGCCAGGCACTGAGACCCACCCCCATCAGCTGCTCCACAGTGAGGGGGTTACGAGCATAGACCACCGGGCCTGAATGCCTGGCTTCTCACGTTGGCTCCACCTCTGTGGCCTCAGCTTCTTCAGTGGCTTCAGAGCTACCATCAGCAGCAGCACCAACTATGTTCAGATATCGGTTACTCTGTGCCAGGCACTGGTCTAAAAAATTTCCATTCATTGACTCATTTAATTCTCGTGAAACCTCCATGAAATTGACATTGTGAAATTCCTATTTCACAGAGGAGAAAACTCAAAAACAGAGAAGCCAATAATGTTCTCCCAAGAAATCTTTAGTACAACCTAAACGACCTCTAAACCTAGGGCCCACAGGCTTTACTCTGACAAGGGAGCCGTAGTTACAGGAGGGCACCCAGATCCCTCCAGGGCACTTGCATTTAAAAACTGCTGTGGATTGACAGAAAGTCTAGAGTCTTAGAGTACAAAAGTAGGACTCAACTAAACTCATTTTCCTGGCTTGGATCAGGTCATCTAAGCATCTGCTTTAGGGAAGCTGTGTGGCTCCTGTTGAGATGGCCGTCAGCATGGCCTTTTGATAAGGCCATGCTGACAGCCATCTGTACTGTCTAAAAGTCCTAAGGTCAAGAATGTTCCCCCAACCTGGGTCCTGGTGGACAACCCACAGTTGCTGGTTCCCTGTGTGCCCCTGAGTTCCAGTGCTTTTCCCTCAGGCCCCAAACTGAACAGAGCCCGTGTCCAAGTTCTCCACCCCGTCTCTTCTGCCCAATCTCAGAGTGTCCATCTAGGGTGTACATCCCGCCTTTGGTGGCTTCTGCACCTGCTCTCAGCTCCCACACTTCCTGTCATAAGGGGATGGCCCGTGCACACTTGCCTGCCCCTTTACCTGGTTCTGAATCGCAGCACCACCTTTTTGTGCACTCTAGCCAACAGGTCAGTCCTCCCATGACCAGGATTGCCTGAATTATGCCAATGGGCCCCTGCCTCTGGGTATGCCCAGCCACTCTCCCGGGGTCCAGCTACTGAGGCTGGCTCAGCCAGTCCCTCCACACCCCTGGCAGACAGCTGGTCCATCCTCCAGAGAGGAACCCTTCTCTGTCCCTGCCTCCTTCCCACCAGCCTGGCTTCCATTGCTTCGGCCCCAGCTCACTTCCCAGCAGAGCGAGCCTCTGTATACATGTAAGATGCTTAAGTGTTTCTCGCCGGCCCGGGAAGCCAAAATAAACCTAACCCAATCCCATAGAAATCGCTCATCACTCTGCAGGCTGCAGAACCGAGGCAGGGATGACAAGCCAACCCTCCCTTCTGACCCACACGGCCTGCAGTGATACTCCTGCTCTTGGCCTTCTGCCAGGCCTGCCACTGAACCTGAACTTTTAGCCCAAGCTTTGCCCCACTCGGGCCTTGGCATGGACCAGAATGTAAAATGATAATGCCCTGAACTGTGCCAAATAGCACGGGGCTCCTGAGATGTTACAGATGCAGCTGTGACCAGCAAACACATTGTTTCCGGGATTGTGTTTGTAAATATATGAGTTGCCTGACAGCTTGTGGAATTAAATATAGATGCTACATCACAAAGCCTAGCTAAAATAAACTATATGCTGCTCGATGAATGTCAATAAGTACTCAGAGAGAATCATTACCCCTTTCTGTAGTGCAGTCCAAAAAACCCATCCCTAAATGCTTCTCTTTTTTGTTTTTTAGGTTGTTGATTTTTGGGGTGTGTGTGTGTTTTATGAAAGTGACTTTTCCCCCGACAGGCTTTTGCGTGGTACTGGTGGGCAGCTGGGGGGAGGTGGGGGAAAAGACAAGATGGGTGCAGTCAGGTTGCTGCACTGGGTGTGATGTGCACAGTGTGGCGGCAGAAGCCAGCTTGGAGATGACCAGGCGCACGAGGCAGTCACAGTCAGCCTTCTGGGATTGCTGGCCTTGGGACAGCGTGTCTAAAGCATGGCCCAAGGCCCGCCGGTGGTCGTCTGGAGAGATGCTCAGATGGAGCGCAAACTCATCCATCGCCCTGAGTCTTCTCTCCGGTTCTGGAGCCACGTGGCTCCCCTTCCCTTGCTCTGGGTTCCCGCGCTGCTTGTACGTGAGCAGCCACTGAGGTTGGGAAGAGCAGGGTACCTGACGCGGTCTTCCACACGACAGCTGGCACCCCAAAAGACTTTCCCGAACGCTCTCAGTTGGCCGCCAGCTGAGAAGGCTTGCTGCCATGGAATCCTGGGTCAGCGCTAAGCCCACACTGCCCTGCCCGGGTCACCCCCCGCCCCCCGGGAGCTGGTGCAAAATGAAAGCCCTGTGGATTCAGGGCAGCCACAGCGCGGTGTTGAGAGGTTAAGGTTTTACCTGTGTTGATCATTTGGAATTTATGCAATTGCTGTGTTTCTGCCAATTTTATTTATTTGTTTGTTTATAGTGTTCCTCTCCAGTTATTTTTAACACTGAGTTTTTTCTCTACTAAAAAATGGAATATAGACTTAGATAGACTGCAGGTTGGGCACTGTAGGGGTTCCTTGTGCAAAAAGGTTTAAGAGCCTCCAAAGGAAGAGCCAGAGTAATTCTTTAAAAATTGTAATTCACCCTGGCCAGGTAGCTCACTTGGTTGGAGTGGGGTCCCGATGAACCAGGGCTGTGCGTTCAATCCCCAGTTGGGGCACATGCTGGAATCAGCCAATGAATGTGTGAATGGGCAGAACACAAATCAATGTTTTTCTCTCTCTCTCCTTTCCCCTCTCTCCCTAAAATCAATCAATCAAAATCTTAATTCAGACTTCATTTGTACTCATACTTACTAACTACCTAAACTACTTATGACACATTAAACCCTTTGTAAGATGTGGTGATAAGTTTCCCACTTCCTTCCTTTTAGGGCATTTAATAAATATCTACTCATTCAGCCAACTAACGTTTATTGTACAAAGAAGAATCTATTAAGCTAAAATGTAAAATGCATGAAGGGGACAATGGGAGAAAATACTAGAAAGTAGTGCTTGGATTTCTTTGAAAGTGCAAACCCTTGTTAGAATTCAGGCCTTATTAGTCAAAGCCAAGTTAGGAAGACTCTTTGCTGACCAGGAGCTGCGCACATCCACAACTCAGTGAAAACGGAGGCTCGAATCAGCGATTTCCAAACCAAAACTAAGATTAAATCCTTTTCAGCCTAATTTTATATCGTATCATTGATTTTCAGACCAAAGCTTTGGAAAAGTAGTATAAAGTAACTCTATTAAGAATTTTAAAAATTAAATCAAATATTCCATTTCTCAAACAGGGAAACAGAGAATATAGACAGAGCCAACCACTTACTCCAGTGGGTGTCAACTGGTGTGTGTGTGTGTGTGTGTCTGTGTGTGTCTGTGTCTGTGTATCTGTGTGTAAGAGAGATTTTGCCCCAGGACACCTTTGTCAATTTCTAGAGAAATTTTTGATTGTAACAATTTGGAGAGGGGAGCTATTGCTATTTCTAGTGTTAAGGCCCAGCAGCTGTTGAACATCCTATAATGCACAGGACAGCTTCTCACAACAAATCATTCTCTGACCCTCAATGTCAGTAGTGCTGAGGTTGAGAAGCTCTGACTTATGCCAACAAATTCTAATGAGCCCTGAACTCATAAAACGTCTCTGAATAATGGGTGGTCAACTTTTTAGCAAAGTTATTCATGCGTATCTAGTTTGCTAACACATGTCATGGTGTCAAAGACCAGAAATACTCATCTCCACCATCTCTTCATCTAAGACTCCTGTTTCATGCTGACTTGGTCCTTGATAACAATAACAACATAAAAACAGTAAAATGTCCTATGTGTTGAGTGCTTATTTTCTCCTGGGCACTTCCTTTCAATAAGGTAGGTATTATTAATCCATGAGCAACTAATATAAAGAAAATGAGATTCTAAGAGAATTAAGAAAGTTGTACAACTTACTTCCTTCCTTCCTTCCTTCCTTCCTTCCTTCCTTCCTTCCTTCCTTCCTTCCTTCCTTCCTTCCTTCCTTCTTTGTCCTAATTTGGTCTAAAAGCTAATAGGCAGGCCTGTGGTGGGTTAGGCAACCTACTAAAGGTCTATATCTATACGAGGTAGGTGGATGAGTGGGCTACAGCCCACTGGACTCAGGAAATTGGTTATATGCAGGGGGATTTAGCCAATAAGTAAATATATTAAGAATGATAGAAGCTAAGGTTCTCATGGTCAAAGAAGAGAGCTATAAATGTGGAAAGGACAAAAGCTAGAATAAACCATGTGGTGTGGCCCTGAGACTAAAGATATGACAACTATGTGCAATGTGCAATCCTGGGACGGATCTTTTGTTATAACATTATTTGTTACAGATATTATTAGTTCAATTGCCAAACTTGACTGGGGTCTCTGGGTAAAGGCATATGGGAGTTACTTGTACTCTTGTATAACTTTTCTATTAGATGGAAATTATTACAATGTGCAAAAGAAAAAAGAGATTCATACATGGTTACACAGCTCTTGCAGCCAACATTGAAACCCTATTGTTCAACACTGACACCTGTGCTCTTTACCAATCCATGATTCTAAAATATATTTGTTGCCCTGGACAGGTGGCTCAGTTGGTTGGAGCATTGTCACATGTACCAAAAAGGTCGTGGGTTTGATTCCCCGTCAGGGAGAGTGTATGGGAGGCAACCGACTAATGTTGCTCTCTCACATCGATGTCTCTCTCTCTCTCTCCCTCTTTCTCTCTCTGTATAAAATCAATTTAAAAAAAACATATCTACTCATCCAGCCAACTAACAATAATAATAATACAATAAAATATGTTTGTCTATGGAAGTAATTGAAGGATGTCTAAGATACGGTTTTAAGACAGACAGACTCATTGTTTACAGCTGGGAAGACAACTGGAGACTTGCTACATGTGGCTGTATTTATCCAGTGTAGTCCAATAAAAAAATAATGCAAACTACACAGATATTTTAAATTTACTAGCACCTACATTAAAAAGGTAAAATGAAATAGATGCAATCAATTTTAATAACATATTTTACTTAACTTAAGGAACTTAAAACATTGTCATTTGAACATGTAATTCATATAAAAAATTATTACCAAGATATTTTATATTTTTTCACTCTGAGTTAGAAAAAATGGGGTGTATTTTACACTTACAGCACATCTCAATGTAGATGTAATTTTTCATCAGAAATATTTTATTCTGTACTGAGATTTGAAATAATTTATGGTTGAAAAATAAATTCACATACTCAATTATTTCAAACATCAGTTTTTCTAATAATAGAATGGAATATAAGTTTCACATTTTAAATTAATTAAAATTAAATAAAAATTTAAAACTTATTGTCTTAGTTGCACGAGCCACATATTAAGTGCTCAATAGCCACATGTCTCTAGTGGCTGCCGTATTGGACAACATAGGGCTGAATAGGTCCACGATTCATCTGCTCTTTTTATTCCCGCACATGCACATTGCTTATCCCATTTCTATACATGGAGATTCACTAAACTTTATGAGGAACAGTACACTCCTTTTTAAAATTTATTTTTCAATTACAGTTGACATACAATATTATATTAGTCTCAGGTGTGCAACATAGTGATTAAACATTTATATAGCTTATGAAGTGATCCTCCTGATA
Organism: Miniopterus schreibersii; assembly: GCF_964146895.1. NCBI lineage: Eukaryota > Metazoa > Chordata > Mammalia > Chiroptera > Miniopteridae > Miniopterus > Miniopterus schreibersii. Next base: position 18,546,513 of record NC_138119.1, on the reverse strand, counting down.
ATTCTAGTACCCATCTGATACTATACATAGTTATTATAATATTATTGGCTATATTCCCTATACTGTACTTTACATCCCTGTGACCATTCTTGTAACTGCCACTTTGTATTTCTGAGTCCCTTCACCTTTTCACCCGTACTCTAACCCCCCTCCCATTTGGTGAGTGTCAGTTTGTTCTCTGTGTCTATGAATTTATTTCTGCTTTGTTTGTTTATTTATATTGTTACTTAGATTCCACATATAAGTGAAATCATGTGGTATTTATCTCTCTCGGTCTGACCTATTTCACTTAGCACAGTATCCTCTATGTCCATCCCTGTTGTCGCAAATGGCATGCTGAATAACATTCTGCTGTGCCACATCTTCTTGATTCATTTGTCTACCAATGGACACTTAGGGTGCTTCCATATCTTAGCTGTTGTAAATAATGCTGCAGTGCACAGAGGGGACATACGAGTGTTTTGGATTTCTGCGATGAATGCCCTGAGGTGGAGTTGCTGGGTATATGGTAGTTCTGCTTTCCACAGTGGCTGCACCCATTTACAGCCCCACCAACAGTGCATGAGGGGTCCTTTTGATCCACATCTTTGCCAACTCTTGTAGTCTGTTGATTTGTTGATGGCAGCCATTCTGACAGGTGTGGAGTGATATCTCATTGTGGTTTTAACTTGCATTACCCTGATGACTCACGATGTTAAGCATCTTTTCATATGTTTGTTGGCCATCTGTATGTCCTCTTTGGAGAAATGTCAAGAAGGTCCTTTGCCCATTTAAAAATCAAATTGGTTGTGTGTGTGTGTGTGTGTGTGTGTTAGGTTGTATGAGTTTCTTATATATTTTGGATATTAACCCCTTATCAGATGTATCATTGGCAAATATCTTTTCCCATTCAGTAGGTTGTCTTTTCATTTCGTTGGTGTTTTCAACCTCCAGCGACTAGGTTAACCTCCCCTACATCATGGCTGCCTCTGAACTAGAACTTGGTGAATAAATATGGAAAGTTCATAGCAGGATGGTACCACAAGGGGAAATTCTTTACTAGACAAATGTTAGTTGTTCAGGTTATTTCTATTATTAGAGACCAGAAGCAGTGGACAGAAGACATTGTCATTGCAAAGACTGAACAAATCAGTGGATGTGCCAGTTAGACTTCTCCATGATAATATACAAGGATGCACTACCCTCTTCCAACCACCCCTCATGCACCTACCCTGCAGAATGAACCTGAAAATATCTGCTCAGTGCTGAGCCCTCCTGAGAGAAAAGTATTTTAAGTAAATTTATATTGATAACTATTGCCAAGTGCTGCAATTATAGATTCATTTTATTTTTTGTTATGACTTTATGTTCCTATTTTTTTTTTTAACAAAACAATGCATTATTTTTGTAATCAGAAAAAAAACTTTTTCTGATTAAAAAAATGAATGTGAGGTATTAGTACTCTTCTGTCTTCATTTTTCTCATGATCTAGATGACTGAGCGAGACTTGTCTTAGCCGTTTTTACTAAAGAGCTTCAGCCACCCATTTGAGCAGCTGGTCAGACAGTCCTCTCATTTCTAACCATCTCAGTCCCTCACACTTGGTCGCTCCACTTATGTGAGGCGGAGCTGGGGTTTAGTGGAAACAAACAGAAACAATTCGTCATACTCATTCAGAAACATAGCTCCTTTAGCTATTGCCCATCCCACCATCCCTGACAACCTGCCAGCTCTGAGGCCTTGTGCTTGCTCAGCCCTTGGCCAGGCAGCTGGTGGGGATGGCTGGGCGGATCCAGGGACTGGCACAGGGAAGTCATCAGGATGGGGCTCTCTGTCCCCATTCATTCTCACTCCCTGCCCCAGTGAGCTGCCCAAAGGCTGACACTGCCCTCCTGCCATCGAGCTGGCACGGAGGGCCTGGAGAGCAATTACCCTCATGCTTTCTGGGCTTGTCACCCCCTGAAGTTTCAATTAAAGATGCTCTCAGTTCTTGTTTGTTTCCATCCTGACTTAGAATCTGCCCCTCTCCTCTAGGGCCACTGTATACTATGATTCAGATTGTCCTTGCACAACACCAAGAGACACCATTCACACTATAGTCTAAGTAAATGGCATCCTGTGTTGTTGAGCAGAACACCAACTGTGTGGTCACATCTGGGGCCTTGCCACATCCTACATTTTCTCTTAACCTCCAGAATGACAATTAAGCCTCCCTCTTGGTGATGCAGCATTGTTACAAAGGGGTAGGGAGCAGATGCAAGAAAAGACCGAAAGGCAAAGAAAATAAAGGTAAAATTTGTTTGACCACATAGGGTATCTCTGGGTACCATCAAATCACCCCAAGGGATGGCTTGTCAGGGTTAAAACATTTGAGGCTATGATACAAATATAGACTGTCATGGAGGAGGGGCCAGAGAGCAACACACCTGCTTGTAGATTCAGCCCGTACCTGGGAGCTATTTCTCTAAAGGGCCGTTACCAGCAGTTAGGGGTCATAGCTACCAAAGGAATGGTAAGCGCACTTCGTAAAATGCTTATCTTCCTATTTTTATTTGATTTCTTTCAGAGACACAGAACTGCTTCTCCACACTGTTCCTGAACCTGCTCACATACCGCCCCACCCCCCCACCCCCTTCCACAAACATCATTAAGCACGACTTCTGCAAAACCCACAGCAACTTTCCAATCTCCAAGCAGGAGGGGATTTTCAGTGCCCGCGGCTAATACTTACTGAGTAATCACTGAGCGCCGGGCGTTGTTCTCGTTGCTTTACATACACTGTCTCATTTGATCCGCAGGACAATAAATAGCCTTGCGTTCCACTGTTAATTTCTTTTTATGCATGAGAAAATTAGGAGCTAAAGAGATTAAGTAATTTCTCGAGGTGCCAGTGTTTTATGGCCTAGGCGGGTCGCCTGGATCCCCGGGCTCCTCCCTGCTCAGTCCACTCCCCCCTCATCACCCTCTGCAGCTTGGGGCGCTGCTGGCCTCTCTGCCCGACTCCTCTCTTCCCTTGCTCTGCCTTCTCTTGCTTTTCTTGCCACTTCCTCCAAATACAGCTTCCAGATCCACTCCCCATCCCTTCAGTGTGCCCTGTTCTAACTCTCAGCTCAGGGCACCAGCCTTTTTTAGGGAGTGGAGCCGGGGAACCCACCAGATGGACAAAAAAAACCCAGGAAGAGGCTCCTCAGCAGCAGCTGACCCTGGAATTGTAGAATGGCAGGAGGGCAGGCCCCTTGTTTCAGAGACGAAGGATTCAGAGTGTGGGTACAGGGTTGAGACTTATGCGACCAGCTAATGGAGAGCTGGGGTTAGAATCCAGGCAGGTCTTTGCCACCCAGCCCAGAGACCACTGCACCCCACTCCTCGGACAAATCTGATTCCAAAACAGACCCAAGGGACCCCTCATCCACACAGGACTTCCACATGCCCACCCTGACATATCCAGATCCCAGGGCCACGTTTATGTCCCCCAGCCCCACTCTTCCCCTTCAAACCCTCTTTCTACCCTGCATCCCCCACCCCGCCCCCGCCTTTGTCTTAAGCCCTGAGTTTTTTCAGAGTCTGTCTTCTGTCTCCCAGCTCACCCGTAATCTTGGTTTTTCCAAGCTGTTAGCCACTGGGCTCTAGGTAAACATCTTTCTTCTTCTACAGGGTTGTTTTCATCAGGATACAAAGGCCATTAGTAAATCAATAACCCTTTATGAAGAAAGGGGAGGGAGGATGGGACCTGGAGTTTTTAATTCAGATCTAGCAACTCCTGGGCACTAGCAGGCGGGTTCTAAAATTAGGCCCCGTGGAACTTTATAGCTTCCTGCCCATAAACAGGAGCAGCTTGCCATGGGAGGGATCATTAGCTGAAATCTCCCTCTCCTGCCGCCCTGATGTCTTTCTCTAACGCTGACACCATATGTATTATCTATCGCTTTAGGGCTCTTGGTTTCTTTCATTCTTGCCCCCTCTCTCTTCTCGCCATGCTGCTCTTCCCTGGTCTCTGCTTCTGTCCTTTCTTCTTTTGAGGAAGCTTTGAATTTCCACCTATCAGCGTGTTTCTATCTAACACGGCAGATACTCGCACCAGTGCATGAAGTCTCATTTGTTGCCGTAGCCACGCCGAGCATCCATAAACACAGATCTTGCGGAGATACTTACAGAGAAGATCCTATCCTCCCAGTCAGCACATCCCCCAGGAGCCATCGTGTTTCCTGCCAACCTTTAGGGACTCCTGTCATTGTTCTCTCCTCACTCCTGTCCCAGTCCAGCTGTCTCCTTGCAGGAAACAAAGACACGGTTCTGAGACAAGTGTGTGAACGGGACAAGGCCAATGCCATGCTGTCTAAAACAGCACTCATCTAACACTGGGCGTGTACAACCTCGCTGAGCACTTTAACTGGATGGCTCGAAACTTCCTCAAGTTCAACATTACCCCAAACAGCCTCATGATCTACGTGGTTCCCTTTTAGAGCAAAGGGCAAAACAATCCATCTTATTCTGTGGTTCGCAATCTTCAGTGCATATTGGAACTATCTGGAAAACCTTTTTAAAAATACCAATGCCTGGACCCTCAAAAGTTTTGGTTTTAAGGCTCTGGAGTTGGGTCCGGGAGTCAGTATTTTTTAACACCCCCCCCCCCACCCATGGATTTTAATGGGTAAATAGTGTTAAGTGCCACTGATCTACTTCCTCGATAGGAACCTGGTGGTGATTTCTGACATTCTCCTTTTCCTGGCCCTTTAAGTGTGACCCCTCACTAACTGCCATCACTTTTAGCTCTAAAATATTGCTCAGCCCTGGCTGGGTAGCTCAGTTAGAGCATCGTCCTGAAATGCTAAGACCGAGGGTTTGATCACCAGTCAGGGCACATACAGGAATCAACCAGTGAGTGCGTCAATAAATAGAGCAGCAAACCGATGTCTCCCTCTCTCTCTATGTGTGTGTGTGTGTGTCCCCTTTCCTCTCTATCTCTAAATTCAATACATAAAATATTGCTCAAAATTAACCTCAAGCCTTTGCCCTTTCTGTGGCCAGCCTAAGCTAAATGATTGTCTGTCATCTGGGCCCTAAATGCCTCCTGCACGAAGCATCAGGTCGGGACATGTCCCCTCTCCTTCCCTCTTGCCGAGGGCAGGCCCCGAGGTGTGTTCGTGTAGTCACCAGTGCATATTATTCCTTCAGGGTTCGGAAGGGGGACTATCAGACATGAGCAACGACAGAGAGAAAAACATATTTTTTGACTCTCAGAAATTTTGAAGAGCAACAGATTCCTGAAGAGTTTCAGAATCCATAGTCTGGGGTGGGGGCTGAGAATTTGCAATTCTAACAAGGTCCCTCGGGGTGGTCACGCTGCTGTTGGAGGCACCGTATTCAGAGAGTAATAGTAGCGCCTCCTCGCTCCTCAGTTTGTCACTGGAATGATTAGGTGAGTTATAGGGTAAAGGGTTCAGAACAGTGACTGGCTGTGCTAATCGTCCAAGGAATGTTAGCTGTCATTATTATTCTCTGCCTGGCTAAAGTGTCCATGTTTGTCATCACTCATCTTAAATTTCACCTTTGCTGAAAGTTTTTGTGAGATTACCTGGCCGAATTTGTAGCCTTACGCCTATAGCCTCCGTACCCCATTGTAGAACTTACCCTGTGGAACCGTATCTGCATACACCTTACACGGATGCCCATGGCTTTCCATGGACTGAACTGCTTAAGGATGGGAACTTTGCATTATTTCTCATGATTTCCCAGAATATGCCTGACACAGAACAACTGCCCAACGAATATCTTTTGATTGAAGAAATTAACGCTGAGAGTCTCACTTTTCTGTGAGTGCAAATGCAGGGTTGGTGGGACTAAGTAAGGGCCATTGTCCGGCTATCATTTAGGTTTTCGCCTAAATTCCAACATATGAGATTTCCTCTTTGGGCAGTGGAATCACATTTTGATGATGATATATGGCAGAATCATCTTTTCCTAGACACATCGGTACAGAATCTCTGGGTGTAGACAGAGCCTGGGCACAGGTAAGTCTCAGAGTTCATCAGGTGATTCTAATGTAGAGTTGGGGTTGTAAGCAACTGGGCTAGGAGCACACGACCTATAAAAATGTGCAGACCGTTCAACATTATGGAGCTTCTCCTCCCAACCATGAATTTGCGTCTCTTATCCCAGCATAAATTGCCAGCTCTGAGCAGTTTTGAAAAGGGGTAAATAGAGAAATTAGCAATTGTGGAGCACTTTATAGTTTTCAAAGCACTTTCATACTCAGTGTGTCATCAAAATCTTAAAATAACCCGGTGAGGAAGGTATCATCATTATTCTTTACAAATGCAACAGCCTAGGGAGGGGGTACACACCAAACCCTTTTAAAAGAAGCAGCAAATCAGCAGAATGCCATCTGCCAGGTTTTTTGCTCTTGGCCTGTCTCTTATCTATGATGTTACCTATGGGCCGTCTTTGCTGCTCATCTAGGACTTGGATTCCAAACATTTTCTCCACTTGGCTTTGGGCACACCTGTTCCATGGCTGGTCAGTGACTTCTGCATTGCTCCTTGGCCTCCTGGGTTGGCTTGGCTCTTCGCCAGCTGCCTTTCAGGGATTTTCCTCCCCCGATTGCAGGGGCTAGTGCTGGTTTCACTTCTCTCTGCCCACAGTCAGCATCCCCCAGTTTTCCCAGTATTACAGTTAAGGACACTTCAGTTCAGAGGATTTAAATGACATGCCTAGGGGCACAAAGCCAGTGAGTGGCAGGACTGGAACTTGAACCCAGGTGGAGTAAGAAACAACTCAGGCAGACTCAGTGCTCTGAGGTGGGGAGTGGGCACAGAGAGGACGGATGCTGTAAGGAAGCAGGGCATTCACTTTGCAAGGCTGCCTGGGGCCACACCGGAGTCTGCGGCCATACGATTGGACTGTAAAATAATAACAATGGTTTGCTAAATATGCTAAATTTAAACACCCAAAAAGAGTATTTTGCTCATCAAAGAAGTCCCTTAGGTACACTGTTTTATTCCAGGGATGTGGCTCTGACCCAGAAATATTTTTGGAAGTGCCTCCCAAACCTGAAACAGATTCTTATAAATATAATTCATGGTGGCAAATGTTTGTCCTGCGAGGGAATAATTTATGTTTAGATTAAAAACTCACTTAGGCCCTGGCTGGTGTGGCTCAGTTGGTTGGGCGTTGTCCCGGGAACCGAGCAGTTGACTGTTCAGTTCCCAGTCAGGGCACATGCCTGGGGTGTGGGCTCGGTCCCTGGGCGGGGGGCATGCAGGAGGCCGCCAATCAATGTGTTGCTCTCACATCAGTGTTTCTCTCTCCCTTCTCTCTCTCTCAAAATCAATTTAAAAAATCTTAAAAATAAACTCACTTAGAACCAAATAAAATGAATAAGAAAGAAGAGAGATGAGTAGGATTTGTTTAGGAAAACCCTGGTCTGTAAGCCCCTCAAGAAGAGTGAGCATGTCATTTTTTATTTTATACCTGAAGGCTCTGCCATTTTGCTGGACCTAAGATAAGCTACCAAAAGGTATTTGGTGAAGCAATGAGCAAATGAGTTGAAAATATTTTGGTATGAGGCCCAGAAGGTGCTATTTTAAGAAGAATACTCCCAAGTGCTTTCGTTATTAGTGTATCGTTGGAGAGACTGTGGAACCTCTCCAGGAGACTAAAGGCTGTCTGAGGCCCTGTCCTCGCTGAGAAATGCAGGTCTTGGCATCTGTGCCTCACATCCACGCGTGCTCCTGCACACCCACACTCATAAAGGGCCTTGCCCCTTTATGGCCCTACTTTTTCCACCCCTATGCAAACATGTACGAGACATCCCTATCTGTATGGAAAGAGAGTTAAATCTTCTTAGTCATGGGTAGCTGTTCGAGAGAGAGGGGAAAATGAAGGCTTATTAAAATCAAAAGGGGATAGAAGGAGATTTGATACACTAAATGGTTAGACACAAGGTTTCGCCTGCAAATTAAGAATCTTCTCCCTCTTTCTGATCCCAGGCAAATGAGCACTTCTCATCTTCTCTGCGATCCTGTCCATTTAAACCATAGGTGTCCCGGTGAGGTGGAGTCCAGGATATAGCACGGCATCCTCAATCCGGACCTGGATTCTCAGGAACATTTCATTGGGGAAAGAATCCCATGATCTAGTCCCTTTGAATTGTGGATGACAAAACCTTGGCAAAGTAAAATACCCTCTTTATGGAAAGATACAGGACTAAGATCATATTATAGAGACAGATTTTCAAGGTGCTGGGAGGAATAGAAAATTTGCTTTCATACAAGTTACCCTTAAAATGTTATTAGGAAAAGAAAAATACAAAGGAACAAAACAAACCCTCCCATGGCTCTGCTGCTGAATAATGATGGGGGATAAAGAACATCAGTGTTTGCATTTCTGCAGAGAAAGATATACAGCTGAACATCTCATAAGCATCATTAGCAACTTCCTCACGTGTCAGTCCCGGTCTAGTCCTAGCACCAGCCTTTCTACTGCAATAGTAGCATGTAAAAAAGTCCAGGGCCGTGGACCAGGAAGAAGGGACCTGGGTTCAAGTTGCAGCTTTTGCCAATCACTAGCTCTGTGACCTTGAACAAGCTACCCCCCTGAGCTTTAGTTGCTTCCTGAACAAAATGGGGTGATTGGAGTAGACAACAGCTGGGGCTCCTTCCAGCACTGGCGGGCTAATAGTTTTTAAACACAGTTTCACCATATGATGGGAAAGACAAGCATAGAACAATACTATTCTGTAAATGGCCCAGCAATGTCTGCTGGAAAGACCACGCCTTTGTGGAGGGCACATGTTGGGAACGGCACAGTTCTCGCTGTTAAATTCTACCTGAGGGATGCTTTAATGGCGTGGCTCAAGTTCAAGGAAGGACACCCTTTTACTTCCTTCCCTAGGCAAAGAGAGGCAAATAAATAAAGATTTTACTAAATTGCCCAACAAAGGGGAAACTAAGAATTTCATGCAATTGTATAGTTCCTGAAGGTTCTTCTAATTGAATTACCACAGGCGCCTGTTGGGCATTCCTGGCCACGTCCCCTATAATTCCAGTAGTATTACCCCTGAGGATCCTATAAATGCCATTAACATAATGCAGATATTTGCTTTCAATAAGATAACACGGATGATTTTGTCTAATTGTCTCTCTAATCCCTCCCCCTCCCAGCCTGGGAAATCACTTCTAATTGCTCAAATCCAGTTGTTAATCACAACTGCTTTGGAAACAGGTCAGTGCTATTGAGAAGCTTGGGCTCCTCCTTTCACCCATCACTTGCTCTTGTCTCCCAGGCGGGTGACAGGAACCGTATGCACTGAGATCCCCACATAGAAACCTATAGGGGGGAAGGGGAAGGTAGACAGAGCCAGCCTCAGTCCTCGCTGCACTGGCTGTGGACCTGAGACTGGTCTCATGAGCAGTTGATGCCTCAGGGCCCAGGTGGGTTTCCTTCTCCAAGGCTCTTGTACCCCACGTGGGCAGTGCCTAGCTGCTGGGTAGCTGCCTGTGTCCATTGGAATGGGGACATTGTCGATGGGCAGCAGCCAGCTGTTGCTGGGTAGCGACGTCCAGTGGAACAGGATCACCCTGCGGCCCTTGTAGGCTGGTCTTACCATTCAGTCACATTTCTGTTATTCTTGGGCTACTCAATCTTGGGTATTTCCTAATCAGCCTGTTTTTAAGTTATTTGGGGCCTTTGCTTGTTTACCTTATGTTTTCCACTGTCTGATTACCCATTCATTTCTGCATTTTTCTGAGCAAGGTCAAACGTGATCTCCTGCACCCCTTTTCATTGCTCCAGTGAGATATTTGTAGGAAGGCTTAGGAAAAGCACGTTTTCAGTGTTCTTTGAGTTGCATTTATGCACGTCCAGACTCACCACTATAATAAGTCCAAAGTAGAACATGAGGTCCGGCCACTGGTCAGTGATAGCAATAAAAGTTGACACTCAGTTGTATCAGAGAATGAGTGATGTTCTTAAAAAGGGTCAAGCTCGGATGGACTCATTTCCTCTCCACAAACCAACATATATGCACAGACCAAGGCTGTGTAATAAGAGGAAAAAATAAGTTAGACTAAGTTGGGGACCAGATGGCTTTCACAGTGGGTCTCTCTAATCTCTCTCACCTATATTCCTGCAATCACTTCCCTCTTAAACTAATCCTTTGATAATTACCAGGCCCATCGACCCACAGCCAATGTGGGCACACACCAGTGCACCGGGAGGCCCGAGGACACAGGCAGTGGGCTGTCAATTAAAGATTACAGGTCTGTGGTCTCAGCTGCAGAAGGCCTACCCTTTCCTTGTCAAAGAAGGTTCAGATCAGAACGCTCCTAACTTTACAGGATTGGTGAGGAATCTCAATCAAACCCGGGAAGTAATAAGAGGAAACGAGCTTTGCAGGAGACCCCTATTATCTCTGCTCACAGCGGAGCAATTATTCCAATTATTGGAATAATTGCTGCACTGCGAGCACGAGTCCCACAGTTAAAGTTGTTTCCCCATTATTTTCATTATCCCAATTGATCGATGCCACTTTTAAACCCATTTGAAAGAAATGTGGTCTTCCATTATAATCTTTTATTTTTTAATGTAAGATTAAACCGAGATATGTTTTAAAGAAAATATAAGAAGAAATACATATTTTACGTAGCATAGAAAATCGACCTGATCTTTGTAAGGGTTACTCACTGCACATTCTTAGCTTCAAAATATGCAGCGAGAGGACTGTAAATGTTTGGTGTTTCCAGCCCGGGTTTCGTCTGGACACATCAGAGGTGAAAGACCTGAATCAAATGAGCAGGATTTGGAAAGGGACCACGAGGCCATTAAGCCCTGTGTCCTTAAGGGCCACTGTAGTTTGTTTGTATCCCCCTACTCTCCAGAGTTCTTTCCAGTTTGGATTGAAATGTCTTTAGAAATGCATGCCCCAGAGGAAAAGTTTGGCCTGGGTAGCAGAGTTTGACATCTGAAAGCCTTCCAGATACAAGCCCAGGCTATACTCTGACATTTAGCTCCAGAAATGCTCTATGTGCAAATGACTACATGTTCAACTAGGACACACGTTCTAGGGCTTTTTTAGTGATGAGATCCTGGATTAGTAAACTAGTCCTCTGTGGCTAAAGAGACGGTGGAAACGCTGTACTTTCCTGGAGGAATGATACCCTCTGGGCATATAATGACACAGCCAAGGCCCTCTGCACTAGGAAGGTGCTGGGTACCTCTTTTCACTGTTGAGGGAAACACTGGACATTTGCTCACTGGTCTGGGATAACATAATAATATGAGCTAACATTTACAGGCAACTGTGCTAAGCTCTGGATGATCTCATTTAACCCTCACCATAGCCCTATGAGGAAGGCACAGTGACCACCTCCCATCTAGGTTTCCTGTGAGGAAGCTTAGCTCTGTGACTCACGCGTGTTCACATAACTAGTGGAGTCCGGCACCGAAACCAGGCCACCTGACCCGAGAGCCTGTCCTAACCACACCCTGCTGTGGGCCACTTTGCCTGGGTCCAAGAAGGCAGGCTGGTACCCCAAAGCTCTCTTCCCATCAGAGGGGTTCAGTTTGCCTACAACTGCTTCAAAGGGGACCCACGTGATTTCTTGACTGACTCCCACCAGGGGACCAAAGAGAGGAGAGAACAGGAGCCTGCCAACCTCGACAGATGATGTGTGGGCTGTTCTGGAGATGGGAAGAGAGAGGTTTTTGCTGGCTGACAGGGAACAAGGGAAAGAGATGGGAGGGAGGAGGGAAGAGTGACATAAGCAGGAAGAGCTAAACCTGAAATACGTGTGGAACAGAAGATCGAGGGATAGGGATGGGCCTAGGGGACAGATGGGTAAACAGCTTGAGAGGGCATTTTTTACAATGCCACGTAACTCCAGTCCAGTGAGGAAAAGTGAGCGAGGAGACACGGTCAGAAAAACAGAAGTAAGCTCTTCTCCGTGGTGTCTGCTTCTCCCGATGGGAAGATTCAAGAGACCTGTGATTGCCTCCCCCCCCCCCCCCCAGGGAGTTAGGGATCCATGTTCATGTCCAAAGGAAGCTTGCCCTAGTCATTTAGTTTGGAATCAGCCTCCAGAAGAGCAGAAGATGGGAACATTCTTAGAAAGCTTAGAATTATATTAGTCCCCATCCATGGTCAGCTGGGTTCCAGAAAGGGTTTATCAATAAGATGTAACTGGAATTTCTGTTGAGTTGACCTGTACAGATGCACCACCTGTTACCAGGCTCCAAGGACCCTCCCAAATCTTGGCTGAGAGACCTGATGATGTGATCAGAGCCCCACATCCTCCCCTTTCCTTTTTCCTCACTAGCTGAGCTTAAATTATTTATGCACATGACTTCACATTAAGCTGGTTTATGCATGAGCTTGCCTTAGGAGACAGCAGATAGACAACCTGCTTTCTTGAGGGTCCCTCTGGGGAGGGGCAACTACACCATCAGGCTCTGTGAGGACAGGACCCATCTCCAAGTTAAGGCCTCTGTTTAAAGTAATTATCAGTGTTATCGAGGTCCTGACTGACAAACAGGTCGCACCTGTCAGAGAAGTCCATGGCAGAAAATCTTGCTGACTGCATCATAAGAAAATATTTTTTCTTCAGGTATCTCTTTTCAGCTTTCTTAATTTGCTCTTTGGTCATTGGTTTTGATTTTTGGAATCAAATCTAAACGGAACTATTGCTTTCAGTTCAGGTCACAGGATGAGTAACTGCAATGTTTAATTTGTGTTAATGCAGTCAAATGTTTTGTCACCGTTAGGGCTGCATTAAGGACATGAGTTTCGTCTCTCCCTCATTCCCCTCCACCCCGGACCTCCTCACTTCTTCAAGAATTCTCTTGAGCTACAGATCTTCCTACAGCCAATTTGTGTTTTGTCCTGAGTTGGCTTAATTGAAAAACCTCAAGCTAATAAAACTTGGAAAAGATGAGTGTTTTATAAAGGTATAGGTGACAGAGGTGTGGTTTTTATTATAAAACTATACACTGCAATTTCTGCTCTTAAAAATTATTCTTAGGAAAGACGGGTGTGGGTTTATTTTCCATAAACAATTGCTGAGTTTTTAACCTACGCATAGTACTGAGAGGGAGCTCTGTGCACCAGCACAAATGTAAAGTGTAATACATACTACAAGCAATCAAGGCGCCTACCGTGGGATAAGACATGCATACCTTGGAAGCTATGCGGTAATATAAGAATTCAATAGGTATCAGAGGGTGTCACCGGGTAGTTACCAGACAATATATATTAATTTCCCACTGTTGTGAAAATTCTCCAGATATCCACGTGACTCCCCTCCCCACTGTCTTGCAGTCTTTGCTCAAATATCACCTCCTCATTTAATCTCTAGTGCTCCAATTTCCCCTGCTACGTATTTTTTCCCATAGCACTTTCTACCTTCTAACAAAAAATACAACTCATTTATTACGATTTTTGTTTATTTTTGTGTCCCCTCCCACAAAAATATAGCCTCCTTAGGGGCCAGGATTTTATTTTTTGTCTACTTCGTTCACTGCTGTATCTCAGGCTCCTTGAAAGTGCTTGGCATCTTGGAGGAGCTCAATAAATATTTGTTATTCTTGTTATATGAACTTGGAATTGAACTAGATAGAATGACTACGCAGCTCAATAAGTTACAGTACCTGCTGTGAGAAACTCACAAAATGATACTAAGAGCAAAGATAAAACGGTAATAATAGCAACAATGATAGTTATTTATCCAGCACTTATTACGGGCCAGTCATTGTGCTAAGCTCCTTATTTCACTATTTCATTCAATTTCCACAATAGTCCTTTTAGAAAGATAATATCTCCATCATATTGATGAGAAAACAAAGGCTCAGAAAATTGAAATCATCGTCTCCAGATAACACAGCAAGAAAGCGATTGTGCTGAAATTTTTTAGCGCAAGACACTTTCACTCCGGAATCCTTGGTTTTTAAAATCCTTTTAATTATAGACCTTTCCCAAACCTATACAAAAGTGGAAAGAATCATGTTATCAACCCCTCTGGACCCACCACTCGGCTTCAACCACCAATGGTAAGTCCACAGCCAACCTGGTTCCCAGGGTCCATGGTGAACCACTTGGCAGCGGGTCAGATAACCAGAGACAGGGGGGGAGACTCAGGAGGGTGCCCCGGCCAACCTCCCCTCTCCCCCCCCTTCTCACCAGCTGGTCACCCGGAGGGTGGAGTGCCAGCCCCTGCTCCGCTCCTGACCCTGTGCTCGGGGCGCATGAGGCCTGGTCCGAACAAGAAGTGCGTGAGAGGAATGCAGTTTGGCAAGAGGGCTGCTTAGCTTGGGCAGGAAGAATTTCCCACTGAGCCCCGCTACTGCCAACAGGTTTGGGGGTCCAGAGGACCAAACTCAGAACGAAGGCCTTTGGAGTAGCCGTGGCCTAAGACCAGCTCTCTCTGCGGGCCCTGGAGCTGGGGGCTCACAGCGGCTTAAGCATTTTCTGTTAAGAGGTGGGCACAGATGATGACGGTGGGAAACAGCCAGAGAACATGGGTACAAGAGAAAGGGCCGGGAAGGCTTATTTCCGAAGATCCTGGTGTGATTTCAAGTAGCTCTTTCTAAGTTTCCATCGCTGAGGAGTCAGTCCTCAGTGTCCCCCCCGCCTCCTTCCTGCCTCCCATGCCTTTTCGGACAGTTTGGAAGGAAGAATCGGGGATTTGGGTTAGACGGGTCTGACTGGCGTTCAGCCTCTGCCTCTCCCTCTTGGGTGACCTCAGGCTAATTACAAACTTGTTTAAATCTCAGCTTCCTGATCTTAAAATGGGCAACTGTATGGTTTTCATCTGTAGAGCGTCTAAAGCGGTGTGTGGTACACGTGAGTTAGTTCTTCGGAAATCAGGGCTGAGAAATTCTCCCCCATTGCCGCGGGACACTTCTCCTGCTTTCATTAATGAAGACGCAGAGTTCCCCAGTGGGATGTGCCCATAACTAGGATTATTCATCTTCTACAAAGAAGGAAATTAAAGTAACCGAGGACCCTGGTTGGACTGTAAATCCCAGTGACCCACATCCCACATGTAGTTTGGAAAAAATCCAGGACCTGGGAGCCCAGATGCATCTTCCTCGATTCTCTCACTCTCAGTCTGGATCATAACTTTGACCTCCAGCTATCTCCTCATTAACATCTTGGAAGGTCCCCTACTGCCACCATCCCATCCCCAGGCCCTGACCGTACAAGAGGCTGAATATACCTTCCCCGTGCCAAGCACTGGGACAAGCACTGTGTGTGCGTGTGTGTATGTGTGTGTGTGTGTGTGTGTGTGCACGCAGACTAATTTATTCCTTACAACAATGTAGGTATCATTAGTTTTATTTTTTCTTTTTTAAAAATTTATCTTGATTGTTGAAAGTATTACAGATGTCCCTTTTCTCCCCTTTGAACCCCTCCACTCGCATGCCCCCCCCCCCCCCCGCGTTCACTGCATCATTGTCTGAGTCCATGAGTTATGCCATATGCATATAAGTTCTTTGGTTACTCTCTTCCTACATGGTATCATTCATTTTCCTTCCCCTTTTTTTAAGATTAGGAAACAGAGGACCAAAGAGATGAAGTAACTTGCTAAAAGCCAAAATCGGAATTGTGTCATTCAGCCCAGCCAGCCCCTTGAGGGGTGGCTCCCATGTTCAGGAACCATGAGGGGGGTGAGAGGTGGTGCAGGCACAAGGCCAGGCTATTGCATCCCATGTTGAGGTGTCAGCAGGCTGGCCAGATCTTCAGCCCAGTTTGGGATTTTGTAGGCACAGGATATGCACCTATTTCCTCTTCATGAATCAGCCTTCTGAGGTTGTTTTGCTAGGCATATCTTTTGTTTAAGTACAGCAAACTCTTTCAGAAGTTCAAACAGTTTTCATAATAAATTCTCTGACAAATAAGGGGCAATGATTCTGAGGCCTCAGGTATGGAAGAGAACCCTAGGGCTCCCAAACAGGTTATGTTTTCTGTGCTGTCGTTCCTCCCTGGCAGAAATTACCGGAACCTCACTCACGGAGGAGACATTGTCGGACAGAGCAGTGAACAGGGCAGGGGCTGGAGGCAGCTGGCCTGGGTTCAAATCCCACTCTACCACTTTCTAACTCTGTGATCTTGAGCAGACACTGGCCTCTCAGTATCTCGGTGTCTTCCTCTGTGAAATGATTATACTAAAAGTGTCTGGCTCACAGGGTTGTTTGGGGAAGTAAATGAGTTAATACATATTAAAAATGTAGAATAGTGCCTGGTAAATGTTAAATGCTTAACACATGATGGGTAATATAACAAAGACTTCCCCAGACTATCAGATACTCCCCTAGTTAGCAACTTCCCCCAACTCCACACTCTGTCTACTCTCTCCTTTGGAAATTTAATAATAGAGCTGGGCTGCAATACCTTTCTCGTTCAGTAGGTGCCATCATCAATATTGAATAGCTTTTTATTCATAAAATAAAATTAAATAAGTAAGAGTTTCAAGATCAAGACATATTGGAAATATTTGGTTAAACAAAGTTAAAATGTTTCTTTACTGCAGAAATTGTCAGATCCTCTGACATTCTAAGTGCATTGTAAAAGTGGAGACTTGTCTAGGAGGGAATGAGTAGGAGGGGATAGAAAACCATGTCCCCCAACTTTTCCAAGTACAGACTATTTTTTTCCTTCATGATATTCATTAACCACTTAAGAGACACTAATGTTCTACCAAACTGAGTTGGGTAACATTGTACTTGGGTCTTAACACCAATGTCTTAAAATGGTGTTTCTTAAAGTGTGGCCTTTTTATATCAGTTGCTATTAAAAGGCAGTATTTTCTGCATTTTACAGAAGACTTACAGAATCAGAGTCTTTGAAGGAGGGGCTGAAGATTCTGCATTTTATTTAACAAGCTCCCCAGGTGCACATTAAATTTTGAGAACCACTGCACTGAAGAAAACACTTCCCTGATTTTGGAATTCTTTACATTTAAAATCCTGACTACCAAATTTTCCTTAATAGGAAAGATATTTGTTAACGCCTAGAAACCTGTATTTTCATGAAAAGAGGGTGTTATGGTGAGGTTTGTTTAATTACATAAACATTAAAAGTTTCCCTTGTGCTAGGTGTCATGTCAAGAACTCAGGATACAATGACAAGACTCAGATCCTGACTTCAAGGCGTTTAGACTCTATAATTAAAAAGGGATCCAGGGCCCTGGCTGGGCGGCTCAGTTAGTTGGAGCGTCTTCCAGTGCACCAAAGGGTTGAGGGTTTGACTCTCAAGTCCGGGCACAACCCAGGTTGTGGTTCGATCCCTGGTCCGGGTGTACAGGGGGCAACTGATCAATGTTTCTCTCTCGCATCGATGTTTCTCTCTCTGTCCCTCTGCCTCTCCCGGTAAAATCAATGAAAACACATCCTCGGGTATGGATTTTAGAAAAACGGATCCAGGGGCAATGCTCAATCTCTTGCCGAGCATGGCTGTAGGACCTCGGATGCAGTCACCTTGTAGTCAAGTTCACATAGAAAACAGCAGGTTATTCTAGGAATCAAAGTAGGGAGAGGAAGAATTAAACTCTTTTCTAAATGGCTCACTCACAAAGAAACCACCAAGATACTGGCTTTTGTTTTGTTTTTTGATATCCCTCCAAAAAAAATGCAGTAGGAAACAGGACAGAGAAGTCAACGGAGCAAAGGATGAGAGTGGGAAGTACAGGGAGGGGAAACCTAACAGCTAGATGAGTTATGGGCAGAGAAAAACCCCAACCCTGCTGACTCTGTTCGGTTTCAGGTGAGAAATAACAGGATTAGACTGTCAAATTGCTGAGTCCTGCAGACCTGAACCGTAAACCTTCTCTAAGCTACTCAGCTTTTTCCCTCTGCAGTCACTAATTAAATATTGCCTTGAAAGAAATAAAATAAAATATAAAGCCTTTTTGGAGTTAAATAGAATTGCATATCATTAGCCTGTAACAGGGCTGGGTATCTGATTGACCTATACTAACAGCTGACAGTGGAAAGGGGCCATAGGGGAGACATCAAGATAACAGAGAGCTTATCTCTGTCTTAAATTTTTTACAATCACTTCTTGTTTCATATGAAACCTTTGCAGCATCTTATTGTCCTATGTAATTTCTTTGCCCTAACTAGCAGTAATAAAAAATACGTGAGATTCTCCTTTCAATATGATTTATGCAGAGCTGTAGACCAGAGAATTCCATCCAAGGACATTACAAGTATCATTTGAAGTCCAAAAATCATCCCTGTGTCCAACTGAAGGAATGATCAGGAGTCCCCCCAAATCAGGGTGGCTCAACAATTCAGTGTCCTTTGTGCTAGTCTCACTTGTGATCCAGAAAATATCTTTATATTTATATACTTTACTTTCCTGCACATAAAGTTTGCTCTATGGCTGTGTTCCTAAGTTTCCTCTCACTCATGTCATGTAAACACGGTGTCTGTGTCTCAGGCTTGGTGATTGATATCCTTATGCTCAAATATCTGACTCTGGCACCTGAGGGCACCGCCAGGCCACTGTCCACTGCACTCTCCTCTCAGAGGTGGAGCGACTCTGCCACTGAAGAATTTCACCAACTGAAGCCCTAACAGAGACTTGTCACTGGCTCTGCATTCTTCTGTTGTTTGCCTGAGCAGAATCTATCATTCCTCTATCTGCATATGGCATGTGTCAACTGTTTTAAAATTAGCCAATTTTCCTAAGCATAAAAATGGATTTTTGTCATATCACACGAACCATATATCACAGAAACAAACCAGTTTTTGTTTTGTGTGGGTTTTTTTCTTTCCAAAATGCATTAAGTCTTTTTAAGTCACTGCCAAATCCATTTCGCTCACTGCATTTGTGAGATACATTTACAGAAACCAAGTGGGGGGGGGGGGATATCCCCTAACACTGCTGTCACCTAGAAAGAAACCTAGTTCATTACCAAGCCAGCCATACCTAGAAGGCTGGATTCCTTCACCTGCTTGTAAACAATAAAGACAGCTTTTGGATGCTGCCCTGCACTCTAAGTTTGGGATAAGTAAAAAAAATAAATAAACATAACAATAAGATGATTAAGAGAAAGAAGTGCCATTTATTGAGCACCCCTTACGTTATGGGGAGGCCTAATTCAGCATTATTTCATTTCACACTCAGAACGATCCCGTGACATGAGGTCTACTACGTCCATTTGACAGATGTGGAACCCGAGGCTTGCGTAGCTGAGTAACTTGGCCAGGTCGCATAGCTAGAACCTAGCAGAGCCTGCTGGGCTCTTGAACCCCAGCTAATCATCCCTGAGCCTGTTCTCCCCACGATGAGGCCATCTCGTGCGTCAGAGAAAGCCCATTAGGCAACAGGAGGCACCCTGTGAACTCCTGCACCCCAGGCTTCTCCCCTTAATGAAGGTTGTGTGGGTGTTTTCATGGACTCCATGGCCTGGGTTTCTCTCAGACAGATAAATCCCCATTTAGCTTTGGAGGTGGGAGAAACGGAGTCTCCCGTGTCTCCTACAGGCACTGCCGTGAGGGCCGTGGGTGAGAGCAGCCCTCTGCGGGAGATCCTGCCTCCTCCCTGCACGGCGCCCCACCCTGCTCAGGTCCGCGGCGATGCCGCCTGGGCCCCAGTGGGCAGCCGTCTGTATGGCGCCTTTCGAGGGGCCCACAGTTCCTCTGGCGAGGGAAGACAGCAGTCTCCTACTTCGCTTAAAATCGGTGAGTTCCTCTTTCTAAATGCTGGAGTGTTAATTGAGAGGGCAGCATATTAAATCGTTATTAGTCATTAATACTTCAGCACGAATTCGTTGATCGGGTTACTGAGAGGTGTGCAGGGCCCCGAGGGAAAGATATCATTTTGATGGAGGTGATGGGGAGGGCTGACGTTGGGGGGCTGCAGGGGTGAGCAGGGCTGGCAGCAGGGGATGCTGGCATTCACGGGGAGAGAGGCTGAGCAGGGAGGGAGGGAGGGCCATAGTATTGCTTCTGCAACACACACACACACACACCCCTGTCCTTGTCCCTGTGGAGTCTGCCCAGGCAGCATTTATAAGCGAGAGCACTCGGGAAAGGTACCAGCCACTCCTCAGCAACCTCCTCTAAGAACCTGACTGCGCCCAGGGCCAGGGGGCATGTAACACAGCCTCTGGCCTCTAGGGGTCTCCAGCGCCCGAGGCTTCAGGAGGACGCCCACCTGGCTATGTTACACTGCAAGGGCCCAAATCTCAAAGAGCTAAGATTTTGGAAAGGAACAGAGGCGCCTGCATGGAGCCCCCAGCACCCCACCGCCCGCAGGACACTGCTCATCCACCTGCCCTGCTCCTGCCTGATGGCTGTTTATAGGGTCCTGAAGGGCTAAACGCTGAGGGGTGGGGGATAGGAATGATCTGCCCTGCACTCCTTTCTGAGGCCTAAGCGTGCCTCTGCCTCAAGGGGATTCCAAGGACATCCTTCTGCAGCCCCACCACACGCTCTTCCAGTGAGCCCCATCTCCAGGCTACCAGGCTATAGCTGAGCAGGAATCTCCACCCCCCTCTCACCCCCCAGACCTGAAGCCTGGCGCTCAGGATCCTGCGCGAGGCCTGGGAGAGTGGGATGGAGCAGCGCCCCCTAATCACCAAGGACCCCCAGGACCACCACTGGAGCTGGACACCGACGGCCAGGATCTCCCTGAGGGTGGGAATGAAGACAGGGAGGGACAGCGAGTGGGGACCACAGCCTAGGCCTAGGACCTCAGTGCTCCATAAAAGCAGAGCCATTGAAGGCCAGAGGGTCCAGGGAGAATTTTTCTGTAAAATCTCACAACTGAGGAGTACTGGGAAAAGTAGGAAACTCTGGGAGAGGTGCTATCACTCCAGGTCTGCATTTAAAGAGGCTGCAGTGGTTGGTGGCAAGACCCTGGCTCTCTAACCCGTCCCACGCTTGGGTTTGAGTCCCACCTCTACTACTCACGAGCTGTGAGATCTTGGATAACCTGCTTCCCTCTCTATACTGAACCTTCCTCATCTTCAAAATGGGGAGAATGCTGTCCGCTTCCCAGGGAGTTGTTAGAATTGACTGAGATCTTACGGCGGGTGGTACACTGTGCCTGACACGCAGAAGGCATTGAATTTCACGCATCTTCGAGCATCGAGAACAAAGGGGGACAACAGCCATTTGTCCTAGGCTCACTGAACTTCACAGGTGTGTGGGGGTTGGTGAGAGTCTTATTTTAAAATCAGTGTTGGTGCGTCACCTGTCATTCGAAATGAATCACAAGTCTTGCTTTTTCAAGGAATTCTGTAGCGTGCTGGTTTCCAGTGAGTTTTGAACAACCTTTAGGTTCCCAGAAGGTGACTCAGGGACCACTTGTGGGTGAGGAAAGACCAGTGACAGGTGGGGGAGCTCCAGGCCCCCAGGCCTGCCTCCATCAGGGAGGTCCGCTGTTCTTTCCTCAGAGTCTTCTACTGCTTTTATAAAAGGTTAAAAGCCACTGCTGACAAACCCTTGTGTAATTCAGGGAAACCTTTTCTCCAAGCCTGAGGACACTCAAGCCTTATTTTGTTTTCAAAGCTGCTCTTTTGAAAACGGAGCATACCTGTATTCAGAAACAGGCGCTCGAAATATTCAGCCCACACAGACTAAGTACCCAGGACGTGAAGCCTGGCCCTTGAAACTGTGTGGCATGTTTGAACCTGCACCAACCCACTTGGCCTGCCCCAGAAATCCCCTGAGGGCCTAACGATGCTTCCATCCCACTCCTGGCTGAGGTAGCCCAGACCCTGGAGCAGTGACCCTGACCTTGACCACAAAGGTGCCCTGCCCCTGGGTGTGACCTAAGACAGTGATCACAGTGCAAAGGCCAATATTGAAGAGCGGGTGCTTTGGGATCTGGCAAACCTGGGTTCAAATTTGCGCTCTGCCACTTCCCAGCTGTGTGACCTCCGGTTAGTTACTCAGTCTCTCTGAGCTTTAATTTCCTCATCTATAAACAGAAGATAACAGCCCTGCTCAGAGGCTTGTTAGATGATTAAAGGACACAGTGCCTAGAAAGCACTTAGCGTGGTGCCTGGCACATGGTAACTATTGCCGGGAAGTTCCCGATTCCCTGGCATCCAGCAGCCTATACTGAAGCTCCTGCCTGACTCTGGCCACAGCTAAGTGCCACCATTGTTCTCCGTGGAAGTCTGTGTCTCACGAGCTTTCCTACTTGGGGACACAAAACATCAGCTGCCATTTTCTAAATGTCCGTCCTGTGGCAGGTAACTTCACTGAAATTTTTAAATTGTTTTCTCTAGTCTTCATGCTGTTTGTACAAAATAAGGAATTACTGTTTCCGTTTTACTAGAGGGGATACTGAAGCTCAGAGAGGTTGTATGACATATCCAAGGTCACACAGTAAAAAACCAAGACTAGATTGAAGCCCAAATTCATCTGACCCAGAAGTTGGAGGCCTTCTGTCCCCAGCTTCTGACTCTCAGCGCTGCCTGCAGGGTCTGAGTGTCAGCCCTCCTGGGCTGTCTTCCTCAGTGTCGGCCTCTAACCAGGAACGATGCTTACTTCACAAGGTTGTGATAAAAATTAAATGAGATAATGTAAGTCATAATGAACACATTTTATCATTAGGTAGGCTTTGCATGTATATCAAATATGTATGAACTTGCTCCACCTGTTTTACCTGCTCTCCAAATCATTTCTTTTTTAACCTCATTGGGAGAAATATTCATAGAGAAGATTGTATGTACGTGTATACATGTGGTGCGGTGTGTGTGTGGGTATGGAGGTGTGTGAGGATATGTGCATATATGTGTGTATGTGTACAATTATGTACATATATATGGAAATTATAGCACAGACTACCACCCACGTCAAGAAACAGCAGAACCCTGTTGGGCTCTCAAAGGCGCCCCCTTCTGCACATCCCTCCCTGAACAAATTCCCAGTCCTCCCTCCAGTCCAATTCACTTCTCGTCTGGTTAAAGAATAATCTTCCGTGCCTCTTGTACTCATGGCTCTGGGTTGTCTCCAGCCTTTCTGATGGGCCTGTGCCTGTCACTTCACTAAGGTTCTGAGTGACAGGCCATTCACAGGAGAGAAGGGAAATAAAGTGGCTCGGCAGAGCAGGGACGTGTGCGCTTGCATGTGTGTGTGTGTGTCTGTGTGTCTGCACCTTCCACCTTTGTGGAGAGCAGCAAGCCAGATGCCTCATAAGATACGTCTTGACCCAAAAGAACTGGAGGGAGAGGTGGAGTGATGGGGAGAGGTTTGGGGACATTAGGACAGCTTGCTGCTCCCCAAGACCACATGGGACCAAGTCTGGCACCTCCATTAGTGAGGGGCAGAGCTCATGGCAGCTGGAGCCTAGGTCACACAGAGCATACACTTTTTCTTTAGATCCCCAGGCTCCACCCCACCCTGGGATTTCTACCTTCCTCAACTGACAAATCAGGTCTGTTTAAAAGTCCCCTCCTCTAAGAAACCTTTCCAGATCACCACCTCAGTCACCCTCTCCCATAACACTCTATTTGAATAATCGTCTTCATTATTAGCACCTGAAATTCTCTCATTTATTTCTTTGTTCACATGTTTGTTTTTGCTGGATACCATAGTAATAGGCAGCATGGACTCAAGATCTAAACTGGGTTAGAATGCCAGCTACCCACTAACTCGCTGTGTGACCTTTGGCAAATTCTTTAACCTCTCTAGGCCTCCAATTCATCATCTATATAATGGGAATGTTGGATTTATTAAAATGGGAATTACAGGATCATGTGGTGCAGTAAATGAGTTAATGTATATAAAAGCTTTCAGTACCGTGCCTGGCACACAAGTACTATTAAAACATTAGCTATAATCAGCAATATTAGTAATAATCATTACTGCGATTATCACACTATCTTCCCTCTGGAATGTGAGCAACTTGATGGCAGGGCCTTTATCTGTTTTTCACTGCTGAACCCCCAAGTGCCTAAGAAGAGTTCCTGGCACATATTCAGAAAATAAACTGAATAAAATTTTCCTGAGAAATATGACTTACCACCCAATCCCCACCTGCCTCTGAGTGCAGGGGATAGCCACCTAGACAGATCATGACAGTGTGGTGGGCACAGTGCGAAACAGTTTACGGGAGACGTGCAGGAGCACGGAGGAGGCAATGAATTCCCTCCCCGTCTCAGGGAAGCCTCCACAGAGGAAAGAATCTTTAGGATCTTGAAGCTCAGTTACCCTCAGGAACCAGAGAACAGGCAAGGGGAGGTCCTGCAGGAAGACTGCACAGCCCACCCCCAGCCTCGGGGTGCGAGGGAGCTGCCCCCGCTTCAGGGTGCAGAGGGGGCCGGGAGGTACAGAGATGCAAGGAGGGGCTGTTAGGCCAGGTCATGAAGAATCTGTTTGCCATGCTAAGAAATTGGAATTTTATTCCCACAGTAGTGGGACTCACTGAAGAATTACAATGAGGGGAGAGGCGTAATCAAATTTACTATTACCAAGGTCATTCTCGCTGCGAGGAGGAGACCCGACTGCTAACCTTCGGGGAAAGAAACAGGGGGACCAAGTACTGGGAAAGTCCAGGTGAGAAGAGACAAGAACCTGACAAACGAGAGTGGCAGGAGGGGCGGGTGACGTTTTGAGAAGCCACTGGGAAGTGAACCTTGTCAGGTCCTGGAGATTGATTGTGTGAGGGGGGCCATGTGAGAGACAGTGGGGTCCAGGACGACCCATATTTCTTAATTATGCCTCTAGGGGTTGGGCTGTGCCATTAACAGAAGCAGGGAACTTGGAGAAAGGAATCGTTTTATGTGTGAAATTGATGCATAGTGAGTTCACCTTTGGACATTTTAATCTTGGTGATATCTAAGTCAAGACCTTGGGTAAGAAAGGATGTTGACATTTTTTGAGCACCCACTACATACCTGGAACTGTGTTTGCGACCATGTGTATTTTATCTCATTTAACATTTAGAACAACCCTTTGAACGATGGAGCATTATACTTTTATTTATTTATGTATTTATTTATAAATATGGTTTTATTGACTTTAGAGAGAGGAAGGGAGAGGGAGAGATAGAAACATCAATGATGAGAGTCATTGATCCGCTGCCTCCAGCACACCCCCTGCTGGAGATGGAGCCCACAACCCGGGCATGTGCCCTGATGGGGACTCTAACCTTGACCTCCTGGATCATAGGTCCATGCTCAACCCCTGAGCTGCACCAGCCGGGTTACTTTTTATTTTACAGTCGATGAAACACAGGCTCAGAGAGGTAATGATCCCCGCTTCACATAGTTAACACTGAAGAACAGTCAGTGGACCGGTCTAAGCAAGACTGAATGGAGCGCACACAACGAGAGGGATTAAGTTATAAAGAAGTTGGGCGACAGAGCATGGAAAACTGAATGGAGATACTAACCATCCCGCGGGGTGTTGTGAAAATCAGGTGAGAGAAGGCTGGTAAAACATTTTGTAAACTATGGCATGCTGAGCAAATATGAGGAGTGCGAGTTGTGGCCAAACCTTATTGCAATGAGTAATAATAATGAGTGAATTGTAATGTTCAAACCTGTAACTATTAAGTAAAATTCAACCAGAATGTCTTCTCCCCATTCTTCCTACTGATTAGCCCACAAGAATCTTGAACACGGAGTGTCTTTTGTCTCTTCCCAACACACTCTCTCTCTGTCTGGTTTGAAGGGAGCTCTCAGAGGGAGAGACGGTAACGTGGCAGGGAGAGACGGTAACGTGGCAGGGAGGATGGTAACGTCGCAGGGAGAGACGGTAACGTGGCAGGGAGGATGGTAATGTGGCAGGGAGAGACGGTAACGTGGCAGGGAGAGACGGTAACGTGGCAGGGAGGATGGTAACGTGGCAGGGAGAGACGGTAACGTGGCAGGGAGGATGGTAACGTGGCAGGGAGAGACGGTAACGTGGCAGGGAGAGATGGTAATGTGGCAGGGAGAGATGGTAACGTGGCAGGGAGAGATGGTAACGTGGCAGGGAGAGACGGTAACGTGGCAGGGAGGATGGTAACGTGGCAGGGAGGATGGTAACGTGGCAGGGAGAGACGGTAACGTGGCAGGGAGGATGGTAACGTGGCAGGGAGAGACGGTAACGTGGCAGGGAGGATGGTAACGTGGCAGGGAGAGACGGTAACGTGGCAGGGAGAGATGGTAATGTGGCAGGGAGAGACGGTAACGTGGCAGGGAGGATGGTAACGTGGCAGGGAGGATGGTAACGTGGCAGGGAGGATGGTAACGTGGCAGGGAGAGATGGTAACGTGGCAGGGAGAGGTGGCAGTGTGGCAGAGATGAGAAGGAAGAAAGGGACTGGAAAATCAAAAGCGCCCAGCCGATCCCAACTATCGTGTCCTCACACTTTGAAGTGAAACCCTAAAGATGATTTTCTTGGTTATTTCTACTGTCAGGCAGAAACTCAAAAATATTAGGATACAGTCTCCAGCCAGCCTCCCTGCTAATCGTGTGCGTGTGAGGTGACAGCTGCAGTGCTCCTCAGAGGCCTTGGCTGGCTGAGACAGTTGAGAAGGTCCCTCAAGTACAAGCCAACGTAAGCTACCTGCGCCCTCTTTGACTTTAGGCTCCAGAAACACACGCCCAGATGCTCTGAGCTGCTTGTCATCCCTCCCTCTTTTCATGTCTCTGGCTCCTCCTGTCTCACGCCTTTGCAAGGCCTAGACCAGCACTGTCGAAAAGAAATATAATGCAAGCCACCTATATATTTAACTTTTCTAGTTGTCACATTAAGGAGTAAAAAGAGATGGATGAAACTAATCTTCATGTATTTTATTTAACCCAATCATTTAAGTATGTAATCAATATTTAAACATTATTGATGAGATATTTTACCTTCTTTTTAAAAACTAAGTCTTCAAACGTCATTGTGTGTTTTACACTTACAGCCCACATTCAAGCTCACACTCCGCACGTGGCTGGCGGCTAGCGTATTGGTTGCACGCTGCAGGCTAGAGCTCAGTCTTGTGGGCGATCCCATTGCCCAGGCCCTCTGCTCAATCCAGCACTCCAAAAATATTTGCATTTCATGTGAGCTTCAGGAAAAGGAAAGATGGAACTTGCTGTTAAAGATTCCACACTGCCATCACGGTATTCAAATAGACTCCCATCTGCATGGCAAGGGGACAGTTTCGAGAGCAATCATACTGCATCCTAATTGGCCAGGCGAGACCTGCCCTCTGCAGCCCCCAGTCTGAGCTGACAGGCTCTTCACTCCCAAAGAGAAGAAGCTTCAGCCACAATCACTAACCACACTCACATAGGCTTGGATCTCTACCTTAGCCCCCAAACATGGCCATGGATATTTGTGAAGATTAAGAAAAAAGGCACTGGCCCACCATCCAGCTGCATGGTCATTTAACACCAGAAAGAAAGGTGACAAGGCCAAGGCGAGGATTTTCAGGAGAAAGTACATAATCCCTCAGGACTTGTGCCCGGGGCAAAAGCCTGGGACTAAACAATCAAACAGACTGGGTTCTTGGGGACTTTCCTCTGGACCTGGGAGCTAATAGGCTATGACTTTAGGCAAGTCATTCCACTCTCAGTGCCTGAGGGGGACTTCTTCCATTTTGGAATGGGGCCACCCAAGCAACCAGGGACATGCAGGGTGAACAGATGTCTCAAACCCAGTGGAGACCAATGCATAGGGTGGTCGTGTCACTAGTTCTCTCTTGGCACCTATGCTTTGCCTTGACCTTTCCCCTAGGAGATCAGGCTCACTGCTGGAGCCAATGAGTGTGGCTGCCCGGTCACAGGTCACAGCCGTCTCCCGGTGGTCTGCAGCCCTCAGCCCTTCCTTGGCACGGGCCAGGCTGGCAGGCTGCCTCTCCCTCTGCCGCTGAGCTGAGCAGCCACAGTACCCGGGGGTACAGCTGCAGGCAATCCCGCACCCACTCCTTCTGCTTCTTGTGGTCTCCTTTGTGGCTGCTACAGCATATGTTTTATTAAAAGGGAAAGAGGAGGGGGAGACAAGAGGTTATGTACATGAGCATGCTCAAGAATCTTAAGATTGAAAATCTCCTGCTCAATGCAAAATGCCTAAGGGCTTCGGTGTTTTGCAGGCTCTAAGTTAACCCCAACAGGGACTTCTGGGTGGGGAAATAGGAAATGGAGGAAAAGCGAGGTTCCCTCTTAGGAGAGTCTGATTCTAAAATATGAAACGATTTTCTCATGTTCTCCTGTGACTGCTTTCCCTCAATATCTTCATCCAGGGTTTCTGATATGGTGTGGATAAGCTCTCTGACCTTGAGCTCTATTTTCCCACAGTGAACAGATGAGGCTTGAGAGTGGCTGGAAGGCGAGGTAAGTTTCAATGCCTAATGAGATGTCCAACATTTCAGTCCTCTGCCTGGTCCCAGGGCAGCTTCCTCTAGGCCCAATATGTGCTTCAAATAATTAACCCAATGGTATGGTTTTCCCAGGATGTGGGAAAGTGAGGAGTGGCGTCGGGTACAACCCCAGGGAATCAGCAAGCCTGATGTTTCCAGCCTTTTCAACTTGCACTGCCCTTAGCTTCTCTGTCAGCTGGAGTCCTCTCCCCATTTCTCCCTCTTCAAACAAATCCCAGCCCAGCCCCCATGGCGCAACACAAATGGTCCCTCCTTGCAATACTGATAGCTCTCATTATCTGGACAAATCAATCCTAGATTAATTAGGTCAGCCTCACGAATCTCTGGTATTGAACTGCTGCTTAGAATGTAGATTTCCATTTACCTTTTCCCAGATGTAAGCTTATTTTCCTAACTAGACCGTAAGATCATTGAGGGCAAAGGCAAGGTCTTAGAAGACTTGACCCCTCACAGCCCTTAGATCAGGGCCAGAGGAGAAGCTGTCCCTCACTGCCCACCTCCCATTCCTGTAGAGTACAGAAATGATGAATCCGATCACAGTCACAAGATTAAGCCAGTCCTCAGGAGAAGTCGTGGGGCCTGGGGTTGGGTTAGCAGTGATGAGACCCACATCCCACCCCGTAGGTTCCCTTAATTGCCCTGAGTAAAGCAGTTGGTTCATCTTCCTGAGGTCCTCTGCCCTTGCTTTTCCAAGAAGGAGATTAAAATCATTCTAGCTCCACTTCTCAGGGTAATCAAAGATTAATGAGACAATAAGCCATGTGAGGATTAATTAGATGAGCTCCCTACGATGCCCCCAGCCCTCTGGAAAGGGATGCCACTATAAGACACAGACGAGGTCTTATTTCAGAGAAAGACTTGAATTGCCAAAAATACATTGCACAGTGGGGAAAACAAACCACTAACCAGGAAACCTCAACACTGAGCATCCCAGTCAGCAGAAAGTGCCCACGCAGATGTCTCCAGTCCCTCTAGATTACCTCTTGTTTGTGAGCCCAAGAGGGATTTTGGAGCACTGTCCCCAGAGGGGATCTCTTTGATGTGATGCTCCCCAGTGGCTACCCTGTGCCTGGGGAAAGGGGATCAGAAGGAGTCAATGACGCAGGGATGTTCTTCGCCCTCTGGCCTTGCTCAGTAAACAACCTGTTAGGAGGCCAGAAAGGAACACCCTGAGGACCATCTTTAAGGGCCAAAGAGAAGATGCTCCCCTTCCTTGCAACTGGCCCAGTGCTAACACAGCAGGAACCCTCCTCCCTACCCAGCCCTTCCCTCCTCTCCGCCTCTGTGCCCACGCTGCAACACACATCGCCCCATTCTGGGAGACAAGCTGGCCCCATGTTTGGTGAGGAGGGAGAGGCCAGAGTCAGGGATGCTCCTGTCTTCCCCATGCCTGCAGCCCAGCTGCCAAACCCTCTGGATGCAGCTGCGCTCCATGGTCTGACATTTGCTACCTTTCCCTCAAACATCTCAGTGCCCATGCTCTGCACCTACCCAAATCATATCCCTCCTCAGGAAGCAAAGAAAGCATGCATCTTTCCCCACAGGAGCAGCAGCAGCGACATTGGTAAGATGCCAGGCCCACTGTGGTAGCATTGCTTGGCCATGCCCCCAGTGCTGCATAGCAACTTATTCTGGCTGAGAGGGAACTCCGAGAGTCCTGCCTTAAACAAATAACATGCACACAACTGTGTGAAATCAAACGGGAAAACACACCAACTCCAGCATCCCTTTGCTGTTGCCTGATGTCATCAGACTGCCCCCCAGGGGATTCTGTGAAATACTTGAGCTGCCTGGTTAATGCTGGCATTGCATGCGTTGGAGAGAGCACGGTCAGAGAGAGTCCCTTCCACACGCCCGTGTCTGAGGAAGGACAGAGGCAGGAATACTTGACTGACAACATACCTTTTAACCTCCTGATTGGTCTATGCTGACATATATTGTCCCTGCAGGATGAGGCCCAGACTGCCTGGCTATAAGGAGCCCTGTTTTAATTGCTCTCCTTTTCATGAAACACTTCTTCCTGCTCAGGGCACCGGCTCCCAGGGCTAGGAAGAGCACACACAGATCTCTACAGAGGGTCTGTTCAATCACGTTACAGTACGTTAGCTTGATTATTAGTTACTATTTGGCTTAGGTCTATATACCCTGGATAAATATGTACCAGGCAGAGGGACTGCTAGGTGAAGAGAAAACTCCTCTGGGCTGGGACAGCAGCTCCCTAGTTCAGGCTCCTACCAGGAAGGAGCACTTGGCATCTGGGGCCTGGGCAGCAAGCCGCACATGCATGGTTCTTCCCTGGGCAGCCCGCTTCCTACATACAGCTGTGAGCACAGACACATACACACAAACACACACACCACAGGCAGCATTAGACTGTGTACTCGGGCGATCCCCAAAACCAGGGAGAGAGATGGTTAGATAATGTCAGCATCCCCCTCCCCCTCCAGCGTGCAGCCAGGCTCAACTCAATCAATGGGCTCCTGCCACCACCCTGGGGAGACTATTTGCAGCCTACAGGGTTCACTCTTCAGAATTTTTTTTTTTCTTAGCGGCATGTGCATGGGAGAAAGAGACAGGCCTCTACAGGCATGTCGCGGAGCTCTAGGAACATGTGAATGTAGATGTAGCACCGCCTCAGCTCTTTGGGATCTTCCTCAAACATAGTGAGCCATCTACAGCCTCAGCTCAGCAGGTAGGATTCCTCGGCATCTTCTGCAATTACGCAGCCCGCTGGGATTTCCTGAAGCTAATGGGAGTTGCACTAAGTTTGAGGACTCAGACCAGGCAGATGGGATATAGGTCAGGCAGAGTGCCCAAGCTGGTGGCAGCCATGCCCACCAGGAAGCAGGGACAGGGCCATCTCTAGCTAAACCCCGAAGTGCACTGCTCAGCTCCGCCAAACGACACCAGCAGATGGGCTCGGTCCTTCCGCCTGCACCTGCCAGGCACCAGGGCAACAGGGTTGCAGGCGAGGGGGGCGCAAATGATCCCCTTGCCGAGGAACACACCGAGAGGACACCGGAAAGGGGACAGAGGAAAGCCACCCAGACCCTGGCTGTTACCTTGGATCCTTGGAGAGCCCTCCTGGCTGGATCAGCTGCTCCCCGCACCTCCGCCGACCGGCAGGAGACTCCTGAAAGATCCCAGGTTTTCGTGCAACATCTCCAGTGGCAGCTTTCCAAAGTTTCTACTTCATGGTTTCTTGTGGCTCTTTCTCTTTTGGGGAAACGCGAATGCCTCCCGTTCCGCGCGTGAGAGCGAAAGGAAGTCTTCTTTCAAATCCCCTTGCTCCAGGCTTGGCCGCCGGACCCCCCGCCGGCCGCCTTCGCGCTCGGCAGCCGCGATCCCCGGCGCCCAAAGCAGGTTGGACGCGGAGCCTGGGCGCTGGGCCGGGGCGCGCGCGGGTGGGGAGGGAAGGAAAGTACAGCGCCCGGCCGGGGCGCCCCCTGCCCGTGCGCCGACGGGGAGCCCCGATCTCTCCTTCCCGGCAACTCTAGAGGGATTCGCCCGCGCTCTCTCCCTCCCGAAATCACGGGCAAAGCTCGTTCCTCGGGCTTCAGAGCTCGCCCGGCTGCCCGCAGACCGGTCCCCGCGCCCGCGCCGCCCGGCAGGTGCCCATCCCCGGGCCAGGGCGCACGGGATGCTCCCCGCAGCGGACGCGCTGCCCCAGCCGCCGCCGGCAGCTTCCGAGGCGGGCGGGCTCCAGCCGGGCCGCAGCCGCGCGTCCCCGCTCGGACTCGGCGCCCGCGCCTCGGCGGTGTCACCTGCAGCCTCCGACACCCGAGCGGCGTCTTAAGATAACAATGCTGCCGGCCTGCCTCGCTCGCTCCGCGCTCGCTCTCTGCCCAGGCACGCAGGCCGGCAGCCAATGGGAGGCAGCGCCCCTGTCCCCGCGCGCGCCCATTGGCGGGCGGCCCGGCAGGGGGCGGGCCCGGAGCCTCCCCGCGTCTCCGCAGGTCAGCGGGCGGGAGGGGACCAGCGCGGGAACCCTCCCGCCTGCGGCGCGCACTTCTGGCCGCGGAGGAGGCGGCCGGGGACGGTCGCGGCGGGAGCCGGAGAGAGGCCGGCGCACGGGAAGAAGCTTGGGAGCGAACGAGCTCTCCTTCTGGTCTTGCAGGGTTACAATAACCGCTTGTCCCAGACCGTTCTGTTTGCGTAACTAGAACCTCCGGAGATGGGAGCCCGTCTGAGTCATTCTCCTTCTAGTCTGAGGTTTTATGCAGCTGTTTTGTGTATTTTAGCTTCTGGGTCCTGAATTAATTAGAAACGAGCCCCCAGGTGTGTGTGTGTGTGTGTGTGTGTGTGTTACTGTGTGTATGTTGCTGTGTGTGTGTGTTACTGTGTGTGTGTGTGTGTGTGTGTGTGTTACTGTGGGGGTGGGGGGGAGACTGAGACATCCAGGGAAGAGGAAAGACTCAGGAGGGTAGAGAGGGAAACAGATTTAGAGACCATGAACAGCTAAATCTTGAACTATCCTGTCCCCAAACCAGGATTGTGAAGACAAAAGGCAAGAAGAACTTCTGGGGAGAGATTAAGGGGGGTGGGGGTGTCCCGCTTCCCAAAGAGGGAACTGTTCTGCCTGCGCCGTTTTCCTCCTGTGTGCCTCCTTTCACTCCAGCGAGTGTCAGGAAGAGGGGCTGTGGACCTCCGTTAGGGTCTTAAAGAGAGACCAGAGATTCAGAACAGGACCAGCCTTGTTCCTGTGAAGCAGGTGCTGTCGCTGAGCCTGTGAATTGAGGGTGGGGGAGGGGGGAGGGGGGTAGAAAGAGAAGAAAATATTAACTTTGAATCAAAGATTGTGTGAAATATGAGGAAGCAAAATGGAATTACGTCCAGCTAACTAACATACTGTGCTGAATTTTGGCAAAAACAGGGGAGACTAGTAGTTGAAGAAAACTCCAGTTCGACAGAAGAGCTCAGGGCTGGAGCTGGCAGGGGAATTTAGGGGTTTCACAGTAAGTCGTGGGGTAGGAGAAATAGAGAGAGAATACAGTCAGAAAGGGACAGAAGTGTTTTGATTTAGTTCCTTGAAGGAAGAGCAACATCAAATTTTATTTTGTTAAAATAAAATGGAAAAAAATAAAGGAATGCAGAGGTTTAATGAACATTAACGTAATATAAATCAGGGTTAGCTAAAATGCATCAAGGGCCCGGCCGGGCGTGGCTCAGCAGTTGAGCATCGACCTAGGATCCAGGAGACCATGGTTCGATTCCCAGTCAGGGCACCTGCCAGCGTTGCAGGCTCGATCCCCAGCGAGGGGTGTGCAGGAGGCAGCTGATCAACGACTCTCTCATCATTAATATTGCTATCTCTCTCTCTCTCTCTCCATTCCTTTCTCTGAAATCAATAAAAATATATTTAAAAATAAAAAGCATTAAGGGACCAGATGTTCTAGATGAACCATCCTTCACATACTCAACCTTAGTTCCAACCACCCATCACGCTCACCTATGTTCCCTCCTCTGGATCTTATACAGATGTGACCGTCCTTCTCTATCCTGCAGGTATTGTTTGCCTAAGCTACAAAATGTGTCAGAGAGCGGTGGTCCCAGAGGGACCTATTGGAGAAAATATCCTATTGGATGAAATATCCAAGTGAACCAGCGACTGCCTACATCTGTTGCTGTCCAACTGCTGAGTTATTTACTCCTGTGCTTCGCTTCTAAGTGACAGAGGCTCCCTGAACTTGACCCAGGGGATAAGACATTAGGTGCTGAGACTCTCATAAAATTGGAGAAAAGAGTGAGTAAAGGGAAGGAGTAGTTGAACAAATTGTTACCAATTTCAATGGAAAGAAAGTTAAAATTTCCAAGATCTCTAAGGGGGAAGGAAAGGGAGTGGAGTTCGGAGACAAGAAAACAATCTGAAAAAAGAAAAAAACTTGCCTGTACTTCCTTCTCTTATGGAATCCTAAGCTCTGTAAAAAAAAAATCCAAAAAAAACCCCCCTAAGATGGTATAGTGTACATTAACAAATGCCACAAGTGTACAGTCTGATGAATGTTGCCTATATGTGTGTCCATGTGAACACCACCCACATTTCCAGCACTCCAAGAAGCTCGCCCCGCCCTTCTTAGTCAGAATCTCTCTCCCCCAGTGATAACCACTATTCTGATTTTCATCTTCAGAGATTCATGTTACTGCTTCTTGAATTTCATCAATATAGGGTCTTAGACTATACCCTTTTACCCTTATCGTACCTGATTTTTCATTTATCATTATGTCTGTGAGATTCATCCATGTAGTTACATGTTTATTTTTTATTGCTATGTAGTATTTTGTTACATGACTATGCAACATAAATTTACTCTCCAATTGATGCATGTTAGTATTGTTTCCATTTTTTGGCTACTGTGAGTAAACCTGCTATAAATGTTCACATGCAATCGTTTATCCTGGATATACAGCTACAAGTGTAAATCACTTGATTTGCTTTTGGCTACTATGTGGGAACAAAGTCTCAGGAAGAAGATTCTGAAGACTACATTCTTCCTAAAGTAATTGATAAGGGGGGACAATGGCAAACACTACCATGCTGAACACCAACTAAACGCCTCAAATGTGTCAGGTCCTTTATACGTAATCTCATTTCCTCCTCACCTCTATTCTAAAAAGAATGCTCTATTGTTTCTGTTTTGCCATTAAAAATATTGAATACAGTGTCAGGAAATGGCCCTTGGCCTCTCAACATGGTGTGTGTGTAAGCCTTCCATGAGAGGAGCTTTGAGAAAAGAGTGGAAGGTCTCACTGCATAGATGAGCTGGGTGCTGGTCTTTGGAGATGGGACAATCTGGAGAGCACAGAGCGGTGCATTCCAGGTGGACAAAATGCATGGGCAGAGTGAACATGGAAAACGGGCTTTAATTTGATTGGGGTGCGTATGTGTGTTGTGGGGAGCTGGGAAGAGTATAGTAAGTAATAAATCTAAGAGAATAAGTGGTATGAGATTTGGAAGAGTTTTTAAATGTCTAAACCTTGCTTGGACTTGTTCCCGTAGGGGGCTACTTTAGAATGGCATGATGAAAGCAAGATTTCATAAAGAGCAGCCTGGTAGCTGCGTGAAGAATGGGTTAATAGCAGGGGAAGCATATGGAAGCTATTATGAGTCAAGGAACAAGCCATTG
Source organism: Miniopterus schreibersii (assembly GCF_964146895.1). Classification (NCBI taxonomy): domain Eukaryota; kingdom Metazoa; phylum Chordata; class Mammalia; order Chiroptera; family Miniopteridae; genus Miniopterus; species Miniopterus schreibersii. The sequence goes on along the minus strand of NC_138119.1, from coordinate 18,511,098 downwards.
ATACTTGAATATAGGAAGATGGATCTCAGGAGAAAAGTCAGGATTGGGGATAACAGAACCTGGTATTTTATAGTGTCTTAGTGAATATAAACACTTGCACTTATATTATCTCTAGTCTATGGGATGGGCAGAGATCACTGGCCCCCTTTTATTGATGAGGACACTGAAGATAAGAATGGTCCAGGTTCATTTCCAAATAAGAAATTAGGGAGTTGAGACTTTAATCCAGATCTGTGGTTTCACTACATCAGGTTGGCTATCCATAAATGTAATGACTGAAACACATACAAATTTCTCCCAGTCCCATTTAAGCATAGAACTTTACACTATACAGATGGGTTGGTTTCTGTGAACTTCAACCTCTCCCCCATCTCCACGTATTTAATTCCCTGAAAGGAGGCCATGTGACATTGTATCCAAGTTTACAGGAATCCGGTGCTCAGGCAAAATGCTATCTTTTTTTTAATTTGCAGTTTTCTTGCTCAGCCATTCCATAAAGAGGTCTATAAAGGCTTAGATGCTGATGTCCAACTACTTCCAACTACATGTACATTTTAAAATGGCCATTTTATACATGTACTATTTTTCTTGTAAATGTCAATAAGAATGCATGTAAAATAACCATAGATAAGCATAGAATACTAGATATTGATTTATCAGAAAATCAACACCAAATGGTTCACTTGGGTTTTCTAAAATGACTCAGGACACTTCAGAAAATTAGAAAGATTTCAAAATAATTGATTACATGCTACTCAAAAGCAGAGGAGTGTTTTTTCCCCCCTAGTATCTGCCCATGCCTAGCTTAATGCCCAGCATATGGTAGGTATGCATATGTTTACTAAACGAGTTACTATGACCCGCAAAATCCAATGATTATTCATAGATGCTCCTAGATGTACCATAACCATGAGTGGAAAGAGCACTAAGTAAAAAAATAAAAATAAAAAAATTCTTGTGGTCTCCACCCCTTCTTAGCAGATTGATCTTGGGTAAATCACCTAATTCCTAATTATCACTGGCCTCAATTTCTTCATCTGTTAAATTAGAGGCTGGATTAATAGGTGATCTGGTAGGTAGTTTCCCACCGTTTCTCACATTCTAAGAATAAGTGTGTTTTCCTGGCATTCACACTAATTTTTCAATGATAAACCCTGTATAACTAAGTTTAATACTGCTTTTTATGCTAGTGAGAGTAGCAAAAATATATCATGGAGTTCTTTCTCTACCTCACTACCTCCTAGGGGAGCAATGAAGATGAGGAAGAGTTTTAGAAAGGTCATTAGCTGATAAATCTGCTTTGCAGGAGTTTGCAGTGCTACATGGTAATACATCAGATTCAGACTTGCAATAAGATTTTTTCTTTTTTTGTGTGTGTGGTAAATATGGCTCATTTTCTCTATTTCCATCCATCAACTAGAGTAACTTTGTGAAATATATGACAAAGCTTTTTTTTTTTTTTTTTAGGACATGCATTCACATATGGCAATAAATTGACACCAGGCAGAATAATAGTGAAATTGTTTCTAAGATGGGGGTCCTCTTTGAAGAGGGTGGTGCATTAAATTCCTAAGGGTAGGAATTACCCATGACAGTCTTATATCACCTAGTATTTAAACCAGCATCGAATCAATGATGGTGGAGGGGCATACCTTTCACGGAAGTTGTTGGTTATCACCTGAGAGAAAGTTTAGTTAAAGATCAGACGCCAGCACACACAAGTGTCATTTTCTACTACTGTTTATTGCATCCAGTCATCACTTTAAGGCAATACTAATCAGCACTAATGAAAACAAAACTCACATGCATTTTTGTTGTTATTGTTTTTATCTGCCCCATTCTACTCTTGATTGAGCTGGGCCTGGCCCATATCCAAGGATATTCTTTTATTCCTTTTCTGTTTGTTAAGGGTGCTTTGAAACGTTACTTTGTCTCCTTTTCTTCCAGCTCTGTTCACTTTACTGGATTCTCTAAAATGAAAGGCTCAACATTTCTTCCAGCATTCCCCAAGCATCTTTATATTAGTTACCACAGGTAACATTTATAACAGAAATGAAATAGAGGCAGAGAGAAGCTGCAAATGAAAGTTCAGGTCTCCTAACTGCACGCAGTAGGTTGGCTTTGCTCTTTGCTGCTCCTATCTACCTCTCCATCCATCTCTATCTATGTAACTAACATTTTCTTTAACTATTCCTGCAAAGTTAGTGTTGAGTAAAAAACAGTGTATTTATCCCAGCACCGGCTTATCCAATAGACAAGTCCAACGCGTGGTTTAAAAAAGACAAGAATGGGACCACCTATGTCCACAAAATAACTGGAGTGGATTTGCATCTAGACCCCCCCCCCCCCCCCCCCCAATAAGCACCTTGTAAGGTGTGTGCATGTGCGTGCCCTTCCCAAGCCAACGGAAGGATGATGGGCGAGGGAAGGTTTGGCTTCGCAAAGACCCATTTCTAAAAATGCTCGCGGGTAGTTAATGCCAAGAGCGAGCTCCTCCTGGGGGGCCGAGGAGGGGAAAGGGGCAGCCCGCCGGGGGCTGACCCGACGGATTCCCTGGAACCCCCGCTCGCTTCCTCTTTCCTCCCGACGTCCATCCCGCCCGTCCTCTCCTCCGCGACCCCCTCCCTTTCCCTTTCCCCAGATGAGCGGCTCCGAGAAACAAAGACCGCGGGCTCTCCAGGCGTCCGCGCTCCAGCCCCGCGCCCCGCGAGCTGCGCCCGGCGCGGGGACCCCGGGCTCCCGGGCCGCACGTCCCCTCCCCGCCCGCCCCCGCCCCCGCCCCCGCCTCCCGCGCGCGCCCGCTCGCTCCCTCCCCGCTCGCTGCCTCCCCCACCTTCGCGGCGCTGGGAGGAAGGCGCCCGGGCTCAAGATGGCTTTTGCCGGGCTCTGCGCCCTGCTCGCCTGCTGCTGGGGGCCGGCGGCGGTGCTGGCCGCGGCCGCGGGCGACGCGGACCCCTCCAAGGAGCTGGAGTGCAAGCTCAAGAGCATCACGGTGTCGGCGCTGCCCTTCCTGCGCGAGAACGACCTGAGCATCATGCACAGCCCCTCGGCCTCCGAGCCCAAGCTCCTCTTCTCGGTGCGCAACGACTTCCCCGGGGAAATGGTCGTGGTGGACGACCTGGAGAACACGGAGCTGCCCTACTTCGTGCTGGGTGAGTCCCCGGGGAGGTCGAGGCGGTCAGAGGCGCCGGCCCGGCGCCCCCACCCCCCACCTTGGCTCGCTCTACACACCCACTGGCCGGCGACCTCCCCTCCCCCACTCCTACCTCGCTGGATCCGCCCCATTCCACGCGGCTCTCCACACCCACTTGCAGGCTAGCGCCTCGGTGCACCTGACTCCTTCCCACACCCTACCTGGCTGGGTGCTGGGGCCTGGGTGCTGGGCCCTCAACCTCCCTCGGCTGCCCTGCCTCAAAGGAACAGGTTGCCAGAGTCGCTGGGAACCTCTCCCAGCCCCGACCTCCCAGCGTTCGTCCAGGAGCACGTCGCCAGCACTGTGCCCTGTACCAGCGCAGCTCCCATAAGCCCTTCTCCCTGCTCCCTGGCCACATGCTCAGTCCTTTGCTTCACGCCCCCAGGACACCCACTCCACCCACAGCAGGGAAACAGGTATCCCCTTGTCACCTTGCCAGGCATGTGCAGGCCACGTTGCACTGGCTGGATCTCTCCGCCTCACTTACTGAGAGCTCCTTGTCTGTCACCAGGTTACTGACACTCTCTCTGGCCTTCCTTCAGAACACTCAAGTTTCTCGTCCCCCTGGTGTCCATCCTGGCCAGTCCGACCTTCCTGCCTACACACCTAACAGCCCCCTCATTCAGCCACGTGCACATCTCCATGTCACCTCACAATTCCCTGGGTGGAGAAGACATCCAGCTGAACTCCATTGGCACTGGCCTCCTCTTTGTTCCCCAGGACCCCTTAGCTAGGCTAGGCATTCCTGCACACCTCACCTCCCTGGGCAGGAGCCTCTTCCTTCCTTCCTTTGTTTGTCTGTTTACAAATCGCTCTTGGTACTCCCGTTTTAATTTTTGTAGGCCACGAAACTCCTTCAGGTACTAGGAACTCTACCTCACTTCTAATCCCCCCCCCCTTTTCACGACCAAGTTGCACATGTGTTGTGGTCCTGCTCCTGCACCTTGCAAAGCCCCACAGGTGCATGACTTTGTTAACCACAATTTCCCGCACTTTTCCACGCGCAGGTGTACCTCACCCTGCTGGGGACGCCTATAATGCAATCCATTTCTTTAGTGACTCCGTAAATCATTCTTATTTTGCCCAGGAGAGAATTCAGAGATAACCACAAGTGAGCCTCTAGATTCAAGAGCAAATAATGCAAATGTCTAGGAGACCGCTTTAGCTACTTAATGCCCCACCAACTAGAGCTCCCTTTGCAGGGACATGGCCCCCTGATGGCCACGTGTAGGTTAGCGCCACCAGTGGAACGTTATCTATCACCTCGTGTTCTTTCTTCACAAGAAATATCTTCACCGTGAACACATCAAGAAGCGGCTGAGTAAATCCCCACTTCCCACCCCTATGGAAAAGCATTTTCCGAAATTGCCTGGCCTTTGAAAAGTTGGCTTACAGCTCCTGGAGTGCAGCTCATGCAACCCCATTAAGAACAACCTACGCTCTTGATGGCATTATTTATTTTTGCATTAAAAATGTACTAATAATGTAGGAACTGGGGGCTGCCTGGGAAAGGGGACATTGTGGATACGCTGCTCATTACAGTGTGCAATTGCTGGTTTTTCAGTGGATGCAAATTTCGTGCCGAAGTCCTGCTGATAAGCAAGTACAATCTGTTCATCATAGTCCATACGAAGGAGTATAGGGAGCTCTGTGTTTCTAAAGAGCCTGTTTGGGGCTCCACATGCAGTGTTTACTGTGCTGAAGAGGGACATGAGAAAGGGAAGATTAGACTAGCAAACATTCAAAATTCCACTTCCTTTTTTGCAGAATCCCAAAGCTAGGGCCTAAAGCCAGGATGTGCCTACGAGGATCCAGAGTGCACAGCAAAAGCCCAGATGTTAGAGAATGGGTTTCCTGCACCTCTGTGCAAAGCTGCCCACTGCAGCACCCTGCTGGGGTTGCTATGGTAACCTCCTGCAACTTGGCATTTACGCACAGGAACAGGCTCTCTCTCTCACTTCAGAGCCAGATGCACTTGCTAAATGCATTGATTGTCCGCCACCCTCGCAGTCCATGGGGCGTGTTCAGAACCAGAGATGAGCTGGTACCTGTTCCTTTTGGCCCAGTATTCCTAGGGGGAGTTGGAGTGAATCTTAGCTTGGATGGTGGAATGGAGCTGGGTAGGAAGGGAGAGGAGTCCGAGTTCATGGACTGAAGTGTAGTTGCTTTTGAAGTTAACGTTCGTGGTCCTGGATCCTGCCACTTGTAGCCAATAGTAAGGGCTTGTGGTGAATTTGATTTGGAGATTTCCCTACTCTTATCTCTGGAACCTAGTTTGCTTTATTTATCCTCTGGAAGAAGTCTGAATTAGTCAATCCTGGGAATTTATTGAGCATGTACTGGCTGGGCACTATTAGGATATAGATGTTAAAAAAAGAAAAGACTCCCAGCTTCAGGTGTTCTCCATTCAATGGAAGCACAGACTGAGATGCTGTAAGAGCTGTAAGAGTAACACCCGATTGCGTGGTATAGGAAGGTTGAGGAAGGAGATACTTGCATAAGATCAGACTCCATGAAGACATGAGCTTGACTAGGGCCCTTGACCAAAATATGATCCTTTGGCTTCCTTTTGTCTCCAGGATCAAGTTCTGTCACTTTAGTGAGGCAAACAAAGGTCTTCTCCTTCCAACTGCAGCCAGTTTCTCCAACCTCTTATCCTTGCCTACCTGCTGTGGTCTTTCAGGACTCTTTCAAGACTTTGCACATGCTGTTCCCTCTGCTTAGAATGCTCTTCCTGCCTTCTCCCCTTGGCAGTCAGTCATCCATTCTTCTAAACCCTGCACCCATGTAACCTCTCTATGAAGCCTTCCCTGCCCTCCCAAGACAATCTTAGTCCGTTCCACTTTGTGCTCTTTGTGTGGATTAAAATAACAGAACACAGATGATCAGAATGAAAGGTAGATTAGATTCGGCTTGGCCTGGGATAGGTGAAGCCATGTGACATCATGGAAAACAGATGGTAAGGGACGGTGGTGGGAGTGAATGTGGGAACAGCACGTGTACGGCAAGGATGGAGATCAGCCTGTGGCAGGGGGGTGGAGAGGTTTGCACCTGGCTCTGTAGAGTGGGGCATGGTTCTCCACTTATAATCAGGCAGAAAGCAGTCCAGCCTGACTCCCAGAGGCTGTCTCAGCCCTCGTGGGTGCCGTTTTTGCTGGTAAGATAATCCTGGGGGGGGCGCGGGGTGGAATCTCCTGTTGTCTGAGTTAAGGTTTGCAAATTGTAGTACAAGGGGCCTATGTGGCTTTCAGTTGTGTTTTGTTTGGCTGTATCATTTTAAAATGTTTTGAATTTGAATGTTTTTAGTCAAGGCAGGCCATCTTTAAACTGCTGTGCTTCCCACAAATACTGATTGTGCTGTGGCCGAGCCTGCTCTTTATGGTGCTTGTCCGGCAGCTCTAAGTACAAGGCAACCTAAACCTCTGTTTCAGCAGTGTTGTGAAACTTTCTACATCATCAAAGAACTGTCATTTCTCCTTTAAGATATTCAGGTACATAATAAACCTTCTGACCCTCTCAGGAGAACGTAAAAAGTTTGTCAATTTAATCAATTAAAATTTCATATGTCAACCAACTTCCAAAACAGCAAACATTTTCTATTTTAGAGCCGCGTTTGATTGGGAGACAACTGGTCAACCTGCAGTATGGCTTCCACACTCAAGTGTGATTTTTTGTGCTGGGCCAGGACATACTTGTCAGTCTCATTACTGCTTGAAAAGGATACTCCTCTGTTTCAGACCCAACTACTGAGCTTGCCCATGTGTAAACATAGTGAGGAAAGCTATTGCTCTCGTGCCTTGGAGTTTAGCTCCAGCTGTCACGGTTTTCGATGGAAGAAGGGCCTCCTGGAGATGCACCAACCAGCCTGCAGAGGTGTAGTGAGCTCCCACACACAAGGTGCTGTTTCAAGTGTTTGGAGCAGTCCAGTGTGGTGGTTAAAAGAACAGGCTTTGAAGACAGATCTGGTGTCAGCTGGCTTTGCACTTATTCCAAGAGGGCAGAAAAGGAAGGATCGGAGAAGTTGAATAACTTAGGGTCACATAGCTGACAACTGGTGGATCTGTCGCTCAAACTCAGGTCAATACAGCATTTAAGGCTTTCTCTTAGCTACTATTTCATATGCCTTAATTGCCTTAAAAAAATCTCTTCTTTTTCATGATTGGATAAAAGGAGCCCTGGCAAGGTTAGAACAGGAAAATCATGCTCACCTAGTTTGGATGGAGGAGTCCTTTTGGGTTCTGTGTAAATACCTCTTGAATATCCTTGCCCACTGAGTGATTTCTCACACAAACCTTAATGCAGAATTGGGTGAGCGTCATTGAGAAATATTTACCTAAGTATTGGGGAATTCTTATTTTATTTGCATTTTCCAGGTTTGGGTAGCCATGTTCCATGGTGTGTTGGCACCCACAGTTGTGATGAACAAAGTGGGCTCCATGTGGGTGAAGCTGACATGTCCCGTGCTCTTCCTAGAAGGGCCCATGGAAATGCAAACTGGGAATCCAGGGTGAATGCTCCACTGTGAAGTGGGAGCCTTCTAGAAGTTGCTGTGGTTCCAGCTCCTTTCCCAAGGCCACTGACCTTGGAATTAGGTGGCCTTGTGCTTAGAATCCACTGTCAGAGGCCAGCGCAGCTGCTGAGTAGCAGTTACAGAGCTTTCTGATTGGCGTCAAATGTAATAATGGACATAGTTTTACTTATTGGTGAGCTTTTGCTTAACAGGAAGCACCCTGACGTTTTTTTCACACCCATCTCCATCTCCCCGCTTGAAAAAACTTTAAAATTTCTTTTCCCTCCTTTGCTCTCCACTTCAGTGAGCTGCCTAGGTGAACAGCAAACAGATTTGTATAGAGTGCCAGCCCCACGCAAGACATGGGAGGATGAGTGGCAGCAATCTTCAGGCAGGGTCTTCAGCACTTAAATAACTCACACTAGCAGAATGCACTAATTCACAGTGTTATTATTTTACCGTTTCTCTCCAGAAATGTCGATTTCTTACATCAAAGGAATTTTGAATGCGAGGGTGATGAATTTCAAATGCTCTTCTAGATGTACTGATATGGCTTAAATTCAAGTCATTGGAGTTTTTCAAGGAAAAATGAAATATAAGCTTAATTTCTTTATTCATCTTTGGAGGAAAGATTGAGGTCTTCTTTTATAGAGCTTATACCTCCCTCCTTCTTTCTCTCCCTCCCTGCCTTCCTCCCTTCCCTTCTTTTTAGGAATGTAATTAAACCAATCTCAGATTAAGGCCAGTTCATAAGAACAGAACTTGGCACCTTTTCAGCAGGAAAATGCCAAGTCTTTATTTCTTCCCCTTTACACCAAGTTCAAATATATGCACACAGATGGCAGAAAAATCACTATATTGAGCAAGTTAATCTCCCTGGACAAGTTAAGGCCTACGGTAGTTTCTCATGTACCACAATTTGGCATCTATCACCATATTTTTATTACAAATGTGGAACAGTCATTATTTTATACTTTAATCACATACGATTTAGAACTATGAGAAAAAACGAAGTGCCTCTATTGATTCCTAGGTTTTCCAAGGAACAAAATTTGGAAAAAGGAAACTGTTGCCAATGGTGATCTAAATTGACGTGACGACTTTTTAAAAACAGTTTGGCATTGTAAATAAGGTTGAAAACGTGCATGCCTTACGACCCAGCAGTTCTGCCTCTAGATGTTTATTATACTGGAATTCTTACACGTATACACAAGGATATTTGTGGCAAAACCTGGAAGCAACCTAATGTCCATTAACAGGGGCTGGACATGTACATGGTGGTACAGTCATCCAGTGAAGTCCCATCCAGCCGTGAAAATAAATGAGCTGCCGCCCCCTGCGCCAGCATGGATACATCTCACCCTCTGTCATGTGAAATGAGAATAAGCTACTAGCTGAAAAACGCATACAGTACAATTTCATTTATATAAAATTCAAAATAACAAGATATTGTTCAAGGGCAACATTTTTATGAAAAGCAAGGAAGCAAGAAACGCAAAATAAAGGATGGTGTTATGTGTGGTGGAAACGGGAGAGGATGGGAAGGGAAGGGAAAGGAGAGGGACTTCAAACCTTCTGGCAGTTACTGGATTTTTGCTTTTCTTTTAAAAATATTTTTTATAACAGTTTTAGATTTACAGAAAAAAAATCACAGAGATAGTACAGAGAGTTCCCACATACCCCAAACCCAGCTTCCCCCATTAAAAAAATCTTACATTAGTACGATACATTTGTTGCAATTAGAGAACCAACATGATGAATAACTGAAGCCCATACTTTGTGTTCAGATCACCTTAGTTTTTACCTAATATCCTTTTGTTGTTGTTATTCCAAGATCCCATCCAGTATCCCATCTAGTTGACTGGTGGTCACCTCGCCTTAGGGGCTCCTCTTGGCTGTGACGGCTCCTCAGACTTGTTTCTGATGCCCTGGACACCCTTGAGGGGTCCCGGTCAGCTCCTAACTCTGGTCGCTCTTTGTCCCTTTGTCCCCCTGTACTCCTTGAAGGACAGCATCATGCATAGTCCATACCAAAGGAATGGGGAGTTAAGGTCCCCCTTTCAAAAAAGGATCTACGTAACTTCCATTGAATTGCTCTGCATGAGAGAATTGCCTTTGATCCCCCATTACTTTATTTAATCGTTTATTTATATCATATGGACTCATGAATATTTATTTTAACTTCGGGTTTAATCCAATACCGCTTCATGGGTTGTGTTTGCTCACTCTGCTCCAGCTTTGGCTGATGGGGGCTCTTTCAGTTGCCTCTGGGTCTCTGACCGACCCTCATCAGTGTGGGTTTTGTTTTTTGAGCACTGTGTTCCTTTTGGGGTCAGGACAGGCCGCCCCAGGCTCGTTTTGTATATTGCCCGCCCGGGTCCTAGAATCAGCTTTTTCTCCAAGGAGCCCTGATTGTTTTCTTTGAAGAATTGTATTAGAAACCAGATAGGGGAGGTGGTGTTTCTAGGCTCTCTCAGCCTACAGAGCAAAGAAATATATATGTGTGTACAAACTCATACACATATCTAGAAATATTTCTATATGCAGCCATCTGTATATAGGGTAAGCTAAGCATGAGCTCATACTGACGTCTCCAGCTCTAATCTGTTATCTGATTATCATTACCTAATTATCATTATCTGATTTATTATTTAACCCATGGATCATACTAGCTTCTTCCCGTTGCTCTACTCACTCCGACAGCGAGAAATTTTGTTCCCACTGCCTTCCACCTACTTATTTAGTTGTTCAATTCTACTGTGTGTCTATAGCAGTATCCGCATTATTTGCAGGTTCCCCGTGGGGGAAAAGCTTTATCAATTAGAGTACAATTCCTATGTACAATCCTGCCTCGCTTAACGATGGGGATATGTTCTGAGAAATGTGTCCTTAGGCGATTTCATCCGTGTGCAAACATCCTAGAATCGCGTACCCAAGCTTCGATGGCCTAGCCCATGACACTCTTAGGCTACATGGTGGAGCCTGTTGCTCTGCAGGGAGAAAAAATAATTTTCCCTCTACCCTCTGGGTTCTTGGCCGTGGCCTCCCTGTAATAAAAGACAGATTGACCAGAGAAAAACAAACACAAATTTAATAACATGTATACCTCCTGTCAGCGTTACATTTTTGAAATCCATTCATGTCACTCTGTTACTATTTATATTGATTCATGTGCCTGTTTGTATTGTTTCATTTATTGAAGCTCTATAGTTTTAATATTTGCTAGGGCTAGTCACTCTTTGCTACTGTTCTTTTTCTGAGGTCTTCTAGTCATTTTTTTTCACACAAACTTTCAAAGAAGCTTGTCCAGCTCTAAAAAACAAATAAAAAGCAACAAGCAAAAAATCAACAACAAAAAATTAGAATAACAAAAACTAGTGGTGTCTTTGTTTCCAATCCTGTTAAAATTTTAAATTAAGGAAGAATTTCATTCTTATGATACTGAGTTTGTCTGCCCTTTAGGAGGATTTTAAAGGTATTTTTCTTTTCCCTCACATAGTGTTTGTATATTTCTTGCTAGACTTACCTCTAGGTATTTTATTTTTTTGTGTTTTTGTAGAAGGAGTATATTCTTTTTCTGCATATATTCTAAATGATTACCGTTTATGTATATGAACGCTATTGATGTTTGTGTGCGTTTTCAGCCCACTGCATACTGCGTTCTCTAGCTCTAGCCGTGTTTCAGTTGGTGCTCCTGGGTATTTTAGTTATATAGACATACCATATGCAAGAACCGATCACTTTATATCTTCCTCTCAGGTTTTGATACTGCTAATTTCATTCTCTTGTCTAATTACACTAGTAGTAGCTCCAGTACCATGTCAGCGAAGAATGTGATAATGTGAATTCTTGTCTTTTCCTGACTTTAATGGTAACAAACCTGCTGTCTTGACATTACCAGAATGGATTTTGGGTTAAAAGAGATAAAAATTATCTAGTTAAAGAAGAATTTCATGTTTTTTCTTACCACAATTATTATTTTAATTGAAAATATTTTTCAATACTTATATATATTTAGATTTATTAAAAGGATAATTACAGAAGTAGATTTTCTAATATTGAACTTTGCATTCCTGAAACAACCCTGACTTGGTAAATGTTGAATTATTTCTGTAGTATAATGTTGGATTCTGTTTTATTATTAATGATATTTTGCATCAGTATTTCCATGTGAGGTCACCCTTATATATATATGTAATTTTTGTGTGTATCTTTGTCAGGATTTGGTATTAATTTTACACTTACTTGCTACAAATAATTTTCAAATTTTCCTTCTTTGTTTGCTCGAGATAATTTAAATAGCATTGAAATTATCTACAGAGCCTATAATCTTAGCCACTGCACTACCCCTCCGTGGTGCACGGAATGGCTGAATTAAGAACTAGATCCTTAGTTATTAAATAATGAGCCACTAAATCAGACAGGATCATAGGAAATTCTTTCCAGAGAAAATGGTCTATGTTGAGATTAAAGGATAGTGGGATTTAGTTGGTAAGAATGGGGGTTCTGAGATTTGGGGATAAATGATGAGCTCTAGCCTAAGGAAGGTAAAGGCATGAAAACCAAACTGGGCGAAAGGATGCGGAGTCGAGAAATAGTCAAGCTGTTACACTTTGCATAAGGCCTCGCCTCATACTTTTACCTTTAAAATTGAGACCAGCAGGCATAATTTCCCCACAGCCTCAACTCCCAAACTTGTCGACCTACTTCCACATTCATTCTTACCTTTTCATTTCCAAGTGCCAGTACTTTATAAAATTCAGTAATATATTTTTAACCCAATATATTCAAAATAGTATTATTTCAATATGTAATCAATATACAGTTATTAATGAGACATTGTAAATTCTGCTTTTGTTCTAAGTCTTCTACATCCAGTGTGTCTTTTACACTTACGGTGCATCTCTGTTTGACTAGCCACATTTCAAGTGCTTGGTAGCCACATGTGGCTGCTGGCTCCTGTGCTGGACAGGGAAGCAGTTGTAAGGAAATTTGCTGGTTGCATTTGTGGTCAGGGCACGAGTCCGGGTTGCTGGCTCGATCCCCAGTAGGGGGCGTGCAGGAGGCAGCTGAGGGCTGTTTCTCTCTCTCCCTCTCCCTCTTTCTCTCTAAAATCAACAAGAACATATTTTTTAAAAAAGAAACTTCCCAGTGTGTAGAGCTACAGCTAATACCCAAATAGTTTTAAATTGTTCTTGGCAACTTGCCTAGCTTTTTGAAGCCAAGTTCAGTGCCTGAAAGAGAGGAGGTGTTCAAAGTTTATTTTTCTAATTGAGTTATTTTTGTTTGTCCAACTGAATGTCTGTACTTGCTTTATGTAGATATGGTCAAAATGCCTCATTGTCGCAATAAATCATTTTGTTAGGCATGAAAGATAAAGTACTCTATATATTGTACTTTGTTTCTCAGAAATGAGAACTGTTTTAAGAATGCGTTTTCATGAGATTTGCCAAAATTTTTCATCCTATAATAGGTGTCTTCTTTCTCTGCTAACACTTTTTGAGTAGTTGCTAAGTGCTGGTCATAATAGTAGGCTCTTGGGATATAAACAGAGATAAAAACTACACAAGCCCGTCTTCCCAGAACCAAGAATTCTGCCTCTAAATAGTCAGGTATTGCATGTTTCAGAAATTCTTGCTGCACACCGATTGAAAATCACTGTTCTAGTCAGTGAGCCTCATGGCTGGTGCATATCCAATAGTCAGCACGTGATGAATAAACAGAATGAATGAATGAGTGAATGAATGAATGAATGTTCCAGGTCTCCTTCTACTCTAGCTCTGTTTTTATTACTGAATTTTAATGCCTATCCTGTGGTTCTGTTGGAGGGCAGAGCTTTAGAGAGAGACACACACACACACACACACACACACACACACACACTACCTATTAGATGTGCTGTGTTTAGCACCCACTCCCCTTCAGCCATGTGGGGAATTTCTAGAAGTCAGGGAGTAAATGTCATTGATAAAGAATCCCTGAAATGTGTTGCCTAAAGGTGCTTTCAGAGGTGCTTTTCTTTGGCCACTTTCTTCAGGATCTTGGATATGCAGTAAGCCTGAAAGGCACACTGTTGTTGTTTCTGAAAGGTCACAGGGGACACCGATTGAAAGACTATGACATTTAAAGCAACTTTGGCTTATTTCCCAGGGGTCTTGGGATTAAAGGCAAGGGGGATGGTTATTGTTCTGGAGCCACTTGGAAGGGTTTGAGCTACTTTAAGACAGACTCTAAATCCAAGGCATTTTCACCTTCATTTACCTCCAGAGGAACAGAACTGAAAGCTGATTTTTTCCTAAGATTGCAGGTTAAAGGAATCTAGTGAATACTGAGTTTCTCAAATCTTGACCCCGGACTATGACTCCTGGGGATTAGGCGCTTAGAGGCTCAGAGGTTTGAGGATTGAAGGCGCTGGTTCATGGCCGATCTCTCTGTGTCTCCCTGGGGTAAATTACTTCGCTTCTCATGGCTGGAGGTGATGGGTTTAGGGACTGTGGTTTATAGCAGATCCCACCAGTTACCCCGAGGGTTGGAGGCGAATACCGGTATGCTGTGGCATACCTACTGGGAAATTTTTTTCTAAAATGTCTTTGTGGGAAAGAGCTGGAATCTCCTCATACTCTGTATGGATTCCTCTTATGCGATGAGAGATCGCTAATAACTTTTCTAAGCATCTGAAAACCTTGGCACCTCCAAATTGGGTCAGATTGCCCCTAAAGCATCGGGGCTGTTACCCAGTGGGTTAAACCAGTTCAGAGATAACACCAGATCGTTGGGCTCCACGATCAGCTCCTGATTCTTTTTGGTCTCAGCCTTACGTACTCTTCATAGGTAGTCGAGCCATCTGGTAACGAAAGTACGTTTCAGAATTTCTCATGACCTCATCAGCCACCAGTTACAGTCGGTGGGAACATGTAATAACCCTAATTTCCACAGGGACTTGATAAAGTTCTAGCAAAACCTAGAGGCAAAGAAACTTGATATTTCATTTACCTGTGAGTCCTTGTTCAATGTCAGCCTTGCCCAATCAATGGTAACTTATTATTTTGAAATAATATTAGGCCTACAGAAAAGTTGCAAAAACAGTGCAGAGAATGCCCCTGTGCCCTTCACTCAGCTTCCCCAAATGTAATGGATTATCACAACGAAGAAATTAGCATTGGTGTCAGGCTACATTTTATAAACAGGATAAACATATATTAGAAAATATGTGGTTTAGAAAATACGCATATCAAACTCTTAATTTCATTGATTTATTTTTTTCTGAGATTCAAGTTAAGCAGCAAGTTGATGTAAAATTTTAATTTCAAAACATGCACGTGACTAAAATTTTAGGTGGTAAAATTAAGTTGTGAAGGTATTACTTGAATGAGCGAGTGACATTTGGGCATCTTAAGTAAATGAGCGATTTGGAAACATTAAGAATTTCCTTCCTTCTTAGTAGATGCTCTTATATGCTGACTTCTTGGGCCCTTGACTGCTTCACAGTCCCGCTCCTGAGTAATTTGCACCCCCCCCCAGCAGGGAATGATGGCCTAGCCTGGAATAATGTCCCTGCACCCCAATATAGCAAAGCTGACCTCCCTATAATCCCCCCATTACAGTGTGGATGGATGATTATGGTGGTGGTGATGGAAGTTAATGTTCTCCCTAAGACTGGACATTGACAAAAACTTGGAAATGCCCGTCCTAGAGGGAGATTTTTGAGGGAAATGTAAAGTGTCCAGTTAATGGGCTTTTCCCAATAAAAATGCAAAAACCGCCTTCATCTTCAGGTCACCGCGTAAATCACAGGGCCACCTGGCAGCTTTACGTTCTCCCAGGTTCTGTGCGGAGGTGATTACTCCGAGCTCGGGAGCAGGGCAGCTATTTGAGGAGTTCAGGTGGCCATGGGGGGCGTGCGGAAGGCCAGGGGGACTTGTGTTTCATTTGGAAGGGAAGGTGCTGACCACATCTGTCTGGTGAAGTTCAACCTTTCCTCCTCCTCTCATGAGTCAAAATCACTTTAAATAAGTTGTGATCTTGAAACTCGGCCTTTCTCTTTATATTTCCTCCCTCCTTTCTCCTGGCTCAAAAAATCCTGATTTTTTCCACGCATGTTCTCATTGTCAGTGGGTGAAAGCCTGGTGAGACATAGGGCTTAAATTACAGTCCCCCCAATTTCATTGTCCTTATAGAAGTCAGGAAATTGCTAGATTAAATAATGACCTCCAGGTAGAGCAAAAGTGCTTTTTGTTATATGGTATAACTTTTGCATTTTTTTTTTTTTTTTAACCAGAGTCTTTCTGAAGGAAAGTAGACTCAATCTCACTGCTGGATGCTCTTGTTTTCCCCTGTCTTTTATATAAAATCTTGGACATGAAGAGTGACAGTGATGTGTAAAGCACTATTTGAATGTAGTTGCCACTTAACAGTCTTCTGTATTTTTCTTTTCTATTTTTATATTATATATTGGCTGGTACTCTAAAGTAATGCCAAGTCCTGGGGTGCTCCAAAATAACAGGACAGGGGTCTGATTTCTGAATGTCAAGCACATGAACTGGACTTAACTCCGTCTTTTAGTTCTGCCTTGGCTGTAATTTATTCATTAATTTTTTTTATTCTTTTATTTCTTTTCCTGGGTTTGCTTATCATGGAATCACCACGGTCAGTACAAGCATAATTTAAAAAAAGACAACAGCAATTTGACCACTGAGCCACATGCTGAACACCTTGCCTTGTAAATTTGCTGGCAATGTGTAATTATTATTTTTATTGCCCCAAACAACAACTACAGAATAAATGTGACCAAAGGGAGCTGTCCTCAGAGCCTATCTACATAACCATTAGAGCTAAGGTTCATGGTATAATGGTGTAACAGTCCCCTGTGGCTGTTATTTTACTGGTGGACACTCATATTGTCCCCTGGACACACGAGGGGATCTAGTAAATTGGCTCATTTATTCATACGGACTTGGCAGGTGGAAGCTACTACACTCATGTGAGCTGTAATGACACTGATACAAACTAACCTGTTGGGTGACACCATTCAGCCAAGCGTGACAGTCGAGCCCACAGCTAGGCTTTGATTTTGCCCCCAGGTGCCATTTGTGACATACTTATGGTTGGGGTTGAGCGGACCCAATGAATGTCACCGCTCTTCTTCACCCAAGTTCGAAACCAATCGAGAGGCAGAGACAGGAGAAAGTCGGAGATGCAGATATCGCCTTTAATACTGATAAAACCCTGCTGGGAGACATGGCTTAGCTAAGGTCAGAAGGCTTGCCTAAGGTTCTGTTCAAACCTCAGGCTCCCTGGGAAGTAGAGCTGCCCTACCCAAGCCCTGCAGAGTCCAGAGGAGAGTGGAGGGCGCGCTTTCCTCAGGCCTGTAGACACCAAAAACGTACAGCAGGGAGTGGAAGGAGCTGCGTGAACCCTGCCAGCTGGGGCCTTTTTCCCATAGTCGTCGCTCAGGTGGGCTTCCCCTCTCCCCTCACGGGGTGCGAGGGCAGAGGCAGGCAGTGCCCACCTCGTGGAGGCTTCTCACCCAGGGAAGCATGCGTCCAGGGGAGAGGAGCGTCCCCACCGCCTCTGCGCTCTTTGTGCCAGGTCCTGTGCTGAGGACTCTCTGCCTCTATGACTCAAGTAGCACAACTGTGTGTATTTTTCCTCCCAGCCAAATGGTCAGCTCACTCATAGGTGGTACTATTTTTCTGTGGCTCTCGTCAGAGCCCTTGTCTTTGTTAGCACCCAGAACAATGCTCGGCTCGTGGCAGATGCTCAGTAAACAGTCACAGAATAAATGCAGGAGCCCTCCTCTGCCGAGGTCCACTAAACCCTGAGCTCTGTTGATAACTCACGCTGGAAGGGTTTTCGGGGGATTGTCCTTTCTTCCCAGCTTTTCTGCCTGGTGGAGTGGAAAGAGCGTCAACTCCGGTGTCAGAGAACCCACCACTTATCCCTGCAGTGACCACAGCCAAGTTTCCTTCCAAGCCCCAAGCATAGGCTGCCTCGTCTGCATAGCAGAGATAATACTTTTCTCCTGAGATTGCAGGAAACCACTGCTGTAGGGAAGCTGGCACAGTGCTTGGCACCCAAAAGATGCCTCTTCCTGCTCCGCACTTGGACTCCACCCAGACTGCACCTTCTCCCCTGCCTTTAATCAGGTGGCTCCCAAATGCCCCTTCTGCTCAGTTATATCCTGATTAATGAAAGCTTTCTAAGAAAGCTCAGCTTGGCGCAAACAAACTCACAAAAACCTCCTCTAAATCTTGTGAAGCTGAGCTGTCTGAGCGCATTAGCATGACAAAACCACTCCGGGACACCGCTATTTGTCCCAGCCCAGGAGAAGAGGGAGCCCTGTTGGCTCAGCAAAATGACCAAGTGTTCTAAATATATCTGGACCCCCAGCCTCTTCTTTCTGTGCATTCCCTCCCTTCCCCTTCTCAGCAGCCAGAGACCAACTCCTCAATGGCTTCACCTGCGGCCCACCACCCAAACTGGGGAGGACCTGACATAACACTGTTCGATGGATTGACTGGAGGTGAATGTGGACTCCGCCAGTGTATTTCCTCAACCACAGTGTTATTTAAGCCTTTCTGTCTCTGGTGGTCTAAGAAACTTTGTCCCATGATGAGTGATCTCCAGCAGCAGCAAGCAGGGAGTTTTTCTGGAGCAGGGAAATTCTCCAAACTCAATCTACCGGCTCTGAAGTTGACCTTGAACATAAACCAAATTTAGGAGCTTTAAGGTGATGGAATATGTTGGCTCAGGTGGGGCATCTCTCTTCTTCCTCAGCTCCCCCCTCTTCTGGGAGAGTTGACGTGGGCTGGGTTCTGGAGCTTGTTCAGGTGGCTGGTGGTGACGGGATAGAGAAGTGACTGCTGCATCGTAGTTCCCTTCTGGCTTCTGGAGGGTTCTGGTCCCTGCCACTGGTACCCTGGAAGGCACCCCCTTCCTCCCTTGAGTGAGGTACCTTAACCCATTCTAAACTCTATCTTATAATTTTCTATTCTAAGACCCACAGATTTACATTTTATGTTTTCCAATACCCTGGATGCTGTTTTAGTTAGCATTTCATTAGCAGACTTTCCACACTCTAAAAATCCTCAGAAATCGCAGCGAGCAGTGGTAGGTGGAAAGAGTACTAGGCTGGAGGAGATCCAGGTTCAACTTGACTGCACAGCCGTCACTGGTCCTCAGTTTTCTGTAGGCCCACCTCTGGGTGCTGGGTAACCAAGGACAGTTAACCCTGGCCCTGAGCCTTCCCAGACCTTGAAGGTTTGTGTTCCAGCTCTGCGTCCGGGTACCTGTGACCTTGGACAAGTGCATTTACCTGTCTGGGCCATGTGTAGAATGATGGCATTGGAGCAGGTGAATCTAACTCCCAGTCCAGCTGTAGATTTTATGAGTCTATGTGCAGAAGACCTTCCTCTGAGAATTAATACTTCAAAGTGACGTTTTTGTGCCGGAACAGCCCTTCTTGTCTGATACCCTTGAACTCTTTCCTTTGTCTCTTATGTTATTTCCTCTCCGTTAATGATGTCTGTGGCTGAGAAACAGCCTGTGATGAGCGCCTCTGCTCTTCAGTAAGAGGTGTTTGCCAGAAGTAGAGCTTGTCTCTGTTCCCCTTGGCTTCTCCTTTCTGAGTCATGTGTCTCCCTTCATCCTGCCTTCACCAGCCCTCAACTTGCGTGCACCATGAATACCCCTGTGTTTATTTCCCCCATTAATATAATCGCTCTGTATTTGTGTTGTGGCTCTTTCCAGTCACTTCCCCAGAGATGTCTTCCTTGCACTTTCGCAATTGTTCACACTCGTGTTTTCTAACCCCGTGGTTCTCCACCTGGGGTGATTCTGTTCCCCCTCCCGCCAAGGAATGCTTGGCAATCTCTGGAAACATTCTGGTTGCCACACTGAGTGACGACTGCTATAGGCATCTAGTGGGTACAGGCCGGGGATGCCCCTAAAAATCTCCCAGTGCACAGGGCAGTCCCCACAACAAAAAACTGTCAGGTCCAGATTGTCAATAGTACTGATGTTTAGAAACCCTCCTATAATTTTTAATTCCTTAACTGCAGGGACCAAATATGCCCATTTTCATGTGAATAGCATGCTGCCTAGGGCTATATATGAGAAAGAGAGAAATGATTCATTATTGTTTAACTGACCCCAGCGTAGTTGAACACTGTCACCACGGACATATAGTCACATTACTATCTCCCAGCACACCCAGGGAGGGAGGTCTGCCTAAAACCACCAGTCGATACTACTTGTAATACTTTGAAATGTCTAAACACCTTTCTAATAGACACTTAACCAAATGCAATAAGACCCAAAACCCTCAGGTAATCCACTTGAGATATGTCAAGAATAGCCATGAGGACTGCAGCAGTGACGTCTAGGGCGTGAGGTGCCTGCTGTACGTGGGGTTTAATTTGATGACAAATTTCAGCACAGTGTCAGGCCTCTTAATGGGCAATAGTGATTCTTTCTTCAAGAGGAGAGCTCATTTAGCCTGGCATTTGTTTTTGCTTTATTTTATAATTCTCAGGTTAGGACTTATGATTCTCTATACACCTGTGATAAAATGTTCTAACACCATGCTTGTAAAACTTTAATGTGCATGCAAATCACCTGGGGATATATTAAAATACAGAGTATTTTTAAGTCCTTCTGGGGTAGGCACCAAAATGTCTCATTTCTAACAAGTTATAGGTGGTGCTCGCTCGCTCTCTACACACACACACACACACACACACACACACACTCTCTCTCTCTCTCTCTCTCTCTCTCTCTCACTCACTCACTCTGCTGGGCCATGGACACACTTGGAGCGACAAGGTCTTAGAATGTTAAAACTGGAAAGTATTTTAAAGGTCATTTATCCCAAGCCTATATTTCGCAGATGATGAAAGTGAAACCTGGACAGTAGGGCTGTCATGGACAGAGTACGGTGACCAGATGTCCACGCTCAGGCCAGTCCTCTCTCCTTCCCCATCCCAGCCTCGTTGCATAGTCTCTGGCAGACCACATACTGCTGCTGAGCCTTGGGTTTCTCCTTTTAGAAACACGTGGCTTGTGGTCCCTGTGCATTCTGCCTTAGCCCAGGTGTCATTTCCTTCAAGCCTCTGTCATTTGGATGCCCACGGTCACCACCACTCCTAAGTCTGTTTCTGTTGCCTTCTGCCTCTAGGGAATGAATCTGGGGAATGCAGGGAGCGGGGCTGGGCGGGCAGAAGGGGACTGGGGATGGGGTAAGCAGGTGTCACCTTCATTTGGTGAGCGCACCTCTTTGAGATGGGCTCTAACCCTGCTTACAAATGAATCCTGGCACCCATCACGCTGGCTCAGGGCCACGACTGATAGGAGGAGTCGCACAGAGCTTAATGCAAACTGGCGTTGCTCGCAGCTGGGACCCGGGCAGCAGGGCGGACGCTGTGCCCCGTCTGCACGCGGCAGAGGTCCTTACACTCCCTGGGCAGCACCATGTTGGGGGGGGGAGGAGGGGAGGGGAAGGATGAGACCTACGCCCCCCCTGCCCCCTGCACTTACCTCCCTCATTCATCTGCTTAATGCCTTCCCTGGCATCGTGTTGCTTTTCAGGTCATTCTTACAAGTAGCCTCTATGACTGTGGCCGGACATCCCTCTGGAACTTCCTAAGGCGTTTCTCCCGACTCCTTCGGAAGTAATCGCTATACCTTTTCTCATGGGATGTTGCTGTTCACGGTTCATCTCCCTCCTCTACACATCCCACCACTTCCTCTTTGCATTCTGTGGTCACACCCAGTGAAGCCATTTTTAGAACTTGAGGGGGAAAAAAATCAATATTTTAAGCAATAAAAATCCATTGTTTTTTGCCGACTTTTTCTTTGAGGACTTCTGCAGACATCCGACAATAAATGCCCTTCGCGCTCCTGTACAGGGTGAGGCAGGGCAGCTCTTTCCCGCTCTGAGCGGCGGTGAGGCTGCAACGCAGGCATGTAGCGTTGCTCCTGCGGTTGGGGCGAGTGGTCCCGCATCCAGAGAAGAAGCGGGTTACCTGGTTGAGAGCCAGACCCCTCGTGATTCTCAAGTCCAGGGAGGAGGTTGTTCCCTGCAGTATATTAGGCAGGGCCCCAGGGCCCCGGGCGGGAGCCCAGAGTCCCTCTAACGAGATCGGAGCTGTAAGAGCTGATTAGGCCGCGCGCCGGGGCAGGAGCGGGTAATGAGCGCGGGGAGGTCAGCGCCGTGCTCCCGTTTCCCGGCCCGCGCTTCAGAGGCAAGAAGGCACTCAGTGAAATGAAAATGTAACCCATTTAGTGTTGATGAAATGACATCCTTACGTTTGCAATCCATTAGTAATCTGTGCATTTTGGTGCTCCTTGGAAGCACAGAGGCCAGCTACGTACATGGAATGATGAATTCTGTAGGTGTTAGAGCAATAGATTGGAATTTGTGGGTCCAGAGACCAGTGCCCTCATTTCTGCTACTGTGATCTGTAATCAATAAATGCTTTCAACCCACAACCTCTGGGTGACTGCTATGGACACAGCACCGTCCTAGGCACAGATGGTTTTGTCCCCTAGCATCTGATACACAGTAGGTACTCAGGATCAGTTCTTGAATAAGTCGATGTATGAATGAATTCATGTATAAAACTAAGGCCAGTGAGACCTGTTTTTTTATGCTTATACAGCTTTCAGAAGCATATAGTCTGTAGCAAGTTGGTCCCATTCCTGTGTCTCATTTTCTCCACCTTAGAATAAATAAATTAGACCTTTACAGAGCTAACCTGTGAATTCGTACATTCCCACCCTTTTGGATAAGTTGAAATGCTTGGCTACAAATTACCGTTAATGTTTAAGTCCTCACGTTAGCTGGGTTGTAGATAGAATAACAACCTTCATCTTTGTTCTGGTGACATTCATTGTGCCACTAATATTAATCACGAGACACAGCCCCCCTTACTTCCCCATAATTGTGCTTTGACCATCTACACCCTGGCTTTACTCATCTCCTGTTAGCGAGAAGAGAGGCAATGATGAGGTTTTTGGGATTGTAGGACATTCACGCTAACAAGGCACATGGATTTTGTACCATGCATTTAGGTAGGTAGAGGGCAATTGTTTCAGTCTCAAAAAAACCCTAATTTTTTTTGAGGCGACAGAATGTTATGGAAAGAGAAGAGCTTGGGCTTTGTATCAAGACAAACCCTATTTTGAACTCTACCTATGGGTGATTGCTATCCAGTTCCTTAACTTCTCTGAGCCAGGGTTTCCTTTTGACTGTGGGGAAATTTAGAAACAGTGAATTGGCTAGCACATAATTGCCAATTATAGCTCTTCTTATTCTGATGATTACTTAGGTCAGTGCTTAGTGGTATCTTTGCAGATACCTCAGTTGGACGACTAAGGTGACGTGTGATTAAAAACAAGATCCAACAGGGTGGGTACGTATGTGCATGACACTAGGATATTAGGGCCACCCTAAAAGCCATCTTTAAAAGTGTGTTGTGTGATCAACTGTGCTTCCTAAACTAACCTGAAAGGATTGTTTATCCTGGAGGATCTGACCCACATTGGCCCATGTCCCTCATCTTTTTACCCCCTTCTCACTCTGGGTATGAAGATCTTTCATCACCTATAGTCCTCCTTGGGACGTATGTGATTCCAGGGCTTCCATGAACAGCTCTGTTGGTGTCATAGCAGTTCACACCTGTTAAACACAAGCAGTTTGCTCAGCAAGTGCTGGAACATATACCAAGACAGGTGCTAGGCAGTTTGCAGAGAATAATTACTTTAGCTTAGTTTTTCCACTGGGCCTTTGGCATCCGGGATCCCAGCTGTCCTTCAGGTTGTGCTCAGGCCTTGGTGGGATTCTGGATTATAGTTTCTAGACTACTGTTTTCAGATGTTCTGTTGAAAGTATGACCTTGGGGGTAGGGGGAGTTAGAAGAAGGGAAAGGGAGTGGTGGTAAATGGTGATGGAAGGAGACTTGATTGGGGTGATAAACACATAATACAATATACAGATGATGTATTGTAGAACTGTATACCTGAAACCTGTATAATTTTATTAACCAATGTCACCCCCCAAAATTCAATTTAAAAAAAGTATGTTCTTAATGAAGAACAAACCTCTACTACTGAACTGTCTGATGAGTGGACTTAGATGTTGGGGTCAGCAGGGTCATGTGGGGACTCAGCCACAGAATCACAAAGCCATTCCAATGAAGCTCAGGACAGGGAAGGCAGACTGTCACCTTCCCTCTGTGGCAACTTCATTTGCTCTCTACTTATCTCTGCTTGGTGGTTATTAAGTCCAAATGGAAGATAGCAATTGGTAGACTGAAAGGCAGAGATGAGTCTTCTTAGCCAAGATAAAAATCATGTTTCCTATTCAGGGGGATAGGAGTCAGATTGTATTTACCTTTGTGTGTTCTCATGTTTTAAGAAATGCAATACTTTTCCCACATCCTTCACTTGCAAAGGTAATCTATGTTCCCAGTCTTTGTGTCAGAAAAAACAGGAAAGCATAGAGAAAAAAAAAATCACTCTTAACCTCACCAACCAGAGGGAACCTGTTGGCATGTAGGTGTGGTCCCTTCTTAAGCATAGTTTTTACACACTTGAAATGCTATTATATATGTAATTGAAAATCTTGGGTTTTCACATGAAATTTTAGTATAAACAAATTCCCATATTCCCCAAAGCTAAGAAACATTGATTTTATAAACTCTGAGAAGGCAGTGGATGGGTGTAGAGGGTTTACTATTAAATTCTCAGTGCCAGCCAATATTTGTCAAATAAAATGAACAATGGTATTCTAACATATGGATATTCAATATTCTACTGAATAATATTGACGTTTCCAATGTGTTTGTTTTTATAATGCTGCGGCAATCATCTTTGGTATAACAAACTTCCCCTGTTTTTCTGATTATTTTCTTTGGATAGATTCCCTGACGTATAATTATACACTCGGTCAAAAGGATAGGAGCATTTTTAAAGTTCTTGGAACATGTTACCAAATCGCTTTCCCGAAAGGATGAATTAATTTAAACTTCCCCAAGAAGTATGTGAGGCACACATTTCACCGGACCCAGGCAGAGAGCAAGTTAACAGACCAAGGACCCCTGGGGCAGCTCCATCCATCTGGGAGGAGGCACCTGAGCGACTTCTGGTGAATTGGGGGAAGGTGTTTTTAAGCAGGATCTGAAAAGTGAAATGTGTCATGTACTTTAATTTAAAAAATCCAATACATGCAAACTGAGGCTCAGAGTGGAATAAAAACATTTTAGGAAAAACTAAAATATAAGCTTTCTCCTGCTCAAGACCAAAGGGCCAGTCCCAGCCAGCCTCAGCGAGGAGGCTCCATGCTAGGAGCTAACAGTAACCTTGTCTGCCTTTCCCACTCAGTGTCAAACACTTCAGCGTGAACCAGGCTCACGCCGAACTCTCTCGGTGACACTAATCCCTGATTTAATTACTCTTGACAGTGTTTGATGGGTCTTAATGCGCTGGGCTCCCTAATGAGCAGCATCTTGGGCTTTAGAGCGTTACCTGAGGGGTGTGGCCCTCACCCAGGCTAACTTGGGTGGGTGCAGAAAACCAGTTTCCAGCTCAGGGACCTCAATGCAAGTGACAGGGCAGCAACGGTGACCTGCAATGTGATGCTTCTAAGTGGGGAGGTGACACATGATATCTTCCTGGCTCTAAATCATCAGAAAGGAAGAACTATAGGGACCATTTTAAGAGTATCAGCCACCTTCCCTGCTATATTGTCATCTTTCTGGGTACAAGGACCATTTTGCTTTTTTTTGCTCTTTATGAAAGTTTTCTTATTGCCATATCATAGGGCTGGGGTGGGAGGGTGCCCTGCTGACTACTCTGGAGGGACATCCTAACTTTATATCCAGGTGACATAGACCACCCTGCCCCACCTTGGCAAGGTTTTTACCCCTGGTCTTCTCTGTAAACCGAGGCAAGATTACTGCTTTGAAAGAGGAACTTCTACAAGAGAAACGGTAAGAAAAGAAAAAGCGAAATGAATTTGAGAAAGTAGATGAGTTTACAGAATAAGGGTTAGCCGGGAATGAGCTTGTCTAGTCACAAGCTCTATGACCTTGGGACAAGTTAGCTTTTGTGAGCCTATTCCCTTGTCTCTGAAATGCAGGTACCGGCACTCACATAGCAGGATTTTTGTGACTATTAAAGACGGATGCAAAAAGAAGAGAAGAGAGCATGGTTTCTCAGCCCTCCCTAGGGCTCAGGAAATGGCAGGCGCTTTGTTGTTGTTACGCTGTTATTACTATTTTCCTGTTCTTGCCTTTATTCAGCTCTTTCCCCAGAAAGAGCATACTATGCAAAGACATTCCTACTCCCAGTCTGAGGAAGACAGGGGTTGGCAGTGCTTCTAGATCCCGTGACTGGAGAGGTCCTGTCCAGCAACTTGCTTCCTTTATTTTTATTTTTTATTGATTTTAGAGAGAGAGGAAGAGGGTGAGTGGGTGGGGGGAGAGAGAGAAACATCGATTTGTTACACTTATATATTCATTGGTTGATTCTTGTGTGTGCCGTGACCGAGGATCGAACCCGAAACCTTGGCGTATCTGGATGACGCTCTAACCAACTGAGCTACTTGGCCAGGGTGCAGCCTGCTTTCTTATTTAGTGGGATCCTCAGATCGGACGATAGCTGCTCTCGGCTCTTACTTCTGCATGTCCTACTGCGCGTCTACTCACTGATTTTAGTTTGACTTCAAGACTATTATTATCCCTTCCATTCGTATCTGTTGCCCAACGTCCTGGATGTGAAATGCCCACTTGGAATTTGGGAGACTTGTTCTATGAACTTAGCGATCCTGCAGCCCTGGAACTTATCCCCTCACCTGTTACCCTCCAGTTTGTTTCCCCAGTGCGATGAAGCCTGTACCATTCGCTGAAATGAGGCAGGTCTTCGCCTGGCCTAGTTGGGCTCATCGACCTGGCCTTAAAGCCTGAGTAATCCAGATACTGACACCGTCTTCCCCTGCGTTTGTTTGCACTTTTGACAATCAGAGGCTGATTCTGTCTCTGTCTATAGATTCACACTTCTTTTTTTCTCTGTTTATCATATTTCGATTTCATGCCGATAGAAATCCCAACCCCCTCATTCGGAGCAGCGATAGGTGATGGCTGTGTCCTAAGCGCAGCGGCTGGTCCCCCTTGACGGGAGATAGCTGCGGTACTGTGAGGTCCCCGAACTAAGGGAAAGAATATTTTCAAAACGGGGGGCTTTTTCAGAAGTAACTTGTTTGACTTTTGAAAGCAATAAGTGGCGAATTTGAGGATAAAAATTTTAACTCTCTAATAAAGTTTGACTTTCAGAATTTCCATTCAATTGAGTGAACCTTAATTGTAGTTTGCAGTCTTTGAATTCACCATAGAAAAGTCCTAGGCATGGAATCCCTTTGTAGGAAGGGATGGGCGAGTGTAGCCTACAGAGGTAAGAAACACTGTCCAGAGAGGCTTACGAAAAGAGGAGAATGGATGCCCTTTTGTGTTCTTTTTTATACAGTACTTCCAAATTATGACTCCTCTTCAGAAATGGACTATTTGCTCAAATTCATCTAATGACAAGAAATTATGCGAATAACCGTAAATTCCTATGCAGGGTTGTAATTAAGAAATGATAAAGGCCCCCAAGCCATTTTGCTATTCATTTGAAACTTATATTTGCATTGTTGTTATTACTGTTTTTATCAGCCCCTGCTGATTGCTTCACGAGGGCGTTGCGAGTTAGCATTTGTAAAGAAATTGCATCTCTCTGGAATAAAGGCCATTTTCTCTCGGTGCAGAGTTGACATGAAAAATTACATCTACAGCAAACATTTGTGTTTTGAATCATATGCTTACAGGATGTGGTTGACCTGACAAACTGTTTAAATAAATCATCAAAATGGGATGCCATCCATCTAACAGTTTGGAAAGAACTTGAGTGAAATTGTGAAACTGTGGGCCAAGGTGTCAGATGGCACCTGTGTGAGCGACCCGATTCAGTGAATTGCCTGCATAACTGTCAGAGTCACCCAGTGGGACGCAGAAGGGACCTCGGGGCCTTAGAGCACCCATCCATTGCAAGAAAGAGGTGAAGCACTTATAAGAAAGGGTCATTAAATACATCCAAAACCGCAGCCAGAGTCGAAGGACAGTGTAGTGCTTACGCTCTTGGGCTTCAGACCCGGACACAGTGGGTTGGAGAACCGAAGCTGTTTGATTGCAGAGAAGGTGCTGGGTTGGTGTGGATGGAATGACAGAAAATACTGCGACATGGGTAAGGAACTGGCTTACATGTCAAGGAAGACGATAAATGGGTGCTTCTCGGAATCAAAAGCATTAACTGTGGGGTCTTCTAGAAACCACTACTTCAAAATTTTTAATTTAACATTTTAATATTTTTATAGAAGAGAGCGGCCATAATGAAATTTCTTAGTGTGCAATCGACATTAAAGTCTTTCACATACAGGAATGTCAAGCCAATAGAAATAAATTTCAGAAATATCGGAGATTAGATGAGAGAGTTGAAAGGTAACTTTTATAAGAAACTAAAGCTTTGTTCTTTGCCACCCAGATGATTATGACCTGATTATGACCTGCACAAGGGGTCTGAGGGTTCCAATGAGTGTTCACTCTCATTTGTGCTATTTATTTGTCATGGAGCATATATTAGCTATAAAATATTACTTTTTTCCATATATTTTGAGTCTCTGGTCACTAGAACCTGCCGCACAGAATCCAGTCACTAGATCCTTAATAAACCTTTAGGGGTACTCTGGATGATTACTTAGCCTGGACTCCCTAGAAAACTGGACCTAAGGACTAAGTTCTGATGCTTTATTTGCATGTCAAGGACCAAAAGAGTAAGGAGAAAGGGCAGTGAGAGAGGGAATAGAAGGAAGAGATATGCCGTGATGTGTTATCCTAATGGCCACTGCTTCAGGACACCAGCAAGAAGACACAGCAGGTCACCTGGCACTTACATTTGGCTCTACCCCATGGGAAATCTCTGGACAGTGCTGTACCACACCTTAGAGCAGTTGGTGGAGGGCGGGGAAGAGAGAACATTGATGTGCCTGGTTGTTTTCCTTGCCCTATGTCCCATTGGTCAGTGTCTGAACCAGAGGAGTTAGCTGTGCTTCTGCAATGGCCACTCAACAAGCCAGATCTCAAACCCTAAAGTGTGGTGCAACACCTGATCCAGAAATTGCAGAAGACGCCAAGACTCAAAGGGTGCAGCTAGTTAGCCTGGATGTATGTCCCTAGCCAAGGGGGAAGGTCTGTCACTCCCAGGCACTAACTAGCTGGCTTAGGTCAACTCATCAGTCACAGAGACAGCTGAGGCCTTGGAGGCAGGTGAGGTCTAGGGAATCAGATGAAGCCCATGAGAAGTATCTGACTGAGATCATGATGATGATGAAGATGAAGAAGAAATATTGCCAGCAAGAAATGGAGCCAGGAAAGCACTTGAAGAGGCCAGCAAGAATCAACAAACACGAGAGGAGATTTTCAGCGCAAGGATAGGTTAAACACTCTCTGTTTAGAGAGGTGAAGGTCAAGAGAAGTTCTAATTTATGAATACAGACTTGTTCACAACCTCTTGGAATATTAGAAATAAGGGGCATCCATTGAAGCTTGAAGGAGAGGCTTAATTTTTGGAGAAATGAAAGGAGGTATTATTATTACTTAGTATAGTGGGTAGTAAACACATAGAATATATTACCCTCAGAGGTGATGCTGTCAGAAAATACAAATTGGTTGAAGAATAATTTAGGTAAGTTTACATTTTATGGAGCCATAATCGGCTACTAGGAGGAAATTAAGGGTGTTTAGGGTACTAGCCCTAACCTTTTGAGATTGAAAGCACAAAAGACAGTAATGTCCTTCCTTTAATATACTTGGTGTCATTTTCATTGACTGAATCCTGGTCTGAATGGATCATTGGTCTGAGCCTATACGGAGTGTTTTCCATACCTATTTTTATCATTAATATCTCTGGTAATTTCAGGGACTTTTTCCCTTGCGGGAGGTGTGGGGAGATGTGGAGGGTGCATAAGAATCGTCTCCAAGTCCAGGAGGGGTGATGTTCACCTTAAAGATGACTCTGCCTTTGTCAATGCTCCGTCTGTTATCATTTAATTCCCCTCTACACCCAGCAGGGAGTTAAATGGGCACTCAATCCATTTGTTCTTTGTATAGTCATTTGAAACACAAATAGATCAAATACATTAGTTTCATCACACTCCTTCTGAATTCTAGTTCTTCACCTATATTAATCTCTGTACTTGGATTTTCTTCTCTCTTTGTTTATCCAAATCCATGCACTGAAAGGCTTAGGCTAATTCCCATTTCTCCATAAAACCGCCTCTGACCACTTCATTCCTTGCGCTCTTTCACTGCTTTAAATCATTTGACAGTTATTGTCTTTATCATAAATACTCAGCTTTATGCTGTCTTGAGTTGGTTGCTAATCGTTTTGTTTGTACATAGATCATGTCTCTCTAACTAGATTTTAAACCGTTTTACGATGGAGAGTGAGGTCTCCTTGTACCCTCGGGTTCCCCAGCTTACAACACAAGTCCAAGAGGGGCGTCTGCGCTGCCATCCAGCCAGACTCCGGGCGGCGGGCAGCTCCCTGGAGCCCCATGTGAAAATGCTCCCTCGTTGCTTTTGGGTAACGATAACCATCCCTAATCTGCACTGAGAATAATAAAGGTTACTGCTCTGTTAGTGGTGCTAACTTACTCCCACTCCCTCCTCTTATCAAAACATGCCAGTGAATCCTAGAGGGCCCTAACAGATAATGAAGAGAATGTAATCTACCAGATTTTAAAAAAGGAATTTGCCTGCCTTATTTTTGTCCTATTGTCCCTCTGGGCGGCGCTTTCTGCGGTAGCTGTTAGCAGAGCGACTCAGGCAGCACACATTACTGAGTTCCTCCTAAGCTCAATCTGAGATGGTACCGTAGAGTGTAGCCAAAGCAGCAAGCTCCCTCTCACCAAATCTGTGGTGGGTCTCAAGGGCCTTCTTCCTCTGTCTTCTCTCTCCTGGGAAGAATCTTGAGAGAGGGGATTCATTTGCAATAGGAGGCAGCGAAAAGATGTGGAGTGAGAACGACTTGAGTAATTTGGCCTGGAACGCGCTATTCAACTTCTGTCAGCCTCAGTGTCCCTGTCTCCCAGATGCTTTTTGAAGGGATCAAGTGAGATGAAAACATGGACGATGCACCGACAGTGAGGGTAGTTAGAGCTTCCTTGGCAGGCTGAGCCTCCTAACCAGGGTTCTGGCTGCCTGCTTTGCGCTCATGTGTTCATCAGGCCAGGAAAGATGCTAGTTCCCTGTGCTGCTTAGGAAGAGGGCTGAGGTGCGTGCACTTGGAAGGGAGAGTCAAGCCCTCGGTGAGAAGGAGCGCCCAAAGCCCTGCGACAATCAGATGCGAGGCTTCCTCCCAAACACCTCCGATTCGGAGAGAAAATTAAATGTCCTTAAGTGAAACCTTTCGCGCAGGGGGCCAGCCCCTCCTAGGCAAGATGGATATAGACTTGCAGGTCTGAGGCGTTAATCTCTTTTGTCCTCTGCTCGCTGAGGGGCCACTGGATGCGGCTTTCTGCCTGGGGTTAGCTCACAAGTCGATCCTGAGGCCTCCCTAAGGCTTGGCTGTGCCAAATGCCACACCACGGGCCAAGATGTAATCAGTTCACAGTGCCGGTGGGTAAGAGCAGCTTGACATGCATAGCTCCTGTCTGTTGAGAAACTCTGCTGTCCAGAGCCCTGAACTCCTGACAAAGAAAGGAGTAGTCCGTGGGCCACCAGGAGCCCACTGGGTTGGGGTGAGGGTAAGAAGGTGGGGTAGGAACGTGAGGGTCTGCCTTCTGTGATCTGTGATTGCCACCATTGGGACATTGGCTTAGGGCTCTATATTCTGTAGCCCCTGTTGCCTGCCTCATCTGTAAAACGGGGAAAACAGTACCTACCCTACTTCCTCCATGTGGTTCCGATGAGAAGCAGCTGCTGCAATGTGTTTGCAGGAGCTCAGTAAACCACAAAAGGTGCTGGGCACTTGTTGGGCACTCATTGTCACAGTGGGAATGAAAGTCAGTCATGATTATCATTTGCTGAAATTTTCCTCTTCATTTTAAAGTGAATGCTTTGAAAATTTTTGTGCCAATTGGTGTTGACCTTCCCTATTTCCCATTGACTGTTGGGATCGAGCCATCCCTTCCCTCAGGGGCTTCCCTTAGGACCACTAATAACGCATTCTACTCAGCGTACACTGCTTTTCTTGATTCCCTCCATGAATGCTTGCAGAAGAACGTGTTGCTTCTCTCCTGACTGGTGACTGACTCTGTGGTCCAGTCCAGCTGCATGTGGCTGGTGTGTGGTTTTCAAGTAGGTGAGGCAGAGCCAGCAGCAGCGGGCCTTCCCTGGAGTGTGGGAAGGTGCCCTGGCCTTGGAGCTGGGGGTGGCGCTTCAAGGCCTGCTCCAGCCTTGACAATCCCAGAGGGAAGAAGCAGGTGAGGGTCCAGCAGAGGCTGTGCAGTTCGGTGTGTTGATTTTAGCTCACTGTCAGGGATCCTCTCTCTCAGCCTTTTCCATAATTTATTGCAAGCTGCTTAAAAGACCTTTTGGATCCTGGGCATTTCTGCCTCCAGCGCTTTGAAATAAAGAGGCTAATTCCTACCACCTCCTTTGCAGGAATGTAGTGAGTCTGGTAAGTTAAGTAATATCTGGACAGCATGCTGGCCACTGTGAAGGAAGGAGTGTGGGATCGAGTGGTGACATGAGTAGTCAGGCCACCAGGATGGGGAGTGCAGCCCAGGCCCTGTCAGCAGGAGTCTGAGCTGAATGTAGGGTTGGGGGTGGTGAGGGGTGGAATAAGAAAGAGAGAAATGGGAGGGTCCCCACTTCACTCTTTCACAGTGTACTCTCCAGCACCCTTGACCTTGAAAGTTGAGGCTATACCCTGTTGCCACATTCCAGCAGCCATCAAGTACTTTTGAGTTGCCCTTGCTCAGCTCCAGAGGCAGCAACAGTAAACTACCACAGATGAATTCACACCTTGCTTCTGGAAGTTTTCAATCACAAGTTCCAGCTCCTTTGGGATGAACATGCTCCATGCTTGCAAGCCACCTGCGTTTCCAGATCTGGACACGAAAACCGTGAGATGATCAGGGATGTGCTGGCATTAGGACCCCTGAGCTCAGTGCAGCAGAGAGAGAGGCTCTTGTTAAGGAGACCTTAGGCACATGCCAGGGACATGTCTTCGTCCACTGCAGCTGGACAGAGCTCATTGTCCCGGCAGGTGGGTGCCTTCTTTCTAATGGTTGGACTTTTCCCATCAAAATCCTGCAGCTAAGAGGACAGCTGTGGCAAACACCAACCTAGAAAAAACCGAGACAGCCCGTGTGCATGAGATAGGAACGGGAAACTCATTAGTGCTGCCTCTTTGGAGCGGAGGACCCTCCGTGAGCCTGGGA
Source organism: Miniopterus schreibersii (assembly GCF_964146895.1). Lineage (NCBI taxonomy): Eukaryota > Metazoa > Chordata > Mammalia > Chiroptera > Miniopteridae > Miniopterus > Miniopterus schreibersii. The sequence goes on along the minus strand of NC_138119.1, from coordinate 18,477,921 downwards.
CTCATGAGTATCACATCAGAAGCATAAACTTACTTAAGGAAAGGAAAAAAAGCCCTCAAAAGCGGAGAGAATTCAATAACTCTGGGAACTAGCCTTAGGAAGGTCTTTTCAATTTGATTGTGGAAGTAAGATTCTGTCAGGTTTGGCCTTGGATTTTTAGCTTTGTATGAATCCGATCAAGAAGCCCCCTTGGGGTGCCTGAGGGGAGAAGGAAGCCCTTTGTGGAACGATGGCAGCAGGTGACTCCATAACCACCAGTGTGGCCCAGGGCACCCATCTGGCTTCTCAATGCTTGGTTTCTATCCTGCTTTTATGTAAAATTTCCCAATATTTAAATCTCACCAGGGCAGTTGAGGATGTTCTAAGAGGCGTATAACTGGGGCAGCTCAGCCTTTTAATACTTCATTTAGGTACCAAGCAAGCAAACAAATACTCTTCTAGGAGGCTTCCTAGCACAAGATCAGAGGCAGGAGCTCCACCAGGGCTCCATTTTCCAGCCCTGAGCCCCTGTGGCTGCTGCTTTTTGTGGGGAGTGGAGCAAATAAGCATCCCAAAACATGATTGCTTTTAGGTGCCATATAGATCAGGAAGGAGAAGCTGTTTCCTCGATTATTTATTAAGACTTTGACCTGACTCTGGTGGACCATGCAACAAAGCACCCACTTCTGTATGATGGGGTGAACCGGTTCTTTCAACAGTCCCCACCCCCACCCCCCGTCTGCCCTGTTTCTTCTGCTATTTTAGGACTGAAGGGCAGCTTTCTGGTTGATTGCCATCAAGAAGAGCAGGTTGCTCATGGACATCCTTGAGGCAGTTCTGTGTGATACTGAGATTGAGGCGCAATAATAACAAAAGGCAGATAAGAGGTAAAGACAGCACAGAAAGCATTAAAATAGGCCAGAGCTAAAGCCGTATTGTTCCGCGTGGGCACGTCCATCCCAGGAGTACATGGAATCCTAGGAGAACTGGCTCCCAGAACTCGGCTGCTTTCAGCTTTCGAGTTGCTCAAATTAGTGAAAGATTTGGGAGAAAAGGAAAGGAGGAGAGGGGACCAAAATCGCCTTTGCATTTCTGCAGCTTCTTTTGAGTTGAGAAGGACTCTTTAGCCAGAGCCTCCATCCAGAACCTTGTTTCCATGGCAACCCCCTTGCAGCCTGCAAAGCTGACAGCCCACTGTGGAACTAGTGTTGCCGAACCAGAAAATGGAACAGGAGAAGTTTTGTTCCCTGGCTTATTAGCATTAAATATGTACACGTAGACGTGTGTAGGAATCTGTGTGTTTAGTAGCAGATGCTGTTGTTGTTTTTTCCCTTGACCTTAAACATGACTTCTGTGCATTCATTTAGCATGACTATGCCCTGGGTAGATTCCGGGATGCAGGGCTAAGACATAGTCCTTGACATCGATGAAGCTGCCACCTCGGGTGCGGCTGCCCCGCCGTGAGGTCTGTGTTGGCATTTGTGCGCTGGGGTTTCACGGGCGCCGAGGAGGGGGTAGCCAACCTTGGGAGCAGTCGGGAAGGCTTCCAGTGATGACAGCGTTCAGGAACTGACAACACGGAGCGAGTACAAGTTTTTCAGGTGGAGGCTGTGCGGAGAAGGGAATTCCTGTGGGAATAACATCTGTTAAGCAGAAAATAAACCAAATTATGATTTTGTTTCTGGACCTTTTCCTGGGGCCCTAGATTCTGCCCACCAGCTGCCGAAGAAGGTTCTGGCTCTAGCATTGCCACTTGGGGTTGATTTAACATCTGGGGACCAACAGCATTTCCCAAGCCTCCATGGGACGCTCACCTACATGCTTGCTTTAAGGGACAAATAAATGCATTTCAAACACCATGTGCAAATGTAAAACTGGTAAGCAATGCCATGGGGAGCTCAGAGGGTGGCCAGGGCTGATTTCAAAGAGCTTATAATTAAATATTTGAATTTTTTGTTTTATTTGGGGATTAGAATACTTTCTCCCTAAGACATCCCCACCATCAGTTTGACTCTCCATGTAATGACTTTTTAAAAGAGCAACACACCTGTTCTGAACTACCTTAGTGGTCTTTACTTTCGCAGGTTTCTTTATACTCCTAGGGATATACTAATTTGCATATTGACACCAAGAATATAAAGATAAATTACTTCATTCAGAACACCGGAGAGTGAGGCCCACCTTAGTAATGTTCCACGGAGCCCCCTGCCCAGGATTGGTGCCAGTCATTCTGTGAATGCTCCATGCATAGTAATTGGTGATAATTGGAAAATAACACCCATCATCCTCAAGGAAAAAACCAAAACCGCCCCAACTGATTGCACTTTTCTACAAAGGCTATTTTTATTACCAAGAGTCACTAAATAATCAGACTGTCTTCGTCACATTCAGTATTACTAATAATATATATTTAGTCTTTTCATCCATACAACAGCAGTGTGGTGCGGATATAAATATGAAAAAAAAAACCAAGTCCTATTTTCAAGAATCTGACAGCTTACTGTGTTTGTGGAAGGGAGGGTGGCGATGCCTAAATAAATATGATACAGAGAAGAATGAAGCAATAGCAGCTTTATATGTGTGTGTGTGTGTGTGTGTGTGTGTGTATCTCACTATGCCTCACACATAACACATTTTATAAGTGTAAAATGATTGATAGGATAAATAAACATGCTGTAAACATGTGTAGAAGAAATGATTCATTTTGATGGGTGTCCAGGGCTTTCAGGACAGAAAGGCTTTATAGAGGAAGCAACATTTTTGTGGAGTTTCAAAGAGTGCGTGCTGTTTTGTAGGCATGGAGGAAAATGGTGTTGGGGCAGGGACACGGTCTGGGCAAAGGCTGGGAGGTGGGGTGTCATGGGGCGCGCCTGGGGGTGGTGAATGGGCCAGTGAGGAAGGATACGGTGTGAGACAGCTGGCGTCAGACACTTGCTTTTGGAGAAGCTTGAGCATCATGTCCAGGAGTTTTGATTTGATTTTTCTGGTGGGGAGGGCGGGAAATGAGGATGTTTGAGCAGGGAGTCGATGCTATTATGTTCATTGCTTATTGCTGCTGTACTTCCAGTAGTTCGTAAGCTCCCCGAGGTGAGGTATTTTGTCTGCTTTGTTCACTCATCCTTCCGAGGACTTACCCAGGGCCTGGCATGCAGTAGATCCTCCGGGGATAACTGTTGAATGGGGTTCTACCGGGGCTTTAGGTATTTATTTCTAGGGATGGCGTGAAAGTAAGAAAATGGAAAGGATTTCTGGCAGGAGATTCAAGGCAGAAAGCTTTTCCAGAAACTTGAGAGAAAGCCTATGAGCCTGAAGCTGGGAGCGACGCTGAGAAGGGAAGAGAACCGTGGCTGTGAGGGCGGGAGGGCTGGAGAGCTGGGCCACTGTGTGAGTGTGGGCCGAGGGTTGGATATGTCCCTTGTATGTTTAAAAATAAACAACTGTCTGGAACTGCCGTTAACCAAGGCTGAGGCTGGAAGCTCCAAGGGAGGAGCTGCCTCCCCTGGGTGGGGGTGGGGAGCAGCTGAGAAGAGGGAGGTATGGCTTTGCTTTGGAAAGGCTGAATGTGAGGTGCCCTTGGGAATTCATGTGAACACTCAGTTAAAGGGATGGGTGGGGAGTGGAGCTCCGTATGGGACAGGAGGACTGCAGTGAAGGACCTGGGAGTCATGAGGACACAGGTAATAATTGAAGTGCAGGGAGTCCGGGCCCTGGGTCTCCCAGGGAGGGAATGGAGGGCAAGATTGATGAGAACAGGAGACAGAACCCAAGGAGAGTGTGCATTTAATGGGTAGGACATTCAAAAACTTGAGAGTTGGGAGGGAAGTCAGGACTAACATTAAGAGAGCAAGGGGTCAAAGAATTAGGAAGAGTGTTTTCTGGTTCAGGACATGACTGAAGAGCTCAGTTAGGGAAGAAACCCAGGCGGGTGAAGGCAGGTAAGAGCCTACTGGGTTAGACAGCCAAGAGGTACAGTCATTCCAGTGGGACAGTGGGGTTAGGAAGCACTACAGGAAGGCGGAAATATTCGAAAAGAAAATGCAGCACAAATGTGTTTGTCAATGAAGGGGAAGAAAGAGGAGGGTTGAGTTTCAGGGGAGATCAGGGTTGGTAGAGACTTTTTATATTTTATGAGAGGGATGTATGTTTGTGAGCTAATTGGGCCTGGGAACTGTTCTGTAAAGATGTAACAGTCAACCTTCAGTTGTATCTATCATAGGAAAAGTATTTTGATTCTGAGTGAAGAATTCTAAGGCAGACACTTGCTTCCGTCGACACAGAAAATAATACATCTGAGCGTGATTTTAATGTGATCGTGTCAAACAGTGCATAAAGGTGACGTTTAGTCTCAGTAATAACGATCCTCTGGGCAGCCTCAGGTTTTCTCTATGGAGGAAGGGCTTCTGTCTGTAAATGCTGTAGGGTCCGAGAGGTGGTGACATCGCGGTGTGTCTGTGTCTGTCTCGCTGTCAGCGATGGTCGTATAGTCCCAAGAAAGATGAAAATGAAGTCAGGTGGAGTAAGCACTTGACAGTCCTGGATTTGGGGTTCATGAAGATGTGAGGGATCCTGGATGCCGAAGGTCCTTCGGAAGGTTATTGGATCTTTCGCCCTGTCCTCCGGAAGACTCGCAGTGAAAGTATTTCGACAATCGGCTTTCCTGCCCGTGTTTCTGTGTCGGGGATCTGCAGTGGCGGTGGTGTCGGTGCGGATGGGGAAACGGGTTGCCTGGCTTTCATGTGACCCGTCTTGGTTTCGGCTAGCCGGGGAGCAGAGTGGGCACAGAAACAAATGGGGAAACATTTTTCCCTTCCCCCCCTTAACCAGATAGCGTAGCCAAGTCGAAGCAAATAAAGTCTTTCCCCCCTTTTGAGAAAGTCGAAGATTTTATCTTGCTCTGTGCCTGCGGAGCGCTGGGGCAGAGTGACTGATAGACGGGAAGTTGGCTGAAATGCAGGTAGAAAGGATTCCCTTCAGTCCAGAATCTGGGCACCACCCTGTCCGGATCAGCAGGGGTGTCCGAGCCTATCCGCTGAATGGAAAAACTACACTGGCAATACAGGTGCTTTGTTTTTTAAAAAAAAATTTTCCAAAACACAACTAATAGACCAACGGCCCATCAATACCGAGAGCGACGTTGATGCAGGTGCACTGAGCAATAGAAGCGGACAGAGTCGCTGACATTAGGGAGTGGTTGCATAAGCGATGGCGCCTCTGAATTCATCAGATGCGGTTATTTAGCATATTCAAAATATGGAGGAAAATGTTCGAAAGAAAATTTAGGATACAAATCTCTCTGTATGTAGTATGATACAGATTTTGTAGAACTAAGTGTTGCCTATTTGCATAGAAAATGCACCTGTGGGAATACTATGCCCCAGAAATCTATGGTGATAGGATTATGAGTGATTATTATTTCCCTCTCTATATTTTTATAGACTTGCTGAGATTTATATAATGAGCATACTTTATTTTTATAAGCATACAAATTGTTTAAACCTGAACTTAAATAGCATAAATGTGTTAATTGCACATGTGTTCCCTCCTATGTTTCTTTCCATTTAATTTCCCCCTGAATAGGGTCTGGGTTTGGGTGGGGGGTGGTGCTAATTTTATAACCCCTGTGGGCTTGTGTTTACAGCCGAACCCAATATGAATCAGAACAGGCTTTGTTTAGACTCTAGACTAGAGCAGGTCAGAACTGACCTGCTTTCCGGGTATTTGCCTGTGGGTGGAGTGGGTGGGCACCAAGGTGAGGGAGATGGTGGTGCCACTCCTGATCTGGTGGACCTAGAGGGGCTGCCGTGACTCCTGCCCCTCCTGCTTTCCTTCCTCCCTCTCCTGCCCCTTACCCTCAATCCCCTGCTCCTTTGCCCTTCCTCTAATCCCCCCCCCCCTCGATATTTTCCTTGGCACTGCTTCTCTGAAGCTCAAGAGCTCTATTGCTGTGGTTGAGCCACTGCGCGCTGGAGGGTGAAGAGCTGGCTTAGGAGTAGCTCATGGACATCATTGATAAAACACACCAGGAACCAGAAGAAAGGCAAAACGAACGTTTTGACTGAGGCCATCAAAGCAGACCATTTAAGAAACTGATTATAAAACATGCCTGTCTGTGAGGATGGAACTGTTGGGTGCCTTGACTGTGGTGGTGGATATGCAAACCCACTCAGGCGATAAAATTGTATGATAAACGCAGACGTGAGGATGAGTGAAAGGGGAATTCTGAACAAGGTCATTGGGTTGTATCAGTGTTAATTGTCTGGCTGTGATATTACACTGTAGTTTTGCAAGATGTCACCATTGGGGGAAACTGGGTGAAGAATACACGCCATCCCTCTGTCTTATTTCTTACAACCACAAGTGAGTCTATGATTACTTCAAAATAAAAAGTTTAATTAAAAATATAAAAAGTATACGTGAGCCATTCATGCCATGTACGATCCGTTGTGGCTCATGATTCTGTTCTAATAGTAAAAACAAAGGGTTTTAAACAAATATCTATTAAGAAATTACTACGTATTAGGCACTGTGCCTACTAGGCACTTTCTATGCATCACTCTCCTTATGATGGGTATTTATCAGCCTTATGATGGGTATTATTATCCTCATGTGACACGTAAGGGAACTGAGGCTTGAAAATGTTCAGTAACTTGCCCGCACTCACCCAGCTAGTAACTTGCCAGTACGGAGCCCCGGTGGGGGTGTCTGACTCCGAAGGGTGCACACTTAGCCACTAAGCTCCACTCCCTGTGTTCTGTCAGGGAGCCGTTTGCCTTGACTGGTACTTAACTCAGTTCGGTGGGGGTGTCTTGTCTCTTCCAGCCATCGTTTCATAGCATCGATCCTTTGGGGCTCATTCCCCTATGAGTCTATCTAAATACTTACTACACTTATTTATATGACCACCATTACTATCTCTAGTTTACTATTCAATTTCACTATCAATCAAGTTTATGTCCTGCACTGTAGAGAGGTATGCCTTTTTAAATTGAACTCTTTCTCTTAGGTTTCTGTGGGAAAATCCTCCCTCCCTTTCCACCCACTAATTAATTATCAAGGTTAGGTGTGGCTTGTCCCCGTGGTTGGTCAGTGCAGGGCATGTGATGGGGTAAATCCTGTAGCAGGAACTGGGAGAGTGTGGCAGGATTGGGAGGGCCTGAAAACTGGTATTGGGGCAGAGCCCAGCTTCTGGAACCAGGGCAGTGGTTGATCTCATGGAGATGAGAGCAAAGAAGTGAAATTAAACCAAGTAGGTGCCCTGAAGGGGGAAGACAGAACAATTAAAGACAAAAGCAAGGCTAGCTACGGAACTGGCACATCCAAAGGAAACCAGATGGTGGTAGAGGAAGGTAGGGACAAGAACAGACCCAAGGTCAAGAGGAGACAGCATTGAGGAAACTTTCTCCTGGAGTTGTCATGTATGTTTCCCATGAGAAACAAGCAGCTCCAGCCCCTGGACAGCAACACTGCGTCACCCTGTGGCCCTAGCTCCCAGGTGCTGTGAGACTTGAGTCACTGAAGCTTGGATGTCCCAGTATTATATCATTTTAGTTCCAGGGGTGGTGGTGGGGAGTGATGGCCTCTCTTCTGCCATGTGGAAGCTGGACATAACCTGAGGTGTTTATGGTCTGGTCTGGAGCAAATGTAGGGGTTAGGAGTTAGGGGATTAAGGGCTCTTATGGCAAAATTGACTGCCTTGTGTCGTTCTGAGCCTCAACTCCTGGTGACAATGAGGCACTTTCCAGGTGATCGCTGGGACGGTGCCGAGCTTGTGCAGAGGAGGCCGGAGTGCGGAGAGGGCTGCTGGCCTCATGTAGGTCGGCTCTCTCTGTGCTCACATCTCTTTTCATGGGATGCTTTGTGCAGGGCTGGGAAAGAAGTGGTTGGCTAGTTCAGGTTAGCTCTACAAAGATCTCCTGACAAGGGAAAATGAAAGAGAACCTTCACGACCAGTCCCAGGGGCGGGAGGTCACGGCAGAGGGAGGAGCAGGAGGTGATACAGGGGAAAAATCCATGAGAAGAGCCCTGGGCGTGACCACAGACCGACTAGAAAGAAGGGAAAGAGACAAGGATTCTGGATGCCCGACGCTGCCTAAGCTGCGTGAAATGTAGAGATAAAGGGAATGCTGCCGTCGCATTGGAATTGGGGGAGATCTCCACCTCATGCTTTTCTCTCCACCCCCTTCCCAGGCTACATCTCAAGCCCAAGGGCATTAGGCATGTGAGGCGAAGGGAAGAGAGGTGCCTGTTTGGAGACAGTCATTGTGGCAATATTGCTCAAGAGCCGTGTGAAGCCATTCCCCGTTGGGGCTCATTACCAGCATCTGCCTTTGAGTTAGTGTCCCTGGTCTGGTTGGCCCCCCGGGTGGTACCAGCCCTGCTGGACATGAGCAGGGCCTCTGCCGGGCAGGTAGGAGCAGCAGTTCTGGAAACAGCTGCTGTGTGTGTCATTAGTTGTCCCCTCTTCCTTAGATGTGAACAATTCCCTACACAAAAGCCACTGTCAGCTGCAAAAACACGGTAATAAGTGTTTTCTTTTCCTGCTGAAATAAAGCAATTACCGCAGACTATGCAAACACCTAAGTGACCCCAGTGGTAACCAGAGCAATTTGCTGGGAAGCTGGTTTCCACTGAAATAGCAAAACACTCCATGACACTGGATTGCAGATGGGGAGGAGGTCCTTGCTCTTCGGCTTCTCTAAGAGGCTGAACCCTGGAGGGAGAGGAGCTGGGAACAGGAGCAAGATGCACAGCAGAGGTGGAACAGTCACTGCAGAAGGTGTAGAATAACTGCACTGAACAGCTCCGAGTTGGCAGCCCCTCCCCTGGCTGAGTATTTTGACCCCTATAGATGGAGCCTAATGGGTGGGACCATGATCTCTGAGAACTGTGGCAGCCTCCAGGATCATAAGTGACACCTCCAAGTTCTGTCTTACAAGGGACTGCTTACTGCTGCTGGAGACTCCTTCCTTTGCTGAGCAGTTGTCCTCGTGTTTGCAGAACTGAAGTGAGGACTTGGGGTGATATACGCATGGTGCCTGTAAATCTCCCATCCCAACCTTTTTGTGCCTTCCCTCTCCATCTTAGTAGCTGTATCGGGAAAGATTACCTTCCCATCACTTAGAGCAATAATTGAATGTTTTAGAAAGCACCAAGTTTCCACGGAAGCCATCTTGCAGAAGAAGAAGAGCTCCACCTTCCCGCACACACCTTTGGGGTTTGCTTTGTAAATACAGTAACTTCTCACTCAGCCTCGTTGAGAGGTTCTGCAACTTTAAGTGAAACAACATATAACAAAACCAGTTTTACCATAGGCTGGTTTATATAAACGAGTTAAATTCCTACAGCATCTTATCAACATTATAATGAAATGAACAAAACGATGTTATTCGAGGACCTGCTGTACATTGTTTCTGCTCCTACGTGGTCTGCAGACCAGCATCTCCTGGAAGCCAGTTAGAAATGCGGCCTAAGGCTCCACCCCAGACCTAGTGAGACAAGCCTGTGTTTCCACAAGCCTGCAGGTGATTCACATGCACCTTGAGGTCTGAGAGGCACAGCCTTCGGTATCTTCAGTGCTCCTCCTCTCAGTGGCATTGCTGTGGAGTGAGCCTTGTCTTTGAAAGTAGCCCTACATCCAGATCTTAGCTCCTTACCTACTGATGTTAGTCAAGAACCCTAACTTCTCTGAGACTCGGTTTCTGCAGCATAAAATCATGGTAGCAGGGCAGTGGTGAGAATTCAGTGGGCTGATGCATATCAAGTGCCTGGCAAGGAGAATGGATAGCAAACAGTCTCCCTGCAACCAAGTCTTCTCGTTTAGGGGACCTTTGAATGAAACACAGCGCTCCCATCTCCAAAAGGCTAGCTTTTGTAGAAACTGGTGTTTTCAAGTGTTACAGAAGATTCCATAGAATTGCATTTTGCTTGATCGAGCTGACCTCTCTTAAACTCAGCCAGCCTTTCCCAGCAATCTTTTTTCTCAGTTATGTCTACTTCATAATTAAAGGCAAGATCCCTGCTTCTTTCCGGGATTAGAGGCAACCTGGAATCAGAGGAACTTCCACACTTTCTTCTCTAATGTGGATGGTGGGGCAACTCCAAGGGCTTTGGGCTTTAACAGGTGTGGGTTCAGGCTCCTGCTCTGCCTTTTACTGATGTGTGTCCTGGAGGAGTTGCCTAATTTCTGTGAACCTTTGTTTCCTTATGTAGAGAATGGAGCTGACAAATCCTTGTCTCCTACAGTCATTGTGAGGAGTAAGTGAAATTATATACAGCCCAAACCTTGCACATAGTAGGTGTTCTGTACATATTTATTCCCTCCTCCCTTGTATCCAGAAATAACTCTAACCATTTTGGGGATAATTAAACTAATATTTATTTTATTTGGAAGGGGAAGGTTTGCATGTCAGGGACGCATGCCTGTTTTTTTATCCTTACTTAGCCCCTGGCCACTTCAGAATCAGCTAATGTGATGGCAGACGCTCCAGCCAAAATGGCATGACAATGCATAGGTCTTATGACTCGTTCTAATAAATTAGCTTGGAAATGTTCCCTATTTTTACACTTAGGAACTCATTCTAACTTAGGCCTCGTTTGATCTTTATAACTTATTTTAAAGGTCTCTTTGTATGTTATTTTCCCCCTGTAAGTTTTGTGATGATGGCTTTTGGCCAAAAGCAATAAAATGTTGACCTAGGAAAATCCCTGTTAATTTTTTACAGCTCACGTATAGTTCGTATTTACCCACCAACATTGGGTAAATACTATAAATGCTATAGAGAGAAAAAGTCAAATATTAGTGTGTTCTCTAGGTAGATAATTAAGGCAGGGGAAGGATGGAGAAGGGAGGCAGATAGCCAGTGAATGGTAGTAAGTAGTCTCAGAGGAAAACATTCAGACCTGTAATGAAAGGGGCAAGATGCCTCCAGCTGAGCTTTTCAAGGAAGTGGGAAAATCAGTGAGTCTGGGCGACTTGGCCGGACCATCTATTCTAGTAGATTGGAAATTGGAGCGATGAAAGCTCTTCACCAAGAACCGTGAAACAGTGGAGAGAATCACATAAAACTCTGAAAGGAAGGACCCGCAAGGGAGCTTCAAGCCTGTCTGCTTTATGGCGAGGCGTGCCCCACCTAGACAGGGCCAGACAGATGGGAACCCGTTTTTGCTTTTAAACAACGGTAGAGGGAGATAGCCACATGGTCTCTTGATTTCAATCAGCATTTAACAATTTTGAATGTTTTTAGCAATTTCCATTCACAGAGAGCTTTTCCCGAAATCTAACCTAAGTCTTGTGTTTCTTGCTCAACAGTGATTTTTACAGACAGTATATTGCTAAAGGCTGGGGTTTTAAATGCCATCCTACAGCGTTCTCATGTCCACTGCAGTCAAGTTGACTGTCCCTTGAGGGGGTGTGTGTGGAACATCTTTCTCCTTTAAAACCACCATGCAAGTTGTACCTGGCGTATCTCAAACATCTCACAGTTTGTCACAAATGTAAGATGAGTGATTTTATACCCACCTTCCTCGTGTGTATACGCCTCTGCTTTTTCTTGAACAAATGGATTTCTTAGATTTACTGCCTATTTTCTGCAAGCCTCAAGTATATACATTGAAATGTAGCATCCTGTATTTGAAAAAACAATATTCATAATTTAGTGAATTTCAATTATATCTATTCCCAGTCTTAGTTTTTACCAAACTGATGAGGTCTGACATCCTCTGTTTATTCCAGATGTTCTTTGGAATCCAGTAACCCTACGCTCTGTTGAATTTCTTTCTCTTTTTCTATATGCTTGTTCTGTCTCCTTTTCTGGCTCCATTCTTCATGTCCTCAGCATGAAATATGAGTTCTTCAGGACTCAATCCTAGGCTGTCTGCTTGTGCTCTTCCCATCCTCCGGAGGTGACCTCATTCAATCCCTTGGTTACCTAGATTTCTACAACTGCTAAGTCTGTACCTCCAGCCCAGATGTTTTTGTGAGCTCGAGAGCCATGTGTATATTCACATACAGAATATGAGCACTTATATGTCTCAGAGGCACTGAGTGTTAACAGGCCCCTAACTGGACTCACCGTTTCTCCTGGACCTCTGTACCTCTTCCCTCTGTTTTCCCTACTGCAATAAATGACACCACCCGGTATTCACAGGAGCTGAAGGGTGGAAACAACCCAAGTGCCCATGGAAAGATGAGTGGGTAAGCAAAATGTGCTGTGTACATACATTGGAATATTATTCAGTCTTTAAAAGGAAGGTGCTACAATATGGATGGACCCAGAGGACATTATGCTAAGTGAAATAAGCCAGTCACGAAGGGACTAATACTGTATGATTCTACTTATATGGTGTGCCCAGAGCAGTCGGATTGGCAGAGGCAGAAAGTAGATTGGTGGCTGCCAGGGGTTGAGAGGAGGGAGAATGAAATAGAGAATTATTGTTTAACAGGTACAGAGGTCCCGTGTGGGGATATGAAAAAACAGGTCTGGAGATGGATTTGGTGATGACTGTGCAACAGTGTGAATGTGTTCAATTCCACTGAACTGTCCATTAAAAATAGTTAAGATAGTAAAGTTCATGGTTTATGTTTCTTACCACAATTTTAAAAAGACAAAAAAAGAAACATGTTAAAAGACACCACAAAAAGCAATCTGCCAAATCCAGAATGTGGAACATAAAAGACAGATGACCGAGTTTCTCTAAAAAATCAAAGGCATGAAAAAGAAGGGGAAAAATGGAGGAACTGTTGTGGAAAGCAGGGTGCCTAAGAGACAAAAACAAGTCAATTAATTAAAAAAATTAAGCGGCACCACCTTCCACCAAGGCCCCTAAGCCAGGAACCTGGAGTCCTACTTGAACCTTCTGGCCCTGTATGTCCATACATGTTTATACATGTTCTCTGCTTACAGGAGGTCCCTTGGCTTCTGACTTAGAAGCAAGCAGCCTCCAAGGGATCTGGATAAGGGAGAAATGTTTACGTTTCAGAACTGCAAGGTAGACTTTACAGACAAGCGGGCCTGCTAAGGGCCTGGAATGCCCGATAATGCAGCGTTACATAAGAACTGGTTGTTGGCGATAAGATTCTAGAGAGAGGGACAAATGAGGATGTGGTGGAGCAGGTTTGATGCCTGAGTGGCAGTGATGGATGGGGATCCTTAGGGCATCCTGTGACCTGACCAGTCTGGCCACGCTGGCTTCTTGTGGAAATGGTCCCTCTGGTGTGCCATCCTCCCTTTGGTTCGAGTCACCGTTTGTTTTGGAGGTAGGCCAAGGACCTTCTGTGATTGATATAAGGGAGTCAGAAATAATTTTACCATATCTCATTTTGGAAGCTTCTAGAAAGCAGGGGTCATGCTATGCAAAGGGATGGGGGACCTGAACAAGATGATCACAAAAGGGTAGGTCTTACACGGAAACCAGTGACTTGCTAATCAACTGTGTACTTTAGGGAGAAAGGAAGGAGAGGGGACATTTTCAGCAGATGTCGATCTACTAAGGCTGTTTTATGGATGCAGATGAGCCCCGAAAGGAGCATGTTATTAGAAGACACACAACTAGGATGCACTTGATAAGTAGAGAATCTGGACTGAAGTGCAGTGGAAACCCGATTTTGAGAATTAGGGCCCCTTAACTGATGAAGGGTAAGCTTCTTCCTAGACACGAGCAGGGCACTAGGTTTGACATGTAAGTGGGATGGTTAAATCGGTTGCAACCTCTCCCCTGGATCTTTATTTTAAGTCCCCACCCCTGTGATTGGTTACTGTTTTCCACTCTCCTTTCTTTCAGTGGACCTGCAGTTTTGTTTACATCCATCAGTCAGGGTCCCAGCAGAAAACAGGTTCTGTGCTCCAACTGAGTTTTATAGAATTTACTGAGCGATCGTTCAGGAAGGAACCATGCAGCATGCAGATAATAGCCGCAGAGTTGTGGGCAGCTGTAGGCCTGCAGAGGAGCAGGAGGGGCACTTATGGAGCCCAGGGCTGTGTGGAGAGAGCTGTGACCTCCACTGCAGGACACAGCCAGCCCCTGCCAGCCCCTGGGGAACCTCACGATTCTGTTATCCCTCTGCCCTCTTGCGGGTCAGCCTCCCTGGGCTCAGAGCGAGACGATGAAAAGCAGCGGGTGGACCAGAGGCTCCAGTGGACTGTCCTTGTTGGGCTTCCCTCTCAGTCTCTTGCCATCTCCACTTTGGTGTCACCGCATTTCTCCTGAGCACCGTTTCTCAATTTTTTCCCCCTCGCCTAAGTCTGTTTCCATTCTGACATATACTTATTAATTCATTTGAATTTTCAAAAGGGAATCTGTTTTATGGCCAGGTCTGTATTGCCAGCCTGCACCTGAGCTATAAACCCTCCATCAGAACCTCTCAGTACATATGCACTCGGGAACAACCAGCTCCTAGAGCTCATTGTGAGTCAGGGCATCTGGGGAGGGGCCTGAGCATTCTCACTGCTAACATGCTCCCAAGCGGTGCTGTGCAGCTGGTTCCTGGGCCACATTTTGAAGAGCAGGGCACTGCACGGTTTGAAAAGGGTGTTCTGATCCACTGCCAGCTGCCCCTTCTGATCCACTGCCAGCTGCGCCTTAGGTGAGGTAGTGGGAGGGTTCACCTTTCTGCTGATGGCCTGCCAGCTGCTCCTTCATTATTTCTTGGCTTTGCCACCAGTTCCAGGATTCAGGTGTACCACGTGCTTCTCCAAGCCTCAAAATTTCTGCCTTTTCTATGGGATTTGATGCTGCTCTTCCTGGACTTGTGAGAGAACAGTGACAGCAAATTACTATGATTATATCTTCGGGGGAATGGTGTCTTATAAGTCCTGCTATCTGCCTCCCTGTAGCTGTCATTTGTTTGAATACCATTCGGCTTGATGCTTACCTGAGCCAAATAAGGTGATGGTGTTTTGGTGATTGGATCAGTGAGTTGCAGGAAAGGAGGAGTCTATAATCTTAGGGTGTTTCCCTTCAACAGGGCAAGGTGTCAGAGACTAAATGTTGGGAGTATCTTAACATATCCTTGGCCCTATTGTTCATAGGAATTTCAGCAAAACTTATAAGCAGCACATATAAAATAAGTGAGCAGTTTGTCAGAGGCTGCAGTCTATAAATAGTGGGGAAAGCACAGGGGGAGGGCAGGGACTCGTTCCTCTGAACTGTGTTTCAGGCAGTCAGCTGATGTCTCAGTGAGCAGAACTGGGAAAGCCAGGACCCAGGGAAGTTGTAGATGAGACGTCAGGGAGGCTCACGCTGGGATGACCGTGGTGCCGCTGGGCGTTGTGTCTGAGCTGAGACAGCGGGGAGGCCAGTGGAATTGAAAACGGGAAGGGAAGGTGGAGAGGAGGAACACAGAAAGTGAATCTGTGTCAAAATCAATGGGGAAAAGCTGTAACATTTATGAAAATAGTGATTTTAACCTAAATGTTATAAAAGTGCTGTTTACTGAGTACCTACAGTATGGCCAGTTCTCTGCAGATACTCTTTCAGATCTTCATACCAACTGTGAAAAAGATCGTAAGTGAGAGCCCAGGCTCTAAATCGCCAGGGTTTGAGTCTGGTGTCCACCGGTTCCTGGGCACGCGGCCTTACGGGGCTTTCAGCCTCTCTGTGCCGCGTGATTTTATTCCGTGAAATGGACGCGAATGTAGACATCTCACCTTTGGCAGCTTGCTGATTGGAAGAACTCCCATAGAGCACGCTTCGGATACCATCGTTTATGAAAGAATATTGGGCTAAATTGAGAAAGTGGTCTGACCCAGCAATGAGAATTATTATAATCTTTTACTCTCAGTACCTCAGCTTTCAAGACTTATTTCCCCAGGCAACAGGGCGGTGGTGTTTTTTCTTGCATGTGGAATACTCTCTGGTATGAAGATAGAATTGAAGCGGAGTTGAAAAGAACTCTTTGCTCCTTTGCTCTAGACGTTTTGTCAAAGGGCTATGATCTCTACAGAAGCTGTGTGATATGGAAAGGGCCCGATGAGTCGGTAGTCCCCAAACTGAATCTTTCTTTCTTCATCTAGTAATGGTATAACTTGCAGATGGAGCACAAACACATGTGCCCAGTTAGGTCATGTCCCCAAATAATGCATGTTCCCTGAATGTATCTGATTTCTCGTGGTAATTAGGGGGACCCATCTCAGATATTGGGCTGGATTGAGAAAGTCAGGCTGCCAGCAATCAACTTGAAATGACAGACTTGAGTTCGCTCATTACCCTAATAGGTCCATTTTTAGTGTATGAAAACTGAGACCCGGTCTTGCCTTGGGGCAAAAAGAAGTGCCTTGGTTCCTGCATAAGAATGTGACATTTATACATTTGGAGTTTCTCATTTGCAGGCTGGTTACCAGTTTCATAAGCAATGGTGAGGGAAGACTAGGCAAGGGAGGAAAGGCTGCCTGTGGGTGCAGTCACTCTTTATCTTATCCATCTGCTAATTTGTCACTTTTGCCCTGTCATGTTTTTGTAGGAAAATTTTTAGGGCTTTGGATTTTTTTATATACATATACTCACATAAACTTACAAATCATAAGCATGTAGGTCAGTGCATTTTAACAAAGGTAGCAGCCCTGTATAACCAGGACCCTGATCAAGAAACAGAGTAGTAGCCCCCCCCCCATCTTCCTCTTGCCCCTTCCACCACCATCACCACCTCTAGGGGATACACTAACTTGATTTGTAATGCCATAAAGTAATTAGATTACTTTTAAATTTTATATCAAAGAATCATCCAGTGCCAATTTTTGCATATGTGGTATCTTTTACTCTACGTTAATGTTTTTTGTGAAAATCTGTGTTATTGAGAGTAGCTGTAGATCACTCATTATCACTGCAAAAGAGTATTCCATTGTGTGACTATATCACAATGTATTCATCCATCCTACTGTTAATGGCCATTTGGGTAGTTTCTAGATTGGGGCTATTTTGAAAAGGGTTGCTATGAACATCGTTTGCATGCCTTTTGACTCCTATGTAAATGCCTTTTTTGTCATTGTAAATTGTTTATTAAAACACAAAGCAACCGAGAGTGAAAAACATCATGACTTTTACTTTTTGGTGGGAGAAGGGTGGGGCATGGAAGGGGTAGGGACAGGTGGAGACAGCCCAGAAGGAAAGTTAGGGACATACCTATGAGTGGAATTCTTGGCTCATAGTGGATGAGAGTGCCTAGCTTTCATGGCTACTGCCCAACAGTTCTCCAAAGTTACGTCTTTGGTTTTTAAAAACAAGGTTATCAGTGGTAACACTGGGAAAGGACCCCAGTAATTTTCTTATACTTAGAAATGGAAGCACCTTTCCTAAGCTGTAGTTTATAGGCTACTTACAAATGGAATTTCAGTACTCAAGTTCTATCCCAATAGCTAGTTGTCCTTACCCAGTGGAAATATTTTCTGTCATCCTGGACTCCTGAAGGCAAAACATTATCCATGGAGGTACTAACCTTTCTCTGGATGTGAAAGCCTCAGCTTGTTCATTTTTATGCTACAATAAAAGCCCACTTTTAAAAATTGGCCAGCAGGGGTTTAGGGTATCAGTAGAAAAATTCTATATGTATGCCATTTCTAAAACCGCTTGTTCTGTTTGCACTGGGAGCTGTCACTTGTCTTCAATGTTTTAATGAATGATATTTAGTTGCCTTAGGCTTTTTTTTTTTTTTTTTTAGCAAAGTACACACACACGTGCGCGCACACACACACATATATTTTAATGCAGAAAGAGATGGAAAATCAACAATGCAATCATATTGATAAAACATTGAATTGTCCCAACCTCAAATATTTTCTTAGTTTTTATTTTTGATGTTAATATTTATTTATCCAGAAAATATCCATTAAGCATCAGCTATATGTCAGGGACTTATGATATAGAAATAGGTTCACAGAAACCCACATAGTTAGTGAAAGTCTGGTGTCTAACAAACTGATCTGATATTTTACATGATTTTCCTTTTTAAAATAAAAAAATAATGGAAGATGATATATGGTCAGACCTGATTTTTTTAATAGCCTGTACAGAGCATAAGATATAAGCTTGGACTTTAAAGACAGATTATCCACTGATTTCTTTTTTGCTTTCCTGGTTTTCCTGGAGTATAATTATTCTGAAAAGCTGGTAAGAATGATGTCTTTGGAGGCAAATAGAGTACATAAAAATCAGCTTTGGAGTTTCCCTAACATAATACTTGGTGTTTAATTTTTAATTATAGCGGTGCAAGAGATTGTATCCAGTGTATTAAGAGTTGATGTTGCTTAATGGGAAAGTATATTCTCCCCTAGCGATATGTGTATTATTCATAGAAAAAAATGGCCTTTCATGAAAGGGCAGCTGGTGTTTTAAGAGAGTGGAACCTCCTGAGCTGGAGTAGCTGCTAACAGTGGTTTTGATTTGCTGCCCGAAATGCAATTACAGGCTCATTTAACATTAATAGAAGGTGATCTGGGCTCCTTCCTGACCTCTTGGAACCTCAGTCATACGTGGGGTCACTGAAGAGATTCAGGATGAGTAGGTAGCCAGTTAGCAACGGGTCACCTTTATTTCCCTGCGCATCCCCAGTGATTCCCTTCCTTACCCGGGGCGTGTGGAGAGAGGGAACGGAGATCAGTTGATCACAGAGGTTATAAACAGTGATTTTTAAATTCGCTCTTCTGCTTTTTCCTTCTGTTTCTGCATTTCTCTCTTCTGAATTCCTAGTGTTTCTCCTCGCTTCCCTTTCTCAGTTGTTTGCTTGTTCTGCCCATCATGGCATCTAATGCCACGTAAAGAAAAGTCATAGTCTTACTGTACAGGAGGAGACCGTGAGGCGTAACAAAGTGACTTGTCCAGAGAGGTAGAGAATAGTAAGTAAGAATGGTGACCCTTTGCATTCCCAAGTTCACTGCAGCATTATTAGCAATGGCCAAGATATGGATCTAAGTGTCCAATGACAAATGAATGGATACAGAATGTGTGTGTGTGTGTGTGTGTGTGTATATATATATATGTATGTATATATATACTCAACCTTAAAAAAGGAGGAGACCCTGTCATATGCTACAACATGGGTGACCCTTGAGGACAGCATGCCAAGTGAAATAAGCCATCACAGACGGGCAAATACTGCATGATTCCATTTATAGGATGTATTAAAAATAGTAAAACTCATAGAAGCAGAAAGTGAATTGATGGTTGCCAGGGCCTGTGGGGAGGAGGAAATGGAAGGTTGGTGTTCATGGTACAGAGTTTCAGTCACACGGGATGAAAAAGTTCTAGAGCTCTGCTGTGTACCAGTGTGTACAGTTACCAGTACTGTACTGTCCGCTTAAACTGTGCTGAAAGATTTCCCGTTAAGTGTTTTTCACACACACACACACACACACACACACACACACGGGAATGAAAGTACATATTGTGAATGTCAGAGGGACAAAAAGGAAAGGTAAGGGGCTTGAGGGTCTGCACGTTTGCACTGGCAAGGGGAGCAGTTGGATTAACTCAGGAGACAGTCCTATGCCCAGGCGGCCTCTCGCACTTACAGCCACCCCGAGCACATTTTCGGTGCATGTGCCCTCTCGAGAGGCGGGATGTGCAGCGCCTAAGGGCGTGCGGGTTGGTGTCAGACAGTCCTGGGTTTGAATCACGGTTCCTCTGATTATGAATTGAAAATTTTCTTCACTCCTCTGAGCCTTGCTGTTCTCCTCTGTACAGCAGAGGACAGTGTCTGTCTCAGCTGAAAAGGTTAAATGAGATCATTGTGTAGCAATCTCAAATGAAAACGGTGATGGTTTTCTATTAACAGGGAGGCAGCATTGGCACATGAGGCTGCAGTGAGTGAGTTATAGGAGTTGCCTGAAAGTTCAGGAACTTTCAGGACAGGATATTTCCACAAGGCAGGCTTCTCTTGGAAGCCCATGTCAGTATCAGTATTTGTATGTAGATCTGCCCCAAAAGCGTAAATCCCAAAAGATAAACCTTAGGTTCTGAGACCTGTCAATCCCACGTGCAAACACACAGCCGAAAGGTCAGCTGTTGTCTACAATTAAGAAAAAAACCCTGAACTTCAAAAACAAAACTCTGTTGGTCCTTAATCTCTGGGAAATGATAAAAATCCCTCTTTCTCGTCATTGATTTTTCTTTCATCGTCTGATGAAATCTGCCCACGGTGCCATTTTCCAGTCAGGAGCTGGAAGAGCCCTGGCAGAGCTGGTCTGAGGGTGCCTGCAGGCTCTTCTTGTTCCTGTTGCTGTTTGCTTTGGTTGTAGTTGCTTTCTGGTCTTGCTCTTCCAAAAAGGGCTAATGTAACACCTCAGAATATTAAGTAGCTCACCAGAAAGGTTTCCTTTTCTCTTAAACTAACAATGATGTGATTGTGGCTGCTCTGGGACCTTGCAATTCGAAGTTGCTAACAGTGGTTTTAGGAGAATAGTTAGCAGTGCTTCCTTCTCAAAGGAAGTCCTGGTGAAGTCCTGCCTGTGCCAGGTTTGGTCGAAGTCATTTTTCTTTTGGTAACTCTAAGGGGATGGATGTCACAAACAGTATCCTGACACTGAGTGTTAGTGTCCTTTAGACTTCAGCAGGGCATCTGCCAAGGCCTTCCACACTAGCTTTCCAGAGACAATGGGGGGAGAAGGCAGAATGCTGGTCCAGCTAAGTAGATTCATATGTGATTGAAATTTCATAACAGATTCTAGTCACATTTTTATTCAATCATTAATGTCAACAAATATTTACTCATGGCTTCACTATCTGTCAGGCTCTTTTCTAGGTGCTAGGGGTACACCAGTGACCAAAGGAGACAAAAACTGCAGCCTCCATGGAGATTGTATTCTAGTGTCACATCACAGGGCTCTTTCCTCTGTCCTGTCTTATCCAACATTTACATAACTGACATCTATAACATTGAAAGACATGTCTGTCCCACAAAGCCACAGTAATAAAGTCAGTGTGGTACTGGCATAAGGATAGGCATATAAAAATGGAATAGAATTGAGAATCCAGAAATAAACCCTTATATTTATAGAAAATTTCATTTTGACAAAGATGCCAAAACAATTCAATGGGGGAAAATGGTGCCGAGACATCTGCAAAATTCCATGTCCCATGCAGAAGAATGAAGAATCTCTTACCTCATACCATTTATAAAAATTAACTGCAAATGGATCTAATAGCTAAGGTAAGAGCTAAAACTATAAAACTCTTAGAAGAAAACATAGGTATAAGTCTTCGTGATCTTGGATTAGGCAGTGGTCTTAAATATGACACCAAAAACAAAAGCAACAGAGGAAAAAAATAGATAAATTGAGCTTCATCAAAATTTGGAATGTTTGTGTTTTGAAGAACACCATCAGGAAGTGAAAATACAACCCCCAGGATAGGAGTAAACTTTTGCAAATCATGTATTAGTTAATGTTTGTATTCAGAATATATAAAGAACTCTTACAACTCAACAATAAAAAGACAAATAATCCAACTAAAATTAGGCAAAGCTTTGAGCAGGCTTTTTTCCAAAGAAGATATACAAATGGCCATAAAGAAATGCTCAACATCATTAGTCATTAGGGAGCTACAAATAAAAAACCACAGTGAAATACCGCATGGATGGCTGTAATAAAAAGACAAACAATATTTAGTGTTGACCAGTATATGGAGAAGGTAGAACCCTCATACATTACTGGTGGGAATGTAAAATGCTTCACATGATATGGAAAAATTAAATATAGAGTAACTATATGACCCAACTATTCCACTTTTAGGTATATACTTAGGAGAATTGAAAACATCTGTCCACACAAAACTTGCAAATGAATGTTCATAGCAGCATTATTCATAACATTCAAAAAATGGAAACAGTCCAAGTGTTCATCAACTTACGAATAAACAAAATTGCTATATTCATACCATATACTATTATTTGGCCATAAAAATGAAGTATTGATACAACATGGATGAATCTTAAAAACATGATGCTGAGTGAAGGAAACAGACACAAAAAGCCAAGTACTACATAAGTCCATTTATATGGGATGTCCAAAATAGGCAAATCAATAGAGACAGAAAGTAAATTAGTGTTTGCCAGAGGATGGCTGGAGGAGGGATGGGACTGCTCAGGGGAATAGTGTTTCTTTTTGGTGTGATTAAAATGTTCTCAATTAGATAGTATTGATGGTTGTACAACTTGGTGAATATATTAAAATCACTGATTGTACAATTTAAAAGGGTAAATTTTATGGCATGTGAATTCTATCCCAATAAAAAGACATGCTTATCATAATTATAGGTTACATGAAACTAGCAAAGGGAATATTTGCATTGGATGGCAGAGATGGCAAAGGCACAGTACTCAGAAGAATCTTGACAGATTGGAAAGATAGGCTGAATCTGACAAGGTGAAATTTAGTAGGAATAAACATAGAATCCTGAAACTGCATTCAAGAAAAACAACTAATAACAGCTCTATAAAAATAATTTCAGGCTTTAGCTTATAGGGAGCCTGATGTGAGTCAACAGAATGTCACATCCTGCAAGTTTAATATAACATTTTCAGCATTAAGTAGAAGTGTAGTTACTACAATGAGGAATTAACATTGTTTTTTTGGGAGCTGATTAAATGATACCCAGACTTTTGAGGTCAGTGCTAGTTGCTATGTTGCAGGAAGCATCTAGTTCAGTGGGTGGATCTAGTCCAAATACACATTATAGCTGGCCTTTCACAAAGTCTGTTTTCTCATTTGATGGCTTCTCTTCACCAGGCCCATCACTCCTTCATTGCCTTAAGCAGAGCCAGACTCACACATGTATGTTATTCACCTGCTCCTTACTAACATTGGAGTTCAGCTCCACCCAATCTCAAAGGCAAAGGGCCCCAAAATATGTTGAAAGTATAAGGAACGCTTGAATGAACTAGTTATGTTTGATCAGAAGAAGATCTGGATTCCATGGGAACTGACTTCAAATATTTGAAGGTCTTTCACATAGATGTGGGAAAAGTCAAATACATAAGTACAAGGGATTGGTGGATTGAGGACTTCAGAGATGTTTTGACTCAGTGTAGAGAGCATTCCAGCTGAGCCCCCAATGGATGGGTGGCCTTTATCCAAAGGTGAAGCGTTGATTGAGCTTTATTGTCTCAAGCTGGATGACCATTTAGGGGGAATTTATGATCAGATGGAGACGGGGTTAAGATGACTTTTGTAACCTCTTCTAGTTTTAATATCTCATCGTGATGCGAGTTATCTGCTAAGCCACCCCGCTGGGTTATCTATTAGACACCCTGCCAGGGACTGGAAACACCAGACTGTCTCATGGATCTTGTCCTGTAGGAAGCTCAGAATCTAAAAAGGATCATAAGAATACCAGCTCCATGGAGTTATTTTGAGAATTAAATGATATAATTTTTGTAAAACAATGTCTATGTCTAGCACATGGTATATACTCAGTTAATGACATGATCTAAAATAGTGAAGACAGAGAAACTAAATAAAGTAAATGTGATACGTTTGTATAGTAGGTGAACGGAGTACTGTTGTGTTGGTTACTGATTGTTGGGACTGTGAGTTCCCTCCATCCAGGACCTTGGCATGTGGTGATGATTGGCTCTTAGAGTAAAAATGGATTGCAGAGATTATTGGTTTAACTGTGTATAAGTCATAACTTTCTAACGTGCTGGGCCTTGTATTATATTGTATTGTGTTGATGATAGTGGTGGTGATTAAGGGGTGTATTTATGCATGCATTTGTTTTAGAAATGTGTACATTTATGTTCATGTGAGCAGGGCCAAACTAATATATGGGTAACGAGTGCTTTTGATGTCAGAAGTGACAAGGTTGCCCTATTTCATTAAACAAAGTAAAAGCTTCAATCAACCACTGACTGATTGGTCATCCAGGAAAGGTGACTGTTTTCAGTGATTTCTAATTTCTATTTTAGTGTCTGATTTCAAGCCCTTTTTTAAGGCTCAATGTGTCTTTCCCTTGTCCTTCCCTTGAAGGGGAGGCGAGAGTGTAGAGGGAGAGAGAGAAGAAACACATGCAGTAATTTGGCCAATCCTGAGTCTGGGCCCGGTGAACTAGTCCATATGAAATAAGTTTTGCTGTTTTCTGGGTTTTAATAGAAGCACTATGATGTTTTCAGTACCCCGTTTTGTTAGGAAGAAAAGAAAGGAGAGAGGGAAGGAAAACTCCACACATGTTTGTATATATTTATATGAGTCTGGAGAAGGGTGTGCAAAGATGAACTTCAAATTTTATTATTACTTCTGGGGGTGGGATTGCAAGGCAGAGGGGCAGAAGTTTGGCTTCAGAATCTTCTGGGTTTGACATCTTAGAATGAGCACGTTACAGTTTCAAATAGAAATGGTTAAAAACATTTTAAAAATAGTATGATATCAATGGAATGTAGAATTTTTCAGGAAAATTAAAGTAGCATCCCTTAGTTTGTTCATAACTCCAAAACCCATGAATTTTTCCCTCGTGACTGCCTCGCCCACCTTCCTCACCTTGCTTATGGCAAACCCGCCACACTCAGGAGTCTCCGGTCAGGCGTGTGGCGAATGCCACAACCGCACAACCTCTCTTGGTCTTTGGCTGCTGCCCTCGCCCCCTGCAAACACCCAGAGAGCTTGGCTGGCCTGTAGGGGTGAGGATTACTCACCCTGGCGGTGGCCTTGGCCTTGGCCTTGGCCTCTGGGCCGTGGCAGCCGCGGCAGGCAGGCGTCTCCACGCACCGCGGTGGGAAACCTTCCATTCTCTTTAGGGGCTTAAGTAGATTTCCAGTCCAATTCTGTCACATCTGAGGGGGTCAGAGAGATTTTCAAAATCCAAGCCTTTAGGCCTGCACTAAACTGCAACTCCGAGGCACGCGAGATTGGTTCCTGATCACTGCTCCCGGAGTTGAAGATAGAAAAAAGATTAGGTGATAATAATACCTTACAGGCACACACGTTCTTTAATCCAAAGCCCTTTGCAAACATCTGGGCAAACCCCAGGACGGAGGGAGCAGCTCATCCCGAGCAGAAAGGCAGCCATTCCCGGAATGAACCCGCCTGGGGGTCAGCGGGCCACCCTCAGAGGGACCTGCCTCCAGGCTCACTCGGTGAGGTGAGTAGGTGAGGGGCCTGTGAAGTGGGCATGGGACAGCAGCCCCGGGGACACCCTAGGAGGCAGTGCAATTACCAGAAGAGTAGGAGCTGGTCTGGCAAGTGCACCCGAGCACTCCCCGGCCCCCACCAGCACCTTGGGCTCTCCAGTGGCTTCAGCAGGACCTGGGGTTTTATGCTCCCACCCCAAAGGTGGCTCCGTGTGAAACACGGTGGACCAGCAGGCCACGGGAGCATTGATTCACTGTAACCAGGGGAAAGGATTTACTCGTATTTCTTGTAAAACTAGGCAGCCCGAGGGTGGAGGTGGGGATTAGAGGAGATTTGCAGAGTCTGAAGGTTATAAAAGAGGCCATGCTCACCTCCAAATAATAAATAACATGGGCTCTTGCTGAACGCGCAGAATTCCGCACATGGCTTGCTGGGCGTGCTGCTGACGGCGGCTGACTTCACAGTCAGCGTCGCAGGTCCCCTTACTAGCCTTGGTTCCCAAGAACAGCACTGAAAGATGCTTTTTCCTCTTTGAGGCAAATGTCTCATGCAACCAGCTTAGGAGTCTGACAATTGGGGTTTTCTCTGATGTCCTGGTCAGGAAACCAGATGACTTACTCCAAGTGGCTGCCCCTCTTGGTGCCTGAGTCCTCCTGGGTGGTACGCAGGGTTTGCACCAAATCAGGATCTTTCCAGCTCTCAGGGTCATGGAATATCGCTCCTATGTGTCAGCTGCCACCAGGAGGGCAGGAGATGGAAATGAGGGGACTCTGGCTGGGCACATTGTCCCTGCCAGACTCTTCTCTTTGTTGACATAGTAAGCACCTCTTTAAGGTTTCTTTTGAAGGAAGAGCTTTGCTGTAAAAAAAAAAAAAAAAGTTTAAGATTAGATGCTATTTTCCAGTTCTTTCAAGCTATAATAATCTATGCCCATGCAAATAGCTTTGGCAGTTTTACAAATAAAACACCCTGTGCAGGCATATTAGTTACCATAGACTATACTTAATAGTCTATGGTGTCAAAATAAAAACTATTTTTTTTCATTAACTACTATTGGTTGATCATAGAAAAATGAGAAGAAACACACAAAAAATATAAAGAAGAAATTTAAAATCACCCATAAACCTACTCTCCAGAGGTGAACTGTAAACATTCGTTGTGTATTTTGCCAATTATTTATTCATATGACATTTCTTTTTAGAAAACTGATCTCATACTTTTACACAATTTCTTAAAAGTTTAAAAAATTATTTGAACTTATATTGTAAGTGATATGCTGCATCACTGAGTGTTCTTCGAAACGTGATGGTTAATGGCCTTTAGTATTAAACAGTATTTCATCTCGTGTCCATAACTTTCTTCATTCCCCCCTCTTCCTGTGCTCACACATAGATGGATTCTAGGGTCCGCACATTATATTCTAGAACGAACATTTTTGGAATTTTCTTTTTCTACCTCATATGCCGATTTAAAGTTTAATTGTTGATATTGTTGGTTGGTATATTTGTTTGTTTAGTTTTAGGGGTATGGCTATTTTTCCCTTCTTGAAAATCTGTATATCTAAAACTAGTTGACATGAGAAGAAAGCTAATAGGGGAGAAAAGAGTTGGATGAAAGTATTCATGACACTGAAGAGAAAGTCCCACTAGAGAGGCAAGGAGGAAAGAAAACCCTAGGAGAAGGTGTATGAGGGAAGAAAATTATCCCCCCCTCAAATAAGTTTGATAAACAGGAAGAAAAAGATGATACTAGACTCCGGATCAGATTTTCTAAAAGATGCCTTGGAAACCTGGGGCTGTTTCATCTCTTAAGTCCTACTCCAACATATACGACCCAGTGTTTTTCCTTCAAATCTTCTAAGGTGTCAAGGCGTGTGAGGAATCATTTAGTGCAGTCACTGTTTTATAGATAAAAAACAGAAGGAGGGAAGAAGGTAGTTGACTTGTTCAGTATCATTTAGGTGATTGGGAGCAGGACCGAATTCAGAACCAAAGTCACCCGTGATCAAATGCGACAAGTGTTTGTAACTCCTAAGGGCACCTGTGGGGATCAGCACCAGCCCCCCATCAAGGCCATTCCTTATGCTTGCCCCTGCTGTTCGGCCAGTTTCCTGCGTTTATACCTCCCTTCATTCAACGCTAACTTGTCCTTTCCAAGCCGTGTTTCAAGAGGCTCTTGGCCCGGGTAGAAGTCCAAAGTATCGAACAGCAGTGTTTCTGCTCACACCCTCTGGCAGTCGGGGAAGAAGTTGGATGTTAGTAGCTTAAGAAGTAAGTGGGAGAGTGAATAGAGAAATGAAGCTGTAGGCTCAGTTTCTGAAGTGTTGGGCAATTAATAAAAGAAAATAAAAGTGAGAAAAGTAAAATAAAAACACAACACATTTTTTGGAAGAGCTGAGAATGTCTTTTAGCATAATTTTAGACCAAGAAGCAGAAAATACTGGAAAGACAGATTGAAGGTAAGAGACAGAGCAGTAGAGCAAAATCTTTAGAGGTAGCAAGTGAGGGAGAGGGCTGAGGACTCAGTTAGAGGCCTTGACCTTGGGGAAGAAACAGTAGCTCTCCCTGTGGGTTGGGAAGGATATGAAAGGAAAAGTGAAGAAAGGGTAAATCTTGCCGTGAAAGGCACGGAAGTTAATGGAGCTCCCCTTCCCTTTAGGTAGGTTGGGATAGTAGTACGTCTGAGTTATGAAAGCAGGCACTGGGCTCAGAATATACCCACCCTGGGGGTTCTTGTTTGGGGAAGGACATGCTCCTTGGCACCTCTGAGACTGGGACTTTGCATAAACCTGGGCGCTCCCAGAGCAGCCTGTGTCTTCAGTGGGAGGCATGTAGGACCTGGGGTTATGGCGAAGCCTAACGTCATGGTCCTCTTGCCCTTGGTCAGTGCAGTCGTTTGCCTTGCTTTCCTCCGTGGAGATTGTGACACCCCCGACCATTCACTCCCTGATGCCTCTGTCTTCAGAGGTGTGCCTTCGAGAGCTTCCTCTTGTGATGGGGAACCGAGCAGGACTGTGCTCTGCAAGCAGAAGCATGTGGCCCTCCAGCGGGCAGTGGTCACCTATCTGCACATATTACTAGGAGGCTCCAAAGGCGTGGAAAAGGGTTTGGAGGAGGGTGTGGGACACCTGTCCCTAGAGACGTCCAGGCCCTCGTTGGTCTGGGTCCCTGCAGGGCAGAAGAGCTTCCTGCAGGGGTTTGGTCCAGGTGGTGGTAAGACTCCCTTACAGTTTTATATTTAATTTATAACCCTGATGTCCTGACTCCAGGTGTTTACTACTGAGAAAGGACCACTTAGGAGACTGTGTTGATGATTGAGGATTTGGGGAAAGAGTACCGCAAAAAAAAAAAGAAAGAGAGAGAGAGAGAAAGAAAGAGAGAAAGAAAGAAAAGAGAACTCTTCTGTGGCCTTCCCAAAATGTAATGGGCCTGTGCAAAAGGAAAACATTTTATTCCAGGAATTAGAAACCGAATGCTTGGTCCCAGTTTTGTATGGGAGAAGCCCCAGATGCTGTGTTTTCATTCATTTCTGACTTTACACTCGGAATTCTTAATTTCCAATACCTGAAAACATTGGTTTCATTTGTAAAGATGAGATGAAGCCTTTTATCTTTCCCTAAGTCACAGAAAAGAATCATGCTTTTGGACGTACAGATTTCCTACAAGAATTGTGGAAAATCCTGAGGGCTGCCATCTCCTGGTATTGGGCGGCGCCGGAATGAGGGCGATAGATCACTAGTGTTGAATTTGTATGTGATGACCAAGACTTTTTATACTCTGCCTGGACAACCAAAAACGTATGGCCCTGGACTCACATAATAAGGAAAATATACTGATCCATGGCCAGTTGTTGTCAGCAGGTCACTAAACCTATTTCTCCACATATAAAATGAGACTATCTTGCCTCTCAGTACAAATGTAATAAAATCCAGTCATGCAGCCATGAAAATAAGCACTGGCCCTTAACCCGAGGGCTTGAGAAGTCAAGGCTAATGAGAAATGGGCAGTATACAAAAAATCAATTGAATTTCCTCTTTACCTTGGATTTAATAGGAATTTGGGTGTATTTTACACAGAGAACATGTGCCTTATGCAGGTGGGATGTAAAAAGTCGGAAATATTGTGCATTGTTAAGAGGCAGCGTGGGGAAAGTTATAAATGGGGATATGGGCAATGAAAATTTTATGGTTCTAATAATTTTTGTCTACTAGGAAGTAATGAGATACCAATACCTTAGGCACATCTGTGGAGGCGGGGCTCCCTCCAGGATAAGGGGAGAGAGTGTTGAAGGGATGCCAGGAGTATTTAATGAAAGGTACCTGCGTTGTTCTTCTGGTTTGGGTCAAAAACACTGCCCCTGAACACCTGAGGAGTGGGAGGGAAATCCATGCTATTGTTGCTTCTGTGAAGGCGTGAGAAGGGCCATGTCCTGGCACTGGGACCTGCCCTGGTTCTCGCCTGCCTTTTCTTCTTCTATAACGTCCCCCCCGCTGTGCTCTTTGTCTGTGTGTCCTTGTGACAGAAAGATCAAGGGGCCACTTCAGAGGAGCTTAAGCTTCAAACAGCCTTTTCCAGAAATAACAAAGGTAGAAGACAGAAAAGAGAGCCACTCATGAGTAGAAGCCTGGGCCAAATAAAAAAGCATGAAATGAGACATTGTAGAGGTGACAGTCACTCACCTAGGAGAGCACAGGAGCCCGCCCCTCTCACTTAACAGAAGAAGAAACTGAGACCGAATGAAGCCTTTCCCTTAAAGAGTCGTGTTGGCCCTGCTGTCATCCCTGGCCCCTAACCTTGACACACTTAACACTTACACACTCATAGGTGAATACATTCATTCCCATGGCTTCAACTGACCATAACTTGTGAATGACCATAGAGGAGAATTTCCCGTGTGCTTCTCACGTGTCCATTTCCATAGCGATGGGATGTCCTACGTGGAGGCCCAACATGGAATTGAAACTCAGCGTATCCGACCTCCACTCTTCACCCCAACTGGCCTCCTGTTTGTTTCTTTCCTGGATGAACAGCTTAAAGTCCATGCTACCCTTTCAGGCTTATCTGCAGGTCTTCCCTTTCCCTCCTCCCCTCATCCTCACATTCAGGCAGTGACATACTCTGTTAATCCCCCCTCCTCCCCACTTCCATTTCCCTTCTGCCTTTTCCCTACTCTCCTTTCCGTAGGGCAAGCCCTTCACCCCTCCTGGGTAGACTCTTCAGTAGTTGATCTTCCTGTCCTGTGGTCTCAGCTCTCCCGGTCTTCATATTCCACAACCACCTTTTTTCAAAGCACAAGTCAGGCCTTGCCTTTCACTCCCTTCTGCCTGGAGAATCAAGTTCAAGCTCTTCAGCACAGCACACAGTGTCCTCTGTAATCTGGCCTCCAGCGAGCCTGCCCAGTGCCCCCTGATGTCCTCAGAGAGTGCCTTCTGTTATTACCTGGCCCCGTAGCACAGCCACGCGTGTGGCCAGAGTGTCTTTTGCTTGCCACACACATTCTGCTGGGATGACCGTGCTTACCCTTGAACTTGGTGCAGATGTCACCTCTTCTTTTAAACCTTAGGAAGAACTGGGTGCTCTTTCTTCATACGTCTGTTCTCTCCTGTGCATACATCTCCCACAACCCCGATTGCATTCCTAGTTGTCTTATTTTGTTCCCTTGGCTGTTCTAGAATGCAAACTCCTTAGGGTCAGCTCATTCATATTTGTAAACTTTAGTATTTGGCGTGAAGGTCGGAATCAGTAAAATAGCTTTGGAAGGAAGGGAGGGAGGGAGGGAGGGAGGGAGGGAGGGAGGGAGGGAGGAAGGAAGGAAGGAAGGAAGGAAGGAAGGAAGGAAGGAAGGAAGGAAGGAAGGTAGGTTGGTTGATTGGTTCACATCACTCATTAGCAGCCAAGCCAAGCAAGAGATCCTTGTTTTTTTTCTTCTACACTTCAAATTTTCTCTGCTCCATGCTGCCCAGTAAGAAGACCCTGGCATTTAAAGTGGTGCCATCAGTGTATTTATTCTACAGAATTTATCTTATTTTCAAGTTGAAATGTTAGAACTCATTGGAAATAAGTGAGGACGGGTTTCCATGTTCTAGAGTTTGCCCTCTCTCTCGTGGCTGGGTTATATTTTAATTGTCCAAGAAAAAAAAATGCAGGCAGGAAGGACGAACACATGCACTGAGTGCCTGCCTCACACGTCGCACACGGGCTCATTCACTCCCCCCCACACTTCGCAGCATGTGTTACTGTCTACATTTTACACACGGAGACAGAGGCTGCAAGTTACGTAACTGGCCTGGGGTCCTGTGACTAGCGAATGTCAGAGTTGGGAGTCTAACCACGTCTGTCTGATTCTAAAGCCTGTTCTCTTTCCCCCTCACTGCACTTCCTCCCGAGGGAGACAGAACAGAATTAGGGACATAAAAGTCTCAAGAAGTTTCCCTAAGAGACAGTCATTCTCTGTGACTCCAACAACAGGTTGGACTGAAGAAGCAGGAGCCGCGAATCCTGCCTCTGATCCCGAGTTGCCCAGTGTGATTTTGAGCAAATTAATTACCCCCTAATTTTCCATCTCTTTATATCTACAAATATGGACCCACAGACTGTTCTTATCAATGAATCAGTTAATGAAAAAGTGGCTTCGTGAAGGATCTTTGGTATCATTTGCTGCAGAAATGCATTGGATACAATTACTAACCATAAAAGTGACCTTATTTCTAAAAGAAAGTATTGGTCGAAAGGCAGCAAGACAGCTCGTCTAGTGAAAATGAAGCAGTGGATAAAAAATTGATTCCCTTTTTGTTTAATTTTACTGAAAGGCCTGGCGGAGGGCTGGGGAGCCTGTGTTCTTTCACGCGTGGTGATGGGGCAGAGGGGAGGAGTGAAGAGATGCTTGTCGGGGAAGGGGAAGGGCAGGAGGAGAGTGGCTGCTGAACATTGTATGTGCCAAATTGATTTTTCCCCCCTAGGTCTAATAACTCCAAGATGGCAATTGGCGTTTTTGCTTGAGCATTAAACACATAACAGTCACAGCATTCATTGGACCTCAACAGTTACCAGCTGTTGACAGCACTTGAATTTCAACGGCGCTTTATACAGTGCAGAGAGTCTAAGATGAAATCCACTGGACAGGGCGATAGAGAGAATATTCAAAGTAGGAGCACCGTAGGATATCAAAGTTATATTTTCATTTCTTTCTGGATTTTGAGAGGCAGTATTGCAGAAAGAGCCCCGGTGTGAGATTCTTTCCCTGGATATCTTATGAGCTAATAATGTTCCTGTGACCTTGAGCGAAATGCTTCTCTCTCTGAGCTTTTGTTATTTTTTAAATGGTAGGGGAGGGGGTGTGTGGAGTATATGCTGTGGGGGGATTGGGCATCTGTAAAATGAGGATGAATAGGATCTCTAAGTTCCTTTGTAGCGCTGTGTCCTTTAGCTTATGGTGGCTGGGATGCTCAATGTGGTCTCCAGCCACCTTGAGAGCACTCCTGATGACAGCAGGGAGGCAGGTGACATGTTCGAAGGCCCAGCTAATGGAAGAAAATGGGAAAATTGTGACAGAGGCTCTTCTTTAAAATCGTGGTACTTCTTTCAAAATAGGGCCCTAAATAAAGAGATTTTTTAAATGGAAGGGAGAATGGATCCCAGCTCTTAGAGACCCACTTCCTGAAGGATAAAACTCCTTGAGACATTTTTATGGTCCCCACCCCCATAGTGAAAGGCGTGTGTAGGCCCGGGGTGACCTAGCTTGGCCCCAGCACTTGGACTAATTGCCCCACACCCCTCTGCTGCTATCCCCTGGGGACCTGGGAGAGACACCAGCCCCCTTCGCCAAGCATCTGTCATTTTTACAGTCGGGATACTCTCTCAGACATTTGCTCTACTCTCTCCTTGCTTTATAAAAAGTCCAACCTTTATATGCCTAATGTGATTTCGTCCTGGTTTCATTTCCTGAATCTTTGTGTCGCTTTTTTCTTCCTGGATCTCGTGTTCGATGCTGCCAGGTTCTTTGTCCCTGCAGGTGCAGACAAATTAGCATAAAGAGTAAGTTGCAGAATCGGAGAGCAGCAAATTTGATTTCAGAAGCCATTTCAGATTGAGGTCCATTTGGTGGCATTAGGAGCAAAACTAATAAACAAACCGGGGGTTTCTCCTACTCAAATTCATTTTTTTTTTTATTTGACAGTATTCCTGTAGAAGTAGAATATTTTATCAAATTCTGATTTTCGCTGTCATGTACTATGCTTTTTTTTTTCTGTTTTCCTACCCATTATTGCTGACTGTTAAGTTACGTGAGTTTGGCAAAGGAAAATCTTTTATGATAAAGAAGACTGCGTTGCCTACCCAGCCTCATTACCTGCCTGTGAGTTTCCCGACCTTGCATATGCAGCGGATTGTGCCTTGACGTGGTTTGTGCTATTGTGACCCCCATTTTGCAGATGGAAGATAAATGACAAAGAGACGTCGGGGCCGTGGCGAGACTGTGAACGTTCTGAAGAAGCCAGGGCCCAGTTTACTCTCTCACTGTCTAAACAAACATTTTCTTTTATGGCTTCTCTCATAAAGAATAAATCAGAGAGAGAAAGCCAAACACCATATGTGGAATTGAAAGACCCAAATAAACAACCAAACCGAAACAGACCCAGAGATACAGAGAACAGACTGATGGTTGCCAGAGGGGAGGGGGGTTGGGGGGTTGGGGGGAAAAGGTAAAGGGATTAAGAAGCACAAATGGGAAGTTACAGAAAGTCACAGAGATGCAGATTACAGCATAGGGAATACAGTCAGTGATAGAGTAATAACTATGTATGGGGCCAGGTGGGTACTTAAAACACTGGGGGCACCGTCCTGTAAAGTACATGATTGTCTAACCGCTGCGATGTACATCTGAGACTAATACAGAATAATACTGAATGTTAAAAAGGAATGACATATAGTTACCTGTTGTTCTGGGGGAGTTGCGGGGCGGGAAGACTCTTCTGTAAGCTGTGACGGGCGATCAGAGGAGGCCTGTGCCGGGTGCTATGATCAAGGCCACCTAGCGAGGGGCCAGAGTTCAGAATTCTCTGAGCATTGACCATCCTGAGGGAGGCTCACTTCTCAGTCCACAGGCTCCTTTGAGTGCAGGCACAGTGACTCACTCAAGCTACTCACTGATGGGGAAGCCTGGTAGGACATAGGCCAGTGGGAGGCAGTGACCTCTCGGGAATGAGGGGACGGGATTGGGATCCATGCTCCCACCAGGCCTCCAAGAAGGTGGACCTGGGTCCAGGCCAGCTCTCGGGCCTCTGGAGGCAAGGGGATCAGGGTATTGCCTGTGCTGCCGTGGGTCATTGTGCCTCCTCTCCTCTGCTCAGCTGCTCCTGGTTGTCCCCTGCGGTCATGCCTCACCTTTCCTCCATGCCTGATGTCTTTTCTCCGCCCCTGAGCTTTGCTTGCTCATGGTTTTGCTGTTCCCTCACCTCTCCAGCCTGAAGGGGCCCCGTGGCCCAGACTCCCCACCTGTGCTTCCTGCCTGCATCTCTGTGAACCCCGCTCTGCGATGTGCCCGATCGGTTCCATGCTCCCTGTTTCAGACCCCTAAGAGGAGAACCTGATTAGCTCATCTTATGCTGAGCCATGTGCTGGCTCACGGCCCAGCCGACAGCCAGGCTGCCCTTAGGGGAGGTGCCCCCGGGGAAGGGCTGCGGGTGGAAGGGTGTCTTCCTTCGGCAGGAGCAGCGGGCAGGCACTAGGGTGCACATGCCCAGGGCACTGGCCTACCTGTCTTTTCATAAACCCTCACCTGCAGTAGCCCAGCAGCCTATGAGGCATGGCTAGAAATTAATTTCTAGGAGCTATAATATTTTCAAGGTCAGAAAAGGAGAAATCATTAAAGTGACCGTAGCTATGAGACACTGTGTTAAAAGCTTCAGGTTTATTATCTTCTTGCCTGCCCACAATCACTCTATAAAGTAGGTATTATAGTCCTTATTGGGCTTAAATAACCTGTTGAAAACAAACCAGTGTTAAGTAGAGAGGTTGATATTTAAACCCCATCAGTCTGACTCCAAAATCATGCCTTTGAATTATGCTACTTCCACATCTAAGTAGGTATCAGTAACTGGCATTTTCTTCACCTGAGTCAACGTCAGCATTTATGAAATAATTCGATTGGCGTTGGAGCGGTGAGAGGAGACATCCCAAGCCGGTGCTGGGGTGGAGGGGAGCAGTCAGTGAGGTAAAGGAGACATCGCCCCGGGAACCAGGACTCCCCCGTGTCAGCGCCGCGGAGTGACAGTGTCTCTGTGAGGTCCCTTCACCCCCAGCAGATGTGAACTCGTCCTGCAGAAGCCTGCTGTGACTTATATTAACACAGATCCATCATTAATATGACAAATATGCACACACACCTGCAGACTTAATTGCTTCAATTTCCTTGAGTCACTGATAGGTTTATGGCCTGCCTCAATTCCAGTAAAACCAAAGCTGTCTACATTGGACGAAAATGTGTCTTGCTCCCATCAATCTCTTGAACAGACCCAGACTCCAGCCCTGGTGACAGGCTTGCTTTCTAGAAGGGTAATTAAAGAGGCAGTGCCGGTTACCTTAGTATAATCCTAGAAACTCTAGACAGAAAACATCTTTCCTTCTCCTGTCCCTCCCCAGGTGATCAGCAAGGGCCAAGTTTCCCCCACATTAGTCTCACTCCCGAGGCTGGCAGCCCAGGCTTTCTGGTTTGTTCCAGTGAGGTTAGGGGACATGGTGAGGGGTTTCTGTTGAGGGATCCCTCACCTAAGAGGGAAAGGTCTGCCCAGAAAAAGAAGAGCCATCTTTATACCAGAAGCTTTTTTCCCACCAAAGCCAGGTCTGGCTCTTCCTGAAAAGCCAAAGTTAACACAAAGTAGGGTATCGATCATCCCTTAAATGACTGAGGAAACCTCTAGCAGAGAAAGCAAAACTACCTAGGGTAGGTTTTATGCCAATGGAACATTTTCAATATCAAAAAATATTTAAAAAGCAAGGATCTGGAAAACTCGAATAGATTATTAAATGACTACATGTGAAGTAATGTGTGTTAAATAGAAATGAATTGACCAAAAATAGATTTTTGGAACCATCAGGGGTGTAAGAGATCCCCACGAGATAGAAAGAAGTGGTGCCAGTCAGCAAACCCTCACATTCTTTCATGATTGTAGGGGGAGGGGGAGAGAAAAGTAACTTAGAGAATGACTTATCTTGGGTTTTCCTAATGAATTTGTGAAATTTCAACCAACATCTTTCTTCCTGAAGTTGAAGTAATAAAATGAGTAATAATGGCTACTAAGTAATAATACTCCAAACCAGGTAACAAGAATAAATTACTGGTGCTATATATGATCCAACCATACATCCTAAAGAATTTCAGAGATGATGTTGGGGAAAGTGGTATAGAAATACCTAGTTCAACCTCATCTGGCAGACCATGCCCATTTGTAAGGACTCCGAACCATTACCGGGGGCAAACCACCAATGTTGATGGTGATGAATGAGATCTGTGACTCTTTTGACACCGATTGAACCTAGCTTGAGCGTAAGGGGTGGACACAGTGGGGGAGGGCATGGTAACAGTAGGGATCTAAAGGGAAATCCAGTCGGAATGTTCACTGTTCCATGCTTGCTGATTGATCAAGGGGATCTACTTGGATTTTCAGAAAAGCTTTGGGAGGTTCTACCTTTAGAATCTATTTTCTTAAAATGGTAAGTTACCACCCCTTTTGGTGGGCATGGAGCCTCAGTTACAAAAGGCAGTATAATTAACAGTCTCGTACATGATTAGGATGATACTAAGCTTTATGTACTAAAAAGCAGAGATGATGGAGGCTGACCTCAAGATCATTAGACTCTGTTAGAAGACAGGAGAGAGGAAGGTGATTTTTATGTCATTAAGGTAATGCTCTCCCAGATAAAGAGTTGGGCTCTAGTTATAAAATGAAAGGCTCTCTGTCACTCATTAAAGATTCAGGAAAAGAACCTAGAGTTCATTAAAATCATTCTCTGAAAACATCGACCCGACATGCTGTCCTGGCTAAAACAGGGAAGCACAATGTCGTCTGAAAGGCACAGGAAACACAACAGAGCTCCACACTCCCGTAGAATCATATCGGCTTCTTTCACCAGGAGTTAAATAAGTTATTCTTGTCACTAATCTTTCATGACTGTGTTAACATTAATGATAAGGACAACTCCTATTTCTCGTATTTTGATGCATTTCCATGTGCATTTTCACTTTAACAAGCCCTGTGAGGTAGATGTTTGTATTATGACCATTTTTTGGAAGATAGAGAAATTGAGGCATAAAGATTTCCGAGGCAGGAGCCTTGTCTCTGACTTAGGTTTTCCCGCATTAGAATCCTCCCTGTTTCTGCTCTGCTACATGACTGCTCTCTAGGGAACACATTTAATGAGCCCACAGAAAGTGCACAGAAAGGCAGCTGCCCTGGGCAGTAGGAAGTGGGCGTGGCTGTGCGAAGAGAACAAAAATCCTGACGTAGTAGATACAACAGCCACGTAAGGATGAAAGAAATACGAATGATCCAAGGCCAAGACTGAGAGGACTGTGATCTATATTTACCACATAAGGTATATGTGACCATGTTGACAAAACACTCAACTGCTAGGACTCGAAGCGCTATTTAAAACTCAACAAAGGCAAGTTCAGGGTGAATGAAAGGAAGTACTGGTTCACCCAGCAGATACTATTCATATGGAACTTAATTCCCAGAGTGTGGTGTCATCAGGAAATATAGATGCAGCAGACAAAACAAAAAAGATACTGAGAACTTAACGAATGAGGAAGATGTGGTTTCTAAGAAGCTGAAATTGACCTCAGCTTTAATTAAGACTGATGTCAGGGAGGGTAGGTGCCCACAGGCAAAGACTTGCTTTTGGGTTCTGTGCCTTTCTGGCCACAGAAGGAGAAGTCATCAGCACTACACAGCTGACCCTAAGTTCCTGCCTTTGTGTCCTGACTCGGGTCCAATCATCTGCCCATTCCTGTTACCCTCACTCCTGTTCTCAATCCAAGGGCTTGATTATGGAATGAATAGCTGTATTCTTTAGGGGGTGCTCCTATACACCAGAAACAGAAAACCCAGCACTTTATTTTTTCGTTTTGCAAGACTCCATTAACATTAGTTTTGTTACAGCCTCTCATTAATGGGCCAGAGTTTCTAAGAGAGAAATAGGAATGTCAGTGTCACCTCTGCTTGCTAATTTCTTGATCTTTGGTACAGGTGGGGTATGCCAGGATCAGCTAAGAAGGACTACCCATGGTGGCCTCACCTTGCAATAGAAGTATGTTCAGAGCTTTGCTGCTCATGGAAAATTAAACTCCAGAAAAAATGTAATTCCAGTTAATAGTAATGAGGCTATGGCAGAAGTTAAGAGAATAGGGGCAAGGACCACATAGTGACCAAGAATGTTGATTAGATATTAGTGTTATAAGAGGGAGCATATAGTAGGATGCCCCATAGGGAAGAAGCAGAGAAATAATAAGAGGCAGAGACAGAACCCAGACTCTGAAGGTAGATATCCCATTTGAATGCGGTCTCCTCTCCTTGCTAACTGTATCATGCTAGGCAAGTCACTTAACCTTCTCACCTGTAATTGTTGCCCACCTCATACAATGGTTGTGAAAATGAAATGAACCAAAAGCATTTGGGTAGTGCCAGTTTTATTGGAAATGCTTCCTAAGCATTAGCTATTGCATATTGCATTGATTGACAGTGTGTGTTTGGGGCCTGGCTCTGGTCCATGCACCCCTACAATGCCTTCTTGCTCTTGACTTGATCAAGGTCAAAGGAAGAGAAGCTATAGATGGATTATCAGGTCCCAGTTCCCATGCCCCCCTTCCCATTCTCATGACCATGCAGATGAGACCAGAGACACTGCCTCACTCACCTCTCACACAGTGTGTCTACAGCCTCTTCCTTGGTCATTGGTGGCAGGAGTTGAAGTCGAGTCGTTGGCCTGCATGCTGATGACCCCTCACTGGACTATCACTTACTAATAAGCAAAGGGAAAGAGTGAGGCTTCAGGAAGAGTGTGTTCCTTTCCTAGAGTCACAGCGCCTTAGTCCTAGGACCTCTTTTTGCCTCTCTTTCCGAGTCCTGGATAACATTAGTACCTACCTTATCGGCCATCAGATAGCTTAATGAGAATGTATGTGTTTAGCCCCATTACCTGCCACGTAGTAAGTGCTCAGTGTAAGTTAGTTATAGTGAAAAAATAATAACAACTATCAATTTCCCTACTTTATTCTTGTCAGATTCAGCCTGATCGTCACATCATGAACACTAGGCCTGTACAGAGCATGAATGAAAAGTCTCGTAAACAGAGATAAGAATAAGAGGAAAACATCCCTCGTGCCGTGAAGCACATATAATATAAACACACAGATTCAGACCTGCACAGAAAGGGTGGGAGAAGAAAGTAGGCATGGGGGGCAGTGGTATTGGTGGGGGCAAAATGGCAGGCGGTGCCAGCTAAAATGCACCCTTCCTGAAGAAGGCATGGCCCCCCCCTTCTCACTGCCAGCCCCTGAATGGTTATCCTGTGTATGGAGGGCCTGTGAGAAGGGAGGGCTTTAGAATTAAGATCGGATTGGGGAGAGGAGAGTGGAAAGAGGTTAGCAAGGGGTACTGTCATGGCATGTTATTCCCAGCTGAGCAGCAACATATTTTAGCAATCAAGTGACCTTTGTATTTCTTTTAAATCACGATCATTCACTCAGCAGGGACGGGATGGCTAGACCTGCATTTCCACAGGATATCTGTCAGGTCATTTAGTTATCTTCACCCCTTTTGTAATGAGCGTTTACACAGGTCAGCCTGCAGCAATGGTCTCAAGGCCGTGTCAAGAAAGTCTTCAGACTGGTAACTGGAATCTAGGAAAAAGCAGATCTGATCCGCCAGGGGAGTCTGTCCCAGGGAAATTACATCAGATTCCTACGTGATTTATACCCTAGTGTGAGTTGGTTAATCATTTAATTTCACTCCTGGGTCTAGAAGCCCAAACTCTTCAAACTCCTGACGGTGTTTACTATTGCTGTGTAACTTCTGCGTATCTAATTCATTAAGCTGAAATGCAGGCAGAGTGGCTCATGATTTCTCAGTATAAATAAACATCGCTTTGGTAGACAGCACAGTTTGGTGGAAAGAGCACTGTGCTAGGAGTGGGAAGGCTGGATTTTTTGCCCTGTTATCTCCATCTCATGAGCTCTTGCTCTTCTGACCCTCCCTTACCCTCTGGCTGTCGGATTCTAACTCTGTAAAACCTACCACACAGGATTGAAGAGTGGAAAGAGGGGGGATGAGAAAGACCTTTGCAAGTTACCATGTGGAATTCTTTACTTGCTCCAGTTTTTGGGAAAGGGATTTCCACTCCCTTTCTCAGGCAGAATAATGTAATAAAGATACAGAAGCTTATTACCACTTCTCATCTTCACTGTTAGGGACTTAAGGTTCAGCCCCCAGTGTGGCAACTACAGGTCATAGGAAGATTAAAAAATAAAATCAAAGAGTTTTAGAGTGAGAAGAGTCTTTAGAAGTCGCTTAGACCCCTTTTTCTTTTTTTCAAACTTT
Source organism: Miniopterus schreibersii (assembly GCF_964146895.1). NCBI lineage: Eukaryota > Metazoa > Chordata > Mammalia > Chiroptera > Miniopteridae > Miniopterus > Miniopterus schreibersii. The sequence goes on along the minus strand of NC_138119.1, from coordinate 18,437,301 downwards.
ATTAAAAAATAGTTGACAAATAACTTGTACCTATCTAAAGTGGGCAATGTGATGATTTGATATACAGATACTTCGACCCCCTTTTCTGTAACAGGAAATGATTGAGAGGAAGCCTGGAGAGCTGACTGGCCCACCCCGAGCTTTGGGCTCCCCAGTTGCGTATGTGCAAGAAGCCAGTGCTCGTGGTCAGCAAGGTGAGCTCGCAGGTCTGCAGGAGGGGGGGCGAAAAGCCTTGTTCCCCAAGGTCCGGGTGGGAATGCAAGCTTCCACTTGAGTGCAATCGATAGCTCTTGGCATTTATGATGTTAAAAAACAAAATTCGACGGAATAAATTTAAAGATCTAATTGGCTTTATTTAATGATTCATGAACCGGGCAGTGTCCCATCTTGCGGCTAGAAAGGAACTCTGAGGAGCTGTGCAAAGTGGGAGACTTACAGGCTGAAGGAGGCAGTGCAAGGACGCTTCTCTAGCAGAGAAGGATTGGTTCAGGCAAGGTCACCATCGTTTGGTGGAAGGTCAGGGGGAGGTCTATAAGGCAGATTATTCCTCCAGTGCTGACCAGGTAATTCCAGATCGGTTCCCGTTTACATTCCTGGGAGAGGCTGAAACTGCGAATGAGGTGGGTGTCATGTCTCAGTTTGCTGGCACGGGCCTTGGCACAGGCGAGTCCATTTGGGGCCTGTTGTTTCTTTTTCTTTTGTTTAACCACATCCCCCTTTTGGTCAGACTCTTAGTTTACCAGACTGCTTTCCACAGTGGCCGCCCCAGTCTGCATTCCCACCAGCAGTGCACTAGGGCTCCCTTTTCTCCTCGCCCTCGCCAGCACTTGTCATTTGTTGATTTGTTGATAGTGGCCATTCTGGCAGGTGTGAGGTGATACCTCATTGTTGTTTTAATTCGCATCTCTCTGATGGTTAGTGATTCTGAGCATTTTTTCATATCTCTCTTGGCCATCTCTATGTCCTCTTCGGAGAAGTGTCTATTTAGGTCCTTTGCCCATTTTTTAATTGAGCCATTACGCTCAATTAAGATTTGACAAAGGCAAGAGTACACAATGGAGTAAACACAGCCTCTTCAATAAATGGTGTTGGGATAATTGGACAGGTACATGCAAAAAAAAAAAAAAAGAAACTAGACCACTAACTTACACCGTACACAAGAATAAGCTCAAAGTGGATAAAAAGACTTAAATGTAAGTCGTGAAATCATAAAAATCCTAGAAGAAAACATAGGCAGCAAAATCTCAGACCTCTCTCACAGCATATGTTTGCTGATACATCTCCTAGGGCAAGGGAAACAAAGGAAAAAATAAACAAATGCATCAAAATAAAAAGTTTCTGCACAGCAAAAGAAAACATCACCAAAATGAAAAGGGAGCCCACTCTATGGGAGAAAACATATTTGCCAATGATACATCTGATAAAGGTTAATTTCCAAAATATATAAAGAACTCATACAGCTTAACAAAAGGAAGACAAACATTCCAATTTGTAAGCCTTTTTAAAGCTTGCTCAGTCATCTCAACTTCCCTGAAAGTGTTAATTCAGGTACAGCAGGTGGTATTGGCCACAACACAGACGCCTTGCTCAACTAAAAGATAACCAGGGGCTATCCTGTTATCAAAAACAACTTTGGCCAGAGAATCTAAGGATTGTTGGGCAGGTATTATTTTAACAGATTCCGTGATACTTTCAAGAGCTTATTTACTTTTACTCCTAACCAGGGAGGTAAGGACCTACCGAAGGAAGTGACTCTTGGATCATGAATCCTCCCGGTGCGTCCTTTCTAACTTGATGTAAATTCAGGGGAGTTGACCAGTGAGGTGCCTCAGTTCATTTGTGAAGAGTTAGGGGCACAGTTAGATAACCTAAGAGGCATCGTATGTTGTTTTATAGTGCACCTACCTCATTTCTTGAGGCAGGCAGGTGACCTAGTGTCAACTAACTCATTCTGTGACCAATTTATCCTAACTGGGAGTCTCTGGGTTAGGGGTGAGTACTCTGACAACTTTTAAATGTTCATCCTATACTTATCAATTTCTCTGACGTTTTGGCTTTTGAGATTTCCATTAGCAATAGCGAGTGGTAACTATAGCTAGTGGTAATAAGCACTTATCTACACAAGACCAACTTGGACACTTTAAAGCACCAGCAGTAGCCAAAAGATGTTATTGCAGTCTGGCCAACAGTAGTCCCATGCACACCACCAGCGATCCCCAGTGTGGAGCTGGGGACTAGGGAAAGCAGACACCAGAAACTGTGGACTATGGACCATTCCAAACAAATGGTGAACTGTGGCTGCCACCAGCAGTTCTCAACGTGGAATCTGTGGACAGAACGAAGGGCTGAGGTTTTCCAATTAACTGGGAATAGTGGCCTGAAGCAAGGGCTAGGGGCTTGAGTTCTAGGTCTGCTAGTTTAAGCTGTCTTACCCCGGACTAGAAAGCCAGTTAGATCGGGAGCTCCTCCCAAAAAGACTGGAGTTCAGAAGTGAGAGGAACTTACCCATGGCCTTTGGAAATGGTTTGAAAGAGAGAACTCAAAAGGGTTTGTGGGTACCATGCCTATATTTCTCATTACCCCCGAAGCTGTTGGAAGTCTCCTTCGATTCCATTGCTGCCTCCAAAGCTGTGAAAAACCAAAATTTTACTGCATACATTTAAAGATCTAATTGGCTTTATTTAATGATTCATGAATTGGGCAGCATCTCATTTTAGCAGATAGAAAGGAGCTTTGAGGGCTGTACAAAATGGAAGGCTTTGATAGGCAAAAGCAGGTGAGGTAAGGAAGTTATAGCAAAGAGTGGATTTTTTCAGGCAAGGTCACCTTTTGGGGGGAGGGAAGGGCCTATCAGGCAGACCTCACTAGTGCTGACCGGGTAATTCCAGATTGACTGGTTAAAGGTTGCATTTCTGGGAGAAGCTGAACCTGCAGTTTGGCTACATATTATTAAGTCTTGGTTTGCTGACATGGGGTTTAGCACAAGCGACTCCATTTTGGGTCTGTTGTTTCTTCTTTTTAACAATGATAACAAGCACTTACACAGCTTAGTCTTCAGGAAAGAACTCAGCTTGCCACTGAAGGAAGCTCAGCTGTTGTTTTAATACCGCCTGCATTTGACCAGTCACCACTCCCACTCCCTTTGAGAGGACCTGCCCATGTTAATTCATGAACATCTTGCTAAGTGCCCTACAGCAAGCTCGCTGGACTGGCCTTGTGTGCCAGCCTTGACTGGGCATGAATAGCATGGTATCCTTCTGTGAAAGCCCTGTGGCTAGATTTGAAGCTAAGAGAGTATAAATGCAGTTTTATCAGAGATATCCATAGAGTTTTCAGTTTGCTAAGGTGCCTTCAAGAAATGTACCAGCATAACTTGGACCAGGTTCCTTACTATAAATGGGCAGATTCCTGGACTTATGGTTCCTGGATTTTTGAAGTCTCTTAAGCAGCTGGAGTCATTTAAAGGTACTGTTTACTTTGTGAAGATTATTGCACAATTTTAGAATTCATGTGAATGATACTAATTGTGACAATAACAAACAGTATTGATGATGATGATGATTATGATATTGATGTTGATCAGTGTTCATTATATGTCAGATAATGCTAAGGACATTACTTATGTTATTCTAGGGTTGAGATTTGCAAGGCGAGAGAATGGGCATTGAAATAGTGGAAAGGAGCAGTGGCCTTGAAGCCAGTAACCCTAGGATTTTTCCTTAGTACTTACTTACTAGTTCAAGTATGTTGACTTTTCTGGAACTCCTTATCTGTAAAATGAAGATATAAATACCCTCATTAAAAGGTTATTGAGGATTAAGTTAGCTCATAAACGTTGAAAGGGCTTCTTAACAGGGCCAGTGAATTGTAGGTACATCATTACTTGTTGAGTTGAATCACAGATGATAACAGAAATACAACTGCATGAGAATTAGAAATGGAGACGAACCAAGACAGTTTAGGACAGGCAATGGTCCATTCTCCTTCTGTAAGTCATTTACAGGTGATGTTTTGTCATCATCAATTTCACTTTCCATCCATTTTATAAGATGAGAGCCATAGAGGGGACCTCGCTGAAATAGTTCAGGTTCAGAGAATCAGAGCAAATACTAACCTCCTTGCCAACGAGAGCGTAGAGCATGAGAAAGGGGATTCAGGAGGAACAGAGCTCTCCCTGGGTCTAGTGGGCAGCTTCCTTCCAACCGCCCTGCAGCCAGGGCCCCAGCTTTCCACACGCAGGTGTCCTTTTTGCTCTCAGTGCCACCGTGCAAGGACGTGGCCCCCAAGGGCGTGCAAAGCCCACATCAGAATTCCAGTCATGAAAGCACAGGCTTCAAAAGGACCTATTCTCATTACAATGTATGAAATGATCCGTAAATACATATTTTAACATTACAGAGTTTAAACATTATTACACATCTTACTTGATGTCAGATTTTGTTAAATGCGCGCTGTTATCTCAATTTACAAAGGTCAATCGGATGGCAGCGGAGAATAGAAATAGGTATATTTAAATTTCTTCTTACCAGTACATCTGTGACTCAGATAACCCTGCCTTTTTCCAAGAGCTTTGGGCTTTTTCGCCCCCCTTTCCAAACGAGACTTTAATGAGTATCATGTGGATAAACTCTTTGCAGAGGTTTGAAAAGATCCAGAGACACATTGTGGTAGGAACAAGCAGACCATTTTGGATGAAAGCATAAGCCATTTGAATGCCTCGTCGTCTCGGGGTTGTGCGGGAACCTTCTGGCTGCGCTGTCCCCCCACGGGGACGTTTTCATCTCCGTGGCTAGGTAAATAGAGTGCCTCGGAGTTGCTTGATTGCTGTTTATGCCGGCGCAGCGCGGCGCAGTGACCTACTTCCAGCATCCACGGAAAGCCTCGCCGCTTCCCACCAGCCTGCTTTAAAAAGCCACCCTCTGCTTTCTGCAGCGCCTGCCCGCCCCTGCCCCAGAGACGACAGATGATGGACCATTGAGGGTCCTTATTTCTTTCTCTCACATCACTCCTGCTCTCATTTTTGGTTCGTTTTAGTCCATCTTCAACCTCTTTGGGGAAAAAGAGAGGCCGTGGGTGGGCAGCTTAAAGGATGGTAACATTGCTGATTTTTCAGAGTACAGCTCTCTAAAGGGATCTTGGCGGGGTTGCAGAGGGAAATCAGGTGAAGTTTTAATTTTTTGAAATCTAGACTACCCTTGTTTACATAAACATAACTGATCACAGGTAAATATTTCTTTGGGAATCATTTGGAGGCATCTGTATGTGGACGAGTCTTTCTTCTTGGGGACCACTGATGGCATTTCCATAGGTCACTATCATGAGTTTCTGTACAACTAATCCTTACCCTAAAATTGATAGTCTGGGCTGAGCTGAGCTGGAAGCCTTCCAGACTCTAAGAGGAAAGTCTGATTTGTTAAACTTTCACAGAGACTTTTATCCAGCTGGCAGAAATAGACTGAGCCTGCACTGGATTCTGGGGTCTGACTAGAGCCAAACGCCGTGTGTGGTTTTGTGTCACTGAACTGGGGGGTTAGAGCTGGGGGGTCCCTAGAGACGTTCTGGTGCAAGCATTTCAAGATCAGAAAAGTGAGCTCCGGAGAGAGTACAGAGCCTCAGCCCCTGAGCTTCCCGTCCTTGCTCCCTTTTACCTGCCATTCGCTTTCTCATCACTGGATCGTTACTGCTTTAGGCTCTTTCCATTGGGAGCAAATGTCACTGAGCAGGGAAATAGGAATTCGATTGTCCTTCTCCTGGTCACAAGTGGAAGTTTTCATTCCAGATCTCATCAAGTCAAAAAGGCTCTAGTCACTTGAGAAAGGAGCCGCCTGTGCACCTGTTGGGTGAGCGGTTCTGGAAATTTGAAGCCTTTCTGCTGTTAAGCTCTTGCTCACAGGATCCCGCAGCCCCGGCTCCAGCCTTTGTGGAGGCCGGGGAGCGGGGGTGAGCTGGTGAGCAGCAGCAGGCACTGAGTGGCACGGAGGAAGCCCACAAGTGTTCCTTTTTCAGTTGGATGCTGAGTGGCTGTGCTGTCTCCCACTGTTGTTCACTTAGCCGGGTCTATATAGGCACAAACTTCAGGCGGACCATCGTGTCCCTGGCATCTGTGCTGCCTGAATTCAGGCTCAGCAGGGCACCTCATTTTATGTGGCTCTCACTCTGGGCGGCAGGATTGTGTCACTTCAGCACTCCATGCCAGATGGTCCCTGTGGAGAGGCGCGTGGTGGCCCAGCCATCGCAGCCCAAAGCACGTTGTTTCTCTGGCCAGCCCCCTTTCCTCACTTCTTTTGACTTTGTGCTTTCTCTCTGCACCCTTCTCCTTTGTCTGCTTTTCATCTGTTCCTCATCTTTCTTCACAGATGGCCGGGACGCTAATGTGCTCCTGTCATTATGTTTATGGAACAAGTTGGGGTCTTTAGAGGCTGCCGTTCCAGAGACATTAAAGGCTTGGGTCACGTCTGATACCAGGGTAAAGATTTGCAGGATAATTAGTGATCCTCTGCTGTTATTAACCCCTGACTTAAGCAGGTTATTTTCTTACAAAGGTGGTGAAAGTTAATGCCACGTTAATAGTTTCAGTTGGAAGACTATAATGAAGCCATGTGGGAAAGTAGGCCTACCATCAATATCTTTCAAACTCTGAAATTAGAGTTGGGGGGAAAGGAAAGTTAAAAAAAATGGGAGGAAAGGGGGTAACTCGATCTCAGGCCTACCTCTTGCAACCTTAATGATAGTCCTTGATGGAAAAGATCCATTTGTTATTCTTACTTTTGGACTGCTGGCTTTATCACTACTAAATTCCCGAGTTTCATTGTCATCACGCAGGGAAACTCAGAATGGCAGCTAAGATAGCATAGGGTCCCTATTTTTAGAGATGTTCCCTTTCCCTCATAATGCTTTCATAAAAAAATAGGAGGCCATTCACAATACTGTACAACAGGCAAGCAAAACTAATAACCCATGGACACCCCTCCCTTCCTCTTAATAGCAAGCAGTTTTGTGGGTGGTACATTTTGTTTGTCTTCCAGTTAATCCAGTTCTTTTTAACTCTGTTTGGGGAACCCCCTCCCAAACTAGATTAGATTTAGTTGAAGGAAGGGTTTTCAGAATTAACAGCAACTTTGAAGATCTTAATCTAAGCTAAGGGTCTCTAAGGGTAATGGCCATCAGGGGTGTCGCCTTCAATCTTGAAGGACTGCAGAGTCAGTTCGTTAGGTGCACTCCACGTGAGGCAAAGAATTGACACGTCAATGCTTCTTCCTGGCTTGACCTTGCCATCTGAGCCACCTCATGGCTACCCCATTGGATTCAGCTTGAAACACAGCCTTGCCAGGAGTGAAAAGGGGCCCAAATGTCAGGATTTCTCTAAGCCACTCTAAGACATCCAGTGAATTAAAAGGATGTTTGAGAATTTCCCCAGTCCCAATCCGTATTTTACTTTAAATTGTCATATTCTTTGAAAGACAGCATCATGGATCTGGTCCTCAATGACGTTATCTTTTGAAGAAGTTCTGAGCCTGAAACCTGATGTGTTATTGTCTTAGCAGCTCAGTTCAGGGGTTCCGAGCATGAGCGAATGCCTATAGCAAGAGCAGGGCACTTGGACTACATGAGGAAGGTGTAATGCTTGGAAAAGGAATGTTTGTAGCAAGTTTTGGGTGTCCTAGGCTAATCCCACAAAAAAACAATGCTACAAGCTCACAGACGAAGGCTGATTTAAATGTGATTTCGTCTCACCCTCCCTCCCACTGCCTTTCCCAACCCCAGGTTATTCTCTAGAGTGACTTTCCCTGACCAAGTGGCCATCGTCCAGGTTCTCTGTTGCACATAGAAGCTCAAGGGTTCTGCTTTAGAATCCACATACTTGTGCCGCTGTGAGTGAGAACCTTTCTCACCAGCTTGAGGTCCAGTCTGAAGATGGGCCTGGCTCTTAAAGGCTCATCCCAAACCTGTCTACCCCGTGCTCACAGGGAAAGGAGAAGTGGTGTTCAGGTTAGACTTAAAAGATTGGACGTTGTTTGTGACGTTGAAGTTACTGCCTTTCTAGGTGGCCATGTGAAGCACACCCTTTTGGACTTACAGTCATGGATGGTTAAAGTTATAAAAGGATCTTGACATTCATCTGTACTCAAAGCTAGACAATTCATTGAAGGTTATTTCAGACGTAGGTTTCCTGAGCTCTGGCTCAGTATTTGGGTCACTGCAGGATCTAGGATCAGAGTCACAGAGTGAGACTGATTGAATCTAGTGTGTTTGCTGCTCTCTTTCTGGGCCTTCTTGATCCTTCTGAATCGTGTCTCTGTTCGCTCCTCTGCTTAATAAAACCACGGGTACTTTTCCGTTAGCTCCTAACTCCTTAAACTGGCATTCACCACTTTCACAGTTGACACCAAGCTGCATTTTTTTAGCCTCAGCCCTCCACTACTCTTTATATCTTCTACCCTGCAGCATAAACAGACCTCCCTCAGTTCTGCAAACAGGCGTTGTCCTGCTGTTCCTTTGTACACACCATTCTCTTCATCTGCAGTCACCTCCCAACATTTCTTCCCATTTGACCCCTTCCCCTAAGTTTATGCCCAGCCAATGTCCACCGTCTCACTCAGCACTGCTATTACTGTTTAGAGGACTTACTCGTGGCCATATCTTCAGATTCTTACTAGATCGAAAGCTCCTTGAAGAGTAGGGACCATGTCACCCAGTTGCTCCAAAAACATTTGTTGTGTTCAAGAATAAATAGTACCCTAGTTTCTGTGTCTTCCAGGCAGTTTCAGAATTTGGGAGGTGCTGAGGGATGTGAGGTGTGAGGAAGGGGAAGGATGGACACGCTGAAATCAGGAAAGCCTTACCCTTCTGGAGATCTCAGCTCCAAGTGTGATGATGAATTTGGCATTCATGCCACCTGTGGTATCTTGAGATGACCGGGTTGGCTTCTGGTGGCACTTGTTTTGTTCAGTGCATTATAGCAAAGGCTCTGTCTGAGCCTCCTGTGCAGTGCAGTAACTAGAGTAACTATTTTATCACCTCCTCTATTTGCTCCTTGGAAGTCTCAGGGCAGCCAGGCATCGGTAAAGCAATTTCTGAGCATTTCCTCCTCCTGAGGTATTCTGCAGACATCCAGACCAGCATGATTGCATTGATGTCCCAGGCTCTATCTCAGCCCATCCGCAGTGAAATTCACAAGACATTTATTGTGCCCCGTGTGGTTTTTTTATTGGTTGACCCAGGCAGCTATAGCATAAGTAAATAAGTTCCTGGTTTAGCAGTTTAGCTCTTCCATGTCAGGTCCTGCCAAGAAAGGGAAAAAAGCTGAGGAAGAAGCCATCATTCCTGAATTATCCTGAATCTAAAATACGGCAGTGCCCTTCCTGGCAGACGCGGTATCCTCCTTCCTTTAACCTTTGCCCTCTGTGATGAGTCTGGTCTGGGAAAATCACTGTCCATAGGGATGGGCTGCAAAACCTACACAGAGGTTCAGAGGCTGGCCTGGTACCAAGGCCAGAGATGCTGTGCTCTCTGCCCACCCCCCGTGGGAGCATTTTGTCAGTACTCCCACTGCGCCTGTTCCTTCCTTGATATCGTCACTCCTGGAACCCTGGAGCAGAAGACTTTCCTCCCCCAAAGGTGTCTTGTACAACCAGTGAACATAGGGTTTCTTTTGGGGCTGATGAGAACATTCTGGAATCAGAGTGATGATGGTTGCAAAGCTTTGTGAATACACTAAAAACCACTCAGTTGTATATGTAGCAAGGGTGAATTTTGGGGTATGTGGATTACATCTTAATTTTAAATGAAGTCATAGAATGCTGACTCTTTGTGCAAAAAATTCAAATCCTTATATCACTGAAACTCCTGAAAGGCCATTTGGACTTACCCCTTGAGTGCGTCCTCTCTCTCTGCATGTTCTAAGGTCGGGTTGTACGGTGGGTGTGCTGGGGGTGGCGGGAGTGACAGAAGTTCATCCGTCTCGTCCCCTGTTCTCTGTGAGTCCGGGTGACCTTGGTCTGGGTCTTGACTTATGTTTGCTTCCGGAGGTAATGAGCCTGACTTACTTGAGGATCTCCTGGGAGATAAAAATCCAGTTTGTTAAGCGCTTTAGAGTGATGAGGGGCTAGATTCCTCCTGACCGGGTACAGGAAGGAGTGAAGAGGCACCGGGCCTGTGGACTAAATCCCGGGGGCGCGGGGTGGTTCAGTTAGGCCGCTCGGTGCTCCATTAGGAGCCGGTACTGCTGGTGACACTTATGTCTGTGACGGGTAGGAGATGGGGTTTGGTTTCTGTAGCAGTGATGGGAAAGGGACTGACTGGAGGAGGGCATGTTTCTCAGGAGGAATCTTCCCGGTGCTTTGATGCGAAGGCTTGATGAGTGAGGGGTTAAGTGCCGTCCAGGGGGATTTGTGACTGGAGGTCAAGTGTGTGTGGCTTCTCCTGGCCTAGGCAGGCACCCTCAGGGGCGCACCCAAGGGTTTGTCTTCACCTGGAAATCGGGAGGCCTCCTTGGGGAAAGGTGGCTCGGGAAGCCTGTGTCACCTCCTCCCCAACAGATGGGGCTGTGCCTGGGGAAAGCCAGGCCGGGCATGCAGGGAGCCGTCCATTCTCACACCCTCTGCCCACGGCAGCCTGCTGGATGCCCTGAGTCCTTCCCTGAGCTGCACAGCTCACCAGCCCAGCGCCCATCGGGGTGACCGAGTCCCCTGGGTGATCAGGGAGAAAGGCTGAGTCTTGGCCGCCTGCCGGGCCTCCCCCGCACCCTCCAGTTTAGTCTTCGCCCTGGTCTGCAGTAGGAGATCGGCGATCACAGCAGCGCCTTTTAGGCCCAGTCCAGTGACCTGTGACTCGTACAGATTCTTGTCACTGACCTACCCTGAGAAGACCAGCCAACATTCCTCCTCAGTCTCTTACCCGTGTCTGCATGTCTTCTCCCTACTTACCTACCTATTAAAAGGAAGTCACCTACATGTAAGGCCCGCACCGGTGCCATCTCCTGAGAAGCCTGCTGCCCACCCCTTGCCCAGCTCTGCCCAGGCGGGGCGCGCCTCTCCTCCTGTGTTCCCGCACTCGCCCCGTTCATTCACGGGGGTTACTTTCCAGCACTTATTGAGGGCTGCGTGTAGATTCGTGTCTTAGTGCCTAGAATGGGGTCTGGTGCTTAGTACATGCCCAGTGTGTGTCTGTTAAATAAATGAATAAATATATAAGTAAATAAAGCAGAATATCATTTGTGCCCTCGCACAAATAGTGAAAGATATTCATAAACTCCATAAATATTTAAAATTGCTTTCCTCTTTATGGTTATGGTACTTGATGGGAATACTCTTCTAAATGCGTCCTATTAAATCTCTTTTATGTCTATGGAATTATTTTTTTGGTCAAAGGTGATAAATTTTGGGAGAAGCCATGCCTCACAAAAGGGAAGTTTTAGGAAGCAGAGCTTGGCCAAATAGTGTGTTCAAGCGAACGCTGGTTCCCTCAGTGGTGATAGTTGTTATGGAAGAAATGGCCTGGGGGCCAAATAAAGTTCCGGAGAGGCTGGGTGAGCATGTCTCCCTGTTGTGGACCATCTCAAAGCTTTAATCTGGTGTTGTGTAGGACTGTTAGCCAGAGGGTCATGTCACAGCGACCTCTGCAGCAGGAGCTTAGCACCTACGGTGTGAAGTGCATGTTTGAATTTTGTTACTAATTTGTTGGTGATAGACCAGTGCCTCCATCTAACACCCTAAGAGCGGGTAAATGCTTGTTTCTGTGCTAAGGGCCTGCTTCCTCACTACCCTCTCCATGTACACTACCTCTGCTCTGTACAAGTAAAGAGAAAAATTAAAGGGAATTAAAACATTATTTTATCTGCCACAGCAAGTATCAGACATCTCCAGTGGACTATGCAGAAAATGATTGTGGTTTTAGAAATAACCTGTTAGCCCAGTTGCTCTGTAGTAACCTCCCAGGATGTTTCTTTCCAGAAGTACCAGGTCTCTGCATAGTAATTACCAACTCTCTCCCTGGTAGATCCGCTGCTGTTGAGGAGTAATTGCCAGGGAACTCACATTTTTACAAATTTACAAGAGGGAAACAGCCTTGTATTTACCCCAGGGGGGAGCTATGAGGTTATTCAAACTGTGCTGGGTAAAGGATGCTGTTGATCATAGAAATAAGGGGAAGAACTTGAATTTTTACCTGGTATTTTTCTCGGTGGGTGAGAGGCTGGCTCGCTAGATTATGGTGCAAAAACCTATGGGGATAATTCTCTTCTTCTCAGGGTCTCTTCCCTTCCTTGAGATCTGGAGCAGCAGTAAGTCTGACCTAACTATAGTTGGAACCCTATGTTGTCTTCCGCTGAAGCTGGCTAATCGATACCAGTGTCTAGAAAGATGAGTGAGATGATTTGGATGGGTGCAGTTGGAATTCTGACCTGTGCCTTTGGTGTCTGTCCTCTAGAGATCTCAGGGAACACGGAGGACATCCCTCTGGTGCGCTGGAGGCAGCAGTGGCTGGAGAATGGCACTTTGCTTTTTCATATCCATCACCAAGACGGTGCCCCGAGCCTCCCTGGGCAAGACCCAACCGAAGAACCCCAGCATGAGTCAGCAGAAGAGGAGCTGAGGATCCTGCATATCTCGGTCATGGTAAGAGCAGCGTGGCCTGAAGCCCTCAGGCCATAGCTTATGTTACCTTGACAGTAGGAGTCTTGGTGCCATAGACACAGCTCTATAAGACCCAATGCCATAATGCTCATTGATCTTGTTAATGAATACATTTCCCATTTATAACGTATGCCTCCACCTGTCATGTAAAAGTTGCAGTTATTTCTACAGCAGCATTACCCAGCTGTTCTCTCTAAGAACCTGCCTAGACATGGAGTAACTTTTACAAACCATCAACAATATTAGACTGGAGCAGGGGACTGTCTTAGAAGGAAATCATTCAACTGGTATATCAGAATATCTTATAATAGTCATTCCACAAATGTTTGTCAAACGACTGAGTAGCCAAGATGCTCGCTGCTACCAAGTCCTCTTCTGTCTTCCCCCACCTGGGAGAAAGTCAGTATCTTGGCTTTCTCTCCTCTTACAGTAATGGTCACTCCAATAGATACTAGTCCCTCCCTCCAGCTCAGCTGAGAAACTTCACCATCAGTAACCCTTATCCTATTCTGAAATTTTTAAAAAGATTAGAAGATTCTGATTAGATTTTTTTCCTCTCAAAAAATTAACAGATTATTTCTACAATTCTAGGAACCTGTGTTTTAGAACCTCACTAGAAGATATATACAGTGGCAGGCAAGGGCTTGATGGGGGTGTTTTCTTCACTGATGTGGCCTTAGCGCTTAGAGCAATACACTCACATACTTAATGCTTAATAAATGTTTGTGGAATAAGTGAACGTATTTCCCCGTGGATGTAGAAAATACCATTTCACTTGGTATTTTATGCATTAGTATTATATTGGCAAAGCCAATACATCTTCTGCTCCTAGGGTAGCCTGAGAGCAGGTTGAGGCTTGTCTGGTTAGCCATGGGCTGTATGTATGGATGGCACTGGCTATTCCACTGTTAGGAAACTCAGTTGAGAACCAGTCTAGGTCTTGGACTCAATTTTAAGTCATCTATTATTCTGGTACCGTCTCTACATGCTGTATAGTTTTGTGTATCAGATTGGAGGAAACTGAGCACATTTTATGTATACAAAAATTTCCATTATCCAAATACTTGGCATAGAAAATTTCCCCATAAAAATCTCTGATAAAATCTCAGAATGTAATCCTTCCATTTCTTACTCAATTTGTGTCCCCGTGAATAACTGGCTCAGTAGATTACCTGCATATACACAAGCTACTTTATTTAAACTATATGGTCAAGAAAAGAGTTTTTAAATAGCAAATGGTAAATCTCAATGTCCAGATATGCTGGAAGGCAGACAGATAAATGAGATTGCTATGCCCCATATTTACAAATTAACTGAGGTTTGTAACATGGGAGTTACCCTACTTGTACATTCGTAATCAAAGACCAGTGTTGCCTGTCTCAGAGAAGGTCGTCTTCAGTACCATTTGTAGTTTCCAGAGAGTGGTGAGATCAGCCCAGTCCACCAGATCAGCCCTGACATTGACTGGGACAACATATGTGGAGGCCACATTGTCTTCACATTAATAATATGGTCTGATTGAAAAGGGCACAGTGGCAGACTTCCCACCAGCCATCCACATGCTCCCATATGTGGGGAAGCAGTGATGGTCATGGGTGGTTTTTATTTTGTTTTGTTTCTTTTAGTCCAGAGATAGGGAACCCTTTTTTTGCTAAGGGCCATTTGGATATTTATACTATTATTCATGGGCCATACAAAATTATCAACTTAAAAATTAGCTATGAAAAAAGCTCCTAGATTTATTGAATTTCAAGTCCCACCTGTGGTTGCCTTGGCACGGCCAGATCAAATGATTTTGGCCTGTGGGCCAGACATTCCCCACCATTTTAGTCCAAGACTGTGTCAAAGAACCAGTCTTTGTCACACCAAATACATGTTTAGGGTAAAAAAATATAGAGAGAGAGATTCCCAAGAACTAATACTGGGTATGATTTTTGTATGAAAGAAAGACCTTGAATACAAGAGGTTAAGACAGGCAGCGTGTCAGAAGGTGTGTTTAGTGGGAGCTGGAGGAGTAGAGCGAAGATCCTGGTGAGACAGTCTAAAGTTGTCCTGGTTGCTACTTCATATCTTCAGTGCAGTAAGGACCCCACTGTCTATCCTCAGATTGAGGTATTCCAGTAAGTTCTCGAGAGAAGTGTGTGTGTGTCTGTGTGTCTATATGTGCTTGTATGTGTGTGCACATGCACACATTTGTGGGGGCAGGTGGCAGTGAAGATGGAAATACACTGATCAAGGATGCCAAAGCATGTGAGGAAATAGGTTGTGCCCTAACATATAACAACCCTTGTGAGAAGCCCTACATTATGAATGCTGTGGGGATTTGAGACCTGGGCAGGGGTTAATGGACAGTGGACACTTAAATGGAAAGAGAGCAAAAGTCAGCCTTATCCCTTTGCCTTAGATCTTTCCTTCAGATGCTACTGCTCATCCAGGGTGGACCACCAATGACATTCTGTTTCCCAAATAAAGTGGAAGGCATTCTTCCTCCAGCTTCATTTTAACTGAGTTATTTTCAACGAGGCTGGAGGAGGCAGAGGTTAAAAGGCCACGGGCAAAGGGTGAGAGGGGACAGGCCTTGTGCTTGGCCCTTGGATGTGGAGAGGCCCACATCTCGGTGAGAAATCCAGGCAATCCTCTGACTTCTGCAGGCGAATGGGGTTCCCGGGTGAACTGCAGATAGAAGTACGCCCTCCCATCCTCCTCAGAGATGGTTCGGGCAATGGAGTCCCCTGCAGCCCAGCTTCCCGTCTCACCTCCCCCTGTTCCCATTCCACACCACACGCCTCCCACACCGCCTCGCCTATCCTTAGGAGTTGATTGTAGAGGCACTTTCAAAGTCCTAAGCTGTGTATCTGCCCTCAGCTTAGAAATCAAGCCTGAAGGTATTGTGTTTGAAGATGTGGTTTCTAGAGTCTCTTATGTCTTCTTAAGAGACTCAGACATGGGTAGACTTTATCTGATGTCCCTTGTACCGTCTCCTTCTGATGTAAGGTTGGCAGCTGTTTGACGCATCCAGAATGACAGCGTTATAAATGTAAGAAGGTAACAAAACCCTTTGACCAGTACCAGTGTTGGGCAGCGAAATGCACCTAAATGAAATCTTATTGCCCAAACCCTTTTAGTTATGAAATAACAATAGCAGGGCTATTTTGCATTAACTATACTGATCACTATTGATACAGTTTTAGTTGGGACCTGATTAGTGCAATTCGAAAGAGAAAAGTTAAGGTGATCATCAGAACACAAATACACCCAACCTTTTTTCTCTTGTTAAGAAAATATATATTTAAAAGTTTAACTGATAATCCTAAGTATTTCCAATATGTGCAGAGGAAATTAATGGTTCTGTAAATACCTTAAGGTTTACATTTCTCTCATTTTGTATTTACACTTTTTTCGTCCATCTTGTCTCAGTGCAGAGACCACTGTTTATTTTTATATTTTGCATTCACCATGTTTTGTTTTAAACACAAAACATAAGTAACAAGAGAATGAGAAACAGAGAAAAACCTTTCTTTTGGTATCCTATGACATTGTATGAGTGAGAATCAGTAAGTCATTTCCTCCAAGGTGCCCAGTACAAATACTCCATCAACAAATCGTGAGCTTGCAGAAAACCAATACCGCAGCCAGGGACTGGGCAATTTCAAACTTTGAAAAACCTTTTGCTTTTCTTATTTTTCAATCGCACCCTAAAATTTTTGAATAATTTTTTTTTCCAAAAAGATACCATTTCTTCCTAGTGTGGAATAATTGGATTTTCCTCCTGAAATCTGATGTCATTGCTCTGCGGGTCAGGCAATGTATTTGAACCTCCTGCGCGACTCAAACTTGGTTGAAGAGATTTATTTCAAATTTTGCAAGATAATTGGCATTTAAAACTACAAAAGTACACAAGGATCATCTTCTGCAAACTCTTGAACAAGCGAAAGCAAAATCATCAAATGAAAATTGATGTCTGAGTTTCAACCACAAGTCAGGGAGTTCTTCAATAATAAGCAGATTGTTTGTTCCCGAGAAGATTGGGTTTTAATATGGCTTTATATTGGCTATTCAGACTCTGGGTGGATTTAAATTTCCATATTTTACTTTTGCTAATTTACCATATGATCTACATTTTTCTTCTTAAAGTATGTAAAAGAGTTTAATGATGTCTAATAGAATTTTAATATATTATCTATATATTTCATCTTTGTAATTAAAGGTGGCAGTGTTAATAGACTCCCTATATGCATCCAGGTTGCTTAAGTGCATTTTTCAGAGCAAATAGCCTTTCAAAAATACTTTGGTTTGATATATATTGTGTAGTGATAATTCCAACTGGTAGGTAATCTCTTTTATAGTTCATCTTTCTTAGGTACAAATTCACAATTGGGGGGAGGGAAATAATCTTTGAGCATTCGTCTATCCCCCTGAGGATAAAGTCCATTAACTAGCGTGGGTGCTGCTGCACACATCTAACCCCCACTGTGTGAAGTCCATTGGCCAGTGTCTGCAGGCTCCTTCACTGCTGGCTCCTCAGGTGTCCCCAGGCTCCTTGTTTCTGGGAGCCCTTGGTGAGTCCAAAACACAGAGTTTTCTTTAGGGATAAAAATGGAGAGACTAAGGTTCAGGGACAGAAGAGACCAGGTGCTTTTGCAGAGCCCCAGAGCGCAGGAACAGAAGGGACACTCCAGGAAGCTGTAGGCGGGGAAACAACCTTGGGGGCTGAGTTGAGCACAAAGCCCACAGAACACTTACGGGAGCCTCTAGGATGGTGTTTCTAAGACTGCAGATGACTTTGTGCCAAAGGACCCATCCTTGTTCTCACTGTTACATTTGAGTTTGGGCCAGTTGTCTGAGCATCACATGCAGCTGTGCTTGAAGCTGTCTCCATTTCACTCCTAAGCTCAGCCACTTGCAGGGCGCAGAGGAGTGGCTCCAAGTGTGGTCATCACCATGTGCCACCAAGACGACCAGGTACTTATTAAGTGGTCGTGGGCCTGGGAGAGAGGCCAAGATACCTTTTCTGTCAACACCTTTTGCCTTCAGAAAATGTTACAAAAATATTAATCAGGGTCATTTTTGCATCTTTATTGTCAACCGATATTATTTTTGTAGTTCTGACTGAGGATGCCCTAATTTATCAGGGCCAATCTTTCTGACCTTTAAGAATCAAATAAAGGAATTAAATGTGTTATGTGTTACTATGAAGAACAGAACTAGAATAATATATTGGATGGTACAAAAAGACAGGTCCTGATTCAATGAGGGAACTTTTCTAGCAGTTCAAGCCATCATCCCTCATGGGGCTGGACTGACTTGACAGGCATGCTGCCCACCTGCCAGAGTCATCACTGTGTACTTTGCCTCCCCTTGGGAAGATGGGGGGGCAGTCCCTAAAATAATCAACAAGACCCCTAACAACAGAAGCCGTTTGCTCTTAGGTCTTTGCTCTGAAAAGACTGGAGATGTCAGGGTTCCTCTAGGGGGGCTATTCCAAGTGCCAAGGGAGGGTTTGATTTGCAGACCTCTTCATCTGGCACCATACTTTGTCTGTGCATCTCTTGCGGGTACACGGGAGTCTGTTAGCTATTCAATAGCTCAGCTAATTTGTCTTGCTTACCAGCCTTCCCATATTCTTGTGAAGTGGGAGCTGGGATGTAGTGGAAAGAAACACTGGGTTTGGTGTTAGAAGGTGGGCTTTAGGTTCTGGCTTTACCACTGTAGGTAATTTGCTGACCTTTTCGGAAGCTTTATTACCTCACCTATGAGATGGATGCATTGGTTAGACTTTTCAGTGTTAAAGAATGGAGAACCCGCTCAGGCCTTCTCTGCAACAGACTATTAATATAGAAGTTCATATGGAGGTAAGGGAGAGAGGAACCATCTGATTAAAACAAAATCTAAACAGCAGAATTCACGAAGCCTGGAACTGGTAGGCTGTGCAGGATCCGCGTCACCCTGTCAGCCTCAGCAACGGGCTTGGCTCTCCTGCACCTGTTTCTGTTGCTCCTGTTGCTATGAATTACTCTCTGTATCTCGTTGACTGTAAATTCCCCCCTCTCTGTTTCATTGCTTTTATAGGTTTGTACTTTCCATTTGCTCATCAAGTCACCTCACTTATGACCCCTCCTGATTTCTCTTAGTTTTACAAGGTTTCCAACTTTGTTCCTATGGCTGTCAGTCCCTGTTTTCTGTCCCTTGTTGTTACTGCTTCGGGAGAGAAGCAGATGGCTGTACCCAGTTGCCATAGTTCCTGTTTGTTCAGAGATTTCTCTACCAAGTTATCCCATAGGTGGATGTAACCCTAACCTTCTATTGGCTTTAGTTATGAGGAGTTGGCTCCCAGGAACAGCTCAGAATCTCTTCCTTTAGCAGAGACTGACTTAGTCATTCAATACAATGGTCATAGTAGAGAGTTAGGGGGATCAAGTGATATCATCATCATCGTTGTCATCATCTTATTTTGTGCTTACTATATGCCAGACACTAAGTATATTAGCTTATTTTTTATTTTCATCACAACACAGTTATTTCCCCATTTTGTAGATGAGGAGACTGAGGGCCAGACAAGCTAAGTAACTTACCTAAAATTAAGCAGCTGTTAGTTTGCAGAGGCAGGATTTGATTGATGCATTTGGCAGAGCCTTGACTCTATGAGAAGCAGGCATCTCAGATCCTGGCCCATAGTAAGTGCCCAATATATGTTTATTACTTGTCCTCTTACCAGCTTTTGCTGTTTTGTCGACGTCTGTCTGCTGAGCCTCATCTGACACTTTTCCCCATTGTTACTTCAAAACTACTAACTCTATGAGCACTAGGACCCACGACCAAGGTAGAATAGAGATCTTTCTTTCTGTAACTGCACCAGGCAGCTAACCCCAAAAGCTCAGATCTGTTCAGCTTGGCTAAACCCACCTGCTCACCTTGGCTTCAGCCATGCCACCTCACAGCTGGCCATGGGTTTATTGGCAGGGAAGGGAAGAGGGCAGTTGGAGACTTCCAACTGGAAAATAGTGAAAGTCATGTAACAGTAAACTTCAGCTTCTTCATACACATACTTTCACAGTTTCAGAGTAAATTTTTAGAAACTCAAAAAAGCATTTTAAAAGCATTATTGACCTATTATTGATTTAAAAGAATCGTTGACTCATTTATTTATTTAGATATTGATTCTTTCATTTAACCATACCTTTCAGGCTTCAGGAACTTTTTTTTTTAGCTACTAAGGAGATAGAAAATTAATAATACAAGATTTTGCTTTCAAGGGACATTCAATTGTATTATTAATACTTAACATTTGAGGATGGCCTTTGGCAGAACTAAGAGCCAGGTGGAACGCACCGTCTTCTCCATTCCTTTCCATTTTTTTACCCTCTTTACAATTCTGGTCTTCTCTTTCTTGAAGCTCATAGAGGCCTTAAGTTACCCCATTTTTCCAGACAGCAAGGGAAATAGCCAAGAGGCTGAATTTTCACAAGGATACTAATGCCTTTTAGCAACTTGATGTAATATTCTGTACAGCCATTTAACTCACTTGATAGAGAAGCCAACAATTTACTGTTAAGTACTTAGTTCCAAAAATCCCTGAAGATGTTTTTGAAAGAAGGAGCCATAACCTCTTTGGAGTTCAAATCAATATTAAGAACTGGTAATAGTCGTAGTAATGAAGCTATCACTTCACTCGCTGTGTGCCAGGCAGTGTGTAAGGTTATTTTCATGCATAATATCTATCAAGTCCTGTAGCAGCCTTGTGAAATTAAACATGCATTTCCCCAGTCTGACTTAAGAGAAAGCAAATCCCAGAATCAAGGTCACAGAGGTGGAGCCAGGATTCAAGGTCAGCATGTCAGACCTCAGTCTGCTGTAGGACCTGCTGCTTGGTGGCACCAGGGTCAGCTGGTCTCTCCACTTTCCTGGGCTGTGCAATCCCTTGGCTTCCCTCAGCTAGTGCAGCAGAAACCCTCTGCTTGGTGAAGGTTGGGAAGGCACATAGAGAATTGGGCAGGATGTTGCCATGGTGGAGTCTCTGAGCCACTTCAGAGTTTCGAGAGCTAGACTGGGCAAAAAGATCAAGCATTGCAAAGAAGCGTGGGGTTGCCTCTGAGCAAAGGTCATAGAGAAGCCAGAGAGGACTATAGTCTATGGTGTTGAACTTGAGTGTGCTAGTTTATAGCAAGGGCTTTGCTATCAGAGAGACCAATTGAAATCCTGGTTCTCCCACTTACTAGATTTCTTAGTGACCTTGGACAAATTGCTTAATCTCTCTAAACTCACCCTCCTTATCTATAAAGTGGGAATAATAATGGATTCTACTTTGTAGGCTGTTCTGATGATTACATGAGATAATTTTTATTAATCACTTCCTCCAATGCCTGGTCCATGGGCAGTGCCCAGTAAATATTAACTAGGTAAGCTCTTGGGGTGCCATGCAAGCTCCCTGTAACAATTCTGTGTGCAATGTGTTACCCAAGGCCCACTACCTTAGGGAGGCAGAAAAGCAGCTGGGATCATAGCAACCTCTTGGAGGAGTCCTGGAGGAGTTACACTCAAGGTTAAGACAAAGGCGATTGGGGACATCAGGGCAAGGGACCGAGCCCCTTACAAAGCCAGGATGCGGTCACGTACATCCAGGGCATTGTTACACCGCTTCTGCCTCATTGTTTATAAGGTTTCCTAGCAGCTGTCTTATGGTTTAGGATGACAAGCCCAGCTCCCAGCTTCCCTGGAAGAACTTCACCAGTTTATTTTTTTATCAAACCAAATGATGTCATTATGGGAATTCCTTCTCTGCCCAGGTAGCCACACATACAAAGATTGTTACTGCATTCACCACAGGGAAAAGAAGTCAAGGAATGGTGGGTGGTGGTCACAGTCAGCCTTGGTGGAAAAACCCAAATCCTTATTCCTACTGCTGTTACCTTTCGTCCAGGTCGTGCTATCTTCCCCTCGCCTTCTGCCCCTATCAGAAGCTTTGGGATTCTCTCACAGACCTGAAGTTTGTCTTTAAATATGCCCTGAAACCCACACCCATCACACCCATGAGCTCTGGTTGGAGACAGACCAGGTTTGATAGTGGATGTGGCCACTCTGTATGCCCACAGAGGGAACGCTAGCATGGATAATGGCAGGAAGGTAGGCCAGGGCGCTAGGAAGGGCTAAATGGTAAACATTTTTAGCTTTACAGGCCCTATGAGCTCTACTGCAACTACCCAGCTCTTGCCATTGTAGTGCCAAAGTAGCCATACACAGTATGTAAGTAAATGGGTGTAACTGTGTTCCAGTAAAACTTTATTTATACAAACAGGCAGTGGGCCACATTTGGCCTAGAGGCCATAGTTTGCTGACCCTGATCTAGCACTTTCTCCTCATTTTGTCCACAGAGCCCAAACACAGACTAAAATCTAATAACTTGGTAGAAGCGACAGGGTCGTATTTGCAGTGTAAAGATAATAATTCGCTAGTTTTTGTCAGACTCCCGTAGATTGATTGTAATTGTCACTTCAGGCAGGCATTGGCAAAGATTGCCCTTGCTACAAATTCAAGGCATGTGGTATTCCACCGGTTCAGGTGACATGTAAGCACATTAGCCTCTCCTGAGAGATACTTAAGGGCTTAGTGAAGACCAGGGTTGATGAAAACAAAAATACTCTCAGACTTGACAAGAGAAGAACAAACAGGATACCGATGAGCAAATATGCTGTTGCTTTCTTCCCTGTGTGGCTGATGGCTCCTGCTTGATTTCAGCTGTAGACTTTTATGAAAAAAATCCAGATATGTTAGAACAGCCCCTTAAAGCCAAATACCTACTAGAAGTGTACGCACCCGCCTGGGAGTAGACTTATGCTTGCAGACGTGTCAGGATCAAGTTGGCTTGTGTGGGACTGATGCGTAGGACTTTAAGAGTCAGTGGCAGCTCTCTGCCTTGCTGATGAAGCTGAGCGTGGACAAAGCATTTTAAGATCGCCCCTCGTAAAATCAGCCGTGACCCTCTCAAGTTTCGGCTGAAGTTTATTAAGAATCTTGCCTCTATTCGAGCCTGAGGTCAGTGGCCCTCCTCAAGGTTGCATGGAGGTCCCTATGAAACGTGGGGAGCTCAGGAGCAGCGGAGCAGCTTGACTCTGCCTTGCTATTTGGGATTCTGACGTCCGTGAATAGCAATAGAGATGAGTCAGGCCCCTTCTGACTCGGGATGAATCAGGTGCTCAGTTTATTGATATATTGGACTGAGGCTGACAGCAGGGGTGCTTCCCAGAGCAGTATCTGGGACCCCTGGACTCTGGCTCCCAATCCCGAAGTTTGTTTAAGGTGAGTTCTTCTGCGCCAGTACCATAGAGAAGACAGAGCTGTACGGGGTCCCTGAGGGAGACCTGACACGCGATGTTTATTGAAGCGTTCGACCTTTTGTTTCCTCCCTTCCTGTATCTTGTCTGTGAAGGGCTTTGGGACTAAGACACAGGAGATTTTGGATTTATGAGTGAACATGTCAGAATTGGGCACTTATAGGCCTTAGACACATTATTACAAAATGAGGTAAGCTGCCACACAGAGCAAACTCAGAGGGCTCTGCATCCCCAGTGATGTTAAGGCACCTCTTTTATTCCCTAAATGTCATGGCGTGTATATATCAAGACACCGTCCCCAGGCTGTCAGCTGGTTGTGTTAGTCCCCAGCCCCCCCCCACCTAAGTGCTCTGCTAATCAGAACAAGCAGCCTTAGCATGTGAGGCCCCAGGCTCTCCAGGGCACGACCCCCTTCGTTGCTCTTCACCCGGGGTTGCAGCAGCAATGTGTCCCAGCCAGGCCCTGCTCAGAGCTTCTGCAGCAGTGATGCGGGCTGAGAACCTAGCTGGGCTCATGTAAACTCCATCTCTCTTCCTCCCCTTGGCAGTGACTAAAGGTTGGCTAAAGATACCGACCCGGAAGTCAGGAGACATTGATTAGGGTCCTTTCCCCACACAGCTTTGTGACCTCAGGCAAGTTCCTTCACCTTCCTGAGCCTCCCTTTGCTCATATGTAAATGGGTATTCTCAAAACTTTAGCCCCCCCCCCCTTTGCCATCTATTTATACAATCTGTATTCCTGTCTTCTGAATGTTTTTATATAAATGGACTGGCTTTTTCTGGTTGGACTTATTTTAGCCGTATCTTAGATGAAAATATCAACAAATGCATGGGCTTGATGTTATCATTCATTATTTCCACCGAGGTTAGGAAAAATGCTAGTTTGTCAAATAATAAAATGAAAGTGTCCCACGAGGGCTTTCACTGGCCCATGACCAAGAGCACACAGGGGCGTGGGAACCCCCCTTGGCGACCCCAGGCTGGATGACCTTGCAGGCTGCCTTCAGCCCTCACATTCTCAGTGAAAGTGAAGACTTATGGGACACCAGCAATCCCTGGTTAAAACAGACTTCAGAGCAATATATGAGAAAACTTTATTTGGATCCCTGGAGCAAGTCTGCTCTTTTTATTTTTTCTTCCCACTTATGAGCATGGTGACGGTCTGTGGGGAAATGGTGGGCTTGTGTGCCTGCAGGTTGAGTTGACGGGAGCAGTTCTGCCCTGGGAGGGAGCTGGCACGGCCCACTGTGCTGATCCTTTGAAGGGAGTTCGGTGGCTTTGAGCCCTTTCCCATGTCCCTGTGGGGCCTGTCTGCGGGCACCTGGGTCTGTGAACTGCTAACCCTGGCCCCCCGGTGCTCAGGCGGCTCTGCTGTTCATAGCCATCTCCTGGACATGGCCCCAGCCTCTGCTGACCGGAGGTGCTCCAGGAGCCTCCTGGGATGGGCCTCAGGGTGGAGAGGTCCCCGGAGCACTTGAGGGAGCAGGTTCACAGGAAGGGCCTGAGGGTTTCATAAGGAGAACTGTCCCACGAGCACCCTGGAACCACCTATGGGGGACTTTGGGTTCTCAGGAGAGGACTTCGATTCTCCTGCCTAAAATCACCTGGGTGAAGCCAGAGGCAGTGGTTCTGTCTGAGTCAGTGTTTCAGTATTGCTCTCTCACCTGACTGCCTCAGTTGCCCTATATGCTCTGTTCCCAGGAGACCAGTTATATCTTAGGGGGAAAGTCCGCTTTGAATTTGGACTCTGACTTGCCGGATAACAATGTGGGGACTCATAGGGCGCCTCCCAGACTTCCCTTCAGGTGGCCCCATGGGTCCTAGGGCAGCCTCCCCATGGGGGCAGGGACAAGTCCAGACCATATTTCCATCAAGAACACGAGGTCCCCTCGGAGGCACGGGATGCTCAGCGGCCTTCCTCCTCTGCTTTCTGCGCCTGCATGCCCCTGGCGAGTGCCTTCGCCTCTTGGATCAATCTTGGATCTGACGTTCATTTTCACCCATTTCGCCGAATGAAAAAAGTTAGAGTGGGAAGCGGGCCACGTAACTACTCCTGCATGATACAGTGAGCACATTCCAAGGTCTGCTCCCGCATCCAGAAATTTTCACCAGCATCTGTGCTCCGCACTGCCTTTCCCTGCTCATATCATCCCAGGCCACTTGGGTTGTAAGGAAGAACAGCCGTCGAAAGGAGAAAGTTATTTCACTTGAAAATCATGCACACACACACACTACGTTTTATCATGAAACCTTCTTGCTCACTCTTACTTCCCAGGCCCCCCTTTCTGCCCCCTCTGCTCACCATCCCTGGACCTGTCTTGGCCATGGCATTGTGCTCTCGTGCCCTCCTTTCCCCTCCATGCATGTGTGCGAATCCTGCCTTCCTTTCAGGTCCTGCCTCACATGTCTCCACCCGGTGGCCCTCCCCAGTCTTTCAACCAGAGACCATGCCTCCTGGCTGGGCCAGCAGGGGAGGCTTCTCTGGGGCTCTCTCATGGCTAGTATCTATTTCCATCCAATGCGTCGGTATTTTGATGTATCTTTTCTCTCCTACCAGTCTCCAGGCTCCCAAATGGCAGGATCTGGTCTGAGTCTGATTCATCTTTATATTTCTTACAGCTTCCAGCCCAGTGTTTCACACAAGAAACATCCCCAGTTGGTGTTTGTGAAACGAGTGTAATTTGTTTGTATTATGTTTTATTCTGCTTGGTCCTCACAACTGTCTCTATCTCCAGCCATGGCTTCTTCTTGCCCCCCAGCTTCTGACGTACAGATCTGTCTGTCTGGGTGTCCCTCTTGCATTTCAAACAACATGGGTCCAATGAAACACATCCTCTATCTTTCCACCCCCCCATCCCACCCCCACGTTCTCTGCCTCACTTGGTATAGGACCACCAGCATGTCCCCTGCCAGATCCCCTCTCCTCCCTCGCCCTTGTCATTCAGTCTAGCACCAAGCTCTGCTCATTTTATTTTTCAAAGAGTCTCCAGAATCCCTCTTGTCTTTCCCTCCCCGCACCACCACTGATACAGGGCCCCTGACTCCTGCAAGGGTATCCTACCTGTTCACGCTGCCTCTCTTGTTCCCCTCACGTCTTCCCTCTCATCGCCACCAGGCCATTGCTAGGAGAATGTTCCTAGGCAAGTGTCATCTTCCCCGTGAAAAGCCTCACGTAGTTCCCTCCACTGTGAAGGGCAGATTCCAAGGGGGGAAACCTTTCATGGCCTGACCCTTAGCTCCCAGCACTCCTTCCTCTCCACTGTCCTAGCCACATGGACCAGCTCCGTCATCTTCCCTGGACCCCTCCTATTGTTTAATTCTTCTGTGACTTCACTAATGCTGCACCATTGGCTTCAAATATCTCTTGGCTTCCAATGACTCATGACTTTGCAGTCCACCCCGTGACCTCCCTGGGAAGTGTCCCCTAGGCTGGGTCGAGTGGTGCTGTGTGTCCCTGGTGCATAGTCCCGTCCTCGTCCCACCTGTGCATGAGGCTGTCTCCCCTCATGTGAATGCCCTGCTGGGAGTGACCGTGCATCCCTGGATCCTTGTGGGGCCCGGGCCTTTGCTCGGAGGCCAGAGGGACTCTGAGAGTGAATGGTCAACTCTGAGGAGGGCTCAGCAAGTCTGGCTAAACAGGGAGCTGAGGCTCAGAGAGGTCGAAGGGCTGCCTGACTGGTGAGTGGCACTGTGGGAACAAGGACCCAGCTGATGAGTCAGTGTCCCTTCCTCTGCCCTGCAAGACTTCTGACCGAGTGTTATTTATTTTTAATTCACGCTGAGCAACGTCACCGTGAAAGACTTTTCTGAGTGAGAACCTCCGTTTTTAGTGTTACGGGCGTGGCCTAAGGATGAAGGTGGTACCAGGTGTGATGCCAGGTAGAGGCCTCCTACCAGGACCTGAGACTGGGAAATCCCTGACCCAGACTCTGGGCAAAGCAAGGCTGCCCCCAAAATAAAACATCCTTATTTTTCCTGTCCTTGGTAGCTGTGTTCACACCTCTGCAGTTGGCAGCCACAGGGCCATGTCCCCATCGATTGTAAAGTGTGGCAAGTGAATTGGATACTAATAGTAGGTGGTGTGCTGACACTTGTGACTGGTTTCCTTTTTTCCATTAGAGTGGAGTCAACATTATAAATGACCTATAATCAGGTCCCTCTCACTCAACTTATATTCAGGTTTGGCTTCTTGACTGAGAGAGAAAAAATGGAGTCACAGCTGGTACTGGAAATGCATCAGCCCTGCTGTGTCCTGTGGCGCCTGCCCAGTGGGTAGCCCACCTTTGTCATGGTGGGTGGCAGAGAAAACTTGGAAACCGCTGGCCCTGACAGTGCTTGGTCCACTTGCTAAAGCAAATGTAGTCTCCCCACCTACAGGATGGACTTAAGAACAACTTCCTACCTGCAATCAATCTACAGAAAGAGATAAATGTAAATATACAGGGCGGGGCAAAAGTAGGTTTGCAGTAGTGAGTACTTAAAACACAGAGTTTATTCTTGTATTATTATTTATTAATTATTGCATTACTTTCCATACAAACAACTGTAAACCTACTGTTACCCCACCCTGCAAGTATATAATGCATAGATTAATAAAAACAAAAAATAAAGCTTTGGTCTCTAAGAGAAGGGACGTTTTAAAACAAATTATACATCATCTTCTTTGTAAAGCACGTAGTCCAGCTTTTCCTATAATTAGGTGTTACACAGTGTGTCGACGTGCCCTGGTCGGGTGGCTCAGTTGGTTGGAGCGTCATCCCGTACACCAAAAGCGGTTGTGGGTTTGATTCCCGGTCAGGGCACATACAACCGATCGGTATTTCTCACATTGATGTTTCTCTCTCTCTCTCCCCGCCTCTCTCTTTAAAATCAATAATAAACATATCCTCGGGTGAGGAAATAAGTAAATAAAATGTGATGACTCATTTCTTTGACCTCTCAAGGGATGAGACTCTATTCACGCAGAGGCCTGTGGAGCAGGGTGCAGGTCAGATCCAAGTACAGGTCAGAGAGTTTCACTAGAAAAAAATCCGCGTCCACTGAAGTGAGCACTCCGTCCTTCCCCAGCGGCTTGCTAATGGCACAGAAAGGTACAAGTGACAGCGAGGTTGGATAAGCCTCAGCCATCACGCTTTCTGAAAGCACAGCTAATGTCCTCTGGATGGTGGCTCAGTAGCAGGGACCTGCCACTTAACCGCCCTTGTAAGGACAGGAGGAAGCTGGAGGGTGTGAGGAGACTGACACCTGCTGGGCGCTGACTTCTCCCTGGGAGGCTGAGCGGCGAGGGGCCAGCGGAGCGGAGGGGGTGGCTTCCAGGCGGGGGCCCGGGGTCTGACCCCACAGCCCGTGTGAGCATCGCCAGCCTTGCCGAGCAGCCGGGGTGCTCCTGGACGCCAGCCTGGCGGGGCCTGGGCTGCGGCTGGGCTGTGGGGAGTTTTAAGACATTGTCTCTGCCTGCAGGTCAAGAAACGGCAGAATTAGGGATTAAAGATCGATTAAGAAATGTCTCCATATGCTTTCGGAGCTGGGAGAGAATGACATGCCTGAGGATTAGAGGAAGCAAAGTTGCTTTTAGGAAAGAGAGGGACTCAGGCTGGGACTTATGGCAGCGCAGGACGTGGGTGGGTGGGGGGCATGCCAGGAAGGAGAGCGCGAAGGCTCAGGAACAGGCAGAGACGGGCCCTGTTCCCCTCTGCCAGCTCTAACTCTCTCCCCCGGGTTCCTCCCAGCCTTTTTTTCCCCCTCTCTCTCTCCCATGGAATAGAACTGAGTGTTAAGAACAGAAAAAAAATAAATCAGCACAATTAACAAGTAGAAAAATGGGACCCCAGAACAGGGTGATCTGAATTAAGTCGTCACGCTGCTGCAAGTTGGCTGGGAATGGCCCTCATGGGGTCGGGAGCACATGCCCGCCCCAGGTACAGGATTAAGCCTTGGCTGGGCGGGTGATGGCCCCTCACCAGTTGCCTTCGAAGCAAGAACCCCTGACCGTCTTTGTATCGCATGAGTGTCTCTTGCAGGATCAGGCTGACCTATGGATTCACTCTTTGTCGTCGAGTTTCCTGATCGGTAAATCTAAACAATACGGGAGTCGGGCCTTTTGTCACTTTCTGTGGGGGGTAGGCAGAGCTGGGACTCGGCTTCCAGCTTGCTCTGGCCCATCTTTGATGGTGAGCACTGGACTTGTGCCCAAGGTCCTGACTTTTATGACTAGCATCTGGCCAGGAACAAAGCAAGCCATGGTCAGCTAGGGAAGAAGTCAAGCTCACAGGTGACAGGGTCTCTACTCCACTTTGCCACCCCACCCCCACCTACAGCCAAATATAAGAGAAAAATCCTAGAAAAGTAGAACAAAGCTGGCAGCGTGCAGAGAGGGGTGGGTGGGATACTAGGGAGGGAGGAGGCAGGGCAGGGCAGAGTTGTTGTTTTTTTAATTAATGATGGGAAGGATTTGAAGACTTGTACAATGGCTTTGCCAGCAAAAGTGTAATTAGCTGAAGACATACTGCTGATGTTGGAGCTGGTAGGCTAAGGAAGCCTGTTTTAATGAGAACATCCATGTCTCTCTCAGAGATCACCTTCACAGACCAGGCCTCTCCTCCAGGTTTGGGGCTTGATTAGTGCCACAGAAAAATTGAATTATAATAATTTTTTAAGGGGGGGAAATAAGAACCACAGCACTTAGTGCTTGGCCAAAGAGGAGACTCTTGTAACTGTCAATTTTCCCTCTCCCCGCCCCCTTTGGTGCCAAAGTTTGCTGGCAAGGAGCAGGACTTGGAAGGGATTTCGGTGTATGATGTGCTAATTATAAATGTACGTCATCTCTTCTAGTCCTTAATTCCCTCCTGGGTTTTTTTTTTTTCTATACTTTTTTAGCTCTAATATGCATCTTACTTGGATGCCAAGATTGAGTCACAGCTGGAGTGTTACAGAGATGTGACCGTGGATGCTCACTGTTTTCCTCAGTGTTGTGGGTCAGATCAGTGACGAGTCCGAGGAGGTTTGTGAGCAGAAAGCAATACAGATGAGTTTTGCTAGCCTCTGTATTTGACCAGCATTGAATGACTTGCATTAGGTGTGACCATTATTACCCTTTGGGTCCTAACGCAAAGTGTGACCTGCAGGGCATCCCCTACCTTCTCCAAATCTGCTGGCTGGCAATTTGTTGAACTGTAGTTCTCAGTTTCCCTGAAAGTGCCCAAGTTCAAGATTTTCTCCCGTCTGTCTTCTACGTGTGTTGTTATGTTGTGGAAAACATCTGCCATTCCTCTTAGGTCTCTGATCCCAGAACAAGGGCTCACAGACAGCAAACAGACCTGAGTGTTCGTGTGCATGGGTGGTGGCTGTCAGGGAGATGGTACAGCATCCGTTACCTGCAGAACCTGAAGACAGTAGAGTTCACTTAGAAAACATCTACCCAAAGAACAGATCTCTCCATAGGTTTTCCCTGACCGTGTCAAAATGACAGTCTGAGAAATATGACCCCCCTTGACACAATTAACTTATTGCTTGAAATTATGCATTTGGTCAACCCAGTGATAAGCTTAACTGAAGAAGATTTGGGGCTTCTATGGCAGGCAGTGTAGACAGTTCTGAGTGTAGACAATTGGGAATCCTCATTTGCATAACTTCAAGAGTTAAGTGTGTAAAAGCAAGGCCATTTGGGGCTTAATTTAGAGAATATCAGAAGTTTTAGAATCGGGGCCCCGACTACAGTGGTGGGCCCCTTCCTACTCAGTAAGGTCACAGAACACATTATTAAGATCAGTGGTTGAGTCTTTGTTTGGCCTCACACTACCACATGAATTTGGGCAAGTTATTTAACCCCTCTGATCCTCTCTTTCCTCATTTAAAAATGGAAATAGTAATTCCTACTTCTTATATTTTTTGGAAGGATCAAATAATATAATGAATGTAATTCACTATGTGCTGTGTTTGGCACATGGTGAGTACATTACAAATGGTAGTTGAAATTATTATTATCTCTCTATTATGTGATATATAAGAATAAGGCAGTGTGTGTATAGAATAGCAAAATAAAGCAGGAATTCAAGGGAGGAATTAAGCACATGGGATGGGATTGCTGTAGGAAGCTGAGAAAAGCTTTCACAGTGGCTTGTAGCATTTAAGATATTCACAAAACTAACCATGAGCTATGTATGGCTGTCACCTCTCTCAATAGAGGGACTATGCCATGGGAGATCCCATTGTGAGAGAGGACTGGGCAGGACTCCTGAACAATGACGCAACAGACCTCATGACAATCATGAATTTGAAGTTGTATCTCTCTGTGTGAGACATGAATGTGACCAAGTCCCACACTATGTGAAGGGCCTTCCACCTTTCCCCTTAGTATCTCTGAAGAGCACAGCCATTAAGGGCCCATCTCAGTCTGGTATTTGGGGAGGAAACAGACCTTTTAAATCTTCACTAGTTCAGAGAGTGACATTGATAAATACTTACCAAATTTAGGGAAATCTTGACATTTCAAATCTCTCTTCCCTCCTGTTTCCAACTGTTTTCTTCTAAAGTCTTGGAATCCCCACAGGTCTTTGGAATCCCCACAGGTGCCTTGCATGAGATCTGCCCTCAGTGACTAGTTTTGAATATTGATTTTCATTTGTGCAGCCCCAGCTGCTGCCCACGAAGCGACTATATATCTGAGATCTCTCCTCCCCTTGGGCTAGACTGCCTGACTTTTTAGGAGATGAGAGGAAGAGGGGTTTAACTCCATTATGTTCAGAGAGAAAGAGGGTTCAAGTCTAGTGGTCATTAGCATACACCGTGCCAGCTGCCTCTTCTGTTACTTGTTCAGTAATTCCCGTAAACGGTTGGTCCTAATGGAGCAGATTACTGTTATTATTTTATTTCGTCAAGATCACCTACTGCATAAAAACAAAGAAGAAAGGAGGAAAGGAATGTGGCCAGGAGTTGGCATTGAGTGTTACCCAGCTGGAGATATTTCTTTATTGGCTTCGTGCTTGGCTTGTGAAGATTTGCAGGGCTGGTGCACAGAAGCCATGGAGGGAGCCTGTCTCACGCAGCTCTGCCCCTGGGTTTGCTGAGACAGCGACCTGGGTGCTTTAGTGTCTGTGTGGACCCTTTTATCTCCTAGCCTGCCTGTCACACATGCATGCAAGTGCATGCACACACATACCCACATTGAAGGTTCCTGGTGTTGTCTTAACACAACACCGATTGGGGTTCCATCATAATGCCTGACTAGGCCACATCATCTCAGAACATTGTTAAGTCTACATCTAGAGGGATGCGAAGACCTCGGCTTTGCCTCTGTCACCTGATTCCTCACTGCTGTCTAGCTGTGCAGAGGGCTACGCCACTCTTTGGAATTAGGGGATCTATTAGGGTCACCTTGGACCTAGAAAACCCAGCCCATAGCAAGCTGCTCCTCTCTCACCCTGCTTCACCCAGCTCCAGTCGGCCTTAGCATTCTCATTAAACAACAGACAGGTCAAATCAAATGACAAGTCACGGAAGCCACTAATGATTAGACAGCTCTCAGCACCTTTAGAACAAATGCACTCCTTTGCTTTTGCTCTGGGACAGAAAAGTGAAGGCTCTGAGGCAAGAAAAATCCCAAGAACCAAAAAAGCAGCTCTATAAAAAGAATATGAAAGAAAGCAACTTGAAATAGCCCAGGCTGACTCTAGCACGCTAGCCTCCGGCCACTTCCCTGTAGGGCTTCAGGCTGTCATTAGATGAAACTCCTGAAGTCTCATCAAGAAATTGAAGACAGACTTTCCAGATTAAAGACATAAGACAGTGATCAAACCTAACAGAATGAAAACTTTTAGACCTAGAAAAAAGCAAAGCAAAGCTATAAAGTTGAGTTTCTTCCTGAGAAGAACTCCATGCTCTTGACTGCTTTGTTTGCAAATGTGCTTCAAATGTCAACTTGCCTAACCTCGGAGACTTATTCTTAGAGTTTGTCTCTTGCTTATGGAAGGTGGCCCGGTTCCTACCTTTACCCAACAAATGGCATTTTAATGAGAGGATATTGGAGGGACCTCCTATTTCTTTCCTGTGCTTTGGATACTTGGATCTAGAAGAATGGGGAAGGAGTTTTGAAGCAGCTCATGACGGCAGGCTATAGTGGCGGCAGTCCCAGTGAGAGGCTAACCAGGCAGGTGGGGTTGTCCCCTGCCAGTGGGGTGTGCAGTTCACGTCAGAAGCCCCGGAGGACATATTGAGGCCTCTTAATTAACGTGGTGGCCCATGGCAACTGGAAAGTATTTCCACACGATTAAAGACTTCAGAAAGCCCCCAAGGGGAGGTAATGCTCCTAATAATTTATAAATTGAACTCTGTACTTAATATGCTTAAAGTGTTTTCTCTCGTCTTCCATCTGGGAAGGAGATGGGCACGGGATAATGGATTTCTATTCACCAGCCATCACAGAACAGAGAATTTGCCGGAAGAACAAACCAAAGGGCTTTCTCTTCTAGTTTAGGTGATGCCTTCTGGCAGTAAAGGGATCCTCAAGGTCAAGAACTTGTTACTACAATTTCAGTTACATCATTTCAAAGGCCTTGTTGTGTCTTTGGGGAAGGAGATGGGTTGGCTTATTAGGGGCTTTGTTGGCCCGCCTCTGGCTTTACTAGGCAGGAAGAGCTTATAGACATGTTCTTCACCATTAGTTTACCAGTTTAGAGCTTTTTCTCGTTCGACAGGGATCAGTGTTACAATCAGGACATTTTCATGTTGGAGTATTCAATGCATATCTTTCAATCACCTCAGTTGATAGATGAAGGCCTGCAGTGGTTCAGAAGGCTATGCACCATCATTCTGCTGGTTAGCCCTGCTGTTTTATTGGTGATCTTCATGTTATTAGTAATTTAGGTCTGGTTTTCCATTGGACTCATAGAATCACAGGATTGGACAAGACTTTGAAAAGTCATCTGTCTACCTCATCCATTCCCTACCCCTGGCACATTTGAATGTAGATGAAGATATGACCAGCATTGCCACATGGGCTTCTCCTCTTGGTCTGTCTCCTTTGAAAACCAGACACAGATGTGAGTGATCACTGTTATAAATGAGAGGGGACTTGTGCCCCAGACCTTCAGGCATTGTTGTTGGGGAAAAAGAGTTGACATGGGCCACCAAACTTGTCTATTTGAATCTTATTTTTTTTAAATCACAATTTAATTCCCTTTGGAATATAAGTGGAAGTCAGTACATCCAGTTGCCTTGAGGGATAATTAATTATGTCCCAGCTTCACTCTTCTGGTTCCTCCTAGGGTGAAACTAGGCTTTGACATGTGAGCTGATTAATTGGCTGTAGTCCCGTGACAGATGGTAGCTGGAAACATAATCTCAGCTTTTCCATTTCTTTGCCAAGGGTTCACACAATCCAGGTGACATCCTAAGTGTTGGCGACATTGATAGATCCAGATTCTTTATTTTGAGATCTACGGATCATGTAACACTGATTTGGTATATGGAGGGGATTCCACTTGCCCCGGAGATGTTACCTAGAGTATTATCTAGTCCAAGATCTCTTTACCTATCCCAGCTTCTTCTTGTGGAAGAAGACTGATGACTGGCCATTTCCAGCCTGTGTGATCTATTTTTATCTTCCTTCTGTGCCTGCATTTTCTTTTAAAAATGAGTTATACAGATTAATTCCTTTAACTCCAGTGCAAACTCCATGAGATCAGGACCTATACCCATACCTGTGTCATTTACTGCAGAATCCCCATAACAGTGGCCACTAGAAAATGCCTTCATAAATGAGTAGATACTTGTTGAATGATTGGGGAATGAACTGAATGAATGAGTCACATAAGCAACTGACTTATATAAGCTTTGCTTGCGGACACATAGAAGATGTTCACCTTGAAATATACTCAAAATTGACCTCTCCGGTCCTCCTTCCCTCCCTGCCCTCCTTCTACAATTACTGAACACCTGCTTTATGCCATGCACTGCACTTGACCCTGGAGCTTAGTGGCTCCTGCTCTCATGAGGTCTAAAACCTAGTAGATGAGATTGACAAACAAATCACAGGTATAAGCCCTTGTGGTTAGAGTTATACAGAGGGTTCTGTGGGCTGTTCAACGAGATTAGGGAAGCATTTTCTCAGGTTATGTCACTAAACTCACTTTGAAGGACAAGTAGGAGTTAACTAAGGGAGGGAGGCATGACCCAGACCCAGGACCAATACACAGGTCAGATAATGAGACCGTCTTGTCGTTGGCCCGCATGACCGGGCTGTGAGCATAAAAGGGAGATCTGTGGAGAACGTTCTATCCCTGGGCAATCACCGTCTATGTTATATAAAATATTGTTAGTTAGATAAAGATTCTAAAATCTGCAAATTACCTGGCAAGCCTCATACTATTCTCTCAGGTAAGTGCCGAAAATGTCAGTGTCATAATAAAATAAAAGCCAATTTCATTTGTTTGATCTCTGTTAAAGCCAGTAGAAATGATTTATTGATTTTTTTAAAGAAAAACATATTTTTAAATGCCACTTTTTTTTTTTATCAGCAACTTGTTAATAGATGTGGAGTTCTCATATACCCCAAACACACTTCTAGTTAGAAAATGTTAACAATTTTGAGGAAAATCAATGGAATAATCAGAAAACTCATGAAAAGGTGAACAAAGAGCAAAATAATTTCATATCATGCAATCAGTGTTATTATTATTTTTAAAATATGTTTTTATTGATTTGAGAGAGGAAGGGAGAGAGAGAGAGAAAAATATCGATGAGAAACAGATCCACTGACTCCTGCATGCCCCCTGCTGGGGATTGAGTCTGCAACCCTGGCATGTTCCCTGACTGGGAATCGAACCTGTGACGTCTCGATGCATGGGCCAACACTCAACCAACTGAGCCACACTGGCCAGGGCTATTATCAGTATTTTTAATGTTGATGACAGTGTTTGTTTGACGCACAGTCAGCTGGATGGGCACTTTGAATAGTTTCTCTTTTTTTCCTTTGAGACATGAGGATGGACGTAGAAGTGAGGAAGGAATCTTCCACACCTCTCCTACTTTGTCCTCTTAGGATCTGTGAGATAGATGCCAGGCTGCATGTGTCTCCAGGGGGCGAAACCCACTCAGGTGACTGTGGAACATGTGGGGAAGAACATGGGCTCTGAAATGGGAGTCGTTTTGTTCCCATTTCAGTTCTAGCCATAGGCTGTGTGACCTTGAACAAGTTGTTTTTGTGTGTGTGGTGTTTTTTTTAATCTCTGTGCCTTAACCTTTTCGAATGTAAAATGGGGAACATGTAAACTAGTAAAATGGTTTAACTCTACCTCTTAGAGTTAAATGTGTGGATGGAGCATTTAGAACAAATGTCTGTTACATAGTAAGACCCCATAATGGACAACTGTTCTCGTTTCATTCCTGCATGATACCGGGAAAGAATCTATGACGCTATCTTACAGCCCTGTGGTGGCCATCTGAACAGAGGGTGGGTGGAAGGGACTCCTGAAACCTCCATTTGAGCAGGAAAGATGGTGTTTAAACCATTCTTTGGAGATGGATGTTTATGCTACTCCTACAGCTCTTTAGGGAATGAAATTACCTCTCGCTTTCACTAGCCTAATTCAATGTCTGACAACTTTTCTCACTCTGGAAGTTTTTCTTCCTGTGTGGCTTAATTACCTGTTGTTGCAGCTTCAGTTTGGGGTGAAGGAAAGGCTATGGGTCTGACTCTGAGACATAGGGTTGGTCTGCTGAAAACCTCTTGGGTTGGACTCAAGCATTGCCTGTCAGCAGACTGGTGCAGGCTCAGGTATGGCACCTCTGAGGGCCCAGGGGCTCTGTGTGCACGTCTGCAGGGCTCCAGGATGGAAGATGGATGGCAGGGCAGGTGGTAGTCAGCCAGCACCCAGTTGTAACCTGAGCAGCTTCACGAAAGATTATGCTTTCTCAGCTGCACGAAAGATTTCACCGGAAGACAGAGTTCCACAGATAAAAGAGAAATTTGAAAACCTGGAGGCCAGTGTATGTCCCCAACAAGCCACCTGATGTGACCTGTCACTTGGCAGCTGACTTTGTTGCTTCTGGTCTCAGCTCCTCTGTGCTGCCTGTTTGAAAGTGGCAACATCTTGTGTGCTTGTGTGTGTGTATGTGTGTTTGTGTGTGTGCTCTCACTTGCATGCTTCTTTGTTCAGTGATGGTAGGAGGGTAAATGGAAAGATTTACAAGGAGAGGAACTTTATAAATTCAAGACATAGTTATTATGAGAGTGGAAAAGGCCCCCTTTAATAAGGTTGAGGGAATAATCTCGACCCAGCCTGGTCTAGGGTTTTTATCTCTAGCCTGTATGATAGAGCAGCAGTGATTGAAGCCCAAGGTTGAGAGAGAAACCATTTGGCACACCCCCACCTAATCAAATAGGTTTCGAGGGACGTGGACCAAAGTAAAGGGAGTGGACACAGGTTGTGCACAGGAATATTTATGTCCTCTGGGCTGAGCAACAACAGGCTTGCCAGACCTTCCCTCCTATCCCTGTCCTGGGTGTATGTCCAGGGAAAGGGTTTGATCTCAGAACACTACCTCCTCACCTGACAAACTGATTGGTGTCCTGATTTTTAAGTAATGGCCTCAGATGATGGCCTTGGAGCATGAGAAGGTCAGAAGAAAACTCTCCTGCCAGCCTGACTCCAGGGCATGAGTCTCAATCTCCTCCCTCGAGATGCAGCAAGAATGGACTGTGGGAGAGGGAGAAGGCTGTCTCCTAAGGCAGTGGCGACCCAAAAGTCATGACAAATGGCGAGATTCCTGTGCACACTGGGATATAAACTTCTCTTCGGATTGATCCATGGTCTTGCCTGCTGGGAAGCGGTTACTTTAATGGAGAGGTTAGGCTGAGGACAGCCTTGATTCTGTGGGAGATACTCTGTTGGGCACTTTGCATAGTTACCTACCTTAGTCCTGACCACCAGCCTGCGAGGGCAAGTCTCCATCATACAGATTGGGAGCCTGAGGTTTTGAATTTAGAGGACTTGCTGATCATTGGTGGAACCAGAGTAAAAATTTATACATGATTTATTTTAAGACATGAGAGAGGCAGAAACCAGATCCCTTCCTGCTGCTAAAAATTGGCCTGAAAGTAGCTTTACATAGAGCAAATTTGCCTTAACAGACTAACCCTGTCCCTTAGATCTGCAGCTGAAATGCACACATATACACACAAATCACAAAGACTTCTTTATTCAAATTTTTTGCCAAACCAGGAGCAACTGTGGATCACTTGAAATGATGCCCTGGTCATCCCAGTTCCATCTTTCTTTCACCTCGAACGCAGGTCACAGCAGACTGTCCCTTTGCTGCTGAGCCACGCTTCTTACAAGGGCTCCCTGCCCCTGAATGAATGAATGAATGAATGAATGAATGAATGAATGAGTGGTGGATGGTGGTGGCAGAGGGACGACGCCTCCCTGAGGGGTGACCTCACCGTCCCCCCGCCTCCATCTGCTGTCCTCTCTTCCCAGGGTGGCATGATCGCCCTGCTGCTGTCCATCCTGTGCCTGGTGATGATCCTGTACACTCGCCGCCGCTGGTGTAAACGCCGCCGGGTCCCCCAGCCCCAGAAGAGTGCCAGCGCCGAGGCGGCCAACGAGATCCACTACATCCCGTCCGTGCTGATCGGCGGGCACGGGCGGGAGAGCCTGCGCAACGCCCGTGTGCAGGGCCACAACTCCAGCGGCACCCTGAGCATCCGCGAGACGCCCATCCTGGACGGCTACGAGTACGACATCACCGACCTGCGCCACCACCTGCAGAGGGAGTGCATGAACGGGGGCGAGGACTTCGCCAGCCAGGTCACTCGCACCCTCGACTCCCTGCAGGGCTGTAACGAGAAGGCCAGCATGGACCTCACGCCAGGTGCGCGCCTTGGTCCCTGTTTCGGGGACCTAGGGGGCGGGTAGGGAACAGCCGGTTTCCCATGGCATCGCTGGCTGTTGTGCATCGTGGGATGTGCAGGTGCCCTTTCCCAGGTGGGCAAGACGTGACAGTGAGGGCTGTTTTCTAACATAGGGCGTCAGTTTGGGTCCTCTCCACCTCCACTGTGCGCTGGAGCCGTCCTCGGGGAAATAAGGGGAAAGCAAGCAAGGTCAGCACGTGCGTGTGGTGCTTGTAGGCTTCTTTAGGCAATTTAATTTTCCACTGAAGCGGAGGGGATGGAGGTTTCTATTCTTTTCTCTGGTTCTGGAGACTAGCAGGGGGGTGGGGGTGGCTGTGATGTCTTGCTCATGGCTCTGTGGTCTATACAAGGGGTGTATTTCTTCAAAGATAAGGAAGGAATGCAGCCAGGCTGTCTGACCTCAGGCACGTTGTGTGTCTATGAGACATGAGTGGAAGGGATTTGGACCTGACATATCTGACCAAGACCAGGGTCAACCAAATGCAGAGAGGAGATGACTGTCCTTTCCGTTTACAGTAGCCTCCCTGTCTCTCTCTTGACTTTCTATGAAAAAGTGACTCCACACAGGTAAAACCCCAAGACAGGGTCCTTCAAAGAACCCTCCATCATCTTTGAAGAAGACATTTTGATACTGAATATTGCTTTATGCGGACTTTCGCTGGGCTTGAAAGGAGGGAAATCCCATCATATAGGTTTCCCTTCTGCTTGTTATCAGGAAGAGGGCCTATGTGAATGGCCATTTCCTGCTAAGATTTCAATCTGGGATCTCCTTCAGAACAGGGGGCAAGTCGTCAATGTCCCAGGTTCCCCAGAGCACCTGGCCCAGTGCTCAGCCCACCAGGTAGCCAGGTGCTACTCAGGGGTTACAAAGTGGATTGCATTCAGCAAGCAGGCAGATGGCATAAACCTGTGAACAAGCTGGATGTCCGTGATAGGGACTGGTGCAGACTGTGGTGAGGAGAGGGCATGTTCTGTGAACGCCCCATTCTACAGTCTGTACCTAATCAAAGGGCCACACTTGGTAACCCCATCAACACAGAATGAGTTGAATTGGCTTTTCAGTTGGACTCGCTCTTCCTTCCCTCATCTCATAACTCTGTGGTCCCCTAGAAAATAAAGCATTTCTGTCTCTGCCAACCTTTCACTTTAAAGGTTCCTTATTTTAATTCTGTGAAAACTCCATTTACTTGGTTTATGCAGATTCCCTTGCTCTCACTTTCTCTGGCCTTTTCTCTCAAAGTTCTCTCCTTGACTTTTCCGTAACACAGGGAGTGACAATGCCAAGCTGTCGTTGATGAACAAGTACAAAGATAACATCATCGCCACCAGCCCCGTGGACTCCAACCACCAGCAGGCCACTCTGCTCTCGCACACCTCCAGCAGCCAGAGGAAGCGGATCAACAACAAAGCGAGAGGTACCCGAGTCTGATGTTGGGGCGTGCAGGTAGACTCCTTCGTATCGGCAGAGGCAGGGCCCTTAGTATCTGTGACCCCCCCACACTCAAGCATTTCAAGAGAGGATGTTTTTTGTCACAGTCTTTTTGGGAGCCTGTTGAGTATGACTTACCAAAAAACTCAAATGTTCAAACCTAATGACCAAGTAATTTCATCAACAAGAATTTACCCTTAGGAAACAATTGGACAGATATGCAAAGATGGGTGTCAAAGGCTCTTCATCACACTGTTTAAAAGCAAGAAAGATTGGCAATGGCTTCAGTGTCCATCAGAGGGAACTGGTTGACTGCCCGCACATCTGTCCAGTGGCCAACCACACAGCCATTTACGATGGGAATAGAGAGCTGTACTTGTTAATTTATGGAAAGTTGCCCACCCATCTATTAAATGGGAAAAAAAAAAAATGAGGTTATAAAAGAGGAGGTACAGCGGAATGCCATTTTTAAAAGGAGATTAAAAAATGTTTATCTGTTTTTTTAATCGGAAAAAGGCAGAGAATATATACATCAAATGTTAATACAGTTTTGCTCTGATTTAAAAGATTTAGGGGACATTAGCGTTGTTCCCTCTACATATTTTTGTGAATTTATATTTACTATGTTCTCTCTTTTTCACATTGAATATATATAAATTCTAGAACCAGAAAAAATATATATACTGTCCTATAGATATTACGGCATGTAGACATATGCCCCTTAAGACAGAATTCCAGCCTCACATCAACCAGAAGCATGACCTGTAATGAGGGAAGTTTCCCTTGTTTCCTTTCCACTCACCATCCACAGCGGTCCTATCGAGCAGGTAGCTGTCAGGAATGGCCCTCCTTGGTGGGAGCATGAGCTGGGTGGAGGTAGGGCTCTAGTGATTGGTGTCATATAAAAGTCTATTTCTCCAATAAATCTGTATCTCAGGAAGCTCCAGTCCCCATGGCTCCTCCTCCCAGATTGTCAGCCAACCTGCTCTCGTTTTTACTGATTTTTCTCTTGAACTTGCCCAATAATTTGGTGTCATCATGACAAGACTGAAGATGTTGTCTTTGCCATGGTCCTGTTCATTACAGCTGGTTCTGCCTTCCTGAACCCTGAAGGGGATTCTGGCACAGAGACAGAAAACGACCCCCAGCTGACCTTCTATACTGACCCCTCGCGGAGCCGGAGACGCAGTAGAGGTAGGAAGGATGGAGGGGCAAAGTGGGGGCGAGGGGCCCTGGGCAGGGAAGAGCAGGGAGCTGCAGAGGTGCTGGGTCCGGCTGTGGGCTCCCTGCACCAAAGCCAGTTTCTGCGGGAAAGATTCTTGGACTATAAATGGTGTTCCGTCCTAAGGAAGAAAGAAGAGCCTAGAGTGGAACATTCAGAGAATCATCTCTCCCAGATAATGGCACTCTCAAACAGGTTTCCAAGTTGTTTGAAAGGCTATTTCTTGGTCAGAAGACTCTCAATTCCTTCTGGAAGCCTCAGGAGTCCTATTTTGCTGTTTAGAGACAGGAAATAAAGTTGATAAAGTGTGTTATATGTGAAAAAATAGACCAGGAGATGAACCCTTGCTTACCCAGCCCAGTGGCCTTGGGATTGGGTGAGGCAGGGATGGGTGTGGGCAAGGTAATTGAGGAATAATCTATGGCCTGAAAAATGTGTGTAATGGTATTTGCCCTTTAATCTCCTCCCCAGTAGAATCACCGAAGCCCATGCTTCCTGTTCCCTCCTTTCCCCTGGCAGGGTCCAGGTTACTTCATTTATTCTGTTCAGCATCAATAGGGTTGTCCCTCCATGCACCCACTGTCAGTGCCACTCCACCCTGATGTTTAGTGGCTTCAGATGTGGCTACTTCACCTGTGGCTGCTACTTCCTGTGACTTGGGGGTATCACCATTCTCACTGAGGGAGGTCTGGGTTCAAGCATCAGTCAGCTTCACCATTTACTTGCTGTGTGATATTGTATAAGAACAAGTTCTCTGAGCCTCAGTGTCCTCACATATTAAATGGGTTAACAATAGCTCACAATAGGGCTACTGTCAGGATTAAATTGTATTAAAACGTGCTTTTTTGGTTACTGGCAAAGGACTGAAACTCCTATTGTTGTTGCTATTAGAACTCTCCACTGGGCAGCCTCAGGTTTACACAACACTCCATCTGAAAGAACATTGGACAGAGGCCCCTAGAGATACAATGGAATATATTTGAGTGACACCACACTCTATTATGCTCAATAGAATTTTCACCAACCAATAATCAACCGATGCCCCCAAAAAGACAGCTACATTTTGGCCCCTCCTGCCTCCTGGAACTTGAGTTCCTTTCATACTAAGGGCATTCTTCCCAGAGGTTGGAAGAAGCCCTTTTAATTCCTCACTTCCAGGTTCTGTAGGCTTTGCAGTGATCAATACAAAACTTCTTCCTGCCATTTTCTTGAGAGATCAATGGGGCTCTGGGCAGTGTCTGATGCCCCAGTATCCCTGGGGTGAGAATGCGGGCCCTCTGGTCCTCATTACATGTTCATATACAGGAAATAGTTAACCGAGGCTCATCAGCCCAGGCCATACCAAGCAGGGTGTGCTCTGCTTTAATAGAATCCTGTTTAAGAAAATCCATAGTAATGAATTAGAGTGAGTTTCTCTGCAGCAGAAAACTATTTCTTTTAAATACGCAAGCTCTCCTAGTACGTCAACTACTGCTGTTAACTAGACGGTCAGCTTCTTAGGGATGGGCATGTCTAATTTATTTTTCCAAAGTGCCTTGTGGAGGATTTTGCCTATGATGGATGCTTGGAAGTGTTTGTTGAATTGAACTGGATACATCAATCAGGCCAGCAGCAAGAAATTTCATAACCTACCTGCCATGGGTCAGGCTTTGTGATG
Source organism: Miniopterus schreibersii (assembly GCF_964146895.1). Lineage (NCBI taxonomy): Eukaryota > Metazoa > Chordata > Mammalia > Chiroptera > Miniopteridae > Miniopterus > Miniopterus schreibersii. The sequence goes on along the minus strand of NC_138119.1, from coordinate 18,394,124 downwards.
GGTGGTAGAAACATGAAAACGTGGCATAGTGATAAGTCTTAATTTAATAATATAAATAAAGGAAAATGAGTACTCAGAAGCAAGAACAGTTCATTCTACCTGGCAGCAATTGGAGGCAAAAAGAAAAAAAAAAGAAAAATAATTGCACCTGGGTTATGTACAATATAAAGAATTTATTGAAAGAGGAGAATCTAGGGTAAGGACATTCCAGTAGAGGAAAATGGCATATAAAATGCCCTAAAAGCACAAAAGAACAGGACATTTTCAAGCAAGTAAAAGTACTTCAGCCCTGGCCAGTGTGGCTCAGTTGCTTGAGCATCAGTCTGTGCTCCAAAAGGTTGCTGGTTCGATTCCTGGTCAGGGCACATGCCTGGGTTACAGGCTTCATCCCCGGTAGGGGTCGAGCAGGAGGCAGCTGATTGATGTTTCTCACATCAGTGTTTCTCTCTATTTCTCTCTCTCCTTCTCTCCTCTCTCTCTTCTCTCGCTTTCTCTCTAAAATCAATAAAAACACATTTTTTAAAAAGTCTTTCAATATGGCAACTTAACCCACAATCTGAATATACAGCAGGATGGGGCTGGGAGCGGGCTGGCTAACAAAGGACCACACACATGCTGTTACCGAGCCTGCACTTGGCTCCGGAGGTCATAGGGAGCGACTGCAGATTTCGAAAGCAGGTGGAGATACTGAGTGATGGTTGATGAAGCAGAAGAACTAGAGAGACAAGAAGATGGGTGGCCAGTTCCTGCCATCACACGAGAGCAGTGGCAAGTGCCCGTGGCAGTGATAACACCGTGTGATAAGAGCTGTAACAGCAGGGCGCATGGAGGGCTGGAGGAACAGCAAGGAGGGAGTGAGAATTTGTTAAATGTTTCAGGGAAGTGTTTACAGGGAGCTGTTGTTGGAGCTGAGACTTGAGGAGCAGGTGTATACCGGGCTGACAAGGTGACGAAATGGCATTCTGTGGAGGAAGAAATGACATGTGCGAAGTCACAGACATAAACGATAGCGGTCTAGTCAGAGAGCAGTAAATAGCTGACTAGAATGAGGCTTGTGGTGCAGGTCTGTGGTTTGCTTAGCAGAGGCCGGAAGGTCAGGAGGAAGCACATGACCTTGACTGTAGGACTGGGACCTGAGGCTCCAGCTGGAGCCATTGAAGGCTTTAAAGGACATTGCCCTGGTCCTCTCTGCTTGGCGGAGGATCCATCCCTCTGGGCCAGTGTGGTGGGTAGGTGAGGGTGGGGGAGGTTGAGGCAGGGAGTCTGGGTGGGTAACTATTGCCATCATCTGGGTGTGGAATGATAAGCGTAAATAGGGAGGGAGAGAATGGAGCTGAGGGACTGCGTGGACACAAAATGAAAAATGGTTCAGTGGCAGTTGGAGGTGGGGAGGGTGGGGAGGAGTTGGACATGAGGGAGTATTGGGACTTGAGAAACCAAGTAGATGACAGTGCCATTCGCTGGGCAGTGCAAGCAGGAAGGGGAGCAGGTGTGAAGGAAGGCGGAGAGTCCAGTTTGGGATTTGCATTTGCGTGCCTGAGGAACATTCTGGTGGGAGTTCTGCTGCTCAGGCCTGGGCTGGGCTGGAGTCAGAATTTATAAGTGTAGGGAGATAGACTCTGTGCTCGAAGGATACTAACAGGAGCAGAGTATCTCCAGGTAGCCAGGGACAGAGGATCCAGAGGCTGCCTTCCACCCCGGAGTCTCTGCCCCCCAAGCCCCTGCCAACACACCCGCTCAGGGAACCTGCTCCTATAATGGATGGTGCAGCCATGGACCCAAAGACTGGGCTGTTGCCAGGGCTGTAGCCTTGGCTGGACCTGTGCTTTGATCCAGGCTCCACTCAGTAGTCCCTTGACCCTGGACCTGCCCTGTAGCCTCTCCAACTCACTGTTCCTTCGGTGACACTGCCTCATGAGATGTGGTCATCATCAAATATGAACCATGAGACCCTGGGCCCTGGTGCCTAACCCCTGATTATACTTTGTCAGTGTTACCTGTCACTATGAGGTTAATCTCTTCGAGACCTGTTCTTCCTACCTGTAAGGTGGGTAGCGACTGTGCACGCATAGATTTATTATAAGGGAGTATGTATTCAAAATTTCAAAAAGTATGTAAAACACTTAGCACACCGTCAGACATAATAGAAGCCTTTTACTTCTATCAGTAATAAATATTAACACAGACCACAAGAAAGTTCCAAAGGACCCACCCGTTTTGTTGGCAACTCGCCTTGCTTTCCTCCTTTCCCACATCTGTTCTGCCTTTATGCGAAACCATCTCCACCAGAACCAAAAACAAACAGAAAGCACACCAGGACCCTCCCTCCCCATCCCTGTCCCCAGCTGCCTGGGAGTGTTTCTGCTCTTTTCTCACTAAGCTTCCCCTTAGGACCTTACCCCGGTGACTGCGGAGAGCCTTCTGGTGGATGGCATCCTCTACTCATACAGAGCAAACTCCCCCCAGTTCCCTCCTTCCAGACCCTACAGAGCAGGGACTCCCACCCACCCAGGAGGTGCAAGCTCCTCAAGCTTGGGAAGTGGAGCTGGTTTGGGAAAGCGCCCCCTGTGGACAGCTGTGGGAAGTGCAGGGATTTAAGCAGAGTCCTGCCACCCTAGGGCAGGAGGTTGGAGCTCAGCCAGGAGCAGACAGGGAGAACTCCCTCCTTTATCATTTCTCTTGGGAGCCTGGCCCAGGGAGACTGCAGATGACTGCACACCACTGGCCATTGTTGACCCTGAGGGCCACCAGCAAGCCAAGTCCGCCCTGACTCCAACCGATGACGCGGTGTTCCCTGAGAACGAATGTCACTGAGGTCGCGTCGCTGCACACATTTGCTGCCTGCCTTTGCTGGCTGCCTCCTCTGTTTGCTGGGCTGGGCTGGGCAGGAGAAGACCAAGTAGGCCTTTCACGGAAAGATTTTTACCGCCACACCTTTTGCCTGTGTCTTGCTTTCAGTGGGCTCTCCCCGAAGTCCCGTGAATAAGACCACCTTGATGTTGATCAGCGTCAGCAGCTGTGTGATCGGCCTGGTGTGCTCCTCGCATGTCAGCTGCCCTCTCGTCGTCAAAATCACCCTGCACGTCCCCGAGCACCTGATCGCTGATGGTGAGCCCACTTCTGAATGCAACTTCCCTCCCAGTGAGGAAGGTTTCGGGTTGGGCGAGAGGATCTAGAGAAGTCAGGGGTCACGCTTACCTGTGACTATAGGTGAGGGGAAAATAAACATGGATAAATGAGGCTAGGACAAGGATTGTCCACACATGAAATCGAAAAGCAGGTTAAAAAACTGGACTGATCCCTTCTTCTCTAGGCCCACTCTGTTTCCCATTTCTGCTGTTTGTCAGTAAGCCCCTATGTTTATAGAGAAATGCAGAGCATCCCAGATGCAGGTAGGTAGCCACTGAGAGTCTCGTAGCCTCTGGGAGGGGAGAAGCCGAGTTGAGTGGCTGAGGTGATTCAGAATCAGCCATGCCTCAGTTTGGCATGCCCTGGTGAGAAATTCCTAATTGTAGTACCTTATTGTAAGCATAGAACTCCATAGCAGTAATTTACTTTAATCCAGGGGGCCCCAATGTGATGAAGGAGTAATACAGATCCTGAGAGCCCCCGAATTATACCCAGAGCACCTAAGTGACTTGCTGGAGTCTGTTTTCTTGGCTGTTGTAGGCTGAAAGGAAGTAGGGACTGTCCATGCTGTCAGAGGGCCTGCTCTTCAATGGCAAGTGAAGAGAGGCAGCAGGTCCTTGTCCTTGGATGAGTGCCAGGGCCTGTGGCCAGGTCTGATGGAGCAGTGCCATGGTCATCCCAGAGCTGTTCTGCCCCTCTGTCCCTTAGACCCACCCTGGAAGGCTTGAGATGGGGCAAGGTAGCAGGGAGCAGTGTGGTGGGAGTTTGAAGGGATGGCCGAGCCTCCATCTGCTGGCACTTTTCCTGGGGACTCATGATGGCCCAGGACTAGTAGGAGGAATGGCCTTGGATTGGAGGTAATCTGCAGAGAGAATGTGTATATGTGGGTTTTTTATATGTTTGTTTGTGTGTTTCTGTGTGTGTGTGTGTGTGTGTGGGTGGGTGTGTAGTGTGCACTGAGGGGCATGCCTCGTCTCTTTTCCCCTGCAGGGAGCCGCTTCATCTTGCTGGAGGGGAGTCAGCTAGATGCCAGTGACTGGCTGAACCCTGCCCAAGTGGTCCTCTTCTCTCAGCAGAACTCCAGTGGGCCCTGGGCCATGGACCTCTGTGCCCGGCGGCTCCTGGACCCCTGCGAACACCAATGCGACCCCGAAACTGGTAGGCGGGAGCGCCGGGCAGCGGGTAACTGTCAGAGATCATGCCTCTTGCAATCACCCCCTCGAAACCCAGGCAGTTCCTCTGGGTTGTCCCAATGCTGTTGGGAGCCTAGACTGTGTGAGCTGGCAGCATGGGTGGACCCTGAGCATGATGGCTTCAAAGGCAGGTCATCTTTTGGCAGAAGCCTGGGGAGCCTCCTAATTGTAGCCATTCGCCAGACAGGTCAGTTTTGGATGACCCCCATAGCTCATTCGCTATCCAGCTGCGATGTCAGCTATGGGGGCTAGACTTTTTATGCACATTTGTTGTAGAAAATTGGGAAAATCTGGAAAAGCTTATAGAAGAAAATGATGATCATCTATAATTCTGGCTCCTGCAGAAGCCATTAAAAAATGTTTGTCTCCTCCCCTCCATCCTTTATCGGTGCATGGTGTTTAAAGGCCTGCGGGTCACCAAGTTCAGTAGCTTTTTCTTGATCCTGTTTCATTTATGCTATCAGGAGAGTTTTCCAGAACATTAAATAATCCTCAGTAATACGCTGTTAGTGGCCGTTGGTATTCTACTGTGTGTGTATGGTATAGCTCATTTAAATAATTCTCTTACTATTTGAAAATTTAGACTGCTTTCAGTTCTTAATTTCTATAAATACTACCAAAGTGAATGTCTTTCCACAGAAACGCAGGACACAGCTGAAGTTATTTTCTCCCGATAAATCTTCAAAGAGGGACACAGGGCCAAAGGGCATAGACACCTTTCAGGCCGTTGCATTATCAAGTGGGGCTGGGGCTTCTCTGAGAGTGTCCACATTCAGACACGCCATACACAGGGACACTTGGCACCTCTCGAGTGCCAAGATGTCAGACAGTATGGATCCCTCATTCCAGGTGGCTTTGCATTTCACTGTGGAAGGGGGCATCTACAGACATCTCTAGAAAGATCTGTTTCCAGTAGATTTGGCACCGCAGAGAGAGTCTTCCCAGAGAAGTAGCGTGATGCCTTAGAACAAAGGAAGGAGATATAGTGACATCTAAGACCCTCAAGTGAAATGTTGCTGGAGTCAGGGGCCAACTCCTCCAGCTCTCTGTACCTCACATACAGCCCCTCCTACACACACACACACACACACACACACACACACACACACACACACATATGCACACGCGTACACGCACGTAGATGAATCTATTTTAGGTGCTGGGATGGAGGTCGAGTCCTTGCTTCTGTTATAGTCCATTACTCTGTCTCTTGGGGGGAGCAACAGGTCACTGCAGCATCTAAAGTTCACATTCTTGGGTCTAAAAGTTTTCACGTGGGCCCGTCGCAGAGATTCCAGGCCCCCATATGGAGGAGAGAGTACAGCATTTTGAACATCTGATGTCTAAGGCTGTGCTTACTTGCTGCTCTTCCCACGCTGTCAGGCAAACACCAAACCAAACAGATGGGCTGTGCACCAGGCCCAAACCCAGTGTGCTTGGGAGAAAGAAACAAGAGCTCATCTCAGAGGTGGGGCCTCTCTGTGCAACTGAGCCAGTCTATGCCCCTTCCCCCGCTGACTTGAATGATGAGACCCAGGGACAGTCTCAGTTGTTAAACTCACATCTGGGGGAAGCATTGATCTCCAGAGGGCCTTGGAAGCTTCTGCTGAGGTTTCCAAGAACAGGAAGCACTTTTAATTACATGTGGAAAGAAGGGATCGGTGTTTGTACCTTGGAGGAACCTCAGAGATGAACTGCCTCCTTACTTCAGATCAATATTTGAATTCCCCAGGAAGGCACATGACTTGCCCAAAGTCCCACAGCAACCCTTGGCAGAGTCTGTGTTCTATCCATCATGAAATCAGAGCAGAGGTGGGGTTATAAAGGGTCGCTTAATTTCCCCAGGCATGTCAGATCCAACAAGTGTGTCATTCAAAACTACATAAGTAACCACCGTTACTGATCATCACTGTTTCCTTAGCCAGGAGCTCAGGGAGCCGATTGTCCATGGTGAGGCTGCCATCCCATCTTCAGTCCCTCCCAGATGTCCCATTTCCAGTCCTTGCTGAAACTGACTTTGGGAAGCCCCTCCTCTGCTAATGGCTTCCCAGTCTCCATGACAATTAATGAATTTCCAACTGGAAAGCCTTAGAGGAAGACTAAAAGTAAGAAGTCAAACCCCACAACAGAACTGAAGCACAGCACCTTCATTTGGGGTAGCAGCTGAGAAATGATGGCATGGAGACTTTTATTTTCATTAATGCTGGAATTAGAAACCCTCCCTCTTCCCGCCTTGCTTCTCTCGGCACGTGGAAGGATGTGGTCATCCCACGTGCTCATCAGTAAGAAATTTTATCGCCTCCCACACTCCATCCTAGAGCCTTTCTCCGAAGCGCCGAGTGTGGGAATTGGCTGTGAGTCAAGTTGACGTTATTTTTGCAGCCCTCCAGCTAACTCACTTGGAAATGTCATAGTGTTGGGACATGTGCTTTCCCAGCCATGTGGAGGAGTCCACCCATATGAATGTGTTGTACCGTGCAAGTGCACATGTATACTTTTTCATACACACAAACAGACGCTCAGTTTCTGCAAAGGAGCCACCTCTGGTGCCCGGAGCTTTCCTTGGGCATCCTTCCAAAGTGTTCCAAAGTTGAGCATGACCTTCACAGTGGTCTGAATACCAGGTGTGGTAGGCTGAATAACAGGCCCCCGGAGATGTCCATGTGCTTACCCCCAGGTTCCATGAACATGATATGTTACATGGAAAAGATGAATTGAAGTTGCAGATGGAATTAAGGTTGCTAAACAATTGGCTTTAAAATAATGAGAGTATCCTGGATTAACCAGGGGGACCCAATGTCATCACAAGGGTCCTTAAAACTGGAAGAGGGAGGCAGAAGAGGAGGCCAGAGTGATGTGATATAAGCAGGAGCCCACCAGCCATCACTGACCTTGAGGATGGAGGGAGGGGGCATGAGCCAGGGAATGTGGGTGCCCACTAGAGGGTGGGACAGGCAAGGAAACGGATTTTCCCCTAACGCCTCCAGAAAGGAACATGCCCTTTAGACCCCTTGATTTTAGCCCAGCGGGACTCGCATCAGACTTCTGACCTACAGAACTATAAGATACTGAATTTATGTCATTTTAAACCACTAAGTATGTGGTAATTTTTACGGCAGTTATGGAAAACTAATATACCAGGGAAAGAGAAAGAAAGTGTATTGTTATGTGACCCTTTCGCCCCCACCCAATTTGTAAAGGGTGCTTACATAGACTTTCTAAAGATGTTTCTGGAGTCTGTGGGAGAACCTTTGCTGATCCATCTTCCATTCCAGCGTCCCTTTCCCATTCCAGCAACCATGCTATTGGGCGGGGGATGCAATGTACCTAGAGTTCCTAACTCAATGCCTAGAAGCCCTTTGCCAACTGCACAATGACATTCTCTCCAGATGCTTCCAAGTTTGGAGCCCTAAGGTGTGTCTCCGCTCAAGTTGGGCTAACAGCAAACCACTAAGGTTATAAGGCTTAGTGCCCAACTGGATCCAGCCAGAGGTTGACTTTTCCTGTACTTTCTAAGGGTTTTGTTGTGGCTATATGTTAGTTTGATTGTTTTTGATGGCGACACACACCAACTAATTTCAGTGACTTTCCTCTGCACTCCATTCCCGGCCTTAGTTCCGCCATGTGGGCAGCTGTGGAGGCTTCACACACCTGCTTGATTTCACAGCCCCCGTCAATCCTGGCCACGGACCCTCATTCCCATGTCAAGATGTGTAGGTTTATGGATCTGCAAGGAGCAGGCCTTCCAAACTAAACCAATTTTTTATCACCACCCAAGATGTTCCCCCAAATTTCTTTTGTCCCAGACTTTCCATAGCCCAGTCCTAACCATGTAAAAATGTGTAAAATGTGATGAGCGCCGTTGGACCAGTTCTCCAGACTCACTTTACCCCTCCTCCCTCCGTGCTCTGAACACAGCGCCTCTCTTTCCCTAGCTTTCTCTAGCTTCTGAACCCAGTTTGGCCAGGTGGCACAGCCTCCGTTCTGTTCCTGTCACCTGGAGTGCCTGTTCACTCCAAACTCCTTTTTGTGGCTCAATTAAGATGCCTGCCTTCAGGATGTATGTCGGGATTATTGCCCTCTGTCTGCCCTCCAAGAGTCACGCAGGGTTTCTTGACTCTGGGCCTGGCTTTTGCCTGATGTCTCCACAGGGAAGGAGGCCAGACAATTAGATATTACCCAAATCCAGATGTCTTGCAAAGATTTCCCTTTTTAGGTGAAGCACACCCAATTCCATTTCATGAAAGCCATTAGCCACCTGAAGGAGAGAAGTGACTCAGAACCTTCAGTTTTGATCTGTATTTAACTCACGGAGGACTTGTGGTAAGCCCAGTCATGCCTGAGGAGCCCTAGATCCAAGGTCTGTCTTTAAGCCTTCCATGAGATCTCTGCCTCAGTCCTCAACTGTAAGTGGGAAATCACAAAGGCACTGTCTATCACAGAAGGTCCTTGCTGTGTCTGCCTTCAGGGTACCAAGCACAAATCTGGGTAGCCATCTCCAGGCAGTGTACCGATCACCTCCTGGTGGGCTTCTACTCTCTGGCCATGTGGTTGCCTGTGTGCGCCTCCATCCTGGTTGGACACTTTTCCGTGGCCGTGACACCTCTTTCCATTGGATCCTATGAACACTGCCACGGAGTCAGCACGTCATGTGCTCCCCACCATCTGTCACAGCAGATGCCGAGACTGTAACACCTCTAGCTTAGGAGGGCATCCAACACCCTTGTGGGGTCTTTAAAATTCACAGCTAACAGTCTGGAGCCTGTGCCTGCACGAAAACTCTCTTAAAGTCAAGATTTCGCAGCGGGTTTCCATAGCAACTTTCCTCATCAAGTCTGATCTCCCTTCAGAGTATATGGCCAGACCAGTTCTGAGGAGGGATACAGAAGAGGAAAGTTTTGGTGGGTTCTGGAAAGGAAGACCATTTGAGAGGCAGATTTCAGATATCCTCAAACTCTAGCCTGATGTGTTTGAAAATTTCTCTATTGCTCTGCCTTTGAGCTGTGTATGACATTATGTGGAGAAAATCTTCATCTGTTGCCAGCAGTGAGTCCCCACATAGGAATGAGTAAAGGAAACCTCATAAGGAGATAATGACTATGAAGGCAATTCGAGGAAGGGAAATATGCCTACAAATGGCAGGAATTGGCATCATTAGGAAAATCAGGCTCTGCTTGAACTCCGAGTTGTTACTGCACTTATTTTTACATGTTTTGTGGTAACTAGGTATCAAACATGGAAGGAGGACTCTCATTTTTCTCAGTCCTTAATTCTAGGCAAGGCAACCAACCAAGGCCATTCTAAGAGTCAGAGTAGAGTAATAGGGTTGACAACCTCTGTGGTTTCTTCCTGTTTTTAATATCATCTTATGTCCAGTGTCCACGAGGACAGTTGAGAAATGATCTCCTTCAGGAACAAGCATAGCTGGGCCCTTGACCCACTGACTGGCTTAGATATCTGCATCTTAGGCTGAGGTGGTAGTGGTGTTATCTATAAATTTAGGGCAAACTAATTAATTTAGTTATTTCCCATTACACAGTATTTATAAAAGGCCTACTCATACGGTGGAGGGGGGGGGGAACTAACCTTGTTTCTGCCCTTGTGTAGCGTATAGCCTAGAGTTCATGCTTTCTTTGGAATTTATAGAAACAGCCTTCATCTGAAAGCGTTATCATCAGTATCTAATTTCAAGCTGTGTTTTCCTGTGTTCGATTCATAGCTGCCTGACCATTTCTAGATCCAACTCAGTACCACTGATGCCAGTAGATTGGAGCCTGTTGTGGATGTAGCCCATGTGGGAGCCTGAATTTACTATATAGGAGACCAAGTTACTGACCTCATAGTCTCTGTGGGTCCCCCACCAACTAAGAAGTGACTCTTCACTGCACCCCTCAGCACCTTGAGCAGGTGCAGGGAAGAAAATGCCTGTCATTTGGGAATGAGGAGCAGATGGACAGTGACTTATAGGTCAATCTTGAAATGAATGGTTGAGCTAAGATCCCATAAACAACCTGCTCAGAGCCTACTCAACCCCTTTCCCCAACACTTCATTTGCCTTGCTTTTTGTCACTGGAAAGAGAAAATAGCACTCAAAGCTATTATTCTATTAATATCCTTGTTAAGTGTCTCTTGTAAGGGCGATAGAGAAACCATGTGCCCCTTGTCTCCTTAGGGCACGGCACCTTCGTTTTTTACAAATTTCAGGAAGTCACACCCTACAAATGAAGTAACCAGCCCGTAAAAGAGTTAACAAGAGTACTTCAGTGGAACTGGACTCAATAGTGTAGGGATTCATAGCGTCGCATAAGGAATTATTAAAACAAGGGAGCAGCAACAATTTCCTTCAAGATCAGGCCTAAGTAGAGCAATGGTTCTTAATCTTGTGGGGCTCTTGGATGTATTTGTAAATCGGATGAATGTTATGAAGCCTTTGGCGGGAAGATACACACACATGCATATACAGTTTTTCATACAGTTTCAGAGTTGCTGTGGGCCTCTTGGGATACTAATGGAGTAACTAATGGCAATGAAGCATAGTAATATCCTAAACAAATATAGACTTATGAGTGATCCTTCTGTTTAGTGGCCAAAATAATTAGCTTTTTTCACTTAAAAACTAAAAACCAGAGTTCCTATAAAACCATAATTAGTTTAAGTGGCCTCCTCTATCGTAGTTGTTCTGTGGGCTGGCAGCATGGCATGATGGGAAGAAAGGTCTAGAGTCAGACAGACATAGATTGAAGTATTAACTGCCATTTACAAGCTGTCTCCAGGCCCCTTCTGAGCCTCAGTTTCCCCCATCTGCATAGCATAGCCAATAATACCTACTTTTCAAGATTCTTGGAAATATTTGAAGAAATAACTCACTTGTGCATTCTTCAAACATTTACTGATCACCTAATGTGTGCCTTGCAGTATACTGGGCACTCAGGAAATAAAGATGAAAAAATCCCTCTGCTCAAAGAGTCCTTGGGCTTTGTGTTTACAGGGCACACATAGCAGGTGCTTTGTAAATGTTAGGTTTCCCCGGTGGTGAGCTTTATCACTCAGTGGAAGTGGAGGGATGGGTGATGTGTTCGTTCATGTGGGTGGTGGAGGGGGGAACGGATGACGTCACGGACTTACGGTGACATCCTTGCCGCTGTTAGAGTCCGAGGTTCAGTGTTTTGTATTCCTTGTCCCCAACACAGACACGTTAACGAATTCCTTCGTGTTTCTTTCTCTCCCTCCTTACGCTGCCTCTAAGGGGAATGCCTGTGCTATGAAGGCTACATGAAGGATCCAGTACACAAGCATCTTTGCATTCGGAATGAATGGGGGACCAACCAGGGGTAAGTGAGGGGATGGCACCGCTGCCAGTCCCCAGATGTCATCACTCTGTCACACAGGCCTGACGTGCAGCCACCACGTGTAGGGAGACAGAGCTGAAGGGTGGTTACGTTCTGCACAGCGCATGGGGAGAATGTCACGGTGCATTTCCATATTTATACCATCCCAGTGACGTCCCTTTCAGCTTTTTCTCCGTTGACGAGTGCAGAGATGACGCCTCTGCCTCGCAGCCCTCCAGCTGGGGTGGGAAAGCCAAGCTGTCCCTCTCTTCCGAGTCGCGGCACTGCCTGCCACGGGGACGCCACTGGCAGAACGTGGCTGTGGAGCCACGCAGGCTCCCGTGCAGCTCTCCCAGGGATGCCAGGCTTTGTGAGACTCACATGAGTGGAAACTTGCTTTCACGGGGACTGTCAGCAGGGGTGAATTGCAAAGACTCAGGGTGTGCTTGGTGTTGAGTAAGAGTATATATATATATATATATATATATTTTTGCCTGATCCTCAATTACCAATTCTCTGTGAGACCTTTGCTTTCCCCTAAGCATGTGTGTCTGGGATTTAAAAAGTTACCTTATCTAATTGCTGCTTTATTTTTTTCCTTTTTGGTCTATGAATTTTTTGCGTGATGTACATAGTATCAATTATATCATTTTAACCATTTTTAAGTGTACAGCTCAATGGCGTCCCGTGCATTCATGTTGTAGCGCAGCGATCGCCACTGCCATCTTCTGTCGCTGTGTCAAACACCTCTGTGCTTTGTTTCGGGTGCCGAGAGCTTGCTGCCTGCGTTGGCTGGGCTGCGGAGGAGAAGGGAAGGAGAAAGGGCTCCATAAACACCAACTCGTAATCGCAGTCAGTGGGACAGGGAAAACTAGAAATCAAGGCAGAAGCCACCTGAGAGTGCTTGCTGAGTGCGGACTAGGGACGTGGGTGCGGCCTGACACGGTGGAAGAGGGAGCCACCGGCCTTTCGCTCCTTGTCGTGGGGACTCGGCCCCCACGGCGTGCTTCTGATGGGACCCAGCCTAGAATATTGAATGTAGTTCTGGACTCGCAGAGCGATAAATATGGAGACAAATGGGTGAGAGTTTGGAGAAGAGCAATAAAAATGATTGAAGAGCCCAGGGGAGTGATTGATGACGAAGGGAGAGAACTCAACTCGCAGAACTTGGCCAGCTGATGACTAAGTCCGGGCATGACAGATGCCCGTAGACGTTAGGAGAGGGCCGATGTTCTGGAACGGGTGGGGGCTGAGGGACAGGGACAGCGGAGAGTGAAGGTAGAGGAAGGAAACCGGAGTCACGGGTCAGGAAACGCGGGGGAGTCGGGTGCCCTGCAATTCTTCTGTTAGCGAAGATGAAGGCTTGCTCGTTCCCGCTGAGCCAGAGGTGGCGTCAGAGAGGCAGCCCGCGAAATAATGTGGGCAGGAGGGTCGATGCCGAGGAGCTGGCTGCTTGTAGAAAGGATCGGCCGGGAGGGCAGAGGACCCGGCTCGCAGATGTCACTTAGGGTCTGAGTAAGAGGGTCCCTTGCTCTCTGCCCCCTGAAATAGTCGCGTAGTTTCTGGGGAGCCAGGCTCTTTGCTTGGGTGAGGGCTGAGGATCTCGGCTGGCGATGATTCTTGTTGAGTAAAAATATTGTAAAGGGTGATGGATAACCGGCTATCTCTTAGCCTGCAAACTTCTTGCTGAAGGAAACAATGACAAAATATCATTTCGCCTCTTGCCCTGAGTGATCCACCACGCTGGCTCTCCGCGGTGATTGGATTTGGTGGCTAATGGCTCAGGCCTCCACATCCCCTGCCTGATAGACAGATCATGCGACGACGGGCCTGACTTCACTTGGTAATTGCACCGGGCCTCGTCGTTCCCTCTGGCCGTGTGTAGAGACAGTCTTAGGATGCAGACAGGAGCCTCCAGGGAACGGTGGAGGCCCCACGTTAGTGTCATTTAAAATCAGACAGGCTAAAGCACTGAGTTACTGACTGACAGGAACATTAGCCCCAGGAAACAGACAAGGAGACCTAATCTGTCATTTCCATCTCTAATTTCCATTATTCTCTGATCATCACTGTCTACGAGGTCTCATTTTGGACACTAATAAAATAATGGAGCAACTGTTAGAAGGGGGGGAGAAGTGACTATCTTGAGGATAATGGAACCAGGAGTGATAAGCAGCATGAGTTTATATGTATATAAAATAGTGCCAGACAGATGACTGCATTTTCCTCATAAAAATGACAAGATAAATGAAAAGTGGAAGATGTCGTACATCTTTATTTAAATCCGAGATCCGATGCCACACTTCCCTAAATGATTCTTACAAAATTAATCTAAATTGACTTGAAGGTGAAGATTGTCACCTGAATTGGTAACTGCCTGGCAGATGGCCAACTAATGATACGTATTGGGGCATTATGGGAAAATCAGGGGTCGGCCTCATTTTTCTGAGTGTTTTATTTAATGTTCCAGAAGGTGCAGGTAAGCATCACGTGGGAGTATTTATGTTTGCACTTAGTAGCCTCGTCCTGCATACATTAAAATGGCTGAGCATTCTTTTGAAGTAGAGCAGGCGGATCCTAGGCCACTAATAGTTTGAAGGAATGCCTTTGGGAAAGACCTAGGTTAATGTACCTGGAGACAGGTAGCAATAAGCATTCATGAGTTTCAGACACGGGAGGAAGTTGATCAGGGACACTAACACGAAAAATTACAGATGGATGATTCTGTGCGGCAGAGGGGTTACACCTTCATCCAGCCTCTGCCTCGTGCTCGGTTTACCTAGACCCGCCCGTGGGGCTGTGTGGTGTGTGCATGTGTGCACACACCCTGGGTTGTTAATAGAAATCCTCTTACCAGTACACACCATTTATTCTCTCCCTTGTTCATGTTTTTCACACATATTCTCTCCATTACCTACTATGGCCAGGTAAGCGAGGCTGCTAATTGTAAGAAGAAAGATTTGGTATCTGCTGTGGAAGAACTAGTATCTAGGCAGATAAATGGGCACATAACAAAAAAATTATAGCAAATTCTAAGAACTATTAAAGATGTAAGCAGAGGTCTGTGAGGTTACAGTTTAAGGGGTGACTTATGTAATATCAAAGAATCTGGACTGGGGCTTCATGGAGGAGCTAGATTCGAGGTCTTCTACTTAATGGCAACAAGGGTAATGCTAAACCAAGGGGACAGCCTGTGTCAAGGCATGGAGACAGAAGCAGCATGGTTTTCCAGGAATGGAAATAAATAGCTCAGTGCACATTAAGAATGCAGTGACAGAGACAGAGGCTGAGCAGGTGGGGAAAGACTAGATCTCCACAGGCTCTTGCTCCTGGACGTTGGGGCTCCAGGCATCTGTCTCCAGAACTGTTAGCAGGACGGAGAAGTTCCAGGGTGTCTGTATATTTGGTGGGATATTCCCTTACATTATATTTCTGAACCCCTCAAAATAATATAAGATAATCCTAAAAAGAAAACAAAAACACAACAAAAACTCACAAAACCTCTTGAGAGTATCTACATTTTTATGGATCTGGAGTCTTTAAGTAAAGCAGAGTCCTGAAGTTATCCTGTGGATGAGAGTTTTCAAGACCAAACAGCAAAGAATGACAGAGAATTGGGGACCATACGTGCAAGGCGTGTGAATCAAGGGGATTGCAGCCATTTTTCGCTGACGCTGGTTCTTCCAAAAATGGCCAAGGAGAAGCGAGGCGGGTGAGGCATCGGTTGTGGATCTGAGTGGGGAGGTCAGTCACTGTAGCTTACCCAGGTGACAGGCTCCAGGTGGCAGATTGTAAAGTCACTGAACTCTTTGCACAAGAAGCTCCTATTCACTAAAAGAGAACCTAGCTTCAGAAAGATGTAACACAGTCATGGGCGACAGATTTCTCATGAGTTATTAAAAGAATATGCATGTTTGAGGTTACATCCTGGGTCTTTGAGATTGGCAACAAAATTATTCCCTGCCACAGCCGCCCTGGGACTCTGTTGCCCAGCAGAGGGCCCGGGATAGAAGGGTCCTACCCCGGCCTGCGCTTTGCCACGTCTCTGTCTAACCTGCATGAATCCACCGAACAGCACCTCAACCTCCCACCTCCGAAGCTGCACACACACAGCCAGGCTCTGTTAGGGTCTGTTTGATATTTGTTTCCTAGAGCAACAAGGAAACAAATTGAAAATTTTCACAGATGAGAAATGAAAACAATAAATGAGGGTGGAGGAGGCAAGAAAGATTGATTTACATGGAGATATTCAAGGAGGAAAAACAAATTTATTTAGTTACTTTAGAGAATATTAAGAAAGGCTATAATAGTGGGTTTTTTTGTTAAATTAAAAGTATACCCAAGGGCCTCTAGATACATTTTCCAGAACACCAGTATTAGATTAAATTCATGCATGTGAAGATTCCCGGTAAATAATAGTCTGATTTCTTATTCTGGCATCTCAGAGACAGAGGGCAGCTCCAAGGAGATTCCGCTCTAGAGACCTATCACATATCACTCGATTTCAGCGCTGAAGGATGGTGATAGAGCAGTAACTCATGAGGTGGGGAGGGACCCGCTGTGGAAAATGAACGGGCGTTTCTCCAAGGTGTTGGAAACGGATGTCAGGAATGGCCCCGTTCATCAGGACACCTCCTCCTCACACCCCCCCTGCTTGGGAGTTAACACACTTACCACGACGTCTCTAAATTAGTGCACATCGCATGCATGCACGCATAATGCGCACACATGTACACACGTGCACACATTTACCCATGCACAGCCCACGCTGCCTTAATACATCCTCCCCGTTGTCCCAGGTGCCTGTCGTTCTGCCCTGTTTCTGCAGCTGCTCCCTGCTGCTCACGGGCCCAGGAGGGACTGCGGAGGGATTCTAACAGTGTACGGAGCCCATGTCCCCCACCATAGAATTCACTTTCCCCTTCCACCCCAGTACAAGGATGGCATTTGTCACGCTTGGCCTGGGTCTCTCTGTCTTGCTTAGAATGCATGCTTGGCACGAGGTGATTCTGTTCGGGGCTGCCTAGCTGATGCCCCCTGACATTTCCCTACAGACCGGTCACAGAACAGTGACCAGTATCCATGGGCTGGATGCCTTTGCCTCTGGGTCCAGGGTCCTGAGCAGAGACCAGTTTCCATGGATGATTCAAAATGACCCCAAGCCCATCCTCGCTTCTCCTGGCCCCCTAAAAATGAACGGGAACTTGCAGTCAGAGCGCGAACGCTGAGCCATAGGGCGGCAACAAGAATGCTGAGCCGCCGCTCCGATTCCAAGCCTGGTCTTGGGCAGTGTTTGGCCTTCTGTGACCTGCCCCATCTATTCAGAAGTGACTCAGATGGATTCAGACAGTCAGTCCTTTGACAGATGACATTTCCTGACTTTCTCTTGCCCATTTCCAGCTCATTATCTGGCTTTTATATCCCGGCCCACACGCCCGTGTCACTGATGCCACTCACCTTGCTCCAGCCCCTCAGACAAGATTTGCTGGCCAGCCTGCTGCAGCCCCTTTATCTCTGGGCGCCCTCCTCCCCCGCGGGCAGCCCGACCTCATTGTCTGTGCCCAGCTCTGGTCATTGCCAGCCATGCCCAAATGGGATTATCTTCCCATTAGCTCTTTCTAGTCTCCTGCCCTCTGTTTCTGAGTGAGGGGGGGTGTGTGTATGCATGCGTGTCACTTTCTCTAACTATTCCTAACTTACTCCCGTATCCCTAACAAGGGTCCCCAGGGCATCTGTATGGCCCTTTACGTCTGGCTCTTTTCTTCCCTCCCTTTTCCTTTACCTCCGTCTCCTACTCTTCCCCCAGGAGTCCATGGATGTGTGACTTTTCTTTTACCCCACCAATTTCAATGTCAGAGCAAAGGAAGGGAGCTCTTAGAATCCAACCTAAGGTTCCCAGGTCCTTCCCTCCCCAGAAGCCCCTGCTGTAACCTGATTCCAGCTGAAATATTGCCCCAGAGAAAGAGAGTGGACACCTCTCTGGTGCTCAGACAGGAACTCGGGGGTGGAAAGTGGAGCCCCACCTACCTGGACCTCCGGGGCCCTGCCTGATGGGATCAGGTCACCCAGTTGGCTCAGGAAACTCCACACTGTTCTAGAGTTTTTCTCAAGTGAAACTGGTTTAACTTGACCCATTTGCACAAAAAGTGTGGTTAGTCAGCTGGGCACAGAGGCACACTTCGTTTACGGCAGAAAAACAGCTGGCTGGGGAAGCAAGCAAGGGCCCGACCCTAGCTCATGCGCGCCACAGCGGGAGAGATGTGACAATGGCTGTGTCTGTCCAGATGGGCACCTTTCCCTATTTCGCATGGATGCTTGGTGAGCTAGTGCCGACCCTGGCTGTGTCCTTTCAGGCGATGCCCTTTTCTCAGGATGACACACGAGCAAAATGTGCCCTAGTAAATGTGACTCCCTAATGCCAGTTCATGGAGCAGATACTTAAGAATCATCTGGGGAGCATATTTAAAATACTGATTTCCGATCTACCCCCAAAGATTTTTAAAGTCATTGGTGTGGGAAAGGGCCCGGAATTGGTGCATTTGACAAGGTCTCCCAGTGATTCTGAAGCACAGTCAGGCTTCCAGAACCTTGTCAAGCAAGATGTCTCATCTCCTCGGGAAGGCATGTCTTACCAGAGGGCCATCCCCTCCTATGAAAAGAAGAAGCGGTTTGTGAACTAGGGGCTGAGTACATCCTAAAGGATCCCTGCATTTTACTGATTGGAAATAGGGGGACAGAGAAGTGAAGACACTTGTTCAGGGTCACGTAGCTGATGGCCAGGCTTTATAGTGACACGTGGGTAGTGGAGGTAACTCAGTCGGGTAAATTCAGATTTCGGCGAGAGCTCAATGAGAAGAGAATATGACAGTCTGGCCATCGGTGATCCGCTGTTGATGAGAGGTGGAATTCTGTGGTCCCCACCTGCTTCTCTGCATCGTTGTCCCCCTGGGACTGAGGGGACACGTCTTTACCCACCCTTCCCCCAGTGACAAGCATCTGCAGACCCCCTATAGTACTTCCCACCCCCAGAGGAGGGTGCAGCCACCACAGTGTTCTCTCTGATGGGTGCAGTCATGGCACCAGGAGACTTATTTTAAACAGTGCCGGAGGCGGGAACACTCATATTTCCTGCAGCATGACCACCAGGGTGAAAAAAAAATCAACCTCAATTTACCCTCCCATCTGCTCAAGAATGGAAGATAAATTGTTTCAATTTTTATAGAAATGAATGTTTTATGTCTTGCCCATGCTTCCCAGATAGGGCGCTGAATTTATATATTCTACCGAATGCGTGGATATTTTCCACGAGGAATGCTCTCTGGACCGGTAGCTTCCTTGGGTTTCGGCCTAAGAATACCAGGTCCAGGAACACTGTGACTTCCCCGTCTTGGGAGAGCTTGGCTATTTATCTTTTTTCTTTAAAACAAATAGAAAAAAATCCACTCATTATTCCAAGCTCAGAGAAAACTCCCATTACCATCGTGATGTATATCCTCCCAGTTTCTTTTTCTATGTATCGGAAGTTTTGCTCCCCCCCCAATCCTGTATATATTTTTGTTCACTTGCATAATTTAACAGTGAGAATGTGTCAGTTGTATAATCACAAAGTTTAGGGGGGAAGATAAAGAAGGGAGTTTTAAAAGTATCTTTGTGGTACATTGTTTTTCTCAAAACTTTTTCTATGGGGAAGTTATTCTTAAGGTTTAACTTAACGCCCTCATTTTAACCTGATTTTGGAGGAAATGAGAAGGTAGTTCAGGGTCTGGCATTTAGGTAAAAATCCTCTGATGTGAGGATGTCTGTAAGTCTGTGTAACAAAGGGCTGAATGAATGCCAAGCGGTGACCCTCACATTCAGCATAGTATTTACTGCAGTAAAACTCAAGGTCACTGAAGCCTCTGAGTAGCCCCTTACATAATGCATGCTAATCGCTGTCGTTTATTAAGCATGTAATGCTGGGCTCAGTGGTTTTTCTTAATATCATCACTATTCTGGATAAAAATCCTGCAAACTGGTTAAGAGGTAAGCAGTTCACAGTGTTTCTGCCACCTCCCATCTCTGTGAAAGCAATTTCAGTAAAAGTAATCTTGAGGTTGATTCTTCCTAGAGAAGCATTTTGTAGTCTTGTTCAAACGTTCATACTATAATTATCTTCTCCTAATTTTAACTTTAGAGAACTTCAGAGCTTGGAGAGCAAACATTTTGTCATTGCACATTTTGGATTTTTTTATTTCATCTTTTTCCTTTTTGTAAAAGCAGTGCATGTAATTGGTAGGAAAACAACACGCAACAGCTGGAGGGAGAAAATCCACGCCACCTGAAGCGCCATCCCCTGGAGAGAACGTGTTCTGAACTTTTGTTTGTTTGGGTGTAATATTTTTTTATCCCAAATCGCATCATTTCTTTATATCTCTTGCTTTGTCATGTAGCTGCACATATTTCTGCACACACATGTGTACATATCTGGGTGTATATAATGGGAAAGGTGCCTATTATTATTTGAGGCTCAGTACTAAGGTGACCAGAGTCACAGAGTGGAGAACAGATTGATGCCAACATCTAGGCTCTTTTCATTAAACCGTGATGCAGCGCAGCAATTGGATTAATCTTTTCCTTCCCTCATACTCTCCTTCCCACCAAGTTTATTAATCTTCCCACCAGGTTTTCCATGCGGAGAATAGCATTGTTGGCTTGAGGAGATATAGCCCAAACCAGGCTTTCCAGTTGAGGTTTGCCTTTGGGTCTGAGACACTGGGATGCAGGAGGGTGCCCAGGTTTCTGTTGTGCAGAACAGTGAAAGAAGGCTCTGAACAGCTGCTCAAAGCCCTCCAATGTCGCTCTAGCCCAATCAGCCAGGGAGACAGAGGATCCCCATGGGGCTGTCGAGACCACAGTTGTCAGCCTGGACTTCCTCTCACTTTGAAATACAGCTGGACCCCCTTGTTTGTAACCACATGAGACGGGTGACTTTAAACGGAGTGAGTGCTCCCCATTGTGGGATGGCAGCAAACAGGAACGGACTACGTACCAGGAGAAGCCTGTCTGGGGTTGAGTTCATGTCAGTGAGCCTTGGGACTTAGCTTGCCTGGTCCTATAGCACTCCCCATACTCTATACTCTGGCCTTCAGGTGCAGTAGGAATAGTAGTGATATTAATATTAGTAATAATAATAGCTGACAGTCGTATACTCCTTTTGATGTACTAGCTACCCTTCTAGGTACCTATCGTGTACCAACCAATTTCATTCTCATTTCAACACTGTGAAGTAGAAACTATTACTGTCCTTATTTTACAGGTGAATCTACTGCACACTGAAGCAATACTGAGAGTCTCATAGGCAAGAAAAGGGAATTTTGGTCCCTAAAGAAAACTTTCTCTTGCCAAGCTCCTCAAGGGCTACTGTTCTGAGTCTCAAAATGAAAGCAGGAGAGAAGCTGCAATTCAGCCGTGACACTCTGGGGGCAGGGGATCTGGGAAATGGGTGCCTAGATTAAAACAATGACAAGTGTGTGGTGTGCAGTTAAGTGTCTCTTTCAGAATGATGCAGAATCCTAGGGAAAGTGACAAGTCGGGAGGGACCTAGCTCGAGGCCCTCAACACAGTGTCATTGGCTGTTACCTAATCCAAGGAAACAAAGAGGCACCCAGACACATCCTGGGGTCCCCAGGCTGATAGCTATCTGGGGGGGGGCAGGCGTCTGTTGCTGAGGAGCTCTGCGCTGTGACTAGTGTGAAGTCATGGCCATGGGCTCCAGTCGAGACGGCCCACTGTAACAGGGCATGGGGCATGGGGCATGGCCCAGCCCGCACTGTGGACCCTGTGCAGCATCACATTTGCCTATTTACTGGTGCAAATGTGTGAGAATAAAACACCTGGGCAGATCCTTGCTATGGGCAAAGATTTCAGAGCCCTGTCCAGTGGGTCAGGAGGGACATGGGCACATATGAAGGATGGGCCATCCATTTTCCCAAGTTACTGGGTCTAGGGAGAAGGTAGCTTGGGATATGATCAGAGGTTTTTTCTGGATATTGTGAACCTGACTTCACTTAATGATCTTGGTCAAACTATTTCACCCTAGCCAGCAGGCTGTGGCCACCTCACTTCCAAGAGGATTGACGTTCCCCTGCTCACATTTTTATCTGTGTGGGAGGCAGCGGGTTCATAATGTAAAGAGCACCAAGTTGTTGTCAGACACACTTGGCCTCAAATCTTACACCATCTCATTTCTTCTACTTCAAAGCACTGTCCTTTGGCTAGCTTCATAACTTTTTTGAGCCTGTTTCTTCATCAGTAGAAATAATAATAGTATCTACTTTACAGAGTTGTTATAAGCATTATTAAGAAAACCTAAGTAAAACATGTCGTATAGCATAATGTTACATGAAACTGTGTAAGCACTCAGTATGTGAAGGCAGTAAGTGTCCCATCAGTGATATTTTGCATTGGTCAAGGCCTCACTGATGTTTTTTGAACCGCCACCCACTGTTGTGATCTTAACCTCAGTTTGACACGATGGGTTTAGAATAACCCACCTCTAGCATGTAAATTCCACAAGGGCATAAACACTGTCTCATATATCATTGTATCATCCTACCCTAACACACTGCCTGGCACATCGTAGGTGCTCAACAAATATTTGTTAAATAAATGAAGAAACATGCCCGTCTTTGGGCAGGACTTCCACAAACTCTGTTTTCTGATCATTGGATCTTTAGACTCCCTCCGGAGAGTGGCGAATCACCTCCCCAATGTCAGTAAGAATATTAGCTGAATCACTGACAATTCTACATGCTCAGAGCTGGGAGCCCTCCTCAAGGTCACCACTTGGCACCTGGTGTAAAAATCCCGCCTACAGCCTTTTAGCAGATGCCACCAAACAAAGTTTGAACACCCTGTGATGGGCTAGATTCTTTGAAAAGGTAGCTTACTCCATTGTTGTAGTGCAGATCCTCAGACAGCTCTTTAGGCTCAGCCAAAATACATTTTCCTATAACTTGCACCTCTAAGGGCAGCTCCGCCCTTTGGAACAATAAAGAATATGTTGATTTGCATCTTCTGTGCTGAGGACTGGTAGCATATACGGTGCCTTGTGTGGATTCGAGCATGGGGTGGGTGCCTGTGTGCAAACGGGGTCACCATGTATGGGGCGACTACGTGGTGATGTTCAGGTAATTGTGACAATTTCCTCACCAAGCCTTCTCTTCTGAATATACCTAATTCCGTCAGCTTTCCTTTAGGCTGCAAGTTTTCTAAGAGATCCTACTGTTTTCTGCATCTTCCGAGTTTGCTGCTATACCTCTCAGGTGATGTTGCACAGGACTGATCAAAGCACCCTAGAGCTTGTATCCTGCCTGTTTCTTCCTGTGCGTTTTCTATTAATGAATTCTAAGCTAAGCTTGTATTGGGTCCTTTAAAAAAAGAGTCACGGTGATGGCCAACTAAGAATCTCTGTCAGAGGGACTGCTGTCAAAAAGAAAGTACATTCAAGACTGGATTCAAATGTCTTAACCTAAATTCGGGTCTTATATAAAACCCTATTAAATTTTAGCTTGTAGCACGCTGAAATCCTTGGGATCTTGACTGTTATCCTGTGTATTAGCTATCCCTCCTCCTTTATGTTATCTGTGAATTTAATGAACTCACCTTCAGTGACCTTCTCCAAGTATCTGATGAAATTGTTAAAGAAAATACTACCAAGCCCTGCAGCCACCGGAGACCTTCCTATGGGTTGACCTTGACCCCTTAGTTGAAACTTGTTAGTTTTGTTGTTTAACTACATAGGAATTCACCCAATCTACAATCATTCAGGCCACTTATGTCTAACTAGTCCATATAAAAGATTTTGTCAAGTGTCTGGCTCAGAATGGGTACTCAACGCATCTTCTATTCCAGTGAATGAATTCCTCTCTGAAACCAAGGTAGGGGTCCTGTGGCACCCTTTGAAATGCCGACCTAGAGATGCCATCAGAAATGGTCATGGGCTCAGCTTGGGACTCCTCCTTGTCAGTGAATTCCTTCTAGCTCGTAGATACCTTTATATTCTTGATTTTTAATATTGATCCATCCCCTTTCCCTAAAGAGCTCAAAACTGATAAAAATTTGCCTCCACACTTTCCATGTGGCCCTTAGGTCATCTTTTCTTTTCGTTCATGCAGGTTTCTTTCTGCTGCTACTTTTTTTTAGCATCTATTTTTTTTTTTTGCTGAATTTACTCCCAGGCTATAAGTTTTTGTTTCTTCAGTGTCTTCTGTTTATCTTTTTTTTTTTTTTTTAATCTTTTTTTGGTGCAACCTCCTCTTGTGGTTTAGGAACAATCTGCTATTTTCTCAGTAAGGACCATCTCCATGTGGCAGAGAGAGCTCACACATGGGTTAATCTGCCCATGAGCTCAGTAAGTTCTGCGCCACATCTCGGGAGCTTTGTTCAGCTGGATGTGCTCAATGACCAGAGAATCTGCCTCCCTACCCTGAACTTCAGCAATACTCTGCATTATTGAGCATGGGCAGCAAACATTCAGCATTTTGGGGGGGGGGCCACTGACTCTCTGTCCAGCCCCACTGTGTGGCCTTGGCACACCTACCACTCCACATTGTAATGACAGAATGGCACACATTGCTTCTGTGTGGTGACATCCTTCAGCTACTTGGTGGCTTTTCTGATATACATATCCTTGATGGCCTGGGCAGTTTCCCGAGTCTTCTTAAAATGAACATGGAGATTCGAACCTCTTGATTTGCTGGATTTTCTGGGGTTTTCTGGGTTAAATGAATAGTGAACCATTTTCAGAGGTCACCTCGGGCCGCCCCCCCGGAAGAGCAGTTCATGCAGTTCTAGCTCATTGCGAGTGTTGCTTTACCAGGAGTTCTAATGATGTGACTTTCAACAGGTTCCTGCTCGATAAGTGAAAGAAAAGGTGGTAACAGTAGCTAATAGTTCCCCAGAGTTTATGGTTCTGGCACATGTCTAAGAGCTCTCTACATGGTACTCTTACCACAACTCTTTGAAGCTATCTTTTTTCCAGATGAGGAAACTGAGGCATAGAGAAGTTTGGTAACTTGCCCAAAGGTTGCACCATAATAAGTGGCATAATTAGGATTCAGACCTAGGCAATCTGTCTGGAGCCCATGCCCTGGGCTCTCAGGGCACCACCTGTACTCAATGGACAAGCAGACCTGTGGGTGGCAGAAGCCCCCTTCTTGTCTGTCTCGCCTCCCCTGTACTCCCTCCTCGGATATACAGCGTACTGTGAGTCAGACAGCTGGTCTGACAGCAGGCAAGATGGTCAGAATTGCCCTCCAGCCCAGCCCGTGTTCTCAGTTCTCCAGCTATGGGGGACGGAGCCGGTGTGATCATCTCTCCACTGTCAGGCCCTGAATGGGTCTTCCTCGCAGGTCCTAGATGCATTTGCAGGTTGAGAGAAGCCTGTGGAGGGGTGGAGTTCAGTTCAAAGGAGTGAACTGCTCCAGGCATCAGTAAAGTACATTTAGAGAGATATTTGGAGTGTTCCATAGGAGCATGGGGAGGAGACCCGTGTGTCACGGGCTTCTTTGCCGGGTCAGGCACTCTTTCAGGTACTTTATATCTGTCACCTTATTTTCAATAATAATAGGCAATATTTTCTGAGTGTTTTCTGTGTGACAGGCGTTATGTAAATGCTTTACGAGTGTTCATATCATTCCCTACTCACGTCTTACAGATGATGGAGCCATGGCACACACAGGCCCTGTAACACTCCAGAGCCCACAGTAGAGTTGGAAGGAGGTAGAATGACCCTGTGTTTCACCTCTGGCCAGCTTGGGTTTTTATGGGGGGGTGGGGGACATTGGTTGGGTTTTTACTTTTCTCTTTCGCTGTCAACATCAAAGTAGTTATCCTGTAAACACTCCTCTGCCTCTTCTGCTCTTCAAAAGCTTGTCCCTCCCTTCCCCAAACTGTGCTTTCCACCAGGCAGACAAGGGGTTGTGGAGAGCGCCAGCCTAAACTCCAGTCTCTTGCTTAATTACACTGCAGTCAGATTTCCCACAAAAGCCCCTAGCGTGGCAGGATGCCCTCTTTGAAGTCATTAGTCTTCACAGCAGGGAAAGCACATCATCAAAGACTCTGTTTCCCGGCAACCCCTGCTGTGCCCTTGTGCCACGGAGGATTTCTGAGGGGAGAGAGGAGGGCCTGCGCGTGCATTCAGGCCGCTGTTCCCTCCTCTGGTCCTGAACCGCTATTCCTTTGAACTGAAGCCCAGGGAGAGGGCTGGTGATGCTATCGCAAACCCTCTCCCCATTCTTTCAGTTTCAACCGCTTTAGCAATTAAACTTGCTCGGGCCCGGGATGTGGAATGTAGGCCACGGTTAAGGTTCCAGCTGGTGATCTAAGGCGCTGTGGAAGGGGGGTTGGGAAAGGAAAGAAAGTGCCTCTGAGGCTGTAGATACTGAGAATGTACTTGATAACGGCTGTGGGCAATCTGCTGTGAAGTTAAAATTTTCTGTGTGTGTGTAAGATGAGACAGAGAGACAGACAGACAGAAAACTTTGGATTTGACTCAAACAAACCTAGATTTTCATCCCAGCCTTGCTCTTCTTTCCCATTTGCCTGGGTAGCCTATTTATCTCTGACTTTCAGTGGCTTGATCCCTTGGCAGTCCACTGGCTATGGTAAATGAAATGTTTAACAAAGCCACTTACTTATTAGACCCAGATTTTTAGATTTCAGCTGAACTTGGGCTTTAGATTTCAGCACTGAAGTCCTGCACCTCGGACAGACTTGCTCTATTTTGGAAGGTCAGCTGGTGGAGCAACGTCATGGGAATCTTAAAGGGGGTGATTGAGTGCAGATCTCTGGGGGCCCTTGCTGAGAACCAAGGAATGCCGCTAGTGGGTGCCAGCACTGAGCATCGAGCATCGAGCATCTCTTCTCCACGGCTCTGACGCATTGGCCCCTCACACACAGAGTACCATCCTCATCACCACTCTCTCGGGCCAGCACTTTACCCCTCACCTGTACCACCCTGGTAGGCTGCTCACCAGGCCCCCTGCCCGCTGACTTGTCCTCACATTCTTCCCTCCTCCCTCCAGGCACCAAAAAGACCTAAGCAAAAGAGCTCTTTATTTTACATACTGCTCCAAACTCACCAGTGAAACTTATGACCCTGCAGAATAAGTTTAGAGTTTCCTAAGGTGGTCTGCAGGCTCTTTCTGACTTGGTTCCTGCCAACCCTTTCAGCCCCATCATCTCCAATCACTCTCTTCCCAGAATTTTATGTTCCAGTGACATCTAATCTGTTGTAGAGCCTAAATGTGCTCCATGCTGTATGCCACATGTCTGAGCGTTTGTTGGATGTGGTGTGCCTGGGATGGTTTTTCCTACTCCCTTCTGTAGCCCAAACTCCAAACTTTTCTGGCTACTCCCTACCTCCTGTTGAAGTCTGCGTTCAGATAGTCCCCTCGGAGATAAACACCTGATGCTACAAAGTCTTTACAAAGTGGCCCTCTTCTATGATCCTGTGACCCCATCATACCTGCGTTGTTTTTACACCGTAATTGTAATGATCTGATAGCTCTATAATCATCTGTTCCCTTATCTGCCTCTGTCCCTACTATCCTCACTTGTTGGAATCCCCTCAGGTTCAGAACTGTGTCGTGTTCATCCTTGTAACCATACGGCATTTCCCCGTCACATTCAGTATTAGCACTAAATATATGTTTGTTGAATGACTAAGTGATGGTTGCATGTGGGGTCATATGTGCAAGTCCTATGGAAACCTCTGCATGATTTTCTCCATGCATCTTCTGGTGCTTAGATCTCTCTATCCACAAAAGAGAAGTCAGCTTATTTATATTTAATATTAAGCATGATGTTCTTTTCTGAGTTAACTCATCTACCTCCCAAAAGCCAGTAAAGCAGGATACATCCATCATTCATTCATTTGAAAAACATTCACCTTCCATGTCTCAGGGGTTGTTAAGTGCTTGGAAAAAAAAAGAGATGAATAATAATAGCCAACAATTGCATATCATATGCTAGGCGCTTTTCAGAGAACTTAATATGAACTCATTTAATCTGCATAACAACTGTACGAAGTAGGTACTATTACTAACTACCCTTATTGTATAGTTGAAGAAATTGAAGAGCAGAGACTATCCTAGCCGGAGTACCCTAGAAACAAAGCTTATATGCTAAGGCTTTTGAGGAAGGTACAACTCGAGCAAGAGTGAGGGGGAAAAATAATTAAGAGAGGGAAGGGAGAAAAGCAAAGACAGGTAATACATTATTAGTAAGCTGGCCACCATGTTTGAGAAGCCAGTTTTTGGATACAGAGGATGCGATATAAAAAGTATGGAAATCTTTGCCTTCGAACAGTCCATGAGAAGGGAGAGGAATTTATGTACTGGTTCTTTCCACTCCCGAGTTCTGATGGGGATGTTAACTTTCATGAGCACCCTCAGTGTTAGAATGAAGGAAACCTATACTATCCACTTCCTACACTCACACACACACACACACAACTCCATCCAGATAAGGCTCTGATAGGGGATAAGCTCGAGTGAGGAAGTGAGGAATTTCCATCAGAATTAGGATGAAAATTCACATTTGGCAGAGATCAGTGTGTAATGTGCAGGAAGTACAGGACATGAGAGTTGATTATAGGAAAGTTGGAGACTGACTGTAAATATTGTCTGTTGAATGAATGAATGAATGAGTGAGTGAGTGAGTGATGAATGAATTGGTTGAATGAAAAGTGGAGACGAATGAGAGGATTGGGAGGAAGCATCTGGAAGAGTGATTGAGACAGGAACGATAGAGGGACCCAGGGAAGTCCTGAAATAGCTCCACTGATAACCAGAGCATTAATGCAAGTGGGATGATGTCTGTGGCCCAGGCAAGTGGACAACGTGGTAGAGCCCCCACTGACCCGGGTTAGAACCGTCAGTTGGTGTTGGTGAGATGGATGCAGCCAGACTACAGCAGGTGGTTCTCTGGAAGGAGAGTTTTCCTGGGGGAGCTCCGAGGGTGTTTTGGGCAAGGAAGGGGGAGAGAAGGTAGTGTTTAAGGATAGCTATTATGCTTCTCTTTACTTCTAATTCCTATTCCGAGAAAAGCTTCCCGTAACACTCTTGATTTCCTGTCTGGCTTCCCATCTCCGCTGGAGTGAGTGTGCAAGTCCTCCCTGGGGTCCCATCGCCCGCGTGTAGCCAGATGAGAGCTCGGCTCGGATGGCTACTGGTGTTCTTGTCTGTCCCCCAGGCTCTACAGCAGTGGCAAGCTCCTTCAGGACACGGACTGGACCTTTCTCGTTTGAGCCCCTCCAGCCTGGTTTGTCTGTCTGTGATGCTAGCCCTCTTGGTCACGCAGTGTAGGTGTCCAGGGAACATCACCTCCATAACGACATCCGTGAACGAATAGGCCCGATGGCGGAGAGCTCCACTGTGGCTCTTTCAGAGAAGAGAGACGGAAATAGTCCTTGCCCTTCCGAGCCTCTCTCTATTCTTACACCTACCCCCAAAGCAATACCCCATAATAGAGACTGCAGCAAAGATCAGCTGAGAAGAGACAACAAATCTTACGGGGAAGAGAGAAAGTGAGACAAGAGCTGCTTTTGTCATTTTATTCTGGACAGTTGAGAAGGATGCTCTCCAGTCCCCCTCTGCTGCCTTTTCATGTAGTAGCCACAGGGGCCCAACTAGGGCTCCTTCACGAGTTTGGAAGCAGAAATCTCACTCTCACAGGTCATCTTTGTAACTCTTTCACGATGTTCAAGGCATCAGTTTTTTTCTTAAAGGCAGGTTTAACCCAGGAGGTCACTTTTTCAATTTTCCTCCATCTCCTCCAGACCAGTATTTAACACTAGGGAGAAGCAATGAATCTGGACGAGATCAATTTCAATTCCCTTCTTTTGGTCCAATTTAGATGCTGGGGGAATGTTCTGATGGATAGCAGAAATAGCTGCCATTTGGGGGGCCCCTACTCTGTGCTTACCAAGAACTTTACTTACTCTTTACTTCCATGGTTCCCCAACTATGCACTAAGGGGGTAACACAGAAATCTTACTGGGGCTCTGCGAGATATTTTCAGTGGTTGAGGGAAACAGGGATATCTGTCAGATACCACACAAACTACTTTCAGTTGTATGGGTGTTATTTTTTCAAATGGTTCCTCAGTTATTAGGATACAAATACCTATTCAGTTGTTTGGACCTAACTACTTAATAAATGAAAGCTGTAGATGTTTCTTTGGATGTAGGGGAGCTGTGAAAACTAAGTCACTGGGTGCTATGAGCTGAGCACATTTAGGAGCCTGTTTTTCATTCATACAGTGTCTCCAAGAAGGTTGGCATTATTTCCTCAAGCCTATCTCTGAGGATTCTAAGGAACAGAGGAGTCAACAAAATGACTTCATGGTCAAAGGGCTTGTAAGTGGTGGGGCCAAGGTTTGAACCCAAGACTGCCAGACCCTCAAGTCCTCGTGCCTCCGCAAAGTCACTCCACGGCAGAGACAATGAAGATTAGATCTTAGACTGTCAGGGCTAAAACAGGCTTCAGCAATAATCCAGTCTAGTCCTGGCCGGTGTGGCTCGGTTGGAGTGTCATCTCATGCACATGTACTGAAGGGGTAGTGAGCTCGATTCCTGGTCAGGACACTTACCTGGGTTGCAGGTCCGATCCCTGGTCAGGATGCATATGTGAGACAACCAATCAATGTTTCTCTGTCACATCTATGTTTCTCTCTCTCTCTCTCTCCCTCTCCCTTCCTCTCTCTCTGAAATCAATAAAAACATACCCTTGGGTGAGAATTAAATTTTTTTTAAAAATCTGGTTTAACTCACAGTCTGGCCCCGTCACGTGACTGGTGAGCAGCAGAATTCAGTGTAGGGCTCGGTCTCCTGACTTAAGGCTGCATGACCCCCTCTCCATCCTATGCTCCTGTCTCAGCCCAGCTTTGGACAACCATCATATTGTGCCCCAATTTTCATGATCGAAACGTTGAAGGTGCTTCATTACCTGAAGCACAGAGAAGTGAGGGGCGACAGGGAAGAGCACCAAGACTAATTGTGGCAGCACAGGGCTTGGTTTACAAGGACAGATGAGAAAAACAATCGTGCCATGTACAGTTTTGCTAAGCAAACAAACATAAATGGGAGGTGGTGGTGTCTATTAATATCTAAGTGGTATAAATGTCACAGGAAAGGGCAGAGAAGTTATTTACGGGATGTAACTAAGAAATTAAATTAGAAGGGGAAAGAAAAATTTAGGCTGAAAATGTGATGATGGTATTTAGTAGCTGGTGGGGGAGGGGCAGTGGAAGGCTCAGTGTTGCCTGATTTATGGAAAGTTGGGTTGGAACATGCACCAGGGACCATACCTGAGGGGATGGCTCTCCTGACCCCTGGGGTCCTCCTAGATAGTGGTTTCTATTTGCAGTCTCTATGGTGGTTTAGCAGCCCTAGTTTTTTATTTGCCTTCCACTGTGTTTTTTCCCTTTTCTGTAGTTTTTTCTGCCTGTTCATTTGTATCTTTTTCAGGCTCTTTTTCCCTTTGACTTTGGATTTGCTTGCTTCCCCCCCAGGGGTTCTCCCCTGGCCCACCTTGCTCTGTGTCTTTCTCTAGGACCTGGTGTATTCTGCTTTCTGGGCCATTAACGGCTCTTCTCTCTCCTTCCAACGTGGAAGATGAAACTTGCCACTCTGACAAAGAGGAAAAAAGCTCCAAAGTGACAAGGACAGCATTTTCCCTTTTTAGGGGGTTTTCATTTTAAAAGGCAAAAAAAAAAAAAAAGGCAGCCTCTTCCCCCTCCCCCTGCAGGTGTTCACGGCTTTCTGGGCTGAGAGTGTCAGTGGAGGGACAGGCGGATAAAACGCCGCTCCTTGGTTCGGATCGTCTCTGCTCTCAGGTTCCTGCCCAACCTCAGCTCCTTTTCACTGCGTTGTTCTGAAATCCAGGCAGAAAATGGTAGCATTAGCATTTTTAATAAAGGAAGCTGGAGAAGAGAGAGGCAGCTCAGGGACGCTGAATGGGGGTGAAGCCCAAACCCACCGACTGTCAGAATTCCCTCCTGGCGGAGGCACAGGCGGGGCAGGGGAGAGGCGGGCGGAGCAGCAGCCCCCTCAGAGCAGCATTCAGCCCCACAATCGACAATCGGAGCCCCGAGCACTGGCAGGCACAGTTGGGAGGTGGGAAATTGCTCGATTGACTTTGACTCAACTTGCTACCGAGGCCCAGCATTGGGAAATGTTTTCTTAATTTAGCCCATTTTGTCCGTCTTCCTGGGATGAGCCATTACGCGTCCATTGCTGGCAAGAATCATGGTCCTGGCTCCCCCCTTTTCTTCTCTTTCCTCCTCTCCCCGTGCTCCCCAGAAGGGGGAAGAAATAAGCAGGGGAGAAAGGGCCACGCGGCTTCTTGATTTAGAAAAAGGGAGTGACCCTCGGAGCCCAGGAGCAGCCGACAGCAGCTTTTCCCATTTCGTTTTTCTGGGGACACGAGTGCAGAAGTTGAATGGAGTTGCGAGGTGTGTGTTTTGTCCGTTCGGCCGTTCTACCTCTGCAGGACGAAGCTTAATTGGCTCCTTCCCACCATTGAAATAGAGAAAAAAAGATCTCCTTGCAGAGGTTAGGTCTCTGAAGAAAGTGGCAGTGATTAGATCTAGTGCCCCTGACAGCTGAATAAAAAAATGCTAAATAAGAATAAATTGAATGCCTACACCGGAGTCCATCAGGAGGCGACACGGATCCCGAACAGCAAAACGAGCTGTCTTGCCCGAGCTTTCTGCCCCCATGACACTTAGAACACTGTGAGAGTCAAAAAGTCGCAAATGCACCTTACTTTCCCAAACCCAATTCCATAGAGGGCCAGGGCCAAGTCAGAATTGGGGGGACACCCCATCCCCCTTGGGTTTCAGCCTCTTAAGTGCTTAAGATCCCATTGTTTGGAAAGTGTCGACCCAGATAATTGTAGACATTGCACCCAGTTAGCGGTGATGCTAATCCCATTGTTCAGAGCCTTGTGACTTTAACAAAAGAGTGACTATCACAGCCACTGTTCCTTACTAGTGAGAGCAATCGTTGTATCCTCATAGAGTGTGTGTATTTGTACAAACATGTGTCTGCCTCTGGGCTCTACACCTTAATGCTGTGCCTTGATCTCCTCCATCAGCGAGAACTTCCTCTTGTCCCTGGACTTATAGCCCTGACCCAGGACCTGGTGCCAAGGATGTGAATATACGTATAATTACTAACTGCAACTCTGAAAAACTTCCAAGATCTTTAAATCAAAATATCTTCGAAGAGTGAAAAGAGGCAAATGCAATTGTATCTCTCAGGTTCTTTCAAGGAATAAACGCTGCTTCCAAGTTTCATGTCCAAGGGTAGAATTAGTATCAGCTGGAGACTCTCACAAACACTTAGGTTTGCGTAGAATGTAGGTTTATACCCAGAGACAAGTTCTTTCAAAGGAGTCAGAAATTAGATTGGAAATTGCTTTGTTACTATACCTAGGGATAAGAGGGGTGTTTCCGCTGTGTCTGTTAATTTGCAAATAACCTGAAGTGAGACCTTCACCTTCAGGGTTCCCACATTAAAACTATCCTGGTCAACCATTTAAGCCTCAGAAAGGGAGGTTTTTCCCAGTGGCATCCTCCGCCAGCCATCCCTGCCTCTTCCTGCAGGTTTTGGCAGGGTCCTTGGTCCCCTTCTGTTAACTAAGTGGCCTGTTTCCCCTGGGTGATCTTTTCCCTCTCCCACAGTCTCAAATGTGATCTATACACTCCTGTTTTCCAAATCCGCATCGCCAGCCCAGATCTCTCTTCTTGGTTTCAGGCCTCCAGTTCCAGCTGCCTCCTAGATGTTTGTTCATGGATTTCCTACAAGTATCTCAAATGAATCTGTCTAGACTTGACCCTGAAACCCACTCCCCACCTGATACGGGCTCTAACTCCCCTAGTCCTTGGTCTGTGTGATAGCATCGATGATCACTCAGATGACGAACTTTGGGGTTATCCTTCATAATCCCCCACAGTTGCCTTCTCCTTGCTCCTGTTCACACACACTCCGTTAGTCACCGAATCCTCTTCGTTCTTTTCCCAAACCCAGCTGCTCCTCTCTGTTCCCAAAGCTGTTTGCCTTACTCCAGGACAACCCGTTACCTTTGACACTTTCTAACATCTTCCTAACTGCTCTCACTGCCATTGGTGCACACAGAACAGGTGATTTCTCCAGGCCAGACAGGTGTTCAGAAGTCCCCAGGCTTGGAGCAGATGATGCGAACTTACAAAGGTCAGGACACACAAAGTTACCTCTCAGCACTGCCTGAAAGCTGGACCTGAGGCCTGTGTGCTGCAGGGGGTCAGGACACACACTGGGAGGCAGGATTTGCACATGTGGGTGGAGTGGAAAGAGTTCTCCTGGGGAGTTCTCCTGTGTGTGAGGGGGTCAGAGAAGCATCTGGGCAGGGGGAGATGCTCACCTGCCAGGTAGTGACCACAGAGGCCTCGGCCACCTCAGTCTATCCCTGGAGGCTGTGATCATAGCAGCAGCAGTTCCAAAGGGTCCAACCTCTCAGCCCTCAGCACGACAGGGTCCTCACTACCTACAAGGCAGTGATGTTCATTTCTGGATGGTTCTAATGTAGATAAAGTCCTTCCACTCCCTTTTCCCCGGATCAGTGCTCACCATCCCCCATCACTTAAACTGGAGAGAGAGGGAATGAAAGCCCTATGCTACAGAATGGCATTTTCGCACACTCCATTCCCCTTGCTGTCTGTGCTGAACAATTACTGAGCCTCGGCTTTGTTCCTGGCTGCCACACCAGCCGCGTGGAGGGAGAATAGAGGCCCCATCTTGGAGGATGCTAAAAGGCCCAGGAAGTGGCACAGCTTTCACCGTTTCAATGAGGCGCGCAGGACAGCCTCCGCTGCGTGTCTTTCTCTGCCTTGCCTCTGGCTGGGCTGTTACAGTCGCCGGACTTCCTGAAGTCTCCACTCGCAGTCGGCTTGACAGAATGGATTAGGCTCCGGCTGGAACTTTCTACAGTGGTGCAATCCAGCTGTGGCAGGCCCAGCAGCTGTCATTTGTGCGAGTGCATCTGAGGCTGGTGGGAGATGTGGGAGGAACAGCCATGGGGATCTGAAGTCTTCTGTTAGCACAGAGCCCCAGGCTGCCCGACCACTGTGCCCAAGTCCAAGGTCAGAGCAAATACTTTCCAGGCAAGAGAGAGAGAAAGAGAGAGAGAGATGCCTGTGTGCACGGCACTGGAGCCTAAGATGAAAACAGTAGAAACCACATCTTGAGTTGATGAGCGAGTTGTCTGCAGCAAAAAATGATCTATGCAAGGAAACGGCCCCAAACCCCAAATCAGAAAAAGTGTTGGTAGAGAACAAAAAATCAGTGAATTTTAACTATGTTTGTGAACACAACATTTTTCATAGGAAAGATAAGGACCGTGAGTGCAGAATGAGTTAATGCTGCCAAAAGGATTAAGAGGAATAAAAATGGTGTTTACAAATATACCAGGGAAAAGAAGCACTTGGGAAAAATAGGTCCATAAATAAGAAAAGGGGATTGAAATCTACTGCGTGCCAGTCTAACAAGACGGAGGCAGGGAGTTGCTTTTTTCTATCTGTCTTTTACATGAAAAATAGCAAGGAAATGTAGGGAGTTGTGATGATTTTCAGTGGGAGACTGTAACTGGGAGGCAGGGAAGGGAGCCCAGGGGAATGCTGGGGATAATGTAGGGAGTTCTTCAGGGGATCCCCATGGCCCCTGGATAGCCCAGAGCCTCAGCCTGGTGTGCTTGCCCCTTGCTGACCAGCTACCTGCCATCTGGGCTGGCCTCATCCTAGGCGCTATCATCCATGGTGATGGTGCACCTGTTTTATTGAACCACTTGTGTTATCTAAACAAATCACATTCTCACTCATCCTTAGGCTCTCTCCCCTTCCTGGGCTGGAAATTGCCCGCCATCATTAAACTTCCCACATCCCAACATCACCGCTGCCCTGTTCCTCCCCATTTTTCAACCAGGAAAACCCAAACCTTTTCTCTCTTTCAGCCTCCCAAATCCTGCCCCATTCATTGTCAGCTCTGTGGCTTTTCCCTGAGCGTTTCCAAACCTCTATGCCTCTCCTTCCTTACATTACATAAATGTACACTCACCTGTCTTTCTCCCTTCCACGGGCCCAGGAACTCCTAAAAACACTGGCCAGGTCTTTTCACCCTGTGATCCCGTGTCTATGCCAGTGCCAGACACACAGTCAGGCTGTTCTCTACCTGGACGGCAGTTTAGCATCTCCTTGGGTGCCTGAAAACATATCCATGGCCACGCCTATATTAGGCCTATGAAATCAGACCTCTCAGAGGGTTGAACCTGGCATTGGCATCGTGTAAAAGCTGCCCAGGTGATTCTGATGCCCAGTGAGGGTCAAAACCACTTATACCTTGGCTCTCAGAGTGTGATTCTCAGACCAGCAGCGTTGCCATCACCCGCAAAGTTGTTCAAAAGGCACTTCTCTAGCCTGCCATGGACATGTAGAATCGGAAACCGGGGTGGAGCCCACCAGTTTGTGTGTTAACGTGCCCACCAGAAGATTCTTATGCACATTGAGAACCTCGGCCGCACCAGGCATATTGCCAATCAGCAGTCAGTGAAATCAAGGTCATTGAGGTTTCACCCTCACTTCCCGGCCCTCAGTTCTCCTGACCTTCATTCTTCCCGGAATACATACGGTTGACAAAGCCATGGTTTTGACATCTTGCTTCCTCCCTTCCTCCTATCTGTTCTCTGCAGGAACCAATCAATAACCAACCCTATGTGACTCATGGGACTTTTCTGTGGATTGGCCAGTTCCCTGGAGTAGGAAACGTGCAGACACTGCCTCACACACATTGCAACTGGAAGCTTGGGGCAGGCTTAGTTGTAAAAAGCCACTTTACAAATCGCATGCTGTGTCCTCAGGCTGCCTCCAGTTTTCTGCTGACCCATCCCTGTAACTCTCTACTTCTCATGACTCTTAATTTGGCACACATATAGAAGGATAGGTCCTCACCTCCTGCCTCTCATGGCCTCACCCCTACTGAGCTTACACAATTCAAACTCAGTGTGTCCAAGGGTGAAATCTTACTTCAGATGTTTTCCCCCTTTAGACAGTGAATGGAGCACCCACCACCTGTTTGCTCAAAGCAGGAATCTGGGTTTCTTCCTGACTGTCTCTCTCCCCGTCTTTGCACATCCAATCAGTCACCAGGTCCCTTTAATTCCGCTTCCTTGATATCACTTAGAGCTGTCTCTTCTCCTCTGTCTGCTCGCTTCTTCCCAGCTCTTACTCCTCATGGGGATTATCCCCTGAGCCTGCTCACCACTCTTCTTGCCTCCACAGCTTAAAAATCCTTCAGCATCGATCCATTACCTTTCAGGATTAAATCCCAACTCCCTGTGTTTGCCCACAAAGCCTTTGCTATCTGACTCTGCTCTGCCCGACTTCCGGCCTCTTGTCCAGGGCTTGTCTCCTGGCTCCTGGGCTCCAGGGGGTTAGATCCACCTGCTATGCTAAGTGCCCATGACTAAATCAAGGACATTTTCTCTCTGTGGACTGTACTTCCCCATGTCTTTCTCAAGTCGATTCATATGTATCCTTCAAAATTGGGTTTCTTGTGCCTCTTCTACAAAGCATTTTTTGGCTCCCAGCACTCAGTGAATCCATAATACCTGAAATATTCCCCCACTGAGTACATTTTAACAAGTGCATGAGTTTCCTAGGACTGCCATAAAAAGTGTCACAAACTGGGTGGCTCAAAACAAGAAACGTCCAGCAGTTCTGGAGGCTGGAAGTCTAAGGCCAAGGTGTGGGCAGGGCCACGCTCCCTCTGCAGCTGATTTGCCCTTCCAGCTGCTGGGAGCCCAGGTGTTCCTTGGCAGGTGCAGCACCCCAGCCTCTGCCTCTCTCTTCACATGGTATTCGCATGTGTGTCTGTGTCTTCACATGGTCCTCTTCTTAAAAAAAGCCTGAGTCATTTTGGAGCAGAGACCGCCTTCACTCAGCATGACCTCATGTTAACTAAATACATCATCACGGACCCTATTTCCAAATGAGGTCACATTCCGAGGGACTGGGGATTAGGGCTTCTACATAACTTTTTGGGGGGCACATTTCCACCTATGTCACTGAGTGTGATAATAATCCATTGATTTACCTGGTTCCTTTATTAGACTGCAGGTTCTTGAGGAAAGGAGCTGTTTTACTTGACTTTATCTCCCCCAATGATGAGTGTGGTGTCTGGCACAGTAGGAAATAACCCCTCAATAATTGTTTGCTGACTGTGCGAACGAAGAAACGTGTGTGTGCATTGAACTAACAGATTTTTTAGTGCAGTAGTATTTTCCAGTTCTTCTCTGTTTTGGGCCACTCCTTGATGGCATTATAATTTTAAAACCATCCCATGTTTAAGCTTTTGCACTCTGAAGATCTCCAGAGCCTCCCAGCTTCTCCTTGCCCCATCCTATCCTCCCAAATATTCGACTCTTTGACCTCATTTTTTTCGTATCCATCAAATCCATCGTCCTTTTTCTGGCTTCGTTGCTTCCCAGCCTGCCTAGACCCCATGTGAAGTCATTTCTAAAAATACATTCACAATCACCCCCAAATCCTTGTCTTCTTATTTCCCGCCGCTCCTGCCCAGCCCACTCCAGGCTTTGTAAGTGCTCGTTGCTCTTTGCTTCTCTGCTGCTCTGGGGCTTCCTAGAGCTGGGAACTTGCTGATGGGTATTGATTATTTCTCTGTCTCCAACCTGGGCCTCAGGAGCATCACATCTTCTTACTCATCTCTTGTCATTTACCAAAAACCCCTTCTCTCTCTTCAAGCACCCAGTTCCATCCTGGCCGTCACTCTTAGTCTGTAAGCTGAGATCTAACTTAGTAAAGCCACGGGCTCAGGCCCCCTTACATTCGTTCCATCTCGCTTTCTGTCTGTCCCCTCTTTACCCTCTCTCACTGCAGTTCTTGAAATGAGTGTGTCCTTCTCAG
The DNA here is from genome assembly GCF_964146895.1 of Miniopterus schreibersii. Classification (NCBI taxonomy): domain Eukaryota; kingdom Metazoa; phylum Chordata; class Mammalia; order Chiroptera; family Miniopteridae; genus Miniopterus; species Miniopterus schreibersii. Next base: position 18,355,474 of record NC_138119.1, on the reverse strand, counting down.
TGTCACAACTACATTCCTCTCCTTAATTTGTCATTCCAACTCTTCTTACTTTCTAAAAAAATTTTCCCCCCCAGCCAACCATTTCTTGCATTGACTGTTACACCCAGACACCTTCCATCCCTTATTCAAATGTCACATGATTCCTTGACCCTGTTATCTCTCCTTATTTCCTTCACGTCCACTTCCTAAATTTCTTAAGGAAAATATCTGCGGAGTTTGTCTCTGCTTTTATCGTCAGTTCCTTCTTTAATGAAGATGGTTGATGCTGGTGCTGTAATCATTACCTTGAAACTTTAAACTCAGTTTACCGATCTCTCCTTTTCTTACACACACCAACACCACACACATTTGCTTATTTGTAATCACCAAAATCATTGATTAAACAATTTTTTTTCCTGAGGGCTTTACCGTGCGCTAGGCTCTGTTACAAGTTGCAGATAATACAGGGAGAGGACTCACAGGGCTGTAGCCCTTGAAGGATGAACACTAGGTGGGGAAGGTACTAGAACAAACACATCACAGAATACTTACAGGCTTGGAAAATGCACTGAGGGAAAATAGAGGGCTAATCGAGAACGACTAGAGCGAGGGGAGGAGCAGGTAACTTGAAATCGGGGAACTGGGGTCTCTGAGGCTGTGTGCAAGTGGAAACGGCAATGAGAAGGCACCAGCCAGAATGGGAGGGAGTTGGGGCTCTCCAGGGCGAGCACACAATGGGTGGTCCAGGGGAGGAAAACGTCCTGCCCCCTCTAGGAACTGTCTGTCACCATGGCTCTGGAGGAATAAGCAGGGAGAGAGAGGCTGTGAATGAGGTTGATGAGGTAGGCCGGGGCTAGGTCAAAGTGGGGTGGAGAGTGGGGGGCTTGAGGGCCAGGACTGGACTTTGAAGGAGGGGAGTGACATGATCCAATTTGTATGTAAAGAGATCCCCTATCCCAGGGCCTAACCCTCGCCTTCTCAGACAGGGCATTCTGACCCAGGGACCAAGATCCTTTCCTCAGAGCACTCACCTCAACTATGATTCTATTTTCATTGTTACAAACTCCATGAAGCAGAACCTCACCATCTTTACTTCTGTTCATCTCTGAACCCCCAGAACACAGAGCTTGGCTCATGCCAGCTGCTGAACATACATTTGCTGAATGAATGAATGAATGATCTTACATCATTTATCTTCTTATATATGAGTTTTGGTAATTGAGCCTCTCTGAGTATCGAAGATCTTATCTATGAAATAGGGATAAATGGGGGATTGTAAATGATTGATCAGTGGCCTTCCTGTTATTGCTGTTTCTTCTACCCGCATGGCCTCTACTTTCATTCCCAGTCTCCGTGCTGCTTTCTCTTTTAATTGCCAGCCCTCCCTGCTTATCTAGCTGCCTGCGAGATGTGCAGTTAAAACTCCACCCTGTCAATCCTACCTTCTCATGCCTGCCTGGGAATGTGGACGTGCCCTCTTCACATTAACCCTCCCAGCCAGTGCAGTTCAGGGATGCCCCTTGGCCCTCTGGCAACACTATGGCGATGGGGATACACCGAGGTCGTAACAAGGACTTTGGCCTCTGAGAGCAGTGGGCTTGAGCACTGGCTCTGTTATGTATTAGCTGTGAGACTTTGGTTAATATTATGTAGCTTTCCTAAGCCTTGCTTTCCCCATCTATTAAATGGGATTAATACAGTACCTAGGTCTCAGGGTATTTTTTATGAACATAAGTGAAATAATAAATATAAAGTAAATATTCAATAAGTAATGGTTTTTATTTGCTCTGTCATAAAAATTGACAACATGCCATGGATTGTTTACTTGTCACTTTTATGCCATTAGACCACGAATCGGCAGCGGGGACCCAGAGCTCATCTGCTTGCGTAAAAACTGCTTGAGGAATGACTCACTACCTTAATGAAGCCCTTGATGGCAGAGCATGTGTATTAATCATTTCTGTGCCCCTTGACAGTGTGCAGCAAAGTGTGCTTTACATGGCAATTGGTTAATTAATATTTTTCAAGTAAATAAATACACGAATAAGTGAATGAGGGATTGACTTAATAGCGAAACTTGCTCAGTACACGTTGAATGGAAGTAAATTAGTAAATAGGAAAGGACTTTGGGGAAAGGGCCAGTGCTCTCTACGAAACACAAGTCTTTGATGGATTTTGTGATGTTTCCCTGGTTTATTTAACTTGTCAAATTCCCCTTGCTGCCGGTAAAAATGGGTTCTTGCAGTGTCGCGAAAAAGGGATTTCAAAGGGCACACGCGTGGGAGAAGTTTAAGGGCAGTGGCAAGATTTATTGGGGTGAAGGGAGCTAATATGCCCCCGGGATGTAGGGGGCGGGCGGGCTCTGGGAGCAGTGCTCCGAGGCTCCCGATCACCCCCCACGTGTTTTCTAGGTTTTCCGGAGCAGCTGCCTCGCAAAGTGCCCAACCTTCCCGCTAATGCTTCCTGGGCTCGTGCTGGGCCCTCCCCTAACCAATCCCTTTCCGGGACCTTGGAGGGGGTGGGCGGGGCATTGCCTTCATCCAATCGGAATCTTCTTCCAGATTTTCCCAGGCTAGGCTCCGCCCCACTAGGCCGCCATTTTGGCTCCTACTGCGCATGACCAAGAGTTCTACCGCCCTCTGGTTTCTACTGCGCATGTGCCCACCGCCCTCTGCGCCCCCTGGGTTTCCGCTGCGCGTGAGCCTAGCGAAGGAATTTCCCTTTATGGTTTCTTCCTCCCCCGCATAGTTGAGGAGAGTGAACCGGCTTTCCCCCCGGGAAGGTAACAGGGTGGAGGGGGGCTGTCCTCTGGGGTGTCTGAAGCTGTAACTTCCAGACTTAAGCCGGGTTAAAGGTAACGTCCAGACTCAGGCCCCGCCGGGCTCGCTCCCTTCTCTTGTTAGCTCCTAGCTGCCGACGCTAACGTTAAGTTACAGAAACGTAGAAAGCTTTTTCTTCTTCCGCACATTCCCTGCCTCCTTATTTTTCCTCTTCTCTCATGTTAGTGCCGTTTGTGTGTGACTGGGGGGGCGCAGCAGGGAGCCCTCAGTGTGCACCCTCCTTTGCCCAGGGGGGTATCAGTCAGCACTGAATAGGTGTTGAGCTGTTTTTCTTGTATGGGGATGGATTTGCACAGATTCATTACCAAGCTTTCGTCCTGTTCATTTGTGAGCGAAGATGGGTGTTCAGGGATACCCCGGGGCAGGCTGTGCCCATGGACGGGAGGTAGCGGGACTAACAAGCTTTCAGGGGGATTGAACTTGAGACCCTGGCTGCATTAACCCAGGGTAAAAATACTAACTAAGCCTTTTCATTCAGAGTCTAGACAGAAGTAGGGGAAGGTTACATGTAGGAATTGACAAGTGTGTTTCAGCCATTGAAGTGGAACAGTATTTATTCATTCATTTAATCTTCTTACAGTCCTGCAAGTAACAGGCGGTTATCATCACCATTTCACAGAAAAAGAAAGGTTTGGAAAGGTTAACTGTCTGGTCAGTTTCACACAGCTGGCAAAGAGCTCTAATCCAGACCTCAGACTCCATTGGAGATCTGTTCTACTCTAGAGCCCACCCACAAAAGTCGAGTCATGGGGTGATGCACAGACCACTGGTGGTCTGCAAGGGACCCTGCTCTTAGTGGCTGTGTTCTGCAGGATTGCTTTTGGAACCCACAGCAGCTGCCAGAACATTAAGAGTGGAGGGGGCAAGCAATAGTGAGTCCTATCAGCCATCTGACCCCTTCCTCCCACCCCCAAAGAACTGTTGCAGCTGTGGCAATGCATGTGAGTTTGTGTGTGTCTGTGTAACGTGCACAGGCACATGTATGAATGTATGTGTATGGGGGAGGCATCGGGACCTGTGGATGCCCGAAAATCTGAAATCTGTATAATACTATTTTAATGGAAATGTTCATCCACTGAAATCAAATGACTAAGTTTATAAAAACAAATGCACATCTTATATAATTGTAATGAGATTTGGAAATCTTAATCAATAAAGGGGACAGAAAGGAACTCAGTATGCTTCATCTCTCATGATTATTCAGAAATTTAAAAAGTAGGTTCTAGTGAATTCTTAGGCGAGACTGCAGTTGCTGTTTTTATGGCAATCATATTTTATAGAATGCCAGACTCATTCATAAAGATTCACTGGGGTGGGGGTGAGGTGAGTGTGGCACATATTAGGTCAGTGATTCTCAGTCTATCGTGTGCTTTAGAATCATCCACTTAACTTTTCAAAGCCACCAACGTGTGGTCCACTCTTGATATGTGGAATGAGAGCAATTAAGTTTGAGAACAATTGCGCCCAATGTGAGGTGAATCCAATGTTCCCCAAGATTTTAGAACCATTCTGCCAAATGTCACTTGTGAAAGACCTAAGAGTAAGGAAGATTTAGTAGCTATATCCATAAGAAGACATTTAAAGCGGAAGACAGATAAACAGGTGACCATCATACCGTGTGGTGTGTGCTAGAATTGTCCTATGAAAATACAGGCAGGGGAGCAGGTAATTCTTGTGCACTATAGATAACATCTGCCACAACCACCACCTGCACCTAGAGGCCAGGGGTAGGCAAGCCAGGCCGATACCCAGGCAACATCCCTGCCTAGAGACCCAATACTGACTCTGTACACTTTCTTCAGCAGCTGTATGCCCATGACCGTGAGAGGACGGGAGCAAAGTGTGGGAGAAAGTACAGGCTCTGAGATCTGTGATGATGCTCACCTAGCTATGTGACCTTGGACAATTCACTTAACCTTGCTAAACCTTTGTTTACCTTTGCAACTTGGGGATAATTATTGTATAGCTGTATAGCTCTCCAGGTGGTTGTGAAATGATGCGTGTATGGCTCTGAGCTTAGTGCTTGCCTGGCACATGATCAGTGTTCATTCAATTAATGGCAGCTACTGTTACCAGCTCTTTCTGACCCATTCAAGCTTTCGTCTTTTTGCTTTATATAATCCTTGATCCCAGAATATGCAGGAGAGGGGGCTGCAAGTCTCTGGGCCAACTTCCCCTATCTGAGGACAGATGGGCTCTGCCTCTTTCTTCTCTGATTATCCGTGAGTCTACAGAAGCAGATGCCTATTCTTTCTCCCCATAAGGCGGGTATTAGAGGTCAAGATACTGATGTCTTCTGCATAATTGGGGTCCATGTCCTCTTAGTCCCTTATTTTCTGACATGCTTTGTGTTGACGTAAAGATTAAGCATGGATTCTATATTTGTGTATGTGTATATGTGTGTATTAGTCAGCATTCTACAGAGAAACAGAACCCAAAGGATGCAGAATATATAGAAAGAGATTTATTATAAGGAACTGGTTCATACAATTATGGAGGCTGACAAGTCCAAGCTCTGCAGTCAGCAAGCTGGAGGCCCAGGAAAGCTGATGGTGTAGTTTTAGTCTGAGTCTGAAGGTCTGAAAGTCAGGAGAATCAATGATGTAGTTCCAGTTTGAAGGCTGGGAAGCTCAAGACACGAGAAAAGTGGTTTTATTTTGAGTCCAAAGGCAGAAAAAACTGATGTCTCATTTCCAAGGCCATTAGGCAGAAAGAATGCTCTCTTACTCAGAGGAGGGTCTGCCCTCTTGTCTTATTCAGGCCTTCAACTGATTGGATGAAGCCCACCCACATTAGGGAGGGCAAGCTGCTTTACTCAGCTCACCAATTCAAATGTGAATCTTATTCAACATAGAAACACCTAGAATAACGTTTGACCAAATATATGGGTAGACCAGGCATGTCAAGTTGACACATAAAATAAACCATCATAATGTATGTATTTTTTTTTCGTTGCCAATTTTGGGGGTAACGATGCTGTATCTTTGAATCTCTAAATTGAGGGGGAGTCACAGCACTTTATTATTGTCATTTAAAAAATTTATATGTTTCTAAAATTTCTTTAGGAGAAACCCTCTTTCAGCATTCAGCACCAGCATTCCTAATAATATGTGAATAATAGCTCCCACTTATTCAGAACTTAATATACCCAAGATTGTTAAGTTTTCGCACATGTTGTCATTTAATCCTGTGCAGCCGATGGGCTATAATTATCCTGTTCTACAGATGAGAAAACTGAACCACAGAGAGGCAAGAATTGTGTCAGTTTCCCCCAGTTCTATCTTTAAATGAGGTAATTCATGTTAAGCACACACAGGAACACATACCCAAAATATAGAATGGGCAACTGCAAAGAAAAAGTTGATTAGAAAATGAATAATCAATTTTATCAGGATCTGAACTTTATTTATATACACTTTGCTCAAAACTGTGAACTTTGTGTGGCGTATGCTGTCCCTTGTGATTTCCATTCTACAAATAAAGAAATTGAGGCTCCAGGGTGCTCTTATTTGCTTGAGGTTGTAGTACCAGAAGGGAGATTTGTTTGTAGCTTCCACCTAGGGCTCCTTCCCTTACATCTCAGTGTCCGTAGACATCACAGGGGGAGTTGGGGATGGCAGCATTTCAGACAGGAACACTAACTGTTGATGCCTAATTACTGAAAGCAGGACCAGGCAGTGAGCACAGGGAAAGGTAGGTGGGTATGGTGGGGAATGCTTGTAATCCGATTGCCTCTGTTGTCTCTATCAGATAGAAAGCAGATCGGTGAGGATGGGGGAGGCAGTGTTGGAGGTTTGATGAGAAAGAAGACGATGTGAAAGAATAATACATAGGTGGCAGAGTATTAGGTAGTACTCAGAGCCTGCTCCAGGTTGATGGTGAGAGATTTAAAATGAGACCAATCATTGTGGTTGCCAACTGCATTCATTTGTGCAAATGTGGAAACGGGGCCTCAGGGTGGTTGTGTGTAACCAGTGTTGGAGTGTTCTGATAAGTTGATAAAGCAGCAGAGGGGAGAGAGAGTTGAGGTTATGTGAGTGTGATTATATTAGTGGACCACAGTTTAATCTGAGTAAGGAGGGGAGAGAGTACGTGAGGTGGGTGAGGGTCAGTGAGACAGCGGTTGGATGAATGGATTTAAGTCTCAGTAGGGTAGGAAGTTGCTTGGCATCAGGAGGAGTGAGCTGGGAAGCCCCATATTGGGATTCTTGAAATTGTGACCGAGGAGGGATTGTAGATATTGGAATCTAGGCTATGACCGTGGGAGTGAGCGGGGAGGATGGGATCATGGCATTGAGTGGTTTTAGAATTAAAAGGATCATCTTAGTGGCAACCGAAATCACCAAAAATTATGGAGCAGTGTCAGAGAGTATGCCAGGATTGGGACCCAGGTGCCACAGTTAGGTGGAAAGCTGGGACTAGCACTTAATAAAAACATCATTTAAAGGACCCTTGTCCATGGCAGATATGGTTGCTTCTTGCACTGGGAGAGCCATTGTGAAGGGATCTTCCAGATCATTGGTCTGGCTGGCCATGCAGGGTGTTACCACTCAGTTGGGTCTGGTTTACACAGTGGAAGGAATACCCAAGGAACCGGTCAAGTCAATGCCCAGCCCAACACCAAGACTGAAGGAAAAAACCCTGCAACAGCTGCTGTGTCTTAGGGAAGAGAAGAGTTGAGAGAAGCTGAGAGCTTAGGAATTGCCAGTGCTTAAGAACTCTGCATAAACTGGGGATTGTGGGAGGCGGAGAGAAAAGGAAAGGCAAAGGGAAGATCACTGATTGTCCTCAGCATACACAATCTGCATGTGAGTCCTGTGGCTGCTGTGTTTCCATGACAGTGATGCTCCTCTGGGGCATAGATTGTGTGTCTCCCTGAGGCGGGGGGCCCAGCTGTTTCCTATGCTGGCCCTCGATGCCCCTGCCATCTGTAGCTGCCCACAGAGGAGGACAGTCTTCAGGGTCTTGATTTGTCAGAAGGAAGACATGAACAAACAGACTTTCTTCTGAGTTTTGATTCTGCTAATTTCCCTAAACTAAGAATGTGTGACTGGCTTGCCCAGTGCGAGACAGAGAATGCTGGAGGCCACACGTCTAAGTGGAAGTTAAAGAGACTGAAGGTTCCATCCTGTCACAGGGTTCATTGGGCCTGACACTGTGCTTGAGCTCCAGCCAGCACACAAATATTTACAATCTTAGCTGAGGCCTGTTACTGCCATCTGCACCTCAGGGCAAGACCCCTCTTCCTCTAGAGAAATTGGGGTGTCTCCTTATTAGAGTATTTACATTTGACTCGGGCAACTAGTAAATTTACCTTAGTTAACAAATGCCTGTATGATGCTAAATGTCAGAAATTGTTCTGGGCACTTTATATTAACTAGTTTCTCTTCATAACCACCTGACTAGGTAGATACAAATATTACCATCAGTCTCATTTTATAGATGAGGAAATGGGGACACCATTGATTAAGGGACTTGCTCATGGTCAAAATGCAGTTGTTAGCTAAGCTAGAATTTGAAATAGGTATGCTGGTCCTGAATCCATGTCCTAACAATTGTGCCCTGCTGCCTCTTGATGTGACCAGGGTGGGGTCTACAGTGCGCACCCGTGTCCTTTGAATCTCAGTTCCCTTTCTTACCATTCAGGACCCTCCAGAGCAGGAAGTCTCTTTGACCTGACCTACCTAGAAACATGGTGACGTGGGCTTAGTGGTCCCGGGCTCATTTCAGTACCTATGTGGGGTTACTAATGTTATTCTATGCAATTAATTGTTCACATTGTAATCAACACCTGTCCTAAAATTTGGCTTCTCAAAATTTGGCATGGTTCAACCTCGGAACCATGCCAAGAATTAACTCTGGGTACACTTTGTACCAATTTTGAGTACTAGAGATGACTCAGAGGCACCATGTGTGTTATTTGAAATTATTAAACTAATAGTAAATAAAATGTAATTTTGCCCAAAAGAGAGAGAATGTTGCATGTCTCTCTTCTCTCTTGATTGCCCTTTCTAGGCGTCTAGGAGCATATGGGACAAATCATGATTTCTAGACTTTTTCTTAAGACATATTTTTTAGCTGCCCATAAACCACCACTTTTCAACAAAAAAGAATCAGATTTAAACCCCACTCGGTGGGGTCACCTTCAGTGAACTTAATAGAAAAAACATAAAAAAACACATGGAGGAGAGCTGTTCCTTTAATGCAGGGGTTATTCATAGTGCAGTGTTTGGGTACTTTTTGGAGCCAATTCTAGTTGCCTCAGAATATTTCTAAACTGGATTCCAGGAATAAAGTGCTTATAAATAGTAAGCATAAAAAATGAATTTGTCCGTCCCAGCTACTCCCTCATGCAGTCCCACTGGCCTCACTTTGTAGCTACCAAGTCCTTGGAGCAGTTAGCAGGTTGAGATAAGTTGGTGGTTCTCAACCTCATCAGACCCAACACCTATTTTATAACAAATGTTTTACAACCCCTTTTATAATCCTTAAATGAAATTCATGAATAATAAAATCTATGTACAAAAAATTTTCCAAAAATAAATATAATGCCTTAACAGTGATTTAAAAAGCAATAAGAAAGTAATTTATAATGATATAATAACTATTTCAATGTGTACATATTCTGGTAATATTAAAATAGGGGAAATATGGTTCAACAGGCATTTGCAGCCAATGTAGATTCACCAGAATGTAACGTATGTAAGACCAGTTTAGACTAATGCAGATTCTGTTTCGGTGATTCAAAGACCATGAGCAGCATTGCAGACAGTGACATGATTCTCGAAAATTACCAAAAAATGGTAAAATTTCTAAGAAACAATGTAAAATTTTCCCTCAATTTATATGGCAGTTATGCACCTAGAAAATTCATCATGTTAAAATTGTACAAGCTGATCTGTTCTGATTTGTAAGTGGAGCTAGCAGCTAGACTCAGATAATTATAAGCAGATTTTCACCTATGTAAATGTTCAACAAGACATTGAAAAGTTTGGAGGACGTGGGGAAATTTCTGGTTTGCAGAGCTGTCTGAACAGGGTTCTGTGCCAGCCTTCCTAGCCCTGCCTTCTAAATGCCAGTAGTGTCCTCACTCATTGTGCCACTCAATTGCCACAGATTTCCCTAAATGCCCTCTATTGGGAGATACCCCCCTGCACTGACAACCACTGGGTTAATGCCTAGTATTAGATTTAGCCCCAAATAATTATGTTGATGTGTTCTCCTGACTTTGTATAGTCCTTGAAAACTAAAGGCATGTTTACAGTAAACCCCTCAATAACTGGGTTATTGGGTTATATGTGGAGACTGCACGTTCCATGAGAGCAAGGGCTCAGTTCACCCAGTGTGCAAGATATCTGATACCCAACACAAGTCCGGGCTTTCCTAAGTCTTGCTCAAATGAGTAAAGAAGTTTTGGGTTGGACATCTGGGTTAATAAAAAGATATATACTATTTAAAAGAAATAATTTTGTTACTTTCAAGTATATGCAGGACCTACATGGCTCACTGGGAGACTTGTGGTTAGGGATTATTTTTATTTCATTTTATTTTTTGTTTTGTTATTCCTCACCTGAGGATATTTTTTCCGTTGATTTTCAGAGTGGAAGGGAGGGGGGAGAGAGAGAGAGAGAAACATCAGTGTGAGAGAGACACATCGATTGGTTGCCTCTTGCACACGCCCTGACTGGGAATCTAACCTGCAACCCAGGTACATGCCCTTGACCGTGAATCAACCCTTCAGTGTGTGGGCTGACACCCTAACCACTGAGAAACAATGGCCAGGGCAAGGATTATTTTTAAAATCCATTTCAATGGTTTCTGCTTGAATAATGAGTGACATTAAATTTTTTTAGAGCGTCTGGAACCAGAAGCCCCAGCACCTTCATGTCATTCTGAGCGGAGAAAGGGAATGTGTGGAGGACTCACATGAGCCTCGACCTTGGCTTAAGAGTTTCGCTTAATCTGAACAGTAATCTGTGAGGCAGCTGTTATTACCTCAGTTTTTACAAGTGATGAAACTAAACTCAACAAGACAAATAATCTGCCCAAAGCCAGACAGTTGTTTCAACAGCAGAACGAGGTTTGAACCTGAACTGTCTGATTCCAGAAGCCCCACCTTCCCCAGCCAATCATGCCTCCCCTCTCTCTCAAGGGGGCCTAAGCTACGTTTCTGTTCAAGCCACGTGTGCAGGGCCATGAATTATGGTGATGTGAGGTCCGCCTTAATATAGTTTTACTCTGTATGTCGCTCCAATTATCATGTCTATTAAATTTCTCTTTTCTCTGGGTTCAGTGATTTTTACATTGATCCTGATCTTGGTTGGGTTCCAGCATTCAAGCTCTTACGTAAACTGGCATTAGTGAGATTCTTGAGGACAGAGACTAGGTCCTCCTCGTTGTCTTTGGGTCCCCAGGGTCTAACCAGGTGCCTGCACAAAGTGGATGGATATTCAGGGAGCGTGTGTTGAGTCGACTTTAATTGAATGATGTTTCTCCTTTTAGGCCTTGGCCTTACACAATATTTCAGCGAGGCTTTGACCTGGTTTTGGGAGAACAGCCTTCTGATAAAATATTCAGGTGAGTGGTTGTCTAGGGACTTGCTTATGTATGTCTTCAAGCCCCCTGTCCCATTTCTACTGAGCTTGCTTTCCTAGCTGTAAAGTATAAAATGGCTAATACCTTGAATTGTCTTCCTGCCCTCCTAGTAGCAAAAGCGCTTATCCCCCAAACACGCCCCGTGGCAGCATGGAGGCCTTTGCAGTCACACGGATTCTGTGTGGGTCCTGGACTCCTCCCTTGCCTGCTCTCTGAACCGCAGTAATTCACTTCACCTCTTGGAGCCTCCAGTTTCCACATTTGTTAAATGGGGCTGCATTACATGCCTGGCTCTGTTGTTATGAGGAACATATGAGGTTATGCAGGGAGAGCCCCTGGCACAGAAACTGGCACAGAGCACGCAGTCACTGTCCCCTTCCGCCTCTCCATCTAATTCACACCTTCCTCATAAAGTCTTAAGTTGTTCAAATGAATCCTTCCAGCCCTGCCTCCCCCTTTTCTCAGCTCTACTTCCTTATTATTTTCTCTTACCTACCACCCTCCTGATCAAATTGGATGTTTCTATTCCCTCCCAGATTTCTGCCTACATACCTGGGAATAGCACATATTAGAAAAGCCAACAAGCAGAGGAAGAATTTGCGTTCCGGCCGTGCACTATTGGATTTTCATAAAGTTTAATTCACACCAAGATTTAGCAGGAACACTTTATTTCCAAACTCAGATCTTATCATCCATTTATTTTGTCAATCTCTCCTTCACTTAACACGCATTTGCTGAGCACCCACTACGTCCCAGAGACTGTGCTTGGCCTGGCACTGTGGGTATGAATACATCACCCTCCGTGAGGGCGCCCTCTGGTGGAGAAAGTAAATAGTTCTGCAGGAGTGTCTGATGTTCTTGCAAGAGTGTCTGATGTCAAAGGACACCTAAGCTACCACATGACATTAGGGAGGAATGGCGAGCAATGCTTCCTTTCACTGCTCTCAGCGCACTGAGCCTCACTCACTCACTGCTGCCTTTGCCGCACCTCCCCCAGGCCCGCCTGTCAGCCAGCCCTGGCCTAGGTGTTAATGTTGCTCCTGGAGCTGGCTCCTCTGCCCCAGCTTCTCCTCCCTGTGGCTGGGGATGGACTAGGCTTGGCCACGGAGGTGTTCTCCTAAGGCGTGCTCTCAGCAAGAGTGTAGATTCACAGAATCACCACCTCCTGGGGCTTTGCATCCGAGCTTTCCTCTCCTGATTGTCTCTCCTGGGGCAGGCTGACTCACGTTCATGGCATTGGCTTCAGCCTTCTTCTGAGGATTTGTCCTACAGGAGAAGCCAGCAATATTCCTTAGACTATGACTTGGACATTTAAACTTTCCAACAATGATTTATCATTTGGCTGACCCCCCTCTTTTTTTTTTTTTACTGCTGATCTTCCAGGATCTTCCAAGGGTGATAAAGACAAGGCAGGTGAGAGCCTGTCTGGTAGAGTTGGGCTGATTAACATGGATAGGATCCTGCTCCCCTAAAAGTCAGAAACTAACATTTTGAAAATCAAGGTTGTTAATGAAATTGCTGTTAGAGCAGAACTTGCACCATCCCCACAAGCACCATTTATTCTCTTCGAGTTCGTTAGCTGCCAACTGGATGTGACACCCGAGCACTGCAGACGGGATCGGCTGTGTGGCTTGACCCATGCAGTCAGCTCTCTGGGGAACCAGTGTGTTCATCAATAAGTGATTAATCATTGTGGTCGCTAGCAAGACAGTAACGAACCTCTCAGGTGAAATCAATGGGTCATGATTTCCTGATTTCAGGTATTAAGAACTTGAACCAAAACCACTCTGAGATCTGAGTAAACCAACTGCCAGTGGCCACTGGAAAATCCTGTGACCTGCTCAGTCAGCGACTGTCGTTTCTTAAAGGAACACATGACCACTCACTTGCTGCTCTGTTCTCCAGTGATTTAGCGTTCTGATGCAGTCCACGCCACTGCACATTTCCCTGGACTGGGGAAGAAAATTTAAATTTTGACATTCAAATCCTTCCACAATTGAATGCCAATCTGCAACGCCCTTTTAATCGGCTGCTTTTCTCTTATAGAACCTTCCATTCTTATAGTCGGATCTATCTTCTAACTGGCGCACTGCTTCCAGAGCTTGAATATTTTTCACTCTATATTTACCCCTACTCTTCCATCCAGCAAGAATGCAGAGCCTCTTCCTTAGATAAACACTGCCCATTTCCATGGCCTAGACCAAGTCTCTGCTCAACTCAACAGCTGTTGAGCACTTGCTATTTATTACAAGGTACCGTTTTAGATGCTGTAGATGTGACCAAGCAAATATGGCCAAGATAGTCCCTGACTTCAAGCAATTTACGGTCTCATCCAACAGTCATTCTCCAACCTTTGCCCTCCATGAGAATCCGCACTGTGCTTTAAAATGACCAGTGCTCTTACCAGCACAAACCAATTCATTCAGAAGTTCTGGGAGGTGGGACCAGGGCATGAGTATGTGTTTTTAAAGCACTGTGGTAATTCTGATCTGTACTAAATACTGCTCTAAAGCTTCTCCAGTCCACTGCACCTATCCACAATGACTTTTCCCCCTCCAAATTTCTGTAACATACTGGCTGTAATATTTTTTGTCATTCATTTTATTCCATATTTATTTTAATTTGCCTATTTGTTTCTACAATGAAATGGTTGTCTCATTGAGGGAAGGGGGCAGTATTGTATGTGGCTTTAAATATTTAATATCTCACATGAAATTTCAAATACAGTAGGTCTCCAACAAATATCTTAGATGATCATTTCGGGTATTTTCTGAGGACTTGAAGCCAGATTAGGAAAAGACCTGATACTCAACCTAACCTTGGTAATCTGCAATCCTAAAGAACCTGGGAAGGTCCAAGCTAGACTCAGAGGGTCCAAGGAGAAAGACTGAGTCTTCTCACCAAGCCCAGTCTAGTGCCAAAGATGTTCTTTCCATGGTGGCTCAGATCACTTCATCCTATTGGACCCTCTGGTGGCAGGAATTACTTCAGACCAGATTTATCTTTCAGAAACCTTCCTCCCAAGTGTGTACCTATATCCCAGTGAATAATACCCCCTCCTGGAATGGCCTGCTCTAGGGAGGGGTAGAGATGCTCAGCCATGAGCTATCTGTCCATTTTCCCACATTCCATCTCATGCCCAGCCACAGTAGAGCATGGGCCTGTTCTGTCCACTGCTCTCTGGCGAACATTTGCCTCTGAACAGAAGTTCCAAGCTCTAGCTTAACAAGGCCGTGTACAGGACTCAGCCTGCAGCTGGGCCACCAACTGTGATGGTCATCACCAGCTGTCACTAGAGAAGGCCCAACCTGGGAAAGCATTCCAGATGCTCAGCCTCCCTTTGGTGGCTTTCTGAAGTCGTCTCTGCCAAATTTGCATGAATGAGGGATAGATGAGATTTCAAGGCACAGCTTTTCTCTGACAATGTGGGCTATATTTGGTTTTTGGAATTAGTAGATTTTGCAGATAAAAGAAAACTTTAGAATTTCGTAGGCATGAGCCAGCATGGGCTGGAAAGCTGCTGAGAGCCACACTTGAGAATCAGACCAACCCCATCTTCCACACTTACGGAGAGGTGACCTTGGGGAGACCACTGAACACCGTACAATATTAGCAGACAGATGTGTAAAATGGGGCCAAATGACCAACATTGGAGGACTATTGTGAGGATAAATGAGGCAGCTGTACAGAATCCCTGCCCCTTCGGGAGTCCTCAGTAGAGGTTCGTCTCACCCCACATCTGTCTTGGCTTGCCCTACAGAGTTTCACCTTGACCCTTCCAGAAATGGAAGATGGCACTGTCTCTTGGTACAGTGTCCTGTCTCACAAGCTGCTGTGCACTTTGGGAGTTCCTCCCAGTGTCCAACCCAGATGCACCCCGACCATTAAGTGCATTCCAAACCAGAGGTTAACCCATATCCTGCCCTAAAGGAAGGACAGTGTTTCCCACTGCTTCTACCTTTACATTTGAAATTTGAGACTCTCTCTCGCAGTAGCCTGTGCAAACTAAAGAACAGTCTACTTATTGATCAGTCAATAAGTATTTATAGAGTGACCTCCTTGTGCAGGAAATTGTGTCAGGCAGTGGGGATACAAAGATGGCCAAACACTGTCCCCTGCCATCCAAGGGAGTACATTCTTCTCAGTGGCAGTGGACCCATGAGAAGGCAGCACAATTCATCATCTCAGGAGCATGCTCACTGAAGATAATCCCTTGTTCAGCCTGAGGTTGATCATGAATGTCCTGGGAGGGCTTCCTGGAAGGGGCGGGACCTTAACTGAGTCTTAAAATGAGTGGGACTCCAGCAAAGAAGAAAGGGGAGAAATTCAGGAAGAAGAAATACTAGGAGCAAAGACAAAGAGGTAAGAAATGAGGGTGTCTTTAGGAACTAGAGTCAGGTTGCTCTGTAGGAGCACAGAGTGTGACGTCTCTGGAGATGTGAAACTTGTTCTGTGGGCCCAGGGTGCCAGTCACAGTTTCACTTGGGGAAAGACGTTTGCTTTTCCTTCAAACTATTACTGTGTGCAGAGGAGGAAGGGAGAACTGAGACCGATAGACATGGATCTCTCTCTCTTCCAAAAGAAAAATCCACCGTCATGAAGTGCTGGAACTGCCAACCATTACCTAAAATCTGTCACATAAATGATGAGCTACAGGGCACAGATTTGTTGCTGTGCATCAGTGCAAAACTTCTAATTTTAAAACCAAAATAGAAAACAAAAACTCTGTGTCCCGATAAACTCTAACACCCCCCCCACCCCCCCACCCCGGCACCATTCAAATGTGTACACTCTCTCTCTGAAACAATGCACGCTACGTAACATCAGCGGGGCCTATTATGATGTTGCTCTCAAGAATGTTCGTTACAAAATGCACAGAAAATGCAAAAACTTGCATGTTGTTGCCTCCAGCCCACGTTTATCCTTAAGTCCCAGATTCCAGGCACCTTGGGACAATCACTTGCCCTGAATATGGGCTCCTTAATCTTGCCGGTGATGTGTGTGTGTGTGTGTGTGTGTGTGCGTGCGTGTGTGTAAAGGGGCTGTCATGCCTTCAATGTTACCAGCTGCTTTCAGAAGGGAGAAGTGGGGAGTCTCCTCCCCTGTCCCCCTAGCTGCAGGCCTCCCTCGCCTGATGCAGGCCCTTCCCTGCACAGACCTAGCTGAGCTCTTGACTCATGTCCCTGTGGATAGGGAGGGTTGAGTGCCTCCTTCAGATCAAGAAGCCCCTCTGACATTTCTGTGCTGTTTAATGCAGGTGTTTGCCTAGCAGGTCACAGTATAGGGGACCAAGAGTAAGGGTGGGAATTGGGAGAAAAGCTCCTGAATCCTGGCCACCTCCCACTCACTCAGTGGTTTTGCCTCTCCCCGGGGTACCTGTTTCCTCTCCTCATAGTCGCTCTTGTGCCTGGTTCTGTCACTCGGGAACTGGGTGAAGTCGCACAGCTGCTTGTAACTCCTGAGACTCGGTTAGGGGGTACTCTCTATGGCCGGCATTCTAGGGAGGACTACACGTCTCATAAAACACCTTACATCACCCATCTGGTTTCCTAGCTTCTCAGGCAGCCCTGGGAGAGGAGAGGCGAGCGGGTGGGTTGGGGGAGAGGAAGGAGCGGGATTCTGGGGTCCTCTGTGGCCAGCGCGCTGACCAAGCTTGCACTGCGTCCTGTTTACTCGTATGCACCCTTCATTGTTCCTCCCTCCACTTTCAGTTGGAAGGCGACACCAGACTGCCACCGCCTTGTGATGTCCCACCCACACTGACTTTTATCCCATAGACTATTTTTGACTGTGAACACAGAGCATTTGAATGCCTTTGAAATAAAATAAATGAATAAATAAACAAAATCACTCATGGTCTCTTTAAGCTCTCCCTTGAAATGCTGATTGATTCTTTTATTTCTTTTAGCCCTTGTGATGAGAATTTTTTAAAAAAATAGCCAACTCTCCCCTGTCTCCCCTGCACTGAGGCCATTAGCTGAGGGTGTGGGGAGGAGTGAGGACACCCTCACTCCTCCCCACACCCTTCGTCTCCTTTGGGCCTGTCTCCTTCGTCTCCCTTCTCTCCTCCCTGGCTCCTGGCTTCAGAATTTCTGTTCTATCACATAGAAGCCAGAGAAGGTGAACTGTCCCCCTTCCTTTTCCTGGGTAGGGTTCCACCAGGTGCAGAGAGACCCCGTCGCTACCCCTGTGCGTGCACAAACCAAGGGATGGAGGTGGCGGGAGGTCGGCCTGTCTGTTCAATTAAAATGCTTCCAATTATATCTGACTTGAGGGTAAGGGAAGCCCAGCTTCAGATCTGAAGGAAACTGGAACTCGCTTTTGTATGACTTGATAAAAAAACACTTCCAACAGCTGGTGAGTGGGTACCACGATCAGTTCGCCAGCTGTCCAGACATGTGAGCAGGAATAGGCTGTGTGGCTCCCTGAGACTCAGTCATCGCATCCACAAAGTGGCGCTCGGCTCTCCTTTCTGTGGGGACGCGGAGGCTGAGAGGGGAGCAGCTGGCGATGGATGCCAGGTCCTCCCGTGGGGTGGTGGCTGCCCTGTCCTAACCACCTGGCGTTGGATGTCCCTGCAGATTCACCTACACCCTTGGCGAGGGCATGTGGCTGCCCCTCAGCAAGAGCTTCGTGATCCCACCAGCTGAACTGGCCATCAACCCCTCAGCGAAGTGTAAGACGGACATGACAGTGATGGAGGACGCCGTGGAGGTCAGGTGAGTCCCGCCTCCTGGCGCCGAGGCCCGCACATGGCTTGAGAGGCGCAGGGAGAAGCTCCCTGCGGGCCGAGGCACTGGGAAGAGGAATCCTGACAGGCTGGAGGGAGCGCGCGGCGGGCTGCCTTCAGATTCCCTGTGGGGGGCGCCTCTCCTCGCCTGGGTCAGCGTTGACACCCCCGGCCCAGGCAAGGGGACAGTATGCCCCACGGGCCCGAGGACTGACGGGCAGACAGATGTTCACCTCCCCGCCCAGGCTGAGACCTCCCCTGGCCAGGCGGCTCCCAAGCACATAGAATGTCTGTAACTCGTCGGTGCAGGGGTCGGAGCGTGGTCGATCTTGAATTTTTGCAAGAGGGAGTGAGACATGACCTGGTTCACCAGGGAGGAACGAGGGACCTAATGCTCCTCCCTGCACCTGGAGGCCTTGACCCCTCCCCTGTCCCTGTGTCCTTTCCGCAGGGAGGAGCTGATGACCTCGTCGTCCTTTGACAGCCTGGAGGTTCTCCTGGACTCCTTCGGGCCTGTGCGGGACTGCAGCCGGGGCAACGGGGGCTGCAGCAAGAACTTCCGCTGCGTCTCGGATCGCAAGCTGGACTCCAGCGGCTGCGTGGTAGGTGTGCGGGTCTGCCGGGCTTGCAGCGGGGGCAGGGGATGGGATGAGACCCAATGCAGATGTATAGATAAGACTATACCGTGCGTATAAGAGAGGGCCAAGAATGGTCCTCCCTCGCTGTAGCCGCCATCTCGTCTAAATTATGAATTGTCTCTCGATAGAGACGTCAAACACCAGTTAGTAAGTCAAGAAGTATTTGTGGGCCACCTGCTAGGGGACCTGTAGCCATCCAAGGGAAATTGCGTGAATTATATACCGTGATTCTCTCTTTCCAGTCTTGCAGTCTAGTTGGTGAGGGATACCCCCAGCAATTTGAGAACTAATTAACTGCTTAATAATAGGATGCTGATTCTAATAGGAAATAGACTGTATTTACTCTAATAGGAAATTTTAGGGGTGGGGGGGAGAAACACCTAGAGTCAAATTACATTGATTGTCTAGAGTCAAATTACACTGATTGTAATAGGAAATTTTAGGAGAAACCTACCTAGGTAAAGTACGCCAAGAATGGCAGAGAAAAAATTAAAATGTGTGCATTTGAACTCCTACCTCACCAAAGGTGGTTTCTACCTACTTCTCATCAGTGTAGACTTTGGCTCTGCGTAAAATGTGTGATGCTATGAACTAGGACGACTCTTTGGGCTAGAGTGGACTGAGGCATCTCCCGTGCCATGGGTGTGAAGACCGATTGAACCCCGCAGGTAAATTGAGGCAGGAGCAGGTGGAGCCATTAGCTGCTGGTGCCTTTATATTGTCATTTTCATGCCCATTGACACCACTGTCTGTTTCCAGCTCTTTCTTCTTCTAAGGGCAGAATGATGCAGTCCTCACAGAGAGGAGAGGGCATGGGGCGGAGAGGGGCGCAGGAAAGCCAGGCATGGAGTTGGCATGAGGAGAGGAATGTGATCCATTGGGACACGTAGCTCCGCGGTGTTTCCAGAGCAGGGCCAGGAGCTCCAGCTCTGGGGAGGTGGTGCCTCCCCTTGCTTCCAAGTCTTACAGTTGTGCTCTTGTCAGGGGCCCGAGCAGGAGCAAGCTGTGAGGATGCCGGGCCGATTTCAGTGTTCACCCGCTCGTCTTCCCCATCTCTGAGCACCTGCTCTGTTCAAAGAGCCATTCTCCACCAAGGATGGATGTGTACCTGGAATCCTGGCAGGGCTCCCTCGGCCCTGAAGCCTCGCAGACTTTCACAGATTAGCAGCAGTTGAAAGGAGCCTGATTCATCTGAGGGGGGAGAGAGAATGAAGAGAAGGAAAGGGAAAGAAAGCAAGCTAAGGGGTGGGTATGCAGAGAACCTGGCAGATCCATCAAAGGGAGGGGAAAGTTCAGAGAGTGGACTGTCAGGAGAAATACAAAGAAAAATGCTCTTTGGGCAAGTCTTCCAAAGGCAGCCAGGAGGTCAGTTCATGCTCCCTCCCTGTGGCTAGTCCACTTTCAGATGTCTCAGGCAATGAGCTTCCCAACCGGGTCCCTCAGGAGACAATTTCAGTGTCTAATGGAGTCCCAGCTGAGACACTTTCATTTATTTTTTCCACTGTTCAGCTTGCATGTCTCACCCAGATTTCAACCTATCATTTTACATTATTCTCTTGGGTCGTTCTAAGTACTAAAACACTGTGCACATGTGTGAACATCCTTCGCACCCCCACCCCCAGGCCGGCCCCGTCTGAGTGTGAGCAGGCTCACGCACTCACACACATGCACACTGATAGACTCTCCATCTCTTCCCACTGCTCTGCCCCTTCCCTGAGACCCTGAGGGTTTGCCTGTCAAAAGCCTTCTGTTGGTGATCCTAGCCCCTTTTACTTGGCATAGAGCTGTGCTGATGTATTCTTGTACTTTTAGCACTGTGATCTGTGAGACAGAGCCAGCAGGAATAGTTCTGATGAATATGCATTTGCAATAACAATTGGAGCCACTGCAGAAAGTCACCCAATTATGCCAGGGCTTGGGATTAGCATAATACTTTGAAGTCGCTGGTCCACGTGGCTCTTGGAGGGAGGTGGGGCCAGGCTGACTGGCAGGCCGTTCAATTGAGTGTTTTCCATGGGTTCTGAAGCACATGATCCCTGATGCAGGGGGACTGATGAGTTGAGAGCGGATGTGCCACATCAAGACTCTTGTGACACTGCTGAGAAGTAGATTAGGGACTTGACTTTGAGCTGACCTGAGCCCCGGGGTATCAGCACCGTCCCCAAGCCCTGGTGCTTAGCAGAGCGGTCCCGTGTCCTCTAGAGGTGGACCAGGGACAAAGCTATCAGCTGTGCCAACTGCCTTTCTCCTCTCAGAGAAACCCTGACAGTTCTGTGGGTGCTGAACTGAAAGACTGCTCAGGAAAGGCATATTTCTATGAAAAGAGAGAGAGAGATGAAGAACTCAGAACACACCGGCCCTTCAGGAACCTGGGAAAGGGCCAGAGCTGTGGGAGGAGACAGCATGTGCCTCTTACTCTGTCGAAGGCAAGGCAGACAGGTGGGGCTGGTCCACCTCGGCTGCCAACCTTGACTCTTTCTAGGAAGGCAGAACACGTTTCTCAGTTCTGCATGGACTCCCCCAGGGTTAATTGCTATCCGGTTAATTGCCCTATTGTTTATATGGTCTCTGAGGACAGGAAACAAATACCCATGAAAGGCACAGACCTGTACAAGCCACAATCGCTCTGTTCCAAACCAGAACACTCTCTAAAAGCAGAGCTTGCTGACCATTTGGGAGAGTTCCCAGAGCAGAGTTCAGCTACCCACTGCTGATAACTGGGTCCTGCATCTGCCATTGTCCTTCCTGTGCCAAGAGGAGAGCAGTAGTCCCTACCCAGAAGGCATAAGAGTGTCCATTCTCCATCTGTGGGGGACCCACAGCGTCCTGCAAAGTTACTGTGTTAGTGTCCTGTTGATGCTGCAACAAATTACCGCAGGTTTAGAGGTGTAAAGCAACACTCACCTCTATCTTCCAGCTCTGCAGGTGAGAATCCAACATGGGTCTCACTGGGCTAGAATTGAGGTGTCAGCGGGGGCACATACCTTTGGGGAGGCTCTAGGGGACAGTCCATTGCCTTGCCTTTTCTAGCTGCTAGAGGCCGCCCACCTTTTTTTGGCTTACAGACCCCTTCTGCCATCCTGAAAGCAGCTCTGTTGCATTTTTTTTCTGGCCACTCTTCTGCAGTCCTCTCTTCTGTGTCCCCTTTCCACTTGTAAAGACTCTTATGATTACATCAGGCTCACCTTCATAATCCAGGATAATCTCCTATCTCAAGAGCCTTGACTTGATCTCTAAAGCCCCTTTTGTAAAATATAAGGGGACATGTTCACAGGCCCGGGGATTATGTTGTGGACATCCTTGGGGGGGGGCCCATCAGTGGGAGATGGCACAATGGACAGGGGCTTGGAGCGGACTCGGTAGGCAGGACTGTAGTCCGGCCACTCCGGGTTTTAACCAGAGCATCCTTACTCCTGTCAAGCCTACCTTGAGGATTAGTATAAAACTTTGTGTGAAAGTTGAGAGCCCTGGCCAGGTAGCTCCGTTGGTTAGAGCATCATCTTGACACACCGAGGCCGTGGGTTCAGTCTCTGGTCAGAGCACATATAAAAATCTACCACTGAATGCATAAAAAGTGGAACAACAAATCGATCTCTCTCTTCCTCTCTCTCTCAAATCAGTAAAGTAAAAGAAAAGAGAGTTTGGAAATGATTTCCAATGCTAGTACAGCGGCAAGCCCACGCTGTACTGCGGCTTCCGCATCTCACGCGTCCTGAAAGCGGCCCCCCATGGCCTCTGCTGTGTGACACATCTGCCTGTGCTCAGGTGACTGGCTGGCCCTGGAAGGCGAGCGGTGGGCCGTCCAGCGTTCTCGTGTTGAACACATGACCTTCCCGGCCAGATCATTTCGCTCTAACGAGCTTTGAATTACCCAGTGACCCTGCCGCCCTTCTGTCCACATGCTGTCCACATGCTGTCCGCAGTGGTTTCCCGCCGAATGTGTCATTTCACCTCTCCCGGAGCGCAGATGTGCAGAGACCATTACAGATGACCCTCTCTCTCCCTCTCTGTAGGACAGTAAGCGGGAGAGTGTTTCAGTGATACACTCAGAGGCTTTCAGTGATATGGGAGCGGGAAGCTGAAACATCCATTTAATGCCATCCAACTTTTCCCCTGCCTGCCTTAGGCTTCCCTGTCAGAGCTCAGGAAAAACTCGGAAGATCACTGTCAGTGAAAGGAATAAAAGGGCCAAGTAGGAAAAGAGAACCTATTTTGAGTAGGAATTACAGTTGCATGTTTTCTGAGTCCCCCAGGTAAGACCAGATACGCTCAGGTACAGGGAGGGGTCCTCTCTCCCCCAGGGCCCCAGACGCGCTCCTGTGGCCGTCACTCTTGCTCTGTGTCCACAGAGCATCCAGCTCATAACCTGCGCTCAGGTGCATGTGTCTCAGGCTCGGTGATATTTGACCAGACTCCTAAGTGATTAATCAACCCAAAACCATTGGTAGAAAAAGAAGGGAAAGGTGGGGAAGAAAACGAGTTGAATGGAGAAAATCATTTTAAGCTCATTAGCAAATTACGCCTCAGATCAGTAATAAGTGAGAAAGCCATGAGCATCTCATGAAAGATGATTAACCTTGTATATTTTAGGGGTCACCGAAATTGAAGCTCATTTATTAAGCCTTCTTGATGGGGGAGGGTTGTTGCCATAAGAGAGAGAATGTTCTTGTTGAGCCTGTGGTTTATAAAGGCTCCGGGACTGCTTAATGTAGCCTATGCAGTGAGAGGTTAGGATGTGACCTTGGGGCTCCATCCTGAGCATACGGTTCTCTTTCAAGGAACCAGGGGAGGGAGTCTCCCCACGCCAGGGGAGGAGAGTGGCCAGCGCTAGCAAACAGAAAATGCAGGCTCCCCGAGGGGGCAGGATTTCCCTCCTGACAGCTGGGCTCTGGCTACAGCCACTTCTAGAAAGAGGGTGTGGTCCGGAGCCTGCCACTGCTTTGTGTTTAGATAGAGCTTTTGAGGAGCCCACAGAGGGAATACAACAGAACAAGGCGTGTTTAGGCAAAAACATGCTCACACCGTGGGGAACCTGAGTGGGCAGACTCCGTGCAGAGGAGGCCTGTGGTTCAACAAGGGTTAAGAGGAAACTCTGGTTTGGGTTTTGGCTTTTTTTTTTTTTTTCCTGGAAATCTTTCAAAAATGTTTATTTTGAACTATAGCCCAAGTAGGTTACAGTGAAGTAAAGATAATTACATCATTTTCAGTGATTGAGGATCGTAGCTTGTCTTCAAGGTCATGGCTCTGGACAGTTTGCAGTGTTTTGTTCTATAAATATGTGCACCCTCAGTGTGTGTGTGTGTGTGTGTGTGTGTGTGTGTATGAGTGTGTGTGAGAAAGAGGAGAGAGAGAGAATATGAAGATTAGACTGAAGCTACGAATCCATCAGTGATTTCAGAATGTACTCCAGGAGTTGCTTAAAACAATCAGACAGACAAACAACACATTGACAGGATCGCTTTGTTGACACATTGACTGTATTTCTTCAGGGATTCCAGGGAACCCAGGTTTTCTCACACTTGAGAAGCAACGAGGCAGAGTGGAAGGGACACACATGAGTTTTGGTGTCAGACAGATCTGGGTCGGAACTCTGATTCCCACCTCTGTGACCTTAACCAAGTGATTATTTAATTTTTCTGAGTTTGATTTTGCCTTTCTGTAAAATCTTAGGGAAAAAAGTCCACCTCTGTTGTCCAATTGAGGATAATATATGTAGATCATCCTGCTTGTGGAATTGTTTAGTTCCTTAGAGCTGTTATTATTTTTAGCTTTGCTTATAGGAAAAGAGTAATCCAAGGCAGCTAACTCTTTGTCTTCTCTTCAAATCTAAGAAAGTGTAAATACCGGGTGGTCTAACTTAATACACCAATGCCATCTAGACACCAGGGCCACACAAGGTGTGGATGTGCCCAACTTTGGAATTCTGGGACCAAGCCCGCTCGAGTTTTATTTGATGAAGTCTTTGTCTGAAACCATGCTTGACTGGGCATCCTGGAAAAAGCAGGTAGTTGAAGAGATGGGAGCTGGGTGGTGACTGAGAGAGCTAGCTGGTCCAAGGATTGAAATCCCATGAGATGGATAACAGGACTGGCTCTGTTGCTACTCTGATGATGCTTCTCAAGTTTTATAGAAGGAAAAAAAAAAAAAACAACCAAAAACCTCATGGCAACCAGTGCAGCCCATTTAATTCCAATCAAACTTCTGTGTTTCAAGACCCACATCCATGTTTGGGCTGCCTCACAGTGGTGAAGCCAGCTCCCTTCTGGTAGCACATCTGGCCTAACAGCTGGATGGCCAAGGAAGCGGATGGGCAGGGGGCTAACAAAACGTGGGGTGCAATCCTCGGCTGCCTCATTTGCTTGTTTACTATCATCTGGAACATCTGGGTTTGCCCAACACAAGGCAGCCCTTGGAAACTTCTTTAAACGCTGTCACTTCCCAGCACTCCAGCTGGTTTTGGAGGGAGAGAAGGGATGGTCAGGGCTGGGAGCCTGACAGGCCCGCAGGGGTGCCATTTGTTTGGGAAATTGCGGAATTGGTGTCAGCAAACAGTGCACATCCTGCTGTGATCTTCGATGGGAAACAGGAAGGAGGCAAGGTGGGTTTTAGAGGCTCATCTGCTGCAGCTCCCACTACTATGCCAAGGTGGTTGGCATCCGAGAGGAAGAGGCAGCCAGGTGACAGGACAGGAGGGGAGATGTTAACACTTCTCCGAGTTTTGAAAGTTGATTTTGATTTGTTTTTGGTTTTAGAGCTGACAGTATACAGCACAGCCATTAAAAGCAGGTCAGATCTAGACAGACCTCAGCTCTGCCTCATACTCGCTGCCTGACCCTGGGCAAGTGATCTGCCTCCTTCCAGCATGTTGGAGGGAATCAGCTGTAATGCACACGTGCGGGATCTGCTGCACGCACAGAAGCAGGACAGCAAAGGGTAGTCATTGACTTATAGATGTAGTCCGGTGCAGTGAGATGTCCCTACAGTAACTGGCTATGTTAGTGGTTTCCACTTCTGTGAAATGAGGGTAATGCAAGATGCTATGAGAGGAAGTACCTAAAGCTCATAGCATAGCGCTGGGTCCTAGTAAGAGGTAAAGGGTGATTGTTGTGAGGCCGATCGGGATATGAGGCAGTGATGGAGCGGCCAGGTCGTGGACTCCACGCGGTCTTGCCATGACCGGCAGTGGGACTTTAGGGAAGTTAAGCTCTCTGCTGTGTTTCAAGTATAACATGGGGCTGGTTACGCTGCTGACCCCAAGGGATGTTTGATGAGTAAGATGGGTGCCCTGTGAGCCTCCTGCTGCTCAGCATGTCATCCAGATTCTGGCTGACATGTCTCCCTGAATCATCTCCTTTGCTATCATTTTGGGGGGGTTATTGAGGGCATGGCAGTGCAGAAAAGCTAACTATCTCACATTGAGTGTGCCCAGGGCACTGGGGTACAGTCCAATCCCAAGTGAAACACCTGTGTGCGCTCAGGTCTGTGTCTTCCGCAGGGCTTCCTGGAGGCGGGCAGGTCATGAGTATGGCCACTCCCTCTAGGAAAGCAGGCAGACCTCCCTCCAAGGTCATGGAGGAAGTCCAGTTTCTCCTTCTGGCTGGATTCCCTGCTTCTGTCCATTCCCTCCAACACTTATGTCTGGTACCAATGTTGACAAAGTGCTTTGGACACTTAAAGAAAGTCCTATTAATACTAAATTGAAACGGCCACACTCCCTCTCCCTCTCCCTCTCCCTCACCCAAGGAGCCTCTGCTGATACATTTCAATTCTGCCCCATCACTTCCAGCTTCTGCCAGCCCGAGGCCTGGTAGGAGGCCAGCACACCTCGCTCTGTCTTGTTATAATGCTCCCTTCCAGCCTGTTTGGGGGAATTGGCTTTAATGCAAATGTGTGTGGTCTGTGCCCAGAGAGAAGGAGCAAGATGTCAGAAAGGTCACTTGCTTTTAAAGAAAGTCCAGCGTAGTGAGAAATTTCTGCATCATTTGACAATGTGAATGGTTTCAAGGCCGAGTGTTAAAATAGGGGTCAGTAGCTACCCTCCGGTTTCCACAGACCCCTGCCCCCTGACTCACCCACCTGTATGGATGTTTTCTGATTGTGCCAGTGCCCGTCTGGACTCAGCCCCATGAAGGACAGCTCAGGCTGCTATGACCGCCACATAGGGGTGGACTGCTCCGACGGCTTCAACGGCGGCTGCGAGCAGCTGTGCCTCCAGCAGGTGGCGCCCTTCCCGGACGACCCCGCTTTGTACAACATCCTCATGTTCTGCGGGTGAGTTGAGCTGCCCATGATGCCATCTGGTTTGCGGGGATGGGGGGCTTTAGTGCTAAACCCAGTAAAGAATGTCTACATAAACTGGTGACCCTAGGCCATCCCGCAGGCTGAGAAAAGAGCCTATAGGACTGGAAGGGGAGCCCTTTTAAAGCCAGAGTTGGGAGGACCCTGAGGGAAAGTCAGGTCCCACCCATGTAGGCTAGGAAAATGTTTATAGTCACTGCCTGATGACACCAGAATTTTCCAGCTGTATTTTGTGATAACTTTTCCATGGTCCAAAAGCTTGGGAAAGATTGTGTGAAATTAATCAACTATCAAAGAAGAGGAGGGGGAAGACTTTGGAGGAGTGAAGCATAATTAAATTCTGCCCCCAAAGTCCCAGCATTTCATGAACCCACCCTCCGTCAGACACAGTAACTCCTCAGTATAAAGAGCCTTTGACTGTGGATCAGCTCATTTCATTTGGGAGAACAGGGCAAGCAGTGCCACCCATTTCACAGATGTGAAAACTAAGGCACAGTGAGGTTAAGTGACTCCTGCAGGACTGGGAGTTGGTAAATGGGAAGATTAGGATTAGAATTCAGGCTCTCCTGGTTTTAAAAAATTTCTGTAGCTCCTTCAAAATTGTAATTTACACCACTGACTCGAACTATATTTAAAGACATTTTCATGTTATATAAATTTGGCCCATTTAAAAAAAATTCTCACCCAAGGATATCTTTATTATTGATTTTAGAGAGAGGGGAAGGGAGGGAGAGAGAAACATGGATGTGAGAGGGAGAGACATTGATCAGTTGCCTCCCATGTGCACCCCGACCAGGGATGGAACCCATAACCTAGGTATGTGCCGTGACCCAGAATCAAACCCTCAAACTTTTTGGTGTACAGGACAATGCTCTAACCAACTGAACCACCCAGCCAGGGCTTGGCCTAATCTTCTACACCCCTAGTTTGCTTGTCTATCCTTCCCTCCCTCCCTCCCTTCCCCCCTTTCTCTCTCACCCTCTCTCACCCTTGTCCTGCCTATCAAGGAGAGTGCTTCCTTTATGCCACCAACGGTGCTGGCCCCTGGGCTACGGAGATGAATGGCATGTAGTTCTTGCCCTCAAGGATCTCACAATCTAATAGGCTTACAATGAAAATCAATGTTTATAATAATAAAGCTGTGCTTGATTGTTGCTAAAAGCCAGTTCCCACTGAATAATCATGAAAAGATTATTTGGTGGAATAGTAATGTTATTTTATTGTATTTCATTTTATTTTATTTCTTTGCAACCCAGCAATTTTCACAGTTTCTTATACAATCCCATTCCATAAATGGAAACTTGATCTAAATGTTCATGTCTCTATAATGTTTTCATTATGGTTGACCCACCTCAGTTATTTGAGGTAATTCAGCCCAAGTTGCATAGCTTTATTTATTTAATAAACATACGTTTGAGCACCTAGCTTGTGCAGAGAACCAAGTTAGGTGTTAGATACAGAAGAGACAGCAGGATACGGAGATCTGGTCTCTGCCCTCAAGGGAGTTTCTAGTGGGATAAAAGGCCATGAACATGGAGGAAAATGAGAGATACGGGGCCTTGTGGAAGGAGAAGCTGTCCAGATGCTCCCAGTGGACCGAGAGGCTCTAACAGCTTCAAAATTCTTTCCAGAAACACTATGGTATGGCTCAAGGATGGAGTCACGACACTATCTTGTCCCAGACCTAGGCTGGTGCCACAGAGTCCTTTGTGGGTCTGTAGTCACATCTTTTGTCTATACTAATGCAGTGGATCCCTGACTGGGCTGCTTTCCTGTTTCAATCAGGATTCAGTACACATGTGTATGTAGCACTCCCAAGCCACTGTATAGACAGAGCCTCACAAAGAAGTCCTTGATGTGAGATTCTCCCTAAGACCAAGTCACAAGCACTTACAACTGAAGAGCCTGCTCACACTTGTTCACACAAATATGTAAATGGGGAGAGCAAGTAGTTCAAGTGCGTTAACATGGACGATTTTGTGCCCCTGCTAGTAGTAATGACAGAAACATTTGACAAGTGCCTGCCATAAACCAGCACAATGAAAGTTCTTTAGTTTCATTGTCTCACTTAATCTTCTCAACAACCCAGAGAAGCAGCTGCTGCTTTTTCCCCTTTTGCAGATTTGGAAACAAGCTCAGAGAGTTTAATCATTTGACCCAAGGTCACCCATTAAGGGCAGTGTCTTTGCTGTTACAATATTGCTTCTCACCACTTAAAACTACTATTATTTGTTCCTATTTATAGAACAGAGTCTTTTATTACAATAGTTACTATAGGTAGTAATAAAAGATGTATTTTAAGGCCATGAACGTCCACAAATTCAAAATCTTGTCTATTTCTAAGGCGACACCCAAATTAAAGCAATATGCTTTTTAAATGACAGCTCTATCAAAATAATTCTTACTTGAGCTAACAAATTATAGTCTTCTCAATATAACTACAAATAAGGTCCAGTTAATGACTTATGGGTCATTGACCTGTATTTGCCAGCATCAGTATTGCCCTTCCATTAGAGCCACTGTACACGCTTAATGGAGAGGACGTCAAGGGGGTGCCACACTTCATGACCCAGCTTCTATTTAGTTTAATTGGAGGGGGAGTTAACATGGGTAGACCTTGTGTTTGGATACATTTAAACAGAACACAGCCGGAAGATGATCCATCTTCCTAATTTCTTAGTTGACTTGTCACAGGACCAGATTTAGAAGGTCATTAATTTCTTAAATACAGTGTCTTTTTTTTTCTTTTCCTGCCTACTCACTCTCCAAACGAAGGCAGGGTCTTGGCCATGTAAATGGTTCCAGAGAAAGACTCTAAAATATCTTGGATTTAAATGTGTTAACTCAGTGCCCCAGCCAGTTTTGCTCAGTGGTTAGAGCGTTGGCCTGCGGCCTGAAGGGTCCCAGGTTTGATTCTGGCCAAGGGCACGTTCCTCGGCTGCAGGCTGATCCCGGGCCCTGGTTGGGGTGGTGCGGGAGGCAACCAATCCATGTGTCTCTCTCACATCGATGTTTCTCTTTCTCTCCCCCCCCACTCCCGTCCACTCTCTCTGAAAAGCAATGGAAAAAATATCCTTACATGAGGATTTAAAAAAAAAAATTTTACAAAGCAGTGTGTTAACTCATTTACAAGCTTATCTGCAGTGATGCCTACCCTGACCTGTTTGGGAAATCAGATTCTTAGAGGGGGACAGGATGCACTCCAAAGCTCTGAAAGCCTTTATCTCCAAAGGAAAGGTGACAGGTTAGATGTGATCCCATTGAGGAAGGGGATTTGGTTTACAGGCTTAAGAAGCTGTGTTGCAAAGGGGACAGAAATCAAGTTGGGGTATTTATCATCTCTAAGCCATTCAGCATGCTCCCAAGGGCATTTCCCCCTAATCTACTGGGTTGAGTTGACTGCGTAGTTGATTGATGGAATAACTTCTCGAGTTTTCCACTGTGTCAGGTGCATTGAGGATTACAAGCTGGGTGTGGATGGACGATCTTGCCAACTCATTGCAGAGACCTGCCCAGAGGGAGGTGACTGTGGGGAAAGCAGGGAGCTTCCCATGAACCAGACCCTCTTTGGGGAGATGTTCTTTGGCTACAACAACCATTCCAAGGAAGTGGCTTCTGGACAAGTGCTGAAAGGAACATTCAGGTGAACCTCGTGCTGGTCTTATTTCCTATAGAGCTTTGGTCAGCATCAAGTGTTACATCTTGGAGCAAGATAAATGTGACCCTAAAAGGATAGGTTATATTCTCTCCCAAAGTCCTCTCCAAGTCTCCATTCCTCCTTCCAGAATTCGAGAACCATGCTTCCTGTGGGTGAACAGTAAAGTATGAAATAAATTTTTACCTTACCCAGGCAGGGACTGGAAGATTTTCCATGGAAGCCACCAAAAAATGACCAGGTTCTGTTTTCCTTCTGAGTAGAAGGATGAGTGTGTGAGCCAATCTAGAATAGCAGTCCTCGGGTATGGTCCAAGCACCCCTGAGCATCCCTGAGGTCCTTCCAGGGGAATAGTCAGAGTCCCGCCTTTTCCAAATACGGAGAGGCTGGGTCTTCTTCAGATACCTGAACCCAAACAATTTATTGCAGTGAGTTGAATGCAGAGGTGAGAATTCAGCTGTCTTCTAAGTCAGACAGTTTAAAAATTTTCAAAAAAAATAAAATAATGCTACTCTTCTAGCATTAATAAATGCTACATCATTTTTATAACATATGTTAATATTTGATGACTTTATAATTGTTTTTTTAATAAATAAATATTTTTAAAATTCTTCCATTTAGAATAGGGTAAATGGTGATCGAGGTAACTCACATAAACAGGAGCTACTTGGAGCCTTCAGTTATTTTTAAGAGTGTAAAGGGGTCCTGAGAACAGAATGTTTCAAACCATCGACTTAGACTATTTCTAGGAGATTCTCCATTTGAACCGTGTCTCTGTTCGGTCTTAGGCTATCTGAATACATCGTCCTCAGGACTCATGCTTCCCAGGAGGCGGTAATGAGGGCGATGAAAGTGTTGTAATACGGACGAGCGGTTGACAGCAACCTGAACCTAAACGCATATGAGCAAACCGATAGTAAATTTCCAAGCCAGTTCTTGGAGTCAGTTGCTCTGTTTGTTACAGACAGCAGACTTGACTAACATTTCCCCTTTTAGTCTGGGACTTTTTGTCACCTGCAAGCAGTGAGGTGTCATGCCCAGTCTCGTGGGAGCTGGAGTCTTCTCCATAGTCTAGAAAGGAGACCATGTTCCCCCAGGTATTATGCAGAGGGGACCGGGAAATAGGGACAGGGCTGGGAGGAAAGAATAGTCTCTATCTTCTGAGCAAATCTTTCATCTGGTTTATTATCTCCCCCAGCCCTCACCCTGCCTCTCACACTGATGTCCCACCCCAGACACACTCATTAAGTGGGGGTCAGAGTGAGGGGAATTGTTGGTCCAGGAAGAATGTTTTCATTGTGAGCTGAGATACAGATTGCCCACCAAGCTGTGGGATTCACCTGCACACTCAGAAATGAAGGTCTGCCTCTGTTTCCAGGCAAAACAACTTTGCTCGAGGCTTAGACCAGCAGCTGCCAGATGGCCTTGTGGTGGCCACTGTCCCCCTGGAAAATCAGTGCCTGGAGGAAATCTCAGAGCCCACCCCTGACCCCGACTTTCTGACTGGTAAGTGTGCCTCCTGCCCTTACTTAACCTGCAGAAACCAGACAGCTCCCCACAGTCTCATAAAACAAAGACTCTTGACCTCACTTATTTTGGTTTCGAAGCCAATGATTTCCTTAATACATAGTAAAAGCTCAGTCCTAAAACTAAACACTGGTAGGACTATTTGTCAGTAAAATTGCCAGTATTATTATATAATCATCTGTAAAATACTCCTAATAATACCTTTCCTTGCTAGTCGCATTGGGATGTCTTGAAAACAAACGGGATGATAGGTGAGTTCAGAGTTCTCAGTGGATTAGAGGAAGTGACAGGTCATATGGAGCAGGGTGAGGGTGGCCTAGCAACCCTGGGTTTGAAGCCTGACTCTGCTACTTTCTAGCTGTGTGACATTAGACAGTGCAGTCTCTCGGGGGCTCATGGCCCTGTCATAAGACAGAGGTCACAACACCTGCCCCAGTGCTGCTTTGAGCCCAGTGGCACCTTCCCCTGGCTCATTATGAAAGTAAGGGGTGGGCTGATGGGAAGAGGTAAGAACCTCAGGGGTAGCTTCTCCTTTCTGTGCCTCTGAAGACCCCCAGTTAGAACCTTCTGGACCAAAGAAGACACTTCAAAGTGTTCCATGGGTGCAAGCTCAATTCCAGTCCTGGCTTTGTTCCTTTCTCCATTACTCTCTCCCTTCCTCATTCTGTGTCTTCCTGACTTTATATCTTTCTCCCCTTTTCCTTCCTTTTCTGAAGGATGAATTGTGCTGAGGGTAAGCCTCTTCCAGATATCAAGTTATGTTCAAAATTTTAGTTTAGAACTGGAAGAAAGGAGAAATAGGTCTGTCTGGGGTAGTGTAGCATAGTGATTAATAGCATAGACTCTGGAGCCTGACAGCTGGGCTCAACTCTTCACTTGCTGTGTGATCTTGGACAGGTAACTTGCCTTCTCTGTGCCTCAGTTTTTTTAACTGTAAAAATGAATATTATACTGTCTTTCTTATAGGATTGATATGAGGCATAAATAAATATTTGTAATGTTTATAGAACAGTTGTTGATGCGCAGTGAGATATATGTTTGTTAAATAAATAAATATACCAAGTGAGAAAGGAAATGTGCACATTCAAACTACCAAATAGTGTTTTCCCTGTAGGGGGAGGGGAGAGAGCAAGAGAGAAAACAATCAATGTTGGGATCTACACCTTTGGAAACAAGGGGAAGATCCAAATTCGGTCGTCAGCCAGAACAGAAACTTTTCTCCCCATGCCCTCGGACCTCATCTGATTTGGCACGTCGGAGGCAGAGCACAGACGGACCGCTGCGCGGCCTGCTGCTTTCGCCGCCAGCCTTTGTTCTTAACCCGTTTTCAGTAAGAAGTGGTGCCATTTACGACAAGAACTTTTTTTTTGATGTATAAAGGAATCCGTCTTATTTATTTAAAGCCCAGAAAAGCTAGAAGAGTCCAATAAAGAGGTGGTTGATTAGATTTCTTCCATGCTAACTTTCTAGTTCCAGCAGCGTTTTACTTGTGTCTTTCCTGAGGGTCACACAGAGAATTTCATATCTTGTCACACTATTGTGCTAGTATAGGTCATAATCCCCATAAACCTACAGGCTTAGAAGATTTTAGAGCTAAAGTGATCTTCAGGGTCTTCTACATCAGCATGTCCAAGCATTTTTAAATGAAAAAACAGTGCTCCGCTCTTAAGTAAGTTCTGTCTTCAACTATGTTTGGAAAGGCTATAGTACCCACCTCCAGGCAATTTGTAACATCTTAGCATACAACAGGCTCCCCAAACCCTGCAGTAAAGAAACCCCTTTGACGTTATTTAACTCAGCAGATCCTTAACCTGTGTCACTGGAGAAGCCCTTTTACACATGACAGCTATTTTCATCTCTCAGAATTACTGGTCTGAAGACATACTAGAAAATACTGATTTATGTGTTTTATCTTGCTGATTGCTTCCCTCTTTACCAAAATAACAGTTAAGAACTCCGAGCTTCACCAGCCTTTTTGGTATAATAAGTTGTGTGGAAATAAATGAAGGCCAACCAGTTGAAAACAAGTGAAAGCTATTTATTCATGACTTGCTCCATAGCAAGGGAGCCGGTTGGCCACCATCACTCCATCTTGGCAGAGATGGACGGGCAGGCAGAGGGAGGAAAGCTTTAGAATAGAGAAGGAAAGACCTCAGGTGAGCCTGGAGGGAACTGTGGCAATAGGTGGGCCAGCTAACCAGGAGTGTGGCATTCTATGTAAGTGGTTAGGGATGCGTATTTGACATTCTCTGGTTGGACTTAAGTTGGAAGCAAGAACAAAAATTGGGAATCATGTCCTGGTCACATTGGGCCAACTTTTAAAGGTGTTACCGTTTGGCGTCCTAGGCTGGTTGCTAGAGATAGTGGTCTGACTTCCTACAAATTTGAGGTATGGATAGTAGACCCTCTTCTTGGTTTGATTACCATAGGTAATAGGTTGGTTTTCTGGGCTGATTGCTTCAGATTCTGGGTCCAAGTTCTGTTTTTATATATGGTCTGGCCATCATCTATTGGTATTTTCTGTCTCTTAATTGAGAGTGAGAGTACAGGGGCAGACCAAGGAGGTAGAGAGGCTGCTGACCACACTCCTGAGCCTATTGAGTGCCACAGTTGCTAAATCAACACGAAGATCTAGAGCTCTGTGCTCTTTGGAACTTCTTCAAGGTCAACTAAAGGAAACAGACTTTAGAACTTTGGTGATAATATATCCCCCTGATATTTCAAATAAATAATAGGAGAAAGCTTCCTCCCTTCCTTCCTTCCTTCCTTCCTTCCTTCCTTCCTTCCTTCCTTCCTTCCTTCCTTCCTTCCCTCCCTCCTTCCCTCCCTCCCTCCCTCCCTCCCTCCCTCCCTCCCTCCCTCCCTCCCTCCCTCCCTCCCTCCCTCCCTCCCTCTCTCCTTTTCTCTCACGTAAGTCTATTTGGTCATATTTTTCAAGCATAGGTAAGGAAACAAAGAATGTTTATACTTGAGAAAACATAGTTGGAAATACTTTGTTTGGAAAAAAGAGTCATTCAGAAATGTGTTCCAAATAATCATAAAATAAAATAAACTAGAGCTGACCGAACTCCAAGGGCACACTGAGAAAGAACTCTGACTCAGCTGAAAAATATATCTACTTTAAAATATCCCTTTCTTCTTAAATAATGGAAATATTATCTATAAGTGGGCACAGAACAACATCTGCAGAGCAGCAACAGTTATAAAACCAATTCCCTGACTGTGCTCTGGCATAAATGCATTAAGTAGAATTGCTGTTTGGCAGTTAAGTAACGGAGTTCGGTTGTCTGGCTCACCCCGGGCGAATGTGGGGCACTGTCAGCCCTTCCTACTCTTCTATATTCGTGCTTCCTTTACTTTTCCTTCCTCTGTTGTTCCAAACTAAAGCCTAGGAATTTATAACGAAAGCGTCAATTAAGAAATGTCAAGTTCACATAATTAGGGGTGGTGAGAGAGAGGTGAGGAGGAGCTGACAGCATTTTGGAAGCATGTGTTATGTGGTGGTTTATCTTTTAGCAACGTACTTTTACACCCGTAACTTCATTTTGTCTGACCACCTGCCTATAAAGCAGGTAAAGTGAGGACCGTGATCCCACTTTCCAGGTAGGAAAACTGAAACACATGAGTGGCCTAACCCAAAGTCACACCACTGATTGGAATCCCAGAATTGAAAAGGAAGGAATAAGTCATCTGAGCTAAGCCTCTCATTTTTAGGTGAAACAAGTGGGAACCAAAAGATCCTCTAGCCAGGTGGCCAGAGAGAGGAAGCTGAGGCCGGAGCCTTACAGTCAGAACCGCACTGCTCCCCCCATAGCCAGTGGCCAATGTTACAACACCCGCCTCCTGATTTCCTGCTTGTCTCTTTTCCCACTAGGAAACAGTTCAATTAAAGGGAACATCTTCTAATATATTGAAAAATCTTTAGTTATTTAGTGGACTTGCAGTTTTTTTTATTAACAGACTGCAAAATCACAGCAAGTGAGCTGACGTAACTAGAGAGTGCTCATTACATAGAACAGTTTTCCTAAGCAGGCCCATTGTCAGCTCCAATAAAACGTGCCTTTGAAGTATGGGACTGGGGTCTTAAACTTGTAAAAGCAGAATTTCATTTATATGCCTTGAAAATTAAAGGTTAAAAGCCAGAGTAGGTAGCAGTATGACTGTGGTCACAAAACTTTATGCCCTAAAGAATATTAGAAAGAAAAAGTACTGAAAACCTTCTCTGAGTCTTAAGTAGCTTATCTTTGATGGCCTGAGATTAAATTTAAGCAGTTGATTCACTAAGCACCTTTCCTGACCATTTTTTTCTTTTTACCTTACCAGTAATTATGCCCATATGATTCACACAGAAATGGAAATTTGGCAGTTGCTCAGCTAATTTGATCAGCGTTGACATGCAGCTAATTAATCCCACCCACTCTTCATCTAGTTTAGGTATTAAATTAGTTGATTTTGCCTGAAGGAAGCATGGGTCAAAATGGCAGGATAATTCACTATGTTTGTATCATTGCCATTATATTTATATACACACTTGCTATCTACCTATCTATCTAAACTTCCTTTGTATGCGAACATCATTTTTGCATATATACATATATACACACATAAATATCCATGTCTTTCTGGATACTTATTCTTATTATATATACATAGCAAATGCTGGGCATAGGAATGAAGCTAAGATTGGTTTTCTATACTGAGTAAGGTAATTTTTTTTACTTCCTATGGCCTAACTATTTTGTTTCTGTAGCGTTTTATAGTAATGGCCAGAATTCAAATAGGGTGCCATTCTCTCTCCAAGGTGCTCAAATAAGAACAGCCCATTATTATAACATCACTAAAAGGCTACAAGGATGTGTTTCTCGAGAGTGACCTTGGATGAGTAACTTAGCTTCTCAGAGCCTCAGTTTTCCCATCAATAAAAGGAGGAGCACAAATAAAGTGTCTATCGCCGTATCTGGCACATAGATGGCACCCAGTATAGGGCCATCCCTGCCCTTAACTTAGTTGTGCTGACACTGTCCCTCCTGGTAAAGAAGAAATAAGCATGATCAGCTTCAGAGTAATTAAAACTTAAATACTGAACACAGATCAGTTAAATGGGATGGAAAAATCAATGTTATCAGGTACGTGAGCTGAGTCAATTACTGCAACTATTAAAGGCAGTAAAAATCTGGTGTGTTACAGTAAGCCCGGAGCTTCATATACATTTATCAAGAGAATATTATAGCAGAAGAGTTAAGAACCCCAGCCCTGTCTCAGACACACCCTATGTTTGCATAAGGCCCATATGCAAACATCATCTCTGAGCCTCAGTCTCCCCATTTATAAAATGTAAATAATAACACCTATGTCACAAGGATCAAATGACTTTATATGTGCAGAATGCATAGAAAAATGCCAGGCACAGAGTAAGGGTTCAGTAAATGACAGCTGTTTACTGTGATTCCAGAAATTCCCTCCATCAAATTTTCTCACACTTACCTGCTTCCCCCCAACCTAGTAGATTTGGGACTTGGGAATCCATCCCACACGCTAAGCCCATGTCTCCTCTGACTCTAGGGATGGTGAACTTCAGCGAGGTGTCTGGATATCCTGTGCTGCAGCATTGGAAGGTTCGGTCTGTGATGTACCACATCAAACTCAACCAAGTGACCATCTCTCAGGGTGAGCACAGCAGCATGCTGCCCCTCCCATGTGCTCCCAAGGCAGGGGGGTTTCTTTCCAAGTTTATCCCATTGTTGAAGGTGCAGTCTAAGTGAGATAGATAATCAGTTCACTTAGATTCACCCGTAAGGGCAAATCGCTGGAATCCAACCCTTTTCTAAGGATAGATTAAATTGCAAATTTTATCTTGGGTCACAGAAGAGATGGAGAGGGCAAGGCAGGGAGCACTGAAGATAAACACCTACTTTATCTCTTTTCCTGGGGTCACCCGGTGTATAGACAGGATATGCAAAAGCAGACTTTCTATAAATTGACAGAATAAAACTTTCCAATTTCAACCAGCAAAACTTAGAGGTTTCATACAATGAAGGGAGCAAGGGAAGGAAGGAAGAAAGAGGGAGGGGAGAGGAAAAGTAGAAAACGGCTTATAATTTCTAAACAGAAAGTAAGCAAAATAGATGATAGGCAGGCAGATAGATGATAGATAGATAGATGATTGATAGATAGATAGATAGATAGATGATAGAAGATAGATAGATAGATAGATAGATAGATAGATAGATAGATAGATAGATAGATGATAGATAGATAGATAGATAGATAGATAGATAGATAGATAGACAGATGATAGATAGATCTAGTAAGTTAAGTGATGAATTTGAAACTTAGGACAAATTATTCTGAAACAGAACAGTGGAGTGCCTTGTACAAGTATTCTTCAGATCTTAGCGATAAATGCCTTGAATCAAGTTTTCCCTTGCATTTGGGTAATTCTAATGTGCAGTTTGCAAAAGAGAAAATGTCTACAAATACGGCCTTAGTATAGACCTGTGTCTCTGTTCCTTCTCCCTCATCCCCATGGACTGGGATAACATTATTCGATGCCCTCCTCTGAGGCTATCTAAAACATGTACCAGACCTGACTCTATGCTCAGAGAGTCTGGCTTATCTGTGTTGGATGAAAGGCTAACTAGATTCAGATATTGTTGGCACAGGCTGACAAGACAAGGGAGCGCAGTCTTAGGGCCAGCGGGAGAGAGAATGGGTGCAGGCCAGATGGAGTTGTGAAGAGCTGAGAGAGGTATACTCACAGAAGGTAAGGCTTTGTGCACAAACAAAATGCATTCAGGATAGAGAACATCTCCAGAGGACAGGGAAGGACTCAGAACTTTTTATTTTTTATCCTGAAGGAAAAAAAGAAGGGGGAAGAAGGGGTTGGGATGATGGTCCTACTGAAGTTGACTCTGGTGGCACAGAAAACACCCAGAAAGACCTAAGCCACTCTCCCTTCTAGGAGACTCCGGCAGTGCAGGCCCTACCGTGCACAGGTGCTGTGCAGATCAAAGCCACCCCTGGCATCTCGGTGATGTGGACTTCTGAACTTGGGGTCTCATGTCTGGACCAGGCTCTGCCTTTTGGGACACAGGTGGAGGCCCATATGAAAGAAGGGCTGTGGAAAGCTGGCCAGGTTGAGCAGGCATTGGATTTAGAAGATTTGCCTGCAGGCTATCTTTTGGACAAATACAATTCTCTTAAACAGGGAAAGCAAGTTTGGGATAGGCACACTCCCACATGCACGCAGCAGAAGTCCCATGAAGTGATACTTCATCTTACCATGTGAAATGTTCTCTGCTGGTATTTGTGAGTCTATTTTAGACTATACTATTCTTCTTTACTTTTTTTCAATTGCTATAATTTGAGCTCACTAAATTGATTTAATGTCATGACTTATAATTTGAAAAACAAACAACACTCACTACAGCAGGGGGGTAGGTTTGGCTGTGTTTTGCGTAACTTGCACAAAGTTAACAACATGGCCAGCTGGCTTAAATAGATCATTTATTCAGGAACCAAAAGGTCGGATTTAGCTGAATGGAAACACTCACCTGGTTGTTCCAGCCAGCTCTGCAGCTCACTCTGGGCCACACAGGACACCCACAACTGGGGCTGAATGGCCTGGGAACCCAGATACCCACATTGTGGGCTCTCACTCTTACTCTTGGGTGATGTTTCTCCATAGCCCTCAGCAACGCTCTCCACTCCCTCGATGGGGCAACATCTCGTGGGGACTTTGTGGCCTTGTTGGACCAGTTTGGCAACCATTACATCCAGGAAGCTATCTACGGCTTTGAGGAGTCCTGCTCTATCTGGTACCCAAACAAGCAGGTCCAGCGGCGACTCTGGCTGGAGTACGAAGACATCAGCAAAGGTGAGTGACATGGGCATCAACAAAGTTTACACCTCAGGCAAGTACTGGCTGTCTAGGTGCAGTAGGAACAAACTTAAGGAGTGGGTGGGTGAAGGACCAGTGCAGATATTGCCTTGATGCCCAAAATCACTGAGGTTTGGTTGCTAAAACCCAATCTCAACGTGCGAGTATTTGGGGGAAATTTTAGATTCGGGATGGTGCCCAAACCGTATGGTCACTGTGTTAGTTATCGTGGAGGGAGCCCTCCAAAGGCTTTCACCAGGCACCATGCGTTCTGCTACCATAGCAACAGCTGTTCTTATGGACTAGAGGAGGAGGGGGGACTGCAGTCTCCCCACGACTTCCTGCGCCTGGAAGTCCTGACCTTCACTGACTGGCAGCCCCTCCAGCAACTACATGGTAAACCCCTTCTCGCTCCATCCCGCCCTGTGTTTAGGCCCATTTTTCCTACTGATTTGAGCTACAAGGTTTATACAGCTCCAGATACCAGCCTCACAAATAAGTCCTTGTTCACTATTTGATGGCACAAAGTCCAAGGAAGTACAAGAAATGAGAGTTTTTCAAACCTTCTGAATTTGCCTTCTGGTAGAAGGGGAGTACTGGCTAGTTAATGTGTATTCTAGTCAACCAGGACTGGTTAAGAATTGTCATTCATGGAATTTCTTTTCCTGAGCTAATCCTCATGGCCTTCTGAGGAAGCCAGGTTGTGGATGTGTGAGTTGCTAAAGGGTGAGTGATGAAATTAGCACAAGGGGAATTCAAGAAGTAGGTCATCCTGAGATTTAATGACCAAGGGACTGGGGACGAGTTGGCTGCAGTGGGGAAAGTGGTCCCCAGTGGCTGAGATTCTCTTGGTCCTCTGTGCTTCACACAAATTACCATTTCATCTTGCTCAAGAAGTAACAGAGGCCTGAGAGTGTCCTCTGGCTACTTTCTTCCAGAAGAAGCAAAGGCTTGTGTCTGGGCTGTAGTTGCTACAGGCATTCTCCCCCCACCCCAAGCCCTGATTCCCCTAAATTCAAAGACACAACCACAGGGTTCTAGTAACCCTTCAAACTTTAGCATCTTAAAATTGTTTTGATTCCAATTTGCCAAAAATGAGTGTAACAGAAGCAAATACAGATAAGACCAATGCCAGTGGGCAAAGCTTTCCTATTTTCCATGCCACAGCCTAGTGATTAACCAAAAGGTTAAACCCTCCTCTATTTTTGTTTGCCAGTAGTTCAAGGGCTGCCAGCCTCTGGGCGGCAAGGAGGTGAGCCCGGCCTTCCCCAGATCTCTGGGTTCTCCTCTCGCTTCTGTCCCCAGCATCCTGGCATTGCAGTGTCTTAAGGTTAAATACTGAGCCCAGGAGGGAAATTCGTCCATGACCTTGGCGTTGTGCCCTACCCCTCTCGATATGACGATTCCTCATGAAGCTTTGTGTCTTTATCACTGACTGACACAGTGCCTGACGTGTGCTCAGCATCCATTGCTGAAGGAATGAATCCTTTGTTTTGTTCTCACTTGAGAAGAAAGCAGCCAAGGACTAGAGATCTGTAGATTACAGAGAAGGGACCGGAAAAAACTGGACCTTCTTCAGATAGGAACTTCCAGGGGCTTACTTTTAATGCCCCCCCCCCCCCCCCCGACATACTAAGCACAGTACATTTTCTTTCCTTTTTTATTTTATTTCATACTCCATTCAGGAGTGGATTTCCTTGGGTCTTTCTTTCCTTTGCCAGCGTCACTCTCCTTGTCACTTTGGGCCTGACCTTGGCCGTTGCATTGTCTTGCCACTGCTCGTGGTGCCTGCCACCGGGGTTACCTGGGTTGACAGTTGGCAATAAGCAAGCTCTTCCTTTCTGCTGTACCTGCTTGCCCCAAATCCACTGTTGTTGTGGGTTTTTTGCATTGCTTTGTTTCCAGCCAGTTGCTCCTTTCCCGTGGGGAAAGCTAAGAGGAATAGCTTCCTGTTCTTCTGAGACACAAGCCGGGAGGGTTTCCCCAAAGTCGACCCTCTAGCTCTGAGAAGTTATAAGTCAGATCAGAGTTGAGGGAAGAAAAACCCTTCCGTGGCATTGTGTTTCTACCGCACAGGATGCCATGTGTGCCACTTCCCATCAATTTATTTGTGGGGGGAGGGAGCCCAGGACACACTGGGCTGGCCCGCCCCCAGGGTCAGGAGCAGGCTTCTGCTAAGGCTGAACCAAACACAGTGGCCGGATCGGCAGGCAGCCTCCCGAGCGCGGCCCGTGAGCGCGGCCAGCAGAGAGCCGTCCTGTGCACCTGGTGCTCGTGCAGTTTGTAGGCTAACTTGCATAATTGTGATCCGTGGCATAAAAACCTGATTAGGTTAAGGATACAGCGTCAGAATCCAATGAAGAGTAATGACGTGCGTTTCTATAATGCTTTATGTTTTACAACCCTAGGGCTGAAACCAGCTCCAGAGGCTCTTTTGGCTCTTTTTATGCACATTTACGACGACCAAGTTAGCACTCTAGTAGCAAAGCAATTACAGCATATAGCTATTTTCTTTAAATGATTAATTAATTCATTCAACAAACGTTTGCTGAGGGCCTGCTCCACGCGTACCCTGTAGTGAGCAGAGAGAGGGAATGGAGGAGACAGCTGTTCCCTGGCTGTCTCAGGCAGGCGGGCCCGATGAGGGTGCGGCTGAAAATGAGCCTGGTGGCATCACAAGCAGAGTCTTCAAAAGGAAACTGAGCTTTCCTAAACATATGTGTGAGGATTTAATTAAAGGCTCACGTCCCTAGGCTCTGATGCAGTGAGTCCAGAGTAAACTGAATCTATAGGTTGAGGGAGGAAGCGACTACCGACAATGTTGCCAAACAGTTACCATTTTTCTGAGCACTTGCTTCGAGCCAGGCACTTTGCTGAAAATGTTACATAGCTTTTCTCACTTAATCCTCAGACATATGTATTGCTGCAGTCTCACCCTCCCCATAAGAAAGATCAGGAAATCAAGCTTCAGAGAGCTTAAATAACTTGCATATGGTCACAGAACCAGTAAGTGGCAGAGCCAGGAGAACTCCTGTGCCTACTGAGATATGCTGTGAATGGCTGCATGCTGTTTTGCCTGCCGACAGCACACGGGAAGATCCAGGGAGGAAGGGTAATGGACAGAATGAAGGTGGGGTCAAGGCCTAAGTGAAGCCAGGCCACTGGTCTAAGGCGAACCCACCAGGGCAGATGTTAGCCCTGGTTGGATTTCCTTCCTGGTGGGTCCACACTGCCTTTCACCTTGAGTTTTCTGGATTTTGGATCATTGAGTGGTTTTGTTGTTTTGTTTTGGCTTAGCCGTGATCTGTGATGAAGACAGTTGCTGGCGTATTTTTTTTCCTATAGAGAAGCACGTTCCAGAATTTACTGTGCCCATGTGTCACCTGGGAACTTGTTCACATGGAGATTCTGACTCAGGGTATCTGGGCAGGGCCCGGGATTCTGCATGTCTAACAAGCTTTCAGACACCAAAGCTTCGGATCCAAGGGCCACATTCTGAATAGAAAGGCTATGTAATTTAATTGAAGACCAACAGGGAGCGGGATCTGTCATCTTCCCTGTCCAGTGCTCGTGGCCTCCAGGGGGCCGTCGTGATGTCCTCTCCACGGGGGGGTGTCACAGCCAAGGGGACCAGCCTGAATGGACCAGGACGTTTCTCTGATAAGGCATTGATCATTAGGCTCCTGTGCAGAATTGAACAGTCTTAAACCCTTAGGCACGGAAAGAAATTGGAAACATGCCAACAATCAGGATTAAAAGCGATGAGCCGATTTTTTAAAACTCTGTACTGTAGGCAACATTGTCCCCATCTTACTTTCTCAGGCATTCTCTCTAGGTTTTTAAAAATAGTTCTCAAGAAGCCCCCATTTTTTTTTTTTTTGCTCTAGAAGCTGCAGATTGTTACAGAGTTTCATATTTTCACTTGGCTGCTGCTTCAGTCTGGCGGCCCTGATAATAGTGACGTATTGTCCGTAACATACAATTAGTAGTTAATGATAGAGTACTCTGGGTTATTCTCTGTTCTGCAAGCTTTGCCTTCGCAACTTGATTGACTGCTCTTTAGAGTGGGCTTCTTTGTTTATTTAGAACCTTCTATATCTAAACATTGGTCTAG
The DNA here is from genome assembly GCF_964146895.1 of Miniopterus schreibersii. Lineage (NCBI taxonomy): Eukaryota > Metazoa > Chordata > Mammalia > Chiroptera > Miniopteridae > Miniopterus > Miniopterus schreibersii. Next base: position 18,311,219 of record NC_138119.1, on the reverse strand, counting down.
GCACTGGGCATAGAATGGTGGATGGCACCAAAAACTTTCTGGTTTTCACGGAGCTTATGTCCTGGTGAAGAGAGACAAAGTGGCAAGTAACAAATAAATGACAGCAGTTGTTCTAGATGGCGATAGATACGATGAAGAAACTCAAACCAGGTGATGTCATGGAGGTTGACTGGGGGTGGGGGAGCTGATTAAGATGACAGCCACATGGAAAGAAGGCCTCCATGGTGGGGATGAGAGGTGAGTCTGATCTGAGACCTCCTAGACAAGAAGAAGCTGGCCCTGAAAAGATCAGGGGGAGACTAGTCCAGGCAGAGGACATAGCAAACCCGAAGGCTTCATCATCGCTAGACTGCTCCTAGTTTCTAGCATGATGCAGGGCACAGAGACGTTGCTTGGTAAATTTCAGACTGGGGACCAACGTGGCTGTGGAGAAGAGAGAGGCCTGGATTCTCGGACAGAATATGAAGGGAAGAAACTCTGCAGTTGGTTGGTTCTGTCTCCTAGATTCGGCAAGTGGGACCCGTTCCTTTAGCCCTTCCCGCTTCATGCAGAATGTAGGTCAGTGTTCGCGTGGGCTGGCCATGGGGATACAGACCCCAGAGAAGTAAACATATGGCTACAGTCTTAAAAGCGCAATGCATCTGTCTACCAGGATTTGTATATTGATCTTAAGTTACGGGCTCTAACCCACAACTAATCATTTACCTCTGCAAAAAATACATGCATATGTGTGTATATATATGTTGGGGAAAAACTACAAAATAATTGGTGATGCAGGGAGATTTAACGGCAAATGTGAAAATCTGAACTGGACCTCACTTGGGGTTTTCATGTCATTTGGGATGAGAACCTTGTGTCTTACGCAGTCATGTGTCTATACGTCCCGTCCTTCTCTAAGGCAGCATGTTGAGGGAAAGAGCACTGGATGGGGAGTCCAGAGACCGGGGTTCGGGGTCTCAGTTGAGCCATCAATCAGCCCCTGACCTTGGGTAAATTTCTTAACCCTCTTCAAAATAATGTCTCGTCTGTGTAATAACTAACCCGAAATAGCTGATGCTTAGAGTTTCTTCTATTTCTGGTGCCCTGCGACTCTGTATATTCGTCATATGATTTTCACTCCTGATGACAGAATGCGGCATTGAAGAACGCCTGGCTCAGGCTAACTAGGTTAACTCAGCTGATATTTCAATGAGGGAGTTTAATATAGCTGTTTGCAGCAAGGGTTTAGGGTCAGACAGGTCTGCGTCAACTTGTTTCATTAGCTGCGGCTCTTGAGAAGTTTGCGTGCATAAAGGCCCTGAGCCTCGGTTTTCATGTCTGTGAAACAGGGCTGTGAAGACGTAGCTCACAAGTAAGGACTATGCAAGGACTGAAGACAATAATTACATATAAAGCACAACCTAGCATCCTGTAAGCGTTCGATGTGTTTTGACTTGTTATTTTTATTATTAGCATCATTTAAATGAAATTTGTAGTTCAGCTCACTATTTTTGAATAAAATGGCAACTGAGAAGAATTTCAAAGAGATATCGGTAACACCTGCCCCGGGTAAGCTCTCTCTTCACGGGAACACTGATGTCTATTTTAGAAATCACAGATCACCCGCGAACCAGGCTAGTGCAGCAGGGGAGTCAAACCGTCCAAAAGTCAGAATCAACACCATATCCTTTGACCATTGTTTTCAGTCCCAGTTGTAGCCCCTTTGCTGGGAAAAGACCATAAAATAAGTATGACTTCCCCCTCCCGTATATATGTCAAGGATTTATTTCATTTTAGGTGAGTAAGGGGGTAGAGGCTATAAAATGTACTCTCTGTGGAAAAGGACCCCTGGGGAAGATGTTTTTGATAAGCAGCCTGGATGTTCCTGCCTTTTAAGTACCAAGGACCTGTCAGGTGCGTTCATCAAAGGGGGAGAAATTCATGGACGTGTCCAGCTGAGATTCAGAGCCTTGCTGTCCGGGTCACTGCCACGTACAGGTGCAGACACTCACGCCTCCTGTGCCCAGACGCGCGGCCCTGGCCCTCCTAACAACCCAAGTTCCAACAGGGGTGCATGGAGAGGTGGAGAGATGACATGTTAGTAGAGTTTGTGTTTTGTTAGGCTCCTATCTTTTCCTGATTTCCATTAATAATCTGCTATAGAGGAGCACTGTTGTATCCTCAGAGGCGTGGGGGCGTCACATCACTTCCTACCCCTGCCCCATCCCTCACAACACATGACACACACACAGCATCGAGCGGGCAGTCAATAGACATGGGTGAAATGAATGAGTGAATGCCGTCGTCTTTGCTCTTCCTCTCCCCTTTCCAAGGGAAATGACAGCATATTGTCTAAGACAGCATGTCCCAAACGCCTGCCCCTCCAACCTCCTGGCGCCAGCCCACCCTTCATCACCCCCTCCCATCTCCAGGTCTGATTGTTGTATGTGTGGAGGTGGGCGGGGGGATGGTTTCATGCTCTGGAGTTTGGCATTAGAAGAATAGACTAGATATCAAAACCAAGCCATCAAACATAAGGCAGGGCTAGGATTAAATACTAGGAACTGGAATAAATCCATGTGTGGAGGTCCAGTTAGTGACTGTTATTCCAAGTTTCCAGCTACCAGTTAATGTTATAGAAGCTAACAATAGTCCTTTTTGATCACCCGTCCTATAATTGCTTTTCTTATAGAACAAGTTGGAAGGTTTTCTTTGTGGGGGAAGGGGGTAATGGGATATGTGTTGGGTGTAATCTGCAACCTGTGTTTAAACTGAAATATGAGACATGAAAGTACTTGACCTAAGCCCACAAATCAGCAAACCCCTGTCTGCCCATCCATTGGCCACTAGCCATTTCCGTCCATCCAAAGTTTCCATTCCTCCATTGCCTGTCTCCCTGAATCTCAAGGAACTCTTCGGAAGTTGGTTCGGTTATTGAAAGAAAAGGCTTAGCAGGAAAAATTAAAAATAAGAAAAAACTAATGTCAAGGAAATCAGGAAGAAATGGATCAGGGAAGTAATTAATTTTGAAAAAAATGAGAGTGGTTGACATCATTTTCAAACCCGGCCCCAACTGCCAGCTATAGTACAAAAACGCTGATGATTAATGCTACAACAGTCGAAGGCCTCAGAATACATCATTTCTGTCTCCTTTACTGATAAGAGGAAGATGGTTTTCCAATCAGATCAACTTCTCTCTCTTAAAACTCCCCGGGGGCACTTTGACTTTCCTGCTGATATATGGCTGCGTCAGAGTCAGGGACTTAGAGACCTCAACTAGCGGCACCTAGGGGAAGTCTGGAGCTGCTTTGCAAAGTAATGATGTTCATGCATTTATTCAGAAATGCTCATTGAGCTTTCACTGTAGATCAGGCACAGTGTGAGGCACCAAGAATACAATGGTTAATGAAAGAAGGCTCCAAGCCACGGTGGGACATTAGATGTTAAAGGTAAAGCATAATTATTTTCTCTTCCAGGCTCATCCTCTCTCTTCTATTCTTGCAGTCGACTAGTCAGTATCTGTGGGACCCATGAAAGAGGCAAAGCCATTGCAAGGTCCAGAACACACGCTCCACCTTCAGAGTCCATCCTGATCCCTGGAAAAGGGGACCAGGCTTGGGCACATTTTGTCCTCAGGAAGAATCGGAGACACTGGAGGGGAAGCCAAGGGGCACCTGTGGAGGGCCGTAGGTGAAGGACCTCTTGCCACATCAAGCATTTCTGGGGAGAGGAGCTGTTTGGCTAAATTGGGCCATCTTGAGATATGTGGGATATCAAGACCACCACCTTGGAGCTTTGCGAAGGGCTGTTTTGGTCTAGTGTCTGCCCACTGAGGCAGGATTGGGTACAGTAACTGCTTAAACTGAGTTCATGACCAAGGGCTCCAGAGAGTGGTCACACTGATCTCCCCTTAAAGCCCAACTTAACTAGGGATACATGGCTTGGCTGAGTCAAAACCACACAGTCTGTCAGCTTGGCTAAGTCTGACAAGGGGCAGACTTAGGATTTAATGCCACAAGAACCCTTAGTTTAGAACAAGTGCAACAACCATGCAGGTTCAAAAAGACCTTCACATGCATTTGCTTTTGCTGATTAAAAAAAGGGGAGAAAGAAAGGAAAAGAAAGGTAGAAAGACGCATTTCTGCAGCTCAAAGTCTCAATAAATCTGCCAGTTAAAGTATGTGCTTTGTAGGTGAAATGTGAGTGCCAGTGACGTGGGGAAAAACAACCTAATCGGGTAAATCAGCAGCCTGGACTCCCTTGACATTTTTCTGTTTCCTTGGGGTTTTTCTTTAGTTGGGTTTATTCTGCAGAGGCAGCTTCTAAAGTCACTCCTTGTAGGCGCCTCCACTGCCCGAGCCCAGGGCTACTGCGCCTCCTCTCAATTTATTACAAGTCTGGTCGATTACGGTGGTAATTGGTTCTATATATATTGATGTGTTTGGGGCATTTGCGGCTTTATGTATTTTTATTTGGTCTGTTTTGCCAGAGAGAGAAGGGGACTCCGTGCCCACTTCGTAACTCCCCGTAGGTGGTGCCATAGATGGTGCTCAGGGCGGGTTCGTGGTCACTGTGGATGAGCCGTGGGGAGGAGGGGACGTAGGAGACGCCGCCGGCCACCTTCCTGCTCTGTGCTTTCCTGTGCAGGGCTGGGGGACAGAAGAGGCGCTTCTCCTTCAAAACTTCCACGCATTTCTCTTCAAGGGTAATGACTATATTGGGACCTGTATAGAGCATGTATCTTGAGATCATTGGGCTGGTAGAGGTGACTAAGGATCTACAGATAAACGTAAAAACAAATTGAGCCCGGCCGGAGCTGCTCAGTGCTTGAGCTTCGACCTATAGACCAGGAGATCGGGGTTCGATTCCCGGTCAGGGCACATGCCCGGGTTTCAGGCTCCGTCCCCAGGAGGGGGTGCGCAGGAGGCAGCCGATCAATGACTCATCATTGATGTTTCTCTCTCTCCCTCTCCCTTCCTCTCTTGGAAATCAAGAAAAACATATTTAAAACAAAAAAATTGAAACCAAAGAAAATCTTTCTTATAATTCCGTCGGCCATTTTAAAACAAATTCATTTATCATTCTTTATTTTTCATCATTCAGTGATTGTTTATTGAGTTTCTACTTGGTGCGGGCATTCAACAAACAGTAGAAGGGACACGATTCCTGCTGTCATGGAGCAGACATGGAAGAGACAATATAAACAAGTAAATGAAGAATAAACAGAATATTAGGAACTTCGGGCTGTGATAGAGGGTCGCAGAGGCACTGCCCACCATAGGGTGTTAGGGAAGGCCCTGGTGGCACTCATGCTGACGTGTAGAGGAAGAGCTGGAGGAAAGATGTCCCAGGAAGAGGGAGTGGCCAGTGCAAAGGCCTGAGGTATGGAAGCCTGATGGGGCTGGAGCAGAGTGAGCCAGGAAGCCGTGGTCTGGCTGGAAGCTGGCAAGGTCGGGATGGCCACGCAGGACCATGAGAACCCCGGCCAGTCTGCTAGAGAGGAGGTCACTGGGGCAAAAGCCCAGCCACGTGCCCTGCTCTGGGTGGGGCCACATCAAGGCCCAAGTGGACTCAGAGACACCAGCCAGCGACCTAAAGCAGTGATCCTGGCATTGCACATGGAGAAAGGACAGAGCGAGGGTTGTTTATGGAACAGAGGTACTTAAAGATGGTGTGTCTGGGGAGGGAGGGGCAGGGGAAGAGGAACTGAGATGACTTCTGATATTCGCTTAACAACTGATGATGCCAAAGTGCCATTTACAAGTTGGGGGCCGACGGATGGAACTGGTTGGGGGATGGTGGGGAGTGAAGAGCTTCATGCAGACCTATCGATTTTGAGTTTCCATGGAGACATGCAAGTGGAGAAGTCAGGTAGGCTATCGGATATGTAGGTCTGGAGCTCAGAGGAGAGGTCAACGCTAGAGAGGCTAATCTGGAGTCTGCAGAATTCAGCCAGTACCTGAAACCCTTGGAACGGAAGAGCTCACCTAGGGAGGAAGGCTAAGTCAGAAGCGGGTCCAGGACCAAGCCTTGAGTTGCTTCCACAGTTAGAAGTCAGGTGGAGGTGGCAGGTGTGGGGGGAGTTCAGAGGGTGATACTGTGAAGGAGCAGGCAGGAGGTGGGAGGGTCGGAGGGAGGCTGTGGTGAAGAGGATGGACAGTTGTCCTGCTGAGCAGGGGATTGAGACTGGTAGGTCAAATGTCACTGCCTAGTTCACTTAGAGAATTATAAAATAGTATAACTGCAAAGGCCCTGTGAAAGGATCATAATGGCAATATATATATTTCAGAATTTCCAGTTGTTGGTATTATATACACAGTCCATATTTCTCGTCACCCTGGAAGGGGACAGGTAGGTTGCCTATCTGACTCTGTTTGGTGAAGGGATTTTTTGTGAGTTTCTCTTAGTCACAGTGGCTTCACTTTGAATCGTGAAACCATGCTAAGCAGAGCTCTGACCCTTGGGGTGTCTCTGGAGTGAGTGTGTTGTCCCAGATTCTCTGGATGTTGAGCAGTAAGACCATTCCCCACCTGGATCATCTACCCGCAGTCCCTGAGCCCCTGCACAAGGCCTGTCACTCCCCCCCTGGCAGCCCAGCACCCCCAACTCCAGAGAGGAGGAACTGAGGTCCACACGTGGAGACGCTAGCCTGTGGCTGCACAGAGAGGGGCAGAAGCAGACCTGGACCCCAGGCTTGATCAGTCGCCATCCTTGTCTGAGCTCTGTGTCTGCTCTCCACGTTCTGGAACCAGAGTGGCTCTGGGCTTGTCCCTTTGCCTGGGTGCATCTCTTTGACCTGAGGATCTGCCCACAGTGCTGCCCCAGGATCAGCACCCCTCCCATGGGGACGCCAGAACAGACATGAGCTCATCTACTCCTAACAGAGTTATTTTGAGTAGGCATTGTTAACATAATAGCAAAGAAAGTAGAATCCATACTCAGCCCAGCTCTTACCTTGCCACCCAGCCCTGGGGAGAGCTCCGTTCCACAGTGAGTGCACATTCACTCCTCACTGACCGCTGAAGGTGTGTGGAGCACCAGGCCCTGCCCTGATGTTGTTCATAAAATACGTGGAAAGGTGTCTGGTAAACCAGAAACTGCAGTAAAGTGTCGCGTGGGCTGTAAGAAACCTGAGAACAGGAAGCAGCAAAGGGGAGCTCTGAATTCAGACGGGGCAGGGTTTGGAAAACCATCCGGGAGGAAGTGTTGCTGGACGGAGTGGGGGAGGGTGAGTGGACATCAGCGGGCAGCCCTGGGAAAAGGATATTCTGAGCAGGGAAAGGAAAGGCAGGTGGGACACCTGGGAAATGAGGCTTAAGGACCGTCTGGCCACACCCTGTTCTCTTTTGATCTGAAAGCCTTTTGATGATCACTGAAGGGTTTCAGTACAGAGATGTGGTCCTACTGTGCCTCAGAGGAGTACCTCTGGTAATCTGTGGAGGGTGATTGGAAGAAAAAAAAAGCAGAGATAGGGTGACTGGCTAGGAAAAGTTTGGAGGAGACCAGGTGGGAACCGCCGAGGGCCTGGACTAAGGGTGAAGAAATGTCAACTGTAGGGTGGACGTGAGAGTAATTTAGGAAAATCGCTAATAGGTGACTTTTTGGACATGGAGGGAGAGGATATGGTAAGGCCCACCGTGGAAGTCTCCTGGGTGGAAGTACATGAAAGACCTGTAGGCCCTGCAGTGACGTCCCCAATCATGGGACAGGCGGAAGTTAAAGCCCTCGAGCCCAGACATGAAACCTGGCAGATGAAGATTGCTGAGTAGCAGAACTTCTGCTTTTTATAATTTATTATTTTTTATCACTATTTTCCATTGCGCTTTCTATTCAATAGAACTTTAGATTTTATGATAGTACAGTTGCTTCTGGTTGTTGACATAGGTGAGGATGCCACCTCACCTTTCTGGGGTCTCTGTCCAGGCAATAGCCTACTTTTTAGGGTCTCCCGAGCTATAGACACACCTTGTTGAGGTATAAGAGAGGAATGGGGAACCCACGTTCTCTCCTGTGTCCTATTTCTCAAACAACCTGTGCTTTGCCTTGACAGGAGGCCCAGGTAGAAGCACCTTGAATGCAGCCTGGTTCACTCGTCTGACCCAACGCTGGGGGGCAAGGGTCAATGGGAGCTTCATGATCTCTGGTTTCAGATACTAGTTAGTCCATCTTCCGCAGTAAAAACCACAGTAGTTTTTTCTTTGAAGGCCGTTTGGATGGAGATGAACTGAGGATGTGGTGAAGATTGAGAATGGGGGGGGGGGCTGGGATTCATGTTGGTAAAATTCACTCATCCTTCCCACAGCAGCTAGAGGTCATAGTTCTGTAAACATTCTGATTCTTGCCATTCTGAACATATGTTTCCTTGTTATCTTTTAATTGGTTTTTATTTTAAATTTAACACTAAACTGTTGTGGTGGTAGTGGCTGTGAGCACTGGTGTGGGAACATGTCACTTCTGGGGACGTGTGAGCCATCAGGACCTTATCGGTGCCCTCCTTCCCCTGCCCGCATCACACCTGCCTGCATTAAGAATCTGGAGTTGCTCATCCTGCCCCCTCCTGCCTGTGTTGTCATGTTTATAGATGTCAGGTTCAGGGGAACAAAGGGAGAGGAGTAATCTGAAATCCGAATGACACCACTGGAAGCCGTGTATAACGGAGGTGAGGCCACTGGAAGCTGCTATCAGCAGGCTGTGATGTATGAAATCTTGCGTCCCAAGAAAGGACTTCAGAAATTATTGAAAACAGCTCAGCAAAATGTGGCAATTGGGTGTTCTTGAGAGAGCCCGGAAGTCGGATTTTGAAGATCTCCTAGATCTATGAAGGGGAAGGAAGCCTGGTGCCAAGGGAGGAGGTGGAGCTGGGAGGTAGAGATTCAGTGTGACTTACAGCCTCTGAGCCTCGGTGTCATCATCTGCAAAATGGGATATTGAGGACACACTGCAGAGAACTGCCAGGACTAAGAGTCAGGGCTCGCAGAGCATCCGGCCCAGAGTAGGTTCTCAGAGATGTTAATTATTAGGTTATTTTCCAAAATGGGCCCTGCAGCCCCCTAGTCCAACAAAATACTCTGCAAAAAAATGAATTCCTTATTTAGATTATTTTTGACACCATTGCATGCTGTATTTCCTTCCTTCTTGGAGATTTGTAACACATTGGAGAATTTTAAAGGCTTTTCAAAGATTTACCAAAAACCATCTTCCCCTTTACTCAGGCTGCCCCTTCACATTAGACCTGGAAAATCCTTTTGATTGTCTGTGTTATTTTGAGTAATGCCATTAACAAATCCTAAAAACAAAAGTTCTGTGAAATCTACTTAGAAAAATTCGGAGCTTTTGTTATGCAGCTTCTAATAAGGTGGGAAGCTCTCTCTTGAAACTCCTCCATCCAGATTTCTTCTTAAATACAGCCTTGGCTTGCCCCTCATTTCCTGCACGTGGTTGTCACCCAGTCTGACCCCCACACCTCCACGGCTGCGTTGTTACGGCACCTCGTTTCCCGTTCCTTCCAGCACCCGTTCGTGCTAAGCCAGCCTGCGTTTCACTGTCTGACTCCAGCCGCTTCCATCCCCCAGGCCGCGTCCTGGCAAAGGCTTGCTCCCAACTGTTGCTTCAAGCCTGAAATTCCTGGTCTGCTCCTTCTCGGGTCTGTCCAGTACAACTCTACCCATCTCTACAGCTTCAGTAAATAAAACCACTCCTAGCCCGCAGGCCATACACACCCAGCTGGCAGGCCCGAGCACCCGCGGGTCCCAGGGCTGACCCCTGGTCTGTTGCGTTCTCAGTGTAAATACAGTGGTTTGTTGTACGTGGTCTTACTGAATCCTTACTCTGCTCTGGGAGGAGATAGATACCATCACGCTCATCTTCCAGACACGCAACATGAGGCTTAGGAACTGAGGTCATCGCAAAGGCCTTGCTCTTAACCGCCTGGCCGTACTGCCTCAGTGATGGAAGGAATTCTCGAGAATGGTGGGATGAATAGGTTTTCTTTAGCCAGGGGCACTTAAAAATCTAAAAATGCTTTGAAAGGAGAGCATGAGGTTCGGTACGATGGCTTGCTCAGGGCAAACTCATCCCAGATCTTTGTTATCACCGCGTTCTCATTCCGCAAGTCATGCAGGGGATGGATATAATGTTTAAGAACATCTGCTTTTCAAAATACAATATTCTTCCATATTTGAAGAAAAATATGGCCTTCTGGCATTTGTTCCAGCCTCTCCCTTCCCCCACGCCCCTCCCTCCATGGCTGTGGAAGGTCTTACAGCTTCCCTCTCACCACCGAGCAACAACTCTCTCTCAGGAGGCTTCCTGACTGTCTCTTGTGTAAGGGCAATTTTATGTGCCAGAGAAGATGGAAGGAAAGCTGGAGTTGCCATGTTCACTCACTGCCTGGGAAGATTCCTTTCGGCCGTGGCCTCAATTCCTCTCTGATCACCTTCTTTCTTGGAACAGAGCTAAAGTGCCCTTCACACTGTCTGTAGAGTTTGTCACAAATGTAGGGTCACACTGGGTTGTCAGCTTCCAGATATGACAGTGACAACAGATTCATCACTCAGTCAGCAGACGTCTGTTAAAGACCTGGTATGTGCCCGGCACTGTGCTAGGTACTGTGGGGAGCTCTACAGTATGATACTGACCTCAAAGAATTTGCACTCTATTCGGAGTAGCAAGATAACAAACATAATAATAACAGCAGTAATACTAATAACAGCAACTGTTCTTTATTAGCCATCTTGGCACTCGACTAAACACTTTGCATATATTTCTTTCAAGTAAAAGATGAAGTGGGACTTAGTAAGGTCACCTTATTCAAAAAGATTACTGTAAGGAGGGCGGGGGAGGGGAGGGACCATTGCAATATGGGGAGGGGGCCTATTATAATTGGGAGAATGCTCTGATAAGGACTGCAAGCATCTTGAAAAGCAAAAAGAATTTTTCTTTTACAGAGAGACATGAGCAAAGCTAGAAAGAACTAGGTGTGGGGAAGTGGTGTGAGGCCAACCTGCTCTCAGGAGGCGCTGGGTACTGGCTCAGGCCGGAGCAGGGTCGCAATGTTCAGGGGCCTGGAAGAAGGAGAGAAGCTTAACAAGAGTTTTGTTCTGCTTGTTCCGTGGGGACAAGCAGTTTAGCTAATCACATATATGGCAAAGCATGGGAATTTTGTAAGTCCGTGTCTAACCTTGTCACCAAGGAGCAAGGGTAGCATCTGTGAGCCTGTCTAAGCCTCACAGGAAGGGTGGTTCTTTGCAGTAAGCCACTTTTCAGAACACGGAGGGATGGCTGGATTTCTTATCTCCCAGATAAGATTCAGCACTGTCACTTCTCTACATTGACCTCAGTGGTAGGTGCCAATATTGTCCCCATATTAAGCGATGACAAAACTGAGTAACAGAGAGGTCAATTAATTTTCCTGAGTTCACAGAATGATCAGTAGGAGACGTGGAACCTATACTCAGGTCTGTCCCACTCCAGGGTGTCCAATCAGCCCTACGTGACGTGGTCCAGACTGTACGTGTCACAGGAGTTCGGAGGAGAGAGGCTGGGAGTGAGGAGTCACAGAGCAGTCACAGAAGGCTTCCTGGAAGGCGATGTTCTGAAGAGAGGGCAGGAGCTCGCCAGGCTGCTAGGGACCGTGCAGATTATCAGGGTAGTGGTAATGAGGTCAAAAAACAGAGGTGAAGGTGGCCAAGGAAAATGGTGCTTTAGGATGTGTTAGAGTTATATAATATTTAAATTTCAGTATCTATCCATAAAGGCTGTTTTCTTAGAACAGAGCCACGCCCATCGTTTAGGCATTGTCTGTGGCTTCTTTCTCAAACAAAGGCAGAGTGGAGTGGCTGCTATAGAAAAACCTAAAATATGTGTCATCTGGCCCTTTGCCGAGGAAGCGTTGCCAGCTCCTGCAGTGGGTGGGAGCGGTCCTCCACGATCCTCTCTTCCCCCCAGGCCCAGTCCAGAGCTCCGTCCCCAGGGGAACCTCTGCTGGTCTGGCCGTCCTAATACCACCTGGTCCTTATTTGATCCTTTATAAAATAGTAATTAAATTCTGTACGTCTGTCTCATCTCCTCTGCAAGACAGTACGTCCTTTGAATGTCGGGATTACACAGGATTCATTCTGGTGTGTTCAGAAGGCCCTCACAGTACCTCGTAAATAGACATTCAATAACTTAGTATTTGCTCTGTCAAATTGAATTGAGTTCCAGGTTGGGTCTTTGGACTTTTGCCTGATGTCAACTGACAATTTGATGTGGGGAAAGTCCTGGGAGGCTGGAGACAGAAGTGTAAGAATGATCTACAGAGATTTCCAGTCCAAAAATAAATAAATAATGGTATCGAGCTTGAGCCGAGTACTTAGCACTGTCCACCCACAGTCTCCGCAGCAGCTACCTGTCGGCAACGCTCCCGGCCCACGGTGTCTCGGGTACAGGGTTAGATGTGCCTCGGCGATTCGGAAATGTGGAGGATACGTTTCCCCTGCCACCGTGTGCAAAGGGTCCTGTTCCCTGGCCTGCTTGACACCCTCTAAGTTTCTGGCGATGGGGGCAGGTTGTATTTTGTTGGTGTGTGTACACGGGCAGCCATGCACACGGGGCGGGCCGCCACTCCGTCGTGTGGCGCTATTTGTTTGACACTAGACTAGAATAATGACAATACCCGGATTGTCCGCCAGGACACTTGTTTCTGTGGGAATGATGAGTGATTACAAGATCCTATAACTACAAGCTCTAGAACCCAATTCATGGTGTATTTCTCTGTGGGGGTTTTGATTCCGGATTGGTGCCCGGGAATGATACTGCTGGGGTCTTGATACCTAGGAAGGGTTAGCTGCTTCTCTTTTCCATGAAATAAGAAAGAATCTAGATATCCTAGCACTAGCACCTAAGTATTATAAATAGTTATTTAAGACAAGGAGTGGGGGCCCCTAAATGCTGCCATTTATATACCAGCCACCCCGTGCAAGAACCATCCAAATCGTGCTACATTTGGGGAGAAATATTTTGCAACTAGAAAGGTTGACTTGGGAGATGAAAAACTTCATTTTGTTCCACTAATGTAGAATTTTTACTTGAAGTGGTTAAAGCTCATCATGGTCATCTTTCTACCCCTTTCCCCCCTAATATTAATTGAAGGATCATCCAACTCCCGGAGAGCTCGGTTGCCAGCATTGAGGGGCCCCTTGGGCCACAGGGATCATGTCACTCTTACCAGGCGTGCTGACAACCAGGGTGCCTGCGAGGCCACCGTCAGGCAACTCAGACATGTATTTCGATTGATGTCATGCTTCACAACTGTCCCTGGAAGCACATTGTCACGAGCTACCTATGAATTTAACATCATCTTTTCCTTCTCTCTCTCTCCCATCCTGTGGAGCCATCGGGGACTCTGCGGTTCCAGGCCTGGGGCCAGTGGGTCAGCCGTAGCCTGGCTCTGTGCCCTCTGGGTCCCAGGCCGGCAGCTTGGCAGCTGTGGCTCCCTCAGCCTCACTGGGGGGGCAAGTGGCGGAGCCCTTCCTCAATCCTGGTTTTGTTTCCCCACAATGCAGGGGAATTCCTATCCCTTTGCTGTGTGGAAGCTGACCTCCTACAGGCCTGCAGCCTGCAAGGACAGTTCTTCCTGCTGAGCATCCGCATTCTGTCTCTGGCCCATGAGAAGCCTTGTTTTGGTTTTGAGCATCATTTTTTATTCCTTATGCATTTATTGAGTACTTACTGGGTACCAAGACTGTGCTGAGTAATCAGAACAAAGGCCACCATTGAGAGCTGATAAGCCACAGCCATGCTAAGGGCTTCACATGCAGTGTCCCATGTACTGCTCAGAACAGTCCTGTGAGATACGTATTGTTATTAACCCATTTTACAGATAAGGAAATTTTAGCCCATAGAGGTTAGTATCTTATGATATGTCTCAAAGCTCTGAATTTCAACCCAGGCCTAGCTGCCTCATATCATGAGATGAGGATTTCTGGATGAAGACAGATCTTTGTCAGCTGAGGTGGTGGCCTGGGATGTGACATGCTCACAGCCTCTGTCTCAGCTGCTTACTTTGCGACCAGACAGGGCTGCTGCACCCCTCTCCAGCCCACACCAAACATCTGCTCTCCTGCTTTCACTGGTGGTCCAGCCTCAAGGGTCCCAGAGACTGGCCTCCTCAAAGCTCACATCCTCACAGGCCCTTGCCTCTGGGAGCCTCTGCTGGCTATGTAGGGTCATGTCTTGCTGGCTGGCTGGCTCTTTGCTCCCTATCAATCATCGCTCAGTAGTTTCTTCATTGAGAAAACAAACTGTGTGCATACAGGAAAGGGTTCGGCATTAAAGGAGACCTTGGCGTCAGGGGCTTTAATGGGTAAAGTGACAAGAAGGCCGTCTTTATTGGTCATATTTGCCAGCGGGACCTTGCAACATGAATAGCAGCCTATGCAGGAACCACCCAGTTATGTCATGTTAACATTTATAACTATTTTAGTATCTGCTATTGTTATAAGTAAAATCACAGTGCCATCTTGATTGTACATAGTGATAAAGTTTTCTTTATGGCACTTGAATGAGATGAGTTAATAATGAAATCTGCTAGTACATACACGCCTTTATAATCATTGTCTGGGGAGAGCTTTAGATCTGGCCTCTACGTAAATCTGGCCTCTATGTCTGCCCTCCCTTTGTTGTACCCCTGAACGGGGCTGTCTGCATGGGTATTGTCTTCTCTTCCCCACGAAGTCCTTTCTTTATGAGACGAATTTCCATGATTGAGTAGATTGGTTCATAGTCGTGTGTAAAAGTGTTCTGACTTTCATCGTTACCACCTCAAGTAGGACACAGTGCTTTTTGTCTAGCAAGATCCAGAAGCAAAGCTACTATAGATGGCCAGTGACAGACTCTGCTACTTGTGGCAACACCCTCCTCGGGCCAGCATGTGGCCCTGCGGCTGGGAGCACGCTTGGTGGCTCCTGGAACCATCCAGGCCAGTGTCATCAGAGTTGGAATCAGTGGTTTCAAATTAGGCTGCTTGTACCCTGGGGCTCAGAGTTGATGCTTGAACAGCTCCATAAATAATAGAGTTGTTTATTTTTGCCAGACAGTAATGATGTTAAACGCCTAAGGAATCTTTTGCCCACTTTTATCTCTTTTACATGTTGGGGTTACTTATAGAATTTTTAAAAAGTGTTCTGACAATATTTGTAAATAAATTACCCTTGCTTTAGGTGATGAATCCTGACATATTATCGGAAGACTGCCAGAGTCAGGATAATTTTTGTGCCTGATAAGTGCAGGTCCCAGCTCCACCCCACTGATTTAGGGAAATACTGGGAAGATCAGGTCATAGAATAATAGAAGTTTAACATTTGGCTGTTAAAAGGGACTTGAACCCATTCTTCTGACTTGCTCCCCCTGCTGTGACGTCACTGACAAGCAGTTGTCCGGCAGCCCCGTGAGTACTTCCGCCAGCCCGGAGCTCACCATCTCCAAGACTGTCTCCAGGTGCCTGGCCGTCCGGACTGCCCTCCCTTTCGTCGGTCTCTTTCCACCTGGGTCACCCTTCACTGAACCAGCTCATGGTGGCTTGACACGGCTCTGTTTCTCTCCATCACCCTGGTCACCGCACTCTCTTAATACAATCGAAGATCGTACCTGTTGGCTTGGCGGCGTGCCTCGCCCATTGCAGGCTTTTCGCCTTGTAACCTGGGCTTGCCCAGGTACCCGCTGTTTCTACCGTTTACAAATGGTGCCGCAACCAGGCCGAGCCCCTGAGCCTCCTCACAAACCAGTGTGGGCTGTAGTCTTATAACGAGAGTGTTATTAAGGTCGGACGGGCAGCTGCAGAGACCAGAGTGCCTGAGAACAGGCCACGCACGGGTCACCGAGAGCTGGAAAGAGCCCAGGCCCCTCCGCGCGTTTTCATCTCAGGAGATGAGGGACTTGTGCAGAATCCAAGATTGCCACCAGGAGCCACAGTCTGAGCTGGTGGCTCCAACGGGCAGGAAAGCGGCATAAATCTCAGTGAGGCAAAGCTAAGTGGTAACAGACTTTAAGTTCTGTCATACATAGTTAATTTGCAGAATAAATTGGTCAGGGCAGCAAAAGGATTTAACATCCGAATTCATTTGAAAAACAGAAGCTAGATGAGTATCGAGAGGAAAATGGAGACGTTACATATTCCCTTGCTGGCTGGGGTGGTATTATTATTGAATAATATTTTTATTAACAATTTCTAGAGGGTTTGGTACTTAAAATATTTATAAGCCAGCCTTGCAGCAGCTCGGCAAGGCACTGAACCGCTGGCTCTGGAGCCACGTGAGCCTCCCGCGACTCCCGCCCGCTCACACCCACACTCTGCACACCGTGTGCAGCCGGGGTGATGCCCGTTTCAGCACTGACGAGGGCTTTCCCTGGACTGGGCTCCAGGGTTGAAGCCGGGAAGGGGAGAGAGGACTGGGCAGGAGCTGGGGCACCTGGGGAGGAGGTGCCGTCAGTGGAAAAGCTGGCGGTGGAGCCAGGAGGAGCAGCGTGTAGCCGCTGACGGTTCTGGAGAAGCTGAAGGGCCCCGTGGGCGCCCCCTAGCGGAGAAACAGTGCCGCGCGGCAGGCGGAGGGAAGCCTCGCTAATCCCACCGTGGGTAGGGCCGAGCTCAGAGGCCCCGTGGCGCCCTCAGCACCAGCAGCGGCTGAAACAGGTGCTGGGAGCCCCCTTTCCTCCGCACCCTCTCTGTTTCTGCAGAGTTTCGTCCCTCTGCTTTTCCCCCGCCATCCCCCTGAGTTTTCCTGGCTCCCTCTCAGGAAGGCTGAGAAAGTCGGGGAGGCACCTGCCCCTGAAAGGTGTGCGGGTGCACACTGCTTCTCAGCTCAGCCCCCGAGTCAGGAAAACAAGACCCGAGAAAAAGCCCCAACCTCCAGGCCAGAGCGCGGGAGGCTCTGGGAGCCCTCCGAGCATTCCCATCACTCGCGCGGGCTTTCTGCTAATGGAGAGTTGAAAGCAGCAGTGCCACAGGTGTTCCTCATTTCCACCTCTCAGCCTGGTCCTCTCTCCCCCCTCTCCCCCCGTCTCCCCCGTCTCCCCCCTTCTCCATGCTTCGCAGTCTGTGGCCAGTCGGCAGGGGTAATCCAGCTCACCTCTGCCCATCGGGAGGCTGTGACTCTGAATCTCTGTCAGGCTTATTTTGATGTTGACAAGAAGCCACACAGCCGCTGCTGGGCCTTGGGATGCTGATGGAGTGGAAACTTATTCCGTCGCCCCTGCGCCCTGGCAGGAAGTCCAGGGGACAGACAGCTCCCAAATGGCCAACCTGTGCATCGTCACAAGCTGTGGATCAAGGGAGAGCTCACCAGTCAATGTCACGGTGTTAAAGGCTATGGACACTGCAGTGGGTTGAGTAATATTTCCTCAAAATTCAGACCCACCTGGAACCTCAGATTGTAACCTTATTTAGAAACAGGGTCCTTGCAGATGTAATTACATTAAGATGAGGTCCTACTGGACTTCTGGTGAGCCCTAAACCCAATGACTGGTGTCTTTATAAGAGAAAGAAGAGGGTGATCTGGACACCAACACACAGAGAAAAAGTCCATGTAACAGCTGAGGGTGAGACTGGGGAGTAGTTACAAGCCAGGGAACCCCGGTGCCACCAGAAGCTGGAAGAGTCAGGGTGGGGTCTTCCCTAGAGCCTTGGGGAGCATGGCCTGCCAGCCCCTGGATTTCAGGCTCTCGGCCTGCAGACTGGAGGGATACATTTCGTTGTTTTAAGCCACTCAGTTGGTAATGTGCTGCGGCAGCCCTAGGAAGTTAGGAGGGAGAGACTTGATGAGAACAGAAATCTTGGCAGTCCACTCAGAGCCCCTGAAAGGCGTTTGGTGAACAAAGAAATGGGACCATCAGAGGCAAATGAAAAATTGGCATCATGTAAACATTACAAAGAGTGGGTGTTAGCTAATGCATGTGCCAGTTTATTGCAGTTCAGCCAGGACTGAGGAAGCGCCTACAAAGTACCAGGGCTGGGCTCCAGGACCCGAGGATGAGTAAGTCCCCCCCGGAAATGAGCGGGACAGAGAAGACATTAAGCCAGACTCAGTCTGCCACAGTGTGGACGTGCTCCTCTAGACATGGGCATGAAGGACCAGTGGAATCGCTTCTAGGGGTGACAGGAGCAGAGGACGCTCCATAAGTAGTCAGGAGGGAGCAAGGCAGGACAGACAGACGTTTTGGGGGGTGCAGGGAGGACAATGATTTCGGCCCAGTCTAGCACACCCCTCGCACATGTGCACTTAGTACGCGCCTCCTGATCCTTCCACTGAGCCACCTCTGGTATCAGGCCTGGCCTTTGTGACGAACCCCAGTGAGGCTTTGGGTTGTCACTAGAGGAGTTGCAGGCAGAGACCAGGAAGAGCTAAAATCCCTTTGCTTCTTTCCATCCCTAAGTATTTGTTGAACCCTTACCAAGGGCGGGGCATTGGGTGAGAGCCACGCAGCCCACCAAGACGTAAGGCAGCCTTTTGCCCCTGGGGACCAACAGTCCAGCTCAGCGGTTTTCAGCTGGTGTGCTGCCAGAATTTTTAAAACATGCATTACCTGACTATTTAATCAGGGGCGCTGACAAAAAATATATTTTAGGTGTGCCACAGAATTTTAGTAATTAGTTTATGTGTGCTATGAGATGAAAGAGTTGAACATCTGGTCTAGCTGATGAGAAGGGTTCATTTTTGAAGCCAAAGCTTTAGGGCGGCCCAGTTATTCTTGGATTATGTTTCTGTTCCTCATGGGCTGCGTGGAGCTGGGTCTCCGAGCGCTGGTTGCATCTCAGCTGTGCTCGCCGCTTCCTCTTCACACCAAGGTTAAGAGTGGATGGGGGTCATGGCTCGGCACAGGCCATCTTTGTGTTATTAGTCCCTTGGGAGGTGCTGCCATCCTGCTATTTTTTGGACTCAGCCTCTCATCACAAACGGAAAGTCACTCTGACTGACCAAAAAGAGGCTGATGGAGGCTTTGGTGAGTTTCGTCCATTTGTCATTAAATTAACGGTTCACTGCCAAAGCGGACTAACCAGTTTGGGCAAAGACAAAGCATCGCACTTACACCAAAACTTCAGTTTCACATGAACCTAATTAGCCGGGAACCTCAAACAGGGAATCATTTGTTTGACAACACAGCCATTTAGAGGAGGCAATCTTAACAAAATGGGACCTTATATTATTGATCAATTCTTAAAAAAACCATTTGGGCTGTAGGTGCCATTTTATTTCTGTCTCCCACAGCTTCCAAATCTGCATAGTCATAATTGATGAACAAAATGATCACCTGGAGGCATCTTGGGGAAAGGTTTAATCCTGGTTGGTGGGCAGTGCTTCCTGGGGCAGGCAGAAAATCGGAAAACTGCATTTTTAGAGAAGAAAAATGTCAACAAGGATTGGAGGAAATGTAAGCATTTTCTGGCTAAGTATCAATGAAACAGAAATTCAATTTTCCAAAAGACACCTTTGCTTGAGCCTCGCAATTAATGGCGCTTTGCTGAGGTGCCTAGTGGGTCTTGACGGCCGCTAATTACCACACTGGACCCCCTTCACCCCCAAAGATGCCGCTCACACCTGTAACAAAGACCATCTGCTATTTCCAGAAACTTCCCAAAGAAATACCAAAGCACTGGGTCTGAAGTGTACAGTAACTTTAATTTTAGAACAGAAAATAAAGGCTGCATCCCCACAAAACGTTTTTTAAACACTGAGTTCAGTTTTAGGAAAGGGCAAGGACATAAACTCTGTGGAGCTGGGCCTTTTCCTGGACACGTTGAGCAGTGTGAGCCAGTGGTTTTCCAGTACTTAACCCCCAAAGAAAGATGTGCCCCTCAGAGCCACCGGGGGTGAGGAGTGTGTGGCTGGACGTGTGGCTGGGCCCGGTGTGCAGGCTGAGACCGGGCGCAGGGGAAACTGCAGAGGAGGCCGGTGTTCACGCCTCCTCCTCGAAGCCCCCCTTGGTTCCAGAGTGCCTCTCGCTCGCTCTTGCTCTCTCTCGCTCGCTCTCATTCTCACAACCACCGCCTTTTTGCTGGTGACGTGGAAGGTGTGATCCTGAATCCCAGTATGACTGCCGTCACTCTTCCCCTCCCCAGACACGGCGATGCACCTTCCATCTCTGCCACTGTTTGGTGTCCATGGCCTTGCAGGCCCAGGGCACCAGCCGTGCCCTTTGTGACTTTAGTGGATATACCACTGCCCACTCCTCAGTGCCAGAGTTGGCTACTCCTTTCCTTAAGCTTAAATCCTTGAATCCCGAGGTAGTTCATCACCCCAGTGCACGTTAGTGAACTCTGAGAGGCAAGTGGTGTTTCACAAAGTTAGCAACACGTACTTTGCCAGTATTTCCGTCAGTCTTTGCAACTAGATTGTCTCTGATCGATGCCCATTTGTACCTGAAAGTAGCAGAAATCGCTCTGGATTGATGCCCCTCTTCTTAGAAGAAAACTAGACCATCTCAAAAGAACCCAGGACAGCCAACAAGAAAGGAATGGAAACCCCAGCTACCCAGTGAGTACCTACAGAACACAGACAGTCGTTACTTTGTACACAGGTCATTATAAGTGATTTATTAAGTCAACACACACTTGTAGACATTCAGTAAATGTTTGTTTAATGAATTGTCGAATGCATTAGTTACGTTACATGTTGGGCACTGTGGGATATTGCAGTGAAGACTGAATGTAATTTCTCCCCTCAGGGAGCCCACATTTGATGGGGTGGCTGGTGGACAGGGCACGTAAGTAGACAGGCATCGTGAGAATAATTAAATTTAGAGCATCCTCACTGTGTCCCAGGCGCTGCTGAACTCTGCTTGTGAATGGAAACAGTTCATCTTTACCACAGTCCTACTACATCAGTTATTGTCTCCATTTTATGTATGAGAGCGCCCAGGCCCAGAAAGGTTGAGAAACTAGCCTTAATTACACAGCTGGCAAGTGGTAAGGTCAGCAGTGAAACCAGGCAACCTCTCTGAGACCTCACACTGTGGACCACATCGCCCTGGGGCAGCAGTGGGCAAGCAGAGAGGCGGGTGGTCGGGGTAAAGAAGGTGCTTCAGGAGCCTGGTGATTGATTGGGAAGCAGGACAGGACCAGCAGTGCAGCCGGGATCTCTGCCTCCAGCACCCGGGAAGGTGGTGCCCTGTGCTGAGCTGGGACCTACAGGAGGGGACAGGTGCTGGGGGAGTGCGGAGGCAATGGGGGCAGCAGTGGGAGCATGTTGAGGCCAAGGCGCCTGTCGGACAGCCATTTGCGTGGATTTCCGAGCAAGAGTGTTAAGGTTCTGGTACTTACGGAGGAGACCCCGGCTGGAGATGTGGAGTTGGCTATCAGAATAATGCAGCTTCCTTTTTACGGGATTGTTCGAAGCTTTGGTGAGGGGTTGGACACTGTTCCCAAATGCTTTGGTTTTATTATGTTTGACTGCTTTGAAAACTTGAATCTCTTATCATGACTTAATATATTCACTCCCCCTTTTCCCTCTGAAATATGTATATGGAGAGATGGATGGATGGATGGATAATAGTAGGTAATAGGTAGATGGTAGAGATAGATAGATGATAGATAGATGATAGATAGATAGATAGATAGATAGATAGATAGATAGATAGATAGATAGATGATAGATAGATACATACATACATACATACATACATACATACATACATACATAGATATGGGTATATACACCTAAACTAGGCAAGGTCTCAAAGATGAGGAAGACACAGTCCCTGACCCCAGGGACTCATCTCACAGAGATGCAGAGAAGTGGCCAGCTTTTGTGCTAACCCTTTTTCCTCTGATTATTAATCGATCGTATTGCATTTTGCTCAAAAAGTGTGTCCCATGGCGGGTCTGGGAGTTCAGATTAAGTCCATCCATAGTCACCTGAACCTCCCTGTCCACAGACATGATTAAACATCTTGAGAGACTGATTCGAGCCTGGATGGGTGGACAGAAATGTGACCTCAGGACACCTGGTGTGAATCCTAAGGAGGGGACTGGGGTGGGGATGGGGGCTAGGGCCTGCAGTGGAGGTGGCAGTGGGCCCAGGGCCCAGTGTGCCGTGGCCATGTCCCATTTGCTCAGTGTCAGACTTTCTTTGCTGCGAATCCGAAGCTGTCTCCAGAAGCTGGGCTCTGATTAGCTTGCGTCTGATCTCTTCGCTGCCTAATGAACTACCTCTGTACTCTGGCTGTGATGTCATTAGCATTGCATTGCCTTGGGCATCAACTCGGGAGAGGGATTCTTAAAGCAGCCCCAGAATCCTGCAGGAATTGTACCAATTTTCTTTATAACAACTAATTCGCCTCCTTGACCGGTCAGTTCCCACCAGCACAGCGGCCCGGCCTGAGGATGGCTCAGTGACTTTTATCACCCGCATGTGCTGCTGAGTCTAGGTGGGTCAGTATGTACATGCCCAAGGCCACGGGCATGGCCACGGTGAGATTTTGAAGGTACCACGATATTCTATGGGGGAAATTCATCCACTGTGTGCTGTAGGGTATAGATTTAGCCTCAAGCAAATGGCATTTATTTATAGCTAACTGTATTTGCAAAATGCTTTGCAGTCTGGGGGTTGTGAACTACATTTCAGGTTGGCTGTTCTTCCAACTCGTCAGAAACCTAAGTGCCCTGGCTGGACTCCAGCGCCTCCCCCGAGAGCAGCGGGTGGGTTCTGCAAACGGGTGAGCGGAGGCCACAGCCACACTCGGTGTTCTCCATCGGAGGCACCTAAGCCAGTTATAATCTTTGCTGATTTCTTATGTCCAGGGACTGTGTACTTGTTGACATAGAATATATTCATTTTATTTAGAGACAATGTAGTGTCTCAAATTACTACAGTATTTCTACCCAGCGCCTAGAGGGTGGAAGAGGGGAGAAGCACCCAAGGGCTGTAACTGGAGTGGGCAGTGGGAGGAGGGGAGCCACCGAACCATAAGGACGTAGGCCGGAGTCATCTCCCTGCCACCTCTCCCGCCCACGCCTGCAGGAGGGGGAGTTAAAAGCAAGTGTCAAAGATCAGACCCTCCTGCAGCTTTTAGGACTCACTTGCCACAGATGTGATGGTTATGGGAGCTCTCTTCAGGCAAAGGGAGATTTATCTGGGCTTTCCACCGGACTCCATCATTTTAAGGAGCATTTCCCAATTGTATCTTTAACCGCGCATGGAAAATGCGTTTCCTCCTTGAAAAATCTCTCTCACACACACATCTCTATTCTTTGCTGGAGCCTTTCGGGAGTTTGCTGCTCATCGCTTCTGTGTAAATCCAGCTCCTTCTAGGCAGCTCCATCCTGTGTCATGGGGGGACCAGAGGGCAGTTAGTCTGGGCCTCCAGCAGGGCCCTTTTTATCTGGACCGGAGTATGTATTTTCAGGAGAAGGAAAACGTGATTCCGAATTAAAACGGGAGCTGGGCGGCCTCCCACCATGTTCCTTTGCACCCTCCCTCCCTCCCCTCTCTTCTCCTTAACCTTGCACCTGGCCCAGGTCTGAAGGATACTGGGTGGAGGGAGGGGGGTTGCTGCACCTTGATTTAAAAAAGACTTTTATTGACTATATTGAGGTAGCATTGGTTAATACAGTTATATAGGTTTCGGGTTAGCGTCTTGATTTTAATTGGGAAAGCCAGAAGACAGCAGCAAAGGGAGCAGCCCCTCAAATGTTCACAGCAATTAAAGCCTTAATGATGGATTGCTGGAGGGCGGGCGGGCGTCACTCAGCTCCAGATTGCGTGGCATTGCAGTGCCCCCTAGTGGCCCCGCGTGATTGTCTGACCCAAACGTCCTGAGCCCCGATCCATCTACACCTGGATCTGGCTGTGGGGGTGAGGGGCGTTCCTGCATATCGGGATTAAAGGTGAAAGAAGAGGAACCTCCAGGCATTTTATTTTCTCCCTAAAGCAAATTTGACTCCATGTAGGGATATTGAGGAGGATTTTTATTTTCTCTTGATGATCTTGTATCTCTCGCTGTATATTTTTCTCCTTAGGCTAAGCTGGATGGAATTGTTTTATTCATTAATTTTTTATTAATTTATGGAGAAAAATTGTGCCTCTAATTTTTTTTTTTAAGTAGCCACGTGTTACTTTCCCGTAAGTTTATTTTCTCTGATGCCAATGCAGCGGCTCACAGGTTTTATGGCACCATTTCTTTCCCCTCACAGGAGTCGTTTTAGACTGGCCGTAGCCACCTAGTGGTCATTTTGTGGGAACCTTTCCCTGCCTCTTTGACATGCTCAACCAGGAGGAGGGCTGTGGGCTGATAATGAAATGCATCTGATTCTAAGAGGCCTGCGGGCTAATCAAGATTTAAAACTCTTATCTTGAAAAGAAGCACTGTATCTTTACTGCTGTTTTTTAAAATTTCATTCACTTTCCCAATGAATGAGGGCCTGTTTTTCTAGAGGTAATATCAGGAATTCAAAGGCCTCACCCCACCCTGCTTATCCTTGCCAGGGGTTGGGGGGGACTTTACAAACACTCCCAGCGTGAGTGGCTTAAGCCTGAATGTCAGTCAAGATTTACACATTGGTTGAAGTGACTTTGGG
Organism: Miniopterus schreibersii; assembly: GCF_964146895.1. Classification (NCBI taxonomy): domain Eukaryota; kingdom Metazoa; phylum Chordata; class Mammalia; order Chiroptera; family Miniopteridae; genus Miniopterus; species Miniopterus schreibersii. The sequence continues at coordinate 18,286,693 of NC_138119.1, read as the reverse complement.
ACTGGCTGGGGTGGGCTCTGGGGCCTCCTGTTTAATAACATCATTCTCGGTTTTGGTGTGGGCAGGTATGCAGTCCTCTGAAAGTCCAAGAAGGGCTTGAGCTCAACTCTGGATCCGTCATTAAGCCAGATGCCAATGAGAAATGAATTCTAGCCCATGTTTATAGTCGCTGAGCGAGCCCTTTGCCTTAGTGCGCAGGAGGAACCTGCACCCGCGGGGCTGTGGGATAAAAATGCCTCCCTCACCCGCGTAATGGCGATGCTCGCCTGCGAAACAGCAGTGCTGAGGTGCCTCGTATCGTACAGCAAACGAGGGGGTGGCAAAGCGCTTCCAGGACCCCATAAGAGGGAAGTCAATGAGCCGTACCTCGCAGTCACCTTCCAGAACCACTTGGCAAAGCCTTCCAACCAGTTCCCCAAAGATCTGGCCCATCAAACATCACAGTCTTGCTGAGTGTGTCCGAGAGGACAGAGTGGATGGTCTGTATCTGCCCATAGTTTCTAAAAGCCCAGTGACCTCCCTGTAACTGTTTCATGTTTGGGACTACAAAGGGTCAGGGAGCTCTTACGGAGCCCAGGCCTTTTTGCCGGCCGACTCTACTTCCATCTTCCTATAGAATTAATAAGTTAAGTGGAAAATCATGGAGGCTTTGAAGAGAAATACCAAGCAGTGCTTTCTTCCATAGGGGAAAAATTATTTTCTGGTAGGCATTTTCAGTGTTTGTCACCAACAGTAAACTAAGACACACATACCCCACTCCCTTTTACTTATCAATCAGGGTGATATGGGCCCACCTCACTTTTCTCATCTATGAAATGGGTGTAATGAGAGAATTCCATGCAGAGAGCTGGTACAAGGGTTAAAGGAGGTCTTGATCAGATACCACATTCCTGGTACATACAGGCTTGGTAAGTCTTACCAACAGTTATGGTTAAAACTATGATGATAATTCGACGTTCTAGCCGTCGTCACGTGCTTTCCAGTCATTCTGGCCGTGATTCATTAACAATGCCAGAGGTAGGTACTGGTGATACCGCCATTCTCCGGATGCCGAACGAGCACTGCTGTTAATTGTTTACATTATCGCTGACAGTCATCGACCTGCACACAAGCTGCAGAAGCGTCCCCGAGAGGGTCAGTGGAGCTGATGCTGCTCAGAAAGGAAGCATCCTGCTCACACACTGGGAGCATCTGCGGGGAAGGGTTCCCCAGATTGAGCCGACGACAGAATCACATTCTTCCCCCGTCAGTGACATTCTCTGACCTCTCAAGGACCAGTGCTCAGGGGCTATGAGGGCATGCAGTCCTCGCTCTTCCTCCTCACGGTTCCTTTCCTTGCGTGTCTGGCAGGCAACTCTCCATCCGACGAGTCGGAGGAGCGGGAGCGAGACCCCAAGGTGCTGACGTTCCCGGAATACATCACCAGCCTGTCGGAGTCTGGCACCAAGCGCATGGCGGCTGGAGTCCGCATGGAATGCCAGAGCAAGGGCCGGTGCCCCTCTTCCTGCCCCTTGTGTCATGTGACATCCAGCCCTGATACCCCTGCCGAGCCTGTTCTGCTGGAGGTGACCAGAGCAGCCCCCATCTATGAACTGGTGACCAACAACCAGACCCAGAGGGTAAGAGGCCTGGGACTCCTGGTTCAGGGAGGCAACCAACAGCAGCAGAGGGTGTTGCAGATGGCCAAGGAGGTGACAGGGTGCAGCTGAGCCCATGCTAGACTATGGATAGTGAGACTTTTTGTTTAGCTAATCTAGGCACTTAATTTGCTCAGGTTTGCATGTTAAATCAAGTCAGTGCATTCACAACTCCCGTGGTAATGACTGAGGAGTCGGAAGGTCTTGGAGCAACCGGGCCGGAAGGAGTACGGTAGATAGGGAGGCTTAACATTTGCAGTTACCAAAGTCATTGTTTAGAAAGCCTGGGGGACAGTCATGGGAGGAGCTCAGCTCTGCCTCCCCTTGTCGGCATGGGGCTGAGCCCAGGCCTGGGACTAGCTGCAGCAAGACCAGAAGGAGCATGGTGGGCCCAGGGGGTCGGCTTCCCACCCTTCCCTCTGACCTTAAGAACAAAATGCCTTATATTATGCTGCGGGTATGACATCTCCCAGCCACCCTCTGTCCCCTCTGCCTCTCCCTTTCCAAAGGTGCTAGGAGAGAAAGGAGGGACCCAAAAAGATAAGTGGGGAAAATGTGACCGAGGCGGTGACTTAGCTCATCTCGTCTCTCTGATCTCCTGGAGGACATAAAGGAGAGTGGGTCGAAACAGACACAACGGCGACAACGATGAAAACCTGAAATAAAAATAAAAACCTGAAAGCTCAGGGTGTGGGACTTCTGAGATTATAGGAAAGGTGACCTTAGGGACAAGACCAAGTAGAGTCACAGCAGTGGGCTGCTCACCGGCCTGCGAGGCTGCCGGTCCAGGTGGGGTGATAATTGCTTTCTCTGTACTCTTCTGAGGGCACCTGCCGTGTCACGGTTTGTTTCATGGGTGGTGCCTAACCTGGCAGGAGGGATTTTGTGTGTGTTTCTCTCGCCCATCTGCCTCTGCCACAGATATTTCATTGGGCGTTTGAAAATAAGGTTTTTCACAGCGCAGTCTCCAGGGTAGGAATGTTAGATCCCCAGTGGAGAAGAGGCACTGCAGCCTGTTGGCTGGAAGTTACTTAGGGCCACACAGAGCTTTGATGCCTTTCCCTTGATTCTGGTGACTCGGTCCTGGGTCCTTGACACCCCTCTTCCCTGCCCTCTCTTGCAGCTATTGCAGGAGGCTACCATGAGCTCTCTGTGGTGCTCCGGGACCGGAGATGTCATCGAGGACTGGTGTCGATGCGACTCCACGGCGTTCGGAGCCGATGGGCTCCCCACGTGTGCGCCCCTCCCACAGCCTGTGTAAGGGCCCCGCTCTCCGCCTCTCTCTCGGGTGCATGCCTCAGCATTACTCTGCAGGCACTTACTAGAGAGGGTCTGCTGTTTGCAAAGCTGTGGGGTGGGTCCTGGGGATCAGAAAGAAAAACATGATGTACCACCTGCCTTCAGGGAGCTTTGAATCTTCCAGGGGAGGCAGGTGCACAAATTGTAATGATAGAAGGAATGCTTTGATCATAGTTATATGGGACATTTAAGTGAAGGCTTCATGAAGGAGGTGGCACTTGAATTTCTCCCTGAAGGTGGAGGAAGTAGGACAGCATGGCCAGAGGTGAGGGGTAAAAGCGTTGTTGCCATGGAGGAACCCTAGTGGGACCCTAATGAGGCCAACAGCCCACTTACTGGTGTCAGGCACTGTGTGGAGCAGTTAGGTCCCGTTTTCTCCCCTTGTGATAGACAAGGGGGTGGATGCGGGTGGACTGAATAATTTTCCAAGGTCACAGAGCAGGAAGCAGAGCATGGCTAGGAGGCCATGATATTACTCATCATAGTACCGAGAGGATGCAGCTGAGAGATGACTTTGGGTGGAACAGCTCCGAGAAAGGATGCTAAGAATGTGTACCAACTGGGAGGAGCCACTAGAAGACAAGGGCGTCGGGGAGGAACACTGCGGGGGGATGTCTGCACTTGAGGGGTAAATAGAGTACAAAGTGCCGCAAAGGTGGCTGAGAATGAACGTGTCCAATGTCTTACCCCTCGGGAAGGCTGCACAGACTGGCTGGACAGCCTGTGAATCCTGACCGGCTAGAGCCCAAGGCAGGAACCCCTCTAGTCTCTAACATAGCATCCGCCCTTGGAGTGGAGCACAGAGCGGTCGTGTCTAATACAGTGCTGGCAGGACAGCTGGAGGAGCATGACCGTGGTTGGTAAGGCAAAGAAAGCCTGGAGTGAGGATCGGGACCCGGAGGGCCAAGTAGGCAGGAGCAAGGGGGCAGAAGGCACCGGCAATGCGAGGCTGGTCCCGGTGGACGCTGCCCTCTGCCTGTTACATGGAAGTGCGGGGGGGCTTTAAGCGGCCAGGACTGAGCAGGAAGGAACCGAGAAAGACGGCAACACAGTTGAGTGTCATTCCAGGCCAGTGTCTTCTCTTGTCTACAGGCCTTCCCTGTGTGGGTAGTTTTAGATACTCCAGCCATTGGCTTCTTGCCCTTTATAGCCATGACTTGGACCTCTTGAATCAAAAGATAATTAAGCTTATTATTAGTCTAAGCCCTTCCTTTTTGGTAGAAAAGGAGCCACTAGAAGACGATGGTGCTTCTAGACTGATTCACCAACGAAGAGAGCTCCTTTGACACGTAACACTGAGGCTACCAAACAGTTATCATCAGGGACACAAGGTCTAGTCATTTGTGTCCTAGGGCTGGTTTCATTTGTAAACCTGCATTTACTAAATGTCATAAAGATCAAATTAGGCTAAATTTTTGCGAACAGGAAAACCTATGAGGGAGTTCACTTTTCCTGGTTACTCAGTAGCAGACCTTAGTTTCTTCAACTTCTGTTGGTAGTAGGCGATGGAAAAGCACTTTAACTCTACGCAAGTCTGTAAGCCTCGCATGCTCCTGTTTCTCAGCAGAGGCCAGCCTCCCTCCATGTTTCCACAGAATCTGAGTTCTCAGAAAGGCCTAGTTACTTGCTGAAGCCTCGCGAAGCTTTTTCTTCAAAATAGCACTGGGCATATGACTCTAATTAATGAATTTGTCAATAGCCGCACTGTTTTGGGTCTGTTCCATCGTCAGTGTCACATGCAAACTATGCACTTCCTCACGTAAGCCCCTAGAGGGCATGTGTTTTGCATTATTTCCCACTAATTGAATTCCTTGCTGTTGCTCCCACAGCCTCCCGTGATTTCTTGTTAAAGTTCTTATCACACATTATTATTAATCACATGGCTAATCATATGTTTGTCTATTGACCATGCCATCAAAACAGGGGCTGGAGCTGGCGTGTGACCTCTGCATCGTCAGCACTCACCAAGCACATTCTTATAAGTAACGGGTGCTTGGTGTATCTTTGCCTAACTGAAAGTGAACATTGCTTTGGTGTGAGGCACCCACAGAGCCTTGCCCAGTGATCCTTGAGACCAATGATGGGCATCTGTGAGTCAAGTAGAGGCTAGAAGGCCAGGATTATGGGTGGTCATGAGATACGGGAACCACGGGTGGGGGTGAAGGGCAGGGATACATGTGAGGGAGGGAGGCTGGAGAGAGCAGGAACTGGGAAAAACCCCAGAAGCCGGTGGTCTAGGGAGAAACAGGGAATTGGAAGCAAGTGAGAAACCTGACACACACATGAAGTCAGAACAAGGCAGGGAATGGAAACCACTTGGACCATTAAGAGATTCCTACCAGTGGATGTCAGTCGTGGTTATTGTGCCTGCAACGTACAAGGAGGTATGAGACGGCAAGGCAGAGAGTGGTCAGGATGGACAGTTTACACAGAATGAGGAGACCGTGAGTTGGGAAAAGCCAGAAGAGAATGGAATCCAGAATCAGGATATCCATAGAAACCCAAGAACAAAAACAGAAACAGATGAGAACCTGAGTTTGCAGAAACAGGACATCGCCCTGAGGACAACTTGACAGGTGGCCAGCTTTCTCTTGCCCAGCAAAGCTCCCCATGAGCATAACCTCCAAGCTAAGCCTATTCCAAGGCCCAACCCACAGAAGGCCTGGGGGAGAAGAGATGTTAATTCCCACAGCAAGAGGGGAAGCCGGGGCCCCAGCAGCAGGGCAGATGCTGATAACGCTGCAGAAACCAAGCTGACCGTGGCCTTGGTCCTGCAGGCTCTCCGAGCCCCCACCTTCAGTGGGCCTGGGTGTGAGCATTATAGGTACATTCTTTTCTTTTTCAAAAGCAAATCCACAAGTTATATTTTCAAGCTCTACCAAGATCTATCCCAAAAGCCTTATCACTATGTGAAATGCAGACATTTATCTTTGACTCACCTCCTTATTTAGTTAGCTACAGATATATGTTGAATTCCTAACTTGTAACAGGCACTTAGCTGAATACAATATAGATTTCAGGGATCTTCAAGGATCTTGACACTCTAGTGAAGGAGACAGGCCCTTGAAGAGATCGTTGTAGTGGTTGGTTAAGAAAAACGTGAGAACAGTTTATATAGTGTCACAGTTGAGAAGGTGGCCAGTGGTGGTATCACAAGAGCACTGCAGGTCTCGGCTGGGTCCCCATTTCATGTTCCCTCCTGTCTGCACGCAGGTTACGGCTGTCCACAGTGCACGAGCCCAGCAGCACCCTGGTAGTCCTGGAATGGGAACACTCAGAGCCCCCCATTGGGGTGCAGATTGTAGACTACCTCATCCGTCAGGAAAAGGTTACCGACAGGATGGACCACTCCAAAGTGGAGACAGGTGAGCATCTCCCACCACCCCATGGGCTCATCTTGATCCCCGCTGGGAAAGGAGAGAAAATGCCCTGCCCCCTGGCTTTGCTCCGGGGCCCCAGTATCCCAGGGCAGTGCGGGAGGAGCCAAAGCAGCCGTCTTGTCCATTTTAGAGTTTTTGCCTGGTGAGCATCTGACAAAGTCTTGTTTTGAGTTTTTGTTTATAAAAGACGTGTCCATTTCATTGCCTCTAGGCACACTCACAATAATGACACAGCACACTAGTTATCCTAGCCCACAATTAGAAAACAGTTCTGTGCTAACCACTGCCATGATTACAGAAAAAAAGGTTTCTTTGCTAATGTGCCCCTCCAGGCGAAAGCATGTGCAGACGGATTCATTCACCCATGTCTTGTCCTAAAGCAAACTCTGCTTTTGCTGGGGCCAGCTAGAGGAAGGAAGTCTTAAAGGAGAGGAAACAGCCCGTGAGAAATGCTCCGTGCCTCACTATTTCACTGTCTGCACGTGGGAGAGGCGAATGTAAATCATTCCTGAAACACGCCTGGGTGTGGTCACCAGCAGGATGGTGGCATCCGCAGTCTAACTCGGGGTAATATCTTCTGGGGAAACTATCCCTGAGGCTTAGGGACACAGTCAGTGCCCTCAGGGATGGATTGCTGTCCACTGCTTCTTCCGAGGCCCTTCCCCTGATGTGCACAGGTACCAAGAAGGTCTGGCAATGACCACTGACCAGAACAGCTGGTCTCACCAAGGACGTTTCATGAAAGAGCTCGCAAATGTGGCATGTCCATCCTGCCTTAGTTGCTTCTGAACTGACTCTGGACAAGTGGCTCTAAATCAATTAGTTAAATGTGAAACAGTCATAAAACACCATTCCTTCTAGATCTCCTTTCTCTACTTGGAATTTAAGAAGACTGGGGACCAAGCGTTTCTAATGTAAAGCTCTCACTGAGTTGACCCGTGTCCCCATGGCTTGGCCTTCTGTTTCTCATGCCTTTCATCCCTTGCCTGGGCAGAGACGGTGCTGAGTTTCGTGGATGACATCATCTCGGGAGCGAAGGCCCCCTGCTCCATGCCCTCCCAGGTGCCGGACACACAGCTCACCACCATCTCCCTCGTCACCCGATGCCTGGAGCCCGACACCATCTATATGTGAGTGTCACCTCCTGCCTCGCTCTCCCTTACCCCAAACATGCCGAAGCTCTTAGCTGGTTCCTTTTTGCTATGTGAGTTCCTTTAGAGACTTGGAAAAATACCTGGAGCCTCTCCAGTCTTGTCCTGATCGGCGTTACATGGAACCTTCTAGGGACTGGATGAGAGGCTCACGAGAGATAATGTAGTCCCATCCAGCAAAGAGTTTGCTACATAGAGGGGGAACAGATAAGCAGCTGACCTTAACGCCGGGCAGAATGAGATAAATACTAGATGGAGGAGCAAGGAGCATGCAGAAGAGAAAAGGGAGGGAGTGAGTGTGACTTGCGTGGACATCATCCGAATTGGACTGTGTGGCATTTCAGTAGGTAGAGTCGTGTTGGCAAAGGCACACCAGACGGAGGGGACAGCGAGGGAAATGTGGAGACATGAAGGTGAGTAAAAGGGGTAGGAGAGCGAGACTGGGAAAACAGTGAATGCTGTAAATCCAAGGAGATGAGTTTTTTGGAGGAATGGAGTAGGATACCAAGGACCCTGCTTTAGAAAACTAGCTCCGGTGGCATTGAATAGTTTGCAGAGGTTAGAGATGGTCGGCATCTTTCTTCAAAGGAAACACGATGAACCCCGTATCGCGGCACTTGGAACAGCCCCATTCTCTCTGGGAGCTCTTCCCCCTTCCTCCCTGTGCCCTGGGGACGATTGTGAGATATTTGTGAAGCAGGGACACAAAAGACACCAAAAGAGGAGAGATAATGATGGACTCTAAGTCATGATGGGAAAATTGGGGGGCTAAGGCAGAAACCATTGTGATGTAGTTCTGGGACCTCTCGACCCCATCAGGATGGAAAACATTTAACAGTTTACAGATGAGGTCACGAGAATAGAGTCAAGGTTTCCAGAATAAATCATTTCTATTTCTGCAGTCAGGGAGTTGAGAGATGGAAAGCACTGGAAATATGAGTGGCATTGATTGCACAATGAACTGGATGCCCGAGCTGAATATTTCCACTATAGGAAAAAGAAATGTAACTAGGGGGGGCCATGCAGATGAAAGTAAAATATGTGAGTTTTTACTGGAGGAGTTGGGAAATAGAAACATAAATGCTAATCCTGGGATGAAGGAAATCCAGCCTACCTATGATCGGGCAGTTGTGGCCTTTTAAGAAGAGGGACAGACAAAAGGGACAAAGGTACGTGCTGCAAAGTTCCTGAAACCCAGGAAACTGGAATTATCATTTATCGTAAGGGCTCTATAATCCCTGTCCCTGAGTCACAACTGTTAATTGGGAATTTCAGAGTTCCTGTGAGCATGAGGCTGGCATCGTTGTCTGTGAGGAGTGCCAGCCCTTGCCCACCCGGGGACCCTCCTCATGTTGGCCTGATGTGGCGAATACTTTCTCCCACTGAACTTCCAGTATTGCCCTCCTCTGGCTTGTAAAACACGAACGTTCTGTGAACCTTGATTATTGAAGGAGTTAAAGACCATACGTGGGGCTGAGGGAAAGACAGCCAGTGTCCACTAGGCGGCGCTGCAGTACGAGGCCCAGGGCGGCCTGGGAGACTTTCCTCTATGAGGATTGCGTGAAACCGAGCTTCAGCCCGGTGCAGGAGGAGTGGAGCCCTGGATTAAGAGTTGAGGACACACACAAAAGAGACAGTGACAAGAAAGGCAGCGTTAATAACTTTCTTTAGACTCACTGGGTTAGGGTTAGAGGCTCGGGCACACACCAGAGGTTATCATGGTCACATTCGAATTCCCCTCTGAGTGGCAGAGCCTCAGCTCTACCACCGTCTTCCTGCACCTCCCGGGGGTGGGGGGCTCCTAGAACCGTATCTTCCTACTGTCGCATCTCTAGGTGGCACTTTCCATTCGGGACTCGTGGCCCACAGGGCAGCACCTCAGTAGGTCAGAAAGAGCTGCTGTCGGAAGTAGAGCCGCACCCCACCCAGGCAAAGCTTGGCTGTTCTCTGATAACGACACCCTCCCCTCCCTGCCAGGTTCACCCTGTGGGGTGTGGACAACACAGGACGACGCTCCAGGCCCAGTGACGTGATAGTGAAGACCCCCTGCCCTGTGGTGGATGATATCAAAGCCCAAGGTAAGCGACAAAGGCCAGCAGGTCTGCAGAGGGATGCCTGCCTGGGACCTTCCCTCCACCAGGAGGAGGGAGCAGGGGAGTCAAACGGAACGACCTGCTGCTCAGTGGGGAAAGAGGGGAACTCAAGGCCCAGCACAGAGGCCTCTCCTTCCCAGGAATACATACTCCTCAGCCTCTCCTCTGGAGAAATCCTCGGGGTGTCCCATCATCCCAGAGTGAGTCACAGAGCACGGAGGAGCGCTGGTGCAGGCCCCGGATGGGTGGGGACACACCGAGTTCGCCGTGGCCTCTGCCCTCAGGATGCGGGTCGGGGCACTTACTCCCTTAATACTTTCTGTCCACCAGCGAATGTGAATAGCCCCGTCGATCAGTCTTGGAGTGGAGCTGGAGATAAAGCCTCCCGCCCGCCCTCCACAGGCCGACCCGTGGGGATCCAGTAGCTTCCTACGGCCTCTGAGCGCAGCCCCCGCTCCCCGGTGCCCGCCCTCCTGTTGCCTGGCGTCGCATAGCCTATAAAGTATTCATCTACGAGCTTTCGCCTCAGGCTCTCTATTTTTAAGGCAAAGAATATTATAACTAAAATTAACCTAGGAGGTATTCTATCCAAAGGCTTTCATTTTATAGAAGAAAAGGCACACCCGATGGGACAAAGGTAAAGTGAATTACTCAACCCACTTTCTCCAGGTGCTGGGCTCAGGATTCTTTAAGTAATATCACACACATGTATGTGCTTGCAGGTATATATTCATATACACACACATGCACGTGCATGCTTGTGTGCCTGGCTACATAATCATTTATACGTGTGTATATAAAATCTTAATTGTCTGCCCTCCTCAGAAATAGCAGACAAGATCTACAATCTCTTCAATGGCTACACCAGCGGGAAGGAGCAGCAGACGGCCTACAACACCCTTCTGGACCTGGGCTCCCCCACCCTTCATCGAGTCCTCTACCACTATAACCAGCACTATGAGAGTTTCGGAGAATTCACCTGGCGCTGTGAGGATGAATTGGGCCCCAGGTAATCAATCAACTTCAGTACCTCTTTTAAAACCTCAGCTCTTTGAAATTTGGTAGCTCCTACACTCTAATACGCATTATGCATCTGTGTAGATATCCTGGGTGAGCTTAGGTGCTTGGAGAAGTCAGTCCTATGATTTTAGACTGCTCGGTTGGTCCAGATTGGTTTGGATTGATTGTGGATAAGCTGTACCTAAGCAGTCAAGTCATGAATGCATTTCCTGAGTGCTGAACACACCGCCCTGGATCTGTTTAACCCCCTCTGTACCTTGTGACATGGCATTCCCAACACTAACATTGTAGGAGCTGAAAGCTTAGTCTTTGAAAGAAAGTTAGGAATTTTATTGAGGTTTTCCATACACATTCCTTGCATATGAACTTTGCATATATTACATGCATTCTACAGATAAATTTTGAGCTAAATTCCACATTCTCTTGAAAGACTAAAAGGGGTTAGCCAATGACCCAAACTGACATCTATCTTGGCCAAAATTAGGATAGTATAGTGTTTGCCAATTTCCTCTGGCCCTGAGGCTACAACTTCACAAAATTCAACCTGCACAGCTTTTTGATGGCACAGCCCAGACAGAGGTCTTTGAAAGAGAGGAATGGGAAGACTGTGCAGAGATACCACTTTTCCTTTGTTCCATTCTTTATGGCCATATATTGCTACCTTGAGAAAAATAGATCTCCCTGGAACTACTGGAATTTTCAGATAAACACCCTGAAAAGGCTTTTCACACAGAATGTATGTCTGAAAATTGTTAGGAGTTCCGGGGAAGAAAAAAAAAGGCAAGGGCTTTGAAAATAGAAAAAGAAAAGTAGCACTTAAAGAATTTCTGCACTCCAGACAACAGGGCATAACCAAGGGCACACCCCCAGGCCATCCCACCCTCCTGACCCAGCCCGAGGGAGACCCAGCCCCCACCTTGCACCTCCCCTTGAGACTGGAAACTATAAACTTTCTCGAAGACCAGTGTTCAGGACATGCCCCCTCCTTCCTTCCCTTTGAAGGAAGGAAGGAAGGAGTTTAGAATTATCTTCCTAAAACAAAATGACTTCATGTGTAAGGTCAAGACGAATCTCTATGTATTCCACAGAGGAAAATAGACAAGGGACTTTCAGTTTGTTCACGGTTTTGGTGAAATGCCCACCTGGGTTAGAAAGTTAATACACATCAAGCAGTGTCCTGTCTGCTCCATACCTAATCATACCCGTGCTCCTTACTACTCATATTATCCCCCCCACCTCTCGCTGCACCCTCCTTTCTCTCTGCATCCCTAACCCCCTCTTCCCCTGACATTTATTGGGTGTATATATACAGTTCTTGGTTAGGGAACATAACTGTCACAGTTTGAATAGCACGCACATTTCCTATCTCATCTTGATTTCCAAGGGCATTGGGACTGCCAGTTTCACTCTCCTAACTCAAGAGTCAGAAGGAAAATGGGTTAATGAAGAAAGTGAGCAGGGGAAGAGAGATGGATCTCACTGTAGAGTAAGGCTCGCTGCTGACTGTACACTCTTTCCCCAAAACTCCCCTCCCAGGAGACCCTTTACTGGTTCCTCAAGGCTCAATGAGGTTAGAAAAAAATGTGGTTTCATTAGCTTGTGGAAAATAAAGTTTTACTCGTTAGTGTCATGGATCTCAGGGAGAACCACAGGGAAGAAAAAGTCCTATTTTTCTTGCCTTGAGCCACATCAGCCCACTTTGGAGTCATTTGTGGGAATGATTAAAAGGAATCTGTTGGTACCTACTTCCTGTGAGCTAGCAGAAAGGATCCCTCAGTCTAGTTCAGTACAATCCCATTAAAATCCAGCGAGGCTTCCAGGTGGAGCTAAGGGTTGAAATATTTCAAGAACAGCATTGGTGGCTTTGCTAGTAAGAAAGGCCATAGGCTCTGAGCTGGTCACGGGCAGACCCACACTGATTATTATTTTTTAAAAAGTGAGTGATGAAAGTAGCCACAGAGACTCATGGGGTAAGTAAACCCATTGTTGGAAAGGATGGCTAGGATGTGTTTTACTATTTCTTAAATAGAGATGCTGCTCCTCCCTCTTCCTTCACCCCCCTTCCCTCCACCTCCCCCAAATTTGTCAACAACTCATGACATGCAGCAGGATAGAGTAAGAGGATGGCCACCATCGTCCCTGTTGATGACTTTTGGAAAGCTCTCTGGGCCAAACTGCAGAGGAGAGACCATCTGCGTAAGATGGTATTTAGTCAGCAGGTGGGTGTTAGGAGAATTTCCTCTGACCCCCCACCGAAGTTGGAGCAAATACGATTGCCCCTCGGATGACCTGGCCCTGTCTTAGACCCTGGACTTTGCTGCTGAGGCTCAGCGCCCTCTCTCCTGTGTCCCCTCTGCCCCCGCTCAGCATGCCCTCCTAGGAATGCGGTGAGCTCACCCGTGGTGATGCTCAGGGCCGGGACAGAAGACGGAATGAAATGAATGCAATTACTGTCCTTTGAAAGCTCGTTCTAAATGAGGTGCGGAAGCTTTTGTTTTCTGGAAGGAATTGTTGATTAAATGGGAAGGGATGATTTATCACCTGAGAAGGTAGCCTAGCACTTGATAAAGACTGCAAGAGTTTTCATTGAGCCTCCCAGAATAGCATTTTCCAACTTGTTCAAATAAGAGAGACTCTTTCTCATGCTCTGGCCACTCCGCCACAGCTTTGAAGAGGAGCACAGCTGAGGGAGGGGTTCCTGCGCCTTCCCACACCCTGAGCGTTAGGTCAAAGCCAGCGGGCTGGCTCTCAGGTACCAGGATGAAGCCCACACGGCGGCGCGACAGGGTGGTGACAGCCCATTCCTCAAGCTGTATGCATAGGGGCCACACTCTATTCTTGACCCAGGGCATCACTCCTTTCCCGTTTCCAAAACGGACAGCTCTGTGATTTTAAAAGGGAAGACATCCCCACTGAAATAGTAACTTTCTCTTCATTTTCCCTTGTTGCACTTTGTTTCTGTCTGCCCCACTTTGCACAGCCATCCTGTTAATTATTTCGTTCGTTCATTCCTTTGCTTGGCCCTCTGCTCTAAGTGCCGACGATAGAACGGTAAGCAGAACAGACCAGGCTCTGTCCCTTGAGGTGTAAAGTCCCCCATCTTCTGTTTGCCTCCCCCATCTTCTCTTCTTTCTAACCTCCATGCTTGACCCCTAGGAAAGCCGGCCTCATCCTCTCGCAGCTTGGGGACCTCAGCAGCTGGTGCAACGGACTCCTTCAGGAACCCAAGATAAGCTTGCGGCGCGGCTCCCTCAAGTACCTGGGCTGCCGCTACAGTGAGATCAGGCCCTACGGACTTGACTGGTCGGAGCTCAGCCAGGACCTCAGGAAGACGTGCGAGGAGCAGACCCTGAGCATCCCCTACAACGATTACGGGGACAGCAAAGACGTCTAGCGCCGTGATATCAGAGAGTGGCTGCCAAAGGGAAGCAGGAGAGAGGAGGGGGACATCTGGGCTGGTTTGTGGATTTTTAATATTTTTTAATGGAACATTAAAACCGCCACAGGTGACATCTAAACCAGGGAGACACTGATTCTTGCTCCCTGCAGAATTTCTTTGCTGTGTTCTCCATCCGCATGACCAGGACACCTGCCAGCCGGCAGCTTCATGCAGCGCCATTTCTTTAGGGGATTACTTTGGGGCTTGTTTTGCTATTGATTTGTTGTTGTTTTTCCCCCCAAGAGTTCTCTCATGCTTCCCATGAAATGTCCAGCAGGTGGAGACACCTGTGCTCCCTGAGTTCCTGAGTCCTTTACAACTGGGGACAGGTGAGACCAGAAAGCTGTTAGCCCAGCCTCGGGCCTCAGCCTCAGGCATTCCTCCCTCAGGACCCATCTCACTCTGGGAGCCAAGCCCAGCTCACAGAGACAAGAAGGCGGCGGCCCCTGGGTAGGACTCATGGTTTTTCCCAGGGACCTTCCTGTTGCTAACTCCACACCTGTCAGGTGGACCTCTGTCCTCTCCTCCTAACATTATCACCTTTCAGAGGCAACAAAGTGCCACCTGTCAAATGCACCTTCAGAGCAGTCTCCCTGGGAGACTAGTTAGCAGCCCGCATCCTGGAGAAGTGGGATTGATTGTTTTAAAGAACCCCTGTGCCTCCAGCATGAGCGTCTCCAGACCACCAGTGCACAGCACGTCCTCCGTGTCGTCTGCACCACTCGCTCGCCCGGGACAGATGAGGCCTGCCGTCTGCTCTGGCCCAGGAGGGGTCAGTACCGCCACGTCAGTGTTTCAGTGAACCGAAGTAATTACTGATCACAAAAACCTGTCCTCCCATCCTCCGCTAAATTTGCTTCATTGCGTTGCTAGCTTTGCAAATCGTTTCTCTGGGTGAGTACAGGCAGGAGGGTCCCAGCATCGTCTCCCCCCATCTAGCTGCCGGGAGTGCAGAGAATCGGCCTGAGCGTCGGCACCGGCACCAGTGGGGGCCCAGCCTTTCAGAAAGCGCTTTGCAGGTGGACCGGACACAGCCTTAGCTGTCCCCACACACCTGAGGCCTGAACACACTCAGCCTCACTGCCCTTGACCAGACTCCTCACTTGGAAACACAATAGGAAGGCCAGCCACTGAGCTGTTGACCTTTTTCTAATGACAGACCACACTCATCGAGTGCTGAGTGCCAGACTCTGCTCTCGGTACTTCACATGTCACCTAATTCTCAACACCCCCCACCCCCAGGTGCTATGATCAACCCCATTTCAGTGACGAGCAAACTGAGGCATCAAGAAGATGCGCACCTTGTCCCAGACGCCTCGTTTCGTCTGAGCTGCAGCGTTGTGGCGGGCACACCCTAGAGCACTGGCCCTTAGACCCCCAGCCTTGTTTTCAGTGTCACCTGGGCAGCCAGCTGTACACTCCACGGGGTCCTGCCCAGAGAACCTTCCTTTTCCCAGCCCCCCAGGATGTAGATGCGCCTGCCATGGGCAGGGGGAGCCCAGTGCACCCTGAACTCTGCGGCTGGAGCACCTTTGGGACCGTGGGGTCTGCCCACAAGCTACCACACTGGGCTACAGCCGCCAGCACAGGTCGCTGTCTCCCCCTCCGCATCTTTTCATAGATTAACAGGTTTATTTCACACTGGGGACTGCCCCTTCCTCAGACACCCGCGCCCCAGAGCGAAGGCTAGCAGAAAGCTCGGCCGTCCACCTGTGGTCAGTGCGGGGCTCAGCTAAGATGCCTCGAGGGACAAGTTTCTCACTATCACCAGGGAGGAAGATGCCCTGGGCAGCGGGACACCTACCGGTGGGGTGGGCGTGGGAAGGCCGCTGCCACCATGCTCTGTTCTTTATTCAAGTTTGTGCAGAAATGAGGGTCCATGCAGCGAAGGCAGGCGTTGAGGCTGTCCCTACCTTCCCGCCCCCACAGTGGGCCAGGTGAGGTGCGGATGGCAGCTTCCTGTTTTATTAAAGAGGCTCACCATTGCCGGCTTCCCCAGGTCTCTCCAGCTCCTTTGCATCTGCTTTATCTTTGCTCTTCCTGTCTGGGACCCCTCCTCCTTTGTCCCTTCCTTCTCCACGAGTCTGTTCCTCCGTGTCCCCTTGTGCCCTGCACTGCACCCATGTGCGTGCACATGTACTGCACTTACACACATGTACACCCCCATATCCTACACATACACCCCACGCGATCCTCCACACAACCCCAATAGCTGGGTCCCATCTGCGTTCAAGTTAAAAGTAAGGCCAACATGAACGGGGCAGCAGAGAGAGTCTTAAGATCCCTGGAGGACTTGACTGGAGGGTTTGCGCCCTAGGAAGACACGTCGACCACACCCTGACGACATTTTCCAAAGTGTGCCTGGAGGAACCCACCTGCCCAGGGAGGGTGATGGTACCAGCCAGTATTAAACCTCTAGTTTCCAAACTGCCAAACAGATCTTAAGGGAGTCGCTTCTGTCCACCAGCACCCTCCGAGCCCCGGGCTCCCGCTGGTGTCCCTCCCGAATGGACTTGACCCACCGTAAGCGCTTAGACCTCCCGCCGAGCTGAGTGCGCGGTCATCTCCACGGAGTGTGGTCCGTCTGTTGTTTTTAGTTAACTACATTTCTTGATATTCAAATATTCTCTTAAGAAACGGTGTGAAAAACCTGCTTTACTACTGTAGAAGGAAGAAAGAATATAATGTGACCAACTCCAGGTATCGCAGTATTGTTTAAAAGGGAATTATTGTACGATTATTAAAAATGGAATAATTAAGTAATAAACCAAGCTGTTAGTAAGTGTCGGGGGTGTGGGTGTTACCTTGTGTCTTTAAATAATCAGCATCTGGTTGGACCAACTGGGGAATCATTCAAGTGTTAAAGGTTAGATTTCAAATACATAGATAGGCCTTACTGCCTGTCATCTGAACTAGACAAAAAACAATTAAGATACTTAACAGCAAATTATAAACTTACAGTATTGCTATGTAGTGACGATTCTCACTTTCTCTGCCGCCTCCTCCAAATAATAAGGCAATGACATGTATTGCGTGGTTGCTGTAACTCAGACACTAGGCATGGCTTCGAGACCCCCTGGAGGTAAGAGGAGCCCGTGCTGCTCAGCCCGGCCCTCAGCACGTGGAGAGAGCCTGACCACGGGGCCAGGCTGGGCACTCTCAGGGCTCCTGGGACACGAGTTTATGGGCACGCGTGGAGATGGAGCTCGTCCCTTGTCCGATCTCACTGAGTGTGGATGCCGACTGGCATAGGAGTCAGAGGGGCCCAAGTATATACTCTCATCCCCACCCTTCCGTCTGGTCATGTTCTCAGACACCATCCCAGCCACCGAGACATCTATACACTGAGGGAGCCCTGCCACGCCCACGGAGCTGTTGTGTCTGGGCCACAGCAACCCTGACCAAGGCCAGTCTGATTCAGTTCAGACCCTCAGACCTTCCAGACAGTCTCTCTCGGGTACCAGACGGGAGGATGTTTTGATCTTCACTCTGTAGCCTCTATGTCCCCTGGCAACTCGGGAGGGATCTGAGGAGGCCCACAACGGAGGTGTTGGTGATGGAGCTGACTGCAGTGGGGCAAGGAGAGGGGAACATACAGGGAGGGTATTTTGGTTGCCACAGCAACACCAGCAAACACTCAAAGAAGAGGGTGTGGCCCAGGATTTAACGAAGTGCCACTGGGTTTGAGCAGCAAGTGGAATGTCTGAGTGTGGCTGGGTTCCTCCCCGCAGAGCCTGGGGCCAGGCCACTGGCAGAGGCTGCCTGGACCTCTCAGGAATGCTCGGGATGAAGACAGGCCTGGAAAAGACAAGCAGGCCTCTCAGGTGTGGGTTTTCTTACCCCCAGCCACAGAATGGGGGCCTCCCAAAAGAAATTTAGAAAACTCCGCAAGGAGTCAGAACAGACGTGATCTACAAATTGTTTTTCCCCCCAAACTCTGAGCCTGACAGTCTTCAGGGTATGAGCAGGCGCTTTGGAACTTGTCCCCTGCACAAGCTCACCTCTGTCTTTCCCTTTGCTGTCTGCCCTTCTCCAAGCCGGTATTCTCACAGTGGGGATGGACCCGGGATCTCAAAACCCTCACAGGCTGATCGAACAGAAGACAGGTGGGTGGCAGTGGGCTGAAGAGGCAGGTCTGGAAAGAGGCGGGAAGCAGGAGAGGCAAGGCCGCAGACATTGAAGGGGGGCGGCTGATGTGCCGTGAAGAGTGGGCTTAGCGCACAAAAGCCTGAGGTCGAGGCAGGGTTTGTGCTGGATGCCCAGTGGTTAGATGAGGATCCCACTAGCCAGGAGATTCAGAGAAACCCTGGGAATGCCATAGTGAGGGCACCTGCTGCCAGGTATCTATGAGGAAGGAGGCCTGGAGCTCCACACATATCGCCGGAATCTGACCTGCCCTTCCGTCCAGGTCTCAACCCTTCTCCAGACTCAACTCTCTTCTAAGCATGAACTAACGAGGCAACTCTTGTCCAAGGTATAGCTTGAAGGGAAACTGGGAACAAGTGGTGAGATTTTAAGGATATCTGAAGTGCCAATAGGGTGATACTGGGTATTTTGTTGAAAAAGGAAGAAAATTCATTTATTAGTGAATATGTATTATTAGTAAGTATTTATTGAGCTCCGGCTGTGCTATGGGAAGGAACTCACACGAACACTTTACATGCCAAGTGCTTCCAAGGGTCACTATAGTGACCCCACTGAATGCTCATAGCCACCCTGCAGGTAGAAACGTATCTTCCACTTTACAGATGCGCTCTGACAGACTCAGTCACCTGTCAACACCTTCCTGAGCTGGAGTCTACACTAGGTCTTGAGTCTGAAGCCTGTACTCTCTCAACGAGGAAGCATGATATGCAAGTGCCTGGAATGTCTACTAAGGTTCACTTCGGGAGAGACAAGCTTGAAACACACGGATGTCTCGGTACCTCCAGGAACCGCATTTATATCTGGAGGGAACCTTGCTCCTCTCCCCAAGCCAGGACCACTGCCTGGGGTCCTCTCTCCTTCACAGAAGTAAACTGCCTTGCTCTAAAGTGGTTGTGGGTGGACGTTGATTGCTCGTTCATGAGCATGCTACCCAGGCAGAGCCCTGGGACACACTCTGACATTAGCATCGACCCTCTAAAATTATGGGTAAGTTACATTTTCTTGCTGACAGTTTTTTCTTTAAAAATTTTTGAAACGTCCTTCCCTTAATACTTGGCATCAGGGTCACATTCTAACTATTTAATCTGGGGCCTTAAACTGGCACACGGAATGCTTTATATGAAATTATATTTAAAACATACCCGAAGGTTCAGGGAACAATTTCATGTGAGGATGGGGGGGGGAGGGGGACGAGAGGGGGAGACAAGAGAGGGAGAGACATCAACAAGTTCATTAAAATAACTCAAAATTTAAGCCAGAAAGTGCATGAAAAACCAGCCAGTTACCATCCCCATTACTCCAGCTCCATGGTAAACATGTCACACTCACTATAGTAAAGTGCATCAAAATTCTTCAAGTGGGGAATTATCATTCCATTTTACAGATTGTAAAATTGAGTCTTAAGCCATTAAGTGACTTGCTCAGAATCACTCAACTTTATCTCAGGTCAGGTTGTCTCTTAGAGTCTCTATCTTGTCTGATCAACAGTTACTATTTCTTTCCAATCCTTGTGGAATGCGCATCTGAAAACCAACGTGCCCATCTGTCAGCTGGGCTAAAGCTCACCTCAACGTAAAACTGACTGCCCCTGAATTCAACAGCCAACTTGAAAACAGTCATTTGGAAGCGATGCACTCACAGCCCACAGTGTCCTAGGCTGGCCCTGTATTATCATCACTTCTTGGACTCTTGTTAAAGAACCAGCCAAAGCACAGAGCTCAAGTGTCCACAGGTCCATCCACCCATCCCCAACCCCAAATACAGTGTCCTCTTTTCTTTTGGTTTTAACATCCATAAAAATCTGGGTTGGGATTCAACTCAGCAAAATCTAAGGTTTTTGTCCAGGCAGAGCTCTGTGCAAGGCAGGGCCAGAGATCCAAAACTGAGCAAGATCCAGTTTCCAGGGCCACCGGGTAGGGATGTGAAGTTCTGTCTTGCCCGAGGCTGCCTGGTCCAAGGGGTTACCGTGGCCAGAAATCTGGCTTGCGCTACACTTCTCAAGCCATGGTCTCTGACGCTGGTTGGCTTTCACTCAGAGGAACGGTGCCTGTTTCTACTTCAAGAGGCATCAAATGGCCTAACGGAGCCCTGAGCTCACCTGCGTTCGAAGAGTTTACAATTGAGTAGGGGAAAGACAAGAACACAAGGAGCCAAATATCAGTCAACTAGACTGAGTGTAGGAGGAGAGGACAATTGGGTCAGGGACACTGACATTTTCAAGATTAGCTTCATGACAATGGAGAACATGAGAGGGGGCTATGGAAGTGAGCAGGTTCGGGCATGTGGAGACAGAGGGAAGGCCCTCCAGGGTAGGGGACAACAGGGGGGAAGGCAGGTTTGGGCGGCACTTTGGACAAGGAAGGGGCAACCTGCTCAGAGGCAGTGGGAGGTCAGTGCAGCAGGCCGGCTGTGCCGGGACTGGTCTGGCCATTGAGAACACGCGGAGCTATGAACCCGGTTCCCTGAGTCACGGGTCACGGCGGGAGCTGTGCGTTAGGAGGAATGACATGGACGCAGTGTGCTGGTGGGTGAGGGGCAAGGGGCAGGAGCCGAGGACCCTGCTTGGCCAAGTTACCATGGTCTGTTGAGGAGGTGATGGCAGCCGGAGCGAAGTGAGAGCCGGGCAGGTGGAAAGGCGAACGATGGATGCGAGGTGTGAAGGAGACAGGATGGGTTATGTACAAACACAGACGCCGGTACAGGAAACAGCTCCCTCCGAGTACAAGGCAGAGCCATTCCCTTGGCCAGGAGACCCTCCATGACCCTCCGATCCTGCTGTGCCCTCCCTCCCTCCCTCCCTCCGCCCCAGCTACGCTGGCCTGGGCGCTCTTCCAAAGAGGCACCAAGCTCTCCCACCTCAGACCTGCTGCTCTCTGCGGGCTCACTCGTCCCCAGGCGCGCACCGGGCTCATCCTCTCACTTTCTGCACATCTCTGAGAAGCACATATGGCCCTCCCCTATACAGACCAGCACCTCCCCACACCTGGCCACGCCTTACCCCTAACCACACTTTATTTTTCTTCCTAGACGCTTCACCAGCAGACATATATTTCTATATTGTCTCCTTAGCCTCTTTCCAGGCTCTACGGAGACAGAGACTTGGTTTTGCTCACTGAGTAGGTGCTCAATAAATATTTATCGAATGAAACAATGACATTACCAGCCCCGTGGGTATTTTTTGCTTTGCTAAATGCGGAGAAGTCCAGCTATACATTGCACAGCCCTGGGACACAGTGGGTTCCTCTATACTCGAGTGACTTACAAGTAGGCAGGACGACCCAGAGAAGGAAATGATTCGATCTTTCAGAGACCCTCTCAAGCTGAGGACCGACAAAATGAAGAGGGGAGAAACAGAGAGCTCGTTGGCAAGGAGCTGAATGCAGAAAATTACACATGCCTCGTGGCGCACTAACCACCAGACTAGACTCTCACCAGAAAGTGCATCTGCTCAGACTATGGCAGTCTTGAAGATAACCATTATTTTCTAACCTAGTCTTACTGTTTTCCAGACCCAAATACCCAAGGCACATACACACAGAGGCTCTGTGAGCATGGATGGACCATGGTGACATAAGATCTGCACCACCAAGTCTTTTTTTTTTTTTTTTTTCCTGAGCCAACCACTGGGTGACCTGAAATGTGAGGGCTCCACATCACTGGTCCTGGGATGACATAAAAAAGAGATGACCCAAAGCCAGGCCCAGAGATGCCCTGCAGCTATTTATAAGTGGGAATCCTTCCCACTGCCCTCCTCTCAGCCCAAGCCCCTCACCATCTGGTTGGCCTGAACCTAAGAGCAGGGAGTCTCCCAGCTGACAGGTGACTCATCCTGTCATTTAAGTTTGTCAGTCAATGGAAACCAGAGCTCCCAAGTCTCTCTCCAGGACTGTCCCTGGGGAAGCTATTAGGGAGAAGGCAGCCTTGCCAGACGGCTCCAGCCAGCTGGCCTAAATGGCATTTGCAGGGGGCATCTGCTTATACTCAGGGCCTGGCACGAGCAGCGGGCCCTGGGAGGCAGCTCTAGAAGGCTCTCTCTCAGCCTTCCTACCCTCAGTGACCAAGAAGGCCACACGGAAACCAAGGAGCACCTTGAAGCACAACCATGTAAAGAGACATGTCACCTTCCCATTTCAGTCAGGCCTGGGTTCACTCTGGGCCTGGTGGGCAGAATATCACGCAGTGGATACCATGTTACATGTCACACTAGGGACAGAAAACTGGGATTCCCATCTCAACCTGCACTTAGTTGTATGAACTCACATTTTTCAATAACCTCTCTGTCAGTGTCTTCATCTGCAAAATGGGGGAAAAACAACATAACAGAAACCTGTTCATGCTCTGCCTAACCCATGGGTGGCAATAAAGCGTAAGAAAGCACTTTGCAAACCATAAAGAAAAGGCCAGGCAATACTTCTTTTACTCTCAAACGTTTACGTCTAGTCAAACAGCTCTCTTCCAAGGTCCAAGTTCACGTTCTCAGCTGCCAATTCCATAGTCCTTCCCAACACGCTCACAGGTGGGCTGAGGTAACCCCAGCCCTTGGGCAGCCCAGCAGTGCCTGCCATGGCCAGAGACCTTGGCGGGCTGTCCCCAGCTGCAAAGCCACCTCCAGTGAGCTAAACACTGCTTTATATGAAATTTCCAACTATTATCTGGCCCTCAAAACAGTATTATCAAAAAACAAACATATGCTCTTTCTTCAAAAGCTCTCTCCTCCTGGCTGCCTTACCTGTCAGTGACGACACGCTCCATGGGTGTGCGGGCTTCATGCAGGGGCCTCGTCTTTGAGATTCCTGTCCCCCCCCCCCTTTACACAGCTGGTTACTCACCATCTTTTCCGCCTCACTCTTGGCGTCTCATAGTCCAGTAATGGGACCTAAAGGACCTTTCTTCACCAGACTGACACTTGGTGTCCTTGTCTATGAAATGAGAACACGGAAGTTGAAGATCTGTTGTGAGGATTCAGTAAGATTGTGTTTGCCAAGCACACAGCAAGTTAGCTGATGTCTACCTTCAAGCTCAGCTGGATGGCCCACTGACGTCCGATGTCACCCAGCCTTTTCCCATCCCACCACCATGTCGCCAACCCTCGTCTTCCCTTGGCCTGGACTCTCCCCTCCCTCTCTCCCTTCTCTGCCCGTTCAGATCATAGGCATCTTTCACGGACCATCCTTCACACGCTACCTACCTTGGCATCCAGGATGAGGCCACATCTTCTGAACTGTGAAGGTTCTCACGCTTCATTCCTACAACTCATGAGGCACCTGATACCACGACCTTGTCCTCTGCTTTTGTGTATCATCGCTTCTGACGACCTTTTGTGTTTCTCCTCCTTACATACACCACTTACTTTATAGTGTCTAAGAGCCTGAAAGGAACGGTCCATCTATCAGTCACGAATGTCTGGACCCGGCACGAGCAAATGGGAAGAGATCTGGAAGTGATGGAATGATTTAAACAGGGAGTAAGACACCAAAGACACCCCACGCGTTGTGTGCTAGTTTTTTAATGAACATCTTACAGTCCTACAACGTGACTGGCTGCAGCTGTGATCCGTTACAATACAGTAGCTGGCCCCTCTCACTGTCAAGCCATCCCCTCGGGGTGCTCGCCGCCCCGCTTACTGCTGGTGTCACAGGGCAGAGGAAGCACCGGGTCCCGAGGCTTACCATGGACAGAAGGGAAGGAGAGAGCCAAGAGCAGCTCTTTCCCTTCCCGTGCAAGTTAGCCCACTGACCATTCTCCACCTTCTGTCCTCTTACCTCTGGTCGGAGGCTGTCCCACTAAGCGGCAGCCAGTCAGCCATCCCTGGGCCACCCGGGCGCCAGAGGCCCCTAGTTCCCAGGGAAAAGAGGAAGCAGAGAAGTGATTTGGGAGCAAAGAAACAGATGGGAGGGTCCTGGCGCGAGGGTGAGCTGATACGCAGGGCCCTTCAACTTGACCAGTGACTGGCGCTCAGACACTAGGTCCCGCCTGGGACAGGGCTGAAGGCACCTGCCTGGCTGAGCGGCCGGAGCTGACCGAGGCTGGGCAGCCTTCGGGCTGAGAGGCTTCCAGCGGCCACAGACGCCGCTCGCCTTCCCAAGGCAGCGAACTGCGGGTGTCGCCCGCAGAGGATAAAGTCTCTTTACGTGAAGGGTGAGAGAGAAACATTCTCGCCGTCACTCCTGCGGGGCCATTGAGCACAGACCCGCCCTGGCAGGAAGCTCGGGCTCCGTGTTCTCGTGGGCGGGATGCCGCCTCCGGGGCTGGGCCAGCCTCCCACCTCCATCCCAGACGAGGCAGGACCCCGCACCGAGCTAGACACCCTTCCAGGAATCCGGGTACTCTCCTCAAGAAAACAGTTTTACACCTTTTTTTAAAACTGGAGAATCTAAACTTTTCCATTGTCCTTTCCATGGGGAAGCCTACCAGAATCCCAGGAATAAATATCGATTGTCGTCTTGGGGGCACAGAGAACCGAGGCGGGCTGGGTTCCTGGCCTACCACGCCCCCTGCGCTGTAAGCAGAGAGGGTGAGAGCTGTCGGGACGGACGGACTCTGCTCTTTCCTTTTCCCCAGTGACTAAGCCACCCTCACTTCATGCCCTCTTCATTCCGTTCCAGACTATTCTTCTTTCTTACGTGGAGTGTGGCTCAAGAAAGTGGCGGGCCATATTTCCTCTTCCTGTTTGCACAGCCACTGATCCAGAGCTGATGGGGGAGCCAAGAAGCTTCGAGGGAGCCGAGCTTCCAGCCCTTCCTGAGACGATACACTGGGGTGTCCAAGAAGAAGTCAGCTCCTTCCTCGCACTCCCCGACGCCTAATCCAGACATTGTTACCGAGAAACACAAACGTTCACAGACCTCTTGCAAAAAAAAAAAAAAGGCCAGCCTGGGACATAAGCAGAGGCGGGTTCCTGTGGTCACGGCATGTGCGGCCATCCACCGAACAAGACTAATAACATGGACCCTAAACAGCTGAAGTTCTTCTCTCTCCCCACAGAGTGTCACCCTTGCTCCACGTGGCTCCGTAGCTTCTTCAAATAGAAACCTCTGGGCCACATCGCGCCTGAATAGAAATTACCCCACCGCACCCCCATTCTACTTCAGAGGATCCTACTCCAGAGGATCCCTCTGGTCAGCTTTGGAGCCCAGAACAAGGCAGAGTCTTGACACATTTCTTCCCCCTTCCCTGGACCCTGGTTACCCCCGACCTCTCCTCCAGGGCTTCCCTGTGCTCCTCCCGCCTTTCCTCTCGGTCATTTCCATAACACTCTCTTCCCCGGAAAGTCAACAGTTGGTCATGCGGCTGTGAATGATGTCCAGGCTTGGGGACTCACAAGGAGGGGGACGGGAGGCCAAGTCTGAGGAATGTGTGAGTTGCTGTAACCCTGGTGATCGGAGAATGAGCCCTAATACGAACGTGTTGACTGATGGGCTGGCGGAGCCCCACGCTTAGCGCAGCGACCATGCAAGTGCAAAAAATCCTGGGGCTCACCGACTCCCAGAACGGTTCTGAGCAGCACAGGGAAGTTAATATATCCTTTTCGGGTGGCCACTCAAGAACCGTGGTCCTGGACATGTCACCAACGGGCACTCCCACCCAACGCTCTGCGCCTGTCATCATTCCAACCCCCCATCTCCTCAAAGTGGGCCCAGCTCCCAGCTCATAAAAAGATGATCAGCTGACACGTTAGCACCGCGAACCCCGTCGGCTCTGTCTCTCTCTCCGCCACACTCCTCTCGGCCCCCCACCCCCAGCAGTACAAAGACCGCGGAAGGACGTGCCTTTCTGTCTTCAAACCCTCGGTGTTTATTTTGGGTGTGAATTCACAGCAGCATGTGTGGAACAATGGATAGTTTTTAGCTTAGTAGACAGCAAAAAATATAATATATATAATATATTTATATAATTATGTTTAAATACTTATAAAGAATACCTAACCTCATCAGTACTATGGGAGACTACACAAACGACAGGGAGAGAGCCAGTTCAGAGCAGACGAGTCCTAAAAGGTGGCAATTCACTCAAACCGGGTGTGGAGAGAGTGTTTGGAACCGGTGTACAAGTTGGGGGGGGGGGCTGAGGAGTGGGCAGGGTGCCCAGTGGGGAGTAGGCAGGAGTTGAGGATGGAACTGGATAGACTATAAATGAGGGAGGAGGGTCCTTGCACACCTGTCCTATTCCTCCTTTTACCTTTAACCATCTGAGTCCTTGAGGAAACCTCTGCCTGTGATTCTTGAGCTACCAGATGTGACGGGCGGCTCCTAGGCTCCTATAAACGTCCTTCTGTGCTCCTCATAAGCTCCTTCGTGCTCTTCCTTCGTTCCAGGAACTTCCGTCACCATTCACCTTTTGCTCCCTTTCCAGGGGACCTCCCTCTCTTCCTGCCTCCAGGGCGGTGGAAGGAGGGGCTCTTCCATCGGCAGCTACTGGTTCTCTTCTGCCTTGGGGTCTCGGCAAGTGCATTCATCCAGGTCACAGCTGGCAGCGAATAGGATGACCTAGGGGACCAAGGGAAAGATGACGTGGGGAGGACGGCAGCCACTACCCCCAGAGGACGTTTGTGTGATTGGTGATGGGTATAAAACACACATTTCCCAGAACCTATAACTCCTGTTACTCCTCCTAAAATTACCACTCATGTCTAAGAACTGCTGCTGTTAATGTTTTTGTTACATTAGTGTCACAAAATCCCTGTAAAGTAGGTAAGATGAATGTCTGTGTTTTATTTTCACAGAGGCCAAGAGAGGTTGGGTGACTTAACTCAAGGTCATGACATAGCACCTGGAAAACCAAGGCTCTATTTCCCAGCTCCAGGACTCCCACGCCCTGATGTGCCTGGAGCAATAGGATCCGCTTGGCCCTCAGCATCAGCTTGAGGCTTTGCCTTTCCGGAGCTGAGGCTATCCTCTGACTTGGTGAAACAGTGCATCTCTCTACCCACTGTCTACGGCTAGACTGCCTTCCTGCTGTGTAATTATCCCTCCTTCATGCCAGAGAGGGTCAAAAAAAGTCCACGCCGTTTGCACTGCTATCAACAGATAAGCACACTTTTGGGATGTCCATAATGAGCTTCGGAGAGATTGGGGCATTTAGGACACATGATGTAAAAGTGGCAGAGATTCTACCCTCTGGGCATGACAATCAAAGGAGATAAAAATAGACGTCTTTTACCAGTTCAAGTACACTGGGCAGAAATACCATCTCTTGCATATTTCTGATTCATCAAGTTGCCAACTAGAACCAAATATCTTTGGAGGGCTTGTTGTTTTTGATCCACATTATTGCAAAATCTCAGCCCATTGAATTTTACAGGCGTAGCTCAAGCATACATGCTAATTTAATATAACCCAGAGCAATAGGATTAAAAGGCATTGAGAAAAAGACCACTGTTCAGGATACAATCCAGGGAGGGCTCCAGGTAGCCTGTGGTGGCCACTCAACATGTGTGCAATATGCTTATAATACACTTTATAGGATTATTAATTTAATTTTGAAGATTAATAACTGGATATTACTTCCTGCCTCCCTGAGAGGCAGAGGCCATTATTCCCTGACTACGGAGATGTTTCCAGGAAGGTAAGCAGGTGAGTCAGTAGCAAAAGCCACAGCTTTTCTGAGGGAGTCACTGGACTGACAATGAGAGAAGTAATATTTTTGAAGAATCTATCCTAAGAGTCACTACCTGAATCCTGTCACTTTAGAAACCCCAATATCTGTTCATTGCGATTCCCTCTCTTGACTGTTGAATAAAAACCAATTATGATACACCAAGGAGAGCTAGCCAAAGCACCTCACTTTATTTCTGGGGCTGCCGCCCTCCCCCCCACACCCCTGGAGCTCTCACTCACCTTCTTGGAGGAGAGTGTGGAAGAGCAGCAGTCGCCCCCATCGTAATGGCAGTAGGCCCGGTTGTTGATAGTATCGCACCAACCATCTGCTTGGAAAGGCTGCAAGAGGTGGGAGTTCAGTGTCCAAGTCCAGCTCCGTCCCCTCTCCCACTCACCCCCACCCAACACAATCTGCAGAACTCAAGAGATATTATGGGAGAGCACCCAAGGGGAATGGCACCATGGACCTCGTATTCTCAAGAAGTTGAAGTCTCAAGACCAGCGGGCCTGAGGAATGGTTAAATTTCCCCCATAGCACCTGCTCCTGGACTACACAGGGGTCCAGGATGTTCACCTGAATCCCTGATGAACTGTTTCATATTCTTGTAATAATAGGCCCTTATATCATGTAGGTTACAAAACAGCTTCACACATTTTATTATCTATTTATTCACTTATTTATTTTTTTAATCCTCACTAGGGGACATGCTTTCATTGATTTTTGGAGAGAGAGGGAGAAGAGAAACATAGATGTGAGAGAGATATCCGCCGATTGCCTCCTGCACACACCCCAGTCAGGGATGGAAACCACAACCTGGGCATGTGCCCCAACCTAGAATCAAACTCATGACCCTTCAATGCACAGGATGACACTACAACCAACTGAGCCACACCAGCCAGGGCAGCTTCACACATTTTAACTCCCGATCATCAGGAAAAAACTTGAGCATCAGGCAGGGCTGACTTTAAAAGTCCTATGTTATCAGTGAGGAAATGGAGGTGCATAGAGATGACAAAAATTGCCTCTGGTCACAGGGCTCGAGCCAAGCAGGGCTTGGGATTAAAAGCTGTGTGTCTTGACATTTTGGTGCTTCTCAGAGATCGTAACTCCCGCCCCTTCTCTTGGTATTTGTACTTAGAGACCCAAGTAGTCCTGTGGTGCTATGAAGACTGTCGTCCAGGGTGCAGTGGTCCTAGGATTGGGACACCAATACTGGAGCAGAGAGAGTCCCAGCTGGACAACCACCTGTGCACAGCGGCTAGACCCAGGGTTAGAGCAGAGAAAGCTAAACCGTTTCCATCCACTCCTCTCACTGCTGCAAGTTCACAGGAACCAAAATGGGAAAGGGGCTCAGGCCAAACCAGAGTTAATGGAGTGTTTCACCCCAAAAGGGAACGTGTGATAAGAATAGCAACAAGCGGTTAAAAAGTAGCTCGGCAACCCAAGGCATTGTTTCTCTAAAACCACTCCTGGAGGGAAACGGTGGGCCACAGCATCCTGGAGGACACGGCAGCCAGCCCACCCACTCAATCACATTAGCTCTCCCCGTCCTGAGTGATGCCCAGATGCAAAGCCTCAGGAAACATCTCGTGGTTGGATTCTTTGGGCCACAAGATGGTCAATAGACTCCTGAGTTCTGAGGCCACCTTCCAGTTTACATGTTCAAATCACTTTCTCTCCCCCACCCTCCTTAAATGTCAAAGAGAAGGACTGTTCCCTATTTTGCTCTGCTTTGATGAGACAGATCACTAAACTCGAAAAAATAAAAAGGCCATTAAATAATTTTCAGCAATTGAGTTACATCAGAACGAGCTCATCCAAGAGATTACTTCAGTGTTTTGATTTACTCTATGGGGTCCTGAGGTCACTTGAGCATCACTCCAGATGTGTACCCGTTTGCCAATCACTAAAAAGCTGCTACTTGTGGGGTGGAACTCAACAGCTGTCCCACAGCTGCACCACAATGTCAGTGGGGAGTAGGAAGTGAAAATGAATTCTATTTTCAACACGGGCCTCGCTGGGATAAAAGGCAAAGATTCCAAGATGAGCCTTTGACACTGGAGCCAGTGACTTGGCTCTGGAGAACTTGGAAGAGCTACACAATCAGGATTTGGGGCCACCACTGCAGCCAAGCACTGGGACTCAAAACACAACTACCTACATCCTTACCACCTATCAATACCCACAGATCCTCCCTGGAAGACCAGATACCTCTACTAAGATCCCCCCAAGTTTTTCTTTTCCAAGAGTATGGAGTTTATTTCCTCATATAACATGACATCTGTTCCTTTCCCTCCAACCCCAACTGACTCATTGGCACAATGTCACCTGTCCCTCCTTTCTTTTTCATGCAGTTGTCTATAAAAAAAGACCACCTGAAATACTTGCCCCACATGGGCAACTGAAAACATTTGGATGGATTAGTAAAGGGTGCTGGGGATCTTTCTTTCCAAAGTGCTCCCCAAAGCATGGATCCTCACCTCAAGGACATTAGGAGAGACACCTTGAGAAGAGGGAAGTGGTTTAGGTGACCTTCTCTGCAGAAATGCAGAGAAAAGGTTAGAAAGACCCGAGAATTTAATTTACTGTATACCTATTAGAATTAACTGCTCCTCCCCCAACCTGCCAAAAACAACTTCTCCACCCGAAACAAACAGAGGCTCCCATGGCAACACGGTCCTGGGAAGCTGACAATGGAAAAAATAGGAAGGGAAACATGACTAACTGATCCCGAGTTTCTTAAGCCTCTGGAGACTGTATGGAGACTCGGAGAAGATCTGAATCTCAGTAACTGAAAGGTGTCAGGCTGGGGATGTCACTCCTTCCCGAAAGGAGCTTTCCCAGGGGAGGGTAGGAGGCTTGGTTTCTCTGCAGTGTGACCATCCGGGGCCTAGCACCCACACATACACCTCATTTATCCAGTCACATCAGGAAATGAAGGGTGTTTTTCAAATACCTGAACCTCATTCCTGTAGAAGCCTCTTTTTCATTTTAACCATTTTTGACAAAAGAAAAAAACCTTTATAAAATGTCTATTTCCCTTTTAATAACTTATAGGATACAAAGTCATCAACAGGAACACTACACTACACTACACAACACCACACACACACACACACACACACACACACACACACACACACGAGCCTGATGCCAGCTTCTTAGAATTATACTTAAAGTGAGGAGCTGAATCTGAGAGTCTGGGTGGCTCTTCTCATGACGCATGAGCTTGGTGGGCCCTACTGTCGTTGTTACTGGAAGGCATTTCTTGTCAGCCTCCAGGCAGGTGGGGTGGCCAAATAAACAGTGCTCGTAAGTGAAGGAACACAGAGGAAGGACTGTCAGTCTTCCCACCTACAGTGCCTTGGAAACTTCTCAAAAGTAAAGACAATTTCTTATGTTAGGCTTTTCTGGGGAGTTAGCCATAGAGATGGTGGCCCTGTCTGCTCTCCATGGATGTGGTCACTCATGCAATCAGCCACCATTCTTTACCCTACACCTGCAGGTGCCGGGCACTGTTAAAAGGATACATAAATGGAGAAATGAAACACGGCTCAGCCCTGCAGAGAGCCCATGGTAAGCACTCATCACTCACTCACTGATGAGTGCTAGCAGAGATGCGGGCAGGAAAGAAGACCCTAGTCCAGATCTGAGGGGAGAGTACAGGCACGAGCTTTCAGGGGCTAACTCTACATCTAGCTCTTGTGCAGGACGCGCAGGACACTCAGGACTGGATGAGAGAGGAAGAGGAGCCTGAGAAACTGTCAGGGGAAGAAGAGGGAGAACTTGTAGAGGTGGGTGGTCCCAGACTGCCTGGCCCAGCGCCCACCCTCAGGAAGAGTCCATCGATTTGACTGATTGGCTGATAATACCTCTATGACTTGAATTAGATTAAGAACACTTTTCTCCTACAGCTCGCAGCAGGACTCATGACCACAGTGATGCTTTAGAAAGGTTAGTTTAGACTTCATATCTTCTAACCGACAGGCTGGGATCTCAGCCAGAAGTGATGGTATCCCCTTAGGGAAGGAGTGGGCAGAATCCTGATTAAGCACCTTGAGGAGCACTGTGGGCCAGGAGAAGGTGGAATCAAGTTTTTGCCCAAGGCCTAACCCATCTCCTACCCAAATCCTCCAATTATGTAAACAACAAATCAGCGCCACACCCATTTCTTCATATTTCCTGGGCTGCACCAGGTCCACAAGAAGCACTTTGTCCAGGGTAGCTAAGGCGCAGCACCCAATGGAGCCCGTCACAGATAAAAGCTGTGTGCAAGTACACTGACTTTCTGTGTGCGTGCTAATGTTCTCTTTTCCTCTGACCCTCTGCTGAACGGTCTCAGTCTCCTTTCACGATGTGGATCTGCCTACCGTGTCCACACTGCCTGGGCTCCACGGCAAGGCTCTCTTAGAATCTCAGGGCAAAAACTTGGGGAGCCTCTGAGGCCCCTCAGGGGCCCCTGATGACCAGAATGCTACTCACATTTTTTGTTTTTTTAAGGGCCATAGATACATGAAATTCTAAGACTGAATGGAGCCTTGAAGACCATTTAGTACAAAATTCTTATTTTACTAACGATGAAATGGAGCCTTAAGAAGGTGACATGTCTTGCTTGCAAGGCCAGTTCATGGCAGCCCTTGGAACAGAGCCCAGATCTCTTGAATCTTGATCTGATGCTCTTTCTAGCAGACCAGGCTCCCGCGATTTGATGATTTCATTAGTCTTTTAATTCACTGGGAATGTAGGGTAAGGTAAATTCCTTTGGCAGCTCTGTAAAAGGGCTTAGGTGCAGAGGCATTAATAATGAAGTCAACCCAGACACCCAACATAGAAAGCAAGAAAGGGTCATATATTTATAATCTCAACTCCCCCGGAGCCGCACAACTTTACTTCCATTTTTCTCAGTTGCGGGTCCAGGTTTATCCCCAGCAAGCTCCCTGGCACTGGCGCCACTTCTGGTCCTGGGGCTCGGCTGGCCCGTATTTGCTAAAGGCTGATTTCCCTGGAGGAAGCGGTGCCATGCTCCCCTCCCGCCAGCAGATGCCTGCAGCGAGGAAACATTTGCTTCTGGCCCCAGACAGCAACAGCCAGAGTGTTTCGGCTCGCTGCAGTCACCCGAGGAGAGAGGAAACCAGGCCCTGCTACTCCTCCCGTGTTCACCCCTCGGGGTGGGAGGTGCCAATGAGCTCACATTTGTGGGTTTGCGACAGTCTTCTTGGAAAATGTAAAATTAAAACAGATACCCTGAGATGGATTGAGCAGAAAGTGTTTCTTACAACCTCCTCTGGAAAATCTCCGGCTTCCGAGACCCAGCGAGCTCTCCCTGCCTGTGTTTCTATGGTACATTTTATTCGTATCTACATTCCAGAACTCAATGAACAATCAAGGGCCCAGAGTCTAGTTATCTTCTTAGTCCCAGAGACTAATTCAGTGCCAGCGCACAGTAGGTTGTCATCAAATCAACAAACGTGGTGGTGGCTCGCTACCTGCCCTCAGCATACTTCACGCGCAGGTCCCCCTCTCATGACTCCTCTACTCTAGAGCGCTTACAAGGCCTGCTGCTTCGTAAGGAGCACAGGACAGGCACGGTCCGGCTGGGAGGGCGCGTGGTCCTTTGTTTTCTTAGCATAAACCTAGACACTACAGCCAAACACTGGAGTGGAGATAGATTTTATACATGTTTATCCTACCAGGTGCAGTACTGGGATATGTTCATTTCTGAGCGGGAAGAGATAGCAGAATATACCATCTAGAAGTTCTCCTTGAAGGTCAAGGGTCTATTCTACAAACAATGGATAAGCGGGATGTGTCTGGAAGAAAGGCAATGAAGAGGCATATCCTGTCTCATGGGCAGAGGGCAGCAGCCTTGCTTGGTGGCCTGAGAGGGGGATCGAGACATGGGGTCCAGCCCTGTGGTCTACTGTGCTTCACTGGTCCGCGTGAGGTCATACAGCCTCTGTGCAGGGCTTCAGACCTCTGCCTGTCTGAGCCGCCAGACCCTCAGGAAAGAAAAGCAACTGTGTACCTTTACAGGGTCTGGAAGAGAAGCCTGGTGACAATCAGCTTATCTTATCTGCCACCAGACCCAAAGCACAGTCTCAGAACAGACATTAGCAAACAGGGCAAAAATGAATCTCTTCCAAGAGAAACAACTGGGATGAACTGAGATCAGGAAAATAAGAGCAAACAAAATAAGGTCAAATGACTTCTTTCACCCGCAATATTTTCATCTGCTTCAAGGTGCCTGGAGCTTAATAGCTCCTGCCCGGGAAAATGATGAGGGCTGCTCAGTAGGGTGACTAAGGGCATGGGATATAGTGTTAGATAAACCTATGCCCGGGTTTCCGCTCTGCCTCCCCGCCTGCTAGACCCTGAACAAGTCCCTGGCTTCTTTAAGCAGCAGCTCCCTCATTTGTGAATGAGCATAACACCCACTGTGTAGGGTTGTTGCAAGAGATAAATGAGCAAATGAAGGTTAAACACTCATCCCACAGGACCTGCCTGCAGTAAATGTTCAATGAATCCTAGTTTTATGAAGGTGCCAGGAACATGACCTCTGCTTTTGCACTTGTGGGCTGCTGGTGTTGGAGTTCCCTCCGCAGAGAGACTGGTCAGAAAAATGCCAGGATCCCTCCACCAGGACTTTAGCGTTGAAGCCGTGGTTGCTCCCATCCCTGTGAGCCTCCTGCCCCATTCATTTCACCACAAAGGGGCCCATCTGAGTCATGGAGGAGAGTTGGGTGACAAGGGAAATGGGCCTGGGACTTATAAAAAGAGTCGGAAAGGCCTGCCTGGCTTCTGGCAACTACGGCTCTCCTCAAAACCATCGTGGAGACGTGGGTGTCTTAGCCTCTGAGAAACCCCAGGCCATCACCGACACCTCTGCCCTGACGTGCGCCTCGGGAAAACAGGAAGGTGAGAAGACTCTCTGTGACTCACTCTCGGGCCAAAAACAACCTCCCAGCAGCCCCTTTCATTTGGCTACAAATAAAGACCCAGCAGAGCAGACTTTCCACCTGACTCACAAACACACGCCACCTGCTTCCCCACGCAGCCTCTCCGCTTGACCCAATGTGGCCCTGGAGCTTCTCACCTACCCCAAAGGGTGGCGGGGGAGTCGGATCCCCGAAGGGTGAAGAGGGGGCAGGGCATGCTCGCTCACGGGGAGGCTGCATTTATCCGTGCCAAAAAAAGGTCAGCTCAGAGTTAGAGCCCTGCTTCCGAGAGCCAAGAGCAGAGAACATCCCTCCATGGGTCCTGTCACTCTACCTTAGGGGGCTTAAAAACAAAACTACACAGCCCTCATCCAAATCTGTGAGCTGTCCCATTGAGAAATGCCACTGCCTCGAGCCACTGTTATTGATCAGTGTGTCCTGGCCTTCATGTGACCCAGAGGTGTCACCTAGGGCACAACACTCTGTGCCCTTGCTCTTATCCCTACGCCCCTTTACCAAAACTGCACAAGACTGTGACAGTGCCCAGTGCCCCACTCCCTGACGCTTTATTCCTTTGGCAGATCTCCACAATCACTCTCAAGGTCGCTGCCTGGTCCTGCAGCATCAAACCCCAACCCTGGGTGCTAAATAAACAAAACCCCCAGAACCCCTTTCCTCCTCCTTCCCCGGTCTCACTCCAGTCGTCCAGGCTTCCCCTGTTCTCTAGAGCAGCTGATCCCGTGTGGTGGGAGAGTCCAGACATTTTAAAGTCTGTAATTTCCATCCCTTTGCCGTCGAACTCCCTCTTCCTGGAACCACACAGCAAAGCTTCTCAGGGCTGTCTGGTGACCTCAGCAGCAGTCCCCCAGGTGGCCTGACGGCTGGGCTCCCAGAGTGCTGATGTTTGTGACGGGCTCCCAGCAACTAATAACCACCCACCATCGGACCTCATACGTCTCCACTGCGAGGCTGGCGGGCTGCTAACCCGCCCCGTTTTGTTTTTGTTGTTTTCATGGCGAGACTGGTACAGGTGGCCTGCGAGCTCTCCCAGCAGTCTTGCCGCATGGCATTTGGCTTCTTTAAAGCAGCAATGGATTAACGGCTGTTTGTTCCCGGAATTTTCTGCCTCCTCGCCAGCTAATTGGAGCCAGCCTACTGCGTTTCAAGGTCAGAGATAGAAACTTTGAGCACAGGAGGCTTGAACTCTGCAGGGGCCATGGGGGCAGGGTCACTTCTGATTTGTTCCCTCACTAGTCCCGTTTCCTGCCCTCAGCAATAAGACCCCGTAGCAGCACATCACTTAACAACAGTAGGCGCTTAAGGAGCACTTGGCGAGTGAGACTCGTGGCTCCCCAGTCAGCTTTATAAGCTAAGGAGGCAGGAGATTTCTTGCCTTCCGCGCCTCTTGCTTTCCCCACAAGGTAAGGCACCTTTCCTCTCTCTTGCTCCCTGGCCTCCCCAGGAATCTGTTCTCATATCACTATCTCTAAAACATCACCTGCAGATTGCCTAGCTTGATCTTCCAGGTACAGGTTCGCTAACAGTAGACACTTCAAAAACCCAATGTAAAGATTTGGAATAATAAAACTGAGAGCGGAATTTTAGGCCTCCGCAGGCACTTGCCAAGCAGGTGGGACCCGTGGCCTGGCCGCCAGCACCTCTGTAGGTGGTCACTCACCCAGGTCCTCCTCTCCTGGCCCTCTGCCAAGCCCCCGCCCCACGCGACGGGTCCATCAAGCTGCACGTGCCATTCAAGGGCTCATGGAGCTCCGGAAGGGGAAGGAGACGAGTGTATGAGGAACCAGGAGTCAGAGGTAGAAAACCTGCCTCTGGGACAAAGGGATGGAGAAGCATGTGGATCCAGGTAGAGGGCCCAGGGCGGGCTGCTGGAGACCTGCTCTGACTTCCAGCCTCTACTTCCCTCTGCCCCTGTCTCCTGGTTGGTTCCTTGGCCGGACTAAAGTTCATGGGAGGTTGAGTCAGGCCTGAGCAGCTCCCGCCACACGTGCTCACCGCCATCCCGCACCCCCGCCACACGCACACTCATGCCAAGCAGCTCGGCATTTCTTGGCTCCCAGGCCTGCCAGTGGAAGATGACTGGGAATGCAGACTGTGGGAGGAAACGACAATATTCATTGTTTGGATTAAATATTTTTCTTGGCCCTCCTGCTGTTTGCTGAGCGGCTTATTTTTTTTCTTTTCTGCCCCATTCTTTCTCATTCCTTCCCCCCTCCCTCCCTTCCTCCATCTCCCCTCTGCCACTCCGACCTCTCGTTTTCTTCCTCAGCAATCAAGCACACACAGAGAAATTTCCGGGAGAAAGCAGCGACTCCTAGGGTGGGGAGAGCTGTTTTTGGATATGAAAGGGGCTCACAAAGCCGTCCACTGTTCTGATACCACACCTGGCTCTTTACAATGATGTTTCACGTTGGGATAGATCTATATCCACACTGCTTTAAGTTTTCCTAAGTGTTCATGGGATATAACTCACAATAACCTAGGGAGGTAAGCATTGTTATCACGCCCATTTTATAGATGAGAAAAAACAAGGCCTAGAGCTGTTACGGAATCTGTCTGAAGAAAAGATGCAGAGCCACCATCCAATGCCCAGGCCTGTGCTATAAGCACCTGACACAGATGGTTATACGCCTCTAGCACTATCCTGTGATAGTGACACGTCCCTCTCCACTTCCCAGTGCTGCACACCTGGTCCAGTCTCTCCCTAATACTGTGAGCATGACGTAGCCACTTTCCGTCTGAGGAAAAGCCAGTGTCACAGACGGCCATGAGAAATGTACCATCTAGGATACTTAACTTTAAAACTTATCATCTGAGCCTGGTGTGGGGCTGGGTGCCGGAACCCAGGGATCTCCAATGGACCAGAAGTTAGCGTGCCCCATGCACAAGGCAGCACAGTAGGTTCTACACAGGACAAAATCTTTGTCTTAAAGAAGCTCTGGTGGCACCAACACTGACTATGGCAGAACCTGAATGGTATCTGAGACAACAGAGAAGAAACCACAGGCCAA
Organism: Miniopterus schreibersii; assembly: GCF_964146895.1. Taxonomy (NCBI): domain Eukaryota; kingdom Metazoa; phylum Chordata; class Mammalia; order Chiroptera; family Miniopteridae; genus Miniopterus; species Miniopterus schreibersii. Next base: position 18,248,967 of record NC_138119.1, on the reverse strand, counting down.
CAAGGACTCATTCCCAATGAAATTTATGTCACTGCTAAGAGCTACGGGGGCTCAGAACAGGAAAGGGGTGGGACATTTTAGAAAGGCTGTGTGGCGGATGTGGCATGAGGGAGAGAAGTGGGGAGAAAAATCCCAGCAGGAGGGCACAAACGAACCAAGGTTTTAGATGGCAAAAGAAAAGATATACCTGTGGTTTTCTGCCTTGAGTATTAATGGCCCAAATTTGGGACTAGGTCATAATCTCCATCTGGAGGAATCCAGGTCTTATCCTAGCGACAATGGGGAGCCATGGAAGGTTGTTGATTTTTGGTTTTGAGCAGAACACAATAAAAGTTGAGCTTCAAAGTTTGGATCTGAGAACTGTGGGGCGTGTTTAAGAAAGACGGAGAGATCTAGAGCAGGTAGAAGTTGACGTCAAGCCGATGTGAACTGAGAAGACCAGAATAGGCTGGCTGTGACATGGAAAAGAAAAAAAACAGACAGGAGGGAGATTGCGAAGGAAAACTGTCTGGACTTGGCAAATGGTCATATTTGGGTAGAAGACCGACAGAGATGAAACATCGTCTATGACAGTCTGACTCTTTGAACCATGGGAAGCTTCTCTCCAAAAATTTTTTCATTAAAAAAATAGAAAGAATCCTTACCAAACCTAAGGACTGGGTCACGGGAAAGAGCCCGAGCCATCAACAGACGCTGTCCTACCTCACAGCGAGATGCTGTACACATTCACTTTTTTCCATATAAACACAGGCTCGAAGGTCCACACATTTTCTCTCCTGCCTGATCTCTGCCAGGCTTTCCCCACAACTTAGACATGACTATTTTATCACCCCCAGTCACATCCAGGTCCAGCTGAATTGAGGAATGGCAGCAGGGAGGTGTCATGTTTATTCTAGAATATTCTCTTGCCAACAGTCTTGTTTCTTTTAGCCCCGGCCTGATGTTCAGTGCCTGCGTCTACGAGCAGCTCCAGTTGTGGGGCTCATTACTGTGGTTCTCGTCTTCAACCTGTCACGCCATCCTGGGTTGTCAGCCTGGCTGTTCTGTTCTCCGTTAATTGGCCGATCCATCCAGCCTCACTTGCACCCATATGGAACCCATTCTCTGTGCAAGTGTCTCGTTTACATTCCCTTTATCTACGGGATGCTTGTCTGTGTATCTTACTCACTCATCCACTGAGTGGCTGCATCTGTTTCACAACATGTTCTCTGGTCTCATTTCCTCGGTCTCTGGTCCTGGCGAAGCAAGGTTCCCTGGCACGCCTCTTTCTCTGGTTTTAACGCACACACAAAGCCCAGGGAGGTGTCCTAACAGGTGGCCAGCATCCCGTGATCCTCTCTCTGGTGGGTTTTCTAAAAGCCCTGCCCTCCTAGTTTATGTGTTGTTTATTTGTTTTTAATCTTCCTACCAGTTTAAGCACAGGGACTCTGGACTCGGGCTGCCTGGATTCATGTACTAGCCCCACATTTGGACATAAACTCAGCCCCTCAGTTTCTTCATCAGTAAAGCAGAAATGGTAATAATGGGAATAATTCCTCATAATAGGCACCTGGCACAGAATAAACACTCAGTAAAGTTATTAAGTATACTGTGAGACCAGGAGTAATTCTTTTGTTTGTTTCCTGAGTGCACTGAGCCTGAATACTCTGGGTATTGAAGGCTCCCTGTCAGTGAAGATGGACAGTAGTCCTCCCAGAAGTGGCTACTGGACAATAACCCAGTCATTCTTCTTCTCTCATAACTATGACCAGAAATCCCAGGGATGTCACCATTCACAAACTATGGGGACAGAATGACTGTATATAGCATGGCCTTCAGCAGGCACAATAGCTGGGCAAAGTTATCTGAAATACCAATCCCCTCTCCCATGTTCTGTCGCTGACAGTTGAGGTACAGCAGCAACGCTGTGTCAAAGTCTGTCTTTAGTCCCCTGCTCTCCTTTTCTTTTCTTCCCATCATCCCCACCCCCAAGCTGGACTCTGCTCCCTCTCACAACACCCCTAACCAATGTATCCATCCCTACCACAGTATCTGCATACTCTCCTGCCCTTCTGGAAAGCAATGACAAATATGTATCTGCAACTAAATAAAAGATAACTATCAAGGCAAAAGAATGACTTTAGTTGTGGAAAGTTAGGGACTTTGCGAGCCACATGAGACAGACAAGTATTTGGGGGAGAAATAGGGGCATACACAGCACCTCCAAAATTAGATAGTGGAGGTATCCACTCATTAAACAAAACCAAGAAACCCAGTTCTGTGTAGCAGGATGTTTCCTGCCCCAGTGAAGCGAGCATAAGCAAAACACCTGTTGTCACAGACTGAATGGTATTGCCCCCAAATGCGTATGTTGAAGCCCCAGCTCCCAGTAAGTTGATATTTGGAGGTGGAGCCCTTGGGAAGTAACCAGATGATATCATGAGGGTAGGGCCCTCATGATGGGATGTCTTTCTAAAAAAGGCACCCGAGCTTCCTTTCTCTCTCTGTCATGTGAAAACACAGCAAGAAAGTAGCCATCTGCACACCAGGAAGAGAGCCCTCACCTGGAAACTGAACCTACCCGGACCTTGATCTGGGACTTCCCAGCCTCTAGAACTGTGATAAAGAAATGTGTGTTGTTTAAGCCACTCAATCTACAGTATTTGGTCATAGCAGCCCAAGCAGACTAACACACATGACTTATTCAGTGTGTTATTAATTTAGTTATTTTTACTGATGTGCCAACCCAAAGAATTCCCAGAGATCCTGTCTGAAAAGAGGAATGTGAAAGGAGGTAAGAGTAGGACAGGCAGGAAGCAGGGAACCCAAAGAAGTAGAAAGATCACTGGTTTCTGCTATTCAGCTATAGGCAATTCTGGATGAGCACACAGGCATGAAACCAGGACAGGTGAGCACGGCCAACAAGCTGGGCAGGCTGCAGGCCCTCTCCACTCAGCTGCAGTGTCGTCAGGGTCATAAGTGGTTCTGAGGCTAGACCATTCCCAGAAAACCTCACAGCACTGCAGACACGCACCAGCACGTTTAATATTTCTCCCATTAGAAAGACTTCAGCTGAATCTAATCTCATTTTTAATTAGTGCTCACATCGCCTGGTGAGGCAGGTTAATGTGATTATCCATATTCCACTGATGGGGAAAATGAGACCAAGGGCCATGGCCTACGGACACTTGGGGAATGAGCAATAGAGGTGAAAATTAAACTTAAGCATTTTAAATTTCCAAACCAGCACACAAGGGAGAGCACATTGAGGAGGGGGCTTCTCCTCTATTTGTTCGGGATCTTTCACATCTGGATAATGCATATTCAATTTATTACTTGGTTTCTCTAATTAAAAAAAATAAAATAGTAACTATTTCTGAACCCCAATATTTCCTATTCAATGCATAAGAAATTTTCCAAATAATATGCCAGGAGCAGCCAAAAGAAAAGAATAAAATGAGCATCACTTAGCCAAATATGAATATTAATTGCCTATTTATAAAATGTTTAATATTAAACTAGATCATGGTGGGGCATAAACACAGGATTAAATATGCCTCCTGACCTCTAGAAGCTGCTCTAACTGGACATTCAAAATAGGTACACCAGCGAGAAATAAGACGGCGGCGTAGGTGACCGCGGTCCCCGCCACATCCCACAACCACATCAAAGCTACAGCTAAACACAGAGCCACCACTCAGAACCCCTGAAATCTGGCTGAACAGAAGCCCTACAACAAGGGGACCGAAGAAGCACTGAGACCGGTGGGAGGGGTGGAGACGCGGGCACATGGGGGCTCAATAGTGGAGAGGCAGCCGCGGGCCCACACCCGGTGCCGCGGGTTAACCCCCTGATGGATACCTCGGCGGTGGGGGTTTCCCGGAGTGAGGGGGCCCAGCCCCACAGCAGGCCCCCAGCCCAGGGCTCCAGGGCCGGGAAGAGACGTCCCCACAGCTTCTGGCTGTGAAACCAGCGGGGACTGTCACTATAGGAGTCCCAGGCTTTCCTCTTAAGGGGCCCGCACAAGGACTCACTCGGACGCTCCCTCGGAGCCCAGCGCCGGGCAGCAGCTTGAAAGGACCCGGGACACTCGGGGAGGAACTAACCTGCCTGGAATCGGGGCGAAAGCTGGAGGGCGGCTTCCTCCCAGGCAGAAGGGCTGGCGGAGGCCATGGCTCCTGTGGCGAGTCCTCCCCGCACACAGCCCGCAGGCAGGCGCCATGTTTGAATCGCCAGCACCTGACCCGCACCTTTGGCCCCGCCCCGTGATTCCCGGAGGCCCCGCCCCTCCCCACCTGCAGCTCATCCAGGCCATTTCCAGGGGCTTTTCTGTGCAAGTGGCCTCTCGAGCCTCATGCTGAGGACTTTCCTAAAATCTCTCAAACAAGCAGCAGCGTGCCCCATACGGCTTGATAAGCGGCCCCAGGCCTGGCACTAGGGGCAGCTGCATTGGTTCATGGCTTGGCCTCTCCTGGACACTGCCAAGCCCAGCACAAGTACCAGGCAAATACGGTTTGCTGAGTAGCTCATGCTGGGTGGCCCTGGGCAAGGGACAGGCAGAGGCTGACTTTGCACCTCCTGGGAGGCCCCAGAGACAGTGCACCTTGTGGTCAGACTCGACCAAGCTGGATTACAACCCTACCACATCCACGAGTGACACACTCAAGGGGCACACTTGGTGAACACCAAAGCTGCACTGAAGTAAATCCTGATCCATAGGGGTGTCTCCAGCACAGCAGCTCTCTGGCTGTAGTTGCAGCTGGTCCTCACAGCCGATTGGCCTGGGGGTCAATTCCTCCCAGTGATGCCAACAGCAACCAAGGCTCAAATACAATAGGATAGTGCACAAAGCCCACACAGGGGAGCACCTAGAAGGCCCAGCTCAGGTGACTGGGGAGCCTGAGCCACTGGACCCTACAGGACACCTACTACACAAAGCCACTCTACAAATTCCAGGAGACATAGCAGCTCTACCTAATACATAGAAACAAACACCTGGAAGCAGCCAAAATGTGGAGGCAAAGAAACATGTCACAAAGGAAAGAACGGGAGAAATCTCTAGAAAAGGAACTAAATGAAATAGAGCCAAGCAAGCTACTAGATACAGAGTTCAGAATTTTGGTTATAAGGATGCTCAAGGATCATAGTAAGACTATTAAGGAAACTAGTGAGATCATCAATGACATAATAAAGTACCAATCAGAAAAGAAGGCTACAGGAACTGAAATGAAGAATAATTTGCAGGGAATCAACAGTAGAGCAGAGGACACTGAGAATCAAATCAGCAATTTGGAACATGAGGAAACAAAAAACACCCAACCAGAATAGTGAAAAGAAAAAAGAATCCAGAAATACGAAGATAGTAACGAGTCTCTGGGACAACTTTAAGTGGCCCAACATCTGTATTATTGGGGTGCCAGAAGAAGAAAGAGACCAAGAAATTGAAAACCTATTTGAAAAAATAATGACAGAAAACTTCCCTTACCTGGGAAAAGAAATACACTTACAAGTCCAGGAAGCACAGAGGGTCCCAAACAAGAGGAACTCAAAGAGGCCTACAGCAAGACACATCATAATTAAAATGCCAAAGGTTAAAGACAAAGAGAGAATCTTAAAAGCAGCAAGAGAAAAGCAGTTAGTTACCTATAAGGGAGCATCTATATGACTGTCAGCTGATTTCTCAACAGAAACTTTGTAGGCCAAAAGGGAGTGGCAAGAAATATTAAAAGTGATGAAAAACAAGAACCTACAACCAAGATTGCTCTACCCAGCAAAGCTATCATTTAGAACTGAAGGTCAGGTAAAGAGCTTCACAGATAAGAAAAAGCTAAAGGAATTCATCACCACCAGACCAGCACTACAGGAAATGTTGAAGGGTCTACTTTAAGAAGAAGCTAATGAACAAAAGAATCTGACAAACAAAATAGATGCAGAGACACTGATGCATGCAACAGACGATCACATTTCAGAGGGAAGAGGGAAGGGGGGTGGAGGGTGGGAAGAAATTAACCAAAGAAATTATATGTATAACCCATGGACACAATCAATAATGGGGTGAAGGCCTGAGGAGGGGGTGGGAGCGAGGTGGAAGGGGTCAATGGGGGAAAAAATGGGATACCTGTAATACTTTCAACAATAAAGATAAATTTAAAAACAACAACAACAACAACAAATAAGTACATCAGCAAAAACGGAAAGAGCACATATTTCTAAATTCATTGATAGGATCAAGGTCTTCTCATTGTTCCCCGCAGTAGACGTTTAAGCGCTATGTGCTGATAAATTGTTGGCTGAGCTCATCTCACAGCAAACTGAGATATTACTTCGAGAGGGAAGCCCACAGCACCACCACCCCCCAATCCAGTTAACTTCATCTTCAACTCCTCTCTGGTCATCACACCCAGCATCCAAATAGTCACCATTCTACTGCAGAAATAATTCTGCACTAAGCCTCTTCTATCTCTCCTCTTTCCACTCCTCAGTTCAGCGACTGGCTGTTACTTTAGTTCAGGTGAAAGATGATGAGGTGCTGACTTTCAAGATCCAAATTTGCCACCACGATTTTCTTCCTAAAATATAAGTCTTAGCATCTTTTCTCTGTGACACAGGTATTTAATGCTCATCTGATATATCTGTGCTCCTCTGTGTTTCCCTGACTCACCGCAGTGGCTTGAGGCCATGTGACCATGTTTTGGGAAATGGGAAGGCAAGCAGGAGCGATGTGTTATTTCTGGTCCAAGGGACTCAAGAGTTACTGGCCTTTCTATTCATTTTGTCTCTGCCTCTTTGGAGGTAACCATGGAGACCACACTTTGAGAGGACGTTGGAGTAAGATGGACCAGAAGGATGGATGCTCTAGGGAGCTGCACCAGACTTTTTTGTGAGTGAGAAATCCATCCCCTGTCATGTTAAATCACTGATATTTCAGTTAATTTTTGACAATAGTCTATCCTGATTAACTCAGTCTATTTATAAGCCTCTATTGAATCAACACTGGCTATGGAATAAAGTCCAAACTCATTAGCTTGGCACACAAGAGCCTGAGTGATCTACCCCTCGCTTAGCTCTTTAACCTCAAAATCATTCCACATTTGTCCATGTTCCCCCAGATAAGTTTCACTGAGCCAACTAGTGACATTTTCTGTGATTTTCCACTGGTGGTATGGGGTTGTTTGCTATATGACAGTATTGTGGCAACACTTGAGTAACACAGAAACTGGTATCAGAAGTGGGGTGCCGCCATAATGAACACCTAAAACAGTGGTACTAGAATGGTGTATCAGGGAGCAAAGGAACTGTTTTAGGAAGCTGTAAAAATGAAATGGCTCTCTACATAGTGCCAAAACATTTGATTAAATGTTTCCCGTAGTTGTGAGGGAACTTATAATGTTAACTGTTGCAACTTGCAGGTCAGAACATTTATTTAACAGCCTGTTGGCTTTGGGTAAAGAGATTTAAGGAAGAATTTACTAGGGTTAGCTGGTGGTTACTACCTTCATTTGATAAAGGACTGCAATAAGAGGTGAGCTCAGAAAGGCTGCTGCTTTGCCAGCAGAACAGATGGGGAAGACAGAACACTAGAGATTCCTAGTGCAGAAACACAAGGCTATGCCTCATCCCCAACCAGCAAAAGACAACACTGAGTAATATCCTGTGTTTGAAAGGCTTTCTAAGACTGACGTTAAGACTTAACCTCAGGCAAAGGCCCAATCAAGGGGTGGACCATTACATTATTTGTTAAGACTTTTAACTGTATTAAAGTGGCACCTAGGAGAGCCTTGCAGCTGAACAGTGACTCAGAGAAAAAAGACTAAGGACTTAGTCCCAGAGCAGCCTAATAAAACTCATAATACCTATAATTAAATCTATAGAGAGAGGCTCATCTTGAAAAGACTTGTGAGGACAGCTCTTGGAATATGAATTTGACTTAAGTTAAATAAATATAAACCCCAATAAAGCTTGTGAGAGCTGAATTGCCAAAAGTTATCATCAGCTTGGATTAAGACAGACTTCCTGTTAGAGAACATAAGAAGAGTTTTGATGGCCTGTATTCTACTAAGAGAAAGCAGGCTGAGAAAATTACATAGCTTCCCACAGGGAGATAGTCTCCAATGCTCTTTTTGTGACTTAAGAGGACCCAAGAGGGTAATGGAAAAGAAAGAACTTCCAAGAGAGCAGAACCAAAAGCCATGAAGAACAATGGACTTAGGAGCTATACCCAGGGATTGATCAAAAGCTACTAAATGAGAAGCACTCCCTCCTCTTAGAGTAGGGGTTTTAGTAGATTTCCTCAGCGGGATTTCAGAATTGCCGTGGACCAGTGACTGTTATGTGCCTCTTGTTTCTCGCCTTGAGAAGGGATGTTCACTATAGTTGTCTTGTTCGGCTCCACGTTGTCCATCAGGTATAAGGAAGGCAGAGAACTTGGAATTTTAGTACACCAGGCTCCAGATTAGGAGACACTACACTGCAACCTGGTGCAAATCACAGTATTCTAGATTTTAAGCCTCATGTCACAACTGGATAAGACTTGGAGTGAGTTGGGGTGAGGCCGCATGAATCTGAATATAGAAAGTGTGACTAAGAAGGCTAACTGGCAGATACTATTATATGTCCACAGCTCCTTTTACTCTCTCTTTCCTTGTTATGACTTTACTACCAGCAGACTGTAATTCCCCTTCCTACTAATTTTGGGCTTAGCCATGTAGTTTGCCTTGAGGAGTGGGCTGTGAGTGTGTGTGGCATATGCTCCAGTTGACCGGAGGACTGAAATTCACTGGCACACTTTTGCAGGCACATGGAGCATACCTGAACCCAACTGACAACCTAAAGCAGAACCACTTTAGCCAACCTGCAAATGCATACGTGAGAAATAAATCTTGTTATTAAAAGATATCAACATTTAGGGATTATTTGTTAGGCAGCGTTATTACAGAAAAACTTGATGACTGTGTCGTGCCGTTTTCCTTCCACATCTTTGCCTTTCCATATGCTCCTCTTTAGATTTCAAAACCCACTTCAAATGGTTACCCCTCTACAAGATCTTTTCCATGTGATTAAGGCAAGATATTTGTTTAATTCTCTGCACTCCCATATAACTTTGTTCCTATCTTTGTATCATTACTCATTGTGTAGCAATTCAATCTTTTATCTCTACTGCAGACCCTGTGTTGGGAATACCTTACTCATTTTTGTAATCTCAACACATAGTAGGCACTCAGAAAATATTATTTTAAGTGAAGACATGAATAAATGGGCCTGAAGGAGTGACATAGTTCAGTAACCATGGTGTAGGCTGGGAAAGGAGGCTATGAGGTTTCTACAAGCCCTAGCCATTGGGGGGAGCAGCAAGCCTTTAGCTTGAGAAATGGTATGAGGCTCAGTCCCAAAAAAAGCTGCACTGATTTGTTTTTTCATGTGTTGGAATTTGGAGATCAACTGTAGCTAAGCTTGGAGAGGTGGGAAGATGCTTCCCATCCATGAAGTATTGTACATTCCTGGGTTAGAACATGTTTTCTTTGGGGGTTGCTGTGGTTTCTTTTTCTTTTTTCTTTTCTTTTTATTTTTTCCCCCAGCTTTGGAAGCATCTCATGTTTGCAATAACAATAACAACAACAAAAATCTGAGGCTGGCCCAGCATGAATCAGGCGGGAATTTGTACATGCGGTGGGTGTAGGGGGTAGGAAAAGGGGAATGGAGGCCGGGGACGGGGGAGAGAAGAAAAGAAAAGCGTGGTTGCCAGGAGCTCAGCAGAAGAAAATGCCACGCATGACATGTGGCTGGCACAGGGGGCGGCGACATCTGTTCTCGATGAGGACCCTGGTGCGCCGCGGTGCGTGCGTGCGCGGGTGCATGTGCGGGGAAGGAGACGCCAGGCGCCGTGCTGCAGGGAGCCTGCCCGGCCTCCAGCTTCCCTAGTGAAGCGCTGCCCTCAGCAGCAGCCTCGCACCGTGGGTTGGATCTGCGGCCAATTTCGTCTTGAGGGGTACGCTGCAGGCTCGGAGGGGCTGCGGAAATCAAGCCCGAGAAAAGCCACAAGCGCCTCCCGAGCCATTGGAGTCTTTCTCCTGCCAAGTTCTCATTACTGATCTTACATAGGAGGGAAAACAGTGCATAAGGCTGGAAGGGCCCTGGAGGACCCCTGGGGAACAGAAGGCTCAGGGCTCCTGGGCGGGGCCTCTGAGATGAGCAAGGGGCCAGGAGTCTGTTTACAAGAGGTGCGTGGGTTGAAGGTTTCTTTTGTCAGTTTTGCTTTATTTTTATTTTTTTCAGTTCGGTTAAGCATCCAAAGGCCCGTTTTCTCTCTTACTGTTATTCTGTTCAGTGAAACAGAGGACAAATGGGGGGGAGGGTTTGTATCCTCTGTGGACAGTGGGCACCCTCTCTTAAGGGTCACCCCAAGTGTAGGGCTGGAGCTGGGGTGCTGCCAGCAAACGTAATATATGCGCTGTTATGTGCCCCCCTTTAACCAAGATCTGATGTCCAGGGGGTACCTACACTTGGAAGGGTGGGTCCAAAGAGACACAAATGTGAGCTGGAAGCTGGAGGCCTGAGAGGAATCGGATGAGTGGAAAGGAGATGGCGGGGGCTCTGCTCCTCGCCGGCTCCTGCTGCAGCTGTGTGAGTGCGTCCTGGTCACTCCCTTGGCGGGAACACCGGTGGGAGCGTGCAGGACGTGTCACCTGCCTCAGGCTGGCCTCGCTTCAGAAGGCTTTGCACACAGGATGATAGTAATGAAGAGGGGTAGGAGGGGTTGAGGAGGGGTAGTCGTGACACCACCAGGACACTGTTGCAGTAATCCAGGTAGCAGGTGATCATAGCTAGGTGATCAGCAGTTGAGATGGTGAAAGTGGTTGGATTGTGGATATCTTTTAAAGACAGAGCTGATGGGATTACCTGATGAACTGGATGTAGAAGGCAAGAGAAAGAGGAATTAAGATGACACCAAGGATTTTGTCCTGGCAACTGAGATGGGAAAGTCTGCACAGAGAAATGAGAAACAACTGCGCACGAAGTCCTAGAATTCTTCTGAATTCCATTTGCTACTTTACGAACTTTATCTCTAGTCGTTGTTACTGCCTTCCCACCTGCCTCAGAGCCAACAGTATCTATAATCTCTTCTATCCCCTCTTTACCTTGAGTGTCCATGCTCTCAAAGAGATTACCACCATGGCCAGTAAGTACGCTCAAGTCTCACTCATATCAAAAGTCTTTCCAGGGACACCGTTTTCCATTGAAGTTACTGCCCAGCTCACTCACTGTGCAGAGCTGAGAGAGCAGAGGGACAAGTGCCGCTAGTGTTGCAAATAAACCTACAGGTGCTACCTGCCTTTTTTTTACTTTTGTAGAATTAAAATCAAGTTTTAAAATATTATGCAAAAATATAGCTAATAACAGCAGAGCTGAGATTTAAACTCATTCGTCAGGGGTTGAAATGTGTACCCTTTCTTACACGTGCTGTTTGCCGCGATGTGTAAGTAACTGCAATCAATTTGGGAGTGTTACCCTTTTCTCTGTCATTACTTCATTTCTGGGCAAGGCAGAAAACAGACACACAACATACACATACACAGGAGTGGGCAAAAGTAGGTTTACAGTTGTTTGTATGGAAAATAATACAATAATTAACAGGTAATAAACAAAAATAAACTCGTTTACTCACAACTATAAACCTACTTTTGCCAACCTTTCAACTTTGAAAAATAGACTCAGCAGAATGCCTTGCTAGCATCCAGTCATTCTAACCAACAAGTATTTAATAAAATCATTTTCACTCAAAGGAATATCTATATACTTTGGTAGGACGAACTAGAAACAATTCAAATTATATGAACTTTTCGAAAGCACTTGTCCATATGATTATTTAATAAAGGTGTTATACAAATAACCGCGGTGGTTAAGTGGCAGACAAATCGTCATTCTGTAGAATTTAAGAAGAATCTCAGCGAATGCATGGAGACATCATCTAACCCAAGTTAGAAATATTAGTGGAGCAAAGTCCCTGTGAAAAGGGGGAAGGGGTGGAATTATTTATAGTCATAACCTGATCATATCTGCTCGCTGCCAATTCTTATAATCTCAGCATGATGACTGGGAAGTATCTGGAAGGTCAGGCAGATGTGCAGAAAAGAAGGCTGCATTTCTGTGATGTCAGTTTTGTAGGCAATTAATATTTAAATTGTCTGCAAGCCTGGGCTGGACGTGAAAAATCAAAACAACAGAAAACCAAGGGAAAGCAGGGAGTACATCCGAAGAAGGGTGCGGTGGGAGGAGAGAATGGGACCTGCCACGTTATGAGGATTAACAGGATGAGAAAGGGGCCCACCCAGGCGGCTGAGAAGACAAATGAAGCGAAATGCTGCCTGTGGGGGAGGGAGCCCACCGGGGTGTCGCAGTGTGGTTCCACGGAGTTTCAGACGAGCATAAACTCTCATGAATGTTGTTCATCTAGATGAGGTTTTCCAATTTGCACGGTTGTGCTTTTAATGTTTCATTAAAAAAAAAGAAAAAGAAAAATAGCAGGGGAAAGAAAACAATGGTTTTTGCTTTCAAAATGAAAACCTAGTCCTAATTAACACTTGGAGTTGGGTTCTCAGAGATTCCACAGAAGGATCTGAAGTCGAGCCCTGCACCTAATGGGACCCTGGACGTGCCCAGATTTTCTGTCTGGTGCACACTGCACAGAACTGGCAGGGACATTCACAAACAAATCTCCGGGGGACTGGAATTTGGCAGCCAGTAGGCCTGGAAGACAGCTCCAGCTTAAGCTAATTTTCAGTTTTCCTCTGGATTTTAGCATGTCCAACATAGATTTATATTTGTAAGGACCTCCACCACCCCGACCAGAAGTGGAGCAGGTGTCTCCATTAGTGGCTGCGAGGCCGTTTTTCTTCCCTCTGTGATTAACCCCTTTTTAATAACCCCTTGTCACCCACAGATACTAAATAACTTGGCAAGGCAAGGCGGTAAAAGAAAAGTAAGCCCATATGGCCCGTCCTCCAAGAAGCAGGGAAGACAGGGCTGTTATACCTGATTCGTAAACAGCTAAAATATGACAAAGAGAAGTTTGATTGTTGGCTATGATTTAAATGACAAGATATAGATAAAAGAAACAAGAGAAGTTAGGCAACTTCGCAATCACACAGTGCCCAAGAGATCAAACTGGAATACAACACTGGGGCTCCCGTCTATAGATATCATTAAAAAGATTCATTTTTCTTTTTTTAACAAGGACACACTCAGGTGAGTGTTTTTTGAAAGATGAGCAGCAATTCCATCTGGTCACACTTAAAAGTTCAAATCCCGGGCATTTGCTAGAATTAATTTGTTACTAAAGCATAGTAACAGAGATAAATCTTACAGACAGAAATGAGAAAATGCTGGAAAGAATGGCTGGACAGGTTTCACTCGGCAGCTAAGGGGAGAGAGAGGAGAGAGATGTGGAATCAGAGAAGGGAGCTTAGAATGGGTGTGTTCTTTAAGTCCTCACACCTGTCCCAACTGTTGGGCCACCTTCCTCAAACTCTAGGCCAGCAGGTCTTAAACCTGAGCGTACACCGGAACCACCGGGAGGGCTTTGTACACTGGCTGCTGGACCCTGTGTCCAGAGTCTCTGACCCCAACGTGGGTGACCTGAGAGTCTGAATTTCTAGCACATTCCCAGGTGACGCTGCTGCGGCTGGCGAGGGGCCACAGGGGCCCTCACCCACGTGGTTCTCCATAGGCCCAGTGTCACCGCTCTCACATGGGAGTCCTGAGTCTCAGAGAGCCCCATGAGCCTGACTCACTGAGGTCTTGAAGTATTTCCCCCAGAGAAGATGCCCCTCCCTGCTTTCCCACAGGAGGGCCTGGGCTTAGTTTAGTGGCCACAGGGAATGTGGAACTTCTACACTGGACTGTCCCAGACATGCACATGTTTTCACTTCACCTTTTAGAATCAATACCCCTTAAAATTATGGTTGTGCTGGTAGGTTTTGCCACCTGCAATGGAGCTGCACATGGTCAAATCTGATGAGCTAGAACACTTTTATCTATCTATCTATCTATCTATCTATCTATCTATCTATCTACCTACCTACCTACCTACCTACCTACCTATCTCACATCTTGCCATAAAAAAAGCAAGGGGACAAAATCCCAACAAAGGATGAAGCCCTTCCTCCAAAAGGGGTCCACATCACACACAGGCCCATAATTATCACTGTTTCTCAGGCATCCCCTTCTCCCACCCGTCACCTCTGATGGATCTCATTCAGACCTTCATGTAGGCATTCTGCACCCAGAATAAAGCACATCTCCCAGAATAATCAGACTTCTTAGTCTGACTCCACCTTTTCTTGGTTCAAACTCTGGGCATGAAAAAGAGGTCCAATCACAACTTGATTTTCATGCCATTGTCTCCACCTTATCAATTATGGATTGGCCCCTGCATCCCATTGAGCTCCAGCAGTAAACCCAGGCAATGGCCATGAGTGATCAAGAAGCACATGTCCCAGACACAGTTAATAGGGCTACCATCTGGAATATAGATAATAAAAGGGAGAGTCCAAGACAACACAGGAGAAAGAATCCAAGAAATGGGGGCAGCAGATGGAATGAATTAGTGATGGAAGCATTGTTGTTATCAACTACTAAACGCATAAAGACACTGGAACTGCCCACCTACATTTAAGTAAATGTGGCAGCCCTGCCAAAGCTAAATTTGTCCCCAAGGCCTCCTCGCCTGGTCTTTCCACCCACAATTCCCTCCTAAACAAATGTTTATCAAGGCAGTAACTCTTACGGTAATGTTACGTAAAAATATCTCCACCGGTTGCTTTAAGAAAGCACAGTCATATTGCATGTCAATCCATGGCATGCTAGATGAACAGGGAAAGAAAACACCAAGCATCTCCAGTGTCTGGGACAACAGAAAATATTTAGCCATGTCAGAGAGATCACTATACATATTCCTTTAAAATGCTCCAAAGACTAATAGGCCTTTTAAACACGTCCCTTTACAACCCTGTAAAAGTCGAACATTTTCAGGATATCCTCACACAGATTCACTTTAAATAGCTCATTCAGTTTTCAAAGCCCATTATTTTCTGTTCTGTTCTTAATGGGACTGGTGACTGTTCACACTTCTCCCTGCCAAGTATTTACTACATGAAAATATCTACTTAAGATTAAGATGACATTGATCTTTAACTTTCTCTTCTTAGGCTTAAAAGCTCCTGTTCTTTTGATTTTCCCCAAAAGGTGTTTCACCAAGCTTTGATGTCATGCTTGTCTCCTTCAGAGGCTGTGTATTTTCTAATGGCCGTGCCCAGGACGATGCCAACCAACTGAGCCACACTGGCCAGGGCTACACACATGTTCTTGCTGAGACAATGGGAACACAAATAACTATGAGCAGATGGCATTATTTACACATGATTTTTTTTTTTAAGAGAACACCCATCGAGCTGTCATCTAAAGAATGTGAGAGGCACAGAACAGTGGAGAACTGAAGGTGAAATCTCTGTGGCAAAGGGGGATATGACACAAACAGAGGCATGGAAGTGACATGAAGCGAGACAAGGGCTGAGGCAGTGAGGTGAGGGGTTCACTTTCGGGAGAAATAAAGGAGGAGGGACTCCATTCCTTACAAGGCTGAGTGTCTAAGGGGCACGTCTTAGAATTGTATTCAGCATTGGAAAGCAAAAAGCAGAAAACCCACTTGAGATACCGGGGACAAGGTGTCTAATTTGAGCAGATTTCTGTGCTGCGCTTCATGAAATCCCCTCTTCCTCCTAGCCCTCTTCGGCTTATCTCGCCTCCAGGTCTGTTTTCCCTCCATCTGCCTTTGACACTCTTAAGTTCCCCTGACACAGTGAGCTGGCTTTTTCTGCCGTGTTGGCCCTAGAACACGCCAGCTCCTGCCTCTCTGGTCCTCTCCTGCTCACCCTCAGCCCCCTCTCTGCCGGTCTCCTTCTCCAGTTGCCTTTCCTTTCCTGTGATTAGTGATGCTCCTTTTTCCTTTCCCTCCTTCTCCCACTCCTCTAAGTGGGGTGTTTTCCCTCCTCCTACTCTTTGCTGGAAGACCAGAATGAGAATCTTGTTCTTTCCAATCTCGTCCTACCCAGAGAGTCTCAGGAAAGAGTGTAGGAAAATCCGAATGTAAACAGCGTTGGCTAGGATTACTCCTGGACAAAGGAAGCTTCCAATGAGAAACTCCATAGGCTAGGAACCCTCTTGCCTGCTCCCACAGCGACCAGAGTTGTGGTTCTCAAGCTCGAGGGGTCCCCAGGATCCCCCAGGGGCTTTGTTAAAACACAGTGCTGGGCCCCATGCCCAGACCCCGCGACACAGTAGGTCTGAGATGGGGCCTGGGAATGTACATTTCTGACAGGTCGTGGTGATGCCAACTGTCCTGCTCCAGGGGCCACACTTTGAGAACCATTCAAGTGAGGGGACCAAGAGCAGTCAGGTGGTCAAGGCTCAGCTGTGCATGGTAACAGTTCGGCAGGGGAGTCATAAGAGGGAATGGAGTCTCGTTCCTTGTCCCATTAACCCAGGGACTCAGAGAAGCCCGGGAAGCCCTAGCATAGGGATCCAGAGGATGTGCTGGGTGCCATGAGGAGGGGAGGAGAAACACGGAAAGCTCCGTGTTTAACCTTCTGGGAAACACCAAAGCCAGCTCCAAGTCCTGTCATCCACCCGCCCTCTTGTGATCACACACTGAAGGAGCAGAAGGGAATTCTCAGGATCCTTTGATCCCTTCCCGGTCCCCCAGTCCTCTTCTGTTTATCTCGCTCATTCCCTGGCCTCCCCTTCCCGCTTCTTACCCCTTGCCCAGTGCGTGAGTCACCCCCCTCCTCCCCGCCCCACTGTCATCTGTTTTTCTAATGATGGCAGAAGATGAGCTGTTTTGTTGGCCGGAGCCATCACAAAGCACACTCCATGCTTGCCTTTTTCCTGATGCCCTCTCACAATGCTATTTTATTGGTCTCATTTCCCTTTGTCCCAAACCCCACCCTTTCCCCTTCTTTGGCCTCATGCAGATCCCAGTTTCCCAGAACTAGATCAAGAGAAACAGAAGGATGGGGGGGACTGACATGAGTGTGGGTTGGGTGTGGGGGAGGCAGGGTGTTGGAAACCAATGGCCCTCAAACAGTTCTCTCTAGCACACAGCAGCAGCCAGAATGACCCAAGTATTGCCGCTGAGTGGCTTAATCACTTCCAGTGAGAGATTTGGATGACAAAGCCTGTTGTGACTGAGACTAGAGTATTTGTATTTGTCACTTGCTATCCCCAGGGTGAGAGAGCTTCAATGGTGTGTGCATGCGTGTGTACGTCTGCATGTGACAAGTGTCCCCTCCTCTCCATGTCAGGATTCCTGGGTCATCCCCCATCAGGGAGGCTCTGCCTCATTCATGTCTCTTCCTTGCCATCACTCCTGCTAACCTGGCTGAGGGATTCACAGCACCTTAGGTGCCCCATGGTAGGGAATCCCCTGTGTAAAGAGGTAGGCAGGATTCCTTGAGCAAAGGTCCAGTGTGGCGTACTCAACAGTAGACTACAGGTCTGCCCCAGAGGTTGAAGATATATAGATGCCTGTGTGACCCAGGCAGCTGGTGAAAATAAGGGAGCCCACTAGGTAAGAAGCCAGAGGCAGAGGGGAGAAGCATGTTGCCCTGGAGAAGCTGCCCTTCTGGGGTTGTAGCTGCTACTCAGATCCACCTAATTATTGCCAGATATTTTTGTTTTTCAAGAGAAAAATCTTAGCACAAAGTGTTTTATATTTATTTTTACTTAGAGTATGTGTGCCTGTGTGTGTGAAATGTTTTATATACACATATGAGTTTTATGTGAAAAATCCCAATTTTTAAATATTAGCAATCAAAACAAGATTGTTTTTAGACACTGTGTTGGCCAAATAAACCTGTCTGTGGGCCATCGGTCTGCAAAACCCTGATCTAATTAAGCTCCAACAAGGCCCTGTTAGAGAATCCCAAAACCATAAATAATTCTGATTTGCTTTTAACTTACTTTTATTAAGTCATTTAAAATGAAACCCTGGAATGTTGCTTAAAGAAGAGCCAAAATCAGAAATCCTAATATCTGCAGTTGTGGGATTGTGGAGCTAAACTTAAGAAATTAAACAAAAGGCCAAGAAGTGGAGAAATGGAGGAATCC
Organism: Miniopterus schreibersii; assembly: GCF_964146895.1. Lineage (NCBI taxonomy): Eukaryota > Metazoa > Chordata > Mammalia > Chiroptera > Miniopteridae > Miniopterus > Miniopterus schreibersii. The sequence continues at coordinate 18,230,829 of NC_138119.1, read as the reverse complement.
TGAACTAGGAAGGCTTGAGGCCCTGTGAGTTAAGCAGAGAAGTCTGGTCTGGGTTTAGGGAAGGGGAGGTGACTTACCTCACAGGACTGGATGCAGTGGACAAGAACGGGGTCTGGGTGCCACTGACGCCACCCGGTGCACACGATGCTCTGAAGGAGAAGACCAAAAGAACAAAAACTAAGACTCTGGTCACTGAGGGAAGGGGAAAATCCCGAGCTCACTCCACCAGCCCAAGCCCAGCCCTGAGCAGTGAGGCGCCCACTGTGCCTGTGGGGGAGGCTGAGGCTGGCTGGGCCTTCCTGTGGAGCTGCTGGTCCTGCCGACGGGGCCACGGCACAAGCTCTTGGTGGAGGGGATTTTTCAATCTCTTCCTCCCCCTTCTCCCTCCATGAGGTATCAAAATTTCCAGAGCGATGGTTAAAAAAAGCATCCTTGCCCAGTTGGTATGGCTCAGCGGTTAAGCGGCAACCCATGAACCGAGAGGGCACTGGTTTGATTCCAGGGCAGGGCAAGTGCCCGGGCTGCGGGCTTGATCCCGGGGGTGGGGCGTGCCCGAGGCAGCCCATCAATGTTTGTATCTCTCTGTCCCTCTCCCTTCCTCTTTCTCTAAGATCTCCCTCTAAGATCAATACAAACATATTTTTTAAAAAAGTACCCTCAATGTTATGATGAGTACAATGTGGTCTTAGGCACAATATTGGTTTCATTTGTTTTGACGTTTTAAATAACGTTACAAGAAACCGTGAGATGGCTGTGCTGATCGGGAAGCAGCGTGGGCTTTTAAGGCTGAGAAATACAGGTTCACGGGAAGAGCCCGGGATCTCAGGAACACAGGATCATATGATGTGAGTGGCCCAGCAAGGACTGCAGGCTAAAGCGCACTCTCTGCGACTCTGGTGAGCACCACTTTTCTCTGCCTTGTAGGAAATAAGAGGGTCTGTGCCCTGGCCAAATAGGGTTAATGTGAAACCACCGGGACTCAAAATGGCCCCAGCATTAAACTGGTGAGTGTGAAAACATGCTCATGTTAGGACACGGGTGACTTTCTCATTCCCAACGGGCACTTCCAGATATACCTTTAAATAAATAATCATCTACTGTTCATTAAATAATAACTCATTTTCATCGAGCTTCTTCTTTTTAATTTTTGTATTTTAAATTTCCAAAGATAAGCTCCAGGAAAAGAGAAGGTCCCATAGGAGGTTTCAAAGAGAAAGGGAGATTCTCTCCATAGCCCTGCAACCCACCCACCCATTTGCAGACTTTCAAACTTATATTTTAATTTGGTACAACAGGGATTCAATTCACTGCTAAGAAAATTGACACGTGGGGAGATATGAGCTTTACATAAGATAGCACCTCTATTAATTGGAAATTATACACTCTACAATGCTAAGACTGCGATAATCGGATTGGAGACTTGCATATATTACTATGTGGGTATATGAATATGTATCTCATGGTCAGCTGTAAGAATAGGAATCTGCAATAGTCTCCTGGAGCTGCCCTACTGTAACTCAAACTCCTCCTTCAGCTTCCCTAAAGGGAAATAAATACTGTAAGTCCTAACACATTTTGATATCCAAAATTCCATACTGTAATAATGTAGAAGGTGCCTTGGTATAAGCTATCATTGCACTCTAATAAGGGGATTATTAAATCTATTCAGGGTTACAGGTATATAAGGTAAACACAACAGGGGGATCCAGCCACCTGAGATAGTGGGCTATTTTCTTACACTTAAAGCCATTTAAGCAGACAATTTACTTTTAAACAATGGCTCTGCTACCTAGAAATGATTTTCGTTTATGTCTTAATGCAGCTACCAGTGGAACGCTATCACCAGATAATGGTAATGAAAAAATACAGTAACTCGTACCCTTGAAATGTAAATGCATGGCAACTTGATTCCTTCTCCTAGTGCTGCATCCACTAAGGACCCCTGGTCCCCACCCTAACCAGTCAGGCATTCAGGTCAGACCACAGGTACGTACGTGGTCACTCACTAGGAGCCAGGTGCAGTGAGCAAAAGAAATAAGATCCACGGTCTGGTCACTGCCCTCAGAGTGCTCAATGTCTTTTGGGGGAGAATGTGGAAGGATGTCAAATCCCTCCAATAAAGGGATACTTGACCTTGAAACTGTCTCATGATGACCATGGCCAGAACTCTCCAGAACACTCTGAACTTAGTGTGTTAGCTTCTCTTATACCCTCCAAACATTCTATCCGACCCACCCCTTTTAAAATGCAGGAATATTGGTTTTGGTGTTTGTTTTTGGAACACTTTAGAAATTCTCAAAATATATTGCAAAGGAAAAACAAAAGACAGGAAAAGAGTCTGTCTTTACTTTCAGTTCTTTCTCTCCAAGGCTCTTTTCTCCTATCATTTCCAATTTATTTTTCACATCTTCTTATTTTTATGTAATTTTATTTCATGATCATGTAATATATGTTCACAGAATGAAATATAAAAGGTATAAAAGGGTACATAACTTCTATCCTGCTCCTGTTCCCACTACCCAATTTCCTCCCTCCTATTTTGTTTTTTGTATCATTACAGAGATAGTCTATGCATATACATACATATATGTATAAAATCCTTTATTTTCTCACATAAATGATAGAATACTGCAATTTTATCCTGCACATTGGTTTACTGTTGTTGTTTGCTTGTCTTACTTTATTTCACTTGACAATGTTTCTTGGGGTTCTGTGCATTTTATAGTATATGGGCTGCTGTGTCCTACTGACTGCATAGTACTCCATTGCATGGATGGACCCTAACTTACTTAACTAGATCTATATTGATGGATATTTTGTTCTAACAGCAAAGTCTTTTGTTCTAACAGACAAAGCTTATGTATAAATCATTTCACACATGTGCAGATATATCCATAGAATTCATGACAGTGGCACTGACAATACCCATGTCCTTATTTTAATGTCCTATAATTCAGTCCTGAGACAAATTCAGACTGGCAGTCTTCCTTCATCTCTATAAAAACGCAAAAGCTTCTGGTCCCTGTGTCACATGCCTTCCTAGATTTCAAAGTCCTTGAGAACAGGAGCTGTGTCCCACTCATATTTCTTATCTCAGTGACCCAGAGAGAAACGATGTTTTACGAATAATTGTCATCCACTGCATGTGATGTTGTATTGTTAGGATTCTCCTTTGTCTTCTGGGCTATGAAATGCACTCATCCTGTAAGTAAGATATGCATAAGCCGCCTGGCTGGGCATGGCTCAGCGGTTGAGCATCGACCTAGGATCCAGGCGATCGGGGTTCGATTCCTGGTCAGGGCACATGCCCGGGTTGCGGCCTCGATCCCCAGTTGGGGGCATGCAGGAGGCAGTCGATCAATGACTCTCATCATTGATGTTTCTATTTTTCTCTCTCTCCCTCCCTCTCCTTTCCTCTCTCTGAAATCAATAAAGATTTTTTTTTTAAAAGATATGCATAAGCCATTGACTGAACTACTTATTTGTCGAAATTGGAGGAAAATTTCAAATGTTTTTCAGGACCTAAATTTGATGGGCACATTTGTGGTGGTGAAACAGAAAGTAGTGAGAAGGGGGCATAGAAGGTCCTGGTGAGTGTGCTAAATTAATTAAACAAGGGGGCATTAGATTGAGGCTCTCTGGCCCTGACAGTTTACATAACAAGCCAACCAAAATCTAAGCCTGTGAATTGCTCAAGGTCACGCAACTGAAACACAAGGGCAACCAATCACAATCTGCGAACAAGACTTTAAGCTACAGCCAATCAATAACATCCTTACTCCGCTTTTGCCTTTTCTCTATAATAAAGCCTTTCCCTGGAGGAGTGCTCCTAACTACTTCCGATTCCACATTGCCCGTTGGGATTGATTTTGGCTCAAGTAAACTCTTAAAATTTTAATACGCCTCAGTTTATCTTTTAACAGCTCAATAAGATTTTCTTATTTTCTGGAACATTTTTGACAAATTAGAATCACATGTTACATCTGAATGGCTACAGAGAATGTCTGAACGAACAAAGTTATATCCTCTGTGCAATCTTATCAAATCTTAACATTGTGCTGTATCTGCTTCCATAGTAAAATAAGTCACTAAAGATTTAATTAATGTCCCCTATATGTGTCCCTCCATTGTCATTCTCCTTCCTTCCTCCCTACTGGGAAATAACTACTTTGAATTTTTAAATTATTATTTCTATATGTTTGTATGTGGTTACGACTATTGCTATGACACTATTGGCAAGTCACTGCTCAGATGAATTCATTGTGCATGAGTAAGTGCCAAGAATTTGTTTTGAACTTGCAAATAGAAAGAGGTTCAGAGAAAATCAATTTAAATATTTGAGCCATTAAAGTTGGTTGGGCCATTTAAAAATTTTTTAAAAGCAAGAAAAAAAGGGAAGAATAGTGAAAGGGAGGAAGGAAGGAGAGAGAGAACCATTTAAGGGTTGGGATGGTCTAAGGCTGCATGGAGGCTGTTGCCGGGTTAAACGCCTAAAGGTCACAAGACTGAGGGTTAGCCAACAGTAAGATCTAACACAAAATTGCTCAATTGTGTGTTTTTTTCATTCCAATAGTTGCTTGGCTCATCACAACAGACCACAGAGCTGTGCTGCTGTCCATGTCTGGGACAATTTCCGTATTTCTATAGATGTAGCAGCCTAACTGAAGTGCAGCATTATTCTGCATAGTGATGGGACCATAGCACATTACCCTGCCATCTGCTTTTCAGTCCCTCTCCCCCTGCCCCCCACAACCCTCTTGTCTAGTCTTCTCTCGCAACCAGGGACTCGATGCCTAGAGACATAGTCCAACAGAGTGAGCAATTCCATGCTTGAAACTGATGAGAAAGATGACCTTTCCATGGCTCATGGGACTGAGCGATTTGTTTTCCCACTGTTGTGTGGCAAAGACACAACTGTACCCTTCAAGAGGACACTCTGGGGGAGTGGGCAGCAAGGATTAGGACATGAGGAGACAGGACGGTGGGTGAGACTATTCAGTTGGAAATTATGGCTCTGGAGGGCACTATCTTTCCTTGTTCTTCCTGCTTCTCTCTTCCTCTTAAAACATTTTGTTTTTATTTTAGTAATTATTAATCCTTTGGGGACCAATTTTGGAAAACAGAGCCAGAAATTAGGAGATTTGTTTTGACTGAGCAATTCTGTTGAAAAACTGGGGCGTTGGGAAAGGGATTTCACGCAATGCTGAGAATCTTCGCAACCCTAACACGCTGTAGCCATAGGAAAAGCTCATTAATTCCGACTTCGTAATTGTAATATGCTAAAAAAAGAAAAGAAAAGCATTGCCTGTAATAAGTGGATTTATGAAGCAAACTACTAGGGGAAATAGTATGTTGTGATGGATGCTTTTGTACTTCAGAAAGAAACACTTTCAAATACAATTTAGAAAAACTCATTTACACGCAAACAATTGCCACATTATGCATGGAAAGTAATCTCTCCATGAACTCAGCTTCCTCAAGGACTGCTTCTTCACAGCGCAAGTCAAAACCTTCATTTTCCTATCTTAAATAGAAAGTCGTGAGATATAATAAAACACTCTCTCGACACAATGGTTAATCATCAAAATTCCACCTTGCGCCGGCTCTGGGGGGAAATCAGAAGGTTTGCCTTGAGAAATGGTCTGTGGAGGCGGGAGCCACTCTCTGCTCCTGGCTCTGCTTTTATCCTGCAACCCTGTCCTGAGCACGGGATGCAATGAGTCGTGCATGGAGGAGATACGGGGACAAAAGTAAGGCATCCTTGCTACCCTCAAGAAGCTTACGTGTTTTGGTGTTCGAAGGACAGAAAAGAGAAAAGGGAAGGAAAAAAATGAAGAGGAAAAACAGAGGTGAGGAAGGTACCAAGTGCTCCCAGAAAAAGTCTGTGGAGCAACTCCGAGGCCCAGGCGCTCTGGACCTCGGCATCGGATACCGCAGGGCAGTCGGCAGCGGGCCCCTGTTCCTCGGTGTGGGCAACGAGCCTGGACACTTGGCTGTTCCTGCCTGTCCCGGCTACCGGATCCCAATGCCCAGGCACCGCGACGGCCTGGCGGGCAGGCATTTATTGGACTGCCAAGGGCCCTCTCTTTCTATCTGGATATGTCTCTGCTGATGCCACCCCCGTGGAAAGGTCTAGGTGTCTGTGTGCAGTAGGTGAGGGAAGGAGTCACCATCGCAACAACAAAGGCCCCACAAGTCCACTTGAGGATTTCAACCCCTACCTCTCGCTTCTCACAGCCAGCACGGCCCTGAAACATTTCAAAAATAACAGCATGGTTTCATCATTACTCTCTTCTGTCTCTCAACCAAAGCCGTTAGAAATTGCTTCTTTGGTCAGAGGTATTCCCGTAGGAAACACTGAATGGCCATGAAATTTCTTTCCAGCCCCATTTGGAAAACGGATAGGAAAAAGACAAGCACATGAGCTACACATTCCTCCCTCCCTCCCTTCCTCTCTCTCTCTCTCTCTCTCTCTCTCTCTCTCTCTCTCACACACACACACAGTTTAGAATAATATTTTTTTTCTTTCTAGTAGAGATAGCTGGTAATATCTTTCCGGAGATGAAGTTCCAAAGGTAAGATTTTACTAAGTGTACTGAAATGTCATTTTTACTTAATTCAGAACTATGCGTCACAAGAGTTGTTTTGAATTTTTGTAACAACTCTGAAAGACAGGGACTACCACTCTCACGCTGGCTGACGGGGAGCCGGAGGCAGCAAAGGTAAGTCACACAGTGTTTGCGCTCAGGAGGACCTCTCTTCCTTTCAAGACAGTTGCTACTTTCAGCTGTTTTTCACCAAAACCCCGCGCTACCTAAGTCCTCAGAAATTCTTCCTTTAAGAAAAAGTATATTATTCTAAGAATCAGAGATAAAAAATCAGTAGGACCCCCAGAGACAGGCAAATAATGTGTGGGCATCTGAAAAGTATACTCAGTTGTTCATTGAAAGCAAACTCTTTCACAATAAAGACAAGCAGTATTAGAGGGAAATCTTTCTCTAAATTATCTGGGTTAGACTTCATGGGGAGGGAAGGGAAGTGTGGCAAAGAGGGAGTTCTCGTAGTCGAGAGAAGTGACTTATTTTCTATTTGTCAGGCAAACTAACCCAGACATACATCAGGGAAGAAAAAACAAAACCAGAAAACAAAACTACTAGAGCAAGCAGAGTGATTAGGGCGATGCAGGGAAAGCTGGTTGCACTTCTTTCTCCATTTCCTGTCCACTGTGCAACCTTGGACAGATCATCCAGCAACATCTAATTTATTGATTAATAATAATAAAATCTTCCTTTCCTAGTTTATTGGTTTGTGATAAGATTAAAATAAAAATTATAAATACATTTTTAAATATATATATTATACATACTTTAAAGACAATAAAGTGTTCTCCACATGTAAGATGTCACTTTTATTACAAAGAATAAAGTCATTGGAAGCCAACTAGAGAAAACAGTGCAATTTAACCCACTTGCTCTGTAGTATTGCCAAATATAAAGGTGTGGGAAGCACGGGTGTTAGCAGGGATTTGCAGGAAATAGGAGTTCACCATTTACTAGTCAAATGAGCCGGGCTCCAGATAGGTGCACCTATATGGTACTTAAGGTATTAATGTCCTCAGTATTTTATTTTGCAATAGCAGTGTTTCTCAAATCATGACAGTGGAATTACCTGGAGCATTATTAAAGACACACACTCCAAGGCTTCCCCGACCTCTCCGTAAGGTGGAATCCAGGTCTGTTCCTATTACAAGCTGCCCAAGTGATTTTTAAGGGCGCCCAAATATAAGCTTGAGCACAATACGGGTCAACCCTCAAAATAAGTCCAGGTAAGTTAGAAGGATTTTACTCATTAGTCTCCACACTCCTCGTGAGCCACTGAGGGCCACAAAATGGCAGAGGTCATGAGACCGTCTGTGGTTGGTGCATAATCTTATCTCTGAGGATTCGGGAACACTAGAGCAATAACCTTGTCACCGTTCCCATCGCTTCCATAGACCTCTTTCTCTTGTGTTTCTGGTACAATGCAATTGCAATTTCCTAAAAATGAATCACCCTATGTAACCACTGTTTATAAGCGATACTCCTTAATTTCATAATACCTATGAAGCAGTTGAGAGAGCTCAGGTAACTCTGGGATAACCCTTGGTTGTCTCTTGGTGTAAAGAATATTGATTTGGGAGTTCGGGAACAATGCACGCAGTTCCTTTAGACATTCTCTCCCTGTTTTCAATTTTGTTATCTTTTCCTAATTCATCTCTCCCTTTCCATCCCTTTTTCATCTTTGTTCATTTCTTTGGTTTATCCCAGTTTTCCTGTCCTTTTTTTTTTTAAAAAAAATAATAACTTATTGAGGAAATGCTGGTTGGTAACATTACATAATTTTCAGGCATACATGATAATTCAACATCTATGTGTTCTATTGCGTGCTCACCACCCGAAGCCTAGTTTCCTTCTTCCCAATTTTTCATTGATAGTAATTTTTCTGTCTTAATTCCCTCCCTGTATTATTGTTCAGAGTCTTCTTTCTGTATAATGTGTGAAATGTTCCCTTGGATGTGGGCCATCTTCTTCCTCAAGCTTTCCCTTTTTGCTTCTTGATTTGCAATTCTCCCCTTCAGGAAATGACCCATGCAGTTGTTTGCTTTAAGGATGCTTTGAAAGTCTCTGAAATTACTCCAGGGAATATGTGTCTGTTGGGAACTGCTATACCCTCGGTACGTAAAAATGTCCCTTTCCTCACCTGGACTTTGACAGGCTCCATCCAGTGCTCCAGAGTGTCCACAGTCACGTTCTTAGGCAGGATCACGGGGTCACTTGGGGGAACCACGCATGATGGGGTGCACACTGCACCTGAAGGGACAGAGATTACAGCACACTCTTGAACTTCCCAGATCTCAGTCTTTTTCACCCTGGATTTAACAATGTTGATTTTTCAAGAGCAATTTCTTTCTATGTTATGGGTCACCCTTGTCATGGTTATGGGCAGAGCTGATATTCATCTTCTGTGCACCTGTGAACATACTTTCTACCCTAATTAGTAAAGAGCCTCTGCCCCCAAGTTAATGTCCCATGCCCCAAGCAACCCCTCCACTTTCTGACCTAGGACTCCTTTGGAATCTTGGAATCTCGGAATCTGCATGACCCAGCAGTTAAAGGATTAAGTCCTGGTCCAGCAGACCTGCAAGACTCCACTCCGGGACTCTGGCTAGCCAAGTCTATCCTGACCAGTTGGTGTGTTTTAAGTACATTTAATATTATTCCTGCCTATAGGATCATCTAAAGTATCTACTATCTAAGAGCTTTACTAGCTGGCCCAGAAATTATTAAGGCCGATTTACAATGTTACACTGATGATGATTATGCTGGCAGCCAAGAAAACGATATAATTAGGAGAGAAAACAATAGGGAATCAGAAGCAGAGATTTTGGTCACATTCGCTCTGTTCTTTTGTAGATGGAGTCCAAGTGTCTTTCAAAATCCTATTCAAAGAAGGCACACTCCAGGGTTTTCTATTTCCTCATCTATAGATTTGGTAATCTCCAAGTTTCTTTTCAGCTCTCACTATCTCTGTTTTGATGTTTTTTGCTAACTTATATAGTAACTCAAAGAGCTATATGACCCTGGAGGACTCTATACATGTGAGTACATGACATTTTAATGTAGAAATCAAAGTGTGGAAAGATGAGAGTTTGCTCATGAAACACCACTCTAGAGGCATAGTCCAAGCACCCCACTGCCCAGGCCTAACCTCAAGATATCTCGGTGCAAAGAGCAATTCGAAGACGGTAAAGAATCATCTCACAAACTAAAAAGCTTCCTAATGATCTCAAATTATACTCACTGGCATTACGCAAGTTAGAACAACTTATAAAATCACTGTTTGCTTGTAGAATTAAGGTTAATCTCACAAGGTTTTCCACCAACAGCATCTCTTTCCCAAGATGCTTTGGTCCAGCCAGGGCCAAGTTGAGTCAACATCAATAAATCAGCTCTGGCCACAGAGACCTTTAATTGCAATTACTTGATTAATAAATAGCGCAGAGGCTCTGAAGCCTGGCCCTCTGCAGAGAAAGAATGTCTGAAAAGCCACACAAGCAAATGCAATCTCAAATCATCCCTTTCAGGAGCCCTTCGCCACAGCCACACCACAAAGGAAACGGAGGAGGGGTCCAGCACTCGTCAAGTGTGTGGCTCCAAGTCCCTACCTCTCCTCTTGGAACTGCAACTCCTCCCCTAACTCATCCACTTTCAGCCTGCAAGGAGGTAGGTGACATGACCAGACACCATGCAAATGGCTCAGCAGCCGCACCAACATTGTACATACGTGGAAGAGTAAAAGGAATGAATTTGCCTTAGATTCCTATTTTATGGGAGCAGCTGAGTGAACCTGCATATCTGTCCCCTCCTTGGGAGCACAGAGGATCTGATCCAGGATCCAGCCAGGTCTAATAAAAAGATTACTTGGGAACAGGATCCAGCATCTCTTCCCCAACTTACCGATCCCATAGCCCTGTTCGCACTTGTACTCCACGGAATTCAGCTCCGAGGGGGGTGGCAGACATTCCCCTTGCAGCTTCTCACACTTGAACTCCTGCGTCCACAGGCCGTCCTTTGTGCAGAGGATGGGAAGCTGGGAAATCGGAGGTAAAGAGCATTTCATCATTGCTTTGCTAACCTCATTTAGAGTGTGGAAAGGTGATCTGATCAAACAGCAGTGCTCTCCAACTTCTGGAACTTAGACTAAAAGACACTATTGAAATAAAGTCATGACAATTTCTTTCTGATGTTTTGATGTGAAGGAATCATGAAGAACTTTGTCATTAATGAAATTTATTCATTACACGTTTTCCTTTGGCTATAACATAGGATGAGCTACCCATGGCAGCCTATGTATTCTGAGATATTTTTGGAATTTTTCCCCAGGTGGTGCTGTTTTGCTTTGATTCATCCATACTGCCACACAAATGCTGTTGGTAGCAAATGTCAAACTTTTTTCAAGATGGGTCTGATCCAGTGAAACCAATGCATAATATTTCTGAAGGTACTTTTTGCCTTTCTGCTTGAATGGATACAAGAGTTGCTCTGGATCTCACCAAACTTCTACTGCCTTTCTCCACATGTGCTGGTTTGTGTGCCTCTTGGCTTCATACTCCCAACAACACAAAGTATCCTATATGCAAGAACACACAGAATAGCCTCAACTCATGAAACATAAGAAAGTGAGATTTTAGAATTACAGGTAACTCTCCCTTCATCGGGCCAACTTTGTCAGTCCTTAAACAGTCAGTGCAAAGAGATGTGTTTGATTTCTTGTCGTATTCATGGCCAATTCTTTTCACATCTGTCCTATACTGCTTATCTCGGAGTTCAGATACTGAGATACAGACATGTGCCAGGAGAGCAGTCACTGATCTTTGCCTAGAGTCCGCTCAACTGCCTGTCTCATGCAGTACTTATAAAGATTCCAAAATAAAACTCATCTTACTAATATAACCATGATAAGACTGTGGTTTTCACGTGGGACCTCTTCGACCAAAATCCTAGAGAGAATAAAAGTCAAAGAGCACTTTCAGCTTTGCCTTCGTTGAGGAATCCATGTGTGTGTTCAGGACTCTGTTCCATTGAAGACAGTAATACTAGTATTCCTGGTGACGTTAGGTCAGGACCACTTGTGGGAGGAAATCACATTGCCCAATCTGAACTCCACCATTTTTTGGGAATTTACTCAAGTACCCAAACCATCAGGTTTTTCTTCTTATCCAGAGAAAGTTCCAGGAGACTATACCAAACCTATGATATCTTCTGAATACCCTATGAAATGATATCAACAGCCCAGTTAGAATCCCAAGTCAGTAAGGCCCTGACTGTTGGGATTCATTTATACAGTTTCTACTCAACATTGTTGGATTGGTCATCAAGATTAGGGCACAGCCTGATCCAAAACAAAGCTCAAGTCATCCTTACCCTTTCACTGTCCTGGCTACAGTTGAGCACACACTGGCTGTCGAGCTCAAAGCCATTGGTACATTCATACATGCCTTCGAAGACAGGAGAAGGGGGCTCACACACCACCGGGATGCAGCTGCCTTGCTCCCAGGTACCATTCTCCAGGCACTGTATTTTCAGGAACTTCCTGATGAGACATAAAACATAATAGTCCATCAGACTCCCTCAAGGAGGTCGTGGAAGAAGACTGGATCCTTAGTAATATGCAATAAGAATTAACAAATAGGCAAGGACAGTTGGTTCTGGTTAGCCAAATGTCCTATCTCTCCAATCTAATTTCTAAGTCATGGAAGTAAAAGTAGTAATGTGCACTTAATAGTGATAGTAGTAGCTTGTGTATAGTAATCATTGATGGAAAACTCTCAAAAGAGATTGAGAAATATCAGTGCAGGGTCTAGATTATTTACAGTTGGGTTTTCTTTAAGCCTTTCATCTTGGAGCAGCCTCACACCTAAGTGCACTGGTAGGATGGAATACAGAGAGGGTTATCGCACACTCAAGGGACCACCCAGGAGGGATCTGAGGGTCACTGGGGTTTCTATGGTGATATAATCGAAGTTGCCAATATTTACTGGTTCTCCAGAGAGGGGAGAAAATACAGCTGTATGAATCTTCTTTTAAAACAGAGGTTCTCAGCCTAAATTTCAGAAGGGCAAGAGTCTTGCTGGAGATTTCCATGGTCATTTTGTTTGTTTACAAGTTGATTTTTTTTCCTTGGAAAGAGTTCATGGCTTTCATCAAAATCTCAAAGTAGACATGACTCAATACTGTCCTGGAAGACTCGCCCTCCCTTCTCATGCATGGACATGGCCTCCAACCAGAGAGACCGCACTGGAGGTGGGCGGCAATCAGCAGAATGAGATCTTGCTACTGAGAATTCTGTCCCATTCCCCTTCTGACCCCCTGCCAGTGTGAAGGTTCTTTCCATTTTGCTGTTTCAATGAATCCACTTCTGATTCAAAACATTGCTGGGTACAGATAAGCTTGTGGTTCTAAAACAGAAATGATCCTTTGGCCATTGATGCAACCACATGGTGACCTTAAATTGCTATTTTCCAATATCTCGATTCCCTCTGTAAATTTAAATCTGCCCATCACCCGCACACTTTTAATGGACTACTGTGCTATTGCACGGTGCCTCCTGTTCACTTCCCTAGTATATTCTAATTTTACTTGAGGGTAACATTTACCACATTGTTTCATAAATGTGCACATCTGTCTTTCTCACTAGGTTGGGAGCTTCCTGAAGACAAGGATTCTTAGTCTTGATTTTTCAATTCACAGGAACTAAAATTTATCTGGCTTATATTAGGCATTAATTAAGTATTTGCCAAATTGAATCATTTAACCCAAATTCCCAATGTGTTAGGTTCATCGTAGAGCACATAGCATATTTTAACCAGCTGAACCACCAGAATACTCCTAATGAAATGGTATTATTATTCCCATTTTACAAAGAAACACACTCTGAGACGTTAAGTAATTTGCCCAAGACCCTATAGCACAGAATGCATTTGATTTCAAATGATTTAAATACATTTTAATAGTTTAACATATTTTAACAATACCCACTTAGAAATAAGTGAAGGAGGGCTTATTTATTATCAAATAGGTAGTCATACCTTTACTCCCAGGAATATTTTAGGATAGAAATCTGATTTTATGATTGAAATTCTTTAGCACCACAATTTATGTGGACATATATCCACTATCTATTAATAATAAATACAACCTTGGAACTATATTTCAGTTGTCTGGCAAGATACCTACATGCATTATTTCACCGAATCTCCCAAACAGCAGTTAAAGGTAAGCATTAGTAGCCACATTCCAGAGAAGGCAACTGTACCTGAGAGAGTTTTAAAGTGAGCTCAGAGATCCACAGGAAAAGCCACAGGCAAGACTTGGACCTAGGTCCGCCCACTGTCAAAGCCTGCGGTCCTTCCACTGTGTCAGGTTTAATTGCCCCTTATATGCTCTACAGTCTGCTTTGAATATTAATAGCATCTCTATCCTACCAAGCATCCCAGACGCCCTTTATCTTGACGCCACACTTATTAGTGTGTCCAAAGCAAAAGATTTGCTTAAAACTTTGGTATTGAGTAATGAATTATGTATACAACATTAGACAAATCTTAGTAGACAGCTTGAGGAATTTTACACGTGAACACACCTGGTAATCACGGCAACCACGCCTCAGATCCAGATACAGAGCGTGTGCAGCCCCCACGCTCCTGCAGTGTTCCCTCCCAGCCACCCCCCACTCGCCTGCAAACCACGCTGCTCTGACTTTCATCAGCATAGATTAGTTTTGACTGTTCCTGAATTTTAGATAAATGAAATCACACACTATGCACACCCTAATGGAAGACGTCATCTTAAAATCTCTTCCCAAATGAATTTCAGTGAAGGGTTTACCGTTGCTTTTAACCATAAGGAAGCTCTTTTTTGTCTCTCTCCTGGGCTGGACACCGTCCTCTGCTTTCCACTACAGAGTTTATATTCTCCCAGGGATTCTCTTCTTCCCACCACCTCCCACAGAGGAAATCCTTCCCCTACCTCTGCCGAACTGACATCCCCCGGCTGGAGAGAGCAGGCGCGACCACTGACGTCAGGGGAGAGGCGAGCCTGCAAAGCCTTGCAAGTCAGCATGGTTCGAAAGGAAAACCCTTGCTTGGCCAGAACGATACTATTTTGACTTCGTGTGGTATTTTCTCTGAATTGGTTGGAACACTTCAACCAGGAAAACGGTCCTCCCTTTCCTTGCCCAGAGTGAGGAGCCATTCAACACTGTCGATTGCACATAGGCACTTGCCAGTTTAATAACCTCAGGGGTGATGGCAGACAGATCAAGCTTGGACGGCGAAGAGCAGGGTGGGTGTTGTGGGTGGTGCCCGGACGTCGGGACACGTCCCGCACTGCAAACCACCAGAGCCTCGGTGAAACAGGAAGAGGAACGCTGGGAGGCAGAGTGGGAGGCAGCGTAATTCGAACTGTGTCCCTGGGCCCAGTAGGAAGCACCACAGGCAGGAATGTTACCAGATGGGAGAGAGTCCTGACTCCCTTGGAAATCCAGTTTCCGCCCACCCAGCCTCACAGATCCTCCTCACAGCTGCTTCTCTTCCTAGTATGGGGATGTCTCCTCTAATGGCCATCTCTCCATAAGACCGTCACAGCTTCTGCATGTCACTCAATCCAGTGACACACTTCATATCACTCCTCAGACTTCTCACAAAGCATCTGTTCCTCAGGCCCAAAAGCCAGGCTAGGCTGTCTCCCTGGCTCCATGTCGACACCCTGTCAATCCCGCTAACGGCACTTATCCTGAGAGCCCATGCTGTGGACCTGGCACCTGAATGCCATGAGCTTGTTCTGGCCATTTTGCCTGTAATTGTAGCAGGAATTCTGAGTGTCCTGAGTCCTCCCACCTCTAGGATACGTGATTTCTGCACAGGGCCCTTGAAGGGGACTGACACCTATACCAGTGTCAGGACTCTGACCTCCAGTGGAGCTACGGCTGCCTCTTCTAATTTGCTAATGTTGAGGAGTGACCACGTATTCTTTTAATGAAAAAAATGGATTTTTCACAATGGTCCAACTCCTTCACAGACAGTGTATGCATTAAGAGCCAAGTGACACTTTGAAGTCACTGAAGTAAGTTTGCATTTCAAAGAATGATGGCATTGGACACTAGACCAATGCACACAGGCAGGTCCTCACCAGGACAGAGATCCCAAGGCTTCTTGGGTAGTCTAGTCCAGATGTTGCCGGTGGAAATAGGGCTCTTCCACAGAGTCAAGAGAAAAGCATTTCGGTGACCCATGCATGGGAGGATGAGGTGCAGTGGTCAGATTTACTGAAGCTGGAGCAAACACAAAGGACTGTCCCCAGGTGCCCAAAGTCTGTCTCATCCACAGCCAGGTGGTTCAGCTCCATCCCGTGTGGAAGAAGTCCAGCCTTGTCTTCATCAAGCCCAGAAGAAGGGCCAGGGTCCAGAAATTCTGTGCCATTGGCTCAGTCCATGCCAAAGCTCAGTCCAGTTCAGTCTCTTTCCCCATCTGGCCAGCTTAGTCTATTCCCAGCTACGCTTTGGCCAGCGCTGCTGTACCCAGGCCTGTACTTGGAGCCACACTTGAGGCCCACGCTTGGGCCCTGCAGCTGCTGGGCCCACAGGGCTGCTAAGAGAGGAACCCAGGAACAAATAGGGCAAGCTCAGGAACAACACATGGGTGCTACCAAGAGGGGCCTTTGTTAAGCTTTGATCATATTACCTCCGGCTTGGGAAAGACCAGGCACCCGTTCAAACTAACCACTCTTTCTCAGTCCTTCGAGGGCTTGTGCTGGGCCCTCCTCCTAACCAATCCAGTCTTCTACCCAGATTAGACACCTCCCCTTTAATGGTTGCTGTCTTGGCTCCTACTGTGCATGCCTCAAAGAAGGACCTCCCACTTTGCCATCTTGGCTTCTACTGGGCATGTGCCCAGCAGAGGAAATCCCCCCTCCTTCCCACCCCTTATAATCCCACTACCAGATTGGCCGAAATTAAGTCCCTTCAGCCGAGGATGCTGTGACTTCCTAGTGAGTGAGGTATAGTGATCTTAAGCTCTGATTCCGCCTGCTCCCTTCCTTTATTAATATCCAGCTACCTATGCTAACACACATGCCTTTAACATAAAACATTCTACTCACTGCCTATCAGCTCCCTATATTTTCTTTATCCTAGTGGAGTAAGAGAGGTGAAACTGTCTCACTTTACAGGCAGAAAACTGCACATTAATAACCATGAAGTTACTTGCCCAAGGCCACATAGCAAGCAAGTCACTGGCTAAAGGAAGAATAGAATTCAGAGTTTTGAAATCAGGATATAACCATTAGACCATTAGACCAATGGTTCCCAAATGACATTTGTAGACCAATGAAGTAGGAGCCATTTTTTAAAAACCTGGATTTATAGGCATACAGATTCAGATCTCCTGGGCTGACCTAGTACCCTATATTTTTAAACTTGCCAGGAGTTTTAATATGTAGCCAGGCTGGCAAACTAATAAAAAGCTGTGCTAACAAAATTAAGCCATGAGTATGGAAACAGGGAGCAAAACCACCCACCTAATAACCCTTGTCAAAAGACTGGGTGCTTAGCAAAGACCAAACAGCTATAGCCAGATGCTTTCCTATGCAGATGGTATCATGAGGAGTTGGGGTAGAAGAAGGTTTGTATTGATTTTCCCTCTACTCCAGACAAACCAGCACAATTTCCAAGTTTGCATATGCATTTTCTAATTTCCAGAACTCGTGGTAACCACCTAGAGCTGAAAACCCAGCTGTGCTCTTTCTGCTTTTTACATCTTTGCCAGAAATGAAGATCTTTTAATCAAAACTTGGCTGAAAGTTTGATTGATGTTGCTTGAGGCACACATGCGTCTACCCCATCTTTCTACCACTAAGGCAGGGTTTTCAAAAGTCATATTTATTTTCCATTGGAGAAAATAGCAGTATGACTGTCAACTCCAAGAGAAAGGTCTTTGGTGATCGAGGGCATCTGGTGTCTCAAGTGGTTAGCCCCTCGTGAATAATTACAATAACAGAATGACAATAGGACATCAAGCACACGGGCACTGTGTAGAAGAACATCCATCTGCCTCATTTTCTCCTCAAGCCCATCTGTGATAAGAGCTACTGTTACCTGAGTTCTTGATTCCTTTATCCCCACACACGCTTTTCCTCAACCTGTCCCAGCTCAGAAAGATGCCACTCTCTACCCTGTTGCTCAAACATGAACTTAGGAGACATCCTTGACTCTACTTTTTCTCCCACTCTTACCGTTTCCCAAGCCCCCATCTGAGCTCATCTATCCATCAGCAAGTCCTCTCAGTTTTATGTACCAAATAGCTCTGGAATCTGTCCCCATTCCTCATGCAGGTATCTCCGTGAGTGATCACCCAGGTGCCCATCTCTCACCTATGACCCAAATACTCCCCTTCTCTGGATCCCTTCCTACCGGGGGCATTTTATAAACACAAACAAATCAATTAGATCATGTCATTTTTCTCTGCCTAGAGCACTGCAGTTGCCTCCTGTTGCATGAAAAATAAAACCCACGCTTTCTCTCTTCTCATTGGGAGGTCCTGCATGATCCAGCCCCACTGTGTGATCACTTCCTGTGTCCCACTCGCTTTCTTAAATCACTTCGTCCACACTGGACTTAGAATCCCAAGTACAACCAAGCTCTTTCCCTACAAAGGATGTTGGTGCCATTCTCTACTCATGATGTTTATCTTTTTGCCCTTCTGACTGGCTCTTCTTTCTATCTAAGAATAATTTTGGCTACCCCAGAGCACCCTTATTTTATACTTCTAATGTTTATGGTTTTCAATCAAAGTACCTGTATGTATCTTTCATAGAGTACTTGCTCTGTAGTCTCTGTAATAATCTGATTTTTAGTCGCTCTTGCCTATCTCCCCCACTGGAATGTAAGCTTGGTACGGGCAAGACCTTATTTACTTTTATATCCTCAGTGCCCAGCACAATGTCTGGTGTGTAATAGGCACCAATAAACACTGGTTCAATGAATGTTTAACTATTTATTTTACAGATGTAGTAGGTAAGGTTTAAAGGGAAGAGCTTGCCTGGGGTTATGTAACTAGTTAATGGCAGAGCAGGGACTGGCACAATGATCTGATGTCAGGCCCAAGTCATAATATGGAAGCACTCATATTCCTAGAAACAGAGCTGCAGATAAATGACCTTTCTCTACTTAGCACTTTTGTATTAAGTATCTCAAAGTCCCACCACATAAAATATCCCTAAAAAGGAGAAAAAAGGGCAAGGAGCAATCACATTATTTCCATGACATAGATTAGAAAACTGAAGCATTGACTGATTAAGCATCTTGCGTGACATGTGGTCAGTTTTTGAATTGAAATAGGAAGCCTCTGTACTCAGGCTGTAGTTTAGCCCCTTACTGCTCATGGTGTGGCTCCAGGAGCAGCCTCAGGGCGTCACCCAGCAGCATTGTTAGAAATGCACAATCTCAGGCTCCACCCAGGATCCTGCATTCTAGCAAGATCCCCCAGTGACTCCCATGCACATTAAAGTTTGAGAAGTACTGATCTAGACCATTTAAAAAGACACAGTCCTCTACCCCACCCCAGAGAGAACAGTCAGCACTGCCAAACTTCACGCCAGTTTCTTCTTAACAAATTGCAGACCTGGTTTCTCAAGCCAGCCTCCTAAACGGAGAGCAGGTCGACTCCAGCGTGGCTCGTCCACAGTCCATCACCGTTACCACGCACTCTCTAACACCGGGCCTCCGGGTGTCTGGCCCCGTCCCCTCTACTGGACAAGAAACAGTATCTGCAGCCCCATCTCACGTTGACTTTGGCCTTCTACCCTTTCCTAATGAAAAATAATGCCCCTTACAAAGCTCTTCTGCCAATGATAAAACCTAAACCCACTACCGAGAGATCAGAACTTCTAGAAGGTTGTGACGCACCTAAGGAATTTGGAATTGTCACAAGTAAACCTTGTCTTTGTAGTCGACTGGCTGATTAACCTTCTCCTGGCCAATTACCCTTGAATGAAAAGGAAGAGTCAGAGGTCACAGTGGTCCTCAGCAGGCTTTTAGTGGCTTCCCAGGGTGACTACCATCAGGAAGGCAGTGGAGCAGAGTGGTTCTGAGCAGATGATTTGGAATCAGGAGACTAATGCTCAGACTCCAGCTGTGGCTCTTAATAAATCTCTGACTTTAATTTAATTACTTACAACTTGTTCAGTTTTCCTATCTGAAAAATGGGGATACTAATAGCTCCCCTACAGGGTCATTAGAAGATTCTATAAGTTAGTGCACAGAAAGCACATAGTCCAATAAATGTTCATCAAGCAGCAGCAATCATTAGCTCTGATCAGCAAAGGATCTACTCAACCACACTCCCCTCTCCGGCCCCCTCTCCAGCCCCCGCCATGTGTCCCTGAGTGTGGGCGTGTGTGTGCGAGTGTGGGCGTGTGTGTGATATGAGTGTGGAGTGTTATTCTACTCAGTATTCCCACCCTAATTAATTCTTCATATTTTTGTCCCACCCAGAATCCTTCAGGGGACAGTTCATAAATCATTTTGGCCTGAGACGACCTCACCATCGCTAGAGGGCCAAGGCAAGGGCATAATGTTCACCCACCAGGCTGAAGAAGGGTTAGCAGGACCTGAGACAGAGGATGGGGTAGGAAAAAGGAAGCAAGGAAAGGGCAGCAGGGACAAAAGTTAGGGGATAAAGAAAGTCCTACTGGCTTATATGGAACAAGCCAGCGTTCCCTCATTCTAGATTTTAAAAATTAATTTTTTCTGATTAATAGAGAAATAAACAATCAATATAAAATCAAAAGAAGAAGGGCAGTTTTACGATAAGATGGTTCCTAGACTGAGGCTGAAGGTCGCAGGGAAATTTATGAGGTCAACAAATGCTATGTTTCAAGCAGAGGCCTGCACGCCAGTCACCAAAGCCTCATGGAGCCTGCAGCGGCGAGCTGGCCAGCACCCAAGTGTGCACTTGAGTGGCCGAGGCTTGGAGCAGACGTGTCATCCTTTGAGGCCAAAAGAGGCCATAATATATTAGCCTGAAGCTCACATTATCCTACAATGGCAAGAGAATTGAGGATTCCAAGGATAAACTTTGAATGTGCTTACTATAAACACTAATTAAAAAGCCAGGCAATGTTTTAAAAGAAAAAGCAGATTTCTATTTCTCGCAGATTCATGAATGTACATGGAGATTACAGTTCGTCCTTTAATTGGCAAATCATAGGTAGCACATGTGTCTACGTGTATATACACACATAGGTACATATGTTCAGCACCTATTCATATACGTTATGACAAAGAGCTTAAAAATTAGTTAAAGTATTTTTACTGATGTTTTTAAATCACAAATCCAGGACATCTAAGGAGTTTCAGCATTAGCCTTAACTGCACATTTCATTACCCAAGTCCTTCTTTTCCTTCCTATCGTAGGATAAAATCAGGTGAACCTCAGATATTCAAACTATGGCTCAAAAAAATCAAAAGAGCCTAGAAATCGAGATAATGTCTCCAGGACACAGCCTTCCCCATCTCCTCCAGACCAGCCTGGCCTACTTGCCCACCCTCATTTCTGAAGTACATCCAGCTCCATCTTGCTGACTATTTCATTTCCGCTTCTCTCGGCCCACTTGCCCCTTTTCCGTTTCATGGTCTCCTTGCAGCCTCTGTAGTATTTGGATCACTCAGTGAGTTAACAGTGGGATGAAATGAGGCATTCAGAGAGGGTCCTGATTGGAGAAGAAAATGCACATTTTTAAAAATTAATGACCTTCCTGTTTTGATGTGCGTGTGTATTTTTTACAGGCAGGGAAATGTGTTTCCCCACAGACCTGGTCACTGAAGACCCATACCTCCCATTTGGAATGTCAGCTTCACCCTTTCTGGTTTCTATGTTGTTCTTCTGAGCATAGGAAGCAACCATGGTTGGGAGACAAGAGCCACTGATAAAAATGTAGCCAGATCCATTCCTTGTGAAAGAAGGCTACCTGTTAAATACACCAACCTGGCCCGGCCGGGCGTGGCTCAGTGGTTGAGCGTTGACCTAGGATCCAGGCGATCGGGGTTCTATTCCTGGTCAGGGCACACGCCCAGTTGCGGGCTCGATCAAATGATTCTCTCATCATTGATGTTTCTATCTCTCTCTCCCTCTCCTTTCCTCTCTCTGAAATCAATAAAGATATATTTAAAAAAAATAAATACACCAACCTGATTGAAATGCTGCTGCTGCCGATGATGATGACGATGATATAAATAAAAAGCAGCTACTGATGACCTGAAGCTTAATATGACTAAACACTATGTTTAGTTCTTCTCATCTATTAGCTCATTAAATCCTTACAAAACCTGTAAGTGCTCCTATTTCCTATTCTCTTCATTTTGTAAAATAAGAATAGTGATGATCAATACAAACCAGTAGCTTGCTTGAGGCCAAAGAGCTAATAATTAGCGGAGACGGGATTCAAACTTAGGCCTCACTGACCCTAGAAACTGTGTAATTAAACCCTGAGCCAAGAGGTAATTCTGGGACTAAGGAAAGCTTTCCTAGCAATTCCACTAAATCATCTTCTTAGAAGTTTTAGGAAACTTTCAACTTAAGAATTAAACTCGATTCTAGAAATCTTTAAAAAGTTCCCCAAATTCTGTCTTCAAGGAAGACCTGGATTCGGTTTTCTTGGGAGTGAATGGGGAACAGTTGGCCAAAGCTTATGGAGGGGAAGACAGTCAACCTTGGCCACCCTTCAGGCCAGAAGTTCTCCGGGCATAGCCTTAGGTATTGCCCACTAAGGTCATGCCCAGGTCATATTTGTGTTTATAATATATCACTGCTCCTTTTATCCCTTGGTGGTGATAAATTATTCTTCATTGCTTCTCTCAATGTTCTTACAGCCAAGCGTAAGAGCTCTTAACTCTTCTCACTGATTCTATTGAGATAGAAAATGCAACATAGACTTTTAGAGCTGAAAGTCAGTCGAGATTTTTTTCTTATTTTACAGGTGTTGCAAAAAAGGCCCATGGAAATGAATTCCCTCAAACCTGAAAATCTTATTAGCCAAGGGCATTAACACCATGTACTAGCAATACTCTGAGTCTCAGTTTCCTCATCTGTAATGGGGGTAATAATATACTGAAATGTATTATTTTATATTATAGCAAGTTACAGATTATAATATAATATAATAATATATTATATTATACTGTTATTTTATTATATAATTTATTAGTGCCATTTATCAGCACATGTAGAACATAGGAGGAATTACCATCATCATCATCGTCATCTTTGACCTAACAGAACAGAGTCCAGACATTATGCTTTTAACTCTCTGCCACAAAAATGATTTGTGTGTGTACAGATGGGTCAAGCATACACATCGAACTCCAGGGTCTTCCAGACTCTCCCCCAGAGCCAAATGAGAAAAACCCCACTGAAGAGGTTTACCAACCAAACACTTGTTAAACAGTAAATAGTCACAATATGAGACCTAATAATTGCATTCTTGACCTAGATTTGTGTTTATAGAACTTAAATAGATTTATGTACTTTGGAAGAGCTGATCCCCTGGGCAACCCTGAGAAAGGATGGTTGTTTGCAATTACTTTCAAGCAGATCTGACAACTACCTTTTGGAGGGCATCTTGATGAATGACTTATAGAATGACACCCTGTCTAAGTAAAGTTAGATGGTTGGAATAATTTAGAAGTCAAATTAATTATGGACTCTAATGAGGTTAACCTAACCTTCACACATAAAGATCATACCTAATGAGAAAATGGTAACTATGAGTGTGAAAGATAAGTGAGACTATAATGTTTTTGATAAAATATAAGTTATTTTAGCTTCCTAGGAAGTGAGGTTAATAAAACAAAGGAATGATTAATGATGATGTGTCTGTGGAAGTAAATTGCATGGGAGAGAAGAAAAGTGCTTAAAGGAGAGCGTGTGTGTGTCTTACAGAATGTGAGTGAGAAAAGACCCCTGGACCTGCCAAATTGGAGTTACAATTCTGTTTTTTCCTCTGTTATCTCCGAAAATAAACAAGCCTCAAAGACACATGTGAAAATCTGCCATGCAAAAATGCTGCTACACTAATTTTGAAAAGAAACAAGCGTTATTCTGGATATTTTTAGGAAAGTCCAAATCCCATGAAAAAAGTGATAAAAATATACTTTTCATATGGAAAATAGGGATTGTGCCATTTACAACTACTTAGAGTTGATTGTATAGTGAATGCTTTCCCATGTCTTCAATATTCTTCCAAACATCTTTAACGATAGCAGGATATCTCATGATATGGCTATACCATCGTAAGGCTATACTAGATACCATTGTATGGCTGCATTAGATAATGGCCATTTATTTTTGTTTTATTTATTTTTTTTGCCCCTCAATATCCATTTATACCCTCCTCAATTTTCCTCTGGGGAACCCATGGCCTTTGGGTGATGCTGACTCCACCCATGACTTCAAGGTCAGAGTCCTTGACCCAGGACTGAGCCATTGCATTTCCCTGTCCTCGGGGATTAGACTGTGGGCAGCACCACCCTCAAATTCCAGGAAGAGGGGCGAGGAATGTGGGGTCAGGAGAAAGCCCCTACCTCTAGCCATGTGCCCTTCCACTCTATGCTTCTAGGAGAAATAACACACTGAGCGAGGGCATGGAGGCTGTGTGCTCCTTGAGGTTGAGGCCTGGGTCTTGTTCATGTGTGTCCTTCACTCCCAACCCAGAGACTGGCTTAGAACATGGAGGGGTGACTGCCAGCTGCGGCCGTGCCAGCCGGCCATCCCCAAGCTGAGTGGGATGACGCTTAAACATGTTGGATGGAAGGGAAAAGTCAGGTCCAGTAATTACACTTCTATTCCCTTGAAACAGTGTTCAGTAGATTTGAGAAAAAACAGGAAGGGAATGAACCTGGCTGACTTTTTGGTCATTGTTTTCTACTTTTTAAAAAAAATTATCAAAAAGCGATACCCAGAACATGGATAAAACTTCATAGTTTATAAAATGCTTTCAGTACATTACCTACTTTCAGCCTCAAAACAACACTGTTGGATAGCAATAATGACTACGCCTCACACTGTGGGTGCAAACATTGAGACACATGGATACTAAGGACATGGCTCAGGGTCATGCAAACAGCAAGCTGCGAATCTGACCCTCAGGTGGGAGTTCCTGTGCTTGCAGAACTGCTAACATCGGCGTGTGCCCGGGGTCTGGGTTGATCTCCCCGCCTGCTTTTCTCTTTTCTTCTCCTCCTGCCCACATGTCCTAGAAAGAAGCCGAGGGCCCCACTTATACAACTCTGGGCTCTTTCCACCAATCAAGGAACAAGGCCGACATTGTTCCCTGCGTAAACACAAGGGGCAAGTGACAGTGATTTACGCCCAACATGCAAACTCCTGATTACCAACCCGCCGCCTGCTATGTAAACAGGTATAAACTAAGATTAAAATCAGCTTAAACAGGGCGGTAAATAACTTAAGCTCCCCTCAACGTGGCGCTTGCGAACGTAAATGTTTACCCCAAAACCGATGCTGACGCTGTGATGCAAGCTTCCAGCTCCTCAACTGGAGAAGTTGTGCCCATGAATGGCCCTTGTGTGCCCCCGCCTGGGGTGGAGATGCGGGGCCAGGCAGAAAGCCCAGCTCTGGGGGGAGTCCCACTGGGCCCAGAAAGCTAGAAGCAATCCCGCCACCCTTCATTCTCCCTGGTCCTGAGGCGTTTCTCTCCCACTCAGGTGTTCTTCACTGCACTGCTCTGCAGACACCTGAATGGGGTGCAGGTGTGTGAAAAGGGAGGCAAGAAGAAACAGGCGGGGGGCAAGCAGCCTCAGGCTCGTGGCATGCCATTCCCACTCAAAGATGACCAGGGCACTCACTGCCTGTCAACATGTGCCTATGCAAACTGGCCTAGATCCTATGAAAATCACATGCAAATGTGCTTTCCGTCATCAAAAACTGTTGACTATACCTGCCAGAGGCCACTGAAAACTCAATTGGAAGAAATATCGTCAGGTGAGGATTGACAAAAACAAAAGCAAAAAAAGAAGGCTGGGTATTGACTAGAGAAAGGCGAATGTGAGCCAGTGAGTAAGTCTCCAGATTTTCTTCTGCCCCATTGGAGAATTCTAGCTCACAAGCAAAGTTTGTATTTCCTGACATCATTGGAAAAGCCATGGCTGGGGTTTTGCTAGTTAAAAAAAAAAAAAAAAATACCTACTATAGTCAGACTCCTAATAAAGTCCTGGGTAAGAAGTGAATCTGATTTTCTCCTGTACTGACATAATTTATGGTAGGGAAGGCATAGCTACTATTTACTGAGTACAAGGGGTTTCTTTATCTGAAAGTATTTTTGTTTGTTTAGAAAAGGTTCTTTTTCTGAGACCATTTATTGAGCAATTGGCACAAGGAGGGCACTGGGCTGGACATGTGTTATCTTGTTTAATCTTAACCCGGCACTGTGTTGTGGGCAGTATCCTCCATTTACAAAGGGAGTTAAGTAACTTAACTGATGTCACTTGGCTGATAAAAGGGGGATGGCTGGAACTTGGACCCTAGCATGACTGTCTTCAAAGCCCTTCCGCTCCCATGTGCTGGGAGCTTGTGTTGCTCTGATGGCCCTGCCTTCAGAAGACAGGCGCTCAGGCTTCCTGGGTCTGGGAGCGTGTACACAGAAGCCCAGGAAGGTAAAAGTAGAGAGACTATAATGATGATACTAATAGCTAATACGGGTTGAGTTTTATGCTCTAAAAATAAATTTACTGAATCTTCTGTTTGATATGTATTAATCTATTTAGTCTCCACATAGATATTATAACTTTTATCCTTGTTTTACAGATGACAAAGACTGAGGCAGAGAAAAAAACCTTCCCCGCATCACACAGGTAATAAGTGTCTAAACGGGGGACCGGCCCAGGCAGTTTCTCCTAGAGCCACAACCATAAGACCCCGACTGTCCTGACAAGGATGTTCCCACACATATAACACTTGGGAAGCTCCTAACACTTAATTTCAAAGGAAAGTGATCATCAGGGCAGAGATTCGTTTCAAAAGCACCTAGGTGAGGCTCTACGGGGTCTCCTATGGGAAAGGACATCTTTTCAGAAAGCACATCTGGTCATCCTGCCTGTCATAATTACACATACGAACAAAATCAAAACAAACCAAAGAAGCATTGGACACCCAGAAAGTCTTAATATTATTCCCAAAACAATGGTCTGAGGTTTATAAAGAGAGCAGGAGCAAGGTATGGGGTGTAGAGAGAACTGCAAAGAGCAGGGGCAATCCAACTCACTTCCTGACTTTACTCCCTGCACTGTCCACCACGTAGTAGCCAGGTTTGCATTCATATCTGCAGGTGGAGCCCACGTCATGGTGGTCCCGGAGGCAGTGCGGTAGGAGCAGGTTGGCATTTGGGATCGCAGGGGGAGCATTGCACTCCAGCTTGCAGTAGGCTTCGGGGAGAGACCACAGCCCATCCTCAAGGCAGGTCAGCCACGGGCTCATTCCTGGCTCCAGGAAAGAGAAGTACAGGGTGCTCAGAACAGAGAGTCCAGAAATACAACACCAGCAGAAAGAACCAAAAGCTGTCAACATATTAGCGTTCTTGGAAAGGACATTATTTTTTGTTGAGCAGCTTCTCTAAAATCTCAGGGCAAGTGTTTATCCTATATTCCTTACCCACAGGACATCAAATGTCCTCTATTATACAGAACAGAGGTCAGATAACTAACTATTCCTTGGCATCAGTGAAAGAAGGGCTAGTCACCAATTCCTTACCACGATTCCTAACTACAAATAATAAAAATATAGCATGGACAATATCATGGAAAGCATTATAATAATAATAGATCACCCTTCTATTGGTCTCATTATATGCCAGGCATTGTTCTAAGCATTTTACACCTATTAACTTATGTAAACTTCAAACCTCAAAATCTCTATTGTTATCCCCTCTTCTGTGATGAGGATGTTGGGTTTAGGTAACTTGCCTGAACTGGTAAGAGGCAGAGGCAGGGACTGAACTCGGGCAATGTGGCCAAGGAGCTCTGTGCTTAAGCACCACACCATGTGCCTGGTAGAAGGCATGGTTCCTCCAAGCTGCAATCCATGGACTTCTCCCGCTTGCATCACCAGCCCACCCCAGACCTTCTAAATCAGAACCTGTTACATGGGGCCCAGGGAGCTGCCTTTGCAACGAGCCACAGTTAGGCACACAGAAGCCTGGGGAGAGGTAAGGAGCAGGTGTGGGGTCAGTTAGAGCCAGTGTTCCTCCGCGTCATCTCTGTGACTAGCAGCATAGCCAGGAACAAATCTTATAACTGCATTCTCATCCATGCAACAGGACTAAAAGCACCTAGCTCATAAGATGGTTGTAAATATTAAATTTTAAAATGTGCATGATAAAGTGTAGCTTTATCCTTAATATTATCAGGAAACTGTTGGTGGACTTGACTCCAAAGGCCATACACTCAAATAAAAACAGGAGAAAGCCTTGCCCGGCTGGAGTGGCTTAGTGGTTGAGCGTTGACCTATGAACCAAGAGGTCACCAGTTCAATTCCCGGTCAGGACACATGCCTGGGTTTCAGGTTCAATCCCCAGTAGGGGACGTGTAGGAGTCAGCCAATCAATATTTCTCTCTTATCGATGTTTCTGTCTCCCTCTCCCTTCCTCACTCTCTAAAAAATCAATAAAAACATTTAAAAAACAAAACAAAAAAGACAGAAGAAAACCTATTTCTCTTGGGAATGAGGTCCTGAGCCAAGGCATCCTTCCAGGTTGTCAGGAAGGATGCCTTTTGGGACTTTGCTGGTGTTATCAGAACAGGGTGGTCCAGCAGAGAAGATGGGAAGAGTATTGAGGTGAAGGGAAGATCCCCAAAGTACCCCCAAAGAGAGAGGAACTGAAGGGACCCTGCATACAGGGCCTGGTCAGCCAGACAGTACCTTGAAGCTTGGCTGGTGCAACACAGGAGATGGAGCAGCGTTTCAGAAAGCTGGTTCCCTCTGCGCAGGAAAAGGTTGCGTAGTTCACCAAAGATGGGTCGGGGACACCACAGTCAAGGGGCATACAGCTCACTGCCCGGTCCCAGTGCCCGGAGGAACATGTGAGCAGAATTTCCTTCTAGAAACAGAGAATATTCCTCTGTCAAGGTCACATAGAAAGGTTTATCAAGGTAGTTTCCTAGTGATTATTTGTGCAGACATTCAAAACGGGTGAAAATCATTTTGCCTTTCTTCCTCTATGCCTTATTGTCTTAACATACAGTCTCCCCACACTGATGCTGATGGAAGGCGCCTGTGTGTAAGAGAACCATTGGATGCAGGCGCTCCTCCAGGCCAGCTCTTGGCTGCCCCCACGTCTTCCTCCTGTTCTGCCCTCTACCCTCCTCCACCCTGCTCTGTGCCCAGGGACACTGGCCCCTGAGTATTTCAAGCCTCTGAGCAGGACACACTGGCTGGAGATTGGAGAGGGAGGGAGGAAAGAGAGGTGAGGGTACTGATTCTTCCTGCTCCCTCCGAAGGGGATTGCTGCAGGTTGGCTCCACCCTCTGGCAGCCTCTCCACACAGCTCCTGTGCGCTCTTCCTGCAGGTTCTCCAACTGCTCCCTATAGTCAACCTTCCAGGCCTCCGGGGTGGTAACAGCTCCTTCCCCCTGGGAGACTGCACCCTTCCCCCCCCCCCCCCCCCCCCCCCCGCCGTACTTTCCCTAGGCCCTGCTGCCACCTTGGCAAGTAGTCCCTTTATTAAATTCTCTCAAATTGCCCGCTTTTGAGACGTCATCTGTTTCCTGCAGGGACATTTACTGATAAGGCAACTGATAAAGCTACTGAACATGATCACCTCCACTGAGGATGGTGCATAGTGTCTAAGAACAGTTGAGAATTAATTCCTATTAGACACCTTCCAAACCCGTGGTTTAATCGAAGAGATTCCAGCCATCTCCCTGGGCATGGGTTCTGTAGGGTAGCCCTAGAGCTCATCACCACCAAATAAATGAAGACCCCTTGACTGAGTGCCTGGAAGGGCCAGGTTCTGTATCAGGTTTGGGTGAGCAAGGGACCCTCAAGGAGCTCATAATCTACCAGCAGAGCAAGTCACAGGTTGGACCAACTCAGAAAACACCCAAAAGGGAAAGAATGGAAAGAAGGAGATGGAGAGAGAGACGAAGGGAGGAAGGTTCAGAAGGACAATGTAAGAGATGTGCTTTTATGGGTTGTATCCTGCCCCCCTCCACGATGATTTGAAATAATAAAATCCAGGGGAAGCAAATGATAACGTGAAAGACATAGGAAATGGGGACCACAAGGAAAGGAAATACAGATATATAGAAACTCCAGCAATGTCGTATATACAGGCTTGTTCCGAGGGTCTGAGGCAGCATTGGGGGGGTTGGAGAGGGACTGCCCATCCTTGGGCAGGAAGGACACTGTGTTGGGGAGGTTCACAGAGTAGGTGGCGCAGGAACTGGCCTTTGAAGGATGAGCAGGACTTCCCTGCAGCAGAGGGGAAGCAGGGAGAAGAGCAGAAAGTATTTGGAGTGAGGGGAACAGACTGAGCAGGGATTAAGAGACCTGGAGGCTCAGGACTTGTTTTGGGGAAAAACACAGCTGTCACTCTAGCCAAAGGGTTACCAAAGGTCAAAGAGAGAGACTGGGCAGGATGGCTCTGTGGCTCAGCCAGCCATCCCGCCGGGGAGGCCACAGTGGCCAAAGCCAAAGGTAAAATGATTAGTGAAAGCACCTGTCACCCCTGACACCCACTCCTGGCTACTGGCTCCTCCCTGCTTCCCAATGTTTCCCTGCTGCCTGCCAGGGGGACCCAACTCAAAGCCAGACACATTTTTCTGTTTAGTTTCAGCTCTTGTGTCAACAAAAAGCAAATATCCCCACCGCCTTGTGATCACGAGCCTGGATTGTATGATTTCCTCAGCGGGGCCAGCCTTGGGGGTGACAGGAGAGGTTAGCCGGAGAGCTGATTCCACCATATGGTTGGTAAAGGGTCAGCTCCCAGCCCATACTCTGCCCCTTTCACACCTACAGCCTGAAAGCCTGACTCAGCCCACAGTGATCACTTAAAGAATGTCTCCCAAACTCTGCATGTATCACCCGGGTTTTCCCCTGGCTTCATTACGTACTGTCCATTTTGTTTTGAATTTGCTCTTAATTTTAATGCATTGCAAACCCCGTCGTCTTCTCTCCCCTTCCTTACCTATACACAAATGTATTCAGTCCCTGCATCTTTTTGTGCTGTTTCCTTTTTCATTTTTTCTCTTTTCTAGAGCAAGTTAAGCTGGGTTAAGAGCAGGTAGGTGATAAGAGCATCATATCACCCAAAGCACCACAGACCGAGGATGTCTCAAGGTATACTAAAATTGCTTCTCCCCATGCAGAGCCTAAACCATCTGAAACCAACGATTTTGTCTTTAAATTCTGACTATTTCTATGCAAGTGAAATTCTCCATTGATCAACTGGTACAAAATGAGAATAAAAACTCCTTTCTTCCAAACCACTGACATCTGACTGCCAGTCACACTCCCACCTTCCCCATCACGCCACACCTCTCTGTGTCTCTCCTAGAGCACCTTTATCTTTGGCCTGCTGCATCCTTCCTCTATCTCATATTATTGTTATGTCTTAATGGTTGATTTCAAATTTAAATTGCTCTGTAGAGTGCCGAAAGCTCTCTAAAGAAAAGATGGGAAACAAAATTTTTCATTGAGAATACAGCATCCACGCTCATAACAGTGGCAGCTTAACAGAGGGCTTTGTGCCTTTCTGCTCGAAGTTTTAAAACCATTTCCAGTCAGTCGTAACAACTCAACGGCATAAACACTTCTGTTCTAATTATTTTACAAATGTGGAAACAAACTGAAAGAGGTTAGTTTATTTTGTTTGTTTTTACCTAAAATCACACACCTATTAAACAGTGGAGCCAAAATTTCCTTCCAGATGTGTCTCCTGAGCCACGCTCTTACCTCCAAATCCCCTTGAAATCCTGAAAAGGGTACTGTGGCAGCTTGTAGAAATTTGGAAAATTCTGTCAAAGCTAGAATCATGATAGAATCCCACCTCAGTAACAGAGGGAAGAAAAGCAGGCTCTTTCTCTCCAGCCTTCTTGTAATAAGGGCTGGGGGTTTGGAGAATGAACCACAGACAAGCTGGCTGCCACCGATCTAGCCTGCAAATTGTGGACAAGGCCAAACTGGGGCATTCTCATCTTAAAGACAAAAGAACAGGGAGAATACTGGAACAGGTGCTCCTATCTACTGCCCACCTGGAGAGAAGCTGGCCCTGGGCAATGGGAACAGCTCAGGCCCTTGCATACCTTGCATTCCTGTAGAGCCAAGCTTCTCCTGGCTGGTTAGAGTCCTCTTTTTTCCTTTCAGATGGCTGACAAACACCTGCCCTCCCTCGATGGGGCCAGGGAGAGGAGCATGAGGACCTTCCCTCCCCAGGAGCTTGGTCCCGATGACCACAGGTTTCCAACTCACCTGCATGGGCCTGAGGTACTGCCCACTGCTGGCCTGAAGGGCATACCCCCTTTGGCAGGTGACAGTGCACTTCATGTGGCCTGGGATCCCAGAGGTACAGTTCTCCACTTTCGCGTGATCCAGCAGCAACGGCACACAGCTGCTTGGCTTCCCACAAGGCCCGTGGACACAGCTGGGGGTGAAAGAAAGAGAAGCATCTTAGACAGACCCAGGACCCACAGGCAGCGGCCAAGACTTTGCAGTTCTTTCTGGAAAGTGCCTCTAAACCAAAGAGAACAATTTTATTTCCAAAACCTACATTAAACTCATCACCTCCTTCTGAGCAACCTGGAACCACGCAACATTAAATAAACCAGGACAGTACCAGCTAGCAAGTAATGAGTAACTGACTTTGTATAGCTCTTCCAGGACGAAACAATGATGGGACAAGGTGGGCAGTGTGTCCCAGAAGCTCTGGATGGCACTAGAAATAAACAGATTGGAGGGCAATCCTCAAAATATTTAAGGCACCAGAAATAAACAGATTGGAGGGCAATCCTCAAAATATTTAACAGCCAGCCCTGCTGGGCCCCCAACAATCAGAACAGACCCAGGGCAAAGGCCAGGAGAAACATTTCAGGTTACGAACGCCGTAAGCGCAGAAGGAAATGCTCAGGTTCTCGAACATGCCTGGGAAGTTGAACATGCCCCACGGCTTCCGCTGAGGGCGAGATCCTGAGGCCTCGCTGTGGGCTCTGGATCCCTCGGTTTTTGAATGTTTCAGAACTTGAACGGTCTCCAGAACGGATCACATTTGAAAGCCGAGGCACCGCTATATTTTTTACCACCAGCCATAGCCATGCACGCCACTGACTCTCAGCACTGGCTGATCGGAAATGGAGCCCATGGCACGAGGAGGGCAGGCATATACTAAATCGCTGCCACGTGCCAGACACTGTGCGCCCAGGATATCGTCTCCACAGAGGACCGCCGCCTGGATCTCCAGGACCAACCAACCAGGAGCGGGAGAGACAGTTAAACTCCCACAGGTCAGGAACACTGAGCCTGGGCCGTAGCATCAGTAAAGATGAGACAGAGCAAGAAGAGCATTGTCCTCTCACCAAGGCTGAACTGCAGAGGCCTCCTGAATTGGGATCCTGGCTGCAGCATTTACTACCTGTGTGACTGTGGCTGAGTTTCTCCTTCCCCAGGGTTTCAGCTCCTTCCCCATGAGATAAGGGTGATAATGGTACACAGCCCCCAGGGTGGTCATTATTCCAGAGTTAACCCCTCCACCGCTTCAGTGCCAGTGGCCCACTGCAGCCCCGCCCTCGGTGGCCTGTTTTCTATTACCACCCATACTTCTCACTTTTCCCACTTCTGCACCCTTCGCTCAATTCGCTGAGATTCCTAAAAGGCCTTCCTTCTCCAAAAAGCCCCTCCAGGTATCGTTCCACTTGGATCCTCCCAGGGAAATTAAAAGAATAACTCCCTTCTGATACTTCTTTTACTCTACCTTGCCTTCTAATCATAGATGCATTTGTCTGCTCTTTAATTAACTAATTTCCTCATCTTGTTCCAAAGGCAATCAGTACCTAAGTGTCTCCTAAACAGACAGCAAAGTAAGTCAGTGGCTGTCAGATGGGAAGCCTGTTCAGTTTTACAGTGGCAAAGGGAGATCTAAAATACAAAAATATCATTATCAAACAATGATCGACCACCATCTTAAGAAACACTCACTGTTGGCAAGGCATTGGTCTGAGCGCTGGGGCATAAGTATCGTGCCCTTAAGGACCTCATAAACCAGCGGGAGAGACCAAGAGGATATTTTCTTGCTCCTGATGCTGTCGGCAGTGATGTTAAATATTAGCCAAAACAACTACAGTGAATTTCGTCGTCATCACTTGGCTTACTTTTCCCCTTGAATTGTATTAGTGTTCAGTGACTTTTTAAGAAAGTGGAAAATAAAATGTCATTGACTATGCACATACTGCCTTGAAATAATTGAGAATTGATTTAAAAAGCACTAGCCCAAAAGAGATGAATTCGATCTGAACGTGCTAACGTTGCCGCGCCTGATCTTATACCCACGGGACTGAAGTCACACGTCAGTGACATTCTCACTTCTTTTACGGAAGCTCTTCAGGTACAGGGCGAAGGGACTGGAGTTGAGTGGTATGAAGAAAACCTTTAGCCTTGGTTATTCCCCGTGGTGGTGCGTGATCTACTGCAGACACTCCACAGAGCAGACACCCCATGGACCCCCGAGGGAGAGAAAACTAAATGAGTTGGGGGGCAAGGGTTAATTGTAGCAGGAGTTCCCCAAACCCAGTGCTGATAATGGCAGATGCAATACAGGAAATACACGCTTGTCTCTGAGTCTCTATCCAGCCTCTCAGGATAAGGGATCTGAAACCTGACTGTCCTTCATGGGATGAGATCAGAACACCTCATCAGTGACGCTAAAGAACTCCAAGCTCCATGGCTGCTACATGCCCTGATGTCCACAAAGCGTAGTATTTCTTCAGCGTGTTAGGTGGAAAGTACTGGAAAACAGACTCATTAATGGTTGTGGTTTATGTCCTTTTACTGCCAAGAAATTAACGCGAAATAGCACGTGCTATTTTTCAGCAGCTCCATCCAGCTACACCATGTCATCACTGAGGACAAATCGGGGCTGTGATACACAAACGAAACAAACCCTGCGAATTAGCCTCCTTCCACCGGGATGGGGTTCCATTAACTACTGTTGCTGTGACTACCAGTGTGAGAAGTCTGTCCAGCCCTGGCAGAAGGGAGGAAGAGTGAGACTGGGGAGCACAGACCAGGGGGAAAGGGACATGAAATAAAACCGAGACCAAAAAAATAAAAACCACCAAACCCAGACCTGTTTATGAAGTGAGAAATGGTTTTAGGGCAGCTGCTGCAAATTCTTTCACTAGCTTATATTTCCATTTGCTTCCTTTTTAAGGAATTTGTTTTACGAGGACGGTGTTTGTCAGGTCGTTAGCTTCTGATGGCATCTGGTACCAATTGTAGACTTTTCTCCCTCACACCTCAACCCTAAAGCCCTTCTGTGTTTCTCTTCCACTACAAACACTGCTCTTCTGAGCGAAGCTGTGTTATCCATTTCCGACCAACCGATGCATTCTCCTAATGCTACGTAAGCTCCAGTATCATAAAGATAATGCTAATAGTAAAAGTCATCTTTAAAACTTCCCAAAAGCTTTCTTCTTAGGGTCTTTGGACACATGTTAATGACAGGGGCAGCAAGGAAGAATTACAATGCCCCAGAGAGGTGGGAAGTTAGGTATTTATCTTGGTCTGACATACAAGGAAACTAAAGCTGTTTGGAGACTGGCTGGAGGCCACACAGCGAGTCGGAGGAAAATCCTCAGGCTGGATCTCAGAGCCCTCACTCTGGGGCCAGTCTAGACCACGAGGCCATCTCCCTGGGGGTGAGGCTGCTCCCTGTTGCTTTCTTCTCAATTCAAAAGCCAGCAGCATAAGCCGGGGTGAGCCAACGAGCTCCTCGGCAGGGTAGCCAGGGGAAAGTATAGAATATTTAATGGCCGTCTTAGTTTTGAGCAGTTTTCTCTTAAATGAGAGCAAATGAAATTGGCCACATTTGCCCAGGAGCCGTGGTCTGCAGGGTGCCCTGCTAAGTGTGTTTCCTCCTTTGGCAACAGCTCCTTACCCTTCCACCCACTTTTTCCAGATCTTTCCTCACACCTCATCACAACGTGCTCTTAGGTAAGCATATGAGGAACCCAGTCAGATGTGATTCACAGGTATTTCCATTTTAACAAGAGACAAAGTTTTAAGCCAAATGAATGAGTTTCTCCTGATGGAATTTTGAGTCAGGAGGGCCTCAGAAATCACACTGTGTAGATGGCCACCTACTGTGATCCTAGCCTTGCTCTCTGTCTCTCCACTCCTCTGGATAAGCTTCCACTCTCTCTTCTGTCCTCACTCCTCAAAGTCATTCTATTTGAGGGTTTTTAAAAAATGCTTTCAACTGTAGAATCCCTATTCCAAATGCATTTTAACCCTAGGCCATCCTGCTCGGGAACATAACCTGCTTGTGGTCACCAAGGCATGAACCGAGCACTGTCCTGCCATGGTGATGGGTGTGTTTCCTTTGTTGGTTGGTCTGTGGGTGATGCCTGCACTCGGGAAGCCTCTGGTGGCACAGTTCCATAAAGGGGTGACCTTTATATATGCACAAGGCAGGCTTTCTCAAACCTAGTTGTACATTACACTCAGGAAATGTTAAAAAATATAGATGCCCAGGCTTTGGCCCCTGGAGGTTTCGATTCTGTAAGCCTGCAGTGGGATCCTCGCATCTGCAGTTTTGTTTCAGAGTTTTGATGCTCACCAGGAGAGAAAACCAGCACCAGAAAGGCCTGGATATGTGTAACCTGAAAGATGTCAATAAGCTTCATAGGCCAAGACTATAAAATAACAGGGCCGATTCCAGGAGAAAACTGGCCCCACTCTCAACTATTATGCTTTCATGTATTAAGCACAAATTATCACGTGGAGGCCACCAGATAGATCAAAAGCAGAAAACATTCCCCCTGCTCTGAAGAAACTTTCAGTGCAGCAGGAGAGAGAAAATAATTAAACCATGTGTTACTGATTATACATTCATGGCTGTTTCAGAAAAAGCTTTATCATGGGATAGGACCTGACATCGATGAATGAACAGGATTAGGAAAAGCTAAAGAGGTACAACCCTGGAACATCACCTCCTATGCTGTACAGACAGAACACAGGGCAAGACAGCGTTCTCAAAACCGAGGCAAAAATCACCATTTCAGACCTACCACTGAGAATTTCAGACCTACCACTGAGAACTGATAGGTTTTTTATGCTTGTTTGTTTTTTACTAAAGACTATTCAGTATATGTGGGTCTCTTAAATTTTGGCTAACAAATTTGAAGAACTTATGCTGAAGGAAATCAACACCTATATTTAAAGACAAACTAAGAGGCAAATTCCCGAAGTTCTCCCCTGCCATCCAGTGGACAGACCCACTAACCAACCTGTTTTGAGCTGTCCCCCAGGACATGCCAAACCAGGCACGTTTTTTAAGTTTTCCATTCCTTGTGGCCACTAGAGGGAAGTTGGCATAGCTTTCCGCCAAGGCCCACATTTGGGAAGCTGGGTAATTCCTCTGAGTGGGCAAAGTCCTGGCTGTGGTGCCCACAGCTTCCCCACAGCTTTGGTCCAAGTTTCCCTAAGGGTCTGAGCCACCATGGAGGGATTTCAGGAGGCTATGATGATATTCCAGAGTCAGTCAGAACCAACCAACTTGCTTCTCCCAGGTGAGCTTTGATGGAACGTTATGAGCTAAAGACCCCATTTCTTTATCTCTTAAATGTAACTGCTGGGGGATGAGGGAAGAGGAGTGACCTTTAACTATGATCTTAGAGGAACCACAGCTTGTTAAAACTTAAATGGACCTTAAAGGCAATTCAACCCAAATTCTCTTTTTAGAGATAAGGAAACTGAGAACAAAAGCAATGATGGGCTCTTCCAGAACTTTCTATCACACTAAGATTACAATAAAACAACAAAGAGGCATTTAATGAAATTTCGGCTTGAACTCAAAATCAGGATGACATCAGCTCATGAAATTTTCTAGTCAATATACCACCCTCCCTCAGGCAGCCAGGAAAGGCTGAGCACAATCTGATGTCTGGACTCTAGGCTAGTTTAGGAGAAACTGTCTGGCACCTGCACCACACTTTTTAAGGAAGAGCATGGTGTGATGCAGAAAGTAGCAGAACCCACATGACCTGGGGTCAGGTCTTGGCTTGCTGGGCCTTATCTCTATAACCTTGGATAAGTCTCTTAACCACTCTGGGCCCGCTCTCTGCAAATTTGTAAAATGATGGGGTTGAACTAGGTTCTCTCGAAGGTCTCTTCCAGCTCTAGCATGGTATTTAATTTCATAGATGAGGTGATGGTGGTATTGGGGTGGGAGTACAGAAATCTGTGAACGGGCAGGATGTGGTGGAGAACCCAAGAGAGAGTTTCACATGATCTTTCTTGCCCAGTGTAAGGTTCTGCTCAGTTGTTTAGTTAAACATAAGATTGTAATTCCTTTATCCAAGAAGTGCCACCATTGACCAAAGAGCGATGCCAGTGGTTTCAGTAGAAGCAGCTCCTTTAAGGTTAAATAGTCAAAGAGGATCAGATGTCTGTCCAGTCCCTCACTGCGTTTCATTGATTCTTATTGAAACAGGAGGGTGTGGGCTAAGCAGGAATGTATGCTCTGGATTTGGCAGCAGATGGTAGATGGAATGCAGAGTGGACTGGAAGAGACCAAGCCCTCATTAATCTTCCCACCCCCAACAGCAAAACCAAATAATAATGATAGCATCCATCCTTAGAGAGCTTTGCTGTTTCTCCAAACCAGTGCAAAAGGAGGTGGCCTCTGTTCTGGCTCCCCATTCTGTCTCCTCCTCACTCTGGCCCCATCCTTGTTCTGAGGGACAGGGACCATCAGCCCCCTTGGGCAGACGATGCTGGTACTTTGAAGGGTCTCACTGAAGGATCATACTGTCTGGGAAGGGAAAATTAATTCAGTTCTCTGAAGATTCTCATCTGAGCGCAACAGAGGAATCTCAGGAGGAGCTTCCTTCGCATGACTGATAAGTGATGAATTATTGCCCTAGGGAGACCTCTTCTTCCATTCCTGTGTCCTGGGAAAATGGAGGTTCCCCCTGCCTCTCTATTGAAATCTCTGCCCCTAAGCTGGCCCCTCAAAATATCCCTGTTGGGAGATGTCTGTCTCTTTCTAGAATGTGACCTGTTTGTAAGTTCAGGAATGGACTCTGGTAGCCCCAGTGCTGGGTAATGTGCTTTGCTCATTTCTAATTCTGGACCCAGTTTTTACCACGCCTGGCTGTAATACTAGAAGTCCCATCCAAATGCCCCCTGTCCTTCTAAAGAGAAACAGATTTGCAGCACCCAGCCAAAAGCACTCCCCTCTCAAAAGCCCAGTGTCACCAAGTTTCAGAACCCATGATTTTAATGTAGATTATAAAATATGTGGAATACCAAAGGAAGAGTGAAAACAATCACTGGCTAACTGGCAGGGATTGTGCTTCCTAGCACGGGGGGGCAGAATTGCCCACTGTAAACAGTAACAACAACTTTATATACACACTTTTTTCTGCAGCTTGTGAGGGCAGCAACCCTCTCCACATGGGGCATTTCCTAACGAGGAATGATCACTGCAGCCCCCACATGACTGCACTGCTGACTCCCCCTACCCAGATTTCATCCCTGGCTACCGATTAAACTATTAGTTCAGGAGGGACACTTCCCCAGCCACGTTCATAGGCCAAGCCTGGGAACTGTGAAAGGTGGAGTTAAGGGAGGGAACAGCATAGCCCTGTGAGTAAAGTGAATGTGCAGGTGCTTCTATCTGCCTCGTTGCTAGAACGGTACCTATGGGGCAGGAAGAAGAGGAAGGTGGCTTCTCTGTGGCTATACATCAACTATGTGTAAGTTGAGAGCTTGAGGATTTGCAAGCCAACATCTCAAAGGAACTCGAAATTTACCTATAAACTAGAATCTAAAACACATGACTATCCCTCCCCACCTTGGCTTCCTTTCCCTGTAAAGTTTCTGGACTCCCCTACAGAAGCTTCACGTTGTTCCCATCATCCTGTAATCCCAGAATTTGTCAGTCCTCAATTGACATCAGATTTGGAAGATGACTCCCTTCTGTTCTTTTGCTCTTCCTGGCACTTCAGGCCTTGCAACATCAGTGGCTCACTGGCTTAGGGAGAAATGGAGGCCCAGGGAAGGGAAAGGACCATCTGAAAATCATGTGGTGAGACTAGATGATGTAGCCAAAAGCAAAAGGCAGGGGTCTGGGCCCTGGGCCTGCTGCCACCCCAATCACCACACTTGCTCTGCCTCCTTGGTTATGGCTACACAGAACCAGACGTGGCCCAAGAGTTGTTCCAACCAGAACTTACGGTCAAATCTGTTAACAGTGTCTGTCTACTTGGCAGGCTGGCAAAGTGACAGAACCCTAGAAATATTGTTTTTGTCTTCTGGGCTCTCTCCACCAGCTGCCATGAGCAGAGACTATAAGGATAGGCTAGACCTGAGCAAATTGGAAAGCAGGTGACATTTTCAACTCGTCTCTCTTTCCAGCATTATTTTCTCTGCTCCTCCTGTGCCCCCAAACTCCCCAATGCCCACACTAGGTTGTATCCCAGCAAGACCCTGGTGAGTTTTTGAATTATAAAGGCCCACAAGAGAATACTCCTGGTATAAATAATTGATAATGACTTAAAACATTTCTACTTCTTTCAAACAGTTATCTGTGATTTTAAAAAGACCTCTACAGATTGTCCAGACTTGAAGAAAATACTTCTTCCTAATTTCAGAAACTGTGATAAGGCATTGGAAAGTCATTGTTTCAAAGTCATTGTTTTGAAACCGGCCAATTCCTTAGAGGTAGACACCAACCCCAAGTCTTCCTAAGCTGTTTGTGCCGGTTCCTAGCTTTCCACCCAAAGCTGTCACTCACTCAGAATGCATCCCACTAAGAGCCATGTCAGACAAGGTGACATTTTAATAAAGATTATTTCTAGACTAGTCTAGCCATAGTCCAATAATCCCCTAAATGAATCATGTCCATGACCTTTTCTTTGTTCCTCTATAACCCCATGAGAGCAAACAGTTGAAAAGACTCAGACAGCTCATGTGCCTCCCCAGGCAGACTTGTCATCCACCAGGCCATCCATCATGGGCCGGGACACTCAGAATCCTCTTCAGTGGATTCTCCTTCTTCCCCTCTATTTCATGGACAAGTCATTCTGGGAAGAGGGAGTTGGGCAAGAAACCTAGGGAACAATTGAGCAGCTATAATTCTTTCCTTGCTTAAGAAACAAAAACAGATTCAATGCTAAATTGCTAAACTGCTTTGGGGAGGGAGATAATCAAATGAGTGGAAATGCGGCACGTGTTTCATTTCTACAGTGCCTTTCCTGGCAGCCAGAGAGGCCACCTCTGTGATCCCAGAGCATGCAAAGGAAATCTTGTCCTAAAAATAAAAGGTGAGGAGCCAGAGAATAAACAAATGTCTTCACAGGTATCCCCTAGCAAAAGGAAGGAAGGAGCCCTTCGCCTTGTGAGGCTGTTAGAAGGTGGGTCGATCTGAATGTTCTACATAGGACAAGCCAGGAAGGAGAGGCCTGGCAGGGTATAGGAGCCCAATCCAGGCAGAGGAAAGTGCTGGCATTTCAAATCTGAGCTCCGAATCATTGAAGCACAATGGGCTTCGGTAAAGCAGCAGCATGAGGGTTCCAGGGAATAATGAAGCTGAACAGCGGGTGATAGAGGTGGAATGATCCCATTCCCAAGACCAGATTCACACGCTGATTACAGCGGGGCGGGAATGCCAAGGCGCTGAGCTGTGCTTTGGCCCCAGCGCCGAGACCGGAGCTCAGAAGCCTTACAATCTCGCCCCAGCCCTACCCGTCATCTACAGCATAACCCAGAAGAGACATTTTCATAACTGAGTCCCAACATCTCCCAAGTGGCAAACACAGGCACTCCCTCCCCAAAATTCTCCGGAATTCCAAAAGTCATAGAAGGGAAGTTCTACGGGACAGTTGCTTTCCTTTCTACCACATCCTTCCGCCCTCAACCAAAATCTCATGTCTACAGTGAATTCTCCATGTGACAATGGAGAGTGACTAAGAAATCCTCTGTACTTGACTTAGTGATACAGGCTGGGTCTCCTTGGTCAGCAGATTCACCTTTTCGAGAAGAGCTTTCTCAGGCTAAAGGCATTTTTCGTGGCACGGCACAAGCTAAAGGCTTTCTCTGTGTGGCCTCTGTGATTCAAGTTCTGTTTCTTGAAGCAGGCACTGTGAAAAATAGATAATCCTTGGAGAAAAACCAACAATTAGCTATCTCACCAATAACTCATAATCTTCCATTTGCAATTTATGCACTGTGGTAACATGCAGGGTGTGCCAGCTCAGGCTATCTCGCCCCACCTGCCTTGCCTCTTCAGATCCCTCTTTCAATGGGACCCCTGTGCTGTGCCATGAAAAATGCCTTTAGCCTGAGAAAGCTCTTCTCAAAAAGGTGGATCTGCTGAGCCACGGAGAGCGGAGCTCTGAAGGCGGCTCAGGCTTAGGAGTAAGGGGAAAATGAACTTGGGAATGAAATACGGAAAAGGATCCTTCATGAAACAGATGTGGGATAGCTCGATAGTGGAGAACTGAGAGGATGCTCCAGTAGAAGGCTGCTTAGATGATCTAACCAACCAAGGACTGGGGGTTGTTGATGAAAAGAGCTTACTCTTGGAATCACTGTTCTTCCCTCCTGCTTTTGGCCTCATGCAAATTCCTTGCATGTCCCTTGTGGCCCAAGCTGTGTGGTAAGTTAAAACTACATAAGTATAGTGTGTGCCTCTGTCAGGATACAAGACACACATGGTTAGACTCTTATAACTCCAAGGTCTGTGCACTCATTCAACTAGCCCAAGCTAACATATTGCACTGAACATGACCCCTGCCTCCTAGAATCCACACCCTGTGTCATTCCCTCAACTTGAGTGTGGGGAGGACCAGTGACTTGTTTCTAAGCACCTGAATATGACAAAGGGGACAATGTCACTTCTGATTAAGTCACCTGAGACTGAAGGGTATTCTTGCTGAGAGACTCTCTCTCTTGCTGGCTTTGAGGAAGCAAGCTGCCATGTGAGAGGTGGCCAGTGGATAGGGTCATGTGTCAAGGAACTGAGGGAAGCCTCAGGGCCACTCCCAGCAGGAAACTGAGGCCATCAGCCTTTCAGAACCAAGTGCCAACAACCATGTGACCTTCCCCATTCGAGCCTTCAGATGAGAACCCAGTCCTGGCTCACACCTCATTGTAACCTTACACAGGACCCAGTTAAGCCTGGTCTAAAATCTTTACCTCAGGAACTGCGAGTATAAATGTGTGTTGGTTTAAGCTGATGAGTATGTACTAGTAGTGTTACACAGCAATAGAAAGCTAATACATACATAAGCCAGGCCTTCAAAACTGTGAGGTCCCCTTTCTGGCTTACCTGCACTTCTAATCTCCAAGAGAGTGAAATATTTTTTCTCAGGTTTTCTCTCTTCTGAGGAGCAATATTCTTTTTTTTTTTTTTTTTTTTTTTGTCTGGGCTAGGACCCCACTGGAGCTGGGTCAAAGCTTCTCTTTTTCTAATGACCCTGAATCCCCTCGATTCTGCCCATAAAATTGCTCTAATCTAGAAATTCATTTCCTGAACTTTCCCCAAAGTCCCAAGTATGTTTTTAATTCCACCCTTTTTCACCTACTTCATCAAAGGTCACTAGCGTACCTGCATTACTTGGAGCCCACATCTACATTCCTTGGTTTCAGGGTTTCCTCAAAATAAATATGCCATTTACATAAACACATCTAAACTATAGGTGCTCTTTATTTATCCCAGGGTCAGTTAAACCCTTGTTACCCCAATGCAAATACAGTGCGAGGGAGGGTGGTGGGGTTTCTTGGACAGTAGGCATGAGTGAGTATATTTCTGAAACAGTCTTCCATTCATAAAATGAAACCTTTCTTTACTAAAAACAAATTACTTGGATTCTAGTCTTAGTTGTGCTAATCTCAAATAAGGTGAATTTGCGTACTCTGAGTCTCAGTTTCCTCAACTGAAAAATGATTCCTGGAAAACTGTAGGCACTTAGTAAATATTTTTGAATGGTGCATAGTCCATCTCTTTCTATACATAGCCACACATAAACACACACACACACACACACACACCATATAGTTTCACAAATCAATTTGCCTTAAACTTTTTCAGAAACCTTTTCCTTGAAGTAAAATACAGCAATGTATATACAATACACACACACTCAGTGTATTAGACCTAAGTTGTTACATGGATCAACTATTAATTACCCACAATGATAAAGGGGATCAAAGCATGACTTTATAAAGTGAGGAAGTATGAGTGAGGATAAGAGAGAAAAGAAAGAACCTAGGTTTCCTCGGAGATATTCATTTTAAAAGATGAGTATTGCACTCAATTTTCAGTTAGAATATTTGGCTTTGATAAGCTATAGTTGAAGGCAAACCTCAGAACCCACTACAGTTTTACATTTATGAGTATTTATTACTTGCTTTCCATCTCAATCAGAATGTGTCTTTACACTGAATAAGCCAATGAGTTATTTATACCTTATGTTTGCCTTGGACTTCAAGTAAGGTCAAACATTTAAAAAAGGAAATGTGCCTTTCCTGAGGTCAATCTACTTAGAAGATATATTGGAAAGTGGTCTTATTGTTAAAGCTAGGAACTTTTTAAAACTCTTACCTGAAACATAAAAGGTAGAGAGAAAAAGGGTTTTCTCCTGGGTTGACAAGACCTTTTCTGCCAGTTATCAACTTACTGCCTCTCATTTCCAAATCTGCCCTTTGT
Organism: Miniopterus schreibersii; assembly: GCF_964146895.1. Taxonomy (NCBI): domain Eukaryota; kingdom Metazoa; phylum Chordata; class Mammalia; order Chiroptera; family Miniopteridae; genus Miniopterus; species Miniopterus schreibersii. Next base: position 18,186,307 of record NC_138119.1, on the reverse strand, counting down.
TGCCCAGAGATAAGCCATGTAAATGTTGCTCTTTCGCCAGTTAACATGATGTCATGTTTTCCCATTAGACGGAACTGGAGAGACGCTGCAGAGGGAAGGGCATCTCTCCTGGATTCCTACATGGTTTCCTCTCCTTGCTCCTGCCTCACTTGATGTCCAGCAGAGCTTCAGTCCAGTGGTACTCACCCCCTAACAAGTTTCAGTGACACCCTGCACGTCTCAGCAAGTCCCACCAGCACCCTAGCTGGCTTTCCAGTGGGTCTCAAAGGTATCCCAGTGAATGACTCCCCAGAAAGCTTCAGCTTCACCCTAATAGCAGCTGTCCAACAAACAGCTTCCTCATGAGGTCTGATCAGCACTGCCACCAGCCCCAGCCAGTGAAGCCTCAGCAAACTTCCCTGCCATCCCGGGTGCCACCGCCACTCTCTCTGTTTAGATCCTTCCACAGCCTCAGGTGGGAGCCTCTTGCACATGCTCCTTCCTTTGATGCTCTTCCCTGGTATCTAAAGGTAATGGTTGCTCCCTTTACCTGCCACCTATCCATTAGGGTTCTCCTTACCCCAGCTGCTATTGGGGTGCAGCTGAAGCTTTCTGGGGAGTCATTCCCAGAAAGGGGTAAGTAGTTCCTCCTCTGTTACTAGTTCCCTATTCCATTTACGGTGCCCTGACCGGATCCAGGCTGACTCAGGATGGAACCGAAAGTGGTGCCGGGAGACAGATTCGCAAAGGCAGAATCTGGGAACCAGCTGGCTCTGCCTTTGGGCCTGAGTACAACACAGATCTCCTTGTCCATGGGAAATGGGATGTTAGTAGTCCCTAACACACAGTGGGACCACAACTAATGAGCTTTCACCTTTGGCTGATGGTGCTAAAGAGCGAGCTGGGAGTGAGCCACCTGGGAACACCAAGTGGGTGCTGCTGGCCTTGACCGTAAGTGTTCCCCACACCACTGCGGAGCATATCACAGCAGCAAAGGGGAAGACAGCTCACCGAGACCACAAAGAGAAGCCCCTTCCTCCTGCCGTCTCTCCAGAACCCTCTACGGACAAAACTTAACATCCTGCCAGCTGGCAAAGTGTCAGTCCTGGTCTAGTGTTACAAGAGCGCGCCCAGAGCGGACTGAGAGTTGAGAAGCAACACATTCACAGATTACTGGCGCACCTTGTAAAGGGAGGGTGGTAAAAAGTAACGATGGGGGAACTCTGTGGAAGCTGCCACGGGCTGTGTTCCCAAATGGTGTTAGAATGTGCTACAAGCTCCACGTCTCACTCTCAGTTACTCTCACACGAATTCTATGGGGTGATTTCTCCCTGCTTCCCGCTTACATACCAACAAAATCGAAACATAAGAAAACTCTTATCAATACCAAAAACCAAGACTGACAGCTAGAATTTGCAAGGATTTCCTCCTGATTCCAAAATGTACAGGAGCTGAATTGAGAAACATCACTGGAAGCCAAAGTTTGGATTTTTTTTTAATGGGGGGGGGGGGAAGCAAATAAGGAATGGAGCCACGCCCTGGCCCTGGTAAAGACCAGAAAACTGGGCACTGCTCTTCAAGGGTCACAGTGCTGTTCTCCACTCATCAGTCCTCACCAGTACCACCCTTTCTTTACTGTTTCAAGACTTCAGGCCAGGGAATATAAGGATTGGGTGGGGTGGCATGGGAGAAGGGAGGGGGAGAACTGGCAAATGCCACTAGACCCTGAGACATAAATGTCCCAAAGGGGAAAATGCTACAAAGTCCTAAAGGATACCAGAGGCTTGAGGCCATGGGACAAATTTTCGGAATAAAAGCTTGGAGCAGTTTTATACAGCGAAATCCCACTGTCTTTGTAAACAGTGCAATGAAGCAATGTTCCCTGGGCTCATTGGCAGTTAAGACAGAGAAAGGTTAAAAATAAAAGAAAGGCAAATATTTATCAAACAAATACAAACAAAAGGAGAGCAAGGATGGAAATTTTAATCCCAGACAAAGTATAATACAAAGACAAAAGCATTTCAGCGGGCAAAAGGGTTGGCAAGAGGTTTCATCCTAATAAAGAAGAAACAGTCATGGGCAGTTATATACCCAATTATTTAACATCAAATTATAAAAAACCAAAACTGTTTAAAATACAAGGAAAAAGGGAAAGAAGTACAATTGTCTGGAAGGTTACCCTGCATTCCCAACCTTTTGTAGAGCAGGTAGAAAGAAAAATCAGTAAGAGGGAAAGTGCAAATGCTGAAGAGAAATGAGTAGCCAGAAGTTTCAACCACTGTCATGAGTCCATGCCCTGGGAAAGGAGATTCAACACGGGATCTGATGGACACACCATTAGGTAGGGTCAGAGAAGTTACAATCAATGTTTCTACTAGGTTCATGTGGCTGGAAGAACAAAATTCTGTTGTAAGAGAAACCACATGCCCATCAGCGATTCTCTCCTATTAGTGACTTCTTCTAGGCTTGACCTTGTGAATTTCCAAAGTAGAGCATAGGAGTTCTGATTATTTGCAAGCAGATGCACTCATAGGCAAATTAACCTTCCAGTGTCTGGGTTATATCTCGAACACACTCCAAATCCCACTGCATTGATCAAAAAGATGATTCCCACTTTCCAAAGTAATCAACACAGTCCTGGATTGGTTGGGGGGTCTACCCGATACTCTAACTCATGGGATGCTGTCGCATGTTACACAGGGCCCTTCCCTAAAGTGGAGAGAGCTGGAAAGTAAGAATGAATTGAGATTTTATTGAGCATTGGTGGTCAAAACCTGGAACACTTAACTTAGTTTTCAAGACTGAGAGGTTCATTATCAGAATGCTAAGCCCAAAAGGTCATAAACTGGGTAGCCATCCTAGCAGAATGGGAAACAAGATGAAGAGAGAGATCAGAGCCAATGGGTCCCAGCCAAGGATCGTGAACGTCACTGGAGAGCCAGACTTAGGTCTACTGGCTCTCAGTGGAGGCTCTGTGGGCCAGTCAGGCTGGTTTCAAGATGCAGTGTGGTAGGACAGACGGGCCATTGGTCATTACTGGTTAAATGCAAAAATGGATAACACATCTTCTACTGCCAGGCCTCTGTCAACTCGCCCTTGCCCATTTTAGTATTAATGGAATTCAGGTCATAAGGGGTAAGAAGGAGGTAGCCAGGAATCCCTCTCCCTATGCCCAGAATTTGAGGGTTTCATATTATAGTCTTTCTACATCTACAACTGTGATTGATACAACGATGCAAGAAGACCTCTTCTACTCTTTGAGAGGCTGGAGGAGTTCAGATTTTAAACCTGTTAACAAAGCAACTGAATGGGATCTATTAGGTTCCCTGTGTATCAAAATTTACTATATTGCACTGATTTGCTGGCAAAGAAGGAAGAGCCAATTTGCACGGTTCCTGTCAGTCACATGTGGTTTGGAAGTGCTCATGCATTCCAGATACACTCTGTGTACACTGGAGAATTGTATCTTATTTCTGCTGGTTTGCATGCATGCATATGAAACTTGTTTTTCCCCCAGAGCCAAGTGAAAATAGGTGAAGAACTAGCAGCAGTGCAGCCGTGATCAGTTAATCAACTTCTTTATGAAAACGCCATAGCTCCAACGGTGAGAATTCTCGTCCCTCGGGTCTATAGAGGCTGTGACTTCTACTTTTCTGGCTCGCTTGTTCAGTGCTGTTCCATGGAGCACTGAGAGAGAAAGTCTGTAACTGTCACTCAACACACAGTTTCTGATCCCTACTATGTGCCATCCCCCTGCTAGGTACTGAGAGATACTGAGCAGAATCCCCACTGCAGGGAGCTCAGAGTTTAGTGGGAAGGAACATCAAGTAAATAAATAGTTACCACCCAGTGTGACAGCTGCTTTTGTAGGGTGTGGGTTGTGTACGAGACCCTATGGGAACAGGGAGGGAGTTTGTCAACACTCCACAGAAGAAGGTGAATCTTGACGGTGAATCTGAGTTGAAGTGAAGAGGGACTGGAAGGCATTCAAGAAAGTAGGAACACTATGTGCAAAGAAAAGAAGTTCATCAAGAACACATGTTTCAGGGACCTGAAAGAAATTCTGTGTGGCTTGGGGCCAGAGGTAGAGACAGCAGAGAAAATAATTTGAAAACACATGAGAGGCAATCATTCTAGTAAACAATGTTATTTTAATAGTCTACATTCTTCTGTTAATAGTCGAAGATGTTTGTTCACTAAGACTTAAGAGTTGCAGATAAACCAGCTAATGTTCCAATGTGCATTATCCTGACTCTACCCCTTACTGTTTCTCCCTTCTGAGCACTTGCAACAATACCTGGCACAGAGTTAGCACTTAATGAATGTAAACTACTATTACTGCATGGGGTAGATGGCCTCTAAGGTGGCCCCTAGTGATCCATGCCCTGATGCAAACTCCTCTCCTTGAGTATGAGCTGGAAGTATTGACTCATTTCTAAGGGATAGACTATCTACCAGAAGTAATGGGTTGTTACTTCCAACATGATGTTATAAAAAGACTGTCGCTTCCCTTTTGGACAGGCTCTCACGCACTCAAACACTCTGGCTCTTTTTGTCTCTTAGATTACTAGTTGCCATGTCACAAGGACACTTGGGCAGCTCATGAAGAAGCCCACGTGTCAAGGAATGGAGCCATGCCTACGTGAGTATGCCCACTGTCAGCACCTGTGTGAGTGAACTTGGATGCAGATCTCCTGAGGCCTGCCAAGAGCCACATGAGTGAGCTTGGAAGTGAATTCTCCAGCTCCACTCAAACCTTGAGGTTACAGCAGCCTTGGCCAACAGCTTGATGGAAACCTCATAAGAGACTCTAAGCCAGAGGCACCCAGCTGATGTGGGTCCAGATTCCTCGCCCACAGAAACCATGATAAGCCACTACATTTTGATATAATTTGCTACACAGCAGAACATAACTAAGATACTATACTAGTACTGTTTACTCCTAGTCCTTACCAAGGCCGGGTTTCTGGTATACCTAGGTTGGTTGTGGTGGTGGTATCAGACTTTCTCCTTGGTGATGGAGCATGGCCTAGACACCCAGCCTCTGTGACTAGGATCCCAATGGCCTGACACCGCACTCCTTGAGGGACCAAACCCTGTTACTTAGTGTCTCACCTAACTCATCAGATGATTCATAGAATGAGTCCAGCCCAACTACAGTACAGATTACTGTGTTTGGTGTGCTCCCCCATCAGGGCCAACCTTGGGTACACCAACACTACTATTACAGTCCCTCCACTAGCTGCTGCCGAAGTCCAGGAAACCTCTATCTAGATATGACAACTACAGATGCCCACAGAAAGACATGTGTAGCTAACATATTCTTGCTTTCCATATGTAACTCTAATTGATTATATCACATGGCTTAGAAACTAATTGTTAGACTTGCTATATACAGTCCAGGTGGGAACAAATGGAAAAACATAGATTGCTTTGGGAACACTGGATTTTTTGGCTGTGAATTTTTGGCAGTTTATATAACAAGATTAATTTTAAGGCAGTGGTTTTATATGTAAAAAAGATTTTAAGACCTTGTAAAGATGTTAAATATTTACATTAAATATTATGCTCAGCTAAGGAATGAAAAACAAAATATAAAACCCAAATGTGCCCTCTACCAATGGTTCTTTGCTAACTTCTTAGGTCTCTTTAGCAGTTCTTAGACACATTTTATAGTTAGTGATTAAGCACCCACTGCATATACAATGCTGTATATGGAAACAATGGCAGTTCATCACAGCCACAGGAAAAGGAAGGAAGGAAGGAAGGAAGGAAGGAAGGAAGGAAGGAAGGAAGGAAGGAAGGAAGGAAGGAAGGAAGGAAGGGAGGGAGGGAGGGAGGGAGGGAGGGAGGGAGGGAGGGAGGAAGAAAGGGGACTTTGTACCTCTGTCCCTGATGATGTTGCCCCTCGTGCTCTGGGACGCAGTCGTTGGGAACTGAAGGACTCAGGTGGGAGGCTGTCCTTAGAGCCACCGCTGAGATGCCCACCACGGGGGATGAGAAATTCAACAGCACGGAGGCGGTACAGTGGGAGAGGACATTTGGGTGACGAGTCACATTGACAACCAGTGGGTTATGCTGGCATGACAGTTCATAGGTTCCTGACAAGAAATAAGGACATGGATCATATTTTAAGCCATTCAGGTAGCACAGCGATTTTCAACCAGTGTGCCACAAGAACTGTAAAACATGCGATACCTGACTCTTTTCCCTTAGATTGTCAAGTGAAAAAACTGGCACAGCCAACACAATAGCCATCCGGTGTAAATGAATCAAATTTATACCTATTTTTTTTTGTCAGATTGGCAAATAATATATTTTTTGGTGTGACGCAGAACTTTAGTAATTAGTTTAGGTGTGCCGTGAGATGAAAATGGTTGAAAATCACTGGTGTAGCATCATTTGCCCATATCTAGTATTCATTTTAACCTCTCAGTAGCTGTGTGACATACGCAAGGTTCCACAATATCAGAGACGGGCATGGAGCTGACTCCTGGTCTAAGGGACTGTCCTCTAGAAGCCCTGTTGTCAGACTCACCAAGAGAGTGGTTGTTTCCATTGACATCGGTCAGGTGGACGGTCACTGTTGGCCGCTGTCGTTTCCCAGATACCAGGCCATCAGACGTCAAGAAAATAAAAACTGCCGCGGCCACTCCTGGCCTACTGAAAGACACCTAGGCAGAAGCACATACAAGTGTGAGCCGTTGCCTCCATTGGGCCATCAAGACGCGTTAACTACGAGCTCCCTTCTCCCTTACAAATGAGGAGAAGACCAAGTAGGCACATAAGATGTCCATGGTCACACCAAGAGTTAAATAAAATTAGGTGGAATGAAGACACCTTTCAGCTACTGAGCTTCCCATCTTTTTCTGACACTTTTTACTTCAACTGTTTCTTGTTTGCTTGAACCAGTCTTTCTTTAAGTGTCTCAAAAAGATCACTCAAAGAGACCCTTGCTGGAAACAATAAGGCAGCACATGGCCAACCAATACTTTCTTGTCCTCAAAGTGAGAGAGGTGGACAAGATGGTCACCGAGCTGACGTTTTGCTCTGAATCAGCACAGCTAATTAGCCTTCCTCACCCCCCACTTCCCGGGACACTGTTATCAGAACCTCCCACTCAGCACGGGAACCGTGACATGGGGGAGGGGTTATTGCAGTCCCTTGTTTCTGAGATTGGGAGCTGCCAACTATTTATTCTTATGCGGGTCTCCTGGTGTCCCAAGCATGTATGTCCTACCCCTGGCTGTAAAAATAAGCCAGCGCTGAGTCACAAAAACAAACCTGGTTATTTATAAAGAATATTCCTAGATGGTTAGGCTGATTAACAATCAAACAGACTTTCAGAGTAAACTATGGAAGTCTTGTCCCTGGAAATCCTTTTCTATAAAAGAAAACATCCTAGTGATTGGGGATGACCTGGAGAGCTTCGTTTTTTTGCTGAAATCATTTGAGGCAGCCATTCTAGTTTTGCTTTATTGCCTATAGCTCAACATTACTCTTTTCTTTCAGATTTGCATAGGTGAGTTTTTATTTCTATATAGGATTCTGTTTACTTACCCTTTGGATTATATACATATTCAAGATACTTGTTTACTGATTGCAGAATATTTTTAGTCTGTGAAAGGGCAATTAAATATCCTTTTGTATAGCAAAAAAGGGGGGACATACTAAGAAACCTTTTTCTTCTTTTTTATTATGGAATTTATTGGGGTGACAATAGCTAATAAGATTATATAGATTTCAGTGATACATGATCTGTATATTGTGTTGTGTGTTTAACATTACTCTTAATTTCTGCTGAGAAGAAATTCCCACCTTCCCTGGTGTTACCTGGGAGTCACATTATCAGAACCTGTGTACGTTTCTCTAGCATTTCATCAGACCCAGAGGGCGATGAAGCCCCAGGAAAACTGTCCTCGGAGTAAAAGCAAGGTCCACATCAAATGGCAGGGACGTTCTTTCAAAAGTAAAACATGTTTTCCATGTTAATAAGAATTCTTCTTTGTCCGCAGGCTGAATTTTCCTGAGTCTTGGTGGTGTGTTTATAGTGCTCATTTGCACTGCTGGCTTAATTAGGGGGATTTTATGATTTGCAGTGGTCGATGGAGTACAAGTCTCCCTTCTTCCTCTCCTTTGAGAAAAAGACCAGCCACATTCTTTTTACAGTGTCCTTCCCCCACCTTTTTCATTTCCCCTCTTTGAAGTAATAAATATTTCTTTATAACTTAAGAAATATCCAGACCCATAGGTTATGGCTTGCAATACGAGGTCCTTTGTCTCTCGCTGGGTGAAGGCTAGACATGAAACACACGGTAGGGTAACCAACAGCCCCGCACAAAGCCCTCAACTCCAGCAGCAAAGACATCAAAGTCCCCTGGGTACACCTACCACCACTTCCTTCTCACACGCCACAACAGAGACCTGAGTGCTAGAAGAAAGTTCTGGGTCACTTCCCAAGCCAGGAACAGACAGAGTCTAAACAAGTACCTGGTGGCTTTACCCTAACAGGCCCCAGACTTGAAGAGTGGGGTGGCTTCAACGAGGGACAGGAGAGCTCAGTCTTCCCACCTCCAGTCGGGGTCCCAAACAGACACCACCCATATGAAACTAGTTAGTAGGGGTAGGTCTTACAGTGTGGAATACTCTGTCCTGAGGGCCCGTGCCTAAAACCTCCAACTCATTTTACATCTCCCAGAAATGCGCCTCCTTGCTCTAAGGGTCTTTGAATAGCAATCCCTTTGAACACTGGGGCCGGCTCCTGGTGTCAGTGTCTCTGTGCCTGGATTTGTGGGATGTGGCTACGCCAGGATTTCCAGGCTCTGGCTTAAGTAGGAAAACCACAGGTGAGACTTACAAAGGAAACAGAGGCAGAGGAATGCTGGGATACACAAAGCAAAGAAAGGCAAGGACCTGATAAAGGTACAAGATGCCCACTCTTGGGTATTTCTTCTCAGAGCGACACAGAAGAGGGAACCAAATTCCATTCTCATCTAAACACCAAACAGGCCCCATAACAAGAGCAAGGGAAGAATGAACTCCCTCAAACAACTGTTGGAGCCTCAAAACCAGAGGTTAGTTTGAATCTGCATAATCATTCTGAATGGGATCAAAGGCAGCAAGTAGGTTTACCATTCTTGAGAGGGGTTGGCCAGGCAGAGCCCTGGGTTTGACTCTTAGTTCCCCCTTTACTCACTGGGTAAATCTGAGCAACCCATCATCTCTCCTCTCTGAGGCTAGGGTTCCTCTTCCCCACATCTAAGAAACAGACATACTACCAACCTCAGGAGGCTACTACGAGGATGAGATGAACTCATCTGAAAACACATAGGACAGTGCCTATTGTCTAATAAGGACTCAAAGTTCAATAATTCTTATTTCAAAAAAAATTTTTTTATTCTGTTTACATTTCATGAAGACAAGGGTAAAAAATAAAAATTTTTAATGAAACATACATCCATAGATTTTGGTATCTAGAGAATTGTGATTTTCTTAACTGTAGAGACTAAATATTTCATACATACTATTTTAAATTGGTCCTTATAGAAATGTGAGTTAGCACTCTAGGTTCTACTTCCATAGAAACTGGCAATATTTGAGGCTCTTGGTTTGGAATGTATCTCTACTTTATAAGTGGAATGTATGAAAAATACATTATACATATGTGTATACATATGTATACATTATATATACATATATGTAACTTTTATTAGACTTCTCAGGAAATTCATTTCAATATACAGTTATTTAAAACCTACTTTTGTTTTACATGTAGATAAACTTCTAGAATTCACAGTATAATTAGAATACTAGATGTGTATTCCTTATTCAAACAGAGACAGTATTTTTAAAAGTTGCTCTTTCTGCAGCCAACTCACAGCTATTTTAATATATATAATAGTCCAGATTATTTTTACTTCATATAAAATAAATAATGAATTTTATGTCCCTAGACATGAAAGATAGGTAGTGACTGAAGCAGAAAATTTGGCCACATGAAGCTTTTACTAATTCTACCTCCATGCCACCTTTGGTATTACCAAAGTGTGAGACCCCTCTAATCCTCCCCCCAAGTGAATTGTCTGAACAGCTGGCTTCACCCCCTTCCTTACAAAGCACTCCAGATGCACCCCCAGGGGGACTACTCAGATCTGAAATGAGCACTGGGCATGCCCCAAGAGAAAAAAACCAAGATACTAAGATGTCAACAAGGATTGTAGCTTTATCTGTAAGGTTTTATTGTTTGTTTTGACAAGGAGGTTGCATTCATGTTATATAAAATGAATTTGAACATGGCTCTCATGAGAAAGAAAAACTTTAGCTAGACATCAGAAAGAAGGTAAGATCTTTTATAAGAATGAGTGATTCGCAGGACTGAGGAATGGTCTCAAGATAGAGGGACTGCCAGTGAAATTAGCTCAGTGAAGCCACTGCAAAATACTTTGAAATAGAGAAAACATAGATTGGATGGATGGATGGAGAGAGACAGACAGACAGTGACAGACAGAAGTAGAAAACCAGTCCCACTCACTCAGCTGCTTTTTTCATCCAAAACCTGCATGTTAACTACTGGATCTAACTTCTGGCCACTGGTGAGGGTAAGGCTGAAAGAATGCTTCCCTAGCACGCAACTGTTTGGGCTTAAGAAACCCGTCTTCAATGTGTCTGCTGGGTAGACACATTTAATATACTCCCAAGCCAAGCATTTCAATTTCCAGGTCATCCTCTGCGGTGGTCACAGGAGAGCAGACCCTGAGACTACACCACAAGCTTGAGAAGAATCTTCTCTGAGGTTTTAAGATGCTTTTGGTTAGTTACTGGGTTGCTATTTTTTCTGTGCCTTTCCATCGTCACTCATCTATGGCACTTCTTGATCCCAGAGAGAAAGGGGAGGCCCTTGAGCAGGAGAAGGTGGGCGGACACTCCATCTGGCTGTGTCGCACTTGACAGTTTGCCAGGAGAGATCCCATGCTGTGCCAGAGCCTCCATCAGGCTCACTGAGTTTCTACTCCTATTTGAGACTTTTGTTCTCTAATACCCCCAGAATACAAAGGTTACATTATAGAAGTGGGGAAAGCAGGATCCTGACAGCTTAAGTGACTTCCTCTAGCTAAATGCTAGAGAGGCAGGAATTTAGGTTTTCCAGTTTTGTTCTGTGTTCTTTTGACTGGCAAATGGTTCTTAGTTCGGGGCGAGCAGGAAATCACAGATTCCTTAGAAAATGAGTTGACATTTGTGCCCTCTCTCCCTCCAAAAATGAAGTCACACAAACATTTAGGTGTAAAAGCTTCGTAAAATTTCAGGGAGCTAAGAAAACCCTTTAAAAAGCCATTAGCAGTCCATTTGGGAGGGAGGTGGTCAAAAGAAATTAGATTAAAAACTTTCGCATTAGTGGTTGAACCATATGCCTTTTGTGTAGGTGAAAAATGATCCAATATTGGAAATTTTATATGGATCTCCCTCATAACATTGCTGTCTGTGTAGATTTCAGAAATTAGACAAGGGAGAGATTAACTCTCAAAGTTTCAGGGCTTTCACCCCAAGTCCACATCTAACAGGTGAAGGAAAGGTGTGAGGCAATTAGCCTCTTGCCACTGAGCTGTCCTGGTGGTCTCCAAACTGGAGGATGTGAGTGAGAATGGGCGGGAATGGTGAACCTGGCTTGACTTCCTTCCTGTGCCCAAGGCCCTGTCTCTCTTGGTCAAAACCCAGGTGATTTCCTGTGTTGTTCCTTCACAGTACAAGCGAGGCTGTGAACACCATGAGCTTACATGGCTCTTTTTTCAGAAGCATGAAGTCATTTTGTGAAATGAAGAGGGAACCACCACGATCCGAGGAGGGACATTTGAAAACATGTGCTTTGGCATCCAGCCGGGCGTGGCTCAGCGGTTGAGCGTTGACCTAGGATCCAGGCGACCAGGGTTCGATTCCCGGTCAGGGCGCATGCCCGGGTTGCGGGCTCCATCTCCAGTCGGGGGTGTGCAGGAGGCAGCCGATCAATGACTCTCTCTCATCATTGATGTTTCTATCTCTCTCTCCCTCTCCCTTCCTCTCTCAGAAATCAATAAAAATGTATTTTTAAAAAGAAAAAAGAAGAGAAAAAAAAGAAAACCTGCACTTTGGCAAGTCAGCGGGAGGTTTCAGATCAAAAGCAACTCATTGGCTCAGTTCCTTCTAAGAACAGTTTCTCATCTGTGATTTTAGGCTGTATGCAGAGATTCCGTGTTAGAAAAGCTTGTGGGACTCAGAGGGGAATCAGAAAGAGATAAAACCAAATCTTCAGTGAATACTGTGCTCTGCCACCCAGACCCCCTCCTTCATGACTGAGCACTCAGTGCACAGCAGCCTGTTCTTGGAAACTGGCCTTAGAGGAAGAAAGCCAGAATGGGAGGAGAGGGCCGAAGTCCATGTCCGATGGCCTTTTGATAGGAGTGAACGGTACACAGGGGGGTCAATTCGGAAGGGCCGTCCCAGCTCCCTGTGAGATGGGAGGCTCTAAAGGCATCAATGGATATAACTATCTTTGCCCTTAGCATCTGATAGCCTAAGACTGCTTCTTTTATTAATAATATGTGTTATCTCATTTTTTAAAATGTACCATCAAGCTTAAAATAAAATGCAGACCTGGAAGGAATTGTCTTGTCCGAACACCTTATTTTAAAACTAAGGCAACTGCTTACCCTTTGAGACAGCATGAGGGGCCTGGAGAGCATTATGCTAAGAGAAATAAGCCAGTCAGAGAAAGACAAGCATCACATGATCTCACTCATATGTGGAAACTAACGAACAAAATAAACTGATGAACAAAGTAGATTCAGTGACATAGAAGCACGGAGCAGACTGATGAATCTCAGAGGGTGGGTGGGGAGAGATTAACCAAAGAATTTATATGCATATATGCATAACCCATGGACGCAGACAATAGTGTGGGGAAGGTGTGGGTGTGGGTGTGGGTGTGGGTGGAAGGGGGCAGTGGGGGGAAAAAAAGGACACCTGCAATACTTTCAATAATAAAAATAAATTTAAAAAAACAAGGAAACTGGAGCTCAAGAAGGTTATATGACTTATGTAAGGTCACTTGGCTGGTTAGTGGCAAAAACAGGGCTTAAAATACCATTCCTCTGAGTACATGCTTCCTCTCAGTTTCTAAATTGCCTACTAATTCGTTGCTCCTTTTCTGTGACAGATTGAAAATTCAGAAAACTAATATTGTTAGAATTTCATGCAAAAGTAAATAGGCTCTAACAAAGGGTCTTGTCAACTTTCCTATGAACAAAATCAAAAAATTCAAAGTATCAATAGGACGTGGTGCCTTCCACACATGAGCTCTTTTTTTGCTAAATTATGAAATCAGTACATTTTTCTGGATGGTTGAAATCACCTCTGTATAGAGGACTGACACCTGACTGATTAAATTTAAAAGAATTAGAAAGGTTGCCTGATTTAGCAAAAACAAAAAGGATATCCACTTAAATTTGAATATCAGAGCAACAACAAATAATTTTTTAGCATAAGTGTGCCCTGAGTATAGAGTGGGACTTATTTACACTTAAAATTTACTCCCTGTTTATCTGAAATACTTTTTTCGGCAATCCAAAGTTGAAAAGATACAAGAGAGCACAATAAAAAAATGAACAGATAAAATAAAAACAGAGAACACTAATAAAAAAGAAACGAGGAATGGAGGAAAGGATTTTGTGGATAATTTTAAACAAACTAGAGAGAGAAAAACGTTAGGACTGGTAGACACTTTTTGACCAATGAATAGAGAATACAAGTCTCTAATCCGAACTGGTCCTTAATTTCTGAATGAACACAGGCTCATTATTTAAGTGCATCCTACTAAAAGGTAGGGCCAAGAGGAAGAGGGAAAATAAAAACCACTCATAATGACACACAGTTGGCACAAAAACAAAGTTGTTATGCTCTGAAAAATCAGTGCTAGAAACAAACAGAATGCTATTAAAAACCCATGATTTTAAAAAGAAATTATGAGATATTTCAAAATACTTAGGCCATATTGACAATGAAAGTACTGTGTCAACATTCATGGGCTACAATCAAAGTAGTACTTAGAGGGGGGAAATTAGAGAACAACGAAAACAAATCATTCAAGGATTCAACACGAGACGCTAATGAATAACGGCGGCGTCAGTCCCGGACACAGGGAGAGAAGTGATGACAATGAGAATAGGAATCGGTGAGTTTGGGAACTAGAAGGATAAAAGAAGTAAAGAAAACTGAAAGTTAGTTTTGAAGAAATCCCAGGCACAAGTAATCAAGGGAAAAAAAGAGAAAAAGGAAATTCAAAAACATATAATATAAAGAGATTTATAACTATAGCTAACACAGAGATGAGACATAATAAAAATACATTGTGAACAACTATCAGCACTAAATTTGAACGTGTGGAAGAAATTCATAACTTTATGGGAATATCAAATAGTCCAAAATTGGAAATAAAAAATTGAATAAATTTTAATAAAAATCAAAGGCATTTAAATGACAATCATAAACCTTTTCTCAAAGAAGCCCCAGGCCCCGTTGGTTTTACAGGTGGGTTTTGCCAAACTTCGAAGGAACAGATACTTCCTATTTTGTGCAGGTGGTTTCAGAAAATTAAAAAAAGGGGAAACTGCCCAATTTTATAAGGCTTGTAAAATCTAAATGTTTAAAAAAGGAAGACATATACTAATTCCATATAAGACTACAAATGCAAAAATCGAAAATAAAAGGTTAACCAATAAAATCCAAGAATATATTTAAAATATACCATAAACAAGTTCACTTCATGAAGACAAAAAATGATTTGATATCTAAAAAAATAAAACAAATCTATCAATGTGATTCAACATAATGATAGACCAAAGGAGAAAAATCAGGTGATTATGTCACCTGATAAAAATCAAGTCTTTGATTTTTTCAGCTCATATGTACCAGTATGTTCTTCAAAAGGTGGAAGAATTGATCTAAGACTTACACTAAAATTTCTACGGAAAATAAATGTTCATAAATAATAAATAGCTAATGCATTTTTTTTAATGTGCAAAAAGTGAAGGGGGACATGCTCTACCAGGCATATTCACATAGTCAAAGTTATAGAAATACACAGCCAACATGACAGGCGATGGGCAAAAACTACAAGCATGTCCCTTAACATCAGGAACAAGACGGTTGTCCGCTTGCACTGCTCTTCCTCAACCTAGTACTGGAAGTCCCAGCCACAACAACCAGAGAAGAAGAAATAAAAGGCATCCAAATTGGAAAGAAAGAAGCAAAACCATCATTATTTGCAGATGACATGAAACTGTATCTAGAGAACCCTAAAGATTCCACCAAAAAACTACTAGAATGAATCACAATCAGGGACCAATTCTAGCACTTCCTGCAAAGTCTATCACTGGCTGGCCACTGTGCCCTGTCATCAGTTCACGTGGAGACAGAAAAGTGTGTACTTGTGTTGCCCCTTTGTCTCCCAGTGATAAACCCCCATGACATTTTACAAAGCCAGATCATCTGAAGAGGGAATTTGCCAACAAGGATGACAGTGCAGAAAAAAAATATGAATTAAAAGTAAATAGAGGTACACAAAAAACAGCCGACTGTGGAAATGCTGAGGCCACTGCCATTTGACAGAGCCTAGGTGTCCAGCCAGAGGGGCTCAGTGAAGGTGAACTTGCCCATGTGAATGACAAGAGTGGTGGTGACAGAGGATGAAGGTGCCCCAGAGCGAGTGAGTCCAAGAAAAAAAACTGACTAAAAAATACTCTCAAGATTTATTTTATAACCTTGAAAGCAAAGAGGATAATTTTTTTCCTCAAAGAAAACTCCAGGTTTAAATAGCGTCACTGATGAATACCTCTAAAATTAATACCAACCTTACATAAAATATTCCAGAGAACTGGAGAAAAAAGAAACTTATTTTAGGAAGTAAAATCTAGCCTTCATCATAAATCCTGATAAGATGGTAAAATATAAGAAAATTGGGAGCCAAGGTCTAATGAACATAGGTGAAAAATTACTTAAAATATCCACAAAATGATTCCAAAATTATTGACAAAGGATTATACATCACCTTCAAGTTGTTTTTTTCCAGGTATGTAAGATTGGTTCGCATTTAAAAGTTTATCAAAGTCAAGACATTGACAGGACAAAGGGGAAAATAATATGAACATCTCAGGTGCAGAAAGGCATTTGATAGAATTAAACTCCCCTTTGACCGAAAGCTATAAAATGTTAAGAGAAATTAAAGGAGATCTAAGTAACTGAAAGAACATATTAGGAGACTAGTATGCTAAAGAGAAATCTCTCCCCAAATTGACATAGATTCAATGAAATCCCAATCAAAATTGCATCAGATTTTTTTCCCACAAGTGGAAACTGAAGCTTATTATAAAATGGAAATGGAAATTAAAAGGACCAAGAACAGCCAAGACATTCTGGAAAAAAAACACATGCAAAGTTTTAGAATTTACATTATCAGATTTTAAGACGCCTCAAAAACGTACAAGAAGTAAGAGCGTAACATTGATGCAAGAATGTACGGACCAGTAGAACAGAACAAACTGAAACCACAGGGGGATGGATACCTTCACACACCCAACAGAACAGCTGAAACTGAGATGTCAGACACCACATTTGGGGAAAATGTGAAGCAACTGGAATACTCATAAGGCTCTGGTAGGAGCTCAACTACTGTGAAACAATATTTGGGATTATCTACGAAAGATGGTCAACTGCCTACTTGTGATCTAACAGTTCCAAATATACCCAACTATATCTGTACATTCACCAAAAGAAGGGTACAGAAAGTTTATGGCAGAACTATTTGTAACATCGTGATAGAGAAACACTAAAATTAATCCACTCACTCATCAATCGGGATAAAGTGTGGTGTATCCATGCACTGGAATGCGATATTGCAATGATGAAAGTACATACTGTGAAGGTTCTCACGAGAAGCTCAAAACCAAACATAACTAATCTATGGTGCTAGAAGTACAAATAGTAAGTACCTCTGTGGGGTAATAACTGAGGAGAATGAGAGAACATTTGGGGGTGATGTTAACGTTCGTTTCTTGATCCGTGTGGGTGGTTAGAGTGTATACTCTGCAAAAACTCATTCATCTCGCATTTCTGATCTTGGCACTTTCCTGTGAGTATGTCACACTTTGATAAACTGATTACTTATAAAGAAGCACAAACTTCAAGAAAAGGTAAAAATAAATTCAAAATGTATGCACTTTGAGATGACAAAAGGAAATTTTCTGACAAGCCATTCCAGTGAATCATGTGTAAGCACACACACATGCACCTCTGTGCACACACATACAATACGTCTGCAACCTTCATGGTACAAACATTTGGGCCACTTACTTTGAGCCAGACCTCACGCTCTCTCTCCAGGCTACCCTCGCTGACATCATCCCGAGGTCTGTTTCCACTGGGGACACAGGGAAGCCAGCCAGGAAGGGGGAGATGCTCTGGTGAATCTGGACGGTGCGATGTGCAAACCTGAAATGCAATTGCAACCAACAATCATATGTGGAGGGTGAGAGATAAGACAAGGACACTCTCCAGCTCAAAGCCAAAGTCTCCCTCTCTTTCTGAGTGGCTGATGATCGCATTATTGGCACAAAACATTCCCCAACATAGAGAAATGTCTCAGCGCTCTCCATTAGCCTCCAGGTAGAACCTGCCTGGGCAGAGAAACACACATGCCAACCCTCAGCCCACAGCTGACCAGGGGATCTTGCCCAGAGAATAGTCCTGGCGCATTTCAGGCAACTGCCTCTGGGATTAGCCATGGAAGCCCGTTCAGGACAATGGTTAGATCTTTACCTTGCAGGACCTACTGGCCCCAGGAGAGAGGCTACTGAGTTAGGGAACTGCTGAACATTCAGATGGGTCAAGGAGCCAGAGATGGGAAACTCCAGGAAATATCTCCCACCTCACTTAGGGAACACAGGCAGACTAGATGAGAAGCCACTTGAGAAAGCTGTCACTTACTCAGAACCTCCCAACGTTCCTGGCTTCTTGCCTTTTGGCCACCAGGACTCTTGAGAAAAATGCCAGAATTGGGCTGAGGGAGTATGGCAGGCATGGCTAGTTGCCTGCCCATATTTATTTCCATTACTTTCATATGAACAAACTCCAGTTCTGTTCCAGGGGACAGTGTATCTCGGTATAAAGGCTCATGTCCTCAGGGTTCCTTGCAACTAAGGGTGATTAAGTGACCTGGACCTGACCAGTAAGATGTTGGCAGGAGTCTACAGTGTTGAACTTCCGGAGAAGCTGCCATTTTCCCAATAAGAAATAGGTGCTAGCACACACCTGTTTCCCTTCTTCCTGCTTGAAATGCCTACTGCAAGCCTTGAGGAAAAGCAGGCATCTTAGCAGCAGGAGGAAGAAAGTTGCAAGCCAAGGATGCAAAGAACTAGACCCCAGAAGACACCTTAGTCTATGATGAGTTTCTGGAACTGGAGCAACAAGCTTGGTTGGTCTCTCAATCTCCTGGGGTGTCTCAAGTCTAAAACCCAGTGATTCACGCTGGCCTAAAATAGTGCTAAATCTCACTTCTCTTGGAAGGGCTGTATTGCCCATTGTTATGATGAACAGAAGAGTTTATTTGGCAATGGACACACCTGGAAGAGTAGCCAACAGCCTAGTTCTTAATCTGCTTTTCAGTATTCAACTATAATTCATAGAAGTCAGTCTTTAGAGTCATCAGAGGATCTCCTAGTTATTTAGATGGATATTCTAGAAAAATTATATACAAAACATTTGTCCTTAGTACTAACTCTAGAGTTTCTTCAATAATAAGAAATCTTTAAATCAAATTATACTTTGCTCTTTAATATATATTTTAAATTTTATTTGATCTTTAAATCATTGCATTGGATGCAAAATGATTACTATACTCATTTTATGTATGAGAAAACCGGGGCCCAGAGAGGTTAAGTGACTTGTTGAACATCACTTAGTAATATTGGTGGGTCCGGTGGTGTAATCCAGGCATTCAGACTCTTTTCTGCTGCTTTTTCTTCTTTTAAAATAAATTCTCTCAAACACAAAGCCCAAGGGTAATTTCTGATATGTGTACTTCTAAGGTTAATTTTGAGGTGGTTTTGTAGACCTGGAAGCCAACCATTGCATAGCCAAAGTTCCTAGATGAAAACTGGCGAGAGCACGAGGCCGAGGAGGGAATGAGATCCGATTGCCAGTCTAGAAGCTTTTCACTTAATGTTACCTTATTCTGAGTTTAGTAAGGGCCAAACCTAATGTCAAAGTTAGGAGAAATGTCACTTCACAACTTTCTCCGACTTGGCTCTTCTGGCTTAACTTACCATGGAACGAGGCTCCCCTGTTACCAAGGAAACAGGACACTTGTTCTTGTCTTCATGAGCGGAGGAAGCTTGGGTAGCCCACTGATCCAGGTATCCGTCGGGAGTAGGGAGGCCGCAGTCTATGAGGCTGGTTCCCTTCTCAAAAGGCTCGCATATCCCATCTCCCTTAAATACATAGCACAGGCTCGGCTCTCCTGCCAAAAAATATCGCATGACATTTGAAAATGTGTTTTAATATATGTCATGTAAAAATAATTACATTTTTTCTCCAGCCCACTAGAGAATCCCATAATTGATAGTCTAAATGCTCACCCCAAACATGCAGACCACACACACACACACACACACACACAATTATTTTCCATTGGAAAGTGGTAGAATCCACCTACATAATAAAGGTATAGAAAGGAGTGGGAATGAAGGAGAAGAAACAGGGAGAAAAAGTAGCTGTGGGCTGGATGTAGAAATAAATTTTAACGACTAGTTGAGTAAGATACTTGGGGGAAGCTGGGGATAAAAGAAGAAAGAGAGTTTAAATAAATGGTATAATGTTTTAGGTATTTGGGTCCCCTTCATAGTTTTTGAAATAGTAAAGCATTTGAGAGACTGGCTTTCAATTACTTTTAGCTGCTAAATTGTGTGTCTTTAACTCACTATGCATCTGATCTGAAATTGGACAATTTGGGCTACAGGTTTATAAGGGCTACTACGTATTATTTCTTTTAGTCTCACAGCAACCACGTGAGGTTTGTGTTTTTTGTTTGTTTCATAAATAGGAAACCTGAGTCTCAGTGATTTTAAGCAACTTGTCAAAGTCCCTTGACTCATACGCCATAGAGCTTGGATTTGAGCCAAGCTTACAGAATGCAGGTTCAGGGGGCTCCCCATTACTCCACGCTGCCTCAAGCTCAGACAGGACTGCCTTCAAGAGCAAACAGGTAAGAAATGAATACTCAAAAAAAGAACTATTGGGGTCATAAATTGAGCTTGTATTCTCTGGACACATCCCATATTGCTCATAGAGCTCTCTGACCCAGTGAATAGTACTCAGTTGTCGCTACGTAAACTAGCCTCAAATGTAGAAAACTGGGATGAAGTTATAAAGCCATTTATTAAGTTCCACTACATTTTCTACCAAAATTTGGGACTATTAATATTAGCAGCACAATTCTAATTTTGCACTTCTACTTAAAATAACTGGACGTGAAAATAAAATCATGATTCAAAATAAATCAACCCATAGGTACACATTTGATCACATCATTACTGAAATGTGCCGTTGCTATACCAATCCTTTTATTTTTAATTCTTCACAGCAATACCACAGGGCTGTTCCAGTAATTTTCACTGTTCATCAACATGTGTTTATGAATCATTTTCCTTAGTAATTTATTCAAACCTAAGACCCTTCTGTGGTAAATTGAGCTTTACTTGCCAGGAAATAAGCCACTGCACTGTTCCGAGGACTTGGTTCTCGGCCTATTTGGGGCCCTAAATTCCTGCATTTCATTAAACCCATGGCCTGTTCAAATCACTACCCAAAGCCAATATATGTGTATTTAGAATGACTTCCCATGATGATTCTTTCTCTCTCATAATAAAGATATATGTAACATGTACTTATGTACATAAATATGCATATATTTTAGATGTATATGTACACATATATGTATATCTGAATATGTGCATATATTTTATAATGTATATGTTTATAACAGATATGTATTTATCCTGTTTTTCTGTTTATTAACCAGTGACTGTTTCTTCTTGTTTCTCTCTCTTTTTTTTATTTAACCACTTTAAAATTTTTGCCTCTGTCTTTTTCAAATCCACCTAAAAATTAACAGACACTTTTAAAACATATTTCACGATAATTCCTTCAAACCTAACCTTTGGAGAAATGATCAGGAGGCCTATATGCTTAGCCTGCTATAAATATACCACTCACTAAGACAGATGTCTAACTGTGGACTATATCGTTTTTAACCTTACCCTGTAAAGTTTAGGGATAGTCTTACTGGAGTTAGAGCCTGAGGAAATATAAGCCCAACTTAATGGGATCAGATGTGATAGCAACCAAGTGGGGTTGGCTCTGAAGTGAAATGAGATTTGAGCTGCACTGGAGAAGGCACAGTGTCTGGGGAGAGGGAGGGAGGGGGGGAAGAGAGAGAGAGAGTCTTGTGTGTTCAGTGTAAGCCCTCTATGTACAACAAATAGAAACAATGCAAACAGAGGTGGGATTAACAAATACTTGTGCACAGAAGGGGGCAGGTAATTGGTTCGGCGTATTCCGCACAGGCAGGCCACATCTGGAGTACTGGATTCCTTTCTGGGCATTGACCACATGAAGCATGCCAGGTTAGGGTAAATGGGAAAGGGTCTGGAAACCTGATCCCACGAGGGGATGTTTGGATTGGAAAGGACAATAATGAGGAAGCATTTCAAATATCTGAATGGTAGTCAAGTCAAACAGGGGAAAAAATCCTCTGTAGTTTCATAGCAAGAAAAAAACTCTTGACTAAGCACTAGGAAAGCTGAGTCCCAGGCTGGCTCTGCAAGGAACTTGCTGTCATGCTACAGATGAGTCGCTAAAATGCTCCAAGCCTCAGTTCCTAACCAGAAAGGAGAGGAGAATTTTATGACAGATAAAGCCCTTTTTAAACAGAGCGGTCTGTTTCAAGGGGCATTCTTCACTGCTGGACGCATGGAAGCAGGACCTACATACAAGAGGCCCACCTCTCAGGAACCAGTGGAAGGAAGCTGGACTTAGTCACTGCCGGCCTGTGTGCAGGCAGGGAGCAGGTGTCTCTTAGGCTCGCTCGTGGTACTTGTGCACAGTGACTATTTTTTGTTGGATGGATGGAAGACTACTTACGATTCTACTCTAGAGAGCAGGGGCACTTGTGTGTTCTGTACAGTACTTCACCCCTTAATACATTCCACCTGATTATAATCATAGCCTACTTTATCTTGAGATTTAGAGACATTAAAATATTTTTAAATGCACTGCTGCTTAAAATAACTTTGCTGAGTGGTGATGTCCCAGAGAATCACCTCAGTGTATGCAGATGGGAATGGGAAAACAGTCCACTTCTAAGAAGCCTGCTGATGACGATTTTAATCAGAATTGGGGGAAGGGGGCCAGGAGGCTTCTCTGAGTGGCAGGGGTCTAGAGTTGAAGCCATCCCTTTCTAACTCCTTACCAGCGAATCTCCAAGGTTAAGAACGGTTATGACCTGCTGTCATTCTTCATGATCTTACCTGCTCAACACAGCTCTCCTTTTGGCTTAGAATCATCCCTTACCCTATTTTTATGCAGCATCCATAATGATTGAGTCACTTAGCTGGCATTGGTATTAGACCTGAGGACCCAGGAGAAATCCTTGGTAACATTAATCTAGGTGGCAGTACAACCTAGTGGTTTAACACACAAATTCTAGAGCCGTACTTCCTTGGCTCAAATCCTCACGTCACCACCTCTAGCTGTGTAAGAGAAGGTCCCTGTGCCTCAGTTTAGTGACCTCATACTGAGAGTAGGGATTAAATGAGATAATGTATGTGAAACAATTAGTGCCTGGCACACAACAGACCCATCAAATGTCTCTGTCATTATTCCTATCATAGCTAAGCTATGTGTTACAAGATATCAAGAGCTCAAAAAATAAGATGTGGGGATACCTCTAAAATTAGTACATGTGTCTCTGCAGGTGCTCCTAAACTCACCTACACAGTTGAAACCTTCCTCTAGGTTACATGTCCTTGAGCAGCCGTCTCCACTCAAAAGATCTCCATCATCACACTCTTCTCCCAGGTTCCTAGACGGTAAAAATAGATACATACATACACGCAGAAAAATTTTTTTCGTTATCACTACCATCATTTTAACTTCTTAAAACTCCTTTTGGTACATTAAAAAGTGCATCCACTTACACATGGAAAATAAAGAATAACATAAATGAACACAAATAGACTCATAGATACAGAGATCAGGCTGATAGTTGCAAGAGGAGAGGGATATTGGGGGGCTGGGTGAACAGGGGGAAGGGAAGGGATTAAGAGTACAAATTGGTAGTTACAAAATAGTCACAGGGATGTAAAGTACAGCATAGGGAATATAGTCAATAATATTGTAATAACTATTCATAGTGCCAGGTGGGTACTAACAATATCGGGGGCGGGAGCACTTTGTAAGTTAAATAATTATTTGACCACAATGCTGTACACCTGAAGCTAATATAAAATAATATTGAATGTCAACTATAACTTAAAAATTTAAAAACTGCAAGCTGGCAAATAGTGGGAGCTAAGAGCATGCTTTCACACACAAAACAAAATTAAGTATACAGACATTTATAGAGTTAAGCAATGACTGTTGATTGGTGTGTCCAGTGGTTTGTGGGAATTCCTCAAATCCAAGTATCTCATGGCTCACAAACATCTAGAAGATCCATGAGGGGTCCCAATGGTGTTTCTAGTAAGTGGTCTTAAGCTAGAACATGCCAACCAGCCTGTTATGAATGAAATCTGAGAAATAGTGGATTTGGTGAGGAGGAAACCTGCCTGACTATGTGTGGTTTTGTTTTCTGTTCTTTTTATCTTTTTATATTTCTTTGTTTTCACAGTTTTGTTCAATCTATATGCAGTTGTTGTTAAAGTTAGGATTTTGTAGAACTGAAATCTGTCTACGTACAAAAGACTCAGCGGCCAACTGCAGCCTTCCCTCAGTCCAGGCATCTACAGCTCAGGTCCCTGTCCTTGCTCTCTACTACTACCTGGTGGCAGCTAATAAGTATTGCAGGGGAGAAATGAATACAGGATGGGGCAAGAGTAGGTTTATAGTTGTTTGTATGGAAAAGAAACAATAATTAATAAATAACGATATAAGAATAAACTCTGTTTTTCACGTACTCACAACTGTAAACCTACTTTTGTCCCACCCTGTACTAGGAGAGGAAAAATGTCATTTTTCTTTTGAATCCCTAAAGCTGATACAACGAATGACTAAATTTGGACTAAGGTGAGGAAGTTAGTTTAGAGTGACGGGTACATGAAGCATGTTATGGGAACAAAATATATAAACCTGTGCTAAAGCTACTTTGACATAACTAAGATTCAGCCATTGCCAAATGGATTGAGGGTTACCATTGTTTCCGACTCTTCATGTCAAAAATGGAAACACATTTTAACTCAGTAGGTAAAGGGTTTTGGAATGCTAACGTTTTTCAAACCCAGGACATCACTAGTAGCTATAACCATTGTTTAAAGTATACTGCCTCATGGGGATGGAGTGAAGATTAAATAATTAGACGTGAGAATGCTTTAAAATAAATTATATTTTAAATGGTAAGTTGTAAATGGAGAAAAGAGATATAAAAATAACAGAATTGAAGAAAACTTCAGATTGTTTTCATCTTGGAGACCATCTTTACAGTTAATATAAGCATACTGCGTATCATCTCATGCGCTGCTGAGATGAGGCCTTAAAAGCTACCCACACACCCGAAATCAGCCCCGATATCTCAGTATTCTGGAGTGAGATCAAAACAAAAGTGGGCCCCTCCTAAACTATGCAGAAAGGTGAGTGACCTCGCAAGATCATTACCAGATCCTAGAGTGCCCTGCCACTTACTTCTCCAAAACAAGTCGAGCTGAAACTTGAGGCTGACACTCTGGGTCAGAGCAGGGCAGGGCTTCTTGCTCTCACATGCCCGTCACACAGTACTCACCTGGCCACCTTCCCATCTCCACAGTAAGGAGCACCGTGGACGTGGCTCAGAGGGGGCGAGGCTTCTCCCAGTTCTGCTCCTGACACAGCTTGGACTTGGTACTGATACACCTGCCCAGGTGTGACTTCCCTGTGGAAACCAACGGGCCGTGACTACCACATCCAGAAAGTGCAGGAGTTTAAAGAAAATGTAATGGGGAACCCGGATGTCAAACATATGCCCCATTTTCTGAAACAAAGGCCCAGGCATGCGGTCTCCCACAGCAGCAGGATCTGTGCTCCTAGTGCGTCCACATAGTGACGATGCAGTAAATCATGGCTGAACTAATTCTGAACTAACTAACAGTCCTACAAAATCTAGGAGGGTGGTATTTCCAGAGTATCTTTACCATGTTGAAAAAAATCACCAACTACTGAAAAAGTAGTGTATTGGCAAAGTAATCAAAGAAACTGCAGATGAAACTTCAGAGTTTGGGCTCAGCAAGGCCCTTTGTGACTGTGGATTATAGGTTTTTGTTTGTTTTTGTCTCTCAAGAAAATTCTTGCTGGGGGAGACTGAATCCACAGGGGAAAGAGCACTGTCTCTTAGGGAGAGAGAACACCTCCCATCATCGTTTTGGGAATGCAAGAAATTCCATAACTAGAAATGTGTTCAATTACTCCCCACCTCCAAACCTGTCAAAATGCACATATACCAGGTGTGGAGTTTTATCAGTTGGCAGCAGGGATGGACAGAGTTTGCCAGACTCTCTCCAGAGTCCAAGTCCACTGATCAGGTAGAGAGCACAAGGGATAGAACATTTAGAAGGGGTGGGGGCTCGACAAGGTGGGGCTGCTGGTTCCAAAGACAAATTCTTCTCTCATCTTAATTTTGTCTAGTGCCTGCCCTGGAAAACTACCGTCAAACTCTAGGTGGGATGGGAGTGCCTTCAGAGGACAGGATCTCAAAGGGCTGCGGGGACTGCCATGAGCGGCCACCGTAAACCTCCTACCAAGACCTTCTCTTAGCTCCCAGACTCTTAACTCAACCACAAAGCTTCACTCTCTCACTTGATGCTGCCACCAGCAGACAAGAAATGTCATGGGGTTTCAAAAACACCTTTAAAAGCCTCTGTACTGGCTTTTAGTTATTTTAATAGGAAAGACACTTAAATATTAAGGACTTTGACATTTCTAAATTAACTGTCTCTGGGGAAGCAGTCTTCTCGTGAGAGTGCCAGGCAGTTCAAGAAGGCGGTCTCCGCAAAAAATCATGAGGTAGGAGAATTTGTCTTTGGCGATACCAGCCTCTGGCTCTAGACACAACTCGTTTAAGCCAATGACCTCATCTTAGTCTGTGTCCCCAGCGCTGAGCACACAGTGCTGGGAACAGAAGAGAAATAGGGGAGGGGAGGGGAGGGGAGGGGAGGGGAGGGGAGGGGAGGGGAGGGGAGGGGAGGGGAGGGGAGGGGAGGGGAGGGGAGGGGAGGGGAGGGGAGGGGAGGGGAGGAGAGGCGGAGGGAGGGAGGGAGGGAGGGAGGGAGCATGAAGCACACATCATGGGTGAGTCAGACACCACGTAGGGTCTCAGGACAGCTAGCTTCCTGACTTAGCCGTGGATGCGTGGACTATACCCTCCGAGTGCCACAGGAGCTGTGGCAGACTATCCGAAAGTTTCAGCAAAGGATCAGAAGGTAAACTGTGACACCAGATGGGACTGCCTGACTCTGATCAACTTGTGTGTGGCAATTACTTTCAGTCCAACGGAAACGCCTCACACGCTAACCTCCTTTCTCCGTAATCATCGCGATGGCCTCATTGGTCAGGACAGCTGCTTGTCCCTTTCTGGGAAACATTTTCCTTCATCTCAGATATGCCACTTTAGAATAATACCCCCTCTGAGATTCTGAACCTCTCTCCAACTAAGGGTATGTCAGAGTGTGAAAAAATGGGGGGGGGGGGAACAAAACCCACTCCCCAAGCCCCAGGAAGCACCATGGTGTAGAAACCTCTACTGCCCAACTCACGTGTCTGTGAACTTCCTGTGAGGGTGCGTCACCACCATGGGTAAGCCACTGGCAAACGGGGGCTCCCGGAGAACCTGGTACCTCACAGGCCTGCAGCCAGAGCACAGGGGGCTGTGGGGCTGAGACGTCAGGAGAGCCGCGTCAATCTCCATCCGCTCGTCGAAGGTGTAGACCTTCACCCCCAAGACCTTGGCATCCATGTGCAGTTTGATGGTGAGCGGGGTGTCGCAGAATGTGTCTAGGGGTCCCAGGTGCACAGACTTCTTGTGCTCCAGCAAGATCTCCGTGTCAAAGAGCGCCTGGGAGGAGGCCGTGGAGATGTAGGTGACCCACAGGGTGAGGGTGTCAGCTTGGACCGGGTGCTGGAAGAGCAGCTCCAGGCTGCAGCCTTCTGTGGGGCAGGGGACCGTCATGTTCATGTGGTACAGGTGGAGCTCTGGACTCCAAGCCTGCAAGCTCGGCTCACAGGGCTGGTCCACGTCTGGAGGCCCTGAGGGAGATGGACAGAAAGACGGACATGTCAGGCATGGCCATTGTAAGTCTGCAAGTGAGCAGCCCACAGCAGCAGCCAAGAAGAAAACTTTGAACTAATTCCTGCAGAAGCTGGTCAGCTCAGTGGGTTAGGTCTCGGGTACTACTGAGGACTCAGGTGTAACAATTCACAAGGACTTTGTAAGCCCCAGTTTCCTCATTTATAATATAAGTACTGTTTAACCCCTGGCTTACTAGTTAGTGTGGAAGATTTATACAATGCTCCAGAGGAACCTTTGCAAACTACATTGGCAAAAATAGAACAACTCAGTCCTTCAGAGTTTGGAAAATAAACAATAGGATAAATCCGGAGGAAACAAGTTCAAATGTACGTGTGTGTGTTGTGTGTGGTGTGTGGGTGTTACATCTGGTGGGCCTTACCGGTTTTTTGCCTGCACTGTGAACGCATTCATTAACTCACTCATTCAACAAAAATGCGCTGCATGCCTCTTTCACGCCTGGCACTAATCTAGGTATTGGAGGTAGAGTATCGAACAAGGGAGATAAAGGCCTTGCCCTCACATCTTACAACAGGGTGACAGGTGCAACAATAAATAGGTAGAAGGTAGAAGGGCAATTCCGTGTGGTAACGGCATCTTTGAAGAAAAATAAAGGAGCATAAGGGTCATGTCCCACACAGCTTATGGAGTAGTTTTTAGGATCTTAATAAACATAAGAAAAAGAGAAAGACTGTGATTAGGTAAACACTGGTGACGGCGAGGATGGAAGAGCCAGGGCAGTGGTCGGAAGGTGCTAAACCTCATGTAACCGCATTTTCTGGACCCGAGTTGGGTAACGTTCATGCTCTAATGTGTCCTGGAGGCATGTGAGTGAATATGTAGCTGAGGAGTTGGGGGACAGACAGAAAAAGGAACAGCTAAAAACATTTCCTCTCTCCTAGAGCCCCGCTTAGATCATAAGCAAAGCACAACCAGTACCGGCGATTAATAGACTCGTAAAATGGCAAAAAGAGAACGCTCTGCTTGGAAGCCCCGGCCCAGCCCACGTCCACCAGGCTGGCTCGGCCGGTGCATGAGTGTCCCCTGCAATGTGTTCTCCACTCTCCCTGGTGGAGAGGAGGGACAGGTCGGCCCGCACTATGCTGTGGCGAGGCTGCTCCATGGGCCACAAGCGCCTGGAACACCGCACGCCTGAGCTGTTCACCTGAGGTCCCCTCCAGCTTCAGCTGATGCCCCGTCCCTCTGCCCTCTGCGCCGACCCCTGCCTCACCCCAGCCACTGGGCCTCCAAATTAAGCACGTGTGGGCATCTAGCACACAAAGGTACCAGGCAGAGTGCTCCCCAGAAAATCACACACACTCACATGCACACTCACACACACGTGTGCACTCACATTCGTGCACACACTTGCACACACACGCCACCTCTCCATCTTTCACACCACCCCCCTCCCATTCTCAGCAGCCACCAAGGCTAAACGAGAAAGCCACGGTCCTTACCCACTGCCTCCTCTGGAGTCCAGTACCCTGAGGAGTCGCACACCCGCCCGGAGGAAGCCGCATGCACGTACTGACGGAACGTCCCATCCTCTGTGCAGGCGCCACACACGCTGCCCGGGGCCCTGGGGAGATGAAGGGGGAGGTGGGGAGACTCCATCAGGTGACTTGGAGAGACAAAGTCAGGAGACCTTTGGGGGTGGGGGGAGTGGCAATAGGTCATGAGACCCTAGGGGGTAATGGGGAACACAAGTATTTCTCATCTCATTTCCACCTCATCTTTGTAAAATTCATAGTGACATGAGGAATCTCAAGGTTATGAAGCAGAAGAATTTAAGTCCTAAGGGAGGCCTGTGGAGATGAAAACGGGCACCTTCCATCCCCAAGCATTCAACACAAGAGAATGCATCCGAGTCTTCCACCACAAAACTCATCCCCACCTGACTCTCAGTAAGTCACCCGAAGACCCTTGCATTCCCCCAGCTAAAACAGACACCAACTTTCAGAGTAAACTTTTCTGACGTATGTGGGCTTATGTTTAAACTCCCTACTTTCAATCACATACATAAGAGGCCTATGGAAGGCAATGGCCTGGGCTCTCCATCGCCTGGGGCGAGACAGCTGAATTCCTTACCATGACCCAGGGTCCTTCACAAGATACCTCCTTCACGAATCTTATGTCCTCATTGCGATGAACTAACCACCCTTCCACAAACACATCCTACCCTTAGCACAGCCTTTCTAAGCCCCTCTGTTTAGCAAACTCCTACATACCCTTCAAGGCCCATTCAAATGTAACCTTGGCAGTGGCACGTAGTCTGACTCCTCTGAGTGGCCTGCACTCTCTCCTCCGGGCACCTCCTGCACCTTCTGGCTCCTGTCCTGGGGCATCGCTCTGGGTAGTGAGAATCCCCACCCCACTCCTCCCCCTTTGCCTGTGAGCAAGTCCAGACGGAGCTCTGTTCTTTCTACGCCCAGCAGTCCCTCTAGGGGGGGTTTTTTACGGGCATCCCTGAGACCGTTCACACAACCTGGGAAGAACTCTTCAAACACCATATCTGGGGTAACTGGGAAAAGCAGGACAACAACAGCTAAATAGCAAGGGGCAGTCCCTCCAGGAGGTTCGTGTCTGATACTCTGAATCTCTTTAGAAGCCGGCTGTGAATCACACATCTGGAAATGGAGGCACTGAATCAAGGTCTCGCAACACGAAGGGGGAAAAGTAATATCCGGTAACAGCCTAGAAAACTAATATTGTTCAAGAGGGGTCATAATTACGCTACAAGCCCCACATACCTGGCATGGCGCCACAGGGTGCTTTTCATAAATCATTGGGAATCCCTGTAAGAAGCCTGTTTATAAATGAGCACACTCAGGCTCAGGGAGATTAAGTAAATTGCCTAAGGTCACAACAAGTTCCTCAATTCCTTTGAGCAAGTTCCCAAACACCATGAAGTGTCCGGCACTCTGGCAACGGAAAGGTGTCATTGGCTCCGACCTCGCCCAGCCGGCACTCTCATCTGCGTGGACACAGCTCCAAACCGCATTTCCCTGATGCACTCGGCCCTTCCGGGGCGGCTGCCGAGTGCGTGGCCGGGCTCCTCGCTGACCTAAGGGCTGCAAATATCTACTGGGGAGGAGTAAACAGAACTCCCAGCGTGACACAAATCGCCGGGTGCGTGACGTGCGTCTCCCCGGACACACGTGTGGGGAGGCCTCAGCGGGCGGCCCACCGGGCTGGAAAGAGGAAGCCAGTGTGGCCGCTTCTGCCAACAGCCTCGCAGCAAGCCAGCACTCATGTCTGCTTGATCGCAACATTTGTACCAGAGCGAGGACGGAAGGATTAAATTTTTCACATGTGTTACATAAACGGATGTAAAACCCTGCTCCGCACATGTCCACGGGGGACTTGCTGCTCGGCCTGTCCGAGCGGAGCTGCGCGGGTGTCTTCAGCTGCGGGCCTGGGCTGGCCCCATGAGATGCTCTGTGCCTCAGTGTCTCACCCATACAGCAGCAGCGTGCCTACTGCAGGGGCTAAAGAAGGGACGTGCAGACCACAGCCGCTCCGGTTCCCGGAACACGGCGGCAGGCCTGGAAAGCAGGGATCCCGCGCGGGTCACGGATGGGGTGCTGGTCTTTCTCCTTAAAGCACATTCCCCCATCCGCCCACCAACTGTCAGATGTCATTTTTTTCCTACCTTCTCTCCTTTGGGCAAAAGTTACCCGGGTGCTCATTTACACCAATATGCAAAGGACAAATAAAAGCTAATCTTAGATACGATGACTCTCTTCAATAGATGCATATTAGGTGTCTACTGCGGCAGGACCAGAGGCAAAGATGCAAGAAACAGATGCTCCTGCCCCCAAGGAGCTGCCAGCTGATGACAACTCTGCAGGATGGCAGCCATAAGTGGGGCAGGCACTGGGTACACCAGGAGACAGAGAGGGCACCAGAAATGCCCACATGATCCAAGTAAGCCCCCCAGCTCCCAGCTTGTGGCAGTGGGTAGCCTGCCACCCACCCCCAGAACCGACGGGAAGAGCACAGCTCACTTCCCTTCCCCCAAACGCCACTGTGCAGGAGCAGCCTGGGCACCACCTTACACTGAGGAGAGGGGCTGGCCCAGCCAGGTGGCGAATGCCATCTCAGCCTTGTCAGTTCACTTTCATCCTATTTGCCAACCTCGTCACAGCTCTCGGCAGCCTACCAGACATGACATTCTGCGGGAAACACCTGCCAGGCCCCTCGCCAAGGAGTGAGCAACAGGCCAGGAGCCACTGGGCTTCCAGGGGAGCCCATGAGCTCTGCCGCAGAGAAGGGAAGCGAGAGGGACGAAGGAGGCAGCCCTCAGCAGTGGCTCATGTTCACACTTCCCAGCTGGGG
Organism: Miniopterus schreibersii; assembly: GCF_964146895.1. Classification (NCBI taxonomy): domain Eukaryota; kingdom Metazoa; phylum Chordata; class Mammalia; order Chiroptera; family Miniopteridae; genus Miniopterus; species Miniopterus schreibersii. The sequence goes on along the minus strand of NC_138119.1, from coordinate 18,154,380 downwards.
TTCCCCTGACTTCACATTCTCCCCCTTGCGCACAAGATACGCCGCGGAGGAAACAGGCCGGCGTGGCCATGGCAGGGGCCCCTCTCACCTGTCATACACGACTCCACTAATCGGAGGCAGCCAGTGGATGGTGAGAGACTTGTTGGTCTGCCCGATGACCATGGGTGGGATGGGAATGGGAGTGGGCTTTCGGCTTTGACTCCACTGTTGATACACAAGGTCCAAATAGCAATGCATTCGGGCCACCTGGTTAGGGGTGAAGCTGTCAGTGCAGTTGTCATCTGCGGAGACAAGAAAGGGGACTGGGAAGATGGAGGTGTTAACCCTGCAAAGTCCACCACGGCGAGGACAAATTCTGCCTCATTCATGCCTGTGTCACCAGCACCTAACATAACACCTCGCACTTGTTAGGCTCCATAAACACCTGTCGAATGAATGAATGTATTCTGTTCCAGAAAGTATCTGTGCTGGAAATGAGAAAGAGAAGGCAGAGATTAGCATTTGCCTATCTCTAACTCGGCCATTACCTTGACGTTGGGCTGGGCCAGGGTGAGCCCAGGGGTCCCGGGCAGCTCTGAGCTGGCGGCTGCTTATTTGGGAAGCCACAAGGTGGCAGTGTTTCAGCATATGGCCTTACTACTCGGGAACGTTTGTGGACTTGCAGACACCTGCTTTACGCCCAGTGACTTTGGCCAAGGTTAGTGAGTGTTCAGTGGCGATGCTCAAGGGGAGACAAAGCCAAAATGTCAAGGAGGCAGGAGAACAGGAACTGTGTGTGGTCCCTACCTCAATTTTGGAGCAGGCAAAATCTCCCTATTAGATACTTTTTTTTTTTTTTTTTTGTAGCGTTAGAATGAGAGTTATCTTAGTTCCAGGGCCTTTTCCAACAAGAGCGTGCCAGTCAAACACTCACCCCTGCTTCTTTTTTAAAAATATTTTTATTGATTTTTAAAGAGAGAAGGGAGAGGGAGAGAGAGAGAGAAACATCAGTGTGAAAGCACAACATTGATCAGCTGCTTCTACATGCACCTCACTGGGGATGGAGCCCACAATCCCTCAGTGCAAAGGATGATGCCTGGCCAACTGAGCCACACTGGCCAGGGCTGCCCCTTTCTTCCTAGATGTTTCCTCTGCCCGCCCACTTCAAAGGTGGGACTTGAACAGCTCTGCCCTCTGCAGCGCATTGCCTGGTTGCTCTGCCCTGGCAAGGGCCACTGTGACCTTCCTGGGGGAGGAAGGGATGCTGGTCCTTATGAGTGTGATGCACCTGAATTATACACCAAGATGAGACTTGGGTAGGGATTTGTTGATAAGGGACAGGCGGGACCAGCTCACACTCCTTCCCTCCGAAGGCATGACCACGGTGCTATGGTTGATTTATTTATTTTTATTTTTTAGATAGTTCTAGAACTCATCACCAAACAAGCCCGGGACCTTATAGAAAAATTACCTCCTTCCTTCACCCCTGGAACAGGTCATTAAATCAAACCCGGCCTTAATTTAAGAATAAATGATAAATTGGGGTCCATTATCAGGAGACCGCGACTAGTATTACTTTTGGCCAGAAACAAGGGAGGTGTCAAGGGAATAGAAAGAAACATAATCCAGGAAAACAAGACCAGACAATATAGTTGTTCCTAAGGCCAGGAAGGTGGCATTTTTTAAATGAGATGGAGCCACGTGGGGGAGGGGACGTAAGCTAAGGATCAGCCCTTGGCTTGTGTTGGAAGAAGAGAATCGGATACTTTAAAATAACATAAAATGGAAAGAAAAAAAAATCCTGAGCTTAATGTGAACCAAGGCCATTTTCTTGACCAACCTCAAAAACGGTACAAAGAGCCCCCTTGACCCAGAAGCCTCTTTTCCCGTCACTATGAGGCCCTTTCAGAGTAAATGCCTTAGAATGTGGACAAGACCAAGAATGACCAAGTTGTACAGGTCTAGAAGTGTGTTTTTCTGCTAATCTCTAGTGAAGGAGACTCTAGGCAACGAGGCCGCTTAACATCTCAATATTTCTTTAAGCTCTTCAAAGACAAGAAGAAAAGACTATGGTGTGATCAATACACTTCAGGGCTCGGGCACGAACGTCTGCTTGATCAATCTCTCCACCTCCTGCACGTCCACCCTCCCAGCCCCCAAGCTCCCCCACGTCACCCTAACAGAAAGCAAGCACGTCGAGGCTGTGAAATACCTGTGTAGCTCATGTAGTTGTTGAACGGGGCCCCTGGGAAGTGGGTGACGCCGCAGGTGTCGTTGGCAGGCTCCGGGTCCTGGCACAGCTTACTCTTAGGAGTGGGGGCCGTGTCGGCGCAGAGGTCCCCGGTGTCCATGGAGGGCACAGTCTCCCTGCAGGGGTCATCACAGGATTCTCTTTCACTGACCCCTTTGAAGACGTGGTAGAGTCCCAGGACGTGCCCCATCTCGTGGATCATGGTGTTGGTATGGCCAGGCACCCCGTAATAGGACGGATTGAGGACAACGCCACCTGCAAATAGAGGGTTTGGAAAACATCTCTGAGCGGGTAAGGTGTCACAGCCCTTTGGTCCTTAATTATGTCTCCTAGTAAATTACCAAGTGCTCGATTTCAGCCGCTAAGGGGACACTTCATAACTTCCAGTGGCATCAGTTCCTGCTCTTCTCTCTGGCCACAAGCACCCTCTGAGCTCATCAGTAAACATCCCCTGCACCAGGGCGAAGGTACAGACAAAATGACACTGCGAAGGGCCACACGCTCAGCCCTGCTGCACAGCAGAATCACCCAGAGACGTGAACACACACAGATGTCCAAATGAGAGCCGGGTGAAATGATCTGAATGTTTGAGGTGACGTCCATGCCTCAATGTTTTTTTAAAACTTCCCAGGTTGCACACCATTGGTCTAGGTGAGCAATTTTCAACCTTTCCCATCTCATGGCACACGTAAACTAATTAGTAAAATTCTGCGGCAACCCCCACTGTCAGGCTGGCTGACATTAACGGAGCCATGCCCAGGCCCATCCTGAGGTACATTGTCTACTTTCACGTCCAAAACAGAGCTAGACCTCATCTCCCCTGTTGCTTTCTATCACTTCTAGTAAAAATTCTTCCAGAAATTAGACTTTAAAAGGCCGCAATTCACCTATAAAAAGAAAAGTGGTACCAGTAGTTCAATGTGCTTGAGAAAAATGCAACGTGCCACACCCTCCTCCTAGAGTCACAATGACCTGAGAATTACGTTCAACGCCCTGAAAAGTCCTGCAGCAACTTTGTTTAATCTTTGATTCCCAAACTTATGTGAACACAGACCTGTTAGGGGAAGAATACCTTTGACATCTCTGGAACACTGGACTCCTTGGAGCACAATTCATGACGCACTTCCAATGACAAAGAAAACACCCCGTCAACAGTCATTTTCTACCTGCACGTCCCACCTCCGAGCAAACATTAAGTGTCCCCTTATTCTATGGTTCATCCAGGCCCAAGTCCTCTTGTGATCTCCTCCAGTTGTAGAAGCAAGCGTCAAGGAAGGAGGGGTGACTGGGGGTGTGGCCCTGGGGGCTCCAGGAGGATACAAGGGTGGTCACTCTAATGGTGGGCATCTCATCAACCTCCAGAAGCCTCTGCCTCAGCCCCAGATGAGATGTTTTCAGATCTAAGAATATTCCTCCACAGATTTACAGTGACCTTTCAGTGAACCAGCTTATCTAGAAATGAAGGAGGAAGGAGCATAAACACGCGAGTCCTCAACACTCCCAGAAAACATCCTCCCACCGATCACTACTGGCCTGCGTAGCACTCGTGATGCGTAATCCCCACACAGGAGGCTATAGATTTAACCAGACGGCGCTTAAATTTTAATGAAAAACATAAGCCTTTTAACACACTTACTGACAGTAATATTTTTGATTCCAGAGAGATGGGACTTCCTCCCCCAAATCATCTGCACGCAACACATAGTAACCAGCTTAGATGCCATATGCGCCTTAGATAGGATGTTGCCTAATTTGGGAGGGAGTGCTGTGTGCACCAACACACATTAAGGAAAATCCCGAGGTCCTGGGCCTCTTACAGTAATTCTGCCCATTAGAGCCGAGGTTATGGAGTCACCCTGGACTGGAACTTAAGGAACTGGAATGCGGTCCTGACGCTAACTAGCTGTGGGCCCATGGCTCTGCCCTTGGACCTTCCCCCGGCCTCTCCGTCTGTAGAATGAGGAGGCTAGCCGGGCTCATCCCTAAGCTCCCTTCCTGTCCTCACCCGGGCCGCTAAGAGCTTACATGCAGCACTGCGGGAGACACCATAAATACCATGTGAAGAAATGTATGTTAGCCTGGACTGTCACCACCTCGGCCTTGTAATCTGTGTTCCAAGATTCCCATCTCTCCGTAGCCTGAGGCGAAGGGGAAAGCTGGGAGGGAGCGGCCACAGACACTCGGCTCTCAGATCTGCCCTGGGTTTCCCGGGATCGGATTCACTGCCTAGGAATCCTCCTGGCCTCCGCTCCACCACATTGCTCTCTCCTTCCTCTCTCCTACACACAGGGTCCCACACCGCTCTCCTCTCTTTATTCAACTAAGACAACCTTGTTAAATTACTAAAGGAGCCGGTCCTAATCTCTCTCACACACACACACACGTGGATGAGGGAAGAAAGATACCAATTATTTCGTGGTTTAGTTTATAAAAGTTTTCACATTTTGATAAGAATCACACACACACATTTCCTGCCGAAGCCAGAGTGAGGCATAAAGACTCGTTGCCCCAAATCTAAAGACGAATGCGAGACTTTCTTTCCATGAAGAAGAAACAAGACATGATAAATAATAAATAAAACCTGAGTCCAGCCCAGCCCGGCGTGGCTCAGCATCGACCTAGGACCCAGGAGATGGAGGTTCGATTCCTGGTCAGGGCACATGCCTGGGTTGCTGGCTCGATCCCCAGCAGGGGGCGTGCAGGAGGCGGCTGATCAATGACTCTCTCATCATTGATGTTTCTCTCTTTCTCTCTCTCTTTCCCTTTCTCTCTCTGAAATCGATAAAGATATATTTAAAACACTCACACAAAAAACAACAACAACAACAAAAACTGAGTCCACAGAACGGCAGCCCCTTTCTGCCCTCTCCACCACCTAGGTCAGACCAGGGCGGGCCTGAGGGCCTGTGATTCCCACCCTTTCAGGGGAATGTGCGCTCCTTTCCCAGGAGCGACTTCACAGGAATCAGGAAATGACACTACAATTGCTACTTTCCAGTCCTGTTTTATATTAATATTCAAACACACCGGCATCACCTTCTGACGCCACCTACGCTTTCTCCCATTTCCATTGCAGTGACGTGGTCAGGCTCTGAGGGCCCTTACGCCTCTCTCACTCGGGATGGCCTTTGGCGTTGACCGTGGCTCCTCCTCTGGCTGTGGACCCTCCTCACTGGAAATGCACTGATCCTCACCTTTGGGAATATTCCTTGAAAGCTCGTGAGGCTGTTTCCTGATCTAGTTCCATGGTAATAACAAGTTTCAGTTTCAAAGGGTTGTTACGAAGATTGGAGTGGTAATGGAGACAAATGAGCGTTTCGCTTATTTTTCAGAACACAGTAACTCTAGAGGGTACTGGACCATTTGTCACTGTTACTCTAATTATATAACGGGCCCTGGCCACACACACGCTCCTTTGCCCCACCCTTGTCGGCTCCCTCCTGACCACCTTCATTCATCAAGACGACAGAAGCTAGAATGTGAGCACAAACAGGACAGACCTTCCAAGTAAGGCCAGGCATCGCCGGGCAGAGCAGGCGAACGCGGGGCAGAGCAGCGAACGCCCTCACTCGGGAGCTCCGATCTGCCCCTGGGCTGCTTGGTTTCCACGTCGTTCTGATCCCGAGGCCCACGGGCAGCCGGGAGACAGACAAGACTTGGGCAGAGTTGAAAACAGACATGTGTGTCCATTCTCTTCTTCGACGACAGACTGGCACTTAAAAATGTCTCAGGGTAGCCTGAAATTAGTGATTCCAGGAGGAAACGACTTATTATGGGATGGGGGCTGATGGCTTCATTCTTCATGGACCTGGCTGGCAGGGCAGATGTATACGAGACACTTTTGTTCTGTAGTGCCAGCCATCTTTTCCTTCCCACCTCTCTGGTTATAGTCAATCTTTTGAATATTCCTATACTTCCTTTCCCTGATGGCCTTGGCATTTATACATTAGATACGGTCCCAGGCAAAACAAGCTCAGCTGATTAAGAGTATATTTCCACCACCCAGCAACATAGGGGCTCGAAACAGAAATTAAGTTCAACTATAGAAGATTAAATAACAGCTCCATTTCTTGCATACCTGATTGTATATACGGAGACTTGAACTCGCCACCTGCCAGCGCCACTAACTGTACATAACTGTAATATGAACGGGGCTTCCTGGATTCAGCAACTGGTGGCCATGTGGGACGCAGCTGTTGCTTAATGGACTGCCGGCGAGCCCAGCCGCCTCCGTAGAAGGACTTTCAGCCTTGATTATCAAGGGCAAGCTAACACAACAAGACAGGGTTGTTGTGTGGCCTACGGGGTGGTGCAGGGGGAGAAAGGAGAGGGAAGCTGCTGATTAAAAGATGAAATCTAAGTAGCAGACAGCCAAGCTCCCGAAGTGATGCCGTGTTCTCAGCTTCCAACTGGCTTTTCCCAGCCTTAGCGCCAGGCCGCCAGAGCAGCACGTGGCAAAGAGAACGATTCCCAAAGCCACTTCCATTAAACCAAAACACAAAACACAAAAACCCTCAGGCAGTCTGAGGAAAGGACACAAGTGGAAATGACTTTAAAACAGTTCTGTAAAACTTTTAGGGCTGAATATTATATGCCCATAAAACACGGAGGTTGAGGGCAGGTCTGCAGGTGCCTACATAATTACTTCCAGTTACTAGCTAAAAAACGGCTCCTCGCCCCAGCAGGTTTGTCTCAGTGGTTAGAGTGCCGGCCCGCAGACCGAAGGGTCCCGGGTTCGATTCCAGCCAAGAGCATGCATCTCGGTTGCAGGCTCGATCCCTGTCAGGGCGCGTGTGGGGGGCAAGCAACCGATATGTCTCTTTCACATCGATGTTTCTCTCTCTCTCTCTGAAAAGCAATGGAAAAAATATCCTCAGGTGAGGATTTAAAAAAAAAAAAACACTGCTCCTCAAAATCCACTTTTCACTACAAAGGGACAAAGCTATCAAAGTATGCGCGGGGGTCCGAGGAAGACCCGAGGAAAGTGGCAGAGGGAAACTGATACACAAGGGGAGAGAAAGAAATGGAGAAAGTTTAAAAAAAAAAAAGTCACGGGAGCTAGAAAAAGAAGCATATTTTTACAGAACCAGACCAGAGACCATTTATCTCCAGATCTTGCAATGGCTTCTTAGTTTTACAGCCTGTGGTCTCATTACGAGGAAGTCCTCATTCTGGGCAGGGCTAAACCAAGGCAGCAATGTGTAGAGGGTGAAGATTTTGCAGTCTGCTGTCTTTTTCTTTCTTTTTTTTTTTTGTCTCCTTTTATACCCTTTCAGCCTTCCCTACTTCCAACTGTCAAGCACTCGGGGCTCTCCAGCTGCTCCCACCTCATGGGAGAAAAATAATCTGATATAAAAAATGGAAGATGTTATTACTGAAGCATTAGAGACTTATGATATAATTCTTTCTTTGATTCTGAATGAGGGAAGTGCTCCACATACACACACACACACACACCCCATACGGCAGGCCAGAATTTTAGGCACTACAGAATATGCATTTAAAAATATTTTCTATAACTCATTTATTAACTTAGCATTTACTGAGCATCTATTCTGTCAGGTGCCATTCCAGGCCCCAAGGAGTCAATGATTACTGGGAAATGTTTCAAAAGAAGAGATAAAGGTTATTTATAGGTAAACAATCACACAGAAAGGTGCTTATTTACTCCATCTACTTGTAAATGCACGAACCTACCTTTGGGGAACCCCAATTTCGGGGCATGAAAATCATATCCTAGGGTGATTTTGCCCAAAATTTTCACTATCCAAGGTGCTTACCCAAGTTCAAAACCCCAAGGCACCCGGGACAAGCCCATTTGCTGAGTGCCAGCTTCTGACAATGAAATAATCTACAACAGCAGGCAGGGGGTGATTCCCAGACACAGTCCCCCGTTGTTCACGCCAGGTAGCCTGCCTGGTTAATGAGCCTAGAGTCCCTCGTACCGACACGGTGCTCTCCAGGGTGCATACCTTGCTCACTCTCCATCTCCAGGGAGAATCCCTCTGCTCTGGCGCGGTGGAGAAGACTAGTGGATAGGCGACTGGTCTCCTTTGCTCTGGCCCGACCATTTAATGGCCAGTGCACCCGAGCTCCCCTCTGTACCTCCTGTGGCCTCTCCCACCTCCCCACTGTGCTATCTGCACCTGCGCTCGCTGGAAAAACCTGGTTGAGGCTACCAAAGACGGAACACCCCGCTCTCCATGGCAGCCGTTAGTTTAGGAGGAAGGCGAGGTGTGTCCTGGGAGACCCCCTATGAATGTTCTGGGCGATGGAAAGATATCCCACCTCTGAGCTCATCTCCGCTGCTACCACCTAGCCCTGCCCTCTACGCAGCTGTTGATTCACCCTCCCCAGACAGCTGTCCCTCCAGCGTCACCCCAAGATAGCTGCTCTCCTCCGGTCCACTGGGCCCTGTGACATTCACAGGCCCTGCCCAGCCCAGAAGGGCCACCCATCACTCACTCTTTCCCTCTCTGACTGATAAGGAGGCTCCTTTTGCTTCTTAGAAGCTGCTCTGACATTGCCAGCAGTTGGACCCCTTAACACACTTTTTTTTTCTTTATAAAGGAGCCAACAACTCCCCAGGGCACTAAAAGCCTCCAGGTTGGAAGTGAGCTGGGAAGGAAGCTGTGGGCAAACCCAGGAAGGTCAGCCCCAGAAACACAATGTTCGAAACATCTACACTGTTGCTGTTATCACTGCCGCTACTAATGAAGCTAATATTTCTGAGGCCCTACTATGTGGCAGGAGATCTCATGCATTCATCTGCTTATAAAAAATTCTGCCCTGCGTTACCAACGGGATTTGACTCACTTTTGTCAAAATTATGCTAAAAGGCAGAAATGATGTTAATGGCAAAGCAGGACTACAAATTATCTTGGTCCTTTCAGGTAGTCACTGAAGCCACCGGTCATCAGAAATAGGATTCAATCTTTCAGGCTAGTGTTCCTATCTGCTAGGTCACTCAGCTGACTCTCAACATGCAGGCATCTTACATGTTGACACAAACAGATAATCTCAAGTCTCAAAAAGACTCTATTAAGAAAATCCTGCCCAGCCGGGCGTGGCTCAGTGGTTGAGTGTCGACTTAGGATCCAGGCGATGGGGGTTCGATTCCCGGTCAGGGCACATGCTGGGGTTGCAGGCTCGATCCCCAATCAGGGGCATGCAGGAGGCAGCCGATCAATGACTCTCTCATCATTGATATTTCTATCTCTCTCTCTCCCTCCCCTTTCCTCTCTCTGAAATTAATAAAGATACATTAAAAAAAAGAAAATCCCAAATGCCTTCCCTTATCACGCTATGCCAGCAGTCCGTACTACTCTACACCTAGTTTATTTTAGGTCAGTGAAATTCCTTTGTTCGGTCACAGTGATGATTGAGCAAGAAGAAATAGATACGTGCGTGAGCCATTTCCTATCGGGTCAGACCTCTCAGCTGCTCAGTCTACTTCTGAAGATCACGTTACATATTACGCTGTAGGGGGACACGGCTGTTCCTAAAATGTTTAAGAGTAAAACATAAGTATGCCCAGCTTCTTTTGCAATTCATGATGAGGCAATAATTCATGAGATAATTCTGGAAACCATTTAAGTTTAATACCCTCGCTCACGTATTCATTCACCGCTGCATTCAGGGAGCATTCAGAGCACCTGCTGTATGCCGAGGACTCTGCCTCTGCATAGAGGTCACAGGCCTTACCCAGGTTTCACAAGGTCTTCGATGCACTCGCGAGGGTGGGTGTGTGGCTCTATACAATTTTATCACAGGGATATGGTGCCATACACCAAAACACTCGGGCTCGATCCCTGGTCGGGGCACATGCTTAGGCTGTGGGTTCGATCCTGGTCAGGACGCCTACGGGAGGCAACCAACTGATGTTTCTCTCTCCCCCTCCCTCTCTCTCCCTGCCCCTTACCCTCTCTAAACATATTCTCAGGTGAGTATTAAAAAAAAAAGATCTCCCACCTGCTCTCCTTTTGTCAAAACCATAGTTATACCCCTTCCCCCGCCTCAAGCTCACCCCTAACCCCTGGCAAGCACTGACTTGGCCTCTGTCTATAATTCTGTCCTTTTGAAAATACGAGATAAATGGAATCATGCAGCATGGAACTTGGGAGATTTTTTTTCACTCAGCACAATACCCTTGAGAGTCCCTGGAGACGTTCCACCCATGGATCCTCTGTCCCTTTCTGTTGCTGAGGGGTTTCCATCCTCTACAGATGGGCTAAGGGGGTGTCAGCAGTGAGCACTGAACTCACGTTTGCCATTTCCAGTTTGAACCTACTACAAATAAAGCTGCCATGAAGACCAATGTAAAAGCTTTTTAATGGGTATATGTTTCCATTTCCCTAGGACCAATGTCCAAGAGTCCGGTGGCTGGGTCACAGGGCAGGTGCACGTCCTGCAGGGTGGCTGGGCTGTTTCCCATTCCCGCCAGCCACGCACGAGAGATCCAGCTTCCCTGTGTCCTCACCAGCACTTAATATTGTCATTATTTAAAAAATTATTAAAGTATGGTGGACATACAATACTAGATTAGTTTCAGGTGTACAATATAGTAATTCGACATTTACATACCTTACGATGTGGTCACCGTAAGCCTAGTAGAGATCCGTCAGCGTGCAAATGGGGCGCCACAGTATCGATGATATCCCCTGGGCTGTACCTTACATCCCGTGTATTTTTTATTTTAGCTGCTCTAATACGTGTGTAGTTATATCTCATGTGCTTTCGATTTGAATCTCCCTAATGGCTAATGATACTGAACATCTGTTCATGTGCTATTTCCCATCTGTATTTCCTCTGTGGTGAAATGTTTGTTCATGTCCTTGTGCATTTTCTAACTGGAATGTCTGCTTTACCGTTGAGTTTTGAGAGCTCTTTACATAGTCTAGATACAAATCCTCTGCGAGATGTGCGGTCTGCAAATATTTTTTCCAAGTCTGATGTTTCTTTGTCTGTCTTAACAGTCTTTCTTAGAAAAAAGTTTTAAATTGGGATGAAGTACCATTTATCAGCTATTATGTATATGGACGATGCTTTTGGTGTTACATAGAAGTTCACTCTTTGTGTAGCCTGCACTGAGGATTTTCTCCTATGTTTCTTTTTAAAGTTCTGTAGTTTTATTTTTTTATGTCTAAATACATGATCTATTTTGAGTTAATTTCTGTACAAGGTGTAAGATTCACATTAAGATTCATTTTCTTTTGCCTGTGGATGTCCAATTGCTTCAGCACCATTTGTGGAAAATACTTATTGCCTATTAATGCCTGTAGTATATTTAAGAATATTGCCTCCTTTATTCCTCATAGTGGTAATATATTCCTTCTCTCTTGTGTGATTTTTTTTTTCTTGATCAGTCTTTCTAGGGGGTTATCAATCCTTGCCCCTCTCTCCCCAAAAAACTTTTGGCTCTGTTAATTTTTTTCTAATTAATGTTTACTTTCTATTTTATTTGTATTTTTTCTCTCATTTGTATTACTTCGCTCTGCCTTCATTCTTTTGGCGTAATATGTTGTACCTCCAGGTCATCACCTTTTTACATGTAGGTTATAGGCTTGGCCCAGGGCACCCTGTTTGCGCTCACACCTCTTACCTGCGGCACCGAAACCTTTTGACAGGCTCTCCCCAAAGCCATGCTCTTTCTTCCCCCCCAGACTCACTTTCACAAACTTTCTTGGGGCCTCTTGCTTTTCAAACACCTTTGGGCTCCGCGTCACTTACCCAGGTGACTGAGGGCTTCCTTGTCCCAGGGCCAGGTGGCAGCACCCAGAAGGTCCTCCCTCACCGAGCTGGCGAAGTAAACGTTGAGGAAGTGCGTGCTGTTGAGCTGCAGCGTCTCCTTCAGCTCCTTCACGCTCATGTAGGCCCTGCGGAGACCCGAGAGGGGAGAGCGTCACGCCCAGGGGTCAGGGGCAGGCCGAGGGATCAGGGGAAGGCCGGGGGGTCAGGGGCAGGCCGAGGGATCAGGGGAAGGCCGGGGGGTCAGGGTCAGGCCGAGGGGTCAGGGGCAGGCCGAGGGATCAGGGGAAGGCCGGGGGGTCAGGGGCAGGCCGAGGGGTCAGGGTCACGCCGAGGGGTCAGGGGCAGGCCGAGGGGTCAGGGTCACGCCGAGGGATCAGGGGAAGGCCAGGGGGTCAGGGGCAGGCCCAGGGGTCAGGGTCCCGCCGAGGGGTCAGTACATGGAGAAGAGCACAGCGCACCGGGAACTCTGACACACCCATCCAGCGCTGCCTTTCAGGGGGATAGAGAGGCAGAGACCAAGCTGCCATGAAGACATTTGGGATGTTTATTCTAAGATCAATAATATCCCACCTTGTTAGCACTCTAATATTTATACAAATACTCAATATTCGACATCAGCTTCAAGTCCCCAGCCTGCGCCCAGATGATTTCTTCAAGATAGATCCAATGAGGCGCCCAGTTCTCTGTCCTGAGAACTATCCCTGGGCCGGGGTGAAGGTCTCCTAACTCTCAGTCCCTCTTTCTCTCTATCACACTCCTGATCTTTTTTATGATAAGAAGACCGACTGAATCTTTTTCTCAGTATATGCTTGTTTCCAGACATTGCTTTTTAAAAGGGAAATAGTGGCTAGGAAAGAAAGTAAAAGAGAGATTAAAAAAAAGAGAGATGAGTGAGAAGTAGGAGAAGATGTCATAAAACTACTGCAAAGGATATTAATTATATATATATGTTTTTTCTCTCTTTCTAGTCCCTTAATCCATAGAAACTCTACCCCTAACTACAGCTACCTTAGGATACTGAGTATCTTTATTGCCGGTCTTCAAAGCACTAGGCAATATTATGTTTACACTTACGCATCAATGGTCTGTTCAAAACACATGCCCTGTGGCCCATTAGAAAAGAAAGGACACAAGCATTTGATCTCTTTACAAGCTCATCACGAGTCAAAGACCTTCACCGTCCTGGCTTCAGCGACACTTCACACTTCACCGTGAGCAAACAGAGCCTGCCGTTCTCACCAGAGAGCCAGTCTAAGAAACAACAACCCAACCAGAGCTCAGCGGCCCCTGGGACTCGCTGGACGCTTCCCACAGCGGCCGGCGTCTGCCACTCCGGGGGCGGGAAATGTTCTCATCGCAGCCTCAACGGAGCAGACAGTTCCCTCAGCCTAAGGTGGACCGTGCTCCACCGCTGCTCTTCCGGTAGACGAGCTGCGGACAATGCGATCTCCCGACCCAGAAGCTCGTGCGAGGAGAGCGTGGCCCTTCTTCTCTTGCTTGCCCTGTCTCCCAGCCACACTGCCGAGGCCGCCTACTTCACCCATGCGTGGGGCATGCTGGCAAGGAGTGCCCGAGGAGTAGAGACCCCAAAGATTTCTTTTTAAAGGGAAGAGAGTATAGATATGTAGAGCTAGGACCCTTGGCTATAGTATAAGAACTTTTCTTTCTTTTTAAAATTTTTATGTATTGATTCATTTGAGAGAGGGAGAGAGAGAGCTATGCATTCATTGGTTGATTCTGTATGTGCCCTGACTGGAGACCGTCCCTGGCATATTGGGATGATGCCAGGGCCCAAAGATTGTTTTTGCATCCTTTGGAACAGAACCAAAAAGAGCAATAAAAGTATAGAAACAAAAATGATTTTGCTCTAAAGCCAGAGATGCTTGGGAGAAACGGAATCTGAAAAATACTCTTTCTTACTGAGTTATAATATCTTGGAAAAATAGTCCCCAGCCCCCAAGAAATCATCCAGTCCCGTGAGGCGATGTCAGATGTGATCAGAGGGATATTCCTTCTGCTGCTGTCCTGGAGACACAGTGTTTTTTTTTTGGATGGTCGCCTGGTTTCCATGAACATTAATCACAACCTCCTTCCCTTTCTCTTTTATTAAAAATAATTACAATTTCCTGTATTGACAAATGGATGGCTTGGAGCTGTGATGACATCAAATAATTCTTCGACACGGAGACGCTTCAATAGGCCAGAGGAAAGGAGCAGAGAGGGGCAGATGGGGGGAGAGAGAGACGGGGGAGAGAAAAGAAGAGGGAAAGAAGGAAGGAAGGAAGAGCGGGGGAGCGGAGACTCAGCCTGCGTGGGGCGCAGGGAACCGCGGGGGGAGAGTCGCACCCCCTCCGCCCGCCTCTGTTCCAGAGATCCCATGAAAATTAGGAGTCTCCCTCTTCTCCTTGCCCAACCCTCTCTCGAGCCATAAATGCTCCTTCCAGAGGACAGTGGTCACGTCACGCTGGTGGCGAGCTGGGCGTGGTCGCTCCCCCTCCGCACCCCACAGAAAGAGAGAAGTGGGCAAGCAGACGTTAAAGCACAGCTGGGAACAGGCATTCACTGAGCGGGTGGGAGAGTGCCTCGTTTTGTTAGAAAGAAGGGTTTTTGTCTAGATGATTCTAGAAACTAAAAAAAAAACGGCGTGTGTGGTTTGCGTGTAGAACGCCCGCCGGTCACAGCACACGGACGCCCTTTCAGGAGTCAAACCAGAGCTAATGACGACTCGCACCTTAGCCTGTCCCCTGATGGGGCCGGAGCCTGGCTCAGGCCTCGGGCGGGGAAAAGGGAATATTATTCACAAATTCGGAGCTTAACCTCTTGCTTCAGAAATGGTTATTAAGAGCTAGACTTGCCATCCGAAAGAACTCAATATCCAGTGGAAGGTAAAATGACACACGTAAGGGTCACGGGACGCGTGAGGGCGACCAGGCGGCCCCGCGGAACGAGAGGTGACCTGCCTCAATCTGCTTCCTTCCTGCGGGATCGCTCCCTCCTCACCTTCATCTTCTCCACGCTCTAGATTAAAACTCTCACCGCACCCTTCTCCTCGGGGACTCAGGCCGGCCAAAGTGAAGCCCCGTCTTTATCTCTGTAAAAGCTGCCGGGGGAACAAGCTCCCCCGAGGCTGACGTCCCCTCGGCGGCGCCCGCTGCTCGGGTCTCTGATTCCCGACGCGCCCAGGAAGGGGGCACACCTGCCTCACCAATGTTAGGACTGCGACCTACTGGTTGGGGGTGAGCCATTGCCTGGATTTTCACTTTAATAAGTACTTATCTTGGCAAAAAAGCAGACTTCAAAGAGTTGAGGGTGGTCTTTTATCCCTTCTGGATCATGATCGTCCTACTTTGTTTATTACTGTAGAAACTGTAAAATTTAAAACTTATTCTTTGCATTTTTTTTTCACGTTTCATATATATTTTCTCATGTAAAGCTCCCAACAACCTTACGAGGTTATCGAATTCACAAATGACCTAACCTGAGGAGAGATACTATGCTGGATGGCAGAAGAAAGGTTCAGAGAGATCTCAAAAAGCTATGATTAGGGGGGTAAGCTCAAAGGTAAAACTGAAAAGTTCCAAATGGAAGCCCAACAAGGAAACAATTGCTAAAATAAGGCCTCTGGATTTAGCACCAATTAACAGGGGGACATGCCTATAGATTTCAGTTGCCAGCAGCGTCCTGTGACTCCCGGGGGGACATACAGGCCCCTGGGCTTCAATCCGAGGCGCAGGAACAGAGCACCGCTGCGAACAGACCAGGGCTTGGTCACCCTACGCTTCTCTCGGGCATGTCACTCTCGGTTCCCGCTTGTCTACACAATAAAACCCTTTAAATTTCCTTTATGTTGCCGCTCGAAGCCTTTTCCTCTGACCCCCAGCCTACTCCCCAGGCTTGGCCCAGCGTCGCTCTGCCACTGATGGAGCTGAACCAGTTTGCCCGCAGATGTCGAGCATGCCCTCAACTGTTCTGGCTTTGAGGTCATTTGGTTGATTGGTTGTGTTTTTTTGTTTTGTTTTTGTTTTGTTTCGGCCTCCCCGCTGTGCTTATGCTGTTCTTGCCTTACGTATACAGTTAACACAATTGCGTCTGACATGCAAGGCCCATTTCCTCTCTCACTTCTTCTGTGAAGCCCACGGTGGCCGCCTCAGCCTGAAATGAGCCCCTGCCTCTGAGTCACTCTGAGTCACTCTGAGTCATTCAGCCTATAACACATGGACTATAATATGTGATTATAATATGTAACCCTGCTTTGGCAATATTTGCCAGCAGTAGGCATCCTACCTCTCAATATGTAACTGAAGATATTTGTATAAGTTTTAAATATGCACCAACAAGAATAGTATCATAGCAAAAAACATATAATAACATGATAGTATAATAACATAGTATGTTATTCTAATAGTAGTTGAATAGCAGAGACTATAATAGCGGGATATAGATGATGTAAATTTCCTTTAAAATGGACCTGGCAAGGTACATTAAAAGCATATGACATCCATACGGAGAGTCATTACAAATTATCTAGGTCTATTATTATCCCATTTGCTAAAATGGAAAAATGTACCCAATATATTATTGAGTGGAAAAGCAGGCTGTACAACCGTAAGCTTAATACAATTCTATTCATTTGAAACCATATATATATCTTGCATAGTATCAAATTGCTCTTTTAATATTAGTTGCACGTGCCAATGGTGGAGATGGGCTGTAACTGGAAGATGAAACGGAGAACAGCCCATCCATCCTTCCACCCGGCGTCACCAGCACCGCCCTGCCGCAGGGCCCCCATACGCCACAAGGGTCCAGCTACATCTGAAGGAGCCAAACATTACACCCAAAGAGACAAAAATACACCCAGAGACAAGGCCCAAAACACCCTCTCTTTGACAACTCTTTTTTGGTGGCTAAAGACAGAGCAAGTTCTTGGCAAAAAGCACTATGCACGATAAACTCTCGGGGCCCGGGTAGGAATGGGCGATGTGATTCCACAGGCATTACACTCGGTTTTAAAAATAGGAAGCTTTTCCCCAGAGGAGTGGTCCTTGTGGGTAACTGGAGCGGACACAATGTGTTTGAACTCATGGCAGAAACCCATGAAGTCATCCACTATTTTAGTCAGTTTTTTGTGCTTCTTTCCTCCTAAAGCTCTCTCGTCCATTGCTTTAGAGCATTTTAAAAGGTTTCCTTCAAACCCTATTTTCAAGCAAAGCATTCTTTCTGTAACACATCATGCATATACATGTGCACGCACACATGCGCACCCCCCCCCCCCCACTGAAGTCAGTTCTTTTTGATGATAACCATGCACTAAACTGACCTTGACTTTCTATTGACATGGGGAAGGTCAACGAATCCTAGAAGAAAATAATCACTGAATATCTTTTACATTTGACTTTAGAAGGTAGGTCGACACTCTCAATTCAGAAAGTATTTACTGAGCACCTGCTAAATCTCAGGCCCTGGGCTGAACCACCGGGAGACAATGCGGAATAAGCCCAGGTGGCACTTCCGCCCTCCTGGCATTTGTGGCCCTTTCGGGTAGGTGACAAGGAGGTGAGCAGTTGGGCTGTGACTCGGCAGGCTCTCTGGTAGAGAGAGTAAAAGATGTGGTGAGAGTCTGTGAACAGAAGCATCTGGCCAGAATTGGAGGTGCGAGGGGAGTCCTCTCAGGATTGACATCCGCCCCAAGGCCTGGCAGGTGAAAAGGTGCCACCCTGGAGAGGGGTGACCTGGGAGGAAGACCCACAAATACGAAGGCCCAGAAGCCTGGGCAAGAGAGGGAGGCAGTTCCTGAGAGCTGGAGAGATGTGGAAAGGCTGTGGACAAGGGTGACAGCAGCCAGATCCTGAAAGGTCTTGCAAACCGAGTTAGAAGTTTAGGGTGCTTTAAAGCAAGGAGGGACCGTGCTTGGGTTTGCCTTGTAGATAGACTGGTCTTAAGAATGTGAGGAGAAAGGATTCGAGGAGTGCAAACAGGAGGCAGAGGAGCCTGCCAGAGGACTGCGGCTGGATTTGAGAGATATTTAGGAAAAGAACCTACAGGAATTGGTGATTAATTGGATGGGGTGTGGGGAGGGAGAGGAGTCCCTGACCCTCTCCTCTCCTCTCCTCTGAGAGTTGAGGCCCGGCGCATGCCCTTTGGCCACTCGAGAACAGGACCAGTGCTCTGTCTGGAGAGCACACTTCCTCTCCACCATCCCTCTCCCGTCTCCGCCCCGACATCCACGCTCTGAAGCCAGCTGAGGATCTTGTGTTGGCTGAGCAGTCACCTCAGACTGTGGCCTAGCCGTGACTCACCCTTCTTGTGGTCTCCTTGTGTTTACCCGGGATATTCGATTCCAGCTGGATTTCCCCTTCCCTAGGCTGCCTAGAACTGAGCCATGTCTCACTTTTCTCCTGCCATCCCAACACTCTCCACACTACCCTTTCGCCACCGGTGTTCTCTAAAAGGTGTGTTTGCATGTGTGTGCATGCACGTGTGTGTGTGTGTGTGTGTGTGTACGCATGTGTGTGTGTGCTCAAGACCATGGATCTACAACGATAAAATGCAGGCCAAGTTCTGCCTGTGCCTAGTGTTGTCTGGTCTATGAATTAAAAATGGTTTTAACATCTTTAAAGAGTTATAAGAAAGCAGAGGAAGGAGGAGGGGGAGGAAAAGAGTACAAGGAAGACTCTATATGTGGCTGGAAACAACATAGTTACCCTCCAGCCCTGCACAAAAACAGTTCGCCAACTTTTGTTCTATGCCAAAGTGTATCTCCAGTGGGTGATTCTGGATTCAGACAGAGACTTGCAGTTCTTAAGTTGCTAGCATTTCACCACTTTTTTTTTTTTTTACCCACACAAATTTATTTTGCTCACCAAGTATCCTCTGTGATTACTGTCATTTAAACTGTAAAAAGTAAAATAAAATAAATCGAACAAATCATGCCTTTCTCAGCTATTTACTCTTTGGGGCAAAAGAGTTTCCATCTCATTCAGAGGCATTTCTGTAGGAGGAAGGAGGGTCTGGGCATCGCCCACTAACGTGGAACATTGTCTCTCTGGGGCATGGAACTAAAGGAAATGCTGGGAGCTCAGGATCTTTCTGCCTCACAATTTGATCTAAGTTTGGTTCAACAGATAAGTTGCTGTTTGGTTCTAGAGTCGGGGGGCAATTCCTGGCGTGATGTGGATACTGGGGCTGACTTTGCTGCCGAGTTGTACTCAGTAACTTAGGCCTCCCTGACTTACCTCAGCACCTGCGCCAACACCTGCACAAGTCCCAGTGACATCGCTGTCACCGACAAGCCCTTAAGACCAGCATGGTGGCCAGGTTGACTCAGCTTAGATTGAACCTTATGAGAAGCAATAACACCTTAAATACTCTCCACAAAAGGGATTTCATGGTAAGGGAAAACAAGGGGGGGAAGAGGAGTGCACTCCCTTCTTTATTCAAAATATATGTTATTAAATGTTCTGAGAGCTTGTGAACATTTAAACTAGATTAAACTAAATCTTGTTTAAATTCCTAGGGGATAGCATAAGTAATAATAAAGCTTGTGGCTCCAAATTAAAATGACCTAGGTTAATGTGGGCTTTGCCATTTTCTTGTATCATTCAGAGCATTATGTAATATTGCTAAGCATGGTTCCCGATTTGAAAAATAAGGTGATCATTTTTAAAAATGAACTCAAAAACAATCTAAGAAGTGGGGATAATAATAGTATCTACCTCCTAAAATTGCTATGCAGGTTAAATGAAACAATGCATATAAAGCATGTGACAAGTCTGGCCCGTGTGGCTCAGAGGTCGAGTGTTGACCCAGGAACCAAGAGTTTTTCCATTCCCAGTCAGGGCACATGCCCGGGTTGCAGGCTCGATCCCCAGTAGGGGGCGTGCAGGAGGCAGCTGATCAATGATGTTTCTTCTCTCTCATTGATGTTTCTCGCTCTCTCTCTCTCTCTCCCCCTTCCTCTCTCTCTAAAAAAATCAATAAAAACATTTTAAAAATAAAGCAAGTGACAAAATACCAAGTACATAAAAAACAATGGTTATTCCTCAAACATATTTGACATTGGCACACGTTTTGTTTTTTAAATAATGCCTATTTAAAACCAGTGGAACATAGTTTTACAAACTGATCTCAACTCTGACTCAGGCTTGTTTTCAAAAGTATGGAAAGAAGTGGGCAGGGAAAATGGAACGGAGACAGAACTTATAACTACTTCTTTACTGTTTGAAATGTCAAGGAGAATGCTTTGTTTGAGAAGAAAAAATCCATTTTAAAGAATGAAAAGAGCAAATTAGACAGCAGGTAGGAGAGTCACCCTACACCGTGCAAATGTTTTTGATGCTGCAACCAAAGCAGCTTCTCAGTGAAAAGACCAGCACACCTGGGTGGATGCATCGGGCTCTGCAAACGCAGGTGAGGTAGGAGCTTCCAGGGCAGAGCCTGGGTCACCGAGTCTCTATTGCTCTAATTCTACCCCAGGATTTGGAACAAAGAGATGGGTCAACCAACAAAAACTACAAAAGAAAACAGAGACCTAAGAGAAAGGACCAAGTGAGTTCATCTTCATTTTTTCACCTGGCATTTCTCCTGAAGACACTCTTAAAAGCTGAAAACAAAGATAGATGGGTCATCTGTTTAGCCTCATCCTTTATTTTAAAAAAAATAAATTAATTAAAAAGTCAGCATTTCCAGCTCCAGTACCTATTAACAAAGTTGTTTCGACATTCAGCATTCTTCATCTGTCTCCCCTACATACACACATGCACGCGTACCCGCTTTCATAAAACCCGAGTTTATTTTTAGGCTAGAGAGAGGGTGTTCCAGATCAGCGCCCTCTGCTCCTCGCAGACATCCTCAAAGGGCTCCACTGCCAGATATAAAAAGGCCGCTGTAGAATTTATTAGAGGAACATTCACAAAGCTCTGATTACTTTTTAACCAGAAAATGAAAAGAAAAAAAAGGAAAAAAAAGGAACCCAAGAGTCCAGATCAGATCCAGTATTGCACTTGGCAGCAGGGAATTTATAGGGGCTGGGGATTCTCAGCAACCCCCAGTCCTCCGGCCTATGCACCCACATGTGGCACGCCGTGGAGGGGGTTCGACTTCGCTGGCAGACAGTCTTTTCTCTTCCCTGTGAGGGTGCAGTTCTGTTTCCCTAAATAATAGGGGAGACTGGGCCAAAGAAAACTCGAAACAATGCATTCGTTTAATAGCTCTAATGGCTCAGCAGAGGCCTGCCAATGAAAACGCTGGCTAAATCATTCCAGGGAAGCGTCTACTGGAGCTCACAAGACCCGCCAAGTCTCTACCCACCACCTCCCCCTTCCTGCCACTCAATTCTTTTTTTTTTTTTCTTTTTTTCTTTTTGGCCTTTTCCAAGTGAAGTATGGAAAATACCCAAAGAAAGTTCTATTTTCAATAGGTATTATGTTTGGGGTACAAATTCATGTTTGTACCCATGCTTTTCATGGGTAGGGTGAGCATGTTTTCAAACCAAAAATCAAGATGAGGTTTTATAGTCAAAGGGTATCTTATAAAACAATAGAATGGAAGATCTGAAATCATGATGAAAGTCCTGAAAAATCTAAGTAGGATTAACCTTCACTATTAGAGATATAAACATGTCTGATGTAGTAGGTTGTATTTTCTTTCAAAAGTTATTTTTGGGGGGAACTTACCATTTCCTAGCACTGTGCAAGACCCTTGGGATGACACTGAGATAATTCAACTAAAAAGAAAAGAGCTCTGCCCTAGACAAGAATTAACAAGTAACCCCCCCCCCCCTTTTCCCACAGAACGTGGTCATGGTGACCCTTTTGGGTAGACCTGAAGAAGAGATTGCAGTCAGGAGAAAAGAAAATGAGAAAAACAAGAAGTCAGGATCAGAATATAAAATAAGCAAAGCATCAAAAGAATAGGCAGAGAGAAGAGGAAATAAAATGTTCATGATAGGGCAAGGCCACCAACAATTGAATCAAGAGCCACTGCCGTGCACCAAGACCACTCTTGTCCACCCCTGTATGAGAAGAGCAATTAAAACCAGACAGTTGGAATTAGATCCCATGCCTTCCAACCTTCAAATTACCAAGGGAAAGTCATCAAATCCCTCTCAATTCCTTCTAAAGAATGTAAAGCTATCACTGGGATTTGGAACGTGTCTTTGTTTTTTCCCATCCAATACAATTCCTATGGAAACCACAGGGGTCCCCTATTTTATTACAATTTCTGTGGCATACAATGATGCCACTTTCCACTGGTCCAGTGCTGACTTGATCACAAGGACTCGGGCCTGGAGGAATCTGTTACATTGTTTCAGGATTTGAAGAGCAGGGAAGGAGCATGTGGAGAATGTGACCATGAACGTTGTTACAAAGGAGAGGCTATGGCCTGAAACAATGTAGTGAGTCTTGTAACTCATCTGTTCAGATTCAGGCGGTCCCGCCTCCATTCCATCCTGCACCCTGCTGCAAATTAATATTTCAAGGAATAAAATGATGGTCATGCCAGTCTCTGCTCAAAAACCAACCATGGCTCTTCATTGCCCAATAATTAATTTGAAAATCCTCAGTTTTGTGTCAAAGATCTTTCATGCTCTTGATTTTCGGCCTTCCCTTTCCCTCTTCTCCTGCCAGTGCCCTGACCCAGTGGAATGACGTTGCTCTTGAGTCCCTGAATATACCTGGAAATGCTCTCCAAACACTCATCCATGCTATCCAAACTGCCTGAAATTTCACCCTCTACCTACCCAGTCTTAGTAATCCATCAATATCGAGACAAAAATTTTTATCTCCTTTAGAATTATGGCCTAAATGGTGATGGACAGAGACTGGACTTGGGGTGATGAACACACAAAGCAGTGTACAGAATGATGTGATGTAGAATTGTGCACCTGAAACCTGTATAATTTTGCTAACCAGTGCCAACCCAGTAAATTCAACCTTCAAAAAAGGAAAAAAAATAGGCAACAAAGAAATAGGCAAAGTCAATATTTCTGAAAATTCTACAATTACCCGAGTCAGTCTCAATAGAAGTTCTCCACTGATTTATATGACTGTGACTTTACAATCACTTACAATTGTGTTGTTGACGGTGTCCCTTCTGTGTTCTCAGCAGCAGAGTGCACCAGTGGGAAACCATCATGTGTGGGTGCCACAGAGGCTCAGTGAGACTACTCAGAAAAGGCTGTTTCGTGTTATTTGCTCCCATTCCCTGGTTTCAGAATTGATGACAAATGTCCCTTGGCATTCCTGGATCTGTGGGTTCTGGGCCTCCGGACCCATTCCTGGTAATGTCAGGTTAACTCGGGGCATCTGGCAGCACTGCACGAGGTACTGTGAGTAACGTCGGTTTTGCAACCTCATTTGTCATATAATTAGATTATTATATAATGAAAACTCCGCAGCACACAGTAAAACGTCCTTTCTCCTCCTGCGGCACAGTACGTCGAAGCACAACACAGCCACAGGGGAAGATTGGAAAGGACATTAAAGGTCAGCCTTAAAATTATTTTAATTCATTTACAAAAAAGTAAAACAATAAAATGAACAACAAATGCAGGAAGAATTAATTTCCCAACCAAAAGGGACTGGGGAAAGTTGACTGGAAAACAGGAAATTTAGGGGGGGGAAAAATAAATGCTGGGACAGGGCAACGGAGCGAGAGGAAGAGCGGGGCCCCTGCGTCCCTCGTCCCCTCCAGAGCGCCCATCTCTGGCCTGAGGCTGGACGGTTTCCAGCCAATCGTTCATCTCCGAGATGAGCGCTGAGTCCCTGGCATGAAGCACTCAGGCTTCTGCTCCCCACGCTAGCCAGATACCTTACAGCAGCGACCTGCCTCCCTGGGCGTCCGTGCCCAACCTGACAACAGGGATCACAGGCCTTCTCAACTCATTGGGTTATTGTGGAAATGAGATAGAAATCATTTAGACCAGTGCCTGGTAAAAAGTAAGTGCTTGGTAAGTGTGTCTTCATGTTGTTGTTGGTTATCGTTTTATTGTTAATAAATAATAAGTCCTTCATAGAGTGGAGATTTTCCATGTTTTCCTAAGAGCACCAGGACCCTGTGAGGCGACTCAGAGACTGGAGATGGTAGGCTGGCAGGTGTGCCTCCAGGTCACCAATGGAGAAGCTCCGTTTGTCCCCTTTGGGGGCTGATTATTAGATGGATTCTTTTAAGGGGGTGATCTATCCAAGTGCTTCTAGAATATAACTGAGATACTCTGTCATAACACCTGTTACATTGCATGGTAATTATTGTATCTGTCTTCATATCCCAGTGCCTTCCCCAATGCCTGGAACATAGTAGATGTTCAATAAATACTTAATTAAAGAATATATGAATTAGAATGAATGCATGACAGAAAACCTTCTCATAAGAGCCAGCCTCTGCATACGTCCCAGACCTGATCATTGAACTTAGACCTGTGTCACTGTCCCTACCTTCATTTCCTTAACACCTGCTGAGTACCTTAAGCGCACACAGAATTGGACCCCAGCTGAATTCACACCCGGGCCCCTTTCAGGATCCGAAATCCTAAATTCCATCTTAGTATCTGAGGCTCTGACAGTTTCATCTGGGACCAGCAGCCCACCTGCCTACCTGTATGTCTGGAATTCCAGGGACTCCTACTTATATGCTAAAATTTTCCATCATCCCAAGGATCATCCACTTGGATAGCCCATGATTTAATATTTTGACCTATTATTAAATGACAAATAAGATTACATTTCCTTCTAGCTAAGAACAAATTCTGATTTGGCTGACATCATGAAAATAATGTTCTATTTATGAAATTTCAGGCATTATCAGCTGATGAGAAGAACTACTTTCCAATGGACTAAGTCCCTTTGAATTTTTACCACTTGTGTGTCCACACATATCCACCTGCTCGGGAAGCTGGCTCTGATTCTATGTATGCCTTTCTGTTAATTATAGAGGGAGTTATTGGAGTCAATGTCTCTCACTGGGAAAATACTATAAGCCGCAACAGATAAGGGTCCAGTTGGCCTGTTTTCACCAATTTTGATGGCTTTCCCGTGGCTGGTGAAGGCCTGAAGGTTAATGGGTGGCATAAACTGCAACTGCGGCCTAGGATTCCATATCCGGCTCTTAACATAAAAGACCTGTCACAGGCAATACATCTTGGGAAGCGCAGAACCAGAAAGAAAATTGGAATTTTATCTGTGAGCAATCTCTTTAAAAATAGGAGAATGCAAATCCTTATTCAACGACTGAGAGATAGTTTCAATTCCAGATGACAAACCAAATGAAAAGGCAAACACAAGACTATCTTTTTAAAGGAAACGTTAAACACCAGACTACAGAGACCCATCACATCATCTACTTTGCTTGGGTTTGTCGACCAGAGATCGTTTTGTACTTGCATATTTTCAAGAGACAGAAATCGTTCAAAGAAAGTGTCCAATACTAATCAAACAGTGGTGTTATACAACATATATATATTCACAAAAGTATTCTGTCCCCTGTTTTATTATATTTTACATCATATCCTACTTATCCATTAGATTCTAAAGCTCTTTAGGGTGGAAATCATGGCATACGTCTTTATGTATGCCTCAGGGCACCTTGCACCGTGACGCAAACATATGATTAATAATCATTTCATTAACTGAAAGCCATGCATTCAACAAACGTGCATTGAGAACCTACTATGTCTCTGTCTGAAGGCAGTTCTAAATTTGTCAAATAGGTCTACAGAAGACAAAAATTTCTGAGACACCGAGATCACAATTTTTCATCATTAGATCACTCCTGTACCCATATTCTCAACTCCCTTGTCTTTATTTCATTGTACATGCCCTCAGCAAAGCCCCAAACCTAGTTAACTCAACATTTCCACAGACCTGTCTGCACCCGTGGAGCGGACCAGAGAAGAACACACAGATACGCAGCCTGGACTCAGTGGGCGGCCTTCACTCTCAGTCGGTTACCTGAATGCCTCTTTCACAATGTAACAGAACTGAGAAGAACTTGGGACAAGCTCCCACCATCTAACCCACCGATCCCGCCAGACCCTTACCCTCTGCTCCTGCTACTGTTGCTGTTACGTGAGCCAACTGGGCTCCGGCCTAAACCAGCCCTCCTGCTGTGCCCTAGATCCTTCCCCTCTGTCTTCCCGAGGATATCGCTCTGCATTTCTCCCCGAGACTGGGGAGCTTCTAGACTGGCACGCTCTAGCTTTCAAGAGTATCTTCCTTAGACATTTTTCCTTATGAGGAAGGGTAAATTACACTACCAAAGTGGATTTTTTAAATAATGAGAATAACACCGATGTCTAGATTCTTTTTAAATGAATAACATCGAAATAAAATCCCACTTATACACACAACCAGATTTAAATCAGAACCTGGAGGCGGGGACAAAGGCTTCAGACTGGGGCTCACGAGGTCTGGGTCCAGTCCTTGCTTGGGGCAATTCGCTGAACTTCTCTCTGTCTCAAGGGGTTAGACTTAGAGCGGGCCAGCTAATGCTAGAAGATTGGCACATTTTTCCATTTGCCAGACGACAGTCCTCCCATGCCTCCCCACTCTTCCTAGCTGGAGGTTTCCTGTTGTCTCACCCTCTAAGGTCCCAAACCGACTCTCCAGACAGGAGTTCTTTCGGCAGCCTCGGGGTCCGATAGAGTATGGAACTGACTACACTGTCATTCTCAGTGTCCACCGGGGCAGAGTGAGCCCTGGGCTTCCCAACCCTGCGATATTTACCAAATCTACTGGCCAGGTTCCCTTCCTGGCACCAGCCTTGCACTCCTCCTTCCAGCTGGGCTGCCCAATGACCACAGGCCTACTTTGGTTTGAGCGACTGCTCAGCATGTAAACCCCAGCAACCTCCCCCGTGCGGTATCCCCAGTGTCCTCCACAGACGGGGCTGCCTATCGCTGGTGCCCACCCATGAGTGCCTACCAAACACTCTCATGCCTGCCCTCAATGGGCATCCTTCCCGCAACCCTGTTAAGACCCCAGTCCCAGCTCTGCCACATTCTCACTCTCCCTGCCTTTCTCCCGTGTCAGTAGGTTTTACTCCCAACCCCCTAAAATCATGACGACAATGTAAGAAATGCAACAGAGTGAAAGGAACACAGAAGAAGGACTCGGGATGGGAGTGGAGGGAGCAACAGAGCAGAGTCTCAATACAAAGTGCCCCGGATAAAGCAAAGAACCTTCCCAGCCGGGGAGGCACAGCTTCAAAGCACAAATATGGGGAGAAGCCTGACATGTTTGGAAAAAGGTGGGGAGTTTTGTGCATTCAAGGAATGATGAGAGAGGAGAACAGAACGGTAAATACAAAGGAAATAAAGAAAGATCTTAAAGGCCTTGCTAATAAAAATATGCCCTGCGTGGGTGGTATGCAGTTACATTATTCTTGTCACAATAATGATAAATTAACTGATCAGAACCAAAGTAACACATTCTGTTATCTGGGGATTAGTGTGGGCTCGCTCGCTCTCAAAATTTATAAGGCTTGGCACTCAAGGAACTCTGAGCCCTTTTGGCACAACTTTAATCATCTGCACCATCTCCTCGGGTAGGGGACGGAAGCAGGTGGAGCACCTGCTCAGATGCACCGTGGCTTCAATGGACTTATTTTTTTTACTTTGTATTAGTTTGAGGTATACATCAAAGTGATCCCCTGATACTTCCAGTACCTACCTGGCACCATACATAGTTATAACAGTATCACTGATTGCATTTCCTATGCTGTGCTTTACAGCCCGTGACTACTTTGTAACTACCAATCTGTACTTCTGTATCCCTCCCCCTCCTTCACCCAGCCCCCAGCCCCACTCCCCTCCGGCAACCACCTGCCTGCTCTCTGCATCTGTGAGTCTGTTTCTGTTTGTTTGTCTGTTTATATTGTTCTTTACATCCCACATTACTTAAGGTCATAAAGTGAAGGGAAGAGCCCAGGAGTTGCTTAGCAAACCACTGATGAATATATTTAAGTTGAATCAAACAAAAATCCGATCTTTTGGGAAATCTCCCCAGAGTTCTGTACACCCAGCGCTATTCCCCCTGAGTGCCAGGACCGCTCTCTCCGGCCCCAGGAGGAAAGGCGACTGTTCACGGAGCGGAGGCTTCAACAGGGACAGCCCCAGGTGAAATGAGGACTGGCTGTCTTCTCGGCCCGGCCAGAAGGAAGGTTGGCTCTAACGCTCCCTGGCACTGCTGGAGTTCACACTCTTCGTTTCAATGGCCTGCCGGCTGCCAGCACCTCCTTACTGCCCAGTGATCTCCCCGGTCAACAGTGAGTCATCAGAGACGCACGCGGGTGGCTCGCCTCTCTGAATCAGAGACACGCTGACTCAACCGCCGAGAGGACTTTGTTGGGAGCGGAATGAGAGGGAAAAACAGCAGGCCAGGGACTGGGAGTCCGAATGGAAGTTCTTGAGACAGATGTCAAAGGACTGCAATAATAATGAAGGGGGTAAAGTGGCTTGGGCCATTCATTCAGTCAATGCCGTCCTTTGTCGTTTGAGCCCATTTTTATTTCCCTTGGACTTAGGTGCGCATAACTGGAGTTGACGGGTACAGGTGATCTGAGAAGTTTCACTAGACTGGACACGGCTCACCATGGTGTCTCACCACCTCCCCGTCTCTCAGCTGTACTGTCAAAGCCCCAAACTCGGCAGGAAACGTGCATTCTTATGGTTCACCCTCATCAAGTTTGTCAGTAAGAGCACCTGTTTTCAAGACCCCTTGATCTATCTTAAACATGAGAAAATCTGCTTGAAAAGTGACCTCCAGGGACAGACGTTGACCTGGGTCATTCCAGGGCCCGTTAGCTCTGTAGAGATACCTTTGGCCTCCTTAGATCACAGATTATTTAGCACAAATATACTGGACGCCTACCATGATCTCTCTGCAAAACTATGCGGGGCAAACTGTGACAGATCCTGATTGTTTTTTCTATCAAATGAGGGTAGTACTCATCTCCCAGAATGGCAATTAAGTGATACAAAAATGTAACATGTGTTTACCTTAGTGCCCGACACAAAATCAGGGCTTAATAGTAACTTCCTTCCATTACGGCAGCACAAAGGTAAACTGGTAGACTTGTCTTCCCTCAAGGAACTCACAGGGTGGATGGTGCCCGAAATCTAGAAACCGGAGATGCAACACAGCTACTCTGTCCTTCAGGGTTCTGTGGCAGCCATTCCAACTCAGGCCCGTATTAATTCTCAATGTTCTGGGCTGAGGGCTCCATGGAGCTTTCTTCGGCATGCCTTCTAGATCCTAACTCTAGCGCCCTATTTTGCTGTTACATTAAAAGGAAACCATGGACTGTTTTTAAGTGTAAGTACAGCTGATTAATGAGGACACTACAAAGAGGCTGTCAGGTGGCGGTCGACGTGAATAATAGCTCTGGCCCAAGACGCTTCATAATTTGTAGGGAGCGTTCCTGACTACTATTTTTAAAAGCGAGTGAGGGAAAGGCGGAGAGAGCGGTATTTCTTGGCAGGAGGTGTTGTTATGTCCACTAGAGGCAGTTACTACAATAGGAAGGCCATTGATCCCAATTTTGAGTGGTCACCAACAGAGTAGGTGCCTCTCGGGAGTTGCATGCGCCAGAAAAAAAAACGCGGCCCTCGACCGGTCCTTCCTGGAGTTCTGAATGGAAATTTAATCTTTATTGCTAGGAAATTGGCTTTGTCTAAAACAGCCGCCGGCGCTTTTTTCTCTCTCTTTTAACATTTCTTTTTCAGATTGCTTTTAATGTAAGACCTCGTGCGCTAAGTTACTTGGAAAAGGGAAATCTGATTGGGAAGCATGGACAAAAACCAACAAGGATGCTGGGCGTTCCAGACTTTAGGGTACAGGGCTAGGGTGCCGGGGGTGACGGCTGTGGGGACAGCAGGTCTGACCGGCAGTCGGATGTCACCCCTTTGTCCGTCCCTACACCCAAGGCCGCCTCTGGGTTTCTAGGTGAATCCATTCCATTCTCTCTAACAGTGTCATCTTCCATTACAAGGAATTCTTGTTGAGTTTAAAAAACAAAACAACTACTCTATCTGGGGACATCTCAGAAGACCCCAAGCAGCTTTCAAATCAATGACTTATCACATGTCCTCGCCCTCCGAAGACTAGATATTGAGTTATTAGCATATTTATGAGACAGCATCTTTCCCCTATGAACGTATTAATTAGGCCGCCTCTGGTCTTTCAACCGCTCCTGGCCTGGAGTTTCCGGTGGCCGTAATTTCCTCTCGCGTAGGAGACACTTTGTTGCCCTGTCTCTTTCCTCCCGCTTGACCCCCTCCTGTGGGACCTTTCCTCTCTTCGCTGGTGTCTCTGCTCCCGAGGGCAGAGTGTGCTGTTAAGAGTACATCACGTAAGGATACTGTTATGCCTTTATCAGGATACTACAAAAAAGGAGAGATTAAGTCGTATCTATCCTGAAACGATGTACATGAATTTTAAATGCAAATAAGAGTTTGTTTTATTTTTTGTCCACAATCCCTTCTGAAAGTATTTGTTTATAGAATAAATTTCTATAAATTGAGTCTCCAGTGCTTTCCCATTTCCTTCCATTATCTAAAGAAATTTTATATACAGCTGTGAAGATATATATCTGAGCCTGTCTTGAAAGGGATTGGGATTTAAATACCACTCTTGGTTCATACATTATCTTTAATGAGACCAAGAGGCATCCGAGCAAAGGTGTTTAGTATCAACTTTCTATGCAGGAATCCTTCAAGCACTTGAATGTGAGTCTTTAGCATTTACCCAACTAGTGACTATAATGTGAATCCTGAGCAAACATCTTTATTGCTTTAAAAATACTAAACATTTTATCTTTTACTGGAAAAAGAAAGAAATAAATTTGACAGTGCCGGGCAGTAACTTGACATCTCAAGAATTAATTGGGTAGACATGTTCTCAAGAGCCACTGCTTTACCAAAAGATATATTAAAAGAAACAGGGCAATAAAAGTCTTCCAGGAACATGTGCTCAGCACGCACCGTCACGATGGCTGTCGGGAAGCATTTTCACTGAGTGAACGGGCCCTCGGCATCTATTGCTGTACCTGCGGGGCCCCTTCTGGAAATGGCCATGAAGTTCCAAAGTGTCTGCTGGTTACATCTCTCTCTTCTGAGAGAAGCAGCTTCACACCACATTTTTAATGCTTTGCAAAACCATCTGCTTAGACTGAATTAACTCTATTATGTTGGCCATAACCGACTGCATCAGGGATTAGTGTGTGAATTGAAAGTTACCCCATAAAAACGTTCCATATTGGGTCGGGATCCGTTGGCCCAGTCAGACCTTCTCTGCCTGGAGGTGATGAAGGCATGGGGAGGGGGCAGGATAAAAATGAACATCAAACAATTTCTGAAGCCACCCCTGGTACCCATAGAGCAACAGTTTCATCCGTACATAATTCCTATTACTTGAGGTCACCATGACACCTGATACAGCTCAACTGGAGTAGCCCTTATGATTAATTCACTTTTTCATAGGGTTCTAAGACTTGCCTAATGACAGTCACTATAATGAAGTGTGGCCGACATCGAGGATGGTTCCCAGTGAGCCTCACCTCCTGCGATTCGCGCCCCTGTGTGCTCCGCTCCCCTTGGGTGTGGATCCGGCTGCATGACTCGCTTCTAATGAACAGAATACAGCAGAAGTGATAGGATGTACCCCCAAGATTAGGCTACAAAAAGAAGACAGCTTCCAGCTTGGGTTGCGCTTCAGCTCACATGCTCCAAGGAAAGCCACGTGGTGGAGCAGTCTTAGGAGGGGCCCACGTGATGAAGAACTGACGTCTCTTGGCTATAGCCACGTAAGTGATCTTGAAAAAAGACACAGTCCAGCGTTGGATGACGACAGCCGGACACCTTGATTGAAGCTCCCGAAGAGACTCTGAGCCAAAACCTCCCAGCTGAGCCCCTCCCAGATTCCTGATCCTCAGACAACCAAGGTCTGTCGTTTATTGAAATATCAATTTCAATAGGTACCAATCAAAAGCAGCTTATAACACAAGGCAAAATCTTGCTTAGTTCCTCGCGCATTTGAGTGGTTGACTGAAATATGGCGGAATCTCCTTGCCTGGGCATTTTGGTCTGGTTAGTAATACACATTGGGTCAACAGGGGCCCACCACTGAAGACAAGGCAAGAAGCAGATGACTTCTGAAGGTGCGGGTGACCCATCTGGAGAAGCTGTTTTGACAAGATGAGTCTCAATATGAACCGTGAGCAGAGGTCACCAAATGGAGGCAAGCATGGCCAAGGAGTTCAAGGTTTAGCTTGACATTAAAATACCTCAAATTGCAAAATGCAGGAACTGAAGCTAAGAGGCTACAGAAATCAATACTTGTTGGGGTCAGAAACATCACTGGAATTGTCCCTCATAACACAACTTAGCCAAGTTTCCTAAATTCTAGCTCGTGACGTAGCACACTGGAAACACCATTCTCACAGCTCCAAAACCATTACTTACAGGTCTCACCCTTCTATAAAAAGGAAGAGCTTGGAGAGTACTTTTTAGGTCAGCTCAGATTTGCAGGAGTCATTATAACTGATAAGATGCCCTGATTCCTTCAGTAGGAGCCTCTTTAATCTCCTACTAAGTTTACTGTGGCTCGAAGGCTTCTCCACATACCACAGTTCATTCAGAAGTGGACCTTATTGTTGCCTTAAAACCCTGCTTAGACACAACGCGAAGGTCCTAGATGCCAGAGGAGGCCCTCGCATGAAACTTGACAGGGAGGAAATTAAGAAAGAAATATAATCTCAAGAGATTTGCTTAGTTTCTGGCCAGCAAATACTGCTCCACTGTCCACAGTACAGGACAAAGTCAATAGAGCTTTCACCTCTCTAGGGAAAAGGCTAAGGTGGACCCTCCAGGCGGCAACGGGGGGGGGCTACCTGATCTCCACGTGGCTCCTATCAAAGCCTGCTCTGTTAAGAAGCAGGTTCACAGTTGGAGAAAAGGGACATAATGCCCCTCTACACTTTTTTCCTTTCTTCCCCTTCTCAAAGAGGGGGCTCTTCCCCTTCACCAACCTCTTTATCTCCCTTTCTCTGCCTCCCCACCCTCCACCCTCGGCTGGGTTAATGATTTATTCATTCTTCAAAACAGAAGAATTCTGCCAGCTCTGGAAAAATGATATGGCTTTCTTCATCCACTCATAGTTGGAACTTTTCCTGATTTCCAAACCTCTCCTGTGGCAACTGCAATGAAGCATGGGCACATGGCTCTTTGTTCTTTTGAAACTGGGACTTGCCTGCTGCTCTCCACGCCAACTGCAAAGACTTGGTCACCGAGCCAGGGGCCTCCCGAGGCGCTCAGCCGTGGACACCGCAGGGTCAGCCCACTCTAAGTTCCTGGGAGTCACGTGATCCGGGATGACGGGCAGCTCTGGGCTTCATCTTCATTCTGAAACTTTAGCTCACATCCCCTTTTGACAAGTCTTCTTATTTTTCTCCCTCTCTGGGATCACCTACTCTATTAATTACTGTATCTTGGGAAACTGGTACACCAGGTGAGCACATGGCCACATAGGCAAGGGAGTCTAGTCAGGGATCTGTGATTTCAAACTTCTCCTTCTGATCCCCAAAAGATAGTTTTGAGGCTACGTAGTGAAGCAAAGTCATGGGACGAAATGGACACACTGAGGCAGGGACCTCGGTGAAGCAGCCTCCACCCCCCGCCTGGCAGCTTGAGTAGTTAGGTGCAGCTGGCGAAACCGGGCGTCAGAGGACCTCCCTTGGGGTTATCCAATCAGACAGTCCACGCACTTGGTGACTTGAGACAAGCTTCCTCAAACATACAATAATGTAACATAATATTAGTGGGACTAAATGATCTCCAAGACCCAGCTCTGACGTCCCATGACTCTGAATCCCAGTGGGGCTCATGCGTCTTTCAGAATTTACCTTGGTTTCACCTCCTTAGAGGTCCACAGCAGTTTTCAGAATCGCCTTCTTTCACAGCAGCTCGTGAAAGAAGGAAATGGGTTAGAATCATAAGTTTCCTTCCAATTTCAGCACATGGACACTGACTAAAAACAGGCTATTCTGAACACTCTCGACCTTGAGCGAGCTCCTACACTGCCAGCAGTCCCCTCCCTCTCAAGAGACAGCTGCCCCCTCTTCACTAAGAAGATCAGGGCCACCCGGCAAAGCCTCTCTCAAATCCCGGCCTGCCTGCCAGCAGCCCATGTACCTGCGCCCACCCTCGCCTCCCTCCCTCGTCTTGGAGAAATATGCGTCCTTTCTTCAGCCCATGCCTGCCACTGTTGCCTGGGTGATGAATCCCTTTCTCTCCTACCTCCACAGAAAGGCTCTTCTTTCGATAATTGCTCTTCTTAAAATTGTTCCAGGATAAGATTTTCCAACCATTCTCTAAACGGTGGAAATTGAGGTCATAAAATAACCATTTGCTCATGCTGAGGAGCAGACCCAAGGCTGGTTCTTTAAAAGAAGATCAGATTTCTGCACAAGGGTGCATTGAGAATGCTGTTCATCGCACTGCATGGTTCTCCCTCCATGTGGTCCCCATGGGAAGCTTCTGTCCTGTATCATCCCCTGTGCCAGCTGTGCTCTTGAGCAGCCGTTTGCTCTCCTCTCACAGAGTGAGCTATCTTGTCTCCGTCGTAGTATCCGTTCTGGGACATTCAGAGCTAACTCTGCGGTCTGACTCTGGCACTTTTAATTATATATCCACTCCCTTTGCATACTGAATTTACCACTGACTTAACAGTTTCTTATCTGTACACATTTCCCCTCATATTTTAACTGGTTGTATCGTATGAAAATACAAATTATACTGTAAGTCCTACCTGCAATAAGGTATGGTATGACTAATTCCTAAACAAATGAATAAACATTTCTTACATAGAAATACGTATTTAAAGTGTATGAGAATGTCTCTTGCCATAGAAATGAGGTCCAAATATACAGGAAAAGCACTGGAATAAGCCTTAGAAAGATTCCTCATATTTGAATTTTAGTATTGGTCACAATAAATTCTTGAATTAGAGTGATCCACTCAAGTTAATTGTATAAAGATGCTGCGCAGCTCCCCGAGAGCTCTAAAATAAGAAGACCAGGGCCGCAGGCCATCTTCACCACGTGTCCTTTTCAAAACTACCTGCGACAAACTCGGCAACTAAGAAAAAGTGTGATTTTATCTATTTGCTGATCAAGGATCTGTGATCATGCAGGAAGGTCCCAGAATGACAGAATTAGAGCTGATGATTTTCCCCCATTATGTTAAAATCTATGAAAAATAAGTAGATCAAATTATTAACAGATATAATTACAAAATGTATTTAACCAAAAGTATTTCGCTCCATATCGAGTCGGTCTGAATAATCGTCCTTTCAATATGGGACAGTGAATGCCCCATAACACTGCCATATTTTCACAGTTAATGGTAAGTTCATTGAATGAATGGCAAGTGTCATTATAGTTATTGTCTTAAATCATCTTATGCTATATAACAGGTGCCAATTCTCTGTTGCCCCTGTTCTGGCACCTAATACACTCTTCCTTCTGATCTGTACTGCCCATCATTCAAGGACAACTTCAAAACCCATCTCCTCCCCAGATGAGCTCTTCCTGGGGGGAAGAGCTGAGCATATGCATGGTTCTTAGAATGATTATTCGGATGACAGTGCACAGAGTTAACTTGGGGGTTAGGATGGGCGGAGATTAAATGTAGAAAGACAACTTGGTTAGTCGCTGTAGGTGATTAGAGATAGCACTTGGCTTTATTCTACTCAGCACTGCAATTATAGCCATGGATGTCCATCTCTCCCTCGTGAACTCTTTGAAGGCAGGGATCACATGCCTGCCTCTGTGTCTAAAACATAACAGGCATTGGATAACTGTAGGAAATGGAATAAATTAATGAGTGAGGGGGTGAATGAAGAGGGCAAATGAGATGCTAAAAAGGCCACTGTGACTGACTCTTTTAAAAATTCCCTTTATGCTGGCTCCTGGATCAAGCAGGGAGAAGCGAAAGTGCCATCCGGGAAGGAAGGGGATCAGGGCCATGTTACCGTCTTCCTCATCACTGCTCTCCTCCCCAAACTCTGCATGTGCTCCAGGTTGTCGATGTTCCTCATAAAACCTGCTGCCCAGAACTGAGCAGACTCCAGACAGAGTCTGATCAGGGCTGTGTCTGGAAGGTGCATCTCTTCCAGCCATCTGAACGTTCGATCCCTTTTAACAGAGACCAAAATTGTTGGCGTACATTTAATGGCCACATCATGCTTCTGTTTCATAAGAAGCTTAGGCTCAGGTCTGTTTTTCACACTGATTGCTATAAACACAAATATCCACCAGCTTGGTTTACACATTTTTTAATATTCTAAAATCCAAGTTCATCCCTATGAATTTCCACTGTTGTTGTATTGAGCCCAGCATTCAATCCTTTAAATTTTTGTGTGAAATAATTTGAATCCCTGACTCTGCAATAGTCCTAAGTGCTATGACTCCCACAACGTTGCAGCATTTATGCAGCAGGCAATTCTGCGTATCTACTGGGTACGAACACACGTGGTAGACACTGGCCTTCCTGAACAATACATTTTTTGAAAGCATAGTAGAGAGGAGACACTCACTGCACTCAGCTTTGCACTGCCTGCCTTCAATCTCCTGGTTCACAACACTGATTCCTGGCTATTGTAATGGACTATGTCTCTGTTCCTCAAAACTTACTCCACATTTCATACTTTCAGAGCCATCTGGGAGCTCAGCTACTCAAATAATGAGATCATGAATACAACTGCTTATAGCCTTTCCCTCCCCAGCTAACATATTCACACTTTCACAGTAATCTTTAGTTATTTTACTTACTCCAGAACATGGTGATTGTACCACAGTAATGAGAAAATTAGAATGGATTACTGGAATATAGATTCTGCATATCCCTTATTTCAATACAAAGTAGCCTATCCTGCTCTACCCAAACCCTTGCCCAACACTGTCATTCTCCCTATGTCATTGATTTTTTTTCATTTTATATATGTTAATTCATTTTTTAAATATCAGTTGAGCACTTCCAATGTTCCAAGAACTACAAACAAAGAGCCTAAAGTCTTATGCAAGAGACAGACACCAACGGATAATTACAATACAGTATGATAAATATGTACGTGGGCAGCGGTTGGCAAACTTTTACTGTAAAGGGCCAAACAGTAAATATTTTAGGTTTTGTGGGCCACACGGTCTCCGGCGTAACTACACAACTCTGCCACATGAAAGCAGCCAGAGACAATGTGTAAACAAGTGGATTCCAATAAAAGTGCATTCCAATAAAATTTTATTTACAAAAACAGGTGGTAGGCTAAATTTGATCCACGGGTCATAGTTTGCCAACCACCATACTTGGGTAAGAACATTCTTTTATTCAGCAATTATTTGTTGAACACTCCTTAGTCTATTCCTTTTCACTGCTCTAAGTGGGAGGGTAAAATAGTAACCCAAACATACAAAAACCCCTTCTCTGGTGGAACTTACATTCTAGTGAAGATGGACAGAAAGCAAAATTTTAAAAATACATAGCACATTAGAGGAAAATTCTGAAAAGAGAAGTAAAATTGGAAAGCAACTGTGAAGAGTCAGTGGAGTGTGTGCAATTGTAGATGAGGTCACCAGGGAAGGGCACCAAAGGTGACTTTGAAACAACACAGGAAGGAAGTGGGAAAACCAGCCATGTAGAGATCTGGGGGAAGGGAGCACCAGCAGAGTGAAAAGCCACTAAAAAGCTCAAGTGGTAGGAGTGTGTCCATCAAGTCAAGGGGCAGTGAGAAGGCCGATGTGTCTGGAATGGAGCAAACAAGAAGCATGGGGCGGGGGGGGGGGGAAGAAATCACTGGTACTAGGTCAGGCAGGGCCCTGAAGGTCATAGCAATGCTATTGGCTTTGACTCTGAATGAGCTGGGAAGCTGCTGGAGAATCCGGGGCAGAGGAACGACTTGATCTGAATTACACTCTAGTAGGATGACTCTGGCTGCTTTGCTAAAAACAGACTGGGGGAGAGGTGCAGGAGCAAAAGTGGGGAGACCAGCGAGGAGGCCACTGTAACGATACAGCTGAGAGGCCATGGGGCCTGAGCAGAGTGGTGACAGCAGGGGTGAGCAGTGACCTAAGGGAGATAGCTAATTCCTACATGAGGACAAAAAGGAATGCTATCAGGATGGAGGAAGTGACATCCTGAGACGTAAAGGGGAAGTAGGAATCATCCAAGTGTTAGGCCAGGGAAATCAGGTCCACAGCCCTGGGCAGAGCTCCCGGTGAGAAGCCAGAGACACACTGGGGTTCAGGAAATAAATGGGTCAGCAGCTTCCTCCAGAGGGTGACACTCTGTTGAAACAAATCCTCAAAAAGAAGAAAAACACCCGATGTCCAGACTCACTGTATGCCCCACTCACTCCCCAACCCACTCCTCTGGGTTAGGAAAGACCCAGCAACAAGATTTAACCTCTATTCAGTCGCGGAAGCAACATATAAACAGGGTTCCTAGAGAAAAAGTAAACGTCTCTCAGCAGGCAGCTGTTTTTAGATTCCTGGGCTGAAATTCTAGGAAGAGATCCCTCAGAGAAATCATCTGAGACAGACGGGCACCTGGCCAGGGTATCAGGGCCAGCACCCCAACTCCTAGGAAAATGCCCAAGTGTCTTGAACTTGAACATAGCTGGAGACTAGGGTCTCTCCTAAAAAGTTTCTAAGAGAAAATATTTTTAACCCAGGCACGCCACGTGGCTTGCTCATAAGTCTGTCTATTTGGCTACAAAATAACCATGAAAAAGAGAAAAACACCTCTCCCCACGCACCTGGGAAGGAAAGTTCTCTGAGCCAGGTGAGGGGAGAAATTGTGGATTTCCTTTGCTGTGCAAGGTGTGCCTATTGTGACTGGGGAGAAATTTGGCCTGTCGGGAAATGGGCAGGGGACGCTTCTATTTGCAGGCCAACTGTCTGAGCTTATCTGTAAGGTGTCCTCGTATTCCATACCCTCTAACCTCTTTGCCAGGCTAAAGGAGTGTGAGAAGGCGAGGCCTGCCTCTTTGGAGTTTGCGCTGCTCGGTGTTTGGAAGAGCTGTTACATTTTAAAGTTTTGCCTCCATTTCTTTGCTCTCTGCCCTCTTCTACCCCTTACACTTATTTTCCCCCATGTATGTTTTTTTTGGCTGCCGGGAACTTGGAATCCCAACTTCAAAAGAAACCTATAATGAAGCCTGGCTGATGTTTAACAGACCCGCCACTGCAGGGGCCCAGCCCAACCATTCTTTTGGCTCAACAGCCACAGAGGGTGGGTGAGCAAAGCACAGCTAATTCCCAACACCTAGGACTGTGCAGCACTGGCTTGTCCACCTGTTCCCCTCGGTGTCATGCACATCTGCCCCCTGCCTCAGGGTCCACACCCCACACTGTACAACTGCAGACACCACTCTTGAAATGCCTTGGCAGGGCCCCTCCCAGCCTCCGACTTGAGGGCCCTTTTAGAGAGAAGTGGGCCATGTCCCAGCGTGGCTATGTACAGCCGTCCTCTGCCCTCAAACGCCCCAGCAGCAGAACTCAGGGAGTGAAGCAAAGAAGAGACAATGACACACGGAGACCTTTGCCCACCACAGGCTTCGAAAAACAAGCGGAGGGCACCCCCTGTCTGCCTCACGGAGAGACCTGACACTCGGTGATGGATGGCTTGTTCACGCTGCGCTGGGCCATCCCAGACATTTGTTTTCATTTGGTGGCTTTTCCCCGCATGATAACAAAGATTATGAAATCTGACACACAGACACCAAAACAGAGAGGCGAGCCCACGGTTCCAGGTTCCTCCGGGTACTAGGCTCGACTCGGGTGGGAAAGGGGAGGGAGAACGAGAGGCGGAGGGCAGGTTCAGCAGCAAAGAGCCCTTCATCGCTGAGCCGTCATTTCAGAAAGAAAAACAACAGAAACAGTTCATGACCAAAAAGAAGCTGAAGTCTGCAAGCATCAGGGGAGAGAGTTTCCCTCCTTAGGGCAGAGAGAACCCCTTGGCTTCGCTACCTAGGATGTGCCATACGCATGGCCGATGACACCCGTGATGGTGCAGAGGTGGACTCTTGGCCCCCTTCCCTCCTCAGCCCATGCAGACACTCTCTCAGGGCAGCTACCATGAAGGAGACATCTGGCCCACGCAGCCTCCCCTGCCCACAGCCAAGTTCCTCTGTCTTAGTAACGCTGTTCAACTGGCTGGGTAACATATCTATAATTTATATCTCCTCCTGACCAGTCCCAAGTCTGATAAATAGTCTCCCTTTGATAGGCCCATCTGGGTTACAGATGTTCGATGCTGGATCCCTCAGGCTCTCTCCTCCTCTGTTGCTTCGAGAGAGGGACCTCTTTGGGCTAGATTTCTGACTTCTTGCTGGGCTGGGGAAGAGGGGATGCTGCGTAGGATTTGAGAAATGAGGCGGATTGTTCATACACCAATCATTGTAGCTGCCTGTTAGTGATCTATCTATAGGTGTGTCCCCCACTTCCAAGCCCTCCCCCCTACTAAACTGTGAGCTCCTGAACAGAAGGACTCTGTGCCCGGCACACTCGATTTACTCAATAAATATCTGGCAAAAACACTGGTTGAAGTTGGATTCCCTTCAGAGTCACAGTATAACGGAATTGTGAACTTGAGTTCTGCGATTTAATTGTAACAATAGGGATGCTGCATATGGGTAATTTCATTCAGAGACAACCCATAACTCCAGCGAGTCACAGGCCCTCATAGAATTCCAAAAATCTGTGTCTCCATAAATCCAAAGCCCTTGCCAAGGATCCAAGCCGTGGCACAGAAAACCAGTCTACACTCCACATTCTGCTCTTAGTGCCTCAGCCTGGATTTCAACCCAGGGAATTTAGATATAATTACTAAACCCCTCCACCAAGTTGTTAGCACTTACTCTTTATATATTCTTCTAATTTGCCCCTCTGCTTAGCTTACTGTATCTGGCACATCATAGGAATAATTGTTTTTCAAAATACAGTTCTTGCCAATAAGAGTTATGAAAAACACTCAATGTTTTTAATAATAAAATTTAACACAAGGACTACAAAGGAGAGAGTGTGGGGGGGGGGACCCTTAATGAAATAAATATGAGGGAGCTAGGAAAGAGGAAACTGCTCTCCACTATGTTCTGCCTTCCGATTTATTCCTCCAAAAGATTAAATTCATAGATAATTATCCTCCTTAGCTCATCTTAAGTATGAACGGAAAGGTGTGCTTCTTACTCTGAACAAGCAGTGGACACCTGAGGAAATCCTCCAACATAACAGGCAGACAGGAATTAAGGGGGATGGGGGGCGGGGGGGGGGAGTTGACTACAGGTCAATCAGGTGTAGTGCATCTAAAAAAAAAAAATTCAGAATGGATCTCATCTTTAGCTTCTAAAAAGGTTGCATCCATAAAACAAAAAGAGATTAATACAGAAAGTTTAAAGAGTAGGAAGGTCTTAAAAATATGATTGCTGAAATAAAAACAATTCAATAGAAGAGTTGGAGAATAAGCTCAAGGAACTCTCCAAAAGAAAAAAAAAAAAATAGAACAAAGTAACAAAGAGATAGACCATATGAGAGAAAAATGAGAATAAATTGAGGAGATCCATCCTCAAGAGATTCAGGGTAGAAAAGAGAACAGAAGAAACTGACTTTTAAAAAATCAAAGTAATAATCTAATAGAAGTTGCCAGAGGTGAAAGATAAGAGTGTTGAAACTGAGTGCTCAACAAAAGAAGAATGAAAGTCCAACCCTTAAAAAAATCATAATATCCCCAAAATAACAAGACTAAGGGTAAGATTCTAGACAGTTTTTAAAAGATAAAATATTCTGTCTCTAAAAAGACACACAATTATCAGAATGGAAGCTAGAGGCAATTAATAAATTTATTCAAAAGTTTGAGAGATGTTTTACATCCCCCAAATTTACAAACTATCAGTATAAAGTCAAAACAAAAACATTTTGCAAACTACATTCTCAAAAAAAGTTACCTAAAACACCCTTTCTTAGAAAGTTGCTTAAGAATATTTTCCAGTAAAA
Source organism: Miniopterus schreibersii (assembly GCF_964146895.1). Classification (NCBI taxonomy): domain Eukaryota; kingdom Metazoa; phylum Chordata; class Mammalia; order Chiroptera; family Miniopteridae; genus Miniopterus; species Miniopterus schreibersii. Next base: position 18,112,364 of record NC_138119.1, on the reverse strand, counting down.
TAAAGCAGTCAATTAAGAGATATTCATACAATTCAGGACATAGTGGCTTCAATCCAAAAGAAAAAAAGCAAAAAACAAAAACACAAAAAGTGTAAAGGGAAGTTCTGGATGACAACTGTGCGGCAGACCTAAAGATAACTGGGCAAGACTGAAGGTGGAGCAGAAAAGAGAATGAACCAGAAGGGAGATTTGCAGAGTGTAAAAATAAATAAATAAATAAATAAGATTTTATTTCTATAGATTAACTGTTATGGTAAAACATGTAAAAACAATTGAGGATATCGAAAAAGAGTGAAGGAAGGGAAAGACGGGAGGGAGGGAGGGAGGGAGGGAGGGAGGGAGGGAGGGAGGGAGGGAGGGAGGGAGGGAAGGAGGGAGGGAAGGAGGGAGGGAGGGTAGGAAAAAGCTATGAAAAAAAAAGATATACAATAATAGAATACTACTTTGTTCTGCAACAAAAAAATATTTCATAGTCATGATATTTTAAATATAAATATAACTAATTCAAATAAAATAATAAAATAAGTTGAAAAGATGGAGGGGAGACAGAAGGAAAACAAATGGAAGAGTTAAAGTCTCATCTTTACCATAAGAGCAAGTCAATGCATAATGTTTAAAACTGATGAATCAATTACTATATTTGGAGAGAGGGAATAATTACCAGAAGAGATGGGTAAAGGAATTAAATATGGGAGCAGGGCTAGAGAGTAATGGATGGGGGAAGAGTTAGGCAGGGGACTGTTATTCCTGTTTACATCTTCTGATACAATTTGATGTTTTTAACCATGAGCATGTATTACTTGGACTTAAATATGTTTAACTATCAAAAGGTATAAATAATGGTACCTTTTATTCCACAAAGCAAGCTTTGCATGTAGGGTGAGAAGGTTTCAGGCACGTTTGGGCCCACAGATAGTACAGGATGCGTTTCCAGGGCAATTCTGCGGCAGTAAGCGGAGTAAGTTCTAAACGCCCAGATAAGGGCAGTGGCTGCTCAGATTTAGAGAACCGAGGGCCACGCTAAGGAGAAGGGCGCCTGGGCACCGAGAGCCGCTGTCACGAACTAGTAGACAGAGGAGAACAAGCCAGATTTCCCCGTCTCTGGAGATCCAAAGAGTTGGCGCCCACTGTTATTAGTGAGGGTTAGCTTCTGCTTAAGGTTATCAAAATCTAAAAACCAAACCCAAACAGAATCTTTCTCACGTGAATATTTCTGGTAATGTGATAGTTCCCTGCATATTCTTCTATAACAAAGGCTTCCCATCCGTCAGCTCTGATGGCCATAATAATCACTAATGTTAGTTTAGAACTATTTTTGTACTTTGAAAACTTTAGAGTTACCGAGCGCTTTCCTGTACCTTATTTCATCTCGTTCACAAAACGACCCTAGGATATAGGTCGTGCAAAGTACTACGGCAATCACCCCCCTTTTACAAACTTGTACAGTTTACATAGCTAATTAAGTAGCAAGGACTCTTGAATTCAACCGTGTCCACGGATTCCAAATCTTGCGCCCAGTTCCTGACCTCACATGCCTGAACTACAGGCTAACCTATTAAACTGGTGTCAACGGACTGCCCATATACAGGGACACCATAGATATCTACACAGATTATGACCAACAAACACAGAGGATCCTCCCTTAAAAGGGCGAAATGGGAAGCCTCCAGGCCTAAAGGAGACTTAGGCTTAGGTGCAGAACATCTTGTGTTCACGGAGCAGGTGAACCGCTCAGCCTGCACCAAAGACCAAGCCCACGAAGCCTCTCGGTGGGATTGTGTGACTTTGCTGGGAACCTCCCTACAGAAGAGGGATCGCAGGCAACGGGTGCCGAGCGGTTTCCATCTACCTCGCCCGCCTCCCTGACGGCCCCCCGGCTTCCTCTCGCAGGCCGTGTTGTTCAGGTGCTGCAATCGCTGGCGCGTGTGTTCAGGCGAACTGCGCGCCGTGTCGCAGCCGTCTGCTCCTTAGACAGTGGGTCCCGTGAGGGCTGTCCCTTGTCCTAGTCATCTCTGGGTCCCTAATTACTTAACACAACACCTAGTGCTTCACAAAAGCACAATAATATCAGGTGGGTGGATGCATGTTTTATTTGGGGGCTGTGTGAACCCTCTTTTGTCTCCAGAAGCCAAAAGGATAAAACAGTGTTAGAAATGCACCTTGCACACAGGACACCCCGAGCCCCGGCCCCTTACCTCCTGGGTGAGTCAGGGTCAAAGCAGGTCTTGCGCACGTCGGTCACCTCGGGGTCACAGCAGTCCCCTTCGTCGAAGTCGTTCAGCATGTTGTTGCATTCCGCGTGGCAGAGCCCATCCCTGCGGTTCCAGGAGTAGCACCGGCCCTGCAGGCTGCAGTCGCCCCCGTCGTAGCCGGTGAGTGGGTGGTCACACTCCGGGTCACAGTGGTCATTGCCGATCTTGCTGGGCTCACAGCTGACAAGCACTGTGCGGTGGCGCAAGGTGGAATTGTGGACCTGGTAGACGCTCAGCTGCCAGGTGATGTTGTAGCGGCCAAAGGCTTCATTGAGCACCTCGTGCTGCAGGCTGATCTGCTGGTCACTCACGGTGGGGTTCAGCCCCTCGTCGTCACAGACGTTCACCACCTGGTAGCGTATCACCTTCTCTCCCCGAAGCGGCCAGTGCCCATTGTAGTGGGAGATCAGTTCCACATTGTCACATGCTGTCTGCCCACAAAGTGGGGGGCGCAAAGGTGACACAAGCTCAGGCTTGGGCTCAAAACCCTGGAGAACCTCAAGCCAGGGGTACTTGTCATCTCTAAAGGGGGCCCACTGTTCTTCCAGGCGCTCAAAGCTGGCTGTCAGCACCAGGGTGGTCAGCTCCATCGCGCTTGGATGCCGAGGACGATGCTGGAGTTGGCTTTGTGAGAGGGCCATTGACCAGAGGGCCAGTGTGCCCAAGTGTCCACGGAAAGAATGGCCATTCTCAGAGCTATCCCCACCCAGGAGCAAAGAACGACATGATGCCATGAAGGGGCTGTTAAGGGGACCAGATTGATCTGGACTGCTAGCCACCTGAGTGCCATCCACATACAGGGCCATACGCCGTCCATCGTAAGTGGCTGCCAGGTGTGTCCACGTGCCTCCCTGGTAGCGACTGTGGCCGATCACAGTGGTGGCCCTCTTCACGCGGTCAGTGCGAAGTGAGAAGAAGAAGCGAGCGTCTCGCCTTCCCATGTCCTCCCCTGAGCGGATCCCCAGGGTCCAGCCCCGGTCACTGACAGTATGGGAGCAGTTATCAAACATGCCTGGGAAAGAAGGAAGAATCAAGGGGAGAAATACCAGATACAAAGGGGGATGGAGAAAAGGGGAGAAGAAAACCCATGTGAATAGCAAGAATGTAGGTTTTTAACGGAAAAAAAATTAAGCAACACAGATTCCCCACCTCAGGTACCTGTCCAGTGCCCCATATCAAGCCATTCCGGCAAAGTCTGTCCCTAAAAGGAATCTGATTTGGGCTTCTATCACATTTAACTCATTTTGGCATTTTAAAACAACCAAATGAGAAGTTGTAAAGGGGATGAATAATGCAAGTGACAACCATCTCTAGAACTTAGTCACAGGTGGTCCTTATGCTGACTTCGAGCCCACGCCTTCTCTCCCTGGTCCTTGCCCCTTCCTTTTCTTCGAAGCCATGAGGACAGTCACAGTTTTTACAAAGGCCAGTAATCTCCCACCCCCTCAAAAAGTCATTTTCTGTACTGAATATTAAGTGATGATTCTCCTGGGGAAAAGGAGTTGGTGAATCAGGGAATCCCATCAGAGAAGACAATGACATCCCAGACGCCTTTCCCAGCCTGCTATGCTCTCTAGCATCTAAGGGCCAGGACACCCATCCACAAAGAACAGATGTTGCCCAGAATAGGAAAAATGAAATTGCCCCATGGCCCTAGCCTGAAAACTTAGTCAAGTCAGTGATAATAATGACTGGTCTAGGTCCAGCGATGCCCACCATAGTACGGAGCAGAACTTGCCCGGAGACATGAAGATCCTCCCCAAAGGCTACCTTACTGCCTTGCTCCACGTAAGCGCAAGACTATGAGGTTCAACTGAATAAAAGGAAGGGTCACCTGTAGACAACCTGGCAACGGGGAGGAGTAGGAAGTTCAGATACATGAAGGCAGTTTGGAGGCCTTAAATGTTGCCACCTTTGGTCATGAACCCACCATCTCCTCCCAGCAGTCTCTTCTATACACGGCTCCATCCCTCTAATCCGGAGGACGTGAATGGAGAATCATTTGATTCCCTTCTCCCGCAAGGCTGAACAGACCAGTCTGCAGTTAGGCTGTTGTTGCAGTCGGTGCTCAGACAAACACAGATTCAGCCCCAACACTGAATCTATAACCCAGAAGCTCCGTGCTCCACCCCTCGCTGGTAGGAAGAAAATCATGCTTGGTCACTTGAAGGGATGTCACTCTACTAAACCACTCGGGGTCTGCATTTCATCTCACTGTCACTCTCCTCCTGGAAAAAGGAATTCCACTTGGAATTAGTGATTTCAGTTCATCAAACATTTACTGAACTGCCAGACACAGACACTCTTCTCAGCTGTGAAAGGAAAGAGAGAGAGTCTTTGCCCTTGAAAAGTCTCACCGGGAAGTGAGAAACGTAGAAGGTCACTTCAATATAATATCAGAATTCAGACCAAGGTTACACATAGGTGAGTAAAAACAGAGCCAAATCTCAACCCACAGGTCAGAGAGGGTTTCCTGAGGGGATGAGACCCAAACCTACTCTGAGGAGTAAGAGTTGGCTGGGCAAAAGAATTACAGAAGATATTCCACCCAGTGTGGACAGTAGGAACAAAGGTACCTGGGGAAAAACAGGTCAAGGTAGGTCTTGTATAACATAGTAAGGGGCTTGGACTGAAATACATGGAGGTTTTTTTGTGGCTGTTAAATGCCTCTGGTATCCTGAGAGTACGCAGAGTAACTGTAGCATGAAACATCCCATGGTTGTTGGCCTTGCTCTGCACACTGGTCCACCTGCAATTAAGACATCTCAGGGACTTTCCGAAGCTTGTAGGGACAAGCAGGACATGAACACCACGGGAGGACCCATGCACGTGTTCAGTAGATACGCATGAAGCAATGCCAGCTGCCAACCTCAGTACTTGGAGCCGGGGATTTGTACAGTGATTAAATGTTTGTTTGACATCATGGAAAGTTCAGTACAGTGCAGAAGACGAAGCTTAATAAATAGCTACAATAAAATACGCTGACTGTTGCAAGTCTAAGTAGCTATGAACCTCTTTATTAAAACATGGACATAACATGGCAGAAACTCTCCCTAAAGTTACTAAATATCAACTTGCCGGCACTGACCCATTCTGTTAATAATTTCATTCCTAGAAGAAATTCACCCCCAAATCTGCCCATGAAACTAGGGCTACCCTGATTACCTGTCAGACTGTCTGGGAAGGTTAGGAAGACCTAAACCCAAAGGATTCCAAGAGATACGTTTAGACAATCCCAGATCAAAGGTTCTGCCAGTTCACCCAGAAACATTCACTCTAACATTCGTTAGAACCTGTGTTTATATGAAATATCCACTTCAGCTGAATCTTCTAAACTGGGACACATGGTGTTCTTTTAATAAATATTTCTTCCTTCACTTCTTAGCATGCAATGATATCTCTCACTCATATAGTACTTGAGCTTTCCAAAGCCATTTTATATAAACTATCATTTAAGCAGTAAAGCTATCCTGTGACCTAGGCAAGATTATCATCACTAACGTCATTATATAGACAAAGCTACCAAGGCTCTGAGAGGTCTGGTGGCAGGCTGGGTGCAGACAGAACCAAGCTGTCATAATGCTGAGCCCAGGAAAGTTTTCTACAGTGGAAAGAACATTATGGTGGTTACAAGCAGGACTCAGCCACAAGGTCCAGTCCATAGTCTGCCACTTATGTGTCATGTGACCTCAGAAAAATTACATCACCTTGCTGAGCCTCAGTTTACTCATTTGCAGACTGTGCCTATAGAATAAAATTTGTCCATCTCTGGTCTGTTCTTCAGCATCCTTCAACCATAAGCTGAGATCACAGACCTACCTCATGAGGTGGCTGTGAGAATTAAATAGAAGAACACATGTGGGAAATCTCAGCACAGTGCCCACCTGACACAAAGTGATTGACAAACATTGGCTATGATGCTAAGAAGGGGTTTGAGAATGAGCTATCAAAGGGAAATCAAATTAGATATAAAGCCAGTGTTACGCTGGTTCATGTTTAATAACTAGTCCTCTGAAGGGGGGAAAAAAAAACACAAAAATGCTAGTCCTGATTTGCAGCATTTGCCAATTTCTATGGTATAAATATTCCCCCAATGGTCAATTTTAAGTTACCAATAGGATGTCATTGAACATAGGGTTTGGAAGAGATGTTATCATTGGCTCTGGTGAGCCAGGCTGAGCCAGTTCCACTGCTATAAAGACTAACAAGGAAGCCTGGCCAGGTTCAGTGGTTGAGCATCGACCTAGGATCCAGGCGATCACTGTTCAATTCCTGGTCAGGGCACATGCCAAGGTTGTGGGCTCGATCCCCAGTAGGGGGCCTGCAGGAGGGAGCTGATCAATGACAACTCTCTCATCATTGATGTTTCTATCTCTCTCCCCCACTCTCCCTTCTTCTCTCTGAAAATATACAGCTCTTGTATCTTTTACCAACATTACCTCAAAATGGATCATTGACCTAAATGTGAAACGAAAAATTACAAAACTGCTAGAAGACACACACAGAACAAAACCTAGATGACCTTGGATGTGACGATTCCTATTTAGATACAACACCAAGACACCATCCATGAAAGAAATCATTTATAAGCTGGATTTCATCAAAATTAAAAACTTCTGCTCTGCTTAAGACAATCTCAAGAGAGCTAGAAGATAAGCCACAGACTGGAAGAAAATACTTGCAAAAGACGCATCTGATAGAGGACTGTCATCCAAGATATACAAAGAACTCTTAAAATTTAACAGCAAGGAAACAAAAAACCCAGTTTTAAAATGGGCCAAAGACTCTAACAGATACTTCACCGAAGAAGATATACAGACCGCAAATCGGCGTATAAAAAGATGCTCCACATCATGTGTCATCGGGGAGATACGTGTTAAAACAACAATGAGGTGCCACTACACATGCATTAGAAAGGCCAAAAGCCAGAACACTAGTCGTGCAAAATGCTGGCAAGGATGTGGGACACAGGAACTCCGTTTCACTGTGGGTGGGGATGCAAACTGGAGCAGCCACTTTGGAAGACAATTTGGCGGCATCTTAAAAAACTAAACACACTCTCACCATATGATCCATACGCTCCTTAGTATTTACCCAAGGAGTTGAAGACTCTGCCTACACAAAAACCTGCACGCATATGTTTACAGCAGCTTACTCACAACTGCCAAATCTTGAAAGCAACCAAGATGTCCTCAAGTAGGTGAGTGGATAAATTAACTGTATCAGGCCATGGAAAGACGTGGAAGAAACATAAATGCTAAATGAAAGAAGCCAATCTGAAAACACTACTGTATGATTCCAACTATGTGAAATTCTGGAAAAAGCAAAAATATGAAGACAATAAAATGATCAGTGGTTGCCAGGGGTGTGGGGAGAGAGAGGAAGGGGCAGATCAGAGGATTTTTAGGGCAGTGAAAATAATCTGTATGATATTATAATGATGGAGATATGTCATTATGTTTTTGCCATACACACGGAATGTGCAGTGCCAAGTGTGGACCCTCAAGTAGACTAGGAACTTCGGGTGATTATAATGTGTCAATGTAGGTTCTATCTTGGTTAAAAAAAAAAAAAAAGTACCATTCTGGTGAGTGGTCTTGAGTATAGGGGAGACTATGCATGTGTGGGGGCAGGGAGCAGAGGGGAAATCTCTGTACCTTCCTCTCAATTTTAGGGTATCGCTAAAACTGCTCTAAAATAAAAATAAAGTATTTTTTTTTAAAGTGGGGAAAAGTAAATATTTCCTCTACTCTGGGTTTTGAGATTTAAAATGTCTTCCTGAGTGCCCAGCGACCAACTGTGCTGAGAAATAAAACCTGCGCATCCCAGACCTGCCCTTCAGCGCCCTTCAACTGCAAACTGGGATTGCAGAGAGCAGCCCGCACGCCCGTCCGACACTGTGGGGAGGGTCCCCCAGCCCTGCTCCCTTAACGCCATCAAGCAGCAGCCATATGGACTTTGATTCAAAAGAAAAAAGACCAAATCCCCACATTTAGGAGACGCCTCCTTCTTCTCAATCTAGCAGAGTAAGGCTGACAAAACCAATGCAGCCTAAGCCAGCACTATACGTGGTCACACTCTGCTCATGCAACACTGAGATTTTATAACTTTGGATGTACATGTGAGCCACATTCTTGGGAGGAACAGAGGGACCAGATCATCAATGTGATTTATGAAATCACTCAACACCAAGCTGAACTGTGATAGCCCATGGGTTAGAAAAAAATCAAATCAGATGATGTAACTCGAAAAATGGTGGTGGTGCTGAAGCCAAACATTTGGACCGTGTCATCTTGAAACTTCAAGAATCATTCTTTTAGCTCTTGCTTGAAACTGGCTTCCATTATGTATCGATGTTTACTAAATTTAAAATTGTTGTGGCACCTTACCTTGTATCTAATCTAAGTTTAGAGAAGAAGGGAAATAAATGGAGGAAGCATATCTTGTTCATTGTATCCCTGATCTCAACTCCAAAACTCATAGTCAGAGACCCTGGGTGGCTTCACAGAGCTATATACTCACGTGGTCTCCGGGAAAAGTCATTTGGGTACAGTTTTCTACTATTATCGATTGCCAGCATTTGAAATTAATAGAGTTTATACCCCTTAAGGAGAAAAGCCTTCTATCAGACTGGGCTACAGTCTCCCTGCGTGATTATGAAAAATCCTATTAATGGTAAACACGATAGTTAGAGTGTTCCAGACGGTTTGATGGGGAAATATTTCAGTGTGGACCCTGGAGAAGAGGGATCCTGCTTCTTTCCATTTCTTGGGTTCTTTCTTTGCACTCAGGAGGTCTTCTGCTCATGCAAAGAAGAAATAGACTTAAACTACTTTGTATTATATGTCTTCTATGGTCCAGATGCTGGACAGGTGTCACCCCTAGGAAGCCCTCCCACAAATGATTGAGCTAAATTTTATATCCTCAATTACAGACCAAAACAATGAAGATTACAGACGTGAAGCAATTCATCCACAGTCTCATATCTGCGAAGGGCCAGAAAAATACTAAAACCTAAGCTGGTAGCTGTTGTTTTAGAGGAAGAAGAGCAGTAAGGACTGGTGAGTGCGGCATTAACGGAGTTGCAGACCACTTCTTGAAGGAGATTGGGATCTGACTCTCAAGGTAATGCACAGCTGACAGCCACACCTGGGAATGGTTTGGAGAGAGCAGACCAGCTGGCACAGCAGTTCATATGTCCAGGTTGGCCAGCGCCTAAATGGACAGGCTACCTCTGGAGCATTTGATAAAATTTCTGGGCGGTGCTGGAGGGTTTTCTGTGACACATCACATTCAGTAATCAATTCTGAGGACTCTGAGGCGAAGGGGGAGCCTCTTATCCCAAAGCCAGGACTGTGACCGAAGGTGGGTAGAAAGCTAAAGTGAGGGGCACTCAGCTGGAAACTTGCTTCCAAGCCAGCGGCTTCCATCTCCAGCTGCTTTCTCCTCGGCTTCTTACTAGGTCAGTAACCTGCGGAGTAGGACTCCGTGCTAGAGCAGGAGGTAATAAGAAGGAAAGTGAGGTGGTCCGGACAGGAGCTGCTCCCACCTCTCACAAGCTCCGACTGCTGGCCCCCTGCTCCTCCAGGCACCTGCCCTCCTCCCAGCTGGGATCCTCTGTTGGTGGCTGTGAGGGGATGGAGTCCCCTAACAGCAAGAACACATTGAGGGAATTAGGTTTCAGCAGTGCTCCTGGCATCGTAATGGGGAGAAAAGTCTATCCAGTCCAGCAGTTACATAAGTCAATATAAAGTGAGAGAGAAAAAGACTTCTGAGAACTGTCAGGAAGCAACCTGTCCTTGGCATACTTATTTTATGGAAATAACGAAAGGGGAAGAAGAGCCACCTCGTACCCTTTTCTTCCTCAAAGCAGGGAAGTATCTGTGCTTCAGGAACATTATGTGAACTTATTTCAGAGTGATGAAATAAATGGAAAAAACAAAAAAAATGTCCCTCTCTGCGAGGCTACATAGGCCCAATGCTGAGAAAGATGCAGAGAGAATTCCTTCTCCCCAGTTAAAATCCTGATCTGTGGTAACCACACCGCTCTAACAGCAACACTCCAAGTATAGTCTCAGCCCCCAAAAAAATACCACAATGCTCCCTTTGTCTGAAATGCCTCCCACCTATGGGTATAACCTTCAAAAGCTAGCTGAAGGTTCACCTTGCCCTTGAAGCCTTCCTTGACTGCCTTGGTCAAAGTGGTCTTTGCAGCTTGCTGAGCCTCACCATACAACTATTTCTTTGTTCGTCCAAGCGAATGGAGAGCTCCTTGGTGACAAGGGCCTGCCTTAGGCAGCTGTGAATTTCACACACAGTCAAGGAAGGAACAGGTTCTAGCTCTTGCATGGCACCCACTCTGCTCCTGATGTCAATCTGACTCCCAGAAGGAGCATTTCCTACTAGTCTTGGGGGAACCTCAATAACCTTGAAATTGCATGTGGCCTAGAGGGATGATGCAGGGGAATCAAGGGTTGTCTTTACTGTGCAGCTATGGGTGCTTGGACTTTCCCATGACATCTGATGTGCTTTCTCCCAGCCTTCGCATAATAAGCTGCTTCCTTCTGGATCCTACACACTTGGACTATAGCGCACACGGCAAAACTAACTGAGAGCTTGCCTTGAGCAAAGCGCCATTCTGGAGGGAACACCTACCCATGGCAGGGTCTCATAGAGGAGATCTTTTAACAACAGGTCAAAGTGGCAGAAGATAAAGCTGAGGACCAGACAGAAATGCTGCCCTTGATACAAACTCGGTAGGAACCTCAGTTCCAGCAAAGCCGCCCCCCCGGCTGAGCAATCTGCACCTCCGGGAGGGTTCAAATAGGGAGCGAGAGTCCTGCTTCTCCAAGGAGGCCCCTCCGCTCCCAGGAAGGTGAGGTTCTCTTCAACAAAACAGAGGAGTCACGCACAGTGTCATCAGCCCTGGTAACCGAAAAAACATGCTGTGTGGTGCAAGTTTGTTTTTAGGAGGAAAATGAGCTAAAAACAGGGCCAGGTTAGGTCATGAGCATAAATCAACCTGCTAGGAGGCAAGGTCCTGTCCCGGGATGTTGTGCCTGTGTCCTCCCCACACGTGGGTCTGCTGCCTTCTGCAGAACAACTTACCCAACACCCCGCCCCCCAGAGAGAGCACCAGGGAGGGGAACAAAAGGACGGAGGAGGAGGGGCTGGGCCATCCATCAAAGACCAGGACCTGGCAGCGAGCAGGGCTGTGTCAGCAGGAAGAGCGGGAGAGAGTGAACAAAGAGGGCCAGGGAGGTGTTTTCAGCTGTTCTAGATAACTCTCCTCCGAGAAGGGATTAGGCCCAGCCTTTTATCTGCGAGCCCAAGCTTTTCCAAATTAGAGTGCGGAGTGGGGCGAGGCCCCTGGGAATGCTCCCCGCGCATCTTCCCAGCACATATTTCAACCTCGCCTCAAGGGGCGCCTCTCCTTGTCGTCCTGCTCTCATCACACCCCAGGGTGACAGGAGTCAGCTTGGGGATTTCCCTGGCTTTCCGCAGGCCACCCTGCTGTGCCGAGGCTGGGAGTCACCGAGGCGGGGTTGCCGGGGGTGGGGGTTGCTTGATGATTGCCTGGAAGAGCAGGGAAACTCAGAATGGTCAGTCTCGGCTCTGCCACTGACCTGGAATAAGTCAGGGGCAACAAGAGCCTAGTTCCTAAGGAAGCTTCCTTGATCACTGCAGCAAAAAGCAACGTGGCTTGAGGCATTGGTCACCTACTGCCTGAGAAAGTAGTCCACAAGGGTCCAGAGAAAACGACCTGCATAGCCCACCTGGAGTTCTAGTGTGCCTTCCAGAGACTGGGCGATGCCTTCAGGGGCCTCATGAGCGTCTCCCAGGACAACCCTGCCTCATTCCCAGACTCTCCAGGACCTTGATCCAGCCAGACCCACAAATGGCCAAGTGGAGTCAGCCCAGCAGCCAACTAAGAATCAAAAAGGTGGTTAATACTATTCTAGCTTATGGAGATAATAGGACCTAATGCGTAAGGTTTGGAGAAGATTAATTAATTCACACAGGTAAAATAATAAAAACAGTGCTTAGCACATACAAGCACTCAATATTATTATTCTTTGCTAACTCTATCATCATTTTGACATATACAGACTTATCTCTTCAAGTGAATTATAAACTCCTTGAGAGCAGGTAAGCCTGTCTTACACTCATGCCCTCCCCCCACCCCCATTTCAAGACCAATGTCTCCTGCACCATCGGAATGGTAATTCACTAATGAATTTAATCCACAAGAGGCAGTTAGCGGAACTGCCAGGAGCGTCCTCCCAATTGACAAGGACCCTCTAAAAACTCCATTCCTCTACCCAAAAAGAACCCTTGTCTAATAAAAAGCAGCCCCTTGCCCCTCTTACACCACTCACTCCCCACAAGCGGGGCCACAGCGCCCCCTATAGGGACATGCTGGCTTTTCACCTCTTCCTACTAGAAGAATCCAGAGCAGTTATCAGACTTTGGTCACCTCCTTGCCAGTCCTGGGCAATTTCCCTTAGAGTTGTACTTTGGGCTCCATTCCAGGGAGGGAGGAAGAAAGAGAAGAGGAAGAGAGGAGGGGAAGGAGAGAGGAAGGGAGAGGAGGAGGGAGAGAGGGGAGGAGGGAGGGAGGGAGGGAGGGAGGGAGGGAGGGAGGGAGGGAGGGAGGGAGGGAGGGAGGGGAGTGTCCTAAGTAATTTTAAACATGTAGATTTTTTTTAATGTCATTTCAACCATTTTTAATAATCTTTGAGACTGAGCAGTATGAAATTTCTGGAGCATTCAATAAGCTCTATGGGTCCCGTGGCTATGGAATTCCATGAACGCCCATGGAGGCCCAGTGGATACATGACTATGGCTTTGCAGAAGGAGTGTCTGGGATGTGAGAGATGTGGGTTGGCTGCTTCTCCTCAGCTGCCTGCAGGCTTCTCTACCAGTCTGATCTCCCTCCTTCACAGAAATGGTAAAGCATGCCCTGGGAGTTCCAGCAACACAACAGAAAGAATATAAACCCCCAAATGCAGAAGGTAGGTTGTGCAGAAGCTAAGAGAGCAGTATGAAGCCCCACACCTTAGGGAGCCTGGCGCACCTTGAATCCCATAACCTTGAGAAGACGCCTTAGTGGCCTGGCACAGGCTGGTCCTGGGAGACACAGAGTCCCAGTGGCCCCCAGAGCAGGATGCCAGCCCCTCCTCCGCAACCTCCACCACCTCTAGCAAGGTCCCTCTGAGAACTCGCTTGTACAGCTCCAGCTAAGCAACACCAACACCAATTTCCTGTTTTCTCCTTTCCTCCACCAAATAAATAATTTTGAGAGCCCTCTCAGAAGTTTTCTTTGGCACTTCTACCAGGTACAGTTCACAGAATCAATGCTGCCCTAAGAAGAACTGTTTAAACAGTGTCCACTGTACACTCCGTGATGGGGAGGTATCGCAGGAGTCTTGTTTAAAGGAAGCGTGAACAAGATCCTCTCGCAACGAAAACAACCTCCCAACTGGTCACTCAGCTAAGGTCAGATGCTTGCATATCAGGTTTTCTTAAAGTGAAACATCCTACGACTTTCACAGAGTTAGTATTGCGCAGTGTGTCTCCTACTCACACAGTGACTGTGCACGGCCCATGTTTGCTTAATAATATCTGAATATTTGGGCCTCTACCACATGGTCACAAACAACCCAGGGAGATTCTAGCTGCTTTCTAGGAAGCAACTGATACCCAGGGACCGCTCCAACCTAAATACTATGCCAATCAGAACCTAAAGGCTCAGAGCCCCTTTTCCCACCAATTTGAGAGTCCAGGAAGAAACCAGAGAATTCCGGGCATCTGTTCTCAATTTGAACCCAGGCGAGTCTTCAGGGCCCGGTGTCCAGAGGGGACACTGAAGGCCAACCTCTGAGTGAGAGAAACAAAGAACAAGGAAAATAGTGGCCTGATGAATTGACGATTCAGGATAAAAGAGCACTAAAGTCATAATTGAGGTTTCACTACAAATAACTCAATGCTCAATTACATCACTCTATTATAGCTACAGAAGCATATCCATGCATAAGAGCCCATGAAAGAGAGAATTTGCATGGACTGGGGACAGGGGGGCCCTGGGGAGGATGACATGATAGCCTTGGCCTGCTTGGCTGGAAGTGACTTAGGGCAGGGCATTGGGTCCCTCTTCTGTCACCACATCACCATGGAAGAATGGAAATAGCAGCTGACACTGACTGAACACATGCCATGCACCAGGACCAGGCACCAGGCACAGCTCTAAGCACATGACATCTATTAAGTTATTTAACCATCACAACAACTTTATCAGACAGAAATGATCCTTACTCCAGTCTCACAGATGAGGGGACTTCAACTTGCCGAGTTCACACAGCTAGTAGAGGGCTTAGGTCCAGAACATCAGGCTCCAGTTCCTGAGTTCCCAACCACTATGTTAAGAAACAAAATGCAGGTGGATAAAGAGGCTGAGGTAGAACATTTAAAGTGAGGAGACAAGCTGTACAGAGGCCAGGAGCTGGTCATAGGTGGGTCAGGTGGAGAGGAGAGCAAGACCTCCCCAACTCAGGAACGTGGTTGACTCTGGGAGACAGGAGAGATCAAGTTCTGTGTGTAAAAAGGGGCTGGATTATTCTCCACCCATTTATTCAACCCAAGTGCCCACTCCAGTCCAGGCCCCACCATGGGTGCTGGGGTGACACACAGGTGATGGGGATCCAGCGAACCCCCAGAAGCCTGCAGGCAATCAAAAGTCTCCGACTGCTGAGCTGAGGAACTCGAACTTGAACTGGAAGAAGAAACCACCAACACTGGTAGACTAGAGAAAAGGAAGTCTGCAGTCTAGTGGGAGGCAGGGCTGGGAGGAGAGATGGTGCCAGGAGCACCGGGAATAGCTAGGCAAGCAGTTGCCTTCCTCTTTCCTGCCTGGCTGTCTGCAGCCCAACACATGGCACATCTTTCCTAAATTCCCAGACCTCACTGTGGGCAGAGAACCAGGGTGGGTGGGGCCACCTCCTTGGGCTGGTCCTGGCTAAGGTGAGGCCAATGACACCATGCATTCTGTCCAAGGGCCCGGTAAGACTGCCACAGCCAGGGCAGGAAGCATGCCCAAGATTACCTCTGTGCTCAGGATGTGTGCCACGGGCCAGATTAGAAGGCTATTCTATTGTGCAATTATTTCAAATAATGAATGTGCCCCGACACAAACAATGTCTAAAATAGATCTCTGCTGTGGTTAGTGTTTATTATTATTCTGCATAAAGTTGGAGTCTATTCCAAAAATAGTTATTGAGGACTTACTTTGTGCTCAATAAACATCAGTTGAAGAAATGAGTTAGTAAGTGAACAGATTAAAAAATAAATTGAGCTAGGTACAGCCTGTAAGTGTTTTATGTTAAAAGAATTCCATCCCCACAAAAAAAGAACTTGATGCGAACGGCAGAATTGGAGAAGAGCACAGAAAGCACAGAAGGAGCAACGGCTGCCGGACCTCCTCTTCGGTTGGGCAAGATCGACCTTCCCAGGCACAGGCTCCCCTCTCTCCCTGCCACCCACAGAAATAATGTCAACAAATGCACAAACGACCACAAAAGTCCTAGCGGGAGAAGGAGAGTCAATACTTACAAATCAAAAGGCAAAGTGATTAATTTCTGGAAGTTTAAAAATAATGACAGTTGAACCAGGTTGCAACATCCAATTTTTCCAGGGGACTAGTTCCAGGAGACTCGCGGATGTTGACCAACTATAGATAGGTTTGGGGGGTTGAGGTGGAAGATAAGGGTGACCACTCCTTCTGTTATTACTGAGTGGATCTCAAGCCTCTTAGCAATCTTCCAAACCACCAGGACCTGCAGGCCACCACGTCCCTCTGTGCCTGCGTCCAAACGGAATAAACACTAATGAGTTTGTCAGACTGGGCCTTGCCCTCCGTTGATTCACCCATTTGTTCAGCTCTTAGCTAGAGGTTACTGGATGAGTTTTATTCGCAGACAATGCAGTGGGTGCAACGGGTGCATCAATGAACAAGGTCCAGCCCGGTGGGGAGCTACCTAGAAAAGAAATGGGGTGGCAGCCTTCGGCACAGTGCCTGGCACACAGGAGGAGCTCAAGGAGTAAAACACCAAATGGGAATGAGAGTAAGTTGATCTATGTGCCCTGACAAGGCTGAGTACAGAGCATTCAGGTTCAAATCCTGGCGCTGTAAGAACCAGCTGTGTGACCTTAGGGACACCCTATTCCCCTCTGTGCTTCAACTTGTCCATCTCCCTCCTCGAATCGTCCTCGAGCTAATATGTGTAAAGTGAGCCCAGTGATGCCTGGCGCAGAGTAAGCACTACACGAGTACCTGCCGAGTGAAAGCGTCTTCAATAACTTCTTGGACCGACTGAGCTTGCCCCTGCCTGCTGTACATTTCTGTGACGTCACCTCCCATTGTTTCCCTGTGTGTGTATGCTCTCTCTGCTTTAGATTGTCAGTGCTTAATTACAGGGCCCTGAGATCGGCCTCTCTCTTAGCTCAAAACAAAGTCTCTCTGAACCTGTGTCTACTTCTGACATCCATCGGCTCCCCTCCTGCCGAGTTTCTGGGCGGGGTCCACTGGACCCACTCTGTCTTCACTCCCTCACCTCTCATTCACATCTCCACTTGCTGCAATGTGGAGACCCCTCCCACCACCCCCCAACTCTGGAGTGAAACTGCTCTCTAAAGGCACTGCTAATTTACCAACTGCTACGTCCAATGAGCCCACCTCAGGACCGCTGGCTTGTCGGGTGCCCCGGTGCCATCTGACACTCATATCTCTGCCCTTTTCTCTTGTCCCCCAGTCTGCCGCCTCCCAGGCCTCCTTCTGAATGTCTGGCTACCAGCTTCCTTGCCCCAGCTTCGAGGAAACGTCAGGCTCATCTAGGCAGCACTGGCCCTCCCAGGAGGTTGGCTTCCAGGAGACAACGAGCACCGTCCAGGTACAGCCTGGCCTCACTCATTCCTGGTTCTCTAACACATGATTAAATGCCTGATGCTTCACCTAAGAGAAGCTCAATAAATGCTGGCTGGCTGGCTGGCTGGCTGGCTGACTGGCTGGCTGGATGGATGGATGGATGATGGATGGATGGGTGGGTGGATGGATGGGTGGATGATGGATGGGCAACCAGAACCAAACATCTGTACTTCTTCGTTGAACCGGCACAGAATGTACAGCGGTCGAGTGTATAAAAGGCAGCAAATGCTGAGTCACCGCCTGAATGAACGACTCTCTAGCTGATCAGTCTCTAAACACTGTGATTTCCCCTCAGATCGGCAACTAGACTTATTCAGAAATGAGCCATGATGACTGGCCTTGGTATCCCAATTGGTTGTCATGGCAATGCTTTGATTTCAAAAGGTCCTGAGACTCTGGGTTCCAGTGACCATACTGCATATTTGGGCAGAACCACTCTTCTTGGCCACGCACTTCTGACTCATAGAGACTGGGATGTGTTTGTTTGACCACTGTGCTTTATCTCTCTTCTTCAAAGGGTCCAAAGAGCAGGATTGTTTTAAGGCAGGTCGTGAACAGGAGAAGCAGGGGATGCTATTATTTTTTTAGAACCAAACTTAACATCAGATATGCTTTCTGGAAGGTGCTAGAACTATGGGGTGTATGATGCGAGCAGAAAGGGATGTGACGGGCCCCTGGAGTAACCTTATTCCAGGCACCAAAGGACAGAAGCATGGGACTCTGGACTTGTTTACAGCATCAGAAACTGAAGGCAATGAATGTTCAGGGTATAGGGGCTCAGGATCCTAACTAAGGTGCAGCCTCCCTTCCTGTTTATCGGGCACAGACGAGGGTGGGAGCCAGGCCACCCTGGGCACTTTCTGAATGACTCAGATCGGCAGCCCCAGGGGAACAACAAACAAGAACACGAAGGAGGGGGCAGGGGGAAGGAGAACAAAGCCTTGCGGGGGGACAGGCTAGTGGGTGGATCTATTGGGGCTGCCAAAGGTGACTCCAAGTTTCCAGCCCTGCCCCTGTCACTCCAGGATATTTCCAGCCTGACAACCTGTGCTCCACCCGAGAGCCCCAGGGTTTCCACCCCATTCCTGAGGTGGATGGGAGCTCAAGCAGGGGATGGCGCTCCAGCCCCTTGCACTGCCTCCCTGAGATCATGCAAGAAACAAGAAGAGAGGAGGGAATGAGGAAAGGACAGGCAGTCACAAGTGTCAGGCACTGAAGCTGGAGTGTGATTAGAAGGACAATCACACAGTCATGTTCAGAGGAAACCCCTCTGTGCTACCACCTGGAAGTGACCATCCTTCCTCCGACCACACCCGGGACACCTGGATGACTCCAGAGTCCCAGTCCCACCCTGTGAGTCGGACACCTGGTCCTGAGCCATGCGGGTCACAGAAGACAGCATGCCCTAGCACCACCGAAGCTCAGATCTGGAGAATGTCATGTGGGGAGGCTGCAAGGCTGAGAGAGCATCAGTCCATGATGTAAGCCCGGCCTCGGAGGAAGGAAAGAGGGAAAAACATTCAGGTGAAAGCCGTGCAGTTTGAGGAATGTTCTACACAGTCTGGAGAGTCCTCAAGCCAGTCGGCTGTCAGAGGAGTCCTGAATCTCTCTCTTGGGAACTGGTGTGCTCTTATCCCTTCCTTACCAGGCACCTATGGCCTCCAAGCAACCACAGCAGTGAATTCAGAGCCCAGTGCCTGCATCCCTGTTAGCAGAGCACCCATCTTTGGAGGCCTCTGGGACAGAATCTCATCACATCCATTGAGAAGTGGATTCCTATGGAGCCACATTTTAAGAAGAATCCCAGGTGATCTCTTTGCATATTTAAGTTTGAAAAGCAATGTTTCAGAGCATGAGTTGACCAACAAGGACAGACAGTAAGTAGTTTAGGCTTTGCAGGCCATATGGTCTCTGTTGCAACTACTCACCCAGCCACTTAGTGTGGAAGCAGCCACAAAGAACACTTGAGTGGGGCTGGGTTCCAATAAAACTTCATTTATAAAAGCAGTCTTTAGCTTCAGACCAGATGTGGCCCCAAGGCCATAGTCTACCAACCTCTGCTCTAGAGTTGTGGGCTTAAGCTTTCTGAGAGTAACTACACTCTTCATCACCTGAAACAGGGGAGACAGGAGCTACTCCTGTTGAAGACGGGAGAAGACCCCTGCACCCGGCAGCTCCCCTCAGAAGCCCTGAGACACCTGTGCAGGCGGCAAAAGCCAGATCTGAAAGCCACTGCTCTGGTTCCTCACAAAGAGCCTCTAGTGTCAGAAGGTTCCTCACTCCTAATGGACATCCAGCCACCTAAGTTTCTACTGTATCTGTCCTGTAAACACAGCCAAGACTATAACTCTGTGCTAAATATTCTGGGATGACAAAGGTGAATCAGACATGCAATTGGCTCCTGGGGAACTTAAGCAGATAGAAATGAGACACAAACAGACAGAAATGAGACACATACAGATAGAAATGAGACATAAACAGACAGAAGTGAGACACATACAGACAGAAATGAGACACAAACAGATAGAAATGAGACACATACAGATAGAAATGAGGCACAGACAGATAGAAATGAGGCACAGACAGATAGAAATGAGACACATACAGACAGAAATGAGACACATACAGGTAGAAATGAGACACATACAGATAGAAATGAGGCACAGACAGATAGAAATGAGGCACAGACAGATAGAAATGAGACACAGACAGACAGAAATGAGACACATACAGGTAGAAATGAGACACAGATAGAAATGAGACATAAACAGATAGAAATGAGGCACATACAGATACAAATGAGACACGTACAGATAGAAATGAGACACATAGAGATAGAAATGAGGCACATACAAAACTAACAAGGCAGGAAGCAACATGTACCCAGGAAACTACCCGGGACAGGCCGTGGGCGCTGGGAAGTACAGGAGGTCTCTTCCACACCGGGAATCCAGGAAGGCTGCATGCACGAAGTGAGCAGTGTGGACTATCCAAGGAGGGGGCACATGGATAGTCTGTTTTACTTCTACACCCAGACGTTGCCTCTTCTGGAGGGCCGAACAGCCACCTGATAACAACATTTCCTGTAGACTAATGTTAATTTGCCTTGTCCACACAAGCAAAGCCAGGGATCTCATCCTAGTCACGGTGGGAGAACAGAACCCACCCCAGGGACTGACAACAACCCTCTCACACCATGATTCTTCCACTCCAAGGGCCGGTCGCTAAGACTTCGATGCACGTCCAGGACCTGGGCAAACACTCTGACTTTGACCATTGCTGCAACGTTGGAGGAGGCAGCTGGGGCACAAGGAGTGGTTGGTGGGGCCCTCATCTTCAGAGGAGCTCTGGGAAAGGCCTGGGCATAACTCTGGCTATCACTGAGTCCTGCTGGATAAAAGGGGGGGGGGGCACAGCACACGTGGCCCTCCTTTGAAATTCTCTGAATTGTCTTCTGCAAAGCTCCATCTTCCACATGAACAAAACTCCTCCCCTCAGTACCAAGCTCCCTTACTGGGGAGAGGGGATGTCACCGCAGCCTGTGAAACCTCATTGCTCAGGTTCATTCAGAACAGAAAAAAGCCATCACCACGCCCTAAACGAGGGGTTTTAAACCTGAGGTCAGCAGCCTCTGGCCACCAGGAAACCCAGAGAGCTCTGAAAATGATGTGACCGGCATGAACCCGCACACCTTCCCGGGGAGCGGTCATAGCTTTCATCATTCCCAAAAGCGTCCGTGACCTTATAGAAGCTCTAGTGTCATTGTCCAATGTATTCGAGTGAGTGCTGCCCAGGCTAAAAAAGAACAAGTGAGTTAAATATATATATAGAGAGAGAGTTCTTTCTGATTCTATCATGTTCTCAATCATCTTGAGACCATTTTGTAAAAAATCCTCTTTACCACCATTTGTATTTGACAGATGAGCAAACTAAAATTCTAAGGAACTGAAGTTAATACCCCACTTAAGTGAATATTACAGATTAGTGGGCTAGAACCAAAGATGTGTACGCTACTTAGTTAGCAATGGCCCCTGTGTCCTAAATTCCACATCATAAAGACTACGGCTCGTTGCGTGTCGGGCACTGTGCATATGTGGCTTATTTAGACATCACAGCAACTCTGCAAGACATTATCTCACTTTCTGATTTGAGGAAACCAGGACTCTGAAAAGCCCAATGGATTGCCAAAGATGCCGGCACTGATAAGTGTCAGAGATGGGACCTGGCTCCAGGGCTGTCAGACTCGTAGGTTCTGCACTGGGAGACGCTCTCAAACTTGGACCCTGGGGGAGAAGGAGGGCTCATCCTCAAGTCAGGGACAGTTTCTTAGACATCTTTGTATTCCCCACGGAGCTTTGCATGGCAAGGCACTCCGTAAATATTTGTGGAGTGAAGGAACCTGGGCTCTTTGGGCCCCAGTCCTGCCAGGGACTCGCTGACTCGGTCTCCTGCAGGCTGGAGCTGCAGGTGGTTACTCAGCTGGGCAACTGCAGGGAACATTTGAAATCAATTATGGGTGAGGAGAAACCTATTAAAAGGGGTTCTTCTGTGTACGCTGGGGCTGAAGGAGAGGAAGGGAAGTTGAAGAGGAAAAGGGACAGGATGGTTTCAGGGTCGGGTGCTGGAGCTTAAAGTTTTGACACCAGGATGGGGCAGCATTTGGCTTAGGTCCACTGCTGAGTTCGAATGGCCCATCCAAATGGGCTCCTGACCTCAGGCTACTCCTGGGTGGCACATATTCCTAAACTGCCAGCCCCCCCCACCCACGGAAGCAGCTGCACCCAGCCCTTGCCTAGGCCTTGTTGCCCTGCTTCCGAGCTACAGGAGATTGGCAACTTCAAAAAGTCTAATTTGCAGGGGGCTCAGTACCATGACTCCCCTCTCGGGGGGCAGAGAGAAACAGCACCTAGTCAGTGGGGCCTGCGTTGTCCTCAGCCCTAAATAACAGCATTTTGACAGTCCATTCTGGAGTCCAACTTCCTATTTTGGAAGAATGTGGGAGTTTGGGGGGACAGGAGGGAGGTAAGCCTAGTTGATTTTTTCTTTCTTTTTTTTTTTTTTTTTCTTTCTAATTTTCATTCTGGAATGTAAAGCTCTTTTTAATTATAGTGGACACACAATTTTATATTAGTTTCAGGTGTACAACATAACAATTTGACGTTTATATACCTTACTAGTTGCTGCAAGTGGAAAGTTAGTCATAACCCCCTCCAAATGCCACTTTAGCCCCTTCACATAGGCCCTGCAAAAAAGACTTGGATGAAGCTGACCCTAAAGGATGCTTACCAACAATACTCTGAAAATGGGGTGGGAGAGGGGGAGATGATTAAATACAGCCCAGAGGCCAGGGCAGGGACAGCCCTCCAGGAAACCAGACACATTCCCCACTACACAGGCTGGCCTACCAGCCTGTGCATGAAGCAACACTGCCACCTAGCGCCCCGAGTGGGAAGTATTCCCCAAGACCCCACACCTCAGGGGTCCCTCTACCGTGGCTGGTGTGGCGAAACTGCTTGACCTCTCTGATGCGGAGGAAATGCCCCAAGGTGGGTAGATTGAGAACTGGAAAACTAGATTTAAGTTAGGTACAAGCTGAGGTTTGAGGACTGTTGGAAACAGTGTGGGAGCCAAGTGCTGCAGTCCCTGGGCTATCAGTGCAACAGCAGAAAGTCAACTGTTGAATGGTATTTTGCTCTCAGGAACCAGATCCAATAGTTGCCATTCTCCATAGGTGGAGGCGAATCATCCCAGGAGCAGGCTGTGGCCTGCTAATGCGCCAGGCCAGGGTAAGAGAGGGAAGATGGGCTGCTCTGCTGATGGGAGTGAATGAGTACAAATCTGGGAGTTCTGTTCCTTAAAGGGGCGACCTTTGACCTCTGCATGGTTCTCAACCCTGCGGCCCCGGTGAAGGCTAAGAAGCTACGCACAATGAGGAGACAAGGACCTATGACCTCGGGAGCCTGGCTCCCTGAATCCTGAAGAATGGAGGCCTGTTCCCAGCCCCCACCATTCCTGGACTTTTACCCTAAAGCTTCCCTGATGTGCGCAAGCCTGGAGGAAGATATAGGGTGGGAGCTGGAGAGGAGATAGACCTGGGTACCCCGCCCCTTGACCTTCCTGGTGTGGGCTTAAGGGGAAATGCCCGTGCACCACAGGGGCCACTTTGATTTGAAGAGAAAGAAACCCCAGAAGCTAGACTGTCTGCAAAAGATTTCCTGCCTAATTTTACATGCTTAGGGAGGTTAAGAGAGTTCAGAAGGCACCCTGGAGAAGGATCTGCCTGTGTGTGCTGTGGCGAGGTGGGGGGCCGTTGGTGGTGGTGCACAGGTGGGAAAGGGAGGGAGACGTGCAGGGGTGGGGTGGGGTGGGGGAGCTGTGACAAGGAATGCTGTAGCTGGAATCAAATCATGAGGATACTGTCCTCCATGAGGACCGTGAGACTGGACACGGAAGGGTCAGGACAGGGGTCAGGTACCCACTGTCGAAAGTCTGTCTCCCCAGGTTTGGGTTTTAACAATCCAAAGCAAGTCTCTCTGAGCCTCCCTCCTATATTCCTGCTGGATCTTTCTCCAATCCCTCGCAGCCAGGGAACTGATCCCAGGTCCCCATGTTGCTACCGTGAGAGGAGGGGTAGGCAGAGTCGCGGGGCTCCGTCTAGACTGCAAGCACACAGCTTCCCTGGCAGATGGGCACCAGGAAGCCAGATCAGGCAGCCCGAAGATGTCATCTGGGAAAAACTGTGGTGCTGCCAACTCCAGTCAGATAATCATCTCATTATTTCTTCCATTTGGCCTCAGAATAAGGATTTCCTTCGCCTCTCTCTCTACCCCCCCTATCTTACAGCCCAGCCCCTTCTCTCTCCCCTCCCCTCATGCCCTCTCCCACCCCAAAATAAAATAAAGCAAAACCACAAAACTCTAGAGTACTCAGTGTCTGGGAATCCCAGCTTCCAAAGGAGAAATCACAGCCAAAGAGGGGGAGACAGTGTGTCCAGCAGGGATGTTCCAGCAACACCCCATTGAAAGAGGCTCCCTCCTTCCAGATTTCTTTCTCTAGTCTGAAACTTATTTGCAGGCATCCAGCAACCTGAGAAGTTTTTAATCTGGACAGTTGTCAAGCACTCGGGCCATGGAGCTCCCTTCCCAGTCTGCCTCTGGCATGCTCCGTGTGGCTTTGGTTTCCCCATCCATGGAATGGGAGTGGAAACATCCATGGGGGTTATGGATGATCCAAATCAATAAGATTAAAATGGCTCTGCATGTGCCTAGCCTTGTGTGAGGTTCTGCCATGGAGGATGCAAAGGGATGACACCGGATGATAAAGTAGCAGGTCTCATCCCCTCCCCTTGCTTGAAACTAGCCCCCCTCCCAGGAGGGCAAGGGAGATAGCTATTCCTAACCCCCCTGTCTTCCTTGTCTTTTTGGGTGACTTTCTGTGAAAACTAAGATCTGGGTATAGTGGAAAATAAATGTGGGTAATGTTCCCAGACGTTGCCTCTGACGAAAATCATAGAGTTATACGAGGTGCATTTTTTAGGTCCCTCTTACAATAGCCAGGGCTAGAAGCCAGGGTCCTGGCTTGTATGTGCCCACTTTTCCAGGTGACCCTGATTCCTCTAGGCTCACGCATGACTGTTAGGGGACCGCAGGACCCAGACCAAGTAGTTGGGGTACCTGGTAAGTTGCAGGACAGCTCAGCGAAAAGGGAATCAGTCAAGACCCAGTGGCTGTGCACCTGGCCACCTTGCTCCCTGGCTATGGTTCCTTGCCCAGGTCCCTGCGTTCTCACAGGGCTCTAAAGTTGCCTGGGTATCTCACACTGGACTATGAGAAGGGAAAGGTGACACCTCATCCCCAGTTACCAAGAACCAGAGGTCTTCCCCTTTAAAGAGGAGCAGGAGAGTGGGCTGGAGGTCTCCTAAGTGCCAGCACAATGTATAGACCCACAGATCAATACCAGGGACAGACGCTCTGTGGTTAGAGTCATTACTGCCGATGAGGTCTGGAGTCCGGCTGTGCTGGTGAAGGGAGTCTCTACCCCCCTCTTCCTGACCGGCCCTTCCCGGTTTTCTGCTCCGTTCCCTTTCCCTCTGTGCCCCTAGGTCTGAATCCATCAGACATGAAGCCAGCAGCACCCCCAGGAGCCCAGGAAGCAAGGAGTAGGTCATTACCTGCGATGATGGCAGGGCTGCTCTGCCCTCCCTCCGGCTTCACCCAGGCTTCCACTGTGAATGCCTCCCGGGGAACCTCAGCCAGCACTTCTGGGCGCAGCAGCAGCCTCTCCCGCCTCCCCGAGAAGTACAAGACGAGCGGTCCTACTCCGTGGGGGTTCGAGATCCTTGCTCCCCAGGAGGGGTTCCCTGTGCCATTCCGGACGCTGCCCTCCGAAGGACTGGTTCTGACCCCGTGCATAAGGGGACGCTTAGGCCAAGGTTGGAAATGCCGGAGAGAGGTATCTGGGTCTCCCCACACGCCTTCTGCCTGCCCCTTCACCACCTGGCGACGTCGCCTGGTCTTGGCTCGACCCTTCCTGCGGGGTTCTGGTTTGGGTTCCTTCCGGCGAGCGATGGTGGTGGTCATGGTGGCAGCCGTGGCTGAGTGTTCCCGAGTCCCAGCCTCACCTAGAGATGCCTCAAATCCTCGATCGTTAAGATAAGTGTCATCATCTCCCAGCAGCTCCGATTGCCCAATAGGACCATCCCCTACCCACGGGGCAGCTGACTGCTCAGTCTCAGTCTTCACTGCTGCAGTCAGGTCTGGGGGGACAGCGCTCCCAGCCCTTCCCTTGGCCGCCGGCTCACTGTGTCCTGCACGGGGGGTGCCCTGGTCCCCCACAGGGTAGGGCCTCAGGGAGCTGCCAGGCCTGCTGGGGTAGACCCCAAAGAGGTGATGCTGGGGAGAAGCTCTGGGTCTTCGAGCCTTGGTCCCCAGCCAACAGCGTTCTCCTTCCGACAGCACCTCATTCAGGTGTCCCCTCTGAGCCAGGGATCGCTTGTGGGACCAGCCCAGCTCAGAGCTGGCAGTGCCTAGTGCCCACCCGGCCAGAACCACCAGGCTTATTCTCAGGATCTGTAAGCACATCATACTTCACCCAGCTCTTTACACAGATCCAGAAGTCAACCTCTGGGTACCACACCAGAAGGATGGGGGGCAGAGAGAGAGGCGGCCAAGCAGTGGACTTGCAGTCACCGGGGAAACTGTTTTGTTCACAGACCAAACTTTTTCAAGCAGCCCCAAAAGAGTGCCTCTCCCTGGCTACCTGCTCCGGGTGCTGTGCCAGCGTGGCCTCCGCGCCTCGCCCGGAGTGTGCGTCCCTCACCTCTCTCCCTTCACCTCTCTCCCTGCTCTAGTTCAGCCCTCGCAGGATGAAGTTCATTTCTCTGGGTTCCTTTGAATTTCCTCCAGAGAGCTCAGGTTTCCTCTTTTTTTCCCCCCTTTTCAATAGCCCCTCCCCTTGCTGATTCTAGAGGAGGGACACGTGGACACAAGCCAGAGCCTCTCAAATACACACTCCCTCACAAACACACAGCCCTCGCTACCTGAAGTCATTAAAAAGACCCTTCTCCTCTCCTTTCCGTTTCGCTCCTTCCCAGGAGTCACCTTCTCTCCGTAGTCCTCAACCTGGAATGAATTCACCTTCAAGCCAATGACTAGAAGAATCTGTTTGCAGACACACAGAATCTGATGCTTGTTATCGAAAAGGGCAAAAAGAAGCTGGGTGCACAAAGATCCAAGCTGGTACTTAACTCTCACTGTCCAGATGTGTCCTCAGTCAAACCAGCCAGCCTCCAGCCGGCCTGCAGGTCAGAACGCTTCCCTCAGCTCCGGGCTTGGGGTGCTTGAAGGTTTTCTTTTTTTTTTTAATACCCTTCCAACTTGTTAGTCTGTTGAAAGTCTCTGTAAAGTTCTCCTGTGGGGTGCCGGTCTGATGTCCTAATAACCTGATGAATCTGAGAGCCCTGGACTTGACCTTCTGGGAGTCTCGCAGGTCCCTGGGAAGACAGACAAGACAGTGAGGAGAAGGGCATATACTTCAGGGGACCTGTTCGCCCGGGTCCCTCCTGTTCCCCGTCTCCCTTCCTCTCTGCCTGTAATTATCTCCTGGGTTGTTTCATTTAAAGACAATGATGATGTCAAAGCTAATATGTTCGGTGTATCACTCCACCCACTCCCTGTCCCCTCCTTCCTCCTGAAAACCTCCCCACCTCACTGAGGCACAGGGGACAGAAACTACTCTTGGTTTCCCCAAGAAGCATCTCGGGCTTTCTCTCTCAGCAGCCGCAGCGTACACAATCAATAGTAAGCAATCGATACGGTGTTGGAGCACTCTCCTCTGTGTGTATCCACACACACACACACTCACTCACTCACTCACACGTGTGTTGGGAGCAGACCTGCCTAATGAATCCACCCCAGCCTTTTAGGGGCCACTCGCATCTCTTTCTCTTGTTTTGCACAAACCCTGTCTCTTTTTCTTATTTCAGTCGCTTGGGATTTAAAACAAAATGCCCCCCAATGCACTTTACATTGCGCCCGGGGAGACGGGGAACGCAGCGGCCCTGCTGTCAGGAGCGCTGGGTGGAGTGCCACGGGCGTGCTGGGGGGGCCTGGTACCCCTCTGGAGTTCCTCACTCCCAAGTCACTGAACGTCACCATATGCTGAGCGAGCAAATAAACAAACGAGGTGCTCAAAGTAAATACTTTGCAGAAATGAACAGCTAGACCCAAGCAAGTATTTTTTTCACTTGATTTGCGATGAATGGATAGGATAGGGAAATAAATAGTGTGGTTTTCACCTCTGTAATAATGTTTGCCTGGATGCAGGCTATCTCAAGGAGTCCCGCCCCCCAAACGCATGTGCATGTTCGCGCACACACACACACACACACACACACACAGAGGTTCTGAATTCTCAACACAGGTAAGGTTGTTTGACCTCAGATGGGCACAACATAAGCAGAGAAATACACTGGGCTCTTGGCTGAACAATAAGAGAAATCACTCACATGTCTAGAACCACTGCTTGTGTTGCCCATAGAGAAAGCCCACAGCCCACGCAGTCTGGAGTAGGACCACGCTGCCTCTTCTGCTTTGGGTCTCCTCATGGTCCTCTAAACTCCGCTACCCCAGCTAATTACTGACTTCTTTAAGAAAACTGTACCCCAAACACCCCATCAGGGGCATGTCCTGTTTCCCTGGGCTGGGTCCCCTGGAGCCTCAAAGCAAGTCCCCCCAGAAGGTATCAGCTCAGGCACGTGGACATTACTGAACAAATCGCTGGACCCTGGGCTGTCCTCATTCCTCGAATCATTCCCACCTCTCCCTTCATTCTCCTGACACAGTCCCCTATTCCTTTATATTTTTCCTGAAGCAGTTCAATAAAGATTGGGGCTTTGGCAGGGGGTAGGGGGAGATGTAGAGAGAGACAGAAACACAGAGGGGAGGGAGGGGAGGAGAAGGGAGAGAGAGAGAAAACACCAGGAAAGAAAGGAAGGCGAGGAACCTTAGTTTAAATGAAGGGAAGGCACTCAGGTAAGAAAAGGAGAGGTAAACTTCCCCTCCCTCATGCCACCCCCACGACCCTCAGAAAAAGGTTTCCTACCATTCATTTCAGGAAGGAGGGATAACACAGCGAGGAAGGAGAGTCCCGCGTGCCTTGCTCCCCCGTTACTGTGGGAATGATCTCGCATCCCCTATAGGTCTCCTGGCTCTCAGCTGCTAAGGATCCATTCATAAGCTTTCAAGAAGCTACACAAAACTCAAGCTTCCAGTTTAGTTTCTCTCTCTCTCCCCTTCATTCCTTTGCTCACCACTCTCCTTCAGCTCTTGGCAGTCCAAAGTTTAAAAAAAAAAATGTTGAACCATTTCTGTGTTTTCCTCCTGTTGTAACTTTTGCTGTGACATCATAACCCTGCCCACCAACACCCCACCTCTCCCTCTCCTTTCCATCCCACCCCTCATCAGCCCCAGAACCCCCAAGATACCCCCCACGGAGAAGCAGGGCTCCTGTCAGTCCCAACGTGCGAAAACACAAAGCCAGGAGAAGGTGCCCCCCTCTCTCTCTTCGGTCCCCCTCCTCTCTTCCCC
Organism: Miniopterus schreibersii; assembly: GCF_964146895.1. Taxonomy (NCBI): domain Eukaryota; kingdom Metazoa; phylum Chordata; class Mammalia; order Chiroptera; family Miniopteridae; genus Miniopterus; species Miniopterus schreibersii. The sequence goes on along the minus strand of NC_138119.1, from coordinate 18,083,046 downwards.
CTCCCTGCCTTACCCACCGCTCAGCCACGGCTCTCTGAAGGCTTTTAACATGATCCCATCTGTTTGACATGTGCGGAAAGGTGGGCTGGACTCAGATAATCTGTCAAGTGGATCAGATCAAAAACAAAGCAATCCCCCCCCAATTCCATCACACACACAGAGAGACACACACACACACACAGCAGACCCCAGCAAAAGTGTAAGAGGAGTCAGACTCACACAGACCCTGGATGCCAGGGAGAAAGACACCAAACGTGCCAAAGGAAACGCGCATTCAGTATGTATATAAATTCTAGGGCTTATTTGTTTATGACAAACACCCGCACCCCAGCCCCCTACCCCTCTCCCCTGAGTCCTGCCACTCCGCAAGTGCACAGATTTGAAAGCTGGTAGGATCTGTTTTGAAATCTCCAACGAGAGGGTTTTTCCCCCTTTTTTTCACTCCCAAGCACTATCTGTGGCGATCAGACTGGAGCAGGGTTGCCAGCAAATGCAGGAGGCCCCTTCTAGGGTACAGACTTTCAAACCAGCAAAGCTAGAGGGAATGGATTTAAGGACACACAGCAGGAGCTGGCTGAATTTATTTTATTTTGACGGGGGTAGTTGGGGGGAGGAATATCACTTCTGAAATGCCCAAGGAATGAAGGGAGAGGATATGGATTTCCTAAACAGTTTTTGCAAGAGGAGCAGTGTCTTGTTCTGCAGGTAAATCTATAAGGCAAGAAATTGGAGCTTAGAGATAAACACGGACGCAGAGGGAGAGGGAGGGAAGGGGAAGGAGAAAAAGAGAAGGGGGGAGGGAGAGGGAATGGGGAGGGGGGAAATGCAGAGAGGAAAGAGGGGAGCAGAACAGAGAGGGGGCGAGGGGGAAAGGGGGGGAAGGGGAAGGGCGAAGAGGAAAAGAGTGAATTGGAAGGGGGAGGGCTGGGGGACAAAAGGGGGAGAGAAAAGTCTGGGAGGAGATAGGATTGAAAAAGAAAAGCAGGGAAGAGAGGAGGGAAGGACCAGCCAGAGAGGAAGAAACACAGAGAAGGGGGCAGTGAGGCACATGAAGTACCGAGACCAGGAGGGCAGCTCAGACCCACGATGCTTCAAAGCCAAGAAGCCACAGAGGCCGGTGAGGGGAGGCACTACGGGATGGGGCAGAGGTTAGGGTTTGTAACAAGGGACACCCACTGGAGGGACTCACGGTTACTGACTGGACACGGTTTTTAAAGGTCAGATTGCCCGGGCTCTGCATGGTCTCTTTAAGTAAGCCCTCTACCCCGTCCTCTCCTGCCTGTGTCTCTCTTCCTCTAATAGCCACCTCCACCTTCCTTCGTTCACATGTTTGTTCCCAGCAGTACCCTCCCCTGGAGAATGCATAGTAAAATTTAGACACCCGCCTCCCCTCCAAAAAACAACAACAACAAAAAAAACAACCACAACCCCTGAATAGCTCCTTTCTTTGCTTCTACCCATGGAGGGTCCTGGGTCCTCTTATCTGTAGATAGAGCTGTTTGTGATCATCTGTACTTCTTTTCAGCCCAGTTTTCACTATATTTCCTTTAAGCCAGGACATCAGAGCTGTTTTGCTTGTATTTGCTGCCATAGTGGGGCCGGTCAGTTTCCATTAGCACTGTCACCATTACTATTAAGAGCCTTTGAACAGAGGGAGGAGCCAGTCCAGTTGGCGTCCACCTGCAGTATAGAGTATTCCTGCGGGGAGGGGGGGGGGTAGAGAGGTGGGAGGGAAGAGACCCCTGAGTACAGTCACGGATCCTCTCTGACTTTCTGACTCCAAAAGTCTGATCCCTTGAGGGAAAAGCTCAGCTGGGAACCGGCCAGGGAGCGTAGTAATAAAAGCCTCCCAGAACACAACCAAACGCAGTATCTATATATAGGAGCAGAATCTGTTTTAGCTACTTGCAGTCTAAATGACACCCGGAAGCAAACATTTCAGCAACATGTTTATTGGAATCGTACTCAGCTAGCGCTGGAAAGAGCGAGCTTCTCTGAAGGCTTTCGCTCCACGGCCCAGGGCTGTTGCTTTCTGTCCCCACCCCACCACCCTCTCCCCAGTCCCCGGTGTCCCAAGCTGGGAGTCCATCTCTATCACTCACGGGGGCCACTTGAGATTCCCTCAGCGTGACTTAGCACAGCCCGCTTGTTTGTGGGTGAGGAAACGGATGAAGTCACAGGATGAAAGGCCAGCCACATGTGGCATCCGGGTCTCCTGAATCCCAGGCCAGGTTTTCCCTCTGCTATCTGCACCTGTCCTGCTGTCTGCCACCCACAGCCAATGGGAAGGGAAGGCAATAGGAGAGACTGGCCTCTCGGGTCCACATCCAGGCAGAATGACCAGGGACTATATGTTGGTCGTGTGTGTTCTGTGACTCAGAATTGCACAGCACTCGCTAGGAAATGCAAATCCGATCTGGGTTCTCGCTCCTCCCTGTGCATCTTGAGCCAAGAGAGGCCCTTTTTGTTGAACTGCATGGAACTCCGTATGTCCCTATCATAACGGTATTTTTTTCCATGACACTATTACTATTATAACTTGTTATCGATGTTAATGGCAGTGTTTTGCAAAGTGCCTTTCATCCAAATAGATCAAAGCATTTCATCCACAGGGTAGGCTTCCCACCCCCTTGGGAGATGCATAGCAGAGGTGACATGCCAGAGATGGAGTTCCCCTGGTGACAATCCCTAATGGGTGTTTCCTGTAACATTTCAAGCTTGGAACCAGCTTGTGGAGGCCTTGGGCTAGGGGAGAGTTTAACAGTGATAAGGATCCTGCCCTGCTCATCAGAAGATAAAAGGCTCCTCAGGGGTTTTGCTTCCATTAGGATTGCCTTTGTACCCTGAGCCTGCAAAATGCAACCTCACAACAAGAATGACAAGTATACTTGCTTTTCCTTTGACCTAATACGTGTTCCTGTGCATTCTTTCCTCCTAACCACGAGGACACAAGTGCAAGGCCGGTGCTATGCCCACTTTACAGACGAGAACACTGAGGCCGAGAGTTAAGCAACTTGCCTAAGGACCTGCAGACACTCAGAATGTAGCCAGGACACGTCTCCAGTGCATTATGCTACGTGGAAGAGGCCAGACTTAAAAGGCCACATCTTGTATTATTCCATGTACATGACATGCTGGAAAAGGCAAAACTACAGAGACTGGCTAGATGAGTGCTTGCCAGAAGCTGGAGGTTGAGATGACAGGACTAGTCTCTACCTTGATTGTGATGCATGGCTGTACGCATTTATCAAAACTCAAAGAACTGTGGGCTCAGAAAGGTTACTGTGTACAAATTATACTTCAGTAAAGCTGGGGCATTGCGCAGGGAAAGAAATGGAGCTGAGGCAGAGCCAGGGTCCTTTGATTCTGAAGATGGTGTTCTTGTCTCTACATTCTGCAGAATGCCAAAGACCAAAGCAGAGTATGGCATTGCTTGGTCGTGGGTAGGGGCCACTCTGTGCCTAAACACTCCACTCACCCTGTTGCCTTAGCCCTGAGGGGACCCCGTGGAACCAGACTGTCGAGCAGAGCTGGCTTCTAGTCCCAGTTCCATCAACTAATGACCCTAACAAATCAAATAACCAATCACCGAGTGAGCACTGGCCAGTGGTTAGGCCCCTGCTCTGTCATTCAATAGCTGCCTGACCTTAGGCAAGTTAATGAACTTCTCTGAGTGATCTTTAAAATGAGGAGATTGCAATAGAAGACCTCTAAGTTCCCTTCCAGATCACACTTGAGATTCCCTAATTTTTCAGCCCAACACTTTTCAAAGGTTCTGTTTTCTCAGTTATTAAAGAAAAAAAAAGACAGCCAGTGGCCACTTCCTACAGGTAGCACAGAGACTCAGGTGTACCCTAGCAATTGACCCCTCTGAACTTTCAGTCCTTAAAGAAAGCCATATATTCAAATGCAACTCCACTGTGACACAAATAGCAAGAAATAAGGCTAGCACGTGGGAAGCGCTTGAGCTCTGTTATTACAGTGAGGAAAATGTCCAATCCATTGGGGCCACTATCAGGTACTTAAATCAAATATCAGAACACGTGGTACTAATATGAAAATACTTCAACGGAAATGGCTTTTACATTTGATACTGTGCTAGAATCTTAAAATTTGGTGATTCCCACAAGATGGTAATGATAATACTAACTAACATGTATTACTTACAATATGGGAGGCACTGTTCTAGTCACTTCTTATACAGTAGAACTTCAAGGCGGGTATACTTCTATTATCCCCACTTTCAAATGAAGCTTAACAGTAGCAGCTAACATTTATTGAACGTATACTACATGCTCAATGTAGCAGCTGCTAGTCTATGTAAATATACTAAACAACGTACATAAATTACCTCACTTAATCCAACCGCTAACCTTTGAGATAGCCACACTATGAGCCCCATTTTTAGATGGGAAAACTAAGGCACAGTGAGTTCAAGCAGCTTATCTGAGCCTATCAACCTTGGAAGGAACTGCCTGTCTCCAGAACTCTCGCTCTTAATCGCCACACTGCACCGACACCTCGCAAAGGATATAAATACACACCGACGATGATCTGACTCCCCACACGACAAAACCAGACTTGTCCTGAGGGAGACATTCCAGTGATTTCTCTGGAGTAGAAGAAAGATCTTTGTTAGGTCTTTTCCTAAAGTCTCCCCTGGCTGAGGGTCCAATGCCTTCAAGAAATGTAGCCCCAGTGACAGCAGCAGCCAGGTAAGCTTTGCTTCAGCCAGTGCTAAGGTACCTTCCACAGATCCCCAAAGGCTCCTGTCCTCACTACCCTTGGCCCCAGATCCATCATGTCCCCGCTGAAACCAAAGGCACACATACCACTAGTTATAAGTAGAAAACCAGCCACTTCCCTAGCTCATTCACTCCATCTGGGAGGAATCATGCAAGGTGGGTAAGTACCGAGTTGTCTATTTATTATCACTAATACAAACTTTTAATACAAATAACAGCTATTAGTTATTGGTCTCTTAACCACATAAAACATATGCTTCCTGTGTTAAGGTCAACTCACATAGAACTCCAGGATTTAGTCCAGATTCTAAATACTGAGAGGTACTCGTGTCATTTAATTGCTGAAATGTGGTCCATGCATAAATATTTCAAAATGGCTATGCCCCCCCAGATGGGAACAGGCCTAAGGAAAAGAAAAATTTTCCCTTCCTAAACCCCAGCCGAGCCTTTCTGAAGGTCATAGCCACAGCTGGAGGCAGAAACACAAACCAAGGCAGTCTAAAGCCCTCCGCTTGTCAGCTGTCCTCCAAACTCAGCAACAGGAGATGCCAAGACAAGCTCAAGTTTCTTTTCCGCACACTAAACTCTACTAATGTGGTGTAGTTAAGAGGGTGGGCCCTATAGGTGACAAATATGGGTTCTAATCTGAGTTCTATCCCCATGGCCTGTGTAGTCCCAAGGATAAAAGTGAACCTATGCCCTAGGTGGGAGGCCATAATACGACACATTTCTCAGCAAGGTATGTGGCACAGAGTATGTGCTTAATAAACATTGGTATCGCAAAAGACATCGACTCCTTCCAATTTTCTATCTACGAGTTTCTTCCTTTAAACTTTCGATCACTCCCAATGACCCATTTTGTTGCCACGTCTTCCTCCACTCTAAGGCCCACGTTCCAATTGCTCTTTGTTCACCTAAATCTGTCATTTTCAATCCGCAGTCCCCAAAGTCACATTTTTATAGCAAATAGTTTGTACTGAAAATTCAAACATGGTATGACCTACCTGACATGTTTTAAAAATTAATACTTTATAATATTTGGAAAAGAAAATAATTTACACTGAAATTAAAATTCTGTACGTAAATATTTCTGACACAACTGCATTAAAGGACAAATGAAGTCATCAAGTGCCTGAACTTACTTTTCATGAATAAGTTTGGACTTCAGAGAAATAAGAAAATTATCAACAAACATTACAGGTATTTTTCTTTATACTGACATATTGAAATCCGGGCTATTAAAGTATCTCAGTATATATTTGTAGAGACTGCATGACTAAGAGAACACCAAATGCAGACTGACAGGTGTGTGCATGGGTGATGCAAATACGGGTACAGCACTGCCATCAATGGCATGATTTTCCAAAATGGGGAACAATGCTTGGCAAAGTTCCCAAACAAATCAAAAGGCAATCTTCCTTTAATAACACATTAGTTGCATTCCTGGGAAAGTAAATTTAAAGTGTACGAAAGATGCCCTGGCTGGTATGGCCCAGTTGGTTGGGTGTCATCCCCTGCACCAATAGGTTGCTGGTTTGATTTGCAGTCAGGGCACATGCCAGGGTTGTGGGCTCAACCCCCAGAAGGAGGCAGCCTATTATTGTGCTCACATGGATATTTCTTTCTCTCTCCTTTTCCCTTCTTCTCTCTCTAAAGGTCAATTTTTAAAATATATTAAAAATAAAAATAAAGTGTACAAAAAATACTTTTGTGATCAAGTATTTCTATTGAAGATAGAGTTGGCTCCTAGAGTCTGATCTTTGTAAATGGGCTTTTCATCTACATGAGTGTTTGGCCAAACATTCCACAGTTGAGCAGGTTGCACTAGGAGTCATTGCAATACGTGTGTACACACATACACACACACAGGAATTTTATTCAGCCATGAGAAAGAAGGAAGAACTGAGTGGAAATAGCAGCTGTGTATGAGGGATCTGCTCTGCTGAGTGAGGCAGCATGTGGCTCCTGCTGGGTCAGGCCACCATGACCTGAGCCTGTGCTTCCCTCTGCTTGCCTTCCACCTGCCCCTGGCAACCTCCTCCCTGGCTGGGCCCCATGCAGTTCACTGGCCCAGGCTCTTGCCCTGTGCTCCCTACCAGCCTTGGCAGCCGATGAGGAGCCTGGCACAGCTCTCGAGCCCTCTAAGCTCTGCTGTCAGACAGCTCTTGTCTGCCCGGTCAGGCCAGCACACAGGCATTTGGACTGTAAGGGTTTGGTGAAGGGCTTATCCAGCAGGGAAATGAAAGGCCTTTACTTAGCACCTATTAAACTCCAATCCCAATTTCATTCATCATCATGTGAGTCTTGGGCCCCGCCAAGATGTTAGGATATAGGTGAAAGGAAAAGGGTTTGGAGATGACTGAAGTCTCTTCAAGAATCTGAGGGATAATCCGTAAAGGTTATGTAAACAGCCATAACTTTAACCAAAATTGTTTAAACCTGTGAGGCCAAGCACACACAGACTGTAAGACTGTGAGACCCAGAATCTCAGCTGGCCTCTTTTATGAGTCTGCCTCTAAAAGACCTGTGAATGAAGGGCTGGCAGCAGGATTTACTGGTGGTTTGAATTTGTAAAGTATTGTCTAGTGATAAGATAAAGGGGCTTTGAAAAGAGATTGCCTGAGTGTGAATACTGCCTAGGGAACTTGGGCCAGCATGGAGGGGGGACAGGAGGAAGGGAGAAATAGGACTGAGGAAAAGCAAGACTGATCCAAACAGGAGTGGGGAAAGGTTACACGTTTCATTTATTCCCTCGTCTCTAAAAGTAATCGTAAGAGCTTGTTCAGAGGAAAACCCAGCTTGACTTAGCTTCAGGAAGAGACTTGGAGGAGAATGCAGTGGGTCCAGGAACAGGCTCTGCAGTCACTCACCTGTGGTTCTGGAGCTTGGCATCCGCATTTACTATCACTATAACCTTGGACAAATGTCCTCACCCCATCTTGATTTCCACTTCTATACAATGGAAAAATAATAGTACTTAGCTCATAAGTTGTGAGGGTTAAATAAAAGATGACAGTGAAGTGCTTGGTTCGCTGACACCTAATATGCCCAAGACAGGGAAGACAGTGACCCTCAGGTTTGTCGTGGCTCTACAGGGAGGAAGTGGCAGAGGAGAGAGAGAAGATTTGGAAGAGGTAACCGCTGGGGAGTGTACCTGAGCAGAAATGTTAGGAAGAGAGGGTGAGAAACAATGAGGTCCAACCACAGCCTGTAGCACTCTGAGTCACTATGTTGAGATGATGAAAAAGCAGAGCTGAGGCAAGAGTGTTTCTCCAAGTTTCAGGGTCCCAAAATAAAGAAAGAGATACAGGAGGCCTGGGCGGAATGGCTGGGTTCAGGACATGGACCTCAAATAGTAAGAAGGAGTCCATGAAACATGAGGTTCAATTACGTAGGCGTGGGTAGAGGTGAAATAATCAGCAGAGGTCCAAGTAGCCAAGAGGTTAAAAAGCAGGAATATCATGGTCACACTAGAGGCCTGGGCAGCAGGCTACAGTCCCAGGGATCACAGCATTAACAACCGAAGATGCCTGGCTCTAAGACAAGGCCTCTTATTCTGTGTCTGCGTAGGCCAGGCTCTCAGATGCCTAAGGTGGACAGAGCCAAAGAGAGAGCCCTTGACTAAGGTATCCTGGAGATGCTTGCATGGGGAAATTGAAAGGTTGTTCCTTCTACACTTGGGGAAGTGCCAAATTAATTTTATTCATTGATTTATCTTGTGTCAGGGAAAGAAGCTGCATCTCACACACACACACACCTCCTCCACTTTTAAATGACCATCTTCTCTCCTTTTTTTCAGCAAAAACAACAACAAACAAGATTTATCTCGTTAAGCACCACAAAAAGAAGGAAAATAAATAAGAGAACATAGAATTCAGTGCAAGGCGTGTCCCAGTTCTGCACACCAGTCAGTATCTGATGTACCAGGCAGATGGAGAGGAATTTAAACTAAGTTGGAGTGTGGAATTCAGTGAAAGCCTCCTGCATTCTGAGATCCACTTCCAGTACATGCTAGATGAAACAGCATGAGAATAACTCAGGTCCCAAGTACAAAGCAGTGGACTCATGTGCAGGACGGTACAGCACAGATGACACCTGAGCCTTGTCCACTGCCTTGGAGGGAGGAGGCAGCGGGCACCCACTGAGTCAGCATTGGGGAACAGAATTGAACCTGTACCAAGTGCACTCAAAGCAAAGGAACAATCAGAGTAAAAGTTATTTCTCCAACATGCTTTCCCCTCATTATCAACTAGGTCTAGAAGAATCTATGAAGAAAGTTCTCTTTAGGGGGAAAAAAATCTCCTAGGCAAATAATCTGTTTGACTTCAATGCGGGCATGCACAGAAGCAGTATGGCACAGAAGTTAGACACATGGGCTCTAGAGTTCCACGAGGTCCAAGCCTAGCTCTACTAAATACTAAATAGATGTCTCTGATTCTAAGGCTCTGATCCTCACCTACAAAATCAGGACGGCAACGGGACCTCCATCATAGGGTTGTAGGCAGATTAAGTGAGATAACATATGAGCAGAGTTCAGTAGTGTCAATATAGACCGTACCTATCCAACACCTGTTAGGGTTAATACCACTTGTTATATATTGGTTGATGCCCCTAATTCTTTATCCCTTCCTATATTTGGCTTTATAGTGCCCTCCCACGCTGGTTCTGGGCTTGGCCACTGGGATGCTAGTGACTGTGGCCAAGATGAGTCTTGAAAAGTGTTTACAGGATTGGGTGTGCTTGCTCTCCCTGCTCTGCTGTGGCCTTGAGAACATGCCAAGGCTCACCTGCTGGAGGGTGAGAACTATGGAACTGGGGTGAGTGATCTCAGACCCCCTGGTTGAGGACATTCTGGGTCATCCAGTAGGAGCCAGCCCCCACACAGGTAAGCAAATCTAACCTAGACCAGCAGAGCACTCAGCCATCCTCCATCTAAGCTCAGAAGCACGGACTAGTCCAGCGGAGATCAGCCAAGTCAGATCAACGCCACAAGCGCCAGAGCTAATTAATCTGCCGCCGTGTGCCGCTGAGGTTTTGTTTGCTAGGTAGCATTATCGTGGCAATAGACAACTGATTTGTTATTACTGTTAATATTGTCAATGTCATTCTTAGTAGGATCATTACTTTTCAGAGGAGCACGAAAAGGTTCACCCATACCCCACATAGCTGTCGCGGGGAAAACATCTTTCTCACAATTTGTTATTCTTTCCAGAGAAAGAAAGCGAGACTGAAACAAAACGAGCAGGTAGCTGCTGCTTTGGAACTCAGTGCCCTGTTTTCCTGACAGGTTGTTGCTAATGATGCTATTATTTTTCTGGTGAGCAGAGATACCCGTGACAGTGTAACCTCACAGGCTGCTATGATGAATTGTTAATTAGTTTAATTAGCAAAGAGCCCTTCTTCCGTCAACTTAAATTCTAGCCTTGTATGTTCCCACAAGCACTTGGCAGCATGAGGTCCTAAGAAAGCACTTGTCAGGAGACCTGCAAAATCAAAGGCATGGGATGAAATGTGTCTGTGGGGCTTCCTGCCTTCACTTTCAAATAATAATAGGAGCCCTTGCTCTGTGCCAGGCATGATGCTAAGCACTTTGTGAGCATCATCTCATTTATTCCTCACAAAAATTCTAAAAGCAAGAGTCAATCTTATCCCCAGTATATATATATGAGAAAACTGAGACTCAGAGAAGTAACATGGATGTTTCCAAGCTCACAGGGCTGGTGAGTGACATACCTGAAATTAGAATCCAGGTCTGTCTGACCCCATTCTCATGATTGCTATAGATGCCTTTTCTCTGGCTCTAATTTGGCCCTCGCCCTCAGACCTAGTGTTCTCCTGCTCTCTTAGTCTCCCCCTAACACAATTTGCTCTCAGAAGGAACCCATTTGCATGTTATGCCTCTGTTATCGGTAGAATTAGTTCAACTGCCAGGGAGAATAATCCCTAAAGATTAGTATATTAAGCTAAATAGAATGTTTTTAATTTATATCTTATGAAAATGGAATTTGGAAGTCAGCAAAATAAGGTATTATGGGCTCTCCGGTCATCAAAAATCTGGGTTCCTTCTCTTTGTTGCTCCATAATATCAATATATGCCCCTGCCTCATAGTCCAACATGGCTACTTGAGCTCCAGGCATCACATCTACATTCCAGCCCAGCAGTGTGGAGGAAAGGAGAAGAGGGCAAGCTCCTTTCTTCTAAAAACATTTTTTCTCATATTTTATTCATTCACCCTTTACCACTTTTTCACTTCAAGCTTCCCATTTTTCTTCACCCTGTGGCAAGCTGGTCCATTCCTCTCCACTCTCCACTTTTATACACCCTGCTATGGTCTCCCTCTAATCTCAAGAATGAAAACAGGAGCATGAGGAACATGGTAAAGAGCAATCCTGGATCCTTTTGCACCCCAATGAGTAAGACACTTAACAATTTGTAAAAGATTTCATTGTAATTTTGAGGATTCCAGAGCAAACGATTTCTACTCTAACTCTTTGCAAACCCTCCCTCTTCTTCATTCTTCTTTCCAACCCCCCCCCCCCCCAAAACCTCATCTCCATGTGTTTGCAGTTGAATTGCATGAAACAAAGTTTCAGGAGTCTCCCTTTCCCAGCCTGGGATGGTCACCCATGAGGACACAGCTCTGAATCTGCAGCACTGGCCACCCCCCGAGCTTAGCTCTAGTGTGCAGTTGCTTCTTGTGGGCACACACCTCTCTCTATGCTCAGATTCAGATAAGCTACAACACATGTTGCAATAGGCTCTCCTGCAGTTAGAAATCCTAAGTAAAATAGCCTCCTTCTAATTGTGAATCTCTTCTACCTGCTAATGTCATCGAATATCTTCAAATGTGTTCGTTAGTCTATTATTTCTTGCCTTATGCTTGAAGTGTTCTCCCCCCATTCTAAGCAGTCAGAATGGCTCTTCTGACCTGGGCAACTTGAAGCCATCATCTTGCTGAGGCTGTGGGACGTGATCGCTCATGGAGATTGGGGGCAAGTCAGGCCTAGAGGGGAACTGAATGAGTATGCTGGGCCCAGAGAACACCCACAAATCAGCAGTTAACCTAGACACTAATGTTAGAAGCCGGGAAAAAGGGTAAGGGAGCCATGGCAATCCAACACGCTGGGGCCACAGGGCAGCAATGCAAGGAGATGGCAGAGCTCAACTGGGCAATTCATCTCCCTTCCGCCGCTGCTCTCGGGCAGAGTTCTCTAGCCCATCACTCTCTGACAAAAATGTACCACAAGCCAGATGTGCAATGTAAATTTTTCTAGTAGGTACATTTTTTTAAGTAAAAAGGAAAGGGTGAAATAATTTTGATAATATATTTTATATAATCAAATATATCCAAAAATATATTCTGAAATATAAACTGATACTCTAAAAAAAAACCTCATGATACATTTTAAATTTCTTTTTCACATACTGTCTTCAAAATCTGGGGTGCATTTTACACTATGGCAGGTCTGGACCAGCCACGTTTCAAGAACTCCACAGTCACACACGGCCAGTGACCGCTGTGATGGACGTTTCCTCACTCCTGGCCACTGCTCAGAGAATAATACTTTAACTAAGTAGTTAGAGTAGTTGAATAAGAAATAGCTCCAAATGGAGTGGTCTAAAGAAACAAAAGACGTATCTCTTCAGCAGCTGAAGGCCTCTTAGTGGTCCAGGATGCTGAGCTCAGCCTTAATAAAACGGCTTATGGTGACGGTGACTGCGGCCTAGCCCTTTACCTATGGATAGTGTCAGAGGGAGTGTTTCAAGCAGAATCACCCTCTCCCCAAAATAACTCCCTCGCAGCCTACCAAGATGCCTAAAATCTGTACCATCTGACTTACACCTTTGGGTGAGGTGTTATTCTCAGAAAAGTCCTGGGCAATGCGAAACCCATGCTGGCAAAGGGGCCCCTCGTGTAGGCTTGCCTGGGCCATACTGAGAATGTTTGTGGCACACATGCTGGGGGAAAGAAGCAGAAGGCCAGCATTTCAACAGGGACGGTGAAAGTTCTGAAGCCAGCAGAGTGGCCTCAAGGGAGGACCGAGGGTGTGCAAGGGAACAGCAGTGAGGAATCCAATGCAAATGTCGGGGACTTGAGTTTGCCTCCCCAGGAGCCACCTATGCCACTGCCGTGAACACATCTGCATTAATCCCACCAGTGCAGGGGACACTGGGAGAGCAGGGACGCTTCAATGCCCCAGGGGGTGTTCGATACATGTGTGTGGTATCGAATGATCATGCTGATGCTGGGCAGCAGGGATGGAGACAGAAACGGGCAGAGGGGGATCTAGGGAGCACAGGACAGAAGGCCAGGCAAGCCCACAAAGACATGATGTGGACATGGGTGTCCTGCATTCCAGGTGGTGGCCAGAGTTACACTCCCCCTGTATTGGTCCACAGCCAGACAGGCACAGGAAACTGGGTTGCCCTGCAGGCCCTTGGCCATGACCAAAGGCAAGTACCCAGGAAGGGCATGAACGTAAGACTTCCTCTAGCACACATTTGTTACCAGCGGCCAGGAAGAGAGTCAAACAAACACACCACCGTGAGTAAATCGGTCCCTGTTTGAGCAGGTGCCCTTTTCCGAGTGAAATTGCGTGTGTTATTTTTAATATCTCTTGTCCATCTGCTCTGGTTGTTTCCTCTGGCCCAAATCAGAAGGCTCCGTCACATTACCTGGACGGAGATGTGACCACGCAGTCACCTTCGCAGGGCCACAGGGACACGCTTGGCTTCTCTCACACACACAAACCCCAGGAAGTATAAATAGAAATGTTGCTTTTATTTGTAGACTTAATGCTTATAGGGAAGCTGGCTCAGGGGCATAAAAGCTTACCTCCTCCAATTCACTGAACCTTGGGCCCATAATTCTTACAGTTCAGAAAATTAAATAGAGGTCAGCAGTTTCTGCCTAAGGTACCGGAGGGAGAGAGCAGGAGCAGGGCTATTAAACCCTGCAAATGTGCTTATGTGTTTTCAATTTGCTCCTGTTGTTTCTGCCGGGGTCTTCCACAACCAAATTACTGCTGGTTTATGGAGTGAAAAAAACGTCAGAGTGAGAGGCAGCTTTCCTTCTGCTCCTGCCCAAAATGTCAAGACCAGCCTGAGCCCAGGCAGCCCTTACCCACGAGGCCCCTAGGGAGCCCAGTTCCTAAGATACAGATGTGCTACCATTAACATCAACTTTGGTCAGTGCCGAAATGGGCCAAAGGGCCGGCTCATGTTCATTATGAGTCCCATAAAAATACTAAAGACCACTCACTTGATTGGTAGTTTTGGTTTTTTTTACTGACTTGTGTACTGTCCACGCTTCAGTTGGAAAGAAAGTCCTGAGAATTAGTGTAAAGAGACACACTGACCCCTACAACTGCTAATCAATCAGGGATCAGCTGGTTGTTAACAGCAACCTTGGCACATCCTTGTAAGGAGCTCCGGGAAATGCTAGAAAGAAAAGCTACTCAGTTACTCTCCTTTCTGCAAAAAAAAACCAAAAAAAAAAAACACAGTGACCCATTTGCTTGAGAGAATTAATTGAAAGTCTAGACTCTGGGGGGGAACTTGAAAAGGGCAAATACCACTTCAAGAAACATCATCAGTATTATATCCCCAGCACCTAGGACAGGTTCTCAATAAATGTCTGTTGACTCTAGGACTATAACTCCAGGTTTACGGCTGCCTTTATACTGTGCTTATAAACACTGTAACACCCAAGCAGAACCTTTTTTCAGTTTCCATCCTTGTTCAGAAAGTCATGCATCTGGCAGGCTTTGCCTCTGACACAATACACTGGAAACCAATGATGGTGAACCTTGAACATCCCACAGGGTCAAGTCGGACTAACTTACATCAACAGTAATGCAGAGCTACTGGAAGCAGGCAGGATCCAAGTTGGATCTGCTCTGCCTGCCTGCTGCTAGGAACCGTGTTGGTGTGAACACTCCTGTTGACATCAAAAGAGCTGCATATTTGCTTGGCAAATAACTCAATACAAATTAGAACATTCAGTTCCACTTTGGCCTGGTAGCCTCCTGTAGACAGAGCTAAAACTGGTAGTCTTTTATGAACTACCAGAGTGGCCTAAGATATTGGACCTAATGAAACTTTCATGTGGTCATAGAATTGATTCTCCCAGTTGGAAGCAAAAAAGCAGAGTTGTATGAGAGAGGAAAAGGGGGGAAAAAAGTGCACAGACTTCCTTAGCCCCATAAAATTTTGGATTCCAGTTCTTAGCCCCTGTTTTTCATATCAATCCAACCCCGATATCTGACATGAAACATATACCTTTAATATAAAATCATGCATTTTCTAACTCTTACAATTAACAATGCGTGAAATTAAGATCCAGAGACTTGAAGTGACTTGTCTAAGACCATAAAGTCCCAGCCTCTTTCCACCACAATTTAAGGGGAATCTGCTACAGCTCTCTTAAGATATGGGGGGGGGGGGGGGTCTTGCCTAGCTGGTGTGGCTCAGTGGTTGAACATTGATTCATAAACTAGGAGATCACCGTTCAATTCCAGATCAGGGCATGTGCCTGGGTTGTGGGCTCCATCTCCAGGAGGGACGTGAAAGAGGCAACCGATCAATGACTCTCTCTCATCATCGATGTTTCTCTTTCTCCCTCTCCCTTCCTCTTTGAAATCAATAAAAACAAATTAAAAAAACAACAGCGATGTAGGTGGGTCTCAAGCATCAGCTCCTAATTTGTTCAAAGCCCGAGGGAAGAGTGAGGCTTTACTGACATTGCAATTCTTAGGTCCAGCCATCCTAAGTCACTGGGGGCATCACATCTCCCAGGACCGCAGGCAGCACCAGGGACACTGGGTCTACTGATCTACCTTCTAAGAGTGGGTAGCTCGCAGGCCTCAGAGTAGGGCTGAATTGTGAGTCTTCTTTTGCAACCACGGTTACATGCCCACTTGCAAAAATGAAAGAGAAATTTCCAGAATGTGTGTCAAGTAATGCTGTTGAGATTTTTAGCCAGTTCCTGTGCATTAAGCATTGGACTCTCTCCAGCCCATTGGTATTCCTTCTCCTGGCATTAAAGAAGGGATGAGAGAAGAAAAACTCTAAAGAAATATGGCACAGATGGCAAAATCGGGGGGGCCGGGGGAAGAAAACTTGGTCTTGAGAGAAAGTAAGCAATATGGATGCAAACATGCTGATAAAAAGAAAAGGCAAGTGGTCATCTTGCAGGGTTAAAAAAAAAAAGTCTGGTGATGGATCGCCATGCCAACAAATGTTCCACGGCATTGAAAACAGAGCTAGCCACAAAATCATTTTTTCTCCAGACTTTTTGTTTAAGTTGGAAAATGCAACATTAAGACGTGGGTGGTGAGGGAAGGCAGAGCACTAGCTCATGCACCAGTTCTCTTGGGCTGATAGCTGCTCCCCTTTCCCCACCATTACCCTCCCCTCACCCCAGGATAAAAAAGAATACCTTACAGCTCTATGGAACTGACATGACATCCCCAGCACTTCCATGTGCAGAGCTCGATGAATTCAGTAGCTGGGAGATGAGTGGCCCATCCAAAATTGATAAAGAACTCATACAACTCAACACCAAAAATCCAAACAGTCCAATTAAAAAATGCGCAGAGGACCTGAATAGACATTTCTCCAACGAGGATATACAGATGGCCAATAGACATATGAAAAGGTGCTCGACGTCACATCATCAGAGGAATGAAAAATAAAACCACAATGAGGTATCACTTCACACCTATCAGAATGGCTGTCATCAATAAATCAACAAACAACAAGTATTGGAGAGGATGTGGAAAAAAGGGAATCCTTGTGCACTGTTAGTGGGGTTGCAAATTAGAGCAGGCACTATGGAAAACAGTATGAAGCTGCCTCAGAAAATTAAAAATAGAACTATCTTACGACCCAGCAATTCCACTTCTGAATGTATATCCGAAGAAATCTAAAACACGAATTTGAAAAGATATGTGCACCCTATGTTCACTGCAGCATTACTTACAATAGTGAAGATAGAGAAGCAACCTAAGTGCCCATCAGTAGATGAGTGGATAAAGAAAAAGTGGTACATTTATACAATGGAATATTATTTGGCCATAAAAAAGAATGAAAGCTTACCATTTGTGATAATCTAGATGGTCCTAGAGGTTATTATGCTAAGTGAAATAAGTCAGACAAAGAAAGACAAATACCATATGATTTCACTTATATGTAGAATCTAAAGAACAAAATAAACAAACAAAATAGAAACAGACTCATAGATACAGAGAATAAACTAAAGGTTGTTGGGGGGGTAGCTTGGGGGGCTGGGTGAAAAAGGTGAAGGGATTAAGAAGTATAAATTGGCAACTGCCAATAAAGTATAAATTAAGAAGTATAAATTGGCAACTGCCAATAGTCAGTTGTTAAGTACAACATAGGGAATGTTAAGTACAACATAGGGAATATAGTCAATAATACTGTAATAAGTACGTATGGTGCCAGGTGGGTACTAGAATTATCAGGGGGATCACTTTGTAAATTATATAATTGTCTAACCACTATACTGTACACCTGAAACTAATATAAAATAAGATTGAATGTCAACTATTATTGAAAAATTAAATTACATTTTAAAAATGTAAAACCTTAGAGTTTACAATGTCTTCCTCCCAAAAGGTATAACTTTCAGAGAGACCAGAACTCCCCACATAAAAGCTACCTGGGTGGACTTTCAATGGACCTCTACTACATGATCTATTTCTGGAAAATTGCCAATAGCTGGGATTTTTAAAAATTTAATCTTATTTTAAAGATTAAGGCAGTGGTTCTCAAACATGGCTGTGTATCAGAATCATATGAGCAATTTTTCAAAAACACAGAAGGCCCAGAAATCTGAATTGTTTTCAGCTTCTCAGATAATTCTGAGGTAGTCAGGCATTATTCCATTAACCTCATGAAGAAACACCATCCTAATATATTAAAAGAAATCCTGAACATCTTTTTGCCATACCCATTTATCTACTTTCTAAGTTGTTAAATAAAGCAGAACACCATCCTTAGGTATTATATCTTTCACAGTGTTGAACTACACAAGCAAATGCACCATCACGCGCATATGTATAGACACCTTCAACTTGACAGATAAATATTTGAATGAAGTCATGGGGCTGGTCAGAAACCAGAAGAGTTTTACTAGGTTGAGTGATCGTGTCATTCACTCATTCAGCCAATCAGAGAATCATTACTGTTGAGCCATTTGTCAGGTCCTGTGCAAGGCTCTAAGAATATAAAGATGAATAAGAGACAGTTCCTATCTTTCAAGGAGACAAAGAACACCTATAGCCAAGCTTGTTTCCTAAAAGCGCCCACCACAATGCTCCTGAAATTTTAAGCCTGTAACATTTTATTGGGAATAAATGGAGCTCCACACGAAGGGAAGGACCCTATTTCTGCTCCCTTAATCACATTTTATCCTGTTACCTGGAGGTAACTTGTTTACCCGGTGGTGAGTAGTCTCATCCTTCATTGCAAAGAAGATAATGCCATATCAAAGGCTACCTCCTCCAGGAAGCCTTTCCTGATCACCAGAGCCAAAAATAATAGTTTCCTATACTATGTCTTTTATTTATTTCAGGTCACTACCCTATGTTTATATATTTATATTAACATCACCTCTCCTCCTTTGTAGTGTTGACTTGTTACAATGCTATTTCCTTTCAAATATTTTTAGGGGGGGAAAGTTCATTCAAGTGTACTAGTTATGTAGCTCTTTTCCATGACCTGAGTGCCAGCCCGAGAGCTAGCGTGGCAGCCTGATGTCTGCGCTCCTGGCCACTGAGATTGCATCACGTTGCAAATGCTCCTGACCAGAAGACCAGAAGGAGTGCCGCCATGCTACCGTGAGCAAGGTGCATCCTGCTGAGCGTGGGGCTTATCTAATCAGATCTCTACCTCTACCATTTGTTTTATGTTTATAGATCAACAGTTTTGACCTATACTAACTGAGAAAATGTCTGCAAATGACAGTACTAGAAAGAAATACACAAAGAATACCACGATGTATATGCTGAAAGGTAAGTTTGGGAGCTGCTTGAGAATTCTTCAGGGAAACGGACGTGGGTGAGGAAACGGACGGCATGGAGGGTGACAGTCAGCAGGCAGTTAGAGTCTGGTGGGAGTTCTTTGACACATCGAGGGCCTAAAACATCACTGTCCCCTGCGAGAACTACCACACACTCGTATGAATGGGGTTGAAGGAACACCGGTCACAACTTCAGAGAATTGGCCCATGGATAGAAGAGGGAACTTAATTCTGCAGGGACTATGCCATAAATAACCGCATAGCTCTGATTCAGTTGGAGCTCCATTTCCAGGAGGGCATCAGCCCTGCCACACTGGGTGGGTTAGATTGTTTCATTTCTCCCACCCAGTCACAAACTCGTTCAACAAGAGATCCTGTGTTTCATTCCTATATGACTTCCTTCTGGAGTCATGCCAAAATAATTAAAAATGAATGAATGAGTTTCTAATGAAAGAGACCACTCACCATCTCTGACACGTCACTTAGAAAATAAAAATTAAAAACTCAGAGGTTCTGAGCACAGATCTTTTTTTTTTGTCAGAAATCCCCATGTCAGGACCTCCCCAAAGGAGATCAGCAAGACAAATAGCACTGAGCTGGTGCTGAGTCAGGTTCAAGCTGCAGCCAGATGCTCAAGTCTGACTTTCAGGGATCAGAGATAATCGGAAAGTCTCCAGGTTCCCAGGTGGACCCCATATTCAGTTTAATGAATGAGAAGAAATAGGAAAAATGTAGGCCTCATCCAAGGAAGTGGCTGTGTCCAGGCCAGAGAACAGGCTCCTCTGGACATTCTGAGGAGAAGGGGGGGGGGGGGGGGTCTGGAAAGCGGGAAATGGCTGGTGTCAGTTAAGCTATAGCAGCAGTTGCATCTCAGATGTGTTGAGACTCCATGAAAAGGTGCTGGTCTTCACCAGCTCTCTCCGCAGCTCCCCAAGAACACAATCATTTGTATTTGTTTTGGATAAGGTGTCCTGGAAAACCAGGCTGGAAGTTTCACCCACCCTACCCACAAAGAGGTAAGAACACACGCAGACAGGCACACCGCAAGGCGCATGCATCCGGTGTGTCAGGAGGAACCCGGCCTGACAAATGCAGCACAATAGCAGGGGACACTTCATGTCAGTACAAGAAGTTGCTGTATCGGCTCCTAAGAGGCTGCCCACCCACACCCCCAGTTTGCCAAAACCCGCAAGGCTGTTCTGCCTGCCTGTCCCCAAGTCCAGGGGAGGAGGCTGATGTGGGATGGGACAGACTGGAAATCCAGAGAGGAGGTTCAGGAATCCCTCCCCTCTCCTCACCTGGGCAGTGCCGAAGAGTTACAAAGAGCACCGCCTGTAGGGTGCCTGATGGGCATCATCTTCACCCGCTAAGAGGAAGAAAGAAGAGGCTGGCAATGAGCCAGTCCTGGCCCAGGTTTATTAGGTTTGGTTTTCCTCTCAACACTCAGAGAGAGAGAGAGAGAGAGGGAGAGACCAACATGAGCACCTTTGCAGGAAACAAGTGATTTCAGTGGGGTATAAAGTGGGAGAGTGAAATATTACTATTATAACAACTGACATCATAGCTGCTCCTTGGGGAAGAACCATCTTCGTTGAGTAAACACCCAGATAAACAGCCGAGGATGGAGAGTGAGTCATAGAGCGTAACAGATCGATGGAGAACATGGGAAGGATCCGCTCTGCCGCTGAGAGGTGGAAGGGAGAGAGGAGCCATGGCAAGGAACGCGCTCCAGCAGCACAGAGTGCTCTGCTCGTGGAAGCCCACCAGGCCGGGGCAAGTTCACCCAGAACAGTTTAAGAATGAGCATCGTCTCAGGTTCAATTTGAAGTTTGCATTGCTACAATTTAAAACCCTCTTCTTACACCCCAAATTCCTTATTAAAATCTACTAATCACAACAACTGCTACTATGAGTAGAAATTGTGGAAATTAAAAGAAGTTTTCGATTTTGTGTTTACGTCGATATTACGTGAAACAAAACAGCCTGAAAGAAACCCATAAATGGAGGAAGCGAGAGTTTGGAACTAGGGCTAATGAGGAGAAAATGACTCCCCTAGAAATTCACAGTAATCCCAGGTAGTCTTCTGGGTGTTCACAAGATGTGGAATTAGAAGTTTAATCCAGTGTTATTCAGCTCTCAAGGGAAGGAGAGGACACAGCTTATAACACTGTTACAGGCTATTAACAGAAATCTGCTCTGGGGAAGGTTCGGGGGTCCCTGCCCACTCATTCCTGTGGAATCGCTAGCTCCCACATTCACTCCCATCAGCATCTCGCCAAATCTTTCTAGAAGTTCCTCTGGTGTATACACCAGAGTAAGAGCTACATGCCACCCATTGGTGGCCATCACTCTTCCACCTTTTCTGTTTGCCCTTGGGAGTGCCTTCCCACTGCCCCCCTGGCCCACTTCTTGCCACAGGTGTCACCTCCAGTGTCTGCCCCCCCTTCTCACTAAGCTTGTACACCCAGGAAGCCATTCCCCCAAAGCGTGGAGATTCTGCTCTGTCGGCCATCCATCTAGGACTGTGTAACAAATCACCCCAAAACCCAGTGGCTTAAAATGCCTTCTTATTTCTCATGATCCTGTGGATTGGCTGAGCATTTCCTCTGCATCATGGGGTGCCAGGTGGGACACTAGGATGACTGGAAGTCAAAGTGGCCTCATTCACCACATCTGGCAGCTAATGCTGGCTGCAGGCTGAGAGCTCAGTTGGGGCTGTTGGCCGGGGCTTTGGTGGCCCTCCAGTGGGTCTCACTTGGGGTTTCTTGAGCCTCATCACAGCATGGTCACTGAGCTTTCAGAAAGATGGAAGCAAAAGCTAGAGATCTCTCAAGGCCTTGCCCCAGAACCTACATAGTGTCACCTCTGCCACCTTCAAATGGTCAAACCTCAAAGGAGGGGAAAAAGACTACATCTCCAGATGGGAAGAATTGGGAAGGAGAGGGGGGGAGGAAAACTGCAATCATCTTTAACCTGTCACACCACACTGTCTCTCACACACACACACTCCAATGCTGCACTTTCTTACACTGATTCTCAGCACATCCCTCTAACTTCCAACCTCTTGCAGGGAGTTTTTATGAGAACCACTTGGTCTATTTCTACTGGCAACTCCATCAGCCTTAGAAACCAGTCCAGGAGAGTCTGGTAGCAGGAGCAGTCTATTGAATTAATCCTTCTGCGCCAAGCAGTCTTTTTCTCCCCAAACTCCCTTGCTTTCCAATCACCCACACTTCCTCCATTTATCACAGGGTTTCTGTGTCCTTTTGAAGCTTCTGTTTCATTGGCTTACTCACAAAAGCATGAGTTCACCTTAATCAGAGAGATATGCATGTGCCATTTCGATAAGGGGCTAACTATGAAGTGTCTCCGCCACTTATCCAGTACTGGCACAGAAATGACAAGGCCTTCAAAGGGCCTGGATAGCCACGTGTCGCCAAAAGTTCCCCAGATCTAACTCAGCGCAATAATTCTGTTCTCTGAAAATCTGGCTTCACTGCCTTAATCTGGACTACTTTAGACCCCCAATGAGTCAAGTTCCTGAACTGATATAATTCCAGAATTTTCTGGTAGTTCTGGGAAGCTAAGAGGGTGAAATATCCACCTACCTGACAGTCCCTAATCAGCCTGTGTTTGGAGACAAGACCAGTGAGGAGCCTAGGGTGGAGAAGGTAGAAGATAGAATTGGACAAGTCGGGGGAAGAGAAGTGTAACATTTCTAACCCCTGCCTTGTCCCTGGTCTAAAAGGAAGCCTAACACTGCTGACACTGCAAAGGGGAGACTCTCCTCCTGTCCCCTCTCAGGTAACAAAGATTCTGGCCAGGGTCAACTGCGAAAACCTTGCCCCAAGACAGTTACCAATCAAGAAAACTAAGTCAGAGCTAAGGTACATCTTTTCCCAGTCCCAGCGTCTCCATTCCAACAGCTCTGCTCCTCCCTCGCCTTAAAGAAGTGCAGGCCATGAGAAGAGCACTTGATAACAACAAAGAGACAATGAAAGAGCTTCTTCTTACAGTAGCTTCCAGCCAACTACTGACGTTCAGCTTCACTGACTGGTTATGAATATTAAAAGGGAAAGAATGCTATCTGCAGTGAGGGGAGTTTGTGAGAAATCACTGTGTTTGGGCTTATCCTGATGAATGGCTGTTCATATTGTTTCTATTTCCTGGAGATTATCAGCAGCCAAATTTTCCAAACATCTAGGTGGCAAAACAGGACCAACTCGGGACTGTGAATGGTGGATTGCTGAATGCCCCCAAGTGTTGAATTGCTCACTCATTCACGCGTCTCTCTAGCTGGCAAAGGATTGTCTTACTCTGCTTTGCATCATTAGGCCCTAATCCCCTGTCTGGTTCATAGAAAGTGCTGAACTGAATGGACATCTAACATTCTGCCGCGTGACTTTTGGGATTCTCTTTCTTCTCTTCAATGTTACCAAATAAGTTACGTTAGTGTGTCTCAGTCATGAGGCTAAATTAACTGCATCTCAGGAGTTTTGAGCCTGCCTGATCTTTGCTTTCTAGAACAATGTGTGTGAGCATTTCCATCATTGTGATATAACAGCAATGCTTTCCTTTAATTCTTGACTTGCGGCTCATGTACAGCAGTGCATCCATTTGCGAATGGTTTTTTAACTTATCCTTGAAAAGCCCACATAAAGCTTTTTAAAATCACAAGGACTCTAGGTTGGATTTTAAATGCAGAGAATTTTTTTAATTGCACTTAAAATAATTCTTTCCTACTTACTTTCCTTTCAAAATTGCCAATTTCAGGTGTTTTCTGGTGAGTTTTTTTTTCCTGCCAAGCTTTCTAAAATCACGGGTAACTCCACTACAGCCTTTCTGTTGACATTCCAGTTGATTGGGATGGAACTGAGAGATTCTCTGCATTTGGATCCAACTATTTTTGACCCCTTGGACATTCTCAGATTATGTAAGGTGTGCATAGTATGCGGTATTCTTAACTTCCTCAAATGTGTTCTTATTTAAAGTTAGGAAGGCAGCAAGAAGTCTTAGAAAATCACCCAGACTGGGAGTCAGGAGAACTACTGTGAGTGGAAATCAGGAGAACTGTGAGAGGTCTTGAATATTTTATAGCAGGAGGTGGTATATGAATAGGTAGGTAGGTAAGTAAGTAAGTAAATAACCAACCAGTGTTACCCTACTAACTAGTCCTGAGATTGACAAGTCATGCCTTCCCTCTGGGCCTCAGTTTCCAGTTTTCTAAATTGGGGGGCCACCCTATTTGGTCATTAAGCTCTGTTCAAGCTCTCTGGGTGTCTGAAGTAACCTGTGGCTGGCTTTCCTTCCCGCCCACTTCCCTGTGCTCATTTCCCTGGTGGCTCTATATTCTCCACCATCCACTCCTCAGCCACTGATCTTTCAAGGTAACCCTAGGTCTACTGAAATCTGCTTCCTTAAAATTCCCTTCTTTTTTGCCTTGGAACTCTTGAACTTCCAGGTTTAGGGCCCCTTTCCCCATGGTGGCCAGTCACCCTTCAGACTTTGTTTTCTTCGTATTAACAAGTACCCAAGAAAGATCTCTGACTTCCCTGCTTTCTGTGGCAAATGCTTCTGACGCCACCCGAAAAGTCAATGAAACTTCCTTAAATGCCTCGCTCACTGACCTACCAAGAGACGGAGCCCCCGGCTCACCCTGGCTCACAGTCATCTGTTCTTAATTGTGTGGGTCCCCAGATTAGCCATAGGCTTTGGTTTCGCAGCCTGGGATGAGCCATCCGGGGAGACAGCCTTCCCCGCCTTTCCACAAACACCTCCAGCCTGCGAGGAGCTGTCATGGATACCACCTCACATGGGTAGTTTTCCTTTTAATATTTATAAACAGGAAAGAATTCTCCTCTCCCCCACTTGAAATGTATATATTCATTCATTAAAAGACACTGACATTGCTGAGGTAATAGCCTGCCGACAGGTCTGCAGCAGGAACTATCTCACTGCCTGCAGGCCTATACATTTTAATATCATTAAAAGACTTCTGTTTGGAATCATGCTAATTAATATTCATGCCTTCCTCCTTCCACCTGCCATTCCCAATTTGCTGTCTTTTAGGAGATTGATCATGGCCCAATTAATCCCACCACCAGTCAAAGCAACGCAGGCGAGGGAAGAAAGCGGACATGTCATTGCAGTGCTGACTTCTTAATAAGAAAAGAGCACTTTAACTCATGGAAATCTCCTTGTTCATGAGCAAAGTTAAGGCAGAGTCTCTATAAATATGGGAACCTGGTAAGAACAGTTGACCAGAAATTGTGGATTAATCATTCATACTGAAGTGAGTTCAATTTATTCATCTTTAAGAGTTTTCATAAGTTTTATTCATGCCAGAAATCACAGAACCAGGAACAGCAGGTAATAGATTTTTTTTTTTTAAGTAAAATAAAAGTGAACTTGACAGTGACAGGAGTCACTATTCTGTAACTGAATGAAAGTGATTCACCTACACGGGACCTTTGAGAGCCCATCAGCTTCCCAGGGAGAGTCACATGGTCACTTACTTTTCTTCACCTCTGTCACCCTTGAACCTCAAAGCTTATAAATGGAAACTGTTTTGTCTTAAAAAAAAAAAAAAAAAAAAAAGACAAAAGGAGAGGAGGGGCTGTGGTAAGTGTTGAGGATAAGAGTATTTATAATTAAACTTTCTTCAGGTATGTGAAAGCCTGTCATAAGGGGAAATTAAGCTATCTCTACCTAACATCAAGGAATACCAATGGGAATCTTGGCAGCATTATTGATGAGGCTCAGTAGCCATGGACCTGAGCTTGAGGAACATGGAAAGTGAGCAAAGGAAGGAATGGGCTCTGCCTTCCCCACACAGTCACTCTTCCCAGATTTCTTGAGAACATGGAGATGGCAAGAACTAGAGGTCATCAAGCAGAGCACCACATTCAGGATAGCTGATATTGGCGACGCTGGCCAGGTTACTTCCCCTTGAGTCTCACCCATAAAATGAGAAACAGTATCTCCTTCAGAGGTTGGTTGTGAGAACTAAATGAGAAATAGTCCCATGCTTAGCAAATACTAATCCCAGTTGACTATCCACACTATGGAACAAAATACAAAAGTGACAACTACTCCATGTCATAGTGAAGGACATAATTCCAAAAGGATTAAAGATGGGATGGAGATGAATCATTCTCTTGGCCACAAAATGCAGAAGTGCGAAGCGAGTTTATCACATCTCTGAGCCTTTCTCACCCAGGGCACTGGATATTAATAACAGGACAAAGAGGGGTTACAGAAGCAAGATAAAAATAAACCAGAAGCACTGGATTTATGCAACAGGTACATGTAGTCTGTCCTGTTGATGAGTCACTGGTCTGAGAAATCTGTTCAGGTTCAGCAGGAAGTCCATGAACAGGCTACAGCTTAGTTGTCCCTCCACCATGGTGGCTCCCACAAGCTTGGGACTTTATTTTTTGAAAGTCTCAGCAATCATGTCCTCCTAGATGGGATCACGTAGGGACTGGATTGCTGACCCATCCAACCAGAATGCTCTTTGACAATTTCTGGCTATCAAACAGCTACTTGGGCAGCTCAAGTATGCCCTCCTCTGGGAAGCCAACCCTATTAACCTGGCGAGAACAAATCCCTCCTTACTTCAGATCCCCAAAGAATACTCCTGCTCTATTAAGATTTACAAGTCCCTCTCCCTCCATGATAATGATGATGGTATTTGCTAACAGTTACTAAAGACTTTCCAAGTACCAAATGCTGTGCTTAATGTTTCCTGGGCACTGTCTGAGTTAATCCCAGGAGGTCTATACTTTTATTCTCCCCATCTTATTGATGATGAAACTAAAGTTGAAACAGATTCAACCCAGGAAGAAAGCTGTGGAGAAGTGATTTTACACCTTTTTTCTAAAGATTTATGTTTTATCAAAATGCTATTGTTGGTAATGAGCCCAAACTGCAGTGAAACAGAGACTGAGTCCAAATGACTGGAAACCTGAGGGAACTTCTCTACTGGGGTGTTATTTTGTTATGCTAAACCCATACGGTGAAGAAAGGACTCCAGAGGCTGACTTGGGTTAAGTTCTGGGTTAAAGTCTGGAGGATCGAGCAGTATCCTGCAGGCTCTCTCTGACAGTCATCCATAAAATTATGGTATAAACCATCCCCACCCATTCATGTTGAGGTCACATGTGTGAGAGCCCTTAGAGCAAGTGTGTGTTGCTCTTTGGAGAAGGTTGTTATGTCCATGCTTCCCTCAAGGTGCACTCCTTTAAGCTGCCTGTCTTTAAGTGGAACCCTAGGACGACGGTTGACATGCATCCCCTTCTTTCTCCTGAGCTGCCAGCAAGACAACATGGCCTGCTAAGTAACAGAGGATGCAGTATGTAAAGAGAAGGAAGTCATGGCGAGGCTTCTGTAGCCGTTCCAGTGAGTGGCAGAAGAGACAGCCTTCAACCTTCTCATTTTACACACTCCCGGAGCCAGGGAGTTTGTGGAAGGAGTGATTGGCCAGCTGCACCAAGGTAACAAGGCTCATTCACGGAAGAGTTAGGATGGGAGCTCAGATTCCCCCAACTTCTACAGACATGCTGTGATTTCTCTTCTCAGAACATAAAGTCCTGTGTTTTTTTTGATAAATGTCTTGCTATGTGAGAAGTAGACAGGGAGAGCCAGTGGGGGTAAGAGAGACAAGGTAGGTCTTCCCTGTGAAACAGCTGGAAGAAAGAACCAGAAACACGCTTTGCGGACGGTAGCAAAAGAAAGGAAAGAGAAAGAAAAAACTTTTATTTGAAAATTTAGAAAAATACAAGGAAGTCACAAGAGTTTATCCAACGACTGTAGAATATGAATGAGAAAAATGAGTTGGGTCATAATCATTCACAATCTGTAGAAGGTTCAGGTCATCCCTAAATTTTGACATTGTCAAAATTCACCAGCCGCCTGCAAGACGTCTGGGGAGACTGATGGTCAGTCTGATACCAGGAAGCCCCGCTCCTAGGCCCCTGTGTGTTGGCGCCTCTTGTTTCTTTTGTTCATCTGGGCAGAGGCTGAAATGCCAAGGTTCCATTACCTTTCATTGACATTTTTACAATTATCTTGATCAACTTTATTGAAGAATAAGTTCCGTAAACTAAAATGTCAATTTTCAGTAATATGCAGGAAAATGTTCCCTTGGCACAGACACGGGCCTAGACTGGGACAGATGTTATCATATATCCTTTGTACTGCTTAAATTTTTTCCAGGGCACTTATTATTTTCCTAATGACCTCTTAAAAATTACTTCCTTGCTATGGTACACTGAAGAGCTTGACATCAACCAATTTCCCCAGCAACGGTCGAGAGTATGATATAGGGTAAAGAGACAGTGCCACGCTGCTGAAAGACCATGACAGAGATCAGAGAAACTATTGACAGTGAACGTTCAGACCCACTCCAGGAAGTCCTTCACAATTTTCAGAGATCAGCCTAATGAAAGAAAAAGGAAATATGAAATGGAGCTTTCAAGTTACCTCCCTAGGTCGTGACATTGATGCTGTGGTTTTTCATCCCATACCGATAAGAGTACTTGGTTCATTATATACGGATCCCAAAAATTAAATTGAGTTTAATGCTTATCTGCACAACTCCTTTTCTGCCATCTTTTCCTCTCTCAGAAACTGCCATTGAGCTCCTGATCTGAAGAGGTGTTCTGCCTCCTGAGCATGGAGGTAACTTTCCAGAATGAGGCGCCTTAACCTGACAGTGAACAGACACTACTTTCCCAAGAACCCCTCACTTCATTGTATTGGCACAGTGGTCCCTTCACTCAAGAACAAGGTCAACTCTACACTGGCGTAATAAACATATTGACTAAAAAGTTCTTGCTCTTATTGTGAGAGTCAAGAAGTTTCAGTTACTTCTATAGCTAAGTTTAAAAAAAAAAATTATGATACTAAGCATCTCTTCAAACTTTTCTCCCTGTATTTGGGTGGGAGACAGAAAAATGGCCCCTGAAAGATGCCTATGTCCTAGTCCTTAGATGTGTGAATATGTTACGTTACATGACAAATTATATTTAAATTATGTTATGACTGCAAGTGGAACTAAGGCTGCTGATCAACTGGCCTTAAAATAGGGACATTATCTGGATTATCCAGGTGGGCCTGATGTAATGAAAGAGTTCTCGAAAGCAGAAGTGGGAGGGAAAAGAAGAGTTAGTGTAGGAACGAGAAAGACAGGACTGGCCATTGCTGGCTTTGAAGACGGAAGAGAATTACAAGCCAAGGCATGCGGGCAGCCTCTAGAAGCTGGAAAAGACAGCAAATGGCTCCTCACTGGTCTTGTCTTGAAACACAGGCTGATTAGGGACTGTTGGGTGGGTGGATATTTCACCCTCTTAGCTTCCCAGAACTACCAGACAGCAAATGGATTCTCCCCTGAGCCCACTTGTAGCTCTATGAAACTTGAGTCAGACTTCTGGCCTCCAGAACTGGAAGGCAATGCATTTGTGTTCTTTATAAAAGCTGCTAAATTTAAGGTGATTTGTTACAGCACCGATAGTAAACTAATACAATATGTTTATTTCCCAGTTTTTAACTCTATATAGAGCACCGGGGTCTCATACTGAGGACATCAACTGGGTTTCCTGACAAGCCTGGAAGAGAAACCTGAGACAGACTCTGCAGACAACTGAGCATGTACCATTTTCTCTCGAAGCAATTGAATGTTGGAAGTCCTCTTGACAATCAAGCCATCCAATTAACTTTGGAAGATCCAAGAATGGGCCATGTTTCAAATGGATGTGAAATAAGTTCTTCAGAAGAAAAACAACTTAGTTTGCCATGCCATGCACAAGCCTTCTACAGGACTGGGCTACCTTTCACATGGTGAGGCTGCACTCTTGTCATTGTCTTAGTATCTCACCCACCGAACCTGAAACATATCTGGGGATTTTTTTTACATGAAAAACTGACCAAATGCAATGTCTATGTCATTGAGGGTAGAGAAGATTACTAAGAATAATAAACACAAGCTTATTTAGCATAACTCAACAAAAACATTCTCCAAGAAAAAAACTGATCAATAATTGATCATTTCTTTTAGAATTAGTGTTTTGGATTTCTTTAGATATAAATACCCAGAACTGGAATTACTGGGTCATATGGTAGTTCTGTTTTCAAAAATTTGAAAAGATATAAGCACCCTTATGTGCATTGCAGCATTATTTACAATTGCCAAGATATGGAAGCAACCTAATTGGTCATTGATAGACAATTGGATAAAGAAGATGTGGTACATATATACAATGGAACATTACTCGGGCATAAAAAAATGAAATCTTACCATTTGTGACAACAGGAGGGTATTATGCTAAGTGAAATAAGCCAGAGAAAGATAAATACCATATGATTCCACTTATGTGAAATCTAAAAAACAACATTAACAAACAAAACAGAAACAAACTCACAGATCCAGAGAGCAAGCTGGTTGTCAGAAGGGATAGGGCTAGGTGAAAAAGGTGAAGGTGTTAAGAAGTACAAATTGGCAGTTACAAAATAGTCATGGGGATGTAAAGTGCAGCATAGAGAATATAGTCAATAATAGTATCGTAATAACTATGTGTGGTGTCACTGGGTTACTAGATTTATCAGGGGGGAAACACTTCATAAGTTATATAAATAAATGTCTAACCACTTTGCTGTATAACTGAAACTAATATAATAATTAATGTCAAATGTAATTGAAAGAATTGTTTAAAAATTAAAGAAAAATAATAATTGATCACATCAATTGTATTAACCATTTCAGGAAAAGAGTAAATACATAAGACTGGCTGAGAATACAAGTAAATTCCTTCCCATCCTCATAGCTATGTGATAGTTCATTGTATCACATCAAAGGCCAGACATGGACTTTCACTAATATCATTTAAATTTACAAAGCTATGGGCAGGAGCCTTGTCTGAGGCATCACCACTTTGTTCTAATACTTTCAAACAAATGGTCAAACTTCTCAAAGGATGGTGCAGACAGCTAGCAGGTCTTGAATCAGATGTTTGGAGAAAAGTGGATAATAAAGCTTGAACAGTTTTTTGTTGTTTAATAGGTCATCCCTACTTTCAACAATAAGTGTTAGCCCTGCTTATTTTTAAAGACAGCTCCATCCAGACTTAACAGGGAACTTACGCCAGAAGTTATCTGTCATGGTAGTTTATGTTCATCACTTTCCACTCATTTCTTCCACAAAAGGTTGTCTTTTATTAGCAACTGTGAAGCAGGACCATGTTGCATTAATTTTATAAACGAGATGTTAGTATGACTATCACAAAAGGTTCAGAGGGACCCTGAAGAGTGCAGCATTGCCATGGTGACCTGCTGTGACGGTGAGCACTCCAGGGGCAGTGGACCACAGGAAAGCCATTAGGAAGCTCTTCTCCAGGGACCTGTTGTTGTTTACTCAGCCACTTAAGGAATGACCAGGGCCACAAAGTCACGGAAGCAATCACTCACTCTTCTCTGACTACTGCAAAGAATGAAATGGAGTCTCTGGGCTCTTTTATAGCCATTGTGCAGACATGACCTCGGGAAAGCCTTCACCATCTCCTAACTGGAAAATTACTTTAGCAAGAGAGAAAGGTTTTATAAGTGTCCAGGGATACAGTAGTTCATTATTAGTTTGTTTGCTCCCCTTTTTAAGTTCCTGTAGTTTTGTGTTTTCATCTGTTCACCCAGAGGTGTGGATGTGATTTGGGGGTTTGGAGAGTAGAGGCCCGAGGGAGGAGATGGGGGATGAAGGGAGACAGGGCAATTTCATATGGGAGAATTTTGCAGCAATAATGGATTGTCTTACAATCTATTATTCTTTGTTTGTAATTACCATTCAGAAGAAAAGAAACATATTATTAAAGGGAGAACTAAAAAACTAGGAAAATATTTATTAGAAGCCACATTAAAACTAACTTTTAAGAGGTAATAATAAAGCAAAGCAAAGGAAATATAGTCAATAACATTGTCATAACTATATATGGAGCCAGTTGGCAACTGGAAATAGCAGGGGGAACACCTTGTAAAGTATATGATTGTCCAACCACTATGCAGTATACCTGAAACTCATACAAAATAATGCTGAATGTAAACTGTAATTTAAAAAGAATATTTAAGGAGAAAAAAAAAAGTGGTAATAAAACTGAGAAAAGACTTTTCCATCAACTCTGGGAATTTGCTTTGCTACTGCTACTTTGGTGCTTTTAACTTTTAGATTCAATGTGATGGCTGGGTGTCTATTTCTTTCCTGTGTATTTTATAACATTATACACATGTATATGTATAAATTATAATGTTTTATGATTAACATTGGAAAATGAGTAATGTTGACAATAGCCAATTAATGCAAACCCAGCAGCCTTCCAGGTACTAATATACTATAAAAGAAAACCAATTTGTTCAGTCTATTTGCAAAGTAAAGCACATATTGGTCAATAGTCAATATTTTAAAGGAGCTGCCTCAGGATGATTTCTCAAGGGCACGTTAGGCATTAGCCAATTAATACTGCTGACGTCAGCAGTAACCATGGTTTAGATTTGTGCTATCGTGTACCTAAGTCAGGGGAAATTTGGTACTGAGTCATTATCAAAGGTTAATTCCAATAAAAACTGGTTGTATTTGATTTATTGCATGGATACAGAGTGTACCTATAATCTTAGCCAGAAATTTTCTAAATTCATGTTGCTGGTCAAAAGAGATTTGAGATAAATATGCATAAACTGCAATTACTGTTGTAAGATAATATAAAGGTCACAAATGAGGTGGGAACTCAGTCATGTCATTATGCATATATGGACACATATTTAGAAGTATAAAAGTATTGGAAATAAAATATATCCTAAATTTTTTTTTTCTTTTTGTGTTCTTTCAGGTCTAAAGTCACTTTTTTCTTTTGTTTAGGAATATAAAATTATGCTGTGTTTAACAGTATAATGATTTGTCCATAAAATCATTTCTTTCTCATTTTTGAAATAAAATACCTAAAAATTAAAAAAAAAAAATACACATAGGAAATATTTCCAGTTTTGGGGGGTGGGGGGGTGGGGGGAAAACAAAATATCTGGAATATCCTATTTTTACTGAGTTAACAAAACCTGACAAGTTTCTACATACATATACATATTTCTAAAATGTTAACATTTTCAAAAGTGTCCCTTTTCCCTCGACTTAAGTACATATATCCCCGTGCATCTAAACACACACTCATTTATCTTAGGATTCTTATTTCTAGTTAAATTGCAAAGAGGTATAAACATTTCAAAACTAGACCAGGGTGTTCTCATTTATTATTGAAAGAACATGTTGATCTCCAAATACAACCATACTCACAGAGAGACACATCGCAGACTCCAACCCAGGAAAACGTTGCAAGCATTTGCTCAGTTACCATGAGAGAGGAGAGAGACAGAAAACTACTCGCAGATTCAGAAGGTTATTCCTCACGAAACACATTAAAACATGGGTTAGCCAACTGTCCAGAAAGGCGGACTGCGATGAGGTCCCTGGTAGGCAAGTCCTCTCTGCAGTTGGGTCCTCTCCACCTCAGAGCCCCTTTCTGTAACTGGGCAGATGAGGAGTCTGGAGGAGAGCTGATGGAGGGAGCTGTCCACCACTGCCTCCCCTCCCCAGCTGGAAGACAGATCAGGGCTAGAAGGAAAACTGGGGGGATCACAAATACACCACAGAAGCAAGGGTCAGAACAATCAAAACAACCTTGTTCTTTTCTACACTAAGATCTGTTTTAAATGTACAACTCAAAATCACCAGCTCAAAACGTGTGTGGTGAACTTTTTTGCAGAGTTTTGTACCCTTTAGAATTAAGTATGAGGCACAATCCTGAATATGCAAAGATTAAGTTATTATCTGTTCTGGGACCCTGGCATGACTAGCCACATACTCTGAAATTCTAATCAATTAAATTGAATCACTATTTAATATTAATTTACTGTTTCTGGAATACGAGGATTAGTGAGACATAGTTGAAGTCAATTTAGTAGGTAATCATTTCTCCAAACATGTGGTCCTGAGCTAACTGCTGTGGAGTAGAAATCATAGAAAATTCATGGCCCATTCTTGTGAGAAACCCATTTCTCATCCAGCCAGGTGGTCATTTGTTTTGTCACATCACCTATGAATCACCCAATAGGCTAGGTAAGATTTTCTTGCCAGGTTGCCAGCTAGAGAAAGACCATTTAAATTAGCATAAGACCCCCTTCAGAGGCAGAAGCAACACGGAGGAAACCACAGTGACCTGAGAGGGCAGCCTCAATAGGCCCAACAGTGAGATGACCCAGAGGAGCTGCAGAAGCAGGAGGGGGAGGAAGTGCAGGTTAACGTGGGTCCTGCTCCGTGCTCCAGGAGGTCAAGAACAATGCCCGAATGCTCAGCAATTGCCACAAGAAGCAGCTCCTGGGCCATACGAAGGCATTTGACACGGTGCTGGAGAGAGTGAAGGAGACATGGACAGAGATCCCCAAGAGTGGCAAGGGTGAGAAGTCCAAGCCTCTCAACAAGGACCACTACATCTCCAAGATGATCCTGCGCGGGGACCAGTCGCCATCACTTCCTGCAGAACCTACTCATCCCAGGCAAGCAGGGGCCTCCTCACCACTGTCAGAAATTACTCCCTGTCCTGCAAAGACCTGTCCTTAGTGATGCAAATAATAGTCCTGTGTGTTTTTTTCTAAATAAATACGTTTTTAAAAGGAAGAAAAGATGGAAGGAGAGAAGGCTGGAAGGAGAGGAGGAAGAGAAGGAAGAAAAGAAGGAAAGGAATACACTGGCTTCACAAACACAAAATGTGGACAGGACGGCCTTGGGGACAACTGGTACCAGGGATTCCAGTGGTGCTACCTGGCATTTTTTTCTTGTGATTCTTCTCTCTGCTTTGCTGCATGGTGGTTTCTTTTTGACCAACATTTCTAACAGGCATGGACACTGGCCACCTGTAGCTTCAGATATATTTCCTTATAATCTCAGAAACCAAAATTTCAAGCTCTGGTACGAAAAATTTCTCATTGTCTTGGTTTGTGACAGGTGCCCGCCCTGCGATGAATCTCTGTGGCCAAGGTCTCATAAGCAGTTAGCAACTCCCAGAGTAGAGCATGGCCAAGAGCGGATCCCAAAGAAGAGGAGAGTCCTATGTCCAGGAGAAAAGAAGAATACTGTGCAAACAAAACAGAAAATGTCCAACCTTCCCACTCAGCATCTAACGTTTCCAGATTCTGAAGACACCTATGACTTAAGAACTGGAAAGAATAATAGAAGTCCATGGTTCTAGCCTTCCGCCACTGTGGTTCGCTCTGGGAACCATGTTTGAAAAGGGGCCTAGACAAATCAAAGGCATGTCCAGAGGGGTGATGGTATGAGAAGTTCTACCATACCAGGTGTGGCTGAAGGAACTGAAACATACCTTATAAAAAGGAGGGCTGAAGGCATGTAGAGGAAAAAGGACATCTCTTTCCTGTAGACGAAGGAGCATATTTACTCTCTGCTGCCTAGTTCTAGGGGTCACAAATGTGCCTGCAGGATCCAGAAAGGTGACATAAGGGTACAAGGTAGCCAGATGTTAGAAAAACAATAGTGTATGCATGATAAGTAACAGCAAGTGATACTCAGCCACAGGTTGTGTTAATCTCTAGGGAGGGAGGGCTTTGGAGAACTGGAGAACTTATGTCCCCCCTCAGGTCCAGATCATTATTGCCCTGTGGGAATGTAGGTGTAATACTGGAAGATCTTTCTCATTCAAAAAGAGCTAGAAAACCTATTTTTATGTGAAATTTCTTCAATGTTGGCTCATTATTTTTAAAAACACCATGTGTGCCAAACAATATGATTTTGAAAAGGAACCCCTCTAATGCCCCCATTGGAAATATCTGTTCTAGAAGGTAAAACTAGAACCAGTTTTATAATACATATATATATATATATGTGTATATATATATATATTGTGCAATATATATATATATTGTGCAATAACTATCTGTTCTAGAAGGTATATATATATATTGTGCAATATATATATATAGTGCAATAACTATCTGTTCTAGAAGGTATATATATATATTGTGCAATATATATATATTGTGCAATAACTATCTGTTCTAGAAGGTAAAACTAGAACCAGTTTTATAATATATATATATATATATATAGTGCAATAACTATAACTCTCTCATCATGGTGTAGTTCTCTCATCATGATGCTTTGAGAGGCAGCATCTGGATATAGGTAAGTAGAAGCTGATGATCATTGTTAAGGAATATCGTGGAAATGATCCTGTATTCGGTGGTCTGACTAGCTCATAACAAGTCTACAGATTGACTCTGATGTTTTTGAAATGAGCCCAGAGAATTCTTCTCTGAGAGGGAGTCTAAAGGAGGAGAAGACATCATTTGAGGACTATATAATCAACCTTGGGTTTGAACACATTGCTGACAGAGACAATGGAGAAAGCCAACATAGCACAATATTTCTAAATGCAGGCAAGACCACACTGAAGATATAGATATGTCACATTTTTAAGTCTCACCTGAGGAGGATATGTTTATTGATTTTTAGAAAGAGGAGAACAGAGAGAGAGAGAAACATTGATGAGAGAGAGAAACATTGATGTGAGAGATAAACATTGATAGGTTGCCTCCCATACAGGCCCCAATTTGGGACTGAACCCGCAACCTGGGCATGTGCCCTGAGTGGGAGTCAAACCCACAACCTTTTGGTGTACGGACAATGCTCCAAGAAACTGAGCCACCGAGCCAGGGCAATGGAATAGAATTTTAATGGACATAAATCCAAATCTCTTTTTGTCTAGTTACCAAAAAAAAGGATCCCTGGCCCTGTGACATGTTTTAAGATATTTGGAATGAAGAGAGTGTGGTTTTGCGGGTTACGTGGTCTGGATTCTTGTCCCAGGTCTATTACTCACGAGTCACCTGACCATGGACGAGTCACATTCCTCACTCTCCAAAAAACGTGAATGATTTACCATCATTTCAAATTTAATATTGCAAACATAGTATCCCCCA
The DNA here is from genome assembly GCF_964146895.1 of Miniopterus schreibersii. Lineage (NCBI taxonomy): Eukaryota > Metazoa > Chordata > Mammalia > Chiroptera > Miniopteridae > Miniopterus > Miniopterus schreibersii. The sequence continues at coordinate 18,046,232 of NC_138119.1, read as the reverse complement.
CTTTCCTTTCTTCTCCAGCTCCTTTCCTTGATTTCCCCATGCCAAGGGAAGCAGCAAGACCTGACCTCTCCCTGGACTCCAGTGGCCTATCATTTGCCCACTATCACAAGGGCAAGATTTCTGAGCTGACATCATGAGCAATGATCTAAGGAAGAAGTTTGTGTTCCTGGTATAGGAGGGCAAAGTAAGGAATGTCCACTTGAAACCAAGGACAATAAGGTCCCCAGATAAGAAAGCAGGTATATTGCTGAGCCACAAGTCTCGTGAAGGTACATACTCTGGGCAATACAAAAGCCCAACCAAAGCTCAGAAATGGCCTCTACAGGGGCCCGATAAGTCCTCAGGCAGGGCTGCCACCCTCTTCTCATTTTTGCCTGTAGGGTTTTGGGCAAGGGAGAAGGTGCCATCCTCCAGCTGTAGCTGAGTCCCTCAACCCTCCATGTAAAGTGAATATATGTGAAATCATTTGTATCTGTCAAACTCAATCATCACTTTAAATTTGCTTTCAAAGGGAAAAGATGATCCATATTAAAGAGCAGTTATGAACCAAGCAAAATAGAGACAGACTCCTAGAGAGATTGACCAAAAAAGGAGAAAAAAAAAGGAGAAGAACTCCTGGATAATGGACAACAGTGTGGGGATCGCAGGGTGGGGAAGTGGAATAGGGCACAGAGGGGATAAATGCTGATGGAAAAAATAATTAATAAATAAACAGATTTTAAGAATGCAGTTATGAAAATCTTATCATTGCCAATGCATCGTCTGGACACATTTATTTTTTTTAAAGTGACAGTAGAAAACTTAGTTAATGTAACCTATGGGTGATGTAACCTTAAAATTTGTTTACAGTGCACATCAAATTTGTCTGCAAAATTCATTTTCCTTTCTGCTGAAAAATATCAAAGATGCCATGAGACTAAAATGCTTGGTTAGTCTAGAAGGTAACGCTATTGCTCCTAGTATCTAGAAAAACTGTCTGGGTAAAAGCAAACAAACAAAAAAACCCAGCACCCTTTTCAGACAAATAAGATCACACAAGTAGTTCTTGACAAGCACTTACTCGTAAAATGTTTCTATCTCGGTAGGATTGCTCGGCTATCAATACATTATTTGACTAATGGCTAATTACTAATAAACAATTCCTGCATTTTAATTGAGAGGCAGTTTAGCAGAGTGAACAACAGCCCGGCCTCAGAAATCCCAGGTGAAGATTAAATAACTTAATGTATAGAAGGCCGTGCCTGACACATAGTTAGCTCTGTGTGCCTGTGGGCTATTATTCTCTCTCATCTTATAAAATCCACTTGCCCCATAGGTAGTCCCAAGGCTACTTCTAGGCACTGTACCGAGCGCTGAAATACTTGAAGCGTTTCCTAAACCAGCAGCGGGAGTGTGATTGGTGCGGGCAGTGCATTCTCAAGCACAAGAACTAAACAGTAAGGTAGAAGTAGGCGCAAGCCTCCGCGTCCTATCTAATTAAATGCATAAATTAGAAACTGCACTGAGCATGCTTCAAAGACAAGTCTCCCATAATCTGTTCGTAAAATTTGCAGTCAGGTGGCTTTTGTCACGTCTACATTAAATTTGCCTCTGGCTTAGATTTCTGTATTAGATAATGCTTCTAATTTGTGTTTTGGGTTAAGGCCCGGCTCCCAGTGTGTGGAGACAGAGTTACAAATGAGGAGGCTGTGTTATCAGAAGGCGTGTGGAGACAGAGTTACAAATGAGGAGGCTGTGTTATCAGAAGGCCGGGTGGGACAGGGTCTTGATTCAAGTGTGCCTGGAGTGTAGGTTCTCATTCGTTGGTAGCCCAGGCCAAAATCTGCCCTCAGTTATGCATGCACAGCTTTCACTGACGTCAGTAAGAACTGTGCTCATGTAACAGGAGGCAGAAGTTTGGCTCTTTGATTTTAATAGAGTTAAATGCCAAAAATTTTGCTGATGCAGGTTGCAAATTTAAAGCAATCTCATCTTCTGCACAGGCCATGTAATTAAGGAGTCCTGGATTTCTCAAGCCTAACTTGGAAGCCCCGAACGCTATTGTGCATAGGAGTTGTGTGTGGCCTCCCACTGAAGTAAGACCTTTAAGTACAACTCTAAGATTGCATCTCTGGCTTCAGATAAAACCCAAACACACAGCCCCAACTCATTGTCAGCTGCAGGGTTCCATTCCTGGTCTGGGCTTCAACAACATTGCTGAAATCAGTCAGTGGTGCCGAGCAGACTCCATTCCCCACCTTAGATGATTGAAGAATTATGTAATGAAATTTAGGGGCTCAGCATTCTTAGCATATTCAGCCTGAGTTTCAGTCTAATTTATGTTCAGACACATCCATAGCTTTGTCTTAATATTTGTGCGGTTTTTAAAATGTAATTTAATTTCATGCAATGATGTTAACAATTGGATCTCCCAGACCTGAGCATCTGGTAGTAAGTTTCAGAGTGGTAAAACACAATTCAACAGCAATATTAAGCCAGGCCAGTGACCAAAAAAAAAACACACACACACAAAAAAAACCCTTAGCTAAGAACAGAGATGTTTCTGGTTCCTTTCACTAGCTATTTCGAGTTCTGTTTTCTGCTTTGGGTCCAGAGAAGCAGACTTCTCTTGAATTCTTACTTAGAATTTAGATGGATGTATGCCTAAATGTGTCTCCCATGCTCGAGTTTCCTCGTGGATGACGTGACTCAGGAAAGCTTTCTGGGCCACTTGTCACTTCTCACTCCCTTTTTCAGGGGAGGAGCATATTACATAAACGATAAATTAGGGAGCAAGAACAGAACATATCTAAGCTCTCTCCTTGGGATCTTGTGTCTGCAGGGAGCATTATTCTGCTCTGCTCCTGTGCTATAAATTTTGTCCCCAAGAAGGGAGGCAGCATTGCCTATAACTGAGGATGAAATCTGTCCCATCCAGGGGATCAGTATTCACAAACCCATCATACCTAAACCACATTCTCCAGTGGCTTCAGGAGCAACAGAGCTGCCAGCCTGATGTCTGCCAGCCTGACATCTTAATAAAGGGGGGTTGGTGGATATGTGAAAAGAAGTTATTGGCTAATGTCGGGAACTGATCAATTAAAAACTAACAGACTAAGAGCATTACTTAGAAACAGGGAAGCAAATATCAAGGGGGGGGGAAAGGGAGTTTGAAAGTGGTTGCCCTTGAAAATCAGATTGATGGGGTGGGGTGGGAAGGGTGACATGGGGTATGGCAAGAGGCCACTGTTCTCACTCACCCTCAGGCTCAACCTAGTATCGACATGTGGTGAACGATTCATGATTTCACACTTAACATATCAGGGTAGGAGAGACATTAATTGATCTTCTCCAGTGTTTTTCAAATGGCAAGTCACAATTGGTTAGCATGTCATGAAATCAATTTACTGAATTGTGACCAGCTTTGTGAAATGAAATGAAATGAAATGAAATGAAATAGATAGGTTAGAGGGCATTACTGGAACACAATATAAAACATATTTTTATTGTGTATTATATTAAAAAAATGTTTGAAATCTGTTCCGTTTCCCCAGCATCCTACTTAACCCTCAACTAGCTTCCTCACTGTAACATCCATTTATCAAGCCAAGTGGTTCTCAGTGACAGTATGCAGATAACAATGGTCTGAAAACCATAAAGTTCAAACTACATTTAAGTCTTGTTTTGATTATATTATTATTATTATTATTATTGAGAAATGTCTGTGCTAGGTGACCTTAAACTTTGTACAGTTCTTCTACATGAAAGCAACCATGGTGCAGGCCCTACCCCACACCCACACTCTCCTAAGATGCTACTGAGTCCATGTAGGGTGTGGGCCAGAGCCCCAGGTCAATCAGCTGATCCGCAGCACCTTCAGGCTACAGGGAAGGATAATGGTTATAGTAGACATCAGAGTTATTTATATAGACTGGGACTCAAGTTTAGCTCTGCCTCTGAATAAACTGTACAACTTAAGATAAATTATTTAACCTCCCTAGGTCTCAGGATAGTATCATTATTATCATCACCATCATCTGAAAAATTATTTTTGTTTTATATTCTGGAAACACAGAGAAAAAAAATGTTTCTCACTCTTACTGGAGCACCTCCCTTGTCACTGAAGAGACAAAGATGCTTCCTGAGCTGAGAGCGAGCAGGGAAAGGAGGAGAGAATAGGCTGTCTGAGCCAGCTCGGCAGCCATCGGAGCATGACCTGCCCAAAGCGACGCCGGTAAGACCTGCAGCACAGGCTCCACCGCCCGTGCCCTGTGAGCACCGCTAACTCACCCTGTAGTTTTTGACACACTTCTCATTATCAAGCCTCAGATCTTGCTGTTTCCAGGCTTGCAGATTTGACCCCCTGGTGCTTCTCTCAGGGTTCCCTGCTTTGTACTCAGGAGCATCCTGCGGACTTCCAACCATACACTTGGCCGGAAGAGAAGAACCTGGGGTCAGCTGCACTGGACAAGCGCTGAGCTTCGGGATGGAAGACCTCAGCTCATATTCCAGTTCTGCCACTTTGTCATGGGACCTTTGCTAAATCATGTCATCTCTCTGACCTTACTTTCCCCCTTCAATAAGATAGGGTGAAGCCAAGCAGAAAACCAGAAGTCAAATTGCAGTGAGTAAAAATTGGGGAATATTTGCATTTCCCAAAACAGATTGATGTTAGTGGGAGCCAAACAAATAACCACTGCAACATATTTCATTTCAAAAATGTTTGGGGTAAATAAAAATAACAACAAGTACTCTTCTGGGCCCTGGCTGGGTAGCTCAGTTGATTAGTGTTGACCTGATACATCAAGGTTTCGGGTTTGATCCCCAGTCAGGGCACATACAAGGAGCAACCAATAAATGCATAAATAAGTGGAACTGGTGTTTCTCTCTCTCTCAAATCAATGAATTAATTAATTAAAAAATAACTAAATACTGTTCTTTTTTATGGTAATATTTACTATTTATATAAAAAACCACCTTGATTTTTCTCAAGTATACTTATCACTTCGCATAACTTCCTTTGACATTCATCACCTGTCACCATCCACCTACCTTTTTCTTTATTCTCCATACTTTGCTCATCTAATGCTGTGGTCATACTCAGCCTTGGCATTTTCCAAACATGTCAGACATGTTCTAATTTCACGTTTTTGTTCATGCAAATGTCTTCTCCTCTCCCTTAACTCCACACCTGTGTTCAAGCCCAGCCCAGATATCCCCTGATCTGGGAAGGCAGCTCCCAACTCTTCCCCAAGCAAAATTAATTTTTACCACTTCAGGACTCCCATAGCACTCAATCCACATGGATAGTGTAGGGCAAACCACAGGATATCATCAAAGTTCTATTTCTTCCCACTGAACCATCAGCCCCTTGAGGGCAGGGACTATCCCTCCTCTTCCCCACGTTGGAATCTCTAGCCTTTCCCCAGCACCTCGCACTTAGCCGGCAGATAGTCAAAGTCTGATCAAAGAACAAAGTTATATTGACTCCTCAAGATTTACAGCCTTTGACAAGTTATGGAAGAGATGTGCATTCTTTCTCCTTCAGGCAGCAAAGCCAGTTAGCAGCCCAACCCTTGTGAGTCACAGGCCGAGCCAGCACTGGTGATCACGTTATGAACCAAGTGTCAGGCTGGGCAGACCAGCATATGGTCGCCAGATATTGTACAATAAGTTGGACAGTGTTGAGTTTGGCCTAAGATGCATGGTAACAACAACAACAAAAATCCCTATTTGGGGGATACTGGGATTCTTGAGATCCAGGTAGATTGCGGAGTGATGGTAAGGGGAGAGGTCAGGTGTTCTGGGTCCTTCAAACCTTCCCAGCCCCAATCATACTGCAGGGCCCTCTCTAAGGAATAATAGCATTGAGAAGCCAGCTGACTCCTGATGCCTGTACTGGCTACTCTGAGCTCTGGTCACTTCAGACAAACATGAACACAGAGCAATCTGTACCACAGCGCTTGCCCACACCCTATCACCATGCACAATGGTAGAAGGTGAAAAAGGACAGGGAGGAAGGATGAGCCTAAAGAGCTGAACCTTTGGGTCTCCTTGTAGACATAGGCTGCACTGGACTTTTTCACACCACCTTTGATCAACCATGTCCCATCCACAAGAGCCGAAATAATTGGTAATATTTACCAAGGACTTAGTATGGGCTTTGCACCAGGATAGGGACTTTACATCTCCACCATATGTAAAGTATACAGTGTTACCATCCCAATTATTCAGGTGAGAAAACTAACTTGAGAGTTAGGTACTGGTCCAAGGCCACACAGCTACTTAGAAGCAGAGCCAAGACTCACATTCAAATCTAATTTCAATGTCACTCCTTCAGCCCTTTCCACCACTACCCTGCTTTCAGATATTTTAACCCTAATTCTCAAATTTTAACCACATTTTTCTTTTATAGGTACTTCTAAGTTAATTTTATGGAAAGGCTAGAGATTCAAACATGGAGGAAGGAGGAACAGTCCCTGCCCTTGAAGGCCTGTCTAATGGGAAAAATATTATATAAACAAATATTAATCTGTGTATATCTGAATCTATCTATATATCTATATCCATATATATATCCATATATATATATCCATATATAGACCTGTAGATAATCTCCAACCCTCATTATACTCCAATTTTTATTCATATGGTATAGGCTAAAGCTAAAGCATCCCTAAGAAGTAATAACCTAAGACCATCCAACCAACTCTACCTTTCATTCTCTTATTTTAAACAACAGGTGAGATGTCTATAAAAGTTTAGTTACTCTGGGAGATGAGGATGGCCTGGGCCTATTTTTATCCACACAGGACATTTGGAGAAAGAACAGTATTAAACACAGAGGAAAGAACAGAATAGCAACAGAAGGGTTTCGTTTCTCTGAAGATACATTTGCTGCTCACCCTTAAAAAAGGATTCAAAAGCAGCCCTTTCTATTTTTTCTGTTCACCTGCCTCAAATCCCAGCTAGGATTCCCACATCGACCTTACTGTTTAAGTTGAATTTAAAAGAGGCCACTTAACACTAGTATTCCAATTTTGAATCTGGAGCCTGGATACTACTATTCTTGACCCAAAAGCCTTTTTTTAAAAAAATCTGCTCCTGTCCCCTTTATCTCTCTTGTGTTATTTACACACATATCTGACCCCCTAATTGACTCCACACCCCTTTGGGAGCAGGAACCACATTTATTTATCTCTGGCCACACCCAATCCCAGCCCAGGCCCTCACACATACTCATACTCAATAAATGCTTATTAGAGTCAAACCAATAAACTCCCAGGGATGGGCCCCAGCCTAACCAGTTTTTCAGTGTGTGGGACAGGCCATGCTTATGCTGTGAACACTGACCCCAGCCCTGGCCACCCACTTGGTTTGCCCACTTCTCATGTATTAGTGTGCTTTTGCCCAAAATCAGGATTACAAGGACTGGAGAAATAATGAAATTTTAAAATAATAATGAAAGCTCCCAGGGTATTTAGCTCCTCTAGGGTTTCTCATAACTATACTGCTAGTCATGATTAAGAACTTTTTCTTTGGAAATTCCCCAACTTGCTTCCCAGTTAGATTCTGACTAACTGGCCACAGTAGCCAAGATCAATGTGAACGTCAACAGAGAATAGTAGCTGGTTGTCAGCTCTTCCAGAAGACCAGCATGAAGACGCCACAGTAATGAGATAGCCTTGGGGGCAGACACGGATATTAGAAAGCTGCAGGCCCTCTAGTTGCCGCTGAAGTTGGAGCATGTTTCTGAAGGGAACCACATAGATAATGCCTACAGAGTAGCTTTTGGTTAAGATGGCCTTGACCAGAACCTCAGCGGGAGATGGGTTTCCGCATCTGCTTCACTTTATCCCTTAGAGACCTTTTTTACTCCTCCTAGACCCTTTTTGCTAGTGTATAAAACTACACACAAGTCTGTATATATGTATATAGTGGATAAAACTAGACACTCATATAAAGCAACTCTGTGTACTATATTTTTTCTGTTCAAATTACTGTTATGGTTTCTGATTGGGTCCTGACTGATTCAGTCGGGGAGAGGGAAAAGAATCAGCAAAGGAGCAGTCGATAAAGGACACAGGCAGGTGAAGGTGGGAGGGGCCCGGAATCCAAGTGAAGAATGTGTCACAAGAAGGCAGGAGAGATCCAGTGTGTCAAGGGGAGCTGATTATCATGCACAAGGAGAATGGAGACCTGCCCATGGGATCCAGCAATGTGGTGGACATTTGATAACCTTGAAAAGAGCATATATCAGTTTTACCTGCCCTGTACCTCCCTCCCAATCCATGGAACCAGTACCCTGAATTCCCTAGGGAAGCCATCCATCCATCCACTCTTCTCATTACATGTGATTTGAGTAGACTTGACCCCACAGCTGGGCATGAGATCTAAGCTGGCCAGAGCGCTGTACCCCTTGGTTCCTGTGACTGGATGAGCACATAAGCCATGTTGGTCCTATGAGATTCACATCCAAGACACACCAGGATTAGAACATCATCTTGTCACCCAAAGATAGAGCCTGCCTGAAAAAAAGAACCAGCACAGAGAAAGCGGAGTCTTCTGATGGCATTTGTGTGAATGCTTGGATCTAGTTAGCCTGAAGCCATCCCTGGAACTTTTAGGTACATGAGATGATAAATTCTTTTTTTTCTTTTTTTTTAATGACAATTGGATTTTCATTTTCTTCACTTACAACCAGAAGCATCATGAGCAAAATAATAACATTTAATTAGTAACTGTAGCGTGGAAAACTGATGAGCTACGTAACTTGCCCAAAGACTCTGTGGTCAAGCTGAATCTAAATGCCAGGTCTTTAACTCATTACAGTTCTTTCCACTGTATCAAGCTCTCCTCTAGTGAGTTCAGAAATACGCATTACGACTGTCATTATTCAGCGTGGGGAAGAAAAGAATTTGGACTAATAGATTTCATTATGATTAAAGGAGATTTTCTGAATTGTGTCGAATGGCTGTTCTCTTTTCCCCCTGTGGCATGAGAGTTTGTCATAGTGAAGAAAATAAAATTTCAAAGTATCAGAGTGGTGAGGCATTGTGACCAAGAGAGTGAGTAAGAACTATTTACTTTGAAATTAATTGGAAATATGTAGAGACCTACCCTTTTAAGAACAGCTATTCTTGTCCAGGGTCAGGGCAATATAAATCATAGCCTCAGTTTTGCCTTTATATACAAATGCCATAATTAATACAGATTTGCCACCTTCATTAACTCAGTTGAAGACAATAAGATGGTTTGACCACTGATCACCCCCAGCAGTGGGTAGCTGGGGAAGTCAGCTTACTCAAGTGGGTCACAAATGTGTGTTAAACCACTGCTTGTCTTCTGGAAGTCTTGCCCTGGCCACACTAGGAGACATCCCAGGTAAGATCTAAATCTAGATCCCTGTGAGGCAGACAGACAACTCCCTCTCAAAGCTACCACATGGCATCACCCCAGAGCTGGCGTGATCATCCTGTTGCCGAAAAGGCACTGGATCTGGGTCTGGGTCTGGGTGTTTTAAATTTTCAGAGCTTAAATGAACCAATGAAATATTCATGGGGCTCTAGAGTAGTGAGCAAGCTAACGGCTTTCTTATGGGAATATCAATATTCTTGGGGCCAGTCTTAATCCAATATTCAGAAAGCTTCTCTTCTCCCTTCATCACTTTGGGTTCAGAGTTATTTTCAGAAACCATCCACCCTTCCACAACCCCGCAGGAGGGGCGGTGGCAGGCGGGCCAACGGCAGGGCGTTGTGACGAGAAGGTGGCACTACGGGGTGTAGGTGGCGCTAGGTGATGAGGAGAGGTACTCTCCCAACACGTAGTCACAGGTACGTCCAGGGGAGAGGCTTAGTGTGGCCACCCTGGGAAGCTGGAGGAGGTGTGCACTGTCGGGGGACTGGCTTTAGTGTTTTCGTCTGGCCTGTGATTCCAGGTGTGTACGTAGGATTTTCCTTCCTGGCAGGAGCAGAGGGAGGGGTGGAGGGTGGAGAGGGGGAAGGGGGAAGGGGGAGGGGAAGGAGGTCCTCACCAGCATCAAGGAAAGAAATTATTGCAGGAGAAAGAAAATATTTTCTTTCATCCATTCCGTCGCCTGTGGGTGCCCCTCATGAGTGTAGAATAGGTGCCCGGTGAGCATCTACAAAACAGACCTTTTCCAGCAGACAGCTGGTGTGCGACACAGTGACCCCGCCTGTCCCCTTCCCCACCTGGCTCTTGGAGCCTGCCTATGGCCACTCCCCGCCCACCGCATGCCTGCCCTAAGGTGGGGTGGAATTCTACGTCCTGCTTTCCCCCTCCACGCCTCTCCATCCAGACTGCCAAAAAAGGGGCCAGTTGGGATGGTGGTTTCCTGATGTGGGTACCTGTCCCTCAGGACTGGAATAAAGCCTGCCAACTCATTCCAGGTCTGCCCGCCTGAAAACCATGGAGCAGCCTTCTCCCCAGAGCTGGTCTGTGTTACTGAGGCTTATCCAGAGCTGCCCTTTTGGGTGCCCCAGGAGCTGGGGAAGGCAGAGAGACTTCTTGGAGACTGGTGCCCAGAGCAGTACTGCCAAGCCAAGCTGGGAACTGAGGAGGCCCAGTTACAGGCATGGTCGAGAGTTAGGTGTGGGCAGGACTGCGGGGGAGAGGGCTGCTCTCCACACACACCCCCTCTCCCACCACTGGCTTCTCTCCAGCAAGGGTTAGTGAGCAGCAGTGTTCAACGCTAGGCCTCAAAGGGTGTCAGTAGCTGGAAACCCTACCTTGTGGCCAGGAGGAGGTGGAGAGGGGCCCCTAGCCACCGGCACTTCCCTGGGTATTTCTCTTCCGAAGTCTGTCTTCAAATCCAGGCTTGAGTAAATAATGTTTTTTGACTTTCTGTGCTTTAAGGTTGATGTGCTGTGAATTTGGGGGAAGAAAGTGGTGGCAGTCAATTTCACAAATCAAGTTGTACTGTATCTTGCGTGCTGAGGCGTCCTGACCACAGGGCTTGGAAAAGGGAAGCTTCCAGATTCAATGCAAGGAGCAAGGTATTTGGATTCTCCCTAGAGAAGCTTGAATCATATTAGGCACTGAATAACACAGTTTGACCAACAATGAGAAGTGCAAGGAATGGAGAGGCCATGAGAGGGCACTCCCTTATTTATGACGTTTCTCTGAGTCAGCCGACTCCACAATTGCTCAGCAAACACCTGCGGGAGCCCACTAACCTTGAACCACATCGCCTCCTCTCTAACACTTCTCCCTCTCCAACTATATATAAGTAAGGGGGTGTAATTTCTTAGGGACACCTGCTTGTTAGGCTGGTATGCAGTCTGTTATACAACTGTCACAATTACAAAAGCCAAAGAATTACCACTTCCTTTTTTTGTATGACTCTGCTAAGTACTTAAGAGATGCTACTCCCTACCATCCACCCACCACCACCCTCACAAGAAAAATAAATAAGCCAAAACTAGCTGCACCCAAAAGAGATGGCTCTAATGCTGCCTTATGCTCTCGCAGAATCTGGCTCTGTGCTTTAGTTTATATGCTGTGTGACCTTGGAAAAATTTCTTCACCTCTCTGTGCCTTAGTTTCCTCATCTTCAAAATGGAGATAATAATCGTACCTATCCTGTGGTTTGCTGTAATTGTTAAATGAGATAAAATATGTAAGGTTTTCTAAAACACATAGTAAGTACTATAGAGGTGTTAGCTAATATTACTACTATAGTAGTTATTATTTGTCTCCAAAATGTTTGTTGAGTAGAATTCTTGTCAAGGTCCCATGAAGAACATACCCTCATTGGTTGATTAATGGAGAGATACCCTAGCAGCTAGTCTGCCTTCAAGGTTTTATGTAACTTAAACCTCACCTCAATCCAGCTTGATTCAGCTCCAACAAAGGGACAGCAAAGTTTAACTCCTAAGATATCAACAGGTGACTGTGGCATAAATAGGCCTTGGGTAAAAACCAGGTCTTCATTCAAGACCAGAGGGAGAGGCTTTATCAAGTATTCCACAAGACCACCTCCATCTTTGCACCCAGAATTGGCAGAATATGCATGGAGAAGCTTAGCCAGACTTGCTGGCCATTCTCTGTTCTGCCTAACCAATTGCTCAGGAATTTCTGGTTCTCATCTTCCATTCTTCACTGTCTTCTCTGGTTTCTTTCTTACTGTTGCCATTGGAATGAAAACATTTGATGCTTCCCTGCCATAGCTATAAGTGACTACCCATTACCACCCTGATATCCACCCCAAATGCCACTTTTTGGACTTCCTCAGACAAAGCCAATGGCCTTCATGCTATCTCACTACCAACCTGGCCCACCCAGAACCCTCTCTCTCATGTCCTATCATAATAAAGCATGTCACCTGGGGCAGGTCACTGGATTTAGGAGAAAATTGCAGTCGTCATGTTTTTCTTATTATAGTGGGGACTTGAACTTCAGCTCTTGGATTCTCAGAACCACACGTATGGCAGAGAACAAATGACATTCAGTGTGCTGGGCACTATTCTAGGAGCTGGGACACAGGAAACAGACAGGCAAAGTCCTTGCTCTCAAGGAACATACAATCTAGACATGAAACAAGTGCTTGCTGATATTTTTTAAACCACATTTTATATTACTAGGGGAACCAGATGTTGGCAAGACTGAGATGAAGGCTTTCTTGAGAATGTGTTCTCGATATTTTCCCTTTTGTAACTCTTCTAAAATAACGCTGGCCTGGTCATCAGAAAAGATATTAGGGGGGAATGAGAAATGATCAAAGCTTTATAAAAATAGTCTTTGCTCCAAAACTTACAAGAGCCCTTTAAAATCAAAGCACCAAATAACTGTAGTAAATCAGAAAACCTAATATCCTACTAATATTGAGGAGTTGCATTTTCTGCAAGCCCAATTACCACACTTGGTTTCTGTTTCCCATTTCCATAATAGGTACCAGTTAGGTATCCCAATGGAGATAATCCAGTTGCTTCTCTTTTAATATTTTAACATCCCAATTTTCAGATGTTTAAAATTAAATGAACAATGGCCATAACTCTTTCCATCTCCTTAAAACACTTGCCTCTCTTACCCTCCAAAAAACAATGTGAAAAAAAGCACACTAAAATTGCTAACCTCTATTATTAGGAATATAAGATGTTGTGTTATTTTCTTGGCTCAGCCAAGATACTGCCATTGACCTTTTCAATCATTTAACTTGCCTGGTGAGATTTTCAGAAAGCAAATATGTCTGGCAATTTTTTTCCCCAGTTCCCATCCTGGAGGGTCCCTAATGACAGGAACTTCTCTAGCCAGAGCTATTCTTGGGTATCAGGAGAATGAAGTGACAGCACGCAGGGTTCTGTTGCTTACTAAAAGAGGTAACCATCTCTCTCCAGTGTAGACCTTCCTCCTGAAAGGATGCACTGAGGGCCAGTAACAACTGATGTTGGGCCAAGACAGGAGAATCTGGGCTTTTCATATTCAGTAACACTCCATTAAAAACTCCTCACCTATACTAGGCTTCTGGTTATTTGTGAGCCAAGTCAGACCCACACACAAACATGTAATCATTCATTCATTCAACAAATATTTATTGAGCACCTACTCGGTGCCAGCCTGGAGTTAAGGACAGCGTGGCTTTCTCACTATGGGAAACCTGCTGCACACGTTTTAGATGAGCCATGCGCCTCAGGAACTGTTTCACAGCATAGCATTCGTGGACTTTGTTTACTGTGTAAATTCATTCTGTTTTAGTTTCAATATTTTAGAAAAGAAAAACAAAAAGAAATTACTTTTAAGATCACCAACCAAAGATAACTACCATGTTTACATTTATTTTCCTCTCATTTTTTATATTCAGTTTGTATTATAGTTGTTTGATGTTGTTGTGTTCATACTGCAAATAAAATTTTCTTCTCTCTTGCTTGTTTTCCCCACTTATTCACACAACATATGATTTTTCCAAGTGTAAAATCCTGGGGCTTAGAAGAAGATTCTGAGAAGACGAGGGAGTAAGAAGAACCAGAGATCTGTCTTCTGACCTAGACAATAATTGCATTGGCAGAATCTGTCTGATGTAACTATTTTGGAACTTTGGAGCCTATTGAAGTCTTGCAATTTCCAGGAGAAGGCTTGGACAGTACACTGTGGTTAATTTTAGTCAATTTCAGCTCTTAGCACAGTTGCAGCTATCCATAACCCATTCCTAGTCCCAAGGCAGGCAGCTATGCATATATTCCTGGAGCAATCTGCACACAGCTTGCAGAAGCCAGGGTGGCCAATAAGGGCCCTGTCCTCCAAACATTAGGGGTTTGTGCTCTGATCACTGATTACTGCTTCTAATTACTGAGATGCAGATGATGAGGTAGGCTGTTGTTGTTGCACTTTACCCCATGTGGCAAGCCCCTCCCATTAAGCCGAAGTGACTCCCAGGGGATTTAAAAGCCTGGTGGTCTCTTCTGCCACTTCTTCATTTTCCCATTTTTCCCCTTTGGGGAGCCAGACATTAAAGACTAGGATATTAAAAAGTAACTGCAAAATTACTTTTTGCAGGGGAAAATTAGAGAGTGACCATGCCCATCCAGGGAAATGTACAGGGTCAGAAGAGACCTGAGAGGACCCTAAATTTATACCTCAGGACTATCCTTGGCACAGAGACAGTGTACAATAATTTTTTAATGATAAAAACAATAACAACAACAGCAGCAAACCCTAAGGTAGGAGGAGAATCTGATCTCCAGAGTTACCACATTATTAGATTCAAATGTCCAGTTTTCAACAACAACATTGCAAGAAATAGAAAAGTGTGGTCCATTCAAAGGAAACAAATAAATCAACAAACTCTATCCCTGAAAAAGACCTAATGGCAGATCTACTAGACAAAGACTTTAAAACAACTGTCCTAAGAAGCTCAAAGGACTAAACAAAAACATGGAGAAAATAGAAATATCAATGACAAGACAGAAAACCTAAAAAGAAACCAATAAGTAATTCTGAAGCTAAAAAGTACCATAACTAAAATTAAAAATTCACTAAAGAGATTCAAAAGCAGATTTGAGCATGTATAAGAGACTTGATAAGACAATGGAAACTATTAAGTCTGAAAAACAGGAAAAAAACAAAAATTGAAGAAAAATAAAGAGAGTATAAGGAACTTGTGGGACACCATCAAGGGGACTGACATATGCACTGTGGAAGAAGAGATAATGGAATGTTGCTTAGTGCTAAAAAGAAATGAGCTACCAAGCCATGAAAAACATGAAGGAGCCTTACATGAACATTACTAAGTGAAAGAAGCCAATCAGATAAGGCTATAATATGATCTGATTCCAACCATATAAGTTCTGGAAAAAATAAAACTATGGAAGCAGTAAAAAAGACTATGGGGTTGGGGGAGGAGGGAATGCACAGGCAGAGCACAGAGGATTTTAAGGGCAATTGAACTATTCTGTATGATATTATAATGGTAGATACATGTCATTATGCATTTGCCTACACCTATACAATATATAATGCCAAGAGTAAACCCTAATGTAAACTATGCACTTTGAGTGATAATGATGTGTCACTGGTTCAACAATTGTAAATGTATGACTCTGGTATGGGATGTTGATTATTGGAAAGACTGTGTGTAAGTGGGCACAGGGGGCTAATAGAAAATCTCTATACCTTCTGTTCAATTTGGCTGTGAACCTAAAACTGCTCTAGAAATAACAGCTATTAAAATTTAAAAATTAAAAACACACACCAAAAAAATAGAGGCAACTGCAGAGAGAAAATGAAAATATAACTCTTAGTAATCATATTGGTGATAGTAGTACCAGTATTGTCCCTAAGCCTGCTGTGTTTGTAAAAAACCTATAGCACCAAATTTGAATTAGAAATATCAAAATGAACTCATGAAATATTTTGTCTTTAAATATATATGGATATTTCCTAGCTCTGTCCAATGAAAAAGCCAAGAAACAATGACCAGAGTAGTAATGAACATACTTTATACCTACATTGTGGTTTTGAAGTACAAATTCCTGCTAAAAGAAACCAGGGTGCCTTGAAGAAACGGCAGATTCCAGGTCTGGGGCAGGAAATGTACAAGATGAACCCAGAATATCTTGTCATATCAGATAGCAAGAAGTCGTGAAAGACTACTAGGGTCATGTCAAAGGATTCATGTGCCAATGGAAGAGGCTCTCAATGGCTAACAATGGGATGGCTTGACGTGCAAAAAAAAATTATTATAATTGCTCAAAACTCACCAAATGTGCTAAATACATGTATGAATACATGGATACATGAGTTTGTGTAATTAAAATAAAAAGGTATCTTCGGAGGATAATGGGAAACATTCATTATCATGACAACTGGTACATAAAAGGAAAGAATGAAGCACTTACTTTATCTTTCCTATCTGAATTGTACCACTGATTAAACAAATAATCAATGAGAAAAAGTGTCTTTTTATAGAACTATTCTGACTAATCAATGAAAAAAACAATCATAATATTCTGCAGCTCCCAATAAATAGATGGATGTAGGCACTGGGCATCTATATTCACTAAAACAACAAAGAGAGCCAACCATCAGTATCAGCCATCATCTTACCAAAAGGATTGAACCTGAGTTTTAAGCCTCCAAATCCAGCTGCCATTTGGCAGGAAACACAGAACTGCATCAGAAAAACACAACCAACATCAACCAGACTGCAGGAAACTCTGCAGGTCAAATGCCCTGGGTTCTTCAAAAAGTCTGAAGTACTTGGAGAAGGCTTTCCAAGGTAGGATGTCTTGAACTGGATCTTAAAAGGCAGGGCAAATGAAAGTTGGGGATAAAAATCTGATTGGCTTAGAGGGAAATAAGTCTCCGAGAACCCAGCTTGAGCTCCTTATCCACTTGGGGGCAGCACCTCAAATCCCTCAGGCCCAAACCAAGAAGCACAGAACCACCCATAACCCTCCTCTTCTAAACTTTGCCCATTTTTCACTGCCCCACAAAGGTTCTTAGCGTCCCAGGTAACAAACACTTCCCTTCCCATGTTCTCCTTTGCTTTGGCATGAACCCCACTTAAAGAGGCACATTCACCAGCTATCTGTAAAAGCTGGAGAAGACAAACCCAATCCTAGAATCAATAGCTCCTTCACATTCTGAGAGTGTGATCCAAGAAGCCACCGGGGACTTGGAGAGAAACCATGGGGCCAGCTCCCAAAACCAAAAAAATAAAAATAAAATAATAAAATAAAATAAATTAAAAAATAAAATAAAAAATCAGTGACCCAAAGCAGTGGTCTCCAGATTAGAAATCAGATCCAGCCACGATTAGAGGAGACGCCACTTAAAAAAGGCTGGCACAAAACTGATAATCACAAAGTATTCTTGGAATTGTTGTGTTGTTTTAAAAATGATTGTGTTTTTATTTCACATTTTTTGTTGCTTCTGATCCATTTTCATTGGGGGTTGAACATTTCTCTGGATTTTCTGCTTTGGTGCCTTCAGGGACATGAAGTCTTCCTTTAGGAAAGTATTATTTTCTCAATTCAGCTCCATTTTCCTTCTCTCAGTGTTCCATGGAGTCTAGAGCCAGCCTCACTTCCCTGGTATGTCCTAGCCTGACCACTCTCCTATCCCCTGGACCTAGACCATGTCCCTCTGGTTTGCCTTCCCAGCTTTCAGGTCTAGAAAGAGCAGCAGGTGACAAGCATGAATGGATGTTGAGACATCTTCACTAGGAAACTAAAGAAAGGAGGCTGTTTTATATAGCTACCCACTGACAAGGACAGAGTGAGAATTCTTACCCCTTACTCAAGGAAGCCTCTGGTAAGCAGAGGAAATAGACGGAAACAGATGCCCATGAGAAGTCAGCACAAGTTTCTAATTCTCGGGTCGCTCCCTTAATGCTGGGGTGGTGTAAGTGAGCCCCACCCAAGCTTTCTCCCTCATCTCCACCTTCAAAATCGGAGACCTCCCTGCCAGGTGCTGGAGTGGGCTGGCTCTCATTTACATATCAGTGTGAATTCCAGCTAGCATCTGCCTTGGGGAATTTAACAAAACTGAACGTTGTGCTTCCTGTTAGAGAAATTCCATCATGCTTCCTGGACAGTATTTGGAAAGCAAAGCCCCTTCCTGGAGCCCATAAAAACCTCCCTCAAGGAGCTGGCAGCTTCCCCTGCAGAGGTACGTAGAGAGTCTCAGTGCACAGCAGCACTAACTTCAGAGAGCAGCAGGGAGCCGGAGCACGTGTTTGCGGCGCTGGACTGTATACTGCGGGCTGGGCTGTGGCGAGGCCTCTGACGCAGCCAGAGCACGATTACATGCACTTCCTCCAGGACATCTGGGGGATAGTGAAGTATCTCCTGGCCCTCCAGAGCCTGGGAGGTGAGAGCACTGTCTCCCCATAAAACAATCCGGGACCTTTGGCCCAGTGGATGTTCTCACAAGCAGTCACACTTGGGCCGGGTCCCAAGAAATACCATGGTCAGCTTTTCGTTGCCTTTTCTAGTGGGAGCAGTTCTCCCAGCTGGGGAAAGTATGCAACTGCTCACGTAATCCTTGAAGACAGCTCTTCCCAAGGTGCCACCCACATTAAGAGTCCAATAAAAAAAACTGCTGTACCCACCTCTCCCCACAATGCAATTAATCCTGGACCATCCTCCATTTATCGTCACAAATGTGTTTACAGGGGTGTTAGAGGGATGTGCAAGTTACAGTGTGTGTTTGGATACCACTCACAGAAATAAAAAAGAGAGGGAGGGGGAAGTGAAGGAGGCACTAGTGCATTCGATGGACCCCAGGGAGAAGTCACAAATGACTTTTTTTCTGATAGAAAAGTACTTTTCCAACAGTTAGGCTTTTAAAAAGCCACAAGGAGTTGAGGAAAGAGAGCTGTTTCGTGGGCAAAAAGACCTGGGCTTATCAAGGAAATTAAAGTAGAAACACTCACTTTTGAGACCAGCACTATTCCTTCCACATTGTGCTGCCCATCAAGCTGCTGAGTATATATAATCCTTGAAAGGATTTGGAGGCACAGTGGTCAGAACAGAGTTTGACGATCGATAGAAACCTGAACTTGAATCTTAACTGCTCCATCTACCAGCTTCTATAAATTAACAATTTCTCTAGACTTGATTTTACTCATCCCTGATATGGGGTAATATTTGTCCCTATGTTATGGGACTGAGATGAATGTTTAGATTGCCAGGCAAAGTACTGAACAGGTAATATATGTTCTGTAAATATAGTATTGTTATTATTAGTTATTAAGGTAAAGCTTTTAAAGGCTGTATGTCCCAAAGTACCCAGGAGGGACAAAGGGAAGTGCTAGCAGGGGATCAACATCCTTCATCTATCCTCCTGCCAGAGAAACCTTTCCCTTTGATAAGTGATACCTGCAAGCAGGTGGGAAGAAGGAAGCTGGCACCTGAGCGGCCAACTCAACCCTTGTGATCAATGGGCTAACAGGTTTTAAAATCAGTTTGTCCTTCCATGTGAAAGATGAAGGATGGGAAGGAACAGGAAAACACAGGAGGGGCCCCTTGCAGAAGATGTTGCCTCTGCAGCCCCTAATTTTTTCCCAGCCCACTCCACCAGCAAGAGGGCCGGAGCTGACCAGGTGAGTGAACCTCCATGACTACACTCCCCAGTGCTTGGCTAGGAAGATGGAAGAAGAGATGGGAGCCTATAGCTGGAAGGGTGTCCTCAACAGGTTAGCAAGGAGCATTTGCTGTGGGTACACCTAAAAGCCACAGGGATTAATAAGCAGAATTGCTTGTGCTGGCTGAACACCCAAATTGTCTTCCCATATCAACAAAGCTCCTGAGCAATGGGAAAACTCAGCCAGAAGTTCCACAAAGGGTATTTCAAGGGAGGAATGTGATGGCCCAGAGACATCAGGATGGGAACATCTCAGAGGCTTGTTTGCCTCACTTTCCAAAGTGAGCCCAGCAAAACTAATTTGGAAGCTACCTGAATCCACAAACCTTGAGGTACATGGAATTTTTGGATAGAGCGACCTTTGGGATTGTTCCCTATCTGTCACATTTTGTCCACTTTATAATGGTCAGCCTTGATCTCACACTCCCTGCTGCCGCTTATCTTCCCAGCCAACCCATCTTGGGTCTCTGTGTATATTGCACGTATTTATCAAATCCATGGGACAAAGAGAGCCCTAAATTAGTTTGCATTTTCAGCACCTACCACAGTTCCTTGTACATTGCAGCGGCTCATGTCCATCCAATGGACTCACAGAGCACCAACCATGTGTCTAGCATCTCAGCTGTGAGGCACAATTGAGAACGTCGCTTGTGCTGAAGAACCTACAGCTCTCCACCCAAACTGGTGCCTTTGTGAACTGATAGATCACATGAGGGGATATCACTTAGGACCATTGTAGAAAACTGTGAAATGAACTGGCTCAGTGAGAAATGAACCAGCACCTGAGCCTCACGAGCACCTTGCTCCGTTAGCTGAGTAAACAAGGTGCCGGCTGCCTGGATTCACCAGACAGCCCAGGTGCCAAGTCCCTGTGTGACAAACAGGGAGTTTTCCAACTGTGGAGCAGCTGGAGATGGAGAAGCTGAAGCTCACCTCCTACAAGACAACTGCTACTCTCTGTTTGCAACTAACCAGACCTGCCAACACTTTTAACAATGAGAATAAAAGCTCAGGAGAAAACAACTGAAAAGAGGAGGAGACAGGCCCTCAGCTCTCTTGGATTTATTTCAGAATGACTGGGCCTCCAACAAGATCTCAGAGCTGCAAAATATAATCTAGAATCTCTAAATAGAACAGGTGAGCCTGACAGAATTTCACTGTGGAATACCCAACCTGAATTGTCCTGAGCTCTGGAAGTAATCTTTCTCACTTGGTGTTGAAAGGAACTTTTGGCTTCCCAAGATGATCAATCCCCTTTGGCCCTGATTTGATGGGTGAAAAAAAACAGGGCCACCCCTAGTCTGGGTTCATGGCCCAGAGCAAGTCACACTGCTGTTTTCTGCACCAGGAAAGCCTTCACACCCCTTTCTACTGCACAGACTGAGTCATTCAAGGCTCACTCCCTCTATGAGGACTTCCATGATTTCTACAGCCCTCATGAAATGCCTTCTTTTTGACTCCCTATAATACTAAAGGGTGGTTCCCTGGATCATACCACTGGAACTTAATCTCATCTACTCTCAGATAAAACACCATGTTTTAGGAAATTATTGAGTGATGTGGGAAATGGGAAGAATGCAACTTTAAGCAAAAATGCAGGATTATAAAACTGTAACCACAGTAGAATCCTACTTTAGTTTAAATATATAAATAGGAAATAATCAAAATTAAAAACATCTAATATGCTGCCCCCAGAGAGAACCACTACAGATATGTGACAGGATCATGGACTGTTCTATATTTTCTTCCTTACATTTTTCTGCGTAGTTCTAATTTTCTACAGTAATTTCAACCACTTTTCTGACAAGAAAAATAGTGATGCAATTTATAGTGTTTGGACCTTTTCAAACTGCCTGCTATCCAAGACAGTGCTCAGCAGATGATAGTGTGGAGAGCTATATCCAGCACCTAGGTGTCACCTAGGCAGGGGGCTGATGACAGCCAGGGAGAAACTTTGGGAAAAGCCTGTGTCTTTTCATCTTTGTGTCCCCAACACCTAATGGTACCCCACACAGGACCAGCTACATAATTTACAAGGCCCAGTGCAACTGAAAATGAAAATTCGGGACCCCTTGTATAAGAAATATTAAAATTTCAAGATAACAGGAATAGCACATTCGACCAAGCCTAGAGCCTTCCTAAGTGTAGGGCCTCTGAAAGTGCACAGATCCCACGCCCACCGAGGCGGCCCTGGAGCCCCACACAGTGCAGGTGCTCAGCAAACATTTGTTGAAAGAAAAGAAAGGAAAGATTGGTAGGAAGATCCCAAACAAAAACTTCCCAATTGTGCTTCATAGGAAAACTATACTCAACCAGATTTGAAATTATGGGAGAGTATGAAGTCATACATAGATAGAAGGGCACACTGTTCCAGAATTTTCCCTGACAGTCTACATTTGAACTACACTGTCCTGTTATCCTCATAAATATACCTGTTTGATCATAGTCCATGGTCACAATTTTTGATCTGGATACCATGATCACTCTATCTGTAGAAGAAATAAATATTTTCTCTTCCGTTCAAATAAAGTATTTGGTTCTGGCCAATGCATCCTCCCTCCCTGCTTTCCCCCCAACCTACTTTTCCTCTTATAACCCTTTAAACTTGGCAAGAGAACTCTCCCTACCCACCCTTTCCTTCCTGCACCCCCTACACACCCATCCTCAGCGCTCCCTCTGCCTTTAATGCCAGCCAAGCAGACACTGAACATGAGAGGGTGTCTGCAGCGGATGTGAACAGCCCTCATCCTAAGCTCCTCCGCGGTCCTCCTGCGCAGGCCTGGCCGGAGCCCAGGAGAACTGCAGTTGCCAGCTCCAGGGAGCCCTAGCAGCCTAAGAGGAGACACGGCAGCCAGGGGTCATCACTTATCAAGGGAAAATGAGACGCCTTGTGACAATTTACCAGATGGAGAAACTGAGCCTTTAGGTGGGAACCTGACCCTTGGAAGGGGAGAACGATGCTTGTCCTCTGTCCCCAGAGCCACATCCCTGCCCTCTGACGCTAAAGGAATATGAAAAGCCTAACACCCCTTTGCGCACATCGGAAACCAAGCCAAGTTAGCAAATGTCTAGCATCCTCCCCAGTCAGCAGGCGTGGTGCTGTAGTAATAGTAACGACATCCCCTAACGCGTACTGAGTGTTCTGCTCCTCTTAACCTCTGCCACATGTGGCAGCCCATTTTGATCCTCAAAAGGACTCATGATATAAGGTAGGACAGTTATTACAACCCCATTTATAGCTTAGAAAACTGAGACACCAGGAGAGAAGTGAACTACCTAAGGTCAGAATTTCAGCTAATGGTGGGCCTAGGACACACTCGTGGCTCCTACTATGCCGCAGTGATTGAGGCTGGGTAAATGTTGTAATTAGGTCCCGTCCAACGGAGGCCAGGGAGGTAGACAGGAAGGATGAGGGGTGATGCAGCTGACTTAGGATTTTTCTGGACATTTTCCATTAATAAATAAGATATAAATAATTTACCATTTGTCTTGCAACTTAGCAGCTACTCAGCTTTTAATTAATTGCATAAAAGCAGGAAGCTTGGCTGAAAGGGGAACAACCAAATTCTATTTCAGTTTGGAATGAGGAGAGGTTTTATTTTACTTATTTATTTGCTTAATTTGAATATAGCATTTCTGATGGCCTGGGGACCCTTTTGAAACCAGATATGAAGCCAGACCTTGACGAGCTGGCTCAATTCAATTCAACAAGTGTTAAGAGTATGTTCTCTGCCTGGGTCTCAGGGTTGCAAAAAGATGATATGTTTATTTGTTTATTGTCTGGCCCTCTTACACACATGACCCAAACACACAGTAAAATTAGAAAACCTGAACACAGGAGCCCTGTCGCTCTTGTTCAAGGTTGAATCCCCCATATCTACATTAGTACCTTAGTAAGCACTCAGTTAATGTTGGTGGAAAGGAGAGAGGTAGGACAGAAAGACACAGAATACTTTATAAACACTGTGGCCTCTATTTGAGAAGCTTTGACACCCCCTCCCACCCCCAGCACAAGGTGTAATAGATTCTGGTCACCAGAATGCATAGTGTGCTGCTGAGAGACTCTGTCTTGTTTCCAGGTCTGTCCCCTCTGTCACTCAGTCTCCTCTGTCACCCACTGCATGAGGAGGGTCACACTCACCCTCCTTTCTCAGAGGAGGACAGTTTCGTCTTTTTCAAACTTTCTGTGATGTAGGAGGGTGGTGAGGCCAGGACTGAGTCATATCAGCAAAGCCAGTATCTGAGAAGAATGTCTGTCATCTGTCCCAAAATTTATCTAGAATCCATAATGCCATTGGGGTGGAGGGGTCACTAAGCCAGCCTCAGAGGGACACGTTGGTGCAGACAAAGGGCCCAAGCGGGAGCTGAGAGCCGACCAGACAGGCCTGTGCTGCCACCCTGAAGCTGGAGCGGGCACATGGATGCCTCTGTGGCCTCCCCGAGCCACACAGTCCAGCATGGGTGCTTCCTGGGGATTAATGAGGCACAGAAAGGGATAACACCTCAACCATCAACCCTGGCCAGCCATAAATCCTGAAGAATTGCACAGCCGAGTGCCTGTTCCTGCTATATAAAGGTGAAAATGCATTTTTAAAAAGCCTATGGATTTTTTTTAATGGACAATTTTATTGGTACCCAATGGGCCTTTCCATAGATCGACTACCTCAGCCTGGGGCCCTGGCCCTTTACTCCTTGTAACGTTCCTTTCCTCCCTCTTCATGCAACCTGCATTTTGTCCTTTGCTCTTAGAATATTGAAAAATACCACATAAACTGAAAACACTGAGATGAAAGAGAAGCCCAACCAGCTTACAGGAGCCATAGCCTGAGAACAGGTGCCAGCTCTGGAGGTGGGCTCAGTGGGCAGCCAGACTGGGGAAAATCAAGAGTGAAGACTGCCATAGTGCTAGAATCCTCACTGACTTCTTTGATATTGAGATCCCCAATGTAACTGTTTCCTGGTGGAGGAAGTCATTTTAGTCCATTAACAGAGAGTTAGGGTTGGATTTGGGGTTGGGGTAGGGGGTAGGCCAAGGGGCTCCGCAAGAGGAATAGGAGCAATGCTTTGGGCAGTCATGGGAGCTGGAGTTTCTGAGGGTCCACTGATTATTAGGTTACCCCTCTTGGGTAAAATACAGACCTACTCTATCACTCAATTTTTCTATTGAAAATATCTCTTTCGAGTAAGTTCCCTCAGAAAGTCACTCTGAGGGGACAGAGTTAATATTTGAACACCTCAAGGAGGCTTTGCAGAACAGGGTTCTATTCTGAGTGTGAGGGATTCCTATTATAAGAAATTCTGTACATTGACTAAGCTAAATGGCCTCTACATCATATAAACCATAATCCTCCTCAGTGCACAAAAGTCCAAAAATAAAGACCAGATGTCTTCAAATTGCTGACGTTGGTTGAGCTGGTTCCACTCTCTCACAATGATTGCTAAACCAAGCTTTCCCTGGACGCAAAGCTGAGGATTTCCATCATTGTATTATTGGCTTTTTTGCCACAATTTTCCTGTTCACATATACAGGCACCCTTTTGGCCCCATCGGGTCCAGAATGGAGTTTTCCACTCCTTAGAAGATGCATCTGCAGAAGCTCTGTTGAAATCCATTAAGTACTTGTGCCTCTCTCAGCAGACTCTTCTGGCATCAAAGAGCCAGTTTCTCATTAGCAGCTGGTTAGAACAGTGGGGCCTCCACCAGCGACTTGCTCAAATTCTGTTTCCCTCAGAAAAACTTTGTGAAGATTCTGCCCCAGGCCAGCTCTCCCAGCAACCCCTCTACCCTCCAAGGCCCCAAAGTGTGTTGGGAGGCCCATGATTTGTGTAGGCCAGTGGGGGGGAGGGGGGGGCAGTTTCCCCATTTCCCGTTCTTCTGCTGGCTGAGACTCTTTCCATAAGTTTCCAAATGGTATCAGGTAGTGCTGAGCTGCTTCCTGCTTCCTGTTCTCATGCCTTTCTCACGTGCACTTGCCCTACTAGATGATGAGCTTCTCGGCCGTGAGAACTACATTTTATAATTCCATCTTATTTTTGCCCTCAACTCTCACAGGCATCAGCACATCAAAAGGTTTTACTGAAGCGTTTGTTGACTGCATAATTCTAAGAAGGGAGGAACAAAGCGAAAATGAACTGTGACAACTGGAAGCTGACTCCAGACAAATAGGTGTGTGCTTGTGTGTGTGTGCTATGTGAGTTTGCTTGTATACTCACTGACCCCATAATATTTATTGAGCACCTACTATGTTCCAGGTAGGATGATGGGCATAGGAATACAGCAAAGAGCAAGAATAATGAAGTCCCTGTCCTCCTTAGGACTTCCTATGGCCCAGTTTGCTAGATCCTTGAGCTTCATGTTGCCTGTGTGTTTTTGTTTTTGTGGGTTTTTTGGGTTTTTTGGCTGAAAAGGAATGGTGTGTTTGGATATGTCTCGTGTAAAGAAAAGGTATATGTGTCCTGTAAGAATATGTTTGATTTAGGTTCAGAATACAGAAGTCAGAAAGGAATGTTTATCTCAAGCCTGGAGGAAAAGGCAGTACAATTTACATAGGCCACAAAGGACCAGTTGGAGGGACCTGAGAACTGGGTGGAATGCTGTCCATATACACTCCAAGTGCCGTAAGAAACAAGCCTCTGCCTCCTTCGAATCCAGCCATGAGTCTAATTTAGGACAAGATGGAATTGTCATCTAATCACATTGAATCCTTTCCAAAAAATCTATGAGGCAGTTACTATTATTATTTCTATCTTAAGCAAAACAAAGAAATTAAGGGACTTGCCCAAGATCACATAGCTATTAAGTGCCTGAGCCAGAATTTAAACTTGGGTTTATCTGTCTCAGATTCCATGCTTCTGATTGATATTTTATAATTAAACATATATGTATTCTTCTCATTTCATATGATAGAGAAAATACAAGGCTAAACAGGTACCCATTGAGAGAGAGGGCTGCAGTTGCCCAAGTGTGCTTACCTTAACCCTCAGCACCTCTAGCATTGTAGATACTCAGTAAATAGCCATTGAAAAAGTAAAGCAGTTTTATAATACAAGGACCTGTCCTCAGATATTTATAGGTTGGGCACACACAAGTCTAAGTCCCATCCCAAGATGCTAAAAAGGTAGAATATAGACTTTATGTCCACTCTGAAGTGGTCCAATAAGATGTTTTCCATATTGGAAGACTTCCTTATTGTTCAGTATAGGTGAGAATCAACCCAACACCATTAAAGCTTTTAGTCTTCTCTCTCTTTTCAGGAAAGCTTGAGTGAAAGACTCTGGGCTGCAAGAGAAGATGAGAATTTGGTTTTAGCAGGGGTGATGACAGAGATAATGTATGGAGAGAACCAAATTAACCCAAAAAGCCTCTTGCTGCACCTGAGATGCTGTGTTGAGCAAGCACCTGCCTTTCACACATGGTCTTTCCTGTTGGGCCACTGGAGCATACCTGGAGCGCTCTGATTACACAACCTCAAAAGGTCTAGAAACCAGATAGGTGGGGTCAGGTGGTGGTACCAATATATACAGATTTTAAAACCTTTAGTTTTAGCTTTTGGTTTCTTTGTTTATATGTTTCAATTGTGCTGATAGGTTTGCAGTGAGCTAGCTAGCCACCCAATTCCATTATTTCTTGGAACCAACAGCCGTACCTTTCTTAGGTGACTTTAAGGCTGGAGTTTTAAGCGATCACTTGGCAGAATGAAACTAACCAGCCACGTGACTTCTTCTGCCTTTTATCAAATTATAATACATATGCAGACAAGTGCATATAAGTATACAGTGGAATGAACTTCACAAGTTGAATACACAAACTGAACGTGCTTAGTCATCACCCTAGGAGCCCTCCTTGTGTTCTCCTTAGGTCTACACACCCTTAAGGAGTTAAAAACGCTTCTGGCTTCTAGAACCATAGATTAGTTTAGTTCGTTTCTGTACTTTATATAACTATTCACACAGTGTGTATTCTTTTGTGCTTGGCTTCTTTTCTTCAACATTATTTGTTGAGATTCATCCACATTATTGTTTTTAGTTGTAGACCATTTATCTTAATTGCTGTATATTACTCCATTGTGTGAGATGTGTCACAGTGGACTTGTCCTTTCTATTGCCAGTGGGTATTTGTGTCCTTTCCAGGATTTGGCTATTATGAATAGGCTACTATGAACATTCTTGTACAAGTGTTTTGGTGCGTTTCTATTTGGTATACACCTAGAAGTGCAACTGCTGGGTCACAGGTGTGGGCAGATGCCACCAGACACTTCTCCAAGATGGCATTTTCACCTATGATTTTCACCCTCCAGCACTGGCCTCGTTATCACAGAACTTGAACAGAACTAACTAGTTAGGGACTACACAGATGCAGCCCTAGCCTTCCTGAGGATGCAAGTCCCTGAAGGGCATGAAGTCCCTAAAATTCTCAGAAGTACCTTAGCACCTATAGATACTCTGAAACATGATCTTCCCCCAGGGAGGGAAACAGGCAATTGGGGGACAATTCCAGGCTGTTGGTGATACAGATTCCGAGATAGAAGAGTTATAGGCTTGAACTTGGTTTTGCTTTTGGTGGGGGGAGGGTTTCGTAAAGTCCAAAGCAATTACAAAGAAGCCTTTGCAAAAGAGATGGAGGTTGGATCAGAGCACTTCTGCTTTCCACACACACCACAGCAAAAGTCCCAGGAGGTCCGTTGAAATAGAGACTAGTTGGAACTCTTTACAGTCCCAAAGAGAAGCCATCCTAACGGTCTAGTTTCCAAAGTGGAGCATAAATCACAGCTGTGTGGAGCTTTGAACATCTATCTTTTGTTGCTAATCTCTCTGTTCTGAAAGGGCCAGGGTGGGGGATGTATGAAGGCATGCAAATCAACAAACAAGTTCCAGACAATGGTTCCTGCCCTTGCCAAAGCTGTGGTTGTGTTTTTTAATAAGCTCATTGGGATTTATTCTTGTTACTGCACTTTACTCATTAGCTCTTTAAGTTGGGTGCCTCAGGGTGGAGGCCCCAAACCTCAGTATTCTTCTGAAGGGCTCACTACCGAAGGAGGGAGGAGTGCGGGTGGGGTGGGGCTTGCTCACGGCCTCAGCAAGGTGCCACCTGCCTGGATCTCCTTCCCAGGAAGGAGGTGGGAACCAGCACTCAGATGTAGGACCTGACAAGCGAGGCTTCTGCAAGAGTCTAGACAAGAGTGCTTCAACACGTGGATTTCTGGTGCTGCGGGAAGTCCTGGGCTTTCAATCAAGCCCCTCCCAAGCATCCTCCCTTACAGTTTTGGCTGGTTTTCCTATGGTCGTGGGTGGAAAAGCATTGGGAAAATACCCTTTGACTGATCAAAGTTGCAAAGTTACAAGGCTCTCATCATTTCCTTTGGCATTAATCTGGTAAAAAGCTCACCTACTACAGGACTTCCTATCTAATACCATGTGTCCAGTTTTTCTAAGTTCCATCACGGCGGTATATTATGAGTCATGTTCTTCAAGAGGTTTACTCAACCTCTTCATAAAACCATGACGCCAAATTGAAGCTTTACAAGAATCTGCTACACTTAACACTGGCTGCTCCCCACCCTTTACCATAAGGACATTCTTTTATGTTTATTATACTATTATTATATTACACTAATGAATTACCCCCTTCCTGGGAACCTCAGTACCTTCCGAAAACAATTTAAACCACTCGCCCCCCTTGTCAAGTCTCTTCACCACTCGGTTTCTGGCAGCATTTCCTCCCTTGTTCCAGCTTTCTCTCCTATGTTATTCCTACACTTGGACAAAGTACATTTTCATTCCACCTCTTCTACTTCATTCATTTTATTCTACCATCCTGGCCTATAAGGAGAACAAACTGTCTATTCCCTAAATGCCAACTCCCTATATCCAGCTACTTTCCATCTCGTCTATGACTTTCATCTTCCAGAATAGCTATTCTTTTTCACTTTCTGATCCCTAGAAGAACAGGAACCTGACTCACTGCCCCTCATCATGGGAAGAAGATGGAAATGAGCAAACGTTCTGCAGCTGGGATATGGTGAGTGAATGACTCAGTGAGAATTGTCCTTCTATTGTGTGATTAAATAAGACACAGAATATTACATGTTGTCAAAACAAGACAAAGTCATCACAATCTAGATTCATGTGGACGCTACTAGCTTGTCCGTGTCCAGAATGGATGGGGAACCTGGTACTGTCCCTGGCCAATGGAAAAAAACTTAGACAAGTTATGAAGCTAATGTTTGTTTTTTCATCTTTGCAAGCAGCGTTTCTTCACTACTGTGGGCTGATGAGAAGGTAGGGTTATTCAGAACACATAGAGCACTTAAGGAAAGAGAGCCCAAAACACTAAAATCTCAACGATGATAAACATAAAACTTGTGTCCTGCCAACACCAAATGCAGTTTTTCCAAGATACAAATTTCATGGATAAGTTCAGGGAACCAAAGGGACGTTTGATCATTTAGCTATGGAGTGAAAGCTGGTTCTGGATCCAAATGCTTTCCTCAGATCTTCACAATGAACCCCTCCCTCACCCATTACCCCTTGGGTAGCTCCTGGTGTCAGATTCAGCCTTCAGAGTCTTGAACACAGGCTGTCTCTGCAGGTCTTACTAAGAAGAGAAAAAATGGCAGAAACCAAAGAAACAGGTGAGCTTTTCTTTCCCCACTCTGCCACCTAACTGGATCCAGTGTCCTTCCCTTTTATAAAATTCTGCCCCCAAATGGTGCTGCACCAAACATGTGCCTGCAAGGAGGCGTGAGGGCGGGGGGGGGAGGAAAGTGGAGGGTGCATGGTTCAGGTCATGGAAACGGGTTCTTTCAAAAGCGAGAAAGGAACCCTTTAAAAAAAAGAAAAAGCCAGATCTGAGCCTCTGTAAAATGGCATTCGATCGAGTGTCTTTCTTTAAACATAAACAGATGTATAGTGTCCACCAGCCCTCCATGAGAATAATGCCTGAGTACCTAATGGCACAGTGCAAACTTGCGTTGTCTACATAACTATAGTCAAGATAATCAAATTCATTCTTTCATTCCACTCACATGTGCTCTGTGCCCAGAGGCCATGCTAAGTGCCAGGATGCTCACATAGGTAAGAGGCCTGGGCCCTGGAGGAGCTTATATTTTAGTGGAGAAGAAAAATAACAAAGTATTGTAAAAACACTATGAGGAAAAAGGAAAGAAAGGAAGGAAAGAAAGGAGGAAGGGGAAGATAGGCAATGAGACAATAATGCGGAAAAGAAAGTGCCTAAATCTACCTGGGGAGTTCTTGAGTGATTTTAGTGGATGACACTAACATGAATAATTAATAGCAGCATTAGCAATTATCATTATTTTAATTTTTATTGATGGACCCTAGTGAATCTGGGGTGACACGTAATGGTATGAATAATATGGGTTAAGTACATTAAAAGAATCTTTTTTTTTTTTTTCGGTTAGAAGGTTCCTTGCTTTATGTGAAACACCAAAACCAGGTAGTGAAGAATTGTGGAAGGTGATTTTCAGTGGTGAACAGATGGTCGCTGGACAACAGAATCCCTGAAAAAATTGCAAGGAACCCAAATTGTGTGTCATATTTTATAAGAAATGCTTAAAATAATAAAATATTAAAATTAGAAGGGGCCCAGACAGACATCAAGGCCAATATTTATTACATATTTTATTACATGCATTTGTCTACCTTTCATCTGCTCTACTAGTCTGTAAGTTCTTAGAGGATGGGGCTGTGTCTTCTTTATTTTGTATCAGAGTACAAAGTAAGAAGCAGGACCTCAATAATGTTTTCTGAAGGAAGAAACTAAGAGGTTATCTATTCAACTCCCTTTTGTTTTAAAGTTACAGAAACTGAGCACAAGAGGTAAAAAGGAATAAAGGCCAAACAAAACTTGTTAATAGGAAAGACAAAGCTGAAACCAGGCCAAGTTATTACCCAACACAACACATATTTACCCTAGAAAACTGTACAGGAGGACCATTTTCATTGCTTAGCAAGGACAAAAAAAAGTAACTAAAAACAATTAGGAGGATCTTCCCCTTGGCCTAATATTGGTTTTATCCCCATATACCTTCTACCATAATGTTGACGGTGGTGATGGTGATGATTTTCATTTTCTGTCTGTCTTTGGTTACCACTGATTGAATTTTACCTTAAGAGTTGCAGTAAAATGTTAAGACAGTAGGGGAACTAAGTTTCTAAGAGTTTTCATATATAAAGAAAAAAAACAAAAAGTTAGGTCATGATAATAGTGGTCTCAAAACATCTTGGCATACATACAGTCCTTCATCTAATCCACTCAGGGCAGAAGTGTTTATTCTTATTTTACAAGTAAGAACACTTAGTCTCCAGTGATTACCCACACTCACATAGCTAATGAATGGTGGAAATGAAGCTCCAGTCCAAGACTTTGGACTCCAAATCCACTTGGGACTTTGCCTAACACAAGACAGGGCCAAGGGTAACCAGCAAAATCCAGCAGGTGAAAATTAAATTTCCTTTATGGGGAAACTAAAGAACTAGAATCAAACAGATTAAATTAAACTATTTTGTGTCCAGCTCCCAGAATTAAAACTGAATCCTAAACTTCAAGCTCACTCTCTACAGAGGGCCACATACTTACCATAGAAAACTCTAGGATAGGATCATTTTCATGGCTTAGCAAGGAGGAAAAAAATAACTAAAAACAATTAGGAGGGCCAAGCAAGTAGAAGAATGTTTTGACCCCAGTTGGTGTGGAAATAAGAAAAGAAATCAGAAGATGTGAACCTTCCCTTGTGAGGCTCCAGTATTCATTTGTCAGGGTTAAATTTGATATTTACTCCTAAGTGCATATTACATAAGATTCTGAAAACACAGCATTTCTGATATGCCTATACTGCCAGAGTTTCCTTCTGGCTGCAGAGCTGTGCAGTCCCAAAGGCAGAAGGATGCTTCATCAAGAAGGAAGAAACTGCCTGGCCAGCATGGCTCAATGGTTGAGCATTGACCCAACCTATGAACCAGGTGGTCACAGTATGATTCCCGGTTAGGGCACATGCCTGGGTTTCTGGCTTGATCCCGGTAAGCCGTGTGCAGGAGGCAGCAGTCAATCACTGTCTCTGATCATTGATGTTTGTCTCTCTCCCTCTCCCTTCCTCTCTCTGAAATCAATAAAAACATATTTTTTTTTTTAGAAAAAAGAAGGCAAAAACTGATTCACCATATTGAATTTCTGAGTTTTAGAAAGTTTTCAACACTGCTGTAATTTAATTCACTATATACTACTGAGCATCAGATATATACAAAACACTACCCTAAGTGTAACATAGAGTCTGAAGATAGAAAATCATGGTCCCTGCTCTCAAGGAGTTATTGTGTAACAGGAGACATTAGGTATGCTTATAAGACACTGTAAAATAAGTTAAAGTTCCATAAGAACCATCACAGCTCTCCAATAGACAATTTGCCTCCAGCCAAGTACAAATACCATCCTACAGGTCTAGACTGAATTAGTGCTGACGTTAATACCTGCTATAACAAGGAGCACCGAGAATCTCCTGACTGAGTCAGAGTCTACCCCAAAATCAAGGTTCTCTTCTTTGAATCTGTTTGCCCTTCTGCTTTGGCCTGCTCCACTGTCCCTGACCCTTTCCTACTTTCTCCTGTCTACCCACCAAGCCTTTAGGCCACCAGTCTTGCCTTGCCCTACCCTGGAAGGTCTGTGCTCTCTTGATTTCTCCCCGTCTGCCCAGGTTAATCCCACTTGCAGACTGTGACACAAGACACACATGCCCATGACTCTGTCAGACTGCTCATCTGGCTGACTGCTGACCCTTGGCCCCCAGATCTGGTTTACTCTCAGAACTAGCTCTGCCTAAGTCTTTTCAACCCACACCTAATCCCTGTTCCATACTAAACACTTTCACATAGTAAGTACATTGATAGGATCTTAGAGACAGAGTAAAAATCACTGAGTAATAAATCCGATCCAGTTGTTTAAGAAGAGATAATGGAACTAAACCATTTGTGGGTAAAATGATTAAAGTAAAAGAACTTTTTGAAAATAGAATTCATGCTCTTAACCATAAGAATGATGAAAATCACCAAATTTAATACCCAAACAAGAAAAATGTGTGTTATTATATGGAAGCAGCTACTTCCCGAGAATTTTTATCTCAAGGTCCCCATAGATCATACAATTGTGTATCTAAGAGCTAGGAAGGACTTTAGAGGATGTCTTGTTGAACCAGCACTCAGTAAAAATGTCTCCTCTCAATCACTCTTGTTAGGTAGGGAGCTCTTCAACCTCATTCATCCGGCCCACACCTATGGGTCATGTTCTGTGAGCCAGTTTCAGTGCTAGTGCAGGAGATATAAGATGAGCCCAGATCTAGGCCTCAAGAAAAGGTACCAAGGCATCTTTCTTCAGGTCTTTGGTACAGTTGTTCCCAATACTGTATGGGTTTTCCCCTTCCTCCTAAATTCTCTAGCACGCCTGCCAGACCACTGCTAGTCCACCTTCCTTCCCAGGCTTACGAGAAAATGAGAAATTCTAGAGGTGCCGGAGGGCCTGGGGATATCCGATCTTGCCTTGGGTCCCAGTTTTTTGCTGGCACCACTGAACTGACGCTTGCTGAACGAAGAGGCAAGTACGGTAATCCAGATTAGAAATGACGAGGGCCTGAACCCAAGCAAGGAGGTGTGACAAAGGCAGGGAACTAGCACGGCGGCATTTTAGAGAAAGAATTGGCAAGACCTATGGATAGTAGAGACTAAAGAAGGACGCTGAATTTTGTGCCTTTGTGTTAGCGTCTCTGTATCAGGTCTGCCTGGGTGAAGACAGCGGTGACAGAAAGGCTTTCCAGACCATGAATTATTATAAAGAGGATGACAAAGTGCTTCTTCCTGCGGGTTATAGATTTTCCGTTGGCTTTTAAACAGGCAGCATCGACCATCTCCCATTTGAGATGGCTCGATGTAGGCTCATTCACCCTTAAGAAAAGGAAACACAAGTATCATTGCCCAGTTCTTTCCAGCCTCTTTGTTGCATCTTTGGGCTTCACTCCCTGTGTTAAAACAGGCGCATCATGTACTGATGGCATTCGATCCTGTAGGACCAGTTTATGAGCATTCTAACCACTGAATTTCTTCTTATATGAGTATATAATCTACTCGTTATTATTCTTTGCTCATTGCTGTATGTTGAATACAGGGAGTAAGTATTAGGGCAGTAAATGCATTTTAAAAATTCTCCAACCAACTAATTTCCTTCCAGGCTTCAATAGGATGTGGGCACAAGGTGAGCCTAATTATTGCTACCTGAGAGTCTGCTATACATGAGCTACCCTCGAGGGGCCTCTCCTGAAGCACTTGATTAATCCCAGGCAGACTGTGTGATGGAAAATTCTGTGCTGGGTTCCAGGGGTCACACAAAGAAATGCATATGTGTCAACCCTGGAAAAGTATCTTCTGCATTCCAGCAGCAAACTGTTTTGGAAATGTCGTCCCTCAGAGGAGTTCATGCCAGACCCAATTAAAGTCGTGGCAAAAAAAAGTAGGACGATGACAAAATGGCCAGAAAGAACCATAAAGTGCTAGAACTACAAGAGATTAGACATGATCTGATCTAACTCCATCTTTCAGAATTGAGCAAGCCGAGGCTCAAAGAGCTAAAGCAATGGGTTAGTGGCATTAATGGGACTCTCTCCGGCTCTCCTGACTCCAGCTTCTGTTCCCGTCCTATCGTGCATCATCTCTTCATGGAACCCCAAAGCTGTGCGGAGCACTGCATTCTGGCTGAGACTCAGATATGCTAGCATGTGGAACTAGGCGCCCTCCTGTCCTGCACCAGGCTATTAAGGGTAAGTGTCATGGAATGTTTGTGAATACTTAGATAAGAATCTAGCTGCATCCTTTTACTGGTATGGGGCCCAGGACCCCCATGGGAAAGAACTTGAACTGTGTCCATAATTGAGGTCTAGACAAATGCAGACATTACTGATAGATTGGAAGGTCCCAAGGGAAGCCATGATCCAAAGAGTGACAATCAGGCCACTGAAGGAAAAGTTACCATAAGTGGGGAGAGTCTTGGGAGGGACAAACTTAGTATCATGGCCTGCGTGCAGGGCAGAGAGCAGTTATTCTGGGTACAGTCTGAGGCTGTCCTTAAATCATTCTCCATCTAGCCCCAACCAGCCTCCTGGGATGTCCATATGTCCAAGGCCGAAGAGAACTGCATAAAAACAAATATACAAAAGAAATCAATCACTCAACAGCGTCTGCATCTCTGACAAGAAAACGACCTTCACAGAGGCCTGGATGATGAGAGTGAAAGATTTTACCACTAGGGAGCCAAGCAGCTATGTCAAGGATGCCTATACAGGAGACAGGCATAAGAAGGGAAACAGGTTTCCTCACCGGCAAAAGCCTCAGAAAACAAATATAGGCAGAGATGGGGAGCAGACGGCAGCAAGAACACATATCAAGGGATGTGGAGGTTGAGCATAGGTCCTCAACTGTGCCAAGGCATCCAGACTCTAGCACAGCCAGCATGGCAGAGCAGGGCCGATGGCCTCGAGGTGACTATGGCAGAGCCACAGGCAGTGATGAGATGTGCCGTGTCAAGAAGAGTGCAGCAGCAGCACCCTGTGAACATCAACAGTAAGGTCGACCTGGGAAGGCAGTAACATGTTTTAACCAAGTCATAACATAGATCAGGGCAGGACTGTAGCTGGAACAGAGCAACTACAACATTGTAGGCTCTTTTCTCACTGCATGTTCCATACACTTACTACTTGTTTGATACCTAAAATAAGACCGTGAGTATCTGTGCTGCAGGTTGGGTTCCCTAGGAGGAGGAAGATTTCCAAGACAGCAAGTTATATGCAAGACCTTTGTTTAGAGTCCTCTTGGGCTCATACCTATGGGAACAGATGAAAGCAACATTGAACAGAGAGAGAAATTGGTCTGTGGTAAGTCACAACAAAATCTTCAGCTAAC
Source organism: Miniopterus schreibersii (assembly GCF_964146895.1). Taxonomy (NCBI): domain Eukaryota; kingdom Metazoa; phylum Chordata; class Mammalia; order Chiroptera; family Miniopteridae; genus Miniopterus; species Miniopterus schreibersii. The sequence continues at coordinate 18,009,696 of NC_138119.1, read as the reverse complement.
CCCTTGGGGAGCTCTGGAACTGGGATGGCCCTACAGAGTTGTCCCAAGTTGGGGAAAGGGATGAGCCTTCATACCCTTGGGTCAACCATGCGGATTACCTCCAGGAAGGAATTGTCACCTTGGATGAGGTTACATTTAGCAGAAGACAGTCTCTGGTGAGGAACTCTACTATAAGCCATCAGTTTCCAACTCCCGACAAATTGGGGAATGAGTGTTGTGGTCCTCACAGAAGGATCTGGGCAGCATACCACAGCATGTACCACAATTTATTATATAAATGAAGGGGACAATCTAAATTATATGTGACTCACCAACTTTTTGAGGATTCCTAAAGCCATAGGAAAGATGGTAAAGTTGAGATCCAGCCATTTGACAGACAGGCATAATTGATTAGCAGATTTAAGGACAAATTGTTCAAGTAGTATCAGCCAGAGTCTATAAACAAATAAGGACTTGGAACATCTAGACTCCATTAAGACTGTGAAAGGTTAACAAAGTCATTTAGTCCAAACTTCCCCCTCTAGAGACTCCCTGTCTGGTTGCCAGGAGAGACCAACTGCTAGTTTCCACATACCACTCAATAAGGAAAAAAATGCATTATGGATTTGTGGGCCTATGACTCACCTGTTTTCCACCTCAGAACTGTATCCAATAATGGAACTTCTAACTAAATAGAGATCCAAATATCAGCTTCTTAATGACCTGGAAAGCATTCAATGACCCTCAAAGCAGTGGTCCTGGTAAATACACTGGGGAATACAGCTTATAGCTGTTGCAGGTTGAAGTCTTCACTACATACCTTGGAGCCTACACACTCAGGTGTGTCACTGGAATCTACAGAGCAGACCCTGGGGACCCACCCCCATCTGGACGAAAAGCCTGCATGTTTGACTCACAGCACTCACCAGCCTGATAAAGAGGAAACATGGGCTCAAAAATGCCCCAGACTCTAACAAAGTTGACTAGTCTCTCCCAGAAGGAGGGAGAAGTAGGCAGATTGAGAAAAAGGGGGTAAAAGTATTGGTAGAAATGTCCCTCTCTTTGTGCTAACATGGGTCATAGAAGAGAACATCTAGAAATACCTGTGTCCCTCTACTACATCAAACTGACCTTGACTCTCCTTCCCATATGCTTCCTAAGCACACTGGACAAACCTCCATGACAATATTTATCCAACTATGTTGCTAATATATGTGGTCCTAAAAACACAGCTTTCTAGACCTCACCCCCATGAGCGGATTCAGGAGATCTGAGGAGAAGGCTAGGACTCTATACTGCTTGAAGGACACCCAGTTGTCCAAAACTCCTGCATGTTTGCCTTTGTTTCCCTTGCACTTACTAGAGGGTTCCGAAAAAATGTTTACTGAATGAATAAAAAATCAAACAGGAAAAAAATAAATGAGTTTGAGACAGTTAACATTAACAAATTACCTATAAGTCCTTTCCTTTTCAAAATAAACGGATCTCATTTTCCTCCCAACAGACCCTTCAGAACCCTGTCCCTCTGCTCTAAAGCACTGCCACTGTCAATATTCCTGCTAAAACGTGTGACTAAAGTCCGATTCGTTCTCCACATTGGTCAGTGCAAGGAACGATTACCCTCCTTGACGGGAACACAAGAATGCTCCTGACACAGGGTGAGATGGCAGTAAATTCTTTTGGCAGCCAAATGACACTGTTGGCCTACATTGCGCTCACATTCAACTAAAGCTTTTAAAAAACTACCCCCTGTCTTGAACAGAAGCAGCTGATTTTTAAAAAATTAATTGTAGCACTTTTCTGCTACCACTATTAAATTTCATCTTAGTACTTTCAGCTCATTGTTCCACTGTCAAAAGCCTTTTAAGTCTTGATTCTGTCGTTCAATATGTTAGCTGTTCTTCCCAGCTTTGTGTCATTTGAAAATCTAGTGAGAGGTTTTCTGGTTCTCTACCTCCAATCCAGTAATGACAGTGAGAGGGCCAGAGCCAGGGACCTGAAGAACACCATTAAAGATCTCTCTTTGAATGACACAAGTGTCTTAAAATTTTTTGAAGTGTGGCTACTGCACCAATTAGAAATCCACCTACCTGTGCTTCATTTGGGTTTCCACTTGTCAGGAAAGATATCACAAGAAGAACCTAATGGGCTAGAAAGAACTCAGAAGAGGAGACTTGAGCGTATTCCAAGCTCTACCTGCCATAAACTAACTGTGTGACATTAAGGGTTGTAGTCCATCTTTCTGGTCTTCCTTTTTCTCTTATAAATTAGGAATCTGACCTAGGTGATCGCTAAGATCCCTGCAGTTCCACAGTTCCTGGTATCTTGGTGACATACAAAGACTTTCAACACTAGTAAACCCCCCAGAGAGTGAAAGAAGTCGCTTTGGCATGACTTGTTACCAGTCAACATCTACTGGTTCCCAGTATAAAGAACATACTTTTCTAAGTTCCTAAAACTATTTGTCTAATAATCTGTTCTAGGTGCAGTCCTGTCTCCGTTCACAGGAAAATGGAAATCAATAGACTCGGATACTAGACTGAGGTATAGAATTCTGGGAGCGGGCATGGGGTTAGGGCGCCACTTCCCTGCCAAGCCTTGAACATGGTCATGCACAGATCCAGCCTGAGCAGTTGTGTGAATGAACATCCAAGTTTCCCATCTGTAATGTCTGAAATCGATACTTTCCATTATAAAAGTTAAGATGCGTGCCTCCCTCAGATTTTTAGCAACACGGCGCTTTTCCATTTTCTCCTCAAAGATTATTAGGGGCAGTTCCATGCACACATTTCCAAGTTCCTGACTTACTGCCCCTTGGTCTAAAGTCCTGAATATATGAGAAGCAACTGGATGCCCTCTTGCTCTCACTTACTCATCTCCATCCTTGGGTCTGTACTCAGCCTTTCTGTTTTTTAATCCCTTTTTCTCTGAGAAGGGAAAATGGGGAACACAGGAGCTAGGTGGGCCTCTTGTCCTCAGGAACTGTCCACAGGGCCTCACCTACCTTTAAATAATGAAATAGTCTTATAACATTTTTCTTGCTCCCAAATACCATTATTTCGATCTTCATTTTAAATGTCCCCCTCCTCCTTTTTTTTTTTTAAGTCTTTTGGGATATGATAATCTTGTTGGGTAACTTTAAAATGTACATATAAGAAAAAAAGACTGAACCCTTATGGAAGCCGAGTTGAAAAGCAGAGGAACCGTTGAGCAGAAAGGAGGAACTCTGATGTGGGTGAGAATCAATCAGCTGTTTGAGGCCATTTCCAAGTCCTTAGAGAAACCCCCAGGAGATTAAATAACACAGTCTCTGAGCTTCAGAGGGCAGGCCAATAAAGAAATGTGGCTACATGAAATGAAGTTCATTCAGTGCTCACAGAATAATAGGCATTTAAAAAGCAATCAAGGACTTTCTTCTAAAAAACAACTAGCTTAAAGTTTTATTGTATCTTTGCTCTGCAATTTTATTTATGAAAACAAAATAATTAATCAAATTATGAGTTGTTGTTTTTTCAATAAAGTTACCTAATATAAAAATTTTTTTTCATTAAAAAAGATACCTTAATACAGAATAAAAACCGCAGGATGGTAGAGTCTAGTGTTCTATCTCTGACTCTGTTTCTCAAAACTAAAGGTTTTCTACACAGAGTTCAGTCTACTGTCGACAAGCTCCATCAGTGACCTACTATAACTATGCAAAAAATAAGCATAATTTCTAAAAGAAGTTCATTTGCTAAGAAGTGAGTCTAGCCCCTTGTAAGTTATTTTAGTATGAACCGTCACAAAGAAGTTAACTATGTAAAAGACAGGATTCACATTTGGTATCCAAAAGGTTAGATAGCAATGAACTAAAAGAAAACACCAAAACTTAGAGAGATTTTGGTTGTTTTTCCTTACTTTCTTCTTCCTCTTGCAGCACCTAAAGGAGATGATTGCAGACACCTCAGGGAGATTCTAGGGGAGATAGTTTCCCATTCTGATCCCAGATTCCAGAAATGAAAGAGTTTCAGCATAATATTAGATATTTTAACTTTTAAAGTGACCTCAATTAATTTTTCTGGAGCATGTAGCTGCGCAGAAAGTTTAGAATAATATTTTATTTTAGACCCTTCAGAATTTAAATCTGTTCCCCTCAACACACAAGAACAGAAAAGCAGAAGACAGAGCCACAGAGAAGGCCAGTTGAAGACAGAGGCAGAGATTGAAGTTAAGCAGTCGCAACCCAAGGATCACCTTGGAGCCATCAGAAGCTGGAAGTGTCAAGAAAGGATTCTTTTCTAGAGCCTTCAGAAGGGGCACAGCCCTCTGGACACCTGGATTTTAGACTACTGGACTTTAACTATAAGAAAATACATCTCTATCATTTTAAACCACCAAGTTTGGGATAATTTTGTGCAATAGCCACATGAAGCTAATACAGCAGGTCAGGAGACTAACATGAATTAGGCAAGTTTCAAAGACTCAAGTTTCCCTTTCCTTTCTACCCAGTATCATCCCCTTCCCCCATCTTCAAGGCCAGCAGGGCCTGGCCAAGTCTTTTTCACATCACATCACTCTCTGTTTCCATATTACATCTCCTTCTCTGGCACTTCTACCTCCCTCTTTTGCTTATAGATACCCTTATGATTACACTGGGGACATCCTGATAATCCACTATACCCTCCCTATCTCAGGGTCCATAACTTAATTACATCAGCAAAGCACTTTTTGCCACGTAAGGTAACATATTCACAGGTTCCAGGAATTAGGATGGGGACATCTTGGGGAGAGAGGAGGCATTATTCTGCCTACTACACATAAATAAAAACATGCCTATGAATAAATCTACCACAAAACTAGGTGACAAGAATTTCCACAAATCACAAAATCAAAAGAGAGAAAGAAAACCAACAACAACCAGCATGGCATCAGCATCTCCACAGAGAAAGCAGAGGAAAATACCAGGGTGTCTGATGCACCTGAAAACATCAGAACTCCAAAATCCCCAATAGAGAGTCACTGAAAAGGGCAATGGGCCAATATGAGATCAATAGCTGAGCTGAGAGTGTTTCAATGTTCAGGGTGAGAGCATGGAATAAACAATAAAGTATGAAGGGGCTGGATCGGTCTACACTACATGAAATCTTGAAATTAACACACTAAAATGCTCATCCAGGATAAAGCCCAACAGTAAGGAGAAATCCCTAAGAGCCTATACAAATAGAGCAAGACAGAGAAACAGGAGCAAAAGGGGTGGAGGCGTAGGGGAAGACAATCCCAGTAAGTGTGAGGACATCAATCACTGTGCAAATAATACAAGATAAAGCTCATTAAATTGGAAAAGGTATCGTGGCCCATCCCACCATCCTAAAAATATAGAAAAACTCATTTCGTTTAAAATGAGGAACAAAGTTCATGATCAAATCCTGTTATAAGTTTTAAAAAGGAAATAAAGAGCAGAATAACATTCTTTTAGATAGCAAAGGCATGCAAAAGGTCATGTCTATAAAGCAGATGAAAACTGTGACCTAATATTTCAAACTGAGCTTAAAATCAATTAAGAAAATGATGAAAGAAAAACACACATCGTAATCAGAATTCTTAGAAAAGAGAATATGTAACTAAAAAAAGAATTATAAATAAAAAAATGTAATTCCTTAGAAAAAAGAATATGTAACTAAAAAAGTTATTATAAATAGAAGATTACGTAATTTCAGTATTACAACTAAATTAGAAGGAACCAATTAATGGAAAAGAGATAAGATAAACAAAAGGTGAAAAGAATAAAACTTTTAAACTGAAAAATAAACAGGTTAGAAACTTCAATGCCAGCCAAGATGGAGTAACAGAGGTCAAATTTACCATCTAGTCTGAAAAGGAAAAAAAATGCCCCAATGTACTGCTTAAAGACAGTTTCCAGGCCACAGTGCACATTGGAGGACCCAAGAAGATCCCAGAATTGGGTAGATAGATGGAGTTGGGGAGATAGAGCTGAAAATCTCGGGAGGCTGAGGCAGCCAGAGTTCACAGGGAAGAGTGCTAGACAGGAGTGGGAGAGAGAGATTAATTTGGAGATCTCCAGAGGGGCCCCCTTGAGTTATCATCTGAACACTGATCACCCCATTCATGCAAACAGGGAAAGAGCCACCAAACAGGGAAAGAGCCACCAAAAAGTGTTAGAGAAACAGTCCTTGAGGTTCTTGGAAAAAATTCTTGGAGAAAGTTCTAGCCAGAGTGCAGAATTTAGCACAGGGCATTTAGGCAGAGCACTCAAAAGAGTTTTGTCCCAGTGTCAGGGGAAAACTAACCTTATACTAAATTTTGTTTCCACCTCCCTAAAAATTAACCTTAAAATCAGGATCACAAAGGATGAGAAAGTTTCCAAGAAATTAAATGGTATCACAAGAACGAGAATAAATAGTATGTATAATAGTACAGAAATATCCAGCACCCAACAAGGTAAAATTTTAAATGCCTGCCAGCCGATCAAAATTACCAGCCATCAAAAGAAAGAGGAAAGTGTGACCCACAGTGAGGGGGAAAAGTCAAGCAAACTGATCCAGCAATAACACAGATAAGATGAGATTAAAAGAATTATTATAGAGTGGTAAATTACAGTCAGACCATACTGCCTAGAGAACTCCAGCCCACATGGCTCAATGGTAAATTCTGCCAAACATTAACTAAGAAATAATACCAATGTTATTCAAACTTTTCCAGAAAACTAAAGGAGAATATTTCCCAACATATTACACAAGGTCCAGATTACCTTGATTCCAAACATAGACAGAGACATTACAAGAAAAGTAAATTATAGACAAATATTAATTATGAACATAGATGCATAAGTTCTAAACAAAATTTTAGCAAATTAAATTTTACAATATATAAAAAGGATATCACAGCATGACCCAGAATATAAGGAACATTTTAAAAATCAATCAATATAACTTATCATATGAACACTAACGTACAAAAACCTTATGTTACCTCAGTTGGCGCAGAAAAAAAATATTTAATGAAAATCAAAATCCATTCCTGGTAAAAATTCTCAACAAACTTAAAACAAAAGGAAATTTCCTCATCCAGATAAAGGGCATCTGTGAAAAAACTAAAGTTAACATAGTATCTTTTATAGTGAAAAAGTCAATGGGTTCTACCTAAGATTAGGAACAAGACAAGGACGTACATTCTCACTTCTATTCAACCTTGTACTGGAAGTTCTGGCCACTACAATTAGACAAGAAAAAGAAATAAAACGTACCTATATTGGAAAGGAAAAAGTCGAATGCATTTATTCATAGACAATCACAATAAAATGCAAACCTTTCTCTGGACATCATACAAATATTTTAAAACTGAATAATATATATAAAAGAGAGATCTTAAAAAATAGACCACACAGTAAAAGATTATTTATATAAAAGACATAAAAATCATTACCTATAGGTAAAGAATATTGTGGAGTGGACAGAGAAATTCTGGACTTCTCTGAGTAGCTTGTTTTACAGATTGACTTTGGACTCATGTATATATTTTACATGGCTGTAAAAAAATTTTTTAAATCATTCCCAAAAAAATAAAAAAATAAAAAGAAAGAAAAGAAACTAAAGAATCTAAATGTGAATCCAGTTGGTCACATAACCACATAGAGAGGAACTTCAAAAATAGACTCCAAATCATACTGTTGGTGGAAGGGCTGGTATTATTATTATTATGAAACAATTATGTGTGTATTGTGGGATAAGATAAATGAGTAGGTGACAGTCTATCGTTCCCTGTTGAAAACCAAGATTCTCAGAATACTTAGAGGGAAGTTTAGACTTCCTACAGCCGCATAACATTGTCAAAGAAATTCAAAGATTGGGGAGTCTAGAAAACTTGGGAAGGTTAAGCTACATTTGGCTTCAAGGTAAATGTGAGTTTACTATCTTTGGAAGTTTTCTAGGAGTAACAGTAAGAAACATGATCAAGATAAAAACAGCATAGTAAAGGAAAAGAGTCAAGTACCCTGGGTTCAAGCCCTGGATTCATTAAGGCTGACTCTGAACTGAGGATTGTGAACTGGATAATCTCTATGGTCCCTTGAAGTTTTTAAACTCTGTCATGGTCTCAGCAAGCATATGAAATGCCAGCAGCCTACTGTCTCAGTTCAGTAGTTTCATTAGTAAATAGGCTGACTCATCAGCAAATGTCCAATTTCACTTGAAAGGTGTATTAGTATATATACAAAAAAATTAATGATATCCCAAGCCTCCTGAACCAGACCACAGCAGAACATTGGCACCATTATGTTTATCTGAAAGGAAAAGTAACAGAGACTATATCATTAGAGAGGATAACTACAATAAAAATCTCAGGATTGCAAAGCCCGAAAAATACCAATTTACCACAAGGGTCCACAAATTGAAGGCCACATTTGCCAGACATGGAATTCCTGAAAGGATTATCTCTGATGATGAGACAGAGTCATCCTCAAAGGAATTTCCACATTTCGCCAAAACATGGGATTTTGAACACTTCACTGTCAGCCCACGTTGCCACAGAGCCAAGCCCTTTGCAAGGGGTTAGTGGTAAAAAGCTAAAAGAATAAAACTCTAAAACACATTGGCTCACGCTGAGACTAATGATAAAGGCCTCTGCCTCAGACTATTTGGAGCAAGGAATGCATTGTGGGCAACTTCCAATTCCTTTCCCCAGTTATTATAGTCTCACCATCTCCCCTCAGCACTATTGTCTATGCATGGAATGTGAGGGCGTATGGCACTGAGTCTGCTCCTCACACAAATATTGTAAAACTGAATAAAACCAGATCCGATAACTCGCACCACCAGGCCCTGCTCTAACTCCTTAGTCTGTGAAATCCTATTCCTTGGACATTCTGGTTAAAATAAGAGGTATTCTTGCTGATAGTTTGATTAAGATGACACCATAATCTCATGGGGAATGTTCTAGAAAAGATCAATATTTTACTTAGTGCAGCAAGTATGATTTGAGAATCTAATAAGGGCCCAGACCTGGCCTGGTGAATTACAATCCTGCCTTAGTCAAGCCTTTTTCAGTGAAAAGCAACAAAAGTCACTCAAGCTATCTTTAAAAATGAGAATTTGAGCCCAGCCAGGCGTGGATCAGCAGTTGAGCATCAACCTAGGATCCAGGAGATCATGGTTCGATCCTCAGTCAGGGCACATGCCCAGGTTGTGGGCTCGATCCCCAGTTGGGGGCATGCAGGAGGCAGCCGATCAATGATTCTCTCATCATTGATGTGTGTCTCTCTCTCTCTCCCTCTTCCTTCCTCTCTCTGAAATCAATAAAAGATATATATATATTTTTAAAATCTTCACAGAAAATAAATGAGAATTTGAGGTTCCAGTCAAGATGGAGGAGTAGGAGGACACTGAACTCACCTCCTCCCATAACATCAAAATTAGACCGAAATCATAGAACAATTACCTGGATGACAAGCTGAACAAAAGCCCTACAGCTAAGGATGTAAAGAAGAAACCACACTAAGACTGGTAGGAGTGGCAGAGATGAGAAACAGGCTAGCCGCGCACCCATGTGTGGCAGCTGAGGATCCTGAGAATCTCTCAACTGCAAAGGTGCCCCCTAAGGAGCAAGGGGTCTTAGCTCCATGACAGGATCCCCAGTCCAGGACACCAGTGCCAAGAAGATAATCCACATAACACCTGGATGAGAAAATCAGTGAGGATTCCATCCATCCTGATAAGACAAAAGGCTGCTGGAGACCCAGGCGTCCTCTTAAAAAGCTAAGACACAAACTCACTCACAGGCACTCACCTTAGGCTCTGGCAGAGGGAAAATGGTTCAACAGGCACCAGAAATATACAAGGATAAACTGAGTTGTGTGGCTATGAGGTGAAAGCTGGAAGGACAGTTGCCATTATCCCTGTGCTGAGCCTTCGTCCCACAGGACCAAATTACACCATCTTTCTTGTGTTGAGCCACACCCGGACACAGCCAAATCTGAATCCACATTAGCCTATATATGCTCAGTCTGCACTAGCTCCTCCCTAAGGATTCCATAAGACCCTGCCCTCTCCAACTCACGAGACTGGGCCCGCATTGCAGTGTTTTTTTAAAAAACTCTCAAAGAATTCCAGTCAGCTCAAGAGATGTCAGAGATATACAGGAAGAAATTGCTTTGTGTGGCTTCTGGGAAAAGCCAGAGGAAGAGCCACCATTGTCCCTGAGTTGAGCCCTCCCTGCCACATGGCCAAACCTAAATCTATATTAGCCTGGTGAACTCCACTAGCTCCACATTGAGGACCTGTAGAGAATCCAACCTACCCAACATTCACAATCTACCCAACATTCACAATGCCTGATGCCCTCTTGGTGCCAGCCAGCCTGAGCTTAAATTGCAGTCTTTTGCAAAAACTCTCAAGAAATTTGGTCAAGCTTGGAAGGTACCAGACACATACAGGGAAAAACAGTTGTGTGGCTTTGGGGTGAGGGCTTGAGGGGGAGTGATGCTATTGTCCTTGTGTTGAGCCCTCCTCTCAAACGGTCAAATACGAATCTGCATTACCCTGGTGAACTCCACTAGCACTACGCTAAGGACTCCCTGAGACCACACCCTACCCAAATCACAAAAGGCCCCAGGCTCTCTTGAAGTCAACCAGGCTGTACCCGTATGGAATCTTTCTTGAAAATCTCTCAAGGAATTCCAGTAAAGTTCAAGGATGACGACAAACAAATACAGAAAGACCTCAGTTGTATGACTTCACAGTGAGAGCTGGAGGAATGACTACCATTATCCCTATATTGAGCCATATCCACCCTGGGCCTGCAATGTAGTCTTTCTTAAAGACTCTAGATAAATTCTGGTCAAGCTCAGTGGGCCCCAGAAACATACAGGGAAAAAGTGAGTTGTGTGGCTTTAGTGCAAAGCCTGAAGGATGGCAGCTTTTAGCCCCGTATTGAGCTGTCCTCCACACAACCAATAGGGCCCTGTCTCCTGTGTTGAGCTCTCCCCCCACATGGCCAGATCTGAATCTGCATGAGTCTGCTGTACACCTGAAATTAATATAAAATAATATTGAATGTCAACTGTAATTGAAAAATAAAATTAAATAAAAATTGTAAAAAGTAACTTATTGCATAGATTATAGGGGTATATCATGGAAACCAAGGGCAAGTAAGGCAGTTGGTCTTCATGAGGGCTATACTTAGGGACTGGAAGACATTGGAGTCCAGGAAGAATGTGGTCCTTATTTCTACCTTTCTTGTACGTCTTGTTCTTGCATTCTCCCTACCTGTAGCATAAGAGACTTCCTGTGGTAGGTAGTCTCTAAAAGGACCTCACTGATTCCCACATCTTTATATTTACACCCAAAATTAGGTTAAAGACAATGTGGCTTCCATCTTGCACATTTCCACTCTTGTTCATTCTGATTGACACCAGCTCCTATGCTATGATCTGGTCTATGAAGAGACCCATATGGAAAGGAACTGAGGAAGACCTCCAGACAACAGCCTATGAAAAACTGAGAGCCTCTGTTCATCAGCTCATGAGGACCTGAATCCTGTCAACAGCCACATGAGAGACAGTGAGCTTGGAAATGGATTCCAACTCAGGTAAGCTTTCAGATAAGATGGCAGCCCCAGCCAATACCCTGATGCGAACCTTGTGAGAAATCTTGAGTCAGGGACATCTATCTAACCCACACCCAGATTCTTGACCCACGATAAATGAGATAATAAATGTTTATTGTTGAAAACCATTACATTTGGTGGGGAGGAATTATATGTAGATAACATACAGATTTGGGTACCATAACAAATTCCTAAAACTATGGGAGTGGCTTTAGAATCGGGAGGCGGATGGAAGCCAAAAGGATTTTAAGGAGCATGTTTAGAGAAAGCCTAAATTGCCTTGAACATATTTTTAGTAGAAATTGGGACTTTGGGGATGCTGCCAGTGAGAACTCAAAGAAAGAAGATAGGAATAGGTTAGTGTAAACTGAAGAAGGGAATCTTTATTATCCAAGGGCAGAAAGCTTAGCAACACTGTCAAGTGTAGTTATGTGGAAAACAGAAAATGAAGAGGGTGATGTGGTAAAGCAGATTTCTGAGTAGAATGCTAAAGGTGCCACCTGGTTTCTTCTTGCAGCTTATAGTAAAGTGTAAGAGGAAAGAGATAAATAGACAGAAGGGTCATTAAAAAAAACACCCAGGAATTGATAGTTTTATAAATTTTCAGATACTTCAGATGACAAGTTTAAAATTAAGAAATGGCCTTCAAGTGAGGGCCAAATCAAGAGCACGACCAGGAGAACTTGGTCACAAGATAAAGCTGAGGGTGAGCCCTCTCTGGTGTGGCTCAGTTGGTTAGAGCATTGCCCGTGCACCAAAAGGTTGCCAGTTCAGTTCCTACTCAGGGTACATGTCTGTGTTGCAGGCTCAATCCCAGGTACAGGGCATGCAGGAGGCAGTCTGTCTTTGTTTTTCTCTCTCTCTCCCCATTTCCCTTCCCCGCTCTCTAAAAATCAATAAAAATATATGTTTTTAAAAGCTGAGGGCATGACTGTAAAACTTTGTTCAGACTTCAAAAGAAACAAAGGTAGTACCTAATAATATTCTTCAGTCAGATGAAAGACTTTTCAAATATATTAAGGTGTTCCTTAGAGAGTTCTTCAAACAACAAATTTTCTAAGAAACTTACATGCACTGCCCCTCGTCCATTTCATCAGAGGCTCGATGTAAAAAAAGAATTTTTCCAAAGAGAGATGTATGAATATAAATCTAATAGAGAAGACTCCAATGACATACATAGAAAGCCCACAATATTTTTGAGAGAATTATATCAGCAGAAACACTGCCAGCTTGGACTAAAAGGGACAGAGGCAGTACAAAATGAAAAGAGGCAGCGTGACCCCCAAAATTTAACTGGTAGGAAGCAGACTGAGAAAACTACTCAGCTGAAATATGTTATCTTTCATACATAAAGCAGATGACTCACAGGGCACAAGCAAGAGCCCAGAGAACAGAGTCAGGAGCCACAGAGAATTATTCTCATACCTTGAAAGATAGTCAAGGAATTTCTAACCTTTTCTTGTCCAGATTTCAGGATTAGTATAAACTCGTGACTCCTTCGTGATGTCTATTCCTCCATGACTTTTTAAACAGGAATGTCTGTACAGCTTCATCTATGCCTGTCTCACAATTGTGTATTGTATGTACCACAGGCAGATAATTTGTCTCTTTAGTCTTACATGTCTACAGATTGAGAGGAACTGTACTCAAGGAGCTATTATTAAGAACTATTCCTAAGATGCCTCATCCAAACCTGGATCTGACTTAGATACAGCGGTACCTCGGTTTTCGAATGTCTCCGTTGACGAACATTTCGGGTTACGAATGACGTAAACCCCAAAGGAAATGCTTCGGTTTTTGAACATGCCTCAGAAGTTGAACATGCCACATGGCTTCCCCTGAGCACAAGATCCTGAGGCCAAGCTGTTGGCTGTTGATCCCTTCGTTTTCGAACGTTTCAGAACTCGAACGTCCGGGATGAATTACATTAAAAAACCCAGGTACCACTGTATAAGGTTCTAGACTTTGAACCGACGCTGTAATGTCATACTCCTGGGTAGGGGTGAGTGTATTTTGCATGTAAGAGGGACATGAACCATTGAAGTTCAGAAGATAGATGAGGTAAGCAGTCTCTAAAATGTCCTGATATATCTGCCTTCTGGTATTTATATCCTTGTGTAATCATCTACTCTTGAGTGTGGAATAGACCTAGTCACTTTCTTCTAATGTATAGAATATGGCAAAAGTATGGTATATCACTTCCAAGGTTACGTAAGAGAGAATGCAGTTTCCATTTTGTTTTCCCTCTGCCTCTGCCTCTGCCCCTCTCTGTCATGTTCTCTGATGGAATCTAGCTTTCCTATGGAGAGGCACATAAAGCAAAAAACTTAGAGAAGCCTCTGATCAACAACCAACAAGGAACTGAGACCCTCTGTCCAACAGCCCATGAGGAACTGAATCCTACCAACAACCATGTGAGTGAGCATGGAAGCAGATCCTACCTCAGTCAGGCCTTCACATGAGACCACAGCCCTGGCTAATCAAGGTGGAAGGCACTTTGCAGCCTTGTGAGAGATAATGAGGTGGAGGTACACATCTAAGCTATTCCTAGATGACTGACCCACAGAAATCATGATATAGTCAATGTTTCTTGATTTAAAACTTAACTTTTTGGTGATTTTTTATGTAGCAATAAATTACTAATACACTAGACCAGCCCTGCAGCCCTGTACCTATTCCTCTGGCACCACCAATTCATAGGTGTCCCAGTGTCTGATTTCCAAATTCCCAAGAGAAAGGTTCCAATTGGCCCAGATTGGCTTGGGTGTCCATCACTTGTACAGAGAGCTATGGCCATGGAGGGAACACAGATGTTTAGTACAATTACAGCCGCAGGGTTCGGGTCATGTGAGTAGAGATCAGTTCTCAGAGAAGAGGAAGTAGGCCAAACAAAAAGTCTCTTTTAAAAGGAGATACACATCTAGTCGGGAATTTACAAAGACTACCTGGGCAATAAATAATTAACTATGGACCCAATGTTTCTATCACCTCAAATCTAGGGCTGTGCCTAGTGTGACTCTAATACAACCAGGAAGTTCTGTTACTAGAATTACTCCATTTGTGAGTTTTTAAAAACTCCATTAAGCTAGTTGTTGAGCATAGTGCTGAGAAAACAATCGATTGATTCCATTTGTTGACACAACAAGAAAAGGAGTCAAGCAGATGGAAGGCAAAGAGAAGGCAAGCAGATGGAAGGCAAAGAAAACCTCTAAAATGTTCGTCCTCTACAGGGCGTGACTGCTGCAATGAATCCTCTTAAACACGGCATCTTTTTATGATTGAGCAAAGAAAACAATGTGTAAGGAGGATTATTAATGGCTAACCATCTCTCTGAATCCAGGAACATCAAGGTTGGATGGTGTCGGGAAAAGAGCTTCTCATTTCTCTTCCTAGTAGTAAGGTTTTCTGACTGCTAGATAAGAAGAAAAATAGCAAAGGTAAGGACTGACAGTACAAAGAGGTAAGAGTAGAAAACTTAGAAATAGGTCAGAAATGGGCTTTTAAGTTGAGAAGCAATAAAGAATATAATCTGATGGTTTATAGCACTAATTTATACCCAGGATTTTGAAAGTGAAATATAAAAATTAGAGAAAGAAGTTCAAAGATTAGTGCCTCCAATCTGTCACCAAGTTAGGCTGGAAATCTACTGAAGATCCCTTGGCTCCGCAGCACCAGGACTTAACAAAGTCGGACGGAGAAAAACCATATAATGATTAGCTGCATAATCCCATCCCATCTCCCCCAACCCCAACAAAAGATTTTACCTCCAAGTCTCTGCTGCAACCCTGTTCTTTTCTATCAGTGGGCAACTCACAGTGATAAAACCACCATTACTAGTAACATCAGCAACAGCTGCTATTTATTGAGTCCTGGCCAAGTCTTGAGCACTGCTATAAGCACCTTCGGTACATAACACCACTTAATTCTCACAACAATCCTGTAACGTGGACGCTATGAAGTTCTCCATTCAGTACATGAGGAAACTCATCTAAAGCTGAGATTTACAAAACTTGCCTAAGGATACACAGCTGGAAAACGAAAAAGCTGGAATATGAACTAACTTCAAAGTCCACGACCACTGCATTCAATAGCCTCCCATGATATTTCATTTGCTGAGTACTTACATGCTATCACTGTGCTGAGAGCTTTGCTTACGTTACCTCATTAGATTCTCACAACAGCCTATATGCTAAGTTTGATTGTCCAATTTTACAAAACAAGAACCTAAGTAAATGCACTGGTCACCAGGCTATTGTCCATTGACCCTCCAGCTAAAATCAATCACTATTTAAGTCATTAACGTGCGAAGTGAATACTTAATAAGAACAAGCTTTGTAAACAATGTGTTTTATGATAACAATAATTTGTGACCAATGCACAAATATTATACAGGGAACCCTTAGTTTCATGGAACACTCAGCTTATGATAAACTGTTTCTCTTTTTCTCATTTTAGAGGTGAAAGAGGAATCCTTCCTGTTGTGTACCCACTTACATAGCCCCACACAGAAGCCCATGAGTGTTTCAGGCATCAGCAAGACAGATGTGGCTGCTGGGGTAGGGTGGAAGATAACCAATATACAGACTGTTGTGCTTATGTTGTTCTGTGTTGACATCTGATAGGGCTATTCTTGTCTGTGTTTACACGTCCCAGTCATCTGATTCAACCAGACAGGGTTTTATTAATATTATTGATGGTTGCCATAACAACAAGCATGTGAATATACTTCAGCTATGAAATTGTGACAAGTATTTGGTTGATCACAGTCCATAAATTATTTCAGAGGGATGATCTCCAGCAGTGAAAGGAGATGGAACGGGACATCACCGGATGGACACTTGCTTTGATCTCATTGGGGAAATTTACGTAGTGATTTCTCCTGAAAAAGTTTCTTTCCAGGGGCTTCCTCTGGAAATTTGGAGCAGTTTGACCCTTGAAGAAAAGCCAGTAACTCAACCACAGACTCTTCCTATGCCATAAATAGCATTCTGAGTTTGCACCCTCCATTTCCATCAATCTCCCTCTCCTGACCATCTCGGACCCTTCAGTATTCAGAACATGAATGGGACAAAGTGAAATACTAGAAATTGGGTGATTTTCCTTTGCTGCTTTTAGCTCCAGCTTTTAGGAGACATTACTTTGGACTGAAGATACTTGCTAAAATTTATACTGGATATTGTGCTGGGACAGGAGAAGAGAAAAGATGGTGTTTATGAAAAGCATGTAAAACAATCTCTACCGTTGAGGAATGTGTCGTCTTGTTTAAGGGGTAGGTGACTCAAGGGGTTTCTGAGTTGTGGGACTTTTAGTTTTATGACCAGGCATGTCCAGGGCAAAGCAGGATGAATTAGCCACTTTATGAAGTGAGTCTGGGAAATTTACTTTACCTGTGTAGACCTTGTTTCTCTCAACTCTAAAAATAAATTAAAATGTTTAACTTCTTTGCCTTGATTCACAGTAATCCTCATTCAATGGGGGGGGGGGGGAGTGAATGTATGCAATCTTTAAAAAGAAGTACAGAGATGCCAGCCATGTCTGATCCTAGAGCACTGACTCCCAAAAGATGGAGAATTGGGTCTCTCCAGTGGGCCACCTCTATATCCATGACCTCAAAAGCGTAGCTTCTCCCTGTGGTGCACCTGGTGTCTTTGAGGCAATGGAGTACCACTTAACAAACTGACTCCCTGAAGCTGTCTAAGTGATTCCCAGGATGTAGCACACACACTGGAAACATCTGGTTCAACCAATACTGAACAACCAATCTTAAAACTCTCAACACAGCTGCAGGTTTAGGATGAAATGACACATGATCAATAAATATGTTGACTGCAAGGGGTTACAACTTAAACACAGCAAAGAAGGTACCAGACTGAGGTATTCCATTTAATGTACTTGTTGAGAAGGGGATGAAAAGGGGTAAGGGGAACAGACAGTAAAGTCATCCTACAGTGATTTCATACCATCATCCCTCTTCCAGTGAGAGGAGCACAGTCATTGGCCTTAGAATATCCATTATTCATTTTTTTCTCGAGAAATAGGAGTGCTATGAGAATTACAGGTTGGTGCAGGGGAGGGGAGTACTCAAAGCCTCCCCCTCTCCCAATTTAAAACATAGCTGGGAGCAGGAAAGTGTGGTAGACAGTTCAACAGACATGAGCAGAGCAAGGAGAATAGGCCAGGTACAGAAGATCACCAGGGTAAAAAGCCCTGGGTGCCTAGCAACACACAAAACTGAGAAAACAAGGCCCTGACCCCAGGGTAACCTCTCCTCCCCTAGCACATTGCTGGCCAGGCACTTTAGACCCTCTGACCTTTCATATCTCTGGTCATATGGTCTGGACCCTCCCTGACCTTTCCTCCCCTGGCACATCACTAGTCATGCGGTAGACCCCCTTAGAGGAGGAACAAGGGGCCGAAGAGTGGTTTTACGTGACTCTCATGAGGGCCATTGCACAACCTCTTAAGCATTAACCCCTAGGGATAACATCTAGGCTTCAGCTGTGTTTTAGCTGTGGGTCAGACAAGAAATGCCACAGCTGACATCAGCATCAGCTGCTTCGACTAATGACTCACTACCCTGGTGCTGACCAATCAGTAGAGACAGATCCTGCAAGAACACACCTGGAAACCTGATAAATATTCTGCTGAGATCTTCTCCTGGGACCTCCCCACCCTTAAAAGCCCTGGAGACTGAGTGCCTGGAGCCTGCCGATGCCTTTCCCCACCCCTTTTCCCCCAGGCATGTTTCCTTGCCTCTCTCTCCTAAGCTCCAAGGGCCCATCTTCTGCCTCTGTAGCTTGTTTCCTGAGCCCATTTCTTCTATAGTTTCTTCTTCTACCTCTGTGACTGTCTAAACACACTCTCTTATAGTTTACGTCATCGCTGTGAATTCTTTCTCAGCCAGAACTCAAGTACTGAGAGGTTGCTGAACTGGGGTCTAGCCTTACTCAACCATCTAACACCTGGTACAGTTTTTGTTCCTGCCACCAGCAGAAGGAGCAGACAGTCTTCTCCTCCAGGGCAGTAGCAAGGGGAACGCTATCCACCCACTTTGACTCAGCTCAGCCAATAAAGAAAAAGACACTCCACCCAAAACACTGTCAGAGCAGTGTGTGAACGAGGCTGAGGAGACAGCTGTGAGGCTATGAGGCCACACAGATATCCATCACTTTCCTTTCTGTGCCCAGGAAGGCTTAGGGCATGTTAGGGCTTAAATTGTGTCCCCCCAAAAAAGATATGTCCAAACCCCTGGTACCTGTGAACGTGACCTTATTTGGAAATAAGCTCTTTCAGATGTAATCAAGTTAAGATGAGGTCATCCTGAATTAGGGTGGGCCCTCATCTAATGGCTGGTGTCCTTATAAGAGGAGGAAATTTGGACATAGAGACACACAAGAACAACATGTGATGACAAACACAGAGATTAGAGTGATGCATCTGCAAGCCAAAGAATGCCAAGAATTACTGGCAGCCGCTAGAAGCTAACAGAAAGGCATGGGACAGACTCTCCCTCAGACGGAACCACTCTGAAACCTTGGTTTTGGAATTTTGGCCCCCAAAGCTGTGAGAGAATAAATTTCTGTTGTATTAAGCCACCCAGTTGGTAGCAGTTTGTTATGGCAACCCTAGGACACCATTACAGAGGTCAAGGGTCTCTTTTTGACAAAAGTGTCAAGTAGGTACCGCTAGAAACGGAAATTCTTGCCTGAGTTACTGTACTCACCTCATTGCACCTTGCTCGCCTTCCTTCCACCCTCCACACTTATGCTAGACACATAACACTAAAACTCAAATCCTTCTGTGACTGCCCCCACCCCTGTTTGCACAAGACAAAAGCAGACCTACAAAGCACTGCCAGATGTGGACACTGTCCATCTCTGTAGCTCTTTCTCTTGCCTCACTCATTGGACTTACAGTCCCCTAAAACTATCTTTCTTTTTCATGCCTCAGTGATTTCACACAGATGTGTTCTTTGTCAAGGTAAAGGCTCAACTCAAGTATCACCTCCCTAGGAAGCCTTCCTTCACCACAGGTGAAGAATATGTCCCATCTATGTTCTCTGTCATAGAGCTTCAAAACTCTTGGAACTTCCTGACAGGCGTGTCTTTGTTATGCTAATAACGCGACTCCAGGTGGGCCCTTGATAGCTTTGGGATGGGGGCTGGTCTCCAGAAGAAGGTTGGGACTTTCAGCCACCAGACCTCCAGGGAGGGGAGTAGGACTAGAGACTGAGTTCCATCACATAGCCAGTGAGTTAGTCAGTCTTGCCTATGTGACAACGGTCATCCAAGCTCATGGAGCTTCCTGGATGCTAAACACGTTGATGTGCTGGGAGGATGATGCACCATAAATCCACTGGGACAGGTGTGGAAACCCTGTACTCCCTCCCAGAACTCATCCTATTTGCATCCTTTATCATAAAATTAGGATAATAAGTATAGCACTTTCTTGAGTTCTGTGGGTGGTTCTAGCAAATTATCTAACCTGAGCAGCTTGTGGGAGGTCCCAAATTTATAGCCAGTCAGTCAGAAGACCAGGTGACATGGGGTCCCCCAAAGTGCAGCTAGCCATTTGAAGTAAGGATAGTCTTATGAAAGATCAACCCTTTAATTTGTGATCTGACACTAACTCCAACTGGCTAGCACAAGAATTATCTTGTAATAAACCCCGTTGGGTTTTGAAACAAAGCAACCCCTAGTTCTCTCTACCTCATCTCTACTGATATTAGCCTGTGCTGTTCTGTATACCTATGAAGAATCCTCTTCCACAATCAATCCATGTTGTCTGGGTGGGGCTAATCTCTTTTCTTTAGCTCCAGAGTAATCATTTGACCCAGACCTGGCCACTAAGAGTAAACCATTTCCCCTGGTTGCTTTTTGATGGGCATGTGATCCAAGTCGGCATAATGAGATCAGCTCAACAGAAAAGCACGCTCGTTCCATTAGGGTTGCTAAGCAGATAACATGCAAGACCACAGCTGCCACAACCATCCCTGACACCATTTGCAGAGAGTCTGCCTGAGAGTGATGTCAACACAAAAGAAAGAAGAGCTGAGAGACAACTGTCCTGACAGAGGTTTTAAGACCCCTAATACAGCTGTGTTTGAAAGCAGAAATACCTCGTGGACTTCCTCATCATGTTAATCAGTGAATTCTTTAATTCAAGCTGGAATCAGCTAAGGTTTCTGTCATGTGCAACCAAAATAATCTTGACACTAATCCATCCTTCCGAAGCACACCTATGGCTCTCATTGCTACCATCACACTCATTATAATTGTTGGTTTGTTTGCCTAGCTCAGGAGACATGTCCTATTTGTCTTTCGTGTCTGCAATACCTACCTCAATGCCTGGAACACTAGTGAGTGCCCAGTACATATTTTTGGGGATGAATGTTGGGTAACTAACCACCTCTTTTACAAGTGTTCATTTCCTCCCCCCGGCATCCTCTTTGCCCTCTCACCTTCGCCCCCAGCAGAGTCTCATTCACGGGGCAATGGGGAGAAAAGGCAGTGGCCACAAATGGAAAGAACTGAATTGTTCTTTTTTCCAGATGTGGATATATGATTCTCTCATCTCTCTCTAGCCTCACTTTTCTCATTTGTAAAGTAAACAGTATCTGAAGACCCTTTAAGGGAAAACCTTCCATGACTCTAATACCTGTTCATTTTTTAACTGGAAATTAAGCCAGTGCCTGTTTGGGGCTAAGCTGTGCGTTTTCCCTCAAACAGCTGCATTTTAACAGGTCATTCCTAAAGGCTGAAAAACCTTAAATGATTAAATAAGTGACACTATGAAGGCGAAATGACAAGCGATACAGAGAAATACGAGATAGGTGTGCCCATCTCAGTGGCCCCATACATCACATCTTCCGTGGGATCTGCTACTGAAACCACTCTTGGAAAGATGCAGAACAGGACTAACTGCAAAAGATGGCATCTGATTAAGTCTCTTCAATATGTACACTCCCTCCACTCAAATCACCAAAACTAGACTGTAAACCAGAACTTCCCCAAAACCCCACTGGTTGGATACGTGGCTGATTCCATGCCACTGACACTGTGGCCCCAAGATCAAAAGGAAAGCATCTGTTACAAGAGAAAGACGGGGGAATCCAATGAAGAAAGCAGATTAAACTATGCCTCTCAGCTCTTACTAAACAGGAGTAAGAGCTAGACCCACTGCCCGCTTAGGACACTGTCACAGGTCTCTAGCTTCTTAGGGACAACAGTGCCCTTTTTTTCTGGAGGGTATGAACTGGAATGTCTTTATTTTAGGCTAAATTCACCTCAAGGGTAAAGCTATAGATGAATTTAAAGAGAAGAACCATTTAAAAGGGCATATGTAATGAATCTGGTGTTCCCCCCCGCCCCCCGCCCCCCCCCCCCCCCCCCCGCCCACCAGGCAGGGTCCTGATAGGGCATCAAGAAAGTGAGCTTCGACTGGATGGAGTCCACTTTTCCAACCAAAACCAGAGGCCATGCCTACAAGAACAGAAGCAAGTGCAGGCACATAGGATCATCTCAATTATTCGGGCCCTGGATTACTCCCGCTCCTCTCCTAAGGGATAACAGAGGGTGGCTATTGAAAAGAGGAGTAGGAAATAGAGAGGAAGGGAGATGTTTCCAAAATTATCCACACCAGGTTATTATACAATTTTTACTTTCCTTCTGATTAGACAATAAATGACACTACTGGGAGATTCCTAGGGATAGCTGTAAGGTACAGGCCAAATACAGGACTGCTCATGAGAAAATGACATTCAAACTCCAGGAAGAAAATTCTATCCCCTTTTCCCCCACCCCCCAGAAAACCTTCCCCAACCAGGCCCACTGGACGATACTCCATGTCTCTAAACATCAATTCCTTGGTTTAAGGCCTTAGTTTCTGTTACAATGCATGTACTTCTAGGAAGATCACATTTTAAGTCAATATGAGCTACTTTAACTTTAAAGTGAATATGTTCCTATTCTCTACTGAAGTGACTGTGAAGAGTGAAGGAAGCCAGGAAGGAAAGAGAGGAAGAGGGGACAGTGACCATGAATGAACCTGTGCACAAGAGAAAGGGAATGCTGAGATCACTGCCTTCATAACTTTGCAAAAAATGTTGTCCTAGTAAGGTGAAATAGAAATTCGGAAATATGACCCTTTGAGAGTTTGTACAACGAGCACCTACGAACCAGCTAAGAATCATCTCTTGTAGAAATAAATCGTTTCCTTCTACAGCTCGTGGAAATAAATCCTGCATTAGGAGAGCAGGAAGTACTTCTGTCTTCAGACAACACCCGAGTAACTGCACTTGTGAACTGTCCACTCCTCCCTTCCACACAGGCGTTACCTGGGATTAGTTCAGAGAGAATTAAGCATTTCACTATAAATCTCCCCTCCCTGACACAAGCTGTGGAAGGCTACGGATCACTGCTCCACACTTTGCAGTTCTTGAGCTACTACCATCAGGCTCGTCCTACGGCAGTTTCCCAAGAAAGAACCTCAGAAAGGAAACACATTAGCAGAATTCTTAACCCGAGAGGACTGCCAAGTTTCTCTTGGGTAAGAGCACCCTCTGGTGGTGAATGCCTGTTTTGTGGCCTAACAGCTCCACCTCCGGAGGTGCGCTGTCTCCTCACTGGGCTCAGCCCTAAATGCTTCCAGATGGAAAGGTATTCCAGAGTCTCTCTTGGTAGCATAACCATCCACCAATGTCAAAGTGGATATAAGATCTCGGAGCAGAGCCTTGGCTATTATTCCTAGTGTGCGGCTCTGGCCTACTCACCTATCTCAGTCTCACTTCCTCTGTCAGAAGGAAAACAGTGCCAACATTCAGATCAAGTAAAAATGCCTGCACTCACGAAAGTACGACATGCATTAAAATAGGAGATGCCATTATAATTTGCCATATACATACAGATCTCAGAATCAAACAGAAAGCTCTTACTTTATTCGTATCCCGATGGGCCCTTCATGCTTCGCGTACGTCACCCTTACAAACCTCTTACACCAATAATTCCCTCTGGATGCCTGCTTTCAACCTCCATTGAGCCCCTTTTTATTTACTTCATGCCCATGTTGCTACCACGGCCTGGTGATCCTGCCTCCAGTTTCTCTTCCATACCACCTTGCCAAATGCTGCTTTATTAATCTAATGGCTCCATTCACTGAGACTCCCCAGCTTTGGAACGCAGGAGAACTTCCTGTGGCCTTGAGCATGGGTCTGCGAGAACCGAAGGCAGCAGGAACAAGCAGACCTTGCACAGTATGGCCAGAGTCAGCCTGGGGTTCCTCCACATCCTTCCGCCCTGGCGGCCCTGACATGATTGGCTTTGTGTTCTCTCCTTCTTTTCTGCAGGCTGTCAGGTAGTCCCTGGTAAGGGACACAGGGCTTTGATCATTTGGCTCATGGCTACCTCTACTACCTCAGCCTACTTTGCTCCTTCATATATACGCCACGGTCTACCCAAACCAATCTACTTGTAGTTCTCAGAACACAGTGCTTTATCATGCCTCCCTGGCTTTGTATGTGGGTTTCCTCTGCCTAAAGCAAATTCACCACATTCTTGTTCATTAATCACCCTCCAACACTCAACACCAGCGTGAACTCCTAGAGACTTCCATTCACTCCTCACCTCCAAGGCTGGGTTAGGTATAGCTCCCCTATGAGTCCCAGTGGTTGCCACCAACATACCAGTCATCACACTGTATTCTAATTGTCTTTTACTTGCCTGTGTTCTACAATTGCCTAGCATAATACTTGGCATTCAATAGGCACCGAGTTTAGTTGATGACTCCTGTGTTACCAAATCCAAAGGGCACATTTTTGTGCTAATCTCACTTCTTCTCTCAATGGCACTGGCTAACTACTCTACCTTCTTCCCTTGGCTTTCATGACATCCAACCCTCCTGGTTTTCTCCCAGCTCAGGCCCTCTGCTGGAATTTCACCTATGAGTTAAAATGCTATAACCGGAGATTGATCAAGATGGCAGAGTAGGAAGACACTGAACTCACCATCTCACGTGAAAACATAAAAATAACAACTAAATTATAGAACAATCCACCTTGATACCTACTGGAAGACTAGCTGAACAAACGCACTATGGCTAAGGATATAAAGAAGAAGCCACATCAAGGGGTGGAGAGGTAGAATGAGCTGGCCCAGCACCCACATGGGGCCGTTGAGAATCCAGAGGGACATCACAGCTGCAGAGGTCCCCCCTGACAAGTGAGGGGTCTCAGCCTCACGCAGAGCTCCCCAGTAGGGAACTACAGTGTCAGAGAGAGGAGCCCACCTAGTCAGGCAGGGAAAGCCAGCAAGAATTCCATACATTTGGGTGAGACAGAAAGCTGCTAGAAACCCAATGGTCCTCTGAAAGGGTTGGCACAAAAACTCTCACTGGCAGACACTCACCTTGGGCTCCAGCAGGACAGAGGCTTGGGAGATGCTAGAGACATACTGGGAGAAACTGAGTTGTGTGGCTTCTGGACAAGGGCTGGAGGGACAGCCGCTATTGTCCCTGTGCTGAGCTGTCCTCCCATGTGGCCGATGGACTGAAAAACACACAAACACATGGAGGCTAAATAACATGTTACTAAACAATAAATGGATTAATAATAACATCAAGGAAGAAATCTAAAGATATCTGGAGACAAATGAAAATAAAAACACAATAACCCAATAGCACACAAGAAAGCAGTCCAGGAGGGAAATTCATAGCAATACAGGATATGAACAAGCTAACCTTACACCTAAAGGAAGTGCATAAAGAACAACAAACAAAGCCCAAAGTGAGTAGACAACAGGAAATTATAAAGATCAGAGTGGAAATTTTTTAAAAAATAGCCTAAAAAATCAATACAAAAGAGCAAAACAAACAGCTGGTTCTTTGCAAAGATGAACAAGATTGATAAACCTTTAACTAGACTCATCAAAAAAGAAAAGAGAGCAAGGACCCAAATAAATAAAATCAGAAATGAAAGAGGAAAGTGACAACTGATGCCACAGAAATACAAAAAATTTATAAGAGAATACTACAAATTGAGACTCCATAAAATCCTATTTCTCACTTCACTTTCATTAGTTTTAGCATTCATTAATGTATCTCATGTAAGAACTTTTTCTCTTCTCCCCATTTATTTATTCATTCATTCATACATACATATCAGTGTGGAATCATGAGTTCCTGTTTCACTCAATAGGTTATCTATAACCATCACCATTTATTTTGATGCTCAATTTGTTCTAGATTTGACCTGTGGGAGCCCTTCAAGCTGGCTTCTGGGTCCTTGCCATGCCCTTACCATTCCTGGAACATATTTTTCTTTATAACACAAGATATTCTAGGATCATCTCATACTTTGCCCCAGTTCTAGAATCCACCATTTCTTCAGGCAGAGAGTGATACTTAGAAACAAAAATCTGGGCTCTAAGTATGCTCAATACTACTGGGGTACTGCTGTTCCCAGTCCCCTTCAGTGGACAGAACTAGAAAATATATGCTGGAAGGTGTCTAACAACCAGATTTTGGGGGGAGGTTGCAAAGAAAAAGCACTAATTTTAAACGTTTGCCAATTTCTAAAGTGTAAATGCTCCCACCATGATTAATTTCAAGATATGATCTCAATGTCACTGAAGGAGAAGCTGAGAGGAGGTGGGTACAATCAGCTCTCATGAGCTGGTGCAAGGCAACTCCAGCCACCTCCAGCCCACCGTTGTTTATAACCATAGTTTTGTTCTTGGTCCTTCTATTGTACAATAGTGTACTTTAAAATTGTTAGTGTATAACAGGAGTGATGCTTTCTGTTTGGTTTTGTACAGCAAACAGAAGGAATACCGCTTCTTTTCTCTTCATAATGACTGCCCTGAATGAAATGATGGAAAAAGGGGCTTTATTGTCTAATTGATAAAGCTGCTCTTGCAGTGCTGGGGGTGGGAGGGGTCTATTCCTCATACACTATGCATTTTATAATATGCGTTAATGCTATGTGGTAAAATATTCTGATTCCTAGTGCCTAAGGTCAGATTCAATGTATATCACCGAAAATATGCTCATTTGGGCTTGTTCTTAATGGTCCTTAAAGTAAATAGCCCTTCCTTTGTAAGTTATGTAGGTTGCTAAGATTACTGAATAATAATTTTAAATTTAAATTTAAATAATAATAAAATAAGCTTATTTTGGGGGGGGTATATGATATAGTAATATATAGTTACAGTTTTCTGGAAAGGTTCTGTTTAGCAATTTTTCTTTGGATATTTTTCCATAAATTATACATATAGGTATAGGGGCATAGGTGTAAGTATGTGTGTGTAAGAGAGAGTATGTGTGAGAGTATGTGTGTGTTGGGCTTTCTCTTTTTTTTTTTTTAAATGGAATCAGGAAAGAAGCCAGACCTGAATGTGCAATAAAACCATTTTCCTATTGGCATGCTGAGATGCTGTTGCCAAATTCCTGAAGAAAATAAGCGTTTGAACTAAAGTAAAACACACCTCTTATGCAGCTACCGGAATCATGAACCTTCTAATTATAACAGTCGCCCTCACTTTTATGGTGTTTTACAGTTTCCAAAGGGCTTTTAAGAGCATTATGTCTTCTGGTGGACTTGTGCCAAAGCATGCTCTTGAGTCTAAGGTGCACCACCTTTTCTTGCATGGTCCAGAATCTCGGCAGAAAAGCTGCCAGAAGAGCACGAAAACAAATACCTTGAAAAAGTCTTGAAAGAATTCGAGATTGGAGGAAAGCATTAAATAGGCAATGTGCTCTCCATGTTGGCTTTAACACAGTGGGTGCTATTATATTTGGGGAGAAAAGCCCCCAAATAATCATCATTTAAATTAATTTAAAGCAAAATGCCTTCTAGGTCCATCCATGTCACAAATGGCCGAGTGAAGTAAGTCAGACAAAGACAAATACTATACAATTTTACTTACATGTGGAATTTTTAAAAAATGAACAAACAGAACAAAACAAATACAGACTCAGAAATAAAGAACAAACTGGGGTCACCAAAGTAGAGAGCTGGAGAAATGGATGAAAAATGAAAGGGATTACAATCCGATGACAGTGGGATAATCTGCACAGTGACAGATGGTTACTAGACTTAGTGTGGTGTTCACATCGAAAGATATATAAATATTGAATTACTATGTCATGCGCTTGAAACTAATATAATGTATGCCAACTATACTTTAATAAAAAAAATTTAATAAGTTAATCTAAAGCAGCGGGAATCATCACCGCATCACACACAAGACGGGGGACCTCACTGGATAGTGCATATTGTTGATCTGCGTAACAAAAAAGAGGAAGGCTGGGAGAAAACAATTTTTGGAAGTTGTCCTGAACTCCTAGGATATGACCAAATTATGGTATAAATAATGAGGTTTCCTGTTTAATTCAATGGAGCTTAAATTTCCATGCCAATCTCCCAGGCAAAGTTGTGGCAGAAATAGATGAAGCAACAGAAAAAGAGACTATGTGACTTGACCTCAAACTGTAAAGGCAGTAAGAACAGGTACCTAGAGTGCCCTGTGGTGGAGCTACGGCTTGTAAAGATGGTTGTGATTATTTTGCAGTTAGGTTCACTGCATGGCATGAAAATCAACCAATGGCAATTTCTCACCTGCCCCTGAAAGAACTGCCTCATTTGAATGATACTCTTTGAACCGTACTCATAGAGAATCTGGTATGTGTAAGAGAATTCAAAGGAATACAGAGATTTCTCCTGACTTCAATGAAAATATGGCCTTGTTGAGGCAGTAAAGCAATTGCACATTTAAGAGGAACTAGCCAAAATATTCTCTGATATTCTCAGCGGGGCTGACATTGCTAACCTTGGTCAGGTCCAGGGACTTGAACATCCCTTTGCAATACCGTGTTCATGCAATGCCCGCTCCAGCGAGGGGCCTGGGATGCAATCCAAACATATCTGCAAGCTCCTCCCCTGACAGACAGCATGTGAGCTATGTCGTGTGGTCCCCTTTTGGCCCATGGCTGTGCAGTCTGCTTTTGTGTGTCAAAAGAGCAGTTTTGGTGTCCTTTTGCAGATGTGCTTGAGCTATGTGGAAATGCGATGGTAGCAACATCTGTTCGTAAATAGCTGAAGAAAATATCTCAGTGCTTTTGATGAGCCAACGGCACAGGGTCCTAGAGATCATTTAGAAACTCTCCCTCCGCACACATCCCTCATTTTTCACGTAAGGAAACACGGCTGCAGCAGGCTGGAGATGGAGGAAGACTGGAACCCAGATTGCTTGTCTCAGAGACACCGTAATTCTCACTAAAGCATGCTACTTCTTCCACATATCCCGCAGTGTCAATCTCAGGGGGTTAAGCACTAATATAGATATAAAAATTACGTTCAAAGTCTTTACTGCTTACAAGTAACTTCCACCTCCATTACTTCAATTGGGTCTCACCACAAAGAAAGCTGACACCTGGAAGGATTCAGTGACCTGCCCAGTGTCACTTAGCCAGGTGGTAACAGCGCCAGCCCTGCAGTCCAACTCCTTTGATTCCTGGTCTTCTATGTTTCCTGGATTTAGCCCTGCCTTCCATCAAACGGGCTGATTACCAAGAAATGAAGTAGATCTTTCCACCGTGTCTGGCTGCTGAGGGGTCAACCTGAAAAGGATTGGTCCAGTTGGCAATTTACTCCAAGCTTTTCCCATGTTCTAATCTACTAATATCAACACTATAATTAAGTTTACTTTTAGGAAACTCCTGAGCAGGAAACTAACCAGAAGCCAGATGTTCTAGCCAATTCTTTCCCCCCTCCCCCCCCTTTTCTTTTGGTGCTCTGAAATAGCTCGTTAATACACTTTTCATTATGTTAATACACAGTTATATAAATGGGTGGTTCACCCAGACACAATCACTAGATAAGCTATTTTTTTATCCGAAGCATCGTGGTCAAGGAGGAGGACAGGAGTGATCATATCAGGGTCTAAATCATGCCTCTTTTTCTAGATGTGCAATCCTGCCAGAGTCCTCCTTCATATAATGGAGATAAAATTATAGCACACACGTTATAAAGCTGTTAAGAGAACTAAATGCGCTGATATTTATAAAGGGCTTAAAGTTGTACCAAGCCCACAGTGAACAATGAATGTTAGGTATTATTATTACTTATATAATGGGAAGTCATATTATCCTTATCTTACAAACAAGGAAACTGAAACTCAGAGAGGTCAGTGGTTTTCCTAAAGCCACAAACTCGTAATTGTCCTTATGGGAATTTATTTGCTCAAACCTTATTAAAGATTAATTGGTGTCAGGCTGGGAGCAAAAACAAGTGGTAGGAGGAGCAGAGGTGTGAAACAGGCTGGCCCTGCATCCATGTGTGGCATCTGAGAATCTAGAAAGAAGTGCCAACAGCAAAGCAAGGTTCAGCTACAACAGGAGGGCACAAACACCCACACAAACGACGCTTCTGGAGAACCCCGCTCCGGGGATCAGGGAGACTGTGCCACTGGGCCCCACAGGACACCTACTACATAAGGCCACCCTGCCAAGGCTGGAAGATGGAGCAGATCTATCTAATACATAGAAACAAACACAGAGAGGCAGCCAAAATTATGAGACAAAGAAACATGTCTTGAATGAAAGAACAGGGGACATCTCCAAGTAAAGCACTGAATGAAATGGAGGCAAGAAATCTACCAGCTACAAAGTTCAAAATGCTGGTTATAAGGATACTCAAGAAACTTAGTGAGAACTTCAACAAAGAGATGGGGAATGTAAAAAAGGACATCATAACTCTAAAATGAAGCAGTCAGAAATGAAGAGTTCGGTAGCTGAAATGAGGAATACCCTGAAAGGAGTCCACAGTGGAACAGATGGAGCAGACGATCACATCAGCTATCTGGAAGGCAAGGTAGCACAAATGCCCAATCAGAACAGCAAAAGGAAAAAATAATTTTGAAAAATGAGGCTCGTTTAAGGGACTTCTGGGACTACATCAGGCATAATCAGAAGGAGCGGAGAGAGGGCAAGGGACTGAAAATCTATTTGAAGAAATAAAAGCAGAAAACGTCCCTAACCTGGCAAAGGAAAAAGATATGCAAGTCCAGGAAAAAGAGAGACCCAAACAAGATGAACCTGAAGAGGCTCACACCAAGACATGTCGTATTTAAAACAGCCAAGGTTAGACACAAAGAGGGACTCTTTAAAGCAGCAAGAGACAGACAGTTACTGACCAGAAAGCTCCCATGTAACTGTCAGCTGATTTCTCAACACAACTTTGCAGGCCAGATGGATTGGCATGAAATATTCAAAGGGATGTAAAGTACTATATAGGCAGTATAGTCAATAACATTGTAATCACTATGTATGATGCCAGGTAAGGATTAGAATTACTGGGGGATCGGTTCACAAATTACATAAGTATCTATGCTGTACACCTGAAACTAATATAAAACAATATTAAATGTCAACTGTAATTGAAAAAATAAAAAAAGAAATAATTTAGAACAGGTCTTGGCATGTGGCAAACCCTAAATAAATCTTAACCTTACTATTATTGCTAAATGGTTGTGGGGACTAATTTTGAGTTTCTGTATAACCCAAGGTCACTTCAGAGGTACCGAGGGCAGTTTCCGGAACTCACTTCACATAAATGCACAAGACGGGAACAGTGAGCACGTAGAGAGAGATGTTATGGGCTACACCTGTTACTTCTGAGAGAGGGATGTCAGGGCACTCACTCGGAACCAACGGAGACTCACTGGACCCAAAGCTGTCTGAGTCCGGCAAAACCCGGGAACCTGGCAGCGTGAGGCTATGGGCCCTTAGAGTCCTGCTTCTCCTAAGAAGAAGTTGTGGAGAAGTCCCCTGATGGGCCATGGAGCACCAGAACTGTGCTCCGCGCTTAGAGGTGGGGCTGAGGTAGTCCTGTCTGCTTGCCATGAAGCTATTCCAGGAAGCAGGAGACTCTGGAATGACCCAGAGGGCCTTTCAAGAGCTGTTGACAGGAGCAACTGGGAGTTGCCACGGCCAGCAGCAAATGCTGTTGGGAGTCACGGCATGCAGCAATATAGAGAGGAATGGTCACCAGGAGCTGGGGCCACTGGCTTCTCCTATCATTGAGGGTGAAGACCCACCAAAGCTGGCACCATCAATAGCAATTTCTAAACGGCAGTGCTAGAAACTGCCCATGGAACGAATCCTCATTATTCCAAGCAGCAGACCCTAGGTCGGAACTGGAACATTTTATTGCTCAGACGTTTCTGGCCCTCCTGGCTGTCAATTCAGTGGATCAAAGTGCTGATCATTGAACAGCAACTTTAGAGGGAACAGCATGTGCTTGGAACCAAAGACCTGGACTTGAATTCTGGATTTTCCATTCTGTGACCTTGGGTAAGTTCCATAAACCTCTGAGCTTCAGAGGATTTAATGAGCTAATACATATATATATGAGCTAATGAGCTAATTCATATATACATATGAAAATGCTTTATAACATGTGCAGTGCCAGGAAAATGAAAAACATTGTTATCATTATTTTTTCAGTATATTCCTCAATGGAGAGCAAAATTAGCAATTTTGCACCAGAAAACCTGAAGGTAATATAACCCCAGAAAATCTGAGCCGAGGCCCAAGCCAGCTTCAGAAACCTCTCGCAGAAACACAGCTAAAAGGATGGGGTGGAAAATGAGTCTCGCTAACGAATAGGACCCCAGATTCAAATCTGTGATCTCCAGTTCTTGGGCCTCTGCATAGATGTGGTACAAGTTTTCAGCTGCTTAATGTTCTTGAAATCCCATTTTGCTTCAAATGAAAAACCACCTGAAAGTTTCTTGAAGAGGGTTCTTTAGGGAAAATTTAAGCATAGCATATCTGTGGTTGATCTGTCAGTACAGTCCCTTCCAAAGGTCCTTGGGAAAACCAGAGGGCAGCAATATTGCAGCAGTTGGGAGAGAGGGACACATGACAAGCTGCCATCACAGCTGCTGTGTTGAGTCAGGACACCCTTCATACGTGCGGACTGGGGCTACGAGGGTGGCCATGCTCTCTGCCCTTCACCACCGGTCTGGAGGATCCCTGCTCACATCTCAGGGGCCGCACTCCTCTGTGCCTCCCTTGCCTTGGGCACCGTCTTCTGTTTTGGCAACGACTGGTGCTTCTGACAGACTCCATCTGCCTATCCACTTTGAGTTTCCACTGCACTGACATCTGGGATTTAAAACTATTCAATGTACTGTCAACAGAGTCTTCTTTAAAAAAATAGAGAAAGAAAGAAAGAAAGAAAGAAAGAAAGAAAGAAAGAAAGAAAGAAAGAAAGAAAGAAAGAAGGAAGGAAGGAAGGAAGGAAGGAAGGAAGGAAGGAAGGAAGGAAGGAAGGAAGGAAGGAAGGAAAGAAAGAAAGAAAGAAAGAAAGAAAGAAAGAAAGAAAGAAAGAAAGAAAGAAAGAAAGAAAGAAAGAAAGAAAGAAAGAAAGAAAGAGAGTCAAAAAGTGATAGAACCCAAACACTATCTAAAATAAAACAGAGAAACATCATTATTTTTGTCTTGTTTTTTAAAATAGAGCTTTCCATCCCCCACGAGTTTATTCTATAATTAGAAAGGGTATTATGATCACCCTCTAAAAATCCTGTTTTTGTAATACTGAATTTACCATATGATATTAATTTAGGGAAAGAAAAAAAACAGGAAAGCAGCTACAGCACATAGAGTTCTGCAATGCAATACTATGGAGCTTCAGAGGCAAGAGGAATAACTGAAAAAAAAATAGTCTATTAATGTTTTCAGACATGAAAGTGATGAAATTGTTTAGTTTCAGTCCATATTGACTCTTGCCTGGACTATTGCAATATACTGAATTGCTTATCCTACTTTCCAATTTTCCCCTCCTCTGACTCAATCTCCAGAAGTTATTGTCCTGAATTCCCAGTCATATCATGCCCTTGGCCTGGTCAGAAGTGTTCAGTAAACCCTTATCACCTAAAAGAATGAAGGACTTGCCCCAAACTCAGTATCCAAGGCTCCCTCCGTCTTTTTCTACAGAGGTGACACTGTCTCCCCTAGGGGGAGTTTTTAGAATGTTGAGGGAATTCTCAGTGATCAAAACAACATAGAGCAATACTGACTTTTAGAAAGCTGAGGTCAGGGATACATAATCCCTAAAACGACAAAGAACCATCCACCCCAACATACCCATAGAGAAACTCTGAGCCTAACTTTTTAACTTTTCCTAACTTTATTTTCTCTTCCTTCTTCTATCATATCCAACACTCCAGTCACCCTGACTAGTCCCATTTCTTTTCTTTTTTAAAATTTATTGATTGATTATAAAGAGAGAGGGAGGGAGGGAGGGAGGGAGGGAGGGAGGGAGGGAGGGAGGGAGGGAGGGAGGGAGGGAGGGAGAGATTGATTTGTGGTTCCACATATCGATGCATTCATTGGTTGCTTCTTGTATGTGCCCTGATAGGGGATCAAACTCACAACCTTGCTGTATGGGGTCAACACTCTAATCAACTAAGCTACCCGGCCAAGGCCCTGACTAGTCTCACTTCTAAGCTCAGAGGCTGTGCTCACACTAGTCCCATGTCTGAGATGCCCTTCCCAACCCACTGATCTTTGACACTCTCTGACCTTCAAAACCCAGAATAAACTAGTCTTAGCCTGCAATTGACATTAATTTCTCCCAATTCTGTGGTCCCACATGACTTTGCTTATACCTCTGCTTTAGTACTTATTGTAGTCTGCCTAATATTAGTGCCTTTTTTATTACTCTTATCTCCACTACCAAATAATATATCCTTGAGGACAGGAACTACTTTATACAGCTTTATTACCTCAAACAATGGGCACTCACTTAGCATCTCACTGCCTGGTACTTAGTAGATTTGTTGAATTTAATTAAATTAAACTCATTATTTGTAAATATTTTCTTTGTCAGATTATATAATGATATTTTTTATTTTTTTAATTACTAGTGGATTTAATATGTAAAGTCTTACTTCATTAGTTCTTCATGGACAAAAATCTGTTTAAGTA
Source organism: Miniopterus schreibersii (assembly GCF_964146895.1). Classification (NCBI taxonomy): domain Eukaryota; kingdom Metazoa; phylum Chordata; class Mammalia; order Chiroptera; family Miniopteridae; genus Miniopterus; species Miniopterus schreibersii. Next base: position 17,975,136 of record NC_138119.1, on the reverse strand, counting down.
AATTGAAAAAAAAAAGGTTGGTTTTCTGCCCCTGTAACTTAGGGTTAAATTCTTTCAAAAGAAACAGCCAAAAGGAGTTAGTCTTCCAAAAGTCACAAGGAAAGGGAAAATGTAATTTTTTGGTGTTACCAGTGAGATCTTTGTGTACACACAGCTCCCCAAATGACTAAACTTTACAAATTTCAATTGACTTCAATTCAACTTTCCAAAAAAAAAAATTTTTTTTAAGTCACCTTTGGACCAGGATGAAACGTGGAAAATTTCAACTCAAAGTTAGACTTTTTTTTTTTTCCTAGGAAGCTGTGAGCAAATGAAAACAAGATTTGGCGGGAGCATTCTACCACCTCTACCATAGGACGGGTCACTGCCAGCGCCATACTTGTTGATGAGACATTTGGCAAAAGGCCTGCTGTAGAAATACAGTCTGTGACTTTATTTTGCTGGACATTTCATCTGTGAAGATTTTCTTTTCCAGTTACAAAGTCCTCCCAAGAGGGACATAGCCACTTTTTGGAAACCTGTGAAGTGTTGGCAAGTCTTGCCCTGTTTACCATGGAAACTTGTACTTGGATAGAATTACAGTGTATGACCTGGTACAAGCATAGATGAATGTTTGATGCCTGCTATTTTCTCTTCATGTTGATTTGGAAATTATAAATCACAGGACCAGATCAAATAGCTTTGATCTTTCCAGTTCATCTGTTCATTGTGGCATATGGTCATACCTGCATAGACTTGAAAATACATTGGCAGATAACAGAATGTGTTATGATTAAAATGTAGGAGTTTGGTTCTGATTAACGGCATTGCCTGGAAAAGGAGTAGACTATCTGTAAACATGGATGATTTAATATCTGTTTATCTGTTGTTCTTTCTTAGAGAGTTCTAAATATCATATAGCTTTGAAATTGCATTGACAGGTTGTTGGGTTTTTTAATGAGAAAGAAAGAAATTAATTAGCTCTGACTGCAAGCAGATATTATCTGCTTTCCTCTAAATAGCTGTTTAAAGCATCTGGCCCAGGATTGTGTAAGACATTTGTTTTTATATCTTTGGGAAATAGTTAACTGTCTAGTTCAGGACCTCATCACTTCTTGCCTGGATTACTGCAATAGTTTCTAACTTGATCCCCGACCATGGTTTTTGCACCCCACCCTCAAGTCATTTGCCACACTCCTCCCTACTGGTACTGTCATTCAAAACACAGATCTGATCCCCCCAATCCAATGGCTAAAATCCTTCAAAGGTTTTAGGAGAGCTTTTAGGAGACAGTGTCAAATTACGTAGTATGACATGCAAAGTTCTATCCTAGCCTCCCTCCGGGCCCCACTTTCACTCTGTATTCCACTGTGCCATGTGTCACACTGTCAGTTATCACTCATATGTGTTGCCTCGCCTTAGAACCATTTGTTCCCATGCATATAATGTCACTTCTGGAATTCCCTGCCCTTCCCATACCTTGCTTCTATTCATCTTTCAGGTCCTAGACCACTTTCTCCAGAAACTAACCCAAAGTTTCTCATCTAGAAAAGGTGCCCCCCCCCCCAGTGCTCCAGCAAACTTGTACATTTCTGCAGGATGGCAGCTGTCAGACAGCCCTGCGTTTTAATAGCAGGGAAGTTCCAAGAGACCAGACTTTATCCAGAGCCTTACAAATACTCTGGTATGTAGAAGGTACTCAATAAAAATTGGTCAAGTTATAAATGAGCAAAAGGATGAAGGAAGGAATTAAATGTGGACATTTACAATGTACTTGTTTTACTTTTAGATACAGATCTTGAATTTGCCCTTTGGAAAGGATCTCGGAAATTTTTTTTTTTCACTTTCTACCATTTTGAGGAAACAAAGTAGATTTAAGAACCAAGTTGAACACAAAGAAAGTTTAGATGAGCTAAAAAGAATTGAAATTTCTCTTTTTGTGGCTAGCACAGCCATGGCTCTCTGTCCCAAGAAGCACATGAAGCGCGGAGCGGCTCCAAAGCATTGGGTGTGGATAAGCTGACTGGTGTGTTTGCTTCTCGCACACCTACCAGACCCCCAAGCTGGGAGAATGCCTCCCTCTCATCGTTTTCTAAACAGACTTCTGTATGCTCTGAAGGGAGGTGAGGTCAAGACCTGTCTGCAGCAGTTCATTGAGATTGATGGTAGGGTCTGAATGATATAACCTACCCTCTGGTTTAACAGGTATCTCAGCATTGACAAGACCAAAGAGAATTTCAGTCTCTTCTGTACACCAAAGGTCGCTTGGCTTTCCATCATATTACACGTGAGGAAGCCAAGCACAAGTTGTGCAAAGTGAGAAGGATCTTTAAGGACACAAGAGGAATCCCTCACCCGGTGACCTGAGATGCTCACACCAACCCTTACCCTGATCCCCTCATCAAGGTGAATGGCACCATTCGGATTGATTTGGAAACTGGCAAGGTTACTGATTTCACAGGGAACCTGTGTGCAGTTACTGGAGGTGCTAGCCTGGAAAGAATGGGTGTGATCCCCAACTGAGAGAGACACCCTGGTTCTTTTAATGGGTTCATGTGAAACATGGCAAAGGGAACAGCTTTGTTATTGGCAAAGGTGACGACCCATGGATTTCTCTTCCCAGAGGGAAAGGGATCCAGCTCACCATTGCTGAAGGAGAGACAAGAGACTGACAGCTGGACAGAGTGCTGGGTAAAATGATCTCCAGGTGATGTGATTGTTAGGGTCTTTGTACTTAATTAAAAACAATATGGCATAATTTAAATTTTTAAAAAAACAAGCCCTGGCTGAGTTGCTCAGTTGGTTGGAGCGTGATCCTGGCGCACCAAAAGACTGTGGGTTTGATTCCTGGTCAGAGCACACACCTAGGTTTTGTGGGTTCAGTCCCTGGTCAGAGCACATACAGGAGGCAACAGATCGATGTTTCTCTCCTTCTCTCTCTCCTTCCCTCTCTTTCTAAAAATCAATAAACATATCTTGGAGTGAACATTAAAAAAAAATTGAAAATGGCACAAATGATTTAAGAACTAAATATGAATTATTTATGCAGTCATCATTCAAATAATTTCTGACCCTTTGCACTGTGTACATTATATTGACCAACTCAGGGCAACTAAAATGTCAACTATAGTTTGTGACCAATAAGCCACCTCCAGCCATCCCATAGATGTAATTTTCAGAATAAAATCATCTTAAAAAATATAAATACAGAAGAATTAACACAAGTGATCTTCTTTAGCACTTTTAGTAAAAAGTATGTTATTAACTTGAACCAACAATAGGGTTTGTAATTCCCCCTGAGATTTGAAACAATCTGCTTGCAGGATTGTGACTTTCCACTTAAAAAAAAAATCCTGCATATGCATCGAAGTTCCAAGAACTCAATCTTTAATTCTAGCAGCAATAAATCCAGCTCCAGTCCAGAACATGTACTTCCTGGCATCTTCCACATAGGCTCCAAGGAATAAAAGCAGTGTCTGAAATCAGCCTTCTATGTTGAAAAAAACATCTAGAGTGTAGTATGAAGTACGACAGACTTTCTAGCCCCAAAATACATCCCTCCCTGACCCCCACCCTTACTGTCAATGCCTGAAATTGCTTTAACAAACAAAAACATACAATAAGAGAAAATAAGGCTTAAGATGTCCAAGAGATTACCCACTGACAAATTCATACGACCTATTATATTTCCCTTTTTGCCTTCTGTGCCGGGAAGCTCGAGAGTTTACTGTTCAATTGTAGTAACACTTCTCTAATTTTTGCTTCAGTTAGAAATTTCTTTTTTCTTTTTCTGTATTTTATGAACTAAATATTTGTGGCCCCCACAGTTCATATATTAAAGGTCTAATTCCCAGTATGGCTGCATTTGGAGAAGGGAGCCTCCAAGGAAGCAATTAAGGTTAAATGAGGTCATAAGGGTGATTCCCGGATCCAATAGGATTAGTGTTCTTACAAGAAGAGACACCAGAGAGCTGGCACACTCTGCTTCTCTCCCCCTCCTTTCCTCCCTCCCTCTCTGCACATGCACCAAGGAAAGGCCTTGTGAGGACATAGTAAGAAGGCAGCCAGGAAGAGAACTCTCACCAGAAACCAAATCATCCTGAACCTTGATCTTGGACTTCTGGCCTCCAGAACTATGAGAAAATTAATTTCTGTTGTTTAAACCACCCAGTCCACAATATTTTGTTGTGGCAGCCCAAGCTGATGATTACATATACGATCCCTGTCTTCTCTTTTTTTATCTGTCTCTTTACCGTTTCCCTGGCAACCAGTCCCTAGGCTCTGGTCACCACAAACTCTGCTGCGCTGCATCTCTCACCATGCATGAAGGCTTTGAAAAAAATATTCCAGAAACTGAAAGACACTAAGGAGGAGAATAACTGAGCACAGTAATTTGGGGGCTGCATTCAATCTATGCTTACAACCTTAACATTAGCCTTGTCTAAAACTTTCAACAATAAAGATAATTTTTTTTTTAAAAAAGTGTACTCTATAATTTCATTTAAAAAAACAATAATAACTTTTTTCCTTATTAGATAAGTGTTCAGTTCTATAAGTGATGTTTCTGTAAAATTGGCAAAATTAACAAGTGTGCTCCTGTGGCCTGATTTCATGGGATGGTGTGTCCTTATTGGACACCAGCACAATCTCCTCCCATCCCATTTCCTTACTCTTCCTGTTTTTCTTAATATGATTAGCCCAGTCTCACTCCATTCTCAGGCCTTTCCCTCCTAATACATTATCAGCAAGTGATCTCAATATGGCCTATTTCTCTGCTGTCATTCATTTTAATTTGTGAAAACTAGGTTCTCATAAGATATACTCCAGATAGCTATCCTATAAGCCTTATAAACAATAAGATAATCTAAGAGAAGTATAGATGCTTAGAGGTATAACAAGGCTAATAGTGTTCAATTAATAGTTTTTGGCCAAGAAAAAAAGTCATCGATTCAGATAACAAGCATTTCCTCTACAGCGTACATGCTTAAAACGTTCTTTAAAAATTCTCCCTGAGAGCTAAAATATTCTTTATTTGCATTGCATGACAAATTATGCCACTGGAAATGAGTCCATTTTGACTTTTCCTTTTTTAGGTATAGAAGCAAAGAAATGGCACATTTACTTACTTAAAATTCTATTTGGACATTTTTACCAAAATAAATAAATAAATAAATCTAAAAAGTGGTTGAACTTTATAGATTCCTGTGTGGATAGACTTCAATGAGAGGTAATGTTAGTGAAACCCAGTAAAAATAATAAATGAGCTTAAATGTGATTTGAAAATACTTTATGAGTGACTAAAAAAAATTCTTTAAAATCTTCTGGATGAGCTTGTCAAGAATAGCCTTCTGGGCCATTAAAAACTGAATAAAGTTAAACGACTCAAGATGCAACAGTGCCCAAATATAGAACAGCCAGGTCCACTTAGCTGTCAAGCTTGGATGCAAGTGTGCCTCTATACACGGCTCTAGAAAACATCATTAGTCAGAAAAGTGAGCACCAGACCTCACTAATTTAAGAATTAAAGTACTTAGCGTTTTCTAGAAATGCCCAAAAAGGTGTTTCATGGGATCCCCAATACAGGCCTTTCTAGTTTTCAGTTCCACAATCCTATCACAGACCTCATTCTGCAGTCGAAGTAAATTCCTCCCCGACCACTCACGCTCTATATTACTTTACGTTGTTTCCTGCATAAAACCTATACTATCTGAAATTATCTAATTGATTTGTTTGCTGTCTGTCCCTTACCTCTCAGAATGTAAGTCTCATGAGAACAAAGATTTTTCCTTGTTTAGTGCTAGATCTCCAGGGTCTAAGACAGTGTTTGTCACATAGTAGCTACTTTATAAATATTTATGGAATGAATGAATGAATGACATAGTTCCCATAAACATATGAACTTAATTGCCTCTGTGCCTTTTCATATACAGCTTCATCCATCTAGATTGCCTATACACTCCTTCCTCTATACATCTTCATGGTCCATTTGAAATTTTATAACCTTCAGGCTTATGTCAGAGTTGCCATGTACAAGCTTCAGCTCCCTTCACAGAGTGGGAGATATTTAAGGGATCAGCCTTTGATGGTTTCTGTTCACACATACAGACACACACACACACACACACACACAAGCACAGTATCACTCAACAAGCATTTATTACATTAATAAATGAACCTAATGTAACATTCACCTTAGCTAAAAATTCAACAAGAAAAGTGAACCCATTATTTAATTAGTGTTGTGAAACAATAGGAGAAAGATATCAGTTACATGTATTCGACCCACATAGAAACAGCCAGAGTGACAAAATTCTGATCACTAGTTAATAAACCTGGATTTAATTTTGCCATGTTAAGGTCGGTTGTCTCCTGCCTGGCTCCTGGGACAGACCCAGGGCTCCCTATGGCATTCTGATGGGAGTTTGGAAACAAAGAGAGGGAAAGAAGGAAAAACAGAATCTTCCCGAACCTACATAAATCTGCAAGGGCCTCATGTCTGTCGGTTTATGTCAGGCTGACCTCTGCTCTGCTCTAGTTGGAGACTCTGGCTGGAACAGGTCAGCCGTGATTTATGAAGGCAGAAAGCGAAATGCTTTTGTTCACCCCTGAACTGGAAGGTCTCAGGACCAGGTCAGTCATGCTAGTCCCGCTCATTTACTCAGCCACCAGTTCCCTCTTCTCCTCCCTCTCCCTCCAGGCATTCGGTCTCCAACAGCCTATTTAGTAACAAGTTCTTTCAGCTCTAAACAAGAATCCTCATGACTTGTAATGACAGTGAGTTCTCTGACTATAAAAAGTATCAATGTTTAATCTCATTCTTTTTCTCTACTCTGTACTCAGTCTTTGCCTTATAACACAGAAGTGTGTCTTTTTTATTTCATGTTGCTGTGTAGTATCTCTGGCCGGGTCTGGAAGGGAGTGAAATCTGTGGATGCTAGCACAGTTGGCGCCTGTATTTTGTTTTTTTTGTCAAGTGTGAACGGGGACTTACAAATTGACCAGTGAGTCCCAAAGTCCATTTTGTGATACCCAGGTTGTGATAGCCCAAAAGGTATTATAAAATTCTTAAAACTAAATTAATGTGGATTCACCTTTAAATTTCTGAGATAAATATGGGGCAACAGAATTCCCGGACACAAAACATGACAAAAATTGTTGCATCTCCAAACAGATTAGGAACTGTTGTTCCCAGAGGGAGAGACCTAGTCCATCTCATGAGTACTGTTCAGTTACTTACCACAACGTTTAGATGTTCTGTCATGATAATAAATGAATTCGTGTTTCCTGCATTTAAAGCCTTTGTATTTTAAACTATTCACCCCCTCTGTAAGCCCTTGGAATTAGAAACCTGACGTGGGCGGGCGAGTTACATAGACAACTACTAGGAGTTACTTGCACCAAGTGTTACTTCCAGGCCTTAGGATGACTTGCGAGCATTAGAAGACAGGCAAGAGTTACCCTGTGGACGAGACACAAGACAGTGGCGCGGGTAACAGCGGCCCCGCCGCCTCCCGCAACCACATCAAAATTACAACTAAAACACAGAACCACCATCACTCAGGGCCTCCTGAAACCTGCCTGAACAGAAGCCCCACAGCCAGGGAGCTGAAGAGGCATCGAGACCGGTGGGAGGGGCGGAGACGCGGCCGCGGGCCCACACCAGGTGCCTCGGGTTAAACCCGGGAGGGAATCTCGGCGGTGGGGGTTTCCCGGAGGAGAGAGGGGCCCAGCCCCACATGGGGCCCCCCGCTCAGGGCTCCAGGGCTGGGAAGAGACGTCCCCACAGCTTCAGGCTGTGGAAACCAGCAGGGACTGTCGCTAGGGGAGCCCCAGGCTTTCCTCTTAAGGGGCCCACGAACACACGCGGACTCACTCGGACGCTCCCTCTGAGCCCAGCGCCGGGCGGCAGCCTGAAAGGACCCGGGACACTCGGGGAGGAACTAACCTGCCTGGAATCGGGGCGAGAGGCGGAGGGGCGGCTTCCTCCCAGGCAGAAGGGCTGGCGGAGGCCATGGCTCCTTTGGCGAGTCCTCCCCACACATAGCGGGCAGGCAGGCGCCATGTTTGAGTCGCCAGCCCCTGACTCGCACCTTTGGCCCTGCCCCGTGATCCCGGAGGCCCCGCCCCTCCCCACCTGCAGCTCATCCAGTTCCAGGGGCTTTTCTGTGCAAGTGGCCTCTCAAGCTCCATGCTTAGGACTCTCCTAAAATCTCTCAAACAACCTGTACAAATTGGGATGTAAATTAGGAACAAGAGGAGGTGATAGGAAGGGTTCCTTGTGCAGCCTCAATCCCAACTGCACAGTGCTTAGAGATGGAAAGTATTTTGCTTGGTACCAGGGCACTCAACACAAGTAACATTTGATACTTATTTACTTAATAGTATTTAGAACTTATTAGCTAGGTTTTATTTAGTACTTAATATGTGCCAGGAATTGTTCAAAGTCCTTTAACACATTAGTCATTTAAACTTCACAACAGGTAGGAGGAGGTAGGCAACTGTTGCTGTTTCTGCCATTTTACAAGTGAAGAAACCGAGACACAAAGAGAATAGGCAACTTGCCCTAAGTCATATGGGCATTGAGTGGCAGAGCTGTTTCAAAGCTGGGGATTTATGGCTCCAGAACCCATACCATTAACTGCTATGCTACATGCTTAAGGGGTTATAAAGCATGCCTATAAAACTCTAGTGAAAGATATCTTGAAGTTACAGAATATTCAAGAAGCATTGCACAAGAACAAGAAAAGTGATGCCAATCCAAGGGAATGCATTGCTGCAAACAACCCCAGAGAGACCGCAGACTAATCTAGATCCGTGCAGACTGAAGTTACCAAGATGGGTGCACACATGACCTGCATCATCACTAAAGGAAGACATTCCACAACTGCAAAAGAGGAAACCTTTAAAAACCATCCAGAAAAAAAATTATGCATTTATTGTAGACAAATCAAATTACTAAGAAGCATGGTAAGTACTATAATGATGGGTTTTCCTCAGTCATATTTAAGGGAACGTTAGATATACCCTTCTTGGCATGACAGCTGCAAACAGGTATGCAAGAAAGGAAATGAGCAAATATCGAGTATGACAATGAGGCATCGTTGAACAAAGGTCACAATAATCGTGAGGGCACTGGAGGTGTTTTGAAGAAACTTCATTACTCCTTCAAAATCATTTCTCTTTTAACGGAGTATATCCATGGTCAGCACAAAAACTCCTTTAGGCCATGTGAGGAGCTGAATCAGTGATGAACAGGTTGGAGTTCCATTACTAGTTAATAGTTTTCCTTGTTTCTTACTTACATCTTCATTTCCTCTTCGCTCATTCTTCTTTCTCCTCCTGGCATCAACATACACGGCAGCGATACACAGTTTTACAAGGGAAGAACTCCATCTAAACCAGGCAGGCCCAGAGGCGGCACCTAAACATGCCTGGATTGGTGAATCCTACCATATATTGCTATCACCTTGGTAGAAGTAACCAAAATTACGGAGATATTACTTCAAGAAGCCAGCCTTAGAGGATCATGACTTAAAAATCCATGCTTTGAGTCTAATAGAGACTCAAACTTGTAGATATTATTAAATAAATTAAATGCTACTATTTCAGCAACAGGAAATATTACAGCCGTCCTATTAGTTCTCACTGAGAATGGTGATACCCAAATGCCCATGTTAGCAACCAAGATAATGAATAAAAGGAACTGCTTGCCTTATGAGATACAAGTTTGATGTTATAATCAGTGAGATCATATGAAATGCAGCATTTCTAATCTATTGATTTACTTAGTAGATCACTTGAACAATTATTTAGCCTTAACTAAAAATTTTATTTTGCACATAGGAACTATAAATATTTTACTCATACTGGTTTATTTTTAGGAAAGTAAATACAAAGTTAAAAATTAAATTATACCTGCAAGTGGAAAATAAATGACATAAACATATTTAATTATCTACAGGCAATATTAAGACACCTTAAGATATGCAGAGCATTTAACCATGTCTTCAAATAACACCTTTGTCAGTGGCAAATGAGTTGCTAATGAGTTACATTTAAGCCTTTATGATTTTTAATAAACCCGTAGACTTAAAGCTTCAGCAACATAGTGTTTTAGCATTTACTCTCTGGCTCATGCCAGTGATTATGTAAACTAATAAAATTATAAAAACAAATATTTTATTATTATTAAAGTCCATTAAGACAAACACCATCATTCTCACATATATTTTTTAATAAAATAACTAAAAAGTAATAATAATGCTGAATTATGTGCTATTATAATTAGGACATCAGGGACATTGTACCCAGATTAAACTGCCTGAACTAAAAATGTTATGGTACAAAATCTTCCTGAGGAAATAAATGTATTTCATTGGTTCATTTATTCATTTATTCAATAAATAATTATTGAGTGGCTACAAAATGATGTAACATATGTTGTACTGCCTACTAACTTTTGATAAGTATTAATATATTAATTTATTGTATTTTTTTATTCATACAGTCTATTGTAAGTGCAATTAAACATTGTTCTTCTTAGATGCATTTAATGAATTCAATATTGAAACTCTTGAGAAAATCCCATATAGTTTCCTCAAAATGTTGTCTCTGGGACCAATTTTTAATTGTAGAGAAATGCACATCAAAAAATGGGGGCGCCTGGCCCGGCATAGCTCAGCAGTTGAGCATTGATCTAGGATCCAGGCGATTGGGGTTCAATTCCCAGTCAGGGCACATGCCCGGGTTTCGGGCTGCAGCCGGTCAATGACTCTCTCATCATTGATGTTTCTATCTCTCTCTCTCTCCCCCTTCTTTCCTCTCTCTGAAATCAATAAAGGTATATTAAAAAATGAATTAAATTAAAATTAAAAAAAAATTAAAAATGGGGGCAATGGACCACATCAGCAACTTACTCCCAAACGTTTCAAAGGAAGAAATTACTGTGCTGTACTTGAGCCTTTTCGGTGTCGGATTTCTTTTTCAAACTGGTTTTGGGTTTTTTTTAATATTGAAAAAGAATAAAAAGACAGGCTAGAAATTGCATTCTTTGAGACTCTTGAATAGCTCCACTGTAGAATTAAGCGGGAAGGCTCTAAGTGTCCTTGCTTTCCTTCCGCATGATCAGTCCTCCGGCGTTGGGGCCTGTGTGCTTGAGTTCTTTCTGCGAGGAATGCCTCACCCCGAAGACGTCCGTGGCTTTGTTCCTCACTGCACTCGGGTCTTTGCTCAAATACCATCTTCTCTGGCAGTGCACGCCTCGGTCACTCTCCATTCTTTCCCCCGCTGTAATAGACTTATGTGAATCTGCTTTGAAACATTGTGCTTGAAATAGCACCAAGAAGTGCATGTGAAATGGACTCAGCATTAAGATGTCCCCGTAGCATGGATCCTGAAGCCAATCTTAGCATTATTCAGCCTTACACATCAATAAAGATTCTATTTCCAGACATAATGACATCTACTGGCTTGGAAACTATTTTCGTCTTAATAGTAAAGACTACTACTTTCATTAAAACTCTGATGACATTTGCTGAGTGAATTTGAAAGTCAAGTTTCTGAATTTGAGAGCGAGTCCACCTCAGGCACTAGAAATGTGGCTTTTGAAGTTAGATAAACTTGGCTTCAAATCTCAGGTCTGCAACTGACCAGCACATAAGCACACCACTGAAACTACTCTCATTAAAAGCACCTAAAACCTTCTCATAGTTTAATCTGGGGGATTCCAAGACGGCAGATTAAGTGGAAGCCAAGCTGACACTCTCCCAGGACCAAACTGGAATTACAACTAAAATATAGAGGGAAGAGACAGGGGATGACTGTGGATGGATTAAGTTTTTTGGGGGGGAAGGGGAAAAAGGGGCCTAAAATTAGATTGTGGCGATCGTTGCATAACCCAGTGAATATTTGAAAACACACTGAATTGTACCCTTTAAATGGATGAATTGTATGGTATGTTAATTATATTTCAATGATTTATAGGATAACATCATTTACTAATTCAGCTCCGTGATCAGCAGGCACAGAATTGACTGTCACGAATCTTCACCGCTTTACCCTGTCACAGCAGCGTTCTCCGTGCAGTGATGGCTTTGCTTTCAAGCTCCTTGCCTCTGCCTCCCCTGCCCCTCGATGAGCGGAGAGTAAAGTTCAGAGTTTCTTCTTAAGCCTGTTACATCCAAGACCTTGTCATTCCAATGAAAAGATTGTTGCGTGCGCTCCTCAGGTCTGAGCTGTCTATTTGGGGGAACCTTGAACACTGCTCAAAAATATAGAGACGTACACCCTTTTCGCACGTTCCCTCTGGTCTGGTTTTACTGATTTGCCAGTGACCCTTTACCATTAGGGTTGGGAGTGATTGCTATTTTCATTAAAGATGTTTTCTACTCTGTTTTTAACCATGGTGTTGCTTTTAATTATTTTGGAGATAACAAGGGGGTAGAGTTGCCTTTACCATTTTTTAACCAGAATTTCCTCATAATTAGCAATGTGAACTATCATTAACACTTCAAATGTTCTAGCCCTCTTGAGCACAATTGGAATTCGAGCATGCAGTCTCCCAGCTCCCTGTCTCCCGGCTCCCTGCCGAGGTGCAGGTGCCATGGGCTGCCTCTCACCAGCCATACAGCCCTGGGCCTAGATTTAGTCCCAAAACTCTTTTCAGCCTAGCTTTCCAGGTACCGCTACTGATTGATGAAAGTGAGCACATGGCAAGATAATCATTTTTCATTCTGTGTCTATATTTGTGATTCTTGCATAAATAAATCATTTACTTGTGAAATCCCTCCTTTGTAACTTCAAACAGTGCCATTTGTCCAGTTAATCTTAGGGAGATTTTTTTCCAGTGACATCACTGGTGGATCATCTTTGCTGATGTTTGGATTTCTGAAAATCCAACTTGATTCACGGTCTTGACTTCCAACATGATCCATAGTCAGAGCAAGTTTTAAAGCTTCTGACTTGAAGGCACAGACACATATTAGAGAAATCTGAGAGAGGAGCCTTACCAGATGCTGACCCTAAGTGTCTCTTTACCTGTGAGCCAGGGTTGAGTCCGTTCCACTTTCACCACTCTGCACAGACTCTCAAAATTCTAGCTAGAATTTATAATCTGCAAATGGATGGAACACATTACTAAATAAATCAAATTTCCTATTTATTCTGGACTGCCTAAGATTAAACTACTAGCTTTGGATTTATAGGTTTTGCTCTCCGAAAAAATACATATGTTTTTAGACATTGCCGTTGAATGATAATCGAAAACCTTTGGAGTTATTCTCTTTGTAAAGATAATTCTAAAATAAGGCAAGTTTAATAGGATATTAAATTTGATTTTTTTGGTTCCTCTTTTTTTATACAACATATTCCATTACGTACATCATAAAACAAGGTGTTTGACTACTTCTTTATTTATTCACTTATTCATATGTTCAACATCTGTTGAGTACCTACTATGTGTCAGGTACTCTTCTAACACCTAATGATACACCAATAAACAAAACAGACAAAAATGCCTGCTTTGTTGCCACTTACGTTCCAGTGGGCATCAAAGGCCCTGGGAGACCAGCTCCTCAGCCCCCTCTGGATGGCTCAGAATCCACTGGGGTGGTAAAGGGGCTGGTAAGGGGAGCTCAAAAGAGCCATTTGAAACACTAATCTATATTCTCCAGAATTAGAGGAACACAGAGGCAAGTTGCTTGATCCATTACTGAATAAAAAAGCAATGTGTGTAGCCAGAGTTACATATGGAAGAAAAGTCTGTATCAGTTGAGAGCTGGGCAGAGGGGTCTGTTTTCCACGGATAAGGGACAGACCCTGTGGGATGACTGACAGTCAAATCCACTAGCTGGCCACGAGTTCCACCAAAATCTCCTGGCAAAAGTGAGGCAGCTTCAATGGCGAGAGAATGAAGGTGTCCCATGGATGCAGAAGCGGGGTGCAGGGGTGAAGTAGGCCCCCTGGCAGCAGCATTGCTCATGCTGAGAAGTGCAGGTGCCGGTTTCAGGGAAAAGCAGCACCCCAGAGGGAAAGGTGAGCCTTGCTTTTCCATCACGCTCAGCTGCCAGGGTCACCGCTTTATAACTTTACCAGTCCAGGACTTTTTCTGCCCCCCACTTCCTCCTCTGTTCCCTTATAAAAGGGCCTCAGAACAGCAGCTTTTCAGTGGGGAACTCAGTAAAGTGAGAAAAGAAAAGCGTCAGACCGAAACCCCTCCCTACCCCATCCTTTCAATCCCCTGAACCCGAGGCAGACCTCAAGTGGGGAAGAAGAGATTTTACAGTGAATGAGGTTTGGGGCTTTTGATATTCATCTGTACCGTGCTTTTAATTATTTAGTGAGACAGAAAAACCTTGGGACCTGACAGATTCTATGCCAGGGGCAGGAAATAACTAATACAAAAAACAAGCGAAGAGGAGTAAAGATGCTTTCTGCTACACTTTAGTGAGTGCAGCTCGTTCAATAACCAATTAAATAAGTTTAGCTGTCATGAGTAGGAAGAAATCCACAGTTAGAAAAATGTCTGAGTTAGACATACTGGAAAAACGGGGTGACATAACTGTGGACTCTTTTGATATTGGAAGTGAAGCTAAACAAAGCCTCCTTGATCAATTTCTAAATACTCTATGTCATGGACAACAGGGTGGTGATTGCTAGGGGGAGAGCGAGGGGGTGGGGGTGGAAGAAGACATAGAGGGGGTAAACAGTGATGGAAAAATAAAACAATACATAAAATTAATAAATAGTTAATAAAATATAAATACCCTATATCAATGGAAGATTAGAGATTCATAGACAATTAATAATATATAGCCCACTATTGGGCATCTTTATTGAATATTCCAAATATTCTACTAATTCCTGTAATTCAGGATAGGGAGATTGTGACCCATGAACTACAGAGCTCCCAGGTGAGTAATTATTTTTCTTTTTTACTGAAGCTGAATTTGAGCATCAAGGCCTGTAAAAAGGTTCAACTGTGGTCAAATAAACACAGTTTCTACCGCCTTTTCAATAGGATGCAAAGTTCAACCAGGACAGGAGATAAAGGAGTCAGGTGAAATATTGTAGATGTTTTCGGATCGGCATGCCCTGGTAGCACAGATCCAGGAATATTTAAGACATGTCCTAAACTTATCATAGAAACATCTTTCTGGACACATGGTGGGCGGCTGCGAAGCCGAAACATAGAGAAAGGACATGGGTAGGACCTACCTCTGGAGAAGAAAATGAAGTAATAACCCTAAAAATTATAGCCTGGTAACCTTAACTTTTATACCTGAAAAGACCAAACTCATCAATCACTTCATTTATAAAACACTAAAAAATCACAGGGTGCCAGTGACTGGGAAGCTGGACTTCGGGAGGCTAAATCAGCCAGACCTATGCGCTATCAGACTGCCAGCCGTTATTGATGGAAAGGGAAGAAGAAAGCCCTTAATCCTGGTCTTAAAGGACATGCTCATAAATAAAGCCGGGAGAATGTTTTCAAAGTGTGTAACTGTAAGAATTCTCAACTTATTAGAAAGCAAAACAGATGGGGTTTATTCTCCCCTTTTCTTTCCTGGAGAGAGGGCAGCGAGAGGAATGGCTAAACCTTAATTGAATAGATCGGGGTGGGAGTGACCCGCTGCCAAATTTTTGTAAATTGGGATGATGTGATTTCATTCTGCAGTTGGAGAAAGCACACTTTCTTCACTTGGAATATTGTAAATATTCCCCGTCTGCAATATCCATCTGTAAATGGCTTTGCAGATGGATTTATTTTATGCTACACTAATCCAAAAAGAATCAAAAGCTAGGGGATATTGCTCCCAAGAAAAAACGAGAGGGGTTCAAGGGATTCAGAAAACGTAAGCTGGCTGGGGAAAACCAGGACAAGCGGAACAACCAGGCCGAGAGGAATTCATGGGATCTGAGTAAGTTTTACCATACTGAGGAATGGAAAGGACTTTCATCCATGTAGATAGACTCACAAGAGGATAGGAATTGGGTGCCGGATTTCGTTGACTTTGAAACCATTTTGACCTGAAGCTAAAAGGGCACACTCCCACAGGGACCAAAGAGGGATTACTCAGGGGGATTACTCAAACTGTAGCAGACCATTCGAAAGTCTCGGAATTTTCTGCAAATGTTGCCTCAACTGAAATGTGCCTTTGCTATGATAATACAACTACCTTGGAACCTTTCTCACCAATGGAAGCCATTCTTTTCCCCAGTCCCTGTCTTTTTTTTAAAAATATATCTTTATTGGTTTCAGAGAGAGGAAAGGAGAGGGAGAGAGATAGAAACAGCAATGATGAGAGAGTCATTGATCGGCTGCCTCCTGCACACCCCTGACTGGGGATCGAGCCCGCAACCCGGGCATGTGCCCTGACCAGGAATAGAAGCCCGATCACCTGGATCCTAGGTCAACGCTTAACCCCTGACCCACGCCCGGCTGGGCCAGTCCCTGTCCTTAACTGGGCAAGAGGAGATACAGCTCTGAATGGTCTTTGCTCCAAACTACTCCATCAACAACTCCTAACAGCTTTTATTACTCATTGCTATTACTTACAGGTCATGTCACCATTCCTGATGACTTTAATCAATGAACTAGTCTTTCTATTCATCTGATGCCCTACCCAATGCCATCCCTGTTCTTATCAACTTAACACCTAGCTCCATGGCTACAGAATTCCTCCATTCCCATGATACCTACGAATGCTTTATTTCAGTTGCAAGATGGCATGACCACACTGGGTTTTATTATATAACATTGCTTCACCTCCAAATTTATAAAACCTGGGTTTCTTCTATACAACACTTTCATTCCCTCACTTGTATTAAACTCTTTCTTAAACTTCACTAGGATCCCTAAACCTTGGACACTAGAATAAACAAAACTAAATTTAAATACAAACTTTCACACTTGCAGGCCATATGCCTTTATAAAAAGTTACTCCCCAAATCTCAGGCTGTTTCTTGGTATAGCAGCCTACCAGCATTGCCTGATAAAACTCAGTGCACCCTCAATTTAACATTAAAAACCCATGACAATACACGAAATGACAAGAACAGACTACAACATCGTCAGCTAAAGATGAGAAGACCACATGTCACGTCTGAGTGGAACTTCCACGAGCTGCATTGTCATTCAACATGGATTAAGAAAAATCCTTGGACTGTAAATCACGTTTTCCACAATCTCAATAAAATAGCACAGAAACACAACCCTACCACCCCAAAAAAGGGAGAAAAAAGCTTTGCCTCTCCCTTGCTATATGTTGTCAACTCTGCAATACAAGGACTATAATAACCAGCAAAACAAACCAGTGTTCCTCAACCCTATCAACCAAAACCAGAATCTGAAATAGTCGTGTTCTTTGGTTTCTCTACTTTATTATATTCGTGGGTCCATATGATATAAAAAATGATTGATTGAATAAGGAAGTACATGGTGGAGAAGAGACAAACCTGCCATGTAGAATTATAAATAATTTATGTAGGTGCTTCGCTCTCATGGAGGTGGAGCATAGCTCCCTGTCCTTGACAATGAACTGGACACAGTGACTTCTTTCCAAAGACTATAGTATGGAAAGAAGGGTGGTCAGGGGAAGAAACCTTACGGTAGGGAAACCTGACGAACACCTGGTGATCTTGTGGTGATCAGTGATAAGTCATGATGCTAGAAAGTATTTTTGACATAATGTAATGAAAAGGGTAATTTACCTTTGTGATCTTGCTCCCCCAAACCCATAAGTTCAGTCTAGTCATGAGGAAAAAAATCAGGCAAATCCCAATTGAGGGACAATTTGCACAACATCTGACCAGTAGTCCTCAAAACAATCACAGTTATTTTAAAAAGTACACAGAAAACAAGTCTGAGAAACCATCACATCCAAGAATTGTCTAAGAAGACATGATGGCTACGTGGAATTTGCCCTGGAGAGGATCCTGTAACAGAAGTACCTCGGATAAAAACTAAGGAAATCTGAATGTGTGGACTTCAATTGATAATAACATATCAATACTGATTCATCAATTGTAATAAAAGTACCATTCTAATGTAAGATGTTAATAATAGTGGAAGCTGGATGTGGAGTTTATGGGAGCTCTCTATTTAACTCATTCATTTTCTGTAAATCTAAAACTATTCTAAAAAATAAACTTTATTAAAAACACACACACACAATTTCTCCCTCTCTAGGAGCAGGCTCACACAGTGCCACCCCCAACCCCACCATTAGTACCCCACTGGAAGGGAATGTTTCTTTTAAGAAATTACTATAAATTCAACAAAAACATCACATTAAAATTTTTAAAAGAAATAACTGGAGCAGGGAGAGCAAAGGAGAGACAGTAGATGAGGCTAGAGAGCTAGGAAGAAGGCCCTCAGGCTGTAGGAAGATTTTGAACTTCACCTAAGGGAGGCACTAGTTTTCAGCAAGGAAGTGACATAATACAATTTGCATTTGCAGCAGTTTTAAAATGGTATCCATAATGGCATGTGCAAAAATATAAACTCATTTTCTATAACACAACTAGCTTAAAAGTCCTCACTTCCTCTTAGTAGCAAAAATAAAGACCCGTTTTTAAGGGTAACAGTCACTCTGGGGGAAAAACTTAAGTACTTCTTAAGTAACTCAGTTTCTTTGAGATTAGATATTTAGTGTTTCTTTCTCAGCCCTCAGCCCTCAGCCCTTGATACTAGAGGGCGAGAATTCTGGGTGACTTATGTGATGTCTGTTATTAGACAGAATTGTACGGTACCTTTCTTTGGTACTTCGGCCTCTTGTTCCTGTGCAATTTTCTTGTCTCAGCACATCCTTCAACACACACTGGCATCTACTGAAGCATAATTGTTCCAGCCTGGCCTTAGGTATTAGGGAACAGAGGAAGTTTTGCATGGTGATTTGAAAACCTGAGTGCTGGAGCCACATGGCCTAGATTAAAACTCCAGTTCTGCCACTTACTAACAATCTCTGTACTGGACTTTCCTCTTCTGTAAAACTTAGATGCTTATAACACCCACCATACAGGGTTATTTTTCTGGTGAGGACAGAGTTAGTTAGCCTAAGTGTAGAACTTAAAACAATATTTATCATATAGTAAGTGCTATGTAAGTGTCAGCTGCTATTATTAATGAACATAGGTTCCAACTTTACACTTGAAATAAATAATTTACTTTTAAATAATTTTAGATATGCAAAAACAATAGAATTCCCATGTACCCTTCACCCGGTTCCCCCTAAAGTTAATATCATGCACAACCATGATACATTCACCAAAACTAAAAGATGAATGTTGGTACATTTATTTCGTTAACTCCAAACTTTATTTGGATTTTGCCAGTTTTTAAATTAATGCCCCTTTTCTCTCCCAGAATCCAATCCAGGATAGCACATTGCATTTAGTTTATTATATTTCTAAAATATCACACAGGAGCTTCTGCTTCTAGCCACGGCAGAGGAATGAAAACCAGACTCTCAAATACAACTATGGACAAACTAAAGTGTTCAGGCAATGAGCAACAGTCAGCAAGTGAATGAGCATTGAAAAAGTAGACACACTCAACGGGAGCCCCACAGTCACCTCGGATGTTTGTCAGGAGAGACAGAAGAAGAAAGCAGAGGCCTGGTGGCACAGTGTACTTGTTGGGCTGAAGTGTTAGAGACTTCTGAAGCAGCTGGGATTTGTGGAGCAGGGTACCTGAAAACAGGGAGCTGCCTATGACCAGAAGGCCAAATGTCTGTGTGGAACTCACCACAAGGTCATGTCCATGGGCTGGGCCACCTAAGCACAGAACAAGACTGCTCAAGGCCTAGCAGGAATTACCTGCAACAGAGATGAGAGCTACATTATGATCATACATTGAAGCCCCAACTCAGCCAGAGCTGAGAGGTCTCACTGACCATCTCAGAAACATCCTTGGAGCTTCAGAAAGTCCATGTCTTAAGAAAGAACCACGCTCCAGAATAAAAGCACATCCTAGAAATAGGCTCAAAATTGAAGACTGACAAGACCAAAAGGGTCTACCAGTAGTTCACTTGACCACAAGAACAAAATTTAATATTTTTTATAGTGGAAAAAGTCATAATCCAGGCTCCCAACAACATACCATCCATAATCCATACATTATAATAGATGCGTGCATGTTTATAAATATAGAGAGCATGAAAGACAGGAGTGGCAAAGGATCATACATTTTATATAAAATTTTACGCAGTCTTGACTCTAAGTAGGCTGTTTTTAGTATGCATGCTGTAGTCCTGAGAGCCACCCTGGAACATAATGTGAAGAAGTACTGCTGAAAAGGCTACAGAGTGATTATACTAGAATACTAAAATAATATTCTATTAACCCAAAAGAAGTCAGGAAAGGAGAACGAGAAAAATAAATTGATACATTTGGCAAATCAGAAGCAAGTGACAAAAAGGACAGACCTAAATCAAACGGTATCATTAATTTCATTAAATGTTAAAAAAAATAGGTTTGAAAGAAAAAGAATGAAAAAGATACACCATGTAAATGGTATGCAAAAGAAAGCTAAACGAGTTTTATTACTATTAGACTTAATGGGCCCAAAGACAAGAAGAATTCTCAGAGACAGAGACATTTATGATGATAAATGGGTCTATCCATGGAGAAGACATAGCGAATCTAAAATGTAGGTGGCTAATAACTGAGCTTAAAAATAGATGAAGCAAAAGCTGACTGAACTAAAGAGACAAATAGAGAAATCTACAATCAGAAGTAGACATATTAATTTCCTCTTTAATAGCCAGATATTACAGAAGGATGTGGAAGATCTAAAAATAACGATTAACCGCTCTAACCTAACTGACCTTTATAGAACAATTTATCCAGTAACCGCAAAATTCACATTTTTTCCATGTGCCCACAGAGCATTAACCAAGATAGACCTTGTGCTAGGACATAAAACAAATCTCAGTACATTATAAGTTTGAAATTTTAGAGGATATTTTCTCTAAACACAACGAAATTAAATGAGAAATCAGTAACAATTAGATAGCTGACTCCCATCCTTTGCCTTCCTCTGGGAAAAGAACTCCTTCTAATCTGCTGTTCTAGTTAATATATCTTTTTCCTCTGAATACTGCTCCTCACTAAAAGCAAACTCCACTTGTCCCAGGATACCTAGGCTGGCATCTATCTCTCCCAAGGCCCTTTTCTGACTTGCAGGTAATTGTTGTTTAATCCACTGTGCATTTTATTGTAATCACGTGTTGTTGATCTGGGTCCATTTAGGATACATATTTTGTACCCAAAAAATGTTGGGTCCTCCAACTAGGATTAAATGAGTGGTAGTCAAAGCCAGCTTTAATTTGGTTTGAGTATGTATGCCATAAGGCCTCCCACAGCCTTCCTCATCTCAGAGTGAGGCTGTTCCTCAGATCTCAGATCTACCGCTCAATGCCCAGGCTTTAATCTCATCAGGAACCCATTGCTTCCCTCCTTCCTGCTTAATAGCTTTCCATCCACAAAAACTGGGGTGATTTGCGTGCATGCATAACACACTGTGGCATATTGGGCATGCTGCCATTATATTTTTACTGTTATAACCAGAGACCTTGTTAAGCATCTGACCCAGCAATCAGTGTGCTATGAGCCACATACCACATGGTTTAAGGCCCCAGGAGGAAGCAATTCTTAGAAATTCTTTCCCAAATGATGCCCTTTGCAGTGGATGCAGCTTGAAAACAGTAGTCAAAGACACCAGCATATTGCTAGAGTTCAATTTAGTCATTAATAGTTTATCCAATTCAACAACATATCATATGACCAGAATGTCCCCCAGACTCAGGTTTGCAGACTGCCATCCAACCTTGTCAGCTTCCAAAAGCAGGGGTGGTCTCGGTAACCATAGCTCACTCTTCTGGGCATCTGGTATAATTATGCTCAGAGATAATGTTACTCTCTTACTCTGAGCTCTTGAGTTATTAATACAATGTTGGATTTCTCTCACTGAGTAACCCTCATACATTTCTTTACACTAAACTATTATTTCTCCTCTCGATTTGTCATTTTCCCAGCATGCTGTGACCAAGGCCCCAGATTGCTCTTAACTCACACGGTAGCCCCTACTTCCCGAGTTAGCAGTCCATTTTAAGTCATCAGCACGTCATTGGCACAGCAGTACCATAGACACCCACACGTGTTCCTTTGATATTAATAGAACATTCTTTTCCTGCCTACTGCCATCACGATGCACACAATTATAAATTATTCTCTTCTAGCCACCAAAAAGTATTCAGTTAACTTACTGTAAATTGGGAGAGTTGGCCTTCCTGCCTCTTTCCTTTGGAAAGTATAAAATAATCATATCTTTCCTGACATCCAAGGCTTTTTCTTACCACAATGTGGACTTGCCTTCCTCCCAGGCTTTATTATACTAATTCATGCCTAAAAGATAGGACTTATTACCATAAAAACAATTTACCATTTTGAAGGGTAGCAGAATACACCACCCCAAAATATGACTCTTTGGCATAAGGATTATTTTGAACTAATTATTTTAAGAAACTGTAGGCACAAGAGAAACTCTGAAAACAGTAGAAATTACCCGTCTGTAAGAGAAATCTACATTTGTAAAGGAAATTTACATTAGAAAGGGGGCCTGTACCATGAAGACACCTAGTCTGCAGATAAATTTTTCACCTGAGAAAATTATCTGCATGGCAGGGTAACCTTTGTTTACTAAATATTTCCTCTTCTCAACTTCCCCTGAATTGCCTTCCCTTCCCCTCTTTGAAGCCCCGGACCCTAACCCATTCCTTAGTTCACGGTATGTTATATAAGTCTCAAACCTCTGGCCGTCTTTTGAGTCATATCTTTGAGGGGCTCCTATAAGAACAAAAAAGCTAAGTAAATTTAAAGATCTAATTGATTTTATTGAATGATTCATGAATTGGGCAGAATCCCATCTAGTAAATGGAGAGGTGTTTTGAGAAGTGTACAGAAAGGAAGGTTTTTATAGGCAGAAATAGGGCAGGATGAGAAAGGGTAGGAGGGGTCTTATCAGTATAGCTCACTAGTGTTGATCGGGAAACTCCAGGCTGATTGGCTTAAAATTCACTCCTAAGAGGCTGAAACTGCGATTAAGTTAGGTATTAAGTCTTGGTGGGGCTTAGCACAAGTGACTTCATTTTGGGTCTGTTGTTTCTTTCTTAACAGTACATGACTAAAATAGGGTGTTGTTGTTCTTGTTTCTCCTGTTAATCTGTCTCCTTACTCCAAGCCCCTAAACTTCGGCCTACCTTCAACCTGAGCCCATGTACATCTCCTCCTGAGAAGAAACTGTCTTCAGGATAAAATGAAATACTCTCTGAGCTACTACCTGAATGTGCCGCCCATTCACCCCACTTGACCACACTTAGTTCTTTCCAGCTTTGCTTACTCTTCTCTTTTTGCTTGACTCTTGAGCCCTTGTGGTCAGTGTTCTCCTATCGCAATGATCTCCCGCCCCCATTTCCCCATTTGCAATCGTCCCTTCCCCTCTCTTGCAATAGTAGTTTTGAATAGAGTCTCTTGTTCACTAGATCCAGATTTGACTTTTATCCCAGTCTTGTCTGTCATTTTTCTTGCTATTACCTACCTTGTAACATTCAAACATAAGGGTTTTATGTTTCATGGTTAACCCTGAGTTAATGCTCGGGATGAAATAATGAGACACCACCTGGAGCAGAGGTCATCGTCGCCTGCAGCAGCCCCACTGACAGCCCAAGGAAGACCTGAAGGACTTCCCAGTGGAGCTCAGTAGGAAATGCCAGCCTGTAGAGTGATAAACTCAATAAATAGTGTTGTTTTAAGCCTCTAAGTTTATGGGCATTTGTTATGCAGCAAATGGATTAATAATACACTGGCTGAACACATGAGTGTGTCTGTATAAGAAATGTCCAAACCTGTAGAGAATTTTTATGAGTTTATTTAAGTCAAACTGATGACAATTGCCAGGAAGCAAAATCTGGATGGACTGAGAAAAATGCTCTGAAGAATGGCAGTTTTACAGCTTACTTTATACATGAAATTTGTTGGTGGTAGATTAGGGAGGTGGCAGAAAGCAAAGCGGGAGATCTCTGAGGTTGGATAAAGGCTAAAATGGAGAGACACATACTTTTTTTTACATTGTTGGGTACAGAAGAGTTAACAATGAACATTTACTGCACATAGAGATGGTATTGGGGGGAAATATAACAATGAGGGGTTCTGTGGTCTTGTGCCCTGAGGGCTCTGGACAAAGAGATTATGCTGACCTTCCAAAGGTATATTATCTTAGATGCAGAGAGACAATAGACAGGCTCCTTTAAGGTGAAAATTGACCTTTGTCAAGGAAGCTACAGGCCTAGGATGTAACTACCTGCCAGGGTCCACTTTTTAGTCAGGATTTTTATATCCAGACCATCCTATGTGGTTACTTTCGGTCTCTGACTTACTAGGGCCTGCCATGCAGGCCTCCCCTGATCTTGCCAGGTTCGGTATGTGGCCCATTTTTTTGTCCACAAATGGAAGAATTAACAAACAAATGAATAAAATAGATAACGTCAGTCTGGGATTGTGCTTCTTCCCAAGGAGGAAGGCAAACAAGGGGCTCCAAAGCAAGTTGCTACCGGTCCTTCTGTTCTGAGGTGATACATAGTACATGAGCTGACAAGGATGAAAATATGACTTTTGAGTATATTTCTGAAACTTCAGTTGCTATGGGGGTGTTTGGAAGTGTAGCAAATGTATCACCCACCAAAAATATGGAGTCGTCATGCTAAAAAAATATTAGTAACTTCTCTGTGAGTCATGCATTCACTCCGGACTAGAAAATATCTTTATGATGTTGTGAAAAGTCAAAATCACATAGGGAAATTGAATTGGTCTCTAAGGCATCTTTAAAACACGAGAGCATCTTCATTCAACATTGATTTAGTAAAATACATGAGCCTTGCCCTCTATATATCAGGTACTTTGCCAGATGCTAGGAATCGGCCAGAAAATAAATAGTCCTAGCAATCAAGAATCTGACAGTCTAGTTGAAAGAATTAACAATTACAATGCTAAGTGTAATAACAGCAGTAAGAAATTTATTGCCTGTGTAAATATTTTGGGTTAATGCTGATATCGGGTATGGCTGGATTCAGGGCTGAAATTATGTGATCAGAATTTCATTTCTCTCCACTTATTAATTCTGCTTTCCTCTATGGCAGTCTCATTTGTTCGGTTCTATATGGTAGCAAGATGGTACCAACAGTTTTAGTCCCTATGACCTCTGTGGCTTCAGATCCAAAGAAAAGAAAACAAACTCTCCTTCTTAGATGTCCCAGCAAAACCTCCTCTTCTTGAGTAATTTGTCTACTTCAGAATCAGTCATTCTGGAGGGGAGGGAGAGGCACTAAGACTGTGACTCATTAATTGGTCAAGTCTGGACTATATATTGAACTTGCTGGAATTCTGGGGTTCGAGCTCTCTCCAGAACCACATGAACTGAAAATGAGAAAGGGCAAGATCCCCACATGTCACCAGAAGTAGAGCAAATAAATGATGATATTCAAAGCACAATTACTGTGGATAATAGAGGACCTAGGACTTGTCATTCTTATTTACTGAAAAAATTTACCCACAGTTTATGGTTTGCCTTTTGACGTTGACATTTATGAGTTGAATTTTTATTGTTCTGGTTGTTAAAATATGTCCATGTTTTTCTCAGTGATTATTTCAGGAACTTCGGTGAAATTCTCCACAATTCTCACCACACTATTGGTTATGCTTTCTTTTTTTAATGGGAAAAAATGGAAATAAACTGTGAGTCTTATTATTCTCAAGAAAGCCCCACCAAATACACCTTAAAACAAGTGGAATATATAATTTTGTACAGTTTCCATGAATAAAATCTTTGTTCAACCTGTAGCAGTTTACTGTTAAAGGCTCCTGGTTACCTATATTAGTTTGCTAGGGCTGCTATAACAAAATACCACAGACTGGGTGGCTTAAACAATCAGAAATTTATTTTCTCACAGTTCTGGAGTCTAGAAGTCTGAGATCAAGGTATCAACAGGGTTGGTTTCTCCTGAGGCTCTCTTCTTGCACACGTCCACCACCTTCTTGCTGTGTCTTCACATGGCCTTTCCTCTGTATGTTTCCCCGGTGTCTCTCCCGGCCCAAATTTCCTCTTCTTAGAAGTACTCCAGTGAGATTGGATTAGGACCCACCCTAAAGGCCTCATTTTATGTAATCATGTCATTAAAGACCCTGTCTCCAAATGTAGTCACATTCTGAGGGATTAGGGGTTAGGGCTTCAACACACGAATTTAGGGGATACAATTAACCTCTAACACTACCTTTCTGACCTCAGCCACTTCTCAGACTTCCAATTCCGTTTCCTCAACTGAGAGAGAATATCTGGCACTGCCTAGGTGCCCCCTCCCTGTAGTGTGGCCTGGAGACGTTCTTCGGGCAGTAAGCTGGGGCTCATCTAATTTATTTCCCTTTCTCAGGGTTTATTCCACCTCTCCCTCTCCACATCCTCTGTGGGTATTAAATCTCTGCTTATCTAGGTGGTTCACATTCTTCAGAGAGCTCTTTCAGTTAGGGGCAAATACTATTACTGTTAGCTTTCTTAGATATAGCTGAATGGGAAAGGGCTTGATCACAGAGGCCCTGATTTTGATCTGCTAAACGTAAGCATCTCCTGCTGGGGGGTGGGGGGGATCAGTGCCCACTGTCAGCATGTATTAGCTTTAGAATTACCACAGTTATCCAATAAGACAAGAGTGAGTGACCAAAGGCACCATAACTGATTTAGTGAGTGATTCACAGTTTCAGTGCACTTAGACCAGCTGTCCCATGGATAATCTTTTCATTAATTAGCACAAATAATGCTTGAAGGCTTCACCATGCTTTGGGCTCTAGTGCTCTCCACTAACTTTCTTCTTAATATGTTTTGAGCTATGGACTCTTGTACTCTAGATTCTTCATTAGTCTATTACAATTTGCTATATAGGGTATTATATTGATAAAATTATATATACTAGCATAGCTAGTATATATACACTATCATATATATACTGGCATAGTAATATATATTACTACGTATTATATATACTCTATATTATACACACCATGTATATATGGGAAAACTCCCACACTTCTTGTTCACTATGGGTCTTCCATTGTGTTTTATGGTGCTGTTATGGATGCATTTTTTGATGGATATATATTCTTTTTTTTTTTTTTTTTTAATTGATTTGGGGGGGGGGGAAGAAACATTGATTTGTTGTTCCACTTATTTATGCATTCATTGGTTGATTCTTGTATGAGCCCAGACCAGGGATCAAACCTGATGTGAGAGTGACGTGAGAGTGAAATATCAATTGGCTGCCTCCTGCAAGCCCCCCACCTGGGATTGAGCCTGCAACCCAGGCATATGCTCTGACCGGGCATCGAACTGGCAACCTTCAGCGCATGGGACAATGCCCAACCAACAGAGCAACACCAGCCAGTGCTCACATAAGCTCTTGAAAAGTGGAGGAGGAAGATAGAGGAGTCCGTCAGACAGATGCAGTGTGAGAAGAACTTGACCCACTGTTGCTGGTGATGGATGAAGGGGACCCTGAGCCAAGGAATGCAGTGGCCTCTCCCTAAGCAGACAGCCAGTAAGGAAATAGGAGCATCAGACCTAGAACCACTGGGAATTCAGTTGTGCCAACAACCTGAATGGGCCTGGAGGCGGATTATCTACCTCCCAGAGCCTCCGGAAAGTAAAGCAGCCTTGCTGACAACTTAATTTGTCTTGTGAGACTCAGGCTGGGAAAACAGCGAGCCTCAATTGTGCTGTTTTCAGCCGCTAAACTTGTGCTAATTTGCTATGACAGCAGCAGAAAAGTAATACATTGCTATTGGCACTGCAGTGAGTAATACCAATACCAATCTAGATCTTCAGTATGGAATTAGCTTGTGACTTCTTCAGAGGCATTACTAACATTGGTTAACATCTTGGTACAAACCAAGCATTGGAAAGTGATGTAGTATCACACAGCAAAGGAAGGAAGAATGAAGAATAGTGTATGATACTCAATTTTCATTTGTGATTTTTGTTTCACAGAACTAATATATGCTCTTGTGTCAGTTGAATTACTATCAAACAGATCACCCGGATTCAACAACCCTCAGTTGTTGAATGTAAGTGGAGTATCGGGGTTTGGTCAGCAGCTTAGTGCCTTGACCTAATTTTTTCGAACTGAAGACAAGATAATACAAGTTTCTATTATCTCCCAATAAACTGTTAAGTGGGAATGCAGTTGATGAACTGGTTTAATAGATGCCCAAGGCTCTGTGTGGGAGGAATCAATGGGGTGAGAAAAGAAATGCCTGCCATAGCTGAGTAAAGCAAATTTAGAGTATAAGAATTACCATACAGACTGAGAGAACAGGAGGAAACATTGTCAGAAGGAATACTTCTTTTACTTGACGTCACTTTCAAAGGTTAAGAATAGGCTCCCAGACTAACTTCTCTCCCAGCTGGACATAAGTCTAAATAGAATTATTATATCCAAATACTATTCAACCTTTATTCTAAGTTGTTTAGACAAGTTCACAGTTAAGTGCTGCTTTAGCATTCCCGGTTTCTTACAGAATTCAGTGGGTTGACTGGAGATGGTGTCATAGTATGATTTGCGAGCAACTCCATCTGAATGGTCCACCAGGATAGTAGGCAGACAGAAGTACCACTCACGGTCTAGGGAGGAGCCCTGATGCAAACTGCAGTGGACAACGGGCCTTGATTCTAGCTCTACGCACTTTTCCAGACCACTTAGCTATGCCACATTGCACGCACGGGTTGTCAAACCCAAGGAGCCAAAGACTTGCAATGTCATCTGCTTCAGTTTCAAGGTTAAGTGGAGTTTGTTTTTTTCCTGACCTGCTATCTCATGATGACACCAATTGTTCTGGGGGGTTTTTTGTGTTTTTTTTTTTTTCCAGAATTCATTAGACCTCATTTTGTTTTGGCTTATGACCTTCAGGTGGATCTAAACCTACCCACGTATGTAGTCATAAAATATGTATACATTCACCGCATAATACAAGTAAATGTTTTTCTAGTCAATGTTGGTTTTTCCCAATCTTGCTTTTTTTTTTTTGTAGTAAACTTCTATGACTTTATTTGAGACAAACTACTGATGACATGTTATCGGGGAGCAAGATCTCAAATGCTGCCTTGTTCTTTTTTGTGTGTGTGTTTAAGCTGACTAATCCTATTTAGTAACCTGCATTCACACACATACAGCTCCACCTATATAATCTTTCATTGTCACAATTACTCTGATGGACCTAGGCCGTATTTTACAACTACCTTGGCTAAAATTGCTTAGCGATAGCTTACAAAAGAAGTGCTTTAATAAAGAACATTGACTTCTTTTAATATGATGACTGACTTAGCAAGGTGTTAGATCTATTAATTTACCTTCTCTAAAAAGTGCTTGTAATTTTATACAGGAAGACTGGGAGAGGAATAAAAGCTAATGATGCAATTCTAACAACGAAAACAGTGTGACGGACAATTTTGGAAAAGAGTATGCCCTCAAATAACAACTCTAAGACATTATTAGTTCTCCATAGGTAAGTGCCTACGTTGGGTTTTAATGTGTAAATTGGAGCTTTTCATTTTCCCGATTATGGATAATTTTCTGCTATATGCCTTATTATGCTATCAGGTTACAGAAACTTTTCCATTTCTTTCTTGTCTATTTATGCTGACAGAAAAATTTTTCTCCTCAATTTAGCTTTCAATACCATGGGTATTTCACACACCCCTCTTTTTAAAAAAAAAAACAGGGCAAACACATTAATTTTTTAAAAAATGACAGGACACTATTATTCAGAGAGATTTGGTGAGAGATTTGGTTAAACAGCAAACAGGGCTAACAGGTAGCAAACCCTTCAGATGAGTCAGGTAAATACAGCTTTTTAGGGAGGATCCTTTTGGGAGATTGGTTACCAAAGGGCAGGGCTAATGAGATGAAAACTAGCAGCCTCATTTCCCTTAAATATTATATTTGGATAAGACACCTTAGAAATATGTCTGGGAAGTTCAGTTCTCTAGGTAGTTCCACTTTACCTTAACTCCACTAGCTTTTACTTCAGTAGCAGTGTTTTTGTGGAAGACTTTGGGTTTTGGTCTTGTCAGTTTTGTCACTCACAGGATTAATGTATTTAACAATATGATGGAATTCTTTTAAATATTAGGGCTTAGTTTTGTGTGTTTTTTAAACCCTCACCCAAGGATACTTTTTTCCATTGCTTTTTCAGAGAGTGGAAGGAGAAACACCTTGATTGGTTGCCCCCCGCACGGGCCCCAACCAGGGCTGGGGTCGAGCCTGCAACTGAGGTAGGTGCCCTTGGCTGGAATCGAACCTGGGACCCTTCAGTCCACAGGCTGACCCTCTAACCACTGAGTCAAAACGGCTAGGGATAGGGCTGTTTTTATTTTACATTTACTTTCATTTCTCATTAATGCTTTCTTCCCTTCTGTTTACGTCTCCCGAGTTGTCTGACTTCCTTTTTATATTTCTGTGTTTTGCCATGCTTCCTCTTCTCTCTTCTGCTTCCTCAGAAGATCTTGCCAGTAGAAACTAATAAGGACTGTGTATTTCCAGAATAGTCTTTATACATTTATCTGGTATTTACCGAAGTATTACAAAAGTGGTAAAACTAAGCACTGACAGTGTTTTCCTCTGAGACTTCTAGGCTGGGGTCATATTTTTTGTCCCCTGAATAAGGCACCTAGACTATTTTATGTATTTCTCTTACATTACCTAAAATATCATGGCATTTCCCAAAGGGTTAGTCACCTGCGTGAGATTCACCTGGCTGCTGGTAAGAATGCATATCCATAGGCCTGACCCCAGACCTGTGGAGTCAGAATCTGGAGGAAGAAGCCAGGAATCTGGTTTTATTCCTCTCATGTGCTGAACTTTTTCCTGTGCCTTGGCCTGAATTTTCAATCACTGCCTGGATATACTTACCTGAATGTATTTTTATCCCATACTCACACAACACATCCAAAACTAAACCACCTATGGGCTGTTTCCAATTCTGTCCTCACGCCATTATCCCTGGAGTCATCTCTGGAATCACTCCTCTTCACATTCCATCATTTTTACTTCATCAGTTTGTCGGCCTTTGTACCAAGGACTGAGAAAGACAGTGATGAGCACAGACATGGGTCATGTCCTCAAGGGTTGCAAAGATTCTTTCATAGAGTAACTTACTCCTATAGATTCTTTTGTGTTTTTCTCAGGCTACTCCCTTTCCTTGTCAGCACCCTGATCTAAAATCTCACCACTTATGCTTGGACTGCTGTAATTTTTTCCTAATTAGTCTCTTTGCTCCTAATCTCCCATCTCTTCTGAAAGATTAATCTGCTGAAAGCTTAATCTTCAAAACACCACTTTGAATATAGTTTACCCCCACTTACTGTCTTCATTGTTCCTAATTGCTTACAGGCTATTTTCCAAAGCATATTCGAGGCCGTTTACAACCCACCCCACAAATGAATTTTTCCTGAATAAACTCTTTACCCTTATCAAATAGACATCTAAACTTAATGTAGGTATTTTTACTTATTTTTTGAGCTCATGACTTTAATCAAACTGATTGACCAGACCATACTTTTCTCTCTTAAGGCCTAACCTTCCCCCCACCAGCACAGCTGGCAGCAGCACTTGTTCTTGCTTCAGCTCCTGTGGTGATTCTGTTTTCCTCATTAAGCATTTTGCATGTGATCCTTGGTACTACTACTTCTTTACGTGCTTTTCTATTTCTTCAATTATATCATAAATTTCCTGGATATAGGAGCAATGTTTTATATGCTTCATTCACTTATGCACTCCATCAAAAAACTGAATGGCCATCGTGAACCAGTATGGTGCCATCTTTCATGGAGCTTACAATTTAGTTGGAAAGGGGTATTTTCAGCAAATAATTAAAATGAGATCAACTGCTTTATTCATCTGTTAGTCAAGAAATATTTGATAAGCAGCTATCACAGGCCAGGTATTGTTACATGCTGAGACTACGAAGTTGAAGCAGGTAGGCTGGTGGTGGTGGAGAACCATAAATAAACCACTAAAACGCAATGTTATAAGTGCAAACGAAATATCCTAGGCGCACATATGAAGGTGAAACTATCTCTGTCAAGGAGTATGGCAGGCTTCACATTTCAGGTGGGTTTTTGGGTTTGTTTTGCCCCCTTTTTTTTTTTGTATTTTCAGGTGGGTCTTGAAAGTGACTATGAACATGGGTTGGATCATGCAGTGTTCGTACAAGGAGAGTGGTTCTTGGAAAGCTGGTAAGGCCGTTCCTATATTATTCTGAGAAGAAACCCGAGCTGGGGATGGAGGGTGAGCAGCTAAGGCAGAGTCGAGGCG
The DNA here is from genome assembly GCF_964146895.1 of Miniopterus schreibersii. NCBI lineage: Eukaryota > Metazoa > Chordata > Mammalia > Chiroptera > Miniopteridae > Miniopterus > Miniopterus schreibersii. The sequence continues at coordinate 17,942,746 of NC_138119.1, read as the reverse complement.
GATGGCAGCCTCCTGGTGGCTCGCTGCCCGGGCCAACCGCTAGGTTTTGTTGCTGGGCCTTCATTCTAGGCCCTTCCCTGGCCCTCCTCCCTCAGCGTGGATAGATGTTACTAGGGAAAGGCTCTCCTTGCCCTACAGTGTTCAAAGCTCGTGAAAATTAAGTCAGGGGTCTTTTCCCTCTAGAATCATACCACGGTAACAGAAAAAATACCAGAAATCACCCAGTTCAGTTTCTAATTTACATCCCCGAGAATCTTAGGGATTCTCAAAAAGGCAAATGAAAATCCGTAATCAAGTCTTACTATTCCAACAAGCCTACCAGAAATCGCACATATTTTCTGGTGGTTTTAAAGGCCAGACGTCCTTGTTCTGTGCTAGAATTCTATCAGATCCACGTGAAACCGGGGTCTTGACTGAGCTGTGCTCTGCTTAAACACGTTTTCCCATCGTTGATACGGTTCATTTGGTAAATAATTTTTCCAAATGCAAGAGTGAGCTCACGGTCGAGCCCACAGACGTGGTAACATGAGCTACGACGTTTCCCACTCACGAAGCACTGCCGACGGGCTTCACCTTTCTTCCTCACGATCCTGTGCAACGGCTTCAAACGCCAGAGCCGGGAGTCCCTGCCTCGCAGCCCAGCGCTCCCTAACTGCTCGGAGGTCCTGGGTCCCTGCAGTGCGTCCCGGGCCACAGGGGCTTCAGTTCCCTCCTCGGAAGCACCTGTCGCGCCTCGGCCGCCGGTCACGCCGCCCGCCTCCTGCCGCCGCGGCCGCTCCCGCCCCAGTTCAGGAATGCGGCGCTCCGCACGCATGCGCGGCTCGGCGGCTGCCCCTGGGCCGGGAGGCGGGGATCCTGGGTAACCCAGGGCGTGCGGGCCCGGCCGCTTTCTGAGCGCGTCCCCTCCACCCACGCCGCCACCCCGACCACGCATTCCGCTCTCCTCCACCTCATCACCCATTAAGAGTGCCTGCCCCGCGGTACGTCACGAACGAAAACAGCTCTCCTAGAGGGCCGCGCGGGCCCCGAGGCCGCCGCCGTCACCGGAGGCGCGCCGTGCGTGTCTGAGCAGCGCCCGGGCGGCGTCTGAAGTCGTCTCCCCCGCCGCTCCCGCCCCTTCCGCCGCTCGCGCACGCGCACAGCCGGCCCTCGGCGCGCCCGGGTTGGCTGCGGCGGGGACGGCGGCGGCGGCGGCCTCCGGAGCGGTAGTGGTTTCCACTCTGCGTAATTAGTTTCCTCCGCCCCCTCCCGTCGGACGCTGTTGTGTGGTCGCCTTACAAAAAAAAATCAACTTTATTGTTCCTCAGCCCCACCTCCTGGCGCGGCGCGCGTCCTCAGGATGCACTGAGGCGGCGGCGGCGGGTCGCGGGCCCTCTCCTCCGAGAGCCCGGCCGGAGGGGAGGGAGTCACGATGTCCGGGAGCCGCCAGGCGGGGTCGGGCTCCGCCGGGACCAGCCCAGGCTCCTCGGCGGCCTCCTCGGTGACTTCCGCCTCCTCGTCCCTGTCCTCTTCGCCGTCGCCCCCTTCCGTGGCGGCTTCGGCGGCGGCGCTGGTATCCGGCGGGGCGGCCCAGGCCGCGGGCTCCGGCGGCCTCGGGGGCCCGGCGCGGCCTGTGCTGGTGGCGGCCGCCGTGTCCGGCAGCGGCGGCGGCGGCGGCGGCGGGGTGGTGTCCGCGGGCCTGTCCCGGCTCGGCTGCGGCGCCAGGCCCAGCGCCGGCGGCGGAGGGAGCAGCTCCAGCCCCGGCAGCGGCAGCAGGAAGCGACCTCTGCTCGTCCCGCTCTGCAACGGGCTCATCAACTCCTACGAGGACAAAAGCAACGACTTCGTCTGGTGGGTTTGAAGAGCATCACTGCTCGCTCCCGTCGCTCGGGTCTGAGCTGCTGCGCTCGGGCTGGTGGGTCGGGTGAGGTGGGCTGTTGGGTGCAGCAGGGGCGCTGGGGCTGAGACGGGGGAATGTCGGGGTCCCGAGACGGGGTGGGGTGCAGACGAGGTAAGTCCTGCGGTGGCGGTGGGGGGTGAAGGGAGTTTAGGGAATAAATAAGGGGGGGCGAGATGGAAAGGCAGTAAATGGGTGTGCGTAAAGGGAGAAAGCTGGGCGGGGAGGTCGGGCCTTGAATTTTCCGGCTCCCTGGTGAATTAATTAGGCTCCTACCGGCCCGATTGCTGGTCGAAGTGGATTCAACTTGTAAAGGGAGAGGGTTAAGCTTTTCGGGGATGCTGAGGGATGGAGCTGTGGGCCGGAGTTTGCTTCCTGAGAGTGTGGTGCGCGGTGCCCTACGCACGGGTGTGGATGTTGTAAGCAGCCGTGTTTCGTGTAGGCGCCCGTGGGGTGTGTGTATAAACAGCTCCCGTTTCGGGGGGCGGGCCCCTTTGAAATATGCTGTTGAGGCTCCTGTCGTAAAGAAAGTCTGTTTGCCCCCCCCCCCCCCCAAATTTTACTTCTCAATGTCTTGAAAGAGGGAACCACGTTTACTAAATCTCGCCGGGTGTCGGCTGTAGCTCGCACCCGCGCGCGGCGCCGGAGGCTGCGCCGAGCTGCTGACCCGCGGCGCTGGGCATCGCTCAGTCCGGCGTCTCCAGAGGCTCAGCTCTGTCGTCGTCGGTCGCGATGGAGGAGACAGCGGCCGGAGGTGGACGACGGAGCTGGCCCTTTGGTTGAGAGTGTTTTGGGATTTTCATTGGGTTTGTATCCAAAACAAACGGTCAGATTGGTAGAATTGTGGGAAAGGAATCGCGTTTGGGCGAGTGAGAATGGGTAGGATTTTGTGGTTTTTCTCCGGAGGAAATTGTATGTAGACTTAGAATATTAGTGATATAGGAAGTTGGCTTGCACGCTCTCATAGGGGAAGTTGATTCATTTTCAGGGCCAAAGATGATCTGAGTCGGTGTCATTACAGGGGTTTGAAGTGCCCGGGTCCATTTGTAGGTGGAATTTTTTCAATAAATACGGTTGGCCCTTGGCTCCGTGGTTTCCAATCTATAGATTGAACCGACGCTGAACAAAGACAGTGTTTCGCATACCTAAGGGCAGATAGGAGATACTGTTTTCGGTCCCTGATGAGTTGAGTCCACCTTGCCAAGGGCCAACCTTAGAGGTAGAAGTTATAAGTGGATTTTCAGCTGTGTAGGGGTTGGTGCCCCTAGCCCCGGTGTTATTCAAGGGTCAGCTGTAAATGTGATAGGAAGTTATTGATTAGACTTAATAATTTCTAGTTCTTGCAGTCAATAATGTCTTCATGTTTTTGCTTTTGTCTTAAATTTTTCTGGATTCCGAATTAATTTATTTTTAATTGAAACTGGCCTATAATTGCGATTGTTACTTATAAATAAATTACTTAAGTAGCTTATGATTGGGTCTAAAGGTGTTTGGGGTCATACTCAATAGAGAGCGCCATATGATAAAGTAGAAGCTAATGGAACAAAGTGAGGGTTTGCAGGATTCAGTTGTCTTATTGATTGATTGAATGATTTTAGAGAGAGAGGAAGAGAGACAGACAGACATTGATTTTTGCTCCACTTATTCATGCACTCACTGATTGATTCTCGATTGTGCCCTGACTGGGAATCGAACCAATTATATCTTTTTAGGCACCGTTTGCATTTCAGTTTTCTGTAGGCTAAAAGAAAACATGCCAGCATTCGTGTAAGTACACTAAAATAGTGTAAAAGATGTGAGAAGTAAGGGAATCAGGTATTCATTCAGCAGGTATTTATTTGGCACTCACTGTCTGCCAGGCACCATATGAGTTTCACTGTATTTACTACAGGCTATTTTATAGGAAATTGAGAGTGATGGGGGAGTATAAGTAGCTGGCACTTTTTTTAGGGGTAAGGTTATTTTTGGTGAAGTTGACTATTTAGAAGAATTCATTAATGGGAACCTAGTTTCCTGATTCTCAAGCTAGATTTGATTTTGCCAATCTTTTGGGGTAGAAAGATATGGATTAGGCAAGGCTCAAGGAATCCTTTTCATTTCTAATTGACTCTGGGTATGGTTGGTCTTGTATGCTTCAAGGTCAAACTGAACCAATCTCAATTACTCCATGCTTTTACATCTAAATGAGGTTGAAGTTTGAATAATGATGATACTTTCTTATTCATTACATTTTAAAGATGTTTATACTTCACATTGCATTTTATCCTTAGAGAAATTCTGTGAAGTTATATAGACTTCCAATTTTAATACAATACTAATGTAATTATATTTTGATTTCAGAGAGAGGAAGGAAGGTGGAAAGAGAGAGAGAAACATCAGTCTCCTGGTTCATGGTTCTGCACTCAGCCACTGAGCCATGCTAGCTGGGCTAATTATATTTCTATTGAGGTACAAAGAAGTTATGTAACTTTGTTTCAAATTGGACGGCTAAGGGACAAAATCAGAACTCAGATCTCCCAGTTCTGGACTTAGTGCTTTCTTTGTATGGAATTAGAAGACTCCAGACCCACAGGTTTGAGTACAAGTATTTAGCCTAGTGGTAGATTGGAGGGAAACAGTTGTTTCATAATCACATGAGATAAATGGTTTTAATCCCTAATCGGTCCCTCCCCCTCCCTGTCAGCCTGCTCACATCCTCAGAGGACGCATCAGAATTGAGGCTGGAGCAAGGCAATGTAGTTTTCAAAAGCTCCCCTGGTGATGATGACTTATTGTCTTCTTGAGAACATTCGAATTAAAGTCGAATGCTTAATTTTCAGTAACACATATTGGCTTGCCTAGACTTATATCATATATAAAAATAAGTTTATGTTTAATTGCAGAATTGATGAACATTTTAGGGATTTATAGTTTTCACTTTAATATTTTCTTTCTCACAAAGGATCGAAAGTACCTATTAAATTGCAAGTACTTCTAAGTGATTTTATAGATAGAGAATGTATAGTACAGGAGAGAGTAGTATTTAACTTGAAGTTGGGAAGATCTTTGACATTCAAAGGAAATCTTTGTTTCTTTGATTTTTCAAATGTTTCTTCATGATCCATTTAACTAAAATTACTTGAGTCTAGCCTGTATTTGAAAGATGACTTCTTATTTTATCATGGTACTACTTACTGCCTTTGCATTAGCTTTTCGACTGCCTGAAATGCTTTTTTATACCTCTGCAAGGCCCAGTTATTCTCTTAAGTTGCAGCAGAAATAAGTGTTTTTAAGTAGATAGTAAGCCCCTTGTGGGAAGGGTTAACTCTAATCATCTGTCTGATAGGAAGTAGGTAGGATCTACATTAAATAGACCTACCATTTATGAAATCTGTCACTGCCTCTGAGTCAAACTATTAATAATAGACTATCCTGAAGGCTCTCACGCTTAATGCAAAGAAAGACTTTTTAATAATTGTGTCATATCCTGGCATCATTGCTTTACTTAGGTGTTAAATACTCTTCTGAATTCAGATGTTATCTCACTGCATTGCACCCTAGGCAGCCATTACCTATAAATCACACTTAGCACTAAAGATGAAACCTGGACCATTCTTGCTTCTATGTTTTCCAAACCATTAAAAAGTGTTTTTAGGAGATGTTAAAGCATATTCAACTGCTGAAATAAACTAGAATTCATCAGATTGTTATTATAGCAGCATCAGTCAAGCACTTCCTTGAATCTGCAAAACAAAACTTGGCCCTGGCTAGTGTGGCTCCTTTGGTTGGAGCATGGTCCTTTACACAAAAAGGTTGCAGGGTTCCATTCTGGGTCAGGGCACATGCCCAGGTTTTGGGTTCAATCCCTGGTAGGGGTGAGTTTGGGAGGCAGTCTATTGAGGAGGTGTCTCTCTCACCTTGTTGTTTCTCTCTCCTCCCACCCCTCTCCCCACTTTACCCTTTCTCCCCCCCTTTCCTTCCTCTCTCAATTAAAAAAAACTAAAAACAAAACTTTTTTTAAAAAAATTTGTTTTTATTGTTGAGGGTATTACATTTGCCCCCCCCCACACCTCTTTGCTCCCCTTGCCCAGCTCCTGCCCCACCCCAGGCCATTATTGCGCTATTGTCTGTGTCCCTAGCCTATGCATATATGCACATAAATTCTTTGGTTAATCTCTTCCTGCACCCACCCCGCACTTTACCTCTGAGATCTGTCAGTCTGTTCCATGCTTCCATGTCCTGGACCTGTTTATTTGTCAGTTTATTTTATTCATTAAAAACAAAACAAAGCAACAGAAAAAACCCACCTTGATTCTTTTGCTTTATAATACATGTGTTGTTTGGATGACGATGGTAATGAAAGGTACTTTGCAGAATTTGTCAAATCATAGCAGTTCATTATGGTCCTTTTGTCAGTGTCAACACAAGATTTAGGTGCATCAGATGGCAGAGAAAATGAATGAAGATCATGAAGCAGGATATAAATACTATTATTAACTTGAATTCTGGTCTATAAATTGAGAGGGAGGTACTTGTGGAGTAGTTTATTACCAAAGAATGTACTGATTGAAGGCTACCTTTTCCCTTTACGAACCTTTCTTGATAATGAACCAACATTCTTTAGTTAACCCTATTCCACCTAAGAATTGGTAAAATAACTACAACCTTAAACTCTGTTGCTTATTTTTTCTCCTTGCATGCTCAAGTTTGTGCTTGATGGTGATTTCTTTCTGTTTTAAGTTTAGCCTGCAACCCTTTTCCCTCAAAGCTTTAGCTTGGGAGGAAGGCTTTGACAGTCATTCTTCTTTTTCCTGTTAAAATTTGTATTGTGTGAAATTAAAATGATTCTTAAATTCTTGACTTGTTTTTAACATGTGTCATCTCCCCATCTTTGCCTCTCACCTTGCTTGTTCTTTGCCCTGCCTTTTCTCACGTATGCATGTGTCAGGTTCTGTTTGTATAGTCCCTACCATCTCAAATAATACTGTCATTGGGCAACATGTTTTCTCTTCATATTCTCATATATAAAAGTTAACTGTCCTTTCATTTTTCAAAATTAAGTTTAATGAACTGATTTTTGTCTCTGTTTTTATGTAGAGAGAAAGGTGGATTATAATAGATGATCTGATTTCAGTTTGTATTTCTGGTATCTTTGGGGGTCCATCCTTCTCTCTTCCTAATCTGTGTGGTTTGGGGTGGGTGCTCTTTGTCCCCACATTCAGAGCTGGAACACATGATCCTAGGCCCAAGTAATCTAGTGTATTTGAATCCTCTGCCCTCAGTATTAGTTCAAGGATGAGCATTTGGCTCAAACAGAAATAATGAGACAAACTGGATTAAGTAAAAATTACAGATAACTGTTTGGGGACTTTTTTATAGATACTTGAAACTCAAAGGTCGTAAGTGCGAAGTCCACTCTAAAGTGAAGATTGAATGTGCTATACTAACAATTGGTTCGGTATATTAATAATAATAGTATGTGCTCTCATGTAAGCTGTTGTTATTTGCCAGGCCTATTTTAAAGGTTTAACTTACTCATTGCAACAACTGTTTGATACAGATACTTTTATAATTCCCACTTTAATAGATGAGGAAATGAGGGTTAGAGAGATTATGTTACTTGTCTCAGTTCATACAGTTAATAATGGTGGTATCAATATTTATATTCAGACATTATGGCTCAGGGCCCAGGTTCTTTTTTTTTTTTAAATATATCTTTATTGACTTCAAAGAGAGGAAGGGAGAGAGAGGGAGATAGAAACATCAATGATGAGAGAGTCATTGATCGTCTGCCTCCTGCACACCCCTGACTGGGGATTGAGCCCACAACCTGGGCATGTGCCCTGACCGGGAATTGAACCGCGATCTCCTGAATCCTAGGTCGATGCTCAACTGTTGAGCCACACCCGGCCAGGCCCTGGTTCTTAACCATTATGCTACCTTGCCTTTATTTAGAGGCTGGAGATTTTGTTTAAAATCAGCTTTATTAAGATATAATTTGCAGCCAGGCCGGGCGTGGCTCAGTGGTTGAGCGTTGACTTAGGATCCAGGTGATCAGGGTTCGATTCCTGGTCAGGGCACATGCCCGGGTTGTGGGCTGCAGCCGATCAGTGACTCTCTCATCATTGATGTTTCTGTCTCTCTCTCTCCCTCTCCCTTCCTCTCTCTGAAATCAATAAAGATATATTTTAAAAAAAAAAGATATGATTTGCATACCATAGAACATACCAGTTATAAGTGTATACAGTGTTTTGACAAATGAATACATCTGTGTAACCACTACTCTAATCAAGATATAAAACATTTTCATCACCAGAAAGTTTACTTGCACTCTGTCTTCTAACCTTACCTTTGACACCTGGCAACCAGTGACCTGATCTGTTTTCTGTCACTGTAGTTTTGCCTTTTCTAGGATTTTATTAATGGAATCATTCAGTACATTGTCTTTTGTGTCTGACTTCTTTCATTTGCCATAATATTTTTGAGATTCACATTAAACCATAGTAAATGTATACATAGGTGTGTATGTACTTATGTGCATAAATGTGGTTATTTTTTAACTGATCATGTGGAGTTTTACTCTGGTCGTATATGAGTAGTATTCAGCAGTGGATTTGAAGAAAGCCCTGTATAGATTTGTAGAATTCTTTGTCCTTATAGCTCCTTCCTCTGGTGTCCTGTCCTGTAAATTCTTTTCCCTTTACCTTTCTGGGCCTGTGAATCTCTCTGTGACAACAGAAAACTGGTCTGTGATGGTGCTCACTTACTTGTTCATCTTCCCTCAAAAATATCAGTACGGTGTTGCTTAGAGTCTGGTGTCTGAAAGCAGTGGTTTCATTTACCCTCCTCCCCAGTTTTCTAAGTGTATGTAGAAAGAACATATGTCTGCTTGCAGTTAAATTTTAACCTCAAGAGAACTGTGAGTTTTGTGTTTCACTTTGTCCATTGGCCCATCCAAGGCTCCTTTCTTGCTTTGTTTTACTTTGTTATATTTCTTTTATTTTGAATTGAACACTTTTTCTTCAACACTTTGGCATCTCTGAAAATTGGATTATGTGTTACAGATGATGAAATTTAAAAAAACTTCTGTGGGTTAACTGGCCATTGGATATAGTAGCCATCGTTTCATGCAGGTGTGTGAATGTAGAAAATGCCTGCCTCAAAACTTGAATATAGGTGTCAGCAGATTGGAAGAAATTCTCTGAGACAATTGTGAATTACTGTTTTATTCCTTATGAACTAAATGTTTGTTATGTGGGAGTGAGGGGTGGAGGAGATTCTGGGATGTGGTGAATTAGACATGCTTAGCAACATTCCTAAAGCTGGAGTCAGATGTAGTTTAGCTGGCTGAATGTAAACCTGGCTTAAGATACCAATACCAATCAATGGCTTTTAGTTCTATTATATATTCTCTTAATAAATGCTACTTCACCAAAGTAATGGAAAATATTGTGTGGGAAAATCTGGATATCAGTGAGTTAGTCAAATATTGATTTAGAGAAGTTAGACACCGAAGAATGAGAATTTGCAGGAAAATCCTAATTTTCCTGCAAATCCTAATTATGTGTGTATACGTACATATATGTTTTTCTCGTAAAAGTAATACATGATAAAACTGTTTAAGTCTAAAAGAGCTTTGTAGAGAAGCATAAAATAAAACTCCTAACTGGCAGGAAAATATGATGATAGGTTAATTAGTAGAGTTGCTTCTTATTTAGAAGTATGCAACGGTAAATTGTATTGTTGGTGACATTTTTAGCCCCTAGTGAGTAAGGGACTGCACCCCCCCACACTTCAGTTATCCTTGTCTCCTGGCTTTCTGTTCCGTTGTGATTTATGCATGTCTTTGAATGTGTGTATCCCTGCGAAATGCGTATTTTACATGTTTTAAATGTATATAAGTTGTATCATGCCACAGATCTCATTTCATTTCTATTTTCACTTGACAAAACATTTAGCTATGTTCTGTGTACCTTTGGTTCATTCCTCATGACTGTTGCATGATGTTTTATAGTATGTATCCAAGTGTATTTTACTTCTCCATTCTAGTAATTGTGAGCATAAGGCTGCTTCTAATTCCCTGTCACAATAAGTACCTGGCTTGTTACAAGTATTCTCATACACATTCCAGGCAAATGTGGGTGTTTTTCTTGGCTGTACACATACACACACACAGCCACATATATATGCACATAAATGCATATACACCTATGTATATGTTTACATATATATACACATACATATACTCAGGGATAAGTAGATGTACTGTATATATCTGTATTTAAATATAATCTCAAGAGTGGGATTACAGGGGTATGTGCCCTGACCGGGAATCAAACCCACCACCTTCTGGTGTATGGGATGACACTCCAGCCAACTGATCCACAGTTGCTAGGTCAGGGAAAATTGTTTGTTTGGTTTTTTTATAATGCTATGCATTTTTTTCTGATAGTGTGCCTTCTGAGATTAGTAACTATCATTTGTTGGCCAGAACTACGTCATAGTTGTAGGACTTGGTATTTAACTCATAGTGTCTGGAAGTAGTATACAGTTATGGTTAAGATCATGGACCTAAGTTTGAACATCTCTGTACCTCAACTTTTTCATCTATAAAATGGGTCCAGTAATAAGTACCTGCCAACACTGTGTTGTTGAAAGGAATAAATGGGTTAATAAATGTCATTGTTTTAATGGATATAGATTGTTCTATTTTAAATATTAGCTATCATTACCATCTTCATTACCTGGAAGAGTTATTGAAATTAGAATTGTAAATTTATCACTCAAGGAATTAGTTTTCTTTGAGATGGGAAATAAAAGAGCAATTGTGAATTAGTAGGTCTGGGTAGTTGTTTTTGAATGTGGATGATCAAAGAAGATGATAGAGCTTTCTTAAGGACTCTTGTGATTGTATTGCACCGTTCACAATTATGGGTGAGTTCAAGTATTGAATTAATATACTTACTTAATTCACTATAGAGCTTGATGACCCTTAGGGCCATCTTGAACAAATTGTCATTTCACCTGCAATCCCCTGAAGTTTATTCAGCTCAATAGACATTTCATCTCTTATTGATAGGATGTTTGGAGACTTAGCTGTGTATGGAAGTAGGATTTTGTTGTATTGTTGCTCGCCTTTTCCAATTTGAAATCACTCTACTTTAAAAAAAAATGTCAATTATTTTTCTGTTTTCTTTTTAGCCCTATCTGCTTTGATATGATCGAGGAAGCATACATGACGAAATGTGGCCACAGCTTTTGGTAAGATGATTTTATTTAGCAAATTGTCTTTTGGCAGTCTTAAACTTGTGTGTAAATATAGTCAGTGAGAGGTTATTTTTTTAAAACTAATTTTGGTTATCTTGTAATCATATTATTTCTTTGGCTGATCTTTACAGGTTCTTTGGCTCAAGGCAATAAGCATATGGTTGGTGCATTGTATCTGTGAAATACTTAGATTTACCATAGGCCTTACAGGTGGATTTTAAAACATTTGGGTTTATTAATTGTTAAAGAGCTATCTTAGAAAATTGGGGTGGTGGTGCTGGGTAATCAGGATGAAGCACCTATACGTCACTTGTGGGGATAGGTATGAGGCCCAGTAAAGCAGGCTAGAAGGACATTGGGAAAGATATAGAGGATTAAAAAGTTCTGTGTTCTCTTCTTTAATACTTTTCTCAGTGTCATTAATATGTATATATTTAAAAAATTTTAGTTGTGGTAAAATACATATAATAAAAGTTACCATCTTAACCATTTTTAAGTTGAGTAACGTTAAGAACATGCACATTGTTGCTCAGTCAATCTCTAGACCTTTTTCTTGAAAAACAGGAACTGTATACCCATTAAACAACTCCTTATTTTTTCTTTCCCCAGCCTCTCTGTCAGTTGCCATTTAACTTTCTGTTTCTGTAAATTTGACTATTCTAAACCTCATATAGCTGGAATCAAATAGTATTTGTCCTTTTTGTGACTGCTTATTTTACTTAGAATAATGTCCTCAAGTTTCATCCATATTATAGCATGTGTCAAAATTTCCTTTTTAAGGCTGAATAATAATATTCCATTGCATGTATATATTTTGTTTGTCTATTCATCTGTCAGTGGACACTTGGGTTGCTTCTACCTCTTAACCATTGTTAATAATGCTGCTTTGAACATTGATGTATAAATATCTCCTTGAGACCCTGTTTTCCGTTCCTTTGGTTATATATTCAGAATTGGAATTGCTGGATCGTAGGTAATACTATGATTAATTTTTTTTTGAGGATCAGCCACACCGTTTTCTATAGCTGCTGTACTATTTTACATCTCCACTAACAGTGCACAAGAGTTCCACTTTTTCCACATCCTTACCAACACTTGTTATTTTCTGCCTTTTAAAAAAAATAGTAGCAGTCCAAATCGGTATGTAATCTGTGAATGTGTAATTTGTTTATTTTTTGTTTTGGGGTGGTGTATTCTGCTTGCAATCAATCATCTCCATAAATTATTTACACTATTGGTATATTACTTTAGCCTTAGTATTTTTGTTGTGTTCTAATTGTCATTATATTCTACTTCATGTTGGAGTTAGAGCCATAATTTTATACTGGAGTTGAATATGGTTTCTGTTAGGTTATTAATACATTAGTCAAGAATCTGGAGTCTGAGGCTTCACTGATAGGTATGTCCAATCTGCCAGTCATTTAAAAAGTAGTTTAGAATAAAAATCGCTTTCTTAGCTAACATTATTATGTTTCATGAATCACTTTCTGCTCTATGCTGCTATTGAAATTCTGGTCATGTGGATCTTGCTTCCAGGCTGAGACATGTATGGTCTTGGTCTTCTCAGGTAGATGATTTAGCAGGAGTGTTCTCTTTGGCCCATGAATTGATTCAGCACCTTAGCATTCCATAGGAAACCATGTACTTCTCTTAGAGACTTTGGATTTTGATCATTCTAGAACATTTAGATAGAACAGGTGATTTATATAGAACAGGCTTTCTCAGCTTTGGTAGTATCGACATACTAAACCAGATAATTCTTTGTTCTGGGTGACTACCATGGGTATTGTAGATTGTTTAGTAGTGTCCCTGGCCTCTAACCAATAGCAACCCCTGTCCCCTCATTCATGACAACCAAAAATGTCTCCAGACATTGCCTGATATCCCTTAGGGGACAAAATTGCCCTCAGTTGAGAACTATTGAGATAGAGCTAAAAGAGCAAGCTCTTGAAGTTTGCAGACCAGGGTTCTAGCTCCGGCTTTAAAGCTTATCTTACCTTTGTCAAGTCACTCAACCTCTCTCTTCTGCTGCTGCTCACTACCCCTCCCCCATCCTCTTCCTCCTTCTTCACCTCTTCTTTCACAGATTTGAAGGTGTTGGAGTGTGAAACAGACTGTTAAGTGAGGCTTTAATTTTTCCTGACTGCCCTCTAACTTCTGTGTTCACTTTGGCATTTAAAAAATGTGTGGAAGAGTCTGCTGAATCAGTTCAGTAATCTTGCTTGATTATGTGGTGAAGTGTTATCAATTACTGATTGGCTTTATAACTAGACAGGGCTGGCCTCTTCAGTGAGTCCTATAATCTTCATGGTGTGTCTGTGTCATTGGAAAGCTTCAGTGTGGGGTTTTTTTTCAATTACAGATTGCATTCAATATTATATATTAGTTTCAGGTGTATTGCATAGTGATTAGACATGTAATTTACAAAGCGATCCCCTCCATAAGTCTAGTCTTTGGTTTCTTAAGTATCTGTTTTCCCCCTTCAAATAAAAATAGTTTAAACTTACTCCTTGTTACAATTCAAGTTATGTTACACCCTGATGTGAATGTGTTTTAAAGTATCTACTAACGAGCAGCTTTTGGTTGGATAGAGACTACAGCTTTGCAGGAGCTAATAAACCTGGAGGTCCTCATTCCCATTGTCAGGCTTGCTACGCTGTGAAACACTTCTGCACTTTGTTTAAAGCAAAAGCTCATAATTATTTACCCTATCCTAACATGTGAGACCTTTGAAACTTCAATTAACAGTAGCCTGTTGTATCAACTCTTTGCTAATTTGAACCCTGGCTGGTAATCTGGAGCAAGAAGTGTACCACTTCAAGTCTCCATCCAAATTATTAGCATTAAATTGAATTAGACTACATTAACTGTTTATCCCTTGTCCTGCTTATAAATGATGGTAACTCTTTGCTACTAATAGGTTGGAGACAATGTAACAGGAACTTCTTTCACTTTATTCATTCCCACTTGACAGTGAACCTGCGATTAGCTGTAGCATAACTGAAATTCAATAATAAAAATTCTGGCTTCTATATGATACAGAAATAAGGATTGCTCTCTCTCTTTGTCCCTTTACTGCCTCTAGCTTGTCCACTGCACCTTACTTCTCAGACCTCATGTCTATCAAGTCCTCATTTACTATTTTGCTTCATTAAAAATAAGTTGTAATTCACAGATTCCCTCAGTGTTGTCATCTTCCAACATATTCTCTCAAACCTGGGTGCCAGCTTGCCTTTGGGGACTTTTGACTAATTCATCATCTTGCACCTTGCTATTAGTCTTTCTTTATTCCTGGTCACTATATATGACCACTGTTTCTGATTTGTCTTTGCTATTCTTGTTATAGTCCCTTCTAGAATTTTATGATTAGTCGCAATTTTCTACTTTTATTTATCTCTCTTTACACGGACAGAAAAAAAAATCATATTTTGCAAATAGACATATACTTGATAGAAGAAACGGCAGCCATATGTAGCTATAGAGAAATATTCATTTTCTATTATCAGATATATACTTAACAGAGGACACAGGCATCCTTTTATATCAGCACATTGTAGTACTGAATAGTTTTTTTTGAGAGTTGCAGTGTAGCTCAGTTGGGCATCACCCCATGCACCAAAAGGTTGGATTCCCTTTCAAGGCACATGCCTGGGTTGCAGGTTTGATCCCTGGTAGGAGGCGTTCAGGAGGCAGCTGATTGATGTTCATTTCTCATATTACTCTTTCTCTCCCTCTCCCTCCCCCTTTCTCTAAAAATCAATAAATATATATTTTAAAGGTTGCAGTGTGAGTAGCTATTGAAAATTGCTCAGGTTTGGTTGAATAATATTTTAAAAGTTTTTTATTATAAGAAAATACACAATTGTAAAAAGCCTAACATTACAGAAATTTATAAGGTAAGAAAGAAAAAATGTTTTGTAATAACATTTCTTCAGGTATAACTATTATTAGTAATTTTTCATGGCCATACTTACATATTATAATGTGTTTTTTATTGGCTATATACAGTACATTGGATTGATATTTACAAATTTGTTTAGTCAATTTCCTAGTATTTTGATTGCTTCTAATTCATTTTGTTATTTACAGATAACTTTGAGTTGAACACATGTCTACATATGTATTTCTGCTTATTTCCTTAGGATAAATTCCTAGAAGTAAAATCGCTACATCAAAGGGGATGTACATACAGCCTTAAGGTTTTTCATGTAATTTGCCTTCTAAAAAGTGGCAGTTACATTTCCTGCAACAGTACATGAGATTGTTCATATCCACATGTACTCCGTAACTTTGACACTGTTTTCTTTATTTTTCCATTTTAATTGGTAGAAACTAGAATATAATTTTAAATCAGTTTTTCATCCTAGTGAAGGTGATGGTTTACTCATGCTTATTGACTAATTTCTATCATGTTGATTTTTCTGTTTTTCCCTTCTTTTCTTTTTTTTTTTTTTAATTTGAATGAGCTCTTTTTGTATTTAAGGATATTAACACTCCAGGAACACAGATAGTCTGCTTAATTAAATCATAGGCAGTTGCTTTTCATGGTGTTGTAATATACTATTTAAATTGCATAAACTTAAAAGTTAGTACATCTTATTAAATTTTATATTTAGTAGATTTGCTACTTTTCAATAACTTGTATACTGTTGTCTAATAAATACCCTGTGTATCTTCTTTAAGATGTAAAAATATAGGCTGAAATAAATTGGATAACCTTTTGATTACTTATGTTGAAAATGAGGAATAGAAAACTAATAGGCATTATTATGTGACCAGTTTATTAATCTATCACTGACTTAATCAAACCTATTTTATTTTTTCTCTGCTAATAGCTACAAATGTATTCATCAGAGTTTGGAGGATAATAATAGATGTCCCAAGTGTAACTATGTTGTGGATAATATTGACCATCTGTATCCTAATTTCTTAGGTGAGTCTTTGGAATGATTTTTTATATTTTAAATATTCTTTCTCCCAAAGTGTATGCTAGCACTAATTTATTCAGAAAACATAGCTTAGAGTAAGCAAGTCTCTCTTTCCTACTCACCAGCTGCTTTCCCCAGTCTTATCTGGGTTGTGACAGATTCCACACCATATCATATTATTTTTAAGTTTCTTTAAAAAAATTTGATTCACACAACTCTTAGATTCTTAGATAGATGGCTGGACAGAATGTGAGGCTAAAGGAGAATGCAAGATGTTTAGAATACTTGTCTCTATATAGTGTTGTGCATTCCTGCTGTTTCTGCTTCAGGGGTAGAAGTGAGAAACAATGGAAGAAAGGGTTAGTATAGAGGGGGAAAGGCAACAAACACCCTTTTGGGTATGAGAGTCTGTGACCCCGGAGGCAATAGAAAAGTAAGAACTGGGGAGGGAAGACATGGATGTAGAACTTTTAAGAGGGGGATGGTAGCTGGGGAAGAGAGACAATATAGGGAACCCTTAGAATAAATGATAAATGGTTGATAATCATCTAGTCAGAGACAGATTGTGATTATCTAAAAATTCTACATGTTCAAAAGCCTAAAATATTGTAGGAAACCTTTAGATTGGATTTTTAGGAATGAAGATTATTTTTCAGATCTGCCAGGCATGAAGTAGGGTGTTACTGGGTATATTTGTCAAAAAGGCGAATTCTTCATTATAAACGGTTACATTCTCAGAGTTAGGGTGTGAGATTTACTTGTATATTAGATTCTGACCTGCCATTGCTTCACTTGCAGTTTGACTTTCTCAGCTCAAATGCTAGTTTATAATCAACCATGAATTTGAACCTTTTTAGCTGTGGCTTTTGTTTCTACCTCTGCTCCAAACTTGCATTGGCCACGATCCTTACTATTTTCTCTTTTCATTACAATTCAGTATTTTTTCATTAAGGCAAATCACTGGATGATTGCACAGCAGAAAGGAACCTTGGAGGAAATAATGTGAAGATTTTCTGTTGGAATAACAAGTTCTTCTACATAGATAAAGTTTTATGATAAATTTGTAGCAGGAGTGTAGGAAATGAGGAAACACTGAGTGGTTTGATACTCTGCAGGACTGGACTTCATGGGCCAGGTTAAATAAAAGGGAGAGCAACGAACCCTTTGTTCCTCAACTCAGATTGGTGCTGCTGTGAGCTCTAGAATCACTTTTCTGTCAGTTGCATAGCTTTGGAAAACAATTTCTTTCGGAACAGTTAAGTGTAGAAAGGAATCTAAAGTTCTAAAAATTTTGATATTTACTAAATTTTTCAAGCACCGTTTTCCTTAATGAGTCCACAAGTTAGAAATTCTGTTATGTGAGTTTCTAAATGGAGAGAGAGAGAGGTACTACACTATACACTAGCATGGAAGGAATATAAATAAGTTTATACTATATATGTGTGTGTTTATATGTATTCACTAGTGAACAGTGAAATCACAATTACTGATTTTTCTAAGCTAGAAATTATCTTGGTGATGATATAATTTTTAACCTCTTTTTATGGATAAAAAATTTTGGTTTTGGGTAATTGCAGGGTAAGTATTTTTAAAATCTTTTAATCATAGTGCAGCTTCCAACAATATTTTATATGTCAACTGTGGAACATTTCATCCTGATACATCTATTTGTTTTTCTGCCCATCTTCATTCTTTACCTTTGTATAGTGATGGTGAAATCCTTAGGTTTCCTCACAGTAGGTAAATCAGGATTATATTTCTTGTGCACTCAGGGTACCACTGAGATCTGTTTCTAAAATGGAATACCACTTGGGTTTTTTTCTATACTGTAAAGCTCTTCTAAGTTATTTACTTCCATTGCTTCATCTTGAGGTTATATGATTTGTTTGATGCTTGTACTTTTGGGTTGGGGTAAGAAGACCCTGAACCTTTTAAAGTAATTTTAGATTCCTTCCTGAGCATGGTAAAATAACTATATGTTATATGATTCTGAAATATTCTGAGTAGCCTTGCACCATTTTTTTGATTGATTTTGGACCCTTCACTTTTAATGCTATACACCTGAGTCATGGGTAGAGGGCTGGACTACACATTTTCTATAGCAGTAGTCTTCAAACCTTTTTGCTTGGATGACGCATATAAAAATTCTGAAAAATTATGTACTTCCTCACACATTGATGCCAGGTTTTAAATAGCATCCACAATTTTTCATTATAAGTTTAAGTGGATGTAAAGTAATGTAATTTTAGGAGTACTGTAAATAGTTATCTATAAATACAACTCTCATTTCTTTTTCAGATGTATTCTGTGAAATCTGAATATCATAGTGATGTAATACTTATTGATTTGAAAATAGACACTTTAATTATCAATGTGAAATTTATTCATTCCTTTTCTGTTTGAATTAAGCAGAATTCTATCTAAATTGCATATTGCCCACATAATTATATCGTTTATATTAATGTATTTTCATGCTTGAAATTCATATTGATCTACCTGTAATACTTTTCTGTAACAGAAATGTATGTAAATAAAAAATTATAGATTTAGAAGTTTCTTTTGAACGTAATTTGCTATTAAGTATTAAACTTAAATATTTTGGGGTGTTATTGTAATTAGTAGTATGCAATTGATCAAACAAATACTTACAAATTTTATAAAGTATTAAACAATAAAAATTTATTGTAAATATGCTACTTAATGTTTGACGGTGCCCTTCTCAGTTAGTGCCAGTGCCATTGCTGGTTATTACTAGGACGAGGCTTCAGTTTCATATGTGTTCTTTTTATTATTTATTTATTCAGGATCATTACAGTGTTTTAAATTGACATATAATATTGTGTAAGTTTAAGATTTTTCTCCTTTTTATTTTTAAAAGTGTAAGTCTTGAGAAACTTTGCTTTAGGTTGATGGGGATTGAATGAATTTTGTTACTGTGATTTCACTCATTTCTTTAACCACCTTCTGAATTATGTGCTGAAACAACAGCACTTACTGATTTATTGTCAGAGAATTTGTTAATGCTCTATTAGTTAACAGGTTAAGTCCTTCCTTCTGTTTTAATGAAAGCAAAGAATTGGAAGCCAGACACAAAAAGAATTTGGTTTTCTGTTCATTAGAGTCATATACTTTTTGTCAAGACATATTTTTTCCTTTCCTGCCATAACTACTACACTGCAGTTCCTCCTTCTATGACTCCTTCCCCCTTCGTCTACCTTCCACAGCATTCTCTCTCCCTCCTACCAACTCCCTCCCACCTCCTCAGCGGCACACTCTCTCTTCTCCTTTCCACCCTTCTGGGTCTTGAGAGCTTTCAGAGCTCTCTCCTGACCTTGCGGCTCATGTGGGGTGAGGGCTTGGGTGGCAGTGCCTCCTCCACCCTCCCTCTCCTGCAGTTCTGTGATTGCTCTCCTCCACTTTGCCAAGGCCTGCTCTCTAGTCTCCCCATTCCTTCGTGGTACAAGATCACTTCAGCTGCCTCTTCCTTTCCCTCTCTCTCTCTCTCACTGTCTCTCTCTCTCTCTCTTTCCCTCTCTCCCCCTCTCTCTCTCCTTGCTTCCCCTGTATATAAAATTTGTAAATTAATTTTAAAATCTTCCTAATGAATGAACCTCTTTTTAAAGTAAAGGCCAATGTGTATGCAAAGTTTAAAATCTCTATTTTTTTTTTTTTAAAGTAGCTAATGCATGTAACATCCTTACTATTGCCAGGCACTGTCCTAAGTGCTTTATGTGTGTTAACTCATTTAATTCTCAGTTCTATAAGGTAGGCACTGTTGTCATCTTCATTCCTCAGGTGAGGAAAGTAAGGCAGAATTTAACTATGTAAAAGTTTCACAGCTAGTAAGTGGCAGAATTGGGATTTGGTCCTAAGCAGTGTGGCTCAAGAGTCTGTGCTTTTACTACACTATCCTGCATCTAAAAAGAGTTGCTAAAATGGAAAATTTAAAAAAGAAATGCATTGTTTGTGCTTAGTACTATGGCTGTTATAAGAATCCAAAGAATTATAATTATGAATATAGACTGTCTTTCAGTTTCAGTGGTATATGAGATATCTTGGTAACATGCAATGTAGTATATACATGTAAAGTATTAAAATTATTTAAGTCATATTTTTATTTAAATGATTAATTCTGTAACTGAAACATTAAGCTCTTATTTATATATCCTGTTTATTCCCAGTACTACATTATTTCAAGCTTTCTCTTTTATCTTCCCTGGATTATGGTGATAACTTTACTTGTGAGATACATACCAGGCTCTTCAGAATCAGGCTTCAGTCTATATTTCCTCTTAGTTCTTAGCTCCTGTTAATCATTAACAGAATCACTGTGACCCTGTGTTCAGCCATATTGATTTTAAATCATTTTATCTCCTGCTGTTTTATGACTTTGCCCCTTGCCGCCTCCTCCCCCATCTGAATTCTTTTCCAAGCTTTTTTCTGTTTAGCTAAACTCTGTTCCTGTTTTGGCCCAATTCTAGTGCCTCCTTTTTTTGGAAGCCTGTTTCTTCAATTTTGATTGCTCCTCTTCTGTGTTCTTTGTAAATCTTTCAACGATAGCACTGATTTTCACATTATATTACAACTACTGCATCATATATATTTATCTTCCTACTCTGAGCTGCTTGAGTCTTCGATTGAGTGTTAGATTTAGTCTTACTTATGTTTGAAGATTGGATCTCTAGTATGGGCTTGATACCTTCCTTGTTTGTTAAAAATTATTTACAGTTGGATTGTGGTGTAGTGGAAATTATTAGATAGTTGTGTTTGTATCCCCAACTGTCATGTACTATATGTACACGTCACCTTGGTAAAGGTCCTCTCTAATATTCATTCCCTCATCTCTAAATGGGAAAAACAACCAATGGGATAATGTCTGTAAAATTAAAGTACCTACCTAGCCTGGTGCTAGTTTCCTTTATCATTTTTTTAATCTGCTGGCTGATAAAGACAGAACAGTTCAATTAAAAGTGGCTTAAACATTAAAGAAAATGTATTGAGTACCATAAAAAGAATTTCTAGAGCTAGTTAATTCTGTGGTTCTGTAATATTATCAAGTTCTTTCCATCTTTCTGTTCCTCCGTACTCAGCATATGTGTTGGTCTTTGGCTAGATCCCTTCGAGACTGCAAGATGGCTCTAAGCAGTTTCAGGCATCATCTGTTTATGAGGGCGAGGAAAGAGCTCATTTTTCTCCTCTCCTTGTTCTGAAAGACAGCATACCCCTCACTGGTCAAAACTAGGTCACATACTTAACCCTGTGTCAGTCACTGACTAGAGTATAAATGACTAGATTTATTTATCTTAGTTAAGAATCATACCATGGATGTGGGGAGTGGTCTAGCCTCTGCAAGTATGTGGTAATCTGACACTTGGGAAAAATCATGCTGTTATTTAAATAAAAGGTGGGATGGTTTTTGGATAGATAACTGACATTGTCTGCCATGATATTTATAAAATAGTCAAACAAACCAAAAGAAAAAAATATAAATCTTTAGTGCTACCTCATAGAATCAGCCAGTTACCATGGAGAGCATGATACAGTCTCACACAGTGAAGAATTGTCTCTCCAAGTGCCAGTAGTGTCACCATTGAAATGTGTAAGAGTGCGTACATATTCTGAAGAAGCCTCCGTAGTAACAGTAGTGGTAACAAGACCAATAGTTTTACCAAGAGGAGCCTGTGACAAAACTGTTTCTAATTTGAAATTTCCGCTTGCATCTTTTTAATTTGGGGCTTTTTAAAGTTAAAATACAGTTTATCTAAACAGAACAATTAGATATCTTTAACAAAATATAAATTAAGTGTGTTTCTTGTTTTTATTTTCAGTGAATGAGCTCATTCTCAAACAGAAGCAAAGGTTTGAGGAAAAAAGGTTCAAATTGGACCACTCAGTGAGTAGCACCGTATGTTTCAACTCTTTTTACTATTTTTAATAAATTTTAACTCATTGTTTTTATTGGTTTAATATTATTCAAATTTAGTATATTGTTGATTTTTCTTAAAGAGATTTGTTTAAGATTGTTTTGTTCAATAAAGAACTTTAAGTGCATTGTTTAAAATTTACTCTAGTGATCATCTTTTGAAAGGTCTGGTGGGATCACACTGACACCGTTGACCTGTAGTACATGACAGTTGAAGGGTAATATGGCAGGGTGAAACTATGTGGTAATTTGGGAAAACTTTTGAAAGATTCTCAATTTAAGAGGATTAGTCCCAAATTATTGAGGCAAGTGAGCCAAAATTAATACCTTACAACCAAATACAAAGTTGAAAATATGGTTAGAAAAATAATTAAAATCCAGGCACTTATTTTGAAGGAATTATATATACCTGTAGAGATGCTGACTTAACAGTTTTCTTGATATCCCTTTCATATCTGTTATCGAAATTTATGTAAGGGGAAAATAGTGTTTAAATGATAATAAGAAGGCAGTGGGAAGCTACCAGCTGAGAAAGAGTAGGTTGGAATATTACAGTATATTTTTGATATCTGTATAATAAACGTATTAGGAAGTAGGAGTTAAACATTTGTTTTAGACTCTCTAAAACAATCTTTTTAGAAAGGTATTGTGTTTCTTTTCTTCATTTTTAGAATGGCCACAGGTGGCAAATCTTTCAGGATTTACTGGGAACTGACCAAGATAACCTTGATTTGGCCAATGTCAACCTCATGTTGGAATTACTAGTGCAGAAGAAGAAACAACTGGAAGCAGTAAGTGGCAGCTGAACTTGAAAAAAACAAAAACTTGATTTAAATGGTACTCTTTATTGCACTGTAAAAGACCTAGAAATGTTTATAAATAATAGGGTAGTGTCACTTAATCCATCCAGTTTTATTCAGCAAGAAACATCTTCAAGGTGTCACTTCTAATGCAACCCCCTTTTTTCAAGTAAAAGAAAGTACAAATTGCTTGTAATATAACTTAGAGTGGCCAGTTTGTATTAACAAAAGCTGAGTATTAAGAAAGATTATGAGAAAGTACAATTTCATTTTAATAAGGAACAATCCTATCGGTCATTTTTCTTCTAATATCTTCTTTGCCGTATTGTCCCCTCTTTACGTACAAGATTTGAAGGAGAAAATAGAGATTATTTTTATCTACATAAAATCCTCTCAGCAGGTGTCCATTGGCAGAGCAATAGTCTGTTGCTTAACTAAGGGCATTTAGAAAGGTGGGAACTGGAACTGAATATATCCAGTTTCATATAATGAAATGTAAATAATGTGAATTTACATGTATTAGGAATTGAATCTGATGCATCATAAGTGACACATATCTTAAGCAAATACCCACCCTGACCAAGCTTAAATAAGAAGGGGGTATTTATAGATAGGATAAAGGAGTGAGTAGCTCACATACATAAAAAGAAAGAGCTTAACAGCCAGATGTTGGAAAGATTGGAACCATGGCTTTTCTGGAAACTGTAGGGAAATGAGATTAGGCGCTTGAATGTTGAGAGTTTGTCTTTTGGGCTTCTCGTGTGTGTGTGTGTGTGTGTGTGTGTGTGAGTGACAGGTATGTTGGTTTTTTTGAAGTGTGGCTTAATCTTTTATTTATTTTAGCTTTATTGAGATATAATTGACATATAGCACTGTATAATTTTAGCGTTTTTTTCCCTCTTGTGATGAGAACTTTAGAAATTTACTTTTAGCAACTTTCAAGTATAGGAGTGTTAACTATAGTCATCGTATTGTACATTATTGCATCCTCAGAACTTAACTTATAACTGGAAGTTTCTACCTTTGGTCACCTTTATCCAATTCCCCTTCCCCCTGATTTTGGTGACCACAAATCTGATCTCTTTTTGTATGGGGTTCTTGTGGGGTTTTTTAAGATTCCACAAGTAAGTGAGATCATACAGTATTTGTCTTTCTCTGACTTATTTTACTTAACATAATGTTCTCAAGGTCCATCCATGTTGTTGCAAATGACAAGATTATCTTCTTTTTATGGCTGAGTACAGTAGTATTTTGTGTGTGTGTGTGTGTGTGTGTGTAGGTTGCCTTCATTTTGTTAATCATTTCTTTTGTTGTGTAGAAGTTTTTTAGTTTCATGTAGTCCCACTTACTTGTTTTTGATTTTGTTGCTTAGGCCTTAGGTGTCATATTTTGAAAATTGTTGCCAAGACTTTCGAATGGTTTTAAACAGTTTTCTGTTAGCATCTACCATGTGCTAAGAGTTGTGTTAAGGGCTGTGGAAGAGACACGGTTCTACTCTTGGGGGTGGTGCAGGGTGAGGATAGAAACTAAATTAAGTAAATATGTTCACATAGTGATAATTGATATAAAGAGACTTCTCTATAGATTGAGCATATGCAGCTACCATGCTCCCTTAATAGTATGAAAATGAGATGTAAAGGGATTTTTAAAAGACAAAAGAATGGGTGAAGAGACGATGGTAGCAGTGTTTTGGAAGCTCTAAAGCAAATGGACGAAAAGTAATTGATGAGGAGACCTGAGAAACTTGACTCTACTAGGCCAGCAGTGGGGAAATAGCCAAGAACCAACCCTATCTATACTGTGGAACAAAAGCCTTGGAATTGGGAGCACTAGGGACCTCATATAGTATTAGTTGAGGGTCTGACTAAGAAGCAGTTGGAATCTCTGGTCCCTTCCTGTACAACTCACAGCAAGTGATTCTCCCTTCTCTACCTTAGGATAGTACTAGAATTTTTTTACCCTGGTGGTGGGAAAAGAGAGGCTCTCGGGACTACTGCCTACTGCGCAATAGGCGTACTTAAAGGGGTGGGGTACCATACTGAAGACAGACAAGTGTACGTGTTGGATGTGAGAACTGTTAACCTTCCCACCTTTTGATGTGCCAACATTAATCTTTGCTTGTTTTTGGCTTTTCATCTTGGAATAGAAGAAATACAGGTATCTTAGTTTTAGGCCACAGATCCTTTTCTAATATTTCTTAAAGAGGGAGCCATCTCAGAAGCTAAATTCTTAGATTAGGCTCTATAGCTTTTTTACATTATTGTTTTCCTAATTTACTTTGCATTATCATTTAACTTGAATATTTTCAACATGTAGAAAAGTACAGAAAATAATGAGTCTCTTGACATACCTTGTTTCAGTTTCACTAATTATTAACACTTTGCCAAATATGTCTTAGATCTGCCTTTTGAGAATTAAATATTTTTTTATACTTAAGCCCTCTCATCTCTCATCTTATTTCATTCCCCCAGATGAAACTGGCAAGTATTTTTCTCAAGCACGTATATGCTTTTCTTACATGTATTTGTATCTACAGTTATATAAAGTATTGTTTGTATAATTTAGACGTTTATATGAAGAGTTTCATGCTGTAGTTATCCTTTTGACATATTCTTTGTTTACTTTTGAGGTTCACGTCGATACGCATAGATCTAGTTTATTTTAACTTCTTATAGGAATCCATTGCAAGAACATATCTCTTCCCCTGTACGTAGATGTTTAAGTTCTCCCCAATTCTTGGATATGAATGACAATACTGCATTTAATATTGTTATACGTGTCTCCTTGTGTCATACATGTACAGAGTGTCCTGAAAAAGTGTATACATACTTTGAATAACTTAACATCAGTTGAGCTATCAGCTGCTAAATGTGTACACATTTTGGGGGGATACACTGTATATTCCACTTAGTGAGTTAAGAAGTGGAATTGCTGTAGGGTTTGCATGCACATTTTAACTTACTAAATATTACTAAATATTGCCAAATTACTCTTCTTTGAGTTTGTACCATATTAACACTTGCTATTTTCTCTTTTTTAGTTTCTGCCTAACTGATAGTTGTCAGATGCTTGTGTGTGTGCATGTGTGTGTGTATTTTGGATATTGCTACTTTGCCAAAAATATATTTAGGTAATCAAATTCTAGTTGAATTGCATTGTGGCCAGGTAACATGATTTTAAAAGTCGTATATTTACTCATATATTTTCCACTTCTGGTGCACTTCATTCTTTTATTTTCATTCATTCTTTTGAATTCCATCTGTAATTTTCCTTCTGCCTGAAGGACAACGTTTATCATTTCTTTAATGCAGATCTGGTGATGAATTTTTTAGCTTCTTTGTCTGAGCAAGCCTTTATTTTGCCTTTGTGTTTGAGAAAGGTACTTCCAAATAAGTATAGAATTCTAGATTATTTTAGATCTAGAATTTTAATTTCAGTATTTTAAAGATGTTTCTCCATTTTCTTCTGTCTTACATTGCTTCAGATGAGAAGTCTGCTGCCATTCTTATTGCTGGTACTCAGGCTAGAATATATTTCTCCAAGTGTAAGATGCTCTCATTATGGTTTTAAGCATTTTGATTTTGATATGCCTTAGTATAGTTCTCCTTCACTCTCACCTCCACCCCCATTCCCCATGTTTCTTGTTCCTGAGGTTCTTTGAGAATCTTGGATCTGTGGGTTTATAGTTTCTATGAGATTTGGAAAATTTTCAGTCCTTAGTTTTTCAAATATTTTCCTGTCCCCTCTTCCACTTTGGGAACTTCAATTACACAAACTATTAGGCTAGTTGAAGTTACTCCATAGTCCATTGATAAACAGCTCTGTTCATTTATGTTTTATCTTTTAACTTTAGTTCATTTTGGATAGTTTCTATTTTTGTTGTCAAATTCACTAATCATTTCTATCTTCCATGTGCCTCCGTAACATGCTTATGCTTTCCTCTAACTTCTAGAACATAGGTAGTTATAATAATTCTTTTAATGTTTTTAATAATTCTGTTATTTGTGTCATTTCTATATACCCCTTTTTATTGCTGACTTTCCCCCTTATTATGGATGTACTTTCCTTCTTATTTGTATGATTATTAATTTTTTGATTGTATGCCAGAAATTGTCAATTTTACCTTGTTTAATGCTGGGTATTTTTGCATTCCTTTATGCATTCCTAAACTTTGTTCTGGCATGTAATTAGGTTACTTGGGAAAAGTTTGATTCTCTTGGAGCTTGTTTTTAAGGTTTGTTAGGTTGGACCAGAGCAGATATTTGTCTAGGCTAACTTGCTCTCCTACTTGAGGTAACCTTTTTGAGTATTCTACCTAATGCCTGTGTATTTCAAGGTTTTTCCACTCTGGCTCCTGGGAAAATGTAATATTTCTGATTCTTTGTCTGAAAACCATTGTTTCATATCTGGCTTTCTGTTTTGTTGTTTAAGGAGGAGTGTAAATTCTGTATTTCTCACCGCATTTTAGCCAGATGTAAAAGTTCAATTTGTATGCTTTTGGCCTGTTGAAATTTATTGTGATTTTCATTGTATGATGTATGGTCTATTTTGTTAAATGATCACTTGCATTTGAAAACAGCATGCTCTTTGTTGTAATGCTTTTATAAATGTTGTTATGTAGTTTGTTAATATTATTCAAATCTTGTATTCCTCCTGGCTCTATCAGTTACTGATAGGGATATGTTAAAAATATAATTTCAGTTGTCTAGTTTTCATTGTTTTCTGTGATTTTTGCTTCATTTGTTTGGAAGCTCCTTATTAGGTGCATCCATGTCTAGGATTGTTACATCTTCTGGATGAATCATTCCCTTTATTATTCTGAATTGTATGTGGTTACCTCTTGAGGTGTCCCTTGTCTGAAGCTGGTGTATCAGTTATAATACCAGAAGTGCATATCCTTTAGACTGTTTTCACAGTAGATTTAAGGAAAAGAATGTATTGATACAGAGAAAACTACCACCTAAGTCATAGTAACAATTACATAAGATATACGGCAAAGTGACTCTCATTTGTGAAATGTTACCTCCTTATTTTATAGATAGGGACTTGAAGCCAAGTAGGGGAGGCACTCATAAAGTTTTACAAGGTTTTTAAGTTAGAATCCTAAAACTTTGACTTTCTGTTATAATGGAAAGTCAAGTCTTGTCTTCTCTTCTGTCTACTCCATCTCCTCCCCTTCTTACTTTTCTTTCCTCTTTCTTTCCCTTAAAATCCAAGTAATAAATAGCACTCCTAATTTACAAAGTCAAATGACATTACAAGGTCAAAGGAAAACTGGCTTGTTTTGTTTTTTTTACCATAAAGCTGGGGGGTCTCGCTCCCCTTTCTACAAATCACGAGCATTATTAACCTGTTTATGTCTTAGTTGGTAGATATGAAGTATTCAAACTTACTATTTTGAGGATAGTTTGTACATTTCCTTTGCAAATGAAGTGTGTTATTTATTAGCAGTCTTGGTTGTGCATGTTCTTTTTTGTATAAAGATGTGATCTTGGCTCTAGCCATTAATCATCTGTAGACAGTTATAAATAATCAGTGTGAAGAGTCCCAAGAAAGGTGCAGAGGATCCGAGGATACATTGTCATATTGTTGGGACACAGAGCCCTTGTGAGTTTGTTCTTTGGGATAGTTTACTTCGCAGGAATGTGTCTCAGGTTCAATAAATGACAGTTTGTTATGCAAGAAAAAAACCTCACTTTTAAATCTCTCATCACACCATGCTTTACAAATGTATTTATTTAATTGTTTATTTTGATTTTGAGAGTATGTTTATTAAAGCTGGGGATGGTGAAACAAGGAAGGGCTTAAGATAGAAGGAGCAACAGGAGAGACTAGGCAGGGCTGCTTTGGCTCTCTAGAGACATGGGAAAGAGGCGAGCCAAGGTGGGGCTGCAGTCAGCTCACTGGAGAGTCAGAGAAAACGGGGCCTTGGGGACGGGTTCAGGGGGTTAGCCTAGGAGTAGCTGCCTCTGCCCATTGCTTCCCTGTTTGGAAGTCTCCTTAGGTCCCTTAGAGTTTAGGAGATACAGGCCTTTGAGGGAAGAAGAGGGGGAAGGGAAAGGTGCAGGCTTGCTCCCAGGAGGGAGAGTGCACCTATTTAGTTGTGATTTGTTAATTGTGTTTGTTAATCCTAATGTGACTGTCAGTTCAAATTTGTCCTCCTTTGTCCTTGTCTTGACTTAAACATTTCATTGATCTATTTTGCCTTTTATTCTTTAAAATGCAAAGATTTCCTCCCTCTCCCCAAAGGGGTGATGTACTCCGGGAGTGGAGGCGAGGTGGCCATGCTCTTTTGTAGTACATGTAATATCTTACTGCTTCTTCAAATTTTGATAGGCTTATTCTTATCATCTGGGGACTTGTTAAACATATGGATTCCTGGAATCTTTTCTAGAGTAATAGAATCAGGTAAAATCTGTCCCAGTGTTTATTTTAACAACTGGATCCTATAATTCTGTTGCGTAGCCAGGTAAATGAAAGTTTTATTAATCCCTCTTATTTTGCTTGTTTTGGAAGTGTTCCACTGGGCATTTTTATTGTATTTTTCAAATATATATTAAAAAATTGGAATTATATTTGTTCATAAACTTATCTTGTTGCAATTTCATTTTTACCTTTTGGTTTTCTTTTTACATATATTTATTGAGACACTTGGAATTCCTTGGTTCTTTATGTTAATTTTAACATTAAAAGACATATTTTTTGTAATTGTATTTTTTGATACCCAGAAAATGTCAACCTTATAATTATCATTTATCCGTTACATTTTTGTTTGTTACCAATTTGGGCTATTTACCCCTTCTGTCACTTGATTATTTTAAAATTTGTTTTTAATTGTTTGATTTTGACTGAAATCTTCTATAGAACTATATTGTCACATCTATGAGCAGGTAATAACCAGAAATAGTAAATTTAACTTCTGAAGGTATGGATTTCTTTTCATTTATCGTGCTTCTTACTCCCCTGCAAATAAACTTCTTATGGGGAAAGTGATGTTAGGGTCTAAAAACTCTACTCTGTTGGTTCCAGTGTGATTTTTGCCTTGATGTTGTAGTAGTGTGATTGGGAAGTAGAAAGGTAGGGCAGATAGCAGAATTAGCACTTCCCTTGAGTAGTTTCTCACTCAGCAAGGGAGATGAAAAATGAATTTAAAGCACCTGTTTCTTAAAATTAGTTTTAGTTTTGGGGAAAAATGGCTTGCTTTTTAAAATTTCAATTAGCAAATGGGAAAACTGAATAGAAGTAATAGACTGACTTAAGTGGATGCATTAAGTTGTTTCATGCTGATTATATTGTGGTGTTAAAACTTTGAACTCATACATTATATTTTTAAAAGAACAATTATAATTTTCTATTATAGGAATCACATGCAGCCCAACTACAGATCCTTATGGAATTCCTCAAGGTTGCAAGAAGAAATAAGAGAGAGGTATATTATTTTGTGTATTTTACATAATGTTTTATTTACTGTTGTTGACTATTCCCATTTCCCCCCATTTTTGTAAAGGCATATCAGGCTAAAAATTTTTTTTTAAACGTTTAAAAGCATTTGTGTTTTCATGAGTTTTTCTTGCGCTTTGTTATTTTAACTTCTTTTACCTTTACAACTTGGTTCTTTAAAAATCCTTTATCTGGAGATGTGCTGAAAAGTCTTATATAGGAATGAATGCAATGACTTCCTTCAAAGCTATAAAAAATATAAAATAGAATTATCAAATGACAGCCTACCCTTTACCCTGAAAGAAAATTTAGATAATAGAGACTTAGATAGAAAGGGTTACAATTTTCGTAATGGTAAAAATGCATGACTGGGTAAAAACATGGCTACCTATTTAGAACTTGAAAGGTGTAAGTCAGCAGGATAGCTAGAAGATAATTTTTTATTAACAATTTTATAACTGGAATGCTCTAATTTAACATTTTTGAAGTTCCTTAGTTATAGCACACTTGCACTGAATATGTAAAAATCAAAGTCAGGCTCCTGTGCCCTGGGCAGCATGCTACAGTAACCTGGAAGTTGTTTTTATGTCTAAGCCCCTAACTACCTCAGATCTCATGTGTTTTTATTTTAGTTGTCTAAGTGAGGTACTTTTTACTCATGAGATCTGACCACCTCGTATGTGCTAGACCCTAGGCTATCTTTATTATTTTTGAAAATTAAAAGATGAGAAATGTCTTTATTTTGATGAAATACTTTAAGTGTGCATTGCCAGAACCTTATATTGTCTTAATTTGATATTTCCCCTTTTTTGATTATTCATGATGTGTATCTTTAACTTTTTCTTAGCTTGTTCAGACAGACTTTTTTTGTGTTATGTTAGTGTTTATAGCTAATTATTTTTACATGGCTTGTGACTGTTATCCTTAACTTTTGTTAACAATTTTGATTTTAATATGTCTGTTATCAAAAACACTATCTTCATTATAAATTTAAGATTGATTTATTCTGCTTTTTTCTGTGTTTGTGGGAATACTTCTTAAACTTTTATATGTGTGTGAGAATCACCTGAGGATCTTGTTAGAATCCCAAGTTCTGATTAAAAGGGTGTGTGTTGGAGTCTGATAATCTACATTTCTAGCAAGCTCCTGGTGGTGATGCTCTTGGTCCTTGGACTACACTTTGAATAACAAAGTTAAATTTTATAATATATGGAAATAAAATTATTAATTGAATATGCACACTCAACATTTTTTGCTATAGAAAGCTCTTTAGAAAAGTGATAATTTTTCATATTCTATACAGTACTCTCCACCCCCCCTTTTAAAACAGAATGTGAAATTGTTTTGCAGTAGTTGTATATGTTTCTTCTTCCCTTAGACTTTGAACTCTTTGAGAATGAGATTTGGTACTTAGGAAATTGCCTGATAATGAATGAATAAATCAGTTAAGTATCTGGGGGTTAAATGAAATGGCTGGTCATTGTCTGTGCCCTGTTATTTAAGGTTTTCATTAGCCCCTGCGATTTCTTAGTGCTTCTCTAGGGGTCTATTAATGCTTGCAATAAATTGTTAGATTTGAAATTGTTTCAGGTAATGAGGACATAGCATATAACTGTTAAAAAAGCTGTAAAGGTCTGAGATTTTTATCTTACTAGCAAGTTAACAAGGTAGCCTGCCACAGTTTATAGATGCTGGGAGAAGATGTGCGACTCCTGGGTAGGAGATAAAGTACTTAATTACATCACACCTGGCATCATCAGCCCCATGTTTATATCAGTTCCTTGTGACCCCCAAGTTCTACAGGGGCAATGTAGAGATGGACACAGGTTGACACTGCACATACAATGGATTTATATTACAACTAAGGAACCCTGAACTTAGGAAACCTCAGTCTTTTAAAGGGGTCTGCTAGCAAACCTGTCCAGTCTTTGATGCAGGGACACACACTATTTTTATTATATTGATCAGAAAATAAATCTGCCCTATTTCCTGGAAGAAGGCACTGTTTCTGCCTTGCCAGAGCATTCTTTATACATCATTGAAAAGATAATTTGAAACAAAAGCTATCACACAATGAGCAGAAATGTGAGAGATCAGTGGAGAACTGATTCTTAACAATAACTCTTTCTTGTGAGCCTAATTTGTCCTCTCTCTGATTGGTTGATGGCCTCCAGTAACACCCTTTATGATATTGCCTTTGATCACATAGCTTTTAGTATCAGTGTTTCTATATTTTTGTTATTAAATGTCTAGGGTAATTGTGTTGTAGAATTTTTCAGCTTACCTTTAGTTCGAAGTAATGTGATCTTGTGAATGATACATTTTCTTTAACCCTGGTCCATATTTTATTATGGTAAGCAGTTTAATGAAGACACATACTACTGTAGTTCCAGGTACTTTTGAATATTGGTGCCTCTCCTGTATACTGATTATATTGTCAATAATACATTTTGGTTTTCTTGTGTTCAATGTATCCATCATTCAGTGATTTTTGAGTATTTCAAGTTTAATTACACAAGGGACTTTGAAGAGCTAGGTTAACAAAATTTGAAACATTTGAAAATTTGGAGCTAGGTTAACAGACTTTTAAAAATTTACCTGTTACTTTGATTACATTTCATAAATTTCTTCCATAATTGGAGTTGGGTACATTAGTGATTTGTAATCATAATGAACTTTACTCTAGAAAATATAGTGGATTAATATCTCAAGATTTAGTGCAGACAGAATGAAGTGAGTGGTTATATTTTTTGCAAAATTATAAAGTATATGTTCATGTTTAATCCTCAAAATGAATATAATTGTTAGAGGTCTTATCTCTTGTAGTATAGTTTATACTTGAACTTATTCAAGCAAAATACAAAATGATCAGGAGGCATACTACTGCTTTTGCATTTATTTTCCTAAGATAAGCATTCAGACTTTGAAAATTAACTTTGTGATTTCATACTTATTTATTTATCTGTTCCTCACCCGAGGAATAAATTGATTTATTGATTGATTGATTGGTAGCCTCCTGTACACTCCCTTATCTGGAGATCAAACCCGAAACCTAGGTGTGTGCCCTGACTGGGAATTGAACCCGCAACTTTTTAGTGTATGGGATGACACTCCAACCAACTGAGCGACCTGGCCAGGGCCATACTTAACTTCTCATTGGGGTTTTGATGAGTCTTGATTTAGATATCAATATATACCAAAAAGAAGTTAAATCTGCTTTTAAAATTTAACATATTTATTCCACTGCCCCATCTCACTAGTATTTTAGGGCTATTAGAATCTTAATTTAATCTTCATTTTTGACTTATTTTATCCTACTGACTCTTTTGAATATTAAGAGACAGGAATGTGCACTTAGTATATCTCTGAATTAGTTTTCTATTGCTGTGTAACAAGTTACCCTCAAATTTAATGGCTTAAAACATCAAACGTTTATTGAATATCTTGGGTCAGGAACGTTGATGCAGTGTAACTGAGTGCCTTGGCTCAGGGTTTCTTACTAAGCTACAATCAAGCTGTTGACCAGGACAGCAGTTATCTCAGTCCCACTGGGATAGGACCATTTCAAGCTCACTCACTGGCTCTTGGAAAGAAATGCCAGTTTCTTGCCACATGGGCTTCTCCATAGGATAGCTTACTACATGACAGCTAGCTTCCCTCAGGAAGTACGTGAGAAAGCAAGAGAGAGTTTTGAAAACAGCAGTCACATAGTTTTTGTAACTGAATCTTAGAAGTGACATCCCAACATGTGTACTGTTTTCTGTTCGTTAGAAGCAAATCATTAGGTCCAGCCTGCACAAAGAGAGGACATTACAGAAGGATGTGAATACTGAGAGGTGGGGATCTTTGGAGGCCTGCCTATACACATATTTAATCAATATATGTGTATAACTGAACATGTTATTCTTCATGTTCAGATTGAACAATTGGGCTTCGGTTTCCATGAAAAGCCAGTTTCATCTGTGCAAATTTGTATTAGCACTTGAACGAGTTGCTGTATATTTCATTTGATTTCATTTTAAAATATGCTTCTGGACATTTGTGGTACCTATTTAATTTGCTGTAATGGGGCAGTTTTGATGAGCCCTGGTTTCTTTTTGGTTTTGTTTGGAATGTTAATGAATTGAATGTTTCAATGTTTTTATGTGAAGTACACAGAAAAGTTTATTAAGCAGATTTACAGTTTAAAGAATCATAGTAGAGTGCCCATCCATGTACCACCATCCTGATTAAGCAATAGGTTATTGCTAGGAATTCTGAAGCTTTCTTCCCTTTCCAGTTTATATCCTTCCTCTTTGCCCATTAGGTAGTTAATATTCTGATATTTACGATAATCACCTCCTGTTTTTCTTAAGTGTTTTGATGCCTAAGTATTTATGTCTCTCTTTTTTTCAACTTACATAAATGCACTTCTATAGTAATATGTTGTTATTGTCTTCCTTGGCTCAGTGTTAAGATTCATCCGTATTGTTCTATGTGGCTGTAGTTGATTATTTTTGTTGTATTCTATTACATGAATATACCCCACTTTTGTTGCTGATGGACTATTAAGTTGTTCTTGGTTTGCAGCTATTCACAAAAGGCTCTACTGTCTTACATATGTATCCAGATGTATGTTAGCATATATATCTGTATGGAATGTATATAGAAGTGGGATTGATGAGTCATAGGATATGAACAAACTGTTTTCCTAAGCACTTGTATTACTTTAGTTACACTTCCTACGGGCATTGTATGAGTCTTCCTATTGCACTGAACTTATGCCAATACTTGCTATCAATAGACTTTTCAGTTTAGCTAATCTTTGGGGTATGTATTGCTATCTCTTTATGGTTTTAATTTGCATTTTTCTGATGACTAATTATGTTGAGCACCTGGTACTATGTTTATTGGCTATTTAAAGTTTTTGTGTATGTGTGAATTACTTGCTTAAGGCTTTTTGCATCTTTTCTGTTTTGTTAGTTGATTTTCTTAATGGTTTGTTGTTTATATAGTCTAGATAAAAGTTCTTTGTCCTATCTATCTATCTATCTATCTATCTATCTATCTATCTATCTATCTATCTATCTATCTATCTATCATCTATCTATCTATCTATCTATCTATCTATCTATCATCGCAAATATTTCCCTCTCTAATTGGGCTGCTTTTTTCATTGTCTTAATTGATGTTGTTTGATGAGCAAGTTTCTGTCTTTACTAGAGTCAAGTTTATTCATATTTCCTGTTATAATTAGTGCCTTTTGTGTCAGGTAAGAATAATTCTCCACTGGAGGTCATAAAGACATTTTTGCTATATTGTTTATTTGAATCTTTAATTCCTTATTTTTCACATTCAGATCTGTAATTTACTTGGAAATTTATTGTGTATAGTGTGAAGGATAGGAAACTTTTCATATAGATAACCAGTCATCTAAGCATCCTTAATTAAAGGGTTCTTTCCCCATTGCTTTAAAGTACTGTCTTTGTCATACATTATGTGTCCATATATGTGTGGGTCTGTTTCTAGGCTCTCTCATATGTGCCACTGGTTTATTTGTCTTATTATTTGCAGTACCACATTGTATTAAGTACTGGAACTTTAAAGTAAGCTACTGTTCTTTAGGAATGTCTCAGCTATTCACGGCTATTTGTATTTCTATATAAATTTTAGAACCAGCTGTATATTTTGGTGATAAACCTGTGATTTTTATTGGGATTACTCTGTAGGTCAGTGTGGGAGACTATATCTTTACAACATTGAGTCTTCTAACCCATAAACATGGTATTTCTTTCCGTATAGTTGGGTCCTTAAGAATGTCCTACAGAATTTTGATATGTTTCAGGGTATTATTCTTATACATCTTTATTTAGATTTGTTCTTAGGTCTTCAATCATTTTTTTATGCTATTGTAAATGAAGTGTATCTTTAATTTCAGTTTCTTGCTGTTTGTTGCTGGTATATAGAAATAGAGTTGATTTTTACACATACATGTTTTTGTATATAGCAACCTCGTTAAACTCTCATTCTAATAATTTGTAGATTCTTTTATGTTTTCTGTGTACACATCATCATCTGCAAATAAGTTTAGTTTCTTTCTTTATGATTCTTATATCTTTTATTTATTTTTCTTGTCTTACTCTGCTGGCTAGGACATCCGGTACAATGATGAATAGAAGTGGTGATAGCGGGGCATCCTAGTCTTGGTGCTGATCTCAAAGTGAAAGCTTTCGGCGTGTCACCATTAGGTATGATGTTTTCTGTAGGTTTTTCCTAGGTACTTTTTATCATTCAAGGAAGTAAATTTCTGTTCCCAGTTTCGTAAGAGGATCTTTTCCTCTTATCATTAGTGGGGTTTGAGTATTCTCCAGAATTTTTGTGCATTTGAGACGATAAGAAATTTTTTGCATTCTGTTAATGTGAATAATTACATTGGTTTAATATTAAAAAGTAAATCAACTGAGCACAAGAATACCAACCGTCCTGATTTGCCCAGGAGTATCCTAGATTTATCACAGAATGTTCTGCATTCTAGGAGACCCCACCAGGACTGTTGTTCGCCTCACTTGCGTCCCTTATGGAAATCAGACTTGGCATGATGTACACCCTCGTCTAGGTGGTTTGGTGTGCTGATACTTCATTTGGGATTTTTGCATCCTGTGTTCATTAGTACTGTTGTCCTATAATTTTTTTATACTGGTCTTGCCCAGTTTTGCTCTAAATATTGTTTGTTAACAAATGAGTTGGGGAATGTACCCTTTTTACCTTTTTCTGGAAGAATCTGTGTAGTCTAGGAAGGATATCTTGGCTGAATGTTTAAAGATCTTGCTGGAGAAGCTATCTGGACCCGTTGTTTGTTTGCAGAGTTTTAAACTATTGATTCAGTTGCTTCAACAGTTATATGCCTGTTCAGGTTTTTGTTTTAGATGTCATTTTTGATATGTTATACACATTCTAGGAGTTGTCTATTTCATCTGACTTTTCTATTTATTGGTATAAGATCTGTTTCAATGTTAAATTTTTAATGTTCCCAGAGTTTTTAGTGGTGTCCTTCATTCCTGACTCTGCTGATTATGATGTGGCTTTTCCTCTTTTTTTCTTGATTGGTTCTTGCCAGGGATGTATCAGTTTTGAGTCTTATCTAAAAACCAGCTTTTGCCTTTATGTTCTTTACTTTAGTTTTGTTTTCTATTTTATTAATTTATGTTCTCTATAATTTCCATCCTTCTACTTTGTTTGTTGTTGTTGTTGTTCTTTTTCTAATTTGTTAACTTGGTTGTACATATGCAGACTTTTTTCTAATATAGCATTTAAGGCCAAAATTTTTTTAAAGGCTGAAACTATTTTCATATGGCATTTTGTTCGTTATTCCTTAGTTTAAAATAGTTTTAAGTCAGTGAGCTGTTTATAAATAATTACTTATTACTTGGACATGAGGATTTTCTTGTGTTTTTATTACAGATTTCTGTTATAATTGGATTATCAGAAAATTTGTTTTGTTCGTTTGAATATGATATTTGCACTATCACCTAGTAGTTGGTTACATTGAGAAATGTTTGTGCTTGAAAAGAATGTGTTTTTTGCAGTTGCATGGCGCAATGTAAACTTAAATGTATGGTGATAATTTTCTGCATTCTTACCGATTCTTTGTTACATCAATTCCTTGTTACATGAATTACTGAATCATATTTGAAGGGAGTTTCTTATACAGAAGAGGTTTGAATTCCCATTTTGATTTGTTTATAATGTCTTTTAATATATCTTTTTGTATATTTTTTTAGGGGTTAGTCTAGGTTTTACATTATACATCCTAACTTATTACAGTCTACTAGTACTGACATCTGTTTACATTTGCTTTTAAATAAGCCATCTTAATATTCCCCCTATAGTCCAGTTAATTTTTTGGTTGGGGGAAGGTTCTTGCTTATTCTGTATTTTCTTCTCAACTTAAAAAAAAAGTTTTCTGTGGAAGGGCTGAGTCAAGCCTGCCAGTACAGGACATAGATATTATTAATTTTTACTTCATATGACTAAATTTGCTTTGCTTTTGGTGGTAACTTTATTAGAATTTGTGTGTGTGTGTTTAAAAACTTTTTTTAGAGCAGTTTTAGGTTGACAGCAAATTGAGAGGAAGGTGCGGAGGTTTCCCGTATACCCCTGCCCTCACAAATGCATAGCCTCCTCCATCATCAATATCCCTCACCAGCGGGTACATTGGTTACAATTCATGAGTCTACACTTACTCATCATAATAATCCAAAGTCCGTAGTTTACTTTAGGGTTTTTATTCTTGGTTTTATACATTATGTGGGTTTGGAGAAGCATAATTACATGTATCTATCATTATAGTATCATACAGAGTATTTTCAGTGCCCTAAAATTTCTCTGTTCTCCACCCATTCATCCCTTCCCATATTCCCAAACCCTGGCAATCACTGATTTTTACTGTCTCCATAATTTTGCCTCTTCCAAAATTTCATAGAGTTGGAATCATACAGTTTATAACCTTTTATTTTATTATTTTTAATTTTTTTTAGTTTATAGCCTTTTCGATTGACTTTTTGAATGTAGTAATATGCATTTAATTTTCCTCCATGTCTTTTCAGGCTTGACAGCTCATTCCTTCCTAGTACTGAATAATATTCCATTGTATGGATGGTAACAGTGTTTATCCATTCACCTACTGAAAGATGTCTTGGTTGGCAGTTATGAATAAAGCTGCTATAAACATGTTTTTGTGTGGTTACAAGTTTCCAATTCCTTTGGGTAAATACCAAGGAGTGTAATTACTAGATCATATGATAAGAGTAGTTTGGGGTTTTCTTTTTTCTTTTTAAAGAAACTACCGAACTGTTTTTCAAAGTGTCTATACCATTTTGCATTCCCATTCACAACAAATGAGAGTTTGTGTTGCTCCACATCTTCATCAGCATTTGGTGTTGTCAGTGTTCTGGATTTTGGATGCTGTAATAGGTGTGCAGTGGTAATCTCATTTTTATATATTCAGTTTTGCTACTCTGTTTTTAAACCAGCTTTTTTCTGAAAGTGTACCAGTGTTCTCTTGTTCAGTTTTGAATGTCATCTGATTGAAGTAGTCTTAGAGTATTGTAAAAAAAAAACTTAGGGTGGAGGGAAGTTTATTAGATGGAAGAGTTGAAAGCATTTGACAACTCAAGAGTGCTAATCACTTTTTTTATACCCCACCCCTGGTTTCTAGTATGGGTCTTTTCTCCTAGTTTTGTACCTACCACTTTGCCCTTGATAGTTAATGCAGGGTCTCGCCTTCCCTTGCCCGTCTCTTATATTGGTGGTCCCTACTATCCAGTTCTTGTTTTCATCTCTTCTGGCTTTGCTGGTTGACATCGGGGTGATTTTGTTCATTGTCATAGCTTCAGATTTATTATTTTTCATAGCTTTTGTTCCTTTGTATGTATTATTATTATTTGCCCTGCTTATTTGTATTTTCCCACTGTTTTCTACCTGGAAAAATTCTAATCCTTTAAGCCTCAGCCTTTCATTTAATTTCAGATGTACTTTCAGTTATCCAGTTACCCATTCCCTACCCCTGAGCTTTCCATCTAGGTTAGGAGCAATCTATGTTCCCTTAACTATGCATACCATCCTCATCATGCTTACTGTGGTGTAACTATTGGTTTACTTGTTTGCTATCTTCCCTAGACTAAGTTCTATGAGGGCAAGGGCTATAGTTTTCTATTTTTTTTATTTTTTTTTATATCTTTATTGATTTCAGAGAGAGGAAAGGAGGGGGAGAGAGAGAGAGAAACATCAGTGATGAGAGAGTCATTGATCGAGCCTGTAACCCGGGCATGTGCCCTGACTGGGAATCGAACCCCGATCTCCTGGATCCTAGATTGATGCTCAACCGCTGAGCCACACCCGGCTAGCCAAAATGTTTGCATTTAAATGGCATGGGAAAAGTTTATGATGCAATAAGATATCAAAGAAAGAACATATTTTTTTTAAAAAAGTATCTTTATTGTCAAAAGTATTACAGATTCCCCCCCCTTTTTTTTAAGTTTTGCCTTCAGGGATATTTATTTATTCATTTATTTATTTTGATGTATCTTTATTGATTCAGAGAGAGAAAGGGAGAGGAAGAGAGAGAGAGAGAAACATCAATGATGAGTCATTGATTGGCTGCCTCCTGCACGCCCCCTGCTGGAGATGGAGCCCGCAACCCAGGCATGTGCACTGACCTGGAATCGAACTGCGTCTCCTGGATCCTAGGTTCATGCTCAACCCCTGAGCTATGCCCAGCTGGGCCACATGTCTCCTTTTTTCCCCATTGACCCTTTCCACCGAACACCCACTCCCTGCCCCAGGCCTTCACCACACTGTTGTCTGTGTCTGTGGGTTATGCATTTATATATGCATATAAATTCTTTGCTTAATCTCTCCCTACCTACCCACCCACCACCACCTTCCCTCCGAGATTTATCAGTCTGTTCCATACTTCTGTCACTTATCTATTTTGTTCTTCAGTTTATTATGTTCTTTAGATTCTACATATAAGTGAGATTATGTGATGTTTGAAAATGCTTAAGAAGGAAATGTTAAGATGCTAACTTGTGGTTGCTTTTGGATGGTGGAATATAATCTCTGTGAGGCTAATTTTTATTTTTAAAAATGGGGTTAACAACTGGCATGCTAACATTAATTGCTGACAATGGAATGAGGTTCTTTGGATGTCTTGTATTTTTATTTAGTGAGTCACGTTGTCATTGTTCATCTTTTTATTATAAATGCAATTCTTGCATTAAAAAAGTACATTTTGTTTTCTTAAATATTAAGTCTCTTCATTTACATTTTAACATAGGACTTCCAGATCTTTTTGTGTATGGGTTTTCATCTCTACAATTTATCATTAGTGCCTAGTTTTCTAGAAATTATTTTTCAAATGTAAAGTTATTTTGTAATCTGCTGTCAGTATGGTTCGATTTACACTTTCTCTTTTTCTCTTTTATCTGCAGCAACTGGAACAGATCCAGAAGGAGCTAAGTGTTTTGGAAGAAGATATTAAAAGAGTGGAAGTAAGATATCAGGAATTTCTCACCTCTAGCAATTTTTCAATTTCATGCAATTGTCACTTTTTCTTTAAATTGCTGCATTAAATTTATGGGATTGGGCTTCTCTGAATAAAAAGTAACAAATGTTGCTTTAATTTTAATTGAGAGTGCATTTTTTATAGGAAAGGTATCGCTTTCTTGATGATAAAATGTATCCTAAATTTGTTTTCAGTGTGTTTTATTGCCGTAATTAGTTTTGGGCAGGTTGAAAATATTATTCAATTTTTTGTGTGCCATCATATTAACTTAAATCAACTCCCACAAAACCCTCCATTATTAATATTAAAATATCACAATTCCATTCTTTTA
The DNA here is from genome assembly GCF_964146895.1 of Miniopterus schreibersii. Taxonomy (NCBI): domain Eukaryota; kingdom Metazoa; phylum Chordata; class Mammalia; order Chiroptera; family Miniopteridae; genus Miniopterus; species Miniopterus schreibersii. The sequence continues at coordinate 17,901,158 of NC_138119.1, read as the reverse complement.
TTAAGTAAATATTGTTTTACATACCTACTGTGCATTACTAGGTGCTAATGTTAATTTTAAAAAAGATATGAAACCAATAATATTCTTACCAATAATCTAAGAATTTATCGTATGATACAGTTTACTTATAGAAACCCATGGGAGGATCTTTTAGAGGCTCATAGGCTATTATGATGTGAGGCTATTATCTTTAGCTGTATTTAAATTTACTGTATGTTTTTAATTATTCACAGGTGTTACACTTTTGCTGATACATGTTAATTGACATTGAGTTTACTGTTAGTGGAAGTTCAGTATCTATATTGATGTCCCTTGCTTGGCTATATGATTGAATTGAGTTTGGATCAGTCAGAAATAATTCTGCTTCACTATGTATCTTTAGTGGCATTTTAAAATTTGCTATATTTCCATTAATCAAAATATAGAACATAAAAAAGGAAGCCACGTTGTTGGTATGATTCAAAGGCATAATTTATGCAATAATGCTTAATTAGGAGTCCTTTTGCTCTGGGTTAATGATCAAACTTAGAGTTTAAGTCTTTATTAAAGCTAATACTGAATCAAGGGAAGTGTTACTTTTTTTAATGTTTGCAGAGGTTATTTTTAAAGAAGAGACTGACACGTTCTGTTCTTCGGGACTTCAGAGAATTGAACCTGATGATCCAGTTATCATATTGTCATATTTATCAGTAGTCTCACCAAGATCAGTGATTAACCAGTTCACTGTTCACATAGTGTACTGTGTATCTCATTTAGAATACTGTTGACCCTTGAACAACACAGATTTGAACAGTGCAGATCCACTTACATGCAGGTTTTTCTTTTCAACAAATACTGTAAATGTATTTTCTCTTATAATTTTCTGTTTTTTAAATATGTTTTTATTGATTTCAAAGAGAGGAAGAGAGAGAGAGAGGGAGAGAGAGAAACACAGTGATGAGAGAGAGTCATTGATTGGTTGCCTCCTGCATGCCCACTGGGGATCGAGCCTGCAACCGAGGCATGTGCCCTGACTGGCAATCAAATGGTTCATAGGTCGACGTTCAGCCATTGAGCTGTGCCGGCTGGGCATGATTTTCTTAATAACAATTTCTTTTCTCTAGCTTACTTTATTTTAAGAATACAGTATATATAATGCATATAACACAAAATATGTGTTGACTGTTTACATTATCAGTAAGGCTTCTGGTCAATAATAGGCTAATAGTAGTGAAATTTTGGGGGAGTCAAAAGTTATAGCAGATATATAGGGAGGTTGGGGGTTGGTGCCCCAACCACCATGTTGTTCAAGGACCAACTATATTTACATTTGTCTTTTTTTGCATTGGTGGCTTTATTAATGATGAACAATATTTGTTGAAGAGTATCTAGTTTTTAAGAATATGTATCTAGAAAAGCTTACCTCTTAACTTTGTGGATACTCTTGAGCTTTTGCACTCTGTGGAGAGGAAGCCTTGAGAAAGTTGGATGTTGATACAAAAAAGGACTGATAAAAACCTGGTCATATCTGGTTTTGATTTTTACATCTTCTGTTTGGAGTACCTACTATAACTCAAATAATTATGCTTTCAGGAAATGAGTGGCTTATACTCTCCTGTCAGCGAGGATAGCACAGTGCCTCAATTTGAAGCTCCTTCTCCATCACACAGGTACAAAACTTCAAACTTGTAATTGCATAGGATTTATGTTACAAAGTGCACCTATGGTACTAGTCCTTGGGGACCTTTTCCATGTAATGTACAAAACACCGGAGAAATTACTTTTGGTCATGATCTAGAAATGAGATTCAGGTTACCCACCTGTTTCTTTAATGCTTTGAATTTTCATACCAGGTATAGAATATTATAATATTATGAATTCACTGTTGGATTAAAGGTTTGGTGGATTTCTTAAAATAATGGTAGCTTTAAATATCTAGTGAATTAAAAAATCAGATAACATTAAAAAGCTATAATTTTAGGACATAAAATGGTAGTATTAGGGGAAATTTAATAAAGTAAAACCTTGAGCTTTTTCCATAATTTATTGAATTTTCTTCAGCAGATCACTTTCCCCAGATTTAAAATGAGGGCATTTAGATAGGTGAGTTTAGATCTCCCTGGCATCGTCTCATAACTCTTATTAAGTTAATTAAGTCTTTTTTTCTATATACTTTATTAGAGCAGGGTTTATATTTGTCTAGCTTGCGACTGTTTCCCTAGGTTTTAGAGTGACTGGCCTCGTTTAGTATTTGTGAGATAAAGAAAATGTCTGTGGTTCCTTCTGAAGTTCTATTTGATGAAATAAGTACTACCTAAATTCTGAAAATTTTTGCTTGAAATATTTAAAGAGCAATATTCCATGTTTTTAACTGGCTAATCCATTTAGGCTAATGGTCCAATGGGAGCTTTTTATTTTATTTTTAAAGATTTTTTAAATGGATTTTTTTTAGAGAGATAGGAAGGCAGAGAAAAACATTGAGCCTGCAACCTGAGCATGTGCCCTGACTGGGAATCAAACAGGCAACTTTTGGTGCATTGGACGGCACACTCAACCCAGTGAACCATACAGGCCAGGGTCAGTGGAAGCTTTTTAGACAAATAGGTTTTGGATAACGTGGGTTATCATGCAGTTTAATGCCAACATGAGAGATTATAGTAGCCTTCAGAACCTGTGAGTTCAGGAAAGCTATAGTGGGTCTAGTTTGGTACGATATGTGGGGAATGGGACACAGGGATATGTTCTAGTTAAAGAGCTTTCCTGAAATGTTTGCTATTTTCCCCATTAACCATTTTATGGAAATCCTTGTGAATTCTAGTTAATTTGGGGGTCACTTTAGCTAAGTAATTCAGATTGCTTTTCTCCAAGCTTATTTAAAACAGTTGGAAATGACTCCATCTCTGGTATATTGTTATATTTAAGCTTAGCTTTCACTTTCTAATATACATGGGATCTTTATCCATGAAATATTTTCTGTGTGAGTACATACAGGCAAGCAAAAGTTGTCATGTCACAAAATATTCACTAATAAACTGACAGTTCCCATTATCATATCCCTGTCTGTGTAATAATAGTAGCATGCCTTTTAGTCTGTTGTGCCCAGGTCTTTATTACTCAGTCTCTCACTGATGGCTTTTACTAACACGTGACAAGATAGTATTATATTCATGTAACTGGCTCTATTTATTCAATACTTCTGATGTGCTTGATACTGTTAAATGTTGAATCTAGTTGGCAAAGCCCCTAATGGTATTTACCTTTTGGGGGAGTGTGTGTGTGGATGTTGAGGAAGATACTAAATAAGCAAAGTTATAATGTAGGAGTAGTAGGTAATGTGTAAATAGTACCTCAGGAGGTAAAATTAGGCCTACTAGGGGTTTGCAGAGGTTCTATTTTAGTTTAGAAAGTCAGGCTTCTCCAAGGAGCTGGCATTTAAGCTGATACATGAATGAAATGTAAATATTGAAAGTCATGGGAGAGTTTTGAACAGGATGTGATTTAGATTTTAAAGTGTGTACTGGGGTTTCCATGTGGAGCACAGAGAAGAGTTGTGTCCCTTTCAGCCCCCTGCATGGGAAGCCGGGAAGAAAGTGAGAAGCATTCCAACAGTCCGAGGAGAGGAGAGGATGACTGGGATTAAGATTTTATCGATGGAAGAGATGAGAAGTGGTTGCATTGTAAAATAAATTAGCATATCTTATAAAAGATACAGGGTTTCATGAAATCTATGAAAATGTTGGAAAATTGCTAAAAAGCATGCAAAGCTATCAACAGATAAGATTCTGGTAGACTTAGACTGGTGAATAGTTGAAGAAGGGAAAATAGGCAGACATATTTTCTTCAAAAGAGTGTTTTGACATTTTATTAAAACAAGTAGTTTTAATATTCCTCAGAATTTGAGAGAGGCACTTGGGGAAAATGTTGTTGCCCTTAAATACTCTTGAAAAATGATCTTTAAGTTTGGGATATGAAATTGAACATGTTGAGAAGACTGTCATGTTATACTATCAATATTTGATTTTTCTTTATTTTTAAGAAATAGTATGTAGTTGCAATTATAATTCTCCCCCTGATTATTAGCTTTATTATTTAAATGCCGAACACTTTTTGTTTTTATTCCTCACTGTAATGTTTTGATTTCTCTTTTAAGCAGGTTTATTATTTTAAAAGCCTATTTGTAGAGTTGTTTATTTCTGTGATGAGGATTTTCTTTATATTTCAGCTTATTGAATTCTGTATAGACTCTGGGTCTATGATTAGCTTATGCGTTTAAATGTAAAGAGAGGAGGACGGATAACGGACCTCCCGCCCCCAGGACTTTGTCTTCTCTATACCATGATTCGCTGTGACTATCATAGCCTGTCCCTTCTCCTTGTGCTGCCTTGTTTAGACTCAGTATCACATAGAGTCCAGCAGTGGTTTTTAACTATTTTACAGCATATTGCCAGAAATCTGATCACACTTCTTTCCTCCTTAAAGTTCTTCAGTGGCTTTCCATTGTATGTAAATTGGTTTAGATCCAGCTTTTTTGCATGGTCTTTCACACTCACCTATACCCTTCCTACCATTTTTTCTTATTAGAATTTAATTTAACTCCCCAAACAGGATGTTAGGGTACCTTTATATATACTGCTCTTTTTGCCTAGAAACTTTGTGGATTCATCTCTTCAATAGCTTCTCCCCAAGGTTAGGTAATTACAAACATATTTTAAGAAATCTCTGCTATCGATCTATGATGCAGGAGATCTAGATTCTATTTCCGGTCAGGGCACATGCCCAGGTTGAGGGCTCGATCCCCAGCTGGGGGCGTGCAAGAGGCAGCCAATCAGTGACTCTCTCATCATTGATGTTTCTCTCTCCCTCTACCTTCCTCTCTCTGAAACCAATAAAAATAGATTTAAGAAAAAAAAAAAAAGAAATCTCTACTATACATGCATGGAGGACTTTTGAATATGAATGATGTTTTGCCATATTTTAATGAAGTTTATTGTGTGGAAGAAGTAGTAAAACCAATTGATTGTTTTACTGTTGGGAGTACAGGGGATACTTACCTTAACTCTGACCCTGTACCATGCAGAGGAGTTCAACTTGATGTCATAGGCAATGGAAGACCATTAAAGAATCTTACAGAATTTTTAACTTGAACTAAAACAAAAAAGAAACACAAAACACAGAAATCAAACCCCATGGCAGTAATAGAGAGGGTATTCTTCCTACATCTATAATTTTTCATTAAATTGGTAGGTAATAGAAATGTAGCGAGTTATGGAAACCATTTTTGAAATGGTGCAGTTTCTTTTTTTTTTTTAAATATATCTTTATTGATTTCAGAGAGAGGAAAGGAGAGGGAGAGAGAGAAACAGAAACATCAATAAGGAGAGAGTCATTGACCAAGCCCGCAACCGGGCATGTGCCCTGACCGGGAATCGAACCCTGATCGCCTGGATCCTAGGCTGATGCTTAACCACTGAGCCACGCCTGGCTGGGCGGTGCAATTTCTTTTATTTAGAATATTTGAAGAATTTTTTCTTAGTCATTCAGCTAGTTTTGGGGGGTGTATCAGGCATGTATAGAACACTGTTTCAGGCACTGGGAATACAGTTGTGAATATGACAGACCCTAGAATCCTGCTATTATAGTTCCATAGCCTTAGGATGGAAAATAAGTTATGCTAGAATATGGTATAAACAGACCTTCAATTCCAAGAGTTAAAATAATCAAAATGAATTTAACTCTAAAACTTTAGTAATCATAATTTGATTAGTAGGCATTTCAGGATTTTTTAAGAAATACCTTTAGGTTCTTGTTATAAACAAGAATTTTCACTGTTTAACGAAGCTATTGATAGTCATCCCTTCCAATTCTGAATTCTGAGGTATGAATAGGCCAAATTTCAATAAACATTCTCAGGCGTGCATCTGAAAAAAAAGGGCAAAATTAGAAAGGTTTATTTTTCAGATTTCTTCTGTCTGGTCTGTATGCAATAATAAATTTTTCTTAGTGAATAAAATTAAAACCTGATATAAAATAAAAATCAAATTCTGCAGACTAAAGTACCATTTGAAACTTGTAATTTCAATATCATCAACAAATTGATGAGTATTTTTAAATTGAATTTATTGGAGTGACATTGGTTAATAAAATTATATAGGTTTCAGGTATATAATTCTATAATACATCATCTGTATATTGTATTGTGTGTTCACCACTCCAAGTCAAGTTTCCTTCCATCACCATTTATCCCCCCTTTACCCTCTCCTACCAGCCCCCTGTCCCCCTGGTAATCACCGTGCTATTGTCTGTGTCTGATGAGCATTTCTTATACACACTAATACATCAATATTATTGTTCAGACTTGTGATCAAAGAAATCTGAATTATAACACCATAAAAATCATATCTAGAAATTCCTCTATTCTATTGACCTCTAAATACACAGCTACATAATTTTATTAATGTTTATACAAATGCTAGGGGATTGGGTTTTATTAGTAAAAGTAACAGAGATTTTTGAATGCATGGCATCTCCTTATTTTTAGCCCTATTAGTCCCTGGATGGAGTATACTGAAAATAACATGTGATCTTGTCATACTCTGTGCAAGGAAGGTGAGCGTTGGTTATATTTCATCAAAAGAAACCCGTTATGTGTTAATTCTTTAATTTTTAGTGTAAGTGCTTAGAAGGCTTTCTTGTATAATTGAGTCTTATTATAGAAACAGTTAAGGACATAGTGACTTAAGATCTGTTAATATGTGTTGCTTTTTAAAAAGACTACTGTGAGGACAGTTCCATCTGATTTATTATATTTTTGAAAATGTGAGGTTGAATGTTACTAATTTTATTACTAGAGGGTAAAATTTATTGAATTTTTACTATTTTTTGGCATTGCACTGAGAACTTAACACACTTATTTTAATGTCATATCTCTCTGAAGTGTTTTCCTCATTTAATAGATGGAGAAACTAGAAACCAAATTAACGTTAGTAACTTGCCCAGGGTCATTTAGCTGCTAAGGGATGAAATTCAAACTCACTCTGTGCTCTTAAGAGTGCCTCTCATATTATAACCTTTGAGGTTATTTGTGTACTAACATAAAATAATGATTATGTGTAATTGTGTAGAGAGAACCATTTAAATACCCTCAATTGCTTAATGTATTAGGATAGACAAGAATATAAATATTTTTATAGTAGAAATAAGGAAAAGGAGTTTTTAAAATATAAATAACTGTTGGTTTATCATGGCTGGTATATATGTTATGCCATTTTCAGGTGTTAATAGTTTTCATAGGCAAATTTATTGTGTTTAAAAATGGGAAGGCAGTAAGAGTAATGAACTGATAAGATAGAAATGGCAAGATAGAACTAATAGGAATAAAAAGATAGTCTGGACTTCTAGAGTTACGCAGAAGAATGCACAGACGGTGTAACCAAATGTAAAGAACCAATGCAGAAAGCAAATTATATTTGACCAGAGCAGAGCAAACTGGTATATAGGTTTGAGATTATGAAAGAAAGATTATTGGTATTTTACCATTTATTCCATTCTTTTGATAGTTTTCTTTAATGTGAGATGATTATCATAACATTGGACCTGGAAGGGACTCTGGATATTGTAGAGATAAGTTTAGTTCCCACTCATCTCACTTTGCAGATAGGAAACTGAGTGGTTTTAAAGTACTTGTACAAGGGCACATAGCTCTTTAGTGCACAGCAGCATTTGTTAACCATTGCTTTTAATTGCATGCTTGTGCTCTTTTCCCAATACTCTTCTTTAAATGGGGTTCCAAACAACGTATTAATGTAATGTATCTGAAAACCAGATTGAAGCAAATATATCTATGTATACACCTGTCCAGTGACTATTTTCTGTTGATATTCTTTCATGGTTGCATGTTTAAGGTAGTGGGGTAAAGGGATAAATTGTTTAAATATTTGCTGATTTTTTTGTTGTCATTTAAGGGTTATGCATTTATTTGATGTCTCATTAAATTATTGGTAATATTTTCTTTGCTTAGAAATTAGAAATATTGGATTCACGTATTTTAGTTTTACTTTTTCTCTTGATAAAGTAATATAAACACTGAAATCACATTTTTTCTCTTCATTTTGCAGTAGTATTATTGATTCCACAGAATACAGCCAACCTCCAGGTTTCAGTGGCAGTTCTCAGGTAAATTATATAGTTAACAATAGGTTTCAGTGGTACCATGAATATAATCATCCGAGTTATAAAATCAGAGATTGGTTTACTGTAGAGGCCTATAATAAATACTACTGTTTTGAATACTGTGTCATTGATTAGGACTTGAGTAGTTTTGAGGCATAATCAGCTATTTATTTGCTCATCAATGATGAGTTAAAAGGTTTTTTTAAACATACTGGTAATGGTAACATCAGACCTCTAGAAGAAGGAAATACTGTAAGAAGAAATTATGAATAATCAAGGTATTGTTTCTCAGTATAAGAAAGTAATAATCTGCTGATGAATTACTCATCATTGTGTTGAGCCAAGTGATGTGTATTTACCAAAAATTATGAGGCAACCTAGTTTTGGATGGGTTAAAATGGAATTGCACTGAATAAATAAATTCAAGAAAAGCTTAGACGGAATATTAGCAAAATAATTGTGAAGGTAAATTATGCTATAAAAACTGGAAGCCAAACCAAATAGTGTTGAGTACTCTTTGTTTGTGTTACATGTCATATTCCTGATTTTTGTTATTGTAATTCTCATGTTTAAAGACTATGAAATCTTTTCTCTTTCTACATGGAGCTGATCACATTTTTTAAAATCTAGAGTTTTCTCCCTTAAAAATTACAAAATATGTGTTGGTACATAAAAGGAATATATTTTATGAATATGTAAATCAGAAGCATAATAATAACAAAAAAACTTATGAACCAAGCTCCTGTATTAATTACTGGAACTTTAATGGTACCATTCAAGTTACCAATGTTCTCCTAACAAATTCCATCACCCTACCTCATGTCAAGAGGTAATCACTTTTCTGATATTTGTGTTTATCAATGTGTTGACTTTTAATAAGTTACATGTTTTTCAGAGTCTATTAATTTAGAACTCCCACCAGAGTAGTATATGAGTTCCAGTTTCTCCACATTGTTGACACTGTTGAATTTCTAAATGGTTGCTGCTGTAGTGGGTAATACTAAATGGAACTTAGTTGTAGTTTTACTTTGCATTTTCCTGTCAATAAGGTCAGCATCTTTTCCTATGGCCATTCATGTTTTATCTTTTGTGAAATGGCATTTCGTGTCTTTCTCCCCTTTTTTTGTATCAGTCTTTTTCTTATTTACTTGTAGGAGTGTTTTTAAAATGTATTCCGGATACTAATAATTTGTTCCTTATGTGTTGCTTATGGCTTATGATCTCCAGAATTTCTGTGTCTGTATTCAGTACTAGAAATTTGTCAACATCAATTCTTTAATTGTTTCTCCTTCAGTATGTTACATTTTCTGAGTCTGAGTATTTAAATCTTACTGTCTTTTATGTTTCTTACCCTCTCTTTCAAGTTTTCTATCTTCTTTACTTTTATCCTTCATTGTGAATAATTCATTCTATTCATTTGCAATTTCTCTTTTCAGTCTCCAAATCTCAGTTCTAGCACTTGTCCTTTTGTAGGTATTGACCCCAAGTAGGTATTGTTCTCTTCCTCTTTCCGCTGTCTGCACCCTTATCCGTATTTTGTTTACCATCACCTCTCTCCTGAGTTCAGCTTCCTGTTTAGTTGTTTATCTGTTATATCTTTGGAAATTGTCTTACTTTCTCGTGATTCAAGCACTGCTTTAAAATAGTGCCTACCATCTAGTTTTAGTGGGGGTCCACTTTAGTGTTTCTTCATAATAATGCCTTAATATTTCTTAATACATTTACAGTTGTGGCATAGTTATCCGTGAACTTGTGTCATCTCTCGTTTTGTATCTTATCTCTGTATCTGTTTCTGTGCCGCAAGCATAATCGATAATAACCACCTGTGGAAGAATTGTCTTATCACTTCAATTAACATATGTAGGTAATATTATACACAGTTGACCCTTGAACAACACGGGGTATGCTATTATATGCATTATATACTATATTCTTACAATAAAGTAAGCTAGAAAAAAGAAAATGTTCTTAAGAAAATCATAAGGAAGAGAAAATACATACAGTATTTATTGAAAAACAATCCATGTATAGGTGGACCTATGCAGTTTAAACCTGTGTTGTTCAAGGGTCAACTGTATTTTGTTTTTTATAGGAATTATGTGCCAGTACATTTCAGATTTGTTGTCTTTGTCCATATATATATGATTTAGTTACTTTGATCTTCTAAACTATATGTCAGACTATTCAGTGCATACATATTACTCCCCCTAATCTCATTCAGTTTAAACTCAGGGACATGTTCTGTACAGTCAAGCACAGTTTCTGTTATGCAGAAGAGTTCAAGGCTACAATACAGGGATGATGAAAAAGTGGTTTGCTTTATAATTGTCTTCTAACCATTTCTGCATATTGACTTTCTTAAAATTCTAAATTTTAGAATGAGTTATAATGGATTTTATCTTTATTTAATTTGGAGATTTTGAAAGAAGCTTTTTATTTTTACAAAATTGGCCTTAAGAGCCTATGTTTTCACTTTAAATCAGAAATTGGAAAATGTGGTGTAAGAACTATGGCTTTTTACCATTTGTAATTATTTTAATGTGATGAACTTTTGAAATTATTTATCCTGTGCAGAAAAAAAGTATGTTTTTTTTCCTGAGTTATAAGTGTCTTGTCTTGTTATCACTTTAGACAAAGAAACAGCCTTGGTATAATAGCACATTAGCTTCAAGACGAAAACGACTCACTGCTCATTTTGAAGACTTAGAACAATGTTACTTTTCTACAAGGATGTCTCGTATCTCAGGTACACATTTAGGACTTCTTTTTTTAAAAATTTAATTTAAATTTTATGTGTGTGTGTGTGTGTGTGTGTATGTGTGTGTTTTGTCTGGCCCCCAGTGGCCAGACATTACATAACTTAATACATGTTCATCCCAATAAAGTATCTCAAATTTATATTTCAGATCCATCTCTAGCTTCCTATGCTGGATTTATGGAAAGTTCTATTTATAAAACAAAAGCGTGTATTTTTGACATAGTCTACCAGAGCTTTGTGAAGATTCTTAAAGATCTTGGAAAACATTGCTTTCCCATAGCTAGTTTTGTTCTCTTTCTGTGTTTGGAATTTTAATCTTTATATAGTGAGCTATATAAAGTTAAAAAAAAGTAACCATGAATATGTAGCTAGCAAAAATAAGTTTCATTCAGTTGCCTCCTGTTATTCAACATTTATTAAATTCTAAATGTCTTCTGTGCTAAGAATGAAAAGATGTAAGAACTGGTTTTTGTTGTCAAGGAGTAGTATAAACTTAGTGGGAGAATGCAACAGGTAAATAATCACTGTAGGGATTTCTTAAGAGTTGTATTTAGTCAAGACTAGTATTAATGAGCTAAAAAAGGTAAGCAGAAACATATTCAAAGTAGAAGAAATAACTTTTGTAAAGGCATGAATGTAATAGTATGGGATATTTTTATTGCTTTTTGTTAGCTCCCTGATCTTTAGCTTTTCTTGGCATCTTTGCTCACTAACGAAGTTGGGACATTAATACCAATCCTACACGTTTTGAGGTGGTTTTTTTAAGTTGTTCAGGTGATATATATAATTTACAGTGATTGATATAAGTTGGGTGCCCAGTTAGTTAATGTCATTAGCAGTACACCTGCTCAAAATGAAGGCCACCAAGAAAACAAATGTCTGATACTTTATTAGTTGTTTAAAATTTAGCCTTGGTTTTCTCTTGAGTTGGCACGTTTGTATTATAATTTACGCATTGCTTAGATCCTTTGGCCAAATATGCCTCAAGATTGGTGGTGCAGGGAAAAAAAATATTAGATTTACGTAGCACTTATCCTGTGAAGAGTATGAGGAATCCAAGGTTGTTGATAAGTGTGTTTGAAATTAACAATCAACAATTAATATACATATGGAAAGCTTTTATTTTCTTGCCTAGGAATTGAATCCCTTATTGAACCTCTCTAATAGTCCATAAATTACAACAGGAAGCTGTTAAGTTGAAAGTGATCTGAGACAAGTTCATGATAGCCCTTTCAGACATCATATGTTGGTATGATGTTGAAATACAACCCCAGGCAAGTGGTGGACATTTAAAAAGAGATCAGAAAGAGAGATTGGGCTAGGCTATTGTTATTAATAATTTTTAACTAGCAGCATAGGCATGCCGTGGGATAGTGAAGGTAATCACAAACCAATTTAATTTATTTTGGGGATGTAGCTTTATAGGAAAGTAAAATGATAAGTGAAGACCAGGAGGAAGATTAGATTTTTATTTTTGTGGGCATAGCTGTATTATACTTAATACACATTGTCCTTAGTTTTTAGGAATCTCAAGCTTATCCTATCAAATGTGCACATTGACTACACCAATCATATTGCTGAATGTGAAGTTCTAGGGTACCTAAAAGTTTGGTGGTTCTTTTGTATATTTTCAAATGAGAACCTGCCCTACACCCCCCTTTCTCAACTTTTATTTTCTGCTATGAAAATGAAAGTTGAAGATTAAGAAATTAATGCCTTGGCTCTCAATTGTAATTGAAAGAGGAGGTAAATTATAAAGCATTAGAAGAGAGAAAAGAGACACTGGATACATTTTTACAAACTAATCTGTAATTAGGATAGGAGAGGTGATATGGCAGCAGATATGTATGGATGTTCATAAACCAACCAAGCAAATAAAATCCTACCTTTTTATAATCAGATAAGTGAAATGTAATTCCTATACTTTCAGATACAGAAATAACTATTTTTAGTACTTTCTTTATAACTTCTGTTGAAAGTAGGTGTTAATGTAATGAATGGTGGTGTAATGGCCAGAGGTTCAGCTACCCTAGAAAAGGATTATGGTCTTCAACAGAATACACATTCTTTTTTTTTTCTTCTTTTTTTTAATTTATCTTTATTAGTTTCAAAGAGAGGAAGGAGAGGGAGAGAGGGAGAGAGAATGTGTGTTCTTGCCGGGCCAGGCATCGCTCAGCGGTTAATCGTCGACCTAGGATCCAGGTGATCGGGGCTCGATCCCCAGTCGGGGGCAGGCAGGAGGCAGCTGATCAATGACTCTCTCATCATTGATGTTTCTATCTCTCTCTCCCTCTCCTTGCCTCTTTCTGAAATCAATAAAGATATATTTTTTAAAAAAAGAATTATTGTTTGTATTTAGAATATTATTCTTAATCTGTGGATATTGCTCTTTGATGCTATAGTTCACTTATTATGTTTTTTTAATATAGATGACAGTCGAACAGCAAGCCAGTTGGATGAATTTCAGGAATGCTTGTCCAAGTTTACTCGATATAATTCAGTGCGACCTTTGGCTACCCTGTCATATGCTAGTGATCTCTATAATGGTTCCAGCATAGTCTCTAGGTAAGTACTGGGCAGCGCGCCTTAGTATTTTCTTTTGCAAGAGTATCTAGAATTTAATTGAATTTGAGAAGCAGTTATAGTGTTATGGTTAAGAGACTGTGTTCTGAAGTCAGTTACCTCCTAATTTTTAGTTCTGTGGTCTTAGGCCAGTTTTTATTCTCTTTAGCCCTCAGTCTCTTCATCTCCAGAATGGGATGATTAATAGTATCCATCTCATAGGGTCACAGTTGTGTTCCTGTAATGTCTTTGACTGGTTTGGTGACAAGGTATACTGTCCTCATAAGTGCTTCCTCTTCTCCAGTTTTCTGGATGCGTTTGTAAAGAATTGTCATTATTTCTTCCTTATATTTTGTAGAATTCTCCAATGAAGCAGTATTGACCTTGAGTTTTTTCTGAGGGAAGATTTTAAATACAAATTTAATTTTCAATATATGTAGGGCTAACCAAATATCCATTTCTTTTTGATTGTGCATTATTTTTAGTTTGTCTTTCAAGGAATTTGTCCATTTCATTTAGGTTGTTGAATTTATTTGCATACAAGTGTTTATAATATTCCTTTATTATCCTTTGAATATCTTTAAATTCTATAATGATATTCCCTTTCTCATCCCTGGTATTGGAAATTTCTCCCCCTCCCCCCCCCCCTTAGTAGTCTGACTTAGCAGTTTTGTAATTTTATCTTCTTAAGTAGCCAGCTCTTGGTTTATTGATCATCTCTGTTTTTCTGTTCTCTGTTTCATTGATTTCTATTCTTTATTGCCTTTTTTGGTTTCTTTAGGTTCAATTTGCCCTTATCTTTTCAGTTTCTTAGGATAGAAACTATCTGAAGTTGAAATCTTTCTTCTCTATTGTAGATAATTTGCGTTATAAATTTTCCTCCTAGCACTGTATTAGCTACATGCCATAGATTTTGATGTAGCATCTTTCCTTTTCTCCAAATTTTTTTTATTGTGGTAAATACACATAATGCAAAATTTATCATCTTAACAAGTTAATATTCAGTGATACTAAATACATTCCTAATACTGTGCTACCCTCACCACCATCCATCTCCGTAATACTTGCCATCTTGTAAAACTGAAAGTCAGTGCTCACTGAAAAAAATAACTCCTCATTCTCCCCATTCGCCAGTCCTGGTGACCACCATTCTACTTTCTGTCTCTCTGATTTTGACTAAATATCTCATATAAGTGTAAGCAATATTTTTAATAACATTTCTGAAAGAAAAATTTCCAATATTCAAAGTTTATTAGGACAGATGAAGACTAGTAGGCAGCAACAAGGGAAAATAGCATACAAAGAATTGAAGGGACTTTGAAACTTTAATAGAACCAATGATTTTTTTGATTTTCCTAGTTTCTCACATTCAGATACATTATTGGTTATAAGTTTATTTTAAAGGCTTTTAATTCCTCTCAAAAAAAGACATTTAATGAATTTATTTTGGGCCCTGGCTGGGTTGCTCGGTTGGAGCATTGTCCTGTACACCAAAAGGTTATGGCTTCCATTGCCAGTCAGGGCACGTACCTAGGTTGCAGGTTGGATCCCCAGTCAGGGCGCATACATGAGGCAACCGATTGATATTTCTCTCACATCAATGTTTCTCTCTCTCTCTCTCTCTCTCTCTCTCTCTCAAAATCAATAAAAACATATCCTGGGGTGAGGATCTAAAAAATAAAGAAAGGATTTATTTGGGGAAGAGGGGTAAGACATTAGAGATGAAAAATGATGTTGAATTTGGTCCATTATTTCATATTGTAGAAGAAATTATTCTTACTGTAAAATTGTAAGAAATGTATCTACTTCTGATCACTTATTTGCAGTGAGAATCTCCCTGAGAGAAAAAGCTGAACCAGAAACTTTGCTTTTAAATTTTTTCTTCCTTTACTTCTGGGTAATTTCAGGTTATTTAATGCCATACTCATAAATCCACAAGGGGGCAGTATTTGTTTACCATAACTGTGTCTCAGCTAATACACAATAGGTATAGAAATTTTTGCTTAGGATGAAGTACATAGAGAGCTCATCTTACACTTAGCAGTAATGCCACTTTTGCACTTTTTCTTAAATTAGGTATTCAGTAGCCACCAGAGAAGAATGATTTAAAGCATAGTTTAAACTCTGACTAAGTAGCAATGGCTGTTCTCTATTCTTGGGTTGAATTTTACATAACCTAGATTGTTATGTTTAAAACCACTATACACTCCATTTGTAGTCTAGAGATTATTTTAACATTTTTGCTTATGTTTTCTCAAATTTTTGAAATAGAATTACAACAGACATTAGTAAATTCATAAGAAAATGGTTATATATTGTGTCATTCATTGCTGCTAGATCAATCACTACACGGGTGATGTGGCGTTTGATTACTTCTTTTCAGACACCATTATAAGTATTTTATGACATTGTAAGTATTTCACTGACTCATTTAATCTTTATATTAACCCTGTGGAGTTAGGCATTGCTGTTAATTCCATTCTACCGATAAGGAATTGAGGTGAAGAGAAATTCTCTAACTTGTGTAAGATCAGCACAGTGCTAGTAAATGACATAACTAAGATTTGAGCTAAGATATTCTTGCTCCCTAGTTCTGTTCTGAGTCCCTTTGGATCTTTTGAAACCTTTGGATAAGTTTCAGAAAACACTTTACTTTTGAGACACTCAAACGAATAAAAAGAATTAATTTTTTTGAGTTTCTGATAATTTGTACCCCTGTTACTGTCTTGTCTAACTTGGTTTTAATAGTGAACATTGTTTTGGGTTTTAATTTAATGCAGACATTACATTCAGATGCATGTGTGTGTGTGTGTGTGTGTGTGTGTGTGTGTGTCCCCGGTTTGGAACTATTCAAATTAAACTTTTTTTTTGTAAAAGCCAGTTATAAAGATTGTTTTTTACTAAACTTCAGTTTATAATGCTAGGCAGTGCTGATCCAGATTTAGGGTAACGTTTAATACATTCTCTATTACAGAATGGTGTGAGTGTTTCATTTGTATACTTAAAAACAGATCTCCGGGTAATTATTGACTTGTTTTCTAAGGAATAAGTATGATTTTTAGGATTGTTAATGTACTTTCTCTTTTAGTCAGATATTTCTGTTACTGTCTTAAGTTACTGGTCCGTCTGGGGTTTGTGAGGAATGTGAGTACCAAATTACATGTTTCTGGAAAATCACCCTACTATCATCAGTGCTTCAAATGGATTAGAAAAGAGGAAACTCAGTGGTAGCAGACAGACTTGGTAAAGAGGCTGTTGGCAATAGCCCAGGTTAGCGTTAATACAGTCCTAGTTCATATTTCTGTGAACTTCTCACATGTTGTTTTCTGGTTTTTATAATCCTGGTTTTCCATTAGCTAGGTTGGGCAGATAACAGGCACACTGGATCTTTGATTCCTGAGGATATTCATGCATCATCCGTTTTCTTTCCATGGGCCTCAGCACTCCTTGAGTTCATGTAGCATATGTGTCCTTATCATTTGGCATTTGCTTATATTGTCTATAATCTTTCCTACCAATTATAAACTGTTAGGCTGTCTTACTCTCTTTTTATCTCCCTGTGTTTAACTTGTTGCACAGGATGAATTATTATGTTATCATTAACATATATATAATATAGTATATGTCATTATTCTGTGTTAGTATTCTTGTTTATTTTGCCTTTGAATGTGTTCTTTGAAGACCCGCCCTTTTTTCCTGTCATTAAAATTGGAATTTTGCACAGTTATTGAGAGCATAGACTATGGAACCAGATTGCTTAAATTTGAATTATTTAGTGAACCTTGTGCAAAGAACTTAACATTAGTATACATCAGTTTCCTTAGCTATACATTGGAGATTTGAAGATTAAATATATTTTATGTAAAGTGTTTAAAATAATGCTTGACACATAGTAAGTGTTAGATATGTTATGAAAGTTTTAGCTGTTTTATAGATTCATTTGGGAGAAAGTTGAATAACGTCAGTATTAATTTACTTTGCCTATGTTTATATTCTTTAAAGATCTGCCCACTTCTTTCATTACAATGGCCAGTTTCTCAACCTTTCTTTGTTTCCTTGAAATTATAGTTGTCACTGTCTCTTGAGTCATACTATCATGGTAATGAATTAGACCTTTAACAACTGTGTTCACTTTACAGTTTCTTTTGATAAATTGGATTCTAGTGTTCAGGGATATTAATCCGCCTTGTTTGTCCATACCTGTTTTATAATTTCAAAAAATATGACAGACAATGGGAACACTGACAAAATTTCTTTCTTGGGACACTGATGTCTTTGCATCACCTTGTGCCACACTGTACTGAGGTGGCATTAATCAGCTCCCCTGTGTGATCTGTTGCCTTGATGCCTAATCACTTGACTGATGGCCCTTTTGACAAAGAATATAGCCAGTTTCCTACATCTGAATTACATTTTACAACTGTTTAAATACATCACTTTTTAAAAACAGTTGACACATTTCTTCAAGTGTGAAAGAAAAATGCAGTTTATTTCCATGTTTAAAGTAAGTCTCCATTAATATTACTTTTCACGGAAAATATGTTTGTGTATTTTGAAATTTAAAAAATTTTATGAAACAATTTGTCATTGCAATGACTTTCAAACCACTTGTTTTAAGAATGACTGGTGATAGTGGATAGCAGAAATGAATTTTATATAACAAGCAAGATTTCTTACAATTCTCTTGTGAATTTAATTGTAGAAGCAGGTATGTTTTACTTAATTTGTTTACCTTTTACTTTGTTTTTGTTTTATCCAGGCTGGTCACTGTTTATTATTTTTGTTTACATTTCCTAATTAAAGCAGCTGAAATATTGTATTGTGAAATAAGAGGTCTATTTTGGATAAGCTCTGAAAAGCTCTAAAACCGACATTGTCCACTTGTGTTATTTCATGATCTGCTCTAGGTCCTAATTATGTTTATGTTTGGGAACAGATATGCTTAACTCTGTCCAAGATTGGGAGCAAATGGCTCAGTGTTTGAAAGTACTTAAATCCAGAGTTTCAGTTATGTGCAAGTACTTGCATATTTTAAAAAGGCAGCTGTTTTTCTTTCTTTCTCTTTCAATCAAAATTTATGATATTATATTATTTATAGTAAATAATATTATTCTTTACACTTTTTGGTCAGTATTTCTATTAAAATCTTATTGCTTTAAACTGTAAAGAACCTCAATGTCCCAGAATATAAAAAAGGATACTGTACAGGTCCTTCATACCCCAATACATTAAGAGCAAAACATAACCAAAATGTAAGAAAATAATAGCAGTGAAGTCAAAACAAAAAGTTAATTTTTTAGTATGAGGATAAAGAATGAGTAAATGTCGATAATTAATCTTTGTTGAAAAAAGACAGAGGAAGTAGTGACAGAAGAAATAATAGACTTACATCATTAAGTCGGTTTTTTTGACAGGTAGCATTTTTATTTATATGTCAGTTTTCTCCTTTCAGTGTCTTTGGACTGTTGTTTTGATAAGTTAATGTTTAAACTTTCTTTATATTTTAAGAACTATAGTTTGGAAAGGTCATGTTAACTCATGGTACAACATTGGGATGTTGTTGGTTAGCCATGTATGTTTGTAGGTGGAGGAAAGGTATTTAGGGATAATATAACTGGTTCTTCCATGAAGTCTCAGCTATACCAAAACCGCCTAAGTTAAGAGTAGGATTTCAACTCCAATAACTCTGTCCTTTGCCAGACACAGGAACATTTTTTCTTCAGTGGCATGAGGTTGTGGGTATAGAATGAGTCAGGAGAGCTGAATAGTTGACATCAATATAGTTAAGTTGCACTAGAATCCATACGACAGAAGCTGAGCTAGGAGTTCAGTTGAAGTTGTTGTGCAAATAAATCTATTGCATTGCTACATAGTCCTATTTTATTGGAGGCAACATTGGCTGAATTGTGCTATAGTCAATGATATTTAGTGAAATTCCTTTAAAACTTTTATAAAATTAAGAAAGATTTAGAACTGTAATGAAAAGTGAGCACCTCAACGTGTTTTTATGGGAACTATTTTTAATGTATACTTATTTTCCTTATTCATCTCATCATCAGCTCAGCAAAGCTTCTCATTAAATTATTAACTAACCATTAACTGTTCTGTGAAAGAATATCACAGGTAACCCATAAAGAAAGTGTGTCATATAGGGATTGGTGTGCATTTAATGAGTGATTGATATATGCAGAGTACTTCTAGCATATCATCTTAGCCACTTACTAGCCGGCTAATTTTGGGCAAATTACTTCACCTCTAATCTTCCATTTTCTCATGTGTGAAAGGTGGATAAAAATAATACCTATCTCATAGAGTTATTATGAAAATTAAATGAGTTCATATGTGTATTGGTTGGAGTGGGTGAGTCGTCAGTGAGTCTTAGCTATTATTATGTAATCGTAGATCAGTGAGAATTCTTATATAATCTCTAGCCTTGTGGCTAAGCAGAACTCATTGACAAATAATGTCTGTGATGATCCATTTCATTCTTAATTCCTTTAGGTCACTCAGGTTTCTTGCTGGTTATATAATAACTTTGTTGAGGCTGCAAATTAAGTTCTGTGAAGGTAAATAAGGTCTTAGGCTTTGCTTTGAAGTAGCTTATTTAAGAACTTTATAAAATAAAGTCAGAGGGGTGGGTACATTCCCAAGTAACTCTAAAAGAAGGGAGATTTTTAGTTTTTCCCTTGTTTGTTTGTGGTATAAGGAACCTGTATTGAGGTTCATAAGTCAGAGATCATATATGTTTGGGAGATTAGAAATGAAATTGGAGAAACATAATGATAATTTGATGATTCCATTTTTATGTGTATTTTATCCCTTTGTCACCACCCCTCCCTTTCCTGTTTCAGTAATTCCTTTTATATACTAATTTATTTATTAAAATGACATTAATTGCTGTGAAATTCTAGGAAGGGGAATAGCTATAATTTATGAAAAAATTAATTGATAATTCTTTTTTATTTATTTTTAATATCTCAAACCATTAAGTCTCTTCTCACTACTTTTACAGTATAACTTGTTAGCCTTGACAGTTGGGTAAGTGGTAATATGGTTACTAAAGCTGAAATGAAAAATATGCCAAGCTTCTGGGAGCAAAAGAACCATCTATAAGCAGAATTGGGTAGCTATGCACATTTTGCCACCACTTGTAATTTGATATGTCTTGATCATGACTTAATCTGGACTTAGGGCCTGGTACAGTTTGAGGGCCTTTCAAGTAGATCTCTTATCATTGTAGACAGAATCACTTCAGAAATAGAAAAAAACAGATTCTGAATAGTTGTCATTGTAAACATCACAAGTACAGGTAAATAGTCTTATCAAGTATATGCTTTATTTTCCTAGTATTGAATTTGACCGGGATTGTGACTATTTTGCAATTGCTGGGGTTACAAAGAAGATTAAAGTCTATGAATATGGCACAGTCATTCAGGATGCAGTGGATATTCACTACCCTGAAAATGAAATGACCTGCAATTCCAAAATCAGGTACCTACATTTTTTTCTTGGCATAATGCAGTCTGTATATAACAATTGGTATCTATAATTAGTTTGAGTTTGTTATTTTACTTTTCTGTGAAACTCCTTACTTATTCATGGTGAACACTATAATTGCCTACAGAGGATACATCAGAATATCTTTCTTAGTAGGTTTGATTGCTTTTCCCCTGTAGTTACTGTTTTTCAGTTTATCAAGTGAAAGCTATTTTTCTTTCACTTAATCAAGTAAAGGTCTTTGTTGTAGATGGCCTTTCATGAGGTGTTGAATAAAGGATTACTGCAGCTTATGAATAGTGTCTGAAAGTCAGGAAGTTTTCCCCTGGTATGCACATCTCTAAATATTATAATTGTTTATAGTTTTAAGAATTCTTTTCATAAGAACATTCTGCTTCTTTTCATTGAGGGCATAATATGTGTGTGTATATATATATATGTATATATATATATTTTAAATATATCTTTATTGATTTCATAGAGAGGAAAGGAGAGGGATAGAGAGATAGAAACACCCATGATGAGAAAGTCATGGATTGGCTGCCTACTGCACGCCCCCAACTGGGGATCGAGCCTGCCACCCAGGCATGTGTCCTGACCAGGAATCGAACCCCGATCGCCTGGATCCTGGGTCGACGCTTAACCACTTAGCCATGCCCGGCTGGGCAAGGGCATAATATTTAAGTTGCATGTACTAGGGGTTAGAGTTCATATTGAGTACAGTAAAATACTGCATTTTTTTACAGTGTTTAAACCTGGGATACTGTTAAAAATTCAGGAACCGGGCTGTATTTCTGGTTTGCAACCCAAAAATCTTAGAGGAATCCTAGAATCTTAATTTTCAAAATAAGTTTCCTAAGCTGGTCTCATGGGCACTGGCTTAAAGGGGAATAATATAAGGAAATCATCTAATAATAAATTATTTAGAGCTTTGAACATTTCCCAGTCATCTTTGTACCCTTTTTATTTGAATGAATGACATATATAGTAGGTGTGTGTTTAATAATGTTAATTATATAGTATTACAGTCTTTACATAATTTGTTGTAGCTTTCCTTTTTGTTTTCTAATTCATTCATAAAAATGGTATACTCATAATTTGTGAGTCTGCTCAGTTATCAATGGCAGACATTGCCCTAAGTGCATTGTCTTAAGCAGACCTATGAGATAGTTACTGTTATTGCCCTATTTTATAGACAAGGAGACTGAAGCACAGAAAAGTTAATGAACTTGCTTCGGATTACACAGCTAGTCTCTGGAGGTACCAGGATTCAAACAGGTAGTTTGGTTCTGGAGTCTGTGCTCTTAACCGTTTTATACTCCACATTTATAAAATGGAGAATGTAAGAGTAATACCTGTTTTATAAGATTGTACTTTAAATAAATCCACATAATGCACTCAGCACAATACTTGGCCCATATCAAGAATTCGTAGCAAATGTTACTTTATTGAAAATGTGGATTAGAGAGTTTATCCTTTCTGTCTTGACACATGTAAAAATATAGCAATACTTTAGGTACCTTGGAGTAAATGGAGGATGCTTTTCAAGACAGGACACTATGGGCTTAGGGCTCAAAGAATCAATATGTAAGCATATCTAAAACCAGTTTGGAGCAGGGCAACAGTGAATGTGAAGTAAATTACCCAAAGCCACAGCTAGTCAGTGGCAGATCTGGAATTTGAGCTCAGGTCTATCTGAATCCAGTTTAGCTCTTAACTGTTCCATGTAATTTCACCCAGAAATTCAAGTAAGTATATTTAAACATGCAAATTAATTCTTCCAATCTCTGAAATTTAGCATGAATGCAACTAGTAGAGAGCAAAATATTTTATTATGTTCATATGCTTGGAAGTCATCTAGGTTAATTGCTTTCAAAGTGGCTTCTTAATATACTATATGCTTTTCTATATGCACAGTTCACATCTGTGTCTCACCAAAAATGTACATTTTTAGACGTTGCATTTGCAATTTTGGAGTGCCTGAGAATAGAAACCATAAATGTTAAAAGTTTAAATCTCACTGTTAAATGCTGTTCATTGGAATTTCAGTCATAAGATTCTGTTGGTTAAGATTTTTTTTTAATGTAAACTGAAGCTCAATTTAAACTAGTTTTTATTGGCTTTTATAATTTGCTACAACTGAATTCAGGGACCTAAACAGTATGATTATGTCATTCTGCCGTGGCATGCTTTGTGCTCCCTTGGCCTCTATTATCTTCACACATGTGTATACTTTCCTCATGTATCAAAGATGGCCACTGGCAGCTTTACGCTCATATCCATCTTTTAGCTAGTGATCAGAGTGAAAAGTGGTATGGGTCATTACTTGGTAGTTTCAGTGGGAAAATATGGGAATTATTTTATCCATTTTATTCCAGATTTGTTGTGAGCAGAAAAATGATTGTGAACTTATATAGAACATTTCAGAAGGGTTCTAATCTTTCTGGCCACATCAAAATCCTTTCTGTCCATTGTTATTTTTACATAAAGTGAGGCTTAAATATATTTCTTTCAGCTGTATCAGTTGGAGTAGTTACCATAAGAACCTGTTAGCAAGCAGTGATTATGAAGGCACCGTCATCCTATGGGATGGATTCACAGGACAGAGGTCAAAGGTCTATCAGGTAAATAAGGATACTAGTTACTTGTTTTGAAAATCAGATTTTCACTTTCTTAATAATTGCAAATCTTCATATGCTTCATAATTTAAAAAATTTAAAGTCACTATTTAGCATTTTTTACACCTATATAATACTAAATAATGCTTTTGGAAGCATCTTCTCAGACTTTTGCATTTGTAGAATGTATCACATATTAGTAAATGCATATTATATATAAAAAGTTTGGGAACTACTTTGCATCTCTTTTGTTTTCATATCCTGTTCTCTCTCCCTCCCACCACAGCAACAAATTGGTATCAAGGTTTGGGGTTTTTTTTTGCTGTATTTATTTTAAGATCTGTATTCTGTCTGAGACTACTTTGTCTTCCTTCTACATCCAGGAGCATGAGAAGAGGTGTTGGAGTGTTGACTTTAATTTGATGGATCCAAAACTCTTGGCTTCCGGTTCTGATGATGCAAAAGGTACTGTTTGAATCATTTTTCCTTCCCCCCACCCCCTTCATTCCTTTTACTGTCAGACATACAAGTATTTATTGAAACTCACAGCAATCCTTTGTGATTACTGATTGTTCCAAAAATAACCTAAGCCCAAAAATCTTTATCTCTTTTGAAATGAAAGAAAAATAGGTATACTGCATCGTCATTATATTTTCTGGATACATGCCACATTGTGAAATTTTTGTAGCTAATTCCTTTATATATACCACTGAATGAACTTTTTTCACCCTGAAACATTTAGACATCTTTGCATTCTGAATTATATTAAATTTCCAGTGTATACTAAAATTTTTGAATAAAGTTAATCATGTTTCAAGGCAAAAATTCTACATCTTTCTGCCAACTTAGTTGACCTCTCTCTTTTTTCTTTTATATTTATCTTTATTATTTACTCTTTTCTGTTATCCTTACTGTCCTGTTTGGCCTGGTTCTTCTCACCGTTAGATTTATAAAGCCCTATTAACAATTATTTTATCTTAGAGTTAGTAGCCTTAATTTCTTTGTATTTTTTTCCTTCTTTTCTACATGTAACTTCCAGAAGCAGTAGTTGTTGAGACCATTTTTACTTTTACAAATTATTGTATTGGTATTCCTTAAAATTTTACTATGCCTCCACCCCTAATACTGGTTTTCAACC
Source organism: Miniopterus schreibersii (assembly GCF_964146895.1). Lineage (NCBI taxonomy): Eukaryota > Metazoa > Chordata > Mammalia > Chiroptera > Miniopteridae > Miniopterus > Miniopterus schreibersii. The sequence goes on along the minus strand of NC_138119.1, from coordinate 17,876,437 downwards.
CCAAATGCACATTAGAATCTCTGAGAGAGCTTTAAAAAACACTAATATTTGGACCTACCTCATCTCGGTATTGTCCTGGATGGGACGTTGGGACCAATCAAAAGATGAATGGGAAGGTTTTTGTTACTCTTATTGTTAATGTTTATTATTCTATTATGCAACCAGGATTGTGACCTATATCCTGAAAACATTTTATATGTGTGTTCTAGTGCCTACTAGGACATTCTGTTTAAAAATGGCATGATGGTTGCTCTCATACCTCACAAGACAACAGCCCATTTTTCTACTTGTGCTTTCAGATCTGACCTGCTCTGATCAGTCAGCTTTCTTCTCCCTATCATTACAAATCTCAGTATATATCACTGGAATGGATTTAGTTATGGGATCCTGTTACCTCTTATTTTACATAGAATATCTGTTTGTTTTCTGACTTTGAAACTAAGCTCTCTTGGTTTCAGTACACTGTTCTATTATTTACTTGTTACGTTAAAAATTTTTGGTCCTGGTAAATGAAAATGCTTTAGATTAGCTCAAAAACATAGCTGTAGCAATAAGCAAACTTTCTAAGTTACAGAAGCATTTGCTAATGATTGTTTATTTTTATTTTCCTTTATTCTTAGTGAAGCTGTGGTCTACCAACCTAGACAACTCAGTGGCAAGCATTGAGGCAAAGGCTAATGTGTGCTGTGTTAAATTCAGCCCCTCTTCTAGATACCATTTGGCTTTCGGCTGTGCTGGTAAGAAATACAAGTAGATTTGTCTTCTTTTGGTGTTGGTTGAGAATCATGTGTAAGATACAAGGGTATTGTAAAAACAAATAATTTTCTTTGTAGGTTTAAATTGTGTTTTCATTGTTAGACTCTAAATTAGAAGTATGCAGTATGCTGTCATTACTCATTTGTTGCTGTGCCTTCATTTCAGTATTTTGTCATAATGTTCAGTACATAGGTATGGGTTTGTTTATTTTTGTCATGGTTCCTCTAAGGTCTTGTATGTGTGAATTAATGCTTGCTTATTCACAAACGTAGGTCATGATGCTTAAACCATTAAGGTATATTGTATAGACACAGGAATTTTTTTTATTAAAGGAAACTGATTAATTAGTTCAACAGCTATTTATTGAGTGCCTCCTATGCACAAATTACCTACCTAGGGACAATGAATAAAACACTTAAAGCCTTATGTCATGGAGTGCTTAATAATATAGTAAGTATTCATAAAAATGCTTGCTGTTATAATAATAGCAAAGAATTTTTTGCTAAAGTACTTTTTTTATAACTAGGGTGACCAAATGTCTAGGTTTTCCTGGGGCGGTTCAAGTTTATACTTGTACCAATGTAATTACTATTACACCTGTAGTTGAACTTCTGCATTGTGAAATCCCCTTGGTTCTTTTTTTATTGATAATCTGTTTTTTAAGATAAGCTAGCATCATATCATGAGCAAAATATCACCTTTTAAAAGAGAAAAGCACAATTTAAATCTTAATATGTCATTACACCTTTTTCTCATTTCAATGAATTATTTATTTCACTTGGATACTGACATAATTTCATAGTTAAATTCAAGGAGGGTATGGACTAACATGTATGTGTGGGTAGAATTCTCATTTCTTTAACATACAGAATTTTTGTTCATGATTAAGTGCTATTCTTTTTCATTTGAACTTCTTCCTTATTTAAGTTTTTGTTTTGTTACTGACTAGAAATGTGACTTTCACAGTTCTTCACAGGTAAGTGTGGTATTAGCTGTAGGATTTTTGTAGACATCCTTTATCAGCTGAGGAAATGAATAAGTTTCCACCTATTCCTAGTTTGAGTATTTATTATGAATGAGTGTTGGATTTTGTCAAATGCTTTTTCTGCCTCTATTAAGATGATCTTGTGATTTATGTCCTTTATTGTAATAACATGGAACCAACCTTCCTTCTTCCTTTCTTCCTTTTTTATGTTAAACCACCCTTCCATTTCTGGGAAAAATCTCTCTTGGCCATGATCTAAGATCCTATTTATATGTTATTGGATTTGGTTTGCTGTAGCCTTTTTCCTTAGCTGTTTTCTGGCTTTGATAGCAGAGTACTAATGGCCTCATAGAATGAGCTGGGAAGTGTTTCTTCCTTTGTTTACTGAATGAGTTTGTGAAAGATAGGCATTATTTCACCTTTATAGACTTTATCAGTGAAACCATCTGGACTTGGACTTTCTTTTGTGGGGAGATTTTAAATTTCTAATTCAATTTCTTTACTTCTTATAAGTCTATTTAGATTTTTAATTTCTTCTTGAAGTTGGTTTTGATAGTTACTGTCTTTATAGGAATTTATAAATTTAATTTTTTAAATTTGTTGGCATAAAGTTGTTTATAACATTCTCTTATAATCCTTTTAATTTTCATAGTGTCAGTTAATAATGTCCCTTCTTTTATTCCTGATTGGTCATTTGTGTCTTCTCTCTTTTTTCTTGGTCAGTCTAGCTAAATATCTGTCAGTTTCTTCAAGGTGTATTTGTCTGTGTATGTAGGGGTGTGTGTGGATTGGAGGTGCTTCAGGCCAGAACACCACATAATATTCTTACCCAAACTTAATTATTGGAAGGGTTGAATATCTGTAGGCTGAGCCTCCTGGAATGACTCTTAACTCACCATGAGTTCAGATAGGCTAAGAGAACTTTCTTTCTCAGCTATTAGAACTTTTGAGATCAAGAACATGATGCCCTTGCTATAACCAAGGGCTCAGAAATCTTTCACTGTATCTGCGACAGAGATAGAGACTGGACACTGGAACACTACCACAGAGAACCTCCTTTACAATGGTGCTTTCAGTGGAAATATTCAAAGCAGAATGACCATAAAATTTCTACCTTGAAAATCTTACATAAGTGTACCTCATTGGTGGAATCTAATTCACATCCAGAAGCATAGCTGCAAGGGGATCTGGGCAATGTAGTTTTTAGCTTTCCACCTTCCATAAGCTATAAATAGTATAAGGTGGTAGGAATGGATGCTGAGTGTCATCGGCCCTAGCCAGCACAGTGAGGTTTGACATGACTTAAAGACTTGTTTTTTGACATTGAAATAGAGGTATCAGAACAGGCATTAATTAAACCAGTAGTCCTTACTTTTCTCACTACTTTTAATTGTACCTTTCACTTACTGAAACATGCCTTTAATCATAAGAAAAACCTTTACTACTAGAAAACAATGACTGTTGTTGAATCATCTTCATTTAGAATTGAAAGATTTCTTTAAATGTAGACTATTATCTACATGTTTCTCTTTAAGCTATAAAACATCACTCTCTAGCTGTACCATTTATTTTACCACTGAGAGCAGTACACAGTCATATTCACAAGATTGCTTATTAAATACCATTTGTAATGATGAATTTGACATTAGGAATGGGCTGTACATTGCTAAACATTGCTTTTGGAGTTATGAGAAATAGATAATTAGTATGTGAGCTACCTACCAATTATATTTTGACTTCCTGTTACAAGGACACTGTGGATCCTACTTGGGTAGTGATGCATTGTGCTAATTCTAAGCTTCTCTGCCGTCTGTACCGTCGTTTAGATCTTATATTTCTGTTTCATATAATGAATTCATTTCTCTCTGTTTTTTTACTTCATTATTTTATTCTTTTATCGTAATATAAAATGATGTCTAGTTGCTCTTTTTTGTTGTTGATTTTTTTGGTTTTGTTTTTTTACTGGAGCTTATACCATGAAGTTTCTCAAGGTGGACTAAAAAACACAAGCATTTCTGTTAAAATAGCAAATCCTAAGTCATGGTCTCCTTGAAAATAATAGATTAGGAATTTTAAACTACCTCTTTGTGATTAGTATTGAGAAAAAAGCTTTATAAATCATTTAAAATCTATTCCTAAGCCCTGAGATTATTCAGAACGTGCTTTTACCAAAAGAGAGGATATTTTTAACATAAAGGTAAAGGTGTTTATTAATTGTCTGTTACTTGTTTAACAAGGACATTTTCTTATTGTGTAGGAAAAGGCAGAAAACAACTTTTTCTCCAGCTTATATTCTCTAAAGCCAATTTGGGAGAGCCATTGTAAGACTAAAGTAAATAGAACTAGCAATCTGTGGTTTTAATAAAATATTAGAGTTGCTTGCATGCTAACTTGAATCATCTTACAATTTTTAAAATTGTAATTATTGTAACAGGAAATATGGGTACTTTTAAAGTGTTCTACTTAAAGTAATAATAGTCGCCACCACCACCCCGAAATTAGTGATATAAGTCAAAGATAAAATTAGTATTAATCTGTTTCAGAAGTGGCATTTATGCTAATAACATATTCACTGGGAAGAAATAATGTTCCTAGAACAAATAAACAGAAATTCTGAAATATTCTACTTAACTGTGTTATCAATAAACATAGTTTTGGTTACTGTTACTCTCAGTAAGCTAATCAGTTCACACACATAAATACCATTTGTTTTCCCATTTTCAATACTTTCTAGTTGTTGTGATTTGGCATAGGATAGCTCAGTCTTCAAAAGGAAAAAATAAACCTTTCAGGGTTTGGAGGGTTGATTAATTTATTGCCCTTACTTGAACACTTTTAGCAGCTTCTCATTGCCTAAAGAATAAATACAGATTCTCTTGCTTTCTGTTCTAGGCCTTTCATGGTCAACTTCAATATTCCTTATATGTTACACATGTTGTTTAATTTCTGAACATTTTCGGTCAAAAGAATTTTTATGAAGCTGCTTCCATGAAGACTCTTGATTCTCAGTAAAGCTATCTGAGCTATCTTATATTTGTGGCTTAAAAAAAAATTACCTGCATTTAAGATTGTTTATATTTAATTATACAAATAGTGTAAGATTATATCCTCATTCTCAACTTTTATATGTTATAAAGCTTAAGTTCCCCTTGATCAAACATTATTAAACAAACTCCCTCCTCAAAGGTACTACTGGTGATAGTTTTACAGGTATCTTTCCACAAATACATAGTAGTTCTTCAGGAGGCCAATAGTATTTTTCTTTATTTAGACCTATATATATAATTTTAAATCAGAGTAGATTCTGAAAGATGAATATCTGTACTATACAAAACACATACAAATTTAGAATATCTTTAGATCTCTGAAGTTAGTTTATGGACTACCTTCTGCTCTCCTCCCTCTTCTCCCAACATCCCTGTCACCAAAATATAATTAATTCTTTCAACTTGAGAACCTGGTGTTTAGTTTAAGTAGCTATGACACCTAATTTAATTCATGATATAGAGTTAACATAGAGAAATTGAGTAAGGTAGATATGTAATTGCTCAGGGTGACTTTTACTATATTTTCCTGTCTTATCTAAGTAATGGGAAACATTTTAGATTTGTTAGGTTTATAAATCTGCCTTGTCTTTTATACAGCATTTCCCAGTGGGGATGATGTTTTTCCTTCACATTTAAATAAATTGAATGTCTGAATATTTATTTAATAAATCTTGATTAATGTCGTAACATTCATGAACATGTGTTTCAGCTATCTATACTACATAGATAATGGGGGGAGGGGTGAATATCAAGGACATTTTATTTTTAAGTTTCCAAGTAATTTGAGTGAACTCATATGGAAGTGGCATGCATAAAGTCAGTATTCATGAAACAAATTGTTCTATTACTTTGTCATACATAAAATGTATTTTTTAGAGTGCTAGAATCTAAAAACAACTTTGAAGCATCCAGTAAATCTATTTATGTCTGTCTTGCCTTCCAGCCTGTAATAAGCACTCTAGCTAGATCTTTTAAAAAATGAGCTTCACAAGAAATTTTATATTTATGGTAAATGCAGAGATATTTTAAAGTCAGGCATCTTTTACTTAGCTGTTAACTAATATTGAGTAATCACTATGAACACTTGGAAAGTATGAAATACATGATATGATTTTGAGGGAAACCATTAAAATAATAGAACCAAAGTACAAAATCCAAACTATTACTGGGAGAAGAGGGGAAGGAGTAAAATGTTTGCCTAATCCAAAAGCAAACAGGAAAGGGAACGTGGGGGGAAGCATAGAAAACTTGGGGTAATTTTTTTTAAAAGACCCCAACAAAATAAGCTCATTGATAGAAATTCAAATATATCTAATTATAATAAATGGAAATGGATTAGCGAGTCCAAATAAAAAAGACAGTTAAACTGTTCAAAGTGCAATACTATACTCTTTATAAGAGACACATTTAAAACAAGGATAAGGAAAAGTGAATGAAAACAGCTTTATTGAATGCAGGAGTAGATACCTGACAAAGATTATATTGCATAGGAGTTTGGAAAATATGGAATTTTTGGACAGTTGATATGGGGAAATGATGGTGTAATTCTACCTTATGAAATACACAAAACCAATTCCAGGGATCAAATGACCTAAATGTGAGCAGCAAAACTATAAACTGTTTATAAGACAGTATTTAAGAGAGAATATCTTCACAATCTTGTTGCAGGGAATGCCTTAAGATACAAGAACTATGAACTATAAATGAAAGGTAGATAAACTTGGCTATTTTAAAAGTTAATACTTTTGTTCATCAAATAATACCTGAAAGAAATAATTTTTAAAAGCATTAATTGGGGTGAGATATTTAGAACACATATACAGAATACACAAAGAACTCTTTCTAGTAAGATAATAATAAATGTACTCTATAGCCTTGCTACTCAAAGTGTAGTCTGCCCAGTGGAACAAATTGAGAACCCAGAAATAAACCCAAAACCATCATGCATCACTGCTGGGAATGTAAAAATGGTGCAGTCAACAGTTTGTCAGTTTCTTTAAAAGTTAAACACAAAATCTAGGCATTTCCCAGTAATTACACTTTTATAGGTATCTCCCTAAGATCTGAATACATGTCCACAGAAAGACTTGAATGTGATTGCTCATAGCAGCATTATTAATGATAACCAAAAAAAAAAAAAAAGTGGATAGACAAAATTGGTATATCATATACTGGATACTCTTCAACAATAAAATGGAAAAAACTGCTGACACATGGTAAAGCATGGATGAATTTCAAAAACATTATGTGAAGTATAAGAAACCATACAGAAGAGCTATGTATTATAATGATTCCATTTATGTAAATTGTCCAGGAAAGGCAAATTTATAGATAGGTAGTTACATTGATAGCCCAGGGCAGTGGGTGACAAATGGGCATGAGGGATCTTACTAGATGAGGAAAATGTTTTAAAACATTTATGGTGATGGTTACACCACTGAGTAAATTTAGTGAAAATCATTGAATTTTATTCTTACCATTTTTATTATATGTACAATGTCTCTCAAGAAAGTGTTTTTACAACAGCAAGTGTTGGAAATAAAATTATATAGCATTATGTTTAGCAAGAAGCCCAAAATATGCTTTTTAATAAAGCCATCAAAATTTAAGATTTGTTTTTAAATTTCCAGTTACTTTGAACCCTTAGGAACTGTCAGTGGAACTTCTGAATTCCCTTTCAGACTGACATTGGCATGTGTGTATGTTTATGTTTTTTAATGCAGCCATATTTTCCTAGATTTAAAAAAGAAAACCCATTATATCTTCCTTATCTTTGAAAATGAGTCATAGCCCTTAGTTTTCTATTAACAGGTTGACATTGTCCATGAAACATTTGATAACACCAAAACCAGTTAAAATTAGCTTTGCTTCCCACTTCTTCATTTACTACATTTTTCTGTTTTGTTTTGTTATAGATCACTGTGTCCACTACTATGATCTTCGTAACACTAAACAGCCAATTATGGTATTCAAAGGGCACCGAAAAGCAGTTTCTTATGCAAAGTTTGTGAGTGGTGAGGAAATTGTGTCTGCGTGAGTATTACTCTTTTCAGAGGCTGAACTGAGCATAGAGCTCTGTCATCCTTACCATTTTGTAATGTCACCATGGATATGTATATAAAGAGTAACACCATGGGTGTGTGCACTTTTTCTTAAATAGTAGATTTTTATAACTTGCCTAATTAAAGTACATGCATATTCTGATCTGTATTGCTCACTTTAATATGTAAGTTGTGAATTAAATCCTGATTATACTAATTTTTAATGTCGCCCCTTAAATATTTGAACTTCCGATTGAATTTCAGCCACTGCTTCTCTGGAAGAAGAAACAACATAATTGAGGAAATAGAATGAGAAAGTGTTTTATTTAAGTCAACTAATGTTATTCCATATATATATATATATATATATCTACATTGCAATACTGTAATATTATTTTTGGTTTAAGTAATAGTTGGTTGACTTTTATGATTCCATGTTACTTGATCTCCTTATGATTTCATGGTGAGTTTTACGTGTGTTTTGAAGAGAACTTTCCCACTATGACTGCTTATACCCTACAAATGCCCTTTTAGAACCGTCTGACCTAGGGACTTATATATAGTACAGTTTTTAGTTGTCTTTTGTTGAAGGTAACAAGATGTCAACCAGGTAAATAAATCTCATTTGCCAAAATATTGTTGACAAAGCTTTTCTGCTAACGGAGACAGTCCTTTCTTTCTGTGATCCGTTTTATAGTTCTCTTTATTCGGTATTACCCTAGTAAATACCCATTCTTAATATCTCTCATTTTCATATTTATCATTTCTTCTCAAGCTAAATGGTATATTGTTTTCTTTTTTCACTTAGTTTCTAATCTCTCTTAGGAAATTATTAATGCCAGAGCCTTATATTTGGTATTTCCCACCACATCTTCCTTCATGCTGTTTGCCCTAGATAAGAATTTGGTAATTTGAATTGAGTTACAAAAAAGGGAACAAAAGAAAGTGGGAACTGAGCTTTACAAGGGGAGTAGTATAGGTCATTGGTTCACAAATCTAAATTTGTAACCAGTCAAAAAACATTCTATCATTAGGAGTAATAATAGACAATAAATAATTAAAATTTTATTCAGATTTAAATACGATAAAAATATTTTTCTTTAATTTCAGATTTATGTATGTTGAATCAGTTTGTTTCAACTAAAGTATATGTATACTCAGTTGTATATATTGGACATCTTAGTTGACCTTATTAACGTGGATATATTGTTTGTATTTTTACTAATTTTTTAATCTTAGTTTTTATAAATCAAGATGATTTTTCTCTTCGACATACTGGAGTTTAGAAATATTTAGAACAAATTCATTACAAGTATACTTGGAAATATTGAAAAGTAAGATTAAAATACACACATTGCTGTAACCTCTGAAATCTTGGCCAATTAAAAAATATATATACACATAAAGGGATATTCATAAACCAAATTTAAAACAACATAAATACCTAAGAATAGAGAAGTATTTCAAGAGTTTAGGGTTTGGTCTCTGAAATAAGATTCAGTCTTGACTCTACTATTTACTAGCTGTGGTACCTTAAAAATGTCTTCAACCTTCTGAATCTCAGTTTACTCATCTATAAATAATAGTACTAATCTTATGTTGTGAGTCCTTAAATAAAATAGTGTATGTAAATCACTTATCATGGTTCCTTATTCTATGAATGTTAGAGTAAGAAAAAAGATGATTTATTGTGTAGTCATTAATAAAGTAATTATTTTACAGCAAAAAAATAACTCAAATTTATGAATGAAGGAGAAGCAATTTACAAAATGTGTGGTATGATCCAGTTTTTTTTTTTTAACAAAGAAAAACAAAACATGTAGTTTTAAGTCCCGAGACTGTCTCTGTATAATAGAATTACCAGTGATTTCTATATTAGTTATTTTTTTGGTAAATAACTGCATTTGCATATTATTTCAGTAAGATAAGCTACTTTATATAGACCATTCAACAATTTATAGTATTCTACCCCTGCAGGTACAGCTAAGCTATGAATATAGTTTATATTCAGTATACAATTCAAGAATTGAAAAGTAAACTAACCCTAGCCAGCTGGGCTCCGTGGTTAGAGCGTCGGCCTGCGGACTGAAGGATCCCGGGTTCAGTTCCAGCCAAGGGCATGTACCTCAGTTGCAGACTCATCCTCGCCCTGGTCAGGGTGCTTCAGGAGGCAGCCAGTCGATGTGTCTGGCACTTCGGTCTCTCTTTCTCTCTCTCTCTCTCTCTCTCTCTCTCTCTCTCTCTCTCTCTCTCTCTCTCTCACCCTTCCACTCTCTCTGAAAAGCGATGGAAAAAAATATCCTCGGGTGAGGATTAAAAAAATTTTTTTTTAAGAAAAAGTGAATCAAACAAGTGGAACAAGTTGTATCTGTGAAATTAGCACAGCTTTCAATAGAGCATTCTCATTTGATGGTGGTGGTATGGTGTTACGAATGATGTTACTAATGCTTAGAGATTATTAAAAGCATTTGAATGAATTAATTTCATTTTCAAAATTTTATAAGATTCATCTAATACGATAGGGTAAGAATCATTATATCTCACATTCAACTGATGAAAAAAAACTTAGGCCAGAGAGGTTGTATAACTTTCCCAAGGTTAAAAACAAATTAATGGCATACTAAGCATTCCAACAGGCTGGTTTCAGATTTTGCATTCTTAACCACCAAACTAGATTGCCTGTAATTAGTAGTGATGAGTTTCTGCCATGAAATCTTAAATGTGTTCTAACTTTTTGTGTTTATCTTAGCTCAACGGACAGCCAGCTAAAGCTGTGGAATGTAGGGAAACCATACTGTCTACGTTCCTTCAAGGGTCATATCAATGAAAAAAACTTTGTAGGCCTCGCTTCCAATGGAGATTACATAGCTTGTGGTAAGTGAAACTGTCTTTTCCTAGATCTTTTTAACAGGTATCTGTTACTGAAATTGCATTCAGTGGAACTATAGTACATACCAAGTCACGAAATGATCTCTACACTCAGAAAGTAGCATATTGAATTTTCCTCAAATTATTCTGCATTAGTCCTTCCCTTCTGAACTGAACACTAACAAATCCTAACCTCATGGAATAGCATAAGATTTTTAAATATGTTGTTTTAGTTCTCCGTTATATAGATATTATGTAAAAGACAGAAAATATTAATTTCTGCTAATTTTGGAGGCATTATTTATGTTCTTGAGCTTGATACTCATTTTCCCCTATAAAGTGTTTTCTTCATTAAGCAATCTATTGGAGTAATCTTGATCTGCTCCTGTGGGGCTTTTATTGTTGATAATTTATACATTTTAAAATCAGAAGTAGAAAAATCAAGTACAGTATTGTTCGACTGCTCTAATATATGTAATGCCTGAATATATGAACTTTCATCAGTACCTTCAAATCACTTGGCCTTTATTGAATAAAATTGACTCTCCACATGTATGTGAACCTAAACCCTGCCAAAGCAAGTCTCTGCATAATTATCCAGCTTCTCATAGGCTGCTCAAAAAACAGGTTTCTAGACCACTCACCTAGTAGAGTAATGCCTTTATTGGGGAATGGCAGATAACTTTTGTAGGTTATTAAAATTTGCCTTTATAGGTGCAATAACTTTCTTTTTCTTCTCTAGATGAAATCGTTCTGGATATAATTAAAGATTCATGCAATAATAACAAATTTCTGATTCTTCTTAGGACCTTTCCTAGAAATGATGTTTATATGGTAATTTCAGCCTTAGAATTCCCAGTGTTGTCATTCAGCAGTGATTATTTCTTTAGATTAGTGAAGTGTAGCTTTTTTCTGTGGAATCTTTTCTAACATGATTCCCATGAGGTTCTATGCTCTGGTCTTTCAAACTTAACCATAAAAGATACTAGTCTTTGAGTTTAAACACTGAGTGGTAAAGTAACTTATGAATGTGCTGTCCTTATTCTGAGTTATCCCATTCTAAAAAACTATTTTTTTTTTTTAACTTTTTAGGAAGCGAGAACAACTCTCTTTACCTATATTATAAAGGACTTTCTAAGACTTTGCTAACTTTTAAGTTTGATACAGTTAAAAGTGTTCTTGACAAAGACCGAAAAGAAGATGATACAAACGAATTTGTCAGTGCCGTGTGCTGGAGGGCGCTGCCTGATGGGGTGAGTTTTCATATCAGGTTTTTTCCCCCCCACCTTGGTGTCCTATATAATTCTTTATGTTTATGTATATACAGGTGAGTTTTTTAAAGTTTAAAATATAAATTGATATGTGATATGCATTTTTTTTTTTTTTTTTTGCTTAGCCTTGCATTGCTAAAAGAAACAAGCATTTTAGGTATTAATGGAAATGTCACTAATGGAAGTGTCATGCTTACATGATGTTTCTCCTGTGTACCTACAGCATTTTGTGTATACCTCTGTACAGCCATTATCACAGTGTCTCTTTATAGCTCTTCTATAAAACTGGAAATTTCTCCAGAGTATATACTGTATCTTATTTTTCTTTATGATCACATGCAGTATATGCTTAACAGATATTTATCTGAACCTGGTATTAGGAAGAAAAAGGTTTGATGTAGATAAAGGGGAATGGTCTATTATATACAACTAATTAAATACTATTTCAGGGTAGAATTGCTTTCTACAAAATACATATATACAAGAATATTTAAACATTTAATTCCTTAAGAAAGTTGCACTTCTAGGTTGCAAAAAAATGTTTTCTCCAACTTGTCACTTACTCAAACATTTTTAAAGTACGTGCTTTCTAATAAAGTATATGAAGAAATAATTTATCTTGATTTTTGTAAACATTAGTCATTCTTTAATGTCATCTTTTTTAAAAATAGAATTTTAGGTGCTTGTTTGGTTGGTTTTATTTTTGACAGAAAAAATTCTTGATGGGTATAGTAAGATATCTGAGTTCCAGGTACAGTTTAACTTGAATTAGATATATTCCATTGCTATATTGTTTAAAGTTCTTCTACTCAATTTTTAGCTTTGGTAATGGCAGACTAAGTGATTTGGACCAGTCCTCTCTCTAAGTAGAACTAGAAAAGGGACCAAGTATATGTATTTTAAAAACAAAAATCTGTTTGAAGACATTGAGAAGTAAACAAGATAGAAAAGAATTACCAGCCTAGAAATGTGAGCCTGACTTTTGAGTATACTTTTTGCCTGGGAGCATTTCCCAGTTTTGGTGGAATGGCGGAGAGCACTTATGGTAGCTTCAAAGGGGCACAGGTGTCTAGTGCTTACCCCACTATATTGGTTAATTCTTTTGGTTTAGGTTCTCAAAGGGCTGTAGTCTAGGGTACCAGTAGAAGAAGATAAGCCCTCACAGTGATTGCAGCTCAACTTCAAATCGTATCAGTCCTGAAATTAAAGGGAAATGATCCTGCATTGCTAGAGTCCACAGAATGCAAAATTAAGTCCTTTCTGAAAGGTCTTCTAAAGAAGATCATCTGAAGATTTCATTTATTTTTTTCAAAATTGCAAATGCAATAACGGGGGCACAATAAAAAAATAAACAGACCTAGGAAAAAGCAAGGCAGCATGAGTACATCCAGCAGAAGCAATGGACAGTAGAAACAAAAGTCACAGCGTCTCTGGATATTGGATTTATCAGACATAGTTTGAAAATATCCATGCTGATGAGATTAAAGACAATATTGAAAATTTTAACTGGGAACTAAAAACTTTTTAAAATGAAGATTCTAGAGCTGAAAATATATAATTAACAAAATTAAGAACTCAGGATGGGTTGAATGGAAGATAAGACACAGTTGAAAAGAGAATTAATGAACTGATAGGTAAGTTAGAAGAAAATATACAGAAGTAAGCATGGAGAGATAAAGTGATGAGAAAATACAGAAAGGAAATAGAAGATGAAGAAAGTTTAACATATTTAGTAGGAGACCTAAAAGGAGAGATGAGAAATAATACTGCTGAAGCAAATGTTAGAAAAGATTGTTGTTAAGAACTTGACAGAATTGATGAAAGACCTCAAGGCAGAGATTCAGTAAGCCTTTGTATCCCAGAGAATAAATGATTTGCAGTCTACAGTGTGAGATGAGGTTTAATATTTAACCTGGACCTCGAGTAGACCTAGGTCTGCCTGAAAAATCTGACCTTGGGTCTGCCTTCTCATATGGAAATAAACTGAGTTTAGACAAATATGGAATGTTATGTGCTAGTTATCTTAAATTTACTCTGAAACTTCATCTGTGGTATTTCATCTGAAGTGAGAGAACTGTGAGTTGGCATATAGGCCTTTATTCAAAGTGAAGAATATAAGACTAGCAGGAAAACAAGGCACACCTCTGTATGGGGGTTTACCACTTGCACCTTAACTGCCCTTGGCAACTCTGTGTACTCTGTGTGAGTTGGGGAGAAAGCCAAGAAACTGTGCGTGTAAATAGTTGCTTGGCCCCCTGATGAGTTTGAAGGCACTGTGCATGCTCAATTTCTCATCCTATATCCTTCTGTAAAGCTAACTAACTTAGTGCTAGATTAAAGGAGTCGTATCTGATCCTGTGACCCCCCCTCCTGATGGTGGGACAGTCATAACTTGACACATAGTAAAACTGCTGAAAATAAAATACAAATGGGATATTTTAAAAGGGCCAGAGGAAAAGTAGTCTTCAAAGGACCAGCAATTAGACTGACGGCCAACTTCTTTTTTTCTTTTTTTTTTTAATATATCTTTATTGTGTGCTACGCAAACCAGCCGTATCAGCATCACTCAGGAACTTGCTTTATTTCACAATAAAAAGATTAAAAGTTCTATAACTCACTTCAGATTGCTTTAAATATGATTTTTATATAACTGTCACTGTTATTAACCACAAAAGTAACTATTTTCTTATTTTAGATGAGGCAAAGGGTATAAAAGACTCCTTTGTTCATTTATTCAAATATTTATTATGTGCAATCACAGTACTAGACACTAGAGATAAACTGTGAACAAAACTGTTAAAAAAGTTCTGGCCCTCATAGGCTACTTAGAATTTTATGTGCTGAAGGAGACTGAAAACAAAATAAATAGGTTGTTATATTAGAAGGAACGAGTGCTTTGGAGAAAAACAAAGCCAGAAAGTGGGAGAGGGAGTGCTGGAGTAGGGAGCTTTAGTTTTAAATCGGTGGTGACAGAATGCCTACCTGAGCAGCTGACTTAGAGCAAAGACTAGGAGATGAAGGCATAATCCATGTTTAAATGTGGGAGAAGAGTATTTCAGGCAAAGCAAACAGTTCAGATGCTTTTTAAGTAAGAATGTGATTAGTGTTCAAGGATCAGAAAGAAGGCAGGTTGCTGCACTACAGTGAGCTAGGTGGAGAGTAGCAGGTATTTCAGAGTGGTGAAGAGGAGCTGTTTCAGTAGAGCTTTGTTTACCATTGTCAGGACTTTGGCTTTTACTAGGAGTGAGTTGGGAACCATTGTAAGATGTATCCCCCCCTCCTGTCTCTTCCTCCCTCCCACCCCCCTCTCTTTCTCCATTCCTCTCTAGGCATGTCCTCTGGTGAGGATTTTTTAAAAATTTTAAAAACTAAAAAAAAACTTGGCTTGGGAGTCAACTATGTTATCACCTATACTATACAAAATTATAACCATATGAGGTGAAAACATCTTTTTTAGTCATAAATATATTCTTTCTGAAATACATTCTTTCTGTTCTTATTTCTAACAAAGTTTTCTATAATGAAACACTTATTCTAAACTGTTTTTAACTAAATTTTGTGTTCTTAAGTAGATCTTTACCTAAATCTCTCAGGATTTCTATCCATTAAAAATATTTGCTGAATGAATTAATATAGTGCCTTATACTGTTATTTGTGTTCATGTCACAAATTTCTTGCTAACCTGCAAAC
Organism: Miniopterus schreibersii; assembly: GCF_964146895.1. Lineage (NCBI taxonomy): Eukaryota > Metazoa > Chordata > Mammalia > Chiroptera > Miniopteridae > Miniopterus > Miniopterus schreibersii. The sequence goes on along the minus strand of NC_138119.1, from coordinate 17,860,779 downwards.
TCCTTGAAAAGAGGCATCATAGGGTATTGAATAAGAGAGAGCACAGACTGTAGAGCCAGGGTGCCTAGGTTCAAATCTGATTGTCCAATTACTGCATCTGTTACCTTGCTGAATTTCCTTAACTGCACTGTGCTTCAGTTTCCAGTCCATAAAGTGCTGGTGCTAATAGTAACATGCCTCTTAGGGTTTTTATATAGTTAAAATTAGTTAATGTAAATAAAGGGTTTAGAATAGTTTTTGGCATATAGTAAGAGACATATAAGTGTTTGCTATTAGCATCATTCAGTTTTTAATTACTTCTAGCACCAAGCAAATTGTTTGCACATAATGTGTAGATAATATATAATTTTTGTAATGAGTGATACAGTCCTTCAGGCTTGGCCATTATCTTGTTTGTTGCATAATTAAATAGTAATTTTTGAAACCAAAGAAATGCTGGAATAGTGGTAGGAGATACTTTGAATAGCTAATAGAGTCACTTACTCATCAGGACTACATTAGTTTAAGGAAACAGATTTTCTGACATGAGCATTCATTGGTACCTATACAATTTTTTTCATAATTATCATTTGCCCCTTGGGATATAACCTCCAGGCTTTTGCCTATTTTCAAAAGCAATGAAAATTTTAAAGTGTGTACCGCTATAGGGTAATTGATATTATTGACTTAATATTTTTGTTACGTTTATAGCCTGTTCCTTCTTTTCTTTCTCTATTTCGTTAGCACTGTTTCACAACTCAGTCTTCTCTCAAAGAGACTTAACATACCTGTTTTTCCAATTTTTATATGTTTTTATCTAAGAGATAGCATCCCTTCTGACTTAGTAAATGCTTTGTATAAAGCAGATTGCAATAAATACTGGGGGAGTTAAAGCACATGTGAAAAGCCAGTCTACTTCCATTAATGTGTAGAACACATCTATAATAAAATATATTTATACCAGTGATTTCCAAACCGGGGTGATCATCAGAATCACATTGGGATCCCCCCACCCTCAGTAACAAAACAGTTCTATTCTTAGACCCATGAACCCATATTTTGGGAGAGGAAGCTGGGAGGGTAAATATTCGTATTTTGAGAAGTTCCTCAGGTCTCCTTGGAAAATTATATGAACAGTCAAGTTTGGAAACAGATGATTCATATTACCACTGGAAAGAGATTTGTTATACATTGTAACCAAGAGGCATAAATGGCTCTTGAGCATCTGCTAAAGAGGGAATCATTTTAATTATGAATACCTAACTTCTGTTAGATTTTGCTACTTTCTTACCCCCTCAGGAAGAAACACAACTAAAAATACAGATGTGGTCTTTTTCCTTTTCTTTAGTTTAAACACACACACACACGAAAAAAACCCACTACCTTTAAAATATATTGACTTCCCACACTTATAATCTATTTCTCATCCTAAATTCTCAGTGAACACTGAGAAGACTATATAGGAGCATCTTTTTCTTCTCTCCTTTCTTCATTTGTTTCCCTTTTTCCTTTTATCTTTCCTTTCCTTTCTTTCCTCTAGCCGGATGGTTTATAACAGTGTAGAAAATTTTCCTGACTGGAGGAGGGCCAATCTGAATGAACTCTTGTCTGTCTTGGGCGTGGAAGGAAAGAAGATTCTGAGCATGGACCCTGACTTCAGGAAGACTGTGGCTCACATCCCCTCCTAAGTGCCCCACTCTTCCCTTAATGTCCACACTGGAGTGGGTGGGGGAGTAGAAACGAGAGGAATCAAGCAGGTGGTGGGAAACTGAAGCAAACCTGTAATTAAGTATAAATATTACTTAACCTTAATGTCCAGTAATGTATGGACAGCCTCTGTGAAAACATTCATTGCATTAGATAGTTTATGGTGAATATTGTAATGAAAACAACAAAATATAATTTAATGGGTCTTTTAATTGACATTTTTAATATTTTATTGTCATTTTCATATGTGTTACAATGGAATTTGACCTCTATTAGAATGGTTCTTACAATTTTTTTCTCATTAAATACTTTTAAAAAAATAGTATTTGTCCTTCTGAAGTATGCCAATTTTGAAGCCTAGAATTGGCACAGATCTTTAATCTACTTGGTTTTTCATGTGTTTTTTTTCTTTTTTAAGGGAAAAAAGAAATTTATTAATTTAAGAATGCATTCTGAATTATGCTGTTAACTTAAAATTTCGTTATTACCCCACCACGCTAAAAAATGCCCCAAGATATTTTGAGATGGGAAGGGATTTAACTTTGGTCTCTAAATGTTTATCTGCTGATAGTTTCTATAAATTCCCATATTAGTAATAGAAAGAGAGTGAATATTGAATATCATTTTCTTAGTTTAGAAGATTTTAATAAACACTACTTGAATTGATTGCATATGCTGAAGTATATGTATGGAAAAACATGATTATTGGTTACAGAATAAAATGTAAGCTTCCTTATGTAACATCTAATATCCTCTTTCATCAGACCCCTGCCTGACTCCCCAGCATGGTCATCTACCGCTCGCATAGGCACATTTAACACCCAGCAACATTGAACTGCTTATAGAGCCTCAAACACCCCATGATGAATTTTGTTTTGTTTTATTACATTTGTGCCTTTGTCCTTGTTGCTCGCTGTGCCCAGATATCCTTTCCTGCCCTTCTTTTGGATACATATTGTGATGCTATTTGACTGGAAGCCCCTTAAGTAGAGAGTTTTGTAGCTACCGAAGTAGTGGAGTATTCATTGGGTGGATGATTACCATTAGACTCATGTAGCCTTACCTTTTTTCTATTGTAGGAATGATTTATATTTCTAGTGGAGTATCCTTCAGACTTTCTGAATACTCCTGGTGATAAGAATCTCCTGCTTCACCAGGAAGCCAGTTACAGTTTTCCATAATTCTAAATCTTATAAAGTTGTCTCATAAGAACAACTCTCATTTCTTCTTCCCATCTCTTCATAAATAAACATTTTTTTAAAATGTGTAATGTTATGAACTTGTGCTTCCACATGCAGTAAAAGTCAACATTTTCTGAATTAATTTTCATTGTGTTTACCCCACTTTTACTTGAGTCCTTTAAGGGTACAATGTCACTTGATAATGTGGGCAAAAAGTTCAAAACTGCATTCTATAAAGCTATGCTGACTTCATATATTTTACTTTATCATGACTACTTTTAAAATATGGGAATGAGAGGGTGAAAGAAAAGAAGGGGACATTTTATAGTATATGTCAACTGCACTAGTGTAGGTAACAACCCAGTTCTCAGCTTCCCAGTCCATTTTATTAATTCAAAGTCTCATAGGTCTCCATTTGTGAAGTTAACTTTTCTACTAAATTTCTGTGAGCCATTTATGTAATTCCAATTCAAGTACTGAATATATGTCTTTTTTAACCAAATAAATTTATATAGATTTGTGGAAGTGTTACAACTAAATTTTTACATGTATAATCATTCTCCCTAAACTTAAAATCTTCCTTAGGTTTAAAACTCTTGTCCTATTAATCTTTGTATTCTCTTGTCCTTGCATGGGATCTGTAAATAGGCACTCAAGTTTTTTAAAAAAAATAAACAAGTAAATCTTTACTCTTCACTTCCCACCTCGCCAGCCCCCTGACCACAAGCAGAAAAGTGCAGATTTCTCCTTTCTCTGAGTTCAACATTTATAGACAGTTTTCAGTATCTATACTAGTCTTTTTCAAAGTATAGCCCACTAATACCTACTTCAGAATTATTAATTACCTGGAATATGTATTTAAAAAGCAAATTTCTAAACCCCCAGACTTATAAGTCAGAGTTTCTGAAGGTGAGACCCAGGAACCTTCATTTTTTTGGTTGTTTCTTTATGAGACACATAAATCTCTTATTTTATTAAATAGCCTAGAATTGAGTGGGAGAAAGAAGTAAAGATCCCATCCCTGACGCACCCAGTTTTCATCCCACTTGTGGAAATTTGTAGAGATCCAACAGTATTTCCATGTGAGAAGGGAGAAAAAGGTGTTTCCAAAGTATTCCCAACAACGGCTACCACAGAACTGTTCTTTATTTCATAGGAGTAATAGGTACTATATCTCAAATGCTTCCAAGAGCCACATAAGAAGGCTTTCCCAGTCCCCTTTGGAAGAGGTTGTGAAGACCAACTCTAAGGGCAACATGGGGTAGTAATAGGCAGGGGTTCTCTTTGATCTCCTCACTGGCACAAAGAAAGGCTAGAACATTCTTGTAGTGCTTGTCCTAAATCAGAATCTTAAAGCTGGAGTCAAAGATCTGTCTCCCAGAAGGCAGCACCTGTTGGTGTTCAACCAGCCAAATTTGATCAAATGCTTACCAGTTTATTATAAAGGCTATAGCTCAGGAACAGCCAAATGGGAAAGATGCATAGGGAAAGGTATTGGTGAGGGTGGTGTGGGATGGGGCTTCCATGCCTCCTGTGGGTAAGCTGTCTTTCCATTTCCATCACCAGTATGTTCACCAACACAGAAGCTCCAGAACTTCCATTTTTAAAACACTGCCCATGGGATTCATATATACTTGAGTGCTATAACATAATCAGGTTCTGAGCCTTTTTATTTTTGTATTTGCTTTATAAAAAAATGTGTTGCATTAGCAAGTTAGATTTTACTTAATTAAATTTTCAAAGACCCTAACTGGCCAAAAAAAAAGAAGTGAGGGCAATTTAAATCAGGCAGTGAGGTCTTTGGGAATTTATTCTGAAATGCTATTCCTTTGATTTTTTCCTTTCAGCCTCTGACAGATTAACATCCTTGTTTCCTTTTGGCTTTGTCATTCTTCTAAGTCATGTAATCCCCAAACTCCTAAATCATTCTTGTTGCATCTCTTTTTTATCTTCTAATTATTCATCAAACAGCAATAGTACTTTGTTTGAAATATCCTGTATTTTTCATTTATTTGTGTTTTTCATCTCCTCATTCCTGTCGCTCCCCTCCTTGCATAGATTACTTCCAGCACCTTTATCTCCCTCTTAGATTACCTTCGTACACTGCTGCCAAATGTCTGTAGTCATTACACAGGAATTCACAGAGTCAAACATTGCTTATTACCTTTAAATTGACCCTAGGCCATTCAGAAAACCTACTTTCAAACTCAGTATTTGCATGGAACTCCAACTTGGATATTTGGCCATCATTGAAAATTAGAATATAATTTCATAAATGTATTTTCTCAACTTGATTGTTTTACTTATTTCACTTCAGGTGCCTTTGATTTAAAAATTGTATTTTACCTTCCCAGTTAAATAAGATCCTTAAGAAAATTCTATTTCAATTATAGGAAAAAAATACCCAGAAGAACAGATTCAAAGGTAGCTCAGATTTCAAATTTAAGTAATTAATTAGAAGTCAGCCTTTAAAATAAATATAGAGTAATCATAGATGTGATTTTTAATGTCTTCTCTCCTTTATTTCTCTTTCCTCATATGTTTGATCTTAGGCATTATATCTAAACTACTAGTGGTGTTCAAGACTTAAGAATCTGAAATAATGCTACTTGTCCAACCTTATTTCTATTTTCTAGCACAAAACATCTATTAAGAAAGTTTTATTGTCCCATTCTGTGTGTTCTTACCTCTGAACTTGTGTTTGTGTTGTTCCCAGTCTATCTGTATTGCCTTATTCTCTCCCTCCCCCTTATCTAAATCCTCTCATCCTTTTTTTTTTTTTTTAACCCAACCCCTACTTTTCTATCCCTTTCTTAACCATCTCATCTCCTTCATTTCTGGCTTCTCACAGCTGCTGATACACCTATAGAATGCACTCCGCCAGCGGCCATTCAGGTATATTCTTCTCTAATTGTGCTTCATTAGTGTGGCCCCAGTTATATTCCTGGCTTCTGCTTTGAGAGCAAAAAAAAATTCAAAACCAGCAGCTACTTAGTTTCTAAGAGTTAGAATTATAATAAAATTTAAGTCTACTTAACCTGGAGAACCTACTTTATGGTTTTAATCAATTTTATAAGATCATAAATATGGTGACTAGAAAGATACACTAGTAGTCATAGGACAAGGACAGCTGTCCTTTATTGAAAAGACATTTGGGCGTTTTAATAAGAATAACTGCCATGTATTTTTTGAGGGCCTATAATATTCTTGTTCCTTTTTGGTTAGGTACTAGACTGTGTTTTGAGTTTTTATAAAAATTCTATGAAGTACCAAAGATTATCTGTTTTATAGTTGAAGAAATTGAGTCTCTTTTAAGAGGTTTAAGAACCCAGGTCTCCCTGTCTTACATCCATTGCTGTTTCTGTTGTGTTACATGGTATAGCTAAAATAGTACAGAAGCTTTGAAACAGCTTTGCCCCAAAATATTCTGGAGGAACTTTGCACATAGCGCCAGTAGATACTCATAGTTCCATGCTCAGAGGCCCCCCTCAATATGGAGTTTTTCCCGTCAGATGTGTCATTGCAAGCCTGTGGTTCTCCAGCTTTATTCAGGTGAGCACTCAAAGGCCTAGAGGTTTTAGCATGTGAAGGAAACTGTAGGTTTCTGGAGATAATATTTGAGTGCTGTGTGGCAGGGAAAATTAAGTTGTTCAAGTCTTCTTGGTGAGAAGGAGAAGACTTGGGAAAGCATTGGGAATGAAGGAAAGGTAGTGAATGTATGGGATATTTTTGTGTATATCTCAGTCTTCCTTTCCTTGTACATGTTCTTTACAACCTTTTCTCTCTGAGTAAAGATCACTGAGTTGGTATGTTGTGTGTCTTTTTAATGGTTCTCCAATCCTGTTTATTTTCCATAACTTGTTTGAATGCATTCAAGTGTGTTTAAATGAAAATCTGATGCAGTCAGGAAGTTGGTATAGAGAAAACTGGATAGCAAAATGTTTCTTAGTAATGAAGCACAGCAAAAATGGAACCTGCAGGTACCAACCATGTGGACAAATGAAAAATGCCTTTGTCTACAAATTGCAGTGATCCTACATAAACATGGAGGTCTCTGTCTGGCTTAGCACAGCTGGCTAAGTCTGATCGTTCCCCTCCATACAGCCTTTGAAACCTGCATTCTATGTGCTGCTTTCCTTGCCATTTGCTTAATATCTCTGCTGATTAAGTGTACTGGATTTTTAAAAAAATTTTATTGAACTTCTTAGGGTGACATTTGGTTAATAAAATAATACAGCTTCCAGGTGTACCATTCTATAATATAGCATCTGTATACATTATATTGTATCATGTGTTCACCACCCAAAGTAAAGTCTCCTTCCATTATTCCCCCTTTACCCTCTTCTTCCTCCCTCCACAGTATATTGGATTATTAATGGACTACCAAGTGAGGTTACTTCTGCATCCATCTTAACTGGTTTTTGAGGAACCGTATGGTTTTTTAAAATAGGTATTGTTTGTCTGTTTCAGGAAGCTACAGACAGGAAGTGGAATGAATATAGAAATACTTTTCTGAGGGACCACATTAGTTTAACTAACCCAGGGTTATCAGTAAAGGTCAATCAGTATTTTAGAGCTAATCAGAGGTGGCTTTCATGAAGGTTTTCTCATTAAGGATTGATTTGTCATTAAGAAAGTGGGCTTTTTCCAAAATACAATTTATGTAATTTTTTTACTGAAATAAATTCAGAAATGACCATTTACAGGGAAAAATGCTGGCTATTAAGTATTAACTTCTAGTACTAAATTTGAAATCTTAGTTTTTCATGGAGTGTGTTCTGCTGTAGGTGTGAGATGGGGTGGGGATGGGGAGGGAGCGGCAGTGGCATTTCTAATACACTGAGGTGTGACATGTAGCACCAGGGTGTGCTAATAAGCAAGCTACAGCTGTGAATTTATTTATAACTGATGGTGTGAGAGTCCTGTTTGTGGTTCTGAAAACCCCATATTTTTTACTCTGAGCAGTTTTTGCATCAGACAGTTGTTGGATAACTAGCCTTATATTTCTGGGCTCTTTAGAAGTCCTTAGTCTACTCTAGTCTTCATTTTAATGAACCATTTTAAGATTTTCTACTTGTGTTATTTTTACTCTGTTTCTTTGCATGATAAATTCAAATCTAGATTCAAGACCCTTCACTAAAATGACCTCCAGCTAAAAATCATGAACACAAGGGAATAGAATGCCTTATGACTGAACATATGTATCCAATGTACTTGAGAGATGTTGTCACTGCTCTTTATCACTTTCTAGGATGTCTCACCCAAGGCCAAGAGATGTCCGTGTTCTTAAACCCTTTGCTACCACATTCTTTCTGAGGCTGCTCGCTGCCGTATTCTTCCATGTAACTGCATGTGTGTCCTCACCCTTTTCTGCAGTATCATATATGCCCCTAAAAATTTCTGCACAAAATCCAGTAAATGTAGGTGTAGGTGACCGCAGGCTTCTACTCAAACTAGACCTATGAATATTGAAATCAAGTGATCCTCATATATAACAAATCAAAGCTGATGATTTTAATTAAAGTCGACTTATTTGAATATAAAGGCAGGTGTTTTTTACACTGTACCAATACATCAGTTTCACATTGTTCTTTGCTGTTTGAGGTTTTATGGAACCTCAGACTTTGATCCTCATTATATAAATTTTAAATTCCATTAGATGGATATTTATTCTGATGGATATTTACATATGATGGATATTTACTATGTCTTTACTGTTATACTTAAATATTGGATGGAACTGTAACTACTTCTATGGCCAAGGATATGCTAAAATCATGGACAGTCAGGGACAGATATGTAATGATATACCTGTACTAGTTTTTATGACTGGTGCCTATGCCTGTTGTTAAATATTTGTAACATCCACCCCTACGAGCAGCTTATAATATGTATTCCCTAATTGTGAACACAAGTTCCTTTGGATGCCTAAAAAAAAAGATTAGGTCTTAAAAAAATTTAAGTTGGGTGTAGGGAGGAGATAGGACAATGTGTGCTACTTTGCTATACAAATTCCAGCTGTCCTACAGATACCCTGAGCTCATGTCTCTATCTCCTGTGCTCTACTTAGATTCCTCTATGCTCTATATGGATTCCCCTTGTTTGCTATGTGGTCCAGAAATTGCCTCCAAGCAGAAAGCCAGGGCAGTTATAGGACTCACCTCATTTGTTTCCCTTCTAAGAATCACAGTCCTGCACTGCTTGTTGTCCAATGTTGTCTTATATATTTTGTTTAATTTTCTAGCTGGTAAGAGCAAATTTGTTCCACTTACTCTGCCATGGCCAGAAATGGAAGTTGTTTGGTTTTTTTAGAGCACAAATTCCTTATAGCAAAGAAAGCAAGTTTAACTCAGATTAGCTGAAGGAACTTTCCCAGTATACAAATCAAGAGTTTTCTTTCTTGCCTGCATCACTTTGTCATGAAACCTGTAGGATAGTCAGGTAGACCCTATTCTTCACTGAGTCTTGACCCTTTATCTGTTTCTCATGGCTGCTGTTTAAACTTGGTCGTTCTGTTAGCCATGTGGCCCCTGTGGCAGTTTGAGCCTGTCTACCTCCTTTTAGCTGCTTACTCGGAAAAGCAAAAGGACTTTTATACACATTCAAGCTCCAGAGCTCCAGACTCCTCATTTCCAACTGGAGACACGTCCTAGTCTTCCTACTTAATGAGATTCCTCTGGTAAACTAAGTCTTGTCCATTTTTTTCCCACTCTTCCTACTTACCAGAGAAATGTTTTTTCCTAAAGCTTTTAGAATATAAAAATACGTTACCACATACATTTTATTTCAGGTAACCAACAAAGTTATTAAAAATGTATGTACTGAGGGATAGAATAATTACAAAGAGAGATAACCTTCCTTCCCCCAGATGAAGATTCACACTTGTTTTCTTATACCAAACAGCTGTCCCCAGAAATTTATGCCAGAGATATTGACCGCATTTACATCAATTACTGGTATTTAATGGGAGAAAATGAATAAAGGGGGAGTTTTCTATGGAAAGGAGTGTGGACTTTATGTTTTTCAAGTTACTTTTATTGGTGTTTTATTCTAGCCTTTGTTTCTCTTGACTTTCCTTCTAATTGTAATCTATTTCTCCTTTACTTTTCTCTACATTTGAACGTTTCCTACTCTGCTTCTAACTTTATTATTTTTATTAAAACTTAATCCTCGCCCGGCCGGGCGTGGCTCAGCGGTTGAGTGTTGACCTAGGATCCAGGCGATCGGGGTTCAATTCCCGGTCAGGGCACATGCCCAATGTGTGGGCTCGATCAATGACTCTCTCATCATTGATGTTTCTATCTCTCTCTCCCTCTCCTTTCCTCTCTCTGAAATCAATAAAGATATATTTTTAAAAAAACCAAAAAACTTAATCCTCAAAGTATGGGATTTTGTGTTTAAAATTTGTAGTTAAAAACATGTTAGCTGGTTTCCCACTTTAGATTCGTTGGTGTCATAGGATGAAGGGGAGAGAGAAAGATGAAGAGGAACTTCCTCTCTGGGACTGCCCTCCAGAAAGGCCTTCTCTGTACTTTAAAAGTTCTTGTTCTTTTCCAGGAGTCCAATGTGCTGATTGCTGCTAACAGTCAGGGCACAATTAAGGTAAGCTATTTATTTTATACATCTCCATTTTCAACTCAGTTCCATTTTTAGATTACCGGACTGTACCCATGACATGGAAATACAGAGTTGTGCTAATCTTAGAGGTATTTCCAAATCATGGGTCTCTGCTTGGACATGGTTTTGATTGAAGGGGAAAGAATAAGTAGCTTGCAGCTGTGGAGGTGAAAGTACTTGTTGGGGTATATGAATGCTGAGTGGATTGATCAGTGGTGAGAAGGAAACAAGGGCAAGGCTGTTAGCATCTGCTGCCAGCCAGGTGCTGTTCAGCTTCTGTTATGCCAGTGCAACTGCCCCTCAGGGCACCTGTGGACAAGGGCCAGATTAGAGCTGGAATGCTTAGACAGTCGCCAGATTACAAAAATCCCTTACTTGTATGCTTCATGCCCTCTTCCCTGACAAGTAGGTTTTTCCTCAGTTGCCGAGGGAAGGAAAGGTATTTTAGTAGTCCTTTGAAAATTGATCAATCATGTGATCTTGCCGTTAGTGTAATCCGAAACTTAAATGTCTGTGGGCACACAGTCTCAGTGTCAAATCCATACATAGTTTGCCACCTACTTTTCTTTGTAGTTAGGAACTTACAGAAGTAAAAACTATACCTAATTATACCATTGGATATTTAGCACTTGGGCACTATACATTGGACAAATCCTGAGCTAAGCCGTGAACTTTTAAAACAAAATACTATTTTGGAGGAGGTTTTTAGTGCAGGGGTTTGATCGGCACATTCTGTGAATACCAATTCTTTCTACATATTCTCTGCTAATATAAAGATATCAGGAAGTTGTTTATTTTCTTAAATATGTATCTATTTCCCCTGCCACTTAGCATGAATCTTGCCATGGCTTCCTTATACTCATCCTGAGTGGGGAATGACCTAGCAACCAAGGGAGCAAATCCAAGCCTAACACCCTGTCCTACAGGTGAAGGGAGCAAACTCAAAGCAGAGCTGCGCCGTTTGCCAGTCAGACTAATCGATTGGTGTACTCCTTTCCATGCAGTTAGTTTCTCTACTTGGGAAGCCTCTTTAGAGAGCCACGGACAGCTTAAATGAAAGCCAGGCTTTTGACTGATCAGTGTCATGTTCTAGAGGCCTCCAGCAAGGTGATAGAAGGTCTTGGAATCTGTTTTAAGTGGCTCTTTGTAGTCTCTCAGTCTCCCCTTATCTTATTCTCATGATAAGCCGTTTACTGAAAAAGCCACGCCTATCCCTCTGCGAGTGTGGCCTTTGAGGCAGTTGGGATTGCTAGGGTAGGCACAGAAGCTGAGCGTACCATATGTGTGCATGAAGCCTTAGTGGCAAACCTAAGATTTTGTTCAACAGCATTGACCTCCTATGTTAAGTAGCCTGCTTGCTAACAATAAAGACAAAAACTAGTATGGAAGCAGAGGTCTAAGTCAAGCCTTAGCAGTAACAGAACGGGGCATAGTTGTTCCTTCAAATCTTTCCACCTAGAATTGCAGTCTCCATCTTACATTTCTTTTTCACAGTAACTTGTAATTTTCCTCATGTTCTATGTTCTTTCTTGGCCATTTCTTCTACTCTTTTTATAACTGATCATTGCTGCTTGTTATTTTTAATTTTAGCAATATCACACCTTTCTTGTATGATAAGATTCTACCTTAATAACTAACAAAATATTTTGACACCATATGATTAACTAGAAAATATGTGAAGCAGTAGGCAAAGGCAAGATATTAGGTCCTGTATACCTTGATTACTATAAACTGTTTATTAATGGAAGAAATGAATAGATTAAAATCCTGAACAGAGATACTTAAAATTTTCTTAAGAATGTGGAAAGATACCAACATACAGGGTGTGGCAAAAATAGGTTTATAGTTGTATCCACTTCTGAATACAATACTTAATTAATAAATAACACAAGAATAAACTTTCTGTTTCACATACTCAAATTTATTCTTGTATTTTTTTTATTCAAAAGTGGACACAACTGTAAACCTACTTTTGCCCCACCCTGTATCTATTCCAAAAATGTAGTATCCATGCTTCTCTGTTTCACATACTCAAATTTATTCTTGTATTTTTATTTATTCAAAAGTGGACACAACTGTAAACCTACTTTTGCCCTACCCTGTATCTATTCCAAAAATGTAGTATCCATGCTTCGCATCAGCCACTTTCTTTCTAGTTGATGATGGAGATAACTAATCTCAAAGCATTCATCTAACTGTTGAATTGAAAGTAAGAAAGGACTAATGTCTGATTCCTTCAAATTCTTGCGCATTTTAGCAGTAGGAACAGTTTTCCTGATTTAGTTCTCCATTTATAATGTAGTAAAGATTTATTACACTCTATATTTTAAAACTTTTTATTAAACTGATCCTTTTCCTCCTTAATTAGGTGCTGGAGTTGGTATGAAGGGTTTACTCAAGTTCAGTTGTACTTGGTCCTGCTGAAGTACATCTGCAGCTGACAATGAGAGAAGACAGAGACTGTCACTTTAGTCTGTCCCCAGCGTCGTTGTGGGTTTTGGATCTGTTCTGAGTATGTTTTCTCCTACTTTCTCCTGCCTTGTGCCTGTTGGGACGTGGGGATACCCAGTGAACTCTCCACCATCGGTGTAGCTCTGTGGACTTGCTGCTCTTGGTGGTGTGGGCATCTGATTTTTGTGATAGGGAAACAAATTCTTTTGAATAAAAATAAATAACAAAAATAATAAAAGTTTATTGAGCCACAGTTGAGCTGGGAAAGTTTTTGTCAGTTGTGGCAAAAGTTGGTAATCTTCTCAAGAAGTAGCACACATGAGCCATAGAGTAATGTGCAAGTGAGTAATTTTTAAGGCCCGTATTTCCCTGCCTCTTTGGAATTATGCACATCAATGTAAATATAAAAGTACATTGGTTCCTTTCAGTGAATTTAATGTTTACAGTAGGTGGGAAGATTAATAGCTTTACCTTATGAATTCCTTTCTTCATTCTCTGACCAGATTTCTATCATCAGCAAGTACTATACTCCTCAGCCCCTCTGGTTCTGACCAAGGGTTGAAAATTTTGACTCATTGAGACCACATTCAAACAGAAAGGGAATGTCAATCTGTGACAGGGAGCTCTGCCTTTAAAGTGTCATACATATACTAAGCCCTAAATGCAGGCAAACCAACTTATTTTATAAAATCATAGCTATCACATAGTCATAGCTATTAGTACCATCCTGGGCGGAACGTAGACTCAGTGCAGGGGTCAGCAAACTTTCTGTAAAGAGCCAAATAGTAAAAGTTTTGGCTTTGCAGGTCATAAGGTTTGTGTCGCAACTCTGCCTTTTAGCAGGAAAGCAGGCACAGACAGCATGTAAACAAGCGAGTGTGGCTGTGTAACGGATGGAGGGTTGGGTTTGCCCGTAGACCGTGGTTTGTCAGCCCCTGGCAAAGAAGAAAAGAATTTGAAGCCCTGTTACCCAAATGTCCAAGCCACATAATCTCTTAGACTAGTTAATTTTCTAAATAGTTTCCCATTTGTAAAATTAAAGAAGTTAGTAGAGTAGCAAGTCAAGCAAAAGCAACGTGAAGCCTTCTGTTTGAGCTACTTTAAAAGTCTGAACGCTTTTTAGAAAAAGATATAAACAGAATTAACTCCACATATTTTATGAAAATAGACTCTTGGAGAAGCTCGGTGTGAATACTCTATGAACAATACATGTTTTGTAACACCCTCCAACAGGATCTGGAAAATAAATACGTTACTCCCAAACACGTTAATATTCTGCAGCAAAATGTATGAGCGTTCACCTGACGGGATTAATCAGGGCTAAAAATAGTCTTACATCAATTCAGGTCAGGTTTTTTTTTAATCCTCACCCAAGGATATGTTTTCATTGAATTTTATTTATTTATTTATTTATTTATTTATTTATTTATTTATTTATTTATTGGGGGGGGGGCATCAATCAGTTACCCTCCCACATGCGCCCTCACCAGAGAGAGAGAGCTCACAACCATTTGGTGTACAAGACAATGCTCCAACCAACAGAGCCGCCCAGCCAGGGCCAGATCAGTTTTTACCATCCAATGAGTTTACTTTAAACTTAGGTGAAATTTTTTTAGTTTCAGCCTCACAGTTATATCTTAACTAACTTCTGGGAGTTGAGAACCTGATATACTTTTGGACTGAGTTCTGAGAGGAAAGGTCACTGTCATTAAAAAGTTATACCTGTCATCAGCCAGAACAATGTTAGTTGACCTTTGTTTCCAAGATTAATGAACAGCCTCTTGCAGAGGTGTAGAGGGAATATTAAAGTGTCAAAAAAATTGAACTTTACTTAGGCAGATAGGTCCAGAAAATCATCAAAACAAGAAGCAGAGAGTTGATATCTCTTTGAATGTGTTTATATAGAAGCAGATTATTATGGTATTTTATGTGGTCTGATTTTTAAAAATATTTTACTTTAAGTGTCAACATTGTAGGGTCGTGTTAATTTTCATGTGTTTGGATGGATGCAATAAGGTACCTTTAGTTATCAGAGGGACTCAGTTTTTAAATGAATTATTTTAAGAAGGCAGTACTTTATTTAAAATGTTTTAACTCCTTTTCTTGTAAATAGTGAGAAACTATTTTTAAATTTGTGGTAGTCTTTGTAGGATATCAACATCAAACTAATATTACTATTTCTTGGAAAAAATAACATAACAGTTTTATGCTTAAAGATAATGTACATTTTTAACACCAAAAAACCCACAAACCTTTTAACTCAAGAAGAATTTGTGTTTTCATTTTTCAGTCTAATCTCTGTTTAAGCAGATTGGTAGAGGGTTTCTTAGACAAAGTTGCCTTTGTTCTCAGGCACACAACACATGCATAAGAAACATTAAAGATTGAAGAACTCCGTAAAGTTCTTGTAAGAAGATGGCGTTACTGGACATCAAAAAATTTATGGGACTGAGCCACAGCTTCAGAAAGATGAGCATGGCTGCCATTAATAGGCAAGGAAGAAACAAGTATGGGATGAGTTTGAAGAGGTAGAGGAACCCACTAGGTACATGGAGCCTTCTAGGGCTGGTTGAGCATTTGAATTTTGTTATAAAAGCAGTTCAAAGGAAGGGTTAAGTGGAACGACATGATCTCATTTCTTGTGAATGGATAGATGCAGCAAGAGTACAATTAGGAAAGTGATCAGTCAAGAGTTAATGGTGACTTGGACTAGGATGGTAGCATGGTCCAACCTAAAAACTGTTTCAGCTTAGTTTATCGGTCTTAATTCCTTTATCTTGAAAGAGTCTTGATAAATTTTTAAATTTTTTCTTAATCCTTACCTGAGGATATTTTTTTCCGTTGCTTTTCAGAGAGAGTAGAAGGGGGAAAGGGAGAGAGAACCATAGATAGATTGGTTGCCTCCCACACACGCCCCAACCAGGGCCAGGGATTGAGCCTGCAACCAAGGTACGTGCCCTTGGCCGGAATCAAACTTGGGACCCTTCAGTCCTCAGGCCAACGCTCCAACCACCAAGCCAAACCAGCTAGGGCTAGTCTTGTTTAATTTTAAAGTCATTTTCTCATAATAAGTTCTGACAAGAATACAATTTAGCAAATTTATTTCTCCAGTGGTTATGTAATCCTCAACTAGCAGTAAGTCACTTGGGACCCTCATAACTAAAATGTGTATGTGCTATTATGGGGACGCCACTTCTCTAAGGTAAGCAATTCTAGAAGCTACCTATTCTTTGGTTCTAGACATAAAGGTAATTGGTCATTGCTCTTAATGTAATTATGCAAATGTGACTGAGATTAATAGTCAGGAAATATCAGGCTTACTTGAATTAAGACATGAAATTACTTAAATCCTGAGCCTGTCATGTTACATGACCGACTAACACAATAGTAGCACCTTGTAGTTCCTCCCAGAGCAGTTAGTTACCAACTTCTGTGTGGCTTCTGGTTAGTATCTTAGGCACTCCTGGACTTTTGGACTAAAGAGAAACCATAATGATCATTCTAGAAATATTTGTTAAGCTTCTGCTTTGTGCAAGTGAGACACTATGTACTACATACATACTAGACATATAAAATAAGATGACCCCTATCCTCAAAAAGCTTATCGTCCAGAGGGAAAGATGGATAAGTATACAGTGTATAAATACCATAATCGATGTAAATTTTAGATGTACATAGGAAAAAACATAACCTAGAGTGACAGGAGGGAAAGGGCTGGGAGTAGGGGTGGTTTGCAGGAATTTTTTTCCTTGGAGTAGGTAACATCTCAGCCAAATCCTGAAAACCAAGGGAACATTCGAAACCAAGGGAAGCAAAGAAGACATGAGTAGTAGCACCTATTGGCCAAAGGTGGAACAATTTGAGCAACAAAATAAATGATATAAATGACTGAATAAACAAGTGGAATGAAGAGAGGAATTTTTCGTGGAACACAATTCCTCACTTCTGCATATGGGCTGTGCATAGTGACTTTCTTCCACAGGGTCCAGAATAGAAGAAAAGAAGAGAAACTATACAGTGAGACACCTGACAAACATGACCGGAGCCAGGTGATCAGGGTCAACATGAAAAGTTGTGTTGATGCTAGTATGTACTCTTGATATGATATACTGAAAATGGCACATTAACTGTGGGATCTTCCTCTCCTAATTCATAACCCCAGTCTAAATGAGAAAAATACCAGATGAATCCCTACTGAGGTGCCTCCTCCTAACTAGCTTACCTGTCCTCCACACTGTCAAGGTCACAAAACAAGGAGAGTGAGAGACTTACAGCCACCAGGAGCCTAAGGTGACATGACAGTGTAACGTCACGTCTTGGATGGGATCCCAAAACAAAGGACGTTACATGAAAGCTTAAAGTTAGGACTCGTTGATATTGATGTATTAGTATTCATTAATTGTAACCAATGTACCATACTAATGTAAGATGTTAATAATAGGGGATATGGAGTATAGAATCTATGAGAACTCTTGGTTTCTTTGCAATTTTTCTATAAATCTAAAAAACCCACAAAGCTGTGTCAAAAATAAAAGGTATGAGGATAGCTTCAGCATACGCTAAACAAAGTGCAAGCCAGCAGTGTGGGTTGAAGCTGGAGAAGTACACGAATAAATCACAGTGGTCTGTTCCAGTTGTCACTTAAAAAGAAAGAGGCAAACATGGAGGTTTTTTTTTTACAGTCTCCATTTTGTCACTAAGAAATTGTATAATTTTGCAAGATAGTAAACCCCTGTACTCCATATTTATCTCTAAATTCTACTGGCCAATAGTGATACTCTCCTTGTTAATAAGGAAGGTCGTACTATACTAAGTCTGTGGTCATTCTTGTGATTTAGTCGCTCATATGTGAGTGCTTGCAATTAGTTTCTTTTTACCTGAGGTCATTACAGCTTCTCAACACGAGAATCAAGAAATGTGTTCATTTGCATATGGTTTTAATTTTTTCTTGCCGCTTTGTGAGTTACTTGCCCTTCATCAGTTTTAGAAGCAAACTCTCTAGTGCCCAAGTTCTGAAGGAGATCCTGGGTTGGAATGGGGTAAGGACCCAGGAATTCTAGGTTTAAGTTCCCAAAGGTGGTAACGGTCCAGGTTAACCAGCTACTTGGCAGAGTTATTTGCTGTGTCTCTCGAGGATGATTTTATGGGTTTTTGTTTACGCCCTGCTTTTGCCCTATTGCCAGTGCTAGTCTGTGACCAGTAGTTTAGGAGCCTTTTGGAAGAACCACATAAAAAAAAAAAATCTTCAGGATTTTCAAGAGAAAGAACCAAGGCAAATATAAGTAATGACATACTTCTGGACTCAAAACTTAAAGATTCATCTTTAATTTTATACACCTGAAAAGAGGTTTTATCCCAGGAATGTTTCTGTGAATGAGCTTCAATGGAATAGCAGCCGAGTAATAACTCAGTGCAGTCCCATGGCTGGGATCCTAAGCTAGTGGTCTCTAATGGACATGGGCTGTTGCTCAAAAGGAATGAATTCAAGTCCTGTTCATTCAGCAAAATTGGAGTGCCTATTATGAGGTGGTCTGTTCTAGGCTAGGGGTCAGGAGACTTTTGTAAAGGGCAGGTAATAAATAGTTTAGGCTTTGTGGGCCATACAGTCTCTGTCACAACTACTCAACTCTACTCTTGGACCAGGTGAAAACAGTCCTAGCCAAATGCAAACAAATGAGTGTGGCTGGGTTCCAATGAGATTTTATGAATGGACACTGAAATCTGTCATTTAATTGTCATGTGTCACAATATTTTTTTAAAATTATTTTTCAAGCATTTAAAAATGTAATAAACTTGCTAATGAGTCATTAAAAAAAAAAATTCACCAGCTATGGGTGGGCTTGTGGGCCATGGTTTACTGACCTCTGTTCTAGGTGCTCACCATGTAGCAGTGGCAGGAGAAAAAGAAAAACCATGAAAAAATCCAATCTCTCCTGAGCTTGCATTCTAATGATTAAAGTGTTTTTGCAACAATGGCGTTCTTTTTCCATAATGATGTGTGTCCAGCACAAGGACCTGGAAGGCCATTTTGGAGGGCACACTACGTAACTGAAAGCTTTTTTTTGTTGAGTTGCACAGCAATTTCCACGGGAGTGCACACAAGCAGTATTGTGTATATTGCTGTGTGTGTTTTCGGAGAACCAGTGGATGCTTTTCTGTTAAAGCTCAGTAAACAACGAGACACTTTGGACATTTTATTGAGTGGAATATAAAGAGCTCTACGATGTTCTGAAAGGTTTGCTTAAGGCAGCCTGTTGAGTGTTGGAAAGCAGAGAGTATTTTGCAAGATTGGCTTTTCCACCCTTCTGGTTCTTTCATCCTGAGCTATTAAAGTTTCCTTTCTGAATATAAAAGAAGCTTCTCAGCTCACAGCACTTACCTGAAGATGTTTTCTTGGAATGACTCAGTCTCTGACAGGTAAGCATACATATTTTATGTCTGATGTTTGAACTCTGGCCAATTTTGAGGGGTTAAATTTTGAAAGATGCAATAAAATTACTTTTTTCCTAAATTAACCAGTTAAAAGCTAGCCCTAATTGCACTTTGTATTTTTTCAATATTTTTCATGTTTAAAGACCAAACTGGTCAGTGTTTATACTGTAAGAAAGAGTCCATACTCCCGCTTCCCAGATTATTTGGCCAGGTCCAGGAGAGACTTCCCACTGGCATGTGGGCTTCCTGTGCTATTGAATTGCAAGGCTTTGCAATACAGTGTCAGTGATGCATCTTCTCTGGAAAGACCTCAGCACTCTTGGAAATTAAAAAGCACTCCATGAATACAGGGCAACATTAGCATATGCACAACAAAATTTTAGTTTCCATTATGAATAATAATGAAGTATAATATAAAAATTGGAAACAACAAAAAATGGGAAGTTGAAAGGTTAGATTAGCTCTTCTGGAAGTTTCACTGGGTCCATAAAATGGCATTATTGCTTGTGTTCTCTCATCATGGCATCTGCCTGTGAGCTGACCTGCCAATAGCCACCCTCACAGTGGCCGTGAGAAGCTAGCATAGGGAAATGCTCAAAGTGAGATTTCTGAAATGTCTCTTCCTACCACATGCCCAGTGCATTCTCTCCCTAGAGATTTTTAGTAGGAGTTAGGTAACTACGGGCTGGAAAGCTGCATCACCTCTACAGGAGGCTTATTTATTTACTTACTTATTGTCACCCAAGGATATTTTTTCCATTGCTTTTTCAGGGAGCGTGGGAGGGAGGGGGGGATAGCGAGGAACATCTATTGGTTGCCTCCTGCTCATGTCCTGTCTGGGGTGGAGCCTACAACTGAGGTACATGCCCTTGGCCGGAATCAAACCCAGGGCCCTTCAGTTCCCGGGCCAATGCTCTAACCACTGGGCAAAACCCACCAGGGCTACAGGAGTCTTCTTAGTCTTATTTCTCTCCCAGGCAACAAGAGTGGAGAAGGGAGAGGGAATTGTGACTACAGGAAAGAGAAAAAATTGGTTATCAGGGAAAAGTCACATCTATAGAGCCACAGATGGAGGCCAGAGATGTTTCTTGAATGTTTCACTCCCAGGAAGTGTTCTGTTCTTCCAGCATCTACCCACCCTCTGGTTGTCTAATTGCATTGTAACGAATCTTTGTGACGGGAGAGAATGGAAACCTTAGGTCACTTATTTGCATGTCCCATATGCTAGGCTAGCAATCTTACAATCGCATAAAACCCAGCACTTGTCAGTGTGCCATCAAATGAGCAAGCATTGTTATCCAGTTCTAATGGGCTTGGAAGAGATGCAATCTCCTATACCCGGCTACCTTCTTACAAGATCCTTGTCAAATAGATAGTCATAACTGGACAAGAAGAGTAACGGAAGAAGACACTAGGCCTCAAACTGATTTATCACACATCCGAGTTTAAATTGCAGGTTTGGCCCAGCCAGCGTGGCTCAGTGGTTGAGTGTCGGCCTATGATCCAGGAGATCGCCTTTCAATTCCCGGTCAGGGCACCTGCCCAGGTTTCGGGCTCGATCCCCAGTAGGGGGCATGCAGGAGGCAGCAGATCAATGACTCATCATTGATGTTTCTCTCTCTCCCTCTCCCTTTCTCTCTGAAATCAATAAAAATTTATTTAAAAAATAAATAACATGCAGGTTTGATCATGTTTGCTGATAGGTCAGGTACCCAGAATAAGAATCGTCTACTTAAGGCTTCCTGTGCTGTAGTGACTTCCCAGGAAATTTTTGAGGCTTACGCTCTGTCTGGAATGAAATCAGTGCAAGCAGCTGAGTTAATAGCAGCTACTAGAGGTGCAGTACCTGGTTCTGGACATAAGTGGATACATGTATCGATAGTAAATATGTGGTGTCTGTCATGCAACAAATCAAAAATTTTTAAAAACAAGACTTTTGATATCAATGAGAATAAAAAAATCTCGTGTCAGATTCATAGCTGATTAGTTAGGGGCTTTACAACTACCTGCTCAGATATCAGTAATTAATAACAAATCACCTAGGGAGGGTGGCGTGTCCCCTGCTCCACACCACAGCTCATCCCTCACCCAGGCAGGAGCCCACCCTCCACCCCTCAGGGCCTGGGCTCTGTGCTATTGATCACTCTCCTTCCTCCCTCCTAAACCCTCAACCTCTGCCTCTGTGTGAGTGCAGATCCTTCCCCTCTGTACTTCTATCCTCAAGTGCTCCTCATCCAGAAAAGCAGCAGCAATAACCACATCATCCCACTGTAGTCTCTGCTCTGTTGCCTTTCGTCTTGAAAATGTTGCCCACCCTGTGTGTCTGCTTCCTCCCTCCTCTCCCGCCCCTTCCTTTCTGGGAAGCAAGCCTGGCTGAGGGCAGCAGCGAACAGCATGACCACCCCGCAGGTCTGCAGGATCACCTCCCGAGCCACGCAGCTTCTGGAAAGCTCTTGATGATCACGACGCCCTGCCTGCCTCCCCTCTGTACCCAGCACTCCTCTTAGAACGCATTGTAGTGTATGAAGCTGGTTTCTTTCATTGTCTCTGCCACCCAGCTCTGCCTTCACACGCTTGTCAGTTCCTCTCTAGGGACACTTAATCTTAGACCCTTGCTCTGTTCCTGTCCCATAGTAAGCGCTCAGAAAACATTTGTTAAGTGAATTAACGGAAGGCATGCTGTCTGCTTTAGGGGCTTGCCTTCTATTGGAAGAGACGGGTTATAAATATAACGTGTAGTGTCAGATCTGGTGCAGACTTTACATGGGCCTGGGAATGCGGAGGAGGACTCCCAGTGTGAGCTTGACTTGCTCCGGAGTGACATCCCCTCGTCTGTGTGAGGCTGCCTGCTGGTGGCAGTGCACCAAACAGTCCCTGGGACAGACAGCATGGGCAGCTGGTTAATGCTCTGTCAGTACTTGGGAATGTAAATGTATCTGTGTTTGTATGAATAAATATACAATTCAACAGCTATATGTGACACTGGAGAGGGAAAATGGCCTGGTGGCACCGCCATCTGGCAGCTCCAGCACCAACAAATGCACAGTGCCACCTTCTTTTCAGTGTTGGTCCAGGTCCCGTTTCTATCAAGAATGAAGTCCATGTCTCAGGCTGGGGAATTGCTTTCATGTCCCAGATCTGCCTCGCTTCATCCTTAGCTGTGTGGTCTCCATTCTCAGGCCCATCACCTGCAGAGCGGGGGTAGGAATAGCATGGAGCTGTTGTGAGCATTAAATGAATTAACGTGGGTAATACAGGCCAACACTTAGGACAGGGCCCGGCCCATTAAGACATAGCAGGCACCAGGCTTTTACTATCTCCTCGATCTGGGGCGTTTGTTATCCTCTCTACAAGGCGCCCAGCTCTGTGCATGTGCAAACACTTTCTATAGGATGTGGAAAATGCCAGCTGGTGGCTTCCTGGGAGCCATGGATTAGGGGTGGGTGCCCCCTGGAAGTAAGGGTGCCAGATGTAGCAAATGAAATACTGGATATTCTGTTAAATTTTAATGTCAGACAAATGGCAACTGATGTTTTAGTATATGTCCCATGCAATATTTGGGACATAGTTACATTAAAAAGGGTCTTACACTAAAAAAGCAACACCACTGGCAGGTTTCTCAGGGCCTTGCCATCTGACCTGGAAGCCTTGTAGTTAGTTGGCCCTAGTGGAGGAACAGGCAGGAGCCAGGATGTAAAACCTAATAGCCCAGACCCAGTATGTAAGTGTGGTCTCTCGTGGCCTCAGACCTTGGCCAGAACTCTTCGCTGTGTCTCCCCAGCATCACCCGACACAGAGCAGGCATGCAGGGGAAACTGCTCACTCGTTGACTGACTTACTAAATGAATGAGGTGTAGAGAGCCTGTGGCCTGTGGTGCATGATTTGAGGGGCTTGGATGCCTCCATCCTCAATGTTTCTAGCTCATGTTTCCCTGGAGGTCTGCAAACTTCACCACCAGAGAACCAGCCCTTGGAGCCTCTTGTCCTGGAGCCTCCTTCAAAGTAGAGTGGCCCTGCAGAGTGACCCTGTACACAGACACTAAGCCACCAGCAGCCATCACATTGGCAGGTTCTGAGGGTGTGGTTAGGTGGGAGTACTAGGGGCCAAATCTGAGCCTTTTCCTCCAGCAGGTCTGGTGGGAGAAGAGACAGAGGTCCCACCATCTCCCTGTGCAGACGCTGCCCTCAGGGAGGCCATCAGGTGGAAAAGCCAGTAAAACAAAAGGACACTTTAAATGCAGAATAGCCCTAGCCTCACTCTCACATGAGCCTAATTCCGCCATCGCTTTGGCTCTTTTTGTTTTAATTATCCTAACATTTTTATTCAGTTGCAACCAGAGTGTGCACTGCTTTATATTCTGCCATGAAAATCTCTGCATAGTCTTTCTAATTATCATTGTAATGAGCACACAGCTTGGCATCCTGCGGCCTGGGTTCCAGTCCCCGCTTCTGCCAGCATGCTGCGGGCACCCATGGCCGGCCACTGCTCCTCTCCACTAGCTGGTCGTGTTCTGCTGTGCCAGCCCCTTATGTTCTCTTCCTTGTTTTAGCCTCCAGCCCCTGTGCCCTCACTATGCTGCTTTCCTGCCACTCAAGGCAGTCATAGGATGTCATACCCATTAAGACACTGTCCATGGGGACCACAAGAACAGCTATTTTAGATGTTACCTGTTAGGCCATCCTTTGCCAGTAACCACCACCATTTATGGAGCTAGGCTACCACGGCCCACCCTGGGCTGTGCATTTGGCTTACACTATCTCAGGCCATTCTCAAGGTGACCCATGGGACAGCCATACACATCTCCGCATTACAGATGGGAAAAGTGGGGCTCAGAGAGGCTAGGCAAGTGACCCCAGGCCACAGAGCCACTATAAGACAGAGCAGGGATTGAGTCTCGGGTCTATAACACTTCTAAGCCTAGGCTTATGCCCTGCCTACATTTCAGGAGCTTGATCTGACTCACTGCGTGTTTGTGCCCTTGTGAAAATGAGTTGCAGCAAACCTCGATGATCTTGTACTTTTCCACTGCAGGCTTACAGACATGCTGTTTCGCTCTTACGGGTGAAAGGCATTTCTCCTCAGCCCACTGTTGCAGACTGAGCAATTGAGGCACAGACACAGGAGGCCACTGAGTGAGAGAAGGGTGGAATACGAGAACTCAGACCTCACCGAGGGCAGGTAGAAGGCCAAGGTGAGAATGGGGTCGTCAGAGGGGAGGTGCCGTGGTGGGCAGGTCCATCTGCAGTTCAGCTCCTGTGAGCTCCTGGCACCAGAGTCGAACCATCCCACCTCTGCACCTTCCTCAGGAATACCCTTTGCCCACTGTGCCCAGCCCCATGCCACCCTCCTCCCCGGCCTCGCCTGGCCATGCCCACCAAGGCAATCACGCGCTCCTCTGAACTCCTCAGCAATTATAGCTTCAATAATTCATTTGGCAATTAATCATACCCTGCCTCGTGACATCTCTTCTATTCCGTGTCGAGCTGTTATTTAGAAGTGCAATTGTTTAACTTCCCAGGAGCAGCAGATGCTGCCTTGCTAATCTAGATGGGTTTTTGTTATTTATTTCCTGGCAGTCAGTCAAACCAGGAGAAGTCTGAGGCCCACACGGGGTTGGGGGTGGGACGAGGGTGAGCAGGGATCCTCTCGGCAGAGGCTGTGGGAGCAGAGCTAGGAACCCTTCTGACAACAGCTTCTTGGAGAGTTAGACAGCTGTGACACTCCTTGGAGTCCTTTCCCCGATTCCCCGGTAATGAAACAGCTCTGGACAGTCTCAGGAATTTTCCATGCATTTGTACAGTCTCCTTGACTGCACTACATTTCCTGTGGGCAGGGACCATTCATTCTGTTTCCACTGAGGCTTCTTAACATGATGTGGCCAACTCTGAAATTAGAGAGAGAACCCCAGATGGGAGCCTTGGCTCTGCCACTTCCTAGCTGTAAGCCTGGGTAAGTCATTTCCCCTGCAAACCTAGGGCCAAATCCATAGAAATATCATTAACTCTTTTTTTTCTGCACCCCCATATCTGAGCCACCAGCCAACCCAGTTGGCTCCTACCTTCAAAATACATCCAGGATCCACCTGCCATCTGCCTTCCCCAGGTTTCTGGCATAGCCTCCTTGCATTAATACTACATTCAGCACGTGTGTATTTAAAACAAAGAACTTACATGCTTATATGCATAACCTATGGACACAGACATTGGTATGGGGAAGGCTTGGGGGTGGGATGGATGTGGGGTGGAGGGGATCAATTGGGGGGGAATGGGGACATCTGTAATACTTTCAACAATAAAGATAAATTTAAAAAAAATAAAAAAACACGCATCAGGTCTTGAACTCCCTCAAACAACCTAGTGGCCCCCGTTGCGCGCAGAGGAACAGCCAGCAATTACAGCTAGCGGCCCATAAGCCTACGGGGCCTGGCTTCTCATCAGCTCTCCAGCCTCCCCGCTACCCACACTGCCTCACTCAGCCTCTGGCACACTGGCCCGGCTGCTTTCCCCAAATACCAGGCACGCCCCGCCTCGGGCCTGCGCACTCACCTGTCAGCCCACCCTTTCTGGATGGCTCTGCCCCCAGATACCTGCATGGCTCCAGTTTTCACAGTCACATCATGTCCAAACTTTCTCCGCCACCCCCCCCCACCTACCTTGTCTATTCCTATCTTGTCTGTATTGTTTCTCTTCAGTACACTTAACACTTTCCATTTATTCTATAACTTATTTATTCCCCCTTGCACAATGTCACCCCACCACCATATCCCTGACTTTTAGAACCATGTCTGGCTTGATGAATGAATGGATGTGGGGTGATTGCCAGACGTGCAGGGGTGAGTGAAGGCCCTGCCGGCCTGGGGAGGGAGGGCGGTCGGCTGCCGTCAGAACCCAGCTTGCTGCGGCTGCAACCCTGCAGCCTCTCCGCCTTACTCCGTATCATAAAGACACAGCTCTCTCCTCCCGGCACAATCAGTTCAGAATCAGTGAAACTGTCTCTCTTGCTCTCTGTAAGAGCCATGCTTTGAGTGAACGCTGCAAGGCCATCTCTCCCTCGAGGTTAGAAGGGTCTGCACCCTTGATTGAGGCTAGAGACTTAAGGGACCAGGGAGGTTTTCCTGTTTCAGTCGGAGCGAGGAGCAGGGGTGTCTGCCTCTGGCAGGGGCGACCTGAGCTGCTCGGTCTGACGGAAAGGCTCCGGATGGGGTGACTGGGGAGGGAGGCAGAGGCCAGCTGCACAAGGGGCCTCCCAGGACGGCTCCAGGAGAGGTGTGGGGAGATGGGACAGAGGCACATGGAGATGTCTCCCCCAGACAGGTAGGCGAGGTGGCAGAAAATGGGGACCACCTGTGCCGTTGTTAGACATCCCAAGTAGAGCCAGGTTCCCAGCACAAAGAAAACAGCCCTTCAAAGGGAGGCGAGAGAGAGAAGAAAACAAACACACAGCAGCCAGCAACCTGCACGTGCGCGCACCTCTTCTAATCCTGAAAACATATTCCAGACGGGATCCGGAGCTGCCCTTGGGGGGACGTTTGAAATATATACGTCCATCCCTGAAATGCTAGCTGTCAGAGCCCTCAGGAAGTGGCTCTGCTTGAACAGACTTTCATGGACCTTCATCTCATGAATGCTGAAAAGAGAATGTTTATAAGACAAAGCCAGACAGAGCCAGTGACGATTGTTCTCAAAGGCCCTTCCCTATTTTCTCTTCCTTCTATCCACCCCACCCCAGCTGCATTTCTCTCGCTCCCCGAAGACACCACAGCTCTTCTGGAAGCTCGGAGGGCGTTCTTTTCATTACATGGGGTCAGGAGTATGAGGAGGGGAAGGCGACTGTGGGGACAGGCGCAGCCTCAGGTGTCGTAGAACACAGAAGTGTGAAGCCGAAGAGCTGCAATTGGGAGTCCACTTCCTACAGGGCTGGTGAGCTCACCCCTAAGCACTTCGGGCCTCAGTCTTCTCGTCTGTGTAACGGGTATGCTAGCAATCACCGCACAGGGCTGTCGTGAGGCTACGAGGGGATGATGGATGTAAACCGATGGTGAGGATCAGGTCCTTGAGAAAGGCTTTGCTTTGAGGACCCTTTTCTTTATGATCTTGGACCTGGGCCAGTCCTTTTGACAGGAAATTGAGGACCTGAGTGGTTAAGTGACCTGCCTGGGTGTCCCCACACCACTTGCACCAGCCATGGGAAAGTCAAGGTGGCCAGTGTGTGCTTGGTGCGTGGAGATCCCTGCAGCCCCTGAGCCACCTGCTGGTGATGGACCCCAGCCTCCAGATACAGTACAGGAGTACAAGCAGGCGGGGACTGGGCCAGGCCAGGGCTTGAGGGGACCTGGCCCTGACCCCAAAGCATGTTGGTGGCTAGACATTTCCTTCCAACTAATAAACAATCATTATTTTTCTCCAGGCAAATGGAAGCTGGCCTCAGAGTGCTCAGCGAGAGAACAGTAATCATGGGTTATTGACAGACGGGGAGCGCCTAATAGGCCACAGACCCACGAGGATCCGAGATGGGTGAGGGCTGTGCTATTGATTACTGGAGCCCCTCCCAGCCTTCTCAGAGGCTCTCCCCACACTCTGTTTCTCTCCTGGCCAGGGCTCCAACAGCACCCCAAGCAATCAGCTGGACTCTGGGGAGGGCTGTGCCCTGTCCACCCAGATCCCAAGGGGAAGGACTCGTAAGGAACATGACAGACATCAGAAGTGACAGACTAGCCACAAATCCTGGATACTCAAGTCGTGGTTCTTGTGTTTGCAAAACAGCAAACCTTGTGTCAAGATGGAAAACTACCGCCACAGAAGCTCTGCCACGCCCCCCCCCCCATCCCTTGGGACCCAGAGTCAGCCTGAAAGCTCTCTCTTGTCTGGCTGAGCCCAGGGTTCTTGGAGCTGGAGGGAGGTGACCACTGCCCACCCAGTCTGCACTGCCTGGCCAGAGCATGGAATGACAAAGTGAGAGGGACCAGGGAGGCCCTGGAAGATCAGCCACCCCTGTAAAATTGAGGGGGAAATCTTGTATGTGTGGCCCATAGCATTTATGTGATTTTTTAAAGGGGTCCATGCAAGCTGAGTACCAGGATCTGGGCCCCCATGTTGCCTGGCCCCCTCTCTTGGTCTCTGGTGCCCCGTGAGCAGCAGCTCCATGCCCTGTTTCCCCAGCACAGTGCTCAGCCAAGGAAGCCCACAGGGCCCCTCTCTTTGGTCCATCAGCCCATGACACCCCTCCTCCCTCCTGCCGCACCCATTCCTAATCCTCTGGGCATAAGACAAGACAATTGGCCCTGCAAGAGCCGCTCCTGCAACCCTCATTCAGAGGGTCCCCAGGCCCCCACTGTGAGTGCCCAGGCCTCATGCCCACCAGGGTCAGGCAGGGCCTCTGCAGGGTGGCCTGTGTGACTCGTGGCAATGCTTCTGGATGGGGAAATGGCCAGCGGTTCTGATGATGCTGAAGAGGAATTGCTTCCTTGAAGGAATCCTAAGGCAGGTTGAATGACAGCCTCTGGAGTCTTCAGAAGGGTAACCAGGATGATCAGGGGGCCTGGAAATGGTCCAGGGGATGGAGGAGCTGGAATTAGCCTGGGGAGGGGGAGGTATGCGGGGAATGGGGTGAGGGGCTTCCAGTGTGTGGATGGCTACCTTGGGCCAGTTTTCTCTTCTGCCAGGAGAGTCTTGTTTTTGACAGTGAATTGGGAAGTCGGAGCTTCCTTGGGGAGACATTCACTTCTGGGTGGGGTCAATGAGATGAGCCGCGGCCTCCCTTTGGGGGTCACCTTAAGCAAGTGAGAGCAACATTGTACTAGAAGGGCGTTTATGCAGGCCAGGTAGGAGACAGGGGCATGGACAGGATGAGAGTTTCTGTCAGCCTAGGATTGTAAGCTTTCCTGCTGGGCTGTGGGATCAGGGAGCAGCTGGCAGCAGACAACAGGGGCTGCCAAACAGTAGGAGGTCAGCGTGTGGCCGCAGCAGGAGCCAGGAAGGCCAGAAGGACAAGCCCAGGTGCTTCCAGGTGGAGGATGAGTCTGGGAGAGGCGCCGGGCTCAGCAGGGAGCCAGGAAGTCAGTCTGTTTAGGCCTCAAAAGCAGGACCATTTCACTGTGTGGGTCGCAGCCCGAGTCTGGAAGAACAGGAAGGACCCAGAGGCGGCCAAGCAGCTGGCTGGGCCATTAGAGAGAGAGGAGCGGTGGGAGCCAGAAAGGTTGGGGGGTGGTCCAGCGTTAACCAGTTGGTTATGGGGAAGGTGAGCTGACTCACAAGGTTGGTGGAATAATGAGATGTTGTGTCAGGACCCCAGTCAGAGCTCAAGCTAGGATTTTCATTTTTCCTCAGTGATGGAAAAGTTTATTAGATGTAGAACCAGCCAGCCAGACTCAGTTAATCCTGATTTTGTTTTCGGCACCCGCAGCACCACAGTCTAACCTGGGTCTTCTTGCCAGGCCGTGTGGTGGGCTCTCCGGTGATGAACACCCTCATGGCGTTGACCTCAGCCTTCTGTGTGACCCACTCTGTGTGCAGGTGAGGGTTTGGGGCTGGATTTGCATGAGGTCCAGTTCTGCCCCAGACTCTTCACTTGGAGTCTCCACCTGACAGGTGACTTGATCTGATATGCACCTGGCCCTCCTGGCAGGGGAGCTGTAGACAGAGAGCTGGCACCCCTGAGAGCAGCCACAGCTACATCAGGCTCCAAGATAAATGCGGACATTTAAGCTTTGGGGTCCAAAGTACAAATCAAAGAAGAGTTAGCACATGTTTGTTTGTTTTTATTATTATTAGATCTTTTTCTTTAAAACAATTTTAAACTGAGGTGACATTGGTCAATACCATTTTATGTTTCAGGTGGACAGTATTATAATTCGATATCTGTGTGCATTATGATGTGCTCACCCGCAGCCTCGTTTCCATCCATCACCATATTTTGCGTGGTTCTAATTGCTCTTTCCCACCGTGAGCCACAGGCGCAGCCACCGTATGGCCCCCCCCACACACACACACACACAGCCACACTCTGCACCAGATACAGGACACGAGTGAACAGTCAGGTCAGAAAACCGGGAAGAGCTGGGCCCGAGCCTAACCCACTTAGCATTGCCAGGCATGTCCCTCTCTGCAGTTATTGTCTTATCAAAGATTTATATCTGTCTCATAAGTGTCTTTAAATCCTGGTCTCTTGTGAGGCCCCAAGTCAAGAATTGACATTCCCTCAATGTAAATAGGAAATACTACAGAATGAGATGAGGTGGGTTTTATAAAAAATTGCTTTCTTGACTTTTAACCCTGCAGCCTTGCTGACTATTTAATTCTACTCCCAGTCACTCAGGAACCAGCCTGTGATTTCTTCAATGTGACACCTGGGATTTAAAGCAAACCATCCAACTCTCCAAATAGTGTCTGAGGTGAGCGGTGCCATGTCACAAAATGAACCCCGAAGTTACCGAGGGAGAGAGGATAGGTGTCGAGGGAGGGTCTCATGGCTGTGGGCCTGTGCAGCCTCCCCTGCCTGTAAATGAACTGCATTCATAGCTCCAGTCAGTTGGGTGACCACGTTAGTGACGGAGCTGGGTCCCTGGCAGGTTCCCAGGCTCATGCTGAACCCACAATGTCTTCAAGGTAGTTCTGCGCACCTGCTTATCGCCAGCCCTGTGGAACTGCTGTATTAGAAACGCTGTCCCTGCGGATGTGCACCACTGTGTGGGCTGGTCTTGTGAGCCCCAGTACCAGGCACACGCTGAGGCCTAGGGAGGCCGAGGGTCTTGGCAAGGTCACGGCTCTACAGCCCCCTGTGGTCAAGGTCCAAGGAGCTAGACCTAGAGAGCAGGGATTCCAGGGGGTGGAGATTGAGGGCAGGGTGTGAGCAGCAGAAGCTGGGCTCTGTGGTGAGGAGCTGGGTGAGAGGAGAGGGGACTGAGGCAATGGGCTGGAGGGGAAAATAAATGAGGGCCACCGCCTCCCTCTTCTCCTGTCTCCCCTGAGTCCCAGTTTCCCTTTCCTTGTCTCAGCCTTCCCTCTGCCCTCCTCTCTCCCTTCCCCCTCACCTGCTCTCCATCCCTCAGCTGCTCCCCCTGCCTTGGGCCAACTCCAGGGTGGTAGGAGGTGGGAGGGGAGGGTCACCCCAGGCACTGCCTGGCAGCAGCTGGAAGGGCACAAAGACACGCCCTCCTTTGCCAGCTCACAGGGGAAGGAAACACTCTGAGCATGTGGGAACAGGGGCTCCCTTCTTCAAACAGGCCCAGCACCCAGGCGAGCAGCTTCTGGAAGCTTACAGAGAACTTTTAGGCTGTTAAAGCAGATAAAGTGTGGTGAGTGTGTGAGTGTGTGTGTGTGTGTGAGTGTGTGTGTGTGTGTGTGTGCGTGTGTGTAGGGGCCACATTACCTTCATCAGTCACCTCATCAAGGTAACCCTAAACCTGGAGCTCCCCTGGTGCCTTCAAAGTGTCATTCAAATGGTAGACACCCACCCAACACTGATGCACAGAGATGCTGAGAAGGGACAGGCTCCTGGGGACAGGGACTGAGGAACTGCATCGGCTTCTTTGCTTCCTCAGGCTCCATTTCCCCAAACCATGAAGGTGTTCAGGTTTTGGTTCCTCACTGAAGGAGAGGAGATCCCCGCATTGCCCTTGTCTCTGTCAGCTGAGCAGACTCAGCTCCCGTGGGCAGGCCCTATGGCTCGGACAATAGTCCAGGGAAGAATGACCACCTCCCTCTACCAGCTCAGGGACAGGGGGCTTATTTTCTGCCTTTGCCCCTTCCCCCTTCCCCACTCGCAGGGAATGCGTGGGTTCGGCTGGCGCCGGGCCCCTGGGCACCATGGGCAGTGCCGTCCAGCGCCACTCGCGGCTCCGAGCCCTGTACCTCCAGAGCTGCCGAGACGGGGCGATGTTTCTGGATCAAGAGAGCTGCCGAGGCCGCTAGGATGGTATTTATAGAGCCAGCCTTGGAGAGCCGGCATGCTCATAGCCCTGGAACCCTCCCTCGTTCCGAAGTTTCTAAAGATAGAGCAGTGTGGCATCTGCAATAAGACGAGGTACGCTAATTCCCTTTAAATCCACTGAGAAGTTTTTCCTAGTAAATGCCGACCCGCCTCAGCCCTACTTCTTCCTCTCCCTTGCCACCCACTCTGTCCTGCCGCAGGTCTCGCTTATTGGAAGATAATAGTCCACCGGCAGGGAAACTGAGGGAGCAAGCAGGTGGGCCACTCGTAGGGCGACGTGGCATCTCTGTGACTATGCCAATCAAGGACTAGAATCAGCAGCGGGGGAAGAAAGGGGACAGCCCACACTTTTCCTGAGCGTGGTGACGTCTAGGTGACGTCTGCACAGTTTTGTTTCATGTGTGGAAATCTCAGGTCCCCAGGACACTGTGTGGTCCCCAGGCCCAGACCAGCTCTTGCCCCTCCCACCTTCACCCCCACGCAGGGAGGGCTGGAGAGCCAGAGGCCCTGAGGAAAATGTGCGGAGCCGAGCTGTGCTGGTTCCCATGCGGCCGCCTGGGATGCAGAGGGGAGATTGCTAGGATTCAGTTCCTTACTCACCCCACTGCTCTGTGTCTATGGAGACCTGCGCCTTCTCCCAGCTGCTCAGTGCCCCCTGAGCTGGGAGAAAATGGCCCTGTCCTTCACTCTGCCCGGACTAGTGATCAGGTGTCCTCTCAATTTAACAAAGAAAGGGTGACTACGGCCCCCACTTACTGGCCAGGGAGGCTCTTTAAAGAAAGGTACTGGTTGTAGTGACATCTTTCCTCCCCTTATTAAGAATCAGGATAATAATCTTAGCAGGTACTGATTTTACTGGGGCCCCACTGTCACTCAGCCTTGCCCTGAACCCCCGAGCCTGCCTGTGCTCGGCATGTGCACAGGAGCCTGACTGCAGGCTGGGCAGGGAGGGGTGGTCATCTCTGCCTCCTTGTGCCTTGCGGAGTTGTTTTTTAATAATTTTGGAATGGTTTCCATGTGGCCGGGTCTACGCCAAGAGCTTTATAAAGACTCCCTTCCCTTAATCCTGCCACAACTTGTACGCCCATTATACCAGTGAGGAATCCGGGGCACAGAGCTCAGCTGCTCAGCATCATCCAGAAAGTACAAGGTGGGGGTTCAAACCCCAGTCTGTCGGATTTCAGGGCCTACACACCTCAACACCCCCCATTCAGCAGCTACCATCGGATCGCAACAAGTGTTTGGTGAAGGAATGAGTGGGACAAACGAGTGAACGAGTGAGTGACAGGCACAGAAGGTGTTCTCTAGGGCCGCTGTCCCACCGAGTAATGGGCCACATGCCGGCCCTGACCCACTGGGTGCCAGGTGATTGCAGGGTCCAGCTGGGAATGGAGAGTGGCCTGCTCGGGAGGTAGACCTTGAAGGTGGTGTTGCTTCAGGTACCTGCTCCATCCTGGGCTCTGGGGTGAGCGTTTTGGGAGCAGGGCCTGCTTGTGTTCTCACTTTCTCAATCCCATTCCTGGAAAAAAGCGGGTGTTCAGTGGATGCCCACACAATCCACTCATGAAATCTGAGGTCGTTCATTTGGTTCCCTGCTCACGGGAGGCCAGTCCTTGGTTTCACGGTCCGCTTTTGGAGGGCTCTAGCTGCCAGCACTCGCTGTCCTCCTGTCCTCCCGTCATAACCCCCCGCCCTTCTCCACACAGAGAAACGCATAGGTCCTCCTCTGGGCCTCGGTTCCCTCCATATAAAATCCCTCTGCTAGACTCGATTCTTGGAAGGCCTTCCAGTTAGGACATTGTGGGCGCAGCCAGGGGTGGGGCTGGCCCTCCGGCTCTCTGGGACACCCAGAACGCCATTAAAACCCTGTCCAGTGCCCCAGCCTCCAGCAGGTGACTGCTGGCACAGCTGGCAGAGTGAGCTGCCTTTTCTGCCCAGACAGCAGGCGCTGGAAATTATTCAGGAATAGCAAATAAGCCAGAAACATTTGCATAAGGAATCACGCAGAACAATACAGGTTATTTAAACCATCTCTGGTTGGCAACAGAAGCAAAAAAG
This sequence comes from Miniopterus schreibersii, assembly GCF_964146895.1. Classification (NCBI taxonomy): domain Eukaryota; kingdom Metazoa; phylum Chordata; class Mammalia; order Chiroptera; family Miniopteridae; genus Miniopterus; species Miniopterus schreibersii. Next base: position 17,826,426 of record NC_138119.1, on the reverse strand, counting down.
CAGCTGAGATAAATCTGCAATGCAAATTAGCCTGATTAGGAGCTGAGCTTCAGCTGTTTGGGGGTGGGGGGCGCGTCTAGAGACCGGAGGAAAGTGTCATTGTCTCCAGCCCCCACCGTGCTTTCTCCTGCTCACGTACATTCCCTCCTTCCCGCCTTCCCTCCCTTCTTCAGCGATTAATGGAAACGATTTGTCTCGTAATGTGACTTTAGCTTATGAATTCTTTGTCTCACCCTAATCCTTTAAATTATCCACATAATAAAATATGTATCCAGTGATTTCAAATCATAATTTGATCTTCTTGGGGAAGGGAGGGGTGTAGGTGAGCTGAAGGGAGCCCTTCTTATCATTGGTGCCTCTTCATTTGCAATCCTTTTATTTATTTACTTATTTATTTATGCTTAATGATCTTCCCCTTGCCTCCTCTCCTCTCTGCCCACAGAACTTCCTTAGTGTGCCAGGGGCCCGGGGCCCTGAGAAGGGACATTGCAGACCGGGAGAGGGAAGAGGCTGGTGGAGGGGGCCTCCCTCTTAGCAGCAGCGGCAAGAAAGGCAGCAGGTTCTAGAGAACCGGGCTTTACTGCCTCACATCAAAGGGGCTGTAAACCCCGTCTCCCTGTCATCCTATTGTCAGCCCAGGGGCCTTAGAGGGTGACAATTCAGTTTCCTGGTCTGGGTGGTGCCCCCCACCATCATTTCCCCAGGACCCCCAGTGGTGGCTACCCTCAAAACCATTTAAGGGTGACCTTCCCTACTGTCTCTCCTGAGATGGTTGCCCTGGAACTGCAAACCCCATGGGCCATGCGCTCAACCCACCTTCCTCTATGCCTCCCAGTGTTCCCCATGGAGGTTCCTGCCTTCTCTGGGCTGTTCAGGTGCTCTCTATTATTTCTTAGCCACTACACGTGAACCTGAAGGAATCTCATGATAAAAAGTTTTTAAAAATAGACCTAGGAGGATAGTAAAGACCCAATTTAGGACGGTGGTAACAACTGGGGAGAATGGGGCTGGTTTACGCTAGTAGTTTTCAGCACATTCGATACTTCCTTTCCCAAGTTGCGTGGTGGATACGTGGCTACTATGATATTATTTGGTATTTCTTTTGGTAAGTCGGAATTATTCTATAGTTAAAATCAACAAAAATGACCCAAACCCTCTGTTTTGAGAACGAGAACAGGAGCAGAGTAACAAGGATTCAAATCAGTTGTGAGTCTGTTCCATCTTGTGTTTGTGTTAGGCCTTTTTGAGTGAAAAGCTGCCACCTTTGGCTACTTGGCACAGTGTTTGAAGAAGCCCTGGGATTCGGTGGCATGAAAATGGTGGATCTGCACAGCCCATCCTGGGTGACTGCTGCATCATTTCAGTGGCAGGGGGGAGCTCTTACAAACAGGTGATGTTATTTTAAGCAGCATAAATCAGGGCCTGTGCACTGGCCAGCGTCTCAGAGGGCGCCTGCAGCTTAATTTGGTCTCCCCAGCTGAAGCAGGGATGGCAGGTAGGGAGGGGCCGGGGATGGGGCTGGAGGGCAGGGACCTGCTCGGCTGAGGATTGTTGGCAATCAGTGAGGACAGCTAAGCTAAGCAAAGCCTGGGGAAGCAATGGAGTGTTTCCCAGGAGCTCTGGGGTTGGAGCATCAAGGTTTTGTTTGGAAATCGCAAGGATTTGGTGTCTTTCAAGTGTCATTTGTGTGTGGGGACCTGGGCTGGCCTTGAGAGCCAGGCTCTATCCCTGCCTTGTAGGCCCACCGGGTAAATGACTTGGGGATTGCGACTCAACAGCACCTAAATCGAAATAGCAGCAGCTGCTGCCTCCAAGATTTCTTGCTTTGCTGAGAATAAAATACTCATGATCCCCAGCATCCTTTCTCTACCTGGAGGCCACTGTAGCCCAACCAGGCCCCCAAGCACCCCGGCCAGAGAGCCCAGGCCCAGGGCAGGCAGCACGTTTTGTTTCAAAAATCAGCCACTGGCCCTGAAAAATGGGAAGAGACTAAAGATTTAGGTCAACATTGAGAGAGGGAGGAAAGGAAGCAGACTGCCCTTAGTTTCGTCTACACTGCCTCCTGGCTGGCTGTACCTCTTTGGCGCTCCAACAGTGGAGAGATTCAAGGTGGGGAAGAGCAGGTGAAAGAACAGGAGGGTCAGCTGAGGGCCAAAGTCCTGGAGGGGTGTGCGTCGGCTCTGAGTGAGGGGCCGGCCCTCAGCAGCCCGCCACTTACCGTGGTGCTGGAGGTGCTGCACGGCTCACGCCAGGAGGGCCATGCACCCGGCGTCTATGGGGACCGGGCCCTGGGAACCGGGCCGCGCACACCCTGCGTGGCTGTACGTGAGTGGACCTGGGAACGTCCGAAGGCAGTCATCCAGAGCGAACATCTGGGAAGCAGCTGCTCGTGTCAGGCGCTGCATGAAGATTTTCTGGACATGATTAGACTTCACAGCAGTTCTGCAGGTAGGGCTTTTGCGGGCTGTATAGATGCTACAGGGAGATGCCAAGTGTCTGCTTCCCACTGAAGAGCCCATGACTCTCACTCACTCGCCATGTCTTGCCAGTTGTAAGGTGGTGGGAGGCAGAGAGGGCGTGCTTCTACCACCTGCCACCTGCAGCTCAGGAAGGTCACGGCCCCTTACAAACCTGCCACCCACAGGCAGCCTACCTCTTTGTCCTGGAATATTGTAAAAGCTCACAAGAAACTGGCCATGGTGTCCTCACACCGGAGGATCCTGTACCAGTTAGAAGTTCCATTCCCCTGGGGGTGGGGGTGGGGTGAAGGCAAGACTCTAAGAAGCAAAGAGGGGTTTGTTTCTTCAGAGCAGGTCCCTGGGCTGCCACTTGCTCTCACGCTTGTCGTCTGGATAACAGTACCCCCAGGGTTGTCTCCAGGCACTGTTTGGAAAACAGGAAGTGATTGGGAACAGGCTCTATGCAGGGTCAGTGACTCCCAGTGGGCCCACCCACTCCCTCCTTAGACCTCCAGGGTTTATTCTCCAGCCCAGAGATCTCCCTCACTGGGTCTCAAGGAATCCAGGTCCTTTCTGCCTGCACTTGGACAAATCCTGCATTTCCAAATGCTCAGTGTCTTCCCTGGACACTCCCAGCCTTCTCAGGTTCCAGCAGCAGCTTCTCCTTAGCACCTTTGTCCCCACAAGCTAACGCCATCTTCGCACTTCCTCTCTCCTGTTAGCTGCCTTCACACTTCGCACAGGTGGGCTCCTCTTGTCCCACCCCCACCTCCTCTTAGATTTCAGACTCCCAGGATGTTTGTTTCCATCCCACTGTTTCCAGAGGGTTAACTCCTGCTCATTGCCCCCCACACCCACAGGACGGGGCCTCTCAGTCACAGGTGGTCCTTTCAAAGAGTTAGAACACATTTACTGTCTGATCCCCTCCCTTCTCCCTGTGAGCTGGGGAGGGACAGAGAGAAAGGCAGTAGGAAAGATTTCTATTTCACAGCACTGCTTGCCAAAGCGTTAAGTTATTTGACTCCAGATAACACGGTAATTAATAATGTAATAGGATGCAATCTATAGGCACTCATGCCTGAAGGCCTCTGGTCCCAAGGTCCTTGGTAAAAGGCAAAATTAAAAGCATCTATAATCTCAAAGAGGACGGCATGATCAGAGCTCACCGAGGCTGAAGATAACTGGGAGCTCCTGGGCTCCACACTCAATGGACAGCAGCCCAGGCTCTCAGTTCCCAAGAGAATCCCACCCCCTATATCTACACTCAGCAAGGTGGGGAGTCGATCATACACACTTGACTGCCAGCCTCCCCTCAACAGGCTCGCAGCTGACCTAAGAGCAGCCTTGCATTCGGTATCGCTCCTCTTGGATGCGGAGGCACAGGAAGGCCATAGAGGCATCTGTTGGCATCCCAGCCCTGCCATTTAATGGCGATTGACCTTGAATGCCTCTCTGCCCTTTCCAAGATTGTTGTGAGAGTGAATGAGAGCAGCTGCAAAGCCCCGTGGAGCTTACGGGGTGCTTACTGCCGCGCGTTATTTCTTGGAGTCCTTGGACGAGTGTCTGAGGTTTTACAGCAGGGACGGCCTGCCCCGGGTCCCTTCTCAGCCGCTTCCTCCCTAACAGGTTATAGCAAGTGCTGCCGCGGTTACTCATTCAGGTAGGTCAGTGCGCATGTTCGAGGGTTTCTGGAGAATAGAGTTCTGGAAGCATATAACTATGGGTCTAATAAGATGAGTATTTAAATTTTTAAAGTACTGCCAAATTGTAATCCAAATAAATTTTGCCAAATGACATGTTCACCAAGGGGGTCCAAAGAGTAGTCATTCTGTACCCTCTTGCCAATGTGAGGTATCCCCAATTTTCTAAATTTTTATTTCTCCAGTGAGTGAAAAATAACGCCTTGTTGTTTTAAATGGAATTTCCCTCATTACAAGGTTGAGCATCTTTCCCTGATTACAAGGTTGAGTAAACTGTATTAGCCATTCGTGTTCTTCTACAAAATCTCACTCCTACCCTCTCCCTCTTCTGCCACTGGGTTTTGGCTTTTCTCTGTCGGTGTGTAGTAACTCTCTATGTTCTAGATATTGATTAATTCGTCCTATTGCACATATTGCAAACTTCTCTCTCTGGGCTTTCTTTCTTGTGTGTTGTTTTTTTTAAAAGTTGATGATGTCTTTTAATATATAGATGTTTTAAATTTCTATGTAAGCATTGTCTCTCTTGAATTTTCAAATGACCAAATGTTCCAAACTTATAGACAAATATAAAGAATAATATATCATTTATATACTCCCCACTAGTTTTATAAAACCTTAACATTTTGCCACGTTTAAATATTCCCACAATCTTATAATTTTTATTTGGAGTTTAGTTTTCTTTTTTAAAAAAGCAGAAAATAATGTGTATTTTTTACAGTAAATTGCAATTGTGTTACTAACGTGCTTTCTACAGTTCCGCGCTGACCATCACTCCTTGTGGCCTATATCTCCCTCCGGATTTACTTTATTTCTAAATGAAGTATTTTCTTGATAGCACTTTTAGTGAGAGGCTGTGCATGTTAAATTCCTCTGGTATTTTTTATGACTAAAAATGTCTTTATTTTGCTCGCACCTTAACTAATAGCTGCAGCGGTGACTGCTGGCTGCCCAGCCCGCTTCCTTGCCCTCCGCCTCCCTTAGACACAGAACTGGAACACGGCTGTTATTTAGGGCAGCTGTGTGCTCAGCAGAAAGACTACATTTTCTAGACTCTTGTGGCCATGAGCAGCCAATGAGTGTAAGCAGAAAACACTGAGCGGGAGGACTCCTCCTAATGGGGGCTGGCTTAGCAAAGAGGGGTACATTCTGGCCCTTGTCCCTCTTTCATGAGACACAAGAGCCTTCGTGAGACAATGAGGAGAGAAGCCACAGCTAAGGAATCTGAGCAGCGCAAAGGGAGTGGGACCCTCGGGCCTTGTGACGCCCCATCCCCCTCCTGGGCTGATGTGAGAGGTGGAACCCTTTATTTAATGTGTTTACCTCTTTGTTCTTAGGTCTGGGATGCTAACAGCAAAATTCGATTCCAGGTTGACATTTATTTTCCTTTCACCCTCTGAGGGTGATGTTCTATTGTCCTTGGTGTCTCGTATGGTTGGCGAGGGATCCGCTGTCAGTCTCATTGCTCTGTCTCCTTAGCTGGTAATTTTAAAGCTTTCCCAGCGACCCTTCTTATTCCCTAATGTGTCTGTGAGTGGATTTATTTTTATTTACCTTGCTAGGTACCTAGAATGTATTTTCACTCACGTCTTCTTCCGGTTTTGGAAAGATTTCAGCAATTACCTCTTTAAATATTGACTTTCTGCCATTCCTTCTATTCTCTTTTTCTCTGGAATTAGATGAATGTTAAATCCTCTCTCTCAATTGTTCCTTCCTGTCTTTTAACTGCATTACATGTATCATATGTGTGTATGGGCGGTGGTTCTGGGTGAATTTCTTGGTTCCATCTTCCAGATTATAAAAATTTTTTAACAGGGTCCTGAGTTTTTATCAACTACTAAATTTGTAAAATTCAATGACACTTCCCTTAAATTTCTAGGGCTTCTCTTTCTTATATTCTTATTGCTGCCTAGTTTTGTTCGATAATTTCTTATTTTTTTCAATATGGAAGTTACGACTCGCTTTTCCCTGAGAACACACTAAAGATACTGTCCTTTCTCAGCTCTCCTGCAGCCTCAGGACAGTGCTTTCTCTCATGCCACTGAGCTCATCATTCGTATGACCACCCAGTTAATAGAACGTTGATGTGTCTTATGCATAGGTCAAGATAGTTAGATGTTGCAAAGTTGTGATTTACAAAAGAAAGAGAAGAGGCAATTCCTGTCCACAAATAGCTTATAATCTATCCTAAGGTTGGAACAAACACAAGAGAAAAGATGGAGGGAAATTTTCAAACCTGAAGCAAGAGTTGGTGCCAACCAATTAGATAGCAGCTGATACTGAGGGAAGCAGTGAATTGAGGTGGCGTTCCAGAAAAGGAAACCAGTATTTCCTGGTCATCTAGTGTCAGCCCTTAGGTCACCCCTCTTAGTTCTCGGCACAGTTTTATGAGGCAGGATTTACCATCCTCACTTTATAGAGGAGGAAACTGGGGCTCAGAAGGATTAAATGTCCTGCCCTGTGTCACGTGAGTAATGAATAGTTTTTCTAAGCCCCCATCTTTTCGCAAATCCATGGGTCAGTGCTGGATAGTTAGTGCTGGGAAATGTTAGGAAGGGAGCTCAAATAATACTGGTCACATGTTAAGACCTTAAAATGCAAAGTTAGAAAAACACCACAGCAATTCTATTCTAAAAAGGCTACCCTGTAGCATTTTCCCTGGGTTTGTCCTGTACTTTGCTAGAGACAGACCTTCTTGATGGATCAAAAGTTATTGACGAAGGTTCTTAGCAGAAAAGGAAAGGAGTTCAGAACTATGGCTATTGATGTTTTTGTTAGTTTGTTTTTATTTCTACTCCCTGACTTCTTTGAGCCTTAGACTAATTCTGGATGGTTTATAGTAATTTGAATCACCACACAAAATACTGTTATGGAAAAAACTATGGCTGGGGTTTAATGCATTCCCTTGGAAAGTGAGTTATTATGCTCTGAGAGAGCCGGGTGCTGTAAAGTTTTATGTCCCCGAGTTGGGAATGATGGTTTCCTCAGAGTGGCAGAGACACCAGTAACAGTTCTGTCTCCTGAAATGTGTGGCAATGAAGTTTATGGCATTGCACACCATCAACCTGTATGCAGTCACAGCTCTCTTCCAGCGCCTTCTCAGCCTTGTCCATATGATCTGGGGACACAAGACAGGGCATATTTGCTACAAATATAGTTTTCAGGCTGCCTGAAGTAAGATGGGAATTTCACTCTGCTGCCAATGTAGGAAACAACGATATTTATGTGACGTTACTCTGAGCACAAATTGGGGGAAATGGTTCATTGTGCCGCAAACAAGGAGGGAAACCTCACTGACGACCGAGATTGTGGGCCTGAACTGAAGGAGAAATTGGAGAGGCAGAAGAATGTGTTCCCATGAGCCCATTCCTCCCTCCAAAACGCCTTGAGAAAAGGAAGAGAGAGAATTGAGCCAGGAGAGTGCAGACTTTAAATTATCCACACGACTGCTTCCCTGTGTTAGCAAGTATAATCGGGAGATATGACTGACTCTAATCTCTCTTCCCGATAGAGCCCTGTGTTTGTGTTTCCTTTATAATTCCCATTTCCATGCATTCACTCTCTGACTCATGCATTTATTCAGTGAGTGTTTATGGGGTGCCTACTAGGTATCCTGAGCCTGGGATACAATGGTGAGTAAATAGTACGGTCCCCACCCTGATGGAGCTCATAGTCAGGGGACAGGCAGATATGAATCAGTTAGAAACCACTGTGAAATTACTGCCAAGAGTTCCTGGTATTCTGATGTCAGGTATTGTTCAAGGAGCCGAGAATACAGCAGTGAACTGGGCAGAACCCTGCCCTCGTGACACTTAGGACCTAGCACAGGAGACAAAACACAAGCAGATCCTTTCAAAATAAACAGATGATGTAATTTCAGGTATTAACCACTGCTATGATAAAAATAAAGGAGGTAAATGGTCAGAGAGCAGACCATGTGGGGCTTTATGAGCTGTGCAGGGGACCAAAAGCTCTTTGCTGAGGGCTGTGGGGAGACATGAGCAGGTTTGCAGCAGGAGTAGCCTAGTCTGATGTGTGCTTGGCGTGCAGAGTGAGGAAGCTCCATTTTCCTATTGACGTGCACCCTCTGAGGGAGGTTCTCCCATCCCATTCTACAGATTAGGAAGCTGAGTCTCAGAGGCTGACGGCGTGTGGCCAGGCTCACAGCAATGCCTGCCTCCGGAGTCTGGAGACATGGCCCTTTGTACCTGGCCACCTTTACTGCACTTTACTGCCTCTCTCCCCCACCCTTAGCCAGAGCACTCAATAGGGACCAATAAAATTAAGGTCTTTTTGACATGCTCATTCCCAGACTGGGGGTCACTGTGTCCCCCTTTCCATCTTTCTAGGGCTTTGACTTCTCTCTCTGGATTGGATAGTTCCAAGGATGCAGGTGTGATCCTCATTTCCATACCTTCATTAGCATTTTTAAATTCAGCGTTGTCTTTTTCATGGAGTCCTGAAGGGGTGGCATATTGTTACTAACATTCATTTATTTCTGCCAATATCCTCCCTCCCTTGTTTTACTAGACTCTACCTAGGCACCAGGTTTACAGAAACCATCCTTGGCCAGTCTGGGGAAAAAGATGTGAAAAACAGCTGTCACAGATTCCGTTGATAAGGGTGTATAAAGAAGCTGGCCAGCTGTTTCCCCAGGGTGGTGAGGGATGAGGAGAAGGGGTAGGGCCTTCAAAGACAGGAAAGAATTCAGAATGAGCTTCCCAAAGAAACTTGACACTTGGCCTCAATCCAATCCAATAGGAGACAGAGTAGAAAAAGCCTGGGATAAAAAATGTTCTTGGGCCCTGGCCGGTGTGGCTCGGTTGGGCGTCATCCTGTGCACCGAAAGGTTGCCGGTTCGATTCCCCGTCAGGGCACAGGTCTGGGTTGCAGGCTTGATCCCCGGTAGGGGGCGCGCAGGAGGCAGCTGATCTATGTTTCCATCTCACAGCGATGTTTCTCTCTCTCCCCCCCTCTTCCTTCCTGTCTCCCTAAAAATCAATTAAAAAAAAAAAAATGTCCTCGGTCCTTCCAGTCCTCACAGGTTGCGGTAACAAGATGTGAGCTAAGGGAGTAGAAAGTTGTTGGCAACTGTGGATTAAGAGCCCAGAATGGGGGCCAGCACTCCTTGGGCCACCAAGGGAGAGAGACCCCGAGAACAGACACTGTGGGGCTCAGTCTTTCCCACGCCTGCCTCTCTTCCCCTGCCTGGCCTGGCATGAAGGTCAGTTAGTTGATCCTATGGGTAAGGAGGGCTGCTTGGGTGTTGTTATTTTTGGGGGGGGGGGGGGAAGGCAGTGGTCATGTTTATTTACTGATTTACTTTGCCAGTGAGACTCAGCTTTACCGACAGGACTCAGCCTGCCCCTGGGCCCTTCCACCCGCCAACGCAGTGCACACAGAAATAATTAGTTGCTGAGGTGTCGGGAACAGATGTCGAACTGACATCTTCCCTTTACTAGTGTCAAATTCAGCAGTTTTCCTGCCTCCCAATAAATTACCAGCCGCTTGCTGCCTTCTTCTTACTGCCTGCCTACCTGGTGGGGCTTTCCTCTCCCATTAAGAGCAGAGCCAATGCCTCGGAGCTGACCTCGGCCTATAACAGGCCTCCCTTCATCCCCATTTCAGCGCTTTTCATCTTATTTATTTCTCTTTGGTGGGCATGGAGGAGGAGAGTGTGGCTTGGGTGGACTCTGGTCCTTCCTCCTGAGAAAAGCTCTGGCTTTCGCTGTTTCTCAGAGACCTGGGCCCCAGGAGTCTTGGGGAGGGTGAGGCCATTAATTGCTTCATTTCAGGGCAGTGACCTTTGTCCCCTTGGGGCATCCTGGGGCCATCAAAGTCACATGTGCTTTCAAACGCCGTGCTCAGTTCTGAAAAAGATACAACTTCTGCTCAGAAACCCCTTGAAAAGGCAGGGTGGGGTGTTGGGGGTTTGCAGGAAATGGCACAGGTGGGGCTGCGGAGGTTAGGAGAACACATCAGAAGCTGGGGTGTGCCGGGCGCTGTCCTTCAGAGAAGCTGTCCACTGGGGCTGACATCGGGGCTGATATCAGAGCTGGGGGAAAATTTGTTTATTCATTCACTCAACTAATATCCGTAGAGCCCTTTTATGTGCCAGGTAGGGTGCTCGGTCCTGGGGATGCTGGAATAAGCCACTGGAGGTCCCACTCTCGAGGCGTCTGCAGCTGGCAGGCTGGGAGCCTGGTGGGCTGGATTAAGGAGGCTGGCTTTCTCATGAAGGCACTGGGAGCCTCTGAACAATTCTAAGTGGGGGCGTGACATCATTCAATTTGTATTTTATTTTATTTTAAATTTATTTTATTTTTTCCATCACTATTTATCCCCTCTATGCCCTCTCCCACTTCTCCCCCACCAGGTCACTCTAGAGGATGGGTTGGGGATGGGATGCCAAGGACACCAGGGCTGAGAAATGACCCTGGTTCCGCAGAGGCTCAGGGGGTAGGTGTGCAGGGAAAAGATGTTTTGGAGGTGCGGTCAGTAGGACTAAGGGATTGGGGTTAAAATATAAACATTATGTAAACCTGTTATCTTCCGGACTAGAGGAAGTTAAAGGATCTATCCCAGGTCATGTCACCTGTAAGAGCTGGCAGGACCAAGGTGGGACTTCAGCATCCTGACTTTGTCCTGGGGAGTCTGCTCACCACTTACAAGTGGCTGCCTCTCACTCCATCTGAAGACCTGGAAGGTGCCGCCTGTTACAGAAACTCTGGGCTGGAAGGTGGTCTTCAAAGTGGTCCTGTCCAACAGTTTTCATGATCCCACGCCTATAGTTTTCCCATCAAAGATGTGCCCAGCACCTGGACACAGGGAGCTTGCCACCTCCTGGGACTGCCCACTCTATCCTTGCAGGACTTCCCCAAGCTACCCAAACAGCCTCCAAGAGATTCTGCCCCTGCTGCTAGTTCTACTCTGGGAGGTCTCAAGGACAAAACAAAACACAACCCACAGCAGACTGGAAAGCTCCTGATGGACAGTGACCTCTCATCCCAGAAACAAAGCTGCTTGGGAGGGGGAAGGTATAAGTTTAGATATTTGTCAAGTATAGGAAATTGGGGTCAACACAGGAAACTCATTGATAATTTTTCACTCTCTAAGCCCTGGATTTATAGATTCCATACTCAGTATCTCCCATTTCCTGTTCTCTGTGAGGCATGTGATGATCCATCAGGACTTGTTTGCTCGGGTGAACAACTTGCTCACTCCCTCCTACATGCGCATGAGGAGTGAGCCGACGTGAGCTCTGAGATCTGCAACATTGTCCTGTTCACTAAAACTATGTGACCAACCTCATTATCTGATTTATGCCCTCGGATACGAGCAGCAACTAGGCCCATTTCTAGCTTTTAATTGACTGTAAAGTCATGTGCGATCCTGACCCCTTTCTAAGCTCTTCCCATTAAGCTTTCATGTTTACATAGCACCATGTTTGGCTCCTCAGTTCTCCAGAAACTTCTCCAATTTCTGCCTCTTTTTGTAAAGCCAATTATCTTCCTGTTTGCCTTGCAGGTCTATCCAGAGCCTGAAACCTCCTGAACTATACACACACAGAGCCTGGGAGTCTGCCCTCCCTCTGCCCCCACCCAGCCTGGGGGTGTTCAGGGCCTCCCCTTCCCCCACTGACTCACTGTGGGAACCATCCTCTGGTTTTGTTTCTTTCAAGCATCTCTAGGTCACTTAACCCTTCTCTTGCTTGGGTCACTATGACTTTTATTGTTTGGTCCTCTCCTTAGCCAGGCATCAGTGTGCAAAGGACCCTGTGACGCCTCCTTCTTAAAGTGACCCAAATTAATTAATATAAGTTCTGCAGCAGGAGAAAAAAAAGCAGTAAAAACCCAGGAAAATAGTGACAGAAATTAAACAATATACACTCAAGCCCAGGTTCAGGAAATAGAGAAAATATGCCTGGAAAAAAATGAAAGAGAACTTAAGTCATAATAATAATGATAACAATAATAATAATAAATAGGTTGAGACTCTAGTTGCATAATGTATAGCATATAGAAAGATCCAATATTGTTAGAAATTAAAAAAAAAAAGCTAGAATAAATTCCGGAACAACACATGAGTGAGACATAAAATGAGTTGTGAAATTAAACAAAAACATAGAAGGAATAAGTGAACAGATCATTGTAAAGCATGAAAAATAACAGACTAACAAAACAGGAAGATTTACCCTGTGGCAAATAGAAGGGGAAATGCTTAAAAATATGGAAACAGTAAATAGAATAGTAGAAAGTTGCCCAGATATATTTTTAATAAAGAATCTGTACAGAGTCCCTTTTAGGATTAATTACCAAAAAGAGATGATCAGAAAATGCCATTGGGAAGCTTTAAAGACAAAGAAAGAATATATGAAAAAATGAAGAGAGATATAAAGTAACTGGGATCTTGCAACCTGAACAACCAAAGCAGGGGGGTTGTGGTACAGCGTATAGTGTGAAATAGCTACAACCTGAGGCTCCAGGCGGAAAGAAGGGAGAACTGACTCCTGAATGACAAGTCAAGCACAGTAGATGACAATACCCGTCACGTCACCTTACAGATTGGATCCTGTTAAAAGTGAAAATGCTCCATAGAATTGAGGTTATGGTAAATTACAATACATTAGAGTAAAAACCTGGAAAGCTCTGTCTGTTCATTCCTTCTGTAAACATTTAATGAGCCTCTACTCTATGCCTGGTACTTACTGGGATGGTTGCTAGGAACTTGCAGGTGTGTTTTGTTTTATAGTGATAATTATTAAGATGCTATATATATTGCCACCCCAATAAATTCAACAAAAAAGTTAAAAAAAAAATGTTATAGTACTCACTTAAAAACAGAATGTAGGTCATTGGGAGGTAATAGATATTCCAGAAATATATGCTGAAGAAGAAATCTTTTTAAAATATGTGACAAGTGCAGTATCAGGAACCATAGGGAAGCACATAATTACATGTTTTTTGGGCTCACTGGAAGCAATGTGGAGAAAACCTGGATCAGTAACTGACACCTGGCTTACAGCATCATGTCTATCAGTAAAAACAAGCTCAAATAGAAGCAGCCAATGCCAGAGCAGCTCCCAGCAGACTGGCACTCTCGCCCATCACCAGTGTCAATGTTAATATTTTAGAGGACACACAATGAATAAATAACCCATACATGTGTCCATACTGCCTGCCAGTGTTCCCCTTCTGCGAGAGTCAATAAAACTATTGTCTATAGATTAAAATCTGTTATTATACAGATGCTTATGGGAGCATTGCTTATAATAGTAAAGACCAAAATGGGGAGGGGCTAAGTGCTGGGAATCTTGTCAGTTCAAAGATATATCAGAAAACCACTGGCCACAAGTTGAAAGTTATTCACATACAGGTAACATGGAAAAATACACAGAAGTTTTAAGAGAAAAGCACAAAATGTAAGATCCATTGAGCACAGTGATTAGAAATTATGTTAATGTTTATGGGAAATTACAAGAGTGTCTAAGAAGTGGTAATGGCCATGATGAGACAAATGCCAGTCTTCACTGACCCTTTATTTTCGCCATGCTCTGTGCTACGTCCTGTACGGAGATTATCTCATTTAATCTCAACGTCGTGTGCAGAAGGTTTGAGCTTCACAGGAAACAGATTCATGCCATGTTAAAGCAACTTGCCCAGGGTCACACAGCTAGTAAATTGCAAAGCCGGGATTCGAACTCTGAGTCCAAGCTAATATGCTGCCTAATCCCACCTCAGTTATTTCTTGAGACCTACATTCTACATGTTCTCTGAATTCTTTCTTAGAGCTGCCCCCAGCTGACTTATTTTGGTGAGCTGTGGGGAGGCTCCTCTGGAAGGGCTATGGGGAGGAGGAGTGGGGCTTGGGAAGTGTTGGTGGGAGTGGGAAGTGGGGGGGAGTCTCAGCTAAAGGCTTGGAAAGTCCTCCTCAGAGGGCACCCTGCTCCCCTGACTACCCCCAGCTCCTCGGTCAGGTCTACTTGGAGTAACTCCCTGCCTCCCTCCTTTAGTATCTCCATACAAGACCCCCAGCCCCATGACTATGGTACGGTATGTGATGTTAGTTTTCCTGTGACTACCTTCTCCATTCCAGGGCCATGGAATGAGTCCCTGCAGAGGAAAAACAGTATTTGTGACCATGCTTATCCATGGCCCAGAGACAGAGCTGAGGGCTGGATGGGGGGTGGTGAAGGTCTTCAAAGGGCTTAGGTGTTGTCCCTTGATAGAAGCAGAGTGATTCCAGCATGTTCCCCGCTCTAGAGAGATGAACCTGGTCCAGTGGGAGCTGAGTCATAACCATCAGAACACAGTAGGCCCACCTTCTTCATCAGGAATGTTTCCAGGTTCACCCACTGCTCTCACCACCCTAGAGGTTCATTTTTGTTGTTGTTAATCTATTTCCCAACCGTTTCCTTAGAACTTTCAAGAAGGGGTTTTCACTTAAAAAAAAAAAAAAAGTTAGGCTCTGCTCTCAGCCCAGGGAGTTTATCATGCAAAGTTGTCTCGCTCAGAAGAGAGAAGCGCTATGACTCATTGTAATAAGGTAGATGTTGTGACAAGAAAGATGTTAACATCTTAATAAAGACCCTGAGGGGAAATTTGCATAAAACGGTCTTTTTGTTGCTTCAAAAGAGCCACAGATGCCTTATTAAAGAAAAATCAAAACCTAATTCTGTTAAATATTCAGTCTGGGAATGATGTGGATTTTCCTAATCTCCGGGGTGTTTCATTTCTTCCTGCCGATCACAGGTCCTGAGAGCAGAGGAGGCCCCCCTCCCTCAGCTCACCCTCCACAGGGCGTCCGTGGGGCCATCCATGGAGCGCCACCTTCCTCCGGAAGCCCCTGCTTTCTGAAGTCCGGGAAGAACCACAGGACCGAGACTTGGAACTCTGGGGATCAAACGGGAGCCCCTGTGCTCAAGCCTCCCTCTATTCCTACACTTGTCCATGTCTTCAATTTAAAAAAAAAAAATCTCAATTGGATTTTGAGTCTCCTGACTCGTGTGGTGACTTGAGGCCACTTTCCCCACCTCAGTACCGTGGGTAGAGTCAACACCATTGAGCAAAACCATCCCTGAAGGTTGACTGGAGAGCTTGGGGGACCGGCTGACCCAGAACCCTATTTAACCAGGGTTTATATCAGGTCCAAAGTGTGCCTGACACCTGAGAGGGACTGCCTGTCACCCTCAGTTACCCATCAGTGTCATCTCTGCTCCATCCCTCCTGGTTCTGTTAACACAAGGTGAGTGACTTAGAGAATACCAACTACCTTAAATATTAGCCCAACTGATGATTAGGTTAATTAAGCTAATAATTAGGAAGATGAATTTATTGTGCAAGAAGTCGTCTAGGGTATGCCAAGGCCAATTAAAATTACAATTAGAATTAACTGGCCTTTGGGGTTCCCTGTACCCCTGACCTCGCTGTTGGCTGAGCCCATCCACCTTTGACTGCACGTTAAGGAAGATCCTTTTCCTCGGTGCGCATGTCCGCTGCTCAGAGCGTATCGCTGCCCAGACGAAGTAGGGAGAGCAAGTGTCCTTTGGGGTCACAAGCCCATTGTCCGATGCAGAGAAATGTCTCGCTGCTCTCCAGTGAGCGCAGTAAAAGATGAGCTGATTTCACTTCCAGGAGCTGGAACTGAACTAGACGCTTAAAGCCATTTCCCTCCAAGGCCCCCCGGCCCTGGCAGTGTCTCCTCCCTCAGCCGCTGAGCCTGGCCCTCGGCAAGAGGTGAGATGGGCTCAGTAGGAACGGGGATTTAATTTGATTTCCAGGATAATGCATCCCCCACAGTGCAGAATCCCCTCAGGAGATAAAATCCACTGGAACGAGTTACACAGACACCTGAGTGCAAGACGGAGCAGAACCAAGTCACATAAATGGGTCTTAGGAGCCTGACATCTTTGCCCAAATGAGACTCACTGTTTTGAGAGATTACCCTTCTGGGCGAGGAGCCTTAGGATTTGTGTCACTCCCGCGTGTCGCTGACAGACAGGCCTCTGCCAGCTCTCACATCCTGGCCAACAGGCTGCGCTCCAAGCCCTTTCTCCTTAGGAGAGTAGAAGGGACGCGAACCTTCCCGCTGATGGGGAAGAAAGCCTATTAGCCTCTTTCTGTGGGCCGGTTCTTGCTCTACGCTGCCTACGGGCCTTGCCAAGCTCAGCCCAGCTCTGAATCTCCATTTCAGGCTCAGATCAGCTTGTCCTGCTCTCTGCTTATTGTCCGAGGAACTCCCAGGAACTAAGTTTCCCACCTGCCCTTGGGGGCTCTCCTTTCCCTGAGGTCCACTGTGAAGGACAGTGCTGCCATCCCAGTTCCCTCCCCCAGAATGACAAGTGTCCAGGCCCCCTTTGTCTTAGGTCGTTTGTACATACCCAGAGCTTTGACCCTCAGTTTTCCTTTCTGAGTGTGGGACTCAACAAAGCCCAGGGTGTGCGGCCCTCTCGCTGGTAAACAATCCACGATCAGCAGCTCCAGGCACACGTGGTTGGGATGGTGCCTCTGAAAGTTATACATCTCTACAAGGTCAGAGATCTCCGAGGCTGCTAGTAAATGGGGGAGTGATGTCAGCTTCTTGGATGCCAGGGGTCACTGAATCAGAGTGTGAGGCCACAAAATGTGAATAGAAAATAAGGATTTAATTGAAAAAGGCTACCATTATTTTTGTCCATGCGAAGGATAAGCAATATGAAGACATATCAGTCCCAGGAACTCTCCCAAGTGTACCTTCGTCCCTGATGTTAATGCTTCAAGCCCTGTACGCTCTTAGGAGCCCCTTTCTTGGTTGCAGACGGTCACTGAGGCGTACCCTTGAGATGTTTACAGGGTGTGTTTTTTTAAGGGAATGAACGGTACACTGAGGTGTATTTGATCAACTTTGCTACTTCTGAGGCTTTAACAACAAATATTACAGCCATACCCTCAGCTCAGCTCATTTTTAGAAGATGTCCTCCTGGCAGTGCCTTGGACTTGATCTTTGCGCAGAAGCCATTTCTTAATTTTAGCATCCTCTGCTGTCCAGGGAGGCTGAGACTTTTCAAAGCCATAAATTCCCAGCTCCTTCGAGTTTAACAGGCCTTCCTTAGTGTATCTTTCTCCCCTTACATTTCCTGTAAAATACTTTAAGCATCCTGCCTGTAAATCTCTCCAGCTGGATCACCCAGTTCATTGGGTACACATATTTTTTATTTTCCACATTACTGCAAGTGACAGTACTGCTAAACTTTCTGTCACTACATAACAAAGACCCCCTTTCCTCCAATTTTCGATACTCAGCAAGCCATAGGAAATTGTCATGTTTATAGGTTAAAAAAATGGTTGAATGTTAGACAGTTTCATATAGTT
This sequence comes from Miniopterus schreibersii, assembly GCF_964146895.1. Lineage (NCBI taxonomy): Eukaryota > Metazoa > Chordata > Mammalia > Chiroptera > Miniopteridae > Miniopterus > Miniopterus schreibersii. The sequence continues at coordinate 17,808,921 of NC_138119.1, read as the reverse complement.
CAACCACACAGATACTCTATTTCTGTTAGTTTGTGAGTGGGAGGGATTTCTGACCGTGGCTTTGAGTTAGCTCATCCTTGACCTTGCCTGCACGCTGGAATCACCTTGGGGAGGTTTTAAAAATCGCAATACTCAGGCTGCACCTCAGGGCAATTACATCAGACCCGCTGCAGGTTCAACTTCAGCCTCACTGTTCTCAGCTCCACAGGCGATTCCAATGTGTGGCCGAGCTTGAGGACCAGGGATTTAGGGTATACATATAGCTTATTTCCTGCAATCAGTCTATCCAATGTCACTGTGGCCTTAAGTTATCTGGGACAGAACCCTGTTCCTCTGGCCCTAACACTGGCTTGGAAGTTAAAGCTTTAATGGTAAAACTCTCATTTTAGAAAGCAGTGTTTAAAATTTGACTGAGGTAAATACCGGGATAAGCTGTTCTGAAAGTAGGAAATTAAAATAGCTGTTCCATCCCCTGTGATGACCTAATTCCCTTTATTTTATTCTCTAGTGCTTATGACTAAGGGTTTTCTGGAGGACCAGAGGGAAGTTCACTTTTTTGGAGGGGCGCTTTCCTTTTTCACTCGTTGAACTCCTGGCTTCTTTATTTTCATGGGCTTTGTTGTCAAAAATTTCCCCCTGTCACCTTTCAGAAAATCCTTCCAATGTGACCTGCTGGTTGGCTCCTCCCTTGACTTTCCAGAGCTGCTGTGGATTTGCTTTACTATTTCTTCCGTCATTTCTGTGATTGTGGAAGAGAAGAGAGGCGGTGGGTATTACATGTCCTGTCAGTTCACGCTCATTGAGCACTTAGCATGTCCCAGCTCCCTTTCTGAGAGCCCTCCATCTATCAGGTCGTTAACCCAACTTGTGAGGAAGGGGTTATATTTGTATTCTGAGAGTTCTCCAGAGAAACAGAACCAATAGAGAAAAGATTTAATATAAAGAATTGGCTCATGTGATTATGGAGACTGAAAACTTTCAAGATATACAGCTGGCAAGCTGCAGACCCAGCAGAGCTGATGGTGCAGTTCTAGTCTGAGTTCAAAGGCCTGAGACCCAGGGAGAGCCTATGTTTTAGTTTGAGCCCAAAGGCAGGAAAAAGCAGTGCCCCAGTCCAAAGGCAGTGAGGCAGCAGGAATCTCTCTTACTCAGGGGATCAGCTGATTAGGTGAGACTGACCCACACTGGGGAGGGCAATCTGCTTTACCCCGTCTACCAATTCAAATGCTAGTCACATCCAAAACACCCTCACAGACACATCCAGAGATAATGTTTTTACCAAATATCTGGGCATCACGTGGCCCAGTCAAGTTGACACATAAAATTCACCATTACGTTTTAATTTTATTTTATAGATGAGGAAACCAAGGTACAAGAGAAGTTGATTAACTCAACCTGAGCTCACACAGCTATTGAGTGACAGAGCTGGGACTCAGCCAGGCAGTCTGGCTCCAGCGTACATGTTCTTCATCACTACCCAGGTTCTCTCTCTAACTAATGACTCTTTCTGTGCACACTCTGAGGAAGGCTAGGGCAGAGGAGGGGACTTGGGAGCATTTTATAAGTTCAGAATATTTGCTATAAGAGGAAAGAGAAAGTTCATTGGGGATCAGGACAAAGTTGCCACCCACACTGAGAGCACAGGTGAGGCTAGGGATCTGGGATCTGTGGACAAAGCAGACTCTTGGCACTGACCGTGTTTTTAGAATAAGGTGGGGCACACTCTTCCTAGCTGCTCTCTTATTTGTAGTCCCTTAAAGTAGACCTATAAACTTTTTTTGCTTTAAGAGTCCTATTGTCAATAGTTAAGGAAGGGCAAGAAGAAAGGGGTTGGAGGCATTAAAAATAAACTTGTGGGAATTAGAAAGGTTCTGGAACAGCATTCTCAAAAGAAATTATCCTGTTTCTGACTCCTTTGCTATGTTAATAACTGGAAGCCCAGATAGTTCCCTGCTCTGTTTTTCCATTTATGAGGATGGGACTCATTAAACTGCTCTCCCTCTGTCCACTGGATTCTTTTGACCAACAATTAGAAAAAGGCTGGACATCATTTTTTTTCCAGATAAAATTTTACTGTCTCCCAATATATAAAACACACAAAGACAGCATTTTGTAAGTATAAGTTTATTTAATAAATTCATACCTTTTCCTAATTACTACAAAGTCAAATACTGAGTCTACTTCGATGAACACAAAAATTGGAAATCATGATTGTGACTGGCATTTGCAGTTTTACACAACTCTCAGTATCCAATTTATTTCTGTAATCTGTTTTGGACAAACAATACCAAGAAAATCCTCATTCAAACAGATAATCAGCTTACCTTGAAATCTCAAGATTCTCCTCAATCAAAGGGATCCAAAAGTTTTAAAGAGGATTCGTAGAACTTTTTGTTTCAAAGTTGAATCACCAACAATATCTAACAATTAGCTTGCTTCTTTATCAAAAATATAAAAGCCAAGCAATAGACACTTATAAATACTAAACCTATCAATTTTATGGCCGGAGCACACTGAAAAGTATTCTGATTTTACTTGTCATTGAGTGTTAATTATACAGCTCAGTACAGGCTGAAAAAATATGCCTGAACCTGTTCATGGTTATAAAAAGTGCTTAAAGAAGAGACTATCACCTAGTAGGCATAAAACAAATGTTTGTTGAATGATTAAACAAACCAACCTTGTCTGATATCTTATTAAGTATTAAATTTTATAAACATTTTGATTTTTACTTCTTTGAGTTTTAAAAAGATCAGTGCAGGGCTGCAAACTTCATAATCAATGACTCATTTGCCAGACTTTCAACTGTATCTCCAGGTCTGGCAGTGGGAGTTTTTCTTCCAAGGCCTGCAACAAACAAGTCAGTGAGGCTGCATGGAGTTAATCCATTGGTTCATTGTCTTCAACATCAAAATCAGCATAAAGCATATTTGAGATTGTGTTGTGAAACCCAAAACATGCCATGGGTTCCAAGGAGCACAGCTGGAAACCACTCCTGAAACGTACGGAGGTCATTTCCTCCACGAGGCCCCTCTCTGCAGCACACGTTGCATTTAACAAGAGAAAATGCTTCACACCATAGGAAGGTCTTTGGTTTGGGTCCATCCAGTCAGACGGGTGGGATTCTTGGTGTTTCTCAGCTGCTGTTTCTCTATGATGGATTTAAACATTCAGCCTGAGGTGAGAGTCAGGAGGGGGCCGCTTGAACAGAGCTTCCAAACAGATACATCCGAGATACTGATTCCTTCAGGCAAGGGGGCAGCTAGAGCCCCAGGGCCACCTGTCTGTGGCCTGGAACAATCTCTAACAGGGCTCCACGTGCCAGGCGGAGGAGGCAGCGATGGAGCTCTTGGCCTCCTGCTTCCTCCGGCTTGTCCTTGTGTGTGAAGAGGGAGGTTTTGGATTGCGTGCCAGTTTGTTCTCAGAGAGTCGAAGATGCAGGTTGAAAGATTTTATTGTTGCTGGTATATAGGGGGCTATTTGTTAGAATCTACACTGTCCCAAAACTGAATAGAGGGAGTTATTTTCTGAGCTTTTCAGTTGAATGACAGGTAGGCTGAGTTTATCTGGGGAGAGTTGCACTAATCTGCTGGAACTTGGTAAGGACTGGCCCAGCTGCTGTTCCTCTTCTGTGTATTTGTCCACAGCACCAGAAACTGTCTTTCAGACTCATCATGAGGAATTTGGGAGGAGTCCCAGAGCAATCCAGAAGCACAGTGCTATGAGGCACAATTTTCTGGTCGGCAGGAGAGGGTAGGTGGATGGCAAGAAATGCTGCAGGCTTTGGTAGCACAAGAGTTTAAGCTTGTTCTACATGAAGCTGTTCTAAAGATCACAGCTGTTTAAAGGAACTATATGGAGAGAAACTCCATAACCTCCCTGAATTTAGCACCTACAAGGGGAAGAAAGTCTGTAGGTATTTTATCAGGGCTTTACTTGTCTGTCTGTCTGTCTGTCTACCTATCTACCTATCTAGCTTCCTTTCGATCTATCAGTGCACATACGCATTTGAATGCTGCCTTTCGCATTGTTTACCAGGAAAAATGCTAGTTCTAGAAACTGACTACATAAAAGACTTGTTTTTTGCAAACAGCTCAGGACCAGGACCAAGGTTATTCTGTAAAGGAGTTCTGCCTTTTCTTTTTAATGAAAATTAAGAATTTATCTTGAGAAAGTCATTGAAAGGCTGTTTCATTTATTTGCATAATGAGAAAATGTGCCAACATTTCTCTTCTCCGCTGCAGTCAATGAATAGAGACTCACAAGGCCCCGTAAAAAGGCACAAAAGGCACCCACGCATTCTTCGGGTCTCCTTTGTGAACCAATCAGTTTCACCAAATGAAACTGGCACTTTTATAAAAACATATTTTTGTAAAAATCGTATGTAATCAATAAATGCCCTTTTAAATGCATGCCAGGCAATGTACTACTTCCTTCCTCTTGTGTGGCATCTGTTTATTATGTTATCTCCACACACAGAAACACACACCTCTCTTCCTCCACTAACTGCATTTGACTGTTCCGTAAACAGATGAACACCGACACAGGACATGGAAGCAGCTCCTGGTAACTGCTTGGATATGGGGATTAAAATAGAGAAGACCGAGACAATTCCCCAGTTCTGCCCTTAATGTTTGGAAAGGCCTTGACTAAGATACGAGAAACCCCAAAGCTCAGCTGCCTTTGAACATTTAGCCCCTTTAGAACAGAGCAAAATCTCTATTTTGTTCTAAAATCTGATATCAGATGGAGCTAAAAGAATTGGTTAAATATTTTCTAAAGCCTAGATGTAATAGAAAGAACTGACCTCTAATAAAAACACTGGCCCAGAAGGCCCAGGGACGTGGCCCACAGGATTGCCAGAAGAATTAAATGTGCCTCTATGATACTCCCCTGGGAGGAGCACCTGGAAGCACATGCTGGTTCCTCCTATGCCTTGACCCGTGTACTTTCCCTTTGCTGATTTTAATTTGTGTCCTTCTGCCGTGTTAAACTATAAACATGAATATAACAGTTTTTCTGAGTCTTGTGAATTTTTCTAGTAACTTGTGGAACTCGAGAGTGGTTTTGGGGACCTCTGACACAGAATCTCAGATGCAAAAATTTGGTTGGAAAAAGATTGGAATAAACTTGAGATGTCCTGAAAGACTCTCAGTTGCATAGGAAAGCAGCAGTTGCATGACCTAATCCCTGGAAACATGGTTTCTGGGAAGAGACATCAGAGACAGACAGACTTCAGACTCCAGTAAAGAGAAGTTTACTAGGCACTGTCAGGAAATAACTAGCACAGCAGTAAACCTCAAGGGATTGACCCCTGGATATATGTCTCTCAAATCAAGAGCCCCCAGCAATCCTCAGATCACTGGAGACTGTCCCACCCGGAGACCTTAAGCTAAGGATTCTGGCAATCTTCAGACTGGAAGAGACAGTCTCTACCCGACACCTGGATCATGTAGACAATCGAGTAACTTGTTCCTGCAAACTTCCACTCAAGACCCACAAAACAAAATCTGGATTTCCAGAGCCAAAGATGATCATGCTTTAAATTGCATGTATTGTTCTTCCTTTTCCTAGCAAGTTATTCTTTCCTCTCTGCTAGTTTAAAAATCTGCCAACAGACACTTGCTAACCCTTAACTACCCAAAGTCCCCTCTTAATACTGCTCTTTGAATCCCTAGTCACTCCTTGGTAAGAGTCGAATATCGGCTATAATTTTCTCATGTTTTGGCTAAACTATACAATAAAACCAGCTGTTGGCTTTGCACTCATTTTTCTTTGGTTGCCACCCATCTTTCTTCAGCACAAGTCCTGTATAGTGATTCAGCGGGTGTCCTCAACCACTTGGTGACGTTTCAGATGGCAAACACCATAAAAGGGTGGAGAGCCAAAAACTAGGGCCTGTTATAGCACATCGCTCCTGGGATGGAAGTTTCCTATTTCCACTGAAACAACACCTGGGAACCTTGTCTAGGAACTTTCCCAGGTAACTGAGTGTTCCCAGAAGCAGCTCTTGAAGAGGGACTCTGAGGCACATGGAGCCTGTGAACATTTGGAGCCATCTTACATTTGCAGACCTCACCAGAAAGACTCACTACTGAAGCCCAGCTCCATGCTCTTTCGTTTCAGATCTACTTAATGATCCATCTTCTATAAATCTCACTGACTTGTGCCAAATCACTCTTGTCGAGTAATGCCAAAACCAGATAATGCTATTCAATGCCTTCATAGGGATATTTTGGCTGATTACTGATGATTGGGAGGCTCCCAATAACTAGGATTGGAGTTTTGGCCAAAAAACCTACCGCTCACAAGCCAGATGGGGATTTTTTATCTTGAAAAAGTGATGCCTGCCTTCAAATAGTCTCTGATATCACCCAGAATTTGTTTTGGCCCATCCATTTCCCCTCTTGGAAGAACAGATTTTTAGATGACTCAAAAAAATGAGACTTGATTTGACACCCCAAATCTGAATCATTAAGCATAATTTTGCATTACTTCCTCTTTCTTCTTCAAACCTTTTTATTGAAGGTCTGAAATAAAGGCCCCCAAAATCTAGAAATGCCTATATTTTATGGCTCACCCACTGACGGGGGAGCTGAACTATGTTATTAAGGCCACAGAAGTCCTGACTCCAGAAGTTTATAAGATTGGGCAGATGGTGACTCAAAGCACAGCAGCCCCAGATTTATTGGCTTTTCAAGGTGGAGCATGTGCTGTCTTAGAGGAAGAATATTGTACTTAAATTTCTACAGATCTGGGAAATGAGCACAGAAATGAGGAGAGTAAGTAATTTAGCTAATGTCTTCCTATGTGGTTCTGGGATCTGTTCTCACTGGAATGGGATCTTCTTGGACATACCTGTCTCCTAGCTTAGAAGTGGACACACTGGTCACAACCCCTCTCTTTGTGCTTGTCCTGCTGCAGGGTTCAAACACCGGTGTGTGCTTGCTGCTCCATCAGAAGACCTGAAAAATGAAAAGCGACCAGCCAGCAAAAAGCAGTGAATCAACTTCCTGTCACTGATGGGTAACAAATTAGCACTGACTGGGTGGATTAGAGCAACATAGCTTTATTATGTCGTAGTTGTGTAGGTCAGAAATCTGGGCTGGTTTGACTGATTTTCAAAAGGCCTAAATCAAAGTGTTGGCAGATTGGGGTCTGATTGGGAGGCTCGGGGAAGAAGCTGCCTCCGAGCACATTTGGGTTGTTGCCAAAATCCAGGTCCTTGCAGCCATAAACCAGGGGGTCCCTTTTCCTTGCTGTCACCAGGGGACTGCCCTTTGGTCTTTGGACACAGGCCCCCACATCTCAGAGCCAGCAAAGGCACATTAAATCCCCCTAGCACTTGGACTTGTTCTGACTTTCTCTCTGCAGCATCCCTTCTGCTTCCAGCCCCAGAGAGCTCTCAGCTTTTTAGGGCTTTTGCGATTAGACTGGGCCCACCAGATAATTCAGGGTAATCTCCCTAGTTTAAGATCAGTAACCTTAATTACATTTGCAGTCTCACCTATTCATAGGACCCAAGGAGTAGGGTGTGGACGTCTTTGAAGGACTGCCATTCTGCCTGCCACAGACAGGAAAACCTGATCCTTATAGAGGCAGAAACAATGACAGAATTTGACACATGGTCTGGGTTGATCACAACCCTGGAAGGTAATGGCTTCTTTTCCAGCTCTGGCTAAAGAATGGTAACAAAATGGGGCTAATCGATGAGACGCCTGGGACAATGCAGTCTCACTGTTTGCAAACCAGTCTGTGCAGGTAAATGGTTTTCTTATGTGAGATAATGGCTCTGTTATCAAAGTAATAATGTGCTTCCTAAGTATACAACTCGCTCATTAAGCAAGACTGTGTGTATCAGGATTTACATCAAGGCCCTCTCTTGCTGTGTCCACTAAACTTAAACTATTATGTCAGGTGCTTCCTCTAATTCCATCTAGGACCTGCCCCTAAAAGACCTACCTTAAACTCTTGGAGCCCAGACCCCAAAGTGCTATAAATACTTTTTCTTAACTTCCCCCTTCGGAAACACTGTTCGCTGCAGCCAGTTTCACAAATTCAGTCTTACTTGTTGGACAGGTGGGCTCTGAGGGGCAGGTGACACCTCCCTATGGGCAGCCCATCACTCCTTGATTCTGAGAAGCAGGGATGGGGTTGGCAGGGGGCACGGCAGAGGCTCATCCAAGGTCCATCCAATATCGGCAGGTTCAGCTTGTGTCGCCGAGGAGATGAAAGGCCTGAGGAGATGATAGGCATGGGGCGCTGCTCAAGCCAGCCTCCCCCTGCCGAGCCAGTGAGTCTGAGGGAAAGGAGGAAGGGGACAGCCTGCTAATGACCCTCTACTCCGGGACAGTGCCCAGTGGTGGGGGCCGGGAGGAATGGTCCGTTGGGCTGTGGGAGCTGGGAAACTGGAGATCCTTCATGGTCTCCGACTTCATCCTGTTGAGAAGGAAACCACAGGCCTAAAACAGCATCACCTGCGCCAAAGCCCAGGCCATCAGCCCCAGAGTTAACACCTGACCTGAGTGCAGTTTCCACCTTCGCGGTCCACCGTTTAATAACACTGGTAAGATCTTCAGATTTACTTGGTTGGAATTTATTCCTTAATAAGGAAAATATGGGTGGGAGGTCAGGGTGAGGCAGAGGGTCTTAGGACAAGCCTGAGAACCTCCTAGAAGCCTGGGTAGGGACAGCAATGGCTGATGGAACCAAGAACTTGTCCTCACCTCTGCGATCTCAGGGTTTCAGGTTCCCTTCTAGAATGTTCAGAACTTGGGAGCAGGGGAAGATGGATGCGGGGATGAGGGGAGGGGGATGGTTGGACCCTTGACTGCTGTTCGTGGACTCGTGAGGACGCCCTAGAAAAGGGGGGGCTTGCATTGCCTAAGTGGTCTGCCACCGCGGAAACTCATCTGCCCCATCTTTCCTTAGAGTGAGAGTCTAGCCCCTTGGTTTCAAGGGTCCCAGGCAGGTGCCCTGCTGGGTGGGCCCTGGGGTGGGCTGCCTTGTGGCTCCTGCTCCTCGGGGCTGTTCTGAGGGGGAAGGAACTGAGTGCGCCAGGCCTCAGCTGTTGTGGAGACAGCCCCTCGGTCGGCACTGGCCCTGACGCCCCTTTGTTACCCTTGGCTCCGGAATAAATGAGGCCCAGCGGCCTGGGGAAAGCGCCATTCTAGTCCATATCTACCACGAAATAGTTTTTAAACCTCTTATTGTTAAAATGTGGGAAATAATTCCTACCTCAAGGAGTCTTAAGGATAAAACACGATAATATATGTGGCAGTATCTTGTAAGCTCTGAGGAGCCAATGTGTGACATTCTATTCCATGTAACGTCTTCAGAAGCCACCAGACTGGCGGGTGTGAATTAGAGGCTGGGGAGCGGGGTGAACAATAAGCCCAAGCGCGTTCAGAGGAAGGAGGTGCAGGCGCAGCCCAGCCAGGCAGGGAAGACAGGGTAGCATTAGAAAGGCAGGAGGGGGAAGGAGGCGGTCCTGAGTGTGGGGAGCAGAGGCCACAGCGGGACTGTGCACTTAGGGGACCGTGAGGGACAGGTCAGCCAGGAGAAATAGGGCGGGGCCTGGTCCAGGAGATCGGTTCCCACGTGGTTGGTAACTGAGCACCCTGAAAATCTTAGGGGAGACGAGTGACACTGCCAAAGAGCTTTTTTAGCTGCCTGGCCATGGAGACTAAGATGAAATTGCAGGAGGGAGAGGTTACGGGTTAGGATCCCAGCCACACACGCAGTCCAAGAGTGAGGTGACAAGACTCGGATGACCTTGGGAGATCACGTTGGAAGGAAGGGGAAGCGGGCAGAGACCAGAAAAAGGAAGGACTGGGGGGACTAAGGATGGGACTCAACTCAGTAGCCAGAAACAGGGAGAAGGAGGTAGAACCAAAATGGTTTCAAATGGGTGGATGGTGGTTCTGTAACAGGCAAGTCACTGGAGGGCCTGAATGTGGAGGGCAAGTAATAAAATCCACAGCTAGGCATTCTGAGGTTTAATTTAATGTTGGAACATCCAAGTGGGAGGGTCCCAGAGGCAGTGGGAGGTGAAATGCTCAGGAGAAAGAGCAGCGCTGAAAATAGAGCACTGGGTGGAATTCACAGGGGAGCTTTCCAAGCGTGAAAATCTGAATACCACTACTTCTAAATAAAAGTGTTTATAGAAGGAAATATTGTTTACCAGGTAATTTATAGACAATGTCAAAATGAAGGTCAAGCAAAACTCCAGGCCCTTTTGCAAGTTTCCACCCTCACCTCACTACATCTTCTAGCTTGGAATGTGCCTCCAGGTGGGGCCCAGAGGATTTAGATCAGGAACCAGCGGAGAAGGGCTCGGGGACTCAGGAAGCCAGACTGAGACAGAGTCTCACAAAGGAGGGAGTGGCTAAGAGCGTTGATGCCGGAGAGGCCAGGGAAAGGGAGGCTACGTCATTCATGATGTAAAGAAAAATCAAAATAACACATTGGATTGATTGCCCCACTGTGGTTTTCAACCACCTAAAATTCACTCTTCTGAGAATGAGATGCATTATAAATAATTTATTTTAGGAATTGGTTATGCAGGAGTTGGTCCTGAAGGGAGTTAAAGCACTTCACTGGAAAGTGGTTGGCTTAATGACAATGTGTAGCTGTGTCCTATATGAGCAGAAAAATAAATCAATGGGACAAAAATGAACTATTTTCCATTCATTGATTTTGTTGCCTTTCAGTCACATCCACTCAATCAGTTGCGTTTTGGGCTCCTCATGGGGAGTCCTGTCAACACTAAAGGTGCCCCATAGATACCAAGGGCCAGGACATCTCCCCTGAGAAGGCTCTAGCTGGTCCCCAGGCAAATGGCTGTGTTGCTGACAGATCTCGTCTCCGAATTTCCAGGAGAAAGAGGCCCTCCCGAGGGACCGAAGAACCGAGGGGCTGTTGGCTCTGGTGCATCCCTGACCTGGCTGCCTTGCTGCCCTGTCTCCTTCCTGCCCCCAGGTCCCAGCTGCACATATTTGTGTCCCCACCCCAGGCACTGGGTGGCCCTGGGTCAGCGCATGTCCCTGCTGCCTGCTGTAAGCTGGCCCTCACTGTATACTTGGCAACCCTCTTTTGCATGTTGCCTTCCTCCACCAGGCTTACAGTGGCCGTTCCATATTTTTTCATTTTCCTTAAGCTCCAAGTCTACTCTATTTCTGGGGGACTTGGGCAAATCGAGACCTTATTGTGACCTTCCTCCCCTCCCTCGTTACCTGTGCATCGCCATGTTTCAGAGGGCAAGGGGGCCCCGGCACATTGATTGCAAAAGTGGCCGCGTTTTCTCTTTCCTGTCTGTGAGCATTGCAATGTGACTTTGTGCTTCTTCCAACTGAGAGGTGGCACCTCCCTTGCTCCCTTCAATCAGGGCTGGCCTGTGACTTGCTGAGACCAAGAGGGTGCATCAGAAGGGGGCGTGTGCCACTTGGAGACCAGGCCTCAAGCACTCTGGCAGGCTTCTGCTGCCTCTCCCAGAACCCCTCCACTGCCACGAGAGGAAGCCCAGGCCAGCCTGCTGGGAGGTGGGAGACCCCAGAGAGGACAGCTGAGGGGCCCCGGTGGAGACCTGAGACCAGTCGTGCCCCTAGCCAGCTCAGCAGCTGACCATCGATGCCCGAGCCAGCCTAGCTGATGTGCCTGGGCCAGAAGACAGGACCCACCGGCCTACATGCTGACCTTCGACGCAAATTCAGTGTAATGTTTTCAGTCCCTGAGCTTTGAGGTGATTCGTTATGGAGCAATAGTTAACTGATACAAAGAATCTCTCCTTTCGGGGGCTAATCTATCGCAGTCACCTCCTCCAGCTCTGGAGGGTCCTGGCTGCCCTCACTTGCCCCTGTTCTGGGAGCCCCTCCCCGCTCTGCCGGCCTCCTCTGCACCTGCCCACAGCCTCTAGCAGACAGTCCCCCCTTCACAACCTCTGCGTGCCTTCTTCCTTTCATTGCTGGGGCTGGTGAGACAGTGGGGGATCTTCTGTCAAGTTCTCCCTCTGGTCCCCAGCAGGTTGGTCTCCATCCTCAGCGCTCCCCCGAGGGTGCGCCTCAAAGTGGGCCCCAGGGCCGCTGACCAGGTCACTTCCTCCCCAGAGGCTCTATCAAGGTTGCTTTTCCCGCCAGGGTTTGAAGGCCGCTCTGCACCCACGCTGCTGGCCACGCTCCGGTGCCCCCGCAGCTCCGGCTCCCCTCTCCTCTTCCCCAGCTGCGCCCCCTTCCTGGCCACCCGCTCCTTCCTCGTCGGAACTGCAGACGCGGCCAGTGCTCCGTCACCTTCTTCCTCTTGCTATTTGATTTACTTTAGGCAAATGACTCACAAACACAACCTCCAGCCCCTGCCTTAAATCCCTCTCTTCAACTGTAAAGGTCTCGTTAGACACTGTCATTTGGCTGCCTCGCTGTCACCTCAGACAGCTGAAATATCCTCCCTGCAGCTGAAAGCCCTGAGCCGGTGGCGCCTGAGCTAATGAGGCTCTCCCGTGTCCCCATCTCCATCGCTACCATCCGGGCAGAGGGTGAGAACAGGGTCCTCTTACACTTACGGTTGAAGAGAAATCCTGGGTCAAACCGCCCTCCTCCCCCATCAGCACCCTGTGACCCAAATCCTCCCATTCATTCTGAAAGCACGTTTCTTAAATTCTTTGTGCCTCAGTTTCCTAAGCAGTGAAACGGGGACAGTAGTATTCCAGCCCCAGAAGCTGACTGTGGGCTCCCTGAAGCAGCGTGCACAGCCGTGAGTGCAGAGCTGGGCAGAGAGCTCGCCCTACCCGTGTCCACAAGCCTGCACCCCGGGAGGGTGGTCCTTTGCTCCAATCCTTTCTGACCGAGTGTTCCCCAGCCTGTGTAGCTGACTGGCCCCATTTGAGATTGTGTGTATGCGAGGATTAATTTATTTTAAAGACACAGGCTCTTTTCTCAGTAGCCTACAGTTTTCTTAGGGCGATTTATATCCAGAAAACTATTAAAGGGAACAAGAATATTGCTCAGCATCTAAGGCAATTTCCCCGATGTCACATCCAAGGTCTTTCTAACTCTGTGAGACCAGCCCCACTTGCATGTCCCTGGGAAGGGAGGTGAACAGGGTCTACTTACAGTTACAGTTGAAGAAATTTTGGGTTAACCCCCGCCCCCCCATCAGCATCCTGTGACACAAATCCTCCTGTTCATTCTTCTGGGTTCTACCTCTTTCCTCTCCCCTCTCCTGTGTCTCCTCCACATTTCATCGCCACACAACCGAAATATCTTCCCCACATCCCCATCTCCATCGCTACCATCCGGGCAGAGTGTGCCTGGTTCCAGGGGATGGGTCGACCAGAGATGGCTCTGGATGAATCTTCCCTCCACAGTCTTCCCTTCGCCTTCTCACCTCTTCTCCTGTCTTGACGTTCACTGGGCCCCCACCAGCCCATAATAACACAGTGATGAGATGCGGGGTCCTGTGTCTGGCTCCGAATAATCAGAAAAGTCTATGCAACCAGGCGTGGGGCTGGTGGCTCAGAGGCTGTGTTGCCTGAACTCTGTCGCTGTTGAGAAAGCACGTCACTGAGATGGGGAAGGGAAGACCCCACCCACCTGTTTGTGCCTGCGCCTGACCAGTCCTATCTCCTGGAGCCCTTTGCTCTATCTCCCTCACCTCACAGGTGGGTTTTCTCTGGGTCTCTCACTCTCATCAGCAAATGACCCAGTTGTCACCAGAAAGGGAGCAGCAGGCAGGAAGGGAAAAGGCCAGGGGTTAGCTGCCACCAGTGAGGTACACGATGGCCTCCGTGGCTCCTGAAACAGACCGCCCATCGAGGAGAAAGTGGGTGGATAGCTTCCCTCCTTCCCCATGATGGAGACAGGTTACACATGAGGAATAGGTTTCATAAGAGCACCGACTGTTGGGACTATAACAGACCATGAGCCCCCCCCCCCCAGGGCTCTAGAAAGGCAGGAGGGGTTTTCATTCCTCTTGGCATGTTGGAGTGTGATCCACATTAGGACCACTTGAGGTCACTTCCCTCCTCCTGGTGCTGAGTTTCTGTTATCTGTGTCATTCAGGGATGGCCAGGAATCCATCACCAGCTGCAGGACTGATGGAGTCCATGCTTCCCGTGTCGAAAGCTTGCCCACCTCAGGCCTTGACCTCCCAGGTATGTGGAAGCCCCAGGCCTTTCAACTGATTGGGTCAGGCCCACCAGGTTACTGAGGATAATCTCCCTTACTTAACATTAACTGATTATGGCCTGCCGTCAAATTCACAAAATATCTTTGCACTAACACCTAAGTTAGTGGTAGAGTGAATAACTGGAGACTGTCATCTAGCCAAGTATAACACACACCACTGGCCACCATACCCACTAACCCATGAGCTCTCTGAGTGCTGGGGCCATGATTCCATCTCAGTGTTTGCAGGCCTGGCATTAAGCTGACAAAGGCAGGTGCTCGGTCACTGCTTTTTGAATAAATGCATTCGTGCCAGTCAGATTCTAGAGTTCCTGAGGGTTCTTCTAAGTCATTTGAGTTTTATGCCAAAGGCACTGGGGAGCTACTGCAGGACCTTGAGTGGAAGAGGAAGGGGTGCAGTTGGTTCATGCTCTGTGGAAGCCCTGTGCCGGCAGCTTGCTCCTCTCGGAGGAAGGGAGGAATGAAGGCTGATTCCCGGGCCCCTCTGTGTGGATTGCTCCGGCTTGGAAGACAGTTCTCTTGAGATCTTCTTAAAGGGTAGAGACTCCCTGGTGAATGTGTCCTCTGCCTTTTTACAAAAGCAAACCAAACCATGATATTCTACCCTAAAATTATGCCCAAGCTTTTGAGGAGTGTGAGTCCCCCATGTGGCTGAGGTAGAGGGTCCCTCTCAGGTGTGCCCTTGGGGGCTCCTTTCTTGTACCTGCTACCCTGGGGAAGGCGGTAGTTAGATCATTCCCACAGGGCTGGGTTGTGACTTGGACAAGGCAGCCAGTGGGCATGCAGGCCCCGCCTGCCGAAAGGAAGCCAGAGCAAATGCTGGCTCCTCCGGAGTCCCCACCCTCGGTCCTCTCTCCCAGGGAAATTTGAAAGCTACAGTAGACAGGGAGCAAGGGCTTATTCTCATCTTGATCAGAAAACACAGAACCCGGGGCCTAATTTACTGCTATTCATCAAAGCCCCGCACAGCCTGTACCGCCCAGAGCCCCTGGCAGCGTGGAAATGCTCTGCGCAGAGCCGAGGCCTGCACGCTCCTGCTGATCTTCCCAATCAGGCTCTCACCCCCGGGACGGAGCGGGACAAAGGGCTACCGGTAACTTGGAACACAGATGAACATGCTCATTTCTTCTTTCAACACTTTGATCTGTGAACTGTCTCAGATCCCCTCCCCTCACCTAAAGACATCATTTTTGCTTTTGAAAGAACTTAACATTACTTTCAATCACATCAGTATTATAATTCTTTTTTAAAAATCCTCATGAGAGGATATGTTTATTGATTTTAGAGAGTGATGAAAGGGGGAGGGAAGAGAAAGAGAGAGAGAGAGAAATCGATGTGAGAGAGAAATATGGATCAGTTGCCCGCTCCCAGCCCGAGGACTAGGCCTCAGCAACCTGAGCTCCTCTGCCCTCCACCGCGAGCTGGTCCTCCCGTGTGCTCGCTGAGGTCCTGGGGCGGGACTGCTCATGGTCCCCAGGAGGCAGACAGCGAGATATGAAGGTAAAGCTTTATGGGGGGAGCTGAGCTCTTAGCAGACAGCCCTGAGGTACTTAATGCAGCTCCTCACAGCCAGACTGTAAGGAAATGGGGCTTCGGAGAATTTCCCGAGAAACGTAAAGCTCCTTTTAAGTAGCAAGGAGACATTCTGACATGGGGAGGGACTTCTTGGAGGTTATGTTTCCTTCGAGGGCATGGAGCCTCACTTCCGAGGCACCCAGAGTCGGGGACCCTCTTTACAGGGAGCCTCATAGGGTCTGTAATCCCAGATCCTCAGCTCCCCTGTGCACACGTGGGGTGATGATGGGGAGCTGAGGAAGCGTCATCGGTATACTTTCCTCATTCTAGAATGCAGCACTGAACTTTCCCATGCTCTTGACCCACAGGGAGCCCCCGGGGGGGGGGGGGTTGTGCAGATATTTTGGTCTTATATTCATTTTAAAGACAAAGGAACTGAGACAAAAAATGGTAATCTTGTGGGCAGAGAATAGGAGTGGGGATGAGGAGATGTGGGCTCCAGTCACCAACGTGGGTAGACTTGCCGAGCCCCAGACCTGTCATCTGTGGAATGAACAACTGGCTGGATGAGGTCGGTAGCTCTCAGGCTGGAGTTCCTGGGAGGGTGGGTGCCTCTGGGCCCTCCAAGGGGGTGGAGCGGGGCCAGGAAGCCAGGGCTCAGGGATTGCCATGCCTGTGCCCATCAGAGCACCCCACTTTTATCTGTTGTGTTTTGGGATCCCACGTGGAGTTTCTTTGAGGACAGGGTTTCTCAGCTTGCGAAGCTTGAAACTGCTCCATTTCTAAATTCTCACTCTTGAGTCAGGTCTCCTCAGCCAGGACCCAGGTCCTCTCCGCCTTTACTCTGGGACAGGTGGGTGGCCAAGACGCAGGCAGCTTCCGGTGGGCGGTCTGCCTCAGGCTGGGCGCCTGCACTTTGACCAGAGCATCTGCCCCGGGAGGCGGGGTGTGGACGGGGCTTTTTCATCTCCCCGTCTCCAGGGCTAGACCTGCTGGCTGGCTCCGTCCCATTTGCCATTAGGCTCCATCATTATGCTTTATTTTCATATCTGTAAAATACATTTTGGGTAAAAATTAAGTTTCAGTTGCCATATTAGGATTTATGCCTCCGTTTTATTGAGTTTGTTCCAGCCTCCAGGCCTGTCGGGATGTCCAGTGAAGCAGAGCTTTGAGGGGCCCGAGACAGGCAGACTGGGAATAGCTGAGCCGAGAGGGATGCAGGAACCTCACTTGACTCAGTGACAATGAGTCACCCCCAGAATGGAGGGGACATCTGAAAACCAGCCGCGGTCTCCCATTCAGATTGCCTTCGTTCAGCCCCCAAGGTTTCCTGCTTGAACCTCAGGGTAAAGAGGTTGCCAAGAAGGCATTGTCAATACCCAGAGCTATTTCTAGATCCTCTGAGGGGCACCAAGAGCCCTGCCTGATGGTAGCCTCCGAGCTGGCATCGGCAGCTCTGCCAACAGGAGCTGGCGATCTGGGCAGTGGTGTTGGCTCTGTAGGGAGCAGTGCTGGTGACAGCAGTGATGGCCTTGGGACTGTGGCCTGGCCATGGCAGCCCTTCCTGCCAGGGCAGGTGGCACAGCAGAGGTGCAGGCCCAGTGTTGGTGGCAGCCCTTTTGTTTCTGATGCCAACACAGACTGAGCACCTGGGGATCTTTAGGGGACACCAGTGGTCGTGTGGTGACAGAAGTGGGCATTGGTGGCATCACTGTCATTTTGGTAAGAGACACAACTGCCATGGGCCAAATCCCAAGCTGAAGGAAATGGCACTGGTACACACAGCTATTTCCTTGGAATCCAGGAGATACTACATGGTGACTTGTGGATGGAGTGTGAAGGGAACCAGAATTCTCATAGAAAGGAAGGGTGTGGAGTGGAAAGTCCTGATTTATGCCTGTGGTCACGTGCTCCCCATGAAGGCTGGGGTGGGGAGACCTGGAGCATCCAACACCCAGCTCTAGTGGACAGAGACACGTTCCCACTGCCGCAGATTGCCGGGAATCTCAGGGATGTCACTTTTTAAAAGGCAGACACTTCTGAAAAGGCAGAGAAGGTGCTGTACACCTCTCTTTAGTGCAGGACAAGGGGCCCTGGGACCCTTGGAAAGATAATGATGAGCCCGAAGAGTTTCTGACGCCCTTGGCCCAGCTGCGGCCTCATCAGGACTTCTGGGAGTCATCCTTTCTCTGCCCTAAGCCCTTGCTGTTCTCTTAACAAATTCCTTTCTTTTCTTTTTCCAAGGCCAAAGGAGTATTGGCATGATTTGTTCCCACAACTCAATTTAGTTTTACTCAGTTCAATTCAACAAATATTTACTGAGTAAGGCAGCCCTGAGCCTGGATGTGGGGAGTACTCATATGAGCAGGCCACTGTTCTGGCTCGTTGCAAACCCAACAGGTTTGTAATTTCTAGGGGGATAGAGGTGGGGAAAGACAGGTGCATGCGTGTCAGCCACACACACACACATGCACACAACTTTCAAGGGTCATCTCCCTCTAAAATATATTGGGGGAAGAGAAAGGGTAAGTGAGGAGGTTGCTACTGTTCTCAGCAGCCTGGAGGAGCTTAAATAGGACACCTCTGTCTCCACAGCAGAGGGACAAGAGAGAGGCAGACCACACTCACTCTGTTTGTTCTGTCTCTTTCTCCTCACAGCATCACTCAAGGCTGTGTGAGCGTTACCAAAAGGCTCAGGTAATTAGATGCAGCTATGGGTTGAACCAGGAAGGTATACTCAAGGCCTAGTCCCTGCTACCTGTGAATGTGACCTTATTTGGAAATAAGGCCCAAATGCAATCAAGTAATCAGAATGAGGTCACACTGGATTGGGGGTGGTCCCTAGCTTCCTTAGAAGACGAGGGAAAGTTGGACATAGACATAGAGAGGAGAGTTCCATGTGGCAATAGACACAGATTGAATAGAGCTGAGGAACAGCTCAGAGTGCTGGCAACCACCATAAGCCAGGGATGAGTGAGGAAGGGTCCTCCCTGCCGGCCTCCAGGGGAGCACGGCTCAGCCAACACCTTGGTTTTGAACTTTCAGCTTCCAGAACTGTGAGACAATACATTTACGTTGTTTTAAGGCACTCAGTTTGTTATGGCAGACCTAGGAAACTAGTACAGATGGAATCACCTCATAGAATGGAAAAAACTTAAAACTGTAGCTAAGTACCATTTTTCACCTGGTCAAGGGAAGAAACTTACCCAAGGAATTTGATCCTTTGTTGGGACCCCGTCATTGGCACACCTCCGCCCCACTCTCCCTCTCTTGTCCTCAGGATTGCGTTTTTGTAAATGTCCCTCCTTGCTTACTGTTCTTTTAGTGGCTCTCAACATATCCAATGTGGCCCACGAGAATCAGTCTTTTCCCCAAATTTGTCACCTCCCCCAGCAGTTCATTACCTCAGGCTTTATTTATTCATGGTAGAGTGACATCCATGACAGAGTGACACCCTGGGTGGGAGCCTTCAGCAAGACAGTATCAGGATCCTGCCTCTCTGGAGTGGAGATAGTGACTCAGATGGATGGTGGCTTTGGGCTGTCCCCTCAGTGTCCACTGCAGACCACTTCATATTTCTCAGTTGTCTAAGGGTTGCACACGCACATACACACCATCAGTAATGCTCAGAGCCCCTATGTTCTCTCAGCTAAGGGCAGCAAACTCTTGGCTTGGGATTCTGACCAAATCCCGTAGGCAGTGCTATCTCTTAGCTTGTCTGGAGCCCTGCGCCTCCCACCACGTGAGCATTTCATAAAACAAAAACTAGTGACAGGTTTGGAATGTGAGCTCTCTGGAGTAGAAGACACTTTAAAAGCCTGCCAGGGCTGTCGTCTGTTCAGGTTGCATATTTCTTCCACTCTGAAGGCCTATGAACTGAGCAGATGCCTGGGGTCGAGCAGGATGGAGAAGTGAGCGATTCTATTATTGGACTTAGTGGCCTGGGAATGGAGAGAAATGAAAAGAATTTGTTTTTCATTTTTTAAAACCATAATTTCTATTTTCATCTCCTCCTCGGGGATGGTGCCATGCTCATGTCACCAGTGACAGGGAACCATGGCCCCACAGCTGTTCTCTCCCAGTGGCACAGAATCCCAGAATTGGAGAGGTGGAGGGTGGTGCCCACCTTCCTGAGGGCTGGGCACATCCCCAGTGGCTGGTGGGCTGTGTCCAGCTGTCACCCCAACCACACTGTGCTAAGGAAGCGAATGCTGTCCCCACCCCCACCCACAGCTCAGCTCTGTTCAAACATCCCATTTTCTCTCCTGGGCCTTCTGGCAAATCCTCTATTTATCCCGCTCATTCTCTGTCCCACCTGTTGACTGGTATGTTCTTTCCGCCCTGGGCCTTTTACTCTATCGCCCACCCCTTTCCTTGCCTGTACTTACTATCTCCTCAGTTACTCTTGATACCAGACAATTTGGTTTTTGATTGTAGGGCATTAGATGGATTTAAAGATGTCAGTATACTGCTTTCTAGATTGCAGGCAAACCCTTCCACTATCACTACTGATTAAGCCTCCTGAGCTTGCTGCCGGCTTGCTGGAGCCTTGGGCCCTGCCACTTCCCCGCTTGCCCTCTAGGGGCTCCGACAGCAGACCCAAGACGGCTCCCCCAGAGTGCTGGCTGTGCACCCACACAGCACATCTGCATCCCAACCAGCGCGGCCTCACACCCAGGATTGGCCCCCATATCCAGCTTTGCCAAGTGGAATTTTCTTTCCTCCTGTTGTTATTAAGCTTAAGATAGAGATCCTGGGTGACTCAGAAAAATAACAAAAGTTCATGAAACCTCTTCTGGGCTTTGGTCCATCTCCTTTTTGGAATTAAGAAAGTGCATGTGTGGGGAGGGGGTGGAGGTGGGCGGGTGGTGGGAAGGTCATGGGGGACCAGTCTGCTTAACATTCGATGGTTTGGGAGCAGTGAGCTGGGGCCAGATCCCATGAACAGAAAGTTCTGACCAGAGTATAGCTATTTGAATGTGGTTTTGTTTAGAGTCTTGTTTAAACTTCTGTGTCCCTCAGTATTCTCATCTATGAAATGGGGTTGATCATGTGAAACTTAATAAGGCTATTAAGAAAAATGAATGAGAAGATATACATAATATACATACATATATATATATAAAGTATATATATATACTCTCTCTCTCTCTCTCCATATATATCTATATAAATAATAGTACCTGATACCTGGTAAGTGCTAAGTAAGTGTTATTTATTACCTGACTATGTGTAAGAAATACAGCCCTAGAGACATAGGCTCTTGGCCTCCATAACTTACTTGCTGTGTAAATACAGCCTTATTTAATACTCTTATTATCATTTATTATGTATATCAAGATTATATTTTTATCACATTATTATTTATGACCAGTTAGGTGTGATCTTTGAACCTATATACTCTCACTGGGAAACAGGGTAGAAAATTGCTGCCCAGAATCTTCCGTGGCATAGGATTAGATGGACGTGGGTGGTGTTGTGCTCAGTGATCCAGCACATGCAAGGGCAAGGCTCCCAGCAGGTGTGTGCTAGACAAACATCTGGCTGCCCATGTGGATGCTGCTCCTTCCCACCACCGGGCCTCTGTTCTCCCCAGCACCCTCTGTCCTCACACTGTGACCCCGACACTGGCATGCCTCGGTACCCGTCAGTGCTAGGAATCTAGTACCAGTAACTAGTACTTTCCTATAGGAAGTGAGGAGAGACACTGGCATCAACAGCTTGCTACTATTGATGTCACTCTGGGCAGGTCATCTGACTGCTCTCTAATGGGTGGGGTTGAGCCAGATGACATGTGGGCTCTGCCAGCTCAAACATTCTGTGACTCTAATGGGTGAGGTTGAGCCAGATGACATGTGGGCTCTGCCAGCTCAAACATTCTGTGACTCTAAAGTTCCAAGGAACACAGGCAGGTCCAGATGATGAATGCCAAGTCGCTTCTCTTGAGATCTGGGACTTGTCCTCATTCATGACTCTGAGGCCGTAATCCAGAACCAAGCCGTCTAGCCGCTCGGGTGGATGCACATGGACACCGGGGAGAGCGCGTCATTCGGAGGGCTGGATCGGTAAACCTGGTGGTCAGCGAGAGTCCTTGCCATGCACTGAGCCATGATGACAACAATTGGCAATGACCCATGCACGGGTCCACTGATAACTAACAGAAATGACCCGCCCATGAGACATGTGACTTAATCTGGCTGGTGGGAGGACTGGGGACACACTGCTAGGTTTCCCTGAAAGATCTCTGGCCAAGGAGGGGCACTGGGTGCAACCAGCTGTGTCAGGGTGACGGTGTTGCTTCCCTGCTTTGGACTGGGGCACCCTCATCTGTAAAATGGGACAGACAGTGGTTGAAAAGATCATTTGTGAGGCTCTTTTTAGCTCTGACATCCTACAAGTTCATTATTTCCTTTCTTCTAGGTACCTCTGGCTAGCAGCCCAGACTAAAGCTGGTCTCCTTGTAGGATCCTTTTAGCTACTTTCGTACCACGCCTTTTCATTCATCTTCATTCTCCAATGCAGGATAAATGTATGCTCTCAGCTACTTAGGAAACCCTTTTCCTCCATTTTTCTTTGTAAGCATTTAAATAAATGAAATCTAGTATGTAAAGTGCTTAGCACAATGCCTGGCTCATAATAATGCATTCATATATATAATATATAATATGTAATTATATATTATTATATATATTATATATATAATGCATTATTATATATTCTCCTAATACATGTCTTATTTTAACTTTTTCCCTTAGCCTAAATATCTGTGTCATTTAAA
The DNA here is from genome assembly GCF_964146895.1 of Miniopterus schreibersii. Lineage (NCBI taxonomy): Eukaryota > Metazoa > Chordata > Mammalia > Chiroptera > Miniopteridae > Miniopterus > Miniopterus schreibersii. Next base: position 17,786,451 of record NC_138119.1, on the reverse strand, counting down.
ATACTTTTTATTTTTTGAAACTCAGGGCCACTTAGCTTGCTCTTTGCAATAAACAGGCTTCTTTCTAAAGCAGCTCATACATTCAAATTCACAGCATGGTGGGCCCAATCCCTTCGAGGGGCTCAGTACTGTGTCAGATGTGGACAAGGCAAGGCCCTGTCTTCAGATTGACAGAGGCCCCAGGAGCATGGTTTCTGGAGAGGCAGCCCTGGCTCAGTCGGATGGGATATGAGAAGTTGGGATGCTGTTACAGCAGGGGTTGGCTTGTCTATGAGGCCCAAAAACTTAAAATTTGACTTGGCCCAGTTGGGTTAACACTTTCCAGAAGTGCTGTTCCAAGTGAGGAAATACTGCAGCTCCACCTCAGATGGGGTTCGAGTTGCTTCTCTGAATCTGAGCTGCCCTCAAATTTGCTCAGAAATGTGATCTGGACCCATGTTAACAGCGAGGAAAGCAGCATGTTTTTGCAGACTGTTTCTGAGGCTCCTTCTTCCACAGATGCCCAGCCCCAGCCCCCGCGGCCTCACCTCTGATCCTCAGCACACACTTAAGGGGTGCAGAGCCCAGAGTAGAAATTATTGTTCTCATTTTTCAGAAGGAGAAAAGTAAACTCAAGAGGCTACAAACAGATGATGACGGTGAAGGTGACTGACCTTGGAGAGAGAGGCAGGTCTGGGGCTGGGCCAAGATTGGAAGCTGTGCTGGTGAGCTGCCTGTGGGTGCTTACAGAAGTCTTACAAACTGACTCCTGGACGGGGCAGGAAGACCATGACATCAACTAGCCTGGACCCAGCAACCCTGATGGCCTCCTTCAGGGGCCCCACCGAGAGTGCATTGTCTTCATACCTGTCCTCACTCCGAAAGCTTTTCTACTTAGTAAGAGAAAATTATTTCATTCTGACAAGCTGAAACAGAGAGGGATGGTCAGCCAAGAGGGATGGGCAGTCACTTGTGTCCCACGACACGGTCTCACAATGCTGGGGCTCTTGCCTCCTCCATAACTAAGCCTTGGAATCTCATCCCACCAGCCACTGAGGAGGGGAGGGTGGGGGAGAAGGTGGGAGAAGTAAAATAAGCAGCACTGGGAATAGCCTGAGAGGGCCTTGCTTCTTAGGAAAGAAGAGAAAGAAAGCCGAATAGGCGAGAGGAGAAGGGAGCGACTCTACTTAGGAGTGACGGGAAGGATGATGGAAAGAGATGCTGGGAGGGAATATTAAAGACCTTATAGAAAAACCAGACATGAAGCCAAAAGTGCCACTGGGCACTGGTGACACCTTTCTGAAAATTGGAAAAATGTTCTTTTGGCCACCCTGGTGCCTCTGGCTAAATTTGTTCCATATTTGTGATTTGTGGCACTCAAGCTAAACTAGTGGCCGACCCCTGCTTGAAAGGGTAATAACTTCCAAGGCTGGTTCAGATTGCTATTGCCGGCGGGGCTCAGAAGACAGATGCCCTGTGGCTAGAGGATTAGGAGGGGTCCCCATGTGCTGGCCTCCGGAAGGAAGGAGCCCGGGAGGGAGAAAGGGGGAGCGGTAGGAGAACAGACCGAGGCCGGGCCCATCCTCACAGTCTTTCCTTCCTTCACTTCTCATTTGTCCAGGACTTAATGAGGTTCCCCACATGTCAATCACCGTTTCAGGTGCCATTATCTCCGTTAATCTTCACTGCAACCTTATAGTATAAATATTATTTTCTCTATTTTACAGATGAAAAATCAGGTGCTCAGAGCACAGTTCTTAAGGTGGAAAGGGAAGGTTTAAATCCTGTTCTGCCCGATTCAGAACCTTACTGCCAGCAATAAAACACGCTACGCCGGAGCTGGAAATGACTGGGATATAAAATATGCTCTGAAGTGGTGATATTTATTGAATGGGTTTGCAAGATCCAGGTTCTAGGCACGGGGCGTATGGCTTGGGCAGAGGCCCTGTCCTCCTGGGCGAGGTGGGCGCAGTGGGGGACAGGACACTAAGTCAACAGAAAGATGGGCATGCCAGCTGGAGTGAAGGGGTAGCCCCTCTGAGGGTGGCCTGTGAGCAGTGAGGGGCAGGATCAGACATGTGCAGACAGAGGAGACACACACTCCACAGCAGCTGTTGAGTTTCTAGCACTGCTCTTGAAATGTTCATACATTATTTCATTTGATTGATGCAACACCATGGGGAGGGTGTCATTATGCCTCTCCCCCCCCTTTTTTTTTTTTTTTATGTGGGAATTGAGATGTGGAGAGATAAGTGACTAGCCAGAGGCCACACATCTTAAGTGGTCTAGGAGAAGTTTGAACCAAGTTCTGTCCAATCTTGGGTCTAGGCTCTTATCTCCTCGAGATCACAGAGGCCTCTAGGGTCCGCATCAGAGAGTCCCATCCATGTTCAGCCAAACGGGAGCCAAGGGGCAGGTGCCGAACCCAGAAACAATATTTATTCATAAAGCCAGGACCAGCCAAAGTCAAGAGCAAGAGAAATTTTTAAAAATGTGTGTATTCCAGAATGTTTGCAAATGATAGCACGTGGACAGAGTGCTCACTGCCGCAGGTGCTGTTCCAGGCAAGTGCTGTTCCAGTGCTTTCCATGGACTAAGTCTCACACCTGCACAGCCTCCCCATCACAAAGGTACAATTATCTCCCCAATTCACACGTGAGAAAACCCAACAGAAAGGTACCTTTTCCGATCTGATGGAGCATATGTGCCAGAGCAAGGACTCAGACCCAGGCTGGCTGGCGTGGGAACGAGCGGGCACTCTTACCCTACCAGCCCACAGGGAAGATGGGGTGGAAGAGGGGGCGGGGTGCTCTAGGCCACCAGAGGAGGGGCCGTGGCAGCGGCTGCCAAGTCAGGCTGAGAAACAGAGGGCGGAGGACCACTGAACGGTGGCAAACCAGGATGGCCCCTGGCCCCTCACCCCATTGTGCTGCTGATGGGTGAGGAGCAGCAGGGACAGCTGGAGAAGGGGGGGCTGGTGTCTCCCACAGGGGAGGTGGCTTGGGGAGGGAGTGGGGGCAAGGATTGAAAATTTGTAATACGATCAACACAAAAGAAGATGAAACCTAAAGGAAGGCCTCCATTTTCCTACTTGGAGACCAATGGCATGAACACAGGGCTCCAAGAACAAAACGACAGAAGTTTGTAAGGAAGAAATCCATGCCGGGGCAGCCAGGGGATGGCGAGCGGGTCGGGGACGGGGGAAGAGCGAGGGGAGGGGCGGTTTGGACCCCAGGCTGCCCGACCATGGTGGGGTCCTGGGGCGGGAAAGGCGCCCCCGCAGGCCTCCACCCTCGCCCTTGTCTGTAGGGAAGGGGAGAGGCAGCCTCCATGCCATCGAACCCTGTGCTGCGCTGAAGGGAGACATCTGCTTTGCTCTTGCTAATTTAGTGTGGGAAGCCTGGCCCGCGCTCATGTAGATAACGATTCCTGCCAGCTGGCAGGCAGGCTGGGGAGCCTGGGGCCCGGCCGCACCCCTCCCTGGCTGGCGCCCCGTCACCCCGCAGCGGCACCCAGGCCGCCCAGCTGCCCTGTCACCCTGCACGCCGGGGCCGAGGCAGCGGGCAGGGGGGCAGAGTTCCTGAACAGGAGGCTCCCTCACTGCCCTCTGAGCCAGCTGCGCCCAGACAGGAGCAAGGACGGGGAGGGGTTTGGAGGACACGGTCCAGGCTGGGTATGCAGAGGGGTCCGGCAGGGGTGGGAAGCACAGATTTGTCGGGAATGGCCACGGTCCCCGAGATTGCCGGGCACTCCACAAGTAGGGTCGCAGAGCCCCATGATGCCAGTGGTAACTGGGCCTGGGCAGAGTGCACCTCCAGCACAGGTAACCACGCAGGCTTCAGGGCAAACGCTTGCTCTGGGACAGGCCCGCCCCACGCCTCCTGTGTCCTATCATCTTCTATGCCCACACGCAATGGCCGCCTTTCACTTCACTGGGCCTTCTCTCTGCACTGTCCAAGAAAGGGGCTTTGGCCTCTCTAATGTCTTTGTACCTCTGAAATGTCCCTACTTCCCAATATGGTTAGTACTCTCACACCCACCAGAAACAGTGCACCATTCCGAATTTTTTTTTTGTGGGTACTGACTGGTACCTTCTTGTACCCTTCTTATCTAATAGTAATGGGGTACACTTCCAGCATCCTGTAGTTGCCACCTCAGCACTCAGTGACTGCATGAATTTTTTTCAAACCCCCTATGAGATCATGTGTGCACTTCCCAGTGATGACAGAAGACACGTGGTACTTTCCAAAGAGGGTGACTTTGGAGTCAAATAGATGAGCATTTAATTTGGCTTCTACACTTAGTAGGTGTGTGACCTTGGTCAAGCCACTTAACTTTTCTGAGCCTCAGTTTCCCCATTTATAAATAGATGGGTAATGCTTACCTTGAAAGTTTCACATGGAGCTCTCTCTCACCTCCAATTCCACACATGCTGTGCCATCTGCTCAACTATCTCCCCAACTCTTTGCTGCCTCTGCTTAGCTGCCACACTCCCCAGGGAGTCCCCCAGTCCTCAAAGATCACATTGGTTGTCTTGTCTATGTGTTTATTTATTACATTGCATTTGCCCAAGTCTTGCCCCTCCCCTCTTTGAGGAACTAGAAACTTCGTGAGGACAGGGTCCATGCTTTGTTAACCATAACATCCCATCTTTGCCCTGCTCGATTCACTTTTGATCCAAAGAAAGTAAAAAAAAGTAAGCCACATTCGGTCAGGAATTCAGAATTCTGAAATTCTGAAGAAAATGTCAACAGCTCACCGAGTGCCTTTTGCAACAATTCAGCTCGTCTGGTTGCTGGCTCCATCCTAGACTGCATTAGGCACGAGGCGGCAATCTGCTTTGGGTATAGAAACTGAGTGATGTGTTTTCTGAACTGATGTTAAAGTCCAATAGTTTCCAACTTCATGAGATTTACAGCCAGTTTTGTGTGTGTGAACTACCCAAATCACCAAGAGAATTTGTTTTCTCATCAGTAATAGCAATTTCCACAGTTTAGCACCCACAGTTGTAAATAATTTATTTTAAAAACTCAGCCAAATATAAATTTATTATAACAATCGAGACACTTTATCATGAACAAAAATAATAGCTGCAGCGCTATCGTCTGTTTATTTCTGATGCCGTCACTTCTGAATGTACATTTATTATATACAGTGGTTAATAACATCAGCTCCAGGGTCAGGCGGCCTGTGTTCCAACCCCACCCCTGCTATTTGCTAGCTGTGTGGTCATGGGCAAATCATGTCATCCCCTCTGTGCCTCTGTTTCCTGGTCTATAAAACAGTAATATTAGCATCTGCATCACAAGGTTATTGTACGGACTGAATGAGCTAATACACGTAAGGGCTTAGACAGTGCCTGACGCCTGACAAATACTCTATTAAAAATGCTAGCTATTGGGATTCGCTAGGGGTGGAGCAAACATAAGAAAAGTGTTTGGATGTGCTCACTTTTAAAGCCCTGCCAACCCGAGGTCCCGTGTCTCCGTGCCATGCCCATCGCTCAGCGCTCCTATTCAGTAGGGAGGGGCAGCATTATCCACATTTTACGAACAGCACAACTGACCCACAAAGAAGCAAGATGTCCAGCCAGCGAGTGGCAGTCTGAAGCTAGAACTCAGCTTTGTCGATGTAAGTATCAGGACTCTTTCCAGGAGGCCGTGAGACTGTACAGTTAAAACTGAGGGTGAGACATCCCATAGGAGCCCGTGAACAGTGACCCCTGAAGGCCCTTCTCTGCCCGGGCTCTCCATGGATGCTCAGCAAAGTCACTTCTCTCTCTCTGGCCCTGAGATGATCTCAGGCTGTGGCTTCCCAGATATTTTTCTTACCAGCTTTTTAAAAAGCCATATTAAGGCATTAGGTGAGGTGCTGGCTAGATACCCTCTCCTTGGTTTCCACTCTCCCTGACTCTTCACGCACCCCCTGCCTGGGTTGTCCTGGGTATAGACATAACCTCACCTGGCTGCAGACCCTGATGCTTTCCAGGGTGTCCTTCTGCTGAACCAGGACCTTAACTCACTTGGCACCCCCCCCCAAGAAGACTCTGGCTGTACAGGACCCTGTCTGTGTGGAAACAGCCCCCAAGAGTTTGTGGGTACCAGGAGCATTCCTGCGTCTGAATTCTGGACTGTTCAAGAGGACTCAGGGTGCGTTCCCTTTCTGTCCACTAGGGGGCCGCCTGCAGGGGGATGGAAAACACGGAGGCTTAAAAAAATATGCTGCTGAAATTTCAGCAAGAGGGGAAAAGAGAGAGCGCGTGAGAAGAGAGAGAGAGAGAGAGACAGCAAAGCAGCCCCAGGCTTCCTCGTCTCCTTCACGTCAGAGGCAGGCACCGACTGTGCCAAGGCTGTTGGCTCAACGCGCAGAGACGGAGGAAGGGGCGGACACAGAGAGTGGGAGCAGAGGGGTCCCTCCCGGCCCAAGGAATTACCACGAGTGGAGTAAAGCCGCCTGACTTTCGGATCTTATTTCGGTTGCCTCCTCTTAGCCCTGCCAGCTTGGGTTTCCTTTCCTCCCTGGAGCCCCCTCTCCTCCTCCCAGGGAGAGAAGGGAGAGAAGGCGGAGAGGTGGGTTCCCCAGGGGAGCGCATCCGCCGGCTCCAGCCCGCGCAGGCGAGAAGCGTCTGGGCGGAGAGCCGCCCGGGCCCGCCGCCCGCCCCGGCCCGGTAAGTGCGGCGCGCTCGCGCCTTCGATTTTCTCGCTGGCGCGGTTTCAGCACCACGGAGAGCTCCGGGATGCGTTTCCGCTCCGGCCGTCCCCGTGCGTTCCTGCAAGGCGTTTGCCACTAAGGTGACATCTGTCTCTCTGCCGCCAGCGGAGCCGGGTTCTGCGCAGCGAAAACGGGCACAAAACTATGTTTACCGAATTGCAGGGGGATGTGGACCCCGGCCTTAGGCGTGTGCGTGTGCGTGAGGGTCTCGCTGTTGCATAAGGCAGGTGAGGACTGCGCTGAATTGACAGAGGGTTCCTGCGTCTCTGGGTAGGGTTGCTCCTTTGCTATGTAGGTAAGAGAGAGAGGGTTTGGGGGAATTAGTCATGCACCTTCGTTAACTCTTTCCCCACGAGCCATTCCCGGTGGGAAAGTGTGGGAAAGGAAGTCCGGGGGCTGGGAGCGGAGGTAGACTTAAAAGTTATGCTCTTTTGAGAGAGGTTGGAAGAGGTGGTTTTCAAAATGTCAATTTGCCCAGGATTCTCTGGGCTCTTGCTGTGGGAAGAGACCAATCTGACCTTTTGCTTCCTCTCCCAGTGTGGATCCAGGGCAAGTGGACAGGTGCGACAGGTGAGCCTCAGGATGGGGTGGTTTGGGGGGCTGAGGCCCGCCTGACCTCGCAGTGGCAGGAAAGCGTCTGGAGCTTTGCAGGGGTTGGCTGATGTGAATTCTACTTCATTTGCAAGGAGGCAGGAAGTGTCCTCTTTGCTGCCATCCTCGGCTATCTGTGGTTGAGGATAGCATCTGCTCTGCCCTGTTTTCTGCCTGTGGGAGACAGCTCAGAAGAAAGGTTTGTCCCTGCCTGTCTGGGCAAGCAGGAGCAAACCTAGGCTGGTCGTGACTCAGGCTCAAAGTAGTGTTATGTCCTTCAGCACCGAGAGGCTCCCCAAACGGGTTTGTCGTTACTTCAGATTTCACTGCTACTTCTGTTTGCAAGGCACTGCTCTGTCTCCTCTGCTTCCTGCCTCTCTGAAACATGTTCAGTCAGTTCTCCGCATCTGCCTTGGGTTTGCGTGGGAGACACTATCTGCTCCCTCCACCCCCTTCAGTGTTACCCACATCTGCTCAGGTGGAGCTGGTCAACAAGTGGTGTTGGGGACATCCTTTAATCATCCTGTCTCCATGGAGCCAGCATCCCGGGGGGGATATTAAGGTTCTGGTCACTTTCTCTAAGGGGGGGCAGGTTCACTCCTTCTAAACCCCAGTGAACTCTAGGCTAGAGACTCCCTTGTTTTTAATTCAGCACCTTGGGCCCCTGTTCCAAGCTGAACAAAATACTCTCTGCTCTGGTTTAGGGGGAGAGACATAGCCCCGAGTGGAATGGCACCACGGTGTTTGGTTTGGTTTGGTTTGGTTTGGTTTTGACTATGGTTGCTATCAGAGATCCAGAAACCTCAGAATCATTGAATGCGGGAGGATGAGAGTGCAGTCAGAGGTTTTAATGGTAAGGAAGGAAAACTGAAATAGAAAAAGCAGGGTATCAGACACCAACAATGACTCATTCATATTTCTACTCTCCCAACTCCTCCCACCCTTGAAACCTCTCAGCTTGAACAAGACAGTGGATGGTTTTCTGAGTGACACAGCCCTGAAGGCTTAAAAAAAAATCATGCCCTTGCAGTGGACTCTGTCCCAAAGCCCCATTTATTACTGAAGTCACCATACTTAGTGGTCATTATCTCATTAATGCCCTTAAATTCTCTCAGAAAGAAGTGCTCAGTGTCATTACTGGGCCCATTTAATAAATGGGGAGACTTAGGTGTTGGAAGTGTTAAGCCAGAGTGTAGCAAAAATGGAAATAAAACTTCTGGCCTCCTAATATCTCATCACCTGTGAGGTGCAGAAATGCTCGTGTATGGGAGAGCAGAGATGGATTGCTCCCCAGTGGACAGATTTGCAACCGAAGCCTTTTAGTGAGCTCAGTGTGGAGCAGTGACTTCACCCGGGAGAAGAGTGAGACTCAGCCAGGAGTCTCAGGTGTTGCTGGCCTTAGGTTTTCAGCTAAGAAGATGGCTGGGAGCCAGGCGAAGAGCACTCTGGGCTTACTAGGAAGAGGGAAGCCCAGGCCGGTGGCCTCTCGGCTGAACTGATGTCGCATACCTGATTGCCACACTCACCCTGTCCCGTGAGGCACCATTCACCATGGATGTCTTGGTTCTAGGTGTTTAATGACTTTTCTCTCTTCCGAGCCTTCCCTGGGATCACCTCCATGGAGTCCTCTGTGGCCCAGAATGTGGGGAGGATGACTGAGGCAGGAGACTGCTGGGCTCTGAGCACCTAAAGAAATGCTAGTGGAGCGGTGGGAGATGGACACAAACCCACCTCGCATACCAACTTCTGCTCCCCTAGCAGTCCTTGCCCTCACATCTGGCCAGCATTTGGGAGAAAAAGCCACTGTGTTCTCATGTCCAGCCCTCATTCACAGAGCAGGGGAGACTGCTGGCTGCCTCTGAGTTCTGGGGACAGGAGACATGTGGGAAAAGGTGGACCAAGGAGGTGGGCACCCTTCCCCGTTCTCCACAGCCATAGGTTGCCATCTTTCACCTGGAGAGCACCTCTGTTACTTTAAAAAAATCCAGGTATAGTTTGCATATAACAAAATGTTCTGATCTCAAGTATTCAGATTAGTAAGTTTTGACAATTGTGTATACTCATTTAACCACTACCCCAAACAAGGCATACAAAAGTTCCCTTGGTTCTTTCCAATCAACCTCTCCCTCCCCAGACCCCATCTCTTTCTGATTCCTATCAGCGTAGCTTCCACTGTTACGTGTTGCAGTAGAAATATGTTGCTTAAGGTGATATTTAATAGGCATGTCATATAGACCCAAGACTTTTAAGAGAACATTTCAGAGTTCTGAGGCTATTGTCACTGGGTGGGTGGCAGAGCGAGTGGGGGAAGGGTGCATTCTTTGTCCAAGTTTATGGTCATGGTGTTAGAAAGTCAAGTGGTCATTTCAAGTGTGTGCGGGGGGCGGGGGGGCATATGCCACAATCAAGTCCAAATAGGGACCACGGAGGCCCCTGCAGACCCCTACCTCTGAGCTGATCTGAGTTATTTTATGGTGAAGTACATGGAAAGGATGTTAAAATTTCTGTTCAAAACTTGGAATTCAGCATTCAGGTGGCTGGGCATGAGTTATCCCATCTGGGCTCCAGGAGGAAAGAGTACCCATGTGAGGTTACTAGGGGAAGAGAGGAGCGTTCACTGTGATAGTGCTTATGCCATGAAATTCAGCTCCATCCACAAAGGTCATGGCTAAGATTTTTTTCTCCTCATTGAAAAGTGGCTTTAGAATTAGATGACACTTTGCAGAGACTTATGTCCTATCATACCATCATAGTTCTAGCAGAGATGTCTCCATTCAGCTTTATTCCGTCCCTAGTTGTCAGTCAGGATAGGGAGTCTCTATTCTCTTCTACCAAGAAGAAACAGTGAAGGTATCAGAAGGTTTTGATGACTTTGGTGGTGGTGGTGGGGAATACACACACACACACACACACACACACACACACACACACACCCCTACATAACCAGTCCTGACACCTCTCCCACCCTGTATCTGTAGATGTTCTATGTTCAAAGAATGTTAGATAGAGCTTGGGCCTTCTGTGCACAATTCAAGCATGAGGTCCTCAACTGAAAACTCAGAGTTTCTGGCAGAGCCCCCAGTAAATCAGAATCTTGAGTAGACCTCAAAATCTGGCCAAGTAGGCCAGAGAGCTGTTTACATGCTTGGTAGTTAAACATGTGCTCTGTCTCTCTTCACTCAGAACCTTTACTAAGCATCTTCTTTCAGGCGCTGCCCCTTTCTGGGATCCGTGGCCTCAGGGAAGGCACTGTTCATCCGAGGAAGCGAGCTCATTTGTAGGAAGCTCCTTCCTGAGTCAGCTCTCCCAGCTAGGATCCCTCAGAGGAGCGTGGGTTGCTAAACCGCCAGGTCATGGCAAGTTAGAAGACGGCCACAGTGCGGATTCTCTGTCTAGGCAGAGTTTGTGCAGAAATACAAAATGTGAATGATCTTTACAAAACAGTTCCAGTAGATGACTTGGGAGAAGTGCGCAGGCATCTTTGCCCAGTCTTGACTATAGGCTATGTTAGTAAAGGTCAGATGAGAGTCTCACTTAACTGGAGTTTCATCTTTTTTATTTTATTTTATCTTCTTGTTGTCACTATTGCAGATGTCCCTCCTGTTCTCCCACTCTGGCCACCTCCACCCAGCCCCCACCACCCCTCCCTTGGCCTTCACCTCGCTATTGTCTGTGTCCATGGGCTATACATACTGGAGCTTCATCTTATGAGCAATCTCAGTGGGAGGGGAAAACTGGAATTGAGGGGTTTAAAAGTTATTTCCAACTGTGTGTAAGAATCACTCCACCTCTACCTTGGAATATGACTTTGGACTAGAATTGTATTGATAACTAGAACACGGCAAGTAACCAATGTGTCCGCTGGCAAAGGGAACCTAAGCGGCCTTGCCTTCTTCCCTCTGCCTTCTTTGTTTTCTTGTGATGAAGTACACATAACATAAAATTTACCATTTTAACCATTTTTAAGTGTACAGTTCAGTGGCATTAAGTACACTGACATTGATGTGTAACCATCACCACTACCCATCTCCAGAAGATTTCTATCTTCCCAAACTGAAACTCTGTACCCCTTAAACACCAGTTCTCCATTTCTACTCCCTTGGTCCTGGCAACCACCGTTCCACTTTCTATCTCCATGAATCTGACTCCTCTAGGTACCTCATATAAGTGGAATTATACCATATTTGTCTTTCTGTGTCTGACTGATGTCACTTAGCATAATGTCTTCAAGGTTTATCCAGGTTGCAGCATGTACAGCAAAATTTCATTTCCTTTTAAGGTAGAGTAATAGTCCATGTATTTATTTACCACATTTTGTCAATTCATCCATCCATTGATGGACACCTGTGCTGCTTCCATTTTGCCCTCTAACCAAGTGGGAACGGGACACTGTCTGGTCATGGTTCCCACTTGAGTTGAAATTCTCCCCTTTCCCTGTGAAGACCAAGCAGGTGGCTTTCTAGAGGCAAATTAAGGAGGATCAGTGGGGCTGGTGCACTGCCCCTTCCCCTCCGCGCAACCAAATGAGTTGGGTCTGGCTCCTGTACTCTGGCTCCTGCCCCTCTTTGCTGAGTGGACAACAGACAACTTCAGGTAGACTGGGATCCTAAACTCTCCTCTATTCCCCAGCTGATGTGCCCCAATCTTACCCCAGAGAGGTGCCAGGAGACAGAGAGAGGCCAGCCCTCCCCTTGGTAGGTACATCTCTAGGTCCTTCTGGGCATATGCATTACAAGGTGAGACTCCACAATGAGAGGAGTTCTGGGATCAGTGACAAATAAGCAAAAGACTCATGGCAGTTTTCTGAAGGATTCTAGCTCTGGATCTCCTAGGGACTTCTGTCCTCAGAACATGTACCACCAAGCTCACCCCCAGTTGACTCTTATAATAACATCTTATGCTCTGGCTGCAGATTAATCAATACAAGGTCATTACCAGGACCCGGGAGGAATTCGTGGTTCTTTTAATCTAGATGAGTTCTCATCATACTACATGGTCTGAAGGTAACAGAGAGGAAAAAGCCTAGAACATTGATCCCAGGACAGTATTAACCCAGAATGGCTAACATTTGACAACAGCTTAGCAACATCTCGGGCTGGAATTTGGTCTTTAATCCTAGTCTGCCTAAGAATTCATATTCCTGGGCCCTGGCAGCTTGGATCTTTCCACTGTGTAATGATAACACACTGAGTGCCTGCTATGAGCATTAGTCAAGTGCTTGGCACAGAGAATGCCCTTAATAAATGTTTGTTGTTATTACTATTAATAAGAACTTTAAATAATTTATATCATTTAGTGGCTAAAACTTTATGACATATACCCATTTTACAGACGAGGAAACTGAGGCATAGTGATTTAACTGACTTGTTCAACTTTTCACAGCTAACAGGTGATAGAGCAGGAATTCAAACTCAGGTCTGCAGCCTGCATCTTAACTTCCTTCTATTGCTTTTATCTTCATCTGGCAATTAATGATGGCTCCACTGTGATTCCTCCTAAGCACCTTTAGAGGAATTTTACATCTTGCATTACTGCTAATATTATATGTGCACATCTAGGTAGTTCTCCACCTAAATCATCCATTCTCTGAGGTCCGGCAGAACCCAGCACTGGGCCTGGCGCATAGTAGGGCCCAATTAGAACTTTCTAACTTGCTGCTGGTTCTGCTCAACTTAAGTACAGGAGTTCCTACACTTGTTTCCATTGTTTAATAATAATATAGCAGTAGCTATTCCTGATGGGTGTTCACCATGTGCAGGCACTGTACCAGGTGGTGCAATACAGTACTGCTCTGAATTCTCACAATGTCGGAAGCAGGTAACTCTCATCTATTGGAGGTTGTTGTGTGTAAGGTGCTGTGTTAGGCGTTGTTCATGCCTCCTGTTATTCAAGTCCCACAGTATTCAGGGGGAAGGTTGGCAAGGAAAACCTTCTGCAGCCAAATGAGAAAGGGAGACCCTGGTCACAGCTTTTTCCTTTGAAGACCACAGGGGACAGAATGCATAGATGAGGGAAACGAAGCTCCCAAATTCAGAGGCTAAGTAGCTTCCCTGAGGACACACAGCTAGTAGGTGGTGGGGCTGGTTTTGAACCTAGTCTGTTTGAAACAGAGCCCAAGCTCTTTCCCTCCTCTGGGCTGCTTCTGTCTTAGCCACACCCTTTCCCACCCTGGCCCACAAGTGCAGCAAGAAGCAAGGCCTAGGGGTTTATTACCAAAAAACTTGGCTTCAAATTCCTGCCCCACCAGGTCCTGACCTTGTGACCTTGGGCCATGACTTAACCTGTCTTAATCCGAGGTTCCTCATTATAAGCCTCTCCACCACCCTCCCCACCACAAAAAGTCTATAGAGATCATCACATCTTTTTTATTTGTTTGTTTGTTTTTTAAATTGATTTCAGAGAGAGGAAGGGAGAGGGAGAGAGATATAGAAACATCAATGATGAGAGTCATTGATCTGCTGCCTCCTGCACACCCCCTCCTGGGCATGTGCCCTGACCTCAACTGAACCACACTGGCTGGGCCATCACGTCTTCTTTAAGGGGTTCTTATGAGAATTAAATGGGGCACAAGTACAAATGGGCAGGGAGCCCATTCTGTTTCCTGTGACCTGGGGACTCCGCTGGCCTGGGGCCTTGGTTTTTTAAACAAAAGCTCCCAATGATCTGGGCTGACCTGGATTTTATATTCTCTTCAAGTGCTAATGGGCTGGGCTGGCCCTTGTTTTACATCACCTTGATTTTAGGAGCATGTGTTGGCTATTTTTTTCCTTCTCCTTTATTACCAAGAGCCTGGCAGGCTGATATTTAAAATATCTGAAAGATGCCTCTTGCCAATTAATTACCTGGAAATTGCACTAGACTGAAATTAATTTGAGCCTTAAGGAGACACCAGGCTTCTGAGCCCATTCCACACGCAGCTGGAGACCACAAACCTTAGAAACCCTGTTCTCTCGCCTTCCCCTCCCTCCAGAGTCTCTGCCATTCTGTGTTTTATTTATGAAACGTTTCCCCTTCCTTTATAATTATGTTTTCCATAAGAAGAACATCAACAGCCACCTCCTGGCTGGGCTAGAGTAATTGTTTGAATTTTTCGACTGTGCGCAATTTCAAAGGCTTGAGTTTATATAGATTACCTTTGAATTTATCTCCACAAGCGCATCAGGAGAGGAGCTGCCGCCTGCCTGGTGAAGTATTGTAAGCCCCGCAGCCGCCGAGCGCCCGCATCTGTGTACGGCCTGTTTATCTAAATGGATTTCCGAAAAACAGATTCATTAATAAACCAGGTTTTGCAAGCCTGTCCTGCCATCTCCTATGGGCTTGTCGGTACCAAGGTCAGCAGTGGGGCCCAGGCCAAGGGACAGGTGTGGAGAGGAAACCAGCTGACAGCCTCGTGCCCTCCGCCGCCTCCCAGACAGCCGGCCAGCTGTGAGCCAGGGCTGGAGGGGACCTGCCGGCGGGGACAGGGCAGCACCGGAGCGGGGAGCCCTGCCAGCGGAAGGGGGAGGCCCTGGATGCCACATGACAGCCTGCTAACGGGAAAGCGGGAGAGGGCAGAGCGCGCAATCCAGAAGGAGCCTTTTCCTCCCAGTGGGTGACCCAGTCAGTGCCACAGGGCGATGGAACTTATAAACCCAGCCGTAAAGCCTCTCGTTCAGAGCTGTATATATTTATAGAGATATAAATGAAGTTTAATGCCGAAGAAACTCACTATAAAAGCAAAAGACTTCATCTGTATCTATACTTCAGGTGCAGCTGGGCTCAGGGCTCCCTGCCTTCCTCCAGCCGAGAGGCAGCGCGCCCCGGGCCCGGGGCCCAGAGCCCGGCGGGCTGGGGAGGCCGCCTGCGGCCCTGTCTCTGCCCCCCGTTTATGAGCAGCAAGGAACAGAGAAGGGGGAAGGCGCCGCCCAAACCCAGCGGCTTCGGGGGAGTTGGCTTTCAATAGGACCATCTGAGGGAGGCTGGCTTTGCTTTGCTTTTTCTTCTTTGTTTCTTTTTTTTTTTCAGGGTCCCCTTGCTGTGTACATTCAAGTGGAAAAGGCCATTTGTTTTATTGTGGTAAAATATACATAACATAAAATTCATCGTTTTCACCATTTTTAAGTTTACAGTTCAGCGGCACTGAGTACATTCGCGTCGTTGGGTAACCATCAGGAGTGATTTTTTGAAGATGTACAAGTTTCGGGGTGTCCACTTTTCTTTCAATGGTGAGCCCCCCAAGTTAGAGTTTCATATTTTACAGAACACGTTCTTTTAAATCCATAGCACTGGCAAAGCAGCACCTTTCGACTATTCAAAATTGTAGATATTCAGCAGTAATACAAAAGTAATCTAAAAAGCACTGTATTTATGCAAAAATCACCAATTTTAGGCCTGGAAGTATTCACTCATCATTGTGAATCAAATCAATGAGAACTCTGGAATTTTTTTATTGAATTTATTGGGGTGACATTGGTTAATACAATTATATGGGCTTCAGGGAGGGGACAGATTTCTGTTCTTCATCGCTCCAGACCTGAGACTGCAAAGCTCCGCCCCCCCCCCTCCCGCCAGCTGTCTCCACCGCCTCCCCTGCATCCTCTGCTGCCCAGAGTAGGCCAGCAGGAGTGCTGGGGGAAACCCTGCCTAACAAGGGTTTGAATCCTGGCTCTGCCACCTACTGGCTGTGTGGCCTTGGGAAAGTCATTGACTTCTCTGAGCCTCAGTTTCCTCACCCATGAAATAGGATAACTAGTTTCTACTTCTCAGAATTGCTGTGTGGGTAAAATGAATGTCATTTTCTACAGCAAGGCTCATCACAGCCCATAGCACACAGAGGTGGTCCGTCAGTGAAATTCTTACTTGATGGAAATGTCCTGGCAGAAAAGGTGCATTTTGAAATGGAGGTCAGGGGTCACATGGCTACTTTGACATATATTCCCCCCAAGGAATGAGTGAGACGCCATGTGACCTGAGACTGGCTGCAGGAGCAAGTGCATTTGGGAGACATGCAGTGCACTTGAGCCCTGCCCTCTTTTCATCTCCAAACCTGGTATCTTTAGTCTTGCAAAGGCCTCAGGGCCACAGCACTGGGGGCAGTCACTCAGGGGGAGGTTGACTAACCAAATAACATGGCTTTCATCTTCCTGGAGTGGCGCCTGTGGGGCGGGGGGGCTGTCATTATTCCTGTAACTGGCTCCCTGGAAAGACCAGGGCAGAATGCTGCCCACGTGGGCACAGATCCCTAGGGAGTGTGTCTTTGGGTCACTAGGGATGCCCTTCCAGACCTGACCCTCAAGAGGTCAGCAGATCATGCCAAGGGCTTGGCATCCTCCAACCATCCTTCATCCAAGGAAGGGGACAAGTGGAATATTCTGGAGGAGAGAGAGGAAAGGGTGCAGTTGATCTGGACCCTGATATGTACTGAGTGGAACAGGGAGGAGACCACTATCAGTCAATCTCTTATTACAAATGGTCTGAGGCACAGTGCAAGAGTTATTAAAATGCAAAGTAAGAGTGTGCCATCCCCTCCTCCCTACCCCACCCCCTTTTTAATTTTATCAGCTTAATTTAGTGAGACTGAAAGGCTCAGGCAGCCATCCTTGGAGCCTGGGGGGATGGGGAATGAAGCCACCAGAGAAGGTCTGTGGCAGCTTCCCTGGCAGTGTCCTCCCTCCCACCCCATGAGGGTCCCCTCCCAGGCCCCCAGAGCACTTCTCTCTGGCTGGAGCAGTTTGACAGTGAGACAGTGAGACAGTGAGCAGTTTGGGGCTTTCTCTGCACATGCATGTTTCCATTGCTTCTGTGCTTTCCAGGTGGGGTCCTGGGGCCTCTGGTGACCACATTTGACAGGGGCCATGGGATCCCACCTGACACCCCCCAACTCTGCCACAGTGGAGAAACCTGGGAGGAGACCTGGCTCCTGCTCCTTGAGACATTTTGCCCTTTGTCTTTTAAGTTTTTTTTTTTTAGATAATAGATTTGTGTTGTTTTATTTATTGTATTGTAATTTTAAAAATTAAATGTATTGGGGTAACATTGGTTAATAACATGTTGTAAATTTCAGGTGTATAACTTTGTAACACGGCATCTGATGGGGGGGTGACTCATACTGTTTAACTAGAGAAGGAACAGCATATGCAAAGGCTCAGAGTCAGAAAGAGTATGTTAGAAGGCAACTGAGAAATGTGATGTAGCTGGACACAGAATCATGGGGTCATGGTGGTGGTGGGTGGTGAGAATGGTAGGAGATGAGACTAAAGACGGAGATTGGAATTTGGGCCTTTCTATCAGGACACCCATGGGGAGAATTACCAACAGCTTGGGTGCTTTAGGTATGAGATCTAAGCTATGTTGTAGAATGCAAGCCTGTTGCCTCTTTTATCACAGAATTATAGGCACAGCCTAACTGAATTTTATTCCTTATTGAGATATTCTTATATATATATTTTGTTTTATTTTACTTTATTTTTGCTTTCTTTGTTTTTATTGTTGACGCTATTACAGATGCCTCCATTTCCCCCCTTTGCCCCTCTCCAGCTCCTGTCCCCCTGCCCTCTGGCCATCACCACCCTGTTGTCTATGTCCATGGGTTATGCATATATGTTCTTTGGTTAATCCCTTTACCTTCTTTCATCCAGCCCCTCCCCTTTCCCTTCCCTCTGATATTTCAGACTGTCCCATGCCTTTTACTGCAAGATCTCCAAGCCAGAGAATGATGGCGGGGACTTGGAGGTGGGTGCTTGGGACCTGTGAACCTCGGCGTCTCTCATCCATGACAGAACACTGGGGACTGCTGTTCTGCTCTCATTTTAAAATCGTGAGGCCCTTTCTCAGCCACCCATACTGCCTTCTCTACTTCCTTTGGTGACAATGACACTGCTCTGCTTGGCCATACAGAGGTTAGTGAGAATGGGGAGTAGGGAAGGAAAGCCAGAGAAGCCCCGAGACCAGAGCCCTCGGGTGCTCATTCTGTTGGCTCTAACTGTGGCTTGTTTTCTTAAGAAAATTGCCTGCCCTGTTTCTTTGACTCCCTCTCTTCTGGAAAGAGGATGCGTCTGGGAGGCTCCCATGCCAGGTCCTCAGTCGGGGAAAGTGCTTTTCTATCGATCTGTGTGTCAGCAATTCAAATGGAGGTATTTATCCTGCGGCTGAGCACCTAATAAAAATTTAAATTTTCGTTTAAGAAAACTGAAAGGGAGGAAAAAACTTCTCAAGGAACAACCTCAGAAGGAAAGTAAGAAGACAACCACATATAATTTGGGGGCTCAGGAAGCACTGGAGGACTAGGGTAGAGAGGCTTGCCAAGAGGTGCCTCAGACCCTGGAATTTCTCCTTTAAATGCCTCTCCCTCCCACCCAAACACCCTGCCCAGGCTCTGTAGCTTGTACCTCAAACCCTGACACTGTCACTCCTGAGCCATGGGGCTTGGGAAAATGACAGACACTTCTCTCTGAGCTCTTCCATTGCATAAGTTGGAGGAAACGATGGCATCACATATGCAAAGCTCTTGGAGCAGCACCTAGCATATAGTAGGTGCTCAACTAAGGTAGTTCCCCTTTGCAACACCTCTACTCGAATTCTGCCTTACAAGCCATGCCCTATAGCCTATTAAAATCTGATTGCGGCCAGCTGCTGTCTTCTGTGAAAGGTTCTGAGCCACTAAATCACACCCATGTATAAATGATGGATAATGGGTTAATAGGTTAGGTGCTGGCACTCACCGGAAGCAGAGGAAAGGAATGAAGGAAGCTTTAAAAGCAGAATGTCAGACACTGGTTACAGGCCTCTGTAGAGGTATTTAGGGCGGGAGAGCTTCTGCAGGTTCCCTTAAATTATGCCTATTAGAAAACCACCTCTCCCGTCATGTGTAAGGCAAGGGTTACACAGGTCAGGAAAGCAGGGAATGGGTCCCTCAGACCTGAAAGACAGCATCAGAGGGCTCCCCCATTCCATGACCATCCTTGACCTTGATGAGCCATTAATCGCTTCCTAAGACTTTGCCCTCAGTTGTCACCACTGCTCTCTTGAATCTTCATTTTCTCCCTCGTGACTTCATTTTCCTGTGAGCATATAAATGTGCTCTGATGTCTCCTACCTTAAAAAACATGAGAGCCCCTCCTGCTCTCCCGTCCTCGCAGTTTGCACCCTATTTCTCAGCTCCCACCTTCCGCAAAGCTTACTGAAAGCATCACTGTTCCCAGTTCTCACTTCATTTTCTCTTTACCCAAACAGGCTTCCATCCTCGCCGCTCCACAGAGACTGCTCAAGGGCACCGTGGCCTTCATGTTGCCAAACCTCGTGGTCATTTCTCTGTTACTTTCATACTTGACCTTTCAACATCGCCGGGCAATTATTCCTTTGTTTAAACCGCTGTCTTCCCTTGGCACTGGCGACATGCACTTCTTAGGTCTCCTTCTACCTCAAAGGCCGCTGCTTTTCTGGCTTCTCTTTCTGTGCTCAGTCTGTAGGAGGGAGAGGGCTCTAGAATTTAGCCATGAACCTCCTTCTCTTCCCTAGTCTCACTCTCACCTCAGGTGACCACTTGCGCACCAGTTGGTTGCCAAACCCATGCCTTCAGCTCTGACATCTTTCTGGAACTCAGCTTAGGGAACCCAACACTCCACCTGATCTTGCTCTCCTGGTATTTAATAGAATCCTCCAATTTCATTATGTCTGAAGAAAATTCTTGATTCATTGATGTCCTAAAGTGGCTCCTCTTCTGCTCTTTATCTCCTTGGTCAAAGGTACTACACATATCTAGTTGCTCAAGTAAGAAAAACCTAGAAGTCATCTTTTTCCTCACTCACCACTCCACAGTCAACCCATGAGCCAGTGCTATAGACGTTCCCTCTAACGAGTACTCTAAATCTTTCCACTCCTAACGCCTCCGGCTCTCACTTGGACCACTGCAAAAGCCCCCAACCGTTGTTCTGGATGCCACCCTTCCCTGGGAGCCAGGCTACACCTACAACTACTGTGATTTACTAGAAAATTAAATCAGATAATATTGCTTCCTTTCTTAAAATCCTTCAAAGATTTCCCTCATAGTTAAAATAAAATTCACATGCTTTACCCTGATCAACAAAATACTACATATCTCTTTGACCTTTGTTTTATATTTCTCTTTACTGTTCTTTTCTACTCATATCGATTTATCAGAAGTGCCAGTCTCAGCACCTCAGGGCTTTTGTAATACCCATTCTCCAGAATTTAGAGAAATCTTAGGAAGCATCTAATCCAACTCTTTCATTTTATAGATGAGGCAAGAGAAAGGAAATCTCATGGCAAGGCAGTGGTGAAGCCAGGACCAGGTCTCTTGGTCACAGCAAAGTGCACTTTCCAATGGAGTGTCTGGGTGATTGCCAGCCTCTGAATACATCATTAGTGTCCCATCTCAGCTTCTGAGTTGCAGAGCCCTTCCCCTTGGTAGGAACAGATCTGGGATTTGGTTCAGTCTTGGCTGTGATGTTAAGCTGATTAGCCTGGTCAGTTTTAAGCACCGTTGTGGAAATTGTCCTTGAAAGTTACTATGGAGAGACTTGGGATTTTAAACAAAGATCTCATGGATCTAAAATTTCTGGACAATATATGACTCTCTGAAAAGGAGTCACCACTTTTTCACCCCACACAGACTGTGTAGTAGACAACAAGGTCAAACCATCATTAGAGTTCCCTTGTCTTTCCTTAAGCAGATTCCTTGTCACAGCTTGGCCCCTTTCCCTGGAGTTATCCATGAGTATTCCAGTAAAGAGGATCTTCATTTCTGCCTAGCATCGATTGTGGCTCTTCATGCCCTTGTTTTCACTTGGCTGTCCCTCCATATGTGCCATATTGGGGCTCATTCAAGCTGAATTCCCCAGTTCTGCCCACTTCCACTTCTCTGTTGATTTGCCTATAATAAGGGCTATTTGTCTATCACATTAAGTTCACTAAAAAACAGCCATCACTTTGAAGGATTTCGTATCATGCTATCATATAAATTAATTTGGAAAAATAAGAATATTTTTAAAATACCCAGCCTTTGTTATACTTTGTGATCACATTTCTTTTTTTCTGCTTTTCTTCTTATATTCTATATCACTGGCCTGACTTTGGGCTTTAAAAATCTACCCCTCAAATGCACACCTTGCCTAGGCATTTGTTGCCCTGCCATCAACAAAGAGGGTGTTTGCTTAGTCATTGAGCATATTCTGCTTTGTGTATGGACTTTCTTTGGCCACAGACAGAGAGGGGAGAATGGCCTTTCTTGTTCAAACTCTATGAACAGCCTCCTCTGTGTCTAGAAGACAGTGGCTCTCATTACTTCACCTCCATTGCCATGACACATGACACTAATTCTTATTTGACTACATGTACTTTAGGAGTCAGAGGAGGGGTATTTAGAGTGTAATTTTACTACCATGTTGAGGTTCAGGCCCAAATCCTAAAGAACCTCTCAAATCAAAATTTTAAACTTAGAAAAATATTAAACAGCAACAACCTGGACTTCTTCCTACAACTCCAAAGATTCAACCAGTTATAGTGCTGATCTTCAGCATGCACCGCAGAGCGGATGCCCATGTCTTCTGTTAGGGGAAAGATTCATTGGCTGGTGTTTATTTGGTCATTTATTCCCTCTCTGGGTAATCTTTGAGATGTTGCTGAAGATGGGTGTTTTAGCATATTCAGTAGCACTAGTAACTTTAAATTTTCTTCTTTCATCATATTTATTATCATTTAAATAATCTATTTTCTGCTTCATTTACTTTCCCATTCTATGGAAGAAGTACTGGAATCCTCAGGGTGTCTCCTAAACACTCAAAGCTTTTTATCTTCATTGCATTTTTTTTTTTAAATGTACTTGGCACCACAGACACTGGCTCCCATTACTTCACCTCCATTGCCGTGACACATGCTGGGATGCAGAAACAAACATACTGAAGAGTCCTCAGGTAAGAGACACTGTTGTTCCAGGAACTGTCCTAGGTGCTGAATACCCTGAGGCTCTGAAGACCCCTGAGCTCATGAAACATTCATTCCAGGGGAGACATGCAACAAACCCACTGCCAAGTGCTTCCTTATAATCTCTTACAGTGTCCATTTCTCTCCCTCCCTAACCTGCTAGCACTTTATTTAAATTTTAATTGTCTTCCTCTTTTACAATTAAAATGAGACCCTCACTAACCTCCCCATATCTTCTCTCGTCTTCAAATCTTTTTTTTAAGAAGTCTAAGAGCATTTATTTGAAATCAATAAGAATACCAATTGGGGACACACTAATTTAGGCAGAAGCCCAAACAGCGTTCCCTCTTCTAATCTATTCCTACACTTTAGTCAGAGATCTCATCAATATGTGTATCTGATCATGTCACTCCCCTACTTAAGGCCTTCAAGCACTTTCCATTGATCTTGGGATATAAACAAAAATCCTTTACAAGGCTCTGCATGGTCCAGCTCCCGCCTCATCCCGGAGATTTGCTCACCCTTGCTCTGGGCTCCAGCCACCCTGGACTCCATTTCGAGTCCCCCAGACTTCCTAGGCTCTGCTCTATGCTATGCTCATCCTCCTTTGCCTCCTTCCCCTCCCTCCATCCCATCTCGCCACACCTTCCTTCCTCTGCTTAACTCATCTTCATCTACAAATCTCAATTCATATGCTTCTTCCTCCCGGAAGCCATCCCTAGATCCCCAGACCAGGCGAGGTGCCCATTACATGCTCTCATGAAACCTTGTAAATTTCTCTTCATCATGGAAATTTTTTTAGTTGTGAAACGTAACATATCCATAGAAGCGTACAGAAAACCTAACCATCAAAGTTTAATCAATAACAATGATTCAAGTGCTGTAACCACCGTTGAGGTCAAGCAATAGAACATCACCAGGACTCCAAGGCCACCCCTGCTCAGCTCTCTCTGACCACAAACCCCTCCCTCCACTGGAGATCACTGCTTTCCTGACTTCATGGTCATAATTTCTTTACTTTCAGCTTAGAAATATATATTTATAGTTTATATATTTAATATCAACTTTATTAAATTTAATCAAAATATTAAGAAAAAAACATCAAATTTTATGTGAACATATCACTTTTATTAGTACATATACTAATTTTATATATAGTTACTAATTAATCCCCAGTTTCCCAGCAGTTCGTAGGTTCTATTTGCTCGCCTTGTCTTTCCCGGATCCTCTCAGCCCCTGGTGCACAGTAGGTCTTCAGGAGATATTTGGAGACAGAGTGAGTGAGATGATGCCCAGGAGGACCATACATAGGAGATGAGCTATCATGAAGAATGCTTTTCAGAAGGGGGGGCTATGAATCGGGGGTTAGGGCATCCACTGCGTAGGAGGAACTTCTACCCAGAAACTTCGAATAAATAAGAAAGGTGACTGAGTAAGCTCTATGGGGAAATAATTCTGTCTGTGCGTCTGTTTATGTGAGTGCTCATTTATCTATCTGTCTTTCCAACCATGTCATGTCATACACCTATTGAAATATACTAGAAAAATGGAGCATCGTAGAAGACCTGGGTGGGAAAATGATTACAGTCTTACATGCAGACATAAGTATTGGCCTCCATTCACGACCTATAGCAATAAACCCTGTCCCCGTCCGCAACTCAGACCAGAAGATGGTGAGAGAATAAACTGTGTCTCTGGGGTTTGATTCATGAGGGAGAAAAGCCATGGCAGGATCATGGAAACACATGAATTATTCACAATTCAAGCCGGGTAAGGAAAAAGAGGAGGGGGGAATGACCAGGAAACACACATCGTGAAAACGAAGCTCTCTAGGCCGGGGGTGGCAGTGGGAGCAGCCTAACATGGGGACCGAAAACAGGCACGACAGAGGAGGACAAGCACATTGCCCCTCAGACAGGTGAGCGAGAACCCCGGCAGGAGTGAGGGGGCTCTCGTCTTCTGACGCCAGGGCCCTGCACTCATCATTGACTTTAAAAGTAAACCCTGCTGTCCTGTGATTGCAAAGGAGGGGAAGGCACATTTGACTGGGGAGGCAGGCTGGAGGTGGAGAGGGGGAGTGGGGGCCGGCCGGGGGGTACCACCCTGGGGGAACCATTGCTCTGCCCCCTGGTTGCATGTGAGTGTGTTGGGGGGGTGCAGAGCTAAGGAGAAAAGATGAGACTTGCTCCTGAAAATAAAAGAGAGATTTTGGGTTGTGCTGAAGTGAGAGGGCCCCTTGTGAGTAAGAGACCCGGGAGGAAGGTGAAGCTGATTGTCAGAGTCCAGGTCGCATGGCCTCGCTGGGCCTCGGTTTCCCCAGTCTGTAAAAGGGGGGGCTGGACTGGCTGTTACTGAGTCCTGCTCAGTGTGGCCTGCGGCCTCAGGAAGTGTTCACGGAAAAGGTTGGGCTTCTCCTGGATCTCAAAGAAAGATCCTCAATACCCCAGTGAGGTTGTGGAAACCAGGGCCCACGGTATATAGTGCTCTCAAACCTCTGATGAGAGTGAAACAGGAATACCCTCCCTCCACTGAGGGGGTCCCTCCTCCAGGCAGGGAACCTCCTTCCTAAAAGGCGGCCCAGGCTCACACTCTACTGCCTCTGATGCTTTGTTGAAATGAAAATCCATTGCTTCCTGTTCCCACCTATCTCATTATGCCTTTAAAGTAGTTAAAAAAGCAACCGACCTATTTATACATCTACTTCCTTTATTTATTTGTAAACCTGTTCATCTCTGAGCCCCCAGCACAGGGCCAGGCTTGGGGAGGTGCCCTCCTGGAGCCAAGAGACTGAGGACGTTGTGGATCGGAGGTGTCCTAGTCAGCTACCATAATAAAAGGCCACAGACTGGGCGCTGGCTGATTCAGTGCCTGGCGAGGACTCCCTTCTTGGCTTATAGACGGCCTCATTCTTGCTGTGTCTGCCTGTGGTGGAGACAGAGGGAGCTCTGGTCTCTCCTTCTCTTATAAGGACACCAATTCTGTCAGATCTGGCTCCACGTCTAGGAACTCATTTACCCCTAATCACTTCTGTAAAGGCCGTATCTCCAAACACAGTCACTCAGGGGTTCTGCCCACTCCACCCTCGCTCTTGCCTAACTGTGACCTTGGCCGCCTCATTCCCCATCCAAGCCTCCAGTTCCTCTGCTTCCAGGCAGGGGGCAGGAGGGCCGTGAGGGTCCTCGCTGCCTCCCTTCCTTTCCTGGGTTTTATGGGATGACTAGGGTAATGCTTTCTAATTGCTCAGTGCTCCTTAGAGTGCAAGTTCTGTGAGTCAGGCTAGAGGATTCTTCTAATCTAGTTGCTTTCAGAGATTATTCATCCAGAAATGTAAATGAGCATTTAAATGAGCTCAGAGGCTGGGGAATGCAGGCCGGAGACTTCCAGGTCAGCTGGGTGGCTGAAGAGGGGCTAGGGCAGAGCGCTGGGGTTGCTTGGCAGATGGCCCCTGACCTGCATGCTATTTTGTTTGACCTCAGGCTCCTTAAGCTTCCCGCCATTTTTTTTGCTTCAGAGTTCCCCCAGACTCTTGCAAAATATATTTTATTAACTCACTAAGTGGCTGCCCCAGAAGAGTGCAGGCTGCTGCTACCTGCTAACAGTAAGAACCTTTGGTACTTAAAGGACAGAACCCTCTGCCGTTAGAGAGGGGTGTGGACCAGGAGCTCTAGGCCTAGGCCTTGTCCCTGGAGTACTGGCTCTGAGAAGGGCTGCTGGGGAAGCTGGCTTGATACAGGCAGCCATGAGAGTGTGTGTGTGTGAGTGTGTGTGTGTCACAAGCACTCATCCATGAGGCCAGCCTGCACAAAGACAGTGAAATTGTGACATCCATGCTCTTGGCTTTGACACCTGACAGAAAGGACATGGTTTAAATGTCACAGCAAGGGCCTGTGACAAGGGAAGTTAGGGAAGCAGATGTCTCCACACTTGACTGCACTGTAGGAGCTGCTGGGCTCACGACCCCGGGTGCCACACGTTAGTGAATTGATTTTCTAATTTGGAATTATTTTTAGGAGGAGTAAAAGAGTCTATGGTAAAAATCCATATATATTTATTCTTTTACTCTACATCCACCTATTAAATAATTAATTGGTCCAAGACACTGCTAAGCAACATGAAGGACAAAAATTGTTAGACCAATGATCATTGCTATCAGTGCTCCCATGAAGTAGATAGGAATCATGAGTCCCATTGTGCAGAACAAGAAACTGGGATTTTACATACCTATCCAAAGTTTCACAGCCAAAGTATTATTTATGAGGTGTTAGGAGGCAAACTTAGCTCTTTTTTTTTTTTTTTTTATATGTCTTTATTGATTTCAGAGAGAGGAAGGGAGAGGGAGAGAGAGATAGAAACATCTATGATGAGAGTCATTGATCAGCTGCCTCCTGCATGCCCCCCACTGGGGACGGAGCCCGAAACCCAGGCATGCGCCCTGACTGGGAATCTAACCATGATCTCCTGGATCTTAGGTCGATGCTCAACGTTTGAGCCATGCCAGCGGGGGGGCAAACTTAGCTCTTCTGGCTCCAAGTCAGATATTCCAAGAAGGTGCCAATTAAGTAAAGGCATGATGACAGACCATAGGTCACAGCACATGGAAGAGCAGGTGTGGACCATGAGTGATGGGTAACTGCTGTCGTTCTGGGGAGGGATCTGGAACAGTTCCATAGAGGAGGTGACATTGGGCCTGGAGGGATGGGGAACATTTGTACCATTGGAAGGAAAAGTGGAGGCAGAGGAAGGGCAAACAGAGGGTGGGTGCACACAGCAGACAGTCTGGCTTGGCTGGAGCAGTGCATCTCCACCCTGGCTGGGTTTCAGTATCATCTGAGTAGCTTTTCAAATGACCAGCACCA
This sequence comes from Miniopterus schreibersii, assembly GCF_964146895.1. Taxonomy (NCBI): domain Eukaryota; kingdom Metazoa; phylum Chordata; class Mammalia; order Chiroptera; family Miniopteridae; genus Miniopterus; species Miniopterus schreibersii. The sequence goes on along the minus strand of NC_138119.1, from coordinate 17,759,395 downwards.
TGACCCCATGTCCAGCTATTCTGGTTTAATTGGTCTTAGTCATTGGTCTCATCACTGATGTTTAACAAAAGCTCCCTGGGTGATTCTGTTGTGCAGCTTGGATTGGGACCCACTGGCGCTGGGGAAGGACTGAGGGTTCCAAACTGAGCTCTCGGGAGCACCAGGTTCAGCATAAACAGGGTCTGCACAAAGGTAGTGACAGTGAGCAGAGAGGAAGAGATGGGTGAGCAGAGTTCTTTGGAAGGCAGAGCCTCTAAGACGTTGTCCATGAGAGTGTACAACTCATGATGACTAAGACCGGAGCCTGGGCACCATTCACAAGAGTGAAAGCTACAGCATGGAAAACAACGTGTTTGTGGGGGGGGGAATGTGGGGAGAAGAATGGTTTTGTATTTAGGCATCTCGAGCTTAAGGGTAATAATTTTGGGGCCATCCGGCAGGAATGCTCGGCTGAAGTCCTTTGAGTGTGAAGCTCGGGTGAAGAACCAGGAACGGAGAATCACCTCCGATGAAATGGTAGTTGAGGCCGAGGCTGAGCATGAGCTCAGAGAGAGGGGAGCAGAGGGCTCACGAAGGAACGCGACATGTGGGAAGCAGAAGGACAAAGAGAAGCTTGCAAACAATTTCTAAATGGAGAATTGTTCCGTTAGCATTAGCCAATGTCTGGGTGGGATGGGGTGATGGGCAGAGCAGTCATTTTTCATGGGCCTGCCTCCCTGCAACTTGGAAATTGATCGGCCGAGTCGATAGCTCCCTGCTCAGACTCGAAGCCCTGGCTGGTACGTGTGCAGAAGTAGGGCAGTTGCTGCCCAGCTCTCTCACCAGAAACTCAGCCTGCTCAGGTGCTGGGCAGGGCAGCTGAGCTCATTTTGTCACCATCCTTGGCCTCTAAGCTCCAGTAGCGTGAAAGAGGAACCAACGTCAGACATGCAAGGGTTATGGATTCACCCATCGCAAAGAGGTCCTTTATTCTGAGCCATCCCAAAGAGGAATTCCTGGTCTCCGGGCGGAGGCAATTCCATGAGCCCTTGCTGGTTTAAGGGGGTCCCAGGAGAGCATTTCTTGCGACATCCCAGCATCACCCTTTGGGACCAACTTAGTCCCTGAGAGGAACCGTGAGGGTTTTCCTGAGAACCACTCTTTGAGGATCCCAAGATGAATGAACCCTGGCTGCAGAGGTGTGGGGGGCAATAATCGGGAGCAGTCCAATTTTGGCCATCGACTCTGCCCTGGGATCCCTTTGGGGGCTGCCTTCCCCACTGCCGAGCAGGGAAAGGGACCTGGGAAGGGGTGGCAGGCACGTGGGCAGGCGGTCTGGGGCAGGCAGTCTCAGATGCTCTTCCCAGGCTGAGCCGTAGACTCCGGCCTCTCACCTTGCACACTACCCGCTGCCCGGCTGTCTCAGTTTATTGGCTCCTGAGGCTCCTGGCTTAGGCAGAGTAATTACAGTTGAGGTCCTGATGAATTGGGGGCCAGTAATTAAAGCGCCTATTGATTTTCTACTTAGAAGTTCCCTGTAGATGGAAACAAAAGTGGGAAAGGAGAAAGATAAACAATCTGGGCAAGGTATTTCCAAGGGGATTGTTCTGTGTGCATTAGCCGGGCCTGGCCGTCACTGAGGAGGGGCTGTGAGGTGGTCATCTGTCACTGCCCCATCCATCTAGAATTTGAGAATTGACTGGCTAGTCAATATACTTCTGGGGCGTAGGGCCAGCACAGTAAGGGGAAGGGCGGCTGTCTCTGCAGAGTTCATCCTTAGTTCTGCAAGCCTGAGTCTGCCTTCTTTGGCTGCTTCATTTGGCTTATTTTAACTGTGAATTGAAGCCAATTGCCTCGTTTATGTCATCTGCCTTCATCAGGCCACAATGGACTTTCTGTCACTAGACATTTGGCTTCTGAGACCAGATAGAGAAAAGTGTGGGCACAGGAGAGGGCGTGATGGGGGAAGGTCAGAGAGTGTGGGCCTGGGAGGGGGAGTGATGGGGGAAGGTCAGAGAGTGTGGGCTTGGGAGGGGCGTGATGGGGGAAGGTCAGAGAGTGTGGGCACAGGAGAGGGCGTGATGGGGGAAGGTCAGAGAGTGTAGGCCTGGGAGGGGGAGTGATGGGGGAAGGTCAGAGAGTGTGGGCTTGGGAGGGGCGTGATGGGGGAAGGTCAGAGAGTGTGGGCTTGGGAGGGGCGTGATGGGGGAAGGTCAGAGAGTGTGGGCTTGGGAAGGGGAGTGATGGGGGAAGGTCAGAGAGTGTGGGCACAGGAGAGGGCGTGATGGGGGAAGGTCAGAGAGTGTGGGCTTGGGAGGGGCATGATGGGGGAAGGTGGCCAAGAAGGGCTGAGGGCAAGCAGAGGGAGCTGGAAAGAGAAAGGACACAGAGGGTCCTACAGGCCGATCAGGGCTGAAGAGTGGGGAGGGTTTCCAAGAGAGGGCAAAGTCATTAAAGAGAAGCAACTGAACAAGCAGAGGACACGGCAGAATCCAGGGGAGAGTGGGAGCAAGGAAGAAAGGAGGCCAAGAGGGAAGGGGGGCGAGCAGGCAAATGAAACGGGAAGAGGGTTTTGAGTAGAAACATAAAACACATTTGAGTCTTATTTAAAGATTGCCCAAGTTATTTTGGTGCATTTAACTCTTAATTCATCTTCCTTTCACTGAGCTAATGTGAAGTGTGAAAGAAAAACTAATGAGAAGAGGGCCTAACGGGCAATTTTATTTTCACCAGCTCCAGGAGCTCGCTCCTCCTTCGCTCACGCTGGGTCACTTGATGGAGATGATCCTTTTGTTTCTCAGAGAACAGCAGCTCTCTCCTTTTACCCGCCTTCACTGCTGCAGCTGGTTGGGCTGCTTAGTGATCTCGAAGTTAGATTAAAAGCTGGGTTTCGATAATGATTGAAGCTGAGCAAAGAGAAGCGTGTTAGCATAATGCATGTTGGAACACAATTACCCATTATCCCAGTCTGGGCAGACAATAGGGGCACTGGGGGTGCTGAGTTGTGGAGAAGTAAGTGGGCTGTTACTTGTTATAAGTTGGATTTTTAAAAAAATTCTATAGAAATACTGAATGGATTTATTCAGCTTATTCAACCCCAATGCATAATGTGCTTGCATCTGGGGAAAAAAACCTCTTTTGCAAGTGTGCCCAATAAATGGCCAAAGGCAGGGTGGGGGCGAGCATGTTGTGATTGTGTCAAGTAGCTGCTGGGTGTAGATGGTCGTACAGTGCGCTGCTCGTAGGAAACCCAGGTCCTGCCCTCACAATGCTTAGAGGACTAGAGGGTGTGGCTCTCACATGTAACTACAGTTTGTCTGGCTCATATCTTAATGGCTCCCTAGTCTGCAGAACAAAGTTGAGGTCCTAAGCCTCATGGGAAAGACTTCGGTCAGATTGATCCCAGCATCATCCCCCCAATTCCTCAAGGCCCCTTTGCACCAGCCCACCAGGTCCTGACCATCCTCCTGTGTTCCCCACCTCAGCTAGGGGTACCACCCCCACCCAGTTCCCCCAGCCCAAAGTCCATAGACATGGAGGATTTCCCCCTGATCCTCCCAATTCAATGGGTCACCAGGCCTGGTCATGTCACCTGGTCACTCGGCGACCCTGTTCCCTCCTTCCCATCTTTACAACCCAGCCTGAGTTCAGGCCCACAGCACCTCTTCCTTGGACTCTTGGGTTATTGCAGTGACCTCCCCACTGGTCTCATATCATCCCAATCTGACTTCCAGGCTGTCCTTGGGGCAGTTTATCCAAAACGAACATCTGACAAAGTCATTCTCAGTTTTTTAATGACTTCTCACTTTTTGCATCTGTGTGAGCTTGGGCAAGGCAGGCAAGTTCTCTAAGCCTAAGATTTCTCATCTGCAAAATGGGAGTCATAATGGTTGTTTGGGGTGGGGGGGTGTCATTATGAGAAGTAGATGAGTTAATGTGAGCACAAGGCCTGGCACAGACAGTTCCTATAGTGGGGTGGGGTGAGGTGGTGATGGTAAGAGAAAGGGGAGGTGGCTTTTACTGTTATTACAGAGGAAAGGACCCACATTTATAGCTACAGCTTTGACTTTCCCCTTGAGCTAGATTTAGGTGTGTGTGTGTGTGTGTGTGTGTGTGTGTGTGTGTGTAACTGGCCACACAGCGTTTTTCACTTGGATGTCTAATGAACAACTATCTCAAAACAAAGTCCTTGTATTCTGCTTCCTAAACATGTCTGCCCTCTGTCTGTCCCAGCTCAGTAAATGACGGCTCCTTCCAGCAGCTCAGAACAAAATCCTTTACTCTCATCCTCCAGATCCAGTCCCTCTGTAAGTCCCACTGTCTGTATCTTCCGAATCTATCCAGAACCCAGCCCCTCTCGCCACCTCCGCCACTCAGCCCCTGGTCCCAGCCACTGTCTTCCTGCCTGGGTCACTGCAGGGCCACCCCGCAGCCTTCCTGCCCCCGTCTCTGCCCTTTATACTGTGCTCTCTTCACAGCTGCCACAGGGCTGCTTTTACGACAGAGTGTGGATCACTCCTCTGCCCCCAGACCTTCCAGTGGGGCCATTTCAAAGCACTTCTCAATCTGATCTCCCACGTTCTGTGACACTAACTTTATCTCCTACAGCCCTGGCCTTCTGCTCACTCTGCTCCAGCCAGACTGGCCTCCCTCCTGTCTCTCAAATGTGGCAGGAGGCTCCTGCTTGCGGCTTTGGCACTGGCCATTTCTCCCTCGCTCTCTCATCTTCAAGTCTGGCTCAAATGACAGCTTCTCTGTGATGCCTGCCCTGGTGGCCTTATATAAATTGTACACCCTTCCCTCCCTATCACTCCCAATCTCCCCTACTTGGGTCTCTTTTCCACACACCACTTAGCATGTACATAATCTACTATAATAAATCTATGTATGTTTTTATTATGTTTTTAAAAGTCTATCTCCTCCCAGTAGAGTATAAGTTCCATGAGAGCGTTGATCTTTGTGTCATTTGTCACTATTTTATTCAGCATATAGAATAGTGCCTAGCACATAGTAGATGCTCAACAAATGTTGTTGACTGAGTCTTTTGCCATTTGCACCACCCTCCAGCACCAGTATTCTATCCCAAGGAGCTCTTCTTCATGCACTTCAGGGCCTTGGTTTATATCTATTTCTCTGCAAGTTCCATTTCCCCTCCAGGGCTGGCTACAGCACTAGATAAGTGCTTATATAAATATTATTGATTCATTGGCTATAAGTAACTTATACAATTACAGATGCAAATAGCATTTTCTTTCACAGAGTTCCTTCAAAATGGCCAAGGTTCCATTTGTCCCAAATGGTTGGCTGGCAGCTGAAATGCTCCCCTCTTAGGGGTGAAAGTGAGCCCCCGGTTCATTCCCCATCAACTCCACCATTCATTTTTCTGTTGGTGCTACAGCAGGAGATCTTGAAACCTGGGGAAAGCCAATGTCAGAAGGTGGCCATCAATCTCTGAGTGCTGAGGCATGTCCTTTTATTCGTAGCAGTGGATCCCTTCATCACCGCCCCCCCATAGGATGCAAGAGATGGAGAAGGGGAGGGGAAGGCTAACCCACTCACCAAGGTCAGATAGATCACCTTTGCTGGAGAGCCAAATAAGCAGAGGGCAGCCACAGAGCTACGTCTCTGTAGCCTGAGACCATCCCATGGAAGGCCTTCAGTCCCGGGGTGCAGTAATTATAGTTTATTTGGTGGGGAATAGGGACACTGGAGGATCACCCTCACTACTCCTTCTCCCCCATGGCTCAGGAGAGGCTTCACTGTCCTGCCCAGGACTAGGAAGTCATCCTGGGTCCCTCCCTATCTCTATTCACTCACCACGCTCTACAGAATCTATCCACTTCTTTCTCTCTCCTGCCACTGCTCTAGGCCTGGAAACCATTCTTTCCTGGACAATTGCAGTAACCTCCACGAGCTTCCAGTGGCTGCTCTTGCCATCCTCCAATCCAGTCATTCTAATGAAGTTTTATTTATTTTTAGCAGAGCCTGAGTGATCTTTGAACAATGCAAACCTGGCCATACATTTTTCCTCCTAAATGCATCAGTAGGTTCCCATGGTCTTTAGGATAATCCGCTAAATCTTTAATGTGGCTTCAAAGACCCACCATGCAATCTCAACCCAAACCTGTCTCCTTCTCACTTTGTACAAGAGCGAAATGCAAGAATGTCCTGTCACCTGAAAACCACTGAGCTCACTGAATAGCAAGCAGACTACTTAGCCCCTGGGACATGTGCTAGTCAGGGTTCCCCAGAGAAACAGAAACTGTCTGTCTATCAAGAATATTTATTATAGGAACTGACTCACATGACTTTGGAGGCTGGCTGCACCCACATTGCAGAGCTGCCATGAGCACTGCATGAGATAACATGTTTGAAAGGCCTGAAGCCTGGTGCCTGGCTCCTTGGAGACCCTCACATCATGATCCATGGCTAGGAACCCCCAAATGTGAGAAAAAACATAAAGTGATAGACTATACTCTGGCAAGGAACAGCTATTCAATGAGGGGAATTCAGCTTTCTTTCCTACTCTTAAAAACCAGGGATTTGCATTTTACTCCTAAAAACTAAGAACACAACAAAAAGTAGTTAATTAAAGGTGGTAGTTAACTGGGATTTTACTTTTCATTCTTTCCTAATTGTAACAGGGAAGTTTCGTGGTTCGGAGAAAGGGAGGAAGCTCTAGGGTGAGGTCATTACTCTTTCCTTCTAACCTGGGCCAGTACAGGGAAGGTGCTGCCAGGAGAGCCCGTCCTTCCAGTGGGAGCTGAAGGGAGAGAGGGTGGAGGTGGAGCTGCCTCCAGGCCAAGGCAATTCTCACCTGGAGCCCGGGGCAGGGGCCTGTGGCTCTCTGCCTCTGTCTGAGATGGACTTTCCAAATTACTGACTCTCAGGAAATAAAAAAATAACAAGTTATGCTCTGCTAGTACTTTCCCATCATTGCCACATTAAACAAAATGGGAAATTATACCTGAGTTAAAAAGAAAACATGTAGGGCTCTTTGTACCTGTTCTTAGTCATTCAAAATGTGTTTCTGAAGTGCTAGATGTATAGTTAATTGCACAGTTAATTCATTACATAGCACTATTTTTTCCTTTATAAAACACCAAACGAAAGCAAACCCAACCAATTACTTGAAGTCTTAGAGATATCACAAAAAGAAGGACTTAATTTAGTAAATAATTTTAACTTAAGTAACTATTTACTGAGAGAGAGTTTGCTGAGTGCCTCGGGAGACTGCTTGCTACTGGCCTCATAATAAACCTCCCATGTAATTCCTGATTAATGGCTTACCCAAGCAACATTTTATTCACTTAGAACAAGTTGGGTTTTAAAAAGAGATTCTAAAATGTCAGTGAAGAGACCTTAGCAGCAATTCTTGGTCTTTTTCAGGGCTGTGAACAAAAGGGTGGAGAGGGGTCCCTAACTCCCCATATCTCAGTGTTTTTTCATAAGTTATGACTATTGTTCTGAACCATGGGTACAGACAAGCTCACCCCCCTGTTTTATTATTTTACTGTTGTTTGCTACATACTACGAGATGTCATGCACGTAGTAGGCATTCAAATAAATATCAGATAAATGAATATAGAAATACTAGCTGCAGCATTTAAAAAAATATACTTGTCTGCCAAATATAGACTAATAGCATTCAGAGGGCTTTTTTTCTTTTTCTTTTTTTTTTTTAAAGGCAAGAAAATTAATGTATCTTGGAAATGAAAGGAAAATGGCTAACTGAGCCAGTGATTTTCAGCTTGTTTGGAATTGCAACCTGGACTTTTGATAGTGTTCCCACAATGCTCCTGAGTATATGTTTATTTTTGAAATTAACATGAGCCAAAACAGTGGTTCAAGAATTTTGTGTAAACCAGAACTACACTGAAGTATTAGAAAAGTCACATTTAGGGGTTATTGCGCCAGTTTTTAAGCATCCCGAGGCCTCAGATGGCAGGCGGGGAGCGATACTAGTGAGTTCAAGCCGGCAGGAGCTCCTCACTACAGTCACCTGTTCCACAGTCATAGGACTGTTGATCAGTGACAGATTCCTTATCTCCTTTCTTTGTTCCTTCCTTTATGCCCTTATTAATATTTTTGTGCAGCTATATGTGTCTGTGCTTTAGGCTAAGTGTTATTACAAATGCCCAAAAAGTTAAAAACAACTTGAAAGTTTATAAAGTAAAACAGTTACAGTTAGCTAAGGCGAATTTATTATTGAAGAAAAAAATACTTTAATAAATTTAGCGCAGCCTAAGCATACCGGGTTTATAAAGCCTACAGCAGTGGATGGCGTGTCCTGGGCCTTCGTGTTTGCTCACGGCTCACTCATGGACTCACCCAGAGCAGAGCAGCTTTCGGCCCTGCAAGCTCCTCTCACGGTACGTGCTTTATACAGCTGTACCATTTTTTACCTTACAAGTTGTATTTTTATGGTACCTTTTCTATGTTTAGAGAAGTTTAGATACACAAATACTTACCACTGTGTTATAATTGCCTACAGTATGCAGTATAGGAACATGCTGTGCAGGCTGGCAGCCCGGGAGCAGCAGGCTAGACCACGCAGCCTGGGTGTGGAGTGGGCTGTTCCATCCAGGTTTGTGTAAGCGCACCCGATGATGTTCACACAGTGACAAAATCTCCTACCTGCGCATTTCTCAGAGTGTGTCCGCATTGTTAAGCAATGCTTGAGTGCTCTCCTGCTGGCTTCTGAGTGGTGCAAGGAGGAAAGAATGACAGTAAGGCCTTCACCTATGGAATAGACAACCTGCAAGCCCTGAGGGGCGGATAGCCAAAAAAAAAAAAAAAAAAGGGGGATCTTGAGGATTAATCTTTAAAAACAGCTCAGTTTTACCTGGAAAGGTTCCTGGGGGTGACTGTCCATTCTCTTGGCTTATTTGAAGGGCTGTGTATGTAGAAGGGGCATTAAACTTGACCTGTGTGGCCCTAAGGTACTTGAACCTGGAGCTATGAGGGGAAGAGCCACAGAGAATGAGACTGCCGCTCAGGGTAAGAAAGAAGTGTCTGAATAGCCCAGAGAATGGGTTCTCGTTCTAACTGTTCAAGCAAGGACACGCATGCAGTGCAGTGATACCGTGGAAGAGCTAAACCAGGTGTAGCCAGGTGATGGCCAGGTGATCGAGGCGAGGGCAGAGGAGCCCTCTGGTCCTTACCACACGGTTTAAAGGTGTCTTACCTCTTCCCTGGATATTCTGGGCTTGTTAATGATCTTCTTAATGGATGGTGCCCAGGACTGAACATGGTATTCCAGAACCAGTGTGGAGTGTCGAGTAGGGCCATGACACCCTTCGGTTTGTACCCCATAGTTTGTTGATATAGCCCATATCAACTCCTCCTTTGCATCCAAATACACCATTCTCATGTTTGATACTGAATTTGAAGTCAACCAAATCCCTGTGATTTCCTTATCTAAACTGCGACCAAGGTAGATATTTAATATGTTGACTTTATAGAACAGATTTTTATTTTTATTTATTTATTTATTTCATTAAAAAAAATATTTTTGTTTAAAATATTACAAATGTCCCTTTATCTCCCCAATGACCCATTCTACCCCATCCCACCCCCCTTCCCAGTCCCTCTCCCCACCATTGTCTGTGTCCTTGGGTTGTGCATATATGCATATAAATTCTTTGGTTACTTCCTCCCCCTCCACCCACCTGCCTTCCTCCACCCCTCTGACATTTGTCAGTCTGATCTGTGCTTCCATGTCATTGAATCAGCTCTGGTTGGCTGGTCGCTCCAGGCCCGCCCCTCAGTCTACTGTGCGGACACCAATCCCAGCCTCCCCTGGTCCGTCCGCCCAGTGCATCCTGGGAAGGTGGGACGCAGTTCCGCCCTCAGACTCAAAAACGCACAAAGCAACACACAGGCAGAGTCCGCCCCGCAAGGTCCCGCAGCCCACGCACCAAGGCACCCAGCCGGAGGGCACCCAAAGTCAGCTCCCCGCAGCTCCCCACACCGCTGGTCTCAGCAAAGCTGGGGCGGCCCCCCGCGCCACCACGGCGCCCCTCAGGGCTGGCCACAGGTCCCAGCCTCCCGGCACCGGGAGCTCAGGGCGGGAGGGCTCCTCCCCTCCGCCGCGCCCCCCAGGTTCAGTGCTCTCTGGGGCTCAACACACTGCCTTCCAGGGAGGCAGAGGGTCCCTGTGTGCGGCTGCTCAGCGCAGTCCTCTGGTCCCTTACTACTCGGGTGCCACACTCTGTGGGACAGCCTTCCCTATGGTTGGCACCCTGAACATTAGATGCCAGTTGTGGCCGCCATTAGAAGCTTTATTTCCTACGAAGGCGCCGACCCCTCCTCGTGGGCTCACGGTGCCCCTGGGGCCCTCTGCCCTGTGCACGGGGCGCTCCTTCCCCTCTCCTCCGCTCCGGGTGAGGGATCCCCGTTTTTGGATGCCGTCCACACTCCTGAGGGGAGGGAGCTCTGCAGCCTCCAAGCCTCGGAGCTCGGAGCCCAGCACAGGCTTCAGGGGGACTCCCCCTTTCTACACGGCCCCCCTCTCACCGGACTCCGTGATGTTTCTTCAGTGCTCCCCACTCGCACTTCGGCCACTCAGGTATGTTTCTCTGGTTTTTCCAAGCTGGTTTTGTAGGATTTTAGGAGTAAATCGAGTCTGTGGCTGGGAGCGGGGGCGTTCTGCTGCTTCTCTCAGGGCCGCCATCTTCCCTCCTTCTATAGAACGGATTTTTAAAAAATCAGAACATTATACTGTACAGTTTATCTCATTAGTTTCAAACTATGATGCATTGGCTTGCAAGGGCGGATTGGGTAATTTCCCCCCCCCATGTCTTGGCCATCTTGAATAATGCTGCTATGAACATAGGAGTGCATATATCTTTGCAAGGAAATGTTTTTGAGTTTTTTTTTGGGTAGATACCCAGAAGATGGGTTGCTGGGTCATATGGTAACTCTATTCTTACTTTTTTTTTTGAGAAACCACCAAGCTGTTTGCCGTAGTGGCCGTGCCAGTCTACATTCCCACCTGCAGTGAATGAGGGTGCCCTTTCTCCACAACGTCTCCAACACCTGTTATTATTTGTCCTGTTGATAACAGCCATTCTAACAGGTGTGAGGTGGTATCTCATGGTAGTTTCAATTTGCATTTCTCTAATAGCTAGTGAGGTCGAACATCTTTTCATATATCTGTTGGCTGTTTGTTTATTTTCTTGGGAGAAGTGTTTGCCCAGGTCCGCTGCCCATTTTTTAATTGGATTGTTTATTTGGTGTTAAGTTGTATGAGTTCTTTATATATTTTGGATATTAACCCCTTGTCAGAGCTAATGTTTGCAAATACCACCTCCCATTTGGTTGGTCGCCTTTTTGTTTTGTTGTTGGTTTCTTTTGCTGTGCAGAAGCCTTTTAGTTTGATATAGTCCCATTCATTTATTTTTGCCTTTACTTACCTTGCCTTTGGGGTCAAATTGATAAAATGTTCTCTGTGACCAAGGTCCATAAGTTTAGCACCTATGTTTTCTTCTATGTACTTTATTGTTTCAGATCTTATATTTATGTCTTTGATCCATTTTGAATTCATTTTTATACACGGGGACAAAATGTAATCTAGTTTCATTCTTTTGCATGTGGCTTTCCAATTTTCCCAGCACCATTTATTGAAGAGGCTTTCTTTTCTCCATTGTGTGTTTTTGGCTTCTTTGTCAAAAATTACTTGCCCATGTACATGTGGCTTTATTTCTGGGCTCTCAATTCTGTTCCGTTGGTCTGTGTGTCTGTTTTTCTGCCAATACCATGCTATTTTGATTATTGTAGCTCTGTAGTGTAATTTGAAGTCAGCTAGTGTGATACCTCCAGCTTTTTTTTTTTTTTCTCGGGATTGCTTTGGCTATTTGGGGTCATTTGTATGGGGTCCATGCAAATCTGATGATTTTTTGTTCTATTTATTTAAAAAATGACATTGGAATTTTGATGGGGATTGCATTAAATCTGTATATTGCTTTGAGTACTATGGCCATTTTATCTATGTTGGATCTTCCAATCCATAAACACAGAATATCTTCCCATTTCATTGTGTCTTTTTCAATCTCTTTTAATAATGCTTTGTAGTTTTCAGTATATATGTCCTTCACATCCTTTACTAAGTTTATTCCTAGGTATTTTATTCTTTTGGTTGCAATTGCAAAATAAATGGTTTTATTCATTTCTACTTCTGAAGTTTCATTGTTAGTATACAGGAAATAGGTGGATTTTTGCACATTGATTTTTGTATCCTGCACCTTTACTGTATTTGTTTATTGTTTCTAATAGTTTTTTGGTGGGAAGCAGGTAATTTGAATGCTGATTCCATCTCCTAAGACAATAAATGCTCCACCTTTTGTGTCTTGATTGGACCTGCTTTTTCTTTCCAAAGTTGACAAGCTATCTCTTTACCCTTCTAGAATTTAGATCAGTCTTCAGTGGACAGAATATTTTTACATTAAATTCCATCATTTCTAGAAAAAATGTAGCTTCTAGACCAAAGTGGTTCACTAATGATTTTAAAAACATTTTTGGCAAACAAACAAACAAAAAACCCCACCAACCTAAAATTAAATTCAGAATGTTTTCAATTTTGTTCTAGAATTTGGGAATCTACACTAGCTGAGTTCAAGAGTGTGTTGGGACTCCCCAAGTTTTCTCTGTGCTGGGGTGTGGCCTGGGTTTTGGGCTGTAGTGGGATCACCCTCTTTCCAGGTGCAGGAGACTGAGCTCCAGCCCCACCTTCTTCATGTTCTTTGTGTTTCTGTTTCACCTTGTTGAGGAAATAAAACGCCTTTTGGTCCCCTCACCTTCCTCCCTTTCCCAGACATACTGCACGGGAACCTAAGGGAAATTATCCAATAGTGAAGGGCGCATTGATAAGCCTCTGTGGCTTCTGTGAAGGCACAAATCATCTGAATGACAGGTTTGCATGTAAACAGCTGCAGCTCATGAAAATAATTTTTAATCGACTTGAAAGGCATATTCTCCAAAGGAAATCCAGTCCCCTCCAGGTGTGTGGAAGCTCTTTGAAAAAGGAGCTGGTACAGCAAAAATACAGCCATTATGAGATGCTACAGCTTGCAACCCTTTTCCTTCCTTCCCGCTGCACCACCCTCCCCCTCCTCCCATTTGTGAACTTATCTCTGGAGGGCTTTTGGCTGGAGAGGGAGGCAACAGGAGTTAGGAGAATGACATTCTCTCTTTCCCTGCAGATCAAGGCAGAGTTTTATCCATTGGGCACTGCTTGACTTTCCACTAAATGTCTATCTAATCTTGTTTCCCATGTTTTTATTTAAGACCTTCCTTCTCTAGGCAGACTGGTTTCCCCATGGTCTCTCCTTTTCAAGCCAACTCTGCCGACCCAAATCCCGTGGGCCCAACTTCTGCACTGCCTGGCACAGACCAACCCTTGTCTAGAGGCATCCTGCTGTTTCATGTTATAGTATAAAGGAATTTAAAATAAAAACTTTTATTGTGGTAAAATAGATGCAACATTTAATCTGATCTTTTAACCATTTTCCACCACCGTGTCCTGTGATAGTAGCACATTCACAATGTTGTGCAGCCTCACCACTAACCATCTCTGGAATGCTTTCACCATCCCCAACTGAAACCATACCCATTCAACACAACCCCCTGTTCCCCTGCCCTAAATTTTAATTATATAAATAGTAGAAATAGAATTGTAAAAAATAATACAAATAAGGTAAAGTCCTCTTTGATTGTCACTACCAATACCTCCCGTAGAGTTGATGACTGCACATATATATATTTATATAAAATAAAATTTTGTATGTAGCTTTTACACAAATGATACATACATAAATATATATCAAATATCATATTGTGAATATTTATAATGACATCCTGTCATTGTACTGATACTTGCTATTTTCAGTCAACCACATATCTTGGAGATCATTCCCTGTGGGTACCTAGAAACCTACCTTCATTATTTTTAAGTGCTATGTAGGTTCATAGTTGCACCATAATTAGCTATCCCCCTGTGTACTCGTTTCCATATATTTTTGTCACATATGATGCTGCAGTGAGCATGAGCATTAAACAAATGTATGTGTTTCTCAAGAGTAAATACTTGGACGTAACAGCCAGGTCACAGGGTATGCATAGCTTTAGTTTTCATAGGAGCAAATGCTTTATCTTCCAAAGTGGCTAGACCAGTTCATGCATCAACCAACAGTATACAAAAGCATTGGCTTCCACCTTCCTCAGCCCTCGATGCCAATAATAGAAAAATTTATCCTGTGGTGACTTTCTTCCAGGCTCGGTTTCAAATGCTTTTATGTGTATGAAATCATTAATGCTTACAACAAACCAAGGAAGTAGCTATTAACATTATCCCCCCCACCCCCCACCCTTTATAAGCCCAGAGAAGTTGAGAGTCTTGTTCTGGGCACACACTGGCAAGCGGTAAAGCCAAGATTTAGATCCCGGTAGCCTGACTTCTAAGTAGGTGCCCTTACACAGTATGCAGTTTTCCCAGGTTGCTGCCCTTCTGATGGGTTAAATGTGGTGCTTTAATTTTCCTTCCTTGATTGACAGTTGGGGGGGCATATTTTCATGTTTATTGTCCATCTGTATTTTCTTTTGTTATGTATTGCCTGTTCATATCTTTTGCTCTTTTTTCCCCCCTGTTGGCTGGTATATTGATTTGTAGTTTAAGAAATGGTTCTGTCTGACTTCTGTGGTGAAGGATCATTATTTATACCTTAATTAAAATGTACAGCCAAGTGTTAATTGAGTCTAGACTTTACCCTAGCTCTGCAAGTCAGGATATAGGATATTCAAATATTTTTGTAGATATTCAAGAAATTTTCATACCGACATGAATAGTCATTCATTCATCTATTGACTAACTTTTAATTGAATGATTCTCTGAACCAAGTACTGTGCAAAGGAACTTTACAGACCACAGAAGGGCTAGTAGAGACCTTACTCAAAACAAAGAACTATTAACCTTTACAGTAAATTGATCTATAATGAATGCATTGCTTGCTAATTGTTTTCACCTGCTTTTCCCAACAACCCTCTCTACTAAAAATACGTAGACTATCAATTAACCAACATAAGAATCTGCCAATGTAAATATTCTTAAAGTTTATATAGTATTAACCTTCTGGAGAGGAAACTACTCTCAGAGAATGTCTATTTTAATCTCCCCTCCCTCTTTTCCTTCCTTTTCACTTGTTTAGTTTTTTCCCCCTGGAATGTCAAAATATGGTGCTCTGTGTCGAACAGATGCTAAGAATCATGGATGAGTATTTTGGACTGCTACATTTGAACAGGAAACTGTCTGTGGTGGCAAACTGAAAACTTTAGATTAAAAAATTTATTTACTTTTATTGAAGTAACATATGCTAATAACGTTATGTAAGTTTCCGGTGTACAACATAATGCGTTATCGGTATTACCCTATTGTGTGCTCACCACGGAAAGCCTAGTTTCCACTTGTTACCACATATGTGACCCCCTTGACCCATGTTGCCTTCCTCTCCCCCCCCCCCCCCCCCGTTGTCTGTGCTAAGAGAAAGAAGTCGGACGGGAAAGGACAGAAAGCTACGATTCCAGTCATAGGAGGGAGATAAAACAAAAAAGGAACAAACGAATTTGCAAAACAAAACAGAAACAAACTCAGAGATCCAGACAGTGGAATGGGGATAGTTTTAAATGCAAGCAGGTCCAAAAGATTTTGTGTGCTTGTGTGGCAAGCACATTTTTATTCTGAGCAGAAAAGAAATCTACCTCCTCATTTGGTATTGATCCAGAACAGCCTGACATGCAGAGCATTCCACAGCTTCAGATGTTTTCCTCTGTGCTTTGGGCAGGTGCACCCCTGTGAAAGGGAAGGTCTCGAGGAACTGTGGGCGGACCCTGCCGTTCAGATAGAACACTTTCTCCCCTGAAGCTCTTTCCTGTCACCGCTCTGCACGCACACACCGGCTGTGCCGGGAGGTAGCGCTGATGTGATGGTTGATGGGAGTGCATATGTGACCCTTTCCCTCATTTCAGCATGAGGTAACCAGCGGCTGCCCCTTCCACCCTCCTGCCCCTCCTCTACTAAGAATCCCAGTCCAGCCCCCCATGGTTTCTTGCTAAGGATGCCTTTCCTTCTGTCTGTGGGTCTGGAGGAAGGAAAATGCTCATGGATCCAAAAATCAATGTTTCCAGGGACTCTCATTCATTACATTACAAAGCATGCTGGCTGGTGACAACCCAGAGGCAACCTGTCAGTCTAAGAGCAGCTCAGGCCCTGTGCAGGCGTCGCCGTGGGTGGAGTGGAGCTGAGAGTCTGTAATGGCCCTACATTTACTTGCTGCTTCTCACCAGGTGCGTGACCTGCAGTGTGGTGTCCCCGTGTGTGCCCATTTAGCACGCGTGGAAGGTGCAATAGTCACAAAGTCGCCCTCGGAATATGTTCCTTTGAAAATATCCCTGGAAAACGAGTAACTTGACTTGCCATTTACAGAAGACAAAAATAATGAAGGGAACTGACTGTTTAATCAGCCTGTCAGTAAATAAAATGGATTTAGCACCTATTCTGTTACAGAGAGCTCTCTGTACCCACTATAAATTGACTCCCAGATATCTGTGTTCTGAGCCTCTGATCTGGCTGGTGATGTCACATTTTGGAGTTGGGAGGTGGGGCTGAGGTTCTCCGGATGGTGCTTCTGATATGTTAGTGTATACAGGACCCACATGGAGACCTGGGACAGTGCCCATGTGACTCAGGTGTGAGTGGGGCCTACACCCTGCATTTCTCACAGGCTCCCTGGTGAGCCTCAGCGCCCTTTCCTCCAACAGCATGCCAGAGCCTGGGGTCTCCCCCAACGCTGGAGTCTCTTCTTAACTGGGGACTGAAAGATGTTTGTACCGCGCGTCACTACCCCTGGGTTCTAGCTCTGCTACTCATGTTAACCTTGAAACCATCTGAAGATTGCTGCAGACTTGATGATTATTGCACCTCTCACCTCATCCCCAGTCTCTAACCCACACCCATCTATTTTAACACAGCAGCCAGAGTGGTCAAGTTCGATCATGCTGCTCTTCTGTTTACAAGCCTCAGATAACTTTTCAGCTCACTTGTAGTAAACAGCAGGCCCTTGTGCTCTCCATCCTGTGTCACTGACTAATCTCCTGCTACTGGCCCTCTTTGCTTTTTTCAGTCTAGCCGCACCTGTCACAGCTCCAGCCACGCTGGCCTCCTCACTATTCCTCAAACCAGCAAGGGCCTCAGCACCTTTAACTTCCTGGTCCCTCTACCTAGAACCCTCTCCCCCCAAAGCTGAGTTCTTCAGGTCCTTCAGGTCTGCTCTTACGTGTCACCTTCGGATGAGGCCTCCCAATATGGAAGGGTGATCCCCTCTTCCCCACCCAGCACTCCCGACCCTCTGCTCTGCTTCATCGCCCCTCTTACCACCCTTCGCCATCTGACTTGGGACTTATCCGCTTGTTTGTCACCCCCACCCCATTTCACACAAGAGGTGCTCAAAGAATAGTTGAATTAATGAATTAATGCACGTGGAAAGAGGCAATGGGAGAAATACAAGGTGGGTGGAGATTTAGACCACAAAAGAATATTTTCTCATGGGAAAAGGTGAAAACCACTGGGCAGAGAGTCAGAGCTCATCATGGTGGAAAGGCAGGGCTGGATCCAAACTCAGGAATCCTTCTGCCAGCATGAAGCCATCTCTCTGAACCTCAGTTCCCTTATTTGCAAAATGAGGGCGGGAGTAACCTACCTCCCTGAGTTAGTGTGAGACTTAAATTAGGTAGTGTTGGCATGAGGCCTGGCATGTGGTGGATGTCCACAGGGATCTGTTGGGCCAGGTCCCCCTGTCCCACCCCAAGTGTGATGGAGGCTGAATATCGGCCACCATCTGCTGCTCACAAAACTAATTAAATCATAGAAAAGCATCTCAGGTGAGAGAGTTCCTAGGGTGGAGCTGGCTGTAGGATTTGAAATCACTGGAGAGTGGAAGGAGGGGTTGGGGGTGGGGCGTCAGGCAGTGGCGCCCCCTGGGGGCTGGGCCGGGCTTTTCTCTCCGGTTTGTAGCCAGAGGGAGGAGCAACCTCAATGGCAAACAAGTGGTGATGTGTTTCAGTATGCAGAACAGCGGCTTGGCTCCAGAGAAAGGAGATTATGCAGAAAGGGAACTGAGTCTGTCAGAGCTTTAAGAAAGAAAGAAAGGAAAATAAAAAAGATGTAGAAAGGAGCTGTTTGTTGCTTTCTGTTCAGGTTTTTGCCTTGAGAGTCTGTTTATAAAAACATTCTCTCCTGCCCAGCCTCTTTCACTCCTGCCTGGATGCCTCCCTCCCCTGCTCTTGTTTGAGTTAAAGCTCTTTTCTTGATTAAATAATGAATAAAAGCTCTTCCCAAGTCTAGCCTTCCTGGTGCGAGGGAGAAATTACAGATATATGTACATACATATACATGCAAAATAGCCTGAGATAAAGAGGCTCCAGATAAACAGGTTTCTGGTTGTGTTTTTTTTTTTCTTATAAAGAAATGTCATTCATAAACTGTGCTTACAAACAACACGAATTCAAGCTAGGGCAAGCCAGCCTGAGTGCGGCTAAACAGTTTGATTTAATAAAGATCTTGGATTTAAAAGCATCTATTTTTATTTAGAATTATAGTAATTACTTTAAAAAGTGGGTTGGGGCTTTCTCCTCTAGGGTCACTGAGCTAGCCATGCTGTTGTCTGTATGGGAAGGATTATCCGATTCATAATCAATGCTCCTCTGTGGCCTTCTTTTCTCAAGGCTCATCAGTTCAGACAAAACTCTGTACAGGGCATCATCTGCACAGTTGCTCTATTTTACTCTAGAAGAGCTGGCCCTGTACACACCCCCTCCCCCCAAACCTCTTTAATCGAATCTCACAGCTATAGGAGGAGGCATGGCCATCACCCCAGCTGCCCTACCCATGCGCACATGGGGGCTTTACTTTTTACTCTGCTCCAGATGTGGAAGAGTCCCTTTCTTCTCCTCACTCAGGAACAATGACACACATAATAGAATTTTGAAAATATATTGTACAAAGCTACTGAAGAAAGGCAAGATAATTTTTAGTGGCATAGTGTAATTGAACAAACAATGTATAGATTTCTGAGCCCTAGTTAACTCATGTTTAGCTGTAGATTAGCGAACAGTGTAGGTTTATAGATAGTCCTGTAACTAGGAGACTTAACAGAAGGACAATTCTGAAATGTAAGGTTTGTTCTTCTGTGGATATTAGCTAACTTCTCTCCATCCACCCATCCATCCATCAATTATTTATTAACTGACTAAATTGTGTAGGTACTGAGAACACAGAGGTGAGCAAAAATAGCACCATCTCTGGCCTCATGGAGCTTAGAGTCTAGTGGGGAAGACAGACTTAGATTCAATATTCACCATAATGAACAAATCATAATGAGCTGGAGAATGAATTCTGAGGGAAAGGAAAATGGTTTGATGAGAGCATATTGCTAGACCAGGAGTCAGGAAAAATTTCCCTGAGAAATTAATGCTTACCATGTGATGAAAAATATAAGTAGGACTTAGATAAGGAAGGAAGAAGGGGTATATTCTAGAAAGAGGGTCTTGGGGAACATGGGTAGTTTCAGGCCCAGCAAGAAAGCCAATGGCTGGAGCTCTGAGAGTAACTGAGAGTGGTAAGAGGCAAGCCCACAAGCCATGCAGGACCTTGTAGACTGGTTAAGATGCCTTCATTGGCTAGGGCTGCCATAATAAAGCACTACCAACTGAGTGGCTTAAATAATAGAAATTTATTTTTTCATCGTTTTGGAGGATAGAAGTCTGAGATCGAGGTGTTAGCAGGGTTGGTTTCTTCTGGCCTTGTTTTAAATGAATTACCTCTAAAGGTCCTATCTCCAAATACAGTCACATTCTGACCTACTGAGTGGGATATGGCTTCAACATACGGATTTTGGGGGGGCAACACAATTCAGCCAATAACATTAGAATTTTGGTGTTTATTCTTAGAGGCACACAAAACTATTGAAGTACATTTAAGCATGCGGGGAAGCACTATCAGATTTGCACTTAGAAATTCCTCTGGTTGCAATGCAACAATCTTATTAGACAGGGAGCCAAGTCAAGGTTGACTGGACATCTTAAAGTGGTCCAAGTGAGAGGGGATGGGTGTTGGGATTAAGATGGTGACAGCAGAGACAAAAGGAGATTGATAGATTCAAGACACATTTAGGAGGCAAAATTGTTAGGACTGTGGATAGCTTGAACATGAGAGTGAGAAAAAGGGAGAGTCAATGATGGTGCTTGGATATCTGGCTTATACCCCTCCCCTGGATGGTGGTGAAGTGATTGCTGAGATAAGCAATGATGGAAGAGGTCCAGGCTTGGAGGGGAGTATTTGTGGAAAGATGAGAGCTTGTTCTGGTTGTGTGGTGTTGAGGAACCTGGTAGTGAACCAAGTAGAGATATCCTTTGGGATGTTGTGGAGTACTCAGCTCCAAGAAGTGTGACTACAGGTGTTAGTGTGGGAGTCATCGGCAGAGAGGTGACACCTGAAGAGAGGACATGAGTGAGATTGGACAGGCCTGAGGTAGAAAGGCGCCTAGGGTAGATCCTTAAATAACTGAATTGTTAAGCATTGTTCTTCCATTTTCCATAGATACTGAATTTTAAGTCTGGCTTAGCTATGTCTTCATGGAACTTGATATAATATATTTGAGAAGAATTAAAGGACAAGAGCTCAGTCCAAATACACTTCAACACGGGCCATGATCTTATGGTCCAAGAATGTCTCTACCCATCTCCCCACTCCCCAGCCCATGCTGGACACGTGGAAGGAGGCTGGCTTCTCCATTTCATGCCTGTACACATATGTCTGGAAATGAGATGAAATCAAAACATCCTCAGACCTCGTATATGGCAAATTTGGGACCAGTGACCTGTGGGCAACTATTTGCCTCATTGTCCATCTCTCCTTCTGTATCAGGAACGTTAGGAGAGGAGGGCGTGTGGGTGAAGGGCAGAGATGGGGCTCCTGGGCGACCAAAGGGGGAGAGGAAGAGAAATCAGTTAAAGCAACAGGATTCTTCTCTTTTCTCCCTGAGTTAGACCCACTCTCTTTGGATGAGCGCACCTCCCACACGTGTTGCAGGGGAGGATCTGTAGAAAAGGGACTCGAGGGTAAAAACAGATCATCTCAGAAGAGGATTTCTGTCAGGGGACAGAATTTGTGCTCCCAAACTAGGATGACTAATCCATTGTCACACATGTAATTGAGCACCTTTCTGTGTCCAATCTGTGTGTAGTACAAGCTGTGGGCAGAGGAGGGTACATGGTGGCACAAGAGAGCAGTGGCAAGCGTGGCGAGTCTGGCCCCAGAGATTGCTGAGATAATAGACAACAAGCTGAGATTGCCCATGATAATGTAGCATTTAGGGTAGCACATACTTTGGGAAGGATGGTGTCTTTTAAAGACTCTGTTCTTGTTCTTTCTAACATCCCACATACTTTACTGTTTATCATGTTTACAGCTTATTGTCTGAGTCCCACCGCGTGAACATTGACTCCAAAAGAGCAGGGTCTGTGTCTGTTTTGTTCAGTGATATATTGCAAGTACCTGGAATGCTGCTGCACATGAAAGGTGCTCAATAAATATTTTTTGAATGAGCGAAGGAACATTCTTCAGAATCCTGTGAAAAAACTGATGTGGGTCCCCCAACCCAGGGTGATGCTGCTACAGGGCCTCACCTATGCACAGAGCAGTGAGAAAGAAATCCTCTTTACCTTATTTGTCTCTATTTCTCTGGATACATTGGAGGTGGAGGCTTGTGAAATTCATGACACTTCTTCCGATGTCCCCCGCTGCTCTTTGTATGAGACCTTTCTCTCCCCTCCCCCACTGATGACCCCATTCAGGGCAGAAGCTCATTTGGCCACCTGTACACGGCTTACACCGACTTACACCTGCTTACTCCTCAGTGTGACAGATCTGTCCCCACTGTGTCCCTCAACTGTGCTCTTGGAAATGAGCCCACTTGTTTATAGTTGCAAAATTAGGAGCTTTATTCTTCAAGTGTACAAATTTCATACTCTAAGCAGAT
Organism: Miniopterus schreibersii; assembly: GCF_964146895.1. Taxonomy (NCBI): domain Eukaryota; kingdom Metazoa; phylum Chordata; class Mammalia; order Chiroptera; family Miniopteridae; genus Miniopterus; species Miniopterus schreibersii. Next base: position 17,737,328 of record NC_138119.1, on the reverse strand, counting down.
GGGAAAATTGGTGAAGGGAACATGGAGCATCTTACATTATACCGACCATCTCTAGGGCAGACTCCCTATGCAGACGTCTTTGGTCCATTTCAGATGGATGTGACAAGAGCCAGGTCAGAAGGGAAGCTGCAATGGGCTCACTTCCCAGATGGTCCTGGCTCCTCCTCTCTGGGGGACCAGCCAGGACCAGGTCTAGCTGCACAAGACCATGGTCAAAGCATTGTCAATGGCAGAGAGCCTGGGCCTTCTCTAGGACCTGGAGGGTCCTGCCCCAATCCATGTGACACTTGCCCTTTCCTGTGGGCTCTCCTTGATGTCCCCTGCTCTGGCATGCCTCTGCCCCAGGGTTAATTGGCATTTAAAATCATTTGTTTTCTCTTAGCCCCTTTTCTGACACTCAGTGATACAGTTCTCTTCACATTATTTTCACCTTGTAGTAACGTTTTTGTGCAACATGTCTTGGGAACCCAACTACTTTGCCACTGTGAAGTGCAAAATTGAACCTAATTGGGAACAGAAATTAATTGCATATGAAAGAATTTCTGAGGGATGTGGAGAGGGACATGGGTAGCTGCCCAAGGGAAGCACCCTCAGAGGAGGTAAGAGTTGGGTGAGGTCTCAAGAATTTGGAGCAGTTTTGGGTGGCAGGGGACAGCCCGAGTCCCATCTGATGTGGTTAGCAGCTGGTGAGAGGATGACCTGGAGAAAAGCTTCGTGGTGGAGAACAGAGCGGAACAGGAAACTGGATCACTCTCCACAGCTGCAGCCCGCTGGTCTGTCAGCTAAGCTAGCAGGTTTCCCCTGCTCTGAGCACTGGGACAGACAAAGAGATTAATTGACCAAGTTCAGGGCTGGGAAAGGACAGGACCGGACCCCTGGAGAACTCAGTCAGGACCTGCTTTCAGGTTCAGAAAGAAGCTGGTTTGTAGGGCCTGGGAAGAAGGAACTGGGCATTGCCTATTCAATTAACACGAGGGGAAGAAAGACTAGCGATTTCACTTTTAAGTAACCTCTCTGCCTCAGTTGTCTCATCTATAAAATGGGGAGAGTAACAGTGTCTCCCCCTCTTTCCCTCCTGTCATCATCATCATCATCTTGAAACTCTTCGATCGCTCTGCCTCTTGGCCATCACATTCCACAGGTCTTCTTCCCACCCTCTGGCCTCTCTTTCTCAAGTCTCCTCTGCAGAGTTCTCTTCCTTGTGTCCTCGGAATGTGAGGGGGTGGCAGGGATAAAACTGGACCTCTTCCTCATCAACAGCCACACACTCTCCATGGTGACAGCCAACCACTTACATGGATGTTTAACATGTAGACTTTAGAATGGCCCAAACAGAACTCTACTCCAAACCTCCCAACCAATTTATCATCCAACACTCCTCCTCTCAACAAATGGCACCATGATTTACCAAGTTGCTCAGTTCCCAAACCTGGGAGATGTTCCTGATTACCCTCTCTTCCTAGCACCTCACATCCAGTCCATCAGCCAGTGCAATTCATTCTGCCTCCTAAATACATCCAGTGTTTGTTCACCTCTCTCATCCCTTCAGTGACTCACTCCTCCCTAAGCTACCATCACAGTGCCCTCCTAACTAACTCCACCTGTCGGTTCTTTTGTTCCACTGTAACATTTCCCCTTACAAAGCCAGGGGAAACTTTAAACCATTATATCAGATACAGTCCAGCTACTTCTTGTCACAATCAAAATTAAATACAAATGGCTTCCTCTGGCTTATAAACCAGGAGGTTACGGCTCTGCCTACCTCTCCCACCTCTCAGCCCCCTCACCTGCTGTGCTCCAGCCACACTTTCCCTCTTTTCCTGATACCCACCCAGCTCATTCCCACCCTAGGATTACTAGTTGTGACTCCTGAGGACCATTCAACAGGCTTCTTCTTGCTACTCATGACTCAGTATGAATGTCACTTCTCCAGGGGGACATCCCAGTTACTTCATCTAAAAGGAGCCAACCAGTCCCTCAGTTTCACATCAGCCTATTTGAACTTTCTGCACACACACAGCAGCAGGTAATATTTTCTTGATGTATTTGTTAATTGTCTTGCAGTGTCCAGACACTGCAACAGAGACCTTGCCTGTTTTAATCTCTTCAATGTCCTTCGCCTACAATGGCATCTGGCACATAGTAGGTACTCGATAAATATTTATTACATTTGTTGAATTTTAAACACACAAGGCAGTATAACTGGGTAAAAGTACATAGTTTTTGGGTCCAGACAGAAGCACAAACCCTGGTTTTTCCTGCGTGACCTTGTGATCCTGCTTGTCACCCTGGTTATAACTGTGTGACCTGAGCTTCTCAGCTACTCTGAGCCTTGACTTTTTCATCTGTTAAATGGCAAAACCACTCATCATGCTACATTTTGAGACAATTATATAAGATAATAAATGCATGTAAAACAGTGTGCCTTGACCGCCATGAATCCCCAGCAAATATTATGTACTTTTTTAAACATTGAAACTCTGGGTGGCAATGGAAACTGAGGTCTCAGGTAATGAAGAGAAGCCCTCTGCCTCTAGACCAAACAAAAGCAGAGCAAGGGAGAGAAAACACAGCTGGCAGCCTTCCCTCCCTGGCTGGCCACTGTTACAATGCTGCTGTTGGCAGTGCTGTCAAAATGTACACACATAAATATTGGCGCATTCTAATGGGACCGGATCAAAGCTGATAAAGGCAATGAGAGGCAAGGTTATTGATGTCTGTCTGAGGGCCTCCTCGGGCCCCAAGCCAAGACTGTAACAAGGATCCAGAAGATGCATCAGCCAGTTGATTCTGTGTCACCCCAGGAAGTCATGCATTGAGGGGTGGTGGCAGCCTGGCAAGGATGGCGAGCTGTAATGAAGGTGTGCAGATGGCCCCATTCCCAGTGTGCTTTCTTCCCCTGGCAGCCTGCAGGCCTCCAGTCTAAGAGGCCTTTGGCACCTTAGATTTATATTGATGAAAACAATGGAAGAAAACCAAGGTAGGCAAAAATATTTGGCCTTGTGCCTAGTGTCCCTGTGCAGACAGGAGCTCCTTGTGATGTGTTTTAGACAGAAGGGAGATAACAGAGAGGCACTGGAGCACTGCCTGGGGTCACTCTGCATGACCAGACTGCTACACAGCCTGTTGGAGAGCAAAGGGCCCCAATCAAGAGCCAGGAGAAGGTCCCCCAGGAGCTGTGGACTTGGCGCAGGACTCTGATCCTCTCTGGGCTCCACACTCACCATTGTTATCGAGGTCCCTAATGTGGTGTCTCAGAGACATCTGGGGCCATGAGGCCCTGACAGTTCTGCAAGGGGCCCAGAGCTGTGGTAGATTGTCTGTTTGCTGAGTCCCTGCTAGACTGTGAGCCCTTTGAGGTCAGCAACTGTGTTTCATTCATCTCTGGACCCCCAGAGCCTAGAAGAGTGCCAGGCCATGTGGTGATGTTGTTGAGTGAAGTATAGGCTTTGACAACACTGTCTCTGCCTCCCGTCACAGAAAACTCAGCCTTGGTCTTGACGCAAGGGGAAGGCTCTTTCTGAGAGGGGCAGAAAGGTGAGAATGCCAGAGACTCAGAACTGACATGTGGGTGGGAGAGAAACCAACAGAAACCTGGGGACTGGGCCCCACTCCACTTGGACTTAACCAAACAATGACAAATCCTCACTTGCTACCTCTGGATTCTGTTGAATTTAGCCAAATTTAAGCATTGCCGTGCAAAGGCAAGGCTTCCTGGGCCACCCAGTGTTGGCGCCATTCCGACTCCTATCCCCTTATTGGTCTCATCTCCCTCTACTCAGTGACCAAAACCAGACAAAACTTGGGTCTGCAAAAAGCAAAGGCATTTGGGGGTCTCCAACAAATTCATTCATTCATTCATTCATTCACTCATTCATCCATCCATCCATCCATCCATCCATCCATCCATCCATCCTTCTTCAACTCATGCTCATTTAGCCTCTGCTTTGCTCCAGGCCCCGAGGTTTTAGGGCAGTCCCACGGAAGGGAACAGCCAGCCCCATCATAGTTATTTAGAATGTTCGCCCCTCTTTTCCTCAGGCACTTTCAAAGGCAGGGCTGATTCTGAAGTCTCCTTCTCTAAGTCTGCACCTCCAGTGGAAAGCTCCTGTGCTGGGGAGTGTTTGTCTACTGTCCACCCCCTCGCCCTGGGACCAGGCACCTCTGCATGGATCCAGGATGCCTTGGCACCCCAGCACACAGCAGCACTAAGGGCTAATTTGGCACAAAGCATCCAGGTCCTGGTGACTAAAACATCAAAAGTTATTCCTTAGGAGCCGGTTTCCTGTCTCTGAGATACCCATGCCGTCATTGCGCTGAGCGTGGGAGCGGGAGAGAGGAGGGGAGCTCATACACTGGCCCATCTAACTTAATTTATAACTCATGTCACAGCAGCAATTAGTGTGTATTGTTTACATTCCTTCCTAACACTTCCCGAAATCCCTGGGTGTTTGAGATGGCTGGTGTGTTCACGCCCCACTTGTTGGAAGATTTGAGGATGCTCTGGGGGAGGGGAGGGTGTGCGGGGCCTGGCAGCAGAAGGGGAGGAGGGCCAGGGAGCCTCCAGTCTGAGTCACATGGGCTGCATCCCGCTAGATGCATGGGCTTCCGACAGGAGCATCTGCCCCTCACCGTCTGTGGTCCATGTTTTCTCAGTGCAGGGGAGCAGGGGACTTGACATGAATTCAGTCCCCACTATTGTCTTCCGAAAAGAAAGGAAAGGGCATGGGAGATATGCCTGGGAATGAGGAACCTCATCGCATTACATCTCTTGCTCGTTTGGGGGTTTGCCACGGCCTGGCTATGTCTAGAGAGGTTCTGGGATGGAGGGAGAGGCGAGCTGGAGGTTGCCTTGCGGGAAAGAAAGGAGAGTAAAAGAAAAAGAAAGAACGTGTCACTTTGTGTTGAATGCTGTGTTCATTCTTTCACAGCACACTTCCTCCCCGTGGGTGTGGAGTCGACAGGACTGATGTAGACTGAGCTTTGGAAAAATAAGTATTTGTAATGAGACCATAATGCAGGGATAAAGGCAGTGTGGTAGAGGACAGGGTGGGCAGTAAGTTCTGGAAGGACCCAGAGCGTAGGAACGGGGCTGTAAGAGGCAAGAGCAGGCTGCAAGGGGGGGGGGGGGGGCAGGGCAGGCAGAACTGAGCACGCCCAGGTCTCTCCCACCCACTGAGGGGAGAGTCAAGAATCCTGGTGCTAGGTGAAGGGAGTGAGTTCTGCCAAATAAGATTGGTAGGAACTCTCTGGGTCTGTACATAGTCTTTTAAGGGAAGGATTGGCATTAGTGTTGGTAATGTTTTCTATGACACTTCTTAGTCACTGGGGTAAGAGTGTTGTTTGTCTTCATTTAGATAATCCCAGGTGTACAGTGGCACCTCGGTTTTCGAACGTCTCCGTTGATGAGCATTTTGGGTTACAAATGCCGTAAACCTGGGAGGAAATGCTTCGGTTCTCGAACATGCCTCGGAAGTCAAACATGCCACATGGCTTCCGCTGAGGGCAAGGTCCTGAGGCCTCGCTGTCAGCTGTGGACCCCTCGGTTTTCCAACGTTTCAGAACTCAAACGGGCTTCCAGGACGGATCACATTCGAGAGCCAAGGTGCCACTGTATTGGGAAAGCGGGAGTAAAAAGCAGGATTCCATGAAAACTTAGGTGGATAGAAAAATCAACTTCTGAGTGTTTTCCCCCCCTTTGGAAAAGCACTCTGTATGTGTGTGCATGTGTGTGTGTGTGCAGTTAAAATTCAGACCCAGCTGCGCATCTGGCGGTAGCAGGTTTCTTGCGAGAGGGCCATACTGCTGATAATTCTACTGCTGAACAGTGTACATTTTAAAGGCCACTTCTCTCATTTCTTCAGGTCCAAATGAAACCTCTCAGCAGCACGTGAACCATAGTGCCAGGGGGAAAGAAGAAATAAGACAGTTAATGGGAAAAAACATTAGGTTTGTTTGAATAAAAAGCAATAAAAGACAAATGTTAGCTATTTCATGATGAAATAATTATGGAATTTTCCAGGGGGAGATGGTTTTAATGACGATTGGGAACCTGGGGGAATAGGGTAGATGGCTGATGTAGGGAGGAGCCAACTGTCACTTGGACATACTTGATGAGACAATGCCTCCAGTTCCAGGTCATGAACTTTGAGGGTTATTTTTTTTCCTTTAGCGGTGACAAATTGAACCAAGTCAGCCACAGTTCCTTATCCTGTCCCCTTCATGGCCAAGGACACTCATTTGAGAGAATATTGGTCAGGCATCAAGGCCACTGGCAGAATGAAACTCACGGGCCCCAAACAAGTCAAACCCATGAACTTGAAACCTTGACGCTACAGTTCTCTGATTTCTCTATGACACTTCTTAATGACTCTTGGGTAAGGGTGCTATTTGTTTTGTATTTCTAAAATTCACAGGACTTTAACTGATCTGGGATTTCCCAAAGTTCCCAGGAATACCAGTGTGAGGTGCTGAGACGTGTTACATAAATAAAAGTGGCTCTAGTGCGACCCGCGCTTCGGTGTTCAGCGAGTATTGTTCGAATAGATGTAGGGACTGTAGGATAGAGGGGCAGCTCGTGGTGGAGAAAGGCCACAGGTCAGCTACCGGATCTGTGATTTATGCTTAAGGAGATGACTAGCGAGGTTTCAAGTCCTTTTTTTGACTATCTGGGCAAAAGCAAGCTTGAAGCACATTGACGAGCAATTACCAAGGGGCAGAAAGAAGCAAGTTCTCCAAAGCAATTCAGAGAACAGTGAAGAAAGTTCCAGAGACAAGGGGACCCCAGGATTCCAGGGAAGAGGGATATTCAGAAATGTGGAGAGTATTGGAAAGTTCAAGGAGAAGACTCAGATCTAAGATAACTTAGAGGGGGGAACCAAGACTATCCACCCCAGAAAAAGGAAATGGGGAAAAGGCAGCAAGGGAGGGTCACATGTCTACAGTCCACAGAACTTGAACTGATAGGGGATTTCCCACAGTTCTGAGGAATTCCAGTGTGTGGTGTTAAGATGAGTTACATAAATGAACGGGCCTCCTCGGTCAGAGCAGTTTGGGGAGCTCTGGGTTAGACCATGATAAACAGAGTTATTTCCCAAAGACCTCAGAGCCTTTAATAAGATCATGTAGACTGTCAGCCTCCATAAAGAAGATACAGTACTGGTGTTTTCAACTTGGTTGACCGTAGAACTCTGTTTTTCATGGAGCGTTTGACAGAGTGGGTATTCGAAGAACATTGAATATGCTTCATGCCTATTGGGAAACATTGAATATGCTTCATTCCTATCAGGTCTTTTTGGATTGTGACAGTGTGGCAGTGCAGGAAGAGTGTTAAAAGAGCATGGAAGTTCTAGTCCTTGCCCTTGCCACCCACTAGCTGTGTGACTTTCAACATGTTACACAACCTCTCTGGGCTTCATTTTCCTCATAAGGCAAATGATGATGAGCTAGATGATACTGAAGTCTTATTCTGCTCTAGGCTTTATCGTTCTAATTGGTTCCCTCTGAATATTTGGAGCCATTTGCATATTATGGGATGGTGGGTGAAATCCATTCATCACTTAACTGATTTTCTGTCTCCCTCACTGAACTGTAAGTTCTGGGAGGGCAGGGTCAGTGTCTATTTTATCTCTACAGTTGTAACTGAAGCACCCAATACTGGGTGTGAAACACAGTGGAAACTCAAAACATTTTGTCGAATGAATGTGTGAACAGCTTCAGATTTGATGAGCCATCGCGTGATACCTGCCAGAAAGAGAGACAGAGCCCTCACATACTACCTTCAGCCTCCCTCCAGTGGCTGTGTCAGTCTGATGCACACGCCCAGGGCACAGGTACCACGTGGACCTTCTCCTGGACTGGCCAGGCTGGCACTGGTGCCCATCGTGACCCTCACACCTGTGGGTTGCAGAGTCCCACAGGCGCTGAAGGCAGGCTATAGAGAGTATCCTAGAGCAGGGTGGCTCTTTCCCTGGGGGGACTGGTTCCCACAATTGCTCTCCTGTGGGGGAAGTGCACAAATCGCCTTCTCACAGGACGGGAGCTGCCTGAAGGCAGAGCTGACTGCTTCTCCCACTAAATTAATTACTGTTAGCAGCTCCCACTCTCATGTGCTCCCTGTAGTCTGTCCTCTCCTTGCCCTTTCCTCCCCTCCCACTGTGGGGATATTGCACCTCCCAACTCTCATCCCCTCCCTCCCACTGCAGGTACCTGGCTGAGGTGGGGGGCAGGCAGATGGGTGCTGGCACAGCACTGCATAGGTCTCTTCAGAAATGTCCAAGAGATGGGGCCCGACTGCCTGCCTCCTGCTGGAGGGGAAGGACAGGAAAGGCAGCTCAGAAGTCCATCTTCCAGGTCACCCTTGGCCAATGCAGGGGTTTTTAGGTTTTTTTTCTAGAGAAGGGCAGTGGAAGTAGAATCCTCCTGGAGGAAAATTGTCCCAGTAAAAGCAACTTGAACTTGCGGATTGTAGGGTTGGTCACATCCAGACTATATTCAATCAGTATTGATAACACATCGCTGCTTACTGCCTGTAAAGAGCTGGGTATTAACCTGAATTTTCTAGGATAAGATTTTATCTTTCTCGATTAGACCTTGGTGGGCTCTGTATTCTCTTAAGGGAGTAAGCTGTGTGTGTGTGCATGTGTGCGTGTGTGTGATTAGTAAGGAGAAAAGGGCATGGTAGCTTGCTGTGGAGCATACCTTCAGCTATAGTCTGAATGTTGGTGTCCTCCTCAAGTTCATAAGTTCAATCTGAACAGTGTGATGGTATTCGAAGGTGGGGCCTTAGTGAGGTGATTAGTGCCCTTACAGAAGAGTCCCCAGGGAGCTCTCTTGTCCCTTCTTCCGAGTGGGGACCTAGTGGGAACTTGACCATCTACGAATCAGGAAGTGGGCCACACCAGACACCAAACCTGCCAGCACCTTGATCTTGGCCTTCCTAGCCTCCACACTGTAAGAGATAAATTTCTATTTATAAGCCACTCAGCCCGTGGTGTTCTGTTATAGTAGCCTGAACTAAGACACCTTCTTTGGGATCCTTGACCACTGTATGAAGTCACTCAGGTAAATAGATAGAGGAAAGGGGAAACAGGGTCAGCTGTCCCGGCCCATAGACCCTTGCCCAGGTGCATCAACCCTCTGCCCCCAGCTCACCCATGGTGCCTGGGCACAGAAGTTTAGAGCAGTTTGAGTCTTGTCAGATGGGGACCCTTATCCATAGGGACCCTCACTGGTCCTACTGTTTTATGGGTTTTCCCTGTGGCTTGAGCTATACGTGGAAAACTTCATAGAGCAGAAAGATATTAAACTTTTGGACGATGGGAAGAGTGAAGCCGTTTCATCCCATCACCCACATATAGTGTGTGTGGGGTCTCCGGGGGTGAAGGGCACCAGGCTCCCACACCCCTGCTGTTGCCACAGGAGTTTGAAAGGGTGGTTTCCTGGAATAACGCTTTCCTGCTTCCCCTAGAAGCCCAAGCAGCCTGTGAGGGAGGGGAAGAGTCAGTAGAATTGCCATCTGTCTCCTGGGCAAGCCCCTTACAGAAGGCTGTCCCTGTCCTGATTCACAAGGAGAGTCTCAGCGGAGCCCATCACTCCATCCTACAGGGGTCAACGATATGGTGGGAACTAGGGGGTGGATACTGCCTCCCAGTGAAATGGAGTTTAAAGCAGAGTCTGAAATGAAAAAAAATCCACACTCCTTAAGGAAACCTGAGGTAGATTTAGAGGTGGATTTAGACGTGGAATGAGTGGAGGCTATGAAGCCACCTGATGTAGGCATCGCTCACCTCCCAGCCTGAGTCTTTGTCTGGAACATGGGACCTGATCCCCTAATCCCCTCAGTGGGGTCCTCCTGAGGATTTAGGAGCTTGTAGGTCTAAGCACCTGGGCCTTGGGGAGGCTCACAGTAAGAGGCAGCTTGATGACAATGTTCCTAACCATAAATGAGCACTGGCAGTAATTAATATGTTTAAACTTTTCCAACATGTCCTTATGTTGTTGCTCCAGGCTCCATTCCAGCACCAAGAGCTTGGTTTAGCAAACTGGGGATTTAAGATACTGGATTCCTGCATTTTTTTCCTCAGGATTAGAATCATCTTCAGGAGCAGGGTACCTCCTGATTCAGAAATCATCTCTGGTGACAAAATGCCATTCGGTGAGCAGCAACTAAGTGCAAGGGCTGCACTCAGCTTTGCTGGGACAGGGGCATTCACAGTAGCTCTGGTAGGGGAATGGGGATGGACGGAAGTATCCATCCTCAGGTTCCTCCCTTTGGCCAACCCAGAGATCACCAGCACCAGCCTCAGGCTGCAGGGGGCTGCCATAGAACAAGCTTTCAGCCCCTTCCCTCCTATCCCTACCTCTTCTCCCAGAAAAGTAGTTCATGTCTGTGATTCTGCCCCAGGGACCTTTCTGCATCCAGCTTAACGGGGTGTGGTGGACACCTCTGTTCTTAAGTCTCACATCACTTTAGGAAGCAAATACCCCACCCCCTGGATGGCAGGAGAGAGGAGCACGCTGTGTGAGAGATGACACATTTGCTCTAACTCCTCTCCCTGGCTCTCTGAAGGGTCACCAGGGCAGCTGTGGAAATTCCCCACACAGCTCTGGCTGTCTCCTCTGCACCTCACCCCACGTGCACTTTGCAGGGAGAGCCCCTCCTCTCTTGGCCCTCCTTGGCCTCAGGCTCCCTGGGTCCCGCTGGCATCCCCAGCAAGTCAGTTTCCTTGTTGCCTCTTTAGAGTCAGTTTTGACACCCGCCCGTGTTCCTTTTTCTTGGCTCAGGCTTCCTCACTGGACCGGTTGTTCTCAGCCCCATGGCTCACAACAAAAAGTGTGTCAACCTAAAATGATAGGTTTGCAAATTAAAAGTGGGCTCCTCTTGACCTTTGCTTCTCCCTGCCCCCCAGCCTTCTTGACCCCCTTTATTTGTGTGTGCCCGCCATCTGTCCACACCTGCAGCCCCCAAAGGTCTTCCTATGTGCAAGTAGTGTTCTAAGTGCTTACTCTATAAAATTCTCCCATCTGCACTCCACTCTTCATGATAACCCTGTGAGGCAATACTAGTATATCACCATTTACACAGAGGGGAAACTGAGGTCAGATTGGTTCCCTAACTTGCCCAAGGCCAGAAGTGGGTAGCACCGGGATTCAAACCCAGGCAGTCTTGCTCCAGGTCCATGCTCTTGCTGCATGAAGTTGTTTCTTTACAAGGAAGCAAACGAGACAGACAGTGCCGCTCTTCTGTTCTTAAACACTTGATGCATTTAGTCCTTACACTCAGACCCCACGTGTGCACCGTGGCCCTTTCTCCCTCCCTGTCCTGTCTGTGCCATCCCCTCCTCTGCTGACCGTCGCTGTCTCTCTTCCCCCATAGCCCTTAGGGTGCACTGGACTCCTTGCTGCTGTCCTGTCGCTCCTGCATTTCCAGGGCCCCAGTGCTGCTTCAGGCTGCCTGCCTCTGTATGTTTCCCCTTCTAATCCTCCCATCGCCCTCTCCCCTGCCTTCTCAGTTTTCTTTCTGCCAGCATCTCCTTTCTATGTCTCTGTCAATATCTCTTTCTTTCTGTCCCTTTCCCATCTCAGCACCCTCCCACCTCCTAGCTCCCTCTGCCATCTTTCTCTTTTGTCTCCCTCTCTTGTTCATTTAGTGGCCCCATTTACTACATCAGGGCACAACCAAGAGGGTCTCTGTCTGTGTCCCTGATCCCCCCTCCCTTGCCTTTGCTGAGACTCTCAGCTGTAGACGGAAACCAGGTTCAATCTGAGCCCTGTTTCTCTCCAAAGAATAGTAATGAACTCAGAAACCATGGAGGCACAAGACAGAACAGCTCTGTATTTCAAGAGACATCCTGGTCTCTTGGGACAAAATGACTTGTCTTGGTTTATTTATAGATTCTGGGGCTGGGGAGTGCCCTGCATTCAGAGGGAACAGCTGGGGTGCTGATGTGAGTTCTGGGGGGCCTCCATGGTTCTCGGCTAGGACCTCCTCTCAAGGCCAAGGCCAGGTTCTGTTGAGATGGAGTCTATAGGGCCACAGGGGTGCCTTTGTCTTCCCTCTGTGCCCTCAGAAACACAGTGGTGGAGGCCCTATGGATTCCATGGAGGACAGTGACCAGAGACGTCCTTTCTCCTGTGCCCACATCACTCATGCAGATGATACCCTGAAGCCAGAGCTGGAAGCAGAATCTAGGCTTCCTCCTTCCCCTGCAGGGTCCTCTAGTCTCCACCCTGCCTTCCAGTCCAGGGCTGTGATGGCAGGGAGCCAGTGGCCTCCTGGTCCTCCCTGTTTCCTATGCATGGATGGCCTTGAGGGGGTCTCACAACTTACGTGCTTGAGCCTGGACTCTTCCAACCTCCAAGCCTCACTCCATCCCTCCCTCCTATCCTCAGTGGCCCCTAGACAGTTCTTGGCCTTTAGTTTATGCCCAGTTGATGATGGTCTGTGACATCATCTTCATGACTGGGGGATAGCATCTCATGATAGAATGAACTTGTACTTGGGCATTTGGCCTATCCAACTGAGCTGCATTTTGCTGCTGATGATCATGTCTTCTATTGATGTTGTCTCTCCCCCTGTATGGCCGCTGGTCTAGCATTGACCACTCAGTAGGTGTTCAACAAATATGGCTGATGGTCTGGAGGGCCTGCACCTAGTTGGACACTTGGAGGCCTCTCCCCAGCGCCCTGGCTGTTGGGTCTGGCACACTGTCAGGCACAAGAAGGAGGCATGATGTGTAGCAGACTTTCGAGAGGGAGAGCCCAGCCTCCCAGACACCAGCTATGGAGGCTAGGGCCAGCCAAGCGAGACTACAAAAAGCCCTTCCTTATTTTATACAAAATTAGTTAGAGGACTTCTCTTTTCTTGACCCTTCCCCCCTGCAAGTCAGAGGCTGCTCTTGGGAACTGTTTTTCTCACTCCTGACAGCAGAACGGTGCTCACCTCCCTGGGAGATTCCTGGGGTTGTGGGCAAATGCTATTTTAGGGCACTCTAGAATTGAGAGGGCAGCACAGCCAGCCACCCGGCTGACCACAGCTTTCCATCCAGTTGTGTGGACGGTCTTGCTTGATGGTATCTCCTCGGCTCTCTGCCTCCCCAGAAGGGCAAGGCCACAGACCTTGTGACATTCTCTTTCTGGCTCCAACTCAAACCACTGTGGTTGCCTACTTGGTCTTTCAGTCTCTGCCAAGCCCTTTGGTTTGGGACCAGTTTTGTTTGTTTTATCATCAGTGCCACCTTGGCCCATGGATGCTGTCTCTGAGAGTTCCCTTTTGCCCAATACCCTGCAGCTGCCAGCTAAGTCAACTCCTAGGTGCTACTCCCAGGACTGTCTCTGGGTTGGGAGAGGAAGCAGGGCATGAAGGAACAGACAGGAAGGTGAGCGAACAGGGAGGCAAGATGGTCCCAGCACCATGTCCCAGGGGACCCCTCTCTGTGAACTGAGGAGCAGCAGCAAGGCAGCCAGGCCTGCAGACTGGTCTGTGTGGCCGGCAGAGCAGGAGATAAGGTGGTGGTTTTCAAACCTGGTCATGCATTAGAGTGACCTGGGCAGGTAAACATATACAGATACCTGGGCACCTTGGAGATTTCAGTTCAGGAGGTCTGGGGTGGGGCAAGAGAATCTGTATGTTCAAACCATCTGCTCCTCCACCCCCACCCCAACAGGTTGACCTGCGCCTGGCAGGCACAGAATTATTCCTTTCTACCCCAGCTCACCTCCCTGGGCGGGGGCAGGAGTAGGAGGCTGTCACTCAGTTCCTCCCTCACTTCCACTGCCCTCATCCTTATACTGCCCTTTCCAGGGCGGCTGAGGGGAAGAAAAAGGAGATTTTGTTTACCAGGCTGGGGTTGGGGAAATGATTGAAAGAATCACCATGGTATCTACCAGTCACAGTGCCACGAGCTGACTCTTAAGTCTTATACTTGATGCCCACTAGGAGTAGCTTTTCCTTTATGCTCACCTAGAAAAGAAGGCTATTTGAAGGCGCCTAATGCATTGCTCAGTGGGAAAGCATTCATTTCCGATGGCACTCACTCCCGGCCCTCTGCCTCCTGCCCTCCCCATTCCTTGTCACTCTGGATCTTTTGTAATCTACTTAATAAGAATAGCTTTCTTTACCCTTTATTCCTGTAGCCTTTCCAGTGTTCACACCTCTTTCCTGTGCATTATGTCTTTGCAACAAGAACTCAGTGAGGCATGCAGAGATTTTTAATTCCCAGTTAATAGATGAAGTTCAAGGGTGGCCAAAGACTTGGCCAAGGTCACTTGAGCAAGAAGTAGTGAATGTGACTGCATTCCCCCACCAGGCTCTGCCCCCGGCCCCACCCCTGCTTCCCCTAGGCCCTATCCCTGGGACTCCATCCCCTGCCTGCTGCCTTGACTTCTCCCAGGATCAAGTTGTCAGACAAACCATTGCTCAGAGGTTTTCTGCTGCATGGAAAGGCCTGTGTAGGGTGGAAGGGCATGACCCAGGGTGGCCCAGAGCCTGAGGGAGTGCTGGGCTCTAATGATCCAGGAAGAGCATGAGTATCCCTCCCACTGCAGCTGCAGGAGCATAAAACCACAGTTACAAAGGGGGGCACTTGGTCCACTGCCCCAGGAGAAACATGAAGAGGCGATGGAGGGAATCATAGGAAGGGGAGGTGGAAGAGCACAGGAGAAAGCCTCACTGAGTGTCCTCTCCCCAGCTCTGTGATCCAGCTCCATGGGCGCTCTGGCAGGGGAGGAAGGAGTGCAGCTATGTCCTGCCCACATCACAACTCAATCCGGCTCCCACCTCATAGCTCTCTTTGACAATGACAATAGTCAGCATGGGGACATGGGACAGCCCTCCACTGGGAGTCACATTCCCAGCCCAGTCCTGTCTCTGCTGCTATATTGCCTGAGTGACCTTGGGGATAACGTCACTTACCTGCAGAGCCTCAGTCTCCTCATCTGTAAATTGGGACAGTGGTAGCTCCTTCCAGGGCCCAGGTGCATCGAAGTGAGACCACAGGTAAGGGAGCTGGTGCTTGTTTGAGACCCAGGAGACCTGGGTCCTCCTTGGGGCTTCACCTGAGTGGTTTCCTGAGAAGGGGAGATGCCCGGACTGACATAAGGAGTGGTGAATGTACACTTGGAGTAGACGAGTGAGGTGGGGGAGAGCACTCTCCCACTTCTTGGCTGCTTGTCCTCCTCTCCGCTTTTTGTTTGTCACTGAAGCTTCCTCTGGCCTTTCTGGCTATGATTCTCATACTCAGTCTCTTTTGAGTCCTATCAGGAGACCTGTCCCTTGTTTCAATCCCACAGAGAGTGGCCCTGGCAGCTGTTTCCCATTCTGCTGTCACCAGGTCAGATCCGTGAGGGCCTCGGCTTCTCCCTCAGTGGTCACTTCACCACCAGGGGGCCTCCCATGGTGGAGCTAAGTGCCTGAGGGGTGGGGTGGGGGAGCATTTTATCCTCTGGAGCTGCCCATCAAGAGGCTGGGTGGTCCCTCTCCTGAGACAAAAGGCAGCTCCATCCCGCCCACTGCCTCACTTGGAGCTGAGCCCTTGGTGAGATGAATACCTGGGAACTGCTAAATCACAGCTTTCTTGGTCTAATCTTATCACCTGCCATTACAAATCAGAATAGGAAAAGCTTTCCATTTGTAAAGCTCAGTGCAGTACTGGGAGAGAGTCAAAATAGTCCTTCCCAGCAGTTACTGTGGCACCAGGTCTGTCAGGGACTAACATCCTCCACGCCACCCCCTTGAAAGGTACCCTGACACTGGCCTTTCCCTTGTCCATGGCGACAGTGTCCAGTTTCCACGCACTTTTCTGTCCCAGAGTCTGCACCACTCGCCCAAGAACACCAGCCCAGTGTCCTCCCAGAGCCCCCTCTCCCCAGTCCCCTGAGTGCGGCCACCTGCCAGAATGAAAGTGACAGCCGTCTAACAGCTACAGCCCCACCCTATCAGGGAAGCAGGTGCTCAGACCTTAGGAGGACACTGGGGGGTCCCTGTTCAGGTAGCAAGAAGTCCAGGCCTCGCTTGCAGACGGGAGGGAGCTGGTGACACTGCCCTGTTTGCATATCGGCACTGGGGGTTTCGTCTGTGTGTGTCCTACGTGCACGTGAGTGCATTTGTGCTGTGTAGACCCATGGTGATACGGCTTGCTCTTGTGGACACCTGCATTCACCCTGCACAGCACATGGCACGGCTGTGCGTGAGTGCACCTGTTTGTCAGAGGAGAGTTGTGAATGCCGTATTTGTGCTCACACTGCGATCCACATGACACGGGAGCCCACTAGCTCGGGTTGGCAGTGCCAAGCTGCGCTACCCTCTGGGAGGCAGGTTCAGTAAGGAGGCTTGTAACACTCAGCAGTTATCTATCCAGATTGAGAGGAGCCAGAGGCCTGTCCGCTCAGGCATTGCTAACAAGCCGGTGTGACAAGCCAGTGTGCACAGTGGGGCTGAGCATGAGGCTGAGAAGAGGTCCTTGTCTGCCTGGCTGCTCGGGACTTGCCGACATTCTACTCCCCTGTACACTCGATGCAATCTCCCTGTGTTATGTGTCTGGAATCCCCTCGCCCTGGAGGAAAAACAAGCTCAATAGTCATTTTCCATCTCCAGCCAGCCCCACCTCCCCCATCCTGCTCCCCCCTCTAGCTTTCCCTTCCTTCTCTCTTTCTGAGCTCCCACTGAATTAGATTAGTCACATTCTTAATTAACTGTGCTGGTAAGAGCTCTATTAGGTATTAAATGTTTGTCACAATCCAATTAAAAAATCCATCACAGCGGGACAGGCTCTCCGAGGCCCAGCAGATTGATGCTGGGGGTCCTGGCACTCACTTCTCTGCTAGGGGGCTGGGGAAGAGAGGCAGGGCCCCAGAGGCAGAGGGGCAGGTGCCTTCGAGGCAGAGTGCTGGGGGAGGGGCTCTCAAGGGGGCCACAGCATTGCCCTCCCAGCATCTCTCACACATGGAGCACTCAGGCTATGGTAGGGCCTTCCTGATTGCCCAGGACTGTCTCAAAGGGGTGTTTGGTCACCCAGCCTACAGTGTCACTACTTCCCCTCACCTCAGAGGGCAATGCGGTGAGGTCAGCGTGCTCTGTGTGTGTGTGTGTGTGTGTGTGTGTGTTTGTACTCACTCGCACAGACACATATGTGGCTAGGGTGGGCCAGGATGGGGAATGGCAAGATTGATGGCTTATGCCTGGTGGGGAGCTTTTGGGCTCAAGTATAAAGGATGGAATTTGATGGAGTTGGGCTGATGTCTCTAGGGGTCCAGCTCTAGGCCAGAGCTGCCATTCAGAACTATTCTCTTGTATTTTGTTTTGCCTCTCTGCCTCTCAGGCGCCTGCCCCTCTGCTTAGCTCATGGTGAAAAGAAAAGAAAGTGAACATTTATCCTGGACCCCAGCTTTTCTTCCTGAGAAAGCCAGGAAGCCTCTCCTTGGCCAGGTGTGCGCCCTCCCCTTGCCAGGCCGGAAGCACACAGGCCTCCTTGCTCCCTGGCCTTTGAATGGATGGCCGGTTTTAGTGTCCTCAGTCCCCTGCACACCACACCGTCTCTCCCCATTCCTCTTGGCCCCAGGAGGGAAGAGGGAGGAGGGAGGAATGTTCCACAGTGCTGGGATCAAGTGTGATGTGATGGGAAGTTTGGACATTAGTGCCAGGCCAGTGTGTGGCCCCAGTTAAAGCGGTGTGTGCCCCGGGCACCTCCCAGGCCTGACCACATCATGTGCTTTCCCACTTCCAGTCTCCCAATGTGCTTCTTGGGCTTCTTGTTCTGTGGGTGCATCTTTTGTGGCTTTATTAATCAGTAATAACTGTGCAAGAACTGCTTCTCATCACGATTACGGCTTCTCATTATGATTGGCACAACAAAGATGACTTTTCACTCTTAATTCTTTCTACTTCTACCTTCCATACAAGCAGATCTTGAAATCCAACCTTCCAAGGAGACTGTCTGATGTCTGTGGCTGATGGGAAGTGTTTGCTCACTTGGTGATGCGGTCCTGTGGGGGAGGAAGCATGGCTCATTGGTCTGCACACTCTCAGCACGCACCATGGTGCTGAGGGTCAGAGGAGGACCCCAGAAGCATCGGTGACTGACTGAGTGAATGAGCCCACTTTCAGGACTCCCTTTCTTACTCTTCCGGGGCCCCCACTTTGCCTGCCCCTGGGCTTCTACATAAAGCATCAACTATCCACCAGCACCTACTCCTTGCTCCCAATGCTTGTACATTCTCTAACAGAACCACCTTGTCTGTCTCCTCTTATGAATCCCTGGAGGGAAAGACCCCTGCCTGGTTCATTGTCTCCCCACAAGACTTGGAGCCGTTTTAATTCTCTGGCACCTTCGTTCTTTCATTTCTTCTCTAATCACCAACCATCAAGTGCTTACTCCTGGGCCAGGACGAGGAAACTCCTTGAGGGGGACAGGGGGAAAATGTCACAGTCTGAACTAAGAGGATGTGGCCCGGTTGAAGAGACAAGACATCCAGGGGAAGCAGTGGAAGAGCGGGTTGAGGCAGGTTTTAATTAAGGGCCACTGTGAGCAATGTGGACACACATGCTGCAGGAACTTAGAGACAGTTGAGGGACCTGTGGTTCCAGTGGTCAGAGCACGTGTCTCTGGGGCAGTGCCGTGGTGGCCTTATTTCCAGATGGAGGGGAGACTGCGAGATATGCAGACTGGGGGTCAGAAGTCAGCATGTTGATTGTGGGACGAGTGGAGAAAGCCCAGCAGAAAGCTACATTTCAAAGCCCCCTCAGAACTGAAAGGGGAACGTGGATGGAGTTGGTGACAGTGAGGAATCAAATCCAAACGTATCAGGAGGCACCTGCCTTCTTGGGAAACCGTGAGCTGGCTGGGAGCCCAGGGTACCACGGCGAGTGCTTTGGAAGCTTCTCAGTGCCTCCAGCAAAAGGACTTGTGTGTCTTCTGATCTGGCTAGAATTTGCTTCTCTGAATTCACAAGGTTTTGTCCTGGATGCAGGCTGGCCTCACCGAGGAGGCCTGCAGAAACTGTTTTTGCAGGAGGGGGTGGGGTAATAGGCTGTCAGTCAGCGGACATTAAGTGACAAGGACAGTTTATCTTCACTCAGGGAGCCCATCAGCACTGAGGGTTGTCCTACCTTCTACTCACTGCACTAAAATAATAAAATCAAGTGATGGAAGTCAGCTCACCCCTTTTCCTACCTCAGCAGCAGTCCCTGGATTGTCCCAGCTCATGGGTCAAAGTCAGGGTGGCTGCTGAGTGAGGATGCCACACCCGTGAGAGTCTCCTTCCTGTTCATGTTGGCTGCAGGTAGATAAGCCGGGAATGGGAACTAGCAGACCAGGTGGGCAGGGCCGGCAAGGGGCACTGGAGTGCCCTGCTTGACTCTTTATCAGAGTTCTTTCATTGGGTCTTTACGACAGGCCTTCAAGAGGTTACCATCTCCATTTTAGCAAAGAGGACCTTGAAGCTGTGAGATAAGTAACTTGCCCTAGGTCACTCTATTTGTGGAGCAGGAGCCTGAATCTTTCCTTTCATCTCTTTGTTCAGATACTTACTAGGGAGCCATCCATCCCGCTGGGCCACTGTGCCCGTTAGTGGAAGATCACTATTCCCTGTCACACACAAAGGTACATAGCTCTCAGGCTTCTTTGGACAAGGAGAGTACATGGCAGGGCCCACAGATCTGGCCAGGGCTGCCCCACCCACTTGTTTTGCTACTAGCATAAGTGTAAGTTTCTGGGCCTAGTAGGATCAGAACCTGAAGGTGGGTCCTTGTAGGGTTGCCAGACTTAGCAAATAAAAATAAAAATTTGTAGTTCATATAAACAATGAATATACACACACACACACACACACACACACACACACTAAAGTATCTGGGACATATCCTGTTCTCTCCTTATGTCCAAGTCGCAGCCCAAGTTCCAGCCATCACCGTTCCTTGCCCGAATTATTTGAATAGCTTTCAACTCATTCTCTGTCTAATGCAGCTCCCATGGAGAGCTCTCAGTGGTTTTTCCAAGACATAAAGCTGATTCTACATTTGCCTATATTCAGATTGTCACTGGCTCCCCATTAAAATAGCATTAAGATCCTTAGCTTAGCATATGAGCCTTTGATGATCTATGCCCCCTCCAATACCTATTTAGGCCCATCCCACCCCTCTCCCATCTAGTCAGTCTCTCTATCCCTCTGAAACCATTGCACTTTCCTAACTTTGCTCTTTAAAACTGAGCTCAATTGTCCTCTCTTTCAGGAAGCCTTCCCTGGCTCAGAGGTTATGTAGATGTTTGTATGGGTTCCTCCAGCACCTCAGGCATGCTCAGCTCATCACTCGTCATATTGTTTATTTGACTTTTTATCCCTATGGGGAGCATGGTTTCTGCACATGGTAGGTGCTCAACAAATGGTAGCTGAATAAGTAAATTGATAAGTAATTACAAGATTGAAAAGTTATTTACTTACCAGCTCCCTGACTTCACAAAATGCCAGCCTAGGCTAAAATCACTTTCTTTTCTCTCTGTTTGTTCAGATACAGCCTCCCATTTTTAATTTCTTTCTGTGTGAGGCCGCAGTCCCAGCAGTTCATCAGATTTCTCACACCAGGCTTCCAGTCCTGATTTCAGGCTCTCAGACCCTGAAAAGCTAGATCCTAATGTTATTGAAATCCCCAAATGGGCTTCGACAGCTCTCGGGGGTTAATGAAGTAGCCAGCCTAGTGCCCCTGGAGATAGAAAATATTGCTAGGACAGAGGTCACAGTGTATGTGAAATGAATTTCCTGACCTCAATCTGTGCCTGTGCAGATATTTTCCCATACTCCAAACTCTGAGTGGCCTGTCCCTGTTGGCTGGCTGTGCCCGGGAGCAAGGAAAGGATAGAGGAGGCGCTGAGGCTGGAAGGATCAGGTGACTTCGAAGAATAATAGTATCTGTCATCTTTTGAACACTTACCTAGGGCCAGGTGCTGTGCTAACGGCTTTACATAAACTACATCATTTAATCCTCTTAACAAACCAGTGAGGTAGAGATTAAACCCATTTCACAGATGAGAAAAGTGAGGTTTGAAGATATTGCTGGGTCCAACTGGGGTTTGAGCACAGTCTGTCTGAGGCCAAACCTCAAGTCTCAGTCATTCTACTCGGACCACTCAGCTTTCTGTCTGTAGATGTTACCTCTAAGTTCAAGCAGCTGAGCAAGGTGAGACCCAGAGGGCACAAGCATCCTGAGGAAACCCATCCCAGGCCTTCTCAGCTTCCCTCTCCACCCCCACCCCCGGACACCCAGACTGTGGCAAGTCTTGCAAGATTAATGGGATGAATGCTTTGCTTGGATCCAGAGGGCAGGTAAGAGATACCCTCCAACCCTACTCTGTTTGACATCATTGTGACAGAAAGGAGACTCTTTTGTGCCTGTCTGACAGGTCTGAATGAGACTTAAAATCAACTGATCAATCATATACTATTGACCTCCTACCAGATACACAGAACCAAGTCAGACCATGAGCCAGTTACAGAAGAAACATTAGGCCTGGCCTGGGCTCTGTAGGAGCCCTAGTTGGGAGGCAAGACTGAGGCACAACAAACAGCAAGAGAAAGAGACAGGGCAGTAAATGATCAGGAGCCAAACTGTGAGTGGCTGATGCTCGGCACTGTAGGAATTAGTTGACCAGGCTTTGTGGAAGAGGTGGGGCTCACAGGGGTCCTGGTGGGTTGGTGAGTGGTGATACGAGGGCTGCAGTAATTGAGGGTGGGGGTCCTACAGGAAGAGGGAAACAAGACTCAGAGGAGAGAACACAAGGCGTCATTAAATGTCAGGTGTTATCTTGGTTATCATTGTCCAGACCTGGGCCTCTGACAGCTGCCCTCATATTGATGAGCCTGAGTCCATCTTCCATTCTTGCTCACCTGTTGTTTCTAGTTTTAACCCTGTGCTCCAATCTTGGCCCCTTCCCCCTAAAACATGGGGAGGGACAACCTCTTCAGGACACTTACCTTCTGGGTTGGGTGGTATCAGGGGCCAGGGATGGAAGCAGGAATGTCTCCCTCAGGGCTTGTCAAAAGGTTGTTTTGTTGGGTCCTAAATTAATAAACAGTGAAAGCATCCCTTGAGGCCAGAGAGCTGCTGTGGAAGAAAAAATTCCCTGTTGTAGGTGGAATGTGGCTGGAATGGGAGATAGGGAGGAGCTGGGCTGAGAGGCCCAGAGAGGGCGGAGGGGAAGGGGGAAAGGGGGGTGAAAGCAGGGAGAAAGACAAAGTCAAAGGATGGAAGCTCCAGCAGGGGGAGGGGAGGAGGGATGTGTGCAGCCAGCAGCTACCTTAATCTCTTTAAATTTCTCCTCATTGATTAGGGATTTGTAGCAAAATCCCTCCCTACTGGAAGCCATTTGCTTTACTCTCTCTCAGCTGTCAAACTGGGCGGCCTCTCCCTGGGTGGGGCTGGCTGTGCAGTGAGAAGTGTGATGAAGAGGTTTGGGAACCTCCTGTCTCAAGGCTCAATCCAGATCCCCTTGTCAGTGAAGCCTTCCTGATGTCCCTGCAGTCACGTGCTCCAGTGTCACCACCCCTACTCTGAGCTCAGGGTTCCCCCAGCTGGCTTCTGACCAGGCACAGAGAGAAACAGCTTGGTGTCTTGGGGTCAAGCTATGGATGAAGTGACATCAGTGTCATTCCTGGGAGCAAGCCCCTCGCCCCCAGGGCCCTGCACCATCTGGAGTCTCCTCCCCTCTGAGGTCCCACCTCTGATTCTGCCCTCCCATCCCCATAAGCATCTGCTTGAATATATGTGATTTGTGTCCTTGGTTTTGTTTGTTAGTAAAATTTATAGTGTTGTTTTGTGGTTTGGTTTCAATTTTTGTACCTATACTTCATTCTGTTTCTGACTTTTTTCATTCACTGCTATGTTTTTATGAATGACCCATGTTGCCGAGTGAACTTGTCAATATTTCCTCTGACTGCATGTGGTGTCACGCTAAGCACGGCTCCATTTTCACCTGGTTCCAGAGGGCGAGCACCTAGATCCCCTGCAGTTTCCAGCTGCCACAAGTAAAGCTGTGGCAAATCGCCTCATCCATTCATGTGAAAGTTTCTCTAGAATGTGACTCCGGGATTGGGCAGGTGGTTATGAAATCCTTGCACATAGATAATGTCAGTGGGATTGCTCCCCAGAGCCGCTGCCAGTTTCTATGCCGTAGGAGCATGTCGAGTTTCTCGTCTCACTTCCTTGCTGATCTTTGAAAGTGTCTGACCTAACATTTGCCAACATGATAGGTGTAAAGAATTGTTTTAACTGGCATTTTCTCCAATTGTGAGTTGACCATCTCTTCAAATATTTGTTAGCCAGTTTGCTTTCCTTTGCTGTGACTTTTCTACCCATAGCTTTTGCCCACTTTTCTAGTAGGGTTCCTTTTTATTTGCAGGATTCTTCTACATCATGGATATTAATTTCTTATTGGTTCTTTACTTTGAGACATCACCTCCAAGTTGCGACCTACCTGTTAATTGTGTCTATGTGGTCACCATTGAATAGAAATCTTTAATTTTTATGTAGTTAAATCTATTAATTTTTTACTTTGTTGTTTGTGCTTCTTAAGTCTTTTTTAAAAAATGTTTTCCCAACTCAGTGACACATATATTCTCATAGTTTAAAAAAATCTATTGGCTTAAGTGCATGAGGCTTGCTCTGGGGTTTATTATGTAGCTTTTATCAGGTTAAGAAACTTCTACTCTTAGTTTTTTGAAAATTATTTTAAAAAATATATAAATATTTATACTTCATTAAATTTTTTTCTGAATATATTAATAATATAATCACTATATGAATATAGTTATTTAGAATAAATTTCTGATGTTAAGCTACCCTTTTTTTCTGGGATCAGTCTTACTTGACTATAATCTTGTTTCAAGTCACCGTTGTCTTCAATTGGTTAATCTTTTACCTGGGAATTTTTGTTTGATGAACATAAGTGAAATGAACCTATAATGTTTGTTCTTGTCCTGTCCTTATGCAGTTCTGGGCTCGCAGCAATATTAGCCTCATGAAATGAGTTAGGCATCTTTCTTTTTCTGTGTTCAGGAACAATATATATAACATGGAAATTATTGCTTGAACATTGACCAGAATGTACTTGGACAAATGATCAGGCCTGGGATTCTTTGGAAGAATTTCTTCAATTATCTTTTCAATATCTGTATTTTGCATTTTTAAGGTTTATTCATCGAATGCAAGTTTTTTTCAATTTTATTGAAATATAGCCAATCACAGTTTTCTTATATTATTTTTAAAAAATCTTTGTTGTACCTGAATTTCCCTCCTTTAAATCTTCATTCATTCATTCATTCATTCACTTGGCCTCTATGCTCCTCTCTGGGTTTGACCCTCCACACTTGCTACCCATTCCTTCCCTCACCCCCAGGTGACCGCCCCTCGCCCCCCCTTCCCCGGAGAACAGGCTGAACTCTCTGCCTGAGCTAAGCTCCTTTCCAACAGCTGTCTCTTGCTTGCAAGAGCCTGGCCCTGGTCCTCGTGAATGTGATGGTGGAAGAGAAGTTGGCAGTCAGCTGGGGGAGGAGGTGGTTGCTGTGTTGTCCCCGCTATTTCTTATTAGCCTGTGTCAGTTAGTCCAGATCTGCTAGTTGCCCAGGTTACTGTAAACAACAATGCAAACATAGGCATTGTAGTCATATCAAAGTTCTTGGAGATGCAGTGGCCAACTCAGTGATCTAGATTATGCTTCTGTGAACTACTTTTTAAAGATTGATGTCAAAATGAAAGCACAAAGTTTTTAAATTCCTTACGGCCTGTCAATCCCATTTGAGAAGCACTGTTTTGAAGGATTTCTACTAGCCTGTATGCTTTGCTCTATTTATTTTCAATATTAATCTTTTATAATCTTAACACGTGTTAACATAATCATGTTTTATCAGTTAAAAAAAATAAAAATCAAAGGTCATCCAGGCAGAGAAAATTACACTTGCCAAGATATGGAGGCAAGAGAGGGCAGGGGATGAACATGAGGCACACCAGGTGGAAATTCCTAGAACACGTGTGCATGGAAAGTGGGTAGCAGGGGTGAAAAAACAGATTTGTGAATGAATGAAGGGATCCAGAGACACAGAGGAGGACAAGGGCTGCAGGAAGTTGCTGGATTGCTAGTTAGGAGCAGTTTCAGGAGGGCGGTGGGAGCGGGAGTTCCGTCTGCCTTTAAATTGAGGGCTCAGTGGTGGAGACGTGACTCCTGGGCAGAAAAGCTCACTTGCAGGAGGTCATTCTTGCTCTGAGCCCGTGCTACGTGCTGGACTCTGTGCTAAGTGCTGTGACTGCATCAGAAAACAGGAAAGACGATGTCTGCCCTGACCAAGGTGATAGCCTAATGGCGGGAAGGGACATTGCATGAGCAGACATTGCTGTGACATCATAATTTCTGACTGTGGGGAATAAGTACAGAGATGAAAAGTGGTGCAGGCAGGAGGTCCTTAAACAGGGCTCAAGGACCTGCTTTGGGAGGTGATTGTAAGCTGAGGCCCCAGGGCAGAGAAGGGAAGACCAGAAGGAACAGCAAGTAAGAAGCTCTGAGATGGAGAGTTGATGGGCATGTTCAAGGTTGGAGGAAAAGCAGGGGGGTCAGAGCAGCTGGAGAGAAGTGAGTATGAAGGTGGGGTAGGTGGTGGCCTGAACACTCGGGGCTTCGAATTCGTCCTGGGGTTCTGGTGAGCCCTGCACAGGCCCCAAGCAGGGAGGAAGGTGGCCTGAGTATACTTCACAGTCCTCTGGCTCCTGGGAGGGACCCAGGTCATGGACTAAGAGAGGAAGCGGGGGTCCAGTTTGGACACCACAGAGATGCTCCAGGCATGAGGTGAGGGGGCGAGAAGTGGGCAAATGGGGGAGGTATTCCAGACCAGAGATGGTGAGGAGGGTCCCCGTGCGACTCAGACAGGGCGTGAAGAAAAGAGAAATCAAGGACAGCATCTGAGGTTTCAGGCTGAGCCCCTGGGCACACAGTGACGCATTTACTAAGGTTGGAGGACAGGCTGGGGCACGGAAGGTGACTTTAAGGATGGGGAAGACTGTTTGACTTTGGGAGAAGACCGAATGTTTGCAGTGAAGGGGAAAGGACCACTGAACAGGGAAAGTTGGCCGCTGATGAAATGAGAAGACACGGTGCGTGGCCGGGGAGTGACCCATCAGAGACAGGGACACGCCCTTCTGCGCGCTGGAGAAAGAAAGGGAGAAAATGCGCAATGGTGAGCGTGGAACTTGTGCCGTCTCAGCCTTAGGCTGCCAAGCCGTTGGCTGCCATGTGGTGGTGGAGGGAGAGGTGGTGTGAGGGGGAGGTTGCCCCTCTACGTTGTTTGAACCCGACAAACTCGCATCCTTCCTAGGTGGCGTCACACAGGCCCTTCTCGTTCCAGCAAGGCAGCTGCTTTTTAACACGTGGAGCCCTAGATTCATTAGACATTTGTTGAGTGCTCACTGCTGCCCCAAACTCTGCAGGTCTGAGGGTGTAAACATAGCTGAGGCATTGTTCTGGGGCTCATGGAACTCACGCCTAGTTACGGGTGGTGAGAGTTAAACCAGAACTAGAACACCAGGCGGAATAAACTAAGTGCCCGGAAGGAATTGCAGGCAACAGCCAGCAGAGAGGACAGGGCGTCAATATAATTCCGATGGGCGGAGGGTGCCATGGCTTCGGGGATGAGAGGAGTTAAAGGGTGGCTGGAATTTGCGTAAAGGTGAAGGAGGGGAGAGCGTCCCCAAGGAGGGAGGAAGGTGAAGGAAAGCTGATTACTCCTGCCGCCTGCACCGCACACACTGGGAGAGGGCACCTCTAGGGACTGAAGCGGAAAAGGTTGGAAAACCAGGGGTTTGCCTTAGAAAAGAAACCACGCCAATCAGCATCGAAGCAAAGGGACTGAGGCAGCCCTTTCTTTCGGGGGCTACTTGGGACTTCTCATTCCTGACCCACAGCCCTGGAATCACTTGGCTTCCAGGTAAGGGAGGCCCCACTGCCCAGGGCACCTGAGCATTGGAGGAGCTCATGCCAGCCCAGGACTTGAGGCTTTCCAAAGCACAGTGGGGACTGTTTTCATTACTGTTACCATCATAATTGGCAATTCACACGCTGCCTCTTATCTCCTTCTGGTGTTTAGCAGCTTGGAAATGTTCTGCCTGCGCTTTTTCATCTAGGCAGAGCCATTTACGCCAGGTTCCCTCCTCCCTTTACTTTGCTTCTTTCTCCTAAAAGAGAGCTGGAGACCACGAGCCATTTATATTTTAGCATAAAATAGTGACAAGCGTATTTTCCAATATTGTATCAAAGAAAGGCATTATGTGGCTGAAAGAAAGGCTCTTAAAGAATTTAAAAAAAACCCCACATTCCTAAATTTTAAATTTGTCTCTCCCCCATGAAAATACTCTTGAGCAATTTTTGTGTGTGTGGGCGTGTGCTGGGAACAATTCCACTTGTTCACAGGTTAGAAGAGCTTTAAAGAAAACACAATGCTCCTTTTTTTGCATATACCTAACATTTTCACCCAGGGCAAAAATCAGTTGCTATTTTAAACCAATTGATTTTTCTGGAGGATGCTGTAAAAATATTATTGCAGGCAGAGCCAGCCCAGGGCAGAACAACATGAACTGAGCCAAACTTGTCTTTGGTTCTTTCCTGACTCCTTTTCCCTGTCGAGTGGTTGACCTCCACTGACACCTGTCCCATCCCGCTTGCTGAGGGCTTAGATCTTCCATGGGTAGAACAGGGGGGCCTGGGAAGGTGGGGTCACCTCTGGCTCAGCCTCTAACCAGATGGGTAGTCTTGAGCAAGTCCCTCCCCTTCTTTAGGATGTAAAATAAGAGTATTGGATCATGAATGGCCACAGGATGAGGCAGGTCATGTAAATGGGTGAAACAGGCCTGGGAGAAGACACTAGGGAGTGGTGGGGAGTGGAGCAGAGTGGAGAAAGCCTGCTGTGACTAAGGGGCAGGGGCTGGTCTGCTCCACTAGCTGATTGCTGCCACAGGGAGTCTGAGCCTAGTGTTGTTAGAAATTCTAATTTTTTAGGAGAACTGAAAATTTCAATTTTATGCAAAAAGTTCATATTTTAAATCACTCTTCAGTCCTCACAAACACATCTGTTGGCCGAAGTTGGCCTTCAAGCAGTAAGCTTATGATCTCTGAGCCAGGTTATGTCTGCAACCCTTCTGGTTCTATTAGCAGGTAGTAGAGGATTAAAATTCTACTGTTTCTACTGAGTATTTTAACTGCAACCTCTTAAAGATAGGGAGCCCAAAGTGTGTGTCTCTAATGGTGGAAATGGAAGCTTTCTGATGGGCTGTTGGGAAAGTTATTTGCAGCAAGAATTCTGTCTGACTCTGTGGCTGGACACTGGGATTATGCCAGCTCAGCTGGGTGGTGCTCTGCCCACCCATCAGCTGAGCACTGTTGATGTGGTTTGTTTCTAGTAAAAAGGGACCAAGTCAGTGCAAACAAATCCATATGCAAAGTTGGCCTCAAATCCCAAGTAACATTTTAACAGAATAAGTACCTGAGTCAGATGGGGGCTCCTTTAGTGGCCATGGGGTTGGAAGTTTGTAGAGGCATGAGTTATGACAGAGGAAGGGAAAACTGCAGGGAAGTCTTTGCTCATAAAATGGCACAGAGCTAGAATATCTTTATTTTACCTCCCCGCTCCAAACTTGTTCACCCTTTAATATACTACCAAAAACCCACCTTCTTGCCTTAGCCTCCAGGAATTAGGAAAAATCTGGCCCCGTGCAAAGCCCTTCTCGTGGCCTTTAGTTCTGTCAAGAGTAATGGTTGGTTTTCTTAACTTTCACAACAAAATAGCAGCTTTGGCATATTTACATGTTTACCTGAAGCACATGACTCTCCAGTCAACATTTTAGTGTTTACCAGTATTTAGTACTAAAGTGATTATCTTTTATTTCCAGACAGAAGCTCAGTTGAAATGATGGATATATTTTAAGTTATAGCAAACTTATGCCCATCGTCTGCTGCTTCATGTTTATTAAGTTCTCTGCCCGGCTCTCATCAGGTTGCATTCCTGGACCATGTTAACCTCATTTCCCATGGAAATGTCCTCCCTCAGTCATGTGGGTTGTCATGCCCATGACCTTTCATGGAAGGCCATTTTAAGAATCAGCCAAATGATGATACTTCCCCATTTCTCTAAAAACTGTTGTGGAAGATACTGTCCATTGTGTTGTTCAATGTTCCTGATACAATGATTCGCGTTATAAATTCCTCTCAGAATTTAATACCAGGAAAGTGTTTGCTTCTCTTGGCATGATACACACTTGCCCCTAAGTCATCATGAAGAGTTTCTACCCCATCGTGTTCCCATTCCTTTCATCCCCTTGGCTTCTGGGAATCTTAACACTGGCTGTCATGCTGGTGGCATCGACAGTATAGTCCCACATTGGCAGGATAATCATCTTACTGCTTTATTTTCTTGCTGTTGACCTGTTATGACTTTCATTGTTTTCTGCATATATGTGTTTTATTATATGTTGATGAAGATAGTTTTGGAGGTAAGCAGTCCATAAATTGTACATAAATTCTACAATCATTTAAACACATGTTTTATTATTGTTTTCAAATTACTTCCTTTGTATGTCTTTAATCTTCTCAGCTGGAATTATAATTTAAAAAAAAAAAAAAATCTTTCAATTGTACTTAACACAGAGCTTTACACCCAGTTAGCACTCAATAAATACTTGCTAATTTGTTCACTTCACCATTGACTAATGGCGCATTCCCAAGGCTCTGAAAGATGGAAAAGAGCTTAAATTATGTAAAGAATGAAATCTATTCATGAACATGAAATGAGAGAATAGACAGTTTCACACATTCTCTCCCTCCGCTGTCCATGAACAGGGCATGTGACAGAGTAGGAGTGAGACTCGCTCAGTGACGGCCTGGGTTCCAGTGGGAACTCCTAATGTGTGAGAGCATTTCAAGACCAGACTATGACTTCTACCTAATTAAAGATTTCCTGTGCTTAGTAAACATGCACTGAGTGTTTGCCATGTGCTTGGCACTATGCCAGGTGAGGGGGGTAAGAGATGATGGGGAATGGTCTAGGCTTGGGGGTTGTGTAGGAAAGCAGACCGAGCTCAGGGCCACAGTGCACAAAATGGCCCAGGACTTTGCCATTAGGGTCATCTCTTGGAGTTGCCCGGCTTTGTGGAACTGGGAGAGGGTTGCAGAGGAATGATGACACTGAGGAGTCAGCCACTGTCCTTCTTTGTAATGCACGTCCTCACATAACTTCGTCTCACTACTTCCAATTTTTCGACTACTAAGTCCAACACCACCATTTTCTTGACCCTTCTGCCCATAGCCACGATCTGACTGAGTTGACATGTGACACAACTCACACCAGGGACAGAGACAGACATTGCTGGCAGCTAGGGATTATGATGAGGTGGCACTGCTTAGATCTGCAATCAACTGTGGCCGTCTACCTCAAAGCTAAACAGTCTGCATTGTCCAGGGAGGAGTGGTGTTTTCTTGGGCAGTGTGTCTATTGGCGCACATTTACATAAACTGTTCACTGACCCTGTGGGTATCATGACTACTTAGTGACTAACATCCCCCCTCCTGCCAATTTGTGGTAACAATCTCTTAGGACATGCATACCATTACCTCACTAGGCAATACATATCTCTGTACTTTGACTTGTTTTGGTAATAATATTTTTGGGAAAATAGCAAATGATGGTCACAATTTATTTCAAAGGGTGTTTAGTAATTTAGCGTGCATCTGTGAAATGTTACTTAATCCTGGGTGGTCTGTGTGTGTAATTATGTTTTAATTTGCACATGATTGCTGACTCTCATGTCACTTAAGCAGTTAGGATGCATCAAATGACTGGCTGTTGTCTTATAACATTTTGTTTTCCTCTTTGGAACTGTTGGAAAGAGACCATCACATCCCACAACCATCTGCAATATTGCATGTGTATTGCTGAATATTGAATAGATATTATGAGTATTGAATTTGGCAGCACTTCTGTGGTCATATGTCTGTGTATTTTTATTGCCTACTGAAAAGAAAATGAAAAGGAGGCAGGAAATAGTGAAAAAGTTCTCTGGGTTTTGCAGAGCTGCCTTTGCATTTCCAAAGCCCTCTCTCCATCCTTTGTTTTGCTTTCCCCTCCTGTAAAAATAACAACAGTATCTAACCTTTGCATTGTACACATATTTTAAAAGCATGATCCAATAAAGTACTGTGTTTGGTCTTTACATTGACTGTGAGATGGGCACTGCACACCTTGTCAAACACCCATTGTACATATGAGAAAACTGAGCTACAAGGTGTTGGTGGCTTGTGGTGACCAATATTACTGTTACTCAGCAATAGTGTTAGAGAGGCCAGGAACTTCCAATTCCTATCTCCAAACACTTTCCACTTATAATACTGCCTTATAACTAGAGGCTGGTAGAAGAAATTTCTATCACGACTTAGAGCATGTCTCCAGGATGTTAAGAGTGATTGTGGAATTGGGCGTGAGGGGTTAACATCTATCTAATAGTGACCCATTTACAGGTGAAGGGCCAGGAATATGCATGTGCTTCTCTTTCTGGGTCCTCTTGGCACATCATCATTTATTAGAAATGAGGGAAACACCTTAGACTCTTTTCCCCCACCTCTCACCCAAGAGATTATAAAGTTCTGTTAATGTTCCCCTCTAAGGATGGATTCTCAAAACCAACTCTCTGCCCTCTTTCCAATTGTCCTTGCCTTATTTCAGGCCTCCATCCTTTCTCATAAATCACTGCAACATCCTGGCCAGTCTGCAGGTCCAACTCCACCCTGGCTGCCAGCTCAGTCCTTCCTCCATGGTACGTTAGGGGTAATATAGAATGCAAATATGGTCATGTCCACTTTGGTGACTCCTTGTTGCTTCCACAAAAAGTCCAAGCTCCTTTTTCATGTGTGATTTGGCCTCTGGGTACTTCTCCAGATGGGTCTCCTGCAAATCCCTGTCCCTAACCTCCTTTCAGTTATACACCAGTTTTCTTGCTGTTTCATGCTTCCCTGATTTATGCTGTTGTTCCCTAGGTTTGCAACACCATCTCCCTGCAGCACTCACCGCACAGACACACATGGACCACATGATGGGCAGACACACAATGCCCGTGCGCTTACACACAGTTGGGCTATCGCCTATGGATTAGGTACACTGATGATGGTAGTGTTCTTCAAGACCCAGTTCAAGGATATCCCCTCAGGTTTCTGTTTCTGATCCCCTTGGGCTGGGTTAGAAGCCCCTTCACTTTGTTGCCAGAGTATCCTTAAGAGTTGGCATGGCTCTGGGTAGGGATTATTGAGTCTAACTCTCCATCTCTCCTGGCTATGACCTACTGGATAGCAGGGACAGGGTTTTATTAATCCTCATAGTATTAGCTTAGCAGTACCTAACACATATTAGGTTCTCAATAACTGTCTATTGAACTGAACTGAAGGGAATTGGGGGCGAAAATTCCATTTTCTTCCTGTAGTGATAGACTTCAGCACATTGAATTGCTCGTTTCTTTAACCTGTCCTGTGAGGCTTTCCTGATCAATAATTTACTAACACATTTCCCCCTCTGTTTAATACACAGAATTCTTGGCACAACCTGAATCTAGAGCAAGCCCATTCGTAACCTAGCTTCATGAACAAAGGGCTATATTAGTGAAAAGTTGTTTTTTTAATTCCAGTGTCATACTTGGGGGAGATTTTTTAAAAATCCTGGCTGAAAGACAAAAATATACATAGAGGTGACTGTAGTGCTGAGCACCCTCCTTCTGCCATACATTGTACCCTCTCCACATTGAGTGAGGGAGGATGCTGTTGGGTACTACATTAATCTTTCTGTTCCTCTGTCCTACCTTTGAGGACACTTAGGAGAACTTATTTGGTGGTGTCACCCGGATACTACTCCTGAACAGCTCATTTATTTTTATCTTATGGACAAGGCAAACCACACAACTGATTGGTTCTCTGTCTCAAACTGGCTTCTGGGAAGCTTGAAATCAAACTTGTGGTTGGCCTCTTGCTAGTATGTAGGACACCAAAGTATGAATTTTGTATATTAACATCACATTCAGATACATCTTTCCCTCCACTTTATTTTCCTTTGACCAATTCCCCAAAATTTCATGTGTTTTATTTTACTCTGTAGTATGTCTCTTTATCAGCTACTTTGGATTTTTTCTTATCAAATATATCAACAAATAAAGGTATCCCTAAATAAATATCACAATAATTAAAGTCAGATCACATATAATTTAGAAAACAGCGTAATTCGAAGTTCTGCATCAAACTAGGCAGTCATCATCTTTTCAACTGCACCTGGGCCAGTTATATGATCTCACGCAAAGCATCTCTACCTGGTAGGGCCAGGAATTGCATGCTGAATTCTGTGAAAGCTAATTAATTTTTGGTGTCAGGTGTTTTATGGTAATTTTAACCCGTCTGAAGGAGACTTGGCCCAAGTGGGTTTGGGGTCTTAATACAAGAATGACAGAGAGCCTGACATTCTCCCAGGAAAGAGGCTGAACATTCTCTGGAAGCCACTGAAGAGTGTCCCTGCCCAAGCATCACAATTGTTATTATCAATGACTGAGAGACTTAATGTAATTCATTCTCCTGCCCAGCTAAACAAGAACAGAATTGTCAGACATCTCTTCTAGCTGGAGTCTGCATAAAAAGAAGTTTATTCTCATTGTCTCTACCCCGTCCTGAGAAGATCTCAGCATCAGGGTTTTGGGGAACATTACTGAAAGGCCTGCATCCCCTGTTCTACAAGAGCTGGACTATAGCCACCCGGCTGTGTGAGTTATGCTTACACAGAGGGAAGCAATGAGATGCTTGTACTCAGGCTGAAAAGTAATGGAGGAACCCTGAAAATCCATGAGTCTCTCCTTAGGTTCATTGCAGAAGGGTGGGGAGAAGGAGCTTGTCATCTCCAGGGAAGACGCTCATTTCCCCTTCGTTGTATTCAGCATCTCCTCCTCTGTAGAGCAGTGTTTGATGGTGATTGTGAGGCCACATGTATAGATAACTAGTGTGAGCAAAGAAATATAATCCAAAGTCACAGCTGAGACAAGCTTTAGACAATGAGGAGTCCAGATGACATCAGATTTGACATTTTCCCCTTAGTGGAAGATTTCTTCTTGGAGCCACACAGCTGTTCCCCCAACATTTAATTATCTCGGCACTGATTAGCTGATACCTGGCTAATTCTGGCTCCTAAAGAGGAACCTATCATGAAAATATGAATGTATTACCTCTCAGTCATTGTCAAGCAGACATGATTAATCAGGCTGTGGATTACTCAGGGCTCTCCGTTTTTGTTTTTATTTTCTTGTGCTATTCTGTCTTTTGATGATTTTATAATCAGTCCCATCACCTTAGGGTGGGTATGAGTAGAAAAAAGAGGTACAGCCCAATTCAGTCTATGTATTTGTGAGTGAGAAGCAAAGATTTGGTGTGGGAGAAACGAAATGGCTTAAAAATTATATTGGATTCTCTTTAAAGTTTTAATTATCCATGTTATCTTTGCTTTCATTATCATGGATCCCTGAACATTGGGAGTAACGGCTGCACAGTTGACAACTACATCATGTAATAACAATGTCTCCTCTGTAATCATATTTTAGTGTGCTATTTATCAGGGACTGTTAGAGCTCAGGATGCTGGAGAGCAAGAGAAACAACCAGAAGACAGGCCCAGAGTGCTGTCCTGAATGTCCCAGCCACCTTTCATTATCACTTTCTTTCTTAAACACCAGATTCATACAGACTAATTTTATTCTCATAAATTTTCAAGATTCAGTCTGTAAGATCCATGACAGACTTTCACAACCACTCTCTTCATTATTGGTATAAATTGGGTTGGTTTTAAGTCATACCCAATGCGAGTTAGTTATGCAGTTTCCAAAAGGAGCTCATTATTGGACAGTCTTGTCATCTTGTGATTATTTTCCCCCCAGACTCTGGCCTCAGGTAAAGACCTGGCATGGGATCTACTCCAACCAAGCCTGGGTTTGTCAGGGCTAATGAGGCTTGGTATCCAAACAGAAGGGCCACTGCGGTGGAGTCATACAGCAGAGAACACTGTGGTTCCAAGGGCAGAGAGTGGGGCTCCAGAGGACTTTTTAAAGTCAGGCAGAAGCCAATACAATGATTAGAATTGGGGTTCAGGAAAAGATCTCTAGTCCTAGAAGAGGGACTAGGAGCAGCGAGAGAACTGGGCAATCAGAAGAAATCAAACGGACCTCCAGTCCTGGGACCTGGTGCAGGCCATATGGAAAGAGGGCATGGGCCTCTCAGGGATGGACCATGAGAGCTGTTGGTGGGCGAGCTTAAAAGTGCTAATAAACTAATCGGTGGCCTAAACATGGTAGCCATCTTGAAGTGTTAGCTATTATTACTATGACAACCATTATTGTTTTCATGTGACTCTCCCAGGAGTGCCATAGGCTAATTCTGACTACAGAAGAGGAAATGGTTAGTGTTGAGGATCTTAGTTCAGCAAGGTGACTGATGCTAACCCCAACTCTTATGGGTGAAACTGTTATGACACTGCCTTTCATATCTCTGGATTGATGTGGGAATTGGAGCGTGGATGATCCATCAGCTGAAGGGAATAGAAGATTCAGTTGTAAGGACCTGGATAGAGAGGGCATGAGGAGTGAGACTGGTACCCGTAGTGTGGCCTGAGAGTAGCCTAGATGGGTGACTCCCCAGAAATAACATGTAATAAATAGCTCTCAAAAACAGAGCATGCCTGATTTCTGTGTGGGGAAACATAAAGCCTCTTGGATTGAAATGGATTTTTTTTTTTTTGTATTTCTAAAATAAACACAGGAATCCAAATGTGAATAATACTAACTCTCTTCTCAGTAATCTATAGGCCTCTGTGGCTTGCAAGCGTCCAAGATGAATGAGGCCTGTTGTTTGATTGGGAGTCTTCTGCAGCTGGGGTGAGCCCAGCATTGTACGAGAGTGCGGACAGTGGGATGATTGCTGAAGACTCCTGTAATTAAGTCAGTCTCTCTGGTAATTCAGTCTGGAGCACACACTACCAGTTCTGTCTGTATCCATGCAACTGGACTTGGGGGGAGTTTTTATTAAAAATTCTCAAATCCGTTCAATACAAGAGAATTACCTCCCTGCCACTTCATATCTCCTGCCAAGTACTTGATAAAATGTGTTCTACAAATGTAGATATGGAGTTATGATAAGAAAATTCACTCTTGCTGCATATTGGAATTATCTGCCTGGTGTTACAGGCAAATGTTAAAAGCAGGACAAATTCCCACTGGAGAATTTTCAAACCATTTGAGGTCATCCGTCACCCTGGGCCCAAGTCTGCAAGAAAAAAGAGACCCTACAGGTGACCCCCATGTGGATGAACATATTCAAGATGGAGCTGCCCAAGCTGCTCAGAATTGAACAACTTCTAGATACATCAGGTCTAACGAAGGCTTCTATGTCAGCCAACCTCTGAGTCAGACCCATCAAGTACTAGGGTCAGCTTCTTGCAGGATGACCTTCTCATATACCTTTAACTTCAAGATGCATGTAGGCATGCAGTAGACCTCTCGTTTTCTGGGGATGTATCTTATTAGCTGTCTACAGAAGCAGGTCTCTTGTCCCTGATGCCCATGGCCAGCCTCACTAGCACCTACAAAGGGGGGATGGAGGAGGGGCTGAGTAGGGAGCAATGACAATAGGGTATTGGTGTGGGAGCATTTTTCATTGAGAGAACAAGAAGGGTTGGGCAACTGAGAATAGTCATGGCAACCTCTTCCTGAGCCTTTTTATTTTGGTGGTTTTTATTTTTATTTTTATTTTTAAGTAATAAGTAGTACC
The DNA here is from genome assembly GCF_964146895.1 of Miniopterus schreibersii. Classification (NCBI taxonomy): domain Eukaryota; kingdom Metazoa; phylum Chordata; class Mammalia; order Chiroptera; family Miniopteridae; genus Miniopterus; species Miniopterus schreibersii. The sequence continues at coordinate 17,700,475 of NC_138119.1, read as the reverse complement.
ATATAAAATTATAATTTGCCATGAAAAAGTAGTAGCTTATAAAAAGAGCATCAGATGAGAAGAGGACACTTGGGATTGGCTTCTGGTGCTGTAAGGGGGAGTTACTGAGCACAGGCAGGCATTTTCCATCTCTGTGCCTCATTTCTGCACCTGACCTTAGGACAGTGGAGACAGGGAGGACTAGGGTTCAGGTCCACGAGTCCTGTCCCTTGCCCTGGAATACTAAGTCCTAGCCAATACCCATGTTTTCACTCCCCGGAACACAGATTTTTCTCTCTGATACCTTCCACTCTTCACACACACTTGGCTTATTGAGATAAAATACTTGCCTGAGATAGACAATCATTTAGCCAAGAAAACAAAATGTGAAAGAAGATGAAGGCCCATCAGCAGAACAGATGGTGCCACACACAAGGCAGAGCTATTTTGGGGACTAGATGAGATAGGGTATACAGCTCTAAACAGGCATTTAGTAGAAGTTGATATTACTATTACTTTTTAAAATTGAATTTATTGGGGTGACACTGGTTCACAAAATCATACTGGTTTCAATTGTACAACTCAACAGAACGTCTGCACACTGCATTGTGTGCCCACCACCTCAAGCAAAGTCTCCTTCTGTCCCCATTTCCCCCTACATTGCCCATCTCCACCTACCCCCCACCCCACTCACCTCCCCCTTTTATTTTTAATGGAAAAAATTTTGTGAACTTAGGTGCTTTACAAATATAAAGAATTACATAGTTCCTGACATTACATAGCAAAATGCCAACCCTAAGTTCATGGTTACCAGTGTTTTCAGATCTCAGATAGTTTTGTTGTTTAACCTCTGCTAATCCTCCAGACACTGTTTTCTAAGTGAAATTGAATAATCTAATGTTAAAATAAGAGTTCATGTTAGAGCAAGGATGACTTCAACGACCACGTAGTGAGAGGCTGACTGTCCTGCTTCCTCAGTCCATACGGCAGGACACCCGATAGAGGCCTGTTCTTCACAGTGACTGGTGCGCCTCCGAACCGAGAAACAGGCCCTGCTCGCACCATCTCTAATGATCAGATTTGCTAAGCCCTTTTGCCAAAGCTACTTTTGCTTTGTTGATAAAGCTTCTTTTCTTTTGTTTGCAAAGTTTACCAGGCGGAAAAGCCCTGAAAACGAAGTGTGTACTCCACAGCTGTTCTTGGGTTATAAGAGCACTGTTTGAGCTTAAATGAAGTTACCCTTGGAGGCACAGGCCCTGGAGCTTTTGGATAGCCAAGACCCCTCCTCACAGGGTTCCTTGGGGCACTTTGGTGTTCTTTACCCCACACCCATCTCCCCCAGAGCAAACTGCATTCGTAAGGGTTGCCTACTGATATTGGTAACAGTGACAAGTGGTAATGGCCATACATGCCTCAAGGTTTTTCTAAATTGTTTTAAACACAATTTTAAATTTTCATTTTTAATCAAAAAGCATTCTGTGCTTTTTGTAATATGTAAAACTGTGTAAAAATGTATAAAGAAAGAGCTAATGCCCTTCTGACTCCTCTAATTCCATTCACCTGAGACCGGTGTTCAGTTTGGTACATGCATCCTTCCACAACTCTCTTGATGTTTGCACACACACAGGTGCACACACGTGCACACATGCACACATGCACATGCAGATGCATGCACACATTTTCCTGTTTGATTTGGCAAATGAAATAACTCACTACACAGTATCCTATAACTTGCTCCCAACCTATAGAACTATAGATATATAGAGATATAACTCATAGACCTATATATACATATATCTTCCTGAAATAAAGATTCATAATAATAGGTTGCTGATCAGACCTGTGAAATTTTAATTTTAAAAGGATATCCCAGGTCATGGTCCACAAAGATTGCACCAAGAACATTTGAAAACATCCATTGCCCCACATCCTGTCCCAATCCTGGATAGTATCAATCTTTTTCATTCTTATAAATCGAAAGAACTAGAAGTTGATGAAGTTAATTTCCTTGCCCCCATCCCTTCCCTTCAAAGTAGTCAGATGAGCTCTATCTGGGGGCCCAGAGATGGTACAGAGGGCCGGGCCCTGTCTTGACCCCCTCGTTTGATGAATCTAGCCTGTTGTTCACGAGCTGCTCAGCTCATCTTTGTTTAGCCAGCAGAGCTCTGCTGAGTTCCCAGGAACAGTGAGGAGCCCCAGTGAATTAGTGTGAAATAGCCCTGGCAGCTCCAAAAGCTTGTATTTTGTTCATTAGAAAGAGGCCTAACAGTGCAGCTAAATACCGTGATAGGGAAGGAAGTCCCTGAACACCTGAGGAGGTATTTTTGAAATAGATGCCAAAACCCTCTTATCTGCCAAACCCTCCTATTTGCTAAAGATAAAAGAGAGAGAAAGAGGGGGGGAGGAAGGGAGCGAGCCAGTCTGGAGCATGTCCTGAACACTCCGGTTACAGGACCCACAGTGCAGCACCTGAGCCCAGGCCTGCTACGTGGTGAACATGTCATAAGCAGTGGTGGCTGTTATTACTACAAATAACAGAAACAACACAATTTTTTTCAGCTTGTGATTTGCTACTGGTAGATACTTTATCAATAAACTATGATTTCAGGGAAGTTTCTGTTAAAAGACGTGGCTGATTTGCAGTTTCTAACAATGGGACAAGAACCCCTCTGGTCTGCATGCCTGAAAAAGGCTGTTCTCCACAAAGCAGAAGAGAAGCTTGCTACTCCTCAGATCCGTCCTTAGGGTCCAGGTCACCTTTAACTCCTCCCTTACCCAGCTCAGCACCGGAGCAAGGGTGCCCCCAGGCCCTGAAGAGCTCTGTATATCAGGGTGGCCTGGGGAATGACCTCTGGGCAGAGGTTATATCAGAAGTTCTCTCCCCAGAACTTAGTATGTATTATCTGAAGTTTCTGAGTCCGTACTAAACAGTGATGCTAACTTATATACACAATGAGGAGCCATGTGCTCAACTACTGTCACCATTTTCTATAGTTATTTTGCATGCGTTTCTATTTGCTTACCCTACTAACGACTGCATCTGCCTACTTAGTTCTTTAAGAATCAGGCAGGTGAAGAGGTGAGCTTCCAGGACCCCAAGGCTATTTTTTAGCAATCATCTGGCTCTTGCCTTTAAGCCTACTTCCAACCCATACAATTCTTGACTTCTGAATCTCAATTTTGGCCTTTGTGGTGTTGGCTTTGGACTCTCAGGGCTGACACTGAAGTTTCACTAGGCCCTCAGTCCTTTGCATCTCCTTACAGCCCCCCCAGATCCATCCCTCTGATGCTCAGGGCCTGACCCCAGCCTCAAGACTGTAGAGGCCTCAGCAAGGCCAGTCTTACCTGTCCCCGCCATTTCTCTATAGCAAGGAAAATTGTTCCCAGCGGTAAACACCGTACCCATTTCACTACATTTCAGACTCTGTCGTCCTTTCTCAGAGTCCTCCGTTTCTTGTGTTTATAGGCTGTTTGCCAGGGGTCCTTCCCAGCACACCATCTTGGACTGACATTCCTGCCTGCTCCTGGAAGCCCAGATGAGGGCTGTGAGCCTGGCATCATTTCCAGTAGTTAGAAACTTTAAAACAACCTACTTTCCCCTGGGGACCTATGATAGAAACATCTTAGCCTACATCCATAGGATGCATCCAGTGCCTGTGGACCATATGTTAAAGCAAAGGTATGACAAGATCAGTTGGTGGCTATGGAGAAGAGGCCCGTCATCTCCACTGTCGGGAGTCCCTGAGTGCTGCAGATAGCTGGGCCCGAAGTGCCAGGCTTGCACGCGGGAGCTTGCGGGCGCTATCAAAAATCCAATCTGATCCACTCCAACTGGGCTATTACACTCTAGCCCTGATAGGATCGCACTTTCAGAGCACAGGGTAAAATTACATTTGGGAGAAAACGAGATTTCTTTTGTTTTCTGCAGAGTCCTGTAGATAAGTGTTCTCTAGGACTTGACCTTGATGGCAGCAGGAAGCCCCACTGCAGGCCCAGAGGGATCTGATAAACAAATTGAATAAATTGGCAGGTCCCTTTCCTCCTTGGCACTACTACTGGGGAGGTGGGTCTCCTCTTTTCAACTCCCTTCAGGCGGGCACTGGGCAAAATAGCAAAGTACTAGAGAGGAAGTCTGTCCCCAGTCCCTCTCTATCCCTGCTCTTCAGCTCCTCCTCTCTTGTCAATCCCTACTCTTCAGTACCAAATGACAGTCACACCCTCCAAACCCAGTGTCCCTGGGTTTCACTAGCTCTCAGCTAGAATGGGCCCTATCAGTTAAAATGTTAACAGAGGCACCGCTAAATGGCCTTTCCAAAGAACACATAACAATGTTAGGAAAGCCTCAGGTTAACTTGAAAATAGGACTGATCTTACTTATAGGTGGGCAGTGCTGATGAGAATCATAACTACACCCACTAGTTATTGAAGGCCAGGTGCAGACGATTCAGGTATATTTTCATTTAATCCTCATATATTCTTATGGAGTAGGGATAATTAGGCTCTTTTTACAGAAGAGGACACTGTGGTTAAAAGTCACATAACTAGTGAATTTGAACCCAGCTCAGTCTAATGATGCCTTCCAGGTGTATACAAATGCACAGAACCAAAGCTCTTCTCCACACGCCACCCCGGTGAGGCAGGAATGAACCATTTCAGGCCAGGTACTGGCAAGAAACACAGTCAGGATTAGAACTCAAGGCATTTTGCTCACAGTCCAGAGCTTTTTCTTTCCTGACACTCTGCTCTGTCCTCCTGCCACACACATTTCAATTTATACCCAAGATACCTTAGCTTATAGGGTGGAGCGATCAGCTGGGAGCTGCTTGGACGCTGTCTTTCCAGTTGTCTTCTCCAGCACCCATTCTGGGGGTGGGGCTGGAAACAGAGGGCACCCCGTTAGCAGAAGTAGGTACATTCTCCTGCAGAGAGCAGGATTGCTGCTCATTCCCACCTCCTCCAGCTATTGCAATGCACACAGGCCTGGCCTGCTCCAGCGGCACTGAGGCCTCTGGGAATTCCCTACGCCTGGGCTCTCAAAAGAGCAGGGGTGGCCTGTAGGACGTAGACAACTATTTCCCCCAGAGGCTGCTGGCAGACCCAGTGTGGGCCAGAGAGCATTCCCCACCCCAGACTGTGCCACCTGTGCCCGCCTCCATCAGCATTTCCACACTTCCTATGTATTCCCTTCGATGGGCCTGGCCTCTGGTTCAGATTCAGTTCTCATTTCCTTGATATTCTGTTTTCCTGACACCTGGGGGAAAATGTCTCGTAGACAGAATGGGCAGAAAAATCACCCTGTTCTTTTTCACAGTTTTGAGTTATTTTAGAAGAAACAATAAAACATCAAAAAAGGTTACCGGGCTGACTTGGGGATCGCAGAAGCCATGTTTGTGGCTATTGGAGGCTTCTGGGAGCTTTCCCAGGTAAATAGAGGTCTCTTTCTCCCAAAGCTCTTAAGCTGCAAAGGTGGTTAACTCCTCAGTGTCAGAACATCCATAGCCTTGGTCACGCTGAGGTTAAGGCCCCAGACATGTCCCTGAGCTTACCCTCTTCTAATAGTCCCCCAGAGACCTGGGGTTAACCAGGACACAGGACGTGCTTGACTGAAGGCCAGTCTCCCCTCAGGACTAAAGAAGGGACACCGCTTCATGACTGTGAAGGAGAATACAGTGTCTTTGGAACTCTTGCCTCTGTACTTTTCTCCGTGTGCCTCTTGGTGGCTCACCACTCCCCACCCTAGGAATCTGCTGTGCCCTTTAGCTTTCTGCATGAGTTTCCTGTGTCTGCAAAAGCACAGATGTGGCCCCTGATTACCCGTCCAACCGCATCCTGGTATATGTTGTCCTCCTAAACATGAAGGAGTGCTGGGGACATCACATGATTTGCTGGGCCGTGCACCTGCCAACACCTGATTCACCGCTACCGGGGAGCATCCAATAAGGACATGAGAGCACGTAGGCTTTTCCACCCAAAGGTGACCCTCCCTTATTCTGAGCCTCCAAGACTCATTCATTCCCCAAATATTTGTCTAGTGTTCAATGTCCTGCACTAGGTAGGTAAGATACAGAAATGTATCACAACAGTAATACTTAACATTTACCCAACATAAAAAATGTACAGAGCACTGTGCTTGGTGCTTTCCGTGGATTCTCTCCTTCAGTGCTCTTAGTTCCCTCATGGACGGAATAACGTGATTTAGCCCTGCTTCAGAGAGAAGGAACCTGAGTCTAAGGAGGCTAAATAACATGCCCAAAGTGTTTCAGCCGGGAAGCTGGGGAGCTGGGACTTGAACCAGGGTGGAGTCAATCCAGGGCCCTACCCTTAACCTCTGTGTAGTACAAATCTCTGCTTGTCATCTAGCAGGAAGGATGGGACCACCATGGCCAAAGCATGGGGCAAATTTCTAAGCACTTAGAGGAGCATAAGGTAGGCTGAATGTAAGAGTGGGAAGCAAGGAGAGAGGAGCAGGAGAGTTTGCTTTCTTTCTGGAGTTCTGTTCTTTCATTTGGGACGTGTTTCTTTGTCTCTTCATTTTGGCAGCCTCCCCGTGTTTGTTTCTATGTACTAGGTAGAACTGCTACACCTCCCAGGCTTAGTAGGGTGGCCTTATGTAGTAGGTGTCCTGTAGGGTCCAGTGGCTGGGCACTCCAGGTGCACCCCCCACCCCATGTGGGTTGTGTACACCCTCCTATTGAAATTGAGCCTTGATTGCTGCTGGCACGTCAACGGGACAGATTTACCCCCAGGCCAATCTGCTGCAAGGATTGGCTGTGACCACTGACCAATGTGGAGGATCATATGTGCAGGGGCCCACCCCACAGAGCAGGACTTACTTCGGCAGGGCTCTGGTGCCCCCTGAGTCCGCCTCTTGGATGTGTTGCTTGTGGAGATGGTTGGGTGGTATTTCGATGTGGTCTGAAGCAGGTGCGCTGGCTCTGGGGCCTCCCGGGAAGTGCAGGTCAAGGTCAGCCACCGCCTGTGTTCTGCCCAGGGCCACCTGGCATGAGCTACAAAGCAATGTGCAGATGGCTGCTACTTGTGCTGGGATTGGAGATGCCCAGGAGAGGCCAAGCTGTAAACCAAGGCCTGAGGAAAGTTTTTGAATGAGGTCAGATTTGAGCTGGACATCAACGGGTAGGTACTTAGTAATAGTAACAAGCATTTGTCAGGCACTTGCTATGTATCAAATGTCATGTTAATGTTTTTTTTATAACAATCCTATGAGGCAGAACTATTATTAGCTCATTTAATAAGTTAGGAAATTTAAGTCACAGAAAAGTTGACTATAATTTAGATTATGCATCTGGGAATGAGGGCAGTGGCCAGAGAGGGAGAAAGTGTCCCTAAATGCACAGAGGTGGATACCTCAGGGGTGAGTTGTGGGACAGTAAGTAGCTCAGTCTGCTGGGGGTGTCAGACCTGTGAAGTGATGCAAGAAAGGTCAGATGAGGCCAGATCATGGCCAGCAGGGAATCCAAGCTAAGGGTTTGGACTTAATTCAGTAGGCAGTGAGGAGGCATTAGGAGATTGGAATCAGGAGGATTAATCGGGCAGCAGGATTCAGGCCAGAGCGAGGACAGATGTAGACAGGGAGTTGTTGAGGGGCCTATTACAGTAAATCTTGTCCATCGTTTGGTCAACAATAAGTACTAAGTTGCTACGGTGTGTCAGAACAGAGTGGTCAGCTGGGAAGAAGAGTTCTCTGCCCTCCTAAGGCGAGCAGTCAAGGGTAATGGCAGTGATGGCCTGAGGACAATGGCAGTGATGGTCTGAATTAAGGTGGAGCATTGGCAGAGTGAACTGCGGTGGGCGTGATAGTGTGTCATACTGAGAATCAACAGGCGATGGCAACGGAGACATTCAGACTGCTCTCAGCAGTTGGAACGTGAAATGTGCCTGCGGGTCAGGGGCCAATCCACCTGGAACGTCAGTATGAGACTACAAATAACTTACAAAGCAAGTTGGAGTTTAGAAGATATATATATTTTTAACATGATAGTATTTTTCAACCCTTACCTGAGGATATGCTCTCTCTATTGATTGAGAGAGAGAGAGAGAGAAACGTTGATCCATTGCCTTCCACAGACGCCCTGACTGGGGATCAAACCTGTAACCCAGGTATGTGCTCTGACCAGGAATTGAACCCGCAACCCCCTGGTGCATGGGGTGAGGCTCCAACCATCTGAGCCACCCGGCCAGGGCTAGAAGAGATTTTTTTTTTAATTCACACAAACTCATTTGAGGTTGAGCTTCCATGAAAGGGCACTTCACACACCTGCCGCCCCCAGCGAGGGGTCTCGGTGGGGTGGCTGCGGGAGCACTGACTGCACATCAGAGGCCAGCCTTGTGCACCACATGAGCACCTCCTGGTCCTTTGTCTCTGAACCACCTAGTCACCCCTGCTCTGCCCCACGTGCAGCTTTGGCTCATTCCGCCCCCTGCTTCTCTCCTCTCTCCCTCCTGCCTTTCGGCTGTGTTTCTGTTGTTAGCAGCTCTGCTGGAGGGGGCGTGGGGAGTGAGGGGATAGGAAAGTCCCCAGAACTGGGACTAGTTGCTTTGGCTCTGATGAACACCAGGTTGGAGGATGGGGGTGGGGTGGGTGGGGTGGGGCGAGATGACTGGGTCAGGTTTTTCCCAGCATTACTCCAGTCTTGGTGTTATATATCTTCCACCCATTTCCCTCTGCCTACCCCAATTCTATCAGGCTTCAGAGAGCCCAGCTCACACCCAAGAGAGGCTCTGTCACAGGTTGGTGGTGACACTGGGAACAGTTCTTCTGTCCGGAAGACCACACTCCTTACTCTGAGCCCTGAGGCTCTTTGGACACGGTATTTATTAATCTCTACAAGCCAAGGGGAAGGGCTCTCTGCCAGAACTTGCCTCTGGGTCCCCGAGTTCACTTTTAGACTTCTCATACAGCCAAAGAGAGAGTTATTAGCAAAGATGACTCCCTCTATGAGAAATTATTACAGTTGCATAGCACTTTACTTTCTATTTAATCCCCCCTTCCATTGAGCCAATGAGGTAGGTTTTATTATTGCCATGTTATAGATGGGTACGTTTCAATTCAGTGGTTTATTCAAGAGACTAGGCTACTGGGGAGAAATGAGTTGGAGTGAACACTTTCTTATTCCAAAGCCACGGCTGTTTCCAACACACAGCCTTCATGTTTGTAGGGTTTCAGGGGTGACTGGCTCTGTTTATCATAGTTTTTCTGAAGGGGAAGAGAAAGAGCATGTATTTGATCACCACCAACTTGCCGAGTGCCACATACCTGGTGCCTCTTCCTGGTTCCGCCTCAGCTAGTGTTGGGTCTGAGAGCAAGTCTTGCAGGTCCCCAGGGCTCCATCTTCATCTGTAAGATGGTGGGTTTGGATTGGATAATTGATTGGTTAATTTCCTAAGACTCTTTGGGTCTAAATTCTGTGCTGTCATGGCGCTATTGGTTCACTCCCCTCTCCGGTTCAAAGCTAGCTGTAAGGGACATGTGTTTTCTCCCAAGCCAGGCCAGCCCTTGATAGATTGATGAACCAGCTTAGCTTTGTTCCATCCAATACATCAGGTGGGTTAATGTGTGACTTTTCTGGTCTCCTGAAACTGAAACAGTCTTGCAGAGAACTGGGCTTGATGATGTACTCGCTATTCTGGGCAAAGCCCTGGGAGGCCGTGCCTGGGTAGGGACTCTGCACAAAGCTTTGTCTTCTGTAACCTGGTAAAGACTATACCTTCTAGGTGCCCCCTTTGGGCCTTTGGGAGGTGAGCGACAATAGGCTGCCGGGGGGATGCTCATGGTCAAGTATTCTGTCTGTATTCCATTAGGAAGCTGGACAACCCGAGATAGCCCTGGAGGGATGTAGAGAAGGTGACCATACTGGAGGAAGGGGCTGAAGAGAATGGACCCCTGGTCACTAACAGAGACCCTGCCAGCATGCCAATGCAGCAGGGTCTCTTTGTGGCGGCCGATTTCTCTCTAATTATCCTTCCAACCTAACCCGTGTGGGCAATGAGGCTGGGGGGGGGGGGGGCACAGCTGCGCTCTAATGAACAGCCAGATGGAAAACCAAATAGTCACCTCAGTGCCCAGCCGCATCCCCAGCCCTGTACAATGAATCACAACCTGCGTGCCAGGCAATCCTGGGCAGAAGGTGAGGGCAGTGTTTCATGAATGGCATTGCCCAAAGTGGAGCCTCCAATAGTCCTTGCACCCAGGTTAGCTATCCCCCCCCCCGACCATATGTTCCTGGAGGTGACAAGCAGCTTTGGGCTCCTCAGTAGACTACAAAGCAGGTGTATTCAGGCCAACCAGGTTGCAGGTTCCCATCTCCTGTTGTGAGCAGTGACCTGTGGCTTTCTGTAGCTCTCCTGAGGCAGAGCTCCTGGGCTGGAAAGGGGTGTCTGCCAGGAGAGTGGACAAGGTGAACAAATGGCTTCCTCTTAGCCAGCTGGGACAGGTACTCCGAGTCACACAGAGCTGCAGTCAGTGGCATGGAACAAAGGCAGCTAAGCTGCTGCCAATATGCTTCCAGTCAAGTCCTGGAACCACAGTGGAAACCATGGGAAGAGGGAACAATCAGCTGTGCGGGGTTGATTTGTAGCCTCTGCAACGACACTGCATTTGTACTTGTGGTTTCACTGAAGAGGAGGTGCTCTACTGCTATCACTTCAGTCTCAAGGCCAGAGATATAATCGCCTGCCATTACTCTTCAATTACGTGGTAACTACTATGCCATTACTTTCTAACTCCAGTCTAATTGCAGCTCACTTCTGATTAGTGGGCAATAAACATTCGTAAGCAGGGTCCACGATCTATTTCAATAAAGCTTACTGCAGCTTAAGGGAAAGAACGCAGATGTACAAATTGGGTGACTGCAGGGAGCCTCCCTTATAATTATCATAAGAAACCACATTGGCTGACCTTGAATGACCTTCCTGCCTAAGGTATAAAAGCGATTTGGTGGGCCCAGTAGGTACCAGTGTCCTATGTAGGCCTAATTCAGGAAGTTGAGGACTGGAGCCCAGAGTTCTGAGTCCAGGTTCTAGCTCTTTGTTCACTGGATGTGTGGTCTTTGCCAAGCACCCAATGTTTCTGAGTATCGATTTTCCCGATCTAAAATGGGTAAAATAAATAAAAATGGCTTTGCAAAGGTAAAGATTTAAAAAGCTCTGCAAAACAAAGAAGGTCGTGTCATTTTAACTAGTCCCGTTTTTTCCTCACCTAGGAAAAAACGGGAATAGTTAAATAGTAGGCCTTTGATGGTGAGAGAATGTGAAACCATCATTTCCTAGCCCCTGACAGTGCTCCTAGACTTTAAACTGCACACAGATCTCCTGGGGATCTTACATTCTGACTCAGTAGTTCTGGGTGGCACTGAGGTTCTGCATTTGTCACAAGCTTTCAGGTGATGCTGACGCTGTTGGTCCACAGACCATGCTATGAGTAGAAGGCTTTGGGCCATCCTGACTCAAGGAGCCAGCTGTGGACTGTGACCAGAGGTAGGGTAGAGTGATGAGAAGGTCCCCGATGGGAGAGAGCCAGTGCCCACGGTGGCCTCTCCTGGTGCAGACAGCAGCGTTGTCTGGGAGGACTAGCACACCGAGGACCCCAGGCACTCACACCTGACCCAGGGGCAGGCCCTCATGGTAGGGGCCCTGCATTCACAGGGAAGGACCCCAGGAAGATCTGAAGAAAATATAGTTTTGTTTGATGATGACCAAAGGTATGTGTTTCTACATCAGAAAGCTCAGCAGATAAGACATCGTGGAGATCCTGTCTCTGTCCAAATCCAACCACAGATGGGGCTTGGTGACTTTTTCATGGAAGGAAAGAGTGAAGGAAAAAAGGAGGGAAGGAAGGAAGGGAGGAAGAAAGGAAGGAGAGAATTAACTTATTTTGGGGGGTGAGAATATCCATTGTCTATGTCACACTTTTGTTGATGGCTGGCACTGGAAAGAATCCCAGAGTTACAGATGTTGAAGCTGGAAGGGATCTGTGAAGTCATCTTTCTCAACCTCTCATCTCACAGCCCAGAAAGCTGGGACTAAGTGTCTTTCCTGCAGTCACAGGGTCATGGTGGAATAGCTAGGACCGATCCCAGTTCCCCCAGTTCTTAGGCCTGTCTTATTTCCCATGCTCCTCACACCAAATAAATGAAACTTGCTTCATGGAATGTCCTTACATGCCAGGTGCCCAGAAAGAATGGAGGCATGGCAGCTGGAGCCCAGCTGGGGCCACCCAGGACCATGCTCCTTCTTGACTCTTTGCTGAGACTCTTGGTTCCCTCCACTCTGAACAACACCAATTTAATTTTCAAGAGAAAGCATTGTGTTTCTTCTGTCCCCATCCTACTGCAGGGAGAAGCCAGCTACTGTGGGACCCCAAACCCTCAAGTTTCTCATTCAGAGTGGTGGCCCCTTTTACACGGCTGGACCCCACAGCACACCCAGTGTCGCCTGCCAGCATCTGGGATGTGTGGGCACCTGGAGATTGATAAGGGACAATGCCACTCTCTCAAGGAGATAGCTGGTGTCCCTAACTGTTGCAGTACATCTCAGGCAATGCAGCCATGCCAGGGAGGTGGAGTCACACAGTCAGGGCCAGGAGAAGGATCACTTTGGCAGTGAACATGAGGTTGTGGTCAGAGTGAAGGGCAGAGTGACCTCTCAGGAAACACTTCTGAACACAACGCTTGGGATCTGGACTTGCTCTCAGGGGGCCGTGGGGGGAGGTAATGGACCTGGAAGCTAATGTTGCCTGTGACCCACATCCCGGCAGGCTCTGTGTCTCACATCGGAAGAGTCAAAGCCTGTGGTGGAGCAGAGCACAAAATCCACACACCATTCTTCGAGTCATTTTTAAAAATAACCTTAATCTATGACCTATAAAATGTACATTAGGTGAGCAAATTTAATATAAACTCATATTACAACATTACTTTTGAAACTCCTAGCAGTGAGCATGGGAAGTCATTAAATATCCTTTTAGCAAGGACTCCACGAGGTTCCTAACTATATAAAATCTAAATATGCATGAATGTGGGATAGTTCTGAAGCTGATTAAAGGGTGCATTCCATGCTTGTGATACAGGCTGTAAATAAGAATGGTTAAAGTTTCAGGGCTGTTTCTCATGTTGGTACCACTCAACATGTCATTATTGGGACAGCCAAGTCTTCATCTCACACTCCTCTCTGTACACCAGCCTTTTTGTTGACTCCTCACGTGGAAAGACACCAAAGTTCAGAGGTCAGGAGACCTGGAGGTCAGGAGACCCGGGGAAGAGCATATGAGGAGAGTGTCTTTAATTGCTCAAAGTTTTTAAGCTCATCTGAGATGATGTGACAGTGATGATGACAAATTTATGGACAAGATGGAAGAAATAAGGAAGTTATAAAGAGAAAAATATTCCCAAGATTTAGTAAAAAATCAAAAGCTCTACCATGTAGATAGTGAGAAGGAGAACACAGCTGGGAGAGGAAGGGGGAGAAAGTCCATTTCCTCTGGCCTAGGGGCCTAATTTCAACATCAGCTCAGCTCCACCACCCTCCTGGGCTCACTCCCTGCTATATTGGGGCCTCATATTCTTTCCCTATACTCCCCTTCCCTCCATATTCCAATTTGACAACAATAGGAAGTTAATAGAGTAGATTCAGCTCTTTAGTGAGACAAATGACAAAACAAACACATAATCAAGATGTGGAAGCTAACACTTATTGAGTGCCTGCTGTGTATATCATCTTCAATAATAACTGTAGTCGGGCAAGATAAATACTATTGCTCCAAGTTTACAGATAAGGAAACTGAGGCTTAGAAAGGTTAAGTAACTTCCCAGGACCACACAGCCAGGATTTGACTGGGTTCATTTTTCTCTAGAGCACAAGTCTTCTCCCAATACCATAAAATCTCTACGATGGAGGGGACCAGGAGTTAAATTGTGATACTCCCCGGGGCACAGTCTTGTTCATCTTATAGGAGGCATTTGATAAAGATTTGAAAGAGATTGAATGTGCAGAATGCCTGTTCTGATCAGACTCCTCTGGCTTTGCTGATCATGTTTTCTCCAAGAAGGGAGAGGGCAGTCGCTTGATAAGTGAGAAAGCACTGGCCTGAGTCAAAGTCCCTAAGTGGAGGTCCAAGGGCCACCCGGCTAGAAGGTAGTAATGGGACTGTAGTAACAACTAAACAACAGGCAAACTGCTGGGCAGAGAACTAAGACCTGTAGCCTCAGAGGACAGAGGGCAGGTTCGGTGGTGACAGTGAGATTAGTTGTGGGACTGAGGTCTGCAGAGTAAGCAGGCAGGGTGTTCTAGTAGACTGGCTCTGGGGAGAGTGGGAGAGGGGGCATGTATGCTGACTTGTAGGATTTGCTGATCTCCATGGTATAAATGCTCCCGCCATGGCCAGTTTTAAGCTACTAATGTGATGTGAACTGGCTCACAAAATTCCCCCAAATTTGGCAATTGGCTTTTACCACTGGAATGAGGAAAGTACTAAGGCAAGGACTCAGGACACTGGGCAGCAAAATAGGACCTATTGACAGAGACTCAGAGGTGTGGAGAGTACCACAGGCAGTTAGAGGGGTTCCGTCCTTACATTGGCCTCCATTCTAGAAAGATAGCTCTAGTTTAAACTGCCCAGTGGAGGCTCCCTGCACAGTCTCTCCTGGCAGGATACCTTTCACTGGTATCCAAATCTCATAAACATGCAGCTTTAGGTCTCTGAACCAAATACCTACAGTCACAAATTATTGATTAATCCATTTATTTATCAACTTTTAAAGGCTTCCAAAATGCCAGGCACTGCACTGGACCCACAGATTCTCAGTCCCTCTTGACTATAGGGACATGTTCATACAGCAGCATATAGCACAGAGCCAGATTGGAACAAGCTTTTTGATGGGAAAAAATATTTTAAAGAAAACCAATATATCCTCAGAAACTAGGAAGAGCTTATATTCCAACACTATCTGATTCGCCTCTCTTTCTCAGCTTTCTCTCACCCCATAAGTGGCTTGGGATTTTAAACACATTGCAGAAAGTTTAAGGGTGTCAAGGTTAGAAAGTCCTTAATTTATTTGTGAAACAGCTGCATTAATTTCTATGTTAAGACACGTGGGCTTCCCCCCCCCCCCCCCATTGAAAAAGAAAACCTATCAATACCAGCAGTGGAGGGCTCAGGTGGATAGAAAATCCTGGTGTTTAGCACTGCTTGTGGGCCCAAACTCTGAGTGACAGCGGAGGCCTGACCCATTGTCAGCACCTGTCCCTGCTGGGCATTTCTGAAGGCCATTACCCACAACCTGAATTTCTTCTGCAGCCAAGTGGAATTCCTATAAAAGTCACCAATTATGCAAAGACAGACTGTGAAAGAAAGACACTCAGATCTCCTGAGCAAAACCACATAGGTCATTCAGAGCCTTGAGGGCCACCTTTGCTGGGATGCCTTTTAGCCCAAGGCATGTGAGAGCAAAAGTGAGGTGTGGTGGGGGCCAATGGTGAGGCCTACCCACCCAGGTCTCTGAAACCTAGTTGGAAGGAGACCCTCAGGGACTTTAGAAAGACAATGCTGGGTAGTAAGGGCATCCAGGCCAGAGCTCTCCCTAACCCCCCTGCCCCCACCCCCAAACCCAACCTGTGGGCTACTTCTCCCAAATCCAGATTGGATGGGTTTGTCAAGCTCCTTCCTGGGAAGGACTCTGTGGCTGGTGCCTAACAGAGATGGAGAACTATATTATCCACCCCGTGGCCTCTAAGGAAGGAATCATCCAGAGAGCCCCGAGGAAGGTTGAGTATTAGATAGAGAACATGAGACATTTTCAATTGTTGCTTGTCTGCTCTTTGCTGTTCCCCTCCCCCATTGATTTAAACTCAAGATACAGCACTTTATTATTCTGTTCATATCACTTTTACAGGATTCATCCTGTTGTGCTATATTGCTTTATATGTCTGTCTCCCCTGCTCTCTGCCAGCTCCTCAGAGGCAGGGACTCTGTGTCGATGTGTTTGCAGGGTCTGGAACAGCCCTAGATAGAGGCCGTGTTGTATATGCAGTAGTCCCCCCTTAGCCACAGGGATACGTTCCAAGACCCCCAGCGGATGCCTGGAACTGTGGATCGTACCAAACCCTATGTATACTGGGTTTTTTTTCCTATACACTCATACATACCTATCTTTAATTTATAAATAGGTACAGTAAGAGATTAACAACAACTAATGAACTAGAACAATGATAACAATATAATATAATGAAAGGTGTGTGAATATGGTCTCCCTCTCTCTCTCTCATGAGTGATCTGATAACCAAGAGGGCTACTGAGTGACTAACAGGTGGGGAGGGTCTACAGCATAGAGATATGGAGATGCTGGGTGAAGGGATGATTCTGCTCCTGGGTGGGATGGAGCAGGATGGTGTAAAATCTCATCGGCTGTGCAGAATTGTGTGCTATTTAAAATGTATGAATTGTTTATTTCTGGATTTTCCATTTGATATTTTTGGACTGCAGTCGACCATGGGTAACTGAAACCAAGAAAAGTGAGCCCGTAGATAAGGAGGGACTACTGTATACTTGTGCAGTTAGCGGGCCAATTAATTCATTTGTTAATGGGTCAGGACAGGGAGGAAGAAAGAGAAGGGCGTCAAGAGCAGAAAGGAAGGAAATGGAGACCAGGATAGGTGCCTGAGGAGCAAAAACCATACCTTAGAGAAGGGGCCTGGGTGGCCATCATTCTACACAGACATGACAAAATGAAGAACAGTCTGCAGATGACCACAGGCTCGGGGAATCAAAAGTGACACTGCTTTCTTCCCAAACGAAGGACCGGCTTAAGTCACTCTGCAACATCTTAAGTTTAAAAAAAGTAAGTATTAGTGAAAATTAAGCAAAGGGCAAGGAGGAGAGGCCTTTCAACAGAAACATCAAAGGGTGACCTTTAAAGGGGGAGCTTGGCAAGAGCATCTGGACAACTGGGTTGCCAGGCCAACCAGGAGCATTAAGCAGCCTCCCTGACCAGGTGATGTAATACTCCCGACAGAGAAGAAAACTCCATAGAGACAGCAGACACAGAGCAAGCCCTCTGGTACCCTGTCCTTGCTCCCTCCCTCTCTCCTTTCCTGCCACACAAGTGGGAATCCCCATGGCGGCATCTCCCCCAGAGCACTCAGAGAAGCTGTGAGATGTGTCAGATTTTAAAAAGCCCAGCTTGGTAGGGAGAGACTTTATAAGAGGATTATTTCAGGGTTCGGAAAGGAACTATTTCCACTATAACCATAGATCTGCCAGGATCCCAAAGTTAGGCAAAAGGAGTTTTTCTTTTATTGGGAGGAGTAAACAAGGCTAGAGGGAACCTGGTGTGAGGAAGTAGGGTGAAGGGTGTCATAATGGAATGGGGAGGCACAGTGGCTTCCAGACTGAGAGCCTCTGCTCTCCTTTCTCTAACTATGGAAGCGACAGGGCTCAGCAGCAGCTTGTATTAGTTAATTGGCTGCAGTGTGTTTGCAACTTTCATAATTCCTTTAAATATACTACCTCACTCGTCTCACGGAGTAGTTAGTATCACCTTAATTTTAGAGAGGAGGAAACAGACATGCAAAGAGATTAAACTAACTTACACCAGTCTTCCCAGCAGATACGGGCCAGAGGGAGGTGAGGTGGTGAAAGGTGAATTTCCAGGTAGGTCCCGTGGTCCAAGGTTCTATCCTCAGAAGAGAACTGGGCATGGAGAAGTAAAGACCCACAGAAGCTGGTGGAGTGGTGGGGCCAGGACGGAGCATCCACAGGGTCACAGTGAACAGGGTCTGCAATGCATTAGCAAGTCAAGTTCAGGAATTCTTGTGGCCAGTTTGTAGCCATCCTAGGGGTCCTCAGTTCGCCGGTGAGAAAACTGAGGCATGGGGAGATTAAAGTATTTGCCCTAAGCTATGTAAACTAATTGGTGATGGAATTAGAATTCTGGGCTCCTAAATTCAAGTCCAGGTCTCCTCCAAGGACATCTGGCCACCACACTTCCCTGCGATGATCTCAGCCTTTAGAGCTTGGAGGAACGCCATGCCAACCCAGTAGATCATATTTCTCATTTTATTTATATTACTCTCTGCCCGGAGCCTGGCTTCTCTTGGGCCCAACGTCCATCTTTGCATGCCCAGCTGGCCCATGGAGCCCTGCTTGGCAGCCCAGTAGAAATCAGACTTATTCCCTTGACAGAGAACCGGGCAGTCATCTGGAAGACTTATCTAGGTAGTTAAGGAAACCTTGGCGCCTGAAGAAGGCACTCAGAAGATGACAGGTCTGAATAGTCTGACAAATTTTTATTGCCCCCAGATCTCCAGTCCTGTAAGTCATGAAATAAATCTCGGCTCACATCAAATAAATTATTGTCTGTTTAAGAACTAAAGAGTAGACGAAGCAAAGAGCGCTCAATCTGCCCCTGCCTCTTGCGTCCCTCAGCTCATTACCATGGATTTTTCTCAACCCAGAGGTCTGTCTAACCCTTCCTAACACCAAACCTCTCCCTCCAACTCCCCTGATACGTAGCTGGGCCAAGCAGCAGGGAGCAATCAAGGGGTTAAGTGGGTTTTTGAAGAATTGTGAGGACCACCAGGCAGGGAGGAAAGAACCTGGAACCGATGAGAAAGCTGTCGTGCTGGCTGGCTGGGCAGATGAAGCGGCCAGCAATTCCTTAGAGCACTAAAGATTTATCACCCAAAGGGGGGGAAAAATCAATTGGTCAGATAATCTTAGAAGAAAGAAGGAGAAAAAATAATGCAAGTGACTAAGGGCATGGGGCAAGACATTTTAAGAATGACGTAGGGATGCCTCCTCTGGCCTCCTGTGGAACACTCTGCTTCCTTCACCCTGGCACTTGACAGACTGAACTACGGTTGTGCATTTGCTTGTCTGCTCCCCGGCCACAGTGCCACGTCCACCCTGGCCGTATGCCAGGCCCAGCACAATGTCTAGTACGTAACAGATATTTGTTATATGTTTGTTGAATGACTAAGAAAATAAATGGATGAACTGGAATTTTTGAAGGACCAACGTTGACCAAGGCACAGAGCTAGACATTGACCTCCTTGAGTCACGCAAACCACCAATGAGCTAGATATATCATAGGCATTTTGCAGATAAGAAAATGGAAATTCAGAGAGGTTAAATAATTTTCCCGAGGCCAGACAGCTAATAAATGGAAGAGCTGGAATTTAAAGCAAGGTCTATCTGACTCTGACGTCTATGATTTTTATTGGATTTACTCTTTATTTATAGACAGTTCTTTATGATGTGAGGCCTGGCTGCCCACTCAGAATGAGCTATTGTCCTCCTTGCTTGTGCCACCTGCCATTTTGTCACTTGACCCCTTGCCTACACTTCCTTCATTTGGTGCACCAGAGAAAGAAAAAAAATGATGAAATCCAAGCCAACCCATTAATTATACCTTGCCAGGCTCTTCTCCCTGGGAGTTTCGTTTGTGTGTGGCATCCCCTCCCCTCTG
Source organism: Miniopterus schreibersii (assembly GCF_964146895.1). Taxonomy (NCBI): domain Eukaryota; kingdom Metazoa; phylum Chordata; class Mammalia; order Chiroptera; family Miniopteridae; genus Miniopterus; species Miniopterus schreibersii. The sequence goes on along the minus strand of NC_138119.1, from coordinate 17,681,018 downwards.
GCTGTAAACTCCTTGGGGGCAAAAGCCACACTTTGTCCACCTCAGACTGTTCCTCCCCCAGGCACTTTCAGGTACGCTTCCGGTCAGAGGTGGCCATGTCACCCTGGTTGGCATCACAGCAAAGGGTGACAGAATGAGGATGCCAGGGACTCGGGGGGGGGGGCGGGATCTGTGGCTCATAAATGGGAGTTCAGGAACTGCCTTTGAAAGCCCCACCAAAAAGCAGAATCAATCCATCAGCTGTACACAAAACAGACTGGTTCTGGAAGGACAAGTGGGAGACAAAGGGGGGAGAGGAGAGGAGGAGGGGAGAGAAGGGGAGAGGAGGGGAGAAAAGAGTTGGGGAGAGGATGGCATCAACATAGGTTCTCAAAATAACTGCAGCACCATGGAGTCAGCCCGTCTGTCTCTAACTTCCTCTCCTTCTCTCTGGGCAACCAGATAGCATCAGGCAAGGAAGGAGGGTTTTTTCACTACTGCCCTGCCTGGCAACTGTGACCTTGGTGACCTTTCCCAGCCCAGTCTTCCCAGCTGCAAAAGGAGTGCTGAGGCCAGAGCACCTCACCAGGCCTGGTCCCTGTCATGGCTGGCCAGGTGCTGGGAGAGGAGGGGGCTCCTGTGAGGATAGAAAGTGCTGAATTAAGCTTATTAATAGAACTACACCTGAACACTGGCCTGTGGAAGAGCCATCCATCTCGGCCGGGCTGAAGGGATGGAGCGTGATTAATGCAGCTGGTGAGCGGGCCGGCCCGCCTCTGCCCATCTCCCCCTCTCGAGGCTGTTTGAAGAATTCATTAGGAGAGGGCAGCAGGGATTGGGACGGGCTGCACTGTTCTGCTCTCCCCACTCATAAACCCCTCTGGTTTGGCCTCTTCAACCCAGATGGTCAGGGTTGACCAGGATCCAGAAGGTTGTCATGGTGGAAGCCAGAGAGAATCAGCATGGGGGGGACCATTCCCAAACCACATAGTGTGGTTAGAAGCTTTGAATGCTCCTTTAATTTATTCACCTGAAAACCAAAGGGGGCTTGGTTTTCTGTGCTGACCCTGCTGGAGTCTTCTCTGGCTGTCCCCTGAAGGAATCTGCAGTCTAGCCACATGGACACTGTACACAGGGAGGGGTGGAAGCTCAGAGGAAGGGGCTCACTCTGCCTCGTCCAGGCTTCCTGGAAGGGGCAAAATGGTGCTGGGCTGGCAGAGGGTTCCCCATACCCCACCACTGCTCACAGTGCTAAGTCTAGAGTGATCCATGCAGACTGTCAAGCACCCAGCACCCCTGACTTAACTCCTGAGATGTAGGCTCCATGAGCAGTGGCTATTTCTTAACCATTAGCATCCTTCTGTGGCACCCCTGTGATTTTTAGTCTGAATTCATCAAAACATCATTTATAGCATCCTATAAAAATCTAACACTCCTTGCCCCTGCTGGTGTCTATTTAAGAATCGTTACAGTGACTGCTGAGAAGTGGGGGGAATTATCCACCCTCTCCCAACTTGAAAAAAAATTCTTTATTACTGATTCAGGCCATCTTTTCATGTTTTTATAATTTTTTGCTGACCCCTTACTATTTCCTTTGAGAGTGGGAGTGACTAGGCTTGAAGCAAAGTCATTGTATTGATTTTTCAGGTTGGATAACTTGACACCAAATACCAAGGCAGGGGCCCAAGTACCTTAGTGCTTCGTGTGCAGGAAACAGGAAAGATTAGAGGAAAAGGTCTCTGTCGCTGGAGCAGGAAGATTTATACCTCAGTGCCAGGTGGACAGCAGGTAGCTGGTGGATCCTGGGTAAATCACTGTTGTTACTTACCTCACTAAAACAGACAAACAACACGTGTTTGCTGACACTAACTTCCATCACACCACTATTTCTCACCCCCTCGGGATGTGTACTCGTAATTTTCTCCATTTCTTTATTTCATTATTTATGTATTTATTTACTCTTTCCGTATTCTAGGAAGGATTTGAGAAAGCCTACAAAAGTGAAGAAAGAAAAGGGAAAAAGGGGTCAAATAAATATGCGGCAGGGACAATTAGTTTCAGGAAGCGTGTGCCATAAGGTTGTGCCTGTTGACTAGAAATAGGCACCCTGTTGGTCTCAGAGCTTTCTAGTGGCCAAATGAAGTCATGTAACCTGACAAGGTGAAGCTTTATCATCCCACTCATTCTGGAGCAAACAAGCACTTTTCCCTGTTTTTGAGAACTAATGGAGACTTCTTTCGTGGATCCTAATATAAGGACATTGGGAGAGGTAGCAGCTGGCATCTCAAGGTCTTCACAGGAGTGGAGATGCCAGCCATTTCTCCAGGCTTACTTGCTTTGGTCCCCCATGCAAGGGAAGGACATGGGGTCAGCAGGGAATCAGGAGAAGACTCCCTACAGGTCGGAATCAACACAGTGGGTGCTAGAAGGATGCATCTCTCTGCTGTAGGGTTGGCCTGTTGATGAACTTGATGTTATTTAGACCAGTTGTTTTCAAAGTGTAGCCCTGACCTACAGCATCAGTGTCAACTGGGAAGTTATTAGACATGAAATCTTCAAGCTCCACCCAGGCCTATGAATCAGATACTCTGGGGTGGGGCCAGGGAATCTAGGTTTTAACAATTCCAGATGTAATTTGAGGACCAGTGACATAGAAAGGAGTGACTAGCTGGCATGTCCCTCCTACAATTACAGGAACACTGCTTTTTGCCTCTGATCCTTCGATTAGAGTTGGGCAGCAGGTAGTTTGAAGGCATATCTATCTATTTATCTATCTATCTATCTATCTATCTATCTATCTATCTATCTATCTATCTATCATCTATCTATCTATCATCTATCATCTATCTATCATCTATCTATCTATCTATCTATCTATCTATCTATCTATCTATCTATCTATATCTATATATATATATTTGCCAATAGCCTAGAGAGCAAATACTGGTGTTATCAATTTAAAGAAGATCCATACACTTTCAAAAGGACTCAGAGGAAAGTCTGGTTGACCTGCCTGTTCTGTAGGTGAAGTCTCCCAGAGGTTCTTGGACCTCCCTGCTCAATTGGGAAGGGTGCCAGGGCAGGCTAGCAGGGGGCAAGCGTTTTCTCTGAAGACACCTTCACTATGCAGTGTGCATTTCTTCTTGGCTTCTTTTAGACTATTCTTATGTATGTTACATATATATGTATTCTTTCTTCCCCACCATCCCTCCCAGCTCTAAAATCCCATGATTATTCCATTAGGTAGGAAGACAAAGAGAAGAGCCCTAAAGCTGGAAGGGACTATAGAGATAATGTAATACAACTTCTACATTTTACAGATCATAAGCAGTCGAGAGCAGGAAGTTTCCCTTGGTGAACTGCTTAGCTCAGTATCTGGCACGTAACAGGTTCTTGGTGACTCCTAATTGAATCTGCTTGTTTGCTGTATGTAGTGTTTCATAATTTTCCCATGCCTTAGACCATTTTATCTCACAAATACTCAGTGAGTGTTATCCTCATTTTCAGATAAAATAAACCAAAACTTTAGCAGTTGGATGTTTAATGAAGTTTCCCAGCTTTGAATATTACAGATCCAGACTGGAACTCAGGCCTCTCAACTTGTGGCTCATTTACCTTTCCCTTCTCTGCCTGTGGCATCTCCTCCTTGTGCCTGGAACCCAGCCAGTCACACACTGGGCCCCTATACCCCAAAGGTATAAACCGAATGGCTCACTTCTGTGTAAACAGTGGCCATCGTCAACTCCAGTCAACTCAAGGAGACAAGGGCAAGGGCCTCGGCTTTTCAGTGACTTCAGGCAGGCTGCACACCCTGCATGTCTGAGTGAGGATGGCCATGTGACCTTATCGAGCCCCCACTAGCTGTAGAGCTGATTCAGGTGGTGGTGATCCTTACTAACCTCCTCTCAGAGGTGTAGCTACCAGAAGATCAAATCAGCTCAACACAAGCCAGAGATAAAGGCCTCTCCCATCTCTGTGTTTCCACACTTGTGGACAGAGTTCTGCACACATAGATATGGGTGAGTATGGAGAGCTCACATGTCATTTCTAATACAAACCAAGTGATTGGATGTCAGCAAAATTAACCTAAGCAAACGCAGCAGAAGGTAGCAGGAAGGACAACAAATTTCAGAATGAGAAAAAGCAAGAAATTGTTTCACTCAAGGCCGCAGACACAGGCTCAGGAGTTCCTTTATTGCACGTTTTTCATCCAGTACTTGCATTTGAGGGAAATGTCTTGCCCCCTCCCTTTTAAATTGTTTTGGTTCAAGTTAGTATTTTCTGTGACTTTTCCAAAGGTCAAGGCTGCAGGTAGCCCATAGGGTGCCTTTATAAAAATTAGGAAAAGGTGCTCCTTTCTCCAGGCAGACCTGGCCCCAAACAGGAGGATGGCAGGGAGAGGGGAGCACGAACCCAATTTCAGCTCCTACTCATCTGTCGGCTGCCACTCGTGTGCAGGGGACAACCAACTCACCTGTCCATGGCAGCCCTGTCTTTATGTGCAAGCCCTGTGTGTACCACAGCTGTGGGGCCATCAATCCAATAAGGTCAATGTCTGGGGGTACAGTTCACACAGGGCATAAACAGAAGACTCACTTTCTGCAAAGCCAAATTGCCATTAAATCATATAGATATTGGCAGCCTAGAGTAACACACAAGACTGTTTGCTGAATATCTCACATACAGTGGAAGGTGATGTCTTCCAACCCTCTTATTTTATAAGATGTCTCATTAGGCAAGTTCAGATTAATGCTCCAAATACTAATGATACTGCTAGTAATAGCTAACATATATGCCAGGCATTATTCTAAATATCCCATGTATTAACTTATGTAATCCTCACAACACTTCTGTAAGGTAGTTACTGTTATTACCCCCATTATACAGATGCAAGGCTTCTTGGAAACACAGGAAAGTTAAGTAACTTGGTCAAGGTCAGCTAGTAAGTGGTAAAGCTGGATTCCAACCCAAGTCTGGCTCCAGAGTCTGTGTCGTTAACCACTATGATGCCTCTGTAAATTCTGGAACATAAAGGATTCTGGGATAGCTGGGTATGTGTTAAACGGAAGTCTTCTCATCTCCCTAGCTGAGAACCATCCCAGTCGCCCAGCCTGAGCCAACCTCTCCAGGCTAAGGGGTGCCTCCTACCTGGGTTGAACCATCCTCTTGCCACAAATCTGAATCCCTCTAGCTATCTGGGAAGTACTTTTTCTGGTTTCTAGTGGGACAGGAAACAGTTGTGAGAATTGCATTTGGTGGCAGGGACTCCGTAAGCTCTGTCTTAGAGGAGGCCTGGGCTGTTGCAGATACCGCCCATCTCCCCACCTCTGTCTCACCCTGGCCCCTTCGAGGAAAGACAGGCCTCGTGACTGGGCCACCTTCAGGCCAGGCCTCATTACCACTAATGATGACACTAGGGCTGCCTAAGCGCTGGTTGAGACCCCATTAATCCCTTGGCCACTGCTCAGCTGCACCTGTGAATTACAGACCCACAAAATCTTCACATTTCCTGGTAATGCTCTAATGGTCTGCTTCTGTTGTCATGGCAACACCAACGCAGCTCCAGGAGCCCTCTAAGTACCTGAGGTGAAAGCAAAGCGGGGGTGGGGGAATGTTTGCTCCCATGGGTCGCTAGGTGCAGTGGGCAGAGTAGGCGTTGCTGGGACAGTCTTGGCTCAGCACACCTAGGAGCCACTGAAGTTGGAAAAGCAGTGATTCTGGTGGGACTCACATTGGCCAAGTTGAGACTCTCCACTGCTCAGCCCTCCTCCCTCCTGCTTCAAGACCCCCAGGCCTCCTCATATCTCTGTTGTGGCTGCAGCCCACCCTTCAGGGTTTCCTCTTGTAAAGGAAAGGGTTCTGGGTAGAGCCTGGAGGCCTTTTCTCCAGTCCTGCCTGTCCACTTACTCACCACGTGACCTTGGGAAGCCCTTGAGCTCATTTAGAACTGGAGGCTCCTAAGAGTACATTGGGTTTAAGGGGGCATCTCCTCTCTGACTGCCAACTCTTTCCCCTGCTGGATGGCTGCTCTCAGGGAGTTTATAATCCATTAGAGCATTCCAGAAAATGTGAAGGCCTGGGGGTCCTGAGATTTGTCACAGAGTAAGAAGTGAGTCATGTGTGCCACCAAGCAGCCAGGTGCCTGATTAATGGGTCCTATTCAGTCACTGGCTGTTTGAGGGTCTTCCGTTAGGAGGGATGACACACACATGACTAAAATCTCTGGACCAATGTCACGTGGGGCTCACATTCTGTCCTTATATGACTGACTTCTGGAACCTAACTACAATGTCCATATTTCCTTTAAAAATGTCTCTTTTTTCATTTTGGCCTATAGTTTTTGACCCTCGTAATCTTAAAGCTTTGATTCTCACAGTCACCATGCCGTTTATATGGTATCTATACACTCCATAAACATATATTCTATGCTCATGTCCAAGGCCTAGAAGACACAGAACAAACTCTTACTAAAGACTATAACTGTATTTCTTTTGCATGAATTCATACAGCCCTTAGTGTAACCTCTATTTGTGTCCCATGAAAAATAGCACCATTAATTCCAGCAGGTTGATTCATTTTTATTTTTTCAATGGTATAACTAATGATGCGATCTTGACCAAGTCACTTAACCTGCTTGGCTTTTGTTTTGATAGATGCTCTATAAATAATAGTTAAATTGAACTGAAATATGGAATTGAACTAAATGCTATCTACAGTGAAATCACCAGTGAGAAAACACCTTGCATTTGCTGGTGATAATTACTTCCTGAGAGCTATTCATACATTTGGTGTCCAGAAACTATTACTTTTTACCTTTGTTCTTAAGTATGCATTCTGTTCACTCAAAGCAAGAATGTTGTATACTGCCTTATGCTTTTCTCTGTGTCCTCAGTACACAACATTGTGCCCTTGTATGGTAGGCTTGTAAGAATTCTTTGTTGATGTAAAGGAGAGATGCAGAAGAGATGACCAGAGATGATCTGGATCCTTGAGAACTTGAGAAGTTGGGTATAAAGACCCTCAAGGGCCCAACAGTCTACTCAGTTTTTACTAACCTTTCTGTATCTGTTCTCTGTATCTGCACTTAGAGTCGAAACAAAAATCTGAATCTAGAGGAAAAATTTTCTTACAGAAGAACCAGTAATTTCTATTCTCATTAAAATTCTTTCACCTCCACTGCCATCTACTTACTTTTATTTTTGTTTACTTTTCTTTTGGGCCAGGCCTGGTGCCCTGGAGGTCAGTGTATCAGTGCTAATGTACACATCTGATCCAATTACGCACCACTCCCCCCAACACACCCCTTGGACGAGATTTCTCTCAGTATCCCAAACAACACCAGGTAGAGATACTCCACATCAGAAAATGGGCCCCAGTGTCAGGAAAGTGAAGGCGAGCCTCTGAGAATTCAGCTCTAGGGTACAGTACAATTTGAACTTCAGCACGGCCACGTGCAGCTGGGCATCTTGAGACTGAGGTGGCATTCAGGCGAGCAGTGAAACTGAATGCTGCCTCTGTCCACAGTGTCCCAAACACTTTCCAGGTGGAAGGACCCAGATGTGCTTTTCCTTCACATGAGCCTTTGGAAGCTGCACAAGGGCACGTGGGGAACAAAGTCACTCCTGACTTCCCCTAGGAAACACTGTCCCTCACAGGAGCCTTCATCTGGCATCTCATAACCAGAGCTCTGTTTCCAGCCCCGCGGGGACTTGGCCTGGGATTCTGGGCAGCCGATCTCACCCCTGCTCCCAGGCGACCTTGTACCTCCAAGACAGTTTTTCTTGTCCTTATCTGCCTCACAGGGAGGTTGAGAGGGTCTAATGAGATAATGTTTGTAAAGCTTTCTGAAATCCTCAGAAGAAATGACTAACTATGAAACATCACTATTATAGGGATCACAGAAGCATTCACTCCAGTTAAAGGCAAGGGGGAGGAACCCCGATTCTATTATCAACTCTTATTTCTGAGAGCTGATAACACTCGGAAATACGCATCCCTTTCCCAACTGAAATTCTCCACCTCTCTAATCCACTCAGAGGCAAAATGTTTTAGGAAAATTTTTAAAATTTCCTTTTCGTCTCTTTTGAAAAGGAAGAACATTAAATGTGCACACTTTGGCTGCTTACAAAAGAGCTGTTTTGACCAAAATCATTCAAAAAGCCCAAGCTTTATGACTTCAAATTTAGCCGGTCCTCAGTTCCCACTGAGATAAATGGAGCAGTGTTAAATCTGAAAGGGGAAAATTGGCTTGGCAAGGTTCTGATGTTCGAAGCCGCCATTCAAACATCAGCTGAACAGAGGCTGATTTTTCCATATAACAAAATTGTTTCTTTCTAGAGAAATTATTTCAGTGATTTCTTTCCCCGCACTGAAAAATGAAGTTTGTTATTTTGGCAATAATTCATCCTTCCAATTTAGAAAGATCATTTATTTTCAGAAGCCGCTCGAAGTCCTTTTCCTTGAGTAGAATCAATCCCCGAGTAGCAGGAGAGACCCCTGTAGAACTCACTGGGGGTGAACACCGTAGGCATCTCAATCTGAAAAGACTCGGGCCCAGGCAGGCAGCATAAGGGAGGGAAGGAAGCCAGGCGTCATGACAAGCACATTTGGGCTCTGGACGGGAGGGAGAACCTTTTCCTTCTACCTTCCTAGGTTCTTGGCTAGGGCCCTACAAATTAGACCAACAAGATCCAGGCTAACAGGAAAACACACAGAAGTTTATTAACACACACATGGCACAGAACACATGGGGGGGCGCTCAGTGATGAGTAACTCGAAGGGGTGGTTAGAACTCGGGGCTTATATAGCCTCTTAGAGAAGCACAAAGTTTTTATGAGAAGTGAGAAGACAAAAGAGACGGGGTTTGGGCTTTTAGGGGCAGCAAACTGGGAAGGTCAATATATGGGGAAAGCTAATGGAAGGTAAGGGTTAGTGTTTGTGTACACTCTCTCTGAGTCTAGTCTCTGATGATGTCCTGTCCTTTAGTCTCCTATGGTAAGGGTGTTCTCCCCTTCCTGCTAGGGAAAGTGGGGGGAGGGGGATACCTTCAAGGAGGAATTTATGTTCCTCTTTGAGGCAGACAGGGAGGGCAGAGAGCTCATCTTGTGTCTGTTCTGTCTCAACTGTGTTCAGCTCAAAATAGTTCTTATGTCAGAGTGGCATCTTTTGGTGTGGCATGTTCTGACCCCTTTCACCTCCGTGTTGGGAGTGGTAGGGAGTGGAGGGGCTCATGGGGAACCAGAGACCCCAGCTACCTCCTGCAGTGCAGAAACACACTTCTGGGGTTCCTTCCAGTTTTTCAAGGGAAGCCAAAAACCAATCATCTGTATGCCATCTCCCAATTTTAAATGTTATTCACAGATTATTTTTTTTAATATTGTATAGCCAGGCCACACACATTCTGCCCATGGGATATTGTTTTCAACCTTGGATTTAGACTAGTGTGAACTTTCCAATGAAACTATAGTGGGGGGGGGGGGAGAAAGGAATTTTTCTCTATGAGACCCAAGTATCTTATAGTAACAGAAGAATCACAGAATCCTGCCAGCTTGGTGGTCCCCTCCTTCTATCAACTTGCTTAAGACCCCCCTTGTGCTAAGCCTCCTTATTTATGACATTGGGATAATAAGAGCACCTACCTCCTAGGATGTAGTGAGTAATAAATGAGAGAATATATATGTAAAATACCAGGATACTGGCATGTAATGAGCACTTGATAAACCCTAGCCTTTATTATTACTGGTTCATTTTTTAACTAGCTAGACCCTGGCCTGGGAATCAAATCCACTGCCCTCTTTTGTAACACTGTCCCCACAGCTTAACTCACCTCAGTCCAATCAATAGGATAATATTATGGGCTCACTAAAGACTTAAAATAAGAAAGTAGAACAGGCTTCTGAAGGCCAGCACCCCTGAGGGTTAGAGGATGGGAAGTGGTTGCCAAGTCAACCGAGTACCCCCGTTTTACCCTCCCAGTCAGCTTCTCAAAGGAACCCGAGAAGCTCAGTTTCTCCAGCCGTCTGCTTCCAAGCTGCTAAGCTGCTGCCAAGTGAGAAGCATGGGATAGAGGAGGAAGGTCTGAAATGGGGCCCCATCTGGGCTTCAGTTCAGGTGGAGGCGTGGGCATACGAAAGGCTTCTATTTGCTGTCAGCTCTCAGTCATAAAGTGAATGAGTGAACCTAGACAACTTCTGAACCCTGTCCATCTTTAATTTTTTTCCAGCAGTTAATGAAATAAAATCCCTGCCCTCGTGAAGTTGACACTGTTCCTTTAATTTTCTTGTCTGTGTCTTCTCTTCCTATCTTCTACACAACACGTTCCCTACCAATGCCAAGACAATCCAAAATCTATGGTCGATGATAATTCTTATCCTGAGAGAGCTTGTATCTAACTTGGAAGAATCATGTTATATGCTTGAAAACAGATCACAATACAAGATAATATATGATTAACTGCAAGAATAAGAGATGCAAAGAAATTCTTTAGCAGGTAGAAAGGGGAGCATAAATTTGACCAATAGTAACAAGGGAAAGATTGAACATTGGATTTCTGATGGCCAGGAAGACAGGGGAAAGGCAGGGGGCATTCCAGGAGGAAATCACAGCAAGAGCCAAAGCGAAGAGGAAGGGAGAGCATTTTGAAATGTCCAGACAGCCTTTGCTTTTCCTCTATGGTGCCGGATACATAAATTCAGATGAGCGGAAGGGAAAGAAAAAAACACGTCAATGAGCCATAATTTCTGTAGTCCCCAGGATGAACATTTCCAATACCCACCCAGAAGACTCTGGGAGATTATATTACCATATTTAGTACCCTCAGTATTTCCCTGTTTCTTTAGAAAGTGTGCCATGGGACTCAAGGAACTCTGGAAGGATAAAGAATATATATATATATTCATGTGAACAAATAGGGATATCCTAAGAGAACAGGAGGAACAGGGAGGTATGTGAGAAAACAGCCCCCTGCCCCTTATTTTGTTATTCTGTACTCTTCCAAGATGGAGCACGTTGCTTTCTGGATGAGTAGTTATTAGGGGAATTAAGTCTAGTAAAAGGAACTCAGCGCTGCGGCCATCCTGGTTCTGGAGTCAAGGCCGTGCGCTATTCTGCCTGTACTTGGTCTGTCTGGGAAGACACTTGAGCTGTACGAGGGGACTTGGGAAACGTTGCTTTGTCTCAGAGAAAACAAATGACCCTGGGCCCTGCTTGCCAGGCAGAAGACGTCCACACACATCTCTTTTGCACAAAGGAACAAGGACAGAGACCCAGGGGGACCCTGGGCTTTCCACAGGCTGGATCTGAGAGGGGCAGGCCCTTTTGAAATGAAATTGTATTGATTTCTGGTGATGAGGGAATTGAGAGCCAATCAAACATTGCTAGTTCCTGAAACTGGCGACTCTTGGAATTAAGGCTGACAGAGCACTGAGTTTCTATCACCCGACTCTATTTTCACAGGAATTATTTGCCCATGGTGCCATTTGGTAGATCTCAGAGGGACTGACATTTAAAGGGTATCTATTTTCTCACTGTGTTTGGAGGCACAAACTGTTGGCTTGGGTTAGGTCAGACTGGCATCTCTTCACTGTCTTTGACTTTCTATTTCTCCACTAACTGGCTCAACATGAGGCTTGGTTTGCAAGGACAGTGTGAACAGTGCTAAGGGCTGGGTTGGAAGGTGGGGGACTGACTTGAGCGTTCCCATACACTCTCTCAGCACCCTCCACCCAACTCTCGCAAATAAAGTCACAAAGGCAAAGTAGAATACTCTTTCTGCAAATACTGCCAACTTTAAGATGAGTTCCCTAGACCAGCTGACATCCCATTCGATTGCTATCCTTAATTCCTCCTATAGAGAAATGCTGGCCCTCTCGACACTCTTTAGAAGAGACTCAACAGATGGTGTCCAGGGAGAACTCCCAGTCGCAGAGGCACAGTAGCTAAACGCTTCCTTTCCACCATGGCCGAGGACCACACGACATACCTTCTAGCACTATACATTGGTAGATGCCCAGTAAACAGCAGCCAGAAGCTCCCAGAAGAAGAAAAGCTCCCCCTTGAAGAACTGTTTGTTTGGCCATTAATGAGGAGCAGGTAGGAGGGAGGAGAAAGATGGGCCTTTGGAATCACTGCCCATCCTGAAACTAAGAGTTGCCTTGTCTGTTACACATGTGATGCTCTCCACTGACTAATGGTCAATAGCAAAGTGAGACAGTGATGTAGGGTGAAAGTGATCGGCCCAGATGAGTGATGGGGAGAGAGTGAGCCCAAAGACCACCTCACTCAGCACCAGCAGGGAATACAGGAGAGCCACCAGCCCCTCAGTCAGGTTCCCACAGGTACATGGCTATCTCTATGGAGTTTCGTCCAGTGGGACATCATTAATAATCTCCCCAACAACGGACATACGTGAGCACTGCCCCAGACACCCTGTTGTATGTGAGCTCCTAGCTATCTGTCACTAGGAACCAGGAAGGGAGATAGTGGCTGTCTTGAGCCAGGGAGGCACACTGAGCCCCAGAAGGGAACCCCACCCAAGGAAATGTTGGGGATAGAGTGGGGGCCTAGAGCATCTCTGCAGGCTGGAGTTTTATGTGGTGTGTAGAGCTTTGTCCAAGCCCAGGGGATGACACTTTTGTAGGGACCAGAGTCTCCACCCTGTTCAATAGAAGTTTAATTCTCATTCATGTGGACGGAAGTTCAGCAGGGTGTTTGCTTATCCTGGTCACTTAGACTCCCAGGCTAAATCAAAATTGACAAGTGCTTCCTCAATTGCCATGGGAGGGAGAAGAGAGTGTGGTGGATTTTGCACTAGCTTTTAAAGCCCCCACTTCTGCATCACTTCCTCTCATAGCCACAGCAAGTCATATAGCCACACCTGACTCCAAAGGGGGCAGAGCAGGATAATTCTACCATGTGTCCAGTTAGAAAATGGGGGTGTTTATCAATAGCCCTATTCCTGGGCATCCAGTAGGTGGGGAAACCAAGTTTAAACTGAGGTTGGCTGACTCCAGAGTCCATGTTCCATTCTCACATTATTCTGGAAGAGAAGGTCAGCCAGCTGGGACAGTTCTTGCCCCTGTCATGCCATACCCCACATGGTCCTTGCAGAGCCCCTTCCCCTTCCCTTCCCATGGTTAGGAGACAGGCAGCAGTGATTGATGGCTCCCAGCAATAGTAGCAGAGAGATGGTCTAACAGCATGTTCTGAAGGAGCCATGGCTGGGAGCCTGCTCATAATAGCAATTGAAGCACTAGTTTCTGCAGGACGTGGAGTGCCAGGGTCTCAAGGGTTTATTAATCCCACAGCAGTCCTGGGAGGGGTTCATTGCTGCTGTTATTTATACGTTTTGCTGTGCTCACCCAGCACAGAGAGTCAGCTGGGATTATGTTCCAGGGACACAGAGCCCTGGCTGCCTTCCAAGCTAGGGCTGCAGAAGGCTCTTCCTCCCCCAGCTCCTAGGCTACATTGACAAAGAGGAGTGGAAGGAGCCAGCTCGGCCCTGGAGATGCGGCACGTGCATCGCTCTGAGAGGGGGTGGCCAGGAGGAGGTGAAATCTTGGGACTTTGCCAATCCATTAGTGTGAAACTTAAGAGCTACCTTCTCTGTGATCTCCCTCCCCAGACCAGAGTGACTGACAGCACCTTCCTCAGAACCAGTCTTCTTGCAGTCTCTCCCCAGCACCCCTTGCTAGTTACCTGGTTTTCTTGTTTCTTTTTCCACATGACACGCTCCGTCTGCTGTAATTAGAGTGAGTTTCTCAGAGCATAAATTATAACTAATGCTTTGTGGGGACACTCAGAGCACCAAGCATATGCAAGGTATTCAATTAGTGGTTGTAGCCCCTGGCTCCTGCCTACCTGGGCAAGCTTACCGGCTGCCATTCCCGCCTTTGCTTTCCCTTCGCTCTCCCGCCAGCTGGAAGGAACGGCTGATCTTACCCTGCACTCCTTACCTGTGCCTGAGAACGCGCTGTCCTTGGCCTGGAGTGCTGTTCCCCTCACCACGCCGATTACCCACCTCAACAAAGTGGATCCCTTCCTCCTGTACCAGCACTGTCCCTTGCACTTATTTCTATTAGAGAAATAATTGTATTTCAGCTACTTGTTAATCTATCTGTCTTCCTCACTAGCCTGAGAACTCCTTGGGAACATAGATATATCTTACTTACATTTTTGTCTCCTCCTGCCTTTACCGATGTCTGGACAGGACCAGGACCAGGACTGGGACCAGCGGAAGGTGAATGAGCTAGTCAGTGAGTAAGTGATTGAATGAGTAAGTGATTGAGTGGCTGGAGAAACTTTGCAGCTTGAATCTTTACGTTTCGAAAATGTTGGCATTTACTTTTAGAATTCCCCATGTGTCCTTAGGAATTCCTTTTTCATTCAATGACTGGCCCTTTGGTATGAGTGCTCTAAATCCTTTCCCAAGTTTAGAGAGAAAAGAAAGAAAAGGAATGTGATACCCAAACTCACGCTATTAGATGCACTTTGCTCAGTTAGTTCGAGCACCTGCGGATGGGGCCAAGAGTCGAGGTGCCATCTGTGTGCACCAGTTGCTGGCTTTAGATGCAAAGATTAAATGCCACTCTCCCCCTTCCCAACCTTAGCTGGTCACTGTGCAAACAAAAGACCTTGGTGACTGGGGACACTGCGTGAAAAGCTACCCCTTAGAACAAATCTGTCTCCACCACCAGCTGCACAGAACGGGTAGCCCTAGGGAAAGGGTTGACATTTTCAGTTGAAGTGAGTTCTTGGATCTTTTATGCATCATTGTTGTCATAGATAAATACCCAGGAAGTGGCCATATCACCATGACTGGAGCAGCTCTTGTCTCCAGTTAAAGGCATCAGCATGGGCTAGTGGGAAAGGCACTGGACCCTGAAGTGAGGAACTTGGGTCTGGGCCCAGCTCTGCTCTCACTGGCTGTGTGACCCTGACCAAGAGATGATAAGCCGTTCTGAGCTCCAGTTTATTCATATGTAACAACAGAGGGTTAATCTATAAAGCACATTTTTCAAACCTTGTATTAGGGAGCCCCAGGGCTACTAGCCCATTTCTAGGGGCCCACTGGTGGGACCGTGAAGGAGATGGAGATATCCACTCCACTTCATCCAGAGCGGACCCACTGCCGTCCTTCACTAGATTCCCATGTGAGATTTGTCTTTTTAAAAAAGGAGGTGAAAGAGTTGCAGTGCTTGGACACAAATGACATAAAACACTGGTCTATATAATTTTGACAACCTCACCCACTGTGTGATGTGATCTTTTGGCTGCAGCTTTCAGGGGCCCCAAGGTTGCTTCGCCTGCGTCTGAAGGACATGTTCATTTAAGCCCAAGGTGTAGAAACACAGAAAATGGTGGCTTGAAGTTTTTCATTCTTTTACTTTGCAAACATCTTTGCCTCAAGAAATTTCCCAAAATTAATTACACGGTTATCACCACAAAGTGTTGATAGAAGCCATTAAACACTAGTCCAACTGCTTATCCAATGCTTGAATCTCCTCCTCTCTCTCCCCATCAAGTGGTCGTGCATCATCTTCTTGAATTCTCCAGTGACTGTGAACTCACCACCTTTGGTCATATCTGTCTTGAACCCCTGAGTCATAGAGCTTGACCTCTTCAGACCATGCAAGGCAAGCTCAATCCCCCTTGAAATAATTGAAGAGCTTGACCACCGGCTCCTTACCATTTCTAACTGGTCAAGCAAATCACCACCCTTGAGCTCTTTTTTTTATGCATAGTTTTAACTTCCTTCCCCACGCAAGTGGTCCTCACCATTTGTTTTTCCTCTCTCACGGGAAGTGCACCAGATTGAAAAACAACATCCTGCGAGGCTGAGCAGAGCAGAGCAGAGCAGTTCTTTCTTGTCCAGTGCTTTTCAACCCTTTCCACGTTAGAATCACTGGGGCAGCTATTGAAAAAAAATATATCCTTTTCCCAGCTTCATCCTGAACAGTTAAATCAGAAATTCTGGGGGTACAGTTTAGGTTCTGACATTTTAAAAAGTCCAAGCAATTCTTTTGTGTGGCCAGAATTAAGAACCACTGCTTTGACACTGGGTCCAAAGTCCTTGAGTCTTGCTCTGATTGGCCAATGGCCCATTGGAGGGCACTACTCAGCCTGGTGGGGGGCGCACTGGAGAAAAGGAGAGAGAACTGTCTGAGTATCTTTTACCAGTAAGCACTGAGCTAGACACATGGGCACATTATTCCATTTACTTTTCATTGTGAGTCAGGTGTTTTTGCCCCAGTTTTACAAAGAGAAAACCAAACCTCAATTATATTCAGCAGTTCACTCAAGGTCTCAGCTAGACAAGGGGCAGAATTGGGATTCCAGATCTATTTGAGCCAAAGCCTACTTTCTTTCTCTCATGCCACTTTGCTTTCCTTAATTGAATTAATTTAACAATTATTTATTAAGAATCAGGTCCTACCATAGGCTAGACGTGTCCCAGGCTAGCAGCTGTCGTGAGCCGGGGTGTTATGGGTGTGTGCCAAGCTCCATGAGGACGCAGAGTATTATCTTTTCCATTCAATGATTTGTTTATGGGTTCGTTTTCTTGAAAGAGAAGTCATGTCGACGTAATGCAGGCTTTGTAGAGAAATAAGTCTTTGGTATTTGGTTGTAAAATAAATGTCAGAATAAAATGCTTGAGAAAATAAAGAGCTGTATATGAAATCACTTCCCTCAGAGCCAGAGGTGATGGGCTGTGGCTGGAGTTTCATTATTTAAGGCAAACTTGCTACATAAGGAAGGGGCTGCTGTACCCTGGCAGCTACTGACCCTCAGAGCTATGGTTTCCTTGAGAGAAGTGACTGTGGGGTGGATTCACATTGTCTTAGCCACAAGGTTTATCCTACCCTGTGAAGACCATCTCAATCAGGGGAGGGATGTGGCCAGCAACCAGTGGCTCCGTGGATCTTCTCACCGAAGCTTCTGGAACCTAGTCAAATAAAGCCGTTGGCCACGTTTTTCACCTTAGCCTGACTAAGCAGGGCCATTTGTGGGGGCTTTTTATAGACAGAAGGCACTAGCCAGGGAGGAATAAAAGGTGAGATTAGACAGTGGTCCCAACAAGAGAAGGAGGCAGAAGGAACCAGAGTGAAACGGAACCAGAGAGAAGTAACAAGACAATGGCAGGTGTTTAGGGAGCACCGACAACTCTAGATGGGGCGCCCCTGGCCGTAGATGCTCTCCTGGCCAGCACCCAGCTCTTTCCCAGGCTGAAAGCAACCTGTCCTTTAGACGACAGCCTAGAAAGCCTCTCTTGCTTAGGGACATCCCTAATTGCCTAAGACTGGGTCCCTACTCCTCCCGTGCTCTCCTCGTCCTGTACTCACCTAGTCATAGGACACACAACGCTGTAGCGACATTGACTCATTCCTCGGCAGCCTCCTCCTCTGGGCCTCAGACCTTCTTAACTGTGTTCTCCAGGTGAGGTGCAGGTGTGCCCTAGATTTTGCACATCTCAGCGCTTAGGGCACCCCGGCTGCTGGAGCCATGAGCAGCCTAGTTTGTTTAGTCAGTATGTGGCAAAACTAGTCTTTGTGTGCCGTGGTGTAGAAAATGTTAGGAAACACCATTTCATACTGCTGCGTGAACGATGGGAAGGAAGGAAGAAGGGGGAGAGGGAGGGAGGGAGGGAGGGAGGGAGGGAGGGAGGGAGGGAGGGAGGGAGGGAGGCCATCCAGGTGGGAACAGGGTCATCAACCGGAGATTCTTGAGAAATACCATGTACCAGGTTATTTTGCAGACAGTTTCTGTCTATGTCTGAGGTTATAATATATGACATTTACAGTCTCCTGGTCTTTCGACTGACCTGGTGGGAATGGCATGGGCTTTGGAATCAGAAAAAAGTAAGTGTGAATCCCAGCTCTAAGACATGATCTGTAGGACCTCACTCAAGATATTTAACTTCTCTTAGCCTCAACTTTCTCATCCATACAATGGGAATAGTAATAGTTTTGTTTTTAGGCTATCACGAGAACTAATGAGATGTTTTTGCAATACTCTTGGCTCACAGTAGACAATCAACATTTTTTTCTAAGATGTTGAAATTTTGTTTCCAAACCACTTCAAGAACCACTTTTGCAGCAAAAACATGGCTTAGTGCTTAAGTCTCAGTAGTTGAATTCAAATCCTGGTTCTGTAGCATTAGTTATATGACCTCAGGCGAATTACATACCCCTCCCCCAGCTCCCATGTGGCTATTTGCTTGTTTTTAACATGAAATGTGGATGACTACACCAACCTTACCAATTTTTGTTCAGAGTGGACATGGGTTACAGAACATGCCTGCACATCTTAAATACTCATGTGCATGTTCAGTCCTATGATTATTACCCAGTACAGGACAGCTGAAGGTAGCCAGTACAGTGATGCTGGGCAGACACACCGGTCCAGGGCGCTGCAATGTAATTGTGGGGAAACCCTAGAGCATCCACAGCTGGAGCCATGTGCTGACAGGTTGGTGGGAGACGTAGGAAAGTCCATTTGCAGTTAACATAAATTCAGCCATACTAATTAGTACAAGTCCCAAAGCCTAAAATAAATTAAACTGGTCTTAAACATAAATGAGGCTGTGGGCTAGGAAGAATGTTGAGAAGTTCTTTTTAGTATTACTGTTCTAATTGTTGTAAGAGTGGAAATGTTAATACACACCAAGGTTGCCTGGGAGCCAAAAGATTCTGGGCCCCCGTGTCCAGAGTCATAAAGGGATTTGAGTATTAGACAGCAAGTATTTATTGTTGTAACTTTCAGTTTTTCAGAGTCTGCTGTGTGTTAGATACTCTCCACACATTATATGTTCAATCTTTGCAAGCTACCTGCATTAGTTTTCTAGGGCTGTCATAACAAAGTTTCAGAAACTGGATGGCTTAAAACAACAGAAATTTATCGTCTGGCAGTACTGGAAGTCTGAAGTTCAAAATCAGGGTGTCAGCAGGGCCACACTGTCTCTGACAGCTCTAGGGGAGAATTGTTCCTTGCCTCTTTAGCTTCTGGTACTTGTCAGCAGTTCCTGGCAGCCCTTGGCCTCCCATGAAGCCTCCAGCCCCATGGCTGTCGTCTCCCTGTGTCTCTTTGCATTGTCTGTCCTCTGTGTGTCTGTCTCTGTGTACAAATTCCCCCTTTTATCAGGCCACCAGTCATATTGGATTAGGGTCCACCCTAATGATCTTATTTTAATTTCATTACCTCTGTAAAGACCTTATTTCTAAATAAAGTCACGTTCTAAGGTACCGGGGCTTAGGACTTCAACAAATCTTTTTGGGGGACACCATTGAACCCTTAACACCACTCTTTAAGGTTTTATTATCCTCATGTTTTACAGATGAGGTATTTGAGCCTCAGGTGGACAAGAAATGTGTCCCAGGTCACATAGCTGGCATTTGGAGAAGCCCCGTACCTCTCAGACCCAGCCTAGACCCCACGCTGCTCTGCCTCTGCATGCCAGTGCTTCAATGGGCCACGTTGCTGCAGGTTGAAGTGACACCCTTCATGACACTGGTCGATCCTACACTTCACTGCAGCATATACTTGTCCGAATCAGTTCTGTGACCTTTGCATGAACTCTCTCAATTGGAGATGTCCCTCGCCTTTTTTGGGATCCTGAGCAGTAGCCGATACTCATTGTGCCGGCCCAGGTACAGCCAGAGGGCTCCCTGAAATGCTGCAGGGTCAAGGGGACAGGGGTAGATGAAGAGAGGGCCTGTTGTTCCCACCAAGGCTTGATGGCTCCTCCTGATATTGAGCATTAGCTTCCATTTCTGCTGCAGCTGCTTAGCTGACCATTGACCCACCATGGGCCCCACTGACCAGACCATGCAGTGTCCCTGCATCGTGACCTTTGAGGCCCCTTGGATCTGCTGGCCCCCATTCATCACCTTCTCACCCCTCTTGGGGGTGCTCTAGGCTCCTGAGTGTGGGAGTGGGAATTGTGCTTGGCCTTGGCATCAGGGGAGGCATTTCTGGTCCAGGGTCTCTTCTCCTTTCTGGATCGTGTTACTCTTGTTGCATGTATGTCATTGCTCTGGGTCAGCTCAGCAGGTTCCCCAGACTGCTGGTGTCCTACCTCCAGCTCTCATAGGCTCTACTCCCAGCTCAGCCCTTGCCTTGGCTCTGTTGCTCCTGGCTGCTCTGGCAGGCTTCCTGGCTCTCAGAATGTAGCCACCTTCTGTATTCTATGTCCATTGGGAGCCTGCTAAGCCTCAGTGGGGATGGTAGTGGGAGGATCTTTTCCCTCAGGAGCTCTCACTGCTCACACACACCCTGCCATCACTTCCATCTACACAAGTCACTATCATAAGGGTGTGGGCCTCTGTGTCTAGTGGTCCAGGTAGGAAGCATAGTAGAGGTCCCTCTGTCCAGTATGCGGGGTTCACCAACCCTCTCCCAGAGTTTCGACCTCAAGGTGCCACGTGGAGCATGGTCCACACTAGTGCTGAAGCTTCTTTGTATTCCTTTTCCCACCTTCCTCAGTTCCCCCACCATGACCCCAAGCCCCCTAAAATTCCTTATCTGTTCTCTGTATGATGGGGAAACTTTACAGCCTTGGCGTTTCTTTCCTTTCTTGGTTTGTGGTACAAATTACATGCTCAAGTCCTCCAGTCTTTTCCCTTGATGGTCAAAGCTAGGTTTTTGACATTAAAATAACAGTGCAACAATGTAATGAACCCAAGCAAGCTGGCTTTCAAGAACTCAAGGCCAAGAATCCAAGTCTTGGTTCTCTAGTGGTCCACGGGTGTCCTGGGGCTGAAGCCTGATGGTCTGGGTTTAAAGGTAAAAGAGTTGTAGGGTAAGAAGGAATTACCTAGAAAGGAAATTCATGTGGTGATATTTTAGAACACTGCCCTACTTCTGTTTCAGTGTTGAGGTATTACAGCCAAGAAAAGGATCGTTTCCTGGCACCACCTAGATTTTGTGAGTTTACTTGGTTGAAGCATCATTTTAATGAGTCCTAGATTCTGGCTTGTAGGAGTTGGATGGTGTTGCACTAGTTTAGGGCCAGAGGTACTATTTCTAATTCTGGCTCTCCACATCCCAGGCATGTGCTCTCAGTCCCCAAACTATGGATATCGATGGATTAGCACAAGATTGTCCATGGCCAGAGTGTGATGGAACATAGTGAATTGTCACCGAGTTACTAACCTCTTCCCCCTTTATTAGCAAAGGGCACATAACTTTAAACCTGTCACCAGCACTATAGACCTGATCATCTTGTCCAATCTCTGTCATTTTGCAAATGTAGAAATGAAACCCTAGAAAGAAAAATTGCCCCAAAGATTCCAAAGCTTCATTGTAGTGAAGCTGCAGTGAGGAGGCCTGTGCACAGCTGAGCTCCATGGAGATCGCAGCTCCCACGTCTTCTCAGCATAGCCCCGCGCTACCTCGAGGATTCCTTACTCTTCCCAACCTACAGCTTGTTTCTCGACTATAATTATCCAGCTTGGAGGTGGAGATGGACAAGTGCAAATGCTTGACTCCAAGAAGCCCCAATCCATCTGCTCATGGCTCCTGAAGACAGAATTTTCGATGAGCTGGAACCTTGGTTTCTTTGCTGAGAGATTTTAGCCTTCTTGCTAAGGAAGGATCAGCTCTCCACTCAGATGGACCCCCGTGGAGAGCATGGCGGGTACAGTGGAGGCTGGTCTTGATGCATCCACCGCACACGGTCAGAAGGGCCTGCTCTGGGCGAGGCACCAGGCAGACCGACAGATGGCGAGATGAGGGGTCCCGGTCTTCAATTCCAGTCCATACCACTGCAGGAGCAGCAGGCTCTGCAAAGCCTGGTCGGCCACAACTCCATGCAGTCATTTCTGTGGAGTTTTCAAAAGCAGCTGTCAGCTCCAGCATACTCCACTGAGCTCTCAGTCCTGATGGCTAGAGTGGCAGGGTTCCGAGTGCAAACCCAGGGGGAGCTTACTTACCGTCAATCAAAACTGTGCACCTTTCACTCCGTTTCTGTTTTCAAAGCAGAGGCCTCCTGAGGGCTTGAAACCCTCTGCTCCTTCTGTGACAATATACAGAGCTCCCCACCTCTTGATGGAAGGTGGCAGGAAAAAAACGGTCATGAGGATTTAAAAAGCAATTGGGGCAAATAGACCCACATGCCATAAGATGGTGGGGGGCAGGAACAGGCAAACTCTCCTTGTTTTGACCCCCCAACACACACACACACACACACACACACACACACCAATCCCCTCCTCCCTTTATGCAGATAAGATCAGGTGAAAATAAACATCATACACAATCTCAAAAGTGTAACAAAGAAAATAAACCATAGAAGAGCTTCTTTGAAAGGGGGAAATAGAGTCCCACAAACTTCCCTTTGCTAAAAGTTGCTGAAGGTGGGAGGGCTTATTCCATGTGCACTGGGTGATTATAATGTAAAAAGACTGCTATTCTTGTGTGGCTCATTAACTAGCCTTAAAGATAATTCTAAGAGAAGTTCAAAGGATATTCTGAGCTGTGGGAGAATCAGCTAAGGCATTACTTTGAATGACAGCCCTCCCTTGGATCTCTGTAAAGTTAATTACATTTCATATGCAAATAGATACCCCCCAGGTGTAGTGTGGGCTTCATTCATTCATTCAGATGGTATTTCTGAGCTGTACCCTGTGTGCAGCACTGTTCCAGGGGCTGCAGGGCAGACAGAAAGGTAGGACTGGTTCTCCTGCCTCCACTCTCTTTGGGTAGAGGTTAGGTTTTGCAGAACAAAATATTTAACTGACACGGAAAGACAGAATTGCTACAAGAATGGGCCACATCTCTTAGAAGACTATCAAGTGGTCTTGTTTGTATCAGCTGCCAGAGCCACCTCCCCACTTTTTCTCCCCCAGAAGCTGCTCCCCTGAATCAAAGTCTAGAGGCCAGGTGGAAGGGATTCTTGAGGTCAACTCTGCAGGTGAAGAACTTGATGGTGGGGTCTTCTCTCGAGCTTTCCTTTCCTTAGGCTGTTGGGACCTCAGCATCTTTTATGGGATCTCTGATGTGTGTGAGTTGCCATGGGGACCAATATCCTCTTTAAAAACTAAAGCTGTCCTGTGGAAGGAGAAGGGGAAGGGAAAGGCATGGAAAGATAAGAAGCGGGGCCTGCAGGGGGCAGCAATCCACATTGGGTGTCCCCAGGAGGAAGGACTCTGGAGAGAAGAGGGCTTGGGGTGCTGTTGGCAAGAAGGAGGCATGATTAGTGTTCCCCCTGACCCTCACCTCTGTATTCCAGGTGGATCCCCGCAGTGGGCCCCTTGTCCCTTGCCCCATGTCCTCCCTGTCATTTTACCCGCCACCACCCAAAACTCTGACTTTGTTTCTATCCCTCAAAACCCTCTGTGGGTTGCTGTGGGTTATCACTGGTGCCGGATACGGTGCGAATTTCTGACCTTGACGGCTCCTTAACCCACACCACCTTCCCACTCTCTCCCCCTCCGCCACCTTGGCCTATCTGCCGTTGCCCAAATGCACCCTTTGCTTTCCTCCCCTCCACCAGGAATGCCTTTCTCACCTGCCACCCGCCAAGTCCCCTAAAGCTCACCAGCCACACACAGTAAGCTTTCCTTCCTGTCTGAATCCTCATGGTTCCTACAGCCTGTGGCTCCCCGGTAGTCTGGGCTATGTCATGCTGGCTATATGCTTAATAAATCTTAAAGGGAGGGAGGGAGACAGGAAAGGCTCTCCTCTCCTCATTATTTAACTCCGGATAAACAGGATGTGTGATGGGAAGTGGTGAGGGGCTCTGAGTTCGTTGTTTTTGCTTAGTTGAGAGAGTTTAATGGATGAAGCTCTGAGGTGGGGGTGGGGTGAGTCCTGACTATCTCTGATCCCACTGTGATAAAGCAGAGAGTGCCTGGCTCACCTGCCTGGGGGTGAGCTGAGCCAGGGCCTCTGATGACAGCAGAGGGTCCTGGCAGGAGGGTAAAGGGCTTCTGCCCAGAAAGACCCAAGCTCTCTGGGGGTGAGGGGGCAGTCCTGCCACCTGGGCTCAAGCATCAGAGCCCTCAGAAGTCCTTCCTTTCAGCCAGCCACAGGAGGACACGCTAATTGCAGTGCTGGCTCTCATTTAAATTCCTCTCAATGGCAAGTGCAGAAAAGGTGACAAAATCCCAACAGCATTTTCGTTTGTTTTAATTCTAGCTTAGCTGCAGGGATCTCCTCATTAAGCCACATCAACGATGCCATGAGGGGCCAGAACCCAGAGCAGGAGGCTGCAAATCCCAGCGGGGCTATAGCCAGGGTCTCCTAGCCAGGGTCTAACTTCTGCGCTCCCGAGGGGACACCCACAGGGATGTGTCATCTCCTTCTCCCCTCTGCTCAGGGGTGGCATCTATCTAGGTAACACTTACTTCTACCTGCCCGTGTCACTTTCATATTCTATCCATTGGGCTATTTACATTGTATTTTCTGTCTATTCTGTTTTATGGCCTCTTTGCATCCACGGCATCTATCCTGTTGATATTCTGGCCTATTTATATTCCCCCGCCGTGTTGAGGCTCCCCTCCTGTTTAATCTCCCTTATCCATCTTGCTTACCTTCTCCAAGGCCCCCTCCTCTTGCTATTATCCAGGGATCTATCTCGTAAATGGCCCTCGCCCCTCCCTCTCCGTCTCAGCTTTCCCTTCAATCGTCTTCAGGATCCAGGGCCACCTGCCTGCTCCATTCCACCCCCATGTCCTGCACTTGACAAGTGAGCCCAATTAAAGTGCCCTAGGGGACAGACTTGCCTAGCTAGGCACCCACCACCGTGCACCCAGGAGGTCCTCTCCCTCTCCTGCTAATAACCAGAGCTAACACATATCTAGCAAGTGTCGCGCTGAGCTAGGTCTTCATTTCCTGCTTCCTACAACCTTTTAAGGCAATTTCCCCCACATTAGAGGAGGAAGCCTGGGTTCAGGGAGGTGGAGTCCCTCGCTCAAGGTCACACAGTTAATATGTGCAGTATTGACAACCCACTCTTAGTTATCTGCATGAGCAGCGGCGTGGATAATCTCCCCCTGCAGAGATGCCGGCCTCATTTCTAACAGGCTCTGAGTATCGCGCCGGCCAGTACATCTTCCACCGGTGGTGCTCTGCTGCTGCTGATGGTCAAAGTGCAGGGCAGGAAAGGCCAGTGTGTGGACGGGGCTGTGCCATAGATCCTCCGCAGACATGGTGATGCACACAGACAGCAGTGTCGCTGTGATGGGGAGAGCCAGCCTGCTGGTGGCCAGCCGCGTCCCCAGCCCCTCATCCCAGCCCTATGAGCTGTTTCTATCCCCTGAGCACCCACGCCGACCCTGGCTTGTGTGGGGTGGTGGGTGGTGTCTGATGCCTAATGAAAGCCAAAGGGTAGTCACCCAGAATTCCACTACAGCCACGGACAAGTAATAGAGTGTAACTGAGTGTCCCTTGTGATTGAGGCAACAGGGAGAGCCTGAAATGGAACTGCCAAGGGATAGATGGAGACAAGTGACTCCTCAAGCCTCTTGGTCAAGAAAAAAAATGACTAGACTCCCAGACCTGGGAACTCCTAAAACAGGGATCCCTAAGTCAGAGAAAAGCAGTAATGAAACAGAACTGCCAGCAAACTGTAGGGGGTGTCATTGAACTCTTGAAGGCAGCTGCCTCAACTTCTTCCCTGGGTCAGTCTTGCCTCTAGAGTTGAATTTAAGTCCTTCCCCTACCGCTCCCATAGCCCACCTCTTGTATGTTATCTCTGTAACCATCTGCATACATTTTTAATCCCTGTCTGATTAGAACAGCACAAGGTCCCTGGTCACACCATGTCTGCTGTAGAGAAATGAACTGAGACACCCAGGGGGTTGCTCAGAAAGAAAGGATGGTCTTTTTTGCTTGATGACTAGGGCTTTTCTACTGGTCCTTAAGGACTGTACAGAATCCAGTGGTGAACAGACACATGTGCCTCAATGACTATGTTCAAGTAGAGAGGTGATGAGCCCTACAATAAAGGGAATTACTACAAATTGGGAGTGCAGAGGACAAGGAGACAGCTGGTATGGAGGATTGGGAGAGGCTGCATGGAAAGGTGGCATCTAAGCTGGGCCTTGAAAAACAGGATTTATGCAGACATTCTAAGTGGAAAGGTCATCGGCAAAGGCAGAGAAGTTCATGGAGTATTTACAAGCCTGGGAGAAGGGATGGGGTGGTGAAGGCTGTGGACACAAATGATGGGTTTCTGAGTACCTGGCTTGGCTAACTGTGAATCCGTGGGGGCGGTGCCACGTTCCTGTAGCCTCTGTGTCTAGAGCGATCGTGGCTGGTGCTTACGGAGTGTTTCTAATCACTGGCGGTGTAATGACAACGGCAATGGCGTGTGTAATGGTGATGCTGATGCTGCTTTATGGGACTCAAGCTGCCATCACCATAAGGCTGAGGACCGGGGACCAGAGCCTGGGAAAACAGTGAATTTCTAACTGCACGTCCTCCTGTCCCCCTTCTTCCTCCAGCTCTCTCCATCTGACTTTACATCTTTTTCAGTAAAAACAGGTGGGGTGCTGCCAAGCTGACTGGGATCCCCTGCCCAGGGCGATAGACCCTGTCACCAAAGGGTAGCTTCCTTTTCAATGTCTGTCCAGTGCAATCCCGCTGCTGCACACGGCAAGCCGGGCTGTGCTGGTGAGGCCATCCTGCTGCCGTAGTGCCGGGGAAGAAAGGAAAATGCTCAGCATTAAATTTCATGTAAATCAGACTTTATTTGCTCTGGTGACAGGTTATTACCTTCTGCAGGAAATGAGGGGAAAAAAACAGCTGCTGGTTGGAGACAGGGCTTCCCAAATGAGGATGTGTCCAACAGCAGCCCAGGGCAGTGCTCACGGGGCAGAGCCTCGCCCCATCCTTCCTCCACCCCCACAGCCCCCACCCGCTTCTCCATAAGCACCCGCCGTCTCCCAAGTGGTTCAACTCTGTAGCACTGTCCCCACAGCTAAGCACCTATTTACACTGACTGCTCCCTAATCACATCTCACACAGCCCTCCTGTGCATCGTGCCGCAGGCCCTCTCCACCCAGAATGCTCCATACACTTCTGCCCACCTTGCTGAACTTAATCTATCCTCAAGGCCCGACTCAAGTCCAAAACCTCCAGGAAGTCTTCCTTCTCCACCCACCTGTGGCTCTCTCTCTCCTTTCAGTTGCTTTGTCCTTAATCTCCCTCCTATATGTAACCTAGCCTGTCCTGACTGGTACCTACCAGCAACCAACACATTTATTGAGAATCTATGTGCTTAAAGTGATGGTTGGCTTCTGCTGTGTGCCAGGCCCTGCGCTCAGCACTGTGGATGGATACAAACATGCCTGGGTCACCGGCTGTGCCCCCAGCCTGCTTGGGGAGCTAGGTTATGCACATGAGGAAGAAGCCAACCATCACTCTAAAGATGTAGTAGATGCTCACTGAATGGGTTGGTTGCCGATCAGAGTGTATCAGTCAGGCTAGGCTAGGCTATGCTAAAGCAACGAATGACTCCCAAATTCCAGTGGCTTAAAACAACAAAAGTTTGCTTCATGTCCATGCAACATGTCTGTTGTGGCCCCCAACTTGAACTTTGCATGGGAGGTTCTCATATTGGCAATGAAATAAAGCTCTCTCTCTCTCCTGGAAGTGGCACAGATCATCTCTAATCACAAGCCACATGGCCCCACCAAATATAAGGGGACCAGAAGGTACAATCCTATCATGTGCCCAGCAGACAGAGGGCTAGAAAGACTTGGTGAAGACCGCCAATAGCTTAGCTACTAAATTTCACTAGGCATGGACTGTGTCTGTTTTGTCTACCGCCGAATCCCTAACGGCTGGCACATAGAAACTCAGTAATTAGGTCGACGGCACGCGTTGGGTCTGATTCTCTGTCTTGGTGCGGAGCTGAGCTGTGTGCTTCATTGGCCTGAATCCACTCCCATGCCTCTGTAGACCACCAGCCCTCGGAGGGAGGCAGCCGCGCCTTTACTGCTTGGTAGCCCTTAAACACAAGGGTGGTGTGACTTCGGCACATCCCCTTTGCTCCACCGGAGACTGTTCTTTATGATTTGGCAATCAGACACTTTTTGAAAAGTAGGTGTCTGAAGGTTTGCCCGTGTGTCTGTGTGTAACAGCTGACACTGGGAGGGAGGAAAGCAGACGGTAGCTGCACATTTTATCGCTAGTATCTCCCACTAGTCGTTCATCGCCGTCCTGTTGGATGGCAGTACTTGGTGGGGGGCTGGGAGAGAAGGCCTTGGAGATGGAGGTGTGGCTCTTCTTTGGGCAGCTTTGTCTGTTTCCCTGCTGTGCGTGGTTCAGGCCCCCATCTTTTCTTCCACTCGATCCTTTCCCCCCTCTTTCCTCTCCCTCCTTTGTCTCTACAGTGATTGCCTTATCCCTTTCTCCAAGTCACAGTGACAGGCAGGAGAACAGGACTGGGGGCTGGCTCCAGATCAGCCAGCGTTTGAGGCCGCAGTCATGGCGTGAGTGTCCCTGCGTATCGTCACAGTTTTAGATTCACTTGACCAGGTTTGGGAGCCCTGGCAGAGGAAGTTGTGAGCAGAAATCATTCAAGGTCCTCTATCCACCCTACCCACCACCCCTCATGTTCCTCTTCAAGGCCTGAGATGAAACACAACTAGGATCAGATACCACAACTCAGGTCCAGGGATGGGCTCCCTTGGCCACCCAGCCCACCGCCAGGGAAGGAGAGGAAGTCTGGGTCCTCCACTGATCTTGCCGCAGCCCGTCTCAGCTTCTTCAGCGTCCCTGATCAAGGGATGCCGTTCAGAGAAGGCAGAGCCTGCCCGACATCTCTGCTGCCTCCACAGCCTCCATCGCTGGAGGGCTGCCAAGCTCACCATCTGTACCCCACGGCCAGGGGGATGCATTGCCAGCTCCTGCATCAGCCCTCGCCCCAGCCCCCCCCACCTCCCGCCTGGGCTGGGAACCTGCCAGCGCCCCAGACTGCTTCACACAATCGGATAAGCTTTGCCAGGTTTATGGCTGGTAATTTATGGCCTTCTTTAGCAACATCTATCATGCCGCACAGTCGTTAATCCCGGAGTCTTTGCCCACTTTGCAGAAAATAGCTTGCAATTTCTTACCATGTAGCACTTGCTAACTCACCTGTCGGGCTGTCAGGCTGGGTGGGTGTCACAGGCCACTCTGCAGTTACTTCTTTCCGTCTTACTTTGCTTTGGTGAGCCAGGCCTTCTCCCTCCAGAAACAGCAGCGAGGATCTTCATTACAGAGCCACTGTCCTGCTCTCTCCTGCTGCTGCTGCGGTGGCAGCTCTAGACCTTCATGCCTGCTGCAAAGGCAGTGTGGGTGCTGAGGGATGGTGGGACCCCAGCTCTCGCAAGGACAGGACCTTTCACTGCTGCAAAAGACAGAGCTGGTCCTGGCCTGACACACACTTGCTCCCTCCTTAGTGTTGGGGAGGGAGAGGGTGGAGTGTGGCCTGAGGTGCATGTACATACTCGGACGCAAGTACACGGTGTGTGGAATACTTCTGTGCTTGGCCCTGGCTCAGGCACCCTAATCAGAGGGTCCGTTTAGACCATTGAAAACTTCCATCAAGGCTGACAAAATGATACATAAATAACACATAAAGGCATTTGGCTCCTGGATGAATCACACTGCGTTTTACAGCCAACTCTTTTAACTTAAGCTGTTCCAGCATTAAAATTAAGTCTCCTTCTCTTAAGGCATGTGTCTGAAAGAGGCGGTAGCTTGAGAAGTTCTAAATCCTGGTGAGGAAAGACAGGTGGGGTGAAAAGATTCAAACTGTGATCATATGGTACCTCGAGTATATGTGAATAAATTAAAAATTTTTTTTTTAATTCTAGAAAAAGGTGGAGCCAGTCCCATTGGAAGGGAAAACACCAAAACTATAAAAAGGTTAAATTCAGATATTGGGACATATATATACATACACACACACATCATTTATTATATATAATAATGTGGATATTATATATATCCCCCAATTTATTATTTCCCCCCCAATTTATTATTTTCTATATTTTCTAAATATCCTATAATGAACATGCATTTTTATACTTGGAATGAATGCACACAGCACAAACGAATGATGACACTCTTTGTGCTTGACGGGTTGATGAGTGGGACTAACCTCGAAGGTGTCCGACTGCCCCCGTACGCTCCTAGGACGAGGAGAATATCAGCAGGCACGTCATCTGTCCGTTTCTTTTCCTCAGGCCCATTCTCTCCTAAAGTACCTGAGCCTCTCTGGTTTCCTATTAGATCTTCCAACAGTAAATACAAGAAGAAAGTCTCCGTTCCTGAAGAACCTAAAGACTTCCCAATGGAGTTGTAATTCTTTACAGAATCCTCAGCGCTGAGCTCAGGGTGCTCAGGAAATACGTTAAACGGATGAATGAATGAAGTGACAGGGGCTGCTTCTCATTTTGAACAAGCCAGCAGAGGCAGGAGGTTTAGGTGGCCTTTGCTGGTGGCATTTGCTGTCCCTGGTGTGAACTCCTCAGCCCCAGCACCATGGGCAGCAGCCGCCATGGCACTTGTTCCTGTTCAGTCAGGCTGTGGACGGTGAGGGCTCTTTCTGTAGTAGGACTGCTGGCATAGTAAGGTCTCCCAGCCAATGTGCAGCTCACCTTAGGGCGTTTTCTGGCTTGTTTGTCATTATCGTCACTCTTCAGTGCAAGTATGTTCCTGAAGGCTTTAGAACAAACGCTTTGCTGTCTCCTGGGCCCCTGGTGGTGTGCCAGGGAGGACTTTCATGGTCCATCTTGTACTTGGTGCTGTCTTTATAACTTGGCCTCTGAAGACACTCAGCTGGAGTGGCGTTGATGTTAGACTCCCTGATTTTAGGGGTGGGGACAGATCTGTATGAATCTCTGCAACCCAGTCCTTTAGGGTGTAGTCAGCGACAGCATAGAATATGGTCATCAGATGCACACACATGCACACACACATGCACACACACTCTCTCTCCAAATGCTAATGAAAGCAGCTCCCTCCTTCAGACTCTTTCTCCTCCGACCCCACCCGTAGTCAGTCATCACTTTAATCAGAGTTGGAGGGCTGAGGGAGATGGGAAAATTGTGCAAACGACCCAGTCCTCAGTCTGAAATGGGGGTGAGTTTGAAAAGTTTATCCTGGGCCTCTGGAGATGTTCACGAAGATCACAGATCAGCACTCTGGTCTTCTCCACACAAAAGGGTCAGAGATGAGACGCCGCGTCTATGGGCCAGTAGAATGTGTGTGTAGATCTATATGAAACTTAGAGGATTCCTAAGATTCCTATTTTCAGTACTTGAGGACAGCTTTTTTACCCATCACTGAGTATAAGGCAGGGGTGGGTAGGATGCATAAAGTCAGAAATGGCACCTTTGCTACAAGCTAATCCCATTGATGTGAATTTATATCCTTTATGTGTGGCCAGGCTTAAAGGTGGGGCTGGCAGAGGGTGAATGGATGGTAAGAGGAAGCTACAGGCTTAGGAACCCAGTGACCTTGGGAAAACCATTTTACCTTCCAGAGCCTGACTGTCCATCTCCTACAAACCTGCCTGTCAAATAAGAATCAACTGAGTGGGCGTTTGAGAAAGTGTTTTGCAAACTCTAAAGTTCTTCACAAATGCAAAACATGATTAGAGGAAGTGCATAATAAGTGCTTGTTGAGTGACAATAAATGGAGCCTGGTCATGGTGTGCTATTAATTTTGATGACATATTGGTATCACTAGCAAGCATTTTATCGATCGAGGACAATTCCATGAGTAGCGGTCAAAACAAAACTGCAAAAAACACACATTTCCTGGCTGAGTGATAGATGGCTTTATACTGTGCTTTTTTTTGTTTGTTTGTTCCATTTGTCTTCGTCTTGTCCCCCATTTATTTTGTAAGCTGATTGAAAGCAGGGATCTGGTCATATACACAGCTGGCCAGCATCAGCTGGGCACAATAGTTGACCTCAGTGAATGCTTGGGGATTGAATCTTGGATCTTTCTTGAATGGAATTTAGGCTGCTGTGAGCGTGCACCTGCCTGGGACTGGAGGGGTCGGGAGGAAGCAGGGTCATTGGAGGGCACTCTTGCAGACCTGCCTGCAGACCCCTTCATCACTTATGTTCAACACGGTTTGCCTAGAATCAAGTAAGAGAAAAAAATGCAATGTCCACAGTAAGTGAAATTAAGCTGCAACCTTCTTCTCAGCCTTTGGGTGATGTGTCACCATCTCCTGAGAGGGTTAACTAAGTGCCTGGCTGTGACTTTTCTTTTTCCCCTTTTAAAAGCTGTGCTTTCTCTCTTTCCTGGATGGTGGAGGGCCCTTTCTTAGCAGTCCCTGACCAGGAAGTAGACTAAAAAAAATACTGAGTGGAAGAAAAAGGCTTCCACTTAAAAAAAAAAAAAAGGGGAACAGCCAGGCAAGGGAGAAGGGGCCTTTAAAAGAAACACTTACTTAGTCCCACAATAAAGGCGAGGGCTTCCTTCTCCTTGAGGCTGCACTGAGGAAGGTGAAATTGCTCTCCTTCCCCCTTGGACCTTCTTCAAGACTCTCAAGTCCCCAGAGGAATGTTGTCCTGAACTCCCGCCCCTGCACACTGCTCTTCTCTGCACTGTGCCTCGAAGTAGAGGCTGTGAGGAGGGGCTGCAGCAACTGATCCAGGATGGGACCGGAGGCAGAGGACTGGCTACACCAGATAACCGGCTCCTGACACCCAGATAGTGAAATGAAAGCCGAAGGGCCAGTGGGAAGGGACAGCCTGCTAAGTGCCACCAACAGGCAGAGATAAAAGGTATAAACAAGGCTGATGGATGGAGAGAGACGGAGACCATTTCCAACCTCAGCACCTTTTGTAATACAGAGAAATCGGCTCCGCAGGAAGGGATGGAGCTGTTATTAAAAGAGTGAATTGATTGCGGTGCAGTGCCCAACAAGCTTGTTCCGTGGACCCAGAGCTCTTGAAACAATTACACGAAACAGGTACAAACTAACTATTAGCAAGGAAAAGAAAGCCCAGAGGTCAGCCTTGTTTGTTTAAAGAGAGAGCAGCAGCGATTCATCATCATACCTCACAGGACTGAATAAATATTTACTAAGCGAGGGCAATAGTGTGGTCATGGGGGCCTGTAGCTCAGGTTCCCTGCGAAGGCGCCTGCATCCAGCTGGACTCGGGTGGGACTGAGCTCTGGGACCGCAGGGCCTGGGCCTGGAAAGGACATGTCAGGTGCAGGTTCCTGAGTCACGTTACCAAGTTCCCACAAGAACCTTGGAAGTTTTTTAGCAGATTTGTTATTGAAAATATACCTGCTAGCTTGTCGTCATCCTTGGTCTAGGGATGCAGGGCAATAGGAAACTGAAATAAGGAGTAAAGAGATACCCAAATTGCATTTAAATCGTTAATTTCTCCAGTCACTGCATCTTCGATGATATTTTTTAGTGTGCCATAGGAATTATGGGACTGGAAGAAAACCCACAAGGATATCCATCCCTTTCCATTATAAGTGTATCAGAGTCCTAGAATAATCAGCTGGGAAGGGCCTTAGAAATCCCTCATTCCAGTGCCGTTTATAGCAGAGTCAGCAGGTCCCAGGGGGCAGAGGAGCACATCCAAGGCACACAGCAGAAACATCTCAGCCCCGCACACATTCCCCTCTCCAGCCCACACGTCCCAGCCTCTTCTTTACTCTCAGGGGATTTAAACTTAAACTATTGTCCTAAACATTATTACACATGCAACCAACCTCTGGGAGGTGTGAGGTTTCAAAGTTTTCAAGCTAGTTCTTGAGTAGGAAGAGTGGCCAGATGTTCACAACTATAGGCGCCCTGCAGACCTTCAAAGATCTTAAAAGAGTGTGGCTTTGGCTGAGGGACAAGCACAGAAAATAAAATGCCACATGATGGTTTTGTGGATTAGAAAAGGAGACCATTGCCGTGGATGGCAGACCAGAGGTAGCGCATTTCTAACAGGGCCAGGAGTTGCAGGTACGGTTTCCTGAGGGATGAACAAGCAATGTCTTCTTTTGTATTTTTATTCCTTGGTGAATACTTGGCAGTAAAAGACCACAATTGTCAGACTGGCTTTCTCCTTGCCTACAAAATAGTGTAGATCTGTGATACTCAGGTGGGTAAAGGTTGACTGAGAAGTTGAATAGGCCTTAGGTGCACTGTCGATTGAGTCTGTGGGATCTGGGCACGAGGATGTTTCATTCACCTGTCATCTAGCCTTACATCAGGCCACTGATGTGAGCTTTATTGTCACCCAGAGACCCCACAGGGACAGTAGGAGCCAGTTTCTGAAGAGCCATGGGGGCCACTAGAGGAAGAACCCCCTCCAGCTGAATCTTCTTTCTTACTGGAAATTCGCAGAGCAGAGCATATGGTTTGGGGATCTGTGGCTCCAAGGTCTCAGAGAAAATTCCCTCATTGGGATCTATGCAGAGCCCTTCTGAGGACCTACTGAGTGCCAACACTGTTCTGTCAGCATCACCTCTAATGAAAGCCACCCAAACAACACAATGTTGTTAGCACTCCTCCCTGAGGTCACCACTGTCCCGGTCCATTGTTGTTAACAAGTAGCAAACTTGATTCATTTGGATTTTATCTCCTTTTTATTTTCCCTACTCACCCCATTTAGGGTTGTTAATAAACTACAGCATCAGGGAAAAGGCTGGCTGCCAGTGGGGGGAAAGAAGGGAAATGCAAGCACTGAGCTAATGAATTAATTGGATTTTGATATACTAAGAGTCCATAATGAACACTCGATTATTCAGGGGCAGGTTCCCAACCTAATGTCATTGTCTTCGTTTTCCTCCTGCTCTGCTTGAGGCTGAGTAATTTGAAACTTGTATAAAGCAACGACCAACCATGTATTAGACCAACCGTGGTCTAATTTTCTTTACGTTTCTTTTAAAAGCCTTTTACAGATTCTACTTTTCATCCATCCCCTACTAGAACGCAAGCTTTGTAAGGGCCAGGGTCTGATTTACATTCACTTCTTCCCTGCCCCCACCCCAACCTTACTCATCAATACCTCATGAACATTTTTTAATGTCAACAATTAGAATTCATTTTTAGTGGTTTCATAGTATGGTATGCTATACCATAATTTATTTAGCTGGACTTACTGGGCAATTAGATCATTTTTTATTTTTTAGCATCTCTACCAGTGCTTTGATGAGATCAGCATCCTTACAAATAACCTTGTGCACTTTCCTAATTGCTTTGTGAAGGTCAAATCCTAGAAGAAAACGCCGGGTCAGAGTGGGTGCATGTTTTTAAAGATTTGGACACATGTTACCAAATTAAGCTCCAGAAATATTGTGCCGATGGTGTATGAAAAGCATTTCCAGGTACCCTCTCTCAGTGGTTCTGGGAGGAAATTTCCCAGCCTCAGATATCAGTGAGAAATTACTTCCTTATGTGAAGTTGCTCCTGGTGGATGGCATTATTATTCAATGCCTTTACCCTCAGCCACTGGTGTCCAAGTCCAAGTCCTTTCAAATCTGATACTGTATATTTATAAAGGTCAATCTATTGTTTTCACCCTCCGCTGGTTTGTCTGACCTCCTTTGTAGACTCACCATTTCCACCTCTGGTGGGGGTGGGGGTGGAGGAGTGCGGAGGGTAAGACCAAGAAGACAAGAGCTCCAAAAAGAAGCGACAGGTCCTTGCTGGGCCTTAGAAAAGCAGAACCTCAGAAACAAAAGGGCCGGCCCCACAGGGTCCTCCTGTTTCTTCCTGTTTGTCAAAAGGAAAAGAAACAGAGACTTTTGCGATTCTCTTAAGATCCAGAATTCTCGGTGGGCAGAGCCAATGAAAACAATTGTTCTCAACATAAAAAAGTGATCTCAGCTTTTAGCTTTGGATGTTACATCATAACTCTGGCTTTCTGACAGTCCCCTGGGTGTTCCTGCCTTCCAGACAGTCATTACGAGATTGAGATAAAGAGAAGACAGATTTTGAAAGAAAGTGATGAGGGAAAGGGCAAAGGTGGAAGAGCAGGAAAGAGGAGGGCTCAGATCACAGGGGAGTGTGGGCGTCACCCCAATCTTTATCCTAACTCCCCTACCAAAAAGCCACACCAAATAAACATTTAATCTCAGTTATGTTCCCTAAGCCTGTCCTTTAAACCAAATTGCATCCTTAAGCTCCTCCTATATGGAAATTTTATCACCAGGAGTATCTAGAATCGCCATCAAAATATGCAATTAATACAAAATTTTTAAAAAATATTCTAGACCTCCAGGTACCGTTTGATCTATTAATTATGTAATTTACTGATTAAGAGAGTTAATAAAAAAGCACAAGATTTTCTAAAGCTCTTGACATGACATTTCTTTCCTGTCCATCCAAATGCTAATAAGACAGCCTCTGGTGCCTGGGGCTGCATTCGGGGTTCACTTCCCAGCTGCCCACTCCTACCTGCAGTGGGAAGGTGAGCCATCAACAGGTAGACAGGGCAGGAGGGAGTACAAATGGCCTCTGATGGAGCACACACAAGTACATTTCAAGTACCCTAAGCTGATGAGTGCCTTGAACAACTCAGGACCTTGGAGAGCGGTCAGAGTTCTGCTCTTTGACTTGTTGCTATTTACAGGTCTCTCTGAGAACACTGCAGATGGGAATAACTGTGCTTTTGCTAATCTCTGTTTAAATCAACAACTGGTTCTCTAGTTAGACAGGCTTACTGTGCCTCCAGTCTGAGGAGTGAGAATTCGGTGCACAGCAGCCTCTGAAGTGACAGAGAGAAGCAGACAACCCCTGTTCCTTCAGAGGGTTCTGTGGCCTTTGCATAGGGTGAATGAGCCTTGGAGAAAAGGCATTTTGCTAAAATATAGGGCCGTAGGAGAAAGCCCTCTATCACCTACCCAAAATGTCAGGGAAGACACTTGCTCAGAGTTGATCAGAAAATAACAGACCCCTTCCTGGGACACCACAGCAGAGTGCTCTTGTGGGTACTGGTATTTGTGCCTTTTCTTTCTTACGCATTCAGATGGCAATGCACTTTCCCAGCAGAAGCTTCCATGCCGCTTCCTGCCAAAATCAAGCAATGAATTTGGAAGTTGAGCCAGAAGAGCTTAGTATATATGTCAGCACTGTGTGGAGCTCTGTACAGCTAACTTCATTCAACTGATGTATGCTCTCTTCATTAGGGGCTGGGGGCTCTCAAAGTGGGCTTTGAGGAGCCCAGCAAAGGGAGAAATTATGCTCCTGTCACCCCTTGTGTGCTCCAGGCTAATGCCTGGTGTGTCTTTTAATATCCTTTGATAGGTGATGAGGAGCCTTCAATAGTCAGGCATTAGGTAAGAATGGAAGTAGTGACATGGGGCTGGAGGTGCTGCTAGTTGCTAAGTGTTGATGGGCTTTGGCCAGAAAACAATGCAAGTGATTTCTGTGTCTCAAGAAATTTTGGGACCAATGGGAAGGCTGGTTTAATCCCAGCTGATGTTCACCTGGACCTTTTGGCTGGCTTTCCCCACTCCATCTTTCTTTTCCTGCTGTGCTCAGTCTAAGAGGAACAGGTCCCCCCACCCTTCTACGAGTTCCTTGAAAACATAATTTAAAGGAAGGAAAAGAAAGCACCATTGTGGATGTATTTGAGGGTCATACCAATGCCACGGGCTCTTTGCCACGAACATTTGCAGACCCCCAGGGGAGCCCCTGTGCTCTCATTCAGTGCCTTGTTTGGCTAGCACTCGGGCATGGGATTGCTCCACTGTGTTCTCTGTTCTAGCCGGTCTATTTGGTCAAACAACTGAGTCTACCGATCTCTTCCTGGAACCTGGCCAGACATTTGATTGAATTCACCAACCTGCATGGCTGTATTTTTTCTAACAGTCACACACATGCCTCAGCTTTTCATTAGGCATTTTACTTCTGGTGTTTGGGGCCCGACAGAAAAAAAGCAACATTGCCTCTTCATGACGAGAGCTAGAACTGGCACCCCTACATCACCAGCCAAATTCCCCTGTCCCTTGTCAGCCAGTCTGCACCAGGAGGAGGCGGCAGCTTTCCCCAAGCCCAGGCAGCTCTCCTCAGCCCTGCTGTTCAGCAGCCTCCTA
Organism: Miniopterus schreibersii; assembly: GCF_964146895.1. Taxonomy (NCBI): domain Eukaryota; kingdom Metazoa; phylum Chordata; class Mammalia; order Chiroptera; family Miniopteridae; genus Miniopterus; species Miniopterus schreibersii. Next base: position 17,643,038 of record NC_138119.1, on the reverse strand, counting down.
TCTCCTCTCCTCTCCAGGCTCCACCAGGGACTTGTATTTCTGCAAGAATTTCTTGGGTGTGTTGTGTGTTCTCTCCTGCTTAGTCATTCAGCCATAACCTTTCCATTTAGACTCCCGCCCTGCTGATGGTTCAGCTCCTTAGTTCAATATTTTACATTTATCTCTATTGAATTCCAGTTGCCTCCTGTTACAAGAGGCACTTAAATTATCCAAACCTCACTCCACAGGCTCAGGATCCACATCCAGGAAAAATCTGTTTAGCACTTAGGGATCATTGACTGTGCGAGGGGCTTGAGCATCTAAATGTGTTCGAATTGGGCATTTCTCAACAATGGTGAAGGCAACAGACTCGGGTGGAGAGCATGGGAGCCAATGAATTTATAAAATCTCAATCGGGTTTCCTCGGTGCTGGGTGAAAATAGATCAGAAACATTATTTGGAGACTGAGAAAATAAATATAACAATATAGCCTTGTAGTAAAGGAACCGCTAGCATATTGCAAGCACCTACTAGATATGAGCACCATTATGTACATAAAAATATAATGTAGCCTTCCCTTTAAAGAAGATTTATGGTATATTGAGTCACTGTTGCCCTCCCACTGATGATGATGGGAAGAGGTATGATTTTTCTCATATTTCAGGGTTGGAAGGTGGCTCTGGAAGGGGAAAGAGGCGGTGACATGCTAGGAGTGGTCCCCAGCTTAGCTGGTCTAATTCTCTCACCAATGGATCATGACCACTGAAAAATAGAGAAAAGTGCCGCTTGGAATGAGGATCTCCAGAGGGAGGAACTCTAGACTGTGCTGCTCTACATACTGAGCCATATAGAAAAATCCCATCTCGGACGTGGGAGGAGCTGAATGACATGCAGTGCCAACCAGCTTCTTTCCCTACATGCACTCCCAATATGTTGGGATCCAGGCTTTATTGATTCTCAAAGTTATGAATACAGTGGTTTGATGGCTGCCATGTCCCCCCCCTCTGGGATCCAGTAAAGCATTATAACACCCTACAAATCATAGGGCCAAAGAGCTCTGGAAGGTTGAAAAGCCGCTTGCATCCATGAATCCATGGTTTCTTTCTGATTCTTTGGTATCTTTTGCCTCCCTGTGTGTGAAGGGGACACCAACCCTAGGAGGTGGGGCTGGCATGGGGGGGAGATGTAGGTAAGGTGATGAGAATGTTTCCTCCTGCGTGTCTCTTGGGGCCCCTCGTCCCTCTTTAGAAGTAGACGACACTAGCATTGTCTGAGGAGAGACAGGGGCGATGAGATGGTATTCTTGAGGGGCCAGTGTGGCTGCCCAGAAAGCTCTTTGATTAACTCATATATGAAAGGAGAAAGGAGAAATACACAACGAAGGGCAAACACAGAAGAATATCCCAAGCCTGTAAGAGTGGTACTGGGAAGGCTAAATCTCAGAACGGGCAGAGGCTTCAGGAAAACGCCAGGGACAGCACGTAAGCTCTTAGTAGCTATGTTCAGAACTAAAATGACAGGCTCACTGCTTGGGGAACTTGGAGCAAGGTTAAAGACGAGAAAAGAAAGGCCAACCACTCAAGTATTTTGTTTCTTTACCAAAAAGGCAAGGCCTTTCAGCAGAAGAGAATAGAATCAATATTGTTAAAACCTTGCAACTCAAGCTGGGTAAACAAAAAGTAAGTGGTTACCTGGAGGCTTTAAAAGTTTCCAGACCTGACATATTTCATGCCAGGATTTTGAAGAAATTTTTATAAATGTTCATAAAAGCACAATTTAGAGATGACAGAGGGAAGAGACCAGAAGACTAAAGGTAGGAAAAATATGGGGTTTCATAGAAAGAAAGTGAGTTCCAGTTTGTACTGCCTGGTGAATTTGATACTGAGCACCATAGGAACTCTGAGATTAATTGCTATTCAAGTTGTCTGTGGGATCTTAGCGGGAAGTAAAAAAAAAAATCACTCGAAGCTAGTAGGTCTACTGGGAACAGGTATAATAAGTAGAATCCCATTTTCATTTTTGAGCAGATTGCTAGATATGTGAATTAGCTGAATGCTCTAAGTATGACAAGGTCCTTGACAACGTTTGCCTGAATGTTCTTGTGCATCAAATGGGCATTTGAGGCCTGCGCAGTCCTGTCAGCTAGCATCATGTTAGTGGGCCAGCCATGCCCAGGCATGGGGTCCCTCACCGTTGTGGGAACATCTTGTTGTATATGGGGACATTTCTTTGGCTCCATCCTCTCTATTTTATTTGGAAAAGCAGAAAGCATACTTCCCAAATTTATGGGTGGAATAGCAGAACTAGGATTCAAAATATCTCTACAGAGATATGGAATGGCTAAAGCTAACAGGTGAAATTCAGTAGGGATAGAATTAATCTTGCTCTTGGGCTTAGAAAAAACAGCTGCCCAGGTACAGAATGGGGATACCCGGCTTAAGAGTAATTCATATAGAAACATTTTTAAAGGGTTACCGCTTGACTAAAATACCAATTTCAGATTACAGTATATAAATCTTCTGAAACATTTCCTGTACTCTCAGGCCACTGGGAGAGGTAATTTGACCTGGACAAAGGAGGCAACCATCTCATTGTCCTGGAGAAGTGTCCCTGACAAACCAGAGCTTCTCCAGGGCTCGCCAGTTCAGTGGCGAGGCATCTCAAAACCCTGCTGTGAGAGTGATGTGGCGATATCTGCTGGAACTAACGATGCTCCAGGTAGAGAACCGAAACAGGTTTTTGCTCCTGTGCACAGGAAGACCCATATGAGAATATTCCTGCCCTGGCCAGAGTGGCTCAATGGCTAGAGCATCAGCCCGCACATCGAAGGGTCATGAGTCCAATTCCTGGTCAAGGACATGTACCTCTGTTGCAGGCTCGACCCCTGGCCCTGGTCTGGGGTGTGTGTGGGAGGCACCCAATCAATGTGTCTCTCTCACATCAATGTTTCTCTCTCTCTCTCCCTCCCTCCCCCTCCTTCCCTTCCACTCTCTCTAAAAAAAAAATTAATAGAAAAAATATCCCCAGGTGAGGATTAACAAAAGAAGAAGAATGCTCCTGGCAGCATTGATTGTGATGGATAAGAACCAGAATAACTTAAGTGTCTATCAGTAGGAGAATATCTAAAGAAAATACGGTATATTCGTGAATCTCACAAACAGAATTAGAATGGAAAAAGGCAGCTGAATAAGAATATCTGCAGTATGAGAGCATTTATTTCCATTTTTAAATGTGCACGATAATTCTATTTATTGTTCAGTGATACATATGTATAAAGTAAGACAATAAACAAATCCAGGGGGGTAAGAACTACCAAGTCCTGGGTAGTGTTTACTCCTTGGTGGAAAGGGAGGGCAAGGCGAACTGTCTTAGAAAAACAAGATTTACTTCTATTCATAATGTTTCATTTTTAAGCTGAGTGTTGGGAGTATTACAGGTCTATGCTATTTTAATCTTTATACCATTTTCTATGTTTAAAATATCAAAATTACACTTTTTTGGATTTAAAAAAAATATCGAAGTGAAATGCATGTAACATAAACTATTTTCAACTGAACAATTCACTGGTATTTAGTACATTCATAACACTGGACTCCCTCCACCTTTATAGAGTTCCAAAAATTTCCATCACTCCAGATAAAATGCTGTATCATTAAGCACTTTATCTCCATTCACCGTTAAAGAGTCTTTTTGGATTTTGTTTTTTGTTTTGGATAGTGAGAACTTTTTTTAAAAACGAGCTTTGTTTTTTAGAGCAGTTTTAGGTTCCAGCAGAACCGAGAGTAAGGGTCAGAGATCCCCGTATACCCCTTGCCTCACACATGCACAGCCTCCCCACCCACTATCCCTCACCAGATGGCACATTTGTTACAACTGATGAACCTTCACTGACACATCATTATCACCCAGAGTCCCGAGTTTACATTAGCGTTCCCTCTTGGTGATGCACATTCTACGGGTTTGGACAAATGTGTAATGACATGCGTGCACTATTTTAGTATCACACAGAGTCATTTCACTGCCCTATAAAAGTCCTCGGTGCCTCACCTGTTTACCCTTCTCCGTAATACATTATCAGGGAGTGCGCCAAAACAAGACAAGCCAAAATAAACAAACTCATAAGGAAGGAGAAAAGGGGAATATATGATAACTGTCTTCACTAACCTGATAGAATTACTGTGAGGAATAATTTAAATGAAGTATGTAGATGAAAGCATAGTGCATAGCACAGAAGAAGTGCTTGGAGAATTATAAAATAAATATTAAAAGCAAAGGAAGATCTGTCCACAAATAGAAGGAATGTCTTGTAAGACACTGATAGAGACTGGGTGGTGAACTGTGCGAGGTGCTGAAGAGGTGGCTTCTGCATCAAAGGGAAGCTACAGTAGATGTAGCCCATTGTCCTCCTCACATGCTGTCGAATCTAAAAATGTGTTTCAGGTACTGAAGGGTCATTCTGTTGGGCTCTTCTAAGAGTGAAATGTATTAGTTCTCTATTTCTGTGAGTAATAGTACCACAAACTTAGGGGTTTAAAACACACACACATTTATTGTCTCACAGTTTCCGTAGAGCAGGCTTAGCTGGTTCTCTTGTTCAGGGTCTCGTCTGAAAGCTGCACCTGAGGTGTTGACCAAGGCTGTGGTCTCTTCTCAAGGCTCCATCTGCCTCCAGTCTGCCATGGTTGTTAGCAGAGTTCAGCTCCTCCTGGACTATTGGACTGAGGGTCTCAGTTTCTTGCTAGCTGTCTGCTGTAAACCGCTCTCAGTTCTGGTGATTGTTGGAAGGGCGCCACCCTCAGTTCCTGGCCATATGAGCCTGCCCAGCATTGCTGCTGGACCATCAAAACCAGCAAGGAATGGAGTCTGCCAACAAGCTGTCACACTCTTAGGAAACATAATCATGGTAGTGACACCCTATCATTTTGCCATATTCTGTTGGTTAGAAGCAAGTCACAGATCCTGCCTTCACTCAAGGTGAGGGGATTACACAGGGGCATGACTTTGGGGGGGGGGGGGGGGGTAATGGGGGTCCATTTTCAAGCCTGTCTGCCACAGGCAGGGAAATGTGTGAGGAATTGGGAGTGCAAATGCCTCCGTTGTACTGTGGGAAGGGTAACAGAGGAGGCAGACATGCATTAACATGAGAAGGATCAGGAAGAGAAGAGTTATGGAAGCTGGTGGGCTAAATAATCAGCAAAGCAGAGCTCAGGGAAGGGGAGTGGTTGTGGGGACCTCTAGGCCAACTGAGCGGCCATCACGGCTAACGAAGCCCTGCTGGTGTGAGGACAGGCTTGGCCCAGAAGTCTTGCCAGAAAATACCCTGTTTTCACAGAGCATAGAGACAGTTTAGGTCAGAATGTGCTTAGGTATGCAGTGGACTTTGAAAGGGAGACAGGATCTGTGCAGGGATCAGACTTGGCTCTGCACTAGGTGGCTCTTTGGTCATTTGCCCAGTTACATACAGTTCATCCTCCATAGGAGTTAGTTGTTCTGTGCTGTGTGTGGTTAAGGCAGCCTGCCCACTAATCCAAGTGTGCCCAGCTTGGTGCCCCGGATCACTGGCCCTCTGGTGAGAAGGCGGAAAAGAATCAGAGGGCGAGGGGCTATAGCTAAAGCCTCAGGATGGTGGCCCCAGTGGCCAGGGAGCCTCCCTCCAGAATGTCCCTGCATCTCCACATGCCAGCAAGGGTGTGGGTCTTTTTATTTAAAGATATATTTGCAAAGTGGCTCAGAAACTCTACTTACTGCGCTAGCTAGCCCCCAACTATGGATACCTGTACTATTTTACATTTCGTTTCTTTCTACATCACTATTGCAAGTGTCCAGTAGGGGGGCAGACTGTCAGAGTCTATATATCTTGCTTTGAACAGGGTCTAGAGAAGCTTCCAATTCATTCATAGGAGATGCATGTGGAGCTGGCAGCGTGGTGGCTGCGATGGTCTTAGTCACACAACCTCAGGTTGGAAGGAGCCTTCCATGGAATCCTCCATTCACAGCTGAAATCAGGAATGACTTGGCCCGTCTATTTCAGATGCCCATGGTTTTATGCCTCTGGGTTTTGGGATAAGAGTAAATCAAGGAGACTTTTAAGCCTCCAGAAGATAAGAGTCCTGTTACGAGTTCAGGAAATGGACAGAGTAGCTTGGGTTCCAGGTCAAACGGCCATGCCCACAGCCTGAGCCATCAAACAATGCACAGCTCTGGACAAGCATAGTTCAGCTTGAGGAGGCTCAAGGTAACTAGTTACTGTAGAAATAATTACCAAATTGCCTGAAATAATTACAATTTCCAAACAAAACCATTGCTGTCAATTCCCTGAAACACACACACACACACACACACACACACACACACACACAATTACAAGAGATCTTTGCCTAAACTCTGATGAGCACCAGCCTCAAAATGTGCACCTTTTTGTTAACTCCCCAGGAGTACACATAAGCATGTATTTGTGTATACGTGCACACTCCCAGAGTTTAGAGACCACCACCTCTCAAATGGAAACTATGGCACCATGAACCTCTGTGCTCAGCCTACAGCTTTAGATTCTGTTGGGCAATGCAGAGCTCTGACTCCCTCCCTGATGAGCAAGAGCAAAAGCTAACTCAGAATGAACATAGGCACCAAGTGGGGCTTTGAAGAGTCTTGAAAATGCCGAGTCTCTGGGTGTTTGACCAGAGAGACCATGCGCCCATCGCCAGCCATCCAGTGCGAGAAGGGAGGCTGCCTCCCCGGCATCTTTCATCAGCACTCAGCTTACTGAGATTGTTCACTTTGTGGGATGCCCAGGGTTTAAGAGGATGCATTTGTTCCGCCCACAGAACCACAGTATTTCCATGAGTGCATTTTGAATCCTGTTTATTTCAGAAGCGGGTGACTACTCTTGAGTGTGTGTGTGTGTGTGTGTGTTTGTGCACGTGCGCACACGCAGATGAGTATGCATGTGTGTATGTGTGCACGAGCATGTATGTGTGTGTATGTGTGCAGAAGTGTATGTTTGCACTCAGGTGCTAAAATTAAAATACAGTCAAGTCAGCTAACGTAGTTATTCTTAGCCCCACTTATGTTATTGTATTTTTTTGTTCTCTCTGAATTGAAAATGCTGCAGAGTTGAGGAGCTGCTCTCGTCTTAATTACCGCAGAAATATTGCTAATTAGAAACAAGGGAAGAAGTGTTAGGGATTTGCCTGAGAATCAAAGGCAGCGTTATTTTCCGATGGATATTAAAAGACTTGCAAAGAGGCTGAGACGATGTGATGGAGATGTGAAGTATGCTTACGGCCCCAGCGGTAAAGCGGCTGGAAGGGGAAATGAAATATCTGGGAGGAAAATGTTCTCAGATGTTGGAATTATGCCTGCAGCCGTGACACTGGATGCTGTGATCCTATCTGCCTCAAACACGAAATAAGATTGAGGGATCGCCGAGAAACCTGAGGGTGGAGAAGTGTTGGTGGCTGAAGCCGGGGCCCCACTCGCCACCCATCACTCGCAGACCGCGGTAGTGGACGCTGTTGCCAGTATTTTGAACGCAGCCTCTCCTTCCTCCCCCTGCCCCTGCTCTCATCTCATTTTTTTTCCACTATTTTTTTTTAACCTCAAAGTGAATCTGTGCTTGAGGAACAGTTCGAAAGGTCCAAAGCCCAACAGGAGCCCATCTTTGGGGGCCTATTTCACATGGCAAAACTCCTGTGTTTGGGGAAGACTGAACTTCCAGATGAGCAGGGAGCTGAGGAGATACAGGTGATGGGCTGGGTGCCTCATGGTTTTCATTTATCTGATGACTCCCAGTGTTTCAAATGTTTTTGCTCCTGAAAGCTGAGACTTAAGTTTGGAGGCATGAGTGGTGGTGCAGGGATGAGATCCAAGCAGTCACATGGGAGTAGTTCAGGCATGGGAAGAAAGAAAGTGGGAACCGGCATGGTGGGAAGACAGGAAAGATAAAGCATGGGATGACTCAGTGTCCCTAAATCAGGAGTCCTGGAACAGACCACGTACCAGAGATAGATAAATGACTCCAAAAATATGCCATATTTCCCTTATTTTAGATCAATGGCTTCAGTAGGTCCACAGAGCAGCAGTTGGTTTGGAGTCTAGGCTGAGTGACCATGGATAAGTCACTCAACCTCTCTGAATTCCAGTTCCCTTGTTTGTGTTATTTCCTGCTGTGACTATCTCACAAGGTTGCTGTGAGGATCAAACAAGGTAATGTATATGCAATGGCTTTGTAATTGGACAGCACTCTTTGGGAGGTAGAGGCATGATTATACTTGTGTCTCAGCACCAGAGACGGGCTTTGCCATCCAAAACTCTGGGTTAGTGGAGAGAACCAGCAGTATATGCTCACATGCAAAAACTTGACTTCCAAGCCATGTTCAAGTTATCAGAAATAACCTTTTTCCACCTCCCACCCCAACCATGAGGTAAGAGGGGAGCGATCTTATTGTCAAGGTACTAGGTAAATTAAAGGTGGTTTTCTATGACCTCTTAGTTGCTAACACAGAGTTTCAAAAGTCAAATAATACTTTAAGGCTCATCATGAAAAAAAGCAATTTCCTGGTGCATCTGTGGCAACTCTGAGGGCTGTTCTCGAGAGGCAACTACTTTTAGCAGTTTATTTTAGTATTTGCCTAAATAAATTTAGATAATATATTTAGACTACTATTTCTTGAGGTTATTTTTTTCTTTCAAATTTTAGAAATCCTATGTTGATTTACTCCTGCTGACGGTATGGCTTTAACTCTCTTATAACCCCCCGGTTTCACTCTACCTACCACACACACACATAAACACACAATATAGTCAATCAAAATCATTGTTTAAATCCACATTTAATATTTACATTGTTTTGCCCTTGTAAATATTATTTGAAGCAAAGTTGTGTGGGGGACAATGATCACCATTAATCTCGTGTATAACTTCTTGGTTGTCCCTAGAGTCCAGCTTTTCATCTGCTATTTTTCTTTGTGACTGATTGCAATTCTTAGCAAACTCTTTGGCAAACCCATAAAACATGAAACAGCCACGCACATCAAGCAAAGTGTCATTTCTGTGTTTTCCTGGGAGACACTCCCCCAGAGGCTTCAGTCTTCCTGCCCTGTCAACTGGCAGCCCCCTAGGTCTGCAGCCCACCAGTCTTCGTGGAGCTTCCTTCATTTGCATCCTAGGAATTCCTTTTTCTTCTTGTCTCTGTCTGATCCTCTGTTTCCTGCACCCAGTGCCTTCTTCCTTTGCTTTGTGGCATCCGCCGTCTTCCAGCTTCTGGAGATATGGCGCATCAGAGGTAAATGTTTTGAAACTGAGAACTTAGATATCTGAAAAGACAATTATTCTTCTCTCATACTTGATTGGTAGTTTGACTGGGTATAAAATAAGGTTGAAAATTTTCTATCAGAATTTTGAAGGAACTACTCTATTGTTTAGAATCCAGTGTTGCTTCTTAGAAAGCTGATATCATTCTGATTTCTGATATTTTGTACGTCATTTGCCTTTTTTCTCTGGAAGCTGGTCTAAAGTTTCATGACAGCATGATTTGGTATAATTATTTTCATTTACTGTTCTGGGCACTTAGTACGCCCTTTTATCCTGGGAAGTCATGTTTTTCAATAGCAGAAAATGTTGTTATATATTTTAAAATAATTTCTAGCCCTCTATTTTCTTCTCTGTTTCTCTGACTCCTGCTAGTTAGAAGTAGGACTTCCAAGGATGAATCAACTAATTTTTTACATTTTTTCTTTTCTGTTTTCTACCTTTGTGTACTATTTTCTGGGGGATGGCCATATTTTATCTTCTATACATTCTGTTGATTTTTAATTTTTTCTATCTATCTTAATTTTTCATATGCAAGAGCTTTTTATTGTTTTCTAAATGTCCCGTTATAAAGAGGATTTTATTTTGTTGTTTCATGAGTGAATTTTTTTTCTGTTTCCTGCATTTTCTGTTCCCGACTCTCATTTCCTTTTTGTTTGTTTTGATCTTTTCTATACGAGAGTCTTTCCTCAAATGTCTCTTAATTCTTTTCTGTCTAGTCATATCTTAAATACAAATGAGCTGCTAGAAAGTGAATTAGATGCTGCATGCATCTACACATGTGCACACATGCTGGGCGTGCTGCTATGACTATGGAGTAATCAGTAGGGTAGTTAGTTGTGGTCCCAGTCATTTAATCAGGAGGCATTCTAATCTCCTTCCCAGGGGGTGAGAGCAATGCATGCCTGACCAAGAGGGGGACAGAGAGAGTCTCATGTTTCAGTAATTGAATTTCACTTAATACCCCTGCTTTTAGAACTTTCCCTCACATCTGCTATCATCCATGACTGGTGTCCTCAAGTCCATAGCCTGTCTGACTCACTGTCTCCAGAGAATAAACCTCTTGCCATCCATAGAGGTGAGGGCAAGAAAGTTATTTGGCTGGGTGGGGAGGAAAGGGAATCTAGGGGGGCTAGCAACTCCTTATGCAGACTTTCCCCTGGTCTTCCTGTTGGTGGTGCCACCTGCGCCCCAGTCTTCAGGGACACCTGTATCTCTAGTTCCCAAGTCTGTCATGAATTCCAATCCAGAGCACTACCTTTTGGCTTCCTCTTCTGCAGATGCTTTTTCTGCTCTTCTAAGCTGGTGACCTATGTCCACCTGCTCCCCATCTGTCCAAATTTTGTTGCCACGTCTCTGCTGTAAGTGGTTCTTTTATGGGTTTATGTCTTTATTCCTTTTAGAGAGTGTATTAGTTTTCTGTTGCTGCATAACAAATTCCCACAAATGTAGCAGCTTAAAACAACACAAATGTGTTATCTCATAGTTTTTGTGGGTCAGGAATCCTGCACAGTTTAGCTGAGTCCTTGGCTCAGGATCCCATAAGGCTGAAAGAGTGATGCTGGCTGTGGGCATCCTCCTCTGGAAGCTTGACTAGGGAAAGAGCCACATTCAAGTGACTTCAGGTTGTTGGCAGAATTCCTTTCCTTGCCATTGTTAGACTGAGGTTCCTCATTGTCTTACTGGCTGTTGACCAGTCTCAGGTCCCTGCCATGTGGCTCCCTCCATCTCAGCAATGGAGACTCTCACTTGCATTAAATTCCTCTTATGCTTTAGATCCCTCTGACTTCTCTTTCTGTAACCAGACAAAACAAACAAAAATCCCCCTAAAAAAAAACAACACACAACAACCCTTACCTCTTGTTTTTTTATAGGGTTCCTGCAATTAAGACAGGCTTGCCTAGATAATTTCCTTACCTTAAAGTCGACTATGCCATATGTGAACTAGTTCCAGGAGTAAAATCTCATGTTCACAGCCCCGGGGATTATGCAGGGCCTGTACACCCAGGGGTGGGAAATCTTGGGGTCCATCTTGGAATTCTGCCTACCATGGTGAGATTTTTAGGAAGGAGCAGAAATAACCATGTTTGTTTAATCAGAAGTCTCTCATGCTCTATGTTAACACATAGTCATTGTTATAGGGCATCTTAGTTAATGTCAGTGCTCCAGACAGAACAGCAAACTTGACCCCCAATTTTTCACATGTGAGTGGTGCTTTATTTAGCTATGGCTCAGAAGAATGAGCCTCCCTCCTCTCTCATCCAAATAAGTGAGCCTTATGTGCCTAAGAAGCCAAAGTTGACTCTGAGTGGGTTTCCAGATTCCCCTGTAAAGAGCAAGCTTATTAGGTAGGATCCCAGGGGCCAGCTTGGAGAGAATAGTCCTGATCTGTTTTGAGTGGTCCAGGCACAACCAGGTGAGGGCACTGCTCCAGGCACAAGCATGGATGTTCTGTACCAGCACTACCCGGCTGCATGAAGACATTACCACCAGAGACAGCACCTTGGCACAGGGACGTGGCGATTTTTTCTGGCTTGGCAGTTCCCAAAGGTAGTTGTTTCATTCAGTGATGAATTACTAATTTCTACAAACCTTGACTGGAACCTGAAGGCGGGAGATAAATGGGAGTGGGGGATGTTGCTCTCAGCATTCCAGTAGATAAATGGCCAGTCATGGCTAAAAGATGGTTTTACATTTTCTGAGTGTAATCAAGCGAGATGTAACCAATATTGTGTAGCTCATTAGCCTCATGTCTCCTAACCTTCACTGTCAGGTGGTCCCTCATGGGGAGGCTTCCTGTCCATCTCACTTTCTAGTTTATTTTTATATTACTTTATTTATTTTTTTAAAACCTCACCCAAGGATATGTTTTCATTGATTTTAGAGAGAGAGGAAGGGAGAGGGAGAGAGAAACTTCGATGTGATAAAGAAACATCGATCAGTTGCCTCCTGCATGAACCCTAACCGGGGACTGAACCTGCAACCTGACTATGGGTCCTGACCAGGAATCAAACCCACAACCCTTCGGTACACAGATGATGCTCAACCGACTGAGCCATACTGGCCAGGGCTCCATCTCACTTACAAAAATAATTTAGCTTAGAGTTAAGCTGGGCAGAGAGCCACTGGCAGGTAACCAGCAAAAGGAGGGGCCCTACAGGAAGGAAAAGGTCACACACAACCTGGTCTTAAACTAAAAGGGAGAGAGAGGCAGGAATAGGAAGAAAGAATGACAAGGAGGAAAATAGTCTGGTTTCAGTGTCTTTCTGATGTGAGTGCGTTTCTTGTTACAGTCAACTGGGTGTCAGCAAACCAGTAAAATGTGCAGAACATTTGGAAGAAATTCAGAGAAGAGGCCCTTCTTGCTGTTACTAGATGGAGTGGCAGCAAGACATTTCGTCTTCATTCCTAGCAAGGGTCTCCTGGCTTCCTTTTCAGAAAGTCTGCTTCATTCATTTTCCTGTGAAAGGAGGGGTGGAAAGACAGGATCTGAGACTATAACCAGGGGAAGATAGGAGACTCCTCCCGGCAGAAGGGCCAAGGGCCCTGTGGGAGAGCCTGCCGTGACTGTGCCTGCCTCGTGGTCCAGCCAGTCCACCCTCATGGGCAGTGCTGAGAGCTTGGCTGTGGTCTCACCTGCGTGGGATTTCAATGGCTTCCCACCAGGTCTGCCTCAGGTCTTTTCCCATCCGGATCTACCTTTCCTGAAGCCACCTTTGGATTTCTAAATCTCAAATCTTATCATGTTCAATTTCCTTCTTAAACACCCTTGATGGACCTCAGTTCTCTGCAGAGCCAAGCCCACAGCCAATTTTCTTAGCAGGACATTCAATGCTCTTTACAACAGTGTCATTCGTAGCTGCCACACTCCCTACATAGGTGTGTGTTTTAACCCCACTAAATTGTATCTTTCCCTGAATTCACTCTGTCTTGGCTCACTTTGCACATGCTGTTCCTTTTACCAAGAACACTCTTCCTTTCCTTGTCTATGCATCAGAAGACTACTCATCAAGCACCAGCCCCAATTTCTCTTTCTCTGAAGTTCTTTCCTCACCACTGATCCTACTTCATCTTTTCTACTTCAAGGCATATTGGGATCAGCAGAGTTGGCTAGTGGTTAGTTAAGGAGAAATAAAGACTATATAAGTTCAAGGTTGAAAGACTATATAAGTTCAGGGGTTGGCAGAGTTGTGGACTCTCCCAAAGCGGATGGCTGCAGTCTGGCACAGAATAAAATTAGGGACGTGTGACTTCAACCTGACTCAGGTGGGAAGACTCAGGTGTGGAGGGCACTGGGATAGGAGATGCTGGTAGCAGAAATGCTCAAATGAGTTGTATCTGGTGCTCTGGGGTCAGGACTCTGATAAGCAGGTTTGTAGGAGGCAGGCCAGCCTACCTGGGCAAGAGAGGTCTCTGCCATACATGTGTCCATTTCAACAGTAGTTGCTCTTCAACAGTCAGGGGCTGAGCTAGGGAGACAATAAAATAAAAAATAAAAAATAAAAATAAAAAGCAGGAAGGAAGGGAGTGACAAGCCCTTGCAGAGCAGTGCCAATAGTTTATGTCCCTCCAGCTCAGCAACAACTTAACCTCACCCCAGTCAAAGTAACCTCTATGCCTGTCCTCCCATTATCTGGGGACAAAATAAACTCTAGCCAACTTGAGATGAGCCTCTGCCCACTTTCCCACACTGCCACATTGGACATTCACTGGCTTCCCCAGGTATTCATACCATTACCTACAATAGAGGGAAGTCTGCAGATCTCCCAAGGGTCCAGAGAAATCCTCTCCAGTTCAGAGTATCCGCCACACTCTGAGGTGATATGGGGCAACCTGGCAACTCACAACATGTCCTGCAGGCTCAATAGTGATGAAAAACCACTCACACTTTGAAAGGCCTCCTGAAAGGCACTCCGAGCTTGGGTGCTTAGACGTGTCATATCATTTTAAATTTCTCCAGCTTTGAATGCTGAAAAGCAACGCTGCCCTCATGGCCTTGCTGCCTTTAGTCCAGGCTGGAGGGGAGTTCCACATTCCATTAGCCGTGTCCTGATCTTCACAAAGAGACAGAGAAAGGAGGCGCCATCCTTAAGATGACAGATCGCTGGCAATTCAGCTTCTCGCTGGATGTCGGGACCTGTGCTAGCAGGTTCTATCCCTCAGTGGCCCGTGTCTCTTTAGTGTTTTGCAGGCATCATACTTAACCTCACCGCAGTCAAAGTAGCCTCTATGCCTGTCCTCCCATTATCCTGGCGACTCCTCAGAAAGGGCTGGGTCTTCCTCCCGGAACCCTCAGCCCAGCACTGAGCTTGGCTCATAGTGAGTGATGAGGGCACCTCAAAACTGAGCTTGGCTCCCCCCCTCCCCATCTTTTGATTCTCGGCCCTCCTTTAATGTTTTCCCTCTCCTCCCCCTCCTCCCTTTCCTCGTTTCTCACCCCTGACCCCAGGCAGACTAACAGGCTGAGGGGAGACTGTAGAAAACCAGGCTGGTGCCCCAAATAGAAGGCTCAGTGCTCATAACGTTCCAATTCCACTTTCCAAGAACCCAGAATTTTCTCTGGGTTCTCCCTTTGTACTTCTGTGCCACATCCCTCATTCATGATACATGTGACCCTCTCGGGCACATCATCTCCCTAAGCAGTGCCTATAGCTCAAAATCTTTCTGTATCTCCATGAGACACAATGTGGCACAGTGGTTGAGCACCTGCTCTGTAGACCTGGATGGCCTTAGTTTGAATCCTGGCTCTGCCATTTATTAGCTGTGTGAACCTGGATGAGCTGATCAAGCCCTCTAGGCCTCAGTTTACTCATTTATGTAATGGAAACGATAATAATGGTACCTACCTCACAGAGTTGAAGATTAAAATAATACATGCAAAGCCATCAAGCTGTGTGGGGACTTAGTGAGCACTATGTAAGTGTTTGCTATAATGATTTTTAATATTATAAGGAAATCACAGATACAAATATTGGCAAACATACAGCCTCAGTACTTACATCTTCAATCTCCCTATTTTCACCAAAGCTTCCTCCTCACTCTGCAAACAGTTTCCAGTCTCTTCTTTCCTAAATAAAACCTGCCTCCTACTCTCTCTCTACCTTAAGCTATTTCTCTCTCTCTCTTGCCTTCTTTTCAGTCAACATCATTAAGTGAGTAATCTCCACTTACAATCTCCACCCCCTCACCTCCCACGCATGCTTCAATCTACAGCAATCTGGCTTTGGGTCCACCGCGCCACTAAACTGCTTCTCGCTCAAGATCACCATAACTTCCCTATTGCTACATCTAATTGCCCCTCGGTCGCTTTTGACCCTGTCAACCACTCACTTTTTCTTGAAGTGTTTCCTTCATTTCTGAGATGCTATTTTTTTTTCTGGTTGTAACAGTCAGCTTTTGCTATGTTACGCTAAAGTGAGGATCCCCAGACCTCAGTGGCTTATATTAGAGGTTTTCTGTTATGCTCACATTCCACGTCAGCCGAGGGTTGGATGTATCTCTGCTCCCCATACGCTCTTCCTCCGGGGATCCAGATGGAAGAAACAGAGGATTTTCTGGTGCCTCCTAAGCCTTCTGCTTAGTTGTACATCACCTTTTCTCATGTTCCATTGGCCAAAGCAAGTCACATAGCCCAAGCCTGACACCAAGAGATCAAAGAAGTCACACCTCCCACTCTCAATGAGCAGGGACATGGATGTGCAATGATCTTCCAGAAAGATAGCAAATAATAGGAAACAATAATACAATCTGCACACTGGTTTTCTTTCCACCTTTCCAATAGCTTGCTCTCAGCCTCTCTCACTGGATAGTGTCCATCCACACACTTCCTCGATGTTGGTGCTCCCCAGAGCCTCTCTCTCTGCAGGCCCTCCGCAGGTAATTCGATCAATGCCCTTAACTTCAGTAAGTACCTATGTCCTTGTGACTTCCACATTTCTGGCACAGGCCACCACTGGGCATATTTAGTGCGCCCTTGAACTTAACATGTCCAAAATTCAACTCCTTTTCTTACCTTCCTATTCCTTTATTCTCCATCAGGTTTAATGACAATGTTGTTGACCCAAATGTCTAAGTCAGAAACCCAGGGAGGCTTCATTGTTTCCCCCTCGGCGTCCCATCCAGCGAGTCAACTACAATCTATTCTCTCTTTAAGTTCAATCTCTAATCTCTTCCCCACTCTCCTCTGCTGTTACCTGAGTTGGGGCCCCTACTACTCCTTGTTTAAATATATCAGTGACTCTCTAACCGGCCTCCCTGCTCTGTCACATTTCCCTCAAATTCATCTCTGTGGTGCAGCAAAAGGTATCTCCCCCATTCTGATCTTTTCCACTCTGATCTCCAGAGTGAGAGTCACTCCATTCTGATCGTCTCTGCTTGAGAAACTTCAAAGGCTCTCCCATCGACCTGCAGTAAAATTCAGGCTCCATAGGATGGTAATCAGGCTGCTCACAGCCAGGATCCTGTTGGCCTTTTCATCGCCCTGTCCTGCTACTCACCATCTTGAATGCTCGGCCTTGGCTGGACTGAACTTCTCAACAGTGTCAAAATGTTTCTTGTTCCTGGGTATCTACTCACGCTATTCCCTCTGTCCAAATGCTCTTAATCATTTTTGTTTGCTGAACTCCCACTGCCCTTTTCAGATCTAGCCTTAACATGTTTCATAAGGCCTTCCCCAGCCTTGACCATCCCCTTGCCCCACTCGACAACAGGTAACAGCGACCTTTGTTATAACATTAATCCCATCACATTGCCGTTCAGGTCTTCCTCTTCTGTATAGATCAGGAGTTCCCAGAGCAGAGCCTGAATTCCTATCATTGAAATTGCTCAGAAACTAGCCCAGTGTGTGCGCATTAGATAGGTACTCAGTCAATGTTTACTGAGCGAACAGATAAGCAGACGAAGGACACGATCCAGCCTGTGTCACATAAACACAATGGTCAAATTCTTCCATTTACTGGTTTTACTCTCTGACTGCTTGCTGGCCGTGAGAGATACCATCTTCTTCCTTAATTGGAGGGCTCCCTTCTCACCTTCGTGTTAAAAGGGGTCTTGCTGCACCCCCATAGAGGGAATCTGACAGCTCTAGGACTGTAGGAATCCCTAGCAGACTTTCCTTTCCCAGAGCGTGTCTCTCCCCCTTAGCTGACCTCCTGCCCTCCGGCTTTTATAACAGGCCCCCGCTGGCCAGCTTGGCCACTCCTTAGACTCTCCCCCGGACTCTTCTAAACCTGGGTCACAGCATCACTCTTGCCGCCTCCGGCTTGCTCACCATTTCCTTTTCTCTCCATCTCTGCCAGGACTGGCCATGTATTTTGCAGGGCCCAGTGCCAAAAGAAAATGTGAGGGCCTCTGTGCAAACATTTTTAAGAATTTCAAGGTGGCAACTGCAAAGCAGGAAGCCAAGCACTAGCAAGTGTCCCTTCTGAGCATGGGGCCCTGTGTGCCCCAGCACCTGTGTTGCCCTTGCAGGTGGTCCTCAGCTCTGCCTCCCAGTTCCAGGCTGAAGCCACATGCAGGGGATCAACCGAGGAAAGTTATCTACTCTTTAGAACAAAGAGTTAGCAGGGGTGGGGAGAGGGCATGTTTGTGCCTGCAGGAGGGCAAGGGCACTGGAGCGAATTTGGTGGAATAAGTTAAATCTATTGGTCTTTAATTAATGCAGATAGAAAAAGAAAATTTTAAAAACAGTGTATGTGTATTATATATAGGATTAATATGTATGATTGTTTGGTAAGTAAAGGGTTTGGACCAATCCCATGTAGAAGTTATTTTAAAAGTAGGAATAAGCTTTCTCATTACAAGCATTTTGTAATTATGAAGAATCTGCTTGTCATTGTTTGCATCAAATGAGGAGATGTAGGGAGATGGTAATTCCATGGCCTGGGGGTGTGGGAGCAGAATGCCTTTATCTTCTTTTAGAACCCTGTCAGATGGCAAAAGGATGGGCCACAGGCTTAGCCAGAGGAGTTTGAGAGCTAATTCAGTGGTTCATCCGTTTATTCAACTAAACACTTATTTATTAACCCAATTCACCAGTGACTCAGATTCAGAGGTTTCCTCAGAGCAAGGGCAATGAGAGATCAGAGCCAGAGATGGGCTAAGTGTATCTCATCCCACACAGTGTCCCCTGCTGAGCCCACTGTAAATTTACAGTGAAATCAGCTTATAAATAAGACTCTGGCAGGGATGGGGCAGGAGCCCTGGGGAGAGGCAGGCCTGAGAAAGGGGGTCCTGGGTAGGGAGTTGAAGGAATTCTTAACCTCCTTTTGTCTTTCTCTTTCCCCTTCCCCCAACCTAACATTAATTCCTGCAGATGAGGGAGGCTCTTGGCTCCTGGGATTGGCCCCAAGCTGAGTACCGCCTGTCAGTTGTCACAGCTTTGCTCTAATGCTGGGAGATACTTCCAGCCAGCCTTGCATTTCTGCTGTATCTTCCAGTTTCAGCTCATTTTTGATCCCCACAATAGTTTTCTTTGCTAAATATTAGATTGAACCATATGAAGCTGCCACTCCTGCAGGTCGAAAATAGTCAAATGTTGGCAATTCCGTATGTTTCAGTCTAATACTGATGGTGTTATTATGCCCCTTATTATTTTCTCAGTGACGGAGGTGAGGATTTAGAGAGATTTTAGCAACCTCGCAGCCAGGCCTGGGGTTTGGACCCCAAGCTGAACTTGCACTCAGATTCATGCTGTTTCTGGCGTTTGGTGTCCCTTTGATGTAAATGGTAAGTCGGCCTCATGCTGACACACACGCAGGTCGGCAGTCTCATGTTAATGTGCTTTAACGCTCTCTTTTTCCCCAGCCCTGGATTCAGTAATGGCTCTTTGTACAAACTCATTCATTTTTAATCAGTCGACTGTAATGATTTGTTACAAATGGTCTTTAATTCTCGGCTGCGGTAAATCAGAACCGAAAGGCACTTTTCCTGTTCCTTTATTTGGACTGGACTCTTAGTGAAATACTCGCCTGCCATTCCTTAATCACTTGTTTGTTTTCCCTCCGCACACACTTTCCAGCAGATGCAGCACTATTTAATGTGCGCATTTTTCCTTTACCAAGAGAACTCCAGGCCTAGCCATAGGTGCAGGGAACTGAGGGTCTGCGCTATGGTCCTCACTGTGGTGTGATGCTGACGCTCTTCTGTTGGCAAGTGCAAAGCCAGGAAGTGAGGATATGCCAACCTATATGTGGGCAATTGCAACACAACTTGGAAAGGTTATTATGAGAGTGCATGGTGGAGGGGAGAGGAGGTGGAATGTCAGGAAGTCTTCCTGGAGGAGGTGACTCCTGGGGGATAAATCTCAACCACGTGAAAGTTTCTAGGCAGACAGAACAACAGATAGTGAGAGCGTGGGAATTGGGAATATGCAAGGAGTTGTCCTGCAGAGGAAGGGGAGGGTGGTAGGGAGAGTAGGGATCAGGGGGGAAAGGGGGAACAGATCATAGAGGGCCTTGGGCACATCTTAAACCTTGAGAGGTTTAAGAAGAGAAGTAGCTGAGCAGATTTACTTTAGAAAAATCTTCTGGGAGCAGCATGGAGAATGGGTTGGAAGGGGCCTGAGAGTAGAGGGAAGAAACGCTGGGGGGGGGGGGGGGGAGGAGATAAAATAGGCTGGATATGATGGAGCAGCTGTGGAGATGGGACAACTAGGCGGACCTGAAGTGAAGGCGGGGCCAGGAAGAAGGCTGGGAAAGAGGAAAGGTGCTGAACTTTTAGTTTTCCTTGTTCAGGTGGGCTGGGGCTTGTTTGCTGTCCAAATACACCAAATCCTGGAGCTGCAAGCCAGGGTTATCCGCAGGCAGTGTGTGTGGGGGGGAGCCTGCCACTGCAGATAGCCACAGGCGAGGCTCCTTCCTGAGCTGTCAGCTCTCTTGAGGCAGCTGGCATCTGCTTAGTGTAATCTTCCAGTGATCCTGACCAAGGAAAGGAGATGGAAGCTCTGTCCTTTCCTCTCACCACCCTTATGCATGGTATTTCCGGTCCTACTGGTGGTCTAGCACCACCATGGAAAGATGTGAGTCAAGCCCTGGAGCTGAGCAATTCTGGAAGGTGTTCGTTTTGTGCAGGAATGTGGTCAGTGATCCCTCAGAGAGAACTCCGTGCTCAGCTGCAGGATGGGGGAAGCCCCTCCTGTGGCAGGGCCCCACCGCTTCGGAAAGCAGGGAGGTCACGTGGAGCCTCCGTGGCACTTGTCAGTGTGATGAGAGGAAGGACCAGATGAGGAGGGAATTGCTGTGGCAATAATGTGGTCTGACTACAAAAGTCAAATACGAAAATCAAACGCAGTACCTGTTCCCTCCCCACCCTACATCCCAGACCCACTTGCCAGCTTGGTCCTCTCTTGCTGACTTCCCTTCAAAGCACACAGTGTGATGCACGTTAATTTGCCTGCCTTGTCTCTGTTTTCTATGGCTTTGCCATACTCCCTTTATCTTCTCGATGTCCTCTCTGGCAGTCCTTAAGTCCCCCTTCTCCCTTGGTGTCCTAGACCAATAGCTAATGATACTAGTTCATGCTATAGTGTGAGTGACTTATGCTTTGGTTTAAAATGCAAATATCTCTGGGAAGGGCAAATAGTAAGACAAAAGTATGAATCTATTGGTGAAATGTGAGTTTCAGAAACAGGGACTTGGCAGGTTTTATGAAGACCTTCCATTCACCATATAAGCACCTGCCTGGCCTATGGATGGGCCTTCTTGGTTCTGGCACTTTCCCAGAAGGAACTGTGAGGTTTCTGTAGAACTTCAGTCATGTTAAGTGGGGAGGTTCTGTGCTCCTCTTCGATCTCACTCGGAGATTCAGGAGCTACCATGTCTCTGCACAACTGGTTCTCTGTTTCTGGAAAGGGATGCTCTTTCCTACTTCTAAGCATTGGTACTTCCGTCTTTGCCTGATTGCTCGCCACTATGAACCTTCTCAGACTCCATGCTCAGGCTTCCAGGGTACACAGGCCAGGATCTGAGCAGAGCAAGTTTGGATACTCCAGCCCTAGGTGTATTTTGAATTTTTCTGGCCTTATACCTAAATTCTGGGCTGCTTGTATATGCACTAGGCTCTGAACCCCTAGCTTTGCCTCCCCTGTTTTGCTCTGACACAGATTTCTTAGATATTCTACTCCTCTAGATATTGACCTTGGACAGTATTACCCCAAAAAAGAATTATCCCACTCAAAATGACAGTGGTGTTCCCATTGGATTTAAACTAGACTCCTGGTTGAATCCACTTCCTGTTTAACTGAGTGACTCTCCCCTCACTCTTCCCCCCAGTTCACAGGCCCCAGAAGCAGGGCCTGATTCACAGAGATGCCTGACCAGGCCCCTGACCTGAGAGAGGGACTTAGGGGCCATGTGTGTCTTCTGCTCTGAGCACTGTGTCCTCTGTGATCATGTTGACTGATGGGGAAGCAGCAGAGGTTTGGCTCACAGCTCAACCAAACCCAGAGGAGGGCCCTTCCTCAAAAGCCTGGGAAGTGGATTTTATCATTCAAGTAACTGATAGCCCTTTAATTGCAGATCCAAGGGAGATGATGATATCGAGCGAATTAAAATTGAACTTATTTGAAGAAGACAGGGATTCCTGGGCCAGCTGTAAAGACGTGACCTCCAGGTCAGGTCCTTTGAGAGGAAATGGGCTCTTTGACGAGGACCTGAGAGCAGCCATCCAAAAAAGTATACTCAGCCTCTGACCCTGAGGGTCACACCTTTGCCTGTCAACTACTGGCTTAGCCAATTACCTGCCCCACAAGAGCTATTTAAAGGAGAGAAGAAATACTCGCCTCTGTCCACAACCAGGCACGCCAGGGCTCTGTATCAGGTGAAGACCGCACTCTTAGACCCACAGCTTTCTCTCCCTTTTTGGCCTCAATTTTGGCTTCTTTCACTAAGGAGAGCACATGTCTTAGGACAGGAAATGACCCTGGTGATTGATGGCTAACAAATACAATTAGGTCCCAGCTAAGTGCTCTCCACAGAGTGCCCTTCTAGGGTGGCTGTCCAAGTTTGGTGGTCACCTAATGACCATGCACCCGAGACCTCCTGGTAATGAAGCATTTGTCTCTGTCCGGCTTTGGCCATCAGGACTTTCTGCCTTCTTTAGATGAGACGGACTGTGGGCCAAGAGGTAGGAATGGGAAGTGGGGCGGGGAAGAGGCAGAGGCTGGGGAGGGGTTCTCCAGATCAAGAAAGGCTAGGTTGGCCAAGACGCGCATGGCTGCCTAGGTGAGGCTGGAACATGAGTTAGGGGTGGGATGGGGGGGTGACTTCCATGGCCGAAATTCTATAATATGTAGTAATTAAGCTAGTGCTTGGAATATAATTCCTTCATTTCACTATCTTGGGGGCTTTGGACAGATAAGTAAAGAAAAATGGCCCGGATCCTGTGCTTAAGGTATTTGCTCTGTAGTTGGGAAGGTCAAGAACACCCTACCGACTTCCAGGCAACAAACTCCCATCTGGCTCGGCCACACACAAGTACCTGAGGTAGCACATTCAATACTGACTCATCTGTGGAGCTAAGGGGAGGGCAAGGGAAGCCGGCCATCTGCATCCTGCCTGCCTGAGCTCTTAATCAGTTCTGCCACTTAGATGCTGAATGACCTTGAGCAGATTACTAACCTCTTGATGTTTCAGTTTCCTGACTGTAGAATGGGGAAGTGACAGTACTTTCCTCTTAGGCTTTTAGGGGAGATTCAGCAGGGCAACCCATAAAAAGTCCAGGGCTTGGACCACTGTGGTATCAACACAGGTCCATCCCTTCCTCTCCTTCTAAGCCAGGGTTAATTCACCTCTTAAATGTCCTGGACCCACCCCCTCCACTCCATCTTTGGAAGCCTAGTGATGCATATGAGCTCCTTCTCAGAATACTGTAATGGCATCACTGTGTAAGATCAAATATATGGGATTGCAGAGAAAACTGCATTTTTATTGAAATGCAGTTATCAAAATAGTAAAAAAACCCACAAATATGCTGTATAGTAATATATAGGCTTCTTTATTAACGCAGTAAATAACAAGATCTACTGGCAGGTCTAATAACTACTATAATTTTGAAATAGTAATAAGCTTAAACAATATTTCAACATATCTGCACCAACTGTAATGAGATATAAAAATATCTGTGATTTCTATTGGTGACAAAATTACAGCTACAGCTAATGCTACTGTGACTTGTTGCCCAAGTTCAAAATGAGAGGAATTGCTAAATTTTCGTTAGAGCTTGGGGAAAATAAAGATGTAATTTTTTTTCCATCTAAGTGTGTAGGCTCTCTGTGGACCCCAGGCTAAGGACCATGGCAATAGGACTTCATAAAATAAGTGATAACCATACTTCTAAATTTTTAAAATAACATTTATTCTCTCATTACTAAAGAGAAATATAAACAACAGAAAAGTTAAGAAATATAGATTAAGTGGATAAAGACAAAGGGAATAAAAACATGCCCCAGAGAAAACCACTGCTAACACTTAGTGTAGTAGTTTGACTTTTAAGATGCGGAGCGCATTGCTAATCCATTATTTGTGCGCTGAGTCAGTTCCACCTAGGGTTGTAGATGGCAGTTTCACTCAGAGGGATATCAGGGTGCAGAGGATGCTCAGTAAGGAACCAACTCAAAGTGCCACAGATATAGGCCGGAAACGGCACAAAGCCCAGTAATGGAAAAAGCTCTCCTGCCCTTTACAGCACAGCCACCCACAGGCAGGGCAAAGGAAGCCCCCAGAAACAGAGCTAGACAGCATTTCATTTTTCCTAATGGCTCAGTACTGGTCCATTGTATATATGAACTGCCTCTTTTTTATCCAATCATCTATCAAGGGACACCAGTTGTTTCCATGTCTTGGCCACCATAAATAATGCTGCAATGAACATAGGGGTATGTGCATATCTTTGCAAATAAATGTTTTCAAATTTTGGGGGTAGATACCCAGAAGTGGGGTTGTGGGTCGTATGGTACCTCTATTCGTAATTTTTTGAGAACAACCATACTGTTTTCCATAGTGGCTGTACCAGTTTACATTCCCACCCATTTGCGACAACATGGATGGATTCTGAGAATATCATGCTAAGCGAGACAAGTCAAACAGAGAAAGTTAAGAACTGTATGATTTTACTCATATGTGGGATATAAAACTGAAAATTACAAATGAAAAAACAAGAAAAACCACAAACAAAAACTCAGAGACAAAGATGACAGTATAGTGTGTACTAGAGGGAAGGGGGTGTGGGTTGTAGTAAAGGGTAAAGGGTGTTAGATATATGGTGAAGGCAGAAGATTTGACTTTGGGTGGAGGCCACACAATGCAATATATAGACGGTGTGTCATGGAAATGTACATTTGAAATCTATATATTCCTATTAACCAATGTCACCCCAATACGTTTTTTGGGTTTTTTTAAGCTATTAAGGCAAGAAAAAGAAAAAAGAAACAGGGCTAAGGTGCCCCAGCAGGCCAGAGGACATGCTGGAGTCTTCCAGCCCCACCACTGACCTCAGGTCTCTTGTTAGACCTAATGAATTATCTCTAGTTGGAATCATGAACTGTGAATACTGTAAGTTACCCAGTAGATGAGGGATACCAACTGACTCTACTCCAGCTCTACCAAGTATTCATATCAGATCCCTGACACTTGTAGGCAAATAACCCATTTAGAAATAATGATGATGCTATAGCACTGATTTAGGAGGTGTCATTCAATCTATGCAAACACTTACACACATCTGGCCAGAGCAGAAACCTTATGTCACCCCAAATGATCCCCTGTGGGGCCACTATCTTTGGGGTGAAAGGATGGTCTGACATATGTGCAACTGTCCCAAGTCAGCCTTAGAAGGCTGAAGGCTTGGAATGGCTTGTCTAGTTCCTGTTAAATGATGCCTGTGGAGAACCCACCATGTGTGAGTTCAGAACACCAAGGAGGCCAGGCCATAGCTTACTTTGCTCAAGATTTCCCCCGAGAACTCAATCCCACCAGCCCTCCAAGCAGTGGGCCAGTTTCTGGGCCCCCTTCTTGCCATCCCTCCTGTGTAACATGAGGTTATGAAGCGACCATCACCAAGTTAGGGTCTTGCTGCAGCTCCTGGTTAGAACTTCTGGGAGAGGGAGCCAACAGCACTGTAGCAACATTGGAAAGCACCTCCCTTCTCTTCTCCAGCTCAGATCTTAGAGCAAAGTTCTCTTCCGACCTTCAAACCAAGACCTTTCTTGGCGGGGATGAGAAGGGTGTTAATGAAATGCTGCTGGCATAGTTGGCATAGTTGTCAACTGTGACCTGCTTTCCTGGAGGGATCCTGCTTCTTCTCAGCCTAAAGATCACAGCACAAGGTCACAGGCCAGCCGAGCTCCTGAGTGCGAGGCGTTGCCAAGTTTCAAAGTGTTTTTAATAAAACAATGTAGAAACGGTGGCCTGCTCACCTTGGTTCTCCATTGGGTCCCTCAATTAAGCCTGAGATTATGGGAAAACTTGTACCACCCTAACCATATTTTCCATTAGTAACAATGATCGAAGATAATTAGTGAGCCTGTCTGTCAGATATTCTAGACACCTGCACCTCCACTTAATTAATTGCTAATTAAGATATGAAAGAACCACAGTGTCTCTCACACATCCTGACTTTATTAAACCTCAGCAAATCTTCCACAGGGGGGAAAAAAGCATAAAACATAAATTGCCAAGGCTGAGCCCCTCCTTTGGTTTGGAAACCAGAGGAGGAAGATTGACTCTTGGTCAATTAGCCACATCATTCAGGTGGTGGTATTAGGGGGAAAGAGAGAGGAACTAGTATGTTTTGAGCTTCTACCTTCTCTCTGACACTGAGTTTAGCCTTTTACATCTATTATCCAAGTTAATCGCAAACCAATCCTGTAAGCAAATGTTATTTCCAAAAGTGTGTGTCTGGTAAGAGCTAGAATTTAAACCAAATTTCATGTGCTTCCATTTGTTGTTCCATGGAGATACAAGAATCAGAACTGTCTTCTTTCAAGTCTTTATCATTTTTGATGTAGGTAAAAAGAATTTGTGGTAGTTAGCTTCAAAACAACCCCCAATTAATTATTGCTTTCTAGTATTCATACCCTTGTGTTGTTTCCCTCCTCATTCAATAAGGCCAATCTGTGTAACCAATAGGATATTGCAGAAATGATGGTAAAGAAGGTCATAAAAGACATTGTAGCTCCCACCTGGCTGATTGTTCACCCTGGGGGCAGTCAGCCATGTTGTGAGGACACTCAAGCATCTCTGCAGAAGCCCATGTGGGGTGGCTTCCTGCAATACCCAGAATCAGATAAGTGAGCTACCTAGAAATCAGATCCTCCAGGCCTAGCAAATTTTCAGATGACAATAGCCCCCATCGACATCTTAGCTGAAACTTCACGAGAGAACTTGAGCCAGAACCACCCAGATAAACCACTTCTGAATTCTTGACCCACAGAAACGTTAAGATAATAAATGTTTACTGTTCTAAGTCAATGAGTTGGGGAGTAAGTGGTTATGCAGCAATCGATAATGAATTGAGCACACATGAACTTTCCACATCTTGCAGGATTTCAATGTCTTGCCATTATCAGTGGGTCATAGAAATCCTTCTAAGAAACATTCAAATTTTTGTGCCTGCAAGTAGAAGCCCCAGACTGTAGTCATTCAAGGTCTCTTTGGGTAGAAGGCTTGTGAGTTTAAGAGCCAGATATGGGTCAGATAAAAAATAGTTGCCTTAATTCCTCATTTGCTCATTAAGATGACTAAGTACAGTTTGATAGCTATTTACAGTCTGATCCATTTTCAGCAACTGACTGCTGTGAGAACTAAGAAAAATATAAATTGACATTACTTTAGTATATTTGGTAGTTTTGTGTAGAGAGCTGATCAGCATCCTTGCAATCACATGGCTATTACTGGAACATGGCCAGCAATTTGCAGTAAACAAACCCGAATCAACAAGTATCAAGGTGTATGCAGGATAGCAAAGTGAACTGCACCGGAAAGTCTGAAATCTCTGCAGGGTTTAGTTGTTGTTTCTCACCTGGCCCGGCAGGGTCTTTCTTCTGCCCATGATTCACTGAGGCCAAAGGGGAAAAAACGCAGGGCTTTGGAGGAAATCTGTGCTTGGGGTCAGCAGGGCCTCCCAGATCCACAGATCCTGCCTGGGCCACCAGGAGCAGGGAACCCACATGGAAAAAGTCTAAGCCCAGCCCCTTGGGGTCCTGAACACACATGCAGTAGAAAAGGGATCAGCATTGGCTGAGGAAAGAAAATATAACACACATTTTTGGGACATGTTTCATAGGAAAACTTTTTTTTCAATGATGAGCTATTACAAGCTGACCCCAGAAAATGGATTGAAAGAAAGGCTGAGCACTTAGAGGGGAAGTACAGGCGAGTGAGTGGGTGGAGAGAATGGGCAGAAAGAACACGTCAATTTGCCGAAGTTGCTGGGAGCCAGGTTTCCATGCACTTTAGCCTTGTGTACGTGAGTACATCTCTTGTGGTTCCACGTCCCCTCTCCCTCGGGTCCCCCGGGAAGTGTGTAGGTTAAAAAGATTTGGGAGCATGAGCTCCGCACTTGATGTTTATCTCTGCTAACGATTTTGCCTCTGGAACTTGTTGCCACAGGCATAACTTGCCCACACTGTGACACACCAGCATCAATTTCTGTTATAATAATTCTCCCCCTTGTCACTGGTTACATGAAAATCTACCCTAAGAAAAGGCCTTTGTGTGGCATCTTTTCAGGGCTGTATGGCTTGTTGCTCAAATGAAATGGATCCGTTAGTGAGGCGATGCAGATTATATCATATTAGGTGCATTCGGAGCCTCGTTCTAACAGAGCGAGTGGTCATGCGTGACCTCAGGAAGCTCAGCACACACCCGCTCAGATTCAGTGTGGCCATTGCGCAGCCCACAGTTTGGAGCCTGTTTTTATTTTAAAGCTAGTGAAATGGAAAGGAGCCCAGGACTAGGACACAGGAGCCCTAGTTCTAATTGTCTAAGTAACTGTGTTTGGCACATGCTTCATCAGTGACTTCACCCTGTTTTAGTTGCCAGTCCCGTGTCTCTCTCCCTTGTGGGCAGAGCTCCTTGAGGGCAGAGGCTGAGTCCTCTTGTATGCCCAATGCCTGGCACAGGTCTGGGCACTCAGAGGCTCTTAATAAGTGGTTGCTCCCAATGACCAAAACCCTGAGTGCATTACTCATACACACATATGTATGCATGTGGTTATAGGAGCGTGAAGGAAAGTACAAAAGTCTCCATTCCGTGCTGTCACCATGGGGTGGAGGGTGACATGGCCGGCGAAGGAAGGAGAGGAGGTGTGGGGAGAGGCAAGCAACAGAGGAAAGAATACAGTGACTGCACTAGAAAAAGCCAAGGTGTATAGCTTGGTCTCTGTTTAAATAAGTACAGGTATGTATGCATAAATAAATTAGGGGGAATGGTGATGCACATATGCTAAGTCAAAACCAGTTGCAGAGTATTTCAGTTAAAGACTATAAATAAAACACCCCATATATCTGTATATCTATGCATAATTAGGTTTCAATGAGCACAAGGGAGGGTGGAGGTAGTGGGTGCTGTGGGACATCCCTCAACTGAGGCACTCAACCCCCAGCTACTGGGAGTGTTGGCTGCTGACAGCTCACAGCTGAGTTCCTATCGGGAGTCGCTGTCAGCCAAAGGGAGCTGCTTTGCCCAAGTCTGTGCCTGTCCCCTCTTCTGGGGGCAGCTCACATCCAAAGGCTGGTGGGAGCCAAAGGCCTGTCCTTTTTCAAGAATGCAGAACAGCTCCTGAGCTCCTCTGGCCAATTCTGCATGGAGAGGAAGTAGTGGGTATAAGTATGCCCCAGTAAACCTTCTCGGTCTCTTTTCTGGGAACTTGACTCAGGACTGTGGCCAGCTATGTACTTGTCTATGAATACATTACCTCAAGGGCTGAGAGTGGAGGGAAAGGATTAACTTTTGCTATATACATCTTCATATGAATTCACTTATTACAATGAGCACTTACTGCTTTTATAATTTTAAGAACATCATAGAAAGAAATTTAAGGTGCAATAAATAAATATATGTGAGTTGAATGAATGAATGGCCATGTCTACATCTAGTTGGAGAAATAATGATAAAACAGCACGTCGAAGGTATCTGTGTTTAATGAACTACACTAAAGGGGATTTTGTCAAAACTTTTCGTGACTTTTGACATAGTAGTTTCAAAAGAGATTGGACCAGCTTTCTAAGAGGGAGGGCACCACCACACAAATAAGATGAGGAGGAGAAGGGTCAATGGATGGAAGCAAAAAGGAGAGGGAGTTTTAATTCCATGGAAAGAGAGGTTTTGTAATATCAGAGCTGTCTGCAGGAAAAGCTGCAAATTTGGGGCAGCCACTGTCCAGATGACACTGTCCAAAGGACCTGTAACTCTTCCATTTCCTGAGCAGCCAGATTAGAATTAGAGAAGGAAAGTACCTGGCCTTTATATCAGCTCAGCACCTCCCTGCCCTGGGCCCTGGCATACCATTGATGACCAATCTCCTTCCCAGTAATGCGGCCTCAAAATCTCTCCCAGCCCCACGCTCCAGGCCACCACTGCGGTCATGCTGGAGTAAGCACCAGCGATGAAATCTATTCGCCCTTCCAGAACTAAGTGATCTTCCTGCCTCCTCTAATTCTGAGGTTCCATCAGGTGCTCCGGGAAAGATTGATTAATTCAGGAATAACTTAGATGAGCAAGCCTACACCTTAGCCAAAGGCTTGCTCCTTCAACCATCCGGTGCTACTTGATTTTTGCAAATATATCCTCTTTGGGCACCTCTACGTGAGTTTCCTGAGGCTCAGTGTGCCCTTTAGAGAGGGCTCAGAGGATTTATGGGGAGCAATCCCTCAGAGGCAGAATCATCTTGCTGGGAACCATGTCCATGGTCCCTGGGAATCATGCAGGGGCACCTGGTCCAACTTCTGCATAGGAGCCCTGCTCAAAGAGACTGACAAGTTCCTGGCATGGAAACTCCCCCCTTGCAATCCATGCCACTGCTTCCCTGAACTGTTCTCTGCTGGCACCATGCTTGCTACAAGAGCTAAGAAGCAGCGAGCAGGGCAAAGAGTCTGCCCTTGAGGGGTTGAGAGTCTAGAGAGAGAACAGCTCCAATGAAGAGCTTCACAATAAGTGGTGACTTTTATGATGTAGGAAGCTCAGAGGTTCAGGACATAAGAGGGCCCCAGGTTAAGCAGGGGTGAGTGGCTTCCCAGAGGAAGTGTCAAGCATTGGCCATAATCAGATCACCTAAGCACATAACTACAGCCACCTTCAAAGATCTCAGAATCAGTTTGCTACATAAAACACATTTCTGGACTTATAATCATTCTGCAAAATTTTTGTCTTAAATATTTAGCGTTTTCTTGCAAAGCTATTAAGGTTCATAAAAGAAAATTTTTGAAACAAATATCTGGAGGGGGGAAATAATAAATAATGGTTTGCTTTCCTGTAAAAATCTGCATGGGGTACCTCCCAGTGGATTGAAAGGAAGACATGGCATTGGGATGGGAAGGGAAACTGAGGTTCCTTATTTTGAAACCATAGATGTATTTCCTTCTGTTCCTGTTTCAGGTGGCCGAGTCACCGCAACTGCACAGAGGCCGGGCTCTTCAGGTGTTAGGATTAAAGAGCTGTGGGGAAGAGAGAACATCGAAGACACCATCACTAAAGGTACCATTTCCTGTGAATCTTTTATTATCACCATTGCTGTGGCCACTGTGAGGCTTTCACTAGGGACTGCACATTCCCAGGGACCTGAGACTCTGTCTCTGCAACAACCACCTGGGGACAGTCCCCTGCCACGAGGGGGTCAAGAGCATTAGTTCCCTTGGCTTCAGGCCATCATGGAAAAAGCTGGAGAAACCGGGCACCACAGTTTGGGCTTCTCATAAAATATTTCTGAAATGCATTTCATGATGTGGTTGGTAATAAAAGTATGTTACTGCGCTCGCCCCCTCCAAGAGGCTAAACTCGATTCTGGCCCAATCAGGCCCACACGGGGCCAGCATGAATCAGGCGCTAAATTATTCACCAGCCTGACTTGAAAATATCTGGAGCTCCGAACCTCTTATAAAGCATTATGAAAAAATATCCATCTCTTTATCTCTATCCATAACTGTTTATATGGCTAGAGGAAAAAAGCTGTCATTTTATTTCTTTTAATTTAAAGGCTTTCCTAATTCCTTTTTCACACCACATATATATGTCTAAAGAATTTTCAGGTTGAAATAATAACCTCTAAAAAATGGTCCGTGGGAGAAGGCTCTCAGATTCACAGAGCTGACAGGCATGGTGAATATTTTGCTCGCTTAATAACTCCCCCTGGCACTCAAACTTAATATGCTGAATTGGGAATTTTTCAAACAGGTAAGGCCCTTCTTTTTATTGTACCAAACAAAGATAATATACCCACTAGCCTTCTCTCTCAATTTGTTGATATGGTTGCTAAAGTTTGTTCAGGAAAAGATCATTTCCTTCCTCAGATGCACCATGCACTCATTGTCCACCCCTGTTTAGTGATAAGAAGTCCCAGGTTGAAACCGAACCAGAGTATCCTTAGTGACATCCTGCCTCACTCGGGGACACTTGACTACAGAGGACCCCAGGCCATTTAAAACACCTCTGAACGTACAAATCCACCAGAGACATCATTGCATTAAGCTGGCTATCAGCCATTCACACTTGAGAGCGAGTTACTTAATTTTGTGCTTCTAGGCTAATAGGTGGTTGAGATTAAGTTCTCTGCAACCAAGCAGAGCTGGCATGGGGTAGTTGTCACAAGAGCATTGCTGGAAATGAATTAAGATGGAGACATTTTTACTTATTAGCACTCTGCTCAGACAAGGTACTTGTGTAGCTAAAAGAATATTTACCTCACCACCCCCCAAGAGAAACTTGGTTAAGTAAAAATAGTGCTCTCAAAACTGACTTCTGAATGAGGTGGGTTGGGTGGGAGTACGAGATCTAGGGTGCAGCCACCATCCTCTAAATTGATGTTGAATAAATATTTCAAGAATTTCGGTGTAAAGGTGAGACAAATTATTAGCTTGACAAGAACACCCACATATTTTCATCCAGCCCTGGTATCTGAAGGTTTTGATGGAAAGGCTGGGGAGATAAAAGAGAGAGCCCAGGGCCCCACCAGGGCATCTGAGAAGCCTGTATGCAGAGGGCAGGTGGTAGGAAGAGAACCATCGCTTCCTTTCTGGAGTGAGCCTTACCCTGCCCCAGTCCTTCCCAGGGAACCAATTCCCAGGCTGGATCAGAGAATGCTCCCAAAAGGCAAGGATGAGCCTGGTGTTTGAAGCAAGGCCTGGGCTGTCCCTTGTGATACTGTGATGTGTAATAAGAAATACATATTTGGTCTTCATCCCGTTTCTGGCGCAGAGCTCCTAAAACCTTGGCATTTCCTAAGTGTGATAAGAGAGATAAAGGTGTCTTGATATTTATAACAAACACTATCAATCACCCCTTATGTTAATGAGGTGATTTTTAGAAATATCCTAAGGATGGGGCTCATTGCCAGAGGATCCAAACATGTGATTGAAGGGTTGACATTTTCAGTCCTACCCCTGATCTACAGGGAGGGGAGAGGTTGGAGATTGAGTTCAATCACCAATGGCCCATGATTTAATCCATAGTGCCTATGCAGTACAGCTTCCATAAAAACCTGAAAGGTCAAGGTTCAGGGAGCTCCCATGAGAACAGAGAGGCTCCTATGATTGGGACCTCACCTAATGTGTCTCTTCATCTGGCTGTTGATTCATGCCCTTTAATATCCTTTGTAATAAACTGGTAATCTAGTGAGCAAACAGGTTTCCTGAGTTCTGTGAGCTGCTCTGGCAAATTAACCAAACTCAGGGAGGGAGATGTGAGAAACTCCAATCTGTAGCTGGTTGGTAGAAACACAGGTGACAACCTAGATTTGTGATTGGCGTCTGAAGTGGAGGACAGTCTTGTGGGACTGAGCCCTCAACCTGTGGAGTCTGATGCTCTCTCTGGGTAGATTGTGTCAGAATTGAGTGTCACAGAGAAATGCTTAGTGTCGGGAGAAAAAATCCCACATCCGAATTGGTGTCAGAATCAGATTCGTCATCCCAAAGCACGTCAGAGCCCTAAACACACCGGAGTTCAATTCCTTTTCAGCCTAGGACTGACAGGAGTCCCATCAATCCCTAGTCAATGTGAGGGGCCTCCCTTGAAGCCAGCTAACAACTGCCAGTGGGTCCAGGCAGGGGTGGTGGGTCCTGCTGGCCTCCTGAGGGTGGTGCTTCTCAGAGGTCCACAGGATGCAGTGTTCAAAGGTCGTTCTCAGAAGCACCAGCTGCTCAGTTGATTAAATCTCAGAGCCACCTTCTGGCACAGAAGCCAGTCATCTTTCTCTGTCAAGCCTTGCACATGTATATGACTGACCTCACAGGAGAGTGTGGACTGTCCAGAAGAGCCCTCTCTCTTTGTACTTATAGATGGCTGTACACTAGCTTGGTCTGTGTTGGAATGGCAGAGGTCACCAAAGAGGAAAGTGTTGCCTTCTGGCTCCTTAACAATTCAAACAGAGGTGCACTTCCCAAGCCCCCCCCCCCCAGTCTGCTACTCCCCTACCTTCGGTCCCCATGCATTTGAAAGCAGCTTACTTTAAAAGCTGATTAGATGAGCCCTTAATAACATTAGAATTTAAATGGCCCCAGATAGGCTTTTAGCTTCTTGCCAAATTGAGATAAATGTGATATTTGGGGAGCTGAGCTCCCAGCTTCAAGGCTTCTCTGGACCGCAGATGGGTTTTGAAGCAGCATGTGTGTTATGTGCCCTTGAGTCAGCTCTGACTCCTGGTGACCCTCCGAATGAGTGATGTCCACAATGTACCGTCCTCAACAGCCTTGCTCACCTCCTGTAGACTCATCCCCATGGCTTCTTTTATGGAGTCAATGCATCTCAGGTTTGGTCTTCCTCTTTTCCTGCTGCATTCTATTTTCCTCACATTATTGTCTTTTCCAAAGAACCCTGCCTTCTCATGATGTGCCCAAAGTAGGGCAGCTTTAGTTTTGTGATTTTTGCCTCCAGCGATGTTTCAGATTTAATTTGCTCTAGGACCCCTTGTCTTTTTGGTCATCCAAGGTATCCATCGAGCTCTCCTCCAACATCATATTTAAAATGAATCAAGTGTTTTCTCCTATCCGCCTTCTTTATTATCCAACTTTCACATCCATACATAGTAATTGCAATACACGGGTGTGAATGGTCTTAGCCTTGGTCTCCATTGACACATCTTTGCCCTTGGGGATCTTTCCTAATTCTTCCATTGCTGCCCTTCTGAGTTTCAGCCTTCTCCTGATTCCTTGGCTGCAATCTCCATTTGAATTGCTGATCGAACCTAGGTAAGCAAAATCTTAACAATTTCAGTGTCTTCATTGTCTATGTTAAAGTTGTATATTTCTTTCGTGGTCATGATTTTGTCTTCTTGACGTTCAAACTTAGGCCTGCTTTGGCACTTTCTTCCTTCACTTTCATTTTAAGTCATGGCCACTCTCTGCCAGTAAGATGGGGTCATGTGCATATCTTAAGTTACTGATGTTTCTTCCAGCAATTTTCAGTCCTCCTTCCTCTGAGTTTGGCCCAGTTCTCATATGCCATGTTCTGCAAACAGATTGAACAACCACAAGATAAAATGAACCCTCGTCTGACCCTGTTGCCTGTAGGAAACCTCCCTCTCCCGTGTTGTTCTGCAGCTTGAAACTGGGTGTGTGGGCATCTAAAAGGTCTCTTTCATCTCTAAAGGTCTAGGATTCTGTGTGTAAGTGTGTCTTCATAATCATGCATTTTCAAGGAAAGGTAAGTTGAGGACAAGGGGCACAGGACAGAGTTAAAATCTAGGTGACTATCTATGGGAAAACTTCTCTCTGTACCCCCACACTCCCTGATAACTTTCAGTTCCAGGCAATAAACCTTTACCGAGCAACTACTATTTAGTCACTGAATTCAATATTAATGCTGTTCATACCTGACTTTCGCTGACAATAATATAAAATGATCAGAAGTATGAATGCTTCATCTTGGTGAATATGCTTAGCTCCCTCTGTAACTCTTACAGGTGGGTTCCATGCTGGGGGGGGGGGGGGAACTCACTTATCAAGCCATCGAGCTATGACCGCCTTCCAATTTAACACTCTTCTGTGAGCTTAAGTAAAAGTAAAAAAACAGAATGAAAAGAGGGACAGTGGGAAAGGGACCAAAGGTGGACATAGATGGACTGTTCAATGCTGAGGTAAATGAAGTTTTACAAATAAGTAAACAAAAACTCAGTTGTCTTCTCTTTCCCACCTTTACCCAACCAAACAGCTAGTGTTTTTAGAATTAAGTCTTGAAATTCTTAAAAACATGGCTCGCCCTTTGGATGGGGTGTAGGAGTGCCCCTGAATTTAAACTTCCTTTTAGAATGTGCACAAATAATCTCTGCTCCTCGAGCCTTTCAGAAGAAGCTAACCTTGAGCTTCGACCTTGCGTTTGCATTCTGGTAGGAAAAGCCCATCTGCCATGTTTCCCTGAAGTAATGCCAAGAGATCTTTTTTTCTTTTTTCCTTTTTTAATTAAAGTTATTGGGGTGACATTGGTTAATAAGGTCATATAGGTTTCAAATGCACATTTCTATGATACAAGATCTGTATATTGCATTGTGTGACACCACCCCAATTCAAATAGTCTTTGGTCACCATATATTTGATCCCCTTTACCATTTATTATTCTCTCAACCCCCTTCCTTCTGGTAACAACCATACTGTGCCTATGAGTTTCAGTTTTCTATCCCACATATGAGTGAAATCATATGGTTTTTAGGCTTTTCTGACTGTCTTATTTTGCTTAGCACAGTATTCTCCCATGTTGTTGCAAATGGCAGTATTTCATCTTTCCTTATGGCTGAGAATTCTAAGGCGTCACACAAGAGAGGAGGGGAGAACCTGGGCCTGGGCCGTGGGTTAACCTGCTCCTCCTGCCCTGGTCCTCAGAGTCCAAAACTCGCCCAGCCTCCAGGGACCCTTGAGGAGGAACATACTTGCAGTCCACGGAGACTGGCTTGTATGGACTCAGATAGAAACTGTAGCTTGAACACAAATGGCCACTTGGGCTGTCTCATGAGAGGGGTTGAGGAAGATCAGAGAAGTGGGGCTCCAGACTCGCAGGGTTTGGCTCCTTCCCAAAGCTCCAGTCAGCCTCCGCCAGGGCAGAGCTCACCTCAGGGGGGGCAAAGAGCAGTGCTGAGGGGTCTCTGCAGAGCTCCCACATTCAGTCCTGCTCCTTAGCACAGTAAGCACCCATTCGGTGGTGGCAGACTTTCATCAAGAGCATCGTATCTAAGAGGCTGCTGTTCAGGAAGTTAGGGTACTTTCTGAATATTGACTTGTGTTTTCTCTCAACATCTGGCAGTTTCCATGGGAAAATGTACGGGTGTTCCGTGTGTCAGCTGGCAGGTTACAGGCAAGGTGACCTCTCCCTTTGCTGAGCCTGGGGCCATGCAGAAAGGACTCTGCTTAGTTCTGCTCTGCTCCTTCTCAAGATGCCCCTGCATGCACACCCTCCCCGACTTGCTCTGTCCTGTCTCTCTTCAGACAGTGTCCCTGCTCCTTGCAAGGCAAACTCTCCTACTCAGTTAAGTGTCAGCCCTTTTCCTGTCTCTCGCTGTGGAGCCTTCCTCCATTCAGTGGCTCCCTCACTCATATCCTCTCACTTTCTGTTAGTTCTCCCCCTTCTGCTGATAAACAAGTCTTGGTCTGCATTGAAACAAACAAACAG
Source organism: Miniopterus schreibersii (assembly GCF_964146895.1). Lineage (NCBI taxonomy): Eukaryota > Metazoa > Chordata > Mammalia > Chiroptera > Miniopteridae > Miniopterus > Miniopterus schreibersii. The sequence continues at coordinate 17,605,947 of NC_138119.1, read as the reverse complement.
CTTTTGCACAATTTTGTGACTATCTCCTTCTTTTATCCCAAGCTCTGTGAAAGAATATTCTACACTCGTGTATTATAAAGAGCCAGGGGCCATCAGTGCTCTCCAGACAAATGGGGAACCCAGGGAGGGAGAAGAGAAAAGGAGAGAAGGAGAGAGCCAGTCCAGCTAGAAGGAGCAGCGTGGGCAAGGCCATCGAAGCCACCGAGGCAGCAAGACATGTAGCAGGCACTGTGTACAGGGCGGGGGGACAAGGGCATTGAGGCTTCAGAGGATGACTGACCTCTCATCTTCGAGTGTGAGAGCCTGAAAAAGCCGAACACTTTCTTGCAGACAATGGAAACAGTGGAGGGTTCAGAGCCGACTATGACATAACCAGGTTGCCTTTCACAAAGCTCTCTCAGGAAGCAGCAGTTAGAGGGGCGAGATCAGTTAGGAAGCTGCTCTCATCATCTAGATAAGATGGGAGAGGGGCCTGAACCTAGAGTGGCTCTGGGGCTGGAGAAGGGGGTCTCCTCCATCCTCCCCGGGTCCCCTTTGGACCCTCCCAACGCGATGCTGGCTCTTCCTGCGCTAAGCCCCCAGCGCCTCTGCTGTGCTTTATTGTACTCAGCCGGCATTACAGTCAGTTGTGCGTTCCTCCGATTTTCCTTAGCAGATTGTATCTTTGTCTCCCCTTCCTCAAAGTACGATACCTTGCTCATAATAAGAGCTAAAGAAAAGTTTATTTAGTTGAATTGAATTTTCAAGCGCCTCACACCATGAATAATTGAGGAATCGGCCATGTAGAAGTGCTCATCGTTTACATAATTGTGTAAACAAGCTGATAAAAACGTTTTACTTTTCCTGTTATTTTCATGGTCCCAGAATGCCCCTCTACCTTCTTAGTGCTCCAGATTTTAGGGGACAGGAAACAAGTGGCAGGGGTGCTGGTGGGCTTCCCCCCTCGCCAGGTGAGGGAGGCGGCTGGAGGAGGGAACAGATGACCGCACTGGTCGAGTAGGAAAGCCGTGTGCAAATCCTGAGAAAGACGCCGTCTGGAGACAGCATCGCGGAGCGCGCTGCGTGATGGGACCGCGCGCAGGCTCCCGAAGGTCAGCGTGCAGATACAGATTGATTAAGCTAAGCACTTACTGAAATTGCTTTCCAACATACTGATGAGAATTGATCATAAGCAGGACCCGTATTTGCAGCGAAAATGCTACGTGAACTCGCCCTTTAGTATGCCATCAAAGCAAATTAAATCGTCCAGACCTTCCCCCAAATAAATGCATCTACAGGACTGTGAACAAATAGGTGGTAGGGAGTTAACTAGCATTTATCGTTTTGCGATTGACTTTTTCTGCATGTGGATCCGACTGGCCCCATAGCAGCTTGTATTGCGGCTCCTTTTCAGAACCCCGAGGTTAGCCTCTCTCTTCCTTCTCTTACCAAACCCCAGGGTTCTAATTGGCCGAGAGTCAGTCCTGTTCAGTGCAGTACCCAGCTTGTCACTCTTAAACTCCACCCCTAGCTCCTAGCAAAGTAGGAGCTAGAAATCTCCTAACGTGGGACCGCATCCAACAGGCCGAAGCAGGGGCTGTGAGTGTCACCAGCCTGGGGCACATCGGCAGCAGGGAAGAAAAGGGGAAGCGGAGTGGGGTGGATAAAAGGCAAGGCAGATAAAGGTAAAATAAGAGAGAGGAGCAGAAGGTCCAGTAGCAGGTCTTTAGTGAGCAATTTTTATGTGTCAAATACAAGAGAATGAGCCATGGACCACACTAAAGAAGTACGTATCATGGTCCCTGCTCTGAAGGAGCTTGGGCTTTAGTCCAGACGGCCATTCTAAACCCAGAAAACAAATAAAATACCATGTACGACAATATAATCAGGTGCTAAACACCACACCCTGGTGCTGGCTGAGTTCTGTTACTGGGAACTGAAATAGAATGAGTGTCATGGGGCTCGGGGGAGTAGAGACGACCACAGAAGGCCTCATGGGAGAGGGCGTGGGCATCCAGCTGAGGCTCGGGTGGAGAGGGGGTAAAAAGCCAGGAAGGGAAAATGACACCTCTCAGTATAGAAAAGGAAGACTTCATGGAGAGGAAGAAAGAGAAGAGGGGAAGGAAAAAGTTGCCGATGATGGTGATGGTTGAACAGCCCCCACAGCTGCTACACACCCTTGGGTTCCTGTGCCAGCCCTTAGATTGCCTTGGCCAGAGACCAGCAATCCAGAGGCAGAAAATATGTCTGCGGTCCCCGTAGTCTCTGCAGAATTGGCCCAGTGCCAACCAATTTTTGTTGTCTCTGTAATCACAGAGCGAAGCATCCCTTCCTCCTGTTTGCTTGAGTAGAGTGCTGTTTACACAAAGAATCAAACGCTTCCGACTTATCTTTGACAACTGAGTTCTCATATTCCTAAGGATGGGGTGTGAAGAACTCACAGGAGCTTCACACGGATGCGATGGCTGAGATGGCTTCATTAGCTGATGGCTCCATAGCCTCTGAGCAATGGAGAGACTGGTAAATCAAGGATAATTTATCAGGTGCATTTCAAGTGGGTTTTATACAGAGTCGGACATTGCCCACAAAATAGTTTTTGATTGGCACTGTGAAATCTCCCTGCCCCGAAAATTACTGGCCCCCTCCACCCTCACCTCCTCTCAAATGGTAAGAAAATAAAATTAAAAATAAAACACCTGGTTCTGCCAAGCCTACCATTTGAGAGACATTCTTGGAAAGGTTGGCTCCTCCCAGATGCCCCTTCTGAAAGGCAGGTGTCCCCAGAGAGACCCGCTTATCCACACTAGAATGCTCATTATTTTATGAGATTGTGTTTGGCCTAAAGGCCACTGGAGGGGAAGAATAAAGAGAAAGGATGAGAAATGATCGCAGGAGAAGAGGGAAAAATGATTTTAGAACATGGGGCTCTGCCAGGAAAGGCAGGATCGAGGAGGGTGTCCAGTGAAAGTGGAGGGTGGTCTGGATAGCTAATGAGCAGAAGAGGGTAGGAAAGAGGGGGAGAGAGAGAGAGAGAGAGCCACATGATAGAACAAAGCTAGAGTCAAACCTTGTCTCCTCTGAAGTGTGTCGGAGCAGCGCGGACTGATTGGATAGCTCCCACATCAAACTTGGGCATGTTCAGGTCCCACCTGAGAATTGTCAGCCTTGTTTGAGAGAACACAAAGGGCAAGACTAGCAGGAGAGGGCTGCTTGTCAGCCCCGCACTTTGCCGGTGCAGCCTGAATGTGCATGTACGCAGCTAAGTCAAGTCCAGCCGCAGCAAAACCACAGAGTCTTTCATTAGGTGCAGAGAAGAAAATGCCTGGAGATCACCTCCAGTGCAGAACAGTCGTGACCATGGGCCATGATTCCCAGCCAAGTTACAGAATACGATGAATCTGTGAAATGATCTAAGAACTATGATGATGAAACCCGGCAAGAACTCTGATAATCCGATACCAGAAACACAGACTCGTTGAATGTTCAATCTAGGATGTTAGAGATTACTCTTGTCCAACCCTCACCTTCTAGCTAGGGGGAAACAGAGCCCTGGGAAGAGTTAAGACTTATTGAGAGCTTACTGTCTGCTAAGTGTTATTTTGATTACTTTCTATCTATTTACCTATTTACTCCTTCCAATGACCAATAATAATAGGTATTGTTATTACCTCCATTCTACAGACAAGGGAAGTGAGGCGCAGAAAAGCTACTTAATTTGCCCAAGATCAAACACACTTAGTAAGTGGCAGAGAGGGGATTTGAACCCAGGTAGTTCGAGTCCAGAGATCCTCCACATAAACCTACCCTGAAAGATCTATTTGAGATCACACAGCCAGACACCAGGAAGGAAAAGCCTCCTTTTGTCATTTGGACCCCGGTACATGCAGGTTAGAGCGTGAGTGTCATTTGTGGAATGACGAATGCCTGTTGGAGAGAGGCCGCAGCAGGTCTGGTAATTCCTCGTGGGGCTGAGGGCTGCTCTGAAAGGGAAGCCGGGCATCGTGGTGGAGTAGCCCACCCTTCTCACTGAAGGAGAGGTAATGGGGGTGTCATGGAGCCACTGCAATTGAAGCCGTGACAAGTATTGAAAGAATGGCCCAGAAATGGAAGAGGAGATAGATCTCTGGGTGAAGAGGAAGAGCTTGAGGCAATAAAATCGGAAAGACTATATTGATGAGGTTTTGATAGTGATCAATGCAACAGCAGTTGACTCAATGTGAAGACAACGAGTGGTGAGGCATCGAGTCACTCAATGAACCACACATGCTGGATTCTAACCTTGTCCAGCTGCTACGTGCTCTGGAAAGGAAGTGAGGTCGGTCTGGTCCACTGTGAGCTTACAATCTGATGGCTGAAACAGGGCAACGGCAGAACACTCCCTCCCGCCCCCTGCCCCCTGCCCCCACGGGCACGGGACCATCAGACATGCAGGGGTGCGTCGCTGGTTACGTTAACAAGGACTGCTTCGAAGCAGAAGTTGGTAGCTAGGATTCTTGAGGTCAGAGAGACAACTGCAACATGGGCTATGCAGATGGGATGTCAGTGTTTTTAGATGAGGGAGGACTCTCATGTTTGGCTGCGACGGAAAGAGAAACGAGTAGTGAGTTGTAAATCGGAATGACAATGGCAATAGTGAATTGCCACGGACAGTGGCAGATCTTTTGTGGTTAACCTTGTAGTGGGTGATTTGATGAAGGAAAAGAAGGACCTTCTAACATTAACAGGGAGGTTGGAGTACACGTCTGGTATGTAATAGGGATGCCTGCAGCTTTATCAAAGGTGGCCAGGGTCTGGCATTGTAGAGGGGTGGATAGACATGGAAATTGTTATGGGAACCATTATGATTGTAACTGAGGTGATAATAAAGATAATGGAGCTGTAATTGAAAAGCTGGTGTCTGGAAAGAAGAAGGTGAGGGCAGCTGAAATGTAGAGGGGGCGATATGAGAGGTAATGGTGGCAACGGGAAAGGTAATGGAGTTATAATGTGGTGATGGCTACGGGGTGGGGAGATGATCTCTTAATGGAAGCAGGAGGGGCTGCGTGATGCAGGTGAGAACCTTATGGAGGGCATTCATCACACAGCTGGAGCTGTGGGTGACCAGCAACGTAATGAACAGCGACGTCCAGAGTTCTCATTACGAGGGAGTTCTAATGGACCCTGGAATTAGATAATGACGTTAATGGAAAAGATGACGACCGCCATGGAAATCAGGAGCCTTGTGATGGTATTTAGGACTAGCTATGTGGTGGGAGAGACGTGGGGAAGAAAGGTGGAGGCACTGAGGGTGCACCGATGTGCACATACCTGTATGTCCTAGGCCTGAGGCTCCTGAGGGCTGTCACTGGACACGTCCCTGTGGGTTATTTGGCTGTAATGCAGCTGTTCCTTCTTGTACAAGGCATTTGCCATGCACGAGGGAGTCTGGGATGAACAGACGTGGCTGCAGCAGCAATGTGAGCTTACAGTCTAAATTCTGGTCTTAAATTAGGCCTGACAACACACCAGCTCAAATATATTATTTCTGTGAGCAGATGTGTAAACAGAATGTCTGGGAAATACATGACTTTGCAGCACAAGTGAATGCATACCGAGGATTATTTATTTTTTGATATGTTATTTTAACCATTCATGCCCCTCCCAGGTGGAGAAGTGGGAACGTGATACTCCGGGGCTCACTGTGTAACCAGAGACTTTAGCTGGGGAGAGGGTGTAGCAGCCGCACTGGTGACCTGGCTGGGAGGCTCTGATGTGGGCTCTGCAAAGGAACCCAGGGGAAAGGCCTTCACAGGGGTCCCCGTGCCGCAGCTATTTCTGCATCAAGCAGCCTAGAGATGTACACAGAGCATAGATCGTATACCTGAAAACAAACAGACGGTCCCAGACCCACACCAGGCATCCAGGAGACGCGAACAAGACCTGGAACCTGTCCGGGGAGCAGAGACAGCCACAGCAACTAGTCATCTGCACAGGGAGGCTTGTGGGAAGCACAGGTGTCCTCTGCCTCAGGTCCTTAAATGCCACCTCTCAGACCAACTGCACTCAAACCACTGGGAAAGTTTTTATAAAATACTGATTTCTGGGTCCCACCTCGTGGAGAGCCTGATTCTGTTGGTTGAGGGCAGGGCCTGTGAATCTGTGTTATACAAACTCCCTGGAAATTTTCTAAAGTAGTCTTTTGTGCGAACCACTGTCTAAGTGTTCACCTGGGGCCCTTATAAGAAGGTTGGGCAAGAGGTGGGGGAAGCATATTTCATGAGTGTTGGCGAAACTGGCCTTTGGAGTAGAGTTGTCCTAATAGTGGGATCTGGGCAGCACTCAGAAGCCTCTGCTTCTCAACAGAAAATTACCCTCCACCTGCCAGCCTCTCCCACCAGCACACAGGGTAGACTTTTCCCTCAATGAAGAGTCATACAGTTGACCTAAGCAGTCTGCCAGCCAGGGACTCCTAGAATGGCATTATGGAAAGAGGCAGTGTGGGGCCACTGGACCCTATTTCCACTAGAAAAGGAGGAATGAAGCCATACAGGGACTATAGCATGTGAGGGAGATGGGAGGAAATGTCCAGAAAAGATGTTTCAAGTACCCCCAGTTACAGGGATGGCTGTGGATATAAAGATGAGGTGGCATCACCGTGTAATCCTTTGAAGGTCTCTCCCGCCCCCCCCTCCAGACGTACCATTTTGTTCTTCAGGATTCTCAGAGATTAAAAAGTGTCAATATCATAAAAAAATTCAACTTATGATTTGGGAAGTACAAATTATTTCTGTCCTTACATGGCATATAAATTGTGTGCCTGTACATACATCTACACCTAAATCAACAAAGTGAGAAAATGAGTATAATTACTAAACAAAGCATTACAAAGAAAATGTGTGTTTTTTCCAATTGCTGAACAAAATGATAGAATATTTTTCCATAGCCTGTGCCCCAATTCTCCCTGTTCCCTTCCATGTGAATTCTTAAAGAGACCAGGAATTTACTGGAAGAGTCTAGTACAAAGTCACTGTCACCTCAGATGGGAAACTCAGTTCCTGTTTAGCACCTGCTCGCCCGCCCGGGCCTATCTTAGAGAGACAGAAAGCCAGAGTATTATTCATATGCCCTTGCCGAGTAGTGAAGTTAACCCCTGCTTCATCCCCTTGGGAACAACTCAGGCGATCAGATAGAGGCCGTGGTGGAGAGCAAGTTCACAAGCAGAGCGTAGGCCAGCTCCTTGTCTGGTCTCGTCCCCTCTCTCCCTGCTCACCACGCTTATCAGGAAGTGGGTTAAAACAGTGCCTCACTTTCCCTGGGATGGTGACCCACCACCTGAGAAATGCCACCTCCCTCCCGAGCCATGTTATCATTTGTTAGCTGCTAATCGTTCATTAACCTCCCAGGCACCTCGTGGAAGCCAAGACCTTGCCTTCCTTTGCGAAGGTGGTTCACTGGGTTCCCCGTTAATAAAATTACAACTTCGGGAAACAAATCATTTAGATCAAATACAACCCCATGGCTTCCTCTTATGGGAATCGTTTCAGGCAGGTGATATTAGGTAATTCAATCACTGGGTTCCAGAAAGCTGCCACGGAATTAATGAGGAATGAACTCAAATTCCGAATATGAGATTTTCTAAGTAAACGGCTCCGAATGAAAAACCAGGAGCCAAGCCTATAATCACAGCAGTTGACAGCAATACACAATAGCATATCAAACACAGTCCCTGCTTCTGTCTATTCTCAGTCCACCGCCTCCTGTGGAGCCAAAGAACATACTGCGTCCACCAACGGCAGCCTCCCACAACTCTGTTTCCTGATGTTGCCTTCACACTTTTTCAGGTAAACTGAATACACTCTGAAGCTCTCGTTCCAATTTAGAATAAGCCTTAGTTAATCCCCAAGGCTGGTCTTTTCTTCAAAAGAGCACCTCTGTGCATGGTCCCGTTCAGACCCTACCCTTCTCTTGCCTCCCATCTGGTCCACCTACATCCGGCCCCCCTCCCCTCCAGGATACTTGCCTTGTAGCCACCAGGGCGATCTTTTCAAAACTCAGATCCCACCACATCCTAGCCCTGTGTAACACCCTCCATTCATCATCTCTGTCATCATCTTCTGAGTATGACATATGAAACGCTTGATGACCAGCGCCTGCTTGTCTCTCGAGCCTCATCTCATCCCTTATGGTTCCCCAAGGAATGCATCCTGAATTCTGGCCACACCCAGTTCTGGACGTTTCTGAATGTTCTGTGCTCTCTCATAGCACCATTCTGTTTCTCCAGCTAGAGTGCCTGATCCAATCTTATTATCATCTTTTAAAATTCACCTTGAACAGTGCCTTCTCCTCCAGCCCTCTCTGATCCCCTTCTTACCTCCACTCCTAGACTGAGTTGGGTGGCCTTTCTCCATGCACCTGGGGACAGAGCTCAGTTATTGAACATAGTGCCCAACACTATCATAGCTGGTTCAGCCTTTCTCTCCAACTAGACTGGTATCTCCTTGAGGGTAACATTACATAGCATTTAACCTTGTATTTCCAGTGCTGGGCATATGGTGGATACATAACAAATATTTGATGAGTGAATGAACCGGTGATAGAATAAATGAGAGCATGGCCGCATAAACAAATGAACCCAGTGACACGAGTTACGCCAATTCTAGCAGCCACGCTTCCATTCCCAAGTCCAGGCAGAAGCATTTGCAAAGTTTATTTTTGTAATCTGAAATTCAGTCCGTGAAGACTTGGCCCAGAATGAGGGAGTTTCCCTACAGCTGGTGAGTCCTCATTCTTCCACTCTTCAGTAAACATCTGAGAACCTAGGCTCTGCAACATGGGCAGGATGCTTCTCTGCGGCGGGAAACCTCTGTCAGTATGAGCCGGTTGGGGACCCGAGTTGCCTTCCCCGGGCCCAGGCAGCCAGCACCGCAGGAAGCTTCCCTGTGCTGAGCACTGGAGCTGGTTTTCACAGAGCTCTGGCCGCCTGGCATGTATCATGCTGTGCTTCATCAGGGAGTTAATCAGGCCTGAGTTTTTAACACCCTGTTCGTCATGCTCACTTACCTTAAAATCAAGTCTGTTTGGGCATTAGTGGGTTCTGTTCACTCCGTCTGGTAGTTTTATAGAGTTTAAAACTTTAGAAAATTTTTCGTAGAGGAGCACTAGATGCTTTCTACCAAGTATCCCTTAGATATAAACTTCTCGGGCTGCTTCCCTGGTTGAACGGTCCTAGCCTCAGAGATTAGGCTGCTATGAAGGAAGGGTCTGTGTATTCATTGCCTAGTGATGTCACAAAAAGTACCACAAACTTAGAGCCTTCAAACAGTCCACATTTATTATCTTATAATTCTGTAGGTCAGAGGTCTGAAGTGAGTCTCGCCGGGCTAAAATCAAGGTGTTTAAAGGGCATGTTCCTTTCTGGAGGCGTTAGGGGAGAATGCATTTCCTTGCCTATCCCACCCTCTAGAGGGCGCCCACATTCCCTGGCTCGTGCCCCCTCCCTCCATCCTCAAGGCCGTGGATGGCTGGTGGGCTCCTGCTCATATCACATCACTCTGGCCTCCTCTTCTGCCTCCCTCTCTCAGTTTTAAGGAGTCATGTGATTGTACTGGGCCCATCTGGTTAATCCACAATAATCTCCCTATTTTAAGATCAGCTGATTAGCTACCTTAATTATATCTGCTACCTTAATTTTCCTTTGCCACATAAGGTGACATAACCACAGGCTCCAAGGATTAAGACATGGACATCTTTGGGGAGGCCATTCTACCATACCTGTATGGCTCTAGGCCTCTGGAAGGTGTCCTTTGTGCAACCTTGTGGGTGTAGTGTGGACTTTCCACCAACAGCATGTTGTCACCTGTAAGCTCATTAGAAATGCAGACTCACAGGCCTCACCCCAGACCTTTGAAATCAAAATCTACATTTTCACCCACTGCCAGGGCATTAGGTGTGTGCACAGTGAAGATAAAAAGCAGTACTCCAGAGGTTCCCTGAAGGGCAGAGGAAAGAGCTTGAACTTGGCATTGGACAGAGAGGGGTCTTATCTGTAAATGTGTCTGTAATAATAAGGGGACCTTGAAGAGTCCAATCAAGAGCCCCCCTCCTCCCTGTCAGAGCCCTGAACAAACAAAGATGTAAGATAAAGAAGTGGGCCAGGTAGAACCGAGATCTCCCCTTTGCAGACTGAGCTCTGGTAACGTAGCTTTCCCTGAGGGTATAACACTGAGCCTCGCCAATTTATACTTAGAATCAGTCTCATGGAAAGATCAGGTCTAGCGAAATCCTCTAGATTGTGCCTCCCCTGCTTATTTGGAATGTCAGCCATCTGAATTCCGTTGGAGAGGATGCTTCCACTTCTAAGTGAGTTCGCTTCCCCAGATAGTTCAGGGTCCTCCTACATGCTTTTCTCTGGTCTGAAGAGGGTTCTTTTCCAAGGAGACATTTTCTTGGCGTGACTGCCAAATCCACTTCTGCCGTAGCTAGTTTTTATGAATGTGCCCGCCTACCGGACCTCAAGTTCTTCCAGAACAGAGATTCCGTCTTACTCATCCTAGGTCTGCAGTGCCCATGTTAGCGCCTGGCTCAGAGAGGCTGCTCAGTACATGTTTTTTACCCTATGAATGAGTGAGAGTCACTGTTCCTCAAAAGTGATATAATAATATGCTGAGCAAGACATCAACGTGTACCAGGAAACAATGCCAGCAGAGAGCCCCCAAATTCAGGTTTGCTGTGCCCTTCTCAGAGGAGAGTCCATGAGCACTTGACTGGGAACCTGGGGGAAGGAAAGGGGACTCTCAGAGAAGAAGGCACAGGGGTCAGGCACAGTGGCCTCACAACTCACAAGTTAAATTTTCCTCCAAGCCTCTCTTTTTCCCTTGGGAACAAGAAAAGGGCTCTTCTATTCCTAAAGACATGACTGCCCCATCTCTATGTTAGCCTGCTCAAATTCCTACAGCCCTCTCCAGGAGACGCTTGAGTCGTGAGTGTTCCTTCTCACAGATGCCAACTGGCAGCTGTCATAGGGTTCTCATAGGGAGGGGAGTGTAGAGACCCTTTATGAATGTTTCTTTTAATTGCAGTAAAAAAAAACAAAAAAAAACCACCAACCTTAGACTTCACAATCCATCATTCCGCTACAAAATCAATATCATGGAGCTCAAATATCTTTATCATAACAGTGGTTTATTCTAAAAAATGTATTTTCTTCTACAAATGTGCATTCTAACTTCTAAAATCATAAAAAAAAAAAATAGCTTTGGCACGACAGTCGCCTGACATAAATGAAAACACAGTTTAATGAAATGGCATTCTAGGAATTTAAACTGAAGCAGATATTTGACATGCTTTATTTAAATCAATTTGCTGCACATGCTCTGCTGCTTCGACCACGGGCGAGCTTTGCCGTGTTCCACGTGTGCTGTGCTGGGCTCTGAGGCTCCCTGGTGAAGCAGCAGAAGCTGGGGAACCCAAGGGGACCAATTCCGAGGATCCCACAGGCCCATCCTCTGGGTCCAGTGGCAGCAAAAATTGGCTGAATTTGGCAGGAAGTTGTTTAACAAAACAACTAGCTACATCTACTCTTGCAAAGCAAGAGGAGACATTCAGCTCCATGATGGTGGCATTTTTGCCATATAAACATTAAGTTGCTTTTAGTAATCTTAAACCAGTCCTAATGTGTATCCTACATAAGTTCTAAGCTGACCAGTTTGTGTGTGTGTATATGTGTGTGTGTGTGCGCGCACACACTGTAAATACCATCTCTTTCTAAACTTTCTAGAAAGACAATCCACCAGTTCTAGGACACTAATACTGCCACTTCAGTGGGGGAACTGGGGCACAGATGTGTTCATTCAGTTATTACCTGGCCCTTTAAGAAAAAGTGTGCCATCTATAGAATAGACCAGATTTGGAATGACCAAGTAATACTGGTTTTGATTTGGAATCCCAGATACTAACTCAGTTTCTTTGTGCAGTTTCCTGCATCAGTAATTTGTATATTTGATGTAAGTGGTTCCCAACAGTGTAGAGTTATAGAAATGATACTTGACTACTCTTATCGTTTGCTTTCCATGACCACTAACTTGGCATAATGACCTCTCACCTGGAAGGGGGTCCTGAAATCACAATGATGGTGCTGGTGACCACCAGGGTCAGATCATGATCATCATAGGATAGATGTCATGAGCTGGTTATGCGTCATGATCCAAAATAATATGTAACTTTCACATATATGGATGGGAACCTGTGGTATCAATTTTGCTTTGGGGTAAAGGTCTTTACAGCTCTTGGGATCAAGTGCACTTTGAAGATGAGAATATAATTTATAGACAAAATAAAGAACCCTGATGTGGGGGGTACCTAAATACACTTAAGTGGGGGTGTCAGCTAATGGGGCAGGCTGTGCATTCCGGGCACTGAGCAGCCCAGCAGCCAAGGAGCCCAGGCCAGAGCCTGCGCTCACATCCAGAGTGAGGGGTGACTGAGGAGCCGAGTCACAGCAGAGACAGGTCAGCAGGACAGAAGATGCTGGGTGGTGGCCACCACACAAAGTGTTAATTCCCAGGAGCTGTTCTCGCTGCTGACCTGCCTCGTCCCTTGAGTGGACGAGTTATCCACCTTCTTGAAGCCTCAGTGTCTACAGCTATAAACAGATGTTAATAGGACCTCCCTTGTAGAAGTGTAAGGAATACAGAAATAATGAATATAAAATGCCTAGCACCGAGCCTGTGAAAGGCAGCCATCCTTCAATACCGATTGAATAGGAAGTGACAACTATAATCACAATAGCGTGAAATATTAAAGATAGCAGCTGAACCACCCAGCCTGGGAAATGAAACTCCCTTCGAAAACCAGTCTCCTCTAAGACCAGCTTCATCATGGCTGAAGCAAGTGTGAATGTTTGAAGAGTTGCCGGGTGTCAGCCCTCCACGTAGACCCCACCAGGTGGCCCATCACGGCATCTGCCGTTAGAGCTACACCTTAGGACTCGCTGTGTGAGACTAGATGCTTTGTCAACATGGAACCCTGGCGTCCCATCCAGAAAGGCATCCCACATGGGCACTTTTCCTGGTTTTGATGCCCAGACTAAAATTTCTAATCACTAAAAATTTCTGCCTGCCTCCTCCTCTCAAGATCTGTTACAGGAATTTCATTCCCCTAATTTACTCTCTGCAAATGGATCAGCTTGAAGACTGCTGTTCCACGGCTCCGTGAATAGAGGTCGTGAGGCCTCAGCCCACTCACTCGGCACGCAGTGCTCAGCCCACTGAGAGAGCTGCCTGTAGAATAAAAGCTGGGACCCGCCTTCCCCAGGTCTAAGGTACCCTGTGTAATGCCTAATCATGCAGCTTCTCATTTGTACGGGGATTTATAGTCTCCAGGACACAGTCATTGCCATCGGCTCATTTACATAAAGACCGTAAAAGACATAATACCTTTCATCTGTACAGCTCTTTTTCCATTTACCAAGTACTCTCACATATTTTACCTAATTTAAAGATAATATACGATCATATGATACTCCAAAAATATGTTTATTCCTTCCATATGAATAGGGTATTACAATCCATTACTGAAAAAGAGCATGGGTCGGCCAGCTCCCTTGACGCTGAGCGTGGAGGCGTAAGTCCTGTGATCCATCCTCAGGGCTTATACTGTTGGAGTGCAGCCTTTCAGATGCCTCTTGAACTGGGCCTTTTTAGGGAGACTTCCATGCCTTCAGCTATGGGCCAGCATTCTGTCCAGGGCTCGGGTCTCCCAGTCATCCTGAGCAATGCCACCGAGCCTGCTAATAAGGACCCTGTGTCCACTCCTGCACCGCTGTGCTGGGGCACCCTGCTCCCCCTAACTCTCCCATGTGGCCACCTCGGGGAGCTGGAGCGGGACAAGCACATGCTGGCTATATTTCAAGAGTCTGTGGCTGGCGTTTAAGCCATGGTCTAATATTTAGGGAGTAATTGTAGAACTCCTCGAAAAAACTTAAAGCGTGTCCTTGATTCATCCAGTAGGTCCCGTCCATCCTGCAGCCTTGGTCGTCTTTAAAGGGCACATTTGATCATGTCCTCCATGCCCATCTTTTACTCTCTGCCATCCTGAAATTCAACATCTTCACCAGCCGTTGTTATCTTTTGTCTGTGTGATGAGGCGGCGGTGCTGACTATCTCATTATGGTTTTGACTTGCATTTCCCTGATGGTTAGTGATGTTGAGTGCCTGTCTTGCTAAATTGGATTCATTGCTTTGGATTGGTTTTCCTGGAAACAGACTGAGCCAGAGTTGCATGCAGAGGGTTTCCTGGGGAGAACTCTCAGAAAGTAGATCTGTAAGGAGGTGAGGAAGGCAGGACTGAGCAGAGGGAGGAGGTGACCCACACGGTGGTTTTAACTGAGACCTCAGTTAACCCAACGGGGAACTCTGGAGCCGAGAAGACCCATCAGAGTTGTCCCAAATGGGGGCAAGGGGCCAGGCCTTTGTATTCCTGAAAGGAATAGGAAAAGGAACCTTGGATGGCGAAGGCCCCTGTGTCCCAGGGCAATGCCCAGTGAAGGACGCAGCTGTGAGCCTTCAGCAGCCAATATTTCCAGCATGTGTCTGCCTGGAAGAGGGGATCTGAACAGAACACTCCCAGCATTCACTGTACCAGTGGTTCCCAGACTTTGCTGTGCCGGGGCAGGAATGTCAGAGGCCCTCTTGGAACCCTGCATAACACACTGGAGCACAAGCCCGTTGCCATGCTGCCTGCCCCTGCTTTTCCTCCTCGCCCAGCAGGACTGGGTGACTATATCTTTGCCAAGAACTCACTTAGGTGGCAGCACCATGGCAAAAAGGAGAAGGTCAGGCAGAGGCTTAGCCAGTCTTCTGCTCCAGCCTTCTCCATCCCACCCCCTGAACAGGGTCTGGGCCGTGGTCTCCATCCGGCTTTTCTAGGGTGTGCTGCATTCCTTGCCCGCTGCCTCCCTGCCTGGGGCCTCCTTCTCTAATTTATTTTGAGCCCGGAAGCTGATATCAGAGGCAGCATCTGGTTCTGCTTCTAAAATGATACCCTGGCTGAGAAGCACGAAAGTCAGATGCATGCTTATCCCCAAGGTCGCCCAGCAACAGCACAGCCTTGGCCCTTCCCTGCCTGCACCACCTCTTCCTAGTATCCTTTGTTGTCAACACACAACTTCTATTCACCTGGGCCCATTCCAGGGTCCTGGGGTTACAGAATCTGCAGCTGGGTTAGAGCCACTGGGCTTTGGAGCCCCACAAGCCCACATTCACTCAGAAATTTCATAGCCATACAAGAAAAGGAGAAACTGAGGGAATGTGATGTTTGAGACCCGAGCTCCACGTTTTAGCTTTCCCTTCGGCAGATGTCGAGCCCACCTGCCACTCCTTGGGCTCAACATGTGATATCCAGAAACCCTAGTGATTGGTGTGTCATGAAGCTAAATTATTCCTGAAATCCTACAGGAAGTACTGCTTGTTCATGACTCCCAAGTGAGGAGGAGGCAGCCTTTAAGCTACCCCAGAGCTGTTGCTCTGACTTTGCTCTTGTTCCCATTTGGGTTCGAGTCTCAATAAGGTCAAGGCTCTCATGGAACACCCATCATCACCCCATGGGGGGCGGGAAAGATACATGGCAAGTCATTTGTGCAGATGACACTCTCCTCAGAGGGTATAGGAGGCTATTGGCACATGGTTGGTGACTGTGACCATAGGTATTAGATTTTTCTGGGGTGCTTTCAGTTTCAGTTACACTGTCATGTGGCACCATAATTTGTGTTTGTTAATCCAGCTCATTCTTAGTTCTAAAAATATGGTCATAGTAGCTATGCAGCCAATTGGGAGTAGGGTAGGGGGGAAGGAAGAGGCGGGTGGGCCAAGGTGACAGGCATGCTTCCTGCTAAGAGATAGCACAAAAAATGTAGGTTCTTCCTTCAACCTAAGCCCACATTATATTACCCCACTCCAAAAGGACTTCGAAAGTACATTAGCCAGGACACTGAGGGCATCTTATGGCTATAAGGGGCAACCCTTGATTAACCAATGATGGGAGGTAATTTATTTGGTTAGATCATTTTGTCCCTAAGAGGAAGACCCTTAGAGCATGAGGCACAGGGATATGAATGAAGGTTGTCACGCCTGCTGGTACTGTGGCACTGGGCACAGAGTCTGGGAACTCCCAGAAGGGAGGGTGGGAAGGGCAATGAACAAGGGCAGCAAATAAAAATCATTCCCAAGTCTGAACTTCAGCTAAGGGTCCAGGGGAAATAAAGACCTCAGGCCAAGGATCAGGGAAAAGATGGGTCAGCATTACCCCTCAGCTCTGCGTCGACCCTGCATGGAGAGCCTGGCTCTGCCATTTGACAACTGTAGTTCTTGGAGTTATGCCAGCCCCATATTAAATACTCAAAAATGCCAGTTATTGTTCCCATCATTATTATTAGTCCCGAAGCAGCCTTTCCTTTGCTATTTTTAATTGGAGGAGAGGATAGTGCCATTCCCAATTTCTACTCTGGAGAAATATTTTTCTGCCTCTTTTGTGTATATTTGGAAGGGAAAAACCAACAATGAACACAAACAAACCCAGAAACTAAACACGTGATCGGAGAGATCCTGCACAATTCCAGCCGCAAAGGAGCCTGACCCCAAGGCACAGCGCCTAATGGAACGTTGGCTTTTGCAGGTTTCGCTTCTGGTTTACCTTTCCTGTTGTTTTTCTTTTTAATTATGACGAAATGACCTTGTTACACAAAGCATGGCTTGAATACTAGCAGCAGGAGGTTGAGCAAACAGAGTTTAATGCTATCATCAAATGCGACTTACGACCACGTTCTTACAGCACATATTACGATAGATAATGGCACTATAGTTCCCTGAGCAGCAAGGCAATTGGCCACACCTTGCAGGCCACTGAAGTCCGCTGAAGTTACCACACTGAGTACAGCTCTTCTGTCGCCTCCTCCCTGTTTGCTTGCTGGAGAGCTAAACTCACCCTCTGTGGTGGTTTCTTTGACACCCCTTCCCATCTCTGCTTAGAGTGAAGCAAGGGCCTGGAGCTTCCCTGCCTAGAGAAAAACACAAGAATTGAAGGATTGGAGAGGATACCCGAGTTGGGGTGACACGAGGTTCTAAAACAAGTAGACACCCCCAGTGGGGATGGTCCTCATCAGCCCACAGTTTTTCTCTTCATGGTGACTGAACATCTCCAGCTCCCCCTTCTATGGCTCCCCCACCCCTTGGTCCTTGGAGTTCTCTGCACCCCAGTGGCAGATGGAATCGTGAGGAGAAAAGACACACCTCCATCTCCTCCTGGGCCTGGAAGTGACACACATCACTGAGGCTCACATCCCACCAGCAAGAACATGCCCTGGACTCAAGGGGAGTGGAAAATGTAGCCCTTGGTGAGGCAACCACTCCTCAGTTGCAAAGCATGGAAGGGGTGGCTCAAGTTTTGATGGGTAGTCAGCTGTTTCTGCCACAGGCATTTTGCAGGACTCAAGCAGAACCTGCCTGGTTTAAACACTAGTGATTATCACCTAACACAAGCACTGAGGATTCCCAGGGATGGGCTAATGGTACCGATGAGGAACTAGGGCAGAGAGCATGTGTGAGCCACAGGGAGCATAGGAGCCTGGATTCTTGCACAAGCGGAAACCTGTTTTACCCACAGACCCCCACTTCCCCAGCAGCTGCCCCAGTATCAGGATCCAGGCTCAGAGCCTCTGAGAAACAGATGCCTGTATGATCGCCCTTTACAGCCAAACCTTGTTAAGCAGATATTGGCTTATCCAAAGGAAGAGATTGTTTTCCCCCAGCTAACTGGATACCTTGTCATGCTCCAGTAAAAATATCAGATTGTCTGAACTAGTTAATTCAAAATCCATTCTTCCTGGTCCCTTGCCTTTCAAATTAATGACAATTGCTGAAATTGACATTGAGGGGGCAGGTGGACGATCACATGAGGCCTGGGAGTCAGTGCTTTCTGCTCCCACAGGCCTCAAAGTGAAGTGAAGGAAAAAAGGGGGGGTACTGGCTGTAAAGTGTGTGTACTGTAAATTAGATTTTAAGTACTGCTTTTCCCCCTGAAGGACTCTTGAAAACAACCAAGAAGGAAGAGAAGAATACCTAGGCAAATGTACAATTGGGGTCACAATTAAAAAGTTTAGAGAAGGGGGGTCCTTCTGATAGCCTTTGTTCTATTGGTGTCACCACCCCATAAAACCCTTGTCCTGGGTGAGCATGACTGGAAGTCCAGGAGCTGTGACAGGCAGCAGAGGGCTGGGGCTCCACCATCCACCAGCTGGATAACTGTGCAAGTTACGCAGCCCCCTCTGTGCCTCAGTTTCCTTATCTGTTAATGTCAGACAGTACCTACCTTGAAGTGTGGCTGTCAGGATTAAATGTGATAATATTTGTCAAATGTTTAGAGTGGCACCTAGTACACAGTCAGCCCTATACAGACGTGCATAAAATGTTAAAAGCTGGATTAAAACCCCCTTCCCTGCTTAATCCAGCCCATTTAAACTCCAAACCTCAGTTTCTTGTTTGTAAAATGAGGCTCACAGGTGGTGAGATTAGCAGAGCATTGAACGTGGACGTGCTTGCCCGGTACCTGGCACAGAACTGGCAGTTAATAAATGCTAAGTGCCACCTCGAGCCGAATGTTTAAAGTATTCCCAGATCCCAGCAAGACAGAAAACGAGAGACGTGGGTAGACGGTGCCAGGGAGGCTCCTGTGTACGGCAGTCCCGAGTCACTGTGAAGAGGATGCGCCAGCCCACACTTTAATTTTTACTTATTTCACAGAACAGGCAGCCATGTGTGCGGCGCTCCCAACCAGGTTATTAGAGAGCCATATGGAGCACATCCACACAGATTGGCAGGGTGGGGAAACAAGGAGAAGTTGGGGAATACCTGCTGAAAGGTATTTAAATAAGCGAGATGGATTTGGCTCTTGCAGACTTCGGTGGCATATACGCTGAGTATGAAAATAGCACAAATGCAAGGATCCCTGAGAATCAGGCACTCGAAAAATAAGAGCAAAGAGCCTTCTTATTTTAATAACAGGAAAACGTACAAGAACAGGAACATCTCTGTACAGAAGAACAACATGAAGACTTCGTGAGGTCAAGTCCAAAATGCCTTGAGGGGGGTGGGTGGTGAACATCGGCCAGCAGGGATCAGCCAGCATGCCCCCCATGAAGTACAATCCAGTGTTGTGTGGCACAGTGACAGGATCTGGAAAGTGACAAAAGCTAACACTTAGGGATGAAGCCAGACATCTAAATTCTTCTCTTTTTCCTGAATGAGTTAAAAAAAAAAAAAAAGACAGTTGGGTATGTGAGGATACATGTGACTGACTGCCTGCACCCAGGACAGCATAAATGACACCTACGATTTCATGACTATCACATGGTCTTTGTACATGACTTCCATCAACCAGCGTGTAAGGGTCATGGAGTGTGTCACAGGGATGTCAGCAGGCTGGAGTATTCCCAGTGCTTCATCCTGAATCTGGTATTGGGTAAATTCGTCGTCAGTGATCTCAACAATATTTTGTTCCCCAATATATCTGAGCTCCTGGGTGGCTGGGATCATTTTTTATAGCTTTGTGTCCTGACAACGCATTCACTCAGTACACATTCAATCAGCACTTACCCTGTATGACCAGGCAGTGTGCAGGCACTAGAGTTAAAGCAAGGGGTGCCACAGGATCCTTGCCCTTGAGGAGCTCCTAATCTAGTCAGAGAAGCAGATGACAAACATTTAGTAATGTTTTGTGGGTACTGAGACATTTCCTAATCGGGTACAGTGGGGGAGGCTATATAGAAAGGAAGCTCAGACAACCTCAGTGAGGAGGTTACCTTGACCTGCATAAAAAAATGACAAGTGGATGTTTGCCTGTGTGATTGTTTATGTAAAATTAAATGTGTTTACATGTGTGAGAAAGAGAAAGAGAGAAAGAGAAAGAGAGAAGAGGAGAGGGAGACTGGATAATCTGGGAAATCTCAGGCCATTACTTGCCTTTGTTTCATCAGTCTAGGGCTTTTCCTCAACTGGAGGAGGCAGGATAATGGGCCTGGGTCCTCAATGGATGTTACGGATGAATGTTTGCTTCCCCCAAATTCGTATGTTGAAGCCCTAACTCCCAATGTCATGGTATTTGGAGATGGGATCTTTGGGAATAATTAGGGTTAGATGAGGTCATGAGGGTGGGGTCCTCATGATGAGATTAGTGCCCTTATAAGAAGAGGCAGCAGAGATGAGTCATCTTTCCCCTGGCCTAGCCTGGCCTCGTGTGGGTCACTGACCAGGCAAATCATAAACGGTCATTGAAAAAATGAATGAGCATGTGCAAGGATGAGGCAGGGAGGACTGACTGCATTCTGCTGTGTTTGCAGAAGTGAATGCCAAAGACAGCGTGTGACCTAACAGGGGTCAAGTCCAGGAGGGGATTACACCTAAGGTACCGTGTCTGACTGGTTTTAAGCTCCTCTGAAGTATGAGGAGTTAGATTCACTATAGGCAGGGACCTCCTGATGGCTGAAATGTTTTACACTCTGAGATCAGTGTGCCTCCTTCCTCCAGCAATCTATCCTTAGAACGAAGCTAGACTTTCCTCTGTCTGATGTTGCTGAAGCTTTGTCCAGACTCTGTCAGGATTACTAGGTTTCAGTGGCAAAGATGGAACAGATACATGGCATATAATCCTTAACAACAGAGAGCAAATGGATCACCAGTGGGTCTTTAAAGAGCCACAGGACTTTTTAGCATTCAGTACATAGCCGAACATATAAGTACAAAGGTGATAAACAGGAGTCCGGCATCAGATACCTGCTTGTTCTACATGTCCACCCAGGCCCAGCAGCCAGCAGATGTGCTACATAAACCATCCTCCCCAGCAGACAGGTGGTCTTTGTGGCCACAAAGCTCCACATGTCTCCCCCGACAAAGCAAATGTGAAATCAATGCTTTTCCACTCAGACCCACATTTCCCAGCCACTGTGCTACTGAAGTTATAGTGGCACTGTCTCCGCCAGGGATGGGGAATCAGCTCTCAGCCAGATTAACATTCAGGCAGAGGCCCTGGTGATGAATATTTTAATATCGTGTTTACTGTTTACCCACATGAATGGAAAGAACTTGCATCTGCCAGTGCCACCTGTGCCCATAGAACGGCAGCCCAGACAGCAGCATCCCCAGAGAGCCCAGCTGTGCACAGGAGCCAGGGAGAGGCTGGAGGCAGGGGCCAGGGAGGAGGGGCTGGGGGGAGGCCCAGAAGGAATTTGGGAGGGCAGAATGGGAAGGAGGGAGGAAGAAGCAGGGGGAGCAGCTAACAACGCAAAACTGAGGTTAGCAGGGCAAGCCTTGGAGGAGAGATCATAGGGCCCCTCCACTGGGAGTGCATCTGACACTGACACACAGAGCTGTTTTCAGAGGAGTGGGCGACTCCTTCAAGTTGCAGTGGCTATTTGTGGCCACACAGCCATATGGACTCCCTGGAAGACAAGTGAGTGCTCTCACCTCCTGCCCAGGCACTGGCTCCCCTGGCCTGACTCAGTGGGGCGACCTGCACCAAGTCCTCAACCCCAAGCATTATCTTCTCAAGTAGGAAAGGAGGGAGGGAGCCATGGGACCGACTGGGAGCTGGGATTGGAAAGGCTCATTCACAAACTTAGTTCAGAGTCTCTGTGGTTTTTGAAGGGTCAGGAAGGGGGCCTGGCAGAGGCTGTGCTGGCTGGAAAAGTGGCCATCACTTCTCCCATTAAGGCTGTAAAAAGCTGGTGATGGCCTTTGCCTGATGGGTGGAGGAACAGCCAGCTGCTCCCAGGGGTCATCTGCCAGAGAGAGGGCCAGTCACAAGGCTCATCTCTCCTGGGCACCTGCCAGCTCTGTGAGCAAGTTGGTGACTGAGGGAAGCCTCTCCCCTGAGGAATACATCTTCTAAAACGACCTTGGTTTTGTGTTTACTTTGCCACCTTTTTGTTCCCATTCTTCTTGCCCTCTTTCCTGGATTACACCTTAGATTAGGGTTGATCTCTGACAGGATGTGCCCTGAGTACACATTTGATTTATCCCAGCCCCTTCTCTGGTTGGTTCTCTAGGCTGCATGGAACCCCAAGCTCCCTTCCTTGGAGAGATTGTCAAGTGTTTGGGGGGAGGAGGGGACAGCTATGGTGTGTGAAAAAGAGCCACCTGCTTTCTCATGGGTATGGTGGAGAATGTGTCAAGGGCACCATGCCAAGTCCATTCTCTCTCCCCCTCGTTTCCCCCTCTCACTGTTGCACTGCTGGGTGACCATCCACTGCCTGGGCCCATTCCTGCCCTCCGACAGCCATCCACTTCCCAGAATCAATAAAAGGCCTAATAATATTCATTGTACTTCTGGGAGCCCATATGTAGGAACAGATTTTGTTTTTAACTTTTTATTACAGAAAATTTTTTTTAATTCATAAAAATAAAGAGAGTTGTCAATGAACCCCATGTACCAACCTCTCAGCTATAAAAGGCACCAGCCCTGTACCTCTCTTGTTCCATCCATCACCCGCGCTCCCCACACACCCTCATACCCACAGGGGATTTTTAAAAAAAGAAATTCCATTTGATCGTGTCAGTTCATCCTAAATATTCATAGGAGCAGTGTGACCAGAGTGCTAACCCTCCGGATTATCTCCAGCCCCAGAAACCAGCTCAGGCCTTGGCACACATGTGCCTTGGAGGATGGAAGTGTGTTGACCCCTCATTGTTTGAGCCTGTGTATCTCACCATCTTGCCCAAATTGTCCATCTCAGAAAACTATTGCTAGAAACAAATCAGTGCCCTAGCTCATGGATCCCTTCATTGAGGGCCTTAGGCAATTTCTTGTTTTTTGTCCCCAGAAGACATCATTCTGTAAGCAGTCGGCCTATCAGGCAGGAGTCACACCTGTGGGCCAGATGTGTACAGCTGCATGTGGGCAACTGCCTGTCCATCTGCAGAGCTGTCCCAACAAGGGAGACGTGCAATCTGGTCGTCAGATGACTCCGTGCAATATTCCAGAGTGGCAGACCAAACGAGCTTGGGCTTTCTCCTGAGAGAAAAACCAAGAAATAAATGTTCTTCCCTGGTCCCAAATTTGATGAAATCTGTTCATTGAGTAGCAAAACCAATTTGTTCTGAAATGGTCACTGGGAGACCTGAATTTGGGCCCTTCCTCTGATTGCCATCAATGGCCCTTGACCCATAATGAGTGACATTCCTTTATGTAACTTTAAAAGGTCATGGAACCAACTATGAAAAAGTTCATAGTTTAGAAGCCTGGGCCTGGAAATTTAGACAGAGTTACATCAATGCTTGTGCTATAGTAGAAAGTGTGTTATTTAAACTCAGGAGGTCGGGATGCATGCGCTAATTTCTGGGATACTGAAACAATTACTTTATTGCTCTGGAATTCTGTTTTCTCATCTGTGAAAAGAGATAAATCACCATAGTTTCATCTCTCTCACCGGTAGGTTGGGGAAGAAGTCAGGAGATGAAATGCTCAAAAGATACTGTGAAAAGAATAGGAAATAAATTAATATTTGAATTCATAATGTTCATAAGAAATCCACATGGTATAGATTGAAAATGTATAGTTCTTTTGGCTGACGTTAGGAAAAAATGTATGTATACCATTTCAACTTTTTTAAAACCGTAAGTGACGATAGATATAAAGTTCTTAGAAAATTATTAGAGTCTGAATGGCGTTAATAAAAATTAAACAAAATTTATGCACAAAGGGCGCTCAGCACCAATCAGCATTTTCTTATGAATGTTCACAAAAATCAAATAATTAATAAATTCCCCTTGAGCTTCTGTGTCTTCAGGTCTCCCAGGGCGATGAGGCCACAGGGCAGGGAATGAGGTCACATGGTCTCCCCGGAAGGCACCATCTCAGCTCCTGTCTTAGCCCTCTAAGTAAATGCCGAAGCACGGTTCAGTTGGCTCAGCAACCATGATTTACTTGGGAGCTGGGACAAGCACATTCTTTGCACAAACCCTGAAAGGGACTGTAGAAATGCCCAGCTTTCCCCCAGGAAGGACTGCAGCTACGGCCCCACCTGACTCCGCCTGGAGGGTGCAGTAGTCATCCTTTGCGTGGATGGCAGAGTCTCTGAGACCACCTGAGTTACTCGGAAGCATAGCTGGCCTTTGTGAACAAGGTTGAGGGGAAGGACATTGGGCCAGAACTCAGAAGGTTCTGGTGGCTTCTGGCTAGTCCTGAGTGACCTTGGATGGTTTAACTTTTCTGGGGTGGCTCTGCTTGCCTATGTGTTCAGTGGGGAATATCACATCACTTCCTTCCACCCTCATAGTGTTGACAGGGGTCTGAATTATGTGTGAAGATGTCAACAAATACATTGATAAGGTCATCCCTGGAGTTCTAGGGCAGTGACATGATCCCCGCTTCATTGTTTGAAATTTACTCTCCTTCCCTGGGGCAGATTTGAAACACACTTCTAGGATCAAATCCTATTAAGTCTGAACAGCCCTTTGTCCTCTGATTCCTGTTCCTTTACCCCAGTGTTTCCATTTGTTTTTGCTTTTCCTCAAAGTGCAGGCAGCTTTCCTTCACACATTCCCACGATCCTTGCCCCGTCTACCCTTTGGGGGACGGGTATGCACGTTCCCTTTTCATTCCCCATCCCTCCTGCAGCCTGCCAGCTTTCTACAGTGGCAAGGGATTCTGGGAGTTTCATCTTGCATTTTCCTGAGTGACATGTGCACTGGCCCATGCTAAAATTTCGGCATCGGCTGTGGATCAATAATCAGGGCCCTGACCCAAGTGACTTTCTTGGAGAGAGATGCCTGGGAAGCCTTTGAAGCTGACCAATTTTCCACTAAGGACCATGCGGGGTCTCTGAGGACCCCTGCCCAGCTCCCACGAAATCAATTTCCCAGCCCAGCAGAGAAAGGGGGCAGGGTCCTATTGAATCTCTTCCCCTCCACTGCCCCTCACTGCATTCCCAAATCACATCTGGCTTCTAGCTCTTGCTTTCTTCCAACCAGCATTTAATCCTCAGCAGCGGTCCTCTTAAGAAATTTAATTTCATTCTCCTCCCTTCTTTCCCCACCCGTAAAAAACAGTTCTGGGAATTTTCAAATTCTGACATCATCTGAAAACTTCTTTGTTCTGCAAAGTGCTTATGCTCGATGCCTAATGCCTCTCCCAGCACCATCCGCGGGATGCACTGCGCGCGACCGGGGTTTATAGATCTCTCATTTGCTGGCTGCTTCTTACAGCAGCCGGGAAGTTCAGCCTTAGAGAAGTTTCCGTGAGTTTGGCTCCTATAATCGATCATCTTACTTTTCATCTATTGCACTGTTCCACGCCAGTTCATTCATTCATATGTTCAACTAATAAGTACAAAGTACAAGGCTCAATACTCACCTTCTTCGTGTATCCTGCTGGATACATTTATTTTGTCATGCTCCGGGTACAGAGGGTTACTGTTCTTTGCTGAATAAACTTTAATCAGCATTTTCCTCATTAGCCTATGGTAGCATATCAGCTTATGGTTCATGCAATTCATTCCATCTTTTTAAATTTAATAAGACACAAGTTGGATGGTCATTAAGGGTCTCCTGTTGTGCATGAAGAACTGAAAATAAACATGGATAAAATTAACTCTGGTTCATTATGTTCAGAAAGAAAAGTTTTATTCCTCCCAGTCATCATAGCAAGGGCCACAATGGCAGAGTCAGGGAAGAGCTGTTGCTGTTTCCTCCGATTTCCTGAATCCATGAGACATAAATAACACAACATTTAAATAGTAGGTCCGGTTAGTTTGGTCATCTAGTAGCTGATGACCAAATGCCAGTCAGAACAAATATGACCCCCGCTCCCAACAGGATGCATTGGGACAGCGCTTTGTGGGCAAAGGAGTATGCTTGTTCCTAGAGGAAAGTGCTGGGTCCGTCTAGATTCCCAGGTTCCTGCCTGGGTTACCAGAGCAAAAGTGTGGACTGTGGCAATATCTGGAATACTGCCTTCTGGTAGTGTTTGAATGAAAAAAAAAGAAAATACACCAAAGAGCAGAGGTAACGTTAGCCAGTGGTCAATCTCCCCAGCCACCATCTTCTTCCCCAGAGCCACCTGCAGGCGCAGTGTCTGATAGGACAGGTTTTTGCTGCGATCATTCTACTGGGGCTGTGCCTCAAGTGGATGCCCAACAGCTTCGGTCATCCGAGGGCCGTGGAGAGGTCCTGCCTTCTCTCCAAGCAGCAGAGAGGACAACTCTTTGTACTTGACTGCCCCCTCCCCCCATGAAGGGCTTAGTGCAGGAAGAACATAGAAATTCATCTCTGAGGCTTATCCCCAGAATCAACCTTTATGATAATAGAATTTTCCATGCCCCAGGCTCTCCCTTTAATGATTAGCACCAGCTTAGATGTTGAAAAATGTTAACAGTGGCCTCTACTGTCCAGACATAGTATTACCGTGTACTTAAATCTTGTCTAGGTATTTTCATATTCATTCATTTGTTCACTCATTCACTCAGCCATTTTTCATTAAACATTTATTGGGCGTTTTTTTTATGTCAAGCTAGTAAGATCATGTGGTTCAAAGGGAACAAGGAAGAAAGCCTCACTGCCCTTTCCCTAACCTCAAATTTTCTCTCTCACTAGTCCGGACATAAAACCTGAGATTTACAAATTTCTTTCTCCTTGGTGTTAAGGCATAGTAGTCCCCTGTGACGATGCAGTGTTTTCAGTTCAAGACAACATATTACTTTCTGGTAGTCATTAACACTTTAGCAGAAATTAGCTTATTCTATCAGAAAGTATCCTGAGGGTGAGTAAATAGAACCATGTAAGTGTGAATTAATAAAAGAATAACAAGTGGTCCAGGATATGCTCCTAGAAAAGGAGACCCAAAGGGCTAGAAAAAGAGAATCGGGGGCATTAGGCACCTGCAGAAAAAATAAAGGTCAGAGAAAAGGCAGTAGAACTAGTGGCTTTGGAGGATGTGTTCTGAGTTTGAATTTGACCCCTTGTGCACTAGCCTTTGATTTCAGGTGAGCTTTTAACCTCTCTACACCTCCCTCCAAATTCCTCATACGGCGTTGTGAGAATTAAGTTATGTAATATTGTATAAAGTACTCAGCACAGTGCCAAGCATGGTGTAAGCACTGAGTAAATGTGAGTCATTATGACTAGGGGGAGGAGAAAAGAGGCTGTGAGGCAGCGGGGACAAACTCCTACTCAGTTCAACTGAGTCCAGCCTTTGCTCTGCTCATCACATCCTCTGGCCAGTGGAGGATCTCCTTGAATGAGCACAGCCTCAGGGCACGTCCAAACTCCTGGCCTTGCAGTTGGAGAATGGAGCGCAGGATGGGTCCAGCGACCTGCAGGAGGAGTCCTGGGGTCACCATCAATCCTGGGGCTGCTATGAGGAGGCTGAGGGAAGGCCTTCACGGAGACTCTACCAGAATTTCGCACAGGTCCCTATGGCTATTCCTGGCCTCTCCTCCCTCTGCTCCTACTCCTGCTTGGCTAGTGTCACCACCTGTCCTTGTTCCTTTGGAGGAACATGAAAACAGGAGCTACTTCCTGAGGGTCTAAAAAGCCTTGGTATTTATTTAGAATCTCACTCAAATCCTATTCCTGGAGATTTGAAGGAGATTTGTCAATGGTTATGTGTCTTCCAAAATTAGCTTGCCTCATTAGCTTGGCTCAGAAGCAACTGGAAAACGTAGCTCCCTGCAGCAGCTGGGAGGTTTTCAAAGGAGCAACCAGCCACAAAGTGTATCAGAGGGAAGCAATGAGATGCTTAGAACTGCACCTCAGGTCCAGGCTCAGAGCTCAGTGAGCCAGTAATCAGCGAGCAGCCGAGCTGTACTGTTACTTTAGCTTGGCATGGAGAAGGGTGCGTGGAGCTAATCTGAATACCAGCCTCGGGAAACCTGGCTGCCAAGTTCAGCCAGGAGGCTTGTGACAGGAACTGACAGGCCCATGGAGAGCTGAGAGAAATGGGGGGCTGAGTTTGAGGTGCCAGGTCACCAGGATTATAATTCTTAGAAAGAAGAAGCAGATAAAGACTAGTCTAGTGCTTTTGAGAGTCCCCATGCAAGGAGCCTAATGGCTTAACATAGAAGGAGTTGAAGCAAGGTGGCTCCGCCTGAGATACTGAGTGGAAGGCGACCTTTACAGGGGGTGTCCCTGGGAGAGGCCTTCTGAAAATAGTCCAATCCAGTGCTAGAAAAATAGTCACCCCCAATTCCTCAAGGAAACTGAAAAGTTATACCATCAGCAGAGAGAGCATCCTTTCTCCAGCAAAGAGAGGCAGCTGGCAGCCACTTGGGGAATCAGGGAGTCAACATGGGGTGAAATCTTGCCAGTCGTTGAGAACAAACTGTCTAGAGTTTGAGTCCCAGCTCCATCTTGCATGTAATCTTGAACAAGTGTTTTAACTTTTCTGAATGTTGATATTCTCACCTGTCAGATGGGGCTAATAGTGTGAAGCTAATGAAATAATGTACATAAAGGGCTTGGTGCAAAATAAATGTTCCAAGGACACAGACTAATACAACCCACATGTCCCAAGACTTACTAGTCTGCAATCATAATATAAAGTCCTGTTTCCTTTTAATGCCTGCGTTTGTACAGTAGGAGCCCCAGTGGCCTAGTTGCTAACGTTCATAAGAGGAATTTGACAAGAGCATGTTGACAGCTTGAACACACGTTCTGGAGAAACAGGTCCTACCACAGGGAAGCAGCCACGGAAGCTGGTACCATCAAGGGAACTTGCTGGTTCTGCTCTGTCCCCCTTCTTTGCTTTCTCTTCCGCTCAGACTAACGCCGCTCCGTGTGGACAATGTGTGCACACATATTGAAAATTGGTGCAAGGTTTCTCACCCACAGCTGTGCAGGGCTGTGTATAAATTAAACAGGGACTTTCCAATTATCCACTCCAAAGAGAATTGCCAACCAAGTAAAAAATTCAAGAGAGCAATTGCGCATCACCCTGAATGGTTTATTTTTAACGGAAGAATGGAATATGTGCCCTCCATTGGCAGCACACTTAATTTCTCTATTATGCCTGCAATCACTAATACTTGAGTGAATTTGCATTCTTTGAGCACCCAGCAAGGGACAGCTTAGGCAACCAGCCACCCAGAAGCATACTAGGCGGCAGAGGAAGTCAGCTGGAGATGAAACAGAAGCTCTGCAAAGATCCGCATTTAAATACATTATCCCCACCACTGAAGAGGCTTAGGGCTGGGGGACTTTGCAGGAGGAGGGAGATGGAGTGGACAGGTAACTTCTAAAGGTTCCTTCCAACCTTTGTTTTCACGCATCACCTAATTTTCCTCCAAACGCTTCCCTCTTTCCTGGGATCCTCTTCGGGCTGACTGGCCTTCCCCTATTCCCAAGCCAGCAGCAGCTTTCTGGGTCTTGTATTTGTATGATTTCCAGTGTGCGGACTTGTCTTATTTTCATTCCGTGGCGCTCTCCACAGGGCAGGGAGCCGGGTCCCCATTCACCGGCCGAGCCCTGGGTATGTCCAGCATTTTGTAAACAATACAAACAGACAAGAAATTGGCTAATGCCTGAGACAAGCAGTTGACATGGAGAGTCACATGTAGATGGCATCGCAGTGAGCGGTCAAAGCACAGCCCTCCACGTGGGGTTACGGTAAGCAGGCTCTTCAATGAGATAAATGTTACAACCCAGAAAATCTCACCAGCAAAAATATTCTAAGCAGGTTCCTCAGAGTATGTGTGGGACATGCGAAAACGGCGTATCTCCTTTCATGCTGGAGCCAGAAGAGAAAATGTTATTAGTGCGAATGACATACGTGAGCCTTGCTGTGAATAAATATACAATGTCTGTGTATACAGAGTATATGCATAATCATAATGGCACCTCGAGTCTATATGGTGCTTTTCTTCCCGGGAACTAAAACTGATCCATGGTTATTACTATCTCATCTATCCTTGCAGACTCTTTTCACTTATATTTTGCTAGTGCGTTACCAAAATAGAGAAGCATTTAAGAGCCATTCTTCTGATGCTTCTTTCCAGGGCAGTCCTGCCTTTTCATTATACTCTCCTTAAAATGCAGTTAGGTGGAAAGAGCCCTATCACAGGGCCCTGCGGTGGATTCTCAGGCTTGGGTCGCAGGTGCCTGCCCAGTGCTGTTATGGGTCCCTAAAGACCTACAGTCCTGATCGGCTCCCCCGACCCCCATCCTGAGCTTCCTTGAAAAGGGGCATCATTTGGGGTTCGAGCAGTATGTCAGGTGATATATCTCTATTACTTTTCAGAGCAGGGGGCACCCACAAAGCCCTTACTACCTGCTAATGCTTTTGCAAAAGTCAGTTAGCAGGTGAATTAATCTACTTTCCAGCCAGTCCGGAAGGGACTTTTGAGTAGAGACTAGTGGTTTTCTGATGGGGAGGCATAACTTTGGGAGGCTGGGAGGGAGTGTGGAAAGCGAATTGTTTCAGGGGCATCCAAGGAGGGCACGATTCTGAGACAGGCTTCGGGAGGTCCCTAAATAGCATGAGGACACTGGGGACTGTGTTCAGAGGAGTCAAGGTAGGGATGTGGCATGAACAGGACCAAAGCCATGGGCAGAGCATTGGATCCCTGAAGCAAACCTCATCTGTACAGCGTTTTGAGTTAGAGAAGCACCTTTGCCATTTACCAGCTATTTAGTCCTCTGGGCAGTCATAAATCAGTCCATTTACAAATGTGTAAACTGATGCTAAGAGACATTGTGGTTTTCCTGAGACCTTCCTGTGACTCAGTCACGGCACACACACGCTTGCTTCTAGACTCCGGAGTCAGTTATATGGTCTCTCTGGGTGTCCTAATCTCCTCATAAGGACACCAGTCAAATTGGATTTAAAGCTCACCATAACAGGCTCATTTTAACTTAATCACCTCTTTGAAGACCTTACCTGAATATGGTCACATTCTGAAGTGTTGGGGGTTAGGACTTCAATATATGACTTTTGGAGAGACACAGGTCAGCCCCTAACTGGACTCTTCTCCCCATCTCTCCACCTACCGGGCTCATAGCTCAACTCTCTCCCAAAGACTCATCATATTATGGAAATAGAGTGAGTTAAATTGAAATATGCACCAGTAACGTGGATCTTTCCAGGAATGTAGAATTTTTGTGCATGTGTGATTCCTGAGATGACATCCCCCTGCCTCCCTCCCACAGAGTGGCTTGTGCTATGGCCGCTCAAGGGGACACAGCGTGATAAAAGCACACAGTCTGCTCATGAATTTCCCCATTTTAACGCCCTTCATTAAAACCAGCATTTTTATTACAAAGACCTGCCAAAGTGAATATTAGACAGAAACGCGTGTTAAGCTGCCATTGATCTTTCCAGGTAGAGTGTACATTAAAGAGGGCACTTTCTCACTCTGTGGGCCACTCACACGTAAAAGGAAAGCAGGAATCAAAGGTAAAGAGCTTCAGCCTTCTCCCTCCAACCCCAGCCTTCTCCTTCCAATGTCACCATGGCTACCCAGTGGGGCTGAGTGGGCAGAACCAGGGTAGGGGTAGGAGCCACCCAAATCTAGTTTCCAAAGATTTTTAGACATCCGAGCCTTGGCCATCTTCTCTGTCCACCCAACTGGCCTTCCCCCGTGACTGGGAAGTCAAGGCCATCCCCCAGGAGAGGGTCTGAGTTGTTTCATGTCTGAGGAATGAAAGTTCAGCTAGAAGCATGTACAGGATAATGTTTCTCCCAGGCCACCTCCACACTTCCATACCCACTGTCACTTTCTTGACAAGGACCCTTCATTGGTTCCCATTTACTACCCCACTCAGCATGAGCCCTCCATGGCCCGACATCTGGTTGGCCTCAGCCACTCCTGCCTCTGACTCTGTCTTCATGCTCCGGCCACAGAGAACTCAAAACATCTGCAGATTCCCAGCACCACGCCCTGGCTCCTGCTCTGCCAAGAATGCCCCTTCTCTTGGTGGCTCTTGTTCATACTTGAGACTAAACGTAAATGTTACCTCCTCCTGGCAGCTTTCTCAGATTTCTCCCCATTTGGGATTAATTCCCCCTTCTCTGTGTTTACATAATCTTCTCCACATGTCAGTCGTTGCACTAACCACAGTATCCTATGCTCCTTGGCTCCTTGGGGTCAGGAGCCACTTTGTACATGACAGGAACTCAACAAGTGGGGAATGAATGAACATATTTTGTTAAAGGAGTGTCTAAAGGTAAAGGGAATGAGCTAATATTATTATATGCCAGATGCTTTATATGCACACACTTAAGTCTCACACAAATTCTTTGGGGCAAATATTGTTGCCCCAGCCATATATGATTGAGGAAATTAAGTCTTAGAGAAGGTAAGCGACTTGCCCAGAGGTGACCAGGAGGGATTCAAACCCATACCTATGGCTTTGTGTTCATGCCCTTCCCTTTTCAGTGTGCCACTGCCTTCACTAGACTGGCGGTCGCCAGCTCTCACACCCTCAGAAAGTATCCAGGAAAAAAGGTGGCCTCACGGCCCCGAGATCAAGCCTCCCTGTCCCACCACAGCCACTCTGCTGCTCTGCAAACATCCTCCTTCAGCTCCGCACGTCTGCAGGCGTGGAGCTGAGCAGAGCTTTCTCTGCTGCCATATCATATTGCAAACTTCTATCTAATTTGCCGCTCCCTCGGTCCCCGAGGGCACATTTACGTTAGTACTTTAAAGGCAAGCTTCTCTCCATGAAGCAGGAGCGAATCCATTTTTCACTGGCATTCACATTATGGGAAATGCAGTGCTTTATATATTAACGAGTAATTTTCTTTGCCCAATGCAGTTCAAAATTCAATAAATGTCGTTTAAGCCCAATTTTCCCACTTGTAGGTCAGAGAGCAGCCTCATGGAGGTGGGGAGAAAATTCCCACGTATTTCCTGTCCTCCTCCTGCCTGCACCCCAGCTGCCCCTGCAGATATCAGTACACCTAGTACGACTGTCACTAACAGGATGGCAGTCTAAGCCCCAGAGGTCCAGGGGGCCCGGAGGCTCTCTGAGTTCTGTCCGAGGGGAAGCCCCTCAAGCATCTTCCCAGTGGGCTGGAAATCGGCTGTTAGAAAGGTCATTCCTCTGAGTTAAGCTCTGCCTAATTCTTCTGTCCTTTTTTAGAAAGGAAATGTTCCATTAAGTCACTTATCTCTTAACTTCATCAAGATCATTGTTTCACTTCGTGGACCAGGTCAACTTGTGGCTCGAACTTGAGTTTGAAGGGTTAATGAAAATGATGGGACAGGAGGCAAACTGCTCTGTCTTTGTCATTCTTCCAAGAGTGACCCTCACCCGGCTGGGCATGGCTCAGCGGTTGAGCGTCGGCCTAGGATCCAGGAGATTGAGGTTCGATTCCCGGTCAGGGCACATGCCTGGTTTGCTGGCTCGATCCCCAGTCAGGGGCGTGCAGGAGGCAGCTGATCAATGACTCTCTCATCATTGATGTTTCTATCTCTCTCTCTCCCTCTCCTTTCCTTTCCTTTTATTGAAATCAATAAAGATATATTAAAAAAAAAAAAAAAAAAAGAGTGACCCTCGCTGGCAAGGAGGGGGCAGGGTAGGGGCAGGTAGAACAAGAGGGTGCCTCGGCCCTGCAGTAGAAGAGAGTGACATCACCCTTGGATAGACCACAGTCACCCAGCTCTGAGCACAGGATGCCTGGGACACTTAGGAATATGGGTCCAGGTCTGCTCTCTGCATTGAATAATAATAAAGTAAAATCTCAATTAAAAGCAAGTCATAAATCACATTTAATGTTGCCCTGATGGGTCGAATCTAATATGCCAGGACTATTAATCATCTGGTAGGCCCTGGATTCCCAGCCTCCCTCTTCTGAGGACTCAAGGGTGAAGGCGTACGTCTCCCACCTTTGCCACGATTTAATCAGACCCCAGAGAGCAGGGGCCAGAGAGGTTTGGGACTGTGTCCTGTCCTGAATGCGGGGCTTGGCAGCTTGCATACAGCAGGGGAGCCCAGTAGAGAAGGGGAGCCCAGAGTCCTAATCAGGCTGTTTGTCTGCTAGGTGTGGACTGGGTGCAGGTAGTGACTGTAGATGCAGTTGTCAGAGCCGGACATGCAATCTGTCTGGTGGAGTTCTCCAAAGATCAGATAGTGCCCAATGGGCATCAGATATGGGGGAAGAGATAAAATTTCCTGACATAAACTGATCAGTGATGGGGGCTCCACATAGGGAGCTGATAGACAACCTGGCCAGCCCAGGAAAATGTGTCAGAGTGAGGGGGCTGCTCGTTCCTCCAGGATACCTGGCTGTCACCTGACACACGGACACCTAGAGCCCACTGATATTTCTCCTACCAGTCTGTGAAAGCTCAGAACCAAATAGCCTAATCTGCGCACTGGCTTTGCGCAGGCTCAGCGCCCACTTTAGTGGGAAGGGGGCAGGATGAATACCTGTCCAGGCTGACGGCACCCCCCTTTCCCCTTCCCCCTCCCCCCTGCAGGAGGCTAAGCCCAGCAAAGCCCACTCTCCAGCAGCAACCTGGAAGCTGGATTCCTCAAGCCCTGAGTTTGAATAACTTTCTTCATTTTCAGTGCCCTTTCCAGGGTATTAGAACAGGAAAAATTAAATCAAGTCCATCGATGGGTCAGGAGACAATGAAAAACCAGTATTATCTACTATAATGAGCATTTCTGGCTTCTGTTAAGATAATAGGACAGTGGAAGGTCCCAAAAGGGCTGCTTTTCTAATCTAGTAAAAGATCTCAGCTTGCATGGACTGTTGTTCACGTAGATCCTCTCTGTTCCTAACATTGGCTGGGCCCATTCCCAAGGAATGCTCAGGGTACAGTCCAGAAGTTTCCAAGGTGCCTGAATGCCTGTGTTCTGGGTGCTATGACACCTGAGGTATGTGTCTTCCGCAGCAGCTCTGACCTTCTCATGGCTCATCCCACCCTCAGTGCCTTTGGCAGTGTCCTTTCTTTCTTGGAGCCGGCTGTCTTCTCTCTCGGGACCACCCACATGCTTCAGGATGGGCTCCTTGCTCTTCTCCAGGAACACTCACATTTCACCTAACACTTCAGTCCTGGATATTGGATTTCTGAAGACCTGGGGCTGCTAGGACAAAGGCTAACCCATGTCTATTTTACCTGGCGGGCAAAGTGGATGTGCATCTCATCCAGAAGCTCTGAGTCCATTGCGGTTGGGATTTGTCCTAGGATCAAATAATTCTTCCCCTTGACCATTCCCCTTGGAGTTCAAGGCCTTCTATCAAGTTTTGGGGAGAAGAGATTCACGGCTTAGATCTTGTGAGGGTCATGATTAGTCAGTGAGGATCAGAGGACCAATTCAGAATTACCAAGCCCATGTGATAACTGCACCCTTATTTTGACAGCAGCACACCAGTGCTTCAGATTTAAGAATCCGGAGACAGGTCAGGCCAGAGAAGAAAAGAGTGGGACTCCTTGGCAGCCTTGCGCTCTGTATGTTACTGACTCCACGGGAAATCATATATTCTGTGGGTAGCTACCCAGCAGCCTCCTCTCATTTCTTCTTTGTAGCAGAATCCTAATTTGGCTCAAGTGCCTGATGGCAGTCAGTTTAGGAGGTGCCTGAGCCCCACTCTGGCAGCTGGTGGGAAGGGGAAGTCTTGATCAGTCTAAACCAATCATGGCAACTCTGTTCTCCCTTGCAAGGAATTGTCATGGAAATAGGCACGTGCACAATTCTGGCCAATGAGCTGTGGGGCAGCTTTAGGGAATGTTTGTACTTATAAAAAGAAATATAAGGAAGGGAAAGTCCCTCTTACCCAATTCCAAACTTTGAACCATGTTGAGTAAGGAAGTGATAACTGGGGCTATGGCAGCTGTTTTGGGGTCAAGAGGAGTCAAGGCTGAGAACAGAAGCCAAGATGATGAGAATGGCAGTGCAATAAAACAAAAATATTCCTTAATGATGCATTAAGCTGCTCAATAAACTAGCTTTTGACAAGCGTATACATTGGAAGGATGGTGAAAGAAGGAAGACTGAGGATGCTAAGAGCACACTTAATGGAGTTTATGGAATAAAACCAGGAAAGAGCTAAAATCTCTGGAAAATGTGGTGGAATCAGGAGCTGCTGTTGAAACCTTCAAGTCGGTGGTGTAAGTGACTGTAATGAGGCCTCACCTGGAGGTCACCTGCTGCTGCTCACAGGACTCTCAGTTGGGATTCTAGGCTCTCCAGAGATAAAAGCTCATAGGGAATCTTTTAAGGCAGAGCTTCTTCAGTGAGATTCAGAGAAAACTGCCTATCTGCTCTGGCCCCTGAGTTCTAGAAAGTTGCTGATGACCTGTTTCTTACTCCAATAAAAGCACAATAACACAATTCTATATTCTACAGAAATAATTTCCAAAACATGGTCTCTCATTAGGTCAAAAGAATAAAACCTACCTTGCTGGCAAAGCAGATTATTAACTATAAAAGCCTTCCATCCAGGGTACAAATGTACTCCCACCTCACAACCCTTTCGACTATTGTTCATATTCTCCGACCGGCTGTCCTTGTCATGTTGCTGATTTTTCTGTTTTACTTTGTTTTTGTTTCTCAGGGGTTGGTGGGATGTGGTTATTGTTGATAGGATGCTGTGGGGTTTTTTTGCAAATCATCAGCCTCACCTCATCAGTATGAATTAACTAACTTTTAAGGCAGCACAGAGGTTCCCCCACTTAATCATCATTACAATTCCAGAACTGGTTCCCAGCAAACCCAAACATTGAGACTGCTTGTTTTACAGCAGAATCCAAACACATGAAATTAGCAGGATCAGCTCTGGGAGTGTTGGCCGCTGCCAAGTAAGAGCTCGGGAGATCGCCTGTGTGTTATTAAATTGTGCGTAGTGATGGCGTGCGGCTAGAAGATGACTTCTCTGGATGAGTGCGTCTTATCTTGCAGGTCACACCGGCTTCTTTCAACCAGGAGCATGTTTGGATTTTTTTCCTTCCCCATTTATCACGATGCTTTCAGTGCACGCAGGGAGCACGAGGGGACTGATCCTTTCATGCATTTCAGCCTCATTATTTCCTTCCTTGTTTGAGTTGTGTCTCTGTTTTCACTGGAGTTGGCATCCAGTCAAATCTGTCCTATTTGAGATCTTGCACTTACACCAAATTAAGGACATTTCTACCTTAATTTCTACCTGATTAACCCATGCAACTCAGTCTAGGTAATTTAATGGATCAGAAAAGGACCGGAAGTGGGCACGTTTTATAGTCAAAGAGAGAGGTATGAGGGCAACTGGACATTTTGTGGGTACCTATTACTTACTTGTCAGGTCCTAGGATAGGTGCTTTCGTGCAGGATCTCATTTAATTCTCAAAACAATACTACATTATGTGTTGTTAGCCCATATTTCAAAGATAGAAATCAAGACTCTGAGAGCAGTGAATGTGTCTTGCCAAGGTCTTGTTGCTATGAGAGTCATAGTCTGGAGTCAAACTGATGTGGGTCCCCATCCCAAAGCCCTCACTCTGCTGAGAACACCTCCCTGCAAAGGATGGAGGGGGAGACCCAAAGGCAGAGACAAGGACAGGCCCGCGGCGTGAGGAAAGAAAAGAATTGGTAGAAATAAGGGACTATCTGAATTATGAATTCATGGTGGTAGAAGGAAAAGGTCTCATTTGAAAAGAAAACTGAAAATTGACAGCAAAAATAATATGAGCAGAAGCTGTAAACACTTGAAAATAAGGAGTAAGATTTCCCAAGAGATGCTGCAGGAGGAAGGCAAAGTCAAAGATGGAATAAGGGGGGTGTGGGGAGAAAAATATTAGATGTGGAGAATTCGTTTTCTGTTATTTCACAGAAAGTTCCTTGTAGTTTATTCGAGTGGAGAGCCAAGGATAGAACCTTTGAGAAAAACACGTCAGCTCTGACATTACCGTTACCTAATCTTTGGGGAAGTGGATCTAATATTTAAAATTTTAGACACTCTCTCACTTCTCAGAGTGATTCTTTAAATCTAAAGGTGAGCCAGGGGAGGGAAAACATTTTCTCGGGAGCAAGAGTTGTCCCTCCTGTGAGGTGAATTACATCTTCCTGAACACTGAGTGCTATCAATCTTAGTCCCAGCAAATTGTCGCCACGGGCTGCTATGAACCCCAGCTGGAGGTCAGTGGCTAAAAGAGGCCATGGATCATGATTCTCCAGAATCGCAGACCCCTGCAGGGTAGAAATCTTCCTGGGGCTCCCGGGAGGCTCCACCCATCCATCTGGAGCCAGAAGGAGTGATTTTTGACACTCTGAGTGATTTTTCTCTGAAGTGAAGGGAAACAAACTGAACAGCCAAAAACCTGTCCTCCTGGGAATGCTTCTGTGGCTTCAGTTGTGCAAATATGCGTGCATGGGTGTGTGTGCACCTGCATATGTGTGCATGCATCCATGTGTCCACATGTGCTTGTGCAGGTGTGTACATGCATGTGTGTATCTGTGTGTCCTGTGTGTGTGTGCATGAATGCATCCATGTGTTCACATGTTCACCACACATACACACACACACACACACATACACACAAAGCAACATTGTCTCTGCAGAAGTGTCTCTAGAGAGGCAACCTTGACTAGTAAAAGCACTGAACTGAGAGTCGGAAAACCTAACTTGGAGTATATTTTGAATGGATTCTTTCCCTTACCTGCTTTGCCACCATGGACAAGTTACTAACCCTTCCCTAACCTCAGTTTCCTCATCTGTAAAACGGGGTAACAATCCCTGCCTCATTGTGTGAGGATCAAATGAGATAACGTGAGGGTAGTTTGTAAGCCCAAACGCATCGTAAAAACACATGAGTTCTCATTTGTTTAGGGGCAAAATGGAAGGTGATATATGATCATGAAATTACTCAGTTTTCAACTTGAGTCCAGTTTTCCACTGTCTCCTTGAAATCTAAGGGCCGGCAGATCAGGAAGGTTTGCCTATATCCTGGTGCTGCTTCTTTCTTGGTAGGAGCGAGGGGCCTTCCACTGACCTCTGGGAAACCCCCAGGAAAGCTGGGGTTCGGATCTCTGCACTCTTTCAGCCCAGTGGTCTCTTAGACTTGCTCTGGTGTTAGTGAGAAGAAGCTAGCAGAAGGCAGCAGAGCCAGACTGGAGGCAGGTTTCCCTGCTGTCTGTCTCCTGTCTCTCCACCTTGGTGGCATAAGCCATCTTCTTGCCACCCATCCCTAGGAGCCAAGAGGACAACAAATCGTCCACCTGTCTCCTACCTTCTTTCCCACATCTCCACTGAAAGGCGAAGGTGCCCTGCCCCCAGCTCAAGGGAAAAGCCAGATTAACCTTTCTGACACTACAGCAAATGTTAACAGTCTGCCTTGCCTTTCATAATGCTAATCCAGACACCAGTCCTTCCCTGTCTGTTAGAAATACAGAGAATATATGTCAGAGCTCGCCCGCACATGCTGAATCGGAAAAGAGCAGTTATTACTGCAAACTCTATATACATTATTTATCAAATGAACTCTCTGCAGTAGGAATACAATTCATTTCCACTCTCTCTCTTGTTCTTTCATTTCAATAGGAGATGAAAGAAACCATTTATAGAATCTTTCTGGGCATTACTCATGCAGCAGTATCCCTGGCTAGGGTTTAAAGTCAGAGCTGTCTATTGCCCGAAGGGAGTGGGCTGCTTTGAGTGGGAGATAAACAGCCCCTGTCTGCCAGGTTTTCTCATGCTCTTCTCTCCAAGGCCGCCACTGCCACCCCACCTCCTGGATCTGTAAACTACTGGATATCTCTCTTTAGCTCTCCAGGCACACTTGAAGGAGGTAGGGACCTTGTCTCAGAGGAAGGCAAGTAACTCGTAAATGTATTTTCTTTGCAACATCAGCTTTAGCAAATTATCGCAAGGTGGGAAAGATGTTCCCAATAGGTTAGTTTTGGGTCAAGAGCAGCTCCCACTTGGCCTTCCATTAGAGAATAGAAAACGTAAAGTTTTTATTCAGTTTAAACTGGGTAAGCCTTAAAGTGAAGCCCACTCATTTTTATAATCATCTTGGCTCAGAGTTAGGAGCATTTCCTGGTGGTGGTGGTAATGTTGGAAGTGTTGGAGGCAATGCTGATGATTGTGGAAGTGATGGTCATAATGGTGGTGGTGTTAGTAGCGATGGCAGAGGTGATGGTGGTAATAGTGATGGCAGAATGGGCTGGTGGCGATGGTGATGATTAATAATGGTGATGGTAGAGGTGATAATAATGGTGGTGCTGATGATGGTGGGTGGTGATGGGATGGTTTGGCACTACCACTGATGTGGTAGTGATGGAGGTGATGATGGTGGTGGTGGTGGTGGTGGTGATGGTGGTGGTGGTAGAGATGATGATGATACTGAGGAAATAGTGGAGGTGCTGATGATCTTGATGATTGTGATGGTAGTGGTGGTGGTCTGTGTATTATGGTAGAGTGTGACAATATAATCTTTGTATCAAGATAAATTTTCATTAACAATTGGAACAGTTCTTTTGAAAGAAGGCACTTTGTTTTTTTCGAATCAGACCTTCATAAAACTCTGAATCTTGTCCAATTTTGTGTATCTCAGAGTAGAGGTTGCAGAATCAAAGTTCCATGTCTGAAGGACTGATTGCCTGCTGCTGCCCAAAATACTTTCTTGTCTTTAGGGCTAGTTGTCCTGGCCATCTTCTCTTCTAAAAGTCAAACCCTGATTGTCTTACAGCCCAGCTCAAGCTCAGCTTCACACCTCTACCCATGGTAACTCCCATCCTCCAACCTTACTTGTTCGGCTTAGCACATGTATTGCCTTCATTATTTTATCTTGTGTGTATGCTTGTTCATCTCCACCACATTGCAAGTTTTTTGAAGATGAGATGTATTTCTTGTATTTCTGAAATCTCATACCCTTTAAATAAATATACATTGAACGAATGAATGAGTGGATTGATGAATGAATCTATGGTGTGATCATTTTCTCCCAAAACTGCACAGCATGATGGTGCATACAGTAGTCACGAAATTAATTTGAACATAAAGATCTCCTCTGGCATTGTAAGAAAGAGGGAACTTAATGAACAATACTACAGTAATACCTGACATTTATTAGGCTCTGTGCTAAGCACTCACACACGTTACCTCCTTTCATCTTCACAATGAGCTTATCACATGGACCCTGTTTCCCTGTCTTACAGATGGAAAACTGAAGATCAGAGAGTTGCAATAATTGGCATTAACA
The DNA here is from genome assembly GCF_964146895.1 of Miniopterus schreibersii. Classification (NCBI taxonomy): domain Eukaryota; kingdom Metazoa; phylum Chordata; class Mammalia; order Chiroptera; family Miniopteridae; genus Miniopterus; species Miniopterus schreibersii. The sequence goes on along the minus strand of NC_138119.1, from coordinate 17,564,828 downwards.
TCTCATGGTTAAAAGTACTAGCTTAGGACTCAGATGACCATGATTTCAAATAAGAACTCTGTCATTTACCAGCTGCCTGGCTTTTATTAAGTCTGGTGTTATCTCTGGACTTTGGTTTCCTCATCTAAAAAGTGGGGAAATGACACTTCATTGTACAAGGAGAATTGTATGAGAAGAATTATATATTTATAAATATATAAATAGTTAATATAACATTGTTATAAATTTCTCTTCCCTCCCCCTTTGCTCAGTGCTCCCCCCAAAATGTGTTCAGTAAATATTTGCTTTTTTTTTTTTTTTTTACCATCTCTGTTTTTCTGCTTAAGGCTATTTATAGTCTTCCAGTGATGAAGACAGGGCTTCAACTACAGATCTGGTTGTAAAGCCCATGCTCTCGCACACCACATGCTTGCCTGAAAAATGAGCTACCTCTCTGGGAATAGGGCATCTCCAGGAGCAATGATGCCACATGACCAAATGGATAAAAACCCAGGCAGGCTGTTTTGCTTGGCCTTCTCAGTGGTCTAACACCAGTCCACAAAGTCAAGTCCTGTTTAGCAACCCACCTGCATATGGCCATCAGCATAGCCTGGGGCTCTGCCCCCATGCAGTTGCTGCCAGGAGCACTGCCTGTGAAGATGGAGCCCCGCCACACGGTCCCCTGACTCGCCGGCAGCCCACGTGTGGCCGCTTCTGGGGGCCTACTTCTCTTCTTCTGTTTCACTCAAGTGTTAAAAATTAATTTAACTCTCATCGCACCGACGGGGGAAAAGTTAATAGAAGTTTTATTTTTAATATATGAGGAACCTTAACAGGATTTAAACCTAATGCCTCAGAAATGGGTAGGACTGCTGACAATTTATCTACCAGAATCTGCAGAGTTCAGTGGGGAGCTAAGGAATTGGAAGAAGTATTATTTCAGGAGCTAGAGGCAGGATTGAAATACCCCCCACAGCCATTGGGAGAAATCCCAACAGTCTGCCAAGCCAAGAAAATTGACTCATAAATTGCCTAAATCCTCAGTTTCCCCTTATTACCCTGGCCTCCAGTTTTCTTTCCTATCCAGAAAAAAATATATATCATTTCAATTTTTTAAAGATATAATAGAGCTTTTCACTTAGAACCGTAGAATTTTAGAGCTGATTTCTTCCAGCTATAATAATTTATGATACTAAGAGATATGGAGGGAAAGTTTATAACAGAAAATTGTACTGAATGTGGGCCATACATTTTGTTGTAGACATGGCTCTTGGCTATTTTCAAAAGCTACTAACTTTTAAAAAATCTCTCATGCAAAACATTTTTCAGTACCCTTAGCCCAAACTGCCCGAACTATTCTTTGTTAGTCTACTAAGTGTCAGGGAGTTCTAGACAGCCAGGGGTGCAGCAGCCAATGAAACAGCCCAAAATCCAAATATATTAACAACATAAATAGTAAGACATATAGTATATTGGAACTGATGAGTGCTATGCTACGAAGGAAAACAAAGAAATGAAGACGACAAGGCTGGTGAGAGGGTCCATTTTAAATAGGGTAGGCAGGAAGGGCCTTATGAAGAAACGACATTTAAGCAAAGACTTGAAGGAAGTGAGGGAATGAGCCGTATGACTGCCCAAGGGAAGAGACAGGAGGTGCTACGAAGCAGAGGCAGGAACTTGCCTGTGTAGTCAGGAATCATCAGGAAGGGTAGTGTGGTGGGCCTGGGGTGAGCAAGGGGGATGGAGAAGTCGGGGGTGAGCTCCGGGGGCTGCAAGGTGGTATATGGGGACAGTCCTTAGGACGCCTATAGGTGTGGTGACTATACACTCCAATTGCCTAGGACAACCTTGAATTAGCGTCTGTCATCCTGGCAGAATTATTAATAGTGGGCATTCTCTCAGTGCCCAGTTCAGATGATAACTATTTGTCAGAGGAGGCCATTAAGAGGCTGTGACCACTGGTTGGCTCTCAAGCTAGACCTGGGCAGTTGGAGGCTCCTTAGTCCTTCCTTAGCCTTGGAATGTGAGTTTTGCCCACTGTTCCCATACTAGGAGTCTCTTCAAGGACGTAGCCTTGAGAGAGTAGTATATTTTTTAGAGCATGTGAACTGTGGACATGACTGACCCCTGTTAAAGCCTCTATATAAAGTCTAAGATTCTGGTGGGCAGGTGTGGAGATCTGCTTGTCTGCGGTCGCCCAAGACAAGACCCATATGTAAGATCCCTTGCTTATCACACCTGCCGCCTCCCAATCTGGGGTGATCTGCCTCTTTCTTCGGTCTCTCCTGCCCTCCGTATATGGTAGGTTTGTTTCAGTTTTCACCCAGGGAACTTCCAAGGATGCAAACCAACAGTGATATGGTCACTCTGCTCATGGGCTACCCTTAAGACCTTGGCTTTTATGCTGAGCTAAATAAAAGCCAAGGGATTGGGACAGAATTATTGACTGACATCATCTAGGACTCAGTTCAGCTGCTCATGGAGCGGAGACGGGCGTAGGGAAGCCACCTCAGGGGCCTTTGCCAAACTCAGGTTGCTGCCTCTCTCCCTAGAATGTCTTTCTCCTACTTCGTCTGGTTGGTGAGCCCCGAACAACCCTACTGGTCCTTCAGGGCCTAATTAGACGTCTCCTTCCTCTGAAGTTTTCTCTCACACAGCCTCACAGCCCTCAGTCCTCACAAAATTAAGTGGTTCCTTGATTGATTTTTTTTTTTACACTTTGTTTTTGTATTTACTACAACGTTCACACATTATATTTAGTTCTTGGTTGCCATACTGACTTGTGGGGTTTTTTTTGCAGCATATACATGGTATTTATTTTTTACTTTAAATAATTTTTTATTTTTCAATTATAGTTCGCGTGCAATATTATATTAGTTTCAGGTGTACAACTCAGTGATTAGACATTACATAACTTACTCAGTGATCATTCCAGTAAATCTAGTACCAATCTGACACCATGCATGGTTATTAGAATGTGATTGATTATATTCCCTACGCTGCACTTTGCATCCCCATGACCATTTTCTAACTACCAATTTGTACTTCTTAATCCCTTCGCCTTTCCTCAGGTGCCCATCCAGCCACAGGTCCTGTCCCCAGGTTGGTTTGCTCCATGATGGCTGCACCCCTCATGTGACATAATATCCCTACTGGGTGCTGTCTTCTCCCACCAGAGCAGGCTGCCTTGTGCATTTCTGGGTTCCAGAGCCCAGGCAGTGCCTGGCACACAGGGGCACTCTATGTTTGCAGAATGAATGAAGCCCAAATATCTGATTGGACAGCCCACAGTGGAAGTGCAGCTGGATAGAGAAGTCACAAGACCCCAGAGGGAGTTGACAGAGGGGAGGCACAGGGCACACACTGTTGGTTCCCATTAGAGTCTGGCCTCTGCTGCTTTGGCTCCTTTGTGTGAGAGCCTGGGGCAGAGAGATGTATGACATGTCAGGGGACACTTGGTACAGAAATAATCAAGGCACATGTCCACTCCAACTAGGTCAGGCTTTGTGTTTTCAGGCCTTGGGTCTGGCCAGAGCAATTCTTTATAGTCGAGCCCCTAAGTCACTGTACCACATCATATATATCAGGAGAGAGCCCATTAGTCCATGTCCCTCCAACGTTCAAAGTGCTAAGTCATTTTTCAGAGTTGGCTTGACTTCTCTTTTTTCAACAAGAGCTACAGTCCTGCCAAGCGGGGAACTGCCTTACCTGCCGTCCAGATGGGCAGCTCCATAAAGGGGGATGGGCGTGTCAGCCCCGTCCTGTGCTCTGTGGCAGGTTCCACATGCCTGCTCTTAGGGGCTGTTAGAGGCTCTTGTCCTTGGGGTCAGGGGGCACAGCCAATGGCCTATCCTGGTGCCACAGTGATGAAGTCCCCACTGGAGAGGCACATCCAAGACTCTGCTGCTGGAAGTAACATGGTTCGGTGGACATGGGAGCAGACTGGAGGCCTGGCTCCCAGATGCACCCTTTTACTAACTAGATGGAACTGAGAAGTCTTTTACCTCTTTGAACCTCAGTTTCCTCAAGTGTGAATACAAGGAATTGGGCTGGATGGTCCATAAGTACCTTTTGAGTTTGAAAATTCTATCTTTTGATACAGCAGGAGAGTCCAGAGAGAGATGTGAGGGGGAGAGGGGAGCCAGCTGTGCTCTGGTCCCCTGCCCACTCTGCCTGCACCAGCTCTAGTCGGTGGTACCCTTCAGGACTCTAAGCCAAGGGTGAATTTATCTTTGTAGGGGAAAAAGAACAGAAAGGAAATTACTCTTCCTCCCCACAAAGTGAGCAGTTAAAACTCTACGAACGCTGGCTGATGAAAACCGCGTCCTCGCTCTGCGTGTGCCTGCGTGTGTGCGCACATGTGCACCTGTGCGCACCTGTGTGGGAGAGGGAAGGTGGGCAGCGCTCCCTGCGGGCATGGAGGTTTTGCAGGCAGCCCCTGTGGCAGTGGGTAGATGTCATTCCATCGGGCTACTTGGGGCAGGCGGCAGTTTCCACAGTGTTTTCTACGACTCCAAGTGGCCTCAACTATTTCAGATAAAAAACAGTCCAGTGTCTTTGAGGAACCTCCTACGTTCTGCTGTCACTTAAATGTGTCCTTGGGTGGCCGAGCCAGTAGGCTGATCACTGAGTCATAGGACAGGACCCAACAGAAAAGTAAGCCGCTTAGGTTGGCACCAGCCCCAAGGGAAGGGCTAAAGTGTGCCCAAGCAGTGTCAACGTTCCCTGGACACCCCCCTCTGTGGGGTGCAGTGACAAACCCAGGCCACTCTTCGCATGGAAGAGAGCAGGGCAGACCCCTTCCCAGGCTCCCCTGCCTGCCTAGGGGCAGAAACAACTCCCAACTCAGTCCTGGATTTCTGGGTATCACCGAAAAAAGTGAACATCAGGAACCTTGAACCCGAAAGTGCCCGCTTCTTACCCAGGAGGTCATGGGACTGTTTAGCCTCCTCCAGTGGCCCCTGCTGAGCCCACACGTGTCCCATGTGACCATCCACCTTGGCCTGGTCAAGGGTGGACAAGGGGAACCCAGTGGGCCATTGCCCACAAGGCTGAGAAGTCAGCAAAGCCCCTGACCGCTCCTGAGAGCAGGATGTGGGAGGTGGAGCTTGAATTACGGTGTCAGGGCTCAGGAGCCACCTGGGGCTGAGAGGCCAGCAATGGGAGAATGGCACTTGTGCAAGTCACCAGAGCCCTGATGTGGCTCCAAACCACCTCTGTCCACTCCTGGGGAAGGTAAACCCAGGCGTCTGTTGTCTTTCCCCGTGGAAAGTAATAAGCAGCAAATAGTAACAGTAATAACAGTAGGTAACATTTATTGAGCCCTTACTACGCAACAGTCAGCACGTTAATGGTTCTTGTGGATTAGCTTATTAAATCGTCAGAACAGCCTTAAGAGATGGGTACATAATTGGTCTCATCTTACATGTGCTAGAATAAAATTTGATGATAGCAACTGAGGAGTTTTTCCTTGCTAAGCTCCACACTCCTCCTTCCCCACATGGAGCAAAGCCCTTCATTGCCTCAGAAGCCACTCCTTGCCCATGAGTGGGGTGGATACAAAATCAAGAACAAAACCCAACCAACACCACCACCAAAAAACAAACAAACAAAAAACAGAGAACACAGAAATTGATTGTGTCTCCAGAGAAACATTGTAAAGTCACAGCAGAGACTGCAATCTTATAGATGCCTGGGGTCGGAAACCCTCCTCTCAGTGTCCGAGGAACAACAGGGGCAAATAGGTGGGTAGGAAAGTGAGAGCCACAGCCCTGTCGGCCTGCACAAGCTCTGCATCTGCATCCAACCGCGGTCTCAGAGATCAGTATGAAAAGATTGAAAACGCCAGACACACAGGAACCGTGCATTTCCCATAATGGTACAGATGAAATTATATTGTCCAGAACATTTTAAAAGCAGGAGCTTATTTCAAACAGGGGCACGCAGAGGCTCCGCCGTGCCCTGTGAAAACTCAATAAAGGAGAACATCTAATGAAAACAGATATAACGTACAACTGCAATCACAGGTCCTGCATGAATTATTAACCCCGAGGAGTTTTCTACCAGTTCTGGGAACGGTGGATCGCATCTCGGGTACACAGTTTGGGAGATATTGGTTCTCCGCTTCATAAGAGAGAGCTTGAAGCAGGAAATGTAGTTATTTCTTCTTTAAATATATACTGTAATTACCAGTAGACAGTGACCAAATGTTATTATCCATCTGCTGGCTCTTCGGGGACCTGAAATGAGGTAACCTTAGCAGGTTCATACTATTTCCTATAGTGCAGTGGCCAGGGCACATACACACCTGTAAAGTTTTGAGAATTTGTTATTGGAAATTTTTATAGGCAGAGACCAAGAAATGAAAACAAAATCATTGAATGGGTTTAAAACTTCTGCTCAAAATCTTTTGCCGGATTCTCGTTGCAATCAGAATACAATCTAAACTCCTTTGTTTCACTTATAAGGCCTTCCATGATCTGGTCCAACTCACCTCCAACTCTGCATCATGCCTCTCGCCTCCTTACTCTGTGTCAGTCACCTTGGCCTGTAACAGTTTTTAAAAGTGCCAGTTTTTTCCCCAACTAATGGCCTTGGCACATGTTGTTCCTTCTCCCTGAGTCGTTCCTATCCACCCCATGTGCTATGCCTGACTCTCTCTTTCTCATTCAGGTCCCAACTTAAATAATCCCCTCCCCACCGAGGCCCGCTATGAACACCTTTCCTTAGTAGCTTCTGCCTGTCGGGCACTATTTTCCAGCTCAGCAGCCTGTTGCTTTGCTCCAAGCCACTGAAGGCAATTTACGGTCATTTAGTTGTGGGTTCAAGTGGGAGGCCTCTCTCTCTTCCTGGGGACGGAACGGCAGAGACGCATCTGTATTATTTACCGCTGTAATTCTAGCAATAAGAATGCTACCTGCTTTCTGTTGAATGAATAAGTGGATGAACCATGATGTTTTTCTATGTCTTGTATGTGGTGTGTGAAAAACAGATGTGAGTCAGGACATATGATACATGTACAGGGATCAGGGCCCAGGACGCTCTGCCCACAGACCACAGGGAAAGGCGCCGGTAGTGGGCCAGCTGCTCTTCCTGACCCCCAGAGTGCTCCTGCGTGTGCCTCTCTTTGGGCATGCACCCAAATTTCCCTCGGCTGGTCCAAATCTTAGATCTTCTAAGGCCCCCATTAAGTCTCACTTCCTCCCCTAAAAAGGTCTTAGATTACTTAGTCAGAAAATGAAGAGACACCTTAAAACTCACTCATCTTATAGGGCTCCCTCCTCCTCCTCTGGCCAACCACAGCCCTAACTCCCAATGCGTCTCTATCAGACCCCTTGGTTTCGTATGCTGGTTGTGATTTTTCTATCAGACTGTATTTTGGTTAGAGTCTCTGACTCTGATGCCTCTTTATCCTGAGAGATCTAGATTTAAGGACACAGACCTCCACGTCCGTGGCCACATGAAGCCAAGAGCTCTCCCATGGGCTTATGGTTTCATGAAGCCCCCTCCCTCAAGCTCATGTCAGCTAGAAATTCAGTTCTCTATTAGATTCCTCTGAAGAGGCCCTCCCCCCAAAATCAACCCCCAAATAGAACATTTGTAGGGACAGTAAAATTTCCTGAAGGTTTTGGAAGCTGCAACGAAGGAAATCACATCTCCAATCAGGGAGCACTCAATCTCAGAGTCCACCGTTTCGCATTCCTTTCTCCTCTAGTCTTTCCCAGCTCCACCCAGACTCCAGCACCCTTTCTCGCGGTCCTCCCTGCTTTTTGCTTCCATCTCTCCTTTTCCCCTCTTTACTGGGGCAAAACAGTTTTCCTTGGTTCTGGCAGAGATATGTAATGAGAGTGCAGGGAAGCTGAAATGTACTGGGCGTATCTCACACTCCATCCCAGGCTCGACTTGTCAAAGCTTGTTTAAATTCCTTACCCCAGATTATTTTCTTGCTTCAGCACCCCCCGCAGTCCCTACCGCTGAGCCAAGCGCATAGGAGGTGATCAGCAAAACACCTGCTAAGCATTGACTGAAGGGCCTGGTTGACCTGGAGGTGTAGCTTAATATCATGAGCACCAGGTAGTGACAGGACATTCGTGTCCCCCATCCTCCTGGCATGTAGCATTTGAGTCCCCTTCCTGAACACCGTAAGGAAACGCTGCCTTCCAGAGAAACTCCATAGTTCAAATTGAAATAAGGTGGCAATAAAGTGACACGCAAATATCTAGTTGTAAACGCCAAAGGGGCTTAATCAAGCAAAGGGCACAGCTTTTGTATGGCAGCGTAATGTAAAAGCATTTTATTACTCCGGCAATTGGCAAAAGAGTCAAATGACTTTATAGGGCTTTTTCTAAATTACCTTTATTAATGCATGTAATATTGTTGAAAAATTATACTACCAAGTAAATGTTCCAATGAGCTACAAGTTGCCTGCAGGGATATGTTGTAAATATACATAGGCGACTATGTTACTATCTTTACAACTCATTCTGCACTTATTACAGCCTTCTGAAACCCGGCGAGCACGGAGAAAGTGGAAAGGTATAGATATTTTACAAGAAATCATACAGCAGGGTAAATTTGCAGAGCCTGGAAGTGCACCAATCATCACAGAGTGTGGTACCCTATCTGGGAGATTTTTCATGATTTCTTTTTCGCAGATGCCTCTCGTCTTTCTGATATGTCGACATTTGCTTTGGAAACCCGTTCTGGCTGATTTGAATAACTACGGTTTGGGGCAGGCAACAGGGCTTTTCATATTTATTGTATTTTGATGCATGGAAACAAAAGCGCTAACGGCTGAGGTAGGCTCAGAAGGATGGGTGAAACTTTCGCCCCTTCCCTCCAGTCCTTCTGTGTGCATCTGTCTTGATAGACAGCGTATCCAGTTCCGGTCCCGGGTTTGCAAGCACAGTGTCTCTCTGCCTGTCGCATGGGCTCTGAGACCACCCTCTCGCTCTCAGTGCTCTAGTAATCCAGCAGCTTCTGTTCCAGAGCCTAGGATTCAACATCAGTGTTTCAATCCATCCCTCTCCCGGCTCCGGCCTCTCCTCAAGCGTGACCCCACAGCCACTCTGTCTTCATTCACTTCCATCTTGTCCTAATTTAGGAGGCTTGTTTACATGTCCTGCTGCCTGCAGTGAATTCCATGAACTGGCTGAAGAAGGGAAGGGCAGGGGGTGGAAATCCAGGAAATAAGATGTAAAAAAAGGTAGGTCAGTGAGGCAAACTAAAATGTACTGCACTGCTCACCCCATAGAGTCCTCCAGGGCTCCCACTTCAGAGAACCTTGCCGCCCCTCAGAGCTGACCACCACCCAGCAGTTGCCCGGCTTTGCCCCCTTGTTCCCATGGCAGCCAGTTCCGGGATGGGAAGACTTCCAAATGCAAAATATGTCACACAGACATAGCTTCTGCATTCTCTTTGTTAGTAGTTCTCATTCCCCTTCTTTGCTTATCTAACCTCTATCTCCTTGGTTTAAAAAAATTTTAAGCCCATCTTTATGGTTTTCTCTCGGGAAAATGACAGAGTATTAGGAATATTTGGACCATGTCACTGAGAAGTAGATGGTTGGAGTCAGTGGCTAGGAAGGGAGAGGAGAACTCTGTCACACCCAGGCCAGCGTGAGGACCAGGCGGATGGGGTGTGGCAATTTCCTAACGCCTCTCAAGGGGCCACTGGAAGCCCCCTTCTCGCGCCACAGCGCCTCCTCTGGCCTCCCAAGGGCCGGACTTCCCACAGTCATTTGAACGTATGTGTATTTCTCCAGCGGGCAGAATGTCGCCCACGTCTACAACAGCCAAGAACAATGGTCTAATATGGGTTTATCTAATAATAGCAATTGTCGGCATCTGTTTAAATTGGTTTAATATTTTTATCTATATGTAACAGATATGCATGTGCCTATATACTTAGATATAGTGTATGAATATGTACACAAAGTTTTCATCAAAAAGCATTTTGTTTCTGCTGATGGATTGAGTATGGTAGGTTGTAAGCTGAGATATGATGGTGTTATTAATAGAGGCGATGGGCCAGCTCTTGGCCAAATGGCCCCGAGGTGACAGTGTTACAGTCTAGCAGGGGATATCAGCGAGCAGCTACAATGCAGGTGGGGACAGAGCACGGTCTGAGCCAGGTCACATCCCTGGCAGTGTGGGGACACACAGGAAGTAGACACAGGTCAGGTGGAGGGTTCATATTCCAATTCAGACAAGAGATGAGATGTTGTCAGGCCCAGGGAAGGAACAGTGTTCCCAGAGATAGTCGACACACCATATGTTGTCATCGTAAAAGGTAGAGCTCCTCTGTAGTCTTCACTCCCTTTCCAGTGCGCCATCTCACACCTGCTCCCTCCCAGGCTGCCAGAACCTTCCTGGGAAACCCAGCGTTTGAATGAAGCTGGAAAATGCAATCTGCCTGCATCCTGAGAGCATCACATGCTGGTTGTCTGGGACCACACGCTGAGACACTTTGCAAGAAAATTTAACAGAAAACAGATGGCAAATGTCGGGGGGCCTTGCATAACTGAGAAGCAAAGGAGTGAACCAAAAAAGCGAAGCGTAAGGACCAGAGTTCTGAGAACAGCAGAGAAGTGGCCCCTCCCCTCTGCCCCTGGACTGCCAGGACTGGGAGGGGAACTGACCTCTGGCCGGAGCCACTCTGGTCTCTGTGGCCTGATGGATGGGCACGGTGCTTAGATTGATGGTCCCACCTCTCTTCATTCTGTTCCTTCACTCTGCATATTCTTGAGCTTATTACAACCGCTCAGAATGAACACTAAATTTAGACCTGAACTATGTCATGTTTCCAAGGGAACTGTAAATTACTTTGTGAATGTATATACAACACAGCCAGCAAACTCCACTTGACAAAGCCCTCCTTATACTTGGTGTCGGAAGGCGCCACATAAATTATTGCCTGGTCCAAGCTCCAGGACAGTGATAGCCTCGACAGATTGCCTTTGCTTCCCCACATGACACTTCCTTAGGAGACTCTGCTGTGGGCACAAGGGATTCAAACCTTCAACTGCTATAGCTCCCAACTCCCCAAAGTCCCACACGGTGCCTAGTGGCTTTAATCCAGCTCTGTGGCTCAATTGACGCTGGCTGCGCCCTGCATGCTCCACACTATCCACCTCAGTCTTGCCCAGCATCATAGTCCAGTCCATCTCAGGACAGCCCACCCTGGCCTTGGACCCTGACGCTGGCCTCCTCGGCCTCATGTCCAGCTGCTATAGGTGAATAGCTTTGACCCCCGGTGCCCCTCTGGCTTCTAAGAGTCCAGTTTTAAGGAGCAAACACAGCCCCAAAACAAAACAAAAAACAATTTAGGAACCTTTGTGATGTTTACACTGTAATCAGCCCACTCTGGAAAGCAGACCGTCCCCTGAACATTACTGATCCTCTGTATGAAGTGATGGTCCCTCTCTATACTGTGGGTCAAGAAGACGCACCACAGATGCTGCCATGGGACTGTCACCCATCGCCACCTGAGCATCCTCAACCCCACTGAATTCGGTATTTACTAAGTTAGTGCCCAGTGGTGACTCACCACCCTGCTTTGCCCCGTGAGTATCGGGACTGAGGGACAATGGAGGAGGAAAGATGTCCCATAACAGACCTCTGCCCATCGCAGAGATGGAGACCACCTGCTGCTCTATTCTTCATGTTAACAATGCCGATACCTTCCCATCGAGTACTTGCTGCTTCATAGTTTATACAGCATTTTCACAGAGACAGTTCCCACGCTAAATAATTCCCACTTCCCAGATGAGCACACTGAGACTCAGAGCAGTCACCTGACTTGCTCAAGCTCATAAAACCAAGAAATGGAAGTGACAGGAAACTCAAGGCAGGTGCCCAGCCCACCAGAGTCTCCCTGACGTGGTCCCTGGAGGGGACCATCTATGACCAGCTCACAGCCAACAACCTCCATCAAGTCCAAGGGCAAAAAGACACAGAGCATCCTTCCTCTCAGAGAAGAACCAAGTAAATCAATCAGAGTCTGACAGGGCCCGAGTGTCCGGGAAACAAGCTTTTCAGAGAAGATGGACATGTGGCAGGTGCAGACAATTAGGGGGTGTGGATGGTCTGACAGGTACCAGGGTCAATAATAAGAAACAATGTGACAGCAGCAGTAATCAAAGGAAGGGGGGGGGGGGAGACCTAGAATCCTGAGGCTCTCAGTGAGAGAGCCTGGAAGGGGGCAGGCGGCACATTCATTCCCCACAATACAGTGTGCTGATGGTCAGCAGGACAGCGTGTCCCCAGTCCCCTCAGAGTCACCGCACACATGCCCAGCAGCAGTCCTGCTGCGCAACACTGCAGAGAGAAACATTTCAGAAACTTTGGAAGCAGGAAAAACCAACCTGTGTGACCGGTGCAGGCAGACACCTGAGTAGGTAAGGCGGGCTGGGACCACAGCACATGCATGTGTACATGTGTGCATGTACAGAGAGAGAGAGCTTTTAGACTTCAGGATCTGTGCTCTATGCTGGACCACAGACCTGCCCTCTAGGGGCCTTCCACTGGGGGTGGAGGGCACATTTCTGTGGTAAGTATAGTAACAGGTTCTGCTTGATCTCAGAGAGGGAGCTAAGTGTGTCACAAATTCTTTCTCATATGAAGCTTCCAAACCCACTGGACACATCCCTTGATATTCGAGAAAGATTTTGGGGCCAGGCTGCTAAAGTTTGAATCCTGCACCCTCACTTAAAGGCCTTGTGATTTTTAGACAAGTCACTTTACTTCTCTGTGCCTCAGTCTCCTCCTCTGTAAAATGAGGAGGATCATCGCAGCTTGTATGGTTGCTGGGAGGAGTAGATGAGTTAACGTGGAAAGCGGAGTGCCTGGTGTGTGCCTGGAATCCTTATGCATCGGTCAGAGAAAACTCTCCCTGTCCTTCCTGGTATAATCCTGCCTGTGCACTGAGGTGGGCAGACCACCCAAGCCCCGGGCTAGGTGGTTACATCCGACCAGCTTCACTGACGGTGGTGGGACTTTCCTTCCTTATTAAATGCAGCTGGTTTGGACAAACTCACCACCAGTCCCACATCCTCAGTCTTCTAGGAAAAGCCCAGACATCTTGTTATTTTGGAGGAAAGCAATACCTACTCAGTGTTGATTTAATACTGTGGACTCCGCTTGCAAATCAAACATCTGAATCATTCTGGACACATTTGTGGGTCTAGACTAATGAAGATAGAATATTCCAGCACAGTACAAGATCATTCTGCCTACTTCATTATTACCTTCCAACACAGCCCCTGATGGAGAAGGCAAGAAAAATTCTCAGAGGCGGTTTGGGAAACAGTTCCCCTCCTTGGGCTTCCCAAGAATCCAGCTGGTACCTTCTCAGCAGAGAGATGCTGTCACAATGAGTTCCCTGCAGGACCCTGCTTGATAACAAACTAGGATCAAAGGGATACATTTTCCTCTCACAAACTCCAAAGAAAGGATTCGGTTTTGAGTGGTTGCTAGAGAAATCTGATGGCCTCGGGGTATCTTCCTCCACCCCTCAAGCAAGACAGTTGTTGAGTAAATCCATAGAGAGAAGCAGAAAATTTCCTCTGCCCTGTCCAGCTTGGGCTCCTCCACCCACTCTCCTTCTCCCTCAGCTGCCAGACCCCACCCCACCTCCAGCCCTGAAGCTCAGAGTCAAGGGTGGTGAGCCCCCTCTGCCCTGCCCCAGGCAGCTGCTCATAAGAGCACCTGTAAATGGTCAAACAGTGGAGAAAGTAGAGGGCTGAAACTTTATGGCTTGCTATTTGCATGAATGATCCTCAGTTTACTCATCTATAGAGTGGGGCAACATACCCGCCTTCCATACTTTACAAAATCCGGAGACTGCTCAACCGAGATTGCGTTTAGGAAAACTATAATAAATCTTCAAATGTCAGGAGTTCTGTCACTCGCCTCATTTTAGTGCTTTTCAAAAGGGGAAAGGTAGAAAGATCAATGCGGGAGGAAAACTGCTGAATCCTCTCGCAGGCAATGAATCTTCCTCTCGGCTCCAGCGTGAAGTCACGCCGAACCATGTCCACCGTTAGGTTAGTTGAAGGCTGCTGTTAAAATGAAAATGTCATTGTTATTTATAGCTTAAGGCCTACCTGTTTCCAAAGAGGTTTTCAGAAGGTGTTAATTTATTGCCAATACTGTATCTTGTGTAACTTTGGCACTTGACTGCTGAGGGAATGAGACACAGGGGACAGGGGAGTTTTAAGCTGAGTTGGGGACAGGAGAAATGCCTGGGTAAACAGCCCTTCCCAGGTCCCCAAAGTACCTACAGGAATGAGCCTTGGACGGTCACGGTCAATCAGTGAGGACACTGGACCCAGGCCACCTGAGCTCTTATCATCCCTACGCCCCAAAGGAGGTGAACGGAGTTGGCAGAGAGGTTACCGGAACCCAGAGAGTCACGCAGAGAAGGTCACCTTGAGGGAAGCCAATCCCTCCCTCTGAGGGACACAGCCAGTGCTGGGGGTCTCCCAGGGAGGAAGCCAGGACTCTGCTTGTGCGAAGGTTGGAGCTACAGCTCCTCTGCTGGGCTTTGCTTTGGCTAAATGGGACGCTCCAGGGCCAGAGAGCCTCTGTGGAGAGAGATCGGGGAGGAGAAGGATGGAGGGAGGGTCTGGGGGGCAGATGGAAGGACTCCAGGAGTTTGTGTGCAGAAAGGGGAGTCAGCCGGAACAGTGCACAGGAGGCTGAGGGAGGAAGGAGAGTGTGCTGGGGGAGAACCCCCATCAGGGACCAGGGCGCCACGCACAGGTTATTTCAGGTGTAAACCCCAGCCCACCCAAGACATTCTGCATCCTCTTGTGGGCTGTTTCGTACCCCGTATAAACTACACCAGAACTCTGGGGACCCTCAGAGCATGCTCAGCTTCCCAAAGCCTCAGTCATCGGCCACACTCACAGCCTATATTCTTGATTTGTCAGAAAGACAGCTGCTTATAGCTAGACAGTCAATTCTTGTCTTTATTCAGATTGAAAAAATTGAAACATCCAATATTTCACAATACATCTCCTGGATAGAGCCGTTAATAAAACCACTGAATTTCACTGGAGCCCCCCTTAAACAGTAATGAACAAAGATGATGCTGTGTAACTTAATGGAGAGCAAAATGCATTTTGTCAAAACAGAGAAGGAGCAAGAAGGAATTTAAGGAATTATGTACCTTGGAAACATCATGCTTTGAAGTCATGAGGAAGACTAATCTGGGCCTTAGCGACTACATCACTGCAAAATAAGATAAATGACAAGCAAAACAAACTCTTACATGTTTCGGATTAGGACTCATCTTTGGGACCCACTGCAACCGCAGATGTCGAAGGGTTTCTTAATCATGCTGTCAAACGCGGCTTAAAAACACTGGTGGCTCAACATGCCCACAGACGCCAGAGCACGCTGCTGAAGATGCCAGTCAAGGCTCTGACATCTTGTACCTTTCACCTCTGAACACACTCAGACGCCCCAGGCCACCCCCAGGAACTGTGCCCTTCCTCAGGCTCGATTTTCCTCTTTGCTCCTCACTCAGTTCTTCTGCCTTTCTCCTGCCTCCTCCTCCCACAATCTTCCTCATTCTTCAAGACCCAACACAAAGGCCACCCTTTCCATTGAGCTTTCCTTTCTCTAAAGAGTCTTCTGGTTGAAATGCTTCCTTCTGCTGGGCTTCCAGAATTTCCCTACACCTCTGATATGGTACACATCACAGTCTGCTGTTAATTCTAGTTATGTGGCTACCGTCCTCCAGGTGAGGAAGATTAATATAATAAATATAATATAATATAATATAATATAATATAATATAATATAATATAATATAATATAATATAATATAATATAATATAATTAATATATATGATATAATATATAATGTAATGTAATATAACATAATAATATAATTCACCTGTGTATAGTCTTTGGGCCAGGGTGGTGCTATTTTATGCTCTAAAAAACATAATTCACTCAACGAAGTTACCTGAGAGTTCTCTCGCTCACCCTGACATCTCCATGAAACCTAGCCCAGTTCCTGGCATGCAACCAGTGTGGAAATGGGTTTAATTAAGCAAGTTGTGCTGTATACACCAGTGCTCTCAGAGGCTCCTCAAATTTCAGTTAGAAAATAATTATGTTTCATGCACTGGAAAATATAATTCACCCGTGTATAGTCTTTGGGCCAGGGTGGTGCTATTTTATGCTCTAAAAGACATAATTCATGCAATGAAGTCAATAAGTCCTTTAGAGCTCCCTTAGAGCTGAGCGTTCATAGGCTGTCACCTCCACCACACAAGCCATCCGGAGAAATTAATGGTTAGCCAATAGGAAAGCAATTATTCTGTTCCTGCTGGAAGGATCAACTCCAATAGAGTTATGTCATGTAATTGAAAACAGCATGAATTTGATATTTGAATCTGTCATTAGGTATTTTTAGAACAGATGAATTATCTGGTGTTCTGGACGTGGGTGAGTATAATTTTTACATGTGACTTTTCCTAAGATTTGTTTGTTTTTAAAGGGTTTCGATGCCCTAGAAATCCAGCAAACAATTTCTACATTTACAGGTATAATTAATTAGATGTTCTGAGCCCACATTTATGAATTGGCACGGCCCCAAGTTGTCCTCCTGTACCCCACTGGTCCATGGACATCAAGCCCTAGAAGCACTGCAAATGCAAGAGCACCTCCCTTATCTCACAGGCACACACCGACATGTATTAATTTCATAACCTAGTTTTAATTGATTTTTAAGCCTTTGCAAAGACTGATGATGGTCCCGTCAGAGGCAGAACTTCCTTACATTTGGCCTTGGGGTTCCAATTAACTCTGCTCATGCTGTGCCCTTTGCCCCATCTCCCCACCTGCACCCCACAACTCTATCCACCTTTCCGACACCACCCCTCCATCTGGACTGGGTCACGCCCTCTTCAGGAGCCTCTCCGGTCACTTCTCCCACACTCAGCTCTGTTCACTGTTAGGAGCGCCTCTTAAATTGAGTGATCTCCAGTTTAATAGTAAACGTGGACTGCCTCGCGTTCTTCATCAGTTTTATGTGTAGGAGTCTAGTCTTCTCAACTAGATTATAAAGCCCAGGAGGGAAGAGACCACTTTTTATATTCTGAACCAATTTCTCCATGTGTTCTAAAGAGTATCTTGGGCAGGAGATAGAAACCATTGACCCAGGCTATAGTTGGACCGGCCCTCTTTCTTACAAGGGAATTTTCTTTGCCGTTTTAGTAAGTGTTAAACAGAGAAAGATGAAAAGTAATATGATGACTCTGCAAAAATAATTGAACAGCAAATGGGGCCGTGCTGTTCCCCAGCTCAGGAAACACAGACGAAAAGCAGATGTCAATGACAGCAAGAGTCAGACTCTTGGAAGAATTCTTGACCAAAATGGTAGAGACTAATTAGGAATTCATGATTTATACCCTATCTACTTCCAGAGGATGGAAACCACTGCTGAAGGGAGGCTGTGGCATGCGAGACAGAGCTGAGAGTTTAGAAATACAACTCAGCTTGGCTCTAACTTATTGTGTGTGATTGGGCAAACCACTCCCATGCCTTGAGCCTCATCTATAAAATGGGAATAATCCCATCGACAGTTCTCAGGATTCGATGTGAATATATATATATATATATATATATATATATATATATATATATATATATCTTTAAATTATATATATTCAAGTGCTCTACAGATGTTAAGAATTCTTTGGGGTCTATAAACAGTGGGTAAATTCTCACCTAAATGGGATCTCTATTAACCAAAAATCCTGGAGCAACCTGGAAGGCAGACCATTAGCCTCAGCTGCCCAACAGGAAATGGTTCTCCCCAGTGGGAAAAGCTGCCCGGCCTTGCCAGTTGTAATATAAGGTGGGAATTCAACCTGGATGACCTCACACTGACTTTCAAATATTGACTAGTATCATGCCCTTAGTGTTAGTCCCTTCATCGATATCCAAGTCCCCATGTCTCAGATGAAGAAGGAATTGTCCTGGGAGGTCAGGACAATTAGAGTTCTCACAGAGCATACACAGCAGAGCCACTGGAAAGACGGGAGCCTGATCCCACATCCCAGCCACTGTGGCTTCTCTAATCTACACGGACACAGAGTCACAGCCATCCAGGGCTGACCACTTGCACGGAAATCTGAGTGTGCACTGAAGGCCCTTCCTGCAGATGGCGATGGGGCACACTGAGGCAGGGCACAGGAGGTGGGCGGCCGTCCTCCCACACCACCGCCTGCCTCCGGACAGCCCCGGGCCGCCGTGCAGTCCTGTCTGCAGGGAGTTTTCTGCCCTCGGGTTCTTTTCAGAAACCTGACAGGCCCAATAAAGGGCCGGTGCTGATGGAGAGAGCAGCCCACACCCTCCCGGCAGCCCGGCTGCCTCCGATGACACAATGGGGCCGCAGTAATCCCATTACACCCTCGTCTTTCATAATTACTCTCTTTCTCCAAGTGACAGAGCATCCCAACGGCAGGGAAGGCAACTATTTTTAAACTATTTCTAACTAAAAAAAAAAAAAAAGTCATATTTTCACAGATATAGTTCTGGTCTATAAATCACCCCTAGGGACAGAGTGGGGACTAAGGAGGGGGGGAGCTAGAAACCTCAAATGCTGGCTGCCCACCCCCAAGAGCTCGCCTCTCCCAACCTGCCCAGCAACCTATACAGGCTTTTTTCGCTCTTCTTTTTTTTTCCTGAGGTCCCTCTGCCAGGGTTTGTCTCTTCAATCCCCTCCCTGACTCTAGGAGAAAACAAGAAAAAATACAAAAGGCGTAGCTTCCACGTGGGTGACTTGTGGCCTTCGTCTCCCTCTTTCCCTTCATCTCCTCCCACCCACCCACACCTACTTTCTGGAGACCAGCTCTCCTCGCCCTTCTCCGTCTGTGAAAGGTGAGGGCCCGCAGGATGTTTTTCTGTAACAGTAGCAAAGTCTCCAATGCCAGGGAAAAAGCCAGGGGAGGGCAGGAGGCGGGCAACGAAAAGGAAAGCTACTTACAAACAATGTTAGCTGGGGCAGGAGCTTTAGCCAGCCTGGGATGACCTCCCAGAGGGCACCGCACCTTCAGTAACCCGGCACCACCCCGGCCCGGGCCCACAGAACCGTCCTACCATCTGCCCTCCCTTTACAAATTCCCCAGGGATACCTCGGTGCAGCCAGGATAGATATATTGATAAAGAAGCTGGAGTGCAGGAAATAAATCAATGGCACCGCCCGGATTTCTCAGGTATCAATCTATCGAATTACTGCAACTCCCTCGCACTCTCATTTGAGGGGTCAGTAGCTATCTGTCTTGCTCACCACGGTTAGTGTATCACTGAATCCTGGGTATATTATCTGTCCCTCAGGTTTATATGTTCTCACTCTTCCTATGGAACTCTTGTCCATTCCTCTCGCCAGCCGTCTTCTCTGTCTTTCCCTCCTTTCCCCCTCCTCCCACCCCCACTTCATCTCTGACTGGCCCATCTTGCATTGAGTCCTGCAGTCTTACTTGCTCTAGTAGGATGATGCATCTGAGAGAAGGGAAGACAGCAGAAGGAGAGGAGGAGGCCCTGCTGTCCCCTCCAGCCTCCTCAGTTGCTTTTGGTGACAGATTTTCAATTAGCTTAGAGATGCCGACAGCCCCTCACGCCAAAGCCAGATCATGGGTCGCAGAGCAGGTGGGCCCCCTCTCAGGAGACAGTATATCAAATGCAGCACCTTGGGTATGCCGTGGAATTAGACCAGGCTCTCGGCAGAGGGCGTTGCAAAAACCTGCTGAGAGCTTCACTGAAAAGTGCCACAGAAGGAGACCTGCAGAGCAGTCAGCATTCTCAGCGACACAAGGAATAGGAGGTGGAGGCAGAAGATGATGCCAGAAAGGGAAGTTTCAGGGACACAAGGAAGAAAAGCCAGTTCAAAATAATTATCAAGTGACAGGAGCCTGGCAGAACTAAGGGCACGTTTATTAAGTGGGCATTAATAAATGTTAGTTTTATTCCACCTTTAGCAGCTTTCAAAAGTGAGAAAAACGAAGCCCCTCATTGCCCTCATCCCACCTTCTCTCTGCACAGAAGAGCAACCTCAACCAGATGCGGAGACACAAGAGAGAAGCAGAGAGGTCTGTGGTGTGATTAACAATGGCTGTTGACTGGGCCCAATGGGGACACAAGAGGGACCTCAGAGAAGTGAATGAAGCCAGAGGTTGTTGGTGCCAGCCCTGGTTTTCTATACCTGCTGGCTTGGTGGTGTCAAGGCCACATCTAATCCAGATATGGCAGGAACCATAACAATTATTCTACTTGTCCACAAACCTTACCTATTTATTTCGCTGAATGCCAGGTTCTAACTAAGTATTATACAGATACTGACCCAATCATCACTGCATTTCCATAAGGTAGGTACTCTTACGATCCCCACCTTATAGACGGAGAAACTGAGGCACAGAGAGGTTACATGACCCACTCACAGGTAGAAGCAAAGCGAAGGAGCTAGGTTCAAACCCAGGCAATCTGACTCCAGAGTCAGCTCTTAACCTCTGCTCTCCAACCTTGACCTCTCTGGACAGAATCTCCTCCATCCTGAGATGGGGATAACCGTCATGCTCCATCCTAGGGCTGTCCTGAGGGTCAAATAAGGTCACGGGTAAGGTGCACAGCACGGCCTGCGCACAGCACGCATTCAGCACGTGCTCCCTCTGCGGCCTCGTCCTTGGGCTCATAGCTACTCTCACTTCCTGGTCCCTTAGCCCTCAGTCTTCTTAGTAGCTTTAACACCACCTTTAGAACCCAAGTTTGTAGGCCTCTTTTCTGCTTTATGTGGGGAATAAAAAAGAAATACCATTTCCCTGAAACTGATTTGCATGACAGCAAATGTATTGTTCTCCGTGGTTCTTTGTGACTGAGTAACCAGCAGAGGAGCTAATTTATTAGTTTAGCAATTTGAACAGGACCTTGGAAGAAAGGAGCCTGTGATCACGAAGCACTGGGACTGTACTAATGAGAAGATTAAAGGAGTGTTCAGCTCACACAGTCCCAGATAATCACAAATGTACCCAAGGATTATTAACAACCACAATTACCTGGAACTATATTATCTGCCTGGCTGGTTATTCTGAAGTCAACTTGTATTGTAGAGATGAGCTTAGAGGAGTTAATAAGTTATTTTGAAGTGGCTGGCAGGGTCCCCACCTAATAACTATCTGGGGAAATATGAGGGTGCTCCTGAGGCCCCACAGTGCCTGCATCCTAATTCTTACCCAGAAGTGGAAGGAAGATATGAGTTTCCTTTGGAGAAAGAGCCTCTCCACAGAGCCTTGGGACCCCCATCCTCACAGGTCCTCTTTGCTGGAAACACTTGCCACTGTGGGGGCCAGACTCATGCATTCCAGATAAGTCTTTGGGAAATTAAAATTTTCTTTTGCAGAAGCAGTATCCATTTCAGGGGACAAAGCTCTGGGCTTCTATGACCCTGGTAGTTCCTGTCCCTTTCCAACCTCCCCTTGAAAGTCTTCTGCCTATTCTTGGGCTTTTCAGGACTGTGCACAGTGTGGCACAGGCACAGTTCTCAGAGGTAACCTCAGTCCTGGCTTCTCTTGCAGATCCCAACAACTCCATGCTGTGAGCTGCAGCCTGGTCTTGAACCCAGAGCTCTGCACAGAGGATGGGGGCAGACGGGGAAACAGTGGTCCTGAAGAACATGCTCCTTGGCGTCAACCTGATCCTCCTGGGCTCCATGCTCAAGCCCTCAGAGTGTCAGCTGGAGGTCCCCACGGAAAGGGGCCAGAGACAGGCGGTGGAGGAGGAGGGAGGCGTTGCCAGCTACAACACATCCGACAAAGAGCCGCCTGTGGTCTTCAACCACGTGTACAACATCAACGTGCCCCTGGACAGCCTCTGCTCCTCGGGGCTGGAGGCCTCCGCTGAGCAGGAGGTGAGTGCGGAAGACGAGGCGCCGGCCGAGTACCTGGGCCAGACGTCTGACCAGGAGACCCAGGTCACCTTCACCCACAAGATCAACCTCCCCAAAAAGGCCTGCCCATGTGCCAGCTCAGCCCAGGTGCTGCAGGAGCTGCTGAGCCGCATCGAGATGCTGGAGAGGGAGGTGTCTGTGCTGCGGGACCAGTGCAGCAGCAGCTGCTGCCAAGAAAGTGCGGCCACAGGTAGGGTCGGGTCAGGGGCCTGCAGGGGCCTCAGGTGGGGAAGGAGAGGGGAATCAGCCCCTCTTCATGCAGAAGGAAACAAGCTCCCCAGTCTGTCGCTCTCTGATAATACTTCTCTAAGATCTAAATGCAGACCTTCCCGGAGGATTCGTCCCCTGCATTCTCCACACTGCCTGCTTAGCCAGTTTGAAATACATTAACCTGCTTTTGGGGGGATGAATCAGGTAATGGTACATCGGGTTCAGCACAGCAGCGAGCAGGGAATTTGATGTCTGTCTCCATTCATCCTGGGTTTTTACAGGCTGTTGAATTGATATCTCTCAGTGTTAACCTGAGGGACTAGAGAATGCAGGCACATGTTCGCTCAGTTGCAGCCTTTCCCCCATCTGAGTAAATGATAGTCATCAAGGTCTCCGAGGACCCATTCCCATCTTCTCCAGCGAGATGGAAGTTTTGGCCCCTGCCCATTCCACCAGCATGCACGCGTGCGCACACACGCTCATACACACACACACACACACTCACACATGCATGCACACGCATTCACAGAGCTTACCCACCCCCCAAGGCTGAATGTCCAAGAGAGGTACCTCTAGCCTCACCCACCCCTGATGAGTAGCACTTATGAGTTACTGTATAAAAGCATCTATGCAGATGAAAGTCTGGCTTCTAGTGAGCCCCACTGAAGCACTAGCTATTACCAGCAGGCCCACAGTGAGCAGAAACCCTGTCTGTCACCTTCTGTGCACATTTTCTCTTGCCCAAAAGGTGTCTGAGAGGCCTGCCATTCATCCTGTCATGAGAACAGGACTTTGTCCTACTATCGTGGGTTCCAACTTTCACTTCTAATATCTCCAGGCCTCCACAGGGATGAAAGCAGGCGGTGGCCTGGACGGCCCACATGTCCGGAGGGCTATCAGACACGCTCCTTCTGAGACACGTGGAGATGGGGGACAGTCTTTGAGTAGTGAAATATGTCATGGGCTTTCTCACCTCCTCCTCTTCCCAACCAAAACTGTAAATAAAACAGTCTTAAGAATAGAAGGAAGTCCAGTTGCCCAGTCTCCCGTGCCTCAATGGGAACTGTCAGGTCGGTTTCTCCCTGGAGAGAGACTATGGGGAAATCAGAGGTGCCCATGAACGCGAGTCTTCGCTTCCCAGGAAGCTGGGCGGCTTTACCGGAGGCTTTTTCCCAGCCCCCACCAGGCTCCCCGGCAGACAGGAAAATCTACAAGCGAGCGCCGTGCTCAGCAATGTCAGTGCAGTACCCTTTCAGGCCGTGGGGGCTGATTGAAGTGACAGAATTAAGCAGGATATAACTTACTGCACTTCATATCCCCAAGGCCAAGTGCAGAGAAGGATGCCAAGCAGGTATGGGGTTTGCGTTTATTTAATAAGTTTGCGCGATTCGTGTTAGCCAGATAAATTAGCCGCTGCAGTTGCAGCGTGGCGAGGGCTAGGACGCAGATATGCATAGAATCCTAAGATCACAGCAAACAGTAATTGAAGGAGATGGGGGTTGAGGGAAGCCTCTGAAGTGACCCTGGAGCTGAGGTGTGATGAATGAGCCGAGTGAGTCTGGTGGCAGGAAGGACAGGGAGTGGGGCGAGTCTGTGGCACATACGACCTTGCCCTGCATAGCAGGTGCAGTGCTCAGCCTCTATCCCCTCAGGTCCCCTTCAGTACCCAGAGCACCTGGGCGTCTTTGTCAGGGGCTGTCCTCGGGCTATGGGACCCTCTTTGGCTTGCCCAGAGACAGAATGGAGGATGCAAGCATTTACACCCCCCAGGGACGGCCCTTAACCCACAGTGAGGGGTGACCCACACTGTGACCAGAGCATCCTGCAAGACTGAGCCTAAGTTACCTTCCCTGAGGCTTTGCCCGACAATGTACCTGGCTTGGCTCTTCCCTTCCCAAACTTCCCCTTTCCCCAACCAGAGTCTGGGGGGGCTAATAAGTCACTTTCACCCCTGAATCGTCATCTGAGGTCTCCTCCCTGGGAACCCAAGCTGAGACACCCTGAAGCTGAGCTCCCGATGTACCGGGAACCAGATCTCGGTCATCCTTGCTCCCAGCACTGTGCTAGGCACGGACAACCCTTTTTGGGGAAAATATTTATGAAATTGATTATATAGGTTGAAATGAACTCTCGGCAACATAGGTCTGATGAGAGAGTGAGGAAGGTCTCCGCCCGCCCCTCCCCATGCACCATTTTCAGGAGGTGCCACTGCTGCCCTTTGACCTTCTCCTTGACCATTGCAGGACAACTGGACTATATCCCTCACTGCAGTGGCCATGGCAACTTTAGCTTCGAGTCCTGCGGCTGCATCTGCAATGAAGGCTGGTTTGGCAAGAACTGCTCAGAGCCCTACTGCCCGCTGGGCTGCTCCAGCCGGGGCGTGTGTGTGGACGGCCAGTGCGTCTGCGACAGTGAGTACAGCGGCGATGACTGCTCCGAACTGCGGTGCCGCACAGACTGCAGCTCCCGGGGACTCTGTGTGGACGGGGAGTGTGTCTGTGAAGAGCCCTACACAGGCGAGGACTGTAGCGAGCTGAGGTGCCCTGGGGACTGTTCCGGGAAGGGGAGATGTGCCAACGGAACCTGCTTGTGCCAGGAGGGCTACGTTGGTGAGGACTGTGGCCAGCGGCGCTGTCTGAATGCCTGCAGTGGGCGAGGACACTGCCAGGAGGGACTCTGTCTCTGCGAAGAGGGCTACCATGGCCCCGACTGCTCAGCAGGTAGGAAGGGGCACTCCTGGGGCATTTGGCATGAGTGGCCCAGCAAACTACCTGGAGAGGGGAAGAGAGATGGGAGGGAAGGTGGATTTTAGGCAAAATAATTCCTCATTGGGTGGTGGTCATTTGCTTTTCAAGAGAGCTGGTTTCTTCAGTCAATTGCAATTGATGGGGCAGCATTAAGAGGGGAGACGGGGGAATCCGGAAAAGGTCAGGTTCACCCTGAAAGTTGGATCTTACCCCTGAGACTGAACAAAGGCTATGGTACTGGTGACGGCATCCCACTGTCCTTGAGGTGGAGGGAGGTAGAGAGAGATGGGCCATGGGACCAACTTAAACAAGGCTGCTCTAACCCAGAGGGCATCCAAGAGCTCCCTCCACCGGCTCCAAAATACCCCTTTGCCCATTGCTGTGTCCCCAGACAAATCCTTTTTGATGCTGCTACATAAGATGGTGGTTAGTCTGTGGTTTTGGAGCTTCCATATTGCAAGGTATTGATTTATGAAATGGTCTAGCATCCACATGGAAAAAAAAAAGTATTTGTAGGTGAGGAATGAAATGCAAACAGAAATAAAGTACTAAAGGCATCAAGCAAGAACTCACATTCTAACAATTAGTACAGAATTGTTAAAAGGCCGTGACTCACCTTGTTCCAGATGACATGTAGCAAATTGGAACCCACCCCATCTGTGGTCTACACCATGGACACCGATACAAAGCTGGTGTCCTGAAGATCGAAATCCCATGGTGGGAAAAATACACCTCATTGAAGATGACTTTTTTTTTTGCCTAAAATCAGATTATTTTCATCATCTCGCTATTATGGCTCCTCTTCTGGCTAAAAGTGTGTGTTAAAATAGTACAGACTAAGTGGTTGACCTTGATACGTTTCAGTTGCAGCTCAATCTATAACAGTGGGCTGACGGTCCTCAAGGGGAAGATTTAAAATAAATAAAAAAATAACAAGCAAATGTTTTAACCCTCAGGATGGGATGATTGTAGGAATTTTCTTATCAGCTTTCTGGTATCAGCTTACGGGAGGAATGTGGGAATCCTTTTGCTCTTCAGCATCCTCAGTGATTCCCACCGACTTCCCAGGCCAGTCAGACCAGGCTCCTGCACCTGGGACTTCAACATAAATTCTTTCAGAAGATCATTGGCAACAACAACAACAACAAAACCCACAAGTCAACAAGTAATAATAATGCACTGCTTAGGAAAAAAATATTTTCATGTTCTTTCATTTTTTTCCCATATTCAATGATTTCCTTTAGCCTCTTAATTTTTTTTCTGAATTGAAATATCTTTTTAAAAATAGGCTTAGTTGTTACACCAACTGTTCTGAAAGAAAATTCAAGCTGAAGTTAAGCCTCAATGTTTCTGAATCTGAAATCAGTAGGCAGTTGCTGGGTGAGAGGAGCCTGGGTGAGAGGAAGCGTGGTCCTGATTCCCACTCACAGGGCAAGGCTCCATGGGGCCCCATCTGAGGATGCTCAGGGTCAGTTGAGGCCATGGCCACGTATCGCTATTCTATAGTCCATGTGCTTCTGAATGGAATTGGTCTTTGTTGGGCTATACACACCTGTCATGTTCTACAGGGACAGGCCCCTTTGCAGACAGAATCTTAAATCTGACCCAGGGTCCGAACTGAACTGGATGGAGATAAGCCCTCCTAGCCAGTTGGGTAGGACTTCACAGCTGTTAGCATAGCTACAGCTCAACTGGGTTGAGCCCAAAGATGAGCACATGTGACCTCCAACATGTTCTCTCTGTGCTGTTTGAGGGTCACTTCTAGAAGCCCAGATACTTCACGGGTTTCCAAGGCATGTGAGGAAGGACAGTTACATCATCTCCATCTGTTTCTATAGCAACCCTGGAGCCACCACTCGCTGCAAGAGATACTGTTCTCCATACCCGCATTTTAAACCAAACACCACAGGTCTCTGCCAGACACCGTGTAGGTCCTTATCTAAAGTGCTGCTTGGCTTGCTTGTTGTGAAAAGGCTACAGGAGAGGGGGCTACTTGCCCACGGTTAGTGATCTCTGGCCAGGTGCACGCACTACAGGCGTGGAGAACCACGGGATAGGCGTCCTTGCAGGTCACTCTTTCCTCTTGGGCAAGGGCATGGGAAATAGCCGCCCAGTGTGTAGACATCACTCTGAGGCCCCTGGGCTCCTAGAGGTTGGATTTAATCTAGTGTTGATGAGGCCACCATATTGGACTCCCTGCCTTGGTCTTTACTCCTACTGGGCCATGGGACAAAATCTCATGCCTCTGTTCTCTGGCCGTATAAATATAATGGCACAATAATTTCACGAATACGAGCATTTAAAACAGGCCTCAGAAAGAAACTGCTCTGGACTCCTCATTTCACAAATTTAAAAAGCAGTAGTCCAGAGAGACAAAGATTTTTCCAGAGCCAGACAGCAAATTAATGGCTGGGCAAGAATGAGAACCCGGGTCACCTACCACCTTCTAATACTCTCATCCTCTCCAGGATGCTAAGTAGAGTGGAACTGAAAAATAAAAATTTCAAAAGCCACCTACACAAAAAAATAGTCTTTTGATATGAAAGCCAAGTCCTGTCAAATGATTTCTTAAAAATTAGATGTTGGAGGTGGGAAGGCAAGTACATCAAACCAATTAATTGTCCACACCTGCCCCCAGTGCAGCCCATTAGTGCGGGAGCCGGCCAGTGAGCTGCCCAAGGCTCCCAGTGAGCGGACAGGATAAAAGAGCCAACAGAGCAGGGTCCCCGGACTTTTGTCAGACCCACGGGGTTCACCAGGGTCAGCCCCTGCCTCTGCCAGCCCCACAGCCAGCCCTGCCTTTGGCACCTGAATTCACTTGCTCATTGGAGCAAGACACATCCCGGAGCTCATTCTAACTGCTCTCACCGCCTCGGTGCAACATTAGTGCAGATCTACAAGGGAAACAGCATGGCGTCTTTGCAGATACACAACCCCATTCCCAAGCCACAGTTTATGCCTTTTTAACCACTACTTTGCACCCACCCTGAATTCAGAGCTTCAAGGCACACAGCTCCTTTACAGTGTGCTTTATAGTTCAGTTTCATTTCATTTCATATTAGTCACTGACGCCCAATGTACACAGCTCCTGCTAAGTTGCAGGGCGAGTGCGGACGGTCTCTTTCAAGCCACCAGTCTCTAGGGTACTTTGGCCATGAGTGACGCCGTTGTGGCTTTCTCATCAAAAGTGAAGGCAGTGCTTACCCCCAGCCTCAGGTATCAAAATAAAACCTTATCAGGTTAGGTTTTCAAGGCAAAAAAACCCGTCTGCACCTCTTTTTTACTTTAAAATCCCAAAATGCTCATCCTGGCTCATCCTCTGTTGGCATTATTAGCTTTCTTTTCTGGAAGAAGGAACCACAAAGGAATACTGACTTTTTCCAAATGCCCCAGGAGTTGCTGGTGTCTGGACATTTGGAATGGCCATTTCTGTGACTATGGCAGAGGACACCCCACAGAGGAAGCCAGAATCAGTATGAATCACAGGAGGTAGGCACAAGAGAATCATTTTTAAAAGAAGTTTCTTCCTCTGCGATAAGCACCTACCTGGAATTCACCTCCAAAAGGGCAGTCTGAATTATTCTCCAGCCTGGTTCCCTTTGGAGGGCTGTGTATACGTGAAAGAAGGCATCTGACACAACCCGTGCCCTGTTCTACACTGTGGCGGGGAAAGATGATCTGGATTTGAGAATCAATTCTGCTGTGACCCACCTCCCTGACTTTCGGCAAGTTCCTTAATCTGGGCCTCAGTTTCTCTGTCAAGCTGGGATCATTCTAGCTACGCAATCTGCTTCACGTGGGTTGCTATGAATGGATTTTTAAAAATTCTAGTTAGAGTGTGTGTCTGAACTTGTTTTGTAGACTCTGAAATGCTATGCAGACGGAAAGTGGTGGTGTTTACTGGCTCAGAGGTTCTGCCCAGTTCAAACCGTAGCTCTGTGTCTGCTGGCAGTTTTGTTTCTCACCTATAAATTAGGGGTAGTTGTGATACGTGTCCCACAGGGTTGGTGAGAGGGTGAAATGAGACAGCCCACATGAGAGGATTTAGCACCATTCCTGGTGCATAATAAATGCTTGTATAGTCATGCAAACCACTTACAGGTTCTGTAGACCAGAAGTTATTCTGTATGCACTATACACAATGTTCTTAGTGCAGTTCAAACTTTAATCATGTCAGAATTAGAAATGATATGAGCTTATAAATTATCATTTGAAAGTTTATTTAAATTTCATTTACACTTATTTAGTTTTATACATTCAAAGAATACATTTTCAATGTTTTGTTTGGGTCAACATTTGCCATCTTCAGTCAGAGGAAGCTCTGCTGTCTAGACTGTTTTACACAATGAACAGTTTGGGGTGAAAGCAATCAAAGCAGATATTCAGCATTGAAAATATATGGTCCTGATTTCCATCCTAAGAGTCTGGGCTCCTCGTGTCTGCCACTGCCGAGGATTTGAGGGTACATGTGTGAACACACAGAGGAGACAAGCACACTCCACGCACAGGTCCTGTGAGCAGCAGCTGGCTCAGTCCTATGTTCTAGTGAAAAAGAAAAAGTGAGAATTCTCAGAGGAGAAGTTCAAAACCAACGGCAACTCTTGAATTAACCGAAGCCTCCACTACATATAAATGTATAAGTTAATTATGACTATTTAAATATTGGCCCAGTCTTTGATTTCAGCTGTGAGGAGGCCCAATTGCAGGCTCACTAGAGTTAGCCTCCTAATTGGTCTTAAAGGTTCAATTATTTAACACCACACTCCTGGTAAGTCTTCACTTCCCAAGAGAACCCTACATGAAAGGCTATTTCTACAAGGTTTAATCTTTGGTGATTCTTTGAATAGTATTTGAACAAGAGAGAAAAGCAAAGCCCTCAAGAATGCTTCTTCATCATCATCCCCAAGATCAAGGCTAATAAAAATGAGCTTAACACAAGTTCATTTCTTTCAAAACTTAAACAGTGTCTTTTTAGCAGAGAAAGTGATACAATAAAGCATTATTGTATGTCTTTAGCAGTCCATGGTATCCAGGACTTACTGTTTTGGTTTCTTATATTCTGAAAAATAACCAGAATAAGCCTTTATTTCCTACTACAAAATAAAAATATTGTCTTCCAGGGTAATCTGGTGACAACTTATTAAACTACCAAACATTTGGCCACTGCTATGCTGTTAAGTATCTAATAACTAGCTCTCTGAAGAAAAAAAATGAAAAGCCTTGCTATGTAGCATTTGCCAATTTCCATGGTGTAAATACCCCCTCTGTGGCCAATTTCAAACTAACGACATGATGTCACTACACATGGAGTTGGCAAAAGCTGTGCAGTAGAACACAGTTATATAGCATTTCTACCAGAGGGACACAACACGTGTAAATTACCTCAAGGACATAGAAAATAGTAAAATGTAGCAAAATAATTCGAAGGTGATGAGTTTTGAGTATTTATTACCTTTGTAATGTAATTTACTTAATTCTAAGTTTATATTTAATCTTTAACATGGCTGCATTTAACAACTGTATTGGAAAATTCCTGAGAACTTGACCATCAACTGTCACTAGTCAGTAGGAGCCGGGTCCAGCTCACCACTGACTCAGGGTCCCACGGAGATGGGAGACCTAAACACAGAAAACAAGAACCTGCCCACAAAGGGCGTTAGAAATCCCCCGGCCATTGAGCTGCCAAGCAGAACATCCAGACAGGGCACATGGGGTGAGATGTGAGGAGGAAAGATGAGTCGAGGATGGGAAGGCAGTCCTCTGAGCTCATGCTATCTGTGTATTGCCTCCCGGTAGCTGCCCCTCCAGAGGACTTGCGAGTGGCTGGTATCAGCGACAGGTCCATTGAGCTGGAATGGGACGGGCCGATGGCAGTGACGGAATATGTGATCTCTTACCAGCCGATGGCCCTGGGGGGCCTCCAGCTCCAGCAGCGGGTGCCTGGAGATTGGCGTGGTGTCACCATCACCGAGCTGGAGCCAGGTCTCACCTACAACATCAGCGTCTACGCTGTCATTAGCAACATCCTCAGCCTTCCCATCACTGCCAAGGTGGCCACCCGTACGTACCATTTCCCCGTCCTGCTTCATTTTTCTTTTCTCCTACATGAGACCATGGGCATTCATGATAGTACGTAGTGTCTTTTCTTAATTCTTCAGGGATGCCTGCAATAGTCACTGCTCTTGAGGGGACAGGCTTCCGACATGACCCACTTGGGAAAGGGCACGTCATTAAAAAGGCACTTCCAATTAAGAGAGTCTCCAAACTCAGGCAGCTCCCATCAATTACAGAACCAAAGGACAAAAGGTACTTTA
This sequence comes from Miniopterus schreibersii, assembly GCF_964146895.1. Taxonomy (NCBI): domain Eukaryota; kingdom Metazoa; phylum Chordata; class Mammalia; order Chiroptera; family Miniopteridae; genus Miniopterus; species Miniopterus schreibersii. The sequence goes on along the minus strand of NC_138119.1, from coordinate 17,533,621 downwards.
TTGAGAGCTGGTGCTTGTTCTAAGCTAGAGTCTCTAGAATTCAAGGGAAGTATGAGAATTACACAGACTTTGATTCTAGTTAGAGATTCAAAACCAGGAGGTCTGAAATGGGACGTACGATAAACATGTGTTAAATGGTGTGTTATAGATGGTGAGTGTATAGCAGAGTGGGGAACAAAATCTTATTTCAAACCATAACCGACAGCGCCCACTTCTCATAGAGAGGTGGCATAATTTCCGGGTGGTCTTTGTTTAGAAAATATCTTGATAGTCCATTTTGATTATAAAAATTGAGACTCCAGAACATAATTTAGAAAAATTCAATGAGAAGGAAAAGAGTAAGAGAGAGACAGAGGCAGAGAGCAAGTAAACTGCTCCCCATAAGAAATGGGTGTTTTTCTTTGTTATTTATAACAAGGTGTGCACGTATAATTTGTATGTTTATTGAAGCAAAAATTTTAGACTGCATAGCAACTATTAACATTGACTATATTAAGGAGTGGACTAGAAAGGAACTAGGAAGTCACTGTTATTTCTTTTCTTTATTCTTAAATCATCTTTTCCATCTCTGACTCTCAGACACCAGCTGGGCAACCTACAATTCAACTCAGTTCTGACACTAGCCGGAGTTAGCATCAGATTCTGCAAGTTTAGGCCTCAGTCTCAGAGGACTGCCCCCACTTCAGGTGCCAGTCACAAGTCCCAGGTTGTCACTGGTACTTCTGGCTCACTGGCTATAAATTCAAGGGGTTCCTACAACCCCTCCTTAGATTTGATAATTCATTTAACAACTCATAGAACTCAAGAAAGTACTTTACTTACCAGTTTATTATAAAGGATACAATTCAGGAGCAGCCTGAGGGAGAGATGCGTAGGGCAAGGAGTGTGGGGGAAGGGGTGTGGAGCTTCCATGCCCTCTCTGGGCACGCCACCCTCCCAGCACCCCCATGTGTGCACCAACCTGAACCCCGTTGTCCAGGGTTTCTTACGGAGAGTTGATTATGGAGCATAGTTGATTAACACGTGGAGGTTGGGAGGTGGGGCTGAAAGTTCCAACCCTCTAATCATGCTTTGTTTTTTCTAGAGACTGGCTGTCTAGCCCACCACCACCAGTTATCTCATAATCATACAAAAAAATATGCTATTAGTCCAGAGATTCCAAGGGTTTCAGGAGCAGTGGGCCAAGAACCAAATATTTGTTTTAATTATGACAAGGACCAAATATTTGTTTTAATCATGTCCCAGAGATGTTACCAGTAACAGAGAACCAGAACAAGGCATGACCATGGATCATAGCCCCTGGGTTATAAATGAGACTTATGACCAAATAGATGAGATGGGGGCCCATTTTATGTCAGTCTCAAATGACAAGACGGTATTTGGGTGACAGATACTATGACAGTTCAGAAAATGGGGAGGTCAAAGTAGAAAGAGTTGGCTTGGAGGCTTCCCAGAGTTCTCAAGGATTTGAATTGAGCTTTGACAAATGCAAGGATAGAGACAGGCAGAGAAGACAGGGTTTAAGAAGTTGTCTTGTCCCTTGCTCTTTAGGTGACAAACACCTATTATCATATTGGACTATTCTTATTAATGCTGACTCTGTTACTATGCCTTTAATTATCTCTGTTTATATTTGACCTTTTTTCTTTCTTTTTTTTTTTCAACTCCTCTGGTGCCTGAGAACCAGTTTTAAATATCCGCAATGATGGTGGAGAGGCAGGTCACCATCTGCCGCTGTCCCCACCTTGCTCCAGGATGAGTCACCACAGCGAGCGCCTGGCCCGCCTCCCAAGCGCTTGTCTCTGGTCCTCGGGCACACGCAGTGATGAGGTTTCCATCTCCTGTGGCGTTTCTTCTGCCAAGTCAGGGTGTCCCCTCGGGCAAGCTCCCAGGTGACAAGAACAAAATCATGTCTAGTCGCCTGACGTGCCTTCAAGTGGGCTCAGAGTCGGCCCTGCCTTTTAACCAGGAGCCATGCGGGAGCTTCCGCGCGGGAAGGAAGGGACTCGTCGGCCTTCCGGCGGGAACATCCCAGGAGGGGCGGGGCTGGCGGGAAGCAGGCTCCCTGCAGAACCGAGAAAAGGCACCGGCGAATTTCAGGGCTGGTGCTCGCATGCTCCACCTCACCGACCCTGTCCGGGCGGGCGCGGGTGTGCGTGGGTGTGTGTGTGCGTGTGCACAGGAAAAGGGGGAGAGGGAGAGGGGAAGAAAGTGACAAGGTAGGGGAGGCAAAGGTGAGTGAGGGCGAGAAGAGAGACATGATCAAGGTTCCCCTGGAGGAAAGGAGAAGCTAGATAGGAGCAAAACCCCAGTATCTGCTGTTGTCCCTCATGTAGGGCTTTGCTTATGGACATGAAATGGAAATTTGAGGCCATCCTGGGCTTGGTGATTTGAGCTAACAAAATACTCTAACTGCCCATCAGAGGGTCGAGAAAAGCATCCTAGTCTTGATTCTGAAGTGGGCCTGGTCCACGCCTCTAGCCCACTCTCTCCATGCCTCCCTTTTCCTGGGTGTGAAACGGGAACACGGACATTAGCTGTTCTATCACCCCTCAGGGATCCCTAAAGCCTCCTAGGGTAGTGTTCAGGTTCTCTGAAAACGCCCAGATTTACCACATTAGCAATGAAAGGAAAGTGTGACTTTTGTGTTTCAAAAATAACATTTTATGGAATAGAAAGTATAAATGAGTATTTATTAGATTGGGTTTGTTACGTTTTTGTGTGTTCCACCAAGACGAGGGAGCAGGGCGATGAGGGAGCAGGGCCACGAGGGAGCAGGTCGACCCTGCACATGGGACCCACCGTGTGTGTGATAAGACTGGCAGAGCCCACCACACACATGGCATGGGGGGAGCACAGCCAGCCAGAGCCCCAGTGACGCTCTCCGTCCCTGCCGAGGACCGCCATGACACGTCACCCACATTGCTGTGTTCCAGATCTCTCCACTCCTCGAGGGCTGCGGTTCAGGACCATCACAGAGACCACCGTGGAGGTGCAATGGGAGCCCTTCTCCTTCGCCTTCGACGGGTGGGAGATCAGCTTCATTCCAAAGGTAACCCCACCTGCCATATTGCTGAACATCCTTCTATAGAGTGTTCATACCTTCAACGTGGGATCACGGGCAGCAAGGAAGGCTCTACTCAATGGCTCTCTACACAGAGGACCCGAGGGGACACTCTGTGGGAGTCTGGGCTCTAAGGTGTGGTAAGGGCACAACCAACAAGAATGACCCTGAGCCTAGCATACTGGCCTTAGATGACAGGAGGGTGTGGGAAGCAGCCACAGCCCCAGCTCTCTGCTCAGAAAGCTCTAAGGTTTAGGGGACTGTGACTCATGAATCTCAATACCAGGCCTTCAAAGAGCTGGGCTTCTCTTCAGGACACAAGAACAGCCAGCTGAGCCAGTCACATGGTCAGCCCAGCTCCACGCTGTGCAGACAGATGCACCGAAGGCAGCCTGCAAGGCTTCCATGTCTAACTGTGAGAGGCGCTCCACAAAAACACCGTCCCTAACCTTTTAATTGAGCAAAATTTCCCTTAAACAAATTACATCATTATTCTTTTAGTTGAAAGTATCCCAAGATTCCTTTCTATTCTTTAAAGCAGTGTTTTATTTTCTTAATCCTAAAACTAACGTTTCCAAGTTGCCAGCGGCACCAGACTAGTTGTAGTTTTCCAGGGTCTGTTGACCCCACTGATGCTCTTCCTAACTACATCGCTCATGGGGGTATAATGTTTAATCAGACTCCTTCCCTCTGGTTTCATCTTTCAATATCAAAGAGTGTTTTTTCAGCCATTCATCAGACTTAATGACACATGACACATTCTTGGCTAACAACACTGTGATTTCACCATCCTCAGAGGCAGGGGCTGCTGGAGCTGTGAAGGACCTTCTAGTTCACAGAGTAGCCCCTTCATTTCACACCCAGTTTGCATAGTTTAGAGAGACTCAGATTCTGTGAACTTAAACGTACACAGCTAGTTGGCAGCAGGCTTAATCCAGGAACCCAGGTGTCCACTTCCTATTCCAGGGCCCTGCCCACTATACCAGCATGCCCCTCCTCTCTCATGTGGATATAATCATGTCATAACAAGCTAACTACATCCAAACAGACATGCTATACAAATATTTTATTATAGGTTTTATTTGTGTTAAAATGACCAGTAAAATACGGCTGGCAGGTTGGTTTATAACAATGCAGAGAGAATCATATCACTCGAATGCACAGGCAGAAAAAACTGTGCCAGCTTTTCCTGTTTTATATCCAACATGTGACAAATAAGAGGGGTTGGCTAGGGCATGCCAAGGTCAAACATATGGTCACAAAGAATAACTGTGTCATCTGTAGGTTGAGGCCACTGGGTGGCATGTGTCACACTGATTTCTAAGAGTATGAAAGTACATCTAGGGCACTCCAGGTAGCATGAAAAGAGACCAAAGAATAGGGCAGAAGGGCAGTGCCACAAAAAGTCCTTGTCTCCTCCACTTCCAGGGACATACATAGAAAATGTATAATAATTGACAGGTAGGCAGATAATCTGGGACCCAATATCATCACATTGATCTTTCTCATTTCCCCTTCTCCCAATTTGTCTCTTTCCTCTCTCCTTTGTAGTCTTCTTTGTTCCATGCTTCCTTTTTCTCTTTTCTGTACTTACAGTTGGTTGGTCATGTCACTGACTCCTAACACATCTGGGTAAAGAGGAAACAAGACATTGACAAATTCGCACCCCGAGTAACACCATGAGAAACTCCAGACACAGCAAAATAATAGCTCTGGCTCATTAAAAAAAAACACTCTGAATGTCTTAATTTGGAAAGTGTTGCATGTGTACACAGAGCTGTCTACACACATATGCAGCTCTACTCTTCTAACTAGCCAAGGACATGTTCATCAGGATAAATTCCCCAAAATCTGATGGATGTGAACTGTAACCATCAAACTTTTCATCTTTGGCAACAGCCAACCTATATCACCTCATGACTAATTTCTATTGGCAAACTCAACAGACTCAGGAAAGGCCAAAGACATGTTCTTGAAAATGGGTTTTCTCCATTTGCCAAAACCTCCTAGAGTGGTGGGCTTCTCGCTGAGCCTGGTGGGAGTTGTCCCTGGCCCCAGACACTCTGCTGTCCTCATGGAGGAGTCCCCATTTTTAAATCACAATTTGCAAACAGAGAAACACCTTTCTTTCCCAGTGACTTTTTGTTTTCTCTGCTTCTCCCTTCCCCCACCCTCCAGAACAATGAAGGAGGGGTAATTGCCCAGCTCCCCAGCGATGTTACATCCTTCAACCAGACAGGACTAAAGCCTGGCGAGGAATACATTGTCAACGTGGTGGCTCTGAAAGAGCAAGCCCGGAGCCCCCCCACCTCGGCCAGCATCTCCACCGGTGAGTGCCTCTAACCTTTCTCTGGTGGATACCCACTGGGTCACTCAGGACGGAAAACTACAGACCTTGCCCAAGAAGTAGAGAGACAAAGGGGGACTAGGATTTCTCCCAGAGCTGAGAATAATTTGGTGCCTGGAAATGGAGATACTCTGCCAGACGCTAAGCTGAACATCTTCCTTACTGCTTCTCCTTCCAAGCATAGAAATCTGGGAGAGCATTCCACGGGGAAAACTCTTTGTTAAGATTTCCAGTGTGTTTCTTCCTGTCTTACTCACCAAGAGGTCTCATTTGTCAGCCCCTAGTATCTTGAGCTTTGGCTACTCCAAGATTTGGAGAAAGTCATCCAACCCTTCCCAAATCTTAATTCACTTTCCAGTGTTGAACAATAATACCTCCTTCATTGGGTTGACATGAGGATTAAATTAGATAAAGCACAGAAAGTAATTAGCACTGGGTTAATGAGAGTGGGTGCTCAATAGCTGGTATATACACATGTACTCAAAGAACACACTTAGAAGGGAGTATGCAGGAAAAATGTCACTAAAACCAGGAAGTGTAAGTTGGGTCACTGTTCGAGGTGAACTTAAATTTCCTCCCCACAGTTCACCTCATGCAAGATCATTATTTCTAGGTCTGAATCATTCACTGAGTCATTTTGCCTTATCGTTTCTTTGGCTAACAGAGGCTGTTCAACTTCAATGCTGTAAATTAGTTACTATAATGCATATGTGTGTGCCCTCTCCAAGAATTTTTCAAAAGTTATAAACAGCACCTGGTATCATTTTTGGTTCTCATTTTAGGGATGGGAGAACTGAGACTTGAAGGTTAAGCGACTTTCCCTGTTAGTAAATGAGATAGGTGAATAGTGGTACAGCTTTATTTTTCATAAAAAGAAGTTGACATTGAAGAAAACCAGTCATGAGTCCAGGACAAAGGCCGAGTGAGCCAGAAAGGGGAACCACAACCCTATGTAATGAGACACGTTGCATTAGTGATTCATGCCTTGCTCATTGGCTCCAAACTAAACAGTATCAGGTGCTGAGGCTTATGCTCAGTTTAGAAAACATTGGTTTAAAACTATTGTGGAATTAGATCATGTTCCATCAGACCACTGGGGTTCCATCGCAGCCCCTCAAGAGGAGGACAGGTGGACATCCAGGCCTTGATTACTCTCACTCCCCCGCTCATCACACCCTCCAACCAAGGCAGCTCCACTTTCATCTGTTTTGTATTTTGTACAGTTATTTAAGAGCTTGTGCTTTAAGAAGAGTAGTACCCCTCCCAAAAAGAGGCTTTTGAACCCGTGTTCTAATCCAAATGTTTTAGAAGAAACTCCATAGCCATGAAACCTGAAAGTGCTCTGTAGGAATCTCTTCAGATGCCGGGGCCAGAGTTCCACAGCTTTGTTCCCCAAGGTTGTCTGGAACCTGGAGAGTTGATCTTTCACCACATGTGTAACTTCTCCTTTATGATTTGGAATGTTTCAGGGTCCCCAGGTCACTCCTGTGATTAGATAGTAAGAGAGCATTAGAAGCAAACAAAAGACTATGAGGAAGAGATAATTCATCAGAGGGCCAAGAAGAACATTACAGTTGCAGAATGTTTTTCTTCCAAAGTATAGGGTGTCCCCCCAAAATGTACACATACACTTTGAATAATTATAAAGGCAGTGTATTTCAAAAGTATTGCAAAATTCATTTTAACAGCTACCAGCTGTTAAAGATAGTTCAACCCTGTCTTCGTCTTCTACTCAAATCACATTTTTACAAAATTTGCAGGATTTTTTGGTCTGGGAATTTCTTAAGATGAAAATTCAAAGATCCAGATCTAGAAATTTGTGGTAAAGCTAGGGAGGATTTTTTTTTTTCTGATTAGGAAAAAACGTCCTAGTTAATACTGGCATTGTGTACAGAGTCATGAAGAAATGGAAAGAAGGATGTTTATTCCAGTTTACTTTCTGAGTAGGACCTGTGTTTGTTCAGAAATTAGGGCCCACGTTGAAAGCAAGCTGACACCTCCTAGCTGGAATGGGATAGCTCAACCAAGTGGCCAGCGAAGGGTAGAATCCAAGAGCGGCTGCAGAAAATGAGGTTGGCTCCCAACCCTGCCTGCTATTTTTAGAAAACTATTGTTTAATTATTTCCTTCTGCTAAGGTCTGACCTACACCAGCCCCCTCCAGCGAAGCTCAGAGTCCTCAGGCTCTCAGACTGGCTTCTTCCAGGCAGGTCATTTTGGGGATGCAAATTACAAGACCTCCCGCAGCTAGAGCACTCAGCTACACAATCACATTCTAATATGGCCAGTCCATTAAAACTCGGGTTTGGGGTATGGAAAGCATTGAAGGACAAAAGCCTTACATGGTCACTTGAGTTTCTGTGACATTTTTCCCCCCCAAGAAGCTCCAGTTCATTGAAATGCTTCCCCTTCATTCTCCTCAATACAGAGGATCATCCATTTATTCAATACCCATTTGCTGAGTGTCTACTATGTTTCAGGCATTATGCTTATACAGCAGCTAGGAGACCATTTCCCCCCATTTCATGACTAAATTAAATGAGATTTCAGAAGTCCCAAGTTATCTAACCACTAAATACAGCATGCTAAAAACATCTGGATGTGTTCTGCTCAATCACAGTGTTACCCCACATATGAACAAGAAAACTTCATTATAACTCCAACCCAGGTGGCACCAAAACGGTCTGGTGATTTTCATTTTGGCCGGTGCTAGACCAAAAATCCTAAGCTGCTTAATAGAGAACAGGACTGGCTTAGACCCAGAAAGAGGGTGGGGTGACCCGGGAAAGGCCAAACTCGGCAAGACTGAGAGGTTCAAGGTCAGACTGAGGCAGTCCCGAGAGAGACACTCCATTCTGGAGACACAGCAGGAGGTGGTTCAGTGTGGATAGATTACAAAACCAGTCTTAGTCAAGACTCTCTGGTAACAAGGAAGAAAATTTTCTTAACTAGCTGAAGCAAGAAAGATAATTTACTGGAAGAACAGTGTCTCATGGAACCCTGGGGCCAGAAATGCATCTGGGCCTCATGAAAGGCTTCAACCAGAAAACGGAAGTCAGGAATCGAGTTACTGTCTATATCTAGAAGTTCCACATAGTCACTCATATTTCTGTTTCTGTATCTCTGCTCCTAAACTCCGTACCCCATTCCAGGGGGGGGGGGGGGGGTCTGTTTCTCTCCGTATCTCTGCTCCTAAACTCCATACCCCATTCCAGTAGGGGGAGAGAGGGGATTCTCCACAGCAAGCAGTTCTCTGCGACACCAGCTGGGTGTCCTACAACTCAACTCGATTCTGACAATCTCTACCCAAGGAGAGCGTCAGACTCCACAGGGTGAGGGCTTAGTCCCACAAAACTGCCCTCCACTTCAGACACCAATCACTCTCATGGTCCAAATTCAGCTAACCAGAGTCTCTGGCTGTAATTCCAAATCCTTGAAAAATATTAATATGAATCTGCTCCAGTCACTGAGCAATTCAAAGAGGGCGTGCTGGCCACGCCTCATACCACCAGGCATGGAGAAGGTAGTTTTCTATTTTCCTTCCACACTCTCACCTTCACCCACCTCCACCATCTAATTCAACAGGAACAGGATCCCAAGTGGGTGTGGGAAGGTGGGCCCCCCAGGAAACCAGCAGGGTTTTCTCGGGTAACGCCATCCCACAATAATGTCCCCTCAGCTGCTTAGTGCCAGAGGCCAGGACTCATGAGGGACATATGCTGAATAACTTCCAGGGACTTTGTGTGACTGCAGTGTCCTTCTGGCTCAGGAATATGCGAGAACAGGTGGGGAGATAGCCCACAAGAGACTGTTTCCAAACTGAGGTCCCCCCTTTTTTTTTAAGAAGAGCACGTTTCCCCAGAAGGCAGGTTTCATGTCACAAATACAAATGTCTGTTGGTAGCATCTTAGCAGCTGTATTGACTGAGTCTGCATGGCTGAGCAGGGACATCTTTGGATGCCCACCATGTCCTATTTGGCAACCACGTTGGAAGTCTCAGCTGTTTAGATAAGGCTGATAATTCCATAGACCTTTTCTCAGAGCTGGGTGGTGAAGCTCCCACCAGAAGCTCAGTTCACAGTTCTCTGTCCCATTACCTGCAGACAGAAGCAGTGCTGCTCCCCTCTCCCCCAGCCCCCCCCCCCAGGACTAGAAACCCACAGCCTGGTGACAGCAAGATTCAGGAGAACTGAGTTCCGGTGCCAGTCACCCCACTGCCAAACTGCATCCTCAGAAAAGAGATTTCTCCTTACTGTGCCTCCTTTGCCCCATCTGTGACATGGGATGATACCCATCCTTTCCCCGACTGACCAGGGTAATGTGAGAAAAGAGAGAGCGATGTCAAGTGCTCATTTCTCAACCTTCCTGTTCCATTCGATCCTTCCCCATTCAGTCATTGATGGGCCCACACAGCTCCTGGTTCGAGATGTCTCCGACACGGTGGCCTTCGTGGAGTGGATCCCCCCTCGAGCCCGAGTGGACTTCATTCTCCTGAAGTACGGCTTGGTGGGCGGGGACGGCGGGAAGACCACCTTCCGGCTGCAGCCTCCCCTGAGCCAGTACTCAGTCCAGGCCCTGCGGCCGGGCTCCCGCTACCAGGTGTGGGTGAGCGCCGTCCGCGGGACCAACGAGAGCGAGGCCTCCACCACCCAGTTCACTACAGGTGAGGCTGTGGAGGGGCTTGAGCAGGGAGATGGGGGGAGCCAGCTGGTGGTGTCCTCGTGGCAAAAGGGGTATTCGGGGAGTGAGAGGACGTGTGCTGGGGCATCCGCGTCACCGCAGACATTGCAAGATGGAAATGAGAGGTTTCTGGGGCCCCTGGTGACGCTCTCACCAGGAGAGAGACGCGGTGCACCCATTGTGTGAGCATGTTTCTTATCCCACCTGTTACCAGACAGACCCATGACCTGCTATAAGTATCATCCCACGGTCTCAGCTTTCTCATTTGTAAAATGAAAACTTGTCCTGAAGACATTTACACATCCATATTACCAGCCCAAATGGCAGTTTGGAGAGGGTTCAGGAAAGGGACCCCTCTATGGCTGTTTGCAGAAATCATAATAATTCTGTAAGTCCATCCTGACTGTAGTACCATGGTGGCACCCCCTGGATTTGTGCAAAGCCCCACCTGTCCCACTGGAGGCCGCCTGAGAACCCCGAGACTCACTGCCATTCGTAGGCATGATCTCAAAGACTAAGGGGACTCATGGCTCCCACAGACAGCAGGCTGAATAAAGCCCTGCAGTGTCACTGGTCTTGTTATGATGCCCAGCCCCCACTTCCCAAGGCTGTCGGGGCTCTTAAAGAGCTTCACCAACAGTCGAGAAAGGCCAGAGCTCAGGGAGACCTGCTCCCTGACTCTCGGAGCCCAGGGCCGGCCAGCTCGCGGGCAAACAGGACAGGCCCCATTCAAAGACAGGCTTCCCGGCACTCTGGCTGGGCCTGCAGGGACCTGTGATTACATAGTGCGTCTCTGTCTAACTTAGATTCCCAGTCTCTGTCTCTCTGCCCTGGGGAGGTCACACATCAAGGAAGGTCTCTGCCAACTCTACGCTGTCCCAGGGATCGAGGGAAACGGCTCACATCTGTGAGATCGCAGAACCAGCACCTCTGACAGGTCAACCACAGGGAGCATCGCTCACTCAGGCACCTGCCTGGGCCTGTGGCTAAGAGCCAACTATATACCTGGGTACCGTAAGCCAGTTGAGGGGCTCCATGGACGTTCCATAAATAGCACCCCTACCCTCCACCTATGTTCAACAAGGCAAAGAGTAAGGCAGATGGAGGCTGAAATATCCCCTGGGTTGGAGCTTAGTGTTAGAGTCAGCCGGGCTTGCAAACTGACGCCCCTGAGGACTAGGGCAAGTTCCCCTTGGGACAGAAGTTGGGGTGCTACTCAAGTTTGGACATACAGCACAGAGGAACAAGCAGAGGCCTGACTCCCCAGGAATAGCGGCTCCCACAAGAGAGAGGACCAGAAGGGCCGCTCCCAGGTCCTGCAGCAAAACTCACCAGCGAGCTAAGTCTGTCCTCTCCAGCAAGAAAGACCGAGGCCGGGGTCTTATCACTGGGCTCCCCTGATGAAAAGGAGCAGGTGTGGACATTGCTGACATGCGAAGGCAGGGTCTGCTTCTGAAGGAGACCCTCTGGGGTTTCCCCTCCAGCCCCCGGCCTGGATTCCACCCCACCCGGGGATGCCGGTCAGATTTGCTACTGAGCACACGGAGGCAGCCCCGAACTGCTAAGCCGCACGTGAGGGACAGCCTCACACAGTGGCCCTTCGTGGTGAATTCAAGGTCAGCCTTTCCTGCCCCCCATCCCACACTCCCACACCACCACCTGCTTAGGTTGTGGGGTCTCCTGTGGGCCACAGTCCTGCCTTTTTAAAATTTTAAATAGTTTTTGTTTGAAAAGCGGTTTCTTTGTGCTTTGCTCGGATAAGGAGTTTGAGAAGGCATAAAGGGGATGAGAGCCCTTGAGCAGCAGATGAAAAGCCAGTGCTTGATGTTTAGGTTGACAAGATGGAGGCAGGATTGGCTGGTGGCCCAGAAAAATTCCAATCAAGACAATTACATGCTGCCTCCCGGAAGCTCCCCCTGAGTTTCGGTTCATTGCTGCGTGATTTTCTGTTTCGGGTTGCCTGGCGGATTGGCAGCTGTTAGGCGGCTGCCTTCACAATGCGGCCTCAGCCTGCACCTCCAGCCTGCCCCTCTCTGCCCCAGGGGGTGCAGGGGTTTGGGAGATGTGAGCAGCTCTGCAGACAAGCCCTCCAGGCCGGGGGTTGGCAGGTGCAGGTTGAATGATGAGAGTGCCTGGACCCTCGCGGTAGGGCCCTCAGTCATTTCAGAACTCCGCTTAAATTCAAATTAGCCAAAGTGCTTTTCCAGGTGATGGCTTCAACTCCAGGCGTGCACTAATTGCACAGACAATTAAAACGGAGATTTGCTTCCTGTGTGGTGAGTGGGATGGATATTTGCCTGGGTCTTAGAGCTGCTCAGAAAAAGCAAAGAGTTCTGATGGACACTCACCGAGGCCAGTGGTGAGAGACAGCCAGCACGAGGAAGCCCAGGGGCCCGTCTCTGGACCCTCCCTGCCCCACCATAGCTCTGGCTCTAGTTTCAGGGAATTCCTGGGACCCTTTCTGCCCTGGGACCCTTCTCTCTGAACACATCCCTCAAGGTACTGAATGCAGCCACCATGGCATTTGGCCAACCAGAGGCTACTGCTTTAACCTGAATGTCCAGACCCCTCTTGGACGCTGTTATGAGTTGAATTGCGTCCCCTACAGAGACGTGGACGTCCTGACCCTCAGTCCCTGTGTATGTGACCTTATTTGGATGATCAAATAAGACAAGGTCATTAGGATGGGCATTATTCCAAAATGACTTTGTCCTTCTGAAAAGGGGGAATTTGGACATGGACACGCACACAGGGAGAAAGAGAATGCCACATGAAGAGGAAGGCGGGGACTGGGGTGATTCTCTACCAGCCAAGGGATGCCAAAGGCTGCCAGCTGACCAGCAGAGAAGCATGGAACAGATTCTCCCCACAGTCCTCAGAAGGAAGCCACCCTGCCAACACCTCTCTCAGACTTCTAGTCCCTGGAACAATGCATTTCCGTTGTTTCAGCCCTAGGCAACTAACACAAAGGCTCAGGTCACAACAGTCAGAGCCACGACCTGTTCCACAGTGACTGCAGGCTGGGATTCTCTTACAGATTCAATCTGGGTGGCACCTGCCACCCAGCCGGGACCAGCTGCCTTCAGGCGAAGCTGTTCATTTCCCTGAACCACCGCATCCCAAGCATCCTTCAGAGCCCCACAGCTGAAATATTTAACAAGACTTTTCCAATGGCTTTAAGGGAACAGACAAGACAGAACTGCTGACACTCATTCAGTCACTTCACATGCACTCACTGAACACCTGCTAGGTGCCAGGCACTGTCCTACGCACCAAGGCTACAGAATAAGCAATATAGACACGATCCCAGTTGTCATGAGTTGCATTCCGGTGGGGAAGCTGCACAAGGAAGAAAAGAAACACACGGGGCTGTTTCAGTCTTGCGTGTAATGCTGAGGAGTGAACGGATGACAGAGAGCAGCTCAGAAACATCTCTCCCAGGAGGCAAGGTTTCAATCAAGACCTATGGGACTCAAGCCAAGTGAGTATCCAGGAGGAGCATTCCAGGCAAAAGTCGCAGCCAGTGCAAAGGCCCTGATGTGGCAATAGTTTGACCTCTTCTGGAATCATGGATGTTGGAAATGTCTGGTCCCCTCAGAGAAAACACTGCCCCCTATTCACAGGGCACGGGCCTTAAGGCAAAACAAACACACACACACACACAATCAGAAAACAAAAACCATAGTTTCCAAGGTCTGGGATTTTTGAAGAGTAAGTACAGGACTCAGCCTGAACCCTAAGCCTATTTTTCACTGTAGTCCCCAAGCCCAGGCCAGTCTCTCACCCTACCCTCTCCAAGGTGTGAGACTGAGTGTCATGCAGTGCAGGGTTGTCCTCCCACATGCCCCTCAGTCCAAGCTCCTCTCTCTACCCAAACGCTGGAGAAGTAACACATAGCACGTCGAGCAGGCACAGTCTCCGGATGCTAAAGGCACACCGAGCAAGAAAACATTTCTCAGAAAATGAAGCTTCAGAGACATAAATCTGCCCAAAGACTCACCCAGTTCACATCACTAAATGGAACACTCATCGCCCTGAACCAGCTGCTCGCAGATGGAGTCACACACCTGTCTTCCCCAGGAACAGCTAGGGGACCCTTGCCTGGCATTTGCAAATGAAAGCAGTCTACACCAGGTTTCCTCAGAACAAACAGCTGGTCCACTCCAAAGTTCAATCTCAGTCTCAATGACAGGACCTCTTTAGAACTTTTTAGGTGGCAGTTTTTCCTGCCAGCGCCTGTTACCTTGTTATGCTACAAGGTGTCTGTGTTCTTCCTGCCAAAATGAACCTGAGATGACCAGTCCTGGGAGAGAGGATCAGCCCCCAGGATTGTGGGAGAGACCCCAATGGCGGTATTCTCTTCGTGGCATTGGAATTATTGGACCCCAGAGAGCAAGCATTGGGGGCACTCAGGAAGAGCTTCGGAGGCAATGGGAAGTCCACCCCGGGCTTGGGCACCTGTTTTTCTACCAGGCACCATGCCACGCACATCATTTGCATTGTCTAACCTGTACAACAACCTAATAGGTGGGTATTATTAGCCTATTTTACAGACATGGCTTCAAGGCCCAGGACGGTGACAGGACTTGCGCATGGTCCCATTACTGTAAGAGGCAGAGCTGGGGCTCAAACAGAGGCCTGAGTCCAAAGCCCACATCCTTTCTACCATATCATGTGAAACAGAGGGTTTTTTTGTATTATTAGTAATTCTTCATATTTTTCCATACGAACAACTATCAACCTACTTTTGCCCACCCCTGTATAGAGAATTTTCTAACCTGCAAACTTTTTGCAGTGCCTGGGCAGGTAAACCAGGGAAGACAGCACAGTGGTCAGATTTGATATTACTCTAGTCCATCTCAGTCACTTGGACCCAGTTTTTCCTGCCACCTCGTTCCAGGTGTCTCTGACGTTCTCCTACCAGGGTTATCCTTGCTTAGTTTCAAGCTTATGATACAAACTGGTTCAGTGTAGATTTCTAGAACACTGCTGGAAATGCCAAATGTAAAAGGGGGAAGAGTCAAGTGTGCTGATCTCTCACTCCTAAGTAAAGCTCTCCACACTCCCTGCAAATCTGTCCTGGCCAACGGGGCCAAGGGGCAGCCTGGGGTCACTCACGTGAGGCAGATCATCAGGAGGTGTGGGCTGTCACCACAACGCTCGTTCATGTTCAAGATGCATGGCAAATGCACCTTATCCCCTGTGACCTGGGTGATGTCTGACTTTTTAGAGATTGATGCCCCCAAGAACCTGCGGGTTGGCTCCCGCACAGCGACCAGCCTGGACCTCGAGTGGGACAACAGTGAGGCCGAAGTTCGGGAGTACAAGGTTGTGTACAGCACCCTGGCGGGTGAGCAGTACCATGAGCTGCTGGTCCCCAAGAGCATTGGTCCAACCAGCAGAGCCACCCTCACCGGTGAGTGAGCCCCAAGTCTGCACCCTCACAGCTCTCTCCCCAGCCACCTACCCCACATCCAAGCCTCAGCCAGATGCCATTGATTTAGTCTCTTCAGTACCTATCACATCGTGTATGTCTCCTGCTGTCCACTGCATGGCATCGCCTGGCCTAACCTCCTGCCACATCCTAGCTTGCATTTCTGATTATGCCATCCCATGTGCATACATTTCAGGGACTCCCATTGCTCTCAGGATAAACCCCAAACCTTAGCAGAGCCCACATGGCCCTGACTGTTTTTCCGGCCATCTTCTCCAGTCTTCCCTCCCTCCCACATCCCCTGGTGCTCCCTGGGATCCAGCTCCGCAGGTATGCTTCTTTCCATTCCTCAAACACCTTTCCCTCCTGCCGCACAGCTTACCTGCTGTTCCTGCTGCCCACCACCCTCTTCACTGAGTTACGTCTGCTTCCCACTCAGCTCTCAGTTCACTTGTCACTTCTTGGGGATCCTGCCTGGTTCCCAGGTGAGGTCAGGTCCTCTGTCCTGCAGCCTCATCTCCCTGGTTACCACTCACCTCCCAGCACCCCTCAGTTTGTCTTCGCACACTTGTGGTGTGATGTTTCAGTTGTCAGTGTCCACCCTCAATGAAAGCTTTGTGGAAGGTAGACCATGCTTGTTTCTGCTCCTCATTGGCTCCCAATGTCCAGCATAGCGTCTAGCACTTATTAGGTTCTAGATAAGCGATAGATGGAGGGATGAGTGAGTGAATGAATGAAACTGTAAATGTTCACTGTGACTGGGACATAGACCACATGAGGCCAGTGATAAGGTGAGAGCCTAGTCAGGCTGTATACACCCTACACAGAGTGAGTGGGAGTCACTGAGGGATTTGAATTAGGTGATGTGAGGCCTAGATTTGTGCAGCTGCAACGTGGAGAAAAGATGAGGGGGGCAAGGCCAGAGGCAGAGATTGGTCACAAGGCTGTGCTGGAGTCAAAGGGAGAGATGACGGTGGTGTGGACCAAGACGATGCCCAAGGTCAGCTTGACACCTGGCTGGGGAGCATTCCCTGTCCCCATGGGGATAAGGGCCCAGCCAGAGCTCCTCCTAGGGCTTCAAACACACCCATCCAAGAAGATAAGCCTGATGGGCTTCACTGAAAAGTAGGTGACGAGAAGACAGGAATGCGGGGCACATTTTATATGGAGACTGTGCAGAGCAGCCATGGACCAGGGCTGCCAACACGCTTGCACAGAGATTCTGTTTAGCTGTGTCTTGGCTTCCTACAGAAGCATTTGCCATCTTAGAAGACAAGGGAGACGTAGCAAAGTGCGTACAGTAAACAAGGGCAATGTAATCAAAGCCATTTTCCTCCTAAACAAATCCCAGACCGCCTTGCCAAGTGAGGCCAGTTAAAGTAAATATAATAAATGCTCTTTCCAGGCAGACGCACTCCTGAAAACACAGCCAGGAGATGGAAGGATATGCTGACCAAGCAGGTTAATGGGAGTGAATTAGATGCAGCAGGAACAGACCAGCTGGCGGAAGGGCCTTTACGGAGAGCTGGAGACATTCACAAAAATTAAGCTAAGCCGAAAAGCTGAAATGATGCAGGAGGGGACTGATTCTAAGCACAGCCCATCCCTGCCTAGCGCCTCGGGCTGATTTGGCAATTAGCAGTTTCCAAGGATGATGGCTAGTTGTTTGGATGGCAGATACACCATAAAATCATGAGAGAGACAGAGAAGAGCCCAGTCAAGTCGTAGTCATTATTTCTCTCTACCGGGTAGGGGGGGGATTCTACCTTCATTGATCATCTATGTTATTCCAGACACTTTCATGTAGTTACAGCTCATTTCATCTTCAGAACACCTCATGAGGAATGTTAGCATCCCCATTTTATGGATGTGGAAACTGAGGCTCAGGGCATTTGGAAACATGCCCAAGTTCACAAAGCTAGCAAGGGGGATGGCTGTGACTCAAAGGCAGCTCTGTGTCCTAGTCAGAGGCCTCCTTTCCATGCTACTCCTGCTGAAGAAGTAGAATAGAAGGGACAGTCAGCATGTCAATGCTGCAGACTTGTAAGGGAAGGAAAAATTATTATCGTGGAGCGGGCTTGGAGAGGTCCATTTTTTTATTAGTGTTGGGCTGATGAAATTAACCTACAAATATATATTACTCATAATTATCCCAGGGAGTTCACTGCTGGGGAGATTTATAAAGGCAAATGGGTCTATGTGACTTACGAAGAGTTTATAGGCACATAAGGAAATTGAGTATGTCTGTACTTGCTGAGATGCAAATTACCAGGAATGTTGGTTCTCCCTCGCCGGCTTCTGTATGCCTCTCTAAGAAATTGTAGTTCATAATAGTATCCTTGACCATTAGACACTCAAAAGTTCCCCTTCGATTTTTACCCCTCCTTCCTTCCCTCCCTTTCTTCATTATTTTTCTAGATGGCCTATTGCATGCAGCTCAGTGCTTGGCATAGTATAGGTGCTCAAGAAGGAATTGGTTTCCTTCTTCAGTAGATTTTAAAAATCTCATTAAGGGCAAGGATGATGTCCATTCAGCTCACCCTGGTATTCCCAGCTCACAGCCTTGTGCCTGACACACAGGAGCCTCTGAATAATGTCTGGCAAGTGAGTGCTCCATGTGTCCTAGGAGTTCAGAGAAGGATAGGTATGCAGGGAGGGAGCTGAGAACAGCATCACCCTCCAAGCTGAACAAAGGAGGTTCTATGAGAGATGGAGCCCGTCAGCTTCCCACCAGGCGAATTTTCTGCGCTATTGTTAAGAAAGGGAACGGAGTCATTTCTAGGCTCCCACTTCCAGGAGCTGGATAGGGAGATAAAGGGAGCACTGACAGAGAGAGCCATGAGATCTCAATAATTTGAGAAGCCCCTCGGAGCCCTCCGAGTGCGGACGTATAAATGTACTGGATACGCTTCAGATACGCATTTTCTTCTCAGGCAGAACTGCATTTTACCTGCTGGCAAAGAGCAAGGATCACTTGTAGCCCAGGAAGAAAGCTGCCAAACATGAAAGGAAAGCAGCAGGCAGGAAGGTATAAAGCGAGCCCCTCTTCCCTGCTCCCCAGACAAAAGGCCTGGGAAGGGAGCACTTGAAATTCTGCTCCACGGTTTTCTGGAAGAAGATGATTCTGTTGTAAATTATTGAACATTTCATTTAAGCTTCATAAATAAGAAACTTGGATGAAAACATTGCATGTTAGATCCGCTTGGCAACATGTAATTTCTGTCTTACTCCCTCGATCTGTCACCCTTCATCTACGCAGGAGAATTTCTACTTCATTATAGGCAATTGAAGGTCTCAATCAGTTGCCTGGGAAAAGTAGTTTATGTCCCAAAGGTAATCTAATTTCTCCAACCAAGGATGTACCTGGAACTCGTGATGGAGATAAATGTATACTTTGGACAGATCTGGGGCATCGCAATCACCCCATCAATATAGCGACAGGTGTTCAGCACTGCCAGGGGCCAGTGCCTCACTGACACCCGGACTCCCCAAATCACTGGTTTCATCAGCACCATCAGGCTAAGCCTCAGCAAGCCAACAACAGGTGTGCAGAGGACCAACCTGTACCTGCCTGGGGAACATACAGAAAGGACTCAGAATCCAGGGATAGTTCTCTGAGCAAGGTAGTAAGAATATTGGCCACTGTGGCGACGAGCCAGGCACTGTGCTTGGTCCATGTCATCTTCGCGGTGAGCCTCTGAGATAGATACTGCTGTTCATCCCCTTCTACAGAAACTGGCGCTCAAAGACGTCAAGGAATCAAAGTAACCCAGGTAGAAGATTGCAAAGCCTGAATATTAGTGGAAGTTTGGCAGACCTCAAACTCTGTCCAACCTCAACGTTCACCTTCACTAGTGTTGACACTTCCAAGAAAGAACTAAGGGTTAGGAAATGAGGGGCTGGTTTGAGAAAAGGAAACGGTTGATGCCAATGTATTCCTGCAGGCAAGCTGCTAGGCAAGGCCTGGTAGATTCTGCTCCACTCAGGCATGAGGGACTTATTGTTTAGCCTGCACTAAAGCCACACTGGGGTGGAGGGTGCAGACCCTCTGACTACCCTGCAGCACTCCCCTTCACTAAACCAGGCCATTTATTAAAGAAACATTGCCCCATGCCTTTCCTCTCAGAATCATTCCTGATACGTCAGGGATCCTGACGGGGTCACAGCTGCTCTGGGAAGGGGTGGGACATTTCAGTCCCCCTAAAAGCCTGAACCCCGAGACCAGAAGCCTGAGGTCTTCTCCAGCTGGCCACAGACTGGCAAAGAGTAATAGTTTTTTTTATATAAAAAGATGGTTTGAATAGTGTCCCAACAAAAATGCATGTCCCATTGGAACCTATAAATGTGACCTTATTTGAAAATAGGGTCTTTACAGATGAAATCAAGTTAAGATGAGGTCATGATGGATTAAGGTAAGCCCTGTATCCAATTTAGGATGTGATTAAGTTAAGGCTCTTTGGATGAGGAGCGTATCTTGTACCATGCAGATGGGTCCGGTGTCATCACAAGGGTCCTCATAAGAGGGGTAGGGGTGATCAGAGTCAGAGTAGATGATGTGACCATGGAAGAAGAGGTCAGAGAGAGAAATAGATCAGAAGATGCTCTGCTGCTGGAGGGGTGGGCACAGCCAAGGGATGCAGGCAGCCTCTAGAAGACGAAAAAGGCAAAGAAATGGATTCTCCCCTAGAGCCACCACAAGGAACGAAGGCCTACTGAAGCATTTTAGACTTCAGACCTCATGAACTGTAAAACAGTAGACTTGTATTGTTCTGAGCCACTTGGTTGTGGCAATTTGTTAGAAGAGCAATGGGAAATTAATATACCAGTCAAACCAGTTAGGCTGAAAATCAATGTGGGAGAGAACAGACACCCCAGATGATTCCAGATGTCCTGGGAGGCTCCCCAGTGATCCTTCATATTGAACCATCAGAGAAGTTTACACCCTGTAGTTGTACAGTTTTTGCATTTTTCTGCATTTTCCCAGAGTCCCCCAGAGATCATCTTAAAATTGGATCCTTATGCTGGGGCCTATGTTATCAACCTTGGTAGGGAATCCACAGCAGCAGGGCCCCTGTGTGACCTCACATTAAAGGCCTGACAGACAGCCCCATGCTCAGACAGAAAGACCACCCACTGTCACTCTCTAAAAGAGACCCAGGAATCCCCACATGGCCTCAGTCACTATCTACAAAAAGTGCAGCTTGGTCCTCATGTACAACATCCAAGAAATACTGTAAAGGCCTATGTCCACACAGTCCCTCTAGAGTACATACTCCCCCAATCCACAATTTAAGCAAGAAATCCACCCACCAGTATAGTCAACCTGAGACTGTAAGTACCATGGAGAGACCTTCCACAGGAGAACACACTTCTGAAGGTCACTGACAAGGGGAGCCTGCCTGCCTGCCTTCCCAAGGAGACCAACAGCAAGAAGGAAGCTCTGCATTGACCACTTAGCTCATCCTATTGACTTGGTATGGATTTCTTCAGTGGTGAAATTGGGATTTCCTAATAGGTAAAACTAGGGAGAGACTTAGACAAGACTAAACACAAGCTCTGAACAGGAATCTAAGATCATATGCTTCCTTCTTTTTCAGCCTTCCTTCCCACCCTTGACATACACACAGAATAATGTTTGTTTCTGCATCTACTGATAGATCTGGTACCGGGCACTGAGTATGGAGTTGGAATATCTGCTGTCATGAGCTCACAGCAAAGCATACCAGCCACCATGAATGCCAGGACCGGTGAGTAGGGGAGTTGGTGCATAATAAGACCAGGATACCCTGTAATCCCAGGGAGCCACAGAGGCTTGTCCTAGCAAGGACTGGTCAAAAAGAGATGCTTCCGGTTAGCAGGTCCCTGGGCAACAGCTTTCAGCCTGGGAACAACATCCTCCTGCAGTTCTTTGATTCCCTGTGTCTAACCCCTGTCATCTGACATCCAGGATGGAGTCCTGCCCTCTTCCCCATAGATCTGTGTATGGTCCTGCATGGTCTTAAGGGCTGTCCAGAGCTTTTCAGGGCAGAGGTGGAAAATCCTAAATAAGTTGGCACCACAGCAGGTCATATTTCTTCTGGACCACCATCCCACAGCAGGTAGAATGTGGTGTCCCTTAATGTACCACAGAAGTCCTCAGAAAAGCAAGAGGGGTGAATGTCTAGATTTGGAAACAACCCATGAAATCTAAGGGTAATGGAAAAGTCCACTTGAGACCCTTACTACTCTGGATCCAGTAGTTTTATTTCCAAGTCCCTGGTAAATTTCAAAGTCACTCTAGTACCTTAGATATAAGCTCTGGGTTGAGCATCGACAACCTCTCTAGAGAACCATGTGGACATGGGTCCCCAGGAGGCCTCAGATCTAGTTGCCTGCACACCCATGGCCACCTCAGCCAAAATGGCCTCAGGAACAGAGGTGGCTACTGTTTCCAGGAGTGGCACAGCCCTATCTGTAGTTCCTGTTTTGCCCTGATTGACTTACTGAGAAAGGCTGGGAGACGATGAATTTGAAGAGCTTGAAATTAGCAATCAGCTAATAACACCTTTCTGTAGAGTGCCCATCTGTTTGCCAAGCCCCCAGCCACCTTTCAAAGGAAAGGTGCTTAACGAAATGTGAGCTAAGTGTCAGCAATGACAAGCTGGTCCTCATGGTCAGCAGTCTGCTGATTGTTTAGAATTCCACAGCGGGATGGGGGATGATTCCAATAAATACTGGCCCTCCTGTGGAACCTGTAACATAGGCTCCTTATGTTTATCCTCAGAACTTGACAATCCTCGAGACCTCATGGTGACAGCCTCCTCGGAGACTTCCATCTCCCTCATCTGGACCAAGGCCAGCGGCCCCATTGACCACTACCGAATTACCTTTACCCCATCCTCTGGGATCGCCTCGGAAGTCACTGTGCCCAAGGACAGGAGCTCGTACACACTGACCAATCTAGAGCCTGGGGCAGAGTACATCATTTCAATCACCGCTGAGAGGGGTCGGCAGCAAAGCTTGGAGTCCACTGTGGATGCCTTCACAGGTACCAGGGTGGCAGCAACCCAGCTGCATTCAGGCATCCACGGGTTTTAGTGTGAGCAGGTCACCCAGGCAACCCACTCTTCTAGTGCCCCATTTCATTTAGAAGAAGGAGGAATGTAGGCAGAGAAAGAACAGATAGAGGGGAAACTAATAAATCATCAAGAGAGAGTGGTTGGAAGTAAAGGGGAGAGAGGAACAAAGCCACCTACATGCCTGCAAATTTGTGCCTGATTTCATAGCCCAGACAGAGCAGCTGATTCTGTCCCTCTTTCCCCACCTGCACTAAGTCAGTGGGCATTCAGAAGACCCATGATATCATGTGAAATTCCTTCCAGGATACAGGTTTTAAATCCTGGATCTTATTATGAATAACTCACATAGGTAATGCTGGTCTACCCTCCTGAGGGTGTTCATTTTTCAGTATATGGCTTGGAGAAAGGAAAGTGGACAGGATCGGAGTATGCGGAGGTGGAACCTCTTGCTCGGCTGGGGAAGATGTGGTCCTTATTAACAGGGAAAGCAGATCCCTTTGGTCAGATGGCTCCTTTAGCCAGGTTGACCCCCACCTCACGTGTGGTTCAGAACCGTCCATCTCTCTGCTTTGCAGGCTTCCGCCCCATCTCGCATTTGCACTTTTCTCACGTGACCTCCTCCAGCGTGAACATCACCTGGAGTGACCCATCCCCTCCGGCAGACAGACTCATCCTGAACTACAGCCCCCGGGATGAAGAGGAAGAGATGATGGAGGTCTCCCTGGATGCCACCAAGAGGCATGCTGTCCTGATGGGCCTGCAGCCGGCCACCGAGTACATCGTGAACCTGGTGGCAGTCCACGGCACTGTGACCTCAGAGCCCATCGTGGGCTCCATCACCACAGGTGAGGCTGGAGGACTTGACAGAAGGTGGTGAAGGTGTTCCCACAATAGCCTTTGACAAGTCAATGAAATTTACAAAGTGAGACACCCAAGGAGTAGGAGACTGCTTCATTTGGCTAAAGTGAGTCTGTAGGCTGTTGTAGAAAAGCCACTTACTCTACAGTTGCATAAAATGCATACGATGGAAAACTCCCATTTAGAAGGTAGGATGGGCCCAATGTCTTGAAGAGGCCAAGGCTGAAATGGTTGGTCCAGAGGTCCTCCCAGTAGCAGCCTAGGAGAAATCCTGGAGAGAGCTAGTCTCCAAGAGAAAACCCTTCTACAGTAAGGAGATACCTGTTTCTATCCTGAAGAGCCATCTCTTGACTGCTCACTGATACAAATCAGATGGGACTAGCATTCAACCATGTAGGGCCTTGATACTCAGAGAATGGGGTCGATTTGCCTGTTGTTTGGAAAACACAAGCACTTTGAGATGGATTGGTTCATTCTCATCTCATCATTCCCAAATACGAGTGTGCCCATGGGCAAGGACATGTATGCTGGGTAGTCTGCTACATGCTGACAAGAACTCACAACTGGACAAGTGGATTCAACACACCTGTTTTCAATCCTGTGATATCCAGCAGTCAAATAATAATAAAATGCCAGTAAAAATGAAATATAGTTTAGGAAAGTGGATTTGTTCTGGACTTGTGCTCTGAAATCCCTCTCCAGTCAAGAGGCAGTTTTTCCATATCGAACTGAAAGTAGCTGCTAAAAATAAAGGCTAGAGATGGACAGAGCTGGGTTTGCCCAAGAGAAAATGGCCATGTTACTCCTAGTTCAAAACAAAACATACAAACTTACAGGAAACTTCCCGGTTGGCTTGCAGGTAGGTAACAGTTGCTGCACAGGCACAGACCTTGCCATCTTGACTCTGTTATTAAGATACCCTCCACGAATGTGGCTTGGGCCATACCTATGAGGCTACAGTGACACTTCAGCCTGACCATGGTGTTAAGGGTGCCGTAGCACATAGGAAGCTCTGGGACACCTTTAGCTCTTGGTCCACATAAAACCAGGGATAGGAATTACTTTTTCACACTGTGCTTTCTGTCTTTTCCCACAACCACTGGCTTCCTTATAGGCATTGACCCCCCGAAAGACATCACAATTAGCAATGTGACCAAGGACTCAGTTGTGGTCTCCTGGAGCCCTCCTGTCGCGTCTTTTGATTACTACCGAGTATCGTATCGGCCAACACAAGGTAATCAAGTTATTCGATTTCTCAGAGATGAATGGGGTTTGGAGCTGGGTGAAGGTTGTTATGGGAGAAGGAGAATATCCCAGAGGCTATCACCCCTCCTCTCTGTGGCATGTTGCATCAGAATGGGAGTGGATGGGTAAGGAGCAGCCGAGGAATCCTGCACTCAGAACTCCTCTCATAAAAGGCTTGATTGCATTCCCCTAGAAAGCAGGCCCCTCACCAGCAGAGGTAACTGGTCAGTTACCTAAGCAGTGTGGTGAGGCACAAAGACCCTGGTCACATGCACGTTCCTGAGAGAGTGACGTCTGAGACTAGAGCCCTGGGGGATGCCTGAAGACACAGCAGAACCAGACGGAGGCTTGGAGGGAACCGCGGTGACAGTGTCCCTATTTCTGCCACTCCAGCCAAGTTATAAGTCAGAGGAAGTTGGCCCAGACCTCGCCTGCATCCTGCCAGTTCTTATTGGTGCATGTGGCACTGGTGGCAGATACAGTCACTTCCTGTGAGGGGTTGGGGTAGTTTTTCAGGCTACTGTGTCTCTGGTCTGTGTGAACTACTCTTTGCAGCCAGACCCTCTATACTACCTTTAAAAAGACCAGCATGCTAGAAAACCACCTGATAAATACTTCTTTTTCCTGTACTCCGAGGAGCCTATAAAATGAGGGGGTGGAGCCAGCATGCAAGGTCTCCAAGTTCCAACACTCCCAGTCCATGAACCCTCTCTTCCCTCCCCACTGAATGCTGAGCCTTGCACCCATCCGCACCTCCTGACCAAGTGCTCCTATGTAGTCTGTACCATGAGCTGTGATTCCACCAAACCTTAACAGTGGCTTCTGCTCTTCCTTAGTGGGGCGGCTGGACAGCTCAGTGGTGCCCAACACTGTGACAGAATTCACCATCTCCAAGCTGAACCCAGCTACCGAATATGAAATCAGCCTTAACAGCGTGCGGGGCAGAGAGGAGAGTGAGCGTGTCTGCACTCTCGTGCACACAGGTAGGTGTGTCTGCACTCTCGTGCACACAGGCGGGTGTGGGCCAAGTCAGAACCCTGGCTGAGGACCTGCCACAAAGAGAAGAGGCAAAGAGTGAAGGGGTTCTGGCTGATCCAGAAGGCACTGGTGTGGGCCCGGAGGCTCCATTCCCGGGCGCCCTCTGACTCACTGCATCACGCAAAGCAACTTGTACCTTCTCTCTCCCGTGGTAGTCCCCCCTCCTCTTCACCCTTAGGGGTCGTGCTGGTCTAGGACAGGGGTTTTCATGGAACTTCTGATCTGAAATGTCACCTTTCAAAGACCCATGATGACAGTGAATTTCAGAACAGACCTCTGAATCATCCCATTTAATTTTTTAAACTGCTCAGAGAAGGAAGAGGTTGTTATTCCAGTAATAGCCCGTGGGGTCAGGAAATCACTCATCAAATATGGCACAACCACTGAGGAGCTGCATTGGCTCTTGCTTTCGGCTCCAGGGTTGGAAGAAGGTGGCGGCTGCCTCCTCTGGAAAATGAGCTCGTTAGCTGGGCCTGAGGATGGGGCTCCACTGCCCCTCCTTCTTGGGCCCCTCAGCCAGCCTACCATGCAGAACGAGGAATACTTGCTATAGAAGTCACCAGAGGGGACAGCCAAAGCTTTCTGTTCCTAAGCCCCGATAGCCTGACCTTCCAGTTAAGCTTTCGTTCCCCCGGCCCGTGGGAAAGCATCCAGCTTGCCTTCTCAGCGGAACACCTGGATTTCCTGAGGTCACTCACTTCCCTCAGAGAATGGTAGTTCCTGAATGAGGGAATGTATCTTGGAGTTCCTCACTGCTCTTACAGAGACTCGGACAAGTACAGAAACAGCATCTTTAAGGTCATGGCCAAAGAAACATTCCTTCCGAAACTCAAAATCATTCTTCTAAAGACACCACAGGATATTCTAATCTCCTCTGGTTTCCTTTCAGGCCTGTGACTGCAGAAAACCCAGTCATATTTTGGGTTCAGTCTCACCCTTAAATTATCTGTGACCAGTAAATTATGAAGAAATATTGACCTGAAGTGATGCCCAATGAGTCAACAGAAGCCCCCTTCACACCTTCCTGAAAGTCTTAGAAATTCATGATAAAGAAAGTAGGTTTTTACTCACTGAAGGCAATTAAATTGATTTCAAGGGTCTCCTACCCCCAGAAACCTGGGTGAAAAAACTCATTCCTTGGGATCTTGATCAAAAACAGTCTCTCTCAACACTGCACCAACCCAAACCACCCTCCTTCAAGTTCAGGCAGTGCTATTTTGGCAAACTCCCAATAACCAGATTGCTTACAGAAATGTCTTATTTTGTTGCCATTTGTTGTTGTTGTTTAAACGCGAGGTCTAAGATTTTACCATGTTTGGAAATAAGTACTCCTTCAGGGTCTCGGGCTTAAGCTCAGAGAGATCAAGCCAATCAGTATCATAAGACTTTTCTTTTATTCTCATAAAGTTCCACTTAAAGAAGTCTAGCTTGAAATGGCTAAGACACATGGCCATACCTTGGAATCCCCCACATCACCTGACAGTGCTCTGCACATGAGAAGTTAATGAATTAATTCAAAGGAAGATCTGGGGAGAACTGGGTACTTGGGAGAAGAGGAAGAGGCTGGTGGAACCAGGAGGAAAGAAAGGAAAGTGGTCTCCGTTTTGTACGGCACAGCAGCAAATGTGTGTTGTGGGTGACACTATGGCAGACACCGTGGGTAGAACTATAGGAGACTGTTCGCTGTACTTTCAGCCTGCAGTTGCTCCTACCTTTCCCTGCTATTCTGTTTCAGCCATGGACAACCCTGTGGACCTGACTACTACCAACATCACTCCGACAGAGGCCCTGCTGCAGTGGAAGGCACCAGTAGGCGAAGTGGAGAGCTATGTCATTGTCCTCACACGCTTCGCAGGTGGGTGTCCACAGGCCTGTGCCTCGACAGGTTGGCATGGTGGGGACTGGGGTAGAATATAGTACGAAAGGAAAAAAACAAAACAAAAATATTTTGTGAACCTGAGGGACAAAGTGGAGATTTTCCTGCCCTCAAGATGTCCCCAAACTCTGTCAACTATGGGAGTTGAGAAAGTTGGATCTGAAAAGTGCAAGAAGGTCACATGACCAAGGACAAATACAAAATTGGAGAAATCACACTAGGAAAACAAAAGCAGGACTGAGCTAAGACTTGCCCCCAAATGCTATGACTACTAGATATTTACAGAGTTAAAAAAAAAAAAAAAAAGTTCCCCACCCCCTGCTCTAGGCCTACAAAAAGTATTTCCCTGCCTAAGTTATGTATGTGATCGCAGGATTGTTGTGGGTTATCTTCAGGAATCCAGAGAACGAAGACATCAGAAGACAGAAGGCACGTAGCTGTCTTAATTTTCAAAATTGAGAGAAAGCCAAAAAAAAAAAATCAGACACACACAACAGCATGATGATTGCTAGATAGCGGTGTGGGGGGAGGTAGAAGAGGGTAAAGGGGAGATAAATGGTGAGAGAAGACAACTGTACTTTGGGTGGTAAATGCACGATGCAATATACAGATGATGTATTACAGAGATGTGCATTTGAGGCCCAAGTAGAAGTTACAAAAAAAGATAATTCAGCTTCCAAACCAGGAACATTTTTCTCAAGATGCAAAACAATACAGAAGGGGGGATCTCCATATGGAATAAAATGCCAAACTAAATAATCTCTAAATAATCTCCCCCCCCCCCCCCAAATTCTCCAATATGGAATTCTTGTGAAATGCCTTTTGGGGAAGTCTGTCTTTATTCATTCCTTGTTCATGTCCATCTGATTTCAGTTGCTGGAGAGACCATCCTGGTTGATGGAGACAGCGAAGAATTCCAGCTCACTGACCTGCTCCCTCGCACCCACTACACCGTTAGCATGTACGCCACCAGCGGGCCTCTCACCAGCGGCACCATCAGCACCAACTTCTCTACGCGTAAGTAGAGGGTCAGCTACATGGCCAGTATCCCCAGAGGCTTCTGTGGATGTTGAAGATGCTCAGTGTCTGTGTAGTGGACTAGATTATAGTCCACAGGTTTGGACAGTGCAGCTATGAGCTGTTCTTATTTTAGTTTGGACTGTGGCCAAATGCCAGTGAAAGTCAGCTGCAGCTCTCAGCCAGCAGACACACGTCTGTTTTCTGCTCCCAACCTGGGTCTGGTGACAGTAGTAGGACCAGGCCAAGAGGGGCCCGTCCTGGAAACACATCTGGCCCAGAGAGGCTGCTGGACATTAAAGGGCTTGACGTTGAGGAGAGAGTTGCTGGATATGGCCATGGCCAGGGGAACAGTAAACAAAGCTATAGGTGTGAGAATAAGTTCAAGAGTGAACTCACAGACATGCAAGTGTAGCAAGGTCATGAATTCAGACAGAGGCTCAGGTTGGAATATGTCACCCCTGGGCCCAGGGGCCCAGGTGAGGGGTTGGGGAATAGCTGTCAGAATGCTTATTACCCTAAAGGATTATCTTCTGACTAAGAGCACCCTTTCTGCTCCTGTCCAAGCTAGAACTGGGGTCAGCATGTGAGCAGCCCAGAGAGCACATAGGTGGGCAAACAGATACCCATACCTGGAATCAAACAGGGAGGCACTGAAGGAGCAGGTGCTCCTGGCATTTTCTCCTCTTTGCAGTCCTGGACCCTCCTGCAAACCTGACAGCCAGCGAGGTCACCAGACAAAGTGCCCTGATCTCCTGGCAGCCTCCCCGAGCCGAGATTGAGAACTACGTCTTGACCTACAAATCCACCGAAGGAAGCCGCAAGGTGAGAGCTGTCTATAAAGGGGGAAGGACCATTTCTATCAAGCAATCCACAGGGAGCAAACTAGGTTTCCCATGACGGACACACAGCGTGCTGTTGAGGACAGAGCCCCAGTCTGCAAGTCAGAGATCTGGGTGCTAGTCCTGTCTCTGTACAAAGGCAAAACAGTAAACTTTTCTGAGGCTTCACTTCTTTCTAGACAATGGGGGTACCCACCCCTGCAATTCACTCAGTTGTGGGTGCAAAGCCTAATGGAACCTTCTAAGCCTCTATAGGTAGAAGGCACTGGAAGGACTTTTCACCAGCAGGACCAAGCAAACATGAGCTGGATGCCAAATTCAACAGCGTTTTGTGCCTCCTGATAAGTATTAGAAAGGCCACATGCACATAGCTTACTGCAAAGAGATGACAAATCTCTGTTTTTTGTCATCAGTTGAAACAGTGGGTCTAACCGGGTTGTCCAACTTTGGCTAGCAGTGGAATGCTTTTTTAAAGTAAAATCATACTGGGAAGCTGAATATGCAGAACAGATTGAAGCAGAGCCCCTCTGTTGCACGTGGAGCAGGGAGTCCTAGGGTTCTCTCAGTTCTCGAGGAGGCCCAATGCAATCTGAAAAGCACCAGATTCGACCATCCAGGTGCCTATGTTTATCCCAGTGTGCCCCTGGGAGACAGGAGCTGTCCAGTCTGCTTATTGGCTCAGTTTTCTCCTTATTGTGGGATGGAGAGGATGACTGTGGCCACTGCAATACTGACCTAGCTGACCATGGGATCCAGACTTCCCTTCCCCATGCTACTCATTGTGAGCCAGTCCCTCCCTCCCATCTCCCTTCCCCTGGCTCACTCCACAGGAGCTGATGGTGGAAGCAGAGGACACGTGGATCCGGTTGGAGGGCCTATCTGAGAGCACAGACTACACAGTGCTCCTGCAGGCGGCCCAGGACACAGAGAGGAGCAGCCTCACCTCCACCACCTTCACCACAGGTGAGAGACTGGCCACCACTTTCATGCCTTCTCCCCTGTGTGACGTTAGGCTCCTTCCTCAGCAGTCTCTGCTGAGACTTGGCTGGGGAGGAGGCCATCAAAGAAACTCAACTGCCTCTTCCTGCAAAGGAAAGTAATTATTTCTTCCACTCCTACCTTTCCCCATCCCGATTCCTGCCAGGAAACCTCTTACTACCAACACAATCAGAGGGACCCGCAGTGCAATTCCCTGGCTCACCTAAATACACCAAGTACAGACAACAGGCTCCCCTTCAGGTTCCCAGCAGGTGTTTGTCTAGCAGAGTTCGTCTTCCCCCCGCTTCCCTCTGCTGCCTAAAATCAGAGATCCGCCTAGTAAAGGAAGCGGTCGTGAACCTCGACTATTAAATCTGTGTTCTTCTCCATACACAGAGCACTTTTGCATTCTTATGGTCGCAATGCAGTCCTTACAACAACTGGGGGCGAGGGCCAGTGATGAAACGTGTGCATGGAAATCACATGACTTCCATGGTTAGTAAGTAGCTGGGTCTGAACTTGAACCAAGGACTTCTCCTTCTAAATCCAGCCTGTCCTCTTGCCTTCCTCATTCAAGCATCGGCGGACGGTACTTGAAAATGCCCTTAAAGGATAGGAGTGTCCTAATGTGTATAAGAGGAAATGCACTAATACCTAACCTGTAAGGGCTATGTGGCAGGCCCCCTTCTACCTGCATCACGTGTGCAATCTACCGTAACCCTCATGACAGCCTATGAGGTGTGCCCTATTATCCTTATCGACGGGTGAGGGAGTTGGGCCACAGAGAGGTGAGGTGACTCCCCCAGGAGCCCACAGCTCTGACATAGAGCTGGGATTCCTCCCCAGTTCCGGCTCTGGGGTCTGTGCTGTTACCAATCCTTTCTGCCACTTCCCACGGTGCCTCTCTCTACTGTCCATAAATGGGACTGCCCAGTCCAGACATTGAATTCTCTCCCTGCCCCACGCTCTGGGGTGTGGCTGTGCACCTGTGTGGGGCAAGTGCGAGCCTGCCCCTTAGCCCTCGACCCATGTCGGCCTGCCATCTCAGAGCACTAGGGCGACGGATTCTTGCCCAGGTCCCAGAGCCCTCCCCCTACCCCCAGACAAAGGTAATGGAAAGTCCTCCATCCCTACCCAGGTGCCTCCCCCGCTGGACTTGTTCTAGATGACAAAGCAGGACACTCGATCAAATACACCAGTTGTCACCAGTGGCTCTGTAGGATCGTGAGATTGTGACTGAGTCCTTCGTTTCCCTCTTTTTTACCCTTTTCAATCTCACGACGTAAAGGAAGCGGTTGTGAACCTTGACTATTAAATCTGTGTTACCATGAGCACATGAATCAGAAAAACTTTTGATTAAAAAACAAAAATAAGCCTTGGTTTCACAATCAAGACATGAATCCAAGACGTGTTCTCACCAAGTAGAAACCGGAGGACACCTCACCTCTTCCACGGGGCTAGAGTCCACTGTGCTCACCCTCAGGCCCTGTCTCAGCACCGGGGTTCAAGCCCTTCCCTGCTCACTGACAGGCGAGGCAAAGGGTCCTCCAAGCTCCTCTTTTCCAGGCTACCACCCAAAGACCCCACGGATTGGAACTTCTCACTGAATTAAGAATTTCTTTCCCGTAAAAGACACAGATGATAGAAACACAAACAGAGCCCCCAAAGGCAGAGTTCCCTGAGTAAGTCCCATGAAGCCCGCACAGTCATTTGAACTTCGTGAGTCCTTGCCGCCTTTCCACGCCCCCATCAGGACTCTCACTTGCTCCCCCACACACTGAAGACCACAGAGTGCACCCCGTGGGCTCCACCTGCCGGCTCCTGTTTATAAGAAGGGAGGAGGCGGAGGAGGGGGAAAAACAAAAACCAGAGCGCCTTTGATTACTGGAAAGATCGGAGCACTCCAGTCTGAATGCTCCAGTCTGAACCCCACAAATTACTCCTGCTGAGGAGCACCGGAGCATCCATGTGATGGCAAAGCAGGGCTGATGGATTTAGAGGCTAATTTCAGTCTAGCAGCCAGCATTCATTCCAACTTCACTGACAGTGCCTGAGCCTTCCACTTAGCATCATTCTGTTCCTAGGACGGCTGGTCTCCGCTGATCAATCTAAGCACTTTTTATGCCTTGTCTTATGGAACAAAAGAGCTTAAACCTGGGTCCCTAAGTGGCCTCCATCTATTGACAAACCCACACCTGGTCCTGGGTGAGCCAAGAAGAGAGACTTGTTTCATTTTAAGCCGATTCCTAGTTAATGGGCTAGAACAGAGTTTAGGTGTTAAAAATATAAAATAAGATAAAAATAAGAGAGAGAGAAAAGATTGGCTTCCACAAAACCTCCTTTGATCAAGATGTCTTCCCTGGCTACACTCCTGCCTATAACCATAAGCCCATTTCATTCTAACAATCACTTTAATAGCTTCCTGTCCTCTTGTCCCTGGTGTTTGCACAAGACTCCAAGGAGAATTTAATAGAAGTTGTATGGAAGAGAAAAAATATGGATACATTATTTATAATTTACTGTCGCCTGAAATTTCATCCAAGGTCTACTTGTCTTTTGGAGACATGAATATAAATGAGAAAACAAATACTCCCCTCAGAGCAACACAGACTTGGTGACACGATCTTCTGAGAGGAAGATTTCATTGTCTCTTTTAATCCTATAAGAAGCAAACAAGGCGCCTGCTGAAGCTTGTCCTCAGAGACAGTGAACACTATAAAACAGGCTGTCTTGACCTTGAGGTTAAGTGAAGACAGTCATTTGCAGAGGTTCCCAGAGATGGGTAATGAGAAGGGGTTTTTTTACTGCCTTTGCTCCAGTCCCTGGGATTCCACATCCAGGCCGACCTACTCTCTGGAGCTTTTTAGGGAAACTCCCCCAATCTACTCTAACACAAGTTTCATTCTGAGAGATTGTGAAAATTAATGCAGATTGGCCAACCCTGGGTTCTGGGACAGTAGATGGTGGACCATGCAAATCCACATGTAGTTATCAGTTAATAGTCATGGGACCACTCAGGTTATCCGTTTCATCTTGGGTGACTCGCGGTAGGTGATGACTTTCAAGGAATTGGTCCATTTCACTGAATTTATTTAGATAGAGCTGTCCATACTATTCAATTGGACAGGGAGGTATGGTCCCTCTATAGAGAGAGCAGTGAATTTTGTCAAACAGCAATGCCACCTGCCATAGGACCTTGTATGTCACTATATGCAGAATTTGACCTGGTCCATTTTTAGTCATGTTGTCCCAAATGTTTTCAGGAAAGCTAATTTTCATTTCCCTTTTCATAATCATAGGCAGGAAAATACTGTCCACATGGTATCAGACATTTAACAAATATTGATTGAACCTTTACAGTGGGTTAAACACTGTCCTAATTCAAGGACATGAGGAAATGGGGTAATTTCAAGTAGTGGTGAGACTGTAAAAAATAGAGTAATGGACTAGGGACAGATGTGAAGAGCTAACGTCTAGAACGGCACCTATAATAGAAAGGCTTTCTGATTGTCACTTACCGCTTCCTTCCCCAAACCCCAGATCCTGGCCTCAACTAGGGTGGTCGGGAAAGATCTCCCTGACCTGAGACATTTGAGCCAGGACATGGAAGATGAGCGTGAATCAGACAAAGAAGAGCATTCAGGCCTAGGGATGAGTAATGACTATACGGAGAGAGAGGAATGAGTTGGCATGTCCAGAAAACTAAAAGAAAGCCAGTGGGAAAGGGAAAGGGAAAGGGAAAGGGAAAGGGAAAGAGGGAAAGGGAAAGGGAAAGGGGTGCCAAGCAGAGCCAGAGCATGCAGGGCCTTGTAGGTCATGGTAAGGATTTGGGTTTTATTCTAATTGCAAGAAGCCATTTCGATTGGAGAAGCCATTGGAGCATCATGGCAAGTGAGAGACAGAGATCACACTTACATTATAGAAAGACCACTCTGGTTAAAATATGGAGAATGGATGCAAGTAGGGCCAGAATGGCAGGAAGAGACCAGGTAGGTGGCATTACCATGACTCAACCCTCTCCTTGCCATATGGAAGCAAAAGACACAGAGAAAGGCCAGGCTGGCAGCTGCCAGTCTGTGATCAACAAATACACTGTGGAATTGGGTCTCCTGATATAAGAGAATCTAAGGAACAGTGGGGCAAATCATGTCAGAACGTGTCTCTACTGTGAGGGTGCCTTTAGCTGATCCTCAAAGGGAAGACTTGGAAGCCCGATAGGTGGAAGGCAGGTGGTCTGCAAAGCTTGAGGACCTTCCTCAGCAATGCTGCTTACAACGAACACATCAAGCTGTCTATGACTCAGTCGATTCTCCATTCCTATCACCTTCTCAAAGTCTGTTGCCACCCCTCCTCTTGGATTCCCGCTACTACTACCTCCTAAACGAGTCTTACCTCCAGTCTCACCCCCATTTGATTCAGTCTCCACACCACAATGAGAACAAGCCTACTAAAACTTGAGTTTGCAGTCCATCATGGGCTCTTCAGCTACTGCCTTCAGGAGAAGGTTCAACTCTTTAAGTAGCATGACCCACTCCCCGCCTACCTCCCCCAGGCTCTCCTTCATCCATCCAATTCTGCTCTTGCTGTCTCCTGGCTGACCTTGTAGTTTCCAAAAATAGGCTGTGCTTTTTCATTGGCCTAAAACATGCTTCCCCGCCAATCTGTGGGTCCTTCTATATCCATTCCTAAAGTAAGCAGCCCTTTCTGAGTAGCACCTGCCAATCCCTACCCTGTCCCAGGCCCCGCCGTTCACCCTACTCTCACCAGCCCCAGGATTCATGGCACGCTCACTTCCATGTTTGAGGGCTCCCTGTGTTTATCTCTTTTCCAGAGCACACAGAATTTGGGATTATACTTGTCTATTTCTCCCACCAGAGTGTGAGCAACCTGAAAGATAAGACTATATTTTTTTCTCTTTTATATTTCCATCTCTTTCTTAACCCAGTATTTAGAACCCAACAGACACTTCCTATATGTTTGTTGAATGAATACATAAAAGAAAAAACAGGTAAATGGATTAGAACATGCTCACAAGGTGGCTAAGGTAGTAGCTTTGACAGCCCGTATGGGCTGAATAGGTAACTTTGCCCTCCCCACATACCTGCCAACCACAAACCCACTTCTGGGGAAACAAACCTAAGTTCTGGTGGCCAGAAGTGGTCCCCTGTGCTCTGTGGTGCCACACACCTTGCTCTGCTGGGTCTGTTCTAGGAGGGAAACGCCAACATCTCGTCTTTAGTCCTTATGCTAAGGCTGTGAGGGCGGGCAATGGACAGACACTGTCCAAAGCCACTAACTCAGACCATTTTAGAGACTGTATCCAAGAACCCCACACAAGGAAGGGACCGAGCAGGGACAGAAAAGGTCTCTTTCTTTACTCCCAGCCACCGGGAGCTGCCTGATTGCTCTGTGCCTCACGTAGCTCACCTCACTCCACTCAGCAGTCAGCCTTCGGATGCCCAACACAAACCAATTTCAGAGCAATTCTTCCGGTAAGTGCCCCGGTCCTATTGATCTCACAATTACATCTAGAAACACTTAACCATGAGACATTTCAGTGTCCCGATCACTTGGCATTGCTTTCTTCTTAACTTGGTGATCAACACAGCCTATGCTTTAAAAAAAACAAAGCCTCTTTGTCAGGCCTGGCCCCAGCTACTGCACCAAAGAGAAGAAAGCCTCCCAGTGTTGCTCTGGTCCTAGAATTTCTGCCTTGAGAAAAATTACTGCAATGATCTGTGTTAGGGTTGAATGTGCGTTTCTGATGATAGTAGATGGTATGAGATCCAGAGAGCCAGAGATCCTGGAAATCTGCCCTGACAATTCCCTAAAAAATGTCTGAATCCACAGTACATGCACAATGAACACAGCGGAATAAAATCTGTGTGGTCTTCATCATTAGCTGAGCCAAAGTCCAGTAACCCCCAACATAGCACTTGATGGTAAAAACTGGAACCCAGGCTTAAACTCAAGGATAAATAGAGCCTCTTATTTCCTCTTTCCCATTTCCCCCTCATCTAAACCTTGGGACCTACCCACTTGAGACATACCTATGGGAAAAAGAGAGAAAGAGAGGGAAGGAAATGAAGAGAGCGACTGACTCAGTCTACCCACCTAGCCATATGTATCTAGGCAGAGAAAGCCAACTGCTGGGCCCCTTGGGGACACAGTCCAGCTTATCAATTCCACTTCTCAGCCTGAGAAGAGGGAAATGTACCAGAGAAAGAGTAGAGTTGAAATCCAACTGGTCTTCAGACTAATTTGAGGAGCCTTTGTAAAACACTGATTCACTGGGACCCACCCCTGACATTCTAATTCAGTAGATCTGCCACAGGACCTAGGAATCTGAACTTTAATGAAGGCCCCCAGGATGTGAAAATCTCTGGCTGCTGCTCCTGATATTCTACACAAACAACATGCTTGCTGATGGGCTTCCCATCCGGGCCACTGATTCAGTTACAGTAAATCGCATCTATAAGCAACCGGGTAGCCTTGCAACCTGTCACAGGTGAGGCAAGTGCACCCAGCAACTGTGCCTCAGCCCCTCCACACATTTGGTGGGTGCCTCCGCCAACCAGCCCAACGTGGGGCCCTTGCCCTCACGTGGTGCAGTCTGGGACCCTCACCCCACCCAAACGTTTGAGCATTCTTCACTCCTAAGTTGATTGTATCTCCATTTCCTCGCTTAAAAAAATGAATTCTTTGATATGACAGTCCTTCCAATATTTAAAAACTTCTCTTCTCCAGGGCAAGTCATCTCAGTTTATTATATTTGTTTTTGGTAGGTCAACCTTTAAAGCAACTAAAATATTTGAGCCTTTTTAAAGTATCTATAACATAACTATTAAATAGTCTGTACAATCAATGTAAAGTAGCCTATATACAATCATTTATTTACTTATTCTGAAGTCTGGTTTCATTTTATATGTGTACTGTATGAGGTTGTTATTTTAAGGTTTGGGAGATGACTGGGGGGACACACGTTGGGTATTGGGAAGAAACTGGGGTTCTGGCTCCTTTAAGAAGCTGAGTTGATTCAAGAGAAGGGGCTGTTAGTGCACAAGGTAGGAGTAAGCTGAAGACCAAGAACATTCTGTGCTGATCTTTTAAAATGAGGAATTCGGGCGAGAGGAGGCTGGTTGCTCCAGAGACCAGGTGGAGAAGGGCCTGGGAGCGGGGAAACAATCGCAGTGTTCCCAAAGCAACAGGGAGAGGGGAACAGCACTCCCTGGTAGCTGTCCCCGAAATAGAACTGTGACTTCCAGGCACAGGTGGGGTGGCGAGCGCTAATGAGCTCTAGGACGTGCTGACAAGGAAAGCTAAGAGCATTCCTACAGCTATTCAGGAAATCGGGTTTCAGGCTGGGGGATAAAGATATTTCATTTAAACATAGGACTATTTTTAGGTCACTTTAGCCTTTGGGGCTTTGTGTGCTTACAAGATAGAGGTAGACGCTCGCTCACCCTGTGCCTCATGGGTGGAAGCAGGTCCAGTAAAATGTGTCGTGTTCCATTCCGTGTTAGCACAGAGCACCTGGCTGAGGTCGGAAACTTGAGCTCGAGGGACTGGAGGGAGTCATGCGGTCTCTGAGTGCAGTCTCCTCTGTGAAATGAGTTTTTGATTCACAAGAATCTGCCTTCCTCTCAGGCTTCTTGCAAGAATTAAAAACACACTTGGTAAAGCACCAATTCTGTAGAAATGCACTGTTATTCCCTGGTGTGACCATGCCTGAAATATAAGCCATGCCTTGTTTCAAACTGCCTTCAATGGGAGCCACCCTTGCCCAGGGTATGGCAGAGCCAAAGGACAGTCCTGTGCTGGGGAGTTAGCCGATCTCCAGAGGGGCCTCATGTAAAGTCTATGGAACCCAACATCTTCCCAACGCAGGATGCTTCCCTGGTGATTGGTGTCTTAGATGACCTGGGCCTTCAACGAGGCTGTTATGCCTCCTTCCTTGTCACTTGCTCTGACCCACCCGCAGGCTTTCCTAGTGGCCGGCTGTCACACCCTGCAGTGCACAGGTACTGCCACTAGGGGGTACTGTAGTGACTAGCCAGTGAGGTCGACACCCAGCCCCTTCATGACTCAGCAGCAGAACCACATCAACCGCACCCTTATATTTTCCGGGCCCCCACATCACTGTTCCTCACTCGCTAGCTGGGCCTTTCACTTGATCTCTCAGCTCCTGCAGCCCAGGGAGCCCCTCCGCTGAGATCTCTGCTCCTCAGCTTGCCTGCTAAGCACTAAAAGGTGCCCTGAAGCTCAGCTCTTCAAGACCTGTGATTTAAGCTTCTTCTTTCAGCTAATTAGATATTGTTATACAAATTGGGCTCTTCTCTCTGAACAATGAGCAGCAGTGTGTTCCCCCTGCCCTCTCCTTAAATTTAGGCTGAACTGCAAAGCACGGCCCCTGGATTGTCAAGTCCAATTGGGAGACTGTGCTGCAGAGAAATAGATACCTCTCTTCTGCTAATGCTGAGCTTGTTTGGGCATTCCTTAGTGGCCGCTGTGAAGATGGCGAAGGCTTTGCTTAGATGCCTCTCATCCTAGAGACAGGTGGGCCTCCAGTGATACATGGTGGCCCGTGTACCTGTAACGGTCCCCTGAGTAGCCAGTCACATCTTCACCTTTGGTGGGAAGGGTAGCTTTATTATCCCCATTTCACTGATGAGAAAACTGATGCCCAAGGAACTCAGGCCATTTGCTTAAGCTAAACAATACGTAAGTGGAGGAGCCAGACCGTGAACCCAGCTCTTTGGTCCTCAGATCCCATAAGACTGTCTATTGTCTGATTACTCCAACATCAATTGGACAGGGGGGAATGCAGGATGAGGCAGGGTTCCCACATACTAGGTGAGATCCAGAGTGGATGTCTCACAGCTCTTGAAGTACCACGGACCCTCTAAACCCTTCTCTGACTCAAGGAGCTCGCACCTGGTGGGAGAAAGGATGCTTTCTGGAAACCACCTCTTTTCCTGTGCAGGGGGCCGGGTGTTCCCCCACCCTCAAGACTGTGCCCAGCATCTGATGAATGGTGACACTCTGAGTGGGGTCTACACCATCTTCCTCCACGGAGAGCTCGGCCAGAAGCTCCAGGTGTACTGCGACATGACCACGGACGGGGGCGGTTGGATTGTAAGTACGCACGCTGTTCTCGGTGCGTGCAAACAGCCTGGTTTTCTAGTCCACCTGGCACAGTGCCTGTGGACTCAAATTCACATCCTCTGCCCATCCCTTCATCTACCCTCTCATGTCCCTTTTGGGGGCTCTTCATTGTCCTCAGGGCCCTTTCTCAGCAGCCCCGTCATAGGTTCGGTGGGTTAGAGAGAGGAATGGCATATCCAGGCTACAGTGGCCTGGCCCAAGGAAGAGGTTGCTTCTGCAATGACAGTGCATGCAGGGGGTGCCAGGACAGTGGCTCAGACAGGCCCAGGGTCTTGCCTGCTGGAGACTACAGCTGTAATAAAGGAAAAGAGGAGTGAGCCTCTATGGGGAGCCCATTAGGATCTTTCTATCAGACAACTGCATCTGAAGGAGCAGCAGAGGGACAGAGCATGGAGAGTCACCTCTAGTTACAAAGGTCACCCATGTCCCCATCTTTCCTTAGCCTCCCTGGTTTGTCCCCAGAGCTGTCACAGCCTTCAGGGAACACCAATGATTAGGAAAAGAGATACACCATCTCCTGTGACTACCCTCCCCCCTGTGGATAGTTCAGGACAGAGAGAAGGGACAGGCGGCCTCACAAATGTCTGCACCCATCAGCATAGCCCCCGTCGGGGACAGGAGGGTTCCCACAGCCCAGCCCTAAAGCAGCTGGAGTTAGCTGGGTGGGTGTGGATGGAAATGAGTATTTAAATGGAGTGAAATGGGGACTGTGCTCATAATAGCTACTCTTGGGAGACATTTCCTTTTTTGTTTCTGACATATTTGTGCCTCCTTCGTAGAGCATAATTGGAAATTGAAGCCGAGGCTGATGTATTGGAGGTTAGATGAAATGAGCACTTAAACAGCTTGGAAAGTGAATGATATGCAATTGCTTTGCCCGCGATGGGATGACAGTTCCAGCTGATTTGAAGCTGGGCCTGTTCTTTTGGTGGGAAATGCTTTCGGCTGCTCTCCCTGGTGCAAAAGAACAAATCTGAGAGCCAAGCCAATTCCCCCTGACTGCTTGGGGGCTCCATGTGTCCCTGAAGTCTTTCTATGTTGCATGGGTGCAAATTAGCATCAACATCACAGGAGAAGGGCTCTGAGTGTTTCCTACGAACACGGCCGTGCAGATACTGAGCCCTGCCCTACACTGCATCTTGTCATTGCAGCAACTCTGCTCCTGGGAGTTCCTTCCCTCGGCATCCCAAGTCCCCCTCTCTTCACAGGTGTTCCAGAGGCGGCAGAATGGCCAGACTGACTTTTTCCGGAAATGGGCTGAGTACCGCGCTGGCTTCGGGAACCTGGAGGATGAGTTTTGGCTGGGTAACGCCTGTTTTGCTTTCCCTTGGAGCACTGCTCTGGCTCTTGGTCCAGCTCTCCCCTCTCTGTGTCCATCTGGGATTATCAGCACCCTCGTGTCTGTTGAGAAGTTGACAGCTCGTGAATTGCTTTCGGTACCTCTAGCTCTGTTTGGCTGCACTATTGATCGGTTTTTTATCTTATTGTGGTGTTTTCCTCTTTGCTCTGTCTCTTCCCATCCTCATTAATAGTCTCTTATGCTGATGGGTCTTGACATGAGGCAACTACAAAGGCACGGATGGGCCTGGTGGGCGAGGGGGCATCAGGAGCACCAGGGTGGCTGGCTGTCTCTCACAAGCAGGCACCAGCCAGCCAGGCTGTGGGGCAGGAGAGAGAGGCAGTCGCCATGCTCCAGTTCTTTGGGGGAATGTTATTACCTGACTTGGCCAGCAAAGGAGGAGACTGAGGATGGCATTAGAGGTGACTATCAATTTCCTAGAGGTCTGACACGAGCAGGAGGTGTAGATTGAGAACTGAGCAGGTGTGAGAAGGTAAGCACACTCCTGACCCGGGCAGACGGCAGTACATTTTTTATGGCCTGCCTTTTCCTCTTGGTTAGATTTTCAGTGATTTGTACAGGGAGCTGGGGGAAGGAAAATAAGTGTGTTCCGAATCTGAAGCCTCCTCTCCACCTCCCTGTCACTATCCCATCCGGGCCTCACCAGCTTTCTCCCCACACCCAACACCAAACTCCAAATATTCAGAATCACTAATGTCTCTTCTGCAAGGAACACTCGCTCAGCCACCTGTCCCCCTCCCCTACACACCTTGGTGTCCATCTATGTATATTCAAAACCCCAGAGGACCCATCCAACCCATTTGTCTCACCCTTTGCCTATG
Source organism: Miniopterus schreibersii (assembly GCF_964146895.1). Lineage (NCBI taxonomy): Eukaryota > Metazoa > Chordata > Mammalia > Chiroptera > Miniopteridae > Miniopterus > Miniopterus schreibersii. The sequence goes on along the minus strand of NC_138119.1, from coordinate 17,491,840 downwards.
GGAGAATTGGCCACCCCCTTATATTTGGCCAGTTTCCTGTGTCTCAAATCAGTGACCATTTCCCTGTCTCCTTGACTATGCTAAACTTCCTGTAGGGCTGGGACCACAGCATATTCATTTCTTAACCACCTAAAGCTTAACTATCAATCAATCAATCAATGATAAGAATTTATGGAGTATCTATTAGGTACCCAGATCTGTGTTTGCTGATGTAGGTAATAAAAACCTAAGGTAAAAATCATATTAAAATACTGAGAGAGAAGTCAATGAATAGGAAGAGACCCTTGCCCTCTAAGAGTTTACAAACAGCTTGGGAGACAAGCAGAGCTCAAGGATCACTGTACCCACTGCAGACAGGGCTCATGTGCCCCAAACCTGTGCACCACCCTCACAACTCTTATCACATCTGTGAAATATCTGAGCTATCATGTATTTACATTTTCTATATATCACTGTTTTAGTTCATTAAATCTATTGTTTTGGGCAAGAAACTTCAACGCATTGCCCAAAATGAAAAGCTGGTTATGTGCAATACTAAAAGGAAGCCTCAAAAATAAATGCAATGAAAACAATATTGGTATTATTAAATGACAGTTAAATATGGGAGCTCCCAGCCTGTTGTTGTTGCTGATGGTGGTGGTGGTTGTGGTGACAATGGAGATTAGGAAGTGTTGGGTGCTAAACCACAAAAGTACTAGAACCAAAATGAGACTGAGAGTTAAGGTTAGAATCAGGATTAAGGTTTCTCCCTAATCTATTAAGAAAAAGGTAGAATTCAGAAATACCCCTCTCCTTATATGTTCAAGGTTATTTAGTCTTAGTCCCCAAATATTTGTCATATCATCAGAGATGTCATCCCACACTGGGAAACATCAAACTAACCTATAGGCTACTGATGAGGAGTCCACAGATATTCAGAGATGGGCGAGTTCAGCTTCATGGGGAGGCATTGAGGGATGCATAGAATGCAGGAGGGAAGGGAACCAGGAAAGAGAGAAGATGGGATGCTTCTGATGTGGGCCAATGGGACAGGGAAGAAATCAGCCAAGCAGAGGGAAGGCGCAATCAGGGAAAGAAGAAAAGGAGGTTGGGTGGATTGAATGAAGGCACGTGTAGTATCTAAAGTCGGGAAGAGAAGTCTGGCCTTAATGCTGTGGGTAATAGGGAGCCAGTGAGGGCTCCTGAACAGAGGCATGGCCGAGTGATGTGTCATTCGGCAGCAGTACTCAGGTTGGAGTAACACTGTGACCCCTGGCTTATGTCCTAAGTCGGGTTCCCTAGTAGCAGAGCCTGAGACAGGGATTCTTATTCGAGGGATATATCTGGGGGTGCTCTCAGGAGAAGGGGAGTAGTGGGGTAAAAGTGTGGTCTTGGTTGGGGACTAGCTTCAGTCTGACCCTCAGGGAAGCTGTGAGCATAAACTGCTCCTCAGAGTTGGGATGAGAGGGCGGGCGTTTGTACCGCCCACATCGGGCACCGATGGAGGTCTTCCCCGTGGTGTGGGCGACAGAGAGTGTAGCTTCTGGGGTGAAGTGACTCCGTTTGGTCAAGGGCAATTATCCAAGGAGGAGGCAGCTATGAGTTATGTGGAGGCTGAAACAGGAGGGGGGTAAACAGTAGACAGACCTCTTCACAGGCTACTAGGAGGTGGATATCCTGGGCCCAGGGTCCACCCTGACCTCCTCTGACCACTGCTTCTACCGCTTGCTTCCTATCACTCACGCCAAAGGATTCACACCCATGTGATGCTTCCTGTCACTGTCACCAACACGATGTTTGGATGAGGGGTGGCAGGGCGGGGCTGGGAATGCTGAGGCTCAGGGCTCCTCCATCACTGGGTGGAGACCAGATGTCAGGCCCTGAGCTGGTCTGTGCCTGGAACTCATCCACACACCTGGGCTGGCCCTGCGCAGGAGGAAATCAGAGTCTGGGAGGGTCTGTCTGACAACAGCCTGGAAAGTGCTGAGGGTCAGAGCTCTCCACTACCTCTCCTGTTCCTGGAACATTTGTTTTGAGGCCACAGTCCCATTTTTCCTCCCATTTCCAAAGCCGCCAGGGCCAGGCTCCTACATTCTCTGTTTATCTCCGCAGGGCTGGACAACATACACAAGATCACGTCCCAGGGCCGCTACGAGCTGCGTGTGGACATGAGGGATGGCCAGGAGGCCGCCTTCGCCTACTATGACAAGTTCTCTGTGGAGGACAGCAGAAGCCTGTACAAACTCCGCATAGGAGGCTACAATGGCACCGCAGGTACCTTGGCCCCGGAGCAGACCCCCAGGGCCACGGACGTGCAGCAGGACCAGGGCCCCCATGGTCCAGGCCAGAGCTGTCCTGGGAATTCCCTGCCAGCAGGGCACCGGCTGTCCCTAACCACTCAGGTGACCTGAAATCAATTTCCCAGGACTTCAGTTTCCTAGTCTGGAAAATTGTAATAATGATCCCTGTCTCATTTCACAGAGTAGTCAGAAAAAAAGCAATTAAGCAGCGAAAGTGCTTTTAAGGTTTAGAAAACAAAGTTCAATGGAGGGCCAAGGATTATTTTTCTTGTCTCGATTAATCAATATGGGCTCTTATCCAGAGAGAGCAGAATGCTGTCTGGGTAGAAATCTCCCCTGCAGTGACAACTAGGAAAACCACCTTGGAACTGATGAAAATAAACCAGATCCCCAAATATTCTAAGATGCCCCCCTCATCACACCCCATCGGAGAGCAAACCACAGCACTAACTGTTCCCCACATTTCCATTCATTCTTCCAAAAGAACCACACTCATTGCCATGCTTTCTGTATAGACTTTTATGACATTTCTACGCAGCAGAACATCCATCTCCGGAAGCTCTGTTGCATTAATAGTTTTATCAGAACATAACACTGAGCCAGCTCCTCGGGCTCAGAAAATCTGTTTCCTGGGTACATGGAGTTACTGGTCCTTTCATTAACTCATTTTAGGCTAAATGCTAGTGTGCAATTCTAGCAACGTTTTTATGCCTCTTGGCACTGAGAGGACCATCAAGGTGTTGCCCTTCCCATTTCCGTTTCTGTCCAGTTATTTCTTTTCAGCCAGGTGCGTAACTCCAAAGAGAAGACGCTCTTTCCTTTGTTGTTCATATTTCAGACCATTCCCCAGGGCCATGAGCCCTGCCTGAAGTGCCTGACAGAAGATCCAATTTACCCCATTTTGGGCATAAAAAGGCCATTGAAATGGACTCTGTTGAACAAAGTATCAGACTAAATCATTTCAAAGATGACTAGGCTGCAGGGCAGTGACTCACAGTGTCCCGTGTTACCGTGGCTCATCACTATCCCCTCTGGAGACAGAAGGAGTCGTGAATGTCCATGTCCCGAGCTGGCTGGAGGAAACAGACAGAAATGAGGGGGAGCCCAGTGGACAGAGTTCTGAGTAGGAACAAGGTTGGGGAATAAGGAGATGCGTTGGAGAGAGCAGCAGGGAAGCAGCTGACCCCCAAGGGGGGCGGGGGGGGGGGACATTCAGTCCAGCCATGGTGACCAACAGGTGGCAAAGGGACGGCTGAGTGGAAAGTCCCGTCAGTGGAGGCCAGGTTGGTTGGGAGTGGGTCAAACATCCAGAAAATCCTGACGAAAGAGGGACATGTTGAATGGCCTCACGAATGTTCCTTTTCTCCAGGGGACTCCCTCAGCTACCATCAAGGACGTCCTTTCTCCACCCAGGACAGAGACAATGACATTGCAGTCACCAACTGTGCCCTGTCGTACAAGGGGGCATGGTGGTACAAGAACTGCCACCGAACCAACCTCAACGGGAAGTACGGGGAGTCCAGGCACAGCCAGGTGGGTGAAGCCCCCCTGCCGTCGGGCAGGACCCAGAGCCGTGGGAGCCACGGTCCCTTAGCTTTATGTTTTAATCACACAGACGGGTCTCACATCCCCTTTTAAAGTGAAATACTCAGAGTCTCAAGAAAGGAGTACCACGAAGAGGAAAGGAATGCAGGCACTGGGGTGAGAGCAGCACAGGGGAGAAGGTAGAAGAAGCAGCCCTGAGAAGTGTCCCAGGAAGGGAGAGATGAGAGATACCCATGCAAACCGGACTGTCTGTCCCCATTAGAGACCACCTGTCCATAGGTTGGGCTGGGTGATGGGGTGACCCCCTGGACCCGCTGGGACTTGCCCAGTGTTAGCACTGAAGGCCAGCCACCAGGGAAACGCCCTGGTCCTGGGCAAACCACCTGGGCCTTCCCCCAGGGGTGAGCAGTCACACAGTTACTCTCTCCCAAATGCTTCTGTGCTGCTGGGATTTTGAAATTCAGCTCTAGTGACTGGTGCAGTAGAACCCTGAAGGCCAAACACAGAGAGCCGGCAGTAGGGAGTGACCTGCGATATATCCCAGTAGAGGCCCAGGCCACGGGCACATTTAAAAGGAAAAAGCTGGAAAAAGGCTGTGCTTTGACCTTACTGGGAACTAGGCCACATCTTGGGTCATCTGACATGCTCATCTTTCTCCTTCCCAGGGCATCAACTGGTACCATTGGAAGGGCCACGAGTTCTCCATCCCCTTCGTGGAAATGAAGACGCGCCCCTACAACCACCGGCCCGTGGCGGGGAGGAAACGGAGGTCCTTGCACTTCTGAGGTGTCGGCGGGCGCCAGCCAACTGACCTTTTCTGTCATTTGTTTGTATTTTATAATACGAAACAAGGGGTGGGGGGTCATAGTACTGTGCTTTGCAACATATTATGAGTATTTGAAGGAAGCAGGGTGTAGTGGGAATCAGTCGAGAATTAGCTGCTCATGGTTCCTGCTGCCCTCGGGCCTGACCCTCAGTCCATTCTGCCTCCTACCCAGCCACCCTTAACCAGTCCCTCTTCTCCCGCCCACCCAGCAGGAAAAGGGAGATGTTTTCTTAAAAGACCAAATCAAAGGCAAGTCATGGAGTCAGGTTGTTACGGTGACAGGCACGTGCCTTCTCTCCTCGCCCTCCCTCTGAGACACGCTTCACTTCCAGGTGTGTGTCTCTGGTCACTGCCTCTGACAACCAGGTTCTCACACCAGCCCATGGAAGCAGCCTTCGCAAGAGAACTTTGGAACAACTCCCCGTAAGAGGGAACAGATTGACTTGGCCCCATCCCGCCAACCCAGTCCTCTTTCATGGGCCAAAGATTCCCATCTATTGACCCTTCCAGCTGAGGATCCTGTTACCTCTCTAGAGCAGTGGTCTCCCTTCCAGCTCCAATCAATCCTGTGCCTGCCTCCATGAGCAGGGACCCCCACGGCCCTATGAGCCCAGCCACTGCTTGGATTATAGTTCCCAAGACGTTTGGTGCCCAGCCCAGAGCTGCACAGGGCTATGTCCCTGTGGGTCATAAGTCCCCCACCCTCTGTGGGAGTGGGAGGGGGAGGTGGTTGTGGGTTTTAGCACTTTGGGGTCCAGCCTGGAGGAAAGGACAGAAGGAGGAGAATTCAGGGCACCTGTCACTGAGATTCGAGGTCCCATGAGGAACACAGGTCTTACCTAGCTCCCTTTTCTTTATTTCTGGTCCTAAGTGTCAAGAATAGATTTTTCTGAGTTACAGACTGATTTCTATCTTTAGCCAGGCTCTCCTTCATGTGGGAGGCTTAATAAGAGTCAGACAAAGAAGTTATAGGACCAGCCAGCCATTCTCCTGACTCATAATCCCTGGGAAGAGGTGGGATTTGGGGGTTTTGTTCTTGAGTTTTTCCCCTTTTTTGGCCCTGTGGGAAACAAGAATGGCCTCCTTAATGAGGTGAGCTCATGAGAAGGCTTTCTCCCTCTTCTTTTTTCTGCCTTTGAGTGGAGAAATGAAAAGCACCAGAGGAAATCACATCTAGAAATTCAAAGGTAAACAGGGGAGGGCTGTGGGCCCACCTCCCATTTGACAAGATGTGCTCTCTTCACTGGCATGATTTGATTTTTAAGCCCAAGAGAGCTGGAGGCTCTAGAAGCCAGGACCCTTCAACTTCTCCAAATCAAACATCAGCTGCAACCGTCCCTATAGTGCTGGCCGAATCCATGTTTCCCCAGCTGCCCTCTCCCCTTCCTCTCCTTTCCCTCAAGGCCCCAGTCCACTTTCTGAACTGTCACATTTAGTCCAACTGGGACATCCTGGTGCCTTTCCCAGCCAGCTACTGAAGAGCCTGAGAGTAGGCGGTTTTCTAATGGCCCCATCTGCAATCTAACCGAGCTCTGATAACCAGAAAGGACCATCCCTCAGGCTGATGATCACATCTGTGATGTCATGAGATGAATTCAGCCACCACTTGCTGTAGGCACTGTCCCTTTAGCAGGCCACCGAGACCTTGTCATAGCTGTGGTGCAGATGCAACTGACATCCCTAGTGCTGAAAAACAGAGGTGGCAGTTTCATTTCTCAGTCCACTATGGGCTTCAAGAAAACTAGGAGAAGCTTGGAAAAAACAAACACTCCTTTCTAGAAACCTGCAAGTTAAATAAGACTTAGCTACAGTGGGCCACCAGTGAGCAGCGGGAAGCTTGCCGAATGAGGACCCTGGGAGCTCAGCAATAGGCCATTTTGCTGGCTCTGTGACATTGGGGAGGTTGCTTCACTCCTCTGGGCCTCAGTTTCCTCACCTGCCTCGTGAAAGATTAGACCACAGTGGCTTCTAACTTTCCTTTCAGCTTTGACAGTCAGTGATGCCAGTCACCAATCTGAAAATCTGAGTAGAAATTGGCATTGGTGAGGGAGCACAGTCAGGTACTGAAAACTCACCAGGAGCCCTGCTTTATTTAGGAAGGAAGGCAGAGAGGGAGGGAGGGAGGGAGGAAGGAAGATTGATTCAGAAGTCATAAGTGAAACACACACATACACATTGCAGAACGGATTATGCCAAATAGGAGCCTGCACTCATTTTGTCCACAAAAGCAGAGGCGAGGGACCTGGGTGGCATCAACACAGCCCACCTCATCAAGGGGACTGAAACAGAAAGATTCTGAATCCTCATGTTGCCATTCAGGCGAAAGCCAAGAAACATCCTTGGAAACCCAAATCTGCCTTTTATTGGAAGCATTGTACCCTGTGGAACACTTCTATAAATAGTCTCGGCAGCATTGCCCAGATCCATTTTAAAGAATTTTAAAGCAAGAAAAGGACTTCAAAGATTAGTTCACCCAACCTTCTATCAAAGGATTTACAGATTCCTTTTATTAAGTAGAGTCATTTTCTCACGCATTTGTACTATTTTTAAGGGAACACTGTGCCCATTCTCTCCCGAAGGCCCGTGGTCAGTTTGACTCAAAGCTTCTACCTTTCCCTCGCTGATTTCTGCTAATCCTGCGCCTCCCAGCGCGGGTGCTCTTCCGGAGAGTGGATGCAGTGAGCAGCACCCACAGAGCATTCACCCTAAGCACCAACGTTTCCCTCAAGGGACACAGAAGGAATAGATATGCACCCCACCCAGGGGCAATTTAACTAGAGACACATCAGGATGCTACTTTTAAAAACACACAAACAACCCACCAATGACTGCAACACACTCACTGCCTAGACCCAAGATCCAGACAGTTTCTCCTTTTTGCATTTCCCCATCAGAGAAAGATAATCTCCAGCTCTGTAAACTCACATTCTCCAGGGTTATTTCTGGAAGGTGAAGGAGATGGATCTAAAGGGAGAGGTGGGAGGGGGAAGACAAATCTGTGGAAAACTCCTGCTGGTCTTTAGATCAGATTTAACTGGAAGAGAGAGGCTTGCTGAGTGTCACCACCAGGTGGCAATCACAAACCCCAACCCCCTTCTGTAACTTGGTGTGAATCACCCTGGGGGCGAGGACAGCCAGTGCCTCCAGGTTACCAGGAGAACCCAAACCAAACCAGTACACAGGAAAACTGGGCAATGGATTTGCACAGGAGATTTGTAAAAACAACAACAAAAATGGCAGCAAAGAAATGCAGAGCAAATTTCCACAAGCAGTTCAATCTACCTGACCCTTCACAGACCCACTCCTCATAAAGACGTACGAGACCTCACACCTGCTCCCCTCCGCCTGGGGATCCCCCAGCTCCCTACACACTGAAAACTGGTCTTTCAAAGACAGACCTGGAGAACCAAGGTTGCCAATAAGCTCAATGCCAAACCAAACAATCCCAACCACATTTAGACTTTACAAATCCAGTCCCAGAACAGAGCTTTAGATTAAGGGACAAAAGGTCATTGTGGAACCTTTTCAAAGAGCTCTTGTAAAAGCACCAGTTGAAAAAGGGTTTATGAGTTCCTCTTCTCCTCTCCTCTGGAAGAAAAAATAGAAGCTGTGAGAACAGTGGATGCACCAAGCTGAGGGCGTTGAAACCAACTAGCTGGTGGCCCGGATTTGCAAATACTCCTGAGGCTTGAAAATATTTTTCTATTATTTTTTTTAACTTCCACCCAGAATTTCAGGAAAGGTGGAGCCACTGACTCAGGATATGTGCTTTTCTATGGCTCTTATCAGCAGACTCCCATTCAATCTAATTCCTTACCCCCATTTCTTTCCCACCAAAGGGCACACTCGTCTTGGATCTCACTGTCTGCTCTTAAAACTCTTAAAGGAACCTCTGGAATATTCCAACTTGAGTTACATTTTCCTAATCCCATGGAAGCTGGGACAATTTGTTTCCACTTGCCTCAAACTTTCCAAAGCTTCGAGAGGTGCCTTGGACCTCAGAGGCTGGGGTGATCTGTGAAGTTAGGAGTCTGCCTCTTGCCCACAGCTCCAGATTCCAGGAGCAGCTGGCTGGGCTCTGCCTGGCCTTCCTGGGTGGTCAGTTTCCTCCAGGTGACAGTGACAGAGAGGTTCTCTGCTCTAAGGAAAGGTGAGTCTCAGAGCTGGCTTCTGGATCCTGCCTGTAGCCTCTCCCTGACTGTCCCTCAGGGTCCTTTTTGGCCATGTTCCCGAAGATCTTGGACTAATTGCTTCCTCAAACCTTTGTTTCTTCTGAAACCCAACCCCACACAGGTGTGCTAAGGTTTTTCCTCAACAAATTGGGCACCACCAGGCCAAATGAGAGCTCAAAGACAACAAAAACCTCTAAGAGCAAGTAGGGAAACGTTCAAGGGTACTTGAAGAGGAATTGTTGGTGTAGCTTCTGGTCCAATTTGGGAAAATGGCCCTGTTCATCCTGTTTCCACACTGGATTTGCTTAAGTCCCTTCTGTGTTCTTCAAGCTTGAGAAACAGCTAGGAAGGAGTAAAATGAAATATAAAATACCAAATAATATTAAAAAACAAGCTGATGGATCATTAGAGACCAAAAGCAAGCCCTGTCCAGGAGATCCTATAGTAAAAATGCAGAGAATGGTGTGAGGGGCCCTGGTTGAGAGGTCAGCATTAGTCCCTTGCTCCCTGGCCCCCAACCTCACACCAACACCCTGCCAGTTACCCCACTTTGCTTGAGAGGATGGGGAGGCCCCAGGGGCCTGTCACTGCACAGAACCAGGCTTGCTCAACCTGTCCTGCCTAGACCTCGCTTTTTCTTCTCAAGCAGTCACAAGCTCGATTTGTCACCTCCAGCATTTCTGATTACTTTTTCGAGGTCACCCTTTGCCTGAAGCATGACTTCATTGCACCTGCAGCACTTTATTGTCCAAGTGTCCTTGGCGAGCCTCTCAGTCTTTGGACAGTGTTGCCTTTTCTCCAAACCGGAAATCTTCCCTCCCTCACCAAGCTTAATCAGGCCCTTGCAGAACATCCAAATAACACAGCTCTTCTCTTGTTCCTCAGAAAAAACTCTCCCCCTCTGTTAACTTAATAAAACAGCTCCTCATTGTTGGCTGTGAGGCTGGGCTGATGCTAAATTTCCAGTTCAGAAACATTTAACGCTTTCCATCTCACCAATCGGCTCCCCCAGGTGCTGGCATTGACCTGTGGGTTCACAGAAGGTGGTGCAGACATCCTAGGAGGCCAGGACCCCTGAGCCACAGAGAGGGTTGAGGTACAGAGATATGGCCAGGAAGCAGATGCATGGATGAGAACTGTTGTTTTCTTCCCATCAGGGGTTTAGCAGTCCCCAGGGAGACCCTGGGTTCCTTTTTAACACTAATTGAACACTAATACGCTCAACACTGCCTCTAAAAGGCAAATGATGGGAACACACCTTCAGCGCTGGAGGGAACTCAAGATATCTGACCCAACTCTCTCACTTCATACTCCAGGCTCAGAAAGGGTAGGCAACTTGCTAAAGTTCACACAGCTGGTTAGTAACAGAGCTGAGATCAGATCTGGCATAGGCTTTTTAATTTTCCTCCCCCAAGCGAAGGCTAAGAGAATGGGTGTTACTGCACACCTGCTGTTTTCCAGATACTGGGTTAGGGCCTGCCATATTTTACTTTGTTAAATCCTCACCAGAACCCTGACTTGAGTTTCACCATTTTCCAGATGAGAAAAAGAAGGCACAGACAGGTTAAGTAACTTACCCAAAGTCGCACAGGCAGGAGACACGTTCACTTATTCCCGGTTACCTTTTTCCTCTCCCTACCTGTTCCCATCTCTCCAAGTGGGCTGAGGAACTCAGAAGACAGCTGACTACAATCTCAGCTCTCTCTGCCACTTTGGGGAATTGAGAAGGAAATCAGTTCTTAGTAACTTGTATTTTTAGCTGCCAGGCCCAAACCCCAGAAATGAACCCCTTTCTCTCTTTTTTTTTTTTTCTTTTTAAATATATCTTTTATTTATTTCTGAGAGAGGAAAGGAGAGGGAGAGAGAGAGAGATAGAAACATCGATAATGAGAGAGTCACTGATCGACTGCGTCCTGCATATCCCCTACTGGAGATCAAGCCTGCGACATGGGCATGTGCCCTGACCAGGAATCGAACCCCGATCACCTGGATCCTAGAGACTCAACCGCTGAGCCACACCCGGTCGGGCAGAACCCCTTTCTCTTAACTGAATGGCATTTCTATACACAGGAATAGATAGGTCTCCCCAAGAGAGAGCTCTGCTTGTCACGGTCCTCTTCCACGGGGGTGGGCTGCGGGAGCAGCAGTGACCCCATGTGTGAGATGCACTGGACACCATGGTTAATGCAGTTACATCAGCCAAGAAAGCACTTCCCGACCAACCCCCTTCCCACTCACGTCCCCTCTGAGGCCTAGACTCACACCATGGTCCCACAGGCTCAAGGTTCAGAACCTGTAAGAGTTATTGTTAACACATGTCACCTCCTTTCTGTCATTTACATCTCCTCCCCCAATTACTCCACCCTCATACGCTCCCACCCCGAGGAACACCAGGCACCCTAAGCGAGTAGCTGTGAGTGTGCAGGAGGCGATCAGGGATGGGCCAGCTGACGCCCACCCTAGATGGTCGCTCTGAGAAGTCACCAACAGCAAGTCCTCCAGTCCCTCCGAGTTTGCGTTTGCCATTTTAACCTATAACCTTTTCAGGTAAAAATAACAACGACCAACTTACTGACTTTGTAGCTACCACGTGCTTGGAAAAGCATTCACTTAAAAGAAAGACGGGAAGGAAGAAGAAAGTCAGGAGGAGACGGAGTCCGCACTCCTCTGACCATGTACCTGACAATGAACTAAAACAAAATGAAACCACGCAGGAAAGGAGCGGACAGACCAACTTCCCCCAACCTTTCACGGCGCCGTAGCTCAAAGACTGGAATCTCCGCTTGTTAACCATTGTTAACTAGTATTTTTAGTCCTGGTTGCTTTTAGCCTCTGTATAGTTCCTTTTTTAAACACATTTTCTATACGTTAATAAAAGATCTGAAGGACCGACGTCGTCTTCCGAGTCCTGTGGGGAATGGGAGGGAGGCCTTGCTCACTGGCCGGCCGGCCTTCTCCACTCAGACCCTCCTCTACTCTGGTCATCACCTCTGCCAAAATGTCTTCTCTGTGCCACCCTCCTGGGAGGCTGTTCTCTTCCCTGATGTCCTGCTATGTCCTGCTCCCTCATCTGCATCCCTTCCCTTCCTTGACCCTATCTTCTCATATCATCTTTTTTTTTTTTTTAAATATATCTTTATTGATTTCAGAGAGAGGAAGAGACAGAGATAGAAACATCAATGATGAGCGAGTCATTGATCGGCTGCAGCCCGCAACCGGGGCATGTGCCCTGACCGGGAATCGAACCCCGATCGCCTGGATCCTAGGTCGACACTCAATCACTGAGCCACGCCCAGCTGGGCCTCATTATATCATCTTGATCTTGCCTCCTCCCTCTCCTCTCTCTCTCTCTCTTCCTTCCCCATCTCCCCACCCCCCTCACCCCCACTTTGAAATCCTCAGCTCACCCTTTGCTTTCACCATCAGAAAAGGTCACTGATGGGTGGCAGCCACTGCTGGATGCCCAGCATCCAGTGCACTGGTCTTATCTACAGTTTTGAGCCCTTGATCCCATCAGCCACAGTGATTGCCTGGCTCCCTCAACCCCAGAGTGCCCAGTGCTGGCCAGATCTCCAAGGCTCTAGTGCCATCTATGGGCCCTGGCAGAGAATATTCAACAGGCCCAGCTGCTTCCTTTCAGCTCAGTCTCCAGCTCCCGTGTCCACCTGCCTCTCAGACTTGGTCACCTGGGAAAATGTTTTCCTTTTCTCTCCCTTGAAAATGTGCCCAGTGCACACTGGAACACCAACTGTAACCTCCAGGTAATGTTATGTAAGGCCCAGCCAGGTTACAGCCCCAAGAGGAGGGCCATGCGGGCCTCCTGCCTGCAGTTAGCTCCACCAGCACCAGGCCCAAGTGCAGAGATCACCATAATAGGGAGCACACTGGGCGCCAGGCACCCAGACCAGCTTGTTCCCGCTGGAGTGGGAGGGCATGTTAGGAGACAGCTTGGGTCTTACGACAACAAAAATAATCCAGCAAGGACAAGTGAGGAGGGAACAGCGTGAACAAGCGTCAGGGGGAATAAGACAGCATAACCTGTAGGAACAGGGCCAGGAGATGGGGCCTGGCTCCCCAGGGACCCGTGAGGGACTTTAATGACAGAGCTCCCCACAGGCGGTCAGCGACAGACTGAATATTGTGAATCCCCAAGGCCAAGAGGGAGAGCCCTTTCTCCACGACCCCTTGTCAAAGGGAGACATAGAGAGCACTTTCTAAAGGGACAGAATCCTAAACTTAGAAATAATTTTTTTTTTTTTTAATTTATCCCTCCCAGTCCTTTTTTAGGTACCAGCAGGCCTCTTCCCAACCTTGAAAACAGGCAAAATCCCAGCTCCCAGCCATAGTGACAGGCTCCCCCAAAGGTGTCCTACACGAGCAGGGGGTAGAGCACTTGCTTAGCCCTTCCCCTGGGGCTCATTTCCTAGAGCATAGATTTCTTACTATCACACAAGAGAGGCCCTTTGAAAACAGCCTCACTTCCTGGTCCTGTTTTAAATAAGCCACTTGAGATTATGTTACGGGAGGAATGACCGCCGTTATATGCAGATAAAACCCGTCCCCTGGCATCTTATCCTGCGTGTTATCTAGGAAAAGGAAACGAAACGGAGAAAGGGGAGCCTGGGGGAATTTTGTAATTAGTATTTTTTCCTGAGGTGGCTGGATGCTAACATCAGATTCTAACTTAAACGAGTATAATTCACCCATTGCTGAAGCCCTCTGGGCTCATTTACAACCATCTGAACACAAATTGAACTATTGCTGTGCTGTGGGAGCTCAGAACCACCACAGGGAAAATTAAAAGTAGATCATTAAGCAAGAGAAATGTTAGCAGCACACGTAATCAGAGCCATTACCAAGAACCCGACCTCCACACAGTGGCCTCTTCCCTCCTGCAATGACCCCAGTGTCCCTGGGGCCACGGGCCTCAGGGGTGAACCTCTTTGCCAGCCGGCAGTAAGATGTCATCGCAGGAATAAGGGCCCACAGAGCCTATATGTGCAAAACTCAGGCTCTGTGGTATATGCAAAATACTCCACTGCCCAGGTTTTCGAGGAATTATAGAAAGAACATGCAGTAAACTTGTAAATCCACACACAACTGCGTCTCCTGTTCCTCTTCCTTCGTCGCACTCCCATGTTCAATGAGCACCTACTATGCACCAGACCCGGTGCTGTCTCTGGATGCCCAGAGATGAAAGGCCTGGTCCCCCTTGAAGAGATTTCATCTCTTTTTGCCTCTTTCTGTTTTCATCCACTTGTACACACCTCTCCCCTCCCCAGTCCAGATGCTCCACAGGTGTGCGTGGGAAGGCCCTCGCTTCAGAGGTGTTAGGATAAAATAAGAGTGAAATTTCCCAATTTCTGTTTGTGTGTTCATGAGGAACTGGAAAGAGATATACAGTAAAAGAATTCAGCTAATTAAGATGAGGGTTGTCATTTCAATATTGACAATATTTTTCTTTTAACTCTGACACATTTCAAACACTTCAAATGCTAAGAAAAGTGGCAATTAAGGAGCTTCTTGAATCCAAAAAGCTAACAGAACCTTCTCAAAGCATTAAGCACCATAGAATCTTCCTTGGGGGAGGGGAAGGGGAAGAGGGCCTCAGAAAAGAGATGTCCTGGTACTGTTAGGTGTTGCTGCCCTTTAAGGCCTTAAACAAGAACTGCTATGACCGTGATCACCACTAAGCACTCATTCACAGCTCCTGTGGAAGCTTCGCGTCTGCTCTTCGAGACAAACAATACGCCCTTTAGAGGTTTCTGGGAAGTGAGTATAAATTACAAGAAATGCAGTAGCAATTATGAAAATTCAATATGCTAGCTGTGCAGGAAATTTAAAGAGCCAAGAAAAACAGTGAGAACTAGGAGGGAAAGTGTAAATTATGTCTGTGTGCAGGCATTACCTGGCGTGATTTGTGGGCCGCGCTCACTTTTTATGACTTTTCTTCCATAAATAAAACCCACAGAGTAATAACCAAAACTTGTATTTACACCCAAAGTTACACTGAAACAACTATCAGCAGTGACAACCTGGATCTCTATTAAAAGCACCTCGGCTGACGTCATGCGTCAGGAGAGTCACTGATGTGGAGGAAGTCTAAGTGCAATATGGAGCCACCTGCCCTCCTACCTGAAACCCTCCAACTGCATCCTGTTCCATTTAACTCCTTTGGGAATTATGCATGGAAACCTAGCTTTCAACTCCACTTTAGTTTTCCCGAAGAAATGACCTGAATTTTAACTCAGTTTGAAATGCCCCTGGTTGCTCTAGGGCAAGGTTAATACACCAGGACTGTTGACATTTCGGTCAGATAATTCTTCGTTGCGGGAAACTATCCTGTGCATTGTAGAATACTTAGCAGCATCCTGGCCTTGACCCACCAAATTCCAGTGGGACCACCCCACTCGCCCCAACTCGTAACTAAAAATGCCCAGACACTGACAAATGCAATTTACCCTCAGGGAGCAAAATTGCCCTACAGTTGAGAGTCACTGTTCTAAGATTTATCACCAAAAAAAGATGACTTCAATTCAGACTTCATTAAAGCAACATTTTAAGAAGCACCATCCAGTCCATTTCAGTTGGAAAGACAAAAGAGCCCCCCAAGTAGAACACGGCTATAGCTTTTCTATTGAATTTCTTTTTATGTCGTTTATAAATGTTTGAAGAGCAGTCTGTGTTTTCAGTCTCATTTCATTGGGATCACTCTGGGCAGGAGATTAGATTCCAAGGCAGGGACTAGAATTTATAAGATGGTGCTTACAGAGAATGAGAGTTTGACTTACCACAGACATGACTCTCCAGAAATCAATTAGGTTTCAAATCAAGGGTCACTTGTAAATTAGACCTTTGGCTCTGCTGCTTCCCTGACGGACAATAATAAATGAGATTGATTGTTTAAGATCCCCAAACACCACAATTGCATCTGTCCTGGGAGGTTTCTTACAAAGAAAAGAAATGAGGGTACATTAGGCACCAAGGAGAGGAGGAAGGGAAGGCTTTATCCCCAAATTCTGAGCAAAGGAACCTGTGTTGTGTCCCTGCTCCCAGGAGAATGTGGACATGAAGTCACATGCCTAAGTGCTCTGGGATGTTAGGGAGCAGGCCCCCAGCTGAGGAAAACTTTAACTGTGTCACAAGAATAGAGATGAAGAAAAAGGAAAATAGAAGGTTGTTCATGAAAGAAATTCACTGGGGCCTCAGCAAGTGGCAGAGAAGCGCACCTACCACCAAACCCCTCCACCGGCTCACCCTCCCAAGCCAGCTCTCAGATGCAGTACATGGGGGGGGGGGGGGGAACAGGAGGGATAACTGTCACCTGGATTCGAGATGTTTCTATGACTGCCTGGCTGGTGACACTGGGAAACTCCCCCATCTAGGACAGCGGTCCACAGATCCTCAGGGTTCCATGAGCCCTTTCCAGGGGATCCACAAAATCCAAACTATTTTGTAAGATGGCAAAGATAACATTTAGCTCCTTCGTTGCAGGGACACTGGGAATGAGGTTGGTCAAGCTGCAGGGGCTTAGCCCAGAGCAAGTCGATGGCAACAAACTGGACTTGCAATCGTAATTTTTTACTCACAGTAAAAAAAATTTAAAAATGCCAATTTCACTTCACGAAAAAGTAACAATTAATTTTCTTATATCTTGACCATGAGTGCTTGCATGCCTGCTTAATTCGCTGTGACTAAACGGGAGGAACACGCACCCAAGTTCAATAATTGCCTGGAGGGAAAGGACCGTGTGACTGAGTCTCCAGCTGAACTCACTGCTTTTGTTCCTTTTTACTTGAAAGAACAAGTGACAGAAAAACTATGGGTTTTTTTAGACGTATTTGGCAGACGTTTTCCCGAAAGTAAGCCAAGTGAGCCTGTCATTTCGAAGAAAACAATTGACAGTGTTCCTAGTTGGCGATAAAATTTGAGCTCTCAAAAGAAAATTAGAATTTTGAAAAACTTGTGTCTGCCGAGCTAAGCCTGACAAGTGTCCCAATGCACAAGGACTTCTCTGATGAGATTAGTGGTGATGTTTTAAAAATGTGCTTTTCAAATTTTGTATGATACACTATGTCAGATTTGGAAGATCTATATAACTCCTTAAATGGTTTTCCACTAGTTTGCCTGTCATTTTCTTATTGACTTTAGGAGTTATTTTTATATATTCGAGATGGGAAGCGCTTATCAGTTTTGTGCATTTAAAATACCTCATTGCGCTCTGTTGCTGTCTCTATTCTCTTTGTGGTGTCTTTCATAGAGAGAGTTTCTGGTTTTGATGTAATCAAATTTACCAATCTCTCCTTGATGGTTAGGGTTTGTCTGATCCTCAGACTTGAAAATGTTCTCCTGTGTTATCTGTGGTTTTAAGTTTTTACATTTAGGTTTTTAACCTACCTGGAATTTTTCAGTAAGTAGAATTATATATAAATGCCTACATTTGACTGTTTTTGACCTACAAAATGACAGTTCTATATGGTCAACACAATCTATGGTGTGAGGCAGGGACATATTTATATTTATTAAAAACCCTATCCTTATTAACTGCCCTGCAATGCCACCTAACGTGGCCTGTCATTCCCAGCCCCGATACCACATTATCTCAATTATTATGGCTTTAAAATAACTCTTAGTATCTGTAGGCCATACCTCTCACTTTGTTCCATTTCTTCAACTCTCTTGAGAGAGTTTGGCTATTCTTGACTCTTGGCACTTAGAAATAAATTTTAAGACCAGCTTGTCAAGTTCTACCAAAAAAATAGAATTTTTATTGGAATGACGTTGACTCTAATAATATGGAAGAATGGGCCTCTTCACAATCTTGAGTCCTTTAGTCAATGAACACAAACTATTTCTCAGTTTATTACATGTCCCATATGTCTCTCAAGAAATGATTCTCATTTTCTTCTGAGGGGTTTTATACATCTTTTATTAGATTTACTGCCAGATACTTTTGGGGTCTTCAATTTGATTTTACCCTACTTCCAAGCCCATAAATTAGCCTATTATTGTGGGAACGCTGGTAGAAGACAGGAGACTTGATGTTTTTTGGACCACCCGGGTCACATGAATTTGACTTTTACTTCCACACAAAGATCAGCTTAAGATTTTCATTATCAGGAAGAGTAGTCGTTTTGGGTTTTGGGAGTTTGGTTTGGGGTTTGGGTTTTTTATTAACTCTATTTTGACTGGTCCTTATTCAACTTGCCTTGAAATTTCCCAAATGTGGAAGATGCAGTTGGATTTAGTTCAGGATCATATTTACACATGGCCTGTGACCACTGTGGTTCCAGAATTTGGGAACAGGCACTGGGCTTTGCCCTCCCTCCCCGCCACACACACTGCTTGTCCTAAAAACTATGAAAACTGAAGCTCAAGTTCATCAGATTCAGCAACAGCCCTCAGGGTTTTTAGCAATTCTTCAGTGCTTTTAAGGAGATTTTATATAATATACATTCACTGGCTTTTTGTTTGTTTGTTTGTTTGTTTGTTTGTTTGTTTGTTATTAGCAGAAAGTCTGTTTCAGGTACCCAGACGTTATATTACCAGAAACAGAGTTATGTGTTTTCTGAACGTGCAAGTTCGCAGCAAGGAGGTAATTCAGAGTGAATTCCTGCTAAATGGGACAATGCAGAGATCTGTGCCTGAACGAGTTTTCAAAGGGAACGTAGGGGAACATGATGGTAATTGTCTTTAGGCACAGATATATACCAAACTAGAAGTTTCGGGCTGCTGGGGATTCCAGATTCTACCTCTGTCAGTGAGGCCCAGTAAAACTCTCTCTAAGGAGGCAGATTTTATTAATTATACAAATATTTATAGTGCAACTGTTCTACATTCTGGGATACAGCAGTGAAAACACCACCAAGTTCCTGTCCCCACTGAATATAAATCCGAATAGAGATTCATGGCAGTGCCTCTCCTGGCACCTGTTCTAACCAGCAGTTATGTGCACCATTGGGATACAGCTATAAGCAAGCATCCTGTTTCTTAGGGCCAACTCAGCAGGTGAAAACAGATAATAAAGCGAAAAGGGTTTTTTTGTTTTTTTCCTTTAACACCAGTGCCCCACAGATGAGCCAATATTTTTCTTTCCTCTGAGTTAAGTCTCCTTCGATCTCTGCTCTTTCCACCCTGGGCATAATTGGGAGCACGAAGGACACTCTATGTCCAATTGTATGACAGACCTCTGTTGCCCTTGAGTTTCTTTCTTAGAGGAAAATCATGTTTTCTTTCTTTCTTTAGAGTCTGTGTGAAATCACCGTGAGTGGTCTCACCCTTCAGCATTTCCCAGTTCACCCAGAGAAAGGAGAGTTCCAGAAGCCAACAGGCCATCAGGGCATGTATGAGCATCCCCGTTTGGCCAACATCTGCGGCCAGCCAAGGACAGAGACGTCAGGGCTGCGGGCAAAGGCTCTGATTACAGCTGTGAGAAACTGCTGAGGCCACATACACTCTTCCAAGGGTAACTCCCTGAGACCGAGGGAACATTTGAGATGCACAAATCATCATGTGGGAGAGCCCAAAACTATTTGGGGAGAGAAACTCCTGGAAGCAACAGGGCTTCCTGCCTGTCTAGGATGGGTGGGCTTTGAGCATTGATATTTGGGGCGTTCCTGTAAGTCTGATTTGATTTCATAGCCACAGATCTGGCTATGTCACAAAAAGATCTGGACCTTCCAATCATAAGAGTTGAGATTCTTCATTTAAATGTTAATGCACCCCTTTGAGCACTTAATAGGTCGAAAGTATAGTTTTACTCACACTCAAATTCATAATCCCTTTACAGGGAAGGGGTTACTGTCATAAACTCCAAACAAAAGCTTCAGATGGAACCTCCCTTCGCCCTCCCTTTGCACGGGTGGCCCAGCTACTCTATCTGGAAGAAGCCCCACAGGTTGAGAGTTCACAACCCACACAGCCCCAGGAGCCTGAGGTCATACTCCGGTCACATGAAGGGCAATGTCAAGGCGGAACAGTGAGGACACATCCTCTAGGGCCCCCTCCTCTTGGGGCCCTCATGTAGGCTGCTTCAGATGGAAGACTGTCCACAGAATAAGTTCCCTCAGCCCGTTTACCTTGTCCGGGTGCTATTTGGACACACAGATCATCCCTTCGCCTCTCCCGCAAGCTTCCTGAGCACACAGTCCATATCCGCTCCTTGTTTTTTTAAAACATTTTTAAATTGATTTTTAGAGGGGGAGGGAGAGAGAGAGAAACATCGATAAAAGAGAGAAACATCACATCATTTGCCTGCCTCCTGCATGCCTCCTACTGGGCATGGAGCCCTGACGGGGAATCAGAGCAGCGAACTCTCTGCTCATGGCGTGACGCTCAGCCGTCGGAGCCACACCGGCCCGGGCACTGCCCCTTGCTTTTATCTCAGTAGCTCTTATGACAGCGGTGAATATCTGAATGAATGAGTGAATGAATGAAACAATGACAGGTATTTGCAGCATCAATGCTGTACCACCAGAGGTTCCAGTGATGAGCTGACACCATCCGTTCACCGTACAGGGAGGCTTTTACTTTTCCAGGTGGAAAGTCCTCCATTCATGCTGAGAAATTACTTGAAGGACACGGTAATTCAACACCCACTTTCCTGGCCAGTCTCAGCACTTCATTCCACTGAAGGTTTCACATTAAAAAAACATAAAAATAACTAACCAAAGAACACAATAATAGGATTGGCCAGGGCCCATGAATCCCTAGAAATGGACTCACACAGTCGTTGTAGAAACCCAATGTTGTGTGTCTAAGTGGTCTCCTGGGTGAAAATACAGCTCCCTCCCAGGAGATGGGGCTTGGAGCATGAATGGAGTTTACCTTGAGTTAGAGAGGTGGGCATTTAGAAATAACTGTTTCCGGCTGACTGCTTCCAGCTCCCCAAAGTACACTGCAATCTGGCTTCTGAATACCACTTACTCCAACAAAACTGTTCCAACTAAAAGCACTACAACTGCCTGACGGGTAAAACCAACACCCCTTTATCACGCTTATTTCACATCATCTTTCTACAGCTTCCAGAAGCATAAGCTTGTATCCCCTCAATAGAATGACCCTCCAGTTCTGCCAGAGTGGAAGCGGGGACTCATCTTCTTCCACAGATGGGGAAATGATTTGGGGCTCCAACTCCTTCTTTCCAATAATTGGAACCAATTCTCCTGGCTTTCGGTCCTCTTTCCCCTGTTTCCAGAGCATCCATGACCTCTGACTCCTGAGATTTGGGGGGTCAACCTCTGGTTCAAATTATCTCCCTGTTTCGTCCCCTCCTCTGCTTACTTAAGATTAAAACTCCACTTTCCCCAGTGGGCTGAATCAATCACCATACTTCCATATACTGCAGCTTGCAAGATTCCATGACTGTCGGGTTTCTCCTGCTCTGTTTGTCCTTCTGGCTTCTGTATTTATAAAAATCATATTATCTCCCTTTTAATGGAGTTTTGGCCTGGATAGATATAATGCATGTGTTCAATTATCTTCTTTCAATAAAAGCCCCCTGGCCTTTTAATTATATTTCTTGATACCCTTCCAAACACACTCTACTTGGGATTCTTCAAATATATATTCTCTCTCTCTCTCTCTTTCTTACACACACACACACACACACACACACACACACACACACACCCCTTTGTGACCCTCTCTCCCCAGCCTGGCTTTCTCTCTCCTCCTGCTCCCACATCTACCTGGAGAAATCCAGCTTGTCCTTCAGCAGGAGTTCCCACTTCCACCAGGACACTTCCCAGACACACACACACACACACACACACACACATATCATGATCCTACAGCTCCCTGGGTATCTCCCTACCAGGCACCATCTTCCAAGATAATAGCTGCTTATTTACTTTTCTGTCTTACCCAGTGACCAGTAAAGATGCATGGGTCTCCCCTGAGGCCTTCTTCCTCCAAGGACACCTCTGCAAAAGGAGGGTTTTTAATTGAGTGGGAAACTGGAGACTATAGGAGATGTTTGCCTAAAGCAGTGTTCCAGACCAACAGAAGGCCTTAGTCCAAACCATTAAAAAAAACACTATTATTATTATTATTATTATTATTATTATTATTATCTCTCTCCTAGATTAATCCTCAAAGTTAAACCAGAAATTAACTGCCTTAGAAATTAAGCATAGTGCTTTGTACTCAAAGCACTTTAGCACTCGTCAATTAATAATGATAATTTACCATCATTAGCTAGCAAATTAAATTTGAAACTGAACCTTCAGAGGAGAAAGACCAATGTGGAAATATCACCCCAAGCAGATGTCCACAGGCACCACTCCGCATTTCCTGACCTTCCATCAAAGAGTGGGCTCCGGGCTGGAACTGGGCCAAGCAACCACGCGGGGTTCCCCCTCCCTTTTCATTACGCAGCCCCAGCCTCAGGCCTCTCCTCTCCTGAGCCCCAACCACAAACAGCCCTGAGAGCATCCTCCCAGGTGACACACTCATCGGAATCACAGCATTCTTACTACCAGTCTCAAACGAGAGGCTGCCTCTAACACAAACACGCACAAAAGGCAGAGCTTCTCTGGCCCTCACTCTTGCAACAAAAGGGGCAATGAATGGCTAGAACTGTAAACCAAGCCAGGCTCGCAGTGTGTGACGGCCGCTAGTGACAAGGGAGGGGACATCAGGGGTCAAAGTGAGAGTATGTCCTCCAAATGAAGCCAGGGAGACTCAGAGGGAACTGAAGGGCTGACAGTGTTCTGGCCCCTTTTGTTCCTCCGCAGCTGCTTCACCAAGCACGTGCTCCTCTCCCAAGATTCCTGGACATCTGTCTCCATCGCTCTTCCCTCTCTCCGGTCACATCTTTTCAATTGATTTGTTCCCTGATTTTAACTTGGCTTTGCCTCCCTTACTGAGTCACTGAGTCAAAAGTCATTGTTTAATCCGTAGATGTGCCCATACCGCTTAGTTTGTTCTTATTTACAACAGTAGTTGTGGTCATCGCTTGCCTTTATTCTTACACTTCATAAAGATTTTAGCTGATTGCCTGTGAAAGAGCCGATCATAAAACCATGTTCAATTGAACTGGAAGACACTTAGCAACCATCTAGATTCTTGCTACTCAAAGTCTGGTCTGCAGGTCAGCAACACTGGCACCACCTAACGCTTATTAGATATGCAGAATCTCAGGCCTGCCCCAAACCTACTAACCAGAATTCACATTTTAACAAAATCCTCAGGTGACTCACATGCCTATTAAAGTTTGAGATGTGCTGATCTAAACCAACTACCTCACTTCACAGAGAAGTCAAGCAACTTCTTTAAGGTCTCCCAGCAAATTCAGGGCTGAGCTGAACTAGATCTCAGGTCTCCTGATGACTAACAATGCCCCACACTCTCTCTTAAAAACCACTGGCTCATTTTTATTCTTAGCTAACTTAGCCAGCTTTCATTTCCATACAGCAGGGATGGGGAACATACGACCCAAGGGCTGTATATGGCCTGTGAAATCATTTGGTCTGGCCCTGCCAAGGCAACCGCAGGCAGGACTCAAAGTTCAATAAACCTAGGAGCTTTTTCATAGCTAATTTTTAAGTTGATGATTTTGTATGGCCTTCTAATGGTGTTATAAATATCCAAATGGCCCTTGGCAGAAAAAAGGTTCCCCACTCCTGCCATACAAGATAGTAGGTGCTGCCATAAAAGTATGCCAGTATATGGCTTTCAAATTCCCTTCTATTACCCACTACTATTATTTTTATAACATAGCTTCCTAGCTTTCTGTGGCCTTCTTATCTTTCATTCCTTGATTGAATTATTTCCCAAGGGCCTGCTCTGGTCCAATTAATGATGTGAGGACAGCTTCTCTTTAAGATCTTTCTACTTACCTCTTCATTTCCCATTTCCCTTTTAGGACTCCATCAACTGGATTGTCAACTAGTCTATCTACTAATATTTTATTTATAATTCTTGTACCTATATCTAAAATGAAAATGATCTAAAGTTTCCTTTTTATTTCGTTCTTAACAAAGATCTTGAGATTAAAATTATGATCATTTTGTAATATGAATTGGGGAGTTTGAGAATTAATTTTAAAACTTATGGAGGTTCTCCATGAAGGATTTAGTAGGAGACACTTTATGGCTCATCCATATTTTGAACACTTATACAAGATTATACTGTTTGAAGGGTCATAATTACCTAAAATCAAAAGCAGAATAAAGGTTTCTTAGACAAAACATATTGCCATGTTTGCACCTCTGAGATTTCTGGTACCTCTTGGCAAGGAATAAAGGAGGGAGAAGGGGAGATGTGTCCTTCAGACCTTCCACTCCATTCCTCAGTGCCCCTCTCCTGAAATACATATTCTCACATACCTGTAATGCTGCCTGCCTACCTATCGCCTCTATCCATGACACTTCCATTAGCATTTTCCAACTCTTACTTTGTACCAAGCAGCCAAGGAAACTGGGCCTAGGAGTCCTAGCCTCCAGTGCAGTCCATTTCTGGGATTTTTCCATTTCAGTGCCCTAATGGTAGGGAAAGAGCATTTGGACAGCTCCCAGTCACACGCAGGCCATCTGACAAGGTGCATGTCAGTGTGCATGGGAGCATCTATTGTGACTCTGAGGCCCTCCCTGGTCTGGAGAGATGTGGTCATGATTCACGTTTCTGCAGCAGGTGACAAGAGGAAGAACAGAGTCTGCCACTTATTATTAGCAAGTGTCCCTGTTCTTGTCCCCATGCAGTGTATTTCCCAGTCTAGAATTGCCTCTTAACCTCAGGAACAGCCTGCATTTAGGAGTTTCTGCGCAACAAAGCAAAACCTGTAATTTTAACACTTCCACCCCCACCCACTCAGTTTGCTTTGAGAAATCCTTGTGATTGGAAGAAGCTAAGGAATATAAAAGAAGGTGGGAGAATCTTAAAACTTACTGTGCAAAGACAAATGTTTCCCTAGCTTGATTAACAGGTCAAGTAGGCAATTGCTTCTGTAATGTGGTCTGAAGACATTAATCAACAACAGGTCTCCCTACCTCTTTCTGAAATTCTGCCACTAATTTGCTGACAGGAGGGCCTTCTTTTGCTTTCTGTTGCAGGGCTGGAGATGACATAAGACGATGCATTCCATAGTTTGCCCAGGACTAACATCACTTTGAAACTTTCACATAGGTTCAGGAGAGTAGAGAGGGTCCAGGTGGATTGGATGGGGCGGGGGGGAGTCACAGAGATAAAAACATTTCTAAACTGGAAAAGACTCCTAGCTCAATGCCATGCTCTGTAAAATCCAGAAAGAAGCCAAGTTTGCAGCATATCCCTGCTTTCTCCAGCTCTTAGACTTTCCTTCTCTTGAGGAGGAATCAAGTCTCACCCAGCAACTGGGGGGGAGCACAGGAGGCACAGAAAAGAAAGAAACTTGGCAAACAACGTCCTCCCTGGTAGCCTGAAAACTAACATGGTGGTTTATTTATGTACGTGTTAATTTTATGCAAGTAATCCCAGAATCAGGTTGCTTTTTACTGTTTCCTGCACCTGGATCTGTGAAGTTCTCTCATTATTCTAATACCAGAGGGGTGACAAAACAATTTGAGAATTATGACAGGATAGGAAGTATGGGAGCAGTGACAAGGGGCCTCAGAGGGATCAGGCGCTGTTGTTAGTTCACTCTTCAAGTTCGGAGTTGAAGCTACAAGGGCCCAGTCTACACAGACCCAGGAGACTGAACTCTCTAGAGGATATGCTTTTTCATCCATTCATTCAACAAATATTAAGGAATCTGTACTATGGGCTGGGGATCCCAACTATGGGCTGGTCGCTGGCAGCCCAGATATTAATAAAACTGCCCCGAGCAGTCAGAAAACAGCAAATTACAAGCAGTGTGGTCAACTGTAGAGGTAAAAGGGCAGAGCCTTGTGGGAGAATTAAGAAATGGCATCCAACTTAGAGAATTAGCTAGGCAACGTGTGTGTCTGTGTGTCTGTGTGTGTGCGCGCGCGTTGAGAAGTAACGTGCATAGGAAACAGAAGAAACGTTTTATTGCTGGACAATAAAATGTGGGGTGAATGATGTCAGGAGAGAAACCTGGAGAAGCCAGCAGGGGTCGCTCATGAAGAAACCTTGTATGTCAGGTTAAGGAATGTGCACTTTACCCTGTAAATACAAGCTGGGGAACCATGCACAGAATTCAGTCAAGGGCGTATCACAGTCAAACTTAATTATGAAGATGCAATTCTCTGGCTGTGTGGAGGATGAGTGGAGGAGGTAAACCATGAAGGTAGGGAATTAGGAGGTTGTTCCTGTGGGTAGCAGAGAGGTGACAGAGGCCTGAACTGGGGGCATGGCTGTGGGGATGAAGAGGCAGGAACAATATTGAGAGCTATGTGAGAGGCAAAACCAACTATGTTTGGTGGCAGGTTGAATAAGAGGGAAGAAAGGAAGATATTCAGGATGGCCCTCAGGTGTCTTACTTAAGTGACTGGTACATGGAGGGGCCACCAATGTAGCTAAAGAACACAGAAGGGAGGTTTCATAGGGAAGATGATGAACTCAGCAAAGGTGTGTTAGTTTTGAGGGGGCTGAGTGGCATCCTGATGAAGGTTTCTAGCAAGTCATTCAACAGAAGGATCTGAAGGTCAGGCAAGAGATCTGACAAAGGAAATGAAGTAGTCAAGAGTGGATTAGACTAATTATGATTCACCCACTGGGGCTAGACAAGAGCCCAGCCTCCCTAAGAGCATGGCCGCCAAACACCTCGACCACATCTGGGTTCTATTAGCAAGAAAGAATAGATGGGCATGGCTGTTGGGTAGGTGACCAAAGTGTTTGCCACAGTGGGGACAAATGTGGAAAAGTTTGTATCCAGGGGTAGAAATGATGCTCAGTTTCTTTGATTTTCTTGATTGTCTTCTGAAAGTGAAGGAACAGGGGTAGAACAGGAGGCTTGAAGAAATAGATATGATTTAAAGTCACTGAAGGAAGTGAGAGAAAGAGATGACTAAAGACAAAAGACTGAGAGGCCGTGCTAAAGGACAAGCTGAGCCGGGAGACCATGAACTTTTCCACATGCCAACCAGAGTGTGACTATTTTTCTAGTATATTCTCCTATTCTGGTGCAAGAGTAAAGGAGGTAGAGAGCAATAGTACCATTCATTCCAGGTTGGGATTTTATGGGTAATATGACAGAAGGAATAAAGGATGGAACGGAATCAAAGATGCTTGTGAGAGTGGCTCAGATTGCTGTATAACCCATGGGACCAAGATTATATAGAGAAAAAGCAGATAACTGTAAGAAAATGGTGTGATCAAGGGACAGGAGGTACATATGAGGTCAAAGCAATGGGAGAGACATTGTGGGGACAGGACATTGTGCCCAGAGAGAGTAGGATACTGGAGTGTTGCCCAAGCAAGGTTGTTTGAAGAGGAGAGACATGAAGGACATTGGAGTTAATAATGTCCAGGAGTTTGAAGACTGGATTGTTGAATGGGTTGTCTTACAAATGTTAAAATACCCCACGACTGTATCTAAAATAAATGGGAATAATGACTGACAGCCATCTGGAAATCATCGGTGAAGAAAGGGAACTCGCCAGGAAATAGGCAGATGTCAATGACCAGGATGAAAAGAACATGATGTAATTGGGTGGTATGACCTGGAAGGGAAAGAGCTTCTACTTGAAGGTTGAAGGTCTGGAGGTGGAGGTGAGAGTCAGGAGAACAGCAACTTTCTTCCTGGGAGGATGCTGCATGGATGCAGAAGAAAGAGCAGCCTCAACTGTGAAGACTATAGAAGAATAAAGACTTTGAGGAGACCCAGATGTTATTAAGAAAGGTTAAAGATCTTTGAGTATAGAGGACAGTAGGTTAACAGTGGAAGGGGGCCAATTGTCACCAACACCGCCAGCGAATTCTCAGGTCCTTGATTGAGGTAGATG
This sequence comes from Miniopterus schreibersii, assembly GCF_964146895.1. Lineage (NCBI taxonomy): Eukaryota > Metazoa > Chordata > Mammalia > Chiroptera > Miniopteridae > Miniopterus > Miniopterus schreibersii. Next base: position 17,464,134 of record NC_138119.1, on the reverse strand, counting down.
ACCAAACTCAGTATAGGTTTCACTAAGCCTAAGAGCCCTCCATCTACCGAGGGAACATTTCAATAGGACCATGACTTCTAAGCTCTATAAAACATTAACAGTATTATTATTGATGCAAAGAAACCTTCTTATGCCAGAGCAAATAAAAAATAAAGGTGTGAGTGTAGCTATGAGAGGATGTGTCTCTGAGCAGGAATTTATACATTTCTGCTAAGCTGGTTCCTGCTCACTTGCACTTTTTTCTTCGTTTGCATTTCGGGTTCCTTTTCTCATTACAGTCACTATTTACTTGACAGATGATAGAAGGCCAGTTGAGGGTGGAGTACGATTAGCATATAAACAAGATTTTAAAATAGCTGGAACAGGGAAGGACTGTAGAGCCTTTGAATCCCCTGAGACTTGACCTCAAAAGTAATCAAGAGCAAGTGTACTTGGGCAATCCTCATCAGGTCCTAAGAATGCCCCTTGCCTGGCCCAGGGTAACCGAGGGTGAGTCACTATTTGTCTTGACAACAAACTGCCACCTAGTTTCTCATTTAACTCTAATATTCTAAAAAGACTTAGTAGCAAATGCATAGTACTTAAAGGAAGTACAGAATAGAGGTTCTGAGCCAGTTGCCATGCCAAGCTTTACTTCCCTTAGCAACTTACTTGAACTCTGAATAAGAGAAGTGACCATGTAAGGTACGTTAGCTACAGGTCAAGTTCTTTACGTACAACACCAGAAAACCCCCACCTCCATCAGCTTCCTGGGGTCAGTCTCCCTAGTGAAATAGTCTGAGCTCCTACCTAACATACTAAGTCAGACAAGTCTAAGGTCTTTTCCATTTGTTTCTCACTCTAAGCTGCATCTTCCAACTTCACCTCTATCAGTGATAAAGGAAATATCTTTTCTCCATGTTTACTGTATTGTTTCCTGTTTAGAGCCCTGGGCAGAGCAGAGGCCACCATACAATGCACACATCTTGACTTTGTAGCTTCCGCAGAGCATCTACCTAAGTACTGCCCACAGTGGGCCCTCAGATGTCTCCTGAGGATCCTGGAGTGACAGAGCTGAAGTGACCTTGGGGTTGTTAGCCCAGCACCTCCTGGGAGGTTACGGGGATCAAATGAAAACATGTATGTGAAATTTTCTGTAAAGTCTAACCCCGTATATAATTGAGAAGTGGGGTTATTAGTATCATGGCTGATGTAATCCTATTGATATAGGATCCCAGCTGCCCACCCTGCTAAGCTCCACCCATTCCTGTGTGTCCTCAGGAGTTGTCTAACTTTTTTTAAATTATAAAATCATTTTATTTTCAGAATTTTTGATATTAGAATTGTACATAAGGGATTAAAACAATCTTATTATCTTGTCTGTGTAAAATTAGAAAGAACAACTCAGAAATTTGACATAAATTTATCTAGCTAGAAACCTAAATGTTTCAAGAAAATACAAAATGAAGTTTATGTGGAATTGGAGGTTGGCAAAATGGACTGGACAAAAGCTGGAGATGAAATATATACCAGGTAGTAAAGAGAACATAGCTAAGTAGAGAGGCATGAGAACCTTGATAAGAAAGGACTGATGGCCTTAAGGTTAAGGTGAGGACCTTGAAGTTGAGACTAGGTTTGCATGTGCTCTACCACCATGTGGACCAGCTACCACGGGTCTCCCACAAAGCACTTCCCATGACATCGCTCATGTCCCAGCAGACACGCTGGGTTATCTATGGCAAGGTAAGAAAGAGAAGCTTCCTGTCCCTAGATGCTGTTACAAAGCTGTTCTCCTGAAGCAGAAATGCTCTTGCCCAATGTCTTGTGGAATTTACACGAATTCTTTCCATTTCCTCTTATAGCTCATTCCCTCTCCCCCTTGGACAAGTTCCAGGGCTGAGCCAGAAGCACCTGACAGATCTGAGCTCAGGCATCACTCCTCCCCTCGGAAGCCTACAGTCCTGTGACCAGGCCAAGATTGCGGGGCTCGGTTCCTGCTTCCATGGGACAAGGAAACTTCTAGGAGGCTTCTGAGTCCCTGGCTAGGTCACCAGACCAATTTGCCAAAGATGCCCAGATACATCTGAATTTCATTGGTGAACGCAGTAGACACTGTATTATAAATAGTGACCAGGCTTCAAGTTCCCCTAAGGCAGTTACATGGGTATCTTCAATAAAGAGGGCCTTCCAATCTCATCCCCACTTCCTGGGCAACCCACTTCCAAACCTGACCTCTGGGCCCCTCTGCCCCCACCCCCACTCCACTGCTGCTGACTCCATGGAAAGTTCTCTACACAAAATGTCTCATCCTGTCTGCCAGCTTGAGGCAGCTGGTTTCCTTCTGTATGGGTCATTCTGTAGGGAGCGGGGGCGGGGGGGGAAGAAGACACGGGGGAGAAGGGTGTTTAGAACATGAAAAGGGTCTGGAAGGGTTTTGCTCTCTTCCAAAAGAAGGACTGAGCCAACAGTCCTGGGAATTTCCCTTCACAAGCCTGGTGTATTGAGGACTCCGGAGGGATGCTATAAATTGGCTCTGACTGTCCCTTATCTGGACCATAGAGGGCTCTGGTGCCTCAGCCTTGTCCGTGCTGTCAGGACACACAGGACAAATGTTGTAACTGCAGATTCCTCAGGGACAAGGCTCAGGAGCAAGCTGGGCCCTCCCTCTGGGTGGGGCGAGCTGAAACCAAAAGACACATATGGGATCACACTGTCCGAGGGTGACAAGGAAGCGCCCAAAAGAGTCTAAGGGGATCCTAAGGTGAGGTACCTGTGTTGGTGTGAGGTTTGGTGTTATAATTTTCCCAACACCCTCCCCAGCTGTCTCCCCTACTTTGACAAAAACAAAATATCAAATATTAATCCATAGACCTGGTTGTTGAGAAATGTCATGTAACTGTATTTACTCGAATTTAACTCTGACCCAGAGTCCCTGTCCCTCCAGTCTGGTGGGAAATCCAATCCAGTCATTACTGCAGCCCCCATACCTTCGGGTTGTGCAAAGGACCTGGGGCTGTTGCTGCCACCAAGAATATTTGTAAGGCCCCTCCAGTCCATGATGGTTACTGCATTGGACCCTCCACATGAAATCTAACTTCACTATGACTTTCATGCAACCTTAGAGGGGACTATGCCCCCCTCTATCCAAAGACACTGCCAGGGAGTGAAGCAGCAGTTCCCACCCTTCCTACCCTTCAGGGGTCTCTGACCATCACTCCCTCCTCTGCTTCTCTCTGTCACCTCTTTTCTGTACAGGTCTTAGCCTTCTCTTCACCTCCCTCCAAGAAACCCAGCACAGTGTCTGCTGGAGTTTAGGGCAGTGACCTCAGATTGGAAGCTGGCAGGACAAATAGTCCTACAGATGTGACTTATTTGACTACCACATTGGGAAATGATACTTAAAATGTGGGTTTCTGGCTTTTCTCGAAAAAACAGAAAATATGGAAAATGAAGCCCGTTTGATGGGGCCTGGCTGTCCACTCACTCAACAAACATTTACAGAGCACCCGTTATGTTCCAGGCGATGGCCTTCTAGGCCCCGGGGCTAAAACGGTGAGCCCCAGGGATGAGATTCCAGCATGGGTGGAGCTTACACTCTCTCTGATGTTGGGGAGAAAGGAACAGGCATCTGAAGGGAGGGGGAGGAGTGACCACATGCAAACCAGTTATAAACAAGATCCTTCGGGCAGATAAGGACTGAGGGGCAAAGAAGGAGAGGAAGAGAGACTATAAGACTGAGAGGACAGGGAAGCTTCTCATGGAAGGGTCATCGGAGCAGAAACCTGAATGACAAGGAGGACCAGGCACAAGACCTGGGGAGGAGCACACCAGGCAGGGGAAACACCAAGTACAAAAGCCCCGAGTTGGGTACACACTTGACTTTTAAGAGTAATAGACAAAAAAGGCCATTGGGGTCACTTGGCTAACTTCAGAGTTGGGGTTGGGACTTGAACTCAAGGCAAGAAGTGCACTCAAGAGGGGAACTTTTTGCAGAAGAGAGAAGTGAGTCCTGGGACAGTGCAGCAGGCTGGGGTCTAAGGAGACAGGTGGTCAGTGAGGGACCCTCCCACTGGGAAGACACGTGGCCAATGGACTCCAGAGGCTCTGATGACTGATCTGGGGTATTAAGCTTCTAATTTTCTTGTGATCACATCAAGTCATCTGGAAAATTTATCAAATCCCTATCACCTTGAATTAACTGATTTTGAGGGAGATCAAGTCCAGGCTCTGTTCTTGTTTTGGGGACTAAACTACAGGAAACTCTAGAGAAGTGGTTGTCACAAGTCCAAGGTGATCAGCAGAACAAGCCAAAGTCAGACGGAGCTGGTGGGAACCTGGATGGCTTGAGGGACAGCTAGTAAAATCACTCCTTGGTGATTTCCAGAAACATCTGGGGAAGGGACAGGATTCTGGAGACGTGCAGTGTGGGGGCTCAGACCATGACAGCTGGTGTTAAGAGTGGAGACCACTGAGGGCTGGAAGGTCTCTTGAAAGAGGAGTAGAACTAGACAGATGGTGGAATTTAGATCGTATCTGGAAAATTACAGCTGGATCTCTAACACAAAATACAGAGCCTTCTTCCAAGAAAGTCCTTTAAGTTGTCTCAAAGCCGTGATTATTAAGTTCCTAAAAACACTAACCAGAATAGTGGTGTGTCTTGTCTCCCACTTGGCTACTTTGCTCTGCCCACAGATGCCATCGGAAGGAGGGTCCCATGTGGCCAAGCTTGCTGAGAGGACCTGACAAACCTTCCCTGATACAATGCCAAGGGAGAGACTGAAGGCATGGATGTCAGCTCAGCTCAAGTAAGTCCCTGAACGGGCCCAGCATAGAAATGGGGACAGGCTGGGGACTTTCCACAGCCCGCACTGTAGTCTACTAGTCCCTTCTACAGGCCATGCTCTGGGTGCTCACACACACCGGTGATCCCTGTCCCCGTGGAGTCTGTGCCTTAGCAGGTGAAAACAGATCATAAGTAATAAGAGTATAATAAATAAGTCCGTTTTCTGGTGGAAAGAGATCAATGCTTTAGAAACAAATGTGGAGCTAAGTAAGGGAGCTCAGGAGTACTGGGAAGAGAGCCTTTTGCACTTTTAATACGGTACTCGGAAAAAGGTGACATTCAAGTAAAAACTGAAGGGTAAGTGAGAACATTCCAGGCCGAGAAAACAGCCAGTGTGAGGCCCTACGGTGGCAGAGTGCCTGGTGTGTCCGAGAACAGCAGGGAGGCCAGCGTACCCAGGGTGTCAGAGGGGGCACGGGGGAAGGAAGGAAGGGATGAGGTGAAGAGGTGACTGGGGCCTGGTTCTATTTTCATTTGATACAGAGCAAGTGAGCAAATTGTCCCAGAGCCAACCCCTGTCAGTCAACAACTGAGAGAAGAAAGGATTGATCACAGCCCCGCCCCTGCCCACTCGTACCCTACTGCACCCAAAAGTCAGGGCCTCACATTCCTTCCTGAGAGAGACTGGGGGGGGGGGGGGGGGGGGGTACTCAAGTCACATGCTCTTAGGAGACCTCTCACCTAGAAAAGAGTAGAGTGACACCTCTGGGCCCCTGGGCTGTCCCACCTGGGAATAAGACATGACTGAACTAGAAACCTTGTAATGAAGCATTGCAAGTACTTTACAGATGACCAAGCCCCACCAGAATTTTCCTCTGTATTTCAGTGATGGTCTCCCTCCTTCACTCACCCCTCCTTCAGCAGCCTGGGTGTCACAGGACTCAGCCAGACCTACAAGAATCCCCAAGCCCTTGACCCCACATCACAGCAAAACAAACAGTGCGAATGATATAAAGATGCTCCGGAGAGAAAAACATTCTAGACAAACATCAGTCAGAGGGCAGCGGGGACCACCGTGCTCTTTAAAATACACACCTGCTTGGCTCCATCCCCCATTTATGCCCTGGGGGGAACCTAATGTCTGCCTGGAGCTTTCTGCAAATTGCAAGGGAACCTGTGTTCTCCTGTCACCCTGGCTCCCATATCCTGCCCTCGCTGGATTCTCATTCTCTGCTCTCCATAATCTTGAAACTTCTTTGCCCAACCCTATCCTCACCTAAAAGCAGTCATTTTTACAAGCGCTGCACGTTAGCAGAATTTTTATGGGTGGTTTGTAGGTCAGGAGGGATGGGTTACATTTTCTCACCGCAAGCAAACAATCTAGCATCTGATACTAGATGCCCCATTTCTTGAACATTCCCCAGGGATTTCTCACTGGCCGTGCCTTCATATGAAGCTCCAGGGCTCTCCCTCCCCCTCTCTCCTGGGGATTCCTCCCCCTGTTCACTCAGAGCACTGCCTCTCCCTCCCCGGCTGCACATCCAAAGCCCATCTAGGTGTGCAATGGAGCCAAACCCTTTGACTCCTTTAGAAGGGCCAGTTTTCAAAGACACTTGCTTTCAATGGTGTTTCTTTTCCTTTGTCTCCCAAAGAAAATGATGACTTTAATTCGAATTCATTAGAGAGCAAAGGAAATGTCTTCCCTTTCACTTTATAAGCTCACCCCTTGATTTGTAGCCCTCTCCATCTACTGTCCTTTAGGCTCTGAGCCTCCAGTCACCTTCCTTGCTAAAGAAATTGGACTCTCTACCTTGGACACCCACCTACCACACACCCAGCCAACAGCACCAGCACACTGGCTCTTGTACATAATGTAAATAACGTCCTGACGTCACCACGTCATAACTGCGGCCATGCCTCTGCCACTGAGTGGTCCAAACCAAAAGGCTCACTCCGGGGTCTAGGGAACCCTTAGGGCCCTACGCACAATGGCAGAACGTCCGTGAATCCCCTAAAACTGTCTGCAACGAGAGCGTTTCTAACTTGAAGCTATTCCCACCCCCCAAAGTTTTAATCACTGTCAGTAGCTAGTGAACAGCACCAAGCTCTATGTCAACAACATTGCCCGAGGTGCCCAAGAAGCCTTCAACCAGGTCACCATTTAATTGGCAGTTTGGGAAAGAGAAGGAATCATTATGAAAAGACAGTACGTTTTCAAAACCAGCTGCTATGGGAGTTAGAGCAGGAAAAACAAAAATACAAATCCTTGTTTTTCATGGAGAGTTTTTAAAAATGTGATTCACTAAGCTAATGCCTTCTCACAGACATCAACAAAGCAATTCTGAAACGGAGGCAGCACACCTATATTTCACATTCTGAACAGTCTGGCGTTATTGTCTTAAAATATTAACCACAAAAACAAAGATGAATCAGACACACAGATTTACTGTATTCATTAAAGAACAACTTAGCTCAGATAAAACAGTTGTGACAAATGAACCCCAAGTTCGGGATGGCGAGGCCTCCAGCCAATTAAAACTAAATGGAGAGAGATTTAGGTCTGAAAATTGAAGATAAGAGTTGGCAATTACGCTGCCATCTAACCAAGCACGCAACTGCTGCCTTTCTGGATGACTTGATGTATTTTTAATTATCATATCAAGCGTTTGACTCCAGAAAAAATGAAACTGACCATTAAAAAAGTCTCTCTTTCCCCCACAATTGAGAGAAATATCCCTTTCTGCCCACACAGTGTCTCCACACAGGCCCAGTGGCACAGTCCCATTAAAACCGTGTCATAAATAATGGAGATAGTTTGGAGAAACAAGATGGCGGCAGGTAACAGCTGCACCGCCGCCTCCCGCAACCACATCAAAATTACAACTAAAATACAGAACGACCAGCACTCAGAGCCTCCTGAGATCTGGCTGAACAGAAGCCCCACAACCAGGGACCTGAAGAAGAACCAAGACTGGGAGAAGGGGCGGAGACGCAGGCGGATCAGGGCTGAATCCCGGAGACGGGCCGCGGGCCCACACCGGGTGCCACAGGTAAACCCAGGAGGGAATCTCGGTGGTGGGGGTTTCCCAGAGGAGGGAGGGGGCCCAGCCCCACAGCAGGCCCCAGCCCAGGGCTCCAGGGCCAGGAAAAGAAGTCCCCACAGCTTCGGGCTGTGAAACCAGCGGGGACTGTCACTGAGGGATGTGGTGACTGTGGGAGCCCCAGCAGCTCCTCTCAAAGGGCCGCGCACGGACTCACTCGGACGCTCCCTCAGAGCCCAGCGCCGGGCAGCAGATTAAAAGGACCCGGGACACTCGGGGAGGAACTAACCTGCCTGGAATCGGGGCGGGAGCTGGAGGGCGGGTTCCTCCCAGGCAGAAGAGCTGGTGGAGGCCATGGCTCCTTTGGCGAGTTCTCCCCGCACAGAGCCGGCAGGCAGGCGCCATGTTTGAGTCGCCAGCACCTGATTCATACCTTTGGCCCCGCCCCGTGATCCTGGAGCCCCGCCCCTCCCCACCTGCAGGCTCATCCAGGCCATTTCCAGGGGCTTTTCTGTGCAAGTGGCCTCTCAAGCCCCATGCTTAGGACTTTCCTAAAAATCTCTCAAACAAGCAGCAGTGTGCCCCATACGGCTTGATAAGTGGCCCCAGGCCTGGCACTAGCGGCAGCTGCATTGGCTCATAGCTTGGCCTCCTGGACACGTCCAAGCCCAACACAAGTAGCAGCCAACTACGGTTTGCTGTGTAGCTCATGCTGGGTGGCCCTGGGCAAGGCACTGGCAGAGGCTGACTTTGCACCTCCTGGGAGGCCCCAGAGACAGTGCACCTGGTGATCAGAATCTACCACACTGGATTACAACCCTACCACATCCACGAGTGACACACTCAAGGGGTGCACTTGGTGAACATCAAAGCCCCACTGAAGTAAATCCTGCTCTATAGGGGTGCCTCCAGCACAGCAGCTCTTTGGCCGCAGTTGCAGCTGGTCCTCACAGCTGATTGGCCTGGGGGTCAATTCCTCCCAGTGATGCCAACAGCAACCAAGGCTCCACTACAACAAGACAGTGCACACAGCCCACACAGGGGAGCACCTAGAAGGCCCAGCTCAGGTGACTGGAGAGGCTGAGCCACTGGACCCTACAGGCCACCTACTACACAAAGCCACTCTACCAATTCCAGGAGACATAGCAGCTCTACCTAATACATAGAAACAAACACCTGGAAGCAGCCAAAATGTGGAGGCAAAGAAACATGTCACAAAGGAAAGAACGGGAGAAATCTCTAGAAGAGGCACTAAATGAAATAGATCCAAGCAAGCTAACAGATACAGAGTTCAGAATTTTGTTTATAAGGATGTTTAAGCAGACTATTAGGGAAATAACTGAGAAAATCGATACTATAATAAAGTACCAATTTGAAATGAAGGCTACATGAACTGAAATGAAGGATAATTTATAGGAAGTCAACAGTAGAGTAGAGGACGCTGAGAATCAAATCAGCAATTTGGAACATGAGGAAACAAAAAACACCCAACCAGAAGAGTGAAAAGAAAAAAGAATCCAGAAATATAAAGATAGTATAAGGAGCCTCTGGAACAACTTCAAGAGGCCCAACATTTGTATTATTGGGGTGCCAGAAGGGGAAGAAAGAGACCAACAAATTGAAAACCTATTTGAAAAAATAATTACAGAAAATTTCCCCTACCTGGGAAAAGAAATAGACTTACAAGTCCAGAAAGTACAGAGGGTCCCAAACAAGAGGAACCCAAAGAGGCCCACAGCAAGACACATCATAATTAAAATGCCAAAGGTTAAAGACAAAGAGAGAATCTTAAAAGCAGCAAGAGAAAAGCAGTTAGTTACCTATAAGGAAGTACCCATACGATTGTCAGCTGATTTCTCAACAGAAACCTTGCAGGCCAGAAGGGAGTGGCAAGAAATATTCAAAGTGATGAAAAATATGGAACTACAACCAAGATTGCTCTACCCAGCAAAGCTATCATTTACAACTGAAGGTCAGATAAAGAGCTTCACAGATAAGAAAAAGCTAAAGGAGCTCATCACCACCAGACCAGCACTACAGGAAAAGTTGGAGGGTCTTCTTTAAGAAGAAGCTAATGAACAAAAGAATCTGACGAACTAAATAGATCCAGAGACATTGACGCATGCAAGAGATGATCATATTTCAGAGGAAAGAGGGAAGTGGGTTGGAGGGTGGGAAGAGATTAACCAAAGAAGTTATATGCATATATGCATAACCCATGGACACAGTCAATAATGGGGTGAAGGCCTGGGGAGGGGGTGGGAGCAAAGTGGAGGGGGTCAATTGGGGGGAAAAATGGGACACCTGTAGTACTCTAAACAATAAAGATAAATTAAAATAAGAAATAAAAAATAATAATGGAGATAGAGCATTAGCCATCTCCTGATCTGTGTTTACCTCATGTTAATTCTCAACTGAATGAGGAAATGTTTTTTTTGCCTCATTTACATTGTTAATAGTCTTACACTAGATTATGAGAAAACAGGAAAGAAGGCCCTTAGAATGTGGCATAATCGCTTCAAAATCTTCCCCAAACTTGCCGAGGGGAAGACAATGAGACTAACCTTAGGTTCCAGCCAAGAGAGGTCTGGGCCTGGACCTCTGTGAGAGGGGCTCCCACACCTCACACACACACACACACACACACACACACTTACTGAAGATCTTGAGAACACCTCTTGGGCTCTGGTGGTCAGTGATGGTGGTGGCTCAGAGCAACCCACACATCCGTTCTTGTTTCCAGCACCCTTCAAGCCCAAGGAAACTACTTCACACTCCTGCCCAGATCCTCATAGCAGAAGGCAGCAGTGTCTGAATGCCATGAGGGGTTGTGGGTTTTGTCCTGCAGACACCAAACCTTGGGGAGAACTGGAGCACAAGAGTACTCAGATGTAAGAGAAGAAACAAATTAAGTTGTCAAGTCCTTCCTCTCAGCGTAAATGCAGTACGTCTTGCATACGAATGACAGAAGGAATATTCCCTAGGAAGCACCAGGTGTTTGTTTTCTTCCTTCCCTCTGTGTTCTAATTGAAGGTTCCAGGCGTATTCACAAACGATCACAGTATTTGCAACAGGTGCAGGTAGCAGCTGACAAGCAGTTTGCAATATTAAACAAAGCACATTACCCTTAAATCTGTGTATATGGATGAAGCATGATGCCAATATTTTTACTGGTAATTAGAAGACTATTGAATGCTAGAACTACAAATTGTTTTGTTTTTGTAAAAATACTTAAGTTACAAAAACATCAAATGAAAATCCAGCTCTCTTGAAAATATTTCCATTCAGTACTTCTTTAGGGAAGATAGAGTAGATATACTCAGATATACCCATTGCTGCAATTAAGTACAACTAAAAAAACTGGGCAAAAACCTCAACTATCAATTTTAATATCCTGGTTGTAAAATTGTACAATAGTTTTATAAGAGGGAACTGAGTAAAGGTACATGGGATCTTTCTGCATGTGAATCCGCAATTATCTCAAAATAAAAAATGTAATTAAAAATTATGTATAACTTGTATTTTTAATTTTAATATGTAATGCAGACCCTTTAGAAAAAACTTTTTCAGTAACTACATGAAAAATAACGTTACATTTTCACTTTTTAATATTTACACTTGACCCTTGAACAATGAGGCAGGTAGGGACACCAACCACTGTAAAGTTGAAAACCCAAGTACAACTTCTGGCTCCCCCCGAAGTTAGCTACAGTCATCCCTCGGTATCCACAGGGGTTGATTCCAGGACCGCCCCCAGACACCAAAATCCACAGCTGCTCAAGTCCCTTATAAACAATGGTGTAGAACAATGCATATAGTACTTTCATCAATAACTGATGAAAATATGCTCAAATGTCATTCTGATGATACCATTCCCTGGTTTAAACATCTTTCTGTGGCTTTCCAAGGCCTACAGGATACAAACTCTTAGCTCAGCATTCGAGTCACTTCTGTTCCAGACTCTTGTCCATCACCCTTCACTGCTGCCCCCACACACGCACTTTCCTCTCTCCAGCTCCTGACTCCTTCAGACTCCTTAGTGTACCTTGCTATCTGTCTCACGTTCTCTGCACACTCCCCTTGCCCCCTAAACACCTTCATCGCTTTCAAAGCATCAAAGCAGCTTCATATCTTTCAAGACTCAGCTAAACTCACCTCCTGTAGGAGTTCAGGCCTCTTTCTCCCCTGAAAGGCCGAGACCAGAGAGTTCACCCCCCTCCATCATCACATCCCTCTCTAAACACGCTCATCTATCTTGGACTCAAAGCTCAGTTGCTCACGTGTCTTTTTCCCTCTTCTAGCCTGTGAATGCCCTGAAGATGGAGACCATGTGACACCCACATTTGCATTTTCAGTGCCTCTAGTAATGCCTGGCATGTAGGAGGTAGTCGAGGAAATGTCCGTGGGATGGCTGAATATCCAGCTCCCACCACTCCATTCTGCTGGCTTCCTGTTCTCCCCCTTTCCCACCCTTCCTCCAATATAATTCATTTCTTACTCTCCCAAAGTCCCTTAGACTTTGTTCACAAGGCTAATGGAACAAATACATTTTCCTGTCGTCAGCTGTGTGCATGTTTGCCTAAGTTCCTCAAGGATGAGCAGTGTGCATTTTTGAGATATACTTTAGATACATAGAAGAGCTTGAAACTGATTGATAAACAAATTGTCCAATTGATTGAATGGCCAAATGAATAAGTGACCTTGAAATACCTGGTAAATTACACAAGGTAGGTGATGTTTTTTTACTTTGTTCCAGGGCATTTTATAGAGAGAACAGAAAGATACAAAAGAGCCATTGGATTCACAGGGAGGAGCCCAGTCTAGCAGGAGCACAAACATAAGAGGGTGAGCACATGGTGGGACGTGTTCATGAATGTGCTGCACAGCTTCTGGGTTTGGGGTTAGGTCTTATGACTTATTCTTTGGGGCTGATGGAAGGAAGGAGTGTGAGGAATCACCCCATTATTTCCAGCTGCTCAGACAGGACTCTCAGTGTGAGTCCTATTGGTCACGTACAGGAAAAAAAGAGACACAAGGATGTGTCAAAACCGCCAAATGGCACGTTTCAGTTTTATGCACAATCCCAGCCTTGAGGAATTTACAATCTACTTTCAGTTATAATCACTCCAAATGTTTGCCTTTAGGGTGGTTTAATGTAATAAAAAAATTAACGCATGGAAAAGAGTGTGGGCTTTAGCTTCAGATGGCCTGAGTTCAAGCCCTGGTTGACCCTTTGCTGCTTACAGAAGCCTGGCAGCCCTGAATCCGTTTCCTGAGACCACCTCCACATGGGACAGGTGAGGAATCAAGATAACTATGTCAACTGGGGAACATAATGCCTGGCCAATACATTATGACTGTCCCCATCAAAGCCACCAATCTCTAGATTACGAACTTCACAAACACCTTCAAGTGAAATATTTTTCTCATTTAAACTGTATTAGAAGCCAAAGTTATTACACCAGGAGAATACTTAAGAAAAACATGTGTTAGAAATGTTAGATATCCTGCGGGGCTCTCAATAAATACTTCTTGACTGACAAATGCATTGTCAGAACATAAAGATCACAGTGATAGAAAGAGATAACAGCATAAAAAACAGCTGTGGAATCAGCACAGGATAATGGTTATACTTCAATAACTGTTTTATTTTTTAAATGCAATAATAAAGGCAACCGGAAATCATTTGAAAGAAAAATCCGATTTTCTTTTATAGCCACAAGTTTATACGGACACCTAGAGGCACAGTATGCAAAATGCTGGCATCTTACAGGTAAAATTGCTCAGTTGGAAGCAAAAGTGTGTCATGTATTCATGACATTGCTGTCACTTCCTGCCATGTGACCCAGGGAGCAAGGAGATCTGGCACATGTGACTGAAGCACCTGCCTGAACACTTCTCAGAGCATCACTGCCCTGAGGGTGTGGTTCACCTGACAAATGCTTACAGAGCTCCAAGTGTTCCGGGGACCATGCTGGGCTCGGGGACACCAAGATGCACAGACACTATTCCTGGGCTCAAGAGGAGAGGTAGACCCATAAGTAAATAAATAACTACAAGCAGAGAGTGACTGGCTGACCTTGAGGCCGATACAGGACATAAAGTAGCACAAAGAAAGACATGGTCCGTTTAACCTGAAGGATTAGGGAATATTTCTCAGAGGTAGTAACAGCTGACCTGAATCTTAAAAGATAAAGCACTAACCACATCAATAGAGGGTAAGGGCCGTCCAGGCAGGGGAATCCCTGAGACAAAGGCCCAAAGTCCAAATAAAGGGGCAAAATTAGAGAATTGTGGGTCGTTCCTAAGAACTGGGACATGTATCAGTCATGCATCATGTATGCATACATGTATAATGTATACATATCTTATTGTCCCTGTGAAATTGGCAGCAAATAACGATTTCCATTTTGCTGATGAGCGCACCATGAACTCACACTTTCTATTCCACGAACTCATAGGGTTCACCTAATATTTTTAACACCTGGAGTTTTTACTGGTGATATGTCATTAAACGGCCCTCGGTCATCAATGCCTTGCTCCTCATAGGTTCTTGAATTTATGTGAGACAGGCCACCCACAATTAGAAAGGTCCCTCAGTGGATGGGAAGGAAGGAGGCTGAAGGACAGGGACACAACTTCCCAGTGTGGGCATCTCAGTGGCCCAACAAAATAACCCAACATCCCAGAGGCATAAGTATTTTGGAATTGTCAGAAATATGATCCTGTATTCCACGATATAAAACTAGAAAATTTTCCATCACGATAAAAACTAAAAACAAGGCATATCAGTGTGTGGAGAGCCCCCCCCACACACATCACCTTACTAATGCTGCAGATCCAGCCCATACGCTGCACAGCGGCTGCCTGCAGGCATCACCAAGAGGCTTCAGTATGTTTTCCCGCTGACCCCGAGGTAAGGGGATAAGGCGAGGTCTGAAAACAGTGAAAGCACCCATTGTGCTGTTAAAAATAGTGCTTTTTAGACCTCATCAAAATGGCCCTCTGGTTGCATTAAAATTGCCATTGCAAAATGTCACCGATCCAATTTCATGTCCCATGCCTGCCACCAAATGGTTACGTGACCTTCCCCAAGGTCATATCATTTCTCTGGGCTTCTCATTCCTCTCCTGTAAAATGAAGACCTGGACCAGATCACCTCCAAAGCCAGTTCCTGCCCTGAGAGTTTATAATTCCGACTTGCCTTCTCACCCCACACCTGGTTATCCCAAGCCTCTATCTGTACTGGCGGCGAATGGTCTCGGGCGGCAGAAATCTAAGCCCCAGTCCCCGAAGGCATGTGGGTGGGTACTGGTCTGAACAGCACAGCTCAGCTGAAACACCCCCATAGGCTCATCTGGTCCTGGCCCCACCCTGGGCAAATGTGTGCGGAATGTAAAGCTACAATAAAATGACTGCTGCCCCCCAAGCAGTTACCTGAACATCAAGCCTGCCCTTGCCCCTGCCCTGCGGTTTCATTTCCTGCCCGGAAACCGAGCTGGGTGCTGCAGATGGGCCCGAGCAGACAAACACGTCTAAGGGGGGTTCTGCGTTCAGCATGGTTTCCTCTGCTGCGAGGCGCTGGCAAACACACCGGGGCCTCTTCTCTTTGCGGTCAGGCAGCAAGCACTTCACCTTGGATTCCCAGTTCTGGATGGAATCCGTGTGGAGTGTGCCCTGGAGTGTCAGGGTTGGGTGGAACCTCCCTGCCCCAGCACCCACTGGGTTCCAGCCAGAGGACACCAGGTGTGAGGAGTGCAGCTGCACTGAGCACCCCTCTAGGAGGCCCACAGTGGTGCCCGGGGGGGCCCACCCGCACCCAGCAACACTGGGGCACAGCCTCCCACTGGGGCAGTGAGCTCTGTCTGTATACTTAAGGGCATTTAAGGCAGTGTTTGAAAGCATGAGCTATAAAGCCAGAGACCTGGGTTCAAGTTCCATCCCTGACGTCTCGAGCTCTCCAAGCCTTAGCTTCTTCATCCATAAAATGATGCTAATCCTAGAGTCTAATCCTAAAGGCCGTTGTGTGAGGATTAAAGAAGATAAGGAATGTAGAGCAATAAGGCGAGTGACTAGCACGCTGAGCTGCGCTGACCCATGTCTGAACCTGAGACAAAGGAGGAATTGATAGTACAGAGCCTGTCTTTATTTAAAATCTTGATGTTTTGTTCATCATGAAGTTTGGGGCTTTTTTTTTTTTTTTCATTTAAGAAACATTGCCCTAAAGTGTGACTGAGGATCTTTGCAGCACCCCTAAAATCTTGTACACTCACCTAAGAACTCAGTAAATGTTGGTTACCATCATTTTATAATCATCAGACAATGACTGCACACCACAATTCAGCACTTAATAATCTAACGCCTTGTATTAGTCATGGCTCCAAGTACTTATGTCCCATTTCCCAACTAATTGGTATTTATTAAGGGCAGTGTTATGACATATATCTTTTATCCCTGAAACAGCTGAGCGCATGAGAGATTCAAGTAAGTACATGTGCAGCGACTGCTTATAGCCTATGGCACACAATTTACCATCGACCTCTCTTCAGTTGTTTCATGGGTTGGAAGATTTGGTTTCATGATCCTTGAGGGGAGGGATGACACCTGGCATCTGTCCATGTCTGGCACAAAGTTGGAGGAACAGAATCAAAGACCTGGCAGGGACGTTTGCATTCATCTAATCCCACCTGTTCACTTTACAAATCAATTACTTGATGCCCAAAGAGGGTGAATGACGGAGCCAAACCAATCAGTGATAATGTCGGGACACAAATTCAGGCCTCCTGGGCTCTTTCCCCTCCAGCACTTTTTAATTTTTTTTTTCCCTCTCTCTATCCCCTACAGCATCAAGTACAGAGATCTTCTTGTAGGGAAATGTTTAAATGATGCAGATTATTGGTTTCTGAAACATGAGTAATCTTTGCTTAAGGGGAGGAGGAAATCACTGCCTAGAAAAGTGTGTGTATTAACAAGCTATCCCCAGCTCCTGGCTCAGAGGGGCGAGGTGCCGATGAGAACCCTGGGTTTGGGGTTAGACGCTGTGACTCAAGTCCTGGCCTCCCTGCTTCCTGGCCGTGTGACTGACCTTGGATAACAGTAGCTTCTTAATTTAATTTTCCTCAACCAAAACGTGAGCATATTAATGGTACTGACACAAAGAGCTGTGAAAAAATTACACAAAACAAAAACATTTCTAGATTATGGCAGACTTCCTAACACATAACAAATACTCAACAAATATCTGCAATTATCACTATTCTAAAGGGAAGCCCTAAGCATTAGGTTGGCCATGAGGGCAGGTGGACAGTTGTATGTATGGCTGTGTAACATACCCACGTTTTTATATAAAGATGAGTAATGAGAACCAAATGATCGATCAAGCACTTACGATTTTACTATAGCTATTCCATAAAGCCTCATAATTAACTCAAATATCCAATGTATTCTGGGGGATTCTCAGTTCCATACAACCAGGACAGGGGCTCCACACAGACACACAGACACACACAGACACACCACCAGCTGCCTAGCTCCTGACATTATACAGATTTCTAAAAGCACCCAGAGCCCAAGTCAGTAGCCTGTAAAAGGAGACCTGTCATAGAGTCGAGGGTGCCTAACCATAATTCCATTTTCAGTTCCATTTCAAGAGAAAACAAACTCTATTAGCAAGGCTACCCAATCGATAAGCAGGGGCCCAAATATAGTAAGACACTCTGAGACGTGGACCGTTGCAGCACAGGCCTGGCGCCATGAACAACAGTCACCCAGGGAAACCAGCCACATACCTGAGCTCACACAGCACGCTGCCTACTATTACTCTCCTCTGCCCTCGGCACAGGAAGACTGAGCCTAAACTGACAGGCTCCAGCGGGAGGCAGGAGGTAGAATTCTTGTGACGTGTCCTGCTTTTTAGTCCTTACAACTTGCAGGGAAGAAACAGACTTGGGTATCCCCCAAATTTCCAAAGACCCCACTATTTTGCATTCTTGCAGCATCTTTATTCCAAAATCCTTAAACCACTCCAGCTTGTCTGACATAAGCACCTCAGAGAAGTAGCTAAGAGTTCACTGAGGCCATCAGACTTTCAAGAACATCTAAGAGTCAACGCCCTTTGGTAAGAAAAATGAGGGAAAGTACAAATAAGACCATTTTTCATCCCTGGTGAAACACTCCATTGGCAACCTGAAAGATCTCTTACAATTCAAGGTTTCCCCAAAGCCATGTTGTATTCTAAAGTGGATCCTAACACAGAAAATAAGAGGCCATTAGTGGAAAAACTGGTAAAATCCAAAGAGTCCCTAGTCCAGTTAATAGTATAACACCAATGTTAACTTCTTAGCTTTGACAAATGCCCACGGTTCCATTAGATGCCATCATTCAGGGAAACCGAGTGAGGAATAGATTGGATCTCTGTATTTACCTCTGTCACTTTTCTATAAATCTAAAATTATTCCAGAGTTTACTTGAGAATTTCATTTTAAAATAGCAAAAAAAAAAAAATAGTAAGTCAAGATTTAGTTGCCCAAGAACCTTCATTTCGTGGGTGGGAGGGGTGGGGATTATCATTCCCAGTGAAAAGTATATTAAAAGGACAAAAATCTCCAGCCTTTTACTAGAGATCAACCAAAAGGTGGCCGCTGACTGCTTTCTCCTCCAGGTAACATGTTGGGAAGGTAGGGAGATGCGGGGGCTCCAGGCTTGGGGCTCTCCAGCCGTACAACGCGTGATGACAGCTCTCACAGCATCCCTGTGGGGACTAAAGGTCACAGTGGGTGGGGAGCACTTGGCACATGGCAGGAGCTGGGTACATGGCACTTCCCTCCTTCTCAGAAAGTCTTGGTCGGCCCTCCTTCAGCCCCTCGGGGAAGCTGGCGGGCGGTCCCTCCGGGTGGAAGGACAGCTCCTTCCTCTCGGTGACAGGGCTCCCTGAGCACCTGGCCTCCTGAGCGCCCGCTGGATGGCTTAGCACCTGGACAGCCCGCTGTGCTCTCTCGGCCCCGCTTCTAAAGAGCAGCTTGCAGTCTGCTGGGCTCCAGCCAAGCCCTCTGGTAGCAGCTGTGTCCTTGTGCCACTTTTTAAAGAGCAGTCCACCCATCACTCGGAGGGGACAGACAGAAGAACCTACTGCTGTGTGACACCACTGGGGGCTCATTTCTAGAGCAAACTTGACTCCCCTTGGCTTGGCCCCGCACTGACTCGCTGTCTTTGGCTTCACGAAAACTCTTAAATTAACTCTTAAATTGCACAGTTTTTCAGTGTGTAACAGTGCAGAGCCCACCCATTCTTCCTGGCGTTGTCTGGTCTTCCAGAAGGAAGATATTTGGTGAAAGTCCCAACTTTTTATGTCCTATCTCCATAGGTTGTGAATTTTCTTGAATAATCTCTAGTCCAAATATTCTGCCTTATTGGCCCAAGAAATCACCCAAATGTCCTGGAAATTGAAAATGTTATAGTCTGTAGTCTCCCCCAGACAGACTCATCTACCTAAAGGTGGCCACGTGTTCTTGCCAGCTCATGGGCTTTCTTCAAAAGCGGTCAGGGTACCATAGGGCATGTGGGTACAGTCAAGGACATTTCTCATGCCTCTTGGCCACCTAGATCTGAACCCCCTCCCTATGTTTGGTCTCCCTCTGGGGACACTAGCAATGACAGATTTGCTTACTCACCACCGCCCTTGCAGCTGGAGGGCCGGCCATGAACGAGGCTGCCCCAGGCAAATGCACCTGGTCCAGACTTGAAATTGGAAACTAGTCATACAAAAAAGCAGGACTCATACACAGAATCCCTTCTGGCAGTGGGGACAGCTCCATCCAGCTTACTGACATACCAGTGGTGACAGATTCAGGGACAGTCTCCAGCACTTACTGTCGGTGTGGTGGGGGAACAGTATCTGTGCTCCACAGGAGCAGCGCTGCGTCGTCACCAGACAGGTTCTCCAGCACAACTGGAAGACAGTCAAAGCCAGGTCCTTTGACCTTTCTGGAAATTCTAGGAGCCAGGGCCTACTTCATAGAGTCCCACAGGCCTCAGGCTCAGCGTGGTACTGGCCTTGGTTTAACGCACTACGGTCCACCTTCCAATTCTTCACATTTTTTACCAAAAGGCCTCACAGTTTCAGTTTGCACTGGGCCCTGCAAATTACGTAGCCAGCCCTGCTGTGAGCTCACTAATGTGTTTCAGGTCAAGGAGTTCTTAACCTCTGCGTGCCATGCAACCCTTTGGCAGCTGGGAAAACCTTTGAAGCACACAAAGAATGTTTTTAAATGCACAAAATAAAATACATGGGAAGCCAATTATATTGAAATACAGTTAAACCATATTTTAAAAATATACGATAGCATAATGTGTGCTTTTTTATTAGTGCGTTAAATAAATCCATTGGCAGGTCTAACGACTGCTGTTCCCCAGCAGTACTGAGCATAAACAACATTTTGGAATGTCTGGGACAACTGAGATGTGAGCTGGAAACACCTATGATTTCTACAGATAATAAAGTCACAGGCTCCTAGTTTGCTGCCTACATTAATAACTTAAGGAAACGCTAGATTCAGTGAGGCTTTTTTTAAAGTGACCCATCCAAAAAATAAAAATAAATTTAAAAAGGATCCATCCAAGTCACAGTGCCCCTAAATTTTAATTAAAAGTTAATTGTAATTTAACCTTAAAAATGAATTAAGATTTAAGTAAATTCCTTTTCTGCTTCAATCAGCCAAAGCTGTTATTTTGTTGATGATACAGAGACACCTATAGAACACAGGGACCCAAGGTGACCCAGGCTCTAGGACAGCCTTAGATATGCCACCAGAATTCTCCCCAAAACAGAAGCAAACACAAGTCACAGTGGCCCGGGAGGAGTCTAAATGTATCCAACACAGCTCTGTCCTCAGCTGTTAGCATCTCAGAGGAGAAAGTGTCAATGGTGACGCTCCAGGACATGCTCTGGAACACATGCGACAAGCCCTGTATGTGTGGTGTAAACCAAGTGATCTAGAAGGCCGGGCAGGTGGAGGCCCCCTGTAGCTGGGAAGAGGAACCGTTAACCATTCTGCGTTACGAGAAGGGAGAGAGGGGACACAGCAAGCTAACGGTGCCGAGGAGCCCCTTTCTCTGTTTCCCAAACTCTAATCCAGGACTGCTGGTTCCAGCCCAGATCACCTCTCGGGGTTCACGACAGCACTTTGTTTTTTGCATATCTCAAAGGAAACATGATCAAAACATACCCCCCCGCCCCGCAATGTACTATTTTCTTGTCCCCCTTCCACACCTCCTTTTGGGTAGAGAGACTCAAAAGGCCTTCAAGGCAAAAGGAATATCTGTCTTTGGGGCACACTTGAGACGACCGAGTTTGTTTAGCCAAAGTAGAAACAATCCTTTTGCAGATACTCTGAACTTTTCAAAGTTGACACGCATCTATGATCCCACTTGAATTCTGGGCATGTATCATTGTCCCTATTTAACAGATGAGGAAACTGAGGTCAGAGAGGTTGTGACTTGCTCAAGGTCACAGGAAGGAAGAAAAACCCAGACTCCTCGCCTCTCAGCCCCGGGGCCCTTCCTCTGGCCACACCTCTCCTCTGAGCAGATAGTAACAAAAGCAGAGGCTGTCTCAGAAAGGGAAGTGCATTCATGCAGATCATCTGAAAACCAAGAGACACCCCCCCCCCCCCCCAAATGCAGGAGAGCAGGTGTCAGCTAAGAGAGGAAAGGCTAGAAAAAGAACACAGAGCGCTGAATTTTCTAGCCCTGAAGAACCTTCGATTTGAACCCCCAGCACAGGAGAGAATTCACTTGGCCGGTGACCAGAGCAGAGCCCAACCGGGCCCTGCTCATAACAACAGCAACAGCAGGAAAAGGGCCTCGTGAACACAAAAATAAACAAACTTGCTATTTTTAGCAGGGCTGCAGCTGGGAGAGCCTCATTATTTGGCTTTTAGCAGCAGCATTATGAGGGAGGAGGGGTGGCGGTGGAGGGGTGGGGACAAGGACAGCTAGGGGCAGTCACACTAAAAACCAAATTTTCCATTGCTAATTACATGCAGGCCCCAGCAACCAATGTCCAGCCTGGAAGTCTCTGGAGTCTGCAGGTCTGGAAAAGTTGGAGAGTGTCAACTAGGAAGCCGGCCTGTGATTGGGCTCTTTTCTGGCCATATATAGAAATAAAGACTCTTTTACCCACATGGCTTTCAGAGCCACGCAAAGCTGTGTGACTCCGTCAGAGGAGGGGAGATGAGCTCCTAGGGGGAGACTTTTCCCTCTGAACTTAGCCTCTCGTTGGAACCTGTCTGAATCGCTCAGGAACTCAGATTCAGCATCTTCCAGGTTTCAGCCCCGGGGGGGACTTCTCCCTGAGCAGGCCCCGCTTTCTCCCACCCAGGCCTCGCTGACAGCCGGCAGCACCAGGACTTGAGCGAGGACAAGCCTAATGCTGGAGGGGGAAGGGGGGGCCTCAGGGCTGTGGTTCCTCCCTTCTGTTTGTCTGGAGCAGGACTGGTCCTTGTGAGAACCAGGAGGGGCAGAAAGGGCCTCTTATAAATGTCACGGCAGTCTCAGGAGACATGTCCACCTGACCTATTTCAGAAGGGCCTCTTTAGCGGTGTTCCTGCCACCACGCTGAGCCCGTGTCACCTTTAAGTTCTGTTCCCCTCTTGGGTCTCTTTTCATGCATAGTCCCAAGGATATTTTCAGTTCTTTGGAGGAGACAGAATTGCAGACCCCGGAGCAGCATGAGGAAGGAGGGGACCCAGTGCTTCAGCGCTGACGGGTAAGTGGGCCAGGAAAAGCACCCGGTTCTCCTGCGCTCCGAGAAGGCCTCCGTCAGCGTCTCCCGAGCCACGCGCCCGCTGTGCCTGCTCACACAGAGCTGGCAGTCCATGCGCGCAGCAAAGAAACAGGCACATTCATTACTGAGGGGCAGGCTCCAGTCCCGTGAGCACAGAGTCCGTGGGAATACAAAGCACTGGTTTCCACCTCAGTCTTGGGGAGCCCAGGAGACCTTTTCAAAGGAGATCGGGGCTGAGCTGGGACCCAGGAGGGTAGAGACTGGCTAGGAGTAGTAGCTCCTCCTCAAGTGCTCCCCATGTAGAGCTAGCTCTCACATAATGGCATGGCGAGAGAACATAACAGGGCTAAAATACATCAGAGCTCAACCCCAGCACCTCAGCCATAGCTGATTTCTACTTCCCAGCAATACTTACCATGTTACCCAATAACACGAACTGAACAAACCAGCTGCTGCTGAATTGTAAGAAAAAACACTGTGTCATAACCTGCTGGAATGTGAATGTCCGCAGCTAACAACCTGAGTCCTAAGATCTCAGGGTTGGAAAAGATCATGGGGCTCTAAATGCTCTCACCAGGTGGAGAATCCCCGTCAGGTGGTTATCCACCCTCTGCCTGAACTTCTCCGAGGTGGAGAGCTCTCCACCAACCAGACAGGTGGTTAGTTAGCCAGTTAGTTAGTTTTAAAGGTAGGAGCTGGAGCAGATAGTGATCTCCCACCAGGCTGGATTTTCTGACTCCAGTCTCTCAGCCTCTCCACAGTCCAATAAATCCTGCCAAAGTCCACCAGATTAACTCTCTTTGAGAGTAGCCAGCCCATTGTTCAAACTCTGCGGGGACCCCAACGACCAACACACAAATTCTTCTAACCTCCAACCTCGTACTAAAAGACTAGAGTAGCCCGTATCAGAATGTGGCACTGGCTGTCTTTAGTCACCAGGTGATAGATGCTATTTTGTTTTCCTCCTTCATACTTCTGAGTCTTTCCCCAGTTTTCTACAAGAGGGGTGGGGGATCATCAAATAATGAATGTTATTTATAAAGAAGTTCTAGCATGTTTATTCCCACTCCACCTTTCTTTGTATTGTAACCAGCCTAGAAACCTTTCATTCTCTCCCCACCTTTAAATTCTTCTGCGCCACCAACCCACCTCTGTAAGGAAGGTGTCTATGAGTGCTCCAGCTCTTAATGTCCTTAAATCCAAATTATAAAATTTAGCACTTCATTGTAAGCAGTTTTCTACTACAGGCTAATCATTTCATGGGTCAGTTCTGCATTAGATTGTAAATTCTTCAAGGGCCTTATCACAGTGCCTACAGCACAGTGCAGAGGTTACTGTAGATTCCTCATACCTATTGACTCAGTTGGTTGGAACACAATGTTAATGTGGTTTCGTAAGTCATCTGATCCTATGCTTCTCAAACTGGGGTGCCCACATCCCTGGAGGTGTATGGAAAAGTGTGTCAAGTGTATACAAAGCCAAAGATATTAAATAATAATGTCTTCCTAGAGCAGCAGTTCCCTGCCCTTTATGGATACTTTGGTGGGAAGGTTTGAGAAGTGCTTTCGTAGCCCGTGCTTTTCCACATGTAGGAATTCCCTCCAAGGCAGATATCCAGACTCTGCTTGAGTTCATTACTTTAGACTTTGCTTCTGGACACTTTCAGATGGCCAATAGGTCTACACCCCACCAAGAGACGTTCCTGGAATGCGTCATTCATCCTTCAATGTAGAGACCACTGGTGTGGGAGCCAACGACTAGGGGCAACCAGCCTCTTCCAGCCCCAGCCTCTCATCGACCCTGCCCTCTTGGCCAAGATTGGGTTAAATTAACTAATACATGTGAAGTGTCTCTGTAAACTGAAAATTACAGGTAAGCTCCAGGTATTATTGTTGTCCTTATCATCCCAGGATCAGTTCATTTGTGGCCCACAGTGACAGGCTGCTTCCCAGACCTGTCTAGTTGAGTAAGGCGGAGCTCTGAATAGCGGTGGAGCTCTGGATTCCCTAAGTTCTGGGTGGAAACCTCATCCAGTGTGAGCTCCACCAAACCAGAATCTTATCCCATGTTTCACATGGTGCTGGGAACAGATATAAGTTAAATGAAAGTATTTCTAACTAATTATTGGAATCTCTGGCTCCCACGTAGCAGATCTCTGACATTTAAAATTTTCCCAAATGTCAGTCTCCTCATCTATTAGATTGGTGTAATAGTAGCTCCTAGTGCTGTTAGAAATTTAAAGGCAATGTGCATGCGCTGCTTAGCCCAGTGCTGGCTGCATAGAAAGCAGTAAGTCAATGGTAGGAAGCAGAGGGAGAGGGTGAGTGGAATTCTGCAGCCGGTCACCGAAGGCCATCCCATTGTTTTGTATTTGTGTCAGCCCTTCCTTTACCTGTTATGAAGGAGCCAGCCTAAGGAGAGGAAGCTTGTTTGTAGCAGCATCAATGATCTGAGTCACTGAGCTAGTTAAGGAAGCAGATTTCCAAAGCGCAACCACTTTGCAGGCCCTCCGGGCAAGAGGAATAAACAATTTCAGACTTCAAAAAACTGCCTCCAGAATGGCTGTGCTGGGCAGGGCAAGCTGGGGTTTCCCAGGCCTCGCCCCGACAAAGTGACAAAGCAGCGTGTGGCCTCGCGTCTGTAAATGCTGGATGAAACTCACACGAGGGGCTCCTCCATAAATCAATAAGTAACAATCCCCAACAGAACTGCAGAAGGGGAGGAGATCACAAAGAGAGGCCAAAGGAGGGCTCTGTGGGGCTCTCCTCCTGCCCTGACCCCTGCTGGGACAATGAGACCCAGAGGCCAGCTGTTTACATTCCAACAGGACTGCCCCAAAGCACACTAACAGCAGGGCTGGCCGGTTTACAAGGGCCAGTGACAGTGCTGCAAAAATAGCTTTCGGGACACAACTCTCGGGGGCTGTGCCCTAGAAACACAAAGTGAAAACTGAGCCCCTTCATGCCCCAGGGGTCTAAGTAAAGGTTCTACCAAGCCAGCACCCCCCACTCACACACCAGCCCCACTACTGGAAGGGGTGCTCCATGGAGAGAACCTGCAGGAGGGCTCAAGAACACGTCAAGGGATGTGTGTGTGTGTGGTGCGGGGGAGGGGAGGCAGGACACACCTGGAATATTAGAGGAGACATCCCAGAGAGTCCAAAAGTGCCCCCAAGGCCAAGATTCGGAGCTACAGCCATAAAAGTCACATTTCCCCAGCATCCTGCATGCAGCACTGAAGGCATTTTGCATGTTGCCTTAAAAAGAGCTCCCAAGGAAAGGACATCGTCAGGGCGCTTTTCAAAGGAGCTTTCATAATTAGTCATTTATGTCAGAATCTGACAGTTCAGGAGGGACCGTCTGAATGGAAATTGAATTGCAAGAGATAAATATAATAGCTGGTGTAAAAACAAGCTCAAAATCTGTTTAGAAGTCCAAAGCCAAAATGAAAAAGCGATGCATTTTTAAAGGGTTGGGCCGGGGGGGGGGGGGGGGCACAGGGAAATACTTTCTTAGAATGACTGTAATTAAGCTGGAAAATGCACTGGTTTTTTTTTTGTTTTTTTTTAATAACCTAACACTGAACACGCATGAGACTGAAACAAAAGGCATCTGCAGAAAATCTTTGACTAGGGTAGAAAGAACAAGGTCTTGCTGCCTTTGTGAGCGAAGACCACGGAGACAGTAGCATTAGGGGGTAGTGTTGGTGTTGCCAATGGCTCAAGTCCAAGTTCTATGGCTGCCAGGGCTCTGGTCCACAAAGACCCCACGTACTCATAGTGTAAGGGGCTATGGGTCCACCCTGAACTCCTGCCTCAGCTTCCTGCAGCTTCCCCGTGGCTCAGCCATTGACACATCTGTCCAAACCCTTCTGGAATCCATTCATGTTGCCAGCTTGAGCCACCTCTGGGAGATGACCCATTCCATAAATTCATTACCTGCTGCATGATGTAGTGTTTCTGCCTGAACTTGCCTCTCTCGTTCTAAGATGCTACTCTATTTAAGGATCCGGTGAACAAGTCTGATCTTATCTTATCCACATCATCGATAGGGTGATCATTTCCTAACCGCCTTGTCCACAGCCCTTCTGATGTCCAAGCGCTCCTCAGAGCATCAGTGCCTTTCTGTAGCCTATTTATGCTTCTAGACTCTCACCCAAGTGCTGCAGGCAGAATACACCACAGTTTTTAGGTGAGGGTAATATGATGTTTTCAGTTTAATATTTTCCATACCTGAAGAATATGGCCATTTGGGGGCAGCACTGTCCTGGGTGCAAATGCAGCATATTTGAACATTCGTTCTAGACTCAGGGAGTTTGCAAACTGATGGGAAAGAGTCCGTAGGTGGCACAGGGTGGATGGACACTGACCAACAGCACAAGTCACCTGCCTGAAATAAGGCATGGCCAAGACAAAAGCAAGTGCAGTCCATCCTGTCCTCCATGGCAGGCTGCCTTCTATACTGGATACCCCATTGGTTTTCACAGCACCCCAAGAGGAGGTGACACCTTTTGTCCCCAACATACGGCAACCAGGGCTCAGCAGGTGCTACAGTTAGTAGTGGGTGGTTACTCCAATTTCCAGTCTCAGTACACAAATCTGCTTATTTTGGCTTCCTTTTTTTAAAAAAGTAGATATTAATGCTCTGTTTCACTCCATTTAGAGCCCACTGACTTATTGACCGCCTCCAAATATCTTTACTGAAAACATGAAAAATAATGAACGTTAAGTAAAATGTCACAGTGCTGGGGTTGCCTGGGGCCATTCGTGAGCTCATCAGAGTCAGGATTTCGCTGCCAAGAGAATAAAATAGCAGGTGAGTGTTCCAACCTGCTTTTTCGTAAGGGATGCATCATGCACGCAGAGTGAAACATCCTGGCTGACACCCACTCCTTTTCTCCTGCCAGGATTGCATCTTCCTCGTGGTGTCAGACCCTCAACAGACTGTAGCCTTGGCCAACAGTGAGCAAGTCTGCCGTCTTGCTCACCTATCAGTCACCAGTTTCTCTTTCTCACTTTTAAGACATCACAGGTAGGCCTCTGATTTTCTTTCTACCATTGACAGTTATGTCCAAGAAGCCCTGAGTTCAAGTCAATTGCTTCGGTTTCTCATTTAGTTTCCTCCTGTTTTCTCTTAAATGCAGCCCTAAATAATTGTCACTTAG
This sequence comes from Miniopterus schreibersii, assembly GCF_964146895.1. Taxonomy (NCBI): domain Eukaryota; kingdom Metazoa; phylum Chordata; class Mammalia; order Chiroptera; family Miniopteridae; genus Miniopterus; species Miniopterus schreibersii. Next base: position 17,436,386 of record NC_138119.1, on the reverse strand, counting down.
GCCACAGCAGATCTCTAACGTTAATCTAGATTTCTAGGAAAGTATTTTCTGTAGCTTTTCCTTAATGGGCCTCATTCGACCCTGAACATTACCCCTGCTCAAGTGTAACAATTCCTCACAGAAGGCGAGTTCCTCCTCTACTTGGTGATATCGTGGTAAAAGGATGGACTCGGGGTGGGAAACACTTGGACTCAAACCCGGGCTCGACCACTGATGAGTTATGTGACTTTGAGGAAGTTACTTAACTTCTCTGACCCTCAGTTTCCTCACCTGTAAAATAAAGATAGTACTACATCCCGTAAATGCGTTGTGAAACATTGGATGATACGTTTTGTATAAAGCTCCTGACCCACTGTCTCGTGTCCTTCCTTCACACAGGAGGAAATGTCCATTCCCAAATCTATAGGCCAGCACTCAAGGCCTCACTGGCAGTCCCCACACCTGTCCTCCTCAACTGTCTCATAACCATTATACTCTGCCTTTAAGCTCTGAAGCAAGAGGAACCAAGTTTCTCTTTCTCACAGACAATTAATTGTAGGCACCGAGTGTGATTCCAGATTGAGCCTTTCCCAGCTTGGGAAACAAGTGTACTAAGGGACACCCTCGGTCTGGAATTTCCAACTGTCTTTCAAGCCTGATCTTACAGTCTCTGCTGGTCCTGCCTGAGTACTGGTTAGCCTACCTGTTTCCGGGACCCACCATCCCCTTCTTCTGGTTTAAATCCTGCACTTCACCTGGACTTCTCAGAAGAGAATCTCATCCAATCTCCCTCCATTGAAAGAAAACATTATTTTTTCTTTTTCCTTAATCATTCTTGGCATTTCTGCCTGGAGGGCTGGGTGTTCTCTTTGGCCTTTCAACTCAGAGCTCTTTGGTCTCTCCGGCATGAGCAGAAAAGGTGTTTCCTGTTCCTCAGTAGAAAAAGTCAGTTGCTGACATGCAGAGGACACCAGCGCTCAAGCACAGTAGGTGGAGTGCAAGACCTGGCTTCGCACCTGGCACCTGGCACCTGGACACCTGGCGAAACAGTTAAGAGGGCAACATCTCATGTCCATGTCCTGGAAGGACTTCATGAGATGACACTGAGGAGGCCCATACCCTGCATCGCCCCCCTTCTCCACCCACAGTAACCTTGGAGACCGTGAATAAGCTCCCTGCCCTGAGTCATCAGAAGCTTAGAGTCCCCAGTCCTGCATCCAATGTTTTGTTTTCTAGGGTTCCAAGTGCCAGACACTGGACCCACCAAGATCTGAGTAAGTGGATGGAGGACTACTGGGGATGAGAGGGGAGACCCTCTGAGAGATTTCTGAAGGCAGCGTCCCCGCACCTCGCTCTGACAGCTCCAGCCGGAGCAGTGCCCCTTAATGCCTGCAGGGAGTGGCTCAGACTTCCCCAGGCGGGCTGCTTGCACCCCCGAGCGCGCCGCAGCTGACAAGGGGAGCCGGTCATTTCTGTCTGTCCAGATGAGGCATCGGGGCCTTCACCCCACATCTTCCCACGCCCTTTCCACGAAGGGTGCTCTTTTAGGCAGCACCGGGCTGCTGTTCCCTGACTGAGGTCTCACTTGCCGGGAACTTCCCCGCGGGCTGCGAAAGGGCCCGGGACGGCGCCCTGCGCGGAGCCGCGCGTCCTGCAGGAGGCGGGTCCGGGACGGAGGGGGCACAGGCGCAACGGGGGGCGGGGTGGGGCGCGCGGGAGGGGGCACTGGCGGGAAGGCCCGAGGGCGCGGCCGGGCGTGTGCGCCCACGTCCAAGGGCACCGTGGCGGCTGGTGGGCCCGGGTGGGACGGGCGGCCCGGCCCAGGGAGCAGGGGAGCGAGCGCTGATTCAGGAAGTTACGGCTGTGACATCAGGGCAGGAGGGAGTTGCAGCGAAACCTCAAAAATGCAAGGCGTTGGCCGGCCGGCGGGCGGGGAAGACAGAGCGCGCCTTTCCCGGAGCAGGTAGGCGCGGGGCGCGGACCCGCTCCACCTGGGCCCGCGGACCGGCGGGGCTCGGGAAGGAGCCGGACCTGCCCCCACCCCGCCCCACCGACCCCCCGACCGGGCAGCACCGGGGATCCGTGGGCGACCGCGCCAACAGGAAGCCCTTCGGGGGACTGAAAGGTAAGTCCCGAGACTTTGTGGTGGTTGTCCGCGCGTGTGAATACTTTTTCAGCTGCCATCTGTTTGGAAAGGGACTTCCCAGCCGATGAGAGCAGCGCCCGGGCACATTTAAGGACTGTGTCAGGTCGCCTCCTGCGCCCTGACAGCGTCGGCTCTCCCGTTCCCTCCGTGGCGGGCCGGGGTCGGCCGCCCCGCAGCTGCGCCGGCTGAGCCCACGTGGGCTCCGGCGGTTGGGCAGGAGTTCTCCGGCCGCCGCGGGCAGCGGCTGCGTGGCAGCGGCTCGAAAGGGGCAGGGGGACACTCTGTTTGCCGCTGAAAAAGTTAAGGCCCGAGACCTTCCAAAAAGTTAGGTTTAGATGTTTCTGAATTATTCCAGGTGAAGCCAAATTTTCACCGGCTAAAAAAAAAAAAAAAGTGGCCCAAAGGAAAACACGGCCTGGAGTGCGGGGTGGAATGGGAGCCGGCTGCCTCTTCCCTGGGGCGCCGGGCTTTTGCTGGGACGCAGATCGCGGCCTCGCTTCTCTGACTCTCCATAAGGTCCCACTGCCCGCCCGCCACCCACCCCCCACCCCATCCCACCCCACCCCACCCATGAAGGCACAACGGAAGACACAGTAAGACCTGTTTCCCTAGTATTTTGAAGAGCTGCTCAGGAATGCATTATGTAATAATAGCGTTAGATAAACAGCAGAGGTTAGCTAGTGGGGAACCCCAGCCCCACTAACCGAAAGGGAAACCAAAGCAGACCAGCGTGGCCCAGACTTCGCTGTGCCGGCCACCTCCCGGGACTGCTCCCAGGTCTGCTGGACGAGGGAGGGGAGGGAAAGTCCACTTGAGCATCTCAGAAGCACCTTCCTGCCAGAGCTGCCGTTCCCTTGACTCCACCAAGGTTCATGGGAACCTGAAGCCAATTTTAAGGACCCTTCATTGGATAATAGGAGAGTCTTAAGTTATAAGACTTAAACGTGGCATTGCTGCGTCTTGCTCCTTGGGTTCAGCAAGGGTCTTCCTGGGAGGTTGGTGACTCCTCCCCCTTGCCCAGCGCTAGGCTGGAAAATCTGATCAAGTCCTTCATTTCCTCTGAAACTCTGGCTCCCCATCTTCAGCCCAGATATAACTTCAGGAAAGAAATGCATTGCCAAACAAATGTCTCTTCAGCCTCCACATGTGGTCACTGTTTAGCCTGCGGAATAAAAAGAGGAGGGCTTCTGCCCTTTTCCCTGAAGCCTAAACACAGGAGAAAAACGAACACTCAACAAGCTAGGAAACTGCTTTCGTCAAAGAGGGGGGCATATCCATCCCACCCGCTCATTCATTCAACGTGGACTGACTGCACCTTCTGTGTGCCGGGCAGCATGGCAAGACCTTGGAGTCCCAAGGTAACGAGACAGTTTCTGCTTTTGAGGACCCACAATCCGATAAATAAGACAGCTACCGAAACAAACTACAGTTCAGAATAATCCACATCATAAAGGCAGTGGCCCTGGGGCATTGAAACAGTCCCAAGGAGGGTGCGATAAGCTCCCCCTAGGAATTATCTGGGAAGTCTACACTGCAGAAGTGATGGAAGGGCAGGGTGTTGAGAATGACTGGGAGGTCCCAGGGAAGGGTGTCCAGGCAGAGGAAGGAGTATATGCAAAGTTCAAGGGCAGGTTGGGAGAAATGCAAGTAATGGGAATTCATTATATTCCTGTACTAAGAATGGTGAGCTCTCTCCTGTAGCAGTGGGAAGTCATTTTGGGTTTTTATGCAGGGAAAGGATATGGTCAGATTTGTATTTGGAGAGAACACTAATGATGTGAGTTGGAAGCTGGCTTGGGGAGATGGGATACAGAGATAAGGAGAACTTCAGCTAAGATAATGGCGGGGGAAACTGAGGAAAGAGAATGGATTTTAGTGGTGTTTTTAGGAAGGGGAGTCAGAGTACCTGGTGCCCAATTGAATGTGGTGACGGAGGAATGAATGGAAAAGAGGGAGCTTGTAAGGTGTTGAGCGGGGCTGGGGGGTGTATTGTGATACCTGTGGTGGAAGCCATATGAGCTACAGAAGTGGGCTTTAGGAAGTGGATTGTGTGGGGAGAAGGCAGTTAACACTCTAGACACATTGAAGTTGGATATTCTCAGGAGAGGTCCAGGTGGAGATAAATGGTTGGCAGTGAGTACTCAGGTCTGGAGCTCAGGGAGAGAAGGTGGCTGCTCCGATTCAACTATCCCAGATGTTGTGCATAAAAGCAGTGTTGAAGGCGGGTAAAGAAGCCTCGGTGAGCCCATGTTGAGGCTGAGAGTGATGGATTTGTCACTGTTGGCCTACAGACATTCTTTTCATGTCATAGGCTAACTTCCAAGTGACTCTCTCTAGACTCCCAGAGCTTTCCCTGGATGCCTTGCAGGGTGATACCCGAGATGTTGGAGAGAATCCTGGGTTAATGGCACACAGGTATACAGGTGTATTTAACCAAACGAGCCAATCCCCAGGATTCACGTCCCTGTGTGAGAAATGAATCCTCTAGTCCAACTGTAAGATCTGCCAGGACCTCTCCAACTCTAGTTACTGAACCTGTGTGGGAGGGTCCTGCCATCATTACAAGAGGATGATATTCTCAGACTAATTCTAAACCCCTATAGGGTAGTTCTTTAGGTCTGGCTGCCCCTGTCCAGGTCAAGATCTTATGTGACCTGGTGTGGAAGAAAAAAACCTTGAACTTGGAACTAGACAGACATGGGTTTAGTTCTTGCCTTGACCACTGATTAGCTGCCCTCGAACAAGTCTTTGAATCTCTCAGCTTCATTTTCCTTATATTTAAAACGGGGATCATCATTACTCACCAGGGCAATGGTTAAAATCGGAATCCAAATGAATGATAAAGTGCATTTACTGTGCTACATAAATTGTAAGGTTTTATAAAAATGTAAGGGTTTAATATGACTCATCTTGCCTCTTGAAGCTATCAAATGGGCTTCGTAGGTATAGGATTGAGGCAGCATCTTGGGCCCAGATGTGCAGCTTTTTAACTGTATGAAATACTTTTAGGCAGTAATTACATCTCCTGTCATATCAGTGTCACACATTTATTCTGGCCACTTATCTTTCCACTCCTTGCCTACAGTAGTCAGAGCCCAAAGAAGTGAATGCTTCACCAACGCTTATGCAGGCTGCGCCCTGCACAAGGGCTCCTGGGGGCTCATGGGGCTGAAAGCGGCCCCCAGGAGCCCTTGTGCTGCTCAGCCATGGACCACCCATGTGCAGCCGAGTCCACCCAGAGGGGCTGCTTTTTTTCTGATCCTCACTAGGGTGCCGGTTAAGCCAGCAGTGGCCCTAAGTCTGAGCGTCAGTTCATGCCCTGGGTGTCTCTGTGATTTTCCCTGTGTCCCAAGCAGGGAAGCCTGACATATTCCAACCCAGTGACGCTTGAAAGTTATGCCAACATCAAAACTTTCAAGTCAACAGACTTCTGATAGGGCTGACTGCTGATGCAAAAAAAAAAAGGAAGTAACCGTACACTCAGAGACTTCAAGTGGAAAAATACTTGAGTGAGGAGCCACCCCACCCCCTCGCCTCAGAGATGAGCGAATGAAGGTTCAGGGAGGCAGAGTGTGTGCCCAGGTCAACAGCTGGCTAAGGGAGAGCCCCAAATTCGAGCTCGGTCTCTCCGTTCAGGAACAGGGGACACTCTGAGGTTTCTGAGTGGACCTTCTGTGCCTCACACAGAGACACACACAGACACTGGAATGCTGGCAGGTAAAACAAGAGGACTGCCCTGGAAGCCAAATCTTCCCCCAAGTGGCTCCAGGGAAAACTGGGAGCAGATCTTAGAGGATTCCCAAAGACCCCTGGATAAGGGGAACAGCATTAGGTGCTTCATGAAGCGTGTCTGAAGACTGTATTGAGACCGGTGGACAGGTCAGCATTAAACCTCACGCACTGACACAGGCCTGACCATTCGGTGAGAAAGGCTCCAGGCAAATCGGAGCTCAGAGACTTGTCACAGACACAGTAGTAAGGGAGAGAGACGGGCAGACGGGCCTTTTCCCTCTCCGAGCAGCAAGAGGAAAATCTAGAGCACATTCTTGGAAGGACAGTGGCCAGGGCCACAGAGCACCCCCTCGGCTGAGCACCTCATCCGGGCTCCACCGGGCCGGGGACGTGAGCAGACCTTTGGTGGAAGATGGACATGGGTGGCTGAGTTTCAGAATGAACTTCACGAAAACACAGGATTCCTTCCTCAGGGCGGCTCCCAAGGGGCTGTGGCAGTGTCCAAACCCAATCCCAGCCTCTGGGAAGAAACTCGCTCCCACAGTTGTAAGCAAGCTGCTCTGTGGAGCTTGCTGCTGAGAAATGAAAAGAAAACCTCGCCATGGCTCTATTTCTTGGTCGAAACTGAAGGCTGTGCTCACAAGCCACTGCGGACTTGCCCTGCTTTTGACCGCCTGCAACTGCTTCCTGCTGGGAGGTTCCTCGATCGACTTCTATTCTCTACAGATTCAACCCTGATCTCAAGCCAGACAGGCCTAAGGATGGCCCATCGGCAATTTCTTTTCTCTCTCCAGGAGCGCCATAAAAGAAAATGGGCAGAAAAGAGGGAAAACTGTAATCCTGACGGGAGAGCCGCGTGTGACAGTGCTTTAAGTCCCCGCTCGGTCCTGAGACAAAAACTGGGTGGGCAGCTTTGGAGGTGGGTGTCGGGCTGGGGTTGGGGCAGGGACAGAGGAGGAAACTGAGAAGTCCATCAGCTGTAGCATTATGGGAACAGACTGGCACGCAGTAGACCTGTCACATCTTCACCTAAATGACACCTGGCCGTGGCCACCTTAAAAAAGAGGGTACTGCAGGATAAGTCAGGAGCCTGCCCTTCCCACCCCAACCTGAATGAGCTCCTGAGTCTGTGCCCTTCTGACCTGGGCTCCCCCAGGGGACAGAGTGCCAGCCTTCCAAAGCCCCTTTGAAGTCGATGTCCTGGTTGTAACCCCGAGACTCCAGACAGCCACTCATGCACAGTGGCCTGAACTCACCCAGGAACTAATGCTGGGGTCATAGCGACCTTCCCAAGGATAGGGACCAGGAGTAAACAAATTCCACCCAGTATCTTGGCCCCCAGGAATTTTAATGTGCAGGCTGGGCTCTCCGTAGGCATCTTTTGAATAGTGGTGCTAAGAATTTGAAGCACACAGAAATGACAACTATTACGGTCCCCCACCCACCTGGTTGCTTTCTGAGCCCATCACAGTTGTTTATTCAACCTTATGCTCGGGACAAGGGGTGAAGCTGAGAGGAGTGAGCACACGGCCCTTGAGGCCAGCCCTGCAGACCTGCCCCATCCATCAAGCCCTTTTCTTGTAAATGACTGATGGCTTCCAGCCTCCCTTCTGGCACTCTGCACTCTGCCTTCCCCACCTGACCTGAAACGGTCCCCCTGCCCAGGGCCCACAGCCTGCTGAGTAGCAGTAGCCTGGGTGGAAACCTCCAGGCTAAGTAGACGGGTGACCCATGCCACCCCATCAAGAAACCTCCACGGGGAACGGGGAGCAATTTTGCACACCCCAGCACCAAGACACGGCCTGCTCGGAGCTCCCCTGGATTCAAAACCAGAACTCAGGTCCTGCCCACGGATAGCTGGCCCAGATGCCTTGTGTCTGGCTTTTTCCTGGTTCAGGAAAAAGGCAAGTTGGGCCCAGGATGCTTGCCGAGGTCCAGCCACTGTGCTTTTCGCAGTTTTGAGAGGACATTGTTGACCCCTCTGAGGACAGAGCTGACTGCTGCCGTATGTTCAGTGGATGGACGGCAGAGACTTCCCCAGCAGCCACGGAAAGAATCTCTCACGTCCAGACAGACGCCCTGCGTGCCCCACCCTGTCTGGGACGGGAAGGAACACTGTCCTGGAGCATGTGCCACATGGGATGAAAGTCCGATGCTCCTTCCTCACTGACATTTTCCAGGAATAAGTGTTTAGTGCCTTAAAAATATTCCTTCAATAGGAACATTTAAACCACTGAGATGTGTGGTCATTCAACCTTTGCTTTTGGAATAAATGAATAAATTCACACTAAAAAAATAAACTATGACATTTTGTATTTCTTAAAAAATTAATAATGGAAACTGGACCATTCTTTTTCATTTACTATCTATTAGCTTTCAAGAAATTTTGCATTATCTCCTTCCACATTTTTTTTTTTATCCAGGTGGAACTCACATTCCGTAAAATTAACCATTTTAAAATGAATAATTCAGCGGCGATTCTTACATTCACGATGTTGTGATCTAGTTCCAAACACTTATATCTCCCCAAAATAAATCCTGGTTCCCACTAAGCAGTTACCACCTATTGGTCCCTCTTCCAAGCCCCTGGCAACCACCAATCGCATGTGTCTCTATGGATTTATCTGTTCTGTTGTGCCATATAGTGGACCCATAGAATGTATGATCTTTTGTGTCTGGTTTCTTTCATTTAGCATATTTTCAAGGTTCATCCATGGTCTTGCACCTATTGGTGCTTCGTGCTTTTTCATGACTGAGTAATATTCCATTGCCTGTATATAGCACAATTTGTTTATCTGCTCATCTGTGGATACATATCTTGGCTGTTTCCACCTCTTGGCTCTTGTGAATATGTGTGTTCAAGGATTTGTTTGAATACCTATTTTCAGTTGCTTTGGGCACATACCTAAGAGTGGAATTGCTGGGTCATATGGTAATTCTTAGTTTAACTTTTTGAGGAACCACCAGACTATTTTCCCTTCTACCTTTCTTATCAACATACTTAAAAATTCACTTTCCTTTCTTGAAGATAATATGCATATTAAGTGGCATACTTTTCTATGCCTGGTCCCTTATTTGTTGTCTTTAATCTTACACATTAGTGAGAGAGATTGCCTCTTGTTGTCCTAGAGATAGAGTTATTTGGATGCTTGACAGGAAAATATTGACTGAGTAGGAAGCAACAGGTAACAACAGCAACATTTATGGAGAATTGTATGTATGTGCCGGGCACTGCAGTAACCACTTCACCGTCTTCCTCTCATTTAACCCTCATGACAGCTCAACTCTTGTCCCTATTTTACAGATGAGGAAACTGAGGTCTCTACCAAGAGCTAAGTGCTTTTCCCTTGCTCCAATATTATTTTATTTATAAACCTTTGTGGCCTTTGGTAAGATCTGACTCTCCCCCAGTGGCCCTTTGGTGCCACTGCTTCCTTGTGTTCCCAGTGCACAGTATGTGGTACATAGTAGCTGCTCATTAAACACGGGTTCATAAATATATGTGCTTCTGCAGATGCAGCTTCCAGCCCCTGTCACACTGGCACGTGACTCCAATTCCTGGGACCTCGGTTTCAACTCATAGACTCTCAAAACAGATGTGGCCCGGGCATCAGGAAAAGGAAATGCTCAGACAGCTAGGGAATGGAGGGCCAGCTGGCCCACCTAAACGGGTAACACCAGTGGGGTGGGAATATAGGGAGGATCTGCTGTGAAACTGGAAAGCTGTGGAGGAAATAAAACCCTTCACTGGTCACATCAACCTTGTGGGCTTCCAATTTGCCACCTGCGATAGAGGTTTGCCCCTCTTGGGAAAATGTCTCATTTGGTTTCTAGCGACCTGTGCTAAATATTAGCAACATTGCTACATGGGGAGGGGAGGGGAGGGAGAGGGGGAGAGAAAGAGAGAGAGAGAGGTCCCTTTGAACCAAAGCCAACTGGAACCAGTTTTGGTTGGCCTTGTGACCCCAGATTTAAAATCAGGATTATCACCAAATTTAAGAACATACGAAGAGATAAAATGTGTTTCCAGGCAGGGTAAGGAGAGGCTAACTACTCCGTATCCACTCAGGTTTTCTTACATAATTGCTTTCATGGCCAAACTTATAAAACATCCCGCCCATAAGGACCTCAAGCCCAGCACATCATTAGTGGCCCCCAGCTCTGCCCCTGGGCCCCGGTAAGGAGCTGAGGAGAGAAAGTTCCCGGCTGCTCGAGGAGTTCCTTGGGTTAGAGCTGCTGGCTGGAGCGAGCTGTTTGAGTGTCGCTGTGGTAACAATTGGGAGTTTGGAAACCTCCGATCTGGCTGGAGCCTGGGAGCCCTTGATTGGGCTCATTGTGGGAGCCAGCTCTGCTCTCTTGAGCAACCTGGAACCCTGTCATCCCCCTCCCCCTGCACTGAATCACTTGTCCTCCCTGCAGGGCCGGCTCAGCTCACACCCTCCCTGAAGCCCGCCCAGATTCCCTATTGCAGTTGACAGCTGCCTCCTCGCTGCTCCCATAGCCATCTGTTTGCATGTCCCTTGGGATGCTTCACTAGCCGTGCTTTCCCCGCCTTTTCCTGTGCTCACCCATCCGCTGCCCCCCCCAAAAAACCAAATTCCTTGAGTTCACAGTCTGTATATTTAGTTCACTTAGGAGTCCCGGCCCAGGGAGTGGGCAGGCGCGGCGGGACCTGGAAAGCCTCAGACAAGAGGGAAGGTCCTCAGTCCTCATGCACACAGTGGGCGCTCAGCACCTGCACCCTGAACTGTCTGCAGCTGGACTGCGGACAGTGGACGTGGCAGTTCTTGGCCCCTTCGGCCTCTATTGTGTCAACAACCCAGGCTCAGGAAAGGAAAATGCCAGCAGAGTGTTCCTCCCTCAGGGAGAACCACGGGGAGAGCCTTTTGCAGTAACTGAGGCAGCGAGATGCCGAGTGCTCTAGGCAGTCAGCTCTGCAAGCAGAAATTACCAAGTGAAATCAGCTCCCCGGTGCAGAAATGTCAGGAGCACAGCCAGTCAGGGGCTTTCCAACAACTCAAGGTAGCCTCACTTTCAACTGGTGTCCTACCTATAAATGTTCTGCAGGGCACCCCGTGAGCCAGAGGCCCCTTCCCATTTGAGGCCAGTGATCTTGGGACGTCAGGTCTCGCTTCCATCCCCCCTGTCCTTGGCACTGACAACCTCACCAGAGAGTCCAAAGTAGCCCATCCCTGAGAGAGGCCGCAGGGTGCACCTGTACTCTGGGACGCCCAAGCCCCTCTGGCACCTGAGCCCAGGCAGTGAGTTCTCCAGATACTGAAATTCCAGTGGGTGGGTGGTTTTCCCTTGGTGGTGTCCATCTGACCACAGTGCTGGGTGTGCACCCAGAAACCCGTGTGGTATTTGGGGGAAGAATTGACACATGATCTTAACTAGCTGTGAGACGTTGGCTATTTCAGTTCAGTGAGCCTCAGTCTCCTCCTCTATAAAAACGTTCATTCATTAATTCAGCAAATATTTTCCAAGAGCAGAACATGTCTCAGATGGTGGGGATGTCGTGATGGGAATAGATCCTGTAAGACGATTAAATAAACAAGGATCCTAAAGCAGGTTGGGGGCTGTTGTCATGGGACAGTGAGGGGCACAGGGTGGGGGCTCTCACCTCAATGACGTCATGGCAGGTTTCCCAAAGGGAAGAGTATATTAGCTGAGACTTATATGAAAGAAAGAGGCGAGGGGTCGGGGTGGTAGTTGGGATGGGAGTATTAGGGGTACCAGATAAAGAAGCTTGTGTGGGGCCCCAAACTAGAGAAGACCACAGATCCCAGGGATCCTGAGAAATGGGAGGCCTGGGATCTGCAGAGCTGACTGGTAGCCCGTTTGCTAATTTTCCTGTTGCCTTTTAGGAATTAGTGTAGTAAGAGCATCCCACTGGGGAACCAGGAGACTAGAGTCCCACCTGCCCTCAGGGCACCAGCCAGCTCTGCTGTTTGTAAACAAATACTGAGCACACTTCTGCTCTTTAGTGTGTCCATCTGTGAAGCTGGGCAAAAATCCCCTCCCCTGCTCACATGACGGTGGACCCAACAAAGTGTTGGCAGAAGCCTTTAAAAAATTAAGAAGAGTTACAAGTCCAGAGTCTCTGACAGAACTTTGCCACTCAAATAAACAGCGCCAGCCTGTTCTGTGTCAGCTTGAAGACTGGAAAGCGATTACTCCAGAGTGTTCTCTCCCTCCCCCCATCCCAAGGGAGCAGGAGATAAATAGCAGTTTCTTTCTGATTGGTTTGGTGATATTTCATTTCAGTTCATAATCAGATTTTGCCTAAGAGAGAAAGTATGCTATTAATAAAAGGATTTTTTTTTATTGTAATACTTGTGATTACTGAGCTCAGGGATGGGGGCTTAACCCTGCACAGTCCTCAGCTCTGGCCAAGGCATACTTTGACGGACAAGAGAGACCAGGAGAGAGTGTGGCATCTGAAACACTGACCCTGCTCTGTCCACTGCTCACCAACTTCCAGGGCCTCCCTGGGGCCCATCACAGCAGACCTATGCTCTTCCTTCCCAGCCCTCTGTGTCTCACAGGCCTCGCCTGTGCCACCTCAGTCCTGCTCTTCCTTGGAGGGTTCCTGCCCTGCCACCCCAGTCCCACACTCTGCATGTGCCTACCTCTGCTCTTGGCATCCCTTCCTATCCAGTGCACCCCAACTTCCCTTCCCTCCAAATGTGCCACCCTCCACCTGATGACATTCTGCACAGGGTCCAGCACAACCTCTGTCTCCTCCATGCCCTCCCCCTTAAAACCCAAGCCAACATTGATCCCTCTCCTTCCTCATGCTGTGTGCACTTTGGATTTTCTGATATTCACTTTAGCTTCCAATTGCTATTATTATTTTTGGAAATTAAGCTTGGAAGGGCATTTTTAGTTTGTAAAGAACTCTCATGATGCTATTATCTGGCTTTCGCGACAACACTGGATGGCCATGAAGTCAGTGGGCTTATCATCTTCGCATCTTAGAGATGAGGAAGTGGGGTCCGGGGTTCAGGGACCTGAACTGTCACCTGGCAGGAGTGTTCTAAGCTTCATTAAGAAACGACCCTCGGACAGGAACCAGCACCCACACCTCTTTGTTCTTCCTCTGCACCATGCTGGTCACATAGTAGATACTAGATACATAACTAGCACTTCTTGAAATAAAAATCCATGTGCAACTTCAGGAAAAATAATTTGAATGGGACATTTTATTGGCCCATGAGCTTTCCAGAAAGTCTTCCATAAAGCGTGGAGGTCTCCAGGCAAGGATGGAAGAGAGATGGTGGATGGGCAAGGGGAGAGGTGAGGGGTTGAAGCCGAGGAAAGGGTGTGTGTTGTGTATGCATGGGTGTTTGTGTGTGTACACATTAGTATTTGTGCACCACCCTCTGCAATCCACAGCTTAAGCAATTTCTTCTATCCATTCTCCCAAATCGCTTATTTGCACAGTACAGGTAGAGAGGAAGGTGTTTGGGGGCGAGGGCAGACAAACTGAGGGGGTCAGGGATGGGGTGAAGCCAGCGGCCGTTCCAGAATTTCTCTGTAACAGGAGCTTGGCAAGTAACACTTTATTAGCACATTGGCACCTACAGCTCACCTGAGGAGACTGAGAAAAGGCCATGTATATCAAAGAAAGAGGGTGCTGCTGGCCTGAGCGGGTGCTTGGTCATTACTTTAGGGCACTCCCATAGTTGCTCTGTATTTAGCAACAATTATTTATCAAAACTATAAAAAAATCTGCATTTGCTATTAGGGATGCGTTCGACATTAGGGATGCAGATTGAAACTGGAGCAGACAGGAGGTGAAGGCTCATCCCCCAGCCACATCAGTTCCTCTCCCTCCTCTGCACAGCCTGCCTCTGGGACAGAGCCTGCTGGGCAGGGCTGGGAGTTGGGGAGCAAGCCAGCCCCAGTGAGTTTGAATGCCACCCCCCCCAGTGCATCTGTGCATCACTGAGCCATGACTGGAATGGGGCTATTTCTGCCCCCTCCCTCTATGGTTTGGCCTTTACATTTTAAGCCTTAATTTTACAGCAAGGTAGCTCTAGGCTTTTAATTGTCCTGAACGTCTGTTAACATTCAATGAAGGGAGGAAATGGGAAGGAAAATAAAGCCGTATCTGTATTGCTATTGAGTTGCATAATTGTATATTTTTGCCACCCCATTAGTTTTCAAGTATTCCAGCCTACCAACCTCTCCCGGGCCACCACCGAGAAAAATAAATCAGCCACTCGGTTATTGCTGCAAAGTTTGCAGGACTCCAAGTTCCCTTCTGAAATATTAAAGGGAATTATGCAACTTCCAATTGAAGGCCTATTTTTTAATTACCACCCGGGTGGGAGACCCGAAGTCACACAAGTGCTTGGTTGTCTTCTTGCTTTTTCAAAAAACACTCTTTCCCTCCGAGAGGATATGACGTTTGAAGGCTTCGCCGTCAGTGACTGAGCCTCCTGAGTATTTGCGGAATAGAGAAGGCACCGCCCCTCCCCACCGCCTCACTCAAAGATGACCTCAGAGCCTCGGCTCACCGTCTCCAAAAATAAAACTTTACCTAGGGGCCTACCACACCCACAAACACTGGCTCCAAACTCTTACCAAATAGGTCTGAGAAGTAAAAATGAGAGCTGTGTGACCAAGGTATTTCACTGTAACCATGGCTACGGGTTATATTAGCGCTGACGCCAGGATGTGGTCAGATCAGGTAGACACAGGCGGCCAACACAAGTGTGAGCGGGTCACGGTGTGTGCCCACAAATTCTCCAAATTGGAAACAGAGCTGATAATTATGCTGATTCATGAAGGACCAGGGGGACAGGGAGGGGAGGGGTCAGGTGTGTGCCAGGCTGTGTCCCTAAGAGCAGCCAAGGGTTCTCATTTGAGCTTTAATTCCGCTTTTTAATATAATCCTTCGCCGCGCCACTACCTAGCATGTAGATTGCAATTTTCCCTTCTCAGTGTCCTTTTCGCACGTATGTTTTGTGTGTTCTTTGCAACAATCTTGAGAAATATCTGGGCTGGCTAAGAGCTGCATAGCTCAGGTGAGGAAAGGGCTCAGAAAGCTGAACTGCCCTGCCCAAGGTCAGCCGCTTGGAGGACAACGGAGCCGAGACCAGGATCCTATGACTCCTAGCTTACTGCTCCTTCCACTCACCCCTCTGCCACCCTTTTCTATTGTTCCAGGGACATTTTGATAGGTATTCATTCCTCTTGCAAACGTCACTCCTCCTCCTCATTTGTCTGATTAGCCGAAGACCAGGGTCAGGCCATCAAACTGGAGGTTACAGCTGGAAAGTAAGGCTTGCCTTTTGCCCGCATTTCTCTGTCTTAAGCCCCCTGTGTGGCTGTCCCCTACACAGATGACATCAAGAATAGGTGATGTAGTCCCTACTCCGGTGGGGGTGGACAGTCCAAAGAATGCAAGCTTGAGAAGCACGCAGGGACCAGGTAGGTGACAGGATGGGGTGCAGCAGGCAGGGGGACAAGGGTGTGAGATGGGGAGAACATAGGTCCTTCCAAAGCTCCAGCTGATCCTGGTCATGTGGGAGGTTAGCGTGGCCAAATTCTAGGACTCGCTAAAGACTGAGAACTTCATATGAAATCAGAGGAAGAAAAAGACAAGGTCCAGAGACTTAGGTCCTCAGCCTCCTGAGGATGGTGACTGTGTGGACGGTAGTTACAGCAGGATCTTGGGACTCAGATGGGACTATAGTCAAACCTCTTCTGAACGTTAGCAGCTGCATGGCCTTGGGCAAATCACTTAATCTCTGGTAGCCTCGGTTTTCCCACCTGTGTAACGGGGATACAAAGGCCCACCTCCCGAGTTGCTGAATGAGGCCACATCTGTCAGACCTTGATCACACGCGCACGCGGAGTTGCGCTCTTAGATAGGAGCAAATGGTGGCGTTTGAACTCAACGGATCACTCCTGGGAAAGGTGATAAGGCATTTTGCCAACCGCCTGTTTCGAGGCTTTGGCCTCCTGAGGTATCTGTGTCAACAGAGACCAGTCAAAGGAAAACAGGCGAGCATTCTCGCTGAAATGAAGAAGAGAAAGATGAGAGTGACGGGCAAAACAGGGCACCCCTCAGACACGGCCCCCGGGGGCCAGGAGGGCCGAGGGCGGGAATGAATGGGAATCGCAGCAAAGCAGAGGCCCGGCCAGCCCTGCCCTAGTTCCCGGGAGCCGACCGACTCGCTCTTTAAACCAGTTTAGCGAAAAACTGATCAAACTCAGGTTACAACCAAATAATTCTTTAAATGGATATTTTCACCTATCACACAATATGAGTAGTATAATAACAGAGATCGTGTTATATGTTTTTCAAGGCAATTTTAAGGCACCCGCTGTGTGAGGTGTACTTAAGCTGCATGCTTCCCACACATTATCTCTTTTATTCTTCCCAGCAATGCATTCATTCACCCATCCATCCATCCATCCATCCATCCATCCATCCATCCATCCAACAAATATTCATTGCCAACCTGCCAGGCATTGTGCTAAGTACTGAGTTTAGAAAGATGCACCTCGGCCGGGTGGCTCAGTTGATTGGCGCATCATTCCGGATACCAAAAGGTCACCAAAGAGGTCATGGGTTCAATTCCCGGTCAGGGCACATACCTAGGTTGTGGGTTCGATCCCTGGTTGGGGCTCATACAGGAGGCGACCAGTCGATGTTTGTCTCTCAAATCCATGTCTCTCTCTCTCTCCTTCCCTTCTTCTCTCCCCCAAATCAATAAGCATATTCTCGGGTAAGGATTTAAAAAAAGCAATGATGCAGCCCAACGGATAAAACACTAACCCTCTGAGAAACACGGAATATCTGTTCACAGGAGAGAAAACTGAAAAAGTGCTGAAGTGGATGTTGCCCGGGCTCCACACTCTGTGAGTGGAGGAGGCGAGAGTCTTGACTACGAGTTTCTGTTCAGGAGAAGAAACACCAGAAAGCGCCCCTGATGATCTCGGGGACGGAAACATGAGGAAGCTGTTGACTGGCTAACAGGCTGGAGATACTGACGATTCGATCATAGTTGGCACAGTTGGGAATTTCAGAGGATCAGACATGACTTCTAGCGGCTAATCCTAAGGGTGACTGAAAAAGACTAATTATAGGCAGAGTCTACGTCCCGGACCCTGTGGAGACACTGTAATTAGGGATGAGACGAGAGAAGATACGAAGAGGACTGAAGATAAAGTGGCCAGAGATTCTAGTCCTTCCCTAACGAAAAGCCAGAGGAAGCCCAGATAAAAACCTCTGTAAACTCTTTCCATTGTCCTTAAATTATTCTCTAATTATTTCCCTCGTATCTTCTTCGAGTAGAGAGAGGGTGTCTTTTACCTCCCCTGCACTTCCTAGCATAGCTTAATTAATCCTCGATTGATTGAAAGACTGACTCATTTGAACCTGCAGTGGAATGAATGGAGCTTTTTAATTTTCTTTTCTGCTGAACCTGAAATAGAGCATATAGTAATTAGGAAAGGATCCCTTGTTATCAGAAAGTCCCAGCAACAATGAGCCCTTTGTGGCTGAGCTAAAGGAAGGTAGGTGATTATTTAGGAGCTGATAAGGCAACCCTTCCCCGCCCCCTACACACACACACACACACACACACACACACACACACACACACTCCCTGCTGCTTTCTGTGATATGGAATTTTCTTGGATCATTATTTCCTCCTGAAATGAGTTACTTGGCTGGGGGACCTGTGGGCTAAATGGTGAGTAACTGTCATCAACGTCTAGTCACAGATGTGACTGACGGTCACTGTTCTACGCCCTTCGTTGCCCCTGCCCTCTCTCCCCAATGACCTGGGTTGACCGATGAACATTTTTTCAAGATCTCTTTTCTTTGAGGCCCTTTGGGTTAACTGGCATAACTTCGTTCATTCATTCAGACTCTGGGCATCCAAACAGAACAAGGCAGGCAAGGGCCCTGTTCTCACTGAGCTCACGTTCCAGTGCAGGAAGACAGTCACTGATGTGTAAACTACAGCGACAGGAGCCTGGCACGTGAACGAGAAGTTCCCGCTACAGGGGCAGTGAGATAGGATGGTCTGCAATGGCTGACTGGAGGCGGGGCTCGTCTCGACCACTTGGTTAAGAAAGGCCTCTTGATGGGGTAACAGTTGAGGTTACATTTCAACAGAAATGCATTTGAGCTGAGCTCTGAACATTAGGAGTAGCCAGGCATGCCGAGATCTGCGAGCTAATGTACCAAGGGGATACACAAGGTCCTGGGGGGGGGGGGCATGGACAGGCCTGAAATAGGTGTGTCCATGGCACAGGAAGGGTGGGGGTGAGAAGAGGGGGCGAGGCGAGGCTGGAGAAGGAGGCAGGGCCGGATGATGGGGGCATTTGTGGGGTACGGCTGGGAGTTTAGGTTTCTGTACAGGTGTTGGGAAGCCATGGGGGGTGAGTGGAGGTGCAGGACGTGGGGAATGACAGGATCTGGCTCATGGGGGGAAGACAGGCTAAAGAGAGGAGAACCAGAGGCTGTTTGGGAAGCTGTCACAGCGACCAGGTGAGAGATGATGGTGACCTAGCCACAGAGTGGAGAGGAGTGGATGGATTTGGGGTGGGACCAGCTGATGGGGTGGAGGTGGGGGTGAAGCAAAAGGGGTATAGTATTAGTTTCCTGGGGCTGCCGTAACAAAGTGCCACAAACTGGGTGGCTTGCACACAGAAATGGGTTGCCTCATGGTTCCAGAGTCTAGCAATACGAACTTGAAGTGTTGGTAGGGCTGGTTCCCTGTGAAGGCTGGGAAGGAGAGGTCTGTTCCAGGCCCCTCTCCTTGCTTGTAGGTGGCCGCCTTCTCTAAATGTCTCTTCACACTGTCTCTATCTGCGCACCTCTATGTCCATATTTCCCCTTCTCAGAAGGACACCAGTCATATAAGATCATAGGCCCACTTTACCCCAGCACGACCTCATCTTCACTAATTACCTATGCAACAGTGCTGTGTCCAAATAAGGCCACATGCTGAGGTCCTGGGGGTCAGGACTTCCCAAGGCCTACACGATATAAATTGTGGGGGACACAATTAAACTGATAACGGGGGAACCAAGGACACAAGTCTGCCTTCTGTGTAGTCCAAGCCTGGAAAGGATTCATTCCTTCATCAAATATTAATTAGGCACCAACTATGTGACAGGCTCAGAGCGAGGTTGTCAAGTCACACAGTCAAGTGCGATCACTGCCAGTTAGGAGCATGAGAAAGCAAGTCCGCAAGGTGTGTATGTATATATATATATATATATATATATATATATATATATGACCCTTTTTACTTTCTTGCTTTTCAAAGAAAACTATAATACAATAAGATAAAGGCCATGGTTGGTTACTGGCTCTATGAGAGCTCAGAAGAGAAAGAAATCTACCCGGGGAGGTTTGGGGACAGAGGACCTCGTGAACACAAGGGTAGAAGGTGGGAAGGCCTTCCAGGAAGGTGGAACAGCATGCGCAAAGCTCACAACGGGAGAAAGCAGGAGTGTTTGGGAGAACTTAAGGGCAGTGGGGCGATGAGGGGGTGGTGGGAGATGAGGCTGGGGTGACGGGGGACCCGATCGTGAGAGATCTGTCCTTGCGAAGCAGCTGTGACCATCATCTAAGCAATGAGGAGCCAAAAGGAGGCTGAGCAGGACCATGGTCACATGCGGGTTTTAGAAAACGGAGCGGGAGGGAGGAAAACCAGAGCCACACTGAGGCTTGGACAGATGCGGTAACCATGGGCCTCCCGCCTGCCCCCCACCTCCAGAGCTGCCTGCCGCAAGGTCGCCTGCAGGGCCCCCGGCGCCGGCGCACTGGCTGCCTGTTCCTCCCTCCCGCCTCGGAGCCTTCACCCTGCGGTCCTGCCCCCAGCAGCCCCTCCCTGGGCTCTGCCCGCCCTGGATCCCTGTCACCCCTTGGGCCTCAGTTCCAAGTCCCCTCCTCGGGGCCAGCTTCTTCCTGTGTTGCCCTGGTGACATATCTTGGTTTACTGGTCCGTGCCCTGTTCGTTACCTCCCTTCTCCCTGCAGAAAGTAGGCGGCTTTGCCGCATCTGTGTCATTCGTGGCTGCACCCGTACTCGGTGCTCATTGCCTGCACTGGCAGAGACAGAGGCTTGGGGCGGGGGAGGAAGGAGGCCTGGGTCCGACTCGGCCCGAAATGTGAGATCCACAGGGAGAGGGTGAAGAGACTCGCTCGAGACGCTGCTCTGAGTGATGTCTGTGTTTTAATTCTGAAATGTCACTTTGAAAATGGATGAATAATTTATAAAGTGTCTCCTTAGTACAGGAGAACTGCGGAGAGGAGAGAAAGCGCCTTAGTTTAAAGGAGACCTAGATCGTCACAGTCACGAGTGCGGAGCCGCCCCAGGTTCTAAACCATCATTAGCTAAGGAGCTGAGGGACGTTTCTCCGGCCACCTATTTGTTTGGTTATCACCAGGCTGGGCTCTGGGAGGCGCCATGTCCACGGACTCGTTGACTTTTCACAACAGCCTGTTATCATCAACTCCACTTGACAGATGAGAAAACAGGGCCTCAGAAAGAGGTTAAGCAGCTGCCCAACACGATACAGTTAGTGAGTAGCAGAGTCAGGATTCAAACCCAGGATTCGGACGCAGGAAATACCCCCCAGCACTGGCACCTGGGAGCACCTGGCTAAACCCCTCTTGGGTCATAGCCGCCCTGGAGGAGAGTTGCTGAATCTTCACATGGTTATAATCATTACCAACATGAGCTTTCTGTCACCTGGGTTAGTCAGCACAGGCTAATTGCTGTCGCAAAGAACCCTTCAATCTCAGGGCTTCACCCAACAAAGGTTTGTTTCTCACTCATTCCACTGTTGACTGTGGTCAGCAGGGGGCGCTGTGCTCCGCAGTCATTCAGGAGCACCTTCCATGCCTGCTATCCCAGGGACCCGGGAGGCCTCCCCCAGGGGGCCTTTGCAGGTGGCCACCAATGAGCAAGCAGAGCGAAAACACAAGGACCCCGCATTCCCTTGGTCAGAGCTTAGTCACGTGGCCCCACAGAGCTGTATGGGGGCTGAGAAGCCGGTGAGCCTGAACACAGGGTGGTGGGCGCTGCCTCAGTGTTTATTTCTAAGGACTTTCGTGGGGAGACCTGGCAGGAGGAGATGCCAGGAGTCAAAAGACATTGGTTCTGGCCTAACTCCACCCATCGCCATTGTGGGTCCAGCAAGTCACAGCCCCTTTTGGCCCCGTGTTTATCAACGTGGTGGGGAACTCGACCGCCTGACCCACCTGTGCACTCTTCCAGTTCCGAATGTCTATGTGATGCTCTTAATAACCACGGTGCTTTCATCAGTTTTACATCGATGAGCTGTTTGTGCTTTTGTTCAAGATCGCAACCATAATTGTAACATTGATTCGGAGGGGAAACACCATCTATTTTGCTCACACACTCAGCATCTAGTAACACACGACACGTGCACACTCTGGGGAGGAAAGGGGCTCCCACTTAGCACCTGGACTGGTTACCAGCAGCAATTAATGAGACATCTCTCATCACGCCCAGGGCTGGGTTTCAGTTATAAACCTGATCGACACGCAGGTTGCTTGCTGGGGTGTGACAATTTCTGTACAAAACAGCACTTCCATCTGTTAGAGGGCACCTGAGCCCGTCAGGAGAGCCAGGTGAGAACCATTGGGAAAACCCAGCCAGGGCGGCCGAGTGAACCACTGGCCGAGGTTCCACTCCTGTCCTGGCGTGGGCTGGCCTGAGTGGCACCATCGTCACCACGGGGGCTTGCGAGGACTGCACCATAGGTTTGAGAGCTGGGGCAGGGTTTGGGCGGGCAGGTGGAGACACCTGGGGCTGGTTAAGATGCCGTAAACCCCCAGGAGAGATGGGGGGAACCAGGTACAGGCCGTTTGATGCGATTCCTATTTTAGAGAAAATAAGTACTTCCACCTGAGCTAGACCAGGGCTGGAAGACACAAGCAGAGCACAGCCAGGTCCACCACCCCATGTCCCCACCACCACATCCGCTGAGAACACCCAAGGCAGGCACGAGTACCGCCCGTCACCGCCACCCTCACCCAGTCCCAGCGGCCATCTGCCCTGAACAGTAATCGTCTCCTCCTGCTCTCGCCCTTGACGTCTCTCACCTCAGAGACAGGACAATTCAAACACAGAACAGCCATGTCCCCTCCTCGTTTAAAACCCACCGCTCTCACAGCACACAGCGACAAGGCTTAGAGGCCCCGTGGCTGCGGGGCCGCCTACCTGTGGGCCGGCGTCACCACTCCGTCACCCCACTTGCTGCCGCTGCTGCTGGGGTCAGCCACTCGGTCCTCTCAGGTTCTTTTCAGGAGAAGCCAGGGGTCCCATTGTTCATCTGGAAAAAAGCACAATAGACACATCATTTCCCTGTGTTTCCAGACCTCCTGGGACACTTTTTAGTGTCCTAACAGTTGAATTCAGGGGCCCTTCACCTGAAGCGGTATCCGCGGTTGGGGGAAAACGTGTCAGGCCTGTTACTTAAAAATGCTCTGCAGACGTTTAGTCTCTGTTTCAAGACTTCCCAGATGCCCTGACACGTGTTTGCTGTTTTTATAATTAAGATCTTTGCGAAGCCGGCCCTGCCCAGAGCCTGCTCGGACCTCCCCGGGTGTCACTCACTCCCACGGCTCACAGGCCCCTCCCTCCAGCCGGCTCCAGGATTACGGTTCACACGTGTCAGCTGCGCTCCTTGAGGAGCGTCTGCTTCCTGCGCTAGGCCCTGAGCGCTGAAAGGGCAGGATCGGGTCTCCGTGTTCTGGACACCCAGGCCCAACACAGTCCCCGGCATGTAACATGGCTCCGTGAGTAGTCACGGACCGAATGCTGGGCAGACACCCATCTGATTGTCATTTCCTTTGAGTCACTTTCCCGCAAACCCCTCTGGGTCGAATTGCCTGCTCCTCCTGCTGTGCTGCTCCCATGACCCAGGACCCATCACACTGTCTTCTGCCCTCGTCCAAGATCCATCCCTTGCTCACAGCCACCTGTGCTCCTATAAAACCAGTGGTCAGCCTGCTCACACAGCAGCTCTTGAACCTGACAACCGTCCAGAAACACCTGGGCTCTTTGTTACAAACATCAATCCCTGGGCCCGCCCCTGACCTGCTGAACCAGGGTCTCCAGGAGAGCAGCCCAGGGATCTGCATCTTAAATTCCCTGGTGACTCCGAGGCAGCCAGACTGGCCAGATGTCCACCGTGGTCCCCAAGATCCTCGGTGAAGAGATCAGCACACATGTCCATGACCACAGTACAAGGCGGGGGGCTCAGAGGTCTTTGTCTCAAACTTTCAATCATGAGATGGCCCCACACACACCCAGCAGTCTGCAGCTGCGGCCCAGGAGTCTTTGAAGGTTCTGGGAGAGACTGAAACTCCCCGCCTCCCCCCACTCCTCTCAAGATGGGGTAAAGATGTGGGCCACTGGTCACTCTGGAGTTGGTCTCAGGGATTTTAACTGGGTCCCATTGTGGTCTTCACATTTGTAGGAGGCATTTAGTAGCCAACAGCTACTACTCCACAGCTTGCAGGTATCACCACATCTGATACGCAGGAACAGTGATAGGCTGGTGTAAACTAGAAGGCCCGGCCCCTGCTTGGGGGGCTCCAGAGGGAACACCAGTCTGAGGACCAGCCTGGACACAGCTCTGGACCGGCTCTTGGTTCTCAGGGGTGGATCCAACCTTCCAGGGGAAGGAGCCTTCCCTGCACACAGCCAGGGCTCCCAGAGCCTAGAAGGGAGGCTGGGGCAGCAGAGGGCTGGGCACTCTCCCTGCACTCATGTCGTGAGCTCAGCAGTCCTCCAGGCACCCCCAGATGTTCCCCAAGCGGCCCTCCCCGATCCCTGTCCCCTGTCGCAGGATGCCAGGGTCTAGAACACAGTCACAGACCTGCAGACCAGCCACAAGCAGGGAAGCTGCCTGTGAAACCCTTTTCACTGGGATGGGGTGGGGGCCCGTGGCTCTTTGGCAGTGAGGCTTGGAGTGAGGAATGGAGAGGAAAAGCTCCAGGCTTTTAGTCGGCTGTTATCTGGAGAAAGCCCAGGATTTTACAGATTATGTTTTGTAGCATTTTGCCGTTTACAAAATGCACTAAATACACTGAGCTCTTTTAATCTTCACAACATCGTTAGGAGGAAAGCTTATGAGCTTCCCTTTGTAGCTGAGGTTCGGTAACTAACAGCGGTTGTGCACGCTGAGCCAGAGCTCAGACCCAGGTCTTCGGGCCCCAAGATCATTGCGCTCTATCAGCACCTCGCACGCAGCCAGACAGAGGTTTGTGGGAAGAACGGGGACATGAATGACTGTCTCCCCAGCTAGACACTGCGGAGAGCAGAGAGACGAAAAATTTTTGGTTTCAAGTAAACTCAAAGTAACTTTTCCCCTCTTCTCTCTCCTCACACCTGCCCCCACAACCACAACCACAACCAAACAATCCAGGTTGATTGGCACCTGCTTTGGTTTTACAAGGAGAGATGAACTGCCTTACAGTGTAAGGCCCAAAGTGTGGCTCCTTTTGCAAACAGTCTACGGAAGCTCTAACTTTTAACTCATACCACCCAGGAGACGCGTGATTGTTTCCTGGAAATGCTAATAATGCGAGGCTCATAAATACTCATGAAACGCTACAGATTAGCAGAGCTCAGCAACTAACCTGGGGGCCCAGAAGAGAATTCTCAGATTGAAAAATATAAAGAATACCTTTTAATCGAATTTCCCCCAGACTGGGTTCCCAAATGTTAATGAATGCTCTCTTTGGCTGTGTGGAGAGCAGACTCAGATCAGTACCGCTAGCAATCCAGACGGGAATTATTGACTTGGCTTTAGCTCGAAGAGAAACCTATTTATTCAAAGACTACTTGAGGTGCCATGGGATGGACGAGCTTGAGACAAAGGCTGGGAGGGGCGGGAGGGCCTGGGACACTGGGATAAACACGTAATTCAAATACATGCTTCCATTTCAGCCAGCTAAGCAACCTAAGCTGGAATTTGCTGATTCTGTTTGACCTTTATGACTTGATCCCTCAGTGATCAGCATGTACGAGGCTCCATGATAGCAGGAACCACACCTTGGACCTGCATCACTAAATCCTCAACACCACGCAATGTGTGCCATATAGTGGGTGCTCGATAAATGTCTGTTAAATGCGTGAAGGCCTTTCTCGAAGCATTTTCCAGAGCTTTTCAGATCCTGTTATCTTTTCCTGAAGGGCAGCTCTGATCACAACACCCTCCTCCTGTTACAGAGCCCCCAAATTAATGCACCCTATGAAGGCCCTCTGAACCCTGGCCGCGACCGACAGCCCCCTCTCTGAGCCACACAAATGCACTGCAAAGAGCATCTGGTCCCAGCAAAGCTCTCGGTTGTGGAATCAAAGTAGAGAAAAGTACCCAACGTCTTCCCACAACAAAGCAGTGAAATCCAAGGCTGAGGTCACAGCAAAGGTCATGGTAAAGGGCAGAGGAGACGAGGGGTGTGAGGCGCTGAGGCAGTGCATGGCCGCGATATGTCACAGGGCACACGGGTGGCTTTCATCGATGTAGAGCCTGCAGGCTTGGTGGCGTGTGGGCAGACCCACGGCTCGGTGTCCCCAGGCCCCCAGAGGGGCTGTGACTTCTCAGAACACTCCTCTTTGTTGTCTGTTGAGTAAGTTTGGGCAGCCGTGCTTTCTATAAACCTTCACCTGGGCAGGGCCCGGGTTTCGTTGCCTGTCTCGTGCCTTCGTGAAGTATCTAACAACAGGAAGTAAATCTCTTTGCCGTCTTTGTCTACAACAGGGATAAACATATCAACCTGAGGAGCAGCCAAGTATCGTAAGATTCTGAACATCTAGGGCTACTTGCCAAAAGTGGGTTAATTCCACACAAAGGGAGAGGTGGCCCAGAGCAACACCAGTGAAGGGCTCACCCTGGGCATCAGGGGCCAAACTTCCCAGAATCGGAAAGGCCAGCGCCACCCCTCACTCACTGTGGGGCCTGTGCCTCCATGTCCTCGCCTGGAGGGCTGGGAAACAACCATGTCCACTTGGTCAGGTCGTAATGAAGACTTAATGACCAGCAGGTGTAAGGTGTTACCTGCCATCTTAGAGTCTCACTTCTTCCCAGGGACCAAATGTCACAGCAGCAGGAGCCAATTTATACAGCTGCAGACATTGTACCCTGAGGGTGTGGGGCCACCGGCCAGCAGACCAGGGCTGAGGTCATGTGGGCTTCCAAGGACTCAGGAGCTTTGGGTACATGGGGTGCTTATAGAGTGTGTTATCCAAGGGCACAGACCTCGAGGACAAGCCCTGGGGCACCACTGTGACACACTGCCCAGGTGAGGCCACGCTCCTGCTCCAGGGCAGGAAACAGAATGAAACTATGATTCTGGACCCACATCCCCAGCACTTACCCCCATTGACAATGCGCCATCCTGTTGCTCACTTAGGAGATATAATTCACATGAAGGTGACTTTTAAAGTATCAAATGAAAAACAAGTGTTAAGTAATGTCACCATCCTTAGTTCTTTCACTGGCCCGGCAGCCTTGGGAGAGTGCTGGACCCATTGTCCAGAGGTCTGGGTGTTTGTCACAACTGAGTGTTCTCAGACATGTCACCTCGCCACCCTGGGCCTCAGACTCCATCTTCAAGTGAGAGAGTTGGTTGGGGTGAGCTCTATGGTCTTCAGCCTGAAAACCAATGGCTCTTTGATCTTTGGGTTTCGGGGCCTTTGGGCTAAGGTCAAGGGTGATCTCTGGGTCCTGGGCAATGTCTTGCACAAAGAAGTCTCTTACATTTCCTTGAATCATGCTTGTCCTCCGAGTCTCCTTTGGACACAAGAACCTGCGGATTCCAGAACTGAAGGAGCCTCTAAGACCTTATACCTGAGCCCTGAGGGCTAAGATATGTGTGGAGGGGTGGAGGGGGTGCCAGAGGAAGGAGGGCCACTCTGAACAAGCAACCAGAGCAGACCCAGCTGTAAGCTGAGCTCGGGACAGGAGTAGGGAGGCGTCCAGGGGCCCCACCCCAGTTTCCAAGCACCACAGCTCAGCCGCCTTCAAGACGCCTTTTCCACCGAAAAGGCCCGCAGAACCCCGGCTATGCCGAGTGATGCGTTTCCCCAGCCACTGCTGAGCAGCCACTGTGCGCCAGGACCGAAATCCTATTAATTTTCACCTCCTACGCCCAGCAGCAGCGTGCGGACATAGCGAGAATGAACGAACACCTATTGACGAAGCGCGTGCAGATATCTCATTTATCGCGTCTCTTATGATTTCAGCAAACCCTGGAAATCTTCCATTCCTTCCTCTTTCCTAAGCCTAAAATCTATGATGTTATGAGAAACTGCAGGGCGTTCCTCCGCGTTTTTCTTGACTTGTGCGTTTCGCCCTCTCCAGGTGCTCTCCGTGGCATGTCCAGACCCCCCCGGCCCCAAGAGGACTCAGCCACACGTGAACCGGGCCGCGTCCCCTCGAGCCCGGGGCTCGGCGGTGAGCCGAGCACCATGGAGAAAGTCGGCTCCTTCTTCAGTGACATCTGGGACACCATCCTGACCAAACACCAAGAGGGCCTCTTCAACACCGTCTGCCTGGGCGTCATCCTGGCACTGCCGCTGCTGCTGGTCATCGCGCTGCTCTTCGTCTGTTGCTATTCCTGCTGGAGCCGGCCGGGCGACGGGGGCCAGCGGCCAGGGCGCAACAAGGGGAAGAAGAAGAGGAAGAGGAAGGGGGAGGACGACCTCTGGATCTCCGCTCAGCCCAAGCTCCTGCCGATGGAGAAGCGGCTGTCGCTGCCTGTCTAGTGGGCAGGAAGCGGGGGGGCGCCTCCGGGGGCCGCACGGCCTTCCAAGGACACAGGTGGGGAGCAGCGATCCCTGGAGCGTCGCACTCATGTCCACAGAGGAACTTCTCCAGCGAGGAACCAACCTCAGACCGAGCGTCCCCGTGGAGGCCGCTGCCAGGGAGCACGTGGACAGTGCTTGGGCACCATCTGGGCAGCTGTGTGCCCGATAGCCTCGCTCTTTACTGCAGATCCCAGCATGCCTTTCACCTACTTCCGCACAGTCCGTGTGCAAAAGCACAAGGCACACGCATCCGTACATCTTGACGCGTCTCCCAAATGCACCCACGCGCACACCACGCACACACCACACGCACGCAGCACGGGATCTGCTCTCGCAAAAACATCTCATAGGACGGCCTGGCCAGATGCGGGTGCACAGTCACACGACCGGGCAAGGCTCCATATCCCCTGTCTACTCCACATACTACTCAGGTTACAGACGTGTGCTTCCTACTCCGATCCCCACAAGCCCTTCTGCTGGAAGCCCTCACACGGGGACATCTCAGCAGCCTGGTACAGCCCCTTCACTGTACGCTGATACAGACCCACCGAGTTCCTGTGCTCCTGACCCCCCCCCCCCCCGGGAGGGAAAGCGTAAAGTGCAATGGATCAGAAGCCATCGAAAGCTATTGTCTGCAACTCCTGACAAGGTCATTACCACCGGTCGGTGTTTAATGTGGTCTAAGGCCTCTCGTTGAGACGCTCCCCACAGAGCCACCGGGAAGGGGCCCTTCTCCACACAAGGACAAAGAGCTCTGGGTAGTGGCTCCTAGAAAGCTATGGAAACCAAGTAGCTAAGGTGCTCCATTCACTCCACCGCACTGCGGTGCGTGCCTGTGCAATACATGCTTTACAGGTGGGAAGGAGGCGCCACACCTGAGCAGGTATCCCCCCTGGGGCCAAAGGTTTTCAGCAGGGAAGGGATGAAGACAATCCCGGGTACAACCTCCCAGAAAGCACACTGGAAACGGCTCCCCAAGGCTCTCAGGGAGGCCTGGCATGTTGCAGGTGGGCGGCAGAAGATTCAGAGCTGAAGAGAAAGCAGGATGAAGCTATATAGAGGCTTCTTAATATTTATCCTGAGGCTCAGGCAGGTGCCTTGCACACAGTGGGTACTCATAGCTGTCTGTGGACGCTAACGCATGTGTGATGATGTTAAGGGTAAGCTTGTGATACCTCGCCAGTCCCCCCAAGTGACCTTCCAGGTGAGCCCCTAGTTACTGTAGTGGATGGAGGTTGGGTGTTGAGTTCTGCAGGGGATGCACATAAAACCAGGGCCTGGGTTGACATGTGTGCCCCAAGGTCCATGAGGACATGTCAGCCAGGTCCGCTGTGAACTGAGGAGAGTGTCTCCCCGCCCGGCTGAAGTTGGGGGGCCAAGTTAATCCACTTATATGATTAACTGGTTGGTATTCTGATTGTACTGTGACCATATTATAGTGATGGGTAATATTCCCAGCCCGGGAGCAGGCTGTGCTGTCCAAGTTTGTTTGCAAACCTGTGGGGAGGCTCTCCTGAAATATTTTCCCATGGAAGCTGTTCTAAATGGTGGTGAAATTGCGATTTCATTAATAATGTAGCTAAACTATGGTACTTATAGTAGCAAAAACTAAATTCTGTAAGATTGTGCTCGGGAAAAACACACTCTGTTTGCTCACTTGGGCTACCTGGCTCTCACCTGCCCTCCAGGTGTGCTCTAGGCCTGTGCAGGGTGGACGCAGGTGGTGATTGCTGCCTCCGGTCTTCTCACAGTGACCCCAGGAAGTACAGTCCAAGCCTGCATATATTGTGGCACCAGAGATGCTCAGCTCACCCTCTCACCCTAAGCGGCCCTAAGTATCCCAGGCAGTCAGGCCCCTCACTCCTAAACCCCTTTGACCAGAAAAAGCTACACCCTCCGATTCTCTGTCCCCTTGTCTCATGGAGAGCTTGTCATGGAGCATCCGACTGTCCCCTGGACATCCCAGGATGACTTCATCTCCCTACGTCTTCCACTGCCCACCAGGACAGGTGGCCCTTCCATCTCCACCTCTCAGCCCCTCTGAAATGGATGAGTTGGGGAGAGATGGGGCTGGGGCTGAGACTGGTGTCAGATACGATCCAAGAGAGGAGATCACCAGGAACATGGTTGCCATGGCAACTGGCTGCTCATTTGCATTAAGACAGTTGGTCATCCCCACCAGCACTAGCCTCTGTCCCCAGGTACAGCGCCCTGCTGTCTCCTAATCTAATGGCCCTGCTCCAGCTCCAGCTCTGGGCACAGAATCCTGAGACGCAGGTCTCATCTGCTTCCACAGCCTCGGACCAAGGACCCAAACCCTGAACCAGGCCTCTCTTTTCCCTGCCCAGCCTCCCTGGAGTACCTAGAACAGTGCCCGGGGCATGAGAGACCCTCACGTGCCTGTTGAATTAATGGGTGCGCTAGTGAAAGGCGCCCAGGTGATTACTGGGGACACACCCCTTCCCACTTAGTTCCCAGCCTCCTCCCTCGGGTTTTGCCTTCTCTGTCCCTTCTCCCAGCTCCATCCCTTCATTCATCTCCATTTCCACTCCTTTCCTTCTCAGCCTCTGTCCCAGAACTGCCTCTGGCAACTGGAGTGCCTGGGAGGGGGGGCCAACTTGGTCCATCTTGGGGGGTTTAAGCTAATGAAGGACAAAGGGTGGTAAAGAAGGGGCTTCCTAGTCCAGTGCAGGCCTGGGGATCCCCCACAATGTGCACCCAGCTCAGCTGGGAGGCCATTTCTGTCAGAGCAGGTCTTTCCCCACCGCTCAGTGGACTCAATTCCTTATTTCTGGGGTTAGGGGGAGGGTATAGAAAAGGGGTAGTCGCCTTTTCAAGAAGAATATAAGTGGTCTAAGTTGTACAGTATTTGTCAGTATTTTTTTTTTCCTGGAAAATTCAAACGCGTCAACAGAAAAACTTATTTAAATAAAATACTTTGAAAAATAAAAGCCACACCTGGTCTCCTTCCTTGCTGGAGTCCGTCCTTTCTTGACATTCGATATGACCCTCTCCCAGACGTCACTCATTCAGGAATGATGGATACAGGGCCTCCCTCTGGGATGCGAAGGTGCTGCCCCCACGTCCCTGTCCCCACCCCAGCCCTGGCTGAGTCCCAGGTCAGAGGACCGGAACTACCGCCTGCAAGCAGTGCTGCAGGGACCAGGCATCCTCACAGGTGCCGGCTATAGAAAAGCACACGTGCCCCTGCAACGCCTGGGGAGCGCTCCCTTCAAGGAGGCCAGGCAACGTCTTCTTAAAGGAAGCAGGGAAACAGCACAAACTAAGTAAAAACAGACCTGTGAGTAACTCAGGTCCTGGGAAGGGGAGAGATCAAGTCCTCTGTAGAGACCGTGCATGTACATATAAATATTTAGGTTTTTTCCAAGTAGGCCGTAGCTTTGCATCGATTATGAAATGCAGTGGTTTAGATACTCCAGACCCCTCCTCAATGATGCTAAGCTGGTCATCAAAGCAGAAACCATCTAGAACAGTGTTGTCCACTAGAACAAGGAAGGATGGGATTGTTCGTATCTACACTGTCCACTGTGGTACCAGCAGCACATACAGCTCTTAAAATTAAAATCTAATGGCATTAAAGGTGCAGTTGCTGAGTGACGCCAGCCACTCAACAGCCACGTGCAGCCAGGGGCTGCCATGCTGGAGAGCAGGGTCCAGAAGCTCGCTCGTGGGGGGATGTCAAACACGCTGGCCTCAGCGAGGGCTGAGGAAGGCAGGCCTCCACCTTCTGGCCCCCAAGGCAGGGGATGTTTCTGTAGTTTGGGTGGATTCCTGGGCCCCCTTGCCCATCACCACATGCTCCATGACAACCTGGGGGCCGGAACGAGACTCCGTCAGCTCTCTGCCCTCCAGCAGGACCCCTGCACCTCGCCAGTGCTGAGGGGGGAATGCGTAGGGGCGGAGCAGCTGCTGACACCCGAGGGGAGGCCAGACCTAACCGCCATCAGCTCCACCTGCCCAGACTTGGCCTTGACCTTGGGGTGCAAATACGGATTTGGACAATGCCAGGAGCACTCTCAGCTGGCTCCTTGGCCTTTGACCCCAGTATTATTACCAAATTCAAAGTCACAGGATTAGGAGACAGAAATAAAGAGTCCCTTCAACACAACTTTTGGTCTCTGTCTTAGGTTCAAAGGGCTGTTTTCAAAGACCTGTGACAGGTCACTCTAGGGTGTGCACCCAACTCCTTCTCGAGGCTGTTTATTCCATGAGGATTTCTGACTCTTAACCAGGTGCCGGGCACACCAGGCGCCAGCGGTACGAAGTTGTCTGGAGGGGCTCACAGCCTGGTTGGGGGTACAGGCAAGCAAATCCAGCATTACAGCAGGGTGGTTTCCGGACAGGCTGGGGAGCTGCCCAGAGTCTGGAGGAGGAAACTGGGGAAGGAGGGCACCATTCGCAGAGCCTACAACCTGAACCTGCCACCTGCAGAGGTGACGTGGGGACAGCCTGGCAAGGACCATCGTCAGGGTGGGGGCTGGGACTCAGGACGAGGCTTGTGCGGATTCTGAGACCAGCTCCAGCTCCCACCAGGTAGGTCTGTTAGGCCCATGACTTAAGTCTGAAAAGCAGGAGAGTTCCTGGCAGTGCCTATCACAGGGGCAGAGGAGTGAGATGATGCCTACGAAGCCGTGAACACAGAGCCTGGCTTATAGTGAGTGCTCGGGAAATGCCAGCTGCTGTGATTAAGGGTAGAAGGAGACCACGAGGAGGTGTGCTCTGGAGGCCCAAGGAGAAGGAACCTTCCAGAAGAAAGTGAGAGTCTACAGAGCCATGCGGTGCAGACAAGTCAAGAGGTGGGGCTTGAAAATAATGTGATTTTCTCTTCCACGCAGTGTAATACGTTCCCTAACTTCACCATACACTGCGCTGTCTACAGCATGACCAAGAAACAGTCCCTTCCCATCCTGCCTGGCCCTGGTCCCCTCTGCCCACAGCCAAGCCATTCTAAGGTGGCAGTGCCCCCTGGTGGCCAGATCAGGAATGTTTGCGTCAATGTAATTTTCACCCCGCGAGCATCAACCCAGCTGGATCCCAGTTAAAGACTCCCCGGGTTCTAAGGGACGCTCACCAATTTGTCCCTCAGACCACCCACCGTGAGGCCTAGCAGTGACTATGGCGTTGCCCAATGTGTCTGGGGGGAGGGTAAACATTTTAAAGCTTGATTCAAAAACACACAACGAAAACACATTTCAAAAGTACAGCTTGGCATTCAGCCAGAGGTTAAAACCGGGAGAAGGTGAGGCAATAGGTGACACTCTGGTCCTGGAGGGAGACTGTAGCTTTTAGGGGACATTTGTCTTCTTTCCCACTCACTCCTCCTGCTTCCAAATACCATTATTTGCCGTCATGTAAGAAAGAGACCACATCCAACCACGTTTCAGGTAACACAGACTGTGCCTTCACTAGCTCTGGGTTAAATTTAAGATTCAAGTGCACTTATGTGGGGAAAGGCACACAAGGCAATTTTTTTAAATTAAGTGGCTTATTAGTATTTTCTTCTTGAAGGGGAATTTGACTTACTTCAATGGTCACTGACTTCCCTACAGGAAGACCTTCCAAAGTGATAAGAAAATAAGCCATAAGCCGAAAGGATCTGACCTGGCATCCGTAAGCCGAAAGGATCTGACCCCGCGTCCCTTCCAACAATAAGCCTCCGGGAAACCCAGGGGGCTGACAGAGTGCGGGCGGGCGGGAGGGAGGGACCTGAACGGGAGTCGCAGGAAAGAGACTTTGGGAGAGGAACCAATTACCAAGAGAGTCAAATTATTTAAAGTTGAAATGAGTGAGAATTTATTCACAACATATGCAGATCTATGAAAGTAATTATGCAAAAGGCTGGAGAGAGGACACTTAAAAATAGCAGGCACTTGGAGGCTTCGGTTCCCAGCGCGCCGGTGCAAGTCAGAGCTCGGCTAAACACGAATCCGCGTGGTCCCTTTGGGTTCCCTTCGTCCCTTCGCTCCTCCTCGTGACAGCAATTTTTTGAAAGGGGGAGATTTACACCTTTTTCCTCAAAACCCAGTGGTCATGGGAGGTCACAAGCATCAGGCTACCTCAGCCCCTCGGTCGTCAGAGAGAACACCTCTCTGCTGCTTCTTTCTAGAAAGAAGGTTTGTATTAGCAGAGCTTTGAATATATATATATATACACCGATTTCCAGAGTTTTCCAATAGGTAAAGTGCTAGATTCCAATAGGTAAAGTGCTAGATTCTATTTTTTTCTGCCCTGACCCTGTATATTTGTTACTGAAGATAGGCTGAAAGACCTTGTAGTACAAGTGCTGTCCCTCCCATACACACTGTGCAACGACTATTGTGTTGGTCTTTAGGCCCCAATATAGACAGACAAGAATGCAGGTGACAGGGACGTGCCCTCTGTGGTTTGGAGCTTGGTGACATGCTCTGTCTGCTGGTGATCCAGTATCTCAGGAACTAGAGGCTGACCTTCCCTCCAACTTCCATTAACCTGTCACCACGCCCCACCCCAGCCCAAGCTTGCGCAGCCCCAGCCCGGGGCTGGTCTTGCCTCATGCGATGATTGCTCAAATGGGTCATCAGAACGTTCTCGAATTTTCTCCTAGTGTCCGCTTCTTCCTGCCTAGGATGTCGTCCCCACTGTAGCCATGAGGGCGGATCTTCAACTCCACGTAAGGAATGGAGAATTCATGTCCTTTCCAGGGCTCCCAGTTCACCCCCTACGTAAAAAAGCCAACGTCAGGAAGAGGCACTTGGGAGGAGGGCAGGGTGGGTTGTGATTCAAAGGAGGCTTCTTTGCCTGGGGAACCGCACCCTTACTGCTGAGGGGCCAGAGACCCACGTGGCCACTGGGGTAGTTACCCCAAGGAAAGTGGGGGTTGAATCTAGAAGCGTGCGCCCTCTGCTGGGCGGCTGGGGTGGGATAGGCTCGGAAGCCACCTTGCGGTTAGAGGACAGCCGGGGGTGGGGGGCCAGGACGCTGGTGAGGCCACAGCAGGGGCTCAGATAACAGGTCAACCTGGCGGGCAACAATCACATTATCTTTGCCTCACTTTTCTCCTTTCCAAAAAATTAAAGGCAAAAATAAACATATTAATTGGCCAATTGTGTGAAATCATTTTCAATTTAGGCTGTTCAGATATTAGCTTTGGGGTAACCAACAGCCTGTTGGAAACTAAATTTCATTTTATGTCTTCTGACTGGTGAGCGCAATATTTAATTCACTTAATAACCACGCAACCTGGCCAATAAAGAGCCCAAGTGACCAATTTCATGTATTTTAATTTGTGAGGTAAATAATAAACAAGGAACTAAACGCCTTGCCGACTGTGAAAAGCACATTAACCAGATGAATGTATTTTATTAGCAAATACGGGCATGGTTTAGGGCACACTGGCTGCTCATTTCAAACAGCTGATCTCCGATCACAGGCTTCCCTGGGTCGGCCACAAGCTGCCACCATGAATCCTGGGGCCACCCGCCCTGGCTTCCCGGGGGACACATTTCTCCTTCCCTTTGAAAAATCACCTCAGGATCAGGAGTCCCCACTGCTGCCTGGTCAGGGCCAAAGTGAGCAAGATGCACCTGCACTTCAGGTGTGCTAGCATGGCAGTGTGCAGGGGCGTTCTGGGGGCCAGGACGGGACCTGGGATGGCAAACAGAAACCCAGGACGGGGACTCCGAGAGTTCACAGAGGGTGGACTGATGCTGAGTGGGAACAAAGATGCAGTTAGCAAGATGCTGTGAGGAAGCAGGCAGGAGACAGCCGGTGGCCAGAGGAGTCAAGGTCATGTTCAGGGGTCAGGGGAGTTTGAGAAACTACTGGTGGGAAAGTCTCCGAGCAGGGAGGGGAGAGGAGCCTGCGAGGGCTGGGCTGTGTGCACACTGACACGGAGAGACGGGCTCAGCACAGAGCTCCGGCTGGACTCAGGCTGGTTCTGGATGAAGTGGGTCCAAGGCTGGGTCTGACCCAGGGCAGGAAAGGACTTGAGAAAAATAGTCCTGTCTTAACTTGGAGAACAAATAGAAAGAATTACAAATTGTGTGCTATGGACAGAATTATAAAGTGTGTGCTATTATGTGCGCTGTTGGTGTCCCCCAGCCACTGCCCAAAATGCATATGTTGAAGCCCTAACCCCAATGTGAGGGTATTAAGAGGAGAAACCTTGGGAGGTAAACAGGGTTAGATGAGGTCATGAGGGTGGATTCCCCCATGATGGGACTGGTGGCCTTATAAGAGGGGGAAGAGACAGCAGAGGGCTTTCTCTCCCTCTCTCTCCCTGTCTCTCCCTCTCTCTTTCTCTCTCCATCTCTCTCTCCCTGTCTCTCCCTCTCTCTCCCTGTCTCTCCGTCTCTCCCCCTCTCTTTCTCTCTCCATCTCTCTCTCCCTGTCTCTCCCTCCCTCTCCCTCTCTCTGTCTCTCTGTCTCTGTCTCTCTCTGTCTCTCTCCGTCTCTCTCTCTCTCTCTCTCCCTTTCTTCGGTACATGAGAACAAGGAAAGAAGGCTAAACCTGCCTGCACCATGATCCTGGACTTCCAGCCTCCGGTAGCGTGAGAAATAAGTGCCTGCTGTTCAAGCCCCACAGTCTGTACAGTGTTTGGTTACAGCAGCCCGAGCTGTCTGAGACAGCGGCCATGTGTGAACGGGTAAAGTGAGACGGGGTGGGACCCACATCGTGTGGCTCTGCTCCGCAGTGAGCAGCCTGGGAACGCAGAGCGGGGAGGGGCTGCAGCGGACGGGCAGGGAGGGCCGGGACCTCAGGCCATGGAGCCCCGAAAAAAGCCCTCCTGCCCTGACTGGGAGCCTCAGAAGGAGAAGGGCAGACAAACCCCCCTGGAGGGTGTCACTTGGGGAGCTGAATGCCGGCAGAGCCAGTCACCTACCTCACTATGCTTGGTCTCCCCGTATCTGCCATTGGGGTTGGCCAAGTGGCAGTTCTTGTACCACCAGCCGCCGTGATGCGTCAGGGCACAGTTGCTGAGAGCGATATCGTTGTCTCTGTCAAAAGTTGTAAACTTCCACCCGTTGTGGTAAGAAAGAGCATCCCCTGCAGGAGAGAAGACCTGAGAGGTGAGAGGTCAAGTTTTGCCACCGAGGGGTTAAGAACTTAGCAGGAAAATCTCTAGCATGAAAATGCCAAGGATCCAGTCTGTTATGGAGCAGGCGGTGTGACGTGGAGAATTTGAGAGCGAGCGAGCTCTGGTGTGTCTTCCTCTCCTTATAGGGGCACCAATCCCATCACGGGGGGACTCACCCTCATGACTTCTCAAAATGGCCAGACACATAGGCTCACTTCCCCGGTCTGCCACCCAAACTCCAGGCCTGTTTCTCCAGTAGCTTTAACAGCACTTTCACTTAGAAGCTTCACAGCCACGTAAAATATCCGTATCCCCAAAAACAAACTCACGACTCTCCCCACAGCACCTGACCACCCTCTCCCGCACTCCCTGTCTCTGCTCGACTATCCTCCCAGCCCCCCAGGCCTGAAACCCCAGCCACATGACAATCCTGCTGTACCCCTTTAGCATGCCCCCCCTTCTCAGGTCACTCATGCACCTCTGCCACCTGGGGCCTGCTGTCATCTCTGGTTCTGGATCCACACAGCGGCCTTCCCAGCCCTCCTGAAGCTTAGGCATCCATCATCTCAGGCCTCAAGTCCCATTTCCTGCCACACAGATGTGAATTTCTCCCCCTTTCTTTGCAGACCTGTACCTTGGCTGTTCCCTGTGCACAGTCTCAGCCCACTGTCCCCACAGGCAGCTTCCACCTGTGGGGTGGACTGGCCCACCCTCCATGCCTCCACTCACCAGTTTCTCTCTGCTCTCCATTGGTCCAAATCCTAACCACTCCTCAGAGCCCCACTCAGCCCGTCCTGAGGAAGAGTCTCCCCCTTAACCCTCTCACCCCCTCCTGACACCCCCTCCTGACACCCCCTCCTGACACCCTCCTCACACACACACGCCGGAACTTCCGGAGCCCTCTGGGCACATTACCCAGTTTCGTGCTTCATGCCGTGATGTCTGGCAATCTGTAATCATTTTACTTGTCTTTCTCCTATTTCCCCAATACATTTGTCATCCTTTTAAAAGTTTACTTTTTAATTCAGCTCACAAAAGGCAATCAGGGCCCACATCAATCCCAAGCTTAATTAAGTTCTGTTCCTACAATAACAACACTTATGTTTACACCTTAACTCTGAGTTTACCCATCACTTTCACAAACATATTCTCATTGGACCCACAACAAGGCTTCGGGGTGGGTCGGGCACCTCCTAGTCTCAAGAGGAAACAAACTCACAGAGGTTAAACTCTAGGGACTTGTCCGGGTGTCCACCCCTCCTACGTTGTCTCCTCCATGTTACCATGTCACCACACTCACCCCTTCACTGACCCATATGGAAGCTATTTGGGTCTCAGGGAATTTCTTTACAATATAAAACATCCCTAAGATTATACAGAAAGGTCCTGCTGGCAATATCTTATTTTAAACTCACCTACTGTGCTCCAGGCCATGCTAAGCCCTGGGAAACAAGAGCAAAGGCAAAATTCATGTGATTTTTAAAAAAAGTTAAATCCTAAAACCTGAAAGAAATTTTGCATCAGCAGTTGGCCACTTCAGATCACAGTGTCTGCTCAGTCTTCTGCCGTTAGGGGTCGCTGAGCACACAACTCTGAGAAGGCCTGCAGGGTTTAAGAGTACACCCTGGTTTCCTCCCCTCGGCTCAGTCCTTGTTCAGTCCTGGACTTCGGGGCCTGGGGAGCCCCTTCCTTTCCTCCCATCTGAGTTCTACCCTTTCAGACCCGACTCCAGCCCACCAGCCTGCAGAAGCTTCCCGCAGTCACCTCAGCCCACAACATACCCACCTCCTCTGTGCTCCTGGAGCTCTTTAGTCTCCTGACCACTTAGTGGACTTTGCAAAAGTCACCTTCTATTCTTATTGGTCTGTGTCCATGTGAGTCTAAGGGGAGAGGCCATGTCTTATGCTGTCGGTCAGTCTGGCTGGTAACACATTCCTCCCTAGTTACACCAAAGCCAAAACCATGCAAAAGCCAACAATGCACCTACTTGTTAGGGTTTTAGAAACTATAAATATAGGTTTAACTCTAACACTAAAGCAATAACCCCACCTCCCCTCCTAAATAAAGTAGCCCAATGGCATCGTCCCAGTAGCTCCATCGCACTTGCTTAGTTTTGTTCTTTCCCTTCACAAATGAACACCAGAGAGCAGCTCGGGGAGGGGGGCGGGCTCCGTCTCAGCTGAACTGCTCGTCCCTGCACTGTCACAGCGGAATGACGTTCATGGGACCTATACTTCCTATCGTTGGCATCTGCACTTCGGCTTTTCTGTCTTTTTTAAATGATGACACGCACAGTGCTGTGCAGGGTGGCAGCCCCCGGCTGAAGCCCAGTGGAAGGAGGGCAGCCCCCGCGAGGCAGGTGGCTCAGGCAGTGGCTCCTCGGCCAAGCACCCTGAACCGTACAAGAGGACGGTTTTCACTGGCTGGGGGTGCGGGGGGGGTTAATGTATAGTGTTCCGGTTTTACAATGGCAGGCACTGCTTTAAGGACTTTGTTTACCCCCGACCTCCTGCTGGGGGCAGGGCCTCAACCGTCCATGGGAACCGTTCACCTTTGCAGAACAATGTTCCATCCCCAGATCCACGGCACACGGCAAACCAAGGCCGGGGCACCGAGCAAGGGGCCCAGCGGCCGGGACACACCGTCCTTACCTGCCGTGCCTCTGTACTTCCCGACGGTGAGCCTGTACCGCTCCTTGCTGGAGGCCACCTGGAA
Organism: Miniopterus schreibersii; assembly: GCF_964146895.1. Lineage (NCBI taxonomy): Eukaryota > Metazoa > Chordata > Mammalia > Chiroptera > Miniopteridae > Miniopterus > Miniopterus schreibersii. The sequence goes on along the minus strand of NC_138119.1, from coordinate 17,396,911 downwards.
GAAGTCATACACGGCATAGGCGGACTCGTTGGCCGTCTGCAAGTCCACCCTCACCTCGTACCGGGTGGGGGTGCCGGTGGTCAGGTTGTGCAGCTGGTCGAGTCCTAAAATAGGAATTCCAATCACCCAGTGTCACCTCAGCCTTCACCTCCTCTGCTAACGGGGGGCTTCCCCCACTTTCTCTTTTGGGGGCTCATTTCTTGCCCTACTATTTCTTGGGCCCAGTCATGCTATTGAGTTGTGGAAGCCACGTCCTCTGGGAGGGCAGAGTGGGGCAATCACTGGGCATCAGCAGTTCATATTTGTTGTCCTCTCATCTCACCAGGTGGCAGGGAGACCAGCCACTCACTGGACTGTCTCTGAGGGGATTCTGCACCCAAGCCCAGTCTATCAGGCTCCGAGCATCCAGACTATGACTTTCTAATTCTTCATTTCCCAGTGGACGCTTCCTGCTCTCTTTCCATGAGCATCTGCTCGAGAACAGAGAGGAAGAGAGAGAGAAGGAGCAGTGTCCCTGATGACCGGCAGCACCCGAGGAATTTCTGGGACTGGTGTGACCTCCTACTAGGAGCCCGGAATCCCCATCCCTGGACGATTTTCCTACTCCTTTGGTTTTTAAGAAGTTCGGGCTCCAGGCAAATCCTATGAGGCTTGGAAACAGCAGAAAGACTACTTAGGACAGTCCCACCCTTTCACAGAGCACATGAGAAGCTTCCCAGCACTGTGGCCCCACCAGCGCACTGGCCGGCAGGCTCCGCAGAGTGTCCCCGTCACTTGGGTCTCTTCCTGAATGTGGTGAGCTTCCTCTCCAGCTGCCCAACGAGGGGAAATCTCCCCTCCGCCACCCAGCCTTCCTGGATTCTCAAAGATCATACCAAGCCAGAACTCCTTCATGGGGTCCCCAAAGCCTTCCACGTAGGTCCGCCAACGCTTGAAGAAGTCCAGCTGCCCGGTGTTGCGCCTCTGGAAGACCTGGAAAGGGAGACGGCCGTTTCCCTCTGAGGCTCTTGAACAGTGTGACTGAGAGAGAGGGGACAGCAGCTGGGACTGGGACTGCCCTGAGGACAAGCAGAAGGAAGAATGGACAGACGTGGTGCCCGACTGAGAGCGGGACAGAGAGGGGAGGAAGTCAGCGATTGCTGTGGACCTGGCTTGCGGCACCGACTGGACGGCTGTTCACTGAGCTGCGGGCTCTGAGAGAAGGTGGGCTTTGTGCGGGCACCATGAGCTCCTGGGGACACGGTAAGTGTGGTCAGGTGGAAGGCCTCCCATGGTACCTTCTGTTCCGACGTTTTCAAAGATCAATCGGGAATTTGCCCTTCCAACCCAATTACTGCCTTTCGGCCACCAGAGGCAGCTGTGCGGATGTTTTCCTCGCTGCTGCTTATCAGGTGGCATTATTTTACCCATGGCTGCTCAAGGGTCTGGTTTCCCAAGCCCCTGAGCGAACGTGTGAACAGATGCGCTGTGAGTGTGCCGGGCGCACGCGTCCTGCTTCCCTGAGCCGTGGGTGCACAGCGGGCAGAGCCGCACGCTTGGCTGGGGCCGCGAGCGCCTCCGTCTGCTCAGGCACAGGGAGCGGGGCTGCGGGAGGCGAAGGGATCACACTGCAACCTCCACGGCAGCCCTCGGGTCACTGGGCCAGGCTGCTGCCATCAGAGAGGGTGCCGCGTGGCTTCAGGAGACAACGGCCCGAGAGAATAAACCTCCGCATAGACGGGACGATCGGGACAGTGCCACGGGTCCCTCTCTCAGGCTTTGGCCTTTCAAATCACAGTCCCAAAGGCCGTGCTTCTGTACTGAGGAGCCGGGATGAGGGACCTGACAACGGGCTCCAGTTCAGAGGACGGAGTCCCCGAAGAGGTCGTGTGTTTCGGGTGACCTGACATGACCCACTGGGAAGACCAATGGTCGAGGAGGGGGCTGGAGTCCCAAAATGTGGTCCCAACTTTGTCACTAATTCTTTATCCACAGGCCTCACTTGACCTAACTGTAAAATTGGAATCTGACCTTGCTCACTTACCCTAAAGCCTTTGTGTGAGGGTCATGTTTTGTGTGAGGGTCATGTTTATGAGAAAGTAATAGTTGAAGAGAGTCAAATGGGGGTAATACACATATACAGGCATGATGAGATGGTGGCAAGCCCAGCAGCCTTACAGCCATCAGCCTCAGTCTAACCAAGCCTGCGCCGCCCCAGGGTGAAGCACCTCAGGCCCTGTTGGTAGAGGGGCGGGACCCCTCTAAACACGGCTGCAGGCACCAAAGCTCCTGTCTCTGTGGATAGAGAGGAACTAGAGCTGCCTGGGCTGAGGAGGGGGCATGGCCGGGCTCTGCGAGACTCACGATCCAGCCGCCGCCATCCGTGTCCATGTCGCAGTACACCTGCAGGGGCCGGCTGGCGTCGCCGTGCAGGTAGATGGTGTACAGGCCACTGGCAGCGTTGCTGTTCTGCTGAACTTGACTGCAGTCCGACGGGTGTGGGAAACGGGCACCCACTAGGAGCCGAGCAGAGGGCAGCGTCGTTAGGAGAAGGGCAGGTGGCTAGTCCCTATTTTAAGTTAATTCATTTTGCTCGGGAACAATTCATAACCTCCTACTGCTATGCTCCTTCCAGCTCTTCTCTCAGACCTCGTTTCTCACTCCACTCTCCCCGAACCCTCCAAATGTACTAGAAATAAAGGTCAAGTTCATACCACCTCCGCCCCCAACTGCCTCCAAAATAATATTCCATCTTGCTCCCCTGTTTAGTCTCTCCACCAGGGGGTGGACTTGTGAGCCCGTATCCCTTTCCATTCCCCCATCCTAGAGAAACCCGCAGCCCTGCAGCCACACGCTCCTGCGTGGACACCTCTCCCGGCCTCTCCGAGGCTCGTCCTCTGACATTCTTGTTCAGCGGGCAGGAGTCCACGTTACCTGTGGAGAGGACAGTGGATACACTCCTGCTCTGGCGATCACCCTTGAAGGCAACCAAGGAGACAGGGTAGGTGACACCCTGCTCAAGGCCTTGCAACTCAAACCTCTGGTCCCCTTGTCTGAGCCGCACCTCCTACCAAACAAAGGAGACAGGAGGCGACATTCAGTGTATCACGCCCAGCATCCTGGCATCATAACATTTCCTGAGGCCAATGCCAGCAGCCCTGGGACAGCACAGTGTTTGTCCCTAAGGGCTCAGTGGCAGCACAGGGCCCAGTGCCTCCCAGCCGCTTCTCCAGAGGGCCCTGCTTCGGAGATTCAGCCCTGCCGGTAGCATGAACTGGGAGCCAGCGTGAGGCAGGAGCACTGGGGGCCCCGCGCCAGTTCCCCGGGGACCTCTGCCTAGCAGACGCACGCTGGGGCACTCAACGCCAGGCTGAGAAGCTAGGAGGGGAGGCGAAACCATCCCCGTATCTGCGAGGCAGGGAGATGGTTGGTTTCTCAGCAGACTTCCTTCTGAACCCCTCCCTTCCTCCCGCAGGGCTGCCCTAAGCATCCGTTGAGATGATTAAATCAGTGGGCTCTCCTTTTTTCCTTCCTCCCTTCTTCCTTCCTCACCAAGGAGAGAGGAAAATAATTTCCCATTGGGACAAATTTTGAAAATTTTCTGGTCTTCAGATCCCAGGTGGGAGGTATCATCTTCGAAATAAGGGTTAATCCATTCATTCAATAAATCTTTATTGAGCACCTCACCCAAATGGTAGGTGCTCAACAAAACACAAAAAGTCCCTGTCCTCACGGAGCTAACACTTATTGGGGATGATAGGCACATAACAGGGGGCCGATGTACGGCCGGCAAATACGCAGTGGTCAGCTGGGAGCAGGGACAGGCTAGTCCTATAAAATGAGACCTGATGTTCACAGGTGACTGCGTTGAGCACTGTCCCTTGCACACAGCAGGTGATCGGTGAGGCCCAACTCATTTATCAGCAGGATGTCATGGGACCAGCAACCACGCCGGCTGACCCGAGTCGGTTGCTTCATACGGGGCCAGGCATGGGCACCATGAGAAGCAGCAGGAGTGTCCAGTACCTTAGTGGTGCCATCTGGGAACTGGTAGGTCAGCATGTAGCCATCGATCTGGGCCGAGGGGGGTGTCCAGGTCAACACCCCACCAGACTGTGTCACAGCAGACGGGCGAAGGTTTCTGGGAGGGTCGATGTCTGTGTTTGGAAAGTCAGGCAATTATTACTACCGAGGTAACAGGGGCAAGGTACTTTCTGAAGCGTTACCGTATTTTCTGCCTCCCATTCTCCCATTTCTTTCCCTCCCTTCATGTAGGTAGCAGGCTCTGTTCTTCATTGCCAAAGGCCCTTTATGACCTTCGTTTCCAAAAATGTAGATCCACTGAGGACAAGGGTTAAGGTGCAGGTGCCTGGGTGGATTCACTCCCAGGTGGGGTGACCCTGGGCGCCCACCTGCCCAGCAGACTCCACGAGGGTGGTGGGAAGGAGCAACCTAGACTAGCCGCCGGATCCAGAGCTGGCGGGGGGGGGGGGGGGGGGGAGGGGGAAAGATACTGGTTGTCTCTGGACAGCAGCACTCTTTTTAGGGAGTCCAGGAGTGGAAAAGAGCTTTTCTTTCTATATACCCTTGTTCAGTTTGAACATTTTTACATAAGCATGTATCGCTTTTTTGATTAAAAACTGTTTAATTGTAACTAATAATTATAAAGAAATTCAAGTCACCTCTATAACTCCAGTGGCCTCAGGTATTGTACTTGGCCACAGAGGGGATGGCCAGGCCTTGCCCGGACTGTCTAAGGAGGCCCTCCGACCTCAGGGTGGGCACAGTGCTCCTCTCAGGACCCCCTGAGGTCTGACCACCATGATGCTCAGCGAGACCAGAGGCCCCATCACGCATATAAAATACAGGCCCCCAGGCCCCCTGATCACCGACTAGAGAGGGACAGTGAGGGGAAGACGCTCCACCACTGCCCCCGTCTGCAAGAGGGAAACAGAAGAGGCTCCCGGCCTCCCTCTCCTCCTGCTGGATCTGAGGCCCAGCCAGATTCTGTATCTAGGGCAGACAGGGAGCTGGGCAGTGCAGGGCCGGTCAGGGAGGCTGCCTTTTTCACAGCCACCTTGGACGGCCACGCAGCCTGACTTTGACATCACTGCCTCTGCACTCTTTCATGCTAATAAGAACCATCATGTCAACATATGACCTCAAAACGGTAAAAGGGGAACCCCTCTGAAGAATGTCCTCAGGTGAAACACGGTCTTCCCTGCTCCCTTCCCCACGCCTGACACATGCGAAGGGTTCCCTGTCGGGTCCCTCACAGTACCTGTCGGGGCCTTGGTGTCGGCCTTCTTGCTCTCCTGGTCCCCCTTCTGGGCCCACACGTGGACCGTGTACTCCACACCCGGCCTCAGGCCTGTCAGGATGGTGCTGCTCTGCTCCTTCCCCACTGGAACCTCCCTGGTGTCTCCATCGGCAGAGGTGTAGCGCACCATGTACCTGTCAATGACGGCCTGCACAGGGACCCAGGAGATGGTGGCTGTGGTCTCCGTCACCCGGTCGGTCACCAGGTTTCGGGGGCTGTCAATGTCTGAAAGGAAAATGCTGATCAATGAACACTATTGACAGACTGAGATTTCGTGGCCATGTTGCTCAGGGTGAGGCAGCTTCCTGTTCTTAGGGTTTTCCCATCCCATACACAGGTTTTCGGTTGTGTCATGGACAGAGACCTTCTCTCCACGGCTGGACTCTGGGATCCTCAAGGAGGCAGCACAGGACAGTAGAATGAGCCCCAAGTCCCAAGTCAGAAGAGCTAGCTTCTAGTTCCAGCCCAGAGACAGAGCAGAGGGGCAGAAAGAGCCCTGGGCTGGAGCCAGCAGACCAGGTATCCAGGCCCAGCTCTGCCACTGGCCAGCTTGGCCCTGAACAATTCTGCTGCGTCTGGCTGGGCCTCAGTTTTCTCATTTGTAAAACGTGGGTCTCACTAAATAGAGTTTAAGGTACCATCATATTTCATGAATATTCCACAAATCTGGCTCCATGAATCATCAGCTCTCTTTGTGACTTACGGAAAGCATGCACATGTAGTGAGGTTTCTCAACCGTAAAATGGGCATATTGACCCCTGCTCTGTCCATCTCAACAAATTCCTCAGGACCCAATAATTGAGCAATATAATCCTCATGCAGTGCTGGTGGGAATGTGAAACAGCGCCACCACTCTGGAAATGCCTTGGCAGATCCTCAAAAAGCTAAACGAGTTACCAATATATGTGACACACAATTCCACTCCTCGGCATAGACCGAAAAGAACTGAAAATATATCCACACAAAAGTCTGTGCACAGATGCTCTTGGCAACATTATTCACAATGGCCAGAAAGTGGAAACAACCCAAATGCCCATCAACTGACAAATGGATAAATAAAATGTGTTACAGCCACACCATGGAATATTATGTGACAATAACATGAAGCACCAATTCATGCTACACCATGGATGAACCTTGAAAATGTCATGCTTAGTGAACAAAACCAGTTACAGAAGGCCACTCATTGTATGAACCCACTCCTATGAAATGTTCAGAATACGGCAATATAGAGAGACAGAAAGTACCATTTTCCTAGGGCTGGAGGAGGGGGGATGGGAGTGACTGGTAATGGATACGGGGTTTCTCTCTGGGTTGATAAAAATGATCTGAATTAGTTCGAGCTGATGGTTGCACAACTCTGTGAATATACTAAAAACCACTGAATTGTATACTTTAAAAGGGTGAATTTTACAATATATAAATTACATATCAATAAGTCTGTTCTTAAAACATGAGGAAACAGATGAAAAAACTTTAAAAATTAGGACCTGTTCTTATCTATTACTGCAACCGCAGGACCCTCAGAACAGGGCATACAGTTCTCTAAAGAGGACTTTTCCACAAGAAAACGCTTCCTCGTTCCAAAGAGACAGCAGCAAAAGCCATTTCCCAAAAGTACTTAACTCACGGGTCCTGACATATATGGCTTCTTTATATTTTTCCTCTTAAAGAAGAAATATTTAATGATTGATCACAAAGGAAATACACAATGGGAGGAACAGTGGGGGGATGGGATTGATCACCATTTATCTTTATAAGACCAAAGTATGAGGTCAAAGAACAACACTCCATTACCTGTCGGGGCCTTGGTGTCGGCCTTCTTGCTCTCCTGGTCCCCCTTCTGGGCCCACACGTGGACCGTGTACTCCACGCCCGGCCTCAGGCCTGTCAGGACGGTGCTGCTCTGCTCCTTCCCCACTGGAACCTCCCTGGTGTCTCCATCAGCAGAGGTGTAGCGCACCATGTACCTGTCAATGACGGCCTGCACAGGGACCCAGGAGATGGTGGCTGTGGTCTCCGTCACCCGGTCGGTCACCAGATTTGTTGGACTGTCAATTTCTTTAAGAAAATGTTTAGAAAAGTTTGAGCTTTTAAGTTACAGAAGAGATGCCCACCAGCCCATCCCCATGATTTCATCCTTTGTTGGCACAAGGAATGGTATTCCCATCCTGAGTCTCTCCCTGAGTGGGAGGTGAGGGAACAGGTCACCCCTGGTTCTCAATTCCAAAGGACTACTCATTATAAGCTTGACATACTTGCTTGGCTTTCAGCTCCCAGCAATGTGGAAGGAGCAATGTCTTCTTAGCAGTGTTATGGGCACATCAAAACAATCCATCGCGTAGTGGCCATGACCTTCAGGGTAACTAATTTATCATCTTACCAAAGGCTACTTCACAGGCGATCATTCTAAAAGTGTTACCACCAGCACTGCAATGGCCACATCCTTTTAATGTCTCCGCTGAGTCTGCTAAAAACACAGCTATTGCACAACTTTACATCTCCCTTCTACTGGGTTGAGGGTTTCACGAGTGGCTCAGAACTGCTGGGTAGAGCAGCTCATGGACATAACCACTAGACTTGCCGTCCTGTTTGAGCATTAAGACTTGCTTTGCAAAGTCCTTCAACTCAAGCCACGTCTTTTGGTACCATACACATTCAAACACATGTGCTCAAAATTCAATTCCAATGGACCGCCTTTCTCTTGTTACCTGTCGGGGCCTTGGTGTCGGCCTTCTTGCTCTCCCGGTCCCCCTTCTGGGCCCACACGTGGACCGTGTACTCCACGCCCGGCCTCAGGCCTGTCAGGACGGTGCTGCTCTGCTCCTTCCCCACTGGAATCTCCCTGGTGTCTCCATCGGCGGAGGTGTAGCGCACCATGTACCTGTCAATGACGGCCTGCACCGGGTCCCAGGAGATGGTGGCTGTGGTCTCCGTCACCCGGTCGGTCACCAGGTTTTGGGGGCTGTCAATTTCTTTAAGAGAAATGAAAGAGTGTAGCATTTACCAACTCTCTGGTTCATGAAAGGCCAGTACACACACAACCAAAATGATGACCCAATAAACTGTGGCCAGGTGGGCACCCGCCTCTCCCTGACGCGAGGAATCCTGTTTACACCCCTGTTCTGCTCGTACCCGTCAGGGCCGTGGTGTCAGCCTTCTTGCTCTCCTGCCCGCCCCGCTCGGCCCACACGTGGACTCTGTACGCCTCCCCCGGAGTCAGGCCCGTGAGGACGGTGCTGCTCTGCTCCCTCGGCACCGCGGTGTCCCTGGTCTGCCCGTCGGCAGAGGTGTAGCGCACCAGGTACTTATCGATGACAGCCTGGACGGGGTCCCAGGACACTGCCGCCGTGTCTTCTGTCACATGGTCAGTGACCACATTGGTCGGGCTATCAATTTCTTCATAAAAATATGTGAGAAAGAAAAATTAGAGAAGTCATTTGGCCGGTCAAGGCCACAATGCTTCAAGATCTAGTTCCCCCAGGTGACCTCGTTCCACAGTTTACACAACGCAAGAGGTTGTCTCCGTCATCGGAGGCAGGTGGACGACTGACCTCTGCTTGAACCCTATGCTGGGAGGGCTTCACCAGGGACAAACAAGCCCTTCAATAATAATAATGATGATGATGATAACGGCAAATAAAATAAAGTGTGATATGAAAGGTTTCTACAGTCTGAATTCAGTAGCCCTTTGCCCCCCAAAATAGATTTCAATACACAAAGATAGAATGTCTCTACACACAAATCCTGGAGTTTTATCCAGAGAGGAGTCAGCTGAGAAAAACATCAGAAGGCAAACGTGAGAAAAGCCCCTGGTGCCTCTAAGCAGCTCTTACCTGTCCTGCCATTCAGGAGAATCGGCCTGCCCTCCAGGTCTCCTCTCATGGGGACGATTGTGATGTTATACTCTGTCCCAGGCTGCAGACCTGGAAACAAGCAACCAGTGCTGGACATGAGAACAGGCTCTGGATCCCGGACCCCCAGCACTGCCCTCCCCCCAGGATTTCTCTCCTAAAGACTAATCTATCTAAGGCAGGTAAAGAGCTGCAGGACCAGTGAGGTCCCAGCAGCGAGCTGGGGGACGGGGTAGGCAGAGTGGGTGAGACGAAGCCGATGGCGCTCCCCTTCCTCTGTTGGGCCACCAAGCAAGGTTCTTTCCTTCTCACTGTAATAATTAACCTAATTATTTCATTTTTCTTCTTTTCTCTTCCTCTTGTTCTTGTTATTTCTCTGCAGTATCAACTCGAACGATTGCTCCTCCTGCCACACACACCGACGCGGGTGGCAAATGCAGGCCAGCAGCAGCATGAGTGAGCACACTGCGTTTCACTCACCAACAGTAGAGACCCAAGACTGCCACTCAAGACCAAACTTGGCACCGGCAGAGGAACAAGGCCCAGAGGAGGGCTCACCATGGAGCCCCAGGCCTGGGGGCCCCTCACCTGCACGGCCCCTTCCAAGGCCACGTGCCGAACTGGGCGTTCATGAGTGCGTATTGCGTTCCTTAAAGACGGCCCTGGAGATTGTATAAGCTTCAGGCACCACAACACATGGCCTAGCCCTGCGTGGTGCGTTTTCCTAAAAGCCTATAATTTCCTGCTCTCGCAGCACTAGCTCAGGCATCTGGGACAGTACCTCCCAACCCCAGCTGCCCAGCAACACCTTCCACGAGCTGTACCAGAAAAAAGATCTCCAGCAATCAATTTCTATCTCTCTGTCTATATATCTCTCTTTCTCTCGCACGCAGACACACACTCACACACAGTTCTTCCAAAAGGAATGCGTGTGTGCCCTCACATCCACCCTGATACACAGGCAGAGTGAGGACATGGGAGAACATTTTGGATGAGTTGTCTGCTAAGCAGGGGCTCTGAGATTCTGCACTCACTCTGGGATTCTGGAGTGGAGTCTTCGTGCTTCCAGAGTCGGCTCACTTCTGGGGGTTTCTGGGGTCCGGGTTCAAGTGGTTGCTAAGGCCCAGGAACCCCTGTGCACACTTGGGCAGTACAGATGTCTGCCCCTACACATGCTGTGCCCACCTCAGCATCCACAGGAAACATCTCCCATCCCCAGTGTTGGCTCTTACCGGTGATGTCATATCGGCTCTTAGGGTTGCTGCTCTTGGGCACAGTGACTTCAGCCACCTCCTGCCCCGTCAGGGGGCTGTACAGCAGCTTGTAATAGTCCACTTTGGTTGAGGGGTTCTCCCACTCCACGTCCAGGGAATTCTCGGTCTCGTCAGTCACCCAAGCCGTGCCGAGCACAGAAAGATCTAGGGAGGGGCCAGGACGGCAGGAGAAAGCAGTGAAGAGCAGAGGACCGGCCGGTCTGTGCCAGGCCGCTGGCTACCAGGTCGGCTCCCAGAGAGCAGGCTGCAGCCCAGGACACGGTCCTTAACAGGTGTCCCAGGACTTCCCAGGCAGCAAATAAACTGTTGGCTTACACATGGTCTACAGAGGACAAACTCTGTTCTGGGAAAGCCTCCTCTGCCATCCCACCCCATCCCATCTCACCCCACCCCACCCCATCCCACCCCACCCCATCCCATCTCACCCCACCCCACCCCACCCCACCCCATCCCATCCCATCATCAGGACCATGCAGCCCTCCCATCCACGCTGCCCTGGGCCGCACACTGAACCGCAAGGCTCAGGCTGCCATCTCAGCCACTGGGCCCAGGACTCAGGCTGCTCTGAACTGAACACGCAGCTGTTAGCTGCAGAGCCCCTTCCCTCCACAACTCGGCCCAGCCCCTCCGTGTAAGTTCGGGAAATGCATTTTGTACGTTCTGGAGTGTAACACTGATACTACAACCCGCTCCAGCCTCAGTTTCCCAAATGCTCCTGGAAGATTAACCCAAGGCGAAACTATAAAGTCGGTGAACTTTAACGCGGTCCTTCTGAGTATCCTTCCTGCACCTTCGACCAAACTTTAGCACCTCCACCAGGTCCCTGGTGTCCCTGGCTACCCAACCTGTCCATCCTGTGGAGGGGGGTTTTAGTACACATTCACTCATAGTGTGAATGGCTAAATCTTTACCCCTCCACTCAGAAAATAATTTAATGGTTAATACAAAGGAATGGATTACTGACATCGCTCCCAGGGAAGAATTCTGGGCGGTGGTGAGAGAGGGGTCTTTGGGGGCACTTTGAATTCCAGCAGCCAGACCCCAGGCAGATGAGCCTGCCTGGGAGACATGTCCCCGGACTCTCAGCCTTGCCCCCTTCCTCAGCCCCAACCCCACCTTCCCTGCCTTGGTGGGACTCCCATCCGGCTGACTGGCTCCTCTAAAGGACGTGGGAAGGAGAATCTGTGCGTTGGGCACTGAGCTCTGCGGTCTCAAGGCCCCTTGGCTCTGAAGGTTTCTGATTCGCTGTGTTGTAAACAAACAGCCTCCCAGAGCCTGTCCTCTGCGGCACGTCCCGCACCCACAACCGCGGCTTCCACCTGCCAGCCCCGCCTGCAGGTTCTCCCTTCCAGGAGGCAGCTCCTTGAGGCAGCAGGTCAGGAAGCAAGCGCTCACGCATGGAAAAGAGGAGTTTAATGAAAACGTTCAGGATCACTGTGGGGATAAGTGTCTCTCAGGCTGAGGCTCCCCTGAGGAGCAAATGAGAATGGGTTTAACCTGAATCGGATTAGACAGAAAGGCCAGCTTCACAGCTGCAGCACTTTACAAGTCCCCAGAGCACGGAGCCAAGCGGGGTTGCGAAGGCTTTCAGAAGATGTCTGCTCTGCAGAGGTGCGGGCACTGTTCTGTTTGAAGGCAGGGGCACTGACGAAAGGGGAGGGAGAGGAGCCGCCTGGCTCTCACGCACAGGCCTTGGCGTTCCCCCGCTGAACGTACGCAGTGTCACGGAACATCTACATGGGACGAGCCACTCTGTGGCCATGACAGATCCAGACCGAAACAAGACCATTCGTGATCATGTCTGAACACAGGCAAATGTGTGAACAGTGTTCAACCACAAAAAAGACCACACAGCCTCTCTCCTGAGTGACTGCTACTTCTGTGACAGTCACAGCCTTAGCCTCCCTCTGGGCTAGCCCTTTCCAGGTAAGGTTCACTGAGATGCCAAGCATAGAATTACCCCACTTCCTGACAGCATGCAAACCCGTGCTTCCCTAAACCTTCCCCAAATCACCGAACACAGCCCGTGTTCTAAACCAGTATCTCTAACAGGCTCTGCTGAGATGCCCATGCCCCACACCCCGGTGTACATTCTCCCCCTGCTGCAATAGTCGAGAAATGCAACTTGTTCAACTACAGGGATGTTCCAAGAGGGGTTGTTGACCAAGGCATTCACACATTGTGTTCCCAGGATGGCAAGTCCCCCAGGGCCCTTTGCAACACTGAGCCATCCCTACCCCACCACCAAATAGGAGAGGCAGCCAGATGTTTCTGCAAAGACACTGTGTGCCAAAGGCCCATCCATCTGGGTCTCCCTGGATCTTTCCCCAGGAGTTTAGGGCAGGATGGAGGCAGCTCATTTTTATCAGCATCTAGAACAGTGCCTGGCACATAGTAGATGCTCAGTAAAATATGTGGCTAAAGGAATGAATCAGAATCACTCAGACAACAGGGTTTCTCCAAGCCCTTGAAGGTCTAAGCGGCTTTAAGACCTTTCATGAGGAAACAAGAATTTCTAGAGTAAGTAGTGATCCTTACAAACATTTTGGTAGCATTTGGTGGTGCCCTGGAGACTCTGTTTGTCCCTGCAGATCCACCCTCCCACCACCACCACCATCCTGCTCTGTATCCCAGATTATGACTCCTATAAACTGTGTTAGCCAGGTTCCCTTGTCCTCTGACTTCTGGTCGGGTTCCACCAGTGAGAGTCACCAGATCAGAGGGCAGGAGAGATCTTCCCTCCCTCCCTCCTGGGGGAAACAGTGGACTGCCTGCATCCCTTTACCCAAAGCACCTCACTAGGCAGCCCTCTCCTACAGCTCTCTCTGGGTCCCAGTACCAACCCCCAGCTCCTGCCCCTTCAGCCTGGGCTGGATCCCCACTGATGCTCGCCCTAGAGTGTTACACCATCCAAACCCCACCCACACCTTTGTAAATAACCTTTTCATTGCATTTTCTTCTAATGTCCTATTTCTTCCCTCTCTTTCCTGCTGAGAAAAATCTAGTAAGTGGCTTCAGAAGATCCTCACTCATCCCAACTTGCACCTGCTGAGTGGCCTCAGAGGCTCAGTGAGGACCTGGGGATGCAGGTGTGTGACTGCTTGTGTGGGGGTGCAGGGCAATCAGACCTTACTAAGCTCAGGGGGAGAAGACCCCTTGGGCTCCAATCCAGCAGGCTCTGTCACCACCTAGGAGGACCCAATAATCGGTGAGCGGGGAGGGGAGCCAGAACTGAGACTTTTCTCCAGAACCTAGGGTTGCAGCAGCTGTGTGTTCAACTCCAAATCAGGGTAACAGCCTGACTAGAGGAAGGGTACCGGTGGGAACCAATGAAAGAAAACGTTCAAAATGGTGCCTCCCCTGGGAAACCTGGGCACCTGGCTGCCCCCTCACCCGTGGTGGCCAGCAGGTGCTGGGGGCTGCTGGGAACCTCTTTCTTCACGTTCCTCAGGGTGACTATGTACTTGGTTCCTGGCAGCAAGCCGACGATGTCGTAGCTGTTCTGCTCCTTGGGCACCTGGATCTGCTTCCCGGAGAGCTCCTTCCCCAGGGGGTAGTAGCCAAGAAGGTAGTGGTCCACCTCGCTGGAGGGCTCCCAGCTCACCAGCAGGGAATCCTCGGTGCTCCTGAGCAGCTGCAGGCCCTGGGGGGCCACCACTGGGTGCAGAACCAGACGGGATGGAGGGGGTGAGGAAAAGAGGGGTGGAACTCGGTGAGCAGCGGTTGAGCACCTACTGTATACCTCACACTATCCCAGGGGTGTGAAGGATACATCTGGCCGACCCCCTGCACACACACACACACACGCGCACACACTGAGCCATTAGCTCACATAAGGCCAGCGTTCCTCCAACCAGCACCAGGGAGCTTGTAAAAATGCAAATTCTCAGGCCCAACCATCCCTGCTTCCACGAGCCTCCAGGTGCATCCCATGGGGCTGGAGGCGCAGCCGCGGCGCACGGGGGGGGGGGGGGGCTCACCCCGGGAGCAGTCCAGGCCCGTGAAGCCCTCCTCGCAGTAGCACTCGCCCGTGTCGCAGAAGCCGTGGCCGCCGCAGTCGCCGGGGCAGCGCCGCTCGCTGCAGTCCTCCGACGTGAAGCCCTCGCGGCAGCGGCACACGCCGCGCTCGCACGCGCCCCGCCCGCTGCAGTTGGCGGGGCAGGCGGGGTGCGCGCAGTCGGCTCCCACGTAGGGCTCGGCGCAGAGGCAGCGGCCGTCCACGCAGCGCCCGCGCCCGCTGCACGCCCCGGGGCAGGCGGGCACCTCGCAGCGGGCGCCCGCCCAGCCCTGCGCGCAGCTGCAGCCGCAGGTCTCCCGCGAGAAGGTCCCGTGGCCGCTGCAGGGGTCGCCCGGGCCTGCCAGGGGGCGGGAAGCGGGGTTAGGGCCCGGGGCTGCCTTCCCTGCGGACCCGGCAGCAGGGCCTGCGCCCCTCCCGACCTGGGCCACGCTCGGACCTGTGAGACCTGCAAATGTCTCCTCTGCCGCCTAAAAAGGGACCGTCCTTCCCTTCCCTCCCCGCCCCAAGCGCTCCGGAGTCCTCCCGCCCCCGCCCCCCAGGGCGGTCATGCCTGAGAACCTCTCTATGGAGGTGCCCTCGCTCCAGCCTCCACTAAGGGGCAGGGCTCCTGGGGCGGGCAGGGGAGGCCCAGGCTGGGCCAGAGCTGGTCTTATCTTGGCTGGAGGGGGCTGGACCTAGCAGGCGAGGTCGCTGGGAAATAAGCTCAAACTGAAACCTCGAAAAGTGGACCTGCAGAAGCTACAACACAGCCCAGAAGTTATGGGGGTGAGGGTGGGAGCAGGGATGAGCCAGGCGCCCCTCTTTGACCCTAGACAGCAAGAGGCAGTTGGAGGGCAGGTCAGTCCCCCCCCAACTCAGAACACCTGCTTTCCTTCCTAAAAACTCTTTCACCCTGGAGACTCCCCAGGGGCAATCCCTGGCAGCATCCAGGTGTCTAGTTCTGTGTCCAGCACATAGGAGGTGCTCTTAGCCGTAGCAATTTCTTCAGGCACAGAAATGTATGGGAAGGGCCACTCATTATTATTTGGATCAGTCTGGGAAGTTGATGTTAAAAAAAAAAGTGAGTGGGTGGAGAAGTACAGATTAGTAGTTATAGTCTCAGGAATGCAAAGTACAGCATAGGAAATATAGTCAATAATATTGTAATAACTGTATGGTGCCCGCTGCATACTGGAAATATCGGGGGGAACACCTTGTAAAGTATATGGTTGTCTGACCACTATTCTGTACACCTGAAACTAATACAGAATAATACTGAATGTAAACTGTAATTGAAACTTTTTTCTTTTTTCTTTCTTCTTTTACAGGAAGCCCAGATATTCAGAGGGAGAGCAACACCAGCTGCCCCCCACCCCCACCCTTCACCCTCCCGGCTCCCGGGTGCTCTGCCCCCCTCTGCCCCAGCCCACTTCTGCCTGTCTTAAACGAGTGTCTCAGTTCTGGTCAAACCAGGTCTTGCTCGTGTATCCAGGGACAGGGTGTGGGAAAAGGGGCCCACACTTAACTCCAGCCCCTTCCCTCCCCACCTCCCTCACCAGACCACCGAGGGAGAGTAAAAGAATGGCCAGCCTTCCCTTCAAAGCAGTCTTGCCTGGGAAGGGGAGATTTTAGTGACATGTGCAGTGGCCTACTTGCTAGAGGTTTTCTTTATAAAAAGCAATTTACAGACTTATTAAGTTCCACCAGTGCCTCCCTCCCTCACCTCTAAATTCATTTTAACAAGGGTGGGAAGCAGACTGCCTTGTAAAGAAAGGAGCTGGGGTTCTGACCTCTCCCCCATGCTGCTAATCCCTCCCTCCCCTGCCAAGCCTGGAAGGGTCTCAGCCCCTTTAGGAAGCCCTTACCCCCTCCTGCCCCAGCGGACCTTTCTTCACCCCTGGGCTTTGGGACCCAGACAAAGCAGCTGCCCCTCTCCCTGCCAAAGAGAAGTTGTCCCCCCGAAAGATAGAAGGGCAGCCCCAAGCCCAGGGTCTTCCCTCCAAGCAGCACTCCCCTCAACTCCTCAGTTTTATTCTCAGCTAGATTTTAACGCCCAGCCTCCTCTCAGCTCACGTGGGAAGGCAACCCCCTGCAAAAGGAGGCAAAGCTACCCTCCCCCTCTGTGGTCCCAGCTTCAAGGCCCTGACATTTTTTTTTTTTAATAACAATTTGCTGACTGTCTACTTTGGACCAGGAACCTCGAATACATCATCTGTAGTTCTCAGAACTAGACTAGTTGATAGAATTATCCTCACTGGACAGTTCAGGAAACAGGAATTTGCCCAAAGGTCACAGAGCTAAAAAGTGGCAGAACTGGGATTTGTCCCAGCCCTGTCTAGCTCTTTCCTTTCAACTTCATTGCTTTCCCCTACAGAAGAGATTGGGTCCATGGGTAAAACAGCACCCAGAAGCATTCTCATCTGGAAGCATTAACCCACGAGTCCAGACTCACTTTAAGGTCCCTCCCTGCTCTGGCTTCAGATGCCCCCTGGAGCCAGTGCCAGTGATGAGGTCCCCAGAGAAAACCCACAGTGAGGGGTGGGAATGCACAAAACTCAGAGCTCATGAGGCTGGGAGAACACCCGGCACCTAGAAGGTGCTCTTTCAGTGTTTGTTGAATGAATACCAGGTGGTAAGCTCACCAAGAGCTCCTGGGCAGCAACGCTGGGTGTCACACTGCTCCTTCACCTCTGCCATCTCTTCCTCCAGCTTCTTCACCCGGGCCAGGAGGTCCTGGACAATGCCTGCCAGCTCGCAGTCTTTCTGTGGTGTTTGCAGGCGGATGTTGTGTCTGAAGATGATATTCTGTTCCTCGGCCTCCCCCAGGGCCAGGAGTGAGGCCCCGTCATCACGGAGGGGCTGAGGGTCAGCCTCCACCTGGACCAGGGCGGACTTGGGCACATCAATCTTGTAGGTGTGGCTGACAGTCAACTTTTGCTCCTTGTCACTGCAGCCATGAGGCTCGAGCGTGGCTGGGGCGGAGGCCACCAACAGCACAGAGCCAAATAGGAGCCCCAGGGGGAAGCAGAACGTCCCCAGGTGACCCATCCTTGGAGAGATGAGGCGCAGACCCTCTGGCAGACCTGTATCTAGAAAAAATGCAAAGGACAGCCATGGAGATTTGCTGATGGAAACTGCCCTTTTTAAGTGGGTTCTGAGAGTCCACAGGCAGCTAAGAGACCAGAAGAAAGATTTCGTCCCTTCTCTTCTGCCCCCACCTCCTCACCTCAGTCAGCAACCTGGGGGAGCCAGCAGCAGCTACAAGTGTGGGAGGGGGGAAGAAGGAAAGCCCAGGAAACCTCTGTCCCTTGTCCCCTCCTGCTCACCTTTAATTCCAGCATCAGGCCTGAGCTGGGTGAAAAGAAAGACGTAGCCTGGATAGATGCTGAGGCTCTGGTATAGGGATGGAGCTGCCTTTCCCAAAAGGCTTCTCTTCCAATCGCAAAAGGGACCAGAAAAGCCCTGGAAACTGCTTGAGATTTTTGTATGAGGTTGGGGGAGGGGAGGAGAGCCCCACAGCGGCAGGGCAGGTAGAGGGTGAAAATAACGCGATTTCACAACTGTTGTCTTCACCAGCTCAGCCGGGATGTATGGAGCAGCCCCACACTTCCCCCACCTACTCCTAAGATGGGATGGAGCTCAGGGACGTGAAGCAGTGTGCCCCAGTTACACAAGGTCAGTGCCAGGCCGCAGACTCGGACCCAGGCGCACAGGGTCCCCTCACCAACCAGTTAACCCCTGTGCACCTCTGCCATCCCCCAAACCACAGATTGATCTCAGAGTGCCTCCTGGTTCAGGACAGCACAGGAGTTTCCACGGTCCGAGGTCCCTTCCGGAGCAACAGCAGAGTAAAAAGCAGGCTCAGCCTTCTCTGCCCACTCCTGCCACCCAAGCCCATGGCCCAGCCCGGCTTGCTGTTCTCTGAGCCATAAATGGTGTGCAGATGGCTTTCTGAAGACGTCTGAAAGAATGCAAAAAGCCACAGGCTCTTGCCATAAACCGCAATTCCGGGCAAAGCCCAGTCTCAGTGTTTGTTTTTTGAAACCTGGAATATGAGAAACCCCAGAAGCCCTGTAGGAGCCCTGGGTGTCCCTGTCCTGAGTTGTAACAAGATGTCCTCGCTAATTACAGCCTTGCCGATTCCACGCTTGAGCTCAGATTTTCCTGGGCAGAGTCATTGCTCGAAAGAAGATGGGGCGGCTGGGGAATCCTCAGGCAGCACTTTGGTCAAGGGTAAGGAGCTGGAGGAGCCGCCTCCTGGCTCTCCCTCCGACTCGTGGCAGGAGACCCTTGCCTGTGTGACAGCTTAAGGAAAGGATGAGCTCACCCACTCGTGTAGGCACAGCCGACCACAGACAGAGCTCCCCAAGGGTGGGGACGGGGCTGCCAGGGCCGCAAATCTCACCAAGAAAAATGCAGGGTAGTAAGTTTCCGAATGGGAATGGTTCCTCTATTGAGGAACTTTCTCACAGAGAGTGGGTATGTGCCGTGGGAATGTATGAAGCGAAGGGGGCTCACATGCAGGGGATGTGCGTGCAGGAAACCACAGGACATCAGGTGTCCCCAGGAATCATTCTCATTTACTGATCACGTCCTTAATTCTGACTGCGGGAGGGGTGGTAGGTGCTGTGACAGGTGGGGGCAGAGGCACACCGAGACTCAGGACAAATGCTGCCTGAAATTACTTTTCTGAGAAAGGCTCTTGGAGGTGCGTGCTGCTGATGGTGAGTTGGACAGAGGGTCCCCTGGTTCTGTATGAGAGGCACACAGACATCACAGGGGTCTATATCTCTGCTCTATTTTTTCTTTCTTGGTGGCCACATCTACCCCTGTGGCTTTCATTTCCAGCTAAACACTGACAGTTCCCAAATCTGCATGTGAGTTCCTAGACCAGACATCCCTGTAAGCTCAGGGATGGCAGTGCCATGACTGTGTGGGTCCCCTCTGTATCCCCAGCCTCACAGCACAGTCCTGGCCTAAGTAATACTTTGTGTATTAAATTGCAACAGCCACTGGGTTCTCTGCATGGTTGTTAGATGATGGGTGCTGCGCCCAACACTTTGTGAACATTATTCCCATTTGATCTGCAAAACCCCAGGAGTCCACTGATATCATTCTTTGTTTTGACTCTGAGAGGTTAAGTGACTTGCCGAAGGTCACACAGCTAACAAGCAGCAGAGCTGGGATAAAACACCAGGTCCGTCCATTCCCCACATCTGAGTTCTTCCCCTCTCTGCTGTATGTTCTGCCCCAAATGAGAAAGCCCAATGAGAAGTTTACCACTTGTGAAAATAGACCACAAGTCCTCTTTCCTGCTGTATTTAAGGGAGGGGTTCTTCTGAAAATAAAGGGAGCCCAGGCACACTAGGTGCTCAGGTACACGTCAGTTGCTCAGTAACTAAATCCTACACCTGCACCCCCTCTGAGCAGTGCCCAGCAGGGCCCTGTAAAGATAAACCGGTGTTTCTCCCCAGGGAGATGGGATCCTGGTCACGTCTCACGAGAGGCTGGAGACTCCCCTTCCTGGGAAACACAGTGCGGGCCAGATCCCCGTGTGGGAGCCGGTGTCCACCCAGCCTGGGCCGGAGGAGAATGGACTCTGAGTCCCGGACAGTTTGCTCAAGTCCCAGGGCTCATGGCATCCGTGTCATCTCCTTTTCCCCAAAGAAGGACACACTCCCTGGTCAGGACTGAGATCCACTACTTACACCAGAGAGTGCAGCCCGTTTCTCAGCAGCCGTTACAGGCCTTTCTCCTTAGACCCAGGCTTTCTCTGGTTCCCTCATTACCTCATCCTGCCTACAGTCAACCGCAAGCAAATGAGAGCAGTGCTTGGGGTTTTAGGGAAACTGGATCATCATGGGTTTCCAGCGGAGTCATTAAAAAGGTACCCTGTCCCCAAATGACAGGGTGGACATCACGGAACTCTGGAGGCCTGCAAGCGTTCCTGCCCGGGCGGCGCTGCTCTTGCTGGGTCACACTCCTGCTGGGTCACACTCTGGGCAGACCCGAGACTAGTCTCTGTGGCGCTGAACTCTGCACAGGCATTCGGTATAGGACACAGGGCAGCTAGGTGTGCTTGAGAGTGAAAAACTGTTTTATGTGATAAGGCTTAGGATGGTCACATCCCAGGCATCATGCTCTCCCCTCACTCTTCTGGTTGGTTCAGTGGAATACACCCAATGAGCAACCAGATATCCTTGAAGATGACTCACACTCCACCGTGCCGTACCCTTTCCCTGAAGAACTCTTTCCACCAAGTCAGCTGGAAAGGACAAGCAGTGGAGTCCCTGACCCAGCCTGGTGGAGTCCCTGACCCAGCCTCAGCACTCAGTCCCTGTTCCACGGGTGGCCACAGGCCTCAGACTGGTGTGGTTGTTCTGTGCTGTCAACCGAGCCTTAATCCGCCCTGCAAAGGCTCACACGGTGATCGGAACCGCGGCACCATTTCCTAAGCACCTGTTACGTGCAGGCCTCTGCGCCAAGTGCCAAAGGTCTTCCTGAGCACCAGGCAGAGATGCTCAGCACCGCACAGGAATGAACCCCTCTCACAAAAGACCGTCATTCTGCTTTCTTGGGAAGGCACCGGGTTCAAGCACAATGACAAGATCAAATGGACACAAGGGCATAAATTCAGGGACCTGGAACCACACCAAACCACACAGCCTGTCTCCAGAATGACTGTATTAGCTGAGGCATAGTCAGCCTCTTCCCCACGGCAGGGCACCTGATGACCAACTACTTCCACTGAGTGAGATGAACAGAGGACCAGTGCAAAGAGGTTGCAATGCCTTTCCTTAGTTCAACATGTGCTTTTCTACATACAGAGATCACTTTCAAGTTCCAGCCTCTATCAAAGAGGAGAGGCTATTCCTTGCTGATTTCCAAGGACCTGCACTGCCCCACCTGCACTCTCTGAGACTGTCTTCGAGACCAATAGCCATAGTGAGACGGTGGGTGCTGGGCGTGAGCAGTGAGTCTACTGTGGGGGGTCCCAGCAAGGCCCCGGCCCATCCAGGGATTGGCCCGAGATCTCGGCATCACCAGCTCGCAGGCGGGTGGCTCCAGACGCTGCCTCAGAACCTAAACCACAGTCTCATGTCTGTATCCAGACCCCACAGGAGCCAAGGCTCTGGAATGAATGGCGGATGGACAAGAGTTTCCACTGAGTCTGGGCACAGTTTCCTCAGGCGCCTCCTCGGGAAATAGACCTCGGTCTACCCTACATTTCAAACCACAGAGCCGGGCTGGAGCAGAAACCAGAAGCCACGAGATGTTTGAAGTCACCCTGATCTGTTTCCCTTCCTTCAGGAGCCAGCTGTGGCCCACACACTTGGGGACACGGCAGGAATTAAAATTGTACGAAATAGCGATTTTCAACCGGCACTCCGCAAGAACTTTAAAGCACGCAGTACCTGGCTGTTTAGTCAGGGCACTGACCCCTGTTCCCTGAGACTGTCAGATAAAGAAATGACAGCAGCCAACACAACAGTAGCTGTCTGGTGAGAAATAATCAAATCATAGCTATTTTTTTGTCAGATAGGCAAAAATACATACCATATTTTTCCGTGTGCCGCAGAATTTTAGTAATTGGCCTGTGTACCATGAGGTGAAAGGGGCTGAACGTTGCTGGTATAAAGCAAGGTCAAGTGGACTTCCTCGCCCTGCCTGGGCTGATGTCGCTACTCTGTGCCTTCCTGAGTCCCTCTTCCAAACACCATCACCTTGTTAGGCCCTGAGTCCGTCAAGAGCCCAAATGCCAACAAACATGGATTCTTTCCACACACGTCCTGTGCTCCGCCAGCCACCAATCTATAGTCCTGGCTCAGCAGGCGTCACCTGACCCCTGAGGATGCCTCGGCTTCTCCAAGAACTGGTGGACCTCAGGCACTGTGGCTTACCTCTGTCCAGATGTGAGCAGTTTGTTATTTCTGTGCTAGGATTTGTTCTTTATTTAATGCTTGTATAAGCAGCTCACGTTTTGTGCTTTGAAGTGACTGTTCTCACTCATCCTTTCTCTCTCCTTCCCCCAGCTCTCTCCCGTCTGCAAAAATAAACAGTTAAATAAAAAGACCCCTGAAAGCTAGTGCACCACATCATGTCTTGAAATGTTTCGAAATGTCTTCTTCGAGGCATTGTGAGGGGAATCGCATGAGAATCGGGGGGAAAGCTGTCGTCTTACAAAGAGAATCAAAACCTGACATTAAATGTTTGACTAAACTTCAAAACTCAAGTTCACTTGCAAACCTCGTTGTAACTGATATTTACGAAAGCCAGAGAAGGGGAATTCATAATAGTTTCCTGATTGAAACTAAAACAGAGGTTCTATTTTAGTATTTTTTGGTTTTTTAAAGTGAGACATGGATGGAGGGATTGGAAAAAAAAAGAGGAAGAACCTATTCATGGACACCGACAACAGTGTGGTGATGGCAGGAGAGGTGGGTGGGTGGAGGTGGAAGAGGGTATAGGGGAGATTAATGGTGATGGAAAAAAGTTGTAACAAGTTCTATAAAAAAATAAAATAATAAAATAAATTTGAGCACCTTTCACACACACACAAAAAAAGGGGGGGGAGCCATTACATACTAGACTTACCAGGTAGGGGTCACTTTGGAAGGTATACAAATGTCTAATCACTGTGCTGTACACCTGAAACTAATATATTATATGCAACTGTAATTTAAAAATTAAAAATAGATATATTTTTTTAAAAACACAGTGACACACAGATAAATTACAAAAAAAAGATGCCTTTGACACTGGGAAGAAGCCAGCAAAGAAATGAAGACGAGAAGAGTCTGCTAGACGTACAGGAAACGTGCAGCTCTGTGGCTCCTGGCCCGCGGTGCCTCCAGGTTCGGGCGTGTTCCCACCTGGCCACCTTCCCGTCTCACAGGCGACGTCAGGAGACCAGCACTCTTACCTGGGAGGCTGCTGGGCGCATCCAGCTCTTCCGGCACCCAGACCTGCTGCTGGTCGTCCCTCTTCCCTCGTTCTCTCTGCGGCTTCCCTCCCTGGGTTTAAACACTGTTCCGGCCGGGAGAGGAGCTGGCGAGGATCCTCCTGGGCGTTCCCCTCTCACTGGCAGGAGCTCAGTGAAGTGCAGCTCATTCTAACAAAGGGGCGGAAAATACTTACCCAGCCACTAAAAATACTGGTTCCACTTAAGCGCTCTCTCTCTCCCTCTCTCCCCCCCCTCTCTCTATATATATATATTTCACACAGACACAGACGACAGTGTGGTGACAGCCAGAGGAAAGGGGGTGGGGGATGGTGGAGGTGGGCAAAGGGGGGGAAATGGGGACTGAAGGGGACCTTGCTTGGGGTGATGGGTGCACGATGCAGTGTGCAGATGATGTTTTATTGAGCTGCACACTTGAAACCTGTATGGTTTTGCAAACCAATGTCACCCCAAGAAGTTCAGTAAGAAATAATAATAAGTAGCTCCAGAATACGGTTATTAAATTAAGAGTTTGCATGGCTCCTGGCCGAGAGCTGGGTCTCAGGGTTTGAGAGTGTGTCTCTAAAGTTTCTCTTTTCCAGGTTTCAGGCACTCACCTGCCTGAACGCAGATCTTCAACATAATGGAAGGAGCCCTTGTGGTCTCAGTTCACTTAGGGGGACACTGAGTGCTGACGGAGGGAAGGAAGAGGGCAGGAGAGGTGGGGGGTGGTCAAGGAGTTGCCCCCAGCATCTGGGAGGGTGAGCCCAGAGCCAGACGGCCTGTATCTGAAGCTCGCGTCTGCTACTTGCAAACAACCTTTGACTTAACCTCTTCGTGCCTCAGTTTACTAATCTTTAAAGACAGCACAGTTATGGTGAGAATAAATGAGTTGATATGTGCAAAGAATTTCGACTAGTCCCAGGGACACAATGGGAAGCCAATAAATGTTAGCTGCTCTGTGTTGCCATTATTATTGTCATCACTTGTTATTCTTCTTGCGTGGCCCACAAAGCTGTCTTTGATAATCTGCACCCCAGCCTGGATGGGTTCACAGTCCTCTGTCCTTCCTTCCTTCCAGCCTCAAATAGTCCTGCCATCTGCCCCAGGATCAGGCCAGCTACACGCAGAGGTGACACTGTGGCCCCAAGCATTCTCTTCTCCCTGGGACCTTTCTTCTCTGCTCTTAAATAGGAAAGTCACCCCACAAGGCTCCTAGAACCCCGCTGTTCCCTCTAGCTGCTCTGCCACTCTTCATTTCCTTTCACTATTTCTCCCCGAATCAGTGGACTTCCCAACTCTCCCCATTACTCCACCTTCCGCGCCCTAACTAGGTGTATAACTAAACCAACACAACAGGCTCGTCAGAGGCCATCTCCCCCCAGCCTCCCCTCCCTCCAGCCCGAATCAGGCCGGGGCAGCCCATGTGACTCTCACAAAGACCCCGCCCCATGCAGTAGCTCAACAAGACAGGCGATGGCTCTCACATAGCAGCAGCAGAAGGCTGTCCAGGCTGCTGGGCGGTGTCGCCATCCACGGCCACCAGTCTCCAGGGCTGTCTCCCAGCCAGTGGGAAGCACGAAGGATGCCCACTCCTTAAAAAACACAAAAACAAAACCTTTCTTATTTTACAATCATTGCAGAGTTGCATAAAAATATTACAAAGAATCCCCATGTAACCTTGGACCACATTCCCCAAACGTTACCATAGGTACAGTATCATTCATTTCTCTCTCTATTTTTTTCCTAAAATATGTGAGAGTAACTTAGAGATAGGCTTTACCTCTAAATCACTTCAGTGTGCAATATTTCCCCCAAAAAGGACATACTCTTACATAACCTCGATACAGCGATCAAAATGAGGAAATTAACCGATATAATAGTGTTGTCTAATTTACAGACTGGATTCAAACTCCGTCACTCATCTCTCTCCTATGACAAAAGAAAGAAAACAGCATTTACTGCTCCGGGATCCGAGTCAGGGCAAGTCAGTGCATCTAGTCGTCCTGCCTCTTGAGTCTCCTATAACCTGGAGACTCTCCAGTCTCTTCTTTGTCTTTCACGACCCTGACATTTTTGGAGGGTGAAGGTCAGTTGTTTTGTAGAATGTCCTCAATTTTTAATTTTCTAACAGCTGACCCCAGGGTTTCTCTTAGGAAGGTAACGCTCTTTGTTTATTAGGTAAATACTTGGGGGTTCTAGGGGCGCCTTATCATGAAAGAAAGAAACGAAGCGAAACTGAAATGAGTGGGAATTGCAGTGGAAGCAGGAAAGATTGGGGAGGTGGGGAGACATGAGGGCTGGGCCTAGGGAGGGGTGGGGCCCATGAGATATTCTTTAGAAGCTGAATCACTTTGAACAAGAGCGTTTGTTGACTGTGGAAGTGTTTGCTTTGCTTTACACACATCTCCCTTCATGGCCCCAAACCTTAGATTTAGTCTCACACACACAGATGCCTTTATTGACTGGTTTGAAAGGGGAGCGAAGGAAATCAAAGGAAAGGAGTTGGGTCATGCACCTGGGTCAGCACTGCACAGAGAGAAGGAAACAGCCATGAGGTGCAAGGCATGTGCAACAGTGTTCAGAATCCAGAGAGTTCCAAGAATGCAGAGCCACCTGTCCGTGGGCCATAAGCCCTTACGCCCTGCCCAGGACAGAATTCACAGAAATCGATGGTGGGATCGGGCTGCGCAGAGGGACGCTTGGGATTTCCCAAGGTTGTGGGATTTCCCAAGGCTGTAGGATGGAGGTTAGAACCATTTTTAATTAACTCTAAGAAAGACGACTTCAGCTGGCACTTGAGTTACAAGACTTGCTCTCGATGCTCACCCTTCATTTCGAGAGCTAATTGGGCTTTCAGTGTGTCTGGGCAGAGGCTCCTTAACTTCAGTAGGAGCTTCTGGAAAAGGCGGACTTTGTTTTCTTTTTTCCCCTCAACACCTCTGGTCTTGTGAGGTACATAACACATTACCTGAAATTCCATCATGACAAATTTATTCCTTAAGATGCCCAAGGACAATTCCCCAAACATATCAGGCCTAACCCATGGGGGCCGGCACTATTTTGTCTGCCTCCCCAATTGCCTTTCCCAAGAGAACCCCAGTTATAGTTAGGCAGCCACTCACCTCCTGAGCTTAGGCCTCAGGAAAGTCTAGGCCCATTTTCTGCCCGAGGAGGTGGGTTCTGACTGATCTAAGCCACCCGGGGTAATCCTCTTGCCCTTGCCACGTTGACCTTGATTCAGACAAAAACATGCAGCTAATGTGGGGTCAGTGAGATGTAAGGAGAGGCTGTTGGCAAGGCTTCAGGGAAAGATTTCTTTACTCAGAAAATAAATAAATGACCCGAAGAAGAAATAGACATTGTCACATCTTTATATAATGCCTGAAACACTGAGCCACCTTGCAAACAAACATAAGGGGTGCTAATGGAAGACAAAGAGAATGGCAGAGCAGGAGAATAGACAGAATCCCAGTTTTTTATGACACTAAGCTGCTGAAGTAACTAGCCCTCAAGCTCTCTTATTTCAGAACTTTCTTGAGTCAGGATTTTGTTTCTTAGAACTGAATGCTTTCTAAGGGGCCCAACATTGTTCAGTTCATTTCTTGGTAGCAAAGTGATTTACTGACATCCTGCTGAGCACAGAGAGAGAGATATGTAGGGAGCCCCAGGAGAAAATAGTCACAGCCAGCCCATGGCAAGCGCAGCTTGGAGACAGGGAAGTCAGTCTCCAGTGCTTTCTGTCCTTTTACCTTCACCATTCACCATTTGTCTTTAGATTGGGACTCCATGGTAGGTTCTACCTGGCCACAGATTCTTTGCAGCACCTCCCCAGAAGAAGTAAAGTTGATTTCCCCACTCCTTGAACTTGACCTACCTTTGTGATTTCCTTTGCCCAATAAAATGTGGCTAAGTGGCATGATTCTGAGCTGGGCCACCAGTGGCCTTGCAGCATCTGCTCTCACCCTCTTAGAATACAAGTGCTTTCTGGATGATGAAAGAGCACAAAGAGAAAGGGGCCTGGCTGTGCTAGCTGAAGCCCCAGACACATGAACGAGCTCACCAATTCGATGTGAGCCACCCCAGCCCAGTCTAGCTCAAACTGCCAACCCACAGAATTATGAGCAAATAAGTAATTGTTTATAGCCACTGTATTTTGGAGAGGTCTACTACGTAACAATGGAAAAGTGATACAGGACCTATACCCAAACTAGAGGAATAATTTAACTTGAAACTAATTTCACCCTATTATTTCATCAAAATAGTGTAACCCATTCCAGAATAACCTGGGGAAGAAACAAAGCTGGTTCAAATGATGGTTCAACCAACATGTTATTCTATCATCTTCTTTTATTGGAGAAAAGTGTAGGAACAAGTATTGCAGAGGACTCCAACTGCAGTCATCTCTGATTTTATTTGTCCTAAGAAATCATCCCAAACCCAAAAGACCAATGTGCTGGCTCTGAGGGAGCCTGAATCCACTGTGTCTGGTTTGGAGACTTGGATCTGGTTTTAGCCTGTTTGGGTCTGTTTGAGCTGCTTGGAAGATAGGTCTTAGTATCTTTAATTAGGATTCTGCTGAACCTAAAGGAACCGAAACCAAACCTAAACAAACCTCCACTCTCAAGACCTTGTCCCAGCTCACTCTCCCACTCACTCAGCCATAAATTATATATATTCTGTACCCACAGGGTCACTTTCCCCTTGTGGGGGGTTTTGAAGTCAAAGCTCTAACAGTGCTTGCAGGGATGTGCCATCTTTGCCTGTAACCGTGTGCGCGCCTGCAAAACAGAAGGCAGAATGGGGCCTGCAGCAAAGGAGAGTGTGTGCGGCTCCCCTCGAGGCAACGGAAGACCTTGGTTCTTTCCCCGTCAATATTGTCTTCTCCTGGGTCGATACTTTTTGATATCCATCTCAGTATTAGTCAATATCTTCTTATTAATCTTTTTTGGCGATATCAGTTGCTAGGAGCCTGAAGTGTGTGGGAGCAGAGGGCTGGGTTTGCAACCAGGGGCCTGGACCCTTGGAGGGGATGGCAGTTTGGTCTTTAGGAGGCTCTTCAAACATCGCTTGCCCATAGATGGACTGTTTTGTAGAGATCGTTCATTATTATTTTCATTATAAAAGTAACATTATTGTAGATTTACTAAAACATACAGAAAAACCTAAAGAAGAAAATGAACATTTCCTGTATTTCCCACAATCAGAGATAACCACTGATTTTTCTTCTGCAAATGTATACATCTATGGAAAGATGTATATATCTGTGCACATGTATTTTTAAAAGATTAAACAACTACGATTATATTATATAGAGATTTTTCTGCACTTTGCTCTAAACTTTATATAGTATTTTTCCCTCATTTTCTTACATGTGTCTTCAAGGATATGCTTTTTAGTGTTGCATAGTGTTCTAGTATGTGCATCTAATTTGTGGGGGAAGGGACGGATTGCAAAGGGACACGAAGGCATTTGGGGAAGTAATGGAAATAAAGGTGCTAGTCTGTCTTTGACTGTGGTGGTTGTCATAGGCCCATACATATTCCTCAAAATTCACTGAGCTGTATACAGTAAAAGGGTAAATTTTAATGTACATAAATTATATCTCAATAAACCTGACTTAAGGGGGTCCTTTAGCTGAAGGACCACCTCATATAAATGACCCAGTGCTGCCCAGATTGTGTCTGCTCTTTAATTCATCAGCCTTTATAGCACGTGGGAATCACCCGGGAGTGTTTAATGAAATAAGATGCCAGGGCTTGGGAAGATGGGAACCAGAGACTGATTTAATTGGCCGTGGGTCAGGCCAAGGCATTATATTTTCTGAAAGCTCCCGTGGTGGCTCTAAAACGCACAGCCAGGGCTGAGAAGCACTGATCTGCACAGTAAGTCACTGGGCCACCGAAGTAGAAGAACATCAAATGGGACTTGTAAATTTCAGGATCATAAAAGAGTTTTATGAATTTTGCAAACTAAGCATTTATTAGTTCATTGATTTTTTTTTTTTGGATTTTTTTTTTTTTGGTCCTATTCCCCCCCAAAGGCCTGAGATAGTCATAAAAATATTTTTATTGCAATATAACTCAAATGCCATAGAACTCATCCTTTTAAAGTGTATAATTTAGGCCCTGGCCAGGTGGCTCAGTCAGCTGGAGCGCCGTCCCCGAAGCCAAAAGGAGTTCAGGTTCCAACCCGGGTCAGGGCGCGTGTGGATCAATGTTTGTCTCTCACATGGATGTTTCTACCTCTCACCCATGTGACTCATGGTGAAACCCTGACTTATTGTAAGCTAATCACAGGAACTGCAGACTCTTTGATTGGATTTAGGAAAGGATACCTGACCCCTTCTGTCAAGTAGGGCTTCTGCGAAGTTTTCCTGTATCAGGAGAGTTGTCCCTTCTCTTTCCAATGGCTGTTGCCATGCATGCCTGGAACACGGCAGGCACCTTATAACCATGAGGGAGCTACACAGGACAAAGGGTGGCAGAGCAGATTAATGGCGGGAATCTGGGGCCTTAATGACATTCTTGAGCCCCAAAATTAACTACCCTTGGGGCTTCTCAATATCTGAGGTAGTTTATTTCTTCATTATTTAAGTCAACTACGTTACTTGTACTCAAGTCATTCTACACAATACGGACCCCTAACTTTTCACAGAAAATGCCCTTCAGGCTACAAAACTTTCAGGGCACTGCACAACCGAACATAATGACCCAGGGACTTGAAATTCTGCAAGGAGTTTCCAAACCCAGGGAAGCTCCCTGAGATCTGCAAGGAGACCTGCCACCTAGGGTGCTGATGTTGGGAAAGTATTGTACAGACGTTGAACTCAGTCACGAACACTGAATCCCTGGCTCTCCAGCGAGGACAACCCAGCTCTACTGCTTTTCTAAAAAAGGGAAAGGAGCTTTGATACATTCATAGCCTCCGAAAATGTTTGGCCGCGAAGGCAGTGCTTTCACACTCTAAGTGGAATACTGAAATCCCCGCATCTTTGGATTGAGCGAGAGCCAGAAGAGGCCATAGATATAGGAACCTCTGACAGTAGTCACCTCCCGGACTGCAGTCACCCTCCCTGTGGCTGAGACCTCCAGCCAGGGCTCTCACCACCCGGGTAGGAAGGAAATTTCAGGTGCATGTTGAAGCCAGCATGCATGGGTTTCCAAGAGCCGATGGTGCGCATCTCTTCCCAGTTCAACATTTAGTGACCTTCCATTGGTAACTTAAGAACCAGCCACCATGAGAGTATTTATACCACGGAAATCAGAAAAGAGTCTTTTCTCTCTGGAGAGCCAGCTCTGAAACGTTACCAGCACACCACTGGAAAGTCTGCCCTGGTCATCCTGGGAATCAGAGGCTCCTTTATGCGACCAAGGTGTCATAACATGTCCCAAACGTCATGACTATAAATCAAAGAGAAGAAAGTCCCCACTGTCCCTCCCTGAAGATGACTAACTGCTGGAAAAAAAAAAATGATAGGAAATCCAATCATTTTCTTTACAAACTGAGTCATAGCCTCCCATCTCAGATGTCCTTCCTAAGGCCAGGCTGTCCAGTGTTTTGTGGGTTTTTTGTTGTTGTTGCTTTAAACCATTTCACTCTCCCTAACAGCCTAACTATCAGCATTTCGGGTTTGGGTTGTTAGTTTTTTAGTTGTTTTCTAAGAGGGTAGGATTACAGTAACGCTGCTGTGTGGTAACCGTTCCACTGCATGTGGGGGCAGAGCCACGGGTAATGATAAGGTCCTATTGTGGAACTGCTGAGGTCACCCATTTGAGGCCAACTGCGGTCTCTGGGAGCTGAGACCCCGACTGGCTCCCCGAGTGACTGAGCGCCAGGGCTCCCACAGGGTCCCCCTGCAGACTGTCCTCCCTCGGGCCAGCTGGGCTTTATGGGCTCTCCTTTCTCTCATCCCCCCTGCCAATTGCAGGTTTGGGAAATGTCAAGGGGGCAAAATTCATTATCAACACAACGTCACCCCCAATGGAGCCCAAAGCTTAAGACAGACCTTTTTGTGAGTTGTGGAATATTTCAGATATACAAAAAGGTTTAGAGGGAAGTATTTTCAGCACTCTTGTCTCTCTACCCAGCTTAGGAAATGAAATACTATAAATACTGTTAAAGTCTCTGCACTTGTCTCTGATCATGTTCCCCTCCCTCCAAGAGAAAAACACTTTCCTGAACCTGGGACTAACATTGCTGTGTGTGATTTTTATTGCTGGTTCTGATTTTTATTTCCCTAAATACTAATAAGATTGAGTATCTTTTCATATGTTATTTTGGTTTCTCTTTCTGGGAACTGTCCTGGATTGTTTGTATTTTTCTTAACAATTAATAGCTCTTGTATCCTGTTTTCTAATTCCTTTGTCTGCATTACTATAGAACTCACATATTCTTCTTGTTTGTGTTTCTCTAGTGACTTCCTGGTATTTTGATATACAGAAGCTTTACATTTTAATTTGGTCAAAATTATCAGGTTTTCCCATTATGATTTATTCTTTTTATGACTTGTTTAAGAACTATTTTCCTATCCTGAGGTCAAAAAGATAGTTGCCTATGTTTTCCTATAAATGTTTATTAAAGTTTTGCTTTCACACATTTAGGTTGATAATATACCTGGAATTTATTTTCGTCCAGGGTATAAAGAAAGCATCCAGTTTCATTTTGTTTTCTATATAGATACCTAACTGTGTAGCACCATTTCCCGAATAGGCCGCATTTGCCCCTCTCCTATGCCGTGTCGGCCCTTATTTATCAAGTTTCCATCTCTGGGTGGGTCTGCATCTGGACTGCCTACTGTGTTCCCTTCATCTATGTGTTCGTCCCTATACTGACACACTCTGCCTGATTATAGCCTTACAGTGAGTTTTCATATCCAGTCAGGCTTACCTGCCATCTCATTCCTTTCTTCAAAAGAATTCCAGTCTGTACCTGACCTTTGTTCTTTCACATAAACTTAGATTCAGATCATCAAGGTCCATGGAAGGCCTTGCTGGAACTTGACTGGGGTGGCCCTCAATTTGCAGATTAATTTGGGGAATATTATGGGCTGAATAGTGTCCCTCCAAGATTTATATATTGAAGTGTTTACGCCCAATACCTCAGAATGTCAGTGTATTTGGAGATGGGATTTTTAAAGAGGTAACTAAGGGTAAATGAGGTCACAGGGTGAGCCCTAGTCCAGTCTGGCTGGTGAGTTTATAAGAAGAAGAAACAACACAACACGGAGACACGCGCGACTATATGGAGACACGGGGAGAAGACGGCCATCTGCCAGCCAAGGAGAGGAACCTCAGGAGAAGCCAGCCCTGCCCACACCTCGGTCTCAGACTTGCAGCCTCCAGAACTGTGAGAAAATTAATTTTCTGTTGTTTAAACCACAGATCTACGGTCTTCTTCTATAGCAGCCCTAGTAAACTAATACAGAGAACACCGATACAGTCACAACACTGGGGTTTTCCTGTCTACAAACACAGGCTACCTCTCCATGTACAGAGATCTTCTGTCAACAAAGTTTGGCGTCTCCATAGGGATCTTACATAGCTGTTGTTAGATTTACTCTAAGGTACTTTATTTTTTTTTTATTCTCATATGCATTCCAATAACTTCTGTAGATTTTCACAAGCTTCTGTATAAATAGTTACATCATCTAAATAATGACAGTCTAACTTCCTTCTTTCCGTCTTTATAATCTTTGACATAATTGGCTGGAAACGCTGAAAGCCGGCACCCTTGTGTTGATCTTGATGTTCAAGGGCAAGCTTCTACAGTGCCAAGGACATACATTTTTCTGAAGGGGCTGCAACGTGCCATCTCCAGCCCACACTCTCTCAGGCTCCTTCTCTCCCCTCTCCCTCCATGACAATCTATCTGTTTTGAGCCTCATGTCTTGAAAATAAAGTGAGTTAATGTAGCGATTCACCCTAAATGCTAATGTCTGATCACTGATCAGATGGCACAGTCACATTTTGGGACAAAAGTCTAGGCCGAAGGAATAAATGTGACTGTTGGGGCTTGAGAGCTAACATGTGTTCAGATCCCAACATCGCAGGCCACTGTACAGCGCCCTCTAGAAAATGCCTCTTCTCTGGCACTTGCTACCTAGGTGTTCAGGTCCGACTAGCTCTGATGGAACCAGGAGAAATTCCAAAGGATGGGGACTTGGTATGTCCCCTTCGTTTAATCAACCCAGGTTCACACCCATTACTCATATGACTCACTCACTCACATGGCCTTAGGAAGGTGTTTTCCTCTCCTGCCTCAGTTGCCTGGCCTGTCCATTGGGACCACAGAAGCACCTACCCATGAACGAGTTTAAATGAATCATTACTATAACTCAATGAGAACAGTGCCTGGCACATCGTAAGCACCCAATAAACATTAACCAAGCCCATGGGGTGGCCACCTTTGCACTGCGCTTCAGTTACTTTGTGGGTTTTTACATTTCTTTTCTTTTTCCTTAAAATCTCAAAATATGGCATTTAACTGTTACCCTATCCTGTATGTTCTGCCCTGCGGCCTGGCATAAGAATACCACTCGAGTTCATTTGTAGAAGTTCTCCCAACCACATTACTACTCTCCATGCCTTTTATCTGGTACTTAGGGGTGGATGCCACTGGCTCCCAGGCCAGCCTTTCACAGTGAATGAAATGCTGAGCGAGAAGCAAGCAACCCTGAAAGGCTCGAGCTGAACCCGACCACTGGGATGCTGGGGGAGCCCCAGGCAGGGCCCGCTCTGCAGCCCCATCTCTTAGAC
Source organism: Miniopterus schreibersii (assembly GCF_964146895.1). Taxonomy (NCBI): domain Eukaryota; kingdom Metazoa; phylum Chordata; class Mammalia; order Chiroptera; family Miniopteridae; genus Miniopterus; species Miniopterus schreibersii. The sequence goes on along the minus strand of NC_138119.1, from coordinate 17,362,789 downwards.
AGCCTCGTGTTTCCCTGGGGGCTTAGGAGGCCCGGTGAGCCTCATGACATCCGTGCTAGAATCACAGGGAGTGGGGGTGGGAGTGGTGAATGACTGTCCCCATTCCTTTCCAGGAATGCCCACCAAGCAGGAGACTGTTAGGCTGTGATCTCTGGGAGAACAGAGAGCTCGCGCCTGTTCAACCTGTAATTCCAACACCCAGAACATGCCTGCTATGTACTAGGCGCTGAGCAAATAGACACGAGTTTATTTTCATTTTCCCCACACCCAACCCCAGTAAGGCCTAACGCAGGCTCCGGACACACGATAGACGGTAAATGACCGTTAGTGCGTGCGCTGAGTGATGGCAGTTAGTGCTGCGGAATCAGTGTGAGCCTCTGCGAGCTGAGGAGCCCCCAGGTGTTCACCTGTAATGCTCTGGCTAAGTCTGTGTAGGTGGCTTCACGATTAGTGGGGACGACAAATGTGTATGTGCCGCCTGCGCCTCGCTGAGCCTCCCAGCCCTGCAGGGGACTGAGAAACACTGGGTCAGGGGTCCGAAGTCTCGATCCACACAGTCAAGATTTGCAGATAAGAGATAGAGAGTGGCCTGTTAAGAACATATTTCTCATCAACAATTATGTCCTCTAACCCAAGCCACCACTGACTTGAATGCCCTGGATTTCAAACCCAGAATTTCAAAGGCCATCCTTATTTGTCCTTGATTCTTACAGCCATCCCCTTAGCAATGACAGAGGGCAACTAAACATTCCCCAGGAATCCTGTTGGTCTAGCCAACTCCAAAACCAACAGCAGCTCGGCCCCCAGCCTCTGTGATGAGCCTGGGCGCCACAGGAACCACGTGTTGGTTTATGTTCCAGAAGGAGCCGTCAGACAAGGGCAGGAGCGTGTCTGTCCCTTCCCACCACAATGTTCCAAGAGAAGAAAATGTCCTGAGGCAAGGGGACACCAGGCACCCTGACTCCTAAGTCCCGGCAACTTCACTTTCTACCATTCCACTGGAGAGGTTTAAAGCTAAGCCTCAGAAATAATTACGAATGAGGGATCTGCCTAAACATCACCACAAAAGGAGGTGAAGATGAGTTGGGTCTTTGCAGAAGGTGCGGGGCACATGGCGAGTATGTGAACCTGAGTGTCCAGGGAGGCACCTCGGTGATGCCTTGGTGGGTGGCTTGTACTGGGGAGTGTGCATGTCACAGGAGGATGTGTCTGTCTGTGTGGGCTGGAAAGATAAGTGGCAATTCAGACCGATGGAAAGAGTACCAAAGGTGGCTGGTAGCAGGCAGTGTCTTTAAAATGTCGGCATGAGACTGCGCTCGGCATAAACACTGCAGACAGACGCTATGCAGTTGCTTTCAGAAAGTTCTAAGGGTCCAGCCACTGAGAAAAGCAAGAAGCTGCAGAAGCTCTGATGGGAGAGGAGTTGGACAAGTCTGCGGCCCTCAGGGGATGGGCTGGCCCTGATGTATTAATCCAAATAATATCAGCAGCAAGGATGAGTCGGTGCCCATCCTCTCCGATTCTTCCCTGGTATTAAAATCAACATGAATCAAAACCCAACCCCTCACTGCAGAGGGGTGAGTGATTACTGAGGCAGAGTGGAGACAGAGAATCCTATAAAAGGCCTCGGTGGTGGCTGTGGATATCCCGCACCATCGAATGTCTTCTGCACTGAAGTACCCACATGTGCGGGCCTGTTCTTGTCTCCGTTACATCAGCTTTCCTGCTGGGTCATCCTTCCCTTCATTGCTGCAATGTTCCTCCTCTGCCAGAGGCAGACCCTGTGGTTACTGAAGGCATGTGGCTGAGGTTTCTTACAGGATGCCAGGACAAAGCAGAGTGGAAGACACTTGGCCTGAAGTCAGACCTTAAGGACAGACTTCCCATGTAGGAGAGGACACGTCTAACCTCAACTTTGCTGATGACCATCATCGGTCAGGTATTGCCCAACATAACTGAACTCCATTCATTCAGATGTTTATCGAATTATATGCTAGGGACTGTCCCATGAGATGGCAGATGGAGATGAAGAGTTGAACAAAATAGACCATCACCATCATCATCGTCACTGCCTTTTTCATCAGGGTTTGAAATTTAGGAAGTGGAAAACTAGGAAGTGGAGAAAGAAAGAGGGGAGATGGTGTGAAAGAAAGAAGCTGCTTTCCTACCAACTGCTTATACCCCCAAGTGAAAACCCATTGAGGACACTGCAAAAGAAGACAGTGTGACCTCATCGCTGAAACCACAGGAAACATTATGTTTCAGGCAGGGTCTCGGCAGCTGGAAGAGTGCCTTGGGGGCACTGAGTCATTCCGACCACAAAGCAAGTACAGGCTTCCCCGTGGTGAGAGGAGAGAAAGGCCCCCACAGGACCGCAGAGGCGAAGATAACAAGCGACTCAACTTGACAATCAGGAGGACCCTGGCCTGGAGCGTGGAGGTGGGGGGTGGGGGGACAGCGCTGTTTCTCCTAGACCTCTGCTGAGGCAGGACGTCTGGAGTCCACCAAGGCCAGGTAGCCCTGGGCTCCTTGTCTCTCAGGGAGCCGGCCAGGCTCTCCTGGGCATTCAGAGGCTAACAGTGACCGCATCTGCCTGAGTTTCAGCTAGGTGAATAAGCACTGCCATCGTCGCCTAAGATTTGTTGGTCTGGCTCGTGCAGGTCAGCAGGCTTGATCCTAAAAGCCTCCTCACTATCTTCACAGGCATCACTTTCTTACCAAAGGGACAAGACACATACTTTATGCTACCACTGCCACCTTGTGTCCCACTCGTGCACAGCACAGCACTCCAAAGGAAAACCGATACGGAAAAAGCAAAGGCACGAGAACTGGCAAGGATGGATATCTCCACCTGTATCTAACTCTATAGTCTCCAACTGAATATAAGCACCAGAAGGGCAAGGATTTCTTTCTGTTACCTCACCTCACACACACATATACAGTGGTATACAACAGGCACTTAAAATGAATTTGTTGATCAAATAAATGAATGTATAATGATGGTTCTCCTGATGGTAGAATTCCAGGCCAGTAAGGCCAACAGCCTTCCCCACATTCTGGCAAGTGGCGAGGGATAACTGCAGACTCCTCGGGAGAATACAAGATAAAGTGAGCCTTCTTTTGGCCTTGCCAAGCTTCCCACACTAACAGAGGAGGGTGCACTGGGGGGAAAATCTTAGGCTGTTTTACAAAACCAACACAATTAATTAAAGATGACCCTGGAGCCTGGCCAGAGTGGCTCAGTTGGTTGAGTGTCGGCCTGTGCACCAAAGGGTTGCCGGTTCAATTCCCGGGCCGCGCACATGCCTGGGTTGCATGTTTGATTCCTGATCAGGGCGAGTATGGAAGGCTAATGACAGATGTTTCTCTCTCTCTCTCTCTCTCTCTCTCTCTCTCTAAGCATGTCCTCAGGTGAGGATGGGGGGGGGGGGCGGAGAAGGCCCTGGAGTCTTATCTCACTATCTTTGAGCTTCCTATCTTACCAGCCATTACGTTGCCCAATAAGATACCAACGCTGTTTAAGATACTATACACACGTTCATAGCGGCATCGTTCGCAATGCCCAAAAGGCAGAAGCAAAGCAGGTGCCCGCCTGCGGGTGCATGGATGAACAAAACGGGGCAAGTCCACACAAGGGCACACTTATTCAGACGTAAGGAGTGAAGCACTGACACATGCTGCCACGTGCAGGAATCTCCAAGACACGTTAAGTGAAAGAGCCAGTCACCAAAGGACAAGCGCATGGTTCCACCTACAGGAGCTGCACAGAGGCTCCAAGCCACAGACACAAAGCGGACGGGCGGCTGCCCGGGGCTGGGGTGCAGGGCGCGGGGAGTTGCTGTCTAAGGGGCGCAGTTGCCGACTGGGAAGGTTAAACGTTCTGGCGATGGAGGGTGGTTAAGACTGTACAACCACCACGGGAATGTGCTGAATACCGCTGAACTGTGCACTAAAAATGAACAGATGACCTGAAAGTTCCCTGCGCTACAGACTGAAGTCAGCGGTCCCTAAACGGCAATGCTCCCCTTCAATACGGAATGCGCGTGCGCGCGTGCACCTGGCCATGAATGGGAACTAGGGCACTGCCATCTTCACCATGACCGTTACCACCATGATGACGACGACGGCAGCTTCGGGGGGCAGGTCAAACGGGAGGAAAGGGAGCGACGCGCGAGGAGCGCCAGGCTGGCCCCTCGGTTCCGAAGCCGCGCGCCCGAGTTGGCAGTTCGCGCGAGTCCCGCGAACGACCGCGAGAAGGCTGTTTCAACGAGCCCCTCCTTCCCGGTGCCTGAGGGCCCGCCCCCGCCACGCCCCCTGCGGCCCAGGCCCCGCCCTTCAGGGGGTAGGGGCTCGGCTGTGTCAATAAAGTTGCAGCGGTTTGACTTTGCGGCGGACAACATGGCGGCCTCCATGCTGGCTCGGCTGCTGCGAACCGCCCGGCAGGTCAGGCCCGCGCCGTATTCCCCACCCCGCCCTCTCCCTCCGGAACCCCTAAACCCGCGGGCACCCCGCTACTCTGCCACCTGTAGAGCCCAGTGCGGACCCCTCGCAGGGGAGGCCTGGGCCGATGTAAATTCGGTATCCGTACACGAGAAGCTGACTAGCATTGAAAGCTCCGGCGTGGCTCCGATTTATAAGGAAGCGAGTGCGGGTGGGAAAGAGAGGGCGTCAGAGGAGGGAGGCCCCGGGGACTCCATCGTTAGGAGATGAGCCCGGCGAAGGAGACTCGAAAGGGGCTCAGCGAGGGAGGAGGGAGGCCGGGAGCGTGGCGGCCGGGCAGCGGAGGTGACGCGCTCTCGGAGCGGGGCCGGGTAACCCGCTCGGAGCTGACGGCCCGTTGGGAGGGCTGAGCGCGGGCTGTTGGGGTTCGCCTGGCGGAGGCTGTGGGGACAAAGAAACTGGACACTACTAGGAGGACACACAAGCCTTTGAAGATACTTTCCTGCAAAGTGGGGCAGAAAAATTAGTAGCCGGAGGAGTGGTGAGTTAAGGGTGGGTGTTTTGTGTGTGTGTGTTTGACATGGCAGAAGTAACTGCGTGTTTTTGTGGTAAAGGGAGAGATTCTGTAGATGGGCAGAAGAAATGGAGAGGGAGAAATCGCTGGGCTGCACGTACCCCGGGGTGGGCAAGAGGTGACGGTCTCATGAGGTTCGATTGTTTGGTCTTAGGAGCAGGGACCGTTCATCTGTAGTAACCTTATTTAATAGAAATATAATGCCAACCACATACGCAACTTAAAATTTTCTAGTAGCACCTGTAGAACGTTTTTAAAAGATGAAGTTAATTTTTCTCCCCCAGTCGTGGGAGAAAAAAGAGCTACAGGGGAAGCCTTCAGAAGGGAGTCAAGATTCAGCTAGAGCAAACATCTGAAGTTGTTGAGAGAAGAAACTGAGGATTTAGATTTTGATGGTGGTGAGTTGAAGAGAGCCCAGTGGAAGAGTTTTAGGAGGTGAAGAGGAGTGAGGCAGAGGGGCAGGATAGGATGTGTACAGAACAGAAAAAAGGCAACCTTAATATATAAAGCAATGTTATAAACTGATAAAAATATATATATATAATAGAAATATGGGCAAAGAATATAAAACATTCACAGAAGAAATAATATAAACCAATACATTTTTTTAAAGTGTTTAGTTTTAAAAGTGTATTACTTTTATAGTCAGGAAAAAGTTATATAAAGAATGAAAGATTTAAAAAAAAAAAAATACAGGATGTCCAAAAAAATGTATACACACACTATGAAAACTTATAAAGGCAGTGTGAATTAAAATGCATTTAATTTTCAAAATTGAGCTATCAGCTGTTAAAGTGTGTTTTGGGGGACACCCTGTGGAAACCTGTTAGGAAATGATAGAGAGGTAGTTGGTTAGAAATAGTTCGAAAAAGAATTGGAGGAAAAAAATGTTTTACCTTCCAATACTCATTTTTGGCATTGTATTACCACCATTTTGGCCTAATGTACATCCATAAAAAGTATTTATTCTGAATTAAGTCTGTTATTTAAAATTACTAAAGTGATTCAAAAATACTAAAAAAAATAGTTGGTCAGAAGTAGTGACTGAGTACTGCAGGATGGGGACACTGGGACTGACTATCTTTCACTTGTTCCTTGTCTCTTTTAGATGGTTCCTTCGTCAGCTTCAGGTCAAGTTCGAGGTTACTACGTAGACTGGAAAATGTTGCGTGATGTGAAAAGACGAAAAATGGCTTATGAATATGCAGATGAGAGGCTACGGATTAATTCGATCAGGAAGAATACCATTTTGCCAAAATACCTTCAGGTTAGCTAATTGAGTCCTTGTCCACCCAAGATCATTAAATCAGATCACTTTTGATATTATTTGTTGTGACTATCAAAATAATTTCTAGAGACTATGATCAAATGCTCTCAGTCAACACAAATGAGTACTCTTGAAACTGATTTTGGTGAGTTTCAGATTAAAGAGAATTAGTCATTCCTAGCTACTAAATGTTTAACCATTTCATTAGGTGATCCTTAGAAAGTACTGGGGCATGGTAACCACACAGAAATTGGGCAGCTGTTTGACCTCAGGTCTCTCCCCCACTTCGTCCCAATGCCTGAGCTTTGCTGATGTATGGGGCTGTGTTCTTCACCCAGGGCCATTCCTAGCCTACCTGTCTGAACTCCTTTTCCCACCTCTGTGTGCTGAAGTGGCCTTCCAGTTAGGTTTACTTTCTTATCAGACTCCTTAACTTGTTTGGTTTCCTAAAGCATAAGGTCCTGCACCTAACTGGTAACATAGAATACCTGCATTCAAGGGTTACCTCAGGGAGTATAACTCAGACTCAGGGCCACTCAACTTATCAAAAGCTCAGAGTAAAAATAAAATTCATTTGTAGAAGTTGGCAGAATATATAGGCCATTCATTACCATAGATTCTTTTAAATCTTGTCTAGACTAAGCCAGATAAACAGAAAACTGAGTGTCCTGGACCACTCCATTACAGCTTTTACCACAGTAGCATTAAGGTACTTGCCTTTATTTAGGGAGTAACAAGAAGTGGCCCTCAGCTCAGGATGTTATGGAGGACATTATTTATGAAGAATCCTTGGAGAAACGTCTCTGGTATGAGAAGCAGCAATAGCTATGGAAAGACTCTATGAATTGTGAGGACTGATTGTGGCTCTGTGTTGCCTGCCAAGTAGCTTCCAAGTCAATATTTACATCCCAGTTCTAACCAAGTTACAGGCTTTCACAGCACATACCTGTCTCATTTTCCCTATTTTCCTCATTATAAACAAGGAGAGGTGGGGGGGTATACATATTATGTACATACATAAATAAGTAATCTGTAGCTATTCTTCAAGGTCTGCCTCCATGAAACTTTACTTCAGTCTTCCAATTTGGTCATTTCTCTCCTCTCCAGTTCTTCCTGTAGCACTTACTATCTACCATTCATTGACCTAATTGTGTTGTTTTATATAATTCTCTAAGTATTTCATAATAGCAACACATGTATAAGCTTTTGGAGATCAGGAACTATTCTTAATGCTTAAGAGTTTATGTTAATTTAGTGGCTTTCATGTGCATTTTCTCATTTATGTACTTTTAATATGTTGAAGGAATTATTTTGCTTCTGCCACAGTCTAGCACTGGGTCAGTCATCCTTGTCAGAAATTGAATATAATAGACAGGCACACACACACTTTTAAGCACATACATAAGAATACATTTCAACTGACAAACCGTAGTGCAAGCTACTGCAGTAATCTGTTTTTCTCCTCTCAACCACTTTTGCCCTTCCCAGACTCACTCCCTACATTGCAGATGATCTTTTAAATACGTAAATCTCATCTGATCATTCACCTTTGCTTCTCCATCAGTCAGAACCTTTACCACAGATGACATGGCTCTTTGGGATCCTACCCTTCCTCCCTTCCCAGCCTCATCTCAGCCAATATCTGTTCCTACTTCTTCCTCAGCCCAGAAGTTTCATACTTTCATGACTCAAAAATCATATGGGAAATAACCTAACTTTATACCTCAAGGAACTAGAAAAAGAAGAGCAAATTAAGCCCAGAGTGAGCAGAAGAAAGGAAATAACAAAAATAAGAGTAGAAATAATGAAATAGAGACCAGACAAACACTAAAGATCCATGTAACTATGAGCTGGTGTTTTGAAAAGATAAACAAAATTGACAAACCTTTAGCTAGACTAAGAAAGTAAAAAAGAGAATACTCAGATAAAATCAGAAATGAAAGAGGAAACATTGCAACTGGTCCCACAGAAATACAAGATCATGAGAGAGTGATTTAAACAATTATATGCTAACAAATTGGATAACCTAGGAGAAATGAATAAACTCCTAGAAACATAACCTACCAAACACTTAAAGAAGAATTAACACCAAACCTTCTCAGACTCTTCCAAAATATTGAAAAGGAGGGAACACACCCACATCTATTTTATGAGGCAGGAATTACCCTGATAGTAGATCCAGATAACGACACTACAAGAAGAGAAGACTACAGGCTCATATCCCTGATGATTATAGATGCAAAAGTTCTCAACAAAATATTAGCAAAACAAATTCAATAGCATAGTAAAAGAATCATACACCATGATCAAGTGAGATTTGTGCCTGGTATGCAAGGACTGTTCAACATGCAAAGAAATAAATGTGATATACCACAGTTATACACAGAATGAAAGATTAAGATTATATGATCTCAATGGATGCAGAAAAAGCGTTCTACAAAATTCAGCATCCTTTCATGATAAAAACTCACCAACTTAGGTATAGAAGGAACATACCTCAGCATAAGCAGCCCACAGCTAATATACTCAACAGTGAAAGGTTGGAAGCTTTTCCTCCAAGATCAGGATGCCCCTTCTTAACACTCCTATTCAACATAGTACTGGAAGTCCTGGCCCAGAAATCAGGCAAGATAAAGAAGAAAAATGCATATAAATTGAAAGGAAGAAGTAAAATTATCTTTCTTTGTAGAATATACGATCTTATATACAGAAAATCCTGAACAGTTCACCAAAAAACTGTTTGAACTAATCAATGAATTCAGTAAAGTTTCAGGATACAAAATCAGCATAAAGAATTCAGATGCACCCTGGTCTGGTAGCTCAGTTGGGTTAGGGCATCATCCCAAAATGCCAAGGTTGCAGTCAGGGCACATACAAGAACCAACCAATGAATGCATAAATAAACGGAACAACAAACTGAAGTTTGTCTTTTCCCCTTCCTCCCTCTCTCAAAAAAAAAAAAAAAATTTAGATGTATTATGTACTTGAAAGTTACTGAAAGAATAAATTTTAAATGTTCTCACCATTAAAAAAAAGGTAATCCTGTGAGGTGATGGAGGTGTTAACTAACCTTATTGTGGTAATTATTTCACAATATATACATGTATTAAGTCGTCATACTGTACACCTTAAACTTACACAATGTTATATGTCAATTACATCTCAATAAAGCTGGGGCAAAATCATACGGGGAGATAACAAACACATTCACACATTTCCCAGATGACTTAAACAAGAATGTACATAGCAGCATGTATCTATGTTAAGTTTCAATTACATTTAAAAAAAATCATATTGGGAGCATGTCAAACGTCTCTGTCATTTTTCTGGTCTGTTGTTTCTACTTAGAGGCTGAGGTTCCCTACTGTTTGCAGGGTTCTTTGGCCAAACTCTGGCCACATTAGTGAATCTAGCCTACTGTTTTCTTCCTCCAAGCATTGGCTTCAGAACATCTGTAACAAGTGTTTTTACTTCCCTTAGGAAGTGGCTGATGAAGAAATTGCTGCCCTTCCCCGGGATAGCTGCCCTGTTAGAATCAGAAATCGTTGTGTTTTGACATCCCGTCCACGTGGTGTGAAACGACGCTGGCGGCTTAGTCGGATCGTCTTCCGTCACTTAGCCGACCATGGGCAGATGTCTGGGATCCAGCGAGCAATATGGTAATCAGCTTCAGAACCAACTGAGTTCGCAGGGAAACTGGTTCTGATAAGATGACACTTTTCTAATAGTCAAGAACCTAGTTTTAATAGGTGTCCAGTATAGGAGTCTAGTCTACCTGATGTCTAGTTAAATTACTTTTAAATTTTCAATGAAGAAATCTGGATGTTTCATTCTTTCAGTGAATTCTTTCCTGTTGGACAAAATTAAACATAACTGTTCCCAAGCATGGTGCAGAGTAATAAAAAAGTATTTTCTGTGAAAACATGCTCTGAATGCTTGCCTTTTCCTTCAAATTTAATAGTCTAGCAACAAAAAAGCATTCCTGTATTTAAGGGCATTTTCTCAAAAAGCAGTATTTATCTTATAGTTAATCCAATTCATTGATAGCTAGTTCATCTATGGCAATCTGTAACGTTGGGCTGGCTTCCTGACCTGCACGTTTCGCTGTTCTGTTAGTTCTTTGTTAAGAAAAACAGTATGTTGGAAGGTAGAGCTGATGTGTCAGTTATCTAATGCTCAATTTCTTTGTATGATGACTGAACAAACAGCAGAACCACTAAGTGTTTTCTTGTTTCATCTTCAAGGGCCCTTAGAACAAAGCCCCTGAATATCTATCCAAAGACGGAAAGTTTTGCCCTAACCCATTTTGTTCAGTGGTTAGAGCATCGGCCCACAGACTGAAGGGTGTTGGGTTTGATTCCAGTCAAGGGCACACACCTCGATTGCAGGCTCAATCCCCGGCCCCAGTCAGGGCATATGTGGGAGGCAACCAGTCGATGTCTCTCTCTCACATCGATGTTTGTCTCTCCCCCTTCCACTCTCTGAAAAGCAATGGAAAAAATATCCTCAGGTGAGGATTTAAAAAAAAAAAAAAGGAAAAGTTTTGTGTAGTATATATTCTCTATATTCATGTTTATCTCACCTGAAGGAAAAATGAGTAAAAGCAGCAAAAGGTTATCTCGTGCGGTCACAGTGTGACCAGCCCGTGATGAAAACGTGCATTGTAGTATGGCAGCACCTACTTGTGGGGAGCCGGCTGGCTGCCCCTCATGAATAGTCTCCCTGGCAGGGTGCTGCCCTGGAGTCTCTCCAGGGGCTCGCCGACCCTAGCGTCGCCTTAGAGAGAAATCTCTGGCACGTTGACCCGCAGGGTGGGTCGGTTGAGCTAGCACCTCTACCCCCTGTAGCGTAGTTTAAAGATTTACCATTGCTTTCAGGAAATGGAAGCCTTGCATAAGAGATTTATGGTTGCACCTGGAGACATCCAGTTTCGATAAACAGGTGCGGATATGCGGGAATTTGAATATGTAAAGGTCACTGCTTTGGGGCATTGTTTCTCTGCTTGGGGTATTGTTTGGTTGCACTATAAAAGGCTTGTAATCAATAAACTCGGGGCCTCAGCCTGACTCAGCTTAACTTAGCTCTGCCTTGGTTGTGGCCCTCCCGATCCCATCCTTTTGTCTTTTTCTTTCTTTTCTAATCCTCACCCCCTCAATCAGGTCCTTGTTCGCCTGCCGGCTGGCTCCGGCACCTACTTAACATCCGGACAGTATTCCTGGAGCTGACACCTGCACTTACATCAGGAGGCCAGGGATGACACTCTTTGCAGAGTGGAAGCAAAGGCATAGAGGCATCAAAGAGTGAAACTAGTCACTTCAATGTATCCAATACAAAGTGCAGGACAAGGGTCACACCACAGAAGATGTCATATGACAAGGAGTTAAGACTTAAATACCAGCTATTGGAGTTCTAAGCATCATCACCAGCTTGCTCTACAGAGCTGTGGTAGATGGCCATGAGAGGAAAAGGCTACATACAGGGTAACAGTTCCAGACGGTGTCTTAATTGTTCAGGTAGATGAGGGCCTGAACTGAAGTAGTGATATTAGCAAAGGAGATGACAGGACAGATTTAAGTATTATTTAGGAAAGAAAATTGGGCAAGACTAAGAGACTGCTTATAACTAAGAGGTAAAAAGGCTTTCTGGGTTTGTGGTAAGGGTGACTACATAGATGGTAGAAAGCAACTCCCAGATAGAAGATATGGGGGGAAAAGAATGGGTTTAGGGAAATGATCTCTAAGTTCCAGTTTCAGTCATGCAGTGTTTGAGAGGCCTGGGCCATCCTGAAGAAGTCTACTGTGCAGCTGGATAGCAGAGTCTGGAACGTGGCGGAAGTGAAGTTATATGAGGGAACTGTCATGATATACCTCGAATTCATATTTCCTAAATTTATCTTACAATTTACAAACTGGAATGCTGTAGCTAATCCCAACTAGAAACTAGTGTTAATCAAATTATAACTAGAACATCACATTTGCTGATCTCTGGCTTTCACTGATGACACCCCCAACCTTTTTTGTTTGAGTCAGGATTCAAGTGCGATCCTTATTTGGTTGCTAGGTCTCTTTTCTCCATGCTTTTCATTTGTTGGAGGAGCCAGGTTGTATGTCCTGTGGTGTGTTCAACATTTGGCTGTTTGCTTCTTTATGTGTCCTTTAACTTATCCCTCTGTCCCTATCAACTGGATGTTATATCCAAAGGCTTACTAGACACAGGTCCAATATTTAGAAGTGAATTTTTGTAAGTGTGCTGTGTACTCTGTCACATCACATCAGAAGGTACATATCTGGTTGTCCAACGTCTAGTGATGATTGATCAGGGGGCTCATTCTGACCCCTACATTTAAAGTTCATCATTTATTAACCTGTCGTCTATCACTAAGGATTCCAATGGTGATACTCTAAATGCCATTATTTTTTCTGCATTACCTGGAATTTGTCTGTAAGGAACTTTCCCCTATCAACAAGTTATTACTCAAAATACATTTCTTACAATAAAGACCTGATAAATGCATGATTTTCTATCAGTCTTCAGAGTAAATGAATTGGTGCTCTAGCAACTTCCAAAGGTAACAAATAATTTTTCACTATCCCAAACTTGTAGATTTTCTGTTTCAATCCACCCCAGACATTATTTTGAGGCTCAAATTAATCCTCCCACTGTACTTTATCCTGTTGACTTGATACAGGATACATGACCTTTCCTCACTTTCTGGCGTAAGATAACCCAGGCTTACCTTTATATTTCCTGCCTCAGACATTTTTTTCAAGAGTCCCTGGTCTTGTTAGTACGAAATGGTGCGGAAAGACCACATCTGAGCACTCAGGGTGCTGCTGACTACTACTGAATTCTGAATTGTCACTGCTGTAAGCTTTTAGGCCCTTTTGATGGGACGGGCAAAAAAATGGGTATTTTTTTCAAGATAAAAATATAAAGTTTATATTGATTTTATACATGTAAACATCTTAGCTCCTAATGACATCAATCTAATTTCAGTATCTCACTAGCGACGGACAAAATACCATGCTTTAAAGTCACTTGAAAGCAACGTGCATTGATAACAACTTGCTGAGTATTAGGTGTTTTGTTATAAATTTCAGGGTTATTTTTTATTTAGCCTTTAAATTGTAGATGGTTCTAATGTCAAAAGGTACATTCACAGAAATACTGCTTCCATTCTACCTCTCCTTTCCCATTGCTAACCATTTTTATTAATTTGGGCTTACTCTTCCAGTTTCTTTATGAAATTCACATTTCCACCCATTCTAACACTAAGGCAGTTAAGTATACCAGAAACAGCATTCTGCACTTTGCTATTCCACTTCCTGTATCCTGGTGATCATTCAATACACCAGTGTACAGAAATAATCAACTTTTTGTGTGACTCTTAAGTACTCCCCATGTGGATGTACCATAGTTTATTCAGCTAGTCCTCTATTAAATGACATTTGGGTGTTTCCAATCTTTTGCACATATCATTCCAAATTTTGGCCAGTTACCTTTGGGGAAAGAGCCTAGAATTGAGTCAGATGATAAATGCACATGTAACTGGTAGATTACAAACTGCCCTTCTACACAAGTTTTAACCTTCCCATTCTTTTGATTCCATTCCCATATATGAATTTCTCCATACCCTCAACAGTATGCTAAACTTTGGGTTTTCCCAATGAAAGGTAAAAAGGGCTTTTTAATTTATCTTCTAAACAAGGTGGGCATCTTTTCATGTTAAAGTTTACTTGCATTTTTTTCTGTGAACAACTTGTTCTTAATTTTGGCATCTTCTTGACGTGTCATGTTTTTATTATTGTAGGATTTATTTTTTGGCCATGTAAACATTTATGATGTAGTTAAAAATTAACCAGTATTTAAGCCCTACTACCAGATTTTAAGTCACATAGTGCAGGCTTCCCTCACTCTTCAATAATGGAGTTCTATCCATGTCTTCTAGTACTCACATGGATTCATTTTTGTATTTAAATCTTTCAGCTATTTGGAATCTATACATACGGGTTATTTTTGGTTTATCTCAGTTAAGCCCATCTCTTCCCCGTTTTGAAATGCTATTATAGGCATACCTTGGAGATATTGCAGGTTTGGTTCCAGACCACCGAAATAAAGTATCGCAATAAAGCGAGTTGTAATCTTTTTGCTGGTAGAGGGTCTTGCCTTCATTTTGTAAAAAATGCAAACCTGTGAAGCGCAATAAAGTGAAGCTCAATACAACTTCTGCCTGGGGTCTTTTTCTATTCTGTTCCATTGGTCAGTTTATTCTTGTTTCAACATCACAGCTTTAATTAGAGTTTTACTAATGTGGTCAGTAGTAGTACCAACTAGCCCATATACAGGCTGTTTATTCATTTTAAATGTTACCTACCAAATTCTCATAGTAGTTTTGGTTAATCTTGGATTTTCCCTCTGTGTTTATTTTCTCTACTTCAGTTGCATTGGCAGATACCTCCAATACAACATAGTAATGGAGGTCGTAGGCATTTTTGCTCTTACTCCTGTTTTTTTTTAGGGGGAGCAATTCCCTCTAAAATAAACAATCCCCCCCCCCCCCCGGCCAAAGCCTAACTTTTCCTGGATAAACAAATAGTAAATGTATTCCACTAAATAAAAACCTAACTTTATTGAAAATAAGAAAAGATGGATTTCCACATTTGTTTTTGGCTTATGGTTGTTGTTTTGTAAGCTATCAGATCCATGGCAAAACTTACTAATTGGTTACTATACAAGATGTTTGTCTATTCTTATCAATATCAGATTTAGTTTCAATTTATTCATAAGTAAATATATTTAAACCTAGAGAAAAACATTTGTGATTGGATCATTAGGGCATCATAATGCAAGGTATGTGCATTACTTAAGCTGCTAACAAAAGAGAGATCAACTTCTCTACAGCAACCTTGAAGCACAGATACAAATTTGCATTTTCTGAAAAAATTCAAGTTTTATTTACTTATTCTTACATTGGTGAGAACTAATGTCAGGAACTTAACAAGCAGTAACTTTTTTCCTATCTCTTAGCTGAAAAAAAATACACACAAATATGGCATTTTCATTAGGTAAGACTTGCTTCTTTACATTTCACGAGAATGCAATTACTACCCTTTCTTGGACAAAATGACCAGTTTACTAAAGAAACCATCTTTAGAGGAAGTGTTTAATAAGCATATTTTATTTAAATAAACCCTCCAGTAGGAGAATTCATTTACTTAGAAGGCTCTGTAAAGTTATCTGTTAAATTTATCTGTGCAGCTCACCAACATGTCCTTATTGGAAACATCACCATTTCCACATCACAGTTCCCAAAAGAACTTTAAAGTCTCAAAATTCTGTGTCTCCTTTGGCTTGCTTCTCTCTTGATTGTACCCAGGCTTTATTAATGGTTCGCTTCATATCATCATCTCCATCTTCATAAATTTTCTTTAGAACATTCATCAATCCCTCACTAGGATCTGTTTCAGTGTCATAGGAGGGCTTTCTGTTTAAAAAAAAACACAATAATTAAGAGATATATATACATCTAAAAATGGAGAAATGTGTGTGTATACACAAATGATCCCATTTACTGACAAATTTTATATGCATGATTACTAAGTATGGAAAGACAGATATAAGGTTAACGTAGCAAGTGGAGGAGAGGAGGTAAGAGGAAGGTATCAAGTATCCAAAGATACTCACAATTAATACAG
Organism: Miniopterus schreibersii; assembly: GCF_964146895.1. NCBI lineage: Eukaryota > Metazoa > Chordata > Mammalia > Chiroptera > Miniopteridae > Miniopterus > Miniopterus schreibersii. Next base: position 17,346,813 of record NC_138119.1, on the reverse strand, counting down.
CACTTACAAATTCATCTTAATGAAAACAATATACACCCACACATCTTTCTGGTTCTATGAAAGAAAAGTCCTCAAAATGGCTAGGGGTTTTCTTGGGACAGTGGGATTTTAGGTGATTTTTAACAGAAAAAGTAAATAAATAAGCATTTACTTTTCTGGTCTTAATTTTTTAAAAGCATGTTTTCTCATATTACCTGGGAAAAAATTTTAGAGAAAAACACAAACATATATTACATATGGACACACAATGAAGTTCATATATTTTTTTAATTAGAAAAGCCCTACTCCTAAGCCTGAGATTATGGTATGGGCCTGGTGGTAAAAACAACAGTCCTTAATGTAGTCAATGCTTTTAGTTCAATCAATGTTCAACCTAGGCCACTTAACTTCATATTTAATTCTTCACTCACCTCACTTATGAAATGTCAGGTAATATACTGGACACTGGAAATATATAGTAGGACAGGGTCCTGTACTCCGGTAATTCACTCTAGATTTAAAATCAGTTCCACAGAGAGTGCCTAACTCTAGCCAACCACATCCCAAATGCATGCGGGCTATCATGCAGAGAGAAAGGAGTGAGACAAAGGTGGATGGCTAACTGACTCCATGTAGTACATTACCGATGCAGGGGAATGTGTGACCTAAAATGGGAGTGTCTTTCAATAAACATTTTTTTTAAATAGCATTAAGTAGGATAAAAATATTCTATCTTTTCCACTCTACACGTGACAATGAAACTCCATAACTACATTATCAGAAACTTCTGTGGAACTCAAAAAACATAGGGTATTTGGATCTCTCTGGAACTACTGAAATGGAATCTCCTGGAATGGGCACCATATTTAGAGTAGCACCACTGGCCCAGGATTAAGAACCAGCACAAAACAGCCAACCAAATACAACATGCTGGACACTTCCGGCAGGTTCTGATAGTTGCAGATGTTAAGATAATCGGGTTAGTCAGTGGACATTGAGAGGTAAAAGGTCAAGTCACAGACTGTATAATTCTGTTATCCATAAAGACAAATTATTAAAAATCTATACTCCCAGCAAAGAATACATTAAAATTCTTAAAGAAATGAAAGTGAACTCACTCTTTCTCTTTGCACTCTTTTTCAACCTGAGTCAGGTAGTCCCACCGTGTGTTTTCTACTTTCTTTCTACATAAGATAATCACTGTATCTGTCTTGACCTGGAAGAAAAGTGGGAAAATGGGTACAACTTAGAACACACAGAGAGAATCGTGAATGTTTAGAAGACAATTATTTACTCACTAATCATTACTTCAATGTGTAGGACCTGTTTTAGGAACTAGTAATGCGTTTATGAATAAGCCAGAGTCTGAACACTCATTAAGAAAGACTGCAACAGATAAAACTAGAGTACCTTCAAATACTAAGTGCTCTTCCCAAGACAAAGAAGGTGTTAATCGGGGCTGGAGGAGGATCTGCATTTGAAAAAAAGAATGGCTGGATTTTGGTGAAGGGTAGAGCAACATAGTAAGAAGGGTAAGAGGTAGAAAATCCAATCATATAAGGCAGCACTGATAATGAGTCTGGAAGGTAATGAGAAAACAGGAAGAGCAGGAGTGTACAATCCCTTCAGCAATGATCCAAGTAACTCCTAAGTCTTTTGAGTATCCTTCAACTATAGAATTAGCAGAAAAAAAGTGAGCAGTGAGACCCAAGCTAATCAATAACTTATATTCTGTTACCTTTAAGCTGCTATGTAATTGTATGTAAATAGGTGGCAGAATAGCACATCTATATACCAGATGCATTAAACCTCATTTATTTAAATCAGGTAGAAAAACGGGATTATATGAATCAGAGAAAAGTGCAAGTAATAGTTTTTTAAAAGACAGTTTATTTTTAGCTTGTACTAACACCAACTAGGCTTAGTATTGAAGACTTTTCATGTATCAAAACCACATAGAGCTTCTAATAACAGCGACCACTAATTTAAACATTTTATATCTATTTCATTTCAGAATATCATTTCAACTTTGTGAAATAAATTGTTATTCCCATTATATAAATGAGGAACTGGGACACAGAGGTATTAAGTGACCTGCCAGTTAAGTGGCAAGACTGGCACTAGAACTCAAGTCCCACCCTTAACCACTTTAAAAGCTTATTCCTCTCCTGATATTAAACCATATTTTTATAACAACTTATTTTTCTGGAGCAAGAGTTGACAAACTTTTTCTGTAAAGGGCGAGAGTAAATATTTTAGGCAGCCACATACACAAATAAGTGTGGCTATGTTCAAACAAAACTGTATTTACAAAATGAGCAACATGCTAGTTTGCTGACAGAGGATTAATTCTGTTTCATCTCAACTATAAATTGACCAGTACAATATAATGAGGTTTCACAATATGACAAAAAAAGCAGACTTACTTTTTTTGAACTGCCTTCCACAGAGATGGGTTTCAAGAGATTGTTCACAATCATGGAGTAATTCTTCCCATTTAGATTCTTCACCAGAAGATCAAACGACCTACAATACAATAACAAACACATTACTTTTCTGGTTCTATGAAAGGTGCTGTCTAGCTCTTGTGAAAATAGGCCACCAGTTTTGTTTCAGAAAGACCATTTGGTCATCCCACAGAAGACTCATCCCTTCAAGCAGGTGTGTAGGATAGTTAACTCTGAATTTTAGATACAGCAAAGAAAAGAGCCCGTAACAAGGTAATTGCTGACTTAAAGCTCACCGTCTTCCTCAGGATGAGAACTCACCTGTCTGTGAAGCGCACCTGCACATTCTCCGTGGGGGCTTGATGGACTCCAGTTAAGGTAATGTAGATTTTCACAAACTTATCCGACTGATCCCATCCTAGTAACAAAAACAGTAAAAAATGTGACAGGAGTCAACTCTGATATTATCTCTGAAACAGTAAGTGCATGTGGCTTATAATAAAACTCAGGAAAATGGAAATCCAGTAATAGAAACATGAAAAACTTAAATTTTAAGAAATTTTCTAGATGGAGAAGTTGAATACTCTACCCAAAAGTAGGCATTTAGCCAGTGGTAGAACTTGGATTCAAATCCATGTTTACCGAATACAAAGTCCATGTTCTTTTTATTCCTCAAAATAAAGAATATATATTCTTTAATGTTCATTTCCCCTATTTATGGAAATAATTTTGTCCTATACCTAAATATTGGTAATTCTCCATTAAGCTGGATTACTAATTCCATGATCATTTCTACTTATCTAAGCACTTCAACAAACACAACCAAAAAGCTGTGTTCCATATACACCAAGGAGGTTCCTTCTTTTTTTTTTTAAGTATGTCTTTATTGATTTGAGAGAGAAGAAAAAAGAGGAAGAGAGAGAGATAGAAACATCAATGATGAGAGAGTCACTGACCAGCTGCTTCCTACACACCCCCTACTAGGGATGGAGCCCACAACCCAGGCATGTGCCCTGACCAGGAATTGAACCTCGGTTTCCTGGATGGTAGGTTGATGCTCGACTGCTGAAGCACGCGGGCTGGGCAAGTAGGTTCCTTCTCGCTGCTACGTATTGTACTAAATCAGCTTGCTCTGGTAATAGCTACTAGAATGTATACTTTCCTTTTTTATCTCTTAAAAAGCATCTTATTAAATAAATGATGGGTACACTCTTTCAAGCCACCAAAACAAACACTCAAAATTATTTTAAAAGTTAAGTTTGTTAAGTTGGTCACTTCTGAGGACTTGGGTGCTCACAGGCAGAAAAAGCTGGATGTAGGGGAGCGCCTCATACCATAATTACTGATTTTCACTGTGTATCCCGTTGTAATGGGAGCAACCATGGCAGCTGGCTTTTCATTGTCAAGAAGTTCTGTTTTCCTCGGTGATTTCTGCTGCATTTTGTTCTTGATTTCTGTCTCAATCTTGGATTTCTCAGCTGTAAGAGTATCACGTACTCTCTTTCTAGTGGCCTTTTCCAGCAGAACCTTCACCTCTTCTAGATCTTTCTGTAGCTGTATTAAAGTAAAAGATAGTTAGCTATGATAAATAAGATAAAAACTTGATATTGTGCCTACTGGTCATTTCAGTTTACTGAAATAAGAACTAAGAAGAGGTTCATTTAAATTTTCTTGGGTTGGATAGCAATTTGAATTTCTTCCTCCAGCCTATTGAATTGTAAATAACTCAAGCTTCCTTTTTTTTTTTTTTAAATGAAAATTTAACAATTGGAGATGAAGAAATCTTTTTTTTTTAAAGAAAAGTTTATAGATTTCCTTATAACATGCAATCCTAGTCATCAGATACTAGGAATTTTAACAATATTAAAATAAAAAGACAACTGAATTCACGATGAGTGATGAAATGCTCCAGCAACTTCACTGAGGTTATCTAACTTCTGTCAGGGACTGTTCTTTACTGATCTTCCCTCACTAAATACCCAAATATTACACCCCCTTAAAATTTAATTTTAAAATTAAAGAGTTTAAAATTTTAAGACAAAAGATCAAAAAGCTGATCTCTGTTTTTAAGAAAGTCTTGTTCTGAAGCTCCAGGATTAACCGTACGGTTGAAAGTCTGGGACTTCGTTGCACAGTAGAGAGAAAAAACCTGGGCAAACAATCCAACATACTCCTTCCTGATCACTTAAAAAGTCACCTGTTCTTTCCTCATGCCAGTACCTCGCCTAGTCTACTACTTTCTAGAGGTAGAGCCAACATTTTTTTAAGTTTGAGAGCTAAAGACACCGTTGGAAAATTAATGGACTTTAAAATACGTTCCGTTATCCTCTGACACATTACAAATAAGGGATTCGTTTTTCTTAAAATAACTTTACATTCTGGCTTGATACTAGCAACTTGATAGGAAGGTGCTTATGTGATAGCCTGAGAACATAAAAAAAGCTCAATATAAATACATTTAAATAACTCAGTCTAATATCTGAAGAAGAGTTTAGATGACCTAATGTTTCTTAAGTCTTATAAAAATGCAGTAACAGAAAAATTAATGCTTTTATCTGATTTAACTCAGATGCCCTTGCTTCATCATCTGTAACTGATAACATGGTACAAAAAGTTCAACTGTGCCCAGTCTCCTGTCCATATTCTACAAGACCTACAAACTCATATTACTAAGACAAAAAAAAAAAAAAAAAAATTTGCAAACTCATCTTGAGAGCATAACACCAAAATGTTGTAGTTCAAAACAATCTTTTTTATTAAAATGGTTTAAATTTTTCACATTGATTCTAATACCAACATGATAAAAATACTGAAATGTAAAGTTAGTGTATCTGTTCCTAAAAATTTAGTTTAAAAAAATGTACCAAATCTAAACAAGAGGTTTTACTTCTTGACTAGAATAGGAATCCTTTTTCAAGTAGACTCTAAAAAAGAACTCTGAGAATTAAGGCCCTCTATAGCCAGTTTTGGCTCTCAAGTACTAGAAATGTACGGTGCATCCACTGTAAGTCTGTTCCGTGCACAGTACTAGTGATCCCTTTGGTGCCTTTCCTGCCTTAGATAGAGCAGTTTCTCATCTAATTTATCTTGGCTTTCACTTGTTTTCCTTATGCAAAATCACATATCCCTTTTATCCCCACCCAGAAACACATTCAAACTTATCTTCTAATCTAGTTCCAAATTCTACACTAGGAGGCATTAAAATCAAAGTGCCTCAAAATGGGGAAAGGACTGAATAGACATTTCTCCAAAAATATACAAATGCCCAAACCACCAAGCACATGAGAAGGTGCTCAGCTTCATTTATTAGTCATTAAGGAAATGCACATCAGAACCACAATGAGATACCACTTCATACCCACTAAGATGGCTAAGTTCAACAACAAAAACACCAGGAAAATAACAAGGGAACCTTCAGTCACTGCTTGTGGGAATGTAAAGTTTGGAAAGGAGTTTGGCAGTTTCTTAAAGTTAGTTACCATATGACATTGCAATTCCACTCCTAGGTATAGCATACACTTCAGAAAACTGAAAACCTATGTCCACATAAAAAGTTATACATAAGTACTCATAGCAGCCTTGTTCATAACAGCCGAAGCACAGAAATAATTCAAATGTCCATCAACTGATGAAGTGACAAACAAAATGTGGTATCCATACAATGGAATATTATTCAATCATAAAAATAAATAAAAGCTACACCATGGATTAACTTGGAAACATTATGCTAAGTGAAAAGGAGCCAAAAAGCAAAAGGCCACACATTGTAAGCTTTATTTATATGCAATGCCCAGAACAGGCAAATCCATAAAGACAGAAGGTGGACTGGTGGTTGCTGCGGGAGGAGAAATGGGGAGTGACTATTTAATGGACCCCTAATGGGTTTCTTTTGGGGGGTGATGAAAATGTTCTGGAATGAGTGGTGATAGTTTTACAACACTGTTAATATACTAAAATGATTTGTATGCTTTAAAATGGTTTAAAACAGTGAATTTTATCTCAAACAAAACAAAATTCCCCCTGAAGTATCCCTAAATGTTTATTTTTAAGTACCCCAATTGAGAAAGTCCCTTGGGGTAGCTTAGAGCATCTTCAGATGTGCCAAGGTTTGAGTTCCATCCCCGGTCAGGGCACATACAAGAGTCAACCGATGAGTGCATAAATAAGTGGAACAACAAATTGATGTCTCTCTCCCCCTAAAAATCAACTTTAAAAAAAATAAAAAGAGCCCTGGCTGCACAGCTCAGTTGGTTAGAGCGTCATCCTGATACGCCAAGGTTGCGAGTTCGATCCCAGGCAAGGGCACGTGAACACATAAATAAACACAACAACAAATCACTGTTTCTCTCCATTCCTTCATCTCCCACTCTTTCTTCCTCTTTCCCCAAAATCAATTAATTAAAAAAATCAATTAATTTTTTAAAAAAAGAAAGTCCTTACTTTGAAGAGGATGAATACTGAACTATCCTTATGACTGTAAAGTTACTTCGGAGATTATTTCCTCAGGGCACATGGTGCCCCAAGGCCTCTTTAACCCATAACATAAACTTGTGGCAAGTTACCCAGCATAATACACTTTTTCTTCACTTAAAGCTGAGTCTGAGATGTCAAAAAGTCAAATCTGAGATTCCTGTTTTGTTCATATTGAGGAAAAGATTTCCAAGAAACCAATGTAGACATCCAACACCTCACTGTGATACTGACATTCAACTTAGACCAGGGAAGGAGCAATCCAAATATTATTAGTCCCAGGCTGTAACTGCCAAACTAAGTCTCCAAAAGAGTTAGGCGGCCTCGGTTCAGTTTATAGATCTTACAAGAGGAAAAGGCTGTTCCCCACCACTACTTACAACTAACTTTCCAATTTATTTCTTTACGCATATAGCAGGTGGCTGTTCCCCAAGCACCGTTTAAACAGAACTATTACTCGGTCTTCACAAGCCTATGACACGGGTACTTCTCAGAGAAGCACAACAAAGTGCCCAAAATAACACGGCTACTCGCGCGTGCAGAGAAAACATGCCTGAGCGAATTAAAGAGCTGGGACCAAAGCCTTCCCACCTGCCCTGGAGTGACACTCGGGGCCCGCGACTGGCCCTAATTTAACGAAGCGTCACGTCCCCGAGCTAGAAGAGCGGGCGCGGAAAGGGCCTGAGGCAAACCTCCAAGTGACCAGCTCGCTCCGCCCGCCGCACTCCCCGCAGCCGAGAACCCGACACACCCCGCCGGCCCGCACCGCGCGCGGGGAGACCCGGGCCGGCGCCGAGCGGGGACGGCGCGCAACTTTCCCTCAGAGGCCGCTGCAGGGGGCGGCGGGAGGCCGGGGAAGCGCGGGGAAGCGACGGCGCAGGAAGCCGCCAATGAGGCGGCCGCAGGGCAATGAGCAAGGGAAGCGGGGCGGCGGCGGCGGGCGACAGCGACGGGGCGACTGAGGAAGGTGAGGCGGGACCCTTACCTCCTCCACGGCTGAAGCCATGGTCCGGCTGGGTAGGCAAGGCACGAGCTACAGCCCCGAGCGGAATTGAACAGGAGACGCCGCGCCCACGAGGCTCGCAGCGCCCGCAGCCCGAACGTACTGCCGACCCTGCAGGACACCGCGGCCCGCCCACCGCACGCGGCGCCTCTGGAACCTTCGCGAGCCTAGCGTCACAGCCCCCAGAGCGGCCCTCTTCCCTCAGCCCCGCCCAACCCAGCTTGGCCCCGCCCCGCCCGCCGAGCCTCCCGGCAACGCTCAACTCTCGCGAGAAAAGTGACGCCACTTCCTCTCTGCCAGGACAACCCTGTGTTTATACTTTGATCTCGTTTGCTCCGCCGCCTTTGTGAACCGGACCCCAACCCGGATGTGACATACAAATCTTCGGGCTCCAAATCGGAAGTTGATTATTCAAGAGGCGGCTGTTTCCGTCCCCTCTGGGGCACGGCCAACTAGTCAGTCATCTTGTCTGAGGCTAACCTGTGAGCCTCTGCGAGAACAGGACAAAAAAAGGGAACAGGGGCAGCCCATTTATGTTTCTAAAACGGGAAAGAACGAAGAGTTAAGTGTGGAGAACCCTGAGGAGAACAGTTTGATTGTCAGCGGGTTCTGGCGCTCTAGAGACGTCACCACGATTTAGCATCAGCGACGCGGTGGCGTCATCACGGATCGCGTGGGGCTGCGTTGGCCACGTGACAGCGCGCCAGTCCCGGTAGTTTGTGGAAGTACTTCCCGGGCGCCTCTGCCCCGCGCCTCCTCCCCGACCGTTCTGCGAGCCTCCCGCTCTCACGCGGGTGTGGGTTCGGGGGCTGCATTCCGCTCTGCCGGCTCCAGCAGCCCCTCTCAGTAGAAGACCCCGAGAGCCCACTTTTCAGGTATTTTAGCCACTGACGGCCTCAAAACGTCTGCAGCGTGGTTGAGAACATAAAAAACCCTGAGGAGTCTGATAGCCCTCAGTCACTCAGTTTGGGTATCGCCCAAGGCAGCTATTAGAATCAGCAAGTCAGACAAGAAAAAAAGGTATAAACTGATGAACAAAATGGAGACCAAGAACCGTGGAACAGTCTGAGGAATTTCAGAGGGAAGGCTGGAGTCGCGGAGTGCGTGGGGGGAGATTGATCAAAGAGTTTATATGCATATATGGTAACCTCTGGACACTGACCGTGTGGAGAGGGGGGGCTGGGCCTCTAATTGTCTAGGTACTTAATTAGGAACAAATATCCCATTGCACCGTGTGAAAGCTTGAACTAATGCTGTGGTTTCCAAATTTGCTTGACTACACTCCTGGGGCAACTCCTCCCCCCAGATATAAGTCACAAGATTTTAAATACCTTCTCTCTCATCTGTATCTTCAGCTCCACCACCCCAGTGAGCTCCAGACTCTGCCTCTGCTTGAACATCTAATAAGCACATCAAATTCAGCTTGCCTACAAAAACGAACACCCCCTCCTCCCAATTTCTATGACAACAGTCACTTGGGTTCCAGGTGGCGTTGCAGTCCCTTGCCCCAGTGCCTCTTCGGGCCCCATTTGGCCTTTGGTATCTATGATCTTTAAAAAAACCCTATTTCCTTTTGTCTTATTAAGCTATCTTAAGCGTTTCTGTTACTTGCAACCAAGGAATCTCTAGAGAGGAAAATAGGGCACTGGGCAGTGCTGCTGTACAGGACAACATTCTGCAAGTAGAGCCTGGAACAAGTTCCTGTAGATTTTTTATTTCTTAGCTGACTGAAGTCTAGTGTCAAATAAGAAGTGTTACATAAACACTGGGTTCAGATGATTCAGAATAAAATCAACTAGAAGAAAACAGAAAAGACAGATATGGACTTGAGAACAAATGTTTATTACTGCTTAATGGGGCCAAAGGGGCAACACAAAGCATTGAAAACATCACTGGCTCACAAAAACAGTCACCTGTTACCTTCTGGGTTGCACTTGTTTATTTCACAAGGTTCCAGTCACACATGAAAACAATATACTAATCCAGTTCAAGTTCGTAACGATTATAAAAGTAAACATTTGTTGGGACAATGTACAATAAATTGCACTTTCCTTAACAAGCATTACATTTACATTTATAGAGTGTACTATGCATAATACGTGGAATTATGGAAACATCTAATTGGTCAGTGTATATAGAGGAGAGAGGCTGCTCACTGTTTCTTTTGTAGTCAACTAGCGTCATTGGGGCTAATCAACTCCTTTATCCCAGAACCCGTTTTCATTAGAGAAACCATAGACAAAAATTACACAATTCATGAAAATAGATGGTAGAGAATTTCTGCTACCTCCTCAGCAAGGGAAAGGTAGGAGTTGAAAGAAAGTGGGGCTGACTCAGAAACTTTTTCCTCTCATTTGAATTAAGGATCCATATATTATGCAAAATACCAAAAATAGAGAAACTGATGTAAAAGGCTATTGGGACATCTTGGACTCTGGGGCCATCTCCAGCTTTATTGTGCTTTCATGACACCAGAGTCTTGATGCATTTATATCCTTATAATTCAGTTTCCTATATTTTATTCTATAAATAAAATATAGTTATGTTACATTTCAGTGGAAATGATTTTACATGTTAACTTACTGCCAATGAAAACTAAAGGAACTTAAAACGTTGATTTTCTACTCAGTGATTCTTTATTCTTAAATTTTTCAGAATACCACTGATGATAAACCTGGGGTGGTGGTGGTGAGAATGGGACATGTTCATGAAGATGTTTGTATAGCAGGTAACAAATTCATTTGGAGATAAGCTGGACATGTAGTCTTTTAGATGGAAGCTGAGAAGGGAACTCTTGACTGCTGACTGTAGTCACCGTGCTACTCATAAACATCCACTTTCTCATTACCACTCAAGATCATCTCCTATTTAGGTGTAGCCCCCACTGAAGTATTCATTTTGGCAGCTTTTGGAAGACAAGGAAATTCCTAAGGTAAAGGGCTTTGAAGTTATTCCACTGAAGCCACTATGAGAGAGGAAGGATGTTTTGGAGCAGTTCTAGTTCAGTGTGACCATGAGCATGGCAACTCAAGGGCAAGAGCTTTATACCTACCTGGCAGTGTCCTGGTAGGAAACAGGCCACTGAGCCGTTACCTGCCCTTCTGTATTTGATCGCCAGGTGTGTGTTCAGGTGCATGGTATGTGGGTACACAAGAGGCAGGGACACTATAAAATTCTACACACACAAATCTAACTGTTCAAACAGCAGTCTGTCCATTCTCATTTATTTGCAACTGAAGCAAGAGAATCGGAGCTTTTTAAAGTGTTGTTTTTAAAAGTTAAACAATAGAATCATCTTACTAATTAAAAGTGTTCTTTTTAAAAGAGAAAATAAAGTATTTAACTTTTTAAAGGTTCCTTTGTCCCTTCCGAAGTAACTAATCAACCCTTTTAAGGATCCCTCACCTCTTTCACCCTAAACTGTGTGTTCTCTTGTTTTTCTCACTTAGCTAGGAAATGAAGCCACTAGTTATTAACTGGAAAGTAGTTTAAGAAAATGGAGTAAGAGTGCGAGAAAAATAAATAATACATAGTATAAAAGAATGAAAATTTTGAAGAAATGAAACAAAATAAATACAATGAAATATCCCAACATCAGTATAAAGATTGCTTTTCTACTTTCCTATGGAAGTTAAAGACAGCAAATGAAGCAGAAACTGCCAACTTAATAGCCAGGAGAGGGGAATGCAGGCATTGATTGTATGTTAATTTAGCCCATAGGCCTGTATAGCCTTCCTATTAGTGCTTCTGATAGGCGCTCATATACAGAACATTAGGGAACAGTTTGTTTCTCTGCATCAAATTATAGATAACTAAATATAACCAAATTGTGTCATGGCTCAGGATGTGGGAAGCTAGCAAACATGCACTGCAAAATTCAGCTCGGTTTCTTTCAACTTTAAAGAACATGGTATTTGATTTTCAAGATATAAAAGCTAATGAACTGAGTAATCAAGTTGAAAATTTATTTTGCAGAATTTAATAAGAACAAATATTCGCTTTTCAGAATGTTGCAAATGTTGGGATTTCTAGAGGAGTGTTTTAGACAGTGTGTTCTAGGAAAAGATGAAAAATATTCCATAATATCTGAAAATTTCCTGGATATTTGGGCTGGTTCATCTCTTTCCAAAGGAATCAAGAGAGGAGTAGCAATTCTCAATATATTTCAAAATAAATGAAATTAAAACTAGCAGTTAATGCTAGGATGCATGAGTTTTAAACAATACATGGTGAAGGACAGGCAGTTTGGGATAATGCTGTTTTAACATATTGTATGAATAATCGTATCATATACCATATTTTGAATTGTTTTTCTTTCTCTTTACTATTGCTACTGACCCAAAGGCATTGCAGTGAAAAATAGTTTAGACCTGTAGTACCAAAACATACTCAAGTATGATACGGAACTGGAAAAGAAAAGATCTGTAGGTTACCCTTATAATCTTTTAAAAGAGTTAAAAGGAAATGCAAAAGATTTATTTATTACATGTTTGGAATGTATAAACCTGGTATTTTGTTTAAAGAAAAAAATGAAATTGAGCCAGGTTTACAGGTAAGGACTGGACCTAGAGCCGTTCTATTTCTCTCTCAACTCTTATTTAAGGAATATTATACAATTTAAGCATTCTGTGGAATGTGCCAATTTTTGGAAGTTAAAAAGAGAACTATAGTACAGTAGAACTATAGTACAGTAGAACTATAAGATTCATAAAACACAAAAGGACATCTTTAATTTAGCTGGCCATTTGATAAGGCAACTTGTACAAGGCTCCTTGGAATCAAAGCATAAAGTATCAGCAAAGCTAACAGATTATACTAAATGATTTACAGAATCAAGTACCAAGATGCAATTCTCTAGCCATTATATTTTACAAATAAAAATAAAATTAGGTTTTCTAAACCATCATGTAGGGAATGTTAAAGTCAACATAGACACTGGAATGCTGGTTTATTTTCATTTTTGGTAAAAGGAAATGATGAAAGATGTCAGGACCCCAAAAAAATTCTATAAGAAAGTATTATTTGATGAGTGTAACAAACAACCCTGTCAGTTGTATGGGCTGTAAAGGATATAAACACTGATGAACTTCACTTTTTAGAGTTTAATGGTCATTTTAGGGGGAAGCAACTTGTAGTGTGTGCTCCTGGTCAAGATGGCTCTTATTTGATTTTTACCTCCAGGAGTATGTTAGTTTTAATTGTATCATATGGCACATATGAGAATCACTCTGGCAATACAGAGTTTAAGATCCTTTTGCAAAGAATATGTTCAACAAGGAAGCCAAGGCTGAGTGTCAGTAAATGTTTATTGTATATAACTGACAGTAGTTGAGTTGGTGGAAAAAGAGAAAGGCCGCCAAAATAGCTTAGAAAAATGGTAAAATTTGTTTTGCCCCTACCAAAGGATTTCCTGCAAGGACTATTGATATATACATGTTAAATATAATAGAAAAAAATATTTCCATCAACTTTTAAACAATAGCTTTCTTTACCTTTCCATGAGATAAGTATTTCTATAAAGGTTTCATATTCAATCAAAAATGTTCCCATCGCATTTGCATCCTCACCTAGGAGTAACGAGGGCACATTTTTGGGGCACTACAGAAATCAGGAAAAGCTGCCTAACATTAAACTAAGATGACGTGAAGCTGACCTCGATTTCCCATTTCATAACTTTAACAAAGTTACAGTATATTAGTGTTTCCTTAGCAAGTATATGTCAACATTAAATGACATACTCTGTCCCTAGTTCTAAACACAATGGCTGAACCTGGGTCTTTCTAGGCTTCTCTGGTGAAGGTTTCCTAAGGCTCTGACTCGCAATATCCACTTCGACTTGACGTTCACCAGCACTCACAACTGTGTTCATACTCAGGAACTTGCAGTTCCCGTGTGGAGTTCTTAAACGGGCCTGTTAGAATACCAGGGCCAAAGTGATTTATTTCTTCCTGCGTTTATCAAAACCTCAGTTCCTTTTCTCTCCTGTGTCTTCCCAACAGCCTGTCTTATCCTATGGTTCTTGGCATTTTGTTTCCAGGTGCACCCAACAGAAAATGAAATAAACTAACTTTCTTTTGGGACTGTTCAATCCCAGGTCTGCTCTTCCCTCTAGAGGTCATCGCTCTCAGGAGAAAACCCGACAGTGGTCCCGACCAGCCCCATAGTGTGCTTTATCTGAATAAATCCTGAAAATTTAAGAGTTTTGGTTTTAATTTCTTTTTGTGTGGCAAATATCTCTCTATCACTTCAACCTTCGAATAAAAGACATCTCCATTTTTATGTAAGATAAAAACAATTATGAACAGTTAGTTCTCAATAAAAAGCATTTAGTTTGGAATTACTGATTTCCAGCTAAAGAGCAGGCATGTAACATAATGCATAATACTAGGATGAATCTGAACATGGCCTTCCAAGAAAGAAGCTCAAAAATAGGTATTCAACATAAATCAGGTCAGTTTAAACAGCATCCCTTTGAAAGTGGCATACAAGAAAGAGTGAGAGCCACTGAAAGAGCGGGCTTGCTTTCTGGCCTCCTTTACTTTCCTTCTTCAAAGGGACACCTGGAAGAGTCCTCGGCGTCTCCATTGCTTTGATCGTTGTGCTCTTGTGCTGGGGTGAGGCGGGAACTATGTGCTCTCCTTGGGTGGCTGGGTGCTCTGTGGCGGCTGCAGGGGCTGGGTGCCCGTGGCCGTTTTGATAGAGTTCAGGGTTTTGCTAAACCAAGAGTTTTTTGCAGCTTGGATTTCATTCATAAGGGCCCCTCTCTGATGTTCAAGTTCCTAATTAAAGAAAGAAAATCATCTGAGATTTATAAATGTTTTCTCTCTGCCAAAAATGTCCAAGTACAGCTTCTTGGAATCCCCAGGTCAATACAGCCATAGTTTTCCTCCCACAAAGCTCAGGAGAAATTTAACTGGCTTCTTAGTGTAAAAAGAAAGTTTACAGTTAGAAGAGGTATCACTAAAAACCACAATCTGTGCCTTCTCTGAACAGTGCTCATGTTATCTTTTTCCCCCTGCAGCTTAGGGTTAGGGTACAACCTGAGATAACAGTTTAAAACCACAAAGAAGCATAAACGCATGGATGGATTTAATTTTTACTGATAGAGCAAGCATGCGTGAGTCCATATCCAAATGCACGGCCTTTGCACCGAGAACCTACGAGGTCTGGCACAGAGACAGCTGGGGACGGCCAGTGCGGTGCAGGTTGGAGCCACGGTTGCGCGTGGTGGAAACGGATCACTGCTAAAGAGGAAAAGGGGAACAGGCCATCAGAAGTCAGGGCTATTTTTCTAGTTATGTTGCCTTCCCATATGGAAGGAGATTATAGAGAACGGGATGTGGCAAAATCAGGTAAAGATGAAGAGAAGCTCCCCCCAAAAGGAATGGGTATCAGCCAGTGTTCAGCCACCTGGGGAATACCAGAGGTTTGGCCTTTCATTTTCCAAAGTGGCGAAGTTCAGTGAGAAAGGACCTCGGCAAGAAACCGCAGGGTAAACCAAAAAAGCATATGCTTAAGTTCTCACAAGATGTCATTTTAATGATTAATATTCATTTAAATCTACGTGTTTATATCAGTTTTGAAAAATAATAACATCTGGCTATGCAGGACACATTCTTGGCCGGAAAAAGGTATGTATTATAACACCTATGATTCTGAGCTAAATATGTATACTCTAAAGTCCTAGAATATACCAGACCACTAACTTTATTTTTTATTGTTGACATTTTATCAAGTCACCAACCTGGATTTTACACTTGGCCTCCACCAGCTGCAGTTTGGTTTGTGCCAGTTCCAGCTCCATCTCCCTCAGCTGCTTCTTAAGTGAGTCCTTCTCATCGTCTGACTCAATTCCCTGGTCCTCTCTGCTTACAGCCGCTGGCTTCAAAGCGCCCTCCTTGCTGAAAATGTCACTGCAGTGTTTACATGCCATCATTTTACCCTGAAATATCCAAAAGATATAACCAATATCAAGTTGTATTCCATAGCGTAAATCAAAAATCACGTCCTGAAACAATATATGATTTGATTTTTATTTAGATGTCATTTGTTGCCATCAAATGCAGGTCTATTTCTGAAGGTACCTATTTCCCTTGTGCTACAACCAAATGGTTACAGTCAGCATAAAATCCAACTATCCAAGACAGGTGCCCCTTTTCCTTAAAGTATATTTAGAGACTCTGGGAATAGACAGTAGAAATTTTGTACTATCAATACTTGTACCAGATGCCAAGCCCCAGCCATCATGCTCTGTGTGCAGTGTATCATTTAATCCTAGGGCTAAGTACGTGATTAGTTACTATTTTCACCCCCATTTTATAAATGAAGAAACTCAAGAGTTTAACTTGCCTAAAGTAGACTGAGGTCATTATGACTAACCTAAATCTATCCTTGCAACAAATAAAGTGGATGTCCTTTTGTTCAGCATTAAAGCAAAAATGATCGTTACTGTTCAAGGTAATAAAATAACTCTGACCTGGAATGCCAATCACAGCATAATTGGCACCAGACAACAGCAGCTCTCTTTGAGACAAGCTTGCTATTGTTTGCTTAAAATATCTCCAAAAATAGTTTAGAGAGAAAAGATATCACATAATCTATTTCAACGTCCTACTGTTACAGCAAGCTCACTGTCCATGACTCTAACTACCCTCTCTTCACACACACACACGCACAGTAGCTCTCCCCTGTTCTGTGTCGTTGTGCACATCGCCACCAGGGAGGCCTGAAGACTTGGGTGTCATCTTTTCATTAGCTTCTCTTTCATTCCATACCCAGCTGTTCATTATGTCCAAGCTCTGCCTATCCCAGGCTTGATTCCCTAAAATCACCTTCTTAACCCCCACTGATTTCTTTCTTACCCCACCCATACTGCACTCCTCAGATTCCTGCCTGCCTAATGTTCATTAGACACTTAAAAGATATCTGATAGCTCTCTTAAGAACCCAGCGCTGGCACAGACAGGCACACAGCACATATTTGTTAATATGTTTATTGTTGACTAAATATTTGTTCACTAGATAAAATGTTAAAGCGGTGGCTTTTGATCTGGGTCTTAAGTGACTGAAAGTTTACCAAGCAGTTTCAATAGGATGAACCTTATAAAGGAACAGATTAATCTCAGAAGAGGGAGAAGGAGATTTTGGCAGAGAGAACACCGTATGCAGAGACACTGCACCTTCAGAGAGCTACAGGGAGTGAGATACTCAAGCAGAGAGGAAGTGATGCGCTAGTGAGAGGTACATGGTGAGATGAGTCCTCCGCAGCCATGTTGTAAAAGTCCTGAAACAGAATGCTTGAAAATATGGGTTTTATCCTGTGCTACATGTTAGAGTAGAGCAATGAGCCTCATGGAGCAGACATGCCAACGTGAGAAAGACCACAGATTCCTGCCCATGTCCCTCTCCTTCCTCAGTAGCACAACCGTAATGTTATCTGGGCTAGAAAATGCCCAGTTGAAAGGTGCTATTGTCTAGACTCCCTTGAAGATAGGTGTAACCATGAAATTAAGTTCTGATATGTATGGAACTTCAAAGAAGGCTACTTAGAGAGAGCTCATCCAATTGGAGGTGGGACCTTTATCCTTGCATCTTCTTTGGCCTAAAATTCCAACATGGAATGTGGGTGTGATGGTGGAAACTCCAGTTGGCAGGTTTGACTTTTAGGTGACCTTGAGGATGGAAGCCCATGCTGAGAATATGGGCCACTAAAGTTTGGATCACTGATAAAACCAAGGATCCTTCTAGTCCTAGACTTCTTTTACATGAGATAATATCTTGTGTGTTTAGGCCAATGTTATTTTGGGTTTTCTACATGTGGCCTAATTCTAAAGACACACAGAGTGATACAGTGAAATTTGTATTTGGGAATGCTCACTCTGATCACAGTGTAGAGGATTAACTGGTAAGTGTACTCAAAACACACTTGGAATACAAAGTCAGAGTAAGGTTCATATTTTCATTTCTCATGTCTCAGATTTTTAAGTTATAACTTATAAAAATGTGCATTTATTGTGTGCCAAGTACTAAAGTAAGCACTTTATATACATTATCTTATTTAATCTTCAAAATGACCCTATGAGGCAGGTACTGTTATCTCTTTTACAGAATACAAAATAAAGTTTAGAGAGGTTAAATAACTTGCCCAAGTTGTTAAACTATATGCTGAAATCCCTAGAAGGTATAAAAATTACTAGTTTTAAATTGGAATATATTCTAATAGATTTACATTAGGTTTCTAGGACACGAGTCACAAGAGTTGGCTGTGCTAACATTATTTCTTAAAAATGCCAATCCATTTGGTTTACTGTTGTTTCTACAGAATAAGCAATTGCTTTTTTCAAGTAATCATTGTAAGGAGTTTTACCACCAGGGGGCAGTATATAAATAAATGCTACAAGTTTTCTTTAAAAACAAACCTCTAAAACATTGGTGTTAGAGCCCAACATGTGTTTTCCGGCCAAGTTCCAGACTACCCACACTGTTTACTGTTCAAGAGAGTGATGGGATGAAACTGAGGGGTCACGTACTGAAGCATCACGTCATTTCAGGCAGTGGGATGCAGGCTGCTGAGGGTTCCCAGGTTTCCACCATCATGGAAAGCTCGGGGCCTCCTGCGGCAATGCTGAAACCCACTGCCTGCCTCTGACAGCACCTAAGACTTACGGGGACATAACCTTTCAGCTGCAGGGAAGACAATCACACCCCAGCAGTATTCTCAATTCCTAGTTCCTTGAGAATGAAGGGGCGGGCAGGTGTGATGTGGCCGAGCCATCCTGCCCGTGGGGCAGCACCGTGTACTGGGACCCTCCTCTCAGGTAATCACTCAGGACTGTGAACATGGAAGAAATTCTATCACAGAACCCCTCCCCTCCTCACCTTCACCACCTCCAGCTCCTCCCTGCTGGCTGCCTGCTGCTTCTCCAGTCTCGTGCTCAACTGGGAACAGATCTAAAGAAGGAAAAAAAAAAGAGTTTCCTTACTGGACAATGGAACGACTCTTACAGTGCATGCACATAACTGTATCAGCTCCTGAATTATCATATCTCTGATGCTGGAAGAAACTGTGCAGATGCCAGTCATTTCTGCAGCGAGCAGCAGAAAGCCTAGGAGTGTCCCCTGTGTACAGCACTATCTTAATTAGTAGAAGAAACACATAGGGAAGATTTGAGTTCTTTCCATCTTTAGCCTTTGTGACTGGTTCCAGTGAATTCCTGTCCTGCTTCTGGAATCGCTCTCCAGAATCTTTGCTGCGTATCTACTTCGTGCAAAGGTACGATTTGTGCTGGGGATCGGATGAAAAGAAGTCTGAGCCAGAAATGTCTCCCATCTGCAGCCACGGAAAGAGTCTCTGTTTTCAATGACAAAAGTTTCCTTACAAAGTAGCAGAGTGAATAAAACTAAAAAAAGGTTAAATGACCAGAAAATAATAAAGACTAAAACTCTCATCAAGTGGTTTGGCAACACAGCATAAAACAAAAAGCCTGGGATGGGAGTCCATTCCTACCACCTTCTAGCATTCACTAATTTACCCAAGCTTCAGTTTCTCCTTGACCAGAAAGTGTTGTGCTGTGAAAATAATGGGAAAAATACACTCAAAGGGGTTAGTATAGCACCTGGCTAGTAGGTGCTCAGTAAATAAAATCGCATTATTACTGATTCTGAAATAAGGTACTAACAAAGTACTACGACAGGTAGAAAAGCTTTAAAAGCCAAAAAGAAAAATTGCTTTAAAAAAATACTGGAAACTCAACTCCTACTGAACTTGAGTGAAATTTGAATCTTTTACTTTTTGAGTAATGAAATAAAAAGTTAGAAGATGTCAAATTTTTCAAGTGCAATTTGGACTAACAACATAAAAGGTCTACTTCATTTATCAAAAGAGGCACTAAAAGGAAAGCCCAGTTTACTCAAAAACAGTCCTAGAGGCCAGGGCCTGCTTGTGGAGTTCAGTCTCTAATTTCTCCAGGTCCAAGCCTAGAGACAACAAACAGGCCTGCCTTAGCCGACATTAAAGAGAAGCCATCACCCTAGTAATTTTAAGCCACATACCCTTTTAAGTAAACCAAAACATTCTGAAATATGGCCAGTGATGGCCAATTCCAACTATAGAATGCATTTAGATCATGTTTTATGTCCTAATTATCTTCAAACAGATGGGTCTGTTGCCTTTTACATTACTCAAAGTGCCTGCCAGATAACATTCAAGAACAGTCCCAAGGACTGCTATTTGCAGAGTGCGGCATATGGCCTAACGTGGTAATGACAAAAAATGCATTTGCAGCGATGGCGAGTTCCACAGAACATGGCCTTTAAAATGTTCCTTGGAATGGTTAATGTCTAACTATCCCCTCTCCCACTTAGCTAAATTCAAAATCCCAGGATCACTTCCAATGTTTTCCCTTGTTCTAGCGAAAAATGACTATCTTTTGTGTCTCCCTCTTTTCCGTTTTCATCACTACTGGTTTTAGTCAGGGTCCCATTTTTTCTCACCTGGTCTCCATGCTTTGCCTCTTACTGGTCTGTGTCTCTGCCTGTGGATCCCCACTTAGTTCCATATTACTCACTGGGACACAGTAGTGCCGAGAATAGGTCCCAGGTCATGCCACTTTCCTGCTCAAACGTTCCTACTACAAACAGAATTAAATCCAAACTCCTCAGCTGTTCCTGATGATCTGTCTTGAAGTGGGCTCCAGCTCACCTATGCTTCTCTTCTGTATCTGATACTCTTGCCAAATTAAACTATTTCTGTCAACTAATCTACCTCTGGGCCTTTGCATGTGCTGTTCCCCCATGTTCATCCCCTCCTCTCCCTCTCCACACACCCACAGCTCACCTGGCCTCTGAGGCACAGCCCACATCACCCCCTCCCCTACGCAGTAAGTTCCCTTTCCTCTTATTTATGCACAGGTATTGTCTCCCTTTACAAGGCCACATAGCCATGTGGGAAAACGAGTTCCCATATTCTATACTGTGACTGCAAAGGACACACTGATCCCCTAGCTACTGCCATTCAATACAATCACTAAACTTTAATCCTTGGCAAAGAGGCAAATGTTACTAGTGTGTTCTATAGGAAATTAGCTTCTGAGTAGGGCAGAGACAGGATCCCCATGGTAATAATAATGTTTCTAGTTCCTCTAAATCTATCAAACATTGTGAACAAACAACAGATTGTTTTGCTCAAATAAACCTCCATGTTATCAGCAAGCGTGTCCAACCACTGCCAGTTTCAGAGAAGAAAATAAGCCACCAAATTTAATGAATGCAGTGCAGTCATTGTTCTGGAAACTCTAAAAACAAAATATATTTCCCCGAAGAACAACAACAATTACTTTTATAGCAACAAGAAGCACAGGGGCACATTACCTGTTTATACTCGGCAATGATAGCTGTAGTCTTCTTTATTTCATATTCTGCCTTCTCTAGCTGTTTCCTGAAGACTTCCTTTAGCTAGAAAAAGTGAGAATGAAAAACATCAAGACTCAGTCAAAATATTTAATGATTCCCGCAAACATCTAGATCCAGGTGTGCCTGACTCACAGCCAATGACAAGGTAAACAGTATAACTACATACACTTTCCTCACTGAAGTTTCATCTTGATCATTTGAAAAACCTGATCATCTTATGAGATACAGAAATCTTTCTTTCCTGTAATGTATAAGACATAGGAGCAATCCAATTATCAAACTGCTTATGCTTACTACTTACTTTATAAACCTATTGTTAAGGGTCAATTCAGAAGCTACCTTTATCCTATGAGTCTAAAAGAAAACGTCAAGGCAGCATTGCCCCTTGATGCTACATAATCAACTACTGAAAAAAACATTTTAGGCCTTCCTACTCACAGTCCCTGACTGTCACCCTGTCACCTCCCTGAAGGAAGAAACAAGGGGCTTTGGGACTGGAGTCCGAAAAAGATGGAGAAAGATGAGAGCCCCCGAGGTCAGTAGATTTGCGGAATAAAGAACAGTGACTTTAGAAGTATCTAAGATGACACAGAAAGGAGGTACTTGTCACAGTAACAGAATTATGAATGCTAAACTTAAAACCTGTTATTTTTGTAGTCTAACAGCTCTAGGAGTCTAGGTACAGGGGAAGGTGAAAACAATGAAGAGGCTCAGGTGCCACCAGATAGAGGGGAAACAACTCAGTTCTTCCAACTTGTTGACCAAACAAGCAAACAAAAACTTTGCTTATACTCCATTTATAATTTGGGATGCTGCGATGCCAAATTCACCCGTTTATTCTGATTATGGACTTAAAGATGAATCTGTACTTGCTAACTCACAGATTAGTGCAATTGATAATCGGGCTCACATCATTAGATTTCTGAATTTCTTTGTATTTGCTACATTCTAAAATTCTAAAAGCAATTTGTAGGTCATTCTGATTCAAACTTAGTTGTTAAATTAGTATCTATTCTCTTACATAATGTAAGGCCATAAACCATGGTCTTTTCCCCTCCTGTCATAGGGCCCTTAGGACAGACAGACGGCTGAGAGGGTTTGACACTTAATTCTCTGAGCCACAGTTCCCTCATCTAACAAACCCATGAGGGTACCATAATGATTAAAACAGGTGACCCTCCTACACACACACACACGGAAGAAGCATGGATTAAGTGCATTTGCCAATAGCTTCTCCTTTCCCTGGGGTACTGAAGTGAGCCCCAACAAGGCAGGAAGTAAAAGAAAAAAACAATACTCAACAAAGGCATACATCAAACTGGATAATCAACCCCTGAAAATCTGAGTACGTTAAAAAAACAAAACTCTTGTTCCACAGCAAATGCCAAAAAGTCATTTTATCATTTTCCAAAAAAATGAAAAAAAAATCCTGGAACACTTTTTATAAACCTTAAAAGGTGCTAAATGATACATCCCTTCATTAGCAACCTCACTGGAACTTTCTCTGCTTGGATGCAGGTCTTCGAAAAGGTTTGTGGTCTACTTTATACTGAATATTTTTGGTGTCTCAGAATGAGACTTTAAAATAAATGTGTTAATCAGCCTGGATGGGACCGAGATGGAGACCACGCGCGCAGCCTGCTCCCCAGGAGAGCCGCGGGTGTGGGCTCCCGGGCAGAGGCCCGCCCGTCCCCCGGGACCCTCCATCCCCGACGGAGGCGTCTTCCGGCAGAACAGCCCCCTGACCCGGGGGAGGCTGCGGGGCGCTGGCTTCAGGGCAGCTCCCCGGGGTTTCTGAGACCCCTGAGCGAGGCCGCCGGCCACTGCGCTCTCCCTGGACGGCGTGAACCGGGGAATGAAGCGGCTGACGGAGGCCCCTCCCAGCAGCGGCCTCTGGGCTCTGGCTTCAGCCTGTCATTACCCAGAGAAGCCGGGCACCCCGGGGACCCGACGGGAGGCCTGCACGTCTGTCGAAGCCCTGGGTGCGAGCCCTGGGTCCCAACCCCGAGCCACCAAGCCTGGGGGATCCTGACACGCTCCGCACGGCTGTGTCCAGTCCTGCAAGCTGCCCGGGACGCGCCGCCCCCTCCCCAGCACCTTCAGGGGAAGCGCAAGGCTCCCGTCGCTCCGGGCGATTTAGAAGAAAACGCTCTGGTTTGTGCCCGAGCCCCGCCCCCGGCCCGGCCACCACCCGAGGACCCGCGAGGCCCGCTACCTGCGCCGTCTCCTCCTGCTGCTTCCGCTTCTCCTCCTCCGTCTCCACCAGCCTCTGCTTGGTCAGCAGGAGCTCCTTGTTCAGCACGTCCGCCTTGTCCTCCGCCTGCGTCAGAGGCGCCGTGAAGGGGCGAAGGAGCGAGCGCACCTGTCCCGCAGCGGCGGAGCGCACAGGCCGCGAGCCAGCCCTCCCCCGCCCGCTGCCCGACGCTGCTCCCGCCGACCGCCAGGCACGCCGGGCCTCGGCGCCCTACCTCTGACCCTCGCCACTGTGACTGTTCTACAGGTAATGGCAGTGCGGTCTGCAGAGCTCCCCTGGCCCGCCTGAGATGCGCATGTGGAATCAGAGCCATGATCCTAATTCTGACTGGAATGGCATCAGAGCCCGTGCCCTTTCCAAATGCCTCTTACACATTTCAGATGTCACAACAGCCCTGACTCCGAGACTGAGGACCGGGCTGGATGAAAGGGGCGGAGCTGTACAGGGAGGCGCCCAAGGGTAGTGCCTGTGGGTGCATTCAGAGAGGGCGAGCAGAGTCTGATCCACGGACCACAGTCAGGTGAGAAAACTGAAAGACTGGCTGAGCCCCGAAGGGTATTCACCCAGGACAGTGAGGACAGCAGGGAGAGATTAAGAGCAAAACCCCATGATAGAACCCTCGCCAGGTAGCTCGGTTGGTGAGTGTCGCCCTCATACACCAAGGACTTGGGTTTGATCCCGCCAGGGCACATACAAGAATCAGCCAGTGAATGCGTCAATAAGCGGAACAGCAAACCGATGTTTCTCTCCCCTTCCTCTCTCTCTCTAAAAAGAAAATCAATCAATTAAAATTTTTTTTAAAACCATGATAGAGATATCCATAAGGAAAAGTGAAGTATGGACTAGCAATCCAAATAGAAAAGACTGTATTTCTAGAATGGCCAAGAAAAGCTCAGAAAAGTACTCTGGTTTTAACTTAGACACAGCCCAAATTAACCAAGAAAGCACTGTGTGTTTGTCTCAGTTAATGTGTCTATTTTACAGTCTAGGGCTCTGACCCTTAGCGCTCAGCTTCAAGTTCACATGTGCAGGGAAGGATGGCCTGAGCCCTGCCCCTCACCCCCCTCTAAATTAGCTCCTGTTTAAATCTGTCATATTTCCCTTGACAGCACTTAGCACAGTCTGTAATGACAAATTCCATATGTGATTTACTTGTCCTGCCCGCTAGACTTCAAGCTCTGGGAGGCAGGAACCACACCTCTTGTGTGCATCACTAGAGCCCCAGAAGCAAGCCCAGTACCCGGCACAGATAGGTACTCTGTAAGTACTTGGCGAGCGAGTGGATGTGGCTCTGAAAGTGGCTATGGAAGCAGACGGTGTGGAGTGGAGGTGGCGGAGAGCCACAGGACGCGTTCAGCAGAGAAAACCACAGACACAGAGGAAGGCAGCTATTTGAAGAAGCTGTCCCTGGCTGACAGCAGCAAAATGTTATCCAAGTAACCGTGAACGCTGGCCAGGTGGCCTCCTGTCTGTGTTTCGCGGCATCTCCCGCACGTCCAGATGGCCAGGCCAGAGCAGTCTGCTGGGTGCTGGCAGGGAAACTACACCCAGCTTCTCTGTTCTCACTGTCTGATAGTCCTCATGTCCCGCACCCCAGAAGTTACAGCTCTGTTTTCAGATAATTTGGAAGTGTTGGGTACTTAAGGTGAAAAAGTCCCTGTTAAAGACTCTAACATATTACATTTTAGGGGGGAAATCTACACAGCAAAAGAGTATCTTAAAATTAGAGATGGACCTCAAAAATGCATTTTACAGTTTTGGAAATGTCTGTAATAGGACAAGAGAGCCACTTCCCTGGGGAAGTTAATAAATGACTGGATGTTTATGAGGAAAGGATCTACTATTTCTATTTCGCACTTTCTGCAGCACATTCCTCACTAGGCCAAGGTAAGGCAAGTTCACTGGATTTCTATTGCTATCTGGCCTGACATCTGCAGAATCTCTGTGGGCCCCAGAGTGTTCCGGGAGGCTTCATCCAGAGTCTCTCCTCCGTGTTAGGCTTCTAGGACTTGAATGAGAGAAACCCTGCAATTTGTGATTTAATCATGAATCCACCCATCACCTGGTCAAAGGCTCAGCTCTAACATCAGGACGAGGAGCTTTCAGAAAAGGTTTCTCAAAGAACTAGCCAGTTGCTCAATCTAAAGCAAAACAAACGAATCTGACACTTAGTACATGTTGCTTCTGGTCTAGCATGAAACGTGGTGTGGTTAGGAGGGACCTATGCACGTTTTCCGTGGGAAGGTACTGGCTGTGTCTCTTCTGTGTTCCTTGGGACGGGAAAGGACAGGGAGGACCTGAGAGCCGGGGGCAGCAGAAACTGAACCGGAGATGATGTATCTATTCACGTTTCTAATCGCTGAGAAGTCCTCACTGAAGGAGTTGAGGGAGGGTGAGTTCTTGAAAGAGAAAGCTGTCAGAGAGAAAAACTGAGAGCCTTTGGTACCCAGGAAGCCTGAAGCCCATGTGAACATGACAAGGGTAAGGCATAATTTAGTTTTTAAAAGTGCCTAATTACCTAATTAGTGTTTGTTTGCTCTACATATTATTTCAAATACAATCTGCTTTCATGTTTAATGTTTGCCAGTTTTGCTGTTTTAATGAAGAGGTTTGATTTTGATTAAGCGGGAACAGAAAAGTACTAGGCCAACTGGGTGAGGCAGACAGAGCAGGGCAGGTCACCTAAGCTTCAGGGACGGGCTTCTGGTGGGTGAATACGCTCTGCTCGGGCAGAAACTGCAACATCGGGAGCAGATATGCATGAAATAGCAATTTTTATTCTTTCATCCAGATAGCAAGCTTCAAAAGGCAGGGGTCAGGTCTTACTCTTTAAAAGGAGAGAGAAAGAGAAGTACGGGGGGGGGGGGAGAGAATAAGAGCGAGAGGGAACAAATGAAGGAGTAACTTTTCTTCAGGGGCGGATCCAGTATCTACAAGAGGCACCTAGGTGTTCAACACTCAATTATTTCAGGAGTACCCATGGAGCATCATTCCAGACTGATCCTCAAAATGGGTTTTCTTGGAAAAACTTTTATATAATACATTTTTAAATACTATATTTTTCTTTAAATAACATATTTTAAAATAATATCTTTTCATATTTGAAAAGTTTTAAACAAAATTTTAAATAATATATTTTTTCTGATTACTAAAAAGTCATAATGCATATTGTTACTTAACCAAGGGTGGTTAAATAATTTAAGGTCTTCTTATAAAAGATTAGTAATTGAAAAAATAAAGGTATAAATGTGGATATAAAAATTAGATTTACTCGTCACCCAGAGATATCTAGTAGTAACACTTTAATGTATTTTCTTGTTGGCTTTTTTCCTGTCCAGGTATATTCCAGCCTCCTTCCCTTACAGGGTGGCCCTATGCCAGCCGTATCCCCTGCAATTTAGATGCAAACATTACACACAAATTAATTTACTTAAAGACATCCTACAAATATTCTTCCGTTCTCCCCTTCTAGGGAACATATATGTTATTTCTATTTTTTATTCTTGTAAGTAACACTGCAGTAAATAACCTTGTACGTATATTTTTGACCAAATGGTATATATATGCCATTTTACTCATTTATAAAATGAAGATTAAAATAATAAAGTCATTAGGAAGATTAAGTGAGATAATACTTATAAATCGCTTAAATATAGTGCTTGGTGCACAACAGGTACTCAGTAAATACTTAATTTTATTATTTTTTAAACCTTTTAAAGGCTTACCACATATGTTACCCACACAACTTTCGATTTACCACTCTAGCTTATTTCACTGCACTCCCATGGAGTCCAACTGCCTAAAACTTTTTCATTTAGCTGGCCATCTCAAGAAAACTATTAATGTATAAAAGACTCAAAATGAACGAATCAGTTGAGAGTGAAGGCCATTTGGAAAGCTAATAGGGAACCAAGAATTTCATTACAGTACTAACCCACCACTCTAGTCCTATTAATACAAAACTGTAACGGCTGCAGTCAGGCGGGGTGTGGCCCTGATCGACTGGAGACACCGCTTCCTTCTATGGCTCTGACCTTAGTCACACATTTTTAGTACCAACACCTTACAAACAGGCTGGCTGCATGGGGTTTGTGGTTAAAAGGGCCACCCCTCCCTTACCCTGACTGCACTGCTTTTCTACCTTCCCTATCTCGTGTTCTGAGCAGCACAGTCTTTGTTTTATGTTCAAACTCCGTTTAGTGCTGACTCCATCAGCTTCCACCTTTTCCAGTTAACACTATGTTCCTTACTGTGGTCTTTTCTCCCACCTCACTGTGGTTAAAACTTGTAAGCTGCAAAATTAGCTGTGTATACGGGAAAAGAAGTTGTGGCAGGGACCCTTTTTAGACACTGTTAAAATTCCTTTGATCTTAATTAAATCAGATTTATATTATTAATGGATTTGTATTGTAAATGTTGTCAATGCATAGTTAGAACACAATAATGCCTCTTCTAAGTCTCAATTTTTCTGACCCTGTACCATTTGTTGGGAATGTTCACTTTTTAAATATGTTTTTTTAGTGATTTTAGAGAGAGAGGAAGGGGGAGAGAAGAGAGAGAGAGAAACATCAACCTGTTGTTCCACTTACTTATGCATTCACTGGTTGCTTCTTGTAAGTGTCCTGTCTGGGGATCAAATCCACAGCCTTGGCATATCGGGGACAATGCTCTAACCAACTGAGCTACAGGCCAGAGCTGAGAATATTCACTTTTTAAATGTCAGAAAATAGAGTGATTATTTTTAATCTACACAAGACTCCTTCCTCATTGCCAATAGAAAACCCAAGTCCTAAAGCTGTCAGTGCTGTTGGAAAGAACAAGGGAAGTTAAACAAGTTAAGGTCTTCCTAGCAACAGCTCACGTTTGTTCAGCACACACTACTATAGTGCTGTACCTAATTTTATTCTCACATCATTCCATGAGGTAGCCTTTTTTGTACTTATAGGCATGGTAAGAACTGCCCGGGAAATGGTAATGCCAGGACTCACACCAAGGCAGTGTGGGCTCTTAGCCACTAGGATGTCTATCGACCCAACAATATGTGTATCTTAATGCACATACGTCATATAATCCTTCACATTTACTGTAGATGAGAATTTCTGGCGACTGATGTTCTCAGGTGACTATGCTGGCAGGCCTTGCTTTAGGAAAAGTACAGGTGCAGAGAACAGACACCAGAGAAGTGCAGAGGTATAAAAAAGTATGTCACACATGCTGCTTGGAAGTGACCCAAACCCTCCTCCAAGGCTGGGGTTTCCCACCTGGTCCAATCAGCACAAGCAGTGCCCTCCCACCTATGCCCAACCATTCATCCATCAAGCAGCTGACTCAGTGTCAAGTACAGAGGGAGCCCTGGCAGCACTGTGGTGAGAGCAACTGGGTCCTTGCCCTTGAGTAGGTTGTCACAGTCTTATTTCTTCCTAGTGAGTGACGAGTGTACCTGATCCAAGTCATTCCGCAGAGCAATCTTGCTGGTTACTAGTTCATGGGCAAGGTCATCATTCTCTTGTTCCAACCTCATGCTGGCCTCCTGTAATCTCCGGTTCTCCCTCTGCAGAAAAAGAACAACAGCAAGAGGTGGGTATTAGTGCCTGGCTATACTAGCAGCCAACAGATGGGGCTGGTGAGGAAAAACAAGCAGCAGCAACTAGTGAACTTGAAGGTGTAGAGAAGGTGCAGTGGCACAGGAAGGCGGGACAGCTGTCTGGGAAACAACAGTGAGTTAAGCGAGCAGTGCAGAGGCGGCACTCTACCCAGTGGAACCTACCAGGTCCCTAAAGCCCCAGGCAGTACTTCATTATAAAAAAACGTGCCACAAAAAAGCAAAATTTCCACACACACCCCCAATCCCGTGAGGTTTCCACATAGACCTAGAATGCACACACAGGCAATTCTTTGTTTAAAACATGCACAATAACCACACCCTGACCCCAAGGGAAACCACAAGACACTGTAGGGCTGGAATAGGGTAAACTGCTAGAAAGGGCTTCAAATTGTTTTTCCAATATAAGGGGTCAGGATGCATGGGTTCATGGCTTTGCTATCAACTGACACTTTCATTCTTTGGGTAAAAATATGTTTACTTTTCTGAACACCAATTTTTGTGTTAGTTAAGAGCAATAGTCCTTACGTTTGCTTTGGTTTTTTGTTGTTGTTGTTTTTAATTTTAGATTAGAAGATTCTGGGTAAAATGCATTACGGAACTCCCAGGGAAAAATCTGAAACAAAGTTATATGATGAGAGAACCAAGTCACATTGTTAGGAAGCAAGGTATCCCCTTACCTAGCCATTATGAATTGTGTATACATTCCCATCAGAATAGCAATTTAGTGTCTTCCATTCCAAAGTATCAAAAGTGCTTTCTCTGCAACTGTTGGCAATTACAGGAGACTCCAGAGAGCTGACAGGAAAGACTTCAATGTGACGACACCTTCCTGTTTTTCAGATTTATACTCCTAACTGTCATTTGCAAGAGTGGCAAAAACTCAGACAAAGCAGCGTTGCACAACCAGAAGACAAATCTGTGTCCCGGAGGAGATTGCATCATAGCATACTGTGTGTGTGAGAGAGAGAATGATTGTGTGAGTGTGTACGTGTGAGAGTGTGTGTGTGTGTGTGTATGAGCATGAATGTGCGTGTATGTGTGGTGAATTTTGCTCCTGCAGAACAACTTGGGTTTGTTATATAGAAAGAGGAAAACCTAATTTCTTTTTTCTTTGTGTTTTTCAAAGAAGGGCTAAGAAACATGGTACGGGCAAAGCGTGAGACTTTCATGGAGGCAGTGGGTCCAAATACAGACCAGCAGAGAGCTAAAGGACAAACCTGTTCTTGACTATAACCAGCCAACAGGGTTCTTCTCTGTCTTCTCTTCTGGAGAAGCTAGACTGGGGTAATTGGGAAATGCTAAACATTTTTGAAAAAGATACCTACTGAAAAAGGTTTGAAAATCCCAAATCACTTACATACTTCTAACTAAATTCATGATGGGTTTCCATGCAGTATTAAATAGAAGTGAAAAGTGTCTAAAAACAGAAGAAATGCTTATGCGATCTTGAAGAAAAAGAGCTAAGTAACTAGAAAATCCCACTTTTATAACAGCATAAATAATAGATACTAACTGTGGGTAGTGGGTTATTTTTATTGTTGTCTTTGTGATATTTAAAGGCTTCTAAGTTTTATACAATGGGTATGTAACACATGTATTTTAAAAGTTTAAAAAGTTGTTTAAAAAAATAAAAAGCAATTTAGAACTTCAATTTCACTGGAAATGATAAAATGTCAAAAGAAGAAATTTTTTTGAGTCCACTCTTGCTCGATGCTCATATTCTACGTGAAACCACCCTGGATCTTCCTCTGTGGCTGAGATACAATGTAACCCTCAAAAGTGCTGCCTCACCAGAAGCCCTTTGCCAAAGTATTCCTGAAAGGCAGGGTGCATATTTATAGGGGCAAGTTGTGCTCCTGAAGTTCTGCCAGTCCCCGCTATCTACAGGCGCTCTCCCTCTCAGAGGCATAACAGCACGGAGTCGAAAGCAATGGAAGGGTCAAGGCACACACAGCGCAGTCCTTCAGTCTTCGGGGAAGGGATCCAAACTCCAGCAAGGGCTGGGGAGCCCATCTTTCATTCCAATAAATCTATTGCCTCTATTTGTGGAAACAACTTACATACTCGTCAAAAACTCAGATTTTAAAAAACGTTCAGGGACTTTTCTCATAAATGCCCTCCCTGCCGGGAACAGGCAGTGGTACCGGCAGTGTCCTCACCACGTATTTCACAATCGGGAAAGACATTTCCTCACTTGTTACAAACCCCTTCCAACGAGACCCTGTGGGGCGGCCGTACCCATTCCTGAGTTAAGTGTCCTGTTTCTACTGAAATTGTACTTGCAGGACTCCGAGGTGCAAAAAGCTGCCCTGTTACATACATCTCATTCATTTGGCTACCAGTTTTTCAGGTTACATGACACATGCTTAGAATCGATTTAAAAATAACCTCCAGGTAAGTCGCAGGATGCTAGTGGAAAAGGGCTTTGTCCAAAGTATTTAACAAGCACAGGTAGCTGCCTTCCCTGTGGATCAGAGGTGCGCCTGATGGGGTATATTACATAAGAGGGATGTGAGCTCAGCTGAAATTGGTAACTTCCTCTCTAAGAGCCTGGTAACTGGAGCGCATCCTATGCACACACGGCTAAGGGAGGGGGCTGGGGAGAAGTTACGAGTCTGAGGGCCCCGAGGAAGCACCATGGCCTAGGGCACCCCGGCTTTTGCTTTAGCAGGAAGCTTCAGTCCAGTGCCTGCAAAGCAAGCGGCCGAGCGGGCGTGGCCTCCGGCTCTGCACTCACACTCGCGGACGTGGGGGAAGCAAGCCAGGGGCAAACATGCAGCACCCTCCTCCGCGGGGGGGGCACCCCACGGCCTCCCGCGGGCCCGCCCCGCTCTCCACAGGTCAAGGCGAGGCTGCAGCGCTCGGCCGTCTTTTCCAGCCTTTCCCGAGGCGCCAAAACTCCCTCTGGAGCTGACGACTGAAGAGCAAGTTTGCCATTGCACCAGAGCGGACAGGAAAGCTCCGTCTCGACGGCTTGGGAAAGGCAGGAACCTCGCTTGGCCCGTGGAAACAGCGGCGAGGGCGGCCCACCCGAGGGCCGGCACCGCCGCTCACCTCCGCCGGTGTGGAGACGCGCCGCGCGCTGCACGGGCGCACGGGCGGGATGCCCGCGCCTGCGGGCGAGGCGGGCACGCGGCTCCCTGGCCCTGCGCGGGCCCGGGGGACACGGCTCCCACAGCCCCCCGACGGCCCGCCTCCGGGCTGGAGCCCTGCCTCCCGCCCTCCCGCACTGCACACCGCAGCCCGGACGCGGGCAGGGACTTTTGGGAGGAGGGTACTGCATTTTTCACAGAGGCAGACGCTGCTATTACAAACATACACAGATTTTAAAACTTACCTCCTCAAAAGCCACAGACCAACTACCGTTTTCAATCATAGGTACAAAGACAATTGGGGAAAAAAAAAAGACGATCCAATGAAACTGCACACCTACGAACACATTTAGGAGGCGGCAGTAACCAGAGCAGACACTTGTCAGTGCTGCATGGCTTAGACTTGCTGTGTTTCCTTGGAGTGCCACACACTCTTCTCTCTGGGACGCCAGCATTCGGTGGAAGAAAGTGCACTTGGAGGCGGCCAGAGGGCAAGTCTGGGCTGGAAGACCAAGAGGGCTCTACACTCCTCCCTCTCCGGGGGCTAGTCGCAGTCTGCAGGGCTGGTGAAGCGCTGTGTGTAACTATTAGCAACTATGGTGCGAGCCCTTCTTGCTGTGTTATCAGAGCTGGGTGGAAGGAACTTCCTCAGGCGACAAGGTTGGAAATCTTGCAAAATAGTTCATCTTCAGGCAACAGAAGGACACTGCTGGGCAGGGGAATGAAAAAGCAAAACACGCCCCAGGCCGCCTCCGTGTTTGGGGGCTGAAGTTTGGGTGAAACAGCACAAGGGACGGTGAACGTCATTTTTCCCAAGACGAAAATGCAGAAAAATGTGAGCTGGCAATCAAAAGAAAATAAACTGAGCCTCCCAGGAAAAACTGATGGGAAGGAGCGGCTTCATAAACTCCAGCTCAGTGTTTTGGGTGTGTTGTCTGTTGCTGTAATGAATTCTTGGCACATGTTTTTGAAGACATTTAAGAGTGAGGAGAAAATGTTTTCCTAAAAGATCCAGTGCAATTTTATGAGCAATGGCACACTCAGTGCTCACTTATTTTGTTATGGAGACCTCTCTCAAAAGAGCTGATAATCATCACATTCAAATTCTGTCAGGTTTTTTGACATTCAAAGATGAATGCTTACACATGAAATGCTGAAATATCTATGTTGTCTGTAAATGAAGATTGGAGAAAGAAAACCTGGATATTTTGAATCATTTTATGCACTTCCTTTACCCAACGGATCCAATTTTATCTATCTGGTGGACAGATTTAAAAATTTTAAATGTCAAACTAAAAACAAGTTCTTGTCAATAATAAGTAACTAGCAGTCAGCAAACCAGACTGCATTTCTTTTGGCATTTGAAAAAATAATCCTAGATTACAGCACAGGGGATAGCAAACTTTTCATATAAATGACCAAATAGTAAATATTTTTGGTTTTGCAGGCCATATGGTCTTTGAGACCACTCATCTCTGTCATTGAGAGCAAAAGCAAGCAATAGCTAAACAAATGGATGCGGCTGTGTTCCAATAAAACTTTATTTACAAAAACAGGCAGTGGGCCAGATTTGGTCCACAGGTCATAGTTTGCAAATCCCAGCTCTACTCTACCTTACAAATCAAAGTTTTAAAAAGCAGATGGGTTACAGAGGATGTAGTAAAACAGGAGTGTGTTATAACTTTCCCAGTAATATCACTTTCAACAGAAAACAAAACTTACTAAAAATAGAAGCGTTTGGAGAAGGCATTCTGAAGATCATCAATAAGCATACTTAGAAATTCTTAATAGGTATACCATTGATACCTGCCCCAAGGTTAAGTATAACTCAACCAGCAGGCAGCAGCATCAGAAGCCACCTGCTCCCTCTTAGCCAATCTGCTCAAGAAACCTCAGGAGGCCGAGGGCTTGCCTTCTTCACCATCTACAACAGCAAGTCCACAGGTTATCCAAGCTCAAAAAGACAGCGAGCGGCAGTCTTCCAGGGTTTATCACTGAGTTTTGAGAGTTATCATTAAAACCACCCTTTTAACTGTTACTATTCATGAGGAAGCACACTATTTCATAATATAAATATTTCCAAAAGCAACCACAGTCTCTGCGATATGGAAAAATAATGCTCAAATGTGGATTCACTCATCTCGACTCCTCTGAATGAGGGGGACCCAGCCTAGTAAGAAAAGGGGAACTTTCTTTTTCTCCAGGTAGGAAGTTTAGCATAATTTCAGTTCTTCACTAGTCAAGTTAAAAACAAAATGTGATATTATATGTGAGGACAGCAAATACAATTAAGCTTTATTTCAAATACTTTGTTTGGGGGGGAAAATTTTTTGTTTGCATTGTTTTTACCATGTGCACTTAAATAGCTTAATTTTAAATTACATGCAGGGCAACAGCTGTACGAAAATTAGTAAGTGCAAGAAAACTTGTAAACTTAGAGGAATCATTTTCTTTCTGCTTGGATTACATTTTGATTTTAAAACTTACTATGTCTAACCTCAAGAAAGAAGTTAAACATTCAAAATTTAATTATACTGAACATGGATAAAATACTTCAACTAGAAATTATGCATTTATAATACTATCTGTGTCCCAAACCCAAGAGAGTGTAAGCGTTCCTGATTCTAAGATTTGCCCATCTAAAATAGGTAATGACATAACCTTATCCGTGCTTTGGGAGATTCACTGAATTTAATTAATCAGCTGTGCTTTTTAAGGCTTAGCTCACATTTGTGCAAGTAATTCTTTAATTAAACAAGAAAAGCATAACATCTTCTGGAGGTAAGTGAAGGCTGCAATTCTCTAAAAAGTGCTATCAACTGATAGCATTATTCAAAAACTAACTTTCCCAGGATGGGAACAATTTATCTCCTTAAACTGGAAAATATTTTAATTTCTGAAATTGGTAACTGCTTATTAGGGGCTTGGGCAACTAATTTTTAAAATATATTAAAACAGCTACAAGTATCCATGAATGTTTTCTGGGGACTTTTATGAAAATGGAAATATACATGACGTACTTCTACAAACCGTCCTCCTACATGTCACTTCATTTGAAATCAATAAATACATTTACAAACCAAAATATCAGAGTAGATAGATGCTGCTACACACACTTGGCCAGGCCAGACTTAAGGACAACAAAAGAGACCGAGAACACACATCTTATACTCTTCTTCCAATAAAGTTTCCTTTTTCTGTCTTGAAATCTAGTCATGAAGATAAACAGAAAAAGTACAGCGAAGGCTGTAAGCAGTCAGTATAGAGCTCACAGAGCTTCAAATACAAACTGATGCCAAGACCAGGGAGCACAGGCAGTGTGTACACGTGTGTATTACCTATTTATATGTGCTTATTTCTCTGTCAAGTATATATGTATACAGATACCATATATATGAAAATGAACAGATGTGCATGAAAATGAATATGCCACCCACTTATGTTGTCCTTTCCCCCATAAATACAGGAACACAGGGTCTATGGTCACAAATTAGCTCCGTTCTGGCAGGAAGGTCTCCCCTCACAGATAAGCATGGCTATGTGACTTGGGGTTTATATTAGGAAGATGGTGGGCCAGGTGCCAATCTTCCTGGAACACTTTGCTTGCATTTTCTTAAGATATAATTCACATAAAATTCACAAAAATCAATAAAATCCTTTTAAAATACACTCTTCAGTGGTTTCAGTGCATTCCCAAAGTTGCCACCATCACCACTACCTAATTCCAAACCATTTTCATTGTGCATAGGGTTATAAAATTTAAGTTTATACCAACACTGCATTTCTTTCTTTGTGAGATTTAAGTGTTAGATACAGGTCAGTATAGTGACATAATCTGAGAATGCAGATATTTGCATATGTCATAAAAATAAACCCAAAACACGTTTAGGTAGATATAAGCAAGAATGGGACTGCTGAGAGCTACGTCTGCATCGTTGGGTCTTTAATCCCACCTCAGGCTTCCCTGCAGCAGTCCTTCTGTCCACCACCATGCTCAAGGGCAACAGCTCCAAACTGAAAAATCTTTTAGAATATCTTACTGCATGACATTTTTGGGCCTTTTTTTTTTCCCAAATTGATACAGCCTTCCTAACTCTTGCCATGTGGCAAGCTAGAGGTAAACATGGCATTGTAAGCAGTATGGATCCTAATGGTGGAGAAGGGGTTGTTAGTATACTGCTATAAGTTTTGACTTGAAGCTTCAAACAACTTCCCAAGTTATTCTTAAGAATTTATATACCTAGGTTCCCAGTCCAAGATCTGTGAATTAGAAAGTTCCCAGGACCTAGATCTTATTCTTGACAGGATTAGATTCAGAAGATGCTAAATGATATTTTCTAAGATATTATCCTAGGATAATTAAAATGATTATAATTGGCTCCTTAAACTAGAAATTGAATATGTGAAACAACAAAGCTGTTGATGATTGAAAACTGTTGTCAATTGTCAACTTGAAAATGTAATTATAATTTGAGGACTATCATTTTACCAAGTATGTCTATCACCAGTACAAAGGTCTAGACATTATTAAAGGGTCTAGAGATACTAGTCAGATGATGTATTGATAAGCTATTCCAATAATACAAAAGAAACAGACCCAGAAGGAGCCTGATATGCATGCAGAAGAGGCCATAACACTCAAGCTGAAGAGTAGTATCTGTTTTCAAAACAAAAAATGAAAGGTTTAATGCTCCTTTGATCCCTCAATAAAAATTGTACATGCTGATAGTCCTGTGTGTGGTAAGTATTTTTTTAAAAATATTATGTATTGTACTATTTATGTATATGTATCTTCTGTGACACAAAAAGGCTTTAAGAAACAATATCAAGTTCAGGCCCAGACAGATTTTAAATATGCAATTTAGTCTTCTATTTTAAAGCACTCTTCCCAGATTTTATTTATAACGATGGCAGCAATAAGAAAACTAGATTGACGCAAGCAGTAGGAGGTCTTCATGTTGGATCCTCAAAAATGTTTCCTAATTATACTTCAAGGCTTTCTAAAGCAGCATGCTACATGAGCTAATTATTGAGGGCTGGTGGCTAGCTTCAAACCTTACTCTAGGAGCACCTTGTGTGTTAGTTATCTACGAGGGCAGCATGTGGGACTCTACTATAGTTCTGTTGCCAGTATAATAAACAAGGGGGAAAACATACTGATGTTAGATTATTGGGTAGCAATACCTAGAAGAAATACGAGGAAAACCGGCAAGAGAGTGATGCATATAAGGTGGTACTACTCTAGTAATACTTGAGGTAGTGGGCCTAATAAAGCTAAAACAACCATTTATTGCACACCAACCATGTGCTGGGTACTTGACATACACCATCCCCCATCTTCACAACAGTCCTTCCAGGCGATGTGTACACTGCATGTTTTGCAGAGGAAGAGGCTCAATGGTTAGTCCAAGACGATGAACAATGGCATAGGAATTAAAATTCCCAACCTGGATTCCAAACCCTGGCCTTTTTTTCTTTTTTGGAAAGCCAGAATTCAAACTCAGGTCTGACTACAAAATCTATATACTACTTCCACCATGGCCCTTCCGGAACCCCCCACGCTATTCAAGTAAGCAACAGAGACAAGATGTACTGTGTGACCAGAGCTGCCTGTGCCCACACAACTCTAGTTCCAAAAGTGGAAGGCATGCCACCGTTGGTGACTGAATTCATAATGCCACCCCAGTGCTTTTTTTTTTTTTTTGTAGCAGGACACTGTAATATTGCTCACTGTGCAAATACAATACTCTCTTACCCTGGTATATTGACGTGGAGAGAAAGGGAACCACTCATCTGTAGGAACCTGAAGAATTAAACATGTTGAAGAAAATAATATTTCAATTGGAAAAAATAAGTTCGGATTCAGTCACTGCATCATGGGAACAGTGTTGCTAAATACCACCGAAGAGATCTACCTCTGTGAATAGCCCAATTTAAAAAAATACTATTAGTTATTTAACTAAGTTGTTAAGATAAAATCATTTTGATTCTGAAACTGAATACTGTAGTGAAATGCCACTGTCACTCATAAGTTCGTTTGTGAAAATAAATGCTGCGACAAACACCATGACTGTGCTCGATACAACCTTTGTGGTTTTTATTTGTCCTTTCAAATGAACTTGTATTTTTCACATTTGCTACAGATACAGGTGAGTCTGAAACATGCTCGTGCCAGTCTTGGAACAGATCACCTTCTAAAAGTCTTTGGGATGTGACCGTGCACAGCTAAAACAGTACTTTGCCATTTTCCTTTTTCTCTCATTTTTGAAAGTAGTTGAAAGCCACTTTCTTTCCTTTTCCCTCTCTTTCTCTCAGCTTCTTAGGCAGATTCCCAGTATAAATGCAACAGGTGGCGTTACCTACAAATATACAAACTGAAAGAAAAGAAATATTATGGCGGGCTACTCAGGAAGTCTCCTGAAATGAAAACAGACCTGGGCATTTAGCATGGCCAGAGTGTATCTAAATCAAGCGGGAAGGGACAGAGGGACTTGAACTTGCCACAACTGCTGCCTTAGGGTCAAGAAGGCACTGTGCTCTGGCAGGTGCCCGTGTCTCCCATACCTTGTATCTGTCCATGGGGTCCTCCTGCTGCAGCTGACTCTCACGCATTGTCTGATATTCCTTCTCATATTTCTTCAGCTTCTTGGTCGGCACCTGCAGGGATTAGACAAGGAGATGATGTAGAAAAACATTTTCTGAGGTGTTTCCCAATCAAGTCGCTGACATTCTGATGGCGCTCACCCAACTCAAAGTTAGGGGGAAACAATCTAGATTCTAGAGTCAGGTCTGCACTCTTCCTGTGAAAGTCCATCTGGTGGATATTCTAGGCTTTGAGGGTCCTGTGCTCTAGGTCACAGCTACGAGTCATAGTGCTGTTACCGCACAAAAGCTGCCATAGGTGATGCATAAACAAATGAGTTTGGCCCTGTTCTAAGAAACTTTTTTTTTACGAAAAAGGGCTGTAAGTTTGTCCATCTCTGTTCTACAATATTGCTGATATGTCATGCCCTTCTCTTGTTAATGTATTTAACAGTGTTATTAATTACTTTAAGTGCTACTTACTTCCTTTAAATAAAATTCACTCATAGCCTTCTACCATGTTGAAAATGAAAATTATAACAAAAAAATATTTTTGAAATAGAGTTAATTTACCAGACAGCAAGGAGATTCTAAAGCTCATCACTGACAGCTCAAAGAAACGCGGAATCATGGTGCTGAATGAGAACAGCTCGTCTATTTCTTGCTCGAATTATGTGATGTTTAAAAGACAGTAGTCTACTCTTTTCTGAGAAAAGACTAGAATCTTACAGAACCTTAGAATTTTAAAAATAAATACATAAGCACTTGGCACTGGACAGATGAGGGTCTAAATGCCTATTTATACTGTCAATAACCCCTTGGCAAACAGGTATTTAACCTTTCCTAGCCTTTCTTCATGTTAAAATGACAGGCAAATTTCTAGTTCACAATGGCTGTTAGGAAAATTAAGTGATATAGGTAAGGTATCTAAAATAATGCCTAGTTCATGAAAATTTTTTATTTTTTTAATGTATCCCCTCAAAATTAATATAATCCATTTTGTTCCATAGAAAAGAGAAAATCTACTTTTAGGCTTTCCTTGGACAATCAAAATAATATAATCGCTTTAGAAATCAAAATCTTAATGTTTAGGTCCCAAAGGAAGTGACTTAAAATGAAGAAAAACAGTTTATCTAATTTTTTTAGAAGATCACAAATGTGTTATTTTGCTGAGTTCTTGGGGGTGTGGTAAAGGCAAGGGTGATGTGCTGATGCCTCTCAGTACCCATCAGGACGTCTACCAAAGTGCCCTGTGAGGCTCTCAACAGATTGTTTCTTGTCGAGTTCAAAACAAGGTATTTAGAACACGTGTATGTGTGTGAGGGAGAGCGAGAGAGAATGGACAGCACCCAGAATGCATATAAAATTACCATGCAGTTTTCTGGGATGAAGATGGTTTAATTCTCTGGAACCTGGCCAGAGAGTTTGTTTAAAAAAAAAAAAAAGGCAAAGACACTTATCTTATTGTAATTACTTTGTCCTGCCCACCCAGGAGCACTCCGAACTGTAGAATGATCTGCTTCTCATCACAACTGAAGAGTTTCCCAAACTCAGACCAAACCTGGCAGACAGTGCAAGTCATTGAACAAGAACAGGATGACAGTGTTCATCAAACGAGAAGCCAGACATGCCCCAGGGAGTAACTGAGTTGCAAGGCCTCTGATGAAGGTTGTCATTACACCATCTCCAGACACCTTCAATCATTCGCTGGGACCGACTAGAGCGCAAGAGAAAGGGAAGCACCACCTGCCAACCCTGCGGCCTCAACATCGTCAGATGAACAAGGAGAATCTACTAGATCATGTGATAGAACGTTATTTTTCTTAACCTTGGTAAGGACCTCAACTTCTAGTTTTCTTTTCTTTGTAAGTACACTTGGAAAACCAAAATAAAAAGAAAAGAGAGTCTCAAGGTGAAGTGGCATTCACTAGTGCTGAAGGAAAAGGGAGGGGAAGTTTGAGAGTTTTAAGCAGTGACAGGAGTTTCATGCGCATCCCCAGGGGCAGGGTCAAGAGGAGAAGTGACAGGTATCATGAGGAGGGAGGGCACCTATCCCGGCAGCTGTTTACCCACAGATTAGAAGTATTTCAATATTTTTGCAACTGAATATCAGTACCAGCGGGTACCAGGCTGCACATTAGGCCTGAGTGGAAGTATTTTCTACATGGTTCTAAAATGGATCCACTCACCAATGACACAGTTACATATGTATGGAAAGCTTGCTTCTAAAGAATTTCTCCTAAAACCATATTTTTTATATTAAAACTATTACTGAGATATTTTTTTACATGTAAAAGAGTGTCCTTTTAAAAGTTAACCTTGTTATTTATGTTAATTTCAAAGTGATTTTAAAAAAAAAAATGCGTTGAACCCTCAATAAGCTAATCCTTTCCCATCTGGCTGAGATTCTAGGATGTTTGGCTTCAGCTTGCTCAGGGAAACAGAACAGGTTCCCAGAACAATATGTTGCTAGGAAACTGTCCAAGCTTATTTATCTTTTGCTGTGGGGTGATACTGAGCATCCACCTGTGATTGGCATGAAGTGAAAGCGGTGAAAGGGCAGAGGAGGAAGAGACAGGAGAGCTGATAGGAAACTTCTGTTATTTACAACACAAAGAAAATGGGCAGTTACAGTCCCTAAAACTATATTCTAGGACAAAATTGATTTTATTTTAGGGACTGTAATACTGAGCTTGAAATTTTCCTTATTAGAAAAAGAAATAAAAAAGCTTCTTTAGCTCGGCTGGGCATGGCTCAGTGGTTGAGCATCGACCTAGGATCCAGGAGATTGCAGTTCAGTTCCTGATCAGGGTACATGCAGGGTTGCAGGCGATCCCCGGTCGGGGGTGTGCAGGAGGCAGCCGATCAATGATGACTCTCTCATCACTGATGTTTCTGTCTCTCCCTCTCCCTTCCTCTCTCTGAAATCAATAGACATATTTAAATTTTTTAAAAATGCCTCTTTAGCATGTAGTTTTAATTAAAAGAACACAAAGTCTTCAAGAATTTTATGTAATTAATATTACAATGGAAACAACCTATTATCCCAAGAGCAAGTATCTTTCTCCTTAAATTAAATAAGTTTAATGCAAGTGTGTATTTGAAGAGTATGTTAAGCATATTAAGTAAAAATCACCAACTCCTTTAAATGCCTACCTAATTTTGGAGTCATGTTCCACCAACCATTCATTCTCTGCCTGTCCAACACCTCCTACTGGCTAAATTCAGAAAATGTCCTCAAAGAATCCACAATTGTTTGTAAGTACAACTGATAATGAGAACTCATAATTTCAAAATGGTATTTATTAAAAAGAAACCACCAAACAAATAGGAAAAAACCCCCACAAGATATCCAACCCTGGCAAGGCAACCCTGAATGAGTAAGACAGCAACCAGCAGCGTTTAAGACAGAACCAGAGTTTTCATCTTTTGCATATTTTATAATATTTAGAGATATTTCACAATGTGGTTGGCCCTGACATTTGAATTTATAACTGTTTATACAGAATTAGTAAGTTGGGGCTTGAGGGGCCTTTGGAGACTGAGGAAACTGAACCCACGTGGCTTGACCCTGGATGGCACCAGCTGGTCAGAGCAGAGCAGTCTGGAGTCTGGATGGGCCTGCTGCCTCCTGACCTGTAGTATTTTCTGGTGTTGGGCTACCAGGGGAAGTGTTTCCCGAACTGCTTTCATCTCACCTGGCATGTTCAGCTTCCCCAGTGACTCAAGCCTGACGGTGCACACACCTGAAAGCATGCATGAGTGACTGTGATGTGAGCTACTTTCCAACATTCATGGCTCACTCCTGGATGCAGTGTACTCAACAAAGCATCTATGAAAGTTTCTGCAATGTTGATTTCTACTTTCTTTACCACCTTCTAACATAAGCTGTCTCAATGCTCTAACAACTTCAGGAGACTTGCATTTTATAGAAACTGCGTATCTGTTGACTTCTAATTCCTCTCCAGTCCTATAAATCCAAGCACATGTACTATTTTTATGGAACTCCTTGGCGCTTCTGCTCTAGAGCTTTCCTACCAGTAAGTAATATCTGGAGGCCAAGTAATTTCTCTACTATCTGTGTGTTGACAACTCCTAAATTTATAGATTCCAACCCAGGACTTCTACTAAGCTCAATCTACATATCTGACTGCTCACTTCATATCCTCTTTTGAATGTTTTACGTTTGAAACATTTGAAACATGGACTCATTCCCCACCCCCACCCAAAACTGTTCTTCTAGTGTTCATCTTCCATCCAGATGCTCAAGCCAAAAACCTAGAAGTCACCTAAGACCCTCTCTCCAGCAATGATCATGAAATCAATCACTAGATCCTACTGAATACACCTCCAAATATCTCTCTAGCCTGTCTTCCTTTGAACCTCATTGGCGCTGCCCTAATTCAAGCCAAAATCACCTCTTGTCACTGCAATATCTTCCGAACTGGTTGCCCTGTGTCCATGTGTGTTCTACTCCAAATCTTTACTCAATATGGCAGCCCAATATTTTTCAGGAACCAAATCTGATGTCATTTCCTTTCCTAAATTTTTCAATTGCTTCCTGTAGGATCTGGTCTCTATTTGCTCCCCTCACTCTCCATGTCCTTGTCTTGCAAAAGTGGGGCTCACCCACCCCAGGGAATACAGAATAGGATCCTAACAGGTGCAAAAGGCAATCATTAGAATTTCTAGTTCTATTTTTCACCTCATCTCTTTGAAATGTCTACATTTGTGCCTATTTTATTAAAGTACATGTCCATAATTTATTGTAAAATGAATATCATATATTGAAGGTCCAAATAGACAACCAGTCCCTACTGCCTGTCTCGGGATTCTTAGCTTGCTTTGCCTCTGCTGAGATGAATCCAGAACGTTCATCTCAAGATTACAACTCAAAAAGTCTGAGGTGTGAGCCTCTGTTTTTATGAAGTTCCTCAGGCAATTCTGATACAGTCCATTTGAAACCACTGGATTAAAATATCAAGTAGAAGAGGCTAGAGAGGCTTTTATGAACTCGCCTGAGAACATAACTACCAGTTCCTAAGGGAATATCCATTCTCAGTCTCAAACAACCAATTTATAAATAAACTTCAGGAGAAAATCAATTTGTAAGACCTGGAAGGACTGACTATTTTTGATGTTCTCAAATATTTCAAGAATCTCTTACATAAACTGTTTCAATATAAGGACAAAATCAAGTTTTAAATATGGGAAAAAACATGTGCATCAAGAACAGTAAGTTAAGCAATAGAGTTTATCTTTAATGTCATATGGAGGGTGGTTTGGGGCTTAAACAGGCTTGCATGAGGAATCCTGCTCTGTCAAATACCAGCTATGTCATTTTATAAGCAAATCGTTTAAAACTCTTGCTCGAAGCTTCAATTCC
The DNA here is from genome assembly GCF_964146895.1 of Miniopterus schreibersii. Classification (NCBI taxonomy): domain Eukaryota; kingdom Metazoa; phylum Chordata; class Mammalia; order Chiroptera; family Miniopteridae; genus Miniopterus; species Miniopterus schreibersii. The sequence goes on along the minus strand of NC_138119.1, from coordinate 17,302,586 downwards.
TTTTTCCCCCCAATTCCTTTTTTTAATGGAGGTAACACAAATGACACCTACTATGCCCACCTCCTTTTACTGAACACACAATGCACACCACAGCACTGAAATAAGCACTTAACCCATTTTATGTTGCCTTAGCCTCATAAAGTTGAGCTGGGTTGATGCTACCCACTCCGTAACATGAGCACTTTGAGAAAGACTAAGCAGCATACACAGGGACCATAGTCATGACTAACCCCACAGGCCTTTCTGACACCAAAGGTAAAGCCTCAACTGCAATGTTCTGCGCCTGTCATCTACACTGCCTGTCACCTAGCCAGCACACACAGCTTCAACCTGGGACCCTTGCTAAGCCTCATCAGTAGCTGTCTGCAACCGCTGAACTAATCAACAGCAAGGTGATGAAGATGTTATTTTAATACCCGACTGGGAGATAAGGAACCTAAGACATCTGTCCTATCACCCAGTATAAAGTAGGAGTTCAGAAAAACATAAGCACCTTCACCCTGAACTTTCCGGGCAAGCTAGACCAGGAATTTAGCTCTGGGAGAAGCCTGCTTAAAATTCCATACGGCATTAAGAAGGGGCAGGCTGAAATGATCTATTTTCCTTCCCTTCTAGCCTTGAGAAAACAAGCATTGAGACATAAAGCACCCAGGAGCTTTACAGCTTAAAGCGAATTACCTTACGGTATGGACTCAGTCCTACTTAGATGGGACAGTTTTCGAGGCTGAGGACGTCACTGGGAATGCCTTTTCTCCTCCATTATTTCCTCTGCTTCCTGTACTGTGTGTACAGATAATGCTGGGTTCTTTCTTCGCCCACACGCAACAGTTGCAGCTGGGTCACAAGCATTCCTCCTATTGGTTTTCAAATCTGTTTTTCTCAGATTCTTTACACAGAACAGAGAAAGACATTTTGTCTCTTTTTCTTTTAAGCATGAAAAAGTCTTCTCACTATACTGGTTATCTTCAATTTTGGGCTGAATTATGGAAATTCTGCTATTTTCCCCTTTGTAAAAATTAAGAAACAATAATATCTTCAGTTGGTATGCTTTTATTTCTTTTATTTTGGGGTGAGGTGCTCAAAATCCACTGTAATATCTCAAGTAAAATCCCACTTCTCAATGAGTCTTTGGTTAGAAATGTACCACTTAAAATTTTTATTACAGTGTTTGAAAAGTAGAAGGACTACTAAGTGCTAAAAATTAAGATTGTAAGATAGTAAGTAATACACTAAATCTGGTTACATGTTGAATAGTATTGGTCTGATTCCAGGGAGTAGATTAACCAGATGTAGTCCCAAAACTGGGCCACAGAAAGCTGATCCGGCTATGCATTCAGAGCGAGCTAATCAAGCTCATTTAAAACTAGACAATGAGACAGGAGAGAAAGAGGACAGGGGAGCCAAGTAGGACTCTGTTCTTTATCACCATCAAATGCTCCCTTCATTATAATGGTGCTGGCCTTCCCACCACGGGATGCTAAGAAAACTGAAGCAATACTTTATGCCAGTTGCCGTTGGCAATTAGATCGAAAGTAAATACATATCTCATGCTCATAGTAGGCAGAAGGCTACAGACATTTATGCTAAATGAAATTTAATTCAAGACTAACATGCCGAACAGTAGCTGTATAAAACAATCTGAGTCTTTAGAGAGGTTCAGCGTTACTACTCCAGAAATCTGAGAAGGAAAACCAGTGGGAAAGAAAGAGGAGTGGGGCCCCTTTACCGTGATCATCTACCTTTACAGGCTGGGAGTCAGACTGGTTAGAAGTCAGCAACAGCAGCAGTAACCTGCATGGTGGCTACGTTGCCATTTTTATACACCAACTTGTTTAACATGGGAAGAGAAACATCCCTTCTTTGCATTTTAAAAATCACCCCTGCAACAAATGTTTATTGATTATCTACTATGTAGCAGGCATGGCCATCTGGGAACAAATGCAGTCTGTCCCCTCAGGAGCTTACAGTCAGGTGGGGAGGACATCTTTAAAGAGACAATCACACAATTTAAATAAATACTCATTTACAAAGTAAGGTAAGCCTCTGAGGGAGGTGAAAAGGTGGAGGGAGGGAAAACCACCCCCAGGCTCTGATACTGACTGCTTCTCAGTCAGTGACAAGTAGAAAGTGTTCCCAGCAGAGGCACAATGGGCTTGTGTGGGAGAGAGCAAGGCGGGTGGAAAAGAGCAAGGTGCTACGTAATTTTCCAGGACCAGTTCAAAAAAATAGAGGCCACTTGTTCAAAGAGATGATTCCAGATGGTGACAGAGCATTAAATTAAGTGTGGGGACCTGTCTGACTGCACAGGTCCCGTGCCCATGAAGCAGGCTCTGGGAAGGAGGGATGCAGTTGGCGCTCAGGCCAGCTGGAGCACAATGACCAGAGAAGTGGCTGCAGAGGCTGAAGAGGTCTGAGAGGTACACGAGGCCACAGGCCAAGGTACAGAGCCAGGGACCAAGCCCACAGACCAACCTAGTGTGTCCTTCACAGTTCCCCAAACATTACCAAAGAGCCATTGTGTAAGCCAGGCTCTGACGTAAGCACTCTACGCTAAGGGGAAGGCAAAGAAGATAGGCTCTGCTTCTGGCCAAGAAGCTTATGAATACTTCTACAATTTAGCGCAGAAGGTGATAAGTTCCATGGAAGAGTACAAGCACCAGTTGTGGGAGACTGAGGCATGACAATTAACCACCTGAGGCGGAGAAAGTAAACACACAGACAGAAGGACTGAAGACTGACTGAAATTAGCATTTCTCCCTGGCCTTCTGGTGTCACTTTGACCTTTTAATCTACTCAGTTAGCTATACAAAACTGCCTCAAATTGGGTGAGAGATACACAAGAAAAATAACTTTCCCATAAGATTTTTCTGACTTAATCATTAAGAGCCAGAACTGGCACAAGCAGCAACGGGAAATACACTTGGGTATGAATCTCTAAAAGAGGATGACATGTGCAATGCTACTTTCTTCTGGTACTGATGACAGTTCCAACAAGTCTTTGTACCAATGGCCAACTAGAGCCGATGTAATTATGGGCGATTACTACTGACTCCTTAAGAACTGTGAGCATTGAATCAATGGAACTCCAGGAACCCACACATGGCTCTCAGTGTCCCCATGACCCAATGCTGCATCCGTTCCTTACAGGATTGGAAAGCACATGTATGTGCTCATTAATTCAACAAACACCAACAGTTTGCAAGGCATTAGGCCAGATTCTATGCAGGACACAGATACCTATGACACAATCCTTTCATCAATCGACTTACAAAAACTGTAAAATCTGATTAATGCCATCACAGACATATAAGCCTCATGCTATAACTGGTTGAGAGGAAATCTTTTCACAAATCCACAAGGAAATTTAAGACAGACTTTAAGGAGGAACTTGCATGTAAGCATTATCTTGTCCTAGAGGGAGCTTTTGCTATTGACCATTCACAAGTGTCAGGGTGTGTTTTTTATGTAGGTATCAGTAGCCTCCAAGGATTGCAGACCTTAGGTTTCTTCCCATTACCTCTCTACACGGTAGGAAGTCACTTGTTAGGTGGTAGTCAACAGGCCCAGGTGCTCTGCCTCAGGGGCATCCTGCAGGTGTCAGACTGCCTGGCCTGCCAGAATCTTACTTGCAATCTATGCAAGGGTAAAGGGGCCTTGGTTTATTTCCAGTCAATCCAATTTAAAATTATGACATCCTTTATGCTAATTAGAAAACCCTCTGGTATAGACTTAACTATAAGTAGGTTAAATTTATAGTAGTTATCTCATGATTAGGGTCTTTCCAAGGCTAACCAACTACCCCTAGACTGTACTGTGTATTTCCCTATCAGGGTTCTGCAAACATCAATCAAGTCCAAGATGTAGACTAAAACTAACACATCATATCACACTGTGTAGGTTGGAGTATTTTAATGTAAATTACAGAGAGTATAACAGTAGGGTAGGCCTTTAAGAGGTACAGAGAGGGGCAAGATATGGAGGAACAGCTCATTACTACTTATTTCTTTCCTCACTTCATAAAGGAAGCAGAAGGAAACTGCTGTAAGCAACAGCATGGAGCTAAACACCATGGGCCTCCTGACTGTCCGAGCTGCTATGCTTGTCTGGTTGAGGAGCTGGATGCCCTGGTGTAAGGCACCAGGGCACACAGAGCAGGCTGGGAAGAATACACTGGGGCCAGGTCATGGAAGATCTAAGTCTCTGCCAATTGAAAATGTGAACCTATTTTGGTAGTTGCTAGTTCAGTGACTGTATTTTCCAAAACCACAATCAGGCAACAACATGGGCTTAACAGATGTTTGCACCCCTTCTGGACATGAGAAGCAATTTGGAACAGAAGAGAACTGACAATACCAAAAATCTTTTACTGTTTCAGTAGCTCATAGGGTTTACAAGGCAGAATGTTTGACATTAGAACTATCTTTTTAAAAGTCTTATCCCAGGATTGATAAGAAGTCACTGACGTTTTAAAAAAGGGCAATAAAAGGATCAAAAGTGTGCTGGTAAGGATGTTCCTCTGGAAATGATGTATATGCTAAACTAAGTGGGATGGCAAAGAAAAAGAGAAAGGGGGCAAGTAAAACAATATTCAGAAAGGTGGCAAGTAAAACAATATTTAGAAAGTTATGAAAATAGTTCAGGAGAAAAGGCCTTTGTGAAGAAGGTGATAGTAGAAATGGAAAGAACCATTAAAACCAATAAAAGAGAGGTCCTTAAAGCAAGTCCTTCCTGGAGATTCAGGTCAAATGATCCCTCCCCTCTTTAAACTTCTTTAGAATTAGTTTATTCCACTCATTTAATAATCATATATGGCTGTTAAAAGCTTTTCATGGGGTATGAATTTTCCTAACCTAAATAGGATGCCTTAAAGCAAAAAAAAACAAGACAAAGCAAAACCCAAAAGACTCAGCCTACTTCAATTTGGTACCTCCTGCTTTGACCTAACACAGAGCTGAATACTTTGTAGATGCCTAAAGCAGATTTGTTCAGTTAAGTATATTCTTAATATCTCATGGTTCAAGCAGATTTTCTAGTTAAAATACTGGAATAAAAAAAAGCATACAAAGGCCTTGCACATAGATTCTCCTTGAGTATGGGTATTACAGGAGATATGTGATGACATAGAGCTGATAAGTGGAAAGGCATTGACATCCACTTAACACATGATATTTTTGTTACCTGAATGAGAAGATTGTGATAACCAATTAAAAATGGCAGTTTTCCTTGATATGTTTGACAGAGCCCATAATTACCTCTGCTCTGTGGGGCAATTTCTAAAACAGTGCATAAGAATGAGACTATTTGAGGAGACTTTTATGTTATGCAATTGATGCTGCTCCCTAAATTGAAATTCAATTTTTTAATCTTGGTGGGGAGGGGGAGAGATATAAGAGGAAAGTGAAAACATCCTGCATGCTAAATGCTTAAGAAGAATAGATATATACCTGACAATTAATAAGAGTAAGTCTAAGAGAATTCTCACTTTGAAAAAAGGTAGTATCAAACTGACTTTCTAAAAATTGATTGAATTCCTTTTATGTGCAGAGCAGATCAAATGAGAGCATGTCTGAAATTATGGTTGGCCACACACAGGTAAAGGAAAGGCCAAAAGAGCTTTCCTGTGTGCCGTTTAAGCCTGTGTACCATTGCTTACACGTGAATGCTTGCTCCCCAAAGCTTGGCATGGAGTGGCATTTATGTTCCCATTCCCATGGAAACTGTGAGGAGGCAAGAAAAGGAAGGTACCGGGGAATGTATATTTCAACCCTCACGTCTCTTCTACCCACCTGGCGCTCTCATTTCCATGGGAACAGGAATTGAAAGACGTCCAGCAGCAAAAGTGAAAGCTCTCCCATAGATTGCAGCTGCGTGAACGTCAGCTAAGAGCTGCAAGTGACAGTGTATGGCAGCCGTAAAAATTTTTTAATGTTTTCCCTAATAAACTCCCCTCTGTAAGACTTTACAAGCAGGAAACTGACTATATAAGTAGTATGAGGAGGAACACGCAAAGGGGTCTTTGGAAGCTTAGTCCGTGGCTGTCTTTCATAATTGCAGTATTGTGCATCATTTTAAAGCAAATGACTGTGACGGGAAATGCAGTGGGGTGAAGAGGTGCTCTCCAAGTCACTCTGATGTACAGACTTCCTCCAAATGGCAGATGTGGACAAAGCATGGAAGTACTAATTACACTGCAGGGAGGCAAGGATCTAATATAAAAACTAATCATATTTGATTACAAGAAACTATGTGAACACTGTCAGCTACACCTAGAGTTGGAACACTGAGCCCAATGAACTTGTGAGGAATCTAGACTTAAGCATTTGTATAGAATTCCATAAACCCACAGAATTGCTATCCAGATCCCTCTGGTTCTGGAGCTCAAATAGAGAGGTATACCCGTATTTCTTTAGCAAAACATAAGTGAAAAGGACAGGCCAGAACTTGCTGAAGACTTCCCATCTCCCCTCCACATCCAAGGGCTTTAGAATACATAATGTTAAATGACTTATAGATGGAAAATGTATTAAAGCTTTTAGCTCAAGGGGAAAGAGCCTCATCAATAACCTGCAATGAATGCCATCCTTTTAAACATATGGGAAGTTTGAAAAAGAAAAAAAAAAAATTCCTTTTGTTTTACACATCCATAAGTCAGTTTTATCTCTGAGGTCCTTTTTCACTTTTTGGAGAGGTCACTATTCCAAACTGTTCATTATAACTTGGCTCCTACTCACACACGCCTCAGGCAAATACAAAATGTGAACATTATCGAAGACAACTCAACAGAATGGTGTCAAGAGCACTAGCCAGGAAGACGAGGGCAAAATTAGAACAGACCTTTATGGCTGCTGCTTCCCGCCACCTCCAAGGTGCTATTTCCAAGACAAGAACATGAGAGTAAGCTGCAGAGGAGCTCCAAGTTCAGGTACTCAGTTTTCACTGTTGACTCAAGTTTAATTTGGTTCATGTATTCTGTGTAAGGACATATTGGGCACCTGCTTATCACTTAGCACCAGGTACTGGTAATACCAACATTTATGAGTGAGACAGGGTTCCTAACTGCCATATACCAATTTTTAATGAAGTATTGCTATTTTAAAATTAATCTTATATAAAAAATATAGGGTAGCTCTCCTTCCCCACCCCTCACTACTATAGACCCTGATGTACATGAGCACTGCACTGAGACTTTATAAATGTCACCTATGATGTAACATAATTTAAGCTATACAATGCAGATTCACAGTTGAAAAAATATAAGTGACTTCTCAGGGTGAGTCTATAAATATGGGATCAAAGCAATTGATCAATTCTGGCCACTTTCCAATTCTACGTAAATATTTTTTCTTTCTCTTTCTATAAACAAATTTTTACTGGCCAACGATTTCTTGAGATACATTTTCAAGAGATTATTTATAAATACAAATATGTAAGGACCAGACAAAAATAAGCCGAAGTCCATAGTAAGTGACTTATTTCATCTCCTAGGATTTGTACATTTAAGTGGGGCAATTTATGTATCTCTTGCTCCTAGTCCATAAAGAGTCAAAGTTATTACTCCTAAATACTCTCAAGACTATTATTCACATGAACTCAGACAGAGATACTAGAAACTACACAAAAATGTTGTGAAAAGCAACCATAAAGGCCTTTGAGAACAAAGAAAATGAAAAGGGACACAGAAGCCATCCTGAAGGAGCCAATGGCAAAAAAGGGAATATTTTGAGCATTAAAATAAATATTTGAATAAATAAAAAACAGAAACTTCAATAAAACAGGAAATCATGGGTGCGGTGAGAGATTTAACCAAAGAATTTACATGCATAAATGCATAACCCATGGACACAGATAATAGTGTGGGGAAGGCATGGGAGGGGAGGGGAGGGGTAGAAGGGGGTCAATGGGGAAAAAAGGGGACCTGTGTAATTCTATCAACAATAAAGATAAATTTAAATATATATGTATATATATATATGTGTGTGTGTGTGTGTGTGTATATATATATATATATATAATAAATATATAATAAATTGAAGTCTGTTAAGAATGAGATATTTACAGAATTTCAAAGCATCTCCCCATAAAATTCTCATTAGTTAAGAAGAGGAACAAAACAATTTACATGGAGAAGCTGGCAGGAACCACCCTTATTCAAATAATCAAAGTGAGCATCTCCAGTGATGGGACAATTCAAAATCCGGCTCCATCTGACAGGATGGATGCAGTGAGAAGCACACAGCATCATCTCTGTGATGTCTTGATCAATTGTCCACCCTAAACCACCCTAAATTATGATGAACCATCAGACAAATTCAAATTGAGAGACGTTCTACTGAATAACTAGTTGTAATCTTCATAAGTATCAAGGAGAGACTGTTTCAAACCAAAGTACCTGGCTTAGGATTGGTCTCAAATTTTTCTTTTAAATAAATGAATAAATACTCTGAAATTTTAAAGAAAAGGATTGACTTTCTAGAGTGGTTTTGATATAATCCTACACGGAGAAGGGAGAAGTACCAGATGATTTCTCTGGGTCCTTTCTAATCTACCAAGTCCACCTTGTTAACCATCTACCTGCTTACCTATCACTCAGAGCACAATGAACAGTAGAATTTGAGCATGTAGAGCTCAGGACCTCGCTGACAGGCAAATAACCACATACCAAAGAAAACAAACAAAGAAAAAAACTAGATCATTAGAAAATGATCAGTCTAAGGAATGCTGTTTTATGACTTAATTCTTATTGTAATAGTAAGACAGCGAGTCTCAAAAATCTACACCTAGACATGTGGGAGGCAGGCAATGTCTTCAACAAGAGGCCAGCATGTGCAGTCCTTCACGCGGCATGTCTGCCCCTTGACTGTAGGCTCAACCAGGAAGTAATAGAAACAATACACTGAAATGTTTGTTTGTAAGTCAAATATTAACGAAGCCTTCTGGCATAAAATAGGAATCATCTTTTTGCTTCCTAGGAGACTGATGGCAAGTAGTAAATGTACCTCAACAGTACAATCAGTTTGTTTCATAACAACTTCAGATGGCTACAGTTTACCAATTAATCAGTTTTCCACACCTTTAGGCAAAAAGCAGAATACAGCTATATATGTTATATAAATACAAAAACTCCCTGTCATAAATTCACCAATTGGCTAAGACAAGTGATTCTGGTTCAGTATAGCTGAGTAAAACACACAACAATAGCTGTCTTCCCTAATCTCCTTTTTTAAAATGTGTAAGTCTTGCCAGGACTGAAGCAAGCTCTGATTTGGCTCAAAGCACCAGCTTCTTTTAAGCTCGAAAAGTATCACAGAGAAAATTCCTGAAAGAGGATCACTGAAAATAAGCATTCTGCTAGGAGACCTGAGAAATGACTTCCCTTGTTCAAAGAATTCAAAGTGAGACTTAGAACTAGGGTATTAGAATACCAATCTCACGGTTAAGCACCAGGGATTCTGAATTTTATTCATAAAATATAATGCAGAAGACATCCCATCAGCATTCTCTTTTAAAAGAAATGGGAAATGTTCATCACATGAGAAAATACTGAGTTTCACTGCACACACACTCGCTCCCACCCCAAGAGCCTGGAGTAGGCAAAAGCACGTTGTGAGCTCTGGAGAGTAAACGGAACTAGGCATTAAGAGCATCCACACTGCTTATTTAGCACTCTGTTTTAAAGAGGGGACAATGATGGGATGATTTTTCAAGGCTTCTGGTTAAAATTAAGAAAAATAAAAACCCACTAAACTTGAAGGTTAAAAAAAAAAATTCTTCCCCACTTGATAAGTTGGAACCCGCTAAGTTCCTTTGCTTAGACTTTCATATTCATTTGACTCTCAAAACTGCACCTATTATTAGGTCATTGTTAACTGTAGTAGGTAGGATGTCAATATTACAGTTATAATTTTAAAGTCCTTATCTGTTAAAGTATATATTTAAGTATTTATGAGTGAAATGATATATCTGAAAGTTTTATGTAATACTCCAGCAAAAAACAAATTGGGAGAAATGAAACAAGAAAAGCAGGAAACTGATGGTTATTGAAGCTGGGTGATAGGTGCATGGATATTCACGGTATTCTCCTCTCTGCTTTTGTGTGTTTGATAACTTCTATAATAAAAAGGGATTTTTAATGCACCCATACCTTGAGGGTACTATGCTAAGTGAAATAAGTCAGATGGGGCCCTGGTCTGATAGCTCAGTGGGTTAGAGCATCCTCCCGATACACCAAGGCTGTGGGTCCGATGCCTGGTCAGGGCACATACAAGAATCAATCAATGATGCATCAATAAGTGGAACAACAAATCAATGTTTCTCTCTCTCTTTTTCCTCTCTCTCTAAAAATCAATTTTAAAAAAAAAGTAAGACAGAAAAGGGAAATAAAGCAGGATTTCACTCATGTGGAATATTTTTTAAAAATTAACAAACAAAACAAAAACAAACTCAGATACAGATAACAGATTGGTGGTAAGCAGAGGGGAAGGGATTGGGGAGAGGGCAAAATGGGTAAAGGGGGGTCGAATGTATGGTGATGGATGGAAATTAGACTTTTGGTGGTAAGCACACTATAGTGTATGCACGTATCAAATTTTAATGTTGTATACCTGAATATTATATAATACTATAATTAACTAATGTTACCTCAATTAAAAAAAAGACTGTCTCCAAATGCAGCCACATTCTATGATACTGTGGTGGGTGTGTGGTTAGAAATTCAACATGTGAATTGGCGCATGGGGGTGCAGGGTGGGGGAGACCCACACAAATCAGCCCGTAACAACGGTTAAGCCACAAACTTTGGAGCTAGATCTGTTTTGAGTCAGAGTTCAGTCCCTTAACAGCATATGACCTGGACATGTTGCTTTACCTCTCTAAGCCTTGATTTCTGCATATGATAGTTGTGATGCATAAATGAGATAACCTACAAAAGAGCTTACAGAACAATGCCTAGCTTATAGTATGCACTCAATAAATGACAGTTTTAGTGTCCTGGTAAGCCTCAAACAAACTTTTATAACTTCACTTAGTTGATACTTAATAACTTTTCATGTATATGGTTTTAAAAAGAATTCTTACAATTTTTAATCCACTAAAATTTTTCAATCATCTCATAAGATAAAACCTTGCTCTTAGAAAACATTAGCTCCTGGAGCCCTGGGCTGCCTTGTAAGACACTCACTCACCATGCTGTGAGGATCCCCCATCACGGAGAAGCCAAACGTGTTTCACTCAGCAGGCCCGGCTGAGCCCTATCATCGAGTCATCCTATTCGGCACCTGACACAAGAGTGAGGCACCTCCAGATGACTCTAGCCCCTACTCTTCAAGTCACTTCAGTCTGTCGGTTCTCTCCATAAAGGCCCCAGAAGCTCTGGAGCAGAAAGAAAGCCACACCCACTATGCCCTGTCTGAATTCCTGACCCACCAAACTTGTAAGCACAGTGGTCCTTGTTTTAAGATACTGTGTTGTGGGGTGATTTGTAATAGATATACTAGAACTACAGACTATAGATAAGCAGAACTATAGAATCATAGAAACAAGCAGGCTATAGATAATATATATTACAATATATTGCATATGTAATATATATTATAGATATTAAGAGCTACAGAATCATAGGAAAAAAGGGGACTATAGGAAAAAAAGTATACAATTAACCCCATCGTTTTAAAGATGAGGAAACTGAGGCCAGTCCACAGTTGCTTGATGAGTGATAGATCCAGGACATGCACTTAAGTCTCTTTGCTTCCAGTCCTAGGCTCTTTCAAAAACACAATTATTTCACAATATAGTTCTGTGTTATAAAAGCCTCTTACTATCTCTATTATTCAAACTGCAACACTCAGGATATTCCACAAGCTCTCTGTCCAAAGCCAAACAATTATATTTCTGGATGCAGAGAATTTACTCTACTATCCCTGGCACATGACAGGTACTCAATAAATGGTTTTTAAAGTGAACAGTTACTAAAATAAGGCAGCTAAAAAAACTAAATGGTGCAGCTTGGATCTTCAGTGCTTGTGTTTAAAAAACAGAAGCAACATTTTCAGGTTTGAAATAAATTTTTAAGTCATAAAACTATGATTGCTCCCCCCACCACCAATTATTAAACTCTGGAAATTGCACTGAAGGCAATCTTTAGAATCCCTGAACAGTGCCTCAGATGTAACTGCTCAGTGTTCATCTTCTGACATATACATAAATATAACTATGCTTATCAATATAACTATACATAACATAAATAAAATTGGAAGTATGCCCTGCTCATTGCCTCTAAATATGCATTCTCCCCTTCTTTTTCAGTAATATATTTTTAGCTAGGCACATGGCCTTTAGCTAAAGATTATGCTTCCAAGCCTTCTTTGCACCTAGGTATGGCTGGTGACAAGTTCTGGCCAATGAAATGAGAAGAACTGTTGCGTGAAACTTCCTCATGAAACTTCCTCCCAAGGAAAAGGCATGCTCTCCCCTCCCCATTTCCACCCTTCGCTCCGACTGGAATGTGGGCCCAGGAGATGTGCTGATGAGTTACTTGACCATGAAGATGAGAGCAACATCTCTGAAGGTGGCACACCAACAAGATAGGAAGAGGCTGGATTCCTGACCTCAAAGTAGCCACCATGGGTTACAGGTAACTGAGCCTGGGGGTGGGATGGGGGCCAAATGCAAATGCGAATGAGAGAAGTTTGGGGTGACATAAATGTTTTCAAAGTAGATGACTGGTGGTGGTGGATGCCCGGCTCTATAATTATCCTTCCTGAGTTTCAACCAGGCTCCGGGTTACCCATCTAAAGATGATCTTTCCCAGCCTTCCCTACAGCTTGATGAGGCCATATGATTAGGTCTGGATGTGAGCAAAGGTGACATATGCCATTCTGTACCAGTGCTCTTAAAAGGGCAGGGGTTTGCCCCCCCTTCCTTTCTCCTACTGGCAGGGATTTGACAAGAGCTCTAACAACTCCTTGGACCCATACACGGAAGCCACTGTGAGGATGGCAGAGCTGTCCTGCTAGCCTTGGACATCTCAACCCTGGACTGTGTGAGAAAACCATTGAATTTTAAGATAATCCAATTATGTTATATAAAGTGAAGACTAGAGTTTACCATCCAACATTTGTCAACTGCAAAGTATCTCAAGCAGCAGCTATCTTTATGAACTGTTTGCGGACCAGCAAGAAGAATGTTCTTATGTAATTACAGAAAAATTTATGCAACAACTTCTGTTCCTTTTCAATATTTAAGATCTGTCGTAGATAAATATACTGGGAAATCTATCATGGACATTAAAGTGTATGTATTGAAAAAAATGCCCCAGAAATGTTATCGAAGCCTTGTAACTTTTAGGTATTAAAGATTTATTTTCTGAAACAATGAACTGCCAAGGTTTTTTCCCCCCCGTATAACCAATGGTATTAAAGTAGGACCAAGTTTAAAATCTTTCCTTTTTCTTTTTCTTATATTACTCCAATTAAACTTTAAGATGGCAGGGCCCTTTCCCAACTATAGAATTTAGAGGATTAAGCCTTCCACAAAGTAAGAGTTTGGTAAACATATCTCTCTTATCAGGAAGATTTTATCTCAAAAGAAAAGTTATACTCTTTAGGCAAGACAAGGGAAACTGCCCATCCTGAGCGTCAGTCCACAGGAGCAAGCCTTCCATCTCTAGACATGCGAGGTTTCGGGCTGCCTCCCACCATGGTAGCGATGAGCAAGCAACTCAAAACTTCCACGGGAAACTTATCAAACCCTTATAGTTACATGGTTTTTTCACATGGCTCTTGCAAATCAACATGTAGAGAGTGGACTATAATGGTGCAGTCTATCTCACATACAAGAGAGACACAGGCTTTCATTTAATTATTGCTGGGCAATAATTAAACTCTGAATAACAGAGCTGCCTGAGGGGTACACTAGATGACAACAGAAAGGATAGCAGTAGCATTGATGCCATTAAAATGACATGCATGCCAATTATTTGCACTATTTTCTAGTTAAAACATACAGGCTATAAGCATGGAATGATTTTTTTAATCAAAATATCAGCTTTATTGTCAATGAAGCAGAAACAGAGAGCAAGGCTGACTTGTTGTCCAATGGGTGGGATCCTTTTCTGAAAATCTAGAAGGGACCAGAATTCACACTCATTTCAATGAACTACCAAGCCTCATCTCCTAGACTGACATACATTTTCCACATGAAATAAGCTCACCTGATCAGAGACGGCTGGCACTGTGCCAAACATCCAATTTGTGCCCTATCCTCTGTACTTGTTTTTACCTTGCTTTAAGCCATAAGACATTTCTAGATGTAAGTGTGTTCTTTTCTGAGAATAACAAAACTTTCTGAGATCAAAGAGCAAGTATTTGGCTTTTTTATTATCTCTTATAATAAGGCATAGCACACCCTTGCCACTTAATAAATGCATAGTCCCAGCTTATGCAAGGATGGAACAAGTATCCAATCCTTTGCATCTATGTTTGTTGGAGTTACTTTTCCAGAACAATGAATGTGAGCTGCTCTGTCCACATTTTCTTGCCTGGCCCCTTTTATGAGATAAATCTGGGAGGCTATTGACAGGACAGCAGTAAAATCTACAGAACAGACCACAGTCATGGATATGGAGCACAGAGCTAGTGTCTCATTAACACCTGCCAGCAATGGACACCACCACTAACCAATCTTGTATGTTTATTTTATATAAACAATGAGTTTGCAAAAGCACAAACACTTTCCCAACTAAATTTATACTTTAAGTTTTCAAAAGTAAAAAGCACATTTTATCTGCTTGTTTGTTTGACCTATAAAGCAAACACAGGGAGCCATGGGTAGGAGCTACTGCAATAGCAATGCCAGAAACACAGCAATAAGAGGCAGTTTCCAAACTGAGAAGGGCTTTTGGTACTACTCAGCACATCACAGAAGCTCCAGGGAGAAAAGAGCTGTCTGGAATGAAAGAAGTCCTGGTTCTCACTGTCTCTGGGGTCATCAACAGCTCTTTCCTATACTATCAAGGCAAACACCTGATATGTGGAAGCTGTAAGGATCCTTTACTGCCCAGTCACATGTCTCTATGTTCAGGAGCTTAGAAGAATCATAGGAGAGCAAGGGAGCTTTGAATGTTATAACAATAAATGATGATTCAGTTATAGGATAGGAGTATTTGAATGGGCTATATCCAACATCTTGAAAGTAAGACAGACAATGTCATTACCAAGCAAATATTATGCTCACAAAATTTACTGCCAGTCTTATAAGCACATTCTCAGGTTCTATTGGCATTAGTTAAAAATCTCAAAATATCCTTTATATGGATCCTTTTTCACAAAAAGATAAAGCTTAGCAAAAGTAATGAAACTACTCAAATCATGCAAATTTTCACTCAATTTAACTATTATATTATTCTGAATGTATCCAACTGAACAGTTTGCACTCACTAAATAACAAAAAAGTTTGCTTTTTTAGGTATATTATGAATTTTTTGGTGTTTTATGTCAAGTGAAAATATCCTTGACACAGCAACAAAGTTGGTCTTCATCAAAATTAAAAGCTTTTGTGCAAAGGACATTATCAAAAAGTCAAAACACAATCTATAGAATGGGAGAAAATATTTGTAAATCATATATCTGATAAGACTTAGATATCTAGAAAATATAAAGAACTCTTACAACTCAAGAACAAGACAACCCAATTAAAAAAATGGGAAAGGGCGTGAACAGACATTGCTCCAAAGAGGATATGCAAATGGTAACACGCACATGAAAAGATGCTCAACAGCATTAGGTTAAGGAAATGCAAACCAGAAACCCAGTGAGACACCGCTTCACACCCATGCGATGGCTAGAATCAAAAAACAGCATCACTCAACAATGGAGTAGAATACACATTAATGTTTCTCAAACTGATATGGAGTCTGAAAGCAGATTTTCCCCAACTCAAGTAAACCTTCAGTCAACGTTCTCACAGTTCCACTGGACACTTTACTTCCTGCCACATCCTATCATAGAGCTTTCTAATAAGTGTGCCATATACTCGACTCAAACTGCTCAGATTTTTAGCATCACAAATCTTTTATGAGGACAAACTTTAAATTACTCCTTATCAGCAAGATTTTTATAGTTGCCTCTAAAGTTGACTCCGTGATAACTCTCCCTGAAATGACAATCTGTATCCAGATGCCACCATTTTCAAGACTGCAGACTCCTCTCATTAGCCTGTTTAGACAGTGCCAGAAAACTAGTATCTCCTGCATAAAACCTCTGAGACAGTTTGCTGCCCTCCTTTGCATAAAGCCCCGTCCTCAGGGTGATTGAAGGCCTTCGTGACCCACCTGCACTCCATGTGCCATCGACGTAATCTCTTTAAGTTCTTTTGCTCACCTCTGAGACTTAAAATATACTTACTTGTCTTTCCTTTGCCCTCACTCTCTCCACCTGACTAAGTCCTACCCATCTTTCAGGTCTTCCCTGACCCCTAACTTAGATCAGTCCTCCCTATATGTTCCCATAGGCCCAGGAGCCCCACTTGAGACCTTAGGTCTCCCCATTTGTCCCTACAGGACCCAGGACTCCCTGTTTTCACAAAACTCCTAACAGTTTCCTGGTGATTATTTAATATCTATGTTGCTCGATAGATTGTAAGCCCTCTGAAGACAAGGACTATTAAGGTTTTTACCATTACACCAATAAGTACTCTTAAGCTTTTCTCACAGACGTGCTTGAATGAGTTGAAAAATGAGATTCAAATCAGATGGCAGGAGACCTACGTTCAAACAATAACGCTCTCGTTGGCACGTACCTTCTCCACAGTGGGGGAATTTCAAAGTAGAAGGAACTGTTGACTGCTTACTGAGTCACTGTAAGTATGTTTGCTACGGAACAGGCTCCCTTTCCATGTACAGAGCACAAAGGCAAACACGGAACTTTGGGAATTTAGACAAGCATGTTTACCTTCATTCAAATACCTGAGAGAAAGTGAATTAAGAATTTGATAACAGCAGGGCCTATCGTGTAAGAGCAATCATCACCTTCAAGACCTGTGCTTCAAAAATTAAGAAAAATCTAATTATAGACTTAATGTTTAACTGATCACCTTCCTCAGAAACTGCTGAAGTGTATAAAAAGTTCAGGATTCTGGTCATCAAAGGGATATATAATCAAAGGAATCCTGGCTTCAGTAACTAATGAGTGAGTACAAAGCACAAAGCCGTGCATTTTGAAAAATGATAAAGAGCACTGCCCTAGAGCCAGGGGGCCGTGTTCAAATTCTGGGTCTATTACTTTCCAGCAGTGTGACCTTGAACTAGCCACTCAATCTGTGCTTCAACCTGACCATCTGTAAAATAAACCTAAACATCTGTACCTACCTCACTGAGTTGTAAAGGTTAATTGATTTAAGAGAATAATGTGTTAAATAAACTGAATTTTTAAAATAGTGTGTTATTCTTTTTAATCTGTATCTATTTTGATACTATTAAAATGAAACCCAGGTTATAACACTGCAGGATTTGTGGACCTTGCCCTTTATGTTCCTTATTATGTCACTTCTCTTTCATCTCAACTTGTGATTATATTAATTTCCTATTCTTGCTCCAAATCTAATATGAAGTCAGCAGTGAATCAAAAAAGGAAATTAATTCTTTCCCTCTGTAGGGGCACCAAGCACACCAAAGGCAAGAACATTTTGCTGTTATATGGAAAATGTTCTAAAAGCTAAGGAAGACAAAATCTGCACAAGGAGATGGGCCACGGAGCACCTGGCCCAAGGCAGGTCAGGACTATGCCAGCAAGCTATCCTCAGTCATTACCCTGGCACAGCTGGGCCCAGGCTCCTGAGGCCAGAAGCAGGCTGAATCCTATGGGGTTGGTCACGGGTGAGGGAAATTCTTCAGTATGAATTCATAATGATTTTATATAATGCTCGAATATGTTCAACATACAAAAAACTACTACATAAGTTAAAAAACTGAGTAGGCGGAATGCCTTCATTTCACCCTGGAATTAGCCCTTTTGTTTCATACTGTCTTTATTTCTGGCTTCCCCTTGAAGATTGTTTAAGGGAGACAAAAAGTGTGGTTTTATTGTGGGATACCAGTATCACTTCAAATGTTTAGCTTTAAATATTTTCAATACTTTCCTCTCAGGTCTGCAGAGAGTACATAGAACAGTTTCTATTATTTCCAATTAACAGAAATTAAACTTTCATTTAGTTATTCCATTTACTTATTTGACCACTTTGGGTAGAATAGCTACCATGTTTTGACCTGCTAAGAGTTGAGAAAGTCTTTGACTCTTGACTAGCATTTTAACAAATGATGTCTTCTCTCCCCTGGATCCAGTCTCAACAACCCTCTTGCACCAAACGCAGTGTGCTAAACTCACTTCCATCAAGGATTACAGAGTGTGCACTTCCTGATGTAACAGATTAAAGTCCTTCTTAGGAGAAAAATGAACCTGTGAGCCCAGCCAGCTCAATCATGCCACTCTTAGATAAAATACATTCGGATCCATTCCAGCCTCTCTTACCCTCCTGGAGAAGGCTGGTCATGGAAGAACTTTAATTCTTGTGCAACAGTCTTGAGTGCTAAGTTACACCTTGCTTTCTAAATCTTCTTTGAAGAGTTCACGTCAATGACAAATTAGACATTTACAGACAACATTAATACTTTAAATGGGAGATATATTTCCTGTCTCTCTAATAAGAATGAAGCTCTTCAGCCAACACTCAAGAGAGAAAGCAATTTGCGCCTTTCAGGCAGGAGCAATAAAAATGATCGTTTTACATGCAAGAATCAAATTAATGTAAGTGCGACTGTTAGGTTGGAGGGCACCACAGAGCTTTTGGGCTTCTAACCAAAGGTCATATTTTAATTATTAAGAGAAATTTTGCTGATTCCAGTATTTATCACATGCATGGTTTTACTACCACCTTGGATGTATTGAATCCTAAATCACTGTAATGATTGTCACAATCTATCTGCTTGGAGGATTTTAATAGATGGCTCGGTAAATGCACTTGGGGCCTTCCTCCCCCACACTTATAATTCTTAGGATGTGATTAAGGAGGGGAAAATTATTGTAAGGTACCTTTAATGCACTTGTGAGATCATAGGACACATGCATTCAAATGGGGCATTAGTGACTTGGAAATTTCTTCAAGTCCTATACCCAAAGAACAGCGTGCAAAGGATCTGCCACAAACTGTCAAAACAAAACATAACAAAAAAAACACACACCTACAATGAAAGAGTTGGCTATTAATAATACTAGGATTATTCCACAGAGGACTTCTGAGTAGGGACAGCAGAGTCCAGCTTTCGGAAACTTAGCATCCTTAAGACACTAGAGGAGTACCTGGCAGTGAAACGTCACAGAGGAGGAGCAGCACAGGTAACTGGGATCACCGGAAAAGTTTGTAGTAAAGCCCTTAATGAAAATTAAAATAAAATGGTTCTTTTGTCTTAATAGTTACCCATATGTTCAAGAGAAGGCCTTCCCTGAATATCACTACAATAACAATTATGCTGTACGCTGTATTTATGCAGGAATATGTACCGGCTTTTCTTTTCTTTTTTCCTGGAAGAAGTGGCAAGAATCCCTTAACAAGGGCTTCGTTCCATCTTTGGAAACCACTTTCTGTATTCTAAACTAATACATATTATTTATTGTTTTAAGGACAACAGGAGTTATTTGGATAGAATGAGTGGTAAAATTATGAGCAATTTATGTGTTTTAGTTTTTATTTACATGTATTTTCCAAATTTTGTATCATCATTATTTTAGTTATTAATGACAAAAGACCCCTTTAAGTTGCAAGATCTTTAGGAAATAGACATGTTTGGCAAGTTTCACTTTAAGTAAATAGATACAAACAGCTATCTTTTCTGTAATATGTATTCATCAACTTTATTACATCATTTCCCTACTCAAAACCTTCATCTGTAGAATTAAAAGTATCAGTTCCTGCCCAGCCGGGCATGGCTCAGCGGTTGAGCATCGACCTAGGATCCAAGAGATCAGGGGGTTCGATTCCCGGTCAGGGCACATGCCCAGGTTGCAGGCTGCAGCAGATCAATGACTCTCTCTCTCATCATTGATGTTTCTCTCTCTCCCTCTCCCTTCCTCTCTCTGAAATCAATAAAGATATATATTTTTTTTAAAAAAGTATCAGTTCCTTAGCATTACACACCAAACCTTTCATGACCAACCTCTACTCTCACCAGCTCCTGGCATATTTCCTCCCACATTCTTGCCTAGACCTGCAACCTTTCTCACTCCTGTGTCTCTAGAAGTGCTATTCCTTCGATCTGAAACTTTCCCTCCACCTGACCACCTGAAAAATTCCCTTTTTTGTCATGAGAATTCTGCTCAAAGCTTCCACCTTTAAACAGGCACAGACATACACTGCTGGTGGGTAAAATGATACATCCTTTAAGTTGGCCCTATCTATCAAAATCACACATGCACATCCCTTTCAACCCAGCAAGTCCACTCTGAGGAATTTAACCCACAGATACACTCACACACATTTCTGAAATGATGATATGCAAAAGATTATTCGCTGCCCCACTGTTTGTGGCAGCAAAATAATGGAAAGAACCCTGCATACACAAAATTTGTAGTTAAGCATATTATAGAAATGCATACAGTAAAATACTATGCAGCTGCCAAATGAACAAGGAAGCTTTGATGCACCGACACAGAAAATCTCCAACACATATTGTTAAGTGAGGAAAGCAAAGTGCAGAACATGCATGGGCACCAAAGTCCTGTAAAAAGAGAGGGAAAGAATATGTACTAATTTTCATAAAAGCTTTGGCTGGTATGGCCCAGTTAGTTGGGCATTGTCCCATACATCAAAGGGTTGCCAATTCAATTCTCGGTCAGGGCACATGCCCGGATTATGAGCTCAATCCCCAGTAATGGGCATGCAGGAGGAGCTGATGGATGTTATGTACTCACACTGATGTTTCTCTCTCTCCCTCTCCCTTGCTCTCTCTCTAAAAAAAGATTATTTCTCAATATCTGAAACAGAATTAAATGCAGACAAGTTCTAACTATTGTGACAGAAGCTGGTTTAATAATTTCATATTTATTAGCAAAATAACCTAAATAATTTCTGAATAGTAAATTTATTTATAAAGTCTTGCTCAAAGTTAATCTTTTAAGATTTTATAAAGAAAGAATCAGTGTAGAATAATATCAACTAATATACATATGCCTCTTACTATCTGCTAAGTATTCTTTTCAAAAAAAATGTTTTTATTGATTTTTAGAGAGAGAGAGAGGGAGGGGAAGAGAGAGAGAAACACTGATTGGTTGCCTCCCACATACACAGCCCTCCAGGGATCAAGCCTGCCACCTGGTCATGTGCCCTGACTGGGAATCAAACCGGCGACCTTTCAGTGCACTGGTCAAGGCTCAATCAACTGAGCCAACAGGCCAGGGCTGTGCTGGGTATTCTGAAGTGCTTTCTATATATTAAGGATTAAGTCTCACAATCCTGTAAGGTGCATCTATCTAATAGGATTCTAATTTTACAGATGAGAGAAATGAAGCTCAGAGAGGTCAAGTAACCTGCTCAAAGTCAGTGAGTTAGTTGAAGGTGAGATGGGATTTGACCAAGGCGGCCTGGCTCCAGGGTCTTGCTCATCACTGCTCCACTTGACACATGTCACCTCACCTTACATATACAGTCAACCCTCTCTGCTGAATCTGAGTTGTGATTCAGAGGCAGAAAGCTACCTCTCTGCACAGGACAGAACTGGAACTCTGAATGCTTATGTCATCCATATTCTGCCATGGGAATGAAGAGGCAGAGAGCTTGAAGAAGGGAAGATAAATAACGGAGATGCACAGAGATGAGTTAATTAGATGGCAAGAGACCTGTTGGATGCTGGCCAGCATCAGCTGGCTCTGCTGCCTACCTGAACGCCTGCCCTTGTGTTTCACGGGACACACCCTAGTGCCCGTATCATAAGCTGCCTTTCTAGTTTAAGACAGCTCAAGATTTTAGTACTTAAACCACAAGAACCTTAACTCACATCAGAACGGATAACCCAAATGAGGGAAGAGTTGGATCCTTCTACCAAACTGAAATTGATGATATACTGCCAAAATACGCACATGCTAAATAACAATGAGAATAAAAACTTTTCGGATAACATCTTTTAAAATATGGATGAATCTTAATTGGTTTTATAATGTTTTCTCCTAATCAATATTTGAAATGTATATCCAGTGAAGAAGTAACTGTATTGATTTCATTGTTTTCCCCATCTCTTGCACATGGAATTGCTCTGGATTTTTTTTAAATTTGACATGCTAGATGAAATCTATGCACCAACCCCAATAAGGAGGAAGTAATTTCAGAATGCTTACTCTCATCTCCCATTTACAGAAGAGAGAAATGGTAGCTCCCTGAAAGAGCTGCCTTCTTTTGCTGACACAGTGATGCTATTTTGGGATCTGCCAGTTAAGAACATATACCCAGGGCCAATGCTGCCTGGACAGGTTAGTCTGGGCAAACAGCTTTTGTTAAGGGACACTGCTCTAACCACTGAACACCAAGTGTCTTATAGGGACATTGAGGAAAAATGTCGAGATGTGGAACATGGTAAAGCCAGAAGGGGCCATCTTTTTCTCCATTCCATTCTTGATATCCAACTTTTGCATTCAAGTTGACACAACAACCTTTCCAATTTTATACAGAAAGAAGTTTCAACTTCTCTCCATCATCTGCTCTTCCCATGTAGATCAGCAGCTGCTTACTCCTAAGTAATACTACCGTATGCATCCACCGAAAGAACTAACCAGCACATGTGGACTAACTGCTTTATTTACACTGGCATTGTCAATGACCTACGTCTACACACTTGTCAACTCTTTTCACCTGGATTTTGGTAATGCCCTTTAAATTTTTTCCCATGGGTAATGTGGCCCCTGCCCATCCATCACTACCAGCTTATCATTGCAGTAATGGAAAGATCTACTCAGCTGATAGTTTGGGCCATATAAGTCCCTCCCACTGATTCTACTTTGCCTTCCCACCACCCTGAGGCTCAACCTAAGACCCACTGCACCATCTTCAGGGCAGAAGGCTTCCAGTTTCCTGTAGGCCTGACATCCTGATAGTGACTGCCTAAGTAAAGTAATGTGCCAGGGTAACTCAACTAGTCCATGGTCTCCTTTTGTCCACCCCCCTCCTGCTTCCTCCCCTAGGCACCTTATCTACTCAGCCCACTCCTTCCTTTAGGCTGTGCCCAAACAGTATGAACAGCCCTTCCCTTGTTAGAAGGGAAGACAATTAGTTAAGTGCTTTCTCTGTGATAAATATTTACAAGTGTCTCACTGAATCCTTACAGTAATCCAGCAATGTAGTTTTATGCCCCTCACTTTTCAGATGAGGAAAGTGAACCTTAGAGGAATTAAGTAATTTACCAGCAAGTCCCAGATGTAAAACTTGAACTGAGGACTGTGTAACATTAAAGCCCCCCAAACAGTAACCTCTCAGTCTCTGCACAGCTGTTCCTCCTGCTCAAAAAGGCCCTATTCCCTTCTCCTGGCTGCCAGGAACCTGGGCAGCCTTCAAAGCCTCGCTTACATGCTAAGGTTCCAGTGCAGATGCAAGAAAAAAGGGTCCTTGCATTTTCTGTCTGTCCATTTGTGGCAGCCAAGATTGAGTGGGGCAATATAGTTAACAAAACAAAAAACACCACCAACCCAAAACCTAACTCACATGCTTCCACCATCTTTTGAAGACTTCTTCAAACATCACCCCCATAAATATTTATTTTGTTTCTCTCTTACTTGACTGTGAGGTCTTGGAGGAAAGGATTCTATTTATACCCAGCACATTGTAATAACCCCAAAGTGTTTGTAATATTACACACTGGCCTCTATTAACATACATCGGAAAGCACTGTTCCTTTCATAACCACTCTAACAATGAAAAAGTTGAAATAATTCAGAATACAAATTAACATTTAATCTGAAATATTCAAGCTTGACCAAGTATGCATTGGTTATTAGGCTTGCTCACTGTTCAAACATTAAATCATACATTTTGAGTTTAAATACATATTCAAAGCTTCCTTTGGAATGAGTAATAAATGTTAACAGGTATGATCTTCTCCCTTTGTTTATACTGGTCAGGTATGAAAAAACTGGAAATGGTGGAGATGATAGAAAGGAATGCTGGCCATTTCACGCAGAGACAAGACAGAAGGAAAACTAGGGACTCCCTCCCTCCTTCCCTCAGCTGCTATTACTGTGTGAGAGGCTCCGCTGCATTTAAAGATCTCTGTGGTATAGGGAAGATGGGGGGGGGGCACAATTTTGTCTCAAAATGCAAGCCAGTTATTCAGCTAGCGAACAACCAAAGAAAAGTAGTTTGTTAGATTTAAGGGGAGGCAGGAACACTGAGTCTGATGAGGCACCTTTCTAGATGTTCCCGGAGTCATTCTGACTATACTGGATTTTCCCCTTACATTCCAACTTACTCATGCTGGAATTCAAAATTTCTTAAGTTCTGCTAGTGGTGAGTCCAGTTTAGTTTATCTTGTAAACACAATGCTGGTCTGGGCAATTTCTTATGTCATTGTATGTGGACGATCTGGAAGACGAGATAAGTTCTACTTGGCTTCCTTATCATTTTTCTTATCTGACTTGTTGACAGGGACCTGCATGAAGGAACCTGTGAATTTCTTGCACTATTACTCATTTTTTTGTTTGTTTTTTGTTTTGTTTTGTTTTAATATATCCTTATTGATTTCAGAGAGAGGAAGGGAGAGGGAGAAAGAGACAGAAACATCAATGATGAGAGAGTCATTGATCGGCTGCCTTCTGCATGCCCCCGACTGGGGATGGAGCCCGCAACCCGGGCATGTGCCCTGACTGGGAATCGAACCCCGATCGCCTGGATTGACAATCAACTGCTGAGCCACGCCGGGCTATCACTCGTTTTAAAAGAATCATCAGCACATAGCCATATTTTTTTAAAGTACAGATCAATACATTTCTGAAATCAATTTAGTGGCTCATAACAAACCTTTAAACAATTAAATACAACACACATGCAGCAACAGGAAGTATTGTTGAGTCAAATTTTCTTTCAGTCTTGTGTGTATAATGACCTGACATGTATTTTTTACTATGAGTCTCCATCAAAAATGTGAGAAAGCCACAGGGCTACTTAAGAACAAATGATTCCATTTCCACACCAAAACCACTATATCTAATGGAATATACCACTATATTTAAGGTATCAAGATACCTCACATTATAAAGTAAAGTGCAAATACAGAAATATATTTCATTAATCCTGTACTAAATAAACTTCTAAATACTTCTAAAAACTTCTTTGTGATAGTCAACCTAAACCCAGAGGATTGAATGTTAGCAAGAATGTAATCTGCTTCACAATGCAGTAATAAATCAGAAAGAGAAGCACCTTATTTTATACTCTAGAAAATCTGAATATTTACCTTTTTCATACAATTTTAAAAAGGTTCATCTCAGACAAAGCAAAAAATTCAATATGAAATCAAAGGCAAATAATATTTTATCTTAGCACAATTTTATTAAAAGTTTTCCAGATGAACCCAAACCAAGTATCACCTCCAAAAGACTGTACCCATCAATTATAAAATTTCAAATCTGATAAAGAAAACTAAATGTCTCCAGAAAGTTGTGTAATTAAATTCAACACCCCAACATCTAGATTATTTAAAAGTTTTGAATACAGAGTAATGTTTTGTGTGTGTATCATAACTCTGAGGCTTTCCATATTAGTGGCCAAATTTCATATCAAATAAGCTCCAGGGTTAGAAGTAGGAGTAGGAGTCTCCTTTGGGGGAACTTAAGTTGAATACACACACACACACACACACACACACACACATATATACATCAATATACAGATTATTCATATCACCTACAAATGGAAGAGTGTTTCCCGTAAACATATTCATATTAATTCCTTCACTCATTTTCTCTCTCCGTCTCCTGCAGGCATGTGTGCGCACACACACCAGGTCCTATACTGCTCCCTGTAACTCAGTCACCTTCTACCTCTTCAGCCTCCTTAGTCTTCTCTGCTGTGCCACTTTACCTTCCCTGTTTTCATTTCATCTCCCCTTTGACCTGGAAAATACCTGCAAGTTTTTGAAGACTCAGTTCAGACCCCATAAGAGGATCTTGACAAGACCATCAGAACAACGTAAAATATAATTCTGAATTCTTTGGCTAAGTGTTCATGGTGGAATATTGTGAAATCAATGGCTAAAAAGAGGTTTAAAGATTAGCCACGACCATGGACTCCCCTACCCTGATTTGGTATTTCTAGTGTGATTAATTAAGGCTTGGTAAAGATCTCCATATATTACATATAATTATAATAGATTATGTATATTAAATAGGAAAAGAATGCAAAGTAGGCTAGATGTTGCTATATTAATGAGCACTTACAGAAGGATATCATGATTTTGTATTTGTCTTGCTTTTGCTATTATTTTTGGCCAGCTGATTCTTTTAAACTACATCTATAAAACAGCCACGAAAAAGAAGAGTATAGAGATTCCCTATATACTCACCCCCCACTTTCAACAATTATCAACACAGTCACCAACTTTTATCTACACTTTAATATCACTAAATAGCTAATTAGTGGTCAAATTTTCCTCAATTATCTTATAGATGTTTGTTATAGTTTGTTCAAATCAGCATCTAAACAAGGTCAGTAAGTGCATCTGGTTGATTTAACCCTTGAGTCTTGTTAAATCAATCTATGAGTTTCCCCTTTATTTTTTTCATTGCAATTTATTGTTTGAAGAAATTGCCATATTATATTTTTAAGGTTCCTATGCCTTAAAGTGGAGGGTTAGGATTTCAAACTAGTAAGATAATTGTTATGATCTTCTGTACTCTCTCATTCTGTTGCTTATGAAGAGTAATATTAAAAATTAATAAGAAGTTATGACAACGATAGTTAGGAAAGTTTGTTTAAAAGTTATCACTGATCACTGCTATCTTAAAACCATTATATGAGTGATATCTACAGAGAAGAAACAACGAACATCTGCAAGAACTTCATTTTTCTATTCTGCCAGGACATGCACACTAAGCCCCTTGGGGAATAGTAAAAACAACTACAACCAAAAAAAAAACCACATCCCACAAATATTAAGTCCAATCTAAGATCATACTGGGTGTCATTTTCTTAATAGTTCGTAGTAATACTGTAAAGACTGAAAGTTATCTGATTTTTAGATAGTTCAAGTCTCAGTGTCAATGTTATGCCCACTGGTAAAAATGTTCCACTTCGAAAGACTGAATTATTCGTGTGAAAATGTGCGTAGTCCTTATAATTGTATACATACATAGAAGGCAAATATATGTGGGGCAAAGTGATGTTTGGCACTATAAAACTCCCATCAATCTCACCACGTATGAAAGCTTAACCTAAGTTTTACTCCTAAGACGCTTGAAATGTACTACTAAGTTATAACAGTGTAGTTATGTAAATAAATCACTAAAAACATGTAGCCCTTGCTGTGGCTTGTAACACAAAGCCAAGAGCAATACTTTTCTTTTAATCCCCAGGAAGCTCTGTCCCAATTGCTGTAGGAGTATAACCATCATATCAGAAAAGAAAAAGCCAGCCCCAGAGCCCCGTGTGAGGCACCACCTACCATAGACCGGGGCTTGCTGATGGCCACCAGACTAGTGAGGAAGTCTTCATCGTGCAGCTGGCTGAAAACGTGGGCGTCATAGGCTACCATAATGGAGATTTCTTCCATCATCTTGCCAGCTGGCCTTTCCACAGCAGCAGCTGCTGCCCAGCTCCAGACCAGGCTGTCCAAGGAAAAATCCTACCGCAGCTCAGTGCCAGTGCACACACCCACCTGAGTTGGAGGGGGTGGAGTGTCAAAAATCCAGAAGGAATAAAAGAGGGGAAAAACAGCAGCTGCTATCACAGGCTTGTCTAGCAATTCACCCCCAGCAGAAAACCAAGGGAGGTCTTTTATCTACGGAGGAAGTACACACAGTAAACACCTTCTGCATTCTTAACACAGACACTGGAAAATTCACTTTTTGGAAATCTTCCTTAAAGGTCAAAAACGAGAAATCAAGAAAAGTTCCTAACTGAAAATATCCTAGAGGAAAAAATTTTTAAATGGATTTATGTCATGCTCTTGGTAATCAGAACTTTTTTCAAGTTTATCTTCTTCAGTATTATTTCTGTCAAGATTTTTCTTCATGGAGGAGAGGTGGATTTTCTTACTGCTTATTTTCTCACATTTATAGGAAATAAGTAGATGGCGACCTTTAGTGTTTCAGAATTTCTAGCATTGTTGGTGCAGTCAAAAATTATCTCCTGAAGTATGAAAAAGAAAAAGGTCCTTTTCCCCCTCTGAGTATTCTGTCAGAAAAAAAAGTACCAAAATATAAAAACAAAACAGGCACTGCAGTATCAATTAATAATCACTTCCCCTTCTACCACAATAAAAGCACAGAAACTTCCAACAGAATCCTTGATTTGGAGAGCTCAGTTTCTGTTATTCAGAAAGCAACACCAGGGTCTCGTCTCTAAACTGACTGCTTTTCTCCCATAGAAAAAAGTTCTCTTCATCGTTTGTCTTTAAGCTCAGAGCTTTCTTTTAATTATTCAAATCAGCAGATAGCCAGAACCGTCGGTGCCTTCGCCACCAGAAGTGCTTTTTTAAGGGCAGCTGGCCACTGTAAATGAACCTCAATGTGCCCAGATGAAAAATCCGAAAGCTGCCCATGACTGTCATTACAAGGTGGCCTAAGTCACCAGGAAATATAATGTATGCTAATTCCAGGGGAAAGCAGTAAGTAAATAAGGGGGGAGGACAGAGCTCCTCCAAGGTTTTTCAATATTTATAATTAAGCTATTATCTTCTGTTTATAGACTGACACTGCAGTGCAATGAGAAACATTATTTGCTAGAATTAGAAATCAATTTGGCAATGTTTCTCTACAGTCAAATACAGACACTGGTCGTAACTTTTCTTCCTAATTACCAACAGCAGTATTATGTTGTGTAAGTTCATTTGCTTTTCAGAAAACAAAACTTAGAATGAAACTTATAGTATCTATTTTCCTTGGTTTTCCTAAAGTATCTTCACTTAGAATAGATTAACATGATTACTTAAATAGTACGTGTTCCATTTAAATGTGATTAGGAGAGTTTTGAAACTGCTATAGCATTCGAGATTAAACACTTGCCAGTGAAAGGGGGGTGGAAACAACTTATTGCTAGGAAACAGAAGCAAGCCTAATAGGCTTATTCAAACAGAAAATGCAGTACTTTACATAAATCCTCAAGATTAAAACAGCTTCAAACTGCATTTGACCCTTGTTGGAACCGGTAAAGCATTTTTAAGTCCTATTTTTTCCTACAATGCACCTTTGTCTTTTAAGCATGATTTTCATTAAAAAATTTTCCAGCACATTTATCTTAACACTGACTAACCAGGTAAAAATTAAATGATAATCAGGAGAAGGCGTTCTAAGGCGTGAGGGCAGCTCATACCTTTCGAATTCCTTTTTATCTGTTCAGAAGTACGTAAAAAGGCTCTGCGAACCTCTTCCTGCGTTCACGAGCACCAGGAGCTTTCAGACTGGCTTGCAGACCATTTTCCAGATGGGAAAGCAGTCCCTCTGGCCCTCCTAGCTTTCTCTGCTGCCGTGAGCAGCGCTCCCACCCCGCATCTGAACAAGGTGTGCTGACAAAGACACCTGTTGTGGAGGTAGAGCAGCCTCCTCCCACAATGCCCTACTCCCGCTGGCAGCCGCCCAGGGCTACCGAGAGCTCCACCCGCACCCAGGCGGCTGTCAGCGCCCGCAGGGCGCAGCAGGGGGACAGCGGGTGATCTTGCTCACGGAGAACACTCACAATCCGAGGAAAAGTAAGTACTACGGAAACAGAATCAAATAGCCTATGTGCTGTGCACTAACTCGGAAGACATTGAAAGAATCATTTTTAAAAACATAATCAAAGGTTGTAAAGATAGTTTTTTAATTACATAAACAGAAGCTACCAACTACAAATACTCCAGTCCTTTTAGAATTTCATAAGGTTTTTAGGTAAATAATTAGGCATTTTTTAAAAGCATCTGATTACCTTTAAAAGATTGTTTTAATTAGCCACAGGACTAGATTAAGAGCATTTCATTTCCTAAATCCAATTGGTCCTCTATCACAGCCACAAGTGCATGCATTTTCTCAAACAAGGACTCCCTAAGTTTGCTTGGCATCCTTCATTTTTTTACACCCTTAAAATGTTCCTCCATACTTCACTTTCAAGCTCTGCAAAGAAAAATCCAAATGCTTCCCTTCTCATGCACTGAAATGTGTATTGTGGTCCCCACAAAAAACACAACTTTTGAAAACTGATGATCTATTTAAAAAACTGTCTTTGTGCTGGCTCTCCTTTCCTAAAAACATTTTCTCCAGTCTCAGAAATAACAGCTATGATCCCCTCCCAAACTTCAGTGGCCTTCATACAGTCAGGGTTACACAGTCCTGCACTCCCCAGCAAGACACCTTTGTTACTCTTCTGCCTTTTCCCCCCCACACAGCTGAGGCCCACTGATCTCCCGGGGTTATCTCTGCAGTCATCTACTTCACACCAAACGACGCCACTGAAAAAGGGCGTGGGGGTGTGGTTACCTGAGGTCCAGGGGTGCAGTGCCCACAACACCATTTGCTGCTAAAATTTACCTGGAAAGGATTGTATATCAAATGCGCAGCAGACAATACTGGCATCAGTGCTAACCAATAGATGGTCCCCAGCTCAAGCAGGAACTAGCTAGCTGTCGGTCACAGGGCAAGTCATTTAACGTCCCTAGGTTTCAATTTCCTCGTGGTCATGCAAATGAGAGGGATGGAAGAGATCGGCGGTTTTCACTTGTTCTCAGAAAGAGTCAAGAGCAATGTGCCCAGTTTCCCTCCACTAAATAGGCTTCTTGGGGGATTTGAAAATGGAAATACCTTTTGAATCTCTATCAGAATAAAAACAAAGGGTAACATTAATCCCAGATGTTAAGAAGGAACCCCCCAGAGATGCTATAATGTGTTTCAACAAATGCAATCTACTTTGTACCCTTGTTTGGATTTTCTAATAACACTCTTTTACCTATAAAAGGGGATTCAGTGGCAGTTGTTAGACTTTTTATTAATCTTTACAATCGTTCTATTCAGAGGCAAAACCAGCTACAAAATAATTTTCAAAAGCTTCTGGATCTCATTAAGTTAAAATTTTAACAAAGGAAATCTCCAATGTTTTTTAAGTGCTGTTTTAAGATTTTCACATAGAGTTTACTCAGGTAGCTGATTTTGTTCCAACCATCATTTTTCTAGAATTATTTTTAACAGAACCATAGCTGGGTCATACTGGATAAGTATGAGTCTGATAAACCACCTCTGGCCTTCAGAGACCTATTTATTCTCAAGTGACAAATTTGGAATCAGCCAAAACAAGAAAAACCTGAATAAGGTGTGCATATTTTCCTACTTATATTCTTCCCGAAAGCAGCAAAGCAAAGCAGTTTCAAAGTATTTTGTTATCCATCAGTCAAAGCAGCAAATACATAAATAAACAACAAAATCATCAAACATCATTAAAAAATTATCTCACCTCGCAAGAGTGGCTGTCAAGGCCCTTTTCCCATGCCTCAGGTTCTACTTGCTGAATATTCTCATAGAAACAGCCATAAAATCAGGGTGAGATGGAAAGGGGGACAAAGCCACCAGGACAGAAATACGGTCTAAAGGGCAGAAGAGAAGAGGCTGCTCTTCCCCAGTGGCCCTCATCGAATTGAGGCAGGACGATAAAAATTAGGAAAATTCCTTGGCAACTGCGGCAGGTGGCTGCTTCAAACGGGACCCATCCAGCACCCTGACTCACCTGCCTCTGCCTCCCTTGCACAAACACTCAGGCGTTAAGCCCTCAGGACAATGAGGTTGTGATCCGCATCAAGTATTATCTTAGGAACAAAGCCTTGGGTCTGTTAACCACAGAGACAGAGTTTTGGTCAAACTAGAGATAACATCTAGGCCTCAGTTGTGTTTCAGCTCCAGGCACAGAAAAGCAGCAAAACCAGATGAAGCTACACCATGGCTGACATCAGGACCAGATGCAATGACCAAGAAACTCCTACCCTAGCACCAACCAAGCAATAGAGAACATGACCCCGACCCTATAAGCTCATTTGGATGAATCAGCATAATAAAGGACTCACTTGGAAAGGAGATGCTATTGAGATCCTCGCCTGAGACCTCCCCTAAAATTCCAGCCTTTAGAAAACAAATTAAAAACTCTTAAGACAAAGGACCTAGTGTGCACACTCTCTCTCAAGAGCATACCCCACCCAGCCTTCTTTCTTCAGGCGTGTATCTTTGCTTTCTTTCTCCTAAGCTCTAAGGGTCCCCAAGAGACTCTTAACCAGGGGAGCAGTGGGCAACAGCAACTTGCCCTGGTTACCACCTGAACCTGCCTCCAATGGCCCTTCTCTGCCTCCCCAACTTGATCCTTGAGTCAGTGCAGCCCAGCTGGCTCACTTTTTCTGCTTCTGTCACTTTCTAAAAGGCCAAGGCAGCTCTCTGAGTAGCCCACTTGAATCTTCTCTTTGAGTGTACTTTTGCTTTGCATGCTACATAATCTTCCTCTTGTGCTAGAGTTCTTGGCTCTAAATTCTTTGTTCAAGAACTGAGAGCCCACATCGCCAGTAACATCACCACACATGACCATCTTTACATATCTTCCTAAATATTTCAATATAAACATTCATGAAGTATAAATGACTCAATGTTAAGGGATCATCACAAAATGTTCATGGTATCAGCATAAAGAACTATAAGAAAGACAAAATTCTACAAGTACTTTGTTAATCACAGAAAACCAATTATTTCAAGCAGGTTTCTATTTATACTTAGGAGTGTACATTATAAAACCCAAAGATAAAATAAAAATGAAAATAAGAAACCATGTAAGTATCAATAGAAGAAAGCTTTTCAGAATATTTTGAATTTCAGAATAGTCCAGTAACACACAGAATTTTTACAAAGGGGAAAAACATGCAACAGTAAAAGATAAGTGAAATCTTAGTTCTCTTTAAAATCATGTAAAGGTAAATAAAGAAAACCATTATTCTTATGTCAAATTCCAGCTATTCAGCTCATTATCTTTTCTATCTTTCCTAGCAATTGCTAGGCAAATTCAAAACCTCAGAAAAAAAACAGATTCTTAAAAAAAATTCCCTGGAGTTAAACTAAAAAAAAACAGTGGGACATAAATGCTTAACAGTTATACTGGGTATCTTACTTCGTCATTTGCATGTTGCTATAAAGAATGAGGGTGAGATAGATTCCAGACCCTGAAAGAGTAACTGCAACTCTTTCACAATTCAACTTTTGCCTCATTTGTAACTAAATCCACAGCCAAGTGTTAAAAACAAGACAATGGGGCCCAAAATGGAGGTACTTATGCTAAGCCCCACTCCAGTGTCACCAAACAGAGACTTCATTAAAATTTCAGCTCTCCCAGGAATGGAATCTTAAACTAGTCAATCAGGAAGCTCCTTTCCTTGGAGCTCCTTTCCATCTGCCAGGTTGGATGCTGCCTGGTTCATGAATCCTTCAATAAAGCCAATAAGATCTTTAAAATTCACTCAGTTGAATTTTGTTTTTAAACACAAACAACACATTCGCTTAAACTTTACCTAATCAAACATAAGGGTTTCTAGGGCTGCTACATACTCACTGATATTTGCTATCCCCCAAAATGAGGATACTTCCGACACATCTAAAAATACAAGTAATGCTTCATCTTGTCTCATTGTGAACAGAATACACAACTGAATTGTAATTACAAATAACTTTACCTAATTTCTAAAGCATTCAATAATTTTTAAAAAAAATTTTAGACAACCAAATCAAACCACATGGATAATATTTTAGATTCATTTGTTCACAAGATCAGAAGGAAGGTTTAGAGAACAGCAAAAAAGTGTGAAATAGTTTTCATTCAAATGTTTATTTATCTCAAGTTCTTCCTGCAGGGCTGGTGAGCCCAGACAGAACACTTCCCTTTCCTGGGGTCCCTCAGGTCCCTGCAGCAGCTTGCAGTGGTGGACTCGGTGAAAATCCTACAAGTTTTAACTGGGTGAATTTGATGGTATGTGAATTATATCTCAATTTTAAAAAACCAACAGCATTTACTATAAATGCCTCTTATGTGCATGAGGGGTACTTTTGTAACATTTGTAATATAGTAACATACTAATGACTTATATATACTAAAAATTCTTTTGTAAGGACAATAATCTTTAGTAAGCATTCACTATGTCCTACACATAGGAAGAATCTCATTTAATCTTCACAATAAATCAATGAGCTAGGTACTATAATTATCTATTTTATGGACGTGGTAACTAAAGTGTGGAGGAGTTTAGTGATTTGATTCAATTCTTACAGCTAGAAATGGAGCTGATAGAATTAAAAAGCAGGTGTGTCTGGCTCCCAAGTACACACCCCCATCATTAACGGGTGAGAAAGGAAGTAAGCAAACAGATCCTGAGAATCAGCATGTGCC
Source organism: Miniopterus schreibersii (assembly GCF_964146895.1). Taxonomy (NCBI): domain Eukaryota; kingdom Metazoa; phylum Chordata; class Mammalia; order Chiroptera; family Miniopteridae; genus Miniopterus; species Miniopterus schreibersii. Next base: position 17,267,975 of record NC_138119.1, on the reverse strand, counting down.
AGACAACACTGCTTCTAAAATACTGGTATCTCCTCCCCATACACACAGCTCACAGGACACAATGCGCCAGGTCTGCCAAGGGATGCAACAAGAAATGATATGAGGACTGTGCCAGGATGAAGACTCTCTGCAAACAGGAAAGTCTTCATGGAAAAGATGGATTGGGTTTGGACAGGCAAAATGAAGTAATTTTTACAGGGAAAACTAACTTAGCCGGGCCAGAGTGGTGAACTGGACGCTGGGTACAGTAAGATAAGGTTTCAGAGGAAGATTTGAATCAGCCTGTGGTAGGTTTCAAATATCAGGTGAGCAAATTTGGAATATACCATGCGTCGGCCAAGGGCAGTCATTAAAGACGACAGAGTTTCTGCCTTTCTAGCCTCCATCTATGTCATTAGAGGAAGGACATATGGTATAATAGTCAACACAGGGGCGCCAGGGTTCAGAATAACCTGGTTTGATACCTGACTAGCTGCATGACCATAAGCAAATTACTTAAGCTGCCTCACCCTTGGTTTTCTCATCCATGAAATGAGAAAATAAAAACACTGTTGATATTATGAAGAATAATAAGATCATGCGTGTAAAAGCCCTCAGTAAGCTGCATGGTTCTAGAAAGTGTTTGATTAATGTTAGCTGCTGTTATTTCCAATATTAATGAAAATGATGTCTGGAGGGGCAGGATCATCTGCTAAAAACTGAAGGGAAGGCAAAACGGTTGCCTTAGAAGCGAGACGGGGTGTTCTCAGTGTGCAAGAACCCTCAAGGCCTCTGTTTCCTATGGCCTGGTTCAATTCACAAACATCCAGGAGGGGGGAACAAAAGGTATCACAACTCCAAGCCTCTACCAGTGCTCCCTGGGCAATGAAATCTTTCCAGGTCTGGTTTTATTTGGGAGCAATTTGGCAATTTACACGAGGCCTTCTGTCAGAAATAATTCAGACAGGTTAGAGGAGGGAAAAGGCTGACAATGTGTGTGTGGGGGGAGGGAGGTTTCCTTTAGTTTAGCTGCCCTCTCCAGTTTCCTGACTACAATGCAAACAGTTTAATCAATGACCTCTTATTAAATTGAGCCACTGTGACAAGAACAGGGAACAAAGAGAGCATTCGTTGTATAGCGATATTCATCCATTGTAACCTGATCAACAAAACACAATTACTATGGGCTATCATGTGAAATTCATAATCCTTCTTTATAATTGTATTGTAATAAAATTTTCCACTTCTCATTTGTATCTTAGAGTCAAAAGAAATATCCCACACAATGGTTAACAGGAGCAGCTTATCTGGAAGCTCAGAACTGATCAGCAAAACTACAATCTGCTGCGTTTCAAAGATGGCAACTGGGTTTAATGAGGGGTAAAGGGAAGGAGGAACATATACTTCACATCTACTGTGCTGGGGTGGAGCTTTAACTACATTATCTCTTTTGGTTTTGACAGCACCACGAAGCTGGTCTTATTATCCCCATTTGACAAGTCAGAAAACCGCTGCCCTAAGAGTTGCAGTAATTTAAGGTCAGAGTCATGATTAAAACTGAAATATGTGATTACAAAGGCTCTGCATTTTTCCCCACATACAACAGGTTCATTATAAGATGAATGAAAAAGAGATGAAAGCAAATTGGAAATCCTGAAAAAGAAGCTTTTAAATTTCTAAAGCTGAACTCTTTATTTCTCTTATCATATTGCTTTAATATTATACCCTTGTAAACTGAAAATATGAACTAAAAACTCATACTGCATCTAACAGTATTATTAATAAGGCGTTTGCAAACATAATGAAAAAGGAAAGACTGAAGGTAAACTGCTGCCAAATGCAATGCACATATTGACAATCTGCTACAATAGAAAGTATCTTGTGGACTCAGGAGGCAGCATTCCTCCAATGATCTGTCAATGGTGGCTTCTGTGAGGTTAAAAACTGGCTTTTTGTTTGCTTTAAGAGCGAATACTAAATTGCTTAATTGGCTAATAGTCAAATAATAAAAAGGTCTTAATTTTTTTTTAACAGTGGTCATAGTAGCAGTGGTGGCAATGCCCAGAGCATTCTAGTTTAATTCATTTCAATGGGAGTTTAATTATTATTCTACTTTATCAATCAGTTGTATAAAGTAGTATCAATGAATTTGAGAGACAGGAGGGCTCTAAAAGGTTCTTAGATTCTTATGTTTCTGAAGGGGATCATAATATACCACCCCTAAATATGCCACTTTCACATAAGGATTATTTTAAGCTGAAGGCCACTGAGAAACAGCAGGCATTGAAGAAGCTCTCTGCCATCTCCCTATCTGCCTAAAAAACGAGGCATAAAATTCCCTTCTGTAAAAGCAATTTCCATTTGTAACGGTGCCCACTCTACAACCCCTGCTAACCATTATTTCTTACATCCCAGCAGCCCCAACAGCCCCTTTCAGTCACCTTTCAACAATTTACCGCCTGTTGTCACAATGGTATATAAATCCCCAGATCTAACCACCTTTTTGGGTTTTCACCTCCATTCTGTGAAGTCTCCATTCATGTACAAATATTAACATCAATAAAAATATGCCTTTTCCACTGCTAATCTTCCCTTCTCTTTACTCCATAAGTCCCCAGAAACCAAATCTGAGAGGGTAAAGTCATCCCCTCTACATTTCTAACCCATGATTTTTTGATGAACTTATCAAAAGATGACTACTGTATTTATTCATAAATACGTAATACCACAGATTCCTAGAGTATTGACATGGGCCTTAGAGATTATTATCTAGTTCCTGATTTACAGATGAAAAAAACAAAGCCAAGGGTTTAGGCAATTGAGAAAGCAAAAATGAATTACATTTTTTAAAAGTGAAGGGAAGATGAAGGGACAAGGTGGCATAAGAAGGAAGAAACAAAGCTGAGAGAGAAAAGTAGTCCCTTTAGTGGGGTGTGGCAGGGTGTGACAAACCAAAGCCTCAGAAAGTTCAGACCTCAGTCCTGGAGATCCACAGGGAACAAGAACTGGAGAAGTAAGGAGTATAGTTTACAGCTCTAGACAAAGTCAGTGCTTCTGGTCAAGGGAAATTGTCGCTGGTGGAGACTTGTGAAAAAGCAAGTGACAGCGTGCCGACAGAACCTCCCTGGACAGTGGTGGACAAGAACTCCTTGCTTTTAGGTTGATGTGTTTGTTACTCCACTGGATTAACTTGATTTTCTGGAGTGTGGGGAGGGAAGGGAGTATGTTGAGCCCACTTAAAACTTCTATATTTGTTAAGTTTTTCTTATGTTTATCCTGGAGCTGTTTTAAAACTATATATTAATTTTTATTGATTTGAGAGAGAGGAAGGGAGAGGGAGAGAGAGAGAAAGAAAAATATACATGAGCTGTCTCCTGCACACCTGCTACTGGGGATCGAGCCTAAAACCCTGGCATGTGCCCTGACCAGGAATCAAACCTTCGACCTTTTGGTGCATGGGATGATGCTTAATCAACCAAGCCACACTGGCCAGGACTATCCTGGGGCTTTTTAATTTAAAGGTATAACTTTAAAAATGTAATAAATAAAATAGAAATAAAAGGTAGATTCAGTAAAACATAGTGGTTGACCTTTGGCTGCTTCTGTACAAGTTTTAAATTGTATTTTCAATCTGTCCAGGCATTCCAGTGTAAAACCATTCAGTTTAATGTAAAAGCATTTGGATGGAAATAGCACTATATGATATTTTAAAATTAAGGGCACAAATTAATTTCCCATTTAAGCTGGCCATTTAATGAATGCTACCCTCTGTTAGTACAAACAAATTAAAACGGGTCATTGCATGAACATCAATCCATCAGAAAACAATTCAAATACTAAACGACTGTTGATGTAACTTCATTTTTTCAGGTTGTACTTTAGTAAAATTCAAGAAAACATGTAGTTGAGTGTTTCCTATGTACCGAGAAGAGTGCTAAACATTGGGGTAGCAGAGCGAAACATTCAAGGAACCCAGACTTTTATAAATAGACTGTACGAAGAAAATGAAAGAAATCTCCACACATAATGAAAATAAGCGTGTTATTCCCTCATTCCCCATAAAAACACAAATGCTTTTTAATCCCGGTCTGGTTTACAATGTCTTCCAGTTGGGCCTTCCTTTTCACTGCTTTTAAAAGTCCCTCTTTCTCAAGAACCTGTATCTTTTTGTTTAGTAGGTGCAGAAAACAAGGTCCATGGAAGGGGAATTTCCAGAATGCTTACTTTGAGATTCTATGACAGGGATGTAAAGTACAGCATAGGAAATATAGTCAATAATATTGTAATAACTATAGATGGGGCCAGGTGAGTATTAGAAATAGCAGAGGGACCACTCTGTACACCTAAAACTAGTACAGAATAATACTGAATGGAAACTAATTGAAAAATAAAATGTAAAAGAAAAGATTCTATGAAACTATGGGTGGAATTTAGACTCACATGATATATGAGATGTACAGGCCCTCTGGGGTCCTCTAACTCAACTGCTTTTGTCAAAGGCTCCAATAGAGCTATTCAGTGGTGACACTAAAATGGAACCAGCCCTCTTGACTCTTAAGCCAGGGCCCTAATGGAAGCCAGAGCCTATCTAGCCTTTGGCCTCTGTATAAGAAACAGTCATTCCCCATCTTCCACAGAGCATAGGAAACTCCTAGGTCTAATTAAGGTGGAAATCGGTTTCCTCCAGCACCTTTTAGAATGGAGAAGCTCTAGGCCTGAATGGGGCCCTCAGAGTGGCCCATGGTTCAGACTTGCTGTAGACTCCCCAAACGGAAATGGATTAGTCTCTACTACTAAAACATATGACCTAAACTCAATGGTAATTTGACACCCCCACACTTAATATAAAATCAGGCTTTCCTCAAAATGTGGTTTTAGGTAATTTATTCTCTTTATTGAGACTATCAGACCTTCAAGAGGATTAGGATAGGAGAGAAAGAGGGAACAAAAAGCATTTTTTAAAAAGCATTTACATTGAGTATTGCAGCCAGAATTTTTAATAGGCAAGAAGTTTTATTTCAAATTCACTGGTGGAATCTATAAATATATCACTCATTTCCTGGTTGCTTAGGCCATTAAGGGTCTAATCTATTTCCTGAGCTGAAACTAGCTAATGGAAAAATATTTAGAATAGTAATTATCTAGAGAGATGGGCATTGGCAACTATTCACCCAAAACATATTCTTGGTCATAATTCCCTTCTGTAATTTACGCGGCTTCTAAAGGAATAATCTCACTTTTTACAATGAAAGGTCTTCGCTAATAAAATGTGGTAAGATTCCCCTTTCTCTACCCCTAATGTTTTATGAAAAACTTCCTACCTTCCCTCAAAAGGAGTCATAAGGTCCAGAGTGACAAATAGACTGATAAATAAATAATTAGAAAGCAATGAAAGAGTCTGTCTAACTGGCTAATCCATTGACTGGAGATTTAGATGGGGTTGTTCTGGTTTCAACATACCCTACCAGAGATGTGCACATTTTTTGACACATTTTCTCTCTCTCCCAAAAGTGTTTACCATGAGAAATCCTGTGGCATTTATTATTGGATGTGTAATGGGAGAACAGGTATTTCTCAGTGTTGATTTGATGACTATTTTAATACCCAGTGTGTAATTTAATTATATGTGATTGTTAAGCTAGGCAAGGAAGGGAGAGGTGATCAAGGTTTTCATCAACTCTGTTCTGCAAGGAGGGTGCTGTTAGCAGGTGGGAATAAATAGCTGCAGGAGTAAAATCTCTGAAACAAGAGTTACTGGGCCAAACAGGAAAGGGAGGGTTATCTTACATGGAGAAAAGAAGCAGTTAGATCCTTTAACTCCTCTCCAGTGAGTGACAACAAGGGCAGAGAGAAACATCATCTCTGCTTTCTTGTCCAAATAGATCCCCGAACACAATTGGTGAAGCACATTTTAACTATAATCTTTAATGTGAATTCAAACAGTAAAAAAATATCAAAGAGCTATGGATTCCATAAGTAGTTGAGGGGAAAATACTTATTACCACTGTCTCCAAACAGTGAAGATGAGTTCCAACTTTTTTCTCCACTACAGATACACATGAATCATAGCAACTGGGTAAAAGGTAACTGGCAAAACACTGCAGAAAGGTCTATGAAATATGAACACTCCCGTTTAAGAGCAGGATCATTAGTCTTACTAAGACCTTAGAAAACTGCTGAGAGTGAAATTGTTACAGGGGAAATACTTAAAATGTGAAGGGAGAGAAACTACCAGTTAGAACAGCAGTCCTGAAGTGTTATTTTGTTGTTAATTCCATGTGGAAAGCTCTGACAGGGTACTAAGTGTGGAATGCATATACAAACATAATTCCCCATTCCTATGATTTATTCTTTTTCTAAAAAATGAGACACCCATATAAAAATCAAGTTTTATGTCTATCTTATTTTTCTTTGGGGTAAAAAATTTTAATGATTTATCCGTTCATGAGACAATAGCCAGGTTCACCCATCAAGTTAATTTTAAAATGTCTACATGGCTTTTCTCAGTAAACTGAAAGAAAATGACTGGCAGAAGTGGATGTAATGGTAGAATAAAATGGCAGAAGTAAATAATGGAGACACACATTCCAGCTGACTGGGAACAGCTGGAAAAGCTGAGCTTTCTGAGTGTGGAGGGTGCCCGGGCCTGGCTATCTGGAGGTCTGGCCTGTTTTCTCCACATATTAGTAATGATTTCAGAGCATGTCCAGTGTGTACATGTTACCTGCTCATTCCCACAATGCATGACTTGTGAGAGGCAAGATCAAACTGATGAATGCCCATTTTGGGAGAAAATAAAACCAATACCCCAAATCTGAGGTGTACTGAGGATCATGAATGTTAATAAAAGTCTCCAAGGAAAAAAGAGGCAAATGTTTTCATATAGAAACTACCCCATTATCAATTTGTTAATTATTCCATCTCTGTATCCTATAACATAATAAACATTTCCCCAGCAGATTATGATACTTTAAACCAAATATTCCCAACTGTAGTCATCAATGTAGAGGTCTTTACAGGAACACAACACGAGACATGGTGCCATTAAAAATGAACCCTCTCCATGGTGCACAGAAGGGCACACACTTTAGATGCATGGAGTCTACAAAAGCTTCTGTGTGGCCTCACTGCTAATTCTAAGAAAGCATCCGTTTGGGAGATTACATTCTTGTTTACACACAGCAACAACAGCCAGAAATAAACAGCAAGCAGCATGAAGAAATTAGAGGAAAATTGCTTTTAATACAAATGTTATTTATAGCTTTGCTCTAGTGTGAAAGTTACTTTCAAACAGCAAAGTTCAAATCCACGGTTGCAAATATGAAGATCTTAGAGGAAAAAATAGTAATTTCTAGGTAAACAAATTTACTATCTCCCATTAAAAACATGATGTGTGAGAGGCAATATCAAATGTATTAATCCACTCTGGGAGATGCGATAGCTGTCCATCATAGTATATAGGGAACTGAGCTGGAGCTGAGCTTAGAAATTTCAGAGGCAAATAGTTACTATGGTAACATTTTGTCATTGGTGGCTACCTTGCCAGCATGGGGTAGGAAGACATTTTTGGTGTGCAGAAGGAGGGTGCCAGGGTAGGACTTTGTTTTAGCCACTAGGGGCCTTACTCATTTCTCTGGCTCTAACAGCCTCTGCCATCTTTGTTTATTCCATCTACAATGCATTTCAATGCATTAACCTCAGCTAACAACTCAAAAATTTAAGCACAGGTCAGTATTATCTTCCAGTGTTACTAAACTATCTTTAAAATATAAGTGTTTTGGAGAAAAGATGCTTTTTCTTAAGTAAATACCACCAGGGATCTAATGCCACCATTCTCCCTGTTCATGGGGTTCAACAATTCTTTGTACCTGTTCCCCACCCTCTTTTCTTGCAGTCTCTCAGACCCCACCTGTCTTCACTTTCTTTTCTACTAGTCAGACTCCATGATCCGTCGTGTCAACCACTCTCTGCCTACTATACTAGCCTCATCTCTTTGACCTCGTGGGATGCTGGGTCATCAACAACTTGTTCCTGTACCTCACGAGAAGTGACTGTTAATATTCACAAACTGTGTGAGCCAGTTAAGTCATGGGTACCTTGAAATCTGCCACAGTAGGAGAATTCACACTATGGAAATTGGCAAAAGCTACCAATCAGGGATTTATCCCTCTCGCTTCCCCAAGATCTGGTTTATTAGGGCATCACTGTCCTGGCCCCACTGCCCTTCCTTTGCCTCAGGGCTGAGTAAAAATAACTGCCCACTTCCTTCATGCATACATGTGGGCTGCTGAGTGTTTCTAGAGAAACTTAAAAAACATTGCAGATTTTTGTCACTATGAATTAATGGATCTCCGATAATTCTTTTGTGTTTTCCCAGTTAGTTCTTTCGTTCTCTACCATGTCTATCTAAAAGCTTTTCCATGTTCTTGAAACCACTGACTCTATTTTATTCCTTTCATTCTAGAATCTGCTTAGTTGAACTAACAGAAATCTTCAAATGGAATATTCTCAAGTTTGTCCTCACCAAACTGCACACTCCCTCTAGCCCCATCTATTCCTTGCTCAGTCCCTCCTGTTGTAATGGAAGAAAGGTCCATTCCTTTGAGTCTAATCCTGTACCTCCTCAGAAGCCTGTCTGTTATCTTCCCCGTTCTTTACTGAATCTTCAACTTCTCTCTTTCTGTGGGCCTTCCCTTCTTATTTGAGGATGGGGTGCTCTGGTCCCTAGATATCAGACCTCATCATTCTCTAAGCTATGATCGTACTGGCCTACTCCTAGTTTCTTAAACATCCCTCCCACCTCACAGGGTTTGCATGTGTCCCTTCAGTTGAGAATGCCTTGTAATCTCAGTTCAGGAAAGTGTTACCTAAATCACTGAGTCAAAGTCAGGTTCCTTTGCTCTTTGTTCTCATATATCCTATTATCCTTTCTGAGAATTTATCTCACTCTGTAATTGTACATTTATTAAAGTGATTATCCAATTTTCATTTTCTCCACAACAGTATAAACTCCATGAGTTCAGAGAGCATATCTGCTTTTGTTCAACCTTGTGTTCCCTGGGTTTAGCACAGTGCCTGGCATATATTAAGTGCTCAATGAAGAAATTGATTCATTGAGTTTCTTTGGCATTTAAAGACTCATCTTTCCTATCCTCCAAAACTCCATCTTAACCTCAGATCTGCTTATCTGCCTCTCGTGCTCTCTATCTTGCTGGCTGTCTCTTCCATCCCTTATCTTCTCCCCATGAGAACCTTCTTAGAAGAGTTGTTTCATTTTCCTTTCTCCATTTACTCGCCCTCCATACATTCCTTGAATCACTAGCTTTTATTATTCATCATCCACTGAAACCATTCTCAACGAGGCCATTAAGGACATCTTTATCGTTAACGATTGCACAATGACCACTTTCCACTCCTGGGTACCTCACATGACCTCTAAGTGGTACTGACAATTTTTCAACTTCTTCCCTTGTGAAAACAAATACCATTCCCCTCAGTGTTCACACCTGACACTCTTCTGAGTTCCCGACTTCCAGGCCTCAGCCCATCTCTTACATGTTAATGCATCTACCTCAACCCTTCTCTGGAGTCCTCTAGGAGAATTCAACCATGGTTTCACTACTGGTGACATCTAAATGTCTACTTTTAGCTCAGATCTCACTTCAGTAGCCACCTGCCTACATATTTCTATTTGCTTGGATGAGAACTTGTGGATATACACCAAAAACTCAACATGTCTAACACTTAACTCATTATCTCCCATCCTTGTAATTTGTTCTCCTTCGTTTGTTGCCTTTCACAGTGTGATTACTACCAAGTTGAGAATCCAATGAAAGCTATGTATTGTCTTGCCAGGGGGAAAAAAGCGCTCATATGCTTGTATAAAGAAATTCAAATTTCTACTGATTCAGAGTTCATAAAGCCAAGATCCAAGTTTAAAAGCTAAGCAACGGTAGAATTTTTAACTATAAGGTAATAATTTAATAATGATATTCAACAAAAGCTCACACCCTGGGAAAGTGCAGGATATTCACATATCAAGTATTAAGTAACCAAACGACTTTCCCAAAAAGGCCAACGGGTCAACTTATTTTCTGATTTTAGCCTGGCTGAAACCATAGCAGCTGAGGGAGACAGAATAATTTGAAATCATGTTAGTTAAATTAGAAAAAATAAAAACCAAAAGATATTCCTGATATGTATCTAATCAATCATGGTTTAATAATACATCCTATTGGTATACTCAGAAATAAGTCACATACAGAGCTAACAATTTAATTTTTACCTGCAACTATTACATCTATTTTAAAACCAGTCCATTCACTGCAATCACTGATCACCTAGTTCCTTAAAGTTAGAGCAAGTGATTAATTTTGTTGGGTAATTAAATGAGAACATGTCCATTCAAAGAAAATACTACCATATATAAATACTAACTTTGAAAATAATTAAAATACAAAAAAAATTTTTTATTTCTTTGACAGAAATTTTATCTTTAATGTAAAACAGTCCATAGATTAGAAATTGTGAATTCAACATTTTTGCCTGTCCCATACCTGCTGTCACCTGTGTCCATAAAGGCTTTGTCTAACACAGCCTTGACCTGTAAATCCATCATTTCCTAAAATTTCCAGTTGCCAGCATACACCGCTGTAATGAGGGCCTGATGACTCACATCCTTACCACACCCCCACTTCCATTACTCAGTGTGGCATCTCACCCTCCACACCCTCTCACAGGCTGCATCAGATTGGAATAGGGTAGGGGGAGGAAGTGGCAACAGGGGGGTAGGCCTTAGAGTTTTTTTAAAACTGCAAGTCATTGTGAAATCCATTTAGAAGGTTGTGACTAGCTTTTGGGTTTGGGAATTTTTCCTGGGGGGAGGCGAGGAGTTTAAAAAATGAAATAGAATGCAATACAGTAAAAGAGAAAACATCAGAGTGCATCATGTATTGTAAGGGCAAGCATCTCTTCAGGTGTATGTGTGTGTATGTATGTACTTAATGGATAAGTCATGGTGACAATAGCTAATAATACTGTATTGCATATTTACATGTAGCTAAGATAGTGGATCATGAAAGTTTTCACCACACATACACAAAAAAAGTAATTATGTATGGTAACAGATTTTAACTGGACTTACTGTGATGATCATTTTACAATATATAAAAATATTGAATCATTATGTTGTACATATGAAACTAACTAACATAATGTCATGTCAATTCTATCTTAATTTTTAAAAAATGGTGTTTTGGGGGAACTGTTTTAAATATCTAAGAAAAAGTCACTCTCCTGAGATAATGCAAAACTAAACAAAATAACAACCCTATTATTACTTTAAAAAATATTTATGTATATCCATTTGTGGCCAAATAAATCACTCTGGTTGCACCTAACCCTTTCATTCCAGGAACAATCCATTCAGATCATATTTTGGGTTGTCTTCTAACATTCTGTGTTTCTGCATCCCTCAGATCCCATGTTTCTGGCTTGACAATTGTTAGTTACCTCTATCCTCTGAGAAACTGAACTTCATAAAATACACTGGGAAAGTCTTTCTCTGTAAGTTTCATATTTTTGGACAGTTTTCTGGTTTTTTTATTCTCAATGATTTTTCCAATACTACAAGATTTCCCTTGAAAACATTTAACTTTCCACCTTACTTGTACCTCTTAACTCTCTACTCTTTTATTCTTAGAAATAAATGTCTTATTGTAATAGATTCCTATACCATTGCCCCCGTTTCTAATACCGTTCTCTGACAGCTCTGGAACAATCAGCCACTGAACAATACACATCAAACTTACCACCCACAGAAATCTGCCAAAGCCACCACTACCGCCAGAATGCAAGCTAAAGGCTGCAGATAGCTGTGGCCCAGCCAAAGAAAACAATCAGGCCAGAAAGTGCTAAAAGTTTGCATTTCAGCATGGAGACTTCAAAGGTCTACCTTTCTTTATATCTTTGGAAAATGATCTCTTTGAATACAGAGTTCATTTGAAAGACTATATATATATCAGTTACTTACTTTCAGTATTGAATTGTACCTTTTAACATTTAGAATTTACTTTAAGATAAGTTAAAATTCAATACAGAAGTGTTACACCAAAAAAGTGTTACAGTAGGTAAGGTGCTTAAATGCAACCTATGTCAAAGTACATTTTAAGTAATGAACATAATAAGTTGATGGCAACTTATCTTTTAATTGCTCAGTCCAAAAGTTGTGGAATCCTCTCAACTCCTCTCTTCCTCTTATACTTGCGATTAATATATCATGAATCCCTGTTGGTTCTCTTTAAAAATACAACCCAAGTTCCAACCACCTCCATCTCTACCCCTCTTCCATCCCACTATTATCACCCTCATTCAGTCTATCATCATTCCTAAGCAGGATTACCCCAAAACCCTGTCTGAGCTCCCTATTTCTACTCCTACCTTCCCATAGTCTGTTCTTAACACAGTGGGCATTGTGATCCTCTAAAACCTCAGGCAGAGCATATCATTCTTCCACACCAACAACATCACCTTAAACACAGTCAAAACCCACTTCCCTCAGAGCAAAGCCTAAGTCCTCACAATGGTCGACATTTCCTGGCTCCCTCCAGGCTCTCTAAATTTCTCTCCTATCACTCTCATTTTCATTCACCTCACTCCAACTACACTGGCCTTTTTGCTGTTCCTCAAATCCACCAGGAACGAGCCAACCTCAGGGCCTTTAAACTAGCTGTTGCCTCTGTTGGCATGTTCCTCCCCTAGACATCTCCATAACTAGCCCATCTCCTTCAGCTTCTCAGTGAGGTCTACTCTGACTAGTAACAACAGGAACTTTCCCCTTCCTCACGAACCCCATCTTGCTTATTTCCCCTACTTTTTCTGTCTTTTATAGCTATTTATCACCTTCTAACATATTAAATATATTCTTTATTTATAAGGTTATTTATTGTCTATTATTTTATGTGAGAATGTAAGGTCCATAAGACCTGGGATCTTTGTCTGTTTGTTCAGAAAAGAAATGCATATTAATGTCATGGTTAGGTAAGAAGATTCCCTAGTATGCTCCCAAGGTACAAGAATTAGCATCAGTAAATTGGTGCCAACTTTTTTTTAATGTGATCTCTCACCTTGATACCAAAACTTTCTGGATAGAGATTTCTACTTCAAATTATTTTATACAATGTGTCTAGTTTTATCAGACATATGATAAGGAGCAATGTATCCCCAGTATTTGGCAAGTGTGGGATGCGAATGGGCAGATCAAGACTCAGAGCTTTCCAAGGCCCATAGAGAAAGGAAAGCACTGCCTAAGCAGGCTTTTCTTGCTTTGTCCTAAATAATCTTAAAACAGATGGTAAAAGCTAAATGCCAGGTCTGCTGCCATGGAAACCACTATCACAGCAGCCCATTCTAGAGCCTTACCTATAAATAAATGTTTGTCTTTCTATTGTTACCATCTGAACCTACCAACCTTCATTCTAAATCCTACTAGAAGGTACAGCTACTATATACTTAGCAGCCTGACAAAAAAATCTGGAAGAGACTAGTTCACCAACAACATCACCTTAAACACAGTAAAAACCCAGCAACACACAGGGACCGGGTTTACATAATTTGCCATGTTATTATGCAGTCAAGCTCCACCTTTATGACATGTAAATTCGTGCATCTTACCTTAATATTGCAAGCCTGCTCCATCAATCTTCTTGCATTTTCCTCTGCCCTGTATCTCTTTGGAAGCTGAACTCTGAAGAACTTTAAAGCCCCTTCAAAATCAGCCTGCAGAAGGTCTTCCTTTGAGGTCTGCAAAATAATTACCCAGATTATCACCACATTTTAGCCTGCATTCATGACACACGCATTGCAAAAGAAATTTCTATGTTCTGGAATGCACTTTTTACAGCTAATATCTAGGTTTGTTCTTTAAAATTTCAGAAAGAGATTTCTAACCTCTTTAAGTTGAAATAAGTCACCATAAATCCTACAAGCGATATAAGAATTAATCAACAGGCTAACATATTTAATTTATATAACCTCACAATTTGAATGGTGGGTCGTGGCAAAGCTACTCAAGGTACAGCTCTGAGAGAAGAAAAATGCCAGAAAAATAAATTTAAACCTTGGGACTGATGTGTAACTTTACAGGCATTTTACAGATATCATTACAAAGCTGGCTGAAGACACAGACAATGCAATCAGAGCCCATCTGAGTTACATAATAAACACCTAATTGGAGGATGGCCTTTCGGCAGCTCAAGTGATGAAAATAAGAAATTGATCGCACACCTTAAAGAATGCTATGGGTGCCAGAGGGAAGGCGGGTGGAGATGGGGGTAGTAAAGGGTAAAGGGGACCAAATATATGGTGAAAAAAGATATCTGACTTTGGGTGGTGGGCACACATTGCAATATACAGATCATGTGTCACAGAAATGTACATTTGAAACCTATATAATCTTATTAAACAATATCACCCCAATAAATTTAATTTAAAAATAAAATTTTAAAAAGAATGCTATGAAAAGTAATCAAGTCACTTAATTACTAAACTTCTTATGAAAACTACTGTTTGCAAAGTTTATTTCCTTAAAAATAACAACCACTTAGAAATAAGTTATACATGTACAAAAAAAAAAGACTAAAACTAAATGAAATAAAATGTTTCTCTGGATAACAGGATCATAGTGGGTATTTTTTCTTTATATTTTGTTGTACTTTCTGCAAGAGAGATTTTATGATAAGAAAGACACTAAGTATTTTAATAAACAACTGTAAGTGATTTTTGGCAAACGCCATGATAGAACTTACAGATTCTGGCAGACTCAGTAACACAGAAGTAAGCCAAAAAGAAATTAGATGTTTTAAGAGTCAGTACTTAATTATTCAAAACTTCAGTAATAAAATGGGGGGGGGGGGGAATGGAGGCTAGAAATCACAGAACTAAGCAATAGTTCAAAGTATTACTTTATTTAAATTCAGAAGTATAGTTGATTAACTATAAAGACTGCACTGAAAGAGTATAAGGAAGTCAGAGAAATTCCTGCTCATGACAGGGTCTGAGTTGTCATCACCTCTGTGGTCCAGGCCATTGTTATCTCTCGGGTAACCTCCTAACTGGTCTCCCTGTTTCTACTTTTGCTCCCCACAGCCTACTCTCCTTACAGCAGCCCCATGATACTCCTCCAGATCATGTACTCTTCCATGTAAAGCCCTCCAAGGGTTCCTACTGCACTCAGAATAAGACCCCAGATATTCACCATTGCCCACAGGACCTGCCTGATCTGCCCTCCCCGCCCTCTTCTTGGACCGAGTCCCTCTCAGGCACACTGGCTTTCTTTCTGGCTTCTGTACACACCAGGTTCAAACGAAACTGAAGGCCATGCCCTTGCTGTTCCCTCTGCCCAGGATGTTCTCGTCCCAGCCCTTCTTAAGGACAGCAACTTTTTGTGATCTAGATTTTGGTGCAAATGCAAGATCTGAGTGAGGCCTTTTCTGGGCACTTAAACTCTTCCTTCAGCCCATGAAGCCAGGTTCCACCAAGGCACGTTCCAGTTCTACTTCAGTTTTCCTCCTAAGGAAAGGGGACTTGTCTGTCTTGTTCATCACTGTATCCGCGGTGACAAGAGTAATACCCAGAACATAGGAGAGACTCAATTAAAATGGACTGACTGAATGAAAATAAATTCTACTTTCATATCTCTCCATGGGGGGGGGGGGGGAGTGTACAGAAAAAGAGAGGGGGGAGGGGGAGGGGAGAAAAATGCTAAGATGTTCTAAATGAAATGACAATGGCGGGAGAGTGAAAGAGACAGGAATAATGAACCTGATAATAGCTGGGGGCCAGCTAACAAGCCTGCTCACATTCCTGAGTGTGTCTTCCCTTCCTGTTTACTGCTGTGAACTTCCTGGACTGTGGCCTGCTGCCAATCCCAAGGCACAGACTCTTCTTCCCTGTGGACTCTAGGCTCAACCCAGAACCGGACCACTTCACCTTCTCCCCACCTACTTGATATATTTTTTTGAAAAGCCAGTCAACACAGGACAGTGGACATGTTGCCTTTCCCACCTGGTGCAAGACCTGGTCTTTTTATCTTGCAAGCAATGGCCCAAGAAACCCTTTCTTTTAAAAAGACCTTCAGCGACAGAAGTTAAATTTTTTATTTAACAATACACACACACACACACCTTTTTTTCTCCCTTTCTCCACTCCGCTTTAAACAGAAAAAATGTAAAATAAAATAATGTATTCATTCATACAGCAGGCATTTTCACAAGGGGGCTAGGTTGGCTCAGCTTTAGGTCGCAAACTAGTAATCAGAAAACAGAGGTGGGCTACCAGTGGCAGAGAAAAAATAAGCTTCGGTCCATCTCAGATTTCCTTCCTCCCTCATCAATACACAGACCTGACAACAGTAAGGAAGTGGTATAGAGAACATTTAGCCTAATATAGTTGCTATCCACTCACCTTAACTTACTTGGAAAAGGCGGTTCTAGAAACAACTTCAGCCCCAAAAAGGGTCTCTCCGACTACAATATCAACTGCTGAATTACTAGGAAAGCATCCAGCTACCAGTCACGCCAGACGGGTCATTGCAAGTCTTCCTTTTCACCTGTAATACTGGTTCTGCTGATTAGCTCTGGGATATTTGTTGGGAAAATTCAGGACTAGTCACTTCTGGAGCTTGTAGGAAAACAGGATCTGCAGCTTTCCTCACTACTCAAAGCCTCTGAGGACACCTCTTTGATTTTCAGTGCATCTAACCTGGTTACTGGTAACAGAGCCTCCAAATGGTGGGGAGCAGTCTCTTGCCTGCAGGCAGCATCTTGGTCACCTAATTTTCTAATACTGCCCAAGGCCTAATTTCCAGTTCAGCCCCTGAGTTCATACAAAAGCAGAAAGATTGGGATTAAGGATAAGGAATCATATATCCGGTGACATTTGACCTCTGGTCAGGCAGGGATGGCCATGTAAACAGAGATGCTATTTGGAGGAGGCTATGGTCTCAAGGGGGGGTGCAGTAAGGAGCTCCCTACCTGGTGGGGCTGAAATCAGAACTCAGAGTGCCCTGTGACTGTCCTTCCTAAGATACAGTTGGTGTCAATGATGTCAGATAGCATCGCTTGCCCAACTTATTTAAGCCCTAAATGAAGGGAGCTCTGCCAATCATGGAGCAGGGAGGCTCACGTAAACAAAAGTGTGGAAATTGCATCTTATCCAATCCTCTCGCCTCTGTTTCTAGAAAGTACATACGCAACAAATAAAGGCAGCAAAGAATGAAATACATTCATTCTGACTCCAACTCTGGCTAACTCATAGTGCTGCATGTCTCACTGCTTTCCTACAGTGGATTCATAAAGGCTCCACTTCAAGCAGACCCAATATTTTTTTAAAAATTAACATTTATAAAATACTAATTAGAAAGTGGATTTAGGACTTATTTTGATATAAAATTGAATTTTATATTTGGGCAGCATCAGAAGTCTACACAGCAACCTCTATATTTGGGCCTCTAACTTCTTTTAAGAGCTGTAATCTCTCTCCAATGAGCCATCCTTGCACCATTAGCAACAGAGGTAAAATGGGAGACATACTTTATTCTCTGCCCTTTCATTTCTTGCTTAAAAGCAATGTTTTCATTAAGTCCACAAATTAAAACGAAAACAAAAATAATCAGGATGTACTTTGGCAGCATAAGAAATTTGATCAAAATTAAACCTTGACATGGCCACTGAAGGGACCACTGAAGCATCTGCCTGCATTCATCAACCCTCCCTGGCCCGAGGGTCGTTCGGACTCACTGTGCACAGTGCCTGGAGTATCGTATGGAAAGTACAGCCAACACTGAATTAATATATCACGTTCTGATAATAACTTCCCATGTCATATAACAGCCACAGGGGAAATATCTAGAGGGGAAAGGGAAATTTTGAACATAAGGAGAGTAAAAGATTTTCCTCTTTCTCCAAATTTCACACACCTACAGGAGTGTGGGCTCTGGCTATGTGCCACTGCTGATACCATTTTGAGTGTGTTCTTCCCGATGAAAAATTCAGTGCAAGAGCATCACATTTTAAAGTGCTTTTTAAAGGAGGCAGGGTGGGTGGAGAGGAAGAGTCCTGACGTTTCAGGGTTAGCTCTCAGTGCTTCTATCCCAAACCTCTAACTATTCTTGGATGAAAATCTTTCTTTAAGGGCCTCTGATACGCAGCAAATTCTAGGTTAGATTATTGTAGGGAATTATTTTGGGGAAAAATCTAGGCAGGATTCTCTTTCTCACCTTCACTGTTTTCACCACAAACGGCTTTTTCTTATAGATAGTGTCTAATAGAATTTCTATTCAGTTGAGCAATATTT
Organism: Miniopterus schreibersii; assembly: GCF_964146895.1. Classification (NCBI taxonomy): domain Eukaryota; kingdom Metazoa; phylum Chordata; class Mammalia; order Chiroptera; family Miniopteridae; genus Miniopterus; species Miniopterus schreibersii. Next base: position 17,249,645 of record NC_138119.1, on the reverse strand, counting down.
TTGGAGGTCTGAGAATCATTTGGAAGTACAGACTTTAGAAGAAGGGACCATTACTTAGCTGATGTCCAAGATACCTGTGTCTCTTATTTTGGTATTTTAATTTCACCAAAGAAACATTTATTTGGTGAGTCTACCTCCAGAATTTACACCTTTTGGTACTATCTATAATAAAGTCTGTGAACATGACTGATTAAGGGGAAATTACTCTTTACTGGGTGCCCCTTTAAAGAGCAATAAGCAAAAGCTACAAATGTGCTTGGTGCCCTAGCAGGCCGACAGTCCCTCTGTGAATCAGGGAGCAATAAATAACTAAGGATCAAAGTCAAATATACAACACTCAAATATACAAAAGGATTAATCTCCTTTTACTTGAGCAGTTCATTAAGAAGTTAAGTTGTCTTGTACGAAAAAAACTACTGGGATCTTTAAAGAAAATTAGATATTTGTACATTCATGTTTAAAACATGACCAAAGACCTAAACTCCAGGGCTGGCCCTCTTGACTGGTAATGGAAAGATCGCAAAATTGCATGTGGCAGGATTCCTCGTAGGCCCACCGAATGCAGATCAGCCATCAATCCCACATCATTAGCCAGTCCAATCAGACAAGGCTGAACAACTGTACTTCCACTTCCACCGGTACACGTGCTAAACTTTGAGCAGTAACTCATTGGATAGCTGAGCCCAACTCACAGCCAGATTGCTAATAAAAGGGCATGTGATTTCCCAATATGTAGAGTATCCCGATTCTATGAATAATCTTATAAGTACAACACTGAATAACAACATCAGAGATTTCCAAATGGCCCTACAGACAACTTGGCATATACTTTTCACATGTAATGTATGTGGCACTATGATCTAGACTGTGAATGTTAGAGCCCAAAACAACCCAAGGAATTTACTTCCTCAGATGCCTAACTGGGCAACCAAGCCAACTTTGCACAGCTGCAACATACAGATATATATGACCTCCCCAACACCTGAAGCTTGGGAACCTAACTCTCTGTAGATTTTATCAATGATAATTTGCTTTAAACTAGAGGAGGCTTAAATTTATCTGTAATGCAGATTTGAGTATGAGAGACATTCTTAGTTATCAGTTTGTTTTCCTTCAAAACACTGAAAATGTAAATGGCAAAAAGAGGCAGCTCCAGGTTACTGAAAAGTTACCAGTTCAAGCCCATGTGACACAATTGAGTGGCCTTTAAGAATATGGGAATGTATTATTAGGCTGAAACGGATTCCTCAGAAAAATGCAGAGGTTTGTTGAGATATATTTTAGCACTTCTTAGTGTCAAAGCTCCTGAGATACCACACTTTTTATTGCACTTAAAATTTTTATTTTACTTAAAAAAATTCCCTTTCTAATGGAATCACAAATCTTCAGTATTTTCCTGTATTAAGAAAAAAATGTGATTCAGGGAAACAAAATCCAAATGGACATTGATGATCTCACCTGGGCATTAAAACATCTATTAAGCTCTCTTTATTTCTTTCTTAAATGTCAAAGGAACGGCATTTCTCAAAAATACGGCCCTCCTCCCTATAACTGTATGTTAGTCATTGCATTTAACTTCATCTTGGAGCGATAAACAGACTCTCTTTGGAGTGAGAAATCCCTTATGTATGTGGCTGCCTAACATGTCTGTTATTATGCAGGAGATTATATTTGTATGCAAATACAACATGTGAAAATTGAATTAATAGTGGTAAAGATAAGTATTAACAGAGATGAGCTTTACTGGAGGGGAATACATGAGAGAAAAGAGTTAAATTCAGTCAAGTCAATATTGTATTTCTGAAAAGACTCAAATGTAAGAGAACCATAACGAGGGAACAGTCAGAATGGTATTAAACTCCACTGTATAAAACAGACAAAGCTAAATCATTCTTGTTCAATTACCAAATAATAGTTCAGGACTACTGCAGCCCAATTACATTACAGAACAGTTGCTAGGTGTAGTTCTCAAGCCACTGAAAAGAAACCCTGCACCAGTGATTGTGGGTATTAATTTTAACCCTTGGTAGGAAGTGAGGAAGGATGATTTTTTTTTTTCTTGTTCAGGAAATCAAAAAGCAAGCAAGCCAGGCTTCCCAAATACACAGCACAGACCCAACCGTTTTAAGCTATTTCATAGATACACAGTTCGAACATTCCAGGAGAGAAATCTATAATTTCCGACCCAAAGATTTTTAGGGGTAAAATTCCCTATACAAACCCCCCCCCAAAAAAACAAATTGGCAATCAAATGGGGAGGTTAGAAAGCAAGCCACATGCCAGCTAGATAAGTAGCAATAATGTCTGTTGTAAAATTTAACCCTCTGGAGACACAGGAACAAGAACGCCTACATCAAGCTCTTGAGTACTCTGCTTTAGGCTGAGCCGAGCCAGCTAGAAAACCATTTTTTTGGCTGCCACAAAGATAATGCCACTACCGTGGCCCTGGGCTCCGAGAAAAGAACCATGTCTTCCCTAGCCACTTAAGGAGTGGCGGGGACCAGGCTGGGTAGAGCCCCTGGCCGTGGCCACTTGGCACTTCCTTCTCGGTTGAGTGAGAAAGAAGGAAAGAGAAGACCGCGAGCTCCTCCAGGACACAAGGAATTATCACGGAGGGTGGCAGATTCCCCCCAAATGAAGTTCAATGAAAAACAGTCTCACCGCCAGAAGCCGAGGCACAAACAGACGATGCCCCATCCCCAGAAGTTCCAGCACGCGACACGCATACTCATTCACCAGCTTGGTCCTCTCGTCGTGCATGTCCTGGGACTTTTTGACAGGAGGTGTGAGCTTAGCAGCTGGGGCTGGGCAGGGCACCCCTTGTTCCATGAGCACTAAGTAGGTCTCCAGAATGAGCAAGCTGGATCTCTCATCCACAACTGTCAGAGGCGCTGCGGGAGGGGAGCCTAGCTTAGGTCTCCCCGGGAGCACGCACAAGCCAGCCCGTGCTGGGAATTGTCAGCTAATGTCTCCACCAGAAAAACATTTTGGCTAAATTAGCCACAGTGCAAGAGCCCCGAAGTAGACCGGAAAATGAAATCAAATACTGATCTCAGTGAAAAACGGCAGAAGCAACTGAATGCAAGAAAATGGCCAAGAGCGATGTAGGAGGGTTCAGACACATGTGTCAAAATGTACAAGCTGCTTAGAAGGGTCGTGTGTGTGTGTGTGTGTGTGTGTGTGTGTGTGTGTGTGTGTGTGACAGAGAGAGAGACAGAGAGACAGAGAGAGACAGAGAGAGACCGTGCGTGTGTGCTGTGCCTATGTGCTTGTCTGTGTGTGTGTGAGCAGCAGCAGCAGCAGCCAGGAAGCCAGGGCAGTTGTGAGCTGCAAGGAGAAAAGGGATGAGCTCATTGCAACCCTTGATTCACGCGTGACAAGCCGCGCTGCTGCTGCTGCTGCTGCTGCCTCTCGCTGTGAATCAGTAATGAAGGGGTAGGCAAGGCAGGGGAGGGAAGCGGAGGAGGCAGGTGAATGAGCATGCAGAGTGTGTCTCGGGGGAGAATGCTGTAATAAGAAGCCAATGGCGAGCACTGGACAGATGCGCTTCCCCTCCCGGTCCACCTTCAATCAGTGTTTGTCTGACAGCTTAGGCTGTTGAATCCTAAACCCACAGACAGATGAACTAGCTTCTCCTAGCACGTGATGCTCACAGAAAAATCAGACAGCCTGCCAGCTAAGACACTGACCTTTATTCACTCTCGCTTTCTAATGACGGTAACAGGTAAAAGCCTGATTTTACACTGCACATTCAAAGTGGGAACCTTGTTAGATTACTGAAATCTCAACTGAAGAGAGGTCTAGGACAAAATGATAGAGTATGGCCAGAAGAGCAAGGAACCAGCATCCAAGAAATGACACACCCTCCACTTGAAGGGTTTGTGCAATAATAATGACTTTCTGCAGTGCTAGGCGGTGCAGCAGTATTTCAGCGTTCTGGAGAGGCTAGCCACAATTAAAAGGGAATTTTTTACAAATACACAATATGATAAAACATAAAAACCTACAATATAATAATAAGAGTATATCTTTAAGGAACTACTGAAGTTGAGATTCTCAAAGCGAAAATAACTTTCTTAAGCCATAGACCTTGACACTCAGTTAAGAGTCCAAAACATGGTTTTGATAGACACTAGTCAAATTAATCCTTCCCTAGTAATAATATAACTGGGAACTGCCCCTAGTTTAAAAAGTGTATAATCTCAGAATTAAAGTGTTATATAAATTTACTATGTATAAATAATCAGTTGTAGCCAAATGAGAGCAAAAGGAAAGGATCACCTTTAGGGACAGTTTCTTAACTTCAGCCCAACAATGAACCAATATGTATTTAGAATCTTGGGACAGCAGTCCTGTAGCTGGTATCATGAAACCGGACCAGCTCTCCAGGTGAGCTGTAGTATGGTACAAAGTAACAGGGCTGAGAGAGCCAGAACAATTTCCTGCTGAGTCTTGGTTTCCTACTCTAACAAATAAAAGTTCCAGATCTCTGCAGGTAACAAAACAGAAACATATTTATCAGCTTATCTCTGTGATATTGGTTAGAAAAGTAGATTAATTATGGAATTGGGTTAAAGGGAAATATTGCCTTCCTTAACAGAATATTGTTTGGCTTCCTTTTCTAAAACCTCAGAAAAACAAGTTTTTTTTGGTTAAACATTTATAGTATTAATCAACAAAATATCTTAAATTTAAGATATCTATATGTGGCTATCAGGCCTTTATTTCTTCCCAAAACAATTTCTTTAAAAACTAAGTAGAGATTTTAGTATAAAATGATCAAAAGCATGAGATTATTTTGTGTGTGTGTGTGTGTATGTGTACACATTTCAAATCCTTAGGTGCTGGAGGAAATGTCTGATGGGCTACACCGAGAGAAGGGGTTGGTTCAGCTGAAAGGGGGAGACTGTCAGGAGGAGGGAAGAGGTTCGAGCCTTTCATGCCCCACCCCTACACACACACACACACACACACACACACACACACACACACACACACCCCTACACGCACACACACCTACACACACATGTACATGCACAGGAAACAGCTCCACGTTTATCTTGTTCGCATCTTAGAGATCCGCAGAAACTCTGTGTGAAAAGACTGCGACTGCTACGTGAGTATGAGAAGTACTGCCATAGAAGCTTCCCACTGAAGAGCAAGGGGACATTCTGACTTGCAAGGGAAGGAAGAACTCACTGACTCCTTTGCTTATAAGATGTTTTTCCGATTGCTTTTCTTAAAAGATAGAGGAGATGCTTTCATCCAACTGACTTGGTCTCAAAGAACACTGGCAGAGAGGCATTTATTTTTTCTGATATAAACCAGAAACAAAGAATTTCTTGCCCCAAGCAAGGATTCTGGTAAAAAGAAGTAAAAACTAATCAAAAGACTCTGGAACTGTATGGTTTGGCTCTGATGCTCACAAAAGAAGTTAAAACTATATGTACTAAATGTTAATAGTTAAGATATAACATTTTTATGAGCAAACAAAATTATGTTTAAAATAGGTACATTTAGCCCTGGCCAATGTTGCATGGGCCAGCACACTAAAGGGTCCCACGTTCAATTCCTGGTCAAGGGCATGTACCTGGGTTGTAGGTTCAATCCCCAGTCTGGAAGGCTATTAATCGATGTGTCTCTCTCACATCAATGTCTCTCTCTCTCTCTCTCTCTCTCCCCCCTTCTTCCTCCCTTCCACTCTCTCTGAAAATCAATGGAAAGAACATCCTCTAGTGAGGATTAACCAAAAAAATAGATACATTTAACAAGATGCTACGTAAAAGACACTACAAGTAAGTGGCTGTGTATTTCAGTTTTCTTAATCTGTCCATCATGTTTTCCCTAAAAAATGCATTATCCTTGAGAAGGTCAAGGTACAGGCTCAGCCTTGGGCTCTGAGTGGCCCCTGCTAGGATGACAGCAGTGGTGATCATGGGGAGGACAGCATGGGTCCAGAGAGTCCCTACCCCAATCAGACTGGGTAACTGGGGCTGCGCCAGGCCCCACAGAAGTCACTGGGGCAATGAGAAGCCTGAACAAGAGCAGGAGGAGATGGGGGGAGACCCAGATGGCAATTCCTACTGGCTCCTGGACCAAGATTCTGAGCCAGGGAGGCAGAATTGGCACCACGGGGGATGGAGAATACATAGCTGCTGAGACCCAGGACTGGCTGCAGGTTCTAGGGGCTTCATATGCCAGACCCACTATTAGAGAGTGAGATAAAGATAAGGAGGGACCACAGCAGTGAACTACCACAGCTCCATTCCCATGGACCCAGAACATGCAGAGCTGGTGAAAGGGGTGAAAGCTGGAGTAAGCCTGCCATGCCAGGGCCTCCTGCCTGGGCTCAGCAGATCCAAATGACTAGGGGAAGATGCAGTACAGAAGGCCCACCAAGGCTGGCAGGCATTCCCTGTCCAGAAATGACGACGCTGAGAGCTGTCTCATCTCCCTGTGCTCCAGGCAGAACCAGCAGAAGACAGGACACCTCCTGTGTGTCAAATATACCCTCATCTCCCATCTCCCTTTCCACCTCCAGGCAAACCAGACTTCTTAGAGACCCACTTACTCGGTTCTGCACCCACGGGGACATCAGCCCAAGCCTCGCTCACCTTAGCATGTATCACTCTATGGAAAATATTGCACCCTCTGTACACAGAAAACAAACAAAAGCATCATCCTTGCTTTCAAAATTTCCAAAATTTTTCAAACCTGGTTCTGTTTCCAAGTTGTTCTTTGAGAATAGACTGTTGATAAATACCAGGTAAAATATCTCTCTTAGAACCTCACTTGGTGAAAAGAATGGATCCTAGAAATTTTCAAAGCCCTAAAAGAGCCCTTCTCTCAGTAAGCATTCCCCCCCTCCTTCCTCAACTCTCCCAATAAATTCATTTATTGCTGAGGAGATTCAGCAATAAATGCAGCACAGTTTTGAGAAATAAAATCTGGAGTTATAAAGTAGTCCAAAAATGAAATTAATGATAAGAAATTCTTCTGAATTTACCAGCTAAAAATACAAGATTTATTACATTTCTTTACACTACCATAAAGGAGATTTTTTAAAATTTCTGTAAAGAAGTTCAACAGCAAGTTGAAGACAATCTGGGAAATGTGGATGAATCACCTAATGAGGCAGAGTGAGAGGAAAGTAAAGAGGACCAGGCCAAAGCCATGGTCTAAAGACTAGAAACCTCGCTCTGGAGGGCGGAGCAGGGGACAGTGGTGCAGTCCCCATCAGAGCCTGTGCCTGAGCGTTCTTCCTGGGCCTCTCCACCATGTCGCAACTGCTGAACATGTGCAGGACAAGAACAGATTTCCAATGTAAATAAAAGCATATGTGGCTTAATTTATGGCACTGTAATAAAAACACTGAGCGCAAAGAAACTCACTAGGTCCTTACTTCAAGGGTTACTCCTCCTGCAGGAGCTTATAGGGAGGCGTCAGAACACAAGATAAAGTGGGCTGTGATGGGCACACAGAAGGAGGAACACACTGTGCGTGATGATGCAGTCACGTCTCTGTTGTCCACAGTGGATGCAGACAGAAGTGGGCTTCACCTTGGATGGCCTGGGCTCAAATCCAAGAGTGAGAATTACACCTATCTCTGTGCGAAGCAGAGCAGTGCTTAGTGCATCAGCTTTCAGTCATGTTTTCCAGCTGAATGACATGGGTAAGTTGTACAACACTCTCCGAGCCTCTGTCAGCAGCAATAGCACCTACCCAGCCGAGCTGCCCTGAAAATTTAGTAAGTTGCTGCGAGCACGGGAGCCTCTCGTAGTGCCTCGCAGAGCGGGTTCCAGGTGACTAGCGATCCCCTTCGTCCTGCCCAGGAAGCCGGGGAGCAGGGGAGGAGAGTAAGAGGCACCGTTAGTTTGCGCTGGGGCTGAGAAAGACTGGAAGGTCCGGCTGTGCTAACATCCGAAAGAGTGTTAGCCAAACACTGATAAGACATGCCCTGAGACCAAGCGCCTCTTTAGTTCATGGGTAAGATTCAGACACGTTCATTGTAGGTAGCGAAGGGTCCATGCTCTTTCTCAGCTAGAGGAGGTAAAACTGCAAAACCTTCATTCTCTAGCTATTTCTTTTTTGTCTGATAGGCTGCTTTTTAAAAGAAGCCTCAAAAATTTAGCAAGTTCCTACAATCCAACAAACAGATCAAATAAAGATGACGACACTGTGAGCCGTGTCGGGAGCTTGGTCCTGGAAAACCCCACACGACCTACACCCTGCCAGTCAAGTCTTGAGGGTGCCGGACGCTGCGCTACTTGCTGCTGGGGGGAGACCACCAGATGCTGCTTCCAGCTCTAGGGGTTACTCACGCTACTTGAAGAAAAGGCTAACATGAAAGGTAATGAGACTGGGCATACAAATTATATCACAGGGAAACGAGTCTCACTATTTTGTATTGGGACTTATACACAAAGAAATTAGAGTCAAAATAAAAGAAAATGCATGATTAACTGACACCATGGTGGATACTTCAGATAACAAGTCTATAGGCATTCAAAGAAAGAAAAAGATTCCTGTAAAATATTATAGACTTAGCTAGTTTTTTTAAGGAATGTTCTGACCTCTTGTGAGAGTTAAAGTATTACTATCTCAAAGGAGTTTTGTTTTGTTTTTTAATAGAAGAGAGAACTTTCCTCTACCAAAAGCAACATCATAACATTCCGAACAGTCATGGTAGCGTCACCGTTGCCTGTTCCCTACCCAGTGATCAGAACCCAGGGCAAGGCCCTCATTCAGGCAAGGGCTCTGCAGTCTCTTTGAGAGCTGGTCATTGGGCATCTGCTTCCATATCGTCACTGGCATTTAACTCCAAAGGCTGCCTGTCTTATTACTGGACTGTTTTAATTATTTAAAAAGGACTACTTAAGGAAATCCAAAAATGTGAAACTTCTGGAGTTAGTGGATTGGGTTATATATTTAATAACAACACCGAGTAAGTCTCTATTTTATGTTACGTTAATTCAAATATCTGAAAGTTTTAATTTCCTTTTTTTCTAAGATAGCTGGGCCTCCCATGAGCTGGTTTCTGGACCATTCTAGACTGTTCACAATCCTACTCTGTGTCCCAAGGACACACCTCTTTTGCCAAAGAAGTACTTCCCACACTGAAAAGGATACTCTAGATATGATAACAGAATCATAAATAATGTGATGTTGTTAGACCCTAGAAAACATCAGTATAACATGTTTATCCTACTGATGAAAGGACTGAGGCAGCAGATAAGTGACTTGCTCATGATCATAAAACTTGTCTGAGGCAGAGCCAGGAAGCCAAGATCCCAGAGCTCCACTGCACAACGAGGAATCCAGCATCCCCTGCACTGTAACCTGCTATCTTTCAATGAATGGAGCCATTAAAAAAACTATCTTATTAGGAAGACCGTGCTCCACCACTTCATTCCACGTGGAATTGGTCTGGAGCCTGTGCCTGCCACCTGGTAAGAAAGAATCAAAGATTCTTAGATTCGAGCTGAGAGGGAGCTCCCAAAAGCCTGCCTGGAGAATTACGACATATAGACTCTAAACTACTCCTTGATCCTCTTGAGCTACATCAGCATTTTAGTTTTTATTTTTATGTGTGTGTTGTCATTGCTGTTAAAAATAATGAATGCTATATTCATCTTGATAAGTTATAAATTGCCTCTACTTTCTTCCTCTGGTCCGTCACCAGTTCTCTATTAAATGTGCTATCTCTGGCATCTCCATGCCACATGGAATTTGAGGTGAAGTTTAACAGCTGTCTCTGTGAAAAATAAAATTTTCAGTGGAGTTATATGGGTTAGCCTATGTATTAGCAAGTGAATTTGTTTCCACAAAATAAATGTCAAGATGGGGACACTGCCTTTTTTTGAATAGACAAGTCGCTGTTCTGAAATAGAGATGGAAAAACACTGTACAGCCACCATTTCCCTTCCCTGTCTGCCCCTTGGTCACTCACTCTTGGTTTCAAATGGATTCAGTAGAATTTCAGAAGTAGCAAAATAGTGAGAGTGGGGGTGATTTTTCCTCTACATTCACTTGAGGGGATCAGTTCCCTCTGCACCTCCCTTATGAGTTCAGCACTTACATATCTCAGTATTGCCATGGGCTGTCCAACAGGATGACAGGAACAGGCGAACACTGGTCTTCCCTGCCTGGTGGGCCCCTTTACCAAGCTCATACTCATATTTTTTCCAAGCAGCGCTTAACAAAGCAACTCGCAAACTCTTGATAAATATTTGTGACTAAAAGTATCAATAATAATATTTACCATTTATTCACTGTTTGTAAGGCCCATGAACTATGCTAAGCCCTTAGAGTATGCATTACTGCATTTAATCTGAACAACCAATTATGCCCTTTTTACATAGGAGGCACCTAAGTTTAGAAAAGCTAAATGACTTGCCCAAGATCACATAGCTAGCAAGTGGTAACTGTGACTATAGTTTTTTTTATACTTACACATCTGATATACAAGTGTTTTAAATCTAATTTGAGTTACCTGAATCAATGAAGGAGGTGGAGAGAAATAAGCTAGGCCTAGAGACTAATCAAGTTAGTTCAGGGGAACAACAGGATTTACACAGTCAAGTCACTATGAATATACCAAGGGACTAACGTGTATTGGGTTCTAAAAGAAAAGACAAAAACAAAGCAAAAATTTATGCTCAAAGAGCAGCACCTGTGCCCCGGTGATCCTTTCCATACCCTTTTGTTAATTGCTGTTGAACAACTAATCATGAGATCAGCTTCTCTCTCTCCAGAACTCCCAACCTGTACATATCTCTCCTTACTGGACACAGGCAGCCTCACATGCAACTTAATCTCAGCACATCCAAAGTCACCATTTCTTCCCCAATGCAGCTGCTCCTGTTACTTTCCCACCCCAGCTAACGGTACCCTCATGCACCTAATTAAGCCAGCAGACACCTGGTGTCATCCTAGAGTCCTCCTCTGACCTCCTCTACCCCCAACCCGTCATCCAAGTAGGGCTGATTCAGCTTCCCCCTGTGTCTCACACTATCTCCTTTCCCATCCCTTCCTATTTGGAATCGGCCCTTGGTATCACACACTGAGCCCTCTACCACTGGCAACACTCCAGCTACGTGACGTTCCTGCACACAACAGCTACCTGCACACTTCCCTGTCTTTGTTCTCGCTTTCTCCTTTTTCTGAACTGCACTTTCCCTCTAATTCACTTACCTTTTATTAATCTGTTAAAATCCAACTGTGATATTATCTCCTGCAGGAACCAGCCCTCAGTCCCGGGGTTGGGGTACATGGCCTCTTTCCTGTTTGCTCTCCTTCCACCCACGCTGTCTCGCTCACAGTACTTGCAGGCTTAGACATTAATGAGCTACACTGAAATCAGTGCTTAGGGCCTCTCTCCTGCTAAGGCACTCAGAGATAGGTGGCATGTATTTTCCTTCTTTCTGTCCTAAAAACCTATCAGAGGCAGTAAATTCATACACTGTGCTTGTTGATCCCATACCTGTTTCAGAATGGATAAAATATGAGTATTCTCTACGGGAGGGATAAGCATGTCTCTGATTAGAGATATTGGTGCTTTACTATTTCTGAGCCTTTTAAAAGGTCCTTCCCTCTTTCTGGAATGTTTTCCTCCATCATTTTTCCTTCCAAAATTTTAACAATCCTTCAAAAGTTGTCATGGAAAGAACAAAGCTGAGATGTCAGAAAGACCTGGATTTAAAACCTAGATTTCATGTCCAGCAGCTGTGTGACTTCAGGAAAGGTAACCTCTTTGAGCCTCATTTTTTGTTAAGAAAATGAGGTTTAAAATAGTCATCTTATGCAGTTGCTAATGCTATTAATGTTTGTGACATTTCTAGCTTGGTAAACTGGGATGGCAGTAAATATACTAACTAATAGGGAAAGCACTGGGCACAGAAAAAGATGAAGGATGGATGGAGTTGGCAAGAAATGTGTGGCCATCTGTTGGAGATGTGCCATGGGAAATATGAACCTGGAACTAAGGGGTGGGTTTAGAAATCACTGGTAGTCACAGGTAAGATGAAATATGGGAATGAATCAGCGAAAGGAGGAGAAATGTAAATGCCATGAAGAAACGTTCTCAAAGTATGCTGGTATTCTTCTTAATTATCCCAGGTGCAATTGAATAACTAGTTGTACAATTCCACTGCTAGGGAGATAATCTATGCACCGGGCACTAAGTTCCTTACGGGTAGGCGTTGCTTTGTTTAACTTACTAGTATGTTCCCAGCACCCATACAGTGACCACACACAGAAGCAGCTCAGGAAATAATTACTGAGTTGATGAATGACTGAATCGCACATAATATCCACTAATGGCTTTCCAATCATTTGCTGAAAATGTGGTGACCTAAATAAATAGTAATGTGAAAATGCAAATTCCTTGTGCAAATGTGCTGAGGTTGAGGGTAAGAAGAAAAATTGCACGTGTTCCTGTGGTGTGTCAGACATTGCGCCATCCACTTCCATTCACAATCGCATTTCATTCTTATCGTGTGTTATAGTAAAATTATCGCTAAAATAAATGATTTGCTCATGTTTTTCAAAATCAGTTTGTTCCATGTCTCCACCATCCTTGATTTCTTCCTTTCCCTCAGCCTTCCAAATTCAATTTATCTACATGTCCTGTCAGCCCTATCTACAAACGATCTTGCATTTGTCTTCTTTGTCCATCTCTGCTGTCACCACCTTGGTCCAAGCTACCATCATTTCCTGCTTGTCCTACTGAAATAACATCCTAACTGGTCTTCATGTTCCTGCTCTCACCTCTTTACAATCTACATTCTACATACCTGAATTCCTCAATCAATGTCTTAAAACCATAATCAGATCAAATTTCCTATTGCTTAAAACTTACACTGGCTTCCCATTGTACTCAAATGCCAATGCTTTACTTCTGTTTCTGTGTCTCTGCTGATCTGCCTACGTCTCTGACCACATCTCCTTCCTCTTTATATCTTGCTCACTATGCTCCAGTCACACTCACCTACTTTCTGTTTTGAACATAAAAAGCTTTTCTGCTTCAGAGCTTTTGCACTTGCTGTTGCAGTTGATCTTCATTTGGCTGGCTCCACTGCATCAGTCAACTCAAATGCTACTTTGCCCACAGAGGCCTTCTCTTACCATCTTACTTAATGAAGGGCAGTAATACATTAGATTCCCTTATATTATTTCTTTCTACTTAAAATTGTTTATTTCTTTCCTATGTATTTATCTCTCTTTCCAATTAGAAAATATCAAGGCAAGGCTCACAGGGAAAGGAGAGAGAGCTTTATCAACAAGTTACTGGAGAAAATACAAACATACAATAAGATTATTGCCTCAGTTTCTTCCACTCATCATTCATTTTTACTTTAAAAGATTATTATTTTACAGGGCCTTTTTAATATCTCTTTTCTTTAGCAAGCAGTAGTCAACTAAAGTGGCCTCTTAATATTTATAGATCTAATTTTATTCCCTCAGCTCTCCCGGAGAGACACCCCCCCAAGGTCACAATACAGCAACTTGTGGGTTTGCTGAGGAATGAATTAGTAGTTCTCACTCCCATGTAACATATGGTGAGTGAGCTTAGGTCTTTTTCTTCTGTTACTATATGTTCTGATGGCAAAGTAGTTATTTTATCTCAATTTTATAAATAAACTGAGTTAAAAATCATAGTTATATTAAAAAATTAGGAAATTCACGAGCATCTTAGAATATATCCTTCATGAATGTCGATTTGCTTTTCCCCCCTCTGAACCTATGTCTATAAGCATTAAAGAAACAGACCACTCTCCAACTAAACTGGTCTACCTGGTTAACTGCAGTAATGCCATGATTTACACCAAATATTATGCTTCTTAAAGGCAACTATTAATCTATAACTAAATCGTCATAAAGATTGGCCATGGAAAAAATGCAAAAACAATTTTAGACATGCAAGCAGCTGAGTCATTGTGGGTTTTGCTAAAGAAGAGGGAGGCTTCTATATTTAAAAGCAAAGATATGATAATATTGGTTTCTAAAGTGTCCTGCAAGCTTTGGATAATATATGCTATATAATCATCAACTACTTTAGGAAGGAGAAGAAAATTAACAACACAAAACAGCCAGAAACAGCCCTCAGACCCAGTGGGGATAGAGAGGAGTAAATAAACCCAGGGCAAAGAGCAAGAGAGGAAATACTCGGTTCTCTACACGCACACCAACAGCCCAGAGCTGTGCTTGCTGCTGGGTGGAATACACCACCGGCGCGTGGTAAGGCCTCTGGGCTCGCATGACAGTGTGTAATAACGTGCCCAGCGGGCACACTTGAGACCAGATCACGATGAAAATGGAATGCCAGACAGGTAAATACAATTCTTTAGAAAGATTAATCTGGTAGCAGAGGAGAGGACCAGGGAGCTTAAGAGAGGAAGAGACTGAAGGTAGACAAGTCATAAAGCTCTTACAGAAAGTCAAATGTGAAAAAATGAGAGCCTGGACCAGTGGTTGCCATGGAAACAGAGCTATGCTGAACCTGAGAAGCATCAAGAAGGAAAAAATAGCTCTTTGCTATCTTTGTGTAACTTTCCGAGCACACGTCGCTTATTGTGCCCTCCTTTATATAACTCATTGATACAAAACTGCCAGAGGTAATATTCCTTACAAGTCAGGGGAGGGCACAGCACGCAGGAAACCAAACACCCCCGATATATGAACGTAACGGCTCTCTCAGAGCTACTGGCTTTGAAGCACAAAGTATGGTTATAAAATCAATTGGTTTGGTCACTTCCTCTGAGAGTCTAATTATTAATGGAGTTCAAACCACAATACATTAAGCTGAACCAAGCAGCAGCTAATCTGGTAGCCTATTCAACTGCCTAGAAACCCTGTTTAAGAGGATGAGAAAGGAACAGAGAAAAGTAGAGAGCAGCAGTGACTCCTAGCACTCATTATCTGGCACATCCAACTGTCCCCACACCCCCTATGGCATCTGAGAAATGCTGCTCAGCCGGCCCCCTGCCACCCCTGCTGCTGGAGCCTTGGTTAAAGAAGCCTTCACTACCTCTCCAGACTATCTCCTACCAGTCTCCATACTCATTACCAGTCTTCACATTTCAGTCTCTCTCTCACCATCTTAAAACCGTCTTCCCAACACACCGTGCCTGACCACGTTTACTGTGAAGGTACCCTCTGGCCCACAGGTTCAAAGGTTAGCACGCAACCCTAACCACAAGACACCCAATCTAGACCTCTCCTACCTTTCCAATTACATCTGTCACCTTGACACCTCACACGCAATGTTCTCTCGGAGCTTCCCAAGCACGCTGTGTTTTGTGATGCTTCTGTTCATCACATATGCTGTTCTCGTTGCCCAAAATATCACTTCTGTCTTTTCCTGCTAATCTTTCAAGATGCAAATGTCATTATCTCTTTCAAGTGGTCCCTGTCATTACTTTCCTCCTCTGCCTTTGCATCCTGTGCCTTGTTCATGACCATAAAGTAACTCTTCTGCGGCAGCTATCTGTGTCCCTGTCTGTCTCCTCCATCTCTCTGTGAACCCCTTGGATGAGCTACAACATACTCATCTTTGCATCTTCACTACCAACAGTTCCTCGTCACTGTGGTCACAGGTCATTTAAATAAGTATTGAATAAAGAAATAAATGACTGATGTTCAAATGAAGAAATGAGTTATAAGCAGAATTAAAGTATAGGCTTAATTCTTAAAAAGGCATGCATTAAACTAGGGGATGGTAAGTGTGTTTCTCTTTTATGTACCATCTAAATTAGTAAAAATCAAAATGAAAGCAACTACAGCATTTATGGATTTCTAAAAGAGGAGAGGGAAAATACTGACACATAATAAAGCAGTGTCAAAGCCATGAGAAAATAAAGGAAACTCAATGTTATTTAGCACTGTCCTCACCATCTGCTGGTAGCTGCTTCGGAAACAAGTGCATCTGACTTGGGGAGTACGCAGGCTCTCGCCATTAGATAGGCTAGTTCTCTGGTGGCAGATCATTGGACTGACCCACGGACTTTGCAGGATGGACACAAACAGAAGTCCAGAAGTTATTGTTTTAGTTTAGATTTTAATGTGTAAAATATACTGGGGAGGGGAGCGTTAAATACACAATATTTTCCATGGAAACAAAGTATAAGTGTTAACAGAAGAAGTAATGTGTAAGTATTGCAAAATCAAATCATGAAAGTTCTCCAAGATTTCTAAACAATGCCAACATACACCTGAACTAATAGCAACATAAAATACACCTTTAAGAAAACATCTGATTGACAAGTTTATTTACCCAAGAGGGCAGACACTCAGAATTTACTCTAACAGGATTAAAGTCAAACTCAAGAAAATGACACGGAAATCACTGTGGTAAGTAGAAGACACTCTGTCCGTCTTCCCTACAAACTATTATATTTAGAGAAGGTAAAAACTACAAGTAAGTGGGTAAGATGTTTGAAATGGAAGTAGCCAGGCTAGATAAACAAATTAATCAAAGAACTAAGTTCCAATTTCCATTTCTCTTACATTTCCATACACAGTTGACTCTTGCACATCATGGGTTTGAACTACACAGGTCCACTTATTTGTGGATTTTTTTCAATTAATATTGTAAACGTATTTTCTCTTCCTTATGACTTTCTTAATAATTTTTTCTCTAGCTTACTGCACTGTAAGAATATTGTATATAATACATATAACATAAAAAATATGTGTTAATTTACTGTTTATGTTATCAGTAAGACTTCCAGTCAACAATAAGCTATTAGTAATGAAGTTTTGGGGGACTCAAAAGTTATATGCAGATTTTTGACAGATTTTAAAGTTGGACTTGAAAAATGTGTAGATTTAGAAAGGCTGAAAGGCAATTTCGTGTGGTGTGTGGCCAATCTTAGGCCACTTCCAATTTAGCTGTTGTACAGATATGTGAGGTTAGAACCATCCATGCAAAGAGGGGGTAGGGGGTTTTCAGGACGAGGCTAAGGTACCTGAACTCAATTTTCAATCTTTAGAAGTCAGTTAATTTCTAATAAATACAAGAAAAATAGAAATGAAACAGTGTCTGAGGCTGTATTTAACACTGATAATTTTAACTGAGGGAAATTTTTACCAGGGCATGATAATTTAAATTTAAAATATCTAAATTTGGGAAACATGGCACTTTTATATTCAAATGAAAGGGGTTTCTGCATACATAATCTATGTGAAAAGATCTGCATTTACTAGATGAGCAATTAATACATATTAATCAAAAGTGATTTCTTTTTCCCTAATACAAAACTTGAAAACAAAGCAGAGATCTTTAGGGGAAAAATCAAAACTACCTTAAATACTGCTTTAGATGAGATGCAATCTATTTAAATACAACTAGGAAAGGATGGGGCCAATCCTTTGGTCCTCCGCTGCTCTGTGCATCAGTCCGGGAGCTGGGGATGCCTACTCAACAGGCCAAAGTGCACTTGCCACTCTGGAGCATACAAAGTAAGCTTCAGACTGTTTTTAAGAAATAAACAGTCTGATTGAAGAATGCAGGACATACACATATGAAACATTTTAGTAAAATAAAAAGACAGTATAGCATGTTAGCATCAAAGTCAGTAATACACTCTGTAATTGCAGGAGGCACTCATTTCAGGAGGAAAGAGTCAGGAACCATCCTTGAAGGGAGGTAGGGTTTAAGCCAGAGCATAGGAAGGCTCTGTGTAAAGAGAAAAATGGGACCTGTGACATAAAGACGCTTTCAGGATACAGTGCTAGAGTCTAACTCGAAGACTTCTTACTGGAGAATGAAAAGATGAATAAAGTGTACTAATCAAGAACATGATGTATAGGCGTGCAGATCAGTCTTTGTAAATGGCGCCCCCGGAAGGTGCGCTGTACGTAAGATGCCTTATCCACACACGAATGATGATAATGAAAAAGAAATATCAAAGGCCGCTGAAGAGTTTCTATAGGGTGGCCGAAGATACAAAATTGGAACTTAAGCTAGGACAAAACTTAGGAATTTTCTCCTTTGGAAAGTGAATTTCTGCAATGCAAAAATGCAGAAGGCCCAACGACTTATCTATTGCTAAAAGCTGAGGAGGAAGAGGAACCCACCAGAGATGGGCACCGAAGTAAGGGACCGGAGGAGCACGGGACTATGAAAGAACAGAACAGTCCCGCATCAGCAGAATGCCCTTTTCCCCGGACCAGCTGAACTGGAGAGGTATGATTAAGTGGGAGGTAAGCCGTGAAAACTTCTGTTCTTAAATTCAATCTTATGCTGTTCTTCTCAGCAGCTTCTCTGCCTTAAGACACAGATTAACTGACACTTTGTTCAGTTGTTGGAATAAAGTTGTAATTACTATATTAATGGCATTGCTAATTATGACATCTGGCCTATTTTGACCAGTTGGTTTTTTCTCTTCGCTATGGATTAAAATTTGCTTTGACCACATAGCTGAAGATGATTCTATGACATTATAAGCAATTTTTCACATCCATGGGTGATTTTGCCCACCAGGGCACATATAATAATGTCTGGAGACACTTTTGTTTGTCTCAACTAGTGAAGTGTTACTGGCAGCTAGCAGGCAGAAGTCAGGAATACAGCTAAACACCCTACACCACACAGGACAGCCACCTACAACAAAGATTTAGCTGGCCCAAAGTGTCAATAGTACTGAGTTAGGAAAACCCTGCTGTAGAACAATTGGGCGAAAGAAACTTGGGTCCCTAAAACATCTCATGGAACTGAATTGCACATAGGCCTGAAAT
This sequence comes from Miniopterus schreibersii, assembly GCF_964146895.1. Classification (NCBI taxonomy): domain Eukaryota; kingdom Metazoa; phylum Chordata; class Mammalia; order Chiroptera; family Miniopteridae; genus Miniopterus; species Miniopterus schreibersii. The sequence continues at coordinate 17,230,907 of NC_138119.1, read as the reverse complement.
ACAGGCCTATCTCTATAGCCTGTCACATAAAAAAGAAAAAAAACATACACCTTCTTTCTTATTTAAGCCACTGTATTTCAGGTTGATGTGACAGTTTAGCCTATTCTCTAATACAGAAATTGGTACCCAGAAATGAGGTGCTGCCAAAATTAAAACTTAAAATAAGTTTCTTGGCTTTGTGGTTGAGTAAAAAACAAAGCAAGAAAACAAATACTGCAGGCTGGAAAACTGGTGATCCCTTTTATGCCATGTCATAATATTGGTAAAACTCTTGCCTGTGGTAACTTCAAAAGTAGACCCTGTATGTGACTGTGATCCCTGTTGTTCTAAAGAAAATGGTCTATAACCTAAACTGAGCAAGAACAGTGATTTGAGGCCTCAGGGTTGAAAAATCTACCTTATCTCCCAAACAGAAGGATATATAGCTTATAGATTTTTTCACAAGTATCTCTAAGACATCTCAGCCAAAATAGAGTTAGCCAAAGGCAAAGGTCAAACTAAGAGTGTCACCTTCCCACCCAAGCTGTGGTTGGCCTCAGAGTAACCACCATTAAAATGGGGGTTGAAAAGAATGGGCCACTGAAAACAGACAAATAGAACAAGAAGACTTAAGAGCTACATTTAGAAGAAATCTTTGGATCTGTTTACTCATAATGAACTAACTGCAAGCAAAAAACCAAAAGCCTACAAAAATACGGAGGGAATTAATTGCCCCCCAAAATCAAAAGGCTTGCCTAAAAAAGAACTGATATTTGTTTGATCACTAAAACAACTCTCAGGCTTTCAACTCTCCACAAGTAGGAAGCAGCTTTGAAAATCATACAGCTTCCAAGGAGGGTGTATGCTCTAGCACTAACTTTAGATGTTACTATGAAGGACAATGGATAACAGTGTAGCGTCTAAAGCTTAGAACCAAGGGGCAGCCAGATGCACTAACCAAAAAGCCACCTCTACTGCTAGAGCAGGACTCTCGTGAACTCCCATGGGCCGCTGACGATGGTGTCTCCCATTCCTCCCTTTTCCAAATGAGAGCTGTTATTCCATTTATACATTTCCCTACCACTTCTGTACAACAGATCAACGGATGTGAGATGAGCAGATACCTTGCCACTGGACTGTTGAGGAACGGTCCCAGACCCGAGACACAGGACTGTGCATCATCCAGAGGCCCTTGACTTCGAGCACATGAAGTAACTGAATGAAGCCTTTGAATGTCTCCCTTGGCAAGGAGGAAGGGCTAATGTGCGGGAATAAAGGTGATCACAGATACGAATGGGGAGAGGGCAAACTATGATGACTGCCAGTTGTTCTCTGAAAAAATCGCCCCCTTCTTTCACAGACATAATGACTTTAACAGGGCACTGTATTTCCTAGCTCTCTTACAGGTAAGTGTGGTCATGGACATTTTTCACAATGGAATGTGAGCAAAAGTAATGTATTCAACTTCCTCACTATTTGTTTAAGAGGAAATTGCTTGCCTTCCACTTTTGCTTAAAATTTCCCTCTTCCTCTGAATTAGAACTTAGATGTGGCACTAATCTAGTTTTAACCATGTACATGAGGATAATATCCTAGGAGATGGTGAAGCAAAAACACATATGGAACCGAAGTCCCTGAGTGATCTCATGGAGTTGAGCTGCCTGCCTTTTGGGGCCAGCCTTCCTCTTTGTGGACTGGTATGTGTGAGAGAAATAAACTATCTTACTTAAACCACTTTATTTTTTATGGTTTCCCTTTCATGAGATGTTTCTCTTTTTAAATAGCAGCTTAGCCTATACCCTAATTAATCAAGGCTATATATGTTACAAATAAAAGATTTTGTTCTAAATTCATTTGACTTTGCCCAAACCAAATCTCCTTAGTCAAGGGAAAGAAACAAAGGAGAAAAAAAAGAGCAAGACTATAAGGTTTGGGGTTATTGTACTTCCAAAAAAAGGAGCATATTTCAACCTTTTCTCTACCTGCATAAAACAAGTATCAAATAAAATTTTATATGCTTCGGTTGAATTTCTTCTGACTGGTTATACTATTGTGATAATATCAATAGATTCCACAGTGAGTCACTAACCCTGTCAGCACTTTAATGAACAGAATTAGTCTATTTCATGCTGAAAAGCAATATTGGCAACTCTTGCAGATAAAAAGGGTCATAAAAACTTATTGGGCAGTGACATCTTCTGTCAAAAGTCTCCTGATAACATCGCCCTATGCTCAGCTCACACACAGTGATTGGCCAGAGTGAAATAAAGTTTGAATAGGGCATTAAACAGGATTCAGGGATGACTTCATACATCTTAAAGGCTGTGAAAGAAGAGATGGATAGCAGAACTCAAGAATCAAATATTTTTCTAACCAGACAAGAGCAGAGGATATTTAAATTTCATGATCATTCTTGATGGTGAACTTGTTGTCATTAGCCTAAATTCAATTATTTTTCACATAACAGTGGCTCCTAGTTGCTCTGGCTCTGCTTCTGTCTTATTCAGCTAGTAATGTTTTAAAATCGGGACGACTATCTTTAAATGTGTGGTTGACGGGGTTCAGAACACACTACCCCAAAATATGGCACCTGGGCATATTGAATATTTTAAGCTGAGGGAGAAAACGATAGAAGCAGGAAGGTTTCTCTGCCTCTGCCCTGCGCTTCTCCCCTGAAGCAGGTCATAAGACCCTCTTGTGAGAGGCGCCCCCCCTGCACCTGAAGGAAACATCTCCAAGACGGGGATGTTGGGAAGGATTCCAACAACAGGCCTTGCAAAGCTTTCCCCGCTTTATTACATTTAGCTCACATCCCCTTGGTCCTATCACATTTCTGCACGACTGTCCACTTTTCATCAAACCTAACATCAAAACACTCAAGTTTAATCAGTTCTTCAGGTCTTCATTTCCTTTTGAAGGCTCCAGTGTCACGTAAAATATATTAAATAAATTTGTATGCTTTTCGCCTGCTTAATCTGTCTTTGTCACTTTAATTTTAGATCTAGCCAGGAATCCTAAGAGGGTTAAAGAAAACGTTTTCCTCCTCTACACAGTTTTCCAAAAACTTGGATAAAAAACTTCCTTTTCATTCATAGTATGATGTCAACATGGATTTGTGAAATGGATGCTGATCTGACTACAATTGAAGGGTCTCCTGCTATATACTGTCTGAAAAAGCATGGGATTTTGAGTGAGAGCTACTGGAATTGAGTTTCAAGCGGGAATACTCATCTCTTCTTCACAGGGTGACTGTAAGGTTTCACACACACACACACACACACACACACACACACACCCTAATTTAATGGTTAAGGACATGGGTTCTAGAGTAAGACAGGCCCCATTCTGAGCCTGCTGTGACACAACTCTGCATGCTCCCACACCTGGCCCGGGCCTGTCAGTGGCAGGTGCTCACTGAATGTCTGCTGGGTACATGAACTAAGCACCCATCACAGGCTTCACCAAAGGGAGGCAGGAACGTTGTAATCAAGGACAAAGGTGAGAAATTAGCCTTGGAATGAAAGCAGAACATACCTTCATTAAAGACAGGAGCAGAGCAGAGGAGAGCAAAGATGGAGAGGGATTTTTAAGAAAAAAAGAGAAGAAATACTTGAATGAGTCTGTGCTACTTCGCTTTCTCACAAAAATGGGACAAGGACAATGGATTTCATTGTTTTCATCTCTGGCAAGTGATCTCATAGAGCTGAGCGAACATTACATTCAGATTAATTACTGACAACTTGGAACATGGCATGTCTAGTCAACTATTCTCTCTCTCTGGCATTTTCTATTGTCTCATGAGAAATAAATAATGAGAAATCCCTTCAACAAATACAAGGCGTTCCATAATACATGCACGGTACTATGATGATATGCTTCTTTTTCTGATGCTGATCCTTAATCCATAGAATGCATTGTTTCTGGAACTTTAAAACTTTAAAATTCTTTGAGTATCTTGCACTAGTTAGAAGTCCACATTTGTGTTTGTTGTTTTAGCATTTACTAGATAGTATCCTAAAACTGAACCCATCATCAAACTGAAGATACACTAGAGAAAAGTTAAAAACAAGCTAAACGTTAAATGATGTTGGAATGGGAAACCAGTATAAAGGAATACCAGTGTGAGCGACCTGGAAGTGCTGGACTAGTAGCTTCTGTTTCCAAAGGAGTAGTGTTTTGCTGCCACCAAGAGGACAACAGGCATTCCTTCATGGAAGGTAGAAAACTAATGGAATGTGCAAAACTCACAGCAAATCCAGAAGTCTATATAAAGAACCCTTACAATTCAATAAAAACCCCAGATAACCCATAAAAACTGGGCAAAAGATCTGAATAGCCATTTCTCAAAAAAGGACATAAAAATGGCTAAAAGCACATGAAAAGATGCTCACCATCATTAGCCATGAGGGAAATGCAAATCAAACCACAATGAGATTCTGCTTGAGGCCCACTAGAGCGGCTATAATCTAAAAGGTTATAGCAAGTATTAGCAAGGATGCAGAGAAATCAGAACCCTCCTTGTTTCCATTGCCTATTTATCCTGTTGGTTTGGGAGAGATTCCTGCCCTCAGGTTTCAGAGATGGTAGATTATTATGACTTGATTGAGAGAGTGCAGTGAGAGGGAGTAAATGGGGAGATGAGGAGAGGGAAAAGCTTGGCCAGACCATGTAAACCTTGTGGGCTTCCTTAGACAGTCCCGAGGGCAGTGGGAGGCCACTGAAGGATTTAAGCAAGGGGTCAGTTACTTCTCTGACCCACCCGCTATGGCCCTTCTCTCACTCCTTGCCCCAGCGGCACTCCCAGCACAAAGCCTCTGCAGGGCTTCCCACCTACTTGGAAAGCTCCCGTGCACACCTTCATTGCTCATGCCCTCACCGCCTCGAGTCTGTCCAAGCCCCGCCTGCTTGGCGGGACCTGACTCCCTATTTAACAGGGCAAAACCGACCACAGCACCCTTTAGCCTGCTGTACTTTCCCTTTTTACCACCGCACTACTGCTTCATATGCACTGTTTACATACCTGTATGTTTCTTGGTTATTAACCGTCTACTGCTAGGCTTCATGGAGATAAGTACTTTTGTTACTTTAGCTCATCTAGTCAAGCACACAGAATAGTGTCTGTCTCCAAATAGGTGTTCAGTGAATATTTGTTGAATAGTAAAAACGAAACTTGTTTTTAATCTTGGACTGGACAATGGTCATGAGTAGATGGAGAAGGAACAGCCACCCCCTTCTCTTAGCTCCTCTGCTAACGCCCGAAGCCAAGCCACCAACTTCCCTTCCCCATCGTGCTCAGACACAGGCCTTCGTCGTCCTTTTTAAGCATAGAAAACCCTCCTTAAGGCCTTTACACTTGTTTCTTCTGCAGGGAAGGCTCATTCTCCAGATTCTGGCAGAGCTGGCTATTTCTTTTCATTCAGTTTTTCAGCTCAAATATCACCCCTTAGAGCACTTTTATTGACAAGCTAATCCAAAGAAGGGGACTCTTCCCCCCTGCACCAACGTTACCCTCCTTGAAAACCTAAACAAACATAATGCTAAAGTCATTACATTTGTTCAATTACTATCTTTCATCAGAACACAAGTTCCAGGAATGTGGGGTCTGTCCTTATCAATACTTTATCTCTCATGCCTATAAAAGTGCCTACCATTTGGTAGGTGTTCAATATTTGTTACTGAAAGTCCAGGTCAGAGAGTTCAGAGCCTAAGTTACCCAAGTGAGAAGATTCTGTAAGTTCTCAAGAAGAGAATCCACTTAGATGTCAGAGACTAAGAAAAGAGGAGAGGTAAGGGTAGCTTCCAGGTTTCTACTCTGCGCTGCTGGGCAGTGAGTGCCTTTACTGAGGGCAAGGTTACGGAGGAGGGGAGGGACAGGTCCGGGAGGGCACATGCGTTCGGTTTTGACTTTTGGATTTGAAGTGCCTCTAAAATATCCAAGTAGACATGTTAAGTCCATTGCCAAATATTTGAGTCTAGGCTACATATGAAGTTAAGAGTGAACATTTATAGATAAAACTGGGGGAATGAACAAGGTCAGCAGGAGAGATGCGTCGAGTGAGCTCCTCGAGGCTGGAGCTCTGTGGAACTCAAGTTCATGACTAGGGAGAAAAAGGAGTGAGAATGGTAAATGGAAAGAAGGACAGAGGAAGATAAAAGCTGCAAGACAGCCCGGCTGGGCGTGGCTCAGCAGTTGAGCATAGACCTAGGATCCAGGCCATCAGGGTTCGATTCCCGGTCAGGGCACATGCCCGGTTGCGGGCTTGATCAATGACTCTCTCATCATTGATCTTTCTCTCTCTCTCTCCCCCTCTCCTTTCCTCTCTCTGAAATCAATAAAGATATATTTTTTTAAAAAAGCTGCAAGAGAATGATAAGGAAAAACACCATAGTGGAGAGGGTTGAAAAGCCAAAAATATCAAAGATACACTTTAGAATTTTCATATAATATACAAAGCCCCTTTAAGCTGAGGCTCATTCATCAAAAATTTAGCCAGGTCAACTGTCTTCCCTAATAAAACTAGATGTTCTCAAATAAAAGAACATAATATTGAACTCTTTTAAACCATCTAAAGAGTTTTGTTTGTTTACAATGAAACAAATTATTATCATAATTACTTTTTAAGCTGTTTTATTTTACAACTTGCTTTTAGTGTCCATAAAAGTACATATTTAAAAATTCTGTTCTTTCAAGAGTTTGGGGAAAATGAGCTCTCATGTTGCTAGTAGAAAGCAATTTTGCAAAATGCATCAATAATTAAAATGTGATTACAACTTGACCCAGCAATTACATTCCTAGAAATTTATCCAAAAGATATTATTAGATAAATAAGCATGCAGTTTGTTTAAATGGGAAAATCAGGAAACACCTTAAATGCCCATAAAAATTAAATATGAAATTGGTTAATTATGGTACATTCAATAATGACAATTAACATTTACTAGGCAATACAATTTTCTAGGCACTATGTTAGAAACTTTCATGCATCATCTTATTTAATTCTTACCATAATCCCATAAATTAGTTTCTATTATTATCTCAAAACTCAGGGTCTGAGCACTTAATTTGTCCAAGGTTCCTGGAGCTGAAATTAGAACCAAACCTTAGTGCAGTGGCTGCAATGTTAACCACCAAGCTTTATTGGGGAAAAGGTGAATCTGCATCTTTTAATAAACGCAATCATCGCCTTCAATAACAGAATGTCATATATGACTGAAGGACAACACCCAACTGGGTTATTTTCACCAACTCTGCAGCAAATGTCTTGCTGTTACCACACTGCTAAAGCTGCATTGATATGTTGATATAAAATCCAACAAGGCAATTATAACTGAATTCTAAAGTGTCTTATAAATTTCTAGCTATCAGAGAAAGAACTGCAAATTGAAATGTAGCAGTCTCTTTTCTAGTCAGTATATTACAGAAGCTTTCTAATAATTCAATGATATGTTTAGGTACCTCCAGGGATGTTATTATGGTAAAAAGTATTTTAAGAAAAAATCTGGCATCATTTTGACAGAAACAGGTTTTAACTTTTTCTTTTATATCATCTAGCTCGTATGAATAAAAATCTTTTTTTAAGTTGTTGGAATGAGTGCTATGATAGCAAGATTAAATAGATTATAAGGAAGACAAACAACGAAAGAGGATGGGAGGAGGGGAGAGGATCAGAGTTCCTCCAAGAAATCTCTTGTATGTTTAAGAAGCTAGAATGAGTCAGAGGCTATAAATTAAATTATGCCCAGTTCCAAGGGCAGAGAGGTGCGAGTTTGGTAAGTTAAAAATAAAAACTGACTTACCTTTAGAAGAGCCAAGGCTACATGAAAGATTATGTTCAACCCCTGAAATTTAAAAAAAAGAGAGTCAAAATCAACATTGCCACATCTACCACAATTTTATTAAGTATTTTCCCAAGACTTCCCCACATTATTTTCATATACAATAATAATTAAACAAATCATGAGATTTTTTTAAAAGGTATTTTCTTTCTCTGAGAAGCTTAGTGCAAATTTTAGGTGCTACTTAATGTTCACATAATATTATTGTTTTTACAATAAATCATTTTCTTTCCATCTATTTCTGGATTATGTGTATGGCCTAAGGCTTGTGAAAGTCAGAGTCTAAAATTATTCACTGAAATTCCTGGTCTGTACATCTGGGTGATGTGGTCAAACTATCAGTGGCAGACAAAACAGAACAAAACACAACAAATAGTGTTGCTGGTAACTGGAAAAGACTGCATGTGGGCAGTTGTAAGCATCACTGTATTTACATTACTGTTCTTACTGTTTTGTTGTTTAGTTCTTGGTTTCGAGTAGTCTTTGTATAACTAGACATGGTAATTAGGGCCTATCTGCTAGACTTGCTTTTCTTTTTTCTTTCTTTTCCTCCTCAAAACCAGAATGGTATTTCTTTAGGAATAAACAAATCAAATAGCTTCTTAAGAAGCCATACCAGAGCTGAACTGGTAACTCTGAGTTCACAATTCTTTCTGAAAAGATGTTGAGATGTTAAATTCAAGAGAGAGGAAATTTGAAATGCTCAAGATGACAGAATCAGAAATAAGGTTGCCACAGAATATGCTGTTTCCTCGCCATGCAAGTCATCATACATCAGAAGAAAGATCGTTCAAGTAGGAGGTGACTGAGTTGACATCTCCCATAGCCCAGGGTCTATTTGACGTGCCCTTTCATCTTGGTCACAAATGTAACCTGTCTGCCTTTAGGACATGGAGCTGTATCAGGTGTATTATGCAAATAACTTCTAATAAACCATCCTTTTCCTGTCTACAAAATCAGAAGTGAGGATTAGACTAGGTACTTAGAATGCCTTGCTATTATAATTTGCTAATGAAATCTTTCATACTCAGCCATCAAAAATATGATGTCATGATGGAAGGGAAAAATGATAAACACAAAATATTTGGTTGGAGGTTTGGGGTTTACTAAATTAATTCTTTAAGAAACCAAAAGCAGTAGGAAGTAAGTATAATCAGGCCAGGAGACAAAAACAGATTGACGTAGTTCATCACTACCCAAGCAATGACCTTAGACTGGTTTTGATCACTATTTACCAATTAGGAAAAGGAAAGAATACTACTGGAGATCAAAAACTTGGGTTACGATTAAGCAGATTCTGCTTTCCTAAAGTTGCACCCTCACCCACCAACTGCTGCCCACTGAGGCCAAAACTTGCAGACCAAGAGAAGAAAGGCCTGCTTTGCCCCACACTCCTCCATCCCATATCACAACTGCTGGGCAGCGGTGCATCCTCACAACCTGCGTGCTTATCACCTGCCATCAGGACCAAATCCACCTGGCTCTGTTCTTGTTTTCCTAGTCACTGCTCAAAATGTAAGCTTGTCTTGTCTCCGGTGCTCCACCCTCCTGATGCTCTGGTCCTTTCTCCCAAGCTTTCTCCCGTCTTCCTCTCCTTCCTGATCCCTTCAGTGTACTCTTTGGAAATGCTACTCCACGTTAAACCAACTCTTCCATATTCTCAACCTCCCTCCCACTGCATTCTCAACACCCCCCTTTGCATTCACAGGAATAGTGAAATCTCACTGATTCTCATAACAACATGTAGTAGAATTCATATTTTTCACAATATGAACTTGACTAGCCTAAGGGTATAGATATGTTCAGCAGCAGGCTAGGATCACCCCATAAGCCTCTAACATCTAGTAACAGTATTTTCACCACACAGGGCTGGTGGAGCACACACAGCAAGTGCTTACTTGATAACTGAATGACTGAACTATACTAGCTATCCCAAACTTTCTGGTATTTGTTTCTTTCCTGAGGGACCCAGCTAACCCAATTACAGAATCACCTTTCCTTCAATTACCTCAAAGTGAAAGTACTGGACAACGAAGCTCTGAAAAACACAAACAAGAACTTAGAAATTAAGAAAAAAATTAAAGATCTCTAAAGAGCTAAAATAGCTGTCACTAGCACCAAGAGAAAAATGTATTCCAATTAGTTTGATTATATGATTTTATAGTTTATAGATATCAGAAGTAGCAAACTAAAACCAAAGTGTGTGCTAGATGGGATTAGGACAGAAGCCTGTAAGGACAGTTGTCAGAATTAAAATATTAGAACCTATAGAAATAGAAGATATACTTTTTAAAAACTATAAAATTTATAGCGACCTTGGCCTACTTAGTGGAGCCCATAGCCCTTCAATAGCTAACATCAGTTCATCATGATAATCCAGCAGCACTAATTAATGTTTACATTATGTTCAAAATACTGTGCGTAGGAAGAGAACACAGTATGTGTTTTAAATTAAAAGTAGATAATTTTTTTAAAGTTTGGAAAGCTAAAGAAATGACTTGCAGTTACCAGAAAATAATATATCAATGTAAACTCTTTAAACAAGGTCAGAATAGTCAGGTATTACTGCATCTGCTTGCATGAAGCTCTAGACATTATCCATAAAAAAAAAAAAAAAAAAAGTAAGGACTTCACAGCCTTAAACTAAAGTAGAACAGTGTGGCCAGACTATGCAAAGATTCTTCCAGACCTCTGAGTTATTGAAAAACAGGAAAAACTTGCTAATCTACCAAGATCTTCACTTCACTACAAAATGAATCCTGATTTTTTAAGAGGAGGGTAACAAAGGCAACCTCAGTAGGATATTTTTAAATATCTATTTTCTCTTTTAAATAAGACATTCACCCGGCCAGTGTGGCCCAATGGTTGAGCATCAACTCATGAACCAGATGGTCACGGTTCCATGCCTGGTTAGGGCGCACAAGTGGATTGTGGGCTGGATCCCCAGTAGGGGGTGTGCAGGAGGCAGCCAATCAATGATTCTCTCTCATCATTAATGTTTCTCCCTCTCTTTCCCTCTCGTCCTCTCTATGAAATCAATAAAAACATATTTTAAAAAATAAGACATTCACACTTAGGAATATAATTAGAGGTATCATTAAATTGCAGAAACCGTCCATGGGCCAGCATTTGGACAGTTTAAAAGCTACAAATCGGCTAGGTTTATGATGATGATGTCAGTGCAAGCTGTGGTCCCAGCACCCCACCCAACAATCAAGTGAACTAAGTGAACCATTGTTCACTCCTCCAACACCAGGAACTGAATCTAAATCCCCCATTGTCACTTCATTGTCCACCTACTCCTACATGATTCAACGTCTGCCTAACTGAGATGACATTTATTTTTTGAAATATATTTTTAAAAGAAAAAGATGTTATACATTTTCCATATGCCTCCCCTTTTCAGGAATATGTAACCTGCATCAATCTGTTTGCTACTGAGAGGGAAATAAAGCTTCCTAATAAGACTCAAAAGGTAAAAGATTTGGAGAGCTGTTAAGAGCAAAAACAACAAGTAAGCATGTTGTTATGGTTATTTGTTGTTTATAGTACGAGTCTACCTCCAAGAGCAAGAAAATAAATAACCAGCATCCACTGAATATTATGTGCCAAGATCTGAATTAATTATATTGAAAACATGTCCTTAATTTAATCCCATGACAACCCTAAATTCCATTTTACACACAGGGAGTTAAGACTTAGAGAAGTCAAAGTCAATTTCTCAAGGTCACACAGCTAGTAAGTAGATTTTAACCTAAGCAGTGCAACTCTACTGTCATACTTTTAACCACTAAGTTAGAGAAGATGGCTCACGGATAAGTGAATGAATAAATAAATCCCTTAGTTGGGTATTATTTAATGTGTCCTATAATTCCTAAAGGATTAAAGTGATTCCTTCCATTTCTAGGCAAGTAAATTTTGAGATCAAAGAGTGGAAAGGCAACAAATAGGTGACTTCTACCAAAGCCAAATTTTATTATTTGTCTCCATATAAAAAAAAAATCACAAAAGTAGCTGGCCACTTAAAGGATGTGAGGCAATAACCCAGCTTGTGGTGGAAAGGGTCCCTACCTTTCTCCAGTGACAACAGATTGAGATCAGATTGGGAAGCTGCTCTCAAAATTCAGTCACAGCCTGGAAAAATGTTCACTTAAAGAACACCTACGAGTAATTGCCCCAAATGAAATAATTGCTCTAAAGTGCAGATCACCGTGTACCTGGGAGGCCAACAACTGAGCACCCACAATCCTGCACAAAGGAAGGCTGAGCGCACAGCACACACTGAAACAGACAGTGTACACTGGGGCTCTGATGAGCAAGCAATCGTGGGCTCAGGGAGCTGACAGATTGCGTGCGAAGCTGTCAAAGCCAACACTGACAGCACCGAGAACAAATGTTGAAAAGGTGGTGTCAAAAGTGCCAAGTGTGCCTCAGCACCTGGGTCCTCAGGGATCAAAAAAGAGAAATCAGCAGTATATGAAGACGGAAGTCCTAACAACAAGGCCCGGAGAAATTATCAAAGCAGAAGTGGCCAAGGTAATCGGAGCATACGCACAGACAAACACGGCTAAAGCCAGAGGAGATGTGCGCTGCCCTTTCTGACCCAGCCAACACGGGACATTCCACTCCAGGAAAGGGAATGACTAAACGAGACCGCATATAAAAAGCATATTAATGTACTGAGCACGTACTAAGTATTTGATAAATGCTAGCAATTATTATTAGGTTCACATATTTATTGCCAACTAGATCTTGTATTTTATATATTTTTTTCACTTAATTCTCTCAACAACCTTATAGCATATGTGTCACCGCTACCACTTTAGGGATAAAGAAACAAAGGCTCAGAGTCATCAGACTGTTAATAAACGGTAAAGCCAGGATTAGAACTTACTTCTGTCAGATAAAAAAAAGAAACCCATGCTTTTCCCATCTAATTCCATCTCTACTGCAAATTCAGCATTGGTTAGATATCTGTGATGAAATAAAGAAGGTCACAATTCTTTGACACTTGTCCCATTGAGGGGTGGGATCTCTGTCCCCTTTTCTGGAATCTGGGCATTGTATGCTACCTCTCTGACCAATAGAATGTGGTGAAAGTGAAGCTCTGCCAATGCTCTGGGCTCAGGCCATCGCAACTGACAACTTCCACGCCCCAGCTCTTGGAGCACTCACTCTTCCAAGCCAGTCACCATGTAAGAAGTGTATTACAGTTAGACTCCCATGCTCTAAGAAGTCAAACAAAGGCTACAGGCCTGCAGGATGAAATGCTGTCCATAAGAGAGGCCAAGGGTCCACCCAGATGCAAGACCTGTGAGTGTAAAGTCATCCTGAAAGGGACCCCTCCAGCCCCAGGCGCCCTGGCTGAAGCCACATGAATCAGAGATGAACCACACAGCTGAATCCTTCCCAAATTCATGACTTAGGAAACTGTGAACAAAATACATGGCTGCTTGTAATTTTTGAAAGCCTTTCATTTTGAAATGATTTCAGATTTAGGTAAAAATTGCCAAAAATACAATCAAGAGTTTCTGCATATCCTTCACCTGGCTTCATCGAATGTTAATGTCTTACATAACCACAGAGTAACGATCCAAACTAAGAAAGTAGTATTTAAATTTTGTCAGATGTCCCACTCATGTCCCTTTTCTGGCCCAGAACCCAATCCTGGGTCATACATTGAATTTAGTTGTCATGTCTGCTTGGCCTTCTTTCATCTGGGACAGTTTTCAATCTTTGTGTTTCATGAACTTGATACTTTTGAAAAGAGTACTAGGCAGTTATTTTATAGAATGTCCCTCAATTTGATTTGCCTGATGTTTCCTTATGATTAAATTTAGATGATGTGTTCTTGGCACAAATACCACAGAAGCAATGCTGTGTCCATGCATCTTATCAGAAGTCTACACCATATCAGTGTGTCTCATTCCAAAATCATTGTTTCAAAGCCACTCAGGGCTGGTGTGGAGTGTTATCAGGTAAGCAGAACAGAATCCCTTTGTCTTCTCTTTGATAAATTTCTTACTTCTATGATCTGTAAAGTAATGTGTTCCTCCACAGAAAGAAGAAAGTAACAGAATTACCATGCAAATATAAAGAAATACTGGCTGCACTTAAATATAGGTCCTATGGCAAGAATATGGTACCATGTTAGCCAAAAGGTATTTTACTTTATTCTGCTTCTCATATTGTAAGTAAACTCTTTAAAAGTTCAATCTTTTATAAGGGAGTTTGATGGAGTAACCAGTAAAATGATAGGTTTTGGATTCTGGGTTTTGTTTCTGGATGACCACTAGAGGTCAGGCTTGTGGCACTGAAAACGAAACAGCAGCCTGTGTACAAATCTGTTTCAAGTCTTGGTATAAAAAACCCTCATGGTTAAGTCCTTGTGTCTACCACTCATTCATTAATAGAATATAAACTATGATGAAGTCTGGATGATTCCCACCTTTCCTTTCCCCAGTTTTGTGATATATTTTCCATTTTTATTATAGATTCCTTTGTTAGTTTTTTCCTGAGTGGTGAAGGCGAGAATGAGGAAGGGTGAGAAATTAACCTAACGTATGAATGCCTGTTTAATCATGGGTAATTTTTTTTTTACCTTTGCTTGACTTGCATTTGTTTTTATAAATGAAGTACTGAAGAGACATATATCTACAAAGTCCGCATCCTTAATTATGAGTGACCCTGGGAAGAATTCTTAGCGTTTAGTGACCTCTGAATTAAATAAACCTTTCAGATACAAGGTAGGTAAAATAAAAGAAATAAATCAAGTTAGAGGTTTTGACAGGTATTCTGAGGACCGCTTAGCATAGGCAAACATTTGTATGTTTACAAGGATGGATAAGTCATCCCTACAACAACAGACTCCCAGACGAGGACAGGACATGAAAACACAAACAGGTATCACCGCCTGGATGACAAGTGCAGGTGTGACCTGGAAGGCACTGTGTAGTTCCTGTCAGTAGCCTACTGGCAGTGAACAGTGGGACTCACCCTTCTGTTCTCCAGTCTCCAAGTCATGATGATCTGGATCATACTGTCTCAGCTGCAGTCATCACTCAGCCATCCCAGGCTGCACAGGTGTTTTGATGCCCTTCATCGTGACAAAGAACTTCCACCAATTCCTATCTCCTGCTAGTTTTCATTAACCCAGTTCACCCAGAGGCCAGAAAGCAAACGGGCTCTGTTTTTAGGAGTGACACTGGAGAGGGAGGCAGGGGCTCCACCGCTTGCTGGTTCTCCTTGACCCTTGCAGCTGTCCAGACCTTGGTCCATGTTACTATCAGTTCTAGAGATAGTTGGGCAACATAAAGGATTTTCATTTCCCTTAAAGTCTGAGCTCCTTCCTACCTTTATCTCTCTTTGGAGAGCCAACAGAGTGTAGGGGGTTATGAGATGTACTCTGGAAGCAGCCTTCCCAGGTTTCGATGGACCTTTCACCTCCACCTGTCTGACTTAGAGCAGGCATTTAAACTCTCTCTGCCTCAGTTTCCTCATAGATAGCCCCCACTTCACAGAGTGGTTGTGAGGATTAAATAAGTTACTATGTGTAAAACACTTAGAACAGTGCCTGACACACAGTTAAGCAGTATATGTCTGAACACATTATTGTACTAAAGTCCTCAAAACTGAACTTGCCAGGATTTTATAAGAACTTTCAGTTATTTAAGATCTCAAGGAATTTGCTACATATTTTGATAGCAACTGACCAATACATTTCTTGTATAACTTCTTGAAAAACATTCTCTCCTTTCTCCCAATCAATTTGATCAGATCAAAGACTCAGCCTTAAAAGGATGAGAGTAGGTCACAAGGAAATGGAAGCAGCTAGTAATTCAGGAGAAACAGATCAAAGGATTAATGAACCTTAACGAATAGAGAGGAGAGGTGCTCACAGGTTTTGCCTCTAGAAAATGATAGAAGCTTACTAATTATGTCTTTGGCATTTATTCCTTAATTGCTAGTTGAAGTTTTAAAAATTTATTTCAATAAGACAGAGCTTAGAAGCACTGAAAATGCAGGCAGCTTGCCCTAAACAGGCTGCTCTCGTGCCTCTGACATAACAGACTGCAAGATCGCTGAGCTGGACAGGATCTCTGGAGGTGCATCCACTCAGGCCTTGAGATGTCAAATCCCAAACACAGGAAACGGTGACAATAACCAGAGAATGCGAGGAAGACAACCGGGAAGCCGAATATCCGTCCTGTTGCAGCGTTCACCGGCTGCACCCTGTGGCTCTGCCTCTCATCCACTGCTTTCCTTTTGCTGCGGTTCACATTCACTGCCTTTTGTTCTGTCCTCAAAGGAAGTGGAGAACACCTGAGCACAATTTTCCCGTCACTGAAGATGCTTTTGAAGGTACACTTTTCGAGGCTAAATATTCTCAATTCTTTTAATCTGTCCTCATCTGTACTAATTGCAAATTCTTTTGTTGTTTGCCTATGAACTCTCAAGGCCTTCACAAATCTCCTAATAAAAAATAAAACTAGATAGTACGCTGTAGCACAGGTCCAAATAGTACAGGCTACTACTGAAGAATTACCTACTATACTAGGAGTATTAAATTTAAGCTCTACTACTAAACTGTCTACTTCTACTTCTTCTTTGAGCTTGAGGTCAGCTATGGGTCTTACAACCTTTTCCTGCCAGACTTACACAAGTGATCTTCACTTATTTATTTATTTATCCTCACCTGAGGATATTTTTCCCATTGCTTTTTCAGAGAGAGTGGAAGGGAGAGAGAGAGAGAGAGAGAGAAACATCGATGTGAGAGAGACACATTGATTGGTTGCCTCCTGCACGTGCCCCAGCCAGGGCTGGGGATCAGCCTGCAACTGATCAGAATCGAACCCGGGACCCTTCAGGCTACAGGCCAACGCTCTAACCACTGAGCCAAACCAGCCAGGGCAAGTCCTCTTCTTTTAAATAAGGGCTACTGACTTAAACTACCCATAGAGTGCTTTCCAAGTCTAATGTTAATCCATTATTCTTTATGATCTAAATATTTAGAACAAACTGAATGGATTTATAGAGACATGCTGCCTTTAAGTTCTAGTTCCCCAGAAGACACACCAAGGAAGGCATCAACATCACTAGGAGAGGTTGGAAACCAAGACTCATTCAAGGACTCTACGTATAGAATCTAGCTGTGTTGAGACAGGAGGGATTTCCAGGCACCCTGAAAACTTCAATGGAGGTTGAGTTTATGAATAAAAGTAAAGGCGGACAGCCATGAGTGGTATGGAAAAGGAATCTCAAGTTGAAGATCTAGGGTATAAAGCACCTGGACTATCCTTTTTAACAGACAAAAAAGAGATCCCATAAACACAATTTCTATGCAAGTTACAGAAGGAAAGTGAAAGGTTAAAAGACAAAAAAAAAAAAAGTAAAGTGATGTAAAAGGTTATACATTACTGACGTTTCCTATTTGTAAGTCTAAATTCCACTAACTCTCTTCAAAACAGAAAACTTGTGGGGGTGAAAACAGATGTTTTCAGAAGGTAAAAATCAAAAAACCAGCAACAACTCATCAAAAATTTTTCCTGCAGTGTATTCCTCTTTCTCAACTTTTAAACTGTGTATGTAGTGCTTGGCAAAAGGGCAATGATTTCCACTGTTCCAGACAGGTATTTTACCTGGATAAAATACAGCAATAATACTTCATAAGGACTTAACTTACAGTTACCTTTGACTTTCAATTGCCAAGTTCATTTTAGGACCAAACAATAAATAAAGGAAAAATGAAAATTCATTTAACAAAACGCTCTTGGCTGTAGGTAGGTGCTCTTTTCTGACTCAATCCAATCCTACTCTACCCAACCTCATCTTTCCTCATCAAGCAGTTAGAATCCATCAAAGAGCCCCCAATCCTTAACCATGCCCTTAACAATAATCATGGCCTCTATTTCTGAAATAAGAATTCATCTACCACCCTTCACCTCCTCTGCTGACACTTTCAACTACCAACTCTTGTTTCTTACATGGACATAGTCCCTAACTGGTCTCTCTGGTCTCCTTATCCCCCTTCAGTGCATTCACAGCAGCCACAGTTGTCTCTGAAATGTTTAAATCAGACCATGAAAATCCATGCTTAAAGATCTCCAAGGGCTTCTCACTGCACTCGGGATGAAATCCCATGTCCTCCTCAATGTAATCGACAAACTTTGGTATCACTGGGCCCACCCTCCCGCCCACTCCCCCCTCTTGACCAACTGCTCTCTGTGTTCCAGAAATTCTGGCCTTCTTTTAGTTCCTCCCACCTGAAGCCTCAAACACACATTTTCCCCACCTATCAGTGAGAATTCTCCTACTCATCTCTCAGATCTCAGCTCTAAATGTCACTTACTCAGAGAGACCATTCTTGAAACCCTGATCTAAAAATAGGCTTACTTATTACAAAATTGGAGGCAGCTTGTACTTTCCCTTCATAGCATTTACTATAATGTATAATCATATTAATGTCTGTTAAGTCGATCTGGTCTAATGTGACATTTAAAGCCATCATTTCCTTATTAATTTTCTGTCTGGATATCTGTCCATTGATGTTAGTGGGGTATTAAAGTTCCCACTATTATTGTATTGCTGTCATTTTCTCCTTTGTATTCATTAATATTTGCTTTATATATTTAGGTGCTACTGTGTTGGGTGCATAGATTATAATCATATACGTTTTTGTATTTATTAATTATCTGCCTGCCCATTAGCCTGTTAGCTCCTTGTAATGCTTATTCCATTGACCATGGCATCTATTAGGTCTAGCACGGTGTCAGGGCACATTAGGTGCTCAATATGCATTAAATAAATGAATGATCAATGAATAAATAAGACATTTCTTTTAGTGAGTATCACTGGTCCCTGCAAGTTGAACTGATGAGCTATTAGTTATTATTTTTCTAGAGACAAAAGGCAAAGCCTCACTTCTAAACAATTTGGAAGCATACGCTGCTCCATTTTTGGCTTTCTTGGCATCCTTCTAACTGCTTTAAGTACTGAAATTAGAGTCATCCACTTTTCACACCTTTTTAGTGCTTTTGAAATTACTCATGAGTCCTTTTAGGTTCCAATATAAGTCTTTAATAACCCAACTATTAAAATCTAGTTATACTCCTGACTTAATGCAATACACTAACAAATGTATTCTATGAATCCCTTCTTCCCAAATATAAGAAACCACATAAAAGAAAAAGGCTACCAAAAGAAATCTAATCTAAAATTTTGCTTCTATTTTATAACATGTTCCCTCTCCTATAATTCCACAAAAAATGTAGTACTGTTTAACAATTTGGCATGGTACCATATACTCTTACATATACTTACTGCAAAAGATAAAAGGCACAATTGCTAGAGGACAGACTCATAAAAGCCACAATCCACAGCATCAGCATTCCTTTTTTAATTTGTTTTTTATTGTGTTATAGTTCACATTTTATAGGTTTCAGATGTATCACAAAATGATTCAGTATTTTTATACAGTGCTAAATGATCACCACAATAAGTCTAGTTACCATTTGTCACCATACATAGTTACAAATTATTTTTTGTGTGATGAGAACCTTTAACATTTATTCTCTTAGCAACTTACAAATATGCAATACAGTATTATTAACTATAGTCACCATACTATATATCGCATCCCCAGGACTTACGTATCTTATAATTAGAAGTTTGTACCTTTTAAATCCTATCACCCATTCATCCACCCCCCATAACCCCCTATTCTGGCAACCACCAATTCTTCTCTGTGTAAGGAACTAAACTACTATCTTGCACCAGATACACATATTAACTCAAAATGGATTAAAGACTTGAATTGTAAGACCTGAAACCATAAAAATCCTAGAAGAAAACATAGGCTCCTTGACATTGGTCTTGGCAATGATTTTTGGACCTGACTCCAAAATCAGAGGGAACGAGGCAAAAATAAACAAATGGGACTACATCAACCCACAAAGCTTCTACACAGTGAGGGAGGTCAGCATTTATTCTTAATGTTTTTATTCCCATTGACTATATGTCAGTTGATATTACAACACAACTATTTTGACTCCCCCAGAAATACCTTTCTACAACATGTGTGTCATCGTGGCACTACCCTAATTTGAATGTCCAGTGGCTTTGCATTTTTATAACTGCTTCCCAAACTGGGATATATCAAAGCGAAGGCTCAGCACTAAAAGCAGGACAAGCTAGTCACATTCATGTTCCCACACCCTAACTGAACAAAGCATTTGTCCTATAGCATACTACTGGGTTTATAATATAACAATACCATTATCATAAACCATTCATATCAATGTGGAATCTCTTAAACTTGATCATATGTTTTTATTGCCAAAGAAAGAAAGGGAAATAGGCTTAGTCAAAGCAAGAGAGCCTGATATCAACCATACAGACTTCATGGAGTATCAAGGCCCACTTCTCTTTTTAAAAAAAAAGAAGGAAAAAAAAGTATTTGTGAATCTGATTTTTAAAAAGTTTTGATACTTTGAGAAAAAAAAGTTTTAGATTTTCAAAAGAGATTTGTAAGCTTAATATACATAGTATACTATTAGTTCACATATCATTTTCTGACCTAGTGAAATTGAAAATCTGAATAAGCCCCCCAAATAGTCTATACTGGAAGGATACAAATTCATCTTCATTCCCTATTTGGCAACTGCTACCTCTGAAAGGGTCTGTCTTGTTCTTGGCCTAAATCTCTGTGAAATGAAATATCTGCCTATTTTTAATCATAATTTGTCCTGCTGTAGCACTGTTGTGAAACAAACCTGATCCAGACACAAGTGCTGAGGAAGTTGAGCTGTTAAAACATTCATCTGTTCTCTGTTAACTTGGCGTTGTTGATAAACCCACGGTAACATCTGAGCAAAACAGCCTTAAAAAAATCAACAGACCAAGTTTTTACCCCCAGAGTCAACACTGAGAATCCAGCAACCACAGAAACATTGTTGGACATTTCCCTTAAATTTTGTGTTTCTCTGAATTAATTACCTTGAACTTCGCTTTATTTCCTAGAATTTGTCAGTATAACAAATTCAAAGAGCTGAGAATGTGCACTGTCCACACCTCTCCATATCTGCCTCTCTTGATCCTTCAGAGAAAGGTCTCTGACTGTATAACTCAAAATCACCACACAGGACAGACAGTAGTTCCCCTCTCTTTGCTACTGCTGCCGTTGATCATTAAAATGATCAATAAGCATATAAAAAGCATATGTCCTTTAGCCCAAACATATTTCAGTATATAAATACAAAAAAAAACTGTTAAATCAGCATTCCTTAAACTTGGAAAATTTAAAAACTTGGCAATATCTGTTAAACATGCAGATTTCTAGGGTAATATCCTCAAGAATCTTGACTCTCAGATGGGTCTACAGAGTTTGTATGTTTAACAAGCACTCCCCAATCCCCCAAGTAATTTTTTAAATTGAGATATAATTATAATTCAAATACCATAAAATCTACAGTGTGAAATTTAGTGGTTTTTAGTATATTCGCAAGGTTATACAACCAACCCCATCTAATTCCAGAACATTTCTTCACCCCGAAAAGAAACCTGTACCCATTAACAGTCAATCCCCAAGCACAGGAACTGGATAGTTTCAGATGAGTGAACAGGCAAATTAATAACTGCCTGCTAAAGGTGACCTGTTTTTCAGAAGCCTGCAAAGTTCATGTGTTTCAAGGTTGACTCACAGTATTTGAATATGTTCAGCACTATTCACTTCAACCTACAGTCACTTATTTTAAGCTGTTTATTTTTCAAGTTGAAAGCTAATTAATTATAAGATAAAATGTGCTTTGATTCTAAAAGAGCATTTAAAGTATAGGCTGTATCAGTACTATCGGATATCAATCTTTCACCCTTTCACAAAGGGAGGGGAAGAGAGATTCTGAATATTAAGAACGTACTACTTTTTCTCTGTATTAAGGAGTCTTATGGACAAAATGAATTCCTCCCTATCTGTCGATTAGCATAAACGAGAGATCTAGTCAGAAGCAGTATGTACCTGTTTCACTGGGAAGCTGGAAAACAACTAGACCATGGCCACTAGATGCCTTAAGTAAGAAACAACCACCAGACTGTGACGCAGCCCGAGCTGAAATCCAATAGGTCAATGAGACACTGGAACATGCAGGAAATTGTTCTTTTCAACGGAAAGTTTCCTGGCATCATTCGTCAGCAGAAAAAAAGCAAAATGGGCTATTTACTAGGACATGGACAAGAAGCAAAATGTCAAGTGGACTTCCAAAAAATAAGAGTTTCTGAAAACCCTGATAAGACCATCCAAAAAGCAGGAGACCAGAAGGTCCCATTATGCTGCATTTTAACTAATGCGATCAGCAATTCTAACACCGGTGGCTGGATATTTATTGTATGTCTAGATATAGTGCAGAGGCCCTGGGTAAACGACGAAAAGGTCAAGCCATTGTTTGGTTTAAGATGCCAGACAATGGGCGCTGATGGTACGGCACCTGTGGAGCGAAGCTAGCGAAGAATACCTGGGCCATCAGAGGAAGCCGCTCCCGGTGAAATTCTGCTAGACTGCCGGAGGAGCGCCTGGGATGTGAGGTCAAGAGTCTTGGACTGAAAGGCCCCAGCTGATGCTAGTAATCGATAAGACTTCAGCCTTTAAAGGACAGCAGGTAATAGGGGCTTCTTAAGAGAAGCAAAGACCATTGGTCTATTTGCTATAGAGATGGACAAGAATAATCAGGCTATCTGCCCTTGTAAATTTTTTTTTAAAAAGCAAAAAACTATTTGTAAGTTGGCTAACTTAGAAGCTGAGAAAGGTGAAGAGCAGCAGTCTATTTGGAGAAGGTAAGAACCAGTGGGAGAAGGTATGAAAAGCCTTATTACAGGGTATGGCCCAGAAATACTCCCCAGAAAAGCCTGCTGGTATGCTATCCTCAAATCTTTGAGACTTAAAAAGGGACGTTTGAGAGTTTATCAGCAAAAATTGGGTATGAATAAAACTAGATGGTGAAGCCAAGTAACTACTCTCCAAAACAAGTTCTCATTCCAACTACTTCCAGAGTTCCTTCTCTAATGTATAGTCTAAATAACTTATAAATTGGGGGACTGTTGTTATTAATAATTGCAGTGGAGATCTTTAAACAAATACTAGATGCTTTCACAATCCAAGTACCAGACAATGGAAAGCACTGAAATAGTTTGTATCACTTTGTGGATAATTGTTAAAATAATTTATGTAGATCTAAGCCTCATGCTGCCTTTACTCAAAGCCCTACCAGCAAAAAACTATACCATGAAAATAATATGGGACACTGCTACCACCTCAACCCTGAGGACCATAATTTTTAGATTATATTTTATATTAAAACTGTTCTGCTTGCATTCTAATTAAATATATATGGCTGGATAATATATAGCTTGTTTTTGAAATGCATCAGAGTTTTATTTAATAAACATTATATTTATCAACTGTTAAATTTCAAAGCAGGCAACACTAAGAATTTTAGTCCATGAGGTATATGCACACTAGAAACGATTTTTAAAAAAAAAACCACAAAGATAAATCAACTTTTTTTTTTAATCCTCACCTGAGGACATGTTTAGAGAGAGGAAGAGAGGAAGAGAGGGAGAGAGAGAAAGAAAAAGAGAGAGAGAGAGGGAGGGAGGGGGAGAAAGAGAGAGACATTGATAAGAGAAACACTGACCCCAAGCCGGGATCGAACCCACAACCTAAGTATGTGCCCTGACCAGGAATCAAACTGGCAACCTTTAGGTGCACAGGACAACGCAACCAACTGAGCCACTCCAAGCTGGGCTATAAATGTTTTATTGTGCCAGATCCACCAATGACCCTTCTTAGAAAATCTGCCTCCATATAGCTCCTGTTGAGTAACTCACCCCAAAACTACCCCTAAACGTAGCATGCTGGCCTGAGACTATGCAGGCTCATTTTAAAGTACGAGCAGGACCAATTAGGCAATCCTATTTAGCAAGAGCTGTTGATACTAGAGTTGAATGGTCATAGTAGACCTTTCTGAGATATTTCAGGCCCTGTGCAAAACAAAGGTACAAAGTAGGTCAAGAAATAAGGGAGAACACCTAATTCATAGGAGAGACAGAGAGCAATACAGGTGAGTCCTAGAGTCTCTTTGGCACCTGTCCTTTCTGGGGACTACTTATTCATCTTTTTCTGGAATCCCTCTATATTTATAATACCCTCCCCCACTGTACTTGAGTGACTATGTCTGGGTTTCTGTTTCTTAAAATAAAATAACTAAAACAGAAGGAATTCCTAAAGATATTAACTTACTTTTTCTCTTAAAACTTCAGAGCAAAGTTATTTTTTAGCCTGTAGGATTTCATAAACACATTTACCTGAAGACAATAAAGATAATTTCATCCTTTAACTCTTTGTTCCTTTTTCCCTTCAACAGATATATTTTGCGTGTCTCCAAGCTGACTAGGTATACAGCAGTGCACAAAGGAGACACAACTTCTCTTTTCGGAAATTTACAATCAAGTGGAAGAAACAGGCATTTGAAAAGTAATACACAGGGTGTGAGCAGCGAAAGTAAAAGAAAGGACCTACTTAGGAGTGGGTGATGATTAGAGAAAGCTTCTTAGGAGTAACACTGAGCCTTAGACTTGAAAGAGTTAGCCAAGCAAAGAGTGAAGAATCATTCCAGGCAGAAGGGGAAGAAGATACAAGCGTTCCCAACCTGAACAGATCTTAAGTGTTCCAGAAAGTAAAAGAGGGCCAGTGTTGAAGTACAGTGAGGAAGAGGAAGACTACGGTACCAGTGGGCAGGAAGGAAGGTCAAGATTACAGGCAAGGGAGACGACGTGAGCTTTTTTAGTGGGAAACCTCCGGAGAGTTCTCAGCAGGGAGTGACAGATCTGATACACGTTTTAGGAAAGTCTCTCTAGATGCGATGGAGAATGGGATGAAAGAGACTGGGTGTCAGTTAGGAAGACCAGGTGGGAGGTTACCAAACAGGATATGATACTGGCTTGGAGGCAGAAAAAGGGTTTCAAGACCTTAAAGCTTTAGAGTATCCTATATGGTACTGATTGGTTAGTAAAAGTGTCCCCCCTACTCTTGTGGCCAATTACTACTTTGAAAGTTTTCAGAAAAATTTATGCATATGTTAGAATTCTCAGTCTTCCTTATATCAGCCCATTCTGATATTTTTAAAATTCAATGTATTACTTGACAAAGGTGTTAGCTAATGCTACTGCAGTAATCCTATTGCAACATATAACCAACATGTATCAAACCAACAGGTTATATATCTCAAACTTACAAAATATTACATAAATTATATCTCAATTTTTAAAAATTCAACATATTACTGTTTGAGGGAGGAAAATGGGGCAAAGAGTAAGAATATTATATAATAAATCTACTCTTTAAATTAACAGCTTCAGAAAATTGCCTTGACAGGGGGATTATACCTGGTGGTATTTAATTAGATAATTTAAATATTATTCTTTTTCCATTATCCTAAGAAGAAAGGAGAGGCAAAAAATATACTCTAATTTGAAAGGGCAATGATTTCCTTAAATTTCATTAAATACCAAGTTACTATATAAAGCTGAATATATTTGATACTCTAAAAATTGAACTATCTGGGAAGAGTCAACTTCAAACCCCAGCTGTCAATTATCAAGTCAAGACTAAAAGAAATAACTGCTTTCCTTATCTTTCGAAAGAAGGTAGAAAAAAATACTTTTGGAGGACTACTTAAATCACCAGCCAAAAAAGGAAAGAGAATGAAACTTCTATTAAGGTCAATGGCTAAAATTTTGGTTTTAGCAAAGATGCATCTCCACTGGGAGTGGGGAGAGAATAGGGTGGACAAAGGTTGTTAGAAAGGTAATAAAGAACCAGCAGCTATTTGCCCCTCTCTGAAGAATCCCTGAAGTCAGCTGGTTAATTGGAGAAATTGAGAGCAACTAAAAGGGTCATACAGGTAGACAGGGCAGAACGCAAGGTAATGTTAACTGAATACTTGCTCTGTGGCAGGCACTATGCTAAGCACCTTATTGTTCATAATTTCATTTAATCACTTATATAACCCTGGGAGATCGGTATCGTTAGCTCCACCTAACGAATGGAGAAACTGAGACAAAGACAGGCCAACTAAGATGAGCACGGTGATACAGGAAGGGTGAACTAAGAAGCCGAACATCTGAACCCCAATGTCAAACTGTCTCTGTGCCGCCGCTTCCGTAACTCAGTACAGTGCTGGATACCCCCCAGGCTGACATCTCTCACAGCAGCACAGAAGTGACTCCACTCTTAGATCCACTCTTAGTCCCATCTGAATACAACTTTAGAGATCAAGTAAACAAATCCAATCGCCAAATGAGTTGTATTTTATTTCATATTCATCAGCTGTAATCTGATCCAGGACCTGCCCTCTTAAAAAACAACACAAAATAAAACAAAAACCTGCCCTTGCCCACAAGGAAGACTTTTAGTGGATGAAAACAACTCAAAAGGTAACTCTCAGAATACTCTGGAAAGCTGCTGGGTGGCATCTATAAACCTTAGTGCACACACGTGCTGACCCAGCAATTCCAAAAAGTGTGTATGTATGCTCACCACACAGGTTCAAGGCTAACGGCAGCTCTACGCACACTGGCCCTCATCTAGAAGCGACCCAGAGGCCCGCTGGTTGCGGTGTACTCAGGGTGGAGCAAGCAAAGCGCACCCGCCCATGGCAACGGGACGAATCTCAGACAAGTAAGGGGACTGAGAAAGCCAGGCCACAAAGGGGCCCTACGGCATGACTCCATTCATATGAAGCTCAAAAACAGTCAAAGTAACCTCCCGAGTTCAAGGTCAGGGCAGTGATTACTCTGTGGAGGGGCAATGACGCGGAGGTGGAGAAGGGAAGGAGAGCTCTGAGCAGCTTTTGAAACAGTAACCCTTTTCCACCTGAGTATTCCCTAGCCGCCCACCCGCACCGAAGCCTAGTTCACAACTGTCAGGGTTTTAATTGTTCCCTTAAGACTAGAGAGTATGACCGAAAACCATAAATGGGTGATTCTATTTACGACGAGGTTACCATTTCTTCTTTTAGAATATTTTATTACATGTAAAGGAATAGCTTTGGGATAAATATTTTATTAACTACAAGAAGGAAATGGGCAAAGAAAAAACACAGACAGGCAGGAAACAAAAGTTTATCTAAAAACTTCCTTTGCAAAATAATACTCTGACAAAGATGAGTGAGTGGAAAGAACGAATATCCTGAAGCATACTCTAATACTGTTCCCAATAAAGCTTACTTTAAAAAGCTACTTTGCTCTGCTAAGGTTTGTTACTTATTTCCCTGGTTAACATAATGTGATTACAACCTACTCTGTGTTTTGGAGCTAAGCTATGCAACTTCCTAAAACGGCTACAGAGCACCAGGTTAAGAGAAGGGAAAGTGACATTTATGCACGATGCTCTTATTAATTTTAATGAGCATTAAGGTCTTTTAAACACTGTGATTATGAATTATGGTTGACAAGTGTGATAAGGCAGCTTATAAATTTGCTTTTCTTTTACTTACTATAAATGTTTCTAATTTTTCTTAGCAACTGACATTAGAAATTCAAGTATTTTCAAGATGAAATTTCCTAAAAAACTATATATCTGATTCCAGAAGACCTGTAGATGGTGCTCCAATAGAAAGTCAGAATTCCAGTGATCACACCATTTTGACTTTGAATAAGACTTTAGCTCCAAATTCTGCAGGCTTCCTTTAGCTTAAATTTAGATAGGCATTTTAGAAACAGTTTGCAAGTAAAACAAGCAGAATTAATGTGTTATCAATCACGCTGTCTAGCTGTTATACATTCAGAATTTAGGAACTTATTCTGTGAGCTCTGCAAGTCACTCGACCCTTCTTAATCAAAATATGTTGCAAATGTCTAAACATCTTACATGTCTACGAAATGCTCTGCACCTTCGAATACTGTGACACACCAACTAGAACCTCTGAAGAGCAAAACCCAGCTATGCTCGCACCCGAAACAGCCCCTGCCGACGTAGGCTGAAAAATAACAGTGATGCTTTGTGCAGCTGATTCATTTTACCCTTTCAAATCTTTCTTTCATAATTAGGTTTCTAGCTCCTAGGGTGATTAAAATACACTTTTCTTTCAAGAAAGAGGAAACTTTATGTAAGAAAAGTAATATAGTAATACAAAACTGCCTAGGTTATATTACGCTTATACTTTTGACTCCAGCTTTAAATTTAAGACAGCTGTATTTTCACACACATTTGTATTTGCAATTAAAAAAGTACTTCTCATCCAGCAACTTTCTATCACTGCTAAGACCGTCAGACATCTGATGGTCAGGACAGGTGGTATGTATGTGTAATATTGCTTATTTCTTTAAGAGAGTAAAGTGAATAAATGTAGTCATCTAAGAAATGAACAATAATAAAAGAAATACTATAGATACCTAAGAAATTGTGCAAACTAAGTTTCTGAAATATTCTACTGTCTAAAAATATAATTATATGATGTAGAAACTTTATCACTTCTCTTTTATCTCAATGGAGTCTCAAACATCATATACAAAGAGATATGAATTAAGGATTTAATTATTATAAAATTTTCATTTATAGTCACTCTTGGAGTATAATTGCATTACTATTAAAAACACCTGATTCTAAATCATTTATTTAACTTTAAAGGTCCTTTATATAAGTAATCCATTATTATACATATATGGATTTATTATGAATTTAATTATACAAATTTAATTACCTCATTTTACTTTGTAGGAATTATATATACCTTAATGTTCTCATTTCTCACAAATAACAAAATTTCAATGAAAATAGTCTTTACTAAAAATTCAAATAGAATGTTTTGGTCAGTATTTCTAGCTTAATGTCACAGAAAAAAATGAAGACAAGTGAAACCATTTTGAGTAGAAACAATTTCCCCTTTGGCTTAGGTATGAGAGAGTCACTCTACCTCACAGAGCAGTAAGTCAATGATGTGGAAGACCATGCAGAGCGGGAACTTGGCGGTGAACAGGGTGAGGAACCACTGGGAAGCGTACATGTGGGCCTCCAGGTTCAGGTCACAAAAATGGCTGTGCAGGTCCGGTAACTGCTCCTGAAGTCAAAGGGGAAAGTTTAGCGGATGGAAGGTGAAAGAAGCTTTATTTCCTGCCACCACTGCCATTTATGACAAGCATCCTGTGAACACTCTTCATTTTATGGCAGCATTCACTGAATTGTATATAACTACGCAGAAGTGATGGTGGGAGGTGAGAATTAGGGACATGACAGATCACCAAGGAAAAGAAAGAGATTTGTTAGGAACAAATAACAAAGCTCATCTCCTGCTCACTGGACTGGTCTTGTTTCTGGGGAGATGCTCAGATGACCCACCTGCCTCCTAAGAAATATCGCGACTCCAGGATCAAGTGACAGCACCCCCATTCGGGATTTAACTCCCAACTAGCTAGGAAAGAGATGTACTTGATGCCAACATCATCTGGGTTTTATGATATTACTTCAGTATATTTTTTGGCACTTAGAAAATGCCGAACATAGCCAAGGTCTTAAAAACCTATCTTCGAGATCTTAAAAAAATGGCAAAATACAGAAATGGCAAGTGCACAGTGTGAAATTGAGTGTCTCCTTAAAATGCCTTTATGCTGCTTTACCTGTTTGCCCAAGCTATACTAGTAAATTCATTTCAAACGCGTGGAAGGCAAAGTACACAGCATTAGCACAGTATTCCCAGAACTGAAGGGCAAAGGCAGAGATATGCAAAAGCTCATTTTTGTTTTGTTTTCATAAACAGACCACAAAAACAAAAAACCAATTCTTGTGCAAGCTGCTCTTTGAAAAACATCCAAATGTGCCCATCTAGTCCTTTAACTGGGGCGTCCAATGGTCATCCAGTTAACAGACAAAAAGCGCTAACAGAAAGATGTGTTTGGGTTTCTTCACAGTTCTGCAAACTTGCTATTCATTTATCAGATACAGGTATTTGACTCTCCAAGCACGTAGGAGTCGTGACCTTTGAAAAAAAATATAAGCTGAAGCCTGGCCGGGCGTGGCTCAGCGGTTGAGTGTCGACCTAGGATCCAGGCGATCAGGGTTCGATTCCCGGTCAGGGCACATGCCTGGGTTGTGGGCTCGATCAATGACTCTCTCATTATTGATGTTTCTCTCTCTCTCTCTCCCTCTCCTTTCCTGTCTCTGAAATCAATAAAGATATACATATCTTTATTGATATATATATAAGCTGAAAGGTGAAAAGTGAGTAATCCCAAACAAACTCTCACTTGGAAGATGAAATCTCTGAAAAAGAGCCTGTAGTTTTTCATGCCCATGGTTACCAGATCCTTCTGCATTCTTTCTTCCCTCAACGCCCATTTGGCATTGCGCTTACAGCTTATTTGACATCCTCCCACCTTTATTTCTTCTTCACATTTAAGATCTTCCACCCGCCTCTGTTCCCTTCTCCTAGTAAAGCTGCCCTTCACCTCACAGCAAACTGTCCATCTTCCACTCCTGTCCTTTAAATCGTCTGATCTCCGGACAGGTCACGTCAATGAGCTCCTGCCAGTATCTTCTACTGCCACATCCCACTAACCTTCCTGCCCAATCATTGCACTTTTCTCCAATATGGAATCAATCCTTCCACATATTTTTCACATTTCTCTTGGGTTCCCAATACCTCATATAGAGAATGCATAGGTCCATTATAAATGTAAGATTTCTAATCTCAGGTGGAATTTCAAAGCTACTCATTAATTCTTTTTATCAGCACTAGTCAATAATTTTGCCCCTACAATCTTTTTTATTATGTATATTTGACATATATATGTTTCTCACCTATATAAATGTATATATACATATTATAAAATAGTAATAACTCTGAGATCAAGAAATTATGTGGAAAAATTTTTTCAATTTTTATTGAATTTATAGGGGTGATGTTGGTTGATAAAATTATATAGATTTCAGATGAACAATTCTATAATGCATCACCTGTGTACTGTATTGTGTGTTCACCATCCGAAGTCGAGTCTCCTTCTGTCACCATTTATCCCCCTTGGCCCTCTCCTACCTCCTCCACTCCCTTTCCCCCGTAATCACCATGCTGCTGTCTGTCTACGAGGCTTTTTCCCTTAATCCCTCTACCTTATGTGGGAAAATTTAAAGTATGTCCCCACATTACAACATTCCAGGTGTTTTTATTCTCCTATCAATATCTTTCTATTTTTTCTAATTCTTTCCTTTATGTGGAGCTAAATGTGGTACTGGAACTGGTGCTAATTAATTCAGAGAAAAACTCTTAAGTGTTTCTATTTTTATTCTGTAAACATCTTCATTTCTTTACAAATAATACCCAACAATCTCTTTATTGACTTAACTTACTATATTCTCATTCAAAGTGTATTAAAAGTTGACTATTTACAAAGGAAGACAATTTTAAAATTGGTAAAATGGTTAAACAAATATTTTATAATATCAAAACCAATGTACATATTGGTCAGAAATCAAATCTATTTGCATTTTCTGTAGAATTCCATTAAATTTTCATAAATTATAATTGTTCATCAATTTTATTAGGCTTTTTCTATAACTCAACCAATCCCTGAGAGATAAAAGTTCCGAACTTTCACTTACCTGCATTAGTC
Organism: Miniopterus schreibersii; assembly: GCF_964146895.1. NCBI lineage: Eukaryota > Metazoa > Chordata > Mammalia > Chiroptera > Miniopteridae > Miniopterus > Miniopterus schreibersii. The sequence goes on along the minus strand of NC_138119.1, from coordinate 17,199,440 downwards.
TCTCCAACTGATAAAATTTGCAATGAAGATCTTCAAAGTTGTTTTTGTAGAGGTCTCGTAAACCATAGTCATACATGATTTTCACCAAAACACAGAATGCTTGTTCCTCTGGCATCTACAGAAAAACATATAAACACAGAGCATCACTGAGTGGCATCTGGCCAGAATGTCAGAAAATTTCCTTCATGTTTTTAGTTTTCTACATTAACGGCTGCAGTGTTATGGTAAAATCTGTGTTCAAAGCTTATGGCTTCCTTACTTGAGGTGAATTTCCCTCTTTTGTTAATTTTAATCATCATTCATTCATTCATTCATTCACTAAGTCATCTTAAAAATAAGTAATAGAGTCATGTTTTGATTAAAAAATCAAAACAATGTAAAAGTATATGAAGGTAAAAGTCTCACTCCTCTCTATGCCCAGGACACTAAATCCCTGTGTCTACCCTCACCTCTTTTGCACAACTTTATAAGTACTCTCAATAATTCCTCATGTATCCTGCAAGTGTTTCTCTATGCAAGTAAAATAGCTATGTTTCTTATTTTATTTTTTCCCTTTTCTACATAAAGGATAGCTTGCTTTTTCCCTCAATAATATTCCCAAAGAGGGATTGCTGGGTCAAAGGATAAATGCATTTTTAGTTTGGGTAGATAGTGCGATACTGTCCTCCCAGAATCTTCTTGATGTTGCTATTTTTCTTTCTATAAAAAACAGTTTTCCAGAAAGAATCTTGTGCTTCTACCATTAAGATTTAAATGACCAATAAAATCTAATATACCCTCCCAGAGGTATTTTTTATGAACAGAGAATGAAGTCTGAAATCAAAGAAACAATCTCTAAATTGTGGTGGGATTGAGAAGTACAGATTGGTAGTTACCAAATGCACATGGGGATGTAAAGTACAGCATAGGGAATACAGTCAGTAATATTGTAATAACTATGTATGGTGCCAGGTGGGTACTGGAAATAGCAGGGGAAACACTTTGTAAAGTATTCAATTGTCTAACCACTATGCTGTATATCTGAAACTAATACAAAATAATACTGAATGTAAATTGTAATTTTAAAATATTTTAAAATTTATTTTAATTAAATGAAAAGTGCAGATGCCACATGGGACATCTATAAGAACCTAATAGGTCTGTGACTTCTGAGTTTTAGGCTGTAGAAATGAAAAAAATACAATGGGATTAACAAAAAGAAAGAAAGATATTTGACAATGTTCCAGTTTCCCCCACTGCATTTACCTAAATGACTGCCTGAGAATCTATCTTCTGATCTTATAAGCCCACTCCTGCCTCACCACTGGGGCTCCATGTTATCTGGTCCCCCAAATAACCACAGAGAAGCTCTTGTGCAAAAAGTGGACACCAGAAGAGATATGCTTTTTTTTTTAAAAAAAAATGTATCTTTATTGATTTCAGAGAGAGGAAAGGAGAGGGAGAGAGAGAGATAGAAACATCAATGATGAGAGAGTCATTGATCGGCTGCAGCCCACAACCCCAGGCATGTGCCCTGACTGGGAATCGAACCCTGATCGCCTGGATCCTAGGTCTACGCTTAACCGCTGAGCCATACCCGGCCAGGCGAGATATGCAATTTTTAACCCTTATTTGCTTCAATTGCCCGTGTGGGAAAAGCCTTGATTTCAGTGCCTTGTTCTCAAGAACGTTATACCATGTGAAAAAGCAATGCCCTCTGGATGGTGTTATACAATCACAGCACAACGAATATAGAGATTTTCATTGTCTATTGCCCATTTGCTGAGAAGGCCAACTGGATTTGGTAACTTAAAAACAGTGTTCTCTATTTCAAATTAATTCAGTTAAAAAAGGCATTTTGAACAAGGAAAGAAATCTTAGTATAGACTATTTCTAAAGAATGCAACTTCAGCCTGGCCGGGCGTGGCTCAGCGGTCGAGCGTCGACCTAGGATCCAGGCGATCAGGGTTCAATTCCCGGTCAGGGCACATGCCCGGGTTGCGGGCTGCAGCCGATCAATGACTCTCTCATCATTGATGTTTCTGTCTATCTCTCTCTCCTTTCCTCTCTCTGAAATTAATAAAAAAGGTATATTAAAAAAAAAAAAGTTGTCAAAAAAAAATTAAAATGCAACTTCATTATTTTTAAAGAGTTTAAATCAAATGAGGGGATCTCAAAGAGCTGGCTTTAATGAAGAGGTAATAATTTGCTATCAGCACATTAGGTAATAAGGGTTTCTGAGACTTTTGAGAATGTGTGAAAATGGTCTCGTTCTTTAAGTAATTTTAAGTATTCTTCCCACAATCTTAGCTATGATACTGTATCATAATGTGGAAAGCTTATTTGAGAAAAGGAAAACCAGAGCTTAGACTCTGTTTAAATACTGCATTAAAAATTCTGAATTAGGAGAGTAAAACATAAATATGCATAACCCAAGGTCACAGACAATAGTGTGGTAAGGAGGGACTGGGGAGGGGGATGGGATGGGGTGGAATGGGTCACTAGGGAGAAAAAGGGACATCTTTAGTATTTTAAACAAAAATAAAATTAAAAAAAAATAGTGTGGTGAGGGACTGAGGAGGGGGGTGGGGTTGGGGTGGAAGGGGGGAAAAGGGACATCTCTAATATTTTGAACAATAAAAAATAAATAATAAATAATAAATAAATACGAGGTTTTTGCCACATGTATAAAAATTTAAAAATAAATTGTGGTCTCAATAAGCTGAAAGAATTCAGAGAGACATATGCAATATTCTAGAAATTACACCAAGCAAACAGAAAAAGCTGTCCTTACTCAGTGTCCTAAGATGAAACTATTACATAAACATCTACTTTAAATGTCACTCCTTTGAAAGTCTGACGTTGGCTGATTGTGGCATCTGACACCTTTGTTGGACTAACCTTCTGTCTGAGTAACGGAACCAAGTAGAGCTTTATTTACCCACTTAGAAATGCAATTGTCCATCTAAGTTCCTATACAGGCTGGCACTTCTATTTTCTACTTACAAACCATGAAACCTGTAAATTAGCTAATAAAATCTCCTGAAGATTAAATGAGTAAACTGAGCTGTTCTCATTTTTGTCTCTACATATTTACTTACTTCTTTTTTATCTATGGCCGTGGGGGCCGTTGCTTTGGCCCCAGAAGTTTAAGTCAGCAGCCATTTTCTACTCTATGTTCAGCTGCTTAGAATAGAGTGCGCTGCATTGTTTACCCCTAGCATCCTGTCACGGAGGCCTCGGTGACACTACCGTGCAATGCGTGCTCTGCAATACTTCTGTCGCAGCCAGGTGCTAAGCCTCTTCACCTTCCCCTCTGAGCTCTACAACAGCAGCTGCACAAAACAGCTGCACGGACAGTGGTAGCCGGCCCTGGAGAAACTGATTCCCGGAAGGCCTCCCTCTTCTAAATGAATTATGATTAGGTGAATATTTTACCACCTGGCACCTTATAAAGAGGTAAGCCTTATCTCCTTGAATGTGGTAAAACCATTAAATAAAGGCTTAGATGCCTGTCATCATTTATACACTCAGTCACTGCACACAGGAGATGAGTGCACTGTGCTAGGCCCTGGGGATACAGAGGTGAAGGGACAAGTGCCTTCCCAAAGGACGAATACATACGGAACTGCTTGAGTTTCATATGGACACAGAAGTCCTAGGATAGGGGAGGCTGAGCGTGTAGACGAGAAGTTAGATGGCACTACAGCTACAGCAAGTATGGGAATGGCCAGGTATGGGCCAGATCAAGATAAATTATTCAGGAAAAAGACAAATGGACATAAGTTTCTGCTTTGCTTTTGGGTATGAAGTTAAATTTCCTCTCTCTCATTCCCTCCCCCTTATCTTCTCTTTCTCCCCTTTCCCTCTCCCTATCCTCCTCTGTCTGTCTGTCTCACTAACATATACACACAGACAATATATTTAATAAATGTTCTTCAAAACAAAATCATTGGGAAACTGACAATCCCAGCCGGTAACCTTTATTTTTTAAAAATTATTTATGTATATATACATAATTTTTATTATATATATCCTGGTAACCTTTATTTTAAAAAATTATACATATACATATATATACACACACATACACACACACACATGTATATATATGGGGAGAGCTATCCTCGTAACCTTTATTTAAAAAAATAAGAGGACGCCCGGCTGGGCGTGGCTCAGCGGTTAAGCGTCGACCTAGGATCCAGGAGATCAGGGTTCGATTCCCGGTCAGGGCACATGCCCGGGTTGCGGGCTGCAGCCGATCAATGACTCTCTCATCATTGATGTTTCTATTTCTCTCTCTCCCTCTCTTTTCCTCTCTCTAAAATCAATAAAGATATATTTAATAAGTAAGTAAATAAATAAATAAATAAATAAATAAATAAATAAATAAAAGGAGGGTAATCTTGGAATTGGTATCCTTCATGACTTGTTTTAGAATAGAGCCAAATTTTTATTTTCAGTTAGTTCATGTGCCACATGTAAACCTATAATACCAGTCCACCTGGTGTAGAATAATACTGACTGTCTGAGGACTCAGCTCAGCTATAATAAGTTCACATGGGATTTTAGCAATTATCTTATCATAAAATTGATTTAAAATGAACCCTGTGAAGACAGAAAGAGATTGCTAACAAAGGAGTAATGGGAAATATATATAATCCTTTGAAAAGTGGAAATGCAACCTTCTTTTTCTAGTTTAAATGAAATGAGATCTATTTAGCATGTTCAATTAATATTCCCACTGTACTTCTCTTTCATCAATTAATATATTCCTTATCAGAAGCAGCAACCAGGGAAAGCATATAAAACTTAGTGAAAATGTCAAAGATTTAAAAAATGAAAGTAAGTATAAGACAATGCACATTTAAGGAAGATGTTATACTCTATTAAAGTGCCAATAATATGGAGTAAAGGCTGAGCCTAGGTTGGTGGTACTGTAAAACAAAAGATATATGACATGAAAACTTCTTTTGGAAATTGTGAACAATAATCACTTACTGATGGCCACTAATGACTTCAATAATGGCAGGATAATTTACTGACAACAATAAATTATTAGCTTTGTCAATGCAAATAAATAGAATGCTAATAATGCTAATAACAAGTTGGGTAATAGGGACCTTTCTATAGCATGAGCAGTATTTGGCCATTACCATAACTCATCAAATATCAGAATATAAATGGAATGGAGTTGAGAAGTGATGTGCAGCATTATATAGTACTTCCATCATACAGATAAAACAGATGGAAACAGACTCAAGAGCACAAACAACAGTAAAATATGGCAAAATAATCAGTAAGTGATTTATTTTTAATATTTACTATTTTGCTTTTAATGTTACTTAATTTCTAGTTTATATCACTTAAGATTTACTGTGATTTAATTGACATATAACATTGTGTAAGTTGAAGGTATATAAAGTGATGATTTGATATAGGTATGTATTACAAAATGATCACCACAATAGGTTAACACATCCATCACCTCACATAGAAGTTTTGTCTTATAAGTTTGATTATAAATGGCACTAGAACACAAAGTCTCTGTTATTCACTTTAACCTGATAAGATCTTTGCTTTCTCTGCCAAAGCTCTTTGTGTCATGTAGTAAAGTTATTTGTATGCTCCTACTAACCTCTGGACACTGTTTTCACTTTGTATCCCCTAAAGCTCTTAGCATATAGACTTAAATAAATATCAAGTATTAAATGTTTGTTTAGGATAACTTTAGCAAAACCGGATACATCTGCCTTTGTCAATGAAGGCATGTCAACAAGTAGGGCAATCTGTGTCAACTGGGAAGGTAAGAGCCAGCAAAAATGTAGAGGGAAAGGATTGGTGCGAAAGTGGAAGCAAGGGGCAGCCAAAGGTAACTATATCAGCACTTGATTTCTTTTAATATTATTACAAATGCTAAATATAAAAAACTTTTGTATTATCTGTAATTTGTATTGGCTGTTAAGCTTGTCCTTCAATTAGCGTACAGAAAATCAATCAAGATCTAAGAATCAACAGCTAGCTGTACTGTCATACCTCACCTTACTACAAGAGTGGGTTCCCCCATTACATAGTATTGTGGGACCTGCGTACTTTAAAAAAAAAAAAGCATTAAAATAACTATTTACTTTATCACACAATTAATGTTTCACTGAACCAGACATGCTAATTTATCACTGATATGTAATTGGTCTGAAGTACAATAAAAATAAGTCACTGAACAAAATATTTTTAAACTAAATAATAAGTTGTTGTAACATGATGGGTCTCTAATATTGAATATCCACCTTGGCTGTAAACAGGAGCTTTGTTATGGAGTCAGTGTTGTTTTATTGAGGAAAGGAGGAGATATGCATTGAAATCTTATAATTTAAGATACCACAATGTCATCCATGGCTCTATGAAACACAAAGCTAAATACCTGCCTCACATGTACAATCTGAGAATCAAACATGATGTAATCACTGTTTGGTAACAAATATTGACAATGATCTGCCATCTGTACTAACAAAGATAATCACTGAACGGAGATGGTCTCCAAGCTTCGCTGCTTCTCTCTGCAGTGAACCACAGAACAAAGCAGCTCTAAGTACTTCAAAAGCCTTTAAGATTCACCTGCAGTTACACACATCAAGATGTTTTCTGAGGCAAATTATATGCTGATAATATAACATAATCTCCTAGTTTAGGATAAAACTAAAATTTCTGTTCTTCATTGTTGTTTCATATCTTTTTGCAATCAATCTACCATTTCTTCGAAGGTGCCGGACATTCCACCAACTTTCTGGATTTTCTTCAACAAAGGTGGATTTTCAAGAGTGACTGTTTTGAAAATCATAAGCTCATGAGTCTTCATTTTCTGTTTACCCATCGAACAGCAAACAGAATGAAAACTTCCAGCTGATTATTTTCCTTTTAAAGCAAAATATATGCTAAAATATATTTAAATTAAATGTGTATTTATAAGCTATAAAACATATTGTACAACATATTAGTCTGCTAATGTGTGATCAATTTAAGCTAATGGGACCAGGGTCCAAAAGAAAATTGGCTGGGCAAATAATGATTAATTTTAGAAAGAACAGCAGCAGCTACCATTATTAGAGGCATTTATTCATGATCCCATTTGATCTTCACCAAATTCTGTAACATAGGCATTATTTTTACATTTTAAATACTAGACAAGTGAAGTTCAATGAAGTTAAGTGATTTGCCAATAACTGCACATCTATTAAGTAAAGCCTGGATTCAGTCCCACAGCTGCACTCTTTTCGTACCAGATACAAAATAAGAATTTTCATGTTCATAATATAAGGTATTCGATATTCATAAGAACTCTAGAAATACGATGATATTGTTTCAATTTTATAAATGGGGGGAAAATGAACCCCAGAGAGCTTAGGAAACTTGCCCAGGGTCATATATTTGGAAAATGGCCCCAAAGCACTGATGCAAGAATGAACTTAGAACAGGAAAATCTATTGGATTATAAGAAAAAGCGACTTGGGAGCATAAAAGACTTATTAAAAAAAGCACCAAAACTCTTATAGTAAGGACATCACTATAAGATGATGTGATGTGTCTGTCTAGCATCCTATCTCCCATCATCTGTTATCAAAATCCCTTTTCCTCTAGGAACCACTCCATTGTTCAGGAGGAGCTGATCCAGCTCACTGTCAGCACTTGATGGGGACTCAAGCCCTTTATAGGGCTAATCAGAGCATTCTTCCTTCCTGGCCTTAGCAATTGATTCAGAGATGGTAGGTTCCCAAGACAGGAATCTGAAACCTCCAGGGATTTTTTTTTAATGCAAGAGCTATAGCAAAAGATGGTCCCTTTTACGTCAGTCAGAGAAAGACAAGTAACACATGATCTCACTTACATGTGGAAACTAATGAAAAAAATAAACTGACAAACAAAATAGACCCAGAGACACTGAAGCATGCAACAGACTGATGTTGGGAAGAGGTGAGCGAGAAGGGGTGGGTGGGAAGAAATTAACCGAGCTTATATGCATATATGCATAACCCATGGATACAGACAATAATGCAGTGAAAATACTACAAGTTATTCATTTTCGTGTCTAATTAAAATTCTAGTATTAGACATCCTATTAGTGTACATTTGCACTGTTTGACTATTGTGAGCATTGATCCTAGGACAACTTTAATACATGATTTTGGTGTACATGTACACAAATTTGACTAAAGTACCTATCTAGGAGTGGAACTGATGGGCATGCATATTTTTACCAGATAAAGCCACGCTGGTTTCCAAAGGAGTTGTGCCTAACATTTTTTTTAAAAACTCAATAGTTTTAAACATTCTGGATTATCCAAAAATAATCCTTTTTGCAGTTGGAAAGCTTCCATATATGCCGATATTAGTTTACATACAGTAATTTAACCCTAAGAAGGAGCATGATTTTCTAAAGGTCTAAAAAAGTATATGTTTCATAAGAAAAATTCAAAGCCACTTGACAGTAAATATGTTAGAAAAATATATTTGGTTAAAAATTATCTAAAATATTTTATATGATTTTTTAGAGTAAATGAAGCATATAAAAAGAAAGTATTATATTTCCAATTAAGCAAAGACTAACAGCATAATGGCCAAGTTGCTGATTACTACTGCATATTTAACTTCAAAGGCAGGTGAACATATACTGATCACAAGCAATCTATACTATAACACTCTTCTCCTACTGTAAATGATGAGTTTCCTATAATTTAATCAATCATAGATACAACAGCATCTACTGTGATAAACAGTTAATTCTTCTGCTGTTTAAAGTACAACAAGTACTTTCAAAGCTACTATCAAAGCTCTGGAAATTTCCAAGCAGGAAGGTAATTATTTCCTAAAACTACTTAGACATGGAAAAATGTAAAAATGTAAAAATTCTAAACTTTTGTTTTTGGACATACTTTCATTTTGGGTCTTTCTTTCTTCTTAGGCAGTGAAATATAAATGACCATGGGGGAGGAAAAGACAGCATTCCAAAAGAAGCAGGTTCTGACAATGATTAATGCGGAGCTGCCAAAGGATGTCTGGCAGCAAAAAGAAGCAAAAGCTTATGTAAGTGATAAAAAATTAGTGAGGCCCTAATAACATATCTCCCTAGAACCTGAGATAGTGTATTTGATGAATTGTTTAAGCTAGACTGTATTCTTCTACCTATTTAAATTATGGAGGCAAAAATATGGAAGAAAAAATTACAGTTAACTTTTCTTATTCAAATTGGTTAATAGGCTGGGTTAGTCAGTTAATGGAATATGCTGATTAACAGAAATATCTCATATACTGTCAATTAAAAATTACAGTATGTTTTTCCTTAACACTGTGCTGAATATTAGTTCATCTTTCCTCAAAGATTCTGAAGGCATTTCTGTATTTCCAGTTACTTATAAGCCATAGAAGAACTGCATAATTTTAATGCAGAAAGCATACAAGCCTGGACTGAATTTCTGTCCATCTTGTGGCACACATTAAAAGCAATTTTGTTGAGTAAGTTTATAATGGCCGACTCGCCATGTGACCCTTAGAGGAGGAGAGGAGACCATGAAGAAAAGAATCCTGGGTACTTGAATTTTCTGACAATCTGTTCACTCTTCTCTCTTTTTACTCAGGGGAGGTGTTTCTAAACAAATATGAACTCCCAAGTAGCTAAACCTCTGCTAAATCTCAGAACAGATCTCTCAGAGAACTCAAAATAAAATTCATCATCTACTCCTAACCCTTTTTCTTCATTCGATCTCAATAGATGCATTTTTTTTTCTATCTCAGCTCAAAATACCATAATTCATTCAGTCACCAAAGCTAGAAAACTAGACATGCTACCTTTGACCCCTCCTTGCCAATCCATCCATAAAACCTACCAATTTTGCCTCCTGCATGTTTCTTAATTCTGTTTCTCTTTCTCTGGGTCTCAGCACCATTTACATTGATATTTCCTGCTCTCTCTGATGCTCATTCTGTTCAGTTCCACCTGCTATACAGTTAATAAAGAATGTACCTGAAGTGAACGTCTGACTGCCATTCCCACATCACACCAATCAATGGTTCCTTCTTAGCTTTAGAATAAAGCTCATATTTTTTGACATGATTATAAAACCTTCATAATTTGGTGCCTGCCCATCTGACTAGTCTTACCTCACACCTCTCCCTGCATACAATTCCTACAGTAACTGTACAGAAACTGTAATTTCACATTGTTCCTCTTACATGCTGTGCCCTGTGTTTCCATACATGCATTCATGTTGTTCCTCTTGTTTGGCAGTCTCTACTTCCCCCCTTTCTCATCTCGCCTCCCCCAACTTCAATTATTTATGTCTTGGCAAAGCTATCACCTCCTCCAGGAAGTCTTCCCTGAAAATTCTGGGTTAGGTAATTCTTCTCTTTATTAGTCTCTTACTTTATGTATTGCTTTCACTAAGCACACTGTAAGTTCTCTATAAGTTCTTCAGTAAACATTAAAAAAATCAATAAAGACATAATAATAAAAATGATAAGTGTGCCTACATTCTCTGTGCCCCATCCTGGACTATGAGGCCTCTAAGAACACAAACCATAAATTATTCATATTTATAATCCTACCTCCTAACCCAGTACTGACAACAGATGCTCAAGAAATGTTCTGTTAAATGAAAGTGACTGAGAAGAGAGTATACAAAAATAAATCACAGAAAAGACAAAAGACCTCCTTGTCACAGTCCTTCATAATGGTCTGATCCCGCTCATATTTGGACAGTTACATTGACTTATTTAATTTTAGAGAGTTCTAGTTAAAAATAACTCAAAATAGGAAATTTATTCCCTTGTAGTCAACAAAATTAATGCTACTGAGAAATTGTCCTGTTCTTGACTTCAGACCTCTTCCTTGATCACCAACGGTATGTTCTAAAAAAGATATGCCGTGTGCAACCTCCATGGGTAAATGGAAAATAAGGAGGGGGGACAAACCCAAGTAGAAACTGAACTAAACCTGGCAGCACCATGCCATTTATCACATGGAAAATTACTTACATGCAGAAGCAATACAGCAGCAAGAAAAGACTGTCCTTGGCAGTACCCAATGTCTTCGTCGTAGACAGAGTAGGCCTGCAGAAAAGGTGAAGAGAGAAATCTCTTGAACATTCACGGGCTTTCACTGGGGAAACAGCTGTCATACCATTTAACTCAGGATTCATCTTTGTCTTCAGGGGAAAGGAAACAAGGTTGTACACTTAATATACACTAACTAGTACTTCAAACTGCTGGAGCATAACTTTTAAAGAAGATACCCATTAGAAGTTTTTAAGAAGTTGACTCAATTACAGTAGGCATGGGCTGCTCATCAAAAATAAAGAAAGGAGCTTTTTCTGTAAAAAACCAAAGAGTAAATATTTTTGGCTTTGAGGGACACATACATCTGTTACATATTGTTTTTTGAAACAATCCCTTAAAATACATAAAAACCATTTGTAGCTCAAGGGGGGTACAAAAGCAGGCAGCATGGGCGACAGTTTACTGACCCATTCAAGTGCTCTTTATACATTTGGTTTACAAGTCCATTGTTAGACTTTATTGCCTGTGTTCCCCGCCCCCCTCCCGTCTGTGCCTGCCTATTCCTTTGTAATGGTATATTTTGAAGTCCTATAGTTCTCTTTAACCTTCTTCTGCTAATGATGATGTTATCACACTCTCTTCTAATGTGAGAAAAATTAGATCATGAAATCAGTACCTAATGAATCTGAAAGGAGCTTTTCTGCATTATCATCAGTTGCCAGAGCTCTACTGAATTTTAAAAATTAGAAGATGAATTAGCATTCTTTTACTTTTTAAATTTTCTTTGATTTATACAGCTATATTTCTGATTGCTTCATTTGTACTTTTATTCAGAGTTCATGGGTGTATATGTGTGTGTGCATTGTGTGTGTGTTAGGGGTTGGAAGGAGGACTGCAGACAGCGAGAACACAGAACAAAGCTGAAGAAAGAGGGAGAAGGTTCTATTACTATCCCAATTTGCAGCATTTCTGGTTGCTGCTGACACTGCTTTGCCATGAGCAAGGAACCCTGGGATTTGTTGATGACAGAGCATGTGTGTTACATGAGTGATAAACAGATATTCAACGCTTCCCCTTCCCCATGAAAGATGTCTAAGTGGAGGATTACTCAAAACTCTGGATCTCCAGAAGTCAATCATTCTTCATCAACCCTGGCATCGCTTTGACAAATGTTGGACCCATCATTACATAAATATATTTAACATTTATCGAGAAGTGTGCTATTTATACGCTTGTTTGTGTTACAAGAGAAGTTCAATAAAAAAATCAAGGTCACCAGCATTGCTCAGTGGTTAGAGCATCAACTCATGCACTGAAGGGTTGGGGGTTCAATTCCTGGTCAAGGGCATATACCTGGGTTGCAGGTTCAATCCTCAGCCCCAGTCAGGGCATGTGCAGGAGGCAACCAGTTGATGTGTCTCTCACATTTCTCCTCCCTCACCCCATTCTCTCTAAAAAGCAATGGAAATAATATCCTTAGGTAAGGATTAACAACAACAAAAAAGAAATCAAGGTCCGCCACACATGAGACAGAGGAGGTATGAATTCAGCAACTGCACAGACTATTTTCTCACCAGAGAACTGAGGATAACTGCAAATCAGTAACGCATTCGTCTTACTTTCCACTTGTTTTATGGTTTTAGGTTAGGTTAGTAGGAAAAATGACTTTTCCGGAGGCCACCTACTAAATTGATTTTATGATTCACAGTTTGAAGCACAGTGTTCTAGCAAGTTCTTTTGCTTGGAGTTCTTCCAAGCACTGTTTGGCTTTAGTCTAAGCCTTCTCCAACTGAACTGAACCAAATCCTTTCCCTCTACTGAAAACTTGCCTCTCTTTGCACCAGACCTCTCCCCACTCCTCACTTTAATTGCTCCTCTGGCCAGATGCCTGCTCAGTCTGACTTTTAAAAACCATCTGGGTAGGCAGCACTTCTGTAATGGAGAAGTAGCTCCTGTTGGACCAACCTGCCCTCTGGAAACAAATTTAAACTATATCTGGACAAATTTATAAAACAAGTATGTGAAGACAATGAGGAGCTAAACAAACAAGAGAGGCAGAAACTAGAAGAGAGAATAAACTTGAAAGAAGGAAATGACACTGGGTAAGATTCTCACTCTGTTTGGCTTTTGCTGGAGGTCAGGCACCACCATCCGGTGGTAGGGACCACACTGGATGGCTAAAATTTGCATATAAAACTACAGTCTTATTGGCTTGAAGAAACAAAGGGCCATAACAGCTAGAAAGCAAGGGTGGAAATTCTGGAAGAGAGTAACAACAGAGAAGCCGTTACTATGCTTACTGTGAAGCTACAGTATTCATGACAGTGTGAAACTGATGTGAGGACAGAGAAATAAGGAGAGAATAAAGTGAGAACGCAGGAGGCCACTCGCAGATGACAAGCACAGGCTAAGTCTGATGAGAAATGGGATATTTACATATTTGGGGGGAGATCTCACACAAAATACTTATCAATTACAAAGAGAGAAAGGTAACTCCATAGTGCAGAAAGCTGGTAAACAACATCTATTTACAAGATCAAAGTGATCATCACCAGTAATGGAAAAACCACGTGTGCTACCTGCGAGGAAGAAATAAGAACAGGTCATTTCCTCTGTGAGTGCTGCCAAAGATGTATAACGCGAATCCAACGGTGAGGAGACAGCAGACAAACCCAAACGGAGGGCCAGTCTAGAAACGACTTGCCTGTAATCTTCCAAAGTACCAAGGTCAAGAAAGTGATGGGAGGAGTGAGATACCGTCCCAGACAGAAGGAAATCAAGGAGGCACAACAACAAATGAAATGTGCGATTCTGACCTAGATCCTTTTCTATAAAGAACATTATTTGGACAATTAATTGGTCTAAAGCTTAGACAGAAGCAATATATCAATGTTATATCATGATTCTGATGTTAAATTAAAGTTGTTTGGGAGAATATTCTTACTTGTTAGAAAACACCCGGAAGTACTTGGGGGTGCTGTGGTATCACGATGGCAAATCACTCTCAAATAGTGGAAAACACCAAAATCCTGTACTTATAACTTTCCTGTAAGTTTGAGATTGTTTAAAAACTATATAGACATGGACATATACATATATATATATCTGACAGAATCATTTTGTCTGTTGATTCTAATAATAAAAAATTGAGGCTTTAAAAAGGTTATTAGGTTTGTCCTATATGCTGGTAAAAGCAGAGTATCTACATGAGCTGTAAAAATAGGTTCAGTGACATGAAATAATCTAAATACTGGAGACGATAAACATAGAGGCTAGATGTACTCACAGATACTCACTCACAAAGCAATTTTCTTATCTAACATAGCTGGCAAACTTCCTAGATGTAACTTTCCTTTTATATAACACTTCAAAAAAAACGCCCCTGGCAACAATTTAAAACTGAACTGATATACTCAGGGTGTTTTTTTTATAAAAAGGAAATGTAAAATAACTAGACTACCATAACCTTAAAAAAATTTAATGTCTCTATTGGAAGTAAACTACTGTGTTATTATGGTAAATTACTCAGAGTGTTTCTTTTACATCCTTGGACTTGTTATTTAAAAAATAATAATACATAAAGGCCATCCTCAAGAAGTCTATAAAATTAGGCCCTGCTCTTAAGGAAATTATCCTGATTAATCTTTATGAATAAAATTACTTTAAAGAAGAAGAAAGTGATACAAATAGAGAGCTCTTTTAGGGTTCTATACATTACACTTTCATCTAAAATATCTGTATAACAACCATGAAAATGCACCTCCCAGATCTCCACCACTGGGGACATAATTGACCCAAGGTCCCCAATGCTGTGCTTTGAAACCCACTCCTACATTTGCACCTCTGCCGCACTTCCCATGGGCTGCTCCCAGCCAATGACTGGGCGCAGCAAGAACACATATGTAGGCCAGCTTCTGGCAGACGTGGCACCTCACAGTCAACTGTGGCTGAGGACTCCCCACTGGCTGTGCCAAACTTTCCTTAGAAGGACACTACAGTCTCAGCTACGTCCACCTAACTTTCCACCCTCTCTTATTCCCTTGGGGTCAGACTAGCATAGGAGTCCACGCTCTCCCAGCTCCCCCCCATTTTCTCTTACAGGCATTTCCCCTAATGTATGTCTTACATCTTTAATCCTGTCTTGGTGACAAGTTTCTTAGAGAACCTGGACTAACACTGTCAGTTCCATCCAGTCAAGACCGCTGAGTTAATTATATTGACACTGTAACTAGTACTGCACTCTGCTCTGAGACAAAGAAAAAAGTCAGAGGTAGTCTCTTCCCTCAAAGACTGAACATACTGCAGAAAAGACTGAAGTGAAACTAATCAGGTAATGTTCAAAACCATCCATAATAATGGTCTAAATTTTAGAAAGTATTTTTAATCTGTAAATCACTGTGGGTAGAAGTGGGTAGGACAAGCTTCACAAGGGAAGTGGGCAACTAAGATCTGGACAGATGGGAAGGAGGAGGGAAGCAATTCAGATTCACACCCTTCCCAGGTCTTTAAAAGATGCAGGAAGAGGTCTGGTTAAGGAGGAGGCTTCAAAGTTATAAAGATATTGCCAACTGCATAATACTTAGTAAACAGGAAATAAGTCCCCATGATTCCATAACTAATTCACTCAGAAATAACTGCGAGTGTATTGTTTAGGATATTGAAGGCATCTGAATCTAGTATAGAACAGATCTCTATGCTGTGAAAAACCATAAACGCAGGAGGCACCATGAGCAGCACTTTATTTGAAGGCTCCTTGTGTTATGTCTTCACAGTTAGTTTTGTTCTTCCTTTGTCTCTGTTTTAAAAAGTAACCTAACTTTTCTTCTCTTCCTCAAAGTAATGCTGCTTTATCAAAAGTTGCTATAATCAAGCCCTCAGGGCAAACACTAATCCCTGTGCTCTGATTTTAAACATCTTTATTACTCTCAGAACCCCACCCTTTCTCTTCTGTATTCCAGTCATGGTGTGATGGCTTCAATTAGCCTTTCTGTTGAAAGACCACAGGCTCCACAGAAACTACAAAGCTATTTCAAGGGAAGTGTATAGGACCAAGCACACAAAGAAAATTTTAAATTCTCCTCAGACACTCTCAAAAGCATTACAGATCGGTCATTCTCTTTCCAGGACTCCAGCTTCACAAACCTGACCTTTTCACGGTTACAGTTTCAGAAGAAAAATCCATGATTTAAAATAACATTCTATCTTCTTAGTTGAGCTCTGACTCAGGAAGTCTATCCTATTAATATGTGTATTAAAGAGGACCAGAAAATTAAAACCCTAAGCTAATCCGTCACGGAGGACTTTAGTGATACTAACAAATACAAAATGTTTTTGAGATATTGTAATCCAGGGGTAAGGAACCTTTTTTCTGCCAAGGGCCACTTGGATATTTATAACATCATTATCAACTTAAAAATTAGCTATGAAAAAAGCTCCTAGATTTATTGAATTTCGAATCCTGCCTGCCATTGCCTTGGCAGGGCCCGACCAAATGATTTCATGGGCCACATACGGCCCTCGGCCTGGACGTTCCCCACCCATTGTAAGCAAAAGCTAAGCATGAACACACACACATACATACACACAGGCCATGGAGCTTCCTTATATTCGAATGTATATGTGTGAGAGTGCATTTGCTGTTTTGAATAGCTGTAAACACTGTCCTTGGCAATGAAGCAGAGTTAGACAATTCTTCTAAAATGGAAAATGTGAAATGAATTATTTAAAAGGAGTAATAAAACTAAGTAAAACTCTTACTCTGAGAGATTAAGATGTATCAGTATGCTAATCTGGTACCTTTGTTATCCCACTGTAAACAAGCTCCCCTGGAAAATCTGAAATTATTAACCAACTACTTATGTATCAAAAAGTTCAAGGGGAACACTGTGAAAATTTTATGACTCCTATTTCTTCTCAGGAGCTAAATAATGTCTCAAAGAAGTGGGAATTTTGGGAAAAGTGGCCTGCAAGAATACGAAGAATAACTAAGCAGATATTTCAGTAGTCTCCTAGTGTCAGGGACAGGACTGGAGGAGGGCCCGCCTAAGAGGAAGGTCTCTAGTAAATGCTGCAGGCCTTCAGCTGAGATCCTGGAAGGGCCTCACCCTCTAAGCAAGAAAAATTCAAATCTGAGTCAAAGGCCCCACTACTCCTTCTTCCTACCAGAGGAATAATGAATCTACTCAGGAGTAAACATCATCCAAAGCTTTATAGTTCTCACACACAAGATCCAGGATTCTATAAAAAACAACCAAGCATGAAGAAAACATGAGCAAGTAAATAAAAATCAAAAGATAAGAGACAAAAATATACTCATAGGTCATCAGGTACTACACTTTAAATAAAATAATAAAAAGAAGGGCAGATAGCAATGAAATAGAAAGCATGTAATAAATAAAATCAACAAGGCCAAATATCGATGTTGACTCTTTGAAAAACTAATAAAATTGACATAATATTGATTCAATGCAATACCAATCAAAATTCTCAAAGGTGTTTTTTATTCCTCCAAAACTTTCAAGCTGATTCTAAAATATGGAACTACAAAGGGCCAAGATAGTAAAAACAATTTTGAGGCAGAACAAAGATGTAGGCCCAACAATACAAGATAATAAGACATTATGAAGCCACCATAATTATAACAGTGTGGTACTGGTACAAAGATAGATAAGCAGATCAATGGAATAGAATGGTCTAGCAATGAAAACAGAATTTCAAAGAGATATATGCACTCCCATGTTTACTGCACTATTATTCACAATAGCCAAGATATGGAAACAACCTAAGTGCCACCAGGGGGTGAATGGATAAAAAAAATGGGTGTATAGACACAATTATTCAGCCTGAAAGGAGGCTCACCTGCCATTTGAGACAACATGGAAGGACCTTGAGCACATTATGCTAAGTGGGATAAGTCAGGCAGAGAGTGACAAATACTGTATGATATCACCTGCATGTGGAATCTGAGAAAAAAGTCAAACTTGTGGAAAACCTTGTGTAAAACGGTGTTTACCAGGGAGTGGGGGTGGGGGTAGGGAGACTAAGACTGATATTCACTAAGGGCACATATCTGCAGTGAGTAGAAACGAACCCTAGAGAGCTGGTGCACAGTACAGTGAATGCAGACAGCAATACCGCATTACCATCATGAAACCTGCTTAATTTCCCCAACCAACAAAAGACAGGACAATTATGGAATGTGACAGAGGTGCTAAACATTGCTCTGACAGCAATCCTATTACAATGCATAAATGATCAAATTAATACGTTGCATACCTTAAATATACAGTGTTATGACAAGTATATTCAGTAAAAAGAAAAGAAAAACTCCAGACTAAGAAAAAAGAATGGCCCAGATACAAACCCACATGTACATGGATCTGACTTACGAAGAGGATGCTGCAGCAATACAGTAGGGGAAAGAATGGTTTAAAAATAACACTGGATCAATTCGAAATACATATGGGGGGAAAATGAACCTTGGCTTCTACCTCATCCAAAAGCCAACTGTAGATGGATCATAATCCCCAATGTAAAAAGCAAAAGAATAAAACGTCTAGATTACATCAGAGAATATTTTCATGACTTTGAGTTAGGCAAATACTTCTTAAACGGGACACAAAAACACTAACCATAAAAGAAATGATTAATAAAGTGGGCCTTGCTTTTTTAATAGCTTCTGCTCATCAAAAGATACCATTACCAGAGTGAAAACACAAGCCACAGAGAAAAATGCTCACCAAAAGGAACACTCTAAAAGTAAGCCACTAAGCGTGCTCCATCTCAGGTGTTCCTGAAACACCCCCAAACACAACAGAAAGCCAGGTGAGGTATTCACGTTAAGTCACGCTCCCTTCATAGCTCCAGTACTGAGAGACAGAGCCAATACCCGACATAGGAATTCCTATGCTATGTCTTAGGAACTTTTTTAAAACAACAGTTAGAATCATAGCAAATCGGAAGTAGAATAATCTTATCAGACCCCATGCTCTAAAATGAGGAGCAAATGCAAAAAGTGGTTTTCCCCCCAATCTTAGATCTTCTTAGGGGAAGAACCAAAGCCAGAACCAGATATTCTGATGCTCAGTCCTTTAAACTACACCAACCTGTCCCCCAACAGAAAACAGATTTTACATCACATGTAAATTAGAAAAGTGCTAAAGACACCTGGGATGGTAGCATATTTTCTTTTCTTTCAAGGACACTACTTTAAAACATGTTATTGAAAGACAGGAGGGAGGGAGGGAGGGAGGGAGGGAGGGAGGGAGGGAGGGAGGGAGGGAGGGAGGGAGGGAGGGAGGGAGGGAGGGAGGGAGGGAGGGAGGAGGGAGGGGAGCCCAAACCTTTACATTTTCAGAATCCTATGAATTCTACTATTATACTTTCAGTTCAACTCCACACATAAACTTATGACAACATAAGAATTTTAGAACCATTTGATTTCCTCCCACTGTGAAAATGACATTAAAAGGCAAAAGCTGAAATTGACAGGGCCATTAAAATGTGACAGCAGGTTTTTTTTAATAGTATTCCCTCTAACCTGACAGTTCAGGTCATTTCTCATCTCACCAGACCCACAGAAAACTTCAGCTACAAAGTGAGACTCCTGTATCCTTGAAACCAGAACTGGTTTCAACACTCATTGTAATTGAAATTTTCCTAATTTCTGTCTCAATTTAAGACCAGAGCATACTGTATTTCTACTATAGGCCCCACAGGTGAGGAGTTGTCAGAAATAAATGAGGTAGTAAGTATGAAAGTACTCTGTGTGAAATTATTATAAGGCACATCGAAGGCACTATATTTAAAAAAGGTCTATATGAGTGTTGCTGATGTGAGTACGAGGCATTGCTCTCGGTGATAAATCATTAGATGCTAATCCTTTACAAACAGGAGCAAGACATGGACGTCTAGTCTCACTGCTTCATTTTAACACTATAATAGAGGTTCTGGCCAGTGTGGTAAGACAAGAAAAAGAATAAGAAGAAAAAGAATAGAACAAAAATTGGTAAGAAAAACTGTCATTATTTACAGATTATATAACAAAGTAGCTGATTTAAGATCAAGGCATTATTAATGTTTACTCAGATCTGTGCAAGGTATCCAGAATGGAAACTCAGAGGTATACTGCTGAGCCTGTGAGGTATGATGTTGGATATTATTCTAGAAATTAAAATGAAAGGACAGGTAGATCCCACTTAGTGGCCTTAAAGTCACACACAGCAGCTTTTGGGATATGGGGTGGTCATAAAATGAAGGACTTCAGTTCAAATTGAATATAAAAGCAGAGGAAAGAAGATGCACAAACCTGAAAATAACACTCAGCCCTAAATCACTCCTAAGTGTGCTGTACAATCTGTGAGTTATCACCACCACCCGAGTTTCCCTGTATGACACCTGACTACCAAATCCTAGTAGATCAAGAGAAGGAGATACTGTGTCAGTTACAAACCAGGTGGTCCACATGGTAGGACCCCAGTGAATTTTGCTTTCTAAAACATTTTCTGATATATTCACTTCTGCTCTCCTCCATTATCAAAGACTGTTGTAAACTTATGTTTAGGTAATTCATATTTTAGTACAATATTACAAGCCTTAGCAATTTATATCTGCTATCTTGAATTTTGAAATTTTAATATGATTCTTTTGTTCTCTGCAATTTTCACAAAATTTAGTGCAATTTATTCAGCAATTAAGGTATCTTAGAGATACATTTTTATAATATTCTTTACTTAGAGTTTAAAATTGTCTAATTGCCATGGACAGACAATAGTGCAGTGAAGGCCTGGGGAGAGGGCAGGAGTGGAGTGTAAGGGGTCAGTGGGCGGGGGGAAAGGGACATCTGTAATACTTTCAACAATAAAGAAAATTTTTTAAAAAAACTGTCCAATTGTGTTGCAAAATATACACTGACAATCTAAAATGGCTACACAAGCTGTGTGAATTACTAATGAATAATTTCTAATGAATTCACAGTTGGATTATTAGCCTGCTATACCACAGCAAGGAGTAGCAAGCACTTAAAAGTACCAACTGTTTAACTTTTATCTCTGTGTTTAGTAATGTTTCAGATATTTCCCTCTAAATATTACATAATGACACAAATACTGTTTTTACTACAATAGAGCAAAACTAAGTCAGAGGCTGCAAGCACAAGGAACCATCTGTTTAGTTATGTGAAAAAAGTATCAAGCATCAATTAGAGAAAAATTGAGGAAAAAGTCACTGATTGGCTGAAAACATACTCAACACTAGGCGGAAAATGTTACATATCCTGTAAGCCAGACCCTTCTAAATACACTTAGAAACTACATAAATTTTGATATCTTCCTTACATAAACCAGAAGCTAATTAGCCTGTAGAATTTCAAAACAGGTAGAAAATTTTTTTAATAATTACTTTTTCCTGTTACAAGCATATAATGAATATATTATACATTTTTCGTAGTGCAATGGTTTTGGCATTTTTAAAACTAGATGATGTATCACTTTCTAGACATCAGTACAATTCTCAGATTTTGAGTTATTTATGCATTTCTAGCTCTGAATGACACATCCATATAAAAATAGATCCCTGATCAGTGTATATATTTATAATCCTCCAAAATGGTGCCATCAGGAGACAAGAAAAGACAATATAGACAAAAGGAGACAGGAGTAGGCAGAGGGCTAACCCACAAACATGCAAGCTGGACTTGACTGAAAGCTGAGCCCTTTGCACAATCAAACATCAACCCTACTTGGTTAGCATATGCAGGCAAGTGCTTTTATAAGTGCCATTTAAAAAAACAGTAAATGTAAAATGACATCGATGTGTGAGTATACTTCTGATTACCTACCTACTGGCTCATCTTTGATACTCAAAAGGCTAAATTTCATTATTCAAGAACTGATTATCTAACTTATAAATCAGTCATGGTGTTTGCTTTTTCTCCATATTTTAACAAGATTTTTGTGTAGTTCACTGTTCATTAACAATTCTACTGGAATGGTAGGTGAGGACAGTGTTGAGTATACCCACCACACTTTGTAGGGCAACTTAAATGTGAGGAAAAGGGCAAACTTTGTTTAATGATTTCGTAGTTTTGGTTCTTCGGCCTTGATTAGCACTGACAATGTGAGTTAACTTCACGTAATGATTTAAAAAGTCATTCTGCATTTCTGACATAACTAGAGAAGTGAATAATCTGATGAGTATGCTCTGCTTACAGAGACAGAATCTTCTGTACCCAAGCAGAGCATGTTTACTGAATGTCAGTAAATAGTTTTCTTCCAGGCCTACTACCAATGAGGGAGAAGAAAGATTTCAAAATGGGACATACAAACTGCACAAAGATGTATGATGTGACAACACAGAGTCTATCAACAACAGGTGCCATACTGCTTCTTAATCCTGCTTATTGTAAAAAAATTGAGACAACTGCCACATTCTCTTGTCAGAAGGGCAAAGTCCTAGGGACTCCTCTGAGCCTTTACTGCAGAGGCCTGAAGAGGACCTTCTGTTCCCTTCTGTTAGCAGCAGAGCCAGGCTGAGGCCATACTGTGCCTCCTCCTCACAAGGTGGCACTGAACACGCAGCCAAGAAGTCACCTTCAGGACCAAGCACTGATCTGGCAGTTTCCATGTAAAGCAGAGAACATGACACAGTGCACATAAGAAATGAAGACAGAAAGAAATCTCAAACTCTTTAAGATGGGTTCCTGAAATAAAGCCCTGTAAAATCAGTTAGGAAAGCGGAGGCCGAGAGCCCTACCTTGCAGATCTTGTAAAGAGATTCCTGGCCGTCTCCTCCAGTGTCCTTAAAGTAATCGTGTGCAGGGAATGTACGGTGAATGTCTCGAGTGATAACACTCTCCTGGGCAGAGTCCTAAAAGAAAAATTTGAAATTTCTTTTTAATTATGAAAACTAACATATATACATGGGAAAGAAAATTCAAACAGCACATAAAAAGTATGCCCCCACCCCTAATGCCTTCCATCCCAGAACCATAGTCTCGCTCATTCACCAGAGGTAAATACTCCCAATAGTTTCTTTGTATTTCATCCATCCTTCTCTAGATGTGTGAATGTATATTTACCTAAAGAGAGAAGAGGGAGGAAGTTGTACACACACATATCCATCCTTTGCTTTCTGAAGCACAAATAGAATCCAACTATCTGCTCCTTTCATGCAACAGGATAACTTACAGAATATTCCTTATCAGAGCATGCAAATGTATTTTGTTCTAAGATCATCTACTTAAAAGAATGAGGTGCATCTGGATATGGATATATCATTATTTATTTGTTTGTTTTATTGAATTTTTTAGAGACAGAGAAAAGGGTGAGAGAGATAACATCAATGTAAGAGAGAAACATTGATTGGTTCCCTCCCATTAGCACCCTGAACGGAGTTCGAACCCACAACCTGGGCGTGTGCCCTGACCAGGAATCGAACCCACAACTTTTTCTCCAACCAAATGAGCCATACTGGCTAGGGCTATCATAATTTATTTACTATTTTCCCAATAATGATTTCTTTGCATTTTTTATTTATATGACAAATTTCACTAGGAACATTTTTATCCATATAAGTTCAAGAGCAGGTTCCTAGAGGTGGAATTGCCAGGTCAAGGCTATCTGCATTTCCATTTTTTACAAAGGTGCTTTCCCCTCCAGAGTTGTACCAATATATACAAAGAGTAGGAAGAGTGCTGCCCCCCCAATACCACATGGTATCTACCTTTGTAATTTTGGACAATCTATTAACTGAAAACTCCAACCACAGTAATTTAAAAAGGTAAAATATTATCAATATTTCCTGAGAGGTTAATTCCCCAACTTACTCCAGAAAATAAAAAAACAAACAAAACTACTATATTAAGATGACAAATGCTTTTTAAAAGATATATCTAGAGATTTTTTTTTTCCAGAGTTAGGGTTCAAAAGCTCCAAATTGAGTAAAAGTCTAAGCCTTATAAAAAATGATTAATGATTCACTTGATTTTATTTCATTTCTGTAAAGATTGTTAGTTTTACCTGTTTAAATGTCAAGAAAATGGGATGGGACTACATCTAGCAACCCCAATGATGGAAATATTTTGCATAATTTAAGGGTACATCAATGACTAGAGCAAATTAAAAGTATTTGTTTAATGTCTTGCTTCCATAAAGATTTGAACAAATTCCCTCTTTCAGCTAAAATCCAGAAAGGAAAAAAGTGTTTAATATATGAGTTACTTTAATGAATGCTATTTCCCTTCGCTCTCTAGCTGAGAAGTGCATAAAGGAAGTAGTTGCTTGGCTCCCAGTGAAGCCAATGCCTTGTCTTACTGACTTTTTCATTTCAGCTGCTATTTCATGCTGGGTGGTAATTAGATCTTATATCACGTAGAGAAAGGACACAAACTGAAAAGTTCCACATTTGCTAGCAAACACCAAATGTATTGCAAATCAGTCCAGAGAAAATTCTGATGGCTTACAGGAATGGAATGCTAGAGGTGAATAAAAATGAACCTTAAAAAACATAGCATGACTTAAGTAAAGCACACATAGAAAGTTAATATTTATCAAGGTAAATGTAGTTGCTAAGGATAAAGGATATTTTGGGGTGAGCTGGGTATTGAACAAGGTGAATATAAAGACAACGTATAAAGAGATACACTATGAAATGCATGTTTTATTTGGTCTAGTCTGAAGAAGAGGAGGGGGTTTGGTACCAGGCAGAGGAAAGTTTTCACCGCCCAGGTGTCCTCCAAGAGAAGCCTTCTCTTTCCACACAGTAATAGTTTCCACGTACAGAATATTTGAAAAGATGACCAATGAAAATGTTATCACTGCTGTTGCTGGAAATGTTATCACTGCCGCTGCTGGACTATTTCAAAGGAAAACATATGCTGAGCATGTAACGCTTTTTGCAGCTTTCAAGATGAGAAATCATTGAACTATATTCCCTAGAAACTGCCTACTCATTTGGCATCATGCTAAGTTTAAATGGTACCAACAGTCTGATTAAGTGAAAGGGAAATTGATCAACAATTTCAAGAAAGTAACTTTGCATAATACTGAGTAGTTTTTTTCTATGCATATGTGAATCTTCCTTGTTTTTTTTTTAAATGGCAAAAATCAAATGAAATTAAAAATCATAAATTTTTCCTTAATAAACTTTCCCCTCCTAGGTTTACTTTTAAATGCTTTCTCCACATGTGTGCTCGTCTAGAGTTTTCTTCCCACATATTGATCTCAGTTTCAAAGGGAATAATTTCTGGAACTTCACTTTATAGACTAAATAACTATTTTGTTACATTGTTCACTGAAAGTGAAGGTCAAGAGATACAGTAGACCCTTATAAATAGGCTAATATGAATGAAATTGTGTACTAGACTAGAAAAAAATAATCATAATTTTTAAGTGAAAGCTAAAGTTAACCACCTCCCAATTACCCATACTGTTGAGAGCAGGAACAGTATGTATCTCAGGAATCCACACCTAATCCCCCAAAGTTCATTCACTCCCTCACCCATTCAGCAAATATTAGAGTCCGGGAGTCACCAAGCCTGACTGCCAAAGGAGGGTAAAGCAACTGCTCTTTCAATATTCATTACTTTCTTTTTAGTCTGATTCCAATGATATTTTTCCATTTTTACAAGAAGTAAAATGGAGAGAGAGGCCAAAAAAGAGGCCAAAAAATCATCATCTAATACATGGAGTTAAAAGGTCTCATGTGAAAATCTCTTTTAAACTGATATGAGGTCATTTTCCTAGAGGGTCCCCATAAGCAGAGTCTCCTTAAGCCCTGCCAACCATCTTCAGAATGAGAAGAGGGAAGTCACTCCTCCTTCGTGGACAGCTGCTTCCCCAATATCCAGAGACTGACAACTTGACCCAACATTTACTCTCCAGTAGACGCACCTCGCTTTCCGATCCTCAGGTCATGACGGTGGTGTACTGGATTTGAGCCAAATGAGCTCATTGGTTCTATTTCTGGCTGCTCCTACAGAATCTCAGATAACTTATTTAATCTCACTAAACATCAGTTTCCTCATCCAAAAAATGGAACAACACCAAATTGATGTCGTTTAGAATAAAATAATGTGTACAGTGCTTAGCACACTGCCTAGTATAAACTGAGTAGTAGTGAAAGAAATAAATGAAAATAATAATTATTATTCCCCTTTTCCTTAAGAATCACATTTAACTGTTTAAATATTTTGGTGAACATACATTTTAGACATCCTTCTGTATCTGTACACTCTAAAATAATAAATAACTGTTCTTCTTTGGATATCGTCAACATTATGATTATGAAACCAATTCCCTTAGAGTTTTCAGCATGATCACATAATACATACATGCTCTGCTCTGAATTTCTTATCATGTATCCTTCGTGTCCTAAATTATCTGTTTCTATTAATCTATGAATAAAAGCAAAAGTGAACAATTACTTGAATAAAGTGATGTTTTTATCAACTGGCAGACACTCTGGCCCCAGTTTTGCGTATATCCATGCAATGAGGAAAGATGTCCCCAAGCTCAGGAGGATGAGAAGGACAGGGTAAAGTGGAAGCTAAATTTGCCAGAGATGCTACCACTTCAGGCATCATTACTTTAGAGTTTAACTTCAGAGGATCAGGCAAGGGACAAAGTCATAGTTATGGAGAGGACAAATGCCACTGTCACTACTGCATGCTTCCCTTCTGGGCCATCACCACCGAGAGTGTAACTGGTGGGCGAAGTCCTTGAGATCATCCTCTGTTCTGACTATGGAGGGTTAGGTTGGGCCACACAAAAAAGCTGACTCAGATCAGAAATTAAGAGTAATGGAGAGAGGTTTTAAAGTCTTAAAAGTTGAGTTTTATTCCCCCACCCCACATCCCTGACACTACCACCACATAAATTTCTATTTAGTTAACCTTTTAAGGATTTTCTTTAATTTCCAAACAACTAAATCACAATACTAAAAATCTTCAAAAGAGACATTGATCTCCAGCATAAAAAATTCCACGGT
The DNA here is from genome assembly GCF_964146895.1 of Miniopterus schreibersii. Taxonomy (NCBI): domain Eukaryota; kingdom Metazoa; phylum Chordata; class Mammalia; order Chiroptera; family Miniopteridae; genus Miniopterus; species Miniopterus schreibersii. Next base: position 17,172,431 of record NC_138119.1, on the reverse strand, counting down.
CCAATAGAGGACATAATTCAGCTTACTGAAGATCAACTCTAAGAGGCATGATGAGCAGCTCAATTAACTTTTGATCGTTGTAAGTGGGTTCAATTTACAACTGTTATCAAGAGTATTACATGAGCTGTTCTTCCAACATAATGTATATACCTATACCCTGACAGTCTGTAATCCTCTTAATTCCTACCCGAAGAGAATCATCACTTACATGCTTGTTGGGAGCAAGAAATGAACAGAGCATTCAAGTGTCATCAAGTATTAGGAAGACAGGTGTGGATGGCCATAACCTATTATTTTTTATGAAACCATTTCTGGGCTGTCAGCAGCGGGAAAGCTATTTTAGTGAGATGACTGTTTTCATGTGTGACCTTAGTGCCAGATGAAGTGCAGAAGTAATGCCTTGATAAATGAACACCTTGACTGGACCCTGATTTGTTACATTTCTACAATGATGACAGCATCTTTTTTATCAATCCCTATTGTCAAATCCAAAGAAGAACTGCATTTTCACTTTTCATCTACTACAAAATCATGCCATCTTGTCAGTGTCACTAAAAATGCCAATGCCACCACCTGTCTACCGCCTAGCCACCACCTGTCAGCAGATAAATGATTCAGAGCTTAAAACATTTGACCTTAGAACGTGCCTTCTACTCTCCCTCCACAGGGACCCTCCTTTAGTTCTGTGTTAGAGCTAGATCTAGGGTGAAACATCACAACTGGTCGGCCTGCATGTCCCTGAAAGCAGATGGGTTTGCAGTGGTGGGTCTGATTGATTTGCCTTGATGTCTGCCAAAAACCCAAAGAGGCAGAGATGAAAGGAGAAAATGTAAGAGTGTATCTCATTTCAAATGTGCTACTAAAATCAGGAGCTGGAAACAGGAACACAGAAAGGTTGGATAGCTGCCAGTCTTCCTTCCTTGAGTATGGGGGGGTGGGGTGTCCTTAGCATAAGTGGGGTAATATGGAAGCAACAAAAGAAGAGTGAACTATCTCATATTGTAAGTAAACTGCTCTGCAGACATTGCACACACATGCTCCCAAAAGCCTCAGAATCAAAGTGTGACACAAAGGTCAAAAACACAAGCCATATTCTGGCCTCACAGAGAGGGAAATCTCTCCAGGGAGAGGAGCGACAGTGAGACCTAGCACAGGCGAAAAGGAGGAGAGAGAGGGAAGTGTACTTACAAGACCAGTCAATACTCACGATGGATACTGTGATCCTGAGGGAAGTGCGGGGACTGGAGTGGGTCATGTTTGAATAGAACAAAGGATTCCTTTGGGACCTGGAGACTAAGAAGCATTGAAGCCCAGTCTGAATATCCCTGGGCTTCTACGGAATCTAGGTCAGAGCTAGAGATGACTCTCTATGATGAATATCTGGGGTTACTTTTAGACTCCAAATACACCTCCCAAATGCATCTATGGCCATATTTGGACATGACCTCCTTCCCAGGGTTGCTGATCACTCATTGTCCCAAAATAAAGGTTCAATTGGGACACTTGACAGTCTTGGAAATTCCTATCAACGAACAGTGCAACTCCTGTTAGAATGAGCACAATAATTGTACTCCACGCTGTTACTTTTCAAAGTGAGATGCATTTCTAACTTTGCTTTAATTATGATTTTTATCAAAACAGACCTTTAAACCCTTTTGAAATAAACATTTTACGAGCTCCATATTTACTACCCAATTGTGTAAAAAAACACACACACACACATAAAAACATTCATGTGTCCACAAAACTTTAAAGAATGCCTCTGATAACCAGCATTTTAAAAACATGCCTATTTTTACTTCATCATTACATTTCATAATTTTATTAACTTTGACCATGTATACACCTCACTATTGTTTTTACAAGTTGAATAATTTTTAATAATTTTAGAAAGTATTCTACCACTCCAGTCACTTTAGATGTTCTCTGAAATTCTTTGAGCTCAATTATATTTTCTTGAATTAAATGACATAAGAAATTAGTTTGCTGTATAGTACAAATTCATTCATGTATTCAACAAATACTTTTCTGAGTACCTAGTAAGAATCAGGCTCTATTTTAGGTGCAGAAGATATAATTGTTAGCAAGACAATGTCCTTTCCTTATGGAGCTTATATTCCAGTAGTAGGGAAAAAGATATTAAAAAAACAAGTATGTAATATTGGTTACTGAAAAGTAGAATGAAAAAAATAAAACAAAGTAAAGGGATAGTAAGGAGAGGTCTGATATTTTAGGTATGGTGGTTTTGCCTCTCTGGGTGAGGGTTCAAATATTTAGACAAAAAGCATTATAGGAGAGGGCTGGAGGGGAGGGGGAGGGACATGAGAGAGGGAGAGAGAAATATCAATCGATTACCTCCTGTACGTGCCTGACTAGGGATCAAACCCGCAACCCAGGTATGTGCCCTGACCAGGAATTGAACCCACCACCTTTTGGTATACGGGATGACGTTCCAACCAAATGAGCCACCCAGCAGGGCTATACGTATATTTAAAAATTCATTTTTGTTCCTCTGAAATTTAAATTTAAGTGGGCATCCTATATTTTTATTTGCTAAATCTGGAGCCCTTGCCCAGATTACTAATATCACAGTATTGGGGAAAGCTATTCCTTGAGTACTCTTCATACATCATTTTCTTCTTCAGTTGCTATTAAATACTTTGGTCTGAAAGGCACCATTTTTAATTTAAATTAGTCACATCTAATTTCTCAAGCAAGATGCACTAAATTTACTCAATAAAAATGAGCAAATATTAAAATCCACAGATACTACTATGAATAGAATCAGAAAGATCTGTTCTAAACTAAAAAAAAATGGAGAGGAAAGCAAGGACATCTAGGTAACATGGACAGACACATTATTAAGTGAGAGTGCCAAGCCTGCGAGGCACAGAAAAATGGAACTGATGACCTAGAAAATAAGATCACATGAAGATATAGCAGACTGGTCTGAGGTCCCTGAGACATGAAGGCAGGGAACAGACAGAGATTCTTCCTAGTGAATAAACGAGAAAGATGCTGAGAATGTTTACTTAGTTAGCACGGTCTCTCCTCTGTTCAAATTCCAAATAAAGATCAATTAACACATGAAAACTTTTCTGGTCACAGGAAAAGTGGCTTCAATATTAGCATAATGACATTAACCTATACCTGAGATTTTAGTCCTGTACCATGTCTCAGGACCTAAGGCTTCAAAAGGACCATTTATTGCTCTGGTAGTTACACTGCAAGATATAAAGAATTATCAGGACACAGCTTCAAAGAAATGGTGGATGTGGTCTCCTGGGGACGAGCAACATTTGTATATAACTGCCAATTCAGGTAAAAGAAAAGTTCATGAGCTGTATATTTTAAACACATTTTTAATTAAAATTTAAAGTAAATAAATGCACCTATAGTTAAATATTCTCAGTTATTTTTCTGAAGGGTTTTTAAATGTTCATTGAAATTTCATTAAGTAACTAGCAGGCACTGCAGTATCTGATTATAATGCGCCACTTTTTAATAAACTGTCAGTCTTCCGTTGATTACATTGTAGATTAATTGAAAAATATGATTTTTTTTCTCGTACTGTACTCTTTAAAACAGAATTTTCCATTGAAAACAATTTTTAAAAGATGAAGGGATTAAGAAGTACAAATTGGTAGTTACAGAACAGTCATGGGGATGTAAAGTACAGCATAGGAAATATAGTCAATAATATTCTAATAACTATCTATGGTGTCAGATGCACATGAGATATATAATATTGTATGCCAACTGTAACTGAGAAATAAAAAATAATTTAAAAGAAAAAGAACAGAAAATTTCAATTGAAAAAAATTTAGACAGAAACTTCTTTAATACATACACACGCGCACATGAGCGCACACACACAGCAGTCTACTTCCTTTGAAATAATTTTCATCAGCTGCTTTCATCTTTTCAGCAGCAAGCAACTACCCACAGCAGGAGCTTAGCCCCCACCGCTCAGGGATTCACAGCCTGTCATCCCATCCCTTGGCCTGGACTCCCCAAGGGTTTAGTGGTCACACAGACTGACTAGGCAAGCCAGGGGCACTGAAAAACAAGCAGCACAATAATTTTGGGAAAATTTGATATTTCAGTCAAAACCACTGACATATTCCTAATGGGAAAAACCTAAAACTTACTTCATGGAATATCTTTAGCAAATCTGTTGCTTCTGGGCCCCACCAGTCTGGTGTCCCCATCCCATCCAATAAGACTATCTGTCCTCACCTCCAAGTGGTCAAACCTGCCAATTTTCTTCTACGTGCCCTACCCGTCCAGTAACCCACGAAATACTCCTTTCAGGCAGGGGTAAGGAGGCAAACAGGATCAGAAGAAAAGACTGGACAAATTTAGCCCTCTTTGAGGTATTAGATAATGGGCCATAATTCAAAGGTAGGCTGGGTGAGGTGGCTGTCATATTGGTCTAGAATCAATGTTGTCCAAAAAGTATATATAATGCAAGCCACAAAAGCAAGCCACATTTATAATTTAAAATTTTCATGTAGCCACATTTAAAAAAGTAGGGGAAGTTAATTTTAGAAACATATTTTATTTAACCCAATAAATCTGAAATATTATCATCTCAACATGTAATAAATATTAAAAATTAACAATAAAATATTTCACATTCTCTTTTTCATATTAAGTTTTTTAAAATCACTTTTTATTTTTCAATTACCATTGACATACAATATTATATTAGTTACCGGTGTACACCTCAGTGATTAGACATTTTTTAACTTACTAAGTGATCATCCCAGTAACATATAAAGAGCTTCCTAGACAAGGAAAAGCTAAAGGAGCTCATCACCACCAAACCAGTACTACATGAAATGTTGAAGGCTCTTCTTTAAGAACAGGGAAAAAAAAGATCAAAAATATAAACAGTAAATACCTATTGATCAAGACTTAAATCTAAACAACAAAATAAATGAACAAGTGGAACAGAAAGACACTCATACCAAGTTTTTGAAATCTGGTATGAAATGTTTTACACTTTCCTCACATGTCAGTTCTGATCTGCCACATTTCAAGAGCCTGACAGCACAGGTGGCTAGTGGCTACCATACTAGACAGTGCAGAAACAGATTTTAACTCCAAAGCCACACTTTAGTCCCCCCATCACAAACTTTTCTCTTGGTAGGGGATAGAAAAAAACATCTCTTGAGTGGGAGAGTGAAAACAGGGAGGAGGTGAGAAGGAGGGAAACAAAATTCTCAAAACCAGCCTCCGACTGTGTAAATTGTGTTCAGCTCTGGCCCTAAGACCATACATTACACAGAACCACCACCGATGCTTCTGTCTCATCCACCAGTCCTCTGAGATGCCAACGTTTCCTACAAAGTGGCTAAACCCATTGCCAGGAATGATATTTCTTAGCCATGCTTCCATGTGGGATATAATTGACAAGGATTTAGGCTACCACCCTGGGCTAAGAGACAAACACCAGGAAAAAGCACAAGCTGGGATGTGGTCTTCAAAGTCTTTTCTCTAGACTTTGGCTTCAAAGTGCTTCATAGAAGATTGTGCAATCTCAGAGATAACGTCTGCTCCTGGAACTGCCAAAAATTATGGAAGCAAATCTTAATTAACCCTGTATTGTGAGAGTGCTGCCTGAGTTCTCTAAGCAGTGAGAATGCTCGCAGGCTAGATTAACAAAATCCAATTTGGGGCTTTTGCTTTTTTCCAGGTCTCTCAATCTCCGTTGGGCACAATAAAGGAGGACATTAAAAAAATCCTTCACAGTGGTATACCCTTTTCAGAGAGCATATGGCAGGGAAAAAATTGGGCTTTAAAGCTACCTACAAACTAGATAATCTTGGACAGGTTACTTCACGTCTCTGAGCTTTGATTTCCTAATTCTCCCTACTCTCCCACCAAAATGGTGATGCTAATTCTAATTTTCAAAATTACATTAACATAAGATATTACGTATGCCAACTGAAAGACAGTAAGCATGTAATTCATGGTGGATAGTATTAAGCCTGGGATTATTTGGGGTTTTTTTAGCACAAGAGCACTTGGAAGTTGGGCAACTCTTGCTGCCTTCTGGTGGTACCAGGCAGCCAGATCCTACTCAGAACTTCTAACACAGAGTCATGGTGAACAGACTGGGGTAGCAAATACATTACCATCCTTGGAGCTTCTCTGTGGGAACTTTATATCTCCATTACTGAATGATTATGACCTAATATTCACTGTAGTGGACCATAATCAAAATAAAAAAGAACAAAGAACTAGTAAATCCCATGGAGCACCTCACAGAATCATTTCTGAAAACATTTGCTTCTGACAGGCAAAACAAAGATGCATGTATAGGGAGGGTCAAAAAGATTGAACACCACTGAGGGTAGAATTTACTAGAACATACTAGAATTTCAAGGAGCCCTGAAACTTCTCATTTCCTAGGAGACACAGATAAGCAGGAAAGAAGAAAGCATCTGACTCATTTGCAAAGGAATTTTTAGGGCAACAGGGAGATAGAACTGTCAAAGATGGGCTCTAAAATATGGATATGGAACAGGGACACAATGATCCAAACTCTGATCAATAGGCCTGTGCTAAATCTGACTACCCTCAACAACTACAGTGAAAAGTATATCTGGTGAGCTAGATGATACGAAATCTTCATAAGGTAAGATACAGTCACTTTGTAAATGGCATTTCTTTTTAAAAGTACTTGGGAAATATAAGAGGTAAGGCTGTGGTAAAAGGAATTTTCTGGACTTTATAAAGGGAATTTGATGTAAATCTTTTTGTGTGTGTATGAAATTGGAAATTTACATAATTTGAGAATCCTAATGTGTAAAATATGAATGCTATAGTTTGCATTGCTATCTTGGGTTATAAAAAGAAAAACCAACCTTAATTAAAGCACATGCAATTTTTTAAAAATGAAGTACCATGGATTGGAAATGCTTAAAGAATAAAGTTCTAGCATTAAGACAGAAGAGAATTAGAGAAAAAAGTTTGTCTATTATAAAGCTAACTCCATTCCATCTTTAAAGAAACCCTCCTTTAAATTCTACCCTCAGCACTCTACCGAAGCTGCTCATTAGGGTTACACTGACCTCTGAATTGTCAAGCACAAAGGATATTTTTCAGTGCTCATATTGTGTGAAGAGGACAGCGTCTGAGAGAGCTCACTGTACCTTCCTTTTTTTCTTCTTAATAGAACTTTTAAGATCTATTCTCTTAGCAACTATCAAATATGAGCATACCCTGGAGATATTGCGGGTTCATTCTAGACCACCACAACAAAGTGAATTGTAACCGTTTCGCTGGTAGAGGGTATTGCCTTCAGTTTGTAAAAGAACACAACATCTATGAAGCACAATAAAGCAGGCACTAAAGCAAGGTGTGCCTGTACACAACGCAGTATCATTAACTATAGTCACCATGCCGTACTTTACATCCCCAGGACTTAACTCTTTTATAACCTATTCCTTCTTTCTTGAACCTCTTACCCCATGGCTCCCAAAGACCTCTCCCCACTTTGCAGCTCCTCAGTCTCTCTGGCCAGCTACTCTTTTTCTGTATAATTCTTATATATTCTTGGCCCATTTTCTTCTTAACCAACACTCTCCTTGTACATACAAGGACTCAAATCTAAGCCATTTACTAATGATTCTCAAATTTTGTTTCCAGGTTCAGACCTACATTTTCAGTTGCCTACTGAGCATCTCTACCTGGTTGCCTCAGAGGCACCTCAAACTCAATGCTAAAAAACAAACTCATCGCCTTTTTCCTAAAGTCTTATTTCCCTACCAAATCCCCAACCCATTGTGAATGGTACCACCCCCAGCCAGAAAACTGGGTGTCACTACATATGCATCCTCTTATCTGACTGTTGTTATCAAAACTAATTACAAAGCACTACTGGTTCTATCTCATTACTGACCCTCAAATCCATCATTGTTTCTCCATTTCCATTTTCCTACCTTATTTCAGTATCTGAGCTTCCTCTTCCTAGAATATTATAAACTTTTTCTTTCTAAAATAGATTTATTGAGATATAACTGACAAAAAAATCACCATTTAAAAGACACAATTCAGTGGTTTTTAGCATATTTACAGAGTTGTGCAATCATCACTATAGTCTAAGTTTAGACATTTTATAACCTAAAACTAAGCCTCACATCCTTTACTTATCAACCCCCATCATCCCCATTCCTAGGAAACTTCTACTTTATGTGTCTATAAATTTGATATAAACATAATCATACAACATGCAGTCTTTTGTGACTGGTTCCTTTTACTTAGCATAATATTTTCAAGGTTCACCCATGTTGAAGCATGTACCAGTACTCCCTTTTCATTCATTCCTTTTTATTGCTGAATAATATTCCATTGTATGCATATACTACAATTTATTTATCCATTCATCACTTTATAGGCATCTGGGTTGTTTCCACTTTTAGACTATTACGAATAATGCTGCTAGTTTTTACATGAACATATTTTAATTCTCTTGGGTCTATACCTAGGAGTGGAATTGCTAGATTATATGGTAATTCTCTGTCTAATCTTCTGAGAAACTGACAGTTTTTCCAAAGTAGCTGTGGCATTTATACATTCCCACCAGCCAGGTACATGGGCTCCGATGCTTGCCGACACGTAACTGAGTATAGCCATCCTAATGAGTATGAAATGGTATCTCATTGTGGTTTTGATTTGCATTTCTCTGGTAGCTAATGAGGTTGGGCATCTTTTCATGTGCTAGTTGGCCAGTGGTATACCTTCTTTGGAGAAATATCTATTAAAATCCTTTGCTCATCTTTCAGTTGGATTATTTGTCTTTTTATGGTAGAGTTGTAAGAGTTCTTTATATATAATATAGAACAGACTCATTGGCTATTCATGAAAAAAAAAATGCTTCCTTACACAAATTGCCTCCATATATGACCTTTGTGTGGGAGAAAATAAAATGGTACTTCAAAAGTCATATTGTAAGTAATGAAACAGCCTATGTTTCGTGTACTTATTTCTTTTTTGTTTTTAAAATGTATTTAATTTAAATTTTATTTTTCAATTACTCTTTACATTTAATATTATTTTGTCTTATACTTACTTCTGATGTTTATAAACAAATTTCCTTGTTTTACATTGTAATTTTTAAAAATAAGTACAGTGAACAAAAGAACATATTTAAAAAGGCAAGTATGAACAATGGTTTTCTTTTCTTTTTCATTTTATGATTATATTTCAACATATAAGACTTGTGTTCTAATTATTTAAACTGTTACCAGCTAGACAATGTTTTTATCAGCATTTAACCAAGTGCTGTTGATTTAAAGAAGAGAAGCACAATGTGATTGGTTAATTAAGATTTCAAAGAACCTGATGCTCCCTAGAGGGGAGGCTAATTTCTCATTTATAACTCCAGCTCTGAGAAATGGTCCTAATAAAATTCATAGTTAAGTAGGCCTTCAAATGCATACCAGTCATTAACATTTGGGATGCCTGCTGCTAGCGAAACATTAATATTTGATGCTACAGCATTTTCATTTTATCAGACTATTTTGCATAAATCTGTTTCAGGGTCTTAGGAAATAGCTTCATTTATGTATTAAACAGATTAAGCTCAGGTTGTAATGGTTGGTTTTAAAGTTACTTCAAAATAGTTTATAGCCACTAGGAAGCTATATATTTTTATTAGATTATTGACTGTGTTCCCTCCAATAAATGTGGGATGATATACTATTTTTAGGACAAAAACAACTTATTGTAGGGTCCTTTGAAAAGGAGGGGAGAAAAAGAGAAAAAAGATCCAGAAAGAGAGCAAGGGAGAAGAGAGCAAAAGGCAGGAAATAACCTGCTTTACCTTGTTACTGTTTTCCAGTTTATCACTCACTTGGTATCTATCACTACCTCATCTGATGCTCACAGCAAGGCCATGAGGTACACAGATAATTACTATTGTACATTGGAGATAGAGAAGCAAACACTCCAGGTGAGTTAAATTGCAGCTCAGTCACATGGCTAGAAAATGGGAGAGCAAGACTCGAATCCAGGTCTTGTGATAAAACAATGTGTGCATTTATTCATCATGTTTGAGCTATATCTTAAATCTCCAAAAGTATAAGGGTGTAGGGGACAGATAATGGGACCGACGGGAAGAGAAGGGAAAGGAAACGGAGAGACGGGAAGGGAAGGAGCAGGAAGAAATAATCCCAGACTCAAGGGCCTGCATGAATAAAGGCAGGAAAGCAGGAAACTTTAGTGGCCGCCTTCCTTCCTTAGACCACTATCTCTTTGAGGACAGGGAATGCATCTTTGTTCACCATTTCAATCACAGTTCCCAGTAAAGAGCAGCATAAATTCTGGCTGCACAAATGAATAAGAGAAAAAAACCCAGAAACTAAAGAGAAAGGTGATAAGGACATCAAAAGAGAAGAAAGTGCCAAGAAAGAGAACAGTATAAAACATCACAGGAGCCCTGGCCAGGTGGCTCAGCTGGTTAGAGCGTCTTCCCGATGCTCCAAGGCTGCGGGTTCGCGAGCCAGTCAGGGCACGTACAAGAACCAAGCAATGACTACATCAGTAAGTGGAGCATCAAATTGATCTCTCTCTTCCTCTCTCTCTCTCAAATCAATTAATCAATTTTTAAGAAGTCACAGATACATCTAATACTTGGATAAAACAAGGAGATTGATGCTGACTCTGAAGGAGGGGAGGGGTCGTTTCTACTGGAGTGAGGGAGGGAAGATCTCTATCTTTCCCCGGCCAAAGAATGAAAAACTAGTCCTGAGACCTAAGAACACTATTACTCCCGTTAAGAACAAGAGCAATATGAGCCTTCATACAAGGAGCAATTAAAAATGAAAAAGACATTAAAAAAAATTTTTTAATTGATTTTAGAGAGGAAGATGGGGGAGGGATACACCAATGTGAGAGAGAAACATTGATTGGCTGCCTCCTGCATGGGACAGGAAGTATGGAAACTATAAAGGGTGATGCTCTCTAACAAACCTAGTCACCACCTTTTTTTTTATACATCAGTATCTACTAAAGTCAGTTAATTAGGGTGATGCCATGAGAAAGTGATTTGAATTTGTGCAATTCTTTTTTTATGTGCAATTCTTAATTACACAATAATTATAAAGAAAGGGAATTTCTTGCTTTCCAGTTCCACCAAGTGACAGACGGGCCCTGGAGGACCTGCTGTCATGACCAGATAAGGTGCCTGTAATTAGCATGCCTCTTATGTGTATGTTAATCTGTATCCCGACCACTGAAGGCTGCTCAGACACATTTTGTTCTTTCAGCCATTTAAAACATCCCCTTTCTAATCTTGCTCACATTCTTAGTTTGCATAAGCAATGAGGAAAGAATTCTGGTAGCACAAGTAAATTTCATTCCAGGCACTACTCACAATCCTTACTTTAGCATTTAAATTAAAGAGGTATTTTCCTGAGTTTGGCTTTACCTTTCTCTAAACATTTCTTTGTTAAAATACTTATTACTCTTAGCTATTTTTTGCATTCAATACTTTTTTATGGTAAAAGAAGATAAAACAAGTTTGAGACCAGTAGTGGCCACTTCTTGTAACTTCTAGCTATATGTCAAAAGCAGGAAGAAGAAAAAAATCATTGTGAGATCAAAGTCTACCATAACATAGTGAGATAATAGATTAAATCTCATAAGGATAAGTTTCTTAAAAGAGAAGAACCCAGTGCCTTTGAGAGTCCTTAGCATAAAAATTAGTATTCAGTAATTATTATTTTTTATCCTAAGAGCAAGGACCTCCTCTTATGTAGCCACATGGCAATCATCAAAAATAGAAAACTAGCAGCTACTTTTAATGGTAACATCTCTTGAAGCCAGATTTAATTTCAGATGGTCACTGACAATGAAAAATGACCTTAAAATGTTTGCATACACAAAATCAGTGATTTAAAAAACAATGGCAGAGTGAAATAATCACATTGCTCAAAATAAGATCAGAGAGTAACAGCTCTGCAGCACCTAAAAACACCTTCTGTCAATGGTGTCACAGAATTTACTTTTGTTACAATAATAACTACAGGTCCTTGGCTGAAAGACAGGTGTCATTTTTCAAAGAGACATTTATAAATCACAATTCTTGATCATTAAAACAAACATGTTACTCCAATCTCTTTCCTTTGTGGCAGGGTGACTTTCTCAGGATTAGGAACATTCATGCAAAGGAAAAAGGAACATAAGCAACCTTGTCTGGGAGGAGACAGAAGTGGCAGAGCTTTCAAGCTTCTTTGGTTGGCTAAGAGAAAACACACTGGGGTCTTGAGCTCATGTCTGGACACATGCTAACCTCAATACATGTGGCTTTCTGAGCGGCAACACCAGAGTTACTTTTCAACAATTCCTTGTAAAAACTAGTGGACATCTGAGGGTTGCCAAGATAAACAGCACAATGAGGCAGTGTATGTCATAGTTACAGCAGACTCCAGCATCAGCAGGACCAGGCCCAACTCCTAGTTCTTCCCTTAGTGATCTTTGTTGGTGAGGATTCAGATTGGGTGAAAAATTAACAGGAAACCTCAGAGAGAAATTTATGTTTCTCTCTTTTGGAAATGCCCAAAGGTTGGAAGTTCAGGACATGTGCAGAAGTTCTGCTCCCCAAAGTCTGTGGGAACCCAGTTCCTTACAGCTTTCGGTTCTACCATTCCTCAGGTTTAGCCCTGGTCCTCACAGTCTAAGACAAGCTTCAAGTGTTACATGCCTATGACAGGAAAAAGGAGGAACAGAGGAGGGAAGAAGGGGCAGAGGATGCACGCCAACTCTCTCTTAAGAAAGCTTCTCCAAATTACCCACAATACTTTTTTTTGGCCACAACTAGTCGCACTTCACTGCAAGGGAGTTTAGGATTCTGAGTAGCCACATGCCCAGCTGAACTGTTACGACTGTGGGGGAAAGGTGAGGACAGATATTGGGGTATTCGCTGTCTCCACTGCGATATCTGTGTGATCGTAACCTCTTTATGCACTGACTTTTCATCTGTAAAATGGAACAACAATAGAATCTCCCATCATAGTGTTGCTATGAACATGAAATGATCATTAACATAGCAGGGTTAGCATAGTGTCTGCTACATAATAAATACCCAACAAAGTAAATAATTATTTTTCTTTTACTGATTTCTTTTTCCATTGTTAAAAATTGTATACACTGTTTTGTTGCTTTTAGTTTATCTACTCTTTCCCAACCCCCAAAATACCTGTATAGAGTAAACAGATGGATCTTCTCAAACCATTGCTTTCAACAAGACAACTCCTCTTTCGAATGCTCTTGCCAACACACACACACACACACAGCCAACACACGCGTACACTGCAAACACTCACTCTCTTTTACCTAAACTCAAGTGCAAGCTCCTTCTAAAGCTACTCCATAACCTCTAAAATGTCCCTTTCCTTACTTCCCCAATACCTTTCCAGAAATATCTCCTACTATGATGCAATGTGGATAACACTAATGACAACAATGACAAAAAATGAGGACCAAAAGTACTAAATTAACAAAGGCTATCACCTTTTGAAAGTTTTTCCTTTGCCAGGTAATGTAGTAAGTGTTTTACATGAACCGTCTCTTTTAATCCTCATAACAACCTTGTGAGGTTATCACCATTATTATTTCCATAATAAAGATCAGAACTAAAGCTTAGAAAGGTTATAACCAAAGTCACCCGGTAAGTATATGGCAGGGCTGTGACTTGAATAGAAGTCTGTTGGACTCCAAAGCTGTTCATTTAGCCACTGTGTGACACCTGTCTTCCTATACAAGCATGCCATCTGCATTCCCTTCGAATTCTTTCTCTAATCACATCCCGCAGAGCTTCATCAAGGTACAGCTCATGTCTGATCTCTTCTATGGGCCTCTTATCAACTATACTGATAACAAAGAGCAAACGGCATTTAAATTATACTGCTATACTACTACATGGTTCTAAGCACCGTACATGTACTAATTCATTTAATCTTCACAACAACCCTGTGAATTAGACCCTAATTATCCCCATTTTATAATGAGGTAAATTATAAAGAGGTAAGCAACTCGTCCCAGCTCACAAACGTCGTAAATGTTGGAGCCAGGATTCGGACTAGCTAGTCTGGATGCAGAGTTTGTGCTTTAAACCACTAAACCATGCTGCCACTCATTTGTCTTCCATAATTTATCTCCTCTGACACAATATATTCTTCCTGTATCCCTTATTTAGATATTAAATCGTAATAGCCTTTTATTATAACATTTCATACATTAATATATCAAGCATAAGATAAATGGATAAACAAAATGTGGTATACTCATACAATATAATAATATTCAGCCATAAAAAAGAATGAAATTTTGATATATGCTACAACATGATGGGTCCTGAAAACATTATGCTTAATGAAATAAGCCTGTCACAGGAGAACAAATATTACACAATTCCACTTATATGAGGCACCTAGAAGAGGCAAATTCCTGAGACAGAAAGTAGAATGGAGCTTACCAGAGGATGGAGGGAGGAGGGAAGGGGGAAGCTTCACAAGTATAGAGCTTTTGTTGGGGATGATGAAGACATTTTGGTTATAGATAGTGGGGAGGGTTATAGAAAGCTGTGAATGTATTAAATGACACTGAATTGTACACTTATGAATGGTTGAAATAAATATGTTATATTTTACTGAAAACAATATCAAGGACAATATATTACAGTCATACTTCATAGACTCTACTGGAGGCTGATGAAACCTTTCTGAGACCAGGAGATGCTAGGAAATTTCCTACATGGTTGGTTTGTACTCTTTAAAAAACCATGGCAGACAGCAAATGAAAACTACCATTTCCGTGAAACACCTAAGCAATGAATCCTTAAGCACATCTTGCTTTCCCAACATGATCATAGTACCTTCAGATAAAAGGTTTTGTACATGTGCGCGCGCACACACACACACACACACACACTGTTCAACAAAAAGTTGATTAATTAAACTGAATATTCAATCTTTGCAATTGTGTCACCAGGATTCAAGGACAACTGTGTAATCTTCATTGTGTAAATGGCTAACATAAGCACGAAGAGAAGTGATGCTGTTTGGATTACTCTGTAAAGTGAACACTGAAAAGCTATGGTTCTCAGCCTAGCATTTGGTAAGTTACTGGGTCATGCAACCTTGAAAAACACCACAAAACATCAATATGATACTGCTACTACAAGAGATGAAAGCAGAGCAGGGTGAAGCCTGGTTACCATCCACAGCCCTCCTCCTCCCTGGTCCCCCTACAGCATTCAGTATGTCTCCAAATTAAAAAGGGAGCATTTAAAAACACTAATCCAGAAGAGATGACCAATTATTACCCACCCGGAGTGATCATGATTGAGAATAAACACAGGTGGCACCTGTCCTTCAAGAAATGACCTTAACCCCTTCTGCTGGGGAGGTTCCAAAAACTTCTTTAGGTGAGACTGCCTGCTCAGTGGCCAGACTCCTCTGCATCTGTCACCCCTCATGCACAACCCCTGCCAGTTACTGACAAGCAGCAAAATAGAATTTCTCTTCTTGCTCTCTGCTTGGCTGCTATTGGAGACACAAACCATAAACAGCAATGGAATTACTGAACGCTTGAGTAGTCAGCATCTGGATGCTTAATAACTACAAATATCACTGAGATACCTTTGCATTTCTTGGGATAAATTTTAAAGCAACTTAAGAATCCTAATTAGGAATGAGAAGTTGTTAATATAACACCATAAGATCAAAATTTATCTGTCTGAATAACAACTTAAAATTTTGCATTTATCAAACAAAGTTACATCCTTAGACATAGAAGGAAAAGGATCCCACTCGAGAGCACTCAAATCTTCACATTCTTCTTAAAGCGAAGGATTTGATCAGCTTCCTGAAGCATCTCCCCCATCTTTTTATTTTTTTAACTACAGCACCTTCCCAGCCTCCCTAAACATTCTGCACCCAGGTTTCCAATACAAAGCAAATGGGACACAGGGAAATAAGGCTTAGGTGGAATTTCTTCGGCTTGTGAATGGTGCTTGAGTTATCCTGCAGTTCAGCTTTGTCTGGTATTAGAAATTTAAATTCAGAAGTACTAGGGAAATTCCAAACTGTCAAGCCCAAACAATGAATACCTTATAAATATTATGACAATCAGCTAAATATTAACATACACAAAGGAATTCAGGGAAGAACAGAAGGAAAGTGAAAACAAAGAGAAGCCTCTAGCTTCTCTTGGTCATAAGAAGAAGGAAAAAAGTACCTAGTCAAAAAAATAAAAGTGAAGGTCATTAGCTGGAAACCAAGTAAGCAGAGTCCTGCAACAAGGTTACTTAGAATTAAAATCTACAGAAGCAAAACCCCTCTGTTGGGAGCAGCTGACACAGTACGTCCACACACATCTGGACACGTTCATTAAGTGGAATAAAGTAGGGAAATATGGAGGCACTGCGTACATCCCAAGAGTGGAAGGCGTCTGCTAGGTAGACAACAGTGTGGCGATTACCAGAGAGAAAGGTGGGGGGACAGAGGAGTAAATGGTGATGAAGGGAGACCCAGCTTGGTGTGAGTACAGTGTACAGATGATGGATTACAGAGGTGATGCATTAGAGAATTGGACACCTGAGACCTATATAACTTTATTAACACCCCAATAAATTCAATAAAAAAAGAAAGAAAATAACTGATTCCAGCCTCAGCTCTTGTATGTCCCAGTTGCCCGAATGTGGCCTCAGACACATCACACTTCCTACCAAACCATCCCCTGCTAGCAACCCCCCTACTAAATCTACTAACCCACCAATCCCCCTTTCCTCCAAGTACACTGCCTACATACCCACAGTACATGCTCTCCGTCCTTTCAAATAATCATTACAGTTACGGCAAATATTCAATATTCAATAAGAAAATGACTGTAGTGCTCGAGATGACGGATAGCATGACCTTGAAAAATAGCTTTTTTGAGGGGGGAAGGTTGTATTGTTTGGGGGGAAGTAAAAGGCAGTTAATCCTTGGCATGTGTTCAAGGTGCACTACCTTATTACAGGTCTACCCCTACTAAAACCATTTTGCCTTTTGTAAGATCTAGAGAGCTTAAATATGTTAAATAATGGGGTTTCCACCATAACTTCATATATATTTAATTTCTCTGAAGTTCATACTTTTAAAAAACTATGTTTTTATTGATTTTAGCAAGAAAGGAAGGGGGGGGAGAATATTGATGTGAGAGAGAAACATCAACTGGTTGCCTCCCGCATGCACCCCGATCAGGGAGCGACCTGCAACCTGGGTATGTGCCCTGACCAGGAATCGAACTGGTGACCTTTGTTGGGTGCATGGGACAACGCTCAACCTACTGAGCAACACCAGCCAGGACTGAAGGTCATATTTCTAACCCAGCAAAAAGTTTCCATGGCATGAAATCCAACCACAGTCTCTGGCAGGCAGAGGTCCTGTTGAGAAGGAGAGAGGCCCAGCAGCATGACCACAGATAACTGGACCATGAAAAGGAAGAGTATAAGAAAGAGGGGGAAAGGATTTCTGGACCAGCATTTGTAATCAGTTTTCAGAACCCTTCCCACCAGATAGGATCTAAAGAGACTATGGTGAGTCACAGAACTGTGACCTTTGTAAGCACCCATGAACTCATTCTAGTCTGCCCACACTCTTCTCCAATGGATGAATTCCAGAAAGATGGTCATCTTAATACCTGAAGAATTCCGGAGACAGAGACCAGTATCGCTACTGCTGAAAACTCTTGTTATTCTAAAGTTCTTCCTCAGGATTGAGAAAGTACCAGGCATTAAGGCAATTCTACCCCCTTTTTAGAAATAAGGGTCATTCCTTTGGAAGCCTCTCCCACAGTCAAGTGCTACAGGAGTTCCACACAAAACCCACTCACCCTCCAGGGACCATCTCTCCCAGAAAGCTTTCCTCAACCCCTAAGGTGTGACTCACACTCTGTTCTCTATAAAGTTCTAGCTGAGCACTTAATACACTAAAACCCACCAATGCTCTGTCTGTCTCCCCAGGCAGATTGCCAATACTTCAAGGAAGAGATGCCCTGTGCGTTAATAGGAAGTATTCAAAAAAGATCTGTTCAATCAATGAAAGATCATCTTTTCCTCTTTGGGGACATCTGAATCACATCTGTCTCCCCTGCCCAAGGGGTCTGAGGTGTTTCAATCAAGCAGGAAAAAAATGTAAGAAGACAGAAAGGGAGAGTGGCTAAGAACATTAGAATCTAACACAGATTTTTCTCCTTTTTCAGTTACTGGTTTTATTATAGAATTGCTTTTAAGCCACTTATGGTTGAAAAGTACTTTTATATACTGTCTACAGACTCCATTTATAAAAATGTATGTCCAACTCTTAGGGTTTTTTCAGAGAAGGAAAACAAGCAAAAAAGATTCTTTTGAATATGGAGAATTTATAAATGTAATTTAAAAAACAAATAAACAAAGAGCAAAACAAACACATAGATGCAGACAACAGATTGGTGGCCGCCAGAGAGAAGGGAGGTGGGAGAAGGCCAAATGGTAAAGGGGGTCAAACGTAGGGTGACGAACGGAAACTAGCCTTTGGTGGTGAACACACAATAGTGTATACAGATATGGAATTATAATATTGTACACCTGAAACTTATATAATGTTATAAACCAATGTTACCTCAATTAAATAAATAAACTACTCACTACATCTTTGATCACACAGTTGGGATGAATGCTTACAGGCGACCTCACCAAATGTGTGACTCTGAGCAAGTTACTTGTCTATGCTTCCCAATCCTCACCCACAAAATGGCGATGATGATAATGGTAGTTACCTCGCAGGCTGCTGTGAGGATTACACAAAGCCACATATGCACAGCACAGGGCAGAGTGCTGGCTCATCCTAAATGGTCAATAAATGTCCATGGCCGCTGCCAGGGAGAAATCGGATTCCAGCAGAAAGGGGGAGATCAGAAGACAGGTTTTACATCTCCTGGGATACACTGTCTGGTCCTGTGACCTAGAGTTAATAAAGCACAGCCTCTACGGGCTTGGTTCCTCACCTGGAAAATGGGGCAAGGACCACCAGCTGCTTACCCTTGCCAACGGTGAGCACCAAATAAGATCAGATAGGTAAAACTACAAACACATGAATTTTTAAAACACAGAGTTTTGCTGTTGTGTGGTCTATGTCTGCCTGATGATAAGGACATCGTTCTCATCTCTGCTGTCCTCACTGAGATGATGTGATGATCAGTGCATATGTGCATATTATTTTAAGAATGAAAATTTCTTTTCAAAACAGAGAAATATTTGCTATAGTTCTGCATGGCAAGTTGCTTAGGTAGGGAAAAAAAGGATTATTTTAGAAAAAGGCTTTTTCAAAAACCTACACGAATAGGTTCTCATTCCTCCCAGGCATTCTGTGTGCCCTTCAGATTTCCACTATCTTTGATGAAGCAGTTACTATAGCCTTCCCTGTAGTATAAACAAAACTGTCTTCCTCGCCAAATTCTAAGTCCCAGAGGGAACACACTACCTTGTTTAGGTTTCTAATTTTTTATATGGTTCCTGATACTTAGAAGGCAGTATGCTGTGAAATTCAGGACAAATACACTGTTGTCAATTATGAATCGTCTCTTCTTTGTACATAAAATACTTTGTCTATACAGCTCACTTGGTAACTTATGATGAAAAATCATGTAGCATCTCTTGGAATACATTTAGAATATTTTGTGATTTTTATGTTGCTATTTAAGCATCTATAAATGTATTATGGCCTTCTCATAGAGTAAGATACCCCTGTAGGGCAAGATCCATGCCTTCTATTTCCTTCCAAGTTCTATATTACTTAACATTACATCTCACATAGTTCAATAATTAGTTGCTAGCTGATCAATTGTTGTATATGTGGAAGCCTAACATAACCAGTAAGTCCAAGGAAAAAAAAGAGGGAATAAAAATTTCATCTTGGTACTTACCAACCTTTTGTTTTTAGTTTTCTATCTAGAAAATAAGGAAACTATGATTGTTAAATATTATACAAGAGGATTAATAAGATCATCTGTAATCATCTTTGTGCTTTGGGGCAAAATGATACTCCATGAATAGAAAATTGCATTAAAGTATGGATTTCTAGGAAGCTGGGAAGCCTTGTGCCTAAACTCTGATGGATACAAGCAGAGCTTCGCATGAGCTGGAGTAAACATCCCAGGGAGGTCACTGAAAGTGATAAACATTTTGAAAAAGCCAAAATGTTTTTTAAGAGGTAATCTGTTTTCTATTAGTGGTAAAAACATGGGCTGACAATATTTTTTTGAGAGTTAAAGCTAATCTCTGGCTGGAATTAAATAAGTCGCCTGGCTAGACACCAAATCAACAACTTTCCCCCCATTCAACCTTTTCTACATTAGAGGAAGGAATAAATTAAGTGAAATTATGTGCCCACATTTTACTATGAAAACATCTATTACGCATTCAACATCTTTAAACTACACTGCTAAATAAAGAATTGTAGGAGCCAAATGTAAATTGAGTTGATTTCTGGAACCATTTGGCTATCACAGTAATGAGCATGTGCTTATTAGATGCCAAACACTGGGTACATGCTCTGCATATGTTAATTTATTTAGTTCTCCCAGGTTTTAATATTATCCTCATTTTATGGTGAGGAAAACACAGCACAAAGAGGATAAGTGACTTGTCCTAGATCACAGAGGAATAGAGCCAAGATCTAAACCAGAGCAGTCTGGCTCCATAGTTTTTGCTCTTAGTTAATGTGCTACATTGTATGTCCACATAGCTGCGAGCACAGATACATGCAGTAACTGTTCAATTTAATTTTATGCCTAATTCACATATTTGTACAAATGGAATATTCTTTTTCACCAAAATCTTCACATGAAAGCAAACAATTTTAAGTCTAAGCATTCATGGTCCAGTGCATGAGGAGGATATTCTGTTAAAATACTCTAAAACACTCTAATATCGGGGGTGGACAAACCTTTTTGGTCAAAGGCCCGATAGTACACATTTCAGGCTTATGGCCCAAACATCTCTGTAAGAATTACTCATCTCTGCCTTTGGCGCAGAAAAGCAGCCACAGATAATGTGTAAATGATAAACTTCAAACTTCTTTACAGAACAAGCAGCAGCCAGATTTGACCTGAGGGCCACGATGAGCTCACCCTGTTCCACACAGAAACAACATACACATAGGCAAGGGTCTACTGTGGTGAAAGCAGGCCAGCCGCATAGACTAGCTGCATAACTGCAAGTAAGTTGCTTTAAATGATTTATTTGGTTTAAAGCAGTAGTTCTCAACCAGGGGTGATTCTGCCTCCTAGGGCAATGTCTAGAGGCATTTTGGGTTGTCACATCCAGGGGAGTGTTACTGGCATCCAGTAGGTAGAGGTCAGGGATGCTGCTAAACAACCCACAATGCACAGGATGGTCCCTACAGCAAACAATGATCCAGCCCAAAATGCCAATAGTACTGAGGCTGAAGAACCTTGATTTAAGAATAAATTTATGTCATGATCCTTTCTACCTATTCCTCTTAAAAGAGCTTTCCTATGTGATTCTGAAATAATCCTGTAAAGAGAAAGTGGACACATTTATCCATTTTCTTCAGAAGAAAACTAATATTCAGAGAAGTTAAATGATGTACAAGGGTTTTCAAACCTGTGTTCACCTCCCCCCACACACACCTCATCAGATTTTAATACATGCAATTTCTGGCAGTCTCTTTTTTGATGAAGTAAATGTTGTCTATATTTTGTCAGTACCTGGTTTTCTAAGGTCTCATTGAGGGGCAATTCAAGTACAAAGGGATGATTCATGCCCCGGGCTGGACAGAGCAAAAGTGCAAGATTCTGTCACACTACTCAGAGCTGCATGCAATTAAAACTGATGAATTGTGTGTTTCTGGAATTTTTCATTTCATAAGTTGGACCTTGGTTGATCATGGGTAACCTCGGATAAGGGGGGGACTACTGCATAACTTAAGAGCTTATCTGGAGTCGAGTCCAGCTATTTCTTCTTTTACCAATAATTGCTCCTCCTGTGCTTAGAAAGATGATCCAAAGCATCTGTGGAAGTCAACAGAATGACAGATATCACAGGCAAAATCTGTTTATCTTGAGGGAAACTCTGAGCAAAATCTTGACAGTGAGACAAGGTTAAATGAGGTAAAGAACCAAACTTATTAAGCTATATATTTGATTCGATGGAAATTTTAACTTAGCCTGGCAGTAAAACTATAGAACAGCATGAGTTCCCTTAGGCTGAGACAGACATCCTAGCCTTTGCAGCCAGCATCAAGGAGACCAGCATGCAGCTCCAGGGTGGGCCTTTTGTTTGAGAAAGGAGGTCACAACACAACAAACTGAACTGTGGGAAGATTAACAGAGATTTTTAGACATGTCAGGGCCTCAAAGAGTAGCAGGAATGACCTGTCCTTGCTTTGACTTAAAATGTTCTCCGGTTTTTGGAGAAAACTTCGAGGGGAGAAGAGAATGTGCTGCCTTATCCCTTTCCCTCTAGGCTGTGAGGAGGGAGCGGCTGCAAATGGCTACACAATGACTCTCTGACCTGGGAAAGTTCAAGTGCAGGGATTAAGCTGAGGACTTTCTCCTGCGTGGGAGCAATGGGACTGCCTGCTCTCTGACCTCTGGTTGTAGCCTATTTGCTTTCCATGGTCTCCTCACCTCTCTCAATCAGAAAGCAGCCAGTCCTCCTGGCAGAGCAATCCTCCTTTCCAATGTGTGTCCTGAAGGACATGAGTCCCTAGTCCTTAAGAATGGGGCCATACTTCTGTAGGAATCCAGAGTCAGCTTCCAGAGGCTTAGATTCTCAGGCAACATCTCCAGCTCATCAAAGCCTGGCATAAAGCTAAAGGAACTACGGGGATCCTAGCTTGGGCAGGCTGTCTTCAAATCTGACCACAAGGGCAACTAGTCCATGTAATTCAGGTACAGCCTCTGACCTGATCTAAACAGGAACTGTTCAACAGGATGCTAGCTCCAAATGGAGGCAGTGGAATGAAGGGGCTGGGGATGAAGGTCACAGGAGTGAAGAGGAGAATCCCTGCGGGTGGTATACAGCATTATTACTGATTCACGCCAGATCTGGCACCTAAGCAAGAGATGCACACGTGTCCATCACATCAACAGAAGGGATACTTGGATCCAGCTGATGGACACCATGCCCCTCAACTTCAATAAAAGAACCTACATTAATTTCAGCAATTTCCAAACTGTCAGTAATTTCCAAACTGAATATATTAGAACTGCCATGACCCTGAAGAGTTCACCAAAGAATCTCGAGCTTGAGCCTGGGCTGAACTTTCAAGTGTCACTTAGAGAAATCACGGGCAACTCATAGGATCCTCAACCACAGGCAAGCCGGACAGGTTGATCTTTCCAGACACAGAGATTAGCATACGGATATAATTTAATCCCTTTGTATTGCACTAGTTATGTACTTCCTAATTCATTCCTGTCATTCCAGAGAGATCAGATCCTTAGCAGACATATGGCATTAAAGGAATACCTTTCCATTCCTATTGCTTACTGTTAGCCATAAAGATTCCTTCATGTGCTCAATTTCTGGAAGGTTGACAATCAGAGACATGAAGCTCCTTCTATAATAATGCCCCTAACTCATTGATACAAACCTCCAGATTCCTCCTTCATACCACAAGCAATGATACTGTAGGTATCTACTTGGATAAATTACACCCATCAACTAGCAGAAAGCTGCTTTCAAAGTTGAGCCCACTTCATCTGTCTACAAATAATTCCAAATTTCTTAAGGGCTCATTAAAGAACTTCCTTGGGACACCCCCCAAAAAATTTATGTGCAGTGTCTACTCCTATTTCAAACTGTTAAACCAGGTCCCAGGGTTCCCATGGTATGTAATTACTTTTCAGTGCTTAACTATTCAGATTGCATTCTTATCTGGGCCCTCAGTCACATTTCAAGCTTCCACCACCACTGGGCAGGCGATGAGCAAGCAGAGCAGAGGACAAGGCGAGCGGGACAGGGCTACGGGAAGTCTCCAAGCCGGCCTCCTGTCTGCAGTCATTCCTTTCCTATTTCACCCACCATGGCTATCACCACATTAGTATTTCCAAAAACTTCCATTTCATGTATTTATTTTCTACTTTCTGCTTACCAGTATATTCTAATCTTTCTAAAATGGACATATATAAGAAAATTATTTTTAAAAGTCAGAAGTAAAACTCTGCTTTCATGATCTCATTCGCAGAGCACAGTTCAAGCGCACAGCCCTCCACCGCATAGGCCCGCAGTGCCTCCCCGCTCTGACCGTTCGCCGATCTCCTGCAGTTACTCCCGCACAGATTCACCAGATCCTCAGCCTCACTGACCTGTCCACATTGCTCGATACCTATCATCTTCTTCCCAGCCCCGTAGCATTGCTCTTGCACCTCTACCACAATGTAGTCTCTAAGCCCTTCCCTTGTCAAACACCTTCAGCCACATAGATGCCATCACCTTTGATGCTATTCACATCTACTGCAGGCCGAAAGTGGTATCCCCTTCTTAAAACTTCCTTCAAACCCAAGAGTCAGCCATCGATAGCTTACCAGCGTGGATTGTTAGTTGTTTTCCTGTGTAAGCACTGTATCTACCTAGATCTTCACTAATCACATTAAACATTAAGGAAAAGGAACATACCTTGTATTTTTCTTCCTGGCACATAATAGATGCTCAACAATTATTTGCTGTATGAATCCTAAACATACTTATGATGCTTTATATATAATTAAACCAGGTTTTCAATAAATATTTGGTGTTTACATGACTACGGAAAATGACTGCAAGGGCTTTTTTGCAGGGCATCCTACCTATACCACAAACACATTATACATGCTTTAAAGTTTGAAGAATGTTACTCAAGGGTGGGTTAAGCAGTGATGAAAACAGTTAAAATTGAGTCTGAAAGATAATTTGTACCTTGGCATATTTGTAAATCTTTATAAAAGGCTCTAAATATGTATTCCATTCATTCAGTGGGTATATAATTACTTTTCAATGCTTAACTATAAACAGAGTTGTCATGTATAGAGAAAGGGTAATTGTGAAAGAATGCTGGCTATGTTCTCTCTCTACTTTAGCTGTGACCGAGGGAAGCTTCTCGGAACACACTGCAATGCCACAAGCCAGGCACCCTCTTGCTTATTCTAACTGCTGGAAACCTAATTAAGGAGCAATAAACAACCCCCTGCACGCTGGCCTTGGACACTCCGAGGACAAACAACAACACAACAACATGAAAAATGTTATGCACCTACACCATTCATTATTAGCTCCAGAGTTATTAAGCACCAAAAGCAAAATGAGTTATGTCGCCAACTAAATCTAAAGAGGGCTTTTATTTTCTCCTGTTGAGGCAGGTGAGATCTGTAGTAAACATTTTATTTTCAGAGAATTATCACTTTCATTGAGAGGGAAAACGGTAAACTTAAATTTCTAAGAAGGTACTTTGCTGAAAGAAACTATTTCAAACAAGTACAAGATGTCTTCTAATGAGAGCATTACAGTGTATAAATCAAACCAAACACTTCATCCTATGATACATATTATGGCACATTTTACTTCAAAGTAAAAGTACTGTTTTTTGAAAATGTACCATCACAAAATTCCAAGGAGCTCATTTGCAAATACCAAGGGGATATAGTAGATTACTATATCTCTAATTGATTTCAGTTTTACAGTCGCCAGTTCAGAAAGAGGAAAGTTTCACCTAATAATGAACACACTGCAAGAAACATTTTAGATTTTAGATACCTCCTTTAAAAGCGAGAAGAACTTCAGATTAAGCAGGTTCGGTGCTCTAAAAAACCAGAACGTTAGATAAATGGTGCATAGACTTTTCTTAGAAAAGGCAAATAAGAGGAAGGCTCAATTTTTTTTAAAATAATACCAAGGATTTGGTCCAACCTGCAAAAGTAATTATACCTGAAAAACACTGGTGATACAGATGAAGAGAACAAAATGAAACTACAAAAACCTGCTGAGTTTGACTATAAATCAATTCATTTTTGAGGGTACAGCAGGAGTAACTAAAAGCCCTGAATTGAGATTTTCATTAAAGTGACAGACTTTGATTACTAATCTCTAAGAAGAGGGATACTCATTATAATTACTGTGTTCTATGATTCTGATGGGAAATTTCTGCACCTAAGTACATTAGAAATAGTGACCTCTAATTTTCTTTTCTGTGTGGTTTTTCTCTTTTTCCAGTTTCTTGAGGTAGAAACTTAAGTTTCTTGGGGGAGTAAGTTAGGTTATTGATTAGAGGCCTTTCCACATTTCTAATATAAGCATTTAATGCTCCACATTTTCCAGCAGCACTTGCTTAGCTGCCTCTAACACATTTTGATAGAAATGAATGCAAATAAACATATCAAACTATGTATTTTTGAAATTTCCTTTGAAACTTCCTCTTTGACTTAGATAATTTTTCTCCCTGTTGATTTCTGTTATTGATTTCTACTTTAAATCCACTGTTGTCAGAGAATACTCTGTATAATTTCAATTCTTTTAACTTTGTGGAGGTTTGTCGTATGGCCCAGGATACGGCCTATCTTGGTAAATGTCCTGCCTGTATTCTGCTGCTTGGGGTAGCATGTTCTATGCACACCTGTTAGATTCTATTGGTTGATTTTATTGTTTTCCTCTTTTCTATCCCTGCTCATTTTCTGTCTAGTAGTTTTATCAGTTGCTGAAAAGGGAGTCCTGGGTCCACTTACATTTTAACATAATTTCTGTAGTCTATTGACATTTTGAGCCTTCCTCTTTGACATCCAACTTACTTTGTTCCTTTGTCCACCTGAATGTTCAGTAATGGATGTTGGGTGGGTAAACTGAACATACAGCAGCAGCCACTGACTAGCTGACCCTCAGAAACCTGGGGCTGCCATTGATTTGCTAACTTGCAGGAGTGCAATTATTGGAGTGAGACTTATGGACTTGCTGATTTTCAGAGGCATGGCCACTAGAGTGAGGCTGTCGTGGACTGGCTGCTTTTCACAGCACATATACTGAGATCCAGAGCGACTTCTATTTAATGATGGTTACTTATGCATGACTTGGGACTTTGGACAAAAACCTTTGGATGGTTTTTAAATAGGAGAAAGACATGATTAATGTTTTAGACAGGTGGGGGTGCGCATGGGGGAGTGGCCCAGACGGGTAATGACTAAAGGAGGGAGATTAGTTTAAATGTAACAGTAATCCAGGAAAAATATTAAAAATGAGATCCCTCAATTATTATAAGGGTACTTCCTTAAACTAAGGAGAGACGATAGAGGAAGGGATTGTAAACTAAAACAAAGTATGGCGTCTGGCTACTTTTAGTCTCAAGGCTTTCTGACAGGCATAGTGCCCAATTCCTATTTAAGGGCAAAGCTAATTCCCCTACACTATTTATAGGACAAACCTAAGCTTCTGGAATTATTCTTAGTTTTAGGGATTCAGGGACAAGTTGACTTGGCTTTTTAATAATTTTACTTCTTCAGCTTTTTCTACTGCTTTGAGATCTCAAGAGCTATTGCTAAAAGTGGAAAGCTTTTGCTTCACCTCTGCGTAATTCTAAACTTTAGTCTAGAATGGTGACCAGCTCTGTACCCACATTCTAAGTTGAAATACCTATAGAGCGTTGCACTGAAATAGTGAGAATCCAGTCGCCTCTTTTAATGCATCCTCAGTCCATCTCTCAAGTATCTAGAGTAACCACTTTCCCCATCCTCTGAAAACCAAGAAAACTTTGAGTTTTACTTTCTGTAATTTTCACTATGAAGAAAATAAAAATAGTCAAAATAATGCACCAACTGTGGAAAGAAGGCTGCCTCTTCTATCTTCTTTTGAGAATGTCTCGTATATGAAAAACAGATGTTTAAGAAAAGTGAGGTACAGGATGCCTCAAGATGGTAGCAAAAATAGTCAGCAGAGTAGCCCTTGGCTTCACCACCACTGTAGAGCTGGCCATGACCTAACAGATGGATTTGAGGGCAATGGTCTAGGTTTCATTGCTTCACCTCACTGTTCAGAAGGGAACAGGTACACTAACAAAATGACCTAATATATGCTCTATAACATCTGCCTATACTATGTGAGGAATTAGTCATTGAATACTTAAATCTTCATGGTATAAACACAACAGTAAGAAACTTTTATAGCTGTGGTATTTCCTTGTTTCAACTTAGGTTAATGTAGTTTTAAATTGTTGTGGGGTTTTTTTTAACCCTTTTTGGTACTTCTAACTAGCTTGTGAAATACCAACTGTAGATTCAGGTAAACTTTTAGTGTTATTTAAACACAGGCAACTAAAATAACAGCAAGTAGTTACTGAATGTTAACCTTAAAAATCAGAAAAGTGATAAGGAGAGAGAATCTGAAGCTTCAGTAGTAAACTTTCAACAAGATGAATTAATTAAGCACAAGTGCTAAGGGAAATCTAGCCAAATGCTGAAATATTAAAAGATGGGGGTCATACAGAAGCACTCTACAGATTTACGTGGGGATGAAAAAGTACATCTCAGAAACAGAGAAAAGTAGAGGTCTTACTCTTCTGAAAAACTTAGAGAATAGTTCCATTTGTAAACTGGCACAAGAAAAGCAGGTTGATTGTTATTATATTTATCTTTACTAGTAAGCATATAATATGATATATTCGTAAATAAACAAGTTCAGGGCTTCTTCATGATTTCTATTCATACTCTTAGAAATCCTGGTAGATAGGATGTTTAAAGTAAGGTTTATGGAGCACATTAACAACAGAAACTATCATTTCACAAATAGTAAATGAGAAGGTAAATAATTTAATTAACATTAGATATCAAAGAGTTTAGAATACTTAGATTGTTTGGCTCCATTCTATAGATCATGCTTTCTGTTAATTACCTTCACCCCAAGAGAAGGAATTCAAACCTAGGCATATCTGACACTAAGCTCTTAACCACTAAGCTTAACCTCCAACTGAGGCCGGTTTGTATGACTTCTCCATGAAAAAATTATAATAACAATACATAGGGTGTTCAGTATGTGTTGGTATTACCTTAATTATTCTTGAAAATGATACTCTAAGTAGTAGTTCTTATTCTTATTTATAGATGAGGAAACCAAAGCATAAAAAGGTTTAGTAACTTGCCCTAAGTCACAGAAGGCTTAAAAGTGATTGGAACCTAGGCATTCTACCTCCAGAGCCCAGGCTTTCAACCATTACACTAAAGTAATGTATTTTTCTGCAACAACTATAGCCTCCTAAAAATCTAGCAAATTCCATGGTCTGGTATTGGTATCACATTACAAAATGAAATCATAAACATGAAAGATTACACACACATACACATACATACATATGAACTATTATTGGCCCTGTATTTCTAGATTTATTTGATACTTAAACAAAATTATCTTTAAATTGTGTGCAAATTTTTCATATTGCAGAGGCATAATCCTATTCTTTTTTCTATAAATTTTACCATTTTCCTCCCAAAGAGTTCAAAGTAGTTCTTCAATAAATAACATAATTTTATAACACAGAGTAAAATATCATTACACCCACTTTGTGGGTAAAAAATAAGTCATAAAAAAATTAAATGTCAGGCTGCAATTCAGAGTAAATGGCAGCACCAGGAATAGAATACAAAAGTCCCTAGATTAGTGGTATGTCTATAAGGTTAGACTTCAAACTTTAGTCCATTTCAGGAGACATTTATAGGGCACATACCATATAGGTTACATGGCAGACAATTTGGGGTTTGGAAAAATGAAAAAAATAAATCTTTCTTAAGTAGCTTATAATCTGGTAGTAAATAAAAAGATACATGTATAAGGAATCATAACGGAAGGATGAGGTAAGTATTAATAAAAACGATTAATGGATTTATAAAGAAACCAAAAGAGAAAAAAATTATGCTCAGGTTGAAACACGGGAACGCTTCAAAGCGAGTTGGCATTTAATCTGGCTGGACCTGAGGAACAGTTAAAATGTTCACACATAAAGGGAGAGAAATGTGCATTCCAGAGAGAAGTATTATCATAAACAAGGAAACAGTTTTCCCAAAGAGCAGTTCAGAGAGGACTGCCCCAGCGCATACGTGAGGAGGGCAATGCCATCTAGAGTGGAAAGGCAGGCTGGAGGCAGATCGTGGAGGGCCATGCTCAAGCAGACTAAGGAGTAAGAAGTTTTTTCCTAAACCAAGGAGAACAAGGAAATTACATAACAGAATGTGAGCCTCAGGGAGATTGCTCTAGCAACATTTTTAGAAGATTGACTAGAAAAGAGTGAAACTAACTGGGTGCACACTTGTTGAGTAATAGTGTGTGTGGGATATGTGAAATCACTGGATAGTCATGGAAGATCTTCCTTCAAATCCAATTTTACTGGAAGATTTGTAGAGTTGAAAACAATGACAAATTCTTGTGCTCCTTAAAAGGTGTTTGCCCGTGCATCAGAACCCCACTTCCCACACTGATCACAAAAAATAAGGACCAATATATAAAACTCGCGTGATGGCATGGCATTGAGGCTAGCACCTCTCTTCCTCTCTACTCAATGACTAGCTCCCTCTCCTCCGCTAGCTGTTGTAAGATGAAAATATTTGAGAAATACTGCATAAGGTTGTAAGTGGAAAGATCTAAAATATGGCAATTAAATGGGAAAGGTGGGATGAATGGGCTAGAAGTTAGGGCTGAGGTCACGGTGGTCATCCCTTCCTTATCACTGCCAGACATGGTTAGGTGCCCATCCTACAAACGCCCACAGAACACTGCACACTGCCGCTCCGGCACTTAGCAGACCGTGTCAGAATCGCCTGTTCCCCTGCCTCTGTACACCCGCTTCAACTAATACCATGTCAGGGACTCTCTTGGGTTATAGTTATACTCCTAGGATTTTGCACAACTTCTGGCATCTAGTAAGTATGGTAAATGTCTGTTGACTAAATAACTGAAGAAGCAATAAATGAAATGTCATCATAATTATTCATATTTCTCTTTCATAGAGGAAAGGAACTAGTCTACCCATCCAACCTGAGGATCCTGCTCTTTTATGAAGGATTTAATCAGGCCAAAAGTGACAGTGTACTCTCAACCATGGAGAGACATGCTATGGTCAGACTAGGAGACACCTCCAAACCCTCCCCCAATGCTGTCCCCACAAACTTCAGAAGAGGGCTCAGCAGTAGCTATGGGATTGTCCTAATATGTCAGTATCTTCAGATAAGATTATAATGTTTAAAATCCCTCCTTAAGGTCACAATAGTTATATAAAACAGTTTTATTTTCAGTAAAATCTTTAACAAAAAACAGAAAAATATACAGTTCAAAAATATGTCTCAACAATAAGGGTCATAAATATTAAAAATGGAAATGTTTAAATGAGCTTTAAGTAAAATTGTAAGCAAGGTTTAAGGGAAAATGTGACTCTTCAAGTTAAATTTTATCATCATAGGTTTTGACAATGAGAAGACTGTGAGAAATAATCTTCCTTTTCCCCTTCCTTCTCTACTTAGTTCCTTTCTTGAATCATTCGGGGGGGGGGGGGGGTCTTTGCTGCCTGTGAGGCATAGAAGAGAGTCCAGAACCTACTCTCAGAGAGCTCAGAGCACCAAAAATGGAGGAATCAAAAAAGAGGCTGCTCTAGGTGATGGGATTAATGCTGATGGTAGAGCAAATAAGCAGAGTTAAAAGTTACCTTGTAAAAGTAAATAAATAAAGGTCAAGTGTCCCATTCAGTCCTACCGGCCTTACCAAGAAAGCTATTTTAGAAGTTTACTTAACTGGGCTACTTAATGCAGGCTCTTGAAACTATTTCTTCCCTAGCATGCTGTAGCTACGACAACAGGAAAACAAAAAAACTCCCACTATTTTCTTTGTATGTCATTGTAAAAAAGTCAGCATATTGTACTTTAAAAAGTAAAATATGATTGTACTTCATGGTAGAATATTAAAAATCCTATCAGGAAATACTCAACAATAGGAAAATGGTTAAATATATACAATAAAAGCCTTACGATAAAATATTATACAGTCAGTAAACATTCTGTTATGGGAAAATATTTAGTGGTATGGGAAAAAGTTCACAATGATTTGTCAAGTCAAATTTTTAAACAGATTATAAACAGAGCACGGCATACATGAAATGCACATGGTTAGAATGGGTGCCCTACCTCCCCTTGAAGGTTCGGGAATGTTTCCTGGAAGTCAGGAAAAATAAAGAGAAATTTGTTTCTATGTGAAACCTGTGGCTCTCCACTCCAGTCGTGCATATTTTCATTCTGAACAACAAATACTCTTATCAACAGGAGAATGAAATATTTTCATTTCATCTACCCACAGCTCCTTCTAGAAATAGAAAAATAAATTCATTACGTATGCTACCTCCAATAGCTGAATTTTCATTACCCAAATGGATTTTATTAGCTATCTTCTCATAGAAATAGGCGGTCAACTTTCTTCTCTCTTATCCTTTTCTTCTATTTTTAGTTGCCAGTGTTCTGTAAATGAAAACCTTTTCTTAAAATAGAGGC
This sequence comes from Miniopterus schreibersii, assembly GCF_964146895.1. NCBI lineage: Eukaryota > Metazoa > Chordata > Mammalia > Chiroptera > Miniopteridae > Miniopterus > Miniopterus schreibersii. The sequence goes on along the minus strand of NC_138119.1, from coordinate 17,139,890 downwards.
CAGTTAGATCAAAATGCTGTTTGCTTTCCTGTCTAAAATCTAAGCTTAATGTCCAATGGCATATTAATAATAGAATATTAAAATTTCTTGGTATGTTCCCATATACACTTTGCAATACTCTAAAATTCTATTGAGAAATACAGAGTATAGAAAATGGCAGAATCTGATATAGAAAATTCCATAAAGAAAAAAATAAACCAAATTTCCTTTCAGAATCAGAAAATGCAAGACTTGCTGATGATAGGCAGCTTTTATTAAGCACCTCTCTGAACACTGGCTGTGGAGGACTGGGGAGATAGCCACACAGGCATGACTGTTTCCTCCAAATCTTTTACCCATATCCACGAATGGGAAAGAGGGGTGCTCCTAGGAAGATGGCTTTAGTAGCAGTGAGTGCAGGGTTACAGGCTCCACTGATCCCCCCAGTTAGCCTTCTGTCCTCTGAAGAAGAGCTTTCCCTGGAGAAAGAAGGGTAATCACTAGAACTGATAGAGTTCTTTGTTTCTCAAATCTTATTAAGGCTTCTTTGCACTTGGTTCAACCTCATAATATGAACTGTCATAGCAACTCATTCAACTGCCTCCCACACATAAGTTTATAGTCTATTTTTAATTGAAACTTCATCTAAGTCACAGAAAAACTGGCAAAATATAAAAGCTCAGCTGGAAAGACATTTCTGAAATCATCTTTATGGTTTGGTGAGGGAGAAAAGAAAGGCAACTCACCATTTCAAAGAAATCAATAAACGAGATTGTTGGCCTTTTAAGTCAAAGAACTAACTTCAGAAGCAGCAAGATAAAACTTCACTACTAATTACATTTTATAACTTGAAAAATCTCCTTGGTTTTAGATCTATCTTACCAAAGAAAAATTTTTTAAAGTGTAAAATAAACACACAATATCTAAATCTGCTCTTTTCCCTAGTAAAAAATAAATTATTTAAAAGGTCCAGGGTAAAACCATATCTGAATTATTGCCTGATATGGTTTTAAAGTGACAAAAATATTTTTATTTTAATATAATACAAACCCTTTCCCAAAAGATAAGTTTCCCCTCTAGTCAATGACTTAAGCTATTATCTAAAAACAACTATCAGTTTTATCTAAAAGTTACCATTTGTTAACCTTATTAGTAAATTTTGATAAAAATAATTTTTTTAAAGAAAAAAGGAAAAGTCTTTCCATATGAAAGGAAAATGCTTATTTTTCTTTCTACTTTATCTGTAATTTTTAGCCACCCTAGAAATATTCCAGAATTTCACATTCTGGTGCTCTGTCTTCCCACCCTCCTTTCCTCTGTCCTTCCCTCAGTTTACACATACACACACACACACACACACACAGAGCTGCAGAAAGTTATAATTATTTCTGCTTTGAAGTTTTTCATTCTCCCACTGCACTTTAAGGACAGTAATATAAACCCTGAGAAAGGCCATACAGTAGATTTCCAGAGCACTGTATCCCTGATGCTGAAATTATTCATTTGAATAAATTCTCCAAGTAGAGACCTCATCAATAATTTAAATACTGATGAAAGAATATTTGCAAAGAGGAGAAAAATGTTATGATAAAACCTGAGGTGAAAAATGGACAAGATTTCCTATAGAAAACATGCATCCACATTATTTTAGCATTTTTGAATTATATTAACACTAGGCTATCAGATTCATTTAACAAATATTCACTGAGTGTCTATGTGTAGATAATATTCTACAACAAAATTAAGTTAAAGAAAATAGGAAATTTTCAAGGACAAAACCTTTTTGATCCTTATAAAATTATACACATTGAATTTTTTTCTTATGCTCAATTTTTCTATAAAGCTCAAGGAAAAACCGACATTTTCTAATTCAGTGACAACCTGACAAGCAATTCTGAAAGATGAAAGCCTGCTGTCAGAACATTTTTCATAACTACATGAATTTTTCCCATATATTTCGCATATGTCTTTAGAGTGAATGCTATTTATTCACATTAGGTAAGCAGTACTTTGAAGTTCCAAAGTCCTGATGAAGAGAAGCAAAATATTTAAGTGCCTGAAAGATCTGATAAGATAAAGGAAAACATATGTAAAAATCCTAGTATACTATTTGAAAGTAAGCATTGGTAAATAGTTCTGTTACCCACCTCTCCTCTGACCACTCATGTATCAGGTTCACAATAAAGAGTTGAGTATTAAAAGTATTCAAAGAAAACCACAAACCCAGTTCTGTGGTACTTGTAAGGTGGAGAAAATGGAGTGAGGGATCTGAACTGGGTGTTAAAACATATTTTGACAACATTATTCACAGTGGCCAAGACATGGAGAGAGCCAAAGTGTCCTTCAATAGAGGACTGGGTAAAGAAGATGTGGTACACAATGGAACACTACTCAGCCATAAGAAAAGATGAAATACTGCCATTTGTGACAACCTGGATGGACCTTGAGAATATTACGTTAAGCAAAATAAGTCAGTCAGAAAAAGCTAAGAACCATATAATTTCACTAGTATGTGGGATATAAAACTGAAACTCAGACACAGACAACAGTACAGTGGTTACCAGAGGGAAGGGGGTGGGGAGTAGTTAAGGGTAAAGGGGGCCAAATACATGGTGACGGAAGATGATTTGACTTTGGATGGTAGGTACACAATGCCATATACAAATCATGTACATTTGAAACCTATATGATCCTATTGGCCAATGTCACCCCAATAAATTTAAAGAAAAGAGAATAAAAGACTTAACATGACACACACATCTTGAAACAAATAATTCAGAAACCACCACTAACCTTCAAATCTAAAAAGCTAATATTCTTATATTTTTATTCTTTACTTGTAATTATAGAATCCAAGTATGAGCCCAAGTAATTAGTAATACTTCAAAAGACTAAATATTATCTACAGTACACCTAAATACAGCTAGTAACTGTTGGGGAAATAAACAGCAAGGAAGTACCTGTTTATGGCAAATGACCCATTTTTAGGAATAAAATACTAAATGTGACATAAAAGTCCTCCCAGGGGAAAGACTAATGGTGATGGCAATGCTAAATAACAGCTCTTAATACTGGTCATGTGTTTATCACGAGCCTAATTGCTCTTTACACTTTACATGTAATAATCCTCACATTTAATTATTACAACAACCCTATGAGGTAGATGCCATTATAATTCCCTTTCTGTAGATGAGGAAACAGAAACACAGTGAGATCAAATAACTTGTCCAAACTCACAGAGTAAAAAGAGGCAAAGCCAAGCTAGAAACTTGGGAAGTCTGGCCTCAGAGCCTGAACTCTTAACCGCTGTGCTGTAGGTTACAATACAAAAAGCCATTTTTAAGGAAGAGGGCTATGGCTTTACAAATGGAATTCAAACCACTTAAGTTTTCAACTGTGGGAGTTTACATATAATTTCAAGCACAGTAAGGTTTAACATCTAATCATACTACAAACATTTTACATTATTACTTAGTGACAAGGCTAATATTTACTAGTCAACAGATGGTTGAAAGCTGTCTTAAAATGCTACATGAGTATTATTTTGAAAATGTGACAATTCAATGTGATGAATGTCTTAAATAGGCATGAGCTGGTGAGTGGAAGACAAAACAAACACTGCTCTACTTTAGAATTTAGATCAGTGATTCTCAAAGTGTGGTTCCGAGGCCAACATCAACATTGAAGAGTCTAGTTCCTGGCTAAAAACCTACATACGATTTTTCAGGCCTGACTAAAGGCAATTACAAAGGCTTTACCAGGCAAACCTCATGGGGAAAGCTGCATTCTCAACACCAGACTTGGTGCACAGCTAATGCATAATGCATTGCAGTCTCTAAAAGGAATTGCAGTCAAGGACTCAGGCGCCTGGACAATCATCCTCTTCCATCTATTTATATTCCTCCAAAGTGCCTTCATTCCTAGTTTTTTTATCTGAGGACTTGTATAGAGATCTTCTTCAGGCTTCTCTGCTATGAGTTTCATATGGGGGGCTAGGGAGACCTTACACTTTTCTCCACTACCCAGTACTTTTCCTTTCCCTACCCAGATGTCATCTAGAGCCTTTTATTCAGGGCTCCCTCAACATTGATACAACCATCTTGTCTGTGCTGACCCACCCAACCCTCAACTGGTGTGCCTTCAATAGGGAAAATGGAATAAGGGAAGTCAGCATTTCCTCCATTTTTAGACTCTTGCTTATACCACAGCAGTAAGTGATTAAAGGCTTAGCTCTTTCATTTTCAGCTTGCTGTTTTAATAGCTACTCTGACACTTGGCGGTTCAGGGCACTCTCTTACCAGCTCAGCTGAGCTCCTAAGAAGAGTCACCTGAGAACTAAGTAAAAAATGCGAAATCTCAGGCCCTACCCCAATTGGACTGAATAAGAAACTCTTAGGCTGTGGCCAAGCAACCTGCCTTTTTTAAAAAAAGCAAACAAACATATCTTTATTGATTTCAGAGAGAGGAAAGGAGGGGGAGAGAGAGAGATAGAAACATCAATGATGAGAGAGTCACTGATCAGCTGCCTAGCCCGCAACCCGGGCATGTGCTCTGACTGGGAATCGAACCCCGATCGCCTGGATCCTAGGTCAATGCTCAACTATTAAGCCACACCCTGCCGGGCAGCAACCTGCCTTTTAACAAGCTCTTCAAGTGATTCTGATGAACACCAAACTCTGAGAACACTGCTTTAGAGAAACCTTCCCTTCTTTTCCAGGTACTTAAATGACTCCCAGTATTTGTTGGGGCATTTCCTAGGAGCACTTCTGAGAAGAATGACCAATCACAGCTCAGAAATTCTGGAGCTGAAGAATACAATGAGTAAAATAAAAAGTGCAGCAGAGAGCATTAAAAGCAGAATAGAACAAACAGAAGAAAGAATCTAGTGAAGTAGAAAACAGATCATTTGAAGGTATTCAGTCAAAGAACAAAGAAAAATAATGAAAAAGAGTGAACAAAGTCTATGTGAACTTGGAATATCGATAAGAGAAACAATCTGTGCATTATTAGAGCTCCAAAAGGAGAAGAGAGGGAGAAAGCGGTAGAAAGCTTGTTTAAAGAAATAATGGCTGAGAACTTCCCAAATCTGGGAGGAGATGAGGACATCAAAGTTTCTGAAGCTCAGCAGTTTCACCCCCACACCCAATGTTAAACCACAACAATCTTCTTCAAGACATGTTATAATAAAACTGTCTAAAAGACAAAGAGAAAAATTTTAAAGCAGCAAGAGAAAAAAGAAAAAGTTCTTCACATACAAAGGAATCCTTATATGACAATGAGCAGATTTCTCAGCAGAAACTTTGCAGGCCAGGACAGACTGGGATGATATATTCAAAGTGGTAGGGGAAAACTGCCAAACAAAAATACCTGACAAACATGTCCTTCAAAAATGAAGAATCAATAAGACTCTCCCAAACAAACAAAAGCTGAGGTAGTTCACCACCACTAGAACTGCCTTACAAGAAACACTGGAAGTTCTTCAAGCTGAAATTAAAGGATATTAATTAGTATGAAAAAAAAATAGTAACATGAAAACATATGAAAATATAAAACACACTGGTTAAGGCAAGTATATAGTCAAAATCAGAATACTCTTGTACTGTAATATGGTGGTGTGTTAACTTCAGTATAAAGGTTAATAGTCAAAAGTAATAAAAATAACTAGCTACAATAATCTGTTAATGATACACAATGTATAAAAAGATATAAATTGTGACATCAAATAAAATATATAGGGGGTTAAAGGGTAGAATTTTTGTATGGGTTGAAAGTTAAGTTGTAATCAGCTTAAAATAAACTGTTATATCTATAAGATGTTTTATGTAAGCTTCATGATAACCAAAAGCAAAAACCTGCAGTAGGTATAAAAAAGGTAGAGAAACGAATCAAAGGATACCACTACGGAAAATTATTAATTCACAAAGGAAGACATCAAGAGAAGAAAGGAAAAAGGGAACTTCAAAACAACCAGAAAACAATGAGATGGTATTAGTAAGTCCTTAAATAGAATAAGTCTCCCATTAAAAGACACAAGTGGCTGAAAGGTTAAGGGACCAAGATCCAACTATATATTGCCTACAAAAGACTCATTTCACCGTTAAGGACAGGTATAGGCTCAAAGTAAATGGATGGAAAAAGATATTCCATGCAAATAAAAACAAACAAAAAAAGCAGGAACATCTAATTCTATCTATAAAAATACAAGCTAGAAAAGTGAAAATTTATATCAACTGGCTAGTTCATCTAAACATAATCAATAAACTCACATGACAATATTTTACCATGATTTAAAATGGATTAGATGTTTTGGCATAATTTAGAATACAAATAAATAATCTGCTAAATTGCAATACATCTAATCAAAATATTTTTCTTTTATAACCATGACTGAATCAAATGAATTTCTTCAGGCTAAGATATAAATTCTTTATTTTCTGAGTTTTATTAGCCACTATCATTGGCTCACAACTATATTTCAGAATATCTGGGCCACCTAAATTCTTTAATAGGTTGTTTTAGTCTTCAACTGATATTCTTAATAAAATACTTGTTAAATCAGATGCCTACAGGATAAGAAAGCCTAGGAAATTCACTGCTCTTTTAGTTTTGAATATAAAGTCTCTTTCCACATGCAACTGATTAATACAAAAATTTTCCAGGGTTTTGAACAATCAATTTTAAAAACACACAAAATAATCAAATGTGAAGCAGTTGTTTTGTATTTTTTTGTGGCAGTCAAGAGATGATGAGTGAGGAAGTAAAATATTACTCATAGTTTAAATATTATAGTTGATGATATTTAATAATTAGTTCTTATCATAACCCTATTTTATTCCTAATAATTAAAATTCACTTTGTATCAGTTGCTATGGCAGCACAACTTCCCTGAACAACAAATTCCTCAAGTTCTGCCATGAAGGATGCTACTGGCCTAAAATCTTTATTTTGAGAACAAGGAGAAAACTATACAATTTTCCAGTTCATAAATGTCTAATCAATACTTGGAATTGCTTTCCAATCTTTGGCAAGAGTTTTGCTCTCAAGAGTCCTGGGAACTTGAGGCTTTTGATTTGGCTTTCAGTTCCTTATCCTTTAATAAATGAAAACATTCTTGATAAGAACCATTTCAGCCAGGCTCACCTCAGGCAAATTGGCTCCAACTATAAATAGTAAAATCTGCCATCTGCCTTTCTATTCTTGTGCTGAATGCAGTGCGGCATTGTGTTCACACTTCAGTGGTGCCGGGAGAAAATAATAGTGTAAGACAGAGATAATGAGGTGAAGAACAGAAATGGTCCTACTATAATTAACTGCTGTTTTGATATTTGCCACAATAAAGCATACACAATGGTACTGAGAAAGCCCAAAGCCACAGTTCATCTTAGCTTCGTAAACGGGTTTGAAATCAAACTGGTGTTAGAGCCCAGTAAGTTTACATCACTGAAGATTAATTAAAACCCAAGGAACCTAAGCACAGTGAGCAATACACCTTTGTCAGGTTAGCAAGAGGCTCGATAGTGGTACCACATATTTTTTCTTCTAATGGTATTTAATGAGGCATTTCTTTCTATGATCATGGCTATTTTCCTGTTCTGTTTTAAAGAGATATGCTCTTTAATGATAAAAGCCCTTTTGTTGTACCTGACCCTCCCCTATTCTCTCAGTTCTGAAACCCATGCAAATACTCATTTCATACACAGCTCCCATTATTTCTCTCGGGACATTTTCAAAACTCAGCTACTGTAAGATACAGACTTTTCTCAGTCTTGCCATTACATACATCTGACCTATTTTAAATAGACAGTGACTGTCATTTGTACATTGGAATTGAAGAGGAATGTGTACAGGGTGACTGCAGGAAGTGCCATTCACACAGAACACATTAGGAATGGTGCTCCCAAGAATATTAACTCAATGTTGTAATAAAACCCATTTTAATATCATATGTTAAAGTTAGATTGCATCCCCATAATATGCCACTAATGATAATAGTGTGATACCTTAGTGAAATATTATTCAGACCTGCATTTGAACCCTTCCCCTTAGTGAAATTGTAGGGACCTTCCAATAGGTTTCTTTTTGAAATAATTCATTAGCTCCACATTTTAAAGGAATTATGAGCTAGCACTTGAATACAGAATTGTATTTGGTAATATAAATTTTACAGCATCTTTAATTTAAAAAACAAAAAACAAACACTGTTCAAATAAATCCCTGGGTTTAAATCTCAGTTCTGCCAATTACTAGGGCTAGTTATTTAATCTTGTTACCTCAGTTTCCTCATCTACAAAATGAGAGTAATTATGTCTACTTCATAGGGTTGTTCTGAAGATTAAATGAGATAAGGCATATAACATGTAACACAGCACTAGACACACAGTGTGCACTCCATAAACATTATCTTAGGATTTAATCATGATAACTGATCTAAATTTGGCCTTTACATTAAGCCACTAACCACTGTTTTAAGGATGTTCTTTCTATTAATATGGAAAATTTAATGCTTCAGTCATAGTCTCTTCACCTTCATAATTATATTGTTAGGAGCTCAATTTTTTTTACACTTCAATATTTGGAAGTGATCTTCCAAGAATCATCGTTCCTATTTTGATTAACAAAGACTTAGTGGGTGCCCATGAAATGTCTCCAACTGATCTAAATGACAAAAATTGTATTAGAACCCAAACCCAAGATGAAGTGCTAGCTATATTATTTTTTTTAATACAAGTAATTTTCAGAGTTATGCCTTTAACACTATTATGAGTAATAAAAAAGACTATCTCCATTTATGGTAAACTTTACCTGAATATATGGTTCCAACAATAACACACACATGGAAAGTAACAATGGATGTGTCTATTAAGGGCCATATGTAGAAAATGGGCAATTTGCAAATGAAACCAATCAACCTTCCAACTACACTATAACACTGAAGATCTCTCAAAACTATTAGATGTATTACATAAACTATTGAGAAGCATGAAAAAGAACTCCCCTGCCAAGTGGGAGCAAGCTCTGTGGCAGAGTTCTCTGCTGAATAAATCACACATACTCACACCCACACTCTTTTCAAAGCTGGAAAAGCTCAAGTACCTTCTAACTATTTTCAAGATTTTGTCTAATCTCATTAAAGGAGATGATTACTTTGCAAAGGTAGTGGATATTTCAGATGAATCTGACTTGTTCTTATAATGTATTTGTCCATTACCTTAGACTATCTGTAATTATGGGACCTACTTTCATAGGATTATGTTGAGATAACATATACAAAATAATCCTTGTTGAGTTAAGTACAATACCCAGCACAAGCCAGTGCTCATTATTGGTTAGTGATTGTTCTTCTCATTATTATTCGGTAAATAATATATTAAACTACTGGCATTTTTTACAAATGACTAGTCATGGCCCTTCTAGTCCATAAAATATCTTCAGGAACATTAGAAAAAGCACCCCTCCCTGGACTGGCAGGTACAATCCCAAGTGAAAGTGTACACTGGAGGGAACTGGGTAGCAACCTGCCTCCAAGCCAGGCTCCCTGCAGGTTATCAGCCCTGGATAGAATACCTACAGGTAAGTAGGCAAAAACACTTCCTGAACAAAATGAGTTTAAAGCAGAGGCTGAAAGGAGGAAAGAACCATATGAAACATATACGAATATTAGGAAATAAATTTTAAAATGTATTCAAAGCCAGAGGATGGTGTGTGTGAATGTTAAAGAACAGTATACACTATATATTTCATAAGCAAGGTTACTTTATTAGAGTGGATGTGAATTCAGATGCAACAGGAAAAGAAGGAAGTCATCTGGATGGGGAAGACAGGGTCAGTGGGTAAAATCCTGAACGAACGTGGATACCTAGGACCATACAGGTACAGGTGTAATGAGGGATCCAGGTGCTTTGGATGGAGGATGGATGAATTGCTGGGAAGGGGGGAGTCAGATCTAGCTCCTGATTGTAAGTCTCATACCACTAGTCCTTTCTATTATACTACAAAATTTAAGTAACTACTCAGGGGCTGATTCTCAGAAAGTCAGTACCTGTAACCTTGTTCACTGGGGCACACATCAGCCAACCTGCAGAGTGAGAACCTCAGAACCTCCGAAGGAAAGCAGAAGGGCAGAGGCTCTTTCCAGCAAGTTCACACTGCCTCGAGACACCCAGCAGTGGTTAGTTCTACAAGTGTCTGTAACATCAAAAGCCCTCCCTAATTAAATTCACCAAGGACCACGAGCAAAGTTTTCTCTCATTTCCCTCTCTTTGTTATTTATATTTATCATCCTTGGCACACTGAGCCAATTGCTGATCATTACCCCAGGCTGACCTAACCACCAGCCATTCTGATGGTCCCTTTCATTGTGCTCTTAGGAAACATGAGTTGATTCTCCCATATCCTTCAAGTTTTCGCTAATGATCCTTTAGCTCTTCACATTAACTAAATCTGCCTTTCTCATCTCTCCAATGCAAAAGACTTTGTGTGCCACCCTGACTCCTCACTCCTTTTGCCCATGACAGGCCACTGTTCCACCAACTTCTCAGATTTCAAGTCCTTGCCATATACCTGCGTCATGTATACAACTCCTAAACAAGTAAATTTACAAAAATGGGGGATGTGCGCTCGAATATATTTTACTGACTGGGTATGCATTCAGGAAGTCTGGGGAACAGCCCAGCTTGGAGCTGAAGGGGAGTGCCTGAGGCCTCTCTTGTTACTCAAGCCAAGATTTAATGCCTTCAATTTCTGGGGTGGACATGGGTTTAAGAACACAGAAAGAATGAATGCTGCTGAAGTTGAACTTCCCTTTACAAAGGGAAAGAAGAAAAAGCAACAAGGTTGGGGAGAAAAAGTCCCACAGGGGTAAATAACTGGAAAAAGCAGTCAGCAATTGGGACTTACTAGCCTTGAAGGATACCATAGGTCGGCACACATGCATGTGTTAACTAGAGGGTGGTTGAAAGGGCAAGAGACAGCATCAGCACTTCATATGAGACCTCAAGACCCTTTCACAGGGTTCTCAAGGTCAAAGTTATTTTCTTGCCATTCTACAATGTTATTGTCCTTTCCCACTCTCTTTCTCTTGAGTATATAGTGAAGTTTTCCAAAGGCCACATGATGTGACAGTACAACAAACTGAATGAAAAGCAAATTTGAGATTCTAAGTGTCTACATTAAGCCAGATATTAAAGATTTTCATAAATGTAGAACACCATCATATAATAGGCTTATTAATGTTATTTTAAATAAATTAATAAAACTGTTACAAAATGTCTGTTATTTATTTCTAATATGGTAAATATCAATAGAGAAAACCCACACAAACAAAAATTTGAGGGGGTCCTCAGTAATTTTTAAGCATATAAAGCAGTCCTGAGAATAAAATTTTTTAGGACTGCTGTAATAGACACATAAATTAGATTCTCAGAGCCTGGGTTGCAAATTTAGATCCAATCCAAAACCTGTCAGAAAAATTGTGATTAAAAAGAATGGGGTGTCTTGGGAAAACAAAAATGAAAAATCACCATCTTGATCAAGAAACCAAGATTAGCTAGTATAAAAGGACCAGGAAAAGCAAAAGATCTCTGAGGAAAAAAACTCCACACTGAACTTAGAAGCTCCTGGGCCTGTAGGTTCTGCCTTCATCTTATTACAAAGGCTGGCCCCTTATGCATCTATTTAAATGACAACTGGATATGTGATGTTTAAATGAGTATATTTAATGCATGATAAAAGTCAGCATGCCAGATGAGCTATAACTTACACCAAATAACCCCTTGTCTGCCTCATGGTCTTTAACTCTTTCAAGGTAAAGCTACTTTGTGGAAGGAGTGGCTATGGCTGCTGCTCACTCCCTCCCCAGTTTTAGGTCCCTTTTATCTGGTTTCTACCCCAATCCAAAACTCTAAGCTTTTAAGGTGGCAAATGAACCCCACCAAAGATGATCCCCTCCCTTTTATTGGGCTTAAAATATAGCAATGCTTCATAATTAAAAATTCAAATAGCATAAACAACCCATTATTCCTCTTTTCATACATGATGAGTTCTCTTCCCAGAAGGAACTTTTTTCTTCTAATAATAATTAGCACTGTTCCTAAGTGTCCAGTATAGACATCCAGGCAACACTTAGCAATGCAGTTTTGGAGTCCAAAAAACTTGAAGACCAAAAATACATGTTTGGGAACCATTGCATAGGAATTTAAAGGACTTCTAAGGATTCTAAGGGGTGGGTTAAGGGGGAGGTAAGGGGAAAAACTGAAGACAGCTCATTGAAGGATGCCTAAATTTAAGGTTTGGAAAAGGAGGTATTAGGTGACTCATTAGAGAATTAAGGAGAACATAAAAAATCTGGCAATCTCAACTTAGGTTATCATAATGCATCTTATATGTTCCCTGAGGAAGGAGGCAAAGGAAGAGGGCCAGATGGGCTTAGAAAATCATATATATACATACATGTACAGTTGAAATAAGACAAAAGAGGCAAGGTGAATGTTTTTAATTTATAAGCTGCTATGTTACTAGGTCACATGCATTTTCCTTCTTCAACAGGGATATAAAATGGGGCATTACAATTTGTCTCACTCAGTAGTACCCATTAGGCTAGTTTTGATTATGTAGAGATTTCTAGGCTAGGGCTCACTATTTTAAATGTAAGGCATTAAACCTAAAATAAAGAAAGAGTATCTGAGCAAAAGATTTTCATCATTATTCTTCAAACCTTAATTACCTTCTCCACCACCATCTGAGACTAGCTATTTTTACTCAGAGATTTTCTAGCCAAAAATGCTCTAATTACCTTGTCCTGAATAGGCTTTGCTCATCCCTATTGATACAGTGCTCTGAGCATTTCGAATGCACCAGTAGTTTTTAAATGCTGGTATAATAGTATATCACCCCAATTTAATTAAATACAAATGCACTCTTTTTTCATTCCTACCAAAATGAATACAACTAAACAGGACTTGCATGTTATGCAGAAGTAATAGAACAGACATTGTTTGTATGTCAGAGTAACAGTTCTTTGGAGTCCAACACTGTGTGTAATATCATTATTTCCATGAGAAGAAAATAAGTTTTCGAATAAAAACATGTGGCATCTGTTCAGAAAGGATAATCATTTCCATGTGACATCCTTGGCCTAGATGTCTCTCACAGATACTTTCCCATGCATAGCTTTTCTGAGGAATGATGCTGTAACAATTTCTACTGCACGCCCAGGAGGAAACCTCTCTCAAATAGAGATCTCGGTAGAATACACAATTGCAAATGACATGCGAATTCATTGCATGTCATCAGATCTTAACTGCTTTTCCTCTGGCCAAGGTACTATTTAGCTCAAAAGCAATCGAGGTTCGTCCAAAGAGAACATTGCAGAAATGATGAAAAACGACATTAAGAAGAAAATAACCCTGAAGTTCAACAACAATGTAAACTGCATAACTGTATTGTTTCAGAGAAAGAGCAAAGAACTGAAACAAAAGCACATAGCAGATTTTAAAGCATACAGAAAGCCCATATAGAAAACCACATTAAAAAAAGTCCTCGCCCAGCCGGCATGGTTCAGCAGTTGAGTGTCGACCTACGAACCAGGAGGTCACGGTTCGATTCCCAGTCAGGGCACCTGCCTGGGTTTTGGGCTCGATCCCCAGTCGGGGGCGTGCAGGAGGCAGCCAATCAATGACTCTCATCATCAATGTTTCTCTCTCTCTCTCTTTCTCCCTCTCCCTTCCTCTCTCTGAAAATTTTTTAAAATAAAACTATGTTCTCTGTCTAGCCAGAGTGGCTCTGTTGGTTGAGTGTTGTCCCGTGCACTCAAAGGTTGCCGGTTCAATTCCCAGTCAGGGCACATACCTGGGTTGTGGGTTTGATCCCCAGTCCGGCAGTGTACAGAAGGCAACTGAATCAATGTTTCTCACATCAATGTTTCTCTCTCTCTCCTCCACAAGAGTACCACAATAGTAAATCAGTTTTGTTTTGGTTTTTCTTTTTGTTTTTTCTTTCCTTTTTTTGGCTTCTTGATTGCAGCTATAGTAATGGAGGTTCTGAAACTACTGATAACATTAAAGTAAGAGATAGAGGTTGTCTGTGAGAATCAATTACCTACTCTAGTTGTCCCCTAAAAGAAGATAATAAAAATTGATGCAACAGATTGTTAGAAGGTACTCTTACTTTTCAACATCTATGTTTCCTGTGGTACCTCTGATGCCTTTTGTTTAAACACTTGATGAATTCTGCATATGCTCAGAGAACACCAATAGAAACACCAATGGAAACACCAATATAATATGGAGAAACTACACCAACAAATGTAATTTTGAAAGCTTTCTTGGTTACTTTTTAAATTTTTAATTTGTAAAAAGTTTTAACAAAATGATAAATGTACAGTTTTAAAACAGTACTATTAAGCTTCAATGAAAAGCAGCAGTCTTCTGTCCCATCCTTCCCCACTTCTGATTTTTATTCCCCTGACAAATCATCTTCAATTCTTTTAGCTACTTCTTCCTGTATTGACAGGCATACCTTTCAACAAAGCCCACGTGTATTATAGGTACTGGCAGGGTCTGCAGCACACGAATGTTATTTACATGGAGTGGTAACCTGGCCACTCTTGGGAGTCTTTTCTTTTGGAATGGTCAGTTTCCCCAGAGAGGAATCCTTCAATTTACTGACTATATGGTATAAGTTTGGTAGCTAACATTCTGCCTGGTGTTCGAGCTGTATACACTAAATACATGAACTGTTTTGTTACCTGTTGCTTATAAACAGTTCATTATGTCAGGAAATTCATTTTTAAATATTTTAAGAATTATGAAGAGCAGCACCTTGTGATGTACATTTTTATTTATTAAAATAATTTTCTACTTATAATTTTCACAGTTTCTGCACATTTTTATACATTTTTATTTCAATTAATGGTTTCAAAATATAATCAGTAGTTCCAATAAAATAGCAGAATTTTGATATAAAAGAAACCCTGAATATTTCTAGACCAGCTCCATCATTATTCAAAAATGAAAGTTAAGAAAAAAATGTATAGATATCCTAAGAATCCCAGAATGGTATTTCCCCTTAAAAAGAGGGCATATATGCTAAGTACTTTCTAAATGGGTTTGTTTTTCCCCACTAAAAACCTTTCTGGAAGGCAAAGAACCAAGTGTTTTAGAAACACATACAAAAGGAAATGGTTATGCAGTAGGAACATTTTAAGAAAGTCTCCTAATTGTTAATACATAGCTGCTCTCCCAAAATGGTTTTTCAAAACATAACCAACAGTAATAATGGCAAGTTCCAGTGGCCGTTGAATAAGCAAATCTTCTCACGGTGCCTCATGTGCGCATCTGAGAAGCAACTAAAAAGACACTATGAAGGTATAGGCAGGAACAGCTACGAAATCAAAGTAAGTGAGGTGAGAAGATCAAGCAGTTCAGAAAATGCAGTCTCGAAGGGCAGCTTCTGGGTGCTTCCCAGGCTTTGGTCCCTGCCCTAGATATCGACTCAGAAAACATTAAGAAGACTAAGGGAAGCACATTTACAACAGGAAATGCTTGTTCCTCAGTTTAGATCTCTACAGTTACTCTTCTAAGGAATCAATTTTCAGTGCCTTCTACTCAATGAAGGCACTAACCTTATAGAAAACAAATGATAAAAAAAGCAACTTAGTCTTTAATTGCAGCTGCAGGTAAAAAATGTGGAGTCTCAATGATTCACCTTCCCATTTAGCTGTCAACCAATATCTACCCAAGCTTTTGCAGAAGCCCGAGTCCTGACGAGCAGTGAGTTCTCCCACTGGAACCTGGGGCTGTTGCGCCTCCTTCTCATTCTCCTTCAGGGGCTGAGCCTCACTAAGAAACAAAACTAGTGACAGTAGTATCTGTATCAGAGGATTAGGCAACCACTGAAATGACAGTGCACGTGAGTTACCTGTCGCATAGGCACTTAATAAACCTCAGTTCCTATCCTTACCTTTTAACTGCACTTACAACACCCCACTTTTGTAATACTTCCCACACTGCGGTGGATGTTAATCAGCAATTTTCACTATTAATGCTTGCAAAGTAGAAATTATATATTCCTCATCTTTGGATCCTGGGTATTTAGCATAGAACCTGGTATACAATAAGGGTTCAACTAGTTCAACCACATTAACAGACTCAACACCTGAACTGAATGGTGCATAAGCAGCAGGATGTAACAGTAAAATGAATACTGTACTACATATTAGGAAACCTGCCACAAGCAATTTCCATTGGGTAAATCACTTAACCTCTCTGGACATCACTTTTTCATTTACAAAATAAGGTTTGGATTAAAGGATCCCCAAACTCCCTTCCAGCTCCAAAATTCTGTAATCATATGACTGTGACTCTACATAGTCCAGAAGTTATGAGTCTAAAAGTTATAAACTTATACTTATAGGAACTTAAAAGAAGAGACAGAGGAAGAGAGAATAAAATCAGAGAGAAAGCCAAGGAAGTATAAGTGATATGTTCGCGGTTTGATTTTATTTTCTCCCAAGAAACAAAACTGCCAACAGCCACCACCTCCATTGTTCACAGCATCTACCACTTACGGACTCTCCACATGTACCAGGCACTGTGCTAGACTCTGCACGTGAAGTTTACCACGTCGCCTTCACGAGAATTCTACAGATCATTACTGTTATACACAAAGAAACGGAGGCTCAGAATGATAGCCCAAAGTCACGTTGGTTGGAGATGGAACTTAACCCAGTGTGTGTTTGATGCCAAAACCCACTACTAAAAATCCATATTTCTAGACATATATAAGCTTTCTAATTCTATATAAAATAAAATAACCTCACCACTATAAACGTCTAAGTATTGATCTCAAACAAGTAAGAAGCAGTGACCCACATGGTACTCTCTTCTATACCAAAATATACCTTTAGTATTCTGAAATGTCCTAAGTCATGTTAACTGTATACACAAATTTGACTTTTTAAAAATATATATATCTTTATTGATTTCAGAGAGAGGAAAGGAGACGGAGAGAGAGAGATAGAAACATCAGTGATGAGAGGGTCATTGATCGAGCCCACAACCGGGCATGTGCACTGACAGGGAAGTGAACTCCAATCGCCTGGATCCTAGGTTGACACTCAACCGCTGAGCCACACCCGGCCGGGCAGCAACCTGCCTTTTAACAAGCTCTTCAAGTGATTCTGATGAACACCTGGCCAGGCAAATTTGACCACCTTTGATGATTACAATTATCCTTCTACTGTGCTATAATTCTAAAATTATTAATTCACATTAAAATGATCAGGTGTTTTAAACTTGAACTTCTAAGTTCTGTAAGATTTCTTCAAGAACATATGAACTATATTTTAATCTAATCCACTCCCTAGACCATAATGCATTAAAGGTGGTACCTGATCTTACATAAAGGAACTCATCTTTTCTTTTTTTCCAGTTCTACTGTGCATGCTGCATTGTAATATTTTGGCCTCTCATTGGATTAAAAAAAAAAAACCAACTTTGATGAAAAACAATTTTTTTAATATGAATATTCCATTTATAAGCATTCCCAATATTATTCAAAAGGAATTTAGAATATAAAAAACACACAAAACTTTGTTGCAATTCTGTAGCACATCACCAACTAATATAGACTAAGAGATTGTTCCTCTGGAAAGAAAGCCTTTTTGAATTGGTAAAAACATAGAAATCAATGGAAATTATTATACCAAATTTATTTCATGGTCTCACAGGAGATAATAGATATCAAAAAGTCAATGGAGGGAGGAGGGGAATCTGTAATACTTTCAACAGTAAAGATAAATTTTTTAAAAAAGAATCAATTCTTAGCTTTTATGAAGAGAAAAATAATGCTAAATAGTTGCAATTAAAATTTTGTTTTAGTTAAAATATGCTTATTCCCCAAATCAAAAAGATTCACTAAATCTTACCTACTGATTAGATTTGTTGCCGTCTACGTGATCACTTAATGGAAAATCATTAAAAGGAAGATAATAAAACATATTTGATTTCAACAAGCTCTCTATCAATTAGCACACTTAACGTGAATATTATATACATAATCACATGTAATTAATATTTATAAAAATATTTGCATATTTCTATAAATAGGTTTATGTATAAACTCAATCTTCCTTAGCTGAATCATTATTCTCTACTACTATATTTCAATGCCAACTAAAAAAAAATAAATTGATTAGTTCAAAGCTCAAAAAACTGAAAGGACTAAATTATGACATCTTTTCCATGCATGATTCCGAATTTTAGAAATATGGAATAAAAATATAAAACTGGCTTTCTCAGTGCAATGAAAGTAATATCCATGAAACTAACAGGATTTTGAAATAAATTAAGCCTGTAAGGTGACATGCTTTCAGGGATTTTATTTTCCCTTCTGGGAGACACTGCAATTATCACTGTGTAGTTAATACCTCTGAGATGGAAATCAGTACGTAACATTAATGTGAAGGCAGTCACGGTCAGAGCTACTGATACTGGAACGTGTACCTCCCTGACGTTAACGGAGATACTCAACCACAGGTGAGTGGCTAATCAGCTTCTCAGTCCAACAAGTCAATCACCAGCCTACACAGGGCTCTCAGAATCTTTAGTTCAAATGCAAGGCTGCTGCTTTTTCTGAGCAGTCTTTGTTGAAAAGAGAGAGAAAATGAGTCTGCAAGAAGCCGCCAATAACAGAAGGGCAAAGAGAACCAGAAATCAGGATATCAGATAGATATCAGGTGACAAAAAGACGAAAATAAAACTCAAACTACACAGAAAGACCAGAAAACCAATGAGACAAGGGGCTATGGGAAGACAAAAATTGACACAAAACACGGGCAATTATGAAGGAAGAGCTAAAAGCAAAAACACAAGGTGGTGGGATGCCATATAGCTTCCTTGTTAAGAGTATGAACTCCAACCTCAGATTCCACATGGAAGCTCCCAAACTTCCTGTGCTGCTCCCCTCACATAAACAAAGTGATCTTCACAGAACATTAGGTATGGGCATCGCTCAGTAGGCAGGACTTAGCAAAGATGAATCATACACGACTCACCTAGGTCTCCCCCTTGATTTGGGTATACACCAAAGCCCTCTCCCCTTCTCTTGGCTGTGGAAAGGGTGAAGGTACAGGTATCTCCCCCGGCCCTTAGCAACCTAGGTCCCAGGATAAATGAAAGCCACAGCGAAGGCAGACTGAAGCTAACATGTGGAAGGAAGAGAGAGGGAGAAAGTCATTTAGAATGACATTCTAAAATAAAAGGCCCATGAATTTGGCTGCTAGGAATTCTTTCTACTGGCCAAATAATTAGCTTTGCTAGCTTTGCTAACTTTAATTCTCCAAACTGGAGGCAAAACAATCTGGTGGTTAAGATTCTGGAACCAAATGTAAATAGGCCCAAATCTCCAGAGAATCATTTCACTTCATAGGGAAAACCGTAAAACCTCTTACAAATTATAAGTACTTGGTAGAAATTATCTCAGAGGAACTTTTCCCTAATAAAACAGCAAGGACAATAATTCAACCAAGGATGAGATGAAAGCGTGAAGGCCTTCCAACCAGGCCTGCAGCGCTTCAAATAGCAGCAAAACAGAACACATTTCCTTCCCTACCACGTTCTTATCTTACAAGAAACAGCATCTACTGGCCCAAGGTAAAAACAGTTCATCAACACAAAAGCGGCCTGGCAGAGATGCAACGTTGTGGCTTTATCTGCAGGAGCCCATCAACAGACTTAAACCCACTTAATTCTACATAAGCCCTTCCAAGCCTCCAACAGAGCACTATTTCCAAAAGGCAAAACACAGATCAATGCCATTTTCTCCCTAAAAAAACTTATACACAATCAATGTTCTAAATATATGCTCTCAAAAATACTAGACTCCAATGAAGTAAAACTATTTCTTGAAAAATAACATGTAAGTGTAAAATGGCAACTTCCAAGAAGTACTTAAATTCCAAAATAAAGGTGAAACAGATTAAGTCTTGAGATGAAATATCAAGTTGGAAGTTTGGTTAAACTTCGATACTTTAAAAATAAATGCAGATTTTACTATACTGCCTATAAAGCTATTATTAAGTTTAACACAGGTAGGATTATGAACTTCAACAGATAGGCAAATAAAGAACTGGAAAACAATACTTTCTATCTACTTAGGTTGAACATATTATTTTTGACATATTTAAGATTGCTAATATATTTCATGAATGTCATTCAATAAATATTTATTAATACACATTATGCCAGGCTCTGGGAGTACAATGGTGATCAAAAGAAAAGACACAGTCCCTGACTTCATGGAGTCTATAGTCTAGTGAGAAAGACGAGTGGGAATAACGCTGCGCTGTGTTAAGGTGGCGGCAGAAGTACAGGTGCTGAGGGAGCGCAGAGCAGGTGCACCTGACCAGGTGGAGAGGGGAGGAGGGGTAGTGAGTGCTGAGGGAATTTAAGAAACCCTTCCTTTCCCAAAAGCTTACCATTCAAACTGAGACTTTCAGATTACTGGGACTTAAAGGGAAAGAGGGCGAAGGCTCCCAGTTAAGGAAACATTGTTTGTATAAGAGAAAAGGGGCAGGGTGGGGTAGGTAGGGAGAAGAGCACGGCGTATTTGAGAAACTAATTCATTTCTTAGGTGAACCAATGAAAACTGCCTACCTTCACTCATCAGCTCTATTTGTTCATTGAATTAATATTTATGGAGCTCTGATGAAGTTAATTCGTATTATCAGGACCCACAAAATGATGGCTGCCCAGTGGCTTGTCCACATCACAAATTTAAACCTAAGGCAGCTTGCTCTTATGGGAAACACCTAACACATCAAGGAAACCTAACATGCACCAATCACATCAAGCTCATTACTAAATTGCTTCAGTTTTGTCATTTGACAGTGCCTACTATTTGTCAACCCTGTTCAACAAGGGACATTATCTTTATCTTTTTCAAATTATAAAACATAAACAAAAGGAAATCAATCCATGTTATAAGGCTCTTTCTCATTAGGATGACTTCATTGCACAGAATGCCTTTGAAAAACAAACCAGAAAGAAAACCGATGTAGAGCTGAATAAATATCCTGTGAAGGAATTAAGTCTTGAAATAATGGTTTGTTTTCCTACCTTTTTTATCCCATTTCCACTGAGTTTTCAGAATATGTTCATTTTACAGTTCAGTAGGTCAGAAATCTGACCCAGGTCTCACTGGGCTAACACTGAGGTGTCAGCAGGGAGGCACTCCTCCTGCAGTTCCAAGAACAGACCCTGTTTTGAGCTTTCCAGGTTTTCAGGCTTGTGGGTTCCTTCTTCCATCTCTAAGGTAAGGGCTAACTGAATCCTTCTCGCATCACATCACTCCGACTCTCCTTCCGTTTTTAAGGACTCCTGTGATTACACTGGGCCCACCTGGATAATCCAGGCTAATCTGTCTTTAAAGGTTAACTGATTATCAACCTTAATTACATCCGCTACCTTAATTCCCCTTGGCCACATAATTTAACATACTCAGAGGGTTCTGGGGATTAGGACATGGGTATCTTTGGGGTATCATTATTCTGCCTACCACAGTTGTACACAATATTGAGGAAGCTGCAATGGCCTCTCTCCTCCTGTGCTTTACATCTGCTGGGATAGATAGAAAATGTGTACACGATCATATTGTCAATGAAAAATGCATCAAAGGTACTTCAAGTAGGAATTAAATGACTGTAGAAATGAGAAAGAACGTTTTCAGCTCAAAGGGAACACAGCACATGAAGGAGGTCTGCAAGCACAGGCAGGATCTGTACCAGGCAGAGATGAGTGTGGGGGCGACTAAACGGAAGGAAGGTAAAAAGGGAAGATATTTAACAAGTCCCGCTCAGGTGAACAGCACTCAATGGCAAGCAGTGGGAACCAAGGATTCCAAGAAGAAAGTGGTCAAAAATTGGGCTGTGGCAGAGATGAAGGGATGCAGTGACAGGAGAGGTCACTGGAGTCTTAGTGGATCACGGGCGATCTTCAAATACGCACTCAGTCAAGTGCTGGTGGCAGGAGCCACTGCAGCTCCCACAGTGGGCTGGAAGCAAGTGTAAATGACTCTTTTGATCAATCTGTAGTTGAGAGAAGCAAAATATTTTTTTAAAGAAGTCTGAGAAGATAGTAAGATAAAAGGTTTGGTGGAGCACTGATGCTGATGGGAAGAAGGCAATGAAAAAGGAGAATAAGAGCTAAAGGGCAGAGCAAACACACCGGTCACAGTCCTTAAGTCAATACCTAAGGGTAAAATACTTTATAATAATGCTGCTGAAAATATCAACCAAGAATATCTGTTCTAAAACTTAAACTTCTCAAAAAAAGAAAAATCTATTAATTGCTTGATTCTTAAGATGTGACTTCTGAAGTCTCTCCTAAATTTCTGACAATAAAAGCATATGTTTGGAGAGCACCGGAACAACCTACTGATTTGTAGACAAATCATTAAACAGGAGTAACAGCCCCTTGAGGCTCACATCACTGTAACTGTCTCTCTTTGAACAGAGGCTGACAAAAGATTTCTTAAGGTGTTATTCTTAAGACATAAGTAATGGTTCTTCTATGTCCATCATTTTTTCTCCCTTCCGATAATGAAGTCTTTTAATGCCTTTGTTTAAATAACCACTAAGAAATCATTAAATATCACTAAATCATTATATAGCACTGAGGAACTAACTTGACTTAAACACAGGTCTATAGCATGTTCCAAGATCACTCTTGTCTGCTGCTACATCTCGCACAAGATATGAACAACACTGGCACCAAAAAAAAAAATGACAAGGACAATGGCGGTGATGTTCTGCCATGCAAAAGCCGGCGACCGAAAAACAGGGTGACTGTGTTTTTGCTGTTGTTAATCCTCACCCAAGGATATTTTTCCATTGATTTTTAGAGAGAGTGGGAAGAAGGGAGGGAGAAAAGGAGGGAGCGGGAGAGGGGGAGAAACTGAGATGTGAGAGACACATAGAGTAGTTGCCTCTCACATGCACCCGATCTGGGGCCAGGGATCAACCTGCAACCCAGGGACATGCCCTTGACTGGGAATCGAACCTGCAACCTTTTGGTGCACGGGCTGAGGCTCTAAGCACTGAGCACACCTGCCAGGGCCAGAATGGCTGTTGAATGTGCCCTCTTCATTATGATGTCTTCTCACACTCTTTTCTAAACCTCCTGAAGGTGCAGATAGACATTTAAAAAGTCAATTACAAAAAACCCTGGTAATAGTGAAACAAACAAAAATAAAGAAAACAGCAAATATAAAAATTTTATTCCAACAAAAAAAAGTATAAATAATAAAAATAACAAAACACTGAAAACAATAATAGCAACTTTCATTTTCTAGTAATTTTACTTACACTTACTTTCACTTACAATACTCTATAATTACACTTCTTATTAACAAACACAGACAGAATGTTAGAACACATCACCAATCCCAGAAACTTACAGAGCAGAGTACTACTCTTATGAAGAGCATCATTTCTGACTGATTAATTTGCTAATTTCATTAATCTCAAAGTATTTTAATTTGGAAGGTTATACACCTGAGCAAAACCCCACACAACTGAAGCTTCAACTCCAATAATAATATGAAAAACTTACTTAAAATAGAGAGCTCAGTATTGAGCACTAAGGACATGGAAAATGGGCTCAGTATTGAGCACTAAGGACATGGAAAATGGGCACAATAGAGATTATCCAACTAAATGTGATTTCTGAATGCCTCCGTTAAATGAGGTAATGGTATTTATTCCTATTGCTCTCTTAGGTTTGAGAACATACTACAGAAGAGTTTGATTCCTGGAAAAATTATTCATTTACATTAATTTCTAAATATTAAATCTGATTTCTCATTGGCTCTTATGTGGAACTTGACAACAGCAAGTCCTCTCAAGAGAAAAACATTGCCGCCTGGCCAGTGTTGCTCAGTGGTTGAGCATCAACCTATGAACCAGGAGGTCATGGTTCAATTCCCAGTCATTGCACATGCCTGGGTTGTGGGCTCAATCCCCAGTTAGGGGTGTGTGCAGGAGGCAGCCAACCAGTGACTCTCTTTCATCATTGATGTTTCTATCTCTCTCTCCCTCTCCCTTTCTCTCTCTGAAATCAATAAAAACATATTTTTTTAAAAGAGAGAAAAATATTGCCACCCAGATATTTCCCATCCCCATGTGTAATAAATATCGACCATGTGAAATATAAAATATAAGTCCCAGCCAAAGAAATATAAGTCAAAGTATTCGATGACAGCTAAATGGAAAATCAGCTTTAAAAGAGGCAAACTTATTCCTTTTTCCCCAGTCTTCTCTGCCTGGAATGCAGACTTGATTGCAGGAGCTTGAACAGCCACACTGAACCACAAGGTAGAAGCTATGTGATGGCAAGGCAACAACAAAACAAAAATGAGTTTAGGTTTTTTATACACTGAAGCCACCTCACTAGTCTTGGATTGTCTGCCTCCAGACTATTTCCATGGGAGGAAAACAAACTTCTACCTTCTGTAAGCCACATTATTTACAGTATTTTACTTTATATAATTGAACTTAATCCTAACTGATACAATGTGCTTATCCTAACAATCCCACGCCTGGCATATGCTCTAAAGTCTACACCAGCTTTCCAACAGAGCTTTCTGTGATGATGGAATGTTCTGTATTTTTGCTGTCAATCCAGTATCCACTAGCCACATGTGATAATTGAGTACTTGAAATGCTTTTTAACATTTAAAATATTTTAAATTGGATTTAACTTCAATTAATTTAAATTTAAATAGCCACATGTTGTTAGTGGCTATTTCATTGGACAGCACAGCTCTAGGCATCAGGGAGCATCAAAATTGTAAGTGAGTTAATTTAGGAGGGTATAAAATTCCTTCCTAATCGATGTATAACAATATAGTAAAATTCTCAACATTATTTTAATTTTCATAAGAGCTATGCCTATAATTACATTTTGCTGCAGTAATTTTATTACATCTATCTTGAGCCATAGCTGTAGGAACTCAGAAAACGTTAGCCGTGAAGATGAAGACGACGTGACAGTGAATCTGTAACACAGACTTTCTACTTTAGAACAAAAACCTCTCCTGAGTTTCTTTTTCATTAGAAACCCACTGCACTTAAAAATGTGACAGAATTGAAATACTTTTCCATATATTTTCCATTCAGATGTTCTCTGAACTCAAAGCAGCTGGAATACAAAAAGGACTATCTAGAAAGGTGAGATGGCTTTACAGTTCATTAACAATTGACCTAATATTATCTGGAGAATATCACAGCAAAATTCCTACCCAAATTTCAGTACCCAATGAAATTCCTAGCACACAATAAAAAATTGTTTGGTCTGCTTTAAAAACTAGTAGAGCCCTTTCCTCTGAATGCTAACCACCTCTGTGTTAAGAGGTATGGATATTATGCATTATGAAGCACAGTTCTTTGGTTATTAATAAACTAGAAAATTAATGACAGAACAGTACTTCAAAAAGGTCACTTAGTTTATGTCCCCATCTCAGAGAGGATTATGTTAATTGCCCCTGGACTATTGGTCTACCTTCTCCCCTTTCCCTTCAGGCAGAATTAATCTCTCTCTGTGTGACCATAAAGTATTTCGTGTGATACATATCCTTCTCACACAGCACTTACTGTACTAGTTCATGATGGTTTTCAAAGCTGTCTCTGCTCTAGACCTTGAAATTCTCAAGGGCAAGAAAGAAACCTCAGAGCGGTACCACGGCGGTGGAACAAAACCATCCAGAGGCAGCACACAAAGGAATCTGCTCTTGAGGGCAGAGGAGCAGAAAAAAGGTAATGCAATCACCGCTCACTAATCCCGAGTTTCTGTCCAGGGCCGACCTTGGTTACAATCTGCTTTAATTCAATTCACCCTGTAATTCATTTTTGGGTAGACCTCTGTTTGCTTAAAAGTTCTGAATTGCAAAATCATGCAAATCAGTGAATAAATAAGATAATAAATTTAAGCATATGATGGATTAATCCTAAATAAAGCTTTTAAATCACTTTGGTTAACATTAGACTGTTTGCTAAACAGAGTATTCTACATGGTACTCACTGTTTCTGGTAAGACTAACTAATAACTGCAACCTCTGTACAACCCTTTTGTTTTAAATAATTTGTAGAGAAGCAATTAGGTATTATATAAATACCACCCACATCCTTAAAACAGAAAGAGACATGAGCAGATGAAGAATCAATTTTAAAGTTATGAAAAGATGTCATTTTTAAAATTTCACTTTGATTGACACACTTTTTAGAGTTTAACTCCTGTCTCAAACTAAAAAGACAAACTCACTAGTTACCTGAATTCCTAATTTTCTGAACTTGAGAACTAACTGTGTGTTCTTTATGGAACAGGCCAGTCCTGTGACACCAGGTAAACAGAACAGTAGGTACTATTAGAGGAGTAGATGTATCCCAGAGAGACAATAAATATCCTGGTCAGAATATCCAAGAGCAGAATCAACACTGGCATCCGTTCGCCACCATTTACTACACCTACTCACCTATTACCTCAACCACTTAGCCAATTAAGACCCCTTCAAAGTTAATTAGGGAGGAAATGCCTCTCTGGTCTTCACCACTGATACAATAACCGTGCGCCCTCTGCCTGAGGCAATGGGATAGAACAGAGAAACAGGCCACATTAGACCACTGCATCCTCATTGGCCAAATACTGCATCCGCATTCAAAGCAATCACCTTGAAGATGGGCTTTTTATTGTATCTTTGGCTTTAAAAAGCTGTCATTCCAGAAAGGACTGTGATTTTCCATAGCAATTCCAATCTTAACAGTACTATTTCTCTTTTTTTAAAATATATCTTTATTGATTTCAGAGAGAGGAAAGGAGAGGGAAAGAGAGATAGAAACATCAATGATGAGAGAGTCATTGATCAGCTGCCTAGCCTGCAACCCCGGCATGTGCCCTGACCAAGAATCGAACCCCGATCGATCGCCTAGGATCCTAGGTTGACCCTCAACCGCTGAGCCACGCCCGGCCGGGCAACAGTACTATTTCTCAAAGTGTGGTCTTAGTCCACCTGCATCAAAAAATAAATCTGAATTTTGAAAATGCAGATCCCTGGGCTCCAAAGACCCACCAAAATGAACACTGAAGACGGGAGCCCAGTCATGTATAGTTTTAGCAAACATTCTCCCATGCGATTCTGGTGCATGCTAGAGTTCGAGAACCAATGCCCAAGAACAAGCTTTTCCTGTGACACTTAGTGTATGCGTTAAGAAGCACTAGACTTATAGATAGAACCCCCACTTTGCAGGTATGGCCCTTAGATCAGGGGCAGTGGCATCACCTGGGGCTTGTTAGAAATGCAGAATCTCAGGCCATCCCAGCCCTGCTGGGGGGAAAAAAAAAATCTGCATTTCAACAAGATCCCCACGTGATTCATGTTTACATTAAAGTCTGAGCTGTACTCCCGGGACACCGTACATCAGTCAAACAGCAAAGCATATTAGGGATATTGTGGTAAACACCTAAAGTATACTTTATATTAAAACAGCAATCAAAGTTAAGGCCCTGTTGAAAGGCAGGGGAAGACTCAATATCTTTTGGTGTATTTTAAAATATTCATGAGTCAGGCCAGGCGTGGCTCAGCGGTTGAGCGTCGACCTAGGATCCAGGCGATCGGGGTTCGATTCCCGGTCAGGGCACATGCCCGGGCTGTGGGCTTGATCAATGACTCTCTCATCATTGATGTTTCTGTCTCTCTCTCTCTCCCTCTCCCTTCCTCTCTCTGAAATCAATAAAGATATATTTAAAAAAATAAAATAAAATATTCATGACATCATTTCTATTCTACTCTACCAAGCACTATATTAATCACAAGACAGAAGTCATTCCAAATACAACTGAGAATAGACAAAAGCTGAAAAACAGAGGTTTCATAAGCAGCATGGTTTTTGAGCTGCTTTGTTCCCCAGTTTAGACCCACCTAAGACAAGGAACAACCAAGGCCTTATTCATTTAGTTCAGCACATGCTAAGTTTCCCATGCATGAATGCACTGGCAGTTGGGATAAAGTTTCTTATTCAATAAAAACACTTGCTAAAAAGAATCGAAAACATAATGCTAAGAGACAGTCCTCCTTGCTTCTTTTTTCTCTTTAACAAGGTAGAGTACAAATCAGAGACGACTAAAGTCCAAAAAAATACTTAAAAACTAACAGGCAAAACTAGCGGTAATGTGCATATTCAAGATAAATATTATGCTGCCTTATAAATAGAAATGACAACATATTTTCTGAATCATAGAAGCATATAAATTAGTTATCAATTTTATTACTAGTTAATGACACTATTACCACTCAACTATGGGAATACTGTCTATATACTCAGCTTATTTACAAAATATATTATGCAGGGTTCATATAAATATTTTTTTTAATCTTTGGAGAACTGGTATCTATGCACTCATTTAAGCACTAATTGATCTCAAAGCACTTACTGGAAATCTTATTAATGTGAAAGTAGAGTAAATAAATTTCGGGCAAGTCAAGAACAAAATAAATGTCAATATCCTCTTGAAAAAATATAATTCTGCTATTATGCATTATGTGAGGGCCCCTATTGTATACTACAATATTAACTGATTACTATATCAGTTTTAAACTTAAAATATCTATATCTGTACGTATGTATGTATGTATGTATGTGTGTGGGTATGTGTATATATATATATCACAGCTCATCACAATATTGGCAGAGAAGAAAATATGTCCAGATGTCCATACCTCTCCCTTCAGTACCTTGAAAACTGAGTCTGAAAAGAGTGCTATAGGAAACAAAGTTATATAGAACCAACTGGGTTCTTGAGTATACAAGAATTATATGAAAAGATTCCATAGAGTGAAACAAACAACATGAATAGTACGTTAGTGACTTTATGACAAAAATCAGAGACCATGCCAAATTCTTTTTAATGTGACTATTATATATGTTTTTCTTTCCCCATCATAATTTCTGATTAGACTTACAATATTTTCATCACTTAGCTGAAATGGATCTTTCTTTGTGTTTTTGTTTAACATCAGTAACTAAACATCAAGACTTTGAACAAACATTTAAGACACATTCATGTCACAGAACTCAAGAAATATCAATCTCCACTTTCAAATTTCAACCATATTTTATTCTGGAAATAATCCTGGATAACACTGTTCTTGATGCTGAGTTTTGCAAAACTACCTAATGGCCTAGCTCATGGCTCATTTCATATGAAGAAACTTAAGTAGGATGCAGATTTTCACAAACGCTGAATTGCCCAAATGGCTTTCCTGGAAATTAAATTAACACAGCCCATTTGATTTTCAACATGTTCACATTTTAGTCATGCCTACTTTTTAGCAACCAAGCAAAAACTCAATCTCATGATAAGTTATAGAATCCTTCTAAAGATGTAATTTTTTCTTTGGATTCTTTGGAGTAATAATGTCCACTATTAGCCTAAAGAACTAAACACTATTTGAAGTTCACTATTTGGTATTTATACAAAAATATCTGTCCACTCCATCATCTGAAACCTGCTTAATATTATTACACATCATCGAAATATTGGTTTAAACTCAAAGTAAATAACTCTATTTTTTATGCTATGACACTGCAAGATCACAAAACCAATGTAGAATATGAATCCACCACTGAACAATTGTCAGGATTAGTTCTTATTTAAACAGTTAAGTAAACTTTAAATATATACAATTTTATTTGTCAATTATACCTCAATAAGCTGGAGGAAAAGACTGTATAATCAGGGTATCAGATAATAAGGATGGTGTGTATTTGCATTTTAGTATTTTAAAATAATTTTTTGTAAATACAGCTGACAAAAGCATGAAATCAACTAGTATTAGAAGCTTTGGTGACCCACATGAAAACATAAAAATAAAGCAGAATTATTTAATACAAAGGCAGCCTACCTGTACTGAGTTTTGTGTGTATAAAACTCTCTTTCAGAAGGTTAGCATAAGTCATTCGATCCTTCCATGATAAACTAGAGCACGTGGTATTTCTCACATACAGAAGAAGAATTCTTAAACTTCCACTCATTTATTCTTACATATATCAGATTTGTGTAACCATTAAATTACAGAAATACAAAAGAAGCTTTTAAAATACAATGTATTATAAAGAAGTATAATAAAGAAAGACAAGAATTGATCTTAAATCACAATAAGAACACTTCAGACACAAAAATACTATAATAACCTCCTTATAATACACCCCACATATGTGACTGTTATGTGGCCAGGACAACAAAACTCATGACCAAGAAGGTCTCTTCCAACCTTAAGATTCCATCATATTATTTCTAAAGTGCTCAAGTTTTCCAAAGGAAACTTGACAACTTTAGTGATGATCCTTATCAATCCTGATTTTGAAAATCTCCTCCACAGCAATCCTTCATTAGCTTTCCAGCGATGGATGCCCAGTGAAAGAAAAAATAGTAGTAGTTTAAGTTTAATAGACATGTCAGTATAATGTTAGTTGCCAAATAGCAGGGGGAAAAGAGGCAGCATATATGGGAGGGAAAGGACATGGTTTTGGTGTCAAAGCTGATTCAAATTCTATAGATTTCACCACTTAGTAGATGTGAGATGGCCTAGGTATTTTAAATTCTACTGCTAATTTCCTCACCTGTGAAATGGAGTTACTAAAAGGGTTAAATAAAATATTCTATATAAAGGCATTTTCACAGCTCGTCATAAAGTAGTTATAAATGTTATTTCCCTCCCCTGCTATTTGACAGTTTTATTCTCTGTGCTAACAGACCTGAGAGCCATGACTAAGTGAAATGCCCAGGCAATTTCCATATTTACTTTCAGCATCTCATGCCCACATCTCATTTTAGACAAGGCTCAAAGATAAACCAAGGTAGCCATTAAAATATCTGGTATTATTGCTAATCTTTGAGAAACTGGGGAACACTGGAAAGATGATAAATGACTAGAGAAAAGAAAATTTAAGCTTTCAATAAGAAAATATGGATTTCAGAGATGATAAGTTTGATGCTTTATGTAGTAAAATTCAAGATAGATGACTTATAAGGCTTAAAAAACAAAGATGTTCCACTGTGTCTATCCCTAAGGAAAAAAATGGCAAAAATATAGCTATGTGTGTATTTGTGTATGTGAAGATGCATTTAAAGGGTTTTAGATCAGGAATACCCAAGACAGAGTATATTTAATTTTCATAGGGCTGACAACAATGACTACAGCTGTTGTTGCTAATATTTATTGGGCTCTCCTTTCTATATGCCAGGCACTACGATAGGTGATTTATATTCATTATCTCATATACCCCCATGAAGCAGGAACAATTATCAGGAAACCAATGGTCAGAGAGGTTAGGTAACATGCTCAGTATTACACAAATAACCAGACACAGAATAAAAAATTAAAACCCAAATCACTTTGACTCTAGAATGAAGACTTAACAAGTATGCCTCCCTCTCTTTAGCAAACATCTCATGAAATAACTGAAAACAAGAGGGAACACATGGGAACTAGATATTAACACTACAGAAATTGGAACTAGTTATTAGATAGAGTTAGAGTTAGATATACAGCCATACTCAAAATGTGCCAATTATAGAAAGCAAAATCCCTTTAGAAGGAACTTGTTTGCTAAGGTCATTACTGCTGACTTGAAAAACAACAGAGAATGTAAGCTTTTCAAATCTACAAGATTCAAAGGGATCACATAAAACAAGAAGGAAGGGCCAGGAGATGAGATTAAATTTTACAGGGAGGACTGTAAAGCCCTGCAGTTAGGATCCACACATTTATTTTCCAAGCTCAGAACAGAGAAAGACTGGTTGAAGATGAGCTAAAAAAACGACAGACCTGAGGAAGTTCACTAGAAAGCTAGGTGCCCCTGCTGCTGCACCAGCTAAGTATATTTGGAGCACACTAATGGAAACACAGTGTGGGTACGGCAACTGCTAGTCCCACTGTACCCACTGTAGGTGAGAGCACACTGGGCTGGAGAATACTGTGTCTAAGTCCAACAATAACCGCAAGGTCTAAATTTTTGTCTCTCGCTTTTTAATGGTGGCCTTGCAGATCTAGTAATCCAATAGCTCCATCTAACATATAATTGAGAAGCTACTACCTTCCTATGTACATAGAGGACATCAGCAGGTCAAAGTCCATCCCACCACTGTACAAATTTGAACAGTGCCAAAGGCTGTGTGTGTTGTTGTGTGGAGGGCAACCAAGATGATGAGATGTTTGGAAACCAAGTACCTAGAGAAGCAGTAGCCTTCCATCTCCATGCCTCTCTGTCCTATAGCCCTGTTTTATTTTCTTACTGGCATGTATCGTAATCTGAAACTATTTCCTTTTTACTTGTCACTGTCTTTATCTGGAACCTTTGGGTTCACCTCTACTTGGGATAAACTCCGTGAGAAAAGAGAGCCAATCAATCTTGTTCACCACCATATGCCAAGTGTTCCAAACAGTGACTTGCGCCTAGGAAATGCGCAGGAAGCATTTGTTGAATGGATGAGTGAGCAAAATACAGGAAGATCAAGATGTGTGGTCTGGGAAGAAAAGGGAGACAGAAGAGCAGTTTTCAACATCAGAAGAGCTGTATCAAAAAGGGAGGTGACATTTCCATTTTTCTCCAGAAGAGACAACACAGGACCAAATGGTGGGCATTTCAAGAAAGAAGATCTGGGATCACAGTTAGGGAGCATCTTCTAAGTAACAGAGCCTTCTAACAATGAAAGTGGCCACCTTATTATTTCTGAAAGCATTCTTAGGGGCAGGAGGCTGTGTCCACTTGTTATCAGTTAATCTAAAGTTCGTATAATTCAAGGTACACAAAGAATATAAGAAAACTATACATGAAGATTGAAAGTAAAAAAGTGATCTAAGTGGTTACTCAGAGAAGGTATCTTAGAACACAGGAAAGAAAGAATATAAATGGAATTCTGACTGAAATGGGGATTGAGGGAGAAGAAAGTCCTGGTAGTCTTTTTTCAATGGGCAGTTTGAGCTGTAAGCTCAAAATGGGCATTTATTTCATACACAGAGCGGTAAGCTGTACCAATGCAATTAATAAGAAAACGATACCAAATGAGATGGTCAGTTTAAGGTGTAAGAGTTGGCAATAATGAGTTCCTTTTATAACTGTTCGGGTTTCCCTTTATAATTGTTAAGAGAAAAAGGCACAAGGCCAGATTTAAGAGCTTCATTTCAGAACACCTGGCAAAAGGGTGGTAGTTCAATCCCTGAGAAAGGATGTGCTCTCTGTGGAAATATTGAAAGGGAACAATAAATAGGGAATGGGGAGAGCATCACAAAATTACAGCTCTTGTAAGGATCATTTTTAAATGTCATCCAATCATTCATCTGTCCTTGGGCAGAACTGCACTTAAATAAAAATCCCAAAGGTCATTATCTTTCATCTTCTTAAAAATCTCCACAAAAAAGGCATTCTTAAAAATATCCCTGTAAAATATACTCCAAATGCTAAAGATATCTGTATTAAAATATTTGTAGCTATGAAATAAAAATTTTAAACGTAGCTATGAAATACAAATGGCAAATTTTCTTCTAGCAAATGATATCAAACAATCATATACTGAATTATAGTTAGATTTGCTAAATGAATAAGTGAAAGGACTTTGACACCTGTTTCTTGGTCTTTTAAAAATTTATAACTCAATATAAAGTATAAGCTTAGAAAATAACATATTCTCTTCAACAAGTCCAAAATATCTATTGGTAGTACATCAAATTAAATACTTTGCAAATGGTAAGAAAAAAAAAAGGGTTTCTGCACTTGGATAAATGCCCTAGAACTCTAAAATAAACAGTAGCTTCCTGTAACAACTTAAATAAAACATAGCTCATGAAATTTAAATTATGAAAATTTAGTTGGCTTTTTCTAAATTGTGAATTTTTTTGTTCTTGTTATTGTTATTGTTAATTCTCATATCTTACACAATCATGAACAAGGTTAAAATAATAATAAAAGAGGGAAACTAGGTTCTATAAAAGGTAAACCATCTTTACAATTTAGCCATTTGGAAGTCTGGAACCCACAAAATTAGTAACTATTTGGCAACTAGTAATAAGGAGAAAAAAATGAGAGGAAAATGTTGTTAAAAACCAGCACTAAGTGGTAAGGTAAGGTGCATTTCAAACAAAAGGTCTACTGCTGTAAAAATAACAGGTCTGATCTCATCAAAAAGGCCTACATTCAAAGTTACTTCTATGAGCAAAAAAATAACTGAATGACTCCCCTTGGTGTATATATGGGGAACTGTATGCCACAAATATCTCTAAACACAATAGATATATACTATTCTAATAAATGTCAACGTAACATAATGTATAGAAAAGAGTTAATATAACAAGCTTGAGATTGCCTATCCTTAGAAACAGCCTCC
Source organism: Miniopterus schreibersii (assembly GCF_964146895.1). Lineage (NCBI taxonomy): Eukaryota > Metazoa > Chordata > Mammalia > Chiroptera > Miniopteridae > Miniopterus > Miniopterus schreibersii. Next base: position 17,105,481 of record NC_138119.1, on the reverse strand, counting down.
TTGAATGGTTGGCCCTTGGCTGACTTCTAGGAACTTGGCTGTTTATAAACAGCTCCCTACAATGATATAAAACTCCCCCTAAATAATAAGGGTGGCTCACTGTGCCTGGATTGTTTGTGCAAACAATATGGTTTATGTTAAATATCTGCTTTCCTTTTGGGAGTCTGGGATTTTGATAGGTGCTCGGCCAAGGATGCCTACATGACCAGGCCCCAGTAAAACCCTCGGGTGCTGAGTCTCTAATGAGCTTCACTGGTATGTAACACTGCACCTGTTGTCCCAACTTGCTGGAGGAACTAAGTGAATACTGTGTGACTCCACTGGGAAAGGACTCTTAAAAGCTTCCATCTGGTTCCCTTTGCTAATTTTGCTTTATGTCCTTTTGCTGCAATAAATCTTAGCCATGGGTACAGCTATATACAAATCTTATGAGTCCTTCCAACAAATCACCAAAACTGAGGGTGGTCTTGGGGAACCATGACAAAGATACTTTGAAATTGTTTGATTTTTAAACATCAATTATCTGGATTTATACATTAAATATGTCTATCACATTTGCAGATGGCAAAAGCTTAATGAATATATTCAAAGATACAATGAAGATTCGGAAAGACTGGAACAACTGAATCAACTCTAACAAGATGAAATTTAAGGGACAGAAAGAGAAGATTTTAAAAAAACCAGACCATCGTACATGTAGAGAAAGAAAATATAATTAAGCAGGTGTGAAAGAGACTTAGGGGTTTATTGAAAATAAATTCAATATGTTAAACGGTAAAATATAACTAACAAAGATACCTAACTTAGTTCTGTGCAGAATAAACAGCAGTATGATACATAAAGCAAGCAACAACAATGACCCCACTTTCCTCTATGACTGGTCATGTCCAATACAGAACACTGTATTCAGCTCTGAGCACCATTTAAAGAAGAATATATCAGAGCATGTTCAGAGAAAAGTTGGTGATGAGCTTCAAAACCATATTTTACCAGAAATGCTCCAAGACAAAGAGAAGACTGGAGATAGAAACAGTAGTTCTACTAACATATACAGGTTTTGGGTAAAATAGAATTTTATTTCTTTCTATATAATCATGAAGAAGTCAGAAGGATATTCATTTCAGCTGAATGCAAATAAAAATTATCCAAAATCCAAATCTTCCCAAAGTGCATTCACCCTCCTTTAAAACACATATTCAAAGCCTACACTGTGGGGTTTGGCAGGAAGAGTTCAATTAGAGAGGAGCTCTATTAAATAATACCTATATTAAATCATTTTTCGACATTCCTAATACACTCTTTCTCACAGCTTCCTCACTTCATTCTAACATAAAGGCAGAGGGCAAAAGGGTTTTGAAGTAATTGTCAGTCCAACCACGCCCTCAACTGAGTTGGGGGGGAAAGTGGAAAGACCCAAAAATATAGTTAATTCGGATAATTAAGTTCAGCTGAACTCAAGAAATAAATGACTTACTATATAAAAAGCACTTTATGCTCAGCTCGACAAATATTGAGTAGCCATTATACACAAAGCCACTTATACTGAGGAACCAGAGAGATTTGAGTAAAAGACACAATGGAGAGAAAAGGTGTAGACATGCAAGCATCCTCTGCTCCTTACACATCCACGCCTGGTGTGGCTTCTCCAAGGTGGTAAAGCTGCTGTGGGAACTGTACCTGTGGCTCTGTGGTCAGGGAAATCCTAGAATCAAAACCAGGCCTGGGGTCCTCAGCCCTTAACAGCTGAAGTCTTGTGCCCACATACACTCCAAGGACACAGGCCTCAAAAGCCTGCTTAGGAAAAGGTCCTCCTCTTCCTTGAGAGTAGGGATGTTACTGCTGTAACGGGCGGAAGAATACAATGAAAAACATGTTCTAAGTCTTTTTCAAATCCCAGTATACAGGTGGCCCTGTGGCACACACAACACAGTGAAATAGGCAATGCTGAAGATCGCACCAATCCTGGGAGAAGAGCATTGACAGAATTCAATGTTCTGAAAAATAGCATGGTCTTGACCAAGCAGCAGAGAGAGTAAATGGTGAGCTAATAAGTATGAAGATGATCTGGGCTCAAAGACTTCTGAAATAAAGAATTAGGACACCTTGGTTTAAATGAGGTTCGGCAGGCCCATCCTAGTTAAATTTGGGGGGGGGGGGGACGGTAGGAAGACAAATACCACAAAGAACTGCATTAACAAACCTATCTATAGGAGCTGGGAGGGGATATAGTGAAAATCAACTCCCTTAATTTACTTGTTAATGTTGAATTTCTGCTGGCAAGTTTGTGGTGAAACAACATAGCTTAATAATTATTGGTGTGAAGATAAACTGGCTCACTACTTTTGGAAAGCAATTTGGTAATATGTATAAATAATCTTAAAATATTTCCATACATTTTAAATCAGTATTTCTTTCTTAAAAATTGTAAGAATACTAAATAGGGACAAAGTTTTATTTATAAAGATGTTCATAAAGAATATGCAATAACATCAAAAATACTTTCAATATAAATAACTATATTAAAAAATCCTAGAAAAAGTGTTAGTCCATAGTGGGGGGGGGGGGGGAGAAAAAAAAGAATTGTTGTATCTAATTATATATGGGTAATGGAACTATGAGTGATTTGTTTATTTTATCCCTTTAAATGCCTAAATTTCCTCAAGAGTCAATACATCTTTAAAAATTAAAATAAAAACCAAAATGAATCTTGACTGAGGGTGAAAAGGGGAAAATTAGTTATGTAGAAGGGATGGAAATTAGAAGAGGCAGCATTTGGAAATAAGTTTACAGTGATTAGCTATAATTCATTCTTTTACAGAGTTGTCTAAAATTAAAAGGTACTAATATAAAAGGGCAAGTTGGTGGATGTTAGGTAGAGACACTCAAATGATTGCTATAAGAAATCGTTGGGGTCTTCTCTTAATACCCTTCAGTCTACTGACTACTCTGAAAAGGACAGGAAGACCTAGTGAATCTCTAAGATCTTTTACTTGAAGTCAAACCAATGAAAACATGATAATTTACTATCTCCTTTTTTTAATCCTCACTCTAGCATATGTTTTTATTGATTTTAAAGAGGGAGAAAGGGAGAAAAAGAGAAACATCCATGTGAGAGAAAAAGAAACATCGATCGGTTGCCTCCCATACGTGCCCTGACTGGGGATTGAACTCACAACGTAGATATGTCCCCTTACTAGTAAAGTTTTAAGATCTTGGACACGTAATAAGTTTTTTTAATTGCCTAGGGGCAATGAAAGTAGGGAAATAAACTAATCTTTGGGATGGCAAGTTTTTCCTCAAAATCTATTTGAAGAGAGCAGGAATTTGAATGTGTATCTATTTGTAATTTGTAATCTCAATTACAAATTTGCAATTTGTAATCTATTTGTAATTTGTAATTTCAATACAAATTACATTTTAAAATCTAACCTATGGCAAGAAAAACATTCCACAAAAACCTACACATACATTATACAAAAGTACAAACAAAGAACTATACTCTATTTTAAAACTGATAACTTCAAGCAACTCTGAAAAACCAATTTTGAATCATCTTTTCCTTGCCAAAATAATAGATATAAGAAAAGTCCAAATATAATTTAACTTGTTAAAACATTAAAACCAGGATTTTCAGGATTTTTTTCATCAGCTTCTTTACTAAGTATCTTTTAATCTTCTCTACATATATCGTTTACAAGATCAATTTGGCATTTTTATTATAGAATTCCTGAAAGAGTGAAATAACTGTGAAGAGGCTATTAGTATAAAATATGTGATCTAATAATACCTATTTTAAACTTCAAACTCTATTAGGAACATAAGTGCTTTAAGATTGTATTTTACACAGGATATATCTGTGAACACTGGTTTGTGTCAGGCATAACCTCAGACAAAGGCACTGGTCATCTCTTGCTAAAGTCTGTACTGCGTGCAAAGATATATTTTAAATTTTAATGAACAGGCTATATAATTTTGTACTTGATTTTTTGGGGGCCTCTCAACTAAAGTAATTCCACAACTTTGAATTTATAAAGTATATTTGGGCACTTTTAACTGGCATCAACCTTATTTACACTTGCTTAAGTAGAAAATATAAAATTAGAGTCAAATTTCTTAAGTCAAAGATAAAAGTGATTTCTCTTGTATAAGGTAGTATTTGGGGAAGTTTTAGAATTTTAGCAAATATTCCCACTCAATAAATTATACTCTTATGCCCTATGTTTCTTGATACTTATCTTCTACAAATTTTAGAATCTCAAAAACTAATCTGGTCTCATTTACTATGGTGAAGGTACTGATATCATATGTGTTTCATGTTTAATATCTATCAGACACACCATACTCCTGCGGAGTTTATTACTGCTTTTCTTCACCTTCATGGGGAATCATATATAAGAATAGAATAAAATTACCATTAAGAAGTTATAGATATGATCTTCTGAGATGAGATGGGGGGACTGAAAACAGAATCTTGCCAATCCATGAAATGCAGTTATCATACCAGCCAGACCCATTTCCCTCATACAAGGTCATCCTTTTGTTAAAGATGTGAAAAAAATGCTGGAAGGTACCACGAAAAGTACATAAAAAACCCTACAGTGACTGAGATCCATTTCAGATTCAGCAAATAACACTTCAAACCGATTGTGTTGAAGCAAAAATAAGGCAAGAATATCTAATATCATAAGCAGGAGGCCATCAAATTTCTTTGAAAATCTACCTAAAATAACAAATATAAAAGTCAGAAAATTATATAAACTATCTCCAAAGCAAAATAGTATTAAGACAAAATTGGATGTTACTTACAGAATAAACAAAAACTATTCTGTGAAATGTCAAAATATTTTTAAATAGCATTCTTTTTAATAAAACAATTTCTCTTCACAATTATAAAAAAAGTAAATGCTCATTGTAAAAATAAAATTTAAGACAGAATATTAATAAAGAAATAACTAATCACATCAGACACCCACTTTATTATTTTAAAAAGTTATGAATATTTTAAATTATACAGCAAAACTGGCACTGGGTAAAACTTTCATTTCCAAGAAACACTGGTCATTTTGTTTTCCCCAATGTCTACACACTTGGTTGTAGAGTATGCCACTTTCTATATAACCTTCTTAATCTCGAAATAGCTTTACTCAGGGAAAGAGAGCAACTGCTGGAACCTACACATCAAAATAGAGCATCCCCAGTAACATAAGCTCCTGTGCACTGCAATGCTCCAACCTGAACACAAGTGATGCTGTGCTCAGCATGTTACACTAGCTTTTTCCTACATCTTACTCTTCTTTATCTGTTTATCACATGCTTGTACCGTTTTCACATCTAATGATTAGCTTCTGGAGTGGGGAGAGACAGAGGAAAGTCCTCTAAAGCAACAACTCCATTTATTCCTACACTCCCATAAAAAAATGATACATATAGAACAAATCTGCTTAATCATCTTTATTTCTTCCAGGTAACCTGTACTGACAAAATGCCTTAAATTCTATTTTAGTAGGTGAGGAAAACTAAAATGCAAAGACAAACGGCAAAACATTCCTGAGCAATCCTTTCCTACTATTGCCAACCTGATGCAGGACAGATGTTTAAGCACATTTAATACAAAACAAAGTAAGGAGGTAGGTTAATCTCAAAACTATCCTTGTTTCACCCCAGCACCTGCCTGCTGGATATCTTTCATCTCAAACAAGGGCCAAGATTTCAACCCAGGTTTCATGCACTGGTAGGTTATAAAGCCTTTCAACATTATATAACTTTAGAAGCAACTCCACAGGTAATGGAACCATTAGTAATAGACTACAGCATTACTGTTTGGTTGTCATTTATAACCAAATTAGGTAACTTCCAGAGAACACGATATAATGATAAGAATAATGGCTATACTTCCTATTCTTAAAGTATATTATTCTGAAAAAGATAGAGTAGTTTCAAACTTACTGTTATCTTATTATATAAACACATATTAAAGTATGTCAAAAGGAAGTTAAATGGCCTACCCTAGAGTTAGTTGCACAGGATACATTACAATAAGTGGAGAATCTAAACCTAGAACTTGCCTCACAGAGGCTCCCCTTTCAGGCTATAATAAAGCCTTCCTTCTCCACTCTCCTTCCAAAAAATCTCTTTCAATAAGAAATTTATAGCAATTTGAAAAGGCTATTCAAGGAAAACTTAACAGAAATGAACAAAAGTAATGTCAAGGCAATATCATGTCCCAGGGTTTCAGTTTGATTACAGACTAACCTGGCAAGGTTGGGCTTATTAAGATTGCTGTTTTCATCAAAGAGATTTGTAAGATCGAGGAAAAAGATATCACAAGAAAAGAAAAAGCAGTGAAGCAAAAGATTTAGGTGAGAAAAAAGAAAGAGAAACTTTGTAGGGAAAAGGCAGAGACAGAAGTACCAAGGTCTGAAGGCTTTTGGGGGAAAGGCAGTAGGGCACAGTGGTGAAGTGCACAGGCTTTGGCTCCAGGCCAACTGGGTGTGACTGAACCTCTGCCACTGCCCTTACTGAGTGACCTTGGGTAAGTCACTTTTCTTTAGTTTCCTCGTCTCTATAATGGGAATAACAGTAGCTATCTCAAAGGGTCATAGTGAGGATTAAATGTTACATGTAAAACTTACCACGTGCCTGGCACACAACTGTTGTTAGGAGTTATTATAAGGAAGATCTAGAAGAGTTGGAAAGTGCAATAAATATGGCCTCAGGTTCTCTGTTGAGTCTTTTCTAACTAGATGCCCACTCCAAACTAAAGGAATCAAAATGTGATTCTCAAATTATACATGTTGAAGGTCCTATTTATGATGATTGAAAAGTTATACTATTATGTTTCCTTGAACTGTTCTAAACTTAAAGGGTGCATTTCCACTTTTCCAAGATGCCACTGGCAAACAGGGGACAAGAGGTAATGTAAACAGCCCAAACCACAGAAATGTAAAACAGTTCAGTTTTGATCCCAAAGAAGTAAACTCTTGTTCCAAGTTAAGTATTTTATTAAACTGAAGCAAAGTCTGATTTTGATATATAGAATACTATTTTATTCTTTATTTTAAACCTTTCTTACATGTTTAAAAATACACAGGGGTTCAGAACAACCTCAATAAAATGATGACATTTCTATTAGAGGACCTGTGAAGTCAAACCACCGGTGTGCAACATGGTTGGCTTCCATAGGCACATTTCACTAATGCATTTCATGAAACAAACAAACCAAAAATGCTGAGAAGAAAAATACTCAGTAGTTTGATATAAATTTTAAAATATCTGTCAGGCAGGAAAATTATGGTAAAAAAGTAAGATTTAGATGTTTTACCACTCACACCTGCGTCACTACTAATTCCCAAATGCCATTTTGCTACATCTAAACCCCTGACAATTTATTACACAATTCCATGTAGCACACTAAAAAATAAGCTAATTTAACCTCTGAATATGAAAACAGATCATTACAAAAGAAAATACTGAAAGCTGTTACCTGTATTCATAACTAAGTATATTATATTCTCAGCAGTACTAAGAATACAGCTTGGTCTAATATAAATATCTAAATAACAACTACACTAAAGTATTTTTCTCTTAAAAGAAGTTTTTGTATATTTTTTCCCAATGTTGGTGACTTAAGCAACACTGATCTATATATTGTGCTAAGAAATCATTAGGCACAGATAACATAATTTACATTTTCTTTGTTGTAAAAAATATACTATGTGCAAGTGCATATCACACAAATGGTTAGTGGACAGAACAGTAAGTTTTGTAGCCCTAACACAAAAAGGTCAATATTTTACTCTTTAAAAAAAAAAAAAAAAGACACACCTGGTAGCTTTAAGAGAGATGCCTCACTTCCGGTGAGTACTCTGCATCCGCATTAGAATTATTTGTGGATTGTCTTAAAGGAAAACAAAGCTTTACTATAGCAAAAAGGACAGCACTTTGGGAACGTGAAAGAATTTAAAAGGAACCAGAAAAAAATGTTTCCAAAAGCCATTAAAAATACTTAACACAACATCTCAAACAGGCTATCGATTGCTTTGTTGGAAGGAATAAATTATTTAACATTATGATTGCTTTGTATAGTAGAATCTTTCATTAGCTAAGACACTTCTTGATTAAGGTACCAAAGGACGCAGATGGAGGGAAATACAGCAGGCTGTCAGGAAGGAGGGGTGAGGAGCATCATTTTACCCTGATGAAATAAAAATACTGTTTCTTTTTGCTCACGGCAGAAAATGTGTGCTGCAGAAATTATAAAAACACAAGCAAAAGGGTTGTGTGGCAGGTACTAACATACAATGTTTACTCTGCATCCATGAGAGACCACTTACGGATTTCAGATCAGTGAGTCTAAAAGTACACTTTGATGCCAAAGATTTATACTTTGCCACATATATAATATGTAGCAGTTTTCTATAGAGGGTAATTGATGTAAGTAATTTCCACAGACAAAATGAGAGTGAGAGAGACAGAGACAGAGACAGAATAAGAGACAAAGACAGAGGAGAGAGTTTGGTCAGAGAAACAGACACCAAGGGGCTTTGCTCACATCCTGTGGCAGATCTGAAACACTTTTGTCATTCTCAGCGCTAAACATTTCCTATTACTGCACACTGATACTCACATGCTATAATTATTTCATGAGATTACTTTCTATACATCCATTCCTTTAGTTTTTTCCTCCATGAAAAAAGAAAAAAAAACCTGAAACCTTTAGTCCCTTCCATCTCATAGTCAACTATTCAAGTAAATATTTCTCTAGTGGCAAATTTCCAGACGAATCAAGACTATGATCCAAAACCACTGTCAGTTACACTTGATTTACTAAGCAGTTCTCTTCAAATGGAGCAGGAATTAGCACGTTTCCTGGGCTTGGGGTCTCGTGTGTCCTGCTCCTTCAGACACATGCAAGATGTGCACATTGTCTCGGACAGCCTTCGGAGGCCTAGCCGGAAAACACTGTTGGAAAGGCTGTATATTACACAGTTACAAAAACTATTACTTATAGCCAGCCAAGTTGTTAGGAATGACAGTGTTGGATTGTCTAAGACTCTGGAACTTTCCAGAAGGAAGTAAATAATGTAGGGGAGCCACAGCATGTAAAATACACTTGTTATCCGAAACAGGACCATGGCGTAGCGACGGTCAGGGCTGTGTCCTGTCTCTCCAGAGGCATCCACCTCGTGGCTAGGAAACCGGGCCCTCCGGTCATGTATCTCTTTGGTGTGCTGCCGGCAAATTTTGAAAATGTGGAAGTAAGTGAAGCAGACAACAAAGGCAGCAGGAGCATAAAGTAAACAAACAATAAAGCCAGTAAAATAGGCACTGGTGAGCCAAGAGGTGGCACACCATTCAAAAATGTCACCGTGGTAACCAGGTTTCCCCCAGCCAAAGAAAGAAGGCAAGAAAATTATGCAGGAGTAGATCCAGATTAAAATGATGCAAATTCTCAGTCGACAAGGGGTGACCAGTTGATTGTAGGAGAGAGGCTTGGTGATTGCCAGATAACGATCCACACTTATGCAAGCAAGACATGCCATAGAAACACTTTTTAAAACCGAGATGATATATCCAAAAACCTGGCAAGTCAATGACTCGTGGATACCTGTGGAGTAGTGGAGAAGTGAGAGAGTAGGAACCAAGCAGCTAACTCCAACGAAAAGATCAGCATATGCCATCGTCTGGATGAAGTAGCTGGTGGTATAATGGTGTAGAAGTGGAGCACAGTGAAAGACAAAGATGACCGTTAAGTTCCCAGCAATGATCAGAAATGTCAGCAAGACAATAACAACTGTCTCAAAGATGCAAATGTCCACAGCACTGTAGTGGCCAAATCCAAGTGGGCAGGAGTGACGCTCGGACACATTCACAGGGCCACTGCTCAGGTTCAGGATCCTCCATTCAGTCCACCTGGATTCATTCATGGCTTGGAATTGAAGCAACCTGCAGCCTTGGCTACAGCAAGCCAGTGCCCTGCCAGCATCTGTTCCACTCTGCACCTGAGTGTCTCAGGATCAGCTTCGGGAGATGTTGGCAGTGCTTCTGTCACAGCTGAGCATCCCAGAGAGGACTCAAGTCTCTTCATCAGCCTCAGTGCAGCAGTGACACACCTCAGCTTTGGGGGGAAAGGGAGGGGAATAAGCTACTAAGGAGGTGGAAAAAAGGTCACCCACTAGCTTCCTCTGGTGGTCTCAAACAACTTTTTGCCGACACAAGGCACTTCTAGAGAAAATGGATTATATTGCGCTATAAAAAATTGAATCTGGGGGGAAAAATCAACTGCCATGGGAAGAAAAGCTTCTGTGGGCTGTCTGTCCTCCTCAGAAAGGCTGTTTCTTAAGGATCAACTAGAAAGAATGAGAAAAGAAAAGTCGGAAATTGTCTCAGGCTTCCTGTTTCATCTACCATAAGAAGTGGATTCATATTTTAGAATTTAAATAACTAAGATCTCAGATTTGGTTAGAAAGCTAAGAAAAAGTTCATGGTAACAGAGTGTCTTTGGGCTCAACTGAGGGTCTGAGGCTGGTGGGTCAATTTTATGATCCATTTCTCTCTCATTTCTTTAAAAAGCTAAGAACCGCCACCACCACCCCCTTTCCCGAAAAGGTTAATTCCAAACGACTCATCTGATTTGGGCACAAAGGAGCAGAACAGAGGTAACAGACTCCAGATTGCCATATAGCTTTCATGAGAAAACACACACATATTTCCAGTAGGGGAGATAATAGGCAATGGGTTAACACCTGACAAAATATGATAAACTTTTCATTCTGCATGCATTTTTTAAGCGTTCAGAAGAAAACAGTTTTGATCTATTACAATTACTGGTGCTACCATCAACAATGTAATTTATACTTCTTCCTTTTCAAAAGAAAAATAAATCATTTTGCTATTAATTTCAGCATCATTAACTTTCATTTCTGATATGCCACCTTCCTTACAATGAAGCATGATCATAAAATATATAGCTCAAAGTTATTGCTCACCTTGCAACCACACCTATATCTCACACATATATGTGAATTTATATGAAATTTAGACAACAGAAACTTTCCTATCTATTTTGAGCTTACTTGACTAGAAATGCTGCCATTATTTACTTAGGTATTTCTTGTAGGCATCATAATCTATATTTCTCTACCTTTTCTATTTTAATTAGATGATTAACACATGAAATCATTATTTCAACTAAATCTTCTGAAAGTAGAAAATTACCTTGTTTGTTATATTTGCAGTTATGTAGCAGCCATATGTTTTTTAAAATGTCTCTTCTATTTCTGCGTTCTATTTTGAGCAAGCGCTCAATTAACACAGGGGCCATTAGGTAGGTAGTAAGATGGTCTTGTTTTAAAATACCTCTAACACATCAAGATGAGTTTAAATCCTAGAGTCTGAAATACTGAAAGGCTGGCAGGATAGAATCCACCCAAAAGGCTTCGAAGGTCGTTCTGGTCCAAGGTTAGCATTGTCAAGAGTCTTTTTTAAAGTACAGGCATTTTGGAGAGTTGCTTGTCAGCCTTTGTTGTCACACCTTTTGAAGAAATGCCATGCAGTAAAAATACAGACTTCCTCAGGAACAATGCAGCAGCACTCTTCTGAAACTTATTTTCTCGTGCATCACCAAGTCATGCAGGGAAGTCCTTCTTTTAAAACAGCCACAAGATACTCCTCCTTGCACATTCCCAGCTTCACTTGTCACAAAGTAGTTCTCTTGTTACAGGAATAAGGCAGTGCTTCTCACCTACATTCACTCTCAGCTGCTCGGCTGGGCTGCTGGCTTCAGAAGTCCGACTCACTGCGATGCAGCTCCCAGGATGCTGCCGGGATATTCTTCACAGTCGCTCGGCATCACTGCCTCCACCTGAGCCGGAGCCCGGCTCCTCCTCCTCACCCTGAGCTGATGCAGAAGAACTCACCATCAGAAAGGTGACTCGGTCCTCCTGCCCCAATCAACAGCACAGCCAATGGCTACTGCAGCTGAAACTGTCACTAGGTAACAGTTGCCAGGCACATGCAGGCTTATAGACTTACTCAGCATGCTCCGATCAAGATTGACAAAAGAAGACAATGGGACTGACCGATCCTCATAACATGTTAATGGCATATATGGACTTTTGGAGATATTCTCCCTATAGCATTTGCAAAGATTATTTCCTATGGGCAGAACCAGAAAAAGAAAACAAAACTGGGATACATCTTTAAACCCTGCAGAGAAACTACCACAAGGTGCTATGACATTAAAAAGTCAGCAGTAATCTAATGCTCATTGGCAGAAAAAACTTATTAATTATTAAACATCAGCTAAGTCTTCATGAACTCAAATGATATAGCTACTATTTTTATTCTCTATAATTATATTTTAATAGACGTTAAAAAACACTTAATGATCTCTCAAGTCCCTGCCACACCCACACTAAATTGCTGAATTTGATGTAGTTAACTGTACAAACCTATATACTAAAATCTATTTGGGAAAATATTTAAGGTCAAATATGACCTCAGAAGAGTAATAAAAATAAGCCGAATGCTTGTTTAGTCCACTTTTTATCCTAACATGAAAAAGATTCAGAGAGTCAAAGAACTTTGTCATATAGTACCTGAGCTACCCATACCCAACTTCAAAGAAAGTAAATTAAGCTCATTTATTTGATGGAGGTTAAAAACATTTCCACTTATTTTGACTTACTATCAATAAACATTCACTATTTTAAACATTCTTATGGGGTAGGCACTTTTCTTAAAAGTGACTTAGAACTAATTTACCAATTATTTCAGAATTAAATTAGAGAAATTAAGATGAGAATGGAAGATAACTAATATTTGCTGAACACATTCTATGTGCTAACCATTATGCTATGTGCTTTTTTTTCTCTATAAAAACTTAACTTTCTACAAAGTAAGTACCATCATTATCATTTTCCAAGGGAAGAAAGTGGGTACTAGAAAAGGTAAGTTTAACTTGCCTACTATTACAGAGTCATGGATCTAGGATTGAAACAGGTCAAAATTGTCATTATTTAACGCCATATTGATGAATCCCATCCTTTCCTCTCTCCTTTTCACCAATGGCTGATAGTCAGGAAATGTCCAAGAAGAATTCTTTTGGATTTCAAACAACAATTTGTAAAGATAGAAGCCCTATTCTTTCCTTCATGTTGAATGCCTTTCAGGAAGACCCTATTATTGCTAAAATCTTCAGGGTTTTAGGTTAAGAGAATGGAAGTGCATTTCTCATTACCAGAAAAATTTATAAAACAAGTTAGAATAACAATCTTAGAATGAGAATTATGTCGAGGTTTGAAACTAAATATTTAAATGTAATACAAAAAGGCTAATGTAAATAATGCTGCAGTGAACATGGGGGTGCATCCAAAGAAAATAAACACGAATTCAAAGAGATATATGCACCCCTATGTTCAGTGCAGCATTTTCTACAATAGTCAAGATATAGAAGCAACCTAAGTGTCCATCGATAGATGAGTGAATAATAATATGTGATGTATATATACAACGGAATACTACGCAGCCATAAAAAATGAAATCCTGCCATTGGTAACAACATGGATAGACTTAGAGGGTATTATGCTAAGTGAAATACGTCAGACAGAGAAAGATAAATACCATGTGATTTCAATTATATGTGGAATCTAAAAAACAAAACAAACAAACAAAACAGAAACAGACTCATACCTATAGGAAACAAACTGTTGGTTACCATAGGGGAGCAGTTGGGGGGAACGCAAAATTGGTAGAGGGGATTATGAGGTTCAAACTTCCAGTTATGAAATAAATAAGTTATGAGGACATATGTACAGCATAAGAAATAGAGTTAAAAATATTGTCATAACTTTGTGTAATGAGAGATGGTAAGTAGACTTACCATGGGAATCATTTCTAATATATATATATATATATCAAATCACTATGATGTATATCTGAAACTAATAGGATATTGTATGTCAATTATATGCCAACTTGTTAAAAGGCTAGAAAAGTCCTATTTTATAAGAAAGCATTTTGACTTTTAGGAATACCTAAAAGTATTAATATCATACAAGATTTGATTTAACTAATTCTCTTTTACAATAATAATACTATTAAAATTACATTAGATAAATATTCATAAATATAGACAGGTCCCACATTCCATACAAAGAAGAGTTAAACACTAAGTTTTACTACAAAACCATTAAAAAATAAAACACTATCAATCATTAAAACTACCTCAAGTCACCCAAATCCAAACAAATCATTTTTAAAGTATAGACTTTACACATTTTTAAGACAGTTTTGAATTGTAATTTTTCTAAAATTAGGGACATGGCAAAAAAATAAATAAAAAAATCTCATTTAGGAAATTCAAACAGTAGACCTCTAAACCACATTTATTTCCCAAAAATCATAGGCAGGGATTTGAGTGTAAGAATGCTGTAAATAACACATAATTGTATATGCCTTCAAAGGTACATGACAATATGAGAAGAAAGCTCAAGGAGCAGTGCCTTGACCCACTCACCTTCTTTCTTTCCTTTCACCAACTTCCACCAAAAAGTTTCAGAAGTTCTAACAAGGTAATTTTCTTCTTTTTAGAGATTGACTCTTTCTAATAGCCCCTCACTTTTCTTTCTTTCCACCCTTTTTTCTGATCTCATTATAATGGGAACTAATTTATAATGTGAAGCTCTAATAACAAAAGAGCATTAATATGATATATCTACATAGCTCATTACATAAAGCATTCTTTGTTTTTACATTAGGCATAATTCTCTCCATTTTCAGGGTCATTAGGTGTTTGATTATTGCCATTCTTAATACAGTCATTACCCTTCCTCTCATTTCAACTGATGGATGCTTAGAAATCTCTAAGAGGAATCATTATTTGGGACTCCTCCAGAATTACTTCTAACAACTAAAACTATATAACTTTATGAGATGATACATTACAGGTGTTTGCGGTTTTTTTTCATTTATACCTTAAAGATGTTTTATAGATTCTTTTATATGTATCAATATTTCCTCATTATTATTAAACATCTAAGCAATTCAAACAACTACTCAATAGGCTCTAAACAGAAAAGCAAGAAGGACATTAGCCATCAATGGTAAATAGAAGTAGGCAATGACTATCAAGGAGAACTACACAACTAATATATTAAAAAGTAAACAAATAAAGAATACAGTAAAAGGTTTTAAAATATATTTCTTACATGTGCCAAAGATGTATGCATTCAGATTTTAACTATTTCTTCTACTATTCCTCCCATTGGTTAACTTTTCTCCATCACCACTGTCACTGCCCTAAGCAAGCTAGCCTCATGTGTGGACTACCACAGTGGCTTCCTGAATTGTCTGTAGCCTCTTTTCAATCCATTATGCACAAAACAGAAAGAATATTCTTTCCAAAATGCAAACCAGATTGTACCACTCCCCTGTTTAAAATAGTTCAGTGGTTTGACACTGCCCTTAGAAAAAAAGTCCTAACAGATCCTATAAAATCCAGTTTCCATATATCTATCCAATCTTACTTCTATATATTGTTTAGGATGAGCTAAACTGGCTCTGCCTCCCCCTACTTCACCCCTCCCCAGTCCCACGTATATGTGCTATGTTCCCTGCTGCCTAGGTCGTCTGTACCTGCTGCTTACTATGCCATCACTCTTCTGTTAGTTAATTCAGGTGTAATCTTCAGGTTTCAGTTCAAATACCACCTCCTCAGGGAAAACTTCCTTGAATTCCCAGACTCCACCAGACTCCACACTGATCATAGCTATAAGGATCTATTTCATTCAGTGGAGTCTTCCTGACTAGATTGCCAGCCCCATGACAGGAGCAACATCTATTTTGTTCCTCATTATATCTCAAGTCTACACTACAGAGTTAGGTATAGAGTAGGAGTTGGACAAGTAAATATTCAATATAATTTCAATATAAATCATATAAAAAAGCTTAAAAGTCTATAAA
This sequence comes from Miniopterus schreibersii, assembly GCF_964146895.1. Taxonomy (NCBI): domain Eukaryota; kingdom Metazoa; phylum Chordata; class Mammalia; order Chiroptera; family Miniopteridae; genus Miniopterus; species Miniopterus schreibersii. The sequence continues at coordinate 17,089,518 of NC_138119.1, read as the reverse complement.
ATGATAGAAAAACACTAATAACCGGTTTTTGTGAAATTCAGAATACACAAAATTCCTTGCCATCCCTTGTATGACATAAGCTTCACAAGAGAGCTATGAAATATATGACCAAACTGCAGGAGGAAAATGATTACTCTTCTGATATATTCAAATTAAGGGTAACATTCATACCGCTACCTAAATGAGTTCAATATGAGTATTGACAATCACATCTAGAAAGAGATAATGATTATTTACTTATTTTAAAAATTATGAATGCTGCAAATTGCAGTATCAATATATTTTAAATATAGCACTATCAAATGTAGTATTAATAGTATCAAGGCAATGTGGTCTAAGTACTAACAAAAAATAAAGACTGAAACAGCACATATTACAATCCACTGATTTAGTGACCTCTCAAGGGCAAAAAACAAGTTTATATTGTTAACTTCAATTCACTGTAATGTGAGTTATTAACAATTAAAAATATTTAACAAAGGTTAAGTAAGTAGCACTACAAAAGAAAACTTCCACAACCTGGAAAACTTCCTCAACCGGGAAACACTCCATGGGAGCCCTGCAGCTAACGTGCCATTTAATGGTGCAAGACTAAATGTTTTTTCCTCAAGAGGAAAGCAAGGCGATGGAGCCTGCTCTCACCACCTCTCCACACTGTAGGGGGTCCCAGCCAGTGTAACAGGCAAGAAAAAGGAACAGTTAAGCCATACAAGGAAAGGAAGACATAACTGTATATATAAGAAATACTTTTAAAACTACCCAGAAATACATTAGAAGCAATGAGCAACTTTGTCAAAATACAAGGTCAATAATACAAAAGTGACTGCATTTCTATGCACTTGCAACACACAATTGTACATAAAATTTTAAAACAATAAGCCATTTACAATAGTCTCAAAAGCAGAAAAATATGAATAAATTCAGTAAAATATGTGTTAAGACCTCTACCCTGCACACTACAAGATGTCATTAAGAAAAATTAAAAGGTCCTAAGCAAATAATGAGATATATCATCTTTATGGGTTAGAAGATTCAATATTGTTAAGAATGTCAGTTTTTCTCAAATTGATCTATAGATTTATTTGCTATTCCAATTAAAATCCAAGCAGATATTTGTAGCACTAAAATGCTTTTCTAAAATGTACATGTAAACCTAAAGAGCTGAGGAGAGATGAAACAATCTTGAGAAAGGATAAAAAAAAGTTGGAAGACTGGCAAACTGGTTTCAACTTATTCTAAAGCCAAAGTAATCAAGGCTGGCATAAGGATACACAGATCATGGAAAAGAATAGAGTCCAAAAATAAACCCACACTTACCCAGCGACTTTCAACAGACTCTAAAACAAGTCGGAAGAAAAGAAAATCTTTTCGGTAGATTGCAGCAGAAACATTTGCTATCTGGAGGAAAATGAACTTAGACCCTTCCTCATGCCATACACAAAAAAATTTGAGATGATTATAGATCTACACATAAAAATTAAAACTATAAATATATAGCTTCTACAAGAAAACATCCTAACAGGAGAATACCTGCATGACATGAAAGTAAACAAAGATATCTTAGAATACTAAAAACAGTAACTATAAAAGAAAAATTTAATAAATTATACTTAAAATCAAAATTATGATTTTTGAAAGATATTAAGAAAGTCAATAAGCAAGTCAAAAGGCTGGGAGAAAATATTAGCAAAACACATATCTAACAAAGAACTTGTGTTCCAAATTATATAACTGACTCCTATAATTTGTTAATAAAAATGCAAATAACCCAATTTAAAAAGGGAACGTACCGGCATAGACATTTCACAAAGTAAGATATACATATGACCACTAAGAAAATGAAAAAGTGCCAAGCATCAACAGTCATCAAGAAAAAGCAAACTACAACGAGATACCATTATATGCCCACCAGAGTGGCTAATGTTAAAACATTAACAAATACTAAATGTTGGTAAGGAAGCAGAGCAAGTGAAGCTCTCATCATGTAAAGTAAAATGGCCCAACTTTAAAAGAGCTTAGGAGTTTCTAATAATATTAATCAAATCTACCCAATAGAAACAAAAACATATATCCATTTAAAAAGAAACTTGCATAAAAATGTACATAGCAGCTTTATTTTTAATAGCCAAAAACTGAATATAACCATTCATCCATCAATAGGGGAATGGGTAAACAAATATTGATATGTCCATACGATGAAGTTCGGGAGCAGGGAAAACTTGAGAACATAGTTGCCTCAGGGGTGGGGGGCTGGGTGGGTGGGTGGGTGGGTGTGTGTGTGTGTGTGTGTGTGTGTGTGTTGACTGGCAAGAGGTATAAGGAAACTTTCAGGGATGATGGAAACATTTTGCATTTCGATTGCTATGGGCCACATTCATGCATACATGTGAAAACTCATCAAAATGTAACATTTAACATCTGTGCACTTCAGCTACATATAAGTGATAGCCAAAGAGAATGATAAAGCTATGATTGCACTTGCATGTTTCAAGTGCTCCATTTCTATGTAAAACCACCAAATTAGAGCCTTAAATCACCTGAGTGAATTTTAAGGTACTGCCAGGAAATCATATACAAGGGTTGGCAGAAGTAGGTTTACAGTTGTGAATAGAGGAAACAGAGTTTATTCTTGTATTATTAGTTATTTATTAATTATTGTATTATTTATTATTACTAATCTACTTTTGCCAATCCCTGTATATTGATGTTTAAAAGGAAAAATGTCCCATCAAGAATGAGAGCTACTGAAAGGTCTAGAAGAGCAGATACTGTGGGACAGAGGTCCATCTGGCCTGTGCCTTTCACACTCCAAATCAAGGTACCTGACTCATGGCTCACTGTTTGTACTCACAGGTACAACAGCCCAGATGCAAGTGAGACACTGAGTGAGAAAAGCCTTCTTATTTTTTCATATGTTTTTACTGATTTGAGAGAGAGAGGAAAGGAGAGGGAGGAGGGGGAGGGAGAGAGAGAGAGAAACACTGATGTGAGAGTGAAATATTGATCGGCTGCTTTCTGTATGCCCCCCTACTGGGAATCAAGCCTGTAACCCAGGAATGTGCCTTGACCAACAATTGAACAGGCGACCTTTTGGTGCATGGTATGACACTCAAGCAACTGAGCCACATGGGCCAGGGAAAGAAAATCCTTTTTATTAAATGCCAGTTCTACAACAGCCTGAACCCATCCTTAGTAGCTGAGATCTAAGACAACTGGACAAGGAAACAAAATCTTTGAGAGGTTGCACTATTGGTAATCAATCACAAAGGAAAATGGAAAAAGAAAATACTAACTTACATCTATGTTTAACTCTTAGTGAGGAAAATCTTCAAACATAAAATAAATCATTAAAATCTAATTGGTCAAAAATAGTACACAGAGCAATAAAATAAAACCATGTACAACACAATCTTTCTTTCCATTTTCTCAAAGTTATGGTTTTACCTGTAATTATCATTTATTAAGTTTGAAGACAAGGAAAGACTGACCTGGAGAAGAGAGCACAGGCTTTAGAATAAGCCCTATTTGGGTTGGCACATTGGCTGCAGCACTGGTTAACTATAAGGCCTTGGGTATGTCTTCCTCTCCATGAGTAAAATGGACATAATAATATCCACCTTTTACAGTTGGTTGTTTAATCAGAAATTACAAATAAACTCTGAAAAGCACATAGCAGTTTTTCACTCAAAGCTCAATGATAGTAAGGTAAGCGTATTCTTTACTATCAACTGGCTTTTTAATTATTTCTCCTTAAGAAACTACACCCACAACTAACCTGTTGAGATTAGGAAATTAATCTACTCTATTGAGTTGCCAATTCCCTTAACATTTCTTTTTAAAAGTATATTCTTAAAAGAAATACATTGTCTGAACCTGACTATGCATATTGGGAAATTTCTGATTAGAAACACAGTAATATAATAATTACCAAACCTTAGTCAATGAAAACCTCAGTAACACAGATCCTGTGATTCCCAAATAATTGAGGATTTCTCTTTTTAAATTTTAAAAATTTTGTTTATCAAATTTTACACTTAAATCTTTATAAGAAGTATCATCTACTCCTCTGCCTTCTTAAACTAAGAATTCTGAACAGAATTTAATGTTAGCATGGTGGGCTGGGGTCATCACTGTTAACAACAATTAGAACACTGCCTTATGATACAATCATGCCTTTGTAACTGCTGGATTCAATACACATGTATATGTAGAAAGATAGACATATATATAGAGAGAGGCCTCTTTAATTTCCACAACTAGCTGGGCATCTAGAAAAGAATATACAGCTCCCTATATTTTCTGACTCTATTTACATAGCAAATATACAGTACCCCTCCTTCCTCTTCTAATTTTCTAGAAGCTTAAATATCAGACACTACACTTACGAGAATTTTGTCTCAAAAGTAAATAGAACTGCTCTATTTACTAAAGTGCCTTAGCACAGGACTAAGCTGTCAGTTATTTCTAGATAAGGGAGGTGGTGACTGTTTCAGTATGGCAACAGATATGATAAGTACTCTTAAAAACACACAGGAAAAAGGAAATGCCAAGTTTTCTTGTATCTTCTGTGGAGGAGCTATTCATCAGACATGTTCTTTTCTTACTTTATGAAATGACAAATCTAGAAGTTAAACTATTTAAGAAGATTTTTGTATCAATGAAACCCCATCAAATATTATCTCAAAGAACGGGTTCAATACAGTCACTATCTTTAATTTTCATACAGTAAAAACAGAGAGGAAAAAGTTGAACCTTAAAACATCTCCTGCAAAAGACTGTTAAAACTGTATGAAAATAGAATAGCACAATTACATTTTAAGTAATGATTCACATTATAGGGAAAAAATGTTGATACAAATTCACTTTTAATTGAAAGAGATTTTTCCTTATAAAATTTGCTGTTTTTTAATATATCTTACTGTTATGGCAACTGAAGTGCTAAAAATAATAAAGAAATATCAAAGTTGTTATAGCAACTGGAATTTTAAAAAGCCATGAAGTGTAAAGTAATCAAACCTTTACTTGGCTTGAAATGCAACATCTATGACTCAGGTCTCAAAAAGAAACTTGAAATACTCATGCTCTTGTCTTTACAATTTGTCTCTGGAGTCCAAATTTAAAAACAGAAAAACAAAACCTTCAGCAGAATAGTTGAAGTATTTTTTATATTCCTTATATCCCTACATCATTCTATACATAGTCAACAATGTGGCTTTGATAAGTACACAAGTTACTGAAGTCCATGAGTAGCAGGAAATGTTGATTACTCAATAAATGCACATTGAATTGAACTCAACTATTCAGAGTTTGTACAAAATCTGGATTTTTTTGACCTTCTAACTTGCTCCTTACCTCCAATTTCACTGCTCTGGTCTAAAATACACTGAAGGTGGAAAAGATCTACTCACTGTCAACATGTTTTGGCCAGATTTCTCCAACTAGAATTCAATTAAATTAAAATTTTAATGAGGGCATATTACATGCTAGGTATTGTGAGATGTTCTGGAACGTCTTCTCATAGAGGTCACAGTCTAGGAGAGAATGAACTCAAATAAGTCAGCAGCACTAGAATATAAAGTGCAATGCAGGGACATAAGACTAGCAGGAAAGAATTCATGAAGGTCCTATAAAGTAAGGTCTTTAAAGGCTTTAAGCCAGAGAGTAACATAAATTATTTTCCCAGGGATAGCCAGTTTAAGAAATTAAAATTTTAGATGTATGTGCTTTACATTAGAAAATCAAGATAAGTCTTTACTTTCATATTTTCATTTGTTCCTTTCTAATATCTAAAAATCAAGATTTGGGTAACAAATGTAACAAATGCTGTGAATGTAGCACATTTCTCTAGTATTTATGAACTGAAGAGAACTTGCTGGGCATAGACAGACCCCTATGTATGTCTCTCCATACCCTTCTGCTTTATTTGTGCTTTATCCATCTCCTTTTTTAGTATTTTCCCCCTAAACCACTGGCTTATTTTAAAGCTAGCAGTGGTATATTTCTGTGAGCTAGTAAAGAGGACTTGAGAAGCTCAGACTGGGCCCGACGGAAAAAGAGAGCCAGGATGTATTTCCCTAGACCCAGAACGGTAGCGCTGCAGCTTTTCGTGGACAAAGCCAGCTGTTCTATGGAGTCCGACAACTGCACAAAGAGGGTGCTTTCAGAACGACCATCTCTTCCCTTTCCTACCTTACCCATAAAGCAGCCTAGTGATGACCACTACCATTTTGATCCTGAGCTCAATATAATTCTACTCTCTTATTACAATGAATGACTTTTATTGTCCTTTGGATAAATAATTTGCAAAACCTTACTCTATTCTTAATTCATGATTAGCCTCATCCAACAAAATCTTATTTTTGTCAATTTTTACAAAAAATAACACAAGCACTCAAAAATATCAGAGTGCATCTGCAAAATAAATCGTTCAATAGTTAACTTAATCATTTTTAACAATGTAGTACTTTCTATCCATGCAGTGCCTGTATGATTAATTTTATAATAGTTGTTGGATTTCTACTTGCTTACACCACATATAGTGTCTATGTATATGTATATATTACACACTTGATAATATTTCTCAAACTGGTGTCCAAGGAATCTTTGTCAGTATATCTTCAGTGGTCCATGACAGATACTCTATCATACTTTGTAATTTTCAATTTTTATTTCCACAACTATCTCAAAGCTTTACTGTAAGTATATTCTGATCATCTGACTGCCAGCTAATAACTAAGTATTGTTCTGCAATGTCGGTGCCAACATTCACTGAAGCTTTTACCATTGTGTTGGAGCCAAGCAGTTCTTAATTCGTTGCAGGCTAAGAAAACAGAACATAAAGGCATTTAATATGTAAATGATGCACCAAGTGAAGGTTACATGACCTAACACCACATCATACAAATAAATAAATTTTTCCAGTGGGTTGGAAAAGTGTGCTGGGAAAACCTGAGTCATCTGAAGGCACATGACCCCATAAGCATGCCAAACTCAAAAAAAATCTACATCGTAGCTGTCAGGATCACATTTACACTGTTAGCAGCAACTTAATTTCAGGAAAATAACCTCATCCATAACATTAAATTAATATGGTAAATGTACATTTGTATTGATTTTATAGTTTGCTTCTATTAGATTATGGCTATGAGAACTAAAAGTATAGTTTATATTTGACTTTATTGCCACATATTTAGGTAACACTGAAATCATTTTTATAGTCAACGCTAGAGGAAGGGGGTCATTGAGAACTTTTTTATCCCCATGAAATGGTGTGGCATATTATTCAAAGTTCAAAACCCTGACACATATCATAGTTGAGATTAAAACATGTCTTTTAATAATGATGACTAAGAGCTTTGGCAATACAAGTGAAAGGGAAGCAAAACTAAAGAAAACTATTTAATTAGGTTGACAAGAAACTAACAATATTTGAGTCTACAGTGCCCATAGGCTTATGGAAAATATTCAATTACAAGTCATATGAACAGATGGAAAAGGGGTTATGAGATGATATAATTATCATAAGATTCTCATTTAAACATAAATTTGGTTTTACAAGAAAGCACTAAATAAAGTCTTGATTCTTACCCCCTGTTCCACAAACTCCCCCCACCCCCATTTCCACCCCATACACTGCATTGCCTGCTCCTAGACCTGGACAATTGTCTCATTTACCTTTCTATGGCTCCTGGAGCCTAACACGCAGTGCTCCAATCATACATGTTCAGTTCATGTTTGTTGAAAGGATAATATTCCTGTTGACCCAGCACTTTTGCCCAAAGATCTCATAATGCTTTATAAACAGACATTAGTGATTTTATAGGATCACACTACAAATATGATGGAAAAGGACATGTCAATAGAAAGGAGCAAAAAAAAGGGAAAACCTCCTAACCCTCAGACCAGGGGATGTATTAACCACAAGATCATTAAGCATCTGTTGCAGGGGCCTAAAATAATTTACTGAGCAATTTAATTCACCAACCAACAGAGGGTTGAGTATATTAACCATCTTCTTCACTAATTTATGAGCTCCTCCGAAAATGTCTCTCATTACTGTTATCCTCAGTGGCAAGCACAGTGCCTGGCAAATAACAGAAGGTCATAATATTTGCTAAATAAATCGAATTGACTGATTTGTGTTCCTCCCCTGCTGAATATCACAAAAAAGATTAGCTTATAAAGCTGGAGCCTAATCTGGAATAAACAGCAGGATTCTCTTAAAACATCAGAAATCATAGTAGCTTAAACTCACCCAGAATAAGAAGCTTTTTAAAAGAAAGCTAAAAATATTATACTTTCTCATCACCTTTGGGTCATGCTATGGGGGAATGAAGAAAATTAGAGACCAAGCAACTGACCTACATCTGCCAGGACAACTTTGTTTCTCACCAGGCAGTTTCAAAGCTAAGTGGCTAAAGTGATTAGGGAGCATAGGGAACAACTCAGAACACCAAGCCTTTGACAGAAATCACTTCTAAAAGACAGAAATTGAGAAAGGAAAGTATAAATCTATTATGCTGTTTTCAAGATACACCTAAAAGAGGGGTAAAATATTGCTAAACTGGCAGAAACCGACTAAGAAAATGTCTCTCTTAGGAAGGATTTGGGATCAAAGAAGAAAATGTAATTAAAAGCTGAACTAGAAGACTGAAGTAGGTATCAGCAATCCATCTGGTACTTTTTGGCTGCTAAGCAGCACCATGTAACAATGTTTACAAACTCCTGAGTTGGGGGCTAGGACTTTAAATGCATGTTCACAAACACGTACAAACATATACACATATTCACAGAAACTAAACATTTCTGTTACTCTAACATTGACATCTCTACAACTCCAGCTCCAACCTAGCAATGTTCTAGATGTTTTCAGTGATGACCATAACACAGGCTAAACCTTCAGGAGTGTAGGTCTGCAGCATGGACTCATTACAAATGCTATCATCTTCTGCTTTTCCCTGCACTCTCTTACCCACCCCAACTTTCAGGTGCTGAAATAAACTGGTACGTAAGCAATATAAAAACAGAAGGATAATTTATAGAAATATAGTTATTTTTAAAATTGAAGCTTTTTGGAAAAAATATAATTTTGTTCAAAGAAAAAATATTCTTTGGATTCAAAGCAGATTCTCATAGGATTTAAATGTGCCAATAAGATGCCAGAATTAATTGGGTATTTAAAAATCAGAACACTAACACGAACTAATCCATACTCAGCATGTACATTAGGAAAAAAGTGCTCACAAAATTTTATTCAATACCCAATATTCTGAAGTTACTTATAGGATACCAATGAAATAAATCAACTTCTGATTCTTTTGTTTCTCTTATCCTATATAAAGTATTAGCAGAGCTATGCCTTTAGAATAATATCAAAACCTTGGAGTATTAATATTCCAGTCTTTCAGCAGTCTTCACAGAAAGAAGGCATGCATTAAGATGTATTTGTGACAGAAAAATTTTAGAAAATTTGAGAAAAAATTTATCCAATATCCCTAGTATGTCTTTATATATGTAAATTTGATAGCCTTAGCCATTTAAATGCTTACATGTACAAATATTATCTGGGGACCAAAAGAGAGCTGCAGAAATGTGAAGAATTTTCCTTATAGTAACGGGTTAGAATGACATTTTCCTTAATAACTCCTTTTATAAATGTACCGCCCAAGCTGAATGTCATTATGGGACTATTTATAATTTAGAGCTTTCTGTCAAGATGATTTTATGCCCTGACATGGCATTGAGTAGGATGGAAACAGCTGTATGCCCCAGAGGGAAATGAAATTCTTGGTGTTGTTCATGAGTGAAGGTATTAAATATGGAAGTATTGCTTATAGATCTTCAAGAGAATGAAGAGGGCCAAGTGATTGTAACATACAGTAAAATCATGACACTCAAACAATAATGATCACAATAATAAATGTTATTCCACCAATAAAGTTTCTCCTTTCTAAGTACATGAAACAATTATAAATAGAACTCTAATCCATTGAGTTTCCTAATAAAGTAGATATACAGCACTATTACAATTAAAATTTTTGTGCACAAAATGGATGTTTAAAATGTTTTGGAAAATTTCAGACAATGACTCAATATTCCTGGAATGTCTTTATATTTGTAAATTTTAACTTTGCATAAAGTGAATTTAACCAACATAAACAGAATCAAGAGAAAAAGGTCAATTACTAGGTAACATGAGGATGTACTGTATTTCTCTAAAACACTGGTCTAAACACCACTATTAACAAAACAGTGGGCAGGAGAACTAGACTAAGGTGTCTGTTTTTGTTTCGTTTTGTTTTCTTCCATTTTACTTACTCATTTTTATTAGAATAAAAATATTAGGTTATGTCTAATTTGTTCCTTATATTTGAGGGAATTTTCATAAGAATCCATGTTTGTGAAGAATTCTGAGTACAGCTGTTGCAAATACTCTTCATGTCTCAGGCAAATGCTACTGGAAATGAGAGAAGCTGTAGTCAGCTTATTCTCCAGACGACAGGGAGAAAGTCATTCACACACCTAATGTGCCTCACTTACTAAACTAGGTGCTTACCACATGAAGCGTGCAATAGCGACTTCAGATGCTTTTTTGAAGTTCTTGAGAGCCCTGAAATTTTTATATTCACAAGGGTGCCCGTTAACAATATTATAAATTTGGGCTGGGACACAAAGATTATAGACATAGGAGTTACAGAAAACTACTGATAAAGAATAGCATACTAGTGTCTGCTGGTTAGACAGGTCAAATCCTATCTAAAGCAAATGCCACACCAAATTCCAGTGAAAAAATTCAGCATGACAAAAAGATTCCCAATGCTGTGGCTGATGACCTACACTTCTCAAATAACACTCAACATAGGACAGCCTTCCTTACCAAGTGAAACAGGGGGGAAAAAATAGTAGAAAGTCCTCTAGTATTTGCTTGCCCTTAGCAACAAAGACAATTTAACCATTCTGTTCTAAATGTTAAATGATAATCTTATTGTTGGCTTATTTTAATTCCACAAAAACTTGCATTCCAGTTATATACTATAATTTTTTAAACAATAATACTGCCAATAAAATGTTAATCATGGGGACAAACGAATCAAAGGTGCACTGTGAATGATATATACAGGTCCACAAAATGCATTCAAGGCTGGAATTCATTCCTGTTTTATTTCCTAGTAGCAATAAGACACTTCAGAAAGAGTGTGATTTCAAGGAGATTACTGCATTGAATGTAGTTTGAAGCACTCAGCACCTTTTTCCTTTTTGTTTCCTATGAAGTGAACAAAAAGCCAACTGCTGCCCAATTTTGATTTAAAATATGGTTATAATTTATTTAAAATATCGCTGTGTGCACATGGCTAAGATGTCTTACATTAAAGTCTGAAAAGTATATGAAAAAACATTTCTAAAAGTCAACACAATGTATATTTTTATCATTACCAAAAAGCATTGAATAACTAAAGAAATACAGAAATGACACGGACTTGAGGGGAGAAATGAAGGTTAAATCAGCATTTTACAAATTTTAAATGCCAGGTTGAGAATCGAAATGTAGCAGAAGTTAACCCATGAGCTGGTGTCTGTGCTCATCACAAAGGCATGAAGTCTGAGCGTAAGGTACATAAAGGTTATTGTCTTCACACCACAGATAGTGTTCTAAGTGCTCTAAGTCAGCACTACTGAACTCGGCAATTTTACAGCCTCTCTTTGAGAGTGGGTCAGAAAAGAAAAGACATATCCTATATTCTACGTAGGCCATGAAACATACTCACACATTTTCCTGCATTCATCATTGAGCAATTTTTTCTCAAAAGCCTACTGAGTACTGTGCTTTCTTTCTGAAATTTTTTTGTTTTGCTCAGATCATCTGCCTTTGGCCTACATATCTCAAAATAAATTTTTTTTTCTGCTTCTAAAAAGAAAGAAAGTTTAGTTCCAAACAGATGTCACTTATAAATCAAAAGCAAAATGAACACTCAGTCTACCTTCTATACTTAAATCACCTGCAGAAGTTGTTCCAAAATTAGATTTGCAGGCTTGGCAGAAGATAGACTATACCTTTTACAGAACAGTGCTCTGTACCAGGAAAGAAGAAAGAAAAGGAAGGAGGGAGGAGGGAAAGAAAAAAAGAAAGAAAAAAAGAAACCTTCAAAAAAATCTCTAAAAATGTTGTACATAAAAATTATTAAATATAAACATTCAAAACATGCATTTTCATCCCAAAGCAGATTACTTAGCATTTAAATAGTCCCTTTGGCCTGAAAGTCCTTTAAATTTTTTAATTAGTTGATTCATAATTCAAAGTATAGGTACACGGCACTTTGGAAGTATCATGGAGTTCATTTTGAGACAGAGAAAAAGCAGTTTTACTCATAGCACATTTTCCAGAAGAGAATAAAGGAGGAAAAAAATCCAAAAGCAATCAGGAGATATTACCAAAAAATTTATATACATTTATTACCTGTGGATTCTTTAAAGTATTAAGTGCTTCCTACAATGATGCAGTCTAAAGACACTGTGAGAAAATGCTGATGATCCAAGTGTATGTTGTGCATTACACAACAAAGGAAGACAGTGCAGGACAGAGCACGGACACAGCCCAGGATCAGAGACCTAGGCCACAGCCACCGAGCTCTCTCATCACTGTCCCTCAGGACCCATACAAATAAGGCCTTTGGATTTCCCATCTGAGAAAAGGTAATACACTAAGTGTCTTGCTTATTGCAGATGATTAGCTGATACATTAAATGAGACAATATTTATGAAACATTTTGTGAAAAAAGGATAAAATATACCAAGTATGTATTTTACCAGTAATACTTTAAAATATCTCAAAGCAGCCCAGCCGGGTGTGGCTCAGCGGTTGAGCGTTGACCTAGAATCCAGGAGATCGGGGTTCGATTCCCGGTCAGGGCACATGCCCAGGTTGCGGGCTCGATCAATGACTCTCTCATCATTGATGTTTCTATCTCTCTCTCCCTCTCCTTTCCTCTCTCTGAAATCAATAAAGATATATTTTTAAAAATTAAAAAAATAAAAATAAATAAAATATCTCAAAGTAGATTTTAAGCAAAGAATGTATATCAGTCTATCTCATGTAACTTCCCTTGGGCTTCTATTTCTGCGTCAATAAAAGGGTGCAGTAATTATTACTGGCCCAACTCAGTATTATAGGAAGCTTTCATAGTATAAAATTGGAAAGTATATAGAAAAAACCTTATAAACTATGAAGGGCTATTTCTGTGGACTGAATGTTTGTAGCTCACCAAAATTCATGTTAAAATTCTAGCCCTCAAGGTGATAGTATTAGAAAGTGGGGCCTTTGGGAGGTGATGACTGCCCTTATAAATTCATCCCCAACAGCTCCCTTGCCCTTTCCATCATGTGAAGACAAAGCGAGAAGGCACATCTATGAGAAGTGGGCCCTCATCAGACGCTGCATCTGCCAGTGCCATGACCTTGGACTTCCCAGCCTCCAGAATTGTGAGAAGTAGATGAGTAGATAAAAAAGCTATGGTACATTTATACAATGGAATACTACGTAGTCATAAAAAAGAAGGAAATCTTACCTTTTGTGACAGCATGAAAGGACCTGGAGAGTATTATGCTAAGTGAAATAAGCCAGTCCAAGAAAGACAAATACTATATGATCTCTATGGAATCTAATGAACAAAATAAACTGATGAACAAAATAGAAACAGAGGCATGGATACATGGAACAGACTGACAGCTGTCAGGGGAAGGGCGCTGGGGGACTGGATGAAAGAAATGAAGGGACTAGCCAAAGAACATATATGCATAACCTATAGACACAAACAACAGTGTGGTGATGCCAGAGGGAAGGGAGGGCAGGGGCTGGGTGAGGATGGGCAAAGGGGCGGAGAGGGGATGGAGATATCTGTATTAGCATCTACAATAAAAATAAAGTTAAAAAATAAAATAAATAAAAAGAGTTCTCTGACTACAATGTGACCAGGCTGTAGGAAAGTGGAAAGCGGGATGTGTGAAAAGATGGAAGTGGGAAAAGCATTTCAAAAGCTACTGTTGTCACGTTAGAAAAACATGCACCTAGGACTCTAACATTAGCACAGAAGATGGAGAAAGCACATGTTTGAATCCCAGTTGTAACATATAACCTATGCTCTTCCCAATTATACTGGACTATACTTCAACAGGAAAAAAGTAGAGTATTTTCTCAATTTATGATACTGGCAGAAGATGAAGCTTAGCTTAAGCTTCATTCTGCCCTGGAGGGGTCCTTAGAAATATGTTCACATCATTATGTGCTTTGTAAAATTTGCCAAAAGAAAAATTATTTTCCTTAAGGAGCTCCCCCCACCCAAAATTATATACTTGCCAGACCCAACAAAACCTGAATCCATATTGGATACTCAGACAAAACTAAGTAGCTTTATAAGGGAGAGATAAAAGGCATATTAGAAATGAAAATTACAAGTTAGTTAATAAATCCTCTTGAGCATTTAGAATAATACTAAACATGTCTTGAATGATGAGTGTCATTTAAAAAAGCACTCCCACAAATTCAATTAGTAACATTCAACCTAATGTTCTCTAAATCAACAATCTCGATTAATATATAGTGTGTTCAAGATCTTATAATTATTTCTATAGCAGTGATCAAATATGTCATGAATAATATTTAAACTCATTTTCTTCCTGGGAGTGATTTGTAAAAGGTGAGACAAATCAAGAGGCTCTTTGAGTTCATGCAGTTACTATGCATCACTTCATTTTCACAGCAGAGGCACTGGCCAGGTTTTCCTAGAGAACTGTCTGACACAATATCTTTCTGGCTACATCTTCACCCACTTCCAAAACGAAACAAAGGCTGCCCTCCAATAACCTTCACCTCCGTATTAAGCTGATATCTCCAGGACAGAGTATTTCAAAGTAACGTGGTTTGCTAAGTAAAGGGCTCTTCTCTCCATATAACCCAGCAGAAGGAATGTGAACAGCACTTATCTTCTTTGGATTTTAAATGTGCTGGGTTGAGTAGTACAGGAATGAAGATTAATGGAAGTCAAATTTAATTCTTGTTCTTTGGGCTCAAATGGAAAACCTAAGAGTCTCCATACATTTTCAGAATTAAAGATGCTTGAATTGAAAATGAAAGTGGACAGCCAAAACCCAGGAGGAAAAAATCGTTCAGAAAAATCATCTTTTACTTCTTTGATTCTCTGACTTTTCTTCCTTCTTTTCCATCAAATAAAAGCCAAATGTCAGAAGATTTAGATGTTACATAAAGCACAAATTAATTTTAAAAACCTTAAGCCTTATAAGGCAACTGTGTTTAACCCATTTTCATGATTATCATTTTATATTTCTTTATATATATTATTTTGATAAGAAACTATAACTATTTTAGTTGTTAAACTATATTGCCTTATCTATCCATCTTTTAATAACAATATAATGTTTAGTAATAAATTCTGTATTACAATGAAGGCCATCCATGATGATATATAATTTTATAGTAAATAGTAAGCTACTTGTGTATATGTATCTTTCTCAACTAATATAATTAGTCAGAAATAATTATAAGCATTCACTAAGTTAATAACCACTTAAAAATATTTCAGAAACATTTTAGAGTTTAAGGTCTAGGACCTAGACGCTTGCTACTCAAATTGTGGTTCATGAACTAGGAGCAATGAGAACTAGTTAGAAATGAGAATCACAAACCACACCCCAGATGTGCTGAATCCAAATCTGTATTTAATAAGATCTACACCTGTTCTGAATGTACATTAAATTCTGAGGTCTGTCCTAGATAGTGTTCTTGACAAAAAGACAACAGTGAAATTAAAACTGAGTGTAAACGAAGCATGAACAGATTCTCAAGAATCAACTCAGTGTTTCAATGACTGAATTAGGATGATTGCAGAGAGGTATGGAATTGGTACCTTAGACTGTATTCTAAATTTATACTCTACATGGGATCAAAGTGACACAATGTTGGCATTTAGTTTCACTGCCATATTTTTATGGGGCTAAGCAATCCTTAAAGACTCTTTGGAGTGCCCCTGAAGCATTACAGAACCATCAGAAAATCCTTACAATTACCACAATGAGATGTGGGTTTCTCAAGGATGTTTCACTGCTGCAGGCATTCTTAGAGAACATCTCTATCTCCACAATGAAAAGACATAGTCTTGATTTCATTGTAACCATTCTCTCAAAGTGTTAATATGCCACCAGAAGACGCCCTCATCCTCAAAAATTGTCAGTGACTTAAGTCACCACTGAGTTTGGTATAAACTGGATAAAACTGAGCACCAAGAAAATGTTTCCTCTTGCATGGTAATAAAATCATTCCATGTAGAGGTCCATAAACAGTATCAGTGGAAATAATAACTATCTTGTTGAATCTAAACATGACCTATTACCTAAGAAAAGTAAGTGATCCGAGTGTCTAATCTGACATAGTGAGCACTCCAGACAACCAGCACAAGTCCCACACATGTGCTGTCATGCCTCACCATTTGAAAGGCCAGCTCTAGAGAGCTTTTAGTTGTCCATTAGTGTTCTGTCTCTGGAGGTACTATTTACTGATGAAAATAAGCCTGCAGCTTTATCACACTACAAAGAAGCAGTATCTGACTTTATCGTCGAAGCAATGTTCAGTGGGAAACACTACAAAGAGAGTTAGAAATCATAGATAAATTACAGGTAACTCTAGTTTCTATTTCCAGTCCTGACACATCTTCCGCTGGACCTTGAGCTGAGAGTGCTTAAACTTTTAGACTTCCACATTAACTATAATACCAGTATTTGAAATCAATCTAATCCACAGATGAGTCACAAAGAAAATTAATACATGTTTCTAAATCAATTAATGTATTAAACATATATGACAATACTGTAAGTTAAACATTTGACTGAGTTATTAACAGAAATCCACATACCCAAAGTTCAAAGGAAACCCTAAACAACAGTAAGCCCAGAGACATAAAACCTGAATAAAAACCATGGCTCCTGGCTTTCATACTGTCCTTGTTCAAGGTATTGCCTTGCTCCCATCAGATGCATGCATCATGTGTAATACATGCTAGTGGCATTTTGGGTTTAATAACTTTTTCTTCCTTTCTTTAGAAAAACTGTAAGTGTAATAGAAATGCATCTACCTTTAAAAAAGCAATTACTCCAAATTCACAAGATTATGTTTGCCCTGGCTAAGCATGTTAGGAAGTTTGTAAGCCTGAGGTTGTGTTGTACCAGCAGTTTTTTGTACAAAATTTACCTTCTTGAGCTAAAACTGATTTAAAAGAATGGCACACACAAAAAAACTGATCCTAAAGGGCCACAACTGAAACTAGCTTCATAAAAACATACTCAGAGTCTACTGTGTGCCAATAGGTAATAAGGATACAAGGAAGAGAAAGCTACAATTTCAACCGTTCCTCAGGGTAGCTTTCCAGTTCTTATCTTCTTAATTTGTCCAGCTACTTCCCTGTTTTAGAAACTAATAAAATTCTATATATGTATTAAGACAAATATCAGGAGATAGAAAGTAATGCCCAGACGAGCGTGGCTGAGCAGCTGAGCCATTGGCCTAGGATCTAAGAGATCGTGGATCAATTCCAGGTCAGGGCACATGCCTGGGTTTCAGGCTCGATCCCCAGTCGGGGGCGTGCAGGAGGAAGCTGATCAATGACTCTCTCATCATTGATGTTTCTCTCTCTCTCTCCCTCTCCCTTCCTCTCTCTGAAATCAATAAAAACATAAAATTAAAAAAAAGAAAGTAAAATTAACAGCAACATTCAGAACAATTATAAAGATCTCATTAATTGTTCATAATCAATTACCATTTGGGAAATTAAGAAATATCTGATATGCTGAACATAATAATCATCACAGGAACACAAATAAGCCTGGGAAACAACAAGACATATAATACGTATACTGTATAATGCACATACCCTCTTGAAATGAAAACAGTCTCTTTTATACACTAATTCTCTAAACAGACTTTGGTTAAGCTAAATAAACTGCTAAGCTAACAGAAATGCCTATATGATTTAAATAAATTTACTAATAGTTGTTAGATATTTATGTTTATTTTGATCCTGCATGACGTATTATATATATATGTTTATGTTTACATTTACATACACACATACCCAAATGTTGTCTACTAAGATTATATCTAAATAGTATAGTTTGTTTCAGAATTTAAAAAACAGGGTAAGATTAAAAGTTAAAAAGCCTTGCAGATCAACCACAATATTCTAACTCTAAAATTACGGCTATTGTGTAAATTTACAC
Organism: Miniopterus schreibersii; assembly: GCF_964146895.1. Classification (NCBI taxonomy): domain Eukaryota; kingdom Metazoa; phylum Chordata; class Mammalia; order Chiroptera; family Miniopteridae; genus Miniopterus; species Miniopterus schreibersii. Next base: position 17,071,239 of record NC_138119.1, on the reverse strand, counting down.
TTGAAAGAAGTCCATTAAATATGAAAGTTTATCACTACAAATAAAGTCTGCTAGAAATCTTTAAATTATCCCCTTTCAACTGGGACATAAGCAGCTAAAGAACGTTGCTGGAAGCTGGACAGAAAGCAGCTAAGCCAACAGTTTCTTTCCATTAAATACCCTGACTGAGCAGGCTGCTGAGAGTAGTTTCCTTTTTAATTAGAGTCGTTTCCTGATTAATTAGTCCCAGAACACTTAATGCAAGACTACACTGTGCCACTGAGATGAACAACAATTCTCCTTCGGGTACTATCTCGTCTTTTCCTGAGGATCAAGCTCAATCTACTTTCTGTTCAAATAGGAAAGGGTCTTTCCACAGAAGTTGGTTGGAAAAACTGTAGCTCAGTATCATCATCTCATCAACCTCAACAAGAGTATTTAAATTATCTAGGGAAACACCTTCACTCCTTAATTTAAGGTTCTATTATAGTTTTTTACTCAGAAAATCCTGATTTTAAAGAATATGTAATAAAGATCAATTTTCTTGTTGACTGCATGATCAGCTATAAAGGACTGAAAAATTGAGAAATTTTGTAAATATACCCAAATCATCCTTGCCCATACTTGAGCTTTGAAATCCTTCAAAGTAAAGATGTGAAGCCCCTAGAAAGCACAAAAGCTATAGAGATTTTGATTAAATAATCTCTATAAAAATTAAAAAAAAAGATGGAATCTTAGTTAGAGAACCTAAGTACCAACTAGACAGACAGATGGGTAGAAAAATTAAGATAAGCTTTCAATTAAAAATATCCATTATACTTTTCAAAAAGGAACTCAAGATTTTAAAAGTTAAATGGAATTGCTCCTTTTCACATCACTTTTGCTGATATTAAAGTAAAAGTCATCTATTAAAATAGATGGGGGATCAAGCCCATAACTTGGGCATGTTCCCTGACTGGGAATCGAACCGGGATCTCCTGGATCCTAGGTGGATGCTCAGCCGCTGAGCCAGGCTCGGCCGGGTGCTATAGATACTTCTGTAAGAGGGAATGTTACCAAAACATGAGCAAAAGTGTGTAATATGCCGGGGGAGGGTGGGCTTTGGGTACAGGTATCTGCTATCTCTCCCTCTTTTAAACTTGACACTAATTAATGTTAAGTATATCTAAACATAAATTTGAATGGAAAAGTAAATCAAAGCCAAAGCAAAAGCCCTGGAGAAAACTCATCATACCCTATTACCCAATACAATATAAATATATATGCTCTAGAAATATGTGCCAATATGGTCAGTAAAGTTATTGTGAAACTGGAATCCAGGGGTCCCACTGTAACTCCAGGCACTTGAAAATCTGTGAGTTTTAAGAAGATCACTGCTTCCCTCTTATCCCTAAGTCTATAGCTATAAATATAGCTTTTATGCCACTGAATCATCTATGCTCAATAATCACCCAGAAGCCTTCCTTAGAAACAGTGCACTCCTACTCTAATTCCAGGATATGAAAATGAAGGTAACATCAGAAAATCACCTTTAATTTACCTCAAAACTACTTACTATGTTTAGAGGATAACAAAGCTAACATTTGTTATGAGAAACAGAACATCATCATTTATGTGTATGAAAATAATTAAGGATCTACTTTTAATTTTTTACAGAAACATGTCAGTGCCGGTGGGAAGCTTTCGCCCTCGGGTTCGCATGTAACCCTAGTTCCTGCGCGCTGGCGCCAGTGTAGATGCGACAGGATGAAAGAGCTCAGTGGACGAGGGCAGAAAACTCGACGAAAATTCCACTGTGAAACACTAAGAAGCAGAGGCATGATTACATAGTAAGAAAGCACCGCCCTCATTATGCAAGAAAAGAGGAAATAAGAGGCACATCTTTAAAAATCTTTCAATAATTCCTAGTTTCCTTTAATAAGGACCTTCCGGTAGACCTACGAGTTCAGGGTATTTACATTACAACAGAGAGTGCTCTTTATTCTCCTTGCCCACCTTATTTTTTTGGTTAATAAATTTTAAAGAACTCTAAATTTTCTGGAGGAATTGTTGTAAATGTTATGGCCGCATCAGTGCAAGAGTCCGTGGCCTTTCCACATCCCAGTGGTACAGACCCAGCTGGAACAGCCCCATTCCATCAAGAAGCTCATTTCCTCAACCAGACAAGGTGATGCCAGAGAACAGAGCAGCATGTAATCAGGCAATGCCCTGTCTCTCAATGAAATTTAGTGTTGAGCGTTGGCTGATGAACATATTGCAGTGAATTTTTAAAAAATAAACCATGTAAAGAAAAAGCAGACATCTACCTGACTAAATGATGTACAGTTTAATTTAAATGTGAAAAGTTATCAAATAAAAAAATACATAACTGAAACCATATTTTCAACTTTTCAATTAAATATTCACCTAATGTTACTCAATCATAAGAAAAATACCAATTTAAATATTTCCTCTTGAGAATGTCCATAACTAGAATTATCATACATTCCAACAAAGTAGAGTAAAAATTTTTCTTTAGCTACGTGTTATATTAAAAGCCATCTGCAACAATAATGCACTGGAGAACAGAGAGAGAACAGGCTTTATTCTGAGCAGTACCAATAATCTAACAAGGTTAAACCTGAGAAGCTTAATCTGTCCAAACAATGTTCAAGAAAGCAGAGAACTTGTAGGATCTTAAAATGGTTGTTTTTTTATTTATTTTCCCAAAAGGTTTTTGCAGCAACTGCCAAAGTAATAATGGCAACTATTGTCCCTTTTGCTCTCTGATAGAGGTTTGAGCACATGCTCTCGGTAGTTTATAAACTTCGCCTTCTTCTTTGTAAGTTTATACTGTCTTATATTTAAGCAATAGATGGTATTTTTTCAGTTCACTGATTTTAAAAATTAATATGCATTACCATCCTAGCACAGAACTTAGACTACAGGTACTCAAACATTTATTGAGTAGACATTGTGATACTACTTGTTAAATTCTATTACATCAATTCCAGGTGACCAATTAAATATTCTCTTGCGATATCATTTTGATATGACATATTTTCTGAGGTTCTTAATTTCATATGTTTATTCTAACAAGAATAAACTTGCATTTCATTCTTCCCATTTAACAGGGACAAGCATTGATCTGTAAACAGTGCATGTAGTTGGATATCTGCGGTGGGAGTAAGGGGAGGAAAAAACACACTGATTTCACTTTCTAAGACTCCCTGGATAATCCAACCAAGTTACTAACTGGCAGCTGAGTCATTACATAAACGCCCCCTACACTGCACTCCCTCTTCTAGGCTGCTCAGACATATGTAATTCCCACATGGCTCATCCAAGCAGAGCTGTCACTACCTCATCTATATGCCACACACATGATTAAGAAACCTATTATAACCTGTATCAGAATATGCTTGACCTATCCATGTATAGGCCTGGCTTCCCCCAAAGCTACACTCATCAAGGGTATGAACTCTTTTTGTCTACATAGCGTTGAAAACCATAGAGAGATGCAGCCCATCAAAGATGCTCCATAAAGTTACTGAATGAGTGAATTAATAAGTGAATGAGATTAACACCTGCCTTGCAATCTTGATTATATCAGATAGTCATTAGGAGTAGCTTTTAGAGAATATTATCTGACTTTATGATATACTTGAATATGCGTAACCACGAAAATAATAACTCATGTAACCACTACAAAGTCAAGTTTTAGAATTAAAATATTACATAATATATAACAGCCAGGAAAGAAAAGACAAAAACAAAAAAGACAAATCTGACACTTCATGCTTCTAAAAAGATTTCTTCTCCATTCCATCAGCTGTTATTCACATCATGAGCTCTTCTGAAAATTATGTGACAGGAAGTTATCTAATACACCTATTAAAGTGGAAGTATACACTGATACCATATCCATTATTACTATTATCATGTTATGATGTAATATCATACTGGCAAAAACAGTAGAAACTAATCTTGAATACTTACAATGTGCCAAGCACTGTATCATTTTATTTCATTCCCACAACAACCCCAGTAACAATCCTATTATCCCTGCTATACAAATGATGAAACTGAGCCTTAGAAAGTTGGGACAACTTCTCAAGATTACAAATTAATATGTGGGAGAATCCAGGAGGAAACGCAGGAGTTCACTATGGAGGGCGACAGTGGCTTCAAATTTTAAACTCTGTTGCTTACTAGCTTGGGACGTTGGGCAAGTTCCTTAGATGGCACTTGGTATATATGGTAAAACTTATCACACATATGAGCATATACTATAGTGTCAGGAGTTCACAAATAATATTTTAATTTTTCTCCCAAAGTCTGAAATCTTAACAAAGCCTCTAGCTGTTACCCCATAAGCAGCCATTAAAAGTACACAGCTTGTTATTTATATGAAAAAGGTATCTGACACCCAAAATTATGGTCTGTGCACATATTTGCTCAGATAGCACAAACTTCCAATATATGACTATTTCTCTCATTATTTATTTTTATTACACACCCAAGCTACTGTATTATACTGTTATTTTTATATTTTTAACATTCAGTCCCAAATTCTCTGGAACTAATTGTACAAGTTTAACTATATTTGAAATTCCTGATTTCAGGTTTTTAAGTAAGAAGACATAAAGAGTTTTTATAATAATATACACATGTAGTTTTCTAAGACTCCCTGGATAAGTAGTCAACTGCCACACCTCTGCCCTCAGAGCTTCAGGGACACCGCTCTTCAGCAGCGTGGACAGCCCTCTTAGTTGTGCACCAACAGTGACAAAATCACATAGCAATATTTAAATTGCCAAATGTGTCAAATGCCCGTCTTTATAACATAAGTTTATTTCCAAAGTAGGCGTTGTCATCCATCATCATAACATCAGTTCTTACTTGAAGGGATAGACTAGTGTTTTTTAAACATCTTGCTATGTAACGTTCTGTGACAGCAATCTTTTCAAACCGTTCATCCATCCTATGAGTTAAGGTTAAATTAAAACTAGATTTCCTATAAATCCACATAATCAAACACATGCAAACTGCAAAAACTGTAATATTCTGAAAGTGAACATCTAAGTGTGAGCACCACTGTTATTCAGCCCCAACGTGTGCAAGCCCCTTCTTCCCTCAGGTCTCTCCTGAACCACGTGGGACAAGTGGCCATTGGGCCCAAGGACCTAGTGAGGTCTCAGTACCACAGCAGAGCAATCATTAGCACAGCAAGTATCAGTGCAGCTTCATATTTTGTAATTTAAAATATACAAATAAAACTTTAGATATCCTCCCATGGATCACTTTGCACATGCCACTGTAGAAAACATTAATTGTGAAAAATAGTTTTAAAAATCTGAATTCAGCAGTCACTGAATACACTAGGCACTCAAAAATATTTGTGGAAGTGAAGGGGCAAAGAAGGAGGAAGGGAAGAAGGAATTAGAGGGCCTAAAGAATTATAAAAGTTGATATATCCCGAGGAACAAAGTCTTGCTTATCAAAAAATCACACTTATGAATTGAGATTTTTTAAAAACAAAAAAGTTGCTATTATTTTTAAAATCTATGATTTAGAGTGGATTAAGAAATTAGGAGGTGAGGCCTGTGAAGAAAGACAGTGTAGGACCGAGGATGACCTTTATCATGCTCTAAAATGAGCCTTTTAGACATAGCAAAGGAATTCACACTGGATCCAGGGGCTCCTGACAGAATAAGGATCTGGACAACTGTCCACACATCATTGAAGTGTGAGGCCACATAGGCACAGAAGGCCTTTTGATTACATTTTAAGTTAGTCTGAGTTTAAAATTATACTAGAAGACAATTATATTGTGAACAACTATAACTATATATAAATCTCAAACAACAAGAAAAGGTTACTTTATTACACTTGAAGTATAAATATATTCCAATTTGGTAAATAGTTATCAGAAAGTCATTAACAGGATAAAATGAAAGCCAAGGCATAAAGTGCCTGCAGCTGACTATGGTGCCTTGTTTACCACTATCCAAGAAGGGTTCTGAACAAAAGGCAGAACTATTCACTGCACCACACTGACAGAGTTTTGAAATAGGTCCAAAGCATTTATGGCTATCGGAGTTATGAAAACAGGGTTTATTTTAAATGTTGTCCCAGGAATATAACATGAAAAGAGCTTCCTACCTTTGTGATGAGAAGTCGGTATCTATCCAGCATTGCCTGGTTGTCATGGCAGCCTGCTAACAACTGCCACACCTCTGCCCTCAGAGCTTCAGGGACACCGCTCTTCACCAGTGTGGGCAGCCCTTTCGGTCGTGCACTGAGGTTATTGTGCCTGAGAAAACAAGAAAATAAGGCATTCATACTCCCCTCACCACTGCTGAACTGCTGGTGTTATGAAATGTATATTAATGAATTTATATAAAGGATAAGCCTGGCTCAAGAGAGAACGGGGGAGGGCATGAGATAATGACAGAGTTTAAGCTCTGAGATGTCTTTGACTACTTTTCCTGATCTTATCTTCTTTTTTGGTGAACCATGTAATTCCACCATCAAGGAAAGGTTCTTCTTCCTCTCATTTACTTTTTTTTTAATCACCCTATGAACTTACGCGGTATAACAAATGTGTAACTGAATATTTCTAGGCAGCATTTAGAGGCACACAAAAAACATCTGAATCCCATTAGAGGAATGTATGGCAAGATGGCTGATGGTGTATGTGTGTGATGGGGGATGGGGAGAAGGGATCCTGAAGCTGAAAGTGGGTCACAGGCTCATGGTCAACATGCCCCCAATTGCCCAAGCTGCTGAGAGGCCAAAGAATGAAGCAGAGAAGTCCAGCTTGTTGGTTTAGAGTTTTGACAGGGAACTTAACCTACAGGATTGCAGTCCTGGGCACCAGCAGGACGAAATAGACCCCTGCACCATTCACCACCCCCAAACCAGCTGTTTCACACCCTCTGAGAAATTAACCTCCATGTTCCAAAAGGAATGTAGAGGTGATGGGGGGTCAAAGGGACCAGAAACCAGGGGCTTTGGTGCCAGGGTGAGTTAAACATTGAGGGCGCCTTAACAGAATCCCCCATCCTTAATATCTGATCAACCTCGATTTTCAGCTGGGTTCTTCATCTTCTACCACTCCAAGGTGATGTCTGAGCATGCTGATCTGCCTTCAGCAAGAACCTTGTTAGGTCAGTTTAGCCAGGATTCCACATTACCCCTGAGGTTTCTTCTTAGTAATTTTCCATCTACTGACCTCCACCCTGCTCCCTAGCTGTAAATTCTCACTTTTCTTCGCTGTATTTGAAGTTGAGCCCAATCTTTCTCCCCCACTGCAAGACCACTTCAGTGATCCTTATACCCATCATGATAGCCACCCCCACCTTTGAATAAAATCTACCTAAGTGGCTTAAGAAGTATCATGAGTAGTTTTACTTTAATACTAACTTGGGGCCATCTAAATTGAAAACTGTTCATCATAAAGTAATAGGGGCAACAACACTAATCAAAATCAGTAAAACATGTGAGATAAATTTAGGTAGGTGGACAATGCTTACATGAATAAATTAACTTCTGGATATAGTATAGGGGAAAATTGTGAAACATTTTTAATACGGGCCAAAGAGGTTGCTGAACATCATTTTAATGGAATGCCGGAGCTTCTGAGAATTACCTGATGCCATAGGGGTGTATGCCTTTATTTGTCTTTGACGAGGCTAATTTACAATTCTCCACAGATAGGCAATGATGTGTAGAAACCTGACAATAATGCAAAAGTCTTTTGTATCTAGCTATTCAAATGATTCCTGTTCATGCAGTGCAGGTGAATTGTTAAGTGCAGAATACAAATCTCTTAATTAAATCCTCACTTGATTGGTTCTAATATCTTACTGGTTCCCTATTAATTATGAGTTAGATAAATTCTGAGATGTGTTATTTTATATTTGTACACATAAAATAAATTACATTTTCTTTGTTTAATAAAGGTGAGGCAGCTGGCCCTCTCTTCTTCCTAGAGCATCTCCTCACAAACATAATTGGCTCAACACTTTGGTTAGGAATTTGATGAACCTAGTATCCAGATTTTACAATGAAAAGTCATAAGCTTCCAACCCTTGGATCTATAAATACATACCTCCAAATTAACTCAGGAGTCTCTTAGGATATGTATAGGAGATCACGATAAGTAACATTCATTTGTCTCTCAAGATAAGAGTAGTTTTAATTGTTCTTTCTTCTACTTTACTATATTAAAAAACAAAACAAAGCATGTCTTCCCAGACTTTGTAGTTCCTCCTGGACTACCTGCATGCATGTAATCTGATATGCATACTCAATAAAAAAAAAATAGTGTTTTCCATATGTCTACACTAGCATGGCGGAATCTTTTTATTGGCAAGATTGTTTATTTTACCAGCATATGATACTCATGATTCTCCTTTTTAAAAACTTAATTATAATAAATATAAACAGAGTATCTTTTTTTTGTAGTTCCAGATAAAAATCCCAAAATGTAAAGTAAAAGTTTTAGTCAGAAAGATTAAAACAGACTGAGTTACAGTTTATAATCAGTGGTGAAATGAGTATTTCTAAACTCTATAGCCCCTTTTAGTGGTAATCATCTTAGTAGAGAAGGAAAATGTACCCCTTTAACAACAGATATCTACATGTGTTGGCAATAGAGCATAAAATTCACTCCTCTGAGCAATGTTATGTCTGGTAAAATAATAAGGCAAATATGTCTTTCAAAAGTAAGTTATATAAGACCATACTGGGGGGAAGACCTAGGTAAACACAGAGCACTTAGGAATTTTATTTTAACTTTTATGTTTTTAAAAAGTACATTAAAATATTAAAATCTATGAACACAAAGATTTTAATACAACAAATTATGTAATACAAAACCTAACTAATACAAATCAATTATATAAACATAAAATTTTCAGTAAGAAAAATAAATTTTTACCATCTTCCCAGCAATTCTCCCCAAGAATACAGGATCTTCTCAGGACAATCCTTAGACACATCACCTGTTCCACTAGAGAGTTCATTATCACTCTCTGCAGAAGAAATACAAAAACAAAAGCAACAAACATTATAGTATATATAATATTAGATATTTATATATCATAAAACAAAAAAAATGACTATGTGCCCATAAAAAACAAATACTTCTGCTTATATTATTACACTCATTGCAAAAATAACAGTAAAACAGTTCATCCATATAATTTATCCTTAGTACCTAGATACATGCTTAGTGCCTAGATAAACTTTTTATGAAAATGTTTACATAGTATAAAATTTACATAGTATAAAATTGAAAATACCTACAAATAGGATAAATACCTACAAATGCAAATAGTAAAACTTAAAAGTTAATGGTAACACAATTAGAAATTCCTATATGGTGCTCTATTCATCAGATTAATATTCTCAAATATTAATATTTTATTAGTGAGACCAAAAAATGCTAAAATCAAGGGTGACACATATATATCAATATATAATGCTGAGAAACACATATGTTACAATACAAATACACCAATCTGAAATGTAAAAAAGAAAAATTAAGGTTTTAAAGACATATAAGTACGAGAAATTTTTGACTAAAGGAAACTATTTGGCCTTTTAAAATGTCAACTTTATAAAACATTCAAAATTGTAAAGTAAGTTTTAGAAAGAACAAGATTGAGTTACAGTTTACAATCACTGGTGAAAATCAGTAATTCTGAACTCTATAAGGTAACAGAGATAGTACAAAAATGAAATAGGCACAGTTTATCTACATTATAACAAGGCCTTTGACACTGTACTAGATATCCTTGTTGCTTTCTGAAACCAAAACCTATATTATTATAAACCTCTGCTAACAAGCCTAAAATCATCACTGGTAACAACAACGTGTTGTCTTTCTGACGATATTCCAATCTTCCACCACAAACAGTTCACTGGACTATAAACACCTAGATTAGCAGAGGAAACCCACAAGGAAAAGGGAAGAAAATAAGCAAACTGAGGTAACACTGATGAACATTAGAGCATAAAGGACAGCAAGTCAGGGGCCAAATAACTGAATGAAAAATCAGACTTAGTCAAGGAAGGTTGTTATTCCAGGTTTTTATTGAACATTTGCCTTTTAAAATCCATATTCCAGGCACTATTCTAAGTTTTACAGGAATTATCTCAATTCTACTAGTTTGCCCACTTAGAAAATGAAAAAGCGGAAGCAAAGGGAGGTTAAGTAGCTTGCCTGAGATTACCCTGCTAAGGGAGAGAGAGGGTTCCATCTCCATTTGAATCCAGAGTCAAATACCACCACTCCATGTAGTTTTTCCTACCACGTTTCTATAGGAGGCTGTGCTTGGCATTAGCAGGTACCAGTCTGTGCCAAGTGCCAACATCTAATACATGCTGGGAGCCAGGGCCAAGAATGGAAAAGCCAGGCACATTTAAAACAACCTGCCCAAGAAACACTAAATTGGAAGCAATAGACTTCCTGGAGAGGCTTCAGGGGTGTATTCCCCTTAATGAACAAAAATGAAATTGATAGCCCAGTGACATCGAGATTGTGAGCCAGATTTCTGTCTTCCTTGCTGCAGAAATTACAGACCAGGAGTGTTTTAGATACTTGATGGCCATCCTGCTAGACTGAAAAAAAAGGAGGCTGAGGGACAGTATGTTAAAGTTCCTACAATATTAGATAAAACAGAGCTTCAAGATAGAATGAGGGAAAGAAACTAAGAAAAAAATAAGAATGAAAAGACATGGGAACCAAAGTGCAGTAAAAAGCATAGCGAGCAGACTGGCAAGTAGAACGTGACAAAGAAGGAAAGGGAAGGAAGATGGAACCAAGCAGGTATGTAGGTTAATTCTGAAGGTTCTGAAGAAGCAACTGCATCCCATTCTACACAGGAAAAAAGGACAGAAGAAAGAAGACTGGGGTGCCCATTCTTGACTTAACCCTACTTTTCCATCAAAATCCAGGTTGGGTGTTACCCTTTTCTGGCTGGGCTAAATGCTCCCCCTCTGGGCATATTCTCATTGCATTTAGCACATCATATTATGTGCCTATTTTCTTCTCAATCTTCTCCCATCAGATTTTCAGGTTTTTTGATGTGGGGACTAACTTTTATTTCTATATTACAAGTGCCGAGATTGATACTTGGCCACAAGAGTGTTAAAAGTTGCCTGAATGAATAACTGAAGAGGAGGGGAGAAGAGGGGAGGCAAATCCGTTTCAACTAGAGAAAAATGTATGCCTTGAACGCTGGTGACATCTCTCTGTGTGTGGACGTGGGTAAACAGGAACCAGGCTCACTCAGTCATTCATAATGGATCCTGGAGCCAGACTGCTTGGACTTGAAATCCAGTTCCACCACTTACTAGCTGTGATCCTGCACGTTACTTAACCTGTCTATGCTTCAGCTGCCTATTTCTACCTTAGAAATAGGTAGAAATATTTTCTACCTTAGAGAGTAGTTGTAGGAATTAAGCAACTTATTACATGCAAAACATTACAGTGCCTGGCAAAAGGCAAGCGCTATACAAATGTAAGCTATTAAAAGCTGTTTCATTCAACAAGTGTGAATGCCTATAATGTAGAGTACTGGGGTAGAAGCCAGATTGCATGGTTTGAGGAATGAACTGAATGGGAAGTGAGACAGTAAATGCAGTTTTCTTTATTCCAATTCATGAAATATGGGGAGGTGAGAGAATAATATAGCTAAAGGGAGCTACAGGTCAAGTCAAGCATTACGCTTCCTTCATCAACTCCCCTTCCCCAGGAAACTAGCCAGTTCTTCCTTTCTGGCTCTTGTGGAGACTCCTCCAGTAATATCTATAAGACTTTCATGAAAATATGCCTGTTTTCATTATTTACTCATGTATTCATTATCTATAACATTCATGTTTTACATGTGTATTTCCCTCTCTTGTAATCTAAGCTCTGCAAGGGCTGGAATCATGTCTTATTTGTCTTTATATAGTAGACTTTTGCACATAATAACACTCAACTGTGGAATGAATGGAAAGATTTCTGTTATTACTTAATTTTTAGAATATGTTCATACACTTAAAGTAATTAAATAGTTCCAACTTCTCTATAAAGTTTAACTTTAGAAGAGGTCTCTGGGAGACAGCTGAATTTAGGAAGTAGGATTTGGTAGAGACTCCTCTAATATCTCTTACTTCAACCCTTTTTCAGGAACATTTTCCTCATCAATTTCCATTTCCCTGCAGTTAGTGGTCTCCTTCAGAAAGGGGGACCACACAGAGTACTGCAGATATCCTCAAACTCATACTGTAGGACTACAACTTTGTTTAGTCTAGACATCAGTAAAATGGAAATAATGGTATCAATCATATCACATTGTAAAAATTAAATGAAAATGCACGTGTACTACTAAATGCAGTGCCTAGCACACAGCAGTACTCAAGCATTAGCTCTCTTTATTATTGTTGTTGTTTTTACTGAGTCCTCAGTTTCCTGCTCAGTACTTTCAAGTAACTAAAAAACATTCCATGTTTGTTTTTTCTTATTATCCACTGATTTCTAATGTGCAGAGAGCAGCAACCAATTGTGCCACACCAAAAGAAGAGAGCTATAACTTTTTAGATCAAACAAAATAAATACGTATGATACTTCAATCAAAATAATAAGGGCTCTATCTTAACTTTGGCCACTCCCTGCTTTGAAAAAAACTGTGTTTCCATTAGCAATGTTTCTCATCCTACTCATAAAAGGAAATTTTCAGAACTCATATCAATAAGCATCATAAAAGGAAAAAAAATACACACACATAGACACAATGATTTTTCAAATCAAGTTAAAAGAAAACCACAAAGTTAGGAGCAAATGGGCACAAAAATCTCTTTTCTTTACAACTGAAGGATTACTCATAAAATAAAAAGCTGAAAAGTGAGCGCAGATAAAATGTGACTACTGAGGGTTTTCAGAGATGATTCCCTTAATTATACCCCTTTTTAAATAAGTAATAAACTTTTGCTGAAAATAATAAGGGAATCACAGTTTGCTGTAAACTCTCTTTAAACACATGGGGGAAGGGGAAAAACCTAAACCTTACAAATTGTGCAAAACCTATAGGAGCACAGTTCTGTATTATACCTGTCAATTTAAAATACTACAAAAGGGATTTATGTTGATTACTTAGTAGTAAATAACGTCATTTTGGACAGCCAAAAACTATGACCACATTTGTAAACCCTGAATATAATATAATCTCTCATTTCACACATGACAGAATCAGAATATACTTGTTCTAAATGGAAGCTGATATACAAATATAAATCATTAAACCAAAGATCATCCTTAATTTCTGAAAAATTACAACATTTCCCGCCACCAAAAGCAGGTGATTTTTTTTTAGAGAGAAGATTCAAGATAGAGGAGACCACACATAGCATCATTCTTTCCAACTAAGTCATCATCCCTGTCATTCTCCGAATCTAACTGCAGGTTTCTAATTAATAATCCCTGTAGTTGCTATGCATAAGTGATTAATAAAAACGTATCATTATTGTTGAAACCTGTCAGCCATACTCAAGAATAGTACATCACCTGAAGGACAATGAACAACGTTAAGCAAACTGTTGTCTTAATTGTGAGGTCAGTATATTCTTTCGTGTGTGTATGTGTTCGTTGCTTTTTACATTTTTCCAAGATAGTAATGACATTTAAAATTTATTTAGATGTCAATTTACATTTTGTATTTCAGTTATTTGGAAATGCATTTCAATTTTCTGCCCATTTTCCTTTTTTTAACTACTTTATTGAAGTATGATTGACATACAAAATGCTATAGACATTTAATGCACACAAATTGGTACGTTTGGAGAAGCTAGCATAATCACATAATTTAAAATTTTGGAGAATGTCCATTTGAATGTATTATCTGTGACTCTTTTTTCAACATAAACTGAGGGGTGCTAAATAAGGAAAGACATGTCTGACAGATTATAAAGAGAATACGCATAAGTCGTTAACAGGCTCTGCGACTCTAAGAGAAACGAAGTACAGTGAAACCAATTGCACCACAGGCTAACACACAAAGGAGGTAAGGTCCTGCAGCATCTCATCAACAGATGTTTAAAACACTTTATGTTGCTGTTCTCTGAATCTAACATTTTAAAGAGATTTCCATTCATTAAACAAATATTTCCTTAACACTTGCCACATACTAGGCAATGTGAACTCAAAAGAGAATAAAATACCATCTGCCCCTTAGGAACTCACACTTTCGAAGGTGAGAGAAATGAATTTTAAAAGACCATATTTGTAAATAAAGTATTTTAAGAATTATTATAGTGGTGTGTTCAGGTATCAATAGAGCAAGATGGTAAGAAGACCAACATTGCTTCAGTGTGTAAGGGACGCCTTCCAGAAAAAAATGGGGCCTACTTGAGCCAGAGGTCAAGGGAGACTATCTGAAGAGGTAACACTTGAGCCTTGAACTAAGAACTAAACGACGAGAACGAGAAAAAGGAAGCTTTCCTCTGTCCCATTTACCCTTTCTTTATTTTATTAATGTCTCTCTCCATCTCTAGACTGCAAGCTCCTTAAAAACTGGAACTGTTCTTAAGCATATACTACAGTGCCTTGCATATAACAGGCAGTAAATCTAACTGGATGTAGGAAGAATGGAAGAAAGGAATCTGGAAAGAAAGGGTAAGTGGGACAGAGCAAAGCTTGGTAATGGCAGAAGCAAGTAAGAGGAAACTAGCACTGGAGAATCATAAAGGTTATGCGGAGAGAGGCGACTACAAAGATTATTAACGGGTTATGGTCAGGCATGAAAAATTTCAGACATGAAAAATCAAATACCCTTACTTCTTGGATGTTGTGGTTTTTATACAAAAGAAAGGACAAATTAAAGCTTTAATTATCTAAAGTCAATCTTGTTTAATTTTTAAAACCACTCAAAATTTAAAAGATTTTAATGTGCTCAAATGGGTCCTACTTAGAATTTTTACTGAATAATTTGCCCATCTCTATCTACAGTATAATGAAAACACTAACAGAAGTCTATTGTGTAGCTCTTCTGCTGACATACATTTTACAAATATTTCCTCCAGCCCC
Source organism: Miniopterus schreibersii (assembly GCF_964146895.1). Lineage (NCBI taxonomy): Eukaryota > Metazoa > Chordata > Mammalia > Chiroptera > Miniopteridae > Miniopterus > Miniopterus schreibersii. The sequence continues at coordinate 17,056,202 of NC_138119.1, read as the reverse complement.
AATATTAAAGCCAGTGTGATATTTTTAGCACTAAGTTTTTGGAAAGCTCAGCTTTCTTCCTGTAGTTATAAGAGATCTGAGTCACTCAACTCCCAATGCCATATTTGAATCATTAGAACACCACATCCCCCTGATGCAACAAGAGCCTTAATTTCTCCGACTGAAAAATTAAGCTCTTTCCTTCTAGATACTAACTATTGCGCAAAAGAATGGAATATGAATTACTTCCATAATCTGTCTGCAAACAGTTAATAAGCTCTCAGTCTTGCTTCAGCTAAAGGAGTTAATTGTTTACAGAATGCAATTATAAGGTAATCAGGAGCCTGTTGAATAATTTGCATATGTTTATTTCCCATGTATCTATATATCTATATCTGTCTATATATGTTTGTGCATATTATTCTCTGGTAAGGCATCTATTCATATATTAGCCTATTTATTTATTTGGGTGAGTTTGTTTCTTATTGTGGAGTTTTACTAGTTTTTTCAATAAATGGAATGCAAGTCTTTCTTCAGATAAGTGTTTTGCAAGTACGTTCTGGTCCAAGGCTTTTTGTTTCATTCTTTGAACATTGTCATTCACAGAGTAGACATTTCAAATTTAATAAAATCCACATCATTTTTTTTACTTTCATAAATAGTAAACAAACAAATAAGTAATCAAGAGCCTAGCTTCTGGTCTTGACACTGTCACTCAATCTCAGTGTCTCAAGTTTCCAGAACTATAAATGAGATATTTCAGTAAAATGAAAGTAAAATCTGAGTACATTCTGTGTGCAAATACATAATGCCTAAATTGTTGCCAGGCTCCAAAATTTAAATATTTTAATGATTTGAGGTTAGCAAAATTTTCCTGATTGGAATAGAATGTATCAAAGAAGCCAACAACCAGCACCCTCTTCCCCAGGGCTTTTCCTCAGACACCCACCTCCCCAAGCCCCATCCACAGACTGCACTTGGGAGTCATGGTGGCTAACAGCAATTTCTGGCTTCAACCTAGTTCTCAGCTGGAGGCTGATAAACAGTAGAGTCAGCCCACTGGGGTGAAATGGGGGAAGAGGAAAAGGGAGATTCTAGCAAAGTCTTAGCCTGAAAAACAAAGAAAAGAATTTAGCAAACAAAACAAAACGGTGTGCCCTTGGGCAACCTGCTTCCCTCTCTAAGCTTCAATTTTTCTGTACCAAAAAAAAAAAGATAAAATACCAGCTCATAGGGCTGGTGTGAGAATTAAACAGATAGTTCACATAGTGTTTCATACATATTTCCCAGTATTACGGGCAACCAGGAAGTGGAACTGACGGCCTTGTGAATCAGTTACTCAGCCTGTTTCCACAGAGACCTGTCTGCCTGCTAAGTGTTGAGGGGGTTCTACTTCAGGAGAAGCAAGCAGTAGAAGACTCCAAGGTCTCTTCTAACTCAAAGATTCACTGAAAATATGGAGCTGTATCACCACCACTAGGGTATGTATGTGACCACACCACCGGTGGTCACTACCATCACCATCTTTTAGTCCGAAACGTACTCACTAAGCTGGCAGTGGAAGTGGGTTAGGGTTAGGTGGGTCAGCGTGCAAGCGCTCCTAGACACAAGGTTCTGAACTGGGCTTGCGGACCACTTGCAGACCACCCGCAGACCACCCACCACTGCCTACAGGGATAGAGTCCAGAGGGCGCACTTCACAACACAGAGAACAGCTATGAGATGCAGATGACAGTCCCAGACAGACATGCGTAAATGCTCAATAAAATTAACTCCCATTATTACTATTAACACATCACAGGAGCTGTCTCCAAGGACTATCAGGAAAATAAGTTCCAAGGACTGTATGCTTCTAGGCGCCCTCTAGACCTTCACACCACTGACAGATTTCACTAGAGGCCAGTGTCCAGAACATTTACATTTCTTCAGTCAGATGAAGCACGGTTAACATGTCTTAATCTAGCACAAATACATTTGATTTGATTTCTGACCACCGCGCCTAGTAAAGGTCGTGGTCGAAGAGGAAGCAGGCCTGAGTGACCACAGTGCTGACAGGGAAGACACAGTGACCACCTGGGAGGAAGGGAGAGGATCCTAGGGGAAGGTAAATTCCCTCCCCTCAAATAAGTTGGTTATTTCTGGGTCTCCTAGAAGTTTTGACCTGTACATCCATGGTATGCTGGGATTCCAAAACATTATACACCTCTTAACAGATAAAAATCCCAAAGGTGTGGGTGTGAGTGGAGAGGAGGAGGGTTTTTCATGACTCCTCCCCCACACTACTGCAAAAGCAATGCTCCCTGTCTTCCTGACTCCCCTTTAGACTAACATGCAGGCAGATATACAAGCCTAATGAGATGCTTAGAATTTGACTATGAGTACTATGAAATATTAAATCTCTGATAGGAAGAACAGTGTAGATGAGGTTTAACAGTCATATAGGCCCTTATGAAATTAAAGATTATTACCTGACAAACATATAAAATATGCTCAACCTCACATATAATCGGGGAAATGTAAATAAAATGAGATGCTATTTGTCACCAATCAGAGTGGTAAAGATTTAAAAGACTGATAATTTCTGCTGTTGACGAAGGCACAAGGGAGAGAGGGTGCTCAGATACTCTACAGGAGCAGGCATACATTTGCAGTCTTTCTAGAGAGCAATTTAGCCGTGCCTATCAACAACCAGATCGGGCAGAGCTCAGCAGATCAATCTAGACATCTGTGTGTGTGCTTCGGAGTATATGTACAAGGAAGACTATTCTTTACAATATCTACAACAGCAAGAAAGAAAAATGGAAATTGCTCTTAGAACCCTCAAAAGAGAAATGGAAACTTAAATTATGCTATATCCATGCCATAGAATACTATATGCAATTAAAAAGAGTGAGAAATAGCTTAACATAGTATTCACAGTAGATTGTTTAATGAGAAAAGCAAGTTGCCAAACAGGATATACACAATGTTCCCGTTGGAAAAGGGTACATATTTCTCAGAATTAGAGTTCATGGGCAGTGGGGGTCCATTTTATATTTATTTAAATTTTAAAACAATACGAGAAAGAAAACTCCATATTTTTTGTGTTTGTTCTCTAAGTAATACAAAGCTGCTTATCTTCCCAAATTGCATATCTGTGACTGGCTTTACAGACAATTTTTCAGTAGTTCTGTTAACTTATTTAAATGTCTCAAAGATTTGATTAAATAAATTATTTTCTCAGTCAAAAACCATTTTAGTTGATTCATGTACTTGGGAAAACTGAAATGACAAACCTATCAACAATATTTGCTAGGGAAAAACAGAACATTATTATTATAAGTTTATCTCAAAGAAAAATCCACTTGGGGTTCCTCATTTGTCAACAACAATAATTATTTTAAGAACTCCAGCTGTTTCCAATCAATCTCTTCCTTTTATTAGGCTACCATTTAAAATGCTATTGATATATCATTGTGAATAAAGTCTTATCTTCTTAGCATGCTGGATGTAGACAACCTTTTCAAACACATGCTTTACTAAACCATTTAGGAAAATATAATTACACATAAAAATGTTAATAGAAAGATAAATAAAATCAAGTCAAATCTATATTAAAACTGTGTGGCATTTAGCCAGTTGCACTGACCCTTCAAGTACAAAGGTTACTTATCCATCATTTAAAGGTCAGCCCTACTATCAACAAACATTTATAGAATCAAATTAAGCCTTCCAATCTTCAAAAAGTATCAGTATATAACTTTATTTACAATATGACTGCTTTGCATGTAAATATGTAAGATTGCTATATAGTTGAAACATATTTCAATAAGACAAAACAAAAATATCCTCAGGTCATGAGATAATTATTTTCCTTAAAAAAGAAATAACAATGAAATTTTGTATTATAGTAAAACTTTAGATATCAAAACATTTCCCCCTCGATTCCCAATTATTCTATAAATGAAGTTAGGAGAACGGGGTTTTACTGAAGAGGGAGGAAATCCCATTTCAGTAAAATTTCAAGGATTTCAAATAAAAACATCTTGGTATAGAAAGTGAACCCTGAACATCTATGAGAAACATGAGTTTTCATCCAAACTTGAGGTAGCACCAGCCTCGGTGCTAATCCAAGTTTGCATAACAAAAGTGTACTTAACTCAACCTCCCTCTTATCTTCTAATATTCTTTTCTATGTAGCCTTCATCTTATTCTATAATATTTTCACAGTGTTGATAGGGAAATTACAAAGGCAGCCTTGTAACAATGTCTCAAATAAATTATACATTCATTTTAATCTCCATCTTTCAAGAAGTTTGAAGCATGAAGCCTGGCAAAGAAGCATCACATTAGCTGGCATTCAGGAGAATCTGGGGGTTGGGAAACATGAGGCATTTATCACACTGATGTTAGAAAGATGATGGACAGCTTCGTGCACACTGCAGTGACATGAAAATAGCACTAATTCAGAAAGAACTAAGGGTAACTTTCTATGGGGGTACTGGTTAATTCAAAATTAATTTTCTAACTTCTAAAATGATTTTTTTAACAAATTAGAAAAATATATGTAAAGAAAAACATGATCACTTAACTCTTGATAGTAAATCTTTACATTAATAATATTTCAGAAAATGCAAATAGTATATCTACAAAGTACTAAATAAACCAAATTTGACACTAGCATAAAAACAAAAACACCAAAAATAATATAATAAAAGAACACCAAGAAAACCCAAACCTATAAAAGCTTAATAACTACATAGAAGCATTTTAAAATCAACACTTACTTAACTCTTTTCTTAATACATACAATATAAAATTCAGAACTCATTTACTATATTCACAATCTTATATTTACTATAAAGTTAAAACTTAAACTTTATGTAATATACTTATATATTTAAAACTTTTGCATAAAATTGTCTTCAAGACTGATTTTCTTACAAAAGATTCTACATCATATTAACACTGAAAATCAATTCTCCCTGAAAAAGCTTATATGACAACATACAAACTATTTTTATAACCTTTTTTTTTTTTAAATATATCTTTATTGATTTCAGAGAGAGGAAAGGAGAGGGAGAAAGAGAGCTAGAAACATCAATGATGAGAGAGTCATTGATTGAGACCACAACCCGGGCATGTGCCCTGACCGGGAATTGAACCCTGATGGCCTGGATCCCAGGTCGACGCTTAACCGCTGAGCCACGCCCGGCCGGGCTATTTTTATAATCTTAAGATGTACTTTTTCTATTGGATCACCCATTTATGATAGTCTGAATTAAATACACATTTGGGAATTATCGAAACAACCAAGAGTACAGTCATGGCTTGCATATTACCAAATTGTTTAGGCACGCTTAAATACTAAAATGAGAAAGATGGGTGCCTGCCACCAGGCCTACCTGAGGAAGCACTAACTCTAGCATGCTTTTCTTTTTTTCTTGCTTCTTCTCATATTTCCTTTCAAATACATTTTCTATTAAGAACAAAGTCAATTCATGAAACTTGAGTTGCTCTAATTAAGGTCATTTTAAAATGTCAAGAAAAAAATGCTCGTTTTTTTAGAGAGCATTTTAACCAATACAAATACAAAAACAAAAAATGCAGACTATACTAAACATAAAAGGTACAACCAAGAGCAAGGCTTACCTAACTAATATCACTGTGGATCTGATATTGTAGAATTACTTGGGCATATGCCTTAAAGAAGGTCATACTGTACTCACCATCTGTTGCCTTCTTGTAACTTATTATCCATGTTACAAGTAACTAAATACAGCAGGTCCTCCAATAACATAGTCTTATCTTTCAACATTTTGTTATAACATTGATCAGATGCCAGAGGAACTTAACTCTCCTTTATAGCAACTAGCCCATGGTAAATTGGTTTCATTACACATTGTTTCACTTGAAGTCACAGAACCTATCAATGACGTTAAGTGAGGACTTACTGTACCAGTATAAAGTCAACCAACAGAAAGACAGTTTGAAATCCAGATGAAGCAACACCAGTGCGCCTCATGTTTCAAAAGCAGGAGCAATTCAGAACATGTGGGAGTATATGAGGCTGAGGCTGACAAGGTAATTTAAAAATAATCCCTATAATGGTACATTGATGAAATTAACTTTCTGCCTAGATTCCTTGCATTCAAATTAATACTCTTTAACACGCTTCATTTTTTTGAACAGCATGTGAAAAATATGCAAAGATACCTTAATTCATTTTACTTTACATCTTTCCCCCAAAATTAAGAGCAATTTTAGTTCTTTTAAATGTATCCCTTTTTAGTTAAATTACAAGCTAAGGCAAGACAATTTAGAGTGACTTGAACTTCCATTTTTGCTTTGACAGGCAAATTGTTGAAAATAATTAAATAAAAGAATATTCCAATCCCCCCAGCAGGGAAACATTTCTATTCCACCTCCGGCTCTAACTTTTGATGCTTGCGTTGACAGAAATGTCAATTACAGAACTAATAATAAAGTGTATTGAAAATGTATGAAACACCTGATCTATAAAAGAAAAGAAACTATTACTTCCTACTCTGTGATTTTTGTAGGCTTTTCAATGTAGGTGATGGCTAATACATTTTCAAAAGACAAGGTGACATCTCAAATAGTGAAAAATCTCTAAGAAGAGAAGTGAAAAAATTTTAGAGAAAAACAGAAATGTGATGACTTGCTTTTATTCAGACCATACATAAGAATGAGAAATTTAAAGCTTTGTTTTTCATAATTTTAAATTCAATTCCAGAAGTGTAACCATGTTTTTCTAGTCTTCCTCAGTATTGAATTATTCTGAGACATTATAAAAGGAAAAATATTCATTATTTTAATATTTTTATAATACATATTGTATTTCTTTTCATTTATCTATTATTTGTTCATTCATTATTATTCATACTATTTACTGAGAAGTCAAGATCTCCTTGAGAAGGTAGCATCTGAGAAAAGATTAGAAAGAGGGGACAGAGAAGTGTGACAATCTAGGAAAACCAGAGTTCCAGCCGAGGGAACAGCAACTGCAAACGGCCCAGAGTTGCATGTCGGTTGGCAATGGCAAAAGGACAAGTGTGGAATTTGTGAAGCAGAGTGTAAAGTCAGAAAGGTAAAAACCAAAGAGCAAGACTGCATATGGCCTTGTAAACCATCATAAAAGAAGTCTGGCTGAGTGAAATGAGAGGCCGGCAAAGGGTTTTAAGCAGAGCAGTAGTGTGATCTGATACACTTCAAAAGGATGACGGCTGCTGTGTGGAACGCAGACCAGAGGAACAGGCATGGGGTGGCAGGCAGAAGACCAGTTAGGAGGCACCGCAATAATCCAACAGAAGAAATGACAGGCTGAGAGAGAAGCCCGATTCTGGACTCCTAGAAGTTGCCACTGGCTGACACAGGAAGGCTAAGGACTTGGATGCGGGGGGAATCAGGCTTCAGCCATCTTCTCCACCTGGAACACGGGTTCTCTCCATAGAAAAGAAAAGAAGGAAGCAAAACCATTCTGGAAGCACACCTCCATCAAACACATGCAAGGCCTTCTGTCCAGCACAGGTATGACTTGTTGGGCCCTCTCTGGTCTCTCCTGAGTATGTGCACAGCCTTGCACACGTACACAGCCTTCCAGGCCTCCAGCGACATGTCAGATCTTATGAAGGCCCACTCACTCCTTAGATCTCCTGGCTAAAATTCTGGCCTATCTGTGGCTTTCCCCCACTGAATGACCACCTCATGCTAATGGCTAGCTAGGTGCCTTCCCATTCTTTTGCAGCAAAAATCACTATCGTTTCCAAAAGTGTTCCAGAAATATGGGGTTTTCTAAATTTGCTCCAAATCAAGTGAGCCCCTTCCAACAACGAAGGCAAAGCTATTGGTCTCCACAGCTTGATTCACCCAGAAAACTACCAGACAACAGCCACTGGTGGGAGTAAGCAAACAGGGGCAGCCTCAGGGCTAAAATGCCAGGCGGTTCTTACAGGTTCAGTCGTTTTTCTTGAACAAATGCCTCTCAACTTTCTTTATAGTTTTAGGCACTTTCTCAAGTCCTAAACTGGCTGTTTTTTGACAATTTTATCAACTTCTATCATTGCTTGGATTTGCCATTCCGCATTAAATACATTTTACATGTAAATTGCCAGAACCAACTACTAAAAGTGCCATAGCAAATATTTTGAAACATTTCTAAGTACAGAAACTGCCCTATGCTAAAATTACTATTTTCTTTCAACTGCTAACATGCCTTTGTTGAAGAGCTTACTCAGGTGGACGTAAGTGGAAAAAGTCTCTAACCAGAATAAGAGCATTTGGAAAGACACAGAAGCATGTCAGGGAACTAACTGTAAGGCTAAATGTTGGGGAGGTAACTCCTCTCTATTTTTAGCTTTCCCTTTCTGACTACAGACAAGCTCAAATCCCTTCTACCCTAAAAATGCCCTTTCTTGGCCAGATATAACCCAGGGGTTTTAGTCCAAGCTCTTTCCACTTCTCATCAAGTTTCTTAAAAGAACAGTTAGAACAGTTTCTCCCCTTCCTCACCTCTAGTCAATCCTCAATCCTTTCCCAACTTTATTAAAATCACTCTCATAGGGGTTAGGTCACCTCTCAAATTTACCAAATCCAGTGAGCAATTTTTGGTCCTTGGTGTTGGACCTCTACATTCCACCGGACAGTACTGCCTATCACTCCGCCCTTGCAAACTTCCACTCACTGTCTATTACTGCACTCAGTCCTCCTCATATTGTTCTAATCATTTCTTTGCCAATTCCTTTAAAAGGCTTTCTCTTCCTGAACCTACCCCTAAAGTATTAATAATCTCCTAAACTCTACTTTCAACCCATGTCTCCCACATTTCCCCCCAAGGAAATTTCAGCATTTCTCACTGTTTCATGCTGATGACTCTCAAACCTTTACCTCCAGCTATAAACCTTTTCTCACAATTTGAGGCTATTTCTAGTAACTGAAAAATCATTCCACTTTCATGTTCCACAGTGAGTTCAAACTCATCAGTGTCTAAAACTAAATGAATCTTACCTCGCCCCCAAACACACTCTTCCTCTTCCAGTGTTCCCATCTCATTGGTTGGCACCTAAGCTAGACACCTGGATGTAACCGTTGACTCTTCCTCACCCCCCTCCTCTGTTGCCCAGGACGTCTGACCAATTTACAAGCCTCACTGACGTTTGCCTCCAGAACATGCTCCAACCTCTACCCTCTTCCCTTGCTCCTTACTGTTTTTCAGCCTCACCCAAGGATATTTTTTCCATTGCTTTTCAGAGATGAGGGAGGGAGGGAGGGAGGGGGGGGGAGGGAGGGGGGGAGGGAGACACCGATTGGTTGCCTCCTGCATACTCCCCAGCCGGGCGAAGATGAGCCTGCAACTGAAGTACATGCCCTTGACCAGAATCAAACCCGAGGCAACTTCAGTTCGCGGGCCAGCACTCTAACCACTGAGCCAAAGCGGCCAGGGCACTCCTTACATTTGGACGCAACTGTGTCAAAAAAACCTGTCCAAATGGCTATGTTAAAAATGAAGCTTGATTCAGATTTAGCTCTCTGCTAAGACTAAAAATGACAGTCTTTCCAATGCTTATCTACCTGATTTTGAGATCCTGAAAGTGGATGTTTCTGGAAATTTTGCTGATTCAATAGTGAGCCAAAACTGGGATCATAAAGTTTGTCATTTACTTCTAAATGCATCAGTTTCCTAGTAATGTTGCTTTCCATAAGTAAACAGCTCTTTCATTAAAGTACACATCTCTGCAAAACTTTCAAATCTCATCACCTCTAAAGTAATTATGACTGGATCAAAAACACCTTTCCAAACTAAAGGTGTGCTTGTGTCTCTTCTTTGAAGAGAATATTATAGCTTCCAATAGATTTTCCCCCAACCTGTCCTTTAAAGAAGTATGTGTGGTTTCCGGCTGACATAATTGAAAAACTCTCTATCTAAAGTTCTTTTTTAATGCACTAGCTTACCCGCATGCTTGAAATCACCCTTCAAAAATGCTTCCACATAAAACAATATTATTTGGTCTCATGTTACATTTTCATAATATATCCTTCTATTCAAATATGCAGTTCTAGACAGATCTAGAACATGATTTAGAATATGTAAGATCAAGAATATGTGGTCTGGAAAGGCAATATTAAAAATATTACCCTTTAAACATTAGGAGTAAAGTTATACCAATTCAGTGGTTTAAATAAGGCTTGTCAAGCCTTGATTTTGTGTGTCATAAAAATTTACAAGGTTCATGGTGAGACTGACATAGGTTTAAATTCTATATATTATACTTTATAGCTCTATGACCTCGAATGATTTACTTTAAATTTTTCAATCTATTTTTTCATATGAGATATAAAGATGAAAATAGTTATGTCTCAAAGCTAATGTGAGTAAAATATGAAACTAGGTCTATTTAATATCTAATACATTATATTCCAAAAAGCAGATACTTAATCCATGTTAGCTGTCCTTCTTTAAGTTATTAGAGTAGAAGTGAAGAATTTTATTTACTAAATTAGAATAAAAGGCATAATTATGTGATACTAAGTTGTAATGTATTCTTATTGAGAAGTGCCTGTCATCTATTATTTTTGTTCTTTCCCAATTCTAATTCCATATATTTTTCATTTCTAAAGGAAATGACAGTTTTGCAAGAAATTGCCTGAAATCTTGTGTTTAAATAACTTGCTGGTAGATGCTTGTCACACCTGTTTATTATTCTCTGTCCTGAGCACATAGCTCAATTACATTCCCCAATTACCCCTGTGGTTTTTGTTTAGCAGAAAATAATGGGCACAGAATTTTCACACTCGCCCCAAATTCTTCTCTGTGTGATCTCTTTTCCTTTTTGTGTTGGCTGGGATGAAGATGATCACAAAAGCGTTCCTGGAAGTCTTACATAGAATACAGTAGAGTAATCAACAGAATACTGAGAAGTAACGTACGACTGCAGGGCTACAACATCAAAGGTACTGCAGCTTCTACCTTGGCTGGTCTCTTGGATTGCTACCAAGGAGAAGCTAGTCATTTCACCATGAGGATACTACAGGAGGTGTATGAGGAGGAGAAGCGAAGTTTTTTGTCAACCACCGGCATCATTTTGGCAGCTATATGAATGAGCCAAATTTCTCCAAGCTTTCAGTCCCACCCAATGAAGTCTTCAGATGACTACAACCCCAGACTATATCTGACTCTTCATAAGAAACTCTTTGCCAGAATTGCCCAGACAAGCTACTGCCTAATTCCTGACCCACACAAACTGTAAGATAATAAATGTTTTTCTTTTTTAAGCCAAAAACAAAAGAACTCTGACCTCTACCTCCCTCCAACCATACGTAAAAACTTAAATAAATCACAGACAATCATAAAGAAAAATATTAACAAATTAGAGTTCATAAAAATTTAACTTTCGCTCTTCAGAAGACATTTTTAGAAAATGAAAAGGTCACCTACAGAATGGGAGAAAATATTTGCAAAACATATCTAATAGAGGACTTTTATCAGTACGTATAAAGAAATCTTGAAAATCAAGAGAAAGACAAATAGCCAAATTTTAAAATGCCTAACAGACTTGAATAGACTCTTGCCCAAAAAGATAAACAAGTGGCAAATATCATATGAAAAGATGGACAACTCATTACTTGTGGGAGAAATGCAAACTAATATCACAAAATACCACTATATATCCACCAGAATGGCTAAAAATTTTTCAACTGACAATGCCAAATGTTGATAAGGTATGGAGCAACTGACTCATATGTTGTTGATAAGGATGGAAAATGGTACAGTTTGACATACAACTTAGTGATTTCTTATAAAGTTAAGCATACGCTTACTGTTAAGATCTAGCTAGTGAACTCCTAGGTTTTTACCCAAAATAAATGAAAGCACATATTCACCAAAGACTTATACTCAAATATTCATAGCAGCTTTATTGCTAATAGCCAATAACTAGAAATGCAAAGGTCACAAACTAGTGACTAGATAAACAAATTGTGGTATGTCTTATAAGAGGTTACTACTCAGCAATAAAAAGGAACCAAATACTGACACAACATAGATAAATCTCAAAAGTACTACACTATGTGAAGATGCCATATACAAAGACTGTACTGTATGATTTCTTCTATATGAAACTGTAGCAAAGGTAAACATGGCGACAGGAAACAGATCAGTGGTTCTCAAGGACTACAGGTGAGGGGAAAGGATGGCCTCTAAATGGTATGAGGGAAGCTTTTTGTGTAATGGAAATGTTTTATATTATGGTTCTGTTAGTGGTTATACAGCATTTGTCAAAAGTCTATGAACTATGCACTATAAACAGTTATATTCCATAGTACATAAATTATATTTTCATAAAGTTTTTTTAATGAAACACTTAGAATAATGTCTAGCATACATAAGCACTCAATAAATATTAGCTAAAAATAAATATTATTTTTATGGCAATCCAAGATGGAAATGGTTTCATAGAGAGAAAGACTGAGAATTTTAAGATGCTTTTTTCAAAGATGATATAAATTCAGAAATTTTAATAAACCCTACCCTGTTAGCAGATAATATAAGGGCTTAAAGTAAAGATCTGTCATTAAGCTCTAGATTCTACAAAAAGAGCACCGAGCACACAGCCAAGTGAAGTATGACTCTCATGAGGTTGGTTAGTATCTCTCAGCAGCATCCAGGTAGAAAACAGAGCAGATATCTCACTATTTCAAAAAAGCGAGTGGTTAAGTGTTACATAAGGCAACAACAAAAAAGTCAGCAGTGAATAATGTCACATGAGAAGTAGGACATAACATTTCACTGAAACTCTAATAGCACTTGAGAGAATTTGAAACTTCTCATCAAACACTTCAAAACTACTTCAAAAAAAATAGGAAGCAAAACAGCAAAGTGAGGCTGTCAAATTAAAGCAGTTGCATAAGTGGCACTGGGGACTATACAACCAAGAAACCCAATGAACCAAATTCTCTTTGCATCTAGCAGAGCCTAGCCTGAGAGAGGCAGAGACTAGGGGTACCCCCACCCCGCTCCCACATCATAGCGTGGGCATGCCCATGCGCACACACCTTTGAGGGCTGTAAGGAAGCAACTGTATAAAGAAAGGGGACTGAATAAGTGTCTCTGCTCACCCTCTTCTGCTTCATCTTCCTGTGGTGACACAGGGCCCCCTCCACTAGTAGGAGTGATGGGTTCCTCCTTCTCAGACTCTCGTTGTAGACTCACCACCTCATAGATTGCATCTCCAGCATTGGTGTGGCCTTTTCCCTCAGACTGAAAAACAGAGAGACACGTGTTTCAATATGAGAAATGTGAAGGAGACACTGTGTTTCGATGGTCCATTTAAAAGAGCTGAAATGAAAAGCAGCATGCCATGCTTGAAAAAATTTTGGAAGTGCTCTGTTCTTTGCATGATATTCTTATAGCATCACGTTAACCAATACAATGAAAGCTGCTGACCATTTGGGGAAAACTCGATCTTTTTTATCATAAAAACCTGAGACAGCACAGATTCTAGGGCAGGCAGGTAAGCAAGTGTTGCTAGATTCTTAGGACTGACTACCTCGTACTGAGGTAAAGAGATATCAGCTATATCCATCAACTAATTCATGGAAGTAGATAGTTTCTACCCTATAAATGGTTTACATTCTAAATGGCTTTTTTTAAGAAGAAAAAACTAAGGCAACTGCCAATTAATTAACCAAATATGGCCTACAAAGCCCTAGATAAACTGCTTCCAGCCTCATCTCACACCTAAGTGTGTCACCACATTCCATCCACTCTGGCCTCCTTTCAGCTCTGGGAACCTTTAAATTCTCTCCCAGCTCAAGGTGTGGGGACAGCTTTTTCTCTCTGCCAATAGAACTTTCCCTCCTACTCTTTGCTAACCCCCATCAAACTCGGATCCTTTCACTTCTACAAAGAATCTAACCTGAGTTCCCTATGTTCTGATTTTCATCATACCCTGTTCTTCCTCCACTGCACTCACCACAGGTAATTACACATTTATTATCATACTCACTTATTTAATGGCTGTCCTGCCCACTGGACAGTAAGCACCATAAGGACAAGGACTATGTTGATTTTCAATCAGAAATAATACGGTACCTGACACATAGTTAGGTACTAAACAAATATCAGTGGAATGAATGAATGGCTGGTAATGATTACCTTCTTCCTTCACTAAAAAACAAAAATTATGTATACTACCTACTAACACTGCCTAATTTAGGGATGTCATAAAACCCCTAATTTTATTCATTTAATATTAAGATAACTTTATAACCTTGCTGATAAGTCAAACAATATACAGAGTGGGGCAAAAATAGGTTTACAGTTTTAAGTATGCGAAACACAAGTTTATTCTTGTATTATTATTTGTTAATTATTGTATTATTTTCCATATGAACAACTGTAAACCTACTTTTGCTCCACCTTGTACTCATAGAATATTGTAGATAGAAATAACTATGACAAGTAGTCAGATATTACTTGAATATTTATTCATTTTAACTTTATAAAGGTACAATATTTCTGTGTCCTGTCATTTTGGTTTTAATTATCATATATAAAAGAAAGAAAAGTTGTTTTAGGTATAGAATCAATATTTCTATTACGTATGTTGATACTTTAGAGGTACACATTACAGGTTCCTAGGGGGGGAAAGTACATAGTTATTACACTAGCTGTTTTTTTAGCTTATATAACCTAGATGTGGATTTTTCAAATACTCTATTGGTTGACTCCAAACATCATTTAATTAGAGAAATTGTATTGCTTTTTATTGCAACTTAAGGAACTATCTTGGCACTTAAAAATAATGATAGAAAAAATATATCATATGAAAAGAAAAAAAAGGTCCTACCTGTTTCAACCTCATGAAGAAAGTCTCCGTGAAAGTCTTTCTGCTGAAATACCAGAATCGCTCATTTGCAGGGTACACACGCACCACTGTCTCCAGGAGAAAGCGGACGGGCTCCACCACCTCCGTGACTACCATATCCACTGCCACAGTCATGTACACTCGTTTATCTGTAGCAGAAATTGTCTGTGTTTTATGCTGGCTTTATTATTCCTTCATGATTTAAGAAAACAGTTTCCTCACTTATGAAAGAACTAAGGTTCTTTATTATCATGTTACCTTCTACATTTAATTTTAAATGTTTTACTGTCACTTTGATTAAACTGGTAACCAAGCATTCCAAGTATGTTTCTCAACACACAGGACCTATTTTAATCAGCTGTCCAAATCTCCTTGGACAACTTTAATGTTTTTCTTCCCCAATTCAGGTCTTACTATAAAAAATAAATAAAATTAAAATTTCAGGATGTGTTTTATACTAAAACTAGCCTTCAGATTTCTGAGAAAAACCTCTGGAAAAATCACAAAGGCTTGCTCTTTCATTTCATAAAAAGAGATACTAGAAATTATGTTTGTTTGTTTGTTGAGTTGCTTGGGAAAGATCGTCAAATCAGAAGACCTGCTCTACCTTGTTAAATTTGCACAGGAAAATGTTATTAAAATGACTATTTCAACATTATATGCTCTACAGGAATTCCTTGGAGACTTGTCAGTTAGCTCCCTCATTATCCATAATATATATTAATCCTCCGGAAAATCACTGATCCAAGCTCGAGTCAAACAGTTTGTGGGTTTTCATATATACTATATGTATCTCAGAGTCCTGGCAAGTGCTTTTAGAGAACAACACTATGTGTTACAGTAAAAATTTCAGTTACTATTTAAAATGTTTACTTGGCCGCAGCTTCCTTTAATTTGAATCTAGAATCTTCTAGGCCAATGGCTACTGGTCTTCCACTGTTTCATAATGATATGCTAAAATATGGATTTCATTTTCTTTTATTTACCCTGCTTCAGATTCATTGGGGTTTTTTAATCTGTGGCTTAGTTACTCCATACCATTTTGTCATTTCTTCATTACTTTTAATTTTTTTTTTTTTTTAATGTACTGTATCCACCACTTTTAGCTCTGAGTTAGAGGGAAGATCAAATAACCAAGCCCATTAAAAGAAACATTCAATTGTGTTTTTTAAAAACATTTTACAACATTTATATGCATCAACCACATGCCTATTAATATCAAACTCAACAAAAATTGTATTACATTCTTACTAAATACACACATTCTGCTGCCAATTCAAGAGAAAGTGGGACTCTCTAAATACTGCACTTGACCTAAAAGACCTTAAAGTCTAAGGGAGTAATGTAGAGGGGTAAGACAGAGTAACACAAAACATAGACTGTAATACACAACTTGGTACAGTGAAAAGATCCAAGGCATTTTCTCTCCCAGGCTCTCAACTTCTATAAAAATCAAAACTGTAATTCATGAATCTCCTGAATAATGTATAATATCAAGTACACCATTTGAAAATTTTAGAAATCAGGTCAACATTTTGGATTTGCATATGAAATCATTTTAAATTTAAAATACATTATCTTTTGGGTCAAAAGATTATTGTAATACAGTATTACATGAAGTTTGTTTTAATAAAACAAATTTTAAAATATATTCTTTTGATGATTAAATGTGCATTAAAATACAAAATGAAACTGAACTATGTGTTACATTAAAAACATATCAAAACTGCTTTATTTATTTTTTGAAATTCTGATATTTTATTCTTCAAAATTTTTCTCATTTTTGTGTTTTCTTTCTGAATGATTTTAAGAAAGAAGTTAATAGACTGGTATTTATAAGTCTGTCTCCAGAAATAGAGAACTGTGGCTGTAAAAATTATTTATCCCTAATATATGAAAAACTAAATTTTATATAATCATTATTTTTTCCCTCTTTTTAGCCCTCAGTATGAAATAGCTTGATGTGTGATCAAATGCATGCAATTTATGGGACTAGAAAAGACTCAAGAAAATTTGAGAGTAATTATCATTTTAATGTTCTTCATTAATATATTATACTTCCATATCAGTATTCATTAATGCTCCTGTCTTGAACCAAAAGTCTACTGTGGGTATAAACTAAATAATGTAAGAATAAGAGTAAAAAAAAACAAAAAACAGATCCATCATTTTCTCAATATAAATTATTGGCTGAATGGTTGAATGATAGTAAAGAATTTAGTGTAAGATTATAAGTCATAAGCTAATTAATGTTAGTTTGAAAGCAAACGGTGGAGTGGCAAAAAAAAACAGGCAATTAACATATCTGGGGAAAGTAGGAATAAAAATAACCAGTGGGAAAATGACCACTGTGACTATATGCCATTTATAAATTCTGTTCAACACTAGCCATGTTAAACAAAACAAAAATGTAAACAAGGAAGAAAGGGTTTGTCACAAATGAAATCCTTGCTACACACTACTAGGATCTAAGCTCCCAAAGGTCAAAAGACTGGAACAAAAAATGTAATAAATGAAAAAAAATAAGTAAACTATAATTTTTTTTTTTAATCCTCACCCAAGGATATTTTTTCCATTGCTTTTCAGGGAAGGGGGGAGGGGGAAGGGGGAGAGGAAGAGGGAGAGAGGGAGAGAAGAAAGGGGGAGAGAGGAGAGGGGGAGAGAGGGGGAGGGGAGGGGAGGGGAGGGGAGGGGAGGGGAGGGGAGGGGAGGGGAGGGGAGGGGAGGGGAGGGGAGGGGAGGGGAGGGGAGGGGAGGGGAGGGGAGGGGAGGGGGGAGAGAAACATCGGTTTGAGACACACTGATTGGCTGCCGCACACACTCGCCCCAACCAGGGCCAGGGATTGAGCCTGCAACTGAGGTACATGCCCTTGACCGAAATCTAACCCGAGACCCTTCAGTCCTTGGGCCGATGCTCTAACCACTGAGTGAAGCTGGCTAGGGCATAAGCTATAATTTTTGAAGTTAAAATACTTATCAAAGATATAAACAATTTCAGAATTTGGTTTCATCATTTCTTTCATATTCTTCCATCATTTCCCCCAAATAAAACAACTCTATAATAATAAAACACAAAACACAATGCAGCCAGCACGGCTCAGTGGTTGAGCGTTGACCCATGGACCTGGAGGTCACAGTTTAATTACCATCAGGACACATGCCTGGATTGGGGGCTCGATCCCCCAGTAGAGGACGAGCAGGAGGCAGCCAACTGATTCTCCTTCATCACTGATGTTTCTATTTCTCCCTCTCCCTCCCTCTCTCTGAAATCAATAAAAACATATTTTTTTTAAAAAAAGAAAAAGATTTAGCATGTTTTAATGCATTATACACATTAACTTAGAATATTATTTTCCCTGCAATGGACCATTCTTCTTATGCTAAAGAAATAGTGTTGGATGTAGAAATGCAAAATGAATAGTAAGAAAACTGTATCAGATGTGTTTATTGTGCATAAAAAAAATCTATTAATGAAAAAAATAACTCCATTTTAAATGAGTACCAGATTTTTCTTAAAAAAAAAAAAAAAAAAAAAATGGCAAAACAATGTTGTCCATAATGTAAAATTTTAAGCAAATAATAAGGACTCTTTTAAGAAAATTTACCTTTTGGAGTTTCTTCATTAAGTGCTAGAAATATGGGTGCATTGGGGTTCCACATGCCGGTAATAACATAAGCCCTCCCATCATAGCTCTTTCCCATGGATTCCTGTGAAAGTTCAAACAGGATTATATACATCAAGAAAATCACCACTTCAATTAATAAATGTATCTTACTTTAAACAATCAAATTTACTAAAATTTGGATTTACAATCAAAAGGGGGGTTTATTTTCTCTGTAATTTTTTTCACCCTACAAAAACATTTCTTTAAATATTAAATTCTCCTACAGCTTTCTTCAAACAGAGTTTCTATTTAGAGACACGGACCTCTTGAATAAAAGAGGTATACTCTTCCCTGCTAAATCACAAAAATGTAATATTGCTATGAAGTTATACTTAACTTGATCTTAGGCTGGTGTCAAAATCTCATCTACTTACGCATACAAGGATGTATGTAGTTGCTATGAAAACTATAGTATAGATCTCACTGAAGAGAGTTAAACTGAATTGATAGTTAATCACAGGAAAAGATAGTACTTTTCTCTGATGATCTAATTTTAATATACTCTTAAAATGTTAATTTACTTTGTCACGATCAATACCTTCAAAGTGAATACTTTCCTACTATGTATGTCAGATATTTATACACTTTCTTACAATCATAAATCAATATTAGGAGACTAATACTGGTTTGTAAGCAACATGGAAGCTTATTGACTATGTTCCTCCACCTCTACACTCACTCACTCCTTCCCTCTCTCCTCTCCCCCTCCTTTTCATTTCCTCTACTCTGTAAGACTTTTACCTAGCCACCTCCTGACTCACACTACAGAAGCCAGCAACTCACTATACTGAGAGTAAGACCACATATAGTTGTGTGCGTGTGTATGTGTGTGTGTGCTGGGGGTGGGTAGGTTAAAGGTTGTACCATGGGAAAATGGCACACAGAATACAAACATGTGCATATGCAAAAAGGAATAGTATCTACATACAGTACTTTCAATTTTCTGTACCAATTTCCTATTATAAATAGAGCTCCAAGGGTCAGACTAAACAAAAACTTTTTTTCAAAATTACATATGCTTTTCTGAATCCCTATAAAATTGTTTCAGTCATTTGGTAACTACTATGTATATTTTTCTGGTACATTGGTGATATTTCACTAATCAGATTGCATAGCTTGAGTGCAAAGACCGCATTCAATGAAATACACTCAAGGTCATGTAAAGGAAATTCAGTACCTCCAACACTCATACATTCATATTCTCTTTCTCTCCCTCTCCCTCCCTTCTCTCTCCCTTATTCTCTCTCTCTCCCCTCTAATTAGACCCTCATTCTGAACAAGAATGGACATCTAACACCCCCCCCCCAAAAAAAAACAATGCATCTGTGGACAAGAACTGCACTATGCTTGAGTCCAAAGAGAAGAGCTAGACCAATAAAATTATTTATTTCAATTGACAAATACAAAGGAAGTGGGCAGATAAAAGTAGGGCTGAAAAGGTTTGATAACAAGTCAGGTGATGACAGGTCACATATAAAATGAAGTTAGCCTGGCCGGCATGGTTCAGCGGTTGAGCATCGACCTATGATCCAGGAGATCGAGGTTCGATTCCCAGTCAGGGCACATGCCAGAGTTGCAGGCTCAATCCCCAGCGGGGGGGGGGGGGGGGGGGGGGGGGGTGCAGGAGGCAGCCAATCAATGACTCCCTCATCACTGCTGTTTCTCTCTCCCTCTTCCCCCTTCCTTCCTCTCTCTGAAATCAATAGTGATATATTTTTAAAATAAATAAAAAATAAAATGAAATTAAAAAATAAAATAAAATGAAGTTAGATGATAGAAGGAGACTTGACTTGGGTGGTGAACACACAGTACAACATATAAATGATGTATTATAGAACTGTACCCCTGAAACCTATATAATTGTATTAATCAACATCACCCCAATAAATTCAATAAAAATTTAAAAATAAATAAAATCAAGTTAGATATGTGATGATAACAAACTATATGGTAGGGAAAATAGATATAGAAGAGCAGAGTATGAGGAAATTCCTAAATGTTAGGAGAGAAACAGAGAAAACAATTTTTAAAATCTTTTAAAATAATTAATCACGCAGTCAAAAAACAAAAGCAAATATTGGGAGGCAGGGAGGGAGGGAGAAGTGAAGAGAGAGGCAGAGGAGGGACTGGGAGGGAGAAAGGCAAGGAGGGAAAAGGGGAGGAGAGAGTGGGTGGAGAGAAGGAAAGAAAGGCAAGACTTTCAAAGTTTGTCAGAATAAAGTGTAAGAAGGTAAAATCTGTTTTCAAAAGTATTCAAATATTTGGACATGTCATCAAAGACACAGAAGTATAACGTCTTGCTCTAGGGGGCAGAAATACCACAAATTAGGCCAAGTTACAAGGAATATGATACAAGGTGATTACAAAGAAATAACTTTGTAATAACCAGCACTGTACCATAGTCTTCATTATAAAGTAACGAGTTCGTTTTTATTAGGTGTAGTCCAGTCAAAGCTCAATAACCATGTATTAAGACGGTATGAAGATTAGTAGCACTGGGTAATAACCAGTCACAATTGTTGATAACTGCAAATGCTAACCCTCCCACCTGACCAACTATTAGTTGTATAGGTCAGCCCACTTCTCTCTCCAGGGGCTTCAATGCTGACAAGCAGTTTGATTTCAACATGGACTCTTAAAGGTGGAGGCTGCACAGCAAGGAAACACACAAGGCGCCTCAGCAGTTCATGCCAGGCCTGTAATTCTACAATCTGAACTTAAATTTATGGGAAAATCTCTGCCAGTGATTCATCTTAATCTCTTAAACTCTGAAAGACCGTGACTAGTTAAGACCTAGAAGCTTCTAAGTGTTTAATGGCCCTGAACTACCTCCTCATGGAGTTTCCAGGGCTCGAAATGCCCTGGATTGCCTTAGTAAAAACACTTGCATTACTGCTGTGCTGTAAAGAGGGATGGAGGAGAGAGGGATCAATAGCTAACATGTTTGCACGTTCACTGTAACTGGTTGTCTTCACCTGACCTATCCATACGGTTCTTCGTCTATATTTCCGTGGCTCATTGGACCAACTCAATGAGAGCACTTAACCCATTGCTCTAGTTTTACAGACTTATAAGGCTTGTTTCTATCACAGGACTAGGTTTCCAACCTACAAATGTTAAGAGCTGTGTTCTACCTTATCTGCAACCCCAGCACTTCACACAATGCTTGGCACACAATTAGGAGCTCAAAAAGGCTGACTAAACCATTCCAGTACCACTAGAAAGTCAATGGGATGTCACCATGAAATAAAGAAAAAGTTGACATAATTGGTAACATTTATCTGACATTTGCAAAACACAGCTGAAAGGGAAAACACATATAGTACTTGTTATCACTAAATATAAAAACTGCAGTGAAGTAAGCAAGTTTTATGTTTACTCTATGATGATCATTTCCTATAACATTTTAAAATCGCAAAGTAAATGTTTTCATTAACTGCAATATTGGAAGGTATTTCTGTTTAAAAGTTAAGATAGCTTGCTATTTTTGCATCAAATACCAACTCTTAAATATATATTGACCTTTAAGGGCATTCCTGAAATAAATACCACTCCCATAGTAAATATACTTTGCTAAGGACAGATAATTAAGGAGGAGAAATTCAGAAAGGGAAATGCTTTTAAGAAAATAAAAGCATCCATCATAGAACTCAAATTAATAACAGTGCATTAAAATAAATAAAAGGTACCATATTCGCTCTGGATATGCCTGTTATAATCATGTACTTGCTATTTTTAACTCAAGGAAAAGACATCCTCCTAAGAAGCCAAACAAATGAATTGTCATAACACTGTCCTTTTGCTTTCAACTTGCATATGATGTTTTGGTGGAAATTTTCCCCAATCTCTCCCTCATAGGTAATTTTAAGTGTAGGTTTTCAAATTTCATTATTACTATCATAAAGCTGAATGTTAGAAACAATTTTCCCAATATGACATAATTTTAAAACAGAAAATACTTTAAAAATATAAAATAACTATCATCTATACTTGGTTAAGATGTTTAAGGTTATCATTACCATATCCAGTAAATGCATGTCACTGTTCTTCACGTTTCGACCTGGGCTTAATAACATTCCAAAACATCTGAAAATTTGGGGGGGAAAAGGAGAAATAAGGTATCAAGAATATATAGAAGCCCAGTGAGCAAAAAGTCTTTTTATAATAACTATACAATCTGAGCTCTGTACTTATAGCTTTCTTTTTTTAAAAGAAACAGCACAAATAAGAATTCATTAAGATACATAATAAAAATCACACAGAAATAAGTTATCTAAATTCCCAGATTTTACTTTTGCATGCAAAAGATTACCAATGATCAGAAACTGTGATTTTTTAAAAATGGCCACAAAACTGTTGATTGAAACAGAATATAGTCGTGAGATATGAATTTGTTTCTAGGTAGAAATGAGATTTTATTTACCTTAAAATTATACCAAATATATAGGTCAAGATCATCTAATCCAGTTAAATTAAAAAGGAGATTTAAAAAAATAAGACACTGTGCTCTCCCTTCGCATCAAGTTACATTAACAGAAACAATTACCCTGGCCCTCACCAGTCATGTTCACTGAGTAGTTTATTAAAACTATGTGCTCAGTTTGAAGGGGGGAAAAAAAGTTATATGAAGCACATTACTAAAAGTACTATTATATTAGTGAAAATATTATCCATAATATCTATATACTATTAATCATTTACTTTATTCCATGATTCCTGTCTCTAGAGAAGTGTTGGAAATCCCACAGACACTACCCCTTTATTTGTAAAGGTTTTTCATAAGCTCCAAAACTCAGCTAAATCTATTATTTTTTATTTGTAAGGATATTATTGTTAATTCTGCTTTATAGGGAATAAAGGTAAAGTCCAGAGAGGTTAAACGATATACTCAAATTCATGTGGCTATTCCACAGGTCTTGTTACTCGAGAGGGAATGTGATCTGTCCACAGTGTCCTTCTGCCAACAATGCATACACACACTTACTAGAGTGTTTTTATTGCAGCTTTCCAAAATTTAAAAATATGCTATGGAGCACTTTATACAGGAGTAGAGAATGTAAATCAATTAAATATGAGGTTTTTCAAATTTTAAAATAGTGGCAGCTAACCAATCAATGTTTAATATGATCCTTGCTGTTTCCCAAAGGTTTACTTTTCTAGTAGCACTGGCCATTTTTTCCCCCATGAACAAGGTAAGTGATTGATCCATCCAAATATCAGCTCAATAAGTAGAAAAACAATATACATTTCCTGTGAGTACTTTAGGATATTTTGCTCAGGGCTCCCTTTGGCATCCGAAAACAATCAAGTACATAAGGAAGATAAAGTCAAAAAGCTCTGAGGATAACTTTCCAAGCATGTTATTGCATCACTGAACAAAATATAATCTTATATAGAGAAAATTATACTCTAATAGTCATAATTGTAATATGATCATTATTTGATCTCTCTCCTATGAACTACTATAATAAACACTGTCTGTATAAATTAAATGTTAATTAATTATGCAATGCACTGCCCTACTTCCCCTACTATTGCCTTAAATTTTTGATAAGCAAAAATAAAAGTTAATTCTTTTCAATATGACATTTGGTCCCCCAACTAAAAAGTCAGGTCAACAAAGACAGAAGGTTTGTCTCAAATTCCATACATAGCAGTCCCCCCTTATCCACTGAGGATTCATTCTAGGATGCCCAGTGTATACCTGAAACCACGGATAGTACCAAACCCTATATATATTGTTTATCCTGTACGTGCATACCTTTTCACTTAAAGGACGCACCTTAAGGCTTCTCTCTGGCATATCCGAATTGTCAATATCATTACTCTTGTGCTTTGGAGCCATTATTAAGTAAAACAATAATGGATGACTTGAACACAAGCACTGCAATATCTCAACAGAAGATCCGAAAACCAAGATGGCACCTAAGTGACTAACAGGCAGGGAAAGTATATGGCCTGATTTTGTCATGTTACTCAAAACAGCACATAATTTAAAACTTATAAAATGTTTATTTCTAGAATTTTCCATTTGATATTTCCAGAGCACTGTTGACCACAGGTAACTGAAACCACAGAAAGGAAAACTGAGGATAAGAAGAAACTACTGCATATTTTGCTTCAGCTTTCATCAATCATGGATTTTGTAAAGAACAATTCCCTATATTATAGGGTTTTTAAGTTATAAAACTATTATATACTCATTGTAAAAAGTTAATGAATTCCAAAATATACAGGAAAAAATTAATTCTCCCTTCTCTCTCTCAGCCCCCTTAGAAACCAATGCTAACAGTTTAGTAAGCATCCTCCATACCTTTCTTTTGCTCTTTTCAAAAATTTGAAATCATATTATTTTGTCTGTCTAGCACTTGCAGGTAAATGGTACAATTTTATATTTCTTTAATATGATATTCCTATGTTAAGCTCTATTGTAAAAGGAGTCTTGGAAGTTTAGGTATTCCTTAGATAGCAACACATATTACCTTATTTTGATGATCTTTGATACACTGTTCTTTTTCTTGGTTATAAGAAAAAAATCGTGCCACCAACTAGCAGTGTGACCTTACAGAAAGACCCAACCCCCTTGGGCCTCTGCTTCGTCTTTTAGAAAGTGGGAGAAGTGTAATAGATACACTCTAAGAGTTCTTCCAGCACTAAATCTGCACAAATTTTTTTCTATCAAGCTGTATTAGTCATTTCCAAAATTATACTTCATTAAAGCACATGAGTTTCCTATGGGGAGAGCAGAGTCTATTAGGAATAATGTGTCAGTAATTAGATAGATATTATTATTACTACAAACACCTAAGGCAAATATTAAGTGTTTCACTGGGGAGTTCAAAGCATTCAACCTTCACTTATTAACTCTATAAATAATGTAGAAAGCAAGTTGCTATCACACCTATTTTCTCAAGGAGCTCACAGGCTAGTAGGGGACGAAAATAAGTAAACAGGCAATTCCAGCCTGATATGGTGAGTTCTCTGATAGCTGCTAAGTGTAGAATGTTAACAAGCAAGTGGAGACCCAACATTATTTACAGTATAGTAAGTAGCTGACCTGACCAAAATTCGAAATCAACACTTCTGAGAATAAGATGATATAATCAGATTAATTATGCCAGCTACTGTTCATTGAATGTCTTAACTGTAAGTCAGACATTACTATATTGTTACATTTATATTTCAAAACAACCTTCTAATAACCTAATAATAAAGCTGGTTTTCAAAAAGTAGAACTGATTTGCCCAAACCACACACCTATTAAGTCATAACACTAGTATTCAAGCCCCTGTCTGTAACTCCAAAACCGCATGGTCTTTTACACATTATACTCTGGCGGCCCCCCTCGCCTATCGGTAGAACAGATTATAAATTCTCTGTGATCCTGGGCAAGTCACACACTTCAAAGTCTCACCACATTTCTGATACCATTATTACCTGTTCACTATGTTAATGTAAAGTTGAAATGAAAAAACTCATGGTGGATGCACACTGCAAACTACAGAGCCGTGCCAATTATAAATTATTATTACAATTATCACTGTTAATACAAAGAGAAAGTTCAGCCTTCCATAATACCTAGCGAGTTTTTACTCAAAACAGAGTTTTAAAGAGCTTTTAACACCAAGTTAGCACCCATACCAAAACCAAAAACTCAGTAGCACAGCTTTAAACTTAACAGTGGAAAAATAAGTGAGAAAAATAAAGATATGTTAATGTACTACAATAGGAAACTAATTTTTTTTTTTAATTTTGCTTTTTATCCCCCAAATCATTAGGGTTCTATATACCTCCATGAACACTATGGATTAAAAAATAAGAGAGGAAAGAAACAGAAAAGGAGGCAGGCATCTTACTAGACCAAACTTTTATTATTAAAAATGACAGAAGAGGCAAACAGAACTACAAACAAGAAAAGCTATAACTCAATCATAGTTTTTTAGAACAATGTATAAAAACTCCAAATAATTTCATAAAAATTGGAATCCCAGTTAGTTTCAATCTAAAGAATTTAAAGCAAAACATAGTTAGAAAAGTCTCCTACATAAAATTGTTGGGGTTGTTTTTGCCTTACTGAAGGAATCAAGGAGAGAAAGACATACAGGCTTCCTCACTATGCACAGTAGTGTGGAACACGATAACCTTACAAACTGGAACTCTGCAAAAGTGATCTTATAATCCATGGGGGAAAATATGACTTTTCTGTGACCTTTAAATACTGGTAATGACAAATTCTAGAGCATGACCACAGAAGTAGGCGGCTGAGGTAGGGAAGAGGGCAAGATCTTGGGACAAGCAGAGATCAAGAAACTAAGAAGCTAGACTATTAGAAAAATCATCTACACAGATGTTAAAACTGCCCAAAATTAAGATAAGCCTAACAACTAGAGAGTGGCAGTAAGCCAGGAGCTAAATCTTCAGGGAATCCCAAGGATTTGTAGATAACTGCAACGAGAGAGGTGAGAAGACAGGAAAGCCCAAGAGCATGGATTTTGAAGCTGGGAATTTTTAAGAAGCAAAGGCACGCAAGAAAGATGCTTACACACCTCCAGGCCAGAGGTACAGGCAGTGGGAAACAGCCATCATCTGAAAGTGCTGTTTAAGGGCAGCAGTGGACTCAGGCGAAAGCCAGGTCCTATAAAGTAAAAGTGACATTCAGAAGCACGGTGGAGAAAAGGAATTGTGCTGATGATGAGCTATGAGTTCTGGAGTGTAGAATGGAATGGTTTAGAAAATTGGGCCAAGGCGGAAGATGGGTGTCAAATGGGGGGGGATATACAGAGCCATGTGGGGATTAGAATCTGAGTATTAATGGAAAACCCAGGAGTCACGGGCTTCTTATAAGGCCTAAGAAAACAGGCAAAATAGAAATAGATTATTTCAGTGAAGCTGGGAAAAAGGACCTTAGCAAGAGCATGCAGAGATCTGGAGTACCCTGCTTCACTCCAGTTTTGGACAGCTTCAGTATACAAGTAAAGGGAGGGGCAGTATTACCAGAGGAATGTGGGGGTCTGGGTACCCTCTTACTATTATTGATGGGGGCTAGGAAGGGAAATGGAATACATGAGTGTGGAGGAGGTTTTACTTTAAGTGAATCAAGAAAAGATTACTTCTGGATGTCCAAACACACTCTCACTTAATGAGTTTGCAAAGGTATAGACCCAAATATATATTTATTTTACATGCTCATAACCTCATCTCACAAATGCTACTGCTCCTCTGAAGACAAGGTCCAAAAAAGCTGTCCTATGTTTTCATGAAGACCTTCCATTAAGCAAACCAATAAAAGGTACACACACACACACACAGAAATAGTGATTTTAAATGTGACTCCTGCATGAAAAACTAGTCATAACAAAATGCTCTTGTGTTGGAGTCCTAAGGCCACTCCAGTTGATGATTTGCTACAAACACTCAGTATATAGTTGTATTTATGCCCATGACTGTTTTCTGTTTGTTTGTTTGTTGTTAATGCTCACCTGAGGATGTTTTTTCAGTCCATTTTGAGAGAGAGTGGAAGGGAGGGAGAAGAGAAAGAGAGAAAAAAAAAATCAATGTGAGATATACCGGGGTCGGGGATTGAACCTACAACCCAAGTACATGCCCCAAACTGGGAATCGAACCTGCGACCCTTCAGTGCTCGGGCCGACACTCCATCCACTAAGCAACACTGGCCAGGGCAATTAGATGCTAATTTAATTAGATACTGTCAGTCTAGGCCCAATTAGGAGAGAAAACATATAATAATTTGAACAGGGTAAATGTACTATAAAGAATTCTTAAATGTAATAGAGTAACTAGAAAAAAAATTCTAAAGAATACCGTAAGGCTAAGGGAAAGCCCCAAGGAACAGCACACTCGAAGGAGGGTCCTCTCCCTAAAGCTGGTATTCAGATCTCACTGGAGAGGTTATGACTGCAACCAAGTGGAAGTCAAAGAAGTTTACTGGACTGCCCAGGCAAAGCTGTGCCACAGACAAGCAAGAAATAGCCCTCCAGGTGCAGGCAGCTAAGGTGGGCAGGCAGGCGAACAATGGAAATCAGCGCTCCTAGAGCCAGCTCACTGGCAGAGTGGTGCGAGCCCTGGAGCCCACATTGTTTGTGTCTGGAAGGCTACAAGGAAGGTCTCACTGAGTCAGTTCCAAGACTGTGAGCTCAAAGAGGGAGAGGGTGCACTGGGTGCCCAGCTGGAGCACAGCACCACTGAATGTCCCAGAATCTTGCAGAAACAATCACACCAGAACCAGGAAGAGAAGTCCCTTCCTCCTGCAGTGTCTCTCCAGCACTCTCTACTGGCACAATTTAATATTGTGCTTGCTTGCAAAGAAGAAAGGGGCAAAGCTTCACTAATGCAGACAGAGTAAGAGGGTAGATTTGGAACCAAGAGACAATAAATTGATTATCAGTATAGGATATAATTAAAATACTCCATCTCTTCTAATTACTTAGCAGCCAGGTTAGAAATCACAATTTCCTAAACCAATAAATAAGAAATTATTTTCTTAATGTAAATTAAGAATCTAAATTGGTTCACCATTATGGAAAAGATGAAGGTTCCTGAAAAAAAATTAAAATTAGCTCTACTATATAGTCCAGCAATACCACTTCTGGGTATATACCAAAAGGAAATGAAAAGAGGATATCAAAGAGTTATGAGATATATGCACTCCCATGTTTATTGCAGCATTATTCACAATAGACAAGATATAAAAACAGCTGAAGCACCCACCAATGAATGGATAAAGGAGATGTCACACAAACAACACACACAAATGGAATATTATTCAGCCATGATAAATAAGAAAATCCTGCCACTTACAACAACATAAATGAACCTTAAAGACACTATGCTAAGTGACAGTGGGGGAATAGAAGAGATGTTTAAGGGCACAAATTCATAACTAGTAGTAAATAAGTAATAGAGGTCTAATGCACAGGATAGTGAATGTAGACAATACTGTAGCATACTCAAACTTACTAAGAGACTGTATCTTAATTATTCCAACCACACACAAAAAATGATAATTATGTGATGTAACAGAGGTGCTAACTATCACTACAGTGGCAATCATATTACAATAAATAAATATATTAATCAATATGTTGTATACCCTGAATTTACAGTGTTATATGTGAATATACATAACACAATAAAAAAATTACTTCTACGCCCTGACCAGTGTGACTCAGTTGGTTGAGCATCGTCCTGTGCACAGAAGGGTTGCAGGTTCAATTCCAGGTCAGAGCACATACCCAGGTTGCAAGTTCCATCCCCAGCTGGGGCACGTACGGGAGGCAACTGACTGATGTTTCTCTTTCACGTGGATGTTTCTTTCTCTCTCTCCTTCTCACTTCCTCTCTCTCTAAAATCAGTAAAAACATTTTTTTAAAAAGAATTATATCTTCCTTAAAAAAAAAAAAAAGACAGTAGAGAGAAAGAACCTATATTCTGGTATCAGATGTACTCTATTTAATTGTATGGCCTTGGGCAAGTTATTTAACCTCTCTGTGCCTCTGTTTCCTCAACTGTACAATAAAGGTAACAGTACCTATACCTCATAGATAGCACCTAGAATAGTGCTCAGCACAGAAAAAGTGCTAAGTGAGGATTAAGTAGCTAACTACAAAGCTGAGTTCCTAGCACTGTGCTAGATGTAAAAGATTGTGGGATAAATTATATACAGTATTTGCCTTCAAAGGGATCAAGGCAGATTCTCACACTATAGTTTGTCAAATATCTACCTATGAGGAAAGCTTGAACCCTTGAATGCAGACAAACGGCTTCAATCATAATAAAAATTAATATTTAAAAAAATATATATATTGAAAATTCACATTTGGAGAGGGTGATGGGGGTACACTGGGGTTCAATATGTCATTCATTCTACTTTTGTATCTATGGGAAATGTTACATAAGAAAAGTTGTTTTTAAAAACAATAAATTATTTTTTATTTTAAAGGATAAGACAAAAATTATGAAATCTGAAGGATTTTCTTTCATATCAATGACTTTATGCTACAAGTAACTGTCAGCATCAATATTTATGATTCAGTGGTGTTAAGAATTCTCTTGACAAGATTGCCACCTACTGGATTACCTTAAATTCTACCACTTAACATTTTGTGATTTAAACACATTAAATACCACATATAACCAACAGAAGGCAAGTATTTGCAAAATATCCCACATCACAGGAAATTCTGCCTGTTAGGTTGAGCAAAGTATTATTTAAGGAAGACCAATAGCCTTAAGCAATCTCAGTCAATTCTAGATGTTTACAGAGGAAGCAAAGAAACTTAACATGAATTTAGTAATTATTGCAGGATAGATGAACCCACAGTTGTTAGATATTATCATCAAGATTAATTATATTAAAATAAAAGCAATATAGTACGTGGCTATATATGGGATGATTTTTAACTACCCTGATGTTATGCAAGTGGGTGCTTGGGCTTAGGTAAAATTTCTAATGATAGCAATATATTCTGATTCAAAAAGTATTTTACCTCAACTTAGGCAGAAGCTCAGATAATGTGCTCTGAAATATGCCTTAAAATTATTCAAAAAGTAGATGAAGTGATAATGAAGACACTGATATCCAAGATTATTGAAGAGATTCTGAACACAGTTGCCTCAGGAATATGAGAGTGGACTAAAACCAACATTCTTAAGTTAATTATTTTGTGTAATATAGTCTAAATGTGTGTGTAAATGTTTAAGTTAACCAAGAAAATGTTATTATTGATCATTCAATGATTTCATCTTTAGTCATCAAGGTTTCTACATTTAAGATCAAATGGGAGCTTCTCATAGCAAAAAGGAAGGCCTGCACCCTATATACAAGCAGAGTATAGGCCTCTAGAGTAGAGGCATAATAAGCCACTTAATCATAAAAACTCCAAGATTTTTAAGTAATTACTAAAAGTTAAATTACTCAACACCTAATACTTCTTGGCCTGTGTTACTACAGACTTGACAAATGAAAAGCTGCCTTCTGTTATGCCAGAAAGCAAGCACTGGGGGCAGAGCTCCCACTGGCACATTCTGGGACCATCTGAGCACCAAAATAATTAAGCACTGTAGTGAATTATAAACTACTGTGGGGGTGGGGGGACATTTATCATAGTAAAAAATGGATCAGACAAGAATCATAAGTGAATAAAGGAGGAAATTTTGATGAGAAGCAGGATATTTTCATGGGTCTCCCACAGACTGCTTACTAGTGGCAAGGGAATGGGGAAAAAGGAGAAATCAGACATCCTGACTCGGTAATCAAAGCTAACATCACCAGTGAGGGACAGGCGGGTATCAAGCACCTCCAGATGTGCGACCCTGAGAAGGAAACACCACCTGTGCAGGAATAATAGCCTTAATCTATTCATCTAATCACAAGGAAACGTTAGATTACCCCAAAATGAGTTATAGTTGTAGTAAAAAGAAGGGAAAGGAATGCAAACAGAGAAAGGCTTGTGAAAATGTTTCCAGATTTAAAAAAGCTAAACACGTATAGCAACTAAATGCAACACCTGACCCGTCCCGTGAATCCTGACCTGGAAGAGGAAAGGATGGTATGGGATTAACTAACAAAACTGTAGACAAATGGCAGGTCAGATAAAAAGTACTGCATGAATGCTAAATTTACTGAATTGATACATATAATGTGGTTACATAAGAGATACCCATTTCCTAAGGAAGTATATAAGGATAAAACACCATGAGGTATGGAACTTACTCTAAAATTATTCAGAAGTGTGTGTGTGTGAGAGAGAAAGAGAGAGAGAGTGTGTGTGTAGGTGGGGAAAGAAACACTGAGAGACAGGGACAGAGAAACAGGAATCAAGAATTTGAGAGATTGAGAAAGTGGGTGCAAAGCAAATGAGCTAAATATGACCAATAGGTGATTCTGAGTAAAGACCATACAAGTGTTCTCTGCACAAGTTTTATTTTTTCTCTTCTGTGAGTTTGCAATTACTTCTAAATAAAAAGACTGAAACATTGCTATACCTACTGCTAATAAAAAAAAAGTCTTAAATCTCATCATTCTTTTTTTTTTAGTGGTCAAAATGGTTTACTCACATTTGTTAAAATCAGAACTGAAATGATGACATGTATAAAAGAATAGATAAAGTGGTTCTTTCACTATAGTCCATTGTGTCCTTAATGTTCCATCCCCTGCTGCCCAATGATTAGAACATGTGGACTCAACAGAGCAGTTACAGGGACTCAAAATCATCTCAATTGGAAGCACTCTCCACCTCAGCCCCTGTGGCTTAGGACTAAAATATTCAAAAGCAACAATACCTTTATCTTCAGCTATTTTTCATCCATTTTAAGAAGCCATCAATTTTAAAGCTCACAATTATTTTTTATACCACTAAGGGAAAAACCATGACAACTATAATTATAAGATGCCATCAATTGTTAAACACACCACAATTTCTGAGATGTTAAACATGAAAACATGTGCCTCTTAAAATTGATGAAATAGGGTTTTTATTATTTGTTTTCACTCTACCAAGATGCTGAACAGAACTTTTCCTGTTATTTGGAGACCAGCAGTAGGATCCAAAGATGGGAAGAAAGTGGCACTAAATATCTGACACTCTAAAGAAAGCTACAGATAACTGGGGGCCAGACACCTTCTCCTAGACGCCATTGGGACAGAGGCTGCCGTGATGCCATCAACCAGAACCTTAACTGGCCCTCACCTTCATCCCAGTCTAGAGAATGAATGAAGAAGTGGTCGTAGTATACAACAGACTTGATAAAGAGGCTTTTTTCTTTCTCTGTAATCACCATCAGTATCTCCCACTCCTCCAAGCCAAGTGAATAGGTATTTGTTTTTATTTCCAGTTTTTTGCCACTATAAAAATGCTATAATAAATATCCTTCAAAAATGTTCTTAGCGGTATACTTTTATTTCCAACAGGATACACTCTCTAGAATGGGACCCATGTGTCTCATTATAGGTATTTTTTATCCTTCATAGATGTTGCCAGATTGCTTTTCAAAAACTATGTACAAAAAAAAAAAGATGTACACACACTTTACCCTTTTTGCCCATATCCCCACCAGCTCTACATCCTATTTCCACCAATTGGGCATCTTACTGTTACCTTAATTACATTTCCCTGTCTATTTGTGAACTGGGACGTCTTTACATATATATATATGTTTGCCGGCCATGTAAAGAGCTTTCCTATTCATACCGTTGCTCGCTTTTCTCCTTTTCTTCTGCCAATTGTTACAAAATTTATATATATGATAGGTGTTAACCCTTCATCTGTCATCTATATTATGAATATTTTTCCAGAACTATCATTTGTTATTAACTTTGTTTATAGTATCTTCTGTCCTAGAAGAGTTTTTTATTTTGTTTTATATAGCCAAATATAAATATATAAATGCACCCACACACATATATGTGTATGTGTGTGTATGTATGTGTGTGCACATTTATATATTTAAAAGATATGTATCCATCTTTTAAAGCCCTGTAACTACATGGACTGTTTATTAATAAAATTTTAAAAATGACTGAGAAGTTAAGGTATCTGTCTTATATGTAAATAAGGAACAGCAAGAAAAAGGAATTTGACCAAACAGAGTTGAAGAAGTTGTTACTGAAAACATAAAGCCATTTCATGTTTATTGCCCCATCAATGAGATTTCAATGAACCAGTTACATCTCCCTTACTTAAGCACGAAAGCATTATGATCCTCATCCTCATTTTAAATAAAGAAACTAAATATGGTAAAAAGCCACAATGACTAATACAGCTGAGATTTAATAGCATGTCTCTAGAAACACAACACCAAGGTCAATATAAGATTTGGAAGCATTTAGGAGCAAGCTGCTTACCTTTCAATAGCTAATTCTTTGTTAGAAAGTTGCTGCACTGTAATCACAACCTTCTTCTCTATTCCTTGTTTTAATTTGAAATAAAATTTATCTCTGTCCTTAGGCACAGGACTGAAATATACAAAAAAAAAAAAAAAAGAATTATCAATACAATAAAATAAAATAATCTATTCCAATGCTAGAATGAGACAGCAAAGTATAGAAGCAACAACACCCTTATTCTTAAAATGTACTAAACTCTCCTCCTGTCACATAGTAACAAACTACAATTTTATAGTCAACAAAACATAACAGAGATTAAAAACAAGATTTTTTAAATGACATATTTCAAATTTTAGTTTTTAAATTAACAAATTTAGGAATACGATCTAATAATTTATTTTTAAAGATGGTCCCATGTCTGGTTTAGCTGGAAGTGCAGTCATGAGTTCTTTTACCATAGTGAAACCCAAGGCAAAAGAAAATAAGAAGAGCTTACTTTTCAACATCTAGAATTTGAGATGACTGTGACATATCCAGGAAAATATACATAAAAAATGGATAAAGAGATATAGATTGCGGCAGTCTAACCTAGGCTGGACTGACTATTCTTAAAACTTACCATTAAAACAATAAATGTCTAAAATATAGGTTGTCTTATCCAAAAAAGAAAAATACCTTGAGCGACTATTTGACCTAAGACTCAATTTCTGTATCTGTAAAAAATAGATAAAACACCTACCTAACAATTATTGTTAGAATTGAAAGCACAGTTAAGGGACATAGGCGATCACTAGAGTATAATTGTCCTATTATCCACCTATTTTTGAACTGGAGAAAACATTCTAAATACACAATAGAATGAATGGGTTAAATAAATGATGGTTAAGCCACACAATATACTATTGGTAAGCATTAAAAATAATTTTAAGAACATTTTAATGGAAAAATTCTTATATCATAAAGTTAAAAAGAAAAATTTGTATATATATGAATATATAAAAATACCCCCTAGAAATAAAGGAAATAAATAAAATATTAAGTGTTGTCTTAGTTGACAAGACTATAGCTGTTTTTACTCTACCTGTATTATTTTATTAAATTTTCTATAATAAATATCAGTATTTTTAAATATTAAGAAAATCACTTACATAAAATATCTGAAAAGCATGAGAAAAGTGAAACATATTCATTCACCAAATATTTCTTTAGCATTTTGAAGCTTTATACGAACACTGTATAGTTTCTAGAATCTTTGTATTAGCCAATAGCATATTTCAGGCACAATAACAATTTTTATTCTTTCCAAATAACCTCACCTAAAGTTTCCTTTTCCATCATCTTCTTTTACCTCCAAGGAGACACTGAAGGTAAACACATCACTGTCGGGGGTAGGAATAACTGAGTCTTTAACATCAGACACTTGTCTGGAAGAACGTTTGAATGCTGTACTGAAACTATATAAAATTCTGCTTACCTAAAAGAATAAAAATGGGAGTACCATTAGGCAAAGGCTTTAACTGCATTTTGATACCCTTCTCTCCTAATTCTTGAATCTATAACTTTTCATAATCACATCTTTCTTTAGCAGATAGATACAATCTAAGCATATATATAGTTTGTAATATAGTGTATGCATAGTCTAAACATATATATTATAGCTACTTCTTTCCATGTGGCATTTAAACACAGTAATAAAGATATTTAAGTTCACAAAAGAACTCTATTTATTTAGAGTTTCTAGACCTCAGAATATACCATACTGCAATGAACGAATCCAAAGATAATTACTAGCATAATGCCGGCATCTAAACCTTGGCAATCAACGCACACAAACAAGGTTTTAGCCCAAGTCATCAATTTCTCTTTTCACTTCCCTCAACTTCAGAGGACTAGACATTGAGGCAAAGAATGAAGCAAATACTGGTTTCAGCAATAAGCAAACACAATAACACAGTTTAAAGAGTTTCCAGTGTTGTTACCCAACACAGCTGTGATATAAATGCATTGCAGGGTTCCAGAATGAATGTGAAATGGTCTTATCTATTTTACTAGTATTAAGCCACCCTGTAACTACTTTAGATAGATATATAAATCATATACTCTTCCCCTAAAGTGGAGAGGTACTCTAAATCTCACACTCTTCCAGAAGTCATTGTTTTTCTCGGTTCCAAAAGAAGCATCATACCATCTCACACCTGTGTAAGCCTGAAACACAGAAGACCTTCCAAATCTCTTGGGCCACTCATGGGTTGAATGGAGAAAACAACATGAAACAAGAAGGGTTTAACAAACATTTTCAAAACCTCACACTGGGAGGAACACGTAAAGAGACTTCTCTGAATGTTAATAAATCCTTCACTTTAGATAGGGTGGATTCAAATTGCTCACTGAATTATATTTGTGTGTCTAGGACTTTAATATCTTGTTATTTGCTTGACACAAGAACACTTTCATCAACATCAGAATGTCTTAAAGTATGCGGTCTTTCCCCATTTTTCTATTTTTTCTTATATATTCATACATTCAGCCTATCACATTCAAAACCAAGTGATCCTCAAATCTCCAACAGCCATACTTACACATATTAATCAATGATTGCCCTAAACTTCCTTGCCAATGCCGAATTAATAACTTCTTAAATTAACTGACTTACACATTTTTTACTGTATAAGAATGTTGCTTGCCAGCCTAAAGTTCAACTTCAGCAGTAGCATCATATTTGTATCACATCGCACATAAAATTTTTTAAATATTTTAATGTGTTATCTGATTTTAATTTTATATTGAGTAAAAACAAGAAAAGAAGCAAAGGACTAACAATAAAAACTGTAGGCCTCAAATCTGATACAATTAAAACAATGATAAATTTACTCATTCATTCCACAAATATATTTTGAACATGGTCTGTGTACTAAGCACTATACAGCAGTGAACATGGAGCTTACATTCCAGCACACATAAGCTGAATGTGCTTGAGCATATTTTTAAATACCCATTTCCCGTTTTATATAATTTTTGATACATTTGTAGAGTCAAACCCCAACTGTATTTTTTCTCCTTTCCCATATTTTCCATTTCACTTTCTTTGTGTCAAAGCTATAAGCAAGCCTACCACATCAAAAAGTCAAAGAACTTGGCAAATTCTAAAGTAGATGGCAAGGCTCAGGAATTCCTCTTTCAAAAGGTAAAGTATATGGGGCTGAGCCAGAGTAGGTAGAAAATGATGGGGTTCTGAGGAGGGCCAGACTACACCTTTCTTTTTGGAGGAAGGACACAACAGTACATTAACATCATTAACAGCAATCAAACTGCATTTAGTCCTGACTGTGTCTTACAAGTTGCTATTTCCAGCAAAAGGTTATAATCGTTAGTGAATTCTAGAGTGGGTGAAAAGCTGGAATGGTATCCACAGATTAGTAAGGTAGAGTAGCTTCAGAAACAACAATGACCAATATCTATAGTTACTAGAACAAACTGAGTAACCAATATCATGACAAGAAAGGTAAAAACACATGCCATGGCAAACATTTCTATATATGCCAACTATTGAGCGCACACACACACACACACACACACACACACCACACAAAATAATGTACTAAAACAGGCCTTTTCTTTGCAGAAGGCAAAGGTTTATTGGCATAATACAGTACAATTTTTCCCCAGAAGGCAGCACCTATAGAAAGCACTAATTAAACACAAAACTATGTTGGGATTGTTGTTGTGGTGGTGGTGGTGGTGTTCTGTGGTTGTTTCTGAAGAGATGGAGAGGGCACATGTAGATACGTGGAAAGGAGAAACACCAAAATCTTAACTCTGGTGAAATTCTGAGTAACTTTTATTTTTTTTATTTCAGTATTTTCCAAATTCTCAAATATATATTACATATTAACAGTCAAAAAAGTGCTATTTTGGCCCTAGCCGGGTGGCTCAACTGGTTGGAGCACCGTCCAGTATGCCTAAAGGTTGTGAGTTTGATTCCACTCAGGGCACATACCTAGGTTTCAGGTTTGATCCCCAATCAGGGCATGTACAGGAGGCAACCAGACTGATGTTTCTCTCTCACACTGATGTTTCTGTTTCTTTCTCTTTCTCTCTCTCTCTTTCCCTCCTTCCCTCCCTCTCCCCTTCTCTCTAAAAAATATAATTAAAAACACATCCTCAGGTGAGGATTTAAAAAAAGACATTTACTTAAAATAAATAACATAGCCAATTTTTCTAAAATAAACCCCTTTCCCTAATATTGGTGAAAGAGAATCAATTCTTTTAAAAACACCGTATGTCAGTGCTAGCTGGGTAGTAGACTTATTGGGGGATTCACTTGGTAAATTATATAAATGTCTAACCACTACACTGTGCATCTGAAACTAATATAATATTAAATTTAAACTGTAATTGGAAAAAAATAATAAGTAAATAAATAACACCATATGTCAAGAAAATATTCACACAAAAAATAAATGTGGAAAAATTCTATAAAAGACACATATCTGGAAAGATATGTGTTAACATTTTAAAAACATGTTGCTCAAATATATTACTCACTAAAAGGGGCTATATAAGAGGCATATCATAAATAAATAAAAACTTTTCAAAAAATTATAAAAATCTAAGGAAAACAGTAAGAGCATAACTTCTGAAATAATTTCCAACATAAGGTATTTTGCTAAAATAACATCAATATTTTCCTATGTGAGGAATAAGGCTTTCTTTTATATAGTGGCATATCAGCAATCCCAAGAAAAACCAGTGCATTAAGAATTAAAATCTTCCCAATTATACCCTTAATATTTCTCATGAAACACCGCTGAATGCCTAATACCACATGATAACAACTGTGCTTCTAAAATATAACACTGAGAATTGCTAGTAATGAATTGTATGTTAAAACATACAAACAACACAAACATCAAAATATGTTTTGAAGAACCTGATTATACTGACTAGTAAAAATAAATTCTTAAAGAGTAAACTAAGCCTTTTAAAACATCTTTAAGAACAGTTTTGTATAATATACCCATAAAAGGGCAACAAGAATAGGTGCTTTCTTGTTTTTTTTCTCTATGCTTTCTGATATTTCGCTTTTTCAGCAGAAGCCTAGCTGGTCATTCTCTTGTACAAAGATCACCGGCATCAGGATCCCAACTCTTCCACCACAGATCACTGAGATTCACTCCAACAGAGTCCTGCAGAAGAACATCCAGGGTAGCGAGTCAAATGTTCCCTAACTCTTCTGTTGGTTTAGAACCCCTAATCCTTGTGCCACAGGTCCAATGAAGACATCACCCTCACTGGCTTCTCTGCCACCACTGGTGCTGCTATGGTGAAATAAGAGCATGACATGACTTCTGGTAGTGGTAGCCATGTAGCTTATCCTACTTGAAAAGATATCTTGCTTTTAACAAACTTCTTCATGTGTCATCCTGGGACTCTGAAAACAACAGAAAACAAATTAATTAGTAACACTGCTACACAGTACATATTTAAGCAATAAGAATGTCTGTCACCTGTTCCTGAGCTATCTTTGCCAATTGCTTGTGCTCAACAAGAGAGGACCAAATACTAAAGACTAAAGTTGTCACTTCAGCACAGAAAAAACAACTTCTGGGAATCAAATAATCAGACAACTGGTAGGTGCAAGAAAAAGACTTCAGATTAATTAAAGGGTAATTCTTTTTTGAGGAGAGAGGAAGATGTTGGACATCTTCTGTAAAGGCATGGGTAAAACCCAAAGGCAGGTGGGATGAAAGCTCTATGACCAATCAATCCCTTTATAAAGCATAACTGAGCCCCAGCCAGTTTGGCTCAGTAGTTAGAGCATCGGCCCTGGGAATGAAGGGTCCCAGATTCGACTCCGACCAAGGGCATGTACCTCGGTTGCAGGCTCGATCACCAGCCCTGGTTGGGGCGCATGTGGGAAGAAACCAATCAATGTGTCTCTCTTACATCGATGTTCCTCTCTCTAAAGTCAATGAACATGTCCTCAGGTGAGAATAATAAAAAATTTAAATTTTTTAAAGTCTCAAAAATGACAAAGATTTCTCCATCCATACACAAGTGAATGCTATAATCCAAGGAGAGTTTCATACCGTCACAGGTAAGAAGAATGCTTGCAGCCAGGTCCCTTTCAGCTTCCTTCTGCCACAGGGTTTCTGCCTCTCCAAGCAGCAGGTTCTGCAACTCTTCAATGTTCACTTCCTTGCTGTTGAGTGCCAATTTTCCAGAAACCACACAGGTATGCTAAATGATGGCTGCCAACATGAAATGCCAGCACTCTACCATCAGTCAGAGAGAGAGAGAGAGAAAGAGAGAGAGAGAGAGAGAGAGAGAGAGAGAGTGTGTGTGTGTGTGTGTGTGTGTGTGTGTGTGTACATAAATGTTGGATGAAATAGATTCAGAACTACTCACACAGGCATGGGTTCTAGCAGAGAACTCTATGACTACAATCTAAATTACATGTGTCTGCACATGTTCATTTTGGTGTTCATGGATTAAGGACTGACATGCCCTGAATGCTTAGCATCAAACACACAGAAACCTACATTTCTATGAGTTCAAATGTTGTGGCCAGAAAGAAGCTCTCAGAACTCCTGTTAATACACTGGTTTATTTATGTTTCACGGTAAAGAGCAATAAGAATAACTGCAGCTTTCAGCATTTTCTGATGACAATTTATATTCCCCAAAGCAGACACGCTGAAGACCTTGCTCATCCAAACCTACTGATTAAAGCCTAAGTACTAAAGTTCTAAAAGTACAAATTTTTTTTTTTAATTTGGGGAGAATTCAACAGACGCAGAAAAGAAGGAAATTTTCCCACATAGTTAACAGCCATTCGATTCTGAACTATTTCTCCAGTCTTAGAACAAACCACACCACTTAAGAATGGCTAAAAGGAGCCCAGCTGGGTGTGGCTCAGCAGCTAAGCATCGACCTAGTATCCAGCAGATGGTGGTTCGATTCCCGGTCAGGGCACATGCCTGGGTTGCGGGCGTGATACCCAGTAGGGAGTGTGCAGTAGGCAGCCGACCAATGACAACTCTCTCATCATTGATGTTTCTATTTCTCTCTCTCCCTCTCCCTTCCTCTCTCTGAAACCAATAAAGACATATT
Source organism: Miniopterus schreibersii (assembly GCF_964146895.1). Taxonomy (NCBI): domain Eukaryota; kingdom Metazoa; phylum Chordata; class Mammalia; order Chiroptera; family Miniopteridae; genus Miniopterus; species Miniopterus schreibersii. Next base: position 17,014,738 of record NC_138119.1, on the reverse strand, counting down.
TAAAAAAAAAAAAACAATGACTAAAAGGAACTTCCTGGCCCCTTTGAAGGCCTTCAAGTTGATACCCTGCTATATGTGAGCATTTGTATGTTTAATTAGGCCAGCTCTCTAGAGCAAAAGCCAGCTTCTAAGTGAATGTATATAATAAACAATAACTGGTGAGACCACAGAGCTCTATGAAACCATCTTAGTACAATATCCAAGTACAAGCAATACGCAACCATCATGCCCAGCAGAGGAAAAGGTATTGTTAGAGGCACTTTTTATAATTACATGGATCAATTAACTTGGGCAAAATAATAAAAAGGTACAAAAACATTCCCCCTTCCTGAACCTGAGCAATGACTACCATGGTGGGTGGGAGGACAGCTCATCAAGGGGACTCTTCCTGTCCCACCTGTCAGGCTGAGTGTGCCCCGCCTATAATACCACTGTCATACAGTTACAAGATTTGACTTTCCCTATTCAGTTCTATGCAATCACAAATATGAACCTTCTCTTTAGAAATATACTCCAAATGCATATAATATGGTATATGGTCACACATACAAATTTATCACACTGAGATTAGAGCTCAAACATATTACCCTAATTAATCTCCATAGCAAATAGCTACAATATATTATACTTACTGCCTCTTTAATTTCACAGGTGAAGACATGTATCTGAAATTCTTCTGAACCATGGGAACTCTCTGTAAATGCAAAGCAATTGCTCTCTGTTGTCCCATCATGTCCACGTGCACAGAACAGCACCTTATAGATTGGAAAAGATGCTATCTCCACATTGCTGGACTGGTCTATGATTCTGCAGAACAGTGATGGGAAATGGAATAAAATATTAACTATCAAAGAAAAAACACAAATAGTTTTTTGTTTGTTTTGGCAAACAGTTTTACTATGTCAGTAACATATAAACATACTCATCTTAAAATCACAAAATAAACTAGTACCAATAATGTGAGAAAATCAATTATCTTCCTATTCTTGCTATATATATATATAATGTATAAGCATACACACACACACACACACACACACAAATTCATCACATTCTTTCGACAATTACTTCACTTTTACGTTTCCTATGATCTAATTCACTTATTCCCATAGCCAAGTATACACTGCCTAGTAAAATCTATGTCACCCATCCCTAACTGCTATTCTTGCTCTGTTACAGCAAAAGGAAAAGGAATGCCAGGTCAGAATAGCACAGACCATCCACAAAGAGTTCATTTCTATTGAGAGCAGCACCTACAAGTTTATCCAAGCCCCAGGTTACTGTTCAAACAAGACCTCTTTTACCCCCAAAAATGGTCAGAGTGGTTCCAAAGATCAAATTAAAACAGAATTTAAGAGGTAAAAGAAGTCTGTGGGATTTAAGAACAAATAATTCTCTGACTTTCCCTATACAAATCCTGAGCCCTAGATTGATCTAAAAACTCAAGACCACTGCAGGGTCTCAAACTGTGAAACTGAGGCGTACCCACTAAAAATAGAGGCAAGTCAAAAGAGTAAGTCTTTGTCAATGTGTGTTTGGCACTTTGAAACTAAACAGATAACATTAAAAGGCATTTCGACATTTTTAAGAGCTATCATACAAACAATATATCTATAAAATCCTTTCCTGAAAAATTCAAAGAATTTTTACCAAAACCTTGTCATTCATATTGCTATTTTAGAAATTAGCTAACATCATCTCACATTCTAAACTTTAGAGAATGATGAAAATCAAAAAGGGTTTGAAAAAAGATTAAGTCAGCCTTCAGGGAATATTATAGGTTCAGGACACATTCGACCTAGTTTCCTAGACCTGGTACATTTATTTGTTCATTCAGCAAATATTTACTGAATGGACCAGATACTACTCTAGACACTAAAGTTACAACAGGGAAAAATAAAAATAACTTGCTCCCACGGAGCTTATGTCTAGTGAGGAAGGTAGACAATAAACAAATAAGCAAATAAGTAGTATATAACATAATGTTGAATCAAGGAAAAGTGCTATGAAGAAAAAAAGACCCAGTGAGGGGAAAGAATATAGTCACAAGTGTGACTGAAGGCCACTGGAGGGCTGAATGTAGGAGAGTAACATCTGATTTAAATGTAAAGAGAGTCAGGTTTAAATGACATTAAACATTATTCCTAATTAAGCATAAAAGAAAAAGCCATTTTGCTTCTTTCCAGTCTGATGAAAAGAGCTGAAAATCAAGGGCTCACTCCAATTTTTTGAACCACTGCTACATGACAAGGTAGAGGCAGATTTTCAGGCTCTTTCAAAATACAGAAACAGAAATTACGGGTATTTTACAGTTATATTTCCACTTATAATATTCTAAGCATAATTTTGCAAATGCCCCTTGCAAATAAACATATTTACTTTGCATGTCTACAGAGTAAAAGTGAATTAACAGTAAGTCCTAAGCCTGATTTATGAATATAATATCATCACCACCACCCAAAATTTGCAATATGTCTAAGGTGGAAAAGAGAATTAGAGCTCACCTCACAGAACCTTCTGGAACATTTGGCACATACAAAGTAACAGAAAAGGGGTACTGACTGGAAGATTTCATAGTTGCCATTGCCCGTAAAGCCTCCACTTCATTACGTGGGGAAGAAACCTTCATACATCCTAAGTAGGTCAGTTTGTTAAATAAAACACTATCTTCTTCAGGTAATCCACTTGGAGAAGATGGTCTAGGTGTAGAAATTTCTGAAGAAAAAACACTCGTAAGTTAATGCAAAATTTCACCATAGAATTTTGCCTATTGCAGAAAAACAAATGAAAAATTTAGGTTTTTCTGTGTCTTCTAAAGTTTATCATTCACCTTAATTCAGAGTTCTAGAATTGGTTGGTTTTTTATTTTTATTTTATTATTGTTTAAAATATTACAGATGTCCCTTTTTCTCCCCAATGACCGGTTCCACCCCTTTCCTTCCCCCTCCCCAGTCCCTCTCCCCACCATTGTCCATGTCCTTGGGTTGTGTATATATGCACATAAATTCTTTGGTTACTCTCTCCCCCTCCACCCACCCACCCTCCTCCATTCCTCTGACATTCATCAGTCTCATCTATGCGTCCATGTCATTGAATCTATAGAATTGGCCATTTTAAACTTCCAAGTCTCACAAAGTATTATTTTACTTAGTTACAACTTCTTTAGAAGAAAAGGAAAAAAATGCTAAGCTTTATATTTTAAAAAATAAAAACATGGAGTTCAAATGATATAGAACAATGAGAAAAACCTACACTAAAGATAGTGTGAATTGGGCTAAAAATAATGAGGATTAAATAAAACCAAAATCAGTTAAAAGTTTCTCTCGGCTGTGAAGATCCTGCATGCATAGCACCAAATTTAGTAAGCAGCCCACTTTCCTAAACAAGTAAACAATGTTAAGATGTTACAGCTCATACCAGTAACAACCAAAGTCAAGCTTCTTACTTTGCTCCTTCCTGGCTTGGTTGCTTTATGAACTATTTAAGTATTCCAAAGGAAAACTTTTCCCCAAAATAATTGTTATTTTGATGAATGATCCTATGATTGCTTCCCCCAACTCTCCCCCCACTCATCATCAATAAGTCTCTTTAAACAACAACTGTTCACTTTAATTCTAAGCACAGCATGTAGCAAAGGCTGAAGATTATCTGTCTGCATATATCAGGTAGTAGAAAATTCTCAGGTAGTAGAAAAGAGATTATCTGTCTGCATATATCAGGTAGTAGAAAATTCTCCCTTTGCCACTCTGCTAGCCCACCTACAACCCATATTCAGCTAGTCTCCAAATCTTCCCATTACCCATAACCATGCTGCACAAAACTAGGCTGAAAGCAAAGATAATGAAAAAAAATACTGAAAGTAAACAGGGAAAAACAGTATGTTACAAATAGAAGAACAATGAGTGATTCAAAGGACTGCAGATTTCTCATCAAAAACTATGGGGACAAAAAGACAGTAGAATAACATCTTCAAAGTATTCAAAGAAAATAACAATCGAGATGTTTTTCAAAGAATGAGATGAGCTAGCTCTCTGGAGTCTCTTTTATAAGGGCAATAATCCCAATCATGAGGGCTCTGTCTTTATAACCTAATCACCTCCAAAGTGATTAAAAAGCTCCCTCTCCTAATACCATTACCTTGGGGATTAGGATTTCAATATATGAATTTGGGGGAGGACATAAACGTTCAGAATGTAGCATAGCATGCCTTTTTATGGAAAGTGAAAATAAAAATATATAACTAGAAAAGTTACTTATAAAGCAAAGGAAATTCTTCTTATCCTCTGAGATCTTCAGCAAAAGATTTTTTTAAAATGTATTTATGTAATGGGTGTTGAGAATACAAAAAGTACACAATGCATGATACAAAAAGTACACAATGCATGATCCTATCAAATATGCTCAAGAATAAGAATCATATTATCCAAGACAATGCAAAGAACAGTTGATTCCAACAACCCATCAGAGCTACATTAGAAGATAAAAGGTATTTCTTCCCTTCTATTAATTACTATATTAACCAAAAAATAATAATTATATGAATGTTGATATCAGTATGCTTTGGGGTTTTTGGGAGGGGTAAGAATTTAAGAAATTCAAAAGATAAAGCAAAATACAATAAAAAATACAATCTCTCATGTTCCTTCAATCAAGAACTAACAAAAATTAATTGTAAGGTTTCCAACCTAGTATTTATAATTTAAAAATACAGATATAGATATAGATACATATATATAGCTTAATGAGTATGGCCCTATGCTGAGACCTATGAGTCTTTATAGTGAATCACCAAAGCATGGGTGTTCTTGGGGACCCCCAATACAGTACAAATTTCTTCTCCTAGTCTATCTTTTACCCATATTTCTTAAGGCACCTTTCCAATTCAAAAGGTTCAAGTTTTTATGTATTAAAATATAACCACCTTTACCTTTCTGATTTGGGTCTTCCTACCCCTGAAAACCACAAAAATATTCTCCCATATTTTCTTCTTATAGATTTCTTTTTCACATTTAAATATTTGCTTCACTAGGAATAAATCCTGTGTATAGTGTAAGTTAGGACTATCATGGGCCTACTATGTAGCACTCTGGCCTATGTCTATACTTACCCTACACCAACATTCTGAAATGGACTGTGAGTGCCCTAAGCCAATCAGGATAATCTCACCTCCTCTATAACCAAGATCTATACCTATCAGTTCATGTCATTCCCCTAGTGAGAAAATGGCTCATTTGGTCCAATCAGAGTAAAACTCAAAACTTTTGTTCAATGGGTGAAAGAACATTCTTTCTCTCAGCCACCAGGCATCAACAAATCACTTGGCCTTTTCTATTTCTGCTACTAACTACATTTTGTCCATAAAGAAAGTCAATTAAGGAAAAAGGTGACATGGAAAAGATCAAAACTGAATAGTTTAATACTCACCTAAGGATATGTGTTGTTTTATTATTATTATTGATTTTTAGAGAGAGAGGAAGAGAGAGTGAGAAACATCAATGTGAGAGAGAAACATTAATCAGTTGCCTGCCATACATGCCCCAACCAGGGATCGAACTCACAACCAAGGTATGTGCCCTGACTGAGAACTGAACCCACAACTTTTTGGTGTATGGGACTATGCTCCAAGAACTGAGCCACCCTGCCAGGGCCAAAACTGAATAGTTTACAGAGAAATTCTACCAGAAACCAGATCAAACCATACCTCTAGTGTTTAAACCAGATGGAGTTGCATTTGATTTGGCTTGGCTTTTCTTGCACCCAAAACCATTTAGATTTATAAGCTGGTATTCCTACCACAAATTATACTCACTCATGATGGACTGATTATTTAATACACTGATGGAGTTAATGATATTTTACTTAGAATTTTCACAAATTATATTAAATAACTGTTGTCAAACTGAGTAAAAAGGTACATCATATAAAAGACTGTGTCAAATACACTTCTCTGAGAACCAAGAACTTATTCACTTGTTCAGTGAGTATTTATTGAGGGCCTACTATGTGTTATGTATTAGGGGTCAAATAAAGACCCAGATATAGTTCCTGTTCTCAAAAAACACTGAAACTGGTATCACAGGTAGAGAGGCTAGCAACCATAAGAACCAAATGAGAGCTCTCAACCAGCAATGAAAAACTGGTGGCCCTGATCTTAAAAGCAAAGCTAACAGGATTTTTAAATTTTTATTATCACTTTATCCCATTTTTCTTATTGTTTCTATGAGTTCAGTACAGTACCTGTATTTGATGGATCCAAAATTAACTGAAGAGATGGCTTATTTGTTTGGCTGGCTGAAACATTTCCAAGTGAATGGTCTGAAATCTCACTGAAACTCTGACGATCCACAAGAAGACTGTTCTGCCCTTTCTCAGAATCTCTTAAAATCTCTTCCATGGCTTTTTCCAGTTGTTCATCACCATTAGAAACTATCTATAGACAAAGCAAGACAATTCTGTTTCAATCATATTATGGTTCTGGAGCTGAATGAAAATATTTCATTTCTAGATGAAATTAAAACAATCTAAATATTTAAATTTAAATATAGTCATTGAATATCAAGAATTTATATAGTTGTACCTAATTTCACTAGATGTACTATAATACAAAATCTTGAATTACAAAAATAGCTAAACTAGAAGACTTAGTTTCAGAAAAGGATTTCTCAGAAACACTTCAGGCAGTTTCCAACTACATCTGATCTAAGAACTTGTTTACAGAGATTTTCTTTTCTTGTTTTTTCTTTTTCTTTTTGGAATATATTCCAGAACCAGGTAATCTTAAATGTATGAGTTTTAAAGGGAAAAATTTATAAATTTAAATAGACAGAGTCTACTATGAATATCATTTAAAAGGTCACATTTCTTATCATAGCATAAACATATTTCTGATTTCTTTACAAATTTTGTTTGCTCACTGCCAAGAGGAGTATTGCTAATTTCCTTGCATTTACGTTAACTCAGGTTTTTCTTAAAAGCAGAGAGGACACAAAACCTAAGTAAATAAATAACATCATAAATTAAATACATTAAAATATTGATGTTTAAAGAAATTTAGATAGTTGTTTATTTAAATAGACATTTAAATAAATTTAAGTAAAGCCATTGATTATTTTAATAAAGTTATAAAACTATATATCCTCAACATAATGTAAAATGGGTATTTTATAATCTGACTTTTATATAATTTTATTAGATTTACATACTAATATACCTTTGATGCTCCCACCTTTTAAATTAAATAAAAATCATAAAAATTATGTAGCACATCTGATTACTTTCTCTACTCCTGTTTCTAGAGGGTGGATATCCAGTTCTCACACATGTATACCTGGGTTTGTTTGCTCTTTTTTCTCTGAGTTAGGAAAGGTAACACAAAAATGAAAAAGGAACATATCGAAATGCAAACTCAACTAAAACTATAAGACATATAATTTTAAAATATTTAGACAAGTCAACTGTTAAATCACATACTAGAATGTTACCAGCTGATTTAAAGCCATAAAGGAAAAAAAGTGAAAAGTAAACATTACTATTTATATAACCAACTTAACCTATCAGTAAGAAAGACAAAACTATTCCAATAAATTAAACTTATGTAAAATTTAACCATTAAGTCTAATTCCCAATTATCCTTTCTCTTTCCCCCCTTCTATTCCTTCTTTCTAAATTCCAAATTAAAAGATAAACCACCGAAAGCAAAAAACTTCAAAAATATACCAACCAAATAATGAGCCTCTAGATGAATCAAACATTGACTCTATTCTCACAGTCAACACTTAAGAAAAACCTTTGGATTTTATATATCTCCTTTCACCTAGTTAAAAAATCCATAATTTAAAATAGTATCATTTGTAGGAAAGAAAAACTACCTTCAGTTCAGGTTTTTCTTCATCTTTTGTAGAAGTATCATCTGCATGCTGAGGAACCAAAACAAATTCTTCACTGTTCAGTGTAGCCACAGAATCCAATGACCCAGTAACCTTCTGTAATGAAGCTCTGACCTCCATTTCAGTTCTGCAAAGGTCTCTTCCCACATTCACCTGGTCAAAGTCACAGGGATTTAAAAAAGAAAAAAACACACCCATTGAATAAAAACATGAACTTATCAATCCACAGCCTTTAAAAATGGTTCATGTGAAAAAGAATTCTGCTCACTGGATAATTATCTCAAAACTAGGGAAGCTACCCTCTTGGACTGAGCCACATAATGGAAATATACTCTCTTCACCCTGTACTGCCAGACTAAAAGAACCATATTGTTCCCTGAGAAACAACACAAACCCGCCCATATCTCAGCTACTACTGTTTGACTCTCTATTTTTCTCCTAGAAATACTGTCTTTGTTCTTCTTAATAAATAGAAGGAATAATTAAGCATGATACTAGAAATATCTACAAATTCACACACACACACAAATACATTCACAGGAATTATTTTATAATTAAACCTGAATGTCTCCAAAAACTTATCTCCTCAAGGCCACATATAGTACTTTAAAATATATTTTATGTCACTAAAATTAACTAATATACAATTCAACACCCTAAGCTACATATCTTTTCTTTTCCAGACACAGTACCACTTATTATCTGAAGGGGAGAGGGGGGAGTCAAAGCTTTCACATTGCATTTATGTAGCAAACAATGTTACAGTGATCAAATACAGTGTAATTCTGTTTTCTGGATAGATCTCTACACCATACAAACTCAACATTCTCCAAATATTCACAAATTTGCTTTAGTTCAACATAAATGCTACTAAATTGCAGACGCTGCCCTCAGCACTGGGGTTACATGAGTGAACAGAAGGACTAGTTGCCTGCCCTCTTGGAGCTGACAGCTAATGAGAAAACAAGCAATGAAGCAAATATGGTAATTACAAATCACTCTAAAGGCTATGAAGATAATAAACGAGGCTTATGTGACAAAGAGTAGGTTAGTTGTAAGGAGTGTAGGGGCAACTGTAAGTGAGGTGGCAGGAAAGGACTCCCTGAAAGGGAAATATTTGAGCTGAAACCTGAAAAACAATTAAAAGGACAATATATTTACACAATCTGCTCAGCGACCAAACGGGTAATATGATAGAGGGGTAAGACAAGAGGCTAGGGCTAAAGAGAACAGGACGTTGTAACTATGGTAAATCTGCTGATCTAGGCCTAAAATTCGCCCAGAAATGTTCTTTTTCTCTTTCTAATTCCGTTATTTTGTTCATGGCAGCATATTAATATGGCTGCAATATCTTATTTTGCCATTAGGTGACACTAACACCATTACTACTGCCCCCCCCCCCACAAAAAAAATTATTTCCAGCTTCAAGTTACACTTTAAAAAATTACTTCCCAACTTCATGAAAAATCAAAACTTCCACTAATATCAAAATAAGGAATAACTATACTTCTAGGCTAGGGTAATAAGACTATCCACATTTATTTGTTAGACATGCTAATATCCTTCCTTTTTAAAACCCTTCAAGTACATTCATTTGCACTCTCAAAGTTTTTCTCATTTTATGTTATGTTTCTGAAAATGCAGCATGTGTTAGAAGCCACGTCTTTACCCTTCCAGTTTGCCCCAGAATCCCTGATTGCCAAGACACACACATCCCAGGTGTTCTTTGTGTGGACAATCCTTCTCCAAGTCCTCTTCAGCTGCCACTCCTCTACTTAACATCTACATGTTAGAAATTCCCCAAGTTTAGGACCTGAGCTTTTTTCTGATTCCCTCTTGCACACTCTAAGTAATATCTCTCATTGTCATGAATTTAAATACCATCTACATGCTGACAGTGTCCCAAATTTCTATCCCAACCCAAATGTCTCCTCTAAATTCCTGATTTGGAATCCAAAATTCTACTGATATTTCCATGTGGAATTCTTATCAGTAACTCAAACATGACCCAAAATGAATTTCTAATGTCTCCTCCAAACTTGTTCCTCATTCAGATTTCCCATTTCAGTAAATGACACCACCTTCTACCAAGTTTCTCAAACAAGAAATATGGATCTTATCCTTGTCTCATCTCTGCCACATTCCTCACATCAGCATGGCAGCCCTGCCTCTAAGATACACCCCACATCTATCCCATCTTGCTCTATGTCAATTATACCAGCTTAATCCAAGCAACGTTCTCATCTACTATAAAAGTCTCTAACCCATCTCCTTCCTCCAGTATTCTCCTCCCTAAGAACACTTTTGGAAAATACACTGGATTACACTGAAACTCCAGACTAAAACCCTTCCACTAAAATTCAAACAAAATACAAACTCCTTGTCAGAACTTGCAAGGCCTAACACACTCTTGCCTCTGTCACTTTATCATTTCAACTCTTTAATCACAGAAAATTCAGTCCCAATTCAGGGTCTTAGCTCTTGCCTCCTACTTTTGTATGACTGACTACTGGTATCAGCTTTCATTCGCCCATTCAACAAATATTTTATGAGTCCCTGTTATGTGCTAGAAACTATAACGGGAACTGGAGACTAAATGATGAGTAAGACCAATGTAGTCCTGGCGTTCCCAAAGCTAACATTCTTATGGAAGAGATAAATAACATAGAAGAAAATAAATCAGGATCACATACTGGAAAGTACTACAAAAGGCAAGGAGAAGGCAGGAGGCAATATGGATCCAGCTGACGTTTGGGCTTAATAAGAATGAGTGAGCCATGGAATGAACTAGGGAGAAAGAACTTGATGTGAGAAAAGGCTTACTGAGGACCAGAAAAGAAACCATGATATAGCTAGATCGTAAGGAGTATGGGTGAGAGTTAGTAGGAGATGAGATATGGAAAGGACGGCAGAGAAGCCTGAGGCCATCCCAATGCTAAGGCTATCTAAAGAAGCCCCCTCCACAATCCCAAACTCTGTTTTGTTTACCAGGGAATATTCCATGCCTGGCATAATACCTAGTACATAGTGGAAATTCAATAAATGTGTGGGACAAATTGTTCTTAAAAGCACAAATCAGTTGAAAGTTCTCACAAAATAGCAAATGTGAAGCCCGGGTACAAGCCAGGTAATCTGACTTCAGAGTAATGCTCTGACCTGCACTGTTACACTGCCTCTTAAAGTCTACTCATCTGCTGAGACCCAGGGTTAGTATGTGCCTCAACAGAATGCCACTGTGTGCACCCGATCGTCTCCACTCCTTTCCGCATCAAAACTTTCTGTCTCTTCCCCCAGAGCATTCTTCTTAGATCAGAGATAAATAACCTGAGAGTTAACTCTGAATTAGGATTTTAATAAATATTAATGGTTGCTCAATTCAAATTAGATTTGCAGAGATCTTTTAAATATGGAGCTTGCTGTTCTGTGAACTCAAGACTAATAGATCAGTTTTAATTCAAGTAAAACAGAGCAGTGCACAAGAGCAACACTGCTTTTAAAAGCATTTAATTAAAGGCTGCCCTATTATAATCTAAAAATAGAATGTAAAATCTGACAAAGAATATTTATGTCTCTTCAGATATTAATAAAAAAATACTGGGAAATATAGTCGAGGCATAAACATTTTAATTTTAGGGCGTTTTAAAGGTATATGAGAATAAGGGACAGAAAGTTATCAGTGCTACCAAAAATCTGATATATGTTTCTTCTATTCATTACCTTCTCCCCTGCTCTGAACCCAAAGAAACTCAATAATATTTTTGATTTAATTAAATCGCTTAAACATCCCCAAACCTGTAGCAATTTTAACAAGTGAAATCCCTTTTAATTCTTACTCTAATGCCACATCATTTTTGTCAAATGAGCAATATGATATCTAAATTAGCACCTCCCTTGGATGCCTTAAAACTACAATTTTCACATATACTAGAAACAGGAGAACCACATTCAGCAAAGTCTAACTGGCAGCTATCTTCTTCCCAAAATAACCGAACACATTCAAAAGATAAAGTCATGGTGCACATGGTCCAATTTCTTTCTGTGCCAAATGTGGTTAGTCTGCTTCTTGCTTTTATACTATGCATTTGTACCTATTCATTTTCAAGTGGCTCTTAAACTAAAATAGAAAAGTGAGAAAAAATGAGTGTAAGTCAAAATTTGGTAAGCTGGAAAGACTATCAGGCATGACAATTAGAATCACTATAGCAGACTCATTACAAAGGTAGAAATAGAAAATACTCTTAATTTACAATAAGAAAATAGCAAACAAGAGCCACACTAACATGCATGTGTGTATGCAAGTATGTCCCTTCCCCTGAAAAGGACACAAAAGGGTCTTATTAATTCACATTACTTTAGTGGACACCTATTTTTATTAGTCCAGCAATATCTCTAAACCTCCTTTTCTGAGAACAAGGCTTCCCTCTATTCAAACCACATGGCCTTTATAGAAACTAGACCAGTTAACCTATTTCCTAAAATTTCTGTACTGATGACCAAAGAGTTTGTCATGATAGTGTCCCTCTTACAGCAGAAACTTTTAAGATGTAAACTGGGAATTGTTGGTGGCCATGTTTTTACCCATCTCAAGAATGCCAGTATGTAGGGAGAAAGAGAGAGTCAGTCCTAAACATAGACAAGCAAGACAGTCTCACTTGAGTCCCATCACTTTGAGCCACTCCTGAGGCCTAGCTCTATCTGTTCCCATCCTCAGTCTTGAAAATCCACTGTTCCCTTAATTCTATAAAATATCCCTTGCAATAAATTACTTTTGCATAAGCTAGTTTAAATTGAGTTCCTGTCACATGAAGCCTAATGAGTCCTAATTATATGCTAGCCAAAAGACGCACAAGCTATATTTCAATAGGTTGCAGATGGCCATATGGTTTCATATAGGAGATATGAGAAGAGAAATCTGGATGAAGGAAGAAGAGAGAATCTGAAAAGTTGACAATAATGTTCCAGGTAAACAGTATAGTGGGTGTAATGAAAGAAAGAAAAAGTAGAGAAATGACTTATTTGAAATAATTACAGAAACAAAAACAGAGTAACACAAGTAGTACTTACAGTCAAAGGATGGTTTCAAAGACAATAACAGAATGTTTTATAACCAAAATAGGAAGCCACCAAAGGACAAAAAGGAATTTAAAATGGTATGCACATTATGATTATTCCTACATAATATTCCTATGTCATAAAAATAGAATGTAATACAGGGAAAAATATTTTATTTAAAAATCTATATGGATGGTGAGATTTATAGGTAACTGTGATAGATGATATTATTTTTACCAATTTTCTACTCCCTCTCTATTCCAGAATTGTACATTTGTGGCCCTGGTCATGTGACTTTGTAGTGCCTCCCAAGGGAGTATGCGGAGCAAAATATTTCCCTGCCCAAATCATTTTGGACTGAGCCACAGACTATCGATAAACAAAACCTGAGCAGATGCTTTAAATTTGAGTTATCTGGCTTGTTCTCTTGAGAAGACCAAGAAAAGAACATGTCCCAGGAAGCCAATGAACCCAAAATGCATTATAAGAAAAAGACTTGAATTTAATCCACAGGCTCCCTCACAGACGCACAGAACCATGAGTTAAAAAAGTAAATGTTTATTGTTGAAGCCATCAACGTTTCAGCATTGTTACACAGCATTGCCGCCACAACAGCTGGCTAATTAAGTGATCTATTTTTAAATATCTTTAGCATTATTATACTATCTTTAGATTAAATAAAAATCAGAAAAGGCTAACACAGCAACTAACAAATCAATCTCTCAATGAGATATTGATATGGTTCTTCAACTATTACCTAAAAAAAATCCAGGGGTTTCTATAATTATTATTGATATTCCACTGAATTAAAATGTGCTCCAATAGTCTACATTTCTAATACAAATATTCAACTCTAGGTATATTCAATTGTGTAAAACTTTGACCCATGCCTATACTGTAGTTTAGAAAAGCCTACTCAGCAATAACTTCTAGGCAATAAATATAAATTTAAAATATTTTAAAAATAAATATACCTAAACATTTTAATGAGGATTAACTTTAACTCTGTATTTTTCTCTTGGTTTTTCTGCTAAATTATATATGCAATCAATTCAAGGGCAAGGTTGATACAATTCAGAGTTTCATAAACTTGATTTAAGATTAATAATCTGCTTTATGCCCAGTGAGTATAGGTATATGGTCGAGGGGGGGGGGGGGGAATCCCATCATATCACGTAATACACTACAGAGTCCACGTAACTGTAGCCCCCTTTCCTCTGCTGAAATAAAATCAGCCTTGTGACCTCTGAGTCACCATGCAATACTTGGTATGTTGTGTTATGCTGCACAGAGCACGTAACTCAGTCAAAAACCTTGAATTCTTTCTGGCCCAATGTGTCCATAGGAAAGGTATCTCATGTCCATGAGCATACTGGTTTCTTTATTTGAAAAATAAGGGGTTGGACTAGTTGATACCCAAGATCTCTAAGTTCTAAAACTTCTACATGTCATTTGTTTTATATCTGTATATGAAAAAGATGCCAATACTCCCCAAATTGATTTACAGGTTCAATTTAATTCCATCAAAACTTTAAAAAGAAATTCTGTGCCCTGGCCCGATAGCTTGGTTAGTATCATCCTGACACACCAAAGTTGAGGGTTTGATCCCCGGTCAAGGCACATACAAAAAGCAACCAATGAATGCATAAATAAGTGGAACAACAAATCAATGTCTCTCTCTTGTCCTCCTTCTTCTCTCTCTCTCTCAAATCAATAAATAAAATTTTTTTAAAAATTCTGTGACACTTGACAAAATAATCTAAGCTTTAGGATGTTGGTTAAGAGCATGAATTAGAAAGCCAGACTGCCTGGATTTGAATCCTGATTCCTCAGTTTAATGTGACCTTAACGTAAATATTAAACCTATCTGAATCTCAACTTTTCATCTGTAAAATCATGATAAAGCACCAACATCATTGGGTTGTTATGAGGGCTGCATGTGTTAATACATAAAAAAAGCGTGACACATATTACTCACTCAGTAAATATAAGGTAGTATCAACATCTGGAAGAAAATATGGGGGAGGCGGTAATAAGAAAATGTGGGGATGAGGAAAAGCTATATTACCAGATAGTAGGGGTCTGTCTCCTAAGACTGCCCATAGGTCAAGTGCCCATCTCAAGCCCAGCACTGGGAGTGGGGAGAAACCAGGTTAAGTGGTTTAAAACATGCCTGCCTAGCTCCTGCCCAAAGTTTCCATCTGAGGGAACTGTGGCTGTGGCAGGTGTCATGACTCATTGCACTGAGAAGAAACCCCTATTCTTCTGTTCTACTTCTATGTGGGGGCTTTCACTTCTTACTGGGAAGAGTGCAATACTAAAATCCTCACCACATTTTCCAATCCACCTGTACCAGTAACAAAGCTCAGTACATTATTTTGTCCTACATTTGGCTTCTGTTTCTGTTCTCAATTAGTTAAAAACCCAGAGAGTTGCAGAAGTGACTTAATTACACCCTCCTGAACCTCAACTGACATGTGCAGTACAGTTAGAGAAATAGAGAGGTTTGGGATGAAGCTGTCATTAATGAAACACTAACATCAAGAGAACCACAGGGATGGGTATTATCATTTACAAAAACATAACTTCTTTTTAACTGTAAGGTTTCAGACATAATACATTTTTGAACATGTACTTCAGTCTACGAAATCTTCAGACCACTGATCTAATACTCTGACAGCTTTGAAAAACAAAACAAAACTAAGTCAACATCACCAGCTTTTGTTGCTGCTCAGAAACTGGGCTCTATCAGTGCACTCAGTCCTACACGCTGATCCTAAGCTTTATAGCCTGACACATCTGTCCCTTGATTAATAGAAGAGTCTTCCTAGACATTTCCTACTTTGATGAGTCCATCTGAGCCGTTTCCCAGTGTTCGGAATGCTCCTAACTCAGCTGTTCTCTGTTATTACAGAACTTCCCTGGTTATATCCCAAGCATCTTCTAGTATTGTTGTCAACTGCTCACTGGCTGATAAAGACCAGCAGGACAGTAAGCAAGTTGATCATGGCAGACTAAGCAGTTATGAAACCAGGGGTAAAGCCAAGGAGAAAAAGAGCAACAGGAATGTGGGGCGAAAGGAGGAAGTAGGCAATCAGCATTTAATGAGCAGCTACTCTAGAATCATCTCCCAACAAAAGTGTGGGTGAACATTATTAGCCCAATTTACAAAGGCAACAGACTCAAATTAAATAATTTTCCCCAAGCCCACACTACAGACACATGAAGAAGAGGAAGATGTCCCGTGATCTGACTGACCAATCTGTTTTTTCTCAAGCCAGTATACATATGCCCCCAGGCATAAACTCAGCCGTGCTGGGGATACACTAAGAAAATGAAGGTGGATGTTAAACCTGGTATGTAGTGTCAGCTCTTTTCATTCACCCCCATTTTCCACAATTAATAGACTAGCAGGGAATGGGGGTTTTTTTCCTTTTCTAGTTGAAGTTAAAATATTTCTATAATCAGGATGCAATGAAATGCAACATTCACATGAATTCTTAAGATAAAACAGAGAATTTAAGAAATTTTCAAGCTTTTCTCAGGTATATCCTGAACTTCCAAGGGGTACTCTCTCTCTCCTCTGCCTTTGAGGTTCTTTGCAGGTAGTTTAAGAAACCCTACTTTACACAAATTTGGGAGGGTAAAATCCCAACAGTTGGACTTGTCTGGATTAACAAATATGGAAACCTTCTCCAACCCTTCCAAAAGAGTCAATCATTCCCTCTACCCTGTTTCTATAACGTTTTACATTAATTTATATTCCTACTCTAGCCTTTAAATAAAACAAAAATATTTTAATTACAAGTAAAATGAAAAGAAATAAAAATTTTAATTACCCTTTAAAATACTTTAGCTCTATAATTCTCAAAGCAAGCTGTAAACAATTATCTCCATCTCAACTGGGATATTCATTTACTGAACAGTCCTTAACTAGTAGACTCTGAAGTTAGATCTAAAAGATTATAAAGGTATCTCCAGGTCTCCCCACATTCCCCAGATCCTGTCATCAGACACAGGAGGATGGCAGAGAGCACTGACAGACCCCTGACAGATTCCTCCTATCCTTAGAGTCACATGTCAGTGTAGTCTCTGAACCCTAAAAGGTCAACAATCATTGCCCTAGACAGCAAACAACAGGAACAGGAAAGGGTTGCCAGCACAACTCCACCCCAACCCTGAGCGACAAGTGGGATAACCTTCCATACCACTTAGATTGAGCATCTTACATAAGGTGGACATTCTCGGCACCCAACTGCCAAAATCAAAAGTTAAATACCCCTGGCTGCCACAAATTGAAGGAGTAAATAGAGAGAAGCAGATATTAGTCGGAATCAGACCTACTAAGAAGTCCTGAGGAGAGGACGGGTTAACACTGCAGAGTCTCAGGAAGCTTCTCTACTACAAGGCTCCAGGCAAGGACACTACCAGAGGCTTCCGATTAAAAGAAAAATTAATATGGAACATCTCAAGCCAATCTGCTCAGCCTCAACGCACTCTAACTGTTAACAGTAGTTACATCTGGAAAGAGAAGAGGAAGTAGGGGGAGGGGTGTTACATGCAAAGGAACTTTCATTTTTACTACATATATATAGATAAATTTGTGTATTTGCTGAATCTTTTACCAAGAGACTATGCTCGTGTGGTAATGGTGTCATTTATTTAAGTTCAGCAAAGATTAAAAATTATAAATACCCCTAAAAATAATTTACAATTTTGTGTGAATAAGTTTAGCAAAAGTTTTCTACAGGAAATACCGTAAAGGACAGTGATAATGAGTACATGACATGATGGAGTAATAAACACTGTACACTAACACTTATTAAGTACTTACTACAAGTCAGACCCTAGTCTAAGTCCTTTATATGTATCAACTCATTTAACCATCACATATTATTAACCCCTTTTTACCAAGAAGAAACCTGAGGGACAAAGAGCTTATATAACTCTTACAAAGTCACGCAGCTATTATGTGACGGAGACAGGATTCTTACAGTCAATCTGATTATAAAGGACTCATTTTTAATCACTAAAGCATGCTGTCTCTCACATTATCTGTAAGAAGAAGAGTATGAAAATCATAGCATAATGAGAAAATGAACAACCTGATTTAAAAATGGGTGAAAGACCTGAACAGATAGCTCACCAAAGACATACAGACAGCAAATAAGTATATGAAAAGATGCTCCACTTCCTATGTCATCGAGATACCACTATACATCTACTAGGATGACAAAAATCCAGAACACTGACAACACCAAGTTCTGACAAGGATGTGGAGCAGCAGGAATGTAGGTTCATCAACTGTAACAAATGGACCACTCTGATGCCCTGTGTTGCCAGTGGGGGAGGCTGTGTGTGTATGATGGCAGGGGGTAAGATGGGAACTCTGTACTTTCTGCTCAATTTTGCTGTAACCTAAAACTGCTCTGAAAAAATAATTTATTCAAAAATTTAAAATAAATAAAAATAACAGCATCATGGGGTTTTGTAAAAGCAGGAAGATAAAAGGAGGTTGCTCATATGACTTGAAAAACTATTCCCACTTTCTTCCCGAGGTTTGCTGACATTTCAAATGACTGGATAAAACATGGCCCTTTCTGGCCAAGCATCTTTTATGAATGTGAAATTCCTGAGAACACCAGGTCGGGAGTGGAGGTGTTTGCTATTCCAGGATCAACAGATTCAAATTAACCAACTGAGCACTACTAATCTGATAAACCGTTTCCACACATCTTTGGTATTCTTGCTGCCCCTACCAACTATAATTCCTATGACAGATTTTTCATTCACCTGCTTCACTGTAGCAGGTTTCTATGTAATCCTTCCTATTTATAAGAATTTCCATTTCAAAGAGATTCTATTCTCTTCTTTTTAACACCTTTCCCGTTGGCATTGTATAGGCAATAAGATTGAGGAAAGGATCAAACCAAAAGAAAAGAAGGCAGAGGATGTATACCGCCAGTCATTTCAGCCAAGCTCCAACAGACAGTGGCAAGCATAGGTCCACTCACACCCCAATGGCCTGACCTTAGTCATGGGGCCACTCACTCCAGCTTTCAAGAAAGGCTGGGGAATGTAGTCTTAATTATGTGTGAACCATGAGGTCAGCTGAAAATGCTATTAATTCAGAAGAAAGGAAAGACAGCTATTGAGGCACAATTACCAGGCCCTGCCACATTCATCCATATATCCTCACCATAATGACTGACACATGATGGTGGCACTCAATAAATATTTTATTATTTCTTAAATCAACTCAATTGAAAAAAAAAATCAAACATTTATTTACAAGCTCCTGTATCAAGTTCAAATTCCTCTGTTTTGCATTAGATTCCTTCATAAATTAGTACCATCCTCCTTCTATAATCTTATTTCTTAATATTTAAGGTGAACTTACTGTGCTCCATAAAAGCACAGGTCTTGTAACCCAACTGCCTGAGTTTAAATTCCAATTCTGCACTTACTAATTGTGTGATCTCAGATGGGTAACATAATTTCTCTGTGCCTCAAGTTTCTGAAGTGTAAAATAATGATAATGAATAATCATTCTAGAGTTATTTGCATATTAAATGCATGACTACACAAGATCAGTAACTGGCATATGGAAAGCACTCAATAAATGGCTAGCTACATTCTTCCCCTGCATTACTGGCCAACTAATTGTCCCACAGTCTTTATATAATCCTTGAGACTTTATCAGATCCCAGTTAAAGATAGTCATTTTTACTTTTGTTCTATCTCTTCTATTCTTGGTAACTGTTCCAATCTTTTGATCTTGAGACATGCAATTTTCATAAGTTTGTTTATACTATTTGACCTCAACCTTTCTTTTTCCTTTCTATTTCCTACTTATCTAATGCCTACAAGCCTCACCTCAAATCCCAACTCCTCCACAAAATCTTCATTGTTTGCCCTATTAATTCCGGTTAAATAGTAAGCACTTGGAGGAAACCTTCAAATGCCGAAACTCTCAGCTACTACCCCCAGACAAGTGGTGATTAAAGGTAAAGGTAAATGGCCAGCTGCTCTTCATACACTTCAACCCAAACATACTACAGGAGAATGAGGACAATGGCAGAAATGAGAGTCTGTCTTCTAAAAAGGCAGACATTAAAGGGAACTGCTAAATGTATAACAATGCCATCTTCTCACTAAATTGTTTTGTTTTTGAAAGTTACTTTTCATTAAAATGTTATTTATGTTAACATGCAATGAGTGTTTTACTGTTATTTTTAACTAAGAAGCACTTTAAATTTTAATTTCTCATAGGATAAATAGCCCTATATACATATCCAACATCCTACCTTTGGTCATGCTGTTCCCTTTACCTAAAGCACCCTTCCTCTTGGCTCACACAGCTTAAAAGTAGCTGTTACTTAAACATGCACTCACAGTTGAGCTGCTTTTGTTTCATTCTAAAATGTTTCTTTTGAAGAAAAAATAATAAAGCACCCTTCCTCTCTCACCTGGCCATATCTAGATGTTACAATCCTTCAAAACTCAGCTCAACAACTACCTCTTTCATCATCCCCTGCTACAAATGATTTCTTCCTGCTTGAATTGCCAATGCACTTTATCTGAACTGCTCTCCCGATTAACATCTCTAAATGATTTATCTTCCTTGAGTGCGGACTCTTCATCTTCTATCTCCAGTTCAGCTTCTGTGGTTCAGGTTAGGAGAGTGCTTACAAAGAGGACAAGTATGCACAAGGAATATACATATGCAGAGGGAATATACAAGGAAACAAGCACAGGGGAAATGCAGGGCATGGATGAAGAGAGAGGACCCAGGAGGATGTGTACAAGATATGTGCAGAGGAATTCACTGAAATCCAGAGAGATTTTATAGAGAAGAGAAAGGGAAGGTCTGAGAGAAAAGATTACACAAAACCTTTCTGAGAAAGCCGAGATCCGGTATAATATTTAAAGGTATTCCCTGAACAGAGAAACTGATTTTTAACAAGTGATTGGGAAGTTCCCCTTTGATGTCGTTGGAATCATCACAACAATCACAGCAGCCAACACGCACTGAATGATCACTATACAGTGAGCACAGCGCTAAGGCCTTGGCCTGCTTATTATCAGCTAATCTTCACAGAAAAATCTATGCATCCTTAAATCTTTACTGATTTCCTAGAAGAGGACACTGACCCTGCTTTGAGTCTTTTTTTAACTTTTTTTTATTGTTGACACTATTATAGATGTCCCCATCCCCCCACTTTCTGCTTTGAGTCTTAAAGCTGACTTGCATGACCTCTTTAGCAAGACCATATTTGTGAAAGCATAGAGGAGTCCAGAAAAAAAGGATTTTTTTTTAAATCCCTTATTTCAAAAAATAATGGACTGCTTTGGCTCACTGAGAAATCAGAGAAAAGGGGAACTTGGAGACAGGTTCAGAGGGTAAGCCCAGGACAATCTGGTGCTGCCTACTGCTCCTCTGCTTGCAAGTCTCACAGGGGTCCCTTCAGGGAGAAGAAAGGGGAAGGGAATGGTGCTGACGTGCTCCCCTTGAGGGGAGAGGGGTGCGTACACTGGGTCCTGTGTCCTGAGCATATTTATCTCTCTCTTATGGGGGAAATCTTAAGGGAGGTCTCAGGAGAGGGTCTTAATAGAATATTCATCAGCTCTTTCAGGGCATGGTCTCCACTGATTGGTCAACAAGTGATTGGCAAGTGCCATGGCAGGGGATTCATTAGTCAATGTAGCTGGTCCTAAGGTATCCACTGCATCACTTGTCTGGTTTTGCTGCTTTTCTGGGCCTGGAGCTGAAATACAACTGAGGCCTAGATGGGAGGAAATGTTCAGGGGATCTAAACCACATGACCAGCAATATTCTAGGGGAGGAAGGGTTACCTTGGGGACAGGGTTCTTGTTTTCCCAGTTTTGCCCCTTGCTAGGCATCCAGGGCTTTCCACCCAGGTGAGTTTCTATACCTGAACCATCGTCCTTGCTCTGCTTATGTCTGTCTAGCATGTATAAGGTGTGAGGACTTTTGCATCGAGGTAAAATGGCCAGGATTAGGGGCTCTAGTAGTGGCTGCTCTCAAAAAGCCAGATATTATGTCTTTTCCCGGCTCTCAGTCTAGGAGGAGCCTAGACCAGGCACTCCAGGGCTGGGTCCAGCAATTGCAGAGGACACCTCAATTCTTCCTAATCACAGTGTAAAGAGAAAAAACTTACAACTCCAGCAAACACCATCTGAAACCAATATGCATGAGTAGGGGTGTTTACATACCAAATGTAAATAAATTTGTGGCACTGACACGAAATTTGGGAATTTTGTTTCACTGTAGGATTTTATATCTATAATCATATTGTTTTCTCTTTCTAACAGAAATGCTTTGAAATGATCTACTTGAAGGTTTTAATGATCTTACCTGCAGAACTGTGTTGGCTATCTCTTTTAACATAAAATTGATAATTTTTTTAAATCTCTGATTATTTCCTTAATTTTAAATCAATTTTGGTATGTGAGTCAATTATGGTATTTGAGTGAATTTTTGTGTTGTATTGTTTTTATTAAAATTACCATCTAAGTCTGGTCTCCACTATAATTTTTCCTTCCCATTCATTTCCTTAGTTGGTTTAGTATGTTAATTTAAAATTCTTGAGCTGATTAAATACTCACTTAATTGATTTTCCTTGCTCTTTTTTCCCTGTGGCAATAACTTAATTTTTATTTATTTATAGGGGTGGCACTGGTCAATAGGACCATAGAGGTTTCAAGTGTACATTTCTATGAAACAAAGAAATTGCCTTGTGTTCCCTCCACTCAAAGTCAAATCATCTTCTGTCACCATATATTTGGCCCCCTTTACCACTTACTACCCGCCCACCCCCTTTACTCTGGTAATGACCATAATGTTATCTGTACTTTTTTTCTTACCCTCACCAGAGGAGATAGTTTATTAATTTTTTTCTTTTTAGAGAGAGAGGAAGGGGGGGAGAGAGAGAGAAACATCGATGTGAGAAGAAACATCAATCAGTTGCCTCCTATACACGCCCCAACTGGGGATCAAACCCGAAACCTAGGTATGTGCCCTGACTGGAACTGAACCTGCCACCTTTTAATGTAGGGGACGACACTCCAACCAACTGAGCCACCTGGTCATGGCTGTGCCTTTTCAAATATAACTTTTACATAATTTAAATGCTCTCTCTTATAAAATGTGATTGATGATTTTTGGTCAATATTACTATGGCAAAGAAAGTATATTCTAGATTTGCAACAAATCAAGTTAAATAAAAACTCAAATTTAATTGGACATTTGTGGATTGCCTCTCTGGCATTAATCATGCCCCTGTTCCTCTCCTTTCATGACAGTGTTAGAATTTTGTAACCATATAGTTTTAAATTGAAAATTACATTGGCCATGCTGCCCAAGGACCCGAGGGCCTTCTAGGAGGTGCCAACTCCTCCCGGGGAGATATGTCAGAGACCAAGACTTTTCATAAAAAAGTCTTTTAAAGACTCCATTATCAAGTATAATGTTTATCTTTCTAAGAGAATTGCAACAATTTTATCAACACTTTTTTTTCACCTTAACACCCAAAATAAATATTTCACTTATATTTTCACTGTTTACTTGGTACCATGTCAAGTATATGAATTTAGAGCACTGACAATGAGGCCAGTTAGGTTTTTCTGCAATTTCTGCCTTATTTTGGAGGTGAAGACATGAAACCACATATAACAGCTGCCAAGGGTAGGTATTTCAGTTTTACTTGTTACAATATTGCCAATGGTGAAATAAATTGTGTTGGGGACTTATACTCTGTAAATATTCATGTATTGTGAGAATAAATCATAAGTGGTCATTTTCAATTATTCTTTTACTCGATTTTAGGGCTACATTTGTTAATATTTGTTTGTTTATTATTTGTTTTAATAAGTGTTTTTGTGACGAGAAAATTTGCTACTCTGTTGGGATAGCCTAAATTTATCTATGACTCAACCCCTCTGCAGCAGGCACCCTCTCTGGACCTGTGTTATGAAGTGCCACTTTACTTAGAAATCTGTCTTAAGCAAGTGTAAGCTGGATTTCCACAAACAAGCTTTCATTTTATTTCTTAAGATTATTCCCGGTATTGAGATTTGCCCCGAGCTGACTAGCCTATGGGATATCTCTGCAGTCCAAAATTTTATCTGATAGTAAGAATATTTGGAAATCCTATCTGTATATACCCAGTAATGTTTATTTTTCACAAAGCAAGATTCAAATCAATGTTTCCCTCCATCCCTCAATTCTTCCTCTGCTATTATACCCTGAAATTTTTCAAGTTTTCTCTCCTGTGGATGTTAACTTTTACAGCCCTAAAGTGAAAACACAAATGTTTCCTAGTGATTTATATTTCTTTGACATTTAAATAAAAATTTGACCAGAATGGGAAATTAAATAAATGGATGCAAATCATGATGCTGATTGTGTGCACAGACATCTTTTTTCCCAGGAGTGCTACCATTTTAATGAAGTGAGACAATTCAGTCCCGCCGTAGGTTATTTTACGTCCATATATGTGTACACAACCTGAAAAGTAGAGCTAAGATAAACATTCTCAAGTAAAACTACCATGTTTTTACTGTTCTTTGATTTTCCATAAAGCTTCTAAGATTTAACTATAAGAAGACACATTGATGACATCTCCCTTCCATACAAGAAGAAGATCATAAACAGAATGAAAACACTCCCATTTTATATCCTTTCCCCATGATGTCCTAAACAATAAAGCAGTAGCAAAATAGCTAAATGCTTTGTAAATTCCCTTCCTCATAACAGCTGCAAATAAGTTCTTACCATATATTTTTCCCTGGAAAATCATAGAAACTACCTTTTGACGCTGACATTGTGCAACAAACAATTTCTCTTTCAGAAAGAGCAACTTACAAATATTGCAGTGGCTAACTGAATCTTAATCATTATTTCAGGAAGTACAATCAACATTGGGCTTTTTTATATATAGGACAACTGTTCTCTTTTTACTTCCTTCTCCAACTAAAATCAATAAATTTGGGTATCATTTGTATTAAAATAATTTTATCTATACATATAGATAAAATTTAGCTCAGCATGGTTTTCACATATTCTCTTGTATTAGTTTTCTATTGTTGCAAAACAAATTACCACAAACTTAGTGGCTTAAAACAATACTTATCATAAGCTCACAGTTTTTATGGGTCAAGTATCTAGGTATAGATTAGCTGGATCCTCTGCTTTAAGTCTCATTAGGCAGAAATCAGGGTATCGGCCAGGGCTGCGATCTCATCTAAGACCCAGAGTTTATTGTAAGCTTACTAATTTGGGGCAGGATTTAGTTCCTTGTACCAGTAGGACTGAGGCATTCTGCATCTAGAGACTGCTGGCTCTCTCCAGAGCAGAGCAATTTGCTTCCTTTCAGGACAGCAGAATGTCTCCCTGACTTCTAATTTTTTTGACTTCTGAAAAGTCATTTTAAAGAACTCATCAGGTTAGTTGGTTCTCATGCCCACCCTAGAGAGTCTTTCTTTTGCTTAAATCACTCAGCTGATTGGGGAGCTTAATTACATTTGCAAAATCTCTTTTGCCATATACAGTTACAAAATCATAAAGTAAAATCCCATCATATTCACAAATACTACTTATATACCAGGGAAGAGTATTATTCCAGGCATGTTCACCCAGACTGAAATAATTATATAATATTATTTTAGCCATGTCCATCTTACATTCTGAGAGCTACTAACAAATTGTGCACCTGAGTGCAAAGCATGCTGCAATGCCACAAATTTATGTAAAAACCAGTACATGGCTCAAAGAAAGAAAGGGCTTTCTCATAGTTAAAAATGTCCCACAGCATATCAGACTGCCTGAGTCCGCAGCAGTGTGTGTTCCAGAACAGACTGGACAGTCAGGATGCTGTTGACAGCATTACAACATCAGGTATAGAATCAGAGGAGCTAACATCTAAAGGATCTCATATGTTCAGATGCACTTGGGACCTCCCAAATGCAGCAAGGCCTCCACATAGTTGCTCATCTGGACTGAGCCCTTCCACATTCAGTGTTTCCCCAGGCAGCCTAGGAGAAGTAGCCTGAGAGTCTTCAGTTGCTCTCCCAAAGCACTTGGGTCCCTCTCAGAAAGTCACTGCAAAAACTTACTCTCGGGTTCTTCCTGTCCTCTGCCTCCAACATAGGATTGTCTACCATGTCCCAAGCTGGTATAGAACAGGTACCACTGTAAGCCTCCCCTAGCGGTCTCAGGAAGAACACCAGGTCTTCCCAGTGTGCAAATACATCTTCTTTTGCATCTGAAGGGGAGCATAACTGTAGGTAAAAAGAGCGGCCAGTGGCAAGCTTCAAGTGGAGCTGTTTTTTCTCATGACTGTAGACGGACAACTTGACAAACTTCAAAGGAAGCAGCCTGGTCAGCTCCAAGCTTTTCACTGACATGAGTTCCTTCCCCTGAGTATGTCGGTCACCTCTGGCAGAGACTGCACAGCTGTCAGCCGGTCGTGCCAGCAGCATGACATCAGGTATCATGAGGTCAGAGCTGGTGTATGCGATGCCTACAGTGACCATTTGCATTCTTCTGTGCACATCGATCACGTCTCCTCTTTTGCTGATCTGGATGAAGTCACTCTCAAACATGGGAATGCGCTTGAACATGGCAAACGTGCCCTTGCACAGCTGCCGCTGCAGCTTCCCCATGGAGCTGCGGAACATGTGCTGCACATGGCTGCTCTGGGAGCTGCCCTGCCATAGCGTCATGTTGCTACCCATGTCTGTCCCGCATTGAGACCAACACATATCCTCTCCGAACCTCCTCCTCGATCTGAACAGCAGCCCCCAAGGGCCTGCTTTAAGCTTTTGCTATCCATTGTGACCTGAAGTCAGCTGTCACTCACAGCACTGTGTCATCCCCACAGCTGCCCCCCAGGAAGGGACAGCGTCCTCCCACACACAGCCACGCCACAGGGCATGGAGAGCACCAAATTCTTTTTTTTTTTTTAATATATATTTATTGATTTCAGAGAGAAAAAGGGAGAGGAAGAAAGAGATAGAAACATCAATGATGAGAGTCATTGATCGGCTGCCTCTTGCACACCCCCGACCGGGGATCGAGCCCGCAACCCAGGCATGTGCCCTGACTGGGAAGTGAACCGCGATCTCCTGGATCCTAGGTCGACACTCAACCGCTGGGCCACGCCCGGCCGGGCAG
Source organism: Miniopterus schreibersii (assembly GCF_964146895.1). Taxonomy (NCBI): domain Eukaryota; kingdom Metazoa; phylum Chordata; class Mammalia; order Chiroptera; family Miniopteridae; genus Miniopterus; species Miniopterus schreibersii. The sequence goes on along the minus strand of NC_138119.1, from coordinate 16,987,603 downwards.
TACCAAATTCTTATGTATTTTGCTAGTGAGACACAAGCATGCTTCTTCAAGGACACTTTTTTCATGCAGCTACCATAGGCAATGATGTGCAAATGATTAGCAGTCTCAGGAAAACTGTCTTTTTTAATCTACAAAGGTAATACTAACAGGTGACAAATATTTAAGGCTTTATAAGAACTGAATGTATTTTTGAGCTTTTGCTTACTAATGTTTTCTTTTATAGTTATCATAGAATTTCTGTGAAAGATTAACTTCAGTCACCAAGTTTGAATTTAAGAATGTACATAAAGGTTTCACAGAGAAAGCATTCCTAAGAATCATCTTATCCTCCCCAAGTCTGCGTTTAGTTGCAGCTGTCTATAAGCCACTTTCTCAAAAACTCAATTATTGGGCTTCTTTATTTTTTTCTGGAAAGACTGAGTTTGCTCTTTTTTGCCTATAAGGGAACAAATAACTAAACTGCATGAAGAGTTTATTAAGTTAAACTGGAACTCATATGATATATAAGGTAAATTTTGCTTTTATTTTTCAATAAAAGTTTTTATCTCAATGTTTCAGACTTCAAGTATATAAGAGCCTTGTTCTAGGGTTTCAGCTTGCCTCTCCTAAGTTAGCACTGCTGACCCATTCTTCAAAAGGACATGCTAGGATATAAAGCCTTCATGTTTTTATAGTTTCTGTGTTGTTATTGTTGTTGCTTCTTGGCATTTTTACTGCTACAATTACTGAAGACTTTCTACCTTACTTAGTGAGTTGATTCTCTAAGTAACATTTTGGTTCTTAAGCCTACTGTTACTGTCCCTGGAACAGCTATAGGAGCACCCAAATACCCAAATCAAATAATGAAATTTCTACTCATTTTCCTGCTTTGCATGCAAGTTCCCCAGCTCTTCCTACAATTGTCTTAAATGAGACTTTCAGGTAGGTCTTCCCACAGCACTGCATCCGATTCCACCACTTAATTTTGAGTTGAGCACGTGAAATTTATTACAATCAATGAGTCATAATGACTCTGTGTGTGTGTGTGTGTGTGTGTGTGTGTGTGGAAAGGCATGCTGTATTACCACTAGATTTGAACTAGAGCAGATGGAAACCTAGAACCCTTGAAGACTGCCGTGTGAAATATGAGCATGAAGGCAACAAAACGAAAGGCAGTCACACTGGAAACTTGTTTTTGAATGTGGCCATATCCGAATCAGACCCAAAACTTGGACTTTTCTATTATAGGGGACACTAAATTCTTTTTTCTTTTTTGAGTTGGGTTTTCCCACTTATAACAGAAAGTGTTCTAACTAACTCATCAGAGCTGCAAAGCAAATCCTGGAGCGGTAATAAGAGTACGTGACCAAGGACCTTAGCCTGGTCTGACCGGTCAAGAAAGAGAAGTTACCAACAAGTAGTAATGTCTAAGCCAAGATGTACAAGGTGTGCAAGAATGAGCTAGGTCAAAAGGAAGGAGCAGGTGCAGAGAATACGTTTTCCAATAGAGTGAAAAACTGGTATGAGAGTTTTTCAACATTTATAGAACTGATGGAAGGATGAGATGTGAGGAGACAAGAAATGTGAAAAGATTGGAGAGGAAGATGGAGACTTCAAAGGCCATGTATTGGCATAAGTTACTGGCGACTGAAAAAGGGTTTTTGTAATCAAAATTTTAACAAATGTACACGGCCAAAATTCAGATAGATGCTATTAATAAACTCTTCAAGCCCTGGCCGGTTTGCTCAGTGGTTACTGTCGACCCTCGGACTGAAGGATCCTGGATTCAATTCTGGCCAAGGGCATGTACCTCGGTTGAAGGCTCCCTCCCCGGCCCCAAAAGGAGCACTGCAGGAGGCAACCAACCAATGTGATGTGTCTCTCTCACACTGATGGGTTTTTCTTTCTCTCTCCCTCTCTCTCGACTCCTCTCGCCCTTCCACTCTCTCTGAAAAAGCAACAGAAAAAATATCCTTGGGTGAGGATTTAAATAAATTAATTAAATAAACTCTTCAAAATGCCTCCCCCCAAAAAAGCAATGAGTATTTCTAAAACTTGACAATCAATAACAAACTGCATCTCAAAGAATAAGAAACAAGAATATAAACGTAAGATAATTTTTAAAAACTAAGAAGGGGTAGACAAATGTAACTGTAGATTTAAGGAGGACTTAGGAAGACACTGGGTCTCCCTGATCTAAACTATTCCTTCAGAGTGTTTCTCTCGGAGTTGTTAGTTATTAAGAAGAAAAACAAATTATAGCTACCTAAGCAAAGGAATTTTTTAAAAAGCTGTCTCCAGAAAAGCAAGGAACTAGACTTACAAAGGCCACATGGCCAAGAATAAACCTAAAAGCATGTCTCAACCTGTCCAGTGATGACACCTTTGCTGCTCCATTGCTGCTGGGCACAGATGTCGTAGCTTGCATAACCAGCAGTCCAGACACTGGACGGATGCCACACTTAGAACCACTGCTTCTAAAACTAAATGAGAATGGCTACTGCTATCACCCATCACCAGAATGGGTTTATGCAGTACCGTCCTCTTCATTTAACTAGTTTCTGGTCCAAAATTGGAGGTAGGTATATTTAACTGATGGAACCTGCTTATGTACCCATGTCTGAGATAAAAAGGGGCCTGGGAATAAAGCACCTAACATTTTTAGCTTTTCTAGTGAAAGGAAAGCACTGACTCACAAATTGGGAAACTTGCCAAATGCAGGAAAAAGGTTCAAATGCTGAAAGCAAATAAATGACAAATGTTCACTACTCATAACACTTACTGATGGCATTCCGACAACCACATTACCCTACATAACAATTATTAAAACTATAGGGTACTTAGAGTCAAAGTACTGTACCACAGATGACTTACTTGCTGCTTATAAAGGAAAACATAAATTTTATAATAGAATGATTAGATTTCTCACCACCCTACCCACTGATCAATCTCAGCACCACTAAGAGTAGGACAATCAAATCTGTGCCCCCAGATATAATGCATTATGATATACACAGCACCAACTATAAATACTGGTGCCCAGAATGTTTTAATTTAAACAAACCTTTAGATCTAGCTTTCAGCTTACAGGAAATACAGGAAATAGGAAACAGTGAAAAAAAGCAGACAATTGGACACACAAAGCCAGCAGGGATATATGTGCACAGAGGAAAGACCATGCTAGGTCTCAAGAGAAAAGGTGGCCATTTATAAGCCAAGGAGAGCATCCTCAGGAGAAATAAAACCTGCCAACACCTTGATCTTGGACTTCTAGACTCCAGAACTGCGAGAAAATAAATTTCGGTTGTTTAAGCCACCAAGTCTGTTGTATTTTGCTATGGCAGCTCTAGTAAATTAATACATTTTAGGTACAGAGGCAAAATTTTAACATGGGCTGGGTTTTTTGATATTAAGAAATTGTTAATTTAGATGTAATAATGTAAGAATGTGATTATGGTTATATAATAAAATGTTATTTTTGAGAAATGTGTTTCAATATTTAGGGGCAAAATAAATCAATTTCTAATTTAGATGGTTATGTGGATACTGAGTAAACTATTGTAAGAGTTGTCTAAGTGGTCTTCCTGACTCCAGCCTTACTTCCTACCTTCTACAAACCTAGGCCAAAATAATCTCTCTAAAACAAAAATCTGATGCCATACTATTCTTAGGACAGAGCCCAAAGTTCTTAAACGATCTCTAAGGCCCAGCATTATCCGGCCCATGCTTATCTTTACAGCCTCACTTGTGATCACCTGCTGTCCAATCCATACTGAGCTTCTCTTTCTTTCTTCAAATCTGCTATGTTCTTCTCCACCTTGGGGCCTTCATATCTACTCACACCCTCCAGCACTCCCACATTAATTTCCCTGGCCAACAACTCCTAGTTCTCAGCTTAGACATCATCTCACTTCTGAATAAGGTATCTCTCCTCTGAGCTACCACTGCAGCTCACATGGCCCGAACACTGTACTTATCACAGAGCACTGTACTCACCTACACCCCCATTAAACTATTAACTCCATGAGGGCCAGGTCTCTACTGTTCACTTAGTGCCTAGTGCATCAAAGGCCTTGATGGAATATGTTAACTCTTTCAGCAATGACTACGAAATTGATCTTCACCCTCATCTGACTCATCTTCAGTTGGATCCCAAATTTCATACTATATTTTTCAAACCAAAACACCATGGCATCTTATTCTGTAGGAAGATTATTTCTCCTTTAAGATACAGAAAGTTGCCGGAATTTCTTACAAATGTCATATAATTTTCACTTTACATATGACTCTTACAAAAAGTCCTAGTTTTTAAAGCAGAGTAGTTACAGCCCTATTTCCCCTTTCCCCGTTATTCCAATTTCCTTGACCTCTCAAACACTCTACTAATAAGTGTGTTATAAGTAAAGCACCTTTCCAGATACTAAAGAGGTCTAAAGATATTTCACTGCAGAAATGCCACTGTTTTTAAGACTGGTAGCTTAACAAATCATTCTTCTACCTAATGTAAACAGGAAGCATCCAATATTACCGTTTTCATGAAGCAGTAAGATTTCTAAATTACTCTTGCCAAATATTGAAGCATATTTCCTTTGAGCATCACCCAAATATTAATCCAGAAATAAAACTAGACCCAGTTAAATAATTCTAGTGGTGTGTTTTTTAAGTTAACTGAGTTAAAAACAATAGTTAGAATTAGAGAAGCAGTGTCCCAACATTTCTCAACAACATTCAACTATACCCAAATGTGTCACAATTAGAGTTGTCAGACAAAACAAAGGACAACAAGTTTAAATTTGAATTTCAGACAAACAATAATTTTTAGTGTAAGTATGTCCCAAAATTGTGTCATTTTATTTGCTAAATCTGGCAACCACAGTTATACTAAAAAAGAATTATCAGAGGTAGTAAAATCTGATTTATGCATTTCTCATTGTAAAAGTTACTTAAATTTAGAAAATTCAGAAATCAAAAAAATTTTCATAATCCTATCACACCAATACAATCAGCATTTTAGTGCATTCCTCATGTTTTTCTCATATACGTTAAGAGGTTTTATTCAACCTTCCTTAACTATATAGGCATCTTTATGCTAATACAGTCTTTGTGATTATTTTCACTTTACACAATGGTTCTAAGAATAGATGTATCATAAATTAAAGTCTCCTACTGTTGGAAATTTAAGTCACTTCCAATATGCTGCTACTGTAAATAATATGCTCTGAGTATTCTCCTGTATAGACCTGCTTTTTATATTTTCCTTTTTTTCTGTAGTTATTTCTTTAGGATAGTCTGAGAAGTGAAATTACTAAATCAAAGGTTTATCAAAAGGTTATGAATTGTCTAACAATTCAAGATATATACTGCCAAATTATAATTCACTAGCAATCTTTACATATGCCTGCCTTACTAAAATCTAACCAGTATTAAGTATTACTATTTTCAAAATATTTGAAATAGGTATAAACTTGTATTTCATTTTGGTTTAATAAGATTTTTTGAATACTGATAAGATCTAACATTCTTCTATGAGTTGCTTATACAGTAGGTTGTATTTCCTCTGCTATCAACTGTCTGCTTATTTCCTTTAACCATTCCAAAACTGTTTTTGTTCATTACAGTAATGAAGCTTCCCAAGTAAAGAATGAAAGGGCCAACTGTTTAAAATTCTAGTCATATGAGCCAAATGAAAAACTATAGTTCCTATCTACAATCCCCACTGCCTTCCATAAATTACTACAAACATTACCTTTTATATAAACTCTCATTTTATTTATATGAATATTACTTTAAGTTTTATTTCATATAAATCATAATACTCATAATTTGAAATAATTAAGAAGTTGATGTGACTCAAGTTTCCTGACAGAGTAAATGCAAGAAAGATCAATTCAACCTAATACTGGAATATGCCGAAGAAATTTATCTTAATTAATCTGATCATCAGAACAGAAACCCAGTTGCAGATCTAGTCTCTTTAATAATCCAGATACATCAGGAAACCTGATTCTGCAATCAGAGTTGACTCTCCAATGCTGTCAGTAATTGTGCAAATATAAATATGCACTACTGGTTTCTAGAGAAGACAGAATAAGAAACTAATTAAGTAGTTGAGCACAAATTCATCACCTCCATTTGAATAGAACTCAAAACTCACATCAAGCTCAGAAGGCTTTAAATGGCAGGGATTTTATAGAGATAACCTAATATAATCTCTTTCCTCTTCCATTCCCCCATCCATTTTGCAGAGGAAGAAACCAAAGGATAATAAAGTGAAATAATTTTCAAGAAAGACTTAAAGCTAGTTAGGGGCAATAATTTCTGCTTCATTCTGTAATCAACAAAATTTGAGTGTTTTATTTGAAACTCTAGAGGTAAAAGAGTTAAGTCCTTGCTCTCAAGGAGCTTACATGTTACTGGAGAATGGGAAGAAAAAAAGAAGGAAGGGAAATAGGGAGGGGGGGATGGGGGAGTTAGCAATGGGGCAGAGTAAGCCTAGAGGATCAAGGGACCACTTCAGATTGGGCGGCTTGGGATAGGATAGATTCAGAGAAAATGAAAAGAGCTGAGATAACAGGAAGTCAGCAACAGGAAAATCTAAGGAGAGAGCACTCTGATTAGAGATTCTCTTATACCCAAGTATTAGTCAAGCTATAGTTTTTATTCTTGTTTAAAAGATATTACAAACAAATTTAATAATAAATATGGCATTAGATTTTTTTTTCAAGTGGTACACAAATTAAGATAAAATACTGTCATAGGAAAATATCTAAATCATGATGATTTAATCTACTTTGGAATGATACACAGAATAATTAACCAACTTTTCAATTATCACATTGGAAGGTATCAAAGTAAAGACACTTTATTGAGCTTAGAGACTAAGTTTGTTTCAGTCAATAATACTGCTGTTTTTAAAAGTTATTTTTAATATATGTATATATTACTTTCCCCACTACAGTCAAGTTCCTGAAAGACATGGTTTATGCCTTATACTTCTTTACATTCCTCCACAGCACCTAAATGGTGCCTTGCAAACAGTAGACTTGTACTGAAAGAAGCAGTCCTACCAGCAGAAGCAGCAGTATAGATCACAATAGTCTGTGGCATTAAAGGGGAAGGCAAAGGGGGAAAAAAGTATGTCACTCCTAGAAATGTCTTAACACATTATCACAAAACAATTTAACAGTCCATAGCCTTGAATAAATTGGACTCAGCTCAATGAAAACAAAATCATTCTCTAATCAAGTACTATGTAGTTTAGTATTGTAAGCATTTTAATAACTAAAAACAAAAAAAATACCACCCATCTGGCTTATCAAGTTTTAAGGCAGACTGTAGATGTTATGCCACATCTGATCCAGTCTGGTTCTACCTATAAGCCTCCACATAAAGTCACAGGCCCTCCCTGTCCATGTCTTCCATTTGAGGTCAAGAGCATTGGTTCTCTGCCATCATTCCCCAGGTCATCCAGTTCTCCCCCACCCTATTTCTTGGTTTGCTGGTGTGAATTAAAGTCACTAATTAAAAAAGAAATACTGAGGATCCTGGCTTCGTAATAGGGCTGAGAATACCAACCATGTCTGGAGCACCTTTTATGGACCACGCACTCATTTCTTAAATTTCATAGTTATGAGGTACTATTACTTTCATTTTACAGACATATATAAACCGAGAAGTAAGATTACTTACCTAAAGTAACATAGCTAGTAAGTCTGTCAGATTCAGGGTTCTTCCTCCTCAGGAAACAGATCAATAATAATCCCATCCCATATAGACCAACATAAGGCATAGCCACCAACACAAGTGAACAAGATAAGAAAGCAGCAAGTCCAAGAAAAGAAACTACAGTCTTTTCTACCTACTTGAAACCATTGCCATCATAACAATTAAGGGTATGACAAGGGCTGGAGAAAGTTTTTCAGGCTGGTAATCTAATTTGCAGGACAAACAATTTGCTGCCATCTAGCTCAAAGTCTGTATTTTTATAAATTAGTTATTCATTTTAAGAGTTTTCATTTAATAAGATTATTGATAGACAGAAAGATCTAATTCAGTTTACAAATTCACTTAAAAAGTATGACTGAAAGTCCTACTAAGTGCCAGACACAACAAGAAAGGAAGGAAAAGGAGAAAACATTTATGAGAATTTATGTGCCAAAAACTATGCTATGTCTCCTCTACATATTAACTTATTCAAGATCAATAACCCTATGTTGGGAGCACTATTATTTCCACTTTACAGATAACTTCCCGATGCCACACAGAGCCAAGGTTCAAACCTAGGGCACACCAATTTCAGAGCCCTAAACAAAACAGTTTTTGCTCTTGAAAAGCCTATTGTTTAATGCAAAAACAGACAAGTTACAAGACAATGTTATTAGTATCACAGCGTAAGATGCTCTAAAAGCACACACGAGAGATTTCTAATAATCTACAGTCTCAGTAAAGGCTTTCAAGATAATGATATCTATGCTAAGACCACAATGATAAGCCATCCAGAACAGAAAGACGACCTGGTCCACACTCCCTAAAAATAGCTGGTACCCAAATGGTCAAGAACCCTAACTCTGGTATCTTTTATAAGCAAATAATTTCTCTCTAATGTTATATAGCAAATACTGTGCTGAACTATGTCTAGTATTGCATGAAATCTGCAGGTCTGTGTGTGTCATAAAAAGAAAATTAAATCTAAGGTTATTCAAAGCCCTTTGGAAATCAATCATTCTGGATAAACAATTTGATAACTAAGTGTTTACTCTCTGATTTTCATATTATTTCATATAAAAAAATTTCTAATATACTTTAGTGCCTTCATAAATGTACTGTACAGACAATATACTTAATATATTTAACTTTTCTTGGTAAGAAAGAACATGCCAACCTTCGTTGTTATGCTAATAAATACAATTGATACCCTAAAGCTAATTAGATTGTGCAAAGCTGTTTTCCTTATACTCTCTATGGTGTTTAGATTTGGCACTTTTTTCCTATTCCTTCACTACTATCATGCCACTGTCCTGTTATCAGTATGTATGACAGCATCTCGCCACTTCTAGATTATTCTCCCTTCTAATCTGCCACCTTAGAAACCATAAGCATCATATATAAAATAAAAATATATAAAAGTTCTCAATGGGAGCTAAAAGGCTTTATTTATATGAAATTACTTATAAAACTGACATTGACATTGGGGTTTTTGCAATGTTTCAGAGAGATGAGGAGCTCCCACTCAGTCTACACAAGTAAAGAATTACAATTCCAAATTTTCATATTTCTATCTAAAATGCCTGTCTTGCTGTCTCTAAACTCAATTTAGATATTCCAGGCAGCTGTATCTAAAACTCCACACCAGGATGCAAAACCCTCTGAAGCTTTCCTGTACAATACATTCTATACTGCCCCATCCTTGCTATACTCCACTGCTTTTATGTTTCTCCAATATGACTGTTGGCTAATTAACGGTCTCTTATCTCGGCTTCTATCACACCGAACCCATACTCTGCCATGCAAATGCCTATTAAATAAAACAGTGTCAGAGAATGAAACCAACTGTATAAAGAGCCATAAAGCTATAATACTCCATACAATAAAAATGACCTTTCATACCCATAGTGATATTAACTTTCACCTGAAAATACACACTCAGGAAATCTAAATTTAAGACAAACTCATAAGAAAAGCATGAAGTACAAACATGTGACAACCTATTATTACGCAGTTTTACCCACCACATCCTCAAAAATATCTTTTTCTATTGTGGGGGAAAAAGCAAAAATACATAACTATACCTTTCCCACATTTGTACAAATTACGTCCAAAAAAACTGACATTTAATGAATGGTACCTGTCGATAATCCCAGCTAAAATTAAAATGCTATTTTGGGTCTATCTAGCTATTCTAAGGTATTAGAATAGAAGAAAAGTCACCCATTACAAAGACTCATAGATTTTTAATGTTGGAAGGATCTTCGAGGTCACCTAATGTTATTTACATAAGCTCCTCATTGTAGAAATAATTCAGGTCGCTAGGAATCACCCAACCCACTTTTACCTAATACACCATGACCTTTGTGCCTTCCTTTGCCGTTCACTCACTGATCCTCTGGACACATACAAAATATGTCATCTACTCTGCAGAGAGTAGCCTTTCAAATATTCATTTGTTTGACTTATTTTATACCAATAGTGATTACAAAGTAATATATGTGCTTATCTAGTTCAAAGATTTCTTTGGTTTCTCAAAAACTATCCAGTAAAATGAAAGCACCAGGCACATTTTTAGGTGTTATTTTGTAAACCTTACCTTTTTTATCCTCATAACCACCCTATGAAACAAGCAAGGCAAGAATCAAAATCCCCATGTAAAGAGCCATCAATATAGAGTAGTACTTGAGAGTCACTATAGGCAGATTTAGAAGCAAAAGAGAACTGTTTCTTAAGAGCTCTGTGATATTAAGCAAGTGACTAAACTTCTCTAAACCTATTTCCTCATGTGTAAACTGGAAATATTACAATAGCTCCTACCTCATACAGTTATTGTGAAGATTAACTAGATAACGCACATTATCTTATAACTAATCCATATACATACTCAATAAATGTTAGTTCATAATTATTATTATGCAAAAAAAAAAATTGTGGCACATCCCTGATTCTCTCTGAATCTCTTAACAGCACTACAATCAAAAAGTAAGGTCCTCTGTTCTACCTACATTGTCTTCCACAAAACCAAACATGTTTTTAGTTACTTGCAACTTAATGACTATTTTTCTTCACAAACACGCATCCTCCATCACCCCTTGGCCAATCAAAATTTATAAGATCTACTATTGTCATTCTCTCCCAAATGAAATTCTCAAAAGTACAAAATTGCTGAAGTGGTTCTTTAGAAAAGTGAATTCTCAGTGGAACATAAAAGTTCCACTATGATTCGCATATAAACATACACAGATTTCAAAGCAAAATGGGAAGTATCACATTAATTGCTAAACAGGCTTTCCTAACCTACTATTATTACATTATCTTTTAAAACTATCTGATATCTTCAAATGGTAGAGATTGCTATTTTATTGTTTGTGAAACCAAGTGCAACAGGAGAAACCTGTTTCATCTAGTGACAATGTTGACAAGAAATATAAAATGCAGGCCAAAATTTAAAAAGACAAAAACAAAAATAAAAACCTAGAGGCCAAGACTCATTAGTGAAAAATTAAGCTGCATAACTCTCGCATAAAAGTTTTATAGGTTCACTGGTACTGGCAAATAGGTGGTCCTAGGATTTGAATAAGAACACCTAATTTCAGTTTCCCATTAACTACCAGGAACTTTGGGTTAGAGTTAAACTATTCTAAACTATTGAGGGGGGAAATGGATGGAAGAAAGAAGACATCAACTGAATTACAATTCAGTACCAACTTCATAGGCAATAAGACATCTTTGTAACACAAGACTAGGACAAGGCAAATCAAAACATCAGTCCAAACATGGACACTAACAGCAGGACAAATACGAGGCAAAGATTTAAAATGAAACAATACGGTTCGAGACAAAAGAGGTTTGTGGAACTAAAACAATGAATGAGATATGATGGCAAATAGCTGCTGAAATAACAATATGACTGGAAAGTAACCTAAGAAACCATACTGTTGCCATACTGTATATGTAAAGGCTCCCTTTAATGGTTGACTTTTCACTACAGTATAATCTATTCCAACTGTCATATCAAGATAAATTTACTGTGGAGAAACAAACTACGTATTCAAGGAAATACCTAATTACCACTCTAACAATCATTTGCACTTACATAATGCTCTTAGCAGAGGGCCTCAAAATGACGAATACATCTTGAAGCAAGGAATAAATACGTGGTTTATCAAAACTAGTGTTATGTGTCTCTTAAACCTTAAAAACTGAAAACCACAGGTTTGTATTTTTTCTCAAAATAGTGTTTGTTATTTGCATCCTTTGTAGTGAAAGTCTGATTTTAAAGTCCTGCAATTTGGATTACTGCTAGTAATGAGGGCAGAATATTTAATGAGGGATAGGGGAGAGAGTGAGAAATCCTTCACTGGTACATGAATGAATTCTACACTTGCCTTTTAAAATGTGCACCTTTCTTGGAAGTTTGGCATACAAAAAATCCCTCTGGGTTTGCATTACTTTCATATTTGTGACTATTTAACATGACAGTCTTCATCTGCCAGGTAGACTGTATTTTCACCACAAATTCCAACAACTAATGGGTGGGGTGTCGGTGTCTGTGTGTGTATACACATATAAATATACACATCTATGTATATATGTGTATCTTTAGAAAATGTTTGCATAGTTTAAGTTAAGGACATCAACATCACATTTTGTACCACATACAAAAAAAAAAAAAAAATGATAGAAAATGTGGAAGGATTCTAATGAACTCAATTTGTAAAGTCTAACACATCTGCCCCCCAGTCCCCCCCCCCAAAACACACACACACAAAAAAAACAACAACACTGTGCTGACATGATTAGCTAGTCCATTCAACTGGTGGGAGGTATCAGCCAAGCTGCATCTGAACTTTTATCATGCTACTTGGGGTGTGCTCTCTTGTGGAGCAGTTCAGATGAAACTGCTGAAACCTCCTAAAATGACAGATAATATATACACTTTACATACCAGAAGCTTAAATAAATGAGGAACACAGCATGGTCAAGACACAATTCATACTTATGGAACCAAAGCTCATCCTGAAGATTCTTTATCAACCACCCAGAAGTCACCTAGGTGGTTTTTTTTTTTTACCAACCAAGTAGCTACTTACTATAGCAACTCCATTACAAGATTACCAAAATTTTCCACACACTTCCAACAGTCTCTGTATGTGTTGTTACCTGGGCAACAGTCTAAAAGGGCCTTTACCTTTATAGAACTAGTGGGTCAAAGAGAAGGAAAGCTTCTTCAAATTGACTGTGCATCATTTTAATTAGAAGCAGTAAGTGTGAAATCATCAGCAGACAGAAAATCTTGAGAACTGCCACCAGTGCTTCAATTTGATTAACAGACACAACTTACTGCCATTTATCTTCATTTCTAAGCGCCTAATTCCACTGTAGAACAAGGCAAGCTCCATCCAAGACTTCAAAACATCCTGTCATACAGGCTGTCACACACATAAATGATAAAATCCAAAGAACTTCTTTGAGGAAAAAAACCTATCAATCCCTCCCAGTTAGCTGTGGTGTGAAATACTCTGCCTTGTTGCCCTAAATTCTGAAAGCTAGTCAGCTCAGCTGTGGATCTATATAAACTGCCTTTCGGTCCGAACGAGACCTGCCTCCAAAAATTAAGACCCAGTCATTTAGAAATCACGTTTTGGAGGGCACTTTGAAAAGACTTTCAAAACGGCTTCCTGCTCTGCTATAGCCAATTTGATGCTGTCTATTTTGGGAAAACAAAAAATAATGGTATCTCCTTACAAAGAAAATATTTTTCCCTTTGCAACAATTTTAGGACTGGTAAACTTAAGGTTGTTTCCCTAACACATACTTTTCCCTTCCGCTTTTACTCAAAGGATAGATACCTAAGTGCTTTCTTCTTAGGAGCACAACATATAAAGTTTATAGAATGTTAAGAAGTACTGGGTGACTCCAGAAACAAAAATGAAAGATAAACTGAAAAGCAGGAAGGAATACTGGCATTCAAGGCTCTTCACCATCTGGGGCTGACTTTTTCTTGCCTAGCTCTTTCCCACTATGCCTTTGATGACCCTGGCCCAGAAAGGCCTTTCTCTCTATACTATTTGTCTTATTTCAACATGTCCAAATCTCACCCATTCTTCAAAGCATGGCCCAGCCGGTGTGGCTCAGAGGATGAGCATCAACCTATGAGATCCAGGATGTCACTGTTAGATTCCCAGTCAGGACACATGCCCGGGTTGCAGGCTCGATTCCCAGTGGGGGGCAAGTAGGAGGCAGCCGATCAATGATTCTTTCATTATTGATGTTTCTATCTCTCTCTCTCCCCCCTCCCTTCCTCTCTCTAAAATCAATAGACATATTTTTTTAAAGTCACCTTTTCCCTTGTCCTTCAACTAAAAGCAATCTCTCACTCCTCTCCCTAAACTCTTGTAGTACCTTATCTATAGCTCTGTATCACACATTACTTTCTGCCTTACATTATCTTTGCTTCCATATTTAATCCCCCACATGAACACAAAGGCCTCAAGGTCAAGGTTCATGCCTTATGCATCTGATTTCAAAGTGCTTAACACAATGTCTTGTACACATGAGGCCCTCCAACTGAACTACATGAACAGCTTGGGTTAAGAGAGGAGAGAAGTCTACTAGAAACAACTCCAAGTTAGAAGTCCAGAGAACTGGCTTTGCTAATAACTAGCTATACAACCTTCAACTTCAGTCTTTTAGTATGTATGTCTGCAAAGTGAAGAGGTGGACTAAACCACTATAAGCTTTTACATCAGCTGGCTGTAAAACCAATTTGGAGGTCAAAACACAGCTTTTTTTTTAATTAAATAGAAAATATCAAAGTGTGTTGTAGGCAGTGGAGTGCTATAAATGTTTAACAATGGCTATCCAGAGTGGGGAAAGCCCTGAACTGTACCATTTGCTTATTCCCCTGGTGTAAATACTGCCACCACAGCCAATTTCAAGCTACCAACATGATGTCACTGAACATGGAGCTAACTGGGAAGAGAAATGAATAATTGTCTTGCACTCCAGTACAATGAGCCTTACCTGGGGGTATAGCTCAGGAGTAGAGCATTAGACTATACAGTATAAGCCAGCTCTAGCAAGGTCCTAAAAAGATTAGTATTGTTTTGCCAAATTTTTCTTTCAACTTCACGTGCAAGTGTTGAATTGGGGTATATGCACTTCTTACTGTATGTAAGTCACAGTCAAAACAATTTAATATTCAGCTAAACAATCACCTACTCTCTTCCATGTGTACCACACAAAGCAACAAATCTTACTCTTGGTGACATATGCAGTCTCTTCACCACAGTTTGTATTTCTCTGCAAAAATGAGAGTAACGGGTATGCCTGTTGATATCACCAGAGGCAAATTACAAGGAGTGGAAATTTGGTTTAGGAAGTATCAGCAAAGGACCAAGGTTCTCAGCTTTTGTTCAGCCCCACACATCTGAGGGACACAACATACTCCCACAAGTAGCAAAGCCTCATTTAGGGGAGGGTTGGGGGGAAAGGAAGAAAGAAAATCTATAGTATGAAAACAAAAATCTAAGAATAGTGATATTTGTGCCAAGTCTCCACCTCTCTGAGAACCTGGGTACAAAGAATACCAGTATTGTAAAAAAGTAAGTTTCCATACCTGACATTTCCCAGTCAAATTCCCCAGCATAAGCTTGCATCCCTCAATGAGACCTCCATCACTGAGAATTCCCTACAGGAATTAAGTCTTTGGTATGAATTAGAGACATGCAGTACTTATTGAATTTAGAATAGGCAAGGGAAAAATACCACAGCAAACAGTTGTTAGACTTCATATTCTGGGAAAATCAGGCTATTATTCAGAATAATACTTTCTTATTTTCTTACTTCTTATTTAAGCTTACTAAACTGGGCAAAGAGAGGGGAAGTTTCTTGAATATATTTTTGGCTCTACTATGTCTATCACAACAACACAATCTATAACCAGATTTTTCATGAGTGTTTATAAAGAATTATGTTTTCTATTTTTAAGACTATTTAGAAAACAAAAAGGCTCCAAATTTCAAAGATAGGCTCAGAATTCAAATCTTAGCCCAAATCTAACTCCAAATCAACTGAATATATGCCTAGAAGTTTCCCAGGAAAAATCCCCCAAAATTACACAAAAAAATCCCTCCAAAATGTCAAAAAGGAGTCAGCATAAGCACAAACTTGCTTTACTCACACAATGATGGCATCCTATCTGCTGAATGAGTACAATATGTAAAGTAAATGAAGTATGAAAAGGAGAATGTTAAGATAAAAGTTCTGCTTACTTCCATTAACTCTTCCTCATTAGGGTCCACTGACCCTAAAGTGAAAACTACTCCCCAATCTGAAAAGCCAAGAGTCAAATCAAGCCTCCATGCTCAGAATATTAACCCTCTCCTTATATACTGAGTATGTTTTACCATAACTCAGGCTCGAGTCCATTATTACCAGGGGCTGAAATAGCCTTGTGTTGCTGGTCATCCTCAGATCCAGTGGCTGACATATTTTTTTGTTGTGTCTTTTTTTTTTTTTTTTTTTTTTAATGTGTGGGGTTTTTTCATTGATTTCAGAGAGACAAAGAAAGAGATAGAAACATCAGTGATGAGAGAGAGTCACTGATGGGCTGCCTTGTCTACACCCCCTACCTGGGATGGAGCAGCAACTAAGGCATAAGTCCCGACAGGAATTGAACCATGACCTCCTGGTTCATAGGTTGATGCTCAACCACTGAGCAGGCCTGCAGGGCTATGTCTTTATTGATTTCAGAGACAGGAAGGGAGAAGGTGAGATATACAAACATCAATGATGAGCCTCCTGCATGCCCCCTACTGGAGATCAAGCCTGCAACCTAGGCATGTGCTCTGACCCAGAATCAAACCTCGATCTCCTAGACTCCTGGATCATAGGTCAATACTCAACCACTGAGCCACACAGCTGGGCATGACCTATTTATATAAGGAATGAGCTATATACATGTAGCAACTCATTAAAATTTGTGGGACATGGCAAAAAACTCTGGGCCTGGGAATCCCATAGGGTATAGAATCTACCTCATTCTCCAAACACCCTCTATTCAGCCATAACCATCCCCACACCACTTCAAGACAATGCAGACAGGAATGCAGACCCTCAACACAAGAAATGCTACTACTCTCTTCAAAGTTAATCTCTAGAAGCCTGGCTATCTCCCACTCATAGTATTTTTATTTGGAACAACAGAATTCCTTCTTTTGACTACTCCAAAAGAATGAATAAAAAGATTTTCAGCTTTAATGCTGTATCATCTGAGTTCAAATAAATATACAAGAATTAAACAAATTCAGTATGAGTTAAGGGAGAAAACAATTTTTAACTACAAGTTTTTAGATGTCACAAATTTAGAATCAGTGAGCTGATAAACATGAAAGTTCCTGCTTTATATGCCTAATAAAAGTTTGTCAAATAAAAAACATCAAAATAATTATTAGAGTGAAAAGAAAATGATATGAATCATGAAACAAGTAGCAAAGGAATAAAAATTCTCAGACTTGCCAGGCCGAAGTGGCTCAGCGGTTGAGCAATCGACCTATGATCCAGAAGATCGCAGTTCAATTCCCGGTCAGGGCACATGCCCAGGTTGCAGGCTTGATCCCCAGTGAGGGGCATGAAGGAGGCAGCCGATCAATGACGACTCTTATCATTGATGTTTCTAACTCTTTCTCTCCTTTCCTCTCTCTGAAATCAATAAAGACATATTTTTTTAAAAAATTCTCAGACTATCACAACTATAATATATAAAAGTTGGCATCAAATAACTCAGGACTCAGGCTCCAAAAAAACTTCATACATTTATAGTCACATCTTTTTCAGTTGGTTGGTATATTCACTACATGTCCCATACTAACTGTTTCCAGCTTTCTAGAATACAGAGTACGCTATATAATATATTCACTAATAACCACTGTTTAACGGCATCCAATTCTCCCCAGATGACTTATTAATACATAATATAAGAGCACATTGTGAACCAATTTAACACAGACACCAGTCTAACTCAGACTCTCAACTGATTCCCGAAGCAGGTGAGCATTTAATACAATTTTATGATAATATATACATGAAATTCACTTTGTCTTTCCCCTGTGCAATTTCATCATCAGTTTCATATGGGACTCTGCATTGAGATCATGAATCACAGACCAGTTTTCCAGGGCTACTAGCTTGTGGACCAATATTTTCCATGCACAAAATCCACTCCCAATTTGACCACAAGCAAACTTCATGTTTGTATCTTCTGATGTCATAGTGTTGGATATCTACGGAAGTACAGCAGAAACCAAATATAAACGCAAGTATGAGAAAAGTCAGGTTTTCGTGAAATTGTGTTTTCAGAATTGTAACAAGCAACCTCGTACCTCCTCCCACCACGTATGTACAAGGAAATTTAAATGTATTAAACATGCAGGCCTTGAAATCAGTTTCCAAACAGTCAGCGCTGAAATCTGTCAAGCAAGCAAATGTTCTCCCTACCATTAGTGTTCCTGAGGTTGGCGGTTCCCTTCATTTTCGTGAAACCCTCAATTCTGCCACTGACCACCTAAATTGGGGTGCGTTTTCTAAGGCAAACCGACCTGATTGGTACAAAGGGCATACACAATACCAGGGCACAATGCCCTGGGGTCGGAAACCTGTCAGTCCTGTCCCCTAGCACCCGGCCACCCCCGACTGGCTGGTGGCCCCTGTCCACATGCTGACGCACTGCTGGCCAGCCCTGCACCGTTGGCGACCAGTGCAAAGTACGAGCCCGTCTCAGAAACTTTGACTCAGTCGACTATCAGGACTCAGCACCCACCACCTGGACAAGGGCTGTCACCGCCAGGCGGTCAACTTCGCACGGGGCGTTCTTTGCAGGTAGAGATCTGCCTAGGACGCAGCCCATCCCACAGGGCAAAACCACAAGCATCTATAGCGGGAGGCGAGCGAAGTGCCGGGCGGAGACAGGGAGTGCGAGGGCGAGACCCGGTCACGGACAGATGTCCGAGTGTGGGCAAGAAAATACCCTACCCAGCCGACGCGGGGCTGCTGCGGCTGCGACCCCGGCAGCCGCCACGGCGGAGACGGCGGCAATGTCAGGAGGGCACAGCCGGGCCGAGCGCCACAGTCGACACCCGCCTCCAGGTGAGGGGCGCCGCACCCCCGCCGCGAGGAGCCGCCACCCCAGAGAACCTCAGGGTCCGGGCGGCGATCGACAGTCCCGAACGCGCCCCGTGCCCTCCTCCCGCGGTCCTCTCGCACCGCGTCCCGACACGGCCCCCTCCTCGACCCTCCTCCCCCGGCTCAGCCCCGGCGCCAACACCCCCGCCCGGCCCGCCGCTCCCGGCCACCCGGCCGCCCGCCGGCCCCTGAGGAGGCCGCGGTCGCCTCACCTTCTCACGTCTCCGCGAGCAGGGCCGCAACAACTCTGCCAGGATCCCGCGTCCCAGCCGCCGCCCGCGCTCTGCGGCCGGCCGGTCCCGTTCACTCCGCGGCCGCCAGAGCCCGGGGAGGGCGGAGGGAGCGGGGCGGAGGGAGCGGAGAGGGAGGGGAGGAGGCCGCTGGCAGGAAGAGGCGAGGGAGGGGCGGGCCGAGGGGAGGCGGCGGCGCGTCGGGGGCGCGCACGTCCGGCCCCTCAGCGCGACGTGCGTGCTCCCGAGGGCGGCGTGGCGCCGCCCGGCTCGGCGGTGGTTGGGCCGCGACTAGGAGCTGAGGGCGCGTAGAACTCGGGTTGTTGGAGTGGGGACCCGGGAAGGGGCGAGAGGGGCTCAGGGCCCCCCGGAGCCGCCCGGAGGGACGCTCCCAGCAGCGGTTCTGCATGCTCAGCGAGTTCTGAGTGGGGCGCGAGTGTTTTCCTGCTCGTAAGCCTCGTTTCCATACTTTGATTAAAGCCCAGCCCTCCTCAGGGACGTCCCCTTCGTACGAACTCTTCCTGCGCCTCTTTCGCGGTGTCGTGGGCTCTGGAAACGGTCCCTTGTGGGTTGGTCACGTGGGACTCGGGGAGGCCGAAGAGGGAAATAACCTGCGGGATTGAGCAGGAAAGCGCTGAGCCCTGCTTGGTATTTAGCAGAAGTAAACGCGCCCTCCTAGGCACCTCTTCGTCCGTTGGGGTGATCAACTGGGCCGTACAAAGCAGGCGGAGATAAAATACCCAACTCTTTTCCTCTGCAGACGTTGTGCTGATTGCTCCTTGAACTGTGTGGGCTTCCTCCTTCCTGGATCTTGCAGCCAGAAGTGACCTGTGATTTTTCCCGATTGCCTTAGCACTTTGTTTCTCTGAGTTGGTGGCGCCGACAGCCAGCCTCCTCCGGGTAAATCTGTGCGCTGTTTTGTCCCTCGGGAGGATCCTCGCGAATCGGCTTCGTTCGCCGCTGTCTCCCGCAAAGCCCCAGCCCAGCGCCCACGCGCGAGCACGGGGCAGCTGCTGCAGGAGCAGGTGGATGCGACAGCGCGGCGAGGCCTGAGCGCAGGGCCTGGGACGGAGCTCCGCAGGGACTCCCGCGGCCTGCCGTTCCCGCGTCCCCTGCGCCCCCTCGCCCGCCTGGACCCAAAAGCTTCCCCGAGAAATGCGGCGCCTGTCAACGAGGCCTCTCTCTCAAGTTCTTTCTCTTTCCCCTTTTCCCTGATTTAAGTGTCTATAGGACAAACCCGGGGTGCCAGCTGGGCTGTGTTTCGCCTCCCTGAAGGGGCCCTTCTCCGAGGTCCTTTATTAGCCCCTGCACCCCAGGAATATACCTAGCTCTGGGCCTGACGCCAATGCGGGAGGTTTGATATTTCATAAAGTCAGGGTTAGAATAAATCATCCGTTGCTTCCCTGAGACAGTACCTATTAGTCAGCTAACAGGTAGGTACTGAGCACTGGTAAAGTTACACCGGGCACCAGGAGGAAGTCACAGACGAAACGCTGTAGTTTCTGCCACCTGGTGTCTTCTAACTAGAGAGAAGCTTTTGGACAGAAAAGGCAACCCTGTGGTGATTGTCTGCACTGAGTAAGAAACTTAGCCAAAAGACAAGAAAAGAAAAAATTTTAATGGTTAAGTCCAAAATAAAGACTTCCCCAAAATAAAGTGTTCAAAGTGGAACATAACTTCAAAGTCCCTATTACAGGATCAATCCATGTGCCAGCTTGTTAGAAGGAAAAGAAAAACTCTGTCCCATGGCCACATGTCACACCTCTAATCACCAGAGGTCACTCTGTAAAACTGAACTGTTCCTCACAATAGAACCTAGATAAGAGATGTCACACGAGAATCTAGATAACTGGCAAGTCACAGGAGAACCTAGATAAGAGACAGTAAAGGTGATTTGGTACAAACTCATCCTTGCCACAAGGAAAACAATTCTTAAGTGCATGCCAAAGAATTAATAACAAAACATTCTTCATACAATGTATGCTGCTCACTTCTCTCCCCACTATGGCTTCCTTTGTATTAAAAATATCCTAGCAGCCCAGGCCCATGAAAGGACTGAAGTTCTCACTTTGGGGGAAGGTGTTATAAAATATTCTAGCATGACTCATAACATGACAGAAACTGGTGGCCTAGGTCCAGATCTAACATGCAAATATATTTTGTTTGAGCAACTTCATGATGCTTCAAAAAACTTAGCCAAAGCCAAAAGTTAAAAGTCAGAAGGTTTCACATGCACTCCGGGTTTCTCTTTAAAACGTGGAAGATTTGGTAACAGTGGGCTTACATTTCACCTGGTGACAACTACAGGACCTGCACTCTCTTCCTCACAGTTTCTCCATTCCCCATTATACCACACACTATCCTGTCTCCCTCGTGTGTAGGCCTGCAACTCTTGATTTAAAATATCATGAGTTAACAAAACTCGGAACAAGTTAAACATTGAACAAGAATGGAAGAGTGTAAATTACTGTATTTAATGGGGTAAAATATTAGAATGCTTTTACAATGGGCATTACTAGTTGACTCCCCAGCACATCTTTGTACTCCTCTGAATTGTGAAGCAGCTGTCAATGTCCAAACCTGTAAAGAATTTGTGTAAGAATTTATTTGAGACAAACTTATGAGAATTTCCAGGAAGATCTCAGGTGCTCCAGAGAATAACAGTTTTGCAGTTTCTTTTGTGTGTTTGAAATTAAGGAGGGAATGTAAAGAAGGTTCCATGAAAGTGGAAGAAAGTAAGGCAGGGTTTGGATTATAAGATAGTCAAGCTTATGTGCTCTCTTGAGGGTGGTTACACCTTTGAGGGGTATTACTTCTGGCACGTCAAATTGTGTTAACCTGGATGCACAAGAACAATGGACAGGGCTTGCTTCAAAACCTGTCACTAAGAATTTATAGGCCTGGAGCATGACTACCCACCATGACCTGCCCAGTTGGGAATTTATGATCAGATCACTCTGTGAGGTTACTTTCCATAAAACCCCTTTTTTGTTCACCCAGCAAATGACTCAAATGGGAATAGGCCCAGTCCCAGATCCACATGTGGGCCCCAGTTGATGAACAAAGCGTAATCTCATGCCCTGACTCTGTGAGTGTTCACGGGTAGACACCAACACAAGTCTAAACTGGTCCAGTCATAAGGAAGGCCAGATCTTGTTTGTTGGAAGAAGAAATGTCCTTTCCCTCGTACTCTGGCTGGTGTGATGGGTGGGTGTGGGTCCTATAGTTACTGCAGCCACTTTGCTACCATGAGGGAAGCCAGCCTGAGGATAAAGCTGACACAAGATGGAAGACCTTAAACCCAGCTTGCAGCCCTCCCCTTACTCTGGATTTAGTAAGTTCCCCAAGCCAATACATTTTCTTAGCTATTTAAGAAAGTTTGCATTTGGCTTTTTATTACTTGCAACCAAAGCTAAATTTTTCATGCATGGTTACAGAATAAAAAAGCTGTAGTTACATCACCTGACTTTTCCAAGAAGTAGAAACACTTCGAATGGAATGAAAGGTAACAACCTACTTGATAAAATATTGGAGGATCCTGAAAGGAACTTGACCACCCCCCAAAAATCCTTTCCTAACTAAGTTACTTGAGAATGCATCACTACACTTTTCTCTTTTAGTTTTGAAATAAATCTTGTGTCCAATTTAAATCAACTTCTCCTGAAAAAGAGTACTTCATGACTCAAATTAGTAATCTGATACAAATGAGTTTACTAGATGGTTCTTTAGTGTTTTTTTAAGCAGTGGGAAGATTGGAAAAGAGATACTGCGAACCAGAAGAAGGAGGGAATCACAGAGGGAGCAAAGAGGGGCCTAGGGGCAAAAGGCAAAGTTTTCCATTTCATAGTCTTATGTAGGGCTGGAATTCAGAGTAATTCAGGCAAACCATACTGAGACTGATAAGAAATGAAAAGGGTACCTACCAAAAACTGTCTTTCCCATCCCTGTGGCAAGTGTCTGAAATTCATCTCACCATCAGTCTTTAGTCTGGAGCAGTGATCATGTTTAATGCATAACCAGATCACCTCGGAAGTGTATAAAAAATGCAGACCTCTATGCTCAGCCCCTAAGCGATTCAGTAACTTTAGGATGGCACCCAGGACTTGTTTTAAGTTGTTGTTACAGAAGTGTTTAAGCACATAAAAAGTAGAGAAGATAGTATGAGTCCTTGTGGGCCAATCACTCAGCTTGAGCAATTATCAACATATGGCCAATCCCCTCTTTTTCACCTGTCATGTGTATTTGAGTCTCAAGCATGCTTCCAGTTCCAGTATCCATTGGGCTTCAGCATGTCATTGGCTTCAGTTCCCTCTGATGCTCTGTTTTTGTGTTTCTCTTTTCTAGAACCTGAGGTATTCCCCTTTCTTGCTTTCGAAATACTGAAGTTGGCAGCATCTTTTTTTTTTTTTTTCCCCCAATTCTTTAGGTTATTATCCAGCACTTTTATATTTTTGGAAAGGCAGAGAGTCTTTCTTTGTCAGCCTAGTTTGCCATATTAATCTGAATTTGATTAATTTTTTTTAACAGTGTTAAAAACTGTTGAAAGGAATTCCTTTTTAACAATGTAAAGAAGTAGTTGAAAAGGAATTCTATTTTTGAACAATGTAAAGAAACTATAGAGTTAAAGAGGGAACCTGCCTCTGTGTAGATGTGGGGCAGCCATGTAAACAGAGCTCTGGCTCCCTGCTGCATTCTGTTCACCAGGCACACAAACATAGCTTTGGCAGTGACCCCAAGTTCCCTTGAAGTACTTGCCACAGGCCTAGAATTTAGACTTGGGACTAAATTCTATATAAGAAATATTCCTTAAATACATATGTTTTGCAGAAAAACAACTTCCAAAATGACAAATACTTGCATGGTAAAGCCAGGAAAATTACCACTTTTCTCTTCTGAGTCAAGGGAAATTTATGGCCTCTCCACCAATTCCCTTCCCCTCCCACCAGATATTTTTTTAGTCCCTTCTCCCTTTGCCACATAAAAAAATAAGCTGCAAATGTAAAAGAAAAAAAAAGATTTATGTCTAAGTTCTATGAGAGTCTATCTAACATAAAAGTATTAATTGAGGATTATTAAATGACAACCACTGATGCTTTAGAATGTATTAAAAGGTCCCTGCCCTGGCTGATGTGGCTCAGTTAATTGAGCAACTTCCCATGCACCAAAGGTTCATGGGTTCTGTTCCTGGTCAGGGCACATACCCAGGTTGCTGGTTGGATCCTCAGTCAACTAATCAATGATTTTTTTAAAAAAAAAGATTTCTAACACTTTCTCTAACACCTCCAATTTCAGGAGGATTCTTACCACTCTGTAATTCTTTGATTTGCTCATAATAACAGCCTCTTGTGGAAGATCTTTAGTTTATATTTACACCTATATACATCATTGCTAATAATTTCAAACTTTGTATCAAAATTTAGGTTTTAGGATTATTTTTAATAAAACATGTGTCCTGTGATTATATATTCATAATGTGTTATTTTATAAGGTAGATGGTGAGTAAACAGATGTTCGTTGTGTTATTTGCTATGCCTTTTGGTATACTTAAAATTGCATAATAATTTTTAATTGAATTCCACCATCACTTGTGCCTTACTTTGGATATATACCCCTTCAGCCTCTTTTTATAGAATACTTCACTCTTCTGTGCCCCCACAACACCTAGTACCTACTTTCTTATAGCACCTATAACAATTTTTTACATTTAAAATTTCTCATTACTATCTATCTCCACTATATTTTAGCTCTTTGAAGACAAAAAGCATGTCTTTTCTCCTAGTACCTAAACATTTAGTAAATGTTTATTGAATAAATGATAGAGTGAATACATTCACAAATTTTAGAAATTACTGAGTTGTTTCTCTTCTCAATGAAGCAGCAAACTTAAATAATATAACAACTTACTGAGTTTCCTGATAATTGATCATAAATTAGTCTTTCTTTGCTTGCAAGGGACAAAAAATGTTCTCTACAAAGAGAAGGCAAACTTTTAAAGAAAATAATATCTACAGTACAGTGATTCTTTTTCAATAATTCTAATTTATTAGTGATGTGTTTTTGACCTGGCCATTCTGTTTATTTATTTTAAAAATATATCTTTATTGATTTCAGAAAGAGGAAGGGAGAGGGAGAGAGAGAAATAGAAATATCAGTGATGAGAGAGTCATTGATCGGCTGCCTCCTGCACGCCCCCTACTGGGGATCAAGCCCACAACCTGGGCATGTGCCCTGACTGGGAATCGAACCGAGATCTGCTGGATCATAAGAGATGCTCAACAGCTGAGCCATGCCAGCTGGACTGACCTAGCCATTTTAGTAGAAGAAATATATTTAAATCTACGCCAGTGACTCCTAAATGCTTGCTTCAACATCCATTTTCTCTTTCCACCTTAGTAACAAATGTTTTCAATTAGAACTACAATTCCTGGCCTCCCTTACACCCATGCATTCTGGCAAAGAGGAGTAACAGACATTTTCTTCAAAGAGAAGGAATGGGCTCTTCTTCCTTCCGTCTTACTACCTGGAACATAGATATGATAGGTGAATCTAGCAAGCATCTTGAACCAGAATACAAGAGTGCACCGCAGGAATGGTGGAGTGATTACCTGGGAGGAGTTTAGGGCCCTGATTACTTTGTAGAACCTCCAACCCACGTGAAACGCCAACTACCAAACTTCCTTTATAGAGAATAAACTCTTGCATATTTAGTCTAACATTATTTATTATTTTTGGTTTTACTCACTATAGCTGAACCTAATTCTAACCACTGCTCTTACCCTTAAACCTTATTTTAGGGCCATACTCCTTTTAAATTCATTTATGCAATTTCAGAATAGAGAATTAAAATAGTTTTGTAATAACGTAATCTTTCAAATTGAAATTCTTTTTTTGGTTCTATCATATCTAAAGGAATAGGTGATAGAGGAGAGCTGCAGGAGAATTTCAGTTACTATTTCACCTTAATCACCATGGCTAAAAGGTATGTTTAGTCTGATCATCTTTTTACTGAAAGGAAAGTTTGAATATTCTACATTCATTTATTTCAGGATGCTACTGTAGTGATTGGTGAATGAACCTAATACAGGAGTTGCAAATTTTTTTATTTTGTAAATTTGGGCTTCCAATGGTTATTTCCTACTAAGACTTGGACTGTCAAGTTCTGAAAGGTTTCTACCGACTGTACAGTGGAAGTCTGTGTGTTCGTTACAGCGAGCTGGTGTGATTTGTGAGATAAAGTCAAAACGTAACTGTTCTCGGAAATTAATTCAGAAGGGTGAGTGTTTCCCCCTGCCACAATGATGTAAATTCCAGCAAGTTTCATGACTTTTCTGCTCACTTCTTCTTACAATCACTTTAAATCACAAAGTTCAGCCTCAGTCTGACATATAGAAAGGAAAGTCTTGGAGAAAAGGTCTGTGGTCAGCTGCCTCTCCCTTTTCTGCTAACTTCCTCCCCCACTCAGTAGCTGCTGTTTCTGGAGTCTCTGGTCGGAGTTCAGGGAGGGAATAGGGCATATGGAGCAGGAAGGTCTTGTTGGCTGGTCCTGCAGTGAGAGAGATGACTGTACTCTCTGGGACTGGCAGATGTTTAAAGCTGACTCTGTCTTGTGGGAACTTTTGTGAGTTCCTCTGAGGCTCACAGGCCAATCAAGACACAACTCATCCAACAGCTCCTGTGGCATGGGCCATGTATCCCATTCCTCTGGCTGCCACTTCTCCTGTGGCCTCAGATTTTTTAGATATCCACGCCATACAGTTCTTTTCTGTTAGAGCCCAATTAATATCTCAAGCAGTTCTCTTGGGCAGGAGTCAAAAAGATCTCTCTGGACTGGATCTTTCTTCCCTTTGTGGCCAACCTCTGGTCTGTGGAAGGCATGATACATCCTTTGTCCTGACAAACTCTGAGGGAGCTGACTGGTCCCAGTGCGACTGGGTATAGCCTCTCTAATAACAAAGAGCCTGCCAGGCCCTCTAGATTTTCCTGGCAGGGAGTCAGACATCAGCCCTTTATACCCCAACCCTCCCAACATAGTTCCCTGAATAATCCTGTAAGAATGCCCACTCCCTAGGCCAGAGGTGAAGGGGCGTGAACCCTCCCCTCCTTCACTCGAGTGAGTGTGGTCTAGGATGCACAATGCAGCTTTCTCAAAGAACACTCACCACAAACACAGCTGCACTTTCCATTTTCTGACCCTTGGAGTTTTTAAGCACTATCTAACTAGTGGACATTTGCCTGCAATTGCTGCTTGGTGGCCTGGTACCTCACTCTGGAAATCACACCTGTTGCATTGGAGTTTCTGTAGAAAGTTTCTATGCACCCTCCTCTTACACCTGTTACAGCTTCAGGATTCAGATAGCCAAGGCTTTTTGAGACATGTTTAATCAAGAGAAAATAAGCACAGTTTTCCATTATGCTTTAAAAACTAAAATCCTTATT
Organism: Miniopterus schreibersii; assembly: GCF_964146895.1. Lineage (NCBI taxonomy): Eukaryota > Metazoa > Chordata > Mammalia > Chiroptera > Miniopteridae > Miniopterus > Miniopterus schreibersii. Next base: position 16,960,067 of record NC_138119.1, on the reverse strand, counting down.
AGAACAATAAGAATGCTGATGATAATAAACACAAAGTAGCCACTCTTCTAGAATTTTATTCAGATAAAAATCTCACACTCTCTTTTTCTGTTTGGCATCTGAGCTGCATTGTGGATTAATAACATTTTTCAAAAACTGTCTAGCAAACCAATAGAAATTTTGATGAGCAGAGTTCAGAGAACTCAAACATAGGTAAGTGAACATATTTCTCTAAAGAAAATATGAAGCATATGGTCTGACATTTGATTTGGCAACAGGACAGAATATTTGAAATTGGGACTTTCCAGAAAAAGAGAGCATATGGTCACTCTAGGCATAAGGGTGTAGCTTGGGAGAAGGCTGTAAGGTGTGAGAGGAATGAGCCAAAGAAAGGATGACTGAGTGCACTGAGATTAAGCGATTGTCTAATGTCATCAACATTGACTGCAGAGCAGTTAAAAATAGAGCTAAGATATAGAAGCCAACCAAGATCCCCTGAAGAGTTTCCTGCCCACTCTCCTCTCTCTGGTGTGACTGATACTAACAGCCTCCAGCAACAGCCCAGCAGGTAGGCTTTAGAAGTGGGTGATGATGGATTTTGAGGTAATAGCAGATATGAGGGTCAGCAAGAAACAGCAAAGTAGTTGGGAGATAGGCAGCAAATACTGCAGCAGGGGCACTGACTGACTTCCTTCAAACTCTGAGCTTGTGACAAAATACCAGCATTGTAACTATTTGATTGAATAGTTTATATGTTCCTCAAAGAGAAGAGAAAACCAAAATATGTACTTTTTTCTTTTAAAAAGGGAGATATGTCTAACCCAAAGAGAAAACTGATTAGAATAATTGCATTTTAGTACTATCTGCTTGACTTCCTCCTGTACAAAGTATAATTTCCTAAATATCTATATTTAAAATGAGTATAATATTAGTATGGGGCTTCATGGGATAACCAAAAATAAATTTTTTTAATCAGAGGACTTCTTGAGAAGGGAAGAAGAGATTGGAAATCAGCTAGAAACCTATTCAGGGAGGTAGTAATTTGTAAAAACCAAATAGCTAAGTGATGATGACACAGCAAATGATGACAGTTCTTGGAGTGGGTGATAATTATTTTCAGAATTCGAGTTTGCATCTTTGCATTTTAAGGTAGAATTAAGTGGTTAATCTCATATATCCACAGTGAAGACAATGGGCACTTGATAGGAGTAGATTTTTTTTAAGTACAAAGCTAAAAACCATATTTAAATGTTTAGCCTTGCTAGTTATCCATAAAACAATGAAATATCTCTATCGAATTAATAAAGGTCAAAAACAATGATAACACTCAGTGTTGTTGACAGTAAAAGTATACAGTTTCATGGATGACTAGTGGGAAAATAAAAGGCGTAACTTTCTGGGAAGCAATCTGGCAAAATGGAAGAAAAACCTCCAAAATGTGCATAGCTTCTTCTGTAAAAATTCCACTTCTAATATTTATTTTTGGAAAATAATCATAAAAATGTCAAGGATATAATATATTTATGTATAATTATATATATACATATATATACATACATATGTATAGACATATATACATATATATATAATTTGAATAGTATTGTTCATAAACGCTGAAAATGTCTAAAAGTCCACTGAAAATGTGTTAGGATTTCTCTATTGTGAAAGTTTGACTCATTTAATATTATATCTTCTGTGCGTATACATGGAAAGAAATGTACAATACTAATAAAAAACAGGTTCTGAAATAGTAGTTATGGCGTGACCTCAAATTTTTTTAAAATCCTATAGCTATAGGCATGAATGCTTATAAAAAAAAATACAAAAATGTTAGCAGTGGAAGAACTATGGGTGCTTATTGCTATTTGTCTTCTTGTATTTTCTATTTTCATTAATAAAGATGTACTGTTTGTGTAATAACATTTTAATAGCCATTTTATGAACAGGAGTATCCTCACTGAAGGTTTTCTCTCCAAAGGACAAAAAAATCAAAGTGCTGGCATATGAGGATGTCACAAAGATGAAACTGAATGACAGGGGCATGTGTTCAGGAGGGGTGTCTAACTATCAGGAGAAACAACAGAGAGCTTTTACATGGGCTCCAAAGATGAATAGAGAGGGGAGGGGATAGGTTCCCACTTCCTCTTATTTTTTTGACTTTAAAATTCTTCATCTGGAGCCCGGCTGCGTGTGGCTCAGAGGCTTTTGAGCATCCACCTAGGATCCAGGAGATCGAGGTTCAATTCCCAGTCAAGGCACATGACGGGCTGTGGGCCCGGTCCCCAGCAGGGGGAGTGCAGGAGGCAGCCGATCAATGACTCTCTCATCATTGATGTTTCTATCTCTCTCTCTCTTTCCCTTCCTCTTTCTGAAATAGATAAAGATATATTTAAAATTCTTCATCTGGAGAACTAAGCATCCATAAATTTTAGGGGCAGGGATGGGATGGGGAAATTCGAAGGTTTTCTGTTAGCAACTTTATTTTTAAGTAATTTACAGTCTGTTACTATTTGTTTATTTCATCATCAGGGGAAAATGGTTCATGATAGTCTCAACCATCAGAAATATCTCAGAATTTCAAAAATAGTTAGAAAAATTACTATGATGCTTTTGCAGCATCTTTCAAACTACTAAAAGTTTTCACTAACATCAAATAGGGTCCATAATAACCCTATGAACAGAGTCAAACCATATGATTCATAGGGTCATTGTAAAACACAGGTTTCCAAACTGCTTACACACAAAGGTGTCCGTTTCAGCCAAGGTTCTTAGTAGCAGAAGCAATAGAGACCAACTCTCGCTGACTTAAGCAAAACCGTTTGATTAAAAGGATATTGGGTTACACTTGCATAAAATTTTTAAGGGATACTGAGTGGCTTGCAGAAATGCTGGGAGAGCTGAAAAACTAGGCCTGAACCTAAGCAGCAGAGATAAACCACCCACAGAACTGATCAGATGAGGAAGTTGGCTAGAGTAACCAACCATCTTTGTCTTTAGTTTCCAGGGATTTGGAGTTGTCTACGCTAAAACTGGGAAAATGCTGGGTAAACTGTGACGAGGTTGCTACCCTACATCTGGTGCCAGGGACATCAAGCTCTAGACAATAAACTTTACTCTCTGGCCACTTCTGCGTTTGAAACTATAGCTTGCAGTAACACCTACTGCCACTAGGAGACAGAGAGAGAAAGGCGGAAGGAGGGAGGGACAGAGGGTAGCTTGTATCCAGCCAGGAGTCAAAGGTCAAGCATAGAGGTCCCAATGAAAAGCCTAGGTTGCATGACTGGTCCCTAGCTGCAAGGGAAGCAGAGAAAGTATCTGACATCGTCCACTTCCATTGGGAGAAACACCTTTGCTTGCCACCAAGGGGTTTTGGGTTTGTTTTGTGGGTTTATTTTTTTAATCCTCACCCGAGGATATTTTTTCCAATGCTTCTCAGAGAGAGTGGAAGGGAGAGAGAGGGAGAGACGAACATTCTACAAGCACCCTGACCGGGGCCAGGGAAGAGCCTTCAATCTAGGTACATGCCCTTGGCTGGAATCGAACCTGGGACCCTTCAGTCCAAGAGCTGACGCTCTAACCACTTAGTCAAACCGGCGAGGGCACCACCAAGGTTTTTAAAGTGGTTAATTCTCTAAATACAGGGAAGCCATTCAGGTGTCCCAAATAATAACCAATTTCCACCACAGTATCCAAATTATTTTTAATTTTCTAATATAATTTATTTACAAAAACTAAGGCCACCATTTGTCTGATATATGTGATTTCTTTGATTTAAAATTAAGTTTTGAAAGTCAGGTTAACGGATGATTACTGTAATATTATCTTAATTATTTGGCCACACAATAGTTTATGCCTGTTAACTTTACAAGTGTATACTGAACATAATCCTATACTTTGCAAAAAATTTAATCCTTCTAAGTTTTGTTCATCATACAACATTGTTCTATTTCTATTATTTATCCAAGAAAAAAAAAAATTCTTTTTTGTTTTTAATGTTTCTAGAGGAGACAAGTTATACAAAGGCTACAATGTATGCCAAGAAGAAATGGGCTTTAATGGAAACCTTTTATCTAGGACAGACCTTAAGAACAGTAATGGACAATGTGTTCTACACAACTCTTTAGCATTCACTCTTTCTTATATTTATTGTGGTCAAGTAATTTGATCAAAAGATTCCAGGTCAATGCTCATGTATTTTTTTTAGGTGTTTATTTCTTTTACAGAATGAGCTAGAATAAACCCATTAAGATTTTTTGTTTTGTCTTCATATACTGAACTATAAAATGAGAATGTCTGTAATTAATCAAAGATGCAGTTTACTGATGGATGGTAAAGAACAAAACAATGGAATAAGAACTCTGGTCCTTTCATGATGTAATGAGGTCTTGGTCATGTCACTTAAATTCTGTCTCAGTTTCCTCAATCTATAAGTTATAATAATATCTACATTATCTATTTCATTATATATAAATGGGAAAGCATTTTTAAAAGTATAGAACAGTAAATGCAAAGTGTTATTGTTGAATTACATCTTCCAGTATTTAATACTAAAAACTATAGAGTGCTTCTTTTATCTAGAAACTATATCTCTGAAAATCAATTTAAAATTATAGAAACTGATAGATAAGTCCTTTTAAGTTTGTGGCTATGTTCTGTATGACAGGTTTTTAAGTGGTAGCTATTCAGTTTTTTTGCTCTTAAGGTTTCCTAGACTCCATTCTTTCAAGTTTTCTGAATTATATTTATAGTACTTGAAGTCCTGGGGATGCTTTTCTGAGGTGTTTTTTTTTTTTGCTTTTTTGGTTTTTGTGGGTTTTTTAACCTAAGTTGTCCAAGATAAGATTCCACTCAGGAGACAACCATTAATACAGCAAATAGAAAATAATACAATTGTCCTACTTAAAATAATTGCCCCTACTGGAGGTATAGAATATAAACTCCATTTACAATGAGAGGGGACAAATGAAAAAGAGGAGAATCTGTTGAAAGAGTTTTGCTTGATAAATATACCATATCTACTTTGTGAAATTACCAAGTGCCTAAGGACTAGAAAAGTGCTCACATACCCCAGTGAAGAGGCTTCTTTGTTTCCTGGATCTCTGGCCTTTAAATAGTGTCTGGATAATCTCATATTAACTCTCTGGAGCTGTGAATTTATAGACTGCTGATGTAGGACAGTCATGTGGTTAATCGAAACACCAGGAATACAAGCAGGCAGGCAAGATGCTTATTCTGGCAGTTTCATAATTTGGGCTCTTCAGTGGGGAAAAAATATCTCGAGCCCTCTCCTTTGCAAAAGTTCTCTCTATATCTCAACCTCCACTGTCCAAACCTAGATAGAATTCCTTTCTATTTTTAATCCCCTTTCAACACAGTGAAAGCTGAATTGACACACCAGTTTTTGTCTTTTATCCATCAACACTTGAGTTGAAAACAAACTACACTGCCTGTTAATCTCAAGTGGGATAAACCCTTCTGACTCCTTTCTCACACCTTCTCTGAGTGTTTTTATCACAAAATTTGATTTAGGGCAAATGATCTGATTTAGAAGAGGTGGTGCTGCCTGTTTTTCTGGGTGACTTTGAGCAATCTCTCAAGTTCCTTTCCTAGAGAATGTAATACCCTTAGTAAAGAACTGTGTTATCTGTCTTGCCCATGATAATTACTCAAAAAAAACCCTCTTGTTGGTTGGTTTTTGATTGAGAGGCAGAACTTAGATTCATAGTACTGAACAAAACAGATCTTATTTGGAAAGTTAAATATTCAACTCAGGATTGTTTATACGTTAATTAAGATATAAAGAAATTTGACTTCGTTCCTGATGAACAAATAAACATGCAAAATCCTACACATTAATACAAGTAAAATGTAGATGATCCCACACTATGTCCTGAAGGAGCTATAAAGATGTATAAGAAATAATCCGGGATCACAAGGGTTTTACTGGCTAGTAATGACTTATTACAACTTCTGACACATTTTAAAAGAGTCAATTTAAAAAAAATTGCAAGTCTTCGCCATGTACAAGGCATGGTAAAAAATAATTATTATTATTATTGCAGTGCCCTAAATAATGCCTCTAAAAATATTGAAATTATTAAATTTTTTCCTCATTTTAAAAAAATCAATACATTTTTTATGATATATTAAAAGACAACTACTTTCAAGTGTAAAGGATTTCCTTTGCATGTACTTCATATGTTACTCTAAATAACATGTTTGTGTTGCAGCATCATGTTCTTTTAGTTGTAGGCACTCTCCATTCTTTCCTTTCCCTACCGCAACAAAACACATAGCATACACAATCAGCTCCCATTCCTCATCATCACAGTCCAGTGGTTAAATAAATATGCAGTGTTTCTATTATTATGAGTATACATGCTTTCAGAACAGACTGACATACTCAGTTATGTGCCCTGGGAAATCCCACTGTCAGAGGCTGGAAGGAATGAGAACAGGCCGATGTAATCACAATAAAAATCAATGAGGCATTTCCAGTTTTAAATGGTATTTTGGCTAGTAGCCCTTGACTCGGCCTCTCCCAAATGCTGCCTAAAAAACATAAAAAGACAAAGAAAAATGACAAAAATCACATCAATGCAGAGCATAAAGAATGACAGGCTAGCCCAGCCGGTGTGGCTCAGTGGTTGAGCATCTACCCATGAACCAGAGGTCATGGTTCGTTCGATTCCCAGTCAGGGCACATGCCCAGGTTGCAGGCTCAACCCCCAGTAGAGGGCACGCAGGAGGCAGCTGATCAATGACTCTCTCATCATTGATGTTTCTATCTCTCTTTCCCTTCCTCTCTCTGAAATCAATAAAAACATACTATTAAAAAAAAGACAGGCTACTTACTGCCAAAAGGAATTATCTCAATTTATGAAGCTAATGGAGTTGGATTTAGAGAAACAATGGTGGTCTATGCATACTGTGTTTCATGATACAGTGCAGGTCCTCCCTTCTGTATGGTAGGAAATCTGAGCATCCCTCCCCACTGTATGGACCCTGGCTTGCTGACTCAGACAGCCAGGGTCCATAGAGAGCAGCTAACTGAGCAACTGGCCCTCCTTCACCTCCAAAATCCACAATCTTACTTTTTGGTTATAGTACTGTTAGAGGCTATCATCTTTCTGTGTGTGTCTAGAGACTGCAACTTCCAAAATTCCGTGGGGAGGGAAACACAGGTAGTGGTCCACTGTGCCTGGCAGATCTGTCCCTGTAACAGCCTACAGGCCGAGTGCTGGTCATAGCGCTTGCTGAACTACAGCAGACTGTGAGTTCCATTGGTTTGGTTTGTGAGGGAATCAGTGAGTTCCTGGTCCTCAGGCAGTGACATCAGGACCACAGTGTCTTATAGCAGTAGAGCAAAGCCATATCAGTCTGGCCTCTAGTTGGAGATTTGAGAGGGGGAGCTGAGGAGATCTCTATGTCCTGCCTGGGTATACGATGGGTATACTGAATGTAGATGAAAAAATAAGCTGTCCAAACTGACTGAAGGCCTTCATTCCCTCCACATCTGGCAATATAAAAAGCTATCCATGTTTGTGTGTTTTATTTACTTAAACCATGTACATGCAGTAATGTGATAAAAATTTTAATTGAATTAACAAAACCAACAAACTGACGATTTTTCTTTTGTTAAAATAAAGCCCTGTTTGTTCCTATCTTCTTCCAGTTCTGCATTTTCCAAGTTCCTCATTCTCTGTGCTCCAGGGCCCTCACGTTTTATTTAATGGAGATTATTTACCACCTTCACAAGGAATATGGAAGAACTAATAAAAAATGATTGCTAAGTATAAAGAGGCCTGAAAAGATGGGAATCTAGGGCAAGTCTGTTGGCTGAAAATTGTTAGAACAAGAGATATGAATAAGAGTTAAAGAATGTGGGGATTTTTTTCAGAAATTTTCTTCCTGGAGATAGATTTTTTATTTTTCTTAAGCAAATCCATCCTAAAAGGCTGTGAAGAATAGCAGCAACCAGAGTGGTCCTCCAATGCATTCACTTAGCCAGTGAATTCAATATTCAAGACAAAACCTGCCTAAGCTCAAGGATAACACAAATTAATAAAATAATAAAAGCTAACCATAACTGAGCAGTTGCTAGGTGATGAGCATTGTGCTGAGCCCTTTATTTGCATCCCATCATTTGAATACTCACAATGTTCCTATGAGTTACATTGACTATTTCCTAATTCTGCATATGGGAAAACCTTTTAAGGGATAAGTCATTTGTTTAAGGAAGTGGCAGTCTGAATTTAAACTCAGATCTGTCTTACCCAAAAGCCCAAACTCTTGTCAACTTCCAGGGTATTTTAAGCAAAACCAAAAATGACAAGGTGGAGTGGGCTTGAGGGAAGATCAGAAACCCCTCTGGCTGCCAAGTCTCAAGGCAGGAGTATAGGAGTGGAAGAGAAAATTACTGTGGACCAATTGAAACTACAAAAGAGTGATACTTTTTTCTTTTAATATATCTTCATTGATTTCAGAGAGAGGAAAGGAGAAGGAGAGAGATAGAAACATCAATGATGAGAGAGTCATTGATTGAGCCTGCAACCTGGGCATGTGCCCTGACTGGGAATCGAACCCCGATCACCTGGATCCTAGGTCGATGCTCAACCGCTGAGCCACACCCGGCCGGGCAACAGTGATACTTCTTTATAAAAGAATGCCACAGTCAACTGTCACATGAACACTGCTAGAATACAGCAGAGTACATGGAAAATAATTCTCCAAATGTTTATTGAGTGACCTCTGAGATGGTCACCGAGCTAGGTACTGGCAGTATACATTTTTTCATGTATGTTATATACAGGGTGGGATAAAAGTAGGTTTATAATTGTTTTATGGAAAATACAATAATTAACACATGACAATACAAGAGTAAGCTCTGTGTTTCATATACTCACAACTGTAAACCTACTTTTGCTCCACCCTATACTCAGAAATTAAGAATATGTTAAAGAATCACTACAAAACTGAAGGCCCCTTGCTATCCTGAGAACGTCAATAATCAGTTTTTTAGAAGAAATTAACTGTAATACTATGGCATTTTCAGTAGAGGGCACTAGGCCATCAAGATGATTTTGAACTTCAAGTTATAATAGTTAATAGGAGCATCTTTCAGAACTACATAGTCACAATTTTCAAAAAAATATCAAGTGTTCCAAAACTGAAACAAGCCAAAAACAATAACAACAAAAAAGGTTTGATATATGAATTACTAGGGAAATCACTAGGGTCAATATTCTAGATGCTTTTACAATTACAGATTTTTTGTGTCATTCTATTTATAAAATAATTTTCATTACTTATTTGCAATTCTCTATTAGGGTCACCAGGAAATGCCAGTTGGGCACCTAACACTTATGAAAGAGATGGCTTAGGGTAGGAGAATAAGCCTTGGACCAAAAGTCAAAAGGCTAGAATTTTAGAGAGAACCTCCCCCTGCCCCCCATCCATTGCCTTTGCTAATTCTGTGGCCTGGGGGCAAATTATTTAATCTCAGTTTCCATACCTCTGAAGTAGTATAATTTGTCCCTTGCTTATGAATGTGAAAATGTGTTGCAAGTATTATAAATATGTAAGGTATTATTAAACCATAAAAAGTCAAACTGTTAGGAAAAGAAAAAGCACAGTTTATACATGGTTTTCTCTAAAGCTGAGATGACATCCCAGGTCCAGAGCTTCACCTCAGTAGAGTGTAGGGTTGCTGTTAATCACATGGCATCTTATGAGCTGCACATCAGTGATACTTCTTTATCTGTGGCCTGTTATTACAGTGAAGACATGGGAAGGCCTCCCTTTGACTGACTCTTCCAAGACCATGCTGAGATGAAGAGGGAACAGGCAAAGCAGTTCCTAAGACATCTGTGGGGGTGGAATCTGCCTTCCCACAATGCAGAGGCCCGGGAAGCTGGCCTAACAAGTTAACCGAGCTCCTGCTAGACCTGAAGACCGTGGCTTCTGCCAACAGTGAAACTGACCCCTTATGCTTCATGGAAAAGTAGCTGGATAAACAGAAGAGGAGCACAGGCTGTCTGGAACATAAGCTTGTATATCATAAGGGATTAAAAAAGCAAGCCCAGCAGGAAGACACATGTAAAAAGCCTGCTGAAGTGTCACGTAAGGAGACCTAACATCTGAAGGCAACAGAGCAAGTCTTCCCATTGTAGTAGGTCCCCAAATCAGCTCCTTAAGAATCTTAAGGTTCTCCATTTGACAGAAGACTGCTTTCCTTCATCACTGGGTATACAAATAAATCTGTTTTTGCATTATTTTAAAAAAAAAAGAAAAAGAAATTCCCAAAACTTAACAATGATATATTTTAATTCTTTCAAAGAAGTCAAAGCTCTTATCAAGCACTTTAATCAATTCACCAAATATTAAACACCCAAGTGTATAGAACTAAAATTTGGGAGATGTTGTTCCTCCTTAAAACGCTTACCAGTGTGGAAATCAAAAGCTCCCTGAATAAAACAATTAGAAAATAACTTACAGCTTAACATAATACTAAATACTAAGGGTAGAAAATCAGTTGTCAGGAAGGATAGGGGTAAAAAGAATAACTTGAACTATCAAGGTATCTTTATGGTTCTAAATTGGAGATTCCTTCTGGGATACTGAGGAGGCATAAAGTTAAGGTAAACCAACAAATTCGGACAGACAAAGGATTTGAGCAAGATCGTTGTGGCAAGATCCATTATACTGCTCTGGACAGTGACCCAAACCAAGTCAACCAAATTCTCCAGCTCAGAAATTCTGAATTGGGATTCAAAATAGGTAGGTTAGTCTCTAAGCTTGGCTGGAACTGTAGCATGTAAAACAGAGCCGTAGCTGGGCAGACAAGTGGGATAAGCTGATCTGCAGAGGGAAGAAGCGAGAAGAAAATCCTGATTTCTTGGATATAGAGCCTCCCACATCCCTCTGGAATCTCTCCCTGCACCCTTGTCCTGGAGTCCTGTGCGAAAACTTCATAGCCTTAATGTAATTACCATCTGCTTAAATCACCTTATATTAGTTGCTATGACTTAGAACCAATATGCCTTATCTAAGTCCAGTACAGTCATGAAAATAGGAATGAGCGTGATGAAGAGACAGGACTGACTGGAGCAGATCATTCGATACACAGAACACTGAGTAGGAAAGAAAAGATGAAGGCTAGGCACCTTCCCTAACAACCATACATTAGTGGAGCATGAAAAACAGCATACCAGAAGATCAAAGACTCCACCAGATGCTAATATCAAAGACGCTTCAGGCAAAGAATGTAAAGGGCATTGTCCAACAAGAACAGGAGGCAGGAGGCAGGCACTCACACCTTCAGGAGAAAGTCTGAATTTCTGGAGATGAGTCTGGCAATATTCTTAAACTGGATATACTCTTTTTGACAAACAGGATTTACCAAGTCCTTCCTATGTGTCCGGGACTCTTCTAGATACTAGAAATAAAGTACTAAGCAAGAAAGGCACACACTCTTAGGGGAGGAGAGAGGAGAAACAATAATTAACTAATTATAATACAGCCCATAATTTCTAGGAATTTAACAGTGAATAATCAGGTAAATGTACATAGATGTAAACACAAAGATAACGACACATTACATTATTTAAAATATTAAAAAATTGGAGCCCTGGCTCAGTTGGTTGAGCATCACTGCATGCACCAAGAGGTCACCCCTTGGATTCCTGTTCAGGGCACATGCCTGGGTTGCAGGCTTGATCCCCAGTTGGGTGTGTGCAAGAGTCATCTAATTGATGTTTCTCTCTCTCACTGATGTTTCTCGCTTTCCCTTCCTCTCTGTCTAAAAAATCAATTTAAACAAATTTTTTTTAATTGGAAAAAAACTAAATGTCCAATAATAAGAAATTGATTATATAAATTATAGAATACCCAAATAACGGAGTACTATGTTACATTTTAAAATAGTAATATCTAATGTTTATTTAGTGCTTACTACGTACAAGGTATTGTTCTAGTATTTTAGATGTACTAATTTATTGACCTGGGTGGATGGTGGTACCATTTTCTGAAATAAAAGACACAAAAGAGGAATAGAACTGGAAAGAGAGCAAAGAACAACGCAAGTTTGATTTAAGACATGATCGAATGAAGTACCTATGGGACATCCAGGCAGAGAAGGCAGGTGGCATCGAGGTATAGAGAACAACAGTTCATAAGAGAGATTTGCCCTGGGAAAAAAAGAATTGGGAATGTAGCAATATAAATAAGATGCTTAGGGGCAGGGGAGCAGAATCCTTTCCTAGGGATGGACCTGCTTTGCTAAACCCATTTAGAGAGGCTACGCTTCAAACTCTATGGGAAGATTGGCAATTATAAGTTAGAGAAGTTGGAAAGGGCTAAATTACTCTAAGAGGAGGGTATATGAAGGGTTAGGAGAGAATGAGAGACCCTGTGACTGGTAGCATTTTGGGAAGGGTTCGGAAATGTTCAATTAGGAATTTAAAGTTATTTGTTGTGTGCTTTGCCTTGTAACTCATCACCTTTTACCTTCCATGAAATCTTTAGTAAAAGCTGGCTTTCCTTCTCAGTATTTTGTGAAGCAGATTTGTGACAAAAAAATGAATTGTGTCTCAAGGTTTGTATAGGGAGAAGCCAGACTTGGTCGGTGGAAGGACAGTGACATGACTATAGTCAAAGTACTAGGGGTAGATTTGCAAATGTCCCTCGTAAAGGCTAAAACCAGGCAGTACCCAAAAAGTCACTATGGTTACACAGGAGGGTCTCTGGTAATCTCAACTCTCTTTTTAAAAAATGTTGTATTGTTTTTTCTCTGTTCCTCCGTGACTGCTTTCTTTGTATTTTTAAAATTGAGATGTAATTGACATATCACATTACAGTCATGCGCTGCTTAATGGTGGGGATACGTTCTGAGCCGGCAGAGTTTTATTATAAACTCATAAGACTGAATTTATTTTCAAAGTTATTATACTGATTCTAAGTGACAGGTGGTGGCAGCAAAAATAGAAAGCAAAGTGTAGATTTTCAAAACCTACGCTTTAGAATATCTTAGAAGCAAATACATGGGGAACTGGAAACACTGGCCTCTGGGAAGGGAATGAGAAGGCTGGAGAACAGAGGAGGAAGGAAGGCTTACTGTTCATGGTGCATCCTCAAGTACCTTTTGAATTTTATAGCTCTGAGAGTTTATGGGTGGTGAAGCCCTTGTCGACACAAAGGCAGGAACCAGATGAGCCTAACCTCCAGAGTTTCCTGAAGATTCTTGGCGAAGATGCTGAAAACATCCCCCAGCCTTTACTGTGACACAGAGAAGCCAGTGGCCTTTGTCTTCCATTACCATGTGACAAGGGCTCCAGCCGCCTGTGGGAGCCCAGGCTCAGTTGCTTGCAACCCATGACTCAGCCGCCGGTTGTCTTCACAACGTGACTTGTTAGGTTGAACCCATTAAGTCACCACCTAACAGAAACTGGCTCCCTCCCTCTTCTAAAGTTGTAGGTTAGTCGACTAAAGTTCAGTTTCCCAACAACAAGAAAGAGATTTTTAGGCTGTGAAAGTCCCCTCTGTTCCTTTACCTTCTGTTGTCCACAGATTTGAAGCTTGAGAGAACAGAATTTAAGTTTGAAACTATCGTTTCATTTAGCTATTTGTCTTGAGTGATTTTAACGTATCTTTGCTTAGAAAATATTGAGTTTCTGACTTTTTAGCAACAATGAAATGCATCAAAAGATATTATTAAATGTCTCTACCTTTTCCAAGGAGTAAAATTTAATTATTAGAGATAAAATAACGCACCTAAACCCTCATTGGGGAGAGGGGAAGAGAGAGATGGCGGTGGTGGTAAGGGAGGAAGGCTGGAGATGGGAGTACTTTAGCTGATATCCTATTTTCCACAAAATATTTTTAAACATTAAAAATATTTTTACTGACAACAAAATGCAATTTTAGAGCTTAGAGGCAGTACCATATATCAGTGCTATAAATATTGAAATAATGTACTAATAAAAGGGTTTATATATATATATACATACATATATACATATGCTTAAAGGCATCTATTTTAGTACGAAGCCACTAATTTTCCCTTTCCTCCATAAATAGTGAAAACCTGTGATAATTTTTTACTATTACTTTTCTGCGCTATGTTAACTGAACTTGAAATACATTCTGAGTGTTTTCTTTCTCCGGAAAGTACTGTCTTTGAACTTGTCCCAAATTTAACACCATAAACTTACACATGGTAACTTTGGCTTCATACTTAAAACCTAAGCATGATTTTTAACTAAATGTACTCAAAATGCACAAAATGCAAAAATGATAGAAAAAAAATACTCAAGCCCTGGAGAGTTTATTCCATTTCGAACTGCGCATTTTCTTCTGCCATAAGGATCTAGGGGAAATGGAAGAAAGAACTAGTACTTCAGCTCTTGAACTCGCCAGGGGCAGTAGTTTATATAGTATAATGGATGCCGTGGTCTGCTATCCCCGACTGCCAGGGATACTGACTGCTGGCGCCAACATCAAAGCTCTGGAAACTGCTGTCACCTGATGAGAGCCATTGCACTTAAGTCGTGTCCCCTGAAGGTCATGCTCCCTTCCAGGGGACAGTTCTCATCCAATAACTGGTCAATGTCAGGTTATAAAGGTCTGGCCTCTTGCCTCAAGGTGGGATAACTCTGAAGGAATCCCCAGCTCCAGACCTTTTTGTGGATCACCTGAGGCCTCTCCTCTCAAAGATCAACTTTTCCCACTGTCCTCATTCCCTTACAGGCGTTGTCCCTGACAGTAGTCCTCAGTAAAACTTTCTCCATAAGTCACCATCTAGAAGTCTGCTTCTGGGGAAACAACCTAAGACCTATGGGTTGATTCCCCCCCCCCGCCCCCCGACCAGAAGTAAATTGATTTACAGTGATAAGCCTGTACTCTTTTCTCACTATTTCCCTTTAATTTCCCAGAGTTTTTTGTTCCTTTGACTTCTTGTGGCAGCATGTTGCAGAACTATCCTAGGACACAGAATCTTCACAGCAGCAGGGAAATGGAAGCTGGGTTATTTCTTGCCTATTTTATAGCTACCCAAAACAACGTTCTGGACTTTGTCTGTGAGTTTAGGGAATAAGACAGAGTCTGTGAAATTAAATAAGGCTAGCTGACCTTGATGGACATCAAACTCATGACCTTGGCATTATTTGGCCATGCTCTGCTCAACTGAGCTAAGAGGCTCAGAGAGAAAGCTTAGAAGTGAGGTTTAAAGACTACTTCTATAAATCTTGCTATCTCTGTTAATGACAATCATAAAAAAATGATCTAAAAATTATATTTGTGAGAGCTTTTACATATCTCCAATAGATTCTGACTAAAGATGGCTGATTGATCATGTGAACTTATCTCTTCTGCCTAAGACCCACTCCCCTAGAATTAAGAGAATGGGAGAAGGAAGAACAGCAGATAAGATTTCAACGAGCTTTTGAAAACCTGAAATCAGATGAAGTAGTAATTGATTCTGCAGGACAGAAACTCAATAGCCCCAGGGAAAAAATACATTCTGTGGCCTCCAGTGAACTGGCTGGCTCCTGCCCAATCATCCTAATCCTAATAAACAGAACAAAGGAATCCAGAGAAAACAGAGATAACATAGGAAGAAGAAAACTCTTTAAAATGAAAACTTTCAGGCTCCCTCTCCTTCCCAGGAGCATGTCAAAGGTGGCTCTCCCTTCCCCTCTTCCTTCTCCCAGGCCCTTCTCTCTCCTAAGCTCCAAGGTTCTGTAACTTGTTTCCTGAGCACACGCAGTCCAGCTGGCTCACTTATACTACCAAAAACAAAAAACAAAAATAAACTCTAAAACTTTCAAGAGGTAAGAGATTATATGACACCCATTAAAAACAAAACAAAACAAAACAGAATGCTATAAAAAAAAAAAAAATAGATATCTTAAAAATTCAAAATATAACAGCCAGCCCTAGCCAGTTTGGCTCAGTGGTTAGAGCGTTGGCCGGCAGACCACAGGGTTCCAGGTTCGATTCCAGTCAAGGGTGTGTACCTCAGTTGCAGGCTCAATCCCAGGCCCTGCTCAGGGTGTGGGGTGCGTACATTGAGGCAACCAGTCAATGCGTGTCTCTCACATCAATGTTTCTCTCTTTCTCCCTCTCTCTTTTTTCCTTCCACTCTCTGAAAAGCAATGGAAAAAATATCCTCAGGTGAGGATTAAATAAATAAATAAATAAAATGCCCTGTGGGAGAACAAAGGGGGTAGTTTAATGTGTGTGTGTGTGTGTGTGTGTGTGTGTGTGTGTGTGCGCGCGTGTGTGTACAGCCAAATGAACAATGTGATTAGACGGGTTGGAAGAGAAAATGAATGAAATCTCCCAGAAAGCAGAAAAAAGATAGAAAATAAAAGAGATCAATCCAGAAATCCAAAACCCAAGATGTAGAATTCCTGCAAAAGGGGAGAATAAACAGAGGTGGGTAAACTATCAAAAAAATAATGCTAGAAAATTCCCCAGACCCAAGTGACAGGAGTCTACAAATTGAAAAATAATAATATGATTAAAAATACTCAACCCCCTAGAGCAATGACTGAAAGAAACATTCACACAAAGGTTTGTCTTTGTGAAATTTTAAAACACCATAAAGAAAAGATTCTAAAAGCTTCCAGAGAGGAAAAATAGGTCATATACAAAGGAGCACGAAAGAGGATGGCATGAGAATTCTGTTATCGATACTGCTAGAAGATAATAAAGCAGTGCATTCAGAATTCTGAGGAGAAAATACCTGTCAAGCCAGAAGATAAATTTTCATTTACTCAAGAACCAGAAGACTTATTTTGTGTTCCTCCTTCTCTGGATTTTACTAAGGATGTTCTCCAACAAACACTGGATGTAGACCAAGACAGAGGAAGACATGGAATGCAGGAAACAGTGCAAAAAAGCAGCCTGAAGAGCAGTCAATATAGGTTGAAACAGGACAAAGACTTCCACGTGTGTCTCTAGGGAAATAAGAAAGCTGGTAGTTTTTCTGCTACATATGAGCATTGGGGGGAAATTGGTGGGTTGTGAATCTAGTTGAGCTGGCATAAAAAATTTTTAATTCTTTTATTTTTTTTCATTTAATTTTAAAAGTACTCTAGAGTTGCAAAAAAAACCCACAAAGAAATACTATCATAGTACAATTTGGAGTACTGAAGTGAGCAATATTTACATAGACATAAACACAGATTAATTGAACTAACAACGATGATATAATTATTTTAGAAGTGGGGAAGCAATTGTAAAACATTTAATCCATTTGATTGTAAATTCCACAAAGTCGGGGATTTGTCTGTTTTGTTCCCTCTGGAATCTTCAGCACATGGAGCAGAGTCTGGCATGTATTAGGTGCTCAACCAATATTTGATATGCTATCATCTACCATATCAGTGAAGTAAACAAATGCTACCTAAAAGTGGTAAATCAAGAAGCAGCTCTGTAAGGATACCATCCAGGAACACGTAGATAGATAAAATGTAGATATATACACATACACACAAAGAAACAACTAAAATTATGTTAAAAAAAAGTAATTTTTCTGAGGCAATCATTGGGAGATAGTCTAAAGGGGTGGGGCAAAAAACTACTGTTTGTCTTTATAACTTATTTGGTGCTCCTTGATATTTTTAAAATTATGTGTATGTAATAAATATTTTGAATAAATTTTTAAATGAAGTAAGTTTTGATTTTTTTTTAAATTCTCACCAGAGGATATTTTTTCCGTTGCTTTTCAGAGAGTGGAAAGGAAAGAGAGAGGGAAACATCAATGTGAGAAAGACACATCCATTGGTTCCCTCCTGCATGTGCCCCGACAGGGGCTGGGGATGGAGCCCGCAACTGAGGTACATGCCCTTGGCTGGAATGGAACCTGGGACCCTTCAGTCCACAGGTGATTCTCTAACCACTGAACCAAACCAGCTAGGGCTAAATAAAATAAGATTGATGAAAGTTTAAAATAAAACCATTTTCTCTAATAAAATACACGTTTTAAAATATATCTTTATTGGTTTCGGAGAGAGGAAGGGAGATGGAAAGAGAGATAGAAACATCAATGATGACAGAGTCATTGGCTGCCTCCTGCACGCCCCCGACTGGGGATCGAGCCTGCAACCCCGGCGTGTGCCCTGTCTGGGAATTGAACCATGATCTCCTGGACCCTAGGCTGATGCTCAACCGCTGAACCATGCCTGGCTGGACTAAAAAAATATTTTTTTGAAAGAAAGTACTGAGCAATAGAAGCTGAACACAAAATGATTGTGGGTCCTTTATTAAGAAAATATGCCAAATAAAATCCAACTTGCTTCTTTGGCACCTTGACATTCGATATGTTAGAAAAAGTAAGGATGACTGAGCCAATAAAATTCCGGTTTTAATGCACTGTGCTTGAATGGCATGAGCTTATAATGGATTTAGAGAATGCATTAATGGTGACTTATTTTGCATGACTTCTGATTTAACCCAGCATTATAACAGTGGGCAAGGTTAAATTATGCCTTACTGTGCAGTTATGGCTATTTAAAAGTATTTGGGACAATACGGATGGATCTTGAGAATATCATGCTAAGTGACATAAGTCAGAGAGAAAAAAATTAAGAACCATATGATTTCACTCATATATCGGATATAAAAGTGAAAGCAGCAAATGAACAAACAAGAAAAACAAATAAAAACTCAGAGACACAGACAATAGTATGGTGGTTACAAGAGGGAAGAGGGTGGGGTGGAGAAGGAGTAAAGAGGGTAAAAGGGGTCAAATATATGATGACAGAAGATTTGACTTTGGGTAGTGGGCACACGATGCAATATACAAATGGCATATCATAGAATTCTATACTTGAAACCTATATAATTTTATTAACCAATGTAACCCCAATAAATTTAATTTTAAAAATAAAAATAATAAATAAATTTTTTAAAATAATAAAATTACTCTATTGTTGAGCAAGTGATATATTTATTTGGTCATGTTAAGAAATCTGGGATTCCATGAGACCCTTTGAGATAGCTGTGCTGTTTGCAAACCAAGGGACTGGGACTTTCTGCAAAGCGTTTGCTGAATAGTGATAGTGTTTAAGAGGAGCCAAGTTGATAATTGTGAGTTAAGTGATAGGTACATGAGGTCTTCATTATATCATTATATTTAAAATTACTTTACTAAAAAGCTAGAGTAAAGGTGGGCTCCCAATAAAGGAAAAGTGCTAAATCAGTTTTCCTGAGCAAAGAAAGCATTTGTTGGTATAGATCCTCTACTGTTCAACGAGTCAACTTTGAAAGAGTCCATTTTCTTATAAATATTTTCCATTATAAAGTCTGTTTTTATTATTATAAAGAGCAGCCTACTGGACAATAATGAAGATTTAATCTCTCTTCTGCTAAGTAGGCTTTGACCTGCTATACACCTGAAGGAGAGACCCTCAAGAGAAATCTAGGTAGGAAGCAAAGTGTTGATGAGTCAGTCCACGCAGTCTATCAAAACCTCAATTAATAACTAGGCCTGTTTTGTTGCCTAAGCACTTGTTTTGGGAGAGACAATAAGGTTGAGGGTGTAGCTATTAATAGGTTTGAACACTTCCTTCTTTTTTTCTACTGGTGTTTATTGCAAAAGTCCAAGTGTTGCTGGTGGAAACCTAGATAAGTCATTATTTGGATAATTATTCTCTTATTGAAATTCCATTGGTGGTTTTAGTTAAACAAAACACGATGTTGCCTTTCCTGCTCTAAACTATTTGACTGGGTTGTTTATACATGAACTTGTGCCAACCCTAGTCTTTCCCACAAAGGCTGTGTTTTGCTGGTCCTTCGGGTGATTCATCTACTATATACACATAAAAATTATAGTTCATAAAGTTGTTGTAAGAATTAATTAGCATTTGCTGTGCACTGCATGATCCTCACATAAAAGGCACTAAGGAAATGCAGTGTGTCTGCATAATAGAACAACATCCGTACAGAGTGTAAAGAATGTTGGGACCTTTTTGAATGAAAGGACAAGTAGTAACTTCAAGTTATTTTTATTAATGTTTGCAGAGGAATCAAACACTATTTGGAGGAATATAATGAAACTCAAGAGATTTTCCAGGTGAACATGTAACCGACAAAAGAAGAAAGTGGACAATTATCCTGTTGTAGACTAAGGAAATACAGCCTTTTGCTTTTGGATACCTAAATATCAAAAAGAAAAAAGACAGAAACAAAGAAAAGAAAGAAAAGCGTATGCTCAGTGTTCAAAGGAGACAGCCGAAAAGCAATAACGAAGATCCTTGATTCCTGAAATACTTTTCCCCCTGAGATAAACAATTATAAACTAACCAAAAATAGCTTATCAGAAATACTTGATCTTATCTTACCCCTTAGAGTTTTACATGTGGTCAGGGAAGACAGTTCAAAGGAAGAGAAGGAGAAGGGGAGGAAAAACTGGGTAAACGTCAGTAGACACAGGAGAAACCGAGAATCATTTGTAACCCATCATTCTATTTCACTGCGGAAACAGAAGCCCTAATAATATTTCCCCCCAATATCAGTTCTTCCTGTGCATTCCCACCTGCTTCACCCCTGTTGGACCCCTCAGCATCTCAGATCTGGATTATTATAGTCAGTAGCCACCTGGCTGGCCTCCCTGAACATTCTTACCCAGTATACCAAACTCATCCTATCGAAATTGTCTTCCTGCTCTGGAGGCCTGTTAGCATCAGGCTCCCACTCTACCTGTCCTGCAGGGACTCGATTCAGTCACATTGTTCTTGGAAGTGATCCTCTCCTTCATAACCTTTAAACCACTGGGATGTAGCATTCTTCCCCTCTACCAATATAAATTTAACCTACTCTGAAAGTTTCTGATCAACCTTAAAGCCTTCCCTGACTATGCCAGCTTGTAGTAATCTTTCTCTCTTCTGACCTTTTCCGTATCTGGGCACCTAGAGTTTGTACCACGGACATTCATGTTTGTTGCTCCTACCTACATGAGGAGGCTGTAACCTCCTTGAGGGTAAGCACTGTTCTGGATACACATTTTGCATGTCACAGAGTGAAGCACTTCCAAGGAGCATAGTAAATATTTGTCTGACTGGCCGATCCTGACTGTGCTCTACTGTCGTCTCCCTTTTAAACCAGGATGGTGGGGTCCTGCAAGGCACACTGGCTTTGGAATCAGAGCTGAATGAGAATTCCATCTCTGCCACTTATATTTCACCTCTGTTGCATGAATGTGGGTAAGATTTTTATTTTCTAACATATAGAGAACTACCAAGACAAATGCTAGATGAGTCCATCCATCCCCTCGCCTATGGAGAAAGACATCAGATCTGGAGAGAAGAACGATTGGGTGTGTCCTCTGGCCTAACAGGAGAGGAATGTTTCATTGGCCACATGCAGAGCCTTAAAGGAAACTGACAGGCCAAATTTTTTACTTCCCTTGCTACAATTCTATTCTAACAAACTTCCTGGTTTTCCAGGATCCCTGATCTTATTTCATATGAGGAAACTTAGGCACAGAAGGGTTGGCTGCTTGCTTGAGGTGACTTCGTAAATAATAGAGTCATGCTTCACACTGAGGCTATTGAGCTCTAAAGTCTACTCTTTTGACCATGGCACTATATGGCTCCTCTGGTGTACCCAAAATCGGGACAGATGGTCTGACAAGCAGAAGTGTATAACAGTCTGAGGGACTGAGTTGGGAGTGTGGCTTAGGAGATCTGCTGTGGCAGGCCTTCTTTGGCAGAGGGCTTGGAAGGATCGCCACTGATCCTCAGCTTTTATTTTTATTTTTTTATTAAATTTTTTTGGGTGACATTGGTTAATAGGATCATATAGATTTCAGGAGCTTTTTTAAGAAACCAGATTTTCTCAGTTACTTAAAGGAGCCCTGGCCAGTGTGACTCGGTTGGAGCATTGTCCTGTGCACAGAAGGGTTATGGGTTCAATTTCTGGTCAAGGCACGCATGGGGGGCAACTGATCGATGTTTCTCACATCAACGTTTCTCTCTCTTCCTCTCCTTCTCTCTCTCTGTAATCAATTAAAAAATACACACATATCCTCAGGTGAGGATTAAAAAACAAAAGGAGTGTCTTGAAGACAATTCACACCGACCAACCAAACTCATAAGACACAAATACACAGACATAGTGTCATGTGATCTGTATGTAAATCTTCAATAAATAATAATCATGCAAAAGCAAGTTCCAGGTAGGACTATAATAAAATTAGTTTAACCCCAGTCTGCTGACTCATTTTGGTAAAGTATGAGGAGTAATTTAAAGAACTTATTGAAAGCTTGTGCATATTGCTACTTCCCCATTTTTGTCAGTTTCTTTTGACCACATATTTGTCTCCCATAGCAATTGACAGTAATTCCTTAAAAACAAAAAGGGCCCCTGAACTTTTTCCTGAGGCCACTGAGGATGGTAGTTTCCCAGCCTTGTAAGTAGAAACATAGATGGGGTGGCGGCACCTGTGAAGAAAGGACTACAGGAGCTATCCATAAACCCGAGGGAAAAAAGGTCTCCAGAGATGTCACTGGATCTCAAGAAATGATCCACCATCTCCTTTTGAACCAGAGCTTCTGACTTAATTAAAGGGCGTCTTGGTGCTTGTTCTCTGCTGTACAGAGACTGTCTTCAATCCTTCAGTGGTTAAAGTTGTTTATAATACAAGTAAGCCCTTAGTTAATACCCGAGGATGTGCAAGACATGCTTTTTCATAAAAATTCTCCTAGGAGATTGAAATACATCATTATCCAATATATTCCTTGGATGATTTAGAAAACTGATGGAATTCTTTAAAAATTCACTCCAACCTTCAACAAACATTTCTGAGTCTTCAACATTTTATGAAGGTTCAAAACAAAATTAATCTTTTGGTTTTATCCCAAAATTTCCACTGAGTATACTTGAAATTGTGTTTTCTCGTATCCAAACATATTGGGTGGGTTTTTTCCCTTCTACTCTTCATCAGCAGAGTCCAGATTCCGGAGCTGACTGTCAAGACTCAATTCCCAGCTCTACCACTTTTTTGATGAGTGACCTCAGGGCAAGCAACTTGATCTTTCTCTTTCCTCCATTTCTTCATTTATAAAATGGAGATAATAAAAATAATACCTATTTATAAGTCTGTTGTGAGAATTAAATAAGTCAGTATATTTAGAACAATGCCTGACAATAGTGAGCACTCAATTAATATTAATTGCTATTGTTACTTTTTTTGTTGTCATTTACTGCATTATCTCAAAATAAGTTTTAATATATCTTACCTAAAAGGCAAAGTGTGGTTAGCATATGATTTTAAAAGACACTTAGCATAGATTTATCTGCGTAGTTCTCTACTTCTGGTTCCATGTGTTTTTGGTGGAATTATTAATCAAGGTCCCAATTTTCACAACCACAGGTGTGGCCACATGCCACAGTTTGGGTGAATCCCTTCCTCTTGAACTTTTCTGTGTGTTGTGCTGAGGATAGAGCTGAGAGTGGGGAGCTTCCTTGGTTTTTGCATTATGAACTATAAAAATATAGCCCTTGGACTACCAACCAAATTCTCCCTGCCCTTTCTGCTACAGAAGATAATGAGGCCAGCAGACAAAGAATGGCAGGTAGTTCCAAGAGCAGCAGAGAGAACAGATCTCTCCCCCTAAATAGTCTGACATAGTCACCTGCACCACAGCAAGAGAATTCATGTCTCACATCATCCTGATCTGAACCCCCACCCATTATGTTTATATAACTACTCTTCAATGGCCATTCATTATATATATTTATCCTGAAACTCTTGCATACCAAACAAATCTGAAAAGCAAAATGATGTTTACAGACTTGCAAGCCCACCCCTAAATGAAATGTATTTCTGGATTAAATATGTCTGACTTTTGCCCTGGCTGGTTTGGCCCAGTGGTTACAGCATTGGCCCTTGCAGTAATTTTTAGCTAAACAAGAGATTTCTATGGAACCTTTCCCCTTGAGAAGTCTGCAGTATTGGTTTTTAATGTAGACACTAAACATTCTTGGCAGGATGAGTAAAAATTTCATATCAAATGTTTGAGAGGCGTGCTTATTATTGGGGTATAATCAATTAACTTAATTAACAAAAGGAAACTAATTTAGGACACCTTCACTTTAGTTTAAGTGAAATGAATACAGATGTACTCTTAAGTTCTGAGACGCTAATGACTAGGGCCATAAAAACCAAGGCCCAAAGAAAGAAAAAACATGGATAATTCCATCAAACTGAGTGAAGGACAACTGTATGAGAAATGGGAAAATGGATTATTTCTGCATTCCCTGGATTTCTACATCCTTCCCCTCATATGTTAAACTATCTCAGTGGCTAACTTAAGCAGAAAGGGAATTTTCTGGAAGAACATTGAGTGGCTCACAGTTTTGATGGTAGGAAGGGAATTGAGGGAGGCGAGATAGCCAGAACCACGACTAAAATCTGTCCTGAAATGGCCCGGTAAGGATACTACTGCATTTGCCAGTGAATGCTGGACACCACCCTAGACATTGCTGCATTTGTCCCACCAGATTGTGTATATTACAGATGCTAGTGGGTTGAATTCTATGTACTGCTGTGTAACTCAGTCCAAATTCAAAGTCCCAAGTTAGAGCACCCAGTCTACTAAGAAGCTTAGATCACTTTCCCTCACCCTAGACAATAATGTATTTTAATGAAGAAATTACAATTGGGAAAAGGCAAATTCAGCCATGTAGGGAACCATGAAGTCCCACTTAAAGGACCCCCTTTTAAAAAGATTTTTTATTGATTTTTGGAGAGAGAAGGGAGAGGGAGAGAAGAGAAACATCATGCATGCTTCCTGCATGCCCCCTACCGGGAATCGAGTCCACAACCCTGGGGCAACATGCCCTGACTGGAAATCAAATTGGCAAGGTTTCTGTGAATGGGATAATCCCCAACCAACTGTGCCACACTGACCAGGGCAAGGACTTCTTTTAAAAGATGCTCCCTATAGCCCCTTGCTGAAAAGGGGGAGCTAGCCTGGGGCATTGTTCTCCTCTTTACTTTGGTTCCTGAATGAGCCCTTGTGTTTTTGTTCTTATCTTATCTTTGTAAATCAAGATCATTGGGGAAATCTGCCCACCTCTGAACTCAGTTCCACATTTAGCCTTGTAGAGTCATCTGTTTATATGGCAATTACTCATTCAGGAATACTTATAAATATTATGTCTGTGCTGTTGTTGTTTTAGATTACTAATTCCTTGGAAGGCAGGAGCCCTGTCTGTTTAATTAATTGTGTTTAACACCAAACGTTGGTCATTACTTGTAAGGCTTTAATGCTGCTGTTGAACATAATTGTAATAAAATACTTTCCCTGGCTATAGCAAATATAATCTCTCTTCATATAAGACAGGGTTGGCAAACAACAGTCTGGGGGGCCAAATCCAGCCCACTATCAATTTTTGTTTGTTTTCGTAAATAAAGTTTTATTAAAACACAGTAATGCTCATTTGTTTACATAGTCTGTGACTGCTTTCCTGCTACAGTGGCAGCGTTGAGTAGTTATGACAGAGATCATATGGCTTGCAAAGCCTAAAATATTTATTACCTGGCCATTTACCAAAAAAGCTTGCTGACCATTGGTCTATATAAGTAGTTCTTACCTCAGATGGTAAGATGGGATCACCTGTAAAATCCCAAAAAAGTAAAGATCCCTGGCCTCACACCAACACCTGAAATAAAAATCAGTGTCAGAACTGGAGAAATACGGTTTTTAAAAGTTTACAGCACTCTGAACAGGTGCCTTGGTTGGTTGGAGCATCGTCAGATACACCAAAGGGTTGCGGGTTCGATTCCCGGTCAGGGCACAAACCTAGGTTGTGGGTTTGATCCCTAGTCAGGGTGCTTATGGGAGGCAACCCATTGATGTTTCTTTCACATCGATGTTTCTCTCTCTCTCCTTCTTCTCTTTCTAAAATCAGTGAAAATATATCCTCAGGTGAGGATTTAAAAAAAAGTTTACAGCAAAACTGAGAATCACCAGCCTAATGCTACACACTATACCTAGCATAATTTAAAAATAACTCGTATTCATTGAGTATCTGATTGATGTCAGGCACTGTACTTGAGGTTCCACATGTATTTTCTCATTTTAACCTCCTAAAAAATCTTAGATACACTTTACAATCCTTAGTTTATAATAAAGGAAATCAAAACCTTCTAAGATTAATTTGTACAAGCTCACATAACTAGTAAGTAATGGAGCAAGGGTGGCACTAGGTCTTTCTCCATGTCCAAGACTGACAACAGAAGACAAATACCCAGGTGGAGAAGGCTTCTGACTCTTATCTCTTGAGATCTGCTTTTCCTCTGGGGAGCTGTGGGTATTTCCCATTAGGGATGCTACACTGGCCTGCATGAGAATGACTGGCCTAAGTATGGCTGCAGAACTCTCCTGTTGATAGAAGGTAGTACAGCTGAGAAAAGACTGGAACATTCGAATAAGAATTTACTCAAATGTAGAAAATATAAGTGGGAAATAAACTCATGGAGTAACATGAAGCTGAATTTCAATGAGGACTCTACTACAGGGCCATCTTTCTGTCTGGGCTGTGTCCTGCCTCCAAGTACCAGAGCTCACCTTTAATCCCTAAACTCTTGGAACATTTTAAAGAACTCCCCCATGTCCAGATCCTAGAAAGTAAGGCATGGAGCAAAAAGAAGTTTCCTCTCTGTCTTGCTTAAAGCACTTTCAAATTCTCGTTTCCCAAATGATTTATAGAGATCATATGGCTTGCAAAGCCTAAAATATTTATTACCTGGCCATTTACCAAAAAATGGCCAGTCACACATGAATGTCCAACTTTTTCTTAACTCGCTACTCATGACATGATAAACCTAATAGTGCCCAACAGATATCAAACACACATTTGTGCTAGAGGATGTAATTTGGTTACAAAATATATCTGACTTCAATCTATCTATAATTGCTTATTTAGATAAAATGGAACTCTAAATGAGATTCAAATCATTAGCCATATAAATAAATAGTAATTCTTTCATACTAATCTTGAAGACTTCACATTCTGGTATGTGTTTTCTAGTCTCTCATGGTGTGAATCAGATAATTTTGGTAATCAATTTTCTATTTTTTTTTTTCTTCTATTTTAGTATCCTATTTCTAGTTGCTAATTTACACTCTCGAAAGCATTGATATTTTATGATGCAAAGAGTAATTAGAAAAAGAAAAGCTTCATATTTAACTGTGTAGATTTAAAATTGTACATTCACAAGGGTGCCTTTTATTCATAAGTATATTCTAAAAGTGAGCATTTATTGTTATGAGCTAAATTGTATTCACTCCTCCCCCCAAAATTCATGTTATAGTTCTAACTCCTAGTACCTCAGGATGTGACTCTATTTGGAGACAGGGCCTTTAGAGAAGTAATTAACGTAAAATGAGGTCATACGGGTAGGCCTTAACCCAATATGCTTTGTGTCCTTACAAGAAGAGGTGATTAGGGCACAGACAGACACGAAGTGAAGACCATGTGAAGACAGAGGAAGAATACAGCCTCCACAAGCCAAAGAGAAAAACCTTGGAAGAAACCTAACCTGCCTACACCTTAATCTTAAACTTCGAGCCTCCAGAGAATTGTGAGAAAATTTCTCTTTAAGCCATCCAATCTATGGTATTTTTTATGGCAGCCCTAGCAAGCTAACAATAATGAAGACCAACAGTTTTTCCCAGTGAAAAGTAGAAATGCTTTGTTATGACACCTTAAAGTAGCGCCTAGAATGGGCCTCTTTGTTGAAAGTTGTTTGATGCCTCTTTAGTAAAGGGGTGCTTTTCCTATTACCCTGAGGTGAGTTTCAGAAGGTCAGTTGAAGTTCATGCTCAATGTTGGGTTGGAGGCCTTCATGGGAGGTAGGTCAGCTGAGAAGTAACTTCAGGAGGAACAACAAGATGGCGGCGTAGGTAACAGCTGCACCCGCTGCCTCCCGCAACCACATCAAAATTACAACTAAAATACAGAACCACCATTACTCTGAGCCTCCTGAAATCTGGCTGAACAGAAGCCCTACAACCAGGGACCTGAAGAAGCACTGAGACCAGTAGGAGGGGCGCAGACGAGGGTGGATTGGGGCTGAATCACAAAGACGTGCTGCGGACCCACACCTGGTGCCGAGGTTGAAACCCGGCAGGGAATCTCGGCCGAGGAGGTTTCCTGGAGGAGGGAGGGGTCCCAGCCCCACAGCAGGCGCCCAGCCCAGGGCTCCAGGCCGGGAAGAGACGTCCCCACAACTCTGGGCTGTGAAACCAGCAGGGACTGTCCCTGAGGTTCGAGGAGGCTGCGGGAGCCCCAGCAGCTCCTCTCAAAGGGCCCGTGCACGGACTCACTCGGATGCGCTCCCTCTGAGCCCAGCGCCGGGCAGCAGCCTGAAAGGAGCTGGGACACTCGGGGAGGAACTAACCTGCCTGAAGTCGGGGTGAGAGGTGGAGGGCGGCTTTCTCCCAGGCAGAAGAGCTGGCAGAGACCGTTGCTCCTTTGGCAAGTCCTCCCGGCACACAGCCAGCGGGCAGGCGCCATATTTGAATCTCCAGCGCCTGACTCACACCTTTGGCCCCGCCCCGTGATTCCCGGAGGCCCCGCCCCTCCCCACCTGCAGGCTCATCCAGGCCATTTCCAGGGGCTTTTCTATGTAAGTGGCCTCTCCAGCCTCATGCCTAGGACTTTCCTAAAATCTCTCAAACAAGCAGCAGCGTGCCCCATACAGCTTGATAAGTGGCCCCAGGCCCGGCTAGCGGCAGCCTGCATTGGCTCATAGCTTGGCCTCCTGGACACCTCCAAGCCCAGCACAAGTAGCAGCCAACTACGGTTTGCTGTGTAGCTCATGCTGGGTGGCCCTGGGCAAGGCACTGGCAGAGGCTGACTTTGCACCTCCCGGGAGGCCCCAGAGACAGTGCACCTGGTGATCAGAATCTGCCACACTGGATTACAACCCTACCACATCCATGAGTGACACACTCAAGGGGGACACTTGGTGAACACCAAAGCTCCACTGAAGTAAATCCTGATCCATAAGGGTGTCTCCAGCACAGCAGCTCTCTGGTTGTAGTTGCAGCTGATCCTCAGTTGGGTCAGTTCCTCCCAGGGACGCCAACAGCAACCAAGGCAGTGCACACAGGCCACACAGGGGAGCACCTAGAAGGCCCAGCTCAGGTGACTGGGGAGGCTGAGCCACTGGTCCCTAGAGGACACCTACTACATAAAGCCACTCTACCAATTCCAGGAGACATAGCAGCTCTACCTAATACATAGAAACAAACACCTGAAAGCAGCCAAAATGCAGAGGTAAAGAAAGATGTCACAAAGGAAAGAACAGAAGAAATCTCTAGAAGAGGAACTAAATGAAATAGATCCAAGCAAGCTAACAGATACAGAGTTCAGAATTTTGGTTATAAGGATGTTTAAGCAGACTGTTAGGGAAATAACTGAGAAAATCGATAACATAATAAAGTACCAATATGAAATGAAGGCTACAGGAACTGAAATGAAGAATAATTTACAGGGAATCAACAGCAGAGTAGAGGACGCTGAGAATCAAATCAGCAATTTGGAACATGAGGAAACAAAAAACACCCAACCAGAAGAGCAAAAAGAAAAAATAATACAGAAATATGAAAATAGTATAAGGAGCCTCTGGGACAACTTCAAGAGGCCCAACATTTGTATTATTGGGGTGCCAGAAAGGGAAGAAAGAGACCAAGGAATTGAAAACCTATTTGAAAAAATAATTACAGAAAACTTCCCCTACCTGGGGAAAGAAAGAGACTTACTAGTCCAGTAAGCACAGAGGGGTCCCAAAGAGGAGGAACCCAAAGAGGCCCACAGCAAGACACATCATAATTAAAATGCCAAAGGTTAAAGACAAAGAGAGAATCTTAAAAGCAGCAAGAGAAAAGCAGTTACCTACAAGGGAGCACCCATACGACTATCAGCTGATTTCTCAACAGAAACCTTGCAGGCCAGAAGGGAGTGGCAAGAAATATTCAAAGTGATGAAAAACATGGAACTACAAACAAGATTGTTCTACCCAGCAAAGCTATCATTTAGAATTGAAGGTCAAATAAAGAGCTTCTCAGACAAGGAAAAGCTAAAGGAGTTCATCACCACCAAACCAGCACTACAGGAAATGTTGAAGGGTCTTCTTTAACAAGAAGCCAATGAACAAAAGAATCTGATGAACTAAATAGATCCAGAGACACTGACACATGTAACAGACGATATTTCAGGGGAAAGAGGGAAGGGGGGTGGAGGGTGGGAAGAGATTAACCAAAGAAGTTATCTGTATTACCCATGGACACAGTTAATAATGGGGTGAAGGCCTGGGAAGGGGGTGGGAGGGAACTGGAGGGGATCAATTGGGGGAGGAAATGGTATACCTATAATACTCTCAACAATAAAGATTAAATAAATAAATAAATAAATAAATAAATAAATAAATAAAACAAAATTAATTAATTAATTTTTTTAAAAAAAGAAGTAACTTCAAGTGGGACCCAGAAACATCATTTTATTTAGCTCTTCTGAAATCAAGTCTACAGGGACCTAGTTTCAGAAATCCCAGAACTGACCTGGATTACATCTGCCAGATTACATTAGATTGTTACCCTGAATCTAAGGCAAACTAAGGCAACACGTTTGGCCTAGTCTGCAGATGCTGCCTTGGGCCTGGTTTAGACTAGATTCTAAAATATTGGTTTCCTCATATTTCCTTAGTGTAATTGCTTGGGGCATCTTCCTCTACCTGTTATTTATTTTCTAGAGATTTATCTTAATGAACATTGGTATTTGAGTGTGGACTGGGGAAGGAAGTAGGTTATGGAGAGTCTACATATGTCTAGGGGAGAGGAAGCAGGATGCAGAGGACTCACTTGGCACCCTTATTTTATATGAAGCAGTTCAGAAAATTCAAATGGCTCAGCTCCAGTGCTCCATATTTGTGCACGTGTTTGTGTTAGAGGATGTCATTCCACCCTCCCTCTATAAATGATTTACACTAAAGAGTTCCCAGGTCCCAGCTGTACTTTAACCAGGTTTTTTAGTTCACACAAATGCTGTTCTCACAATTCCAGTTTCCCATTCCTTATTCTCCCACATCCCTACCACCTTGAACTGAGAGCTACTTGTACTTCTACACCTCTGGGTACACCTCTAACATCATACATAGTATTGCTGCCTGTCAAAAGGTAGGTTCTGTGACATTAGAATGAAGATTCCTACTATTTCTGCCTTTTAACTTTCACAGAACTTTGTAGTTTCTATGCAGTAATCACCAAGCTACTTTATACTCTACTTATTGACTTGCATATCTTATTGTATTCTTCCTACTACATCGTTAAATTTTTTAAAGACAGGGACACATGACTCATTCATCTTTGTATTTTCTCCTCCCATCCCAGCCTTTCCAGTTCTCTAGGCTCCTACAAAATAACACAGTATTTATAAATTAGGAGTTAGGTAGATATCATGGTCTATCCAACCTTTCTTAGACTCTGTCTCATTTGCTAAAATAAGTGGGTTGCAATCCAAGGACTTTTCTAGCCTTAATATGACAAATAATGCTTTAGATTAACAATTACACATTCCAGAGCAAATTTTTAAGCATGTAGTAGTTTTAAAAAATCACTCAGCATAACCTAAAAAGCATAGGTTATTCTCATAAATAAATAAATAAATAAATAAATAAATAATAATCTAAGGAAAAGCAATATAGTACAGGCATATCAGAAATACATTGGGGAAAAAACTCATAAGGCATTACTCTGATTTGCGTGTAGTCTAAAAAACAGCATTAATATTTTCTTATGGTTCATGCTAAGAGCAAAAATGTGATGACCTAACCTTACCTGATCAAGAAACCAAAGACTATAATGACATACACATAAAATAGATTAAAAAATTTATTTTGTGTACCCACTATGTGCCACGTGCTGTTCTAAGTCCTATATGTGAAATGACTCATTTAATTTTCATAGTGTATCAGTGGTGGAGGACCAGGCAGAGTCTAAATTTCTAGATATTCCACGACAGAATTAAATAATAAAATATAAAACTAAATTGTATAAATTGTGTTAAGGCTACAAAATAATGATTTCTAAGTACAAATGACTATAAAACATTTAACCTGTCTGTCTTTGGTAATTCATTTGTAATGTGTTATCTTAGCTCAAGGCACTTCTCAAACACTTTTTCACTGTATTAATACAAATTTCACTGGATTAAAACAAATCATACAATATTAGGAGTTTAGAAGATTAAATATATATAATTTAAATTTCAACATAATATATTATTTAATCTTATTTATATTAATTCACAATATCCTGAAAAAATGTTACTATTACATATCAATAACATAGCAAAAACTTTTAACAACAAAATCAGGAAAAAGGAGCTTACTTCACTAGGTAAATTCTTACAGAATTAATTTTGGAATAAAATCCAGAATATCTTTTTTTTCCTCACTAAATAACCATATTATCTTTTTTCTAAGTAGGCTCAGTTTCAAGGGATAAATTATTCTCTGTATCTTATATGTTTAGCCTAACTGGGGAGTTTAAAGCATATAAATGACTTCTCATAGATCAGTTTTTATTGTAAACACTTCAGCGTTTTCTTCAAAGCTGCTCTTCTCCTTTTTCTGCCAAATGTTTGTTTAATTACATCACTAGAATGAATTTTGGGAAGCCCCTTCATTTAAAACTTATTTTAAACCGAAATATTGATGAAATACATTTAAGTTAAAATCCTATATTTTTTAAGGGGACCTTGAAGGGGCTTTACCAACTGAGGTACAACTATTAATAGTTCAAAGAATTATATTACCTAGGTTGCTAGGTTGTAATGGAAGTTACTGGCTTCCCCTAACAAGTTGGCATGTTTGCCTAGCAACAGCCGCTAAAACCTTCTGTTGTGGAAGGTTCCCTAGGAGTGAAAAGAAGGGAGGAGGGGGAAAAGCAGGAACAGATTAATCTATTTTTCCTAGCAGGGGATTGAGGCCTGGCTGGTCGAGGTGGGAGATAGCCTTTAGGTTAGCACACGCTAGCCTAATCCCTCTGTGGTAGCTGGAAATTTGCTCTTTGTAGGACTGGGGTTACTAATTAGTAGGTTGAAGACAAGGTTACAGATTTAGTTCAGTTCAAAGGCAGTCATTTCCAATCAACAGAAAGACATCAATAGGTCTTCTAAAAAGAAGCTGAAATCTGAGTAGCAGAAGGGTGTTGGCGACTAGAAAGAACTCTCCCCTGCTCAGAGTTTAGGAAGATGTGTGATATATTATTTACAGATAATACAAAAACAGTACCTGTCACAGCGAATGGATTTTATCACCATAAAGGCAGAAGCGTCTCTAAATATAGCACAACACTTTCCTTGGTATTGGTGATGCCTGCAAGCGAAGAAAGAACAGGGAAGCAAAATCTCTGCGCTCTGAGCCAAGATCTGGGGCCAACAGTGGGGATGACAACGCAGAGCACTATTAACTGGGTGCTCCTTTGAGGACCATCTCTCTTCTCTCTTCTCATATGATGATTTATTTTGAAATTAAGACTGCACGGTATGAAAAGCATTCCATTTCTCTCCCTTCTTAAAAGCCAGGATCTGGCTAAACTAAACTGCCTTACAGGGGTCTCCCATTACCCCAAAGCAAAATGGCTCCTTCTCCAGAAAAGAGAAGAAACTTTCAGCCATCACGAGGTTGGCGTTTAGGTCCGGGAGTTCCTCCAGGGGCCGAATCTTCCCCGGGCCCACCCCGCCCCCCTCGCCCTGCCTTCCCCAGGCCGCTCTCGCTGCGCCCAGGGGCCTGGGGGCACGTTCTGCAGCAGCAAGTGTGCCGGCCTCTGGGCCGCTTCTCCCTGTTGGAGGCCGAACTCTTTGGGGACTCTTGAGAGGGGTGACTAGGGCAAAGCTGGTGATGGAGCAAGATAAAATGAAGCAAGAACACATTCTGCTGGGGCGGGTGAGGCGAGGCGAGCTACGGCCAAGGAACGAGAACGGCGGGACGAGGGCTGAGAAAGCCGAGCGCGCAGAGGTAGTGCGGGATGGGTCGGCCCGGCAGGAACCCTCCCATTCACCTTCGCGGCCCCGCCACCTGCCCGCGGGACTCGGAGGCGCTGCGGGGGCGGCCGCGCGGACGCGGGACTCGCGCTCCCGCTCAGGGCGTGTTGCGCTCGCGCTCCCGGCCGCGCGCGTCGCCGGCCTCCCCGCCGGGCGTCGGCCGCGGGTGACTCAGAGCGACCCTCCCGCGCCCGCCCCGCCCCGCCCCCGCTGGCCCCGCCCCCCGGAAGGAGGGGCCTCCCCCCGGTCTCCGCCCCAGTCTCGGGGCGGGAGGGAGCCCGAGGAAGAGGAAGGGGACGAGGACAAGAGCGACCGGGCGGAGGAGGAGGAGGAGGAGGAAGAGGAGGCCGACCAACAAGATGGCCCCTGCTGCCGGAGCAGCCTCAGCAGCAGCAGGTGGGGGGCCGGAGGCGGCGCTGGCGGTGGCGGTGGCGGCGGCCGTGGCCCGGCGGCCTGGGACAGAGTCAGAGTCGACGGTGGCAGCGGCGGCGGCGGCGGTGGCTGCCGCGGCGGTGGCGACGGCCGCGGGGACTCGGAGCTGAGAGGAGCTGCTGCTCGGACCAGCGCGGTGAGCGGGCGGCGGCGGCGGCGTGGGGAGCGGGCGGGCGGCCCAGCCTCGGTGGGGAACAATAGGCAGAGGCGGCGAGGAAGGGGCTGTCCCCGCCCGTCCTCCGCTCCCGGGCCGCGTCCGCCCCGCCCGGCCTCGGGCCCCGCCGGGGGGCTTGTCAGTGGCCGGCGGCCTTTAGGCCTTGGGCCTCGGCGTGCGGTCTGGAGGGCCTGCGGGGCGAGCAGGCCGAGGGGAGGTGCGGACCCCGCCCGGGACCTGGGGAGGGAGGGCGAGCGAGGCTCCGGAGGGAGGGGGCCAGCAGGCTGCCCAGCTCCTTCGAGACGGCGAGGGCCCGGCCGGCAGGAGACAGCGCCGGGGAAACGCGTCTGGACCCCCCAGACTGCGGGGTGGGGGAGGTGAAGGCGTCTGTAAACAGGCTCCGCCTCTGCCTCCCTACCCCTCGGGGCTGCTCCCTTCCCCAGCCCCTTACGCGCCCCCCCCTTCCCCGGCCGAGTGGGTTTTACGACGCCTATTTCCCAGGAGCTCTGTCCAGATAGTCTTCTTTCTTCCTGGTGGCGAGATAGGAAAATTGTGGATGCAGGTGTCTTTTTATAAAAATCGAAGTGCAACAACAAAAAATGTGCATGCTAAAAGGTGATTAGCGAGAAGGGATGGAGAGGGATGGAGGTCTAAGGGATGTTGCACCCCTTTAAACATCTCTAGGTATCAGTTCAATCTAAACACCAGTGATGCCCACGTCCCGGTGAGAGTGGAACAAGGGCACTTTGCGAGCATTCATAATATAACTCTTGACATCCCAGAATAGTCCATGCAACTGGAAACAAAGCCACTTACTGGCAACGCGAAGAAAAATTGTAATGTTTGAATAGAAAGAACTTTTCTTAACACGAACCGTTGTGCATTATTAATGTGCCACATAAGAAGCAACAGTAGTCGGGCTGGTGTCTACAGTGGTTGAGAGTCGACCCATGAACCAAGAGGTCACCGGTTGGATTCCCGGTGGGGGCTCATGCCGGGGTTGCTGGCTCGATCCCCAGTGAGGGGAGTGCAGGAGGCAGCCGATTGATGTTTCTCTCCCATCGATGTTTCTCTCACTCTACCCTCTCCCTTCCCCTCCCTCTAAAATCATTAAAAACATATATGAAAAAGAAATAACAGTACCTGGCACGAAATGGACCTGATGGAGCATTCCTTCAGGAGACAGAAGTGGCTCGTCCCCAGGCTAGAACTTCTTGTGTCCTGTCTCATGTTCTAATTTTGTCTTTCAGTAATTCGTCCTAAAATTATTCAAGACCAACCCTTTCCTCTGAGTTTGACATTTGGTTTCTAAAGCAGATTTTATAAGATTTCAAAACTTTATTATAATGTTCAAAAACTGGAAACAACTGTTCTGTTTTGACTGTTTAAGCTTATCAACAGGCAGCTGTTCATTGTATTCGCCCTATGGTGTCTGAAACTTTAACAGTTAACTATTATTTCTCCTAAACTTAATTTTTAAAGGCACGTACCACATCCATTTCAAGTGAGGGGAGGAAGTGATTCAGGTTATTTCTATTCCAGTCTACCTAGGTGTGCAGAAATTATATTAAAATTATTTTCATGCATCCAAGAAGATTGTTTTCCACTCTTTAACACTAAATTGTGTGGTCCATCTAGTTTGCATTCTTAAAAGGACGATTGACCTGTGCAGAGAACATGCCAGTTAATATCTTTCATCCATCTTTAGAGTAAATTTCTAATTGGAATTGTTGTCCATGTCTGTCGTAATTTAAAGCATTTTCAGGTTACAAAGCTCATATGAAGTTTAATGAGCTGTGCTAGTCCTTCGTTCTTCCACAAGAGTTGACAGTAAATAGACTAGCAATTGGATAAACCCGGAGGTTAAACTATCTTGTTTGAGATTGAAGTATAGTGGATGACTATGAATGGCTTTCATCTTATGTGAAGCATAAGTAACGTTGTGGATGTTTTGACTTTTTAAGTGATGGGAAAAGAACAGCTTTCATATGGCTCCTGCTAATGTTAATTTTCTGGGAATAAGTTTCAGAATGGACATTTAAGTGCTCAAATCCATGATTTTTTTTGTTTTATGCTTAATTTTGTTAGGTCAGTAATTAATGCAAGTAAAGTCTATATTGCAATGATTCTTAAATTTTTCTGTGACCCTAAACCTATTACAACAATTTTAGTAACTTACAAGTTTGTACATTGTATGTGGTTATTTTGCTTTGTTATGAAAAAATCTCATCATGTTGTTTAAGGACTAATTTGCCTCATAGCTAATGTGATTTAAGTGTTAAGGTTTTGAGTTTGGAATTGGATGTTGATCCAACACTTAATTTATGGGTTGTCTTGGTACCTATTTCTGTTTAACATTAAAAAATCTCTTAGAGAATTCTGTTTTTAGTTGTGTCAAAACTTTTTTAAAGATGTGATCCCTCAACTGTCATATCTTCATCCTCAGTGTTTATTCTGATTATTTCAGTTCAGAATTTCTCAAGTAATAGTTAAGAATTTTCTTCTAAGAAGTTTTGGGAGTATAGCTTAAGAATGAGATTTGCATTTTCTTGGTAATATTGAAAGTTAATATATGTTTGATTCATTTGAAAAGGTTTTTATTGTACATAAAAAATTACAGTTTTTCAAAGCATATTTGTTGAATGGATAAAAACAATCTCATTTAATCCTCCTACCTAGGCTGTAATACTCTCATTTCATATATGAAGAATCTGAGGCTAGGAGAAGCTAAGCAACTAGCAAAAAGGCCACATAATTAATAGGTAAAAGTTTACTCAAACCCAGGTCCTGTGACACAAATTAGATGTTTTACTGCTACCATATGTCTCAGGGTTAAATTTTGAAGAATCTTGTTTTGACTACCAACTGTGTCTTTTAATACTGTACTTGCCTTTAGCCCTAATATCCTTTCTATTATCATTATCTGTATCTTGCCAAGTATTCACTTATAAGTTTGAAAATGTATTTATTCATGTGATTTACAAAAGGAGCGCTTATTTTTGCTTTTAGTGGGTCTAAGTGCTTTGAATGCAGAAACTCGTACCATTTGCATAGGACAGATCTGTGAAATTGTGTCATAGCTTTAATTTGTTATGCAAGCAGTTACTGAGTTGTGCCTTTGAAGTACTTTATGAAAATTCAAAAATAACTTCAGTAACATTCAGTGATGTTTAAAGTTGGGCCAGCCAACATTTGAAATTCTTCATTTACATTTTTTAAAAGCCATAGACCATTTAGAATTCTGTGGCATTTTTTTTTTTTTAATCTCTAGATCTTAGGGCTTGAAATGGAGTTTGATGGAGTCTAATCAGTCTACACTTGCATATATCTTGAAAGTGGTTGGTGTCCAACAAAGTGAAGAATAGACTGATAAATGATCCTTGTTTGGTGGACACCTCGGAGCAAGCTGTTCCTTGGCAGGGTATACTGACCTGGTTTAGCTTTGGCCCTGTCAGTACTCAGGAGTTCAGGTATTCTTTGGGGTTGGATTCCAATGGATTTAAATTCTCAGACTGGCCTGCATCAAAACAATCACAGATTTTGAAATCAGACTTTTCTACAGGATCCTCTTTAAGATCTCCTCTTTTGTTTAATCCTGGAGTCTAGACTGGATTTGGACTAGCCTTAGAGGTTATGACATAAGATTAATTTGTCAGCCATTTATACAAAGGGATTTTTCTCCAAAGTTTAAGGTAGATTCTATACATTTTCAAGTGTGAAGTTTACTTCATTAATCTAAAGTAATGTTGCTCTGCATCCCTAAGATGGTTAGTTAGCTCTAGCATCTTTGTTTATTCTCATATCGGCCATATTTGTGCCTGTTGACTTTTTATATAACATTAGAGACTTCTTATCAGTTCACATGTTTTCCTTATTGGTTGAGGTTCAGGAAAGGAATTCTAGTAAAATTTTGAGTTCACCTTACAAGCACAGTTAAGCTGACTGAAATTGCATTCTGTAATAGAGGAATAAATGTTGTAAGGTTCATTTATATTTTTCTTTGAGATTATTTACAAACATCTGTCAGCAATATTTTTTTGATGTTTGCCCAGCATGTTAGTCTTGATGTCAGTGCACTCCTCACTATTACTGAGCCAATATGGTGGTAATTTAATTTGTAATGTATTTTAGCTAAAAATCTCCAAGATCTCAATAGCATTTGAACGTGGTAGCAATGTTTTGAAGCAGAGTTCTAAAGGGATCATCTATCTTAACATAATTTTTTTATTGAGGTTTAATTCACATAACATAAAATTAACCATTTAAAGTAAACAGTACAGCCCTGCCAGTGTGGCTCAGCTGGTTGAGTGTTGACCCCATGCAGAGGTCACAGCTTCGATTCCAGGTCAGGGCACATGCCCAGGTTGTGGGCTGGATCCCCAGTAGGGGGCGTGCAGGAGGCAGCCAATCAGTGTTTCTATCTATGGATGTTCCTATTTCTCTCCCCCTCTTTCTCTGAAATCAGTGAAAGAAATACAATAAATAAATAAATAAACAAACAGTACAGTGGCAGTACATTCACAATGTTTTGCAACTACCACCTCTATCTAATTCCATAACATGTTTATCACCCAAAAGGAAACTATACTTATTCAGCAGTTGCTCTCCATCCCCTCTCTCCCTAATCTCTGGCTACCAGCGGTCTATTTTCTGTCTCTTTGGATTTAACGGAAAATTATTTTGAGCCAAGAGTGAGGAAGATTATTATGTATAATTGAAATTGCAGAAAAAACTTCGGGATGTGATTGTTAGGAATCAAAACCCACTTCATTCTTTGCATGCTTTTCCAAGTACAGTAGGCTGGTGCCAGGGACTTTTTATGGAAGAAAAGTTGGAAGTCACAGCAATTCACAGTTTTAGTTTTGATCACTCCAATGGAGTTGTACTTAGGCTCTCACACTCATTTATGTTTCATCATTGGGTTGTGAGTATTAACTAAATTTCAGTGTTACATACTGATATGAGTGATAATTAATTAGTCTGTTATCTACAAGTTGTTTGCCTTTGGTTTTTCTTAATGTATGAAGCAACTTGGAATACAGACTTGGAATAATAGACTTATTTGGACTTATTTGAGGTTATACTGGGAAATGATTGTTAGATTGAAAGTTTTTGATCCTATCCTTATGAATCTAACTTTGTGACTATTTTATTCAGCTAATTTTTGAGAATATTTAGAGTTATGATTTGCCTGAACTCTGCTTTTATCCCTTGTTGAATAAATCTTAGAAACCTTGATCTTGGCTTTATATGTGACTCACTCCAAAAGCATAGACACTGCTACAGAAGCAATTGATTTTTAGCCTTTTTGGATTGTTTTAGTTGGTTGATTTGGGGAGAAAGCAATTAGGTTTTTTTTCTTTGTAAAATAACATAATAAAGTTGAACTTCTGTAAGTTTTAAATTGCTACTAAGTTTAAAGTTTCAGTTTTGGGCTTTGAGCATATTCTTTTATCATCTTAAATTCAAAATGGTACTTCCCCTAGTTAAGTTGAAATCTTAAAATGTGCGGTGGGAAGTGAAATACAGATTTCATATTATTAGTAAAGACTTGTAATAGACTACAGGAAGTCTAAGTGGGAAAGAATTTAAATTTTGATACTAACCTCTCCCTTTTTAGGGAAAAGTTATTTAATAAATTTAGTTCTAAGAACAACTTAAGGAGTGATGAAAAAGAATTACATAAGAATATTTAGGACTCAACACAGTAAAATTTCTGCTTTTTTTAAATAGTGAGTTTTTTCAGGAAAATATCAGTTCTTTGTAAATATATTTCTGTGTTTGTATATATACCTCACTGACTTTTTATAGTAACATTTATTGGAAAGCTAGTGTACTATATGTAATCCTAAAAATAACATATTTAAGTGGGTGATATTTAGAGATCTGTGCTTGAAAATGTGGTTTAGTGGAAGATTTGTGAATGAAACAGGATTGTTATATTTTTACCTTTATAATAGAAATTTATCTCTCCAGGTTCCAGTTTAGACTAAGAAGTAGATAAAAAGACCTTTAATTGTCACAGAATTAATGAACTAAATCATCTGATTAAGGCACTGGCTTAGTATATCTCTTGCTTTGTACATAATTCTAAGAAGTTTGACTGTCTGTTTTGTAATCCCACAGCAGATTAAAAGGTGCAGATTAGAAGCACTACAGGTAAAATGGACAGCAAGGAGGAAAAAACCCATGTTAGCTTGGGACCATTTAATATAGGGATATTACCTCCTTAGGCTGAGCGTGTGGATCATTATCGTGTTGTACTGTGTAACTTCCTCAAAGGCTTAGAGAAGAATAAGAAAGGAAAAATATGACTCCAGAGTTTGAGTTCTCGATGATAAATTTATTGTGGGAAAATTCAATTATGTTTGTAATTTTGGGAATCGTAAAACATATACAGATTATATGAGAACATAGACTTTGGAATCGGATCTAGCTAGGTTCCCATCTTTTATCACTTAAGCATTATAATTCTTCATCTCTAAAAACAGAAACGGTAATATCTTCCCTTAAAGATTGTTTTGAAATTTAAACAAGATAACATTTATCTTTAGTATAGTACCTGACATCTAGTATCCATTCAATAAATGTTACTTTCCTCTTTAAATTCTGTTTAACAAGTATCATTTTAGAAAGGTATCTAGAATATTTGAAAAAATTTCTGCTGTAAAATGTTAATATTCAGGCTGCATATAAACTTTGTACAGTTTAGCATTAACTGTGTGTGCACTTTTGGGCGATGGTCAGACATAAAATACTATTCTGATTTTCTTCCCACACCAGTCTTGTATTAATACGTGTGCTAATACCAGCTACTAGCTACATGTGGCTACTTACATTTAAAAAATTTTATAGACTTTATTTTTTTCAAATAGTTTTAGGTTTATAGAAGAATTGCACTGAAAGTACAGTTTCCACATACAGCTTCCCCCACAGTTACCTCTGTTAACATCTTGCATTAGTGTGGTGCATTTATTATAATGAACCAGTATTGGTAAATTATTACTAACTAAAGTCCATAGTTTACATTAGGGTTCACTCTTTGTGTTGTACAGTTCTATGGGCAAGATTGTCTTCTCTTACTTAACAATGTGTATTTAAGCTTCTTCTGTGTCTTCATGGCTTGATAGCACATTTCATTTAACTGCTAAATAATACTCCATTGTATGGATAAATTTAAGTTTTAATCAATTAAAGTCAAATAAAATTTAAAATTTAGTTCCTTGGTTGCAGTAGCCACATTTCAAGAGCTCAGTGGCCACGTGTGGCTCGAGGCTACTGTATTGGAAACAGATAAAGAACATTTCCATCATTTCGGAAAGTTCTGTTGAAGAGTACTGATATAAACTATTCCCCCCAAAGTCCAGTTCTTCATTTATATTCACTCTCACAGAGAATTTACCTATTTACATGGCCTCAATTTTTTCTCAAGCCTACATTTTCTATGCTTTGTCACTTATGCTTCCGGCAACTCTAAACTTCAAAAAACTTAAAATCCTTTACTCTCCCAAAGCCCCAGACTTTCCAAATGTTGTCCATTGTAGTATGGCTTCTTCAGATTCCTATCAGGGCATCTTTTACTCCAGTCTTCATGGTTCCTAACCTGGAGTCATCTTTTTCTTTCTTACTCTTCTCTAAACCTTTTGAATATTTTTCAAAGGTATATAAATCTCAGAGCTAATAAATGGCTTAGCTGATATTAGAATTTAGATCTTCCTATTCTAGTTCTCTTTGGGGATCCCCATTTATTGGGTTGCTTTTGAAGTTAGAATCACTTTTGAAGCGGTTATTGAGGACTATTTGATTAAATACTGTGTAATTTAAAATATACTTCTTACAAATCAGAGGCTATTGCTATAGATTTAATAGTGATGTATTATTATTATTCTTTAAACAATTAGAATCCCAAATGAAGAAATTTATCTTATTTAGTGGATTCTTTTTCTTTAATTTATGATGGAAAATTTTTGTCCTCTAAGTTTGACCCATTTTAGATAACAAAAATTAATTTCCAGTACTAATACAAATTGGCTGATAAGGCTGAACAGAATTTAACTGAACATTATTGGTATCCAGAATTCTCTCTTGGCACTGATTTACATTTGGATTATATTCAAACTACATTTTGATCTGTACAATTTAACTTGTACTTTACTAAATTTATCATGTTTAAGTTTCCAGAGCTTGAAAAATGGAGAGCCTCATGTCGGTTTCTTTTATGTTTTTAGGTGGGCTGTACCTCTACTTTTTTTTTTTAATTAAAAAATATATCTTTATTGATTTCAGAGAGAGGAAAGGAGAGGGAGAGAGAAAGCTAGAAACATCAATGATGAGAGATCATTGATCGGCTGCAGCCCGCAACCCAGGCGTGTGCCCTGACCCTGATCGCCTGGATCCTAGGTCGACGCTTAACCGCTGAGCCACGCCCGGCCAGGCTGTACCTCTACTTTTTGATCAAAGCAGTCATGCTGTGTGTATGGTCTGGATTTGACCTCTTCATACTGGTTATACTTGCTCAAAAGTCCATTTTTGTGGAGACATTCTGTTGAAGAGTAGTAGTCTTCCATATTTAAGTACTGTCCTTAAAAAAAAAAAAAAAAAAACCACCGTGGATTTTAACCTTCATTTTGAAATGCTTCCCCTATAACTACTGCTTTTAAAACCCATATTTTATATGTCAATTTTTGCATTAATCACTCCATTGATAGCAGTTTTTGAACTGTTTTGATTAAAACTGTCACTCTTTGCTTGAGTCTAGCCTCTTTAAATTTATTAAAAACTTAAAAAAAATAAATGTAGGGCTCTGCATTTATTTAGAAAAATTGAATTATGGGTTCTTTGGATTGACTCATTTACTCTGAGTCAGTTTTTTCAGAAATGCCATTTTATTATGTAGGACTGCAATTGATATAAACCAGCTCATAAGGGCACAAAAAACCCTCCAATTTATTTTCTTTCTACCACTAATAAAAAAAAAAAAAGTTGACTTTTTGAAATAAGAAAATTCTTAGAATAGAAAACATGTTTAAATCTTTTTAAATGAGTAATTTAGACTATCACAGCCTAAACAGGTAATACGGTGGTACTTCGGTTTTCGAGCGTCTCCGTTGACAAACATTTCGGGTTACGAACGCCATAAACCTGGAAGGAAATGCTTTGGTTTTCAAACGTGCCTCTGATGTCGAACATGCCACACAGCTTCTGCCGAGGGCAAGATCCTGACGCCTCGCTGTCAGCTGTGGATCCCTCAGTTTTCCAACGTTTCAGAACTCGAACAGTCTCCGGAACGGATTCCATTTGAAAACTGAGGTGCCACTGTATTCTTATGAAAGCATCATTGAATATTGAAGTGGTAGCACCTGTTCCCCTGATGATTGGCATTAGTTAACTCATTATACTCAGATGTTAGAATAAAACTTTAAGA
Source organism: Miniopterus schreibersii (assembly GCF_964146895.1). NCBI lineage: Eukaryota > Metazoa > Chordata > Mammalia > Chiroptera > Miniopteridae > Miniopterus > Miniopterus schreibersii. Next base: position 16,916,016 of record NC_138119.1, on the reverse strand, counting down.
ATCTTCTTAGGTGCATAGTGACAAAATGATGGGGGGTGGAGGGGAAAGAAGTGGGTAACAAATTTAACAGAATCTCTATATTTGAGAGAGATTTCCGATTCAATTGTTGATGTAAATTTTTTTTTTTGTTAAGACTTTTTTAGAGCAATTTTAGATTCACAGCAAAATGGAAAAGAAGGTACTGAGGTTTTCCATATGCTCTTGTCTGTACACACATGTAACTTTTCCCCATTGTCAACATCCACCACCAGATTGGTACATTTTGTCACAATTGATGAGCCTCCATTAACACTTGAAGTTCATGGTTTACATTTGGGTTTACTCTTGGGCTTGAACAGATATATAATGACATGTATCCATAGCGATAGTATGTATCATACACAGGGGTTTTTATTGCCCTAAAAATCCTTTGTGCTTTGCCAATTCATCCCTCCTCACTCCAGCTCCTAGCAACCTCTGATCTTTTTACTGTCCCCATAGTTTGCCTTTTCCAGAATATCCTATAGTTGGGATTGTTAAAAATTTTTATGGCAAAAGCTTTTCTAAAAGAAAGAGTTTATTGAGCCTTATGCTGGCCAGAAAACGACCAGGTCCTGGGGCATGCAGGATGAGCCACCAGGGGCAGGGTAGATGGAGAGGACTGCATGTTCTCCATCCTGGGATTTACTGGGCTCTTGTATGCCAACGGTTTGGGGAAGAAAGGTGTAAGTTGTTTTGAAAGAATTTACATTGGCTATAAATACAGGGGGTGGGAGAACGTGAAGTGGGGCTAGTCTGGGGATAGGCGCATAGTCCATAAGGAAGCAGTGTCTGCTCTTTAGGATTGGTTGTGAGCAACCGTGTGGAAAGTTCATGTGTAAGCAAGAGTCAGTGGTGCTTGATGGTCAGCTATTCCGTCTCTCTAGATAATTGTGGAAATAGCCTTTGGGTTGTTTCCAGTTTGTTTTTCAGCTTTTTATGAACAAAGCTGCTGTGAACATTCTTATATATGTCTTTTGGTGGATGTGTGTAGTCATTTCGTGTATAAAAACCTAGGAGTGGAATTTTTGGGTAGATATTGCCAGTTTTCCAAAGTGAATGTACTACTTATTTACACTGCCGTCAGCATTGTATGAGAATTTCACATGCTCATATTCTCTTTAACACTTTGTATTGTCAGTTTAAAGATTTTTAGCCTTTCTGGTAGGTGTATCTCATTGTCATCTAAATTTAAATCCCCCTCATAAGTAGTGATATCCTGTAACTCTTCAGATAAGCATATAATATGCTTATTGCCATTTGATATCCCCTTTTGTGAAATGTCTATTCAAGTCTCTTGTCCTTTGTTTATGAGTTGTTTGTCATAGAAGAAAAACATAGCAGCAGGGTGAGGAGGGTGGAGGAAGGGAAGAAGAAAGGAAGAGGCAGAACTCAGTTAAAGGTTACTACTGTGCGAGCCACGTGAGAGGTGTGCTTAATGAGGGCAGGGGCATTATTTGGTTCAGGGCTATATCTTCAGGTCTTAGGACACTGTCTGGTACATGGTAGGTGCTCGATAAGTGTCTTTGAATGAATGAATATAGACCTCAATCAGGGAAGTAGAGATGGAAAGGGAGCTACAGATGCAAGAAATAATAAGGCTTTTTAATGAGGGTAAAAGAGAATGGGACCTAGGATGATAACCAGATTACCAGGTATGCACATTGAGTGTCAAGTTGGATAGTGGTGTCACCAAAGAAATAAAGACAGCAGAAGGAATTCCCACTTTGAAAGTAGGGAACAGGTTTAGTTACCATATGACCCTGAGCATCTTCCCTAACATCTGTACTTCAGTTTCCTCACCTCTAAAATTAAGCCATAATGATACCTAATAGGGCCAAATGAAATAAAGCGTGTAAAACACTTAGTACAGTGCCTGGCACATAGAATGGACTCAAAAAGGTTAGAGATAGAAATAAACAAAAATCCCTGTCTTTATAGAATTTGCATTTTAGTAGTAGTGGGTACACACTATAACAAAATAAGTAAAAACATAGCATATTGGATGGTGAGAAGTGTTATGGAGAAAAATGAATCAGGAAAGAGATGAGAAGCACACCTTGTAGTGAAATTGCGGTTGAGGGATCATTTTTTTTTTTTTTAATATATCTTTATTGATTTCAGAGAGAGGAAAGGAGAGGAAGAGAGGGAGATAGAAACATCAACGATGAGAGAGTCATTGATCGAGCCCGCAGCCCAGGCATGTGCCCTGACTGGGAATCGAACTCTGATCGCCTGGATCCTAGGTCGATGCTCAACCGCCGAGCACCCCCTGCCGGGGGAGGGATCATTTTAAGTAAAGTGATCAAGTATGGTCCTCCCTCAGGAAATTCACACATTAATGCCTGTAGGGAAATGGGGAAAGGCTCAGGTTTAGGAAAAGAGTGGGACGGACTGTTCATAATTTTTTAAGATAAGCAGGGCTCCCTATTTTTACCAAAGAATAGAATATAAGAATATAATATTAGTAGATTTATCTGTTTATTTTGCAGCTCAGGGCACTTAGACTTATCTCAACCTTTTATCTCCTCCTCCCTGCAAAATACACAAACACACACACACGCGCGTGCACACACAGCAAAACCTAAGCATGAATTTAATCCCTAAGAGATTGCCATTATATATTTTGGAGGAAGTGTTTTATGTTTAATTCTGATATATTAGCAACAAATCAGTAGGTTCTCTAACAGTAGCTACTACTTGGGAATCAGCAAATATCTTTTATAATTTATATACCTGTTTCAAACCACATTATGAATATAAATAAGATATATTGTGGCAGTAGGCTTCTGTGTTTGGAGTCCATGTAGCAATTTGTTCATTCTTTTAAAATCAAAATGAAATTTTTCCTGGGGTAATAGTCTAGAAATAATTCTAAAATTGAAAGTGAATCCATTATTCTTATCATTATTATTATTATCCTTTTTGTAGCTATATTTTTTCAAGCATGTGCAATTGAAAGTCACAAGGACTTTTGTTTTCTGGAAATAGTTTAAATTCTAATCAAGTATATTCCATAGAAATAAACAGAAAGTAATGTAAATATTCTTTAGCCTTGGCCAGTAGATTATGGGGACAACATATTTGAATAAATTAATGTTATTTTATTATTATTAAATATGTTAGATTATATCTTTAAAATGCAAAAATTCCCTAGGTCAGAGTATACACTCAGGTATCACACGACCATTGCAAAAAAAAAGTATGTTGCATGTGCAGCTTGCCTATTGTGAATACATTTGCCTGTTTTCTCTTTGTTGCCCAGTTCTAAAGTATCAGTCAGAGCCCTATGCTAGCCACCAAATACCACAAGGAAGGTTAAGGCAAAGCTCCCTGGGAAAAAGAAATAGAAGCAAGTAAAAGGAGAGAAGGTGGCACCTATTAGGGTGACACATATGCTGCCTTGTTTTCTTGAGTAGAGAGGGGACTCTTTGTACTCAAGTTTTGTTGTTAACACCTGTTTTTGTTTCTTCCAGTTCAACACAAGAAATCTGTTGCATTCAAAATTTAAATGTCATCACTGCTCCAAAAATGAGTTTGTGAAGCTTCCTAACTATGGTCCATTTAGTGGGAATGTTTTGTAATAGTTTAAAACTGTAAGTGTAGGAAAAAAACTAACAAATATAATGTTGAGTGAAAGGAGCCAAAATACAAAAGAATATATACTGATGATCCCATTATATAGAGTTTTAAAACAGGCAAACTCATCTGTAGTACTAAAAGTTAGAATAGTAGCCACCTTATAGGAAGAATATAGGAGTAATGATTGGGAAGCTGGCAGAGGCCTTCTGGGGTACTGTTAATAAGTATCGTGGTTATACAGATATGCTCACTTTGTGATAATTCATTGAGCTGAACCTTCTTGATCTGTATACCTTTTTGTATGTATGCCATACTTCAATACATTATATATAAAATTAGGAGTCATTTTCTGTTTTAGTCCCCTGAGTACTTCTCAGTGTGTTCTAATAAAATATTCCTGTGATTCTCTTCAAAAGAAATAGTTGCCATAACTTGGTTTGTTTTTAAAATAAACTAGTGGGTTAAACAGTTCTAGGGTCCTTGTACTGGTCTAGCATGTGGCTTGCCTTGGAGAATGGCCCATGTATATTTGGAAGAATTTTGCTGCTGTCGGGTATTGTATTCTGTGGCTGTTTTTAGGCAGTTGTGTTATAATGGTATTCAAGTCTTACACATGTATCCTTGTTGAGCTGAACATGCTATTCTGGGTGCTGAGGCCTTAAAGTTTTCCATTAGCCTAATTGACTTTCTATTAGAAAATACAAAGTACTCCAGTTTAATAGGTTTGCTAATATATATATTGGCTGGCTTTTTTGTATTAAAACTATAGAGCAAATAGCGGGGGGCTGGGGGGAACCCCTAAGATATTATCTGATTTTAAGGAATTTAGAGTCTAGTTATATAGCCTAGCTTTGCTTGATGGGGATACTGTTAACAGGGACACCAGTTAAGAAATTGTCACAGTAATCCAGGTAAAAGATGTTAGTAACCTAAACTAAGGTATTGGGAATGGGTAGGAGAGTTCCAGAAACATTAAAGAAATAAAATGAAAAGGACATGGTGATTGGTTAGTTGAGGAGGCAGATTTGGGGAAAAGGCCGTAGTCAAGGATGATTCCCCATGCTTCTCTCAGCACCTAAGTCACTCATTCATTCACTTAGAGAACAAAAGGCTTGGTTAGGTTGAGATGGTTTGAGATCCTAGTTGGACATGAAGAACTAGTAGCCAACTGGTTATATTGCCCTGGCACTCTGAAGAGAGGTCTTAACTTGAGAAATAGGTAACATCACACAAGGAAGTTTTGTAGAGAAGTGAGGAAGGAATTCTGAGGGAACCACTCATACTCCAGTGATGGGCAGAGAAGGAGACGCCCTCAAGAGAGGCACCAAGGAGTGGGCTGTCAGTCAGTGTAATACTTGGACAGTATGCCATTATAGAAGCCAAGGGGGGCAGCGTTTGCTGGAGTAAGTGGTCAACATTATTATTTTTTTTTAAATTGATTTCAAAGAGAGGAAGGGAGAGAGAAGGAGAAACATCAGTGATGAAAGAGAATCATCGATCGGCTGCCTCCTGCACACACACATACCCCCCACCCCCGGGATCAAGCCTACAACCTGGGCGTGCGCCCTGACTGGGAATCCAGCTGTGACCTCCAGGTTCAGGGGTTGATGCTCAACCACTGAGCAACACCACCGGCTGGACTGGTCAACATTATTAATGCTGTATAGAAAGAAGCAAGGTAAGGACTGAGCTGTGACCATTGAACTTCATAAGAAGGTTGTTGGTATGCCAATTAAAAGTCGTTTCAAAATAGTGGTTGGGAAAAAGTGGTAGTTTGAAACTGAAAGGTGAGGGAGTAGAAATAGAGTCTAGGAGGACAGTGATAGGGATCAAATTTTTTTAAAAAAATTTAAGGTTGGAGATAGAAATATGTTTTTTAGCTCCTCTAAAAAAGGATTGTAGTGTGCCTGTGGGGAAAGAAATAGTAAAGTGGAATAAGTTAAAGAAACAGAATATTAGTGCTGCTCCTTAAACTGTCTCAATTTTATTGGACTCCTCAGTCTATAGGTTAGTATTTAACAATCTGAAATAGAAATTTTGAGGCACAAGTTAGATTTTCTTTTCATTGTGAGCCTTTTCCCCTACATTCAAGATTATTGACCACTTGCCAATCAGATTTGTCATTGTGTCTCAAAATAACTTCTGGGTACAGGAGGAGCAAACTTCCTCTACAAAAAGGAGCCATTATTGTAGCAGGAGAACGATTTCAAGACGTGACCTGAAAAACTAAAGTCTTATTAAAATATTTGTCCTAGTCTTCAAAATTTACTCTTGAACCTTTTCTATGGGACTGAATTATCTTTATAATTTAGCAAAGAACCTTAATTAAGGGGACATCAATTTTTACAAAGGAAACATCCAGTTGCAGAAATTTGCATTTAATTTGAAAGGAGTTAACAAGATGACAGATGAATTAAAATGCCTAGTGTATTCCAAAATAGTCCTGATTTTGGTTATTAGTTCTCATTATGTCCTTGATGTTTGGATTACCACTAAATGGTGATGATATATTTATGTACTTGACAATATATAGTATATGTACTCTTCAGCAGAATATTAATGCAAAAACTGAAAGGAAATAATTCTTTGCTGTTTTGCTATAATGGATACGGTTTTTCTGCTTAGTATTTCACAGTCCTTTAAAGATGATACTTTTGAGTCTGGCCTTTTCTTTCTATAACTTCTTAATAACTGCTGATTGTCCTCTTCAGCACATTTGCATACGATGTATAACTTTGTTACATAGAGTAGAAACTGGAGCTTCAGACTATGTACACAAAGTTAGAGACTGTCATTCAGGTCTTAGAGTACTGTTTCAGCTTCAGATCAGGCAGCTTCCCCAAGAATGGGTTTATCTTTTTTACTGTTTCTTCTAACTTTGGTATTAAGTTGGAGGTAGCAATGTTTCTTTTTGTTACTCTGCACACTGGGAAAGTAAGCCACCTAAATGAACTCTTTGTAGCTTTCTTAACCCTTCTTTATCAAGTTTTTAAGGCCTCTTCCCCTCTAAATCAAAAGCCCTTCTCATCATACTTGTCCCAAGTATTTCTCCATTAATACTAAGATTAGCATATGAAATTATTTATATGTAGGATGTTGTACATAGTATAGGGTTACAATTCAATCTATATATTTTGGGAAGAGATAATTTTACAATCAAAACCGGGTTTTTCTTCACAGAGTATTATTCTTGGAAAAACCTTGCTCTTTCTCAAATATCTCAGACTACTATTTTATCTGTAAATTGATACTCTTCTGAGAACTGTAATACTGAATAGTACTATAATAATAAGCCTTCATTTACTTTTCTTTTTGTGTCTATTTCCTGCTTTTAGCTTTATTGTTCAAGATAGTTAAAACTTTTCTCTGGTGGTGCCCTGCATGTTGGTTGCTATGGAATGTTCCAGCGAAGTGGCAGGTTGAGGCAAGGCCAAGAATGAGTTAACTCATCTCATAGGGTAGGGTGGGTAGGAATAGATCATGATTGCCTTCTTGCAGACAGTAGGTTTTGTTTGATATATTTTTCTCACAGCGACTTATACTTCAGACTCACACAGAGCTGAGTTTTATTCTCAGCTCCACAATTTAGAGCTTCTGGCAAGTTATTTAATGCTGCAGCAGTTCATGAGTTACCTATAAAATGGGCCTAGTAACACTTCGGAGGAGTGACTGGCCCAGAGCAGATACTTTATGAATTTTAATTTCCATGTTTCTCCCTCTAAATCAGAGGTAGATAAGATGAACCTGTAATAGAGGAGATTGGTAATACATTTAAAAACAATTTTTAAAATGTCAGTTTGCAATATATGTGAATGAAATAGCCAAAGCAATATAATTATTTAATAGGGCTATTGCTGTGCTCATGGAACAATCTGAAGTGACTTTATATTTTTAAGTTACTACATTTAAAAATTTGAAAACTGCCCTAGCCGGTTTGGCTCAGTGGTTAGAGCATCGGCCCTCGGACTGAAAGGTCATGGGTTCGATTCCAGCAGAGGGCATTTATCTCAGTTGCAGGCTCCATCCCTGGCCCTGGTTGGGGCCTGTGCTGGAGGCAGCCAATCAATGTGTCCCTCTCACATTGATGTTTTTCTTTCTCTCTCTCTCCCACTCTCTCTGAAAAGCAATGGAAAAAATATCCTTGGGTGAGGATTAAAAAAATAAAATTAAAAATGTGAAAACTTTTTTATAAAAAGCATTTAATGACTATTTTAGCAGCTTTATTAAAGTATAATTTGCATACCATAAAGTTCACTTATTTTAAGTGCACAGTTCAGTGATTTTTAGTAAATTTACAGAATTGTGCAACTATCACCACAGTCCAATTTTAGAACATGTTCATCATCCCTAAATGTTCCCTCACCTTAATAACTATTAACTTTCATCCGTAAAGTGGCACAAATTATAGGATTTAAAAGTATCACTTTGGGAGTTAAGCCCATCTGAGTTTGAATCCTAGTCCTGCTATTACTAGCCTTGTGTCTTTGGGTACTCCTCTGTACTTTGATTTCTTTTTTTCTTTTTTTTTTTTTTTAGAGGTAGGGGAAGGGAAAGAGAGGGAGAGAGGGAGAGAGAGACATCGATGTGATGGGGAAGCCCTGACCAGGGATTGAACCCTCAACCCAGGTATGTGCCCTGATGGGGAATCGAACCCACAACCTTTCAGTGTATGAGATGCTGCTCCAACCAACTGAGCCACGCTGGCCAGGGTTGTACTTTGGTTTCTTTATCTTTAAAATGGAGATAATTACATTACATCATTGCTGTGAGCATTTAATTAATTAGGTGCTATGTATACAACACGGAAAATGCTAAAACACCTAACAAGTATTGGTTACTGGTGGAAGTTTGTATTGTGGTTTAGATTTATGGTAGATATTTAAATAAGAGAAGCATCTGAAAACACTCAGAATAACGCCTGACACATGGTTTGTTTTCAGAAAACCAAGCTCTGTTATGTATCATGTCTTAACGTGTTGTATCGTGTCATCATAAGTTTGTCTGTAGTAGCTCTTTAGCAGTTGCTTTAACCACAGTTAAACCTTTGAGGCTCACAACATATAGTTATTTGTTATTTTGCAGAGGCATGGATTTGAATTGAGTGGCTTCACAGCAGCCATGAGAGTTGGAGTTCGATATCTGCAGACTAGTTACTGAGTTGGTGGAATGAGTCATTGGTCTTATTTTTTAGTGTTTGTTGACATAATTTTCTTACTCGAAGATCTTTGTAAAAAAAAACAAAACTCTGAGAAAGGTCAAATGATAGTATTAATGATTCATTTTATTAATATAAATATTTAGAGATTTTTAAAAGTGTTGGTTTTTAACCAGAATTTAGAAGCTGGGATAAATTAGTGAAACATCAAATGTCAGAATCTGTACAGTAGCTCTAGTCAGTGACATGAGGAAGGCATGTAGCCAAATAAAAGTCTTTTAAATGTTTTCTTTAAGCACTCTTTCTGACGTAAAAATATGTATATTACTGAGGAAGTTATATGATATTTTTTAATATGGACCTTCAAGATGGACGGATTTCTATTTAATTATCATGTGTGTTCTGTATGGTCTATTATTTATCTACAGTAAAATCTCCAATTTTTGCTACTTACATAGGAGAGTAGACCTTATTTAAACTGATGGGAAAGTTAACCATTGCTCTCATAACACTGTGCATCAGTCACTTTTTTTAGATTTTTTTTTTTTTTTAATAAAGAGGACTCATCATTCATGCATTGTTTCTGAGTAGGAAGGTTCCAGTAGAATCACTTTCTAACAAGCTAGATTGAGGCTGAGCCCTAACACGTAATGATTTATCTACAGGCTTTTAGCACATGTACTTTAATTAACAGAATTATTTACCACCACCACCCTCCCTCCCCCCCCCCCCCCCCCCCCCCCGCCATAAAACCTTGCTCTGAGGAAGTTTAAAGAATTTAGATATTGGTATTTTAGTAATTTTATTTCATATGTTTACTCTTGGCTGAAAGAATGTTTATTACATTCACTAAGCCATATGTCCTGTGTGGTTTAGATATGTTTTTGTGGCTGAAGATGATGTAAACACTGCCTTTGAGAATCTTGGAGCTTGGAGTATGTTTGGAAAGGTGATTGGAGAAAGATATTTAAAGAATGAAGAAGACATTCTTCTTAGATCTAATAACTATAATTAATGACTCTGAGTCTCTAAAAAATCTTTATGTTTTTGTAATTCCTGAAATACAGTTATCAAAGAGTGACTTACTATTTGTAATCATCAGATTTCTCAGGCAAAGTCAAGCCTTTACAATACTGTTTTTCCCTTGATCTCTCAAACTTATCTTGATAGTCAAAGGAATGCTGCTATTTTTAGTACAGAATTTGGTGCTGATTCTGTATGTCTTTTCTATCAAATTTGTTATAGTTGTCTCTAAAAGCTGTTTTACTAGAAAATATAATAGTTTAGCAACTATATACCTCATTTTACTAGGTTAATAGAGATGGAAATGATATATAAAATTAATAAACTATGCTAGTTCTTTGAAACAGATAAATTATAACGTGTAAATATTTTTAATGAATTTTGGAAAGAGCTAAGTTTTCATGATTTGGTTATCCAAATGTGTTAAAGGGTCGGTTTAATAAGGAAAAATGTTTTGAATAGTCTTATAGTAATTTATCTTAGAAACAGCCTAAATTGTATTGTAAATGTACTGTAGCTTCTCGTATTTTTGTTCTTCAAAGTTATTTGCACTTATATAAATAATTCATGACTGTATACATTTTGTAAGTTGCCCAGCTGTGTGTTAAGTTTGTTAGATACCTTTCTAGATCTTTTCCTTCCATCCATTTACATCCATTAAAACCAAGACTAGTACGTAGGGTTTTCCCCAACACAAATTATATCATATGTATTGGTCTACAAGTTTCGTTTTGCATATTTAAGATACGTGCTAGAAATTTCTGGTAGGGTTTTATACATAAAGAAAATTTTTGTTAGACATAGGTGATGAGTTTTGTGATTTGGCTTTTATCCCCCATCAAAAATAGAGGATAGACAGTGAAATTTGATTATATATGGGTTCTGGTTAACTAGAATTATTCTATCATTCTTAAAGTTGGGGAATTTAAAAAAATCTTTTGAAGTAAATAGCTTTAACTATGTTCTAATACAACATACTATAGCAGTAAGTATAGGCTGTACCTGGGGCTTAAAGATATCTACTAGTAAATAAAACTCTAAAGAATATCTAAAACCCTTAAAAGTAAACCTTTAAAAAACCTACAGTCTTTTTTTTATTTCATTACCCATACCAAATTTGATGATAAAGTATTTTAAGGCAGTTTTTATTTTGAGCCAACTTGAGGGGTAACGTACACAGGAGTGTACATATCATAAGTGTAGAGCTTGATAAAACTTCACAGCTGAACAGATTCATGTAACTGGTGTACAGATAAAAAACAATATTATTAATGACCTCAAAAAGGCTAATTTTTAAATATAAAACAATCACAGATTTAGATAAACTTGAGAGACTTAGGTCCTCTATCTTTTAACTTTATTACTAACTTCATGTGTCACTTTAGGCAAGTTATTTCATCTTTCTGGGGTCTTATCCCTCATCTTTAAATTGAGGGACTGAGACTAGATGTTTTATTATGACTCTAATTATGTAAAAGTGTAAAAAGAGGGACTGGTGATATTAAATGTAGTATATAAGGTTGTAGGTAGTAGGATGAGAAGATACAGTTTAATGTAAAAAGGAAGATTCATTTTTTTTCTTTTTCTTTGTTTTCCAGGTTATATTTCACACTATGTGCTGACTGTACCTACAGAATCTATTAAAAAAAAAAAAGATAAACTTTTTTCAAAGATTTTGATTCCAGTGGAATCTTTGCTTTAGATATTGTGTGTGTGTGTGTTAGTGAATTGTAACTCCAGAAGCAATGCCTGTACAAGCTCCACAGTGGACGGATTTTCTTTCCTGCCCAATTTGCACTCAGACTTTTGATGAAACAATTCGAAAACCCATCAGTTTGGGTTGTGGCCATACTGTCTGCAAGATGTGCCTGAATAAGCTCCACCGCAAGGCTTGCCCGTTTGACCAGACCACTATCAATACAGACATTGAGCTCCTCCCCGTGAACTCAGCGTTGCTGCAGCTAGTGGGCGCTCAGGTATGATGGGTGACCGATTTAATTTCTGCCTGTGTGTTTTCCTTCTGAGACAAACCTGTCGAATTAAAATTGAGTAACATTGCCCTCTATTTAAATAGATAAATTCTGTTCAGTACTGTGCAAATCCTTTATTTCAGTGTGTTAGGGAACTTAGGGTAGTATCCAGTGTTCCTCAGTCCTAGTACAGTAGCCATGTTCTAATCTTGTGGTCTGACTTTCTTGACAATCTTAGCAATTAAGATCACTAGAGAAACTTAAGAAGTAAGTCACAAGGACCTCCTAATACTGAGGAAAATATTATTCATAAAACCATTGCATTTTACTTAATAAGAAAAGTGAAGCTGCTTCAGACAGTTTTACTTAGTAGATACTAACTGAAGTGGAAGATGAAGAGGGTGACAAAAAACTGTAACCCACAGCCTTTGGAACCATTTATCTAGAGTAGGAGCAAATATCCCTGGGCACCCATAAAATTAGTGCGGTAATTCTGAAAGTAAGACTCTGAAAGTTTTATGTCAGTATTCTCAAATTAGAGATCAGTGGTATCCTCCGGAGGCTTCACAAGGCCATGGGGGGCAGGTTTTTGAGAGCTAGATATGATTCCCTTAAATAATCCCTCACTAGATTAATTTGCATAGTGTGAACCCGAAAGTACCATCTGTTTACCATAATCATCCAAATAAATATACTGGAACTTTGGACCTAGCCCAGTCATATCTTCCTAAAAGCTATTTTAAGTAGAGAAAGTTAATATGTACATTGCCAACAATACTACAAAATATTTGTGAAAAGGGAAAGCACTGATTCTTTTTCTTTTCTTCCTGTACTTAGTTTTTTATTTCATAATCATTTTTCTTTTCATTTTGAAAATTCCAGTGTGACATTTTGGAAACATTTTAAAAAATAAACTTACTGGGAGGTAACAGTTTTAGAATGTAATATTTTAATAACAAATAACCAAGGTTTTCTTGTTTTTGTAAAGATATCTAAGGATGAACTGATTTTTTTTTTTTTTTTTTTTTTTTCTAAAAATGAGTAAGACTTTGTCATACCTTAACTGAAACAGCTAATGTTTGTGAAATTTGAGGATAGGATAATGTGTATTTTACTACAGAATAGCCACTATTTTAACCCTAAAGATTTCCATTTAAAAACTGTTAGAGCTAATAAATTACTTTCTGGGTGTGTTTTTTTAAATTTTTCTAAGTGCACATAAATTGCTTTGATAATATTCTTTTAATGAGAAAAATGTTTAAGTAACTTTTATTTAGTTCTCTAAGCCCTTGTGCAGGATACAAAATCAGCACACAAAAATCAGTTGCATATCTATGCACTAACAATGAACAGTCCAAAAGGAAATTTTTTAAAAATTCCACTTACAGTAGCATCAAAAAGAATAAAATACTTAGGAATAAACTTAGTGAAGGAGGTCATGAGAGACTTGAATCCTGAGAACTACAAAACATTGCTGAAATTTAAAAAGACGTAAATAAATGAAAAGACATCATGGATAGGCAAACTTCACATTAAGATGACAGTGCTATCCAAAGTAATCTACAGATGTAGTGTAAGCTTTATAAAAATCCCAAGGGTGGTTTTTCTTTTTGGAAATAGAAAAATTCATCCTAGAATTCATATGGAATCATAGGGGATCTCAAACAGCCAAACATTCTTGACAAAGAAGAACAAAGTTAGAAGAATCATACTTTCTGATTTTGAAACTGCAAAGCTACAGTGATCAAGAGAATGTGGTATTGTCATAAAGACATTTTTAGGTCAGCGGAATAGAATAGAGTTCAGAAATAAAACCACATGTATGGTCAGATGATTTTTGACAAGGTTGCCAAGACCATTCAATGGGGAAAGGGCAGTCTTTCCAACAAATGGTCCTGGGAAAACTCAGTATCCAAATGTAAAAGAATGAATTTGGACCTCTACTTCATACCATGTATAAAACTTGACTCAGAGTGGATCAAAAGGTAAATGTAGGAGCTAAAATTACAAAACTCTTAGAAGAAATACAGGCCTAGATATATCCATGACCTTGCAGTAGTTTTTCAGATAAGATACCAAAATCACAAGACAATAGATAAATTGAACTAAGTCAAAATTTAAAACTTTGTGCTTCAAAGGACATTGTCAAGAGAGTGAAAGAACAACCCACAGAATGGGAGAGAATAATTATAACATATATCTGGTAAGAAATTTGTATCTAGAATATTTAAAGAACCCTTACAACTTAATAAATAAGATCATAATTTAAAAATTGGCAAAGATCTGAACAGATACCTCACCAACGAAGATATACAGATGGCAGATGAACAAATAAGTGAGTTCAGCATCATTTGTCATTTGGAATTGCAAATTAAAACAAAGGTTCTACTACACAGAATACCTAAAATCCCAAACACTGACACCACCAAATGCTGGTGAGGATGTGGAGCAGCAGAAGCTCATTTATTCCTGGTGGGAATGCAAAATGGTGCAGCCACTTAGGAAGGAAATTATTGCATGATTCTCTGTTCTGTTTATATGAAATGTCTAAATAGATAAATCTGTAGAGACAGAAAATAGATTAGTTTTTTTCCTGGGACTGGTGGAAGTTGGGAAGAAATATGAGGGGGGCGTAGCAGTTAAAAGAATATGAAGTTCTTTAAGAATCCATAAATTTAGTGGGAATTTGATGTTACCAGTGTTAAAACAGCAGTGCATAAAATATATTCAAATATACTCAATAAAGCATTTGTTTAATTGATTAGTAAGCACTGAAGCAGACCTTTTCTTTTGACCTTGAGGTCCCTGAGCAGCAACCCATTACTTTGTGCAGTGGGGTTGAAGATACAAAGCATTATGAAGAAGCCAAGAAATGTGTAGAAGAATTAGCATTGTACCTGAAACCACTCAGCAGTGCTAGAGGTAAATTGGGTACAGTTATCAATACTAAGCAGATGTTTATTAAAATACTTTTATTACCATAAAAATTGTGGGCTGTAAATGAACGTTAATGAAATTTATTTATTGTAAACCAAACTCACTGATGCTAAATAATGTTATTAGAAACCGTATCAAAGAAAGTAATGAATGTAGAGTTTATGTGGTGTTGGAAACATTTGAATGAGCTGCAGAAATAAGTATAAGTATGAATGCATTAATGGTTTCAGAAGGGCTCTCTATCATTTGACTGTCTGAACTGTCTGTCTTCTATTCAGTTTTACATGGTGTGCTATAGGGGAGGTAATAAAATTGGAAGTTGCCATTACTGTCTTGTCATTACTGCTTGTTATTTCATTAGGAAGGTATGGGTAACCACTGTGAAATAACAAGACAAAACTGTTATAACCTCCAGATTCGGGTCTTACAAACTAATTATTATTGTCTGGCCTTTTCATCTTTATTTCTCTATGATTAAAATGAATAATGGTATATTTCATGTCATGAATGTTATATTTACATGAGGTAACAGCTTTTGTATACTTTTAAAAATGCTTCACTTGTGTAATTTTATTATTTTAAGCATAAGCATTCTAGTACAACCCGTAAGTCAATCAGCCCATCAGAGGTAGTTTTCCTGAACTCTAAAATTGCATCGTAAACCTAGGAATAACTTCTTCTCTTTTAAAGGAGTGGGTCTGAATAGCACTACTCAGAGTGTTCTGAGTCGCCCAATGCAGAGGAAGCTAGTGACTCTGGTCCACTGCCAACTAGTGGAAGAAGAAGGCAGGATTCGTGCCATGCGGGCAGCTCGATCTTTAGGTGAACGAACAGTTACAGAACTCATTCTGCAGCACCAGAATCCTCAGCAGCTCTCTTCTAATCTTTGGGCAGCAGTCAGAGCTCGGGGCTGCCAGTTCCTTGGACCAGGTATAGAATTAAATTTCATATTTACTACACTAGTAATTCTAAAAGTGTGGTATAGGAGCTACAAATATGTACAAAGGCTAGTTCATTGCATTTTCTATTGTTACTTGATAATCATAGCGTGGGTGATTCCATGTCAGTTTTTCACAGCACTTAACTTTTCCCTTAATGCTAGAACTTTGTTCATTTTTGATAGAAGTTCTTAAATGTATTAACTTCTTATCTGCTTTCTTAAATAAAATATACAGAGTGTAATACAAAAATGCCCCCCAAAAGGTTGAAAAGGATAACTGCGACTATTATTGCATTGCCTATTTAAGTGATACCTGCAAAAATTATTGAATATTGCCCTTCTAATAAGTGAATTTATCTTATCCCTGCAAATGATAAATTTTGGTTTTGCCCAACTTTTCCTAGCAATGCAGGAGGAAGCTCTAAAGCTGGTTCTTCTGGCCTTAGAAGATGGTTCTGCTTTGTCAAGAAAAGTATTGGTTCTCTTTGTGGTGCAAAGGTTGGAGCCACGGTTTCCTCAAGCCTCTAAAACTAGCATTGGGCATGTTGTCCAACTCCTATATAGAGCCTCCTGCTTCAAGGTATGAACCTCTGTTACATTTTATTTAAAGGAAACATTGTCCTTTCCCTAAACAAGTAGTAAAACTTTTGAGTTTAATAAAGTTGTATGTATTTTTTCAGAAAATCCAGTAATTTTTCTTTTAAAGAATATAGATGGTTTCCTAGTAAATCTTTTCATATTAAACTTGTATGTTAGTTAGATAGTGAATAACATAGATCAAACTGAGGCTTATAGATTTTTGCATTTGGAGAGACTAATAAGCGGTGTCAGTTTTCCACCAAGACTGCAAGGAGAATTGGTCTGGATAGAGAGAGTCATTGAAGGAGGAAATAAGGTGTATTTGGCTATTCTGATATGATTCTAGAGATTTTGACATTTGTAAAAGGGAAAATGTTTTATTGGTAAAATGGTGTGCTCCATTTTAATCTTGCTGTTGTTACTAAAAGAAATGTTTGTTACATTAAAATTATTTGAGTGTCATCCCATGTACCAGAAGGTGGCTGGTTCAGTTCCGGGCCATGCCAGTAGGGGGCGTGCAGGAGGCAGCCCATTGATATTTCTCTCTAATCGATGTTTCTGTCTCTCTCTCTCTTCCTCTCTGTGAAATCAGTAAAAACATTTGAAAAAAAATGATCTGTTATCCATAGATGTTCTTACAAAGTATAAACCCATTTCATTCCTTACCTGACTCACGATGGGATTATGTGTATCTTGTTAGGTCACCAAACGTGATGAAGACTCTTCTTTGATGCAGCTGAAAGAAGAATTTAGGACCTATGAAGCTCTGCGGCGAGAGCATGACTCCCAGATAGTGCAGATTGCTATGGAAGCAGGCTTACGAATTGCACCTGACCAGTGGTCCTCTTTGCTTTATGGAGACCAGTCTCATAAATCTCATATGCAGTCCATTATTGACAAGGTACACCCTTTGTTATTCCTTACTTCTTGGACTAATCTGGAGTTTTGGTGATTCATGATTCTCTGTAGTTGGGTGTCATTTCATAACTGGTCACATCGTAATACCAGTTTGTTAATACAAAGAATTTTAAAAACTGAGGTGTAATTGACATTTTTCATATAATATTTTATCAGTGTTTTAATGCTTTATCGAGCACGCACTTGCTCATTCTTTGAGAGGCTCCTATCTCTTTATATCATTACCTTTCTCCCTTCTTTTATTGTTCTCTGAGTTTTGTTCACTGTTTGTTAAACCCATTTCCTAAATGGATTTATTGTCTACCTGTAGCAGACGTTTAATGGTTTGGAAGATGTACACATTGAGGTTTCATATCATTCTCAGTGAGAAAAATTTCACATAAGTTACCAACCATTCTAAGTTTGAGCAAATTTTCAATAAACTTATTTCTACTTTCTGTTGTTTGTTATGACAAAAAGATCACTACAGTACACATGAATTTTAGGTCAGGCTTCATTATTTATTTTTTACTCTAAGAGTTATTTTTAATTCTCTTAAAAGTGGAGCATACTAAAAAATCCCACAAAACTGGAGCATACCATAAATGTGTTGTGATTCAGTATGAAATATATGAAAGCACTGTAAAAAAGCCTAAAAGTGCCATGTAAATATACTATGTTCAATAATAGTATTTAAGTTTTACTATTTTACCTTACATACTTATAACCATAGAGATGGTATACTTTAGAGTCCACCCTATCATTAATTGAGAGAAATAAGGTTAAGATGTTGCCCAAATATTTAACACTTACTGAGAGCTTACTATGTACTTGGTGGTTTAAAGAATTCATTTATTATTCTCAACAGCCCTGTATTATCCCTTTTATCCAGAGACAGAGAGGTTAAGTGCATTTCTCTGGTGACAGATCTGGGTTTGAACTGGGGCATTCTGACTCTAGAATACCTGTTCTTAACCACTAAGTCTCTTTCCAAGCCAGTCTCTCTCTCTCTCTTTCTCCCCCCTCTCCTATTCCCAAAGATAGAATTCTTTGAATGAGTAGAAGATTGATGGTAAAGGAGAATTGGGAAATGTGTTTTATAGCTACTTGGTGCATAATTTTCAGTATTATTACTTGTTTTGTCCTCTAAGTCTTCCCTAGATACCTCTAACCAAACTTTACGTGCAACTTTTACGTCTGAAATTATGCAACTGACATTACATAACATATTGAAACCTTAGTAATGATCTCTTAAAGGAGTAGCTTTCTACTTCTGAAGAGAAACTTGGCCTTTTTAATAAAGATTCTACAAGGAATCTTGTAGAATTGTCTGAACTAGGCTATATAACTAGGTATATGTCCTATAATAATTTTCTCACATTATGAGCAAGAATTTAAATTTAATATCCAGAGACCTTCATACAATAAACTAGTAAACAAGCTTTGCAGTGTATGTGACATCTTATATGGAGCAATAGAACTTTCTGTGATAATGGAAATGTTCTATATATGCACTGTCCAATATGATCACTAGCCACACATGGTTATTAAGCCACCAGTATGTGACTTGCCCAACTAAAATTTTTATTTCATTTTATTTAAATTTAAAAAGCTGCATGTTGCTAATGGCTACTGTATCAAACAGTACAAATAGAGACTTTATTTAAAATATTAAGCAATAATCCTAGTAAATTAATGGAAAAAGAAACATGAATTAACAGTTCACAAAGAGGAAATATTTCTAGTCGACTGGATAGACTTCATATAATATCACTGGTAGCCAAAACCGTAAGTTTATAAATTATTTAAGTATATAAAAAAACATGCAGAGAAGAAAAAATTAAATATAGGCATGTCAGCATTCTAATAATATTATTTTCCATGTTTTTTTAAAATGTATGCTTTTAAAGAAAAATTACCTTTTATACAGTGACCTTTTGGGAGGGACACATCCTCATCTGTATTAATATATAGTTAATTTTTCCAAGTAGGAACCCTTAGTTACTATCACATAATCAACTTTTTTTTTTTTTTTTTAACTAAAGGTCATGTATGGGCAACTTAAGGAAGTTAATGCAAGAATGTGTATCATTAAGGCGTAGGAAAATACACAATCTGAGAGCTTCTAAGAATCCCAAACCAATATAGGATTTTTTTGGAGTTGCAGTGGACTTTTGAAATGATGTAGTCCATATAACATATGTACTTCAGACTGAGTCTGTAAAGATTATAGCCAGTGTCATGACCTTTGGTCTGTAACAGAACCTGAACCCAAACTTAGTTCAGTTTCATTGTTCTTGCTTTTGTATAGCATTTTCTGTAGACTGTATTTCCAAATTTCAGTTATTTGGAAGGACCCCAAGAGCCTAACTGTAAGAACATAAAATGGAAAGAGTACTTCCAAACTGAGAATTATGAGGGGTCTCACATGTGAGGAATGTGGTAGCAGAGGGAAGAGAGGGTACAGCATGCCAAGCCACAGATGCAGAGAGGTGCAGGGTTCGCTCAGGTAGCAACAGGAAATCCAGCCTGGCCAAAGTGTGGGAGGTGTGGGAGGCTAAAAATTAAACTTAAATTGCAAAGATGATTGTGATACTGTAAATAATCTTTACTTTAAAAGGATTATCTGGCCTCTGAGGAAGTTAATATTTTTCTTCTTTTAAGTTGCAGACTCCAGCCTCTTTTGCACAAAGTGTCCAGGAACTAACAATTGCTCTCCAACGGACTGGAGACCCAGCAAACTTGAACCGACTAAGACCCCATTTGGAGCTATTAGCAAACATTGACCCTAGTCCAGGTAAACCTAAGGGACATTAAAGGGCTGTCCTATGTGTACCTCAGTGCTGCTCAATGATTCTTTTAATTATTTTTAGTTACATTTTCCTAGAATTTCCTAGAATGGTTATTCCAGTTTTTTCTACAGTATTTTAGTTCTGGCCTCAGTCTTTTCTGTCTCTTTATTACTTCAACTAATATTTATTTTTTAATACTTTTTACTGTGCTGTTCATTTCACCAGCAAAGTAGATTCTCTCTGGAGCCCTTTATGTTTCCTCTTTCTCTCAGTGTAACATTGTGCTGTATTGTACCATTCTCATCTCTTTTGACTAAACTCAGGTTTTCTCATTTTTTCTAAATCACGTTATTAGTTGCATTTTTTTGGGTACCATTTTTTTCTTCTCTACGGTATCTCATTCCATCAAGTATCTCTCTTATTTTCAACCCTTTTCCTGTTCCTTCTTCTTGACCTGAAATTCTCCCGCCTTCATTTTTCACCTAATACTTCATCTGAGATATGTTCACTTATATTCTATTGCTGTCCTGTGTTCATTCCCACTACTGAACTAAAACCCTCTTAACATTCACTAGTAATTTCCCAGTTTCTAGTTCCAAAGACTTCTTCTCAGTCCTTAAATTACTTCATTTGATAATGTTGTTGACTACTTCCTGGATACAGAAACTCTTGTAATAACTTATATCTGTAGTCTTGTGGTTCTCTTCTGACCTGTCTAAATGCTGGTTCTGTCTTATTTTGACCATTCTTTTCTCTCCTGCCCACCAAAGAGTAGGCTGATTGTGTTCTTGGAATTTTGTTTTCTCTGCACTCTGTTGATGATGGTCATTCATTCCCAGCATCGGGTATTATCTCTTTGTAGATAATGGACTCTCAATATCTCTATCACTATTATGTCTTCATTACTCCAGACCCACTTTCTCAAAGCTCTCTGAGATTCACCATCATCGCCTGATACCTGCTCTTCCTCCTGTGTGCCCTCTCTCTAAATGACCTAATTCTCAAGCTATGTGAGCTTAAAACCTGAGGCTTTTGTGCTACTTCATTTCTTTTCCTTTTGCTTGCTCTACATACCATTCCAGACAACAGGATCTGTCTGTTCTTCTTTCACAATATCCCTTTATCCCATGCCTATTAATGCTGCCTTAGTGAGGCCTCAGTCCTTTTCCTGAGACTGAATGCCTTTCATTCCACTTACTGCTGCAAAATAAATCCCATCTCTTATTTCTACACTCAGAAACTTTCAGTGATACCCCACTGCTTATAGAATAAGGTTTTGAACTCTTGACTGTGGCATTCAGAGCTCTCTAATTTTTTATCAGCTTACCTTTGTAGATTTACTACCAAAACTGCTTAATCAAACCAAATCAGATCTAGTCCTACAACACAGTGATTTTCCCCCTCATTTCTTTGCTTTGATCATTCTGAGCAATGAAAAGAGCACTTTCGCAAGCTCACCACTCCATCAGCTCCCAGCCTGCTTACCTACATCTGTGCAGGTATATTCTGCACGCCTTACCTAAGAGTTGGTAAACTCTCACCTAAGGCAACCTTCTCTTGTGCACTGATATCATCTTGTCAAGTCTGCCCTTCCAGTGTCTCTCTTTCTTATCATCAGTTTTCCTTCTCTAATAGAGCATTTCTATCAGCAAACAAACATACTATTATTCCTCTCACTGTAACACACCTTTGACACCATTTGCCATCCACCTACATTCTATTTCTCTCTTTTTTTATAGCACTCTGTTGAACTCACTGTAACCAGGCTTTTTTATCTCTACCACTTAATCCAGTCTGCTTTTGTCAAGATTACAAGTGACTTTCATGTAGCGGACTCCAAACAGCAGCTCTTGATACTCATTGTATTTGACCTGTTGGCAGCAGTTAACATTGTTGTTTACTTCACTTCTTGTAACATTTTTTTCCACTTGGCTTCCAGGCCACCACTGTCTCTTAGTTTCCTTCTTTCCTGGTAGAATCCTCCTCCTCAGCCTCCTTTGTTGGTTTCTCCTCCCCATAGCTTCTAACCATTTTCCCCCCTAGCCTCTGACTTTTGGAATGCTTCTAGAGTTTAATCCTTATAGCTCTTCTGTTTTCTGTTTACACCCATTCCCTAGAATGTGCTTTAAATATTATTTAAAGTCTCATGACTTTAAATATTATTTATATAACTCATAAATTTACTATATTTCATCAGTTCTGAAGCCCACAGTTTTTTACAGCTCTTAGCATTTCTGAAGTTGGGATGCATTTGTACAAGCACTGATAAAATAATTAGTCTTTTAAAAAAAAATTGGCACATAAAATAATGGCTCGTGTGTTACAGTTGACATTTTAGAACCTGTGAAACACAGTATCTCCAACCCACACCTTCTTCCAGAATTCTTTTGTATATCCACCTGCCTGCTCAATATCCAACATTCTAACCTCTCTGCTTGACTATCAGATAGGAATTTCGAACTTAATCTATTGAAAAGTGAGTTCCAAGCCCTCACCCCATCCCCGTTCCAGTTAGTGGCAGTTCTAGCATTCTGTTTCCTCAGTCCAAAGACCTTGGCAATACCATCCACAACTCACCTTTCTCTCTTAAGGTATATCTACTCCATCAGCATATCCTGTAGGCCCTGCCTTGAAAATCCACTCGGAATCCACCTACTTAACTCTTTCACTGCTACCACCCTTATCTCTCCCTCTTCATGGACCATAGAATAGCCTCCTGTTGTCTGTCTGGTTTGAGCTTAGGTGCCAGAGTGATCCTATTACCCCTCTGCTCAAAAATTCTTCAGGGCTTTTTTCATTCAGTAAAAGCCAACGCCTTTCTATATGACCTCCCAGGCCTCCCAGGATCTGGTCTTCCTTTACCTCTCTCCCCTCGTCCCCTGCTCGTCCATCCACCCTACACTCTCTGGTTTCAGGTCCAGACAGGCCAGGCCTGCTCCCGTGGCAGGGCTCTGCATGTCTCCTCCCTCCTCCTAGGATGTTTTCTCCTGGTGTACGCACAGGCACACTCAACCCTTCCTTCAGGTTTCATCAGATATAACCCTCTCCAGGAGGCCTTCTCAGGCCTCCCTGGCTAAAGCTCTACACGTGCCTGTCTCCCTCTCCTTCTTTGCTCTATTTATTCAACTCATTATTATTGAAATACTTGTATTTTGGTTATTTATCTTACCTATTGTCTGGCTCCTCTCCTTGAGTAGAAGAGATTTTTGTTCTGAGTGCTATGGCTTCCCAGCAGCTAGAACCATCCCTGGGAACAAGATGTTCCAAAGACACTTTCACGTGACGGTCCCTCTGCCTTCTCTGCGCCCTCCTCCTTCCCTTCTTTGCTGTTAAAATTCCAAGTTTCCTCCAAAGACGAGTGCAAATGCCATCACCTGAATCTTTCAGAATGTCTCCAACAGGAGTCAGCTCTACACCTGTGTTCTTCCGTCATTTTATATTTCTTTTTTAAAAATATATCTGTATTGATTTCAGAGAGAGGAAGGGAGAGTGAGAGAGAGAGAGAAACATCAATGATGAGAGAGTTGTCATTGGACGCCCCCAGCTGGGGATCGAGCCCGCAGCCCCGGCATGTGCCCTGACCAGGAATCGAACTGCCATCTCCTGGATCCTTGGTCGATGCTCAAGCACTGAGCCACGCCCAGCCAGGCTTATATCTCTTTTAAAGAAACATTTCATATTTAGCCCTGTGGTTAATTTTTCCTTTATAAAATTTCAGTACTGGCCCTGGACAGATAGCTTACTAAATGAAGAGGATGCATAGCAGAGTTGCTTTATATATTAGTTCTTAAACTTTTAAAATAATTGTTTACCATTACTTGGTTTATACAAAATTTCAAAATAGACATGACAAATTTGTTGACCGTAGGCTGTCCACAGTTAAATTTTGCTTGGTGCACACAGTGTTGGCCTGCACAATATTCTAAATTTTTTTAGGTACCAGCACTTAAAAACTGGGTAATTTTACATACAAATCTCAAATTTCAGCGTTCCCTGAGAAACTGGTGTATCTGGCAGGGCCAGCCTTGCATCCTCACATAACAACCATCAGCTAAAGTTTAATAGTAACTGTGACCTTAGATGTGAAACATACTCTCCAGTTCACAGGGCCTGTCTCTTTCTGTTGTCATTTCCAACACGAAGCATCTATTGACAGTTGACATTTATTGTCTGGTCTACTTAATTCCTTTATGTTACCTTCCCTGTAGCTGTTTGTTTTCAGCCCCAGATTTAGAAGAATACATCTGTTTCTTTAAAACAATGTTTAGGTGAATAAGCTGTTACCTAAAGCTTAACTTGATTTCACTGAAGTGCTTACACATCTCTTTTATAATTTAATATTGAGGAAAACATTGGATAATGTTTAAAAAAATGTATTTTTATTTGTTGTGTAGATGCTCCTCCTCCTACTTGGGACCAGCTCGAAAATGGACTGGTTGCTGTGCGTACAGTGGTACATGGGCTGGTTGATTATATCCAGAACCATAGCAAGAAAGGCGCGGATCAACAGCAGGTAAGGGACACAAGCCAGCAAGGTGACATGAGCACTTTGAGACTCTGACTGTAGAAACTATATAGTAGGTTAGTGTGGTTAGCAGCCAGTTTACTGGATTAGCCTTGTATTTTATGTGACAACATTGAGTGAAATAATTCTTGTTGGTCTAATGTGCTGGACTCACTTTTCACATTGGATGTAGCAGCATTTGGTTCTCTGCTAAAGTTTATTCCATTTAAACCAAATTATTTTCTTTGGTTACTATTACATCTCTGTTTGACAATAGTTATCGCTTTTTAGTGCTAATGCTATATTTCTCCCAGTACTGTTCACGCATTTGTAAATGCTTTTTCTATATTAGTGTTTTAACATTTTCATTCTTAATATCTGTTACGCCAGTGGGCCAATTTTTCCTCAAATATTTTTAAATGAAATATATGACAGCAAAATATAATAGATCATGTGGCTGGAGTTTTTTTTGTTTTGTTTTGTTTTTTAATATATCTCTATTGATTTCAGAGAAAGGAAAAGAGAGGGAGAGAGAGAGATGGAAACATCAATGATGAGAGAGTCATTGATCGAGCCCGCAACCGGGGCATGTGCCCTGACCAGGAATCGAACCCCGATCGCCTGGATCCTAGGTGGACGCTCAACCGCTGAGCCACGCCCAGCTGGGCGTGGCTGGAGTTTTTAATTTTACTCTCCAAAATTTTGTTTTGCTCTCAGGTTCTATGTTAGGTTCACTTTTTATTTTGTAGTAAACTTGAGAAATTAAAACTTTGTTATTAATTTATCTGGCTCAGGTAAATATTAACGATAGATTATTTACTATTATTTTGTTTGGGAAGCAAGAAATATTAAAACTGTCCTAAGTAGAATAATATGGATATAATTATCCTAATCAATCTAAGCACAGATGTTTTGATTCAGAAACAAAAGAAATTAAAACCTATTGTTAACTCCCTGTTCTAGTAGACATGAAAAATGTAACAAAAATAGTAAGGTTAACCTTTAAATTCTGCCAGTAAATGATAAAATACATTAAATTTTATTTTGCTTAGTATCACGTTTGATATTAACTCCCAAATTCGTTGTCCTCCCTTATCACTGAGTTGTAAATAATGAGTTTCATTTGTACCTTTGGAGATACGTTGAGTCCTTGATTTAATCTACATGTCGAGAATTGGTTACAGAATATTTGTCAGTTATAGGACCTATTGTAGATTTGTGGTGTGTTATAAAAAACATAAGTGTACTCTACTAAACTTTGTTCAAAACAAGTATTAGAAGACAGTTTAAACATTTGAAATTCCAGTGGTTGGTTCATTATAAAACCCAGAAAGAAGATCATAGAACTCCCATGAGATTTAATCAAGAATTTATGTGATAGTACATGTTTGAGAACATATCAGAAAATCTGGAGTACATTCTTTATAATTAACTTATTTATTTTGGGACTCTGAGACTTCAGACAGAATGACTTTCCAGTGTTTTTGCTCTGGGCAGTCTAGGTAAGTATGTGAATCAATCTGAATTATTTATCTAGATTATCAAGATCCTAAAATGGCAGTGAAAATTTT
Organism: Miniopterus schreibersii; assembly: GCF_964146895.1. Lineage (NCBI taxonomy): Eukaryota > Metazoa > Chordata > Mammalia > Chiroptera > Miniopteridae > Miniopterus > Miniopterus schreibersii. Next base: position 16,890,048 of record NC_138119.1, on the reverse strand, counting down.
TCATCTGTTTTTAATGTTTAATGTCTTAATTTTGGTCTTAGCCTCCACAACACAGCAAATACAAAACATACATGTGTCGAGACATGAAGCAGAGAGGAGGATGCCCCCGGGGGGCCAGCTGTACGTTTGCACACTCACAGGAGGAACTGGAAAAGTAAGTGCAGACAGTCACTAGACTCAGCCTCCTAACAGAATAAGGTAGAATTGTTCAGTAGGATAACTTGCTGCCCTTGAAAACCACAAGAAGGGTAAGTAGGTACATTCTCTTTCATGAACAGGAAATGTTTAGAAAGTAATACAGAATTTTATTTATTTTTAAAATTAAAAAAATAAATAGGTCTTTATTGATTTCAGAGAGAGGAAGGGAGAGGGAGAGAAAGAGTTGAAACATCAGTGATGAGAGAGAGTCATCATTGATCGGCTGCCTCCTGCAGGCCCCCGACTGGGGATCAAGCCCGCAATCTGGGCATGTGCCCTGACTGGGAATCAACCATGATCTTCTGGATCCTAGGTCGATACTCAGCCTCTGAGCCATGCCCGGCCAGGCAGTAATACAGAATTTTGAAAAAACAAGTAGTTTTTTCAGCTTTCATTATATCATGCCTAAAAGTAGGAAACCGTTTATGGTTAATTGAATCTAGGAGTAAGTGATTCTCACTACCAAAATAATGAAAGTTCTAAGAATTTTCATCAGCTTTAACTGACTCATTTTAACTAATTGAATAGTGCATTACCAATGGAAAAATTGACTCTTTGCTCTATTAAAGAAATTATTTTATTTCCAGGTTCAGTTTCACAGATTTCATTCAAATTTCAAGGACCTGATAATTCTAATGATGTTAAATTTTCCAGCACATAGTAGAAAGAAAGAAAAACCTTTTATTTTTTGTAAAACCAATAATACTAAGTTTGATAAACATAGCACAATTAAACTACAAATTCATCTCACATATTAACATTTTTTAAATCCCAAATATTAAACTTAGAATTCAGTAATACATTAAAATAGATTCCATGGCTAACTATAAAGATAGTACAATATTAGTTAATATAGGTTAGAGAAGAAACACCTTGTGATTATATCCAAAGATTCCAAAAAGGATTTGAATAAAATACATTTGTGTTCTTGGTTTTGCTTTTGTAATTTTGGTTTTGGTGTGTGCCTTTGCCATTTATATAGATTTCGTAAAATGAACAAACGCCTGGTTCCCAGAAGACCCCTGAGTGCCTCTTTGGGTCAGCTTAATGAGGTGGGCCTGCCTTCAGCAGCTATCCTTCCAGACGAAGGTGCAGTGGATCTGCCTAGCCGAAAACCCCCTGCTCTGCCCAATGGGATTGTGTCAGCAGGGAACACAGTAACGCAGCTAATTCCACGAGGGACAGACCCCAGCTACGATTCTAGTCTGAAACCAGGAAAGATAGATCATCTGAGCAGCAGTGCCCCTGGATCCCCTCCTGATCTGTATGTCATTTTCTTAACTTTTAAAGTTTCTTTGTAAACACAAAGTAGAGGGAAGGAAGAATAATCAGTGTTTCTTTTAAATTCATTTTGGCCATTTTGTTGTTTTTCATTTCTATTTCTTGTGTTACTGATTTTTTAAGAAAGCGTGGGTGAAATAAGATCAAAGTTTGTAAATTTTGTAGAAGGAATGACTATTGGAAGAAAACAGTTGCTCAAATCATGACAGTTTTTTTTTTAATGTTTAACAATTTATGTACATTGAGAGACCTTAAACTTGACTTGCACAATTTTATTCCCATAGGCTAGAAGCTGTCCCCAAGAGTATTTCTGCCTTACCTGTGAATCCGCATCCTGTACCTCCAAGGGGACCAACAGACCTGCCTCCTATGCCTGTCACCAAACCCCTTCAGATGGTACCACGGGGTTCACAGTTATATCCTGCACAGCAGGCAGATGTGTATTATCAGGATCCTCGAGGAGCCGTTCCACCATTTGAACCAGCACCATATCAGCAGGGTAGTGATCTTTCCTTTATTGCACTCACTTTTCTTAGGAGTTATGAGTCCAATTCCAGAAAGAGTGATCATATTTGCAGTGGCCTCCTTAAGATAAGTGTATTTTTTAATACTTTGGAAAAAACAGATTTTATGAATAAATGAAGTAGCAGAGCTATAAAAGAAAATTGCCTTAACTCCTAAAAGCAGTCATAGTTAATTATGTTCATATACAGGGGTTGGCAAAAATAGGTTTACAGTTGTAATCCAAGGAAATTGTACAGTGATTAATAAATAATAATACAAGATTAACCTCTTTTCCCTACTCACAACTGTTATTTTTGCCCACCCCTGTATTTATGGAAATAACAAATCACCCAAGTAGACAATGGAAATTTGCTAAGGCAGTATATATTTTCCTGACCAAAATTTTTTTCAATATTATAGTGGGTATAAAGTAAATAACCACTATACCCAGTATATTTTTCTTTCTATCAGTTATCACCTAATATTTTTCTGGGTCCTGAAGTATATATGAAAAAGGCAGCATACATATAGAGAGTTTATAGTGTAGAATCAGTATTAGTAAAGAATAGAAAACTGTGTGTGAGCATGTGTGTATGTGTGGGCATACCCCAGAGATAGTTCAGGTTGTTTCAGACCACCGCAATAAAGTAAGACACAACTTTTTTGGTTTCTCGGTATATATAAAAGTTATGTTTACACTATACTGTAGTCTATTAATGTGTGTGATAAGCATTATGTCTAAAAAATACTATATTGGTAAAAAATGCTCACCATCATCTGGGCCTATTGGGAAAATGGCTCTGGTAGACTTGCTCTTCAGGGTTGCCACAGACTGTCAAGTTGTAAAAAAAAAAACAGTTATTTGTGAAACTCAATAAGTGAAGTACAGTCAAACATATATATGCCTATATATGTGTGTATATGTGTGTTAAAAATTAGATGTTCAATTGTGGTGGTTAATATTAGTGTGGTAGAAATTAACTGCAAGACTCAGGGGAGATCAGAGAGCTTGAGGAATTAAAGGGACTTTATGGGAAAATGCCCTAAGTAGAGGGTGCGGGAATAGAAAGAATAATTTACTAGTGGATTGCAAAAATGAGACTAGAGTCACTAAGGAGAAAGACCATTATTAATCTAGGTGTGAGTGTTGAGATCTGAATTAATATTGTGGGAAAGAAGAAGAGGGATTTTAGAAACTAGACAGATTTGAAAAACTAGCCAGTTTTAATGATAATACTAGGTATAGAGAATGAAGGAGAGGAGATGACTGAGGTTTCATGTATATAATTCATATGAAAAAAATAAACACCCACTTTTTATTTTTCATTTTTAAAAGTGTATCTTTATTGATTTCAGAGAGAGGAAAGGAGAGAGAGAGATAAAAACATCAATGATGAGTCATCATTGATCGGCTGCCTCCTGCAGGCCCCAGACTGGGGATTGAGCCTGCAGTCTGGGCATGTGCCCTGACTGGGAATCGAACCACAGTCTCCTGGATCCTAGGTCGATGCTCAACCGCTGAGCCATGCCCAGCCTGGCTGTATCTTCCTTTTAGCCATCCATTACAGGAAGAACCCAACTACTTTTGTTGAAGTGACCTTAAACACAGTGTCTCAGGGTTTGAGAATTACTAGAAAGAGATTTAATGCAGGAAGTTTAGGTGTTTATAAAATCAGTGGAAGGTGCTGGAAAAGCAGGTTTAAGCTAGGCCTCCCAGAGTAAGTTCCAGAACTAGCTGCAGAAAGAACCTTGTTACAGTGAAGAAGCAGTAAAAATTGGAAACTTCTGTCCTTAACTGCTAGCTCCAGAATCACATCACTTGAGGCAGAAGTCTGAAAATTGGGAAGCCACTCTAGAGGATGCAGTAGCTGCTAGGTCTGCACCAGATCTCCTTCCAGGTAACTCAGTGGCACATTCAGAACTCTCATGCAAGTGAGTGATTTGTGCAACCTGAGCTTCAGGGAAATGTAGTTGTGTGTGTTTTTCATTGCTTGCATTGTGTTAAGGCACACCTGAAAGAAAGTCAAACAATTGAGAGAGCCAATCTATTGTAGATTCTATATTAGTTTTTTTCCAGTAACTTTTATGGACAATTTTTACATGTTATTTTTCATAAAGCTAACCTGAGTATATAGCAGAGGGGGCAACATCTAAAGAAATGAGTGGATTGTTAATTATCTAGTGCTGAAATATTATAGTAGACAAAGTCTTATATAGAAAACTAGATTGGCTCACTATTGCTCTGGTTGCTCTTCTGTAACATACAGGTGTGTACTACACTGCACCACAGTGTGTGTCCCGCTTTGTCCGACCTCCACCATCTGCTCCTGAGCCCGGTCCTCCCTATTTGGATCATTACCCACCCTACCTCCAAGATCGTGTTGTAAACTCTCAATATGGCACACAGCCACAACAGTACCCACCTATGTACCCACCACACTATGATGGCCGTCGAGTATACCCTGCTCAGTCTTATGCAAGAGAGGAGATATTTCGAGAAAGCCCCATACCCATTGAGATTCCACCTGCAGCAGTACCATCCTATGTACCAGAATCCAGAGAAAGATACCAACAGGTGGAGGGTTACTATCCAGTGGCTCCTCATCCAACTCAGATCAGACCTTCGTACATCAGAGTATGCTGGGGTTTTTCTTATTATTACATAGATTTAATTTACTTATTGCTTAGAGTGACTTTTTTTGTTGTTTTTTAAGAAAGCGTGCCTTTATTTTTATCTTGTCATAATTTGGGTAGGTTTTTGTTTTAAATTAAACTATTAAAGGGGAAAAATTCTCACTGCACTCTCACTAGTAACTGTTCTTAGTTCCTGAACTTTAGATGGCTTTATTAACAATCCTAGATCTATTTGGAAATTATGGTGTCTGGCCAAGAAAACAAAACTTAAATTTAGCTTTTTGGGAAATCCTGAGAATTTTGGGGGGTTTTGTTTTGCTTTAAGTCTTGGTATTTCCAAATGTTAAGATGAGTATACAAGCTACTGCTTATTTAAAATATGTGCTAAATAAATTAATGTGTTTTGAAATTCTTTTCAGTTTTTCCTAACCTTTTCATTTTCAGGAGCCTCCTTATAGCCGGCTTCCTCCTCCCCAGCCGCACCCTAGTCTAGATGAGCTACATCGAAGACGAAAGGAAATAATGGCCCAACTAGAGGAACGGAAAGTGATCTCTCCACCTCCTTTTGCACCTTCACCAACATTGCCTCCTACCTTCCACCAAGAGGATGTAAGTGCATCATTTTTAGTCTCAGTTATTCATTTTTTCCTTATCAGTGTGGTTTTCATGTCCTGTTTAAGTGGTCTTTGCCTATTCTCAAGGTATGAAAATATTTTCCTTTGTTCTAAAAGGTTTACTATTTTATTTCCCATTTAGATCTACAGTCTGTCTAGAATTGATTTTTGTATTCTAGTGTGTTAGGTGTTAAGGTGAATTTTTCTCCCCAAAGGATGTCTCATTGAAGACCATCCTTTCCCCCAGGGTCCTGCAGTCACCTTTGTCATGGTTAGGTGACTAGATATGTTTCTGGATGCATATTTCTATGTCCTTACACCAATACCGCATTGTCTTAGTGTAGTTTTATAATACATCTTAATATTTGGTGATGTTTATTTTTCAGTTTTGTTCTTCTTTATGGTTACCTTTGCTGTTCTTGGTCCTTGCAATTTTCAGACACATTTCAGAATCAGCATTCTGTTGTCCACAAAAATATCTGCTGCAATTTGTATTAGGATTACATTGACTCTGTGGATCTGAGCTGGCTAGTGTGTAACCCACTAGCCACATGTGGCTAATGAGTGCTTAAAATGTGGCTAGTCCAGCCCAGCCGGGCATGGCTCAGTGGTTGAGCATCGACCTAGGATCCAGGAGATCGGGGTTCGATTCCCGGTCAGGGCACATGTCCGGCTTGCGGGCTAGGCAGCCGATCAATGACTCTCTCGTCATTGATGTTTCTATCTCTCTCTCTCCCCCCCCTCCTTTCCTCTCTCTGAAATCAATAAAGATATATATATTTTTTAAATTCACATGTGCTGTAAGCATAAAATATATGCTGGGTCTGAAGATTTAGTACCCCCAATAGTAAAATACCCCATTAATATATTTCTGTTAAAGTGGTAATGCTCTGGATGTATTAATTTTAAAAATATGTGTTATTAAAATGAATTTCACCTGTTTCTTTTTATTTTTTTAATGTGGCTACTAGAAAATTTTAAATGATATGTGAGTCTCATTATATTTCCATTAGACAGCGTTGCTTTAGATCCATTTCAGGAGAATTGACATCTTGTCACTATTGAGTCTCCAGGAGCATGGTCTTCTCGCCTCTTACTTGGATCTTTAATTTCTCTCCGTTATGCCATGTGTCATATAGTTTTCATTTTTGCACATCTTTCATTAAACTTATATTCAGCAGCCTTGCTAAATTTCCTTATTAATTTCAGTATTTGTTGGATTTTTTTGGATATTTTATGCACACAGTCATAACCTCAGTGAGTAGTGACCATTTCTCTTTTTTCTTTTCAACCTTTATGTCTTTTTTTTTTCTCGCCTTGTGATAGCTGGTCCTCCAGAGTTGTTTTGTTATTCAGTACAAGGGATCAGAGCACGTATTCTTGACTTATTTGCAGTCTTTAGTGACTGAAGCTTTTAATAATTCATCATTATGTTTGCTTTTTTTTGTAGATAACTTTTATCAAATTAATGAAATTCTCCTCTTCTTAGTTTTATACTATTTTTATAAGTGAGATATGTCAAAGATTTATTTACATAATGAGGAAAGTAGCAGGATAGTAAAGTTGATTCAAAGAATAGGACAGGTTAGTATAGTAGTGAATGGCAGAAAAAAAGAACGCTGAAATAGGTTGCTAGAACAAGCTGATTAAAGTGCTAGAGGGCAATAAACCGTAACATTGGGGGTTATCTTCTTTCCATTTCTACAGGACACTGCTAGTGGTCGTCATGAATGAATGTTATCTTTTTAATGTCTACAGGGTCTATTGTGGCATTCATTTTTCCACTTCTGATAGTGGTAATTTTTTTCAGTCTTGCTAGGGACTTACCAACTTTGTCTTTTCAAAAAACCAGCTCTTTGCTTTGTTGATCTTACATATTTTGGTTTGTTGATTATACATACTGCCTGAGTTTAGTGTGTGTGTGTGTGTGTGTGTGTGTGTGTGTGTGTGTGTGTATACACACACGTTTTTTACATCAAATAGATTTTCTTAGCAGTGTTCCAGTTGCAAATGTAAGGAACCATCAGGTCACATATAATAAACAGTAACCTTTTGGGTCTGAAAATGATCTACTAAATAAAAGTTGTTTACAGTGTCTAGCTTTCCTGTCTAAACACTTTGGGTGAATTATCCATAATAATGTATATTAATTAGTAAAGTCATAACATCTATTAATGGAACTTTACTTGTAAAGTATAAACATTACATGGTTTTTTTTGAAAACAGTATATTAGAGACATCCCAGAACCTTGTTATGCCATACTGTTTTTTAAGCAATATGGACAGCAATATGACACTGTGAAAAGGGAGCTAATTTTGGAATCAAACAGCTTTGATGTTTAGCTGTGTCACTCAGTGTGTGATCTTTTCTAAGTTCCCTAGGTTCCCTGAACCCTGAGGCTCAGGTTTCTCCATTTGTAAATCAAGTATAGTCAAGCCTACTCATAGTGATATGGTGAAGATTAAAGAGACAAGGCATATGGCATATAGCAGGCATTCAGTGAATAATAACTAGTTACTGACATACAAAGCTACATACCCTTGAACAACATGTGGGTTAGGGGCGCCAACCCCTGTGAAGTCAAAAATTCGAGTGTAATTTTTGACTTCTTAAAATCTTTACTACTGTACAGTTGTCCCTCGATATCTGTGGGGGATTGGTTTCAGCAGACACCCCATATCAGTATCCACGGATGCTCAAGGCCCTTGTATAAAATGGTGTAGAACTATGTATAGATTTGGCCCTCTGTATCCACGGATGCAAAACCCGGGAATACGGGGCCAACTGTATGTTTATTAAAAACACTGTGTATAGTGGACCTACACAGTTCAGAATCTTGTTCATGGCTCAACTGTATTTAAACTTCAGTTCTGATCATAAACAACATACATAGAGTTGTGGTAACTTTATATATTGTAAAAATACGTAACAAATTTCTCCAAAATCCCATTTTTTTATATCACTGTCAGTTTATTAGGTACTTCAACTTTTCTATGGGTGAACTAACATTTTTAATAGTATCATATAGTAATATATCTTGAGGTTCTGTGTGTGTTTTGTATTTTTTTGTTTGTTATTTTTGTGTTCACTTAACTAATTATCCTGCTTGTCTTTCTGTGTCAGTATATAAACTTTTCTCATTCTTTTTAATAGCCACAAAATACATTGTGGTCAGAAGAAAAGTACTTGTTAGTAGGTCACGTCTCTAAAAAACTAGCTGTTCTACATGAAGTTTGTAAGTGGAGGAGAAATGAAAAAGGAGACGGAGTTTTTAAAATAGATGTAGGACAAAAAAAAGCAAAAGACATATTAACCATAGAAATAGGAGTTGTGGTTGAAAATGAGTGATATTTGGAAACAGCAGACCCTGTGCCACTCAGAAGACCAAAAATGATGACTCAGAAAATAGAAGATTGTTTTAGATTGCGGGGGGAGGGGCATATAGAGCCACTTAAGTGTACCAGTAGCCCTTAGGGATCAGTTATGTATCTGTGATGAAGCAAAAGCAGCATTGAAGTTATAGTTCTAGCACTTCCCTGGGCTGGTGGAGCCCTGGTAAGATCACCTGTGCTGTCTCACATGGACTTGAGGAACATATGAGAGAGAGAGTGTGCATAAAAGCACTTTAAAAACGGCAAAGCATTACACAAGCGCGAATGTTACAATTTTAGTAAAAATATGTTAGACCTACAATGGCTATTCTGTTATTACATAATTTCAGAACTCATCTTGAGAAAACAAAATTAGGCATCTTATCCTTTTCATTGAATTAGCCTCAGGACCAGAATTTTTTCAAGATAGGAATTAATACTGTTAAAATGATTTCAGTAAAAGTTATTACCACATAGAACATAACTATGTAGAACATGCACTATAAATAACATTGAAAATAGTTTTAACGCCCTTGTTTATCTGGAATGTTCTTGAAAGAAACATTGAAGGGAGGGTTTAGCAAAACTAGAGGGCTTGGTACGTACTTGCTTACCTGTTGACTTCATTGAATGACAGAGAGGATGATCACACCTCAAAATGCCTAGTTTGATTCCTAGAAAGACACTGGGGTACTTACTTCTTTTTTGACCTGCTAACAAAATGTAAAGTCTAAACATCATTCCTCACTTGTTTTATAATCTGCAAAAATCTGTTGTGATAAATAGCCATCATTATGTTGTTTCAGCATGATCTAAGAAATCCCTGCTTTTTCTGTGTTGTTACTCATAGACCCATTTCCTATATTTTCTTTCTTTTTTTCTTGTCTGTAGTTATTGGATGAACATGACTTGAAGGTAGCTGGGAAATACAAAGGAAATGACTATAGCCAGTACTCTCCCTGGTCATGTGACACCATCGGCTCCTACATTGGAACCAAAGATGCAAAACCCAAAGATGTTGTGGCAGCAGGGAGTGTGGAAATGATGGTATGTGTAATAACTAAGCCATAATTAGTACAAGCCAAGATAACAAAATAAATTACCCCCTATTACAGTACAGACACATAATTGAGCTTTGCTTAAGAGTTTCAGGCCATATTCTATACTATGCGATTGAATTATATTTAAACTATTTCTTTGTTTTTTTCAGGTGTAAATAAAAATACTTTAATACTTATCTAGACAAAGAAGAACATTTATTATATTTCTACACAGCTAGCAGTTTAGAACCAAAATTAAATTATTTTGCATAATTAATCAAGATCATTGATTTCTTGTCCAAGTAAATTATAAGTCTTTTACAACTTTGAAGTTTAAACAACAAAGTTGAATCTAGTGAACAATAGTAGTTTCTGAGTCAGAATTGTAGCTACTTAGCCTTAAGTGAGCTGTGGTATACTGAAATGTGCCACTTATGCTATTTTGTTTTTTAACAAAAAATAATGTAACATCAGTGTATCCAAGCTTAAAATATACCACTATTTTATCTTAATTGCTTCTTTATTTTTTAAAGAAATAAAACTTTACAAAAGTAGTTAAATCCTCCTTTATTTGCCTGGCGAATCTCATTTTCCCTTCCCTCCTTCCCTGGAGGTAGCCTCTACCCTAAATTATCATTTCATGTATAATTTTATACTTCCTAAACAATTTTGTTTTGCATGTTTATATACCTTGTATATTTTATATACTTTAGTTTGCATTTTCACTCAGCAGTGCTTTTGAGATGTATCCAAATTTATACCTATAGTTCAAGTTCATTCATTTTCATTGCTTTTATCCGATACCATTAGGTAACTGAAATCCTACAATAAATATATATGTGAATTATTTATTTTCCTGTTGGATATTTAGGCTATTTTCAATCTTTTACTATTATGTACTCTGCTACAATGAACATTTCTGTGTATGTCTCCTTGTGCACATGCATGAAAATTATGCTTAGAAGTGGTATTGCTGTGTTGAAAGGTATGCCTCGACTATTGTTAAACATTTGCCCTTATTAACTGTAACAGAGGTTTTCTAGGTTATTATATTGGCTTTCATAGACAAATACTTGTCAGTTGGTTGAAAGAAAACCAATTCTTGGTAATAGAAAAGGAAGACTTAGATGGTAATACTGCTATAAATGAATGAAGTGATATGTATAGCATAAATATAATTAGATGCCAGAGGGAGGGAGAGAGGAAAGGAGGGAGAGAAAGAGGGAGGCAGACAAATAGACAGAAAGGGGTATAGAGGAGGAAGAAGCAAAAATGAACTTTTTGTTTTTGTTTTTTTTTTTTTAAATATATCTTTATTGATTTCCGCGAGAGGAAAGGAGAGGGAGGGAGAGAGACAGAAACAGCAATAATGAGAGAGTCATTGATCGAGCCCACAACCCGGGCATGTGCCCTGACCGGGAATCGAACCCTGATAGCCTGGATCCTATGTCGACGCTCAACCGCTGAGCCATGCCCGGCCGGGCGAACTTCTTGTTTTTCTATGGTGGGATTAGGGACATGTTTTTAGGCCATAGAAAACAGCCTGTCTAAGAACAGGAATGAAATGAGGAGGTAGAGATAAACAGGAACCCTTGCTTTGTACCTGGCTTTTAGAAATGGTTATTATATTAAAGTAACAAATATTAGCAAAATAAAACTCATTTTTTAAAATATATGTTTTTATTGATTTCAGAGAGAGGAAAGGAGAGGGAGAGATAGAAACATCAGTGATGAGAGAGAATCATTGATTGGCTACTGCCTGCATGCCCCCTACTGGGGATGGAGCCCACAATGTGGGCATGTGCCCTGACCAGGAATCAAACCATGACCTTCAGGTTCATGGGTTGATGCTCAACCACTGAGCCATGCCAGCTGGGCAAAACTCATTTTCTTAAATCAGTAAATAATAAAAAGGTTTGCAAACCTAACCTGGATATAATTGAAAATCTCCTAAATGGGTGAAAGAAGTCTAGCACAGTGTCTCTCAGATATGAATGTCCACATAAATTACCTACAAATCTGTTAAAATGCAGGTTCAAGTTGAGTGAGATTGGGGTGGGACCTGAGAGTACTTTTCTAATGACTTCCCAAACAATGCTGTTGCTGCTGGTCTCCACACTATATACTTTGAGTAGCAAGGGTCTGGAATTAGATTTCTACTTCTGTTTATTTTGGTACTTATTTCTTTCTGACTGGAATCCCTCTGAAAAACCTGTGTTGGCACTTATATTTTTCAAACAATGTGTTTCTAACTATTGAGTTTTGAAATTAACTGATTGGGTCATGATGAGCCTTTCTTTAAAGAAATGAATTAGAGCCCGGCCTGTGTCGCTGAGCATTGACCTATGAACCAGGAGGCCATGGTTCATTTCAGTTCCCAGGCAGGGCACATGCCTGGGTTGTGGGCTCGATCCCCAGCAGGGGGAGTACAGGAGGCAGCTGATCGATGATTCTCTCTCATCATTGATGTTTCTATCTTTCCCTCTCCCTTCCTCACTCTGAAATGAATAAAAAAATATATTAAAAAAAGAAATGAATTAGAATAAAAATATAAATACAAGAGTACATTTCATATAGTAAGGGTATTTGTCATGAAATTATATTTGAATGTATATATGGGCTGGGTCATGATGTAAACTATATTTCTTACTGTGGAATGGTCAGAGGTTTAAAAAGTGATGTCTTATATGACAGCCAAAGGCAACTAATGATTTTAGTCTTACCAGTAAGAACATTATACTCTTTTTCAATCTGGCTATAGAGCTAGAGGAAATTATATTAGAGACCTAACTGTGGGGTGGATTTCTCATTTTACTTATCAGAATGTGGAGAGTAAAGGAATGAGAGACCAGCGGTTGGATCATCAGAGAAGAACCACAGAAACCAGTGATGATGACCTCATCCCATTTGGAGACCGACCAACAGTATCTCGGTTTGGTGCCATCTCTCGAACTTCCAAAACAATATATCAGGGTGCTGGCCCAATGCAGGCTATGGCACCTCAGGGAGCTCCCACAAAATCTATTAACATTTCAGGTAAGAATCTCAGGGGTAAGCTCAACTAGAGGATTCATAGACATGACCCCAGTACCCTCCCTACTACCCATTTACTGTCAGCACTTTTCCATCTTTCAAGACGGTCATCTTTAGACTTTCCATGGAATTATTCCTGTAGAAAGGTAATTATAACACAGGCAATTCTAGGGGTACAAACTAAAATTAAATGTGTCTATATAAAGATTGCCTACTTTTTAATAGCTTTATTGCTTTTTATTAAAATAATACATCCTCATTTTTAAAAAAATTCAAACAAAAGAAAAAAATCACAAAGACTGATGTTTCATCGGGGAGAAAAACACATCAGTGCCCGGTTACTATACTGGGAGACATCTTCCAGATAGCTGTGTACACACCACACCCGTGCCTTTTAGACCATGCTGCCCTAGGAGAATCAAATCTGTGGATTGTGTTGCATTACAGTGAGTTACTCTCTTACAGATTACAGTCCATATGGAACCCACGGTGGCTGGGGAGGGTCTCCCTACTCACCTCATCAAAACATACCTTCTCAGGGACACTTCAGTGAGAGGTATGTGTCATTCTTTTTACTTTACAACCCTTTACAATTATTCAACTTCTCTTATTTTGTTTTTCTGGTATTTTTTTAAAAATAAAAATTTAATTCCATGCTTTTTTTCCCACCAAAGGGAGAGAATATCCATGTCAGAAGTGGGCAGTCATGGCAAAACCCTTCCATCTGCTGACAGGGAACAGCTGCGACTAGAATTGCAGCAACTAAACCATCAGATTAGCCAACAGACCCAGCTCCGTGGACTAGAGGTACCAGCCTATAGATATTTATTTTATTACAGTTTTTGAAGAGTGCTCAAAGAGATTTTGAAAGGAGGGTCTTTCGAGGTACTACTTTTTAAGAGTTATATAGGTGTCCATTCTTAAAAGAATTGAAGTACTTAGAGTTTAGTTCTAGGACGGTGCGAAACTTAGAATTTTATTACCTGAGAATAGAAGAGAGGTTATCTACATTTTCCCATTAGGTGTTTATCAACATGTGCTTTAGTTTAAAATTGGTTTTTAATGTCTCATATTTCTTTAACTTTTTTTTTTTTTTTTAATATATCTTTATTGATTTCAGAGAGGAAGGGAGAGGGAGGGAGAGAGACAGAAACATCAATGATGAGAGAGTCATTGATCGAGCCCACAACCCGGGCATGTGCCCTGACCAGGAATCGAACCCCGATCTCCTGGATCCTAGGTCAACGCTCAACCGCTGAGCCACTCCCGGCCAGGCTTCTTTAACTTTTTAAAATTTGTCTTATATCCTTTAATTCCCAGCATTTATTTATACATCTTTAAAAAAATAGAAGCTTAGATCTTTGACTTTAAAAAATAGCCTCTGTATAAAAGTAGCACCTTCATTAATACAGTTCTTTTAGTTTATAGGTAATTATTACATGTTATTTAGTTTTTAAAATGTCCCTGACAAGTAGGTTAGGCAGATGTTGTTATTCCTCTCTTTTGGTTGAAGTTTATTAGTTTTATAGAGGTTGAAACATGAGCCCAGGTCTTCAAACTCCAAATTCAGTGTTGCTGCTAATTTATGATTCTGTTTTGGTTGAAATTTCTAGACTCATTTTCTGTCCCAAAAGAATATCAGCATCATTTGGCAGCTTGCCACGTATCTAACTCAACTGTGGTTAAAGGTCCTAGCCATTCATGAGGTTTCATTGAAATAAATTGTAGGATTTACTTCAGAGAAAAATTCAATAAATGAGGGGGAGAATGTACATTTAATGTTGACTTCTCTAAGAGCAACTTATACCTAAGATCAAATTACTATTTACTAAATTTAAATCCCCTATTTTTTTCTTTTCAAATGGTACTCAGAGAAGGGGACAGTACCTTACAGTTGCATCATTTTTATTGCAAATACCTGAGTGACAAGCTGCTTATGGCTATGGTCTGGAATCAGGCCTGGCCATTCTGTGCATGGTGTGAAATGTGTTGAGTTGTGTATGTGCTTGGCTTCATGCACTAGGCTGTTAGTAACAGGCTGGTGTTGCAGAGGGAGGCGAACAGCCTGGCAGGCCAGTCACAGCCACCACCACCACCACCACCTCCAAAATGGCCTGGAATGATCTCAAGTGAGCAGTTGAGCTTGGAACTGCACCAGGTGGAAAGGGAAATCGGGAAGAGAACCCGGGAACTGAGTATGGTGAGTGTTGTGGGAAAAGAGAGAGAAGGTGAAAGGAAAACTTGTATGTAGTTGTGTCACAGAACTCATGGCTCTAGAGTTCTAGAATCATCCAGAACTATAGAATCATCACCCCAAAGCACTCCAGTGACTAAGTCTCACGAACATGGGCATCCATCCTATTGTATCATTCCTCTCCTCATTCCCTTTTGATATGAGAGTGTTCTTTGTCTTAGGATTCTGCATTACAAAAAATTTTTAAGGGAAACAAGGTAGTTAATTGAAAGTTATTACATTTCTGTTAAACATACTGATTAGGGAAGCGGTGGGGGTGTGGTGCTTATGATTTTGCCAATACCATCATGTTATATAAAGAAGTGTTACCAAATAGCATTCTAGTTTTCATAGCCCTTAAGTTATTGATGATTTGATGATTTGGCTTTTGTTGTAAGTTGCAGTCTACACATTTTTTCTTGTGGAACTGTATCCATGAATGTGCTTAGGGTTTGCTTCAGAGTGCACTAACATTCATTTCAGTAAGTTTTGAATCTTAAGGGACTGAACCATTCCCCCTGGTTGCATGTAACTGACTTTTTTGTTGTGTAGTTTTCGCATTTTTCTAAGCAAATAAATGGGGCAGTTTTTCTGCTTAATTAAGTAGATTATACATAGATATTATATTTGGCTTGCTTTCTCTTAAGCCCTCGTTTATGTTATTTCCACGTTAAGTTGAGGCAGTAACGTCCAGCTTGGATAGTGAGCGAGTGGCTTGTACTCGATTGTATTTTTGTGTATGTCTCTTTTAGCCTGCCTATTTCTCTAGTCATTTTATAAAACTAAATGATTTTTGGATCATCAGTTTGTATTATCTGTGTTTGGTCTCTCTCCCATTAGCCCCGTTAAATAGAAGCTAATTGAACTTTTTTCCTTCTTTTCAAAGGAGAACCAGTGCTCTATTGATACAAAAAGCAAATTGAATACAAGTAAGCAAGCAGAAAATGGACAACCGGAGCCGCAAAGGAAGGTTCCATCTGAGGACCTTACATTGGCATTCAGGTAAAGAAAGGGACATTTTCGTAGGCGTGTATTACCCAGGCATGATAGAATTACCCTTAGAAATGTGATTTGATTTTTGAAATATCATTATTCTCTATACATTGAGAAAAGAATATTTTTACATAAATTTAGGAGTTTAAAATTTTATTTTAGAACAGATCCAAGATTGGATTATCTGTTAAGACCTAATGGAAATTTTCTGGTTATGTTTCCTTCTCCCCCCAGCCCCCCTTTTTTTTAATTAGAGAAAGAGGAAGAGAGAGGGATAGAGAGAGAGAAACATTGATTGGCTGCCTCCTACACACCCCCTACTGGATAACAAGCCCAAAATCCGAGCATGTGCCTTGAACAGGAATCAATCTGGTGACCTCTTGGTTCATGGGTCAATGCTCAACCACTGAGCCACACTGGTTGGGCTTCCCCTTGTTTTTTAATTTATTTGAAACCAATGTTTACATTTTGATGTATACTTTTCCGGTCTTTTTAAAGTGTTTGAAAGGAATTTAGCGTGTTTCAAAACCCACCCGTCACTCCATCCCCCTGGTTTTTAATTTGGCCTATCCCATATCATCTAATAATTCTTCTACAGGTCTGAAAGGATACCTGTCAGATATCATGAACCACCCTGCAGTAAATGATGTTGAAGTTAATTCTTTGTACATCTTTAAGTATTTCCTTCCCACATTTTGAGACTTTTGATACATAGTCCTGTGTTGCCTTCCTGTTAATATATAACAATAACTGCTAATGCCCTATTGCTATTTAAATTCATGCATTATTTTTCTTAAAGGCCATATTGTGAATATTTAAAATTATGTGTTTTACAGTCTCTGTCAAAACTCTCAGTTCTGCCATTGTAGTGAAAGCAGCCATAGACAACATGTAAACAAATGGGGAGGCTGTGTTCCAATAAAACTTTACGTACAAAAACTGGCAGCAGCTAGCCTTAGTTTGCCAACCTCTTTGCCAAAGCATGGATATAGAGCTGTAAATTAAAGTATGAAAGCCACTTATACAGTCTCCATACTGCTGAAAGAATAGCCCTGTTGATTTTATTCTACTAAATAATCATTTATCTCCTTTTTAAAAATTCTAACTCCTTTTTTTTTTTTTGTTAACAGTGATGTACCGAATGGATCAGCCTTGACACAAGAGAATATCAGCCTCCTGTCCAACAAGACCAGCTCTCTGAACCTGTCAGAGGACCCTGAGGGAGGAGGAGACAACAACGATTCCCAGAGATCAGGAGTTACTCCCACTTCTGCTCCCTAAAAACTGAGGAGTCGTACTTTTATCTTCTGCTCCAAATCAATTTGTGGGGCATAGGGGTAGAAGAACAGTAACCTCTTAACTTCTTCTCTGAGAGTGGTCAGAGAAGTCCAGGAAGAGCACCGGAGGCAATGTGCACAAACACCACTACTAAAAACAAACCCTGCACATAGATCACATTAATGCATTTTTTAATTTAAAAAAAAGAAAAAGAAAAAGGAAATTAGCAGTATCTGCAAGCAATTCAGATTAAATTTGTTTTTGTTCTGTGAATGAACTTTATTTTAATAACTTTGGACGCCTTGGATCCAGGGCTTTAAAAAAAAGAAGATATTATATATACACTCTGTTTGATTAATTGTATGATCTTAATGAAGTAGGTTTTTCTTGTATTTTGGTATTATTACATACCCAGTGTATAATTCCTTCTCCTCAATCCTTTCCCACTCTCACAACCCCGTAAATTAAAACAGACAAAAAGCACCGGCTTTTCTGAGAATTGTGTGGTGCTTGACAAACAAAAAGACAGTAACAGACCAGTTATTAGAAAATGTGCAGCAAACCAAGGTTTCTGAGAGCTGTCATTTGGAAGCCATGATTACCCTTTCCTCTCTGGGTCACTATCTTCATGCGTTAGGTATGTTTTCCTATGTCATTTAAACTTTTTTTGTTGTTTAGGGGGGTTTTATTTCTTATTTTTGTTTTTAACTTTTCAGAGATAATTGCCAGACAATAAATTTTTGAAGTCCTCAGGTCCATGTTATGGGTCCTTTTCATTCTCTTAATGTGATCAGAAAGCGTGCCAGTGTCTTAGATTGTTGGTTGGATTTAAATGGATATTATTTTAAGAATGAACTGTAATTTATCAGCACTGGAAATACATCGTTAGTGTATGACCTACGTTGAACTGATGGTTGGAAATTTGGATCAGTGCTTTTCCAAATTGAACTTTGAAATCAGAGAATGTTAAAAAAACCAAAACAGCACAATCAACCATGTTTTAAAACTGCAACACTTGATTTGAACTTAAAATGAACAGAGCCACATTATTTCACTGGATGCTTGTGTTTTACCCTTAAAACCCAAAAGTACAAAGTAAAATCCCTATATACTGGCGCTCCTGGCTTTCAGAGATTTTCCTGGATCCTGAGGGTAGTTTGTGAATTGACCAGTTGTGGCTGTTCAGAATCATTAGAACAAGTAGGCAGTAAGTACCTAGAAGTTAATTTCCATAGACTTGGCTTTATAATACTGAAAAGATTCTTCATGAAAACATTGAAAAGAAAAAAGAAGAATTTTGATTATTTAGTTTTGCTGCACATATTCTGATGGCCCATGTCTGTACTGAACTAAGACCCTATAAAACATGTTGGGTGTGGATTATTGGGTATAGTCGCCCTCCCCATCCCTCTGTTTGCCTGTTTTGTAAAATTTCCCTTTCTGGATTATACTTCTAAAACAGAAAGCACTGGTTATGTAATAAGTTACTGCATTGCTTTGGTTGGGTAAAAGCAAGAGTCTGTATTTTTCTTGTTTCTTATTTTCTTAACCCAGAACTCCTGCTGAGGTCATAACAGCCTCAGTCTAAGCTCTGTGTCCATCATACTGTTAAGTGAATCAGATTGGGGGAGGGGGGAGGGTAATACAGTCCTGCAGTTGCCTACCAGTAGGAGAGTCCAAACAGAACACTCTTTTGAGTAGCGATTATTTAATTTGCCCAGTCAAGGCACCGTGTTTATATACTATTTCACATTGAATTTGATTATGCCCTACAGACCTGGCTGGTCAAGGATTTGATATACACATATTGGCTTGGGATTCGAGCTTTCTTTTTTATTTAAATAAAAATTTATATATATTATATATATACATATATACATAGCTATATCTGTATATATATTGGGTATGTTTTAAGGATTATTTCGCATGAGCGCAGCTGTTGCGATAAAATGACTGATTGGGAGGTAGAAGCACTGAATGAAGATAAGGCATTTTTTTTTCCATTTGAAGTCCATATTTTTCTGTTTTGTTAATATACTTGCTTTTGTGCTTTTTTGGTTTTGCTTAAAACCCTCTTATATTTACTCTAAGTTTTGGGGGAGAAGGAGAGAAACTGTGTGTGTCTGACAGAGTAAGAGTTTTCATTTCTCTGTATAACCGTAAAAGGCAACATTCTTGGCCTGCAACCTTCTGTAGGCAGAGTTGGGCAGATCTTACTTCTCCTTTGGACATGTTAGGTGATTCCTAAATTTTAGAAGCAGTTGGTTCAATTTGGAGCTCAAAATGATTCTGGTATTAGAAGGAAACTTAGGGATACTGATTTTGTTAAAGTTCAGAATAAAAGTAAAATTCCATTGGGTCTATATTGTAGCCCTAATAACTTCTGTTACTCTTGTGCCCTTCAAATGCACTCTTTCTTGCTTTCACCATTTTGATTTTCAAAACTACTCAGGAACAGGGATTAACTTATATAGTGTTCCTTTTCTGAATAAAACCAGGAAAGCCACTGTTTTGAATTGATTTAAAATAGTTTCTTTTACTTTTTTAGTTATTTTTATTTGGAGGGTAGGGAGATCTCTGAAATTGTAGCCTTAATTCTCGCTGTACCTCTCTAAGGCCCCATGCTTTTAAGGAAAGCTGGCTGTGTGGAAAGGCAGGGGAATAGGGTACTGTCCATGTGCCCGTAACCTGCCCACCTTAAATAGGTCATTCTGCCTTCCTTCTTGGGTACTCTTACAACTTTCCTAGTGCTCACAAGCAGTTTTAGGATAAAGTCTCCGAAGTTTGGGGTTCTTTTTCCCTTTTCCATTTTTCTGTGATATATGTTATGATACGATGAGCCTGTAAGAGGAAGTGGCCTGTTTTGGCAAAAGTACTTAACTCTTTAACTGCCTTTTTTGTCAAAAATCTGTGAAAGGCATTGATTTTTCTAGCTTTTAAATTTTATGCCATTAAAAACAGTTAAGAGGGTAAACCGGTCATATGGGAAATACGGAAATACAGTTTTTATGCTTTCTACTTATTAAAATATTAATTTCTCTTTAAGGTGACTATTTGCTTTCACCGAATTCAAAAGCAAGACTCGGTCAGACATCTCAGATGAACATGAACAATTCTGAGAGGGCCAGGGTGGGAATAATCACATGTTCACTCTTGTTTAGGTAAAACCAGGATTTTATTATAGCTGGAATATAAAAGTACTATGACATATTTGTTCACGGGGTCTCTGGCACAGTGTAGAAGAACTGACAATAAGATGTCTAGATTCTGTTTCTTACATGTAGTTCTTTTGCCTTACTGATAGATACTGTTACAAGGTAAGTCCAGTAGCTGCCCTATTTTCTTGTCTTGGCTAATTTACAGAAGCTAACTTGACCAAAGAGCCATTCCTTATTACTTTTCTAATAAAAAATTAGTTATAGCATAGGTTTATATTAATATTACTCAAATGATAAGACACTATTTCTAATGCCAGCTACAAATATTCAACTACTCAGAATGTATACAACTTACCTGGTACAGCATTAATGTGGCTGAGTCCCTTCCTCATCCGTTTCCCTTGCCTTCTCACTGTTCATGTATTTCTTCTTTTGCCTAAAAGACACAAAATTGGTATGATTCTCATTTGCTACCTAGAAAGTTACACTTTGTATAACTTCATCAGACTTTCCATAGGTCTTCAGGGTTGGAGCTCAAAGTTGTTTTTCTCTCTCTCCCTTTTTTTTGTTTCCTGGCCCTTTTCTATCTTGCAAATTGCCCTTGATTTACCCACTGCCCTCCCCAATCTGCAACAGTGACAGTTTGCTGCCTCAAAACAGAGCATTCAAATGAATTCGCTTAGCCAATAACTTCTGTGAAGTTGCCTTTTCTAATGGTGTTATTACTCAGTGATGCACAAATGTGGTATTTGCCCTACTGGTAGGCAAACAAAGGTCTGGTTCAGAATGGTAACCTGCTGTTTTTTTCTTTTTTCTTTTTTAAAGGAGAGCCAAAGACTTGTGCTTTACTCTGTTTTGGTTTGGGGGAAGTAGCCATTTTGATTGTGAAACCTTTCAGTATTTGTGAGTTGATTGTACTGTGTAAGTAGACTTATCTAAGTTAACTGATAAAGTTAGCTGGCCTTATAAAATGTAAAAGTAATGAAAATTCATCAGTTTCTCTTTCATCAGGGAATATCATCTTGTACAATATTATGTGTAAGCGGTCTCTTTCTCCCTTTTTTGAGACTGTCTTGTCATGATAGCATCTTGTGTGTTTTTGTTTTTTTACTTGTGCCTAAAGAACAGTTTCCTATCACTATGGTCAAGTCATGGGACTGGTGAGAAATAGTTAACTACAGGCTGTGTATGTCAGATTTTATTCAGATTAAGAGAAAAATAGGTTCTTTTCACTAAAGAGTATTTGGTTGCTATTACTTGTATACAAATGAAGATTGGTGGAGGTCTTACCATCTTTCTTCCACTTTCTTTTTGCTCTTTTTTAAGAATTGAGTAAAGGTTTCATATATAAAAATCTATCTGTAAAAAGCACCTGTAATGCTTTATATTTTATTAAAAGGAAAGGCCCCGTTACTTTTTAGGAGAAATTAATAACCTGCCTGGAAATTAACTGCAGTGTTTGCTTAGATTTTTACCTTAAAAGAGTCCAGTTCTATTTTTTATTTGGTATAGTGTTCTCTTCCTGAAAAATCTGCCTGTCCTTGTAGATAAAAATTAGAGCTCTAAACAGTCACTTTCAACATTAGGGATTGGACAAGCAAGCAGTCTGCTACTGTTGTCGTTTTATCCAGGTGCCTGTTTGCCAGCCCACAGTCTCTCTACCTTGGACAGCTGTGATTTTATATTTATTTGTTGCTTTAGCTCAGCTTTATGAAATTTTCCTGCTGAAATGACTTATTGGGAGTTGTAGGTGGGTTGCAGTTAATATTTTTTTTAACTCTTCAACTTTTCTGAGCCACTTGAAAAAGAAAGCCGTTTTTGTCAAAAGGTACTGTTAATTATAGTAAATACCAACTTAAGATTTGTTTTTTAAGATTTCTTTGACTGCTAAAGATATTTCACATGTAATAGAGTCTAATTGATAAGTAATCTAGCCTGTAATGTTAAGAATAGGAAACTGCCACCACCAGGAGGAAGGAACCCCATCTAATAACTGTTCCCAGTAGGTGGATTTTCAATACTGCACTGAACCAAGTGGGTAAAGGGAATTTTGAAATCCTACTGTGATATAGGGACTTACCCACCACTGGAATCTTTGTTTTCAGAGCCTCTGAACTTTCAGCCGAACACTGAATCTCCCCTAAACTTTATTCCTGAGCAAAACATCCCTAGAGTAAAACCTTTATTTTCACAAGAAAATAGGCACAATAACCCAAGAGAGAGAACTTAAACCTCAAGACAATATTGTGTCCAAAAATGTATATTTAGAAAAACAAAATCCTGTGGAGTTTAGTATATTATATACTACATAAGGTGAGTTATTTTCTTGTATTGAGGTCTCACTGTTTCTGGTTGGTTAGGGTTTTTGTTTTGTTTTGTTTTGCTTTGTTTTGTTTTTAACTCTAAGTAGACAGAGCTCACAAGTCTTTGGCATCCATTCTAGATTGTACACTCCAGAGAGTCATCTTATAACTGGAAACTGTCAGGTAGCCCCTACCCCACCCCAGCTGGTACATGAAAGAGTCAAGAAAAGGGTGGAAACAAACTGTTGGGTGGATAATTGGTTGTCTGGTGGTGGTTTTGTTTTGCCTGATTTAAAAAAATCATTTATTAGTATAATATCTGAACCACCCTGTAAAATATTCCTCTAATTTGAAGGCAATTTAAGCTTTTGTTATTTTCACATCCTCTGTTCAACTCATACACTGCCCTGAGAACTGCTTGTTTCAGGTGTATTGGCTGAGTTTTCATTGTCTCCTGTCCCCTTCTCTTCCCACCTTCTGGGAATGAAAGGAACTTGAGGGGGGGAAAAACTTCTCTTCTTCATTTTATTCATTGGACCTCATTACCTTACTTTATGATGAATCTATGACTTTTTGGGACAAGAACAGTGGAAAAGTGGATTAAGATAATGAAGAAAATCTCTCACCCACTTAAACATTTTCCAGTTGTGAGATTCCTCTTGGGTGTGGTCTCTTCCTTGTCACCCCCGCTGCCCTTTTCCCCTGACTATGGTCAATTTGGTCTTTAGGCTCATACCAGTCTCCCCGAGACATTCTGCAGTCATTCTCACCTTTTTGGGTGGATTTTATTTTGTTTTACTTTGTGTGTTTTTTTTAAAAAAAATAACTTTTTAACATTGATGCATACTTGCTTGGGATAGAGCTTGTGTAATTTACCAATCGTATTGATTGTATGTGACTGTGCCCTGCAGAGGTATATTTAACAAGACAAAATAATCTAGGTTAATAAAGGAGCCCATGAGATTTGAGTCAGATTATGAATGATTTCATGAAATCACAGTTTTGCATAGTGAAATTTAAATGTCCTATTGTTAAAAATCAGTGCTAGACTAAATACTTTTTAATAAATTTTCCTGTATTCCTATTTTTTCCTTGCCTCAGCTCCATGTTCTTTCTTGCCTGCCTCCACCACCTGTTCAAAAATAAAAATATTGAGCCTTAAAGTAAGAGCTGATTTTTAAATTCCTGAAGTTTGTGAAATTTTACGTTTTCCAAGTGTTTTCAACTTAAAGTGAAGACAGACAGTGGGTTGGAATCTCACAAGGTGTGAATAACTCCCTAGCATTTCCAAATGGAAATCTTACTCGAAGACTTTGTTTCCTGGAAGCTCTTTTGGAATAAGGAAAAGAACCCCGTTTGAAATGGACCATTTTCCTCTCTTTAAATCTGTTTAGAGTTCCAATTTTTAAAACAGGCTTCAAATCAAGTGAGGTCGAAAAACAAATAGTAGTAGGAAGATGTTTGGGGCAGCAGAACTTGGGTCTGAGTAAGGACATGGCCTGCTTGTTGCAGGTTTTGAGAGGATTGGGGCCATCTGTTTCAATTTCGTATTATTTGTGTGCATGTTTTTATATCTAAGATGCCACATTTTGTTAAAATGCTGTCTCCTTTCTTTATTACCTTGGAAACTGACTCAACCTCATGTTGCTCCTAATTAGTGTTTAGGGCTCCCATGAGTTGCAGATAAAAGGGTTCTTTTAACAAGTAGAAGGAGGTGATTCACCTTTTGGTTTGTAAATAAATGAAAGTGTCTACAAGGTCTTTATCTGCTTTCTGTCAGCATTTATATTAAATGATAAATTAATGAGGAGAGACTGTGTCATCTTTTCTGTGAGTGAGTCTGCGCCATCTCATTCTAACCGTGGGGTTAACTTCTTACACCTTTTTTTCTTTTTAGGTGAAAAATGGGAGTAGGTGATGCGCACAGGCAAACACATACCTGTAGTAGCCCGTTTTGCAGAGAGCTCAGGTTTGGTCCAGCCTTAAATATGCTGCACACTAGGAATAAGGTGATGGCTCCGAGACCCTGGGGTCGGTGTCCACAAGACTTCATGACTCAGAGCCAAAGCCCTGGCTCTACGGCTTCTCTTAAGTCAAGACCTCTCTGTAGTTAAGCAGCATGAACCTGCTTTGGTACCTTCCTGATACAGTTTTGCTTTCTGTTCTTACTGACATCTCCTAATGGTCCTGAAACACCCACCCATTAGTCATTCCTTGCAGTTAGAGGATAACTGAAGGTTTATTTTTTCTTAGAGATCACTGTAAATATAAGAAAAAAGGGAGGGGAGGGAACTAGTCTAGATTCAAAGAAACTTAAAAAGATGCAGAAGTCAGATGCAACATGTAGACTGGACTCTGATTCCAACAAATCAAATGTACAAAGGCATTTTTTATATGATTGGGGAAGGATGATTTGATTAAGTATTGAGTATTAGATAATATCAGGGACTGACATTTTTGTTCAATGTGGTGATAGCATGATTATATAAGGAAATTCCATATATTTTTAAAGATGCCTAACTGACAATGGCTGGCGTTTCCTTTAAAATTACTAAATATTGCCGGGCTAGAGTAGCTTAGTGGTTGAGTGTCAACCTATGAACCAAGAGGTTACAGGTTCTTTCCCAGTCAGGGCACATGCCTGGGTTGGCTCAATCCCCAATAGGGGGCGTGCAGGAGGCAGCTGATCAATGTTTCTCATTGGTGTTTCTATCCCTCTCCCTTCCCCTCTCTTTAAAACCAATTTTAAAAACCCTTATTCCCCTAGCTCAGGGGTTAGACCATTGGCCTGCAGGCTGAAGAGTCACGGGTCCGATTCTGGTCAAGGGCAGGTACCTCGGTTGTAGGC
Organism: Miniopterus schreibersii; assembly: GCF_964146895.1. Taxonomy (NCBI): domain Eukaryota; kingdom Metazoa; phylum Chordata; class Mammalia; order Chiroptera; family Miniopteridae; genus Miniopterus; species Miniopterus schreibersii. The sequence goes on along the minus strand of NC_138119.1, from coordinate 16,864,559 downwards.
TTGATCCCTGGGTCTGGTCGGGCTTGTGCAGGAGGCAACCAATCAATGTGTCTGTCTTACATCAGTGTTCCCCTCTCTCTCCCCCTCCCTCCCCCTCTCCCCCTTTCACTCTCTGAATGGCAAAAGAAAAAATATTCTAGGGTGAGGATTTAAATAAAAACAAAAACACCTACCCTTGGCCTTAGCTTTACTATGAGTTTCTTCCTATTGCTTTTGGGCAACCTGTCCAGCTCTCCCCATATCTCTCCAGGGAACTTTCTCCCACTAGCTCTGCTCTGTGCTCTGCCTCCTGCCCTTCCCTGTTTCTCTTCCACCACCTACAACTTGCTGCACTCATAGAAGCCGTGAGCTCTGACTCCATGCAGCTGTCTTGCGCTCAGCCTCCCAAGAACACCCTTGCCCCGTGTTTCTGTTGATACAAGGCGTCAACTCCCTGAATCAGTAAGCATTTTTACTTTGCTTGATAACGTTCCACTTGGAAGTAATTTAAAATATTTTCCTGTTAATAAATCAGCAGAACTACTCCAAACCAGGGTTTCTTCAAACACAAATATTTATCGAGTACCTGGTACACTGAAGACCTAGTGGTCTTGGCACTGGACACGTTCAGTAAATATTTGTTCTGATTTGGTTTCCCTGAAACCCAAACTGAACTTTCTAACGGTTGTGAGAATTTGGACAAATTCCAGTGTCGTGGTTTGAGAAGCTCGCCTGAAAGCTGTCCAAATGATAATTCAGGGTTTAGTGTGGTAAATTTTATTTTACCTAAATTAAAACGTCATAACCACCTGGTCTACTGGAAACCCGGGAGACGTGGGAATGACTCCGGCATTTGTGCCAGATGTTTTGCCTAATTTCCGTGGAAGAGTTCAGCTCAGAGTTACTCAGTAACCACAGAGGAGCCCCACTCTGCTGTTTGTCCCGCCAAGGTCTTCCTCTTGAGTCCAAAGAAAAGAACAGAACAGCCCGATGCGAGGCAATGGCCAGGACCCGCTCAATTACCTGCCTACAGGAGTTACTGCTGAGATCGGAGGCAGGGCGAGGGGAAGAGGGATTTTTTATTTTATTGCTGACCTTGAAGGAAGTGTTAAAAAGGGGGTGTGAGATTGAATGTTACATTCTTTCCTCTCGCTGGCGCCTCAAACAGACCCTGAACACAGCAAAGCAGAGGATTCCTATGATCTCCTTCCAACCTTTTTTCCACTCAGAAGAGACAAATTGGGCCACACAGAAGTGGGGGGTCCTCTTCCAGAACTAATATTTACCTGAGAAAAGTCCTTAAGGCTGCCTCCACTTCCAGAAATGGCTACAAGTTTCCATGAAAAATTTAATATGCAGTTATTAAAACACTTTACGGAATACTGATGACACTGTCTGTGTGTATGTGCAGACAGACAAACAGACCCATGTCGGTCTGCCCTGCATACAAGCTCTCTTTTCCTTTCCTCATCAAACCTGACTAGGATGAAGCAAGAGAAAGGGGTTCAGGTCATCAAAATCTAGACAGAGGCAAGGGACGCTGTGTGCAGTGAGAACACCACGAGGCCAGTGTGAAAACCACATTTGGCACGTGCATCAGAGATAGATGTTCTCTTAATTAAATTTATTGGAGTGGCATTGGTTAATAGGATCATATAGGTTTCAGGTGTGGATTTCTATGTTAGAGATTTTATAGCACTGTGTGCCCACCACCCAAGACACATGTTTTCTAACAAAGTGTGGGTAACCAAAGGGAAGGGTGGCAGTCCCTGGTTTCATTTCTGGGCCCTGGATTTTGAGGGAATCGTGGACAAACCTGGTAGAGACTAGCCAGAGGAGAACCAGATGGTGACATGTCGTAACCTGGCCCCAGGAGAACAATTGGACAGTGAGGTTCCACCTGGACGTTTTCTCCACAGCTGTCACATAGGAGCACAAGTCCTGTGAGACGGGCAGACAAGGGTTGGAATCTCAGCTGTGTACGTTGGGCCAAGTTCTTAATCCTTGTAAACAGCAGTTTTCTCATCTGTCAACTGGGCATAATAGTGTCTTCTGACAAGAGGATTCTATAAGCTAAAGCCTGTCAAACACTTAGCAAGGATCCTGATATATGGTAAGTGCATTTTATAAAAACGTGTGTGAATGTGACTGTAAATTGGCTTGTTTATTGTCTATTTCACTCAATAGAACACTTGCTACGTAAGGGCAGGGCTGTGTTGAATTTACCGTTCTATTCCTGGTGTCTAGAGCAGTCATTGGCACAAAGGTGTTCCTTACATGTTAAGTAATCAAATCAGCTCAAAGGGCACTTGGGTTGTCAGACAGTAGATTCCCCTTTACTGGTATGTGCTACTCAGAAGCTACTTGTTAGTGACAGGAAAGGAAAATCACACAGCAGCATTTCTGTCGTGTTTGACAGTGTCAGCTAACTTCTGCATGACCACAGCCACCGTCAAGGTCATGTGCACTTTTCTTCATCTAATGAGGGTCTCCTGGGAGGACAGTAACTTAGCACCCAAATTTGGTGACAAATAAATACTTCAGAGTCCTGAAGGCATCTAGCCTGAACATGGGAGACAGCTTGTGGGGCTGTGGGGATGTTGTAAAGGCCACACAATGTCTCGATTTTATCTATGCTTACACATCAGAGTATGTATAGGCCTTGCACTTGAACGTTTTTAATACATTTGTTAACATACTGTGATTTTTCTTTAGAGTTCAGTCCTATTCACTCTGTGTCTTCTTTGATCTTACCAAAATTTAACAAAAAATTTTATATTATTTTTATTATTGAAAAGTACTTTAGTCAATAATAAAGATAATACAAAAATTTTTATATATTTTATAGAATTTTGTGATAACTGGGTTCTTTTTTATTGATTTTTTAGAGAGAGGAACGGGGAGAGAGAGAGGAACATCAGCGTGAGAGAGAAACATTGATCGGTTGCCTCCCATACTTGCCCTGACCTGGGATCGAACCCGCAACTTTTTGGTATAGGGGATGACTCTCTAACCAACTGAGCCACCTGGCCAGGGGACACCTGGATTCTTTTCTATATAAACATATATGTATAGTAGGTGTTTAAAATGGCACCTATCATATTCAAAGATTTAAAGAATTTGCCCTAAGCTAATGTAAAGAAGGAATATTATACAGCTATTGGAAGATTTTTGCCGGGCCGGGGTCACCTAAACACCTGCGTTCCACCTGCACACACTGACCCAGGCTTCTCAGTGTCCTCTGTCTCCAGCCAGGAACTGAGATGCTTCCAGTTCCTCTTCGGTGCTGCCCCGGAACTCCCCTCCCCCAAGTCTCTGCAGAATACAACATGATACGTCCTTGCTCACAAAGTCCAGACCTTTTGGAACAGGTGCTGCACTGACATGTGCAAAAACAGAAAAAGAAATAAGGTTCATAGCGATGTCTGACTCACACCCTGTCTCTCCACCCCTCCCCCTTCCCGTTCCCCACTTTGTGGTACAGTTGGGAACATACTCTAAACACAGCTAGGCAGCTTGCATTTTCCCACTCAATTATGCCAGAGATCTTTCATATCAATACCCAGGATCCTCCCCCTTGTGACAGTGGCATAGTTTTCCAGTGTACGCTGTACCTTGGTTTATCCGACTGGTCTCCTGTTTGCCGTTACAAATCAGGTTGCACTTGGTAATCTCACTAACACCCATGCAGATATCTCCGTAGGAGACGTTTCCTGAAGTGGGTAAGTGCATTTGTGATGCTGGTATCTCCACATTTCCTGTCAGAGGGTTACACAGCGTTCTGCACACCCACTAGGGAGGCCTTCCTACCTCCCTTTGTAAATGGTAACCTCCCCACCTGCCCCCCACCACGTCTTATCCCCTGGCCCTGTTGTCTTTTCCTCCATGGCCTTTATCAATACCTGACTGACACGGTATATATTTATTTTGTATATATTGATTCTTACGGGATTGCTGCTTGTCTTCCCCGACTGGAGTCCCCAACCCCAAAGACGGAGCCTCTGGCACAGGTAGCACTCTTGAGTGTATTGGCCTTAAGATGTTGAGCAGGAGACCTCAACTGTCTCTAACCCGGAGTGACAAGGAGCCCCTGAGCGTGCTCGGGCCCCTTAGGACAGCTCCTAGAAACTGTTCACACTGTGCACAGGAGTCCTCAAGGTGTCCAGGGTCTAAATCAGCCAAGCACCTGATGAAGAGTCAGTCCAGACAGAGACTCCCTGTCTAATGACTAGAGAACTCTCCAGCCTTCCTATGCCTGTACCAACTTCAAGGCGTCCTCCGTCACACAGGCGCACACTCACCTCAGGAACTCTTGCAGAAACCCTGGAGATCCTGTTTTGGGCCATTTAGGAAGAGAAAGACATAAACGGGCCCTTTATCTCTATTGGTTTGAATTTATTTAGTGTCCCCAGCAACTAAAATAAGTAAAAATGACCATACACTCCAGCCGTGATTTGGTTTGTTCGCCTTTAAAGTGTTCCGATGGCTGCGTGTGTTTTTCTCTGCTCCATGCTCTGTCTCCTGAGCCCCCAGCAGAATTGTGTTCAGTGCCTCCCAACCTTGGCCACCTTAGGAACGTCCTTGCCATGCACCCCGAGGCCGCCCTCTGGTCCCTCTCCTGTCACTTCAGGGCTGAGTGGGGAAGGTTCCATCTGTGGGCCGCAGGTGTAACCACTGTGTGTCCTGGCCTGGGTCACGGATGTGTCGGTTTAGAAGCCTGGAGGTAGCTCCTTGTTCCAGAATATTCCTCTTCTCCCCGCTCTGATGACACACTGTGGACTCTCCTTTTCTCTCTCTTTCCCTAAAGGAACCTGTGAAAGAGAGGGTGTCACACGGAGCAGGGAGAGGGCGAGAAGCTTCTGGACATTCAACTTGGCTAGTTACATTCACCTATTTTCTACCTCCCGGTTTGGCTCACTGCGGGGGAAAAGTCCTGCAAAGTTGTCCTCAGCTAGGCATTTTCTGACCAAGTCTGACTCTGTGAATGTTCTTTTTCCTGTCCCATAAAGAGTAAGAAGAGGGTCAGGGAATATGGATGAGAGAGGTGGGCCTTGCTTTCCCTGGACCGGGATGAACTTTAAAACTTCTCTAGTAAGTAAACACCACTGGGCCCACACTTTGCTTAACCCCAGCAGCTGGTCATCAGCCTTTGACCTCAGTCCTCTCCTCCCCGCCCCCCCCCCCCCCCCAGCCTCTGGAACCTCAGATCTAGAGGAAGGAGCCAGTTTCCAGAGGAATTGCCTTGGGTCGCACCATCTCCACCTGCCCAGCCCTGTGGGAGATTAGCGACCATGATTTCCAATGGGATAGGACCAGCAGGCGCTGGAAGAAGGTAAGCGGGGTGAGCCTCCCCTGTGCAGGCCCCCACTGGGTGCTCTGACCTCTGAAGGACCCGCGAGGATGACCTCCACACCTTCGAGAAGACCAGGTGGTTACAATCAAAGACAGCTTGTTTGCAGGATGTCATTCCGAGCGCCCTCCCTCCGCCCCCCTCTTGGGGTAAGGCCTTTCCCTAAGTCACACCTTGGGTTCTCAGCCCAAGAAACCAAGGGGCCTCTTTCTCCCGCTGTGCGAAGGCACTGCGCCAGCCCCGCCCTCACAGCCGTCCAGGAGACCCCCGGAGGGGCATCCCGGCCCGCCATGCCTCTGGAATGAGGCCAGTCTAATCTGTGAGGCCCTCCCACCTCCCTTTTTGCTCTTCCTTCCCCTTGGTTGCCCTCCTCCAAGATCTCGGTGACCTCTGACCAAAGGGTCTCAGCCCTGTTCTCTGTCCTCGCAGTGCCGGTCCCCCCCCTCGACACACACATTCTCTCCTTGATTGGGTTGCTGTAGGAAGCCAAATGTGAGGCTGTGGCTCGACCATCTCGGTTTTTCTGTGTTTAACAGAGCTCCCAGGGCCCCCTCAGCCTCCACTTGTATTTGTAAACGTCCCTGAGGGGCACAATGGGAAATGGAAGCAACAGAGGGCAGATGAGTGGTGAGATGCCCTCTCTGCTCCCCCTCCCCCTGCCTCCCATCTCTCCCCCCCCTCCACCCCTCCTCCACTCCGGGCCTCTGTTCTGCAAAGGGCTGTAAGTTGGCCTCAGATCACCCACGAGCAAGTACCCTCAGCTGCCCCCAGCGTCCTGCCAGGCCCACACTTGCCCAGCAGGCCTCCTCGGCAAATCTGTTCTGCCCTGCGAGCCTGTCTTTTTCTGCCAGGGAAAGATTGAGAAGACTCGGTACCCACGTACAGACTCCCTTTTCCAGACCCACAGACCCAAGTCAGCCAGAGGAAGCCCTGGCCCACTCTGTCTTCTCGACAAAATACTACAAGAAAGTTTATCTCTGGGTTTGCTTACTTGGGTGTCCCAATTCTAATTTGCCAACCTCGTGATCTCCTTTTTTAAAAAGGGACATTAGTTTCATGTACCTTTCGTGAACTCATGTTGGAAGCTCTTAAGATTTCCAGGCGACAGAAAATGATAAGGCCTGAACTCAGGCCATGAGAGAGCAAGGGGAAGATTAATCGAACCCAGGTCTGACTAAATGAGGAGGGTGAGAGGGAGGGACCAGGGTGAATCCCAGTTTTCTGGAGTGGACCACAGGGTGCTTGAGGGTCCCATCTGCTGGGTCAGAGCACATGGAGAAGCAGGTGTGTGGGGGGACTTACACGTCCAGCTTGGTTGTATTTGTCTAAGGAATAGGCTGGACATCCAGGTGGGGTTGTCCAGCCAACAACGGGGCTGGAGCTACCGATGTGGGAGACTTTGGCACGTGGCGAGTGCCCTTGCCGACTCGTTCCCTCTTACCCCTCTGTGTTCAATGAAAATCCTGCCAGTCCTTTACCATCAGGCTAAATTACTTCCCTTCCCGGGGTACTCCCTAAACAGCTCTGTAAGTGGCTCCTGCTGCTCCCCTCACTCTCCATGGGGCGCTCAAGCTTCCGGCCTGACTTCCAGGGCCCATCTCACCGCCGGAAGCTCTGCATTCTTTATTTCTCCCAGTAGGGGACCTGGGGCACAAAGTATTTCTAATATCCATCAGTTGCTTCAGCAGTTGATTCCAACTTCAACACGAACTATCCGCTTGCAAGGAGGCCAGGACTGGACTTGTCCTGGGCTCTTGTACTTCACAAAGTCCAAGGTCACACGGATGGGTTGGCATCCTATGCTTTACTGGGGCACATCTGTGACGGGCAGTGGGGATAGGGGGTCTCCCGGCCTAGCTTAACTCAGCTTTCTGTCCCCTATAGGAGGGTATGTCTTCTGTCCGTGCTGCTCATTGGCCTCTGGGGCTGTGTGACCTGTCACTGGAGCCCTGTGGAGGACATCTGCACAGCCAAGCCTCGGGACATCCCTGTGAATCCCATGTGCATTTACCGTTCCCCAGAGAAGAAGGCACCCGAGGAGGAGGGCTCAGACCAGAAGATCCCCGAGGCCACCAACCCGCGGGTCTGGGAACTGTCCAAGGCCAATTCCCGCTTTGCCACTGCCTTCTATCAGCACCTGGCGGACTCCAAGAGTGACAATGACAACATTTTCCTGTCGCCCCTGAGTATCTCCACAGCTTTTGCTATGGCCAAGCTGGGTGCCTGTGACAACACCCTCAAGGAGCTGATGGAGGTACAGTCCCCAGCCCTTCTGCCCGGCTCCTTTCTGTGTCTTGCTCTACAGCCCGTTAGAGGCTTCAGGGGCTAGCCCAGGGCCTTTGTCTCTTTTCCCTTTTATCTTTCCTACCCTTCATTCTCCTTCCACCCACGCACTCGGTTAGGAAACACGAGCTGAGCGCTTACGCTGCGCCAGGCACTGCGTTTGAAGTTCACAACTGAGGTGGCTCTTGGTCAGGGGCCGACGGCACTGTGCTCACCGCCCATGGCACCACCACCATTTTCTTTTGGCTTCTACAGGTTTTTAAGTTTGATACCATCTCCGAGAAGACATCGGATCAGATCCACTTTTTCTTTGCCAAACTGAACTGCCGGCTCTATCGAAAAGCCAACAAATCCTCCCAGTTGGTATCAGCCAACCGCCTCTTCGGAGACAAATCCCTTACGTTCAATGAGACCTACCAGGACATCAGTGAGGTGGTTTACGGAGCCAAGCTCCAGCCCCTGGACTTCAAGGTGAGTTACACACGTCCCTGACCTCAGAGCTCTTCCTCTCGACTAAGATAGAGAAGCAGGATCCAGTTAAAGGCAGAGGGAGGGGGACAGTGCAGTCAGAACCCCTGGAATACTTACTCTTGCTTGAAACCTGGTAAGTCAATGGTATCTATGGATTGTAGTGGATGCTCTGACAGAGTTGTGCAAATAATAAATTCTTCATCTCACCTACTAAGTTCACATATATGCCCAAAGCTATTCTGGAGATGCCAGTCCTACCAGATCCCTTATTTAATTCAAGGTCTTAAAGTTACCATGGTCAAATAAAATTGGCATATGGTGCGAGTTATGTTCTCCTCTTGGAAATTCATGAGCACCTGAACCTATTAGGTGTCTGAGAAATCCTGTAATCAAGAAGTCTATTGACGTTAATTCAAGGAGCATTTCTCAGACTTTTGATCATGTGAACATCCCTCCTGTCCCCTTCCCTAATCCCTCATCCCACATTAGCTTCCCAGAGAACATGTTTTGGAAACCTGAACTCATGTGCCATGCACCGTACTAGATAGGTGAGGTTTCCCCGGTCTGGGTTGGAGTGATGGCTTAACCACATGGTGGGAAAGGGCAGAGGGATTAAAAAAATGCTACACGGGGAAGTGGAGAAGACGATTGAATAGCTCAGGTGGGTAGGTTTGTTTCCTGTTCTCCTTAGGAAAATGCAGAGCTATCCAGAGTGACCATCAACCGGTGGATATCCAATAAGACCGAAGGGCGTATCACTGACGTCATTCCCCAGGGCGCTATTGACGAGCTCACTGTCCTGGTGCTGGTCAACACCATTTACTTCAAGGTACTAACCTACATCAGGAGGGTCACCCGTGGAAGGCAGGTGGGACTGTGGCACATCTGCCCATCCTGGGTCCTGCTCCATATGCATCCCCCTCCCCGACAGGGCCCAAGGGTTTAGCCAGCCACTGCTGTGGCCAACCACTCTGTTGCTTGGGGTTTCCTCTCTCCAAGAGCGGAGTAGGTTAGATTTCTAGTGTCTGTGACTGTTTACAGAACACTTTGCCATGCATTAGCCCTCCTGATCCTCCTAACATCACAAATGAGACCTTGGGCCGCTTAGACAGGCTGGATTTAGTTTAAATCCAGACTCTCCCATCTCCAACTGCGTGAACTTGGCCTAGCTACCAGAGACCTTTCTCTGCCTGATTTCTGCATCTGTAAAATGCTGGTAATGATACACCCACCTCACAGGGTTACTGAGGGGACTGAGTTAATGCATGTAAAATGCTTGGGGCAGTGCCTCACACACAATGAGTGCCCTACAAATACTAGTGATCACCAGCTCCGAATGCTAGAGGAAGACTCACAGCTCAAAGAGTTAAATGACTTGTCCCCAAATCAAAGAGCCAGATGACAGGAATGGTCATTACAGCTCAGGCATTTTGGAGTGTCCTGTATCCTGCCCCACTGAATGGAAACTTGGCCAGGACCCACCCTCTGCCTGGCAGGGCTCCCAGACAACCCCCTGGGGTTATTATCTGCGTGTGGCCTGTATTCATTCGGGCAGAGCCCATGGAGGAAGAGGCTGGTGGGAGACAGAAAGCAAAAGGCAATTAGATTTAAACTCAAGGAGAAACTTGTAAAGAGGCCAGTAGGTTGTTCTTGGTTTTAGTTTTTAGTTTTCTCATTATAAAAGCAAATAAACAGTCACTGCTAAAAATCTGGGACACACAGGCAAGTTCACAGAAAGAAAATGCTCCTGACTCCATCACTGTGACACAATCATCATTCATCTTTCCACGCAGACCCCTCTAGTCATTTTTCCTATTAATTATACATTCACATTAATGTAATGAAATAATGAGAATATGCCCATGTCAGTAGCCTCTTACCGATGTTCCTGGTCTTCTTGTTTTGTGGTTCTGCCACCTGATGTCTTCTTCCAGGGCCTGTGGAAGTCAAAGTTCAGTGCTGAGAACACAAGGACAGAACATTTTCACAAAGCCGATGACCAGCTGTGCTCGGCATCCATGATGTACCAGGAGGGCAAGTTCCGCTATCGGACTGTGGCGGAAGGTACCCAGGTGCTCGAGCTGCCCTTCAAGGGTGATGACATCACCATGGTGCTCATCCTGCCCAAGCTCGAGAACAACCTGGCCAAGGTGGAGCAGCAGCTCACCCCCGAGGTGCTGCAGGAGTGGCTGGACGGGCTGGCAGAGACGATGCTGGTGGTCCACGTGCCCCGCTTCCGCATCGAGGACAGCTTCAGCGTGAAGGAGAAGCTGCAGGACATGGGCCTTGTGGACCTGTTCAGCCCGGAGAAGTCCAGGCTCCCCGGTTAGTTGAGAAAGGACTTTCCTCCTTTTCCTGCCCCAAGGTGGTTTGACCAAAGGTGGGAGAGTGGGAGTGGAAGGGAGAGTAGAAAAGAGCCACGAGTCTGACACCTGGGTTCTAATCCCGGTCCTACTGCTAACTCAGGGAACTCCCTGTCTCTCTTGAGGCCTCAGTTTCCTCTTCTGGAAAAGGGGGACTTAGCTGTTGGGTATCCACAGGCCCAGTTGGCAGGGGAACCCTGAGCCTGTCACTGATAGAGATGAGATCAGGCAGAGAAGAACCTGAAAAGGCATCAGAATTCAGAGCAGAGAGACAGATATGAAGAGCTGGGGACATCTGAGTCCCACAACATAGGCGTAGCTGACATTTAGTAGCCCTTCACCCGATATTCCAAAGGGTTCGTGTGCTTGCCTTAAGGTCACTTGGACAGCCAGCCAGACCTTTCAGTTTACAATGTTAGGTAACTGGATTTACCTTTAATAGGCTGTCTTTAAACTAGGTCTGAAAACCAATCCCTGTCTTTAAAATGTTGCCAGACTGGAAAGAAAGGTATTCCTACCAGAGTGAATATTTTTTTAAGAACAGAGTCCCCTGCCCCCTACCCCAAGGGCTAAAGCATCAAACTCACAGGAGCCAGGCTGATAAGCTCGGTGTACTTTATTACTGTCAACACGCGTTCATTTTGAGGGTGTCATTAGGTAAGGGTCCAGGATTGCTTCCTATTTTTCAAAAAAGCCCCAAAGGACCTCTGACCTCAAACTGAATTCCTTTCTGCGGGTTGAGCCGACTTTCTCAGGTCACAGAGCCTACTCTCTTCCTTGTAGGTATTGTTGCTGGAGGCCGGGACGACCTCTTCATCTCAGATGCATTCCATAAGGCATTCCTGGAGGTAAGCACACCTCCGTTTGCTCTCCCTTCTGCTGCTTTTCTATTTCCATCTGCTTTATTGTTCATTCATCAATACTCCTGTGACTTGTAACTTTGGACTTGTTTCACTGGCTGTTGGAGTATAGGTAACAGCCAGAGACAATGTGGAAAAGCCACATTTCCAGTGCCCAACCCCAAAGCCATAGTCTCCTCCTCCGGAGGCCAGCCGCAATACAGCCCCACCCAAAAGCCCTGGGGTCTCCTTCCACCCTCCCTCCCACTCTCTCTCCTGAAGCTGGTCAAACAGCGACACAGACCTTAAGGGGAAGGAGCCAGCAGAGGAATTTCATGAAAAGGCAAGCACAGTTTTAGTGATATTCTGGGTCCCCAAGTACAATTTTCTAAAGGTGTCTCCCTCTAGACTGGTGGCGGTTCTGCTTGTGAGCACAAATACCATTGTTTCAGTCTATTACTCCAAGACATACTCGTCTCCTCCAGCCAGAGTGCCCTCCTCTTTTTCATAGGCCCTAGGTCCTGAGTGGCTGCCTGGGGTACTTAGATCTGGGATCCTGATGCTCCAGGAGTGAAACTACAACTGTAGAGCTCTGATCTTGAGTCACAATCTCTCTTAGCACAGAGCACAACATAATCCTGTTGTAATACCAGGTACCGTGGTGCCAGCCAGAAATGTGACAGTCTTGTCTACATCCAGATTTCTGGTTTGGGGGTGACCTGAATGGGTCCAGCCAAAGGCTTGAACTAATCCAAATGCTCACATCAGCCTTCACTGGGTGGAGGAGTGAGGAACAGCAGGTTCCGGAGGGAACCCGAGCTGACCAAGGGTCCTTTCCACTGGGCAGCAGATGGCACTTGGAGGAGTAGCTGTGTCTGTGTGTGACGTCCCTGTGTCTAAGGAACTGCAGAGCAGCTAATGCAGCAGTTTCCTGTTTGACCCGCAGGTAAACGAGGAAGGCAGTGAAGCAGCAGCTAGCACCGCCCTCGTGATTGCCGGCCGCTCGCTGAACCCCAACAGGGTGATCTTCAAGGCCAACAGGCCCTTCCTGGTTCTCATAAGGGAAGTTGCTCTGAACACTATCATCTTCATGGGCAGGGTAGCTAACCCTTGTGTGAACTAGAGTGTTCTTCTTTACACCTCTTCCTGTTTTGGTTTGTGAATAGAGGTAAAAATAAATATAATTACTCCCATCTCACAAGTATGAATGGACAGTGCCGCCTGAAACGAAGACAAGGAAGGGAGAGACGGATAGATGTGCTGTTGGGCATTTGGTAAAGTGATGTTTTTACTTGCTCCCTCCCACTAAACACATCTGGGTCAAGAAAATGAAGGATCTGTCACTGCATCATCTGAAAGATGGTAGGCATCCCAGAAGGGTAGGGGGCTAGAAACCTCGGCATTCCCGCCTTACTAAAACATAGAAATCCCCCAATTTAAAACGCATTCATCTCTGTGTACAGAAAAGACAGAGATTCAAATCTGAGTATTAAACCATTTAATTCTCAAACCACTCACATGCATAATGTTCTTTTACACAGTGTTAAAATAAAGAGGAAAATGTATTTTTATACAAACAGAATTTCAAGTATACATTAATAGACTTTTCAGATTACTAACCAAGTTGCTAAGATTTCATTCACATTGTTCTTAAAGCTGTCCAATGAGAAAGCTTTTGCTAAGCTGCTTTAAATATGTTTATATAAACCCATATCTTCACTTTCTCTGAATCTCCCGCCCCCAACCCTAATCTCCACCCACCCTCCTGCCCTCCCCCCTCCCCGACACAACAGGGCTCCTGGGGCTCTAGGAGACATGCAACCCCACCAAGAACGATTGGCTTGTCATCAGGGGAAGGACAGAACCTACAGGAGGAGAGACTGAGAACACCTGTCAAATTAAGGGCAAGAACAAATCTGATACTCAGAAATGATACAAATCAGACTCATGCCTTATAGTCTTTGTGTTTTCACTTGACTTTTTAATAAGAAAAAAAAGCCTCCCACAAAACACCCCAGAAGTTTCTGACGGTTTGGTAGATGAGAAAATAACTTAATGTTGGGTACTTTCCCCAGTGAAACTTCTAGTCAGAGTAGGCATTTTGAACTTATTCATTCTGGTGGTTTCTTTTTTCCCTTTGGCAGGGGGTGGGGGTGGCTTAAAAATGGATATTATTTGTGTGTTTACATTAAGGAATTTGGTTGATTTCACAGGGTCTGGCAAAAGAGTTCTCCCTCCTCAACTCTCCTCCTGAAGTAATCTGGCTTTAGGGCTGGAACAGCCACTCTCCTTAGGAATTAAAGTGCATTTTTTCAGTAAAAGGGGTGTGGAGGGGTGTGGTTTACACTTAAGTGACAATGATTAAAAGAGAGCGGGGTGAGAGGAAATCCTATTCCTATATATAGGTACTTATAATTAAGGTCATAATAAAAACAGATATTCTCTAAGGAAATAAGATGCACAAACCCAGCCCGGCACCCTCCGAGGTGCAGGCGCGAGCCTGGCTCACTGACTTTTCTGAGGCAGCGTTGAGCGACTTGGAGTAATCGCTGCGGATGAAAGACACAAACCGCAGGGTTAGGTCTTTCAAAGGGGAAAACAGACCGGTGGGTTCTAATAGTTAAAAACTATCTCTTTCCCTTTCAGGGATAACATTTTAGAAATTGATTGTCTGTTTTAATATAAATCCTTGTTTAGCAAGTTGTGAAAAAATGTTAGATAAGTTTGTTGCTTACAAATATCATGGTAGCCTTTAAAAATTCAGACGGAGGGGCATCGTTGGTCCTTGCTATCAGTCAGTATCAGCTCAGGGGAAGTGAAACTTCCCTGTAATCTCTTTATTTGACAGCTACCACTATTTTCCTTTAAATGCTTTACTGCTTCTTGGGGGGAAATCCCAAGAGTTTTCCAAAGAGAAGTAAGTGCTACATTATTAGCTGAATGAAGAAGTGATGGGCTCAAGATGAGGGGAAATTGTCCTGGAGTCTGGCCTCTGAGTCCAGTGTGATCTGCTTTTCACAGTGACCAGTGGGAAGGCACAGTGCCAGGGACAGGTGGATGGGGACAGTGTCACCCACCTGATAAGCACCATAGAGAACAGTTGACAGGTTCCTTTCAGACCACGTCCATCTGAAGGAAACCGGATTCGGCTACATGACTCTTCTGTCTGAACCCTCAGCCTTCTCTGCTCCTCTCGGAGACAGAGCACGAGCGGGTCCCACCCTGAAACCAGGAGCCGGGAAAGCCAAGTGCCCTTCCGACGTTCGTCTCCCTCTCCTCCCGTATGCCGCCGCGCCCCTAACTGAGTCCTGACTTTCAGATTTCCGAAAGGAGAGCCACTGGTTCCTGACTGAACTGGCAGATCTCTTTAAGGTCCGCCACGAGATCACACAAAAATGCAACGGGCTACACCTGTGAGCACAGGCAGACCACCGCAGATGAAAAGGGAATGGGCTGCGCAGAGCACACTGCTTTTGCCTAGAGTTTGGGAATGTTTTTCTTTCGGGGGGTGGGGGGAGCAGGGTGGGGAAACCGGGGTCACGCCAGCATCTGGTTAGCTGTTTCACAAAGGATTTCTTAGAGGTTTCGGAGGAATCAGCAAGCTGACCCAGGAGGGCAGAACAACTTGACCCAACTTCACAGTCCTGACGGAATGTTTCATTCCTTGCTTAAAATATAGTACAAGTTTCCTTACATATTTATTATTTTTTACCATCACTTCCCCATCCTCCTCTACTTTCCCCCCAAATCTTAATATCCAGTGCGGCATGATTGCATAAAGTTCAGCAACGTTTCACAGTACTGCACAATGCTCTTCAGTACAAGAGCCCCGAAGGGCAACTCTCCGGATGCATACAAGTCCCAAAGGCTCCCCTTTCCAGTCCCACCCAATCTCAGGAAGCCTTCGCAAGTTTCTAAGGCAAAGGAGGCATCTTCTCTAAGCGACACTGCAGCGTTCACATGCTAAGCAAACAGCCAGGCCCAATATTATTACTGTGATGACATTTCATAGCCTGGTGGTAATTCAGTCCTCTGCGCGAACCACTTTCCTTTTCGACCCACTTTTTCTTCTCAAACACACCACCCACTTGAAGTTTAAATAATCAGTTATTTGTAGGCAATACATGAATGAATTTCTACGGTGCCCAGAATTCTCTCAGGAGAGTCTGCTATGTCTGAACCTGCTCTGAGACACACATTTCTTTCATGAATTAGAAATCACTGGGTAGCTCCTTAGCGTGAACAGTGGCTCTCACTTTTTATGGGAAATCAAACAGTTCTCCCCTTCCCATTACCATGTGTGACAATGCCATGGGAAGGTATCTTTACTACCTGGGGTGGGAAGAAGGAAAGATATGGAACCTCATTTGGGAATTATTGTGTTAAGTCTTTGAAATCCTGGAACAAAGATGCTAAAATGACTCATTTCACATTTCATAAAAAATTCAGAAACATTTAAGCCTTAGCTAGTGCATTTCATTCACAAAGAAATAAGGAAAAATAAGAGTCACTTTACATTGAAATCCCACGTAGAAGACAGCTGAGAGACAAATAACTGGATGTATTACCATCACCCCAGGAACTTTAACAAAGCTTCGTGTTTATTTTACAAATAGAAGTCCCCCTAGGTGGCATGGGCTTGGCTCTGTTAATAAGGTCAAGGGTTCTATTTTAGCTAGCAGAATTGAGAAACCGCCACTCAAATCACCTATGCAAAGGAAAGTAGGTTCTAGAGACTGGACTTTGAAAACATGTTTTGCTTACTTACGCAGCCTTTGTGTTGGTATAAAGAGGAAACCGGATGGATGGCAACATCTCTCTCTCCAGGATTACTCTGAGGATAAATGAATGACCCCTTTTACTGCCTGAGCCTAGGCCCACCGTAAGCTTTAAACTCAGAGCCATGCCTGGGATATCAATAAAGGTCTCTGATGAGAAAAAGAACCTGATTGAGGTTCTCTTGCCAAAGGCCACCCAGGTTCACCCAGAAGGTGACTCTCAACCTTGGCTGCCCATTAGAATTATCTAGGGAGCTTTTAAACCCCAGGTTACACAGCAGGCAAATTAACCGTCAATGTCAGGAGGGAGCCCTGGACAAGAATTTTAAATGTCCCAAATGATAATGTGTAGCCAAGATGGAGGTGTCTTGGCCAAGGTCAGCCAGCTCTGCACTAGAAAGCGTTCAGGGCAGTGCTCACCCAAGTCACAGGGAAGAAAGGTAAGACTCCATGCTTCCCCCCGATTCACAGATTTAACATGCCTCGAAATGATCTAGGCACTTTTCACTGTTGTGTGTGTTCTGTTTTTGAGTAAATCATTTTAGCTGTAACAAGCTGCACCTTAAGCATGCGGTATAGCAAAACAGCTGGGGACAGGCCTAGGACAGACTCTGGGCACAAACAAAAGACAAGCCAGAGGGGAGAATTTTCCTAAGCAGGAGTTAATTCCTGAGTCCAGGATATCAGCATGGCTTATACGCTGACAATTATTCTACAGTTATAAAAAAAATAGCTGTGGTGAACAGGTTCACATTGATTTTAGTGCCTCATCTCCCTACAGGATTCGCACTGTACTGAGAGAGAGGCTGCTCTATATCAGTTGTCACCTATGAGTGATGCGTGTCTCATTATTTGGAATTTCACACTGTCGGTATCATCGCTTGCCCTACCCAGTCACTGGGTAAGTGAATACTTATTAGCTAATACCTAACACAGAAGCCAACCTCTAAAATGGATCACTCTCTCTCATCTTCACTCCTAAGAAGACATTACAACCAGCCAGTGCATTAGAAAGAAGAGGTGGGAAGCATGCCAGGGTACCTATCAAAGGTGAGTGGTCCTTCCCCAGCTGTAACAGATGTTTAAAGAGGAGGTGACCTGACTTGGTTCAGTGTACCAGTGCCCCAAACAGCAAGCCAGTTGAGTGCAACAACTGGATTTCATGATGAGGTGGCCCGCCTAGTGGCATTTTACTACTGAAACTATATCTCCTGACACCCACGACATTCAAGCGAGGCCATCCTATTATAACAGTATCAGCATTAAAAGCAGGAGCATCTCTCTTTGGAGTGACGAAAAGCCAAACAGGCCGTCCAGAAACCCACATCACACACACCTCCATGTCGAGATACTGGCAGAAGGCTCATTACCAGGAAAACATGGTTTTTATTCCAGTCCCCCCAAAATGGACTGTAAGTGGCAATTGAAAAGACAACAACAACAACTCAGGATTCAGACATATTTTTCACATATTGAAAGGAGTTGGGTGCATCATTTCAAACAACACAAAGGCTCCACTTCCACTGACTACTCTTGCCAAATAGGAGCCAGCAGATCAAAGCACTAAACCCAAGTGTTCTGACTCTTTGATTTGGGCAACAAAAGCAAACATTAACATCTAACTTGACAAGGAGAACTGGATCTGGCAGCCTCCATATTTTGGGTCTGGCTTTCCTTCGCTTGCTACAGAAAACTACACTCTTTCTTCAGCCAAGTGCTCAGAGGTAGAGAAGCTGAAGTGAGTACAAGAAAGAATGGGGGGGACAGTGGCTGAGGAATCCAGCCTCCTGCCCAAGGGGCTGCGGGGCAACCTTGGAATATGCTCAGTCTTTAATGGGAGGTAGTGTATTCTACATTGCTTATCTGCCTTCATCAGACACCTTTTTCTCACATACATACATGAAATCACATACACGGAGCTGGTCACTCACAACAATATTGCAACTTGCAGCAGCAGCACACTTATCCTAACAGCTGCTTTCAGTCTCAATTCTATATTGTACCCCAGGCTCTCCCCAGGTAGATGCAAGCCAAATCGGTTATCTTGAGGTCCCTCCTTTTGCCAGGCTTTTAAACATACATTTCACTTTAGCACCTACATCTTTATCTGTGAAGAATAGCTGCACTAAGTGGGTGCAATGTGTTATAACATTTTTATAAATAGAAAGTGCGAGAAATACTTTTCTTAGTGAAAATACAAACAAAGCAACGAAAAGCTCTCATAGCTGACTGTGCCAAGAATTAGATTTTTAGAATCAATGATACAACTAACAAAATGCTCCTAATACTACCAAGGTCATAGTGGACAAGTAAATATATTTATAAACATACATTTATGAAAAAAGATATTAAGAAAACAGCCAAACTTCCCACAAGTTATATGCATGAATTCTCTTTAGTATACCACTCTGTGTTCAATGCACATGCATATACAAGTGAATTATATTAGTGTTACTTTTATTGGGCCAGTTTTCCAAAAAGAAAACAGGCTCATTTTTTAAAACTTCAAGTTACATGATTTAAAATCACTTTTGTAAAAATATTACAAATACCATAAAAATTCTAAAATCTCTGCTGTCTGGCTGACAGCCATTCTGGAGGTGGATTTCAGTCACACCCAGCACCCCCCTCCCTCTGGCCTTCAGCTTCTTGGCTTTCAGAGGAAACACATCTTAAGCTTTCTTCCCTGTGTTACATTCTGTTTTTGCAGTGGTTCTTAAAGAACTGCTCGAGTTAGGATTCTGTTATCTTACAGAAAACTCAATAGATTGCCTTCTCATGACATAAACATCTGCTTTAAGATGTTGCTACCAGCAGAAATCTAAACCCTTACGGAATTTCTACTCACTCAGGTTGTTGTGATTGGCTTGAAATGGCTTAGACTTGTGATGCTGAAAAGAAAGAACAAATATTTTGTCAATCTACAAGTTCCCTTTCTTCTGACTCGGTTCTCTTTTGCAATTCTAGACCACAGTACTGAGTTTCGTGCAACCACCAGATGATTTCAACTTAAGAGTCATCGAGAGTCTAGAGGAGGGCCCAGAGAGCTAGAAAATCCAGAGCAAGAGGCATCTCCATAGGTTACCGTGAGTTTTCATTCCCTGGGAATCTTTTCAACGGCTTTCTCTGTCACAAAGAGCAGACTTCAAGGTATGCCAGAGTGAAATGTGGATCAAAAAGAATATGTTAAGGCTCCTTTATTTTTATTCTTTAAAAATCTGCCCCAATCCTTACATGATAAAATCGAATTAATGTTGATGTCTGTATGCCTCCAAATGTTCCATCCCTGGTTATCCAAAGTCTTCTTTTTCCCTCCCAGCATTCTGTAGACTCCTAACCAAAGTCTTCAGCCCTGGGTACCCCTTTTATTCCTGTATTTGCAATTCCTGAGGCCTGACCTAAGGACAGAGATCTCTTTGCTATATGATAACTGGGGTGGACCAAGAAGAAGCCCTTACAGCTAACTCTGCAGGAATCCTCTGCACAAGGAATGGATGGATAATGCGAAATCTTTCTTCTCTTAGAAAGTGTACTGATTTGAGAATGATCATTTTTAGTGCAGAATTTATTCTCTCCCCTAATTTCTTGTGATGGCAGTAAGAGTCTAATTATTATAAGCCAGCAGCAGTTAAAATAAAAGCATCCTAAATCTGACAAATCTAACCAGTATCATAAAACTTCAGTGATCTGTTATTTCGGATAAGAGAGGCTGGTAGCAACTGGTAATCTTAAAGGATTAACAAAATGTAAAATTGGGCAATGGATTTTCTCGTATGAAAGGTAATAAAAGTGGGAAGAACCTACTCATCTCCTAGCACAAAACTGAGCCAGAGGCAGTGGGTGGCAGTGAAGATGGATTAGGATACATGGGCAAGACTTCCAATTATCTCAGGAATATGACCCTTCTAGCCACTCAACAGAAACTCCTGTGGGAAGAGATTTAGTAGCCATACAGATTTCCCACACCACAGTTTTTACCTACTGTAAACTTAAATACAGCTGACACCTCAAGTTCTGTAACAGTACGCTTTGCACTCCCTCTGGAGTATTTCTGGCTCAGCACGTACAGTTTCTGTGGCTTCGAAAAACAAAAAACCAGGCTTAAATGCTCACAAGTTGGAACAAAAGAAAAAACGGACAATTTGCTATAAGATAAAGGAAACTCAGGGGCAGGGAGCTAATGAAATCTGTTGCTCCTTTACCAACCAACGCCAGACATAATAAATGGTTTCTATGGCACGAATGATGGACTCGAATGAATGGACAAAGGAGTCAACACCATCAAAAAGCCTCGTTACCGATAACAGGTTGAAGATGGGCCCCAATCCTGACGCGCCTTCCGTCATGTGGTCAGGTACTTGCTGTCCCCTTGAATCTGGCCTGAGCTGTGACTTCTTTGACCATTGTTGTGTGGTGGTGACTATTCCACCTGCGAGCCTGGCCTTTAAGAGGACTGGCACCTTCTACCCAGCCTCTTGGAGGCCCGAGCTGCCATTTTTAATAAGGCTGACTACTGTGATGGGGAGACCACAGAGAGTCGCCAAGGCCCCAGCGAGGGAGAGGAGGCTTGCTGAGCCCACCCTGCGAAGGTGGCAGGCATGTAGGTGAGATCGTCTTGGACACTCCAGACCAGTCCAGCCACCTGCTGAATACTATCAAGTGATCTGACTCATCACCACAGGGAGCGAGAGAACTGCCTAGACGAGCTCCTCCTGAATTTCTGACCCACATCATGAGAGAGACAAAGCTGTCGCTTTAGGTCACTGAGGTTAGGATAGTCTGTTACACAGCTGTAGGCAGCTGGAATGCTAGCTTTCAGTTCCTGCCTTGGCAGTAACTCATTCACTCACTCGCCACTGGACCTAACGAATGGGCGACTCCTCTGAATCAGTGGCTGGCATCCCCAGAAAAATTTCACCATTCAACATCTGCTCAGCGATCAACTGCGTTATCTTTCAAAGAGATCTTCGATCACGATAAGCAGTACTGTTACTGGCTGTTGTATAATCCAGTTCAGCCCGGCCTTTATCAGTAAACAGTCAGCATGAGTAGTGAAGATAGTTTGGACTCTGAAGTCAGACTGGTAAATGCTGGCTGTGCAGTTTATCCATGGTGTCACCCTGGGCTCATCAGTTTCCTCGCCCATACAGTGTGGGATAATTATACCTATTAAAGGCAACATAGTCTTATTAAGAGTGTCAACTCTTGTGTGGGGCTGCCGGGGGGTCAGCCTCTCTGTGTCTCGGTCCCTTTCTCTCTGAAGTGAGGATAGTAACAGTGTCTACCCTAATGGGATTGTCACAGGAATAGGTGCGTTAATCAACGTGAAGCACATAGAACTGTGCCTGGCACGTTGTGAGCATTCAAAACAGTCAGCTACTCTTAGTTCTTCTAAAAGGTTATTTTCTTAGTGCAGCTCATTCTGTCCCCTTCTTTTTGATCTTTTATCTATGCAGTAAAAAGTGCAGGCTTTTAAAAAGCATATATCCAGACTCCAACCAAGTGGGCTTAGGACTCTCAAGTACTACAGGAAGCCACATCTAAACTACATCTAAAATCAATTTTGTTGTACAAATTCCAAGCACATTGTCTGGTACCAAAAAGTACTTAATATTTACTTAATGGAACAGATTCTCCTGTATGCTACCTATCACTTAAGATAAGTGATTTCATAGAATAGGAAACATTTCCTTATAAGCTACTCTGACTTCTGGCATTATGGATTAATTCAGATTCTAAGATTCACAGTAATTATTAATTGGTAATTATTAATATTAAATCGTGCTGTTGGCCATATGAAATGCTGCACATACATCTCTCTTAACTGGGCAGTGAATTCTAGCCACTTCAACAGGACTTACTGAGTAGACATGAGAGAAGCAAGCATTAGGAAAGTATTTTCTTTTTTAACCATAACTGCTCTGCCTTTATAGGTTAGCTTTGTTGTTTAAAGCTTTCACTATTTGAACTAGTGGGCCGTTCTTAACTGTGTTAAGACGGGAGGTATTTGTTATTTAAATAATGGGAAAGATGAGCGATAAGGAATTTATTTATACATGTAACCTCTGTGAAGATAACATATATTTCAAGTAATAGTTGCCTCCTAAGTCACCACTGTTCCTCACAGTTGAGGGAAAAGATAGTCTGCTTACAAAACTGCAGTCTGTACAGATATTTTCCAGGCTTTGATATCATTGTTGCCATCAATAATTACATCCTTTGGAATGTAACTAAGTCACGTGTTTCAAAGTACTCATCATATCCAACTTTGGCTTGTCCTGAGCAAGGAAACCTACTTACTGCAAAGCAAAAAGACTGGCCTTGGGCAAAGCACCACTTAAGAAGAAGACTGAAACAGAGAAAGAGGCTAGAAAACAAAGAAGGCAAAACACAACACTGATAATTATCAAAGAAGTCATAATGCTTGGCAGACTCCACTGTTTCTCGTATTTAAACAGATTTACATTTAAATGACACCTACTAGCAAGACCTCAAATAGAGGTGGATGCAGATGTTTCACTGAGCTTGGTATCTAAATCCAATTTCTTTCACAAGTCACGAACCCACTATTACTATAAGGGCTCTAAGACAAAGCGGAGTGAATCTAGGTAAGTATTATAGATGAAGATTACTTATTACTAAAAGAGTGTATTATATAGAACCTACTAATATCCGATTTAGAAAGAGGCAACTCTAAGGATAAAATGCCTGGTGAGGAAGTGCCCTATGGGCAGCTGCGTCACTCACCTGAACTTTGCATGTGTTGTAGCCACAACCACAAAGAAGAGGCAAACTCCCTGGACTGCGCCAGTCTGGCTCCAACACTTTGTTCAGACAAGCACATCTAACTCAGAGGACCATGTTTTGTTTCCGAAAGGGGACAATTATGTTCTCCTTTTGCAAGGATCCTGTTTATTATTACCCTAACATTTTCCAATTTTTTCACATCTAGCATAAACAAACTATTTGAACAGTAAGAATGAACATTCACAAAGCAAATGTATAAGGGCCCAATATATCTTTAGAAGAATTACAGAGAGTAACAGAAATTGGAAGATAGGTCTCGGAAGAATTTGAAATCTCAGATGTTTCGTTATGTTTTAAAACACTCATTACAAAGAGAAAAGGAAGATTTGGCTTTTCGGTACTCCACAGGGAACAGAGTGAGTTTACTTGAGGAAATCAGAATGAAGATTTATAGTACAGGGAAAAGCAAGAGGCTTCTAATCTAGAAAAACAGCACTCAGGGTAAGAATCAAGCCGCTTATTCTGAACAGAAATAAAATCGTAATACTAATGGGAATAAACTCATCCGAGCTTTCATTATTCAGCCAGTTCAAGTTAACTCAGAGGAATGGCAAAACTCACTTATAAAAACATTATTTTTTTTGTACAGTATTTTATGTAAACATGGTACTCGTTTAACCTTACATTATGATGCATGGGAATTATTTCTAAAAATCACTTTGTTGTATCGGTAACAACCGTCCTAAACATTCATCTCCCTGCACCGTTAAGGCAAGGTCAAATCCTAAGGATTACTCTACGTGCTCTTAAAGCAACGGGAGCTATTAGGGAGCACAGAGAGGGCTGAGAAAAGGAACCGGGAAAAGACGGCAGCCTCTTTCAGGAAACACGCATATACGGCAATACGAATTTACAAGCTTTTAAACTCAGGAGTTTATAAAAGCAAAATGGCAGGATTGACAGATTTGGGGGGTGATTCCTTCAAATTTAATTTGGAGCTGGCAAACTTCTGTCAGGTGCCAGCTATCTGTATTTTCAGGCTTTGCAGGCCACCTGGTCTCAACTTTGAGTTGTAGTAGAAAGTGGCCATAAACCACACCCAAGTGAGTAGGCGCGGCCCTAGTCCACTATCACTTTCTTTACACAAAAAGGCAGCCATGGCATTTGACCAGGGGGCTGCAGTTTGTTGAACCTCGATCTAATTCAGAGTCCTAGGGATGTTCTTTGCTAAGGGACAGCCTTAAATTTAGGGATTAACCTGATTAAATTGCTTATTGGCCCTTCTAAATCGCAGGAACTAAAATACTTTTAATATTTTGCACTCTTTCCCATATGGCATAAGAGCTCTGCTTTCAAAGACTGAGTTCAGTAAGGACTTATCTGTTGTTCCTTAAATAAGTACACAGATAGGAAGAGAAAAAACCATGTCTGTTGTATTTAAGAAAAACTTCCAGAATTCAAACTCCTTCCTGACTATGCCTTTCCACTATGATTCAGAAGACCTTTGTCTTTGTTCAATTTAATTTCTTTTCCTTTACCCATTGCTTTCATTTAAACAAAATGTAGTTTTTACCAGTTAAAAGAAACAAAACCAGTGTCAAGTAACAGCTAACACTTTTTAAAGTTATTTGTTGACGAAAGACTATTCAGCTATTAAGGATGTTCACTATTTCTCTCTTTGGCAGACCACTTTCCAACCAAGGTCAAATTTCAGCTATGGAGTTTGGAGGAAAATGGCTTATTTCTATATGTTAAACCATCTTTGGAAAACCCCGTTTCACAGATGTAGAAGGAACTGGAAACATTAAAAAAACCCCAAAAAAACAAAATAGCAAGAAAACTTTCCTTAACTGCCATCTCCCTTCTTTCACAATCTTTATCTTTTAGTAAGTAATTTATTTTTACATATTCAAAATTAGATTTAACCCTCTGGTACAATGAAATGGCTCGGGGGTAGTTTGCCAGTTACATAAAATAAAACTCAACTCAGTTCAGAGGTAAATATGGTTCTGAGTAAAAAGAGAACAGGTCATTAGAAAGAGCCTTTCTGCCCCAGTACAGTGTTACTGCGCATGCCAACGCTGCCTTTTATTCTGGTATCAGAGCTCAGAGAGGATGCAAGGTACCTCTTAGAACGAAAGTTGCCCTCTCTCTTCTTTTGCTGAGAATATTGGGTACCTCCTTTGCTATGAGGAGCCACTCAGTGAATAAAAACAGCCCCAGTGTTAGCTATTTCTCGGCGTTAAGGTATGTAATGATGGTTTAGCTCTCATTGCTAATGCAGTTCCCTTCACAAGGTGACATGTGCAAGTTAAGATTTGGTAATAGTTTTCAGCATTAGCTAAAGTCCATTTAGTACACCTTTAAGAGAGGTATCCTCTGTGCACACAACAATATAGCGATTCACTGATGTAGACAGAACACTACTAATTCCTACAACCCAGTGATGTTAGCTAAGAACTAGGGCAATGTCACAGTGAACCTGGAGGAGAACCTTGGGTATTCAGAATAACAATCTCTCTCCTAACTAAAATGGGGAGATTGCTTTCAGGAAACTTGAATTTTCACGAACCTCATGGCTCTGGACTAGACCAGTGAAGAGGAGAGAACCAGCAAAGACGATTGTGCTGATGGGGTCCTAGACGACCTGGAAGCACTCTATTCACAGTATCAACACAGCAAAAGCTATTAGAAGTGAATGAAAAGGGCAGGGAGCCCACCAAACACTCACAGCATTTCCATATCTATTAGACAGTCCCTACTGCATTCAAAGTGTTTGCTGCCAATCCCAGGTGGAGTACTGACAAACGCTGCAAAGTTTCTCTTTACAGAAATTACTGCACTTCACCTTTATGATTTGGTAATAGTTTAAAAAGCTCTATTTTCTCACAGAAAAATCTAAGAAAACTAACAAAGCAACAAGAACTTTCCAGCATACTACTTCTCAAAAGTAGGATGAACTTAATATTTTTTTGGTGGGCTTAAAAGCTCCATCTAAAGCAGCATATTCTGTACTTCTCACCTATTTAGTAATGGCAAGATCTGTCCACTGAAAGCCTTGATTACCAGCTGAAATGTTTCCCTATAGATTTTAGTCTCACTTCTAGGCCACAGAACCTACCTGGTCCCTAAGATGGCCCTACGCATGAGTTTTTACCCTATCATGGTGTCCCGGTATACGTCTTCTAAAGATAAAATACAGCTTCAACACTACGTTTAAGGGTAGGCTCTTAACAAATGGTAGCATTATTACATTCCTATTAAAAGACACACTTCTGTTTTTCTAGAAGCGACAAAAGAACCATTCCCTAGTGACACAGGGCAGCTGTATGTGTATGTACAATTCTCAGATTGCTTAAGAGTTACCCTTTGCATCTAACGTCCTATCATCAAAGAAATGCCACCTTTTCTGTCCCCCTTTCCACATACCACAAAGCATTCTCAGGAAGGGAGAGCACTACTAACACTCTCACAAGTGGCTCACCAGTGCAGGCACCAGCCCCTCTCCCAAGTCCCTTTTACAATCTATGCCTCCGCACCAAAACAATTTCTTAAACTACTAAACATTTAAATACCCTTAACATTTTAATGATCATTAAGAGAAGCTAGAGATTTTTCGCTTTTCTATTTGCACTGTGACTTGTAAGCATCTACTTGCCTGCACCCCTTAAAAATCCTCCCTCATTCTCTGCATGCAAGACAGGGCATCTAAAGCTCTATGCTCTTGGTAAATTCTTCCTGACTCTCAGTGCTGGATTAAGAATCTCAGATTTACCAAAAAGGTCTCTTGAAGTTTTAAAAATCTTAGGAATGATTAAGTAATCAAGCTGATCAAAACTGATGCCTTGATCAATTTATTGCAACATGATTGTGCCTGATGTTTTCTGGTAAATGCCCTGTACTGTATTATTAAAAAGCAAAGCTCTTGGAGTCACCAGCAATTTGCTGATGGTTGGTTTATGAAATACTAGGTTGGCAGACATGAGACATGGATTTAGTGAGGTTCTTCTATTGGACTGAAAATATAAACTATTACTTATGTAGAAGGAAATGGAATTGTGGCTGCAATAAGAACCATAGTGTTGAATTTCTTCAATCAGAATACTGCAGAAAAAAATGTGTTTAAAACTTCATATAAAAGTTATCAAATAGGGAGACCTGTGGATTTAAAAATACAATCCAGGCTCATTTCACTGGAAAGTGACATTTTTGATATATACTATTGCTGTTATGTGACAGTAGGAGCCGAAGAGACTGGATGAAACTTTGGTAGTCAGCCTAACACGTTAATTCATCTGGACTAGAGCCATTTCCTAATACCCAAAGATATACAAGCACTCTGGTTTACAAATACCAATCAGTAAGCTGCAGTAGGCTCTATACTGTTCCAAATTTGCAAACCCAAAACTTCCCTCTCTGCTCCCCTCACCTCAACTCAGCACTCTAGCCCCCGCGCTTAGCGGTACCTATTGCAAACGCCACTGTCATTTCACTTCCAGTTGCCCAAAGTGCTTCAGGGGATGCTGCCACAGAGCTCTGCTCCAGCACCACTGTTACAGAAAACAACCCATCGCAGCAGATGCCTGCTCAGGGCAAAGATAAGGTCTAACCTCTCAAAACAGTAAGAAGCACCAGGATTCTTTTTTTTCCTTTTCCTTGAAATTTGGAACTGCAGGATCTGGCCGGAAGGAATAAAAGGAATTCCTCATCATCACCATCAAGATTACTCCCTTCTCTCTCTGTGCTAGGCTGCTTCCGATGACCAAGGCTCCTGCTGCATGTTTTAGATCTGGGCAAGTGACAGCCACCAGGATGATATGGACCAAAGGACAGTGTTCAAATGTGACTGGTAGATAAATGACCATTTCTCATGGTTTTGTTAAAAAAATTTTTTCTTATAAAGTTAACAAACCAAGGCTGTTGATCCCTGAATTAGACAGTTGATTTGCTTGATATTTTCTAAAGTGTGAGGTGGGGAGGAGGGAAAAAGCCTCTAGTGCTTCTGTGTATGTTGCTGATCCTCTAGTTTGGCAACGTCTTGGGAGCATCTTCCGATCTAGTGATGTGGCATTTTGTGAATCGAAGTACCAGCCCATGGCCCTGATGCTGGCTGCTTACGGCCCAAAGGGGAAGAGGGTCTGCCCCCTCCCCCTCAATGTTTCAATCTGGCCCAGTGGTGGACACGGAACCTTGGGCGATTTCCCCAGGAGCAACTGTCTCTTCTTGTGAAGGTGACTCTTCCTCTACTTGTCCTCGAGACGTGACAGTTGTTTCAGGGGAGATGCTATGAGGCCCCTCCAGGGGGATACAGCCAGGGTGGTTTTTTCGAAAGTGCTGATTCAAGATGGCCTGGAAGGGGAAACTTTTGCCACAAACATGGCAGTGAAAGGGCTTGTTGCCTGTGTGCTTGCGGATGTGATACTCCAGCTGATCTTTGCGGGTGTACTTCTTGCCACACATGCGACAGACGAACGGTGTGATCCCCATGTGCAGGCGCATGTGCCGGTCCAGGCTCCCCTTCTGGTTGAAAGATTTGGCGCAGTAGATGCAGGTGAGACGGGGATTGTACCGGAACCACCGCTCAGATACCTCCTGCTCTCGGAGATACTCCACATATCCACTTACTCCCATCATTGCTGACTCTTCTACCTGTGCCAGGTAAGGAAAATAAACACAAAAGAACATGTACTGTGAACAGACATAGTAAAAGAAATCAAGTCCACTTTTACTACCTATGTTACTAAACTTTATGCTGATTTTTAGTAGAGATCCAAACAGGAAATTACTACCAAAAAGTAAAGATGTTAACATAACAATTAAAAAAAAAATTCTGAGGACACTGTATTCCATTACCCTAACAGAGCAAGACACTCAAGTTACTTTCCGGCTGAGAAACTGCACGCTTCTTATGAAACCCTCAGCGAATGTTCTGTTTTCAGCAATAGGAGAATCTGGGTCCACTCCTACCATCCTCTTGGACTCTAATTTACAGTTATATCTAGACAGTCAGGTAGGTACTTAGGTATTGTTGGTCCAACAGAACTTTCTGTGATGATGGAAATGTTCATTTACCTGCACCATCTAAACTTTCACACATGATAAGGCATATATTAACCCATCTCTTAATATCACCTCCAGACAATATTACTTATTTTCTATTTCTTTATAGCTGCACCTTCCGCTTCAGTCGGGTAAACATCCTTGTAGAATTCCAATTGTCATCCCTATTACATCTACATGTGGAGTAAGTTACCTCTAACTACTTCATTAAATACTGCATTTAAACTCTCTTGAACAACACTTTCTTTAAGTGGTTATTGATTCCAGTAACTGCCTTTTAAGCACTCCTATTCCCACAACACTGTTAATGAGGTCTATATAGTCTTATCTATACCTGTTTTGAGTATTTGTTAGTCTGCCTTATATGCCCATTAAGTTGTAAGGTCTGTCTTACTGTCATACTTATTTGCATAATAGTCACCTTCACATAGTCATCTCATCCTATTTGAGAGATGAGGCGAAAAAGGGCCCTAATTATATGAGTAAACTTTTCCTCCAAGCTCTTAACATTTTCTTTAACAGCTTATTAAAACTAAAAAAATTCTTATAATAGTTACAATTCCTTTTCTGGTACAGAAAAACTGGCATGATACCATGCAAGTAAATATAGTTTGTAACAATGTCTTGCTGCTATTACTATACCACATATACAGTAAACAGCCAATGTTTAAGTAAAAACTAAACAAGATACTATCAGTATAATACAGAAGCTAAAAAATATTAGCTATGCTTTCCTTGTTTTTTTTTTAACCCTCACCTGAAGTGAGGATTATTTCTTCAATTTATTTTTTAGAAAGAGTGGAAGGGAGGGGGAAGAAAGAAAGAGAAAGAAAGAGAGAAACAGATGTGACAGGGACATATCCATTGGTTGCCTCCCACAAGTGCCTCACCAGGGGGCGGGGATTGGACCTGCAAACAAGGTATGTGCCCTTGACCCTCTGGTACGCAGGCCGATGCTCTAACCACTGACCATGCCGGCCAGGGAAGCTATGGACAAAACGACAAAAGTGTTTACAATGTATTATGTTCTACTTGATGAGTTCACCATCCTTTTAAAAATCAACCTTCAAGGATAGAGACCTGTGAGGAAAAACAAACAACAATATCAACCAACTACTTATACTACTTGCTACGGAGAGTTGCAAAGAAAATAGAAGACATCATTCCTATCCTTTCTAGAATATTTTAGTCTAACAAAAGATTCAGAAAGAAAGTAAATGAAAAGATACAAGCATACGAAAATGCAAAAGCAATTGTTTACAAATACAAGGGGTTCCCCCCCAAAATGTATACACACTTTGAATGATTATAAAGTCAGTACTTATTAACATACAGTTCATTTTCAAAATTTAAAAGAATCTATAGAAATGAGTAATTTTTTTTGTCAATGCATGTTTTCAAACTGATGACCATTCTGGTCCAGGAACTGCTGATAATGTGAAGCAATGGAATCACAAACATCAGGAATCATTTTGTTCAGTATTTGTGTGCCCTCAATTCATCGACTGTTGCCTGCTTTATCTTTTATGTATCCCCACAAAAAAAGTCTAGTGGCACTTTAGGATGAATTTTCTTTGTTCAAAGCTTAGTCTGGCTTCACCCATTATTTCAAATCAGTTAAATTCAACTGATTATTTCACTCCTGAAGAGGAGTGAAAATTAAGTGAGTTATCAGCTGTTAAAGTGTGTATGCATTTTGTTGGGACACCTATGTAATATTGCATAAAGTAGTAATTATGTAGTGTTATACCCACACATGTACAGAATCAGGCTCTCTATCCCAGGTCCTACATTTTCTGCATGTACTTTTTGGGGTTACTTTTTTATTTCTACTCTCAGGACTATGGACTGGTTCAGAAAAGAGTTCCGCAATCTCATCTTTTTCTACTTCCCAAATGCTGCTGACACCAAAAGTGTATTTCCTGCTGCTTGCAAACGGTAATAAAGAAAAAGGTAATTGAGTAGAGTATTTCTTTAACAGGGCCACTGTTCCCTCTCCTACAGCTTTCCTGTCGGATTCGCACATAGTGGCAATTTCTTCAGCCACCACAACTACATACCTGGGAGCTGGGCTGCTTAGGCTCATCCATTCTCCCAGGAGACTCACTTCGGGCTCTGTGTCTCTCCGTCAAGGGGACAACACTGCCGGAGGGGCTAAATCTGTCGGAAGAGGAGCAAAAAGGGGACTAACAAAAAGCAGTGTCAAGGAACTTAAAAAATGGTGATGTCTACCCTCTTTATCCCATGGCTGAGGAAGGGGGAACAAAGTGAACAACAGATGACTAAGAGTTACTTTTAGGGAGTTAATGTATAGGATCTGATTTGAAATAAGAAAGGCTTGCCATAGTAAATTTAAGAAATACAAAATGACATACCAGATAGACCATATGACCTGGTGAAGCCAAAGATAAATATAAGTTCTATTCTTACATAAGTATTGGGAGACCATAAAAAGAATAAATTAAAACTGGGTCTATAATTCTGTTTCTTCTATGTACTGTTAGGTTTTTGGTTGTTCCTTCCTCCAGGCCCAGCATAACTTGTTATATATTTCATACTGTTGATATAGATCATGGAGATTCAGAGTCTTTGCATTAAGGCTATTACTTCTGATACAGTGCTAACATGGGGGGTGGGGGGGAGCAGTAAGTATTGTGTTCAAGAGTATTTTAACTATTCAGGACACAAGAAGGAAAATACTCAAATCAAGACCACCTGAAGTGGACACAGTATATACTTTCTAAATTTGTAACACATATGTCTCTCAAGACCAGGTATCAACCAAAGTAATAGCTTCATTAATTTTCATTGTTCATGCAGTTAATTTTAATTTATTTTTAAGAGAGGAAAAGAACAAATATTATCAATCTAAGTTGATAATACTTCTTTCTTTCAATTGAGATTTTCAATTTACTTAGATTAAAACTATTGCTATTTCCACCAAAAAGAAATGCTCTAATTGCACTTAGAAAGAGAAAAGGGAGCCATGGGACCTAGCAGCATTGGGGGAAAAACAGACTCAGGCCTGTGGTAGCAGCAGGCACCAATGAAAGACAAAGGGAAGACATCAAATGACAAGTGGAAAAAGGAATAAAAACCATGTCCAAAGCTTTTCTTAGGAATAACTGTACTGTGATTACACTAATTTAAAAAGAACAATTACTGCTGGTACCATACCTCCTCTAGCTTGGCAGGTGGGGGGCAAAGAAAAGTAAACAGCATTACAAAGGCAAGTAAAACTCCTCTGAGACCATCTATCTGGGTGATAACATACTGAGGAAGGGCAAAGCTGCCAGGTTCCCAGCTGATGGACCAGGCCCCTGCCTGGAATTCCAAGGAAGCCCTGCCAATTACTGACACTAGTGTGGCTGCAGATGCTATTCTGATTCATGCAAGTGTCTAACTTTCCCATAGTTCTCACAACACTGAATTCTTCAGGACTAGGAGCTTCCTGCTTTAATTTTTTTAAAAATATGTTTTTATTGATTTTTAGAAAGAGAGGAAAGGAGAGGGAGAGAGAGAAACATGGATGTGAAAGAAACATCGTCTGCCTCCTGCACGCCCCCTACTGGGGACTGAGCGCAAAACCTGAGCATGTGCCCTGACCTGGAATTGAACCCATGACCTCTGCCTGCATGGGATGACCCTCAACCACCTGAGCCAGGGCAAGGAGCTTCCTGCTTTAAAGAAATAAGAATGCAAGTATTTTGGCATACCTCCGGTTTCCCCAACATCAATTTATTTTGGCTAAGAGCATTAAGGAAGAAGATGCTCTCTGGACCACACAGGGGGCCAGCTTTAGTAATGTCTATACAACAGCTGGTAGGTGGGCGAATAAAACAAAATTTACCTGTCAATCTCACTGCTTGTTGGCCGAGCCACCTTGGCTCCTGAAGATCCTAAAGCGTAATTTTCCTGTGCTACGGAACCATGGCCTGTGGTGTCAATCACCATGGCTGTGACTTCCTCGGCACTGCTCCCGTCTTCTCCGGAAGGCTGATTCTCAGGCCCCAACCACTCCTCTAGATTTTCTGTTTTGATGTGCACTGCTCCAAGAACCCTCACTTCATCATCACTCCGTGCCCCTCGGTCTGCTACTCCTGTTTCCACATACCACTGTCCTGCTCGGTTGATCCGAAGAATGGGCTCCCGGCTCTCTACATCAGAACTCTGTTCAATGATCTGAGGGCTGGTGGACTCCTCGGGAGGACTGAGCTCCCTGATGTCCAGCACAGCACTAACCTGACCTCGCCGGCTTCCCTTTGGGGCATTATGTCGTGGGCTAAGGGAGCGGTTTAGAGTTGGTGTAACCCTGTGAGACTCTGGAGGTCTCTCTGGATGCTTTGTCCTCGTTTGACTTAATTCTGCTTCGACCTCAGCCACGTTAATCTTGAAGTGAATGCCCTCCAGAATCTGTGTGCATTTGTCTATAATATGCTGCATTTGCAGAAAACTGGCAGCTGTCAGGTAGCTGATGATATCTGCCAGCTGCAGGCATATCCGCCCTGTGTAACAGAAAGAAAGGAGCTGCTCAAAAACTGTTGGGTTCTTGATGACGGAAATGGAGACAGTACTCATCTCGTTCAAGGACATGTGATCCCGGAAATAGGGGGAGCTGGCCGCGAGTACCACTTTGTGAGCCCGAAAAGCTTGTCCCTGCACGTTGACCACGATATCGCAGAGCCGGCCCTGCATGCGCAGCTGGTTGAGATGGCTCAGGACAGAGTTGCTGAAGTCAGGGATCTCCAGTTGTATGTTACCACCCTTCTCCATGGTGGGGCCTAAGGGTGTAGGCAGGCATTCAACCCTGCTGAAAGAGGAAACCATGTTCTCATTAACGATTAGATGCTTTCCAGTGAAACCTATTTAAAAACATCATTTGGCAAAATTTCAAAATCTCGAGTAAAAAGAGATACCTGCCTTATGTTTAGATATGGAATAGATGTACCAATAGGTTTTTCAGTTTAGGTTTCACAGCAAGACACCATTAAAACCAAAAAGTGATTGTTAGATTTCTGAAAATTCAAGCTATGCCCAGACTTTCCTTACTAATAAGCTATGCAACATCAAAACAGAGTTCAACAGAATAGAGAGGGGAAAAGCAGTTGTGTTTTTTTAAGCACTAATCATAAGGTATTTGCACTGAATATAAAATCCTGTGACAACTTTTCCTTGGAGGAGATACGTTTTTTTAATAGATGTGATTATGCACAGATAGGTCAGTTAGATATGCCTCTTCTTAATATTTTACTATTACTGTGAGTTTATTATTTTATAAAGTCACTACTATCCCGCAAGAATGCATGCCATTATTAAGTGGGAGAGTCAGAGCCCCCACAAAAAGGCTTGGGGTTTAGAACTCTGAAGCAAACTCGAGGTTAGGAAAGGTGCCACAGGACTCAATGGAGATGTAGAGACTTGAAGTTCACTCTCAGAATTAGGAAAAGGTGGGTATATCTGCCCCTATCTAAGTAATCTAAATTCAAAGTTGGGAATTTCAGGGTGGGGATGATACCTCGATTCTGAAATGTAGTTCCCTAAAGCTGGTAGAAAACAGAGCATTTGCCAAGTATGGCCAATATTTTTACATTAAAAGATTTTTAAAAAACAGTGTAAACACTAAGCCTATAATTGCATCCAACAGCCTTCCCCGGTTGAGAGTACAGTTTGTACAACCCCCACTAGGAAGACAATGACTTTAGCCCCATGCGTTTCCATTTATCTGTAAAGTTATGACATTACAGAGTTACCTAAGACCTGAAACTTTAGGAACTTATCCGGACAAGCTCACAGGACCGCCTGGCATTCACAACACACTCATCAGTAAATAGGGAAGTGTATACACTGCTTTCAAGAACCAACTTTAGCCAATCTGACCTTTTTCCAAAGCGTTTTTGTTTGTTTGAAAACTTTTAATCCAATAAGAGCCTCTGTCGATGCCATCCTGAATTCAGATGTGTTTATTTTGTAGCCTACACCAGCGCCTTTTTTGTTTGCTCTTTCCGGCAGTGCCTCAGTGAGGAGCAGGCCCCTGGAGTAAGGTCTTTCTCTACCGTCGGCACTGGAGGGACGAGAGCTGTAAGAGGGAGAATCGGCAACGCCTTGGGTGGGCCGCTCCGGTGCTCGAGTGGCTTCCGTCGGCGGTAGGAAGCGTGGGGAGCGGGGACTTGACTAAGCCGCGAAATGTCACCGAGGACCCGGGGAAGAGAGGGGAGCGGGGCGCGCGGCCCGGGAGCGGGCAGTCAGCGGCGGGGAGAAGACTGGGAGGGGGGCGGCGCCCCGGGACCCGGTCCAGGCGGTGTAGGTGTAGGTGTAGGTGTAGGGTGTAGGTGTAGGTGTAGGGTGTAGGTGTAGGGTGTAGGTGTAGGCGTAGGCGGGCCGGGCGCAGCCCAGGGGTGGGTGGGTGTGTCTGGGTGTGGCCGGCTGCGGTGGGGGAGGGGGAGGGGCCGCCCATCCCGGGGTCCTGAGGGAGGGACCAGGCGAGGGGGCGGGTCCGGCAGCTCAGCCCGGCCCGGGGCCAAGGGGGTGGAAGGTCTCCGGATGCCTTGAAGTGGGGGTGAAGGAAAGTGGCTGAGCACCCCATAAGCAGGCTGCGGAGGAGACCGGGTGGGGCGGCCCCAGGGCAGAGCAGCGGGACCGGCGTGCGGGGCCGCAGCCGTCTAGGAGCAGCACCTACCTCCGGGGGTGGAAATGGGCCGGAATGGGCCGGAACACCGTCCCGGAAGTGAAAACCCCCGCCCCCTCCCCCGGAGCGGGCGACGTGCCGGAAGGAAATCACTCACCCTTTACCATTCCCCCCTTCCCCCCTCCCCTAGCGCTTTCCGTCCCTCGCGCCCCCTCCCCTCTCTTGTCTTCCTCTGTGGTCGGTAGGAGGGTGGGAGCCCTGCGTCACGTGGGCGCTCACGGTCCCACCCACGAGCCGAGGGGCGTGGCCAAGGGCGGGCTTAGAGGACTGGGAGGAGGTGTGGCTGGAGGAGGAGACTGAGGGAAGGGCGGGGGAGGAGCTCAAGCAGACGCTGGCAGGCATCGTGCGTCATGACGTCATGCAGCGGGATCCTCATATACGGGCGCCTGGACGCCATCTCGGTCTTTTGAGGATGGAGTTCTGCTCTTGGTACGTGTGTCTTCTGCGCATGCTACGTGAATTCTTGGCTCGAGGCCTTCAGGTCGTAGCGACTGAAACGCCCTGGGTGGCGTTTCTGGGCTAGTCGCAAGCCTCTGCAGGAACCACAGGATGAGGATTGTAGAGGATTGCTCGTTGTTCGCGGGCGCGACGTAAACTCAGCGCTCCGGGTGTTGGGCCGAACTGCGGAAATAACGTGGGCTTGCGTGCCCTGCCTCTGATGAAGCGTGTGTTGGTAGGGACAGCTGAGACTGTTGATGAATGCCAACAGTTCTGATGGCGGCGCATGCCGGGCCACCGAGTGGGTCTTTGTTAATGACCGTAACGGAGCCGCTTCCTCCTGGAAGGCGGGGAACTGGGGTTGGCCACGTGGTTCTCCCGAGTGGCTGCAGTCCGCAGTGCACCCTTATTTACGTCAGTGGTTCTTCACTTGACCTGTGCAGTGCTCTCTTTAAAAAACGTTGAGTGCACCCGTTATAGTAATGACATTATGGTTGGTTAAACGACCTGCACAGGCGATACAAAATGACGTAATGCTTAATTTAGAACAAAATGAACTAAAAAAATCTTTTCCCTAGGAATGGTGTTAGGCACGAGTGCAATGTGACGTCTGATGAACAGGTAAAAACCGGGTAAATACAGTGGGGAGAATGAAATTTGCATAGACATGGTGTTATTTGTTAAGCCTGTGATGGTTTAAGAGTAGTGGGCAGAAGGGATTTCTGAAAAATTCTATTCTGAGGCTTAAATGTTAATGACGATAATGTTTAATGTGGCTGCACATTGTGTTTCATTGGGTATTTTCTGTTTCCTAGGTCTGTGCCAAAGGAATGAGAACAGTTGCTGCTGGGGTAAGTTCCCTTAGGCTGGGAATTTAGGTTGAAAGTCCACTCAATGTGCCACAATGATGACATTTTATTTGCTACTCTCGACTGTGAGAATGACGAGAAGTATTACCACCATTATTCTAACTGAGGCACACAAAATGGTGATTAGGGAAAATAAAGATTGCATCTAAGTTGACATGAAACACTCTTCCTTTCCCAGGTCTTCAAGCTCAAGCATCACACTCTTGACATGGTCAGAAAGGTGAGAAACCTTTTTATAGTTTGTATTTACCCAGGACTTCTCAATGACTTTTCGAAGGGATTACACGTTGCCAAATCAGAGCTGATACTTAGGGGTTTCCTCCTTCCCTTTTCAAACATGAATTTCTGCACTCTGATACTTAATGTTGGGGGACACCTAAAGAAACAGATACTATGATGCTTGCATAGTTCAGCAGATTGAATCCTGAAGAGATGTACCACTTGTCTGATGTGTCTGATAAAAACTTTTGCTGGTAAGAGCATAAGCATAATACCACTACTAATGCAGCATCTGTCTTTTGTATAGGCACTAAAAAGAACTGACTGGAAGTTGGAATGGTAAGTAAAATTATGATTTAAACATCAGTAACTGGACAATGCTACTAGTGGCTTTTGAGGTCGCCTCCTAATGCACAGGAAGCACTCCCCCATGAAGTGCTTGAAGGGTGTCCTGAGTGCACTAAGTAAACGCCAGATCTTTGTCCTGTTACCACTCCTAAGATGTCATGATTTTTGAAAGCCTGTATGATGATAATAAAAAACTGACTGAACGTGAAGTTCTTAATTATTAGCTCTACCTGATTTCAGGCATTTGTTTAGATTGGTAAGAAGAAAATAATCTGTGGCTATTGTAAAACCACTTTTCTTTCTTAGGTGGACTTGAGTCTCTGACATATTTGGACTGGCTTTATTTTTTCTTGGTAAGTATCAATTAAAAACATTCTAATAGGCTCAAAACTGTTACTGAGAATGCTGATAAAATACAGTTTAACTACCAAGCTACTAGTGCTTATGTCCTGTGTTTTATTAGTGAGCACATGTTAATGCATGCTCCAAAGGGGGTTTTTATAATGATGTTGGTCAAATGTCTGACCTGAAGTGAGCGTGTAGACAAATTGAACACTGAAGAACCCTGTGACAAATAACACTGAGCAAAGAATTTAATGATAATTTAACATTAATAAAGTCCTGTTTCCCTTCTAGCTGTTGGATACACATTTTTACCTGTGGATGGCATGCTTGAGGTAAGACAGAAATTTTTGGCTTCTGGTACACAGATTTATATTGTTGAAATGTGCTGGTCTTAGTCATTGTTGACTGTTAGTGTTTTCTGGTTGTACAAAGCCATGGATAGTTTTGAGAAATAATTTAAAGAAATACTTTCTTTTTCAGAAGCAGATTTTGGAGACCTTTAAAATAAAGGTATGTATTTTATTAATCCTAGCTAGTTACTAAGCATGGTGCTGTTAGTGATGACTTGAAATTAAAAACAGATGGGAATCTCTCTGAAAAAGAATGAAGATTTTTTTTTTATAACTGAAACAGTACCTGGAAAGTTTTAGAAATTTTCCTATTATTACCTGTGAGTAAATTTGGATAATTTTCAGCAGGTGTGAAGAGTTGGGTTGGCTACAGGTCCTGGAGCAAAGAGCATTAAGCAAAGGTATGGTAGTTTCAAGTTTGGTTTCTGTGTTAAGTGGTTTAAAGCCGATACAATGATGATAACATAGTTCAGCAGACTTAACAGTGATGAGCAATATTGTCTTTCGCTCCTATCTGATGTATCTGGCTGCAGCAATCATTGATAACTTCGAAAAGGGGAATTGGCCATTGTTTCACCAAAACATTCAGGGGTTTGGGTAACTAAGGTGTTAAAATAAATGTTCTATGTGGTGTTAATTGGAGGATTAAGAACTCACTTCTGGAGAAGTGCAGGTTAACCCTTTGCGGTCATATTAAATTTGGACATGGGTGTCGTACTGGTCCGAATTAATTTCCATTGAAAGAGCAGTGATACATAACATGCAAGATTATGAAGGATAAACAAGAGAAATTATGAACTGATACACGAATGAATAGAGTGAAGATTCGTACGGTTCCTTGCTGTGGTGGCTGAGAGCAGACATACGACCGGAACGGTAAAAAAGCTTTGGTGGCTGAGAGTAGACAAATGACCGCAAAGGGTTAATATAATAATATACTTTGTGGAGAAATTTTTATGGCATACATATAAATATGTAGATTATACCTGAATTACTTAGCTGTTTCTGCTTTTTAATTCATTAAATTTAATTTTGCTCTTACACTGCAAAATTGAACAGGAAGTACAGAGTTCCCATAAATATTATAATTGTACACTTTATAGTCGAGACATCCAGCCACCAGAGTGAGCCTTTTGTTAAACTTACGATCCTTCAAGGACACATTGTTGCCCCCAAAGTTCACTCGTGGTATACTCTTTATGGGTGTATAATGGAACAGTCACCATTGTACTATACAGAAGAGGTTCACTGCCCTACATGTTATTTTTCCAAAAGTTAAAAATGTAGGTAGGGTAAATTTCTAATGCACGTCTTTTTTTCCCATCTTGAAACAGGCAGATGTGTAACCCTGGAGATTTCCAGGTAAGTCAGTTTTTGGTATATATGATAAGTTAGAATGTAACCAGTGATGCAGTGATTCTGCCAAATGAAATAGGATGATATCACTCATAAAACCGTTCCATTTTGATTCTGAGGTTACTTTACTAACAAGCATCATGCAAGCTTCTTTTTACCATGATTAATGTGTGTTCTTTGCTTTCAGGCATTTGACTGCAGTCATGCAGCTGACTGTTGAAAGGTAAGCCTTGAAAATATCAGTGCTGCTGTTCTATTCCAGAATACATGATGATCTCACCACAACTTGAACTCTCTCACTGATTACTTGATGATGATAGCAGATCTGATATTCTGTGGACTGTGCTTGAAATATCATTAGAATTGGAATATGGCAATTGACTAAAAATGGCTATTTTTTTGCAGGCAGCTGGATGGATGCTCATGGAACAGAAGATCAAAGAACTGTGAATTTTAATAAATTTTTATAAACCATCTGATCAAGTCTGCTTATTTCATCTTTAATGGGATGAAGAAAGGAAAATGGGACATCTTTGTAAGTAAGACCCCCTGACAGTATACAGCCAGTTGGCCTTTCCGTGTGTATTTCATGGGATGTCTTAGGTTTGAAAGTGGAGTTTATGCTGAGGAGTAAATTACAGCACTCTCCAGTGGTTCCCCTTAATGTCCAAAATGGGCAAGTGAACCATCTGAACATGAGCTTATACAGGAAAAAATGCAACAACAAAAAGCAGGTACTCTTAATGGCTGAAACTGGAAACCTCCATTTGCTGTAAGCACCGTGATGGTGCTGGGTCTCTGGCCAAAAATATGTGAGAGAGGGAGTGACTGCCTATCTCAGGGATGGATCTCCCCTAGAAGATGCATATTAAAAGAAAACCTAAAAATAACGTGGCCTGTTTAAATTTTTTGAGGTCATTAGTACTGTGGTTACAACAGCATCCTTATCTTTAGAAAGTCCGTTTAGGAGCACTAATTTAGTTAACCAGTGGGTTAACCAGGTAATTTGAAAAGCCTAGTCAATACCTGCCAATCAAATTTCAGTTCACTTTCTAATTTAGCACTTGGGGTTGGAATGTCGAGCTGTGATTTATCATAGGACTTCCCTGTTTGATAGCTTAAAAGTTGTGAAGACTGCAAATCTGAATCTTCGAATAGTAGGTGCTGTTGGTTAGGGTGAATTCTGACCTTTTCAGGGTGTGCAGAAGTAATGCTTCAAGTGACTAGCTCTGGCCACATTAGCACCCATACTTTGAAGTTCCTTTAGGCTTTTTATGCTTGATGTTCCACAGGGCAATTCAAACATCCATATTACTTTTCCATTCCAGGTTCCTATTCAAATGTTCTCCCACAGGTCCTGAGACCCTGAAACACGCACTAGCTCTTAAATTCATTTGTTCATGTTTATGAGAATATAAACTCCATGAGAGGGATTTGGTCTGCTGTATTGCAGTGTTTCCAAGCCTGTTTTTTAGTAGTGGTTATATTTATTGAAAGAATTAGGTGTGATTGGGTGAAGTCTTTGAGGAGTTCTAGTGATTGGGTGCTAAAAGGCTAACAAAAAATACCCTAATTTTGAAATGGGGCAGAAGTTACCCTAACGCAAAGTTTGTAGCAACTACCACTCCTAATAAAGGTCATCCATGGCCTGGATGACTTCAGTTAGGTCAACTAGCTGGGAAGACTAGCCACAGAGATGACAAATGAAGCAGTTAATCTGAAGTATACAAACTACAAGCATTAATCCTATCTCGTTAATAAACTTGGGTGATGAAAGCTATTTGAGTGGTTAGTATATGGTGTTTTCTTTTAATGACAGCAAATTAGGAATTGCCTCCATTTTACAGATAAATAGAAGCTCAATTTAACAGGCCACACAGATAAGTCAGTATACAGCAACACTTGTAATTAACAGAATTTAATACACCTAAGGGTCTCTTAGGACAGACTAGGCAGGAATATTAGCCTGGGACTGAAAGTCCCAATGGTGTACTTTGGGGGACGGGGCGGGAGAAGCTGGCTTTACAGAAGACTGGGGAGGCTTGTGGTCAAACAAACCCTGTATCCAAAAGTGGGACTGGACTGATTAAAAAAACGAGTGGGACCTTAGGCACTAGTAGGAAGTTGGACTATAATGTCTGATATAATGCCCTCAAATTCTTGGAACCTGTAATTCTATAACCTGTGACATGCATGGGAAGGTGTGGAAGGGTGTATAAGGTGCTGTTACAGCGTGGTAACTGAATCCCTGGTTCCCAGATTTATACTTCCAGCTTGGCCTCCTGAAAAATTACATGGGAGATCTCGTAATTCATTTGAGGAAAATAACATTGACACCAACCGCATCACAAAGCCAACAGTGGGCAGTTCTAGTTCAGTGTTTCACTACATGTCCTGCCAAGAACACAAAAGGTCTCATGTAATTACACTCAAGCTGGAAGGCTGGGTTCCATAATTCAAAACCATTGTTCTTTAAATGTCAGCTTTTAATATTTTCTTTAAAGGGATCCTCGAGTTCCTTAACATCTCTGGGCTTTAAAAGGATTTTTTTTTACGTTTGGCATAAAACTGAAGCAAGTGTTGGTGTGCTGCACTGCACAGATAAGAAAGCTGAGCCTGGACTTAAGTGACCTATATACTTAAAGCATTAAAAGAAAGGTCAAGGCTAAGAAGCAAGCACAGCAACAAGATGCCAGCATTTGAGGAGTCTGCTATAAGAGGCCTTCCCTATCGGCTATGCTGCTCTCCGGGCCTCTTCCCTGCATGGCCTCATCTAGCAGTTTATTGCGTCATACCAATACATGTTTATGTCTCCTACCAGGCTAAAAGCTCCCGACAAACAATTTACTCACCTTCATGCCCCCTCAGCTCCTAGCCCAGCGAGGATTTCTTGCTCCACGGTCTACCCACATATGGGGAGAGACTGGGTTAAGGACCAACTTTAGGGGGACTTTCTAAGGGAGACTAGCTTTACACAGTCATGAAGGGCATTTATGCTCTTCCCAGCCCACTGAGCAGCAGAAATGAGACCTGGAACTGAAGCTGCTTTTAATTTCAAGTAGAAGAGTGTGGTATCCTGTTGCTTAGAGTCCTCAGAAAAACAGGCAGCAATATAAGCTAATAATGGTGTTCACATTAAAAATCAATGCCAAGGCGAAAGTGAAGACTGTAGAAAAGAACAATTTCATTAATCAAGGCTTTGTTCCCATTTTATGATTAAGTTTTTGTGTCAAAATAAATATAAGAAAATCACAATGAGTTTCAGTGTATACTTTATACATTTCAGGCTGGTCTAAAGTCAGTATTTTCAGTAAAACTGAGGGATCAAGTTATTGAGGGGTTAATTATTTAGAAAAATAGAAATATAAACAATACTGGTGAGTAAACTTTTTTACTACAGGTAATTGTTTAATCTTAAATTATAAAATAGACATACCTGTACCTGGTTACAGACGGGTGTCATTTGTGTCATGCCTTAGAG
Source organism: Miniopterus schreibersii (assembly GCF_964146895.1). NCBI lineage: Eukaryota > Metazoa > Chordata > Mammalia > Chiroptera > Miniopteridae > Miniopterus > Miniopterus schreibersii. The sequence continues at coordinate 16,821,598 of NC_138119.1, read as the reverse complement.
TTTTTCAAAGCATGTTCACTCATATCTCCCACATACATGATCTCTGATTCTGGCAGGAAGAGGCCTGTGCGGTAGCCAGGGCAAATAGTTTGCATTTCACACAAGCAGGAGGGAGGCTGAGCGAGGCCTGTGCAACTTGCCCAAGGTGAAGCAATGACTGGGATTTTTTGTGTTTCATTTCAGTGATGTTTTGCATATCATGTTTCTTACTATATTATGTTGATAGCTGAAATGTCACTGTCTAGCTTAATTTATAGGATTCTCTTGACACCCGTTAAACGGATTCCTCCAACTCACCAGTTTAAAGGGGCAAATATTTTCTCACCTTTCACACGATTTGGTTACTTCTGTCCTAAGTGAAAACCTATCTGAGTATGAAAAACATGATTAACAAACACTTAGCCATTATATTACTCTGACAAAGAGCCATCTTTCACACCTCTCCAAGTAAAAAGAAACTTCAAAAAGTCCCAAACAAACAATTCCTAGTAATGCAAGTCAAGATTGGATATCTTCTTCATTGTTGCCCGGAGCCCTTCCACTTAAAGACCTGTCAGGGCCTCAGCAGAACTCCAGAGGAAGCAAAGGGGATGAGACGCAAAAGCTCAACTTTCTGGATGGTGTGGGTGATTCAGTGGGTTCTTTCCCGCTTCCGAGTCTGCTGGCCAGGAGACCTGAATATGATAGGGCTGCAGGTCCTCGGGAGGGAGGAAATCCGGGGCATCGCTCATGAGGTCGTGTCCCCGGAAGGATTTTGGGAAGGCTATGACATCTCTGATGCTTGGCGCTCCAGTGACAAGGCATATCAGTCTGTCCAACCCTGCGAGTAAAGTGCAAAGTTAACAGGTGAGAATGTAATACGAGGGTGGGAGTGACTTAGTGTTTCCATAAAGGTCACAGAGAACTTTTCAATAAGAATCTTTAACAAGCATAGCTCCTGCCTTTGAGGCTACTGTCCACCTCATTTTATAAAAACGCTCAGGACTAACATTAACGTCTACTGGGATGAAGTGACAGCAGGTAATGAGTCCTTAGCAAGGGCTTACTAACGGCTGAACAAAATGAGGTGCTGTGCAGGGGACTCCAAGAACACGGAAGGAAGGCCCTGTGGCTTAGAGTCCACAATCTAGGCGAGATTTCTAGAACTTCCCGCTGATCAAAGCAGCAAGGTGAGCATCCTTGGCCATCAGAAGGGCCCTCACGTCAGCAGGGCTGTCCAGACCCCTCCCACTGTCCGAGCTCCCAGGGATTTGAGCAACATGGACTTAAAACCATGCAGTTCCATTCTATTAAGAAAAACCTTTCAAATGTAAATTATCAGTTAAGTTTTAGCTTTATAATTGGTAAAATATTTTAAAAATATATCATTGAAATGAAATCCAAACAAATTCCGTAGAACAGTTGGGCTCGCCCCGGACCTCCTTTACTACTCCACCCCCCCTTAAGCTGGGAGCCCAAATTTGAGAAAGTGCAATGGAATGACATGTGGCTTGTACAAGGACAGATTGTTTACCTAAGGCAATTCCTCCATGAGGGGGTGCTCCGTAATCTAAAGCCTGGAGCAGGTGGGAGAGCAATTTCACATCTTCCTGAAATTCAAAAGATAATTCCATTGAAATACACACTGAGGGTCCATTATGCGCTACACAGTGTGTTTAGGTGGGGAAGGGAAAATAAAGGTGGGTTAAAAAAAGACCTGAAGAGGTTTGTAGTTGAGCAAGATAATGTGACAAGTCACAGACAGTAAAACATGCAGAAAAATGCCTGGAACTCAGTAAATGCAGCTATTATTATGTGATAATGCAGAGTAAGACCAAGTGAGGACATGGAGGTGTGGGCTAGGAAGGGTAGGAAGAAAGCAGGGAGCTGTCCTGTCGCAGGGACAAGGGAGGACATTACGAGGTAACAGTGCCAAATGCCGCTGGGAGGTAGGAGAGCTTGAGGACCAAGAACAGGCCACTGGATTTGGGTATTTATCTCAAGTGACTGTGAGAACTCAATGTGTCAGTGCCTGGCATTTAGCAAGCACAAATAAACAGCTATTTTTTATTTTTCAAAGTCTTACACTAGAGGTAGATAAGCTGATACTATCCTGTATCTAGTGAATCCTCCACTCATGACACATTTTGACAGACACAAGACCAGGTTAAATGAGGTTACCTTCAGTATCATTTCCAGGACGTAGCGCTGGAGCTGTGCATCGTGAATTCGGATAGAACCGCCTCCTATCTCATTGCCATTTAAAACCAAGTCATAGTGTTGGCTACGGACCTAGAAGATTGATAGAGTCTCTACATTAGAAAATGTTAACTACTGACCCAAACCTGACAATTTCTTCTGGGGCTTCCAGAACTGAGTCAGACTGAAATATGAAGTTCTGCTTTGTTTCCACATTTCCTTTCATTTGCAAGTACAGACATGGTACCTTTTCGGGCTCAGTGTGGAGGAGGTGGATGTCACTGGGGTGGGGAGCCGTGAATGGGTGGTGGGCCGATTCCAGCTCTCCGGGGTTTTCCTCCTTAGGAAGGAAGAGTGGGAAATCCACCACCCAAAGGAAAGAGAACAGAGCTGGGTCACGGAGTAGCACTCCTCTTGCTTCCAGAAGGTCAGCACATTCCAGTCGTAATTTTCCTAGCAAAGAGCACTGCAAACAGAAGACACAAACACTGAGGTAACCACTGGGACAGAGTAGTCAGCAAAGGACTGATCTGGATTCTAAAGCCAGACCATTCTCTGAGAAAGGATTAGCCAGCTAATAGAAGATACACTCTCAGCTTCTCAGGAGACAACAGTCTGAGACTGTCAGCCTCAGTGACTGGGGAACTGAGAACACAGGTATCCAGCTTGCTGGACCTGGGTCTGAATCTGTTTGCTACAAGTATCTCTGCACCCTTTGCCATAGTGAAATGGAGATAGGAGTATCTACTCCAGCCCTAGCTGGTTTTCCCAGTGGTTAGAGCCTTGGCCTGAGGACTGAGGGGTCACAGGTTCGATTCCAGCCAAGGGCATGTACCTCAGTTGCTGGCTGAATCTCCGGCTCCAGGTGGGGTGCGTACTGGAGGCAACCAATCAATGTGTCTCTCTCACATCGGTGTTTCTCCCCCCCCCCACTCCGCCTCCCACTCTCTGAAAAGCAATGAAAAAAATATCTTTGGGTGAAGATTAAAAAAAAAAAAAGTATCTACTCCAAAAGGCTGTGGTGACGACTTAGTGAGGTAAGACACATAAGGTGCAACAGGACGGGCACCGATTCCAATCGTGATTTCCTTACTGCTCCTGAAGGGCGTGTGAGGATCTGCTGAGTGCCTGGCATGTACTTAATGTTCAACGAATGCAGCTGCTATGAGAAAGGCAGGGTGGATTAGAGGTTAACTCAAGAGTGTGACTTTGGGAACCAGACTTTGAGGGTTAGAAAAAAAATCTGGCTCCTCTACTTCCCAGCTGTGTGTGAGCCAATTTTTAATCTGAGCCTCAGTTATCTTTACAATAGTAATAGTATCAGTACTTCTTGACCTTTACAGTGTATTTCCAGTATCCCTTTGACTTTTCTACCACTTTTGTATACTTTACAATGATCTCTTCAGCTACATCCAGTCTTTTGTATCTCCTGAAGAACGCTGATTTAGCCAGTGCCCGGCAGCACTCACCGGCTCCAGCGGCTGCTCCCAAGGAAGACAATCCTGCCACGACCAAGTAGGGCCAGGAGGTCTGCCAGCCCAGCACCCCTGCAGACCTGTTCCTCCATATTTTCAGGAGTGCATTATGTATAAAGTTAGTGACTATCAAATTTTCTTAATTTGCAAAACCTTGAAAATGAAAATAGTTTCTCATAGTTGTATATTGGGTACCAACAGCCCTCTCCCTAAGTGGCTTTCCTAATCAGAGCCAGAGCTGGTCTGTGAGCAGTGCCAGTGGAGGCTGCTAGCTGGTGAAAAAACTAGTTTCTATACAGCATTATATTTCTATTCAGCATTATAAAGTGCTGAAAGATATTTATTCATATGAAAACTCACACAGAGCAGGTCCATTTTATGAAATTAAGTGAATTTCAAATATGTACGATATGCACAGGAGAAGAGAGTTCATTCAGCCCCAAAGCCCGGAGCCTAAGTGGCCTCTCTTACTGCTCTCTGGTGCTCGCCGGCCGCCAGGAGGACCACGCCCGCCTCCTGGACCTCCATTCGTGCCATCAGCTCCGGTCCCTGCTCCTCCGCTGCAAGCTTCGCAGCCGGAGAATTCCAGCTCCTGTTGGCTTTCAGGAACACAGGCAAGACTTCCTGCAATAAGGAAAAGACTGACTCACAATTTTTTAAAAAGAGGGGTTATTTTTCTTACAGCACAGAGATTTGAGATTATTCCCTCCTGAACCCCTTCAAAATGATCCTAAAGGAATTTAAAAAGTAATCTCATCATAATGAAAAACAAACAGAATGAAGGGCCAGGAGGGATGTCAATAGGTAAAAGATTTCTGCAATTTTCTTGGCAGACTGCAAGTGAATGGAGCATAAAGTCTCATATTTTGGATGCTTTAAAGTATCACTGAAAATTAATGACTCAAAAGCATGGCTATTTTGAAAGTTATTGATTCCAATATGGCAGAGGCAGGGTCCACTCCAGAGACAGTATAAGAATGCCTGTTCCCACCCCTTCTCCTCCCATTTAGTTCTACTGTTAACCAAGCCCAGAACACAAGATGCATCTGTCAAAGGTGTATTCAGAATTTTAGAGGAGGGTGCAGGAAGAACAGCGAATACAGGCTTTCCTCACACCTGCCACACTTTCACTTAAACCTTGGGCACGTGGGGCTCTATTTATTTCCCTAACCAGATTAAAGTACTGTTGTTTATTTTAAAAGGCTACGGTTGAACTTCCATTCTGATTGTGAATTAAACTAAGCTGAAGTCTTAGAATTACACCCAGGGGTAAGGTTAAATTTAAAAATAAAAAGGAAAAGTAGAAGAATGAACTGAAATAACAAGACCCTCAAAAGTAATGACAGTGAAAGAGCTCAAGCAATTACTAGTTAAAAATACTGAATCTAAAAGATAGGAAAAAACCTGCTCTGATTAATTTCTTACCTGATCAAAATGGTCCGCTGCAGATTTTCTAATGGACTCAATGTCTTTCCTTTTTAAGTATTTCTGATGAAAGAAAAACAAAGTAAACTCATCAATATGACACTTAGCTTTATAAACATGTTTATGATAGCAAATAGAATACAAATGTTTTGTGTCTTTCCATCACAATAGGATTCCATAAAAATTTAATTTCTGCTGCCAAGTGACAAAATTTTAAAGCTTGTTACAAGGCTCATTTTTTCCCAAATATGCAGGTCTCACTGGGATAGCTGTCCATGTATTCCATGTACTATGAAGGATAAATGTTGAAAATGAATCTTTACATGTGAATTGTTAAAGAAAAAATAATGTTCAGATCAATAAGAGGATTCAGGATTTCATTATTTCAGGTCTCTTAAAATTCTTTATATCTTACTTTTTGTAAATCATCTCAATGTCGCCTGTCCAGTGTGGCTCAGTGGTTGGAGCCCCCCCCCCCCCCCGCCCCGAGGGTCGAAGGTTCAGATTCCCCGTCAAGGGCACGTACCTGGGTTGCAGGTTCAATCCCAGGCCCGGTTGGGGCCCCTGTGGGAGGCAACCAATCGATGTGTCTCTCTCACATTGATGTTTCTCTCTCTCTCCCTTCCACTCTCTCTAAAAATCAAAGGAAAAAATATCCTCAGGTGAGGATTAACAACAACAAAAATCTCAATGGGCCACTTAACTAGGTTTGGGAGACACACAAAGGTGGAGACAGGGTTCAAACCCGCAGGTCTTATAATCTACTTGGGGAGAATGGACATCCTCAAACTGGGGTAAATAACATGACAAGCAAAGAATGTTACACAGAGCTCACCGGAATAGTTCGTTCTGTCTGCACTAGGGTCTGGGCACCAAGTTACTTCCTACTGAACATATGAAGTGAGTGTGAGACTGAATTCTTACCCCCATTCTGAATACACTTAATACGCTTACGTATCGGAGTGAGAAGTCTTTCAAAATATTCATCTTATTCAAGAGCCAACATGCAGGGGCTGTGCTGGGCTAAGCTGGGAGCTTCCGCACAAACTGAGGCTGGAGACGGACTCAGTAGGATTTCATGCTTGTCAGCGGTGGGAAAGGTCCAAAACGCAGCCGGTGGGCTCTACGCACTGCTTGGGGGGGCTCCAGTCTTGAGCCTGCGCTCATATCCCGCAGGCTTTGTCCTCTACTCACAGCTCTAGAGACACTCCTTAGACTTTGTATCAGGTACGAATTCTTTTCTAAAGATAATCCTTATGAGTTTATTTGAAAAGATACATACTTTCATTCAGAGAGAGCTGCTCTTTCTGAAGTTCAGACATGCCCATGTTGAACATATTTACTTCCCACATGCAGATTCTAGAAAAAACACAGATTGTGCTTCACTTACTGCTCCTTCAGGGATGCATATGGCTTTGATGGTTCCTTGGGGTTTGCTAAGTGCATCCTGAAGAAATCCAACCTCTGTGTTTCTGAACAAATCACTGATATCTACAATCTGGAAAATGGGTTAAAAAAAAAAAAAGGGTAACCAAACAGTTTACAAACAAGATTTCAGAAAAGAAAGCAGATCTTGTTAACATCTATAGAGTGCATTCACAGAGTGGTTCCCATGGGCTGGGCACTATATGGCATGTGTTAATGTACTTTTTATTAGTATTAATTCATCTCATCCGCCAAACAAGAGTATGAGGGAGGCACTCCTATTATCTCCATGTGGAAGCCAAGGCCCAGAGAAGGCAATAACTTGCCCAAGAGCACACAGCTAGTAAGTGGCAGAGCCAGAATTGAAGCAGTATGACTTGAGAACCACTATTTCATATTCCAAACGAAGAAACTAGGAGGTAAGCTGGCAGCTGTGAGCAGGCAGTTAGGACTCTCTATGTATTAAATGTTTTCATTCTAAGAGTTGAGCATTGCCCACTCATAGATCAGGCAGAACTCAATTTCTAAGGCATCTGCACTGAAAACAGATCCAGTAATATCACCAGCATCACACAGACAAAGGGCTATTGCTCTCTAAGAGCAAATAATGAGAGGCTCACCAATGCAAACTGCTCCATGTAAATTCTACCCTTACCCTTAGTTAAATATGTATTGACCTTAATGATTTGAATAAATGTTTCCATATGTTTGAACTCTTTAAAGACCATGGAAAAATAATAAATAACTCTTAATCATTTGCCTTCCAAGTACTCTTTTAGCTTAAGAAAAATTGAAGAGGAAAGAACAGGGCTTCCTCCCATCCCCCTTTCAAGTTACCATTTGTGTCCATACGATTAATAACTTGTCAGTAAAACAAACTTTGTAGCAAGAACCTTGCTCTTTGGAAATGGGTTTTGGAATACAGTAGATAGAAAAAGTATTGTAATGCTAACATGCTATTATTCTCTCTTGCTATAGCTCCAAAACATCAAAGGTAACAAGCTAAGGTAACAACAAAAAATATGATACAACAGTGTGTATAACTGGTTGTAGATTTCAAAGTGGTTCAAAAGACTGCGGGACTATATGGGACTATATTTGGGGGCAGAGACCTGGAAAACTGAAGAGTTAGTACCTTCATCCCAAAGCGAGTGTCGGGTTTATCAGTTCCATAGCTGGCCAAAGCCTCAGCAAAAGTCATAGAAGGAAAAGGGATCCCCACAGGACCTTTGTCATTAGGCCACGAATACTGGAGCAGACCCTCAATTAGACTCTGGATCCCAGTCTGGTCTACAAAAGACATCTCTATGTCAATCTGAAACCAAATAACATATGAAAACGAACTTGAACAGCTGCAATATTAGTATGTACATATTTATACATTTCTCTGGTATTAAGTTACCACAGGATTCTGGACATAAATACTTAATACCTGGGGGGAATAAGTATTATTATACATCTGTTTTATTAGCTGTGCTAATGCTTTACATACATCATCAACTTCTTTAGTTCACATGACTACCCATGGCCCATGGCTCAGCGCAGCTAAGTCACTTGCCCATGTATGTGTAGCTAGTAAGTAGTAAACCTACACTTAAGCCCAGGTCTGCCCATCTTTAAAGCCTATGATTTTTGTGCTTCATCACACTGATTCATATGCTATCAAACAGAAACCGAATCATAACAGCTCTGATGAGTCCCCAGACTAGACAGGTTAAATATCTACGTACGGAACTGTTAGTTCTTAATGTATAAGAGATGTTTTAAGAATTTTATCATGACCACGAAAACGCTGTAGGGATCGCGGGCGTCCCTTAGTTGGTGGCCAAAATCCTTATAAAAAGGACACATGAAATAGGTCAAAATTAAATAATTAACGCTTAACTGCAGGCCAGATTCACTAAACATCTGATGGATAAAATGTAATAAAGAGTCTATGTGATTACTGTCCTGGTCTGGAAACACTTGGCTGTAGCGAGGCCGCATGAATACCTGCGTAAACTCTGGCTGTCTGTCTGGTCTCGAGCCTTCATCTCGATAACACCTGGCAACCTGAAAATATCTACAATTGAAAAATAGCATTAACTGAGTTATGATTCTAGTAAGACATACACACGTTTCCCCCAAAATTCATGGCAATGCAGGCTATCAGATAATTAATAATAATACCTAAAGGGCATATAAGAAATTTTAAAATTCTTTATGATGCTCTAATCTCATCAGATAACATAGCTGACCCATGAGAACTGAGCCATACATTGCTTTAGAAATATACAATGGAACCTCTGGATATTCATTTATTAGACTGGCACACAGGGCGGTCCGTGCTTCTTCATGCAGACTCTTTGGCTTTGGCCAAACTGAAGTACTTGTTGCCCATGGATACACACAGCTTTCCCGTGCTAATTCAACTCTCACCTCCATCTGCTGGAATGCAGCTCTGTCCCAGGAGGCCCAGCTCATGAAGCTTTTTACCCTGCAACTCTCCACATACTTACTTTTGGTTTACATCACAGCTGGTTTTATTTAGTACCCTACTTCATTTGACTAGATTCATTAACTCCTTGAGAGCAAAACCTATTCTTTTTTGTTGTGAATCCCCTGCCACACTTACTACCATAGAGCCCTACACACAGTGGCTGCCCAATAAATCTTTACTGAGGAATGACTACAGATTTTTTGGGTATTTTGCACACATCTTCCGAACTCCCATACATTTTCTAACCTTCTTTTAAGAGCTCAGGCACATTTTCCCTTCCACATTTTTCCTTTCCTGACAACTACTAGCATAAAGAAAGCTCACCTGTCTAAACCACCAACCATCAGAAGTTGCTTAAATTGTTGTGGACTCTGAGGGAGAGAATAGAACTTTCCAGGTTCCCTGGATGGTATTACAAACTCTTTTGCACCCTTTTAACGAGAAAGAGAGGGAGAGAGAGAGAAGACATTGTTAAAAAAACAAACTCAAGAACTTTGGGTGCACCCAAAGCAGTAGGCGTGACTTCTGCGCAGCCCTAAGTCCTATTTTCTCTCCTAGATCCAGGGACCAGGGATGGTGGAACCCCAACTCGGAGTTCCTAAGACCCTGCTGGAGGGGCTGCCCTGGGAGGGCTGGGCCAGGCCATCCTGCCCACTGCAGGTGAGAAGGAGGGCTCAGGGTCAAGTGTCCACCTTAGCTGAGGGAGGCATACACAGCTGGGGATTTGGGTAAGTTGGGGTGCAGGGCAGTGGCCTTGGAAATAGGATCCACTCACATCCCCAGAGAGCAAATGAATGTGAGCAGGTGGGATTCAGACAGGGCTTTGCCTCTTGGCACTTCTGCATCACTGGCAATTTTCTCAGTTCTTAAGAAAATCTAGCTAATATGACCATCTTGAGGCAGTAAAATAAGTAAAAGAAATACAACCATGTGAATATAAATGCAAAGTGGTTTAGTTTTCTAACTAATAGGGCATTGGTAGGCTGATACATACCCCTGGAGTCCTCTTAAACAATGTTGGTGTTTCTACATCCACAAACCCTAAAAATAGAGAAATGTTTGAATTTAATAGATAGGAACCTGTCAAATATGATGTCTATGGTACAGTCGACAAATCTGAGGCTGCCCTTAATTAGGAATTTTGACTGAAACAAGTCACCAAGCCCACTGATGCTGGTGTCTACAAACTCAAAAAGAAAGCTGAAGATTTTCATAAAATCCTAATTTGTTCATAAAGTTGATACTTTTGTCATGAAATAATTCTAACTACTCAATGGATCCTTGTCTACTGAACTGTTCTGGGTTTTTAAATATTCTGCTAGTGTACAAAAATAACAAAATATAGTAGGAAAAACCCCCAGGACTGATTAAAGAGTTGAATTCGATTCCCATGACATTTCTGAGCTCACAACAAATGATCTTTAAGCATGATAAAGAATTTTAAAACTTACAGATACAACAACCAAAGGGCTGTCTGATCTTCAGTAGTGATGGGAAATACTTAACAGGCACCGTCACCTTTAAAAGGCTGTATTTATGACCCAGTAGGGAACTAAATTATGCTCTGAGTTACTAAGTTATGCTCTAGGACAAAACACCTTGAAACTAAACTTAGAAAACTGCCTTACACATTAAGCGAATTTCAGACCTCTGGCAACAGCTGACCCAATGACGCTAAGGGGACGATACAGTAAAACTGCTGAATAAAACAGAAGAAATGCTAAAAAGCTCCCAAGAAGACACAGGCGTCTCCCTTACCATGCAGATTACAGAGATATTCCCGCATCTTCATGACCATCTGGGACCTCAGCCGCAGGTTATACTGCATTTGGAAACTACGCAAGTCCAAGTAGCGATACTGCAAACGCAGAGCCTCTGTTTTCTAAGCAAATTGAAATATTTTTATGTTGAAATATTTTTTCTACTATGAAGAAGATATTAACTTTAGAGACACTTTGAATTTTCAAAAACTTGAGCTCTATCTTTAGATTCCGCCATTTGAGTCTACAACTCCATCCTTAATTCCTACTGCTTCTAAGTTTGTTACTGGTACAGATTTTACATTTTTTACTATTCATGATGATCGATATGACCCTTCACTGACTGAAATTTGCCTACCATACTAAACATTTATCCATTCATTTAAGCCTGTAGCTGAGTCTTGATTTCAGAGATCTTTAAAAAATATATACCAGAGTAAAAAACTATGACTTTCTCACCTGAATGGGACTGAGAGTGTAAGAAATGCAAGGAACAGAGGGAATCTCAGTGGCAGTACCAGTGGTGAGAATGTTTCCTTATTTTCAAGGCTGTAAATCTCTTTGTGCTGACAACTTTTCACAAGTCCTTTTCCTGGTGTAGCTTATTTCTTTGATACTAGAAACAGAAGAACTAGCTGTCACTTCTCTTTCTGAAAGCTTAGCTGGGAATTTCCTTTTTTTTTTTCCCCACAAGGCCAACTCTGTAATTATATTGCTTTTCCTAATTAATAAATTAAGTATTGGGAACTTAAATGGAAGACTAAGTGGCTTTGCAATGAATTACAAAATCCCTTCACAGATCAGTTTACAAACTAGGAGTATGCATGTCTACAACTATAGATAATTGTGACATAGCTGAAATCTATCTGGGTGTACATACCCAGTTTTGTCTAGCTTCATCAACCCCTCAAACATTAGTAAAGAACATCCTGAATTACAGTAATGTTTATAAGCTTGGGAAGTCAAGCCAACATTTCATCACTGTTAGAGGCTTAAACTTAATAGATGCAGGATCTCCTCTGCCATTTGGCCATGTCCAAGCTAGACATAAATTTCCTTTCAAAATGTAAAACAAAAGCAACCAAAAAAAACTTGAACACAATAACACCTCAAGTGTTAAAGACAGAGCCATGTTTCACACAGTCTACAAAACAGTCCAGGTGCTTAGGAACTGCAACGGCTTAATGAATTGTCACTATATAAGAAGGGTACATCAAGAAATTGTAGAACAGAACAATTCATGATACATCTATAACAAAGTGCTTCATGTTGCGGGAGTTAAAGTTTTCCTTTCAAAAACTCTGAAAACACTTTGCTGGTCATTAACATTTTCCAGATACTCTATCTTATTAGTAATAGAGGATGGCACCTTCACAAAGTCCTTAATTTCAAAGGGCAGCTTCTTGCAGGGATTCAGAAGTTCAGCTGTTTTAACCTTGATTTCAATCTCACCTGTTGGCATTTTCTTAAAGAGAGAGAGAGAAAAGACCTATTTAAAAACTTACTCATCAGGACATGTACACAGTGAACATTTGTAAAATACATGATTTGTTTATATATGTAAAATGTATGGTGCTTACAGTGTGTAGTCTAAATGTCTGTGTGTGATTTTGGCTGTGGCTCACATCAGCATACCTGTGGCTGATGTGATTATTAACAAATATCTTAATGTGCATATTTATATCAGTGTGTGTGTTTATAGTGAAGATTTTGGAACCTATAGGTTCATTCGTAGAACTTACAGAGCTTTAGTGCCTGGTGTCCAATAGGTGCTCAGCCTCTGTTGCCTGAATGTGTAGACAGACAGTGCAAGTGTATACAGGTGAAATCTATATGACAGGGTCTAAACTACTAACTGGATTCTCTTGTCCTGGAGGTCGGGAAATCACTGTCCCAGATACTTGCACCACAGATTCCACCGGGGCTTCACATAAAATCTTCTTCACGGAAGCAGCCGACTACAGGAAAAGAGGGGAAAACAGTTCCAAGAAACACATGAACTTAAATGAATCTGTGCTAAATCTAGTCTATGGTTAAGAAAAATGGTAATACTCATAGAGCTTAATTTCTGTAAATACTGGGTCTGTCTTTAATGATTTTATTAAAAAATTTGGTAAATTGCATCCCCATTTTGACTCCAGTTAACACAGCAAGTCAAACTCTTAACTAAGAGTTTAAAAATGTTTTCCTTAAAGGAAACTAAGGAAAAGAATGATTAATGCAAACAAGTCCCACATATGTACTTGAAAGGCGACTGTTTCCAGGGTTAGTCTTAGGGGCAGTTAAGTCCAAAAGCAATAATGGAGTTCAAAGGTTAGCTATGCTCCTCTCTGGATCCTGAGATAATTCATTGCTCTTATTTCAAACACTAAGAGCTGAGTAAATCATATTTTTCTCAGGCAAACAAGCATTTGTAAACATTACATAGAAACCAACGCTTCCCAGCAACCATGACAAGGTTGTTTATTTTACCTAATTTTAACGGTAATTATTTCTGAGCAGGTAGTTCCCTCACACGGCTCAAAAGTCAGAGGGGACAAACAGGTGAACTGTGAAAAGTCTCCCTCTTGTCCCTGTCCTCCAGCCCCTTAGTTGCTCTTCCCAGAGGTACCCAATGTTTCCAGATACTCAAGTATCCTTCCAGGGACATGTCATGAGATACACACACACACACCCTTTTAAATAAGATAATAGCATTCCACATGCCCTTCTGCATCCTGTTTTGTTTCAACTAACAACATACCTTTTTATTTTTCCCATATTAGTTCATAAAGAGCTTCTTTAATATTTTTTCTATGGCTGTCAGGATGTACATCTGTCTCAAGGTGGCTTGTATTTTTTTACTTTTCATTAACTTCTGAATTTCAAACTTCAAGCACACTTAGCCCACCCTGACCACAGCATTAAAAAGGCTTTCAGTAATAGTAGGAAAGTCTTCTATTACCTCATCTTGGGGAATGAGAACTTGAACAAGCCCCTGGAAATCTCTTAGGACCAGGAAGATGTTTTGCCTAATTAATGAAGAAATGAACATATTAGGATAAAATCTCTGAGCCCAAAATTTAAGCAGGCAAAGCAAATTAAACAAAAGACCCATACAGTTTCTCACATTTATCATAATAAATAATACGTGCTTTCATTATCTACAGTCATGAAATTTTTTATGTAGATTAATGAAAAAAAAAAAAAGACTTTTCATTTTCAATTTTTGTTGGCTATATATTCAGCTTACTAATGTTATCCAGATGGCTTATTAATGAAAAGGAAGATTTAAAAATTTTTAAAATTTTCGTTGGCTTAAGTCTAAAAGAAAATTTTATTAAATTTGGAAACTTTCCACATATTAAAATCCAAGATAATATTTTAGGATATTAAAAACATCTGATTGGACATTTTTGAAGTACAGCTATATACAGTCTTTCCTTCAAAAAAAATTCAATCTAAAATTTTCTAGAAGAGGTCCAACTACTAATTTAATACTTCTATAAACCATAAAAAGATCCCCCAAATCCCAACATTTTAGCATTCAACATACATTTCTCATACTGTGCTTAATACCAAGAAGAGGTTCAGAAAGCCTCCTCCAACTCTGAGTTGAGAAGATAAAATCAACAAATTTATGGGTCAAATGTCCATCCATTTGGGACATACTCTTTAGAAAGGTCACACAATCTCTGTATTTTGGATCTCTTCAATGTGAATTACTGTACTATCTCAGAAATGTTCTTGAATACAGAGATAAACGACAACAAAAATGGGCTCTAATCTTAAGGAATCACTGTTCTCTGCCTAAATTTAGAATAAAATAAACTTGTTTATGCTCTTGGAGCTTACTAGCTGGCCTATTCCCAATTACTGCACCTAGGGACTGTTAAACAAAAATTTTAACTTCCATGGAGGAAAGTCTTTTTTACAAGGAAGGGCTTATTAGACCATTGTTAGCAAAAAAAGACGACTAGTCTTGGGGCACAGAGTCTAAAATCAACAGCATTGCTAGATAGAAAAGACAGCATGCTCGTCACCCCAGAGTTTTGCAGGTGTTTTTATACGTGAATTAGGAGGAGGAAGGTGTAAGCCACTCTGAAAGAACTGACATTAGCTATAGATAAGGGGAATATGAGACAGCAAATTGGGGCTACTTGAGGGCTAGGCACAGCAGCAGAATACGTATTGTTCCTGGGGTTTGAGAGGCCTGGCTACTCACTCTTTTTAGATAATCTCAGAGTAACCACCTGGATGTTAATTATAATTCCAAGGAGTGTGAGCAGTCTTTTGTTGGTTTTGCACTGCAGCTATTACTAACTCCTTTATCTCGTTCTTCCACCCTCTGGCCTGCTATAATTCAATTTAGGACATCTCAGAATTTTCTCCTTGTCAGTCCTCTTCAACTTTTGAAAGCCAAGGGACATTTCAGTTCACTGGTGGATCCCACTTCATTATTACACCATTCCACAGATGTTACTGGTACTTGCTGAGAGTGACACTATTTCGGTCTTTCAAAACAAAGTGGAAAATTCAATGGATTCTGAGAATCTTGAGGAGTTGCAAAGCTTTTATTCTTCTGACTGGTTGAAAATTAATAAAGATTTGAAATTGCCTTGGCAAACCAAAACCATGCATTCTTAAACTGTCTGTCTCAATTTACCTTCGGTACTGAATCCACCCACACAAGGTGACTTCTTGGCCTAAGTGAGAAGAACGCAGCTCTCCACAGGTGTTGGTCCGGGCAACAAAGCTACTGAGTTCTTAAAAAAGAAAAAAGCAAGATGAAAAATGCATCATTTCCAAACTGCTTAAAAATAAAAGACTCTCAAATTACATCATCTTAGGTATTTCATGTCAATGGATAAAATTTATAAAGTAAATCTAAGTAGGTCTTTTGAGTCAATCACTGTTAAATTTACCTGCAAATGTGTCAAGAGCCAACTGAATAATGATCACCTAGCGTTTGCATTAACCTAAAACTACCCTATTCTTGAAAGTGCACACATCTGTCCCAAATCGAATAGAATCTTAAGAATTACAAAAGTTTGATGGCGCAGTGACTAACTTTAGTGTGAATCTGGAGTGAAAGAGTCACTATGGACACTCAGAAAACACTACTCAAAGTATTCTTAAGAGTGAAAGAATGTTTTACACTTCTTAGTAGCATCAACGAAAGGCAGAATAGCCTATCTATGTGGCTACTTTTCCAGTCGTTTTAAACTCCAGGAAAACACCCACCCGCCCGCTACGTTGTAAGAAATGAAGAGGGTGAGTGACCTGCTCCTACACCTAAGCCCGCTCACGCCGTTCACACTAGCGGGGACTAGAGAGCTGGGGGCAGTGCTGTCCAGAGGACAAGGGCTCCGCTTTCACCTGGGACACTCCGCTGGGAACTCAGCCCCCGCCTTCCGGAGAGACGCCCCCAGACCGGCGCGGCGACCCTCGCGGTGGGTGGGGCTAAGCCCCGGTTTAGCCGAGTTAACCAAGAGCAGAACATGCTGGAGCCGGGACGACGAGACACGCTCACGAACACGCCGCAGGCGCCGGGCCGGCGGTTAAGTCATTCTCCGAAATGCACGCGGATCCCTCACGATGCCAGGAGCGCCCACTTTCTGCTCCAACGCGTAAGCCCTCCTCCGCTGAACATTCAAGTACACGCGTCCGGCAACTCGGCCGATCTGCACGGCCTTTGGGGCCCTTGGGGAATGGGCAGAATAAAAACGTCACCCCCCCTCCGCGCATCCGTTTCCACTTCTAGTAACAAACGCAGCCGGAGCCAGATGTGCGAGGACGCGTCCGCACAGCAGCGCGAGGCGGGACTCCCGCGACCACGCGGCGGCGGAAGGGGCCGCTCATCCCGCGCACGCCCTTCCCCTCAGACAGCGCTTCCCCGGAGGTTCCCGCGGCGGCCCCGGGAAACAGGGAGATCCAGCCTGGCGTTTCAAATCCCCTGGCGCCGACCTCGGATCTTCAAAATGAGGCAGAGGGTAAATCCAAAACGTTCTGAGGGGCCGAACCCACACGCAGGTCGCCGGGGGGAACCATGCGCTCCTCCAAGCGCCCCGCGAGCCCCGGAGATTACTGTCAAGACAATCAACCAATCAGAGCGGAGGCGCCACCGCCATGCTTAGTGCGGCCGGAAATTGGAAGGAAAGCTTCGCGCCGGTAGGAAAGGGCGGTAGAACCACTGCCCCGCTCTTAGAAAAATTGAGGATAATGGTTGGGTCGCTCGAACGTGTGCCCTCAGTAAAAATGGCGACCTTAGTTGCTTCACGGACTTGGAATCGGCGCCCTGGAGGCTTCCGGCGTCGGGCCGCAGAGCGAGTCGGGAAACGATTTTAAACTGGGGCGGCGGCTAGCGAGTAAATTGCGGCTTTTCAGCGGCGGGATTTGGCAGCTGCCTCGGTACCCGACGGGCTCAAGTGGAGACTGCGAGGTGGGACACACTGTCCCCTGCCCGTTCCCTCCGCCGGCAGAGGCAGACTCGGCAGGTGCGAGGGTCGCCGAGCTCGTGGCCGTGTCCGCGGAAGTGTCCTTCGGGGTGAAGTCGCAGGGCTCCCCCGGCTTCTACGGGAGCGGAGGTGCCCCAAGCGGGCACGTTTGTGTCCCTGGTGGACTCGCTGTCGCGGAGCGCGAGGGAATTTGGGAGGGCCAGGTGTTCTTCCGGCCTCGCCCCCGGCTGCCATTTGGGCGGCTTTTTGACTCCAGGGGATTTCAGTCTCGGCGAAGTGTTGGGCCCGGTTTTGAAGAATGATTCGTGAAGCCGGCGGGGGCGACGGCGTCATCGCGGCACTCCGTTGGTAAGATGCTTTGTATTGGTCCAGGACTGGCAGTGAACTTGGTATTTCGCCCTGCTGTGCGGTCGTTATCTTTACAGTCGTGTGTGTTCCGGTGTATTTCACTCACACGGTGTCCCCAGCACCGGGCTGAGCCCTGGCACCGGGCCGGTTAGCCTCAGGGATGGGTGGCGATGTAGAAAAGGGATTGAAGTCAGGGTTCCCTCCTTCACAGACTTAGCACGAGGAAAACAAGGAAGTTGTGTATTCTGAACTGTAAGCGCAGGAGTACTTAGCGGGAGAGCTAGCTAATTTTAAAAATTTATGAAAACATTTAGTAAATACATGTTACTTGGGTTTTAAGTTTTATTTCATATACAGTGTCAGCAGCTATATTAGTTTTAGGTGTGCAATGTAGTGATTTGACATTTGCATACTTTACAATGTGATTATCTCACCGATTCTGGTAATTATGTGTCACCCTGCAGACTTATCACAATACTATTGACTATAATCCCTTCGCCTTTTTCACCCGTCCTCCCAACTCCTCCCCTCTGGCGTCCATCAAGTTTGATTTCTTTCTGTGAGTCTGTTTCTGTTTTGTGTATTTGGGGGGGGGGGGGTGTTGCACATATAAGTGAAATCATATTGTATTTGTCTTTGACTTATTTCACTCAGCATAATACCTACTGTCTAAGTCTGTCCATGTTGTCGCAAATGGCAAGATTTATTCCATATGAGTAATATATTCTATTGTGTATATGTTCCACTGTATCCATTCATCTGTTAATGGGCCCTTAGGTTGCTTCCAGATCTTGGTGTCTGTAAATAGTGCTGCAGTGAACGTAAGGTGCAAATAGCTTTTCGAATTAGTGTTCGTTTTCTTTGGAAAATGCCCAACGTGGGATTGCTGGGTGATATGGTAGTTTTTGGAAGAGCCTACGTACTGTTTTCCATAGTCGCTACACCAGTCTGCATTCCCACCATCTGTGCAGGAGCTGTCCCTTTTCTCCGCACCCTCACCTGATCCTGTTTGTTGGCTTGCTGATGATGGTCCTTCCGACAGGTGAATTGCTCAGCAATTCGGCAGGTTCATAGGTAGGCTACTTCCTTTCTCCCCAGTAGGTGGTGCCATGGCCTAAGTTCCCGTTTTCTCTGATCTGCTCTCCTCACGCCTCTGGAATTGCGGTGGACAGTGATGCCCGAAAGTGCCGCGGTGCTGGGCGCCCCCTGCGTGACCCGCGGGCCTCGGTCACCCACCACCGTCCCAGTGGTGGGCAGTGTGTCGCACGGTGGAGGACTGGTTTTGCGAGTTCCCGGAACTCCCTCCTTTTCCCCCTGTGCTTTTGGCTTTTCCTGGCTCTGCGGGGTGTGTGGAGGAGAGGAGGCAAGTTCTCGATCTCAAGTCTCAGCCCGCTTTCCAGTTATGGATGTTGGCAGGGCTGTGTGTTTGCAGCTTCCCAGCCACCTCTACCGGGTTCTGCAGCCATGGGGAGTGGGGAGGGGAGATGCCTTTTCCGTGAGGCAAACTGCGTCCGCCCCTTACCTTCCAGGCGGTAGTGTGGGTTTTAGGAAGTGCATGAGGAGGGACCAAAATGAGTGGTATAGGCTAGGTAGCCCCGGAGAGCCCTGTGATCGGGTATGTTATTTATTTTTTAAAAAATATATCTTTATTGATTTCAGGGAGTGGAAGGGGGAGAGAGAGAGAAACATGAGTGATGAGAGAGTCGTCATTGACCGGCTGCCTTCTGCACGCCCCATATAGGAGATCGAGCCCACAACCCAAACGTGTTCCCTGACCAGGAATCGAACCACGATCCCCTGGATCCTAGGTCGATGCTCAACCGCTGAGCCACTCCCGGCTGGTCCCGGGTATGTTATTAGTCTCCAAAGATTTTATAGAACATTCTTGAGGGATTTTGTTAGACCCATCTAGAGGGCTTTGGGCTTTTAGAACATATCTACCCTGATATCTCATTGTGTTCTTTCTCTCTCTCTCTCTGTCTCTCTCTCTTTCTCCCCCTCCCTCCCAGGAATGAGCCATTATACAGAAGTGTATAACAGGTGTTTTGGGAAAAAAGGTTAACAAAACCCTAACTACCTGAAATTGAATTGGATTCAAGCATGATCTTAAAGGTGGTGAAATGGAGAAAGGACACCTTAGATAGGGAATAGAGTTGATAGGCAAAAACATGGAGACCAGAATATGTGTATGTCTGGGGGGGACGCTAAGGATAGCTGAATTATAAAAGACTGTAAAATACAGAGTGGAAGAGTAGAATGCATCTTATCACTGTAAAGGTTTTTACTTAGGTGTCTAATAATAAAGTGTCATTTCTGAAGAATGATTACCCTTAGATATGGAAGAAAACATTTAGTTGTGGTAATCAGAACCTGGCAAGGAAGTAGCTTTGGGAATAGATGACAGACTGTTGAAGGAAAAACTCAACAGAATGTGCTTAAGGACTGCACGTTAAAGAATGAAAGTGGGAGACTACTTAAATGAATTTAAATTAACTTGGGATATTGACAGGAATGGGAAAATGGACCAGCTAACCTTTAGAAGGAGGAGGATGGGAAGGAGGTGAGTTTAGTTTTGAACATACTGTGTCTGATTGTCTGTCAGGTATACATAAAAATAGTCTGTAGCCAATGAGAAATACTAGACTTGGTTGAAAAGTCAAAACTGGGGCAAGGAGGGGAAGGGCGAGAAAGAACAACTTTATAGTGAGCAGAGGAATCATTGAAACTATGAGGGTGAATTAACTGTTAGTGTTTAAAATTCTGGTTTTATTTATTTTCATGTAGACCATGGATTCTTATGATACACCAGAATCAACTCCCAGACGAATTGCATCCTCAAGGCTTAAAGATCACTTTATAGGTGCCACCCCTCTGCAGAAGCGGTTAGAATCAGTCAGGAAGCAGACTTCATTTGTCCCGCCTTCACCTCAGAGGAAAATTCCCCAATGTTCACAGTTGCAGGTATGCTTTTTGTGTTCCTTTGTGTTACTCAATAATTGAGAACAGATGTGAACAAAACATATCAATTTTGGTTACTATTTCTCGTATTTTTAGTATTTTCTCAATTCCCCAGGTAATTAATAAAATAAATGAGGAACAGCAAATAGAAACAGTTATTCACACTGTTAGTATCTCCTTTGTTATGTCTTTTAGACCCCTTTAATCTGGAACATTGCCATAATATTTCTTTGTCTTTTATGACATTGACATATTTGAAGAGTATGGTTCCCGTCTCTCCCCTTTTAAAATAGAATATGCTTCATTTTCTACTTGATGTTTCCTCATGATTAGGTTGAAGTTGTGTCTTCTTGGCTGGGATACTATATAGGTGCTATTGTGTCGTTGGGAATGACACCTGGTACCACATAGGTAATATTAATTTTGATCACCTTGTCAAGGTGTTACCTAGTAATTACTGTTTTAGTCCCCTCTGCAACTAACAAGCAGCCCGTGGGGAGACCCTTTAAGACAACGCAGGTATGTTCCTGGTTCGAATTTCCCCATAGACTTAACATTCATCTATCATTTTTGCCTGACCCCATCTTTATCCTGATGGTTGCAAAATAATGATTTTCCATCTCCACTTACTCCATGTTTGCCAGCTGGCTTTGGCATTCTACTTTAAGCTCTTCTCATTTCTCCTCCATTTACTTATTTATTAATAGGAACTCATGAATTCCTGTTTTAAATTTTTGTAATTCATTACCAAGTTATTTTGGTGTTTAAATTGGCCCAGATCTATCTGGTGGCATCATGCTCTGTTTTGATCATTCGTACACGACTCCAAAGGTATGAAATATTAGTAATTTGTAATTTCACTGAAACATGAAATAAAGCCCTAGGCAATACAAACTTGGTGTGTGGTTTTGAGTCACTTAGCAAGGAGCCTGGCTGATCAGTCACCTCAGACCTTCCTTGTAGCTTTGTTTTCTTGTTAGTGTGTGCACAGTATATTTTGGGATATGAGAAAATTTTTGCTTCTTTGTGAAAACTTTCTTAAAGAAAAATACTAGTGCTGGTAATGAAAGTAATGGTTCCTAACTAGTGAAATGAAACTGTATATAAATTAAAGTTTGGAATGTCCAATTCAGTACTCTCTTATGTATATGATACAATAATTTTGCCATACCTTTTGATAGTAATAAGAAAAAAAATTTATAACTTTTATATAAAAGTTTATAACTATTTCCATGAATAATTTAATCAGTGCAAATGTTTTTGTAAGTAGACAACTAGTGAAAGTTTTAAAGGATACCTCAGAGTATGTCAGGAAGTATGGATTGTATAGAAAAATTCAAGATAAATCTAGGAGCCTATAGGGTGTCTGTGAAGATGCTCATTAATGCCATAGGGCCAACACAAAGGAAGTGCTTTTGTCTTTGATGGTGCTTGTGTTTCTAATAGAGCATGGCAAAAATACTCTCAGGTCCCTTTTTATTTAATCTACCGAATTAGGACAGTGTGTCATAGAGTGGATTTGCTGCCAGGCAATTTTAAAGATTACTTAATTAAACCCAATCAAATTAGTTGCTCTAAGAATATTTTCAAAATCTGTAACTTGAAGTTTCTACAAGTGAAACATAAATATTCATCCATTAAGATTCATTGAACACCTGTTCTAGATGGCACTGTTCTAGGTGCTAGAAAGACAGTAGTGGATAAAATAGGCAAAATCCCTTATTTCATCAAACTCACACTCTAGTAGGGAAAATAGACAATAGAATCAGACAAATACAGAATATCAGATAATAAGTGCTGTGAAAAAAGTAAAGCACGTTTAGGAGCTAGAGAGGGACAAAGTTGGAGTGGGTACAGGTGCTAGTCTACAGAGGGTGGCCTTGTCAAAAACCTGATTGAAGGAAAGGGACAGGCCATGTGAACACCTATGGGGAGAGCATTCCAAAAGAAGGTGAAGTGGAAGTGAAGGCCTGTCAAGGATTTTCAGAGTCCTGCAAACTCCAATTTGGCTGGAGTGCCAAGATCAGGTACCCACCCATAAATATGTATCAAATACTGAAAATACTATGATTAAATTCTTATTTACTAAAGTTTCCTAATTCTTAAACTTCTTTTGCTGTGATTTTTAATTTTATTTTTAGGAAGATGTTGATCCTCAAAAGGTTGCATTCCTTCTGCATAAGCAGTGGACTCTGTATAGTTTAACTCCCCTGTATAAGTTCTCCTACACTAATCTCAAAGAGTACTCTAAACTTCTGACTGCATTTATTGCTGCTGAAAAGCAAAAAGGACTTGCTGTGGAAGTGGGAGAAGACTTGAACATCAAAGTAATTTTCTCTACTCTCCTGGGAATGAAAGGAACACAAAGGGACCCTGATGCATTTCTCGTCCAGGTATAGTATATAAGCAATACTTGCTTCCCAGGGGAAAAGAATCTGCCTGGTCTTGGTTTAGACATTGTGGTAATTTTTACTGTTTTTAAAATTCTTAAGCTTGTGATTTATAAGCTTAAGTCTTATTTGACCAAATTAAAGTAATTAGTTATGGCCAACTTAAAAGTTTTTCCTATTATAGTACAGGGTGGAGCAAAAGTAGGTTTACAGTTGTGAGTATGTGAAACAGTTTATTCTTGTATTATTATTTATTAATTATTGTAGTATTTTCCATATGAACAACTGTAAACCTACTTTTGCCCTACCCCGTATAAGCATGTTTACTTTAGAAAACTTAGAAAATACATAAAGTATAAAGAAAGTTAAAAACTACAGTTTAACATTTTGGTGTACATCTTTCTGGCAGTAGACAATCTGAATAGGCCTGTATCTATTAAAGAAATTAGATCAATAATTAATAACCTTCCAAAACAGAAAGCACCAGGCCCAGATAGATTCACTGGTGAATTCTACCAAATGTTTAAGGAAGAAAGTATATCAGTTATTTACATTCTCTTTTAGAGGATAGAAGCTGAGGGAATACTTTCTAACTCATTTTGTGAGGCCAGCATTACCCTAATACCAAAACCAGATCAAGACACTCTAAGAAAAGAAAACTACAAACCAGTATCTCTCATGAACATACATACATCTGTTTGGCTCTTTGTATTTATTAAAATTGGGATCATATTGCCCATGCCTATTTGCATTATGGCTTTTTTACTAATAATATTGATGATAATATATCATTAGGAATTTTACAGTTCTGTGGTTTTTACTAGGATTAAATTCCTAGAAGTAGAATTTTAACAACAAAAATAGTAACTTGTCGTTACATATTGTGATAATCATGTCAGGTTACTCTCAGAAATGTACCATTTTACATTCCTTCCTATAGGCAGTGTATAAAAGGAATGACTAACTTTTGACTCATTAAGAAACTGGGTTTGTTTTATTCATGCCTGCTACTTCTGTTTCTGAGTTAACTCATCTTCGTCATTGATAAATTCTGAAACAGTTGAGCAGACCTAATTTTAGTTGTTATAAATCAGGGGTCAGCAAACCATGGCCTGCAGGGCCAAGTCTCACCTGCTGCTTATTTCTGTAAATGAGGTTTTGTTGGAGCAGAGCCCCTTTCATTTGTTCATGAATTATCTATAGCTGCCTTGTGCCACAACAGTGAAGTTGAGTATTTGCTATGGCCCACAAAGGCTAAAAGATATACTATCTGGTCCTTTATAGAAAAAGTTTGCTGAGCTCTGGTATTGGCAAGGATCTCAAGATGTCTAGGATTAGATTTAGCTGCATATGACAGAAAGCTTAAATAATAGCGAATTAAACAAGATAAAGATTTGTTTGTTTTACAAAACAGGAGTCCGTAGGTAAGCTGTTTGAGGCTGGTGAATGCTTTATGATATTAATAATCTAGGCTCCTCTCTTCTCTTTCATCCTTGGTGTGTGGCTTCCATCCTTAAGATCATCTTATAGTCTAAGATAGCTCTTGGTGCTCTAAATATATGCAAGTTTGTGGCAGGAATTAGGAGGAAGATGGGAAGGGCCAATAGGGTGCCTGCCACTGAGTAAATCTTTAATGAAACTTTCTGAGACCCAGCAACTTCTCTTTATTTTTTTAAATCTTCACCTGAGGGTATTTTTCCATTGCTTTTCAGAGAGAGAGGAAGGGAGAGACAAAGAGAATGAAACATCGATGTGAGAGACACATCGATTGGTTGCCTTCTGCATGTGCCCCAACTGGGGCCCGGGATCTAGCCTGCAACCAAGGTACATGCCCTTGGCGGGAATTGAACCTGAGACCCTTCAGTTTGCGGGCCGACACTAACCACTGAGCCAAACTAACTAGAGCCAGCAACTTCTCTCTAAATCCCAATTGCTACTTTGCCCCCCCCCCAAGTGAAAGCACAGTTTTGTTGTGGAAGGAAAAGTAGATACTGGGCAGTTAGTTAGCAAGCAGTCTCTGTCAAGTGAAGCAGCACCTGATGCCTAGAGAAGTCACAGGTTTTGCATGTCATCAGGCAAGCAGATGTTCTTGTGAGGAATAGAAACAGCCTCTTGAATTTCTAATATAGTGTCCTAATAGTTTTCAAATTAAATCTCATTTCTTGAGAGGATTATAGGACTTTTAAGTTTTAAAAGTGTGCTAGACACTATGTGGGCTTTAATAAGGTACTTGAGAGTCTCTTGTAACCAATCTCTTGAACAAGAAGGTGAACTAAAATAACAGCTAAAGTGATCATCTCTAAAGGGATATGATACTGGGCTGTCTTGTTCACGTTTGATTAAAACACCTATGAATAGATTGAGTTGAAAAAGAATAAAACCTGTATTTCTTACTTAAAAAACAACAACAACAACCAAAAAGCCACCTATGGATATCTGGAAGGCATGTTTGTTGTGTCATTTACAAATTTAAAGTTTGAAGGGTTAGTCATTCTGCTGGAAAATATAATCAGGATTCTAAAAGATCTCAATGGATTGGTGCAATGGACCAAATTGAAAGAGATTGAAATTTTAATAGGGATAATATAATATTCTTATATTGACTGCTTCAATATAGGTGGTGGGGGGTAACCTATTAACAGCAATTGATTATGTGGGGTTAATTTACATAAAACCATCAACTGAAAACCAGAAAATGCTGCAATTTAAGGTTATATTAATAGGGGTATAATCTAGGTTAAAGATCATGATAGTCCTGTAATCAGACCTTTTTGAAGAAATTATTTTCACTTATGTTCACCCATAGAGAAGAATTTCAGAGAAGAGCGACCAGGATTATGTGAGATTTGAACATATGCCATAGGAAGAATGGTGGAAGATATTAGAGATACTGAATTTGGCAGCATGTACGATAGGGACTGTCAAATACTCAAAGGACTTTTCCTGCAGAAGAGATAGTAGATTTTGATTTGTTTCTCTTGCTTGTACGGGATAAAGCAGGACCAGTGGGTGGAAACTATAGGACCTCACATGAAAGAACACTTTAAGTTGAGAGAACGCTGCCTTTGGAAATATTGAAGTCTTCGTCAATGCAAGAGTTCAAGCACATTGCATTTGATGACCTTTTACTGCCCCTTCTAAAGTTGAGATTTTTTTCACAATACTGTACCCAGTTGTACCACATTGGTATCCTTGCCCTATACCATGTCTCTAATACATAAGAACATTAGGGAAAAGGTCAGTGAACTTGATAAATAATGATTAGGGACACTATTCTCTCTGTGTTTTTCTTAAATAATGTAACATATCTTATTATTTTTAAATGTACTAATTTTTGAGGTGATATAATTTAGGAGTAAATGTACTTTTGAACTTAATGAACCTGTTATCTATCTTTGTAGATTTTGTCAAAATCTCAATTGCCATCTGAGAACAGAGAAGGTAAAGTGTTGTGGACTGGTTGGTTCTGCTGTATATTTGGAGACAGCCTTCTGGAGACCGTTTCAGAAGATTTCACCTGTCTACCCTTATTCCTTGCAAATGGAGCAGAGACTAATACAGCCATAATTGGAACCTGGTTTCAGAATACTTTTGACTGTCATTTCAGTCCCTTAGCAATCAATGCATTTAATCTTTCCTGGATGGCAGCTATGTGGACTGCATGCAAAATGGACCATTATGTGGCTACTACTGAATTTCTTTGGTCTGTACCCTGTAGCCCTCAAAGTCTGGATATTTCTTATGCCATACATCCAGAGGATGCAAAAGCTTTGTGGGACAGTGTCCACAAAGCCTCTGGGGAAGTTACCCAGGAGGAAGTTGACTTGTTCATGGACTGCCTTTGTTCACATTTCCATAGGCATTTCAAAATTCATTTATCAGCCACAAGATTGGTTCGTGTTTCAACATCTGTAGCTTCAGCACATACTAATGGGAAAATAAAGGTTAGTTCGCACAAATATAATTAAGTAATTTTTCCTTATTATTGCATAGTATTCAAAATGTATGGTAACTGCAATTTCACATGGAAGAAATACACTGAATGTCTGCCAATTCAAGATAGTAGAGATTTTATGCTTTATAAAAGATGTACTAAAACTATTTTAGCTTTCTCAATTCAGCTTTTTTTTCTTTATTGATTTTGAGAGAGAGGAAGGGAGAGGGAGGGAGAGAGAAACATTGACTGCCTCCTGCACATTCCCTACCGGGGATCGAGCCTACAACCTGGGCATGTGCCCTGACTAGGAATTGAACTGGCAACCTTCTGGTGCATAGGATGATGCCCAGCCAACTGAGCCATAGTAGCTTTACTATGGAAGGATAGTATATGCCGTGTGCTAAAGATTTTGGTAATATGAATTATTCTGTAGTAACTTTGAAACTTTCAAAACAGTTTCTTGTCAAACTTTGAAATAATCATCAGATAACAGAGGATTTTGTATGTTAGAAAAGAATTATAGCCAGAAACACATAACTAAGATATCATCTTCATGTAGGCTTTTCTATCCCTGCTGGAAAAGAAATAATAGAGACATTTACTGTTTATGAAGCCCTTATAATAGGAAGCATCAGAAATCAACTGAGTGTAGGCCCTTAAATATATTAAATTGTATTATGTTAATATATTTAAAATATATTAAAATACAACCACCATAAACACTCACTCAATATTGGTTTTGTCTAAAGATTAATTTTAATCTTTAGAGTTACCCCTGTTGTTAGGTGTTTTTATCTTCATTTTATTTTTAAAACAAGGAAACTGAGGCCAAAATAGGTTTAAGTGACCCATGCAAGATAGCTTCATAAGAGGAGGAGTCAAGATTTGAACGCTCACCTCTTAGGTTCCGAGAAGTGTATCTATAAGCACTGTATTAGTGCTTTTCAAACTGGAGGTCACAGTGCAACAGGAAATTGGAAAATAATTTTGGTGGGAAGAGACCAGCTTTAAAAAACAAACAAAAAGAAATAAAACAGAAACTATAAAAATGAAAGTACAAACATTTGTTTGTACTGGGTTATGATGTTAAATTTATTCCTTACTATAGTTCACAGTAAAACATTTGCAAGATTATACCATCTTACTTTAAAATTTTTATTTTTTTAATCCTCACCTGAAGAATTTTTTCCATTGCTTTTCAGAGAGAGAGAGAGAGACATTGATGTGATAGAGACACATCGATTGGTTGCCTCCTGCATGAGCTCTGGATGGGGCTAGGGATTGAGCCTGCAACCAGAGGTACATGCCCTTGGCTAGAATCGAACCCGGAACCCTTCATTCCACGGGCAGATGCTCTCACCACTGAGTGAAATCAGCTGGGGCTATAACATATTTTGACACGATAAAGGAAAATTCTATTTTAGCACCTCAGAATTCAGGGTTCATGAAGTTTTTATTTATTTTAAAATTTTGTTAGTAAACTACATTTAAAAATTATTTTATATAATGTGTTGTTATCCATGTATGTATATGAGGGTGGTCCTTAAACACATTAATTTTATCTGGTCTGTTTTAAATCTAAGAGCTTCTCAATGATGTAAGACAGTAACTGGCTTTGAGGTTTCAGATAGTGCCATGATGATAGATAACATTTATTAAGCACTAAATTGTGCCAGGCGTTATTAAGCATTTCACACATATTGTCTCCTTTAGTCTTCACCACCTATATACATAGTTTGTAAATTTACATAGCTTACAAAGAGAAAACTATAACACAGAGGATAAGTAGGTTCCCTAAGATCACACAGCTAATAGGTGAAGTTGGAATTTGAACCTAGTAATTTAATCAACAGCTTAATGTATAAGCCAGATTTCTGCCATCTGCTTCTCTGCAAGATACTTTTGGAATTGTACATCCCTTTCAGAAGAAGGAAGCTATGGAACCTCTTTCCAGAAAATGTAGATACTCAGTGTGCATATAAGTGCAAGGGGTTCATAGATTCCCTTCCTCCCCTCACTCTTTAGGCAGATAGTTAGCCCAAGCATGGAAGCCAGGATAAGTAAGAACCGTAGTCTAATGACTTCTAAGCACCATTGACTATAGTTGTAAATTTATTAAAGTCTTCATTATTTGACTTAGAGCAGCAATGGTTTGGGTTCACGTTCCTATCTTAGCTTGCAGATATGGAATTTAAAATAAGGCTGGAATACTTATCAAATACCAACTGCTTTGTTATCATTACTCTGGTTTAATTTTAAGTGTTATTTTTTTCCTTTTCAGATTCTGTGTCATAAATACCTTACTGGAGTGTTGGCATATTTGACAGAACTGGCAATTTTTCAAATTGAGTGAAGCCTTGTGGAGACAATAAGTCATGGATTATATACCTTTTTCTCATTGATTATTTGCCTAATTGCTATGCCGAGAAGGGACTACAGGAGAAATGGGCATCCGTCTCTGCATCTGTTTCCTCCCAGTGCCTTTGGAGGTGTCTAGTGGAAGCCAAGAAAGATTTAGAACAGAAGGTGAAAGGGGATGAACCACACTAGGTGATCCTGTAATAGTCATGATGACTGTGAGTGCAATCCTCTAGACAATGCTGTTATTTGTTGGCCATCTTTCTAAAAAATATGTAATGTTATGTCAAACTTTTAGGATTCAAATGAGATATCTCCAATATTTGGTATTTCTGATTTGGATCTCTACAACCTTTAATCCCTTGTTAGCATTTTAGACTTGTATTCAGAGAGAATTTCTGTCTTGTAAAGACATTTTCCTAACACCATTTTGCTGTAGAGAACTAGCAATAAAAAAATTCTCTGCAAAGGAAACTAAAGAAGAAATGGATTTTTAAAGCCACTAATATGCTTCTGTTTTTAATATTATTAAATTCTTATTGCAATGTTGAATTAAATATTCACTTTTAAAATGAAGCAGTGTGTTCAGTGTCTTGGTGACAGATTTTTAATGTCTCAGGAATGGGAAGTCATGGGCTTTTTCTCTAGCACAGGTTACAAACCAACAATTACATAGAGTCATACAAATTGTACATTTGAAAGGCAGAGATTTTCTTCATGTCCCTAATTTTGCTTTAGCACAGTGCTTGGTAAATATCTGTAGATGAAATGAATGAATTTTAACCAACTCTTCCATTTTGCAGATGAAAACTATGAAATCTACTAACTTTAGAGACTTGCCCAAGAGGTTATATCTAAATCTCTTTTGTTTTTACTAACTGAGCATAGGAAGGTTTTGTTTTTACTATAGAAACCATGTTTTTAAAAATCTTGTTTGGAAGAAAGTAACTTTAATAGTCTATCATTCTGAAAACAAAGGTTAGCTTCTAGAGTGTGGTATTATTTCACTTACATTAGGAACAGCAGAGGTAGTAGGAAAAGCATGGGCTTTGGGGTCAGACATAAATAATTTCACGTGGAGATAAATGCTGTAAAGAAAATAAGGCAGTGTGATAGGAAAGAGGGAGTGGTATGGGGCTACTTTACATACAGTTGTCAAAGAAGGGCTCTCCGAGGAAGTGGCAGTTGAGCTGAGGAGCAGAAACCAGACATGTGAAGATCTGAGGACGAGTGTGTGAGGCAGGAGACCCTGCAGGAGCAAAGGCTTTGGGGCAGATAAGGGCTTGGCTTGTTTGAGGAACAAAGGGAACCTGGCTGGAGCACAGTGAGTAAGAGGAGAGTAGTGTGAGATGGGACTGAAGAGATTGTGCAGCTGAAACGTCTTCCATGGTGTTCTGACTCCTAGCTTTTGGCTGGGCATGTGGCTGCCCAGAAGCAGGATGACATTTTCCAGCCTTTCTCATAGGTCTCTAAGTTCTGACCCATGGCATATAAGCTGAAGCGTTAGGTAGAGCTTCCAGGAATCTTCCTTAAAACACAGCAGGCATATACCCCTTTCCCTTTTCTTCTTGCAACTTTGCTGTTTGGAACACATCATGACTGGTACTCTAGCTGCTCTCCTAGGTCACAGGGATGAGGGTCAGGCCCTAAGGATTGGGGAACATGGCCTGGAAGGAGTTTGTGCCCTGAGGACTTCTTGAAGCTGAACCCCAGTACCAGCCTTGGGAGGTCTTCCTCCAGACATGTGTCAGGGAAGTACACTTCCATCTTGTTTAAGCTATTGTTTTGAGTCTCTTGCTCCTAACCAAACCTAATCCTGATACCTAGAGGCAGAATCCCATCATCTAGGTTTTCATAGGTACTGTGAAGAGATTGGGTTTTATTCTAAATGCAATGGGAAGCCCCTGAGGTTTTAAGCAGGAGAGTAATGACCCACTTTATATTTTATAAGATATAGAGTAAGTTGTAGGTAGACAATAGTGGAAGAAGGAAAACAGTTAAAAGGTGGTTAGAAATGGTACAACCTCCATGGAGAAGTCAGCAGTGCCTTTCAAAATTATGTGTGATTTACCCTTTGACCATCAATCCCACTTCTGGAATTCTCTCTCCCATATTTACTGGCAAAACTATAAAATGAAGCCTGCACAAGGCTATTTATTACAAGAGGGCTGAAAACAATACAAATGCCCATCAAAAGGGGATTGGCTGAATAAATTATGGTGTAGCTCTCAATGAATTACTACTATGCAACTTTAAAAAGGTTTGAGGAAGCTAATACTGGTGATCTCTACGATCTTATGTGAAAGAGCAAAATGTGGGCAGAGTGTATAGTATGCTCTCTTTTATGGAAGGAATAGGGGAATATGTGTGTGTATTTCCTTATGTTTTAAAAAAATCAATGAAAGGACAAACCAAAAACTAATAAAAGTGGTTACTAATAGGGGAAAGGGAGGAATTGGGTAGATGGGACAGGAATGAAAGTCAAGGCTTTTCTGAATGTTACCTGCTTGTAGTTTGGAACCATGTAAGTGGTTTATATAACTATGAAAAAATTACTCTAAAAGAAAAAAAATGCAATCCTTAAAAATTGAAAACAAATGAACCTAAACAGATTAAGTTCATGCTATAATCACACAAAGAATTTTTTTTAGTATCTTTAATACTATTTTGACTGTACATCGTTAGTGGTCTATATATCCTAGGAAAAGGAGCAGCAAAGGAATCTTAAATTGCATTCAGTTATATTTTTACTAATAATATTGGTATTATTTTATCACTATTTATAGTAAGATGAAATGTAATTATAACAATGTTAGGAATCAAAATTTACAGTGCAAAAGAAAAGATAGACAATTATAAAATCAGGTAAGCTAAGTAGAAACTGTAATACTACATTTTAATTGGAGATATCAGAATGAGCTCATTTATTTTTGAAATGTAAGAGTTTTAAATTTTGATGAAGTCCAGTTTATCATTTTTTTCTTTTATTCTTTTGGTGTTATATCTAAGAAATCATTGCTTAACCTTAAATCCTGAAGATTTATTCTTATGTTTTCTTCTAAGGATTTTATAATTTTAGCTCTTAAATTTAGGTCTGTAATCCATGTTAATTTTTATGTATGATGTGAGGTAAGCATCCAAATTCATCATTTTGCATATGGATATTCGTTTGTTCCAGCACTATTTATTGAAAAGATTATTTTCCCATTGAATTGTCACCTTCCTTAAAAATCACTTGGCTATAGAAGTTTATTTCTGGATTCTCCATTCTGTTTCATTGATCTATATGTCAGTTCTCATGCCAGTAGCACACTGTCTTGATTACTATAGATTTGTAGTATGTTTTAAAATCAGGAAGTATGACTTTTCCAACTTCTTTTTTCAAGACTGTTTTGGCTATTCTGGGTCTTATGCATTTTTATAAGAATTTTCACATTTGTCAGTCAATTTCTGTAAAAAAAGTTAGCTGGGATTTTGATAGTGATTGTGTTGAATCTGTAGATCAATTTGGGGAGTATTATCATAATTATATTAAGTCTTCCAATCTATGAACGTGGGATATCTTTCCATTTAAGTCTTTCAAAATTTCTTTCAACAGTGTTTTATAGTTTTCAACATACAAATGTTGCACTTTGTTAAATTTATTCCTAAGTATTCTTTTTTATTGAGAATAGAATGCTTTCTTAATTTCATTTTTGAACTGTCTGTTACTACTGCACAGAAATACAATTGATTTTGTATATTGCTTTTGTATCCTGTGACCTCACTGGATTTGTTTACTTTAGTATTTTCAGTGAATTCCTTATGATATTCCATATACAAGATTGTTGTCATTTGTGAATAAAGACAGTTTTACTTTTTAATTGCAATATGGATGCTTTTTCTTTCTTTTTTCATGCTAAACTGCCTTGGCTAGACTCTTCGGTATAAGAAGGAATGAAAGTAGTGAGAAGGTATGTCTTGTTCCTGATCGTAACGGGGAAGCATATTTCACCATTAAATATGATGTTAGCTGTAGGTGTTTCATGGGTGCCCTCTGTCAGGTAAAGAGGTTCTCTTCTATTCCTAATTTGTTGAGGAGTTTTTATTATGAATGGATGTTGAACCTTGTCAAATTTATTTTTCTGCATCTATTGAGATGATTCATAATTTATATTTTACTCAAAACTATACTCTTCCAGGTTTTTCCACTGTCATATGGGAGGAAGTTGTAAGTTTCCACTATGCCCTAGCAACAAGTAAAAAGGTGAAGACAGAAAATTAGAGGGGAGGACATGACAAACTGGTGCCCTCAAGATTGGGGAGACAAACAGGCGAATGCAGGGAGTCACAGCTTACAGGTGCAGAAACCACGTGGGAATACTGTAGTGCCCGGGTAAGCAAACCAGAACTGTAACTGAAATGCTGGAGGCTCAGTGTGGACAAATCCGAGTTAAAAACTCCAGGGACCCAGTTATAGAGTTGTAGAAATCACTATGAAAATAAGGTAACAAAATACTGTTTCACAGCAATGTCTGTATTTTACTCAGTAATAAAACTGGCTCCAATGAGCACTTTGGCCAGTAATGTATTTCCTGGGTCTCTATTCTTGAATCCCAGCCATGTGAATTGCTCTCCTTGGGGACTTCCCTATTTATGGAGAGTCTAATAATCTCTAGAATCTTGTTCTTATCATTTTTCTCCGTCCAATATAGGTAATAGGAGGCCCTGGGAAACAGGTGATTTTGCCTTGAAGACTGGTTGTTAATGATGCAGTACTGTAAGGATCTCAAAAATGTTTATACTTTTTCAATGTTACTAACCAGGCTATTTAAAATAAGGTTTGTTAATGTATTTGCTTTCAGGCGTTTCAGGTTGGCCTGCAGTGTAGTGGGGCACAGAAAGAAATGGAGTGGGAGTTTGGGCAACTGATTTCTAATGTTGCTTCTATCATTGACTGGAAGGGGTTTAAGGAAGGGCTTCCTGGGTTTTCAGTCTTAGAGCAAATAAACAAATGGATGTGGACCAGATGATTGTTAAGGCCTATACCAGAAAATAAATTTAGTGGTTAGGCAATATTATATTAGATATTTATAATTAAATGATATAAAAGAATTAAACATGTTAATATAAATATTAATCCTATATAAATTTATATAAAATTTTTATATATAAAGTATAATTTATAATTCTAGTTAGCAATCCCTTTTATTCCTTCAGGTTTGTGAAAGTACAAATAACTTTATATAAGGGAAATATAAATGATAGAGAAACAAAATCTAAATAGTAAAGACACAAGCATTAAAAAAACATTAATCAGAATTTTTTATGGTAAGTACTGTCTTTATTTTAAAAAGTTATACATGCTAGAAAAAAGCATAAATGATACACGTAAACAATTGTTTACCAAATACTTATTTTTCCCTTGTAAAGGTGCAAATGATGTTTAAATGTAAACACAAAAGTTGCCAAATATTTTTGTAACGGGGGGTTACAGAGAAGGAGAAGGTTATTCCTTTTGTTGTGGTAAGGTCTTATTTCAAGATTTTCCTGCAAAAGGTCTATGAACACAATGACAAAAAAATTGCAACCACTGAAATTTTTATCATTTTCTCTTTTTAACTTTTCTCCAAAAAGTGCAATGTGAGAGAAGCAGTAACAGTGGCTTTATAGAGTGAGGATAATGATATATAGCTGTATAAAAGAACCAAGATAATAAAATGCCTCAGTTGGTTTTACACCCATTCCCATGTACTATCTATCACATGAACTGAAGAATTCATTCCTTGAAGGCTGTGATTACAGGTAAGCCTCAGCTTCAGCAGGCCTGAGCATCAAGTGTAAATTGCATAACAGAATTCACTGCTGGGGAGAGGACATTTCTCCCTGCTGGTCCTTGGTAGCAATACAAAAATCAGAAGCATCATCAGTCAGTCGTTTTTGAGTAAAAACTTGCAGAATTGCACATGATTCCATTGGGGGATTCTCAAGAGAGTATATGAAAATCGTATACTGTTTTTGTAGAGGCACTCAGCAGGGCTCCAGACCTAGCAGAAACTCTATAAAATACTGTGAAAAAAAGACTTTAAATGTAGCAGAAAACAAGTTCATATGGAAGAAAATGAGATGCAAAGTTCCACTGATGAAAACTTTTAGAGTCCTTGTTTTACTGATTTAATACTCCTTTTGGATTGTACTATCTAAAATGAGATGCTTCCTTTTATAAAAAGATTTTCAAGTCTTCTGGTGCTTAGTGCAAGAACGATGGCTAACTTATATGCTCTGCATCCCAATCTTTGTTGCCGGTAGTCCTTGTAAGGAGTGGAGTCATGTGGATGGAGTGCCTAGATGTAACAGCTAGATCATGTATAGCCCTTCTCCCCTTACTAGCATTTTCAAACTTAGCGTCTTAAAAATAAAATTTTGCTGCTTGGAATTTTTTATTTTTATTTTAGTTGGGAGGAAAGCTAAAAAAACCCCCAAAAAACTGGACACCAAACCATGATAAATTAAAACCAAAAATAAATATTCTTCTGCACAGAACTGAAAATTATTGTGCAAAAGATGGCATCCTACTGGTGAAGTACTTTCTTTGTGTTTGTATTTCCATATGTTGAGGCACCGGCAAAGAATAAAATTTGTTCTAGTGTTTTCTCGAGCAGTAGAAAGCTCCAAAGTCAGAGTGCTCCAGAATACAGAGGAGCATACACACAACTGTCTTCTAGACGGTCACCATATATGGGATTCACAATGCGTCATTTTAATAACTCCTACCCCACCCCCCAGCCGACGGTAATTCATCCCACCGTATAACCTGCAAAGAAAGAAACAAAATCAGATTTCTAACTGGAAAAAACACCGTTTCTTCCATCACTAAAGATGTTAATAAAACATGTTTCTATGTTTTATATCACAGCTAATATTTTTAGCTTTCATACTTCACTTCCAAAGATTAGGAGCTGGAATTGAGCACTGGCAAGTGGCAGAATTATTTCAGATGCTGACTGAAATGCTTTTGCTAATCGGGGACTGATATAAGAATAAAAGTAGACATGACTTATATCTACTACTCTGCACATCATAACTGTGTGACTTTACACCGTCTGTCTTCTAACACTTATACAAAATCATATGTTCTACATTTTTGTGTCTAATTTTGGCCCTGGCTATATTATTTTCCCACCCACATTTTCCCTTTGCCTAAACTTCATCAATTACCTAAATGTCATCAATTATTTATTTTTATCCTTTCATCATGTATTGTACTCTTATAAACCTCCTTGAACCCTTCATGGAACAAAACTGGATGTAAGACAATAAAGTCGGCATCTAGTTTGTGACATGTAAACAAGACCATCGTCAAATTAAGGATTTCTATGGGTAAGAATATTAGCTCCTCTGCCAGCTGTGAGGTAAAACTGGTATTAAGTTGGGGATATATAACTACTAAATTCAGAGTTATTTCTCACCAGATAATTCTATTTAGTGATAGTTTCTGAGAAAAAAGTCCTTACATAGGATCACAGTGATTAAGAGGCAGAAGTAAATGTGGTCTTCTCAAATTATGTTTACTCAAATTCCCACTAAAAACAGAAAGCTGTATGTGGAAGAAAATAAGCCACAAGAGGCTGGCTCCTATTCATGAAAACCTGTCATTATAGCTCCCTCACCTGTATTAGGTTTTGCTAAATGTTACCTTTGCAGTGAGAACTTCATGGGTCACCTTTTAAAATGGACACTCCTCTCTGGACCCCAACTCCCCACCCCTCTCTGCTATGTCATAGCATGTCCACCCCCTGCAGTGGCACTGTCTGTCTCCCTCACTATAATGTCAGCCCCAGGAGGGCAGGGAGTTCTGTTTTGTTGAATCCCCAGGGTCTACAACACGCAGTAAATCTTTACCTAATGAACAAGGTTGTGAAAAGGGAATGCAGAAGCAAAAAGTGTGAAATGTCATTAGTTTGGCTTTAGTATTGTGACCATTGAGCCATACAGAGCCAGGAGAGACAGAATCCAAACAATGTCACCTAAATATCTATAAAAACTAGCTTTTCCAGAGATGAAGACTATATGAAGAACTCAGTAAATTAATTAGTTCAATCTTATAAACAGATGAAAAATTTGGGTGGGTACGTAAAGGCACAAAATTAGAAAATATATACTTAGAACACAGCAGGGATGGGCCATAAGATTGCCCCTTTTGGAGGAGTGACTATAAAACAGACCTCAGCTTACCTCTCATGGTCATGAGAAAAACCTTTCAGGATGTCTGCTGCCTCAGATCTCATGTCCAGACTGATACCTGTGGCTGCTGTGCAACCTCAACCACTGGGATGCTTACCCTAGACTTGTTTAGGCAAAGAAGCCCAATTTATTGAGAAACAGACCCCAAACTGCATGGAAGGTAAAGGCTGGTATTTAGAATTCAGTACAGACATGAAGTATATCAAACTCACACTATTGATATTTTATATTAAGTTTGAGAATGAACTATATTTGACATTTTAAGGTCTCAATGTTTAAGAAACACTGGCATATTAAAGCATCTATCAGATTAGTTTGTGAATCAAATATAAAATATGTGATTGAGTAAACATTTAGACCTATGATTTTAAGTTTAGAGGTTTAAGAATTTTGCTAAATTTGTATTTTTGAATATTTAAAATAAATGCATGAGTCACCTGATTTATGTGAATTTGTAAGGACCACTTAAGTACTTAGCAAGGGTTTGTTAGACAAAGATTTAAAAGCATAGTAAACCTATCAAAATATAGCTTAACATAATTAAACCCTCTTAAATAAGATGTAGCCTCATCCTAAAAGTGACTTAAAATATACTAGACTTTAAAATAGAATAATGATATATTTAAGTGGATTTTAAAAGCTCAAGGAAAAATACTGGTTTTAAAATGAAATGAAATATTTTTTAAAAGTAACTGCAGTTTGTTTTTCTTGGGCATAAAGCTGCCCATAAGAAAACCGAAAAACTGCATTGACAGCCAAAGATCTAGGTTCTAATTTGAACTTGTTCACTAACTTGCTTAGTCAAGTGATTTTATTTCTCCATGCCTCTATTTCCTCAGCTAAATATGATGGGCCTAGAGAGATTTTTTCCCCCCATTTTTGTCATCTCAATTATAAAACTGGACAGTTACCAAGGAGAATTTTGTAAGATGTCAGCCACTTTAAAGCAATTAAGTCAAAATAAACCATCAAATGTGGGTAACTTCAGCCCCCTTCAAAATACTGCAAGAGGTAATTCAGTGTGTTGACCGCCCTGATTTTGATGGTTGTGGGCTATCTTAAGCCCATTATTTTCGAGGCAGCAGTGAGGTGATTAACAACACAGCTGAAAGGTTACCTCCATGTATTGGCATCAGGATCAAAAACTTCAATGGTCTTCAAGTATGTTGTGCCATCAAAACCTCCTACAGCCATGAGTTGTCCATTCACCACTGCCAGGCCAACCTGCAGGACCAACACAGTGCTGCTGAAGAAACTGATCCCTGGGAACATGTGGAATGGTTTCTAGATAAATCTGTTTAATAAAAGATAATTCTTTATGGCCTTGCCTTCCAGTTTACTTATTTAATAGATTTTTGTTTGTGTTACAGAGGAAAAAACAAAAATCTATTAAATTATGGGAACTAAAAAATGATATATTCAATTAGGATATTTACAGAGTTCAAAACGTATTAAATTTTAGGAAAAGCATTCACTGGGGGTGAATGAGAACCTCCAACCTGCTTTTACTTTTGGTATTTGCCTGTTCTAATCCACTATCTAAACTGCCACGAACATTATTTTTAAATACAGATCTAACTATTCTCTCAGTTTCCTATAAAAACTTTCTAAGTCTTCCTGCCACCTAAGGATAAGTTTAAAGTCTGTATCATGTCACTGAGGCCCTCCAGAAATCCACACGAGCGCGTGTTGGCCCTACCCCCCGATGCACCCGATGCTGCAGTAATACCGGGTTGTTGGCAGCGCCAGAAAACGCCATCCGCATTTCACAGCCCCGCACTTCCGCACTTGTTCCCTAGAAAATCCCTCTTCTGTCGTGACCTAGCTGACGTGGGGCTTCCCGATCAGTCTCTGCGCTGCCCCCAGGGCATTAACCCTCCTCTACCACGTTCTCCTTTAGTGCACAGGCCACCACTACTGAACTGTCTCTTATCATTAGTTATGGGCATTTTCCTTCAGTGACCGGGAGCCCTTTGAGGAGAGGGATCGGGTCAGACTCGCTTTGACTTGCTGATGCCACGCAGTAGTGTTCCCCGATTTGTGCAAACCAGCATTGACCCCCTTTCTCCTCAGGTTATGGAGCCTTCAGCTACTGCTGGGTTCTCCTGCCTGTTGTGCCACGTGGACGGACTCCTGACAGGATCTGGTTTATGGGTTACATCTCATTCAGCCAGTGTCCCGGATGGATGAAGTCTATACCCCACCCTGGAAATCTCTAGTAGGCACTGGTCATTCATGGTCTAGAACACAACATAGGCCAGCCCGATCTGGCCTATACTATAAATGGGGTAGACTCAAACCAGTTTGTGGAGACTGGTGGTGGGG
The DNA here is from genome assembly GCF_964146895.1 of Miniopterus schreibersii. NCBI lineage: Eukaryota > Metazoa > Chordata > Mammalia > Chiroptera > Miniopteridae > Miniopterus > Miniopterus schreibersii. The sequence goes on along the minus strand of NC_138119.1, from coordinate 16,781,880 downwards.
CCAGACATGTTTCTGCCTGGACATTTATAATCGGTATGCCAATTCCTTAGAATATTACCTTGAGATGTTAGGTAGGAATATTCAACTCTAATAGATACGGATGAATATGGGTGAAGTTAGATGGTGGTAGATAAGACAGGGAGATGCCTTTCAGAGAATCAACTTATACTAAATAAATCATAAAAAGTAATTCTCTAAGGTATGACTGGATATAAGATATTTAACTACTTGAAACAACAGCAATCGAAATAAAAATCTTCCCCGGTACAAAGGCAGCAGGGATTGTTTTGCCTAACCTCCACCTCCTCACTGTCCCGAGGTATTGTATTTTACAGGTCAGAGCTCTCCTGCACAGTCCTCTCTTGGTGCTGGGTTTTCAGTAGCTGAGCACTTACTCCACTACGGCGGGACGTCATAGCCACCACTGGAGACCACTGGTTCGTTCTGGGGTTGTATCTCTCTGCACTGCTGAGCTCTGTAGTGTCGTCTCTGCCCCCCACGGCATAGATCATGTCCTGATACACTGCACAGCCCAGGTGTTTCCTCCGGGTCCCCATGGGGGCTATGGTGTGCCATCTGTTTTCCTGAGGATTGTAGCGCTCCACTGCAAGGAAACGAAAAACCAGTGAGTGACCAGCAGCCATTTCCTCTCACTTCTAGTTTTCTTCACAGCCACTGAAACTTTGTGATAACACATATTTTCACTAATCTGATTTTTGCCTCTGAGAAGGACTTGTATGCCTTTGGGCAACACCCCTATACTCTCATCAGGGTGGGGTCTCTTCCAGGTACGGCATGGTGGAAAGGGCAGGTGCTGGAGTCAAGGTAACTAGCTCTCATTCTGACTGTAGGACTCTAGCTGGGTGACTCTTGGCCTCACTCTCTTATCTTTTCATGAGGGCATTAGAGTATATGATCTGCAGGCACCATTTTGTACTAATAATTTACTGTCATAATCGGACAGCTCTACTCTTATACTCCCTTGCCTATATTCCTGATGTATTCTAAGCCACTGAAAAGAAGGCATTTGACAATGAATCTGATCTGAGTGCCACACCGACAACATCCTTAGGTAGAAATATCCATTATCTCTAGATAGAAAGGAGTAGCACATAAACCAGCTTATAGCTATGTGTTTATATTTATACCTAGATTATAACAAGGTATTTTTGGTTTTTGTTTTCTAAGGAGGATGGTTGTGGGAAGGGAACTAATCATGTTATGAAATAGTACTTTTAATCATTGTAAATTCCCAGCAGCTTGTAAAGTAGAGGGAGCTGACATATTTGAGAGTATACTAGAAAACTGGCTGCCCAGGGAGCTGAGGAAGAGGTAAGAGTTGCACTCTCCTAGAGGGAAAAGAATTTTCCTAATAAATTACAAGGTAAGCTGGACTTTCATACTTTTTGTAGGGAGACTCTCCTAAGGAAAATGTGTTGCTTGGGGGGAAGCAGACTGGCTTTGGACAGGACGAACCTGTGTTGAGTGGAGAGGTCCCGTCAGAGCCTCCTACAGCATACAAGAAGCCTCCTAACACGGCCACGGCCACGCCCAGCCTTCGGGTGCTCATGGAAGCCACTCGGGTCCACTTGTTCTCCTTTGGGTCATACCTGCAGTGAGAGAAACCATGGACTGCGTGCATGTTTCAGTAAGTGAGGCCTTTCTTATAAGGTGTGAAATCACCCAAAGATGCCGGAGACGTAGATGTGTGATGGTCAAATGCAGTGAGAACCTAACACACTTTAGTTATTCAGGGAAAGAGCTCTTACACTTGGTGCCCGTGTCAGTTATGAACTATTTTGTGCTCTGACTTCTGAAGCTGTGAACACTTCTCCTTTGCGAAGCTGGCTATTAGATTCCGCCAAAAGGAACTGGACATTGGACCCTGAGGGAGGAAAAGGAACCGGCTCCCTTGTTTGCCACCCCAACACTGTTGTCTCAGCAATGGCCCTTCACTCTGTACCAGTTAATTTCCATTTCTAGCCCTTTCTGGCACTTCCAAAATTAGCCTTGTTGGGCTTCCCAGAGGCCCCTCCTCCGATAAGAGTGCCAGTGTTCTAATTACCCAACTGCTGTGAAACAGACCACCCAAAACTCAGCGACTTAAAACAACTGTAAACCTACTTTTGCCCCACCCTGTATTTTGGATATTAACCCCTTGTCAAATATATGATTTGGAAATACCTCTCCCATTCAGTAAGTTGCCTTTTCATTTTGATGGTTTCTTTTGCTGTGCAAAAGACTTGTAGTTTGCTGTAGTGCCACTTGTTCACTCTTTCCTTTCCTCTGCCTTTCTAATTTTGGCATATGTAGTGTTTTCACATCTTGCTTCATTTTCTTAACATCTTTTAGCACTTTTGAAATAGCTGATTACAGTTTTGACCTGTTCTGTAGGTATGTATTTCTGGTGTGTTTTTAATGGTCTACAGAGATTTATTCTGCCTTTTTCTTCTTACAATAACTTTGTATGGGATCTATCCTCAATACTTTGCTATTGCTGATTTTTATATGCAACGAGTTTTCCTGAACTTTTAGAAGGGGTAGTTTGTGATAATTTTTCTAACTTCATGAAGCTCTCTTTTTTTTTTTTTATGAGCATTTTAAAAAAAAGTGGTTGCCTCCTGAGCTGCACTGGCTTTGTTCACTACCCCTGCTTTTATCTTGGCCTTCTGTTTTCATTTTATCTTTTGTCCTTATACTGCTCGGTTTTGATTCTACACCCAAAAGTGTGGGCTCTGTCCTGGAAGGTCATTCTGGCTGGTTCTCAACTGGGGTGATTTTGCCCCCTACCCCGTCATCCGCCAGACACTTGGCAAAGTCTGGAGATGTTTGGTTGTCACAAGGCATGTGCTGCAGGCTTGTGGGTAGAGGCTAAGGGTTCTGTTAAACGTCCTACAATGCACAGGACAGCCCCCCACAACAAAGAAGCATCTGCCCAAAATGTCAGTCGTGCTGCGGCTGAGAAACCCCCTCCTAAGTCCTTCGGGTCTAACTGTGGGTCCCTTGCACTTGCTCTACACTGGGAATGAGCAAAACCCCTTTTAGCTCCCGCTGTTCATAAATTTCCCCCTCATACTTTCTAGTAAATATGTATCAGCTATTTGGGGGTTTTTCTATTCTTAGATCTGTCAGACTTCAACGATTGCTTCTCTGTTTTCTCCTGCACAATGATATCATGCAGGTCTTATGTCTTTTGGTACTTTGCCTTTGCCCATTTGTTTTGGAGTTTACGGGGATGACCTTTCCTCTATTTTAAATGTCCATAGGATTTTTCTTAATTGTGGTAAAATACACATAAAATTCACCATTGTAAGTAACCATTTTTAAGTGTTGAGAACATTCACATCATGCAACCAAGCTCCATGCTTTTCCATAGGTTTTCAGTTTCACTATCTGTTGCTGTGTCTTTTTTTTAAATTGTCACCCGAAGATATTTTTCCCCCCCATTGCTTTTCAGAGAGAGTGGAAGGGAGAGAGAGAGAGAGAAACATTGATGTGAGAGAGAGATATCGATTGGTTGCCTCCCACACACGCCCCAACTGGGGCCGGGGATCACACCTGCAATCCAGGTATGTGCCCTTGACCCAAAATCGAACCCGCGGCCCTTCGACCCTTTGGGGTGCAGGCCAACACTCTAAACACTGAGCCACACCAGCCAGGGCACTGTGTGTTTATGTGGGACTTTGGAGACATTAAAAAATTATGCTATTGCTACTGTTATCTTCAAAGAATCCTTCTGCATGGTTTTGAAAGGGAAGAAATAAGTTTCTTGACAGATGAAAGAGAACTAGCATAGCTTTCAAGAGTTACCTGCAACTTTATCTCTATTTAAGACAGAGTTAAACTCTTCAACTTAAACATGGTAACCCAACTAGTAAATGCCATTTCAAAAATTCTGGAGTCATGAGCATTTCTTTTGAAGAAGTGAGGATGAAATATGGAATGTTCCTGCCAGTAATCACAGCACATGAGACTCCAAAATCTAATCTCTAGGACAGAGTGACAAAAAACTGATGGGGCAGGATATTAAGAACAGAATCTATTTCACCAAAATTAACTGATTTGTAAAAGTATAAAGTAAACCTTGGCAGCCTGCTCAGATTTCCCTAAGTACACAAGAATTAATGAGACTCCATATACAAAATATTTGGAATCCTTGTAACATGTGGTAGACAAATAATTATTACTTTAATCATTTTTTGGAAGAAGTCTGGGCAGTCTTACAGTCAGTATACTCCAAGTACTGTGGAAAAAGCCAGCACAGATTTCAGAAGTGGTATGCTTGATACCATAAAAAGAATGCAATTTAAGAATGATTCCAACACTTTAATGTTATGTTCAATCAGTGTAGCACATAGTTAAAAAATCAGGTTATATCTTTCATCTTCCTAGACTTTAAGATCAACAGAAAATGTTCTCCTTAAAGCCCATGGGAAATCTACCAAATGGTGGATCCCCTAGTGTCCTAAATTGCTTCTTTTAAAGAACCATCTATATGCTTTTAAAAAAAATTTTTTTTAAATTTATCTTTATTGTTGAAAGTATTACAGATGTGCCCTTTTTTCCCCATTGATCCCCTCCCCCTAGGCCTTCTCTGCACTATTGTCTGTGTCCATGTGTTTTGTATATATGCATGTAAGTGCTTTGGTTAATCTGTTGCCACCCTCTATATGCTTTTAAAACTTGAAAATAACTTGGAAAAAATCACCTCTCAACAATGTTAAGGCAAGACACGCCATCCTGGCCACCAACAGCATAGAGAAAGCCTCCAAGCACTGCCACGCCAACACTTGTCCTGCAGGTGCTCGTAGGAGCCACGTCACTGCTCCACTGGTTTGTTTTGGGGTCATACCTGCCGATAACATCAAGAGTAGAGTTTGTATTACACAAAGAAAGTATGGCTATGTTTACATATTCATGACATATAGTAATATATATGTTCGTTCCCCTAAATATGACTAATAACTAAAGCATATGAAAGCCTAATTTATGTTGTTTTTTTATATTAATTTCTAGAGAGAGGAAGGGAGAGAAAGAAACATGGATATGAGAGAGAAACATTAATTGGCTGCCTTCTGTACTCTCCCCTACCAGGGATCGAACCCACAACCCAGGTATGTGCCCTGACCAGAAATCAAACCCACCACCTTCTGGTGTACCGGATGACGCTCCAACCAACTGAGCCACACCAGCCAGGGCTATGTTTTTATTTTTTAAAATTCATTTTTACTTAAAGTTACATATGAATATAATTTTTTTGGAAATTTTTTTCAGAATGTTATATATAAAGCTAAAGTTTCCTTTGAGTTACACTTGATTTCTGATCTCTTCCCATTTTGGTATATATCCTACAAGACTTGTCAGTAAAATACCTTAAAATAGGTATATATCTATCCACACATATATTCTTTATATGCAAGCATGTTTTTGTCACATGAATACCATTCAGTAGGCACTGTTTCCCAGGGAAGAAAGAACAGCGTGTATATCCGCAGAGAAAGAGGCATGAAAGAGGATACTGTGTCCAGGGATCAGCAAGCAATTTAGTGGGTCTGTAGTAGCATGTTTAGAGAACATTGATGTGCCAGGGAAGACAGACTGGAAAAACAGGTGGAGGTCAGAACATAAAGGACTTGTATGTCACACTAAGTGGTCTAGGCTGCCAACTGGTGCCACAGATGCAGTACTAAAGCAGCAAGTCTAACTTTCCTAATTAACATCCCAAATGACACTGTATGAATCGTAGAGAAGAAAATTTCACATTGGCCTTACTTACCTTTCAACACTATTGAGATAAGAGGATCCATCATGGCCTCCTACTGCGTATAACAGGTCATCAAGAACACTGACTCCAACGCCACATCGCCTTTTGCTCATTGAAGCCACCATTCGCCACTCATTGGTCTGTGGGTCATATCGTTCTACGCTGGAAATAGCATCTCCACTGCACCAACCACCAACTGGGGAAGTAACAGAAACGGTCAGGAGAATGCCTGTCTCAAGGCCAGACTGTACTACTCACTGCTGACCTGGTGCTCGGACTTACCAAATGTCTCCAGGAGATCAAAACAGGCCTTTACTTACTCCATTGGACTGTTAAAATCTTTAATGTTCTAAATAAGTTAGTATTCGGTCCATTTTACAGAGGAGGGCAAAGATACTAATTCAAATTAGATTGGGAGGTACTGGGACAGTGAAAGGCTAGAACACTGAATTTACTGTAGTCAGAAAACTGGGGCTTGACTGTTGCCTCTACTGAGCTATGTGATCTTGGCAAAACCCTGTAAACTACCTATTTATAAAATAATAAAACTTTAAAGTGAAACAAAATACATGAAACTGCTTCTAAAGCATAACATCCTAATGTATAATTAAGAGCCAAAAGAACCATAATTCAGAAGCCCGTTCTTTTTGTTTTTACCGTTAGGGGGGAGGGATTTTGGCTCTTCTCATGATCTCTTAATAGATCCTCTTGTGACTAAAAATAATACAAAAATTCTTATGATTTATTTACAAAGTATTTTGCTTTCTATTTAATATGTAGTCTGTACTGAATTCTATATTATCCAACATAACATTTTTTAAAATTGATTTTAGAGAGAGAGGAAGGAAGAGGGAGAGAAACACTGATGTGAGTGAGAGAGAAACATCTATTGGTTGCCTCCACACGCACCCCTGCCAGAGGCCGAACCCAAAACCTGGGCATGTGCCCCGACTGGAAACCAAACTGGTGACCTTAGTCCACAGGTGGACTCTCAACCAACTGAGCCACACCAGCCAGGGCCAAACATAACATTTAAGATCAAAAAATTTTTGAAGAAGTTACATTTTTCATAAGTAATACTCAGGATAACAAGTTCAAACCAAGTTCCATAAAGCTTCTCTGAGTGCTTCCTGAAATATGTGGTTACTGTAGATACATTTGTTATTCTTTCAAACCATCTCTATTATAATCCAAAAAGAGCTAGATTCTAGAGCTTAAAAAGTGAAGTCTAAGGAACCTCAAAGCATTTGAAAACTACTGTTTTCTGGAGATTCCAATAACTTCTGGAGCTAGACTAAAATTGGAATATTTCTAACCTTCTAGCTGGATTTGAAAATTCATGTCTTTATTTCAAATCTCAATGTGCTGTATACATTTTATTTTATTATGGTTTCATATAAGTTAGGATATTCAACTAATACTATGTGTCCCTTTCCAGCAATATTTTTCCTTAGGTACACTGGTTTCCTAAAGGCCTCGGTTTTTCTTTAGTATCAAAGAACACAGTTTACATAGTGATACTAATTTGATTTGGAACCATGTAATACAATGAAAAGCTGGTTTTCATGGCTTCCATTATAAAATTGTGCCTGATGTTTACTGATGAGACTATTTGATTTGTCTCAAATGCTCATAACCCTGACATTTGCAGCCAGGCTTTATTTTGGAATTTAAGATGTTTTCTCTGATATTGAAACTCCTGGCATATATCCTAGAACAGAATTAAAATTAGTATACACAAAACTCACTGTCATTTAGTATTAATTGAATATCCTGATTTTCCATTAATCATGATCGGTGGGTGATAATTTCTCACTAGTTTTCCTCAGGATCAACAGATTCAGGGGCAGACGATAGGAGCGAAATGATACAGCAGGTTGTGTTGGGCTCAATCTAGCTCAGTAAAGCTAGGAAGGAGTTTAATGTAAGATAATGTTTTTTGACAGTTTCATGTAATTATGAGGCAACTTGCACACTGGTATATAAATTAATGCACATGACTTATTTGAACAAAACGTCCACTGCAATGTGGTTTTATTTATTTATTTTAAAAATAGGTTTTAGGTAATTTTCCAATTTGCTCTTTTATATATTTTTTAAATTAAAAACCTCTCAGAATTATATTTTATTTATTTTTGGAGACTCAAATACCAAGTTCCATTTACTTTCAATAATGAAAGCAACACAACAAAAAGGAATTAATCCACTAATTTTTAAATCTAACACAACCTTAACCACAAAACTATCCTTAATAAATAAAAACATATTACTAGTAACCAAGTAAGACTATTCTTGAGACTCTCTGGGGTTTGTCTGTGCAATGTGGCTTTAGGTTTATATAAACAGAGCACTGTTTTGGAGAATACCAGTGTTGGATCATGAGGTAAGCGTCAAGTTACATGATAACATATGTGTTTCTTATGACAGTGGATATCACAACTGTCCAAAGGACTACTCACATGACAGTTTCTCATGTGGGAAAATGTTCAGTTTAGTCACCGTATATTAAGATCCAAACCTGCAAAAAGTACTTCTCCACAGCGGATAGGCTTCCGTGGTCTTGTCCTTGGTCCTTGCATCAGTGGCCGTTCTTGGGGCAATAGGAGATAGTTTTTAGCCTCATCTACCAAGTCTCTGTGGAGAAAATTCTGCCTTTATTCCAAATGTCTAAATAACATTGTTAGTCAAATTCCAGTATAGTTTTGGAATATGTAAGTTGGCAAAGGGGAGCAAGCATAAATCAAACCAAATCACGAATGCCAGCTCACATTAAAAGGGTCACAAATGTGACAGCAATGATGCCAGGCACACTCAGATTGATTGGTATTTCCATCGTGACTTCATATCTTAGTGCAAAAGCAGTGTAAAACTCAACATGCTTGGGGCCAATAATAACTTATGGGAAACTAAAGATTACAACTCACTTGCCATCCTACAAAGTTATCGCTTTCTCATAAATTTTATTAGATTCTGCAGGATACTGGCAAAGTAACACATCAGCCATGGCACTAAATGTTTGCTAGATTAATTAAGGTAATAAAACTAGGTCAAAAATTGGATTGCTAAAAAGAAACACGGTACCATCATTTAATATTGATTTGCTATCTGGTACTGTCTGCATGGTTTACTCTCAACAAGTCTACTGAGGATGAACACATGTTTTTTTCTACTATTAAGGTATTTTATGAGAAGAACCTAGTAACTGTTCTTGTTAAAAACAGTATACAAGTGCCCACTACTTCTGTATGTCCTGTTTTCACTCGTCCGTTGCATGATGCAGGCCTAACTAGTGCATACCCATCTGTCACTCTGTCCTCTCAACTCTAAAAGTGTTTCCTAACTTATACTGTATTTTCATTTCTCTAGTTATTTTATGTTAAATTTTTTCCTGCTGGACTAGTCCCCATGCATGACTCCATAATGCACTTCCAATATATGGCTTTGCTGGGCCCCTTTTGAGTTTATCTTAAAAACAAAAGCAAACAACACCCCCCCCAAAATCCCCCCAAGCCGATGACAAAGCTTTTTCTAGCTTCTCCAACCTTAAAAACAAAGGCTGAGATCTCCCAATAGCTGGGGTTTTTTTGGTCTCTTTTTTTTCTTTATTGTTGAAAGTATTACAGATGTCCCCCTTTTCCCCCCACTGATTCCCTCCACCTGCCCCCCCCCCCAGGTCTTCTCCACACTATTGTCTGTGTCCATAGGTTTTTAATTAAATTGTTCAGGGGTTCCTAGAAAGAGTACTATAGAGTTGATACTCAGCAAGCCAACCCACAATTAAAATAACAGCACTTACAGCCACGTGCTGTAAGGCACTAGCTTGTAATCCCCACCACAGCCTATGAAATAGGTACTATTACTACCCCAACTTTATAGATGAAGAAACCATAGCAGAAAGAGGTTAAAGTAACTTGCCTAAGGTCACAGAGCTCGTAAATGGTGAGGTCAGGATATCAGGAAGGGGCTTCTTTAACAAGTGACTTCGTAAGTACCTTTACTTTCTGCATCAGAATCAGTACAATCTGGTTTCTGTTTTAATGCAGGAGGAGCACCTATGCACTGTTTCTTCAGATTTTGGCATCCATAACTCCTACGGTTTTCCTGCTGGTACTGTAAGTATCTGGGGGGAAAACTGCCACTTGTCTGTTTTTTTAAATTTAAAGGACAAACATCTAAAGCTCCCTCTAACATCTGTTAAAGGGACAAACTTCAGATTACAGAAGAAATGCATCTACATGTCCTTCCTCTTTTCTAGGGATTCCTAATTTTAGAATTTTCTTCAGTGTAGGTTAAAGAGTTCTGACTTGCTCTCTCATTTTTATATCTGGACGATGCTAGGAGAAAATGATTAAAAACACCGTATGGTTTCTGATTTGAACTCAAATTGTAAAATCTGTCAAACTGGGGAAAGTAATTTATTAAATATTGAATACATTACAGAGATAGCCCAATAAAGTGGATGTTTTGTTTGCTTTGTAAAAGCATTTAGCATTTCTTTCAATCAAAGAGTTTCTATGAAACTGGTGTAAATCCTTCCAAAGCTAATTTATAAGTGTGGTAGACCTTTAACTCCATCCACAGTCTCAGAAAGCAAGGCCGGTCCTATTCCCTAATTGGGTATATATGATGGAATGAAAAAGTGCTCTGGACACACTTTTTGACAGATTCAATAGCATTATCTATCTCAAGGAAAAACATCTTAGCGGAGAATTGCCTCTTCTTCAAGCATTAACATCTTAGAGGTCAACCTCTTGACTGGCACTTCTACACAATAAGCACTGCACACTACAGACTAGTGGGATGGAATACCGGAGTTCAATCTCCTATCTTTCATCTCCCCCTCTTGACCCTGGCCCAGAAGAAAAATCTGTTGAATACTGCCCTGCTTTCAGCACTAAGAAACACAATATTTAGGAAGCAACACAAATAAGGAAATTAGGAAAAAACAGGAATGCTTGGTTGCTGATTTTTCCCACCCAGGGCCCTTCATACCTGCATTCTTCATCACTCTTGATGAGGGGATCAGAGCCCACGGTACCCACCAGGAACTTGGGACTGAGCAAAGGCAGACGGACATGCTGCAGCACCTGTGACATAATAAACATGCTTAAAGGCTCGAGCGCCCATCTGCCAGGTTTTTATGAGAACAGGTGCTCCCCTATTGTATTTTGATTGTTTTGGGATCTAATTGAATTAATCTATTAATAGATCTAACTAATATATAATGAAGAGGAAGGGAAGGCATAAATACTAAAACTAAATTAAATTTACTCTAACCACCAATTCAGTAATTAGAATAATCAGAAAACAAAGCACACTAATCACTTTAGAAAGCCGCTTTAAGCTTTCAGCAATATATAATAAGCTCTTCTATAACTAGCTTATATAACTGGACTCTAATTAAAAATCCAGAATAGCCTATAAAACTGCTAAACACTATAGTCGTAACAAGAACATCAAACATTTCACTTAGTGACCACTTATGCCCCACATCATCACTTTAGTCTTCAAAATGTCGGGGGATTTCTAAGCCATAGGGAAGGGAAGCATGGCAGTCGCCATCCTTGCTTTCTTTTGTTCATTTTGTACCATTTAGGTTCAGACAAGTGTGATAGCCCAAACCTAGAGCTCATACAAAATAGAGAGGAAGCAAGGGAGCAAAAAGGTCATAACGGTAAACACTTATCTTCTTGATTATTTGGAAACAGAAGGTCTTTTTTACAGTCTAATATAAGGGACAGTGATACCTGTTTTTTGTGTGTTTTTTTTGCAAGTCAAATACATATTATCTCATCCAATACAAAGCATCCAGTTACTTAGAGAAGCATTTCTGTTATACCTGGGGTAACTGAGGACGTCTCTCTTGGATACTGTATTTGACCCAGGCCATCACTGCATTGAACACCTGTTCTTCACTGCGAACGTTTAGCTCATCACTAGATATTATGTCAATGAGCTGATTGGCTGGAAGCAACATGAACTCTTCACTTTCCATCACCTGTTCAAAGTGAGGTAAGAATAAAAGAAAAAACACCTGTGATCATACTTAATTTATTGTCTCAATATTTTTCTTAAGGGTTATAAAGCACAGCTCTCTTCCACAATAGAGCTGAAGTTCAAAACAGCACCAGAGGAGCAGAAAAGTTTAAAAAGAAACAGATGGGCAGAGCTATTTTTAGGACAATGAAACTGTGGTGTACAGTACTACAACGGTGGATACATGTCATTACACATTTGACAACCCATGTAGGTTCAGCAGTTGTGACACATGTACCCCTCTGGTGAGGGATGTTGACAGAGAGAGAGAGAGAAAGAGAGAGAGAGTGTGTGTGTGTGTGTGTGTGTGTGTGTGTGTGTGTACGGGGTATATGGGAACTCTACTTTCTGTTCAATTTTGCTGGAACCTAAAACTGCTCTAAAAAATAATGTTTATTAATTTAAAAAAGGAAACAGAGGAGAGTCCAGGGGACACAAAACTTAGGAAAAATAATAATTTATGATTCAAATAATTTAGGACAAATGACATCCTTCTTTCTCCTAAAATGAAGCATCAAAATAAAGTTTATATTCAAAGTAAACTACAGCAAACTACAACTCCAGAAACACAAGAGGCATATAAAAAATTCAGGAACAGCTTCCAGAGGAAGATCCGTACTGACAGAACAGTGTCTATGGCAGAAACACCAAGGGGCCAATTAAAAAAAAGAGTAAGGGCGTGAGCAATTTTATAAACAAGAATGAATATAATGAGGAGTCAGACCCAGGAAAACCTCTGAGGACCAAAGCTTCCTCCCTCCTTCCTTCCTTCCTTCCTTCCTTCCTTCCTTCCTTCCTTCCTTCCTTCCTTCCTTCCTTCCTTCCTCCCTCCCTCCCTCCCTCCCTCCCTCCCTCCTTCCCTCCCTCCTTCCCTCCCTCCTTCCCTCCCTCCTTCCTTCCCTCTATCTATCTATCTATCTATCTATCTATCTATCTATCTATCTATCTATCTATCTATCTATCTATCATCATCTATCTATCTATCTATCTATCTATCTATCTATCTATCTATCTATCTATCTATCATCTATCTATCATCTATCTATCTATCTATCTATCATCTATCTATCTATCTATCTATCTATCTATCTATCTATCATCTATCCATCTATCTATCATCTATCTATCTATCATCTCACTAATACATGTGTATGTGTATAAAAATATATATATACTACAAACACACCAATAATTTACCTTTACCTGGGGCTAGGGGACTGTCAGAATGGAGAGGAAATGACAACAAGGATATAACTTTGTACAGCGTGCCAGCCACAAATCCCAAGAGCTTGCAGATCTTGCGATGACTATGCAGAGTACAAGGGACAGGGGGCATGGCTATGCTCCATGTGGTTTGTTCATTCACACAGAATATGCACTACGTGTGATGTCCATGAGTGCAGAAGGATCTGGTGAAGAGCTCAATCCCTACTGCGTGACCTTTGATGCAGGTGACGTATTCTCTTGGGACAAGGTGATTTTCATGCTCCTCAAAAAGTCAGAATATCTACCAGGATATGAGATAAGCCATAGCAATTTGAATATTTGATTGAGAATGTTTTTCCCAAGTACATTAGGAAAAAATGTGCACATCAAAATAAAACAGTTGAGGGCCATACGGTCAGCTATACTTATAATAGAAAATACTAGTAAGCATGGCAAAGTTTAATTTGTATGGCAAAGTTTTCAAATCATCTGAGTAGGAGATCCTCTGGGATTCAGGAAATTAAACAGGTAACCTTTAAATTTTAGCTAAGTTGCTTAGCCAAGTAGCTTAGTAGTTAGAATGACTGCATTGTACTCTCTATGGCAGGGTTGTCAGATTTAACAAATAAAAATACAGGACATACTTACACTTAAAATTATTTGTTGTTTATCTAAAATTTAAATTTAACTGGACTCCTTGTATTTTATCTGGCAACCCTGTGTTGGGGGCTAGAAAGTCCAGAGCCAAATTTGGGGCCTTGCTCCAAATTAAGTGTGCTGGCTTTCACAGCATGTCATACATAAGCCATGGCTGCATCCCACTGTCCTCTTTTCACTCTGATTTCTTAAGTACAAGTAAGGTACCGTATATCTTTGTGGAGTGCATTAATATTCTTTGTGGATCTTGTCAGAGCATAAATTTTTCCCTCAACTTAGTGATTGTAAACCAAATGTTATGTAAGTATCAATGATCACCAAGTTTAAAGTTTCTAAGTGAACCACTATGATATTAACTACAATATTAACAATGATATCACTAACTAGAAACATTAGGTGGCAAGAAAACATGAAAACTGTGTGAGAAAATATTTGTTTGGCACTCAGGACAAAGAGTAAGATTAATACTTTGGATAAAGTATGGTTAAAATGTCACTTCTCTTTTTCCACCATGAAAGATATTAATGGTCTACCATTAGAGCAAATCTAGAACTGACGTCTATCCTTGAACCAGACAACCAGGTTAAGAAAATAATACCTTAAAATATCTGCTTTTTCAAATAAGAGTTTACAGGAGATCTGCATTTTAAGTCCCACACTATTTTGGGAATTTCTTTCATACATACAGGTTTTTTCTTGTCTTCTGTTGCTTCTTTAGTCAGTTTTCGTAAGTATATATATTTCCTCCTTCATAAAATAATCCTACACTCTGGCTCTTTTCTTCTCTCTCCCCACTAGGTGATTTCATTGGCACTGATTTTTTAACCTTGTTTATGGTGCTTTTGTTATTAAAAAGTTTAAAATTTTTATGCAATCAAATTTATCAATCTTTTCTTTTATGGCTTCTGGATTATATCCTGCCTAAAAAGGATTAAGCCATAGTTTAATTACTGTGACTTAATTACTATGTTGATGACTCCTAAATTTTAATCCCAGTCTATTAACGGTCTATTAACTCCAGTGCGATCTGGCTCTGTTCTTTATGTAAAATCATTATGTAACATCCTCCCTTTTATTCTGGATCTCACTAGGTTTCTTTCCATTCCTCAAACTAGTTTTGCTTCTTCATGTCTCAGAATTTTGCATGAGCTGCTCTAGAACCAAAGTTAAATCTCTCTGTAACACACTGTTAAATCATCCAGGGTTTCTTCTTTGTAGCACCCACTGCTGTAATTAATTATTTGTGTAATTGTGCATTCAATGGCTATCTTCCCTGCTGGATTATAAATGCCAGGAAAACAGACTCTAGGGGTCTTGTTCACTACTGCAGCCTTCGTTCCTAAGCCCAGTGGCTGAAACATAGTAGCTTTACAAATATTTATTAAATGAATGAATAAGTGAAAAATAACAGGTTTAATGAAACATTCTTCTGATATTACCTTATTTCATTTTTTCTGATTACTCAGCAAATAACCTCTGACCTACAACTTATTCTGCTGAGTAATCCATATAATCAGGAAGGACATGCTTTGTGTAAATGACTGATACCAGGTATCCCATCAGACACACATCTCCTTGTGAATTAATAAACTGTATTCTGGCTTATAAATTACCCTTTCATGAATATGACAATGACTAGGGACAATCAAGCCCTAAACTTTAACTTCTACTGATAAACACAAAATTAGCCTCTAAAATAAAAACCAGGCTTAGAATTTACAACAACTTACTTCTTTAATATTATGAATTAGAATCAGCGGTGAATCCAACCAGGTACGTATGTGTTAATTAGCAGAGTGTGCATCTATACACTCTCCTGACAGAAGCATTATGAATACATTCAGACCACTAAGTACAACTCACCTCTTGAAAGTTATGTTGAGTGAACTTGTCTGCTATCCTTAGCAACTCACGACATGAATGTGTGTCAGCAAAAGCCCGAATACCGAGGCAGTTAGAAGGATCTAATTGTCTTTTTAAGAATTCACAGCAGGCTTCCTGTATTTCTGCCAGCTGGAGGAGGCAAGCAGCTGGCAGAAGGGTCTGAACATTGCCCTCTTCCACGGTTATCTGGGAGGTATATGCAAAGTCAATCAGCAGTTCCATAGCCCTCTCATCTATATCTCGGATCACTACTTCTGTCTGACGGCTCTCTGCCAATTCTCCTGTAAACATAGCTCGAAAGTAGGGACTACAGGCTGACAAAATGACTCGGTGGGCATATATCTTCTTAGCGCCCACAACTAGCACCACATCACACAGCTCCCGGTGCTTTCTTAGGAGGTTAATCACTTCCAAGGTTTGCCGAGGGTGCTTGTCTGAGATATAGGGCATGCGGGCAGGTTGGGGAACCCCTTCTGGCAGTTTGTTGGGGTCTCCAAGGGTGCAGCGGCTTGTTACATCCATTCCAGTCTCTCCTGGTCGAATGTTGGTACACCTACAGGAATGGTGGGGGAGAGGGAAGAGAAGATGGCAATATTATTAGAAGCTCACTCCTGCCATTAAAGTATTCCTAAGTCAAGAGATAGGGAAATCTGCAGGTAACCAAAATACAGGACTAAATGCCCAAAGAGCACCCTCTCTAAGAACTCTAGAACTCATAGACTTCCTAAAAGTCTCCTGGGAATGAAGAGTATTAATTCCAAGTCAGAGCACTTTCACTATGCACTCTTATAAAGTAAAGGACAATTCTTTTTTCATCTCAGAAGTAGTCAGGCTAGACTGTTAGGGCCATATTTTACATTGCCTACACTACATTAATAAAAAATTATGAAAAACATTTCTAAATTACGATCTATGGACTTTAATTCCTTAATCTGGTTTAACCAAAATCTTGGTATTTGTCATTTTTATTTTATTATTATTTTTTATATATCTTTATTGATTTCAGAGAGAGGGCAGCAGAGGGAGAGAGAGATAGAAACACCAATGATGAGAGAGTCATTGGGGATGGAGCCTGCAACCTGGGCATGTGCCCTGACTGGGAATCGAACCCGGATTGCCTGGGTCCTAGGTCGACGCTCAACCGCTGAGCCACGCCCAGCCGGATGGTATTTGTCATTTTTATAAAACACATAAATGTTTATTTCTCATTACCAATGGGTGACATTTTAAATTGCTCTAAGGTTCAGCACAAAAATCTATAAAATATAGCCAATGTTGCAAGAAAAGATCCGAAGGAAAATAGGCCAGGGTCCAAAAATTAGTTTTATATATAGTACTATATTTCTTTTATCCAAAGATGCCTAGTTTTCAGTTTATACAGGAGGACAAATGATGAAGCAGGGCCCTTGAAGAGCAGGGGTGCACAGAACGAAGCCGGGGCATGGATCAGACATCGGCGATCAGATGAGGGGTGGGAGGACGAGAACCTGGGAACAGATGCATTTATTTGGGGTAAGGAGGCGTCAGCCTAGGAAGTTCACACCTAATGGCCTCTTTTCCTTTCTGTGAGGCTGGGAGTTGGGGATGGCAGCTTGTCACAGGATCAAGGGAGAACAGGTAATGCTGTGAACGAGCTGCTGGGGGATAAGCATCACTAGGACTCAGAAATACTGTTGGGTAATGCTGTTGGCCCAAGTGATAGTAAAGACTCAACCTAGCTGCATGAATTCCCCGTGGCTGGTTTTATCCCAAATCAGAGAATATAAATGCCCGCACTAATTTAGAGCTGGGAAGTGCCACAGACAACATAGGAGTTGAGTGATGGCTAGAAAATGGTTGAAACTGTGAAAATGGAAGGGGGGACATGTTGATTTTGACAACGGACAGATGGAGTGCGCATTCAAGAGATTATGGTCAGAGAACAAGTTATTAGGGTTGATAATCTCAGAGAGGATTTTCTGAGTGACAGTAAAAATGAACTGTTCAAGTGAGTGAAGGTGAAAGTCACAAGAATTTAGGAAGTCAGGGAAACACAGGCAAGGTAAATGGATGGGTCGTCCCCATAAACAGTGGTACCTCCTAACTGACAGTGGGGAGAATAATAAAATAACATGCACACAAGAGACAGGACACAAGGGACAACGCGAACATCTCAAGTACTCTTCATGTTTACCAAAGGGAGCCACAACTCTGCCAGCTCCCCAAGAAAATAAAACTTCTATCCACCCAAAATGCATGAGTCAACTTCAAATTTCAGGGGGGGGGGGGAGAGAGAGAGAAACATCAATGTGATCATTAGGTTCCAGGGATATAAGGACACAAAAGACACATGGGACTCAAAGAGTTCACACTTCTGTAGGGCGAATGAATATGTACCTAAATAATCTCAATATGAAGACTTCTCATGCAAAGCTCTTCCAATAGCAACTAATATAAACTCAACTTTACTCTCCAGAGACTGCCTTCTGGAAGAAGGAAATACCCTTTGGAAGTGTGATCATGACTTAATGTAGGCCTCAGGTAAAAGTAAAACCAGAGAGCAATGCATAGGCTGGGCTTTGGCTAAGTGATGGTGATGAAGAAAGAGCTGTAACTTAATGGCACCAGAATTCTCCAAAATGATTTTGAGTAACTGGCAGTATTATATAATAGAGCAGAAAAAAGAGTGTGAGTAATTAAATGAATATTTTTATAGAAATTACTGATGAAAGCATTCCCACACTGTGCCTTCTCTTTTTAAAGAATAATAAGCTCTTATTTTAGCAATTACATAAGATATAACATTTATGGCAGCTGAGCATGAGAAGCAATCAGTGTTTTTTGCAGCCACGTTAAAAGATGAAGTGAAGAAGTATTAATATATGTGTTGTTAATTTCATGTACTTTTAGTCAAATATTGCTATTATAGAGTAAGATATAAGTAAGATAATGACATCTGTTGCAGCCATAACATCTTTTCATTTGGGAATTAATAAATGCATTTGCAAGCATTTATTAATTCCCAATATCCTGGTCAGACACATTAGGGAAGTAAATGGGCACAGCAAGGTGAACAGCTCAAGGTCAATTAAAAAATCAGCAACAGATTTGGAAAAAGATATATTCTGGTTCTTGCTCCCAGTTTTAAGTTATAAGCCATACCCCCATCATGAAAAGTTTCTTTCTTAAAAAGATCTGTCACAGTTGTTTATCTTTGATGTTAAATAACAAATGATTAAATATAGTTCAATTAATGTAAAATGAGTTTAAAAAGTGAAGAAATTAAACTGAGCTGATTTTGTTTCAACAAGGACTCTAGTCCTATTTGTTAGTGCAGATTGAGAAAAAGCATTACTAAATTTTAGGGTTGGCAGGACCTATGATTGTCTGTATTTTCCCACACACTATTCTGCTTTTCTATGGACTGAGTTATTATGTCCAATACCTTTTTTACTCCTCAATCTTCCCTGCAATGCAGCTATTTTAATTAACAGAACTACTGTATTACTGAACACCAGTGAAATAACTAAAACCATAATTAGACATTCAGTACAGTGTATTATAACAAATCATTATACTTGTATGGCAACAGAACCCTCTACATTCTACAGAGAATTGAAGACTATAATAAACCCATATATCATAGTACACTTCATGATTATCACAAAAAATTACCACACAAAAAGGAAAATTTAAATGTTAGCAACACAAAATTCACAGCACTCTTTAGAAATTTAAGTTCTATATATTATTCTATTAAAAAAGTTACTAATTCCTGATAATTACTTTTGATTTATTTTTGGACAAGAATAGTTAGTTCCAAGCAGAATTTGGTAAGATTTATAAACTTTAAAAAAAAAAAATTTAAATGAAGCCCTGGATTACATGTGCTGGATTTCAATCAGTGACACCGAAGGTTTTCTTCCTAAATGCCTACCTGCGCATTGGCTTTCCTTCCATGCACCATGAAAAGTACCCTTCACCACACTCTAAAGCCGAACCTAAGACAACAGAAAAGGAGTAACTTAATAAAAACTATTTCTGATCTTCCCAGCAACCACCTCTGTATAATCGTTTCATTCAGTGATAAACAATTTCATGTCCTGTTATGACACAGGTCTTTTGCAGATGCACAATCATAACTTTTACCTAGTACCTTTCAGATGACTATCTTTACTCTGAACACTAAGATGGTTATAAGCGAAGGTGAGGGAAAGGGCCCTAAATAGTCCTGATCACTAGGTTAGTGTCTCTCTTCAAAAAGTGCTTGGAGACATTTAACTTTGACCTCACCATCAAGTACACCTACAGAGCATTCGCCAGATACCCACAGCAGTATTATCATGACAGATCGAATAGGGAAAGGGCTGCTTTAACAACGGATCTGAAAGCAATGAACTTGTCCAGAAGTGACAGAAGCAGGGGAGGCATTTCGCCTTTATAAACAACTCCGCTTCCGACAGCCGGGCAGCCTGAACAGTACAGAGAAACTCAGACTCCAGATTAACATTCTCTTTACCAGCCCTTCCCTGTCCCCGAAACAATGTCCACCACCCACTAGGCAAGATCTCGCTAAGTCCCCAGGGTTAAATGGGACGCTTCTTCCGACTTCCAGCCCCAGTCTGGGGAAGCTGTTCAGGGAAGCCCAAAGCACCCCCGGCAGGGAAGCCCAGCGCCTCCCGGGCTCAGGGGTGTGGCTGTCAGCCGGCTGACCGCAGGCCGCGCCCCAAAAGCCCCTTCTCGGCGCCGACTGACAGGCGGCGGGCGGAGCACGGCCCTTACCCCACCCGGCGACTCCGCAACTTGGGAGCACAGATTTGCAAAGCGAACCCGGGGCGCTCTCCACTATCGCTGCTCTAAGGCGGCTAACTTACCGGCTCGGACACTTTGCTTTTCCTTTGCCGCAGCTTCTCCTGCCTCCTCCGCCTGTCGCCTCCCCTCTGCCTCTTCCTCTGCAGCCGCTAGAGCCAGCAGGATACCGCTCCTCGAGCTACTTCCTCCCGGTCCCTCGCCCGGTGCAGCAACAGGAAGTGGTTCTCATCTTCAATCGTTCCCCCCGGAACCCACTTATTCCGCCAAGAGGTTCCGGCGCGGCTCAGGAAGTAGCCGCTTTCTTTGATGGGGATTCAGGTAACCTCAAGCCGTGCCTGTCTTCGCATCCAGTTCCTTGTGTCCCGAGAGTGACTCTTTTGCGAGTTCACCCCTTTACTGGCAGTATTTGAATACCGAAGCCGCCTCATCTCTTCCTGCAGCTGAAGGCAGGAGCAGTAACGGAAAGCTAGGAATTTTGATTTATTTGTAGTAGGCGAGTCTCCTATTGGCACAGCTTTGTCCCTCATGTGGATTGAATGATTGATGGACGCATGCATACATGGGGTCGACATATATCTTTTAGGCCCATACTATGTGCAAACTGCTGAGGATACACAGCCAAATAAGTAGACCAGACGGTCTGGATTTCCCACCCTTGAGCTTTCAAGACACCAGAGTTTTATCCAGGATTCTAAGGCTATGTGTCAGCTTGCCCTTTCAGTTAGTATTAACCACCAGCCATTTAACTGAACACTTCTGTGACCTTACTTTAGTCTTAGGGGTGAGGGTGGGGCGATCTTTTCAATTTGTCCTTTGCCAGAGTTTCCCACAGCACATTGCCACGTGATATTGGCAAGTCTGCCAGGCCAAGGACAGGTGCTAGTTGGGAAAGAGTGGGGCCTTGACATATGGGATGGAGACATCTGGCTGAGTACACAGAGGACTGAATTCTGAGGATGTTGGAACAAAGGAGACAGAAAACAAAGTTAAATAAGGGAGACTTAATTCGGAAGCACTCTCCTGGGATACAGGATTTAATGACGGGGCAAGAAGTTCAGGAGAAGGTGCAAATATGCCGCCAGAATGGCTTTATAAGCATGGAGAGTGATGGCTCATACTAAATGTGGTCAAGATGCCAGGATTGCCATGTAAGACAGTGGAACAAAGGATTAAGAAGTTCAAAAAAAGCGAGCAAGCTAGAGTGGATATACAATGTAAGCCTGGAAAACCCACAAAGCAGTTATATTCCTTGGGAGGGACCAGAGGATACATTCTTTCTGCCCCATTCCCCAGCCCCAGCCCCTTTTTAAAAGTCGTCTGTTTTGGATCTTAAATAACTGGATCAAGAGGGAGATTGTTTCCAAGTTCCTTCCACTCCTGCCATAGTTGGCACTTGTGAGGTCTTAGGAAACGCTACTTGCCGGTGGCAGTGACCATAATCATAGGTGAAAGATCTCCAGTGGGCTAGAAAATTAAGCTGTCCGTTATAATTACAATCTTTCGTCGTTTTTACATTGCATCTTCGTATTTCTGGAAAATGCCTCCATTTAAAGGCCAAAGACAAGCTACCAATGTGCATACCTTATTTTTAAACTGTAAAATAAATATACACTTTATTACAGAAAACTTACAAAATAAAAAACCCGCACACCACCTTCCGACCCACAGAGACGTTAATCACGAAGATTTTAATCACTCCTCTCCGCCTTCCCGCTCATCCTTGCACCCAGCGATTTTGAGCTGCGCGCGCAAAGCTCAGCGCGGCTCTGGGGGCGGGGCTCGCGCGCTCCGCGTGCGTCGTCGCCATGGTAACGGCGGAAGCGCCGGGTCCCGGGAGCTGTGAGTGCGGGTCCCCGACCCGGGGGCCCCGGCGGGCGGGAGGGGAAGGGGAACCTCCCAGCCGCCCCGCTCGGGCGGGGGGTTGACCGGGAGGGGGTTCGTCTCTTCCCGGAGTTCTGCGTAGCGAGTCCCGCCTCGGCGGCAGCCTCGGGGATCCCGGGAGGTCCCTGCGGGGTTCAGGGCGAGAGGCGAACTCTGGTGCCCCCTCCTCGGGACCTTTTGGGTCATGCGGCCGGGCTGCCGCACTCTGTGCCCTCTTCTCAGGTCTTCTCTTTAACTCTGGAGACCCAGAGCCGCCCTTGGGGACCTTCTCCCAGAGCTGAGACTTAAGATCCTCCAGGGACTACATTTTTAAAAATGCAATTGGCTTCAAAGGCCGTGAAGATCTGTTCCTCGCCTGCAACCTCGTGCTGCCGCGACTGCCTTCTTGCCCTTTGTTTAGGCTTCTCCCGGCGCCGGGTTGTCCTTTCCGCCTCCTTTTAAGACTCCTCTTCAACACCGAAGTGTCTCCTCTCCTGGAGAGTCTTTCCCAGACCCCCCAACTCGGAGCCTGCTTTAGACGTCCATTCTCCTCTCTCCGAGCGCCCTTTGCTTTTCCCCATCACATCCCGTAGCTCTCCTCTTTGCGGACTTACTGTGTCCTTCCCACTAGCCTCTAAAGGCCAAGGGGCAGGGACCATGACCTATGTGATTTTCTATTGTTAGTGCCTTAGCAGCCTCAAAAGAATTCACACTTTGGAAGTAGGTTTACAGTTGTCCGTATGGAAATACAATACTAAATAATAATACAAGACTAAAAAAAAGAATTCACACTTTATAGTTCAAAGGAAAAGTTGATAGGCTGTTTTCCCACACTAGTTCAGTAAGGCAGAGCAGGTGCTAGTCTCATTTCGCAGGTGAGGAGAGTGAATTCAGCAAAGTCGCCCGATTAATAAATATCAGAATCAGAACTAAAGCATGGGCCCTCTGACTCGCGTAGGCCCTGCTGCCTTCATAGCCCAGTCCTCCCGTGCCCCTCACTCATATTCTCTGTGAACTTTTGGTGGTGGCTTTGTAATTCTGATTGATGTTACAGTTATGGACAAAGAAAATGTCATTTATTTTTGTCTATGACAGATCTCATTTCTTCCACGAGCACTCGATTATTGATTGTTAGGAAAAAATAATGGAAATGTTCAATCAGCTTTAAAGTTTATCCAATGCTTAGTTTCTCTTATACACAAATATTTAGGTTCTCAGGTAACTTCTCCTCTGATTCTCTTCTTGAGATGGTGTCCTGTAGCTCTCCAAGTGTGGTCTGAGGGAGTCCCTGGGGATCCCTAACACATTTTCATGGACTCTACCAGTCAAACTTTCTTCATACTCTTAGACGAAGAGTGCCTTTGCCCTAACTGTCTCGCATGTTACAGTGGTTTCCCAGAGGCCACCTGATGTGATATCACAACGTCACGTGTCATCACAGTGAACGCAGAAGCAGATAGGAGAACCCGTCTGCCTGCTAATAGGCCAGACCTACTACATAAATAAATACCGATTCGTTTGAGTAGATTCCTATTATTCTCTTTTTTTGTCTCAGGTATTTTTGGAGTTCATGGAGCCAGAAGGACCCCCGGACTCAGAGGGTTCAGAAAAATCAGAACTTTTCTCACATCAAGAAGAAGAAGTTGAAGAAGAGGAGGAGGAGGAGGGAGAGGAAGAGGAGGAGGAGGAAGAGGAGGAGGAGGAAGAGGAGGAGGAGGAGCAGAAGGGGGCAACAGGCCCTCTTAACCCCCTCCTGCAGCCTGCCCTCACGGGGGACGTCGAAGGCTTACAGGCGATGTTCGAGGACCCGGACAACCCTCATTACGACCAGGCCATGCGGCTCCTGTTGGAAGAAGACATCGTGGGGAGAAATTTGCTGTACGCGGCTTGCATGGCTGGGCAGAGTGATGTCATTAGAGCTTTGGCAAAATACGGCGTGAATCTGAACGACAACACTGCCAGAGGTATTTTGTCTTTTCTCTCTCGGTGTTACTTATGACTACCTAAAGGTGCATAAACAGGATGCGCCTGCTTTGTATTTTGCATATATAATGTACGTACACGTGTATAAGAATGTACGTGTGTATATATGTTTATATGGTATAGCATAGTAGTTAAGAAAACAGACTCCGCTATTTGCTGTCTGGCTTGGGCAAGTTACCTTTTGGGCCTTCATCTGCAAAACGGGGCTAATAATTGTATTTTCCTCATAAGGTGTAACAATCCAGTAAGATAATTAGAAATCTCTCATCGTCCTTGGCACATAGTAAGTTGGTAAACAGTAAATGCTCAGTAGTATCGTTGCAGTGACAAACCTTGAAGAGTGCAGCCTGGGGGACCTGACCGTCTTCATGCCGTTTGCCAGGTTATACGCTCTTACACTGTGCTGCAGCCTGGGGTCGGCTGGAAACTTTGAAAGTGCTGGTGGAACTGGATGTTGATATAGAAGCTCTGAACTTCCGGCAAGAGAGAGCTCGCGATGTGGCCGCTCGGTATGCCCAGACCGAGTGCATTGAATTCCTGGACTGGGCAGGTAAGGGCCCCCACAATGGGTCAGCAAGCTGACTGACTCACCTGTGGGCTTTTCTGTCTGTATGTTATGCTTCCATCAGAGGTAAAAAACCCCACATGCTGCTTTGAGTTTTACTAGTATTTTGCATATGTCATTTCCACAGTCTTGGAGAATACTGCTTAGAGATTTGCATGTGTACAAACAGTGGCTGAAAAATTAGTCAATGTGAAGTTCATGGCATTCGTTTTATGTAGTAATTTGCATTCGTGCTTTTAGCAAGCATTTATTAAATGCTCACTGAGCATTGTTGTAGGTACAATTGGTTGTTCCTGCCCTCTGGACATTTATTAGGTGGGGGATGGTAAACTATAGGCATGTCCTACCGTTAAGTAACAATATCAGAAAGACTATGATGAAGGGTTAAAATCAGCAGAGCAGGTCATACATGCTATGAAATGGATGGAGGCCATGAAGTCAGAGCATGTTGGAGTTGAGCTGGGCCTTGAAGAATGGGTGGGATCTGAAAATAAATTGAAGGAAAAGGGTGTGAGCTAACTCTTAGAGCTGGGAGTGAAAGTGGCATGTTGAGGGACAGTGACAAGATTGCCTTACTGGAACGGCAAGTCCTAGTTTGCATAGGTAAGCTGCAGAATAATAAAAGTGTTAAGTACATGGGCTCTTGCCTCAGGTTGCTTGAGTATACATACAGGTTTCTCTACTTGAAACCTATGTCACCTTGGACAAAAAACAACAACAACCCAACCCACTTTTGAAGAATGACCCATAGTACTTAAGAAACACAATCCAGGGACAAATTTTCCTGTTACTTTGCTGAAAAGAAACAGTTTGGGGCTTATGGGTATGGAGTTTTATTGTTTTCCTTTCCCTAATAGCTATCTGTTTTAGTTTGGGTCCTTACATTCTTGGGGAAATTATATCCAATATTTCCTAGTGATGAAGATAAAAGAAGATGCTAGTGCTATATACTGGTATTCTATTTCCAAATCAGTGATGGAATTGTAAGGATTGGAGCTTCAAGTGAATGTAGCTCTGGAGTATCAGAAACAAACTACTCAACATAAAATTGCACATTTGTTTAATTCAGACTTCCAAGTGTACAAACCACTTTCCTTCCTTGTTCCAGTGGTTAGAGTAGGAGGCATCTGGAGAGTTTTAAGGGGTTGAGGACTCCCTACCCCAAAGAGTTCTCCATTCTGATGAAAATTCCACTGTTAGAGATAAATTTCTTTGAGTTTTTGAGATTTGGACACTTTTTAAGTGTTCAAGAGTGCTCCATTAAAAGAAAAATATATCAGCATTCTCTGAGCGGGAATTAGTTGACAGTTCAGAACTCCGGAGGGATGGAGCAAACATCTGTAGAAATGTGGGTAGGGTTGTGCTAAGGAAGCATGGAAGGGAGGAGGAGAATCTGGAATATGGAACCGTAAATAAACTTTTAATAATCCACAATAACCTAAGACGGGTGCTATTGTTTTCTATTACTTGTAAACACTGTAGAGCTTTCTATTTTTGTTTCAAGGAGTTTTTTAAAAATTGTTGACGGTATTACAGATGTCTCCTAATTTTTCTTTAGCCTCTCCTCCTCCCAGCCTTAGATCTGGCATGTATTTCTGGGATTTTTCATATTTTTAATCAAACTTTCTTCCTAGTCTCAGATCAGTCTCCTAGTATTTGTTGGAAGATATGGTAGCCATTTAAAAATTGAGGTGGCTGAGCAACAAAACTCAGAAATTAAAAAAAATTGATATTCAATTCATCATTTATTATACTAAAAATGGGAAAAGTTATATTTTAAAAATTAATCTATTCCTTAATACTTCCATACTATTCTAGCAAAGGGCATCTGAGAAGGGAAATTAAGTCTTCTTGATTTGCTCAGGAAAGTAAGAAAAGTCACAAATAAATCAGAGATTTATTAAAACACTAAAAATTCTCCTCTACGGATAGGTTAATGATCAGTAATGTAATACATTAAAAAGAACGAAATACTTACATCTGAAGTAGTGACAGTGAACAGCCTTTCCCCCAGTACTTTAGCAAGTGCAGATGTCTTTTTAGCTGAATAGAAATAACTTTTCAACCTGGACTTCTTTGGAAAATTTCAGTAAAGAATGTGGCAAAGAAATTAGAAAGGCTCACAGAGAACAATTTTGAACCTTATATGAGTTATCTCAATAGACTTTTTGTGTGGTCTCCATATTGGACTGAACTACACTCGTGTTTATGATGTCCTCGGGCTCCTCCTCTGCTCTTGCTCCTTACTTTTCCGTGCTTGTGTTTCTTAGATGTAGGACGGTGGGTCCTCTGGTTCAGGTACTCAGTCATCATTGATGTCGTGGCCAACAGTTTGTAGAGTAGTTGGTCTATGTCATTGATGGACTGGCTTTCTAGTTCATTATCAACTGTATCTAAAGAGGCTTGTTTCTTTAGCTAGAAGGGGAAAAGCAAATGAAATTATAGGTGTTTTTTTCTTACTGTAGTTCAAATTAAATTTTCTGGATAGCTATACTTAAACACCACACATTACTTATTTATACAGAAGAATGCTCTTTTGCATATGCCCCCGTGAAAGATGATAGTAATCATTATCGCCATCAACAAATATTTAAAAAGTGCTTTTTATGGTCGGAGCATTCTGCTGGGAGAAATTATTTGAACATTAGCAAAATAATTCCCTTTACTAAACAGCCTCAAGGAATAATGCAATAAAATCATAGTCATTTTAAAACAATCTGATTACTGTAAAAGTCAATGAGCTTTTAAGATTTCCTCAAAATATGGTGTCATTGGCAAAGTGGGAAATTTTCTCTTTAATTTCCCAGAAAATTATCAAAACATTAGACATTAGTTTACAGTCCATTTAAAAAATACATGTCAACTTCTATATACTTAACCCTCTTAGATAGATCTGGAAGGAATCTACCAGATATCTTGTTCCATATCCTTCATTTTATGGGTGAGACAGCTGGAAAAGATCTAATGACTTACCTCTCGGCCCAGACAGATAACTTCATTTCCTGTACATTCTACTCATTGTAGCTCACTACTTACTTTTTTTTTTTTGCAATCCTCACCCGAGGTTATTTTTTCCATTGCTTTTTCAGAGAGAGTGGAAGAGAGAGAAATATTGATGTGAGAGAGACACATCAATTGGTTGCCTCTTGCACGAGCCCCGACCAGGACTGAGGATCGAGCTTGCAACGGAGGTACATGCCCCCAGCCAGAACTGAACCTGGGACCCTGCAGCCCGAGGGCCAGCGCTCTAACCACTGAGCCAGACCAGCTAGGGCACTCACTACTTTCTTGATGCATTTTGTAACTTGAAAGGGAGGGATTGGACTAGGTTATTTTAAGGACATTTTAATTTAATACTCATTTGTTGAGCACATACTACGTGCCAGAACTGTGCTAGATGTTGAGGGTGAATGGTGCGGACTAGGGGAGGTTGCAAAGGGGAAAAAGACATGGTACTTTCCTGCAAAGAAGCTGGTAATCTTGTGTTTTAAACTCTGATATCCTATAACTATTACTATTTGCATCACTGACTTACTCTTTTCTTGTGTTTCTTCCACTTCACCCACAGGTAATGCACAGATAAAGCAAGCAGAATTAAAAAGACAGCTTGTCCTAAAATATACACGAGAAGTAAAAAACTCGAAAATATATCCATATTAACAAAATGGCAGCATAGTTTGTTCATAGGGTAAGGTAGACATTGAGGTGGAGAAGGCTTGACTTTCAGATAAGGAATTTCTTCAGGAAATATCTCCCATCCAACCTTGGTCCAGGTAGTTCCATCACAAATGCAGGAACTTTCCTTTAATAAGCAGATGAACAACAGAAGAAAAATTGGGGGTAGTGCTTGAGTGGACATCTTTCTCAATCAGGACAAAAACCCCCAAAACAAAACTATAGCCAAAACTCTAGTCAGAGACAGAGCAGGAATGTCCTGAGTACTAGTTGATATGTGTTCCAGTAAACCCACTGAAGATAGTCTTCCCACTAGGCAAAATATACACTGCTGATCATTGTGACATCATCAGTCATAGTGATTCATGGACAGAGTCAGTGACATCACATTGTAGCTGAAAGGTGTCACTGAGCCAGTCACCTTGGGATACTTTTTCTTGCTTTTTTACCAGAATTATTTGAGCTACTTCAATTTTATGAAAAATGAAGGCTTTGCTAATATCTTGCTAGCTAGTAAATTCAAGCTATAATCATCTTAATGGAATTTCATGGAAACAACTTACCTAGGTCCCTTCCAACCCTTCTCAAGTGTGGCTGTTTTACATCCACTTTAAAAATAATCTGTAGCTATGCCATTTCACTCAACCTACAATCTGCTTCTGCTTTTTCAGTCTGAAATATCCTTCCTTTCAAACAGTTAAGCAAAAAAAGTGCCTTCCCCTTTTAACCTATGCCCCTTTGGTGGCCACGTGGTGCTATTAGGTAGTGGGTAAGTGGTGGGGAATTTGGCACAGCGTGTGAAGAGATGAGGTGGTGAGGGGGCATGGTGTATGGTAAGAAGATGAGACAGAGACCCTGCCTTTAAGGAGCTCACAACCTAGAGGTAGAAGCAGAACACAAGATAATAAAAATTCCAAGGTACCGTGGACTAAAATGTGAGCTAAATCAAATAATAATCACATAACAGTGGCCAGAGCATGAGTTTCACTCGGGGGATTAGGAGGTGCACTTACGTTGGCTTTGAAGAGGAGCTGGGTTTTGGTGGCTGGACAGGGCATCTTAGGTTGAGGAGACGTAAAGAACAGAAGCAAAGAACTTCTGTGTAAACACTCACACAACAAATATTTATTTCTCCCATGTGCTAAATGCTGTTCTAGGAACTCAGAAATCATACACAAGTAGGCACACAACAAAATCCTATTTTCACAAAGTTCCCTTTCTAGCGGGGAGACGTAGAAAACGTATTTAAATCTATATATCTTTGGAGTGTTACGGAGAAAAAGAAAGTGGAGTGGCAAAGGGGTTATGGAGTGACCAGCAAGTGAAGGAGTGTGTGTGTGTGTGAGTGTGAGTGTGTGTGTGTGTGTGTGTGTGTGTGTGTGTGTGTATGACTTTATAGAGGGCAATCAGAAAAGGCCTCTCTGATAAGGTGATGCTTGAGCAGGGACCTGAGGAACTAAAGGAGCGAGTCATGTTGCCATCTGGGGGCAGAGGGAACAGGAAGTAAATAATGGATAGACTCTCTGGATGAATATTAGAAGGAATAAAGCTGGAAAGATAGCTTGTGGCTAGATAGACCCTGGAGGGCCCTGTATTTTCTTCAGCAGCCAATAGGGAGTCGTTTATAGAGTTTTGAGGAGAGGCATGGCGTAGTAAACTTACTGAGTGCTTTACTGTGTCCCAGGCACTGTGCCAGGACATTCGCAGGCAGTATACTGCATTTTGTTTAATCCTTTCGATGACCCCACGAGGACTGAACTATATTTACATCTTATGGATGAGGAAACCGAGGTTAGAGGGGTTAAGGAATTGCTGTGGTCTGAATGTTTGAGTCCCTGGAATTTTGCATGTTGAAATCCTAATGCCCGAATGGTGGTATCAGGAGGTGGAATCTTTGGGAGGTAATTAGGGCATGTGGGTGGACCCTTCATGAATGGGGTTAGCATTCTTTTAAGAGAGTCCTCACAAAGCTCCCTAGCCCCTTTCACCTTGTGAGGACACAGTAAGAAGGCCCTGGCTCTGATGGAAGAGGGCTCTCACCAGACTGCAACCATTTTGCTGCCTTGATCTTGGGCTATCCACCTGCCAGAACTGTGAACAGTAAAGTTCTGTTGCTTATAAGCTACCAATCTGTGGTGTTTTGCTGTGGCAGCCTGAATGGACTAAGGTGGGCATGGTGGCATCAGAAGGATGCTTGCAATAAGCTGCCTTCTCTACCAATCCACCCGAAATAAATGTGCTCTCGATAAAATCAGCCCGCTTATTATACAAATTCAGGTTCATGATAAGTTTCTTAGTTCCCTCTTTCAACTAATCCCTTCCCTAAACTCCATCCTATATTGAAATTGCGGGAGCACCACTGACTCCAGGTCTCCCAACTAGTGGAGTCAAAACCTAAACCTTGGATTCCAGTTTAGGTAATTAATTCTACTTGCAACATAAATGATGGGGTTGAAGCTATGAAGGGCTGGAAGCAAGAGAGCCAGTTAGCCGGTCCATATACATTAATACTATTCCACAGGTAGGTCTGAATTGACTCTGGAAGGTACTTTTAAGTACATTTACTTTACAGATAGGCATACAAAGCTTAGAGAGATCGTTAGGTGCTATAGATGACCCAACTGAGCTTTAGAGTGACATTAAGTCTCTCAAAAATTCCTACTTGGAATTATACAAGATTGTGTGTACTGATTGTGGTAGGCTGGATAACAGCCCCCAAAGATACCCAGGCCCTAATGTTACAGGTGAAAAGGAATTTTGCAGAAGGAACTTTGCAGATATGATTAAGTTAAGGATCTTAACATTGGGAGAGTATCCAGTTGGGCCCTAAATATAATCACAAGTGTCCTTATAAGAGAGAAGAAGAGGGGTATTTGATACAGAAGAGAAGGGGGTGTGGAGCTGCAAGCAGAGATTGGGATGATACACTTTGAAGGTATGGGAGGGGCCACAGCTGAGGAATACAGACAGTCACTGGAAGCTGAAAAGGAACTGATTTTTCCCTTAGAGCCTCTGGAAGGAATCAGCCTTGTCTTCAGTCCAGGGAAACTGATTCTGGCCTCCAGAACTGTGAAAGAATAAATTAGAGTTGTATGAAGCCATCAAGTTGGTGGAAATTTGTTACAGTTGCCATAGGAAACTAATACAGATTTTGGTACCTGGAAGTGAGGTGCAGCTATAACAGATGCCTAAAAAAGTGGAAGAGTAGTTTTGACATTGGATAGTGGGTAGATGGAAGAATTCTGAAGGGCATGGTGGAAAAAGCCTTGAGTAGACTGTTGGTAGAAATATGCACATTAAAGATGCTACCAGCGAGGGCTCAGAAGGAAATGAGGAGACTGGAGGAAAGGCGATCTTGTTCTGTAGTGGCAGAAAGCTTAGCTGAATTAGGAGTGACGAACTTGGACATTTAGCTGAAGAGATTTCCAAGCCAAATGTTGAAGACATGACTTGATTTCTTTCTGTTGCTTCTAGGAAATTGTGAGAGGAGTAAGATAAATTGTTATGCAAAAGGGGAACAGGAGTTGATGTTTTGGGAACGTCTCAGCCTATCTGGAGGGCAAAACTGCAAAAACAAGATTCCCTATGAGGAAAATGTGCTGCTGAGAGAACACCAAGGGCATGGCTCTGCAGTGTTGGCTGGTGCTGAAGAGACTGGCATGCTGCTCATGGGTCCCCCAGCCGCCTCTGCAGAAGTCAGGATGGAAATGAGACTGTCCAAGAGCACGCAGGGGGGAGCCTCTTGTCTACTGGAATGAGTCTCAGCGGCAGCTGGGGAGACTCAAGGTCTTTGAGGGTGTTATACTGGTAGAAACGCTGCCGGTTTGGACAAAGGGATGGAGAGAGAACAAAATGAAAAAAGCCTGGCCGGGCTTCCCAAACTCTACAGGCAGGAAATGACCCGTGAAACTGTTCAGCTGCAAAAACTTGGCATGTTTCTTGAAGAGGGAAAGGTGACTCACTGGAGCGGCAGCCCCAGAGGAGGGAGCCTTGCCCCGCGGAGGCTTAGCCCCAGGCCTCGACACCTACTAGTTTGCTGCACACGATTTTGAAATTGCTTGGGATGGGTGACTCCTTTTTTCCTTCCATTTTCGCCCTTCTTGAATGGAGGTGTCTACAACTGTTACTCTGTGCCTGTCCCACCACTGTATTTTGGGAGTGAGAGTTTAGTTTCCAGTTTCACAGGTCTACAGATGGAGAGGAATTCTACCCCAGGGTGGAAGGATCAGACTGAAGTCTCACCCAGACCTTGTCTAGATGATTTAGATGATGAGATCTGAGACTTCTGAGCTGATGATATCTTCCATGAACATCAGGACGTGACCTGGTGGTGTAATGGGTTGAGACTTTTGGATGCTGAGATGGGGTAAATGTATTTTGCATATGGGATAGCTGTGAATTTTTGGAAGGCCAGAGGGCCCAAGGTGCTGTGCTGGTTGAGCTGTATTTCTTGAAATTCAATGAAAGCAAACACAGAAAAAATCGCTTCCACACAGTGTCTTTAAAGCTCTGGATATGTAATGGTACCTTACAGACAGTTGAGCATGTTTTTTGGTCTTTGCTTTATTTATTGTACACCGTGCTGTCATCTTTCAGCTGCAAGACTGGCTCTTAAAAAATATATTATGAAGGTCTCGGCAACCGTTACAGACTCAGAAAAGGGACCGGGGAGACTCTCAAAAGAAGATAAGGTACTACATTGTGATCATTGCTTGTTCTGAAGTCTTTTAAAATTTTTTTCTTACACCTTTAATTTCTACACTAATGCTCTAAAGGTAGATGGTGGTCCTTACTGCTTTCTTCTCGCATTTTCCTTCCCTCCTCTCCCTCTTTCCTTTCTTAATAAACTACTGATAAGAGATGGACTAATAAAAATTTATGAAGTAATATTAAGGAGTGACATAGATGTACTAAGTATCTCACCCAGCAACATGAATGAATCTCAGGAATGTAGTGTTGAGTGAAAAAAATTCGCCAAAGACTACATAGATTTTTATAAAGCTCAAAAGCAAGCAAAATCAAACTATATTGTTTAGGTTTGCCTACATATGGGATAAAACTATTTTTAAAAGGGAAGTAAAAGTATAAACACAGAGTGTCATTACTTCTTGGAAGTGGGCAAGGGGATGGAATCGGGGAGGGGCATAGAAGTAGGGTCAGTAGTACTGGAGGCCTTCTGTCTGGGTCTTCTCTTGATTAGAGAGGTCCACTAATCATTATTTTGCTTTAAAACTTAGATACACATCATATATTTTAGTGTGTGTGTGTATATACATTACATATTTTTAATGTATCCTATATCACATAATGGTAAAAAGATGCACAGGTATAAAGATAGCTCATTTAAAGCCAGCTTGCCATATTTACTATATACTGAGTACTGCATGCAGACAGTGTATTGCTTTGGATGTACACACACACAAAAGATATATGCAAGGTATCAGGAATATGTTTTAGTTTTAAATTATTTCCTGCATTTCTCTGCAGGATGTTCTGTGAAGTTTCTTGCGACTTTCTGATGAAAAGAATTAGGTTTTGCTAAAGCCTAGAGGTCACCAAGTCTGGGAACATGAGAAGTTACACATTTCACTTGTGGTTTGTAAAGCACTTTACAAGATCTCTTCTGAGACCAGCAAAACATAGGTAAAATTAAACTCACAGTCTAGAGTTATGAAGCAGTCCACTTTTTTAGTACTCAGTGGCCATATATGTAGTCTAATGGTGGCTGTATCAGGTGATGCAGATACAGATTATTGCAGAAAGTTCTGTTGGACAGTGCTGGCTTAAGGATACTACAGAGTTTTGTTTTTCAGTAAATAAATGGAAGGTAAATTTTCTGTGTCCGTCTCTAGAATAACATCCTCATTGCATGCCGTATGAAAAATGAGTGGTTGGAAACCCATTTGGAAGCTTCTATTAAAGAGCTTTTTGAGCAGAAACAACAATTGGAAGATATGGTGACTCCCATCCTCATAAAAATGGCTACACCACGTAAGTTTTGGATAAAAAGTGGTTCGAATGTCAGAAAAGATGAATATCAGGTTCAATGTTGTTATTTCTGAGATACTCTGGTTTTCAATCTTCATTAAGTAGTTACAAGTACTGACCTGTGATATAACTCCCTAGTTTTATTAATAGTTTTAATATTAAGAGCTTAAAATAATAACTGAATTATTTCTCTAGAGAATGTCTAATAGTAATCTTAATGTTATTACCTTCATTAATCATTTAACGTTATATAATTTACTATGCCTTTGATTTTGACCACTGATTTTTAACTAGGAACACATGTCCTCCTAGGAGATAGAGTGGCAGGATTTGAAAAAGCACTTTCAGCATTGCAACTCTATATTTTGAAAAACCTATTGTGCTAATATGGTCTTGTGAATGGGGGAGGTGGCAGATCTTGGTGGCAGGTGTGCCTACGATTTTTAAAAATATCAGTTTTATTGAGATATAATTCTCATACCATAAAATTCACCATTTAAAGATGTACAATATAGTGGTTTTCAATACACTTACAGTTGTATAATCACCACTATCTAATTTTAGAACATTTTACCACCCCAAAAAGAACCCATATCCATTAGCAGTCACTTCTCATTCCTCCCTCCAAGCCCCTGGCAACCACTAGTCAGTCTACTTTCTATCTCTGTGGACTTGCCTGTTCTGGACATTTCATAAATAGAATCATCACCCTTGTGCCTGGCTTCTTCTAATTACCATAATGTTTACAAGTTTCATCCACATGTTGTAACATGTGTCAGTATTGTTTTTATGGATGAATAATATTCCATTGTATGGATTCAAATTTATTGATTCATGAATAGATGGACATTTGAGTTTCCACTCTTTTGACTATTATAAGTAATGCTACTATGAACTTTTGTGAACAAATTTTTGTGTGACCACGTTTTTATTTCTCATGGATATATACTTGGGAGTGGAATTGCTGAATCATATTGTACTTCCGAGTCTAGCCTTTTGAGGAGTTGCCAAACTGTTTCCAATTTTCCATTCCCACAAGCTGTAAAAATTGAGGGTTCTCCAAATCATTATCAACATTTGTTATTGTCTTTAAAAAGTTTTTTAGCCATCCTAGTGGGTGTGAAGTGGTATCTTAATATGGTTTTGATTTGCATTTCCTTATTTACTAATGGTGTTAAGCATCTTTTCATGTGCTTACTGGCCATTTGTATATTTTCTTTGGAGAA
This sequence comes from Miniopterus schreibersii, assembly GCF_964146895.1. Taxonomy (NCBI): domain Eukaryota; kingdom Metazoa; phylum Chordata; class Mammalia; order Chiroptera; family Miniopteridae; genus Miniopterus; species Miniopterus schreibersii. The sequence continues at coordinate 16,746,245 of NC_138119.1, read as the reverse complement.
ATGTCTATTTGAATCCCTTGCCCATTTTTAAATTGGATGTCTTTTTATTGTTGAGCTGTAAGAGTTCTTTATGTATTCTGGATACAAGTCCCTATCAGTTATATAATTTGCAAATATTTTCTCTCATTCTGTGGATTATCTTTTCATTTTCTTAATTGTGTCCTTTAAAGCAGAAAAGGCCCTAAGTTTCGTGAAGTCCTATTTATCTATTTTTCCTTTTGTTGCTGGTGCTTTGAGTGTCATTTCTAAGAAATATTGCCCAGTCCAGGGTAACCAAGATTTACTTTTATGTGTTATTTTTAAGAGTTTTGTATTTAAACTCTTACATTTAGTTCTATCATCCACTGTGAGTTATTGTTTATATATGATGTGAGGTAGGGGTTCATCTTTATTCCTTTGAATGTGGATATGCGATGCCTAAGATTTTTAAGATTATGAAAAGGGGTGCTGTGGTTTTTTTAAGATTAAGACACTTAATCTAGTCTAGGTAGCATGGTAGATTATCCCTTGCCATCCATACCTAACATCTGTTGAGTAAACACATAGCACTCTCCTAGGTCTCCTGAAAGGAGATAGACACTTTATATCATCCTTGGCTTTGAGGAGCCCACTACCAGTTTGTCATTAAGCATGCATTCTTGAAAAGATAGACTAAGGGCTGTGTATGTTCAGAGAAGTTCAAGTGTGGAACTGAGGAAGTGTCCAGTATCCATCTGGCTGATTGTAGTCGAGTCTGTGTTAAGGAACAGCAGAAAATAAGGTTAGAAAGTTAACATGATCATTTCATTAAAAGTACTGAGTTTAAGCTTAGAAAGTCTGGGTTTATTTTCAGGGCAGTGGGTTGCCATTAAAGGCCTTGGGGTAGGAGAGAGGAAGGAATAAGTAGGGGAGAATAATCTGGCTTTCTTTGTAACATGGATTGGAGCTAGAGGAGACCAGGGGGAGGGAGATGATTAAGACTTGAATTATTGGTTACACAGCCTGATTCTCACCTTCTCCTCCTGCTCCACCACTACTGTTAGCCTGGCTCAACAACCTTTCCTCCTTCCTTCCTCACAACCGAAGAAGAATTGCCTTTCTCCAAGTCCCCTATATCCCCTCCATGCACCCCAGTATCTTGCACCTTCTTATTATGGAAGTGTTAGCTCCTGCTGGATCCTCTGAAATGTCCCCTTCATTTTTCAATGAGGAAAGTGAAGATAGGAGAGATTAAGCAGTTTATTAAAAAGACACTCTATTCAGAGGCGGAGTTAGGAACAACAGTACTGATTGTATGGGAGGTGTGACCTCTCAGCTTTAAATATTTTTTAAAAGTGTGTGCGGAGGGGAGAAAACATGAATTGACATGCCAACACCAAGGTTTAATTTGTGACTGGTTCTGGCTGGAACATACTGATTTTATTTTGTGCCCATTGTTTTAAAAGCCGGCTTCAACTTACAACGACATGGATGGATCTTGAGAATATCATGCTAAATGAAATAAGTCAGATGGAAAAAGTCAAGAACCATGTCATTTCACTCATATGTGGGATAGAAAACTGAAAGCAACCGATGAGCAAACGAGACAGACAAACAAACAAAAACTCAAAGACACAGACAACAGGATGGCGGCTACGGGGGTGGGGTGGGGAGGATGAGGTGAAGGGATTAACTATATGGTGACAGGAGACTAGACTTTGGGTGGTGAACACAATGAATGTACAGATGATGTGTTATAGAATTGTACACTTGAAACATACAATTTATTAACCAGTGTTACTGCCAATAAATTTAATAACATTTTTAACACTGTCTTCATTTTTGTTTTACAGTGCAAGCTAATGAAATGTAATTTTAAAAATCTGCTTCCTTTCAGGTCAAGTGAGAAGTGCCAAATCTGTAGTCTAAGCCATGGCCAGAAAAGAAGTCACGACCATACCTTCACTGAACATAGATTTTATAAACAACCACATTCCCTTCTAGTATTTGTAAAGGCAAACCTATCTGTGACGATCAAAGCTGAGAAAACAGATGTGGGGTTTTATAAAAATGCTTAAGTATGACATTGAATCACCCGTTTTGCTTTACCCTGATCAGCGTGCTCAGGTCCAGGCTGACCTTGACCCTGCTCCCCCAAGTGCAGTCCCGTGTGAGTTCCACCTGCTCCTTTCAGAAAGCAGTTGGGTGTGAATCACTTACAAAAGCCACATGGAAGCTTTAAGAGCTAGTTAGAGAATCTAATAATTTTCTGTGTAATCGAGGTGGGAAATGTCCACTCAGTCGAATAATTCTATAAAAAAAGACATCGTGGCTGTTTCTAGAGGCAAAATTTGTTCTCCCTCCCTCAAAAGGAAAGCTATGGGGTGGCATTCTGGAGCAAGGAAGTATTAAGAATAGTTTGGATCAGGGTCCTCAGCTCATACAGCTATTACTTTTTATGTCCAAATAAAAATTTACCTGTAAGGTGGGATATAGTTTCTTAGTAAACCTTCTTATTTGTCTTTAACCTCTTTCTGTCTAAATTAATAAACACAGATCTGTTTAGTTTTATATTTAGTTTTCCTTTGTTCTGTAGATTTGGTAATACAGATATGATAACTGGACTCTATGTCGTTTCCCTTCTGTTTTGTTTCATATTTTCTAGGTTTTAAATATCGTTGTTGGTTTCATATTAGTGATTTTTTTCCCCCTCCTAGTTTATCTAAAAGCCTCTGATCTACGACTCTGACTGTTTGGAAAAGTTTCACAGAAAGAAAATATTTTTTAAAATCCATATTTATTTGATTTTTTAAATGACTTTCTCTTGTTTGTCCCACCCTGGAAGCTAGTTTTTGTTCTAGAGGGGAAGAAAAAGCAGTGAACAATACAGCAATGCCATCTTGGCCTGGTTTTGAGGTAGCACTGTTTTAAAATTTGTCTCACAAATTTTAAAGATTTGAGATCTTTTTTATGTATTAGCAATTCAGTTGCCTTTAAGCAAAAGAACAAGGCAGTAACTGTCACTCCTGTCTTCAGGAGATCCAGTGGATGTTTTTGGAGTAGCACAGAGAAGGAGCTCTGTGTCTGCTCCATTCTCCTACCTCTAGGCACTGCAATTATTTGGGAAAAGGCCTGATGCCATGTTTGTTGTTTCTACTCTAATTCTGCATTTTCTGAGCCTTGATCTTGAATATGATATTACTTTCCAGGCATGTGGTCTTCTTGGTTAGGAAGGACTCCTGTATCTCACTTCAGAGAATCCTAGGTAAGACGGAGGCACTTCTGGAGACCCCGGTATAAAATCAACCTCAGACTGGGAATCGAACTGCTGAGCCACACCGGCTGGCAAGTAATTACTGTTTCAAAGTGTGTAGTAGTAAATGAAATTGCATTATTTGAGAGGTGGGCAAGCAAAGGTTAAATTCAGTGTTATAACTTTTAGACAATGGTTTCTTAGACTTTTGTATTTCATTGATTGGAAAGATGTAAAAAGAAAACAACTACTATCTGTACCACTATATCATTTAATAAAAGAAATTTTAACACCAGAAAAGAAGGGACGACATAGCCCAGTAAGGGTAAGATTCTACCCTTTAAGTTGAATGAATTAAATATTATTATAGACTTTTATATTTTTTCATTTTGCTATGTATGATGGAAATTTTGTCATGAATCACAATTGCCCTATGGTCCAGCCTTAGAGAACTACTGCTCTAGGCTAAGCTACAGCAGGCAGACTGCTATTCAAGTTAGCACGATGCCCCAAATTGTAAAGGGCTGACAGTCCACCCAATGTTTGATCTACTCTGTAACAGATTGTATTTTCCACGATGGGCACATCTCACATCCCACCTGTTCCTTACAGTGTGATCAGGATATTCCTCACACAGAGAGGTGGGTCTCTGTTCTCTCCTCCTGAATCTGGGCAGGCCTGGACTATAGCGGAAGTAATACTATGTGATTTCCATAGTTTGTAAAAGATCCTAAAAGGCGATGTAGTTTCTGCTTAGTTCTCTTAAGATGCTTGCTCCTGGAAACCAGCCTGTGGGTAGACCATATGGACAGGAACGGAGGCCTCCGCCCACAGCCCTGGCTGAGCTCCAGCCAGTAGCCAGCCCCAACTTGCCAGCGTGTGAATGAGCCCTCTTGGAAGTGGATCCTCCAGCCAAGCCACTGAAGCTGATGCTGTATGGAGCAGAGACAAGCCTTCCCTGCTGAGCCCTGCAAAACTGTAGGTTTCAGCTAAAAATATGATTGTTGTTGTTTTAAGCTACTAAGTTTTGTCTGTGTTTGTTACATGCAAATATGTAACATGCAACGTATAACATGCACATTTGGGAACCTGGAAGTGAGAAATTGACAACAAACCCTAAAGTATGTGGTATTGACTTTTTAAGACTGGGTGATAGGCCTGCAGGGCTGTGAGTAGATTATTAGCAGTATCTTTTTTTTTTTCCCCCAAAGATTTTAAAAATAGGTTTTTAGAGAGAGAGGAAGGGAGAGGGAGAGAGAAACAACATCGATTAGCTGCCTCCTGCACACTCCCTGTCAAGGATCGAGCCCGAAACCTGGGCATGTACCCTGATCAGGAATCAGACTGGCAACCTTTCAGTGCACAGGATGTTGCCCAACCAACTGATTCACACTGGCCAGGCTAGCAGAATCTTTTAAGGGCTTCTAGGAGGCTGTTAGTGGGAATTTATAGGAAAGAAAGGAAAATGTTATTAGAAGCTGGAGAAAATGGGCCCGCATTATATGATGATGGTAAGTTTGGCCACTCTGTTGTCTAAGTAATGAACTCAGTGATCCTGATAAGGATTTTCCCAGACAGTGTTTAGGTGCCACCTGGCTTCTTCTAAAATGTGAGAGGAGAGAGATGAGCTGCAAAGAGTAGTTCCATTTTCATATAAAATTTCAAAGAAATATCAAGCCAGTACTTGGTGCGTTTGGAAATAAAATTGTTTCTCATTCCTAGACTTTCTAGATGGCAAAAATTCTCAAACTAAGAAGTAGCTTCTGAGAAAAGATAAAATCTCAGGTGGAATTGTGAGGTCATTTGTGGAGACCTCAGAGATATCTAAGGTGCGGCCTCGTGGAGCCTTTCAGACTGGAGGTGTGCTTTCTCAGTGCAGCTGGAAGATGGCCTCTAGCTGCTCTAGGCAGCCATAATCACAGCTACACCTAACAGAAAGAGAACAGCTCTCTTCCAATAGTGGTATATACATATCAAGCTAAGGAACTACCTGATTGATCCTGAGGCTCATGCCCATCCCTGAATCAGTCATAGTGTTAGAGGGAGAGAAACTATGATTAACAAACCCGTGTTCTGTACCTGTCTCATAGGATAGTCTATTATCAGGAGATGGGGTTGGGGCCAATACACTGGGCAGCTTCTCAGCCCTCAACTCCCAAAGCTACCGAAATCTACTTGGTTCTACCCAAAATGGTGAAATATAAATTGATTATTGCTTTTTTGAAACTCTGTGGAAAATATTATCATGTAGAGAAATTTGATCATCTCTGTGTTATTTATGTGCTATCTGTAGCTCTCAGAACTATATATAATCTAGAGCCAACTCTGAATTTTGTCCAAGTTTTCTTGAGATATGAGAATTTTTCTGAATGCCATGGAGAATCTGGATTTTGAAATGTAAAACTGCATGAGTCTTACCTGTAGGGTCTAGGTGAGTCCAGTGAGCCCAAGGAGATGGTAATAGGAGAGGAATTAGAGCCTAAAAGGATATTATTCAAAATGATCTGAGGCTGTGCAATATAGATAAGGTGAAGGCAAAAATGGGGAAAAGAATAGTGAACTTGATAACTAGGAGGGTTAAGTGATGGCATGTTGGGGAAGAGTAAGGAATGGGTCTCTCAGGAGACAGCCTGTGAATAAGACTCTTTTTAAAATACATGGACCTTGGGATTTGTGGTAAGGATGGGTCGATTGGCTTAAAAGAACCATACTAGACAACAAAATGTAAAGCAAATACTTGGAGGAATGGTGTTGTGGGTACCAATGGTGGTGATTACAATCAGGGGCAGACACAAGTGGGAATCGGAACTTCCATTTGCCAGGGTTTCCTTGATATGTAGTGATGGAGAAGGTTGATGATAGATTTAGTAATCTCACCATTGTGGTGTTACCCTTGGTGTCCCGGGAAAGAGGGTTTGATTAGTGTGGCGTAGGAATGAGAGAGTAGAATTTCATTGTCACAAAGTAACTTCCTTGAAAGTAAACTACACATTGATTAATAATGTTCATTTGCTTAAATTTATACTGTATTTGATTTTCGTGATTAGAGTTGAGGCAAAAATATGTAAGTTAGGCACCACAGAATCTGGTATGCATTTGTTCTTCTATGAGGAGCGGGTGAGATTGTTTCTTCAAACTAAGGGACAAAAGCTAATGAAAAATAGGAGCCAAGGAGGAAAATATGTGTGAGAAACTCCCACTGAAATAGAAGGAGTGGTAGAAAAAGAGAAAATGGAGAAGGGGTGAATGAAAAAGTCAGAGGGGAGACAAGGCAGTGCTGAAGAGGGGTAGGGATGAGTAAAGAAAAACTATATATTTCTAAAAATTTAGAAGGAGGTTCTGTCCACAAGGTCAATGACCATTTCAGCTATCATGTCGGGCAAAAAAATCAGTTAAGACAGTTGTTGGTGTGGACACAGCTTGAATAGTGAGAAATGAGAGCTTCCCTGGAACTGGATCCCTTAGCTGCTTCTGGATTGGGGGTGGGGGTGATGTTTGCAGCCAATCAGAATGAAAGGGAGTTGGCAAGAAACCAATAGGAACGAGGCGTGGAGATGCCTTTCAGAGGGTATCAGTTGGCAGCACCGCCCCTGGCAAACCGACGCAGGACTGAGCGAGCCTCGTTCTTTGCGATTTCCCACAGCCTTCCCCGGAGTTTCAATTGGGAACCGCTGGGCCTTGGAAGAAGCCACCACCCGTCTTGGTAGTTTGGAGAACTTGACTTGAGAGTGATGCTCTAGTGACACGAGTGACGAGAGCAGGATGTGAAGATGACAAGGACCTGAAGACAGGTGAAGTGATTTGAAGACGTAGCGCTTTGAATCTCATTTCTGGCCCACCCTCTGCTTCCCGCCAGAATCACTGTGGTTCGTAGACCAAACCAGTGCAAAACAAAGAACCACACGTGAGCTCGAAATAAAGCAGGACGAGTCCTTCTCAGGACCACTACAGAGGCCACGCGTCACACCAGGGCACCAGCATGAGGGGCGTGGAGGCTGAAACCCCGCCTGTTGTTCACGTGCCAAGCCTTGTGCCCTGTGGTCAGGAAAGGGGGCTTTTTCTGATTCAAGGATTTCGCATGGTCCAAACTCAATTTTAGTTTTTTCCTTTCTTTTCAGATTATTCACTGACCTTACCACCCCCACCCAGCTGGTGCGGCTCAACTTTGACCTCGTTTCCCATTTGCCATTTTGGTTTTGGGGGGGTCCTAGAGAGGAAAAGGGGACATGGGATTGCAGTAGTAGAAGGGAGTTCCAGAATGATTTGTATCCATGGAGGAAGAGTGCCCCTTCAAAGAGTTCAGTTCATCGCATATTTAGGGAGAGCCTGTTATGTGCCATGTACTGTGTGCGCAGCCTTAAGAAAAATTAATATTCGGCCCTAGCCATTGAGAAACTCACTGTCCAGGGGGGAGACAGACACATTGCCATATCAAACAGTGGGAAGTGCAGAAATCCAAACAAGCCCTCCCCGATGTACATGTAGGTCTAAGAAGCACTAACTCTGCCCTTTGTTTCCTGAATAATGTTCCTGGAGCACAAGCTGCAACAGGAGGTGTGAACGAGTGCCCTGTGGCAACAAGTGTGCTCAGCTCTGAGTGTGGTACAATCTCCAGTGGAAAGAATGTGTGCACGTGGGTACTTGGCAAGTCTCATTTTCTCCTTTTTGCATATTATTATAGGTTGGTCTGTAGTTGTGAAAGTATCAGTAATAACTCACCTATGAATTCCTCAAGAAAGGACTGAAAAAGCACTCACAAAAATGAACTCTTCCCTCTTGGGGAGAATGCAAGGTAATAGCAAACCTGATTTCCTCTGTGGAAGGTCTGCTGACTACGTTTTAACTCATGGATATTTTCCAATGTTCATATGTTTCATCATTGTGTTTGGAGGTAGGTAGTGGCTTTTAAATCTCATCTTTCCTCTGCCCTCTCAGTCTTTGTCAGTGCAGAAAGTGATCACAACTACATCAAAAGAAGGGTCCCAGGAAATCGTAAGATGTGAGTGGAATGCTCTCAGTCCAGCTTCATTTAAGTATAAGTAGCATCTACACTACGTTCCTTTACTCAGTGACATTGGCCAACAGCCCTTAACTTCAAGGAGTCCTCTCATGGGGACAGTGGGCAAACAGATCATTACAATGCAGTGTGGTTAGTGTAACTAAAATGCATGGTCGAGCATATGGAGGAGGGAGAGCCGTACACTGCCTATCTGCCAGCCAGGCCTCACCTGACCAAAATTGTTGGGACGTGGGGAGGGCAACTGGGGCAAATAGAACCTAGACGTACAATTCACAGTTCGCATGGCCGGAGTCATCAGTTTTGTCTGTTCTGTTATGGGAAGATGAACCACTCAGCCCAACCCCTATTGAGGAATTAGGAAAGGCTTCACAAGTCAGGGCCTCTTAAACAGTGGTTAAGAATTCAGCAGGTATGGTGAACAATATTCATGCAGATAAAATAACATTCAGAAACGCAGGTGCTTGGTTCCACAACTCAATGCTAGTGATTAGAGAAGTTTGTAGTCCCCTTTAAACATTTTTATTTGAGAAAAAATGTCAGCTGCTTTAAAATCCTTTCTGGAACTAGGAAGACTATAAACAAACAAACAAGGAAGCAAACATGTATAAAAATCTTCAGTTTTACTTACTGTATCAGGAAGTGAAATTGCTTTCTCTGGGCCCTTTCAAATAGTCGCTAATGATCTTGGTCCCTGTGGGTACTACGAAGTGCTGGTGACCATGAACTTCACTGGTTCTAGGTCTTTGGTGGTTCCATAGAGACAAATGCTCCAGCAGTAAAGGGCATTGCAGACATCGTTTGAGGAACATTTCTTTGTCTGGCCTTACAAATAAAAAGTTTTCAATAAATATTTACTGATTTGGCTTGACCTATAGCTGAATGTCAGTAAATGCAGAATCTGGGATGCCAGTGAGTCTTGCCAGAGGCATACATTAATTTGATTATAGTCTATGTATTACTTCTGGAGGGAATGAATCTTAGAGCAGAGAGTTTCAAGGCAGAATACACATAGAGAGAATTAACAAGTATTTTTTGTTACTTGTCTGGTGAAGGTAGTTTGCACTGTGGTTAGAACTCAGTTAAAAGTATTTCTGGCTTTTAGGAAGACTATAGAATCTATGTTGCTGTAGTTCAGGATGAGTAATTATTAATATAAAATGTACTGTGTAGATATGGAGTTTGGCTTTTTATAATTTCTTATCAGTAGATCCATAGGTAAGTGACTCTGGGTGGGCAAATGGGAGGTTTTTGGCACTTCAGTATTTTCCAAATTCACCTGTAACAGATACCTCATTATGTGTGTCTTATACTTAAGAAGCAGCATTTGTGATGAAATGATACTCAGAGGACGTTTTTTGCCCTGTTAATTATTTATTCATAATTATATAACACTGAGAGTAACTTTAAAATTAACTAACTAGAGAGAGTGGGGATATGAAACTGTTTTGAAACTACACATGATGTCTAAATAACACATACATTTATTTCTTTAGGAATCCTGAAGTCCTTTATAAAGAATTCTGAAGTCACTATCTTGACAGTTCTTTCTGTAACAGGATTTTTGGTAGGATATCTGGCCTACAATTTTATTCAGGTAATGTTTGTACCATCCGTTAGAGAATGAATGAAAGAACAAAGACCTAAAACAAGGTCCACTCCCACCCATCCCTGAATGGATTTTTATTTTATGTGAACAGTTCCTGAAAAATAGTCATCTGGTAGTAAAGTTTTGAAAGTAAAAAACTACACAGTAAAGGAGACATAAATTAGAGATGCTTAAAGAAAAGCACCAATTTGGAAGTGTGGACAATTTGATTGCATTCTTGGGTTCTTCATTGTCTTCCTTTGAAACCTTGTCCCAGTTTCTTTCCCTGGACATAAACTGGCTTCATCTGTGCTATTGTCTTCAACTCCTATGGAGACTCTGGTTATAAAAAGCAGCACTTAGCCTGGCCAGTGTGGTTCAGTGGTCAAGCGTCCAGTAGGTGACAGTTTGATTCCTGGTCAGGGGACATGCCCGGGTTTCGGCTCATTCCCCAGCATGGGGCATGCAGGAGGCAGCCGATCAATGATTCTCTTATCATTGACATTTCTATCTCTCTTTCCCTCTCCCTTCCTCTCTCTGAAATAAATTCTTAAAAAAGCAGCAGTTATTGTCATGAGGAAGCATGGTTACTCTTTTCCAACTGCCAACTTCATATATAATATAGTATAATAGAAATATATATGATACATACCATATATACTATACATACAAGAAAAATTCCATTAATTTATGAATTTATTAACTCTTGATTTCAGATGCATAGCAGTATGATTAGTAACAGTTTGTCTCCACTCATTCTTTTATGTTTTAAACATGGAGACGATACCTGTACCCGTCTAGGATTGTGGAAGCCTTGAGTTTGTTCTCTGAAACACCACCACTATTGCTAGATGACATCAGCTAGGTGTTTACTATGTGCCAGGCTCCCTTTTAAGTGCTTTGTATTTATTAAATTTATTAACTTGTTATTAATTCTTGAGTTAATTCATTCATCCTCACAGCAACCCAATGGAAGTAGTTACTCTGTTCCCATTTTACAGATGAGACTGAGTCACATGGAGGTTAAGTAGTGAAGATTAACTATTAATTGGGCCAAGAGCCTTTTAGGAGGGAATATTTATGGCACGTTAATCATTACTGTGTTTTCCATTCTTCCATGTACAACTTTCATGATTTGTTTCCTGTATACACAATTTGTACTGTTATCTATATATTGTTTTCTCTGCCCGATTCGCTGAAAGATTTTAAAATCCTAAGTAAATGTCTATAAAGTCACAAGTACCTGTGCAAGGTTTTTCCCCCTCTTAATGCAAATTAGCATAAATATCTAAGAGTCAAATAAAAATACTTATCTGTGAACCACCTAAAATCATCTCCGAGATCACCAATGGTAGGGCTTCCACTTTTGAAAACACTGATTGCTTACATAAGCAATGTTCATGAAGCCCAAGGCCCGCACAATCCTCTGCCGAACAGGAGAATACATGTGACTCATCTGGACCTCCCCAAGACCAAGAAACCTCCCCAAGACCCCCAGGACTGTCCTTGTAGATAATCCCTCATAAATTGCAAATGGGATTATTCTAAAATTTATATTGATTGATGTACCAGCAACCGAATTTCCAATACTTCAAAAATGGCAGCAAACGAATTTGTTTACTTTTGTTGTTTTAGATGCACCAGGTTGTCTACCCTCTTCTAAGAACATCAAGTTTCTCACTTTTTTGTTATGTTTCACCTTTAATTGTATTTATGGGTGCCTTGGACGTGGACTTTCATATCCTCAGGAATGTGCTTTGGCAGGTAGGAACACATTTTAAAACAAATTATGGTGACAGAGAATATCACTGTCTATAACGAAGGTTAATAATTCACAAATAGCGCACTTTTAGTTGTTTTACCTGCCTCATTCTGCAGACCAGCAATCAGAGCGGAGGGGAGGGAGAAGGAATGAGTATTTGCTGAGTGACCACTGTGAGTCAGCACTGAGTAAAAATCATCTCTGTTTTATATGTAAACAGACTGCCGTTCAGAGGTTACAAACCAGGCTGACAAATGGCAGGACCTGGATTCTAATTTCATAGCAGTCTTCATCTCACCTATAGATACAGCTTTTGTTGCTGAGATTGTTTTATCTGTGCCTTCTCTCTTTTTCTTAACCATGCTTGCCAGACTATTTTATTTTCCTTTCAAAGAACATTTTACTTTCTTTGGTTTTATTTTGTGTTTTTTCCCCCCTAACATCTTGAGTTAGATAGTAGTTGTTTTTTAGCTTACTTAATTTTTGTATTTTGTACATTTAAGGTTTTAAATTTTCCTGTAACTACTCTTCGAGTGTAATTCCACGTGTTTTTATTGTTAGTGCTTTCATTATCATCCCAGTCCTACCTAAGTTTTATTATACTGTTTTCTTTGACCCGTTAATCATTTAGAAATCGTTTAAAAATTTACAAATATGACTTTTTATTATTTTTCTCATCACAGAGAGAATGTGCTTTGTATATCAACTCTTGTGATTTCTGGGGATTTGGTTTGCGGCCTAGTATGTGACCAATTTTCCAAAATGTCCTGTGTTTGCTTTACAAAAATGTATATTATATAACTGTTGAGTGTAGGGGTCTAAATTTGTTCAGTATATTATTTTGTTAATTATGAAGTTTGGTACGGCAATGGAATATTACTCAGCAATAAAAAAGGAACGGAGTACTGATAGGAACAACATGGAAGACCTTCAAATATGTTACACTAAGAGAAAGAAACACAGACTCAAAGGTTGCATGTTGTAGAATTCCATTCATTCGCCTTCTAGCAAAGGCAAAACTACAGATCATTGGTTGCCAGGGACTAGGGATGAGGGCAGAAATTGACTACAAAGGGGTAGCATGCGGCATTTTTGGGAGTGATTGATCTGCTTTTTTTCCCCCCAAAAGATTTTTATTTTATTTTTTAAATCCTCACCTGAGGATATTTTTTTCCATTGCTTTTTCAGAGAGAGTGGAAGGGAGGGAGCAAGAGAGAGAGAGAAACATTGGTGTGAGAGACACACATCGATTGGTTGCCTCCTGCTTGTGCATCGACCGGGGCCAGGGATTGAACCTGCTACCGAGGTATGTGCCATTGGCTGGCATTGAACTTGGGACCCTTCAGTCTGCTGGCCAATGATCTAAGCACTGACTCAAATGGCTAGGGTTCAAAGATTTTTTAAAAAAATATATTTTTATTGATTTCAGAGAGAGGAAGGTAGAGGGAGAGAGAGATAGAAGCATCAATGATGAGAGAGAATCATCGATTGGCTGCCTCCTGCACTCAAGCCCCAAACCTGGGGCATGTGCCCTGACTGGGAATCGAACCATGACCTCCTGGTTCATGGGTCGATGCTCAGCCACTGAGCAACACTGGCCAGACACAAAGATTTGTTAAAAATTGATTTTAGAGAGCGGGGGGGGGGGGAGAAAGAGAGAGAGAAACATTGATGTGAACCCATCCCATTTTGGTGTATGGGACAATGCTCCAACCAGCTGAGCTATACCAACCGGGGCTCTGCTCTGTTTTTAACAGTGGTCATGGCTAAATGACTGTATGCACTTGTCAAGACTCATATAACTGTACCCCAAAAGAATGAAATTTACTGTTTGTGAATTAAAGATAAACTTTTAAAAATCAAAGGAAATAGATTTGGCTTTATTTCTCCCGTATAGTTTTTGCAGTCTGCATTTACCATGCGTTTCCTTTGCTTTTTTTCATGCTTTCTTCCCTTCTCAATCAAGTTGACTCACTTCTCTTTAACCTTTTCGTCCCTTCTGCTTGTTTAAAAGTTTTCCATTCTATTTCTGTTTCTGAGGCAGCCACTACTGATTGCCTGTCTGCTATGCATTCTCCCCTTCCCCTCACTAACAGAAACGTACTATTTTTTGTTTGGTAGGGTAGTGGGCCCACTGTAAAATACCACATAATCCGGCATCCCTGACGTATGTGGTAGCCTTAGAAAAGTTTGGTCAATGAAATGTATGATACAGAAGTTTGCTGTGTAAGGTTTCTTCTAGAATGCCCTTAATCAGAGGGCCCAATCAGCGGGCATGTGCTTTTGGCCCTTTGTTTTCTTTCTGTTTCTACGTGGAGCCCTGCAGATGGCGCCACCAAGGAACCCAGGAAATGTTTTACACAGAAGCCGAAGTTTGCATTTTAAGAACATCATTTTGATGTTGAGAACTCTTAAGCTGGAAGAACAGCAAGAAATATTGGGGACTTGGCCTTTTAACAATAAGATAGAACCTTCATTTGTTTGGAAGGGGTGGTTTCTTTAAGGCAGGTAAACTAGAATACCTTTTACCTTCCAGAGGGATTGTGTAAAATATGTAACCAAGATCCGATCCTTACTTAAGTACATGAAGTCAGGCCATCTTCAGATGTCGAGCCTAATACTGGGTAATGCATTGGTTTCGCAGGTCTCATTAACTGGCTTTATTAGCTTCTCCACGGCGTTCATCATAGTTGGCTACGTGGTCTCCCAGTTCAATAAGGAGTCGTGGGACCTGCAGTGCTGCGTGCTCTTCAGCATGATCCTCAGCATGACGGATCCTATTCATTCTGTGAATTCGCTGAAAACTATCGGTATGTCAAATCTATTGCACTCTCTTTTCTTGAAGACATAAGGATAAATGATCTGCTTTTGATTTTCTTTTTCTTGCTCAAATTGTGCGCCTGGCGGAGTAGATGTTTGTGCTTGCTGTCCTTGGAGGTGGAGCCTTGACTGACTTGAAGGACATGATGCAAATGAGGCCACTCAGGATCTGGGTTAAATAACACCAATTGTAATCTCAAAGGATTTTTTTTCCCCCCAAAAAGAAAATGTAACCTTTCTAGAAGGTGATAAAATTTGTTCTTCTTCCATTCCACTGAACTCTACGCTAGAAGGCAGAGGCTGTGCTTTACACCAATGAAACCTTTTCAACGCCTCTGCTGCCTTTGTTGGAACTCCCTTTGGATGAGCTAACCTTGGGCAGGTGGTTGGAGTTGACTTAAAGGAAACAGGGTAAGAGGATATAGCCTGATAAATATGTTATTCAATACGAGCTTATTCCCAAGAGGACTAAGCTGCTCATCTTACTTTACTTGGTAAAAGATCGTTTCACACTGAAATATCTCCCTTTTGTCATGTTTTATTAACTCAGCAATACAAACATGAAGTGGTTAGATGCTGTGGTTTTCAGGTATTGGTTATATTTTGTGGAAATATATTGCCTTATGATTAGAGCGGGAAACCTCTGAGCTTTCCAGCAAGTGATATTCCCATTTTCACACCCAATTATCCCTACAGTTGGGAAAACATAGGAGGTGTTAAGACACTTGTGATGGTAAATATTCTAAATTCTCAGAGTCTGGTCCTGTCCTCTTTTCTTTCTCTCTTTTAACTAAGTGCATTTTTTTTTTTCTTTCCTTCACCTGTCCTTCTCTTTTAGTCATTTATATTTGCCCCTTGTTTCACTCATCTCCTTCCCTTTCTGCTCCCTTTTCTGCAATCTTTTGACTCTAAGTGGCTATAATAAACTGTATGCTTTAATTATTTATTGCATTTCCCATATTCAAAAATGTTTTCAGTAAAGGAGTAGAATAGAAAGTGTCCTATTTCTTGAAAAGAAAACTAGTGAAGGTATTTGGCTCTTAGTTGATACTTTCTTTGTGTCAAAAATGCTCAGGTGGTTCTGGATCCAATAACCTTTTTTTTCTAGTAAGACAAATTTGCCTGTTCTGGATATTTCATATAAATCAAACCATACAATATGTGAGTTTTGTGTCTGGCTTATTTCACTTAGTGTAATGTTTTTAAGGTTCATGCATAGCTGTAACATGGATCAGTCAGAACTTCATTCCTTTTGGTGGCTGCATGATATTCCGTTGCAGGGGGAGACCACAGATGCTTATCCATTCATCAGCTGATGGACTGTGGGTTGTTTCCACTTTTTGGCTCTTATGAGTAATGCCACTAGGAACATTCATGTACAAATTTTTGTGTGGACACATGTTTTCAGTTCTCTTCAGTGTATGCCTAGGAATGGAATTTCTGGGTTGCCTTTTGTACTTATTTCTAAAATGTGATTCATTTGGAGTTTAATGATTCATGTTTACTCAAGACAAATGTGTCCTGAGAAGTGTCTTGTTTCATTCTGAAGCTCAAACATGATTCGAGGCCATGGGTACTTCAAGGAGTGCTGTGGCTGTGTTCCTTTGCCCCTGGAGACATAGTAAGTACAGTGGAGAAATTAAAAACTGGCGATCATGACTGCCTTACAGATTTATCGGCATGGCTGCCTTCTTTTGTTTCTAGCATATTCTTTCTCTCCTGTTTTTGTGTTTCCTGTGCAAGAGCATCATTTACATGTATCGTATTAAATTTTATTTTATATTTTCTTTTCCAGGCATTTCCAAAATGTATACTGATATCATTCGAGGAGAAGCCATGATCATCTGTGGCTTCACATGCATGTTTTTAGGAATTCTTCGGAACAACTTACCTCAGATGTTCATGTTTAGGGGTAGGAACACTTCTTTTTTTGGTCCCTATATTTTCTTAAAATCATGCTTACATGGTGCATTTCAGTTCATACTGAGATTAAAACACATTCAAGATGTCTTAACTTTACTTCTTTCTCTATACTTTACTCTTGGACCAATTAAAATAGCATATCAGGCAACAAGAAAATAACTACATGCTATCTAGATCTTTTCTTGGACACTAAGGGGGAAAGAATGTTAAATTTTGAAACATTTGAATTTGAATGGACATTCAGGTATCCTTTGGTTGGATACTCACTCTCCAGCTTGTCACAGGCTTTCCACAGAATTCTCCCAGACTGGCCCCTGGGGGCGTTTGAGGCTGCTGTCCCTGAATGAGCAAACGCCAGGCTGCAGACAGTGAGCGAATATCCCCAGAGAGCCTCTCATCAGCTTTCATGGGAAACTTCCATCTGCTGAAGGTCAAGGTCTCCACTCAGAACCTATGAGCAAACCAAAGTGCATAGACCCAGATGCCACCCACGAAAGAAACAAAAATTATAATTCCACTTTGCCTTTTCTCATTTTCTTTTCTTTTAGAGTTCCACATATTCATGGATATAATCTTCCAAATTTTGGGAAGCATAACCTTTGGATATTGGAGTGCAAAAATCATTCAGTACATATTGACAGATCTATTTAGCAACACGCTGACTAGCATTATTCTTTGCATTTCCATGGTGTACCTGACTTTCTACATTGGTAAGGCAGAAACAAATGTAAAAAAAGTGCTGTCCTCAGTATGACTTTCATACATCTCCATTTTCCCTTGACCTTGAATCCAGCTGCCTTTTCCCAGCCACTTCCCCCTTGTTGTGGCCCCTCTGTGCTTCTTGTCATCTTATCTTTCTGCCATCTCCATCTCTTCCCTGGTGTCTCACACCTTGCTGACCGGCTATTTCGATCCACAACTCACCCAGGCAGCTGGCTACTTTTCCACCAGCAAGGTGTTTAAAATTACTTAAATTAATGTAAGTGCAGACATGAGTTATCTCTTGACAGTCAGCAAGATGTTTATTAACATCCCCTTAATTTCAACTCAATGTCCTTTCCCTCTGCATTCTTCCTCTATTCTTTCTGAGCTCCATGGTTGGACCTCACATTTGGTCACTGACAGTCCCTGCACAGGAATCAGCTCTGCCTGATCTCTGCTCTGACTCTCAGCAACCCACCTCTCAAAGGAGAAAGTTGGGGGAGATGCTCAACAGTCTTTAATTCAATGAGCACCAGACCGAAGGGACTATAGAAATGGCAGCCCTCGAGGGTGCAGGCTAGGAGAGGGAGGAGTGAGGGACATCTGTGTTTGGAAGGGAAGGAGGACCATGCAGTAATCAGTTGCGCTGGCACACCCCCCACAACCACCTGCTAGTCCAGTGAGAGGGAAAGTTTTTTTTTGTTGTTGTTTTTTTATATCTTTATTGATCTCAGAGAGAGGAAGGGAGAGGGAGAGAGAGAGAGATAGAAACATCAATGATGAGAGAGTCATTGATCGGCTGCAGCCCACAACCTGGGCATGTGCCCTGACCAGGAATCGAACCCCTATTGCCTAGGATCCTAGGTCGACGCTCAACCGCTGAGCCATGCCCGGCCGCGCAAGAGGGAAAGTTTTTACTGGCCTGAGTGGGGTAACCAGTCCCCAAGAGCCACGGCAACTATGGTGAGTCAGGCAAATTCAGCTCCTCTCACCTCACACAGTAAAGCAGACTCCATGCATGAAAGGCCTCAGGCATCAAGAGAATAATTACTCTTCCGTTACCTAAATCCTACTACCTCTGCAGAAAAAGTGCCACCTGGGTGTTACTCTCTGTACTGAACCAGTAAACTTACAGAAAACATTCACTAAAGGGACCATTTCCTTCAACTTTCTTCATCCCCCCCCCCCCCCCGTGAATATGTTGTGGATGCCTTAAATGTCTGAAGAAAGTTTTTTGAATTTAATATCTCCATTGTTTCCACTAGACCATAAGTTCCTTGAGGTGGCAGCTGTCTCTCGTTCCTCTTTTTATTCATTGTCTTTTCTATGTTCCCCCAGCCAAGCCCAGTGATTGCCAAATGCCCATTAGTAATTTAACAAATGCTGGTCGAATAAACAGATGCTAGTCCGTGAAGAGCTCTGGAGCTAGGCAGACCTAAGTTCAAATCCTAGCTTCACAGTTGATTAGCTGGGTGACTTTGGAATATTTCTTAACCTCTCTACACTTGAGTTAATTTCCTCACGTATAGGGGTGTTGCAAGCATTAATGAGATAATGTGTGTCCTGTGACTCAGTGCATTGGAGATAGCTCTGACCTGCTTGAGAGCTGATTACACACACCTCAGCCTTTAAAAAATACATATAAATGTACATACATATATTAACGTAGGCATTCATGCCATATATTCCTATAGCACTGGGATTATACTTAATAAGATGACATCAACTTTAAGATAAAGTTGTTCTGTGCTTTCCTCATTGCAGATGTTGTCTCTACATAGTGACTATTACTGAAAAAGACTATGATGAGTTTCATAATCTAGGAATACTAATGATAGGAAATTGGAAATAAGAATTTGAGAGACATTTCCCCTATCATCACAGTTCTCAGCACTACTGGCTTTACTGCCATTGTAACTTATATTAAATTCGGTTTTAAAAATTTGTAAAAAGAAATCTAAAGTGGACTTAAGGAATGAAATAAACCAAAGGAATAATAAAATCCTGTTCAAATTCCTAAATGGTATTGATTTACTGAGTAGTAAAGGGAACCTGTAGAAGCAGATAGCATAATGATGATGATGACCATTTATTCATTCTCTTAAAAGTGCGCTGAGCGCTTTTCATGTTATCTGATTTCACCCTCATGCAGGGCTGTGAGGCACTGCTCTCTTACAGATGCAGGATGGAGAAGAGCGGAGGTCACATTCCTGGAGTAACCAGCTCTGCTCTGCTCCAGAGCGCTTCCATTTCTTCCTTTCTGTCTGATGTTTATAATGTTCCAGCTGGAGGCTCTGCAGCCTAGAACTGTTGGTATTTACGGTGTTCAAACATCCTTCGTAGTATTTTTTTCCTGCCCCAGACTATACTTGCACGTTCATTTAGAGCCCAAGGAATTACAGTTTTAAGGGAATCTATATCAGGCAAAAGAACAGCAGGCTTCCGGACCTGCAGTCACTGGGCTTGGACCACAACCCCTAGGACACCCCTGAGGTGTGGGGCAGAGGCCATTAAACTTATTTTTTTATCAGCTCTCTCCTCAATGACCATCAGCAGCAGGGTTGGCAAACTACGGCTCATGGACCAAATGCTCCTATTTTTGTGCAGCCCACAAGCCAAGAATGGTTTTTACATTTTATAATGGTTAAAAAAAAAATCAAAAGAAAAATACTTTGTGGCATGCGAAAATTATTTGAAATTCAGATTCCTGTGTCATTATTTATTGGACACTCATTCATTTGCACATTACCTGTGGCAGCTTGTGTAGTACAACAGCTGAGTTAAGTAGTTTTAACAGGGACCATGTGGCCTGCCAAGACTCAATACTTATTATCTGGTCATTTACAGAAGAAGTTTGCCGACCCCTGAGCTACAGGATTAGGCCAATCCCTTGAAGCAACTTTCCAAGAAATATTACTCTTAAGTTCCCCAGCAATCCTTCTCACTCAAGATAAAGCACCTCAGTGTGCAGATTTGAATGCAACTAATTTTATTCATTTTTTTTCTCCCTAGTGGAATTTTTAAAATTGTCAGGTATAATCGCTTTAATCACTGTAGGACTGAATTTAGATTCCTTGAGCTTTAAACCGAGGATGGAGTTAATAATTACTAAGTAAGTCTCCTATTGTGTGCTTGCCATAGATCTCATAGAAATTTAGTGCTTAAGTGGTCCGCCACTTCCTGGACATGGATAAAACTCCCTCTTTATAACTTTTTTCTACCTTTTCTTTTTTAATTTTACTACCAGTTATATTTGAAAAAAAGGTGCCAACAATATTGACATTAATTAATACTCCCATTCTGAATAATGTGCTAGTGATTCAGAGACTATAGTGTTTTTTTATGCATAACTTTTTGATAAAAATTGACTTTGAATTGTGGGAAGTTGTAGCAGAAAGACACAACTCCAGCAAAACTCTTAGCTACCCTTTATACCTGGTAAGGCAAAGTGTCATATGGAATCTCTGGACAGAGAAAAACCATTTGCCTGGCCACTCAGACAAATGAGTTAGCCTTTCTCTGAGAGACTGCAGAATTGTTTCAGAATTATTTCATACCAAATCATAGTCTGATGCAGAAAGTCTCACATTGTATACAAGCAAATGTTAAAATGAGAGAGGTAAGCCATCATCCTGAGTTTTCCCATGAAGATTCATTTCTTTATTTACAAAAAGATGTTTTTATTGATTTCAGAGAGAGGAGAGGGAGAGGGAGATAGAAACATCACTGATGAGTCATTGATTGGCTGCCTCCTGCATGCCCCCTCCTGGGGATCGAGCTGGCAGTCTGGGCATGTGCCCTGACTGGGAATTGAACCCTGACCTCCTAGTTCATGGGTTCCTGCTTAACCACTGAGCCACACTGGCTGCACAAGATTCATTTCTTTAATGTAAAAAACTGTACATTGTTCTGAAATTATGTCCTTCTTACTTTTTTGGTATTTTTATAGCTCTACTTGGCAAAATTTACAAAATTGAAACCTATGACTATACTAGTTTTGGGTATATGTGAAAGACACGTTATTGGTTTTTAAAGTCCAGAAGCTTGGGAATAATTAATTCATAGAACATATACTTTTTGTCTGAATTTGGCAGTTTCCTGAGCTTAATTGTGCTGTCTGTCAGCATTATTATAAATACATTTTTTAATACATATTTTTTATTGATTTCAGAGAGAGGAAGGGAGAGGGAGAGAGAGAGGCAGAAACATCAATGATGAGAGAGAGTCATTGATCGGCTGCCTCCTGCATGCTGCCAACTGGGGATTGAGCCCGCAACCCAGGCATGTGCCCTGCCCTGGAACTGAACAGTGACCTCCTGGTTCATAGGTCAATGCTCAACCGCTCATTCTCTTGATTCAATTGTTTATTCTTTCACCTATCCAACTAATCCTTGCTTAATGTCTACTCTGACCTGAACATTGGATCTGAGGTTTGGACTAGGAAAATAAGTCCCTTTTCCAAAGATACTCATTGTTAAGTGGTGGATGTGTTTATGTAAGAAATTAATAGTAAGTGTAAATAATGATATATTTATTGGGATCCGACTATATGTAAGGCATATTTTTAAGGTCCCATAGAGACATTTGAAAAAGTATTCTACTCAGTCAGTTATTCCATCATTTCTAAATTTTCAGAAAAATAAGCACTGGGGATTTGAGGTCCCACTCATACCCTTCCCTTCTAGAAGCTCTGAATAAGTTGAACCAAAAGATTGGATTCAGACAGAGGATCAGACTGTCTCCTTGATTGGAGTAAGGCTGGGTCAGAGCACATGGTTTATATCTGCAGCTAAAATGAGGCTTCCCAATGCTGTCTTCCAAGTGTGGATATTGAGACCTATATATAGGGAGGCTGGTTTGTGGGACCAGCAGTTCCCTACAGTTGCCATTCAGCTGAGGGTCCCAACAGAGGGTCCAAGGGGAGATGGGACCTGAGGTCTGCCTTTGGAGGTCAGATCTGGCCCTGACCCAGGCGTGTGGAACCAGCCTGGCCCCAGGCCCTAACTTCTGTGCTCTGGTCTACTCAGTAAGAGTCTTTGAGAGCGGGCCTGGCACGTAGATTTTTGGAGAGCAATCTGGGTGATCATGCTCTTCTCTGCTACGAATGGTGTAGATAATGGGAACTGTAGGGATCAGAGGAGGGTCACCTCCAGAGATGGTGCTTAGCATGGTTTTGTGAAAAGCACAGAAATAGAGTTAGCCTTGCAGGATTTTTAGGAATTCAGTAGATGGAAAAGCAGACAGGAGAGACTCTCAAGGTAAGGCACGTCTATGCAGATCACAGAGGGAGAAGCCATGGGCACCGAGGTGATCCACGCAGCTCTCACAAAGTCGTGGTGAACCACGCGTAGCTGTGGCAGCCCCACAGTTGATGCCCTGCCAGCTAATCTCAGCAAAACTGCCACGTTCCCAAGCTGGGGGTGGGGTGTGGAGGGTAGGGGTCCTTGTTTTCCTGCCTTGCTCTTATTCTGCCATGAGAGGAAGCCCACAGGTGTTAGGGTGAGGAGGGTGATGGGGAATATGGAACTGGGAGTATTTTAGTTCCCATAAAATATTTTTGAATGCTGATTGTAACAGTGACAGAGGCAAGGACCTCTGCTAAGACAAGGATGGCAGATATGTGATACATGCTTTCATGTGAAAAGGAAGCTATTTTAAAAACACATTGCTTAAAAAGTGATTTCCTTTCCATTCATCCTAGGTTCCTAGTAATGCTTTCAACTGTATTCCAACAATTAATATACACTTTCTTTGGCATTATCCTTGGATGTGGAGAAACGAACTATTTTAAATTTCACACTCTAACTTTCACGTTGGTCTTATTTATAACATTGAATTTTGTAAGGTAAGAATTATATTTTAAAGTTCTCTTACCGGTCTTAGGTTCCCAAGGTCATAATAATGATTGGGAAGCAGTGGGTTCCAGCACAAAAGAGCTCTGGATGTGCAGTGAGGAAACCTGTGGTGTTGTCAAGGTCCTGGCAACAGCTTGCTGTGCCACAAGGCGTATGTTTATCTATTTACTTGTCAAGATTTCATCTGTAACATGAGAAGAGGCAGAACAGCAGCACCGCATAACCCAAGAGCTTGATAGAAATGCAAATTTATGGGCTCATCCCAATTTATTGAGTTGAATCTCTGGAGATGAGATTCAGAAAACTGTTTCAACATGATAACGTCTCAGCATCACTGGACCAGATTAATGGCTCCTAACATTTTTGTTGACTTTCATCATCATTTATTATCATCATAGCTGTGATAAAGCCACTTATTAAGCAGTTACCATGTACATCATGCCATTAATATTAATATAACCATATGAGGTAGGTGTTGTTTTGCCATTTCTCAGATGACACATAGAGAGGTTGACTTGCTTAAGGTCACCCAACTTGTAAGGGCAGAGTTGGGATTTAAACTTGACCCCCCAGGCATGCTTTTTCTAGAATGCCATGGTCCTCTCGTGGTAGTTGTGTCTACCATGAGAATTTATGGCAGTGTCTTAGAAACACTGTTATTCCCATTCAGGATAGGCCTGGCCGAAGGTGCTCATTTTATAAGATGGTCTCATGGAACATGGCTTCTGCACGCAATGCAGATAGTCACTGTCACACAGAAGGATGTGGGTACAGCTCCCATTTCTCTCCACCATGGGAGCTCATGTGCAAGTTGAGATTGGTCAGAGAGCTGAGGAAAGACACATGGCTTTTTGCGCATTGTTCGACTTAGCTTCACATCCGCGATCTCATTTCATCTTCCTTACAGCACTAGGAGATAAGAATTATTATCTCTTTTATAGATGAAGACACTGACCAAGAAAGGCAGAGTACCCTGCCCAGGATCAAATGGGCAGTGAGCACCAGAGATATCATGGGAACTTAAGGTTCCACCTCACTAGAAGAAAGGCTTTAATAGAGAGAGTCATCTTATGGGGGGCTCCGTAAGAGACTTGTTGAAAAGAACATCTTGGAGGGGATGAGTCAGACTAAGGCCTGGACATAATGATCGTTGCTAACGTACTGAGTGCTGACCACATTCAAGATATTGTTCTAAGTGCTGTGAATGTTGTTTCGTTTAATTGAACCTTCATAATAATGCTTTGAAGCCAGTACAATTATTATCATCATTTCCATTTTGCAGAAGAAGAAATTGAGGCTCAGAGAGGTTAAATAACTTGCTTAAGTTTACATAGTGAAAGAAGCCTACATTTGAACTCAGGTAGATCTACTCCAGAGCCTTTGCTATACTGCCTCTCTGCTTTTGTTATCAGGACACAATGTGTGTTGTTCTATTTTGGCTGGACTCACTGGTATTTTAGAGAAAGATTATTTAGTAAGGCTGAGAAGGTTGGTAAGAATTACTTTGCAAAAGGCTTAAATGCAAAGCAGAGGAGTTTGCCCAAATTAATTCTATACATTCTAGATGGTAATTGTAGATTTTCTGTTTCTCAGTGACAGGAACTCTCTAAATTGTCTTATGAAATTCCCAGCTCAGCAACGGATACACAATATGTTTTTCGAGGCTGAGAACATGTCAGTGTTGTTTCTACCGAAACCTTGTTTGAAGGACAGTCCTGATATCCTTTTGGTGCAGATTCCCTAAAGATGGATTCCAAATTTTGGCACAGGGTCCTATAGAAAAATGATCTGTAGAGAAATAAGACACAAACTGAAATGATATAGGTGGCATTTAGTGTATGATTCCTGTGGGAACACAAGAAAAATGTGGTTGAGCTAAGTTTATTAATGTGTCTACAACAATTTTACTTTTTGGCCCTGATCTGCATGTCCTCTAGGCTAATTTCTGAATCCAGATATGGCCTTTCAGGGAATAGATGAGCTTGTTCATGTTATTTGAAGAAGCTTCCCTACAGGAATTTACTACCAAAATCGAAACAGAACACACCAGTGTAAATGAGAATTCCTTACGTTTGTATAGAACGTCTAGAGTTACTTTTCAAGATTTGAGTGTTATGTGCAAGATAGTAGATTTGGTTAGTTCCAGAAAGTTTTTGAACAACTTATCAATAAACTGGATTATCTTCTCTTTCCTGAAAAAGTTTATATGAAATTTAGTATTTAGTACATAGTTTCAAGCATGAATAACATTAATACATAAAGCGTGATTTTAAAAAAAAGTTTTTCTCTCCCCAGACTGTTTACTATTGTGTTAGTGAGCCCTATTCTGATGCGTTCGAGTTATGAATATAACTGGAGATGGGGAGTCGTGATAGCATGGTCTGGAATCAAAGGCGTTTTTAGCTTGCTCATGGCTCCTGAAATTTATAATATGGCTGAAAATAAATCAGTGTCGCCATATACGGTAGGAAAAGTCATGTCTCATGATTATTCACATTTATTCATTTTTATTTATTTTGTAGCACTCGTCATGGTACCCAATAATAAAGTTAACCCTTTTAAAAATTAGGTTTGAAAAATGCATTCTTTTAAGTAGAAAGGGACCTGCAGAGGAAACTTTACTGATGTTGGCAATGTAAAGGGGAGCAGTAGTCAAATAAATATTATGGATGTGGGAGACAGAGGGCCTTGGGATTGAATCCTGGCTCCTCCATTCACATACTGAGTGACCTGGGTCAAGTCCCCTACCCTTGTGGCACCTCCATTTCCAGTTTAGGATTGAGATGATGCTTAGTAAAACACCTGACACTTAGTAAATGCTCAATAAATGTTGTTGAACATATAAAAGCTATTGTTTAATAGCTGTCAGAAAGCATAAAAAATACCGTCTAGAGCATTCCAATCCCTATAGCCATTAGAACAAAACTTGAAACGCTAGTTAAATATATACTAGGGGCAGAAAGATTTTTAAAATGTTTGAATCTAGTTTTATTTATGTCTTTAGGGCTAATTTTTATAAATTAATTTCTTGAAAATTTTTGGCTGAAGACATTATCTACATAGAGAAAAAAAAACTTGGCTTCCTTTCCACTCTCTCTCAAAGCCCTTTCCCCATGGGCTAGCTGGTGGGCAACCTGGTGGTGGCAGCATCTGTGGTAGTGATACCCTAGGGAAGACTGAAAGATTCTCGTGCACCTGCTGACAGCATTAGGGCAGCTCATCACTTGTGACAGTACTGTGTGAGCTAGCTGGAGAAGTTGCTAGAAGGTTCTAGAAATCCCTGGAGCTGCCTGCTGTTGCTGGGGTCTCTCCCCCACCCAGTCTCTGATGGCTCCCAACTTGTCGGCTTTCATGGCTGCTGTCTCTCAGGGTTCCTGTCTCTCCCTGAAACTACGAAATCTCTTGTCTTCTCACTCAGATTGAAAGCTAATTTCTGCCCTAGTATATTGCACTCAAGCAGTGCTCACAAAACAACGCTTTGGCTCAATTTACTTATCAGAGGCGGGATTAAAAAATGTGGATTAAGATAGAATTTTGTTGGTGGTTAATTGAACAATGATTCCCTTTGGAGAACTTACTAATATTTTGGCTCTAACTATTTGTGTGTCTTGTTTCTTTTAGTTTATATTTTATGTGCAGGTAATATCGTTAATGACCATGGGAATAAACTCGTACATGATGCTTCATTTAGCCAGGAAATTAGGTGACGTATGTCTATCTTTCATTAATTAATTGGGGATAATAATGTAAATAGATTGTTGTTGGGGCTTGTAGGGACAGTTTTAAGGAGCTCAAGGAATGGTTACGAAATCATTTTCTTTCACTTATTATTTATAGATTCTGTATTAATGGAGATATTGGTTCAGCCAGTTTAACAGACACCATATTAAACAGGGGCTTAAACAAGACAAAGCCCCCCCTCCCTGCCACCCCTGCCACTGAAAAGTCCAAAAAAAAAAAAGTGGGCTGGTTCTGCCCCAGGAGGTTGTTCAGAGATCCAGGATGTTTCCCTTTTGTTGCTTCTTTCCTCCCTGGGGTTTTGCTCTTGTCTGCAGGGTGGAAGCTGGTTCACTACCTCTGTATCTTCAATCCAATCAACTGGACAGGGAAAATGGGGGTGGGGGCGGGGTGGCAGCGGAGGCTAAGCAGCTTCTTTTTAAGGGCACGATCCAGAAGTTACATATATATCATTACCACTCACATTCCACTGGCCAGGACTTAGTCACAGGGGCAGGGGAAGCTGGGACATAGTGTCTTCACCTGGCTGGCTGTGTGCTCAGCCAAAGCTCAGAGATTCTGCTGGTGAAGGAAGAAGAGACATTAGCCACACAGGCCAGGAAGGCGGGAGCCATCGCAGACGGGTGGGGGAGAGACCCCAGCCACAGCGGGCAGTGGCGATATTTGAACACAACCGATAGGCTCTGTCACAGTTGCCTGTTTCTGGGAGAACTTTGAGGCTGTTGATAATCAAATGCATAAATGTGACAGAATCCAGGATGAGATAATTGGGGCAGTGGGGTCAGGTGGGAGGGAGAGAGCCGGGTAGGATTACACCCAGCCTTAGAGGAGGGCCTCGGCGCGGCCCTGTCCTCGGCCCACTGGTGCAGAGAGCTGATCCGACTGCTGCAGATTCACGTACGCTGCTCTCCCCGGAGACTAGGGATGAAGCAGATAACCCACTCATCAGCTTATACGGAGATAATTTCCATCATCATTCAGGGTATTCACCTCTAAATACCAATTTCCTTGATAAACCACGTTAGTAATCAGGAGGTTTCAGGGAAAGCGCGGAGCTAAAGAGAGAGATCACCTTCGACGTGGAGTTCATTCAGACTCACTGCTGCCACTCAGTGGTCCGCGGATTCTCCCGCCGCCCAGAGCAGCTTTTCCAGATGGGCTGCTGCGCCATCATGTGGGTAGGATGTAGTTAGGCACATGGATAAACTCGCCTTGCGTGGTCTCAGCCAGGGGGATTTTAAATCCAAAGCTGACACCTTCTAACCATAGTCAGATGCATCTTTGTTCGGCACCACAGAGAAATGAGAGGGATATGCCTCCAGACCTTTTTGAATCCCCAGAATTTCAAACGCTACTGTTGCCCACAGCGCCCACAGAGAAGGCAATGAAAGTTAAACTGAAACATTGGGAAACCATTTTAATCCTTTACGAGACATTTCAGATGCAATTAGAAAGAAAGAGCGGTTTCATTGAGGCTGAACTTTGAGCCACTAGGCTAAGCTCACTAATTACATTCATCATTTTGGTAAGTGAGCTTCATACCTATAACTTCATGTTCGTACCTAAAGAAAATACAAGCTGCTACAAGTTTTGGACATGTAGGTGTGCTGGCCAGGAAGCAGATATTAAACCTGAGAGATCTCTATTGAAGTGGCCATTGAATTTTATTACGGATAAGAATCAGTTGGAGAACTTGTTAAAATGCAAATTCCCAGGCCAGTGGGCTTCTGTAGGTATGGAACGGAGTCCAGGAACTTGCAGGGTTTAATAAGCAGCCCTCTACCTGTGGAAGACACAGGGAGCTCTCCACACTTTGAGAAACACCCACTGGGTGCCCTGAAATAGTCATGTCTCTAGCTATAGGGCATGAAAGGAAACTAATAAAACATTTGTTAGCAGTTGAGTCAGATAAAGTTAAGCCGTACAGCCAAAAGGAAACAGAGAGTTGGGTAACTTTCTGGACAAAATGTTGTCTTTGCCTTAAGTTATGCAGGTGATGCTACATCCTGGGACAGTTTTGCTTCCCCTTGCAGTCTGCGGTGCATTTTATCAAGGCCCTTGCTTTTCTCTGTTACAGGTTTGTGTGCTATTTCTCTTCCAAGACAGATGGCGATGCAAAATGCCATTAACCACATACAGGAGATAATACAGAACACAATAACCTTATTTAAAACAGAGAAACTGTTGACAAATGTTAATTGGACCTTAGTAGAAGAAAAATCAAGGATTAAATACAGAATTCGTGTGAGTTTGATGCCTGGCACACACAAAAAAAGTTTTTTGCTTGGTTTTGTTTTGTTTTTTTCACCCTCCCTGGGTCTGCCTCTCTTGCTCCTGTTTATTATAAGAAACTTGATTCTGCTAATTAAATGTCAGCAAATTTGGCGGGGGTGGGGGGGGAGGCGGCGGGGGCACGGTTACATTTGCTAGCTTTGCTATCTTGGTGGACTTCTTTGAATTCTGTCTTGGTGACCTAACCCATTTGCCAAATACGGGAGAATTGGTGTTTTCATAAACTGGCTGGTTGAGTAACTATGAATGGACTCCCCAGGCTGATGCTTCCAACTGGTTCAGGGACTGAGAGATCTCTCTTCAGGTAAGTATTATAAAAAGCAGAAGAAACAGGCTGCTTCAGACAGCAGTCAGGCACAGACAGTTTGGGGCCCCGGGGGGCGGGGATTTCACTTCTAAAATAAATACTTTGCCACAATTGAAAGCAGCATTTCTTGTATGGGAAAGGTTATCCACTCACACATGGCCCTTCATTTTAGCAATTCTGATTTGAGTACTGAAATCTCTGTTGAGTGCCTAATCATTTTTACTCATTTTTAATTTTATCTCTGTATGCTTTTAAAACTTAGTCAGGTGATGTTCAGTTTCACCACATCAAACCTGGTGACAAAGAGCAGGAGTCCCTGACAGATGAAGTTTTAATAGAAGAAGCCAGACTGCATGTAGCTATAATACAAATGGTGGGTACTGTTCACAGAATCTGCTTTTAAGTTTGTTTTCATTCTTGCGATGCTTTTAATTCTTACATATGGTTTACAGGTAACTAGAACCCCCCCCCCCACCTTTTGATAGTCTGTTGGTTGTTAAATTTATGTTTGATTTATGAAAGTTAAAAATTAAAAATCTCTTTGGCTTTAGAGTTCAAGAAACAAATACTATTCTGTTTCTAAGTCTAGCGGATTTTAATAGTTCACTTTTCGGGGGTCTGAATAATGCTTGGTGCCATTTACATATTTAGTAAAGTAAATATCCTCAACTATTTGAGGCTGCTTTTATAAATTTAACATATTTATTTTCCTTTTATACAAAATTCAAGTAATCATTTAACTCTTGTAAATCTAAAAGTTAAAATAAATCTAGTGAATCAAAAATTCTCCTAAAATATTTCAGATTTAAAATTGAGGTGATAACTGTGTTCTAACCTTATTGTGGTAATTATTTGATAATATACATGTGTATCAAATCATTATGTTGTACACCTAAAACTTACACAATGTTATATGTCAATTATATCTCAATAAGCCTGGAAAAAAATGTTTAAAAAATGACAGTTTACTTTTATCTCTTGGTAGTTCTTTGCAAGGCCGAGATGATTAGTTATCCCTTGAATTAATAATTTGCATCAGTACTATTCTGCCACTAATGCTATTTATATTACAAAAGTAAGCTCTTTGACTAGTACAGATTTTGAGTTTCCTGAACCTTTGTATCTTTTAAAACATCTGGGACAGTACTTTGCAAAAAATGAATATTCAGTAAATATTTAAATTGAATAAAATGTATTTCCTGCTATAGCTTTTTTTTGGGTAAAAGAATATTTTCATGTAATGAGTTCCATAATAATAGTGAAGGCTATATAAAGGTCAAGCAGAGTTCACTGCATTTATGTTTTGTTCTTCAGTAATTTTTATTTAAAATTGTATGTTTAGAGTAGCTTTGAAAAACAGTGTCAAGATGGAATCCTCGATACAGAGGCAGCCCGGATACTAATTGGTGCAACCAAAAGCTATTGCCCCGTCCAAGGAAAGTAAGTATAGTACTTATTTAATTGAATTTCCAAAATTGAATGGGTATGTGATAAGGAATGAATGAACTGAGAGTTAAATGTCCAGATTAATCAATCTGTTTATCTCACCTATCTTCATCTACCTGTCCGTCTGGCCATCCATCCATCCATCCATCCACTTCCTATTTTACTTATTTACATTATTTCCCCTGAAGGTTGGTAACATTAGGAGATTTGGGAGGGAGATCTAATGTAATTAGATTAGAGACTAGGAGAATCATGAAAGAGAACCCAGATAGTTTCAATTACTATTATAATTATTTTGTCTTTATATCATATTCACTAAATTACTAAATAGGAGAGGCAGAGAAGCCTGGAGCCTGCTATTAGACTGCCCCCTGAGGTGGAGCAGACTCTGGAGGAATTGAACCAGTTGATGATGGTGATAAATGCAATTAAAGCTGGTGGGAAAGGCTCAGTATCTCAGAGATACATTGATATCTGGTCATAGTCCTGGCGAACATTAGCTGACGGATGGTCCAAGACAAAGCTGCGGGGCAACAATGACAGGGGATCCTGTCTGGGTGATAGCTAACATTTCTGCAGCCTGGTAATCTATCTGGGAGATCTAGCATGAGTTCCTAGGAAAATTTTGGGAAGGCCAGGGCCTTCAGGACCTTGGCGAGGCCTGGGCCAGCAATGCATGACAGAAGGAAGCTTGATTCTGAACCCCAAGGAATTGGTCTGGAGAAGTTTTAATTCTGTTGCACTCAGGTCATGAATGGTTCCAGGAACAGAGGCAGCAGGAGTCTGATGCTGAAAATGTTCCTGTACCATGACCGTGAGTGGTAGGTGGATGGATCCAGGAGCTCAGTTCTGAGCATGTTTGATAAACCCACGTTACATTTAGTATCACTTTCCCTTTTATATTACCCCAAAGGATAGCTAGCACTTGCTCTTTATTGTAACATATATGTCTACTTTTCTCTGTTAGATTCATGAGTATTCATGATGTCTCAACTTATGTAAAAGCTAGAAGTTGGCTTATAAAGTTTAAACACATTTTAACTGCCTTGGAATATCGTAAAGATAAGACACTTTTTATTCCATATGGGTAAGTATTGTGAACCTTTCATAGCAATATACTTGAAAATATGACCTTTCTATATTGTCAAAATACATTACCTTGGTTTTTCTTATTTAAAAAAACACAAAAATAGTACGATGGGCCACTACTTTCTGAGCGGCGACCGAGCAGAACGCTTGCTTGCCTTTCACCATTCTTTTCAGTGGCTTCCTTGACTTCTCTAGGAAGACAGAGCGCAGGAAGAAGCAGAGGATGGTCAGGTTTGGATTCTTCAAGTTGTATTTGCCATGTCTAGGGCCATACTTTGTACTGAGTTGCTTACACATTCTTCTGGTATTCTCCTGGGTGTAATGTCGAGCCTGGGGTGAGAAATACCTACGTCATGGACTTAAGTTCTCAACTTAATTTCATCTGTGCCGTAGGGTGGCTCTGTTGATGCCTGTAATTAGGAAAAACACAACATGGCACTAATCATACCTATAATCAACTTTCCAAAATATCATGAGATAGAGATTTTACTTAACTTGGGTAGATTCTTTGCTTTGTAATATAAGCTGGGAACAGGAATACTTGTTAAAACAAGAAGACAAGGTTTTTCTACTAATAGCCTGTGTCAAAATGAGAAGATGCCAGGAGCATTGACACTACTAATTTTTTTTGTTTTTTGTTACTCTTCACCCAAGGATATTTTTTCCCCCCATTGATTTTTAGAGAAAGTGGAAGGGAGGGAGAGGGAGGGAGAGAGAGAAACATCGATGTGAGAGAGACACATTGATTGGTTGCCTCCCGAATGCACCCTGACCTGGGCCAGGGAACCAAGTCCAGAAACAAGCCTGCAACCCAGTTTAGTGCCTTTGTCCAGAAACAAGCCTGCAACCCAGTTTAGTGCCTTTGTCCAGAAACAAACCTGCAACCCTCTGGTGTGCAGGCTGATGCTTTGCCACTGAGCCACACTGGCCAGGGTGACACTACTAAATTTTAAGTGGGATGTTAACATACCTTTCATAACAAATTTTGATAATTTTTTTCATTTATTTAGGTTTAAAGAGAAATATAAAAAATTAAACCCCCAGGGTCTTGACATATACACAGTGAACCTCCTTTTGTTAGGCTCCACTTTAGATGGATTGAAAAAATTTTTAAAAATACGTAATGGTAACTATTGAATAGGGTATTTTTTTCCTGTTCTTAATTTTAAACAATGCTAATTATTTTTCTCTAAATTTGTTTCTTGCTTTCAATGTACAAATCTTTGCATTGTTTCCTATGTACTATTGCCTTGATTTTAAAAAATACTTCATATTCCTGATATAGATTAACAAGAGCCAAATTTTTATTTCTCTACCATGATTTTTATATATAGAAAGTGTTTTAGATTTTTGCTTATCAATTGTTTTATATTATTTACACTTTCTTCAAATTACTGTTAGTGATTTGTTTAAACAGATGTTGAACTTGATACCTTGTTGTACTTTTAAAGTGACCTGACATTTTTCTTGATCTCTTTTTTTCAGGAATAATGCATTTCTGATATTTATATATCACATTGTATTTTCAGAAGAATTTGAATATACAGGACATATTATATCAGTAATATACATTTATCCTATGTTAATTCATCTATGGCCAATGGCAAGAAAGTTAAATGAGTTATCTCTACTATTAGTAGACTACTATTTTCTATTTTTATATGTCATGATGTCAGCATTGAAGGTACTGCTTTAAATAGAAATGTATCCTATAAAGAGAACAATTCAGATACTGTAAATTTATTTTTGTCATATTTTTGAAATAACTTGATGCTAGAAGCCACTTGCTCTAACAGTTGATAGAATTCTAGAATTTTTAGTTATCTTTTCTAATTTTCTGGGTTTAACAGTCACAGTTTTGGGAGGCATGCAGAAGGGAATGATTCTCTCATCCTTGATGTTTCTATCTCTCTTCCTCTCTCTGAAAACAATAAAGATATATTAAAAATAAATAAAACAATTTCTTTAAAAAAGTCACAGTTTTGGATATCAGATATGGTAACTATCATAAAAGTGGAGAGACTTTCAAAGATCAAATAACGAGAGTTGAAAATTCAGACAGGATGTTTCCCTCAGTTTCTCTTCGTAATGATGCAAAAAATAAATAAGTGAATACAAACAAACTGTTTTGCTAGGTGCTCATTATGATATGAGAGCTACGTTTTATTTCAAAGGATGAGATTTATCAAAATAACTTTTCATACTTCAATTATTATTAATAGTATTGCAAGTAACCTGTTTACAGCTATTTTTCATGGTTCATTTTTAGCATTTCAGATTCATTAGAGAATTCTATATTTTGAATTAAATTATGATTTTTGATATTGGAAATTAAAAATAATTTTTTGGAATTCCAAATGAGTACCTTAAAACCCAACTTTTGGGCTGGAACGCATTTGCAGTTGAGGATATCACTGTTAATTTTTAAGACCCACCTTCCCCTCGCCCCGCATCGTTGTAAAGGTGCTACGAGATGACACACGTTCCGTTTGCCTTCTAAACAGATAATCATTTTGAAAAGGAAGTATTTTAATCAACACTGGAATACTCTGGAGTTTATCATCCTGGTCATGGGAATTATTGATGTCTTTTGTATCTACCTGGTGAAACTGAGGTCGGACAACCTCCTTCTTATCCAGATCACAGTCATACTGGGGTATTTAAGGATAATTAGATTTGTTCCTCTCCTCAAGGTAAAACTTCACTTTTTTTTTACACTGTTAAGAAACCTCGCCGTTTTGAAATAAACGAGGGCAGGAGCTGCCTCTCCCCCGGAACACGCTCTGCAGCTCTCTGCTTGGCCGCTGTTGCGCCTCCTTCGAGCCCCTGCTCAGCTCCCTCTGTCACAGGGAGGCCTTCCCTGACCACCTGCGGAAGCCTGTTCCCCCCACGCGACATCCCCTTTTCCTGTGGGCCCAATGTGCTCTTTGTCAGGTAGCAGTCTTGCTTTTGTCCTTGATACAACCCTATAGCTCTAGAACGACGCATATAGCACATAGGAAGTACTGAATCAAGATTTGTTGAGCGAATGAATGAAGATTTGTGTTCCATTTGAAGCAGGGTGGAACCACCAAGTTCTTCAAGTTTTAGTAAAATTTGCTTATAAAGCCTTAACTGTGCAAAGATGTACAAATATTTCTCTACGGCCCACCCTCACATAGCCTGCTCCCCATGGAATTTAATTTTACCGCAGCCTCTAGCTCCCCCACAATGACTCTTCCTTCTTTCTGTGCCTCTGGTTTGGACTCTGAAGGTAGATTTTCAGTTTCCACTCTTAAGCCTCCTTTCTCTCCCTCCAGCGGAGTTGCATTATATAAGCTTTTAACTCAGGAGCTTCAGATGTTTTCACTAGCCCCTCCATTTTTATTTTTATTTTTTTGGAGTTATTGAATTCTTATTATATCAAATAAAGTTATAGAAGCTAAATAGTTTTTAAAAAGTTGTTGTAAACCCTGATGGCAAAAGGTATACATCAGAATCCCCCATCTGGTCCCCACTGTCCAAGACATGGAATAGTTATCTTAGAGGCAGAGTTGTTTAAATACCCAGGCTTGAGCTCGTGGACACTCTTTTTTGTTCCTTCCTTGATTCTGCATTAATGTTACCAAACATCAGTGTTCATAAGAAATTTAGAGCTACTGTACAGAGAGAGTTGTGTGCACTAAATCTGTGAAAGAGGTAATTTTGATTATTTATTGTTTTTGCCTTATGAGCTGAGATTGGAGCTGAGTGCTCACATAAGATATAACCCTGCCAAAATGCAAACTATCTAGTAACCAGAAATGTGGCTAGGTTTTGAAATGAAGGTGGAAGCTGTCTTAGGTAAAGAGATCTTATGCAGATGAATAGAAAATAGTTATTTTAGAAGCAATACTTTGTGAAAAGTCTCTCTGAGTGACGTAAAGGTTTAAAAATGTATTATTGTGGAAATGAACTCAATTTAGAGTATGAACCAGTTACCACTTCTGTCCAGCAAACTCTGACAAATCTCAGTGAAGTATATTTAAGGAATTAATATAGTTAATATAATAGCGGTTAGCTTATTTTATGGAGCACTTACTATGTTCCAGGAGCATAGTACATTATGTAATTAAATTATTACAATAGCCCTGTGAAGTAGATGTTGCCACTGTATCAAGTTAGTTGGGTGCTTTCCAAAGAAACACATCTGTATTGGAGAGTTTGGAAAAATATTGGAGATTTAAAAAAATTTAGATCCTCTTAGGAACAGCTTGGGGGTGGGGGGTGCTTATCGGGGCATCATGGAATAAAACTTGTAAATATCCTCTTTAAGGTCTCTCCCTCTGTCCAAAGTTTTACAACCAAAATAGCAGCTAAAAACATCTCTCCTTTCTCTGCTCTTGTAATTCCTTTTTCAGTCTATACCTTCCTCCCGTGTTACCTGGTGTATCACCAGCGACCCTGTGCTCTGCCCCACCTCTGCCTCTGTGACTGACCGCACTGCCGTGAGGGGCAGCTCCATTGGAATTCTGGCACTTAGCTGTTATTATCCTCATTTTACAGATGAGGACACTGAGCCCTCAAGGTCACTACATAACTGGCTTAAAGTCACAGAGACAGTGAGTAGGAGAGACTGTATTTGAACCTAGGAAGGTTTGTATTTAAAATCCCACTCTCTTCAATCACTGCCCTCTCTTGTCTCAGCTTATGATTCAAGAAATTTAGTGCTAAGAAGGCTCTTTGATACCCTAAGTTCCTTATCATATACATAAAAAAACTTTGGTACAGAGATAATTGATTCAGTTGGTAACTGTCACTCAGGTTACGGGACCACCTCTCTTGTCTCCTGAAACCTGGAGGTATGGAGAATGGTGGGAAAGTCCCCCTCACAGCTGCAGAGCTAGTAATTCACTGAGCTTTCATTTCTTTAGAGAGTGGCCTTCAAACTTGAGACCTGAAGAACTTGTTAAAACACCCATTCCCAGGCCCATCCCCGAAGTCCCTGGTTCAGCAGGTCTGGAGTGGGCCCTGAGAATCTGCGTTTCTAACAAGCCTCCGGGTGATACTCGGGTCGGTCTGGAGACGACACTTTGGGAACTCCTTCTCATCACGTTTTCAGGTTTTCCCCTCTCCATCATTGCAGATATTAATCCCAATGCTGATCAACATTGCGGATGTGCAAATCAAGAGGCGCCTCAGCTTGATGTACAGTATCACCAAAGGCTATGTCAAAAGTCAAGAGGATGCCACATTGTTGATAAAACAGATTTCTGGCCGAGAATCAATATATCAGGTAGGAGACAAGCACTGGTCCTTTGGGGAAAAAAAGCACATGAAAACACCAAAAACCAAACAACAAAACCCAACCACTTAGGTGTTCAAGAAACCAGGCAGTGGCCACTCACCTTTAGAGAAGTCACATACGTGTCCAGACTCTCACAGTTACATTCTCTCTTGGGCAGGGTCTGTCTACGGCAGTCTTACAGTTTGCTGTGGGGCCCATTTGGTGGGAAGGGGGCTTAGCTGCCATCTGTGCACTTACACAAGCAGGGCTGGACTGCAGTCTGTGGCTGCCGTGGACAGGCCAGTAGTTTGACACCTTCCCAATATTGATTCAGCGTTATCAAGAGAGGAGAAAAACGTAACAAAAATTGTGTAGCTCGCTCTTATATTCAAGACGAGGGATTTATTACATGTTTTTCTAAACCCAAAACAACAACAGAAACTTAACTGCTTAAACTTGAGACAACAAACAAGTTGTTGTCTGCAAACAGCACTATGCCACGCATTGCACGGGTGCAGAATTCCAGCCACCTGTACCTGGCAGCCTGAGGAAACTTCAGTCGTTAGGTCGCAGGGGTTTTGGTTGTGGCCAGGTGCAAGCTCCAGGAAAACGCAAAGCTGGAGAGTAGCCCCATGAAGAGGAGTGCTTGGGACATTTGACAGACCACTACTGTATGATTGAACAGAGATCGGTGAGTCCTGGGGTGGAGTCATTTCTTCAGCTATGTCAGGAATTATCAGTAGGAAGCATGAACTATTTATTGCTCCCAATAGACTGGCTCCCCAAACAGCTGCTCATTTGACTCCCCTGAATGGGGCTCTATCTCTGAGAATTCTCCTGGTTGCACACTCAGTGCACACTAATCTTTTCAGGGAAATATTAGGCACAGTAGTTATGCAGGCTACTGACTGCACAACATTCATTGTAACATAAGTGTGAGCACAGGGAAGGCAGCAGAATCGCACAGAGGGTGGAACTGAGCCAAGTATCTCCCCCAAATCATAAACTAAATGAGATTCCTATTACTGCCCTTTCCCCCTCAGATTTTCAAGTCAGAAATGTACTTGGTATTAGAAAGAATTAATGTTCTTCCTAACTTTTTACAGAAATTATATGAAATTTTGGAAACCAACAAACGAGATGCTGTCAAAGAACTAGGTAGGTTGTTAGAGTATCTGATTTCCTGAAATCACACCTTGTGTATGTTACGTGCCATTGAGTTGGCTCTGACTCCCGGTGACCCTGTGCATGAGTGATGTCCACAATGTCCCGTCCTCAACAACCCTTCTCGGCTCCTGTAGACTCATGTCTATGGCTTCTTTTACGGAGTCCTCCCATTGCATATTTGCTCTTATCTTTTCCTGCTGCCTTCTGTTTTCCCCAGCATTACTGTCTTTTCCAAAGAACCCTGCCTTCTCCTAATGTGCCCGAAGTAGGACAGCTTCAGTTTTGTCATTTTTGCCTCCAGCAATGTTTCAGGCTTAATTTGCTCAAGGACCCACCATCCCATAATTTAACCAAAAGAAGACAAGTTCATGTTTTCATTCAATCCCGCAATCACCCATTTACTCATCCAACGAGGATTTATTGTACACATATGATGGGCCATGTATGCAAACAGTGCAGAGCCTGGATAGGGGCATAGGGCTGCTGAGTGGTGAGCTAGACCTCCGGCCCAGGCGTGTCTGACACTAGAACCTGCTCTTGATCATTGCAGCCTTCATTTTACTGGTCTGCTCATTTCAGTTAAAAGAATGACTCAAGTACCTCCCAGGTGCCAGGCATTGTGCTGTGTGTTAGGGTTACAAAGATGGAACAGATGCAGTTTTAGCCTTGACTCCTCATGCTCATGAAAATCGAAAAAATGTGGGATTTGATCTCAGAGGGACCCACCAGCCAAATCCCAGGGGCCCTTTGATCAAGTCATTTATTCAGCTATCCAACAAAAATGATATAATTTATGTAAAATTATACATAGAGAATGAGACAACATAATAAAAATAATACTACTGCAATGAAATGAGTTCCATAACGGAGCCAGGCGGGAGTGCCATGGGAGCAAGGCAGAGAGTGGTTTCCTCCTCGCTGGAGGGGAAGGACCTTTTTCAGTTTTCTCATCCCTAAAATGGAGATGAAAATAATGCTGATCCTGCCCTGGCTGGTTTTGCTCAGTGGTTAGAGCCCCAGCCCGCAAATCGAAGGGTCCCTGGTTCGATTCCGGGCCAAGGGCACGTACCTCGGTCGCAGGCCCGATCCCCAGCCCGGTCGGGCGTGTGCGGGAGGCAACCGGTTGGTGCGTCTCTCTCCCATCGATGCTTCTCTCTCTCTCCCTCCCTTCCACTCTCTCTGAGAAGCAACGGAAAAAAATATCCTC
The DNA here is from genome assembly GCF_964146895.1 of Miniopterus schreibersii. NCBI lineage: Eukaryota > Metazoa > Chordata > Mammalia > Chiroptera > Miniopteridae > Miniopterus > Miniopterus schreibersii. Next base: position 16,706,876 of record NC_138119.1, on the reverse strand, counting down.
GGGTGACAATTAAACAAAATAATAATAATGCTGGTTCTCCAGGCCTCACCAATTCTGTATGAAACAGGGATGAAAGGCTATTGTGTAACCGCTCCGGAGATCACAGGCTGTTATACAAATATTAGTCACCGTGGTCACTGCGTGGCTTGCTCACTGACTTTTACTCGCGCCAGGACTCATAGAGCACGAGGGGCGTGACGTCGTCATTGCCTTGAAGACCAGGCAGGCGATCCAGACCGTGATCGCGAAGTCCCTGAAACACCTCTCCTTCCTTTGCTCGAGAGGCATTATTGACAGGCACGAGGGCATCGAGATGAACAAGGTGAGAAAGCCGTCTTCTGTGTCGCTGGCTTCCGCCACCCCCCACCCGTGCTGTCGCTCTAGCCGAGTGCAACGACCGGCGAACCTGGCGGCAGCTCTCATTTGCCTGCAGCCTTTGTCAGCGCCCAGGACAACTGGCACCGATGCTACCTGGGGCGCTCCGTGTCAGAACTGCCAGGTTGCAAGTCAGAAACTACCCGGGGCTGGGTTTAGCACAGCGATGGGCTTGGAGACACAGAGCACCTTACAGAGCCCGCAGCAGCCAGCCCAGGAAGGGGCTTGGACAGGACCCAGAGACTTTGCCAGATTCTCCAGTTCTATCGGGGTTGCCCTGGGTGGCACCTTCTTCAGGCTCCCCCCTGCGAGTTCACCAGGTTTTCCTGCTTCTCTGCCCACTGGTGGAATGTGTGCCACTCAGTCCCACCAGCTGTGGCAGGGGAGGTAGGAGTCACATGATGTCAAACGTGGTAGGGAGAGGACCAACTTGTGTGTGTGTGTTTTGGGTGTGTCTGTCCAGGTGGGGGTCAGGGATGGGGTTCTAAGAGGATAGGAACAGGGAAGACAACCTAACCAGTTGTCTGATAAAAGGACTTCTGGAAAATTATAAATGTATTTGCAAAAAGTAATTAGGAATATAAGCCAGAGGGGAAAATGTTTAATTCTGTCACTTCACATTTACCAACTGGACAAATAAGAATGTTCTTTCTCTCTTATATAAGGGTCTATCTGCTCCCTAGCAAAAAGCAGAAAAATGGAAGTCCTGGTCCTACATTCTTTCTGTGTTGCCCGCTGATGAGCTGCTTCTGGGTGTCACGTGCTTTTCCTTGCCACATACAGCTCCCAGCCATGGGCCGCAATGCGTTGGGCTTCTGGACAGTCCCTGGACAGAGTCCTCCCTCCATGGCCCCAGAAGGGAAGTAGGTGTGGGACAGGCCAGCTTCCTCCTTTATTGTCTCTCTCTTCAGCCTCTATAACATCATGGCAAAGGACCGAATGAGAAACGTGATTTCTCCTTGTGTCTGTGAGAGGGAAGAAAAGGGCTACTTTAGAGTATGCTTCGAACTACATCTCTGTACACATTGTGTTTTGTCTTTTTTTCATTTATCACTTTGAAGGCTATATAAGATTCAACTGAATGCTTGATACCCATAAATAAATAATAACCCTTGAAGAGACTTATTTTTCCCCATTGGTTTGTTTAGAAAGGTAATGGGAAAATAATCACCCCTCAGTTACTAATGGAATGCCTACTAATTGTCCAGTTGTCAGCCAAAGAGATCTAATGATCAATCCCAGGGCATAAGGAGCTAGGTAAGTCTATTCGATTTAATTAAGTTGTTGGATATTTACTCTGTGCTATGGACTCTCCTCAAGATCGGGGTAATTAACTGGTACAACACTGACCCCAAAGCACATGGGCTCACCCTCAATTCTTTCCCTTAGTCATTTGTTCACCCAGTCCACAGAAGTCACATAGTATGGAGGGTGAAACACATAAGTAAAAATACTGCTGCTCCAGGGCAGCGAGTCCCACAAGACAGACCTGTGGGAGATGTGGTGGGAATAGGGCAGATAAGCAGTCGTCCCTTACCTGGGGGGAAGCCAGAGAAGGCTTCTCGGAGTCCGCAAAACTGGAACTGTATCCTGCAAAGTTAGAAGGCTTGTTAGAGAAGCAAATCATACACATAAAAAAAAAAAAAGTTCAGAGAACATGGTATTAAATCATATAATAATCAACTATGAAGTTTAGATAACTTGAGATTAAGACAAGGCAGAATATAAGTTTTAAGTCAGTTATAAAGATGATAAATTGAATGAGATTAGGTCAGTGAGAATAGTAACAAGGGGAGAATAGGGGCAAAAAGGGTTAGGGGATAATTTAAATAGGGTGAGAAATGGAGTCAAACATCCAGGGTAAATTTGCATAATTATTTAGAGTTCCTTGGTTTTAACCTAATACCGCTTTGCTGTTATAGGATCTGATCACCATTATTTTGACTGTTTGTTTTTAGGTACTACTTTCAAAAATAAAAGCACTGAATAGATTTCCAATGGCAATCCCACCCCCTACTCCTGACAAATATCTTCATAATATCACCTGGCTGGAAAATAAAGATGTTCTCATTGAGTTCTTCAAGGTAAAGACTCTGTCTTCTGTTCTGGCTCAGGTTTGATGATAATTATTTTCCACCCTCCCCTTCCACCCACCCCAATGCAAGGTTAACAACAACAACAAAAATCTAAAGAGAATCCTGTAATGGCCAGTAAAGGGAAAGTCAACATGGAGGCCCAGCAAAACCTGGAAAAGTAGGTTTCGTTATGAGCCTAACACAATTTGGAAATAAGTTTCTCACACGTTTTTGTAAAATGCAGATCTGTCACCATAATTCTCCTGTTGCAAACCCTTCAGTGGCTTCCCCCTGATTTTGGAAAAAAACACAAATTCTTGAATGGGCCTCTGAGATCCTCCAAGACCTGGCTCTGGCGGACCTCTCCAGCCCTGCCTCCCCGAGGCTGCGTCCTGACTTTTCATGGGCCTTGGGCGCTTTTGCCTTAGTTGGCCTCTTCCTCCATTAAAAAGTTACCAAAAATTATACTTTATGACTGTGTCCATGTGAAGATGACTATATTAGTACTAACTAGTACTAACTGTTTTAGTATTAAAACATTCTCCTCTACCTAAAAGTTCTTTTGTTCCCTCTGATTTTAAGAAACTGAAATATTATTGTGAGTCCCTAAAACAATTGTAAACCGTAGTCGCTGTACCTGTTGAGACCGAGTGGATAATTGAGTCCTGGTGTCCACGGCACCCTGCCTGGGACATACTGAGTGCTTACCCCAAGCAGATATTCTGTTTGCTTCTGGTCTTTGCATATACTGAACCCTCTGCCCTGAATGGTCTTCACCTCATCAAGTCTTGGCTGGCTGTACCTCTTCCATCAAGCCTCAGCTTAGCTGTCCCTTCTTCTATAAAGTCTTCCCTGGACACCCAAGACACAGTCCTGTGGCCCTTCTGGATTTTTACCAGAACATGCTGACTCTGTCTCCTTAGTCAGAATGATCACACTTTATTGTAAACATCTATGCAGCCCAGCATTTATTGGGTGTTTCTATCAGTCACGGTCCTGATTACTGATCACAAAGTCTATAGTGTGCTTGCTTGTCCCTTTCTTTCTAAAGGTTAACAAGGTATGTCAGTTATTATAATTCATTAAGAAACCAAAGGATATAGTTTGTGTTTTTATGCTACTTGAAAGTCATTTTTGCTTTAAAATCATATTTCTGTTGTGAAAAGTAGACTATGAAGTTTTTGTGTTGATGTTTTCTTTTCTTTTTTCTTTCAGGAAAAAGCCAGACTTGCCTATTTTGACTATGGGGATGTCATTTGCAGAGAAGGTGAAATGCCACAGGGAATCTACCTAATTATTTCAGGAATGGCCGTAGTAAGGGACTATTTATTCTTTACTTAAAATGTATTTGAAGTATGTAATTATAATGTAAGGAGAAATTTAGGAACCAAGCAAGTGTCAAAATGTTAATATAACCTCTTTTCCAAATGAAACCATTTCCTCTCAGAGTGAGCACTACAGTTGAGAGATGATACTAATACCCAACATCTGAAAGGTGCTTGCCATTTTACAAAATGTTTTCGTAGTCGTTACTTAATTCCTCACAACAGTCTTGGGAGGAAACAGTCTCTTCCATGATGTTGGGTTAAGGAACCCAGTACTCGGAGTGGCTGAGTTATTCACCTAAAAAAAATGAGAGTCAGGCATGAGGGAGTGGACCACAGTGTCACATCCCCTCGGAGGTCAAATAGGGTTTGTAAAAAGCAGGGACATTCCTCGTTGCACAAAGGGCCTTTGGACCACATTCTAAATTAAAATTTAAAACTGCCCAAGTCCTTTGGAAGCACAAATGCCTCTAAAAGTCTGAATGGTGGTCACTAGAAGAGGGAAGGGTTGTCACAGCAACTTCTTCAGTGACCCTTGGTTCCCTATTTCCTTTGTCTTTGATGTTTACAGCTAAACTTTCTGGGAAATTCTGTAATCCTCTGGTTGGCTCCTGCAGCTTCCCCCTGAAGTCTGATACCTTTCTTCTTTCCCCACCTATGCCTACCAGTCCTTTTCCTGGGGGGAACTCAACCATCTTGTGTTCACCCTAAAAATGTTTTCTTTTGCTGTTTCCTGGTAACTATTCTTAAGCATCCTAGAGGGAGACAGGCTTTTGCTGAAATCATGGCTTGGTTTAGAGGTGGATTAATTCAGATGTCTGATTTATGCATTCATGCAGTCAAAAGGTGTTTTGTGTTTTTGTTCACTTGAGGCACTAGCTTGTTACAATAAGAATATCTAACGGACTTGGGGGGAGTGACGTTCGTTGCAGACGGCAATGACTACTTCGTGTGGGATTTTATATAAGGAAGGTTTATAACTAGAAAGCTGTAAAGCTAAAGATAGGAAACAATCCGTGCCTCAGAGAGTTGAAATGTGAAAGAAACCGTGAATTCTGTGAAGCCCAATTCACACCTGAGAGGATTCCTAAAGCACCTTTTCCTTCCGTCGCGATGACTGCAGGAAAGGGTGAGAGCCCTGTGGGCCGGGCAAGGGTTTCTAACGTGGGGTTTCCCTCTGCAGCTGCACAGTCCGCCCCCGACCTTCGGAATCGACAGTAGCCTTAGGCCGGACAGTGAGTCCCACACCTTGTTCACGGAGTACTGTACTTGTGGGGACATAATCGGAGAGCTGAGTTGTCTGCTTAAGCGCGAAATTGAATATACCGCCACCTGTGAGACCATTTTACAGGTAAGGCCCTGGTTCTGTCTGTCTTGTGAGTAACTGGCTAACTCCCCCTCAAGTAAATGAGAAATGCCAGCGTGTCTGCCTCCTTCGCGCTCTGATGCATCGGCTAGTCCCCCAACCAGCCTGCCAAGTGGGCAGGCACATTTGGCAACTGACATCCTGGCTGTGGCATCTGGAGCAAGGTATTTTTTAACCTCGTTGACTGTCGTTAAAAAAGAGAATATCGAACTTTTGATGCTACGAAGTCTAGGAAGGAACACACCTGCATGAAGTGGCGGCTTGTATAGGCGCTCAGGAAACGGGCACCGGCCGAGAGCAGTGTTTTTAAAGAACGCTCGTTTTTAATCTCCCTTTCTTTCATTTTCCGTTTGCTACGTAGGAAGTTATCTACTGAACAAATAAGTAGCCCGATATCCCACTAGCTGTGGGGGGTTCAAATAGGAAGGAGCCGAAGTTCTTGCTTACAAAGAATCAAGCATTTTGGCGCTTAGATGCAACAGAGTGGGGCCAGAGCCCCAGGGGTGTGCGGCACCGAGGGCGTGTTGCTGGGTCAGCTTCAGACCATTTCATCTCTGGAAGAGGAGAGGAGGCATGAATTCAGTCACAAGGCAGAACTGAATTCACCCAATTTCGTGTAACGTGAATTCTGAAAGCGTTGTCTTCCTTACTCAGCTAAGTATTTCGCCTCTGAAGGCAAAGATTGCACATGAGCTCGCTTTATGTACTGTGGCAATAAAAGTAGGTAAGTTGTGTGGCTTAGTTCCTGAATCCTGGGCTCACGAGCCGTGTCCTTATCATAGCTATTGACGGGTGTGGGTTTTCCTGGCCTATCAGTAGGTCTATAGCTTTAATTGGACTGTAAATTGTATTACCTTATACATAGCAAACAGCCTCTTCAACAACACAGTGCTTTTATTATTATTATTTATTTTAATTTAAGCCTTACCTGAGGATATTTTTTCCATTGCTTTTTAGAGAGGGTGGAAGGGATGGAGGGAGGGAGGGAGAGAGAAATATCGGTGTGAGAGACACACCGATTGGTTGTCTCCTCCATGCGCCCCATGCACCCTGACCAGGGCTGGGGACCAAGCCTGCAACCTGCAGCCTGCAACCGAGGTACGTGCCCTGGGCCGGAATTGAACCTGGGACCCTTCAGTCCAAGGGGCGACGCTCTAACCACTGAGCCACGCCGCTGGGGCTAACAATACAGTGCTTTTAAATGGCAGAGTATCATAATTATATGAGAGCTGATAGTTTTTCTAAGAGGTTTGATGAAGGTTAAATCGACAGGCATCTTGTTTTCTGATGGTCTTGTAACGTCGCTCCGAATCGAGCTTGCCGCATGACGTGTTGTCATTTCAGGCCTGTTTTATCTCCCTGGAGGACTTGTATGAGGGCTTTGATGTCTTCTGGCCATCCCTGGAATACAAAATATGGCTAAAGCTTGCTCTCAACACTGCCTCTCAGTATTTTGAGTCAGTTCTCATCGATGAGGTAAGTGACTCAATTAAAACATAAGTGAACTTTCATTTACTGTATTTTTTACAAAATGCACTTCATATTTTTTGTGACAAAGAAAGGACGGTTGCGCCCAATCTTCTAAATTGAGATTCAAGAATATACTTATTTATTCATTTATTTATTTTTATTAAATTTACTAGGGTGACATTCGTTAAGAAGATTCTATAAGTTTCAAAAGTACGATTCTAGATTCCAGAATTTTAACCACTCACTTTTCCTGACTTCCTGCATGTTGTCAGTCCTCTTGTCACAGCTAATTCTCCCAGGCTACCTGCTCTCATCCCTTAAAAAAAAAAAAAAAAGATTCAGCAAATATTAAATAGGTAGATGCCCCAGAACCAAGCACAGTGTTAATTAAAATGAGTTAATGAACACTCAGCTGCTTATATTATATTCATATAAATCATTCATATAAATCCTGCCTTTTCAAAATCTTTGCTGAGTTGACTAAGCCTCTTCTGTGAACTTTCTCTCCAAAAAGGTAGTGGTTCAAATTTGTTCTTAGACTAGTACAATTTTCAATCCCATATTTATGTCCCATATAATAATTATTTGAGCCCTTATTATGAGTCAGGAACTGGGGAAGTGAAAGACCCGAAGTTCGACAATATTCACTGAATTGAGAGACCAGATATAAATGTTGGATTTTAAAATGAGTATATCTCAAGAGAATGAGAAAACAAACCACAGACTGGGAGAAAATATTTGCAAGACGCATCTGAGAAAGGACTGTTATCCAAAATATCCAAAGAAATCTTGAAGCCCAGCAATAAGAAAGCAAACAACCCAATTGAAAAATGGGCCTAAGATCTTAAAGGACACCTCATCGATGACGATATACAGATGGCAGATAAGCATATGAAAATATGCTTCGTATCCATCACACATCTTCAGGGAAATGCAAATTAAAACGTCACTGAGATACCACTACACACCTATTAGAACAGCCTGACAACCTAGCAGAAAACTGACACCGCCAAATGCTGTAGATAGTGTGGAGCAACAGGAACTCTCATCCATTGCTGGTGGGAATGCAGATTGGTGCAGCCACTTTGGAAGGCAGTTGGCAGTAATTTCAAAACTAAACACACTCCTACCATTTAATCCAGCAGCCGTGCTCCTTGATATTTACCCAGAGGAGCTGAAAACTTATGTCCACACAAAATACTGTACACGGATGTATATACAATTTTATTCGTAATTGCCAAAACTTGGAAGCAACTACGGTGTACTTCAGTGGTTGATTTTTAGTTTCATGCTTTTGTGATCCAAGAAGATGCTTGATATGATTTCAACCTTCTTGAATTTGTTAAAGACTTATTTTATGTCCTAACATGTGATCTAGCTTTGAGAATGTTTCATGTGCACTTGAGAAGACTCTATTTTCTGCTGCTTTGGGATGAAATGTTCTGTAAATATGAAATTCATCTCATCTAGTGTGTCATTTAAGGTCGCTGTTTCCTTTTTGATTTTTTTGTCTGGAAGATCTATTTGTTGATGACAGTGGATATTAAAGTCCCCTACTATGACTGTATTGCTGTCAAATTTTCTTTCTTCTTGATACCATGTGTCATTGTGTGTGATTTAGACATTTTGTGTAATTTCATTGTAGGAATTAACATTTGAGAAGTGTGTGGCAGTCAATGTGGCGTATGTGGAGACTGTATCGAACTGTAACGAGATGACTATTGACAGGTCGACCATGAAGTTGGTGATTGTCGTGTATGGCAGTGTGATGGATACAAAGACAGAGAAGCAGTACCTTGCGCCTTGCATCTTACCTACAACCTGTGAGCAGGTAAGGAGGATCATTTCTCAAGAGTCGTTTGTGTTCCACGGTACCGCATAAGTGACTTTAAAACTCAACTGACCACCTTAAAGAGAAATATTACCTGGAGAGATTCTGCAGGTCTCACCTGCCCTTAACAAAATAGTCAAAAGGTACCTAGGACTTCTCTGTACTGTGTGCCCTGCACAAGGGTGTGATCGAGGGGCAGGTGGGAGCTGGGACCCATCTCCTCTCTGCTCACCATGCTATTTGCCCTGGCACGGGGCTGTGCCCCTAGAGGAAGGACGCATGGGGTGCATTTTTCCTAGTTCACACCAAGGCAGTGACACTCTGTGCTAGTATGTCTCTGGAAGTATCTACACAGATTGGTTGATAATAAGGGAGCAGAGTCAGGACCAGGTCACTTTGTTGCCACCAAGGGCATGTGGGCACAACTTAATAGCAGGCCCTGGGCCTCAACCCATGCCTTTGTAAGGAAGGGAGCTGTGTGCACACCTAGAGGTAATGGGGGATGAGACCAGCAGAAGCAAGGTCTCTAAAAGGTCACCTCCCATTGGACCACAGGGGGATGGGAGAGTGGAGCCCGGGAGTGGGGACAACCAGGAGCCCCTGAGAAGAGCTGATATGCTTTAATCTGGTCGTAAGTTTCTCCCCTTTTGAAGAGACACTTTCTTCCTGTTGAGGCTGGGAAAGGTCATTCATTTAATGGAAATTTATGTCCCGGAAAAGTTGGTAGACCTCCTAAAAAGTGCATTTGCCCCTGTTATAACATTCTTATTTTGTCCCAACAATTCAGAGGATGAAGTAAATTTAAATGTTTTCTTTTAAATAGAAAATGAAAACCTCTTTAGCATTGAAAGAAGGGTGTGTCTGTGTGTGTGTGTCTGTGTGTGTGTGTCTGTGTGTGTGTGGCAGGGACAACAAGAGTAGTGTCCGTGGCTGAGTTTGTTGAGACACCAGGGTTTGGAGTCAGGAATCCTTGGATTTAAAACCTGACCCCTGTGTCCATGAGGTGTGTGGAGCCCAGCCCAGCTGCCTTCTGACGCTCAGTTTCCTCATTAGGATGATAACAGCAGTAGTCACCTCGTAAGGGTATTGTAAGGGTTAAATGACATAATATGAAGTATCTAGAAATGATAGTTATTGTTACTTGTCTGCTACTTGCATTCCGGGAGGACAGATTTTGTGGGTGAAAACTCTAAAAAAAGAAGACCATTCTGCCATGTGGGAAGGCTGGGTCCTGCCTGAACCCTTGAACATCAATGGAGGTGTAAAAGTAACTTAGTGGCTTCTGTTTTAAACTGGGAATTTCCAGTCCAGTTACAAGTAAGGAACAGAACATTCCTTTCTGATGTCTATAAATATGCAAAAGATAATTTGCTGGTAGAAGACTTTTTGAAGCCATGTTAAAGAGGGTTTGAAGTGGGAAAGACAGTGTAGGCTGCAGGCCCAGTTCTAGGTTTTGGCTTATTTTTAATATTCTTTGGAAAGGTTAGGAAGCAGCCAGCTTAGAGATGAAAGAATGCGCTTTTGACTAATGCAGACTTTTCTTATTTAGGTCCAGGGAACTTCAGATTTAAGTAAGTTACTGATTATCCAAGAATCTGAGTCTGGCGAAAACACCACTAGTTCCAAGGTCATAGGTAAGGGGTATCCCCTTAGTGGTAGGAAAACCATTGGGAAGGAATTTTGATAAATGTAAAATTAAGTTGATTTGAGGGCCTTGTGTGGGTTTATCATCAACCCCCATTCTTGGGCCCACCCTGACTGCCGCATTGTTTCTGGGAGGTCACATATCAGAGACTTCTAGACGCTGAAATCCAGGTGGCTCCTTCTGCTCTCTGACTTTCCCTCCATACCCTTGTTGGGTCGGGGGAGCAGCTTCTGTTTTACCCTGTTCCTGCCCTGGTAGGCTGGAGCCACATAGCACCACTGGGGAAGAGTAGGAATGGGAGGGCCAGATTTGCACAGTGGGCCCAGGTGTGGGGAGCTGGTTTGCTCCCAGCAACCCAAGGGGAATACGGAACCCGACCCATCCTCACTGGGTATTCCAAACCACGGTCATGGCCACAACTCAGATGACGTGCTTTGAGGTGTGCTTCCACAGTCACCAAGTACTTAGAGTCACTGGATGTACATTAGCACCCAGTTGCATGTATCACAGGGCTAAGCAGTATACAAAGGAGACTGGATAGGAAGCCCTTGCTCTAGAGAAAATGCATTCAAGATCTTCCATTCAATGCTCAGCGTCCCTGCCTTATGGAGCCCCCTTGTCACTATTACTTCATCTGCCCCAGCTTAAAGGAGTCCTCCTGATTTACTTCTCTAATTAGCACCATCCCCAGTGTTTAAAATTTGTGTGACCTGCTAGTTTAGACATAATGCAACTCTTAGTGAATTGCTAATTGGGGGGTGGGCGGTATACATGACTTCAAATTGGGTGCCTAACGCGACACTTTATTCATGGTTTGCATCTCATTGTTTCTCATTTGCATAATTCTTGTAAAATGCAACCCCACTGTGTGTTGCTCACTGTGCGGAGTGAGTGAGCCAAACAAGGCGTCTACCCTTGTGGGGAGGAGAGACAGACATTCAATATGTAATCTCACTTATCCCCTAGAAGCAAGTTCAACTCAGACATTCTTAGGGCTCACTTTCCAAGCTCTGTTCAGGGGTTATATGCAGCATCTGATTTTGGGAAGCTCCCTCTGCTCCTGGGCCTCCTGTCCGAGCTGGCTGACACTGAGATGACCATTACGGCAGCCTTTACGGTCCCTTTGCATCTGCCACTCTGCCTCTCCACAGTACTCATGGGCACAGCAGTGTATGGCAAGCCTTGGGATACCCTGAGGGCTGTTGAGTCAGAGATCCTAAGTGGAAGTAGGGCACAGGTCCCTACTCTTCCTGGACCTGTAGGCCTCTCTCCTTCCTTGAATGATTCTAGGGACACTGAGGGAAATATATCACTCTGTATTCCCCAATGAGTTGGGGACAGAAGTGACATATGGTAGGCCCATGGACTGGATCCAGCCTGTACACTGGATTTCACCCATATACATGCTTTCTTTTACAATTTAAAAATTAGTTGCCAAGTATAAGCATCCAGAAATTTCACATTAAAAAAAAAAAAATCCAGATTTTGAGCTTTTCTTGAAGAAAAAAAAAATCAGAACATCTGCCGTCACTCACTCCTCAATCCTGTACGTAGCAACAGTCAGACAGAGCTGAGTACTAGCTGGCTCCTATTGGGGAAGCAGATGCTGTCCAGTTTGCCACAGTCTACACTGCTCCCTCTTGTCTTATATCTAGCTCACTTTAATCATGTGTGTGACCTGCCTGCTGTCATTTGAGTTTCTCAGTCCTGTATTGGACATCGGGAGCCTATTAACAAACCTCCCTGCGGGAAGAAAGTTAAGAGCCCATTTAAAAGGAAGGGAAAGGGAAACCTATGGGGAGAAAGCAAATTGATATTGCAAAATATTCTTCTGCTACTTTTATTCTTAAATTCCTAATTTGGTTTTTGTGTTTGATGCATGTGTTTGAATAGACCCAGCCAGCAGTGGTCCTCAAGTGGCCAGCAGAGAGCACCACTGGAAGCGAAAAGATGAGGTAAGAAACTCGGCGCTTGGGTCAGAGCTTCCTTACTGTGCATATGAAACCATGCAGCTGAAATACACTGTGAAGTCAAACAGCCAAATGTGGGTGCTGAAAAAAGAGACTCTTAGCGAAAGCTCATTGATCTGGAAAAATCAGGATCAAGCTCACCTGAGTTACTTAAAAATTAAAATTATAGAATATTTTTGAAAGATGCCATTTTGCTCCCCTTCCCCCACTTTCCACCTTCCTTCTTCCCTTCCTTTGATGTTTAGTTCAAAAGTAGAGATCTCTGGGATTGGGGTAGGGAAGGTCACTAACATCTAAGCATTGATGCTCCCCCCTTTGGGGTCTGCATTTTCCATGGATGTCTGGGTGCTGTGCTGGGGGCACATGGGGCCACAGGCTGGTCATGGGCACCTTCCTAGCGTATCAGTTTCACTTGATATTTTAAAGGAAAAAGTTAACTCATTTCACTATTAGGTTATATGAAAACACATATTCTGGAGTAGGATGACAAATTTGCATGGATTTTTAAGATAAATTAAGAGACCTCAAAACATTTTATTAGGGAGCCACTTAGGTTTGGCCCCAACTTTCCTACTTTCCTCAGCAATCAGGGCTAGTTTAGAAAAGTTTAAGACGTGCTGGAAGCCATGCCTAGAGTTGGGGAGGGAGAGGGCTGATCACATTGGGCCAGGACAGAGGCCCATCTAGTGGCTGGGGGGGGGTAGCCTGCAGATACATTACTCAAGGGGTCTCTGTTGGGCGCTCTAACAGAGCTCAGTTGGGCCCCAGCCCACTGCTGAGTGAAAAAGGCAGCTCTGACAAGAGCAATAGGGCACTTGGAAAATGCAAAGTCGGCCAGATAGCAGTAATGGTGTCAAGAATGGGCTTCCGGGGTCTTCAGCCCTCTCCCTCCCCCAGATGCCAAGTCACCCCAAATAAACATGCCCTCTAAATATGGTGAGCCTGTGTAAGTGCAGCTTCAAGCCCACCATACCCCTGACCAGACAGCCACCCTAAGGCCCTTCTAATAGACATTCTGGTCCTGCCATTGTCATTTCTGACAACCCAGGTGGTTTGTAGTGTGTTTTGTTTGGGGACAGAAAGTTGCATTGACCAAACTTATGGTTAATGAGCCTTTTAAACAAAGCAACATAGTTCTTTTTAGTCACTTTCTCCTCTTTCTTATAGAAACCCTATTTCACAAATGAGAAACCTAATTAGGAGTCAGGTAATTGGGTTCGTCATTGGTCACTGTTTTGTTCCAGTCCCCATTATTTAAAAACATTCTCATTCTGATTTAAGAAAAAAGTTTCCAGTTACCCTGTAATCAGTCACAAAGTTAATTGGAATTCAATTCTCCTAGCATTTCTCTTTTCCTTGAGAGAGAGACTACTCTAATTGAATTAATGTAGTATCTTTTTATAAGCTGACGTTGGACGGTATAGAGATGCACACGCCTTTACTGACAATGTATCACTCAAAGTCCTTAAAATGTAAGATCTTTTAGAGGGAATGTTCCAGATAATAAAATGGAAACTTTTCATAAGTTTTCTGGCATATTTAAGTTCATTAGGTTTTTTTCTGAAATGCACAGTGTAATATTTTACTTTTGACTTTCTTTTATAGTTGGACACTGGATCTCATTATAGAAAAGGACATTAATGGCACTAACCCGATATGTGAAGTCAGGTTAAAGACGGAGCCAATATCCTGGCTCAAGTGCGGAAGGATTATCTGACGAGAAGTTGATAAAACAATGTACTGCTGCATTTATTTTATAAGCAATTGATTGGTTGTTGCAAAAGCTCCAGTTTTAAGTAGTTGCATTATACCTGAGCTGTTCAAAAATTCTCCAGGGTAAGATGATCTCAGAACTCATGGCCTACCAATGGAACCCTGCTCCAGGGGAGAGCAAGTCATAGTAAAATACAAGTTATTAAAAGCATTGTACAATATACTACCATCTAAAGCACAGAATCCATAACTGTGATTTGTGATATTGCTATAATTAGTGCTCCCCTAACGTTTTCCAGAGTAAAGTGATTCCCCCCTCCCCAATTTAGTGACTATTGATAACTGGATGTGTGTTCCATAATCTTACTTACTGAAAGCAAAGTTGAGAAGTTAACAATCTTACATTGCATAGTACTGTTTGATACGATTTTCATTTTGTTTTTAAAAGTCAAATAAAGTTGAGTTTGTGGTCTGTTTATTAGATTTCATTGTTCCTTTTCATTTCAACAAAACTTTGAAAGAATGCAAGCCTCTGGACTCTAGGGAAAACCATGATAGAAGGAAACACAAGAGAAAGAGTCAAGCCTCACTATTTCTGAAGAGCCTTCTGGACACCTAGCATGTAGGTCAGCCTTTCTAAGAGTGGCTGTGGAGTGCCCCTGTGTCAGGAGGTATCATGTGAGGCTGCCCATTACAGAAACCCCAAATGGCTTCATTTTTCTGGTGTAATCAGATGCCTGGATATAGGCAGAAGAGGACTGGTGCCATGGCTTGAGGCATCATCACGGACCCAGGCTCCTTGTAGCCTCCCCCTCCTCCATCCTTGGCTGCTTTGCCTCTCAGGATAGCAAACCTTCACCAGTCACTCTGGGCATCCCACCGGCGTTTCAGCTGGACAAGGAGCTTTCTCTTTTACGAGGCTTTGCCTTTAGTCAGGAAGGGGCCCCACCCAGGGAAGCACTGTCACATGCCCACACCTATCATCTTAAGTGAACTTTAGCTGGCACCTTACCTTGTCAACCCTAATACAATCTGAGTGTTTGTAGTAAAGACCAGGAATGGGTATTGGGTGCAGTGTCTGCTGTACTCGGCATCGATCACCTGGGTTGTTACAAATGAAAAACTTCTGGCCACCTGTAGAACCAGTGTCTGGGGTGGGCCCTGGGCTCTGCATTTTAACACATTCCTCATGCAATTTAATGCATTTTGAAGCTTGAGATCTGCAGTACAGGGAATAAATTAGCAGAAAGCAGATGTCTGCCCTCCAGTCTCACTTTGAAAGCACATCACCATGTATTTGAAAGAGCTGTAGGACAAAACTCCACGCCTATCCATCCTGTGCTTATTCTTTGAAGTCACATGGGCTGTCTCAGATTCCTTACGCTTCTCTCATAGCCACCATGGTCACACATTCACTTTCAATTAATAAATCTTTGGATGCATAATGCAGTTTATTCTGTTCTTCCTATGAAAATTGAGCGCAACAGTTCTCGATAAGGGAACTCTACTCTCCATGCCCAAGCGTGTTAAAAATATGCTAAGGATCACTTCTACGTGGAAATACACACTCATTATGTAGTATTTTATAATTGGAAAGGAATTCGTTCAGTCTCATGGATTCATGGCTGCTTAGTAGAGCCAGAACTCAATTTGATGGTACAGGAACCCCTTTAATTTGAGCTTTTAAAGGATTTTTATATTGACGTCATCTTTCTGGGTAGAGTAGATATAGCCAAACAAAACAGTTTAAGCTATGGTGCCTGAGCGAGTGATGAGAGGGGCAGTAAGTTTACTGGGGGAAAAGGTGATGAATTAGATTTCAATTTTGCAAACTCAGTGGTAAATGTTCCATCAGCCAGTAAAGACTCAAGTTTGAATAATTAATGTTGGAGGGTTAGACTTTGAACTGTCACTACACTCTCCATGAGACGACTGAAGGTGGCAAACAGCCAATGGCAGAGAGCAGTGAGGAACTTAATAGGAAGGTTACAAGAGATGGAGGGGCCAGGTGTTAGTCAGAAGAGATGCTTTCAGAGGACCAGACAGTATTAGTTCTTTGAGGGTAGAATATATTGTGACTTGGAGAAGAGATGAGAGCAGGATGCCAGCCCTTGTAGGTCTCCTTCCGATTAGCAGTCGCCAGGATATTGTGAAAACTTGGACTTTTTTTACCCTCATTCTCAACCTTCTTAGTGTCACCCACCTTTTTAAGGAAACTAAAAGGCCTAACAACTTCTCTGACATATGGCACCAGGGACCGTATTTTACTAAAAAATATAGAGGGCTACACACGAGACTGTACCAGGTGTGCGACAGACACTTCTTTCCAAACCTAGGGCTTTTTAGCACAGCGCAAGTCCACGACACCATGAGTTGGGAGTAATTAGTACTCTTTCCAGAAAAGAATACCTACGTGCACCATGATCCTCAAGATTCGTATTCTTAAGCTCAGCAATCCCATTAAGGCATTAGGAGAGCTTGTTACATCAGGGGTCACAAACTCAAGGGACTATAGGACCCAGGCAAGTACCACGAAGGAGCAAAGCTGGCCAGGTGCTGTGATGAAGTCATAGGTCAGCTGCACCTCCATGTTCATTATTAAACATTTTATGTATCTGCCTTTGGACAGAAGTACCAATGCCAGTCCCAGCGAGGAAACCTCTGCCCACAGGACACGGGTCTCACCAAGTATTTCAAAACGTGACAACAGAATTCTCTGATCCAGTTTTAACAAAGGATTTATTTGCTAGATCCCCAAAAAGCAAAATTCATAAAGTACTGCCCCACCCCCAGCAAGAATCGTTCTATAAATAAACATTTTCAGTCATCCTCTCCTCACTTCCAAAGGCAAGCCAAGCCCCTTGTGTCCCCAGGTCAGAGAGGCTGACACAGAAATACCTGCTGTGAAAGGCAGGTGGCACTGTCGTTCTCACCTCAGCTACCCCTCAGTAGCTTCCCTTTTTTGATAGAAATTTATTGAAAAAAAAAAAATTTAAAAATATATCTTTATTGATTTCAGAGAGAGGAAAGGAGAGGGACAGAGATAGAAACATCAATGATGAGAGGGTCACTGATCGCCTGCCTTCTGCATGCCCCCGACTGGGGGTCAGGCCCGCAACCCGGGCATGTGCCCCGACTGGGAATCGAACCCCGATCACCTGGATTCTAGGTTGACACACTACTGCTGAACCACGCCCGGCCAGGCTTGAAAAAATTTCTTAGCAAAATATTTAAAGATCCCACCCCCTGCTCATCCCACTTCAGTTATTTACTAGAAAAGTACAGAATTGAAAAGTTTTTTCCCTTAGCTGTGATCAAAACACTGAGGATTGAAGAATATTCTGTTACTTTAACTTCTAGGGTTACATACTTAGAGATCAACAGAGGAAATTGAACCTCAAGTTCTACTGCTCCCCAAAATGTGTAATGGAAGAGAGGATTTGATGAGAACAGCTAAAAAAACTGGTGGTCATTCCAGGATGGAGCAAAGCAGTTTTTCAACCATCAGTGGGTCGCACCTTGCTCATCACAGACCCTGCAGAGATCCAATACAACGTGAGTCTCAAAGACAGACTATATTTCAGAGCCAGGCGAGTGCTGAGACATATGGACAGAACAGAAGGCCGGTGAAGGCATGAAGCAAAGAATCCCATGGAGGTTTTAGTGCCATTCTCATTTAATAAGCCACTAGTACAGCAACCTAGAGACTGTGGCTGTGATCACAGCACGACGTTCTATGGAATTGCCTCTGGCTCACTGCGGGTGAGCATCTCCCGCACCAGCAGACCTACGGCTGGGGAGTGTAGCGCAGGTATTTCTTGCCAGACGGGAGCTCTTTGGTAAAGACTCCCTTAGGGAAAAGTTTCTTGGCTTCCTCTTCAGGAATGGTTGGAAGGACCATCACGCTATCTCCAACCTGTTGAAAGACATCGAGAATGGTGAAATTCAATGTGCAAGCCTGAAGGCAAGAATGAGGCCCAGGCTCGCTGGCTCCTTCTGCTCCTGGAACATGCCAAGCTCACTCTCAGGTGAAGCTTCCTGCAGGAGGCCTCCCTTGACAGCTGTACAGAAAGCCAACCTTCCCACCTCTGGGCTCCGCTCTCGATTATTCCATTGCGCTTAGCACCACCTAATATACTGTAAAACTGGTTTACTGTCCGTCTCTACCCACTGGAATGTGAGTCCAAGAGGTCTGGAACGTTTCTGTTCACGGCCATATCTGGACTCAATGAGTGTATATTCAGTGAATGGATTCAGCACTTTAACTGATTTGCGTATCAGAAACCAAACCAAACCTGGTATTCAGGTTAGTGTATTTTAAAAATGTAGCGACAGTAAGATACTCTCAAGATATTACCTATGTCTTAAATACCGCAGAAATCCTAGAGATAAAAAGCTTAACAACAGGTGTCAGGGAATTCTGCATGGGGTTTAATGAAGCTTAAGAGAAGAAAAAATGTCATGACAGTAAGACACCAAAAAGTTTTGCAGCCAGGACTTAAGTGGCTAATCGAAGTCTTGTAAATATTTTTGCCATCAGGGAAGGTTTAAAGGTTTTAAAAAATCCTTTTACCAGGAAAGGGAATCATTTTGACCAATTTGTCTAAATAAGCTAAAATCTAGAAAGCAATATAGGGAGTTTGTGTTTTATATAACAATGTTAAAGACCTTGAACACAGCCTCTCAGCAAATTTTAAACTCAGCCACTAGGAAAAACCCTCCCAATGGACTTGCGTGCTGGAACCAGAACCCCAGGTAAGACAGAGTCCGAGGGTGGCCATTTGGACACTCCCCATGGGCCTTCCAGGCATGCTGGGGACCTGCCCTTTTAGCATCTTTACCTTCCAGTCAACCGGGGTGGCAACCCTCTTTTCCGCTGTCAGCTGGAGGGAGATAACTACTCTGAGAATCTCATCGAAGTTCCTGCCAGTGGTCGCTGGGTAGAGGATGGACAGCTTCAGTTTCTTATCAGGGCCAAAAACAAACACCTGCAAGGCCCAGAAACACAAACAGGACGAGTTCTTTCAGTGTTTTTGATATTCAGTCCTCTTGGAATGAATGCTCCCCTATCATTAAAAATGTTCAAGGGTATAAAACCCAAACAAAAAAATCCCCAGACATCTAGAATGACACACCAAGCTTCCTCCGGGGGGCTGGGATCTAGACACTTTTCTTCTCTGTCATTTTTCTTTAAAAATTTTTTTAAAAACTTTTTAGTTATAATGACATACAGTATTATATTAGTTTCAGGTATACATCAGTGTTCATGATATTTTTCTACCCTTAGAAGGGAATTCTATTTGGTTCTGGCTGCCCCAGTAAGACAAACTGAATCTAGGAAAGGGCTCAGGAAGGTACTATGTTAAGTAGGGATGATTATAAAAAAATAATACCAATGGGAGTGGATACTGGTCCTCGCATAGTTGTACTTTTTGCAGATGAGGGGCTAAGTTTGTTCTCCAGTGGGTCTGTACAGAACAAGAATTTAAACCAGACCCGTCTTAGGAAGAAGGACATGGCCCATCACTTTAAAGAGAAGGCTATCAGGAGAGCTATAGAAAAGATTACTCAATTCTAGGTACTTTATTACTCAATCCTACTTACTTTATGTAGGTATCCCAAAAGCTGTGAATTAACCAGTTTAAAAATGTAGCTGAAAATTTAGCATGAACGTTACACATAATCAGTGAGATTGCCACCCATACAGTTATTTCCTAGAGAAATATATAGCTATTAATATATATTCTCCTATTGCCTCTAGCTGCTCCAAGCATTTACTGGGATAGCCCGGCCAGTCATGATGACTACAGAAGGGACTTGGACAACCCACCACGCGCGCCGTCACAGGCATGCCCTTCTCGTCCTTCTCGGCCGGGTCCAGCATGCCCAGCAGCACGGCGAGGTCCCGATGCCTGTCATCGATGATGGGAAAAGGTAACTTTTCTGTGGGCTCCTCACAGTTGTAAGCATTGATATCCTAAAACGCAGGCGAAAGAGGAAAGAGAAATCTAAGCCAGGCACGTCCTCGGAATTCAATCTGCTAACAGCCAGAATCACAGTAGGTTCTCTAAGCAATTTTAATAAGTACGCGAATGAATGAACACTGCCCATCCCAATTATTCCCTGACAGGAACGGCAGGAGGTACTGTACTTAAGTCATAAGGTTGCCTCTATTATGTGCCCCGACCGAGGATCAAACCTGAAACCTAGGTATGTGCCCTGACCAGGAATCAAACCCGAAACCTTTTGGTGTACGGGAAGGCGCTCCAACCGAATGAGCCGCTTGGCCAGGGTTAAGCAAAGACCGTTTTCATGCCCATGTCTCTTAAAATACATCTTGCTTTTACTGCTTTGGGAAAGCAGCAGTAACCTCTTTAAAAGCCAAACAGTGCAACGTCAAATCCCAATCCAAGGTACCTTTGGGTTTCCAAATATTGTAAAAACCATCAGAAATAAAGGGTCCCTTTTCTCTTCTATGCAATTCTTGAAATCTCAAGACACGCAGATTAACTGGTGTGAAATTGCCAAGTCAGTACCACATCTTTTCTTCAGGTGCATGTGAAATGCTTGACATAGGGCCTAGCACACAGCAAAAATCTCTCCAAAGTTACCCATCATTGGCTAGTAGCACATGTAACAAAGCCATTCAAATACTTTCGGGTTAAGTTTACACCACCATATTAATTGATCGTAAATCCTTTTGTTGAAAGTAGACAATTCCTTCAGTTCATTCATTCAACAAATCTAGACTGACTGCCTAGGAGGCACTGAGTAGAGTGCAGAACAGGAGGGGAGAAACAAACAAAATTAGTGACGTGCAGAGTACTTTAGATGGTGACAAGTGCTAAGGGGAAAAAATCAGAGGGGGAAAGGGAGTATGGAAGCCAAAGACAGCCTCAGAGGTGTCATTTGAGTTGGGACCTAAGAGAGATGACAGCAGGTCACAAAGATACCTGGGGAAAGAGGCTTCCAAATAGGAAGTTGGGATATATTCTGAAGGCACAGCAGACAAGTTTGCTGATGAGTCAGACATGTGATGTGAAAAAACCAGAGGAGTTAAAGATAATTCTTGGATTTGGGGCCTCGGCAACTATAAAAATGCAGTTACCATTAGCTGAGATGAGTAAGACCCCAGGATTGAGAACAGAATCTGTTTCAGACATTAGGTTTGAGATGATGGGACATCTGGGGAGATGCTGAGTAGGCAGTGGCTGTATCTGGAAGCCAGGAGAGTGAGGCCTAGAGATGAAAATATGGGAATCAGCATGTAGAGGTGAGTGGACGAACTCACCAAGGGAAAGGGTGTAGATAGAAGAGGTCCAAGAAACAAGCCCAGGGCAACTCCACCATAAATTAGGAGTTGGGAGATGATGAAGCTCAGTCTGAGCCTGAGAAGGGCCAGCTAGAGATGTGGTGTCCTGGAGGCCAACAGAGGAAAATATTTGGTATGGACAGTGATCCACTGGGCTGTATGCTGCTGATAGGCTAAGAAAGATGAGGGCTGAGAACTGGCCCTCGGATTGAGCAAGGTGCAGGTCCTTGTGCAATCCAAGGCAGATTTTCAAATGATCAGTCGAGTCTGAACCTGAGGTTTACTTACAGCTTCATCTCTAAAAGACCAAGCTATAATTTATAACTTGATTTATAACCTCAAAGCACACGCCCATGGATACGTTACCTTGCTCCAGGCAAGATGGTCTTCAACACTGTCTATTGAAAGGGCAATCAGCTTAACATTCCTCTTGGCAAATTCTGGTGCCAGCTTTGCAGCTCTGCCAAGCTCGGTAGTACACACGGGGGTAAAGTCCCGAGGGTGGGAGAACAGAATGCCCCATCTGCAGTGAATAAAGGCCACAACCGAATGACGAGGTTATCACCAACAGCATGTAGAATGAGAAGTCACAAATTGGAGGTAAAAAATGACATTCTTTTTTTAAATGAACGCTTATAGAGATAATTACTTTTAAACTTTACTGTTGAGAAATGCTTTTTAATCTCCTTACCTCCAGAAAAGCCAACGTTTAAAGCCCAGTTCAATCAAAGATATGACATTCAAGATGACAAATATCTTAGAAGACTAATTTAAGAGTGCTGCTTCTTTTAATAACTATGGAGCCACCCTGACTCCTTTCCAGCTAATAAAATCTGTGCTATTCAAACCAAGTAGTTTAGTGAAATAACTTTTTTTCTTCTTACCCTCTTCTATATTTTTTTCCTAAGCACACAGACCCTGACATTCAGCTCCAAAAATGGGTGTCCCCATAGGCCCTGAATCCAAACAAATGCCTGATTGCAATAATAAACAGATTATGTAATCTAAAATAAATAGGCTTGTATCCTCTATTTATATGTAAAATTAAAGTTGACACGTGTTTCTTTGAAGTGAATGAATATGAAATCTTTCATGAAACTGCTTTACCGATCTAACCTGTCAAACAGGACACCCAATATTTGCACCTTGACAAAACAGCACTTTCAGAGTTTTACTGTATTTTCATTTGTGGTTTCTTTTTCTTCTTGCTTCAAAGCAAGTAGGTAGAAAACTGATAAGCTACAATGGAGATTTCTAGAACTACAGATTTTTAGGTAAATATTATTAGCTAAATCATCATTGCCGGAAGTTAAACTTGCAGAGATTTTAAGCACATTTCAAGCTGAGCCACCAAGAACCTTTGGAGTACCAGTTCCTTCTCCTTGGAGACGGAAACTACTCTCTCTACAGGAAAGGGAAATTTAACCTTCAGTTTCCCACACTCCCAGGGCCTTACAACATTAAAGCAGGACCCTAACCTAGATTGAATCTAGCGTGGGTGCCAAGCTGGCCTCTCCAAGTCTGCCCAGTTTCCTGAAGCACAAAGAACAGAGAGGAGACAAGGGGTACCCCCTTCCAACTTACATCTGTCACTCAACTCCAAGGCTTCAGGAAAGGAAAAGACCTTCTTACAAAAAGGATGGAGGGCCCTATGGAAAGACTGGGAAGAAAGAGGTAAGATTTTTAACGCTGTGGAGGTGTGTGGTATGTTTACTTTTTTATAAAGGGCTGTAAGAGGGACATTTTTGTAATAAATAATCTAGCTCTGAGTAAAATCTAGGCCTTAGACTCTATGTGAAAGGATGTTTAGGGATCAGAAGAGACTTCTGAGAAGAAATGGAACTGGCATCTCTTCTTGTTAAAGGGGTGGTCAATTGGGAAAGTCGGGCATTTTCCTTCCATTTCCAGTAAAGAGACTGTTTCGCTGAATCACGCTAAGGAACTTGTTTTAAGCAACTTCACACCCTCTCCTTCCTGAGAAGCCAAACTCCAGTTTACCGCTCAGCTGAGAATAGGAATAAACTCTGAGATGTCTAACTGTGGATTGCTTTCCCCTCTCTCTGAGTCTCCCTACTGCTGCTCTTGAGAGTAAGTCAATTACATGATCCCATTTCCTTCCTTCCTCATTTTCAAAAGACAATAGGTTTCCCCGTTTAAGGGAACAGTCCCTACTCACTAACACCCAGAAAACCCCAGGAAAAAACATTGTGTTTTGTTTGTTGAAAATGTACTGTGAAGAAGCTGCTTCTACCAGATAGGTAAAGAAACAGTGATTAAGGCTCAATAAACTCACGAAATGCAGCCCCCAACCCCCTTAGTTGTGTCCAATTGCCAGGGGTGGGGTAGATGCCAGTGAAATTTAATTTTTTTTTTCTCCCTCCCCTAAAAAAAAATCTGAATCAAAAATTAACAGTCTGAATTCAGATCGCATACAGAATGAAGTTTGGAAAATATTCTATTAGGCAAAAATCCATGTATTAGAACGGCATATAGGGCTCAAATGTCTTTTGGGGGTGGGGCAAATTTGTATAGCCATTAAAAAAAAAATTATTGATTTTAGAGAGAGAGGAAGGGAGATGGAGAGCAAGAGAGAGGCATCGATGTGAGAAACATCGATCAGTTGCCTCCCATATGCACCCTGACCGGCGATTGAACCTGGCCATGTGCCCTGACTGGCAATCAAACCGGTGATGCTCAACCAATTGAGCCACACCTTCCAGGGCTTGTATAACCTTTTATAGATGTGGGTTTTTTTTCATCTTCCCACTGGTGGTTCCCTGAGATGGTACCACTTTTAATCAAATCAAGAGCGATCCAGAGGCCAATACACTATGAAAACAACAACAACAACAACAGCAAAAACTAAGAAAGTAGAGTTAGCTGAAATAGTGACAGCATTTACCATTATTGCTACAGTAATTATGCTTTATGTTAATATTTCTCTTTAACCCATACAGCCTAAGAGTTCTGGTAAGATTCTTATGTTTTATGGGGGTGAGGATCTGGTAGGATTCTTACGTTTTATGAGGGCTGTGGGTGGAAATGGGAAGGAACATACTCTGAAAAATCCCATGGAGGTTTGGAGAAATACTAATACCTACATTGCAAGTATGAGACTGGCCTTGGTCTGTATTTCTGAAGCCTTTTCCTGCCTTCAGGGTCTGAACAGTCCATTTCTCGTTCTTTTTCCAGCCGAGTCCTCTCTTCCACAACGTTAGCTTTCCCCTTAACGAGGGACTGGAAATGGACTGAAGGGGTTAGGTAGGCCTTGGGTATAGAATCTCTCCCAGGGTCTCTGGACAGGCCTGTCCAATCGTTGATTAATCTCATAAACTCCCTTCTCTCTGTCTATACATACAGACACCTGGACACCACATAGAAAAGAACTGAAACCTGGGAGGCACTGTTGAGCCTTAGACGACCACAGCGGAGTGGGGCCGCTGAACTCCAGAACAATCGTGTAACTAGGCTCAGCTGGGAGGTTTCCGATTGAAACTAGGCAACTTCAAGTTTGCAGATTCAGGAGCTCTAAAAGCAGGGTGGGCAATTTGCTCCTAGTCATAATGGTATGGGTGCCAGGCCAGATACCGGGTCAGTAATTTGTATCTCACCAGCACGGCGGCGGGGGAGGGGCGCACCGCCGGGAAACAAAGGGTCCCCGAGAGCAGAGGGACACGTGTCGCGGCAAGAACAGGTCACTGCCACTGGGCAGCCCAGAAAGCCCTTCCCTCCAAGTGTGGCGAGTTCTGGAATGAAGGACACACCTACATACAGAGCGTTCTCGGTTCCTCCCAAAGCCCTTTTCAAATCTTATCTTGGTCACTAAAGGAGGCTCCGGCCAAAGAGCCTTCCGGCCCCTTATCTGGCAGCCGGTGGTTTTAAATTTTACATTTTGTGCCGAGAAGCCCGCAAATAACCAGGCAGCAAGCAGAACCCTTCAGCCAGCAGCAGTGTCCCCGGACTCTGGCCTTAGACACCC
This sequence comes from Miniopterus schreibersii, assembly GCF_964146895.1. Classification (NCBI taxonomy): domain Eukaryota; kingdom Metazoa; phylum Chordata; class Mammalia; order Chiroptera; family Miniopteridae; genus Miniopterus; species Miniopterus schreibersii. Next base: position 16,681,815 of record NC_138119.1, on the reverse strand, counting down.
ACCTTCCCCAGGCAGCAAGTTCCAGAACGGAGGGGGGCAGGGGGGCAGGGGGGCAGGGGGCACGACCCCGGGCGCGAGTCCCGGGAGGTGACCGCCGAGGCCTCCGGCTCTGCTCCCACCGGGCCTCGGCTGGACCGCGCCACTTGCGCAGTTCACCAAAGCGAGTTGCACGGACAGCCAACCCGCTCCGCGCGGACCCCCGGCTCCCGGGGCCCCCGATTCCTCCCCCCTCCCCCTCCCCCTCCCCCTCCCGGCCGGCCGCGCCGAGCCCCGCGCGCGAGGAGATCCAGCGGCCGCCGCGGGGCAGCGCGCACAGGCGGAGGCACGTGCAGGAACCGCCGCGGGCGGCGGGCGGCGGGAGGACGAAGGGAGAAGGAACCGGGAAGGCACCTTCGGGTCCGAGCGTAACCCGAGGCCGGAGCAGGGCGACGAGGTGGCCACTTACGAGTCTCCCAGGTAGTCGTGGAAACGGATGCGGCCGACGGTAGTATTGGCCTCGAAATTGGGAGCCTCGTCCCCGAGAAGGAGACCTCCGGGCATGGCGGCGGCGGTGACGCGGGAGGATGAGAAGGCGCAGCGGCGACACGCACCAGCCGGCGGGTGCAGGAGAAGGAGGTGCTAGTGCGGCATCGGCGGGCCCGGGGGGCGGAGGGGGCGGCGCCTGGAGGGCGGAGGGGCGGGGCCGGGCTTCGGCGGGGTGGGCGGGGCCGCAGCCGGCGCGGGCGGCAGCGAGGGGCGGGGCCAGGACGGGACGCCCGGGCGCACGGGAGCCCCGCGCGTGTCTGCCCGCCCCGGCGCCCGTGGGCGCTAGTGTGCGCGTCCCCTTCGGTGAGGTGGCCCCGTGCAGGCTCGGGAGCGCGCAGGGTTTCACCCAGCAGTGCGTGCGCGCTTTGGCGGTGAAAGAAAGCGCAACGCAGTTGGAAAGGGCCCCCGCGCGGGGAGCCCCGGGGCCGTGGAATCCGCGCGCCGCCTCCTGCACGCCCGCCGCGCGCGACCCTCCACGGCCCAGCTGACAGAGCGAGCGCCGGGAATCCGGCCGCCGCAGCGCCAGCCACCGAGGACTGGGTCCCGTCGGAGGGTGTGGCAAGATGCGGACCTGTGGGGGACCTTATGTCAGAGGAAGTGGCTTTCTTATTGCGGCAAAAATTCTCGCACCCGCGTTAGTCAGTGCTTGGGGGAATGTGAAACTTTTTAAATTCCACTCCCCATTCCCAGAGCTCATTATGAACTATGAAATAATCAACACAGTTATTCTGAAATCTCCGTGTAAATTTTAAAACATACTTGTCGTGATCTTCTGTGTGCAAGTCAGCTCTGCCTCCCAAGGAGATGGGAAGTTTAGATTCATGAATTTGTTTTCTATGTGCCAAGCGCGACTTAGACAAGATGACTGTTTTCTTAGAGCTGTCATTCTACTGGGGGAGACATAATTAAATGAAAATATATTAGATGGCAATGCGGCCTATTCAGAGGAATAAACTCACTGTGCTTGAGGTGACAGGGTGCTGCTTTGGATTGAATGGTCTGGTCTGGGAATGTCTCCAGGATAATGTAGGTGAACAATTCAGCACATAGTAGGTGCTCTGGAAATGGTAGCTATTATTTGAATGATGATAATTTATACAATAACTCTTGCTTTGCCAACTACCCGGCGATGCAATGGAGAGATACAGTCTCTGCTCTTACAGGGAAGGCGGCATACATGCAGTTATGGTAAACGTGCAGAGCAAATGCTGACAGGGGCCTGGTGCCAAATGGTTGGAGTTCAGAAGTGGGGAAAATTCTCAGGCTTAAGGAAGGTACATGGGAGTGTTAGAAGAAGTGACTCACTGTGATTTCAGTTTTCATCACAGTGATGTTTTCATGTGTGTGGGTACATGCTGATCCTATTTAGTCAGTTCTCCTCTGAACAATGACTTGCAGTAAGATTCTTGCTAAAATTTCTAGCCTCTCAAGGAAACTGTAAAGCTACTATAATTTGATTTCTAAACTAATTTGACTCCAAATTTTGGTTCTAAAAGTGCAATGTCTTAGCTCCTTTGTAGGGGAGAAAGAGAAGGAAAGGAGAGTAATTTGACCTTAAGGAACTATTATTAGTATTGTGCAGCTAGACTAGAAAACATAGCTATACCGCAAATATGGATAATGAATACAGGAACAGATTGCTGATCTCTGTAAACGGCATAATTATAGAACTGTCTATTGCAAATTAAGCAAGTACAATAAACTAAGAAAGAGCCTGTTAGAATTTACAGTGCCAGGGACTGCACCCCGGCAATCCTCTTGCTTTTTGCAAATTTGTCTACTTTAATCTTTGCAGCATTTTCAGTTCTTTTGAATTAGCTGTCAACATTTAAAATCATGATTTTTCACAAAAACATCTGGATATTGAAACATCTGGATATCCATCTAAAATGTCAGAGGATCTAGCCACGCTGGGCCTATGTTCCACTTGGCAAACACTGGCTGGAGAGTAGCCACCTTGGAAATGGTACATTCCCTGTTTGTTCAGAAAGTTCTCAAACATTTGCTGACATTGCCTATCGTCATTTTAGCTCCTCTCTTGCGCTGCTGTTTTTATTAGAGGAGAATTAGGAGGAAAATGAATGCTATCCTAATATATCCCCGTCTCTGTCAAAACTGTGAAAATGAAAGGTTGACTGAGGGCCATGTGTTTTCAGGAGGAACAAGACAGAACGTATTTCTTTGTAAAAGTAAAGCATGTTCCCCTGTACTTACTATGCAAACAGTTGGAAGAAACCATCTGTACTGCTTGGCGCGGGTAGGTAGTTGGGTTTAACCTCTGCACTCCACGGGAGGTAGGTGCTTTCTAGAGGGAAGAAGTTAAGCTATTTTCCAAGCGCTTGTAAGAAGTGCCATGGGAGAGTAGGAAAGGAGGAGGGCCGAGGGAGGCATTCCAGGGAGGGAGAGGCCAGATTGTGGAAAAGGGAAAGCTAGGCTAAGAGAAATATTTACTTTGCAGAGGGGTGGAGGCTCTGAGATCAGAAAAAATGTTTCCGTACAGCTGTCCGGGTTGGGGAGAGGCTTGTGGTCCTCAGAACCATCCCCAGAGTGACAGGATGGAAGGAGCGCAAGGACTTTCAGAGGGCCATGGCTCCTGGCCGATTGAGCCTCTTCTGTCCTTACAGCTTTGGATAGATTGAAGGAAAAGGTGAAAGGATAGGCGGTGGCCGTTTGGCAGAACGACAGTGCATTTCAATCTCTAATCTCTTTCTCACTAGGTCTGGAACTCCTGAGGTTTGACCCTATTTTAATGATAAGCATTTGTAACCGGTTAGACAGAGTGGGCGTGCAGCTAGATTGCACAAAAGATCAGAGAAGCATTTGCCTACCTTCCTGCAGCCACGATAGCAGTTTATTGTCTGCCTGCAGCTGGGAATAAAAGAGTAATGTGTCCCTAGTTTGAATTGTAGCGAGGTCAAAATTCTTATGCATGTGAGAGGAGATAAATGAAACTTGGAATTAACCTTATGAAGGTGGGGTTATGTTTTTTAAAACCAATTCTTATAAGCTTTCTTGTTAAATTTGATGGTCTTTTCAGAAAAAAAAAAATAGAGGGCTGGAACACATACTGATCAAGGCAGTGCCATCAACCTCCTATTTGAGTGGGGCTGACAGTCTCCCCACTGCTCTTTTTTGTGTTTAATGTGATCACTCCTCCCTCCAGTATCTGCTCCAGGATGTTCTGGAGAGAAATCAGAGCAGGAAATGGGGGAGGGGGGAATGAAAGGCAACAACTTAAAAATGCTAGAATGATGAATAACTCACAGAGGGGCTTGGAGGAGTAAATTCTGACATGTCTTTCCCCATAGTCATGAGAGTTTACTGTGTACCCTGAAAGAGACTGTTTAGTAAGTTTCACAAATAATGACTTTGGGGGGAGGGGTATAATTTGTTTGTAAATGGTCACAGAATTAGATTTAAAAACATGATATAATAATTGGATAGCTAAAGACCAAAAGCCAACTTGACATTGCTTGAAGGATAGTGAGTTTAGTTAACCAATTCTCCCATCTGCTTTTAGTTAAGCATAAGAGGCCCCATTTATCAAGAAAAGAATTTATTATGTTTAAAGAGTGGGTGGTCAATATAAATTTCTGAAGCTTCATATCTGTATTTATACAGAGATTGTCATAAGGAATAAAAGGGGGAAAGGGAAAGAGGGAGAGAAAAGAAAGAAAGCAAAAAAGTCCCAGGAGCTGGGGAAGGGAGGAAGAAAGACAAAAAAAATAGGAGAAAGGGCAGTGTTTCAGAGAAGAACCAATTTGAATGCCCACCTGGCCCAGGCTCCCCACTGCCCTCCCCCCCAAGGAAAGCTGAGCAATGGCCCTGCCACTCTGGCCTTTGGTGATTACACAGGACTGGAGACTGGCACCATAGCAATGAACTACAGACTGGCTAAAAGCCTGTGATGGGGCCTGGCAAAAATGCTTAATTATTAGACCCTCTCTTGGTGACTGGAAGGCAAGACAATAGATTCAGTCAGCGGTTCACAGTAGGGGTAGAAGCTGAAAGATGGTCAGGTCAGGTAGTAAGCAGAAGCCAGGAGAAGAGTGGCGAGTGGTGGGAACTCTAGAAGCAAAGGAGCAGATGACTGATGCTGAAGGGTGCAAGATAACCCACCGAGTCCTTAAAGTTACACTGGTTACTAGTAGCCTATGAGCTTCCAAACTCAAACTCTTTGAGGCCCAGTGCAAGGGGAGAACTAAAGGTGGGTGGTGGGAGAAGTCCTCTCCACATACAGGAAATTAAGCTATTCATTTTCTGAAAATCGAAAGATAATGATAATAATATCAGTCTACTTGTTATTATCACAAAGGTCACTAGGCAAAATTAGTGACAAAATACTCCTCCCAGAAAAATCTTGATGTTGGTCTAAATTCTGAACCATTGCTGCAGTTACTGTTGAGTTTTAATCACATGCACGCACACTCCAGATGAGCACATTTCAATCAGCCTTTACTTTAAAAAAACCCCAGTATTCTACATAGAGGTTGATTTGGAGAAGCCTCCATTTTAGAATCAGCTCTCTCTATATGCAGAGCTCATTTATTTCGGGAGTGAATTGGTCGTGGTTCAAGCTAACTTCTAGAGCGCTTTCTGTCTCCAACTCTTGAGGAATAATTCCTGTATTTAAACAGTAGATTCAAAATAAACAACAATAGCTCAGTGGTTGTAAAGTTAAAGTAACAGCACTTAAGTTATTTTATTGTGAGTGACTGACTGCTTGGAATTTTTGTGTTTAAAATTTAAAACATGTTTACACTGAAAACTATAAAACATTTCTAAAGAAATTACAGAAGACACAAATTAATGGGACGACATCCCATGTTCATGGATTGGAAGACTCATTATTAGTAAGATGTCAGTACTACCCAAAGCAATCTACAGATTCAATGCAATCCCTATCAACATCCCAAGTTATTTTTTTGGCTGAAATAAAAAAATCCATCCAAAAATTTATTTAGAATGTCAAGGGACCCTGAATAGCCAAAATAATCTTGAAAAAAAGAAAAACAAAGTTGGAGGTCTTACATTTTTCTGATTTCAAAACATATTACAAAGCGTCAGCTATCAAAATGGTGTGATACTGGAATAAAGATAGACATATAGACCAATGGAACAAAATAGACAGCCCAGAAATAAACTCTTATGTATATGGTCAAATAATCTTTGACAAGGGTGCCAAGGCCACTCAAGAAGAAGAAAAGTATTGTGTGCCACTGAATCAATAGGAATTGAATGTTGTAGATAAAAAAAAAAAAGCCAGAGCAGTAGATAGAAACAAGAGGATACCAGACTAATCCTGGAATAATTGGAGCGAGAAGAGCCCTGCTGGTTGTAACAGTGTCAGATATTTGCGTGTACAGCATGTTGTTGATTAGAAAAGAAGCTCTTTGTTCTGAAATGTCTTTATCAGCGAAAGTCAAGGATATAAGCTCAGAGGGGACGCAGTGAACTCAAGTCTCCTCCTCCACATTGAGAGGGTTTCAGGACTGGTCTGCAGAAATCAAATTCACCTTCTGTACCAGCTTCTCCTGGCTGTCCGCCTACTCCTCTCCAAGTTCCTACAGTCTGTCAGCTCAGCACGTACTGATGGTGGGAACTGTCCCAAACTGTTTTATAGGTGCAAATGTTTAACTCTATTAGGTCATGGATTGTGTTTTATATTTCCTTTGTACCCCCATTTATTTGTTATATAGTAGGTACACAAAAATACATGCTAAGTGGAAACAGTGAAAAGAGCTATGAACTTGGTAGATGACCTGAACTTGAATTTGGCTTTATAGTTGTCAGCCCCATGAACTTGGGAAGATGATGACCTTTCAGCTTGCTCACTTTTGCAGAGAAGAGTGATCTCTGCTCTGCCCACTTCACTGGGTTTTAATGTAAGAATTCATAAAAAAATGTGATCTCCTTTTGTGAGTTGAAACTATTGTAGAAATGTAATACTCCCATCCTTTAGGTCTTTATTCAGCTGGGATAAGAACATTCTGGGCTGAGGGAACTGATATGCAAGAAGACCTGGAGGCTAAGTGAGTCTTTTAAACAAAGACCTGGAAGGTGGCCGATAAGGCTGGAATGTGGCAGATGAGGCTGGAGACTAGGGCAGAGGGGAAGGGAATGGCCCAGGATGAGTGGGGAGGGTGGGCTGGGGCAGGGCCACAAGTGGCTGTGTTTTAAATTCACCTCACTGTCTGAGTCCAGGACATTCTCTGTCTCAAAGTCAAACTGAAAATATTGCCTTTAACGCTCACACTTACATACCCATCAAAGTGCCAGAGCTATTCTTATCTCTCCCTCTACCTGACCACCTCACCCCCCTCCACACCCAGACCTGGTCCTGGGTTCTTGTCAAGAATTTTGGACCAAAACATGAATCCACAACCAAATCTTTGTCCTGAGCCTTGGACTGAGTGACTGCAGCACCCTGGAAATGGGAAGACAGCTCCTTGAGTTTGATGAAGGACTTTTCAACCCTGGGAAGGTGCACACGTAAGTATAATGATGGCGAAGTAAATCACACCCATGGTACCATACTTTTGTAAAAAATTAGGAAGAAGTTGGTAAGCTCTGTGGTCATGTTTGTTTCATTGATTATTTAAGATGCTTGAAAAGTTTCTCATGATCAGACATATTTCATATTGATTTGGGATTTTAAATGTTTCTAATATTTTATATTAGACTTATTAACTTGAAATACATAAAAAAATTTTCTCTGTTGTCCAGGCCTAACACTGCCCATGGGTGGAAGTGTGGTCCATGCTGGCGAATACCCTCTGGCCTGTGGTGTATGTAGGACCATTATGGACTTCATGAGCCTGGTACAGTTGAAGGTTAAAACAAAATAGTGGCAGGGACTGTCCTTACCCATCTCTATTGCTCACCTTTCTTTCAGTCCTTAACACGTGGTAGGTGCTCAGTACATGCTATTTTTTTTCCCCCTCCCCAGATGCAGGGCTGAATTTCTTGGAGGCTAATGTACCTGTCTGCCCGGGGGAGCATTGCAGCCAGGAGGCGTGTGTGGTTCAGGAGCTGGCATGAGTCCAGGGAGGGCAGTAATTCCAGAGAGTGCTCCTCCAGGATGGGCTGACCAGACCAAACACAGCCAGTACCACCTTTTCCTCTGTAGCAAGAAAAGTAGACAATTATAAGTTAAATCATAAACTAATTAATAACTACCAGTATTTGACCAGTGCTTTACAGTTTGCACAGGACATTTAGATGGATTTTCTCATTTTAGTTCTCTCAACAGTCCTATGAGGTCACCCATTTTAGAAGAGAAAACAAACTCATTAAGTGATTTACCTAAGGCCGAACCATTGGTGGTGGAGGAAAGGCTCCAACCGCGTTTTCCGATGTTCAATTTGATGTTCTTGATACGGTTCCATACTTGATGGGGGAGGGGTTGTTCCTGCTCCTTGGCTTTGCTGTGTAGACAGTACTTTGCTGGAAATCTTGGATCAGGTCCTTCCAAACACATCTGACTTCACAGAGGGTCATGCTTTCCTTTGGTTGAGCAGCTTTCCTGTACGAATGCCAAGCTCGTGACTGTCCCTTCTGTGCACCCTTGGGGAATTGACCTTTCAAGGGAGTAGTAGCAAACACTTTTACAGATGCTGCTGGTAAAATAACCTGTTTAACTCTTTGCAGCTGTTCCGAGGCCTCACAGAAGCCCCAGGGGACAGCAGCTGGCTGCTAGCTGAATCATAGTTAACATTCTTCACTCTGAAATATACCTGGTCAGAGACACTAGTAAGAAGGTTTCGGCTGTAATTGCTTGAATTCCTTTCATAATGAGAACATTTTATTACTCCACTGAAGAGGGTGTGCCAAGAAATTCTGTACTTAAAAATTACTAAGTGAACCAAATCGCTTTGACACAGAATAACTTCCAAAATGAAGATGGCCGTGGTCCAATATACAGACTCAAACAAAACCAACCCTTAAAACTCAAAGCGCAGCCCAATCTTGACTTCATTGGGACCATAACCTGATATAAATCCAGTGTGACTTAGGGGCTTAAAATTTAACCATGAGATATAAAACAAATATAATATATAAATGACTAGAAAAAATATACACAATTACTGTATGATCTTTGAATTGGAAGACTTCCCAAGCATAAATGAAGAAGCCACAGGAAACAATTTGCACAGATGGAATAATTTTAAATTCCATATATCAGAATATGTAATAAGCAAAATTAAGAAGCAAATGACATGCTGGGAAAAAACGCTTCCACCTGGTAAGTCAAAGTGTTATTATTCTTAATATAGGAAATAGGCAAAAGATACAGTTGACAAAGAAAGCAATAGAACTCGCCAGTAGATGTATGTGGAATCATTCAAATGCATGGAAAGTCAAAGAAGTACACATTCAATTCATAAATACTTTTTTTTAACCTGCTCAGAATGGCAAGGCGACATTTTCAGTGTTACATGATTCTGACAGAAGTGAAAATTTTCTGGAGATAATATAGCCTTGTGCATGAAGAGCCATAAAAACTCTCATTTCCTTGAGGCCAACAAGAAACTTGCTGGACCTGGATAAAGAACAGACTTTAAAAATCCTGTATAGCCATACACATACCCATCTCCTCTAAAAGTTTCCTCCCACTCAGTTTATTAGATTTTGTGATAGGGAACTCAACATAAGATCTCTGCTGTACATGTGATCTGTTGACTGCAAGGTGGGGAGGGTTGAGCAGACTTGGGTTTGACTCAACAGCTGCGGGCTCAGCCGGCCACACTCCTAACTGGAGGGCTATGGAAGGTTAAAAATAACTGGCAGCACTTGAGTGGGCTTGTGAGGAGCGGCTATTCAAGTATAGGATTTCTTTGGCAAAGCGGCAGCCGACAGCTTCATACCAGCATCTCCCTGAAAGTTCTTGCTAATTCAGGGAGCCCCTTCCTCTGCTGTGGTGACGTGATGATGCCAGTTTCTGGTTGTGGCAGATCTGCAACAAAGGTGTTTGAGGAGGGTTGAAATACATCGCTAAAGCTCTGTAAGACATTTCATTCATGCTCTTTAAAAGTCTAAACCCACAACATCAGCCTCCTCCCGGTCTTCAAAAACATTGGTAGAGTGAGTACCCACCCTGTGCCGGGCACGGTGCCAGGTGCTGGGGATTCAAAGGTCAGCGAGCCTCGTGGTGCCTTTCTGACAGGTGGCAGAGGTGGTGGCTCCCCCTGTGCTTGGTGCTGGGTCACCACCCTCACTGCCCCAGGAAGCAGCAGCTGAGGCGTCAAGCCAGGAAATTTCCCTTTCTGGCCCCTCATGTGGCTTGGGTCGCCCTCGTCTGTGCTCCCACTCCGCACTGGCCGTCACCCTCTGGTTGTCCAGTTACCACGCTGCCCTACGAAGGCCTCCCTTTCTCGCCTGACTCCCCACCTGAACCTCAAGACTGGCCCATAGCACCGCTTTAAAAGTGGTTGTTGAATGAAGGAGAGGACTTCATCCATCCTCTCAGTCCCTTTTCCCTCTAGGCACCACCGTTCTCTCTCTCTGCTCCGTTTATGGCTTCTTAGTTACAAAACCCCTTCCAGATCTTACAATCCCCAGCTATTAAAAATAGTGGTAACTCTAGCTCGCACCTGCTGAGCGCTCCAATTCAAGCACTTTACATGTGTAAACTCCTTTAAATGTTCCTTTGTGTTTTTTTCTTGTTTTTTTCTAGAGATTAACTTTGACCTTGTGGAGGAGCACTGTCCTGCTGCGGTCCCACCACAGCACGTTAACCCCACAGTGAAACACCAGCTGCTTAAATCTATTATTCAAATATTGGGAGATATGACTAGAAAAACAATAACAAAAAGAAATGCTAAACGTGATATCCTTATAGCATAGATACTACGGGTTTTTTTGTTTTGTTTTTTCTTTCTCTTTAGGTTTAGGTTCAAATTACCATATTACATTTCAGGTAATTCAAGCCAGAAGAACAATATGGGAAAGGCTGTTGTATTTACATTTTGGTTACTCGAGGCAACCTTGAAAGAGTTACAGAAACTTCAATACCAGTGTGAAAAAAACAATGAGGGAGGTCTTTTGTTTGTTTTTCCAAAAGAGGTAAACTAGCAAGGAAGATGGATTTGGGAAAATCAGTTGTGGGATTTCACCTTTCAGGGAATCCTTCGGTGGGCAGGAAAGATTTTCTCCTAGTTAGCCAGGAAGGGTGTCTCGGGTTATTTCACCAGAAAATGGAAGCAGCTGGCAGATGAGGGTTTCCTGGACAGCCAAGGAGGGGCAGCGTAATAGAGGGAATGGGGTTCAGTGGGCCTGGGGTTCAGGGCTCAGCAGCGCTGCTTACCAGGTGTCGGCTTTGGTCAAGTTACTCACCTTCCTGGAGGCTCACTTTCCTTATCTATGAAAATAGGGGTCGGGTTGCCAGTTTTACCAAATAAAAAGAACCAAATAAAAATGCCTAGTTAAATTTGAATTTCAGATGCACAACATGTTTTTAAAATATAAAAGTGCCCCATGAAATATTTGTGTCCCATGCACTGAGGGTGCCTCTGATACTGTGTGGACAAACTTACACTAAATGTCTGAAATTCATATTTAATGGGGCAACCTATATTTTATCTGGCAACCCTAAGTGGGGGTGAGGGGTAACACAAATTATCTTGTAGGGATGTTGTGAAGATAAAATAATACCACATTTAAGTCTTTTTACTCACATATGTATCTTTTCTCTTCCCTTTCTGTGAGAATATTTAAGTTCCACTCGGGAAACTTCTATTTTACAGCACTGTGCTATCAACTACAGTCACCAGGTTTTACATCAGATCCTCGGGTCTCATTCGTCTGAGAGCTGGAAGTTTGTACACATTTGCCAACCTCTCCTCCCTCTCCCCCTTCCTCCCGCACCCTCCCCGCAATCTTCTCACCACTGGCAACCACTTTTCTACTCTCTGTTCCTGAGTTAGACAAAAAAACAAAACAAAACGCAAAACCCCAAAAGAAAACCCCAACAGCCCCCAAACTCCATATCTAAGTGGCACCGGGTTGTATTTGTCTGGCTATTTCTGGCTCACTTCACTCAGCATAGTGCCCTCAAGATCCACCCGTGCAGTTGCAAGTGGCAGGATTTTCTTCTTTCTCTTGGCCGAATAATACCCTGTTGTTTACCGGTTCTTATTTACCTCTTATTTACCGGTTCACCCACTGGTGGACACTTAGGCTGTTTTCATACCGTGGCTATTGTGAACAATGCTGCAATGAACACGGAGGTGCAGATATCTTGTTGATATCCTGTTTCCATTTCCTTTGGATAAACACACAAAAACTTATGGCCTGGGAGTAAATTCAGCATAAAATAAATGCTAATAAAAGTAAAAACAGAAAAAAAAAAAAAAAAAAAAGAAAGAAAAATTACTAAGAGGAAACATCAAGGTTCCGGTGGGCTCTGGTGAACCGAACCTAACAGGATTCTTGCTGAAGGTGAGCCAGCGTGACAGGACATCCCCTGGGAGATGCTGGAGCCTGAGGAACCTGAGCAGGTATCAAAGGCGGTTAGATATTGAGGGGTGGGGGTGGGGGGGTTCTGGCTAAAATGGCTTAGCAGGGTTCTTGCTAAAAGCAGATTTTATAAGGAAGTGCACAGATGGCCTAGGAGAAGGTTCAGGGGCCTGACCAAAGTTTGGTCAAGCAAAGAATCTTTGTTAGTATCACTATAAAATTATATTTAGTTTGTGCTAGCCAAGTTAATGTATCTGTAGTTTTAGGTGTTCGTTTTCTTTATTTTGTTTTTAAACGGAGGGAAAGCCTGTGTAGCTCTGCCTTAAGGGAATTGCACGGCCACGTTAAACCTGAGAGGCGGCGCTTCTGGGCAAGGGAAAGGCCTTACTGCCTCCTGCTGGCGGTGCCCTCTTGCTGCAGCGTGCCCAAGAGCAGTCCTAAAGCCAGCGTGTGACCTTCGCCAAATCCTGACGACACTAAGGCTGCGTCGTGACATTCAGAGCCACAAACAACGGTGCCCCTTTCCCCAGTCCCAAGGCTTGAGGTTGAGAATTAGCAGCTGGCTAAGGGAGACGGAGCGGGGAAAATGGTGAAGACCATGACCTTCGCCTGGGCACCGCGGGTTTTCAAGCCCGAAGTGAAAAGCCACAGAGGGAAGCGCTGCCCTGAGTGGAGAACTGATCACTACCCGGGGCCCGTCTTTTAAAGGCCAAGACCAAGCGCCTCTTTGTTTCACGCCTGAGTGGCTAGAAAGTTCATGGTACTGCTCAGCTTTCAAACAAAGGGCAGAGAAAGAGCAAGCGCAGATTAGGGGCGTTGAAGGGACAGAAAAAAGAAGAAAAACATGCATTTTATTTGCATCCTGTTGCATGCAGCTCATTCAATAAACATGTGTCAAATGCAGAAATGTAGCATGAGGAGAAAATCAGGGGAAGGAGCACAGACCTGGCCTCTCATCTTACACACGAACAAACCAAACAAACCAAGGTCAAAATCAGATCAGGATAGGCATCCATCCAGGGTAAAGTGATCAGTAGAGTCAGCTCCAGGATTCATAGTAAATCTTTTTTTTTTTTTTTAAATCTTTAACAGTCCCTAAGTCCACTATAGCAGGGACATGAGTGGAATTACTCCTGGCCTCTGCCCCTGCCCCAACCGTGGCAAGAAGAGCTGTTTCCTTTTGTTCCCTCCCCTTCTCCCCAGGGCTCTTTTGCAGGCGCTGCAGGGAGGGCTGGCAGCTGGTGTCATCAGCGCCCCTTCCCCAGCCTTCGCCTTCCTTTCCTTTCTATGAACCCCCTGTCTTCCACCTGTGTACCCCCCAGTAATGCCTAACCTTTGAATTCTGCCTGGCTGTCAGCCCAGGCTTTCCCACCCACCAGCTCAGTGAATCTTTCCCGCCTTCCAGGGAGGCATTAATATCTCTATTTGCATGTAAGGGTCCTGAGAGCAGGGCAGGACTTGCCCAAGGCCATCACACATCCACACGTGGCAGGGTCCCAGTGGCAACCTGGCTCTTCGACACAAGTCCAGGCTTCTCTCCATTGTATCTGCTGCGTTAGCGTCCCTGCCTTCCATTTCTGGCTTCCCATTTTGGACTCTCTCTTTTTTTGTGTGTGTGAAAGTTTTCAACACGCCCACGAGTGGAAAATGCGCTCCCCCCAGCCAAATCGAGCGGCTCCGGATTCCTTACAGCTGTGTGCGTCGAAATGACTAATGAAAGAGCCCTCGGCTGCCGGTGGAACTTTCACACAAGGCACTGTTGCTACTGCTCACCGGGACCTGGCCTGTGTATTTACATACTGGATGTCACCCCAAAAGCCCCCCAACCAGGGGATTTCCGGGAGGTAATAATGCCGCTCGGAGCCTTGGAGAGGGCACTATCTGAGCGCCCATCCTGCAGGCCAGGGGGTTGCATGTTAGGCCCACTCTCCTTTGCCAAGGGCTCTTCTCCTGGGAAGATGTCCAGATTCAGTCATATATCCATTGGTGCCAGGGGACTTCCTGCCAGCTATGGACTGAGGTGCCGGAAATACCTGGATGAAGAAGTCAGAGCCCCTGCACGCCTAGAGCTTCATGCCTGGTTGAGGCAAGGGACACAAACACCTGGATCATTTCAGCGCATTGTGGTGTGTCCTGTAGCATAGGTGGGAAGAGGACCCCAGAAAAGGGGTGTCTAACGTTGGGATGGTCAAGGAAGACTTTCTGGAGGCCAGAATGACTGAGATGAGTCTTCAACATTTTTTTTAAAAAGTGCTTTAAAAACATGGTTATAAAGGTAATACACCTCATTGCAAATAATTTAAACTTTATGAAAATAGTTTCATTTAGGAGAAGTTTAGGGAGCGAAGAGGAAGAAAGAACACTTGATTAGTAGGGTTGAGTTGGGGACTTTCTTCCTGAAAGGGAGTCTTGTATGAGCGTGTGCATATGTGGGTGTGTAAGGGGGTAGAATAGTGCCCCAAAGAGGGAGGTGAAGACTTGAGGGAGACCTTATCCTCTGGCCAGAGCCTCTTTGTGGTAACGCCAGCCTGGGTGAAGAATCAGTCAGCCACTTACTGGGTACCCAGACCTACGGGACTCTGGTTTCTTTAACTTGATTTTCCAGGTTTTGATCTTGGCTCTTGCTGTCTTATAGCTTCAGAGTCTCATCTCTGCCTATTCCTCTAACTGGTCTATCAAGGTGTTTTCCTAAAGGAAACTTATCTCTTCGTGAAAAGAATGATAAGATCAGGTTTAAGATAATAACAATATCTAGCCTGCTACGATGCTGATAGCAGCTCACATTTACTGACAACTTTCTCTGCACCAAGGATGTGCTGAGAGCTTTCTTACTCATAATGTGAATCCTCACAACAACCTGATGAAGTAGGTGTTTCATCATTTCCATTTTACAGATTATACAACTAAGGTTATTACTTGCTCAAACCACATAGCTAATAGTTGGCAAAGCCTGGCCTCAAACCCAGGTTTCCGACTCCTGTTTGGGCTCAGGAACGTGATCCTCTGCTGCAATATTTCTCAAATATATCTGGGTACAGGTTATTTTTTGTTTTTTTGTTTTAAACTGTGGGACTCTCATGTCTCAGCACTACTCCTACTATTCCATGGAACACAATTTGGGAAATGATGCCCCAGGAAAACACTTTGCCCTGTCTGTAAAATAGAGACTAACACAATCTTGGCATTGTGATACTTAAAGCACGTTTTACAAACCGTGGGATGAAATTAAATAGCTTCTACCAGGAACCTGTGTGTTTTAAAAATAGCACTTGTAATGTCCTTGATAAAATGAAGTAGTGTTTTGGATGAGATGACAATAAAGATGATGGTTTCTAGGCCCAGAGAGCCACCTTTGGTATTCTTGGTCCCCTTGGCTCACCCTGCCCTCTGGTTCTGTCCCCAGTTGCTTGTTTTTGTTCCAGGAACAATGACTCGGTTACTTGCCACTGGGGCTCAGGCCTTCCTCTGAAGCATGCTGTCACCTATTCAAGTCAGCCCAGAAACCTTCCTCTGCAAATTGGACTGTCTCCTGAGCCTCACCTGTAGGCCAGGCCCCTGTTATTAACCGGTCAGACCACCCACAGCCTTGCTGCTTCCACAGCCCATTGGCCAGACCTACATCTGCCCTGGGAACTATGATGACACTTCCCCACCACCCACTATGTCTCCGCAACAAACCCCTTTTGGAGATAAAGGCCAACCCAGAAGATGCCTGAGATAGCTTCACCTCCCTTGATGTTGATTTGGTTGGCTCACCAACACCTAAAGGGGCCAATCTTCTAGCCTGGTTAGTTCCCTACCTGCTCCCAGGATCTCCTGCCCATCAGATGGCTCCAAGGTTGTGCAGCCAAATCATGACATTCCTTTTCTACTTTCCACCAGTTTTACATAGCTGTCAGTTTTCTTTTCTAATTCCAGCAATCTGGTGGATGTGTGCATTAGGATAAAACATACTAAAAACGAAACAAAGACAGACACTCAGCCCAGCTCCTTGATTCTCCTTGGAAACATCATTTGCATTCTTTTCAATAAATATCAAGCATTACTTTAAAAGGAGGAAAAATCACATAGTTCCTTGCTCCTGAGAGGGAGGCTTGTTACTCTCATTTCACACATGGAGAGACAGCAAAGGTTCAACCTCATACAACTAAGAGCAGCAGAGCCAGGGCCAGAACAATCAATCGTCCATGGTTTGTCCCTCTGCCAAATGCTGCCTCTTAGACCTCAGGGGACACTCAGGGGACATTGGGACCATCAAGGTTGGGGCCCTTGGCTTCTGGAATGGCCCAAAGTGACAGTGTGTTTCTAATTGACTTTGACAAGTGTACAAGGCTCCCCCTGTTTTCTTCCCATTGCCCTTCTCCATCCTTCTGTTCCAAGGTTGATCCCACCCGCTATTCTTCATAAGCATCAGGTGCCTTTGGCTTTCCCTGTAGGTAGTCCTTGGGGTTCTCTGCTGTCACTCAACCGTCCACCTACTCACTCGCCTCTTGACAAAGTACCAGTTGAACCACATGCTAAGAAAGAGAAATGTTAGATGTGGGTCTTGCCCCTAATAAGCTGAAAAGTTATTCTGACACTTGTTAAAAATGGCAAGGAAGACTTTGTTCAAAATTACTGTAGTAGGTGAGAAAATAGCACTCGACTCTTAATACAACAGTGGGGATTTATAGCCAACAGGCAGGGTGAGGGAGTGGATGGAAAATTACCAAGAGGAACTTGGTTCAATACCAGGGTGCAGAGAGAGGAGCTTGATTGGCCATCAAGGGGGGGGGGGCAGGGATTCTCAATTGGCTGGCTTGTAGGATTCTTTGTTAAAAATGGGCTCAGCAGGCCAAGGGAGGCCTGGTGGAGAAGAGGGGTTCAAGGAGCGCGATTAAAGTTTGGCCGAGGAAGGGGTTTTGTCAGCACTCACAAAGTAGCATAGAGTCAGGACCCGAATGTGAGACCCCAAATGCTGAGAGTCAGGGATGGGCAGTGTGTCAGCCACGGACGCAGCTGGAGCTCAGACAGGTGCCCGTGGGTGTATCTGGGCTATTCCAGCCACTGGTTCAGGGCTGACAGTCACGCCGGCTTCATCCCACGTTCGTTCATTTCCTGTGGCTTTGTGACAGCCACCTGCTTCTTGTCTGGTGCTCTGCAAGCTTGTGTTTCTAGGATTTGAGCTAGGTTCCACAAGCAGGACGCGAAAGTACAAAGCTTTAGGTAGACCGTGGACACAGGTCTTCACCTCTTGCTCCCCTTCTGCAGTACTGGGAGGATACCTGTTATGGGCTGAACTCTGTCCTCCAAAATTCATATATTGATGCCCTAACCCCCAGTGTGACTCTGTTTGGAGACAGGGCCTCTAAGGAGGTAATTAAGGTTAAATGAAGTCATAGGGATGGGGCCCTAATCTGACAGGCCTGGTGCCCTATAAGAAGAGGAAGTGACACCAGGGATTTCTTTCTGTCGCAGACACAGACGAAAGGCCATGTGAGGACACAGTGGGAAGGTGACTGGCTATAAGCCAGGAGGAGAGACTTCACCAGAAACCACATTTTACAGCACCTTGATCTTGGACTTGGCTCCAGACCTGTGAGAAATTGTTTCCATTGTTTAAGCCACCCCATGTCTGGTGTTTTGTTATGGCAGCCCTAGAAAACTAAGACAGTCTCATCTCATGGTAACTAACATGTTAGTGAGCGTATTCCCTTTTCTTCTTGCCATGTGATTTGTGGGATGGTAAAGGGCTTGTTTACACTGAACACCTTCCATGTGACCGAATGACCGCATGGGAAATTCGACCAGTAGAATCACTGCCTTAGCTTCAGGCTTGGTTTCTCTATATTGCAAGCAAATTGGTATAAACCATAGAAGGCGAATTTTCTGGAAGTGTGCTGTTATCAGTTAGGGATCCCTGTTTCAAGCAGCATAAACAAACTCTGGTTAGTTTAGGCCCAAAATGAACTATTGAAAGGATATTGAATCAGGCACAAAGTTGTCAGGAAGGCTGGAGACCCAGGTGTGGGGCCCCACTAGGCAAAGGGCCCAGCATCACATATAGACCAGTGTGCGAGGGCCACAGAGCCACACTGCTGGGCACCTGCCATTGCGCTGGCTCCTCTGACACCTGAAGCCCTGGACTGCACCTGCTCAGATGGACCACCCGCCAGAATGTATGTGCTTTGTGGTCCTTGCACTTAGGAAATGGTGCAGTCTCCTCGGCAGAGCCTATACCACCCATCTGCGTTCTAGCTGCAAGGGAGGCCAGGGAAGTAAGCATTTGGCCTTTTCAGCAAGGACAGTGGGTGGTCTCTGCCTCCTCCGAGATTCATACGGTGGGGAACTTCCCCAAACAATAGAAGGAGCTTTAAAATGCCAGATGGCCAAAAAGAATGAAAAGTTCCCCCACAGTTCCCCAAATTAGGAAGTGTAGTGTCACTCATAGGACCCAGGAATTGGGAAGCCAGGACCCAGGTCACTCTGTGTGTATCTCTCAGTCCTCTTTCTTTCTCTCTCTTCCTGGAGACTGGGTTTTCCTGATCCACTTGCTCATGGTGACAGCCATCTCTATTTGACTGCTGGAAATTAGTTGTCAGGACGTCTGGTTCATCATCTTCCAGAAACACCTCCCAATTCCCTTCTTTTTTTTTCTTTTTTAATATATCTTTATTGATTTCAGAGAGAGGAAAGGAGAGGGGGAGAGAGAGAGAGAAACATCAATGATGAGAGAGTCATTGATTGAGCCCACAACCCAGGCATGTGCCCTGACCGGGAATCGAACCCCGATTGCCTGGATCCTAGATCGACGCTCAACCGCTGAGCCACGCCCGGCCAAGCCCAGTTCCCTTTTGAGGGCCCTCCTCTGTCCATTCCTGGTCTGGGTGGCTCCATCCCCAGCCCTAGGAATGAACTGTATGACCCATAAGCTGAAGCCAATCATTGTATCCCCTGGGCACAGTTATTGATCTAGGGGTGGGCATGTGACGTTAGGCAGACTTCAAAAAAAAAAGAAGCTATAACTTCCATATTGCAAAATGCACAGATCTTAAGTGTACAGCTCAATGAATTTTACATAGTTATACAGGGAATTTTATATTTATATAAATATAAATACATAAAGATATTTATATAAACATTTATACCGTGGAACCACCACTGAGATGGAACTATGGGACATTGCCAGCAGCAACTTTACCCTCACTGTCTGTCAATACTCCATTCAAAGGTATCACTATTCTGTCTTCGATCACAATAGATAGAAAGTTTACCCTTTATAAAAAAAACTCTATTTAAATGGAATCATGCAGTACATAATCTTTGGTGCCTGACTTTTTTACTCAACATTATGTCTGTGAGATTCATCCATGTTATTTTATATAATATTGGCTCGTTCTTTTTTACAGCTGTATGATATTCCATTATATGAATTATACCACAATTCATTTATTCATTCTACCAATAATGGACCTTTGGGTTGTTTCTGAGTTGGAGCTGTGAAGTAATGTTGTTAGGTACATTATTGTATGTGTCTTGATAGATATAAATGTTCATTTCTTTGGGTATTTATCAGGACTGGAATTTCTGGATCATAGAAAAAAAATTACATAATGTTAGTATTACCAAATAGTTTTCCCAAGTGACTGTAACAAAAGACACATTTACCAACAGTATATGAGATTTATAGTTGCTCCACATCCTTGCCTATAGTTATTATTGTCAGCCTTTTAAATTGTAGCCATTTTCATTGTCACGGTATCACATTGTAGTTTTAATTTGTGTTTCTATGATGACTAATGGTACTGAACACTTTCATATGCTTATTGGCCATTTGGATCTCCTGTTTTGTCAAGTGGCTGTTCAAGATTTTGCCCATTTCTAATAACATTAATTTGTTGGTCATTTTTCAATTATTAATTTCCAGCAATTCTTTATATACTGTGGCTATGAGTCCAGGTACAGCTATTGGCATGATACATATATTGCCAATATATTTGCCTAGCCCATGGTTTGTATTTTCACTTCCTGAATGATGCTTTTTTTTGGGGAACATAAGTTCAGTGAATTATTCTTTTCTATGGTTAACGCTTTTTAACTTGTTCTGTGTAGGAAATGTTTGCTACCCTGAGATCCTGAATCAGTGACTTTTGAGGGAGATAGAGGTAAATGGATCCTTTGTTGTTGCTGTTGAGTTTGAGGTTGTGACAGGGCGAGGCTGAGCCAGAAAGCAGAAGCAGAAAGACTTGCAGGCTGGCCTTGAGGCTGGGCACGGTCAGAACAAGGCCATTCTGAGCGTCCCAGGACCTGTCCACTCTGGTTGTAGCTGAAATCAAGAGGCCGGCTGAAGAGGATGTGGCGGGGCAATGGATCTCTGAAAATTATTCTATTAACTATGCCTCGATAAAGTATCGACTGAGTGCTTATTCTGTAACGTGACATTCTCATGGTGCTTATACATGAGAAGATTTTGGAAATGATTTAAAAACACTTTCTTATATTCCAGATTAGGAAACCAAGGCGAGGACATGATAATTTTCTTGCTATCATAGTTGGGCATAACCACAACTAAGACCCAGGTGTCCGGGACTGGACCCTCTCTCCTTCCCTCCCCTGACACCAGTCGAGCAAAGGAGGGCCTGAGAGATGACCATGAATGACATCCCTCTGCCTCAGGCTTAGGGTAGACTAAGCCCATCTCGGGGGAGTGGAGGTTTTGGTCCCCATGGTCTGCAGTGGCAGAGCCTTCAGGAAGCCCACATCATTCAAAGGGCTAACACAGACCAGTATCAGCAGGGGGAAGTCAGAGGGACTTCCCCCAGGTCCTTCCTGTCAAAGAAACAAGCGTTAACGGCCTTCATGAAGGAAAAAACACCACCTCAAGGACTAGTCCAGGCTGAGACTGCTGCTCCTTGGGTTCTACCCCAGGACACCTGGCTCCATTCTGCTGTGGTCAGTCCCAGGAATCTGGGGTTCAATGCTGGACTCACTTAGCTCCAAGCAAGTCCTAGGCCAAGACTCAGCTCCCTGGAGCACCAGGGTCTTCTCCCCGGCCACAGGTGGGAAGTGATGAGCATTTAGATGTCTTGGTGTCCACCGATGACCTGAGGCCAGTGACATGGGGAGACGGAGACTCTGGGGGGCCTTTCTGACCTCCTCTTCCCGCTTCTAACTTTTATCCCACCACGTGACTCACTTAGACATGCTCATTACCATTCATCAGGGTCTTTATACTGGTCATATCTGTTTACAATAAACATCTCCAGAATGTTCACTCGCATGATCAGCGGAAGGTGGCACATGGGGGCAGTGATTCCTAAATTCAGACAGTACTCCGGTGTGGGCCGGGTAGGAATCACTCCGGTGGGCCTAGGCTCTGGCCTGGGAACCTGTGATTTTTAACAAGCCCTCTGGGTAATTATAATAAACAGATTGTTCTGAAACTCAGAAACTACTGTTGCTACTTAGAGCTCGGGCTGCGACAGACCTGGGTTTCAATTCTGGCTCTGCTTTACCAGCTTAGCAACGGTATTTTCTTGCACACAAAGGGCCTCTTGAGTCATCAGTTTTCTTGTCTGTAAAATGGGGGATAATAGTAATACTTGTCTCACAGTGCTCTTATGCAGAATGAGTGAGGTAGTGTGAAGTATCATCATGCAAAGACGAAGGACAGGGCTTGTCGCCCAGTAAGTCATAGTAATGTTCACTGCTATTATGATGATGATGCTGCTTGTATATCTCTTTGCTCCCCCTCTCCATTGTTGTGACTTGTTTTTGTGCCCTAACTGCCATTAACGTTGCTTAGTTATATAGAACCGCCCAGACTAAATTTTACTTAATACAGACAGAACAAAGTATATTGAATTTATAGTTGAGGAGATAGGCACAAAGAAGTTAAGTGATTGGCCCCAAATCACAGAACTTGTAAGAGCCAGAGCCGAGGTCTAGACGTGGGCTGTGGGATTCTGCAGCCAAGAAAGACAAAGTTGAGGGAACCATTCATCCACAGCAGTGGGAGAGACACTGCTCACTCCCTGCTCTAGGCTTCATGTCTTAAGTTTTGAGAGTCTTGCATCATTTAAAGAAGCTCAGTGACTTCATTGGACCACTTAAAGGTTTGCCAGCTCACCCTTGCCCCACCCAGGGAAGCAGATGGATGAAATGAGGGCTGGTCTGTAAGCCTGGCTGACTGGCTCAACTAGAGTGGAAGCCCCAAAACCCCAGTCCGAACCCACGCTTTTAACAAAGTCACCAGGTTTAAAGTCTGAGAAGCCTTAAGAGGCAGAACCATGCACGTTGTTGCACATGGTAAAAATTAATTCTTTTTTTTATGGCTGAGTAATGTTCCACTGTATAAATGTACCACTTCTTCTTTATCCAGTCATCGGTCGATGGGCACTTAGGCTGCTTCCGTATCTTCACTATTGTAAATAATGCTGCAGTGAACATAGGGGTGCATGTATCTTTTTGAATTAGGGTTTTCAATTTTTTGGGAAAAGTACCCAGAAGTGGACAACATGGATGGCCCTAGAGGGCATTATGGTAAGTGAAATAAGTCAGGCAAAGACAAATACCATATGTTTTCACTTATTTGTGGAGTCTCAAGAGCAAAACAAATGTACAAACAAAACAGACACTGACTCATAGACACAGAGAGCAAACTGATGGTTGCCACAGGGGAAGGGGGTTGGGAGACTGGGTGAAAGTGGTGGAGGGATTAAGAAGTGCAAATTGGTAGTCACAGGGTTGTAAAATACAGCATAGGGAATATAGTCAATAATATTGTAATAACCATGGCGTTAGTGGGTACTAGGCTTATTGGGCCAATCAATTTGTAAGTTATATAAACACCCAACCACTATGCTGTACACTTGAAACTAAAATACTATTGAATGTCAATTGTAAATGAAAAAAAGGGGGTGGGCAGAACCATGGTGTGGAGTAAGAGCCCAACCTGAGGAGCAGGGTCCAAGCGCTGGCACAGTCACAGTGTTTTCTGATTGTGGTACTTGAAATTTGTAGGTGGAAATGACTCGCCTATGGAGAGGAGGAAAAGGGCTGGTATGCTTAGACAGGTGTTGACAAAGAAGATACATCCCTGCCGCATCCAGCACCCAGGAGGAAGGGCTCCTTATTCCTACCCGCACCCTTTGGGTGCACTGTGGGCTCACTGAGATGCTCATAACTGTTAAAGCACCAAACTGACCAAGTCCCTTTACAGTCAACATCTGTGAGTGTTTCCTCACCTTATTAGAGGAAGGCAGTAACAACCTGGTAGTAAAGTCAGGTCTTGGCATCCATCTACCACTTTTGCATAAGGTGACCCGGAGAGCTGGTGAGTGAGCCTGATTTACGACTCTTCTGCCTTGAATTCCTGTTGAAGCACAAATGCAGAGCTTCCCTGTGGGTGAGTTTTATGGTGATTTGTGAGCGTTGGACATGCGGTTCTGACAAAGCTGCCATCATCTAGTGTTTTTGGTGGTAAATCTTTTAAGATTAGGGTCTATGCGGTTTTAAATTTTATTGAAGTATGACATGCATTCAGAAAAGAGCACAAATCTGACGTGGACAGCTGGAAGGAGTGGGTACAGAAGGGCACACACCCACGCGCCAGCCCCGAGGTCAGGAAGCAGGCCGCGCTGCAATCCAGAAGCTCCTCGCCGCTGTCCCCTCGCTGCTTCCCCTTCCCCTTCTCCAGGGTAACCAGGGGCCTCGCTTCGCATTTTATAGACGAGTCGTGCAGGGGGGAGCCAAATTTTTATGTCGGAAAAAAAACCAACAACTTGATTTTTAAAATATTGTAAATCACCAAAAGCAAATGTAGTTCAGGGAATAGTTCTACTTACGTCTCCTGTAGTCCCTGGCTTTACCTGTAAGAGTTGGAAGATTTTCAATTTAATTTTGTCTTCTTATTTTAAAATAATTTCAAACTTAAAAAAAAAAACTAGTAAGAATAGAGTAATAACTTTATTTTTTCCTGAACCATTGAAGAGGAAGTTGCCGGTATGGATGCCCTGTTACCAACTACACCCCCCGTCCCCCACCGGCCCCCGGAAATATTTTAGTGAGTGATTTCCCTCACAGGCATATCCTTTTACATAACGGTAATACGACCATCAAAAAAATTAAAAAATAGCATTGCTACATTATTACCCAGTAATTTGTAGACACCATTCAAGTTTCACCAAGTCCAGAATCACATATTACATTTAGTTGTCCGGTCTCTTTGGTCTTCACAGTAAGAGAGTCTCTCAGTCCTTCCTTGACGTTCAGGACTCTGGCACCTTATGAAATTACAGGGCATAGGTGTTTTGTGGAATGTATCTCCACTTGATGTGTCTGATGTTTCCTCATTGTTAGATTTAGGTAATGCTTTTAAAATTTTATTTTTGGCAGGAGAATCACAGAAGTGATGGTCTTCTCATTGCCTCCAGTAGGTGGTGCACAATTTCAATTTGTTTTATTAATGGTGGTGTTCGCTTTGATTGCTTGATGGGGAGTGTTGGCCAGGCTTCCTTACTGTAAAGTCTTCTTTTTCCCTTTAAAATGTCTAGTTTGTGGGAGGTACTTTGAGACTATTTAAATAACCCATTCTGCATCAGATGTTCACGCATTAGTTTTAGCATCCATTAATTAGTCTTGTCTTAATCAATAGTATTATGATGGTGGCCAGGTAGTGATTTTCTAATTTAATTCAACCATTCATTCTTCACTTATTAGTTGGCATCCTGCCGTAAGGAAAAACTTTCTCTAATCCCTATTAATCAACCAATTAACTAATCCATTCATTTATACCAGTATGGACTCATGGATTCCTATTTGATTCATTGGGTTCTAATCTGTTATCATCAGTATTTATAAATCTGTCTTCAAATTGCCCCCAGTTTGCCAATGTCCCTATCCTTCCTTGAGTACTTTCTTACTTTCTGGAATACTTAGATATTCCAAGCTCATCTTGTAATTTCCCTGCCATTCCTTTTGAGAGCCCTGGTTCCTTTGTGTGGAGAATGGTATTTCGGAATGAAAATGTGGATGGTAGGTGTTGATTGGCATTGGGGTGTCCCTGCTCCCAGGTCCTCTTAGTGGATAGAGCTACGGAATACACACACATACACACGCCTTTATGTCTGTATTTATTTTTGTATCTGTCTATATGTTGGAAAAACACGAGTCCGTCCCTATACTGATAATTTTAGTAGTACAGAGTCATTCTAGATTTCTCTCTTTCCATATTTGTAACTCCTTTTTGTTACTGTGAGGAACTGCTTCCCTTAATCCACATGGCCCAGGCTCTGACACCCCACATGGGACTGCTTGGGCTCTACCACCTCATATCAGGCTGTCTCTTCTGCTCCCCGAGGTCCTCCTCAACCCACAGTGGCTTTAAGATGGGCCATCGCCACCACCTTTGCTTCCTTACCCCACTCAGCCTTCAACAGCCCGCCCTGAGCTGTGCAGTGACCCTCTTCTCCTGCTCCATCTGCTACCCTGCCTTGCCTTTGTCACCATCTCCCAAACCTGCAGCTAGATCCTCTCCTCACCCTGCTCAGAACCTAATACCCCCTGCTGTCACTGTTCCTCCACACAGACACCATCCTTATCCCATTGTCACAGCACCCCCCCCCCCCCCCCGATTTGAAAGCTCCTCAGGACTCCCACACCCTGGAGTTGCACTTGTCGTCTCTATCGATCTAGCTCAGCCCCTTTGAGGAACTTTGGACTGAATTACTGAAGACAGAAGCGGAAAGGCAGAGACCGTCCTGGACTGTTACAGGGCTGATTTCTTTGTTAGTCTCTGTAGACATGGTGCCAGGGCCTGCGATACTTTTAGGGGCCCACAACCATGGCTTGTTTGTTGTTTTTTTCTTTTAATTTATCTTTATTGTTGAAAGTATTACAGATATCTCCCCCTTTTTTCCCCATTGATCCCTTCCACCCCACATCCTCGCCTCCCAGGCCTTCACCACACTATTGTCTGTGTCCATGGGTTATGCCTATATGCATATAAGTTCTTTAATTAATCTTTCCCCACCCACTCCCCCACCCCAGCCTTCCCTCTGAGATTCATCAGTCTGCTCCATGCTTCTCTGTCTCTGGATCTATTTTTTTTTTTTTTTAATATATCTTTATTGATTTCGGAGAGAGGAAAGACGAGGGAGAGAGAGAGATAGAAACATCAATGATGAGAGAGTCACTGATCGAGCCCGAAACCCGGGCATGTGCCCTGACCGGGAATCAAACCCTGATCGCCTGGATCCTAGGTCGACGCTCACCTGCTGAGCCACGCCGGGCCGGGCTTCAGTCTATTTTTTTTTAATTAGATTCCACATATGAGTTAGATCATGTAAAACTTTATCATGAAGAATCAGAAAACCTGAATAGGCTAATAACAACTGATGAAACTGAAGCAGTAATAACAAAAAAACTCCCAGCAAACAAAAGCCCTGGTCTGGACATTTTCACAGGGGAGCTTTCTAATTTTTTAAGTTTTAGGGTTTGATAGTTTACTAAAAATTTTTCTTGCTTTTTGAGGTAAGTCTGTAGTGCTATGAACTTTCCTCTTAGGACTAGTTCTGCTGTGTCCCATAGATTTTGAGTTGTTGTGTGTTCATTTTCATTTGTTTCCAGGAAGTTTTTGATTTCCTTCTTGATCTTATTGGTAACTCATTCATTGTTTAATAACATGCTATTTAGCCTCCATGTGTTTGACTGTTTTTGAATGTTTTTACTGTTGATTTCTAATTTCATGCCATTGTGATCTGAGATGCTTGGTATGATTTCAATCTTCTTGAACTTGTAGAGACTTGTTTTATAATTAAGGTTATTATTGATAGATGCTTATCTATTGCCATTTTAATTCTTTATGCCTATGTTTCTCTCTCTCTATTTCTACTTCTAATTACAGCAGTTCCTTTAACATTTCCTGCAATGCTGGTTTGATGGTGATAAACTCCTCTGGCCTTTTTTTTGTCTGGGAAGCTCTTTACTTCACCATCTATCTTGAATGATAGTCTTGCTGGATAGAGTAGTCTTGGTTTCAGATCCTTGTTTTGCATTACCTTGAATACTTCATGCCATTCCCTTCTGGCCTGTAGACTTTCTGATGAGAAGTCAGATGACAGCCTTATGGGGGCTTCTTTGTAGGTAACAGATTACTTTTCTCTCGCTGCTTTTAAGATTCTCCCTTTGTCTTGAATTTTTGGCATTTTAATTACGATGTGTCTGGGCATGGGCCTCTTCAGATTCTTCTTGTTCAAGACTCTCTGTGCCTCCCGAACTTGTATGACTTTTTCCTTGACCAGGTTAGAGAAGTTTTCTGCCATTATTTCTTCAAATGGGTTCTCTAACCCTTGCTTACTTTCAACATCTTCTGGCATTCCTATGATGCAAATATTGTTACATTTCATGTTGTCCCACAGCTCCCTTAGAGTATCCTCCTGTTTTTTAATAGTTTTTTCTTTTTGGTTCTCTGATTGAGTGATCTTTTCTACGCTGTCCTCTAATTCACTGATCCAGTCCTCAGCTTCCTCTAATCTTCTGTTTATTCCTTCCAATGTATTCTTTATTTCTGCTATGTCATTCTTAATTTCCTTCATAGTTTCCATATCTTTTTTCATGCTGTTGAGCATCCTTACAATCAGTATTCTGAACTCTATATCTGAGAGATTGCTTATCTCCATTTCATTTAGCTCTTTTTCTGGAGACTTCTCTTGTTCTTTCATTCAGGGCCTTTTTTTTTTTTTTTTTTTTGCCTCCCCATTTTAGCTGCCTGTTTGGGTTTGTTTCTATGTATTAGATAGATCTGCTAGGACTCGCAGTCTTTTTGGAAGGCCTTTGGTGCAGGCCGATGCAGTTTGTGACTGGCCCTGAGTACTCTGTTTGGGGCTATGAATAACCCTTGGCTTGAGGTCTCCTCTGCTGGGGCTGGGTGTGTGCTTGGAGAGGACCAAGATGCACACCAAAGTCTGCTTTTCCAAGGCCTGGGTCCAGAAGCAGATCAGGCAAAGACTCAGAACACTCTGAGGTCTGCCTCTGCCTGCAGGAATCTGATTCTCTTAATGAGCCTCAGGCTACAGAAACTACTTAGTGTAGGGCGAGAGGTTTTCCAGAAGTGTGGAGCAATTTCTCTTACCCCTCCCCCCCAGGCAAAAGCAGGAAAATGTCTGCCTGAGAGAGATGTCCTCTGCAGTATAGGGGAGTGACTCAGCACACAAATCCAGAGGGAGCTCTGTCTCCAAACCTCACAATCCTAGTTTCTCCTCAGACAGCTGCAGTCCACTCTGCCCTCCCTCTGCTGGAGCCCAAGGTGCGTGGCTGCACAGGAAAATTTGTGCTTTGGCTCTTTAAGAGGGTGCCTGCATTTCCAGCCGTCTCTCCCTGGCCAACAGAAACCCTGCTGCTTTTCACAGCCAGATGTTATGTGGGCACCTTTCTCGGTTCTGGTGCTCTGGGCTGGAAGTTTAGGCCCCAGGGTCCTCAGTGGGAACCCCTACAGCTGAGATATCCCTCTGGACCTTCAGCTGCTGCCTGTGGGAGCCCAGCCAGCCCTCTCACTTCTGCACTTCCTACCAGTTTCTATGCAGTCTCACCTTTCCTCCTTGGTTATGAGGGTTCTCTCCAGCTCCTCTTCAGTTGCAGTTGGTTATTCAGGGTGATTTTTCTATATTTTAGTTGTGATTTCATTTTGGTCCCAGGAGAGTGTCAGTGTAGCTTCCACTCAGTCTGCCACCAACTTTAATCTCTCTTACTTAGAAGAAATAATGAATATAGAATGAATCTAGCTTGAATTATATTTATTTTTATGACAATGCAAAATGCAAATTTTAATATTTTTTAATGGAGAAAAGGCCCCCAAAGGCAAAAGTGTGATGAGTGTTGTGATGCAGCCCTGCTGTATCTGAATTAGCTCTGTAGGTGTAAACTTTCCCTATACTCTAAGGGCCCCCACAAGACTTGCTATCAGTGAACCAGCTGGCAGTAGCAGCTCATCCGGGGCTAACCCACTGAACCTGTCTCCAAGGCTAACCCACTGAACCTGTCTCCAAGGCTCCCCTTTTTTCTGACTTTTCAGTGAGCTAAAAGCAGCCCTCTCTTGGCTTACTTCTGTCACGGTGACTTTTACTTTTCAGTAAGTCCACACAGCTCCGCATGGCTCGCTTCTTTCTTGTAACATTTCTAGAGAACCAAAGCAGAGCACCGCCCAGGTTCTCTCCTGTTGCTTCTTCTACCCTAAGCCCTTTGTTTCACTGTTCCCAGATTTAATAAACATACTCTCAAAATCACTTAGACTGGTGTTGTGAAATCTTTCCTGCATGAAGTCAAGAACCCACAACTACCAGCCGGCCTGGGGCAGACCTGCTCCAGGCCCAGTCCCCGTCCAGTAACAAGGGTTGGGGAATGTTTGTAGCCAACATTTCCCAAAGATTTGGGGAGAACTATATATAATTTTTCAGATAAATGGCTACTGACCCATTTGGGCAAAGTTATGAAATTGACAGGTCCTGATGCTTGAGTGTTCTGCCTTACATAAAGTGTCCTCAAAGTCCTGCTTTTAATTTGTATTTTTGTAATAAAAGTCACTCAAGACTCTCAACTTTGTCCTTGGAGGCTTTATGGTCTATGCCAAAGTTAGAGATCTCTGAGCATCACTACACATATTCCATGGTCATTGCTAGTCATCCTCACTCCATTTCAGGGTTTGTTTATTGCCAGGCCCGTTAGCCGGCAAGAACTCTCTCAAAGATAATTGGCAACCAACATGACCAGACATGTGAGACATCTCACTGAGAGTAAGTGCACAACATTATAGACATGGGACTTCGACCATGAAAAAAGCTGAGACAGGATGTGAACTCACTTCTACACGAAGGAGTGAAATATAACAAATGAAAACCACAGCTAGACTTAAGTTGCTCAGGAGGAGCAAAGTCAAGTACTAGACAAACCTCAGAATAGTCAAATGATCAAACTGTCTATGCTTTGTGGTTTCTGGTTGCATTATGAAAAATGAAAGGACCATTTTTATATTAAGATAATTGCCCCTTATCAGGTTCTGCCCAGACTTGCTGAAAACGGACTCTTTCAACTCTATTTTTGGTTTGTAAGATTTTCCAAAGAAGGGACAATCTTTCTGCTTATTCTGATAGCCCTTCTCATTGAAGTGGGACTTTAGGTTGCTTTCTTTCAGAGCCACAGGTCAGAGCGGATGCCTCTTCTGATGTCTGAGTTCCTTATTGGGAATTCTTGGTACAGAGAGGTGTGGTGGTCTTCCCTGAAGAGCTAAAGCATCCTTCCCCTACATTAGCTATTTGCCACTGAATAAGCCTATTTTAGTTTCTCCGAAAAACTTACTGATATCTGAAATTATTTTTATCTATTTGTTTACCTTTGGGTGGCTGGCAATTCTGTGGATAAGGAGTGAGGGGTGCTGATCTAAGTGGCAGGCTTGTTTTTTGGGGGGCAGCATAGTGATATATATCAATTTGGAACCTGAATGTCTTCAGGCACCATCTCCAGCTGAACTTAATCATCACCACTCCCTACAGTCTCACACTTGGCCTCTTCACACATCTGGGTTCTCTGCCTAGTGCAGTGAGGCATTTGAGTGTGGGAACTATGGCTTCCACATAGAAGGTCTCCGGGAGACCTATCACTCCATGGATAGGGACCTCATCTGGGCCCCAGCGTGTGTAATGATGAACACTCACCAAGTGCAAGTTCACCGGGGTATAGGGTGAGAGATTTTATTTCTGGCTCCTTCTAATTTATTGTAGGTCAAAGATGGGGTGTTTTTTTCTTTTTCATACTTTCACTTTCTCACCCGTGGAAGGATTGAGCTGTGCAACGTCCATGGAATTGAGAAAGAAATGGGTGGACTTCCTGTTAGGAGAACCCCCAGTCAATACGAGAAATCTCCCCTAGGCAGGTTTTTGCCGACTCCTTAGAGAACAAAGGTGAACAAACCTCAGTGCTGTAAGGCTCTTCTCATAGGAGAGATAAGGTATGAAGAGTCGGTCAGCACAGGAGGCAGAAAAATGCTCTCCCACCTCCAAAGGTGGCCACGTCCTAATGCCCTACACCAGTGAATATGTGACTTCACATGGCAAAGGGGACTTTGCAGATGTGATTCATTTAGATGATTGAGTTGGGGAGCGTATCTTGAATTATCCACCCAGGTGGGCCCAATGTAATCACAAGGACCCTTATAAGGGAGGCAGGAGAGTCAGAGTCAGAGAAGGTAAAGTGATGTTGTCAGTAGAGGTCAGAGGGATGCCATTGCTGGAAGGGGGCCATGAGCCAAGGAATGCAGGCAGCCCCTGGAATGTGGAAAAGGCAAGCAGCAGAGCCTAGAGCCTCCCGTGGGAATGCAACCTGGCCTACGCCTGGATTTTAGCCCAGTGAGCCCCATGTAAGACATCCGACCTTCAGAACCATAAGGTAATAATACTTGTGCTATTCTGAGAAACTAAGTTTGTGCTAATTGGTTGCAGCAGCAATAGGAAATCATACAGTAAGTCAATATTTATTGAGTATCTGTTGTGAGCCAGGAACTGTGCTATGTTCTCAGAATAAAAGATAGATATGGTCCCTAAGTATACTTTAGTAGGGAATGAAAACATTAAACCAGTGTTTATAAAAATAGTTGAACAATTAGAAGTGTGAGAAATGCTGCAACAGAGAAATTCAAAGTGCTGTGAAATAAAACAAAGAGAAAGATAACCTAGTTGGGATGACTCGAAAGGTATACCTGAGATCCAAATGGTGGGTCATTATTAGCTATGAGAAGAGCCCAGGAAGAGTCCAGGCAGGGGGACCACAATGGGTGATGGCCCAGAGTGAACACAGTGTGCAAGGGAAGGACATCAAGTGTGACCAGCATGCTCAGGATGTGGGAAAGACAGGTAGGAGGTGAAGCTGAGAGGTAGGTAGGTTCAGATGGCATAGGGCTTTGGCAAGCACATTAAACTCATGTGAAGATTTTGGACTTTGTTTTTCAAAACCATAGGAAGTGCCCAGAACATGCATTTTTCTAATGAGCTGCTAGGTAACAGAACTGGATTTCATGTCTAGTGTTTAGGTAGATGGAGAGTCATTTTGGTGGAAGCTTTTAGAACTTTTCCATACCCTCTTCTCCTCCTCTCCTCTCCTTCCAAGAACAGGAGGATGTTTTTCCCTTCCCTATCTCTTTGCAGGTAGATGGGGCCGGGTGACTACTTCTGGCCAATGGGTTGTGAGAAAAACTAACATGTTATTTCTAGGTTAACACCTCTAATTGCCAGTGTGAGAACCCCCAGCATGGTTTATCTCTGTTGTGTCAACCAGTGAAGGTGCCAGTTTTGGATGTTGCAGCTGGAGGATGGCAGAGGCACTGAGATTCTGGATTGCTTAGCGGCTATGTGGGGGAGTTGCCCCAAAGTCCCTTGGGCAGCAGCAAACTGTGAGTTAGAAATAAGACTTTGTTGTGTTTTGCTCTTGAGGTTTTGGTGGTGTTGCTGCGTAGCCTTCGCTTTCCTGATTAATTCGGTAATTAAATACAGTTGATCATCAGAGTGGACCTGGGGAGCAGGTGAAGCAGAGAATTTGGGATACCCACCCATCCTGTTCTCAGGCCTCAGGTAGAGCCAGGGAGTTTATCAGTGTGTTTCATAGTGAGAACCACTGATTCTGCTAGTCTGTCTTTAGCCAGGATTACCAGAACTGGGCATGTGAGCTGCCCTGCCCTGCCCTGCCCTGGGTGCAGTATATGTTATTCAAAAAAAAGAAAAACATTTTAATGCCAACTGTTGTCTTGGAGATTTGGTGACACCTTTTGAGATAACAGTATATTTGGGGGCTGTCAGAGAAACCAGGTGCCAAAAGAAAGTACCGCAGACTGGGTGGCCTACGCAGTAGAAATTTATTTTCTTACAGTTATGGAGGCTAGAAGTCTGAGATCATAGCGGTAGTTTCCTCTGTGAACTCTCTTCTTGGCTTGTGGATGGTGTTATTTTCCTCTGTTTTCACGTGGTCTTCCCTCTTGGTGTAGTTGTGTCTCATCTCTTCTTTGCAAGGCGCCAGTCACATTGGACTAGGGCCCATTCTAATAACCTCATTTTACCTCTTTAAAGACCCTATACAGTCACATTCTGAGATACTGGGGGTTAGAACTTCAACGTGAATTTTGGGGAGACATAATTCAGCCCATAACACCAGGCCTTGAGGAAGCACCTTTATTTTATGCGGCCTGTAAATACAGGAACTTGACCCAGGAATGGCGATATTTCTAATTAAGAGAGGAGCTACGTGATCTATGTGGCAGTGAGTCTGATTCACACCGTTCAATTACAACTTAGGTAAACATGTGCATTTTCTACAACAAATATATTTTGTGGAATAATACAGTGTCTTACATGCTTCTAGGCTGAAGATTACATTCCAGGGGAAGTTTACACAGGAACTTCGTATTCAATCTTCAGTGGATACCCCAGGAATGAGTGGGAGCTCTTAAAAGTTTTGGTAAGTGTCTTGCTTTTTCTTAGCAAACAGCAATAGGTAGAGTTAGTTTACATTTAAATACTTAATTGCATACATATATTTTGTATGTTTAACTTAAAACATTTTTTAAAAGCTTTTGCCCATGTGTCTATCCTCACAATTTTTTTTATGCGTCCGAGGATCTGTAATGAGTATTTCTCCCCAAACTCTCTCTTATCTTACCGAGGAGGAAATAACCAGTGCAATACTTAAACGATTTTAAGCACCTGTGGATTCTTCATTACCAGGGCTTATAATTGTGACCTATAGCATCTTTCAAATTTAACCAGGGCATCTTCCCACTATAGTGAGAAAAGTAAGATTGGGGAAAGTAGGTGACTGGTAAGGATGCTTTGTTAGCTAGAGACAGAGGCAACATTACAGCCTGTATACGGTAAGTCTTACCCTAGAGCTATGCTCCACCTGCATCACAGCAGAAAGATTTATGGTACATTTAAAGTATATTTATATTATATTTATAATATAGTTCAAAAAAGTCTGTTGGGCCCAGCCGGGTGGCTCAGCTGGTTGGAGCAGCATACAGTACACCAAAAAGGTTGTGGGTTCTATTCCTGGTCAGGGCACATGCCTAAATTGGGGGTTTAATCCCTGGTCAGGGCATCTAGCTTCTTTTGAATTTCCCCCCATATATAATTTGTGATAATAGCAGTTTAAAAAGTACCTTTTATTTCTTTTTATTGTTTTATCGCCTTGACTAGTACTTCCAGTACAATGCTGAATTGAAATCCTGAACAGGTATCTTTGTGTTATTTCTAATCTCAAGGGCAAAGATTTCAGTGTTCCCCCATCAAGTGTTATGCTTGCTGTAGGATTTTTGTAAATATTCCTAATGAGGCTGAGAAAGTTCTCTGGTTTTGTTTAATTTTTAAAGACCATTGGTAAGTGTTGTATTTTATCACGTGCTTTTTATGGATTTATTTATATTATCATGCTATTTTTGAATATTAAAACATTGTATTCCTGGAATAAATCCAACTTGTCAATGATGCATTATTTTTTGTATGCCTCTTGATTCAGTTTGGTAACATTTTCTTTAGAATTTTTAAATTGATATTCATGAAAAGATTGTAATTTCTCCCTCCCACCCTTGTGATGTCTTTATCATGCTTTTGATAACGAGATTATGCTGGCTTTATAAATCCTATTGAGAAGTGTCTTTATTTTCCCCTGTTCTCTGAAAGAGTTTGAGAATATTAGTATTATTTTTTCCTTAAATGCTTGAAAGAATTCCTTGGTATAGGTATGTAGGCCTGAAGATTTTCTTTGTGGGGATGTTTTAAATTATAGACTCAACTTATTTAGATATATATAACTATTCAGATTTTCTATTTCATTTTGTTTTAGTTTTGATATTTTGCACTTTTCTAACACCCAATCATTTCATCCAAATTTTCAAATTCATTGGCAAAAAGTTGTTCCTAACATTTTCTTATGATGTTAATGTTTGTATGATTTGTAGTGTTGTCCCTTTTTATATGCTTGATACTAATAATTGGTGTCTTTTTTTGGATTATTCTTGCTAGGGGTATCTAAATTTTATTAATTTTTTCAAAGAATGGGTTTTGGCTTTGCTGATTTTTGTCTATTATATGCTTATTTATATTTTGCTGATCTTTGCCTTTATTTTTACTACTTTTTTCTTATATTTGACTTGGGTTGGATATGCTTTGTTTTTCTAGCTTTTTGAGATAGGTACTTAGATTATTGATTTTCTGTCTTTTTTCTTTTCCGTGCATTTAAAGCCATATGTGTTTTTTAAAAATCCTCACCAGAGGATATATTTTCCATCGCTGTTTGGAATGAGTGGAAGAGAGAGAAGGAAACATCATGTGAAAGAGACACATTGATTGGTTGCCTCCCACACGTGCCCCAACCAGGGCCAGGGCTGGAGCCGCCAACCAAGGCAAGTGCCCTTGACTGGAATTGAACCCGAGGCCCTTTCAGTCCGTGGGGCGACGCTCCAGCCACTGAGAAAACTGACCAGGGCTGAAACGATGTTTTGTTCTAAGCGCTGCTTTAGCTGTGTCCCAGAAATTTGCAAATCACTGCCTTAGGCCAGTGGTTTTTGACTAAGGGTAATTTTGACCCCACCCACCCACCTTGCCCCCCAGGAACACTCAGCCATGTCTGAAGACATTTTGGGGAAGGGAGCTATTGGCATTTAGTTAGTAGATGCTAGGGATGCTGGTAAGTGTCCTACAGCACACAGGACAACGCCTCACAGCAAAGAATTACCTGGCTCAAAATGTCAGTAGTGCTGAGGTTGGGAAACCCTGTGGGCCTACACCTGTTTATTACCGATAAATGTCCCCGCCACCCCCACCTGCCCTCCACATGGCTTGTTTAAAGGTGAGAGCCAGTGGCCTGAGCTCGTTGCTTGGAGCAGAGTGAGGGAAAGTGGCCGCTTTGAATCCACCACAACTTCTAGCCTCTGCTGTGGTGATGGCCATGAAGGCCCACAGGAAACTGTGCTGGGTTGTTTTGTTGGGGCTCCACACAGGAGGACTGAACCCAATAGAGAGGTGGGTCACCAGAAACCAGCAGCTGAAAGGGGAGTGATAAGTGACCAGCTGGAGGAGGCATAGGTACGTCAAAGGACCTGTAGGCGAGAGAGCCTCAGTGATGGAAGCTGTGCCTAAAAAAGCCACAAAACCACACCAAGAAAGAACATATTGACATTTATAACATCCCTCCCAGAGAGAATGCCTACATCAGAATATGACTGTACTGTGAAGTAGTACTTTTATTTACCGTATTTCTTTCTTTGCCCTATTTCTTTTCACTCACCTCACTCCAGTCCCTGAAACGTCCCAAAGAATCATCTGGGCAGTGAGGGAAAGGGAGGGGTAAGAGCCAGAGGTGAATCTCATCACCCCGTTTTCTTTCCTATAGGCCTCCAGGCCTGAAGTCGGCCAGAGCTCAGAGAAGAGAGAAGTTTTAAATTTTGATTACTGTACGTGATTAGGTTTTTAAATACCTGAAGAAAGAGGTTACTAAGTGTCATTGACTCTAAGATGCCATTGATTGTAAGATGCTCCATTATTTTATATACCAGTAAGAAAGGAAAGAAAGAAACGCCTCCCAATTTTGATTTTAAGGTGACACTGAGATTCAGAGGTGAGATGTTAAGATGAAAAGATTGGTTCATCTTCGAGTAGGTGGAATAGAGTAATATTTTATCTGAGAGTGATTTGAAAAGCTGTGAGAGCGGCTTGAGATTTCATCAAGGAAGGGGAGGGTATGTGAATTATAGAGAATTTAAAGGGAGGCAGTGGTGATAAAAAGTAAAATTAATTCCTGCCTGTACCCTATAGTGTCCAACTGGTTCAAGAAACTGGTCAAATAATGTCACTTCTCAGTCTAACACCAAGCACACACACACACACACACACACACACACGAGCAAAACCTGCCTTTCACAGAAGCCTGAACAGGAAAGGGGATCCAGGTGCTCAAAGGGTCATTTTAAGGTTCACCTTCTCCAACTGAAACATGTCTAATACTGCCCAGAGAGCACAGAACATACTCCCTGAATGCTAATATAGGTGCATTTTGGTCGGGATTAAAAATTACATGGAAATAATGAAACACTTGGGATGTTCCCATAATTTATGAGAACTATCAGGAAAGGATTAGGTCTCATTAACACATTGGATACACTGGATAACAGGTAGCGGCTAACAATATAACTAAACTATCGTCTGGCCTCCCTGCCTCCCAGATGTCTAGATAAGCTAAATGGAACCCTCCCAGCTCTATGGCCTGTGAAGGTCTGAAGATCTCCCTTTGGCTTTTGTGAATTCCTGGAGAACACTGTCTCCCAGCACACCCCCCCCCCCCCCAACACACACACCTGCCCCCACTTCTGGCTCTCACGTGCATCAATCTGGATTTTGACACTAGGCTCCAGTGGTGTTTTTTAAATATGTCCAAAAATTCTTTGACGTTCCTCTCTTCAAGAAATGGAACTTCATTCTTTTCCCTGTGAATGTGGGATGGACTAAGTGACTCACTCCCAGTGAAATGCATACGGTGGACATGACATTGTGTGACCCCTGAGACCAGGTCTTCAGGCCTGTGGCCTTCCCCTTGCCCTCTCTTGAATTGCTTGCTGTGGGGTAGCTAGCCTCCATGCCACAGGACACTCACGGAGCCCTCTAGAGAGGCTCACATGGTGAGGAGCTGAGGCCGTATAAGGACCCCCCTTGGAAGTGGAGGTCAGTTTCTTTGGCGATTTATTGAGGAGAAGAGACATTTAGAAGAAAAGGCCAGAGTCTGTATTTGTACTTTTGCCTGCAGTGATTATATCAAGGCCCAGAGTCAGTGTGCCCCTCAAATATGTAATACCTTAATAAAGTAATACCTGTAAAAAATAAGGTAAAGGTAGAGTATTAATATAGTATAATACTCAATACCTTACTAAGGACTTTTCATTTATGAGCAACTGGATCCTCTTGCCCCTGGATTTTCCCCATTCTAAACCATTGTCTTCAGCCACTGAGATTTACCTATCATGTTTATCTGATCACGGTATCAAATGCCCCAACTATCAAATGCACCAACTCCCACTGCCTTCAGGAAAAAAATTCAAACTCCTTTACTTGGTTTATAAGAACTCTAAGTATTGCCATGATGTCAGATTGTGGTCACTTCTCTGGCCATGGGATACTGATTTTGAATGTCATACAATAAAATTTTTATTTTTCACAAGTTCTGGGGGAACCATAACCTTTACCTTGTCACCTTTTTGTTCTAGAAATGAATACTTATTTCATATCAATATTTCTCACATACACAGAATTAGTGGACACAGGGACCAAAACTTCTAGGGAAGAAATGACTGTTTTCCCACCGACGGGGTGGGAACACTAAAACTCCATGGGCAGTTGAAGCTGGACAAGGGAATGAAAAGAAATTGGTGGAGCAATATGTCTTTCTTCTGAAAAGATTACTGTATTAAATTCTTTAACAAAGAAAAGGAAAATTATAATGATAGTATATCCACTATTGAAAAGAAAAGGTAGCTTTATCTTACTGACCTGGAACATTGTCTATCACCGTGATTTTCAACCGGTGTGCAGCAAGAATTTTTGAAACATGCAGTGCCTGACTATTTAGTCAGGGGCGCTGACCTCTTTACCCTTAGATTGTCAGGTAAAAAAAAATGACAACAGCCAACACAACAATAGCTGTCTGGTGTGAGTGAGTCAAAATGAATACCTAATTTTTTGGTCAGATCGGCAAAAATATATATTTTTGGCGTGCTGCAGAATTTTAGTAATTAGCTTATGTGTGCCATGGGATGAAAACATGAAAATCGCTGGTTTACCCTATGGAGTGGAAAAAATGATTAGAGACCAGTGTAAGCTATAATACTGAATACCTTACTAAGGACTTTGATCACATGTAGGTAAATGTAGAGATATGCATAAAGAAATACAGTACAGAAGGCACTGTGTCAAATTGTTCACAATGGTTGTCTCTGGGGACGGGGCTATGAGGGGAGTTTGTAGGGTTACTTGCTACATTATTTACTTATGAATTTTTTAAAAATGTGCAAAAACATACCCTTTTACAATTTAAAAACATTTTATAAAGATTAAGGATCACAACTAGGAACTTCCAGTTGACATCTACTCCTTTGTCTTCACACAGACTCTCATTCAAACCCCCCGGGATGATGGGAGCTTTGCTGTCAGGGCTTAATCACAGCTGAGACCATATTCCGAAGGTATCCTTCAAACCTCTTAAGTGTCAAAAACATTGCATATGCTACTAAATTCCTCCTTGGAGCTAATCCTAATCCTGATGTTACCCTACAGTACATTTCCCCCCAGAGTTCAGTTAAATCTGGGAGAAAAGAGTTTTGCTGAAAAACGACTGATTTGAATGTTCCTTTTGTAGGATGTTTCTCTTCTAAATTTCTTGCTCTCCATCGCTTCTTGGAAGCAACATGGTGAAAATGAAAGAGTGTGGGGGTTTGAGGCCTGTTGTCTTCATTTACCAGTAGGCTACCCCGGGGTAAGCCACTACCGTAAATCCTCTGAACTTCAGTTTCCTCATCTGTAAAATGGGATGACAGTGACTGAGAGGGTCACAGGGGAAACAAAAATGAGTGTGGTGAACAATAGTGTCTTGAGAATATGCCGCTTGACTCTCCTCTTCCTTCTGTCTCTTTCCTTGCTTTTTTTCTTACCAGAGTTGGAAGAACTCGGCCCAGCAGCACCTTCTTTTATAAAACAGAATGGAAATAACCGCTGCCCTTCTGTCCTTCAAAGCGTCACTTTTGTAAGACTCGGCTGGGCAATCCATGTCTAAGCACGTTGCAAAGCCTAGGGCACTGGTGCTGGCCACGCTTGTGTTTTGCCACAGGACAGCCCTGTCGCGAGTGGGTGTGGACAGTGGTGGGACTTCATCCATCCCGTTGTACAGACAAGGACGTGGCTGGGGAAGCTGTGACTTGAACATGGTCTCCCAGCACCAGGGCCCAGGCTTCTAGGTGATTAAAGACCATTTTGAAATGTTATTTCTCTTCTGTAAACTCACTAACTTCACCTCTTTTAGCGTGTCTTCACAAATTCCACGCCTCAACATAACCAACAAAGAAAAGCAAATTAATTGTTCCAACTGACAGGGAGAAGGGCAGGTAATAGGAATGGAACCACAGTTGTTTAATGATTGTTCACCTTACTAACTATAGATAAGAGGTTTTCTTACAGACCCTGGGAAACTGGAGGATGTGTTGCAAGAAGAAAATCAGGGCTGTAAGGATAAGACGGCCCTGAAGCCCGGAGGGGCCCATAACTCAGAAAATACATTTTGAAAGCAGATCGAGGACAGGACACGCTTTGACTTGGTTGCTGTGCCTGGACCCTGACCCCTTCTGGGAGTTTGCTTCAGGGATGCTGACGCTTCTCTGGTCCCAGGAACGGGCTGAGCTGTTCTGAACATCATAGAAGATTAGCCAGCTTGTTGGATGTGGAGCCCCTGGAGGCAGGCACACAGCCTGCAGGCCCTAAAACCCCCCGTACCCCGCTACACTGCATGTAGTTATCTTTCCTTACCCCTGTATAACCATCCAGCTGGCAGAAGAAGAGGGGGAAATGTTCCTCAATGATTCAAACTTGTCTCCACTTATTGACTCAGTAGTGACAGGCAGTAACGGACTTGACTTTTTGGGGGGTCTGATTTCACAATGACTTTCTTCTCTAGAATGTTGCTATTCAAGTTGGGTTGAATCAGTGAGCACTGTGCGGAAAACATGTGGCCAATGAGAAGACATGTTCCTGCCTTTACGGAATGTATGTTCTGGGGGTGGAGTGAGTGGATGGTAAGCAGAAAATGAGTGAACAAGATAGTTTTGGGTAGTGATATGCATTTTTGAATCAAATAAAGCATAGTGACCTCAAGGGATGACAGTGTATTGGATGAGGTGATGTGACCTAGACTGAGTGGTCGGAAAAGGGTTCTAGAAGGAGATGAGACTTCAAGGAGAGCAGGGACTTGTCTTCATCATTGTGTTCTCATTCCCAGTGCCTAGATCAGTGCCTGGTAAACAACATATGTTCAATAGATATTGATTGAATGAATTAATCAATGAGTGGAGGAGCCATTCATGTGATGGTCAGGGAGTGCTTGGCAATATTTTTGCCATAATAGCTAATACAGCTGCTCTTGACTTTGCTCTTGTTATGTGCCAGGAACTTATGCTTATGACTGACATGTATTTAAAAGTTAAATCCTCGCAACCCAAAGAATTAATTACATTATCGCCCCCATTATTTCCCAGACAAGTTCTATAATGACATTTGTGGTAAAGGGAATGGAATTTTATATTTTAAAATCTTTCATTTTCTTGTTACTCCTTTAAATCTCAGACATTTTAAGAACAACACTTGGTCACATTTTAATTCATCAGAATGCTGGGAAATGCAGTGTTCTGATTCACCTAATTTTCTATCAAAACATATTAAAGTTCTATATTAAATAATAGTTTATCTGCTTTGTTCATCTGCTAGTTATAATTGAATCATAGAAAATCTGAGTTGAAAACAATGGTACAATTCAACTAGTCCAACAATGCTGTTTTATATATAACAAGACTTAGACATCAAGAAATTAAATGAACCTCCTCTCCACC
This sequence comes from Miniopterus schreibersii, assembly GCF_964146895.1. NCBI lineage: Eukaryota > Metazoa > Chordata > Mammalia > Chiroptera > Miniopteridae > Miniopterus > Miniopterus schreibersii. The sequence goes on along the minus strand of NC_138119.1, from coordinate 16,640,180 downwards.
TTTAAAGACTGGATTTGGGAGTATTTGGAGTGAGTAAAACTATAATAACAATGGCTGTCATTTGTTAAGCCCACGGATCATGTGTTTTGGAAACAGTTTATTTGCTCTTTATAAGAACTGCAATAACACAAACATTAGAACCTCTGCTTTATTGATAAAGCACCTGAAACTCAGGGACCTAAGTAACTTGCTCAAGGTCAGACTGAAAGTAAATGGCAGACCTGGGATTCAAGGTCAGACATATTCCTCCAATACACTATGCTGCTACTCTAAAAATAGGATCAACTCTGAGTAAAAATATTTTGGAGATTGATCACAGGAATTATAGCAGTTTGGACTGAGTGCTACTCACTCTAGGACACTGGAAATTATGTTGATTTTGTTTATTGAGGAGAGGGCAGGCAAACTTCTCTCCACCTGAAAGTAAAGGGTAGAGAAAAATTCTTGTTTCTTATAACTGAGTTCATGCACGTAGCACCACACATCCAATGATCCACACGGTCCAGTTCATTTGGACAGCGAGACAGTTGGCTCTCGACAAATACACAGAGAGAAACTTGACCGAGACTCTTGGGGAAATCCCTACGCTAAGAAAATTCCTCCATGACAAGTGCCCCAGGGACCTTTCAGATTCTTTAAGGGCTGATAAAGTGCAATCTTCACACCAGTGGCAGGTACTGTCTTTCTTGTCTTCGCTGAGTGACTGAGGTTTTGTGCCTTTCTTCTCTCCTCCTCTTTCTCATAGGAAATTCCTGGTTGAAGAAACCCTTACTATGGTGGACTCGGTCAGCTTAGTCTTCCCCAAGGGCTTTAAAGATCAACTTTAGCTTTTATTTTATCTATCATCTATCTATCATCTATCATCAATCATCTATCATCTTTGTCATCTATTTTGGAAAAGGTTGGGGATTATGATGAGCAGCCACCAACAACCTACTGAGCCTAGGAATTTATTGACCTCATAAAACAGATCAGTAAAAGACACCTTCCAGAGAAACCAGCCTAAAGGTAATTTTAGTCATTTGAGGATGGGTTTAAACATCACTTAGTCCTTATAGTTGAGGAAACCCTCCTACCCATCCCCCCCCACCTCCACCCACTTTGGGGACATGCTGCAATTCTAATTAACCTAGTCATCACAAGTCTGAGGACACAGACAAACTCTGCACTCATGATTACAAAGTTAGATTATTTCTGCAAAATCATTGTTATGCATTGTCCCAGAAAAAGCCTTAATTCCAGGTTTATAAATCAGTCAATACAAAAAGCCCTTATGTGTTACCTGTTATGAATCTTCTGATAAAGCGTGGTGAAACTAAACCAGTAGAAAAATATTTTAAGGAAATAGGCAGAAAAAAATCCTTAGTTCCCTAAAATCATGTGAATGTCTGTCAAGTCTTGATCCTGTCCAGTTAGTCCTTTGGCATTTTCTCGTCAATATTTGCATATGGATTACCAAATGGATTACCATAGCATTCTTAGTCATCCAAATCAGTGTAATGAGACCAGAACAAAGATATCTACATTTTATAACTAAAAATATCAGAATTTACTCCCCCCCCCCCCAGCTCTTCCCCAGGATATATAGCTCCGTTGTGGATTTACCATCCTGTTGTGTAACCACTCCTTTGCTTCTTTGCCTCCCTCACTAGGCCAACTCCTTTAAAGCAGCTAACGGTGCCTGTCTCACTGTGCTCGTCTTAAATAGGATTTGACTGGAAAACTTTGACAGGAGATGGATTATTCTCATGAGCAACACCTAGTGGGGAATGGAGGCGGTAGGATCAGCTAGGATCGGGCAAAGGGAAGAACTGAAATGCGAAACAGTCACAACAAAGACCACATAAGAGCCAGTAGATGCTCTGGGTAACTCTAAAGCTGGAATGACTCCTTCAGAATCCTTCCACCTTGAGGCAAGGAAAGTGGGCTTTTATTGCTCATCCCTAGTCCTTAGATACAGGTTGGCCCTGCAGTGAGGTGAGACCTCGGGCAAGACAGCTTTCACTGGTCAGGACAGTTCCCAGAGAGTGACTCAATCCAGAGCTGTCGCTGCTGGTTTTGCCTGAACAGTCCTGGTGAGCAGGAAGAGCCCGGCAGGAAGAGCCCGACTCTGAGAGCAGTGCGGACACAAGTGCGGATGGTCCACACGGAAAGGGGGAGAGACTGCAAAGGAATGAATGAGGAAGGACGGTGGACTTTTCCGGAGATGCACCAAACCATCTCTTTCTACTTCACCCAGGCCAACTCGACCAGAGTGATTTTATTTTATTTTTTAAATATATCTTTATTGATTTCAGAGAGAGTAAGGGAGAGGGAGAGGGAGAGAGAGAAACATCAATGATGAGAGTCATTGATCAGCTGCCTCCTGCACGCCCCCAACTGGGAATCGAGCCCGCAACCCGGGCATATGCCCTGACCCAGAATCTAACTGTGATCTCCTGGATCCTAGGTCGATGTTCGATTGCTGAGCCACGCCCGGCCGAGCCAAAGTGAATTCTTAAATACGACAGAACCAAACACAAAAGAGACATATCAGTCAGCTGATTGAATTATGGGCATTAAGTAAATCTTTCTGTATCTAGAACTTGTCTCTCTCTCCCATCCTCACCAGGTAGAGGTGCAGCATTCATATTATTGGAAGGGGAAACCACTGTACCTGTTTAGTTCTGGGGATTCTTGGCTACACTATAGGATCTATCACCTCAACACCGCTTTGACTCAACTTGTTCATCCGAAAGCAAGTGGGTGTTCATTTCTTGGTCTGTCTTTGCCTCTCTCTCTTTTTGTTGTGGTCGTGGTTGCTTTGGTCTCATTTTTAATCTTTCTCTCTGAGTCCCTGTCCTGAAAGTGAGTGATCTTCCTTCAGGTCAGGGTAGAGTTAGCGTGGACTTCCCCAGACCCTGTCCACAGCAGCAGAAATGTTTCCTTTGAGTTTTAAGCTTTTTCAACCCTGGTTGGCACGACCTTGGCTTTGGTTGAAAACTGGAGAAAAATTTCATGTGGTCCTCCAGGGAGGTGTGGGTGACTTAGTTCTAACCAGAGGCATTTTCCAACTGGTTGGGCACATGCGGCTAGTTTTGCCGTCTACCCCAGATGTTTTCTGTGTGTATTCTACACTTTTCTCTCTCTATTTTTCTTTCTGCCAATCCACCCATTCACCCACCTCCCTCCCTCCCTTCTGGTTAAGAAGCAATTTGTATAGTTCATATTCACATCTACGGCCTCCTTGCTTGGGGCAGATATGGGTGGACTCTGCCTTTGACCTCAGTTTCCTGCTCCTGGGACCCACATTCTTTCTGCTTTGGTCTCCATCTCTGGGAGCTGGTGATTGGCCGGGGTTATTTATTTATTTATTCTTCTTTTGGGGGGGAGAGGGGAATAGGATATTGGAAACTTCGACTTTATTCAAAACGACACATAAGAAAATCAATTCCACCAGAGTCTATGTGATATAAACAAGAGTTAAGTTCCTTCAGTATATTTCTGGCCACCAAAACATCACCGAACTTCTAAATAAATACCCCAAACATTTCTGATATTAATAAATGAGAAACCCATGTGAGTTATGCAGACATAAGGAAGACGAATCTAAACGAGTGGGATCATTCTTTTCCAATCCGCCGATTCCAGTTCAGGGTCACGGTGGCCAGAGCTCCTCCCAGCAGCTCCGGGTGTCCTGCCATCACAGGGTGGCCGCGGTAATTTCAACAGAGCGTCAGGTCAGATCGGGGCTGGGCCTGCTTTGCGCTTCCTGTAATTTCCAGATTTATGGGTCGGATGAATCCGGCACTCATCCCTGGCCGTGCCAACAATTAAAAAAAGAAATCTATAAGGTATCTTAGAAGGAGACCGCACAAATGCCTGGGAAACCGGACTTTACTTCGACTGTAACCCATCTGGCTCCATACCAATGCTCTTTTTCCTTTGCAGCCAGATAACTAGCCCCTCCTGGCCGCCACCCCTTCCCGATTTCTTCAAGGGAACAAGGTGTCGCATGTCATTAGACAGTGTACGAATATAATGCAACCATTTTTCTCATCAAAGTCAGCTCCGACTCCTCCACGGGTAGCCTGGGCACCCTTCTTATGCGCTCTAATTACACTATGTATGTCGCTTAGCAGTGTGTCCGGGCTGCCAAGATTCTTCCCAAGCTTCTATTCCTTCCTTCTTCTGACTCCTTACCTCCCCCTAGGCCCCCCTCTAGTCTTCTCCCCCGCCTATTAAAAAGGCCACCACACCAGACATAACTTAGAGTAAGTGACCACTAGTGTGTGGTTTAGGTGGCTTCTCTATTTATTTCTTGGCGAATGTTCGGGTTGTTTTCAGCTTTTGGCTATTATGAATCAAGCTAAGAACATACATGTATACAGGTTTTGGTGTGGAGGTATGTTTTCATTTTTTGGGGGTCATTACTTAGGTGTGGCATTGTTGGGTATTATGGTGAATGCAAGTTTAACTTTATAAGAAATGACCCAAGTATTTAAAAAAAAAAAGTTGTATATTTTCAATTTCTACCAGTAATATATGAGGGTTTCCGTTGTTCCACATTTTCATTAATACTTTTTACTGTCAGTCCTTTAAATCTCAGCCATGCTAGTGGGTGTGTAGTGGTATGTAGCTGTGGTTTTATGTTACATTTTCCTGATGACTAATGATGTTGAGCATCTTTTCACGTGTTCCTCAGGCATTTGTGTTATTTTTGTGACATGTCTATTGAAATATTTTGGCCGTTTAAAAAAATTGGGTTGATTATGTTCTTAGAATTCAGCTGTAGGAGTTATTCATGTATTCTGGATATAAAATTTTTCATCAGCTATATGTATTGCAAACATTTTCTCCTTGCCTTTGGATTTCCTCCCAGTCTACTTTTTGAAGAGCAGAAGATTTTAATTTTAATTAAATTCAACTTATCAATTTTATCTTTTACGGTTCGTGCTTTCTATGTAAGAAATCTTTGTCTACCCTAAGGTCACAAAGATATTTTTGTGTATATTTTCCTCTAGAAGGTTGATCCTTTTTGCTTTTATGTTTAGGTCTATAAGCCATCTTGAGTTGTTTTTTGTGTATGGGTATGAAAGGGTCAAAGTTAATTATTTCCCCCTAATGGATATCTATCGTTCCAACACCACTGATTGAATTTTCTATCCCCAGTGAATTATCATGGCACCTTTGTGGGAAATAAATTAGCCACGTATATGTAGGTAACAGAATGGGTCTATCTCTGTGTTGTCTATCTTGCTTGTGGTTCATTGAGGTTCTTGGGTCTGTGGGTTTGTAACTCTTATCCAATTTTGAACCATTACTTCTTCAATGTGTATATATATATATATATATATATATATATATATATATATATATATATTTGTCTCATCTCTTTTTCCTCTCCTTCTGGGACTACAATTACACTTTTGTTAGCTTGCTTGATATTGTCCTACAGATCCCTGGGGCTTTGTTAATCTTTTCTACATTTTTTCTTTCTGTGTTTCATTGCAGATGGTATCAGTTGCATATATTCAAGCTCACCACTACTTCTGCAGTGTCTAATTTGCTGTCAACTTCATTCAGTGAGATTTTCAATTTGGATATTGCATTTTTCAGTTCCTGAAGTTCCATTTGGTTCTTTTTAAATCTTTCATTTCGACTCATTATGTTCCTGTTCTCATTCACACCTTTGAGCATCATTTTAACAGTTACTTTAATGTGCTTGGTTCCTAATTTATCATTGCTCTTATTTCTTGGCTGTTTTTACTGACTTATTTTTCTCCTGGTTATGGGTCACATTTTTATGCTATTTGCTTGTCTAGTAATTTTAATTACTTAATTAAATCCTCACTTGAGGATATGTTTTTATTGATTTTAGAGAGAAAGGAAAGAAGGGGGGGAGGAGAGAGAGAGAGAGAGAGACATGTTGCCTCTCATACACACCCCCACCGGGGATTGAACCCACAACACTTTGGCATAGGGGACACCCCAACCAACTGAGCCACCCAGCCAGGGCCTGTTATAAATTTCTTAAAACATTGTTTCATATATTTTTTCCAGTTTTACAAAGTTTTATATTAGGAGGCCAAGTTTGAACCAAACCACTTATTCCATCATGACAGATAGGGAAGTCCTGATCTGTGGTATTTTTAAATTATTGTTTAGTTTTAAACATTTAAAAATTTCTATTATGATTTATTTTAATCCATGAATTATTCACAACTATGTTATTAAATTTCCAATAGGTATGAGTTTTAAATATTTTTGTATTGATTTCAAAGTTAATTGCACTGTACCTATATAACAACAAATACCTAATATTTGTTGGAATTTGACATATGGCTTGCTATCTTATAAATATTGCATGTGGGAAGAAAGAGTATTTTCTAATGGTCAGGGACTGGTTTTATATATGTCCATTAAATCAGTCTTGTTAATTGTGTTCAAATCTTTTATATCATTATTATTTTTTATCTGCTTAACTATTTATTAATGAGAGAGGTATATTGAAATCTAATCCTGGGATGGTTGAATTGTCAATTTCTCTTTATAGATCTGAATTTTTGCTTCATGTATTTTTACACAAAAAATTTGAGGTATAGCTTATATACAATAAAGTACACAAATATAAAATGTATAGTTCAAAGAATTTTTACATACATACACCTATGTAACTACCCCCTAGATCAAGATGTAGAACATTTCCTGAACCACAGAAGTCACTCTTGTGTCTACTTCCTGTCAGTAACAACTCAAATCACTATTTGAACCTCTACCAACATTGATAAGTTTTATGTATTTTTAAACTTCATATAACAGAAATAAACAGTATGTATTATTTTGTGTCTGTCTTTTTTGCTCGACATTATGGCATTAATCTTTATCTATGTTATTTTGTGTATCAGTCCCTTTGTTTTTTTATTGTTTTCAAGTATTCCACGTGTGACTGTTTCTCTATCCTATTATTCGTAATCATTTAGGCTGTTTCCAGTTTGGAGCCATAAAGAATCCCCCTTCTGTGAACATTCTTGTTCATGACTTGGCAGGGGGAATAAGCATCCACATGCACTGGTAAATGCCCAGGACTAGCATTGCTAAGTTATAGAGTAAGTATGTGTTCACCTTAGTCAATATTGCCAAAGGTTCTGTAAAATAATTGTACCAATTGACTTTTCCACCTGTACCATACTGTATGAGAATTCCAGTTGCTCTCCATCCTTGCAAAAACACTTGAGAGTGCTTGTATATTAATTTCGATAATTTTGGTGGGTGTGTAGTGGTATCTTATTGTGGTTTTTAATTTTCATTTTTCTGATGACTAATGATGTTGAGAACAGTTTCATATGTTTATTGGCCATTTGGATGTCTTTTTTTTCTTATTAAGTGACTATTTGAATTTTGGCTTATATTTTTCCCTCATTAGGTTGCCTATTTTTTCCTTATTGATTTATAGAGTTTAAAAAATATATTTCTGCCCGGCTGGGCATGGCTCAGCCGTTGAGCATTGACCTAGGATCCAGGAGTTGGTGGTTCAATTCCCGGTCAGGGCACATACCCAGGTTGAGGACTTGATCCCCAGCGTGGGACGTGCAGGAGGCAGCCGATCGATGACTCTCTCATCATTGATGTTTCTATCTCTCTCTCTCCCTCTCCCTTCCTCTCTCTGAAATCAATAAGGATATATTTTAAAAAATAAAGTAAAAATAAAAAAATATATATTCCCCAAGTATAATCCTCCCTTTCACTCATCATGCTATTTCTGCTGAGAAACATTTCTTAGAGCTTGGTCATATAAACAATTGATAAGAACATGAGTCTTGGAATCAGACTGACCAGGGCTTGGTTCCAATTTTGTCGTTCATGATCTTTGTCATTGAAGAGGCCTTAAGGTCCCTGAATTTCACTTTTCTGTCTGTTAAATGGGACATTAATAATACTTTCTTCATAGGGTTGCTGTGGTGATTTCAATGAAATGAAGACCTAAAAATTTTGACATGGTGTCTGCTTTATAGTTAGTATTAATCGTTATTGAAATTGCCCTGCATTCATTAATAAAGTACTTAATATGTCTCTGCTTTATGCCAAGTGGCTTACACATGCGATGACGGTAGCTCCTCTCCCTTGTCATCTGTTACTCCTCATTTTTTGTTCCCACTGTTGAAGTTCCCAGGAGACCTAGAAACAGGGCCTTCCCTGGAAATGGGAGTATACGGGGCTAGAATGGTTCCACTCGTCACGGCAGGGCTCCAACCTGTAACTGCCAGGTTTCCGACTGCCCTTGCCCGGCTCTGAGTTTGGGCCCCTTTCTAGCTATTCATATGGTCAGGACGTGAGAAGCTGGTTGGACGGAACACATCTGGAGCAGTTACCTTTATGACAGATCACGACTGCTACAAATTCCCCCTGTGCGCCCAGACAGGTTTCTGTCTCGGTAGTGTGGAGGGCGGCAGGCAGGGTGAAGACCCTGAAACCAGGGGCTGCTTTCTTTTTCACCACAGGCAGAGTTTCACTCTGGTTGAATGGGTTCAAAGGGAACCTTTCGCTCTACCTAAAGGCCTCACGACACCTGGAACGTTCACTGGAAGCATTGTGATGACGATGCAGACTCGTCCTGAACATCTAGCCCAGATGCCGCTCCACACCCAGCTGCAGAAAGTACAGCAGCGAGCTGAGTGCCTGTGGAGGCCGAGGGAGTCAGGAGCCTGGTTTTGGGGTTAAGAGATGAGCCACTTCTCTCTGTGATTCTGCTTTTGATTCACCCAATGACTTAAAATAAAAAATTTCAATTATGGTTTACATTCAATATTATTCTGCGTTAGTTTCAGGTGTACAGCATAGTGGTTAGACAATCGTATACTTTACAGAGTGGCCCCCGATATTTCCAGGACCCACCTGGCCTCATATATAGTGATGACAATATCATTAACTAGCCCGGCTGGGCGTGGCTCAGCGGTTGAGCATCGACCTAGGATCCAGGCGATCGGGGTTCGATTCCCGGTCAGGGCACATGCCCGGGTTGCGGGCTCCATCAATGACTCTCTCATCACTGATGTTTCTATCTCTCTCTCTCCCTCTCCTGTCCTCTCTCTGAAATCAATAAAGATATATTAAAAAAAAAAAAAAAGTGGAAAAAAAACCCCCAAAACAACATTATTAACTAGATTCCCTGTGCTGTAATGTACATCTCTGTGACTATTCTGTAACTACCAGTCTACTTCTCAATCCCTTCACCTCTGTCACCCAGCCCCTAACCCCCTCCCCACCATCCACCCAATGGCCTGTTTCAATTTTCCTTTCTTAAAGTGCTGGTTAGTGTCCTTTTTTCTTGTCAATGTCATTTAGTCATTTCTTCCCCCTAAATTTAACATAAAGTAGGAAATCTCTGCCAAGTTGAGTCCATAGACTAATGATGTTCACAAAAGCTAACCAGGGATGCAGCTCGGAGAGACATCAGCTCCTCTCCTGGGGCCGGGAGGCTCTGACTCATTTACCCTTCTTTCCTCTCTACTCATACCCTCTGCTGTTTCATTCACTTTCAGCTTCATCTGCTACTTCTCTGGCCAAGATTATGGGAACTGAATGACCATGATCGGGCCTGAGAGTCTTTCCCAGTTCTGGGAAACTGGAAACGACTGTGTACACTCGGAGGCTATCGGCAGTAGGGGTGAGGCGAAGAGGAGGGAGGGGACAGTTGAGAGAAAACCTGGAACCTGGAGCTCAGAGGTGTCTTCCTAAGGAAAAATTTCATTCACTGGACACGAGAGTCATAGAGACAAGGTAGATTTGGATTTATCTTTCTGTAAACCTGTGGAGTCCTCCCTCAGTATCTTCGGGGGGATGGGTTCCAGGTCTACCCCTCCCCTGTGGATATAAAAATTTGTGGATGCTCAAGTCCCTGCTATAAAATGGTGTAGAATTTGCATGTAACTTATCTAATCCTCCCATATACTTTAAATCATCTCTAGATTATTTGAATCAATTAAAAAACATATATAGTTAACTTTTGGTGCTGATAAAAAGGTAAAGAAAATAAGTACCTGGCACATTACTATTGCAGGGGTAAATTGTTACAATATTAATTTTTTACATTACTATACATTTAGTGGCTCAAAACAGTATGAGTGTATTAGCTCACAGTGTCTGTAGGTCAGAAGTCCAGGGACAGTGTGGCTGCTTAGGGTCTTACAGGGCTGAAATTGCCAGGGCCACAGTTCTTATCTGGGCCCTTCCAGTTCTCCAGGTATCAGCAGAATTCATTTTCTTACAACTGTAGAACTGAGGTCCCCATTTCCTTGCTGGGTGTTAGCCACAGGCCACTCTCAGCAACAGTATATGTCCAGATTCCTTATCACGTGACCCTCTCCATCTTTAAGCCAATAATGACACATCAAATTCTTCCCATGCTTTGACTGAATCTCTGACTTCCTTTTCTGTGATCAGCTGGAGAAAACTCTCTACTTTACAACAGATGGTAACTAGACTTATTGGGGTGATCACTTTGTAAGGTATATAAATGTCGAATCTCTATGATGTACACCTGAAACTAATATAATATTGTAGGTCAGCTATAATTTAAAAAAATTTTTTAAAATAAAGAGCTCATGTGATTAGATCAGGTCCACCTGGATAATTTCCCTATTTGAAGGTCATATAACATAATTAGGGAATCTACAATATTCAGAGTGCTGGGGGTTAGTGCAGGGTGTGTACATGATGAGGAGGGGGGCACTCATCTTAGAATTCTGCCTATAACAATTGCTATAATTTGGGAAAGTAATCTGGCAATATCTTTTGCAATTAAGCATCCACATACCTTTTAATTCTGCATTCCTATTCCTAGAACTCCATTTTATATACATCAACATATAAGGATGAAAGTCCAAAGATGTTTATTGCATTGTTTGTAAGGATCTCTAATTGGAAACTGATTCTTCATCAAAAGGAGACTGCGTGAATAAATTATGGTTTATTCACAGTGTTCTTCATATGAATAACTTAGATCTTTACCTATTAATACAGAAAGAGAAAAGAAGCAGCTCCTTTTCATTGCTTGCCTTACCATGGATAACATTTTTTAAGAGTTTCATTTATTTACAATGTTTTGATTATATCACGTTGTATATTTTCCTTAGGGATGTTCTAGGTATTTCTGTATACATGTGTAGCTCTCGGATTACTGGTGTTGATGTTTTACCACTTCTAGTGAGGTGTAGAAACCTTACTTTTCATTTGAGGTCTCTTTAGCTTCTTCATCTTTTAAATATTTCCTTTCCATACACTTAGCACCATATCAGATGGTATTATAACTTTTGTATCAACCATAAAATATGATTAAAGAACCCCGTGAAGTGAAAGACAGTCTACTAGGTTTGCTGCTACTTCTGCTCATTCTGTTGATCTTTCCTGTTGGAAGGACCCAGCCTTCTTTCTGTGGGACGTTGTTTTGTTTTTGTTTTTTAAATGCCATTCTTTAGTGGTAGTTCTGTCAGCAATAACTTCTCTTAGTTTCCCTTAATCTCAATGAGAATGTCTTTGTTTCCCCCTTCATTCCTGAAGAATAGGTTTGCCAGATATAGAATTCAGGGTTAACAGTTCTTTTCTTTAAGCATTTGAAAAATATGGTGCCATTTTTTTCTGGCCTCCATGGTTTCAGATAGAAATCTGTTGTCATTCAAATTGGTGTTTCTTTATAGGAACAACTCCCCCTCCTCCCCTTTCATCCCTTTTCTTCCTTGTTACCCTCTGCCTCTTCTCTAAAAATTAGATTCCATTGTACAGGCAATCTGGGGAAAATTGATTGGTGAATAATCTTGGAAGCAGATCCTCCAGCCCCAGTCGAGCCTTCAAATGACAGTAGATGGCTGGCAACTTGACTGATCTCAAGAGGGAACCTCGGCCATAACCAATTAGGTAATTCCTGATCTACAGAAAAGTAGATGACTGATGCAAAACTCCACCAATGAGATCTATATTCCACAATGTGCGTGAGCAATTACTATTACTTGTACAATTTAGCAGATATTTAGTTTTTATAATTGGGTGAACCTACTGGTATGCAGAGTAGGAATCAGCATTTGCCATATGTACTGTACATATATGAGGAAAAGGTGCATGATGACTTTTTCCTTTATTCATCACTGAAATCCCATGTTATAGAGAACATAGGTTTTCGTTAGTTACTTATGATTTCATAATCCACGACATACCCTGGAAAAGGTGCATCGGGATCCAATATTCCAGGAAACCCACTATGTTTGCAGCAAGAATGGGTGTTGCTCTGCTAATAAAGAAGATTAAGTCCAAATTCTATCCCACGCCTTACTATTTTCTCTATAACACAACTATGTGTCAAAACATACCATGTTTTGATTAGATGATCTCAATAGCAAAGATGTCAAGTTCCCTGTAAATTACTTTATAAAGTTGATAATATCACAAAAATCAGAAGAGAATTTTTTGAACTTGACATTATGAGTCTACATTGGGAGGGATAAATAGTTAAGAAAGTTTTGAAAATAAGGAACAATGAAAATAAGGCTCATAGATTGAACTATCAGATACTAAAAACTAAAATGAAAACAAATGCAGGTACTGACATACAGAACTCAATAGAAAACTTAGAAACAGACCCAAACATACACAAGCATACCTTAGAGATATTGCCTGTTTGCTTTGACCACCACAATAAACAAATATCACAAGAAAGTGAGCCACAGAATTTTTTGGGTATCCTAGTACATATAAAAGTTATGTTTACACTATACTGTAGTCTACTGAATGTACAATAGTATTGTGTCTAAAAAACAATGCATATACCTTAATTAAGAACGATTTTATTGCTAAAAATGCTAACCATCATCTGAGCCTTCAGTAAGTCAGCAACTTTTTGCTGGTGGAAGGTGTTGCCTCAATGTTGATGGAAACACATTTGCAAAGTGCAATAAAGTGAAGTACCATGAAAAAGAGACATGCCTGTATAAGAATGTAGTATGTCATAAAGGAGGCAATTTCAACCAATGGAGATTGTTGAGACAACTAATTAACTATTAGGGGGAAAGTAGATTTTAACCCCTATTTCACTCCATTTGTAAATAATTAATATTCTAGAAGAATTAAAGGTGTACATGTAAAAAATAAAGTAATGGAAGCACAAGAAGAAAATAATATCAAGTATTTACTTAATCTTGGAATGTTGAAGACTTTGCTAAGCATAACACAAAATGCAGAACTCATATAGGAAAATATTCTGAGTGTGGCTTAGAGTGATTATTTTTTATTATTTTGGGGTGAAATCTAAGTGTGACTTTTCCTTTCCCTTCCCAGAAAAATTGGGGTATGATGGCTATTGTTGTAGGAGTGTGGGAAGAGGAGTCCAGCTGGAAATGAATCCATCATTCAGAACTTTTTCAACTGTGGGAGGATTGAATTCTGAAATTTTTCACATTTGGAAGATTTATTACAGTATTAGGAAACAAAAGACATTTTCCAGAAGCAACTAGTCATATACACAGAATACATAACGGAAGTAATAAAAATAAATACAAAACTTAGAAATAGATCCAAGAATGTAGTATGGAATGAAAGTGGTATTGGTTTTATGTGTGATCTCTTGGCTCATTTATGGTCATAGTCACTCTCCTTTTATGAGCTATTCATGATAGAGTGAGACTTTAAAACTCACTGCATATACCTTGGTAGTCTCACCAACTAAGAACAATCTCCTGCCATCTAAACATGAAAAAGAATTTATTAAGGAGGATTCATTAAAAGAAGTATGATGTAGCAGAAGGTGCATGACATGGCTTTGGAATCAAATTCTGCTTCACCACTTCCTGTATGACTAATTGCTCTGAGTTTTCACATCCATATCCATGAAACAAAGGAAATACTCTCTGCCCTGAAGGTCTCTGATAAAGAAAAGAGAGTGTATCTAAAGTTCTTCTTGTGGTGCCTTAAAACACAGTATTCATTTATAGTAGCTGTCCGTCACCCAGGGTCTGATTAACATTCGTCTAAGCCAGGTGGAAGTCTCATTCATTTAACAAATATTTACTGAGTGCCAGCTCTTGGGCTGAGAACAAGAACTCTAGAGGGTAAGTCTCTCCCTTTTAGGAGCTCACATGGACTGGGAGTGAGGCAGACAAATGAACAGGCCGTACAATTACAGAGGAATGATAAGAAATGGTGCTTTGTCTCAGGTTGCTCCTAATCTAGCTCCAGAAACCAGGAATGTACAGAAACTACAAGACAACATTGTAGGACAGAACAAGTGCTAAGTTCTGTGACACAGATGGCAGCCAGGGAGTCTGAGGAGATGGAGACTGTGATATTGTGATTTATAATAAGAAATATATATTTGATCTTCCGTGCCTGTTTCTGGCATAGAGCTCCTAAAACCCTTGGAATTTCCATGGTGGCGGAGAGTGACCAAGGTGTTTTTTGTTATGTTAAAGAGGTGACTTGGTCTGCACCTAAAGATGAGGCCTGGTTTCGAGGAGAACTTTCAGTCCCAAGGAGGGGAAGGGGCTGGAGGTTGAGGCAATTGCCAATGGCCAATGATTTAATCAGTCATGCCTCTGTAATGAAGCCTCCGTGTAAACCTAAAAGGACAGGGTTAGGGGAACTTCCTGGCTGGTGAACACATGGAGATTTGGGGAGAGTGGCACATATGGAGATGGCTTCCCACATACCTTGCCCTGTGCATGTCTTCCATCTGGCTGTTCCTTTCATAATAAATTGATAGTCTAGTAAGTAAAATACTTTTCTGAGTTTTGTGAGCTGCTCTAGCAAATTAATCAAACCAAGGAGAGGTTAGTTGGAACCTCTTATCTCTAGTTGATGGGTCAGAAGCACAGGTGACAATCTGAACTTTTGACCGGTGCCTGAATTTGGGAGAGGGAAGGGTCAGACCTGTGGGACTGAGTCCTTAACTTGTGAAATCTGAAGCTATCCCCTGGTAGATAGTTTAAGAACTGAGTTGAATTGTAGGACATCCAGCTGGTGCTCAAGAATTGCTTGATTGTAGTGTGGGAAAACATCCCACCCACGCATGTTAGAATTGGTTCCAAAACCATTAGAGATGAAGAAGAAAGTTTTATGGTTGGATATGAGCTGTCCTTTGGAGAGTGGAAAGGATTTGGAGAGACAGAATGGGCACTCGTTCATTAGAAAGCAAGAAATATGAGCACATGCTTGTGTGTGGGAATGCTGGCTGATGGAACTAAACAAGTAACTTCTATCTAAAAGTTCCTTTCTACTTACATAGCCTCTGATACAGCATAGTTCGCACTGACACCCCATCTTCTGTTTCTGACCCTAAAATGTAGCCTATCAGGACTTCCCTCCATCTCATTTTATCAGGCTATTTCCTATTGACTCTGTAGGTCTCAGCTAACTTCCTTCTTGCTGGACCAGCAGCATATAAACTGGGCACGTGTACCCTAGAGGACAAGTAAGGCCTTACTTGGGGCTTTATGGTCATGAGTAGTTTTAAGGACCCTCAACTTCCAAATACATTCTTTCTTAAAATTAACTTGACATTCTAGTACCTGGGTCCAGGAATATTCTGGACTCTTTACTCAGCCTCTTTTCACAATTGGCCTCTTCCTCTTTTACAAAAGAAAACTCCACCTCTCACCCATGCTGAATTTCACTATCCTACATTACCCTAGCACGTGTGTGTGAGTGTGTGTCTGTTTGTGTAAAACTTCTGGGGGCTCCAAACGAAGAGACCATTTAAAATGTCGGTATCATAGAAATTTCCTTTGGCCAAGGCACCATAAGGTATTCATTCATTCATTCATTCATTCATTCATTCATTCATTCATTCATTCTCCATCTGCTTTACATATATTTCCATTAAATGCAAAGCATGCCATAGAAATGAGATATTTTGCCTTGTGTGGTGATATCCTGAATTTAAATTCACAGTAGAGTGGGGCAGTGGAATAATGACAATTTTCACTCAACAACTTGTCCCTCTTTCTTCCCCCAGCTAATGTCACTTAATGCAGTCACCCTGAAGGGCTCTGAGGGAGGGTCATGCATGAACAGCAGATTTTTAGAAAGAATTAGAGAGGTCAACCTTACTGCATTCAGTAAAACCTAGAGCAAGTTTCAATACCTCCGTTTCCTTTGTCTTTCTCAGAATTATAATTCACCAGGGAGTTGGGTGTTATCAGGATGAGTATAAATATGCTTTATAAAATTAAAAATGATGTCAGAAAGGAGGTCTGATTTGACTAATGGGTCTGGCAATGAAGACCTGCTTTGGGCATTATTTTATATGGCATAAATAACCTACGCTAAATCTGCAGTAGAGAATGTATTTATATGTAGCCTTAATTTAAATATTTACATAACAGTAAATGTTTATATTTAAATATAGCACAAAATTTTTTATAATGTGTATTAATCAAGATTCTCCAGAGAAACAGAACCAATATGATGTGTACAAAAGGAGGTTTATCGTGAGGAACTGGCTTATGAAATTCTGGAGGCTGGGAAGTCTCAGGACCTGCCACCTGCAAGCTGGAGACCTGGGACAGCTGATGGTGTAAATCCCAGCCTTAGGGCAGAAGATGAGATGAGATGTCCTAGTTCAGCGAGGCAGGAAGAAAGGGCCTTTTGTTTCATTCCAGCTCTCCATGGATTGGATGATGCCTATCCACCCTGGGGAGAGCAATTTGCTCTACAAGTCCCCGGATTCAAATGCTAATCTCATCAGAAACAACTCATAGATACAACCAGAAATAATGTTGCACCTGGGCACCCGGTGGCCAGTTGAATTCATACCTACAATCAGCCATCACGTGGTGGTTGCTTGGTCCTTCAGGACCAAGGTCCTGAATCCTCTGGCTGTGGGGAATGGCGGCTGCTCACGGCCCTGTTCCCAGGACCGTGACTCCTCACAGTTCCTGTGGGTAGTCCGGGGCCAGCATCTAAAGGCACCACCACTGGCCTCATGGGACAGTTCCGAAGGGCCATCCCAACTCCACATTTCAAACTAAAGGAAGCACCTCTCCGCGAAAGAGTAACAGCTACAACTAATCATTTGTTAAACATTGGTAAAAGCCTTTTTTTGGTTTGTTTGTTTACTTCCCAGAAATTGAGACAGTGAGTAACTGTAATTGCTGGGCAACAAATTCTTTAGCGAGTTGGGGGTTTCCAATTCTTTGCTTTCAACATAATGACAATAGGATCAAATTGAGTTGTCAGGGGATGCATATTAAATATAATTTCTGGCAATAGCTTATTATCTGATTTTAGATGTAACTCAGAAAAAGTCCAAAGAATGGAGGAAACTGCCACAGTAAATGTCCTCCAATTCCCATATATTTATATGAATAAGATTTCTCAGTTTAGTGTATAAAAACTAAAATAAAGATGGTGCTGGGTCTTGTCTCATGTTAGCATAAAGTATTATTTGTCCAAGGAAATACAAGATATGTTTTTTTATTTTTATTATTGTTATTTTTTAATCTTCACCAGAGTGTATGTTCTTCCTTGATTTTAGAGAGAGGAAGGGAAAGAGAGTGAGTGAGCGAGAGAGAGACATTAATGTAAGAGAGAAATACCGATTTGTTGCCACCTGTATACACCCTGACCGGTATGTGCCCTGACTGGGAATCGAACCCAAAACCTTCTGGTGCACAGGATGATGCTCTAACCAACTGAGCCACACTGGCCAGGGCTACAAGCTATGTTTTTTTGAAGTTCCATTCACCTCATTAAAACTTACACTTCTAATAACATTTTGTTTCTACACATTACTTGATCAACTGTATACTACAAATAATTCTAATTATAATTTAATCCAGAGAAAAATTTTAACAATTGCCACCTTATAGTTACCAGAAATAAAATAAAAAGAAATTTTGACCAATATCAGTATTTTATTGAAGGGAAGTAGTTAAAAGGGTTTCAAATATAAAAAAAATTGGATAAAATTCTGTGGGGAAATGAAATGGAAATGTGATTTCAAAGAGAAAAAGGAGCGATGCAAAATTTCTGATCAATGAGGAAGCACTTACTCCTGTATTTTAAGCAATGGATGACAGTTAGTAGCGAGTTTCTACCCTACCCACTGCATAAATATAAAAGAGCTATGGTGTTATTTTAAAATGTAAATATTTATAACATAGTAGGGATTATATAATTTCCAACATGAGAAAATTTTTAGATAGCAACAAATATGTATGAGGAGAGAACATAATGTTTAAAACTTCTTTTAGGGGGTATGTAAGCAAAAAAATAAATAAATTGGTAATTACTGCCCTAGACTGCTCCTGCCATATTCTGCTATAGGAAACATAATTCTCTTGCTTGCATTCTATTGTGACTTGATCTTAGTTTGTTTTGCTCAGTGATCTCTAATGTCTAAGGGCAGGAACTTCTTGCTCATATTGAATCTCAGAGCCTTCTGAGCAGCCTGATACAATGCAGCTCAATAGTATATGTCCTTAAGCATCAAAACGTCATTTAAAGTAGAAGAAAGCTGAAAACAATTGAAATGCCCATCACTAGGGGAATGGTTACATAGATTATAGTATGTCCTTATGTTGGAATACTGTGGATATGATAAAAAACCATGTTATGAAGGAATACTTAATATCAAGAAGCCGGGTCAGTGTGCCAATCTGGATTCTGGTTTTGCTCTGCCATGAAGTTTTCCTGAATGGAATGAAAAGAATATAATCCCATGTTTTGGAGAAACCTCTTTCACTTGTATATTTGCCAATATAATAAATGATTTGGTCAGCTTTTGTCTCCAGTTCCTGGGAGGTAGCCTCTAAACCCTTGGAATAAAGGATTTGGCTAGCTTTTGTTCTAGATTCTTGGAAGTAGCCTCAAAATCCTTAGAGTTTCTCAAGTAATGAGGGTGTCTTTGTTGCTCATGGTGGGCTCTGAGGAAATGCTAAGGAAATGACTAAGCTGTCATATCTTGAAGACCAACCACATGATCAGGGGTTGGAGCTTTGAGTCACACTGATATCATCCTGACATCCAGGGAGGGACAGTTGGGTCTGGAGACAACCCAATACAAGGGCAGTGATTTAATCAATGGTGCTTATGTAATGAAACTCTAATAAAAAGCTCAGCCTAGCTTCCCTGGTTGGAGATACTCTGTGTATTGTCTCTCATGATGTGCTGGGAAGGTAGCGGAGCAACTGGTGTCAGAATTATATCAACTCTCCAGCCATTCACAGGTATTCAAGTTCCCTTTCCCTTCAACAATATTTTACATTGATGACATTATGCTGATTGGACCAAGTGAACAAGAAATAAAAACTACTCCACACTTATTGGTAAGACATTTGGGTGTCAGTGGATGGGTGTCATGGACCTTGGACCTCAGTGAAAATTCTAGGGGTCCAGTAAGTGAGGCCTGTCACAATATCCCTTTAAGATGAGACATAAGTATTGCATCTGGCCCCTCCTACAGCCAAAAAGAAGCACAATGCATAGTGAGTTTTGAAGGATTGCCTTAAAATACATTCCTCATTTGGGGGGTGCTGTACCAGCCACTTGATCACTAGGGCCATATGACCCCGCAGATCGAATGGTGCTTGAACGGTCAGAGCAGATAGAGATCCTGTTTGGAGCCTATGGCAGTCCCCTCTAAATAAAAGGAAAGTTGAGATAACTTGGAGGAGAAAGATAACATATAGTCATTGTCATACTAGCATGCTCCTCCAACTCCTCTTCCCCTAGACACGCCAGAAAAGCGAAGAAATCTATTTGGTAGAACCCACTCTCCACCCCCTTATATTGAATGTACACACACACTCATGAAGATGTGTAAGCCTTCATGCCTATATCTCTTTGCATTTTAGACAACCAATGTTTCAACTGCCCACTCTAATTCCCTTTCAAACTAGGCCCTTAGGATTTTGGAACAAAGGTCTGCCATTCTCTGTGGACAACTACCCTCTTTTTGAGAAATAACTCTTGACCTGCCACTTGGCCTTAGTAGAGACTGAATGTTTAACCAGGAGCCATCAAGTTAGCATGTGACCTAAGCTGCCCATCATGAACTGGGTGTTATCTGACCTGCCAAACCAAAAACTTGGGCATGCATAGCAGTACTGCATCATCGAATGGAAGTGGTATATATGATTGAACTTGAGCAGGCCCTGAAGGCACATGTGAGTTACATGAAGAGGTGGCCCAAATGCCCATGGTCCCCACTCCTGATAACACTGCCTTCTGTCTCCCAGCCTGCACCGATGGCCTCATGGGGAGTTCCTGATGATCAGCTGACAGAGGAAGAGGCCATTGGTCACTGCCCAACAAGCAGTAAAATCCCAAACACAGGGGCACACAGCTTGCAATTCAGCCCACTGAGT
This sequence comes from Miniopterus schreibersii, assembly GCF_964146895.1. Lineage (NCBI taxonomy): Eukaryota > Metazoa > Chordata > Mammalia > Chiroptera > Miniopteridae > Miniopterus > Miniopterus schreibersii. The sequence goes on along the minus strand of NC_138119.1, from coordinate 16,619,850 downwards.
TGATTCATTTTTATCTTCTTCAATCAGAGTAGTGGCCTTCCAAACAGAATGTTGTCAATTGACCCTAGAACTGCCATCCATAACCAAATAGTTATTTATTGGTCAATCAATAGTTGTTTATAGGGCCCTGTCCAAGTGGTGATAGGATCTGGCAGCTTCCCAGGTGGTTTCAAAGATTTCAAAGATAGCCTTAGGGGAAAAAAGGCTCCCTGCTCATGAGTACCTCCTTGCAATGTCCCAGGAGCATGTTGCTATACAAATTATTTCCATTTTATTATGGAACTCTTCTGGACACTGCTTTCTCTACTAAAACTGTTTTGTCTGCCAAAAAGAGAGAGAGAGATTACAGATGGTTACAAGGCAGAGTCCCCAGGAAAAGGTCTTGCACATAGCTGGATTGATGCCTGTAGCCCCAGAAGGCTACAAATGAGTTCAGATGGAACCAGACACTGACTTTGGGCTGGGCTTTTGCATAGCTTATGGTAGATGCAAATGCTAAAAACTATGAAAGGACCAGAACATGAAAGGAAGATATTGCATCAATTTGGACTGTTCCGTCACCTTTCTTCAGACTAAGGAACACATATTACAGTCCGTAGAGATGTCCTCAGAGTAATAGCTTGAAAGACAATCAAGTGAGCAGCTGAAACATTGGTTGTCTAAAATGGAAGGAGGTATATGCATAAGGGCTTACACACTTTCATGTGTGTGTGTACACTCAATATGAGGGAGGGGGAGTACCAAGAGAGAGTTCCCACCAAATAGATTTCTTTGCTTTTCTGGTGTATCTGGAAGGAAGAGGAGGTGGGGGAGCATGCTACTATGACAATGACTATATTTTATCTTTCTCCCCCACATTATCTCAGATTTCCTTTTTCCTACTGGTGCAGTAGTCCTAGGATGAGGGCTACAAGGGAAGTGATGGAAACCTGGATGATTCCTTAGCAAGAAACGGTTAACTGTATCTTTAAACCTTTGGATCATATTTCCTAAGGGCTTGATGGGTGGGTTGTGCCTTCACTTCCTTTGACAAACTTGGTGTTGACAGTTAATGCAGCTGCACTACCTGGTGGTAGAAATAGCCCATCAGTTCTTTACCTAAGTTATCCTTCCCTGTGTGAATGGGAATAGACTGAGGGGAAGGCACTTGCTAAACTAGTATTGCTCCTGGCAATGTAGACCAACCTAACATCCCTTCCAAAAATAGACGATTTGGAGGAATTTAGAGAAGGAAGATTAATAGCTGAGGGAAAGGGATGAATGAATAAATGGGTTATACAGTGAGGGAATTCCAATGTTACATTCACAGCTGGGAAGAGGCTAGGAGCCAGAGATTATATTGCCTTTTAGCTCAGTTATACCAGGTTGCTGTATACATGGAATAGTTAGATAATGAATGGCTTATCAGCTGTATTGATGAACAGGGAGTTACCATATATAGATTATCAATTTTTAAATGCTCAGAATACAATGAAGGATACTGGCATGGAAAAAAAAAATACACGAGAATGAGATGATTTAATCATTTAGGAGTTTCAGGATCATATAATGCCTATGAGTCATTAGTATGACCACCACTGTCACTGCAACAAACCCTCAATGTTTATTGAGTACTTACTATGTGTCAAATGCTGTGCTTTAGTGCTAAGTATGCATTTTCTCTCACCCCTCACAAAATCTTCGAAGTAGGTACTGTCAATATCTCCATTTCACTGAGGCTCAGACAGATGTAGCCCTAATTGTTAGCTCTGAGTGTCGGCGCTGTTGCCACGGGGCAGGAAGTTTTGGTGTCCAGGTGCATAAGCTTTGACTGGGGGGAGGGGTGTATTGTGAAATGAGTGGGTGGATTCAGGCTACTTCCCAGCAGTCACAGTGCTCTGCCCAAGTCCTCCCACTGACTTTAAAACCCAGCTGAGCTTTGCCCTTTTCTTGTGCCCTCCCACCCTTGGTATGCAGGATGTGGCATTGCTACCAGAGTGACATCACAAAGAATAGGACATGCAGTCCATCTAGAGACACCAAGAATATAGCTTTCTGTTGGTGGGCCATTTTGGACAAATTGAATGGACAAGCTTATCTTTGGCTGTTTCTCCCGACCTTGCTTTTTGATCACCTGAGGGATGCCCTCAGAAACCAACAAAGACCTTTTTCTTGATATCTAGATCAACTCTTCAGCACTCATAAGTCCCCTTTATACTTTAAAATGTATCTCAATTTTGATGTGTCCAAAACTGAACTTCCTATCTTCCAGCCCTAAAAAAAAAATGTGCCAAACCCTCTAGTGTCCCCCACCTAGAAGAGCGGCCCTGTCATGCACACAGTTGTCTGAGTCAGAAATTCATCCTTCACTCGGGCTCCCTCCCTATCCCTCACCCCACCTAATTAATCAAGTCTTATTAACCCTACTTCTTCAAAGATCATCCACTCTTTCCCCATCTCACCCACTGCATTTAGCTTTCCTGCCTTCTTTCCTTCTTGTTTACTAGTCTTTCATCTTTTATTCCTGTTGTCACCAAAGTGACCCTTCTATCACATATCATTGTGTCACGTTCTTACTTAAACACCCTCTATCAGCTTTCCATTGCTATTAGCATAAGCTCTAAATTTCATAAGACACCCCATGACTGGCCCCTCCCTCCCTCTCCTGTCTGTCTCAAACCTCTTACACTCTCACCGTGATGAATTGCTTTCGCTTCTTGAAAGGGTCACACGCCCTGTCCTATCTGGGCCTTTTCTATGCTGTTCTATCGGAAACACTCTTTGTTCAATTCCAACTCATACTTCTGACATCAGCTTAGATATTCCTTTCTCCAGGAAACTCTCCAATCTTCTACGTCAAGGAAGGTAGGATGCTATACATGTCTCAAACTTCTCAAACATCACACTTGTTCATATTATTATAAATTCTTGTTTAATAGTTTACCTTGTCTGCTAGCCTGGAAGCTCAGAGATGGCAGAGACCATGTTCTTGTCTTAGACTTGGGAATGCTTGAAAAGAGAGGGGATGCTTGGGGGACAGAAGACCCAGAGAGACTAACACTGATAAGGGATGGTGGTGGTGTGTGTATGTTGGGGTGGGGGAGCAGGATAGAATAGAGGCTGCAAAGTTGTATTATGATTATTTGCACACGTGTTATCACAAGTGGCAATTATGTTCTAAGGAATAAAAGATTTTTGCAACTCATACTTCGATATATGTATTCATGAATTGGTTAAAATATTTCATGTTAACACCATTGCTAAATATATTCAGTACATTTATATTCAGCTTTTCTTCAGAAATTCTTGTTAAATAGTGTCATTTTGTTTGCAATAATTTGAACATTCTGAATAATAAGGAAACCCAGGGAACCCATAATAATTCCTGCAAAAAGATTCTCTTCATGAGAAATGAAATAGTGTGAACAGATAACAAATAAATAAAATACTGTCATCAACACATATGGTTTCTGCCTCTAATGCCACATGAGAGCCTTTATTAATCACCTAGTCCAGTGGCTTCAAGACTTTTTAAAAGAGAGCTGATCTCTGCTTTTGTTTTTGCTTTTTTAAAAGAAATATCATGCTAAAACCATATCGAAAGCAAAGCTGTTTTGACTGAAGTCAGGATGAAACCATCCACGTTCTGCCCACTTGTTCCTTCTCCCCCTCCTCTGCAGGCACTGAGTGCTCTTTGGAATTTAGTTTGAAAACGACAAATCTAACATGACCCATCATCATACAAATAAAGTTCAGATCATGTCGGATTGATCTTACTGTGTCAGATGCCCCTCTACAGTAGCACAGGCAAGAAAATAGCCAATTACACAGGAGCAGAGCTAAGAAGTAACACATTCTAGAAGCATGTGTTCCTTTAGGTGCACGCGCGCGCGCACACACACACACACACACACACTGCGATACAGGCATCCCTGCCAAAAGATACTCAGAGCATGCTATGTTATATAGTACAGAGTAATGCACGTATTGTGCGCACATACTCAAGAGTCAGCGGGGCTGCTGGGGTCACCAGGAGCCTTGTGGACAGTTTCGTGTGCTCCTCAAGATTTTCACCAGCGTCAGGGTTTATGTCTTCACAGTGACCTCTGGCTCCAAGCTGTCGCTTCAGTGAGGCCAGCTGGGTTTCTAAGCTGCTGCACTGTCCGGGGTGGGGGGTGTCCGGCCCGCAGGCTGTTTAAGGCCTGCAGAATCATTTGGTCTGGCCTTGCCAAGGCAACCGCAGGTGGGACTCGAAATTCAATAAATCTAGGAGCTTTTTTCCATAGCAGCAGTAATTTTTTTAAAAAAATATATCTTTATTGATTTCAGAGAGAGGAAAGGAGAGGGAGAGAGAGAGACAGAAACATCAATGATGAGAGAGTCATTGATCGAGCCCGCAACCCGGGCATGTGCCCTGATCGGGAATCGAACCCCGATCGCCTGGATCCTAGGTCGACGCTCAACCGTTGAGCCACGCCCGGCTGGGCAGCAGCAGTAATTTTGTATGGCCCACGAAACAAGTGATATTATAAATATCCAAATGGCCCTTGGCAGAAAAAAGTTCCCCAGCCCTGGCAGCTGATCCTTCCCTCTCTCCTACCATGTCACAGTAGATATGGGACTCAGCCAAGACAGTACAAATATTCCACTTTATTTGGAATGTGCTTATTTGATTCTATTATTATAACTCCCCAAAACAACAGACTTCATTTTATTCTGCCAATTGCATTTATAGTTTGAGCTTTATAATTTGAATGTTCATTTATTTCCTAATATGTGTAAATATTTACAAGATCAGAGCAAGAAGGAAAGGGCGGGTCAAAAGATTAGGTCACTGACATAATTTTAAAATTGCCAGTGACCACTTTCAATTCTGAAAAGCTCCTCCCAATGAATTAACAAGACAAACTTTGCTCAGTCTACTAAGGAGAGAGTAGTGATTAAAACTGTTTTGGCGTGGAAGGGGACCAACCTGAGAGCAGAGACATAAAAGAGGAGGCTTTGGCCCTGCTGGGAGTGACTCAGCGGTTGAGCATCGACCTAGGATCCAGGGGATTGTGGTTCAATTCCTGGTCAGGACACATGAAGGGTTGTGGGATCGATCCCCAGTCGGGGGTGTGCAGGATGCAGCCGATCAATGACTCTCCTCATTGACGTTTCTATCTCTCTCTCTCCCTCTCCTTTCCTCTCTCTGAAATCAATAAAGGTATATTAAAAAAAAAAAAGGAGGGGGCTGTGAAATAGCTTCACCATGCACCAGGGGGAGAGTGAGGACAGGGATAGGGGAAGCATGGGCTGGTGGGTACTGGGGCCTGGGGTCAAAGGAGCAAAGGGGCAGAGACGCCACCGGTGAGCTGCCGAGTGAGGTGTGAGAATGCAGTGGGAGACGACAATGGGAGGCTCCTGATATAAAAGGGGAAGTCCTAGGAAATGGAAAGATTTTTATCTTTGACATTTCACGATCTGTTCTGGGAATGGCTAGATGCCTTTTATTTTCAGACTTGCCAAAATTAGGGGTGAATATCAGTTTCTACTGCTGCTGGGACAAATTAAGCCACAAACTTAGTGGCTTAAAACAACACAGATTGGTTACAGTTCAGTAGGTTGGAAGTCTTCGGTGAATCCCAGTAAGCTAAAATCAAAATGTCATCAGGACAGTGGTCCTCCTGGAGACTCTAGGAGAGAATCCATTTCCTTGTCTTTCCCAGCTTCTCCTGGCCACCCAGCTTCCTTGGCTCTTGGCCCCATCCTCCGTCTTCAAAGCCGCCAACATTGTATCTCTCTCTGACCTTTCTTCCATGGCCACATCTCCTCTGGGGAAGGTCCTCTGCTTTCAAGGACTCTTGTGATTAAATTGGACCTCCCTGGATAATCCATTATAACCTTCTGAGGTCCTTAACTTCATCACACCTGCAAAATTTCTTTTGCCAGGTAAGGTAACATTCTCACAGGCCATTATTCTGCCTACCCCAAGAAAAGTCCTTCTCTGGGATAGTCTGGTTCTTCCAATCAAAATGAAATGAGGACACTAATACTCGCTAAAAGGATGAAATTCTCTATTTCCTAGGAAATTCATTGTTAAACAATGTTTATGTTTTTTTCTGCCATGTCTAAAGACAGGAGTCTAAATGTCTGAACTGTCCAGGGACCCAGGACTGGCTGGCTTCTTGGTGTTTGGAGGGTGCATTAAGAAGCAGGAGCATGACCACGTTATTCCAAGGGGAGGCTGAGTGTTCTGACCACTCCCATCTTCCTCGGGGAAGACGTGGCTGCCTGTAATACTATCTAGTTATAAAAATAATTCAAAAAGAGGATGTCGCTGATAGACTTTATCTCATTTCTTTTATTTTATTTTTGACACTCTTACAGATGTCCTTTATTTCCCCACTCCCTCTCCTCCCTCTTTGCCCCTCTCCACCCAGCCCCTGCCAGCCCTCCACCCCTACCCCTCGGCCTTCACCACGTTGCCGTCCTGTGCCCATGGGCTCTGCATATATGCATATATGGTCTTTGGCTAATCTCCTCCACTCCCTCCGACCCCCCTCCCCTGTGAGATGTGTCAGCCTGTTCCATCTGTCCAAGCCTCTCGTCCTATTTTGTTTGTTTATTTTGTTCATTAGATTCCATATATAGGTCCCATCATATGGTATTTGTCTTTCACTGACTGATTTATTTCGCTTAGCATAACGAACATGGGCCTTAGCCAGCTAGCTCAGTTGGTTAGAGCGTCGTCCCAACACACTGGGGGTTGCAGGTTCAATCCTCAGTCAGGGCACATACAAGAATCAACCAATGTGTAAATAAGTGGAACAGCAAAGTGATGTTTCTCTCTCTCTCTCAAATCAATAAATAAAAATTAAAATAAAATAAAATCAAGCAAGCATGATTCATAGAGAAAAGTGACTTCTTACTGTGAAATTGCAAGCCCTAAAATTTAAGGGCAGCTTTGACATCTCTGGGCCTCCCAGGCCCCAAAGGTCCAGCTGTGAATTCCCCAGCTTTCTCCCAGCTTAGCGGGAAAGGCTTTCCTCCTTTCCCACCTAGTGATCCCCTGGATCAGCCAGACCTGCTGCACTCCACCGAGTCCTCCCCTTACCTTCCTCCAGCCCATAAGATCATTGAAATAAGTGAATCACCTCCTCCCACAGGAACCAAAGGTCACCCATCATCCTCTTGTTACTACTAAGCCTGCCTCCCACAGCCCCTGCTGTGTGCAGTGTACTGGCTCCCTTGGGTGTGACCACATGTGACTAATAAACTGCTGCCAATGCCATCTGTCTAGTGTCAGGTGTCATGTGTTTAGCTATCTTGTATTATTTTGGGCAGTGAATTTCTTCTTCCACCAACTGGGTGAATAGGAAGGAAGGGAGGGAGGGAGGGAGGAAGGGAGGGAGGGAGGGAAGGAGGGAAGGAGGGAAGGAGGGAGGGAGGGAGGAAGGAAGGAAGGAAGGAAGGAAGGAAGGAAGGAAGGAAGGAAGGAAGGAAGGAAGGAAGGAAGGAAGGAAGGAAGGAAGGAAGGGGAAGAATGTGGGGGCCAAATTACGGGAACCTGACCTTTGGGGACTAGGTTTCCAATCACCGGTATCCACTCTGGACCTCTCCTAGTGAGGATAAGTAGACACGAAGCCATCCTGGTTTAGCAGAAAGGAACTTGAGTGGAAGGCAGGAGGCTTGCACCTTTCTTTCAGCTGTCACAAGCTGCTTGAAGAATCTTTGGAAACTCGCAGACATTTCTACTAGTTGGGGAACGATAGAATCTGCAGGATCCTTGAAAGGATAAATCAGGGGAAAATGTGACAGAAAATGTTGAAAGTTTTTCATAAATATCAGATGATGTGTCTGTTGCAAGACTGGGGGTGGACAGATGACTCTAGTTGAGAGAAGGCGAGTAGAACTGTTTTCTGTGCCCTGAACTTGTCTGGGTCTTTGTCCCCTTGGAGGAGGGAGAGGGCAAAAACTACATCTAAGGGAGTTTCTCTTAACTGCCCTCCCACCTGGCTTATTTCCTCCCTTCCTTCCTTCCTTCCTTCCTTCCTTCCTTCCTTCCTTCCTTCCTTCCTTCCTTCCTTCTTTACATTTTCTTCCTTCCTTCCTTCAAAGTTAATGCTATTAATTCTGGGTGTTAACAGTTAGATCCTTGGGTCAGCAGACTCCTATTCTAGGACACAGGAGGGCAGGCTTGGCTCCCAAGTTATTGGTCATATTATGTTCCAGGAGTGAATCACTGAAACAAGGAAGAAAGAGAAAGTTGCATGCCTTGAATCCCAAGAATTGATATCAGAGACATTATTTAATTATACAATAGTCCAGTGTCGTAGTGATTATTGTCTTCATCATTAGAGACGAATGATAGACTCAGGAAGGCTTAAAATGTGCTCAGCAACACACAGTATCTATCACAGACACAGTGACATGCTTGGAATTTGCAAATGACTGATGCCAAAGTTCATTCTTTTGTTCTGTACCCCCACAGGGCCTTGGAGATCATTTAGTACCTTTCTCCTGCTCCAACAACCCTCCTTGCATTTTCAGATGAGAAAACCGGGGTGCTCAGAGATTGCCCATGCTGGAGGTTATATGCTAAACTGGGGTTGGTTCCCCGGGGGCTCTACCACTGTTTTGTGCTCCCATAATTACAAACTTCGGTTATCCATAACCTAGTTATGGTTATAAAAATCAAGCGATGCTTTCTCTGCTTGAAGACATTTCTTAATGTCTTTCTTTCCAGTTCTTCTGCTTCCTGTTTTACCACCATAGCCTGTAGTGTGCCCTCTTTATGGAAATATCTGTTGCTGCATAGAGAGAGCCTCAGACTACACGTGTGGCTGGGAATTTCTAGGCAGTCAGTCTAGAAATATGAAGGACCAGAAGCTGGATTTGAAGGCTCTGCAAAGACGGTATTTCTTACAGGGTAATCCACGGGTGGAATAGATTCTTTGGGAAGGTGATTAGTCCTGACCATTGAGTTTGTTGAAGCTGATACTGGGAGATGCTTGGTAGGGATACTCAGAGGTGAATCAAACATAGATGGGGATGAGGGATGGGCAGTTGGTCAGATGATTGAAATTATATGGCTTGTAGACTCATGCGCTGCATAATGACATTTCAGTCAACAATGGAACACACATATGAAGGTGGTCCCAGAAGATTATAATGGAGCTGGAAACTTCCTATCACCTACTGATGTTGTAATGTCATGGTGCAATGCATTGCTCTCCTGTCCGTGGTGATGCTGGTGTAAACAAACCTATTGCACTGCCAGTCTTATGAAAGAAAGTACAGCACGTCTGATTATGTACCGTACATGACTATGTTACTGGTTTATGGATTTATATACTATACTTTTATTGTTATTTTAGAGTGCGCTCTTTCTACTTATAAACAAATGTTTGCTGCAAAGAATGTCCTTTGATCGCACCATTTTCTCTTGTGCATGACTTAATCTCCATCTCCGGTGGCTTTGTACAGTGACCTGCTGTGCAGGCTTGTAGCCCAGGAGCAATAGGGTAATCCATACCTGAGGGGTGCAGTAGGCTATAGTATGTAGGTTTGTGTAAGTGCAGTCTGTGATGTTTGCAGGAGACAACTGCTTAACCACGAAGTTTTCAGAATGTATCCTGTCATTAAGTCGTGCATGACTATACTTAATTTCTAATCTAAACTTGAATGGCTCTTCATAGAAAAACGTAAGTCCTAACAAGCCACTCTTCATTTTATGTAAATCCTGTTTTCTTTAAAGAGGCTTGAAAGAGCCAACAAGTATCAAGCTACATTGTTCTGTGCCCTTTGCCCCAAGGTTTAGACTCCAGGTCCTTTCCTCCTAATCCAGGCTCTTCTTTCAGGACCCTATGAGATCCTAGTTACTATGTAAAAATCTGCTAGCCTCCCGAATCAGGGGAAGTGACTGAGATACGAGTTCCTAGGGAGAAGAAGTTGCTCTTGGGCAGAGGACTGTGAGAATGGTCTAGGAAAGACGATGTACGTCTGAGACAAATCATTACAGAACAAGGTAAAATGAATCAATATAAAAAGTTCCATGGTTAGGCCCTGGGTGGGGGATGGACCTGGGATGGGGACAGCCATATACCTTCAGGAAGGGTGACTTACTGGGGAGGGGAGAGGCAATCAGTGTTCTGTCTCTACATCTGGGAGCTGGCTAGCAGGACTGCAGCCCTGCCACTGTTAAATCTGTAATATGTAGGAGAGTTTAGCGGATTGATTCTAAAATGATTGAACGACCTGGTGGGTCTGGCCCTTTGTGAGGGGTGGTGGTATGGTTGGTGGATGGTGGATGGATTCCAATGGAATGTACCATGGCAAAAATTTCTTTCTAAACCTCCACTAGTGGTATGCAGTTAGACAGACATGAGCAGAGCAAGGACGATGGGCTAGGTACAGAAGGTCACCAGGGTGGAAAGCCCCAGGTACCTAGCAACAGACAATTGTAGGGTGGGACCTGGGCTCCCAGGGTGACATTTCCTCCCCTAGCATATTGCTGGTCAGGTTGTTTGGACCCCCAGTCTTTCCACCCTAGAGATAACATCTAAGCCTCAGTTGTATTTGAGCTCCAGGCCCAGAAAAACAGCAAAACCAGACAGGCGACACCAAGGCTGACCTCAGGACCAGCTGTATTGGATAATAACCCACCCCAGTGCCGACCAATCTATCTGGGGGACCCCTGACCCTGAAAGGACACACCTGGAAAAGCTGTTGAATATTCTATCAAGATCTTCCCCTGGGACCTCCCCTAAACTCTCCACCCTAAAAACCCTAAGAACGAGAACCCAGCATGTTCTCCCTCTTCTCTTCCTCTTGGGAGCACGCCAGTGCCTTTTCCTTCCCCCTCCCCAGCTCCAAGGGCCCTTCCTTTGCCTCCTAACTTGTTTGCTAAGCCCATTTCTTCTACAAATTACTTCTTCTACCTCTGTGATTTCTAAATAAAAGTTCTCTTATAGTTTGAGTCTTGGCCCTGAATTCTTTCCTAACCAGAACTCAAGTACCAACCAAGGTCCAACCCAGGCCCGGTCTGACCCCACCGGTCTTAACACCTGGTGCTGTCACCCCCAACAAACTTTGATGTCATTCTCTAATTCTAAAATCAGAAATTAAAAAGCAAGTTAGAATATAGAGGCCCTCTAATAGGACTTATGCTGGTCACTTGTCCTCTAATTAGTAGGAGAGTTGGAGCTGGAACCTAGATGCTTCAGTCTTGGTTTGTGCTCTTGCCTCCTACACTTACTTCACTTGCCTCCAAACACAAATTGGTTCATATCAGTTTCAGAGTTTAGAGGCTGCACGGGTGGAAAATCTTAATCATCACAGTTTCAGATTCTTGGCTGAGTCCAGTTTTGTAAGTCATTAGTTATAAACATGTGTTAACCTTTTGTCATAATAGCACCTTAATGAAAATAAAGATTTTGAGACTTTTTTCTCTCTCTTACTAAATTAGGTGACCTCTTCAAAAATTTTATTTTTGCTTCTAGGCCTAAAATTCTATTGTAGAAAATAGTTTATAAAGAAGACATACAAAAAGAAGGGAATCACATGCAAGGTGAAAATAATGGAACATAATGCTGGAAACACTTCAGAATCAAACTTAGTATTAAATCAGAGACGTCGTCTGAAACTGCCAACGCCAATCAGTAAATGTTGTGAAAAGATGGGGTAAAGCTATGAATGTGATCTGAAACTGGTAAAAAAAAATTAGCTCAATTAAAAGAGAGGTATGATTTGAAATTTCACTTTCTGTTTTTAAATATAATTTTCTACGAAATTTGATTTGTTTTATAATAAAAGCTTTGCAAGTTTGAAATAATTAGACCGCTTTATGCTAAATCAGCCCTACAGAATGATTAAAAATAACATGTCTATTAGATAACCACATTTTCCATGCAGCTCATTCTGGGTGGAATTATAACAGAGATCTTTTTAAAACCCAGTTCCTAAGAATGAGCTAATTTTTTTTTAAAAATAGGCTTCGAGTAACTTTGCTAGTTCTGGTTGATGGAATTCTCCAAGAACAAGTTTAGTCATTAATTTCTTCCGTTTTAGATCCCTCCCCCCGCCCCCCCACGCATCTCTCTCTTTCCCTCTTCCCTCTCTCCTTTTCTCCCTCCCTCTCCTTCCCTTTCTTTCTGCACATCCCACCCCCCCACCCCATGCCATTCTTTTTCCTCATGCCCATAATTTTCTCCTTGCTCCTCCCAGCCCTTCTTTCTTTCCCTTTATTGGCCCAAGTGAATTTGAAAAAAACCATATAAATAAACAAGGGTCTTAATGTCTTGAAAAACTACATAGCATTTTAATTGGAAATATGCTGTAATTTTTATTAGAGACGGGAGTGATCTTAGATACAAAGTGTAGCATATTGTGTAATGGCCCCAGTTCTTCTCTGGAACCACAGCCTTTGCCATGCGACGTTCGTCTTCCTGAAAAGCAGCACGTGTGTTTTCCTGTCTTGGACTTTGTTGTGAACATGTGACTTGCTTTGGCCAACAGACTGTGGCCGAGGTGATGGGACCCCGATTCCAAGCCTGGGAACCAAGAGGCCTCAGGTCCTTCTGTTTTACCTTCTTGCGCCTCTCTCATTGCCATCAGAAGAAAATCCCCGGACTCCTCCGCTGGCCCCAGAAAGAGAAGGGGCGGCACAGTTAAACATTGATTTCCTTATTTCAATTTTTCTGTGATATAGCTTAGAGTCAACTAGTTCTGCAACATTAAGACAAATAGCCCCCGGCCCCCTGCTTTGCTTTTCTGCCTTTCCCCTTCTCCAGAAGGAATCGCTTCCACATCTTCCATCCGTTTCTTTTAGTATTTATCCCCCTATTGTTTAATAACATGTTAATATTGCTTCTTGGTTCCTCTGTCTGGCAGTATTATCTACCGACTACCCACCGTGGAAGATGAGGGTTTCATTCCCATTTCCACCGCCAGCCTACCAGGCACACACACCGTCCTCTAGCCTCTTTCCACCCAATAAAATTGTAACAAAATTTGGTTATTGTGATAACCAGGCTCCAAATTGATCCCCGATGACACACCTTTTTGTATCTATATCCCTATGTAGTGCTGTCCAATTTTAAATGGGGCCGACTTGTATAAGCAACAGAATACAAAAATGTTTAATAAAGATGGGATCTAATGCTGCACCTGCATGACTTGGCCTCACTCACCTCACCTTAGCCCAGCCCTGTTGGGTCCTATATTTCACATTTTGATGTCCTGTTAATCATGGACTTTTTTCCATTAATTTAACTTTTTAACATTTGCACTAAAATGTTCTTTATCCTAATCGCTAATTTTTTGATGCCCCTTTAAATCGTGCCCCTTCAGAACAGGAAACTGTGGGGTGCACCTTCAGAAGAGGAAGTTGAGGCAGCGGGGACCGAGAGAGGGATTATGGAGAATACTCCAGGTTCAATCTGGTTTGTTTTTATCGCTGGCACTGGCTCAGGGCCACAGTTGGAAGTGAGAGGCGGGGCAGCCGCCCAGAGCAGCCTGGACAGAAGTGAGAAGTGTTTGGGTTCAGCCTGCGGCTCCGACCTCGGGCTTATCTGCACCTGCCCCTGCTCTTGCGTCAGGCCTCAGACGCTTCAGCTCCAGGACCCCAGCCCTGCCTCCAGGATGTCAGGGCGTCCCGGGCACGAAGGGAGACAGGAAAGGTCGTCCAGTGACTGCCGAGCCTCTGCCCCGACGTGTGAGAGCAGAACCAACTCTGCCCGCCCGCCAAGGCCCTGCCTAGGAGTACGTGGAATGCCCCGTTACGGGTACTGGGCCTGAGAATGAGAACCCAGAACCTTCTAATCTGATGCCATCGCCTAATCAGACACTGGCCCCTGGTCAGCCGTCTCCAGAGATACCTTGAACCACCAATTCCTCAGCCTTCTGGGGGTGCCGTCATTTACTCGCGGTGGTTCTTTGCTACCCTGGACTGTTTGTTAACTTTCTGCTTAGTTGGGTCCACAAAGTCATTAGACACCCGTCCATCTATTTTTCAGTTTCCAAAATATTGTCATCTCCTCTTTTTCTCACAATCTCTGAGGATTTATGCCTTAAAAAAATCCCTTTATGTGAAGTACAGTATAGGGAATATAGTAAAAAATATTGTAATAACTATGTATGCTGTCATATGGGTACTAGACTTACAAGGACGATCACTTCGTAAGCTATGTAAATGTCTGATCACTATGTTGTACATCTGAAACTACTATTATATTGTGTGTCAACTGTAATTGTGAAAAACAAACAAATCAAAACAATCCCTTTAAAGTCAGTTAAGGCACCAGGGCAATCCTCGGTGTGTTGCCAGAGGGGTAACAAGAGATGGGGACACTATACGTTTTGGCCTAGGACAGATGGGGAAATCCTGTCCCCTAATTTCCTCTCATTTCCACTCATACTGCAAACACTGCATTTGGAAGCTTAGCTTTTCTTTTTTTAAATTTATCTTTATTGTTGAAAATATTACAGATGTCCCCCTTTTTTCTCCCAATTAACCCCTCCCCTTTCCCCAGGCTTTCATCACACTATTGTTTGTGTCCATGGGTTATACATATATGCATATAAATTCTTTGGTTAATCTCTTCTTGCCCCACCCCCCTTAAGGCTTGTTAATCTTGCTGTGGGGTGTGTGTGTGTGTGTGTGTGTTGGAGAGCTAAGAAATCCTGTTACCATAGCTACCACTAGCTGAGTAATTATTATAATTAAATTATGTGCCTGGCATTTTGGTAAGTACTTTTTATTCATTAGATTGTTTGGTCTACACTGGGAGTTAACAAACTTGGGCCAACTCCTGTCTGCTGCCTGTTTCTGTAAATAAAGTTTTATGGGAACACAGTCATGTTCATTTGTTTATGTATAGTCTGTGGCTAGTTTTGTGCTGCAATGGTAGAGTCCAGTGGTTGTGGCAGAGGCTGTATGGGCTGTAAAGTAAAAAAAAATTTACTATCTGGCCCTTTACCGAAAAAGCTTGCTAATGCCTGGTCTAACAATAGTAGTTTTCAAGTGTGGTCTGTGGGCCCTGAGGTTCCTTAAGAGGTCGGTTCCTTGAGGTCAAAATTATTTTCCTGGCAATACTAAGATAGTCGTGCCTTTTTCACTGTTTTGATATTTGCACTGATGGTAGATAAGATTGCTGTCACTTTAGCATAAGTTAAGGTGATGGTGCCACACTGTAATAGTCACCAAAAAACCCCAGTTTTACTTAGGAGTGTGCTGATAAAGCAGCAAAAATTAATTGTATTAAATTTTGACTCTTTGAGAATAGAGCTTATCAGTATTGCAGGTAATGAAACAGGAGGGGTGTGTAAAGTGCTTGCTTTGCATATGGAAATATGATGATTGTCTCTTGTGTGATTGAGCTGGGAGCTGAACTAGCTGGTTTTTTTGTTTTGTTTTGTTGTTCTTAATGGAACACGATTTTTATTTGAAAAAAACAAGACTGACACAGAGTTAGCTGGTCTTTCTGGTTTTTCAGACTTGAGTGTTCTGCACACATTTTTTTCAAAAATAAGCTTGGTGCTTCAAGAAAAACAACTGGCAATCTTTTCTGCCCATGGTAAAACTCAAGCTTTTGAGTAAAAGTTAGTTTTGGAAAACTTGCACCTGCCATGTTGAGACTGACAGCTTTCCAACATCTGACTTTTCTGGTGGCTTTAGTGGTGATATGAATGAATGTGATTTTTCCCCCCCACTACATAATGCAATGGGTAAATGATTGGAAGATCTGTATAACTCAATGAACCAATATTTTTAAATGACCAATGGGTTATGTTGCATACTCACCCATGGGTCAAAGATCCTTTCCAAATGCAAGATATCCCAATGAATCTCAAAGTAACAGTATAATAAGTTCATTGATACAATTTTTGATTCTATGTGACAACTAACCTTTAAGACACTACCACTTGTTGAGTTTGGGTGTGTAGCCAGATGTAATAACCACAATTATTTGAAAAGACTATTAAAATACCCCTCTATTTTCCAATTACACATTTGTGGTTGGTTAGATTATCTTTACCTACGTCAACCAAAGCAGCAGGTGTGTAATGCCATTTGCCTTTCATCAAGCCAGACATTTAAACAATTATAAAATATAAAACTCTTCTCTCTAATTATTTGGAAAATATAGTTTTTTTTCATAAAAATTTGTTGTTTATGGTAATAAGATTAATTTTTAAATGCATAAATAATTTTAAAAGTCTCAGTTTTCATTTTTGCTATGGTAAAATCAATAGATACAAGACATAAATAAAAGCTCTTCAGCATCTTCAATAATTTTTAAGAGTATAAAGAGGTCTGAGATTAGAATAAAGTTTGAAAATTGGTGGCCTACATTTAGTCTATGATATAGGTATAATTATTATCCCCACTTTACAGATGATGGAACTGAGGCTTAGGGATTGTAGGACTAAGATTCAAACTCCAGCAAAATGACTTCAGAACTTACCCTTGTCACCACTAAAAATGCTTTCTGGCATTTCTGGATTTAGAAAGCTCAGAGCCCGGCTGGGCGTGACTCAGTGGTTAAGCTCGACCTAGGATCCAGGCGATCAGGGTTCGATTCCCAGTCAGGGCACATGCCCAGGTTGCGGGCTGCAGCGGATCAATGACTCTCTCATCATTGATGTTTCTATCTCTCTCTCTCCGTCTTCTTTCCTCTCTCTGAAATCAATAAAGATATATTTTTAGAAAGCTCAGAAAACTCATCTCCTCTACCTGCCAATTAGAACAGAATTTTTATGTTCTTTTAAAATTCTATTTACCCTAGTTTCTTCCTAGTTCTGAAGACATGGGCCAGTTTATCTGTAAACGTATCGAATAAAGTTAGATAAAACACAGCCTAGAAAAAGGAAGTGTGGAGAGAGGATGACTTTGGACCCATCTGGGTAAGGCTTCTCCCTTACTGCAAAACAGGAAATAGGGAGAAAGCAGGATATGAGAGAGCGTCTGGGGAAGGGTGGCTCAGTTGGCCAGGGTTGGCTCATGTGGCAGGAAGGTCCAACTCCAGGACTGGAATTTGCCCTGTTCCGTGTTCTTAGTTCAGGAATATCCAAGGGATAGCTATTCTGTATCCTGGCCCATGGCAGACATTGAGAATTGGACAAAACCCTCTTTCCCATTGAGCTTAGAGACAACTTCAGACTCCTTCTCAAGGCTGAGCCCACATAAAGGATGTGGCATATAGAATGAAAGCTTATTGCCATCCTGGCTTTGTGTTGTACTTGTAACCTGGTAGAAATCTCTCCAACAAAGCCCATCAAGAGGCCACGGACAACTCATTCCAAGTACTGGAAAGCAACTCCTGGTGTATTTGTAGGGTGCTCACTGGCCACATTAGTTAGAAAAGATTGAATTCTCCTCTGCCACCATGCCTCGTAGGCACAGAATGTGTAGTAGTTAATAACATGGGCTCTGGAGTCAGATTACTTGGGTTTGACCTTTTGGTGGTTTTGTGAGGATTAATTAGATGACTTAATATAAGTAAAACACATTTAACAGTACCCAGCTTATAGTAATGCTCAGTGAATATTAACCATAATAACAATAATAATTATTGTTATTATTACTACACTGTGGCTGAGCCCTTATTTGGGAAAATGTTGTTTAAAATGAGGAGTTGCACACTTCCAACTCTGGCAGCAAGGGGCTTAGATATCCTGAATTATCCTCCAGTTGAAAACAAAACAAAACAAAAGGATAGAATATAAAGAATATTTTAGTTATTTATTTATTTTAAAGAATATTTTAAAAAAGCATTTCTGAGCCAGCAAGAAAGAAAGACATCCACAGAGGTCAAAAACTGAAAGTGGAAACCTTGAGGACAAATGAACTTCAAAGCAGATTTCATTTGAGGTTACATGACACACCTTGATGAACTCGAAGTTGTGTTTTGATGTATGCACAGGACTTGGAAGACAAGGGATAAAACCTAAGGTTGGCCTAAGGTGGGTATCTCATAGGAGACTCACATAAAGCTGGGACACCAAAGAGCTATGACCTCAGTTTAAGGTTAAACTCAAAAATGAATCTTCCCTGTAGAATGAGACAAGAAAACTTGTCTGGTTTGACCTGGGTTTGAGTGGAGGGGGGAAAAAAAATCTCCCCTGAAAATTTATAACCACAAGCTAGTCCTCTCTGGGGTTTGAACATGAATGGAAAATCTGAGTTGTAAAAAGAAATGGGGAAAAAATGTGTGACTAAATGTGTGGTTAAATTAAAAACAAACATTATCTGTATAAAATAACAACAGTAATGATAGTGGCTAATTGGTAGGACAAACCACAACAGGGTTGAACCAAAACAGCTATAGCATTTAAGTGCAGGGAGTGATGCTGATTAAAGTTAAAACATTCTAAGACTCATGTGATGTTTAAGAGGAAGGCAAAAATATTTATGAAATTTAGAATTTGTTAAGTATGCATGTCAAAAAAATCTAGATTAACCATCAAAAGAATAGCATCAGAAACTCTCCCTTTTCTGAACACATTTTGAAGTTCTTCTCAGGTAGGGTGATTTGGCCCTTTTAAGTAGCATTATCCAAGTCCTTGTAATTAGGTCATAAGGAAAAGCAGAAGTTTTTACAACAAAATATTCACTAATGAGTTGGTAATAATGACATTGGTTGTCACATAAATATCTTTCCCCCTATTTTGTAAGTCCATGGTTGTAAATGTTTGCAGATCAAATCAAGTAAATGAGTAAAATTGAAAATTTTACAAGAGAATCAAGATATTAAGGAATGTGTGAAAGTACAGTTGGAAAATTACACTTAAGGCATTTGTAAAAGGAGGCTCTGGCAGATTCAGATCTATTAACAACTGAATAAGAGAGAATCAACAAAGATGACAGCATGATTAGAGAATGATTGGTCCAAAAAGATTAAGAGAGCCCTTGAGAAAACTGATGAATCTCTCTTTAATTGCATTAATCATGGAAAAAGCTAAGATGGTGAAAAAGGGACGTGGAATACAGAGACTTAAAGGAGATAGAAGTCATGTCTCTCTCATATAACAGTCTAGCTCTCTGAGGTCAATCAGGGATCCAGGTCCCTTCCATCTTGTTGCTCTGCCTTTTGCTAGGGAGTGATGCTCACCTGCATAGTCAAAGCTAAATTGTGTGGCATCTCTGTGTTTCAGTTCAAAAGAAGGGAAAAGAGAGGAAGTCTAGGGCAAGCAATTTCTTTTTAAGCAAGTGATACAGAAGATATATATTTATATCATCTCCTCTCACATTCCATTGGACAGAACTAAATCACATGACCATAACTGCTAGTGAAACTGGGAAATGTAGTCTCTGCCTGACGAAAAAGGGCCTACATTTGGGGACAACTCGTAATATGTCCCAATTTTGTGCAAAATTGACTCTGTGATCATGCTCTGAAAAAAAGTACAGTAAACTCTTGATTTCACAGACCTTGATTTAATGGACTTCATACTTAATGGACAAAATTCCCGGTCTGTATGTCATATGTGAAAATTAACACCCTGTTAATTTAAAAATGCTTTAAAACAATATTTGCTTATAAGTAAATCAACAGATTATATTTTGTTATTTTTAACAAATTTTACTGAATAGGCCAAAAGCTGGAAAAAACTGTAGTAATTTCACTGACATGAATAAATACTATGTATCTACAACTATAGTCTACATATTTAAATACACGAGTCACTGCTGGTAGGCAATGTTTGGTGAATGATTAGCAGTGATAACACCATATCACTAGTGGTAATTGGTTCTAAGCCTCACCTCAGCCATGTGCTCTTGTTTACTTGTGGTGACTGGTGAATGCACACATTTACTAGACCTATTCAGTATAAATTTAAAATTATAGTAATACATATAGAAAACTTTTCTGTGAAATTAAACTTTTCATACATACTTAATTTTAATTACACAAACATGTCTACATAAGTAAAAATAGGTAAACTAACTAACTTGTTAATTTTTTAACATATGAATTCAGAAAACCTACTTTACTATATAACAGACTTCTGGCTTTAACGGATACCCCCTTGCCCAAATTAGTCCATTATTGAGGTTTTACTGTAATGCTGTCCTGTCTGTAAGATGATGTACTTGTAATTAGGTCTGATGAATTATCCCCACCCAAATCAATACCTGATTCATTCTTTAAGTTAAAAAGGATTGCAGATATCATTATCATTTGCATTTTGTAAATTGGATGAAATAAATTTATTTAAAAAATAAGTGAGGGGTTACTGGATTACCAGATACTTACTAGTCTTTGTTTTGTTTTGTTTTCTAGTATGATGACTAGAAAATTCTTCTTTCTCTTCCACATCTGTACTTGGTATGATTCTTCATCCATAATCTCTGTTTTCAAGAATTGTAACCAATCTAATTTCTATTTTTCTATTTTTAACCTCCATGTATTTTGCTCCAATTTAATTTCAATTCATGGTTCCTCTTTTAACTCAGATTGCACCCAAGCTTTCAAGGCTTACACATCACCATAAATTATTGGGGCTGCCTGACCTGGTATTTGCTGGGACAGTTATAGTCGCCTGGGCCCCATTCATTAAAAAAATAATACTTCAAACACCTACCTACATGTGCCGGGTAATGAGAAACACTTTAGTTGCCCCCCCCCCTTATGGAACATCTTGTCTAGAGAATTTTGATGCATTGCTAAAAATCCTGGCCCAAGGTCCAGCATGCACAGGTTAGGGAAGTTGATTTAAAAGATTGCCTCGAGTGAGGAGGAAGAAAGTGAATGACAGATGGAAGTCTGGGGATTATTTATGGTTTTCCATTTTCAGTGACTTTTTCAATCCACCGTGGTCTATTAAAATGGAGAGCTGGTAATATCTGGAAGTCAGAAAAGACTTAGAGAATGTGTATATGTATGTATATGCTTCTCCTGGGAATTCCTCTTTTGATGTCGGGGTCAGGAAGGAAGATCTTTATAAACACTCAACCTAACGCAGTCGCGTTGAACCCACCTCTTACCACTTGAGTGGAACGTTCTACTTGAAATAACAAGGGCAGAAAGAGCTACAGCTCTGAAAGTCTCTTAGAGTCTCTACGCAAAGAAAACTGGCAGCCAGGACAGGCAGGAAACAGAACTGTACTAATAAAACACCGTGGCAGCAATAAAGGGGAACCATGAACAAGGCTGGTTTGTAGACAGGCAGAGAGGACGAGCGAAGAGTAGACGATTGGAGAGCAGTAGGGTGGAGTCATTGTAAAGCAGGGGCAGGAAACACGCTGAGCAGAGGGGCCAGGTGGCAGGGACGACAGGTCCAGCTGGAGCCAAGGTCTGGGTGGGAAGGTTTGCTTCCGTGGTCACCCGCTCTGTCCACCTGCCATGCTGCCTCGCTGGGCATATCGTCATTGCTGCCTACCCAGTGAGGTGCTGGGTGCTGGGATCAGGGTGGCAGCTTGGGGAAAAACAGGATGAAGTGTTTTAGCCTCAGACAGTCCTGAGTTCACATTCCAGCTCCATCACTTCCCCTGCGATTCCCACTCTGCAGGGGTTAAATGAGACCATGATATAACATGCCCCACATAGTCCTGGTAGACCAGTAGTGCTTTTTAAAAAAATGTTTGTTTCCTTCCCCATCACTTAGCTACCCTTTTTTTTTATTTCTCCTCCAGCATATATCTTCTAGCTTTCTGCTTCTGTATCTGTGTGCAATAATGGACACTGTCCAGGGCAGTCATGTCTTGGCTTCCCCAGACAGTCCTGGCGTGAGCTGTTGACTCAGCCTTTTGAACAATCTTTCCCTTCGTACGCAAAATGCCCTGGTTTAGCAATAAATGATCCTAGTATGGCCTTTGGCTCTCTGCCCTCTGGACTAGCATTCTAGGCGTGATCCCAGGCTGTCTTTTCTCAGGAGGAAATCACCAGGGGGCTTTGGGCTGTGGCATATCTCTCCAGAGTGGCTGTGGAGTTGACAGGCATCCCCCTAGGTAACCCCCTAATTTGTACCTTCGTCACTGTCTGGGGGACCCCAGCGTGAACCGTCCAGCTCTCTGCTCTCCACCACTTATTCTTTCTCCTGGGGTTTCTCTCCTTATGGAACTTTAGCTGAAACAAGACATGGGCCCAACAGAGTTTCTCCCCTTCCCTTTCCTGCCATCACCGTTTTTCTGATGTGTTTGGGGGAAAGAAAGAAGGGGGGTCAAAATAATGTACAAGAGGAAAGCACAGCTCTTCTCAGAGTAGATCCTCACCTTCATTGGACATATTCCCTGAAAAATCCTGGTCTAACCAGAATGAAACTTCAGATCATAATACAATAAATGTGACTGCTTATTAAGCTGTGTGCCAGGTCCTTTACACGTATCTCACAGTAACCCTGGGAAGTTGGCTACGAGACACAATCATCATACTCTTTCCTACATTTATTAATGAGGCAACAAAGGCTTAAAAAAGTTAATCAATGTTGCCCAATGACTCCAATAATTCCTCCATTATGAGTGAAAAGCTGAGTCAAGCTGGGAACCAGACTCAGGCAGCCAGTCTCCTGAGCTCTTGCTTGTAAACATTTTACTAGTGTCCTCAGACTGCGGGAACCAGAGACCCCCCCCCCCCCCGCCAAGAGGTGTAGCCAGGATCCAACCTGGAGAATGCCTGCTTGGGATGGGGCTGAATTTGAGGTGGGGTGCATCCATGCTTCTGAAAAAAGCCACGAGACTTACACCATTTCTATTTGTCTTGCCTTTGCCTTGCTTCCTCTGAGAGCTTTTCATTTGAATCTTAATGGTCACATCCTCACTTTACCTTTCAAAGTTATTGAAAAGGCATCACTTTGGTGGCTGTTCAGAAGAGTCACCCCCTGCTATCCTTTGGCACTGATTTTTCACTCTTGTGTACTCAGGACTTTTCATGATAGAGAAGGAACAGTATCCCCAAAGGCATGCTGATATTGGGTGTACACGGGCATGGTGGATGATGCTGTTGCATCGGGGTGGGCTCAGGGAAGAAATGTTCTAGGTATTGAAGCTCACACCACTCAATCTTGCTCATTTGGGGCCAGTTCTTCTTGTGAGGTCAGCATGGGTAAAATGCTTCTGAATGCTCCTCACCTTTGGCTTCCTAGTGTCAAGATCTCTACTGCCTGATTGTATTATGTGTGGTTATCATTTTTTTTCACTGATGCAACTAACTTTCCCTGATTAAGGTTGGGACTTTCTCTCTTAGGTCATTTCAGACCCTTTTGGTGGAGTTTTCATATCATCTTTCCCTCTGATATTTCCTTTACGTAGTCAGGCTTTACTTCAGGTTTCACTTAGCACTCCCCCTGCCCCTTCCCCGCCCTATTTTTTGATGTAGATATCAGAGAGTATCCACCACAGGCAATCAGGCTGTCGTTCTGCTCTGCAGGATTCACAATGAGAAATAAAACTAAGACCAAAGCTGAAGACCTTTCTGAAGGATAAGATATGCCTTCCAGATGGGTTCTTTGAGTTGGAGTAAATCCAGTATGATAATTCTACTATACTCCTAGCTTTGGAGGTGATCAGCTATAACAATTACTGCCCATTTATTATATGCTAGGTCATGCCCATGGCCTATCTTGTCTTGCTTGACCTGCACATAAACCCTGAGCAGGAAAATTTCCATTTTCAAGAGGAGAAAATTTAAGGCTCAGAGGAATTAAGTGCCTTGCCAAAGGGTTGTATAACTAGTAAATGGTGGTCCTGGGATTCAAATTTAGCAATCTTAACCTCTCCAGGACTGTGTAAAGGGAAACATCACCAAGAGCGAGTCGGCCAAATGACCTTGGTGGAGTTACATAACCTCTCTGTGCTTTAGTTTCCTCATCTGTAAAATGGGGAAAAGGAAATGACTCTTGGAGTCATTTTAAGCACCTCTGTGGTGCTTAAATGAGGAGCTGTCCAAAACAGAGCTCTTGATTTGCAAACTGCCTCCCCGCATGGGCTCCACCTCTTCACACAGTTAATGGCACCACTGCACAGTTATTCAGCCTGATCACCCCAAAGTCATCTTAGAGTCCCTGATTTCCTTCAGTTACCATATCAGATTGAATAAGTCTCATTGCTCTGTCTGCAAAGGATAGTCGAAATCTGATCGTTTGTCACTTTCTTTATTGCTACAACCCTAGTAGTTAAGGAATTTCACATCTTGCCTGACTCCTGTGTCTTACTGCTTGTATAATTTGTTAGTATTAAGCAAGCACACAAGTAAACAAACAAATAAACCAAATAAACCTTTCTCTCTTTTGTTTTTCTAAGCAGTAAGTAAAAGACCTTGTAATAATGGAATCCCACATATTACACATTATGAAGGAGCTTTAATATAATGTAAAAGTTAGAGGTGGGGGCAAGTAGGAAACAGAAAAAGTGTTTTTGTTTGTTTTTTTGTGTATTAGAGGAATTCTGTCTTTCACAGAATTTTCCCTTTCTATCCTTGGGTCAGAGAGCATAAAATAAGGGGGCTTCGGCAAATAAGGAATCTTAGGATTTTTTCATTGATGAGCTTTGAGTTGGCCCTTCCCTTGCCACCTGGAAACTCATGAAGTGGATAAGGACCCTTGAGACAGAGACATTGGTCTCTTGAGTGCTGTGAGTAGATGTTTCTAGTGGCTGTGGAGGGGACCTAACACACAGCAAATAGGAAATGGGATGTAGAGAGATCTGCCTGGAATGTCGAGGTAATTGCACCATATAAGGGGCCCCCAGACTCAGGAAGAATAATGGTACAGAGAGAGAACTGCTGACAAAGGTGACAAGCACCACCCAGGACTGACGTGTAGAGCATCTGAGCTCTCCCTGGGATACTCAGAAATATATGGACCACACTGTGAGGTGTGATAGGGTCATGATACCACGCGGGTTCGTGTCTGCCTAACAGAGAACTGTCCAATAAAATTATCGTAATATAATAGAATTTTAAAATAGTTATATAAAAAAATAAAAGTGGGTGAAATTAATTTAAATAATGTTTTATTTAACCTAGTAGATCCCACATATTATCAACTTGAGATGTAGCACTAGTCTAGTGGTATGCTGATAAAGGAGCTATCTAAAAAAAGTCCCAATTTATGGTATTTACTAATTTGCATGGTGTAAATACTCTCACCGTGGTCCATTTCCAGCTATAATAATGACAACTAACAATTATTGAATGCTACCATGTATCACTGTTGCTCTCTCTCTCTCTCTCTGAGGTTAGTTAGCAAAGCTTCCATTTGCACACAGATGTTCTGACTTTTGCCTAGAGTGTCAAGAAAGTGGGATAAAAGAAGGGTGGGGAATCATGGAAGAAGAAGGGTAGAAGGAAAGGATAGAAGCCCTGAAGAACTACAATAAAACTAGCTCTTGATTCAGTTTCATTCAGTTCCTGTATGAATCACAGCTACGGACTGGTGCTGGGGGTGAGCAGGGATGAAAATACACAGGGCTTGGACTCTCTGCCCTGAGGGAAACAGGCACATACATGCAGAACTCTGACTCTGGGCAGACCATGCATGACCTGTGCTCAAAAAGAGTCTAATCCATCTTCCCCAAGCTGATCCTAAAGCAGAGGGAAGTGGTTGTGGAGAACACCACATCGGGCAGAGAGACTTGGGGGACTTGGAGCCTGAGCCATTTCTAGCAGGACATCCTTTGGGACTACTGGGTCAGTGATGAAGCAGGAAGTTGAAACCTAGGTTTCAAGTTTAACCAGGACAAGTTGAGAAGTTTGAGTCAATACAGGAAGGAAAAAGGTAGGAACTCAGAGACCCCCAAGTAACACAGCAGAAACTAGACAGGAAAAGCTGGGAGGAATCCCCTAAGCCAATTTGCATAAAGAAGCAGGGGGTTTTTTTGTTGTGTGATTTTCTGCAGAAAGGACATACCCCACGGGCATATCAGTACAGCTTAAGGAAGTGGAGATGAGTGAACAAACCATATACAATGGAACTGGGTGTAGGGAGGCAAGGGAATTCTACCTTAAAAAAAAAGAAAGACTGTTGATTGGACCTGCAGAAAGCTGTGAGAGGTGGTTAGTGTAACGTATGTCAGTGAAAGAATAAACATTGAAAGGCCCCTACAGTTTTAAGGAAACACAACACAGTAACATCTGGTTAGGGTCTACTCTGTCTAGATACACCATTCTATCTGTTATATAGCTTATATTACTCTAGCTCCAAAATAGGAAGTCCATTCAGAAAAGAGTTCCTTACAAAGATATTGAAGATCACAGGATAAAACTCGTGGGCATACCTGAATGTAGTTCAAAAACCAATGCTCCTTTGGTACAATTTTTATAATTTCCAGCTGTCTTAGTCTTCTCGGGATGCCGAACACAACACCGTAGACTGGATGGCTTAAACAACACAATGTGTTTCTTACAGGTTGGGGGCTGGAAGGCCATTATCAAAGAGCCAGCACGGTCGTATGCTGGTGAGGGCTCTCTTCCTGGCTTGCAGACAGCTGTCTTCTTACTGTATCCACACTTGGCAGATAGAGAGAGAGTGAACGCTCTCTGGTGCTTCTTTTTATGGGCACTTACTCCATCAGACTAGGGCCCCGCCCTCATGACCTAATTACCTCCCAAAGGCCCCATCTTCAAATACCATCATA
Source organism: Miniopterus schreibersii (assembly GCF_964146895.1). NCBI lineage: Eukaryota > Metazoa > Chordata > Mammalia > Chiroptera > Miniopteridae > Miniopterus > Miniopterus schreibersii. The sequence goes on along the minus strand of NC_138119.1, from coordinate 16,593,314 downwards.
TTGGGGGTTCACCATGTGAATTTGGGAAGGACACAAACATTCAGTTTATAGCACCATCTATTGAAAGTTTGGTACAGTTAAACAAACAGACAAACCCAGATGATCTTTGTTTAAATCCCAACATTGTTGTGATTAAGTTATTTTGAGAGTCTGGTTCCTCATGTTAAAGATGTGGTTAGTAATAACCAAGCAGGGTATGCCTTCTGGGATATGAAAGGCATCCGAGAAACATGTATTCCCATTCATCAATAACATGGAAAAAATAAGATCTAATCAATAGGAAACGTTCTCTTATTGAATTAGTGGCTCTGAGCTTTTGGCAGGTTAATATCTGCTTAGATGTATTGATTGTTTACCAGGTGCCAGCCCAGACAAAGAGTTTATATTTTCATTTAAAAATCAATAGTTATCACATAGAGTTTAAGAACAGGCTCCACAGTCAAAGGACCTGGATTGAGATCCCATCTCTCCCATGTACTAAATGTGTGACCTTGGCCAAGTTAGTTCATCTCTATAAGACTCAGCTTCTCTCAATTATAAAAAGGGGAGAAAAGTAGTACCCTCCTTATAGATTTGTCGTTGAGTGGTGGAGAGGCATTTCAGACAGGACAACAGGCAAAGGCAAAGACACTATTGCCACCTTCATGGTCAGTGAAGGACACAGACATCTCCACCGGGTTTACAATATCAGCACTATTGACAATAATCCTTTGTCGTAGTGGCGGCTGGTCTGTGCCTTATAGATGTTTAGCAGCACACCTGGACTCTACCCATCAGATAGCAGCAGCACCCACCAAAAATTCAGACAACCAAAAATGTCTCCAGACATTGCCAAATGACTCCTGGGGGGCAAAATTGCTCTCAGTTGAGAATCACTGATTTACATAATTCCAATTTATACCCAATTAAATATATTTTGGAAGGAGAAGGGAATGTCTTATGTACTCAGTTTAGATTTGCTTTTAGAATAACTATTTAAAGAAAATGATCTTTTGGGGTGAATAAAGGTTCTGTGTGTGATGGTGGCTTCATGAGTAATGCAACTGTCAAAACACATCTAATCGTTCACTTTAAGTAGATACAGTTTATGGTCTGAAATTATATTTTAATAAAGTTGATTTTTTAAAGATAAAATTACCTATATTCTATTATGACTTAAAAGATCTATTTACAAATTTTTACATGTCCTTGGCATTGCACACGTGTTTTAAATGCACAATTTAAAGTGTAATTTTGTGAGTGCCAATAATCTGTCCAGATTTTTGCTTTCCGTAACGGTGTGCTACTTCATGGACGTGTTTCCACAGACAGAAACATTTCTGTTGCTGTTTTGTGCCGCTAAGTTTTAGAATCTGTCATCATGCCCTAAAATAACTGCCGGTGGTAAATTCAAGATAAAGAAAAGTAGTGAACATAAAGAACGAAAGGTAAAGTCTGCCCTGGAAGAAAAGGGGTTGAGAAGGGAGGGGCTCATGAGTCTGAAACCCAAACGGAATGTCACTGTATGAGTTCACATTTGCATTTGGATTAATGCTGTCCATCCGGTTTCAATAAAAAGTGCACATTTCGGGTTTGCTCATTCTTCACATCTAAGATCAAAGTCCAGCTACAAGGAGACGTCTGCATTTCATGGTGCCATTTTCAGTTTTGTTTAGGTTCTCATTCTGTTCTCATCCTGAAAGTAGCACGCTTCAGATTGACAGAAAGCAAATTAAATTTAACTTGGCAAATAATCTCTATAGACAAATGATTACAGCCCTGTGGGTGAGCACGATACTGGACTCGTGACTCAGGACCCTGCAGCTTAATGAGGAAAACAGAAATAAATTTAAATAGTTGTAAGACAAGACGGAGCATGATCAATGCTCTCAAAACCTGTGGAAACGGCTGCCTTCTTGCTGGGAGGCCCAGGAAAAGCATCTTACCATAGAAACATAACAGTGAAAGAGATCTTAAGTGGTCATATGAGAGGATTCACATCTGGCTTTTATGGAAACTTATAGAAATAGAGATTTATACAGCACTACTCCAAACTTACGATTGAACCAGAATTTCTAGACTGAAGGGATTAGGGAATCTGGATCTTTCAAAACTCCCAGTGATTCTGATCATCAGGTAGGCCTTGGGAACTACTAATTCTACAAATTCCATACCCAATGCTAGAATTCCCTGGAACAATGCAAGCTCACAATCTTACAAAGCAGCCAACCCTTCCTGGAAAGGGTGAGTGTGTAGGGTTTTGATCATAAGAGATGGATTATAAGAATATTTGAGGCAAAGTGACTGTCAGAAATAATCAGGAAAAAGAGGGAGATAAGTTTGGAGAGGAAATTGGGGGTTGAATGATGGAGTCACTTGAATGTCACACTGAGGAATTTCAACTTTGCCCTCTCTGAGATGGAGGTCCTTGGTAGGATCTTGGTCATCACTGGGTTTAAAGAGCCTGCCAAGGGTGATTTCAAGATTGCAGCAGATTAAGTGGAAGCTACACTGACACTCTCCCAGGACCAAAATGGAATTACAACTAAAATATAGGAAAACCAACCTGAATAATCATCTGAAGACTAGCTGAAGAGAATCCTCATAACCAAGGATAAAAAGTGGAGACTACATAGACTGGTAGGAAGTGTGGAGGCACAAGAGGGCTGGCCTGGCTCCCACAGGCAACAGCTGAAGTTCCAGAGGGATATCTTGGCTCTGGGGGGTTCCCACTGAGGACTCTCGGGTGTAAACCCCAAGCTGGGCGCCCCAGCCCAGAGCACCAGAACTGAGAAAGGTGCCCCCATAACATCTGGCTCTGAAAAGAAGCAGGGTTTTTATCTGCCAGGGAGATAAGGCTGGAAATGCATGTTATTAAACAATGAATGGGTTACCATTAAGATCAAGAAAGAAATCAAAAACTCCCTGGAAACAAATAAAAATGAACACATAACCACTCCAAATCTATGGGACACAGCAAAAGCAGTGCTGAGCCCTACCTGGCGTGGCTTAAAAGTTGAGCATCAACCTAGGATCCAGGTGATTGGGGTTCGATTCCTGGTCAGGGCACATGCCAGGAGTGAGAGCTCGATCCCCAGTGGGGGGCATGCAGCAGGCAGCCAATCATTGGCTCTCTCATCATTGATGTTTCTATCTCTCTCTCTCCCTCTGTTTTCCTCTCTCTGAAATCAATAAAGATATATTAAAAAAAAAAAATGCAGTGCTGAGAGGGAAGTTCATAGCACTGCAGGCCTACCTCAAAGAGCAAGAAAAATTTTTAATAAACTATCTAACCCTACAATTTAAAGAATTAGAAAGCTCCCCTGTGAAGCCGTCTGGACCAGGGCTTTTGTTTCTGGGTGGTTTTTGGTTACCGCTTCAATTTTATCCATTGTTATTGTCCTATTCAGGTTTTCTGATTCTTCCTGATTCAGTTTTACATGATCTCACTCATGTGTGGAATCTAATGAACAAAATAGACTGAGGAACAAAATAGATCCACAGACACAGAAGCATGGAGCAGACTGAGGAATCTCAGAGGGAAGGTGGGAGTAGGGGAGTGGGTGGGGAGCGATTAATCAGGGAACTTATATGCATATATGCATAACCCATGGACACAGACTATAATGTGGTAAAGGCCTGGGGAGTAGGGTGTACGCAGGATGGAGGGAATCAATGGGGGGGGGAAGGGAGACATCTGTAATACTTTCAACAATAGAGATAAATTTAAAAAAATAAAAAATAAAGAGCCTGCCAAAGCAGATCGAGTTGGAGTTCAAAGAGAACGGAAGTTCAATCCACAAGTTCAAGTGAGCAGCAATAAGGACTTTGGGTCGGAAGCAGTAGGAACAGCAAAGTGGAGGGAAGTCTGAGCTGTACTGCAGGACAGTCCTGCAAAGCTTCAGTGATTGGGGCCAAGGAAGGGTCAAGGCTGATTCTGGGGTTTTGAGGTCCTCCAGTGCTGGAAACATGAACCAGAACAGGGGCTGTAGGATCAAGAGCTGGTTAAGAAGACAGCTGGCCAAGCAGGCTTTTGACATTGGAAGTGCACTGGTTTCCATCACTACCCAGTCTCCTGTCATCAGTGCCAGAGCAGAGCTTAGTTATAACCCTAAACTGGAGTTTAGGACCTTATTATTTCTCACTTAAATAATCATAAGCCAGAAGGCCACCCCACTTATATTGCTGTCTTTGTGTGAATTAGAACAAAGTGCGCTTCCTGAGTTTATGAATTAGAAAAAGGGGCCTGTATTTGGGTGAAGGTGGCACTTCATTCAGGGCTTGGACTGCAGAGCACACTTTCGTGGGACAATCAAGACTCCCCTTCCTGTAGGATGAAACCCCCACTCCAGGATGGAGGGCTTGGAGAGCTGAGTGCGGGGGTCATGGACCCTGCTCGTCTCCTCAGTTGGCACACGGCCCCCTGGAATGGCCTCCCAGATGGCCTCTTTGATCCCAACTGCCATTTCTATTTCATACAGAGTGATTTTTTTCCCTAAAATACATTGTATCCCATTCTGCTTTAAATCTTTCCATGTTTTTCCCAGTGTCTTCAGGATAAGTCCGAATTCTTAACAAGTCCATCTGTGATAGCTTCCCACCCTCCTCCGGGGCCACTCTCCTCACCTTCCTCCTCTCCAGTCACAGTTGCCTGGATGAGAAATGTACAAAGAAATGCTTCCTGACCCAGGCTGCATTTTCTCATTCCCTGCCTGGCAATCACTGTCCCTCTGCACACCCCCGGATGGCCAGATGGCTTCTGGCTTCTCTGAGGTTTACTTGACTCATCTCAAGGAAGTCATCCTAGACCTAACACCAGTCTGCATGGAATCCGCCCCCGCGTGCCCTTCCCCCTGCACAGCCACCTGGAGCCAACACTTTCCCGGCTGACCTCCTCGAGGACTGAGAATATGGTCTGCTCCTATCTTTTCCCTCAGCACCAGTATGCAGGCACCTGGTTCATGCTTGTTGAAACGGACAAAGGACTTAGAAACAAATGACAAGCACAGATTTTACCCCCCCCATCCAAACAAACAAAATAATAACAACAACAAAAAAAACTCAAACAAAAAAATTTTAAAAAGTTTTTGCTCTTTTCTAAAGGAGATATCCTGTCAGTGGTCAAAGCCCTTTGATTTTCTCGACTTTTTTGTAGTCTTAAAAGGGGTGTACATTTAGGAGAGAATGATCTTTGGAAACGTAATTGCTTGAATGAAGTCTGAGGCTTCCATGCCAAGGCTGGTTTGTTCAGGTGTGTCTGTGTATTTGACCTTCGTGAGATGCTTAAAACAATTGCCCATAGGTTCAGGTGACACACTTGATCTCTTTAAAAACATGTCAACTTTGAAGATGGAAGACTCTGCCCTTCTCTCTAAGATTGAAAAGCCATCAGTGGTATCTCTGATCGTGACTCCGCTGCTAGACCAGCCCAGTGATCAACTTTGAAATGCTTCCTTAGTCTATCCAAAAGTCTTGCCAGGAACTTCCAAGCCAATTTATATTTACTTTTCTGTGCACATTCCCTGTTTTTCCACAAGGAATGTGAAGAGGCTGTGAGATTGTGTTCAATGAAAAACGAAACAATTAAATGTTAAGTATCACTGAAACCTCAACAAAAAATTATAAGTAGGCAAAATATGACAGTGGGAGACGGAGACGGGGGAGGTGAGAGCTGTGCCTTAGATGTGCGGGCCCAGATGCTGATACAGTTGACGCTATGCTTTCTTGGGGCAACACCCAAGTGGAAATTCATTCTGTGGAAATTCATTCTGTGGAAATTCATTCTGTAGCACTGTTCTCATGGTCTTTAAGGAAACACAGTAGTTGTCCATTTTTCTTCATAAAACCTATGTTAGCAGTGAGAAGAGATGCTGCTCAGGGCACACGCATGGACTCTGTAAACATTTTTTTTCCATCCTTTCGGCCATTATTTAAAAATATTTTCTTTGATTTTCAGCATTAAAAGCATTCCTAGTCAGTTTCCAATAGCATCTTAGGCTCCCCCGCTCCCCCGTGACTCTTAGTTAGTTTTTGAAAATAAATGCACAAGTAGTTATCAATTTAAACATTTATTTATTGCTATTAACCATTACATAAGAATTGGGCTCTGCGCACTGATTTTTATTTCATTCTTCCACATCCTGTGTATTACACATGCTTTGCTCTTGGGAACGACCATTGAGAGGGAAGTTTGGATGGACCTTGATTTTTAGTCTTGGCTTGGAGTCAATGCCTCAGTTCCCTTATCGTTGAGACAAACACTTGAACTTCTGAAAACCAGTATGTCTTCCAGATGCAAGGCATAATGATTATCATGAGGGTATTCGTTCGCATCTTAATTGATTAATACTGTAATATTAAATGTACTCACCTTTTCCCACAAGCTCTCTTTTGAATGTGCCTCATAACCATTCTCTGTAAGGCTAAGTGCATGTAACACCTCAGATTGTTGGTATCAAAATATCCCTCCCTCCCTTCCTTTAAACAGCTGTTGAGTGACTAATGGGGAGCTCAGGAGAATGCATCTGTCCACAGAAGAGACAGAATTTTCTCTTAGGCAGCCCCTCGGCTTATTTACTAGGTACTCAGTAAATGTCCGTCAGTTTGAACTTGACATTAGAAGTGATTTTGTCATTTATTTCAGTGGTAAAAGGTAAGTAGAGTCTGTCCATTGGTAGGATAATCTTATTTTCAGAGTTCTGAGTCCACCCTTGACTTCAAAGAAAAGAGAAAGTTTCAAAACTTATTCAAGTCCATTCATTCCTTCATTTGTGCGTAGGTTACATTTGGGAAGAAGGTAACATGGACAGAAGCGGGGAAAGTCAGGATACTCGGCTTCTTTTCTGTTTTGCTTAACATTGACCATCTAAGTCTTTACCAACCTCTCCAGAAAGGATTAAATGAGAAGACTGTAGAAGCTCACTAGATACTAGTTTATTTATTACACTGCAATGGAATAAATTGAGAAGATCTCACTCCTATATTTCTACGTGATCCACCATCCAGTTTTCTTTTCTCTTTTTTCCCACTTCGAAAATGATTTGTGGGTGTGTTTCCCCAGAAAATCTGTAGAAAGGGTTCAATGCTTAGTTTCAGCATTTTCCTTAAAGCTCTTCTGTGAGTTAAGACACCTCGGGGGAGGGGTAGATAAACTCCCATATCAACGGGTGATCATTTTTATCTTTATAAGTGACCCACAATTTGGTTACTGGTGCAGTGAGAAATTAAGAAAATAGCACACTTTTATGACTGTCATTTCACAGTCACTCAAATCAGAACTGGAATGCCACAAAAACAACTCCCTGTTAGCCCAGAGAAGAGAGAAAAAGAAAGAAAGTAAAGGGGAAATTCAGATTAGTCACAAAGAAGTTCCCCGCCTGCCTGCAAAGCGACAGCATTAAAACTGAGAGAGTCCGCTCTGCTCTTTCAATCGCCTCTTATCTCTGGTCCTGGTACCTCCGAGGACTGGCTGATTGATGCTCCTGGGTCTTCACCCCCTTCTTGGGAGGGGAGAGGCCAGCTCTCCCTCGGATTTCCTTTCCTGCCTCCAGACTGTGAAGATGGAAGGGGGCCAAGCCCTGGGTGAGCGTGTGAGAAACACACCAGGGCTGCGATTCCCCACGAACAAGCTGCTGCTGGTGGCCTCCGTGGTCCAGGGGCTGGGACTGCTCCTGTGTCTCACCTACATCTGCTTGCACTTCTACGCTCCTCAGGTAAGATGCACACCGGCTCTTTTGCTCGCACCAGGTCACACTGACGGCAGCTCCCAAGGCTGCAAAGGGTCACTTGGAGGTAATCTGATAACCAGATTGTGGAGCTTTTTGGTTTTTTTCCCCCTTTTCCCCATAGCGGCTGTGCAGTGTGGTTAAGCACCCCCCGGTCTCCTTTTTCCTTCCCTTTTCTCAGCAGTGGCGGTGATGGGGCACCGTGGAGGTAGGGCAGGGGCTCTGCTTCTGGAGTCTTCTCTTTCTCCGCAATGCAGGAGTCCCGGTATTCTTTTAGGAGCTGTCACTTCGAAGCTTCGAGTCACTGGTGCGCCTGGTTTACCCGTTCTGCTAGTAAGCGTCTGATCCGGGAATTAATATAAAAAGGAAATAAGAAAGGGCTCAGCTCTACTTTGCCACTGTGTTCGCAAAACCCACAGACTCTCGCGGGCCTTTGCTTCTGCTTTGTAAAGAACGCTGAAGGCGGCGGTGCCAAGTCCTTTCGGATGGCTAATAGCCCTCCCAAGGGCAGAGGCGCGTGGTCATGTGCGCACGTGCACGTGGCCAAACATTTGCCCGCAGCAGCCTGATCTGCTGCGATCCTCACGGCCTTTCCCCGAGTCACCGCGGCCAGGCATCGCGGCGTCCCCTCCGCCGTGTCCAACGCATGCGGTGGGTGGGCATCACCCTAGTAATTCCCCCGCCTAATGAAGATATTCCTTGCATTTCCCCTTCTCTTTATTCTGGTCCCTTTTACATGATTTTTTTCTTATTTACTTGCTCTCACCTGCAAACATTATTAGGTCTTTAAGGATGTTCTTGACTGCAGGCAACCCCACTGAAAATAAACGTACAGCCTGCCCGTGTTCCCTCGTCGAGGCTGGTCTGATCAGTCTTGTTTCCTTAGTGGGTTGCTTGGGGTTAGAAAATCTGTCCCTGGGGATGCTTTGGGTTAGAAAAGTCTGCCACCGGTAAGTATTAGACAATAGGAACTTTTATTTCTGATGGACATGTCAGAGACTGGGTATCTCCAACAGGACCGGGATGGGACCAGGGGAGTCCTGGCAGACGCCTGGGCTTGCCTCTGCCCACCGGAAACAGGGTTTTTTTGGTGCAGAGGCTGGTGGCAGAGAGGTTGTGATCGCTGTGCTGCAGAGAGGGCTCAAGTCCCCAGAGTCCAGCAGGGTAGCTGTGTCATGCTCAAGTCTGTGGAGCGGCAGGCACAGCACCACACTCTCCCCGCATCATGACACACCTTTCCTTCTCTCTGCAGAGCCCTTTGGGTACAATAAGAGTAGGCGACCTGGGGCGCGGGGGTGGTGCAATGTGTCCATGGCAGGGTGGCTAAGACACAGACCGGAATCAGGCTCTTCCGAGAAGAAAACAGAGTACACAAAAATAGAACAGCTGAGTGCACGCGCCACGTCTGGGAGCCCTGAGAGTGCTTTTTCAAACCACCCCAGTGTCACAGATGTCCTTACGCTGTGACGATGTAAAGACAGGACAGATGGCCCCATTGAGACTCAGCTAAGACTGTGAGCAGGAGGGAGCCGAAGGTGAAAGGGGTGTGCAGCCCGCTGGTGGCGGAGCCTCTCGGGACTAGCAACACCCAGGAGGTGCTGAGAAGGAGGGGGGTCCTTCTGGCAAGTCACCCAGCAGCTCTGTGACCCAGCCTGGAAGGAAAGCTGAGTGCTGGTTTCCAGGACACAGAAATGGAAGCAAAGACATAGGAGGCACCTTAGAGCTGCTGGCTCAGGAAATGTGCTCTCGTATACTCTGGAGATGGAATTTTTGGGGCACAGATATTTGAAATTCTTCACTTGCCAGGAATTTTAAATTTTTTTCTTATTTCTAGCTAGACTGTTTTAGCTAACATAATTTCTTATACTGGATAAGATGCACAGCAGCACAATGGGCCCTTCCATTTAATCTCATATACTTTAGTGGGGGGAAAGGGAGCACAAATAGATGGTGTGTGTTACCCCTGGAACTCAATCCGATGGTGGTGGTGGCTGTGTGTGTGCGCCCATGAGGGAGAGGGAGGGAGGGAGGGAGAGAGGGACAGAGACTGAGAGACACTGAGAGAAGAGTGTAGAGTAGCTGTTGGAAAAGGGAGACGGACTGGTATAGCCTTTCTAAACTCATTGATAAAATTGTTTGGAATTTTGGTTGAAGGATAGACTAGGTGATGGTGCGAAAACCCCTCTACTTTTATAAAACAATATTGCTGTGATCTGTCTATGGCTTGTTACGTTGGATTTTTTTTTTTTTTAGTGTAGGAGAAAGATATTTGGAGAATAATCATAATTTTCCCTTATGTTTTCGATTTAATTTTTAGCCATATAAAATAATCGATGTCAGAAAAAAAAAAGATAGACCTTCCCGCTCAGATAAGTCGCTTCCCTCTTTGGGCTTCGATTTTCTCATGTGTTAGCAGTTGGATCAAATGATCAGAAAGATCTCCTCCAGCTCAGTATTCTATGGCTGTGTACTTTATACATATATTCATAGACTCGGGGAGGTTTTGAGAAATACAAAATATAAGGAAGCACATTTTTGTGTCTGAGCTTATGAATTTCCTGGTTCTTAAGAAGGGATGGGAGGAAATAAAATTTGCACATATACTTGTAATTTGTACTTATTTATATACTATCTACATATCTAAATAACCTGTTCTGGGTTAGCAAAGTACCTTATTTAGAAGGAGGAAAGAAGATTCTAGAAGAATATCTAGAAGAATATCTAGGGTAGAAATTGTGAAATTGAGTGCTTCTGTTACCAAAAACAATACACATTCTTTGAATATTTATTTAAAGTATTAGGCTTCCAGTCTTACCTGTTACTTCAGCTGGCAGAAAAGCAGGTCACTTTACAAATATAATTTACAAATTTATAAGCATGATTTGTAAATTATATTTGTGTGTCTCAGGGCTATTGAAGCTGGGCTATTTCAAGATTTGTATCACCTTAATCATAGCAATTTATAGATGTGAGTGCTTTTAGTGATAATTCTTTAGCAAATTTCAGTTAAAGGTTTATATTTTCATCACTTTTACTGCTGGGAAAAACAGAAGTAGAGGAACTTGGAAAGTGAGCTGACCAGTTCTGTGTCTATTGGAATCCAGTTTCTTAATGAAGTTTCAGGCTATAATTTGGACTTTTGTTTGCATCATTTATGGAGAAAAAAGCAGCTTTTTTCCCCCTTTGGCCTGAAAATTTTCTCTCAGATTAGCTCAATTTAAATGTATCCCCATGTAATCTAACAAGTTTTTTAAAAGCTCTTTTTTTTTTTTTTAATGCCAGACGTGCAGATGAATGATTTTCAATGCAATGGAATTTACATTTCATAAGCAATTCTATGAGAATGACAAAGAAATATCTAAAGTATTGAACTGATTTGTCATTAACTATTTGGAGGCCCTTAAAGGGGGGACTAATAATAATGTATAGAATCATTGGATTTTTGAGAGGACATTAGACATAGTCTACTTACAGATGAGAAAACAGAATCCTAGAGAGGGTAAGAGCTTGGGAGGAGGTAATGCTACCCCTGATTTAGAAGGAGGAGTAGAAAGTCTTTAAATAGACAAGTGGATGGGAAGGGGGTAGAAGGCTTTCTGGGTAGAACAGCGGGTTGTTCAAAATGGTTGAAATTGAATGTTCCTAGGGCAAAATGGTGGAAGGTAAAGCTTGGCAGGGTCTGGTGATTCATACTAGGGAACACACTTCCTTCCATTCAATGCAAAAGAAAATACAGGAAAAATTACCCAAATTGCTGCTTCTCCAAATCTCACTTCTCTTCTGTGGTTTACATCTTTCTCTAACTAGAAAGTGAATCTGATCTCATGCAACACTAGGGGGCGCCCCAGTAAAACGAACCATTCTCAGACGGCTTAACAGAGCCCACTCTCTTTCCCCAAGGAGTCAAGGTAAGAAAACCTTTCTCGGGGAGCCTAGAGCTCACCAGATGTAAGAGGTGATATCAAGGTGGCCTCATATTGATCACTATATCAAGGTGGCCTCATATTGATCACTATATCAAGGTGGCCTCATATTGATCACTATATCAAGGTGGCCTCATATTGATCACTATTTACACAGTGATGATATTTTGTAACTGAAAAATTTTGATATACTACTGACCCTAGTACTCAAAACAGGACAGAAAAATTTATACTGGGATCATGCAGGAAATATCACATATGTCCGCATATATGGAAACACACACACACACACACACACACACACACACACACACACACACAGAAAGATTGGGGATTGAGCAGCAAGGCTTTTGTATAGACTTAGGGATATAATCTCCTGATTCCATTTCTCTGACTTCAGCCCTTACCTACAGGCACAGAGCAGACCCAGCCCGGCCTCGGGGCTGACCACTTGCCCTTCCAACCCTATTTCTTTTCACTGCAGTCACTTCTGTGGCCCTCACTCTCAGAGAACCTGTACTCTCCACCCATTCAGGGATTCTGCATCCAGGGAAAATGAACATTAGCCGCCCGGCCGGGCGTGGCTCAGCGGGTGAACATCGACCTAGGATCCAGGCGATCGGGGTTCGATTCCTGGTCAGGGCACATACCTGGGTTGTGGGCTCGATCCCCAGTCGGGGGCGTGGAGGCAGCCGATCAATGACTCTCTCATCATTGATGTTTCTGTCTCCCTTTTTCTCTCTCTGAAATCAATAAAGTTTTTTTTGTGTTTTTTTTTAAAGAAAATGAACATTAACCTTCTGGAGTCATGTAGGTGAGAGGAGCCCTGTACAGTATTGTTACGAGTGAAAAGCACTGAGTTACAAAAGGTTGCTTCACACCGATGGCTGGAGGTGAAACGCATAGTGGATGCGTTAGGATGAAATCGAATTCCCCAACAGCCTATGGCTTGTGTACTTTGTTTGTAGCCACTCATAATTTCGATATTCAGATCTTTTTAAATGAAGGCATCGCAACACTTCCTTATACGAAAATACGATACATCTCAAAGTTTTGAGGGAGACACTGTGGTGTCGGGGAGAGCACGTTGGACCAGAAACTAGAAGGCTCTGGTTCAGCCCAGCCTTTAGCGTTGTGACTTTGCGTAAATTCCCCGAAATTCCCTGAGCGCCAGTTTCGTCAGCTGAATCATTTTCAGTTTGGTAGTTGTGAAGAGCAAACGTGGTCCGGAGCCTTGGAAATGCTGAGACGATGGTTATTATTCACGGACATGCTTCCCTCCGCATACCACCACTAAAATGTTTTCATTGTGCGTACACACACACACACACACACACACACACGCCGCAGCTCAAATCTCAGAAAGCATATCATGGTTAGGGTTATCCTTAACTTCTTGGATTTTGACTTCCTTTAGGGTTAAAAAACCCCAACCCTTTGGAATAATTCTAGCATTTTGGAATATAGATTTCTAATTAAGAGTTTATGGCTGCATCAGGTACAAAGAAAGAACAGAGGGAGAATTTATTAGGCCCTAAAGTGTTACTAGGCTCAGTGTCTGGAAGTAGACACACTTAGATGGCCCTGGCCGCTTCCATCTCCCCCAACTTTGATTTGTTTCATCCAATTCTCCAGCGACTGGGCTCCCAAATAGGGAAGAAAATTGTATTTAGAAGAAGGATGTGGTCTGGTCACAATACTAGAAACACTGAGAATATGACTGGTATATAGTAGTCCCCCCCATCCCCCTACTTTATGTTCAGTTTCACTTTCTGGGTTTTCAATTACCCATATTCAACCATGGTCCAAAAATGTTCAATGAAAAGTGCCGGAAAGAAACAATTCACTCGTTTTAAATCACACAACTTGCTGAGCGGTGTGATGAAATCTCGGCTCTCCGGCTGGAATGTAAATCATCCCTTTATAGGCCGTCTCCACAGCTGTAGACACTCTTGGCCCATTAGTCACCCAGTTGCCGCCTTCGTTTTTGGATTTACTGTTGAGATACCGCACTGCTTGTGTTCAAGCCAACCTTATTTTACTTAATAATGGCTCCAAAGTGCAAGAGTAGTGATGCTGGCAATTTGGATATGCCAAGGAGAAGCCAGAAAGTGCTTTATGAATGCATAGGATAAACATAGTATATATATATATGGGGTTCGGTACTATCCATAGTTTCAGGCATAACCTAGGGGTCTTGGAACATATCCCATTGAATAAGGGGGGACGACTGTAATTACTTTTCTTTCCAGCAGAACTTTTATTCTGAAATGCACCTTAGGTGGATTATTAATTTGTATAAAGTTTTCTAGCTTTGGTAACATGTAACTGCTCCAAGAACACATCTGGCCCGCCCGGGTGTGGCTCAGAGGTTGAGCGTCGACCTAGGATCCAGGAGATTGCGGTTCGATTCCCGGTCAGGGCACATGCCTGGGTTGCGGGCTTGATTCCCGGTCGGGGGCGTGCAGGAGGCCACCGATCAATGACTCATCATTGATGTTTCTATCTCTCTCTCTCCCTTTCCTTTCCTTTCTCTGAAATCAATAAAGATATATTGAAAAAAACAAAAACAAACAAAAAAACCCCACATCTGGCTGATGGAAAATAGACCCACACTTTAATTTTTCTAATACTAATTTAATAGGAGCTTGTGGATGGATAGAAAACTTCATTCCCAAAGTGTTGCATTATATATGTGGGGAACGGAGGGGCCCAGTGAGTTGAAAGGATGGACCCTCAGGGCTGGGCTTCTCTGTAGGTAGCTGGGGCACGAGCTAGAGAACCAGAGAAATTGTCCAACATTATAAAAAATAATAAACTAGCATCCAAATAATCATTAAAGGAAAATATTAAAACCTTTTGGGGTTATAAAATAAGTTGTAAAACCCCTACTTTATAGTTCAGCAACATAAAGTATATTTTGAATTACTTGTGTGTTGATTGCTTAAAGTTTTTAGCTTCCAAGGCTCCTAAAGGCCTTAATCTGACCCTGTACATGGTATGAGGAAGACTAGGAGAGGAAAGCCTTTTTTGGGGGGTGGGGAATAATTGAGGGTATCGCTCCTGGTGTCTCTTGCAATAACAGTCTCTCGTTTTTGCAGATCTTTTCCCCACATCTGTCCTCACTCCTTCACCATGACCTTGGAACAAGATAGATACTTGGGTGCAGTTTTACAGTAAGGAAATGTGAGGCATTACAGTCATGTCTGGGTTTATATGGAAAGGTCAGGCAAGTTAGACACTGTGGCTATGTCTGCGTTCTACTCCTGTCTCCTTTCATTCCCCTGGGCCATGACTTTGTGACTCTGAGCTTTAAGAATTTGGGCTGGCTATTCTAGAATTTGCTTTCTTTTCTGACAGTCGTTGTATTTGAAGAAAACTTGAGGAAAAGATTTATGACCTGGTACAGAGGGAAGAAAGATTCTTTTTTAAAAAGGGATTCGAATCTACTTATACAAATGTAGATAACATGATCCATGATGATTTAACAATCACATAAAACCTTAGGGGTTCTTGTTATGAAACAGAGCATAGTATGTGCGATATGTTTACAGAAGAGAAAGGGAACCTAGCTGATCATTTCTCTCTGAGCTTAGTCTATATAATTTCCCCAGACCTTTCCAGCTCTATCAGACTTTGATTCAAAGATATACTTTCATGTGCTAGCGTGATTTGCACACTCTATACAAATACCTAGTCGACCATGTATTTAGTTTCCAAGAGCTGCCACAATAAATTATCAAAACCAGGCACCTTAAAGCAACAGAGATTTAGTTTCTCACAGTTCTGGAGGATAGAAATTAAAAGTCAAAGTGCTGGCAGGGCCATGCTCCCTCTAAAGGCTCTAGGGAAGAATCCTCCCTTGCCTCTTTCTGGCTTCTTTCGCAGCAATCCTTGGCTTGTGGCCACATCACCCTAAGAACTGCCCCCATCTTCACACGACCATCTCCCCTGTGTAATTCTGTATCTTTTCCTCTTCTTTTAAGGATAGAAGTCATGCTGAATTTAGGGCCAACCCTAATCTAGTAGACCTCATGTTAACTAACTACCTCTGCAAATACCCTATTTCCAAATAAAGTCATATACTGAGGGTTCAGGTGGATGTGAGCTTTGGGGGAGACATTATTCAACTCACTACAAGCCATTGATTCATTTACTTATTCGATAGTATTTGTAGAGTGTCAATTACCTGTCAGACAAAGAGAAAACAGTGGTGAACAAGACATGGCCTTCCCTGCCTTCCCAGAGTTTCCAACCCCTGTGTTTAAAGCAGACACTTAAAGAAGCAGTAACATAGTGTGTGATCGATCCTGGATAACCAAGTGGAGCATAATCCTTGAGTAAGAAGTTTCACGGAAAGCTATCTACAAGCTTCAATGCCGAGTCTCCTGATTGAGGTTATAAAGTGAGCCAACTTTTCTTTTGCATGAGGCACTTGGTTTCTTCTCTGTGAATTATCAGGAAGGCCTTAGTTATGAATGCTATTGTCATTATTGTCACAACCACCATCATCATTCCACTGCAACGATTTTGACCAGTCACCAGTCTAAGTCCCCATGAGAGCACAGGTTGAGGATTATTTAGAGCTTTATTGCACAAACAACACTAGAGACACTCTTGATTGTTTGTTAACCATCAGAGGGAGCCAGGGGAGGAGGAGGGGTATCTGCTGCTTCTGTTAGAGCACAGGGGCTTGTTGTGTTGAAAAGTCTTCTGTTCACCCAATCCCTTGGGATTTCTCTTCTGAATGTTGTGATTTGCCTAATCTCTGACATAGAAGGGTCCTTAGATGCTGCTTATTCCACCATCTTAACTGAGGTTGGACATCAAGACGAAGTAATTAGAAATTGAGGAAGGGAAAGGACTTGTTCTGGCCTAAGACCAGACCCTAGGGTCCATATTCTCAGCCCAATGTCTTGTCTAGGCTTCTAGTTGCCTTCCAAAGGCATTAACTTCTCCTTTGTATATAGCAAATGAACTGGAGAATGAATAACTTCAGACAGAAAGAATCTGATTGTAATAATTCTGCTACTCCCTTTGTACTCAAGTATGCGTGGAACAATTTAAAACACTTGAGTAACATCTGGTGTTGGTTGGAGTCAGTGTTGGATATTATGTGATTACGAAGTCATTGGCTAAGTTCTGGGCATTGTCTAAGGGGCTAAGTTCCCCTTTAGCTAAGCAAACATTGACTTACTGAATTCCGTTATGCTTGAGGCAGGGTAAGATTTATGATAATGCAGTGAGTACATTGTCAACTGACCCCTCCAGCTGCTTAGAATCTAAGCTGCTACAAGAACATTATGGTGCAGACTCACACAATCACGGAGGTGAGGAAGTGAGTTCTTAGAAATGTTTTGGCAGATGCCTCTGTCGGTGTACTTTGAGGACTTCCCCAGTTCATGTGGAAAGGGAAATCCAAATATGAGAAAAATCTTCCCCTTGAGGATAGAAAAAGTTAGTTGCATTTGGTCAATCACATCATTTTGAAGATGTGTTCATGTCACATGGATGCTTTTGGTTCATTTGGTTGTTTACCTCAAGACTGAGATCCCTCTTAGGGATGTTAATTGCTAAGTATCTGGGACAATGAAACCATAGTTTTTGTTCTCTGAGATTGAGAGGACAGGGTCAGTAAATAGGGGCCTCTCTGTGGGATAGCCATTACTAAGTAATTTTGACAAGAAGAGTGGAAGTGTTTAGAGAGAGCGGGCTAGGTTAGGATATCACATGGATGGTGCAGTAGAGAAGAGAATGAGGGCTGAGAGACAGCTTATAGCAAAAAGGTGCTGACAGCCGTGGTGAAGGGTGAGGGAAGGAGAAAGAGAAGGTTTGGGATGACAGTTAAATCGGCTATTCTTTGTGTTCATTAGATCCCCAAAGACTCTTTATTCAACAAAATTTTCATCTCTACGAAATGTAAATTTTGGGATAAGATTTGTCTGAATATGGAAGGTTTCTTGGGCAAAGAACCAGTTTTTGCCCATTCTCAGTCCTATGTCTGAGTGGAGTTCTGAACTTCCCTGATCAGAAGCGAACGCCTTGCCTCTGGTAAGGAGGCTGTTTCCACTGAGCACACACTGAATGCCCCAGGATGAGAGTTTAGCTTCCCAGCCTACTGTAGTGACTAAGTACAGAAAATTCCATCTTCCTCTGCAGAGGCTCCTTGAGGCACACCCTGAGAGTTTGTGAGGGTGTGCTTTCATGGTCTCTTAGGTCTCCTCTGATTGACGTGAAGCCCAAGGCAGGGGGAGGAGAGGTTCACATCCCAGTGGAGGTGGCATGGTGAACTGGGGAGTCCCCATCACAGATCTGTCTCCCCACCATGCTCCACTGACTCCCACCCTACCTGAGTCCCACCTAAGATCTTGACATTGTGGCTGGGTATCAAGTGAGGAAGGGCAAGGCCCCCAGAGGGAATGTAGAGCCCATGTCCTGGTTTCATACTTGTTGCGTCTCATCCCCTCCTGCCATAGATTCCCTTCTCCAGGACAAATGTCAAGTGAGTATAAGGTTGGCAGCCTCATGCCACATACCAGTAAGTCAGAATTAGAAACTCTCTCCAAAGGCGAGCTCTTGGGAGCATGGTAAAGGCTGCTGGATAAATGCTGGACATCAGACATTTTCCAGTTTTGTTTCCAGACAGCTCAGTGCTCAAGGTACTGAGAGAGGCCAGAAAAGGACCTACTTCTGGCTCTTCTTTGCAGCACCTGCTTGCTGCCAACTTTGTACTTGCCCATGGGCTGCTGCCCCATGTCAGGTCAATTGCACCTCACCAGAGCCTGGCCAAAGGTTTTGCCAAACTGTACTACACAGAAAACCTTATAGGGTTGGCTGAGGAGATCTCTTCTGGAAAACCTCTGGGGTATTTTAAGATATATCTGAATATTTTGACAACTATCTAAAACCTAATATTTTAATCTTGTTCAGTACTGATGATGAAAATAATTCAAATTAATCTTGGACCCTCAGAAAAATACTTTCATAAGGGTAAATATCAGAAGATATATATATTTTTTACCCATACACAAACATAGCCTTTTTTTTTAATATCAAGAAAAGCAAAACCCTCAGGTCTTCTCCAGATACTAAGAAAATGGAAAATATCAAAGGTCCAGAGGAGTTCTGTACAAGAACAAGCTAGACAATAAAGCTTCTTCAATCTGGAAAAGTGTGAAGACCCCACACCACCCCCAAACTCCTGTCAGTCGACTGTCTCAGAAGCATGAGTGCACGAGAAGTCATCTTCTAGTTGAACCTTGTATTTAATAGATGAAGACATTGAGGCCAGAGAAGGAAAGGGATCCAACTCCACCCCTCCATTCCAGGGTAATTTTCATTATACCACACAAGTAGTTTTTCCCCTCCATTCAAATTTGGAGTGAGGAGGCACCCCTAGGAAGGTTTTTATTAATATCCCATTCCTGCGTGCACTTCAGGGCTAAGCTGGGAGGAAAGAAGAAGTTGGCACACACAGCAGATCGGCAGGGCGGTAGTCTCACCATGACCTCAGCATGAAAGCGCAGAGGGAGGGCTCCGAGTTCAGGCTTCCCTCCTGGGTTTGAGGGATGTCATAAGTGAAGCCAAGAAAACAGGAATGACAGAGAACCCACAGACGGAGGCATATTCTTGTCGCATAGAGCAAAGGAAACAAGTATTTTCAAAAGCTTAGCATCATGCACCAGGCAAAGTGCTGGGTGCCTTCACGTATGTTATCTTCTTCCAACTCCACAGTCAGTTCCCGGGAATATTCCGATAGCAGCACGCCTTACTTTCCCAGGCATGAGCGCTCAGAAATGGTATATGATGTTTCCAAATTCACGAAATTAGAGAAGTCACAATTTGAACCGAATCTGACCCTCAAGGCTGCGCTCCCTGTCTCGTCTTACCAGGTTCTAGTCAAGGGAAAAGAGATTAGAGAAAATGGTTGGTTAGAGTGTAAGGCGCAGAGAGGACAGGTGTGTGGCAATGACGTTTGACCAGGAGGTTGGAGCCGGGCCATGGAGGGCCTACCTTGAATGGGGCGCTGTGGGGCTGCTCCTGGGCAGGGGGTGGTCGGAGTGCATTAGTCAGGTGTGGAGGGTGAGGGGAAAAGTTACGGCAGGGCAAGGACAAGAGGAAGGACCATTTATTTTATTTCACAACATTGTCTAGACTTAATGGCACTGATGGCAGTTAGAGATTTCTAAGAATATGCCTGTTCTTACACTGAGCCACCTTCGGGAGGGGGAACAGAAAGCCTCAGTCCAGGGTTTCAGTAGCTCTACCCAAGAGAGGAAGTGACTTGAACTTTCCTTGCTGCCTCTCAGCCTCTTGGTCGCAGAGGATGTCCCCTGGGTCACTACCACCCTTACATCATCAGGTCACTTCAAAACGGTGGCAGATTTCTTTGAATTGCAGAAACCATGTGAAGATTCTGCAAAGTCAGTCAAATAATCCAATCACGAGGGCCTTGGGATCAGAGGGCTTGACGTAAGCCTGGGGGTGAGGCGGTTAGGGTGCAACTTCAGAAACCTGGTTCGTGGACTGTTAGTGCTGAAAAGGTTGTCTTGATCTTCTAGTAATTTTTAAAGATGAGAGAACTGATGTCTAGAGAAGCTGTGAAACTTGCCCAAGACAACACCATCCCTGCCTGGCTGGCATTGGGACCCGGGTTACGGCCGGCTGAGCCCTGTGCTATCTGAACCGAATGAGGAGGCCTTTCCGGCTAGGACTGACTTGCTTGGACAGCAGTGGGGCATTGATTTACCCCAGGGATTACGATGAGAGGGTAATATGCTTTCTAAGAGGCCTTCTTCCGGAACATTGCACAAAGGACACCAATTCAGCCCCAACAGACAGCTCAGAAAGAGGAAGGAGCCAAAGACTTCTCAAGTCGACCTGAGTCAACACCTCTCTGCGTGTGCTCAGCACTGACTGGCTGGGCTTGGAAAGTCTCCCTTCTGCCTCCGAGGCCTGTCGGTTTCTGCTTGGTAAGGCTTGCGCTTTTCATTTCTGCGGGAGGTAGGGGATTCCTCATCCGTGTGGGCAGTCGCCAGAGGAATCCTGACTGCAGCTACTCATGCGCCAGGCAGTGGGAGGCAGGGATTCCACACCCCAGGGATGAAAACAAATTCCCTCCCGCACCTCCCGTCAGGACATCTCGCCAAAAGCATCATGGGGAGAGAGCTGTTATTCTTGGCAGGCGCAAGAGGCAGTGGTTTTTTTCTTTTTCCGATTTCCGTTTTTAGTAGGTCATATAAGCAGATGGTACAAAATCTTAGAAAAATATAAAAAAGTCGACCATGAAAAGTGAGGGGCCCTTTCATTCTTGACTTGAGGCTTCAGTTCCTTTCTCCAGAGGCAATACTTGCAACCAGTGTTTTGTGTATCCTTTCAGAGAGATTCAATGCCTGTGCAAGCATTATTTTTTAATTTAATTAATTAATTAAATTAATTTATTTAAATATGTCTTTATTGATTTCAGGGAGGAAGGAAGAGGGAGAGAGAGAAACATCAATGATGAGAGTCATTCATTGGCTGCCTCCTGCACGCCCCCCACTGGGGATCGAGCCCGCAACCCGGGCATGTGTCCTGACTGGTAATTGAACTGCCATCTCCTGAATCATAGGCCGATGTTCAACCGCTGAGCCACGCCGGCCGGGCAAGCATCATTTTTGTTTTTTAATACATAGCAATATACTTTATACGTGGTTCTGCCTTTTGCTTCCCCCCCCCCCCCCCCCCGCATCGTATGCTTTAGGCTTTGCTTCTTACTGAACTTCTTTGCTCTCTTCAAGGTCAAATTACTGCAGACATTTTCCCCTCCGGGCTTCCTCTCTTCTTTCTTGCTGTTGACTACTCTCTGGGTTCAAGTTAGATTTTCAAGATGTTAAGGAGAAGGGAGAAAAAAACAATGTTAAAAGTATGCTACACTCACATCCACTGAACTCTGAAAGATTAGACCAGTTTTTATTGCCTGTCTGCCCTGAAAATAAAACACTGTTACTGTTGGGTTATAGCCAGGAGCCTTCCAGAATTCACCCCCCCTATCCCCCCCGTATTCTGGGAGTCTGTGGCCGTGGCGGATGGATGGTCACAGCCTGCTTGGCGAGGGGATGGATGGTCACAGCCTGCTTGGCAAGGGGATGAATGGATGGATCTTTGCGGCTGAAATGGGCTCCTTGACAAGATGACTATTAGATGCTCTGATATCCGAACTGGGAAATTGGGACTCAGTGAGCCAAAACAATACACCAAGGAGAGTTTGGCAGGGCTGAGCACAGATCTTAGGTGCTTCCAAGAAAGAGCAGAACACTCTTGACTTATCTTAAGAGGTGTTATAGCAAAGCCAGGGGCAGGGGAGCAGTCTGGGTCTAATCTCCACGGGGAAAAAAACGAGTCTTTGGCAAGCTGCTCCCCCTCGAGGCTCCTGCATATCTGTTTCACGGAATATGGCTTGTCTATTCCATCTGTTCACTATTTTATTTTCCTAAAAACATGTCCTTTTTCCTCCTTCAGGTGCCGCCTCAGTACCCTCCAGTTCAGAGCATCAGAGCACAGTTTACCAGTAAGTATTGTTGAAAGTTTGATTTTTTTTTTAAAAAGAATCTTCTCTCCAGCCTCTTAATTTCCCCCAGAACACAAGATCTCACCCTTACGTAGGGAAGTGTTAAATCCTGGAGTTGCTGGACCCTGCATGTTGTTTTTATTGGGGACAAAGGAGACATATGAAGAAGAAAAGGGGAGTCATTAGTTACCAAATCTGTGCTTGTCACTGTATTAAGTCCTTTAGATGCTTCACGAATCCTTCCAGGCATCCTCTGAGTAGGAATTATTCTTATTTTTAAGGTAAGGAAACTAAGGCTTTACCTCCTACAAGCCTATCTGACTGTGAGACACACCATTTGCCGGTATAGGTCGAGATTTTACCTTGAAGAGAGTTGAGGGAGGCTCCAGATGTGAAGTTCCAGGGGATGCTTGACCAGCGGCTTGGATCCATGATTAACACTAGAACACCCACCAGTAGTTTCTTCAAGGCTGTTCACTTGCTTCTCAAGTTCTCCTGAGCCCGAGGGCACTATACCTTGCCCTCCATGAGCGGTCTTCATTTCCAATTCAAAGCACTCCCGCCCTGGGCCTGGTACAAAGTAAGAATCACTGAATTGTGCCCAGCAGTGGGGACCTACTGTTTCCCTACTGCCACGGGGCCTGGGCCAGAGTGGGGAGTCTGAGAGGTGCTTGCTTGGCCATATTGGGGCTGATTGAAAAGAAAAGAAATTTAGGCTCTTTGGCTTACACTTGGAATGGAGCCACACGAGGGTACCAGAGGAGGAGTCTCCTCTTTTCCCTTCTGTGGAAGCGACTCTCCCGAGGGACCTCCCAGGGAGAACTAGCAGCGCAGGGGGAAGGGAGAGGCGGGCCTGGCTCCTCCACCTGCTCCCTCTGAGCAGGGCCCGAGCCGCCGGCCTTCCGTGTGCAGCGGAGTCTCTCAGCTTTAGCAGCGGCTGCCAACAGCCAGCAGTAAATCCTGTTGGAAAGCCCAGGGCTCCGGGCATGTGGAAATTGTGCACTTCACAGGGTGGGGAGGGCAAAGGGAGGAGCTCAAAGCACTGGCTTTGCGTGCGGTGGTGCTCAGGGCCCTGCAAGCGCCGGCCGGCCGCCCCCTGCGCCCGGTGAGCTATTGAACAAGAAAGGAGGCCCTGAGCTTGCCAGGCTCTCCAGGTCTGAAAATCAGGGGAGCCTCCAAGCCCCATTTTCTGCCACAGATGCATTGTGACAACCGCCTGTTGCTTTAATCTCTCGGTTCTTGAACCCCTGCGCCATCGGGGACTGTCCTCGGTACTAGTTCTGGCTCTGCCTCCTCCAGGATGCTCGCTTCCTCTCCTTCTCAACATCTCTCCCTACCGCGGGCTCTACCTATGTTTCTAGACGCATGGGAAGGTCGTTGCCCAAAGCTGTGCTAAGGAATCATTCTTCTTCCTTTATCCCCCCTCCCCTTCCCCTCCTTAGGGTGTGACAACGAGAAAGGCTTCATCCTCACATCCTCAGGCAAGGAGGAAACCATGAAGGTGGAGGACAACTCGATCCCCATCACATGCGACGGGTTTTATCTCATTTCCCTGAAGGGCTTCTTCTCCCAGGAGCTCAGCCTGGGCCTTCATTACCGGAAAAACCGGCAACCGCTCTTCAACCTAAGCAAGGTCACGTTCGTTGACTCCATCACCGTGGCCTTTCTGGGTTTCAAGGACAAAGTCTACTTGAATGTGACCACTCACAATACCTCCTGTGCAGACATCCAGGTGAACGGTGGGGAGTTAATTCTCATTCATCAAAATCCTGATGGGTTCTGTGCCGAATGAGGACCTGACGGCCACACCTAAGCCAGGCACCGAGCACCAAGCACCAATGCCACGCTGGGGGTGGATAGGACAGTGCTTCTTCCTTGGGAGTGGAGGAGTCGTCTCAGCTCAGCCCCCACCTATGGTCACACAGGACGTGCCAGAAGAAGATTCCCCTGCCCCCACTCAGGGATATTTAAGACTTACGTGACATATCATTTAATTTTATTTATCCTCGTGTCTTCTAAATCACCTAGCCCTCACCCCTCAAGCCTTAAGGCAGCTCTACAGAACAAGGAAATAGATGCCTCTCCCTTAATACACATTGTTTCTATTGGTTAGGAAGCTGTCATAATAAACTTGCTTTATTGAAAAAGACACTGGACTAGCATTTGCTGGAAATCTGACCATCTGGCTTTGGCCAAGTGCAGAGGACCAGGGAGAGGGTGGTGCCTCGGCCGAAGGTGGCGTGGACCTACTCCTGGCAGCCGAAGCGGCCTCTCTGGGATGGACCGGCTGCGGTTGGCCTGCTGCCTAAAAGCCTCTCACTGGGAGAAGTTAAATCAACTTGCGCACAGCCATCTGGACTTGGCGAAGAGAAGGATTACTCTGCACTCTGGGCTTTTTTTTTTTTCTTTACCACTTTGGTTTCCCAGACTCCAAATATTCTTAATAGCAGTTGCCCTCTCAAAAAGCCATCCTGGGGACCTGATATTGTGAAAAATCGAATCGGCAGCTGGTTTGTAAGAATTTAAACAGTCTGGGGAGGGAAACACATTCTTTGCCACTGATACGCAAGGGAACATGTATGCACCCACCAGCTTATGCTGATGACACTCAGGCCCATGCCTTGTACACGCACACCACAGTGCTAGTTTCAGAAATGGAGCAATTCCATTATCAGAGGCAACTTTATGGCAAAGACACTGAGGGCCTATTGTATCTTATGAAAAACAATGATCTCTCTAGAAACACCCTCATATCACGTACAATCGCTCATCCATTATTGAGACTAGAAGGACTCATAATCGGCCAACACCAAGGCTTTCAAGGGAATGAGAACCCCTTATGTTTAGTTTAAATGTTCCTCTTGATGTATCAAGCTCATGGCATTGTGGATAAATGTGATTTTTCATAAGTCAAATTTCTAGATAATGTGTACATTCTCGAATTTGGCTAAAATTTGTTTTAATGCCAACATTTGTTTAATTTGACAACATTTCCCTGCCGTTTTAATACAGCGCACAACATAGCATAGACTTTTTCTGGATGATTCTGTGTTGTCACAGTAATCATGCTGGGCTGCAGCCCAGTGACGTCTCCAGAATTTCCAGAAAAATGGAAGGCAGCTGGCCCTGCACTCAGTGGTCTCCATCACATTTAATTTTTTTTTCTGTCTTACATAGTTTTCCATCTCCTCTTAATTGTCTATCTCCAATTATATTCTCACCCTTCTATTTTAATCTGTTGTGGAGACATAAATAGTGCTAAAGAAAAAGAAGCTAAATTAGAAGTATTGTGCATAAGGTAACTCTACTGGTGGCCAAGGCACTCACACAACCATAATCATAACCATAGGGGAACATTTACAGAGGGTCTACTGTGGACCAGGCATTGGGCTAAATGCTTTACACCAATTGTTCTGAACAAGATATTCCATAAATCTGTCTCAACTACTCAGAGGATTTAAATGTGTGTGTGTGTGTGTGTGCACACGCGTGTGTGCGTGTGCTGACTATGGTCTACAAAGTTGATGTTACTCAATGAATGATATCTAATAGGTTTATGACTATAGATAATATTTAAGAAAAACATATGTTTACTTTTTTTAAGTTTGGAATTTCTGACTGTATTTCACCTGGATGTGCACATTCCAGGCCTAAGCACAGGTGTTTTGTGGGGTGTTTGTCTTTGGTGTTGTGGCCTGTCCTCGCAGGTGCCCACTCCCTTTGGGTACACATGGCCTGCTCTTCCCACTCTGGCCTCCTTCAGCCACGCAGGGATATTTCTGCCATGCAGCAGCCTCACTGTCCCACCTTCCACTCATCGAAACGTGCACGTCTCTTTTAAGTCATTCCTTCCAAGGGATGATGAAGTTTTCTCTGGATACAACAGAGTTCTGTGGAAGCAGAACTGAATGGGAAGTCTGGAAACTGGAATTCTAACTTGACTCAGTCACTAGCCAAATGACTTTGGACAAATAATTCCCCAATTCTCAATCCTGCTCTCTACCCTCGTTAAACGATCACCTTAGAATCTATGCTCGTAGTGCTAACTGGAAGTACTTGAGAAGTGTCCCTGTGCCGGTGGCTATGAGTCGGGATATGCAACCTCTTCTACTATGTGGGTATTTTTCTCCTTGGACATGCTAACAGTCTTCCCTCAGTCCTCTTAGTGAGTGCTTTGAGAGCAGTTATCAACTGTTACTTAGTGATTTTCTACTTAGGGAATGACTTAAGGGATCTAAGTCATAATTTGTTTTTAAGCATACTGGGCAGGTCCCCTGTTTTAAGCCTTGATTTTGTATTTAGTGCTTTCCTGACTCTCAGAGAGTATTAATATTGATATTAATAATATAGCTAATAATAATATTGATATTTACATGGAAACAAATAAAAGATTTCAGAATTCACTTCTGGCTAGAGCGTTGGAATTTTTATTTATCTTGCTCTCCCTTTCCGTGTTATGATCAGCCGATTGCCTGAAGAGGGGAGCCTGGGGCAAGTGTTCTGGTTTCTTACCTGCCTCCAATTTCAGCCATCAGAACTTTGTCCAGTGAATGGTTAAGCTGCCAAAAGCCACCTTTGCTTTTGAAAAGAAATTCGCTGGATGCCCTCAGGGCTCCTCTTCGTGGTCCAAGAGACTGATTCCAATAGAATTCCACATTGTGTTGTTCTTTCCCGCTGGACATCTTGCCTCATTTTTAACCTTGGAATGAGCTCTTTGGGTATCAAGTCCCTTCTCCTTACTGGTAATTACATCTGCAGCCTCGAGAAGAGGTCCCGGCTCCTAACGGGCCTATCTGCTCGGTCGGCCACCGTGATCCCTTTACCGCCTGCGACGGTGTCGATCCCCTTCTCCTCTGGAGATGCTTCTTTGACCTCAGCCCTTTCAGGTCCTCCCAGTCCTGCTCTGTTCTCCGCCTTTGCACCCCTCCTCTTTCCCTGCCCACCCCTTTAATCCTGGTGTTCTTCAGGGCTCCACCCTCAGCTCTCTTCTTTCTCCATAGTCTGGCAGCTAACAAGCCACAATCTGACCTCTGCATGTGTTCAATTTGTTTGTTAACTTGAATATTGTTCTTGACATTTAGACACTGACAAATTTCTGGCTTCTTTTGACAAAACAAAACGGGAGATCTAGTGATGCTGGGCCGGGTTTTGGAATGGCAGCAATCGTCTCAAGCAGAACAGCAGCCTCCCTCTTTGTACAGTGTGTGCCTCCCACTTCCCCAGAGTTCCCCCCATTCACACGATGTGCGATGTGCTTAGACCAGCTCACTTCATTCGTTCGCTGCATTTGAGTTGTGATCTCTGCTCTGCACACTTGCCCATTTCATTGACTCTCTTTTTTTATGAGATATAGGAAAATATTTTATTTAATTAGTGGATGTTTGATGATCCCTGGATGTGTTCCATTAGTGTGCCGTGGTTATCAGGTGTATCCATTATCAGGAGCTGGGCTTAACATGTCTATTTAGTGAGTTCCATCCGAGCATTTTCCTGCTTAACTGTTCGTGGCCAAGTTCAGGGATCTATGCCCTAGTAGTTTTCAGGTTTCTTTGCATACACGTTGGTATTTGTCAGAGCAGTGATCGCTGTGGAGAATTCCCCATACGCGTGTGCCTCAGCCCACAGTTCACAGGAGGTGGGGTGTCAGGCCGAGATGCCTTCCAGAACGGAGAGGGCCTCCTGGCATTTCTCTGGCAGCCTCATGCTTACCATCAACCAGAACCCTGGCACTCCTCAGGCTCTTAATGGAAAACATCCCACAGAAAATGCCAGCAAACTGTGCCACTGTGCTGGCAGGAAATTAAAACTGCTCAGAGCAAGTGGAGCCAAGAGACTGGTTGAAATGAAAAGTGACAACGAAGGTGTCATCGCTGACTTACACAGGCATTGAGGATTCCCTAGGGAAAGCAGGGGCTCTCTCTCTCTTGGCTTGTCAGCTGCGGCTGATCCAACAGAGGAGCTGAGACAAGCCAGGCGAGGAGGTGGGCTCGGTGAGTTGAGCTCTGTTGTGTTCGAGTAAATGCTTGGGGTTTGGGTTGTTTTCTTTCCCCAAAGGTGCTGCTCCATTTCCCACTCCCAAGGAGAGAGGTTCCTGGGCCTCCTCTGTGGAATCCCAAAGGTGCTGTGGAGAGCAGCTGGATAACACTGATCTAAATATATTGTAGTTATAAAATAAGTTCTATAAAAGAGATAGTAAAATTTTTTAAATAAACTTTCAGAAAGAAGAATATTAAGTACTTCTGAGGACTTTAGAAACAACTTCATGGAAGAGGTGACCTCCTTGAAGGGTGGATAGAATTTGGAGAAGTATTCTAGGCTTAGGGAAGACGTAAAGAAAATGAAGATTAGAAAGTTAAAGGCCTGTAGAGAAACAATGTCGAGTTTCATTTTAGTGGATGAAGTGTATAGATAGATGTAGTCCATGTAATGTATAAAGCAGACTATTGGGGGAAAATTCAGAAAAATAAGTTGGAGCAAGAGCACAGAAACGAGAAGTTGCTAGCCTCTGTATGGTAAATTAGACTTTGCTCTGTAAGCTGGAAGGAGGCACTGAAGATGTCTGAGCTAGGGATCAACAAATTTGGAACTGTATTCCACTGACTCTTCGGCTCATACACCAATGAGAGCTAAAACCATTCCCCTGCTCAGATGTCTTCCACTCTGATGTCACACTTATCACCATTGTCTGTGTTATTAGCAATAAAATGCCATTTATTGAGTACTTATGACATGCCAGGCATCATATTTGCCATGTATTGTTGAATACTGTCTTCCTAAAAACTCTCTAAAGTGGGTATTATTGTTCTTATTTTGCACACGAGAACCTGGAGACTCTTAAAGGTAAAGTAATTTGCCCAAAGGCATGCAGCTAACAAGTGGTGGAGCTCAGGTTCGAGACCAGGGAGAGTTGACACCAAAGACCATGCTCTTAGCCACGGATACCTTGTCTCTGGGAAGCTCCAGGTGGATGTAACGGGCACCTCTGCACGGGGTGTGCACATAGGCTCTTCCTCAGCTCTGCTCCTGGTTTATGACGTTGGTTAGACGCAGCGTAATCATCCCTAGGCCAGAAGTCCCAGGTCATCCTACTCCCCTCCCTCTCTCTGTCCCACCCCTGCGTCTGTGGACTCTGCCTTCTCCTCATCAACTTTTTTTTAGACTCTTGCAGTAACTTCCCACCAGGCCCACATACCTCAGTGGATCCTGGTTGGATTAAGAAAAATGATACAGGCTAGTTGAATGAATGACTGAAATGGACAAGCAAAATGGAGCAGGGCGCACGGGGGAAAGACCACGGTGCGCGGAGCCAAGTTTTAAATCCCGACTCTGTCATTCATGAGCTGGGTGACCCTGGCAAGTCTTAAGCTCCTTCCTTCCTTCCTTCCTTCCTTCCTTCCTTCCTTCCTTCCTTCCTTCCTTCCTTCCTTCCTTCCTTCCTTCCTTCCTTCCTTCCTTCCTCTTCCTTCCTTCCTTCCTCTTCCTTCCTTCCTCTTCCTTCCTTTCTTCCTTCCTTCCTTCCTTCCTTTCTTTCTTTCTTTCTTTCTTTCTTTCTTTCTTTCTTTCTTTCTTTCTTTCTTTCTTTCTTTCTTTCTCTCTCTCTCTCTCTCTCTCTCTCTCTTCTTTCTTTCTTTCTCTTTCTTTCTCTTTCTTTCTTTCTTTCTTTCTTTCTTTCTTTCTTTCTTTCTTTCTTTCTTTCTTTCTTTCTTTCTTTCTTTCTTTCTTTCTCTTTCTTTCTCTCTCTCTCTCTCTCTCTCTCTTTTAAAGCACTCTAAATCCTAACTCTTACTTTCCTTATCTGTAAAGTAGGGATATCACTATGTACCTTCTGGGTTACTGGGAACATAAGAGTACCTAGTATATCGCCTGGAACTTTGTTGGTCTTAATACCTAATAATTATTGATTTACAAAAGTCATTTACTCCACAAGGCAGAAAGTAAGTCCCAAATGAGTAACAGAATTATGGGGATTTAGGGATGGAGAGAACACTGATGCACAGTGGAAGAGCTTTGCAGGACTTAGACTGGACAAGAGGGCAGGAGAACAGAGCAGGGGAAGAACAGCATGTGCAAAGGCCAAGGGGTAGGAATTCTCATGGTGCTTTCTGCAGACAAAGAGTTACTGCTGCAGTTAGGGCACTCACTCTTTTCCTTCTTTGAGTGCATTCTTTTTTAGATTATTTTTCTTAAGATGGGAATTTGTGTTTGGTCATGGTTGGAGATAAGAATTAATGGGTAGTTTGAGGATAAAATATTGGAAGTGTTGAAGACACAGCTAAGAATTTTGGATCATGTCCTGCAAAGAAAGACACTAAAGGTTTTTGAATAAAGAGAATTTATCATGATTTGGGGGAAGAGCCCAAGTTCAATATCCGTTTTCATTTTTTTTTTTTTTTTAATATGTCTTTATTGATTTCAGAGAGAGGAAAGGAGAGGGAGAGAGAGAGATAGAAACATCAATGATGAGAGAGTCATTGATTGGCTGCAGCCCGCAACCCGGGCATGTGCCCTGACAGGGAATCGAACCGCGATCGCCTGGATCCGAGGTTGACGCTCAACCGCTGAGCCACGCCCGGCCGGGCTCCGTTTTCATTTTGACCCAAATCCTACAAATACCTTACTTTCTGTCAGTTGAACCAAAGCTTAGAATTGCTTTTATTAGAAGAAAATAAGAAAAAGGAATGTCATAAGAGCCAAGTTGTTAATGCTTTTCGGAAAAGATATACAGAGAGCTTCTTTTTAAATTCAGAGTGAATGTTTAATAAAGATAGTACTAGGTGGTTTTAAAAATATTAAATATTTAAAAAAAGTAATATTTAAAAATATCAACCTGAGGTGTTATAGGCACTAAAAAATAATCCCTGAGTTCAATCGCTCTGCACATTTATTAATTTGTTTAGGACTAAAATATATCCTGTTTCTAAAGTTAAGTTTTTGGCAATGCTTTGCAATTGCCTATGTATCTGTCTATCTATCTATCTATCTATCTATCTATCTATCTATCTATCTATCTATCTACCTACCTATCTATCTATCTATATCTATCATCATCTATCTATCTATCATCTATCATCTATTTATCTATCTAACCTATCGTCTATCTATCATCTCTATCTATCTATCATCTACTTGTCTACATATTACTTTCTTTTACCCACAGTAGCCTTCATCACAGAGTATCTGGGGGCCTGAAACCTTCCAGAGTATTATCCTTAGTAATGAGCGATGGTGGCTGTTATAGTCACTCATTCAATGCATGATCCATGGGCTCAGGCCATGGGAGGATAGTTAAAATTTCAATATAAATATTACTTAGGAGAGCTCACACATGGAACCTGTTAATGTTTTACCACCATCATCTCCTTACTCTCCACCCCCCCACCCAACAAAAAGCTGGTCAGATGGTTCATTCCAATCTTGAGAGCATGGGATGTAAGGGCCTTTAGTGTTAACATGCCTGGGGGACAACTAGGGTAGCGTTCAACTCAGAAGCAGGCAGGGAGTTGCCTTAGGAAGACGTTGCTGAGTGTCCAGGGTATTTTACCGTTCTACTCCTGTCCTTGAGGAATCTGGAGCCATTGTGCATGGGGTGTGGTCAAACATGGCCTTGACCAGCATTTTGGTTAATGGAACTGGTTGACTTTATTCAGCTTCCTATGGCCTGTCTGTGGGAGGGAACTGAAGGATGCTAGGAGCTGAAATAGACTTTTAGCATTTGCATTTCCTTGGAGTCATGCCAAGGCTGAGCAAATACTTTTACTTTCATATGCATTCTCTTTATTGCTGATGGATAGAAAAGACCTTTCATTTTCCTCCTGATTTATGTGCTCTTGGACTTCTTTGGTTTTTGAGGTTTGAGGTTAAAAGGAGAATGCTAACAAAATAAAAGTAAGCAACAGGAAGACTCAGTGTTATAGGAAGATAAGCAGGAAGTAATCAGGAAGTAATCTCTGAAAGTCATTTCCATCCAGCTCTCTACTTTTACTTAGGATGCATGATCTTTTAGGATATAACAGTTTATGTCTTCCCCTCATAAGCAATTTCAAGAGGTAACATTCTATAATTCTATGACAGCATCCTAAGACAACTTGAACCTTTCAACTTATAAAAATCTCATGATTATAAATCAAGCAATAGTCTGGAAGTTGACATAAATTTGGCGTCCTCTTACTACATTCTCAGAATTATGCTAACCACTTAGTGATAGTTTTTTTTCCTCATGAGAAATGAAAATGAGCTGTTATTCTTGATCTTCTGGGACTCAGAACCCCAGATACTTGCTACTGTTTTGTCTGTTGTCCATCCTACCCCTGGGACCCATGCATTACCCAGATGCACTTCAAAATCCTAGTCAATCAATAAGAGCACTGATAAATTGTACCACATTATTTTTATATTTTTCATCAATACTATCTCCCCTTAATCATGTTCATACTTTTTTAAACTCTTGAAAATTGATGTAAACACAGTGCTTTTTGGTGAGTTATAATTCTCATTCAATTTACAGTTAAATCTCATTTTGTTACAGGTCAAATACAAAGCTTTTTTTGAAAAAGCCTGCATTTTAAAGTCCAAAATATTTTTGCCTGTGAGTTTTCATTCTTAGAGTATTGAATTCATAAGATAAGAAAATCTGAAACAAAATTGGCAGGCTTCTTATCTAATATTTCTTATATAACCAATGATATTTTATCCATTTATCCACTCTTGCTATGTGGTACTCTGTGCCTACTGTGTTAGGTACTAGAAATATAAAGACAAATATAGATTACAAATAATTCCTTTTCACTAAGTCAGAAGAAAGTGAAAAACATTTAAAATACTCAAGGAAAAGAAAATACGAGTCAAGGATTTTATACCTAGCAAAAGTGACACTCAAGTATAATGGGCATACATAAATTGTTTTCAACTTTTAAGAATTGAGGAAATATTGGTTCTAGGAGCCCTTCCTGAAGAATCTATTAGGAAACAAGATAACTAAAATAAATAAACAACCTAAGAACTTGTGATCATGAAACACCTAGTTTTTATAAAATAAGGCTTCAAATGAAGAGATTATAGTATATAATGGCTACAGCCTCTGACAATGTAGGTATATTATAACTTTAAAATGGGTAGGGGAGAGAGGGAAGGGCATGTTAAAAATACAATTTTAAATTAAAAACAAGTTTTCAATTACAGTTGACATTCAATATTATATTAGTTTCAGGTGTATACATAGTGTGGTTAGATATTTATATAATTTATTCAGTGCCCCCCCCAATAAATCTCGTACACTGTTCTAACTGTATTGATGGAAGTTATATTACTGTTGCTATTCTGAAACTGTTGTGAGTAACATGGAATCAGTGAAACGTACAACCATCATTCAAGGCTTAGCTCAAAGGACACTCCTCCGTAAGGCCTCTTTTAATTCCACTAGGAGGAAGAAATC
This sequence comes from Miniopterus schreibersii, assembly GCF_964146895.1. Taxonomy (NCBI): domain Eukaryota; kingdom Metazoa; phylum Chordata; class Mammalia; order Chiroptera; family Miniopteridae; genus Miniopterus; species Miniopterus schreibersii. The sequence continues at coordinate 16,559,708 of NC_138119.1, read as the reverse complement.
TTTTCCTCCTCTGGCCTCCCATTATACATTATATAATTCTTTCATGACACTCTTTTTCTATTTTTCATTCTAGTGATTCAATGCAAGTTTTTTTCTCAAGCACCATGATGATGAGTTTCTGTACTTGCCATAGCACTGAGCACATCAAGTTAGCCAGGAAATTTTGTGTATGAAAAAATAAATGACTTCTTTAGAAGAAACGTAACAGGTACAGAGATAAAACGTTGATATCGCTAATAAAATTCTCATCCCCGATCCATATTTCTTCCCCCCTCCCCCCAAGTGATGTAACAGCTGAAGGACAGAGTATTTTCATTCATAATGTCTTCTCATTACGTAGCAAAATGTTCCTTTTATAAGTCCAGGTCCTGTCCCCTGGTGAATGTCTTTTTTTTTGGTCCAGATTGGTAGTATGGAAATAGCTCCCCAAGGACACATAATTTTGCGGTTTTCTGAAGGCAGTTATCACCTATGGATATAATTTTTAGACAAGCCTCATAAATCATAATTAGCTACCCACAAAAAAAAAATTACACCACTACTAATTACCTGCCCACATCTTCCTTGTACACAGAACAAGGTACCTTGTACAAGATGTAAGGAAGCTGTAGCAGTCATTCTGAGCCTGTAGCCCACAGGAGACATTTGTGAGAGGAGGTTTCAGCCAGCTGGTCTTAGACCAAAAAAAAGGTGGGCATGACTTCCTTCTCCTTGGCAGACTTCCCTGTGAAATTCATGTCAACTGAAAACATAACTTATATTCCACCCAACAGGCATCTGGCTGGGAAAGGAATAAAATCTGCTTGGGGGGAACTGGAGAAAAATAGTATCCCAAGCTAAGCTGGGTCTAGATCCACATTTCACAAGAAGGTCTGAAGTAATTGTTTTTCCCATAAAAATAAATAAGACAGGAACATCTCTTCAATTACAATAAGTCATGCTCTTCATTAAACTTTTGCCAGAAATTCTTAAGTGGCTAAGTGGCCACACAAGGAGGCCCACAGCTTCCTAATAAGTCTTCCTTTTCAGGGAGAGGAGATGGCCCTCAGGGGCTTCAGGAAAGGGAGTGGAGGACTGCACGCCGGGGAAAAGTCCAAATAAAGGAGACAAGAAACCAAGAAAGGGGCAATTTCAGTGTCTTCCAAGAATGCAGATTTACCCTAGAGGTTTATTAAATTTGAGGGTTTTCAGCACGACCTCAAAGGGAGCAGATACTCCACATTTCTAGTCCAAAGAGATTTTTCAAAAAACTTACTGGAGTTTCTACAAACACAAAGCTTTCTAGTAGCTATGTGGCAGTGATCAAAGAAAGAAATGCAAACTTTGCCATTGACTTGTTTGGTATAATTCACTGCATGTGCTTTAGCTTCAAGGTAACAGTTAGGGTGTCCTTTGAAACCTAGGCAGTCTGGCATACTAGAACCAATGATGTTCTTAAGGTAAGACCCTTGGGTTCCAGCATCAAGTTTGCCACACCTCACACAACAGTGGGTCTTAGAGCCGTAATTTTTCATCTTATTTCTTAGTGTCAAGAAATTCTAAATGTACGGAATGGGTAGATCTGTCAGTATAATCTCTAAAACTTCTGAATCTAACACTCTACTAGAGAAACAGCTGTATCTAAAGGAGAAAGGTACCACTAGCAACAGCACCACTATCACCATCTCGATTCTACAGGCAATAGTGCAGTGTAGTGGCTAGGAACAGACTCTGGAGCCAGATGACCTGCTGGAATCCTGGTTTCACCGTTCACGAGCTGTGTGACCTTGGGCAAGATACTATCCCCTCCATGCCTCAGTTTGTTCATCTGTAAAATGGAGATGAGTATAGTGTTTACTTCCCAGAATCATCAAGGGGATTAAGTTAGTTCATGTATATAAAACATTTAGAGGAATGCCTGGCACATAAGCAGCACTAATTACGCATTAGGTATTATTGTTATGGGTAAGTCATGGCCCTGGGGAAAATATGAGGCCACTGAAGTCTCCTACTGAGGCCCACTGAGGCTTTAATGGCCTCATATTGCTGCCATTTTTCTTTATCTATGTGTGTGTAAAGAGCATGTCGTAGGCACCCGAAGAGCGTGGGTATTTTGACTCTATGTGAGTGATGGCTTTTAAATATGAGGAAGTGTTACTTACATTATGATTCTTAAGTTGAACAGTGGTTAATGAGTGTTAGTTTTATTAACATGCTCCATAATGTACATATACATATATATTATTTTGCAGGCATTGAATATTTCATCAAAACAATAGGATTTGTGAAGCCTTATTTATGAATATAAAATTATATAAACATATAATACAAATGAATTTTTAACATTTAAAAATATCATAGGACCAGCACTCTGATTACCCCAGGTGTAGAGTGACATCCAAAGAGCTGAGTTAAATGCAATGTTGGCTTTCTTTGTCCAGAAGAATGGGGCCACATGGGGATGAGCCATATCAGATACAATGTAAGTGGGTAAGACTTGTTTTTGATGCCAACAGGATCCTTGTCTCTTCTCCTTTACATTCCTGGTCTCACCTTTTATTTTTATCAGATCACACAGTTGGCCACCACCACCTCTTGCCTGGTTGCCTTCAACATGCTCCCAACAGGTCCCCTTGCCACCAATTACGTTTCCTCCAACCCTGTCTCTACAGTGCACCCAAGAGGTGCTTTGGAAAATACCAACTTGACATGCCACTTCTTGACTTGAAACTCTCGGATGCGTCTCCACTGTCCTGAGGATAGAGTTAACAGGGCGGGCATAGCAAAAACAACTAATTGTCTTTAACATCTTTCCCTCCTTCTTTTCTTACTAATAGGACCCTGATTTTGTGAGGGAGAGCAATTGTGCTCAGGTAAGAAACTGTATTTCCCAGCACCCCTTATAGCTAGGAATAGTCGTATGACTAAGTTCTGCCCAATGAAACACAAGCCGAAGTTTCAAGTGTGGCATCCAGAAAGGCTGGGGCGTGTGTGGGAGGCAACCGATGGATGTCTCTCACATTGATATTTCTCTCTCCCTCCCCCTCCCTTCCACTCTCTCTAAAAATCAATGGAAAAAATATCCCCAAGTGAGGATTCACAAACAAACAAAAAAGGTCGGAGTGTAGCGCCTGTGAAAGACATGGGTGGCCCTTTGGTTCTCCTGGTATCACGCCTCCTGCTTCATGGAAGCAGAAGGTGGCACATGTCCACTTTTGTGTCTGATCTTTGTTCATCCACACTCCTCCTTCCCCTCCCTTCCCACACACCATGGCTTAGAGGAAAAAACAAACGAGGATGAGTTGTTTCTTCAGAGGAAACACCACCTCTAATTTAAACCACACGCAAGCCAGAGGAGTCAGATTGATTCTCTGGAGGGTGAGTAATGGGTTTGGAGAGTGTGTCTCCAAGTGACAGATGCACTGACACCATCGGCTCTTTGCGTAAGTTTGACCTTGTTTTCCCAGTCTTTATTGTTACTCACATGCTCGTGTCCTTTGTTCCCATTCTGGTGAGATAATCTGTGGAAAAGTTAGTTCATCTTTTGGTCTGCGTCTGTGGAGAGCCTGAAACCTAGCTGGGTATATTTGTTGGCCATGAGTGAGTTCTACTGCTTATGGTTTACTTGTGAGTCTAAGGTAACGAACCTAAAATTGCTACTTAAAACAGAGGACCTGCCTGGGATTGTCCATAATTCTTGTGACATGGCCAAGGAATGAAATGTCCACCCTCAAAGACTGAACAAATAAGGTAGTTGGGTTGCAAGGGGTTGAAAAGCCAGTTCTTTTCAGGCCTGCCTTTATGTTCTGTCACTGAAACAAGGAGTCCTTTCTAAACTCTCTCTTTGGAAGGTGTTCGGATGGAATTCTGAAATTGTAACAGGAGGTTTGGGACTGAGGACCCGCGAAGCTGCATTTCTGAAATTTATATATCAACTTTTGTTTGTGTTTGTTTAAAAATCACTCCAGATGATGCATATTGAAAACTTTTTTATCAGCAGTCACCTATTCCTGTCTCCCTGGTCAATCCAATGTCAGAATAGACTGAAATACCAATAAAATTCACAGTGCATCTTTCTTTTTAGAACCGGAACAAATTGGGTCATAGTCAGCTAAATCTTTTAAAAGTTGTGAAATGCCAAGTTGAAAAAAAAAATCAGAAATAACTAATGCACTTGAATCTCACACCCACTAGAGGCAAGTTGGCTGACAGAAAGAGAGGCAAAGGTGAGGAGAGCTGCAGGCAGGATGAGCGGAGAAATGACGGGTTTCGGTGTCCCAGGCTGTCACCACCCCTTTCCTGCGTGGCGGGCACCGCTAATTGATTGAGATGTTCCCTTCTGCTATGCTCGATTTAGCTTCGTGATGCTGGTTTACCCAGCGCCCGGTAGATGCTAGAACTGACTGCATAGTAAGATACAGAAGAGCTCTTTGTAACTGAAGTGTTGAAGAGGTACGTATTAGAGGTACTTTAAAACTTAGCGAAAAGCTAACCATGGAGATGGGCTTAAATTGCGAGTTCCTATCAACATAACTGAGGGGCTGCGTTGGGATGTGCGCCTTGCAGGTGAGATCGCTGTTCCAGCTGGGAGAGAGCCTGTGGAGGGGCATGTTGAGCTTGTGCGGAAGGCTGAGCATCCTGCGTACTTGCATGGACCCACATGCAGAGATCCCATCTCCTTCGTTTGTGTCTCTGTGACTTTGCACAAGTCAGTAAACTTCTCTGAATCGCTCTGTCTTCATTTGTACAATTTCAGGACAAAGTTATGGTGAGAACTGAATGAGATATTCCAAAGAGTTTTGTAAATTATAAAGTGTTAGGAAAACCTAGGATCAAAGGACTACTGGTTTATAATAAATGCCAGGCCAGATAGACCTAGATAGTTACTACATCAATGGAGGTAAAATTCTGAGACTATGGGAAGGGTAAAAACTGTATTAGAGCCAATCTACACAGTAATCAATCCTGCAAAATTATACACCAAATCACAAGCAGAAGAAAATTACATTGAAGGTGGGAGTGGTCATGGGGTGGAGGGGGTCTGAGTTCAGAGAGACAAGAAATAGGAGGGGACCCTGTAGCTTTTATCAGGGAGATGACTTGAGTCACTATTTGGGGGCAATTAAGCTGTTGTGCTCGGCAGTGGCAGAGTGTGTGTGTGTGTGTGTGTGTGTGTCCACGACGGGGACAGAGAGGCCAGGCTAACATCCAGCCTCCTGCCCTGCACCCTTCCCACGCTGAGCAGAGGCAGGTGAGGGTAACCGTAACAGGCAGGCCCCAAACCAGGTTCCCCAAGCAAAGGCGAGCAAACGTTGAAGGGAAATTCAGACGATGAAAAAGAGGTACCAAACCCAACAAACAACTATTCCCCAACCAAGAGAACTATCGTGAAGGAGAGCTTGGAAGCCAGCAGCACATCTGGGGGTGATACTGGGGTAGGGCCACCGAGACAGGGTGGCGAGCAAGCTGAGTCGGTACATTCTGCGGGCAGGCTCCCAGTAGCCGTTAGCGACGGGTGGGTGGCAAAACTTTGAACATAGGCCTTTGGATTTTTTTCAGAAGCTTACAACTCAGGGGTGTCCTGGCTTCTAAATGTGATAATTATACAAATATGTGCGGAACACTCATCATGTACCAGGCATGGGAGGTGGAGGTGTGAAGGTCCGTGAGGAATAATCCCTGACGGGATTCTCTTCACTCCACTCCAGCTGCCTTTGCAAACAAGTTAAATTAACAACACAGTGATGGCTGTTACAAGATAAATGGACACATATGCACTGCTACTGTACTGGAAAGAGACGTCATTAGGGATTGGCGCTCCCTGAATTTTCATGGATGTGGTGAGCCAGACACAGCTGAATGTTAAGATCGCTAAGCGGCAGAGAAAAGAAGATGTTAGGCAACCAGCCCTGTACCTTGTAACCTCCATGAATCCTAACTGGGACGAAGCTCCTAGGGCCCAGAGGAGCTACAAAACCTCAACATTCTTCCAGGCTTTGGAAAAATGCAAGAAACGCTCCATGGTGCGATGAACAGGGTGAGAAACCAGCACAAAGGGGACACTAAGTACTCACAGGCCACCTGTCACTGGCGGCGGCCCAGCATCTTTCAACGGGCTCCACGCTGTGATTGCCCCGAGTCCGCCCCTCCTTTCCTGGGTAGAGTGGTGCTGGCGTGCAGCCCAGATCCTACCCTGCGGACACACACAACCTCGAGAGCTACGTGAGGAAAAAGGCCGCGCAGGCGGCAGTGGCTTGGTTCTAGGGTCACATTTTTCTGTGGTGGGATTATAGGAAGGGCTTTTAGAAACTCAGCCATACGTTTATTTTTCCAGCCCCTTGAGCCACCTAACATCCCAGGATAAATTCCCTTTTTTGCTTAAACTAGCCGGAGTATGTTCTCTTTTTGCAACCCAGAGGCCTAGCTGGCCTTCTGTCGGCTCCGGATAACCCTGCAGGCCTTGGCTTCAGAAGCGCCCCTGTTCCTCACTGGTTACTGAGTGGACCGCACAGGTCTACGCCGCAGAGGCCATGTATAACTCACGATGCAAACAGAGGACACGTTCCTCGTCTCCCCTCACCCCTTCAATGTTTATTCAGAGGACGTGAGCTCTCCCTACCCCTGGAGGAAAACTTTGGTGGATCCCAAGGCTTTTCTATCCAGGGGGTACGGTCACTTTAAGTAATGAACATGGTCTGAAGACAGTACTTAGAGTACCCAGGAGAAGGTATTAATCAGATCCCCAAACCCCATCTAATGGCCTCTCTCCTCCCCTGGATCAGCCTGTTTCCGCCCGGAAGCTCTTAGTGGGAAAGGGGACATGGTTGGCTGCTTCTCTATCTCCCCATCCTCTGATCTTTCCCCCAGAACTTGCTGACCAGGGAGTGTAGAAGGGACAGAAAAAGCATCCATTGAAGTGACCAAATAAAGTCAGTTTAAACATGGCAGATGTTTAGAGCAGAGTCTTTTGTGAAGCACTTCGGGGGCTCTTTGGAAGCCAGGATCAAGTCTCTCAGGCTTCAGCTCCCTTTCCCTGAGCAGGTGCTTCTCTAATCTAGACGGCTGCTTGTTTCTGTGCCTTCCATAGTTTCTGGCAGTCATCTTCAGATTTTCGCTGCTGGGGTTCTGCTGCCTCTTTAGGTGGCTGCATAAGACAAGCCCCCAAGGTGACCTCTCACACTTGGTTCCCATCAATAGCCTTTGCCCTGATAAAATCTGGGAGTGTTGGCCAGACTGACTATAACAGCACTTTCCCTGTCCTTGCCCCCAGAGCACTTAGCTCATATTCTGAGTTGAGATTCTCTGGGTGGACATCAGACCTCAGCCCCTGCGGCCTATAGTGGTCACATATTAAGCGCTCTCGGTAGCCTCGTGAAAGCCCAGGCGCCCCGCATGAGATGAGGGAGCAGGCATCTCTTTCTAGTATTTGGTTAAAGAAACAGAGGGCAGGTATGAGTTTCGTTAGACATAAAATACTTTCAAAATTCAATAAACTGAATTCAACAAACGTCTATGCGGAGAGTAGTGAGGCCCTGTGGTTGTAGAAATGAATAAAACATGGTATTTGTTATTATGTAGCAGATGGCTAAGTGCAAACAAGTAACTGCAGAATAAGATGTGTAGATGGCTAAGTGCAAACAAGTAACTGCAGAATAAGATGTGTAGATGGCTAAGTGCAAACAAGTAACTGCAGAATAAGATGTGTAGATGGCTAAGTGCAAACAAGTAACTGCAGAATAAGATGTGTCCGGGAGAAATGGTGGTGGCATCACTCGGGAAGGATCTGACCAGAGGAGTAAACAATGAGTAATGAGATTTTTAAGAGAAGGTAAACCTCATTAACACAGTGAACAATGTCTGAATGTATGAGATGGGCAGAAAAATATGGGAAATTTTGATACTGCAACAGAAGGTCATGCTAAGAACTTGGCTCACTGAGAGGGGAGTTTTCCTTCAATTTACCGCAGAACTCTTAGACTGTGATGTCCTGTGTTCAGGATACACGTCACATGGCATCTAGGAGGCTCATGGCTTCAGACATCTGTGTATTTGGCTTGGCTTTAGGTACCTACGTAAGTATTGAACTTAGCTATCTGGGAGGGGGAAAAACACATTAAAAGTCCTAAGGAGATTGGCAGAAATGAAATAAAACAAAAGCCAAAAAAAAAAAAAAATTAAGCAAAAAATGCTAAAGCAGGACTAACAAACCCATGTGTAATAATTGCTCTTAAAAGACTCTGCAGATATTTATCAAGAAAGAAAAACATAAAACGAAAAGGAGAAAAAACACTGTAAAGGAGACTGTCCTGAGGAAAAGCTTAAGGTGGATTCTGTCGCATGCTGAATTTCTTCCCCGCCTCAGCAATGGGATTTGATGAAGAACAGAAGCCAGCAGCCTGGGGACTATGGGGCTTACGTGACCGAGTTTATGGTTTTGTCAGAGGCCTAACGTGGACCACACTTGCTAGCCTGTGGTTCACTGTTGGATTCAGCGAAGATGCCTTTGGACAGTCTTCTGTTTAAGCAAAAGCTCTTAGACAAATTATCTATGACACATGTCAAAGTTTATTGCTAATTAAGGAGGAAAGTACAAGCAGATAATGGACTGTCCGTTCTCAGCGACAGGAGGGAAGGGAAGGTGCACGTTCACCAGCTTCTGCCCTCCCAGTGATGTGGTTCAGCAGTGGCAGAGCCCTCCTTCTAGAGCTGCTAGGCACGGACCATTCATCAGAGATAACAAGTAACACTTCAGAGAAGGGGGCAGCAAGCAAACTGATCTGTAGCAATGAAACAATTCAAAACAACAAGACTTTATTCCTCCAGAGACCAAATTAGGCAAGACAAGTTCCGAGAGAGGTCACTTGATGGAGTTCAGAACACGTGAACCCAAAAACGGTGCCTTGGCCTATTGAGTATTGACAGGTGACCCCCCTTCTCCCCTGAAGCAGCCCTCCCGATGCCTGGAGGACAGGAGCACTCTCATGTCTTACGACAGAGGGACGCTGGGAGGAACCCGAATGAACAGGCCTCGCTGTTTCCCTGCTCACCACCCTGAGCTCACACCCTTTTCCGATCACATTTTCCCGAGACTTCCCACTCTTCATCCAACCTAGTAGAGAAAAACGCAGGCTTAACCATTTCTTGGGGTTTTCATTTCCTTATGAAGTCTCCATTGTCATGTAAAACTTAAATAAATTTTATGCTTTTCTCCTGTTCATCTGTCTTTGTCAGTTTAATTTCTGGGCCCAGCCACAGACCCTAAGACCACTGAGGAAAACTTTCCTTCCCAGACCCTTAAGTAGAGACACTCCTGCAGCTGTTCCCAAACATGAAATGAAAAATAATTTTTTTCCCCCTCACCCCAAGGCCATAATGACTCTGGGGCAAGAAATGAAAGCTGCTCCCTATCACCTGAATCTCTCACATGCATTCCAACAGCTGGAAGGGGGCAGAGTTTGGTAAAAAAGCCTCCATGGGAGTAGAACCCAGGAATAGTCCCTCCTATACCCTGGGTCAAGAGTAAGGGTGTCCCACTAGATTCTGCCCTTCCAATGAGAAGGGCAAGGTGCCCTGGTGGCTGTTGATCTGGCTAAGGCCTAAAGCTGGGCCCAGGTCATTGTCCTCTGGGCCTGGACCGTGCCTGGGGCACAGACGTGCTGGAGGAAGACACTGTGGTCCCCGGGCACGGATGCGTGGCTGTGGACGCAATCCCTCCCCCCCCCCCCCCCCCCCCGGCGCCCACGGACTCAAGCCTCTCCCACGCTGCAGCGTGCTTATGAAAACATACTCTCATCCTGACACGCCTGTTTAAAATCCTTCGATGACTCCTTCACTACCTTTAAAGTAAAAACCACCTATGTTACAGAAGACGGTGCATGATCTTAGCCAAGGCTACTTCCCTGCTACAGCCATTCCAAACGTTTTGGTTTTCCATGAACGTATCTGATTGTTCCCAACCTCTGGGCGGAGCAGACCATTCCCTGGGTCTCCCGAGCTGCATCAATGGATTCTCAGCCCAAGGACTTCGGAGCTTGAGAAAGGGGGGAGAGAGAGAAAAAAAGGAGAGAAGGAGAGGTGTCAGACAGACCATCTCTGGTGGTAGAAATCACAAGGGGACCAACTCAACAGCTGTCCGTGACCATGTTTTATCCAAATGTGGAAAAAACCACTTAGCAGTAAGAGAGGATGAGGCCCGTAAGTGGGGAAATGAGAGGGAGACTGAGAGTCCTGCAGCATTGAGTGTCCAGTTCCAGTTGGGCTTCATGACACTGTTGACCTGGCCAACTCCTCTTATCCTCAGAGTTGTGTGAGAGACACTGCACAGAAATAAGGAGGAGTCTCCGACCTCCAGTGAGTGTCACGGAGAGCACGCTGCGCAGGGGCCTCCTTGGACTAGCACATGGTGGTAGAGAACTGAAGACATCCAGCTAATTTCTAGCTTTGCCCTTAACTCAAAAAATTTACTCAAAGTCCCTCCACCCCCTCAAGGCTTTTATTTCCTTTTTAATTAACATTTTTTTGAGGTAATTAAGATAGGATCTGAGCTTTATGAAACTACCTGATAACTTGAATTTGAAAAAGGTAATATGTTTGGAGCATTCAGTCGGAAAAAGTACAGGTTGCTAAATATTTTCCTTCTGCAACGTGCCCGAGATACAAATCCAGGCTAACAATGTTTGGAATGCAAGAAAGAATTTAAGGAATTAAGTTAGAACACACTGATTACCTGCAAAGCACCTTTCTGGTTACAGGATTGAGCAAGCTTGCGCTGTTTGAAGCGGAGGTATGGAAACCTATACCTGCAAAATCTCCCTTTCATTGTTAGCACAAGTCAATACGTGGGAAGCGGCTTGGGACAGGTGCCATGGGGTGTGTCCTGCGATGAGTCTCTCCTTTTCATTCATTAGAACCTGGCTCAGCTCTTTCCACCTCTGGGCAGGTGGCCACTAAGGAGTCTGTAGAAAGTCAGCGAAGGGAGGCAGAAGGCCTGTGATGTGGGTGCAGGCTCCCACTGAGCAGGGAACCAGAGCAGATGAGAGACGTGGGTGGAGGTTAGGGACAGGGGCTGGGGAGTTGTATCAGTGTAATAGGATGTTTATACCCAGGTCTTTACTCTGGAATAGCCCTCAACCTACAGGTACACCAAGGGTTAAAGAGAATATACCAGGTTGACCTTTCCAGACTTGATTAAAAAAAAAAATCATTTTCTGGCTTTATATAACAAGGGGCTCAAAGAAAAGGGAAGACGGTAAAATAATAGCAACTGCAAAACCTCCTTGGATCAGACACTAGTCATTGTCCCACTTTCATATTTGCATGATTTCAAGGAGAACGTTAGTCCTTGGGTTCCAGGGTAACCTTGGCATTGAGCCCAGGGGCCTTCTATTCCAGGCCCCTCCTTTTCTCCAGGGGTAGAAAGGACCTGGCAGCTGGGGAAATTAAAAGCAGGTTAACAAAGCTTTGAGGGTGGATCTGGGCTCTCGATCCAGAAATGAGGAAGCTGTCCATCACTTTGGAGCCCGAGCCCCTTTCCTTTGCTTGGCTAATCCTGAAAGTAGCTGCAGCTCCTCAGGAATGCGCCTAGTGAAGGAAGCAGATGGTTGGTTTCACTTTGATAGATACATATATATATATATAACTTTTTATTGTATTGGTGTAACATTGGTTAATAAAATTATATAGGCTGCAGGTGTCCAATTCTATAACACATCCTCTGTATATTGTATCGTGTGTTCCCCACCTAAAGTCAAGTCTCCTTCCATCACCATTTATCCCCTCTCCCCTCTCTGACCTCCCCACACCCTCTTTCCCTCTGGTCACTTTGAAAAGTAACAACAATCCAGAGAAACTGGCAGAGATCAGATCCCTCCAGAGCTTCCGCTCCTCCGTGATGCAACCAGGCCGGGAGGGTGATGCAAATAGCTGGGGCGAGCTGGGGAGGAATCTGGTGGGCGGAACAGCCAGAGGGGACTTTCGGTTAGGATAGAAATTGGCATTTCTCCCCTGTGGGAGGAGCAGCTCCGACTTTTGCTTTTTTGATCCACCCACTGAATGGAGACACAGCTGCAGGGGGTAGACTCTCTCTGTTCCTGATCACTCAGCTCCTCTGAACTTAAGATCCTCCCTCCTTTATGGAAGGATCTTACTTTTGACCACCTTAAGCAAAGAATAAAACAGCTTGTTCTCCTTGGGAAAAGCAATGGATCCTCCAGCTCGGTGCCAGCACCCTTATTTCACACGGCATGTCTGTGGTCCACCTATAAAATCAGGAAGCTGCCCAGCCACAAGAGGCTCAGTTACAGAAAGTAGGAAGGAGCCCAGACTAAATACGTACCAGCCCTTCAACAGCATGGCAGGAACTAGACAGCGTTCTCTTTGCGTCAGAACAGAACTGCTGACTCCGGAGAAAAGGGCAAGTGCTTCTCCAGATCACTTCCAGGAGTGATGACAGAATTAGACCGCCAGCAGAGCCTTGCACTTAATTTCAAAGTTACACCCTGACTTCTCCTTCCCATAAAAACAAGGATTTGCGGTGGCCTGTTACAAAAACAAACAATGAGCAATCATGTGATCATAGTAGAAATGGAAGACCTAAGACAGGTAGAGGGACGTATCTGGTTAGTAAATATGCTAGAAAGAAAATCACTATTATTACTGAGACAGGCCAGTAAACCAGGACAAGTGAAATAGGGAAACTGAGAAACTGAGACAGAGAGTTAAACAGCAGTTTGCAGCCATCTAGAAAATCCTATCTTCCCTAAACCAAGGACACAAGAGTAAATGGTTTGCACTTCTCCTCCCCAACCAGAGGGTAAATAGCTTAAATCACCCTACTCTGGGAGACTGCAGAAATCCAATCAGTGCCATTTGCCAGTCACACCAAAGGACAGATGAAGTTAAGAGAAAAAAATCTCATGAAAAGCTGATGAATATTCTACTGAGATTCTTCCCTAAGACCTCCCCTAAATGCCCAGCCTTTAAAACCCCTAAAAAAAAAGGTTGCAGCGTGCTCTCCCTCCCGGAGTGCACCGGAGCCTCCCTGCTCCTTTCTTTGCCCACAGGCATGCATTTCCTAAACTCTAAAGGACACCATGAAGCTTGCACCAGGGCAGCAATGGGCAGTGGCAGTTCAATCCAGGCAAATCCCCTGACTCTGTCCCCAAGGTCTCCTATTCTCTGACTTCTTAGTGAGCGAAAGCAGACCAGCCCAGGCTCATTTCCCCAGCTCTCTCTTGTTTCACTGTCCCCAGCTTTAATAAATGTTCTCTAAAATTCACCTGGACTCGTGTTGGGAAATTTTTCCTACACAAAGTCAAGAGCCCACACACCACCAGCCAGCCCCAGGCAGACCCACCAAGGGCCAGGACCCCTTTCGGGTAACATTACTGTGAGTTGCATAAACAGCCACTAAAACAAATAAACAAGCAAATAACAAACAAATAAACAAACACAAGTCAAAGAAAATAGCCAAGTAGCCAAAGAAAGATGGACGGGAGGAACCAACATTTACTGAATACCTGGCACCGTGCTCCACACTTTTCATAGCTATTTCCTCTAGCCTTTGGAACAGCCCTACGAGGGAGAACAAACCATTTTCTCTATTTTACAAACGAGGAGAGAGATTAAATATATCAGCCACGGCCCTAGCCGGTTTGGTTCAGTGGTTAGAGTGTTGGCCTGCAGACCGAAAGGTCCTGGGTTCGATTCTGGCCAAGGGCTCAGCCCTGGTCAGGGCAGGCACTGGAGGCAACCAATTGATGTGTACACATGGATGTTTCTCTCTCTCTCTCCTTTCCACTCTCTCTGAAAAGTAATGAAAAAAAATATCCTCAGGTGAGGGTTAAACATTATTATACAGAAACTGGTAGGAGTGGATGGGACACTAACTGTGTTTTGTCTTATTTGCATTTTATTTTTCCCCCCTGGATATCTGTCCGAATTTGTTCTGGCTGCTATCACAGAATGCCATAGACCGGGTGTTTATAAACTGCGGAAATTTATTTCTGACAGTCTGGAGGCTGAGAAGTTCAAGTTCAAGATCCCTGCAGATTGGTGTAGGCGAGGACTTCCGGTTCACAGACAGCAGGCTTCCCTCTGAGTCCTCGCATGGGGGTGGGGCGGGGAGCTCTCCGGGTCTGTTTTATAAGGGCAACCCCATTCAGGAGGGCTCTGCTCTCATAACCTAATTACCCACAAAGACTCTCGCCTCCTAATGACATTAAATTGGGGGTTACAATGTCAAGATATGAATTTTCAGGGGACATACATCAGTCTGTTGCAATATCTTTTTAAAAATCAGATTGAAATAGTATCTGTCTTACACTCCTCTACCATAATTATTCCTACATTTATGGCTTCATATTCTATCATCTCTTACTAGTAAGTATTATTGAAAATACTTTATGGATAATTCAAATTTTCATCTAGCATGGCTGATCAAAACTTTTGTTTTTTTGATTTCAGTTTTGTCTTGATTAAAACATTTTCTTACTTATGTCTATGGCCATCTGTATGTCCTCTTTGAAGTGCTTATTCAGGTTCTTTGCCCATTTTTTAATCTACTCCAGTGAGTAAATACTAAGGAGTGTAACTGCCATTGTATGGTAAGAGTATGTTTAATTTTGTAAGAAAAGACAAAACTGTCTTCCACAGTGGCTGTGCCATTTTACATTCCAGCTGCAATGAATGAGAGTTCCTGTCGTCTCCCATCCTCACCAGCAGTTGAGGTTGGTGTTCTGGATTTGGGCCATTTTAATAGGTGTGTAGTGGTATCATTTTGTTTTAATTTGCATTTCCCTGATGACACGATATGGAGCATCTTTTCATATATGCTTGTCACTTGTATATTATATCTTCTTTGGTGAGGTGTCTGTTAAGGCCTTTGGCCTATTTTGGTTGTTTTCTTATTGTTAAATTTCAAGCATTCTTTGTATATTTTTGATAACGTTTCATTCTCAGGTGTGTCTTTTGCGAGTATTTTCTCCCAGTCTATGACTTGTCTTTTCATTCTCTTCACAGTATCTTTCGCAGAGCAAAAAATTCTAATTTTAATGAAGTCCAGTTTATCAACTCTTTCGTGGATCATGCCTTTGGTGTGGGCAGGCTGGAGTGCCCACACACGTGTTCATGGCTCATCACACCCTGGAACAGAGCCAAAGTTGGAAAGGCAAAGCGGGTTGTGGGCGAGGGGCTGAGGACCAGTTCACTTGCACTGCCACATTTGAGCAGAGGACTCTGAACAGAGCCTGCACATTCTGAATTTGAACTTGGTCTTCCAAACTAATATAATCCATGCAAGATGACAGAACATATTTAATTTAGCAACCTCTTAGTGTGATTTAGATCTTTCAAATATTTAGAATACATACTGGGTCTCCATTTATTTTTTCACACCTGGAACTGCGAATGTTAGGAGTAACCTGTGTAGAGGATTCCACCCTCACCCCCAAGATAATATTTTTCTTCTTTCTGGAGAAAGGTCTGACGAAGTTACCATGGTGAAGTCCACTGTCCAAGGTGGATACAGGAGACTTTCAAACCTGACTACTGGCTGATTTTTGCTTTCTTGCTGGCTTAAGGCAAGGGGGTCATATATAGCTTTTCAAATTGGGCCTGAGCTTGTATCTGACTTTTTTTCTTAGGTCCTTCCTGAAGTTTCCTTCTAGCCTGAGTGTGTTGAGGATTTGCAGAGAGGGATAAAGCCTTTCTTACTCCACCCACTCCTTCCTTCCATTCCTACTTCAAAAACACATGCACACACATGTGCAGAGCCAGGCACGGTTCCTGTAAAAACTGGAACCCCCATTCTCATCCTGGAGATCTTTGCAGAGCTTCCTTCCTCCTCTTTGTGCTGTAGGGCATTTTCCACTCCAAACCATTGGTTTAGGAGGCGGAGGAAAATCACCCCTGAGAAAAAAGAAAAGGGAAGGGTTCTTGTCAGAGCATGGAAAATGAAATTCTAAAAATAACTTACACTCTCAAATTCCCCTAGAGACGTGATGCTACCAAGTTGAGGAACTGATGACACCAATAACATGATTTCTGGTCCTTTGCCTTTTCCCTTCTTTCCCATCAGTGTTTTCTCAAACCTGGCTTCTGAGCAGGAACCCTTGAACGCAGTCTTGCAAGCAAGCACCCACAGATGCCTACAGGGAAATCTCAGATTTATGGCTCCTTTCCAACTTGCAATTATATATATATGTATATATATTTAACCTCACCCAAGGATATATTTATTGATTTTAGAGAGAGAGGAAGGGGGGGGAGAGAAACGTTGATTGGTTGCCTCTCCTATGTGCCCCAACTGGGGATCGATCCTGCAACCTAAATATGTGCTCTGACCAGGAATCGAACCCTCAACCTTTCGGCTCCAACCAACTGAGCCACCAGGCCAGGGCAAGCAACTATATTTTTATAGAGATATATACTGATGGGGGGCTCCTTTCCTATGAATAGCTCTTTAGATTTTCCTGGTATGGTGAAGGGGGTCAAAGGAGAAAGAGAAGGGATAAACGCCATTAGGAACCTGTCAAACTTTGGGAGCTGACCTAGTGATGGTGACAAAATTGGGCACTACTCAACAGGTTTTAGGGGGCTCAAGACATTCAGAAAATTTGTCAGCCCATTCATTCAACCGGTATTTCCATTTCCTTCTTTCCATTCTAACATAAAGAATTAAAGCAGCTAAGTTGTATTTATTGTATTTACTCACAACGATTGTGTACACTATTCTGGAAAATATAAGATGTGACACAGCTGTTTAGAAGCTAAAAGCTACTGGGGAAGGAAAACGTGCATGTGAGAAAGTTAAAAACAATGTAAGACTTTATCGGATATCTTGCACCCTCAGGCGTACCTCGCTTCCCCTTGAGACTCGAGTGGTTCTCTGTTCCTGACTGGGAGAGGCTCAAGTGCTCAGCATCCTGTGTGTGAAGTGTTCCTGATCTTATCCTTGTCTCCCTCTCTGGACTCACCCCCAGCTCCTTCCTGGGTATGGGAGCTTCCTGAAGTCATGACTGTGTCTTACTCATCCCTGATTTCCCAGTGTCCCAGCAGAGCCTTCAAGAGCACTTGACTTTCCGTTAACAGGGCCTTTCCACCCACCCACCCATCTCTTTTCTAAACTATTTTATTGTGCAATTTAACGCATGCAGAACATTTCAGAAAACAAATAAACACTCATATAATTACCACCTAACTTAAAAACTCCCCAGAGCCCGGCCGGGCGTGGCTCAGTGGTTAAGCATCGACCTAGGATCCAGGCGATCAGGGTTCGATTCCCGGTCAGGGCACATGCCCGGGTTGTGGGCTGCAGCCGATCAATGACTCTCTCATCATTGATGTTTCTATCTCTCTCTCTCTCTCCCTCTCCTTTTCTCTCTCTGAAATCAATAAAGATATATTAAAAAACAAATAAATAAATATAAAAATAAAAACTCCCCAGAACCCCTCCTCATGTCCTTTCTTAACCACACTCCCATTGCTCCCCACAAAAAGGTTCATCCACCAATTCGCCTGTTCTCAGCTCAAGCCACAATCCCCACAGCCCCCTGCCCCTCTGTGCTCTTTCCTCTGGCCTCACACAGCCCTCGGAAGGCTTTTTCTCTCTGATATTAAAAACACCCGTTTTTCTTTAGCATTCACTCACAGCATCTCAAATAAAATATTATGTGTTTTATAATAAAGTTACATTTATTATAATCTTTTTGTACTGTGTATATTATTTTGCCTTTACTGTAGGTATCTTTTTAAATTTATTTTTTTAATCCTCACCTGAAGGTATTTTTTCCATTGCTTTTCAGAGAGAACGGAGGGGAGGGAGGGAAAGAGAGAGCGAAAGCGAGAGCGAGAGAGAGAGCGAGAGAGAGAGGGAGAGAAACATCAGTGTGAGAGATTCATCGATTGGTTGCCAGAATAAAACCCGGGACCCTTCAGTCTGAGGGCTGATGCTCTAACCACTGAGCAAACCAGTTAGGGCTCACTGGTTTAACTTCCTTAAACCAGAGCAGGTGTTAGAAAACCGAGACGTGCATCTGGTATTATCTTCATACCATTTAATGCCCCTGGTTTTGAGTAAAGATGACATTTAGGATTAGGCAATGCATGTGCATCTTTAGCATTTTAGGAAAGGAAGTGCTAGAGGAAACATGGCCAGAATATGGCCAGGCTATGGGATGACCGCCTGACATGGATACTCCAGGAAGGATTCCACATTTTCAGGGATATCGGGAGAGATGACACTGAAAAATCCTTTCCCAGCTTTGTAATGGCCTGGGTAAATGAAAGCCATTGGCAATCTAAACATAAAGATCAAGTCTGTAGTTTTACCTAAAAACTAAGTTGGTGCTGAAAGTTCATGACATGGGGTTGTAATTCAAATACCTCCTAGTTTCCAACTGGTAAATATAGTTAAGGTTCTTAGTCAACCTATATCCATCCTTTCAACTCTTGGATGGAATAATAAATGTTAAACATGTAAACCTGAGCTGCCCCTGCTTGTTTTCATATACTATTCAATGACTACCCTCTCCCCAGACTTTTCTTGTAGAATTTGCCTCATTCTTTGAGATTCAAATAAAAAGTGCCCTCCTATATGAAGTCTACCTTGATCCCCCAAGAAAGTTAAGGCTTTGTTTATTTTGATCTCACAATGTTTTTCCTTAAAGTACTCAACACATTGTATTTTGAAGGTGTAGTTATCTGTCCCACAGAATTAAAAGTTCCTCAACTTTAAGGATAGGGTTTTATTTATTGAATGAGTAGTTAGTGATGCTAGACCTATGGTAGGTGCTCAATATCTTGAGTGAACAAAAAGTACAGAGCAGTAAAATTTGAGACACAGAATCAAAAGTAATAAACACCCGGTGCCTTCTGCTTTCCAGATACTAATTAGGTTCTGAGAAAAAGTAAATGAAACACAGAACAGGCCTCCAGGAGCTCACAGTCCAGCAGGAGAAACAGACGTACATGAAAACATGCAATATTGTTGGAGGGAGGGAGGTGGAGATGAGTAGGGTGCGGTGGGAGCCCAAGGGACTGGTCTTTGCATCAGACTACAGGACAGGAGACAGAGATTCAAGCTGACTGATTAAGGACAAGTAGCCAGGTGGAGAAGGGGAAGAGGTGGGTGGCATTCAAGGCAGAGGGAAGAAAAGCACTGGAGTCCTCCATCTTAATAAAGATGTGGTCCTATGGCCTTAGGCTGATATTCCCAGTGATGAAAACAAGCATAGATTTTGTTTCTGCCAGGTGGATCAAGCCCTAGTACTTCTGCTGGGAATACTAGAGAGGAAAAGAGAAAGCAGAGGAGAACATAAGAGAATAGCTGGAGAGTAAACCTATGTTAAACTAGCATATTTCTGTCTGACTTGGAAGGAGAGAAGAGATGCAACTGGATCACAAATGGGCTTGAACTACACTTAGATGTCCAAAAAAAAGTGAGCTTTATTTTCCATGACATGTCTGATCTTCCCCACAATCCTCTCTCATCTTCTTGGGAGGTGAGGGCAGAGACTTTCAACTTCCCAAATTTTTCATCTCAGGCTCTTTCAGTTTGAATCATGTATTTTGAATAACTCAGTCCCTTTTTGTTAAATGCTTTTTAGATTTCTTCTCCCCACCTCTATTCCTGCCTCCTTCCCTTGCTTTCTTCCAAGGGTATCCTCATGGTAAGAGGGAAGACAAATGTTTGGAACTCATGTAGCATTTTCTAGAACCTTATCGGTCTCTGGACTCTGTTGTGGGGCAGCCACTCAGAAATGTTTCCTGGACTGGTAACCTTTCATGTGAGGTGGTTTCACTTGATCTTGTGGAAAACGTGCAAGCATCTGTGACTAGAATCCACAGTCCAGGGCATTTATTTGTTACTTTAAATGTGGCAACTATTAATTCAGACTCTGGGTCCTAGCCAGTCTGCTGCTCCTATCAGCATCTGGTCACATGGCTGAGTACCACGCACAGGACTTGGGGAACAAAGAAAAATAGTTTAGGATCATCTTTCTAAGCACCCTCCCCAGGGTCCCCAGGCATATACATCTGGATGTTTCCCCTGGGTTCCTTCCCCTTGGGATTCATTCTGAGTGGGAAAAATGAAGAAATGAAAGATCTCTTCACAGTAGTTAGTCAACTCTCTTTTCTTTCTTGTAATCCCCTAGGACAAAAGGTATCACTTACCTACTTCCTTCTTGGCATAGACTTCCCTTACATCATTTCCTCCTTCCTTCTTAATAGAAGGAGTATTATTTCCAGATTGTGAAAGTATAATTTGAAATGAAACCCTGAAATCTGAGTTGGGCAGGCCTGGCTCTTGATAATGGGCAAGGGAACACTGGTTTAACATCTCCACATATTATTCTAATTATAAAAGCACAGACATGGTAAAAAACAGCACTTAGAATAGAGAAGTGTTCTTGAATGGCAGAGTGAGAAAGTCAGTGAAACTGTTTTCTCACAAAAACATAGAAAATCAGTTAAACAACTAAAGTCAACCATTTCAGAACTCTGGAAATTAGCCAGAACCACAGAACAAACTGAAAATGATTTATTCAAGAGAAATTACTAAGCCTACGCAAGATAATGATATTTCTATGTCACTTAACATGCAGTAGTCCCATCCCCCTATTTTCCCCAGCCCAGTAGTGTGGCAGTCTTGAAAAGCCAACAGTATCATAGTCAATGGAAGGACTGACCATTACTGGAACTTGATTAAAAGCCCCATTCATATAGTACAATCAATGTTTTTTTCTGAATTAGCAGCTACCTGGAAAACTTCCATTCCCAGGGTATCAGGGCTATTTGATTTGACTCAGAGCTTAACTCAAAAACAAAAGAGCCGTATCCTCAGGACAGTAATCTGCTGAAAACATCATAGCTGTTGTGAAACATGTAACTCTCATTTTTGATCATGAAGCATATAACCTTCATTTTTAATCTAACTGCCAACCCTGTTCTATAACCCTGAACAAAAAGTTACAAGCTAGTGCCAGGAAACAGCCAACCGTAACAGTTAAACAACAGCTTGCTTTGGCTTCTGCACATTGCTTTGCTAGGTTCCCACCCCTCTCCATGCGAACCACGATATAGTTTTTGCCTTTATATTCAATCTGTTGAGACTGTTCGAGGCTGCGAGTTTGTTTAGGACAGGAGTCCGCTCGCAGTCGCCTGCTAATAAATCTCCAAACGCTCAATTTGGTCTCTGTGTGAATTAATCTCGTGTAAGTCAGATATCATAGTTGTTCTAGCCCGGCCAGGCGTGGCTCAGCGGTTGAGCATTGACCTAGGATCCAGGAGATTGGGGTTCGATTCCCTGTCAGGGCACATGCCCGGGTTGTGGGCTAGGCAGCTGATCAATGACTCTCTCATCATTGATGTTTCTATCTCTCTCTCTCGCCCTCCTTTCCTCTCTTTGAAATCAATAAAGGTATGTTTTTTTTTAAAAAAAATAGTTGGTCCAAGGATGTGATTTCAGTTGAGGTAAAAAAGAGTATGACCGAAAATTTATAAGGAAGTGTCAGAGATCCAGACAACTAGATCTAGGGAAGTTCAAAATGCTCTGAGATATTTCTGGGTATCTAGAAGTTAGTGTATGTATGCATAATATGTGAGCTGGGAAAGGAGAAGGTTCCAGTCACTCCAGTTCATGCTTGGGTGACATTAAGATCCTGTATAAGCGGGAAGTGAAAGCTAGGTCTGTTTTGTAAATTGCCTAAAGCTGAAAGGCATGCCCTTCGCAAAGGATGAAAGACATATCAACAAAGTATTTAAGAAAATCTTCTGATAGACTATTGGTTAATCACTAAAAAATACTGACTCAAGAATAATCCTTAAGAACCCAGTTTAAAAATAAAAACAATAATTAAAAAAATAAAAACTAGCAGAGAACTCAGTAACTACATATTGCAAAATACCAGCAAAAATAACAAACTTTAGAGTGGAGGTGATGTGATACAATAGTTGTTATAATATACAATATATTATCTAAAATATGCAGTTTCAACAAAAATTATGAGACATGCAAAGAAAAAGAAAAATATGATATATACCAGGAAAAAAGGGGATCCAAGAGAAAATGTCCCTCAGAGGAGAGGAATGATGGTGGGCTTAGTAGACAAAGACTTTAAATCAACTATTATAACTGTATTAAGATAAAAAAATTAAAAGGAAAGTATGACAATGATATCTTACCAATTGGGGAAAATCAATAAAGAGAAATAAATAATTAAAAAAAAACTCATTACACATCATGGAGTTTAAAAATATAATAACTGAAACACAAAAGTTCACTAGAGATGCTCAAAAACAAATTTGAGCTTCAGAAGAAAATGAACTTGAAGATAAGCCCATTAATATTATTCAGTCCTAGGAGTAGAAAGGAAAAAAAAAAATCAATAAATGAACAGTGCCTTAGAAACCTGTGGATACAATCAAAGATATGAACATACATAAAATGAGAGTCTCAGAGGAGAGAAGAGAGAAAGGGGAAGAAAGAACATTTGAAGAAATAATGGTCCCAAACTTCTGAAATTTTATGAAAAGCATTAATCTACACATCCTAGAAGCTCAACAAACTGTAAGATAAACCCAAATAGATCTATAAAAGGACACATCATAATCCAATTTTAGAAAGACAAAGACAAAGAGAGGATCTTGAAAGAAGCAAGAGAAGTGACTCATCACATACAAAGGATCCTCATCAGAAATCATGGAGGCCAGAAGGCAATCAGATGACACATTTAAAGTACTGAAAGAAAGAGATTTTTAACCAAGAATTCTATATCCAGCAAAACTATCCTTCACAAATGAAAGAGAAATATATTCCTAGATAAACAAACTAGGAGACAATTTGTCAATAACAGAGTTATCCAATGAGAAATACTAAAGGAAGCCCTTCAGGCTAAGATGAAAGGACACTGGATGCTAACTCAAACTGATAGGAAGAAATAAAGAGCACTGGAACAGGTTAGTACATAGGTAAATATGAGAGATAGTATATACATAATTTTGTTTCTACTTTTTTTCTTCTTTTATCTAATTTAATAAACAAGTACATAAGGCAATAAGTATAAAACTGATATACTTGGAATGTATATTGAAACAAAGATTTTATATACTATTGAAATAAAGCTAGTATTACACTGAACTAGAATGTTTTTAGTTAAACTGCTAATTTTAATCCCCAGGATAACCACTATTAAAATAACTTCAAAAGCATAGTAACAGAAACAATAAAGGAATCAAATTGGTACAGTAGAAAATATGCATTTAACAAATAGCAAAATGTCAGACATGAATCCTACCTTGTAATTACAGTAAATGTAAGTGGATGAAATACTCCAATCAAAAGGCATAGGTTGGCAGAATATATGAGAAAATATGACCCATTTCATGTTGTCTACAAGAAACGTACCTTAAATTCAAAAGAATGGCCCTAGCTGGTTTGGCTCAGTGGTCAGAACATCGGTCCATGATCTGAAGGGTCCTGGGTTTGATTTCCACCAAGGGCCAGTAGCTGGGTTGCAGGCTCAATCCTCAGCCTCAGTTGGGGTGTGTGCTGGAGGCAACCAATTGGTGTGTCGCTCTCACATCAATTTTTTTCTTCTCTCTCTCTCTCCCTTCCACTCTTTCTAAAAAGCAATGAAAAAAACATTCTAGGGTGAGGATTTAAAAAAAAAAATTCAAAAGAATGGAAAACAATATATGAAGCAGAAAATAACCAAAAGAGAGCTGGGATGGCTAAACAAATCCAGACAAACAAGATTTTATGGCAAAAATTGTTATAAAAACATTTCATAATGTTAAAGTCATCAATTAATCAGGAAGGCATGTTAATTATAAACATATATGCACCTAACAACAAAGTCCCAAAATAAATAAAGCAAAAACTGACAGAATTAAAGGGAAAAATAGAGAACTAAACAATAATATTGGGAGGTTCAATCCCAAAATATCAACAAAGAATTAGAAGACGTGAATAAAGCTTTAATCAATGAGATCTCACATCTATAAAATGCTCCAATCAACAACAGCAAAACAGACATTTTTTCCTCAAGTGCACATTAAACTTTTGCCAGGATATATCATATGCTGGCAAGGATCAATACATTTCAATGGCTTCAAATCATACAAATTATTTTCTTTGACATCGTTTGAATTATATTAACAATAAACAGTGAAAAGAAATTTGGGAAATTCACAATACGTGGAAATTTAATGGTAAAAGACTTAATGTTTTTTCCTTAAAATCAGGAAAAAGACTCTTTAACCAATTCTATTTAATTCTAGAGTTTCTGCTGGAGACTTTAGCCAGGGAAGTTAGGCAAGAAAAAGAAATTAAAGGTATCAGATTAGAAAAGAAGTCCAACTGTCTCTACTCAAAGATTACATATTCTTGTTATAGACAATTCTAAGGAATATACAAAAAAGCTATTAAAACTAATCAATGAGTTCAGCAAGGTTGCAGGATACGAGATCAATATACACAAACCAATTGTACTTCTATATATTAGCAATGAATAATCCAAAAATGAAAATTTACATTTACAGTAGCATAAAAAGAGAATGAAATATTTATTTAGGAATAAATTTAACAAAAGATGTGCAAGACCTGTAAACCAAAAACTACAAAACACTGTTGAAAAAAATTAAAGATTTAAATAAATAAAAAGACATCCAATGTTTATGCATTGGAAGAGTTAAAATATTGTTATAATGGCAACACTCTTTATATTGATCTGTAGATTCATTACAATCCCTATCAAAGTCCCAGATTTTATTTTGCAGAAATTGATAAGCTAATACTAACATTTTATGGAAATGAAAGAGATACAGAATTGCCAAAAGAAGCTTGAAAAAGAGAACAAAATAGGGAAACTCATACTTCCCTATTTCAAATCTTACTACAAAGTTAGAGTAATCAAGTCAGTGTGGTATAGCATAAGGACAAAAATATAGATGTATAGTCTAAGTACTTTTACGCATGTCATTTTATTTGGCCAGAAAGACAAATATTATTCACGGTCCAAGAAATGTTTAATTTCTTCTCCATCAAAATGCTTTATAAAAAAGAATAACAAGAGTCACAAATAATTGACTTAAGAGGGCTTTCAACACTACTTTTCTAATTATGTGTCAAGAAACATCAGATTTGCTGTGTTTTTGGCCCCCCAAATAAAGAATTCCAAAGTAAAAAATGTTCAGGAAGCTATGTACAACATCCCTTTTTGGAAAGTTGGCAAAGGACATGAAATTATTAAAAGCTCCTGAAAAGTAATTCACTCATTCGGCAAATATTCATTCAGGGCCTCTTAAGTGCCAGGCCCTGGGGACCACACAGAGAAGGGAAGAGAAAATTCGTCTGATGGAGCGTGCCTTCTAATGTCGCACAGAGAAATCTATTTTAATTAAGTATTTCTTAATTTATTTTTATTGCAGAGTAACATTTTCAAGAAATATCTATGAAGATTCTGCAGAACACACTTTATTAAATAGAAATCTACATTTATAAGTATTAAGCTTCTAATGGAAATGCTAAAAGACAGTCGGGGCAAAACGCAGCATATACCCACATCCTGCACCATACATGAAGTGGATTTTCAGTTCTAGGTGTTATTGAAAGACAATAAGGCAATAAGAATTGAACCTTTGTCTTTCAGGAGTAGGACATGATGGCCTGATTAAAAGTGCAGATGAGAAAGAAAGCCCAAAAGATGAGCTGCCGAAATATTTGCGAACGTATTTTAGGTGACTGTGTTTTCCAGATCTTTGAGATTGTGAACAATTTGCCAAAAGCCAAATGCAGTTAATTAGGGTACTACAGAGCAAGGACGCGTACTAAATTAACACACCGTCTGGTAAATCTGAGTGTAAGAGATTGTAAATTCTCTTTTTTAACTACTGGGGAATTAAGGAACTATAAATCCCCTCTTTAAAAATATATTCAAGTGACAATAAGTTACTAGGAATTCAGGCACAACAGTAGATTGGGCTGGATAAAATTAAAGCTAGAGCAATTTTAAAACAAAGCAAATTATTCTCTAAGGCAGTAGCAAAGGTCATGCTTTTCTCATTAACTTCTATTAAAAATTCTTTTGCCCAGCCGGGCTTGGCTCAGCGGTTGAGCGTCGGCTTAGGATCCAGATCACGGTTCGATTCCCGGTCAGGGCACATGCCGGGTTGTGGGCTGGCTCCCCAGTCGGGGGAGGCAGCCAATCAATGACGCTCTCATCATTGATGTTTCTCTCTCTTTCTCTCCCTCCCTCTCCCTTCCTCTCTCTGACATCAATAAAGATATATTTTAAAAAATTATTTTTACACCCACACTCTTTTCTCTAATAAAAGTCCAGTTTCATATAAGTGGTATCATAAATTATGTGGCCTTTTTGCAACTGGTTTATTTCAGTTAGCATAATGTTTTCAAGGTTCATCCATATTTTAGTATATTAGAATTTCATCCCCCTTTAAGGC
The DNA here is from genome assembly GCF_964146895.1 of Miniopterus schreibersii. Taxonomy (NCBI): domain Eukaryota; kingdom Metazoa; phylum Chordata; class Mammalia; order Chiroptera; family Miniopteridae; genus Miniopterus; species Miniopterus schreibersii. The sequence continues at coordinate 16,533,269 of NC_138119.1, read as the reverse complement.
TGAACAATATGCCATTGTGTGTACCACATTTTTATTTATTTTATTTTACTTGTAATCCTCACCTGAAGGTATTTTTTTCATTGGGGGGGGTGAGAGAGAGAGAGGGAGAGAGAGACATCAATGTGAGAGAGACACATCAATTGGCTGCCTCCTGCAACCGAGGTAGGTGCCCTTGGCTGGAATCAAACCCAGGACCCTTCAGTCTGCAGGCTGACGTTCTAACCACTGAACCAAACCAGCTAGGGCCCATATTTTTATTTTGTTTATCCATTTATCCGCTGATGGACATTTGGGTTGTTTCCATTTTCTGGCCATTGTGAAAAATGTTTCCATAAAATTGGTATATGAGTATCGTTTGAACATCTGTTTTCAATTCCTTTGGCTATGTACCTAGGAGGGGAATTGCTGGGTTTAATGGTAATTCTATGTTTAACTTTTTGAGGAACCACAGAACTGCTTTCCACGGTAGCTGCACCATTTTACATTTCCCCCAGTAAGGCACAGGGGTTCCAATTTCTCCACACCCTCGGCAGTACTTTTTCTTTTCAGGGGGGCGGGGGAGAGCGTATATTAGCTATCCTAAGAGGCATGAAAGGATATCTCATTGTTTTTTTAATTACATTCCATAATGGCTAGTGATGTAAATATATTTTCATGTGCTTTTTGGCCATTTGTATACTACATCTTCTTTGGAGAAATGTCTACTGAAGTCATTTGTCCATTTTTGGATTGGCTTGCTTGTTATTTGCTGTTGGGTAGCAGGAGTTCTTTATATATTCTGGATGTAAGTTCCTGATCAGACAGATATATGCTTTGCAGATATTTTCTCTTATTCCAAGGGTTACCTGTTCACTCCGTTGATACACAACAGTTTAAAATTTTGAGGAAGTCCAATTTATCTTTTTTTCTTTCTTTTCTTGCCTGGGCTTTGGTATCATAGCCAAGAAATCGTTGCCCAGTTGAGTGTCGTGAAGATTTTTCCCTCTGTTTTCTTCTAAGACTTTTATTTCTTATGTGTAGGTGCTAAATCCATTATTTTATTATTTTATTTTATTATTTTATTTTATTCTGAATGTTGGTATCTGTAAAAACAGGGGGGGCTGATCATATCTGCCTTACCTTATAATATTCTGAGAACCAAATAAAATAATGTATCTAAATACATCCACAAGCTCTTAACGTACCATCCAAATGCCTATTATTATTGTAAGTGAAGTCGTGAAGTTCTGTATCTAAGTCAAGCATTATTACTCATTCATTTCTTTATTCCGCAAAGTGATCCAAACTTGTGTTCCATTCCATGAGGGGAAAGGGGAGGGATTTCGCAAAAGGAAATACTACAAGTCTCTTTCCTGGAAGTGCTCACCCTTTGGTAGGAGAGATATGTACGTAAGTGATTCCAACTGAGCATGACAAATGGCTCGTAATGCTGTGAACAACTCCTACGTTGGGATGACTTGTCCTTCCTCTTCACAGGTTGTGTATCTGAGCTGAGTCTAAAAAACTTTGGTGGGCTCACCATGGACAAAGGAGAGGAACGCTAGAGTGCCCTGGAGAGCACAGCAATCCTAAAAATGAAGTGATAGCTGCTCCTTTGGCTGAGTTCAGAGCTCTCTTGAGAGTCCAAGGAAGGAAGCAGTGAGGAAATAGCAGGAAAAATCAACTTTCCACAGGCTCACTTTCATATCCAGGAACCTCTTTGGTAATCCTTCAGTTTCCTTTTTTAGCCTCTGTGTGAATTTAAGTTTCTTTCAAGGAGTTAGTCATTTGATAAGATAAAGCCACACCTGGAGAGTGAGGCAACTCCTTTCCATTCATGGAAAAAAAGTAACAATAATAACAAAGCAATCAGAAGTCACTGGGTAGAGAAAGAACCATTTTACAAGGTCGGGCCACATATAATCCTATTTATTGATTTAGACTTTTTCTGGCCGTGGTTCTATCAGCTAACAACATCGCACCAACCTGTAGCACTGTCAAAAATAAATAAAAAGAAAAAAGAAAGAAAAACATTCTCAACTGACAAACTACTCAAGTAGTTAACTGATTTCACTGGGGTTGGAATGCAGTGACCCCAGCAGCCAGATCAGGGTTTCCTTCAGAAAAATCTCCCCAGGAACCTACTATATGGGAAGTCCTTTGGGAAAGAAAAAACTGGGAAGCTTTACTCACCAACTTCCTTCAAGCAAAGGCCCTGATGATCCGGACTTCAAAAAGACGGGGCCCCACAAAATAGTCACAGTGACGTACAATATAACAAAGGAAATAGTCAGCAATATTGCAATAACTATGTATTGTGGCAGCTGGGTACTAGAACTATCAGGGCGGGGGTGGGGAACACTGTATAAAGTATTGTCTAACCATATGCTGTACACCTGAAGCTAACACGTAATAAAACTGAAGGTAAACTGTCATTGGAAAAAAAAAAGATGGGGCCCCTGATGTTCTCTGTGGTATCCCCAGCGCCTAGCACACGATGAATGTGTGTTGTTGTGAACTGAATGGTACAGAGAATGCTCCTTCACAGAAGAAGCACCAAACTGGAAATGAAGCCCACATATAGTGCCTCAGTGGTTGAGCAGCGACCCAGGAACCAAGAGGTCGCTGGTTCGATTCCCGGTCAGGGCACACGCCTGGGTTTTGGGCTCTACCCTCTGTAGGAGGTGTGCAGGAGGCAGCCGATGGATGTTTCTCTCTCATCGATGTTTCTGTCTCTATCCCTCTCTCTTCTCCTCTCTCTAAAATCATTAAAAACATATTAAAAACACTCAAAAACCAAAAAAACTGGAAATGAAATTCTGGGTCTGAACAAAACCATTCCTTCGTTAATGAAACATTTCAGTTCTTGCCTCTTCCTGGTGTCCTTCAGAGAGAATCTGTGCCTTGGAAAGGAAGGATGGGCCCGAGGCTGCCCATCCTTGTTGTTTTTTTGTTCATTTTCCTAGACTGGGGGCCAACAGGACCTCTCTGCCATGCTCTCCCGACTCTAGAGGAGCTGCATTTGGCTTCCTTTCTTGTCTCAGCTTTTGGTCACAGTTTCACAGAAACCACCTGAGGGCTTAATAAAAAGGGGGTAGTGTTCTTTCTAAATCATTTCTTTTTTTTAAAAAAATATGTCTTTATTGATTTCAGAAAGAGGAAGGGAGCGGGAGAGAGAGAGAAATATCCATGGTGAGAGAGTCATTGATCGGCTGCCTCCTGCACGCCCGCTACTGGGGATCGAGCTGAAACCCGGGCATGTGCCCTGACCAGGAATTGAATGTTGATCTCCTGGGTCATAGGTCGATGTTCCACTGCTGAGTCACGCCAGCGGGGCGATTTCTCCATTCTTTATCAACAATAGCCTTCTTCCCTCACCATATTTTGAGAAACACAGTCTTTGCCATATTTTGCACACAAAAAATTGCAGGGCCAAGTTACACCCAGAGATGCTAAGTCATAAACAGAGTCAGTCATGAGGAATCGCTCTCCTCCTGGGTTCATTAGCAGCCTCGTTGATCAGCCCTTCCACTCTCAAATAACATAAGCCTTTTATCATGCTTCTCCTCCGTGTAGGAAACCCAATTCTAAAATGCCCTCCCTGCCCTCTCATTTAGGCACAGCACTGCCCTGGAGTCATACTCTTTCCTGGTCCATGTGTTAGCCACATTTTTTTTCAGAGATTCTCAGGTGTGGTAGCATATTTGAAATATTTAAGAGCCCCCACATTTCCATTTTAATACATAGGCCTTGTCCCCTTTCTAAGAGTCCCATCAATAGATTTCTTGGGGAGTTGGCTATTTTTCCAAAGGGCTAGAGCCCCATAATGTCATTAATTGATTTATATTCTCAAATGCTGAGTAATGAATCTGAAGGCAATACTTTATGAATCCCCAAAGAGTGGCTGATAATTCTCTTAAGAGGGATTAGTAAAATTAGTAGACCTTCATGCGGCGACCACCATCCAGTCCTCGACAATGCGGCTTCCGGACACCTTGCGGGCTTAGCGCCTGCCCCACCTGCTTGAGTGGAAGCTGTACCACTGGCCTGAAACTGCAGATGCGTTCCGCAAGAAAGCTTGGGCAGGAAAGGAAGGTAGGGAGTAGCGAGGGCAATGCCCCACAACCGTCTGTGTGTGTGGGCCCACTCTTGGGCCATGAATAAGCTGCAGCCCATGGAGAAACACCCGCAGCACCACCTTTATGAGCAGATGTGAGCATCCCAAAGTGGCCCGTGTGCCCAGCCAGGCTCTACCTCAGGAACTAGTGGGCCTTCGGATATGCAAAGCTGCTCCTGAGAAACAAAGCAGGAAGGCGTGAAGGAAGAGGCATCCACGTTTTATTTCAAAGGAAGAAGCAGCTGGTCTGGGCCGACTCTACTCCAAGGAGATCCTGCACAAGGGAAGTAATTCTGGATTCTGAACCCACAAGCTCTAGGCAGTAGCAACAGGGGGAACTGCCAGTCACTGGAGATCTGGTGGGGTCCTGGTCTGAGGCCTGCTGGGTCTAGAGGAAGGACATCTGTATTCTCAGCAACTCTGCACCTTGGGTTATTCAGTTCCCTTTTGCCAGCACTGAAGGGCAGAGGACTTGAGAGCAGCGTGGACCTCTTCTGGTAGAACGCTTTATGTCTAAGTTGATATCCATCTGTATCGTTTAGAGCCAGGTAACCTCCATGTCTTACGCTATCTCTCCAGCCCAGGGCAGTGCCTGAAATAGTCATGCCCTTGAACCCTTTGCAGAGAACTCCTTCTTGACCTCCTCATTGGGACTGTGACATTGTGTCACAGTCTTACCAATCTGTCTATCACAGGAAGTATTGTGTGCTTTTCCCTGAGTATGGAAAAGAGATTGATTCAGAAGGAGATTAATGCAAGTGAATTTCAAACACACACATACCCAAAGCAACATATGTATATTTATATAAAATTTATTAAAATATTTATTATATATATAATATATATATTATGTAAATACATAAATACAAAATTACACATATATACCTTTAATAATATACACAAACACACACATATATATATATACAGAACATACTACAATGAGTCTTTGTGGGGATAAAGGGGATAGGAATGGAGACTTGAGATGAAAAAATAAAAAAGAGAGAAAGAGGGCTTTTCATGGATCAGTGATGATATAACTGAGACTCAAAACAAAACAAAAGATGAGGAAGGATTTTTTCATGTGGGAGAAGAGGTGGGAGAATATATTAAGTAGAAGGAATGATATATACAATTTATTCACTTACTAATGAACTCAACCCATACTGACAGAGCACCTATTGTGTGCCCAACACTGTGCTAAGCATTAAGGATAAGACAGCATACAGGGCAGACGTCAACCCTGAATTTGCCAGGCACTGTTCAAAGCATATGATGTATACAATATAGTCCTCCCAATAACTCTATGAGACAGGTGCCATGTTCATCCCCAGCTTAGACAATGATCGAGTTCAGGTGCATCGAGGTTCGGTAACTCGCCCAGTGCCACACAACCAGTCAGGGGCAGATCAAGGGTTTGAATATCAGCAGTATGACTTTGGAGTGCACATGAGCACAGACTTAATCACTCCCCATACTTGCCTATAAACAGAAAACAGTAGTATGTGAGATACATACTAATATAATTCCAAAGGTTCCAAGTTCTCTAGCTCTCTCCTGTCACCTTTTACTTTATTATTAAACGGACTGGTTCAATTTCCATCCCAGAAACCCTGGGAAGCCTGGTCCATTTTCCACCGTTATAAAGTCTATGGGGGTAGGGGGTAGTGGGCAAATGTGCAGAAAAAACATCTCTACTCGAAACCTAATTCTGGACATGGTGTCTTCTCTCTGCTCCTTTCAGCTGTGGCCTGAAATATCATATGGTTCCCTTTGCTCCTTGCAATCCCCCTGCCCACTCCCATGCTTCTGCTCTGGACTCTGCAGCAGAGTTTTATTAAAGGTTTGTTAAAGGGAGTTAATGGTGGAGAATAGGTTCAGTACAGGTATAGACTTAACCAAATTCAGATGGGATCACCTCAAAAGTCCATCAGCCGATGTTGCGGCCTGGGAGTGCGTAGCTCCAGCTGATGCTGGGAAGTGGGGCAGAGGAACCAAGACAAAGTGTTTAAGGAGGCAGAGTAGTCAGCCATGCGAAAGCTGAGACGTGTTCTGGAGCTGGTGCTCCTGCCACTTATCTTTCCCAGGTCATTATAAGCTTCTTGTGTCACTGTGGAGTGTGAAATTGGTGCTCAGTAGACACCTCTTGATTGACAGCACACATCCCTTTCTCCCTCCCTCCCCAGCTATTGTGAGTCTATGTTCCTCTGATAGAACAGGCACAGTTTTCCTTTGTGAAGAAAAACTGGTCACTCTCCTTCATTTTTTTAAACCTTCACCTGAGGATATGTTTATTGACTTGAGAGAGAGGAAAAGAGAGAGCGCGAAACATTGACGTGAGGGAAACAGCGATCTGCTGCCTCCGGTACGCACCCCGACCCTGTATCAAACCCATAACTTAGGTATGTGCCCTGACTGAGAATCGAACCCACAACCTAGGGATGTGCTCTGACCAGAATCGAACCCACGACCTTTTCGGTGTAAGGGGCGATGCTACAACCAACAGAGCCACTCGGCCAGAGCAGAACTGGTCACTCTTAAAAACTTTAGAAAATCTGAAGCTGAGTCCTCAGTACAGGTAAGTAGGGCAGCAAGTGATTCCTTGGCGCCATCTCACTACATGGGAAGTACACTGTGCTTTAGAAAAGGGCGACTTTCCTCCTTTCTCTTCGCAGCCTCCTCGGGTTTGTGGGTGCACCTCTTATTCCCTAAGGCGAGTAACACTTGAATAATTTACTTTTTGTTGGTGAGTGTAGAAAATGGGGCTCTGGTGTATACTGAAAGGTACTGATCTCCCAGGCTGCACCTGCACACAGTGGCTGGTGACATGTAATTTGCTGAGGCTGCTACTAGAGGCTCAAGAATGCTTGGTTTTGTAGTCCACAGAACAGTCTGCTTGCACTAAGTCGCATTCAGAATCAGTCGACTTTAAACCATCTTGTCACAGTTCTAGAAACTGGGTATCCCACCAACCACTCAGAAAGAAAAACATAAGTTGGGCAAAGTACTTCTTGTAGTTGAAAATGGGAATAAAAATGCTTTCGCTTCCTTTAATTAGTGTGAAATGTATTTGCTCAGGCTTGTGAGTAGCTGGAAATTGTCCCCCTGGCAGTTTTTGTTGTTGTTGTTCTATCTGAGCTCCTTTTTAGCCCCAATGACACTTAAAGCCAGTCAGAACATCGGTGGCTTTGGCAGCCATCCTCACTCTCCCCGCAGGAGTAAATAGATCCCAGATGCTTGGGCTCTGCAGGGGGTGGTAGTTGCAGAACAGCACGGAATTAGCTCAATGGCTAGATTCAAAAGGATGCAGTTCATGCACTTTCAAGATGTGCTGAGAAACCCAGCCTTGGGTAACAGTTAGAAACGATCACTAGACTACAGTACAACGTACTTGTTTACTTAACTCGTCCTTCAGATGCAAGACGAAGGCAATTCTATTCTCCCACTTCTGTTTCTCATTCACCACCAGGTAAGATCTGTCTACAAAGTGACCTACAATGATTCGTCAGTACAAGGGAGGCCTTCTCATTTTCTGGCTTGTATGGAAGTATAGGTTCTTTCATTTTTTTCTCCCCCAAGAATAAACTTGCCTGGGTTCAACTATTATCAGCTTCTATGGGATGACCTTCGTCTGACATTTTCTACGTTATTCTGTCTTTATAGAGGGCCATTTGATACATTTGGACAGCCTGGCTAAGTCTTATGTAAAACCACAGAAGAACATATTATCAGATACTATCTACATGTCACTCACAGAGATACATAGTTCTAGGAAATATTTCTCTTTTTTCTGCAGATGATTTGGTGGCCTTAAAAAACAAACAGAAAATGAAATATCACTTTTCGCACTTGCTTCCCTTTTGTGATAGCTGTCAGCAAATTCAGAGCCCAATATGTGGTCCCAATACAATAAGCTACTTGGTCCTTTACCTGATAAGGCCCGTCCTTTCTGTTAGGCATCCTAATGGCTCCTGTACTGGAAGCTGGAGGGTCTTTCTCCACAGGCATACCACTTCGAATCTCAGTTCTGCTTCCTGCTACTTGCATGATGCACTTGACCTCCCGGCAAGCCTCTTGACCTCTAGGCCCCTTAGTTTCCATATGTGCAAAACAGATAGATGACTCCTTCTTCCATCAAGCCACTTGTGAGAATGAAATGAAAATCTGCACTGTAGCCTTCAGTAGGAACTTGAGTCAAGTTCATTTACTTTCTTTATGATGGACCATCTCGAGTTTTATTCCGAAATCCTTTGCCGAGTTTACATCTGTCCATGGTGGGGCGCTGCCTAGAAAGAGCAAGTGTATCTTTGCAGCTAGAGCTGAAAGGCCCTTCATACAGAGGAGGAGGAAGGCCTGTGGGAAGCCAGAAAGTCGTCTACGGTCTCCTGCATAATTTGAAAATTGAACTTTCTTTGTACTTATTTGCAGTACAACGTGGTTTTAGAAACCTGTTCAACCTACTGCTCCAAGCAGCCACTACCGATGGATGGGAGCTAGAACAGGAGATCTAAATTCACTTGGCGTCCCTATGTTGTCACTGAAAAACCTGGGCATGACTTTATTAATTCCTCTTCTAGAATAGACAGTCACTAGTGTGGCTTCTTCCAGTGTCTCTCTGATTTGTACCATGATGACAGAAATCATTTTTAAAACGGCTATTACAAAAATCAAGATTAGCTCTGGCCATGGAACAAATTTTTAAAAGATGTTGTAAAAGACACAAAGCAAACAGGAAAATGAACTTTAAATTATAATCTCTATTTTATTATTAACCTCTTGATTAGCAAGTAGCAAGTATAATTTAGCTCCCCAGTGGATTATTTTTTAATACTAAAAATAGAGGTATCTGAACTGAATTAGAGGCCCTGCTTTGCCACTAACTAATAGTCCGACTTTGGGAAAATTACTTAATTTCTCTGTGTCTAAGTTTTCTTATCTTGTAAAATGAGAACTTGAGTCTCTATGCCTCAGTTTCTTCATCTCTAAGAGGCGAACAGTAATAATACCTAAGTATCATGAGATTGTTATGAGGACCCAATGATTTGATACTTGCAAAGCACTTAGAACAGTGCCGGGAATGCAGTAAGTTTCTGACAAGTATTTGTTAGTTAATTAACTAGCTAACTAACTATAAGCTAGTCCACAATGAAGGAAGCTAGGCAGGTGTGTAGAAAGGTTGTTACAAAAGAGGGGCATAATCTTTGGAGACAGGTTGAATTTTGACCCTACTGGTAGAAAAAGGGTGACAATCATAACAGCATGAAGATTTCCCTGGTGATACATCTTATAAAAGGCTGGAACAGTGCACCAGGAGCATGTGTGGACTCTCCCTTAATTGCATGATAATTAGGCATCTGAATCCATCTAGCTGGGTAGGGCAGAGATTCTAAGACATAAGTCCACAAATTCCACCCCTCTCTTCCTCCCTCTCTCCCTTTACTTCTTTTCCTTCCTTTCTTCCACACTGACTGAGGGCCTATCATGTGCTAAACATTATCCCAGGCAGTGGTAGTACATCTCCGACTGGAATCCAGTCCCTCTCCTTCACAGGGTCACTATTTAGTGTCTGTGTTTTCTAAGTGGAGCTACTTTGCTGGGCTAAACATAAACTGCAGCTACTGAGTCAACTAGGCCAGTGATACTGACATAGGTTTTTATTTCTACAAAGCACTCTTCCCCTCCCAGCTCTTCCAATCACTCAACGAAGACCTTCTAATCACCTAGAGGCTAAAGTGAGCTCTGGAAATAAAAAGTTTATTAACATAGAGTCCTGCTCTCCAAGTGCTCACCGTGCCATGGGGACAGACATACATACAGACAGACAGCTGCAGGCATCTTCGACGTGCTAGAGAAGAGACAACAGCAGAGAGTTGGAACATAGAGGAGGAAGTGCCTGCATTTTCCTAGGAACATCAGCTCTGAAGACTGAGGGAGAAAGAGGAGCATTAAAGCGAATTACAAGGTGTCAAGTTGGGTCATTTGATGGGTAACCGATGACCAAGTCCTGGAATACAGAAGTAGGTTAGTGAAGAAAATAACACATAGTTTGAACAGATGAAGTCTGAGAAACTGTTTTTAGCTATTTCAAGTTTTAGGTACTGTGAGTAATGCTGCTGTGAGCATGGCTGTACAAATATCTCTTTGAGGGCCTGCTTTTGATTTTTTTGGGTGTACACCCAAAAGTGGAATTTCCAGACCATATGGAAAATCTCTTAAATTTTTTGAGGAACTCTCATACTGTTCTTTTCAGTGGCCATACCACCAACAGTTCACAAGGGTTTCACTTTCTTCACACTCTTGTCAACACTTGATACTCCCTGGGTTATTTTTCTTTCTTGATAGTAGCCATCCCTAATGGGTATAAGATGGTATATCTCATTGTGGTTTTGACTTGCATTTCATAATGACTGGTCATGTTGAGCATTTTTTCATGTGTTCATTTGCCATCTGTATATCTTCTTTATAAAAATGTCTATTCAAGATCTTTGCTCATTTATGAATTGGGTTTAATATTCTTATTGTTGAGTTGTAGTTCTCATATTCTAATATTAATGTCTTACCAGATATATAATTTGTAAATTCTTTCCCCCATTCTGTAGGTTGCCTTTTCACTCTGTTGATAGTGTCCTGTGATGCACATTAAAAAATTATAAATTCCAATTTGTCAACTCTTTTCTTTTGTGGCATGTACCATTGGTGTAATATTTAAGACATCTTTGCTAAATCCAATATCATGAAGCTTTTGCCTTTTGTTTTCCTAAGAGTTTTATAGTTTTATCTTTTATGTTTAAATTTTTTAAAATTGAATTTTAAAGAGAGAAAGGGGTAGAGAGAGAAAGAGAAACACTGATTTGTTGTTCCACTTACTCATGCATTCATTGTTGTTTCTTGTATATGCTCTGACTGAAGATCAAACCTGCAACCTTGGTGCATGGAGATGACAGTCTAACCAACTGAGCTACCCAACCAGGGACAGCTCTTATGTTTAGACCTTTGATCCATTTTGAATTATTTTTAGTATATGTTAAGTAAGGATCCAACTTTATTCTTTTCCATATGAATATCCAATTTTCTTAACACCATTGGTTAAAGAGACTACCCTTTATCCATTGTGTAGCTGTGGCAACTGTGTCAAGTATTATTTGACCATATATGTGAGGGTTTATTTCCACTCTTTATTCTATTCCATTGGTCTATGTCTAGCTTTATGCCAGTACCATAGTTGATAACCATAGTTTTGTAGTATGTTTTGAAGTCAAGAAATGTGAGGCCTCCAGCTTTGTTTTTCTTTGTCAAGATTGTTTTGGCTATTAGGAATCCTTTGAGATTTTTGTATGAGTTTTAGGCTCTGTGGGAGCATCCCGGTCCCATGGCTCTGCAGGGTGATCTCACACACCAATAAATGGAGAGACATCCACTGTTCATGAATTGGAAGACTTCATATTGTTTAGATGTTAATACTATTGAAGAGATCTACAGATTCAAAATAATCTTTATAAAAATCCCAAGTGAGATAATGACTGAGACATGACAATTGGATTTGGAACTCTAGAATGATGGAAGTGGAAGCAGTATTATATGTGGCAATGGAGAGAGTCCACATGAACAGAGAAGCCTCCTAGAATAATCACTATGGGTTTTTAAAAAGTGAAACTTGAATGACAGCTCGCCAAAGAGTCTTTAGCAAAGGGCTGAGACATTAAGGCTTGATGAAATCATATTTGCGTAGGTGAACAGAAAACTGCTCACCAAAACAATTCCAGCAAAATGTGCCATTTCTTGCTTACTGCTCTTATTTCAAGTGATGCTCCTGTGGCTGAGAAATTGAAGGCCAGAGCTCCCCTTTCTTCAGTATATACATTTCACTTCACCTTTATTTTCCAACCTTCCTTTTGCATCCCATTCTACATGTTAGGTGCATTAGAAATTTCTACTTGCAGTATTCTATTTTCATGTTTCTTATCTTAATCCAAATGTGTTAACTCATCTCTACATACCTTATCAGTTGGAATTAAAAGAAACAAGCAAAAAAGTGGTCCTAAGGAGGTCAAGATGTTGGGTCTGATGACAGTAGGAGCTAGTTAATTTTGTTCTGATCCAAGGCCAGAGAATGCACTTACTCATAACCCTAGCAAGTAGCCACCTTGATGTATGTTTTTGGCCACTGAGGAATATAGGATAGGATGTGCAAAAGGTGATGGCCAAGCTTATTCGTACTTGGAGATACAATTCTAATTATGTGTAACATTTGACTCAAAGAGGATTAATATTTTTTTTTACTTACTCATTCACTCACTCTTCCCAAACACATTTACTGAACACCCACACTATGTGAGGCACTGTGGATACAAAGATAAACACAGTTTCAGCCCGTCAGAGGCTGGTAATTTTATACAGACGCAGAAATAGCATTATGAAGGCACGTACAATATACCAAGTCTAGTGAAAGGAAGTAGTGAGCAATACTGCTATTACAAGATGTCAACAAACTTGAATTGCTTGAGAACCATGCCAACCTCTTAGTCCATTCTAGATGAGCTGATCACTATCTTCTCTCTTGTTAATATTCACCAAATTTACTTCTTTATTAGGAACGTGGTTTTGTGCAGGGTTCACACTGCAGCATGGTTTGATACACATTAGGAAAAATACTTACAGAGTAATCTCTCCTTGCCTACAGGGTGTCTAGTTAACCTCCTGGGAATTACAATTCAAGGACAGGGTGCAACTGGGCCTCCAGTTTGGACAAGACGAACGTGAGTCATGCTGTTTATATGACAGGTTTTAGGCAACATGATGAGCACAAACACTGGTCCGCTTCCTTTCCCTGATGTAACCTGAAAGCTATCAGCAGCCAGAATCTCACAGGAGAGCGGCAGGAGCTTTAGAGCCAGCCCTAAGACCAGCAGGTCTTAGCTGTACAGTAAAAGATGATGTTTTCAGTGCTAGTATGCTCAGGAGGGAAAACCACAAAGATAAATGTGAAGTGAAAAATTCAATATACAATAGCCTGAGTGTTAGCTGATTCTGATTAGTGGGTGTAGAATGGACCATAAACATAAAACTTATAAACTCAAGCTTTAGGAGCTGAATCTGGTCTGGGTGCTACTCAGTGATGGTCTACTGTTAGTAAAGCTATCCATCCATCCATCCATCCACCCATCCATCCACTACCCATCATCTACGAACCAGGCCTTAGGTATGTTTTGGGTGTAAAGAGATAAAAACATCCCCTCTAGAGGCTTACACTCCAATGGAAAAGATGTATAAGTAAGCAGATGAGTCTACTATGGGATGGTAAGTGCTATAATATGGATAAATATGGTGAGGTTTGGGAGCAAATGGAAGCGGCATTTAACTAAGGAAAAAGGTCGGGAGATGGTTCCTGACTGTCTAGGATGTAGTTCCCAGCTGGAATTTAGAGGACAGCAAGAGTTGGTCAGCACAAAATTAAGAAGAGTAAGAACTAAAGAGTGCTTTTTGCTTAATACTGGACTCTCTGATGCTGGTACTTCTAGAAGGCAGATTCCTGCCATAAGCCAGGACCCTTATTAGTCTGTTTTGGGGTAAGAACTTCCTCTGAGCTGGAAACAGGAAACGCAGCATGGTGAGTGCACAGAAGAGCTGTGACTTGCCGTGGCGAGGCTCTTTCAGCAGCAAGAAGAGCACTGGCCTCTCACCTAACCTTTAGTCTGTCCCTTAGCTGGAGAGACTCGTAGTGTATCAGAAGGAATACTAGTTCGAGCTTAGACATCTATTCCAAACGAACCTCATCTCACACTTGAATAACCACTAGGTCCAGTTTTGAGGCCAGGCACTAAGCTTGAGGACATAGGCTACCATCCCTAATAATGTTTCTAGTGAATAGGGCCTACCTGAACACCTTCTGTGGTATTTTTTACACCGTTTAGCACCAAAGTGAGGAAGAAACATCCAACATCCATGTGAAAGCACTTTATCATATCTTACTCTTTATATTCCTCAATATTTGAAAAAATTTCCAACAATAAGCTATGTCTATTTTGTACGGATACTGTGCATTCATTAAATATTATTTTGTGGATTATTTAAAGACAATGCCAGGAATGCTTGTATAAGTATAAAAAGCAAATTTTGTAATGGTATGAACAGTATGATTCTAAATTTGTATATAGGAAAATATATTAATCTTCTTATCCTTCAAATGCCTCACCCCTGGATGGTAATGCAGGGATTACCAAAGAGACACTCACAGCCAAGAATGTACAATGGATGTTATGTTCCAAGGTTAAATCTTTTTCACATTTAAAGAAATTAGGTTGTTTTTTTTTTTTAATCCTCACCTGAGAATATTTTTTTCATTGCTTTTCAGAGAGGGTGGAAGGGGGAGAGAGAAACACTGATGTGAGACACATCGATTGGTCGCCTCCTGCACGCACCCTGACCAGGGCCGGGGACAAGCCTGCAACCGAGGTACATGCCTGTGGCCGGAATTAAACCCAGGACCCTTCAGTCCGTGGGCTGGCCCACTAACCACGGAGCCAAGCCAGCCAGAGCAAAATTAGTTTTAAGTATGGACTTACTCTGGACACTTGCTGTCTTTTCTGGCTGTCCTGTGCTTCCTTCATCCCTTCCTGCCAGGTTCCGTGAGTTTTTCTTGTGCACCCAATGAGTAGAAGTGGCTCAGCCAGTTTCTGCTATCTTTCAGGGGGAACTGCTTTGTGTGTAGCTGTATATTTAATGTGTCTATGGGAGGAGGTGAGTTCAGGAGCCTCCTATGTCACCAACTTGGACAAGCACTAGCACTGCAATACTTTCTAAGTAAGTATTTAATTACTTAGAGAAATAGTAGTGGTTCATGGAGAGTCTTAAGTGGTTTCTCTCTGTGTCCTATGGGACTAATATGGCTACTCTGTAACATTGTGAAGAGTACGTAACCCTTATAATGCATGTGAAAGTTTAAACTTTAAACACAGTGCCTGGAAAAGAGTAAATTTTTAATGCTTATTTCTTTCCTAGTTTATACTCTATACTTTTTAAAAATTTTCAAAAAATTTATCTTTATTGTTGAAAGTATTACAGATACCCCCCTTTTCCCCCATTGACCTCTTCTACTCTGCCCCAGGCCTGTATGTCTTTATGGATTTCAGAGAGAGGAAGGGAGAGGGAGAGAGCTGGAAACAGCAAGGATAGGAGAGTCATCGATTGCTGCCTCCTGCAGGACCCCTACCCAGGATCAAGCCCAAAACCCAGGCATGTGCCCTGCCCGGGAATCGAACTGAGATCTCCTGGACCACAGGTCAATGCTCAACCACGGAGCCATGCCGGCCAGGCTACTCTATAATTTTTTGTCTCCTTTTTTTATGGTTTCCATTTGAAATCAGCACTCAGCAGTGTTGCAATTAATGACATGCCCTAGAAAATCATAGGATGAAGGACCAGGAGAGGATGTAAGAGGCTGTGTGCATGTAAGGAGGAAAATACCTTTACTTTCAGCCAAAGAGATTTCCTTTAGGCTTGTTGGGTGATGAAAAAGTTGAAGTATTTAGGCCTTATCTTAGCATAATATGCATAGTAGTTAACTCCATAGGGTTGTTTCTTTATTTAGCAAATGGAAACTGCCTACTCCCTTCATTGGCACCATTCATCTAGCAGCATTCCACGCTGTTGTCTGTGATTCAGTGTTTTTTTCCATTGGCATACTTGCCAGAGATCTCCTCTTTATAGGGGAATATCCTACCTACTGCATTCACAGAAAAAGTCACCAAACTGGACAGACAAGTACCTCAGCCTGAACAACTCTAGGTACTCTGCCAATTCTCAGCTGGATTGAATTAACTGGTAACTCTGGGGAAGTTACATAAAATCGTACAAAAAAGATGAGTGAAACTTATTTTGAAATTGAAACATTTTCAATACAAGTTTGGAAAGATCGAATGTAAAAGAATTGGCCATTTCTAGGGAATGGATTCCTTAAGATCAGAGACCCTGTCTTACTCCTCCTGATTCCACCACTGCCAAGTAAAGTGCGTGAAACTACACACACACACACACACACACACACACACACACACACACATACACGCACATGTACATACACACTGCTGTGTCATGCTGTTCAGCAAATTATCAACATATAACACACATTGCATGGTGATGAGTTTCAGAGTAGTAATTCATTAGCTTAGGGGAACTGGGTGTTATGAGGTGTTTGTCATCTGGATAGCCTCTCTTTACGCCCACATCTCGGCCTGTATTCCTCCTGTCTAAAGCTTCCCCTTACTCTGAGGGCGGGCAGGTATTCGGTTCTCATCCCGTTACCACACTTCTCCCTGTATTGCCTTGTATATATGTCTCTTTCCCAAGCTACCTGTAATAACCAAACCAAACCAAACAAGAAAGCAATACCAAATCTGAAGATAGGGACTGACCCTTGTCTATCAGTATTCAAGCTCCTAACACTGTGTTGGGTACACAGAAGGCATTCAATAATTCACTAAATGAACAAGAGAAATAACATGTCCATTTGCTGTATTTTATAATTATTGCGTACAGAAAAGCCAAAACCTTTCTCTACTTGTTCAGATTCCCATTGCCAAAACTGACACATCTAGCCATGACTAGACTATCTAAATTGAATGCTGTAAAATCAGTACTAAAAATGGAAAACCAGAAGAGAAAGTGTCTCATCGATTCCCACATGAGCATTTGTCAGTTGGGTATTGAAGGCAGCGAAAGTGCTAACTGTTCTATACTGGTGTCGAAGTTTGTCAAATAAAGAGAACTAGAAAAGTTAAGGTGAAAGATCTCCCCCAGACCTCTTTGCCAGGGCTGCCCAAGGAAATCCAGGAGATTTGGAAATGCTTAATCTCAAGAATATTAATACCCTTTTATCTCTATTAGGTTGAAATACACAGGTGAAATACATAGTTCTCTGGGGATATATGTGATATTGGGCAAGATATGATCTAACAGCAATGCTCATTCACTAGGGCTCTAAGGTGACATCTGAGGTTTTAAATAGAAAGTGTCAACATACTGCACAATGGAAAATCTATTTTCAGTTCGGATTCCAAGCAGAAAGCAATTCTTCCCATCAAAAGGTGTTCAGGATGCTCCTCCCATGGCTAGGATACAGACACATGCTGGTTTGGCTAGAAAGGACACACTGATGCCCTCCAATTCCCCAAAACAACAACAAGCTGCTCACAGAGAGGACTCAGGCTAGAGATTCAGGAGTCTACCACCCCACACAGTCTTTCTCAAAGATTAGTGGTAAGGCAGGCAGACAACACAGGAAGGCCTCCATGGAAAGTGGCCACTAGATCTGTTACCTGAAGGCTGTACTTGAGCTGGTAAGACAGACTAACAACAAAGACTCTGGTAAGGGCGGCAAGAGAGTAGACAGGCAAAAACAGACAGCACATAGCAAGACAATTTGGGGCAAAGAAGAGGGTCCCATGTCACGGAAGAAATTCAAACTATTTCCTAGACCCCCCTGAATAGGGTTTTATTAGTTCCTTGGAGAAAGTGATCTGGAGATTAATATGAGAAATCTTGGCATATTGGTTAGAATTTATTGCACACATAACATGCAAATACGTGAATAGATATGCATAGATGTACATATATCTATATTATAATGAGCTGTATACAATACTCTTTATAGAGTGGGAGTTTATAAATCTTAACAGATAGGTTGTTGCCTTCATAATATTCCAAGTTTAAAATCTTACTTATGTATCATGTCTGCCTATTTTCTATTATCTACCATCAATCTATCTATTAATCAATCATCTATCTATGTATCTTTAAACCAAAGACAAATCTATCTGTTTCAAAATGAATATATTTTTGCTTGTTTTTCTGAAGTTCCTAAATGAAAACTACCAAATTATTCAAAAGTTTGGTGTTTCGTCATTGTTCTTACTGAGTTCTTTCTTAAATTTCTAACATTTACAGAAGTTTATGCCTCTGAATACTTGTTCCTCAAGTTTTCCCACTCCCTCAAGAAATAATTCCCTCCTTCCTCCTCTCAAACAATCCATTTCCAACTTTTCTCCTTAGCTCTTCTAGCTGATCTAGATCTTTCTGTTCTTTGAGGATCTGTCCTCTACTCCTCACCGGGTATCCATCTCCTTGTGTGTAAGGTTTTAATCTCCTTAGGTGGCAAATTCTTTGACAGCAGTGACTTATTTTATATCCCCCAAAGCTTTTAGCACAGTCATGGGCCAATAGTAAATGTTCCACATGGATTTGCCTTCTTGTGTTATCTACCTGCCTTACCACTAATCTTTGAGAAAGGCTGTGTGGGGCGGTAGACTCCTGACTCCCTAGCCTGAGTCCTCTGTTGAGGACTTACTTGAAAAAAACCCTCACGCCAAGTATGTGAACTGGAGACAGGCCATAAATACAGAAGCTTGGGTTTGGTGCTCATATACCACCTTTCACATCCTGAGGTGTCCATTCTGAAAGCTTACACCAGAGAGATGCCAAGGGTGACTCATTAATCCCGAATATCAGAAAGTCTCCCCTACTGTCACTTGTCCTAACCTGAAGTTTCTTCATTTCTGAACCCTGTTTCATAAAAAGAGGCCCTGGAATGTATTCTTGAGATAAGCCTGTCATCTTTCTTTAGAGACTTTCGTAAGGTTAAAATAATCAGGACATACCAGAGCCTTACCTTGGTTAAGGGCAGGGGGAGGAGCTGGATTTTATTTGGAACAGCTCCTCATTAGAATAAATGTTTACTGAAGTGACTAAGCAGAGGGAGTTCCATCTAAAACTTGGAGAGCAGCCAGAAAAGGAAGCAGCCAGAGAAGCAGAGAGGAAAAGGTGCAGCTTTCCTGTTTTTGGTGTGGGTCCTGTGCATCTGCGTTTCAGATGTGACACAAGTACAGAAGCTGCAGGTGCAGCACATCACCCTCCTTCTGGAGTCAGGTTATTTCTTTCTCGCTCTGCATCACCGCACCTGATACAGAGCCACAGACATGTGCTTGTATTGAAGCACCATTTCTGTGTGATTCTGGGGGTCTTTTCCTCAGAGACAGTTTAGTGATCAAGGTACAATAAGGCCCAATTAAAATGTGACAGCTCAGTGAGAAATATTGCTGCAAATGGTGCAGTTCTAAGGGAAGGGGGCTGGGTTACAAAACAGTATTCTTTCCACTGTTACCCAGCCATCAGTGGTGCGCCAGACCACTCGCTCGGCTATCCTCATCTTGCTGCTTCATAAATGAGGATGTTAGATCACATTTTGTTCTAATTTTTAAAATCTTTAATTTTCCGTTAGATTAACAAAACTGTCTTCAAAAGGCTTTCATCTTACCACCATTTATGTAAATAAACTTTAGCTGAATTACACGCTGGGGTAAATATAAAAAGTAACCATTCTTTTCTGGGGTTTTATCATTGATTCAGTCTTCACAACATCTCTAAGAAAGGTGGAGAAGAGATAAATACTCATGGAACACCTCTTCTGAGCCAAGACTTGGACATTTACTTCATTATCCAAAAAGCTTTATGAAGTGGTAATGTTCTCTGTTTTACAATTAAGGGAACTAAGAAGTCATGTGCTAAGCTAAAGGCCACTGAGTGGGTAAGGGCTCAGGCAAGAGTAAGGGCTGGGCGGCTCCAGGCTCCCTCTTAAGTCTGAATTCAAAGTCCGTGTTCTTTCTATCATATGATTCTAGATTTCTGTTAAAAAGGTAGGAATCCCAATTAACAGATGAGATGGTAAGACTGAGCTACAGAGAGCCAGGGGACTTTTCTCAATTTTGTAGTAAATCAGCATTTTGGGTGCTAGGAAGAAAATCCAAGTTATTTTTGGTACAGAGTGCAAGTTCAGACCAGAGAGCAGGGTGTGAGAAAAGACCCTTTGTATGACAATTTTATTTATATTTGATGCCAGCATTCAGTGATCAGGGTTTTAAAACAGTGAGGTATGAGAGAAATGAGCTTGTTGTAGTTATGTATATTTCATATCAAATTCTAGTATAACCTTGGTGTTTGCTAGAGACTATCTCAGAAGGAACATATTTTATATCCTAGAAATGAAACTATTTTTTCCAAACCATGCATCCTAGCCTTCCTAGCTCCTCACCCCACTTCCTCACAATATTATAGTATTTGAAGTACGAAAGGGATAATCATGGAATTTATTTCTTCTTACAAAAAGTAGTTTTCTTATCTGGAAATAATTTTTAATGCTGCACAGCACTGTACTTCCTCTTGCTTCGGGAAAGAATTTCTTTCTGAACTTCCCTCGTGTTGGTTTTTTTTCCTTCTCTTTATTTGTGTTGGCGTCTATAAAGCCTTCCGTTCCGTTGAGTGAATGCATTGGCCTGGTACCAAATGAGACTCAGCACTTAGCCTAGAAGTATCATTTCCAACAGACAGAATCAGAAGGGAAACCCCGCCTCTTACACCCACTACTAATTACCATACGACAAAATCAAGTAGTTGCATCACTTACCCATCACTTGTGAATTTCTGCTTCTACGGCTCTCATTTCTGCACAGAATGAGTTTGAGACACATGGAGAACATGCCTTTTCACCATGCAAGCCCTCCAGGAGCACAGAGGCAATGCTGGAAGCCATGGATCTTCTCAGCATTAGTTCTTGTGCTGCTGGTCTGTTCCTTCAGCACAGTAGCCTTCACTCTTTTCCCACTCAAGGTAAGGAGACAACAGTACCTTAGGTTGCTATTGGTTATAATCCTTTTGTCTTTTGTAAGTCTGGTTATTGTCACTGTCACTCAGTATTGTTAGAGCTAGCTGAAAGGGACATGGGAGTAGAGATAATATAAATATAATTTCAGCTTTGTCATAGCATATGGCTTTGGAGGCTTATCTAAGTGTTTTGAAATGAAAGGTATCAGGAAATGTTAAATGTTAGCTGCAGAACTGAGTTAGATGGAGTAAATCGCTTAATTAAATCAGTCATTTCACAGATGCCTGTGGAGTGTTTTTTCCCTTTTTGGAACTTTGCTAAATATATCCTCTTGGTGGAATGAAAAAGTGTAAAACATGATGCTTGCTCTCAAGGGTGCAAGCTATAGTATAATTGAGGGAAGAGATGAAAAGATGATGGAATACAGAATAAGGTAAGTGACAGGTGGTTAGTGTATCTTCGAGGATGGAACTGGAGCTGAACTAGGAGTAAGAAGGTCTGGATTCTGGTTCTAGGTCTCCCAATGACTGGCTGTACGAATTTGAGAGAGACATTCCATCTTTCTGGTTCTCAGTTTCTTCATCTGAAAAATGGTGGTAGGAGAATGGATTTATTTATCATAATGTCCCTTCTGGCTATAAAATACAGTGATTTATAAGTCATTAGAAGGGTGGTATAGAATGTAAAACTGCGTTAGAAGTTCAAGGGCAGCAATGACTTTGGGTTTGGGTGATCAAGAAAGGCTTCATGGAGGAAGGGTGAAGCACATTCCTATTTGGGAAGCCCCTGATGCTTATCAGGAATTTCCCACTGAGCTCCAGTCCAAGCTGTGGGTCTACAGAAGGGAATGGAGATTCTTTAGGTTCTTATTAGAAGTTTTTCTGACTGTCGACTGCATAGAACTGACCAAAAAGAAATTTAAAAATGCGTTGTGTCATTTAAGATTTAGCCCATTTTGGGGGATGTTTGAAGGTCCTGAGCCTTGGGGAGACTAAGGTGACACATGTCCATTTCTGGAAAGACTGAGCTCAGGGACTTCAGAAACATTTTTCCAAGGGAATTAGCCAGTTAAGATTTCAAAGATACAGTTCTACCACTTAAGATATTTGAAGGCAATGGAGACAATAGCGTGGTGAAGGCCTGGGGATGGGGTGGGGATTGAAGGGATCAATGGGGGCAAAAAAGGGAACATCTGTAATACTTTCAATAATAAAGATGAATTAAAAGAATGGAACCCTCCCAAAACAGATATTTGAAAGCAATGGAGAAAGAATGTAGGAGCAAGTAATACACTGTAGTTGCTGTTATTTAGTTGGGGCAAGTGTAGTTTTCCCCAAATGTGTACACAGTAGCCCATTAATTTGTATTGCAGAAGTATACACAAGTATACAGAGGCATTTCTAACCACATCTCCACTCTCTTGGGAAAGTTATCAAAACAGAAGTCTGAATTTTCTGGAGTAGTGAAGCTTTGGGCAAAAAGAAAAGAACTGTCAGGAGTTCTGAGTGTTTAGATTTCTGAAGAAGGGGAACGATGTGAGTAGCAATTGCTTAAATCTGGAAGTGCTTTTTCCTTCCCAAAACCACTAAAAAGCAAGTCTCATTAGCCAGATAACCTTGAAGAAATAGGATGTTATGTGTCATCTGTTTCTGCACATGAATAAGGACCCAAAGCATAGAAGAGGAGGAAAATGCCTTTCTCAAAGGTATATGCAGGGTCTTGCAAAGGGACAGAACAGGCCTAGTAATTCCAGGGGCATGGGGGACACCTCTTAGCAGAACTGAACCTGACCAGTCTCATATGCTAGAGCTCTGATTCTGGACTCTCTCTCCCAGGCACCAGACAGCTTCCCAATGAAAGGTTCTTCCCTTAGAGAAATAGTCCAGAGTTTGTTCCAAATTTGGAGATGGTTAACAGCTTTTCAGAAAGTTGTTCTGAAAGGATGCCATGGACTGTGTTTCCTATGGGGAAAGCCAAGGCCCTGGCGGCCAACTCCAGCTCTTGTGTCCCACTTTTTATTCACTGCACCACCCTTTCCTTATTGACCACAAATAAGTATACTCGGAAAAGAGGCCTGAGTAGCTGGCGGATGAGTCATTATGACGGGGCTGCTTCCACCGTCTCACAAGACCCATGAACCTTGGGGTTTAGATTATTTTAATCTGCACTCTTGTTTTTATATACAACATCCCACTTTCCAGCTTCTCTAGGCACTAACCCACCCAGCTTTAGACAGGAAGATTGGCTCCTTCTATACCAACAGAAATTGCTTTGGGAGAACATTATTTTCTTTTACCCATCCTTCTTTCAAGAGACAGTCAATTGAAAAGGATTGGTGATAAGCTCAAGCAATTTGGTCCACTCTTCAGTGAATATAATGTCACAGAAGTTGTTCCTAAGAAACCAAATGCTCAGGAGGGTCCCCTGCCTCAATAAAGTGAAAGATACTTCCGAAGGGGGAAGTTATGCTTCTACTTAAAAGTAGGGTGGACTCTGTTTCCAAAGGGTGATCTGATAAGGGCTGGTTTAGAGAATTATTAAGCTTTGGCCGTTTGAACCCAACTATGTGAACCTTGGTTTAAATCAAATGGGGTTAGAAGAGCAACTGATACTCTTCAGCAAAAATTAACCAAGTTCAACCAAGCTGAAAGCCCCTTCTGCTTCTTTAGGAGTGGATATTTGCTTCTTCCAGATATTACCAGAATTATAAATAGAAACTGCCTCACGGAGTGGTAGGGGTGAGATCAATAAGTCAGACAGGCTATTTGGATCTCAGCCTGGCCTCTTATCAGCTGCATGACCTTGGGCTAATTAGTTAATCTCTCCCATGCATTCCACATCTGCAGATGAGCATTGCGGTAAAGATTAATGAGACAGTTCAGCGCCTGACCCATAAGTAGCCTCTCAGTTGATTGTAGTGATTAATATTTGCAACCATTATTATTGACAGTACAATGAAGATAAATTTCAAAAGACTTCAACAATTTGCGTATTCCTTGCTTATCTAATTCACTTCATTCACCAAAGACTATCCGTCACTGTCAAATAGATGATTTTTCTGATTGGACAGATTTTCATTGGTGGCAGTAATTAGAGAATGTCACAGTGGTGGTTTCTGGAGTTTATATAGCAGCCCACAAGACAGTATCCAGGATTTCTGTCTCTGGCAATTAGTCTGCTACCTTAAGTTTCTCCACAATCTTTAAACATGAGAGTGCAGAGCACAGATACTATCTGTGGCTCATACATCGGCATCCTTCTATATTTAGATTGTTACCCAATTGCTCCACGTGTGCAATCTTGTCTTTCTAGAAAGATTATAAACTTCTTAAGAATCAAGGACCATAAATCACTTTTGTTTCTCCTGCTTATAATGTAAGTATGATGTTGGGAATATAGATGCTTAAAGTTTTATTCAATTCTTCATTAAAATCAGCATCATTATCAATATAGTTAATATTTAATGAGACTATCTGGGCAAAGCCCTTCACTAGCATAACCTCACTTAAATCATGGCCAAGTTCAATGAGCTAGGTGCTATATTTCTCATTTTATAAATGAGGAAATGAAGCAAAGGGACTCCCTCTCACATGCTTATCATGAGTTAAACGAAATGGAATTTCAACATCTCTTCTAAGAAACCCTACGACGAAGATGAAATAACTGCAGAAGCAAAAACAATCAGAGAGGCCCAGTGACTTATCCTAAAATACGGGCTTTCAAACATTTTGATTGCACCCCCTATTGAAATAAAAATGCCTTTAATTTTTATGTCACTCTCAAAATATATGCTAAAGTAGCTACTATACATTATATACAAGTACCAATACTATGCATATTTAAAAAATACACAAAATAGAAATGTATAAGGGTGCACCAGGTGATATGCTTAATGTAGTTTATGCACAGCACAAAACCATTTTGCTTTGACCAAAATATATTTTATAGAATATGTTTATAATGAACACTTCTAAAATAACTGAACTAATATTTTAGTAATTTGTTCAGTATGTTACTTTTATTTTCTTATCTTAGCTTAACACTTTGTGATACAATAATTTGAAGGTTATATTCTAAGTTGTGTACTGTGACTCACGGTTTTGACTACCATAGCTAAAAAAATGACCTCACAAAGAAATGTAGGTCAGAATGGAAAAATGCATCCTTGAGTGTGCTTACCATGTTATGACACTGAATTTTTTAAAACAAATCCTTACTCAAGGATATGTTTTTATTGATTTTGAGAGAGAGAGAAATATCAATGTCAGAGAGAAACATGGATTGGTTACCTCCTGTCTGCCCCCGCACCGGGGATCAAACCAGCAACCTAGGTATGTGCCCTGCCTGAGAACTGAACCCTCAACCCTTTGGTGTATGGGATGATGCTCCAACCAACAGAGCCATCCTGCCAGGGCTGACACTAAATTTTTAAGCCCTCATTCAGTGGTGCAAAGTTTTTATGTTCTTAAAATTTTAAATAAAGTTGGCCCTCATTCCATTCATGCCTTTCCTTCCTTCCTCACACAACTTAAATTCCATGGTTTACAATGGTAACCCTAATTTTGCATTAACCAACTCACTGTTTCTCTCTCTCTCTTCGTTATATTCTAATATTGAAACCAGAATCCTGAAAAATTGTCAACGCTGATTAAGTCCAGCTGTTGTGAATCCTTCACAGTTGAATACAGCCAAGGACAAAGATTTTGTTGAAAGGTCTTAATTTAAATTTATGGCCACTAACTTCAAGTGGGACTTCATTGTTGCTCAGTAAAAACCTACAGTCTCTACAGTTCATTATGTCTCCTCTACTGAACTATTTTATTCCTTCGACTTCTCTTTAAACATTCAATGTCTTTCCCCCATTCTCTCATGTGATATCCTTGTCTCCAGGTTCTGTGAGACAATAGAGGAGACAGGAAAGAATTCCTGAGCTCCCATTGTATTGACCACTCACCTGCAATTTTGTCCATGTATACTGTGCTTTCCTCTTGTCACTATGTATGAATTGTTCATGCACCTATTTTAGGCCACCTGTGAACTAGATTCTGTCTTCTCTTACCTACTCAAGGACATAGCTCCAACAATGGTCTCCTAGCTGTTTCATATTACCCCCTCCACTTTCCTGAAACTGTTCCATCAAACGGCAACAGATAACCATGTTGTCATTTCTCGCATATTCAAACAAACAAAACCAGAAACAAACAAACAAACATCTTTGACCTCTCAGACCCATTCAGAATCCATTCAATTTTTCTCTTCTCCCTTACAGTAAAATTCCTCCAATTTCTTTTTTTTCTCCTCTACTCTTAAATTCATTCCAATTAAGCTTCTGTTCTCATCACATCACAGGGCCTACTTTTGTCAAGGACCCCAATGACTACCAAGTGCACCAGTCAATTCTCTGTCATCTTCTTTCTTGATTCACCAACAGCATTTGATACAGCTGATCACTCCTCTTCCCTGAAACACTTTCTCCTCTTGGTTTCCAAATATTGCACTCTCTATGATTCCTTTCTGACTTGATCTTGTACAGTCTCCTGTCTTAACGCATCACATAGTAGCTTAAGACTCCAAATTCATATCATCAGAACTCCTTAACTTCCATCCTCATAGATCCAACTGCCTACTTGACTCTCCAGTGACTCCTGCCCCAAATCTTGGAGCCTTCTTGGACTCTTCTCATTTTCTCATCCCGTATCCATGTCAGGACTCCTGTTGGATCTATTTCCGAACATTTATCACCATGTCCACTGCTAGAACCTTGGTCGGAGGCACCGTGCTTTCTTGCCCAGATAGATGACTACAAGGATCTCTTAGCTAGCCTCACCGCTCTTGCCCTTGCCTTCCTTAACTTATTCGTAGCAGAGCAGAGAAATCCTATAAAGAAAAATGTGCAACATCTTGAAGTTCAAAAAGCCTCTTAAGCACTTTGCCACGAGGAAATCAATAAACTTCACATAGTACAATCCCACGGTTTACAATGATAACCCTAATCTTGCATTAACCAACTCACTGTTTCTCTCTCTCTTCATTATATTCTAATGTTGAAACCTCAGTCCTGGAAAATTGTCAACACTGATTAAATCCAACTTCTCTAAATCTTTCACAGTTGAATACAGCTAAGGACAAAGATTTTGTTGAAAAGTCTTAATTTAAATTTATGGCCACTAACCTCAAGTACACATAGTATAATTTTTTTGTTATACTTTTATCTTACTGCAAGTATTTAAAGCCTTTAATATATAAGTTGTGGTATGCAGCAACAGTCTGAAACTGAAGTCTCCTCGGGGTTTTCAGGAACTATATATGACACTTAACTGTCTGAATATTAAATAAGGGCGACTTTATCAACCTGAGTTGTAAGTATTTCTATAGTTTAACTTTTTATTATTTAAAATAAACATAAACATAAATTCTATTACTTTATTCTCACAGGCCACGGGATCACCTTGTGCAAGCACTGGAGTGTATTGTTTACAGAAAATTTCTGTAGCTCAAGAGGATTAGAGTCCAAGATCAAATAGTTGTCCTGTGGGTAGAGGTTAGGTGGATGGGAAGAGATCTTAACTTTCGCCAGGAAGGCTCAAAAGGGGAGCTAGGGAATGAGAGGTAAAGGGTGAAGGCAGCTACCTGTAAAGGGAAGCTGAGCAAGCCCAGGCAAAGTGGGGGAGGATTTTCTTTTTACATGGCTAGCAAAATAAGTTTGCTTCTGGAATAGGAAGCTCTAAATAAACCAATTAAGGAAGCAGTGACATTACCATCATCCTGACAGATTTCTCTTTATCTTCCCCTGCAGGCTGTCAGTGAGCCCTGTGTGGCTAAGTTTGGTGAGTAACCTGTCTTGCATGCCTCTTTTTTACTTTTCTATTTGTATTTGATGCAAGAAGGCAAGTTCCAATAATGTCAAGGGAGCCTTTATTCTATTTTATTTATTCTTCAGCTACTATTTATAACTGCTTATCAAGTGCCAATCAGTTGTCTAGGTCAACCAGATAGACCAGCGCATGCCCTGATGAAGCTTACATCAAGGTCCTATCTCTCGGCGGGAACACACATCACTCTTACAGGCCTGGGAATCTGAGATCCAGTAACCTACTTTTAATAAACATGCAGTTCAGATTTCTGCAGTTTTTCTCTCTGACAAACTCAAAGTCCTTCTCACATTTTACATATGGCTGGTGTCCAACAGAGTGTTTGTGTGGGGTGCTATTTTTGTTTCTAAATGTATAGAAGGGGAATGAGAATTGGGGGGAGTGGTCACTTCCTCTGCTTCTTTCTCCTCTCCTCTTAGCTCCTGAGTCACTTTCCCTTATAGTGACCTGGTATTTGCTTAGAAAACACACTGAAGTATACAGCTACACTGAACCTTAGAGTGTTTCTTAGAATACATACAAAAATGAAAATGAATACATTTGGGGTTGTTCATAGGTTTTAGGCCAAAACCCACATCTTCGGCTGAGAGAGAGCATTTCTAGAGAGAGATGTAACCCCTGTTTCCTGTACAGCTCAAACAGCCAGGCTTCCTGGGCTTGTGAGAATTAGGGAAACCCTTTTCACTTGTCTCTGTCTTTGTGATTTATTTTTGCTTTTCTGGTGAATGGCATGGAAATCATGATATGTTTGAAATTCCCTTTTGATGTGGTAAAAGTTGAGGACCTCAAGTGGTTCTAAGGTGGTCTTTAAGTGACCCCCTACCACAGAATTAAATAAGAGAACCGGTGATGCTTCTTCCTGGGACTTGCTTGCCCACTGTTGCCTAATACATGTCAAACAAGAGGCTCTGGGATTGCCCGCACAGGGCAAGACTTTGCTTCTTGTTCTAATGATCTTTCCTTCATGATCCTTCAGCATCTATGCTTAGAGGCTTATATCAGTCATTTACATATAAATAAGACTCTAAGTCAATGTGTTATTTCTTCCGGGGTATTTTCTTATCAAGGGTTCTTTCTAATTATGGGATAAAGGCTTTGTCCCCATAACAAAAATTATGGAGAAGTAGAGAACAGGCCAGATAAGTAGTTTTAGTGGTAAAAGCACTTCCTGGGTCTCTGAAATCACATCTCGTGTACAAACAATTAACATTAGGAAAATATGTAAATTCCATACATACCTATGAAAATAAATGATTAAGTCTTGACCCTTTCCCCATCTCCTGTGACAGCATTAAGCTAGGGATACTTATACTTAAATAGTCAAATAATTTCTATTTTTAAACTCACGAATTTACTAGTAGCTTTTATGGAGGGTTTGGCTAATCATATCCCAAGGGATTCCTGAGTGATATGTACCCTAATGAGAAGAGCCATAATTTGGACACAATGCGCCTAATTCAGGCACAAATGTATCACTCAACCGAGAAACAGTTATTGAGCACATACTAGGTACAGGAACTCTAGGTGCTGCAGATATAGCAATGAACAAAATAGACAAGTACTTGTCCTCAAAAATGTTATAGTGAACTGAAGAACAGATAGATAACAAATGGGCAACTTAATTTATGCAATGATGGTGACACCTTCTATGGAGTAAACTAAAGCAGGGTAAAGGGAGTAAAGGGGGAGCACTATTTTATATCGGTTTATGAGTGACACGTAGTAAACAGTACTTCCATAGAAAAGCATGAACATGTTTCCTGGACCACCAACCCTGGTTATCACAGTGATTCCTCTCTCCCTCCCTTCTTTCTTTCTTTCCTTCCACAAATAGCCACGAGAGATACAATGCTACCTAAAACTTAACCCCCTTTTTCTATTCCAAATCCATTTCCTTAGAGATCCCCAAGCCAGAGATACACTTAGGATTTGCAATTTCGCTAAAATAAGGAGTAAATAGATACTTAATATAATCAAATTGTGCTTGGAGATGACCAGTGTAGACCAGGTAAAGAAACAACCTATAAGGGAAAAAGAACTATAACCAGGAAGACATGGAATAATTAAATAACTATGGCTTTCCATTTCCCCCCCCTCCCTTGTGAATTTGTTATAGGACCATCACCATCAAAATGGCAAATGTCATCTCCTGAGCTTCCTTGCGTGAGCCAGATAGCTGACTGGGAGCTGAAGATACTTCGGGATGGCTTGTATTCCATTTATGGCCAAGTGGCTCCCAATACAACCTACGAGGAAAAAGCTCCGTTTGAGGTGCGGCTGCGTAAAAACAAAGACGTCATACAAGCTCTAACAAACAACGCGATAATCCAAAATGTAGGAGGGACTTACGAGTTGCACGCTGGAGATATAATAGACTTGATCTTCAATGCCAAACATCAGGTTCTAAAGAATAATACGTACTGGGGGATCTTATTGTTGGCCAATCCCCAGTTCATCTCCTAGCATCTCGATTCGGCCTCCCATCCTCTTCAGCACATGCAGAGATCTGGTGAGTGGGTTGGAGGAGGCAGATTCTCAATGCCTGAATTCTGGGTACACAAATCAATGCAACAAACAGAACTCCTCCACAGGCGATTTTCATCTCTCAAGCTTATCTGAGAGACTCAGACAAAGGGCCAAGGACATTTGGATACCCCTGGCATTGGCTTGGCAAGGACACTACTAACCCATGGCAAAACGAATATGGGTGGCTAAAGAGCAGAAGCTTCTCAAAGAGTCTCTGTCTACTTTTCGAATCCCGGGGTGGAAAAATGAGGTCCTTCTCCTGGGAGGTATGCTAAAAGGATCCAGCACAGTAGCCTGGCCTTGTTCTCCCATTCTTGGGCTGTTTCACTTTATTCTTCCCATACTCCCATCTTCTGAGACCCTCCTAATAAAAAGTAGTCAGTCTGGTAGGGTGGCCACAGATATCTAATAACACCCCACTTTAGATGTGATGATACTAGAGGATAGAGAATACTCTAGAGATATATTGGGGTAGGGACACAGGTGGCATGTAATGGAATGCACTTTATTTGGGAATTTCCCTTCATTTCATTCATCATACTCAGGATGCAGGGTGCTTTGTAAAGCCAGTACGTTGAAGGGGTCATTCTGAACCTTCACATAGGGCTTCACGGGAACTCATTTGTGTGTGAGTCTAACATTGTCAATGGTAAAGATAGAGCAAGCATCAGTAATCACAAGACCTCACCCAGAAACTGTTACTACCAGTGCTGGACATGGAATGATTTCATGTATTTAGCTGGCTCTCTACGGTTTACAAAATGTTTTCTCATATCACGTGGCAACTCTATAAAGTTAATGGGGCAGGTATTTGAGGCGCAATGAGAAGCTAAAGGCAGATGGAGCATCAGTAACTTGTCTCAACCCACAGAACTAGTGATTAACAGGGCCAATGGGCTTCCCACTGTCTCACTGTCTCAACTTTAGAGTTGGTATTTCTAACATCACGTTATAAGCCAATAAAGTTTAGCAGTTTCAATTTTCAGGAGGTGTACTTCCTTTCAGCCCAGGGTGGGTGAAGGGAAGTCACAACAGATTTTTTTTTTTTCTTAGCAAACTTCTTTACCTTTCCCTGACTGGAGCAGGGTGCATAGGGGTGCTGCTCAGGGCTTACTCCAACCAAATCCCCTTTACTTTGAAGAGCCTGTCTTGGTCAAATGTGTAAAAACTCAATTCAATGGCAGCCTGCTAAAGTTTGGGACTCTGTTAAATTAATATGCTACTGTGGATTCTTGTTGAAAGCTATATAATATGATTACATGTTAACCGAATTTAAAATATTTATGGATATTTGTAAAAAGCTGCATTATGTTAATTAATACTATCACATATAAAGCTAATTTAAATATATTTGTATTGTGTATAACAAAAATTACTCTGGGAATAGGCTAAACCTGAGGCCAAGTTGTTTCTTAGTGTTTTTCTAAACAGCATGCCTTGTGCCTCTTGCATTTGTGTATCTTCTCAGGAAAATAAAGTTATATCACTTTTATTTATGAAAACTTGGTGGAGTTGATCTTTGTCAAGTTATAGGCAGTGGTGTGCACTGGAAGTTTGTGAGAGCTGATTGTTAAATTTTCGGAAGCTTTTCAATCTGGTTATTAAATACTTCCATCCTTGAAATTGGCCATGGTGGGGCTATTTATACCATGGGAATTGGCAAACACCATAAGTCAGGGTTTTGTTTTGTTTTCACCAGTACACCACTATTTGTAAAACTCTCCTTCTTAATGACTCCTCTTTGCTTCTGCCTCGTTCCTGGGGCAATCAAGGCAGACAAGGGAGAGAATGAAATTATATTCCCAGCCAAAGCCTCACAGGGTGGTGATTTCTCAGGGCAAGTAGAGGTCTCCTCAGCTGTAGCTGGAGAGATAGCTACCAACAGATGATCTTCAGATATCCCTGGGGTTGTAATGTAAGCCTTTGTTTTCAGTGCATATTCTAATTCTTTGCTTCTTCAAATAGTTACTTACATTTTAAACCTGTAATAAAATGTGTCTTGGTAAGTGGACTGTGGCTGACTTTTCTGTGGGTTATCAGATTAGAGTTAGCAATCTAGAGAACAGGAGGACACATCTGAGGATTCCTTGCATATAGGTAACACTGCTTGGCAAGTGTTAAGCGGAAGTGAGAGCTGGATGCAATTAGCTTTTGCTTGTAACTCAATTTCTAATGGGTTAGTCAGACATCTCAACTCCACCCCACCCACCTCATCATCAAAGCTGTCAGCAACCCTTCTCACAGTAATTGTTATTTACCTTCCATTTTGCCCCATCAAAGCTGACATAGAGTGTGCTATAATCCCTGCAGGTTAAGTCTCTGCTTCTAAAGATAGCAGTTAATTGAAAAGTGATGTGATCTTGTGCATTTGATGGAGAAGACTAACTCCTTAGAGGAAGTATATCTGTGCATCTTGAAGAAGAAATTCCTGCCTTTGTGTATTCTATCTCAAAGAAGCAATTTCATTTGTGGGGGTGGGAGGACATTTATTATTAGAAGGAGAAGCAAAAACCTGATTGACTTATGGGTGAAGGGTCTGAGGATTTGCTTTAAGCAGAAGTTATAAATGATGCCCTGGTTGGTACACTTTTCTTGATTTGAAAGGATGTATCTCTATTTTGGGGTCACCTGTGACTCTGGCAGGGTCACTCCACTGGTCATGACTCTCCTGCGAGTCAGTCCCACATCTATCCACAGGAAATCTGTACACATGCCTTGGCCCTACAAACTCAGAAAGCATGAGATCACCTCAGTGTGGCCTCTCTCCTCCCAGTAGATTTCCTGGTGGCATCAGACTCTAGACTGCTGTTGGCTTTAGCTTTCTCAGGTGGGAGTTAGGCATTAGTTCTCTGTATCTCCCAATTGCAAGAAATAGGCTTCAAACAAAGCTCTTTTTGGATCTCCCGTGAAGTCCTCCTACCAAGTTTAAGGTAGAAAGTTTCATTGCTTTCCATCTCCCCTGCAAAGGGTGTGGGTGAGGACTCACAGCAGGGCCACAGCTCTCTCTTTATATGTGTCATCACATCTTCTCCTCCTCCACATTCCTTTTAGGTTCTTGGTCCAGCTGAAGTATCCTAAGAGCAGTGGGGAGGGAGGTTATCTTCATTCCTTTAGTAATTCTTCACATTGGTGGGGGGCAACTGTCTTACTCTCACTTTTATATCTGGGTACTATCATATTATGCCTGAGTTAAAACTGAGTCAAGAAGAGTCCTACTCTAACATCCACTGACACTCTTCTAGGTCTAAAAGGGATCTGGAAGACCTCTAATAAAATGCAGAAATACAAAAAGCCCCGAACCATCATCACAGGAGCAATAAAATAAAAGTTTAATACAAAGACAGAGGGAGAGAAAAATTACTGTTCAGAAAAGTTAGACTTAAGAACCATTTACCCAGGATGCTTGAAATAAAAAAGGTGATTTCTATGCTCCATTCACAGCCTACTGAATAAACATTTTTAGGAAGGAGGACTAAGAATCAAGTTTTTAACCAGCTCTGACCTATAGTTATTCTTATGCACACTACAGTTAAAGAACCACTGTTTTAAGGTATGCCACTTGAATCTCAGCCGAATATTTCTCCAAGTTTTTAAAAAGAGTCAAAGCTGCTGAACAGATAAACAAAATAAAAAGCAAAACAATAACAATAACAACGAAAACCAAGTTGGTGCTGCCCATGAGGCTCACCATAACCCATCTTTCATCACAGAAGCAAACGGCCTTCTCTTCTCTACTGGAGTCTGGACAAAGGTCAGCCTCTTCACTTTTCATAACCCAATGGCAACTTTGTCGCTTGAACCTTGGCCATCTAAGGCATATGAGCCTTGCCACAGTTAATACTACATTATCTACCTGTATGTTGCCAACCCTCAAATATTTGTCTTTAATCCAAGTTGCTCTCCTTTCCCCCAGACTTATCGATCCAACTGTCTACTCAATAATTTCACAATGGAGGTATAATGGACATCTCAAGTTCAACATGTCCAAAATGAACCTCTTCATGTTTCCCCAAACAAACTTTTCTGGAAGCTCTCACCTCCATTTTAATTGTATTGCATAGGCCTAAAACCTCTGGGTCATGGAGTCACTCTTGGCTCCTGCCATTCACCCATTTATTCTGTGAAGAAATCATATTGTCATTACCTTCAGAGAGAATCTGACCTCTTTTCTGCTATGACTTCTGTCTACGCCACCAGGATTATTTCAAGAACTTCCTAACTGGTTACTCTGCTTTTACCTTTGTAGTCAGACAAACTTGTTTTCAAATCTCAGTTTTGCCCCTTACTACTTTTTTGAACCTTGGAGAAAATACTTGCCTTCTCAGAGACTCAATCTATTGTTTGTCTTGTTTACTGTTGTTTATTCAATACCTGCTGTATAGTTGGAATTTAAATATTTTCTGAACCAAAGATTAAATTTAGAATAGGTTAAAATACCAGCTAATATATGTAAAGTTCCTGATATACAGATACACAGTAAACACCAAAAGGGTGGCTGCCATTGATTATACTTTTATTAAAGATGTGGACTTATTCCTAAGGTTTTGAGCTTTGTCATTTTTCAAGTTGAGATGTTTATTTAACATCTCTTTCGTTCTATCTCCTCCCAAGAAAAGGTAAGGTCCAAGATAAAAATGTTTTACTTATTCAATGCTGTATCACTAGCAACTAAATTCATGCGTGGATCATTGAAATGACTCAACTCATATTGAAATAAATGAACAAAAAATATGGGACCCTGGTTCTTGGTTAGAATGACCAGCAAGACATAAGATCCATATGCGGCAAACAGCCTCTCAAAATGGTGTGCTCACATCCACTCATCTAGTTTTTTTTTAAAACGAAGTACAGTAATGCATGGAACATTCTAGGTACATACATGAAAAGTGCTCAGTGAAAGTTGGCTGCTATCCCCTTTGTACCCATACCACCATCACCATCATGATGGTCATCATTTCATTACCCTACTTCCCTAGGAAGCTACATCCTAGAACCCATTAGCTTGCTTTACCATAGGGATGCTTTCACCAAATTTTAAGTTAAGGTTGTTCCTTTGGTTCTTATTAAATATTTGCATTACAAACAGGTACATGCATCTTCTCCAAAAATGGTTCTTAGAACAATGTTTATTGTGTTACTTATCAACATTTATGGAAAACACATTCAGGAAAACTAATTCATCATGAACTTGAAGTCTTATCTCTATGGGGCGTTTTCCTCACATATTTATATAGAGCAATAACTAATTCAGTACCTATGTGAGATTTCGGAATGCACACATTTTCTCTCAGCAAAGGCATTGTAAGTGTCTAGAACTTTGAATTTGTTATTATTGACTTTAAGTGAATATTTCTAGGAATATGAACTGTGGTTTCGAGCACCAATGTGTCAGATGCTGCCTTAGGTGGTGAGTTGCTTCTTCAACCGGGCTTTTCAGAGAGGTTATATCAGAATGGTGAATTTAACCATGTCTGAAGTCCAGTCTTCAGATTATAGGGCCAGAAACTAAATTTTATCAAAGTCATAGGGTTTATAAATCCTTCAGGGGCTGCATAACCAAACTCAGAAGACAGAGAGTTATAAACAGCATTGTTTGGGAATTTAAATTATAACCAGACGGGTACCGGCAGGCATGGAATCTAAGCCAGAGTGGTTAGATAGAGGATCTGAATGGACAATGGCCAAGATACCAAATATATCTTTTATTCATTGAACAAATATTTCCTGGGGTCAATTATATCCCAGATATTATGCTAGGTACCAGAGGGAATACAAAAATGAAGAGATATGTTCTTAAGATAATGCCTGTTCTTAAGCAGTTTAGAGTTTAGCAGAGAAACAGGTATGCAAACGAATGATCAGAGACTGTGTCTATGACAATTACTCTAATGGAAGTATATTAGTCCATGAAAGAAATGAAGGAGAACCTGACCAAAGACAACGACATTGGTGACGGGGATAGGGAATAGACTGAGAGAAAACTTATGGCATGGAATCATCAGACTTTAGTGATTGTGGTAGATACCGCTGGGGTTTCTGCCAAGCTTATAATGGTTTCCTTATCAGACTTCCTTATCCACAGGGGTGAGTTTCAGCAGCCTCACTTTCACCATGTAAGTGCATTCCTTAGTCAGAGTTGACTTGTCCAAGATTACCCTGGGGTGGTCTCTTGACTGAAAAAGATGAAAATCTGGGAGCTATGGTAGCCCATATTCCCCGTTAAGTGGACTGAGTAGCAGAGAAAGTCAATATGGCTGAGACAGAAGAATGAGAGGGATATGCTGAGAGAAGCATAAATGAAAGACAGGAAGGAATCCGAGTGAACTGTTCTTGACCCATAAAGGTCCAGCTATGTTCCTGTCCCTGGAGCCTATGAGAATCACAATGCCTTTATGACAAATCCCCCTCTCCTGTCCCCCACAATCAGCTGGCATCTATTAGCTGGTTTCTATTAACTGAAATCAGAGTCTTAACTAATACAGTGACTGAGATGAGGTGAGGAATGAAGAAGGACCTCCTCGGGCACACTGAGGAGATGGTGGTGTTTCCACGGTGGCGGATATAACTTCAGGTTGGACGAGATAATGCGTTCAGTTTTATCAATGTGCAGTTTGAGATGTAGAATACCCCACTGGGCATGACTGGTGAGTAGCTGGAACTCAGGAGGAGTCACATGAGATGGGATGAATATTTGAAAGTCAGCAGAAGTTAGTGTGATGTCACTGATGTGCATGTAACTCCTAGAGAAGGTTTAGAGTGAAAGGGGAACAAAGGACCGAGCCCTGGGGAGCACCAACATCTGAGGGCAGATATAGAAAACGAGTCCTATGGAGAGGCAGCCTAGACCTAAGAGGTCAGATGGAAGAGAGTGGGTCCACAGCAATAAGCTATGAGAAACTAAGAATGAAGGGATGAGCAACAATGTTAGAGGCTCCAAGTGAAATACTATGAGGACCGAAAATTGCTCATTGGATTTTACTGGTGGATAATTGTTGGCAACACTGGCTAGATAATTTTCAGGGCATAATGGGGGGAAAAATTCAGCTTTCAAGGACTGAGGAACAAATGGGAAATAGAGCTTCCAGATGAGCAGTAAGTGAAAGGTGATACAATAAGTTATACTACTCTTTGTAGAAATTGGTTGTGGGGTGAAAAAAAGAGAGAGGGAGATGTGGAGTGGTGGAGAGGGTAATCTCAAGGCTAAGGGGAAGAAAGGCATGTACTTGGCAGTCAGATCGGGTATTAATGTGGGCTGGTCAAGCACCCTCTTCCCTGCAGAGTGCTGAAGACAAACAACATGAGCCAACCTTGTGCAGTAAAATGAGCTGTGCAAATCCAGTTAATTCCCTTTCTTAGGAATTTGATCTAGAACATAGGAAAATACCATCTTGCAATGGAGAGGAAGTGAGTTCCATGGAGCTATTGAGAGGCAGGAAGATTAGAGCTGATGTGAGAGAAAAAGCACGTGCTGATGAATGAAGAGGACAGGGGGAGGAAGAGGCTATGAACTTGATGGAAAGCGAAGTTCAAAATGGTCAATGCCCAGAGATGCTTCTGCTTCTGGAGTAATTTCGGTTCCTGTTCCAGGCCTTGGAAATCATTTTAACAAACCACCCTTTCTCCCTGAGTTAGTGTAGATGGATGGATCTCTCCCTTTAACTAAATGAGGCCCATCAACTCTCTCAGATGTCTTTTTAAGATAATTTAAACTATCTGTTATTTTCTAGATTATACCACCTCAGGGGAGACTGTTGAATACTGTGGTTAGGGGATGGGTTTGGATTTAGACCTGAATTTAAATCCTGACTCTGCCACTTATACTTTGTGTGAGTTTGAGCAATTTGTTTTCGTCTGTAAAGTAAGGATGATTCTTTTTACTGCATAGAATAGTTTAAGGCTTAAAATAAAAGAATGCACAGAAAAAGCTCAGCTCAGTGTTTGGCAACAGAAAGTTCAATAGCTGCCAATTATTTTTGTGTTATCAGTTTTCAACTAGCTATGTTAGGTAGTCTTTTTTCTATCTTAAATTTCTGTTTTCTTTTTTAGCTTCAACGAGTTCCTTCTAGCAATCAAGTATATATTCAGCCCCTTCGCACTTTACATATTTGCATACTGATGTTTGCATGGTGCTTTTAATAATGAATATTGAAAAGCTTTAATTTCTATAGCTTTTTCTGGCTGATTGCCTTTTTTTAGATCTTCTCTAGAGACATAGTTAAATAGAGGATATCCTTTGTTTAAATTTGCTTTATTTAAATTACGAACATAATGGTGACTCACTTTATTTTATATAAAGAAAATACCTAATCATTCATTCATCTATGTACTACCCAAATATTTCTCAAGGTTTTCTTAGGTACCAAATGCAGTTAGGTGCAACAGACAATGTGGAGATGTGTAAGACATCATGATTTAAGAAGCTACATCTAGTAAGAGAGACGGATTCAAACAACAGAATTATAGAGCAAAGATAATTAATCTCAAATCTTCATTTCTAAATGGGGAGGCTGAAACACAGGGATGATCCAATCTGGTCCTGTTCTTGTCCCACTAAACCGTTTAATACAACACAGAATGAAGTGAGTGCTATGATAAGCACTGGTCTGTAATAAAGGAATAACAAATGAGAGAAGGGGAAGTATTTAAATTCATGTGCAATGAAAGGTAGGAGGTAGGCCTCCAGGCACAGAGTGAAGTGTGAGCAAAGACACTGAAATGAGGATGAGAACATGTGTGGCCCTTATGGCCTGGGGAAGGTGGCATGTGGAGATTTGAGAACTGACATTAGAACAAATCCCAAGCAGCTACAGTACTACTCCAAGGCATCTCTGCCTTCCTAATTAGGAGCTTTTAATTATTTTCTTTTAGAAGTTTATGGCTTGATGGGATCTGTTTCAGAGAAGGTAGCTCAGGTGGTGTGGAGAACAAGGGTGGGAGAGACAGAGTGAGACCACCTTGAAGGCTCCAGAGCCAGCCCAGGTGAGGAGTGGCCGCAGCAACAGGGAGCTGGGAGGCTCTGCCAGAGGCACAGTAGG
This sequence comes from Miniopterus schreibersii, assembly GCF_964146895.1. NCBI lineage: Eukaryota > Metazoa > Chordata > Mammalia > Chiroptera > Miniopteridae > Miniopterus > Miniopterus schreibersii. Next base: position 16,494,092 of record NC_138119.1, on the reverse strand, counting down.
AAGGAAACATGGATCTCGAACAATGACACACGATTGTCATAATGACGGTTTTAGTTGCAACTAAAACAAATTTTCAACATTTTGGATTGTTTTGTTTTAGTAATACATGGATTGAATTATTTTCATTAAAACAGTCAGATGCACTTTAAATGTTTTGTAATTGAAATAACATAAGAAGGTGTTTTACAAAATCATTTAACAAGGTCAACAAAGTAGCCTGCAAAACTGGTCCACACATCTTCCTGGCTGGGACCTCTGTCATGCACAATCCCCTAAGCAGAACTGACAGCGCTGTCCTCTGTGCCACTATGGTATTGGATATATATTTGTTAGTATCGTAGTATTTGTGGAAACATCTGTTTTTCCTAACCTACTATAACCTCCTTGAGAATAGAAATATGCCTTTGCTTTGTTTTCCCAGTATCTAGCTTAGCTCCTCACCTGTGTGTGTTACCAAAGCCTTCTGTAAACTCTTTCTTGGGTACTCCACAAGATCCTTTAATCGACACAGCTCCAAACATGCCTACTCAGAATATCAACCAGTACACCTGTATGCATTTCTCTATTTTTATTTATTTATAAGAATAACAAAATTCGTTAGTAAAATCCATGTTAGGTCTCAAAATTTCTTTCCATACCAGCAAAACTCGAATGCCCAAACAGGAAATGAATGGGGCTCTAAACTGACTTGTAGATGAACCCATCCTGGTCCTAAAATATCACCACTTCCTTTTCTGTGTTAAGACTCTTTTAAACTTTCCATTTTGGAATCTTTTATGTGATTGAGGCCAACCCCTTTGGTCTGTAGTTTGTAGAACCATAAATCAGCTCACAGTTATTGAGAGCTTATCATGTGCTACATAGTCTTCTAAGCACTTTCCATGCAAGCTTCACTACAACTTCTTTGAATATGTCCTCTTATCCTCCCATTTTATATATGGGGAAACTAAAGAACAAAGGTTCAATAACTTGGTTAAGGTAACACGACAGTAAGGAGCAAAGCCAGAATTCTACCTCAGTCTAAATCCAAGCCCATTCTTTCAAACAGTCCACAACACTGTCTTTCATTGAATCCTTCCTCTTAAAATTGAAAATCTACATAACATTTATCAATTTTTAGTCTTCTGAAGTTTCTCTGGTTCTCTACTTTCTACAATAGGCATTATGAAATAGTAGTAAATTTTTTTTAGAAACTAAAAGAATTCACTAGGGTCAATGGTGCTAAACTTATTCCAAATGACCGGAAGTTATGGCATATTCTGTTCTCTATTATTTCCCTTTCCAGTTCGCACAGCATTTCACTGACTGAGACGTTTCAGTCTAAATGTTATTCTTCCCATGAAACCTCCTCTAGACTCCCCAGACAGATCCAATCATTTTTAAAGTTATGTTTTCCCTGGATTTCGTACTCACCTCTAGTACTACCATTATTTGGGGTCTACTTTGTAATATGTTTTATAGTTATTTATTTGTATGCTCATCTCCCTATTGGACTATCAACCCCTAAGCAGAAAAGATCACGTCTCTTCAGTATAAAAGGCTCAGCAGTGAGTACAATGCCTGACACAGGTGTTACTGACAGAAATTGGAGGACAGCAAAACAGGTCCTGAGAAACTCAGGTTTCTCTATCATAAAAGTTAATGTGACACCCTTATCCCCAAGTTATCAGGCTTATTCCTCCCTTGTAGGTCTTTAAACAAACAAGCAAGACACAAAAACACAAATGAAGTGGTGTTTTTTGTCTTACTTCCAATTTTTTTATTTTTAGTTCTTTCTGGGCTATAGTTTAACTGGCTCTATCCTGGGAGGTTTGTGCCACTGTTTTGAAATTGTCTTGGTTATGTTCCCTGTCTCTCACCTTTTCTTTCTATGCTTTTGGATTTGAGCCCTTTGGAAAAGCCATTACTTCCTCATCGGGGTGATATGCTATTGTAGTGTCAGGAATTTCTTTTTTAATAGTCCCATCTTTCCTGGCCCACCTACTGTCCGTCTTCCGATTGTTCTTCACTGAAGTCTATCTAATTTTGTTTGAAGTTTTTGAAATCTGCCTTCTCAAAATATAGGGATTATGACTAGTGAATCTCCTCACTGGTAACTTACATGAAAATCTGATGTGCATTTTCAGATCCATAACTTTAATCAGCATGTGAAGGAACTGACGTTCAAGGAATTTAGTAAAATGCTCAAGGTGATGCATCTTAGTGGCAGAGAATTGCTTGAAACCAGGTCTGTGTGATTCTCAGGTGCGTGTTCTTAATCCATGCTGCACAGATGTATGATCATAAATCTTAATCGACGGGCCACAGGCTTCGGGAGCCCTGCTGCCTGAGCAAACCCGGGCTCAAGCTTGCCCTAGGCCGGCCAGGGGCTCCCCAGCAGGACAGGTATCAGAAGCCCAGCCACACATGCTAGCTCGGTCCTGTTTCTACGAGGCCTCCGTTACGGGACTAGGTAAGAAGAGCCAACCCAGCCGTGGTTCTTCGTAAGAGACTTTGAAGGATTAGAGTGAATTTGGAGAATGCGGGAAGATACAGCACCACTGGATTCAAACAGTCTCTGGGGAGGAGACTGGCCTCTCATCCCGTACTCCGACCTCGCTCACAGGAGCAGGAGTAAGCGGCGTGTTCCGCCGAAGGTCCCGCCAACGCTGATGCAATCCGCGAGGAGCAGGCAGAGAGCACTGTCAGCGGTTCCTTTTCCAGAGCCACTGTTTAGGCATCTTCCTTGTCATTTTTTCCACTTCTGCTTTTATAATGAAAATGGAGAGAGATTTATAGGAAAAACAAGAACAAAGGGAAATTTGCACAAACTCTTGTTCACAGACTTCTCTGAAGTTATTTTTAAAAATCCAAGATTTGAGCAAACGGTTTGGTTTACTGGCCCCTTTCAGCCACGTTGGTTTACTGGCTCTGTCCTACTTTCTCCTTCTTTAGCTGTCCACGCCTTTAAGGACAGTCACCCAGCCTTTGCTGGGATCCAGCCCTCTTCACGCCCGTCTGCTATCATTCAAGAGTATGTCTGATAGTCTAATTCCTTCCTCCTACAATGGCCCTTCCAGTGTTTGAAAGTGTTGACATGAACTGCTCTGTCTTCCCTCCCAGGCCAAGCACCACACTTGTTACAGGGTGATACCAATGAAAGTCGAGGAGTCAATGACCTGACTCTGCCACTTGTCAACCACGCTGCCTTGGTCACAGCACTGAATGCACCCCGATTTCAGCACTGCCATCCATAAACATCAATGTGACACTTTTTACTTCAAAGGATGGTTATGGAAGAGGATCAGAATCAATGTGCATTATGATCAATGCCAAAGGCTTGCACACTACAAATGGTTGTGTAAATGTGACTGTGGCTGCCTTGCCCCTGCTCACACTCTAGCTGTTGCTATACTTAACTGGAATAGAGGACTTCAGAATGGGGCTAATCTGTAAAAGGCATTGGGAGATAATTTGCTCTCTCGATGAAAAGATATTCCTCTTTAGTGTGCCTACAGCGGCATTGGATTTTGCTAGTAGCTATCCTGGCTCATCTTAAACTTGTGGTCAACTAAGACACCCAGATCTTCTCCTCAGGTAGCCTCCCCTTTGTTCATGTGCACTTATATCTACCTTAGAAGTAGGCTTCATCTTTGTGCCAGTTAAATTTTACACTGTTGAGTCTTGGCCTAACACTTGAGTATGTTTGAGATAGTTGGAATATTGAACGAGTCTTCTGGATGAGTTCTACTCCCCAGCTTTGAAGCATCTGAAAATGGATCCATTTATCCTCAACATCCTTTGTCTATGGCCTGCATAAAGCATGGGTTCGTCTTCTCCTTTTCCATGGCAGGACTAGAAGAATCTGCACTTAGAGACCAAGGAAGGTCTGAAATATTTTGAGATGGGATCTTCCAGGGTATCAAACTGCGTAATCCCTTGAAATGTCTAAGAAAGGCTGCATTGCTGGCATTTTTTGCGGTTGTGTTGGCAGCATAGAGAAACTATGTCAGGTAGCTTACTTTCCTTTCCAGTGCTTGTGATGGGTCTCTACATTTTGAAGAAAGATTGATAATGCCCTTAGTGAAAGATCTGAGAACTTTCTATTATGGTTGATACAATGATGAAAGTAAACAGCTGACTCATCTCACTTCTAATGTTGAAGACCTTTCCACACCCATTTATTGCATGTGAGCAGTTTGCCTTTTCACAGGAATGGAGAAAAATATATTCATTTGCCAGAATTTATTTTCTATGTTGCCTTAAGGCTATGTGACTCAGCAATTCTTAACATCATCTAAAAATGAAGATACATATGTGAATTGGGTCTAACATAAAAGTGTCCTACCACAGATAAACAAGTGATAAAATGACAAAGTTTTTCAGGAGTGTTAATACAGACTAAAGGGCCAGGGCCAGGGCAATGAATAGGACTGGCCTTGGTACTTGGGCGTTAAAAAATATGCATGCAGATCTTTTTCTCAGCCTTTTTGTTCACCTTAGCATTTCATTATAATCCTTCCAGTGTATCTTGTTTCCTTAATCTTTTTTATTATTGATATATAATTGATATATAACATTATATTAGTTTCAGGTGTGTGACATAATGACTTGACATTTCTGTATATTGAAAAGTGATCACCACAATAAGTATAGTTAACATCTATCACCATATAGAATGACAATTTTTTTCTTTCTGACGAGAACTTTTAAGAGCTACTCTCTTAGCAACTTTCAAATATGCAATACAGCATTAACTAGAGTCGCCATACTGTGAATTACCACTCCCTTAACCCTTAATGACTTCATGACATCTTTAATTTCTGCTTTTATAAGCAAACTTTCTCCTGTGCCTTCAAACATGTTTAAATTTTTCGGTCTTGAGAAATCTTCCTTTGACCTGGTTATCAACTCTAGCAATCAGGGAACTGAACTTTTCTATGGCTAATCATAGTCCAGACACCCTTTGCTTCTACTTCTTTGTCTTTCAATCATGCATGGAGCTTGTGTTCCACCTCTACTACCAACTGAAAATGGCAAGGTCCTCCATGACATCACCAATGGCCTATTCTCAGTTCTCTTAGTCTTTCATGTCTTTGTAAGATTGTGATTGACTATATTCCTGAAACTCTCCCTGGTTCTTGACCTCCAATATACAGGGTGACCCCCCAAAATACATACACACTTTAACAGCTGATAGCTCAATTTTGAAAATGAAATGTATTTTAATAAACGCTGCCTTTATAATTATTCAAAGCGTGTGTATACATATTTTGGGACACCCTGTATTTTACTATCTTAGTTTTCTATGCTGCCCTAGTTTTTGCCTTGTCATTGCCCCTAAAATAAATTACAAGGTCTATATAGCTTTGGTCCTTTGTCTAATTCTCTAGCCTCATCTCTTGCCTTTTCCATCTTGCATTTTACACTCATCATGGCCAAATCTTTTTGGTGTCTTGATAAGTCTTCACTCAACTCCAGTTCTTGGGGCATGATGCTCCCTGCCCTAGGAGTACTCATCCCCACTTCCACTTCATCTGGCTTTTTACTCATCCTTTATATCTCAGCTGAAATGTAAGTTCCCTAAGGAGGATTTCTCTAACCTTTAAAGTAGGGTTCTCTGCTCTTGGACCTCAGAGATCCATATCACAATGTTTATTTTATTTTATTGTTATTAGTTTTGTAATTGTTAGTCGTGTTCATTGATCTGTAAGTTTTGTAAAGATTTGGTTTATTGCTATGCCCTCCTAGAGCTTGGTGCACATAATTATTTGCTAGTGGTTGTTGAATGAATGGGTGGATACATGAATGAGTGACCTCCCATTCTGTCATGTCTATTGATTTCTCTTCCTTCTGTCTTCTCTTGTAAAATTTGGGATAATTATATCTGTCATCGCTATGTCACAGTGTTGTGAGAATTAAATGAGGTAATTTATATAAAATGACTTATTTATAAATTATAAAGAGATATGTTAATCTGTTGCTTGCTATTATTATCATTCCCTCATTAGCAAGAGTTAGTCTCTCATCTGTGGTAAAAAATGCCTTCAGAAATATTTCTATTAGGACAGACGTTGTTTAAGGGTGCAATGAATAGTAAATAAGCCCTAGAGATCTAATGCACAGTACAGTGAATATAAACAGCACTATATTATAATATTCACTAAACTCGCTAAGAGAATAGAATTTAATTATTTCAACCACTAAACAGAAAGGACAATTATGTAACATGATAGATAGAGGTGATAACTATTGTTACAATGACAAGCATATTACAACATATAGATGTACCAAATTAGCATGCTGCACACCTAAAATTTACACAATGTTATATGTTAAGTATATTTCAATTAAAAAGGAAATCTTTGTATTAGAATTCTCAGGAACTTTGAGATTAGACAAATCTGTATTACTCTGATTAACCAAAAATTCAAGAGGGCTTGGATGAGAGTTGTAAAATCACTGACATTCTTGTGGAGGGTTCTCAGAGTAACTTGAGGTTTGCATTTTGCAATCTTAACTCAATTCACAGGAAATTTTAACAAAATAATTCCTACCTAAAGTTATCCTATCCTGAAAGTGAATCCATGTCAAGGAATGTCTTCCCTCATACTCTAGGGATCTTCTTCTGAATTTTCTTTTTATTTGATGCAGGAAAGTCATTCAACTTCTTTGTTAATTAATTTATCATGGAAACACAGAATGACAGTTTCGAGAAGTTACCAAATCAGGAAGAATATTTATGCCCTTGCAGCCATCTACTGTTTGGGGGGTTACTCTTGGAGTGCATCTAGACATTCCAGTCACTGACAGTAGAGTAGAAATCAATACTATTTTTCAGAGTTTATCTTGGGAAAAATCCAAATCCAAGAATGAAGTAATTTCCCAAAAGTTCTCCAGACAGTGCTGCCTCAGAATTAGAAATAAGATAATTTTCTGACATCTATTTCAAGGAGTTCATCACTACTCTGTTTTCACAGGTTATTTTGATCACAACACATTCCAAGGTACTATCCAGTTCCAAGTGTCTGTGCTGGACTTTGGTCTGATCAGATAACTGGCTTGTACTATTGTTTTATTGTAAAGGAAATAGCAGAGAAAGAGGAAACAAGTGCAGACTGTGGTCATGTCATAGAATGTATCTTGGATAACTGATGTTCATTTGAACTTGGGCAAATTAGCAGCCCTGGCCACACTCACTGCTTCCTGATCCAGCTTCAAAGCACAGCAGCATTATCACTGTGCTTCCACATATGGCCCCGGGGAAGGAAGCAGTGTTTATCTTCCTTAGGCCCGTAAGGTGGAGTAAGAGTCTGTTTCAGAGTGGAGGCCCAAAATTCAGAGTGTGTCCAGAACTCCAGGAGGCTGACATACCTTCTGGAGCTAAACAAGAAGAGTAACTAATAAGAACTAATACCTACTGAACACTGAGTGTACCAGGTACCATTTTAAGTACTTTATGTGAATCATCTAATTTAATTCTCACAAAAAATCCATGCCAAATAAGGAAACCAAGAGATAGAGAAGACACAAAACTTGCCCAAAGTCACACAAGAAATAAGTAGCAAAGCCAGGCAACCAGCTCAGGTAGTTCAATTTTGAAACGGAACTCTCCATCCTTCTGCTGTATTCGGTCCCTCATCAGTGCAGATTATAAACCTCAGGTAAGGCATACAATCCTTTCAAGATACCACGATAGTGGAAGGAGAGTTGTCGCCTAGACTGAGCATAACTATTATAATGCCTACTGGTAGTTGAAATAAAAATCAGAAATGAAGATGTCACTTTGTAAAATATGACTGTCTAACCGCTATGTTGCGCACCTGAAACTAATACAGAATAATACTGAATGTAAACTGCAATTGAAAAATAAAAAATAAACATAATTTGGATCACCAAAAACAAAGAAATGAAGGTGTCTTTCAATCAGGTAGTTATTGAGTACCACATAACTGATCTCTGGGGGAAACTGAGGGAATGCCAAAGGAATAATGGGACCTAGGTCTTGGACAGAAGGAGCTGGGAATCTGAGGCAATCCCAGTGTTATCACGGAGGCAGATGCATCCTTGGAGAATCTGGAACTGATGAAGCATGTCTGTAATGACCAGAAAATGGGGTTTCCACATCATTTCTGATCCCAAGGCTTCTCCCTATGGGAGTAACAACGGATTTTGAAGAACCACCATTGGGTTTGTGGTTTCTTTTTGCAATCTTAGGATAACTTCTTGGCTTTTTAAGTGTCAATGACACAGTTATTCCATGACAGAAGAGATAAGTCCCAGCGAGGAAAATAAAACCAAATGAGAAACCTGGGAAAACTTCCCACGCATATAATTTGTTCTGTCACATTTTGGGGCACTGGTAAAGTTATGGCAAATTCTACTCTTTCCTCTTAGGAATTCCAGAACACATTTATGTTTGAATAATTTTTACTAAACAAATCTGTGGGGTGAGAGAGGCTCCATCTACAACCAGCCATCAACCATTACTTTCTGAGTGTTTAGGACAAATTCAACACAACACAAGGGCCAAGCGAGGGCCCCAGAAAAGGTAGTATAATAAGCATAGTCCCTGATCCTCAAGGACTTTGCAGGTTGGTTAGAGACAAAAAGTACTTTTATATATAAAACACTGGAAGACCCAGATAAGAAAATGGAAAGCAGGTATTGCTATCTAGTGGATAATGCGATCTAGATAACAGAAAGGGAAGTGAGTGAGAGCTAGGTAACTGGGGAAGGCTCCCAGAAGTAGACATGAGGAGGTATCAGAGCATTTTATGTGTATGTGTGTGTGTATGGGGAGGTGGTTAGGGTTAGGGTTAGCCAAAAAGGACATCTGTGGTGACACCATTCCACCTCTTTTTTCTTTTCTTGGCAGAATTGGCAATCAACCTAAATACAATGTCACTGGATGGTGTGTCCTTTTAAATACTGGGACAAGTTTCTTTTATTTTTTTTATTTTTATTTTTAAATATATATCTTTACTGATTTCAGAGAGAGGAAAGGAGAGGGAGAAAGAGAGAGAAGAAACATCAATGATGAGAGTCATTGCTGGGCTGCCTCCTGCACGCCCCCGACTGCGGATCGAGCCCGCAACCCGGGCATGTGCCCTGACCGGGAATCGAATCCCGATCGCCTGGATCCTAGGTCGACACTCAACCGCTGAGCCACGCTCGGCCGGGCTACTTCAGTTTCTTAATACCTTACTATTTTCTTAATTAACCCATGTAGTGCCTTATTTCCCCCTCTAGTTCCGGATCTGGTTTTAGAATGCTCATTCTTCTCACTTCCCAGTTCTTTTTTTAGGGGGGGGAACAAAACAAAACAAAACAAAACAAAAACCTTCAGCCTGATGTGCACAAGAACCTCTAGAAAATTGCTAAATTCCAGATTTTGAGGGAAGGAACAGTTTCCTAAGGATAAGAATGGGGTCCCTTTATTTGAATGTGGCAAAATTATGCAACCTGGTTAACTACAGGTCAAATGAAGAGGAAAAATCTTTTGTACCTTTTGTCTTCCTGCTTAGCACACCTCCCTGTGACCCGGGACCTTCCCTTCATCACGAGACACATAAAGGCTTTCTTTGGGCAGCATCACCACCATCTACTTTCCCAATAAATATCTGAAACTCTGTATCCTAATCCCCACTGTCTCCAGCAAAATCTCCCTGTGTGATCATAAGACCTTGCTCAGAGCTAGCTGCTGCCACTTTGGAAAAGACCTGATGATTTCATGGGGACATCCAATCTTTCTCAATTAAAGGAAGCATTAACTTTCACTTAGAGAGTTTAATGGTGTTGTGTTGGGTTGAGTAAGCATTCATTCATTCACTCATGATCTGCTTTGTGCCAGAAAGAATTTCAAGACAATGGCTAGAAATTCTTTTGGGAGTATTTCTTCCTTTTCCACTTGTTGACCTCTCACAGGCATCGGCTCCTCTGGGGTGCAAAGATAAAGGTGGCAAGTGTGACACAGTGTCTTATCTTTGGAGAGTTCACAGTCTAGTCAGAGAAATATACATATAAACCCTACTTCTGGATTTTACCAGGACCCAGAAGCAGGAGGGAACTTGTATTCTGGTCATGAAGGGGAAAAGGCCTGTGTACTTTTTCCTGGAAAGAGAAAATATTGAGAAAGGTAATTCTCTTTCTTTGCCTCATTCACTGGGGAAGTGTTAGAAGCGAACTAAAATTAAAGCCCAAAAGGCTGAATGCTGGTTTTACTATCCTGAAGCAGAAAAGCAATTGGTGAAAGCTGCTCTAGAAGGCAGCCTCCTGTTAGGGCTGGAGGCCAGTATGACACAGGCCATGCATTTTATGCATAAGGATGCTAGAGAGTCTGAGCCTTTGTTCCTGGTTAGCAACACGCTAGGTTAACCCATGCCTTTCTTGGTGTGAACAGCTCTTCTTGATGATGGGTGGTGGTGCTGGTGTGGGTGGGAGTGAGAGAGGGGATATGGGAAACAAGAGCTTCTTGGGCCAGACCCTCACTACAGCCCTAACAACAAGGACCAAAGGGCAGCATCCAGCTAACACTGGTTCCCCTCCGACTTTATGCAAGTCCTTAAACAATAGTCTCCGTTGCCTTGTTCAAAGGAGGTCCTGGGATTTACAGGCAGACTCCAATGCACAAGGAAGGATGACTAGGATCCAAAGAAGAGCAATTTAATTTTCTAAAACTTTCTGCTCCTATCATTTGGTCTCACCCCTCAGTCCCATGTACCCACTCGGCACACTTTTTGGCCTTTGTGTTTTCAGTTCCCTGTTTGGAACACCCTTCTCTAAACCTGTCAACCGTCTTTTTCATGTAACTAGGGAACTCATTTCCACCTTGGACTCTCTTATTCCAGGACTCTTGTTGTGGAGGTTTGCATTATTACTTAGATTCTTATGGCTCTTTAACTCCTTTAGATGTGCTCACTCTGTCTTCCAAACTGCACAGAAAGGGACTACATCACAGAATCTTATCCCATGCACAATAGAAGGTACTTATTGCTGGGCCCACACCTGGGCCTTATGGATAAATGCTTACTTGGTTGACACTGTGGCAGCCTGAAGCATTAGACCACCAGAATGGGTGGGGGAGTAGAGATTCAGGGCTGAGGGAAGGTGTAAAGGTAACTAGGATGGAGGTAATGATGGATAGGGCCCTCAGAGAGCCATCTGCCAGCTCTGACTGGTTATCACAGCTGGCTTACTGGTGTCCTGTTGAAGTTCCTACTTCATGAGATTTCTAAGGAAAAGAAGGCCATGCCCAGAGGGATGAGCATGGGTGATATTTGAGGTTCTCAGACAGACACAGGCTGAATATTAAACATGCTGTAAGCCTCCCTCTGCTGAGCCCTTGGCTGGCCCATTTCAGCCTCTGCTTTCACCAGCTCTGTATAATACTTTGCATGAAAATACAAGGCCAGTCTGCCTCATTCACATGGAGCTTGGTGGACCTTGGAAAGAATGGAGCATGTTTTCTATTCTTTACAGATCCAGTAATTTCAGTTACTGGAATGCTCAGGCCTGCTTTTGATTTCAAGCATCAAACACATGTACACAGCCACCCAAGTTGGAGCTCACATCTGGAGAAGTTAGAGCTTCTGATATGCTTTGTGGTCATATATGAAAGTCAAGGATGTGAGCATGTGGAAAAGCATTCTTCTTTTAACAAGAAACAAAACCACTATTAGCAAAAGTACAAAGGACGTTCTATAAGTCTTCTTTAATTCCCTGAGCATCTACAGGGGGTGCAAAGGTGGAGATACAAGAAGTCACACTCACCAGAGCCTAGCTGGGCTGAGGACTTCTCAAACATCTGTGGCTTGCTGTGGAGCCTTCTATTACGGCAGCTGCAAGCAGTTTCATCCAGTTGGACAAAGTAAAATAATGGGGTCCCAGCCAAAAATTCTAAGAAAAAGCCCATTTCTTTTTGGTGACAATGTTACTAATGATAATGATAAAAATAACAAATAACTGAGTGATTATTATGTGCTTTACACACTTGAATTCATTTACTCTTCACAGTAGGTCTATGAGGTAGTTACTAGAATTACCTCCACTCTACAGGTAAGTAAACAGAGGCACACAGTGGGGAAAGGACTTGTCTAAGGTGTATGAAGGGAAGAAAGTAGGCTTCAGGCTTCAGACTCTGCTCCAATAAGGGGAATGTAAAGATAGGTTCCTGAGCTTCTAGAGGAGGGAATCCAAGCCTTCTTTATCCACAGGACCTTGGCAGTCTTTGGGCTGAAGCTGAAGTGTAATGAATGTGTCTTGAGGCTGGCTGGATCAATGAGTACTTGGTAGAAGGTCAGGGGCCTCTTCCTTTCATGTGCTCTCCTTGCCGTAGTGACATTTATGCCCAGGGTAGTAGGGAGTTCAGGTTCTCTCGACATGAGGCCCCTGAGTGGTTTTAATAGACAGTGAGGCCACTTGTTCCTTTCTTTATATCTCCTATGCTAGAAAAGTCCAGAGAGTCAGGCCATAGTACAGCCACATTTTGTGCTGTTGTAAAGGCCTTGTTTAAGGTGCTCTGTGTGAGATCCTAGGAATGTACTTTTCATTTGCTTTTCCCCTTTTCTTCTCTCCTTTTCTCCCCTTTGCTATATTTTTATCTTCTTTTTCTCTTTCCACTCATTTAAATAAGAGCCAGACTTCTTTAAAGTATCCTAAAATATTGTCGTGTGTGTGTGTGTGTGTACATCTATCTATCCACCCATTCATCCATCATCCATCTATCTACCAATACATCTATCTTTCTGTCTTTTTAGAGATCATACCTACTAATTCTGTGGTTGTATGATTTACACACACAAGATCTGTAAGGGGGTGGTATTAGGACACACAGATACAAACCTAATCTAATTCCCAGCCCCAGTGAACTTTGATTGAGCCAAATATAGCAAATCATTATTGTAAACAATCTCTCTGAATTCTAAACTGTTTGACAGTAGTTCTCCTTATCTGTGGCTTTGCTTTCCGCAGTTTCAGTTACCCACAGTAGCTGAAGATATTTCAACCATAGCTCACAAATATTAAATGGGAAATTCCAGAAATAATTAATAAGTTTTGAATTTCACACCATTCTGCATAACATAATGAAATCTTGCAGCATCCCACTTTGTCCGGCTCAGGGTATGAGTCATCCCTTTGTCCAGCGTATTTACCTACCTCATTTCATCAACCAGGCACGGCATTCTCTCATGCCATCATGAGAATAAGGATGAGTACAGTACAGTAACATATTTTGAGAAAAACCACATTCACATAACTTTTCTTATAGTATATTGTTATACTTGTTCTATTTTATTAGTTATTGTTAATATTTTACTGTCACTAATTTACAAATCTTGGAATGCATCCCCTGTGGATAAGGAGAGGCTACTGTATTTGATCAGAATTAAAGCACTTAGCCTGGATGACAGCCATGTGGTACCTCAGGTGGTGATGAACCACCTATATAGACACAAATGTAGTAGTAACTAGATGATTCTGGAGGACATGCATTGTAGGTTTCTGAGATCGCCTCTGACATATCCCTGTACATAAGATACTTCCCATGTTAGATGTGTAAAGCTCACAATAAAAGATTGAATATTTTCTGTAAAACCCTGCTAGCTATGCCCTCCACAAGGTACAACATGCAGCAAAATTCTATATATAACCAATATTGTAACTAAAAATACTAAAAAGGTACAATTAGATGGACACACACACTCTAATTTACTCTGTTTACAAAGTTTTATCTTCCTGGCTCCCTTTAAAGTACCCAGGCTAGAGTCACTGAAGACCTCCAAATAGTCACATAAAGGACACTTCATAGTCTTTGCCCAATCTGACCTCTCTGAGGTATTTTACACCCTTGACTACTTCCTCCTTTTCAACAACTTGGCTTTTGGGAAACCAGTCTATCATGACTCCTCCCCTCTCTCCAAAATCTCTTTTCCAGTTCCCATCACAGACCCACTTCTTCAATGCCTTCATTCCCCAAGTTCAGCCCTTGGTCATTTTCTCCTCTCACTCTTCACAGTGATCCTAGGTGACCTCTTCCACCTCAAAAGCTTCTGGTCTATCTGTATAGTGATGACACCCAAATCTGGGTCTCCTGCCCAGATCTTTGTCCTGAGCATCAGAACTATATAACTAACTGCCACCTGGATATCGCTATATGGATGTGCCACAGAAATCTTAAAAAGTTCCCTGAATGAACTCACCTTCCCACCCCCAATATTTATTTCCTCTTGGAATTCCTTCTTTGGATCAACAACAATACAACTCCCCCAAACTTTCCAAAACCCAACATGACCAAAAAAACCACCAACCCATTCAACCTAAAAATCTATGCAAGAATCCCAAGAATTATTCCTGAATCCTACTCCTCCTCACAGCTCTTACCCAGCTGATTACTGATGAAATCTTCCTCAAAATAGATTCTTTCTATTCATGCCCACTACCATTGCCTTGGTTCGTGCCTTTCTGGTCTCTTATCTAGATTATCACTCAAGCTTTGTAAGTGGCTCACTGACAGTCCCCTCTTACACACCTACTTTCTACACTGTTGCCAGCATATGTTTTCTAAAACACAAATCAATTCATTACTCTAAACTTTTCACAGACCTTGTCATTGCTCTGATAATAAAGTCCAAAGTTCTTAACATGGTTTAATACTCAGGACTTTTTGGGTCATAAGTCATTTTAAAGTGACTCAGGGAGAACTTGTATAATGATAATGTCTAGGGAACTGATCCAAAGTTTCCGCCCCCAGGCTCAAGGGATACCACCATCTTCCCTTTCTCTTGTTCTCTCTCATTCCTCCCTCTATGTCTCTCTTGTTTGGTAGACAAGTTGTAGGCAGCTGGAGAAGGTAGCTATTTAAAACTCTCAGGCTTGCACAACCCATACAGTTCAAGATTCCAAAGGAAAAAGGACCCCCTATCCCAATGTCCATATGCCAAATCTTAGAAAAGGTTCTTACTGGCCTAGGTTGGATCTTGTGCCTTGAACTAATCTTTGTAGCCAAGGAAGAGAGAACCTTAGACTGGATAGCTTGAGTCACTGTCTGTCCCTAGGAGGTTGGCATGAAAGACAGACCAACCAAGATCACAAGGAGTAGGTAAATGTGATTCCCCAAAGAAAATCAGGGTGCTATTATCACTTGAAGGGGGATGAGATGTCGGTCAGATGAAAATAACTTAAGTACACTCCCCATGACATACTCATTTCCCCATGATCTTGGCTACTGTCAGTGTCCATCTCTGGACTACTTATAGTCCCCTGAATGTGCCAGTCCACTTCAGGCCTTCAGGCCTTTGCAAGTGCTATTTTTCTCTGCCTGGAATATCTGGTGGGCTAAGTTGTATTTCTTTTTACAACTCCAGCTGAAATATCTTCTTCTCTGAGAGGTCTTTACTTCCTCCTTTGTGCTCTGTTACACAGTACTTAATATGCTTCCTTCACTCTATGCTGCACTTGTTCATTTATATGTGTCTAACCCAGTAGCCTGGGAGACAACAACTGGACCTCTAAAACACAGAACTCATGCAGATAATGTATTTGATAAATTATTGTTTTAATAACGTATAGATGTTGAGTGAAGGAATACATGAATGGCTGTTTTTCAGTGGTAGAAATAATACAAAAAGCTTATAATTTTTTCCTGGATGGCAGGAACATCTTTCAACTCATCCCTCTGCTGCTTCAACCTGCATCTCAACAAACACACACACTTACACACACGCACACGTGCTCAACAATTCCTCCAAAGGGCAAAAGAGAACTACCTCCTTAGGGACACACAGGGGTTGCCTTTACCGGCAGTTCCTTTATGCCCTGTAGACAGCCAGAAGATCTTTGAAATGCTTTGTTCTTTTTGGGTAGGTGGAAAGGTGTAAAGCAAACAGAAGCCCAGAGGTGTCTGAAGGGGAGCACAGGAGGCAGATGAAGGGGAAATGAAGGACAAGGATAAGATCCCAGATGACAAACTTCCTGGACATGGCTCACGGTTGGGCAAGTTTGTGTCACTGATGAGAAAATGGTGCATGAAACTACTTTCCCCTGCATCCCATGGCTTTACTTGGTGTGATATATAAGCAAGCTTAGTTTTGTTTTAATACAACTAAATTCCTCTGAAGTAAGTGTTGTTCTCAGAAAATGTATTAGTAGTGCAGGAAGATGTGGCTTTGCCAAATGGAACTTGTGTGATCTTAACTCTTCAGCCACTAACCTCTCCTACCTATTTAATCTCCCGAGAAATGGGGAGCAGTAATCCTAGCTTTGGCTTTCATCCTCAAGAGCTACGTGAGGTTCTCCAATGAGATGTGTCTAATATTTTGCAACATGTTAAGTGCGATACGTACAACAGTGAATCTTTAATATCAGAGAAGGGTTACACCTTCTCCATAGAATGATGTCATAGTCAATGCAAGCTGCCAGTTTTCAAGTTTCATCGTAAGTTTTTGTTGTACATTCATTTGCAACAATTGGGTTTTAAAGGTGCAGGAATAAGACTGTGAGTACATTTATGAGATTTCTCTGCTGAGCTTATAAAAGGGATAAATGAAGATTTTTATTAATTTGGCTGAGAATGTACACATCTGTTTTACCAGGTGGAAAAGAAAAGAAGAGAAAGGGATGGAAGAGGAAAGAGAAGAAAGAAAAGTCTATAGCCAAGTCTGTTCATGTGCACACACTTGTTAGAAAAGCTAAGGAGTTTTGATGATCTAAGGTCACAATGAGCAGTGTCAAGACTTAGTTGAGAGAGGAATGAGGAGTTTGGGTTCAAATTCCAAGTCTTTTCTGACTTGCTCTGAGACTATGGGAAAATATTTCTTAGCTTTCTCCTTGGAAGTGTCTAAAGGGACTGTCAATGGGGAAAAGAAAAAAAACTTACCATGTAACCACAAGGTCAGATTCAACTCATAAATATTCCACTATTTTCAAGATACCAGTGCTTTGCACAGAATCAGGGATCACTAAATATTTGTTGAGTGAGCACATGACCCACCATGGTTGTCAGAGAGAAGGAACAAGAAGAAAACTATCACACACTTGACTTTCAATGTGTTGTTAAGCTGAATTTTTCTCTCTGTTTTCCCACCTATGATGTGGAACAAAGACCAGTTTTATACTGAGAATTGGGGACAGTAGGGGATTGGAAAGTAAAAACAAGATAAAAATAATATTACCTTTTGTACGTAAGCTTAATATTTTTCTAAGCTCTTTTATTGCAACCATTCATTGAGACTCATTGAAACAACATATTCTGGGAGTTTTATAGACGCAATATTTAAACATACACACTAGGTTGTTTTCCCTCTTGCCAACACTACTGATGTCATCTGCTGATCATACTTTCTCTTGCTCATGAAACACCATGACCCATTTCAAGGAATACTGCCAGGTTCCATCCACAGGTATAGACACCTGAGACAAGTGTAGGCAACTGGTGTGATCAGGTTCCTTGGGGATTAAGAAACCTACCCTGACTTACTGCCTCAACAAGGCTGGCAGTGACCTAAAGAAACTGTTTAGCCACACCCCTCCCTTTCACAATTCTGCTATGGTGTAAATGGTGTTACCTGAAGGGTAGAAGTACCAGAGGAAGGGGGTGGAGAAGGTATCAGGAGATCAAGTGGCAGCCCTGAGCTAAAGGTAAGCACTCCCAAATTCATCTCAACATCACTGTCAATCAGCACACAGAACATCATCTGGCTTCAGACTGACACATGGGAATGTGAGCCCCAATTCACAAATGCTCATGGGAAAGAAGATTTTACCTCATTTCTCCATGTATAGGGTGCAGATTTGGGTGAGCACAGGGATTTCACATGCTTTATCAAGACCTTTTGGAGCTAGAATCTAGATGTTGAGCTTTGTCTTCCTTCAGAACTGTTGAAATCCCAACTATCTTTGGGATTCTTTCCACAGACTCAATATCACAAAGAGAAATGTGGAAATTCTTGTAAATTAGATTCTTGGTATGATCAAAAAAAGAAATCTGGAAGACCAGCATCTCTGGAAGTAGAAAGCAGCATGGTCTCTCCATTCCTTGGTCTTTCTTTCGGATTTCTCGGCTTTGACAAGGCAGAGATCGTACTGTACAGTTCTTTGTGTGATGAATGCCTGGGTTACGTAGGTGCTAACTTAACATATGCTTGATGAAGATGAGAATTCCTGATGTAACAATGAAAACAGAAAAACAATTTACAGAAGAAGAAATCCAAAAGGCTAACAAGCATATGAAAAGCTCTTCAAACTCATTAGTAATCAGAGAAATACAAATTAATCAAAGAGACATAACTTTACATTTGTTAAACTGGCCAAAAAAAAAAAGAAGAAGAGAAAACTGGACATGGGCAAGTGTTGATGGAGAGCAGAGACCACTCTAGCAGGAATAGTCCAAATAAAGATTCCCATATTTATGACTCAGCAATTGTACTTCTGGATAATCCACTCAAAGACACAGTTTCATATGAGAACATTTTCAAGGAAGCACATCACAGTGCTGCTTCAGGTGGTGAAAATTAGAGGCAATACAGGTGCCTAATCCTGGCAGAAATATAGGTTGAAAGTGAAGAGTTCCCACCATAAAGGACTATGCAGTGAAAACAATAGAAGACTACACATGCCCGGCGCTCCATAAATGGATGCTAAAAAAACTTATGGCTGAGTTTTTAAAAAGAAAGAAAAGACAGAAACAGGAGGAAAATTATAAACAATTCCATTTGCATAAATTAAAAATTCATGCACATTTTGAGTCTTTTGTAAGAACAAACACATGCAAAAGGATACATATTAAATACACTGGAATACTTGCCTATGATGTGTGGTGCAAGGATGGAGACTAAGAGTGGGAAAATCAAGAAGAAGGAATGAAAGAAATTAAGCGAGAGACCAGCATGGACCTATGACAGTAATATGCATTTTGAGGAATATGATTAATTCAAATCTCTACCTATCTATCCACCCATCTACCGACCCATCTGTCCATCCATCTGTCTGTCTATCTAGCATCCATCTAGCATCTATCTATCTATTTACTTATTGACATGGACATTTCCACCTCCAGGTAGGAGCTCAGAGTAGAATCATAGAATGTCCTTGTTGGAAGGGGCTGCTCAAGATTAAATTTTATATATTTTTGCCTTCTAGTAGAATCTTCTTAAAAAAGAGAGAAGAAAGGAATTCAGATAAAGAAGCTTGAGGAATCATTAAGTATTACTAATGTAATTAAAATTGTTGAGTAAAAGAACCTCAGTCACAAAAGGAAAAAAAATAGAACCAAGTGCAAGATTTAATAAATTTTCCATATCCATAAAACTATTTCCAGGCATATCAAATAGTTCATTCCAAGTACAGTCACATGTGTTAATGATCATTGTGGAGACTAAACATATCAAAATAGCTGAAATTTCAATAGAGTTAGTGGAGTATTTTGTCATCAGGCAGAAACATCCTCACAGCGCTGTGGTGTGTGTCTCATTCACAATTCATTTGGAGGTTTGAAAACTCTTAGTAGAATGTAATCTTATGTTTTGCTAATGTAAATTGCTTCTCTTTTCCCATTTTTGGTACCCAAGCAAAAGAAGGTGACTTTTCAGTAATTTAAAATTCTAGAGAAGAGAAAGAAATTGTTCACCTAATGAATTTTACAAGGAAATAGTAGCTACGTCTGATGTAATTAGACAGATCTCTCAACAGATGGATTTGTTTGTTTTGGGAAATGTTAAAAAAGCAAACACCCTTCCCACACAAATTTAAAAAAAATTTTCCTCTGTTATTTGTTTAGTATCATGATTAAAAATGTGGTTATACCTATATTGAAAAAACTGAGTGCAGAAGTAAGTATCAGACATGCTGAATGAGAGATTGGGGCCCTTCCCCGCCCATGAGGATTAGGATCAGAGACCACAAGGGACCTCTCACTGTCAAGTGAGGCAATGAATGCCCAGGAGGAATAGTCTAGGGCTTTCATTCATTCATCCAAAATGTATCAAAGACCAACCCATTCTCAGAAATGTGAACAAGACTAGCAAAACCCCTTATAGTCTAATGGGTTGGAACAAATATTAAATATGTGAGTAAATTAATAAGATAAATTCACAAAACATTAAGCACCAGGGAGAAAAAAAAGAGGAAAAGTAGAATCAGGAGAAAGAGAGGAGAGCAAGTGAGAATGGGAGTGTATATTTTGGCAGTGGTGGCTACTCTAGCTAGAGTGACTAGAGAAGTCTTATCTGAGGAGTTGGTATTTTAGGTGGAACTGAATGGTGAAAGAATGGGGTGATCGATGGGAGGAGTGTTTTGGGGAAAGCGAAGCAAGTGAATCAAGGAAAAGATGGACATGTATGAGGATGGGAATAAAGCCCGTGTGTCTGAAACACAGTGAACAAGTTGGAGAGTGATAAAAGGTAATAATCAAAAAGAAGACAGGAATCATAGTATGCAAAACCTTAAAGGCTACATGGAGTTTAGATTTTTATTACAAGTACAGAGTATTATGGTAAGTGGAGGGGAGGTAACAGGATCTAACTTACACTTTGAAAGGCCACTCTGGCTTCTGGGAGTGGGGAACAATAGAAGTAAGAAGACACATTAGACAGCTCTTATGGCAGTCCTGGGGAGTAACGATGGTGGCTTGGGGTAAGATTCTACCAGTAGCAATCGTTACTTGTGGTCTGATTTTAGCTACGTCCTTGGAGGACTGGCTGATCTACTGGAATCAGTACGTAAGGGAAGAAAAGAAAGGAGGGACAACTTAATTCTGAGATTTAATGTGTTATGCAGTCAAGGGGAGATGTCAGCTAGGTAGCTGTATGTAAGAGACTGGAGGTCTTTGGTGTGGCAGGAGCTGGAAAAATAATTATAGCTGAACTGGAATGCGTGGGGGGTGTTTTAATGAACTGATATTTCTAAAGAATTGAGAGTTGACAACTTTTTGGCTTTTAGAAAATCTTTCTAAAATATCTCTCTGCTGACCTGTCTTAAACCTTCATAATGCAATACAGCATGTATTCAATGAACATAACATGTCCCAATGAATGCTTACTGATTAAATGATTAATTAGTAGTTTATCAGACTGATAGTCTTTACTTTTTCAATATGGATTGAGGCATCTCTTTAGGCAGTTTACTTGGGCAATTTCTTCATCTATAAAATGACTATAACATTGTGTTCTTGCAGGGTTATCATAAAAATAAGAGTGAACGCATGGAAAGGACCAGGCATATAGTAGGTATCAATGCGTAATCACTATTATTGTAGATTGAATTCTGGTCAATGTAGTTCTTACTATAAGGCAATCTGAGAATTGCTTCATTGAAATGAAAGGGCTCCAAATGAAAGTTCCTCAGAGAAAGTGCTATATTAGGAATTAATACTCGGTAGACTCTCATTTCCTTTCAGAATCAAGGCAATGGCTTCTAAGCAACTCAAAGTTTATTCAATTTGCATTGGACACTTACTTGTATTGTTGGCCCTAAGAAGCCCAATGGTTCTTGTATGTGTTTGAATTAGTCAGGGTTCTCCAAAGAAACATAACTAATAAAACTTGTGTGTATGTATCTATATATCTCTATCTATCTATCTATCTATCTATCTATCTATCTATCTATCTATCATCTATCTATCTAAGTTTACTTTATGAAATTGGTTCATGTGATGGTGGGGTCAGAAAGTCTGAATTCTGAATTCTGTAGGGCAGATAGAAGACCCAGAGAAGAGCTGATGTTACAACTCAAATCCAAAGGCAGTCTGAAGGCAGAATTCTTCTTTGGGAGAAGTCAGTCTTTTTCTCGTAAGGCCTTCAACTGAGTAGATGAGGCCCACACACATTAGGAGGATAATGTACTTTACTCAAAGTCTACTGATTTAAACACTAATTTCGTCTAAAACATAGCTTCACAAGGACATCTAGACTGGTATTTGGTCAATATCTAGATACCGTGACCTAGCCAAGTTGACATATAAAATTAACCATCATTGCATTCATCCTTAGAGTTTAACAAAAAAGGTACTGTTTATTCTACACAGCAGAAAAAAAAAATCCCCACCAAATAGTGAGAAAAAGCCTCAGTTATTAAAATTTAAAGAAGGGCCAACCCATTTCACATCAGTTTCTTTAATCATTTCCCAACAATATAAACAATTTAAACAGAAATGTGTCCTTGAGGAAGAAAACAATTACAAGCAGAAAGGAGACCATATTCTATTGGGCAACATCAGCCATCCCACACATGGTGGTTATTATGGCTGGGAGAGAAGAGGACAATAAAATTCTACTCCAGGGTTTTATGACTGGGGGAAAGGGGAGTTTCAGGTCAGCTCTGTGGCACAGATGTTTACAGTGGCGCATTTCTCAATGACTTTGAAAGGAATTGCCTAATTTGAACTAAAGGTAGTAAACAATGAACAAACACCAGAGTGCATCCTCATGTTGATTTGTTTTTAAAGCAGAATATTTGTAATGACTTAGAGACATGTTTGAGGTTCATAGGACATACTCTGGCTATGTTTACAACCCAAGTATTTCCAAGCCCAATTATCAATTAATAAAACCAAGATTATCTATTCCTTTAATCTTGTGGGGAAAGCAAGAATCTTAAGAGATTGTGACAAATATTTAAGGTCGGCAAAAGGTTCATCTCTAGTTACTCAGGCAGGAAGTGTGGGCAAATCAGTTTGGTCCAGTTGTGCTAGGAGTGGAAAAGAGGAAATCACTCCCTAGGAGAGTTTCAATATGCCCTAAGGGTGATGTGACTGCTCACATATTTGAGGCTCTGGGGTAGGTGGAGCTGGATGTAGGAGGGAACATTTAGAGATTGGGAAACTATAGCCTCTATTCTCCTGGTAACTACAATCTAGAAGGGAGGATTAAAGCAGTACATACATAGCCGTCACATGAGGCAAAATATTAGTCAATAAGCCAAGAATAGAAACATTTATATAGTGTGGCCTCCCCTTCCCCAAAATGTCTTTTTGTACTCTTAGAGGACAAGGTTTGGGGTAGCCAGTCAACATCTCTTAGATGTCCAAGAATCCGAGGAAGAAACTGTTTTGGAAATAGTCAGCAGCTCTGACAACAAAGACTTCCACATCACTTCATTCTGTTCTTGGTCTTCAGCTTTAGGTCTTCAGTGAGAAGTTAGAAATATGCTTTTGTAAGGGGCATCCAGACAACATGGCACCTGATACCACAAATGCTTTTAGGAGATCCAGGCTGTAGATCCCAGAAACCAAAATGAATATTCAATGCCTCCAAATATTATGTGCCTTCCACCTTGTTACTGACCTGACCTGGGCCTGCATCTTTCATCTATGGCTCACTCTTGGTCTTTTCTGAGTCCAAATCCAGAGATCCTTGCTTTTTTTTAGACAGAAACTTCCAAACTTACTGACTTTGGCCTTTCCTTGTGCTAATTTTTCAATTTGAATGTTTGCTCTGGCCATAGACATTTCAGTCTAGCTTACTGATTACTTTTATTATATAACTTAGAGGCTAGTCCAGATTGGTAGCTGGCTCTAGCTACATCTTAGCTACTAATTCAACAGCTGTTGACTTCTAAGGAAGCTTCAGGTAGAGCTGGATGAAGTGATATATCAGTGCTGCCAAACCACACCCATCCTCAGTTTATATTGTAGTGTAAACTGATTACAAAGTTATTTCAGGGTTATTTTCTTTGAAGGATCTTGATACTTGCCACAAAAAACAAAGCCAGATGTTCTTTAAGGATTTGATCCCTCTCCACCCACTAACATACCACTCATCAAATCAAAGGCACCTGCCTTTGAAACTTGAACTTTGGTGATGCAAGTCATATACAGTCCAGAGTGTCTAAGTCCAGATAGGGCTATGTCTATAATGGCTACTCATTAAATATTTCTTGGGAGAATATATTTTTCTACTGCTTCTTACCATTGTTTACTCTATGGTTTCATTCAGTCAGTCAATCACTCAGTTATTCATCAAATATTTATTGAGTTCTTGTTACATGACAGGGACTGTTCTAGGTATAGGGAATATATTAAGGACATCAATACAAGAGACAAAAATGCCTGCCTTGATGGAGCTTATTATAGTAAAGGTGAAACAATAAACGTATTGGCATATTATATGTTATTATTAATGATCATAATTGGAATAAAGAAAAATAAAGTAGAGGAAAGGGATAAGGAAGGTGGGGTAAGAGGGGGGATAGAGTTGGCTAGGGCACTTCTATGTTAAAATGCTGAGAGATTAGGAAGAACTGGCAAAAGAAAAGGTTGAGAAAGAATGGCCAGTGAGGTAGGAGGAAAACCAAGGGATGTGTGGTTTTGGAGATCAAGAGGATGAGATGAGAACTGAGAACTGATTTGCCAACATGGAGGCCACTTGTTACTTGACAACAGCAGTTCCGCTGGAGTAATGGAGGTAAAATCCTGATTGGAGTATTAAAGAAATGATGGGAGAAGCATATGAAAAAGTTCAACATTATTAGTCTTCAAGAAAATGCAAATTAACGCCATAATGAGAGACCAGTGAAGCTGGCAGGTTGGATAAATTTAAAGGGCAACAACATCGAGTGTTGGTGAGTCTATGGAGGTTTGCACTGCTGGTGGACATATAAACTGGTAAAACCACTTTAAAAATTAACTGGCAGTATCTTCTGAGCTAAACATGACCCTATGATGCAATAATTCCACTCTTGGCTACATACATAATAAAAATGAGTGCTTATGTGCAACAAAACACAGATAAAAATGTTCCTAGCGGCTTTTTCACAACAGCAAAAAATTGGACACAATCCAAATATCCATCCATAGAATGGACAAATTGTGGTATGTTCACAAGAAATAAAAATGAGTAAACTAATTCTATGCTCAACGACATAGTTGAATCTCACAGAAATAATACTGCAAGAAAAAAGACACAAGAATGTATATGCCATTCAAAAGCAGGCAGAATTAATCTATGGTGATAGAGTAGAAAATAGGTATTCCCTTTGGAGAGATTGTGACTGAGAAGGGACATGAGGGAACTTCTCTTGAGAACTGGTATTATTCTAATTTTGATCAGAGTCATGCTTACACACTATATACTTAAGATCTGTGAACTTTACTGTATGTAAGTCATACATTAATTTTAAAAATTTTAGAAGAATTGGGCAAAGAGAATAGGGACAACTTCTTCATGTCCTCCTTCAACACTAGCATGAACTTCTAAGCACAGAGTCTTAGAGTGGGAAAGGATTTCAAGAAACTCCTTCCATAGTGGCCTGGGAGGCATGCTGCATTTTTGCACACTGGGGTTTGGGTGTGTGGCTCTGACTGCAGATCATTTTTCTAGTTGTCTGCATACTATTTTCAGAGGCTCTTTCGATTATGGTGGTGTGGCAGCAAAGGTACAAAGTACAGCAAAACAGATTTCCAGGAAGCTCAAGTAATGACTCCCTTAAGGACCAATGACCCTGAAATATGTGTTCCTCATGGAGATGGGAAATTGGAGCCAACTCCTCCCTGCTATTTCATGAAAAGCAGCACCATCTGAATTGAGAAAGTATATTTCTGGTAGAAGGCAGGGGTTGTACTAAGGCAAATCCTGGATTATTCCTACATGAGAGTTTCTCCATATAGGGAAGAAATGTAAAAATATTTTTAGCTTGAATGGCATCAGTTAAATGTTGTGAGGCAAACTGGTATAAAAATAATGCTCAAAGTCATGTTGTACATACGCCCAACTGAACCGCTCCACTTGTTCTGAGGCTGCACCTTAACTTGCCCCAGAGAACAGCCTTTCCCTTTGTGCTGATTTGCAAGTAGCTAATAACACATCAAAGACATCCTCTCTCCCTTGAAGCCAAGCCAAGTTCCAGAGCTACATCCTTCACTGACGAAGCGCATGCACACACACACACACACACACACACACACACACACACACACGCTGAGCCACAGGAAGTCTGCTTGGGTGGTCATGCTGCGCTGTGGAGACAGCAGTGTGGACTGGAGCTCAGGAAGAGCGAGAAGGCGGTTGCCGGGAGAGAGGAGCTCTCCCACCTGCCTTCTCTCTTGGGTGTACCAGGCCATGGAGGAAGGGTCGTCTTCTCTTCCCTGCAGCAGGTACAAATTCAAAGGGGGTGGAAACTGGCTGTGGGAGCTGCTGGTGTGTCGCGGGAAAGAGGGTTTCATCTTGTGGGAAGAAGTTGAGGCAGGGAGTAGAGAGGAGAGTCAAGGAAACCCTGCCCTACTGACTACAATCTGTGCTGTAGGAAATTGTGTAACTGGGGTTTCATCAGCACCCAGGTTACAGAAGCCGGTGTTCACCTCCTAGCCGTGAGTCATAACTGAAAACACACACACACACACACACACACACACACACACACAATCATCTAGATGATAATATCTTTTGGGGACCATGAATTCCAAGACATTCATTCTGATATGAGAAGATGGGAGGATGATAGACAATGAGAAGAGTATTGGCCTTCAGCACCAATCAGGGCCACAAAGTATGCACAGAAGTGGTAAGGTAGAGTCAAAATCACGCTCCCATGCAGATGACGTTGTAGGTTGTTATTACCTGTGCTGATTGAGAAGTGACTGGGTGTTGGCTAGTCAGACTTTTAAAGCTAAACTCAGATAACCTTTAAAAAATTCTTTTAAATAATATATTTTAATTTTCCAAATACTAAATTAAAACATAAATTTAATGAACATTTTAGAAGGTTGGTTAAAGTGTGGAGAAATGGAGACTCACATATAGGCATATAAATTTGTATACATTTTTTTCTGTAAAGCAAGTTGGCAATATGTACTGGAAGTCTTAAAATGTGAATTTTATTTATTTAGTCATTCTAATTCTAGGAATTTTTAAAGATATCATTAGATCTGTTTTTAGAGATTATGCTGTTTGCACAAAGGGATAATATATTAGCATTAGAAATGATGCTTTTAATAGGATAGTCATGGATATGGAAATGTGTTCAAAGTGTACTGATGAGTGGGGAAAATATATTAGAAAACATTAAAATATAGTGTGAACAGTATTATCCTATTTTGTTCATAAATATGTAAACAGTTGCACACATATAGAAAAAAAAAAGATACACTTTTTATAAATAGTATGCAGCTCAACATTATCTCTGTTGAAAGACTTCAAATTTCTTTATGGGTAGGCTTTAAGGAGTCAGCTGGAAGTAAAGGGAAAAGAGAGAGAACGTAATGGAACTTAGGGGTTAGTATTAAATGTGTGAGGCACCAAATCAGTGCTTCTCCATCGAGTGTGTAGGCATTAGAATCACCAGAAATATTCTGACTCATTTGGTTTGGGGGCCTTCCGAGCTGGTATTGTTAAAGTTTCAGGTGACCAGTCTATTTTTAAAAGGTCTGCTCAGAACTCCACTGGATAGTAGGTGGATTGATCAATTCTAGAAGTCAGCATAATTACAAGTTTCCAGAAAGTTTAAAAATGAAGTAGGGAAAGGAAAAATTCTTGGTGCTGGGATTTGGGGGCAGTAATTTTCCAAAGCAGACTACACAGACATGTGAGAAAGCTTTGCTTCAACTTCAACATGTTCCCAGTCCCTCGAGATGGTATTCAATTGCTGTAATTTATGATTCTTTTCCCAGGAAAGCTGCAGACTCCATGGTACTAGGGCCCAAGGTTTTCTACATGTCCAAGCTGATCATAGGACCTAACACTCAAGTTTAGAAACCTCCAGGCTTTCCCTTGCCTCCACGGTAAAGACCCAAACCCCCACCATGGCTAAGGAGACCCCACACATGTTCACCCCTCCCACTTCTCCATCCTTGTGTCACATGATATTCCCTGGTGACTTCTGTGCTTTCGCCACAGAGGTCTTCTTTCTGTCCCGGGGACTCCTACCACCCTTCCTGCCACAGCCTCGGTTCACAGGCCGCGCCCTCTGCCTAAAAGACTCTCCCTTCCTTCTTGTCTATTTAATTCCTGCTCATCCTTCAAATCATCACCTCCATGAGACAACCTTCCCTGACCCTCTGACCAGCTCACACCCCTTTTACGTGTTTGAAGAGCACAGTACTGTCTCCTTCAGAGTGCTCCTCCGAGGTATAATCTTGCATTTATCTATGAGGCTCCCTGACTAAAACCTATTTCCCCACCCTCTGGTTGGCTCCTTATGGGCAAACTATCCTTTCTAGCCCTGGTGTTCAGTTGGCACAGGGCCTGACATGCGGCAAGGGCTCAAGAATGCTTTTAATGAGTGGATGAGTGGATAAATATATGGATGGATGGATGGATGGATGGATGGATGGATGGATGGATGGATGGATGAATGAATAGTAGTTTGGCTATACTACTAGGATTTCCTACTATTTCCACTGTTGACAGTAGTCATTGACTTTCAAGACACCGTTTACATCCCTTGCAGGAAAACAAGACATTCTGAAAAGTGGGTGTGTGCCATGTATCACCACAGCCTGAGTCTCAAGATTGGCTTGAGGGAGAAAACTGAACTAGAAATCAAGAGTGTTTTTCTCAGCTATGACTCTGTCCCTATTAGCATGTAAGCACTGGCTCTGGCACAGTGAATTGGATGTGAACCATATACACTGCTTCCTGGACGCATCCTGGCAGGCTCTGCCCATCCATTTCTCTCACCTGAGCTTGTTTAGACATGATTAAACGTTCACATACCAAGAGCCTAAACAGTACAGTACTCAGCTGATGTCAAAGTAGGCATTTAACCTGTGTGGAGGGGTTTGTGTGCGAGCAAAGCTTTGTTCTCAAGTAGCTCATGACAGGGATGATACTGGAAGCCCAGTGTGATTGAGGGGACGAGGGGCCCCTGGATGTATCATGATACAACGGAAAAGCATGAGTCCCCTCTGAGGAAGTGGTCAGACCTGCGAATACCAAGAGTAGATGCAAAGGAGTTCATGAAATCCTATTTTTAAAGCACTGAGGGAAAAGAACATTGAACAAAGAATGATATGTCTAGTTATATTTTCATTCAAAAAATGTCTTAACAGACAATATTCTTGGGCATACACAGCCTCAGGTTCACTTATAAAGAAGCTGCACTAAGGAATTTCTAAATAAGAAAAACATATCCAGGAGCTGCTGTAAGAGATGAGAAAAGAAAGGTGATCGACTATCTTGGTGAAGTTCATGGGTCTCTTTGTGGGGGATTAAGTAAATATTTATTGAATGAACAGAATTCGCAGTTAGTGCACTGGGATACCGAAACCAAAGAAATGCAAAAAGGGAGGTGTCTGACCAGAACTAAAATTGAGGCAACATGAATATCTGAATACGGGGACAACACTGTTTCTTAAGGCAATGTAAGCTGTTGATACATTAAGCCACCAATACGGGCCCATGCACATAAGTATGGACCTCACAAGAAAAAAAGACTACGCCACATTTAAAACAGCAGAGGGAAACTCAGCCTATGCCTTGGGAAGCAGGGAAGGAGACTAAGGGATTAGAGGAAGCTATGAAGTGAGGAGGGATGAGCTCTCTGCGCACTCGAGGGTGCTGAATCAGGAGCTGGCAGAGGCTTGGGGAGAAGGCAGAATTAGAAGACATTTTGCTTTGGAGGACAAGCCCTTAGTGACCTCAACGTGGTTACTCACTTTTTCTTTTCAGGTCATGCCCAAGCTGAGCAGCTTCCAACCTGGCCACTGTGTAAGCAAATAAAGCTATTTGGAAAATAGAAATTTTGTTTCCCCTGCCCTGGATGCCATGGAAGTTCTTGGGAGTCTGGCCAGCTCTCAGATTTCAAATTAAGGAGCTGGCTGTCAGAGACAAATGGCAGGGCAAGCTAACAACCCCACGCTCCCTCCATGAGGTCTGTTCCCCATTTTAGGGACTAAGGACAAATGAATTGTCTGTGCGGCAACCATACCTGTCCCCTAGTTACAAAGAGCCTTAAGTGACAAAAATCCCTGACCACCAGAAGCCTGTGTATTTGACTTTTCCATATATATGCAGAACCCCAAACATTCGACCTGCACAGTAAAATCAAAATGGAAGGAAGATGATCTTGCTCAGGAAGGAACTGACTTCCTGGGCTGGCCTGGCTTGGGTGGAGTTTAGCCTCTTTCCTTGAATGTTCCAACTTCAAAGGGATGCATTGACTTTGTACTTTCTTAGGACAGAATGGTAAAGAAGGACACGTGTATTTCTGGTGTGAGAAAAGCCTTGGTGGTAATTTCCCTGACTCTTCAAACAAGGTACATATTCCCTGGCTTGAAATGAAACATCGACCGAGCTGAGCAGGCCCAGAAAGCCTCAGTTCTAAAAGAGATGTCCAGCGAGCGAGGAGTCTGGGTGCCTTCCTGTAGGGGTAGAGTTTCCAACACTGGTTTTAGCAAAGCCAGTCCCAGGGCCAGCTGGAGGAGCATAGGCCATCTCCTAGTCTGCAACAGGGAGCACTGGGAAATCCACATTTATGTGTCTTCATTCCCAGGACAAGAAATCATGGGGGTAAACATGCTTTGCCACTACACAGTTAGCCTTCTCAAGGGAAAACACAAAACAAATGAAAGAATATAGGAACGGAAATTTAGGGCCACCACTTAATTTCTCTTAGGTTCTTGGCAGCACAGATTAAACTGCATTCAAACGCATTTCTGTAACTTTCCCAAGGTAACCGTTTTCTTGAGAATGCTGCCGCTGGCTTATCTTGCCTCCCTAGTTTTTCAGGACTTCTAGGAGTTTCTAAAGTTTTGGATAGGCACTCTTGCACAAAGTCGTGTTAACAAGTCTGATGAATAGAAAATGTGACCTAACACACATATTCAGATCGCAGTTGGTGTAAAACTGGGCACACACTCTGGGAGTTCCTTCGTGACCTTAGCCTAGAAAATCTGTTTACCTTTCCCATAGTCAGAATTGGAGATATGTGTACCTTTGTAATTCAGGCCTCACATTTCACCTCTTTGAAACTTCACAGAACTTGATCAATATAATCAGTGTTCACCAAAAAATGATAATTTCTACTTAGTGCCAGAGGATTCTCACAGTGCATCTATGCTCTAAAACTCATTGGCCTATTCTAGGACTGTGGATTGGACACTTGGCTTGGTTTTTCCCTTTTTTTTCTTTTTTCTTTTGCATTAGTAAATTTCCTTTATTAATTTTTTATCTCATTTTTTATGAAATATTATGAAATTATGAAGGGGATAGACTGGTTCGGTAAGCACTATTAGATATACAATCTAGATACAATTGTTTGCACTTTGGAAAATTAGCTTCTCAATTTCTCTCTCTCTCTCCTGAATCTATTTGAAAGAAAATCCATCATGACTTATTCTGCTGGTGTTTCCTCAAATAAGAATATTCTCCTACATAAACAATAGCATGAACACACCTGAAACATTAACAGCAATATCCTGGTATCTTTTTATATCAAATTAACACTCAAATTGCTCCCAGTTGTCTCTAAAATGTCTTTTGACTAGAATTCAATTTCTTTCTATTTAGAACAGTCTCCCACCATTTTAGTTTGGTGTTGTGTTGACAAAACTGGCTTTTAGACCGGACCAGGTAAGCTGACTTGTAGAATGTCCTGAAGTCTAGGTCTGTCTGTGTTTCCTTGTGGTGATGTTTTAACTTGTAGCTCTAATCTTATATTTCCTGTAAACAGAAAGTTGGGGCTATACAACCCTGAGGTCTCGTGACACCCCATCTGCTTCCTTGAGAGAAGTGGAGAAAACTTAATTAGTTTTACTAGATAACATTTTTTCTCTCCTCTCTCCCCTTTATCTTGCTTACCTGATCTCTTTTCCTCCAGGTCTCTTCTGCCCTTCAATTCTGCAGCCCTTGTGTTAAAGCTTTATAACACTGATTTTCAAGGCTGCTTTTATATAGAGAGAAAATGTATTCTACAAGCCTTCTTTTCATTAACTAGTCTTTGATGTTAATCCCTAACATTTAAAACACTGTCAGTGTAATATATGGGTGATTTCTACAAAGGTAACATTGATGGCCTTAGTTTGAAAGTTACTTCAATCCCTCTGTGCCTTTATTTACATATCAATTAATCCGATAAGCATGTGTTCTAGGTACACCGCTAGTCACAAGGGACAGGAAAATGATTAAGATATAGTTCCTGCTCTTGCTGAATTCAAAGTTGATCCGGGAAATGGACATATTAACAATGATCACATCATCCATGAGAACTCTCCGAACTTCGTCCTTTTGCATCCAAATGGACTTGCTGCCTCCCTCCGTGTTCCTACAGCTTCCTGCACACAGGTCCAGCCTGTGCTTACCTCAGGGCACTGTGATTATTCAGGACTTGTCGCTTCCCTCCACTAGACTAAAGTTTCCTTGAGTTTTTTGAGACATTTCTCATCTCGGTGTCTGGATACTGAGCATTGATCCCTGGAACATAACAGATGTCCCCTAAAGGTCTGATAAGTGAAGGAAGTGTTACATGCTAAGTATTTTTAGAGATGGACATACTAACTGTAATTATAGAGAAATGAAGTGGTGTAGAGATATCGAGAAGGTGACTTTTGAATTGGAATTCTAACAAATGACTAGATAATGTCAGGGTGGGGGTGGAGGGTGGGAGGCTATCACAAGGAGTGGGGACTGCGAGTTAGGAGAACAAAGTGGCATTTCAAAGAGCGTAATATAAGGGAGAGGTTGTTGGGGGAGAATGGAGAAGGATGGGTTGGGATTAGACTTTGAGGAGTCCTGACTGCTGAGCTAAAACTGTTTGGATTCTATCCCGTAGGCAATAGGAGGAAAACAGAAGCTTTTTAAGATAAGGAATGAGATGATCACTTTTATTTTTCAGCATAATTATTCTAGTATAGGACTGAAATGGAGGGAATTGGTATCAAGGAGGGGAAACAAAGAAGAAAAAAGAAACAGAGACAGTGACTTGCCCAATATCACAGTGCTGGTGACTCATCACACCATCACTACCAACCTGGAGGAGGGCAAGAATATTGAGTTCAAGGCTCTAGGATATGGGCATAAGTTTCTCCCGGCCACACCTCTTCCTCTGGGAGGGGATGGTGTACATGGTGTAAGGTTTTATCCCTCATTGAGTAGAGGTGTGTGGGCGCCTCTGCAGGACGTGCTCAGATTCTCAGAGTTCTGTCTTAGCACGCTTTATTCACTGACTCTGTCAACCAGTCAGTGGGTTTCAGCTGTAGTTGCATTTGTGGTGAGTACTGATGAGAAAGCCTGGAATAGTTTGGTCTACCTGTTTCCAGAAGTTATGGGCCTACTCAGCAATGACCGGAGGAAAACCCATAGCCAGGAAAAGTCCTTCATAAGGTCCTTCCCAGAGGAAGAGGTGTGGCCGAGACGAACGCTGCCCTCAGGTTTGCTTCCCATGGCTTCTCGCACACATCTTTGGGTGCTGGCAGTCCTTTTACATCGGTAGGTCCAGGGACTGGCGAAGGGGAGAGCTGAGATGCGAGGCTTTGCCTCGAGGCCCTAAACCCAACCAGCAGCTTTCAAATGAGACAAAAAGCATTACAGAGCAGATCATCTACTCACCCTTCATTTCTGTTTATTTCAATTCTGTGCTTTCTCTCTCTCTCAGCTATTGCGTCAGGGTAGGCCTCAGAAACATGAGTGGTCCAAGTAATTAAATGTGAGGGACCCCATTAAACCATTCTACTTCACCCTGTTCCATTCATCCAATAAATCATTCCTTCTGTTATTCCTTCATTTGTTCCACAAATATTTAGGGAGCCCCTACTATGTGCCATTCTAGGCTTTAGAGATACATCACTAAACAAAATAGATATGCTTCTCTACCCTTGTGTAACTTTTCAAGCAAAGACAGACTGACCTGAAATAATGAACCCACAGGAAAGAAAAGCATAGAATAAGTTAGAAGATATTAAGTATTATGAAGAGAAAAAAAAAATAGAGACTGAGAGTGCAGGAGGTGACAGAAAGAAGGATGCAAGAACTGTAATTCACACAAATGGGGGTCAGGGAGGCATGAGAAGATGGCTCATGTGCCTTTAAGAAGGTGCCTTCCTCACAGCAAGGAACTCTCTCTCCCCGAGGAAGTTCTGGAGTTGGTGCTATTCTCAGCTTTTCCAGATCTCAAGGGAATGCTCTTTGCCGTGGAAGTTCCCTTCATCACAAGACCAGCAGCTGACCCAAACCAAGCCTTTCACCTCCACCCATAAGGTTTGGGTTGATTTTAAATCATCTCCATACTTCCTGTTACAAAGAATCTACAAAGGAATTCAGAGAATGATAGGAGAACCCTGAATTTCCCAGAAAAGTGAGGAAAGGAAAGTTGCACACAGCTGTTTTTGAGCACGTACTCTGTTCAGGTACCATTTTTCATGCACACATGTACTCAGACACACAACTTTAAGAGGCAAGTCGTGGCATTACTCAGTTTCACAGATACAGAACTTAAGGCTTAAAGAAGTTAAATAACTTGTGTGTGGCCACAGTGCTAGTATATTTAGAACTAGGATTTGAACTCAAATCCTCTGGAGCCCACCCAATGTCTGAGAGTTATTTTAGTGTTTACATCTGTTCACTTCTAAGCCAACTTAAAACTTGATTTGTTTGTTAAGATTTTAAGTGTCTGACTCGAAGTCTCTTAAATCATGTCTTCTTATAACATGATACAATATTTGATGTTATTTTTCCACCCAGCCCCGGTTTCTCCCCCAAACAATAAAAATTTAACAATAAACAAAAAATTAAGATCCAAACAAACTTAAGAGTATGATCTTATAACTAATCCCACTTTGAAGATGGACAAATAGAGCAGTGAGGAAAACAGTAGTTTCCTAGCTTCAAGAGTCCCAAGGGTCATCACCACAAAAAAGTTACATACCTTTATTTCACTGGGTTTATTTCCAATTTACTGAAACTACTTTTGATGAGCTTTTACTAAGTGCCAGTCACTGAGTTATGGGCATCAACATAACCCACATTTCTTCATGTCAACAGTGACATTAGTATGAATAGTAATAATCCAAAATCCACTGGGTTTTGCTGCCCTATGCTCTCCAGAGGTCTTCTATCCTTATGAATGAAAAGACTCAATTAAAAATCACATTTGCTTTTTAAATTTCCCTCAACAATATATCATTTTTAAAAGTAAAATTTTGAGAAGTTAAACCTTTAGAGAGCAGAGGAAAGCCAAAATTGGAATTTATTTTGATAAACTGAATAGCTATTTCCTTCTGGGAGCAAATCACCGTAACTTTCCAGAGACCCATGCATTTCATGCACATTGGTTATGCTCTCGTTGATTCGTGGTTCTTCATAATCATTTATATAAGTCCACAGCCAGCATGAAATCAGTGCTCAGAGGAATCTCCTTTGAAAGGAGTAGGTCCTCTCTCCTATTGTCTTTTGTTTTTACTTTAATTTTTTTTATTTTTCAATTACAGTTGACATAAAAATATTAGTTTCAAGTGTGTAACCCAGTGATTAGACATTATATATCTTACTAAGCTTTCACCCCGATAAATCTAGCACCCATCTGACACCATACACAGTTATTACAATAACTATGTACTTTAATCCCTATGACTATTCTGTAACTAGCAGTTTCCCAGACAAGAAAAAGCTAAGAGAGTCCATCACCCTAAAACCAGTATTACAGGAAATGTTAAAGGTTCTCTCCTGTTGTCTTAAGTGACTTGGGCTCCTGTTTATCCAGGTGGGAAAGATAGTAGGTTCTTGCTGTCTTCATTCCAGGGTCTGCTTAGATGTGTACACATCTGGAAGGAAATGATATAATTCTCTCCAACTTGTTTTCAACCATGACAATTCCTCCAGTCTTCCCTGAGAATGACATAAACCAAAATCAGCAGTTGGCTACGCTGATGCTCTCAGGCTTTCTGGGGACCTGGCAAAGGAAACTCGCCATGGTTGTTGCAATCAGAGGGAAGTCAGAGAGATGATAATCGTTAACTTTGAAGAAAGAAAAAAAACTCCATGGAATTTATCTGGCTTGAGAAGAATCAGCTTTTCTAGGATATGGTTTAATATGTGCATATTTCAATTTATTAAAAAAACACTTAGTGGATATTTCTATAAAGAAGCATTTGCTTAGGGTGTTCCCTTGGCTAGGTCATGTTCCAAAGAGGCCGAGGGAATGGACCCATGAGAAACGACTTGAATGTTTGCTGTAGACTGGAAAGCCAGAGAAGCAAATGAGAGGGAGAGACCAGGCTGTGAAAATGAATTCAGAAGGAGCTGCGTGGACGATGCAGAGCGAGGACAAGATGCTGCTTTGAGGAAAGTAAGGGTCAGGCAGAGGACTTAGAGCAGGCCTTGTGTTCCCTCTGCCTGAATGGTCCAGATAAATTGCATTCTGCAGTCCTACCAGGTTCGTATCCCAGGAGAGGAGATAGCCTCCCACCAGGAAGCAGGCAACCTGACCTAACCCAGCCCCACTCGGCTCCCATGGCTTTTAGCTATTCCCACTTCATCTGGAGAAGCCTGACCCAATTTCAATTCCACTGAAACTGATTTCCCCTAACCTGACACCTAGGCACGTACCCTTTAGGTATTCTAAACCTTAAAGTATTTCAAACATTTTTTCTCTGACAGAGCCAAAGGAACTTCCCTAGCTTCATGTGTCAGTTCTATAGCATTCTTTCAATTCCATTCTGCCGGATGGTTCACAGTCGTAAGTATGCTCCGTGGTATGTTTATGCTAACGCCCAGATGACCTGACCAGACTGTGGTTTCCCTGGCAGAAAATCACAGGAGGAATCTCAGAGCTGGAAAAGACCTTGAAAACATCTGCTTCCTGAGTAAGCTCTTGTCAGACAAGTTAACACCAGCCCAGTCCAGGCAGATGTGCATTAAAAATGGGACAGAGAAAGATGTCAGTTCGACTGGTGCCCCAAGTACTTGGTTCTCTAGAAAAGAGCACCTGGCATCACTGCCCTGAGCCTGCTGCTTTTTCCTGTACCTGTCAGAAAGTCAAGGTAAGTTCCCCCCAGAGCTGAAGTAGTAAATGCCTATTCTAGTCCCAAGCCCTGTCCTCACACTCTCCTCTCCCTTTCTTGGAGCCTCACAGGGCTTTGCTGGGGACATGAAACTCCTTACAACTGTTCTAATCCTGTGAAGGGCAAGAGTCAAAGATGAAGTTTTGTTTTCTAAGGGTGGCAAATTCCTCTTTTATAAGTTGACTTTTGGCCTAGATACACTGCACGTTAAAAACAGTGTCTGTGTATAATATTCTATAGTTTTAAATTCATTTTATGGAATTCAGAGCAAGCATAAACTTACTTAAAATGAAAATCCAGACTCTCAGATCCTTCTGTTATTTCAATTTTCATCATTTTTCCCCCCTGCTTTTTTTGTTTTCACATGGAAATCCTGGAGATAGAAACTCTTGCATTTCTGGCCTATGACACCATAAATGGCCACAATAGGCTTATCTATGGCGTGAAATGGATTTTTTTTTTTTGAAATGGATTTAAATAAGGTGCCTGGCATATAAATTCAGGTCACCTCTAAATGTCACATGAGGAGGATGAGAACTGTTTTATTTATAAGATTTTTTTTTTTTTAAACGAGGCTACTGCTTTAATTAAATGTTTTCTTTGAACTGCTTAATCTTGTATTGAAACTAATTAGCTTGAAATTAATTTAACCAAAGGTATCTTTCATTCAGAGGTCAACTCCCCATTAAATGGAGGTGTAATTCTAGTTTTGTAGATTTGTAGCAAAAGCTCTGTTTGACACTTAGCACAAACCAGAAATTCTATTTAAAAGTGTTTGTTGACTGATAGTTCAGCATGTGAAAAAAAGTAAGTTTTGCCCTCCCAATTTCCATGAAAATTACTTGAGGTCAGAACCAAGTTTCCATAATGTTTTAGTTCCCATTTTTTCTTCCTTGTCTTTTATCCAAACTGTTCTCAGTTCCAGAAGGGAATAGCTTATCCGGTGGCATTAAAGTAATTAGCCTCTTTACTAATTAGCTTCTTTTCTATGGTAAGTGTAACCTGTCTCTTTCCCATCTCATAAACTCCTGCTATTGTTCATGAAGGCTCCCAATTCTGCAGATAGAATTAATATACTACCTTTTACTAAGTTGAACATAATCCATTTTATTTACATTGGCCTCCTATAAGAGGTGACATTTGGTCTCTGAAATTGCTTGACAATGAATTAAACAAAATACATGGGACTCATTTTATTTTATTAATTAATTTAGTTTTTAGTTTATCTTTATTGTTGAAAGTATTATAGATGTCCCCTTTTTTCCCCATTGACCCCTTCTATCCTACGGCCACACCCTGTCCCAGGCCTTCACCACACTATTGTCTGTGTCCATGAGTTATGCATATATGCATATAAATTATTTGGTTAATCTCTCCCCCTCCACCCACCCACCCTCCTCCATTCCCTCTGACAGTCATCAGTCTGCTCCATGCTTCTATGTCATTGAATCTATTGTTTTATTTTTGTTTAGAATATTACATATGTCTCTTTTTCTCCCCAATGACCCATTCCACCCTGTCCCATCCCTCTCACCAGTCCCTCTCCCCACCATTGTCCGTGTCCTTGGGTTGTGCATATATGAATATACATTCTTTGGTTAATCTTTCCCCCTCCACCCACCCACCCTCCTCCATTCCTGCTGACATTCATCAGTCTCATCCATGCTTCCATGTCATTGAATCTATTCTGTTCATCAGTTTATTAAGTTCTTTAGATTCCATATATAAGCAAGATCATGTGATGTTTGTCTTTCTCTGCCCGGCTTATTTCGCTTAGCATAATATTCTCCAGGTCCATCCACACTGCCCTTCAGTTCAAAGCAAGCATACTCCTCTGTACTGTGGGGCCCAGCTCCTCCTGTCTCCCGGGACCCCTCTCCAGCAATCATCCCCTCTCTCTTCGCTGTATCTTGAGTCTGGCTTCCTATTGGCTCTTCTCCTTCAGCTCATACAGAACTTCTCCCCTCCATTTACCTCATGATTCCTTTTCTCAGCCGCCCTTTACCTGCCATTCGAACCTGAGCTTACTATAATCCAACTGCAACCCCAACAAATCCACTACAACAGCCCTCGGTAACCAGGTCAGTATCCGATTCCAATGGACGCGTCACACTGACCTTATCTTAGTGGAACTTTGACAATTCAGTACTATTTCCTTCTTAAAATGCTCTGCCTCTGGATTTTTACAGTAAAATACTCTGTTGGTTTTCCCTTTACTTCAGTCTCGAAGTCAGCTTTCTTGTCCACACATATTTCAAAAGGTGGTATTTCCCTGGGATCTAGCTTCAGGCCACTTTTTAGAATGATTCTTAGAGGTTGATGGAGCTGATGTAGTTTTTTCCCCTGCATCAGTAAAGTACAATTTGTGCTGGCAGTGTTAAAATGTCACCTTGCGTCTCTTCTTGGGTGCGAAGATACAAAACAAGCTATTTCCTGTCCTGGTAAAAGGGGTCGTGCCACTTTTTATTGACTTATTGAATCTACCAAGCCTCATGGGGTGCAGAGCTCTGGGTAGACCAGGCAACCTGCCTAAAGATCCTTGAAGGTTCTTCCATGTGGAAAAGAGTGCATAACTCCAACCTCTATTCCTGAGATTCTGAGTTAAGGAAGGTCTACTGGGGTAAATCAGAATGGTCCCCCACCCCGCCTTGAGGAAAATAAGAGTGACAAGACCTCTAAAGCGTTACCATGGACATGAAGAGAGAAGATGCAGTGGGCTAGCCCCAGTGCATGTCAGCCATGGTACTTCTGTCCATGTAGTGGCCAACATTGGAACCCTGAGAGTGTGTCCCAAACCTTTCTCATTTTTTTACAGAAGTCTTACATCCTGTCACACATCAAATCTTTCTGATTTTAACTTCCAGATATATCCTGTGTCTTTCCCTGTTTTCAATTTCCTTGTCCATCATCTTTTACCTGGACAATTGCAAGAGTCTCATTACTGGGTTTCTACCCCAAAGTCAAAGCCACCTGCTTGAAAATGCAAATGTCATCTTGTCGCTTGTCTGCTTAAGACCATTTAATGGTTTCCCACTATCCACTTCTCAACATGGCCCAAGTGGACTCCATCTTCTGAACCCTACCTTTCTGTCCAGATTTTTTTTTAAACTTCCCATCTTGTAACTTATGCTGTAGGAAAACCAAACTATTTGTGGTTATCCCTAATCTCACACTGCTTCTTGCTTTCCATCTTCTTGTTCAGGCTGTTCACCAAGTCTAAAAGGCTCTTCACCTTTTGTCTTGCTCTTAATTGTCTCTCAAGACTCAGCGTGGGGATCATCAATTCTTTTACCTCTTGACCCACTTTCTGTGTAACTCGTGTGTTTATCTTCGTAGTTACTGGTGCCACCCCTTCCACTACCATCAGACCATTCCTCAGTGCTTTTCAGGAATTCTCAATGTCAGAGCTTAGAAGTCCCATCCTGACAGTTGTCACAGGTGGTCAGGGCAAAGCAAGTGTTGGAAAGATGGGAAACGATAGTTACAAAACTACCTTAGGAACCCTGAGGAGGTAGAGCAGGCCTTAGCTTAATTTTCCCCCTGGCTTGACCCACTTCTCTTTTATTCCTCTCTCCCTGACAAGATATATAGCTTCTGATGATAATGTTTTTCCTGTAGTGTCTCCATACCATAGTAAATGAAATGTGCTTAATTATGGGCTTGTGAGGTATGTTCCTCTGTCCATGCTTTTTGTAATTTTCACTCCTCAAAGTAACGAGGAGAAGCTTCCTGGGCTAACTAGGTCCATAGAGTGTTACACAGTCATTCAAATCCCGAGTTTTAGAATTAGACTAACGGACTGAACTTCAAATGCTCATTCTGCCACTTAGTGTGGAACTTTGGAACTTAATCTAACACTTAATTTTCCACCTCTAAAACAGAAATAAGAATACCGGCCACACAGGGTTATTGTGAGGACTAAGAGAACCAAAGCATATAAAGCACACGTTGAAATGCTCCATAAAGGTTAACTCTACTGTGCTCTTTGGAGGCTGAAGCGGACTAAGACAGGCAGAAGGCACTGCAGGGGAGGAGAAACCAATACTGGGGACAGAGAAGACACTTTTGCTCAGAGTAAACTGATGATTCCCCTTTGTGTAACAGCTGATGGACAGAGCCTCTTCCACTCCCTCAGGTAGAAGGAATGGAAGTGAATTATGCCATCTGGAGAGAGTCAAGCTGATGTGGGCAGGGAAACTGTGTAGGAAGCTTCTCTAAGTTGTACCATGATGCCCTGTACCTCTGCCTTGGTCCAGGTCCTGTCCTATGATTGTGACAACAGCTGGATATCTGTGGGCCCTTTGGAAAGAGCTTGGGAACGGTCACAGACTGACCCATTGACCACCAGGCCTATGCCTGTTGACAGTAGTCATCGTCTCAGGGGGCTGGATCAATGACTGACATTGGGGGCACAGAGCAGGCCTTGCAACAAACAAGAGGAGTCTGTTCTTGTTCACCTCCTGCTTCCCAGGCTTTGGTCTAGTCCTCAGGCCTAGATCTCTTCAGTGCTAAGATGCTCCTTTACAAATGAGGCAGGTTCTGTAGAGCCATGAGGAGAATGGGGAGTATATCTGTCAATAACTCAGCAGGTGAGGGACTGAGTTCAAATATTAGTATTAGTTCAAATATTAGTATTTGACCATATCTCTCCCATCAAACTGTGAGAGTTCACCTTTTCTTTGATGGGATTTCCAAAAGCCAATGTCTCAATCTCAACCAAGAGAAGCTTCAATACTCTTAACCAAAAGAATTCTTATTTTAGCAAGAGTACAACAGACTTCCTCAGAGATGGCCCCAGCTTAAGGTAGCGTCTTTCTGTCAATTTGCTATCTCACAATGTCCACTTCTGTTCTCTTCTTGGCAAGGTGGCGGTTTACAACTTTTCACTATCATAAAAAACACTGTCAAAGAACATTCTTGTATGTTTCTCTAGGGCCATATACCTAGAATTAAAATTGCTCAATCACAGAGCATATTGCTAAACTGGTGTATCGATTTACACTTCCACCAGCAATGTATGAAAGTTATTATTTGCTTCACATGCTTACCAATACTTGGTATGGTTAGGCTTTTAGATCCCCCTCCCCCCAGTATGATGGAAGTAAGACAAAATCTTGCTGTGGTTTTAATTTGTATTTTCCTGATTTCTGGGAAAATT
The DNA here is from genome assembly GCF_964146895.1 of Miniopterus schreibersii. Taxonomy (NCBI): domain Eukaryota; kingdom Metazoa; phylum Chordata; class Mammalia; order Chiroptera; family Miniopteridae; genus Miniopterus; species Miniopterus schreibersii. The sequence continues at coordinate 16,452,036 of NC_138119.1, read as the reverse complement.
GAGTGTCTTATGTTCCTTGGCCATTGAGACATTCTCCTCTGTGAACTGCCTCTGCCTTGTCCATCTTTTGCCAGGTCTTTTCTTTTCTCTTTTCTTTTCTTTTCTTTTCTTTTCTTTTCTTTTTTGTGTTCTTTTTTGCATTGATTTAAAGGAGTCCTTTATATATTCTGGGTACTGGCTTTATTCCCCACATGCTGTGTACACATCTAATGGATAATGCTTGTTAAGCAGGGTGTTCAAATATCATATATCTTTTTACTGCCACTTGCCTTGAATCCATGAGGTTCAACCTCACTATGCTTTTAGGGGCTGCAAACACAAAAACTAGACTACTACATCACACCTCTTTTCTGTACTCTAATCCCCATTAGGTACCACGTATAGCTCAATCTGTCTCTTTGTCTCTTTCTTCCACACTTCCCCAATTATGCAATTCATGGTCATGATCTATGAGTAAAATTCCTTACATTCTTAAACCTTCTCTGAATACTCCTTTCATCTTCTTGTTCTAAGAGGACTGTGGGTCACCCTGAGGACACAGCTTCCCCTGCAGCCCACTGGAGTGGTGGCTTATGTCTTGTAGCTTTCATACCACTGGCCATGGAGGTGGGGTACATGTCTTTATGTCCCTCCACTGTTGCTTTCAGATCTTATTATCCCTCCTCCAACACCCCCCTCCCCCACTCTGTATCTCATGTGATCAGTTTTAAAGCCTATCCCAACTTTCCTTGATATTCCTTCCATTGAAAGGTTGGGTTTATGCCCTTCCCATGAATCTGGTTTCTGATCTATTTAGTAGATGTGATGCTGTGGTTATTTCCGGATCCAGGCTTATGAAACTGGCAGCTTCTACATCTTATGCCTTGGGATTCTGACTTTTGGAAACTAGCCACTGTGTGGCCCATGCAGTGGCCCATATAGAAAGAAACAGAGATCCCCAGCCTTCAGCCTCAGCTGAGCTCCCAGCCAACAGCCAGCATCAATTTGCCAGTCACGGCGTCAGTGTAGGTAGCTAGTTACTTAAGGAAGGGAGCAAACAGAATCAATCAGACATTAAGCCTGATTTAATGGGGAGCAATGACATTCATTGGCTCCCAAAGAGGACAGCCACATCCTCCACTGAAGGGACTTATGTTCCCAAATTGGGCAGGGAGAAATCACTTTCCAGCTTCCCCAGGGGACAACTGGCCATTAGCAGGGTTAGCAGGGGAAATTTTCTGCCGGGACATGTGCAGTAGAAGTCAAGATGGTGCAAGGGGAGAGATAAAGCACACACAGTAGAAACCAGATGACGAAGCAGAACTTTGAGGCATGAACAGTAGGAGCCAAAATAGTGACATAAAGGGGCAGAATCTAGCCTGGGGAAATTTGGGAAAAGAACCAGATGGGAAAAGGACACAGAATCCTGGGAGATCCAGGAGAATAATTAATTAGGGGGAGAGCCCAGCATGAGCCAGGGAAAACCCAGGAAGTAGGTTGGATAGTTTGAAAGAAAGCCTGCTTATTCCTGAAAACCAAGAAAATATATGGAGGATTATCAGGGATCTTGGGGCAGTTGTTACTAGAGCCTGCCCGCCCTCTACATCCTGGAAGGCATACTATTTCCTTTACCCCAATAAATCCTGCCACTACCCTTAAACTTTTCCCGCGCATGTGTTCTGTGATATTTCTTTCTCACGGCACCACAAGAACCCATTTTCACAGGCAACAACCCAAGTGACTCATCTTGGAAATGATCCTCCAGCCCCAGGGAACAACCTCAGCTGATGCCACATGAAGCAGAGACGAGCCTTCCCCATCAACACCTGTCCAAATTGCAGGCTCATAAATCACATAAATGACTATTGTTTTAAGTCACTGGGTTTGACATGGTTTGTCACACTCGATCTAAGCTTCCTTTCCCTCTAAAATTCTTCTACGAGTCTATACTTTCTTTTTTTTAAATGGTAATTCCCCGGTTTTAAGATGGGAGCCAATCCTTGTCAGTTGTTTCCACGTCATGGCCTGATCTCCAACAGATTCTTCATTATAATCAGAGCCCTCTGGTAGGGCTTCCAAAATTAGATCAATAGCTCAGCACTGAATAAGACAGCATTTCTTTCTTTTCAAGCTGGATTTGGCGTAGTTGGGGCTATATGCTTGGAATTTAGCTGAAAGAACACAACAAATCTTGGCTTCTTCGTGTTTTCATTAGTTAACTCATCTCTGAACAAAGTAACATTATACTTTGCACATTGTCTAATGTTTAGAAACCTCCAGACAAAATTCTTTTCCAGTAGGTTTCTAGGAAATAGAGAAAACTCTAACATTCACCTCAGACAGAGAGAAGGAGGTCTTGCATGGAGGGCAGTGGGCATGTTTGAAAGAGAGGGCAGTTATTATCTTTCTCTCCTTTTACCCACCTCTTTCCAGAAACAAACTCATCCAAATCCCTTGCTTTTACCCCCATCTCTGGATAAGAAGAGGAGGAGGAAAAGTAAATAAAAGGTGAGAGGAGGGGCTGGAATGGGAAGGCATCCCATGGAGCATATGTACACTTTACTGCACTGTAACATTTCTCAAAAGTGGACTTCCTGAGAAGCAGATAACAGAATTCCTCCTTTGGGCCTGTGAGGCTGATTTCTAGGACATTACACACTTTGTGGCAACAAACAGCCTGGAATCTGAGGAAGCCCAGGGATTGTGTCACTAATTTTACTATCATGCCCTGACAGTGGGGAGGGTGAAGTGGGCAGACACCACCAAGGCCAGAAGGTGTCCAGGAATGCCGAGGCTGACCCTCCAAGGTCAACCCCACGCCTGCCCTCCGGGAAGTGCCCCATCTCATTTGGCACAGGCTGCTCATCTTTCTTCCCTCTAGACCATACTTCAGTCTCCTGCTTTAGCTGTCCAGGGTTTAGGAATGGGGCTGGGAGAGGAGCTGATGGACTCCCTTGACTTTTTCATGGAGGTGAGGGTCGGGGAGGAGGGACTGGTGCTTTGTCAGCAAACACATTGGTATCTTCTTTCTTTATATTCGTTTGTTTTGCTGCTTAATGATAAGATGATCATTTTGAAGTACACCCACTTCACCTCTCGTCCGCTCTCATACCTTCATTAAGCCAGAAGAACAAAGTGAAGCTACTAACCATATGACCCTGCATTACTTTATTTTCTCTTATCACATCAGAAAAGGACAATGAAATTGTATTTCCTTATTTTAAAAAAAAACACAGAAATGGGAATGCCAGAGCAGGAAGTCACCCCAGGCCATGGAGGCCAGAGGTTCAGGCTGTTATGCATGCCCTCGGGCTCTGCAGAGGGGAAGCTAAAGAGACTTCCCCCGCCCACCTCACCAGCCTCACCAGCGGGGTTCTGCTTTGGCTCTTTCCCAGGCCACGGCTTTGTGTAAGATCTCGTTGATAAAAGGCTACCACTATTTTTTAAAAGCATGAAAAACCACCCGTGTACTCCAATAACCTTCTTTTGCATGTGACAAAGCAAAGGTCTGGTGGAATAAACAGACTGTCCGGGAACCTCCATGCCTGTCAGAAGCAGAGTCAGAGCCTAGGCCTTGAACCTCCTTTCCCACGTGCTTCCAGTCCTTTCCCTGCTCAAGCCCTGCATGCTACGTGATTTATAAGCCAGCAGGAAGTGGAGACGGTGTTGTGATAAAGGAAGCCGACTGACCTGGGATTTCACCCTCCCACTGAATAAGCCTTAGAGGTTTCACCGCCTCTACCTGACCTCCTACTGAGTACACTCTGCAGCCCCATGTGAGCTACACGGAGCCTCACCAGCCAGACACAGGCCTGCAGGAAGCAGATTGTGCTGACAACATCCTTCTCCAGGCCCATCAAGTGCCCCCAACTTCAAGACAACAAATATATCCTCAAGATGTAACTTTAAAAATGTGAATGGGTAGAATACCAAGCTAAGGCCAGGACTGGGATATCCCTTCAGAGTGAGACTTCCCTGCCTTCCTGACCCTGAACTGCTCTGATATGATACATGCTCTGATCTGTATCAGTCACCCTGGCACTTTTTATTTACAGCCTTTGCCTTTGTTTTGTGGTTCTGTCCAGAACTGCAGAATGGGAGTTTCTTACAAGCTGGGATCAGATTCTAATAACCTTATTTTCCAAATCTCAAAGTGGAACCTATAAAAAAGATTATGCATAGAAAGCTTAGACAGAATGTTAGACTCAGAGACTGTCCTGGAAAATGCAGCATCGGTAACGACTGGCAAATACATGTAGCAGATGCCTGTTGTGTTCTTAGCAGGTTCCTAGATCCTCAAGGAAGGGTAAAACTAGATCCAGGCTGCACATACCCCAGGACAAAAATATAAATGACCTAGAGGCAGAGCATGCTGTCCAAGTATAAAAATGAAAAAAAGAAATGATGAGCTCATTGATGATATGCAGAATGAAAGATTATACATTTGGAGGTAGCGGAATAATGTCATACTTTTCAATGCAATCCAAAACACAGTGCTGACACTGTCTGACAGTGAGGACTGGGCACCCTGGAGATGCTGATTCAACGAGAACACAATATTTCAAGCTAATGGTGGGACACAGAGTGGAGCAGGGCCAGATGCACAGCCGGTGTGAACGAGTTGTTTGCAGCTTGTAAATGGCTTTGCATTGGTGTAGAGCTGCCAGATGACTGAGTTAAGTCACTTCAGCACCCAGCCAAAGTGTTGGAACAGCAAGAAACAGCAGTGGCTGCTATGTAGGGAGTAATCTGGAGAAGGTTTTGGCTGGAGGCAAGAAGGGATGAAAAGACCTAAGTTTCAACTTGAGTCTTGTGTTAGCCAGATGGTCCAAATGGTTGGTAAGAATTGTGTCTAACATTTTGTCATTTGGCAGCAATGATGACGCTGATCTCAGTCATTGCGGGGGGAAGCTGGTAATTCCCTTGGTCTACTGGGAAGTGAGGAAAATGGCCAAGAGTCAGAAGGCTCCATCCTTAGTGGAGTAGTGTGTCTGATAGCATTTTTACCTCTTTTATTATTTTTTTTTACCTTTCTTTATTCTAATCTTTATCACTGAGAGTATGACAGATGTCTCCCCCTTTCCCTCCCCCCAGTTAGTTCCTGCCTTGCCCCAGGCCTTCACCACCCTATTGTCTGTGTTCATGGGCAATGTTCATAGCAGTGTTTTTTAACCTTTCAAACTACAACTAGATAAATGGACAGAGGACTTACAATGGAGTATCTAAGGAGTCCTAGGGCAGGGACAGCCTGTTATACTGCTGAAAGGTCAGGAATACAGGAGGAGGAGGCCTGAAGCAGAAAACTCCTGGAAAAACAGTTCATTCTGAACCTGCCTCTTTGGCTCCTTTCTTTCTCCTTGAGAACTTCACAAAGTGCTAAGTGAGTGGCAAGAGTGTCTATTTACTCCAAAGAGTTCGAAAGGGGCAGAGATCACAGTAGGTTCCAGCAACCAAGGGAACAGTGACTGGAACTTGGTCTTCAAGGACAGGTAAGATTCAGACTAAATGGCAATGAGAAAGAAGAGGGGCTTGCTGGGGCAGAGGGAGATGCCAGATATCAAGGAAGCAGAAAGGGCAAGGCCACTATCACTGCTGGTTTAACAGATGAGAAAACTCAGATCAAATACCTTTTCTAAAACCACATAGGTTATAAGTTACTGTTCTGGGAACTGGAGTGAGGCGACTTTGATGTGATTCCAAAGCCCATATTCCCGCTCCACTCCCAGCCCAAGTGCACAAGGCTGGTAACAGGTAACTAAAGATATAATAAATGTTTGTGAACTGAAGGCTCTTGCACTACATTTGATTTAGTTAAACTTTTCATGATGTCAAAAAGGAAATGACATTGCATTCTAGAAAATATTTATTTCCTGAACTGATGTCACCAAACTAACTCACATGGGGAACGGTGGTGACATAGCGTGGTGCACAGCATAAGCTGGCAGTTTTCTGAGCCTGAAGTGATGCCGAGACAGAGAGAGAGTGGGGGGAGGGGGGGTGTAGAATAGACACCTAGTAAAAAAGGAGAGGCAGAACCGCTCAGCTCCACAATGTTCTGAATTAAGCTGATAATCCTTTTCTGTTTAGAAACACTCCAGATTTTCAGAAACAAAAGCTTCAGTCAAAGCAGTTCAACCTCGTTGGCCTTTTGTCAGGTGTGTGTTCCTTTTCACTGTTTCAGGTCAAGGCAACAGGGCAACCCAGGGAGGATGGCTGTCAAACTTGGTTGAGTGCAGGATCTAGAGTACTTTCAGCTGCCTCCGATCGCTGTGGAATAAAGTAGTGAATCGATGAATCCAGCAAGTAAACAATGTGCCGTAGCAGAGACTGACCTCGTTTAGAGTGAGTGTTCCAGTGCCCCTGTGTTTCGGATCCTGGTGGCCTGCTGGGCCCAGCCTCAGAAGTGCCTAGCCGGTTATGGATGAACTGCCCAATGATCTGTGATGAACTCAATCCCATGTCGGAAGCTCAAAGGTAACTAACTAAATAAAAAGAAATGGCACTAGGTAGTTGACAAAGATAAAAGATCTTTAGGATAGCTACGATTTTCTGGGAAAGGAGTAAACAGGAACTCTGGTGGTGGCTCAAGATAGGTAACTGGCTACTGAACTCTTCTAACATCTTTGAAGTAAGGAAGGCAAAGCATGGTGCAGCTTCTCAAAGATCCCCTAAAAGTCTCCCAGTTCCTATAAGGGCCCTTATCATATTGTATTGTAATTGTCACTGTATTGTAACTGACCTATGCATTGAGCTCTGCCACTCTCAATAGACTGAATGCTTGGAGGCAGTGACACTATTTTATCTTTATTTGTATACCCACCTCTTTGCACATAGCAGATGCCTATCAGATGCTGAGTGGGTGCATAGATAGGTGGGCAAACAGGTGGAGAAAAATAATCACACTCATCATGGTTAAGCGACTCCAACCTGGCAGGGAAAAGATTCACCATGAACCTGGCACTGGAAGGGAATTAACACTGCAAAGAGTTCATTTCCTTGAGACGTCTCAGGTACACTGGCTAAGGAATGTCAGTTGGTAACTGAATGACAAATCTACTGAAAAAAACACGGACCAGTTTTCAAGGAAGGCAAATCATGAGTGAGGGTATTTGCAGCCTTTCTCTTTTCATTATAACACTGCTGAAGGATGAGTTGAGCTCGGGTATGCACACAGGCATTCCAGAAAAGGTCGACAAGGATCATCATACAGACATTTGGCAGATCTACCCTTTGACTAGTTAATTATTCAAATCATCTGGAGGTTCCTCAGAAAACTAGAAACAGAACTACCATCGCACCCAGCAACTCCACTCCTGGGTATTAGCAGAAGAAAATGAAAACACTAATTCGAAAAGATACAGGAAACCCCTATATTCATTGCAGCATTAGTTAAAATATATGGACACATCTGGAATAATTTTTAAATGCTATCTCCTCGAACAGTGGTTCTCAAATTTCTTTTTCTTATGTTCTTTCTGTCTTCTGTCTGTCTCTCCACCCTACTGCTCCATACCATTCCTGTCTCCTCACACCTAAATCCCTTTTATCCAGTTATTGTCCCCATGTTTACTGCCTTGCTGGAGGAATGTGACAGGGCACAAAGTCAAAATCTCCTGAGAACAATTTCTTTGCGTTGGTTCTAAAATCCTCAGTTCTGTGGGGACAAGAGGCAGTCCTGGGTTCATCTAAAATGTATGAAGAACAAAAGCATAGAACATTCCTCTACACGTCTCTCCAGGCTGGGGAGATAGAGAGAAAGACCAGATAAGATGAAAGCAGGTAATCAGGTGGATTCCAGAGAGAGACACCTGACATCTCTTTTTCTGGGACGAGTCCCAGAGAGGTGGCAAGACTCCTGAGAGATTTAGGGAAGTAGAGAAAGTTCCTACCCTGCAGGAGAAGGAGCAGAGCCAGGGAGGAGTACTGACATGTGGTAGAGCAAGACAAGAGAGCTCCACCCACAATCAACACGACACCATGTCCCAGGAGACTGGCAGCAGCGACATGGTTCCCATAACTCATAATGAAGCCCAGGATCTGCAAAGAGAATTGCCAGCCTTTACCCAGGAGGAAGTGGCCATTCAACAGCCACCTGAATGGGCTAACAACCGAGGATCAGGCTGAACCATGGAGTCTCAGTTTTGAGACTGTGGGGACAAATGATGTTTTTCTGCAACCCAAAGTTGGGACCTATGTAAATTTCTCAGAACTGAGTCACAGCTCTGCAGAAAAGGGAAAGAAATCTTAAACTGACTGAGCTTAAGTGTCTCTATGGTGTCATTGCGAGTTCAAAGAAGTAATTCAGTAGAGACATAAAAATATAAATAATTAGTATATCCTGCACATCTAAGTGCGGACTGAAATCCATTTTGGCTATATATCTGTCTCTCCATTCATTCATCCATCCACTTGTCTTCTTTCATCCTCTGTCTTTTCCCAGAAAGAACCTAGGGCAGTTTCTAAGTATGTATGGCCAATCAAAGAATCTTGGTGAGACCGTAAGAGATACATGAGGTAGACCGGGCAGCCAGCACATACAAACAAAGCATGCCAAAATAAGCCAAGTCCTTTGCCTAAACTGTATTTTCCCTGACCTTTGGTGTGTTTAAGTCTTACACATACATGCGCATGTGAAATTTTTAATGACTGTATTTTAAAATTTTTAGTTGAGTTTTTTTTATTAGCACCCAGATGCCTGACAAGTCAGGTCTTGTATTGTGCTTTGTGGTGTGTCTCATGCAGAGTTCAGCCTCACAGTCAGGGCACTGTTCCTCAGCTCTGCATTTACACAACAATATGAATTATGAATAACAACTGGGGCAACTCTAGTTTGTTCTCAAAAAGCCTGCTATGAGAAAAACATGTTGAAATTTCTTGTTCAAATCCCTAATTTTTGGACAGTACATTTGGCTATCACTTTCATTTGGGGTGGGGGCGGTGCAGAGACCAGTTTCCGTATATTCCTCCTGACAAATGAAATTCCCAGAGACATAGTTTTGTTAGGAGGGAGCAAATTGAATAATATATTTGGGAACCATGAATAAATGCCCCGTTAGGAAAACATCTTTGATCTAACCTCTCCCATTGCTATTTCTAGAACTTCTCTCCCATCGCTATTTCTAGAACTTCCCTTTGAATGACTCGAACAAGTCAGTTCTTCCCCTCCCCCGCCAATAAATCACAAAATGTCTTCAGCACTATGTGGTGAATGACCAAGCCCCATGTTTGTTCTACAGCAGAGCAGGTATCCATCTACTTAGGTATTTCGCTCACTAAGCAAAGTATTGCACTGTGTGGCTCTGGCGCCCGAGCACATCCAGTTCACAGAGCTAATAACCACATCATGATGGATGAGGTTTGAAACTTTCTAGCACAAAACGATTTCTGTGATCAGTGCAGTGGGTAGATGTGAGCTCCTGGGCCTTGTAAGATAATGCCACCTTGGATTTCAGTTTCACTATAACCTAACATTAACACCCAGTACCAACTGTAGTCACGAGAGTGCTACTGGGAGTCACACTGAGTACTTTTGAGTAGTTTGCATTACAATTTTCAAGACCATTCTAGACATATGAAAAAAAGTTATTTCCAGAGACTGTGTCTCTCTTGGGCCTCACTGGTGTCTCTTTCAGATGTTTAGCGATAATAAAATATTCACAAACACCACAAAAACAATATGGTGTTATTTAAATCTGTGTTCTCATTAGTTGCAATCAAAAATATCCCCAATGATTTTAATTTTTTACTAAATTTGTCCTATAGCCTCTCAACTACGTCTTTAAAATGATAAGCAACATATGTCTGCTTAGAATTCCATTTCCAAATGAAATGGTTTTGCTCTTTTTTTTTTTTACAATGAGTATTCCCACATTTATTTAGTGAAGCTGGTTTTCAGAAAACAGCAAAACAAAACTGCTACAAACAACAGTAGAAACCAGATTCCAGATCACAGGATCTTTCCAGTACTTTCCTGTGGCATCAGCCCTCCAAGGGTGGAGTGGGACCCTGGACAGAGGAAGGCATCTTGAGGGCACCTCCCAGCGCCTGCCCCAGCTGATGTCGATCAGTGTAAGTCATGGGGTTGGGGTGGGGCTTTGGCAGCAGGGGGGGTGGGGGTGGGGGGAGGGCAGCAACATGGGCTTGTCTTCCTGGAGCCAACCCAGGAGGAAGCACTTTCCTTCCCTGGGACATGTGCTGAGGTCACCTGGCCATGGGCTCTGTTCTGAGGCTGAGGATGTGGGGGGTGACTTCTCAGATTAGTATACATAATTTCTGATGGTACAACTGATACTTTTATAAAACTGTCACCTATAAACACTTCTGATTCCAGGAAACATTTTCTTAATACATAGCTGCATTTCGGAACACAGTGTCCCTAAATCATACATTAAGCCTTGACAACCAGTTGCATCCTTCCCCAACAGACTAAGTTATTATTCTACATAATTATTCTATATAATTATTCTACATAATTCCCATATTGCTGCCTTCAACTGTATTCTGTATTCTCAGACACATTATTTTGCACATTAATTATATAAACATCTTTGGTTTTATTTCAAAGTGACCCTTAAAAAAGCTTATATTACAAAAAAAGTTAGACACAGAAGTTATTTATAGGAGAGCTAAATTTGGGAGGTGCAAATACTATCACCTCAACGGCATTCTAAGTTATGAACAACTCTGTAAGAAAGTTAGAACTTCAGCTTTCTTATGGTTTGCCCTATTATTTATACACATTTCTATTTATGTTTTTTTTTTATCCTCACCTGAGGACACTTTTTCCATTGCTTTTCAGAGAGAGTAGAAGGGAGAGAGAGAGAAAAACATCCATGTGAGAGAGACACATCAATTGGTTGCCTTCTGCACGCACCCCAACCAGGGCTGGGGATCGAGCCTGCAACTGAGGTACGTGCCCTTGGCTGGAATTGAACCTGGGACCCTTTAGTCCACAGGCAGATGCTCGAGCCAAACTGGCTAGGGTTATACTCTCTTCCTTTCTTTCCTTTCTTTCCTTCTTTCCTTCTTTCCTTTCTTTCCTTTCTTTCCTTTCTTTCCTTTCTTTCCTTTCTTTCCTTTCTTTCCTTTCTTTCCTTTCTTTCCTTCCTTCCTTCCTTCCTTCCTTCCTTCCTTCCTTCCTTCCTTCCTTCCTTCCTTCCTTCCTTCTTTCCTCCCTCCCGTCCTTCTTCCCTCCCTCCCTCCCTCCCTCCCTCCCTCCCTCCCTCCCTCCCTCCCTCCCTCCCTCCCTCCCTCCCTCCCTTTCTTTCTAATATATCTTTGTTGATTTCAGAGAGAGGAAGGGAGAGGGACAGAGAGAGACAGAAACATCAATGATGAGAGAGTCATCACTGATTGGCTGCCTCCTGCACGCCTCAACTGGGGATCAAGCCCACAACCTGGGCATGTGCCCTGACCAGGAATTGAACCACGATCGCCTGGATCCTAGGTTGATGCTCAACCACTGAGCCACACCTGGCCAGGTTACACATTTTTTTAAAAAAGATTTATCATTGATTTTTAGAGAGAGATAAGAAGGAATAGGGAGAGAGAAAGACACATTAATGTAAGGCATCGATCAGCTGCCTCCTGCACACCCCCTACTAGGGTTTCTGCCTGCAACCCAGGCATGTGCCCTGACCAGGAATCTAACCAGTAACTCTTCAGTGCACCACACGACACCCAACCGAGTCACACGGGCCAGGGCTACACACATTTTTATTTCTTTCAGGGTGTGTATTCAATAAATGAATCATGTCAGTGGCCCTCTAAACCTAAACAGAGAACTCTTGGAACTTTAATGGACTTTCAGAAACCTGAGTTTTAATTGAGTACCATGAAAGTTCTATACAACCCACCTGAAGATCATCTAATGTAAATTGCCTGAAGGGATCTATGGTGGGAGACACATGGAACACAACAGAGAAAGAAACTATATTAAAATCTCTAAATTTGCAATTTCTCCAAAGTTTTGCAAATTCTCTAATTTGTACCTAACAGAAATCCAATTAGTGGTGTACACAAAGCCTAGTCTATGGCTTTGTAGAAAACTGAGGCCCAGAATTAAGTAACTGATTGCTTTGACCACATCACAGGCAGACTAAGAGTCTGACAAGAAAGTTACAGGATGAAACAACACTGGACATACTGGCCTGACTTCCCCATTGTCTGCCTCTAACCACTGGAGTAAAAAGAATGCCTCTCCAGAAGGATTCGGTTGGGAGAACTTTGGCAGTACAGTCAGAGATCCCTTTGATTTAGGTCCAGAAATTTACTTTGTAAATAGAAGGCATTATACCATCGAGTTAGGAACATAGTTATTGGAGTCAGGTAAATTGAGTTCAGACCTCAGGTTTCCAAATTACTACCTGTGGAAACTTACCTAAGTTTCCTTAATAAGGCTGAGACTAACTGTAGTTCTTACATCACAGGGGGGTTGTGAAGGTTAAAATAATGCACATAAACTAAGACCGGTGTATAACAAATAGTAAATGTTCATTAGTGGTAGGAAAAAGTGAAGAGGCTCATATTTCTGGCATTTCCCTTGCTTCGGGTCTCTAGTTCAACATTGATTTATTACCACTATGATCTTTTTTGTCTAACTCCATTTTGATTCCTATTTTTTACTCAAGTGATAGTTCCTCACTGCTTAATTTCTATGTTATTTATTATTACCCAGTATTGCCTATAAGGTGACCAGGTGTTCTTCTTAATATACAACAGATTGCCACTCTGTGGTCCCCACACGCACATGCCTGCACACACATACAACTTCCTATTGGTTCTGTTTCTCTAGAGAGCTCTAAAACATTCTCAAACTTAGGCTGATGTATTTTAAAATCTGTTCATTTTAAGTGAGAATACCTGAGAATGAAAATGGCCATTTCCCCCCTCAGCTTTGTATTCAAAAAGAGAATAAGGAACAGAGAGAGGAAATACTTTCTTGCTAACATGTGATGGGGGGGGGGGGCGGTGAATGTGTGTGTGTATAGCAGGAGCAGCTATAGTAGGATTTGGTTTCTAAGGATTAAAGAGAGAAAATGATGAGAAGAGTTTCAGCAAAGAGAAGAGTTCGCGTTCCTTCCTTCTTGCTCAATATAATAACTGATGGTCTATCAGGAGCTTTGCAGAGCTCCAGGTAAGGAATGCCCTGAATGGGAGGATTTGTGACTGCATTGGGAGAGGTGGAGTCAAAGGAGAAGAGAAACCTGGCCACCGAATGGGTGCAGGACAACTTTATGATGAAGGGGACCGGTCCTGGGTGAGCCTCCCTTTCTCCATGACTTAGCCTTCACCAGGCCTGCAGTGATAACAACCTGTGTCCCTTACATCCTGCCTCTAAGAACATTCTTATTCTCTCTCTCTTGCTTCTGTTCCCTTCCCCTACATCAAAACTTACCTTTCCATGTCCTGTTGCCTCATGGTTTCATTTTTGTCCTTACTGTTCCTGCCATCATCAGTGATTCACAACACCTTGTACTATCATGAATTCATTTTATTATTTCAAAATTGCATGTTTTTGTGTCTATTCCTCCTCACCCCCCACCAAATTCTGAACTCGTAACAGGCATGATCGAAATTTCATTCATCTTTAAATCACAAGTGCCTGGCTCAGTGTCTGGAACTCAATAAATATTTGTTGAAATTTATAATGCATGTGTCAATGAATGAATAAATGCATGAATTTGAAAACAATTTAATAAACTAACAAGCCCACTGATTAACTACATTATCTGTATTTGATAGCTGATATTATTAGGGGGTATGTGTGGAGAAGATACTTGAACTCAAAGGTGAAGCTCAAATAAAACAACAGTAGGATTTAATTGGGAGATTGATCCTTCTGTGGAATTTTCCAGAATTTAGCCTATTTAAAAATATGTGTGATAAGATGGATGAAAGGGCTCACTGATACCTAGAATATGTTACACTCTCCACGTATTAATAGCACCCTGCAAAGTTTGCTATAAATACTGATTCTCTCAGGGGTGGGTGGGGGTAGGGAGAGTGGAAGGAAACCCAGGGCCTGAGAAATCTTACCCTCAGAATGAAAATGACACTCAAAGCTTGAGACCAGCCACTGTTCTCCTTTCAAAAATTCATTTCCTTTAGCTCCTTTTTCTTACTGAGAAAATAATTTTTCGTTTTTGGATAGCCAATAGGATATGGACTTTATGAACCAAAGAACACAAAAATGAGGAATAATTAAATCACATGTCTTTGAGAGAGGAGAGGAGGTGGCAGTCATGGCTGTATCTCTCAAGAAAAAGCAGTAAGAGAAAAGGCTTGCCTACACAAAGTTAATGTGGAAGCAACACATTTTCCACACCCAGGATGAAGAAACGTGACTTATATGCAGGACATATTTGTACTTTAAAACTCTCCTTGAGGTTACTGCTCATAATACTAATACAGTCTCAAAAATGAGTTGAAAATTTTACTTTTGAGAAGGAGGTGGTAGGTGAAGACAGGAAAAAATCCCCAGGGTAACAATTAGGAAGAGTTGGATACATTATAAAAAATCATTTTAAAAGCATCAGAGAGATGAAATATAAAAGGCTACAGCCACTTTGGAAAATACCTTCTGTTCCTCAAAAGTTTATACATAGAGTATGACCCTGCAATTCCACTTCTAATATACAGTCAAGAGAAATGAAAACATATCTACACAGAAATGTGTGCACAAATATTCATAGTAGCCTTATTCATAATAACCTCAAAGTGGAAATAACCCAAATGTCCTTCAAAGAGTTATTACAGTTCCAGCTGCCCTTTTTTTGCATAAGTTGACAAACTGGTCCTAAAATTGATATGAAAATGCGAAGAACCCAGATATAAATCTGTAGATTTATAGTCAGTTGATTTTCAACAAGTGTGCCATGACAACTGAGTGGGGAGATAACAGTCTTTCCAACAAATGGTGCTGGGACAACTGGATATTCACAGGCAAAAGAATGAAGTTGAACCTCTAACTCACACTACACATGACAAATTAATTCAAAGTGGACCATAAACTCATGTGTAAGAGCTAAAACAACAAGACTCTAAGAAGAAATATAGAAGTAAAATCTTCATGACCTTGGGTTAGGAAGTACTTTCTTAAATGTGACATCAAAATCACAAGTGACAAAGAAAACAAAGAGAAAAGAAATTGGACTACATCAAAATTCAAAGCCTTTGTGCTGTAAATTTTACCATCAAGAAATTGAAAATAATATGTGATAAGGGATCTACAACCAAAATATATAAAGACCACTTATAAGTCAACAATAAGGATAAATATCTCAATTTAAAAATGGACAAAGGATATGAATAGACATTTCTCTAAAGATATGCAGATGGCCAACAAGTTCAACAGCATTTATCATTAGAGAAATGCAAATCAAAACCACAAATAGCTGCCACGTCACATCCTCTAGTCTATGGCTATAATAAAGTCAGACAATGACAAGTGTTGGCAAGGATGTGGGGAAACTACAACTCTCATTGCTGGTGGAATAAAAAAGGGTACAGCCACTTTGGAAAAATACTTTCAGTTTCTCAAAAGTTTAAACATAAAGTAACCATATGACCCTGCAATTCCACTTCTAGTATATAACCAAGAGAAATTAAAACATATCCACACAGAAATGTGTGCACAAATATTCACAGCAGCATTATTCATAATAGCCAAAAAGTGGAAACAACCCAAATGTCCATCAACTGATGAATAAATAAAATGTGGTATATTCATACAATGGGATATCTTGGCCATAAAAACGAATGAAGTACTGATACACACTGTAACATGGATGATCCTTGAAAACATCATGCTAAATGAAATAAGCCAGTCACAAAAGCCTCGCACTGTACAATCCTATTCATCTGACATTTCCAAAAGAGGCAAATCCATAGAGACAGCAAATAGATTAGCGGTTTCCAGGACTGGGGGAAGGAGAGAATAGCGAGTGACTGCTAATGTGTAGGGGGTTTCTTTAGGAGGTGACAATTATAATTCTTTGCAATTATAATGCTGATAATTGCACAACTTTGTGAATACACTAAACACTATTTAATTGTACACTTTAAAGCTGATTTTTATGGTATTGAATCTCATTTAAAAAATCAAGAGCAACCTAAATCATGTAGTGTTTCAATGACAGAGCCATACACCTGCTGTATTGTTGGGACATGTTAGACATACACATACATGTGATCTGAAACTTTATGGCATGGCAATCTGTGGGTGTCCGCATGCTCATGCCCTCCGGCTACCTTAAAAGCATCCTTCTGTTGATCTCAGTGTGCTCTCCTCTTTCCTTCCCGCCCACACCTTTGTTCCCTACCATATACACAAGTCATCCCCAGTGTGAATCTTAGCTCTGCGTTTCCGTATTCTAGACATCATGGTTTTTTTCAACATATTCAATGACTGAGTCCAGAAGCGGATGTAATCCAAGGCAATGATTTTCAAAGCGTATCAAAATCACTGGGGGAGAGTGTCTTTTAAAAACGCAGATTCCAGGACTGTGCATCCAAACAAGGAACCTGCCTTGATAAGAAGCATCCCAGAGACTTGAAGGCACACCCATGTCTGAGAACTTTGCCACCAGAGACTCAGCAAGGCTTGGTGTGGAAACTTTGCTTGTTCACACAGTGATGATGGTGATGGCCCAGAGTAACCATCCCTGGACCTCTGTTTTTGCCATTAACTCTGTCTCCTTTGTCACTGTGCTTTCCTGCCCCTATTGTGATCCATCTGGAAGCTCCAATACAAGGGTAAGTCCTGGAGTATCATCCCCTATTCCAGGTGCCCCATGTGGCAGGTCTGGCAATTCTCCCCACTAGAGGCAAAGTCTCTTGTGTCAAACTCATTCAAGGACCCGAGGCCCATCTTTCCTTCTGGATTTGGAAGAACAGAGAAAGAGCACTGTGAGCTGGAGTCAAAGGATACACCATTTATGGAGCCATTTGCAACACAAATGAGCAAAATCAGAGGGAAAAACAATTCTCATCTGTATCCCTCAGAGGAAAACAGGAAACCCTTCAGATGGTTATCTGGCTAACATGTTTCAGCACAGCTATGGGCTATGACTCACTCTCCATGCCCTGGGTATTTCTAGCGAGTACCCTCACCATACCTTGAGCCCATGAAAGTCACCTCTATCCACCTTCCCTAGATCTCTTAGGCAGCCTGACATCTGACAAGGTCAGGCTCACAGGATAAAAACATTCCAAACAGGTGGCTGGAAAAAGTGACATCACGGAAAACAAGAATCAAATCCAGAGGCCAAGCCTGCTGTCTCTATTGCAATCAAGTAAGAGCCAATCTGAAGACAGGGCCTCTGAAGGCAACTGAAACTTTATTTTTAAACAACCTACATCAAGAACACACACTAATGAACTGCTTTTAAAATAATTCTAAGCCCAGTGGGGCGTGGCTCAGCGGTTGAGCATCAACCTAGGATCCAGGAGATAGTGGTTCAATTCCGGTCAGGGCACATGCCTGGGTTGTGGGCACCATCCCCAGCAGGGGGTGTGCAGGAGGCGGCCAATGAATGATTCTCTCATCATTGATGTTTCCCTCCCTCTCCCTCTCCCTTCCTCTCTCTGAAATCAATAAAGATATATTTTTAAAAAATAACAATTCTAAGCCTGTTATCATTTTGCACCATAATAAGAATTTCTTTGAACATTTAAATGTGCAAAGTTTCCAAAGAAAAGTGATCCCCTTGCGCCCAATATCTTACTTTCTAGAGGCGCTGACCGAGAGTAACTCCTGGTCCAGCTGCCCAGTTGCACCTGAGTTTCTCTTCCTGGTTGTTCTTTCCTCTTCTGAGGCTAAGGATGATGAATAGCAACAGTAGCTCTGAGAAGGCGACCTTTGTCCCTTCACTTGTGCACTGTGCTCCACACTGAAAGATTGACCTCAGGGTAAAGAAAGCTACTAGAATGAAGCAGGGTAAGGCCCTGGGTGCACAGTGACCTGGAAAGCACCCGACATTCTGATGCTCAGGTTACATCCTTGACCAATTACATCAGAATCTCTGGGCATGAGACCCAAGAATCAGTCTTTTTTAAAACTCCTCCACTGGTGCCAATGAACAGCCAGGGTGGAGAAGAACTGGACCAGAGGAAAGAGAAAGATGCTCCTACTGCATGGAACTCAAGGTCACATGCAACCTGAGTCCATGTAATTATCCTAGAACCGCCAAGCTCCCAGCAGAGGGAGGAATTGTCCTTCCCTGTATTCCTCCTTTCAGCTGTTAATTCTTCTTGACATTTTTCCCATTTAAGATGACTACAAAGTTCAGATTAACTTGGTTTTATCTTTGTATAATGATTTTTATTGCTGTAGGTCATTGTTTATTATGCTTTTTAAAAAGTTTATTGATTTTTAGGGAGAGAGGAAGGGAGAAGAGAGAAACATCGATGTGAGAGTGCAACATCTATCAGCTGCCTCCTGCATGCCCCCTACTGGGGATCAACTCTACAACCCGGGCATGTGTCCTAACTGGGAATTGAATCAGCAACCTTTTGGTGCATGGAACAATGTCCAACCAACCGAGCCACACAAGCCAGGCCATTATTTATTATTCTTTTGACAGCAAGGTGGATAAGTACTTTCTAATCGCAAGTTATAACCTTGAAGAAAATAAACAGATGGCAGGCTATCTTAACTGGGACATAAATAGGCCTTATTTTCCTGTTCACACCTTTTTAAACTGTGGCACTTTAATGAACAGTTTGGCTAATTATTTTCTGGCATCATTTGTACAAAGTTTCCTAAGATGCACCACAGCTGAGTTGTCTACTCAGACTCAGACCGTTGTTATGACACAATCAAAAGGAAAACTGGCAAATAAAAAACAGAAGAGAATAGCAGCGCTGATTAAAATAACAAGTTTTTATGAGGCTTCTTTTAAATTTGTATTTTCCAGGCTTTATCTTTTGGAAGACTCAAATCACATTAAAATGTCACAGCACTGGAAGTCCGTTTTATTTTATAGGCCTAAAGAGAAAAGGGTTGCATTTATTTGTCCATGGGAAGACGTCAGCAATCTAAGTAAATAAATATCATGGCTGTGCCTTGGGAGAGTTTTCTTATCAGTGACTATTTTCCTGAAGTCAGACATTTTATGTCACTGTTGAAAAAGGGCAAGTCAACCATTGCTGAGTAAGTGGTTTTGTCAAATGTGTACCTGACTTGAAGAAGCCAACTTTTTAATGGGAACTAAAAATGTGAGATGCACATAACCCAGTCCCTGATCAGAATTCTTCCCTAGAAGTTTCCAGAATTTCTATTTTAGTTTTAGAGTCATCTGCTCTTGTCTTTTGCCACTGAGAGTATGGATAGATTGTTTCTCTGGGTGCAGGAGCATGAACCTGAAGAAACTAATTCTTGCTACAAAGGAACTAAAAAGCTAAAGCATAAATGATAACATCTGTGCAATGTATAGAGCAAGGACCTTCCCAGTAAACCATAAACAAGTTCACAGAATATATACACTGTTCAGATACTATTACACTGACCACATTTGGTACAAGACAGGGACAGGCCATACTGCAAACACAAAAATGACGAAAGATTCCCCCTTGTCTGTCCGCTGCTTTAACTATGACAACTTTAAACTTCAGTTTAACTCTCCTGCCTTTTAGATAAAAATTAATAAGCTAATTAGCCTCCAATCCATACCTGGCCTCAGCTTCCCAAAATGCTCCTTGGAATTCTCCAACACAGATCCACATCCTGTAAAAATCTCCTAACTCCTCCTGACTGCCCTGAGATGACCTCAGTTCCTGGTGGACATGCTCTCCTGGAGGGAATTAAGTTTAATAATGGGCATTGACTCAGCTTTGTCCTCAGTGAGCCTTACAGACAGTGGAAATGATGGCTTAGCTCTCACTGGAGAGGGCATGCCTTTCAACAGGCATTCAAACAAACCAATGACTCACTGTGCAGTACAGACCACGGAGGCTGTGGGAAGCGGGACCAGCACAGCATGGCCAGCTCGCAGCCCTTGCTCAAAACTTCACGACCCCTACTCTGAAATCTCTGACTTCTCCAACACTCACTAGTTGTTCTCTCCCTTCTTGGGCACATTGAACATCAGGTGCAAGGGAAGCAGCAAACATTGCATTGTTCCTTAGAATTTCAAAGCAAGAGTACAACCTTTGCCCTGTTTAATTTTCCCAACACACCTGTATGCAGGTATGGTAGATCCATTTTAACAATGTAGAAACTGGTGCTCAGAGAAGTAGATGTCTTGAGCAGCCTCACATCAGTAATGTGACCAGCTACCTACAGTCATTCAGTAAAAACTGGCTGTGTTCTATGTCACCTGACTTCCTGGGAGCATGCGGTTGAGCAAAAGATGTTTTCCTCTGCTCCTGCCTGTTTACCTTCCCTTTTGGAGCACAGAATCCTCAAAGTTAGGGACTTTTCTGTCTTTGCCTCACAACTGCAATACTGGAGGCTGTCATTACCATAATTCTTCAGGGTGGTTGGCATCAAAGCACTTTTCATGCTTAGGGATTTTTCTTTTCCTGCTATGGTTTCTGCATGGAAAAAGGCTGGGAGGTTCAAACTGCAATTCTAAGTTTGCTTCCTGGAGTTTTGTGCCTAGAGTATTTAGAAAATACATGGAGAGCAGGGGGTAGGGACTGTGGTAGGCTGTATGGATCCCCCTCTAAGGAAGGGTCTGTTTCTCCACCTGTTGGGATGCTGTTGGCATCCCCTCAGGGACTGCTTGAGCAACTGTGAGCTGCCCAAGGGTTGCGCCCTTTCCCGGAGTGGCCCACATAGGATGCCTGATCAGTGAGAGTTTAAAGTCCTGGCCATCTTGGCCCAATTCAGGACACCTCTGAAGGGGCAGCTTGCATTAGATCTGCCCGTGAAGTTGACTGAAGCTGCCATGAGTCAGCATCATGACTCAACTTTTTCTGCCAAATCCTGCTTTCTTTTCTTTCCTTCCTCAGGTGGTGAGCCTCAGAACTCTCCTAAGTAAACACTCGTATGTTAAACTCTGTCTTAGAGTTTGCTTCTTGTGGAACCCAACTTGAGACAGAGGAGATTGGTGAGGAATTGGGGGGAGGGCTTAGTTGGTCCATGTGAAGGAGGTAAACATAAATAAGTAGAATGTGTTTGGCCGTGGTCTGTTAAAGCTGACTGCATTACATGGAGAATGTTCAGATGAGTCCGTGGCATTGCTAAGCCTCACTAATGCCCCCTACACCATAAGGATGGGAAGAGGGACGCTATACAGGCTGGAAGAGGGCTCCTTCCCAGAGTTCATTCAACTGCTAAAACCCTTCCCACGTCCTCTTCCTTTACAGCTAAGCAGACAGTTCATTTGTTCTTGTAGTATCTGTCGTTTGATCATTTTTAATCCAATGGATAGGGCAGGCGTGCATCATTATAGCCTTCGTGTATTTTCCTAACACGGGGAGAAATCTCTGAACTTTTGATTGTGTTTATGACATTTTCTTTCATTTCCCCAAATTTGAGCCTGGTAAGAAAGACTTTAGGTGGCTGCTGGTTTGCTCTTCAGATCTTCCTTTCTCCCCTAGAACTAACGGCACAGATCTTCTAATCAACATCATTTTGCCTGTGATGTTCACAGTGGCAAGGAAGGGGCTCCATTTGCTCCACTAAGTGTCCTATTACTTCAATAAACTTCAGGGAACTGTTTGGCTCCTGGCCTCCCTCCAGAGTTTTCTCAGCAAGACTAATTTGATATAGAGCCTCAAAAACTCCCATCAGCCCTGCCCAATTTGGAACCCAGGGTACAGATAGTCTATAAGAAAAGGAATCTTGAGTCATTATATAGCATAATGGTACGAAATCTGAATTAGGGGGAAGGAAGCATGAAGTCTAGACATATATTCCACATAGAATATTGGAGCACAAAGGGGTATTAAAAGTTTATTTGGTCACACCCTTTTCTTAGGGCATGAATGTTTGCCAACCCCCAGGCAGAAGAGTATCTTTTCTCCTTGAGCAAAAGCATCAACTTCTTCCTTTTGCCCACAGTGAAGTCGCTGGGACCCAGAATGTAGTGTGGGAGCACAATTCCAATTCAGACCACCCCTTCAAAAATGTCATCACAGGAGGCTATTTTGCAATCCACGTTCATATCCTCTAATAAACAAACAGACATAACCCAGTGAGCCCATGAATTTACTTGATCACAAGGTGGGCATATCTTTCAAGTAAAGAAAGAAGATAAAGAGAACTAAGTGCAATTTTCATCTTAAAAGGTAGAAAAGAATGAAGCGATTTGAGAAAAAGTTTCCAGAATTTGAGAGAGCCAGGTAAGTCACCCAGAGCAAAAGTCCCACCCCCGGTAACATC
This sequence comes from Miniopterus schreibersii, assembly GCF_964146895.1. Lineage (NCBI taxonomy): Eukaryota > Metazoa > Chordata > Mammalia > Chiroptera > Miniopteridae > Miniopterus > Miniopterus schreibersii. The sequence continues at coordinate 16,429,727 of NC_138119.1, read as the reverse complement.
CATGACAGCATTTCCTTGATCATTTCCTGCCTATTATCTCATTAGACAACCTTTTCCACAATTGAAAAGTTTGAGTTATTGGAGAATTCTTTCCAATCATGTATGTAAATCTGCCTCTCTAAAGCTCCCACTGTCCATCTGCCCACCGCCCAGCACACAACGAGTCTGTCCCTTCTCACATGGCGTCCTTTCAAACATGGAACAGCCCACTTCTCCCTTTTTGTGTTTTGGGACCAAACTCTCTTATTGTCTTTGTTTCCTTGATGAGTTATTTCCAAGTCTGTGGTCATTCTGGCCATTTCCCTTTGCACAGGCTCCAATTTATCAGTGGCCTTCTTAAAATGTAAGTTCCAGAGGTAAACTCAATAGCAAACAAGTGTTTTGATGATTTCATGGTACAATACTATCAACACTCCCTTTATTCTGGGCCTGTACCCGGGCTAAGATGGAGTTCGTGTTCTGGTAGCTCTATCAGAGTTGACTCCCATTTAGAAGATATGGATTAAGAGTCTCTCATTTTAGTGATGTCCTGAATCCCCCACCAGGTATTACACTTGGCTATCCATGACCATGGGAGAATCATGCTGCTCAATTGGGACCTCCCAGGCTTCTAATGTTTTCAGTAGAGCTACCAATGAAGGCAAGCATTCCCTCTTCCTTGATGCTCTTTCCAGGTGGGATGAAGGGGTTACTTTATAGACTGAATTCTGGGTTTTGACTTCATTTGGAGGCTCTTTATCAGCAGGCCCTCTTACAAGGTTCTGGCTCTGAGAAAGTGCTTTCCAGGAGCAAAAGGAGCAGCCTAAGAGCAGCTTCTCAAAATCTTCTGTTTCTTTCCAGGTACAATCACAGATGCCAACTCTCAAGTCTTCTTGCTGTGGGTGCTCATTATTCTGCTTATCTTTTTTCTTTTCCTTCTAAACAGTATCCACACTTTAACACAGGGCGAAAGAGAACTCTGCAAACACCAGAACTGTAGCTCCAGATGGCCAAATGTGTTTCTGCTAAGACCTTGGGAATTCCCGGCCTCTCTTGTTCTAGCAAGTACTGACTTTCTGACCTGCAGGGCATCCACTAAGGTTTGTGTTTTTCAGTAGTAATCCCAAAGTATGAGATGATCTAATCTATCTAGGTTCTTCCTGTCTTATTTTAAACTTGCTACTGGCAAGCCAAAGGGAAAATAGTGTGAAACTGAGACTGAAACATTCCTGGCTCGGGAACGTACTGTGGTTATCATACTTCATGATCCAAGGCATTTGTAACCCTGGTCACTTCTGCACATCTTTAGCACGCTACCATCCATCCACAGAGGATGTAAGCATGTGTCTGGTGAATGAAGTGGCTGGCATTAGTGGCCTTCCCCGAGGTCTCCTGTATACGCCTAGATGCACAGGTTATGCAACATCTATCACTGACCAAGTGGACCAATTCTCTGCTTTGCCCACCAAATTCCTGGAGGGGTCAGGCTGAGAGCTATTATGATGAAAGTTAGAGAATTAATGAACAAATAAACAAGCACATCTTTTCTATACACAAGTTGGGCCCTAACATATCAAAGTATTTTTCTTTAGTTTCCACTAAAGATGTCTTTGGGAAAATTTAGTCTGTCTCAGTTACGCCAAAGGAAATACCAAACTTGCTTTTGGTTGTAACAGTACTTGGATGGAAGTCTTAGGGAGCAGTGTATCTTTCAGTACAGGACAAGGTAGTAGCTTTGAGAATAAACATTGACGAAATCTTAAAAGGGAGATGAAACTTGGGCTGTCCAGTTGGATCTGCTTACATAGCTACTCCTACCTCCATGGAGGACTTCCCCTGAGAACTCCTCTTTGCTAAAATCTTTGAGATTTCATGTGTTGGTCTTATAATGAAGGCCATTCCTTCTAAAGATAGCAAAGCATCAGTCAGTCTGACACAGTGTGAATGAAACTAACAGGATTCAGGGCACAGGTGGAGGGGTTGACTTCAGAGAATGCATCCACTTCAACAGGAAGGGAGGCAGAACTCCTGGGTACAGGGCCAGGGAGGTTGGATGTGTGGTGGGGAAGGATGAGGAGGTTCTTTTCTGATTATTCTGATTCCCTCAGTGGAATATCAAGCAATCAGCTGAGAGGAAGGGAGAGTAAAGTTGTTGGAGGTTTGAAGAGAGAGGAAAAGGTGTGAACTACAGCTCCCAGAAAGTGGGAGAGGGACTTGCTAGAAAATGCAGTGTGATGATGTCATTTGAGGTTGGTACTCATGAATTTCAAATAGAAGAGTCTGCCTGCCTGTATCTTTTTTTCCAGCCCTATTCAGCTGCTCAGGTATAAACAAAAACCTGTGAAGCATTGGATTTAACCAGGTGAATATAAACATCTAAAGGGGCAAGGGAGTTGGAAGTGTATTTGAGGGAGTAATTATGAGGAGAACTAATGAACTAAGCTAGGTAAGGAGGGAAGACAAGCAGTGGAGGAGATAAGAGGCAGTGAAAGAGAAGAGGCTGAGTGGGAGGAGGTTCCATGGGGAATAGAGGGGGGTTACTAGAGGAATTGAACTGGAAACCTAAGAGTGGTGATCAGTTTTAAAGGTGGTTCAGTTCTTGCAAATTATATGATCTAGGGTGTAACAGCGGGAGTGGATGACTGAGGTGAGGTGGGGTAGAGGTCAACAGCACTGGAAGTGAGATCAAGGAACTGGGAGATCAAGTACAGGATGGATGACCTCTGGGAATATTGAAGCATCAACAATTCTGACAAGAACAGTGGGTGGAGAATACAGCGAGCTAGAGGCCAGAATTTTATCGCCAAAAAGAGGGGAGACCTGAGCTTAGTAGATATATGGGTGATGTGTATAGAATCTAATGGCAGGTGTTTTCTGATGTTTTTTTAATGGGGAGGTTAACAATATTTGGAAGAAATGAGACTCAAGGACACACACCTCACCCATAGTCTTATGGCACAAGGATTGTGAGACAGTGATGGCCTTCACTTGACAGGCGTGGAGAGGGCTGTCTTTAAATAAGATCCAGACTTCAGTTAGGACAAACTAATGAAGAGTGGTGGGAAAAGAGGTTGTATGTATAGGAGACTTTTTCTGAGGCTTGCCTGTGAGTACACAAGCCAGAAGAAGGGTGCAGGGGATCTGACTGGGAAGAGAAGGGAGATGGAATTCAAGTAGAGAACGCATGGGGCATGGGAAGGTGGGATAACATGAGGGGAGCCCTAAAGGCCCAAATGAAGATGGACACTCAGTTCTGACCACAGTACCTACTTGTGTTTAGTCCTCAGGCAGTTTGTAATAGTGAGGCAAAGAGGACTATTGAGGACCTCAGAGCTTGGGGGACCTGGGAGGGTCTCAACAGAAGTGTGCAGAGCTCTGTAGGCCTCCCTTTAATACTGTCATAGGGCAATTGCAGAGGTTCAAAAGAAACTCCACGGGCTTGCTTTTGACCAAGTGGATGCTAACCAATAATTGGTTTTATTCCTTTATCAATTATTTATGGGTACTTACATGTACAGGGCACTGTTCTAGAGTAATTGTGTAATAACTGTACCAATTAGTACACCACCAAAGAACAGGGTGCAAAAAGTCACATAACAGAGAAACTTTCTGGCATTTGATGTTTCTATACTCTTTTGAGTAGACTTGTTGCCTGGCCCCCAAAGGAGAGCTAAAAAGTAAAAGTGAAGATGTATGGTAAGGTTTGATTGTTTTCTGAAATTATGTGACTGGTCAAGGCGAGATGGTGAAGTAATGAGCCTGATTCCCCAAAAGCCACCCAAGAAGTTACTCATGACCTCAGAATTTTCATATCTCTCTGTATGTCATTTTCTGGCTTGTATGGCGTCCTTCTCTTAAGTCAACTTTAAAATGTAATTTACCATGGGCTATCATTTAAATATGAGAAAATGTGTGGAAGTCACTTTGGAAGAGAGAGGCCAGTAATGACTAAATGGGAAAGACCCAAGCTCCATTTCATTTTTCTGGGTGGAGGTGGTGGAAAGTTGCCCATAATAGAATGCAGAAGTGCCTTTTGCTGGAATGTGCCCCAAGCCCATTTAGTCACAACATAAGACGTAAAGCCAATGGTTCAAACCATATGCTCATCTTCAGTTCTGCATCTCCCCTCTGCTGCCCTGGGTCCCCGTGACTCACCTGCAGAACATGACTGAAAGAATGCTGAGCTCATGCAAGAAGAATGCCATCCTTGGGAAGAGCTTGGCTTACAGGAGACTACTTGCCAATAAGAAAATACCAGAATTTTTCATGCAGCTCAGGATTTTTTTAGGCCATGCAGGAGTGGAAGGAATGTTACCTGCCAATATCCAGGACAGGAATGCCATGCTGCTTCCAGTGAACTCACTTTCCCAGGAGGTAGGAGCCTTGCCACATTTCGTTAATGCCAAGAATGCCAAGAGTGAAGTTGGGTAAAGCTTGAAAAATTTCCCACTTAACTGAAAAATAGGACAACTTTCAGTCTCAAGGGCTAGGAACTAAATGCTTGAATGATGCCCCTTTCCCAGCTCAGCTCGGGGACTTTACTGTCAGTATTCCCTGGGAGTCTCCCTGCTTGGAGGAAATTAAGAAAATAAAAGCAATTCACACCACCTCACAGCAAGACTGGAGACTTCTAATGTTAACCATTTTGAGAAAAAGCTTAGAAACACCTAAAAGGTGAAGGGGCAAGGCAGATTCTGTTCATCCAGAATTCTTTAAGCTTCTGTTTAGATAAGTCTATCCATCCTGTGTCCCCACTTGGTTATTTATTTAACAATTATAGAGTGAGCAGCTACTGGTTATCTAGCTGGGGTTCATAGGTCAAGACATAGTCCCTGTCCTCAAGGAGCTAATCTATAATATAACAACAAGCCACCAGACAACTATTTGGGAAATTTCCATGCTGCCTGATAGCTGTTATGATGGAATTAGCACAGGTACTACAGAGAAAATGATGGGGTGGGTGACCTTACCCACTGTGGGGAGTCAGGGTAAGTGTCTTTAGGGAGGTGATATCCAGCCTGAGATGTAAAGGAGTAGGAGATAGGCAAAGGAGAAAGGAGAAGAAAGAATATTGACAGAAAACAAGGATGTGCTATTCATTCCTGAGTGAAATCTACAACTGCTGGACTTGTAACTCAGCTCAGGTCCCAGTGGGCTCTGCAGGAGCAAGGGACCTCTTGAGGCTCCAACAGCCACTGAAATCCAAAGCAGTGAAGCTAGTGATCCACAGAAAGTAGGGTGATGTTAAAGTTTTCAGAAGATAACCAGAAATAAAGTCGAGCAATGAAAGCTGGAACCACATGGTAAAATCCTTCCCTTGCAAAGTGGAGATGAGGCCAGGACCTAAAAGATTAGTAAAGCTAAATGGGCAAGAGAATGGAGAGGAACATTCCAAGCAGACCAAATGCGACATGCCAAGGTAGCAAGTGTAGTGGTAGGGATCACAGGGGAGGAGTCTGGCAAGATAAGGCAAGGAGTTTGGTGGGGAAGACTAAGTAGGGCCTGCTAGGCTGCTCCAGATTTGTAGACTTATTTTGAGTATCCCACAAAGTGGCAAATCTTTGGTCTATGAAGGTGATTATGGAAAGTAGTTAAAAGTCTTATGGAAGCAAATGATGAACAAAGTGACTGAATAGTCTAGAAGAGTCTTTTTTTAGTCCATAACAAGTTATGAAATGAAAAGATAAACATTTTTTTTACTATAAACTCTCTGAAGGTCATCCCACACAAAAGGCCCCTAATATAATCTTAGAAATAGTGTCTTCTTAAAGTACATACAAGACCTCTGAACCCACTTCTTTAAAATAATAAATAGCACTCAATTAGGTATATGTTACTTTAGTTGAGGTTTTGGTTTTTGTTGTTGTTGTTGTTGCTGTTTTTTGTTTTTTAGATGGTTGAGAGCATCCCTTGACAGTAGATTAGATATGTGTTAAGGTGGGAGTTAACCTTGGAAAGCAGAGTCTAGATTTTGGAGCTATGAAATGAAGAAGTCTCTGTAAAGACTGTACCTGGGCCCCTCACCTCTTCAACTCTTATCCTAAGCAGTGTCCTTATCTGGAGATTTTCACTGAGGTTCTTACAAGGACTCAGTAGGAGCAATGTTGATTTTACATTATTAAGAGACACAAAAGCTCTCAGGGGAAGTTCCCTCTTGATTTTACACAAGAGGTTTGACAAGTACCAAAGGACAGCATAGAAGGGGATGGGGCACACACCTGAGGCCTCCCATATCTTTATTACCCAGTACAGATGAGAAAGGGAAAGCATTTGGGAAGTCATTCTGAGCAAGGATGTTTTAATTCAAAATGAGCTATGAGTTGGCCATTTAATCAGGGCATGGGTCAAAGCATGGGGCTGAAAAGTTTTGTTGAGTCCTCCAGGCCCTTTTTCTGGATTTCAGAGAATCATTGTTTGTTGTTTTGTTCTAGGAAGAAGAGACAAAACATGACACTTAAGAAATATTTGAACAGTTAATCTGTTAGAGACTCACATTTGCTGTCTGTTGTTCTGAATGTAGAACTGAAACCAATAAATAAGAATCAAGGAGAGGTAGGTTCATCTTTGCACATGGAGGAATTCTGTAATAATTAAAATTTCTTGAAAAAAAAGTTGGTTCATTGGGGAGGGGATCCCCAAGCCCCCAGCTCTCCCATCACTGCATTCAAGCAGAGTCTGGCTGGATGTGCAAGGAGCTTTCCATATTGAGTAGGATCGGGTGCTGGTTTAGCACAGATTTTGAAATCAGGGGAGCACTTTAGCCATACAGACCTCTTGGATTAGAATCTAGGAGAGGAGAAGGGGAGCCCAGCAACATGCACTTTTAATAAGCTGCCAAAATGATCTGACGCACAGCTATGCTGGCGCCAGACTCGGCCTGGCGCAGGTGAACCACTGGGCTTAAGAGCTTCCTTCCTGGCCACTTGGTGAATTTTTACCCTCTCTTGCTCCCTCCCACAAAGCCTTTTTTTCTCCCTATGTGTTCAGGGTCAATGATAGAAATCCATATTTTACCAGTCTGGAGTATAATTCTGGTTGGCAGCCACTATTTTAGACAACATTGGAAGGTCTCTTTTTATGCTAAGATTTTATGACTTATGATTGATTCATTAACTCTCACACTGTGCAACTGAGAGACAACAGACTTGGACTGAATGCACTAGCATTGGCTGGGGAGCAGGTAGACAATCTGGCCTCTGAACTAGATGGGGGACGCCTCTTTCTCACGGTCTAGGCGAACAGGATATACTTGATGAAGGGTTTGGGAAGGGCCACTGTGAATTAGGGGAATGTCTGAAAAAAACCTTGGAAGTCCTTTCAATTCCTATGATTCTATTTTTAAACCTGGCTAATATAAAAGAACAGCAATATTTAGAGTAAAACCTGATTCTCACTTCCTTGATGAAGCTACAAAAACAGATGCTTCCCCCATCTGGGGATAAACAAAAAGTCTGGGAAAACAGCCAAGTTTACTCTCAGAGGTCCCCTGCTCCACTTCTTAATACCTTGGCTTTTGTTCTGCAGTAATAAACCACTTCTTGTAATTGCTTTGACTGATAACCCTAGTGTGACATAAGGGAAGGCCTTTGCTATAATGAAATCACTTTCATGGGGAAGGGGTGAGCGAGCTATTGTGTAGAAGCCTTGTTCCTTAGAAACCAAACTCCAGTGAACTGAGAAATTGCTTCTCTAAGCCGGGCAAGGACGAGCCTAGCTCCCTATTCAAGTAAACTTACCTTCTCCAGACCAATTCCTCACTAACCCCTCGTTTTCCCCCAGCTTAGTTAACTGTTCTGCTCTGTGGTAGAAAACTCTTATCTGAAGAAGTGTTGGAAGAAAAATACTCTTTTTCCCCCTCTTGTTCCTACTTGGATATGATAGATCCAAAAAACCCAAGTTGGCTCTCTTCTATAACTTCTTTTTACCTTTGATTACGAATTTCTGATGGAAAAATAAGTCCATTAATTAAATGCCCAAGGATTCAAATGATCTCACATGCTATGTCCTTGACTTAAAATTCAGAGGACTCCACTAAGACTTTCCAAATAGGCTGTGCATAAATGTTAGTTCATTCACATATCATTTTGTGAGGCTTTTATGTGACCAGGATCATTTCTATACAAATGATCCATCAAAACCTCACCTCTGAAAACTCTGTGATGCTTCCAGGAAAAAGGGAGCATGAGTAGGTGTTTGTATAAAATTCCTCCTTCCTTTGATGGTTTGCAGTTTCTTTCTCTTTGATAACTCCCACCGAGGTGGAACTTCAGCTCTATTCCATCATTAAGCCCTGAGAAGTGGGGCTGTGATAGTTGCCATTGAATTTTAAAGTGATGAAAAGCTTTATTTGCTTGGAGTATGGTGGGAACTACTGGTCTTGAGAAACTTGGGGTGGTGGGAAATTCCCTCTTTCCTGAAACAGGCTTTTTGAAAGGGGCAATGAAGGGGTTCCTGGGTCAGCCTGGTGAGAAATGGAAAATGGTATCGCTCAGAAGATGCCAGAGAGAAGGGGATTTGGAGACAAGGTTTAATATTTTTTTTAATAACCACTGTGAGTGAAATTTGGGGGGATAGAAGGAGAAGACCAAGGAATATTTTAGGGAGTTTGCTGAATGATGTCCTGCATAGAAGCTCTCTGCCACTGCCTTCTAGACCTCAGTGCAGCTCTGTGATTTTCAGGGTTTTAGGAACTGGACAGTAATTCTTTGTAAATGATACCTGTAGTGTCTTGGTTAAGGTCAGAGCCAGCTGGTTTGTTTTCACACTTATTAAATAATCATTCAGAGCAGGTTTATTTTTGATGTAAGATTAAGGATGGCAAACACACATTTGAAACACCCATGATCAATGTTGGGTCGTAGTTATAGGGGAGTGATATCTGAGCCAGATGTCCTGGAGAATTCTCTCTAATAGGGTATTTTAAACTAGCAAGCTTATAAAATGGCATGACTTTTACTGTGACTTTTAATTTTTAATAGTATTGCTACTTTAAGAATATATATATTTGTAACAGAAACTGAGGGTTGGAGGGCACAAAGAATAGTACAGACAATGCCAAGAAATGAATGAAATGATCGAGTATAAGATATAAGGGCAAGAGTGAGAAGAAACAAAGGTATGCCTCAGGAAACAAGTGGGAAAAGCATTAGTCATTAACTGGTCCATTTTGGGGGGGTTGAGAGTCTCAGAGCCACATCTGTGCCTCCATAGCGAAATAACACATCGATCCCCATCTTAGGATGAAGGTAACTATGATACAGCTGAATAGATACATGCCCAAACAAGAAGCAACAGCAATATAAGTCTGTGATATCAAACAATCATATTAGAACTAACAGAGTGATTTGAAATTTACAGTATCAGAAAAAAAACTGATAATCCGTGGCCTCCATTAAGTAGGTGGTTTGGTTAGACTTCATACCAAAGTAATAAAAACAGCAATAGGAGTATTTTGTGAGCATTCTCAGTGGCAGCAGCTTCTCCAAAGTGATAATCTGGGTTCACAAGTAGGAGCAGAAGAACTCAGCCTAGCTGCCCAGCACCCTGCTCTGGGATGAGTGGAAGACACGCCATGTGGTGTTCTCCGGTAGAAGCTAGAGCTTCACTCCAGCCCGCCAGTCAGCTGTATTAGCCTTTGCACAGATACAGGCAGGGTGGCCTGGGGCCACTCTACCCCACAGGCAGCTTTGGAATTAACAGTTTCTCTGGTGTTGAATGCGAACTTGGCCACCCACGAAAATATGAAAAGAGTAAGGTAATGGTTCTGTGCTTTGCCCTCTTAAATAAAGTTCTTTTTAAACATGGATATGAGTAAAACAAGGTCCAAGATTAATGAGGGAGATTCCAAGAAAGTTCAGGATGGGGAATGTTGAATTTGAGGTTTTGGCGTAAACCATGCAACGGAGCCTGTAGCTTTGGCAAATGCATGCAACTGTGGGTGTTGTGAATATCCCTCTAGGCTCCTGGGGCAGAGACCATGATTAGTTATTTCCTGTAATCTCCAAGGGCCAGAAGGGCACATCCTCACTTTTATTTCACACTTATCCTTTTCTTGGAATATGTGGCTTTGGACCTATTTTGTATGAAAATAATCAAGCCTGGACTTCTGAGTCTCAGCCCTTCTAACTCCAGTTGATCAAATCAGGACAAATTCATTTTTATGAGGCACCACCTCTGGCCTGAACTAACGGTTTTGCTAATCCTCAGTGAATGACACTTTAAGCCTTTTGTTGTCAGCAAAAACCCTTTTCTTTGGTTCCCCTGGTAATAAACCCCTGAATTAACATTCCACTGGGGGTGATGAACCAAGAGTAAGCAGTCCCCTTTTCAATTTTAAATATTCCCTCACTCCCAGTCTGGCATCCCACAATTTCCCAGACCTACACACATTTCGTGATCTGGATTTGAGATAAAAGCCCAGGCCTATAGCTATCTATTGCCACCAGATAAAAGCCAGAACAGAAATTCCATAGGAAAATCCTAGAGGTCTGCTGAGCCACAGACCTAAGTGTCTAAAGGAAAGTGATGACAGCAAATGTATTTTAAAAACCCTCAATGACATAAGATGCTATGTTAAATTCTATGAGAGCATTTTTCTCTCTCAAGGAGGAAACTACAGTTACAAAATGTTTGAAGCCTTATCATGAAGGCAAGCAATTGACCTAGTTCCTTATCCTTCCATTAAAAGGTGTGCCCAGCTTCTTCCAGAGTTTTTCCAGTGAAAGTCAAGAGAGCAACATTGGGGACAGGTTCTCAGCAAGCTGTCAGGCCCACATCTGAGAACAGATGTGTGGTGAACATACAAAGGAATAATTTTTTTTAGAAGTGATTATTAGGCTTTACAGGTAGAAAAGGAAATGGCAGTTTCTGAATACTGATAACAAATAAGGGAACCTTGGTCCCAACAGATACTGTTGCCCTAAGGCAGAGGACACAGTCAACACTGGCTCTTTCCCATGGGTGGGCACTGGTGGTGGGGGCTCTGAGAAGGTCAGCAGGGGCTTAAGAGCTAAGACAGGGAACTGAGCACACTTAGTAGACATGTTTATCTTGTTTGAGCCTTATGGCTGTGGGGAGAAGCTAGCTTGCTCACCAGAGCCCTGAGGATCCAAGAGTGCTCAATGTAAGTGATTTTTCCATTGCCATATAGTTTGTGCCACTGGAGGTGCCATCCTACAGCATGTCCTGGTGACCTACTCATTGCTGAATTTGCCACCCTCCATCACTATCTATCTATCTATAGGCCTTGACATGTTTTGACATGTCAAAAACTCTTGTAAAAATGTCATGACATAGTTTTAGAGTTTCCTTTACTTCCAATTTATGTCTTAGTCAGTGTAAATTAATAAGACATAATTTTATTGGATGGTTCTGAGCCAAAATATTATCAGGGTTTTAGATTCCTTTGTTTGCATCTGGCCCATCCACTCCCAACACTTTTGCTAATTAGTTACCATTCCAGAAAGCTATAGCTTAACTGCATACCAATACTTGACATTTTCCTGCAAGATTCCTAAGGTCTCTATTTCGTAGGCTTTGGGATTGTTTTGTATTGCTGGGCAAATGCCGTAACTTTGTCTGTGTGCTTTTCTCCTCGCCGAATATAAAATTCTAATGGGTTAACCAGGTATATACACATGAATTACTCCAGAATTTGTCAGTCCTTCCTTCTCAGAGGCCAGTCAGATTGCTTGAGAGCTTTGCAGTTATCTAATGAGGTGGACAAGGTGAGGCAACAGGCATGAGTCACAGTCGGGCCATTTAATTGAGTTCATTGTTTTTGATGTTGGATCTTTTTCTGATTTTTCTTTTTTATTACATGTCTCTCACTTTTGGTGATCACCTGCTAGGCACCTCCAGCTTATATTTAAGAGCTGTGTTGGAATCTGTAATGTTAAGGAATGGACAAGTAGCCTTGGATGTCTTTTGTGAATAGATGGTAGTTGGATCTAAAAGTGTAGAAAATACAACTGAGCACAGAAATGGTCTCTCCCTTCATGGAGATGAGATTTGGGGTTGAGCCTCTATAACAGACATGGTCTGAACTCTCCCCAAGTCCCCCCCCAATCCTTTCTTGTGTTTCTGTACATCCTCACCAGCTTCTGTGTCCTTCTTCTGTTATTGCCCACAGTTGAGACTCCCTACTGATACTCCTCCAGCTACTAGAGCCTTTTTTATCTGCAAGAGTAGAAAGCCAAAGAAGTCCTGGGAAGTTTACTCTACCCTCCCATCCCCATTAGCCAATGACTGACCAGTCAGGGGCATGGAAGTCCAGCCCTCTCTTGCATAATTCATATTCCTGAGTTGCCTTTGGGATCAGACTGAAGCTACTCTCTAGGGGACTTGGCCTGAATTTGCACCCTTGCTTAACTCCATCTCCTCCCTCTATCCTATGTTCCCTAATCCCTGACTGAGATCTGAGAAAACCAATGTAAGATGGTCTCTAACATGAGTAGATGTGAGGGCTACCAGAAATGGAGAAGTCAACTGCAGACAGTCATGCAAAAGAGGCCAACATTCAAAAGGATGTTGATGGGAGTTCACTCTGTGCCAAGCTCTACTGGGGCTAAAAAGGTTAAAGTGGTATTTACACTCCACTGAATTTGACAGTAAATCACCAGAAACACTTGAAGTGTGGTTTTCATGGATTAGAACAAATCCATACTGGACTATAGAGAGATCTGGAGAAAATTCACCAATAGAAATTCATCGTTTACAATTAGGAAAGCACGGATTGATTTCTGGGGAAAAGTATCCCATCCCTGCACTTGTTCTTACATTTTAGTCACAAACATGCACTGAATATTTGCAATATATGCAAAGTACTCTACTAGACACCTGGAACTGTTTGCAGTTAGCGAATCAGATAGAGCTTAGAGTTTCATGGGTGAGACACATTAAGAACGAATCACATGTACCCAAAAAATGAGTACATGCTACTTGTGATAAGTGCCCTGAAGGTTGTAAAAATCTAGGAGAACATATAACAAGAATCCAGACTTGGGCTGAGGGGTCACATGTTAGCATCCCTGAGGGAGGAGAATATAAGCTGAATCTTAAGTGTCAGAAAAGTGCCCTGGTCGGGTGGCTCAGCTGGTTGGAGCGTCATCCTGTGCATCAAAAGTCTGCAGGTTCAATTCCCTTCAGGGCACATACCTAGGTTGCAGGTTTCCTTCCTGGTCAGGGTACATAGGGAGGCTACCGATCAATGTTTCTCTCTCACATTGATGTTTCTGTCTGTCTGTCTCTCTCTCTAAAATCAATAAACATATCCTCAGGTGGGAATTAAAAAGAAAGAGAAAAGTGAACTGGGCAACGGAGGTGAAATACGGCATTTTACAAGGGAACAGCATATGCAAAGCCTTGAGGCAGTAGGAAAACATTCTCTAGTTTTAGAAAGATAACTAGTTTTTACCATTCCTGGGGAAAATCTCTTCAAAGGACTCAACTTTCGGTGTTCTCTAAGAATCACGAATTCTTTCATTCAAGGCTTCCCTAAATTACACAACAATAAGCAATCAGTGTTTTCTTGGGTAATTCAGACATTAGGTTTGTGCAGTTCAGCCATTTGGATAATTAACCATGAACACAAAATCACAACGGTAAGGGAACTGATTTTTGCATTATTTGGAAACAATGTGATTAGCAATTCCATTCAAGGGAGCAGAAATCCACTTATCCTGAGAAAAGTGATCTCAGGGATGCTCTGTAATCTTAGGCTGGCCTTTTAGCTCTGAAACTCTCAGGACTGGAAGAGTGTGGATCTTTAGTGTGGATCACAGTGGGGATGTGAGAAAGAAAAACCTACTTCCAGTCACCGAGACTGAATGATATTTTATTGTCTCTCTCGCCATCTGCTCAACATTTCAGAAAGAAAAAGAATGAATATGCTTTAAGGGAGCACAATGGATATGTAGCCAGTAGTTCCTTTAGAAAGACCTTAATTGGAGTGGCATTTGAGAAGAAGAACACCCAGACTACCGATGCTGAGTGAGACATGTTATTGGACTGGGCAAACACTTCTGAAGAGCAATCATGGAATTCCCATGGGTTAAGAGAGTTATGACTTCACTAGTCCAAAAATCAGTGGTGAATTTCCCTCCAGTTTCTTCTCCACCAAAAGACTCACTTGTAACTAATTTTCTTACTCCCCATTTCAGTTTTAATAAATAAACTTTCCCTCCCCAGAGATTAAGGTATTTAAAACTTAAGGGACCGGGGAAGGAAGGTAATGACCCCCAAGGGTTCTTATGAAAACTGCACAAGTGAACTTTAAGCCCTTCACACAGGGAAACAATATGTTCATTTAACAGTGGTGACAAAAGAATATATTTCCTTCCTAGAGGGTTCTATAGTTTGACCTACCCTTAACTCCCAATTCGTAGGAATATATGAAGAGGTCATAAGAAGTTTCATTAAAAGTCTTACAGGCTCACTAAAATAATTACATCAGTCCACAAAAATATTACCTCATTATACATTCTCTGGCTCAGGCTAGTTACTACTGCCAGCACAATGTCACAGTTGGGCCAAAAGGCAGTCACCACCTCGCCCCCAAGGAGAACATATTACAAAATGTGTACAAAACATATTACATTTATAAAACTATAAATCAATTTTCAATTCCATTTCAAATATTACTGCACCAACCAGCAATTTTGAGTTTGGACTTAACTTCATTTAGGCTCTGAGTCAGTAAACTTGCACTAACTTCTTAAATTTATATATTGTTATATGACCCTCAGAAGACTTGAGTATGAAGATCTTTAGACATTTTTGTCTTCAGTGAATCACATGAAATTTTCTTATACAATGTAGTCTTTTTCTAAAGTGGCTGTCATCTTGCAATGAAATTTTATCCACTTAAAAAACAATCAATTTGCCATTATTTAATAAAAACCAAGCTTATTCAGTTAGAAAATAACTTGGCATTTGCACTTGTTAATGCTGAATAATTAGGAGAATAAAAATATTAAAGTGTGAAAAAGCTTTGTTAAGCACTGTCATTGCCACATTTGATTTAATAAAAATTCTACAGCTGTTCTATGTATCTCTTCATTGACACATCCAAAGACTCAATGACTAACAATGTCACTTGGACATAATTTAATCAGTGTTAGTCACTGAATCTAAAAGTTGGCTAATGTACATCTGAAATTCATTTGAAATAAGAGTGATGTTTCATTTTACCACAAGGACAGTATTTTCAAGTCTTTTGTAAGGCCAATGCTATACTGCGTTTTCATCATGACATTTCATTTTAACAGAAGAAAAACTAAATGACCTGATTTTGAGCTCAACATACTGGTAATAGTGTATGGAGTGTCCAGAAATTACTTTTTTTCTAAGCTGAAAAGTGTCAAACATATATTTTGGAGAAGACATCGGTTATCTACATTATAATCCTATGTTCAAAATTCAGAGCATTGTAAAAATACTTATTTTAGAAAGCATTTTACTTTCATATTCACTAATTTGAGATGTACATATTGTATAATGCATACACACGTTAATGACTATGATCAAGTTGACAGTCAGTTCAGTTCCAGGTGTAGATGTTAAATCTCCTTCTTCAAAATAAAGCCCTCTTTTCACTATCTTCTTTGCCCCAATTTGTTGTAATCTAAGGCGATGCAATAGTGTAAAATGCTGACTGTTATATGATTCAGTGGAGAATCAAAGTAAAAAATACTGAATTTTATTTTGATTCCATAGTTAATTCATGTATTGTTAAGCATTAATTTGGGGTTTGGTTTTTTTTGACATTGGAAATAAACTTTTAGAAAAATTCAACACCACCACCACTCTAGTGCTTTGCTTTCTCCATGCAGACTGTATCCCAAAGTCAAAAGTCATAATCACAACTGTGAGCTCTCAGTCACTGACACTAATCATGAATGAATCTATACATAATTAGCATTTACTTAAAATCTCATCCTTCAATTTATTAGCAATATGTTTCAATCAGAACTTCTAATAAGTAACAAAATTAACTAAAGCTCATCTTTTCTATTCATTTTACACTTTACTTCCTAAGGTTTCCACGACCGAGGATACAATTCTAAAAGTCTCCAAACCAGAATGAGAAAAGCAAAGATTCTAAAATTTCCCAACCGAAATAATTCAGAAAAATTAGCTTGTGACCATCTAGTCTGTGGCAGGCATGGTTCTCTTGTTTTTCTTTCCTTCTTTAAATGACTGGGAAAATCCTGATGGAAGACAGGACTGATAAATACTCACAATTAAGAATCAAAGACCACTTTAGAGTTTCATCTACTCATATTAAAGCATCCTTATTTTACACTTTGTAGACATTAAAGTGTCTTTAATGGATCCTCCACTAATTCCAAAGGTAAAAAAACATTCAGAAAGGTAGTAATTCCAATAAAAGCAAGTGTCACCTGCACACTAGTAACTCATTTATTAATATAGGGGAATAACTCTTCCTGTTCATTCCTTCTAGCACATAGTAGTTGAGCATCATTTGGTCATGTTAGAAAAAAGTCTAAGTTGAGGTAGGAGTAAGAGAGCCCTAGAGTGAAGGGAGTCAGGACTCCCCATGGGCCACCTACAAGTCTGTGAAAGAGCAGGGGATGCCTTGATGAGGAGGGTTAGAGGGGAAGTAGAGAGCCACAGCAAATACAAAGATGCTTTGGAGATAGAAGTGAGAGGACTTGACCAATTGATTCAATGGGGTGAAGGAGGAGCTGGAGTCAGGGTGATTTCAGTTCCTAACTGAGAGGGGAGGAAATGAGGGGATTCATTATAGGGAAAGAGAATGTGGGACGAGGAGCACAGCTTTTTAGTTTCACTGAGGTGGTGAGAAGCAGAGAGGAGATCGTAAGTCCCACACTAGTCCTGAGGGATATCTTCAGGAGCAAGACAATGGGAAGCAATTCTAGGAAGCACCTAATATACAGATCTGAGCTCAAGAGGAGTCCAGGGCAAGGCTGAAAGGCATGTTTGAGGGCTTGTGAGTGGGAGCTGAGGAGTGACTTGTTGGAAATGCCCTGAGAAAGAGTGAAGGGCAAAGAGAACAGAAGCTGGAATTCTGATAAACAACGACTAAGAGACAGACTGAAGGCAAGAAGATCACAGGGGCCAATGAAGGAGACAGGAAGAAAAGAACAGAAGTAGACTCTCTTGGAGCTGGAGAGACTTTTAGAAAGAAGAAGGGGTCGGTATTATTAAATGCAGTAGCCAGACTCAGAGAACAAGGACAGCAGAGAAGCCGCAGGATTTGGGAAACAGGACTTTCTCACTGGTAACCGTTAAGAAAGTCAGATGAGAGGGGATGGGGCTACGAAAGGTAAAGCAGTAGAGGCAGAAAGTGAGGCTTACTTCAGTAAGTTGGGTAGGAGAGAAAACAAACGGTGGTGAAGAAGCTGGGTGGTACAGGGTTTTTCAGAAAAGGGAAATAATAAACATGCCAGTGGGTTGTGTGTTTGGAACTTGCGCAGAGAGGAAGAGAAAAAAATGGAGATGCAAAGAATGAAGCTGTACGATGAAGCCAAATCCCTGAGGATGCAGAAGGAAATGTGCCCAAAAATATAGGAAGAAGGACTGACCCAGCAATGCAGAAGAAATACTTCTTCTACCTTGACAGAGGGAGAAAGTGGGTGAAGATATAGGTGTAAGAACATTTTTATTCAATAGTGTTTCTTTTCCTAGTGAAATAAGAACCTGGGTTACTTGCTGAGGTTCCAGGCAGATGGAGAAGTCTGGTGTATTCTCGGGGGTAGGGTGGGGGAGTGGAACAGGAACAAAAGCTGATGGGAAAGACTAAAGAAACCACTGAACACGGCTGGCTGAGACCGGGGGTCATATATTTGTAATAAAATTAATCAATGGCATTGTGTATGTTTCTCCAGGAGGATACAGCAGGCATTTCACTGGGGTCCAAAGGAAGGTGGCAAAGATATGTGTACATGCAGGTGAGCTTGCAGGTGGGGTTGCATGACGCTCTATAGAAACCTATAGAAATCTATCGAAACCTATCTATAGATTTTTATTTTGGGGGCATAGAAGGTGAGAGAGGTAATTTGTTGAAACTGGGAGAATGTGTTCAGGTAAGAGGGTTGAAGAGAGTGGACAAACTCTTAAATAATCACCATTAGAAGTGGAAGCTAGGACTGATGAAATATTTCACTGTTTAGCAGCAATAAAGGCCCAGTTAAGGTTGAAGACCATATTTTTATCAAGAAAAGGGGTCATGTCTTCTCATATGTTTGCCTTCTTAAAAATAAAGCATATATTTACACATGCATAGAAAATTAAGAAATATATTACTGCATATAAATCCTAACGTCACACCACATGATAAAAGACCTATCTCATTAAACCAAAGACTTCAGAAATCCTTTCTTTATATACTACTTTTGTTTCATAATTTGGAGGGGCTATAATGCATAATTACAGATGTGATAAAATTTACAGGGTGCTTAGGACAAGCCCCAAGGGCAAATGCTTTTCACCTCGTTTGCTATCCCAATGTCACTCACTTCTGTCAATTCCCAGTGATCAAAGGAGCTAACCCCTGCCCAGCCCAGATCTAAGTGGTAGAGAAATGGTCTCAACTTCTCAATGGCACAAGCTACAAAGTCACAAGGTAAAACAGAGTGCCTCTGGGTATGAAAAAAATGTTTTGCCATTTTTGCAAATTACTACATTTTATAGACATAAAGAAAGGTGTGTAAGGATATACAGTAAACTGACAATACTGCCCACTTCAGGGGAGGATCTGCAAGGGAGACAATGTTTTATTCCCTTGCATGTGTTTGACTACTCCACCGAGCGTTCACTGCCCTCCTAAGTTCTTCAAAGTAGAAACATGTAGTAAATATAAAAGCTATGATGTTTACAGTCCTATCACCAAGTTTTATTTTATGAAAACCTTAACTCATCAGCATTCAAAAGAATAATAAAAAATAGGGAAAAAATATATAAATAGAGCAACTTTGTCAATATCATAGCTCTGCTGAAGATGGCGGCTCGCTGGAGAAATGACTTCACTGAGTGATCCACAAAGCCGTTCTGAAGCCTCACAGCTCACACACACTGTTTTTCACTGCACACATCTCAGCTTCTACTGCTGAGTTTCACTTTCAAATGTCAAAGGCACCCTTCAGGAAATACACATCTCAGCCCTTTGCTTATAAAATATCTGCTGCCTTGTCAGCACTGGTGGATGAAAGGACATTCTCTGATCTTTCCGCCAAGGACCAGTCATCTAAAACCTCCGATGGGCTCTAATTTAGTAATATGAAATGTACAGTACTAGTCACAAGTTTTTTATGACTAAGACTTTGCAAAAAAATTGGCCAAGTGTCCTTTCCTGGTTTTGGTGTTATTGAGCCTAGGGGAACTAATACTATAATGATCTATAAAAATGTCTTGGCACTCTCTCTTTTTCTCTCTCATTTTTTCACACCTCTGTCCCCACTGAAGGAATCTGGAATACAAATTATATGACAGTGTTTATGACACACTCAGGTCTGTTCTGAGCCTTGTGCAGACACTGTTTTATTCACTAGCGAGCTGATTTACCTTACTACTCTCCTTCAGGGAACAATCCCCAGTCTACAGCACCAAAATCTTTTATACTAACGCATGGCAGGGGGTGGCCATAGCATTGCCCATCCAGCCTGATGGGACCACTGCAGAAAGTCATGCTTCCCTTTGGGAAACATCCCTCCAACACATAGATGCCCACATCTCAGGCCCTCTCTGCCCAACAACCAAGTAATCACATACGAGATACAGTAGATGCTACCCTACAACACAGGGATATCCCGAGGCACGGTCCACCAGATAAGAGTGAAGGCTCCCATCCACCATTCAACCATCACCCTCAAGGTCTTTATTTCTAGATCTCACTAAGTGATGATTCTGGAAATATGCCTATGAAAGGTCACATGATCTTGCATCAATATCTGGTCAAATGAGCAAAAGCCCTGTATAAGTTTTATGACTAAAGTTTCCCCAAGTCAATCACTCTAAAACAAATTGGTTCAAATCACAAATTGGCTGAAAATAAAAATCTTTCCAGTCACTGCTTCAAAAAAACGCACACACAAAAACTTATGTAACTTCAGTATATCGTGGAACTATTTTGCATTTTTTCTGCTACTACTCACTTTAAGTCTTTTCAGAAACGTAAAACTTTCCAAAATAAATTGGTAAATCTTTAAAGTGTCTATCCACTTCTCATATATGATTCATTTTTAAGCAACCTGGAATAATTATAGACTTTAAAAAGACATGTAAAAGCTATTTTGTCCACTATTTATGGTATTTAACTATTCCTGACTTTTTGTAACAAAAGAAATTGTGACAAAACATTCTTTATAAAGAAAAGTAAAACTTCCAAAAGGAACAAATAAATGTCTGATTTCTTTTTTTTTCTCTTTGTCAGATATTTCTGAAAAGACCACGATGGTTTAGAATGCTGGGGGGATTTTTGTGTCTTTTTTTTTTTGCTAAGCTGTATAGTTTTTTTTAAATTTATCTTTATTGTTGAAAGTATTACAGATGTCCTCATTTTTTCCCCATTGACCCCTTCTACCCCACACCCACCCCCTGCCCCAGGCCTTCCCCACACTATTGTCTGTGTCCATGGGTTATGCATATATGCATATAAATTCTTCGGTTAGTCTCTCCCTCTCTCCACCACCACCCTTCCCTCTGAGATTCGTCAGTTTGTTCCACACTTCTATGTCAGTGGATCTATTTTGTTCATCAGTTTATTTTGTTCTTTAGAATGCTGTTTTCACATTGGAATGAGAAAAAAGGGATTAGAAACACTTTTTATCTATATCATTATTCATGTAGTTTCCCAATAGACATTATTGTTCCATTCACCCTACACACTCAATACACAACTAGTACTATCTCCTTCTGTGAACAAATGATTTTTTTATAATAAAGTGGTAAACATCACTGGGTGAAAATTGGCATAGATTAGAAATATCCATTTTTGACCAATATCCAGATTTTAACAATTGTTTTCATTCAGTAGATTTTTAGAAAATCATTTGGCTTCTCTTTGCCCGTATTTATACCACCTTTTTAAATTTCAAACAGACAAGTCACATTCCCAAGCTCAAAGTGTTAGAAAACTATTTCTCACATTTGTGCAGTTTAGGTATTTATTGCATGAAAAGGATTCACTGTCATCTGGCCACAAAGGCAATATTAGTGTTAATCTCATCAGAAAGTCTGGCTTTAACCATCTCTGACCCTTGAGTGTTTCTGTTTCTCTGGAATGTTAGGAAGTCTTTTTTTTATTTTTATTAAATTTATTGGGTGGCATTGGTTAATAACATTATATAGGTTTTAAGTGTACAATTCTGTAACACGTCATCTGTATGTTGCATTGTGTGCATACCAACATCAGTTAGTTTCATTCTCCCAGTGCTCTAGACTTTTAAAAGGTATTTTCATGACAGTCTGCTAAAGATTTCTCTTCCTCTTGTTTGCCCTGTGCACAGCAACCCCTCTGGGGTTCTGTCTTCTATCACAAAGAAGCTCTAATTAGGAGACAGATGCATGAAACCGGAGACACTAGGCAAGTAGCCAAGACC
This sequence comes from Miniopterus schreibersii, assembly GCF_964146895.1. Classification (NCBI taxonomy): domain Eukaryota; kingdom Metazoa; phylum Chordata; class Mammalia; order Chiroptera; family Miniopteridae; genus Miniopterus; species Miniopterus schreibersii. The sequence goes on along the minus strand of NC_138119.1, from coordinate 16,408,167 downwards.
AGCCATGCATAGTTCAAGGCAGCACTCTATAACTCTGTGCAAGGGCAAGGCTCAAGGGTTCTCTGCTTTTATTGACAAAGCTCTTGCAGTCTCAGAGAACAGCCTCTTCCTGGCCCAGGCCCATCTCCAGCGTTCCAGAAAACTCACCATCCTCTAGACAAGCATGCAACCACTCTGGGCTGCCTTCATCACAGCACCACTACAGTAATTCTGAAAATGACAGTTATTAGTGTCTGTGTTTTGGGAATACCCTTGTTCCCAGAACCACAGTGCTTGTTACCACTGGTGGCTTCCTCCTCTTTATTCTACTATCAAAAAATCAGAGAGGTTATCAGCCTCGGGAAGGAAAGGTCAGCCAGGCCCTCGCTGGGTAGCTCAGCTGATTAGAGCATTGCCCCGATATACCAAGGTTGTGGGTTCCATCTCCTGCCAGGGTACATACAAGAAGCAACCAATGAATGCATAAATAAGTGGAACAACAAATCGATGTTTCTCTCTCTTTCTCTCTCTTCCTCCTTTCCCCTCTCTCTCTAAAATCAATAAATTAAAATTAAAATTAAAAAATGAAAGGTCAGCCAGGAGCTGGGCCATTCAGGATTTCTCCAGTAGACATAATATGAGGCTCCTGAGATTATGTTGCTCAAGCCTGGAATGCCAAGAAATGATGAGAGGGCAGGATAACATAGATAAGACAGCCAGCTTGGCAGTCAGTAGGCTGCCAGTCCTAACCCTGCGAGACATCCTTGCTAGTCCCTGCGTCTATGCTTTTATTCTCGTTCCCCTTGGCTTCTAGGACCTGGTTCCATCATCCATGAGCCCACTGTGTCCTACTGTGGAATTCCTCAAAAGAAGATAAGTATGTACCGCAGTTTATTTGGAAGGTCGAAAGGAGAGTGGAGGAGAGAGACAGGGAAGGACAGCAGTCAGTGAAGGGCGAACTATCCCAAAGAGGACTGACGATCAATCGGGGGGGGAAATCTTGCGAAACGACATGGAGCATGTATCTCAGAAATTATACCTGTGTGTCAGGGAAGAAGGCAGGGGATTTGTACACCAGACTCTTTCAGTCATTGCTGGAAGGCTTCTCTGGGGGGATGGGCATGTTGGCGCTCCTGGCCTGTCATGACCTTGGGCAGAGCATCCTTCCAAGGCAACCTTTAGGCCAAGAGATACAGACCCTGGGCCCAGTGCAGGTGGGTGCAGGGTCAATATCTGCCTCTTCCCTATCCACTTTCTATTTGACAGAGGAAGAAAAGAAGAAGAGGGAGAAGGAAATAAAGTTTACCAAAAAAAAATAATAATAGATGAGAGAGCAGAAAATTTGATTTCACTATTTTTTAGCACCTACTATGTGTAAGGAACCTCGTTGACTTCTCCCACAGTAACCCTATGACATAGGCATTTGTTATCCCCATTTTAGAGATGAACACACTAAAGTTAAAGAGGTTAAGTAAAATCTTCCCAAATCATACAACTGGCAGATTAAGGAGTTGGGATTCAAATTTGGGTCTTCCTTCCCACTCAAAATCCTTCAGTACTTTCCCATTATTTAGATCTAAAGTCTCTCCATGATCTGATCATATAACCCAGTGGAATGTGAAAGTGCCTGGCCCTAGAGTGAGAACAGAGCTGCCATTCTGGATTTGCCCAGTCACAGCCCCACGGGGACTATGCTCCAGTCACTTCCTCTCTCGGGTTCATTTTCTTTATGGTAAATTAAGGAGCTAGACTAAATATTGGTTAAAGCAGCTGCTAGCTCTCACAGTTTGGGATTCCTCCCACTTTTACTTTTAGTTTATCACCTATACCCAATTACAATAGTTCCCCCTTAGCTGGAGATTATGTTCCAAGACCCCCAATGGATGCCTGAAACCGCAGATAGTACTGAATCCTATATATACTTGTTTTTTTCTATACATACTTACCCATAATAAACTTTAATTTATAAGTTAGGCACAGTAAGAGATTAACAAAAATAACTAATATAAAATAGAACAAGTATGATAATATACTGTAATAAAATTATATGAATGGCTTTGGGGCCATTATTAAGTAAAATAAGGCTTACTTGAATGCCACAACTATTGATCTGATAACCTTAATGGCTCACTAACTAAGGGGTGGGTAATGTCTACAGGGAGAATATGCGGGACAAAGGGATGATTCACATCCCGGGGAGACACAGCAGATTTCATCATGCTACAGAATGGCGTGCAATTTAAAACATGAATTATTTCTGAACTTTTCCACTTAATATTTTCAGACTGCGGTCGACTGCAGATAACTGAAACTGTGGGAGGGAAAGAGCAGATGAGGGGAGACTACTGTACCCTCCAACTAACTGAGAGGAACTTTCCTTCTCCTGGCATCTCGTGCTCCCCACTCAGCTCCTCTACGCCGAAGGGCCCCTGCAGAGACCCTTCATGTCTAAACCCTTGGTATCTTCCAAATGCTCTCTCTTCCAGAAAAGCATACTTTATCCCTCAAACTCCAGCATCTCTCATTTTGATTTTCCTCCCACAAAAGTCCTATAGTAGGAGCTGTCTCATTGTTCACTTTTTTGTATTATATTATGTTTATGTTAAGTCCCTTAAAGAGTTTTTCCTTTGTGGGGTTCATCATTTCTTACCAAAACACAGATGTTTAGGTGTGGAATTTGTTGAGTGAATAAACATAGAAAATATGAACAAAGAATAAATACTTAATAAACAAAGACACTGGTACTTCTCCCTCTACTACCAAGTATGAGATCCTAACATTAAAACCACTTTCAACTGAATTTTCTATCCTTAACTATAGTCAAGAACAAACTTTCTTAGCTGGTCACTCACAACAGAACTAAATCTCCATTATTCTTTTCTGTGAAACTTTCAAATGCTTCTCTTACAGAAACAATGTGTTCCTCTGATGGCGGAAACTGGGAAGGCCTGTCTGAGCCACTAGAAAGAACCTTGAGTGATATCTTTGAAACAGTCTAGAATATCAATTAATAAGTCTTCAAATCAACATGAATTTGTTTCTTTACAGATAAGAAAAACATAACTTTTCTAGGTATTGGTGAGACCTTCCCATCACTGGGGATTGTTTTCAAATTTCCCCTTATTGTTTTTATCCCCTTTGATTGATTAGATCTGCAATACTGACTAAACAGAATGTCTTGGTCAGAATGAAGGGAATGAGATGACTTTGTATGAGAGGCAACAAGTCTAGCTGTCTCATTTTCTTTTAAATTCATGATTTCGAAGACATTGACGGGGCATGTATTGTTTATCATGGATAATAGTCATGATATTAATAAAATATAATTTTCTTGAAGATAAAGTATCGTATTCATTTCTAAGTCCCCTAATTCCTAACACAGATGTAATAGATACTATTGGTTGTCTAGCCAAGTCCTCTCTCCTTCTCCCTCGCCCATAGAAACCCAATTGTGTTGAGGTATTAGAATACCATCTGCTTTCCAGGACACTGAGCCTCTCTCCAAACCTGAGGCACAGACATGAATCTTCATAATCTCCTTAAATCAAAAGAGACAATCACAATCCCTTTGTCAATGATAAATTAGAAATGGGCATGTAACACAATTCTTTTTTGTGAGAACTAAGGGAAAGCCTCTTTGGAACTTTTTTGGGAGGGTTGTCTTTGTTCTTAAAAAGGAACCAAAGACATGCCCAGCAGGCATGGCTCAGTGGTTGAGCATCAACCTATGATCCGGGAGATCAAGGTTTGATTCCCAGTCAGGGCACAAGCCCAGGTTGTAGGCTCGATCCCCAGCAGGGGGCATGGAAGAAGGAGCCAATCAATGACTCTCTCTCATCACTGATGTTTCTACCTCTTTCTTCCTCTCTCTGAAATCAATAAAAAAAATTTAAAAAGGAAAGAAAAGGAACCAAAGACAGAGACATTCTCTTTTAAGCCTATGGACACTGACACTTGTACGCGGGAACTGTAGCTGCCATCTGAGCTACAATTGACCTAGGGCAACAAGGAAAACTGAAGATTGTGGCTCCCTGAGGGCACCTTTGAGCCATTAATTTAACTGACCCTGAAGCTCCCCTGACTCAGTAGTTCTTATAAAAAAAACTTTTGAGCTGATCTTTCTGTTACTTGCAGTCAAAACATCCTAATTGATAACTTGGGGTATTTGTATGATTTGCTACCTAAGTGATTTCTCATTATTCTTAATATTAGTCTTAATAATAATACTAGTACTACTACTAATAAAAATAGTAATAATTTCTCATCTTTATTCTACTCTATGGAAAACAATGCACTAAGCACTTGTATAAATTATTTCATTTAATACTAATAATTGATTGAGAAAGCTGTTATTACTCTCATTTTAATGAGGAGATTCGATTAAATATCTCCAAGGTCTTTACCAGTCCTTTCTTTCTCTGGTTTTTAGCTAGCAGGTGGTCAAACTGTTTTTTCCCATTTTCCTCTGTGATTTCAAAAAGCAGATGAGGCTCACTCAGCACCTTGGTTTTCCTGTCATGCTGTGATACCTAGACCCTCTTAGACTTGTTGCTCTGAATGTCGGTAGTCTAACACAGACACCAATTACTGTTTTTTTATTGCCTTGTTGCTTTTCTAACCAACCTTCCTTTTAAAATGGCATTCTCATGCAAGCATGAACACTCGTTCCTACCTGTATGAAGCACATGTGCATTTGAAAAACTTTCCTCTCCAGCTTGAAATATTTGGAGCTTCATTTGCACCCACTTGAATGTCTGTATTTTTCAGACTCTTTCTAGAGGTGTTGGCACTTTGGTCAGTTTAGGAATGGCTTGTGGGCTGCGTACTGGAAGACAGGTGTACTTGTGTTGGCAGAAATAATTTCATGCCAGGTACCAGTGTTGGCACAGGATCTCAGTGTAGCCTGGCAAATTCATATTTGATGACTCCCTTGAGACAGCTGTTGTACTCTAGGTCAATAGAAAGGCATCCAATGCCACTAACCTTGCTACATTTCTACTTCCTGAAACACAGTAGGGAAAGTGGGAAGGAATTTGGGATGGTGAATACTTTTTACCAACACAAGTATAATACAAAGAAGATAGAGAGGCTGGCCTGCTAACTTTGGAGAACTAAGAGGTCAGGACTAAGGGCAACACAGCCAGCTTGGATAAAGATGAGATACTGGGGAAATCTCATTAGGCCACTAGACAAGGCACCTCGCTGAGAACAGACACAGTGAAAGCAATGCACCTGACCTATTATTTAAAGAATCCCTAATACCCAGACTTGACTTAGCCATATGTGCATAATTTCATTAAAAGCTCAGAAAGGTGGGATATCTTTTATTTTTCCATGGATAATGTGGCATGTATACATTTATTACCTAAATTAATGTGGTACAAAATACAATCAAACTATCCCTTGGGCACAGATACAGTACCAGTGAGATAGGCACAGTACTGCTGCTAACAAGTACCCCTGAAACTGGCTTTAAGAGTCTCAACTCCTACACTCCAATGTCTTCTTTGGTCTTCATCAGAAGACAGGCATTTATGAGGCATCCTATTTATGAACGTCAAGCTCAGCGTCACTGACCCTGTGGTCTTAGACTTCATGTACATATATTTTTAAATTATTTTAGGCAATCAAGACTGGATTATCTCACTGAGGAGGGATTTGACCTCACAAAAGTGAATGGGAAGGAGATGAAGGAGGCTCTTTCCGCCTCCCTAGAAGGCTTTAAAAACAGGTAAAATTCTGCAATGGGTAGGTTGTATGTTCCAGAAGCTTCTCTAGGATTCTTTGGCCCCGTCCAACGAGCCCTTCTCCTCCTGCTTAGTAAGGCCTATTTAACTGTTTGAGTTACTGTGCCTGCTAGCCCATCTCCTTCCTCAAAGTCTGTTCCTCATTAAAATACAGGGTGGGGCAAAAGTAAATTTACAGTTGTTCGTATGGAAAATAATGCAATTAATAAATAATACAAGAATAAACTCTGTTTTGCACACTCACAACTGTAAACCTACTTTTGCCCATCCTGTGTGTGTATATAGTCTGGACACTTGTAACTTGGTGCCCTCTCCAACGATTTTTGTATACCTATTAAGCTTCATTTCTAATTATGAATAAAAGTGTCTATCCTCTCCCCCAACCACCCTCTAAAGAACTTCAAGCAGTAGTCAAGAGACAATTTGAGGGACAGAGTGGGGGAATGGGGGTTTTATCAAAGTCTTTCCCACACCTTAATTGTCCTGCGTGTGATTCTAGAGCAGGAGGAAGTGACCAGAGATGTTACCCTTCTACGGGCCACACTGCTAGTCACAAAATTGGCTTGGGTGGCACACAACCATTTCATCAAGACACTCAAGATGGCCTTTTGAAAGTCAGTGTGGGGGCAAGAGGGGATTTGATGCTATGTTTGAAAGGTAGAAAATGGTCCAATGTTAGCCCGTTTCAAATTAATTCAAGACTCGGTTGAACTCCTTCCATTTTGAAAACTGCCTTGAGGTTTTAGGAGCCATGCAGTCTGTGTGTCCATGGCAAGTTCCGTAGGGCACTCCTGAAAACTGTGTGAACCTGCTCAGGAAAATAATTTCAGCCCGCTTCCCTCAGCACCTGCAGACTTTCTGCAGAGTTGAAAGGAAGCTAATGAGTTTGTGAGTTCAAGCCCACGCTTCAGCTTCTGTGGTTTCATTTACCTCCACTGTGCTGCACTACAATCTCTATGTTTTTTCTCCTGTCCTTTTCACTTTGATTTTTCTGAGATTTACAGTATAAGTACTGACTAAAGCCAATCCACCCTCTACCAGCATAAGGTTGGCCAGTGGTGAGACAATATAACAGAACTGAAACTTGAAACTGTGGACAAACTCACTTTTCTGGAGATGAGTCTGCTATTTGGGGTGACAGAGTGTTGTAGGTAGTCTATAACTGGCAGGATCTATTTCCTTCCCGGTATTTTCTCCCTCAGCCCCTGGGGAAGGGAACAGAAACTTGCAAACATGTACATTCTGGTGACAGAGGGCCACATGGTTAAAGCAGAGCACTAACAAAGGACAGGTGTGGCTTGATCTCACCAAGACCATTCCTAATGCCAGCAATGATGAGAAATCCCTGCTGATAGGAGTATGAGGGAGGTGGGTTCGAAGCACATTCTTTTGCTAGTTGGTCAGTGGAGAATCTTCCTCAGAAGGTGGCCCATTCTTATGACCCACTCCTCCCCTCCCATGACCCTGTTCTGTCTCAACAATTTATTTTAAACATCCAGACGCTGGGTCATGGTATGCTCTGTGTCCCTTAGCTCTTGACATAGCTTGGCTCCCCCAGATTGCTACTGTCTCAACCCAAGCGCCGTCCCGCAGTAGAACTCTCCCTGACCACCCAGCTGAATTTGCATGTCCCACCCCTGCCCGTGTCACTCTCCATCCCATTACCATTTTAGCACCTCACTGTACTCATCTCTCTATAAAATGATCTCGTTTGTTTGCTTCTGTGGATATGTTTTGTATCTCACTTTCTTCACCAAAGTATAAGGCCCTGAAAGGCAGATCTTGCATCTCTCAGATTCACTGCTATATCCCCAGGGCCTGGGACAATACTAGGTACATTGGGGACTTAAAATATTTGTGGAATGAATGAATTTCTGAATGAATGGGAATGGCTATAGGTAAGGAGATAGCAACTATATTCAGAACCAGGGAGACCCTGATCTCTTGGGTAGCTACCTCTTTGTAACCTTCCCCCACGTTTCATAAGCAGAGTAGGTAGATGTGCACGTGTGGAATCGTATTTCTCAGGTCACAGTGTGACACCAGGGGGGCCAGGAAAAGTAACCAACTTCACCATGTCTCAGATACATTTCCCTGAAACCCAGCCAAGCCACAAAGGTGAGCACACAGGCCCTGAAGTGCAGTGTTGAGGGCATAGACTGGCTACATACCTGGCTTAGTAGAGTGGCATGGAGCAAATTAGGGTTTCAGTTTCTTTGCCTGTAAAATGAAAATAGTCAGATTACTTCCCCAATTTGGTTGCTGTGAAGATTAAATGTGTTCGTATAAGTAATGTGCTTAGAGCAATGTCTAGCACCTCAGACCACCACAGGCACTTTCTATCATTACAATTTGGAGTCTCGTTTCTTACCCTGTGCCTCTAAGTAGAGGGAATTTGAACCTTCTTGTGCCATAGATTCTGACAGTCTACTGAAGCCCATGGGCCATTTCTCATTTAAAAACATAAGCTGCACAATATTACAAAGGAAGCAAATATATTGAAATATATTTATCACATTTTTAAGTATCTGTGATACAGAAATACATCTTTTTAAACACATGAAGTAACCAGATATACTGGCAGGACCCAAAAGTACCATAATTTTAAAGTAGTGAAAAGCACAAGCAATATTTCAAGATCTCTTGACAGCAAAGTCTCAGCTACTGATAATACTATGGTGGTTTATTGTTATCACTGATAATTAAAGGGAAAGCTAAATGTCATTAGACAGTAGAGAAAATGAAGATGCACATATACACACACTCAAATGCTTGTTACAATCTGTCTGTGATGGTGAAAGACTGGAAAGAGCCCACATATTCATCAACAGGAATTTGTTAAAATGATCTGATTAATCTATACACCATGAAATACAAGCTTTGTTATTGTTGGTTTGTTGAGGAAGAAGATAAAGTCTGAAAACTGTACACTGACTTAAAAGACATTCTTAACTGAAATCACAAAGTCACAGAACATACATGGCATTATCCCATTTCTTTAAAAACACAATTAACTGTATAGATATATGGGTTGTGGTTATGGGGGTGGTTGATTATGGGAAACTTTCACTTTCTACTCATTTCCCCCCCAGTGAGCCTGCATCTTCAATGATCAAAAGTATGATGATGATGATTTTTGAAAAGAACAAACCCAGCTCTGCCAGTTTTCCTGGCATGCAGAAACTTGCACTTTAGTGAATATGCAGAAAACCAAACATTATGATTTGCATGCCTGCAGGCAGTCTCAGAGAGACAACCTCTGGCACCTTTCCCAGAATTCCTGCATAAGAATGATACTGTGGTTCACAAGCCACAGTCTATTGGTTTTGTGTTACTCAGACATGAACTAGCATTTCATCTCAAAAGCTCTGAAAATATTTTTGGTCCACTTGGTCTAGTCTGACAGTATTTCCGTTTCTGGATCCTTCTCTCTACCCGTTCTTCAGTGTTGCTGCTCCTTAATGTGAACCAACTGTGCAAACAGCATCCATTGGCCGCATCCACATTCCTTGTTCTGTCTGTAGTAAAACATGACGTTAACTGCCCTCCACAAGCACTTAGTCCATTCCCGTGATGGGGCCTCTCCTCCCAGCTGTCCTCATCTCGCTGCACTGCTTTCAAAGACGAGAGAAGAGATCAGGCTTCAGGGTAGGGAGGTTGTCATGGGCACAACTGTACAGCTATGTTAAAATACGCATATTGCAGTATCACCCTGCAGAGCCGAATCAATGGCAATCATTTGTTCTAGGAATCCATGCTTCTTTAAAAAATATTGCCACCTCCCTTGCCTTTCTTTGACACAATTCGTCGCTTCTCAGCTCACAGCAATCCAGTTCCTGTCTTTAGCACGTTTCTCTACGAAGTCTCCAAAAGGCTCAGTGTCTGCTGCTCTTTCCTTTTGTCCCCATGGTACAATGCTGCTGTTCACTGGCACGTCTGTGCAACCCTGGCCTTCTCCACTTCTGGGACACCGTATGGATTGTCCTCCTTCAATTCCTTCAGACTCTTCTTTTCCACTCTTCACTGTCAAGGCTCCTCGGGGCTCTATGTATGGCCACAGAATTATGGCCCATAAGCAACAACAAACCCAACATGTTCAATCATAAATTTAGCACTTTTCTCCCCAAACCCTCTCTTCTTGATTCTCTATTTTCTATCCCAGTGTATGACACCCTGATTTTCTATTTGTTCAAGCCCAAACATTAAGCATCCTGCTGGGACCCTCCCTCTCACTTGCCCTCACACACTTAACCTCCCTTTTCATTCTATAGCTTTCACCTCCTTAAATCTCTTCAATCCATCCATTGCATCCCTTTATTGCCTTAATTCAGTGTCTGGGGAACTTCAATGCTCTCCTGACCTGCCTTCCTGCCTCTAGTTTAGCTACTAGCTTCCACTTACGAATGTCTGCATGATCTTTCTAAAGCCCAAATATGACTACGCCATTCTCTTAAATTTCATAGCTTCCCTGCTGTTTTTAGTATAAAAGTACAATATCCTTCATTTGCCAACCAAGGCCTTTCATGGTTTAGTTCCTGCCTACTTCTTTAGGCTCATTTCCTGCCAAATGCGCCATAGGCAGCTCAGTCTCATTTCCAGCCACATGAAATAATGTGTTGTTTGTTCCCGCTGAACTCATGTTACATGTCCATGCACTTATACATGGGAGTGTCTCCACCTGAAGTACCCAGTTTGCACCCCCCATTACCACGCATATCCACACATGTATGCTCCAAGTCCAGCTAATGTGAACCTACCTTGAAAACTCAGTGCCACCTGCCCACACAGCTTTCCTGTGTCCTCCTTTCACCACCAGTCTATTTTCAGTCTGCCCCGTGCTGTCACTGCCACGGCACTGACTACACAGCTCTGTCTCCTCCACTAGACCAGAAGTTTTCCAGTCACAGAAGCCGTGTCTTACTAGATTCAGTCTCACCAGCACCTTCTGGATACTCAACAAATGTTCGTGAAATAAACGATTTCCTTTATGACACAAAACCCCTTCATGCCACTCCTCAGACCCCACAATGCTAATCAGCTTACATCACTCACTTCTGCAAGTCTCCACCATGCCATTGGGAAAATCAAGTCACAGCCTCTTAATCTAGATCCAAAGGCTTCATAATCTAACCCCAAAAGGCCCTTCCAGAACTATTTTCCACAGCCTACTCTACTCTACTGCTCACCCTACTCTGAATCCTTCTACTCTCAGACCTTGTTTACCTGTTGAAGAGCTCATCAGTCAGTTCTATTTGAATTAATTTCAGGAGAATTCATTCATTCCTAATACAAAATTGCTCTTATTTAAAGTTAATTATATTTTGCAGGTTTTATATTTAACTGCCCCATGGAGTTACAATGTATGAGTCATGCAAGATGAATAAGTCCTAGAGACCTACAGTACATCACAGTGCCTATAGTTAACACTATATCATGTACTTAAAAATTTTCCAAGAGGATAGAGCTTATGTTCAGTGTTCTGATCACAAATAATAACAACAACAATGATGATGAAGGTAGATGTGAGGGATATGTTTATGGCATTTGATGGATGTGATGGTTTCATGAGCGTATATTTATCTCCAAACACACCAATGGTACACATTAAATACATATAGTCTTAAATATGTCAATAATACCTCAATAAAATGTTTATTTAAAAAAGAACACCCTAGAAAATACAAATGTCATTTATTCAGTCACAAAAAAAAATTTACTGAATAACATTATTGCCAACTAAAAACCAGGTACAATTTAGTATATAAAAATGGGATAACACCACCCTGGCTGGTGTGGTTCAGTTGGTGGAGCATCGTCCCATGCACCAAAGGGTTGCCGGTTCAATTTCCGGTCAGGGCACACACCAGGTTGCACATCTGATCCCCAGTCGGGGTGCATACTGATTGATGTTTCTCTCTCTCCCTTCCTCTCTCTCTAAAATCAATAAAAACATTTTTATAAATGGATATAATATATAAAAGCAGTAATAAAATTCTCTTAAGGCCATGCTTTCTGCAAAGGTAGCATCTGTACCAGAAGATTAAGTACACATTTCCTTTATGGATTTGAAAAAAAATGAGATGTATAAGGAGTGATACTACAAGGACTATTCAAAGGTATTTCTAACAGAACCTCAAACTGCCAATTAGGCTAAGGTGGACAGTGATCTTGGAAAAGACAAATCCCTGTTTGGGGGCAGTCAAGGAGTGTGAAATAGGAATTTCTTTGTTAATACGGAACTCAAAGGGAAAAACAAAGCTAGCATCTCTGGTTTATCTTAAAACAGCCTCAAGTCTGCAGCCCTAAAAATGCACTTCTCTCAGCCTGTCCTTAGCATGGTCCGTTCCTCTCAGAAGCACAGGGAAATTCCGATGGTCTCCAGTGTCACTGACCAAAGATGAGCACATCACCAGTGGTAGAAGTTGCTGGTTCCCTGGTGACTGTCAGAAACCCATGTATTTCTCCACGTATTACTCAGCATGCAAAACCTTCAGTAAATCAATGGCTTCTGCTTGCTCTATGCCTGAGTTGACAATAACAACACAAATGAACTGAAGTGAAGGCGGAGGCTGGGGGTTGGGATGAGGTCAGGGTGGTAAAGGGGAGAGAGAGAAAGAGTGATATGAAGGGAAATCCCCTTCCTGACTCTGGGCACAACTTTTTTCTCTCTGAAGTATCAGTTTGCATCAAACCCAGCTTAATGAGCCGAACCCTCGGTTAGACCCTGTGGGGGGTTACAAAAATTTTTCTTCACAAACCTGTGGTGCAGTCTATTAGGAAAACAATAGACTGCAGTCTATTTGGAAAATAGCAGGGCATTTTATTTTTAAAGGTCCGTTATAATCAAATGATCCGGAATTCTTGCTTTGAGTAGTCAGGATGAACACAAGTAGGAGTCAGAATTTATCAGAAAGGGTTTTTTTGCCTGGCCGGCTTGGCTCAGTGTTTGAGCATCCACCTAGGATCCAGGAGATCAAGGTTTGATTCCCGGTCAGGGGCACATGACGGGGTTGCAGGCTGGATACCCAGCAGGGGAGATGCAGGAGGCAGACGATCAATGACTCTCTTATCATTGATGTTTTTATCTCTCTCTCTCCCTTCCTCTCTCTCTGAAATTTTTTTTTAAAGTTTTTTTCTGGAGAACATGGAGCCTCAACTTCTTTCAGAAATGTAAACTATTTGGGTGGGCCAAGTACAAGCATCAGTATATCATAGGAATGTAAAGAAATAAATTGGGATTTGCCCTTCTTACAAAATCTTAGGAATTTGGAATATCTTAAAGATTTTTTCAAAGGTCATTTCATTTTAGGTTTTATCTCAATTCTGCTTTCCTTCTCAATTATTTAAAAACCTTAGTAATAAGTGTACTTTGGCTTCATCTCAGTTGCCTTCCTATGTGGATCCTAATGGCCCTGGGTAGTGCTGAGCAAGACAGGCATTGATATGTGGGGGTGGGGAGGGAACACCTTGATATAAGGTGTTGAAGCCTATGAATGGTGAGCATGGTGTCCACACAGCAGTCACAACCCAAGAAGGGTGAGGAGGGTGTCCGTGGAGAGGGGTGATCTGGTGTGGATGAGAAAGTCTGAGGCGGTTAGTAAGGTTTCCACAATGGAGGTGATCCACGGTGGACCAATGAGAATGAGAAGGGGGCCCACACAAGTGTGTGAACTATGCATCCTTGCAGAGAGCTGAGGGTGGGGAGGAGGTCATGATGTGTCCAAGACCCAGAAATATAGAGGGTATCAACATAGAGGGTAGTGCAGCGTGGGTTGTTGGAGCCCAAACGGTGGGTGAAGAGGGTGTCTGTATGGGAGGGCAGCCTGGTGTGAGGGTTAGAATCTAAGTAGGTTGATAAAAGCATCCACATAGGTGGGAAACCCTGCACAAGGTGTCTGTGCCCAAGTGGGATGAAGGGTGGGAGCCCAGTGACAAATGTTGTCACTTGCACAAAGTGAGGAGGGTAGCCCTGTTGGGAGCAGGAAAGCCTACGAGGCACCAGAGAGCTTCAGCTTGAGGGTGCAGTTAAGCACAAGATATCTGAGCTCAGGAGGTAGTAGGCAAGGGTTCATTTAGGGATTAGGGTAGCAGCAACAGGTGATTGATTGTAAAGAGGCTAATCAAATAGGAAGCCCACTTTATCACTGTTGGAAAAGAGAGGAGAGAGTTACAATTATGGAAAGGAAGGAAACTAGAATGAGCTATATGGTATTGGATTGGAACTGGAGGTACTGACATGAAAATGGGGATTTTTATATATATAAAGAAATATGAAAATATATGTGTATACAAGTACACTCTCTCTCACACACACACACACACACATGTAGTCCTCACCAGCTCTGTCCATTGAGAAGGCCTAAGAGCAGTGACGTCCCAAGAACAATGAGCACACCCAGCTTTCAGATCATGGTTTCTAAATATCATTCTCTACTACAAGGGCCCAGAACTCCTTAGAAAAATGCTGATTCAATAGCTGGGATAGAAAAAGTCTAAAATGAGCCTGGAACATCTTGTTATTCCATAAAGGAAGCAAGTCCTCAAAGAATGACGAGACTGTATCAAAAGCACACAGAAGCCAGACTGAAGAGCTCCCACTGGCCAAACTACAGACAATCTGAACATCTAAAATAAATAATGGTAGCAATGCATTTTAATCTATGAATCAAATGGGAATCCATAAACCTATGTTAATAGAAATAAGTAAAAAAAAATAGAAAGTTTGATGAGAAATGGGACATTTACTTAGTCTCAAAGCATTTCCCCCAAAATACGTATGAATTATAAGGAAAAAATAATAACTTTACACTGGACTAGTTTGGGTGGTATCGCTTTAATGAAATGATCAAAGTAGCACCATCAGCGATGTGACAAATCAAAATTGATAAGATGCAATGAGAAGAACATGGCATCACTTTTGTGCTATGCCTTCCAAAGAATAACCTAAATCTACTTATGATGAAATACCAGACAAAATCAACCCAAAGGGCACTCCACAAAATGACAAATCTTTAATCTTCAAAAGTGCCAAAGTCATGAAAGGCAAGGAGAGAAGACTAAATAAAGATGGAGGCAAACTAAAGAGACAACTAAATGCATTGTGTGCTTTGGAACTGGATCCTTTTCTAATAAAGGACATCACTGAGACAATGACTGAAACTTCAATGAAATGATAGTAGGATAGTAGAAAGGAATCACTGTTAATTTCCTGATTTTGATGTTTTGGTTTTGTTTGTTTTTTTCTATTTTTGGGGGTGGGGGGGTGAGAGGATGTCCTTGTTTGTTAGGAAGACACGCTAAAGTTTTCAGGTCTCGTAAGGCATTCTGTCGACAACTTACTCTCAAATCTTTCAGAGAAATATTTGAGGGTTGTAACTGTTATGTAAGTTTGAGATAGTTTCAAAATTTAAAAAAATAATAATAAATGGTAAATTCGTCACACCACATGTGCTGGGCTAGTAAAGGTCTGACTGACAAAGGCCTTAAGCGGAGTGTCTCCTGAATGTTTCAGTAGGAAAGACACAGGACCTCAGTGCATCATGAGATGGAGAGCCTTGTCCAAGCATAAGCCCCGCCCCCCAAAAGACTGAGGGAATGACATGTCTGTGTGTCTTCACACTGGAGATGTCCTTGTGTCTGAGCAGGGCAGCACTTTCTAGTTCTGAGTCACCAGGAAAAGTGAGCTTCCTTTCATCTTTTCAGTATAAATGATAAAGAAAAAAAAGGCCCTTCCCTCTGGAACCCATTCTCAGGTAGGTAAACCTCTAGTAGTTGGCAGGGAGAAGGGAACAACCCTGAGTTTGTAAAGTTAAAGCCTGGTTTGACCTTGGCCTCTCTGAGAATCCTCCCTGTCTGCCTCACTGGTTGCTATGAGCATTAAATGAAAATATATGAAAACTCTTTAGTCAGAGATATGTGAATGCTGGTATCACATATCTGAATAGCTGCCACCCCCCCCCCCCCCCCGCCCCCAATCGGAGCTCACATGAAGCCAAATGGAGACATAGGTGAGGTTGTTTTGGGCTTTTCCCCTCTGTTTTCCTTCTCCTTATTTCTTGTATCCCTGGGAACTTCCCTCTGATCCAGTGTTCTCAGCAGCCCACAGTACTACCTGCCTTCACCATTTCTTTATCATAATTCTAACTGCTCAGTCAGCAGGGGAAACCATGAGCCTCAGTCAGTTACCTGCCACCTGCCAAGCCTATGGGAGCAATACAGAATGTGTGAAACAGAATCCCTGACTTTGAAAAGCTTGCACTTTATTCAGATTTCTCCTATTGTTTTTTCACTGTTATCTTTTTCCCATTTCTAAATCCATTTAGTTGTTAGTCTCCTCCAATCTGCAATCGCTTCTCAGACATATCCTTGTTTTTCATGACTTGGACACTTTTGCAATATTGCTCAAGTATTTTGTAGAATGCCCCTGCATTTGGGTTTTTCTGATGCTTTCTCATGATTATACGGAGGTTCTGAATTTCTGAGGAAGAGTAACACAGAGGTGAAGTACCCTTTTTATCACAGCATTATCAGTGCATGCTATCAACGTGACTTATTACTGGTGACGTTAACTTTGATCACTGGGTAAGGTGGTGCTTGCCAGGGTTCTCCACTGTAAAGTTACTAACTTTCCCTGTTCATACGCTGTTTATCAGAAACAAGTCACTAGGTCCAATCCTTACTCAAAGGGTGGGAATTAACCTCTCTCCTGGAGAAAAGAATATCAAAAATTTGTGGGTTTATGCTAAAAGCACCACGGCAATTCATATTTGGGGAGTTACTAGGAAACTGTGTGGATATTCTGTTTCTCCTTAAATTTTGCCCACTAATTTTAATATTCACCAATGGACTTTGCCTCCTGCAATTATTACTCTGGTGTTGAATGGTGATTTTGCGTTTCCCTCATTGTTTCTACATTTATTATTTGGAATTCTTCTGTAAGGAAGATTTGTCCATTCTTCCTATTTATTCCATAACTTATACCAGGATATGTACATTCAGTATGTATTAAATCAGTATGTATATAAAATACATATTATAGAATCACAGATATTTCATTAATTTAAACCTTCTATCTAGAAATTATTTTAGATTTACAAAAAAGTCACAAGGAGTTCCCATATATCTTTCACCGTTTCAGTTCCTCCCTAATGCTATCAGCTTACATCACTGCGGTAAAGTTGCCAAATCTAAGAATTAACATTGGTACATCTTTATCAGCTAAATTCCAGATTTTATTGGAAGTTCAATAGTTTCCCATTAATGTCTTTTGCTGTTCTAGGAGCCAACCCAGAATGCCATGTTTCATTTCATTGTCATTTCTCCTTAATCTTCCCTGGTCAGTGATGGCTCCTTGCTTCCCACCCTCTTCAGGAAAGTGGTATCATGCATCAGCAATAGAGTTGATTCATTTGACGTAGTCTGCATTCCATCTTGGGATCTCTTCAACACCCTAGTTGATTTTTAAAAATTTGCATACAGCTAAGTTCACTCTTTGGGATGTACAGTTCTGTAGGTTTTATCAAAAGCACAGAGTAATGTATCTACCACCACAGCACCATACAAACCAGTTTCGTCAGTCCCAAAATTCCCTGTGCAGCCCATTTGCTGTTGAGCCCTCTTACTTCCTCAAACCCTTGGCAGCAAATACCTGTTTTCTGTCTCTGTAATTTTACCTTTTCTAGAATGTCTTAGCAATGGAATCATACAATATGTAGCCTTTAGGGTTTGGCTTCTACTGCTGAGAAAAATGCATTTAAGATTCACCCATGTTGTTGCATGAATCATTACAAAATAAATCTTTTAATTCTGATAAAGTTTTATTAATTTTGCTTTATGGACTGTGGTTTTGGTGTCATATATAAAACTTAAGAAACTATTTGCAAGACACTGGATTTGGCCATAAGTTTCCTTTTAGAGCTTTAGAGTTTTCTCTCTTCTGTTTAGATTTATGATTCATTTCTAGTTAATTTTTGTGTACTGTGTGAGGTAAAGGTCGATTCATTTTTTTTTTACATAAGGATAACCAATTGTCCTAAAACTACTTGTTAAAAGATTATTCTTTCCTTATTGAATTGCTTTGACCTTTACTGTTGAAAATCAATTGACCTTATATAGGTGGGTAGATTTCTGAGCTCTTTTGTCTGCTCCATTGAGCTATAGGTCTCTCCTTAGCTCAGTACTCACTCTACTGTCTTCATTACTGTAGCCTTATGGTTATAGCTTCATAGCTTTCTTAAAACCAGGAGGTGTGAGTACTCCAACTTTGCTCTTCTTTATACAAAATGTCTTGTATATTCTAGATCTTTAGCACTTACATGCATATTTTAGAATCAGTTTGTCAATTTCTACAAAAGAACCTCAGAAGATTTTGATTGAGATTACATTATTGAATCTACATATCTATTTTTGGATAATTGATATCTTAAAAATATTGAGTTTTCTGATCCATGAACATGATATATCTGTCCACTTATTTATACCTCTTATTTTTCTGAAAATAAAGAGTTTCTTGAAGACAAAATAGTAATAAATAATAGTTAAGCTTCACACAGCAAAAACACAGGATTTAACAAAGTTTAATGGGATGGCAAAATGACAAATAGCTTTATATATTTCAAAATCTTCTCAAGAAAATGAAATTTAGTCATTGATATAATAATGATAGCCAAAATTCATCATATTAAATGCCATCCATTGTATCATTTAAAAAGGCAAAAACAGTATATACTTTTTAAAGAAATCTTTTAATTAATAGTAAAAGTAAAATAAAGTATGATGCTTAAAATAAGTTGCAATTAAGTGGAAAATTCACATTAAACGAATACTTCATATTCAATGATACCAAAAGATTGAGGTCTCTCTATAAATGACATCCTTTATCTAGATAGGTACAGAAGTAAAATAAGCAGGCCAGGTTCCTCCTTCTGCCTGGGGAACCCCCTCAGTAAGACAGTTTTTCTTTCACTATATTCGGGGCTTTGCAAAATGTTGTTTGATCTTGTTTGTGACTTCAGAAAGTGGTTGACGATGTGCAAATGCCTCTAAGAACTTCCCACAAGAAACACAATCTGTTTTCTCTGAGCAAAAAAAAAAGGAAACCCTGGTTTTCTTGTAGATGCATTATGGTTTCATAGAACAGAGATGAAAGTTATCAGGTCTGTTTTTCTTTTTCTCACAACACTAGGTAAATCTCCTTTGACTTCATAGCTTTGGTTGTTGAAGACCCAATCAACATAGACAAGAGAGATTAAAGGAAAACAGTAAAGGAATTTTCAATCATTTTGGACATTTGTGTCTTGAGTAACATTTTTCTAGGTGAAAAGGAGGAGCTGACACACCCAAAGTCTTTTTAGATGAACGAGTAAATATCATTAAGATAAAAAATTAAGCAAATCGTCAGGGTGTTAATTGCAATTAGATGTGTGACTGATTATATGTGTAACAGGATATTAACCAAGGTTGAGGCTGTAGACTTTAAGATTTCAGAGGTGGAACAGCAGTTCCAAATGATGACAAAGTTCTGCATGTGATCTTAGGTGTCATTTGTCGAACCAAGGTATGGGTCAAGGGTGTTGAGTACATAGCATCAAGGAACTCTGAGGCTAAAACATTGGATGCTTCGTCCCTAAACAATGAAGTTACTCAGATAAGCAGGACTAAGGAGTTGCGATGCAATCCTTGAACATGAGTAACTGACTGTGAAAAGGGTAAATGATCCTGTCAGAAGAGATGGAGGATGGTATAACAAAATTGCATGAATTGTGAATAAGCAAGGTATTTAAACAAGGGTAGAAGGGTAATGCTCTGGAGCATTGGTTCTCCAACTTTATCATGCTTGTGAATCACCAGGAGGGTGTATTAAACACACACATTGCTGGGTCCTACCCCCAGAGTTTCTGTTTCAGTAGGTCTGGGGTAGGGCCAAGAAATTTATGTTTGTAACAAGTTCCCAAATTGAGGAATCATTCTTTCAGAATCACTGCTTTGGAAGAATCTATAATGAGAATTTGACAGAGCTGAAATTGTCAGATGTGGAATAAGCAGCCTCCAGAAGGCAGGATTGGGAGAAGGAAGTAGAGGTATCAGAGGAAAATTGCATTTCTGGTTTCAATTGAGGGAATAAGTGTGGGGGGGAAATCATTCATCAAAGCAATTGAGGAGGGAAGGAACTCTATTCTGGTGACTAGGAGCTTCCTGAGGATGTGGTGACACAGTCTGGAGGAAGGTCAGCAAAGGGTGGGCTGAGGCTCTGGGGGAAATGCACAGGCTGTCTGAAGAATAAGATCCTCAGAGGCTGTAACTTAAGGAACAGATGAGGATGTCTAGGTTGTGAAGCAAAGGCTAACATGCAAATGGTAAACCTGGAGCTGGGTCACCACCTGTAAACTTTGGTATTCTTAAAATGGAGCTTAAAGCCCTTATCTTCCTGTGGTGGAACCAGGGTTGCTCTGAGATATAGGGAGTGTCCCAAAGTTCTCTGCCTATGTGGTTGTTCAGTTCACAATCCCTTTACTTGAACAAGTGGAAGATAGAAACTCCTGGGGGATTTTTCTCCTGATTCAACAATGTTCAAGGGTGCTGGCCTTTGGTGACATAGGCCCATGCGTAATATCAAGATTTGTATTGATGCTTAGAGATGGCCAGCTTGTTTGGAGAGTACCTGGAATTTAGATGATGTTAACTAACTTATACAAAAATGTAGGTCCCTTAAAAATGTAACAAACTGTTGAATGCTGGTGGGTTTTCAATGATGCCTTGCATGATTATTAATAGAAAACACTTCAAGCTATGTCACTTGTAACATATTTTAACTATAAAAGGTCATTTTAACAGCTGTTTTAAATTTTGGGTAGCCCTCATTTTAGCGCTGTCATTTCATCTGAAAAGGGTTATAATTTGTCTGTCTCCCCCATTACTATTTAAAGCGTAGCTGAGTTTTATTCATCTTCCTAAGCAAACAATGTTAGGCTTCCAGGCCTGTGAATAACCCTCAGTAGTTCAGGGCTCCAACCTGTGGGTTTGAGGCTCTGCCCCTGCCCGGATGCTCTGGCACTGGAGTCACCCCCTCTTCCATGAAGTGGCCTGAACAGGTTGTACCGGTTTGCCTCCATCTGTAGAATTTGGGGGCCCAGCACTCTTTCACGTCATCCTCCAGCTGTCCAACTCAGTCCAAGCTGACGGTGTTCACGTCTGGAAACGTGTGGGTCTCCTGCGCATGTCATGGGCACCTACTCCCTGGCAAGAGACTCCTCCACCAGTCTCTAGATAATCCTATTTTTATTTTGGCTTCTGCTGAGGTGACTGAGGGGCTGCATGAGCCATACATCTAATCTCTTCAATGCACCCCCAGTATGACTGAACGCTGTGATATCTGGTTCTTTTCAAGGCACTAGCAAAAGTTTATCCAGCCACACCCTTGGCTTTCTCAACAGAGAATATTTTTTCTGACAGTGAATCTTCTAACTTCAGCATATTTTTAAGTCTGAATAGACTGAGAATTTCCCAAATCATCAAGTCTTGTTTCCTTTCCCCCCACAATTTAATGCTGTCCTCACACATTTTACCTTAAAAAGCCAGAAGAAAACAGGCTGTACCTTCAGTACTACTTGGGAATCTCAGCTAAATTTCCAAGTCCCTCACTTCTAAATGCTGCTTTCCACATAGCTGCAGAACACAATTCAACTAAGCTTTCTGTCATTATATAGCAAGGATCCCCTTTCCTCCAGTTTTCAATAACATGCTCATTTTCATCTAAGCCCTCACCAGCAGCACTCTGCAATATCCATCTTCCTACTAAAAGTTTGTTAATGATAATTTAGGTATTCTCTAAGACAATATGTTTCTCTACCATGCTCCTTACTTCTTTCTGAGTCCTCACTGGCAGAGTCATTACCATCCATATTTCTACCAACAGTCTGTTCAAGGCAATATAAGTTTTTTTTCCTACCATGTTCTTCAAAGCATCTGCAACTGTCCAATGCGAAAGCCACTTTCACATTGTTAGGTATTTGTGACAGCAGGACCCCAGGCTCAGTATCAAAATCTGTATTAGTTTCGTATTGCTTCTGTATCAAATCACCACAAACTTAGTGACTTAAAACAATACACATTTATTATCTTATTGTTCTGTAGGACAGAAGTTTCATGGGCTAAAACCAAAGTGTCAGTAGAGCTGCTTTCTTTCTGGAGGCTCTAGGGGAGAATACATTTACCTTGCTTTTTCCACTAGAGGCTGCCTGCATCCCTCAGCTCATTTCTTCCTTATCTTCAAAGTCAACAGTAGAGTACCTTTAAATCTCTCTCACTCTGAAACTTCTGTGTCTCTCTTATTAGAACCCTTGTTTTTATACTGGGACTATGATCATAATCTTCTCATTTGAGTATCTTTATCTTAATCACACCTGCAAAGTCACTTTTACATCTAAAGTAACAGATTCTATGGAGTCATTATTTTGTCGACCACAAGATGGGAACTTAGATTATTTATTTTAGACTTCTCCTCTTTTATAATGTATTCATTCAGTGCTATAAATTTTCCTCTTAGCACTGCTTTAGTTGCATCCTCTAATTTTTGATATGTTGTATTTTTGTTTTCACTCAGTTTAGTGCATGTTTAAATTTCCATTGAGATTTCCTTTTCAACCCCTGGATTATTTAGAAATGTGATGTTTACTTTGAAAATGTTTTAAGACTTTCCTACAACTTTTCGGTTATGGAATTCTAGTTTGCTTGGATTGTGATCAGAGAACACATTTTGTATGATTTCAGTTCTTTCAAATTTGTTGAGATTTGTTTTCTGGCCCAAGATATTATCTATCTTGGTATATGTTTTTTGGGTGCTTGTAATGAAGTCTATGTTGAGTAAACTGTTCTATAAATGTCTATTACAGCCTGTTGGTTAATGGTACTGAATTCTATACCTCTGCTTATTTTGTGTTTAGTTGCTATATAAATTTGTGAGAGAGGTGTTTAAGTTTCCAATTTCTATTTATAGATTTGTCTATTTCTCCTTTCAGTTCCATCAGGTTTTGCTACACATATTTTGCAGCTCTATTGTTTGGTGCATATGTATTTATAGTTGTTATATCTTCATTGGTAGATTCACTCTTTAATTACATCTCTTCTCTTTCTGGTAACTGTCTTTGCTTAGAAGTCTAATTTATTTTATATTTTAATATAGCCACTCCTGCTTTCTTTTCACTAATATGTACATGATATTTTTTCCTTTATTTTCAACTTGCCTAAGTCATTATATTTAAATTTATTGTATGTGAGTTTCTTGTAGACAGCATAAAGTTGGATGATTTTTAATAATAATATTTTTAATAATAATAATCACAATCTGGCAATCTCTGACTTTTAAATGATATATTTAAATCATTTAAATATAAAATAATTATTTGTATGTTAGAGCTTAAGCCTACCACTTAAGTTTTTGTTTTCTGTTTTCCATTTATCTGGTTTCCTTTTCTTGTCTTCTTGTGGGTTGCTTCAGGATTTTTTACATTTACATCTTGATTGTCTATAGAGTTTTACATTGTATCTTTTTATAACTTTTTAGTCGCTGCTCTAGGTATTACATCACACATACATAATTCATCACAGTCTACTGGTATAATCACTTTAACGGTTCAAAGGAAGTGTAGAATCCTTGTATTAGTCAGAGTTCTCCAGAGAAACAGGACCAATAAGATATATAGATATAGCTACAAGAATATAAGAGGACATTTATTAGAGGAATTGGCTTATGTTCCACAATCTGTCATCCGCAAGCTGGAGAACCAGGAAAGCTGTGGTATAATCGTGTTTGAGTCTGAAGACCTGAGAACTCGGGGCCACTGGTAAGTCCCAGAGACCAAAGGCCCAAGAATTAGGAGCTCTGATGTCTAAAGATAAAAAAAGGTGAAAGCTCCAGCTTAAAGAAGAGACAGAAATAGCCCTTCCTTTGCCTTTTTATTCCATTGGAGCACTCAACAGATGCCTCCTCATATGGTATTGGTGGATCTCTTTACTGAGTCTACTGAATCAAATGCTAATTGCTTCCAGAAATGGCCCCAAATAATGCTTTACCAGCTATCTGCACATACCTTAGCCCAGTCATAGTGACACATGGAATTAACCATCACAATCCTTATCTACCTTTATTTTCCTTTACCTTCCCTTGTTTATAGTATAATTATCTTAAATATTTCTTCTGCATACATTTAGAATAAATGTCATATTTATGCTTCAATTATCAAAAAATTTACAAAACTCAAGAAGAGGACAATGTCTGATATACCTATACTTTGTGTTTGTGTTTTTTCTTCCTTCCTGATGTTCTAAGATTTCTCTTTGTCTTATTTATTTTATGTTTAGAGAATTTCATTTAGCCTTTCTTTTTTCATTTTTTGAGGTTTATAAATTTTTCCCAGCTTTATTGAGTTATAATTGACAAAACTAGAATACATTTAAAGCGTACAACATTATGATTTGATATGCATATACATTGTGAAATAATTTCCTAATCTTTCTTACACAGTAGGTCTACTGGAAAAAATTCTCTTGGTTTTCCTTCATCTGAGAATATTTTGATTATTTATTCCTGAAGACTATTTTCACTGGATGTAGGATACTGGGTTAACAGTTTTTTTCTATTACCACTTCCTTCTGGGCCTACCTAGTCTCTGATGAGAAATCATCATCATCCAAATTGGTTTTCCCCCTAAAACTAAGGTGCTGTTTCTCTCTTCCTGCTTTTAAGATATTTTGTTTTTAGTTTTCATAAGTGTGACTATGATGCACCTGGATGTGAATTTTCTGGATGATGCTCTTAGTTGGGGTCCCCTTATTTCTTGAATCTGTAATCTTTGAGTGCTCTTTCGTATCTTCTTCTAGAACTCTGATGACATGTATATTAGATATTTTATTATTGTCCTATAGGTATCTTAGGTTTTGGGGTTTTTTCCCCCCAGTCCTTCTCTCTCTCTCTTTTTTTTTTTTCAGATTTGGGTAATTTCTACTGTTTTATCTTCAAAAGTTCATTGATTCTTTCCTCTGTTACTTTCTTGAGCCCATCCACTGAATTTTTAAATTTAGGTTACTGTATTTTTAAGTTCTAAAATTTCCATTTGGTTCTTTTTTATATCTTCTAATTCTTTGTTGAGATTTTCTATTCTTTTGCTGAAGGTCTCTATTTTTTTCATTTGTTTCAAGCATGTTTATAATTGCTGGTTGAAACATTTTTATGATGAGTGTTTTAAAATATTTTTCAGATAATTTTAATAACTGTCACCTTAATGTCTGCCCCTATTAATTGTGTGTGTGTGTGTGTGTGTGTGTTGTCATTTAGTTTGAAATCTTCCTGGTTCTTGGTAAAATGAGTGATTTCTGAGACACATGGAAATTGGGGGTATTATAAGAGCCTGAATCTTTTAAAAATCTAATGTAGTTGACTTCCACTGATACTATCTGTGGGGTAAAAGAGATATTCCACCTCATTATTGCCAGGTGGAGACAGAAGTCCAGGTTCTCACATAGCCTCTATTGTCACCCAAGTAAGGAGCTCCTCATTGCTGATACAAGAGCTAGGAGTTCCAGATCCTCGGTGGTCTCTGCTGATATTTCCCTGGCTGGAAGTGGTAAAAGCACCTTATTACAGCTATTTGTGATGGTCTCCATTGATGGCGTCTGTGGCCTTACTACTGCCTGGCAATGATGAAAAAATCTTGGCTCCCTACTCAGCCTTTCTACTACCCCCTCTCCCCCTGCAGGAGTGGTGGTGGTGGTGATGGTTGGGGAGCCTTGTTACACCCTGATGAGGGTGGAAATCTAGGCTCCCTACTTTTTTTTTTTTTGCTTAGTGGAATGCCACAGTTTTTTCTGCAGTGTTTGGCTGGAGCAAAGCAGTTACTGTACAAAAGTTTCCTCTATCACTAGACTGTCCTTTTCCTATTACTCCAAGAGATAGCAGACTTTCAATGGGGCTTTTTTTGTCTGTGCCCCTTAGCATTTCCAGTTTGCTGCTTTCTTCAGTTCTAAGTCAAGGATATATAAGGCAAGAAAAAAACCCTGGAAACTTCCCATTGTGGCCTTCCATGGTCCTGCAGTCTCTACTAATCTGCCATCTTTTCTGTATCTTTCAGATCTTTCTTATGGTTGTTTTTCATTTAACAGGGAAAATTATGTCTACTCCATTTTCTCAGAAATGAAATTGCTTATTCACATTTGTAATTAAAACAAAACAAAAAACACTGAACTTTAACTACATGGGAAATACAATAGATGTTCTTTCACAAGAACTTTTAAACTTTATCAAAATTAAAAATTTTGCTCTATGAAGAGCACTAATAAGCAAATGAAAAGCCTGGGAGAAATTGAACCACTGTGTGACCAAGTAATAAATGAAGGGAAAATTAACCCAGCTAAAAATGAAAACCAACCAAGAGAATTAGAACATCATAATTTTGCAACCTTCAGTGAACTAATGAATATAGGTATTTGACCATTAATGGCTGCTAACACCAGAAGAGAATAAAAACAAGGTTAGAAACCTCTTGGTGAAAGAATAGAACATTATCTATAATCTGCTGCCAAAGGAAACAAAAGCCTCTGGATTCAAATACCAAATTTCAGAAAATACAGAAAAAGTTTTAATTTGTTGAACTACACCATTAGTTATATAATCAGCAAAATCTAGTCTATTGGAAACTGCAGGTCAATAGCCCAAGTCCTTCAACAAATATGAAAAAGAAAGAAACAGAAGGAGAACCTATAGATTAAAAGAGATTTAAATGGCATAGGAACATTTTTTAATGGCAAGACTAGAGTATCTAAGGAATGCACACTTGGGTAAACATGCACACACACTCATATATACTTTTTTAAAGATGTGTCAGAAGGGCAAAGATAAGGGAGAGGAGAAAGCAGCACAAAATTTTGGAAGCTGAAAAGCAGATGACTGAGTGTTAAACTATGGTAGACATGAAGCTTAAACTTAAACCAGCAGTGGGCAAACTGGTTGAGAAACTGGTGACACTGGCTGTCCCTAAAACTAGAAATGAGGATGGGGCTGAACATAAGAGAACTGGATGAAAGATCTGTTCAGGAAGCAGTGAAGTCCAGGTACACTCTCATATGATACACACATGGGAGCCTCCCCCTTGTCTCTCACAGAAGACAACTGGATGTTTATTCTCTGAAGAAAGTTTAACCAAAGGGCTCTAGGTTGGTGGGTAATGGGCACTGTCAAGGATTCTGTGCTAACTTGGGGTTGAGTGAAAGTCTACACCTTGAGTGGTGTATTTCCATCCTGCTTTTCTCACCTATCTCCTCAAATTTTAACAACTAGGCTTATCTGAGGATTCAACCCAACTCAATAAAAAAGACTTTAAAATATGGACAGTTGGAGGGTCCCCCAAAGTACATCTAGGTCAAGTCACCATGAAGTGAAGCCCAAACAAACTCTATGTCCACAGAGCTTCTAATCAGTTTCCTAGTGTCCCGTTCAAATTTAATGAGAAATCTAAGAATTACTAGATATTTAAGAAAAGCCTTCAACCCCCAAAACAGATATCCAACAACTTGGGAGCAATCCAATTCAAATCATTACCAGTATTCTCTGAGAGACAAAAGAAAATATTATATACAAGAAACAGAGCCCTGACTGGGTGGCTCAGTTGGTTAGAGCATCATTCCATATACCAAAAGGTTGTGGGTTTGATCCCCAGTTGGGGCATGTACGGGAGGCAAACAATTGATGTTCCTCATATCGACATTTCTCTGTCTCTCCCCCCTTTCCCCTCTCTCTAAAAATCAATAAAAACATATCCTCGGGTGAGGATTAAAAAATCAACAATAACAATAAAACATGAAATGGTATTCTAAAAAAGGACACTAGGAGGGAAAAAAGAGATCTTGGAAATTAAAAATAGTAGCAGAAACGAAAAGTGTCATAGAAAGCTTATAACATAAGAAAACAGGAGAGAAGAATTTATAATCAGGAGAATAAAAACCAATGCCCGAAGTCTGAGTAACTTGAATTCTAGTGAGGGGGGGTAAGAAAAAAAGGGGAAAGTATGATCAAATAAATGATTCAAGAAAATTTCCCAGAACAAAAAGATATACATTTTCAATGTGACCAGTCTTACCAAGTATTCAGCACATATTACAGAGGAAGTAATCTAAATTAAGAAGCATCACCATGAAATGTCAAACTCTAGCTATGAAGAGAACATTCTAAAAGCTTCCAAGGAGAGGAAAACAAAGGATCATAAAATAATTAGAAATTAAAACACTACATTTCTCAACAAAATTAGAAGTTATGAGTCAAAGAACAGAAATTTCAAATTTTTGAGTGATAATGGTTTGTAATCTGAAATTTGCTACCCAGTATGAAAATTTTTAAAGCAATACTATCTATTTTAACAAGTAAACCCCTCAACTCCAGTGACTTCATACAATAAAATAAAAGTTTATTTCTTGTTCATGAAACAGAACAAGATGAGTGTTCCTGTGTAGTAAATGGCCTTCCATTTATTGATCCAGAGACCTAGCCTCCTAAAATTTTATGGTTTTCCCTCTTGGAGCTTGCAGTCCTCTGCCCTCTGATTGTAGGTGTGAGGAAGAAAGAATGGAGGGAACACATATACTTATTAAGCTCATTGATTTGGAAGTGACTCACGTAACCTTCCTTCACATACCATTGGTGAGAACTAGTCATCTGTCACCTCCTAGATGCCAGAAATCAAGGCAATAACCTGGGTAGCCAATAATTTCCCATCAACAACTCTTCAGATGAAAGGAAGAACACAAGTGGCTATCTGATAGCCAGCCATTTCTGCCACTCCTACCCAAATATCAGCTGAACGTCAAAGAATAAAAATATTTTTAGACATGTGAGGTCTCAAATGACTTTTCGTCCATGTATTCTTTGTCAGGAAGCTCCTTGCAGAGAATAAGGAAATGAAGACATCAATGGCGATCAGGGATACCATGCAGAAGAGAGGTAATGGAAATCCCCAGGGTATGGGGAAGGGGGATCCCAGGGTGGCAGGTGTGAAGCAGGCCTAGAGAACAGCCAGTCCAGATCTGAGCAGGCATTAGAGGGCTCCAGGAAAGAGATTTCCAAGAAGATAAAACTATCAGAACAGTCTATGATTGAAAATTATTGGGAAGATTTACACTTATGATGGAGAACCTTAGAAAACTAAAACATACCAAAGACAATAATTAACTCTAGGAGGGAAAAACCGAAAAAAAGAAGTTGTACAAGAAATTATAGTTTCTTAATAATAAAAAATACATTAAATCTTTGTCCCTGTTTCCTGGTATAGAGCTCTCTTGGAAATTTCCTTAGTGATACAAGTGTCTTTTGTTATTCGTAACACTCTCCTTTCAAACATGCCTGAGTTTATGTTAATGAGGTGAATAGTGGGCTCCTAGATAGCATCAGGATGGGAGCTGGTACCAGAGGACCCAACCATATGATGGTAAGGTTGAAATTTTCTGCACCTCCTCCCAGCGTCCAGGGAAAGGAGGGGCTGGAGATTGAGTTTAATTGACAATGGCCAATGATTTAATCATTCATGCCTCAGTAAAGATATTTCCTTGAAAATCCCTAAACCACAGGGTTTAAGAGCTTCTGGGTTAATAAACACACAGAGGGTAGTACACTCAAAGAGGCCATGGAAGTTCTGTGTATCCTCTCCTCCCACATACCTTGCTCTGTGCATCCATTTGCCTGTTTCTGAGTTGGTTCCTTCATAATAAACCAATGAGGGTAAGTAGAGCCCTCTCCAGAGTTCCGTGAGTCATTGCAGCCAGGTATGAAACCTGAGGAAGGGGTTGTGCCAACTCCTGGATTTGTAACCAATCCAGACAGAAGTAGAGGTCACCTAGGGGTATGAGACTTGTGACTAATATCTAAAGTGGGGACATAACTGTGTGGTACTGAGCCCTTCAACCTGTGGAGGTCAACTCAAACTCTAGGAGTCGGTGGCAGATTTGGCTGGTGTCAGGGAAGAAAAAACACCCTAGATGTGACTTGGCTTTGAATAGTGCTTACATAATTATAATAATATAAACAGAATATTGAGCTTACCAAAATTACAGTGTAATTATAAAAATAGCTGAAAGAGAAAATGTGTGTGTTGGAGGCTCAAAAGGAGCACTAAATCCTTACCATCCTTAGTGCAAAGTTAATAGATAATACCTGAAATTGAAATAAATCAAGACATAGCCTTATGCCAATGCTACTTAGAAATATGAAGGTAAGTGCAAAAGGAATAGCCTGTGGGAAGCAGGAACAGGGTTAGATAGAGGAGAGGGTGGCAGGAACACTTTATTTTATAAGAAGTCTTCTAGAAATTTCTTTGTCTTTTTAAACTATGTATTTGTGTAACTTTAATATGAAAACAAATTTATTTTTTAAA
This sequence comes from Miniopterus schreibersii, assembly GCF_964146895.1. NCBI lineage: Eukaryota > Metazoa > Chordata > Mammalia > Chiroptera > Miniopteridae > Miniopterus > Miniopterus schreibersii. The sequence goes on along the minus strand of NC_138119.1, from coordinate 16,378,031 downwards.
ACTTAACTACAGAGGCTCAGCTTAGGGAGAGTGGGGATGGAGAATAGACTTAAGCCATGGAAAACGGTGGGCAGAGGCACTAGCTAGAAGCTGACAGCACCATGCAGGAAGAGAGAGAATCCGTACTGAATGAGGGCAGTGCAGTGGGAACGGAGGAGAAGGGACACATACATGGTGCTCACAAACTAATTAGGGAGGAAATAAAAGTAAGAGAGGGGCATGTGGACACTGCAACATCTTTGCCTCTCATGACTGCATATATGGCAGTGCCACTCGTAGAGACAGGAAATGTAGGAGGAAGAGCCAATTAAGCAGAAAGATGAGATTAGTTTTGGACATGATGGATACGAGATGCTGGGTTCTGGAGCCCAGAAGGGAGATCACAGCTATGGACCTAGATTACCAAGGAGCAGGGCAGCAGTGCTAAGTAACTGAAGCCAAGGTTGATTAAAGATATATATATATATCTTTAATATATATATATATTGGTCAGGGTAAAGTTTGCAGAGTGATAAGAAAATCAACAACTCAACCCTGGAGAATGCTAACATTCAACAGCGGAGAAAGAAGAGGCACTGCCAATGAGAATGAAAGGAGACAGAGATGCCAATGCCAAATGCAGTGCTTTCTCAGAGTCCAGGAGAAAGAAGGGTGTCACGGAAAAAAGAATCAGTGACGTCAGCATGAAAGGGAAGTGAGTAAAACAAGCATTAAGGAGTCCATTATATTTGGCAGAAGTGGTTTAAAAATAACAGGAAGTTAAGAAAACATTCTGTTGTGGAAGAGTCTACTATAAAAGGGAGGCAAGAGAAGCAGCAGAATCCATGTGGGAAAAAGGGTCCAAGGAGAATTGTTTGTGTGTTTACTTAATGTGTATTTTTATTTTCTGATTATGAAAGTAAAATATGCTTTATAAGGAAAACTTGCAATATGATTCAGCCATGAGAAAGGAGGATATCCTGCCATTTGTAACAACAGGGAAGGACCTTGAGGCCATTTTGCTAAGTGAGGTGTTAGACAGAAAGACAAATACTGTATGATCTTACTTATGTGTGGAATCTAAAAAAAGTCAAACTCGTAAAAAACCGAGTAACAAATAGTAACAAAAAACTTGCAACAAATAGTAAATAAGCCATAAAGATCTAGTGTACAATATAATGCATATAAACAACAGTGTACTATAATATGTAATGTGATAAATATTACAATGGCAATCATATGACAATTTATAAATGTATCAAAGTAATACCTTGTACACCTTAAATTTATACCATGTTATAGTTAAATTTATTTTAAAAAATAAAATTTGTAACTAAATGTGAAGATTCTGTTTTGATACATTATCAATATAATTTTCACTTCCACTCCTTTCTAACCAAGTATTTTTCCTCATTTAAACTAAAAGGCAACATAATGCATTTTTTTAAGGGAAAGAAAATAGGTTAGAAATGGAGAGAAAATTATTTGGGGTTTCAAAACCAAAGATTTGTCGTTTGAAAGAGGCTAAGACTTTGAGATGCAAGGACATTTTACCTCGCAGACCTCAATGCACTTAGCTTGTGCCACAACTAAAAAATCTGGAAGAATGTGTAGTATATAAGAATCAATTTTCCCACAACAGAGAAGCCTCTGGACTTGAAGGAAAAAAAAAGTAAAGAATTCATCATCCTGATATATCCTTGAGACAGGGCTTGCCACCGGAGCGGTGTCTAGTTCAGAACTGAGGGAATGGGGACAGGACAGAAAACCCAGGAGAGTTTGAGAGATCCCATAGAAGAAACCTATGCCTGGTTTTCTATGTGTAACCTGAAAAAAATGGCAAATTTGGGGGAGTTATCATGCCTAACATGGAAACAGTGGAGGGGGCGTGGCTACATGGACATCTGGAATTTGCACAACCTTATCAAATTTCTTGTACCCTGGGTGGCCCAGGAGCACCCCTAAAGGGCCATAGGATTAGCAGAGAGAAAACTGGACTCAAAGGCCTTGAAGCAAGATAGGAAAGCAGCGCCATAAGCTGTGTGGACAGACATTGGAGGCTGGACAGGAAATGACATTTGACCTTCTGCCAGGATACACGTATAATGGCAGAGAGCTAGCTGGTTCCCAGAGTCCACAGCCTTGGCCTGTTGAATACCTCTGGAAGTTAGTCACAACTCCAGGAATGCTATGAATACATTTCTACCTCCCAGGACAATTAAGGGCTTGAAACAGAACTTAGGTATAATAAGGAAAACTAAAAAAAGTTGTTTTTTTTCTTGCCTCTATTTACAGACTGAGACTTGTTACACATAAAAATATAAAGATGAAAGTATAAATCCCCCATAATACCAACACTGAGTGAAAACTACTGTTTGCATTTTGGTATATTTTTATAGTCTTTTTTTTCTTTTTTATTGAATTTATTGAGGTGACATTGGTTAATAAAATTATATAGGTTCAGGAGCACAATTCTATAATACATCGCCTGTATTATGATTAGTAGATGAGTATATTGTGCGTTTACCTCCCCAAGTTTATAAATCTGTGTATGTATGTATTTGCAATATGAAACTAAACTTGCTATGTAATGGTGTGCACTACTTTTTTAAACTTTTAAATATCATAAAAATTACATTAACTTTTAAATATTCTAAAATACGATTTTTAAGAGTGTCACAGATTTTATTATATGGTAAATATGGGGGTTTTTAGGTTCACTTTATGGTTTTCTTGGTCTAGGAGATGAAGCAAGGAGAATATGTGTTAAATATATTGAGAAGACACCAATAGTAATAACGTTGCAGATTAAACTGCTAGAGCTTTATTATCTATACTATTAAATGATATAAAATGGTACAGCCCTATGGAAAGTAATATGGAGTTACCTCAAAAAATCAAAATGGAACTGCCTTATGACCCAGCAATTTCACTCCTGGGAATATATCCATAGTAACCCAAAACAGTAATGCAAAAGAATATATACACTCCTATGTTCATTGTAGTATTATTTTCAATAGCCACGATTTGGAAGCAGCGTGAGTGCCCATCAGTAGATGAGTGGATAAGAAAGCTGTGGTACATTTACACAATGGAATACTACTTGGCTGTAAAAAAAAAGAAGGAACTTTTACCTTTTGTGATAGCATGGATGGACCTAGAGAGTATTATGCTAAGTGAAATAAGCCAGTCAGAGAAAGACAAATGCCATATGATTTCACTCATATGTGGAATCTAATGAACAAAATAAACTAACAAACAAAATAGAAGCAGACTCATAAATACAGAGAACAGACTGATAGCTGTCAGAGGGGAGAGGGATTGAGGGGTTGGGTGGAAAAGGTGAAGGGATTAAGAAAAATAAAACCTCCTAGATACAGACAACGGTATGCTAAATACAAGAATAAAGGTGGGTGGAGGAGGTAGCAGAGGGTACGGCAGGGGATAAATAGTAATGGAAGACTTGATTTGGGGTATTGAACACACAATACAATATACAGATGATGTATTATGGAATTGTGCACCTGAAACCTATATAATTTTATTAACCAATGTCATTCCAATAAATTCAATAAAAAAAATAATAAATCACACACTGACATTTAGGCTTTGGGGAGAAACACAATTTTATTTAATAGTAAAATTTCCAATTCCCACCCCCCAAGTTATATTTCTAAGTAGAGGAAAGCTGGGAGAGGGCTAAAAGAATAAATATTTAAAGAATATTTATATATTGTCAAATTGCCTTCCAGAGAGGTGGCACCCACAACCATTTCTAAGAGGGACTGTTTTTAACATAGCGAGAGTTGCTTATAGTTGTAGTTATATGATATAAATATTGAAGAAATTCAAAAAGGTTTGTAGGCTTTAAAGATTTGATCAATAGAGAAGGAGAGATTGAAAATACAAGATGGGGAGGAAGTGAGTGACTAATGAAGTCTCCTAGTCCAGGAGGAGACAGAAGAGGGAATTTAATGTCTAGGAAGCAAAATTATCATTATGCAAATTTTTTAAATAAATACCACTGACTCAGAGTAGTAGGAATGGAGTTGAAGATGTAGATAGAAATAATGAAGTTTAAAGGTAAAGGGATCATGAAAATTGAATAAATATGAAGATATCACTTTCCTACAGGAAAGCAAAGCTATCTGCTGTGAGAATGAGACTGAGGTTAAGAGGTTTCAATGGAAAAGGTATGAAATAGATTTCTTTGGAGCAGTATAAGAAGGAGGGGATCAAGTCTGTAGAAAAGGAATGCTTGGCGATGCTCAGCTCAGTTTGAAAATCATACAGTTGTGATTTTTTCTACAGATGAATACAATAGCCAAGAGTAAAACACAAAAAGGACAGAGAGTTGAGTAGAGCAATGCCAAGGCATTTTAAGAAAGGGTAGGAAAAGGACAGTGCAATTAGGATGATGAAGTTTCTGGCAAGAGAACAACTGATGTGATGCATCCTGGGTGGAGGCCAAATAGAAAAGGAGGTAGAATCCTGAGGTCCATCAAAACTCAAAGAGCAGCCAGATGCAGATCAGGGGGATGGGGAGGAGAAAGTCATAGGAAGAGAATTAGGGAGAAATGAAGTAACAGAAAGCAAAGGAAGAGAGAATTTCAGGAAGAGAAGGGTCAAGAGTACGAAGACTGAAAATTGAGCTTTGGATTTGGCAATTTGGATGTTAGTAATCAAAAGAGCAGCAATTTCAGAAGAATGGGAGAGTAGAAGTCACATCAATAAGGGTTTACTACTGGTTCAAGAAGGTTCCTGGATTATGCAGAAAGAATGGAGGTCCTATATACAGAAAGGCAGGAAGTTTTGTGGTAGAGATTTTTTTTAGGGAGGGGCAGACACTGGGAGGCTGGGAGGCTAAGGAGGAAAAATCTAGAGAAGATGAACAGATCAGAGATACCAGAGGCAATGGGGCAAGATCTCAGCAGAAACAAGAGGGATAGAGTGTCGTCACCGGTGGGAGTCCAGCCTTGGAGAAGATATACCTGGGACAGGGAAGAAGGACTCTATAGGTAAGATGGAGTCTTGATATTTTTCCTCCAAATCTCCCAGAACACTGACTCATAGGACATGCTAAATAAATACCATATTGAATGTCTGAGTTAAGAGATTCTAAAATATCTCTTTAAAATAATGATGTATTATTTATTAATATTCTTTTGAGAGCTGGCATTAATCTCAGATCTCTTGTATTGGAATAGAACAAACTTATTTGTCTACTCTCTGGCAAATCATTGCATATTTATTTTCTGTTGTTTGTTTTTTAATATATCTTTATTGATCTCAGAGAGAGGAAAGGAGAGAGAGAGAGAGAGAGATAGAAACATCAATGATGAGAGAGTTACTGATCAGCTGCCTCCTGCAGGCCCCTTACTGGGGATCGAACCTACAGCCCTGGCATGTGCCCTGACCAGGAATAGAACCTCGATCACCTAGATCCTAGGTCGACGCTCAACCACTGAGCCACGCCCGGCCGGGCCATATTTATTTTGATGTCTCCTCTTATACCATGTAAACATGAGTATTTTATTATAACTTACATGTCAAACTATCAAAATATGTAAACTAAATTACTGAAAATGTATCTCGTTCAGTCATACCTAGCAGTTTCTATTAGTTTCACAGCTTTTTTACAAAAAGGATTTAAAAATGCATATATTTTGTGTCTCAGTGGCTTGCCAAAATAGCTTCCCAAGCATGCCACTTTATGGGAAAAGAAAAAAAATACCATACATATTGCTCATTTATGATACCTGAAAAAGCATCATATTGAAGATTTTCATAATTATATTTCTATAATCAAAATATCTTAGTAAGCCCGGCCGGGCATGGCTCAGCGGTTGAGCGTTGACCTAGGATCCAGGCAATTAGGGTTCGATTCCCGGTCAGAGCACATGCCCCGGTTGCGGGCTCGATCCCCAGTTGAGGGCGTGCAGGAGGCAGCCAATCAATGACTCTCTCATCATTGATGTTTCTATCTCTCTCCCTCTCCTTTCCTCTCTCTGAAATCAATAAAGATTTTTTTTTTTAAATCTTAGTAAGATCAGAATTAATTTTCACATTTGTATCTGGGAGAAACCATAATGATAAGACTGAAAATTGTTAGCAACAGCTTTTGACCTTCTAAAGCAAAGCCAGCAGGCAGAGCAGTAAATATTTAAGTCTTGAGGGGCAGTGGGTGGGCCATATAGTTTCTGTTGCAACTGCTCAACTCTGCTATTATAAACAACCGTAAACAATACTAAATAAGTGGTGTGCCTGTGTTGTTTACAAAACAGGCAGCAAGCCAGATCAATCTCTATTCTAAACAAGAACATTTTCCTTAATCACTTCGCTTTTTTTATGCTGATGCAACCTTAGACTCAAACCACGTAGAAATTACCTTAGATGTACAAACTGAAGACCTAACCTATGACTTTATTTCACAATGTACTGTCCAATTACTGATTCCTTTGGCACCAGTTCTAGTGTTTTTCAAATTTTGTGCACTACAGGCAACAGTAAGAAATGCATATCACATTACAATGCGGTAAATACACGCACACACACAGATTCAAAAGTTTCATGAAAAAGCTGATCTTTACTACATACGTTGTACTCTGACATTTTCAATTATATACATTTTCTATCTCATTAAAAATACTGGTTGTGATCCTCTAAATTGACTTCACAATCCACTGATGAGTAGCAGCCCACATTTTGAAAGGCCCTGACGTAGGAAATGAATATAACCTAAGAAGAGGAGAGGTTTGAGGACTGAGTCCTGGTGCCCAACTAAGGTTTAGAGCAGCGATTTTCAGCCTTTTTCATGTCATGGCACACATAAATTACTAAAATCTTGTGACACACTAAAAAATGTATTATATTTTCTGCCGTTCAGACCAAAAAAAAAGTATAATTTTCATTCATTCACACAGGATGACTATTGTTATGCTGGTTGCTATCAATTTTTTTCTTTTTACTTTACAATCTCAGGGAAAAGAGGTCTGTGCCCCTGACTAAATAGTCAGGTATTGCATGTTTTAAAAATAATTGCTGCACACCGGTTGAAAATTGCTAGTTTAGAGTTTAGAAAATGAGGAGGAGCCAGCACTGGAGTCTGAAAAGGTGTGGTCAGGAAGGTGGGCGTCAAAGCAATTATCCTGAACACCTTGAGGTCTGTATGCCTGCCCTTCACCCCCCACCCTGGGGTCATCTCCCATCTCACCTCCCCTGGGTACTCTCCTCCCTCCACTTCCTTCCATGGATGGATATGGACCCATCCCCTTCACTGGCCAGAGGCTGTTGTGTCTGAACTCTGTTGTATGTTTGGGAACATCACAGTGGGATTACAACACAAGGCAGGAATAAAGTGTAACTCAATATTACATATTTTCTTTCCTTAACGTTCCTTAGCAGTCTGCAGCACAGCAGATTTCTCACCGGCCGTTTTTCTTGTTTCAGCCTAGACCTTAGACCACAACTCCTCTCGGTCTGCCCACCCCCTCTCTCCTCAGGTCTTGGTTTAGTCTCCTTTTCTATGAGTCCCACCAGGAGAGAATGTCAAAATTCTGTTTGTCTGTTAAAGAGAGAAATTCAGCTGTCCTTTGAGCCTTTTCTCTTCCAGACTAAACATGGGGTCTATTTTTACTTAAGTAAAAACTTATTAAAATGTTTCTCCAAACAAAAAAGTACCCTCCGCCCCTACTTATTCTGCATTTTCTCTTAAGGAAGCCAACCTGAATGCTTATAGCTTTCAAAATACCATGTTCCCCACTCCTGGCTTCGTAAGTCTATTGCTCTGTACCATATAGTACTTTTCTGGCCATTGTACCCTAAGAATGAAGCTTCAAAGAAAGTCCTAGCAATTACAACAATTTAATGGATTGCCACCATTGATGATAATAATGCCATTTCTATGGTATTTGGTCACCCATCTTTGAAATGACTAACTATGCAACTTTATTTTAGTATTGAAATGAGGGTATAAACAAAGTGTACTGATAATCAAATATGGGAAAATACACTTTATTAAATGCAAACCCATTTAAAACTTTAAAAATCTAATGTAATAATAAATTAGATTTATTAAAAGCAGGAAATCTGACATCCTGTCAGCACTGAATTAAGGAAACATAAGTTTGTTATCAGAGATACAGCTCTCAGGACTATCATAAAGAAAGTTGTTATTAAAAGTTCCTTGGGCCCGGCCTGCATGGCCCAGTGGTTGAGCATCGACCTAGGATCCAGGAGATTGCAGTTTGATTCCCGGTCTGGGCACAAGTCCTGGTTGCGGCCCAATCCCCAGTGGGGGTGGTGTAGGAGGCGACCGATCAATGACTCTCTCATCATTGATGTTTCTCTCTCTCTTTCTCTCTCTCTCTCTCTTGACTCTGCCTTCGCTCCGGACAATTTTGACCCAGGGCATATTTTTACTATCTCTACCGCTCTCCTTCCTTGAGCGCTCCAATGCTCTGTGGTTCCAATCTCTTCTCAAGTTCTGTAGTCTCAGCATCACCTGGGAACACATGAGCAATGCAGATCCTCAGGACACACTAGACCAACTGAGTCAGACAGTCTATGTGAGTTCAGGGTGGGTGGTGATGGTGGTGATGGTTAACCTGAAGAGGGATTGGTCTATATCGTCTCTACTATTCCATTTCACTTAATCAGATATTGCTAGAATGTGGACTCTAGAGTCAGATTATCGAGGTCTAAACCCCAGCTCTACCCCCTTATGACTGTACATTCTCCTAGACCTCTCTATGCCTCAGTTTCATCATTTGCTAAAGGAAGAGAGTAGCCTAAGCTCCCCACTTCCTGTGTCTTCCCTCTCCACTCCTTCGAAGAGCCAGCAGAGTTTGACTTCTCAAATGTATTTCTATATTCTACTTCACTGGTTGCCTTGTACTTTCAAAACACAAACTCTTAATTCTTGGCATTCAAGGCCCTTCATGACTCTCCAGAATATCCCTTACCACTCACTGCTTATACACCAGCAGGAACAAACCCCCTGCAGTAATCTAATTACCCAGGGAGCCACATAACTGCATACTGTCATCGTTCAGGTAAGTAGCTCATTCTGGAGCCCTTTCCTGCCACCCTGAACACCACCACAGTCCCTTCCAGACCTACCTCTTCAGTGAAGGCTCCCTAACACCCCTCCTGTCTCCCCTTTCTTTCTCAGGTTATCATTCCCTCTGACACAGAGACCAGTTATAAAGCTGCAGCTCTTTACTGGGGAGGGGTACTTGCTGGGGACCCTAAAGAGAAGAAGTGAGGCAGAGACAAATGGAAAGCAAGACACCAGTTTACCTGCCTGGGTCTCCCACTAGATTATAAAGTCTGTCAGGGCTGTGACACTGTCTAACACGTTTTATCACTGTATCTCCAAGGCTGCCTCAGTGCCCACCACATGCTCAGTGCCCAAGTATTTATGGATAAATGAAGGAGTAGAAAGCTAACAATCAACAGCAAAATGGAGCAGCTTCCTCATGAAAAGGTAGGAAACAGATATGGAGGAGCGATGCTACTTATTGTGACATCAAGCACTGTTTATAAATGATCTCATTTAACCTCAAAGGACATTAATGTTTGAATTCATCATCCCTCCTTAAGACTCAAAACAGTGACTCACCAAAGGTCCAACAGCTCAGGTCAGAGGTTACATTGGAACTGAGGTCAGGCGGGTCTGATATAAAAAATTCCACTAAATGGTTGGGGAATGTTTTTCCTGGGAATCCTGTTACTTAAATAATAGAAGGGACGATGCCTAGAACTGGATGCCAGAGGAAAGAAAGGAGAGTGATGACAAAAGGAAGAGAGGCAGGGGAGGTTTGGGGGTTTGAGGGAGGGGCAGCATGGGGTAAGGGAGAGAAAGGCATGGACCATGGAAAGTCATAGGTTTCATGGGACAAAGAGGAGTGTGAATGATAAAAATAAGTAAGAAAAAAATAAAGGAAGCCCAGGAAGAGCAGGCAATGAAAAAAAAAAAAAGTTCAAGGAACCTATTTGTAGGGGCAGGAAATACTAAAGTTTTGGAAACAATTTGAACATTAAGATTAAAAGCAAACCCACAGCCCTATTCTGCACCTTCAGCACCTCGGCTGCTAAGCAAGTTACAGTAAAATCCAGAGTGGGGCAGAAGAGCAGCTCTGCGTGGGAGTTCAAACTACGTCAGCTCCAGGCAGGGGGGATTGCCCCAGGGGGCAGCAAGGGACCTGTCCAAGGTTGGAGAGTTTCATTAGAAGTGGCAGCAGGGACAGGGTGCCCAGAGCCCATGGGGGCAAACAGCTGGAGCACACTGGCCTCGCCTAGGGGTCTGGAGGAACCCAGGGCTTCGTACAGGAGGAAACAGAAAGGGAAGGTGATGGAGAGGCAGCAGCTTTGTGCCTCTATGGCTTCACATGCGACTTAGGCAGAGCTTTGAGGGGTGGGAAGGGTGCAGATGAGTGTCGAGGGAAGAGGAGTGTATTTTAGGAGGGAAAACACCCCAAGAAAAGACTCTAAAGCAGGACTTAGCGTGCGAGCGAGTGTGTGGGCATGTACGCATTTGTGCAAGGGGAGGACCCACGAGGGGCACTCACATTTGTACTGGAAAGTAAAAAGAGACAGGTCTGGACAGGTATTTTTAATCTCTCACCGAGTTTGGACTGAAGTTCTGCATGAAGTGTATCTTTCAGACCACAGCCTCATGTTAAGGCAAGATGGAACCTTCAAGAACCTCCTCACAGATCCCTCATAATGTGGGACCAGTGATTTTGTGTGACTTGTGATTGAGGAAATGTGAAAACAAGTTCTACAATAAAATTTAACGTCTACTGTAATTAAAAAACAAAAAAATTTTAATTAAAAAAAAACTTTATGATTCAGAGAGGAGGAAAGGGTAATGCTGTTTATAATTAGGGCATTTCTAAGAAGTGCAAGGCTCCCCTCCATCCACCCTTCCTGTCTGTCTGTCTGCCTTCTCTTTCTCCTTACCCTTCCATTACTACGCACTAAATGCCAACTGTGTCTCAAGCACATAGTGAGTGAACACAACTATTAAGATGGAGAACACACAATACAGTGTAGAGATGATGTGCTGTAGAATTGGGCACCTGAAACCTGTATAATTTTGTTAACTAGTGTCACCCCAATAAATTCAATTAAAAGGAGGGCGGAGTAAATGTACACAACTGACATGAGCCTTGCTTTCATGGAGCCTGCATTCAGTGAGAGGTGGAAGGGTGGGAACTGTGGAGGGGGAGGGGAAGGTTGCCTCAATCTGTTCTGGATATCATTTCTATTTCCTGAAGATATTTCTAACTTTCCATAAAAATAGCTAAGCATACCAAGAATTAAAATGATGCAAGTAGTTTGTAGATTAGTGAACATAGTAACAAAACATGGGAGAAAGGTTCAGCCTGTGCAGTCATTAAAGAAATGTAATTTAAAACAAGGATGAGGCACTATTGCATACTTACTGGATTAATTTTTTAAAAATCTATAAAATAATAAATATAATGACATAAAATTATGAATTCGTTTAACCACTTTGGAGAGCCCTCTGGCCATATGTAATAAAGAGCTACAGGACTTGTCATACCCTATGACTCAGTGCCTCAATGAATAAATGAAGAAAAGGGGGTATACACATACTGAATGTTAGTCATCCTGGAGAAAGAAGGAAACCCTGCCATACGGGACAACATGGGTAAACCTGGAGGGCATTATGCTGAGTGAAATACACCAGCCATGAAAGGACAAATACTGCAGGAATCCACTTATGTGCAGTTTCTAAAATAGTCAAACTCATAGAAACAAGAGAGTAAGACGGTGGTGGACAGGTGCTAGGGGAGGGAAACTGGAGAGTTGCTGTGCCATGGGTATAATGTTTCAGCTATGCTAGAAGAATGAGTTCCAGAGATCAGCTGCTCAACATGGTGACAATATAGTCCTGTGCACTTGAAAATGTAAAAGGGTAGATTTCATGTTAAATGTTCTTATCACAATAAAACACAAAAAGATTTCCTTAAAAAAAAGAACTACAAATATGTAATGACAAATATACTATCAAAGAAAACTAGTGTTATACAGTACATATCTTCACATACAAATATACTACAAATCGATATTTCAAATTCTTAAGTAGATATGGAACTATCATCTGATCTATTCTAAATAACCCTCTGGAAAAACAAAACAAAATACAAATTTAGCTTCATGGGATCAAGATGCAAACTCTGTTAATGGCTGTGGGACCTTGGAAGCCACTTACTCTTCTTGCCTCTTCATCTGTAACAGGGGAGGATTACACTAGTTTTCCTACCAAATTTGGGTATCTATGATTCAAGACTTAAAAAACACTTTTGTGATACTATTTGCATGTGCTGTGGGACAGCTTTCTGGTTCTGGCAGAGAAACCTTGTCAGCTGTTCTAGGTTGGAGTCACCCTTACAGGAGAGAAGTTCCCTGGTTTCCCCTTGTGACAGGTATGCTCCATTCAATACAAGGGATCTGTCTGAGCTCAGCTGCTAATGGGTTATTTCAGCACAGCAGGTGAATGGCAAGAAAAGGGATAATATGTTTATACCAATCTGAGAGAAAGACAGTAATGTTGTTTACTATGAGTCTCTGTATCCTGAGGAATTTAAGATGCCAAAGCAGCTCATTAACAAACAGCAAACATCATTTTTAGCAGCTGCTATAACAAAATACCAAAGACTGGGTTGCCTAAACTACAGACTTATTTCTCACATTTCTGGATGTTAGAAAGTCCAAGATCAAGGTCAGCAGATTCCGTTCTTGGCAAAGGCCTCTTCTTGGCTTGCAGACAGCCACCTTCTCACTGTGTCTCACATAGTCTCTCCTTGGTAGATGCACACAGAGAGAATCTCACTTCCTCTTCTAATAAGGGCACAAATCTCATCATGAGGGTCCCAACCTCATGACCTAACCTAAACCTAATTATCTCCCAAAGACCCACCTTCACTGGGGTTTAGAACTTTAACATATGAATTTTGGAGGAACACAAACATTCAACCCAAAGGAGTGTTTTGGAGGAACACAAACATTCAACCCAATGGCACTAAAAGTCAACAGTCACGAGAGCAACGGAATACTCATTTCAGGGAATGTGTACTATACAAAAACCTCTCTGTTTCTGGCTTTTCCTTCTCTCTGGAGGAGTATAACATTGGAGGATCAATATAATTATCACAGAAAAACAACATCGAACTTTCATTTTCCAAGCTAGTCACCACAACAAACACACATTCTTTGCTGGGGCTTTGAACAGCTCTCTTCATTTCCTCTGTTACTGGCTCTCGGTGGGTTTGGGTATGACACACCTTCTCTCTCACTCACAGCCATAAAGGTGAAGGGCACAAAGAGAGAGTAAGACTCACAAAGTCATGACTCATTTTTGTACCTTTTGGTTTTTGATCAAATGCCAACAAATGGCAAAAGATAAATAAATGAGTCTTCAACAATGGGGTATATGGAAACCAGTAACATTATGGGTGATTATTCAAGTTTCGTTATTAATTTTCTTCTTCCTAAAATTGTAAATAAATGTAGTACAATAGGCAAAGAAGATAATCCAGTCTTTTCTGGGATTAGAGAGAAGCTGTACCTTTCAGCTACGTGTGTGACTTACACACATGCAAGTAGGAGGTGAAGTAGTAACTGTTCACCACAAATCCTTAAGGTTTCAGATCACCATGGCAAATGTGAAATATGTAACAAACTAGAAGATAAGTTTCTCTTTCAAAACACATTCATTTTCTTTCCTTAAAAGCAGCACAAAGGGGACAATCCTTTCGAAAATGACCCAGATCAACATCCTACACAAGGTGACTAGGATACAGAGTTGGAAGAGGCCTGAGAGAATACAGCCTCCTCATTTTCTAACAGCAGCAAACTATAGGTCAAAGATAAATGACTTGCTCAGATCAGGAGAGCCAAGGACGAGTCATGCCCAAATAAGTTGGGTTCTATGGAGCTTTGTCACAAAGTCTATTCCAGCATCCATGGTCCCTCTGAAAGCTATGGTCTCAGCATTTACCTTTATTCCTCTGGATCATGACATTTTTTCTTTGAGAAAAGATTGAAGAAGAAACAGTGGTCATCCTTAATAAAACAGTATCTAGACTGTAGCAGGCACTTAAAAATATCTGTGGGATTAATATATCAAAAAGCATGTCACATTGGACAAAAAAATTCTGACCTAAGAATGACAGTCAAAAAATAAAAGTCATAAGGAGGATAGCAAGAAGGATTTCTCTAAGAGCACCTTGATGTAATTCTTATCTCCTCAACAATATCTTAAACTCTGTATGATCTGGGACTCTGTAATTTATTTATTTTGCCTCCCTTACACTATAGTGCAAGAAATGTTGTTACAAAGGCAATTTTTTGACCCTGAAATCAGAACATACAATATTGAAATAATTTTTGTAGTGCTTCTTGGGGTGGTGGATTGTCCAGCAGATGGAATTTTTGTTGTTTTTTAAACAGCTTTATTGAGATATAATCCACATACCATATATTCATTCATTTAAAGTGTAAAATTCAGTTGCTCACCATATTGAGCAACCATTACCCCATTAAGTTTCAGGTCATGTTCATCACCCAACAAAGAAGTTCTACATCTCTTAGCCTTCACATTTACCTCCACCCCAACCCCCAGCTCCTGGCAAACACTAATCAACTTTCTGTCTCTTGTGTCTGGTTTCTTGTACTTAGCATAATGTCTTCAAGGTTCATTCATGTTGTAGTGTATATCAGTACTTCATTCCTTTTATTGGCTAAATAATATTGCACTGTATTGATACAGCACTTTTTGGTTATCCACTCATCAGTTGGTGGACATTTGATCTATTTATAAATTCTAACTATTATAAATCATGCTAATATGAATATTCATAAACACATTTTTCAAAGACATGTTTTTATTTCTCTTGGGTATATATCTAGGAGTAGAATTGCTGGATGATTTTGCTGAATTGCAGATGAGATTTAAGTATGAAAAAATTTTGGCTAGCAGAGCATCTGTTATGGTTTATTTGGGAAATGGGGCATACTAATAAAAATAAGATCTGTCTCATATAAATTGCTGCAAAGTCTAGGGAGAAATTTACCAATCTTTATTGACCTGGCTTTAAGTCCAGGGCCAATCTTTGTCATTTCCCTAATGTTGACCACCCCACAGTACACCTCTCCCTCTATTCAATAGGTCCATGGAATAATTTTGAAAATGAATACTTAATATTGGGAACACCATAGAGGGAAATACAGACATATGATACTTTACTTCACATTCTCTCAGATAGGTTTTTAAAGAGACTTGAGCCATGATAATATCAACAAAGCTTTACATTCTAAAGTTGCAAATAAAGTTGTTAATCATTATAGCAAGCAGATTGCTTTGGATAAAATTTATAAAACAGATATAAAATTTATAAAACAGATATAATTTAGAGTATACACTGTATACTCTATTGCAAGCCTCTCCAGACTCCATGTGAACTCTAATTTAGGTGCACTTTATAAAATGTACAATGTGACATTACTATTTTTAAGTTAGAGTATCTCCTTGTTTTCAAAAATCTTCTAGTCATATGTTTGACTTAATTGGCATGTAGTTCTAGATCAGCAGGACAACCTGCATCTGATGTGCAGCCTTATTTATTTGACAAACTGTGGTCCTCTTCATATGCTTTATGACATAATTTCCAGTAACTCATTGTGGTGAAAACTGGGGACTTTCTGCACCAGTGTGTTCGACTGTACCCTCCCTGACCACACCATCAGCAATACTGGAGATGACTCTCTAATGTTATTATCAAGGTAGCACCAGTAAGAATGTGGTGTGGTGACCCTGGGCATGGTGGGCAGCCTCTCAACAGTCTACTTCACCAAAAAGTACCCACTAGTGATAATACTGTGCTCTTCATATCTCTCTTTTCAGAGAAAAACTGAAGGTCTTTGCCAACTGCCATTTACCAGGCTGATTTAATCCCCCTGGCTGTTGATCTTCAAAATGTGATCATGCAAATGAAAAGTCAGGCACTTACTTTCCTTTGTATTCAAGCTCTGAATGGCAAACTGAGACCCAGCTGGTTCCTAAACTCTTAGTTCAACTATGATATAGCTTCCACACTGATTATACCCAGGCGCCTTCTCAATTATAAACATGCAAATTGTGATCAGTCGGTCTGTTTTATCTATCAAGGTCAAGGTTTTTCTATTCAATTCAGAGGTCTTGCAATAAAGGGAAAGCTGATGATTTTGGAAAGCCTGCATTCAAGCCCTGACTGGCTCTTCTTTTGGGAATATGAGCACTTTATAAAAATCACAATCTACCAGACCCTCAATTTACCCTTTTGTAAACTGGAGGTGATTATAGTATGACAGAAAGAGTATATGTGTGCACCAAATCCTATCTTATTTTCCTCTTCCTAATCAACAGAAGACTGCATTTCTCAGCCTTGCAAGCAGTGATCTTGGGGCAGTTAAACTAGGCTGTTGGCAGGGAAATTTGACCTTTGAAAGCATCCCTTGGGAACCCGGGTGGAGGAGTGGGCTGGTCTCCATTGCATGACCAATCTAAGGAAGCAGCCGTGTCTGCAGATACCATTGTCTCCTTTTGTCCTCTCCGTGGCTGCAATTCAAAAGTATGTATTTCTGGAGTCCCTACTGACATTAACTGTTGTTTTTTAATTAAATGGAAAAGATATTTAATAAAAATTTAAAAAAAAAAGTGGACTGGAGCTGTGTGGGGACAGTCTGCATTGTGGGCTCTGGAGAGTGAGATCAGGGGATGACCATCTGGATTCCTGAGCGGAGTCATTCCCCCAGACTGTGGGGGACATCTTTCTCAGAAAGCGAATTTTCCGCTTTTGCCTGAGGGGGAAAGCAATTGCCCCACCCTGCTGGAAAGCCTCTTGCCCTGCCCAGAGGAGTAGCCTGAGGCTTCTTAAGAGACTGATAATAACCAACCACCCCACCCTGTGGAGCTTCTACAGCTTGAAGCTCATTAAGAGAATAAGATTAATCAGTCTGCAGGCAGAGGCAGACCTCAGAGTGCTTTGAGTCTTTGCCGGATCTGCTTCGGGACCTGGGCCTTAGAAAAGCAGACTTTGGTGTGCATCTTGGTCGTGTCCAAATGCACTTAGCCCCAGCAGTATAGACCTCAAGCCAGGGGTTGTTGATAGCCCCAAAGAGGGTACTCAGGGCCAGGCACAAACTGCATCTGACATTGGCCTGTACCAGGGACCCTCCAAAAAAGACTGAGAGTCCTATCAGATCTACCTCACACTTAAAAGCAAACCCAAAAAAGCAGCCAAAATGGGGAGACCAAAAAACAAGCCCCAAATGAAAGAACAAGAGAAGTCTCCAGAAAAAGAGCTAAATGAAATGTAGATAAGCAATCTCTCAGATATAGAGTTCAGAACACTGATTGTAAGGATGCTCAATAGCATGAAAAAAGTTTTGGAAACTATGAAAAATGACCAGTCAGAAATGAATGACACAGCAGAAATAAAGAATACATTGAAATGAATAAACAGCAGATTAGAGGAAGCTGAGGATCGGATCAGTGAATTAGAAGACAGGGTAGAAAAAAAATCACTCAATCAGAGACCCAAAAACAATTAAAAAACAGGAGGACAATCTAAAGGAGCTGTGTGACAGCATGAAACGTAACAATATTTGTATTATAGGAGTGCCAGAGGAGGTTGAAAATAAGCAGAGGTTAGAGAACCTGTTTGATGAAATAATGACAGAAAACTTCACTAAAGTGGTCAAGGAAAAAGTCACACAAGTTCAGGAGGCACAGAGAGTTCCAAGCAAGAAGAATCTGAAGAGGCCCATGCCCAGACACATCATAATTAAAATGCCAAGAATTCAAGACAAAGAGAATCGTAAAGGCAGCTAGAGAAAAGCAATCTGTTACCTACAAAGGAGCCCCCATAAGGCTGTAATCTGACATCTCATCAGAAACTCTACAGGCCAGAAGGGAATGGCATGAAGTATTCAAGGTAATGCAAAACAAGGATCTGAAACCAAGACTACTCTATCCAGCAAGACTATCATTCAAGATAGATGGTGAAATAAAGAGCTTCCCAGACAAAAAAAAAGGCTAAAAGACTATCACTACAAAACCAGCATTACAGGAAATGTTAAAGGGACTGCTATAATCAAAAGTAGAAATAAAGAGAATGAGAAACACAGACATAAAGAAACAAAATGGCAGTAGATAAGTATCTTTCCATAATAACCTTAAGTATAAATGAATTAAATGCCCCAATAAAAAGATATAGGGTGGATGAATGGATAAGAAAACATGACCCAACTATATGCTGTCTACAAAAGACCCACCTCAGAACAAAAGACTCACACAGGATGAGAGTGAAGGGGTGGAAAAAATTTTTCCATGCAAATGGAAATGAAAATAAAGCAGGAGTGGCAATACTCATATTGTACAAAATAGATTTCAAAATGAAGACCATAACGAGAGACAAGACAGGTCATTACATAATACTATAAAGATCAGTCCAACAAGATATAACCCTGATAAACACAGATGCACCCAATATAGGAGCACCTAAATTTATAGAAAAACTTTTAGAAGACTTTAAGGGAGAGATTGGCAGCAATACAGTCATACTAGGGGAATTTAACAGCCCACTGACTTCACTGGATAGGTCTTCCAGACAAAAAATCAACAAGGAAACAGTGACCCTAAATGACACACTAGATCAGATGGATTCAATTGACATTTACAGAACATTCTACCCCAAAGCTGCAAAAATACATTCTTCTCAAGTGCACATGGGACGTTCTCAAAGATAGACCACATGTTAGGACACAAAACAAGTCTCTACAAGTTCAAGAAGACTGAAATCATTATCAAGCATCTTCTCGGACTACAGTGGCATGAAATTAGAAATCAACTACAATAAAAACACTAAAAAACATTTAAACACATGGAGACTGAAAAGTATGTTTTTAAACAATGAATGGGTTACCAAAGAGAGCAAGAAAGAAATAAAAAACTTCCTGGAAGCAAATGAAAATGAACACACAACAACTCTAAATCTATGGGACACAATGAAAGCAGTACTGCAAGGGAAGTTCATAGCACTACAAGCCTACCTCAAAAAACAAGAAAAACTTCAAACAGACTCTCTAACCCTACAACTTAAAAACTTAGAAAGAGAAGAAAAAGCCCAGAGTAAGTAGAAGGAAAGAAATAATAAAGATCAGGGCAGAAATAAATGACATAGAGACTAAAAAACCAATACAAAAGATCAATGAAACCAAGAACTGGTTCTTTGAAAAGATAAACAAGATTGATGAACCTTTAGCCAGACTCATCAAGAAACAAAGAGAGAGGATCCAAATAAACAAAATCAGAAATGAAAGAGGTGAAATAACAACTGACTCAACAGAAATACAAAGAATTGTAAGAAAATACTATGAACAACTATATGCCACCAAACTGGACAACCTGGATGAAATGGATAAATTCCTAGAAAAATACAACCTTCCAAACTCAATCAGGAAGAGTCAGAAAGCCTAAATAGGCCGATAACTGCTGATGAAGTTGAAGCAGTAATCAAAGGGGTCCCGGCACACAAAAGCCCTGGCCCAGATGGCTTCACAAGGGAGTTTTACCAAACATTCAAAGAAGAATTAACACCTATCTTCCTCAAACTATTTAAAAAAATCCAAGAGGAAGGAACACTTCCAAACTCTTTTTACGAGGCCAGCATTAGCCTAATTCCAAAACCAGATAAAAACACTACAAAGATAAAGAATTACAGGCCAATATCCCTGATGAACATAGATGCTAAAATCCTCAACAAAATATTAGCAAATCGGATCCAGCAATATATTAAAAAGATCATACACCATGACCAAGTGGGATTTATTCCAGGGATGCAAGGCTGGTACAATATTCGCAAATCAGTAAATGCGATACATCACATAAACAAACTGAAATACAAAAATCACATGATCATATCAATAGATGCAGAAAAAGCATTCGATAAAATCCAACACCCATTTTTGATAAAAACTCTCAGCAAAGTGGGAATAGAGGGGTCATACCTCAACATAATAAAGGCCATATATGACAAACCTACAGTCAACATCATACTCAATGAGCAAAAACTAAAATCATTTTCCCTAAGAACAGGAACAAGATAGGGGTGTCCACTTTCACCACTCTTATTCAACATAGTACTGGAAGTCCTAGCCACAGCGATCAGATAAGAAAACATAAAAGGCATCCAAATTGGAGAGGAGGAAACAAAACTGTCATTATTTGCAGGTGACATGGTATTGTACATAGAGAATCCTAAAGACTCCACCAAAAAACTACTAGATTTAAAACATGAATTCAGCAAGGTAGCAGGATACAAAATTAACACCCAGAAATCCATAGTATTTTTATACACCAATAATGAACTCTCAGAAAGAGAATTTAAAAAAACAGTTCCATTTACCATTACAACTAAAAAATAAGATACCTAGGAATAAATTAACCAAAAAAATGTAAAAGACCTTTACTCGGAAAACTACAGGACACAAAAAAGAAATAGAGGAAGATATAAACAAATGGAAAAATATATCATGTTCATGGATTGGAAAAATTAACATCATTAAAATGTCCATACTACCCAAAGCAATCTATAAATTCAGTGCAATCCCTATTAAAATACCAAGAGCGTATTTCACAGATCTAGAACAAGCACTTCGAAAATTTATATGGAACCAAAAACCACCCAGAATAGCCACAGCAATCTTGAGATAGAACAAAGCTAGAGGGATCACAATACCAGATATCAAGTTATACTAAAAAGCCTCTGTAATCAAAACAGCCTGGTACTGGCACAAGAACAGACATATAGATCAGTGGAACAGAACAAAGAACCCAGAAATTGACCCATGCCATTATGGTCAATTATTATCTGAAAAAGGAGGTAAGAACATACAATGGAGTAAAGACAGTCTCTTCAATAAATGGTGTTGGGAAAACTGGACGAGTATATACAAAAAAACAAACTAGACCACCAACTTACACCATACACAAAAGTAAATTCAAAATGGATAAAAGACTTAAATGTAAGACATGAAACCATAAAAATCCTAGAGGAAAACATAGGCAGCAAAATCTCAGACATCTCTCATAGCAATATGTTTGCTGATACATCTCCTAGCGCAAGAGAAACTAAGGAGAAAATAAACAGATGGGACTGCATCAAAATAAAAAGCTTCTGCACAGCAAAAGAAACCATCAACAAAACAAAAAGGGAGCCCACTGTATGGGAGAACATATTTGCCAACGACACATCGGATAAAGGGATAATATCCAAAATATATAAGGAACTCATACAACTTAACCAAAGGAATACAAACAATCCAATTAAAAAATGGGCAAAGGACCTAAATAGACACTTCTCCAAAGAGGACATACAAATGGCTAAGAGACATATGAAAAAATGTTCATCGTAGCTAATCATCAGAGAGATGCAAATTAAAACCACAATGAGGTATCACTTCACACCTGTCAGAATGGCTACCATCAACAAATCAAGGAAGGAAAAGTGCTGGCGGGGGTGTGGAAAAAAGGGCACCCTAGTACACTGCTGGTGGAAATGCAGACTGGTGCAGCCACTATGGAAAGCAGTATGGAGTTTCCTAAAAAGATTAAAAATTGATCTGCTATTTGACCCAGTGATTCCACTCCTAGGAATATATCCTAAGGAACCTGAAACAACAATCACAAAGAACTTATGCACCCCTATGTTCATAGCAGCACAATTTACAATAGCTAAGATCTGGAAACAGCCCAAGTGCCCATCAATAGATGAGTGGATAAAAAACCTGTGGCACATTTATACTATGGAATACTATGCAGCTATAAAGACAAAGGATCTTTTATCGTTCAGCACAGCATGGAGGGAACTAGAAAGTATTATGCTGAGTGAAATAAGCCAGTCAGAGAAAGACAAATATCATATGATCTCACTTATATGTGGAAAATAATAAACAAAATAAACTGATGAACAAAATGGATCCAGAGACATAGAAGCATGGAACAGACTGAGGGATCTCAGAGGGAAGGTGGGGAGGGGGAGTGGGTGGGGAGAGATTAATCAGGGAACTTGTATGTTTATAAGCATAACCCACTGACACAGACATTGGTATGGAGAAAGCCTGGGGGTGGGATGGATGTGGGGTGGAGGAGATTAATTCAATGGGGATAAAAAGAAGACATCTGTAATATTTAAAAATTAATTAATTAAATTAAATATGTAAATAATAGAAAAAAATAAAAGCATCCCTTGGGAACCTCTGGCTGTCTCTTCTTCTGCTATGGTAAACTCAGAGGCCATGTGTTGAGATGTGTTCTGTGTTTTCTTAGATCCCATATTTCTCTATATGCCATCCATTAATCAAACTAATCCGGAACCATCCTAAATCCAGAACCAAATTAATGGCCAAAGTTGTTTACATCTCCCCTGCATTCCAGCTTTCACAAATGCAGAAAAATCACATTAAAAACCCTCCAACCAATCCCAAGTCCATACCTCCAACCACCTTCTTTTTCTAACTTTCACACACCAAGCCAATATTTCCCCTGCCTCAAATCACCCAGGGCCAGGTAACACCCTGTAGTCCAGAGCCCAACAACACTATTCAAACTAGTCAGTCCTAACTACCCTGCCTTGCCTTCCTCACGAGCAACACAATAGGGACTCTGGGCCAATGCTTCCCCTTGCTCCTGCTTCTGCCTCCCAACCAACTCTGGTGCTTCCCCATGTCTCCCTGGACAGTCTGCTGTGCCTCTTTTTTCCAGGGGAACTGCAAATAAAAATAAACTTTTAATGACATTGACCTTACTATGTCATTACTCAGTCACTTTTGTAAATTAAAACCCATGCACAAGTCAAGATGATAGCCTCATAAAATGAAGAATCCTTCCTGATCAGACCTGTACTCTGCATGACTGGTTGATAAATGTTTGTTTTGCTAAACCCCTGAAATATTAGGCGTAATTTGTTACTACAGCTTCATTGATCCTGTCCTTACCAGTACAAAAGTCTCACTTTCCAGGTTTATTTTAATGATTAAGAAAAATAAATTTATGTAAATTATGTAAGAGTTCATGGTACAAAGTCAAATGCTTGGAACTAAAAAAATAGTTATGATGATGATGATTCAACAATGTCTAAAAATAGTGTATGTAGAATAAAGCAAGTAGACCTGTTTATTACTCCCTCACGTGAAAATATTCAAACAGGTTTTTACCAGATATGAAGCATGTGTTTGAAACAATGACTTGAAAAAAAGATTGTGCTGTATAAAAAAATACACTTTGGCAGTTTGTTCAAAGAGATAGGGAGTTACCCTTCAGAAACTGGAAGCACGAACAAAAAGACTTGCTCATTAGGAGTGGCTAGATCTCACAAACAGAAAGCAATGAATTCAGATGAGAGCCCAAATCAAAATAGAGGAACAGATGGTGTAAGTGATAGGCATTACTTTGCTATGCATTTTCTTCTTACGTGGGCAATCTATGTAGCCAGGAGGATTTATTTATGAAGAGGTAGTTAATGACACACAGTAGGCCACTTTGTTTGTATAACTCTTCACAGTTTACAAGCATTCTCACAAACATTCTAATAACAGCCACATGAAGTGGTCAGGGAAGTCATGCACTGTTGGTACACAGAAGACAAGCGAGTCCCCTGTGTATAACAGCATCTGACTTCCCTGCCCACTTCATAGGCTACTTCCAGAACTTGGAGGTTATATTTTTCTCTAACATCAAAACCAGAAAAAAAATGTAGAGGCAATGGATGGCATTTCGACTCATACACATAACAATGAAGATGACCAGATGTCTACCACATCCAATGGGGACTCCACAACAACGAGGCTGGCAGAGAATTTTGAAGAAGTATAATTATAAATGAGCAGAACTAAATGCCACAAGTTAACCAATAAAAAATAATCAATGTGCAAGAGCATCATATAAGAAATAAGTTACAATGAGGAGAAATGCAATGGAAGATATTTAGGATATAGATCCAAGATAGGAGCAGACAGAATGGAAGCTACACTGACACTCTCCTAGGACCAAACCAAAATCACAACTAAAATATAGAAAAACCACCCTGAATAATCAACTGCAACTGAAGACTAGCTGGGGAGCACCCTCATGACCAAGGAGGAAAGTGGAGAGACCGCATAGAGACTGGTAGGAAATGTGGAGGCACAAGAGAGCTGGCTGGGCTCCCACAGGCAGCAGCTTAAGGTCCAGAGGGATATCTCAGCTGTGGGGGTTCCCACTGAGAACTCTGGGGCCTAAACTCCAGGTTGGGCTCCCAAACCCAGAGCACCAGAACTGAGGAAGGTGCCAACATAACATCTGGCTGTAAAAAGCAGCAGGGTTTCTGTCTGCCAGGAAGAGATGGCTGGAAATACAGGCACCTCTTAAAGGGCCAACACATAAAGTTTTATGTGCAGCCACACACCTTGGGCTCCAGTGGAGGCAGAGTGGACTAGAGCAATGTGAGGAGAATCCAGAGAGGCTGGCTGGGGGAATAGATCTCAGAGGGCACCCATCTGGACCCCAGTGCTGAGTCACTCCCCCATACAGCAGAGGACATCTTTCTCAGGCAGACAATTACCTTCCAAGCAGCTTTTGCCTGAGGGGGAAGCAACTGCCCCACCATGCTGGAAAACCTCTAGCCCCACCTCATGGAGTTTCTACAGCCTGAGGCTCCTTAAGAGACTGAATAACAGCCTCTGGGTGCTTTGAGTCTTTGACTGATTTTCTTCTGGACCCAAGGCTTGGAAAAGCAGACCTTGGTGCACATCTTGGTCCTGTCTAAATATACCTAGCCGCAGCAGAGGAAATCAGAAGCTGTGGAGTATGGAAAACTTCAAACTGGGTACTCAAGGCCAGTTACAAACAGCATCTGACAGTGGCCTGCACCAGAGCCCATCCAAAAAAATGGGAGTCCTAGCAGATATACCTAATATATAGAAACAAATCCAAAAAGAGCCAAAATGGGAAGACAAAAAAAGAACCCCAAACGAAAGAACAAAAGAATTCTCTAGAAGAAGAGCTAAATGAAATGAAGATAAGCAATCTATCAGATACAGAGTTCAGAATACTGATCATAAAGATGCTCAACAGTATGAAAAAGATATAGAAACTATGAAGGAAATTAAGAATGACATAGTAGAAATTTAAAAACCATTGGAAGGAATGAAGAGCAGAATAGGGGAAGCTGAGGATCAGATTAGCAAATTAGAAGACAGGGTAAAAAAAAAAAAATCACTCAATCAGACAACCAAAAAGAAAAAACAATTAAAAAACAGGATGACAGTTTAAGGGAGCTGTAGGACAACATAAAATGTAACAATATTCGCATCATAGGACTGCCAGAGAGGTAGAAAGTAAGCAAGGGTTACTCTCATTAAGATTTTATTCACTCACCCACTCAAATTGCGCATAGCACCTCTTCAGTATACCCAGTAAATACGAAGCATTGTGAAGTTTCATCATCTCAAAGATTGCAAACCAAAGTCACCTGCTGCCCACAAACCATCCTTCCATTCCAATTTCCCTTTTTGGTTAATTATATCCCCAACTTCTGCTGTTTCACTAAAAACACCATGAGTCTTCCTTCTCGTTATCACCACATGCCATCAATCTCTTACTTTTTTCTCTAATAGCTCAAAAATTCATTCTTTCCTTTTTCCCCCACAGCTGCCATTCTGGTCAAGTCCTCCTAGTCTGGCACCTGTTGAACTGCCATAACCTCCTACTGGCCTCATCCTGTTTCTCACTTCAATTCATTTTGTATCTTGTGCTAGGTTACTCTGCCTACAGCATGGCTCTGAAAATGTTACTCCTCCATTTAGGAATATCAAGTGCTTCCTTGTGCCCATGGAGATGAGCCCCCAATTCACCAGCCTCTCATTGAAAGTTTCTCATAAGCTGATTCTACCTATCCTAACTTATTCCCCTCTACTCCACATCAGAAACATAAAGTTTGCTTAATGTTGTTCCTGCTCTGTCCTCCACACAAGCCTTCTCACCATTGCTTATTTAGTTCTGTCTGATTCTACTGCTCTCAGTTAGTCCAAACCCCATACACCCACATCTTCACGGCACAGCTCAAGTCTTCTCTCCTCCAGGAAGCTGGCCTCGACTAAAACCATAGTTTAGTTTTCTTAGAACTGGAGCAGACTTCCCAGAGCACCCTCAAGGGCTCTGCACCTCAAAAATCTTAAATTCTGTTCACCAAAAAGTTACTGACCACCCATTGTGCATTAAGCCCTGTGCTAGGAACTGGGGACAAGGACAATGAATACAGTGATCCCTCCTCTCAAGGAGCTCTAACCCAGGGAGGAGACAGAAACATAAGTATATCATTTCCTTAAAATGTGGGAAATTCTAAGTTAGAGGTAAGCACAGTGCTATGAGGGTGAGAAAAGGGGGGATTTAATCTAACTAGGTGTTCAGGGAAAACTTTCCAGAAGAGATGTCATGTGAAGAGAATGTTAAAAAAATAAGTAAGAGCTATTAAAGCAAAGAAAGGTGGGAAGAGAGTGAGGAACTTGAAGCAGTATCATTAGACTGTACTGCTGTGAGCAAGGACTGGTGACAGATAAGACAGGGAGCAACCAGAGAAAATAAGCCAGGCATGTGGGGTTTTGTAAACTCTATGAAGAACCCTGCACTCTGATCTGTAAATGATGAGGAACCACTAGCAATGTTTAAGCAAAAAGGTCAAATAATTGGTTTTCGTAGAGAATTCTCTCTACACTGTATATAGAGACCAGATTTAAGGGAAACAAGACAGGAGAAAGGAGACTACCTATTGTGATGCCCCAGGAAAGAAATAATAAGAACCTGCAAGAGGATATAGACATTAAGGATGGGGCTGAAGACATAGATTTGAAAAACTATTGAAGAGCTAAAACCATTGGATCTTTCTGATTGCCTAGACATGAAAGATTTGGGAAAATAAGTCTCGCATGACCCCTAAAGTCTCTGTTTTGGGCAACTGCATAGTGGTATCAGTAATCAAGCTAGAAATAAAAGAGCCATAGTACATTGGGCGGGGGGTGGGGTGGGGGAGTGGTGGATTGGTGGCGAGGATTGGAGGTGGTGAGCAGAGAATGACAATGAAGACAATTCCTGGATATGTTGAGTTTGTGATGCCTAAGCGGAATATATGAAACTAAAGATCACATATGAGGTCAAAGCTAAAAATAAGAATTTGGCATTGATTATCACTCCACTGATAGATAAAACAATGACAGTGATGAGAGTCCCCAAGCCAAGTATGTACAGACAGAAATAAAGACTTGGGGCCAGGATAGACTACTGGGGTACACCTGTGATTAATGGATACACAGAAAGGGAAGCATCCATAAAGACCAAAAAGGAATGGCAAGAGGTCTGCCAGGACAGACAGGAGTTGAGGAAGCAAAGGCCAGAGGGTTTTAAGATGGGGTGTTAGACAAAGACAGAGAAAGCATCCTTCGACTTGGCACTAGGAAGTTCACTGGTGACCTTTGGAAGACGGCGTGGGCTCCAAACTGTGATGAGTTGAAGAGTGGATGAATTACAGTCATGAGGTGTAACTTCACATGGAAAGAATGAAATGGAGAGTCAGGGCACAATTAGAAGATGTGCAGGGTCAAGAGACAGCTAACTAAGGCTAAAGAAAGAGGGATAATAGAGCCAGCCAATAAACTGGTGGTCATTATCCAATTCATTGCTTCAGAGAGAACAAGAGAAAACAGTCTACAAATAGGCAGTTCAATACCCATACCTCTTTCAATCACAAACCAAAAGAGACTAAAATTGCATGCATTGGCAGAATTTTAACCATATTTTTATATGCAGGGAAATTATGAAGTTTCTGCTCTCACCAGGAACCCGAATCACATCAGACTGGTCAGGCATCTTATGGAATAGCTCAACTTTGGATGTAGACATTTGTGCTTCCAGGGAAGCCCAGCACCCACCATTTCTGGGAGGAGGCACTGCACCCCCATGTGGCCAGCCTTGGGAACAGCATCTCTCAGCTTCCTCGCACAGATAGATTCTGGGTTGAATCACAGAAAAGGAAAATACTGCAGCTGGAAGAGACTTTAGCATCCCTCTCCTTGCGGAACAGATAAGGAGAGCAGAGGGGACTTGCTAAATTTTTTAAATTGTCTTTTTATTTTAACTTGTGTATGGATATCTTGTGTACAGAGGAGGGACTGTATACATAAAAGGCAGCCAACAAAAAATAACCATCTATACAATCTTTACATTTTCATTCAAACTCAAGGGTAGCATTCCTATAAGACTCTTTGTTTTAAGTGCAACACATTGGTGAAATGCAGCAATATGTACAGATCTTTGTTCCTAAACTAATTTTTAGAAATATCCATATTGCCACAAGGTTAACGTACTATTTAGTATAAATAGAGCTAGTTGATATATTTTTAAATGTATGTGAGCTTAAATGGAATGGCAAAATAAGAAACATGTCTACTTAGTGTATAATCTAAGGTGGTTAGTAGAATGTGTTCATCATCTTAAGATATAAAAATCTGTTCTATATCTTTTAGTTCTTTTGCTGTTCTTTTATAATTTTTTTTTTCAGATAATTAAAGAAACAGTTGTCATATAGAAAACTTGGAGATTTCGGGGGGGGAGCATTTAAAAAAATCACTCAAGGTCCCATAACCCAACAATAATCTTTAATACTTTAGCACTTTCAATTCCTTCTAAATGCTTTAAGTTAAAGATATCGAGCTACTCATTGTATTTGTCCCACAGATTTAGCTGAGAGGTTTTTTTGAAAAAGATTTATTATTTTACAGAAATTTTTTCACTTTATATTTTAAGCACATTTAACCAAAATAGTCACCAACTCTGGGACTTTCAAAAATGTCAAACAGTTAAAGCAGAGCAAACTTGACATGGTTTAGGCAACTTTTGTCCAAGGTGGTGTCTTCAGCCAGGTCATTCATGCACTTTTGATGTGCCCATGAATTCTAGATCATTTGGAAAGGAAGCACCCTAAATCAGCAAAGCTAGAACACTTGGATTCCTGAATGCAACATTAATATGAGTAGTATCAGTAATCAGTGGTAACAATTTAGGAAGCTCTCATAACAGAAGTGCTTTAGAAACTTCTCATGTAAATCGTTTAAATCCCTCATTTAGCCAGAACTACAGTAAAGGAAGCTTTCAAAAGACACAATTCCACAAGAAGGGGAGAATAGAACCGAGACCACAGCAACACAGTCTGGGAACTGGAAAGGGATGGACAAGTGATAACTACTTACCAGGTCCAAGAAAGCTAACTCCCACACAGACAGTAGACAAAGCTGGAAAGAAGCAACTCTCTCAACATCACAGAATCTCCAAAGGACTCAGGAGCCAGAAGCCCAAACTCTTTGGAACGTGGAGTGAAAGGGCTGTATGAAAGAAGGAAGACTGAGTGACTACTATCTCAAGAGCAGTTAGAATTCTCCAGATTCCCTCGTCTTCTCCATACTTCCCCTCCCCCACCTTGGCAAGAGTCAGAGTTTTATGAGTCCCCTGAAAAGGGGGTAAGCAAGGGATTCTGCATCTGCAGGATAGCAGGTGCAGTGAAGGCATAGGTACCTGATCCAAAACACGGGAGTGAAGAGCTGTGCAGAGTGAATGCCGAATTCAACAAACTCCTGCCCTCTTCCCCCACTGGGCTTCAAGAACTCTAGTAAAAAGACACTTGCACTCCAGCCAACTGGTCTAACTGAAGCCATGTGATACAAGAGACAGACAAGAGGACTATCTTCACGAAGACTCTCACCTCAATTGAACCATCTAATTTTTTTTATTTTTTTAAATATATCTTTTATTGATTTCAAAGAGAGGAAAGATGAGGGAGAGAGAGAGATAGAAACATCAATGATGACCGGGAATCGAACCCTGATTGCCTGGATCCTAGGTCGACGCTCAACCGCTGAGCCACGCCCGGCCGGGCTGAACCATCTCTTTAAAAGTACAGAATATGCTAGTGAGCCAGGTCCAGGTTCTTACTTGTCCTCGGCTGTTCTGACCTTGGACTGATTGAAGTTTTATGTTCTCCTCTGTACCCTCCAGTTTAGGCCAGCTGAGGACTTGTCTTACAAAGGCTCACCCAGCTTCACCCTCCCCTGAGGCCTGCAGTAGGTGTGAGATAAACAGAAAACACAAAGCAGCGACTCCATTTGACCACATTTCTAACAAATGCCCAAAGCCTGGTACACACTACAGCTCTGTCAGATGCCACCACTGGGGTCACTCCTAGGTTTCTTGCTCATGATCTTGCCCACTGACATCCCCAAGGGACCCTTATAAACTCTCAGAAACTCTCACAGCCAAACAATGATCGGGAGAGTCTATTCAACTTATCATTTCCTAGAAGTCACATCATAGTACCAATAGTGCCCTGTCAATACACAGATAGATTTCAATCATCTCTCAGATTTCCAAAGACAACATAACGTACTATTTAGAGATTCACATACCAGTGGTGAACTACACAGCTTCGTTGTCACAGGAGAGTAAAGATATAAATGGGAGCAGCATGGCGCCTGTGCTTAGATCACACCTGGTCTAGCACGTGCACTCATGGCTCTAAGTCACACCGAAGACTTAGTTAACCCCCTAGGAAACATAGGGCATAAACAACACCTCTTGGGGTGCTCCGAAAGAGAGTAACACAAAGGGCCAAGGCCATCTCCTCCACAGACCACCTAAGGGTTCCAGGTACTACTTGTGTTAACTGATAACAATTAAGAGGGGTTTTTTTTTTTAAACATCCTTTGAAAACCCCCAGGTGATAAGAGTGGTAGAGAAAAACCATCAAGAAATTGGGCTTTCAGATGAATTCAAACCCAGACTCCAAAATCTGCTAGCTATCACCTTAGTTAATTTATATAACTCATTAGAACTCATTCTCTTTATCTGTAAAATAAGGGTCATTATGGTCACACACTTTTTTTTGTTCAGTCCATACCATTCACTTCACACATGTGTTAAACAAATACTTATTGTGCACTTCTTATATGCCAATTGCTGTATGGGCATACAGGATGCATCAGTTAAAAAAGCAAAAGAAAGAGATTTATAAAAACTTCAGGCCCTTTTAGAACTTACATTCTAAAGGAGGATATAAACTAGTAATAAATGAACATAGTGAACATACAGTAAATTGGAAGGTAAGTCCTAGGCAAAAAAAAGCAGAGGATTGGAAGTTCAGAGAGGGACGGTGCAGTCTACAATTTTAAATAACAGTATTAAAATAGCTTCAATGAGGCTGGCCGGGCATGGCTCAGTGGTTGAGCATCGACCTAGGATCCAGTCAATCGGGGTTCGATTCCCGGTCAGGGCACATACCGAGGTTGCAGGCTCGATCCCCAGTTGGGGGCGTGCAGGAGGCAGCCGATCAATGACTCTCATCATTGATGTTTCTTCTCTCTCTCTCTCTCTCTCCCTTTCCTTTCCTCTCTCTGAAATCAATAAAGATATATATATTTTTAAAAATAGCTTCGATAAGAAAACAACTGAACAAAGGCTTAAAGGAAAGTCTGCAAGAGATCAAGGTCCCAAATAAGCAGAGTGGGGTCACAGGCTGTAACTTTTGGGCTATTCTCAGGAAGGTGACACTCTTAATATTAGTAACTAGTATTTATTGAACACTGCCTATATGCTAGGCATAGTGCTAAATTTTAAAATATGTCATCTCATTTAGTCCTAGCAAACAACCCTATGAGGCCAAACTGAGGCTGACAGAGATAATGTGCTCAGGGACACAGCTGTCACTCAAGTCGAGGTAGGTGTATTTGAACTTTGGGCCGGGTGCTTCTGAGGCTGTCGGTCTTCGCCCCCAGGATGCTATGCCTCTCAGATTTGTTTTCAGACACAAGGGGAAACAGAGGCACAGAGTGGCAGGTTCCAGACAATGTAGCTCCCTTCACCTGCATACCATCCTGCTGCCTTGCTGAGCAGGCCTAACCAGAATATTATATAAATTAGACGGAAAGTCTGCTAGACAACAACCCTCCATGAACAGAAGATAGACAAACATTGTAGAATCACCTTACTGGGGTTTTAAATAGATAAGAACATCTTCGAGCTAGACAGACTTTCCCAAAATGTGCTTCTCAGCACTCCAGGCCCAAAAGGTACTACAAAGAAACAGTGGGGCTCCTGTAGGCAGGGAGGCCCCGTGTCTGCAGGGTCCACCCCGTGGCTGGTACATGGGAAGACTCAGTAATGAACTGAGTTGCAAAGAAAAATGTGCAGCCTGGCTTAATACAGTGCTGCTCAGGCACAGTCAACCACAGAGCCACGTGACCTGTGTGGAGAGTGGGTCTGCGGCGCTGAGGCTTAGCTAGCACCGCACCCAGGCAGGAAATGGATGGTGTTTTCAAGACTCCTCTCAATCAAACGAGAAAATATAGTTTCAATGCAAGCTCACATTTTTGTCTGGAAAGAAAGCCCTCTCCTGAGTTAAAACGCTGGGGAGGATAGCAAGGCCTTGGTACACAAGAAAACAAAAATGAGAAATCTTACCTCGAGCCTCAGTTTCACAGAGTAACAGGCAGAAACTGAAACCAACAGACATTTCTGTGAAAGAGGTCACCTGCGGGAGCCCAGTGACCCAGCAATGTTCTCAAACAATCTAGAATAAGCAAGAGGTTTCCCAGCACGAAGCTGAAGTACAAAACAACGGACTCCTCAATGGACATGGCAGCCTAAGGAGTCCATCAACACAGAAAAGAAGGGGACAGAGGGCAAGATGCCCCCACACACACTTTCCCTGAGGCTGTGAGGCTGCCACTTGCTGCATGAGTGGCAGTGCGGACTTGGGCAGCTCCAATATATTTTAAAAAAAAAATGGGGGAAGTGGCACTGGGTGACATTCTTCATGAGAGAGATGAGTAATAGTGTCAAAAAGTGCATGGTCTGCTGCCCCTATAGATGTTAGTGTAACACCTCCCCCACTGAAACAGTGAGCCAGCAACAAATAGCAAATGTCACAGAAAACAAATCTCTTACAGTTGGGTCGTTGCTCAGCTGAGGCTTGGGAGGGAGGAGGCCTACTGAGAACACAAAGGTGGTGGAAGTCACACCACAAAGTCCCTTTGGCACTGTCACAGGCAACATAACTGAGCATCCCTGGATGCCAAGGTCATACTAAGGTGGTTTTTAAAAATTAAATTTATTGGAGTGACACTGGTGAATAAAATCATGTAGGATTCAATTGTACATTTCTATGACATATGATCTATATATTGCATTGTGTGCCCTCCACCCACAGTCAAATCTTCTGCCTTCACCATATACTTGACGCCCCTTACCCTTTACTATCCCACCGTCTTCCCGCTTATAACCACCATAATGTTGTCTGTGTCTGTGAGTTCTTGTTTGTTTGTTTTGTTCATTTGTTGCTTTCAGTTTTATATCCCACATTTGAGTGAAATCATATGGTTCTTAACTTTTTCCGTCTGACTTATTTTACGTCTCATAAGGATTTTTAAAAAAATAGATATATACTTCATCTTATTTAAATAAACATCAAAAGCAGCCATGATCAACACTGTTAATAACGTAAGCATTGGAAACCAAAGGCGGAAGATGCATCTCTCTCTCCCTCTCTCTCCCTCTCTCTCCCTCCCTCCCTCTCTCTCTCTCTCTCTCTCTCTCTCTCTCTCTCTCTCTCTCACACACACACACACACACACACACACACACACCTCCATTCCCAATCTATTCTTTTATAAAAAAAGAGCAAATTTAGAGCAGGGAGTCAGTTCAAACTGACCTGCCTTGCCTCAATACCAGTAGACAAAGAGCGATGTGCTGAAAACAGATTAGCAATCAGTCTCTTCTAACGCTGCCCCCATGCCCCCAAGGAGGGTGCCACTTCCTTATGTCCCCTTCTGCTACTGCTCTGAGTCATGGCACAGCTCTGGTCTCATGCACCCTGAACGTGGCAAAACCAAGCCTGGGGCCCAAAGGATAGCAAAGCTGTAGCTGCTATTAGAATTTTGTCAAGTTAGGGCTTCATTATACTATGGGATCAATAAGGCTGTTGTGTGATAATCCTGCTGTCCTCACCACCGCCAGCACCACCACAATTCCCTTCCTGTCCCAAAACTGAGTGCACAAGCAGAGACACAAGTTAGAAGACAAAGATGGGCTTTATTCTGTTATTATTCACTAAACAGATCCCCAGTGCTTCAAGTACATATAGGGCACATAGTAAATGAAATACCTGTTAAATGATTACTTGCTGTTGAATGAAACCAGAGTTAGTCTTCCTCTAGGAGGTAAGATGGATAACAAATCACTTGATAATTTGGCCAAGTGTTTTTGCATTTATGTAAATAGAAGAGATGCAGAAATGAGCCTAAGAAGCAGCTTTGGGACAAGTCTACAGGTTTTCTTGTTTTGTGATTTTATGTGTTTTCATTAACTCCTCGAGTGCTGTGAATCAGGGATCTCTAGGTTGTATATGTGGTTCCTACAAGGTCTTCTTTCCCACGAGCACCTGGCTGCACCTGTGTTCGAATTTTGCTACTTTACACAGCAAGGTGGGAAGGGACTGAGATCCTTGCATGAAGCAGGAATCTTAGAAGAGCTGCAGCAGGCACAGATACACAGTGGCCTCAGTCTCTCTCTCCCTTGATAATCTTCTACCTCACTTTATAACCTGACAAGTCTGTGATTTTAGCTTCACTCAACAGGTGTCAAAGGCAAGCCTCATTTTTTCTCTTCCTCGTTGCCATCACCTAGTGTCTGCCCCGCCCACCCCACCCCCCATACCCTTCCTCATCATTTGACCTATGGTTTCCTCAACCATTCCTTCACAACAGAATACTATTACATTCTTCTCCTTTCTGGCCATTTTTTTCAAGGTCCCCATTTTTTTCTCCTACTCTGTACATTCCCCATTCTCCTGTTTGTTCATCTTTATTTCACACACTCATTCTTACTCACCCAATTTGACTTTTGTATGTGTTTTTCTTGTGGAATTACTCATATTTGTTCTTACTTTCTTCTTTCTATCTTCTTCCCACCTCCCTCCCTTTTTTAACCTTTGCCATTTGTACAACTGAACTTCCTTGTTCTTCTCTCTGGGTTATTCTTACCCTTCTCCTCCCCCCCCCCCCAAATTATATATAGTTTGGCTTCTACATTCTTATTTAGAAGGAAAATGCTGTAATTCTTAAATTTTCATTACTCATATCCTTGGACTTTATCTCAGACCCTTTTGGGCTTCTAGAGTTTTTATAGACCAACACTGATGTACAGCAAAACCTCCCGGTTTCAAGCTTCTTTTCTTCACCTGTAAACTTAATCCACTACAGTAAAGGAATGTACATAAGCCCAAATAGGTTAGGAGGGACACCCATCCCCAGAAAATCATCACTATTTTAACCTATAAAGCCGTTGTTCATAAAAAATCCAACTCACACCCAACTGGTATGGCTCAATTGGTTGAGCATCTTACCATGTACCAGGAGGTTGCTGGTTCAATTCCCAGTCAGAGCACATGCCCAGCTTGTGGGTTCAATCCCCAGTGTAGGAGGCAGCTGATCAATGTTTCTCTCTTACTGATGTTTTTATTTCTCTCTCCCTCTCCCTTCCTCTCTCTGAAATCAATAAAAACATTTTTTTTTTAAAAAATCCGGCTCATAAGGTCCGTTATCTGACCTGACTCCACACTTATTCCATAATGAAAGCACTATCTTTGTGGCATTTTCTAGAAACAATCTGGTAATTGTTTAACATTGCAGGGGCCTGTAGCAGTGATACCAGCTGGGGCAAATAAAAAGCTGGTCAGAGAATCTGGGGAAGAAAGTATCAATAGGGGGCTCTGAAAATCTCCAACATGTTACTGAGGGTCTAGAAAGATGCTCACATTTGAGGACTATGTGTATGTCAAAGAAAGATATAAAAAGCCTTAATCTCTCAACTCTGAACTAGAAGCTCTGCACAAGCAGGAAGAAAGGACTAAGGCAGAGTTGTAAACTTCTAGAATGCTGAAGGCCTACCCCAACACACAGAGACAATGTCCCAATGAAGAGTAGGAAATTTATTTATTCAAGGAATTTAAGGAAACTTCCATCCAAACCTTAGCTCATTATTAAGCTAAGTAACAGAGACATTGGTGACCTCACACAAAGAATACAGACTTTACAGAATTAAGTCAGGAAAGTTAATAAGCAAATTGCAGTAACGGCAACAACAAACAGAAACGAAATACCACCACCAACCAAAATCTACGGGATAACAGAGTCTGATTTCCATAATTGCCTCTTTATATTATTTAAAATATCTAATATTCACCAAAAAATTAAAATACATGCCAAGAAACACTTCCATGAGAATCAATTGGTATATCCTGTCAAGACATGTCCGGAGAGAAATTTCCAATATGGATACAACCAAACTCTCTCGTGTCTGGTGGCTAATGTGATGGCATTCAACTCAGTTTTTAATATGGAGTCATTTCTTACTTCCATTGGGAAATTTATGAAGCTGATTCCTGATCACAGACCTAATGATCTGGAAACCATCATCAGACCCAAGGCCCAGGTTATTTACTTTTTTACCAGGTTTCCCAATGTGAGTAGATTCAGGCCCAAGCACAAAAATAACCCATTTATAGAAGATACTCACCCTTAAAGGAAAAGGCAATAATGCCCCATTCCTGGCTCTCTCTTTCCAACAGGAACAGAGAGGTTCTAATAACTTATTGAAGAATGTTGACACAGAGTCTGGATCCTGTGATGCCACAATACAACAAGAAAACCTAGGTAACTATTTAGTGTCATAATTTAAAATGCACAATAAAGTACAGCATAGGAAATATAGTTGATAATATTGTAATAACTATGTATGGTGTAAGGTGGGTACACTTATTGGGGTGACCATGTAGTAAGTTATATAAATGTCGAATCACTATGTTGGACACCTGAGAATAACACAGTATTGTATACCAACTATAATGGAAAAATTTTTTTAAAAATGTTTAACCTATTAGAAATTCAAGATAATTTCCCATCATGAGGAAAATAAACAAAATCCATGTGACACTGTGAGTAGAGATGATGACATGGACATTTACACATTGTCTGGCCTCATAGGTGGGGACATGATAAAGACCCGGAGAGTTATTTTAAGGTATTAATGCATCTTATGGACTTAGGACTCAATTTCCAAGTATCTGTCCTTGGAGAAACCTTCACAGATGTCCCAGATTAGAAGCTGTGCAATGAGGTTGTTACCCACTTTGGATCTGGTTTATCTGAAATATTCCAGCTGAAAATCTGTATTCTACATTTAAACAGCTTTGAAAAAGACTCCAGAATTTCCTCAAGAGATCAGATATTATAAGACAATCTCTCTGGAAGGTTGACATGACTCCCTTTCTTAGGAGGCCCTACACGGTAAATTCAGGTCTCTGCTTACAAGAGAACCTAGAAAAGATTTGTGACAGATGGGGCTAAGTCACAAACTTGCAGCCTAAGACAGAATCTGCATAACTTTCCAGAGTGTGCCCATATTTACCTGATCAGTGAGGAAAGAGAAACTGCAGAAGAAGCTAAGCCTGTTGCCTGTCACAGCTGATACAGAGCCATACGTTACAAACCTGTGGCAGCTTCACATCTCCAGTCCCTGTTACCACCCCAATTTAAATGAAAAACAATTCAAATTAAGAACATTCCTAGGGATGTTCTGATGGCTACACATGTCCTCAGCATCACATGGAGGAGACCATTAAAAAAAACACAGAAAATAATGTGGCCAGTTGTATAACCACATTCAAGAATCCTATATGTGGTATCACTTTGAATTTCCAGTTGAATCAGTTTTTATCCTTTGTACTGAATGACCCTGACTGAATTCTTTCATTTTACCACCACGGTAGCCAAACTGTATCTTCAAATGTTTGCACTTGGCTGGGTGTCCACCTAGGTTGCCAGGTTATCATGAGAGCTTTGTTGTGTCCTCAGAGGGCCACAGAGTCTGAAATAAGAATCTGGTTGCTACCATACTAATCGAGCAAGCATCTCAGAATTGTCTGCAACTAAAGGGCTGCTTTAGCACTTTTCTTTTAGCAAATTCATCGCTATGGTGCAGGAAGTTTTAAGTGAAGGTATTAATAAGGATTCTCAGAGTTGCATATGTATTTATGTTCAAGGAAGTTGCAAGGTAAACAGCTGTAATTTGGAGACACATGGGAAATACACTAAGTGGGGCCATCTCACCCATAAAATGAACACTGAGATACCTGTTTCAATTTTTTCCCAAGGGTAAAAACAGAAATAAAAATATTTATTTTAAAAAACAGTAACTGTGATATTAACAGTTCTCGCAAATATTTGCATCTAGTTGCAAATATAATCTTTTCAAGATAAATCACTTATGATTCCAATAATCAAGTTCCTGTATTTGTTGATATAGTGATGTTCTGAATGGCTAAAAGGTTATAAAATAATTTTTTAAGAAAGGGCCCATTGCAATATAAAGAAAAATAAAGGTGGGTATTACAAGGCTTCAATACCCCCTTTTCAGTAATGGGTATAGCAACAGACATGAACAACAAGAAATTAGAAGCCTTGAATAAAACTATAAATCACATAGACCCAGCAAATATCTACAGAA
The DNA here is from genome assembly GCF_964146895.1 of Miniopterus schreibersii. Taxonomy (NCBI): domain Eukaryota; kingdom Metazoa; phylum Chordata; class Mammalia; order Chiroptera; family Miniopteridae; genus Miniopterus; species Miniopterus schreibersii. The sequence goes on along the minus strand of NC_138119.1, from coordinate 16,339,336 downwards.
TACTCCTTCTACACCCTACCATAAATAGCAGAAAATACATATTTTTCTCAAGCACACATGAAGCAGTCTACAGGATACGTCATAAAACAAGTATCAATAAATTTAACAGGTTGAAATCATACCAAGTATGCTTTCAGACCATAATGGAATAAAATTAGAAACCAGTAACAGAAGGAAATTTTAGAAAATGACAATATGTGGAAATTAAACACTGCTTTCCCAAATAAATAATGGATCAAAAAAGAGAATACAAAAGTAATTAGTGAATGCTTTGAGATGGAATAAAAATGAAAGACAACATACCAACATTTATGGGATGTGCCTGAAGCAGTGCCTGGGGGAAACTTACAGTTGCAAATGCCTATGTTAAAAATAATAATAAAGCATCAATAACCTAACTTTCTACCTTAAGAAACTAGAAAAGATAGAATGAATTATGTGCAAAGCACACAAAGAAAACAGTAAAGATCAGAACAGAAATAAGCAAAATAGAGATTAGAAAAACAATGGAGCCCAGCAGGGCGTGGCTCAGCTGTTGAGCACTGACCTAGGATCCCAGGCGATCCGATCGGGGTTTGATTCCCATCAGGACACATGCCTGGGTTAAGGGCTCGGTCCTCAGTTAGGGGCCTGCGGGAGGCAGCCAATCAATGACTCTTTCATCATTGATGTTTCTACGTCTCTCTCTCCCTCTCCTTTCCTCTCTCTGAAATCAATAAAGATATATTTTTTAAAAAAGAAAAAAGAAAAAAAAAGAAAAACAATGGAAAAATTCAGTGAAACCAAAAGCTAATTATTTGAAAAGATCAACAAAATTAACAGTTAGCTAGACTAACAAAGAAAAAAGAGACAAGACTAAATTACTAAAATCAGGAATTAAAAAGAAAACACTACCAACTACAGAGAAATAAAAGAATGATAAGGGAACAATTATATGTCCACACAATTAGATAACTTAAATGAAATGGATAAATTCTTAGAAAGATACAAATTACAGAGATTGACTCAAGAAGAAATTGAAAACATGTATGGATCTAAGTCCAGACAGCTTTACTGGTGAAATTCATAAAAGCTTTCAGGAATGATTGATGCCAACCATTCACAAACTCTTCCAAAAGATAGAAAAAGAGGAAACAATTCCCAACTCATTCTTTGAGACTAGTGTTACCCCAAAAACAAATCCAGAAAAAGACATCACAAGAAAAAAAATTATGGACCAATATTCCTCAGTAACAAAGAATAAAAAATATTCAACATACTGCTAGCAAACCAAATTCAGCAACAAATAAAGAGAATTATATACCATGACAAAGTGGAATTTATGCACTCAAGGTTGGTTTAGCATAAAAAATAAATCAATGTACTACATCATATTAATAGAATTAAGCCAAAAACTAGATGATCATCTCAACTGATGCAGAGAAAGCATTTGAAAAAATCCAACGCCCGTTCCTAAACAAAACATTCAACACACTGTAAGTAGAAGAGAACTTCCTTGATATGATAAAAAAAAAATCCATGAAAAACCCACAGGCAACATCATAATTAATGGTGAACAGTTGAATGCTTTATTCCTACAATCAGGAACAAAACAAAGATATGTGCTCTCACCACTTCTATCCTGCAGTACACCAGAGGTTCTATCACAGTGATTGGAAAAGAAAAAGAAATAACAGGAACCTGAATTAGAAAAGAAGTAAAGCTGTCTATTTGCAGATGACATAATCTTGTCAAAAGATAATCCTAAGGAATCCCTGAAAAAGCTACTAGAATTTATAAACAAGTTCAGAAAAGATACAAGATAAATATACAAAAATCAACTGCATTTCTATATACTAAAAATAAATATCTGAAAAAAATTAAGAAATAATTCCATTTGTAGTAATATCAAAAACTATAAACTATTAGGAGTTTATTTAACAAAAGAAGTGCAAGACTTGTATATTGAAACAACAAAATATTGTTTAAAGACATTAAAAGGACACAAATAAATGGAAAGGCAGTCCATGTTCATGGGTCAGAAGACTTAATTCAGTACAAAGGACAAAAATGGGTTCAACCAAGCTGATCTACAGATTCCTGAATTGATCTAAAGATTCAATACAATGTCTACCAAAAACACAGTTTTTTTGTTTTTGTCCCCCCCCCCCCCCCCGCCAGAAATGACCAAATTGATTCACGAAATTCATGTGGAAATGAAAATGAACTAGAATAGCCAATGCAATCATCAAAAAAAAGACAAAAGAAGGACAAAGCTGGGGGACACACTTCACAATTTCAAAACTCACTACAAAGCTACAGTAACCAAGGCAGTGTACTGGCATTAGGATAGACATATAGATCAATGGAAAGGACTTAAGAGTTCAGAAATAAACTTTTACACTTACGATCAACTGATTTTTTTACAAGGGTGTCAGGACAATTAAAGGGAAAGAATAGTTTTTACAACAAATAAAGCAGATGTGTGGTTTCCAGGGACTGGAGGCGAGGAAAGAATGGGAAATGACTGTAATAGGTCGTTGCTTTGGGGGTGATAAAAATATTCTGGAATCAGATAGTGGTAACTGTTACAAAACTCTATAAATATACTGAAATCACTGAATTGTATACTTTAAAAGTAAATTTTGTGGTATATAAATATCTGATTAAAATTGTTATTGAAAAAATTATTAGAAAATGTATAACAGGCAAAAATGGCCACCCTTCACTCTCCCCAGACAGTCCTCTGCATTGCCCTGAGCTCCCTCCTTTCCACCCTTTCTCCTCTCCAGTTGTGTTTTCCTTTCTCTTTGACTTTTCCCCTCCTTCTCACTCACTGGGATTAAAGACCCTCTGATGCACCTCTTGCTTTGCATATGAAAACTCTGCATCACCCCGGAAAAGGACCAACCCAGAGAAGAAGAGTAAACTCCTGGCCTGGGGATCCACAGGGAGCAGAGGCCCCTCTAAGGCCCCTCGGGGCTTTCTATCCTAGGAAGGGAAAAGGTGGCTACAGGATCTCAAACTCAGGGATTCCCCTTCTTCCCTGGGACTTCCTAACCCACAGCTTAACTTCAGACCCTTTCAACCTTGGCTTTCTTCTTCCCTGGGCTCTTTCTTCCTCTCTCCCCAGCACCTCCCTTTCCCCTCCCCATCACATTTTCCTCTCCTCCTCAAACCTCTCCTCTACTCAGCCTGACCACCTTGCTCCTTCTAACTCTAGTAGCTTTTCTCAAAACTCCCTTCTTTTTCCCCCACTGACCCCACATCCCCTCTAAGGGTGTCTGTGGCTGCATCACCAAGGCCCACCCTCCCACATCCAGCCACTGAACAAGAATATACTGGCCAATGGAGTCATGTGACAGTCTCCCAAAGAATTAAAACCCATCACCAAATTTCCCTGCAAGGTATGTAATAGATAAAAGTAGCAAGTAACTCTTTATTAGGCAGTATTGGCTCCTGAAGAGTGAAGTTTATTTCCTGCACTGGGCCCATCTTCCTCCTAACCCCCTAGAGGTAGTAGTAGTGTGTAACAAAGAGAAGGAAGAACAAATTTCACTTCTCTGAGGTGTGGATTAGTCCTCTTAAGAGCTTAACACTTTGTTAAGCATAAGAAACTGATGGATACTTAGACCATGGAAGTGCACATTTTGCAATATTACAGGCCACACACGCTCCTGCGCTCAAATATTCTCCAATGGCTAGTATCAATGTAATTTTGTGTCTGTGCATGCTGTGGCTGACTTCTCCTACAATTCTGAGGATTTTCTAACAACTGATAAAATTGATTGGGTAAACTAGTTCTAACCCTTTCCTTTCTACCCACTCTCCTCAGAAGTGAGGATGGGAATGTCTCCAATACATCATTCCCAGGCTCCAGGCTCCCAGGGAGCCCAAAAGAAGGAGCTTCAACTGCTCACCCTGTCCCACCACCCCAGGGCTGGGAGCAGGTTGGCTTTATAGTCCACAGCCTGTGCAGCTGCAGAGAGCCCTGTGCTTGGTTTAATGTTCCAATGTCACTGCCTTGAAATTCTTAATGAATTTGAACTAAGGGCCCTGCATTTTCATTTTGCTCTGAGCCCTACAAATTATGTAGCTAGTCCTGGCTGGCAGTCATCTGTGAAATAAGGAGACATGTGCTAGGTCAGCTTTTGCCCTCTTCTCGCTCCCCTCCTGTTTCATGCAACAAATTACCCTGCTTTTCTGCTCCTGACAGGGGGACAGAAAGAGAAAAGGAGGGAGAGTTGAGGAGGATGTATTTTTCTCAGATGTATAAGTAATCAGTTCAGGGTCATTATTCTGTACTGGATTCTGAACTTTTATCTAGTATCTTATTCTGCTTCAATGTCAGAGAATTACCTAATAGAACGTAATCCAAGATCTCTTCTGAGCATAAAGAAGTATGGAAAAATTACCAGCTTCTTCTTCAAAGTCAGCCCTTCTCCAGAATTGACTAAGGAATATAATATTCTGACATGAGAAGCCCCCGATGCGTGTCCCAGGACCCACCACTCCAGGACTGACAATCAGCACCCCACCCCACAGAAGTCACCGTGCCCTTCTCTCCCTCCCCTGACCCTCCAGAATTCCTCAACCATTCCATGAAGAAATGCCTTCTCTCCTTCTCTTCTGTCTTCAAGGGTCTCTGAGCACCAATTCTTATCTCTGTTAATATAGGAAATACAAGAAAACAGACACCCAGCCCACACACGGTGAGGCCATCTCCTCACTTACTCCCACCAAGTCATACTGCCCTTCCTCTGGCCTGAGGTCTGCTCAGCTAGATCAGGACCAGCTCACTCAGATCAAGAGCCATGGCCTGGGAGGGACAGTGGCCAACTGGGAGAATTTCCAGATGAATAAGATGACCTTTAGGTCCTCCTGTGTTTTCTCAGCCCACCATCTCTACCCAGGCCTCAGTGAGCACCTCTTTTCATAAGAAAACAGTCCTGCTTTCACTCCCCAGAGTGGCCACAGTGTAGGAAACCACACATTGACCTATATGTAGAGACGACCTTGACATTAGAAGGGTGCCTGTGGGGCAGGGTTGGATCACTAATCTTAGCAGCATCACTGGATTATTTCACTGGCTTTTCGTGCAAGTTCTACAGATAGGAGGGGTTTTTCCCTGATGGGGTGTGGAGGAAAAAGAAGAGTGAAGAAGGGGAATTACTCATGACATTCACCTTCCCGCTCTACCAGATGCTTTGGTAAAAATAATGTCAAAGGACACTGCTCAATAATATTACCAGTCAGACTCCCAAAATGGACTGAGTTGTTATAATGCAGTATTCAAGGACAAGGTTGGGATACTTTTCCACCAAAACACCTAGAGTATGCTTATGGAAGGTTCTCAATTGGTGCCTGAATTAGTACTGACTTATATTTGTTGTGATTCACTTGAATGCAGTTTTGTCCCCTACTTCTCCAGCCAGACTATAAGCTACTTAAGGGAAGAAACTCTTTCATAATTCTGTTGAATAGTCCATTGGACATTTCACAATTTTGAGCATATTATAGTAACCCACAAACAAGAACATCCTAGAAGAATCTAGGAGAAATAGATTCCACCAAGAGACAGTGGCCAAATCCCTCCTCAGAGCACTTGGGAGAACTCAGAACTTTTTCAGATTTCCAGGGGTACAAGCTATTAGTTTGTTAAGCCATCTTGAGATAGAACAACACTTGCACTTGGGGCTTACTGTAAGAAAAGGAAATTGGACATGAGGTTGTTCAAATCAGACATTTAATTGTACAAGAAGGATAACTGAATAAATAACCTAAGGTATGTGTACCTTTTGAAAGGGAAATATCACCCAGAGCACTTTGGATTTGGCCAAGTTCTGTTCTGCTTACCTGACACCCAAGTAAACTTAAGAGGAGTAAACATTAACTCTGATACCCTCCCCCCCCTTTTTTAAATATATCTTTATTGATTTCAGAGAGAGGAAAGGAGAGGGAGAGAGAGCGAAACATCAATGTTGAGAGAGTCACTGATCAGCTGCCTCCTGTAGGCTCCCGACTGGGGATTGAGCCCACAACCCAGGCATGTGCCCTGACTGGAAATAGAACCTCGATCTCCTGGATTTTAGGTCGATGCTCAACCACTGAGCCACACCCAGCCCCTACCTCTTTTAAAATGATAAACTCTTACATTTTCACACCATTTTTATTTTTCAATGTATTTTTATATCCATTATAAAATCTGAGTTCATTTTGATCCAGTGGGTTAGGGAAAGGAAACACACACCCAAAGAAATTCACTGACTTGCCAAATGTCAGGAAGTCCAGGGAAGCTAAGATTTAAAAAAACACACAAAAAACAGAGGGCTTCTGGTACAGTATTATTCTTCCAGGGTCATCCATTTCATTGACAACCATCCTTTTATGCAATCTGTTGACAATAATGCCTTGAGTGTGCATTTTAATATACAGTTTACAAAGCACATACATTACTTCACTGCACAAATCAAGGCCCAATAGTGTTAGCTTATTCTGGTTGTATTAATCTCCCCATATTCCAATGCATCTTATTCCTTTTCCTCAGTGTTATTCTTGACTATGGTTCACAACAACCTTTAATTTATCATCTCCATCTTCTTTTATAATTTCTATTTTCTGACTTTGTGTTTTCTGGCAAGTTCCTTCCTTTTAATCAAGTTATTTTCTACTTGTTTAGACCAATCTACGTATAGAGTGTGTGGGGAGTGGAGGGAGATCTGACAACTGTAGGGTTTATTTATTTGGTTTTTGCCCTATTTAGTTTCTCTTCCTACAAAAATGTGTAATTTTTGTTGTTTTCAAGTATTATCAAGACATTTTGGTGTTGGATTTTCATCTCCCAGGGAGTTATTTTTTTAATGGTTCCCAAGGAAGTGAGGAAAACAAGACAAGGAAAGGGGAAAGCCAATATAAAAGATGTATTAATTAACAAGTGGCTTATCAGTGTGGGCAACTGAGGCTGACCTCTCCTAAGAACCTTCTGATAAAACATCTGGAACACATATCAGGGTGGTAACCCTTTCCCTAGATACATACGGACATACTTCTAGGGAGCACTTACTTGCTCTAAAGGTTAGTCTCAGAGATGAGGAACAAGGCCAAGGTCAGGAATCCACATGGTGTTCATATCTGTCAGAGAAATTCTAGCATGAGATAATAGGTATGAAGAAAACTTGGCCAGAACTGGAACAAGTCCACTTCTCTCCTCAAAGCCTAAATGTTTTACATGGTGATGGAAATAGCCAATGCTATTTTATGATCCATGAAGAGAAATCTGCCCATTCTCAGACTCAAATCTTCCAATGGTTAGACAAGCCAGGGATGAGATTAAAAAATAACATAAATAAAGCCAACCCAAGTGCAATACCATTTAAAAATAAACTCACAGTAGAATAAATCTAACAATGATTCATTCATCTCTAAGAAGTCTGACTTTAAAGACAATAGTTTGGCCTTTTCCCACTTAGGCAAAGTTTTCTTGATACCTATAAGCTGGTGCCAGAGCTTCTGCCTGACTAATATGAGCACTGTCTGGGCTCTGACCTTGATCTTTTTCCCAACATCTGAGACCCTAGGGGATGACAGGGAGTGATAAACTTAGTTGTTCTTAGTACCTCTGCAGATAATTTATACTGTTGGGAAACAGTGTATTGTTAGGGTTTCCAGTAAAGTCTTATGCTACACAACCTATAGATGTAAGTGGATCCTAACAAGTGATTGCACCCACAGGTGGTATTTATGGGTAAGAGAACTTTGCCATGTGAGGTAATCCGGGGCATTTCAGGATAGTATGTAAGTGTGAGCTCTGCTGTTGAGGACCCTAAATGAGAAATCACACATCTGGTTCAGTTTCTAAATCTGATCCATTATGAACTGAGCAGTGATCTACTGTGTAAGGTATTTTCGCAAACACCTTCTATAATCCTCATAAGAACTTCATAGAGTTAGTAGGACTCCCTTGTTTTACAGATGATGAAATGAAGCTCAGAAAAGTGAAATGATTCACCTAAGGTCACAGCCAGTAAGAGGCAAATCCAGGACTTCCTCTGGGGTTTGAGATACAAGCTGAATTCCACTCCCACTGCACTAGGACTGGCTTCCACACTTGCGGGCACTATGTCTTGGTGTCCAGAAAGAGGTCAGCAGACTATTGCTCAAGTTGTCACTGAATCATTTAAAATTCAGGTAAAAGAAAAGTCAAAAAAAGAGTAGAAGAGGGGAGGAGGGAGCAAAACAGCGGAAGGGATTTTTTTTTTAACTTTGAGAGCAGTAATGCTTTCTAAGCCGCTGAGTAAAAGAAGCAGTTTTCTTAAGAACCTGACTCGTGATAGTTCTAGATATTTCATTGTATCTTATTTATTCAAATTTCAGATCTTTTGATTTCTAACCCGGTGTACCAATCATGTAGTAATTAATTCAATTACTGGTATCAACTCTTAAATGGAAAAGTATTTATACAACATGAAATTTAGCACGTCATACACTGTTAAACTACACTGAATTTATCTGGGATTAAGTAACTCTTCCCACTCTCTGATAGGTACACATGGACATTAAATTAAGCTCTCTCACGCCTTTTGGATATCTGTCAAGTAGCCAAACTTGACTGACAGTCACTTCTTATATAACTGTTCCTAAGTTCTTCCATTTCGTTAATCACTTCCACGTGGGGGAAAGAAAAAGTTTTCTACTGGCTATTTTTAATTATAGTACACAGCACTGAATATTAACAATTTACTAGATGCAATGCTGAATAGATGGAAAACAATAAAATTAGAGGAGACACCAGATTCTGAGAGACCCTACTCCAGCTATACTCTAAAACTATATTGACTTTACTCAGTCACTGCACCTTCCAAGGCAGTTATGCCAGCACCGGTCTTTTCTCTGATCTCTCTACCCTCAAAGATTATAGTCACTTCTCAGTCATTCACTTCCAAAACAAAGTCCCCTTAAAATCACCGAAGAATCACAGAATCTAAGAATTGTAGTGAGAAGGGATATCTGATTATATCCGCTTCCATGATGCATATAAAGGCAGCAGTGAAAGCTATTTGTTCCCACATATATAGTTCAGATTTGAAGTTGCTTCTTTCAAATAAGATATGATTCAAAGGTGACAAGTTAGGATGAACGTAGACTCCCTCTGACTACCCCTGACTACTCTTACCTCTAAATTCAGCCTGTTAGAAAGAGGGATGGATGAAGGAAGAGGGGAAGTAAATCTGTAATTTCCTTACATGCAGTGAATTACTCTAATGTGCTGGGGGGTTGGGTCATGTAGAGAAATAACTATTATAAGATGGCCATTAAGGGACATCATGGCCTTCAGTCATGTTTTAAGTTGGCTTATGGCTCTACTCCCCCTTCCAAGAGAATATTGTTTCAATACTGAGCCAGCTAATGGAAAGAAAAAACAACAGCAACATGACATATGTCAACATTCTGGTAAAAATGAGAGGAAACTAGTTTGCGTGGTTCAGGTCAACTCTCATATCTCAAAAGGAAAACAAAGCTTACAGCTTTCAAAGCCTCATCCAAGTCCTTCCACCTCAGCTTCTCCAACAAAAGTGCCCCACCCTCATGTATAGCCCTCCTCACAAGGATTATCTGGGGAACCTTCACTTTGATGAGGCCCATTCCCTCCAAGAAATGCTCCTGGAACACATCTGCAGGGTGTGCCCTCTTTCATCGGAGAAATGAGAATGTTAATGAAGCTCACCATCATGAAGGGGTCTCACAGTATTGTTCCTGGAGCCAGGTCTCCAGCAGTCATCAACTGGATTCTTCGCAGGAGGTTAAGACTCTATTCCCTGTCTGTACCGCCGTGCCCATCTCTTTCCACCACTGCAATCTTGTTTCTCCATCTTCATTCCTACCTTCCTTTCAGCCTCCTCCACTCCCCACAGCAAACATCACACTTGTCTCTCTGCCACTGTGAGGAGATGTAACCCAGCTGACACATTAAATTCCAATGGAGTCCATATTGATAGCCTGGTAACAAAACAAAATATAAATAATACAATAGTTCCATTCTAGATAAATTAGGTCATTCACTAAATCACGGCAAAAAATAAGTTATCCCTATCCAAATATCTGCAGTTACTTTAATCCTAAATGTTAGAAAGAAAAATATGCAGGGCTGGCCTTGCATGAAAGTGGTGGATCTTTGGTGTGATTTGAGGCCCTGGTTGGGGAGGATAGTTGAGATATGAATGAGAGAGGAATAAGTGTTATAGAATCTCAGAGCTATCAGAAACTTCAGAGATCACCCGACCCAACTGCTTAATTTTTACATACAGTGCTATAGAAAGAGATTGCTCAAGATCATCTTGCTGGTTAGAAGCTGCTAAGAGTTAATTCTCCAATGCAGCAATGTTTTGGTTTATTTTTTAATTGTGTTGCTTCTGCAAAAAAGCAAGAACAGTGTTAATACCAAACCAACCACACATTATATACCACATAACCAGACTCCTTTTCCTTTCATCCTAATAACTAGACCTTATTTTTCACCCACTCCAAATATGATCTTTCTCTCTCATGTCTGGAATACGTGTAATCTTCTAGTCCTCTCATTTTACCTCCTTGGATTGGTAATTTTGGAAGTGACTTCTGGCCCTTCGCCAGCTCTGTCCTTGTCACTGGTATTCACTTACTATCTGCCTAATCCTTCAGCTCAATACATAATGCCCCAAATAGCTCCCATTCTCCATCTTCAGCTCCTTGTCCCCATTTGCTCCCTAGGGCCCTCAGAAATGAGTTAGATGTAGCCCTGCTTCCCTTCCCCACCCCTGATCTGAGCTCCCAGAAAACCCTATAGGAGGACACTACACTTAAAGGGATTTAGGGCTAATGGCCAGGAAGGAGTACTGGAAATTGTAGTGAGTACCACTCCTGGAGTACAGGCCCCTCATAGCAAGGATCGCCACCCAGTAGCCCCAGTGTAAGTTCACACACCAACAACTGTGACCCCAGAAGCAACACAAGGGGCACCAAAGAAATCTGAGTTGCCACAGCCTCAACAACTAATATTCCTTCAAAAAGGCAATTTAGCCTTGGCTGGTGTGGTTCAATGGTTAGAGTGTCAGCCTGCAGACTGAAGGATCTAGGGTTTGATTCCGGTCAAGGGCACATACCTTGGCTGCAGGCTCCATCCCTAGCCCGTCAGGGTACATGCAGGAGGCAACCAATCAATGTGTCTCTCTCACATCGATTTTTTTTTCATATCTCTCTCCCTCTCTCCCTCCCTCATTCCCTTCCTCCCTTCCATTCTGTCTGAAAAGCAATGGAAAAAATATCCTTGGGTGAGGATTTTAAAAAAAAGGCAACCTATGCAAAGCTGTGACTGACTAGAAGAACCCAGTGCTTCCACCCATAGCCATCTCTCCAGATACAGCTGTCCTCACTGGACTGCTGTACCCTGTGACTCACATTTCTGGTGTCCTCTCTCCCCCTCATGCCCTTCCATTTCCTCATCTCTTCTAAACCTTCATCATTACCACTGTTCTGTGCTTCCTCTCCCTCTGACTGCCCTAACAATCCTTTCCACAGGACCTTGCCTCCCTTTCAGTCACCCCCTAAGCACTTCCACAACTGTGTCACTCAAAATTGCTCCATATTTAAAAGATTAAAATCCAATCATACCGCTCTCTGAACACCTCACACTCGTCCATTTCTCTTACTCAGCTGCCCTCACTAGACCTGCCTTTTATTTTAACCAGATCCACCAATCCAATGACCCTTCCGACTTTCTCTAAGTTAGTCCTTTCAGTCTCCCTTCCTTCCCATCTTGGCACTAACTCTAAATATTAACAATGCAGCACACTGCCCTGGCCGGGTGGATCAGTTGGTTGGAGTGCCATTCCAGTACACCAAAGGTTGCGGGTTCGGTTCCTGATCAGGGCACATACTAGATTGCAGGTTCGATCCCCAGTCTGGATGTGTAAGGGAGGCAACTGTTCAATGTTTCTCTCTCGCATTGATGTTTCTTTCTCTCCATCCCCCCTTCCTCTCTCTCTAAAATCAATAAACATATCCTTGGGTGAGGGTTTAAAAAAAAAAAGCAGCCCGGCTGGGCGTGGCTCAGCGGTTGAGCGTTGACCTGGGATCCAGGAGATCAGGGTTCGATTCCTGGTCAGGGCACATGCCCGGGTTGTAGGATCGATCAATGACTCTCTCATCATTGATGTTTCTATCTCTCTCTCTCCCTCTCCTTTCCTCTCTCTGAAATCAATAAAGATATATTTAAAAAAATAAATACATAAATAATTTTTTTTAAAAAGCATCACTCCATTCCTGGACAATCTCATCCATTCCCATTGGGTGAGACAATACCAAATATTTTGCCTCCACATTAGATCCTCCTCTTAAATTCTAGGCCTATGCATGAAACTAAGCAACCTAGTTACATGGCCTTTTCTTGCTGGTCATAGACACTAATCACTCAACATCCCATAATCTGAATCAAGTGTTTTTTTAATGGACTTGTTCTCCTGAAATAGAGTGAGGTTCTGGCATCTATGAGGGAGAAAACCACTTTCATCCACACAGTGACAACTGCCTGCCTGTTTAATAACCTAAACAGAGACTCTCAATCACAGAGCATGCTTTGTGGATGTCCCCCTCTGCAGATGTTACCTCGAGAAAGCATAGACCCAGTTATCAGCAAAAACTCAAGTAGGAATGCTTTCAGAAAACAGCAGTGAAATCAACCAGAACAGCTGCAATTGAAAAACCTATTCATGTAATTCATACATTGCCTGGTTAAGCAATCTGGGGCCTTTCCCTTGAGAATCAAGACAGGCTTGCCCGATTGTATGGCCTGATTAAATTCCTTTCCCTCTTTAGTGTGGCATTTCACACTAAGAGAGCTTACCTATCTATAATCTTTGCTCCTCAGTTTCTGTTCAATCATCCAGCCCAAACCACACATTCCTTGTAAGTTAGTTAGTTTTCTACTGTCTGGTGACTCACCTAACAAACCAATGGTTCCAAGTTTATTAATTACCTAAGCTTTCCCTAGAATATAAACTCCATAAAGACAATGACAATTTTATTTACCATGTTTGTATCTTCAGTGCCTGGAACAGTAGTTGGTGCATAATAAGTGCCCAACAAATAAATATTTGGTTACATGGGGAAAAAAAAGAAGGCTCTCAGGCTTCTAGTTGGCAACTGATGGTTGGAGGAGAAATGAATAAAAGGATGTTACTTTGGACATTAACAGCCTACAATGAAGAAACATGAAAAGACAGGAGATGTACTGGGAGGAAAAAGTCAAAGTATAAATTTGTATATTAAGCAAAAAACTTCAGTAACTACATAAGTATAAATAAGAGATTTGGTGATTAAAAATGAAGAAGGTAGGGAATATAAAAAGAATTAAATAGTTACTAAGGAAAAAGAGTTGGGAAAGAAAAAGTGGAGGAGGTCAGGAACTAGAGACCAACCCAGGTAATCAAAAAATATAAAACTTTGCATGCTTGATAATGAAGCTCTCCTTGGGTGGAGGTTGAATCTGTTACAATGGTAATAATAACCACCATCATTTTTTGAGCTTTAATTATGTGTCTGGCACTCTGATAAATGCTTTACACACAGAACCACAAATACAACACACTTTGGAACAACTAGACAAAGAAAGCTGGGATACCATCAACTGAGCTTGGCACGGATAATGAAAACTGAATGGAGAGAAACCAGATATGGAAAATTCTCAATATAAGGCATCATTGAAAGTATACAAAACGGAACTGTGTAATTATACCCTGTCACTAGGATCCTTCAAGGTATAATAATGCAATTCATTGAATTCTCAGTCATTGGCAGACAGTGATGTTCCCTGTGACTCACTAATTACTCTGCAATACTTATAGCCCCCACTCTGTGAAAGATAATGGAGGAGACAAATGCATAAGTCTCTGTTTCTGAGCAGAGACCTGAAGGAAACTGGATGATTAAAGGCACAGGACACTTACATAGGAGTTCAAGGATTATAGGAACATCCTGACCATGGCAGTAATATTGAAAACATCTGGAAAGGACTTTTCCATGAGCAAGATCAGACATGAGCTCTTCAGAGAGGGCATTTGGGAAAGAGGACCTTTTGTTTTAGCACCAAAGATAAACTCTGAGCACATGCTTTTGTCTGAGGAACTGGGCTTCTCATGGGCTTTCTCAATCTCTTATCCCACAACTACAACTGCACCCCCTGCTTTCCTTTCCTCCAGTCTCTGGAAAAGGGGGGGAACTTCCTCTTGTCTGTTTCTCCTATCTCTTTGGAGACCTTGTTCCATTGATTATTAAACTTCTCTTGCTACTATTCTTCAATCTTCCTATTGTCCATAAACATAGCCATGTCCTTCCCAGACAAAACATATTTTGACCATCTTTTCTGTATTGTTTTTAGAATGGTTTGAATATTAATGATATTTATTGTCTAGCTATTAAAGCTTTCAAACACATCCATCTTTTGCTCTATGAATTCTGACTTCAGTGCCATGCTTAAAAGGTCCTCTCTGTCACCCTAAGATTATAGGAACATCCATAATGCTGCAGATCAGGATGGGCTGATCACTGTCCTCAACTGTACTTTGGGTTGTAACCATAGAATAAATCCAAAATGAGCCAAATGGAGAGCAAATATCTGTTAATGAAGGTCCAGTAACTCCCACAGTACAGAGAGTCCTGCTAAAACACTCAGCTTGGACTTACCCCAAAATGGTGCTTTCCTAAGTCCAGAGTTTAGGACACTTAAGTCTGGTAATAAGACAACATGAATTCTTACCCAGCTGCCACCTTCCCACAAGCCCATCAACAGCAGGACAGAGAGGTCAAGAAAACCCAGGAGAGTGAGCATGATTCCAGGCCTGCCTTCAGAAAGTAAGCTCCAGACCTGACCCAGCTACAACTCTTGTACAAAAGGGGGAAGAGGAGAGAGCACACTGTCCTTACCTACCCATGCCAGTTGCTACAGGGGAGAAAGCATGAAGTCTGGGCCCTGCTTTAAAAGCAAACCATGTTCTCAAAGACATAGGACCTAGCTCAGGGGACGTCACACTCTTACTCATGAGATTAGCTACTCTTTGTCCCTTGGAGAGGAGCATGTAAGAGGTGGGAAGAAACTCAGAAACCCCCTCTCAGGTACTTCCCAGAAAGGATGGAAGGGTTGGTGGGACTTCCTTTCCATAAGGGCCACAGAGGAATATGGAGTGGGGAAGAAAAGAGTCTTCCACTAGAATCCACCTAAATTTTCTGTTATCAATTTCAGAAATCATCACACTTTCAGGTTTTCTACTAATAAGTAACATGCAAACACAGTCACCTTATCCCTCAGCAAAGCTGAGGTTGCATGATAAGCTGAGGATGATGGGTGGAAAAGGTTGTGAGCCACCCTGAAGGCTCATTTTGATGAGCTAGGTGACACTGCTGCACCTACTACATGGCAGGCCCTCAGAATTCGCTCGAAACTCAAAAGACTTGGGGCTGTTTTGTTCAGCAGCAGCCATAGCCAGACTAGCAACAGGAGCAGCAACAGCAGTAAACATCCATGGACTGTCCATTAGGCACCGGTTGTGGGGATGGGTGGGGAAGGCGGGAAAGGGTATAAAGTTCTATCCCCAACTTCAAGATCTAGTCAGGGAAATTACTGTGAGAAATGAAGGAATGAATATATTTTCCAAGAATTTAAATTAAGCAGGATGCCTGTCAAAATAGAAATTAATAAGGGTGTCCTTTGAGGATTTTGATAGATGGTATTATTATTATTCCAAATATCCCAGTTCCCTTTCCTGTAGTGTCTGTCCCTGCAGGATTAAATATGACCTTCCATGACATCAGGTTTAGCCATGTGACTTGCTTTGGTCCATTAACTACAAGCAGAAGTGATGTTTGTCATTTAAAAGTAGTTTTAAGAGCTAGCATGTGGTTCACTGGGCTCTATTTCCCTCTCCCCTGAGCCTGGAAATGCCCAGATCGAAGCTACCTCATTATCTGGGTCCCATGGTGAAGACAATGTGGAGCAGAGCCTCAGCTGACCAGTGGAAGAAATGAAATTTGAGCAAGATATAAGCCACATGGATTTGGGGGCCATTTGTTACCACAACATAAGTTAGCTAAACTGGCAGATACAGGTGCAGTACCAGAAATGTCAACATCTGTAATGTCTAGGAGTCAGTAAGCAGGTCCACCTGAAGCAAAATTTTTGTTCAGGGTGGATATATGTAAAAGGTCCCTCTTGGTTGTGCAAAGATAACTTGAATAGCATTGTCCAGGGAGAGCAAATTGCCATGAGTGACAAGTGTATTAGTTAAGGATGGAGAGGCTCTTCTACAATAATAGAGAGACCTCCAACTCTCAAGATCTCACAAAATAAAAATTTTTCTTTTATACTCACAAGGTCCAGGGCAGGTTGGCTACTATCCCGGATAGCTATCCTCTAAACAGTAGTTCTGCCATCTTGCAAGACTTCTTACATGACAGGATCTACATGTGAGACAACTTTGGAATCCTTTACCTCCAGCCATGCGGATAAGGGAAAGAGCACATGGAAGAGCTCACAGGAAAGCTTCTATGGAAAGGCCTGGGAAAGGTTTGGCCCATGCGCCCATGTTCTCAGTGCAGATTTCATCACAGGTCGCACCTAGAAGCAAGGACGGCTAGAAAATGAAGTCCTTCTATGCAACCAGGAGGGAAAAAAAAAAAATTGATTTATGAATAGTTACATTTTGTCTGCCACAATGAAGCACTATTTTTTATAGCACAAAGGCATTAAACGCATGTTGAATTTTGCATTTTAAAAGACTGTGTTGCGCCCGGCCGGGCGTGGCTCAGCAGTTGAGTTTCAACCTAGGATCCAGGCGATCGGGGTTCAATTCCCGGTCAGGGCACATGCCCGGGTTGCGGGCTGCAGCTGATAAATGACTCTCTCATCATTGATGTTTCTCTCTCTGTCCCTCTCCTTTCCTCTCTCTGAAATCAATAAAGATATATTTAAAAAATAAAAAATAAAAAAAATAAAAGACTGTGTTGCCATTTGGGTGGTAATGGTCACCAGGAAAGATGGGCAATGTTGACTCTGATTTTTGAAGTAGATAACAGTTATTGGAACCCAATTAACCTCTCAGTGTTGGCTAGTTTCTGCCCCAGGTTGTCTGTGTGTGTGAACCCATTGCCAGAGGGGCCAAGTGTAGATGAAAAACCACTGCAGAAAGTGGAGGAGTCTGGACCACCAGTGGCATCACTGCTGCAGTGGACAAGATGCAGGACTGGCCCTCAGCAGCAATCCTGAGTTATGGTGCGCAAATGCTGGTAGACCAGAGTCGTTTTCTCTATATCTAGCACTGGAAACCCGCAGAGTCCCTCTTTGCATCAAGTGCACCCTGAAGTTCCTGGGCAATTTAAGTAAATGAGCCTCAAAAGAGAAATTTTGATCTTCTTGCTGGTAAAACATGTACCAGTTCAAGCAAATAATTAAAAAGCACAAAGATGCCCCATGTTTGAATAACACGTTTGTTAAGCAATTCTTTCTGGTTAATTGGAGGGAGAGATAGTGTGAAGATTATTGACAGAGAGGAAGGAAAGCTTCAGAATGGAAGAAATCTAACAAAAAAGTAAGTGACTCATGTATATTAATTTTGTTTTATTTTTCATCAATTGCCCTCAGCCCTGCAGTAATGCCAGCTGGGTAGGTCAGCTGGCCAGAGCACTACCCACTGAGAGATGGATGGTTGTGTGTGAGGTAATTTCACTTTAGAAATTCAGGGCCCAGAGAACAGAGCAGCATTTCTTCTCTGAGTACTGAGTCATGGGCGGGGCTGAGAGGATACCCTTCCAGTACGTAATTAAAAGCTCTGTACAACTGTGGTGGTGTT
The DNA here is from genome assembly GCF_964146895.1 of Miniopterus schreibersii. Classification (NCBI taxonomy): domain Eukaryota; kingdom Metazoa; phylum Chordata; class Mammalia; order Chiroptera; family Miniopteridae; genus Miniopterus; species Miniopterus schreibersii. The sequence continues at coordinate 16,321,484 of NC_138119.1, read as the reverse complement.
TGATCAGACTTCTTACATAAACAGGATCTGCATGTGAGAACACTTTCAAAGGTTGAATGTGAGCTTTGCTAGAGACAGAGAGCAGCAGGTGGGCAGCCAGACAACCACTCATCTGGGACAAAAACTGATGCTTAGAGGCCTGCTGGGCTCCTTGCAGCCTCCTCCAGCTGCTCGGCCCACTCAGACACAAAGCTCAGCGAGGTGCCTCTTATCTGTGGGTTGCCCCTACGCAAACCCCAACAGCACATCTGATCTAATCACAAGAGGCCTTTCATATAGAGAACACACTCGCTCAAACACACCTCCCTCATGGGAAAATGGCATCTGTGCTCAAATCATGACTTTCCCTTGGGAACTATCAAATTATTTGCTCTCACTAGAAGGGTGGAACCAAGGACTTATTAAGAAAGTTGACTGTTATTCTCTACTTGTTCATCAAATCAAGTGTTTGACCCAAGGGTCTAGGATTACTGTGATCATCTGGCTGTGACCCAGGCCCCCTCTGCACATGGTAGGGAGCCATCAGCTCCTGAACTTTGTTGACATGGACTCCAAGCCTTCAACTCTTCTCCTTTCCCTGGAATCCCAGCATCTCTTGTTCTGCTAAATGGATGCTGACCTCTCTCCCGTGGGGTCCATCCTTACAGTTGTTGCTCTGCTCCACACAAGTGTGACCACTTGGCAGTGGGCCATTGCTCCCACCAGAGACCAGCCTTTGGCAGCTTCAAGCCCCGCTATTATGACTCTAACTTCCCTACCCCGCTACTGCAGAGTCTGCCTCAGCTCTGAGTCAATCCCCAAAGGAGGTTGGGCATCTTAATTCACAGTATTCTCTACCAAAGAACCAGGGAAATGTTCTCAAAGACTAGGCTACAATGCATTAGTGGAGCACCATCCTTAGATCAACCCAAAGGCAATCTTCCTGGGAACCCTAGGTAGTCTTCCTTTACATTGTACCAGGCATAGTGAGTGCTAAGCCCTAAGGATAGACAATGAATAAGATTTTATATATATATACACACACACACACACACACACACACACACACACACACACACACACACAGGCTCAAGGAGCTCTCCACTTCTGGGCTCCTCCTGCCTAAATAAGGCAGGCAGACAAGCCAGTTAGCAGGCAACTTCTTGAGCAAGCATGGCATTATAGATGGTTTAATTACAGCACAGTGTGAGGACAGTTCTTGGTAAACCATAATTGTTGGAAACAACCAAGGAATTCCCCAGCTGGCTTTAGGGGCAGCACCTTCTGAAGCCTTGCTGTGGATTCTTTTGATTGAGCTTGAAGGAAAGGGAAAAACAGATTGTTCATTTGGTTATTTGGTTTTCCCTTCTGAAAAGTTGCCAGATCATAGCTTTCATGAAGAATATGCTGTCCCAAGGCAATTATGCTCTGTGTGTATCTCCCTAGAGAGTGACAAATCTAACTGCAAACAAAACAAGAACATTCATAAAAACCAAAATTTAGCTGAAGTAATCACATTGGGTAAGTCTGCAAGGACACCACCTAGAACAATAAACTACAAAGGCTGGACGCAACAATGATGTATCAAGTTAATGTTACAGAAAAGCTTTTAAGTCATTTAGGACTCACAATGCCCCTCGGTACTTCATTACAAAAAACACCCAGGTTCTTCAGAAATTTCCCAAGGTCAACTACAGAACCCAGGACAGAACCTCACTTCTATAACTTATGCATATTGTAAACCTGGAGAACGCTAAAGGGCAAACTTGATCTAAAACCTTTCACGTCTCTTCCTCTATTCCTCCCACCTTCTTAAGATGCAGGTCTTATGGAAATAGCCATGTTTAGAAACTGTAGCTGTAGATGAACTTGAAGTTATTTCTTTTCCCTGAAGACATGTGAATATGCCAGTGTTTTCCCAAACCAAATGGTAAGCAAGAGGAGTTATGGATTCAGCTAGGAGGAGAGGGTGGCATTGATCAAGGCTGGAAAGATAGATTTCTCAAGCTTATGAAATATCCCTGGACTACTGATCTTTAGGATTCAACTGTAAGTCACCCTGTTGTCCTGCTCTGAGTTTATATATTGCTACTAAGTGACTCTCCCTAGACAATATGAGGTCTCTGTGAGACCATCTCTCAGCTTCCCCAATTACAGTTTCTCTACTCCCTCACCACAGGTTTCTTCCATTTAATACAGAACACTCTACCTTGTACTGTAAGATAAAGGTCAGAGTCAAAACCAAAGAGTTTCACAAAAACAATAACTGCCTTGTTCCCCACAACTGCTCTCTAACCCATAACCTCCTCAAAGGGAAAAAAAATGCAAGAAGTGATCTTGGTTTGAATGGAAATTGATTAAACTTTTTTTTCCAGTTTCCACATTATTTGTTTAAACTCTTGGTTTCTAGTGACCTTTCAAATACAGAATCATTAAATGCTGAAGTTGTTATCATTGAAAAACCTAAATTTAAAAACCATCCAACCATTTTGCCAACTCTTATTTATGGGGCACCCAAGACCCTAAAATATCAGAGTTTCCCTGCCCCGTACTGGCACTGCCACAGCATGCAGGGATGCCAATGCATTTTAGATAATGAAAGAACTATAACTCACAGCCTCGAAATTTCTCATAAGAATTTTATTCTATCTTGAGAGACCTGGTAAGGAACATTCCAGAACTGTGTTCATCTTTAGATATGTAGAGACAGATACGGATACAGTTTTCTCATGCATCTCCAGCATATTCCCGATAACTTTATCTACAGCTGAATACATTTCGTATATTAAACATACAACTGGATTCTGCTGCCTGGATATCTTAAGCACTCCAGTCTTTTAGAATAAAATTTTTTTAACTACTCAAATAAAATGGCACATATACCCAAGTCCCACTCACAGGACAAGAAAAGAGAATGAGGTCTATTCCCCTCCACTGGTCCATTTTGCAGCCCGACTCGCCATGACTACCTAACTCTCAACTCTTGTGCCTGCTCTCTTCCAACATTGCCTCGCCCACACCTAAATGTCAACCTTCTTCTTTTTATTCCCTAAAGCACCACCAGCTTAAAGCCACTGTGTTCAATAGAAGTCTGATGAAAATGTGAGGAGGGGGACAGCAAAGCTAAGACACATATAGAAACTTCAGTCATTGCCGTCCTAAAGTTCTTCGACCACCTCCACCACAGACAATGTCCCACACGCCGAGGATTTCCTCAGGCCCCTGTTGGATGCCCCCTCCGTGGATGTCCCCCCATCTTTCATTTTCTAAACCTCTCTCCCAGATTCCCCATATGTATATAGGCCTCTCACTTTTATGCAGGGTAATTCACCTCTCCCATTGTTTACCCCTCTCCCCGGGGGACATGCACCAAAAAGACCCACCTGTGATTTTTTAAAGCAAAACAGTTTACTTAAGATGCCCAGGGAAAGTAGAAATGACTGTAGCTTGTTTTTGTTACAAATAACATTCCTTTTCAAGACACACACACCAGGACTGAAGTGTATATATATTCAACTATCAGATATATATTTAACTCTTAAAGAGATTGTCCCTGACAAATGGGATGTGTTTGCTCTATCATGTGTGTGTGTGTTGTATAATATTATTTTTAATGATTAGGTCCTGCTTTGCAGTTGGAAAAGAAAAAAGAAAAAAACATTGTTAATGGAAATAGAAATCTGGAGTTAATCCTTCCTCTTCTCTCTTTCCCCATATCCTATACAACTGTAAAGCCCACTTCCAAAATCTCACATCCCATCTTCTCTCCACTGCAACCACTCTCATTTAGGATCAGCCACTTCTAACTCGGATACTACAATAGCCTCCTACTGTATCGCCATGCTTTCATTCTTACAATTCATTCTCTGCATGACAGAGAGATTTTAAAAACATGTCATGACATGCCCTGCTTGAAATTCTTTGGAGGCTTCCCAATAAAACCCCTTCCCAAAGCCCAGTCAGATCAAGTCCTCACCTTCTTCTCTGACCTCACCTCCTGCTGCTCACTGTGCTCTAAGTACACCTGTTGGAGAACATCAAATTCATCCCTGCCCCAGGAGCCTAGCACATACTCATCCCTCTCCACCGGGCTGGTTTCTTCTCATTTTATATGACCTTGCTTCAAGGCACCTCCTTAGTGAGCCCTCTCTAAGCAGACTATCTGAAATAGCTCATGACATTATTCTCTGACACTGTATCATAATAACAACTATAATTACTTAACTACTCATTTATTTGCATCTCCAACGGAATATAAGCTCCATGGGGCAGAGACCACATTTGTTTTGTTTTCTGTTGTATCCCCTACAAATTAAAACAATATGTGGCTAACAGCAACGTATGGATATATGGATGGATGGATGGATGGATGGATGGATGGATGGATGGATGGACAGATGGATGGAGCACCTTCTCTTTGGATGGTGCTATGCTAGGAGCTTTATACATAGTTATAAAAATGTGAGTTGTGCCTTCTAGGATCTTACCCTCAAACAAGAGGAATAAGACCAGTGAATAAATAGTGACAAAATGTTAAAGGAATTTAGAAGAAGAGATGCTAGTTAAGATAACCAAAGGCTTTGTAGATGAGTGGGTATTTGAGATGAACGCTGAGGAATGGGTAAGATCTCAAAAGATGGAAACTACAATATTGCAGGTAGAGTGAGCAAAGATGTGAATATACAAAATACAAAGCACATGCACACCTAGGGGTAACATATTGGGCAATTTTGCTAGTGAGGAGGTTTGCATACGCTAAATGGGGAAAGGCAGATTGGAACCAGATTTTTAAAAATCATGAATGCCAGAATAAGAAGTTTAAGCCTTCAGTTTTTTAAGAGAACACTGACATAATCAAAGTAAACTTAAGTCAGGGGAATCATGGAGTTGCATATGAAACCAATTGGAAGGTGTTATTTGTTTGCTCAGGCTGCCATGACCAAGTACTACCTACTGGGTGGTTTACACAACCGAAATTTATTTTTTCAGAGTTCTGGAGGCCAGAAGTCCAGGTTTTGGCAGGTTTGGCTTTTTCTCACATCTCCCTCTCTGGCTTACAGATGGCTGCCTTCTTGCTGTGTCCTCACAAGGTCGTCTCTCTGTGCGTGCATCTATGTGTCCTAATCTCCTTTTACTAGGACACCAGTCCTATTAGATTAGGGCGCACCCTAATGACCTTATTTTAATATAGTCACATCTTTAAAGGCTCTATCTCCAAATACTCACTTTTTGAGGTGCTGAGCACTAGGACTTCAACATATAAGTTGGGGTAGGGGACAATTCAGACCATAACAGACGATGAGGAAGAGAGGGCTGATTTTTGAAGCTGAGTGTTAAGATGTCTCATCTTCTCTTTCTGAGTGTCACAAGGCCCCTCTTCCTTTGTTAATCATGAAAAATCTTGGAGGAGTCTTTGGGTATATTCAAGTAGAAAAGAACCCCTATAATTTTGATGTAAGGAAATCCAGCACAATGGTTTCTGGTTAATAATCATTCTTCCCCTTCCTTACTGCAATGAAGTTTTTAGAAAAGTTGGAAGTCAAATTTTTAAATTCTGAAATTTTGATCTATGAAGTCCTTAAGGAAAAAGCCTTCCGTGGCCTCATATCAGGAATGGTTACTTATCTCCTACACCACAGATTATTACATAAAGAATCCTGGAAATTTTGTAAATTATCATGTTCCCTGTTCTTACTGGTTCCTAGACAGTAAACAAACGTAATGAGCTCTGGACATGAACTTGAGTTCTAACTTCACTCTTGGCTCCATCTAATGGTCCCAGCCTTATTGTCCCAAAGCTTACTTTGTCGTATCCATTTGCTTTTTTTTTTTTCATTTTGTAAGCTTTCTAAGCTTTCTTAAATCCTCTTTGCACCAAGGCAGAGTATTTTTAAAGAATAAATGTTGAATTTACAACAATGGCAAAACCTGATATTAAATTTAACAATTTAATTTCATAATAAAATTCCTATAAATCACAGTTCTCACTAGACATACGTCCATGAAACTAACAGTAAATTGACTTAAGAAAGTGAATGAGAGGAGAAAGAGGAGGCTCTCCTGTTCTAGGCGCCAACATCTCAGGGTCAGGTTCTCCATCAGTCCCCAGAGCAGCTGCTTTCTACAGTCTTCCAACGATCCTCAGTTACCAACTCCATTCACACACTGAATCGTTCTCTCTAGTCACTGTCCATTACTATCAACTCTGTGCTCATTTCTCTGAGCTCCTTTAGGAAGTGTACCTCTTGGTCAGAGCCCGTGACCTAAACTTGGGCAGTGGTCACGTGGGTGCTGTGCCAGTGAATCCTATGAAACCACCAGTTCACATTCTAACTGTACTTAACCTTTAGACACACCCTAACACTGGGGTCCATTTTATACATATATATGTATATCTTTTCTCTCCAAGTAGATCATCAATTTGAAGAGAAAATAAGACTCATATCTTTTACTTTTTGTGAGCCCCTCACATATGTCACAACATTAGGGACTCATCACTAAATACTTATTAATACAATTGAATTCAGTGCCTCTAAAAAAGGTAGAAAAGCTAGAAGTAGCAACAGCTAAAGAAGAAAAAGGAAGCTGCAGGTCCAAGAACTAACCTCAGTTAACTGGGTCTGTGTGGGGGTTTTACCATGCAACCAGAACAGACCACATGGGGGCTGACCACAGGACACTTAAAAGAGAGGAATTCATTGGGAGGAAGGAAGGGGGTTGGTTGTTGCTCACAGTGTTATTTGGAGAAATATTCAGCCTCAAACAAGGAAAACTTGTAGTCAAAAATAAGTCTTAGGCTATCAAGGTAGGGAGAACATACAGGAAACCTAGAAAGGATAAGAAGAAAACACACATTTGTTGAGCACCAGGGCCCGACACCAGGCTGGATGTTTTACACACATTATTTAATCTGTTCAACAAATCTGTGAGGTAGGCACACCGGGAAACAGGCTGCCTACCTCACAGATTAACAACTTCCCTAAAGTCACGTACCTTGTAAATTATGGAGCCAAGAGCTAAGGCTCAGCCTATCTGGTAAGAAAGCCCGAGCTCATGATTCAATACTGCATATTGGGCATTAAATCTGAGGGGCTTGGACAGAGATGAAAACAGTGAGAGATCAGTAAGTCAAGAGACAAGGATATTAAAAACATGAAGTGAAGTTCAAGGTAGAAGTTTCACGATGAAAAATCATGATCACCAGACCTGTTCAAGAATATATATGTCCCACAGGAATGGGGCTACTTTTTAAAAGGCACCAATAAACCCCCATGATGTCCACTTTATTCCACAAAATGTACTAATTCAGATAATGTTCCTCATGGTCCCTGTGACAATTCTCTTTCAATTCTCACAGTTAAGAGAACTTAACTTTTCTTACTAAAATGAAATTTCTCTGTCTTCCCCTTTCATAACATTGTAACTGGACACTCCTAGGAAACCAAGAAAACTGCTTATTTGTGTAATGCACCTCATTTTAAAAAGACAATCCCTTAAGAGAATAAAAAAATCAAACCACAGATGGAAAGACTAGATTTGCAAAACAAGTATCCGGTAAAGAAACTGTATCCATAAGTTATAAAGAACTCTTGAAATTCAACAATAAGAAAACAGACAACTCCATTTAAAAATACGCAAAAGCTCTCAACAGTTTATTAAAAAAGATATATCGATGGCAAATCAGTATATGAAAAGTTACTCAACACCTTATGTCATCCAGGAATTGCAAATTAAAACATAAGTGAGACACCACTACACACACCAATTAGAATGGCAAAAATCCAAAACAATGACATCAAATGTTGGTGAGGATCTGAAGCAACAGGAACTCCCATTTACTGCTGATGGGAATGCAAAGTGGTACAGCCACTTTGGAAGATAGCTTGGCAGTTTCATACAGAGCGAGTCTTACAATCCAGCCATTGTGCTCTTTGGTATCTACCCAAATAAGTTGAAAACTTATATCCACATGAATACCTACACATAAATATTTATAAAAGTTTTATTCATAATTGCCAAAAATTGGAAGCAACCAAGATGTCCATCAATAGTTAAATGGATAAACTGTAGAACATTCATAAAATAAAATACTATTAAGCAATGAAAAGAAATTAGCTACCAAGGCATGAAAAGACCTTAAATACATATTGCTAAGAGAAGGAAGCCAGGGGTTCTGGGAGAAAGGAGGCATGAATAGGTGGGACATAGGAAACTTTTAGGATGGTGAAACTATTCTGTATGATACTGTAATGATGGATACAGGACATTATGCATTTGTCAAAAGTCACAGAATTTACAACACAAAGGATGGAGCTTAATGTAAACAATGGACTTTATTTATTTTTTAAAAATATATCTTTATTGATTTCAGAGAGAGGAAAGGAGAGGGAGAGAGAGAGATAGAAACATCAATGATGAGAGTCATTGATCAGCTGCAGCCCGCAACCCGGGCATGTGCCCTGACCGGGAATCAAACTCCGATCGCCTGGATCCTAGGTCGACGCTCAACCGCTGAGCCACGCCCGGCCGGGCTAAACAATGGACTATAGTTAATAATGTATCTATATTGGTTCATCAATTATAACAAATATACCACACCAGTGCAAGATATTAATAACAGGGAATTGTGTTTGTTTATGTGGGGGGGGTATATGGGAACTCTGTACTTTCTGTTCAATTTTTCTGGAAATCTATAACAGACTACTAATTTAAATGAAGTCTATTAATTTAAAAACAGAAAAAAAAGGACAATACCAAAACATGCATGTCTGCTAGGCTGAATATTAATGGTGAGAAAATTGACCCTATAAATATGTGTGCTTGATGGCCATTCTGGAAACTTTGGCAAATTTTTATTTTCCTCTGTCCTTTGAGGCTGTATTTTACATTTGAAAAAAATCTTAAAGCTATCTGTCATTTGAAAATGCTGTTTATGACAACTACACCTTATTTTTCATATAAAAGAATCCACCAAAAATACCTTCTGTCTAATTCTAACTTAGTGAAAACTTAGTTTCAATGTTTCGAGTTGTTTGAAAGAAGAAATCACATTTTTCCCCAATAGTGAGCATAAAGGAGTGTTCCTCTCTGAAGAGAACTCATTTTGTTTTTGTTGAAAAGAGAAAATCCTCTTTTGAAAAAGTCCTCATCTCATTGCATCCATATCCATCAAATCTCTTATTAAGGTTGAGAACTAAGTACCTTTGTAGTACCAACACTGAAAGAAAAATGAAAAAAATAACTGGTGATTACTTAGCTCCAACTAGAAACGCAGCACATCTGAGACAAATTCACTACACCCTCTCCCAAGACACACACAGAGAAAATAACTCTAGTGTCCACATCGGAGTATTATCATTTGCTTGTTATGACTTTATGTGGTTTCATGAAAGGCGAGGGACAGTCATTGTGTCACAGTGCTTGTAAAAATGGGGAAGAAAGAAGAGGAAGCCTTAACTCCTGGAAAGCTACAGCCCAAGTGAGGAATGAAACTCAGGGGACGCTGGGACGTTGGGGAAATTCCTCCAAGGCTGGAAAGCAAAAAACAGTGACACCTAATTTCAAATCCATGATTTGCAGCCCATTCAAGTTAGAAGTTTAAGTTAGAACAGAAAAGAGTGCTGGTGTCAGAGTGACATATTTGTGCTCACAATCCGCTCTTTCAGCATTTCACTTATTTGGACAGTTTTCCACTAAAGATATGTTTACTTCCCACTTCACAGTGGCGCTCTCAGTTGTAAGTAGGAAGTGATAAAGACGGAGAGATTATAATTCAAAATTCCAACGAGAGTTAAAGCTTTATGAGACCATTTGAATGGGGATGGTCAATCCCTTTCATAGTTCAAATCCATTCTAGAGGTTCCAGTGAGATCATCAGTTCCTCTCTGGAACCAAGAGGCCAACTAGGCCAAAATATCAACAGCTCTACTCTAAGAATCATAATCCTCCATACTGTGTCTGTGAACAGGAGGAGCAAGATGACAACTGGCCCTGCTCAGCCTTTCAGCAATGCCCCTGACTCGGTTCCTGTATCCCCATGAGGCCAGCCTATCAACCTCCTGCCCAGGTCTCTGGGCACCAAGGTTTCTCCACCTCCTCTTCCTACCCCAGGCCTCTGTCTCCTGTAGGGGGCACTATGCTGTGTTCCAGCCAACTGAGTGGCAGCTACTGGATGTCTACATACTACCAGGCATCTCCTCTGAATTCGCTATGTCAGTATTGAAATAAAAATGTCTAAAGTAACCAGGCACGAAGAAACAAAAGTTATTCAATAAACATGAAACAGTAAATTCAAACCATTTCTGTGAATTTTATAATTGGTCACACTTTCTTTTTGGATCTCTAGAACAGTGCTTCTAAAACTTCCTTTTTAATTAAAGAAAATATTTGAGAATGCATGAAGTTAAAAAAAAATCAACCCAAACACATAGAGAATTTTCAAGTTAATTTTATAGTGAACCTACAATTACCTCCTTTCTGTTTTAATTTTATTGCTCTGCTATTTCTGGTATTCAACAATCAATTTTTCAACAATCAATATAATCAACAATTAATTTGTTCCCAAGTCATCGGTCTGGTCATTCATAATCACATATATTGGACATTTATGCAGGAACAGAGGTTTCAGAAAATACACCAAATCTAGATTGATCCCTTGGAAGTTTAATTTTGTCATTTGGCTTTTTCTAAAGTTGAAGTCTCTAAAAATGAGATAATTAATAATTCCTTTCAGTGGTATCCTTATTCATGAGCATTTACTGCACAGGAACTTTAAAAGAAACCGCCATATATACATGAGTGAGGATGGGTAGAGGTCAACTGGCACATCTGTGGGGGCCGTCCCACAGCAATGTTTTGACACACTATTAAACATTCTGAAAATCCCATAGGGCTTTAAGCCTCGCATATCGTCGGATCCTTGTCAGAGGTGAGTTTACTGGCATTACCCTGCAAAAAAGAAAAGCAGGTCTGTGTGGGATGAGGGGTAATTGACAAGTATGACTGGAGACTTGGGGGGCTGAGTAGTCAAAGCTGTGGTTTAACTAACAATTTCAGTTTTGAGTTGTTGGGGCCCCCCTGAGAGCTAAAAAAGTGATATCTGATGGAGAAAATCTGCTAGGCACTGGCTCTGAAGACCTCCCACCAGACCCTCAGATCGCCTCGAAGCAGGAAATGCTTTGATAGAACCGTTGGTGCCTCAGAGTCTCTCGTCAATTTCTAAAGGCCACGATTTAGAGTTGGAGTCCAGCTTCTCTGTTGATCTTTAGTTCTCCATCTAAGTTTTCTTCACTCCCTCCCCAAGTCTAATTAATCAGAAGAACAGTTTAGTCTATGTGACTTCTAGAGGGTGTTTTTCTTGGAATACACTAAGTTTGCGTTTTTCATTCACAAGTATAAATCATCCACTGCCAGACTTTTACTCACTCTCCAAGACTTCGTTCAGGTTTCACCTACAGTGTAAAGCTTCCTCTACCCCCAAAGCTAGGCACTCATTCTTTTTTTTTTTTTTTTAATATATCTTTATTGATTTCAGAGAAAGGAAAGGAGAGGGAGAGAGAGATAGAAACATCAATGATGAGAGAGGCATTGATTGAGCCCGCAACCCGGGCATGTGCCCTGACCGGGAATCGAACCCCGATCACCTGGATCCTAGGTCAATGCTCAACCGCTGAGCCACGCCCGGCTGGGCTAGGCACTCATTCTTATGTTGCCAATGATGTTCATGAATATCTTCATTCATCAAAATTTATAACATGTCTATCTCCTTGGGACAAAAGCCATGTTTTACTGATGTACTATCTTCGTTCCTTGATTGCTTCTAAACTCAATAAACATTTCTTGGGGAAAATAAAATAGTAAGAATAGTAAGAAAGAAAAAAGGAGGACGGGATAAGAAAAGGGAAATTATTTCTTTATCGTATGTTCAAACAATTATTTCTAGATGACAAAAATTCAGTTCATCTTGTGTTCACATAAATATTTACTGGAATGAACCAAAGTATACCTTTACACAATACAGAAGAAGTAGGTAGGTCAATTTTTTTCCCTGTGAGGCCGTATCTCAGCAGTTGATGTCTTGGAAAGGCCTCAGATCACCATGTCTGAGAATTCTGTAGTTCACTTCCCAGGTAAAAAGACCAGGCTGTCTCTCCAGGCTAAAAGCTCTTAGGACTGGCCCAGGATATGCACCCCAGTCCTCCAAATGAACAGAAGTTTAAAGTACCTGCTCAGTAAATATTTACCCAAGTGACACAGAAATGCCCTGAAGAAAAAGATAATTGCACTGAAGAAAATTATATTTTTACTTGAGGGAAAAACATACCTCAACTGCTCTAAAATGACAGAGCAAGCTCTTCAATTTAGAACAGCTGACTGGTACTCTTCCCAGGAACAATGAATTCACAATGAGTAAATAACTGGTTTTAGCAGAACTGAAAAAAAGAAAAAGTTTTGAAAGGAAGACCATAGAGGAGTGATCTTCAAAAATCACTTTACTGTGAATATAGACTTGTGCTCTTCTGAAGACAACTGGATAGAGCTAGAACAGATAAGTGATTTGAACCAAGTCATTTCAGTTTTCTGTGGTTTCCTCATCTCTTCAAGAAGGATACTAATCTTTGTTATAGCTCAGGGTTGTAATTCCAAGCAGTTATGTGGTCCAGTTCTCAATAGTTTAATCTCCTATGAGTTATCTAACAACAGTTCTTGGTACTGGATAATAAAAAAACAAAGTGTGAAATAAATGAAATGGAGTGGGAAAAAACAAACTTCCTGCTTTAATTTTTCTGAGTCTGAAGCAACTTAATTAATCAAAGAGTTCACAGTCAAAGACAGGGGTTCTTGACCTGTAGTCTACAAACAGAATGAAAGGGAATCCATGAAATCAAATTGAAAAAATATATACTATTATTTTTGCTAACTTCTAACTAAAATTTAGCATTTCCTTTAACAATGAACATAGGCAATAAACTCACCTCAATAGGAGCAGTAATTGTGACCTTGTCCCCAACTAAAATCACAGATATTTTGATATTTTTACAGTCCTTGCAGATGTTGTATGCTACTGAGATAGTGGATACCCAAGATCCACTTATGCTCATCACTACTGAAGGTATATTAGTAATTAGAGCCACCCGTTAACTTTATTTAATGCATTAATAAAGAAGTATAGTACATACATTGCTAGCACGTATTTGGAATTTTAAAAATATTTAATAACTATATTTCAATATAATTGGTTTCCTTTGTAATTCTATGTGCTTTAGTTTATAAATTTTAAAATATACTGAGAAGAGGTTCATGGGCTTCTCAGGATGACCAAAGGGGATTGTGTCATGGAAGATTAAGGGCTTCTGCTCTGAAGAGAAGACAGACAGGCACACAGCTCCTGTACCAGCCTGGCCTAAGTATGGTGACTATCTTTTGGTGAAGGTGTGGTTTCCGATCTTCTAGCTGCTTCTCTGAGCTACTCTGGGTCCTTCCAATATGTCCCTTTTCTGCTTATGTCATCTAAAGTTCATATCCATTAAATGCAACCAAGACTCCCGGCTGGCACAATACTTGCTTAATATTTGTACACTATTATTTTAACAAATATACTACTTCATAGAAAAAACATAAACAGCTATCATGTGCTAATCTAAAATATTACCAGTTTAATAAGTTTTGTTACTGAATCTCATCTGCCCTAAGAGATGCTACCCCTTACCTTATAGCAACTGCTAAATGACAGGCAGACCTAACAAGAACTGAAAATGGATTTGCCTTGAAAATTCAGCCCCTCGACGTGGCAGTAATTTTTATATACTTATAAAATATAAACTGTCTTGAGTGATTTAGCTTAGTAATGATTTGATGTATCTTACTCTACACTCTTATTCTCTTGCTGTCACCCAAATGACTAAGAGCAAGGCAATCATTAGTGATTGATGGCTCAGTCATGTAGGATTAAAGGGTAATTGTTTTACTCTTTCTTCAACCCAGAAGGATTTTCTTACTAAGGAAAGAAAGGAAATCTTCTCAATGTGGCACCTCCATGATGTGGATACCCAAGGGCAAAGCTCAGCTGAGATTCTAGAACAGATGTGGAAAATAGGTTTCATCTTCCATGACCACTGGGATCTGGTGGCAGTGGCTGCCTGAAGTACGGTGATAACATGTCTTGAGAATGCCACAATGAATTAATTAACAATGCTTGTCAAGGGCCAGAAGTGGTAACATGAGTGCTACATTTCTTCCATTCTAGCTCTACATATTTTCATGAAAAATGACCCAGATGGGACCATACAACAGAGTTAGACTAGAAGAAAGCCCTTCTGTCTATTGGCTGATTCTTTATGAGTTCCAGTTTGATTCTCAACAGGCCTGCCGAAATTTCTCAGATCTAGTATCATGAGTTATTAGCAGACACGAAAATCAAAGACACAGTTATAGCAAATAATCCTCCTGGAAACGTTTCCATCATGCACCAGCTGACCAAATGTAAATTCTTTTGAGTTCATCTGTAGATCCTAAGCTCTTAAACCATCATCATCACTCCAAATTATGAGTGAGAATAAAGAAAGATTTCAAACACTGGCAAATATTCAAAGATTCACAACCAAATGCCTCTTCCTAGCTTACCATGCTTGAAGAGATGGCACATACCAGTCCCAGAAACTAGTGACAACCTACACTGGTAAACACTCTAGCACTGGTGGCCTCAGGTGTTCCTTCTTTCTAGTCATACAGTCCTTTTGAGCAAGGGTCACTCTTACTCCCAAGAGGAAAGTCAACGTGACTCACTTTCAGAAACTGAAAGCACACCATGTCCACATGAGCAGGGCTGCCTACTATATAACCACAAAACCACATCAGAAGAAGTCAGCTACTTAGGAAGGAGAAGAGATAGTGAGCTGAACAAACTCACACCTCATTCCAGACGGCCAGCCTTCTGGATGACCTGTAGGTGCCATGGCTAAGCAGAGACTTAGAGCAGAGGACAAATGTCAATAGCAAGTGTAGTCAGGGTCCTTGCCTCTGGTTACTGAACACGGAGACTAGGACTCTCCCAAGACGCGGTGTGAAGCAGTGAGGTTTTGGCCTCTTTCTTTTTTCCTGTCCTTTGGCACATTCTCCTAGAGTTTATCCTTTCCTAAGCATCCAGGGCTCTCTCTCACCAAACCTTATGTTAGCTGATTTGTAGGGGGGGTTAAGGGGTCTCCCTCTGGGAGATGCTGCCAGGATTCTATGATTCCACACCCCAATAATTCTTGCCTAGAAGGTATGAGTAATGATAGCTAAAGCTTTAATTGGAAAGGAAACATCAATCACTCACATTAATCAGAATAGGAGCACGTTTGGTCATTTTTGTGGTTGCTTTTGGATAATATTCTTTTTTGTGTGTTTATGGAGTGGTTTGGTGCTTACAGAGACGTGATTATGGAGTAGTACTATTTGGACTAGCTCCACTGTGGTCAGAGAGGCCTTATCAGATGTCCATGTTCTGTGAAATTCTTTCTGCCCAACAAGAGTACACCAAGGCCTGGCCACATGTGGGGGGCCAGCCTGGTAACCCATGGTCTGGTCCTGCAGCACAGACTCAGATCCTTCTAGTATAGACCCCTCCCCCCACCTTTGGCTAAAAACTATTGTTTCCCATTCCCTCCTTGGGAAAATTTATGCTTTCAAAGTGCAAAAACTAATCAGAAAAATTAATCTCAATTAACAAGAGCTAAAATTTTGTTCCAAAGGGGTTGGAGGGGTGTCTTGTACTTGCATTATAATAGTGACCTTTTAGAGACAAAAGGTGGCCCCAGATAAGACCTGATGGCAAGACTGAGCGAAACTGTGAAAATACATCCAGGACTTCTCCAGTTATATCAAGCAGGCAACTGGCTCTACAGTCAATATACAAAGCTGGGCCTGCAGTTCATACCCACAGCTGAAGGTTCAGGTAGCTTCCCGGCTCATTCATGTCACCCACTGTTGACTGCACAGCTCTGGAGTCCCTACCCTCACTCAGAATCATCTCTCATTGGACTGACTAGTTTTTATATGGAGACACTATTTTTGAATTCTTATTGTAGCTTGACCTGCCCACCATAATGGGTTGCTTTCAGAATGACAACAACTGTTCTAAACAAGCCACCCTCTGCTTTGCAGGCTGAGGACACTGAAGCCTTATGACTTCTCTTCATAATGCTCTGCTGCCACCTGGTGGAAGTTCATAATCAAACAGGGGGTTAGAGTTGACTTTCAACTTGAGCCCACTCTCACTCACCTGGACACAAGGACAGAGGGCATCACTGTCAGTCCAAGACATCCTGAAGGCATCCAGTGCTCCCAAAAGAGACCTGTCCCCAAGGATTTCCAGACAAGCCTCGCCCTTCCTCTCTGTCCTGAGCCCAGGTACCAACAAAGGGAAACCTCTGTTTGAGAAGAATCCAGTTCCTTGCTAAGAGCCCACACGGAGATTGGAAAGAAAATGAGAATTAAAAAGAGTCTTTGCCCGGCGGGGCACGGCTCAGCGGTTGAGTGTCGATCTAGGATCCAGGCGATCAGGGTTTGATTCCTGGCCAGGGCACATGCCCGGGTTGCGGGCTCTGCGGGCTCAATCCCCAGTCAGGGGCGTGCAGGAGGCAGCTGATCAATGACTCTCTCATCACTGATGTTTCTACCTCTCTCTCTCCCCCTCCTTTCCTCTCTCTGAAATCAATAAAGATATATTTTTAAAAAAATAAATAAATAAAAATAAAAAGAGTCTTTGAAGGGCCACAGTCAGCCTTAAGGGGTAAGTGAAGCTAATTCCTGAGGAAGTCTTGGTGTGTCTTCACAGTCTATAATTGGTCTTAAAATTGAAATGCTATGGCCACATTAATATCAAAAGAAACCAAAACAAACATCTCTGTTTATCTTCTACTGACAACTGGCCAGATATTGATTTAATCTTGAGGTAATATTTTAATATCCCCATTTCACAGGTGAGGAAACTCAGGCATAGAGACACTAAGCAATGTGCCCAAATCACCTTGCTAGTTAGGGGAAGAGCTGAGATTGAACCTCAGAGAGTCGCTTCAGAATCTGTCTTTTTTACTGACTCTTTTTCTGCCACCTGGACTCTTATTCTGAATCACTGGAGAAGTGAGAAAAAGTAGGGGGAGGTGGTGTCCTATCTCCTTCCTGGGCCTGCATCCCCTGCTTCTCCAGTGTCCACTTCTCAGGCACCCCAGTGCCTTGGACCAGATTCCCAGCTTCCATGGCCTCAAGGAATATGGAATACCAATCCCCCTTTCTCTGAGATCCAGACAGCTGTAATAAGGAATCAGCAAGAAAAACCCAACATCTAAATTCTCCCCCAGTTCTAATAAGAAAAAATAGTTATTAAAATATGGATGTCCATAGTTAAGTAGAGTATTTTAAATGAAAACCTAAAAGCTCAAAGAAGCAATAGATTTTAAAAGAAAATTGATTTTGATAATCAACATAACTACTGAATGGCATTTTCATTGCACAAATGACTCATCGGTGTCATCAAAAAGCTCACCCTGATGTATTGAAGACATAAGGATACCAGAAGTAGAGGGCTTGCCTCCCACTCGCCTCCCCCGAGGGGTCAGCTGGTGGCTCCTACATAGAGGAGAAGGCAGCTGGCAGAACTTGCTGACAAGGAAGGATAGGAACTGTCACTGAGACACTCCTAGAAAAACCTTTGTACACACAGAAGAGGAAAGGAGGAAAGGAAAGGAGGAACTCCCTCAAAGGACTCAGGTCTGGATCTATGCCACTGCGGAAACCAGGAAAAGAATCCACAAATGACTCTCGGGAACCAAGGTCACAAAGCAACTGCCTGAGGGCCCACTCCATCCTACAGATGTGTTTTGATTGGCTCACTGGGAATTTCATTTAAGTTTGTGTTTCTGACTTTTCTTGAAAAATTGGAAGATTTAGTAATTCTGCAAGCAAATTCCTACATGTAACAAGCTGAATTCATACAGGCCCTTCAGAGGGGCATGTCTGGGACGGCATCCACCCAGCAAAGGTCCTCAGCTTCCCTCTGGGGCCCTAGAAGCATCCAAGTCTTTGGCTTCTGATCCAGCAGTAGCTGCAAAGGCCCCTGGAAAAGACTATGCTACCACAGCAGAGAGTTTACTATAACTAAGCTACTGGTCCACCTAGCACTCAACCATCACAGACAGGGGCATGGCCACATGAATCAGAACACCACCAGGACAATGGCCCTTTACCCCTCTTAAGAACTCCCATAATTTCATGCCAACTTAGCTTCCCAACTTAATTTCCTGTTATTTCCTTCATATACCTTACATCCCAGCCACACCCTAATATTTACTGTTCTCTATGCTTCAAAGACTTGTACCCTCTATTTGAAATGCCCCCTCCTCCCCCCAGCTTCCCATTGCTGTATGTCCAACCTGTACTCATCCTTCAAAATCAGCTCCAACTCCACTTCTGTGGAGCCTTCTTCATTTTCTGTAGTCAGAATTGATCCCCCCCCCTCCTGTTGCTATAATATTAGTTTACACGCCTACTGCAGAATTAGCAAAATCTAATTTATCTTATAGTCTGTCTTCCTGTCAACTTGTGACCTCCTGAAAGGCAGAAATTTCCTCTTATTTATCTTGAGTCCCACCCTCTCCATCTCCATTCCTCGTGGTCCTAACAAACTACCTTACCCAAATCAGATTGTCAATAATTATTTTATATATATATATATATATATATATTTAAAGTTCACTAAGTGGGCATTGGCTTCTACTGCCATCTGGTGATCATAATGTAGAATTATGTCTAAAGACATTGCCATCTTGTAGGAATCACAAACATTCCCAATCCATCTATCCATTTTCATTCATTTCTTCTTCCTTCCTTCCTTTTTCTCTTTTCCTTTTCTTATTTTCTTATTTTTGTCCTTTATTTATTTATTCTTTCACTCAACAAATAATTTCTGACCATCTTCTAGGTGACAGGCACTGGAAGCAATTAAGAATCCATGCAAATGTGAAGAGTTGTAAAGGACTCCTATAGCCAGCCAACATGGAACAAGCCCACTACAGCCTACACCTCCCATGGATGACCTTGCATGCCTGCACCAAGGGCAACCCAAACCATGAACCTGCACTGTGGTCACCACAGTGCAACACTGACTCGAGCTCCTAAAACTCTGAGGGAACCAGAAAAAGGGAATCTTGTGGTTCAAAAAAAGGGGAGGAATCACTTTTTTCCTCTCTTTTCTCTCGCCACTTTGCCCTCATGGTCACCACAGTCTCATACCATTTATATATATACGTTAACACAAAATGAATTAAAGACTTAAATGTGTAACGTAAAATTGTAAAACTTTTAGAAGACAATTTAGTAGAAAATCTGTGTGACCTTGGGTTAGGTAAAGAGTACTTAGATATGGCACCAAAAGCATAATCAAAAAACAAAAAAATGATAAATTGGACTTCCTCAAAACTAAGAACTTCTGCCCTGCAAAAGACACTCTTGGGTACATAAAAAGACAACTTACTGACTGAAGGAAAAAAAATTGCAAATCATATATCTGACAAAGAACTTGTATCCAGAATAAAGAACTCTTTTTTTTTTTTAATATATCTTTATTGATTTCAGAGAGAGGAAAGGAGAGGGAGAGAGAGAGAGAAACATCAATGATGAGGGAGTCACTGATTGGCTGCCTCCTGCACGCCCCCAACTGGGGATCGAGCCCGCAACCCAGGCATGTGCCCTGACCAGAAATCAAACCCCGATCGCCTGGATTCTAGGTCAATGCTCAACCGCCGAGCCACGCCCGGCCGGGCCAGAATAAAGAACTCTTAAATTCCAACAATAAGAAAACAACCCAATTTAAAAATGGGCAAAATATTTGAAGACACTTCACCAAAGAAAATCTAGGGTAGCAAATAAGCACATGAAAAGATGCACCATATCATGTCATAAGAAAGGAGATACTACCACTCCCTTAGAAGAATCCTGAAATATAAATCATAGTAATAACTGACCATACCAAATGCTGGAACTCTCATATATTTCTGGTCGGAAAGCAAATGGAACAACCACTTTGGAAAACAATTTGGCCATTTCTTATAAAGTTAAACACACACACACACACATGATCCAGTAATTCTACTTTTAGATGCCCCCTTCCAAATGTTCACACAAAAAACTTGTTTGCAAGTGTTTACATCAATTTTATTCACAATCAAACTGGGGAATAACGAAATGTCCTTCAAGGGGTAAATAGATAAAATATTGTGATACATTCATACACTGGAAACCATTCAACAACAAAAGGTACGTATGACTGTTACACACAATGATGTGGATAAATCTCAAATAAATGCATTATGTTAAGTGAAAGCAGACAGGCTGAAAGGCTGCTTACTGTCTGATTCCATTTCTTTGACCTTCTGGAAAAGGCAAAACTATAGGAACAGAGACAACATCAGTGGTTGCTAGAAGTTGATGGTCGGAGGAAGGGTGACTATACTTGAGCTGTACGAGGAATCTGGAGGGGAGGTGATAGAACCGTCTGTACTTGATTGTGGTGGTAATTATATGATTATTATTTTTTGTGAAAACTCAGAACTATATACTACAAAGAGTGAATGTTAATGTACATACATTTAAAATAAAGTAGGCAAAAAGTGAGTAGATATAATTATATCGAGTTTCTCCAACTTATTATGATTGGGATTTGAACAATCTTTATAAACTAAAATGAGCTGATTTGACCACACAGTCTATAAAGTTCATTTCAGCTCTGAAATTCAATCATTCTGTGATTTGATATTGTATGGAGAACCCCATCAAGTGGGAGGACATATCAAGGAGATCACTGAGTTTACTTTTTTAAATATTTTTTTATTGATTTCAGAGAGAGGAAAGGAGAAAGAGAGAGAAACATCAATGATGAGAGAGTCATTGATCAGGTGCCCAGCACGCTGCCTGCTGGGGAATGTGCCCTGACTGGGAATCAAATCTCGATCTCCTGAATCATAGGTCGATGCTCAACCGCTGAGCCACACCAGCTGGGCCTCACTGATTTTATTTTTATGGAATGATGACAAAGATGATATATTCCTTCTTTGGGTAAAATAAACATAGCAACTCATACCAATAGATCCAAGTCTTTGCTATTGTGAGCAATTCAAAACCTGCAAAATTACATGCCAAATAAGAAAAATAGCAAAATACTCCACATCTTTAGTTCTCTCTGCAGATTTTTCCAATAGCTTTTATTTAAGAATTTTCCTCCTCTATCAGAATAAACATAATTTGGAAAGGGTATCATTTTCTTTTTCTGAGGAAGTATTATATTAATCTAAGACTCCTGGACAGTATTTCTGAAATAGTGGTATGGAATGAATCAGACCAACAAAAATAGGTTTCATGTTGTTCTTGACAAATTGTAACTTGAGTAAGAACTCAGTATAAAATGCAAAAAAAAGTACTTAATCTACTTGTACTTAGAAGACACTTTATTAGTCTATGTAAGGTACTTATGCAGTTTTCACATTAGTATTCAGAGGACAGGCAGAGGAGTTCCAGAAACAAATTTAGTTAACAGGGTAAATGAGTTGAACTAAGAGGAACCTTCAGAAAACCACAGAGAATCAAGCAGACTTGGGTGATTAGCTGGTTCAAACACTTCAGTGTACAGTTGAGAAAACTGAAGCCCAGAGAAGGAAAATGACTGGGTTGTCAATCACAGGACCTACACTTGATTGAGACAGAACTTCAGAAATCGAGTCAAGCCGAGAAGCAGTTGCAAATTTTAACAATTCACATTGAAATCTCAGGATCACTACAATTAAATTGATCAAGGCACTTAAGAGATTATTAGCCTTAATTTTTTGTTTTAAAGTCAAATCACCAACAATATTTAGCAACTGTCCCTATTCATTACCATAATTATAAATAGAGAAAATCACCCAGAATTTAAATACCAAAACGACCGAAAATAAGATTTTATATGACCAGTCTTGTTTCACTTTAAATTTTTATCTGATGGTCTAGCAGGTAATTAAACTCATGTGCCCCAAAATATTTTTTAATGCCCTCATCAATTTCAGCACTCTATTTAATTTCTCTGAGCTGCTTCATTCATATGATGGGGGTCGTAATTCCTATATACTGAGGTCACAGACTAACAGCCTCAGTTGTATTCATTCTGAAAGTCAGCTCTATCTTAATACATCTGTAGAACCCACCAAGTAACCTCAAATACAAGGGAAGTTATCTAAAATCAGAATGAGTCTATGTGCCTGAGTCTGGTCCAGGGCAGGATTAGACAGATAGAACTATGCATCTCCTGGGCAGGTGACAGGTCCCCACCTATCATGCCAGAGTCTTTGAGAGGAGGGCTCTAATGAAGAGAGGGTTAAAAAAAATGAATCATTTCCCCAAAATGTCTGCTGTTACATCGAGAGTACTAAGGATTCTGGTTTGAAACCTATGAAACAAAAATGGATGAAGGGGAGTTTCATAACCTTTTAATAATTAAGAATACACAATAAACTTAAAGCCACTCATAATTTCATCACATAAAAATTATAGAAGTATTTTTAAAATGTATTCCTTCTATTTCCAACACCCTTTTAGCCTCCTTCTATCCCTACTTGTCCCAAGTTCATCATCCAAGGAAACCATGGTTAACAGGCTGTTACCTAACTTTAGACACACATACACACGGAGCTCCCCACCCCACCCCAGGCCTTCCTCACACTATTGCCTTGAACAAATCTTTTACCTCGTTGGTTAAGTTAATTACTAAGTATTCCACTTCTGGTAATATATCCAAGAGAATTAAAATCAGGATCTCAAAAAGATATCTGCATTCCCATATTCACTGCAGCATTATTCATAACAGCCAAGACATGGAAGCAACCTAAATATCTATCACAGAATGAATTTAAAAATGTGCATTTACATACAATGGAATATTACTTACCCTTAAAGATTAAGAAAATCCTCGCATTTGTGAAAACATGGATGAACCTAGAGGATATTTTGTTAAGTGAAGTAAGTCAGACACAGAACAACAAATACTACATGATCCCACTTTCATAAGCAATTTAAAATAGACTCAGAGAAGCAGAGAATGGAGTGGTGTTTGCCAGGGGCTGGGGGGAAGGAGGAATGGGGAAGTATTAGTCAAAGGGTTCAAAGTTTCAGTTATGCAAGATGAATGAGTCCTAGAGATCTACTGTATGGCACAGTGCCCATGGTTGACAATATTGCATTGTATACTTAATTTACCAAGAGGGTAGCTCTTAAGTGTTGTTACCACAAAAAAATAGAGGATGGGAGGAAACCTACGAAAGCTATAGATATGTTTATGGTATTGATTGTGGTGATCTCATAGGTATACATGTATCTCCAATAAATAACTCAATAAAGTGGTTAAGACTATGCCACTATCGAGCTTAAGTAATACCTACAACTGCCACTAGGTAGTGCCAATGAGCCAAAGGTGTATGCCAAAGCAGAAAAAAAATGAAGAGAAATAGAGAAGAAACAGAGGATAGATATAACCAATAAGTAGTTAAATATTTACTGATTCTTCATAACAATCCTATATGAGATGAGCCTCGACGTGAGGATTTCACATTATGATACTTCCACACATATCCTCCTAATTTAACTTTCCAAGCCCTCAATTTCATGTCTCAATATCCCCTGAAGGGAAAATATATTAGTCGTCAGACAAGGAATAAAACATTTAAAATGAGAGCAGGTGAAATAGAAGCATACATTCCTAAATACCAGTCACCATTCTATTTGTTCTACCATTGTATATATTTCAACTCTCCCTCTCTCTAACTCTATCAGGTCCATGGGAGTCAAGCTTGAGAATCGGGTATTATTTACCACCCCTTCCCTTGTATAGCAAAGGAGGTTGGAGCTCAGAGGTTAAAGTTCCCCCACAATCATTGCACCAGCACAGCTGGGATTCAAATCCAGACCTGTCTGGCTTCAAAGCCTTTTGTATTTAAATTAAACCCTGAACCTTATAGACAAGGTCCCTGATTCATGACTCACTTTATGTAGTTTCCTGGGGGACCAAAGAAAGAAAAAGGCTCCTTTATTTCTGGAAAGGTGTCTGAGCTCATATTTCATCCAAACTTCTTTTGACAGACAGAAAGTGAGCAATGTGGCCAACACCACCCAGCAAGTCAGACACAGAGCGAAGACTAGAATTCAGTTCTCCAGACATTCTACATAAAAGAGGCAGGCATTACAGATGAAAGAAGACAAGGTGAAGTGGCACTTCTAGGCAGAAACTATGACTCCAGGACAACACCAACATAGTCATTGCTCTTAATTATCTAGTCTTTTGAAAGGTCGGGCACCCTGCTAAGACCTTTCCCACTGCCCCATGACGCTACTGTTCTTGGTTGCCTCTTAGCATCGTCTTCTCCCTTTTTCCTGGAACAACATGCATATTTTCCTTTGGGTACCTGCCTCTCCTATACCCTCTGGGTGGTGGTTGCTGTGGGTTTGACCCCACCCTCAACTCTAGAAGGAAGGCTTAACTCTATCATCTCAACCCTTTGGCCCAGAGGTTGGTCAGAGTGTATTCAGAGCTTTGAGATAGAAGGAGACACTTGCTGAGGGTTTTTTGGAAAGAAGATTCTTCTTTGGTTCATGAGAACTACCCAGAGAGATAATGGGATGTGAGGATATAAGATCTGGAACTTTCACAACGAGAGAATCACAGAGAAATGAAGCCAGAGGCTGATAACATGAGTGAATCAAACCACACCTCCTTCGGCCTTTCACAGGTACACAGCCAATTCGTTCCCTTAAGGTGGCTTGAGTTTTCTGTTATTCACAGCCAAAGATACCTTAACTGATACATTAAGTATTAGCATTATGCCTATTTTTAAGGGTAAGAAAATGGGGACCTCTAAAATTGACCAATGTCATATTATTTGTAAGAGCAAGATTTGCCCCAAAGCTCTCTGCCCCCTCGTCCAGACCTTAGCTATTAATCACAAATCACAGCCTTCACATGCCAGCATCCCAAAGGAAGGGAAATGGCTTTGAGCTAAATGGCTTTATCTAGAAGCTGCTGCTTAGTCCTTTCCCTTAATCCTCTCTCTCTCAATGGAGCCTCCTTTCAATAACCTCATATAATCACACTCACAGGACTAAGAAGTTACTAGGTTGACGATATGAACCTACAGGAGCAAATAAGACTATTTTATTTGATTTCAGAGTTGAGATTAGAATTAGAATTCCTTCCAGCCCCAGGAATTGATCATGCAGGCAACTTCACTAAGGATTTCCTATTGTTTCCTAGGCCTAGACACAATCATTTCTGGATCTCTGGTGACATCACAGAAAAATGTGTCTAGTCACTGACATTGCAGGCAAAGCAGAGTCAAAGCAAACGTTGCGACAATGTGGCCTTGTAAACATACTGCTCACAGCACACTTGCCAAGAGGGTAAGAGGTTGATCAAAGCAAACCCACGGCATCATTGAAAGACCTGCCTGGAGCCATTTTGGAACTTCTCTGTCTCCATACAGATTCCACCTGGAAAAGGAAAAAGGTTCCCAAATGTCCTATCCACAACTATGTTCAAGTTGCTCATTGCCTACTTAACCAAACTTACAAAATCACCCACTTCTAAGGTGAAACTTTAGGATTTAAGCATCCTAAAAATAATAATAATAATAAAGCCCAAGGGAATAGGAGGAGAAGGGAGACTCTTCAAAATACTTTCCAGTTAGATCACCAGAAAGACTCCAAAAATACCTTCTCACAAAGTAAGAGGACAACATGTAGTCACATGTGCCTCCTGGAAACTAAACTCTCTAGTCCCTGTGATGATATATCCTGTCTAATTCTCTGAAATCTGTCATTCCATCTACTTTCTTTTTTATCACTGATCTTTTCTCTCTCTCTTCAAAAGCGTCTTCATCTCCATGGCCCCCTCCCTGCACATGTCCCCTGCACTAATGGAATCTGAAAGGTATACCCCAACAGCTGGGCTTTTGATGTGGGTATTGCTACATGGTTTCCCTACTGACTATTCAAAATAATTTCAACTATTTTTCTTTAGTCATTATATTCGGTTTTCTGTTTGTACTTTAGAATAGGTCTCCCCAGAGAGTGGCAAAACAAGGTGAATCTTTGCATTTTTTCCACCACATGAGAGCGGGTCACAGGGAGGTAGAGGAGGGGGTGAGGATAGAAAACCCCATAGAGGCGGGAGTGGAGGAAGATGTAAGATAAAGCTCTAATTAGTGCCAAGAGGGAGAAAAACAATAGCTTTTGGGGGGGGGGGGGGTAGGTATGGCTCTCTTGGGTAAGTCCAAAAGTCTACAAATCAGTAACTTAATCCTCACATAGACTGACTGCTATTCTATGAAGACCACTTATTACATTATATTAACAAGTCCAACTGTTGAACTGCAATCAAGTCAGCTGACTTGAACAATAACTTTTGTGCAAACACTAGGAGACTTTTTGCTAAATGACCTTCAGGACTGTTCTGACCCTACTTCTCTCCAGAGCCTTATTCTACTGAAGTAGCACCTGTTCTATGCTTTAGACCTTCTGCTCAGCTGTTTCCCTGGAGGTAAACAAGAGGTCCATCAGGGAAGGTCACTGCTGCTGAGCCTCTAAGCCTCAAGATGAGCCATGAAGAGGTATACCATGGACATGGACTTCAGTAGAAGAACAAGACAGGGGATGGACACCTTCTTAGGCTCACAGCGTTAATGTTATGAGCAGCCTTGAAATCACTTAGTTCAAAACCCTTATTTTCTAGTTAAAGAGATCAAGACCCAGAGCATAAAGTGACATGCCTAAGGTCACAACCCTGATATATTATTAAAGATCAAGGAACAAAGCCTAAACGAACCCCTTTCCCCCCATGCCTTGCTTCCTTGCATCAGTTTTGGCAAGGTTCTATAAATCAAATTACCAAATGTCACAATCCCTGAATTCTCATGCAGTGTGGTTATTTGTGAGTGAAGAAGCAGATTTTCTTTCCTGCTTAATGAGGGGTGGGGGGAGGGAGACAGGGAGCAGAATTAGATTTACTTTGCCTTAGCAAGAGTCAACCAAGTTTTTCTCTCATTAAAATCAGTGGTTCTCCAACCTTAAGGGGCACTGGAACTATGTGGAAAGCTGGTAAAAATGCACAATCCTGGGTCCCACAGGGATTTTTGATTGAGTAGGTTTGGAGCGAGCCCAGAAAATTGTACTTGAAACAAATACCACTGCTGGTCCTTGGTCTGTACTTTGAGATAACCCATTCTAGAAACCCTACTACCCCACAGCCCCACACCAAACAGTTCCACATGATGCATGTCAATGATGCAATGGTAGTGAATTTTCAGCATAAATAAGGATTACTTTCCTTTTCCTTCTCCCACTCCTCCTCTCACTATTACTTGGCCTTCTCACCATCCTTTCTGCTTTCCCCTTTTTCCACTGTTTCCTTGCCCTGTCTTTGCATTTCAGCTAAGAATCATGGAAGAGGAAAAGGGTAGCAGAAGATAAGGCCTCACTCATCTTGACTTTCTGAACACCAGACTGTCCTTTGTTGGTGTCCTTACATTTAAGAATTTTCCATGAGGTGGGTACAGATGATACTACTTTCTCATACAGGATTCATTACTTCTCCTTTCTTTTCCCCATTCCTAAAGCTTTGGAACCTCTCCAAGGAATGGACTGGAGAAGCAAAAGAAAAGGAAATTCAGTCTAAACAATTTTATGTATTGCTTAGAGAAAGACTTACTGGAAGAACTGAAGCTAAAGAACAAGAATATCAAAAATAAACTTGTTCATTCTTTCATATATTCCAACCTCAACAACTATATTTTATCTTTTTGTCAGGACATGAGATAAAAATTAAAACAGTTTTCATTGTTGTTACAGAGTTGTTCAAGAAATAATTGAAAATCAAAGAAAATCAAATAGAAGACTGAAAAAAATATTTTTCTACTATAACATCAATTTTGTTTTTTGTTATCTAAAGCTGATGGATCTCCCTTCATTCACACACACACACAATCTTTACTAAAGTACTCAATCAATCTTGGATTGACTTTTTACAACTTTCCTGACAAAAACAAAAGAAGATGGTTTAGTTTACCTATTTTCATTCCTCTAAGTCAATGGCCATTAACCTGGAGTCTTTAGATTCCCAAGGAGCCCATGGATAGCATACAGGGGGCCCATAAACTTGGATGGGGAAAAAATACATCTTGATTTTCATTAACTTTGAACTGGTATTCAACATATTCTTCTTTTGTGAATGTAGAAAATAAACCATGGCAATATTAGCAGTATCTGTGACTGTTACTAGAAACCACAGATACTTTTCTTATCGCATTACAGTTGTACAAATATATTTAAATACTGTTTATTTATATTCATCACTATTTAAACTATGGTAATTTGTAGACCAGCAGATATATATCTTGTTATTTAATGTGTTAGTATATTAATATATCACAATTTTTCATGTATATTTATATCTACACATCAATATAATTGATTCCCTTATAATCCTAGGTACTTGGTTTCATGCATGTAAAATACTATTTTTAAAAGAGGTCCATAACATAAGGAAGTTAAGAAATGTAGCAATAAATGTTCAATATTCTAATTTTGTGTCAAATAATCTTTGAACAGAACACGTTAACTTAGGTCTCATATGAATTCCTTCAATGAGCACAATTTAGTATTGTGCCCTTGGATTTTGTATGGTCAAACATGTAAGAAACACTTACCTATAGGACATCTCTACAGACTTGCCCTTTCCTTTATTCATTATTTTATAAGGAAATCCACTAAGTTAATTCCTCTTAAGAATTTAATGTCAAAAAACATACTCCAAATGGATTTTTATGATTCCCTTTATCAAATAACAAGAACTACGTTTCTTTGTGTTTTAGTTGTTATTGTTGCTTTGCTAAGGTTGCTAGGAAGATCAGAGCTAAAGGTACCATCTTATTTTACTGATAATATCATCCCAGTTTGGGTGTAAAACTGTCTCCCTTCCCTTAAAATCGTTTCTGTTACACCGCTTTAGCTGTCCATGCTACAGTTTTTTATAAATTATAAGTTGACATAAAGCATTTTTTTAAGTAGGAAGGGTGAGAATTTGGAACAAATTATTCTTAATAGCTTTGAAGAATAAGTCCTTCCATCCTGATATTGTCCAAGTTCTCTCCCATCCTGGAGAAAGGAAAATTTCTGGAAGGGTCTTCACTTCACCCAGCTAACTTCTAGAAGCTTTTTGAGTCAGCAGTGTTCATGAGCACTACAACCCTAATCAACTGCTAGAAAAGAAGGGCCATCTGTACCGGATGTTATGGAGGCCAAGGCAGGCCATGCCCACCACAGAATGATTCCACCAGTCTTAATAGAAATATTCTACCCCCACAATATTCTGGTGATTCAGTTCTCCCAAGCTTTAATGAGCAGTTATGCAAATATTCATGAACTGCAGAAGGACTCTGCCTTTTAAAGAGTTACTTACGAAACCAGCATCTGATTTTTTAAATCAATGTAATTGTCATCCATCCACTACACTATTCCTCCCTCTCCAGTCCCCCCATGACCCAGGTTCACTCACCTAACAGAACCTCTTAGAGACTTCCCAAGACTTCCCAGAAAATCAATAAAGGTTCTGAGAGACTAGTGCAAACCCATGTGGATTACTTCAAATCAGGAATGGGACTCTTGAGTCTGGACTCTGAATGAAGCACCCAATGGCTCCACCCTCTGAATGCTGACTTGGGCCTGACTCTCTGCTAGTGAGAGGAAGTAATGAGTTTTCTTAGTGAATTCCTGGTAACAAATAAGGAGAACTGAGCGGTTGGTATAACTTCAGTTCTGCCCTTGACCTTCTGAAGACCTAGGCATATTTCCCATTGGTTTCCCAACAGGTGCTTAAATGACTTAGTCACTCTGTGCAAAGTACTCTGGCATTTTGGGAAGAAAAACTGCCACAACCCATCCCAGGGCTCCACTTACGGCAGCAAAGGGTAGGAATAGTTTTCTGCCTACGGAGTAGTGGTCAACTGAAAAAGGAGGAAAAAAAAGCAAAAGAAAACAAAATTCTGAGAGTGAGGCTTAATTTCAAAGTTGACCTTGCATATTGATGGGGAAGCTAGCATGAGATGAGGCCGAGGTGGTAGGTAGGAGCTAGACCATATGGGTCAGGAAGGCCATGGTCAAGAGTTTGGATTTAACTTTAGAGCAACAGAAAGATACTGAAGGGTTTAATACAGGGAATGGTGTGATCTAACTTACAGTTTTTAAAGGTCACCCTGACTACTGAAGTTAAAATGAGCTATGGAAACCAGTTTCTCTGTTAAAAGCTGTCAACCGCTTTCAGATTGAATTCAGTTTTTCTATAGTATAAAGCAATTTTCCCCTATCATATCAATCCTAAAGGCTTGAATCACAAGTGTAAAAAAAGGATAGCTCTCTCCAGAATGAAATGGGCTTGCCTTCTTCTAATCATTTCACTTCATTCTTTAACCCAGCAATTTTCAACCAGTGTGCTACAAAATTTTAAAAACACGCAATACCTGACTAGTCAGAGGCACTGACCTCTTTTCCCTTAGATAGTCAATAGCCAACACAATAATAGCCCTCCAGTGTGAATGCCCTGTCTTGAACCATAAATATACAGGTCATATAATTGAGTTGCATCTTATTGGTCACATCGCATAATAAGGTTGTGTCTGATTGGTTAATTCTTGGTAACAGAAATCCTTATATACAAGTATAGGCACCTGATTTTTTTTAAAGTCACTTCAGAGCAAAAACAGTGGGCAATTACTATTGATTTTTTTGTAAATCAATCAAAATTATACCTGCCTTTTATGAAACCAGCAAAAAAATATTTTTTGTATGCACAGAATAATTAGTTTATGTGTGCCATGAAATGAAAAAGGTTGAAAATGACTGCTTTAACCTAAAGAGAAAAGTATTCAAATACTCTTGACTATAGAATGGAGCTTGTATACTAAGAAAATGCAGCCTCCACTGCTGAGACTGAAGTTTCAGGAGGGACATATAAAAGAAAGGATAGAGGATGAAGATGCCCCAGTGAGCCAGGCCCAGAATCTATAGGTGTGGGTGTGGGGAAAGGGCTGGGCATGCACTTCAAAGCTAGAATACCATCTCAGGTATTCTTCAGCTATCTCAAAAACAAATGCCTAGGTTAGCAGAAAAGAAAAAAGCAATTTTCTCATCTCTTCTCCCCCACACCTCATCCCCAACCTCATAAAGAAAAGACAGTTCATCCTGCAAGGCCACCCACTCATCAGAATTGCACCTGAGGTACCCTCTGAGACACGATAATTTCATGCACCCAAGGTCTCTGCAAACCTCCTCAAGTTGTCTGATTATGCACAACTTGGAACAATGAGTAAGATCCCACCCCCATGGGGTTGCCCGAGTAAACAAAAAGTAAAAGCTGGCAAACAGAGGGAAAGAGTGGCACACTCCGACACCTTCTATCTGCAGTGGAAATCAACGCTCAGCAAACATGAGCTGGGGAAATACCACAGAATGGGACAGATCAAAAGAAAAAGCTCTGGCTGTTCAGTTGGTTTTAGCCCATCAGCTGAAGTAGGTGTCTTCTCAAGCAGCAATCGGTAGAGCCGGGATCCCCGAGGTGACCTCCACCCCTTCCTCCCACACGGAAAGAAGTTCTACAGAACACAAGGCTGATACGAAATAAATATATAATAATCATTCACTAACACTTTATGTAATCATATACATTGAAAAGGCAGTATTTAAAAGTATTAAGCTTCTGCCCAGCCAGCATGGCTCAGTGGTTTAGCCTCAACCCATGAACCAGGAGGTCACGGTTTGATTCCTGGTGAGGGCACATGCTGGGGTTGAGGCTCGATCCTCAGTAGGAGGCATGCAGGAGAATCAATGACTCTCCCATCATTGATATTCTCTCTCTCTCCCTGTCCTTTCCTCTCCCTGAAATCAACAGACATATTAAAAAAAAAAAAAAAAGTATTAAGATTTCTGTTTCCTGGGCTATTCTGTTTGGCTTTGCTTAAGTTTTAGTTTCCTCTCCTGCAAAACAGAAATAACAACAATACTAACCTCTTAAGTTTACTGTAAGAACTAAAGGAGGTCATGGTTATAAAGACATAACATATAAACTTTCAGTTATAAGATAAATAATTTCTAGAGATCTAACGTACAGCACAGTAACTGTAGTTAATTTCTTGTACACTTGGAATTTGCTGATAGAGTAATCTTAAGTGTTCTCACCACAAAAAAGGAAAAAAATTAAAAATTTAAAAAATTTTTAAAAGAAGCACAGTGCCAAGCATATAATCAGTACTCAATAAATGTTAGCTTTTATTTTTATTATTATTTCAATCAACATTTAGTTTATCAACAAGTGTTTTAATAATAGGAGACAATAATAGAGAAAATCAGGATGAAGTATAGGAGCCTACAGAGATGAGCTAGTCAAACTAGACCTCACAGAGGGGAGGACATTGGCATAGCAACCTGGAGAATGAGGAATGGCCAGTGACATGAGTGATGGTCAATTTGGGGAAGCAAGAGCAGCTGAAGACAGCTCCCAATCACATAGGTCTCAGAGTCCAGAAGAGGGGCTGGATTTTATTCATAATCAATGGAAAGCTACTGAATCCTTTTAGACAGAGGAGTGGAATAAATATAAGTGTTTGTTGGGGCAGCACTGGGGGAAGGGTCTAGGAAAGGTCCCTGGGACACAGGGAGATGAATCAAGCATGCTGTCAGCTTCTAAGAACTTGGCCTTCTGATGGTCTGACTCTAGACTGAATGCCAAAGTGGAAAAGTTCCCCTCTTCATGTTCTCCCACCAGCCTTCATTCTGCTATCTGAGCACCTACTTACTGACCACTTCTAGGGCCCAGGTCACATGTCAGCTCCTTTGTGGAACTTGTGATGACATCTGTCCCCTGCGTTCACAGCCCCTTCATCTGATCTCTCAGAGTACCTGGCACATACTTGTGGAATGGAGCCTCTACCTCATGCCATTGAAATGAGCTGTGTTCCTTTCTACACTTACTTCAGGCTAACTCTGCCCTTTCCATCTTTGTAGCCTTATCACTTATCATAATGCTGGCAAGTTGGCACGTAGTAGGTACATCAGTAAATGTTAGTCTGAATGAAAGAGCTAAAATGGGCATATTCACCTGCTCATTTCAATGACAAACTAGAGACCCTGAGACTGGGGGTTTCCTGGAGGAAAATTCTCTCTTTTAGTGACCATCCCCTGCAAGAGAAAAATCTCAATTTGAAATGCATTTTACTAGTAAGTGGGCAAGTATTTTACTCACTTTATACAGGTTTTTTTTTTTTAACTTCAGCCCAGGATTGTTACCATAGAAACCAGACAAAAATTTATCAGGTGTCAGTGCTTTTGGTATTTTGCTTAGTTTCTCCCCCCGCCCCCCCCCCCCCCCAGCCCTCTGTGGTACTTGTCACAGGAGGGAAACGGAAACAGAGGAAAAGCCTGTCACAGTCACACGATGAGTCAGTGATCAAAGGAGCACTTCCTGTGAGCAGCCGCTCTGGAGGGACGTCGGAGGCAGCCGCCCTCACCCCTGATGCACCCTCATCTCCAGCTCTTCTTTAGTCTGGTCGGCCGTTGGTCTAGGCCTGTGTCCTTGGCCAAGCCCAGAAGAACCAGCGACACCACCCCAGACCCCTCACCAGGACAAAACCAACTGTGCTGGCCCCTCATTCTCCCTCAGAGCTGCTCACCACCTCCCTGTCACCAATCTCTCCCTGCCACCCCCACTCCTACCTGCCTGGCCACAGACACTAACTGAATCTTCCAGCCCTGCCTCGACTACACTTGAACTCCTGCTCTTTGACACAAATATAGAACCTCAAGTTGACAATGAATTCAAGGGCCATCCAATCCTACCCATTAAGGTACTTTCCAAAGTACAGTTGACCCTTGAACAATGTGGGGGTTAGGGGCACTGACCCCTGCATAGTCAAAAGTCTACATATAACTTTTGATTCCCCCAAAACTAGCGTATTGTTGACCAGAAGCCTTACCTATAACATCAACAGTTGATTAACACATATTTTGTGTGTTCTATGTATTACATACTGTATTTACACACTCAAGCCAAAAAAGACAATATGGTATTAAGAAAATTATAAGGAAAATACATTTACTGTACTGTAAAATACATTTACTGTAAAATACATTTACAGTATTTATCAATACTGCCAGTTTATGCTGTCTGTTAGATATAAAACACAGTGGATGTTCTACATAATACTAATGTTAGACACCAAAAAGAAAAGTGTGGAAAATAAATTCATATTTATTTACAGGTATAATGATTCGTGCATTGATAATGAAGCAGCAGCAATATGACTGCTTTATGGTAGCCTAGTGTAATCAATACGATTGTTTCTCATTAGCATATAAGTGGACCCACACAGTTCAGACACATGGTGTTCCAGGGTCAAGGGCAAAAGCGGCTAATCTGGTCACGCGGTTTGTGCTAACAGGAGGCTGAAAGAAAAGAAGAAAGGACAACACTAAGGGGAGCCAAAGGAAGTACCCTTCCCACATGCAGGGTACCTTTCTGGCTACATTTTTGGTCTTGACCACCATGTTGGCATGTGCCCTGGAAGAGTCAGAACTCATCTCTATCAAAATTTTTCTTGGGCCCCAGAAGAAGGGAAAGAAGATATTTCCTTATTGATGAACTTGTTACATGAACATAGATCCTTGCTGGGGAGGATCCAGGTTTGAGCGACCAACCTTATACAACTTGGGTAGCTTCTTTTAGGAAAAACAAAAAAACAAAATTACAAATATAAAATTAGGTACAAAAGTGAACATTTCCTTAGAATGAGAAATCATAGCAAACTGCATATTTTTTTACAAAGCTGATAAATACTATAAAATCCAAGGCATCCCAGGGCCAGAGCTGTGAGGAGCCCTGAAGTTAATTTCACCCACATACGGCAACTCCTACTTGAATCCTCATTCCTTTTCTTCCTTGTTTCCTGCCTACATTTTCTGTGTTTCCCTCCCCCATTTCCTCACCACTGAATCAGTCCCTCAGTTTCAGTTCAAACCCCTCCTCTGAAACTAACTTCTCAAATGTTCCCAGTGGCTTTCAGTCACTGAATCAGATGGCTTTGGCTCAGCCTTCGTGCTCCTGGTCTCACCCTAACCGTAGACACTC
Organism: Miniopterus schreibersii; assembly: GCF_964146895.1. Classification (NCBI taxonomy): domain Eukaryota; kingdom Metazoa; phylum Chordata; class Mammalia; order Chiroptera; family Miniopteridae; genus Miniopterus; species Miniopterus schreibersii. Next base: position 16,286,284 of record NC_138119.1, on the reverse strand, counting down.
ATAACCATGCCTCCTCCTCAGAATTCCATCCGCCTTGCATGTAAGACTACACTGTCACAATTTCCCTACCACATGCGCTCACCTTTCTATTTCACTGGTTTTACTTCCTCCTCATCGGCCGAACTGAGTAGAACCCTAGGCTCAATCCTTAGCCCTTACTTTTGTCCACCCACCTGATTCCCCACCACATCTCCAAGTTTCAGACATTCAAGTCACGCTCAAATCTGTAACTCTGGCACTGACGTGCACTCCAAAACTAGCTTCCATCACTAGATACTGAAATTCAATGCTCCTGGAATGAAATGCATCATCTTTCCCCATGAGTCGCTCTCTAGCCGAACCTTCCCCCTTTGTGTTAAAGGTCTGACCTAGGTGGACGAGTATCAAACCATAATTTCAGCAAAGGAAAGGACAGGTTCTTCTATCTATCTTTTCTACATAAAGTAACTCATGCTGGCTTGTTCCTCATGAGAACAGGAAGTTGCTGTGGAGGGCTGTCTGGGAGAAAGAGCCTCAATAACCCACTTCGTGAGGTTTGGTTTGAAGGCAGCTGTGCCTCTGTCTCCATCGAGACTCAGAGCAGGGGCTCCAGGCCCCGTCAGAATGAAAGCATTTTTGTGGCCAACAATGCTCCTGTGATTCTGGCAGTTAACAGGAACTGTGAAATTTGAAAGGAAGGTGAACATTATATTACTAGCAAAAAATAAATTAACAAAGTAAAAATACAGCTTTGGACTTGGAGAGTTAGGACACAAGAGCAAAAACGGAGTTAACCTTCTTCTTAGTATCTCAAGGAACTAGAAGATGTCATTGCAAAGGGAGCAGTGTAACAGAGTTAGTGGGAACAGGCTCAGTGAGAAGGAGGAGGAACAGGAGAAGGAAGTGCAGGAGAGGAGAAAAAGAGGGAAAATTAACATGAAACCAGAACCTCTAACCTTGGCAGAATAAGACTGACTTTTCAGGGCCCTCAAGGAAAAAATAACATAAACTGGCCTCAACTGAGTATCAAGCAAAGATGGGTAAAAAGTGACTAACAGTCTCTAAGACTGACATACAGAATGGTTTCTAATGGAAATCCACCCTGAAGTCTGAAAGAGATGTTTTGTTGTGGAGGCAGAACCCAGCGAAGCAAAGAAGTTAGAAAAAAATCAGAAGAAAAATCCATTTCCCGCCCAGCCGGATGTGGCTCAGCGGTTGAGCGTCGACCTAGGATCCAGGCGATCGGGGTTCAATTCCTGGACAGGGCACATGCCTGGGTTGCGGGCTCAATCCCCAATGACACTCTCATCATTGACGTTTCTGTCTGTCTGTCTCTCTCCTTTCCTCTCTCTGAAATCAATAAAGATACTTCTTTTTAAAAAAAATCCATTTCCCTTCAAAATCAAAATGTCAAGACCTAGGAGAGAAAGGGTCTTATTCAGGAAGAGAAACACAGATTGGTATTTATCTTGTCTAAATAATCCAGAGTCCACGGGTATATTACATTTCTAGGTGAGTACAGAGAATTCCTACAGTAACACCTATCCTCATTTATATTTTAAAGTAAATACCATCACAGAACAAAGAAATAACTTCAATACTCAGAACCACACGTGTCCAAAAGACAAATGGCCACTATGTCAACATTGCCTAAGGTTCTTGTCTTATGTGGGATCTCACCTCATTCTGAGACTTGTATACTCAAATCCCTACTGGGGTATTTTCATGCGTGTGTCGCTCAGGTTTTTGTTTCCATCTTAATGCCACACAGCAAACCTCCAGATGTTCTATTGTAAAAAAGCACTGATGTTCACGCTGGTGACTCTGAAGAGTGACTGTAGTTCAGCTGCTCTATGCTCAGCTTGGCCAGGCAGCTCTGCTCCCAGCTGTGGATTAGGCTCAGGTCTATGCCATGTGTTTGTTCTGGGACCCAGGCCAAAGAGACTGTGTATTTTCGTGGAAGGTATTAGGTGTTTAGTTCACAGCTAATATTGTATTACATATTTGTGAAGAACAACCTGAAAGCAAGACCCTTTCAGAAAGGAACATTGGATGGTTTGAGGCAAAAAAGATGGAAGGCATCAAAGAATAAAAGAAAAAAAAAATTGCCTGCCCAGTGTGGCTCAGTGGTTGAGCATCGACCCAAGAACCTGGAGGTCATAGTTTGATTCCTGGTCGGGGCATATGCCTGGATTTCAGGATCGATCCCCAGTACGGGGGCATGCAGGAGGCAGCCGATCAGTGGTTCTCTCTCATCATTGATGTTTCTATCTCTCCCTCTCTCTCTGAAATCAATAAAAACATATTTTTAAAAATTCAATTGTCTTAAGTCTAGCACATTTAGAGCTAAGAGGTTTCAATAAAGTAGCTGGGAAAAAACTGTAAAATAAATAGGAAAAAAGTTATAAAATGCACAAAACCTATGTCAATCACATTTAACACGCTTTTCCTGAGCAACAATCATATTACAATATATAAATGTATCAAATGAATACACTGTACACTTCAAATTTACACAACATTATATGTTAGATATATTCAGTTTTTAAAAACTAACTTTTCTGAAAGAATGAAGGCTGAATAAATGTCAAGCCATACCACATCTTCCTGGAAGGATAGACTTCCTAGTGTGAAGTAGTTAATAGGATTTGGGTGGGGAAGTAGATGGGGGGGGGGGCATTAAATAAGTTGATTATAAAGTCTGTATGAAGAGTAAATATACAAAAATTGACAACACTTTGAAGAAAAAAGTTATTAAAGACACAACTATTAAAACAGAGTTACGCCCAGCCAGGGCGTGGCTCAGCGGTTGAGCATCGACCTAGTATCCAGACGATCGGGGTTCGATTCCCAGTCAGGACACATGCCCGGGTTGCAGGCTGGGCAGCCAATCAATGACTCCCTCATCATTGATGTTTCTGTCTCTCTCTCCCCCCCTCCTTTCCTCTCTCTGAAATCAATAAAGATATATTTAAAAAAACAACAACAAAAAACAGAGTCACTAGTCCAGACAGGAGATCAAAGGAACAGAAGAGAGTTCAGAACCAAACCCGAGCATAAAGAGAAGCTTAGTCTAAGTTCTGTCCTTTCAAAGGAATGAGATATCCAAAGATGGTGTTGCTTGAGTTACTGGCTATCGATTTTTGGAAAAATTGTTTACTACCTAGCTCACACTATATAAAAGTAGATTTTTACATACATTACAGAGCTGAAGCACAATAAAAATTTTATATTAGAAGAAAATAGGGAAGGATATAATTGTAATAATAGGGGAAGGTAAGTCCAAGTCTGACAAGAAGTTAGAAAGGAAACAACAGATTTGCTTTAAAAAAAAAAAAAAAAAGTCAATACTTCTAGATGGAAAAAGTTAATAGACAGATGACACAATGGGAAGAAATGTTTTTTAACACATATAACGGATGAAGAGTTGCATTCATACCCTATAAAGAGCTGCTATAAATCAGTAATAAAAAGACAAGGGTTTAATATTTTAAACGGGTAATTCACTGAAGAAGAGATACAAATGGCAATGCATAAAACTAAAATGAAAGAGTGTCAACCTCCAAAGTATTTTTTAAATGCAAAATACGAGAAGCCACTTTCTGCCTGCCGGTACTGTGAAAATTTTTACAAATGGTAATATAAACAGTGCTTCCAAGTGCAGAGAAAAGGCATTCTCTCTGGTGTGTCTGGAGGTGCCAGCCTGTACAACTTCTCAGACGCCAATTTGACTGAACCCATTGGAAGTTGTAACATACAGCTAATTGTTCCCAATTCTACCTTTCCATCCCGGGGACATGGTAGCAGCAATGCACAGACATTATATCAAGTCTTTACAGCATTTCAAAAAACAAAAACGAACAGCAAAACTTTGGGAACAAACTGAACGTCCCTTAGAAATGACTGAGGCTGCGCGGCTGATGCGCTCGAAAGACGGGGGCAGGGCTGGGGGTGCGGAGTCAGACACGTCCGCATGGTTTTCTGTTCAGTCATTTATTTAACACGCTTTTCCTGAGCACCAGAATAAAAGCAGACCTGAGTCTAAGTGCAAAAATACACAAGGAGAAAAGTCTAGGCAAGAAGATCAGCGCTCGGAAGGAAACAGCAGAAAACAGGCGTAAGTCTGATTCGTCTCTTTGCCGTGCACCCAACACCTAATCGCTCCTAGCAAACGTCCATCAAAGCTTTCCCCGTCCCTCCGAGTCCCTTCCCTCACCCCCGGACTTCTCGGGGGCTTCCCTTCGTGCCAACAATAAAATCTCAGCCCCTCGCGCCAGTCTGGAAAGCTCTACCCGAGCCGGCCTCGGGCACCTCTGCAGCCTCACCCCTGGCCTCGGCCTCCAGCCGCACGGCGCCTCCCCCTGCCCCTGCCTCGGCCCCGGCCCCGGCCCCGGCCCCTGCCCCTGCCCCTGCCCAGACCCGGCGCTCCTGCCCGCGGCGGCTTTCAACACGGAGGAGGGCGGCGGGAGCCATGCCGTGTGCGGCGGCCGGGAAGTCCTCACGGACCGCCCTTGGCAGGTTCTGCCGCATGAAGTCAAAACCGCGTCCAACGCGGCCAACTGTAACGCAGGCAGATGGATATGAACAAGGGTCGGGTTCCTACCGCATCTCACCCACGTCCCGAGGAAACGCCGTCCAACGAGATGACATCGAATCCCAAGGCCTGCCGCGTTCATTCACGTGAAAGAAGGACCCAGACGGCGCGACCCGAGAGTCTCACGCAGACGCCCCTGGAAGAACGGGACTTCGCAGCTGAGACTGATCTCGCGATAACTGAGGAAGACGGACACTTATCTCCTGTCCAATGAGCACCCGCCGGGAATCGCTCCCCATCTTCGAGCCAATGAGCTCGCCGCCTGGGTCTGGCTGGGCTGCCCCGCTTGGCTCCCGGTGCCCATAAATACAGCGGCCCAAAGCGTCGGGGGATCCTGTTTCATAGCGTCCCTCTCCCGGCCGTGGGTTCCCCGCGGTTCCCGAGTAGACTCAATTTCTCATAACGCGAGCTTACCTCAGTTTACCTTTTTATTTAGATCGGCAGTTGGGGGCCTCCTGCCGTTTAAGTACTATTACTATGTGCATGGCAGCCCCCCCCACAATAATGCATTGTTTGACCCTGAGTACCATAAGTTGGCCCATAAAGAGCTGTCGCCTCCGCCCACAATGTCCTTTAGCCTAATCTTTGCATCCCTGGCTCTTGTCATTTTAAATGGCACCTCCTCAAAGAGGCCTTCCCTCTAATGAGTTATCTAGTCTTTCTCGATCTTAGCACCCAACTTTAATTCTCTATACATCGTGTTTATCATTATCTGATAATTTATGTATTTATTTGTTTGCTTGTTTGTTTATTTTCTCCACTACCACCCTCGTCCCCAAGTAGGATATAAGTTTAAAGGGAGCAAGGAACTTACCTGTCTTGTTCACCACTCTATCCCCTAAACAATGCTTGCCGCCTTATAGGTACTTAATAAATGTTTGTTGAATGAATGAAGAATACTGACATTATAAAGGGGCACTATAAGCCTGCTTTGGGTCAGAGTCCTTGGGTAAGAAAGCCTGGTCTTGAATCCTGGCTCTGCTACCCTGTGACCTTAGGAAAGTTACTTAACCTCTCTGAACCTAAATAAATTTTTCCCCCTTACAAAATGCAGTTAGTAACAACTGATTTTGGGAGTTGTGAGAGTTAGTAAATATAAATGTAGGGTGCTTTGCATAATCGTTACAAAAAGGGAGTCAATGAGTTACAGCTGTTATTACTGCTTATCTACTTTGTGGCTTGACTGAGGGCAAGAATAAGTTGCTGTGATAAGTGTCCTGTTATTTTTAAATAAAAAGTTGATATTCTTGTCTATGTTGTGAGCCATAAGACATGACAATATAGTCTTGTCTGTAGGGCAGAAACAGCACACCCCCTATTCACCTTCCTTTCAAAAGTAGACCCAGCCACCTGGCCACCTCCCCCCACTGATTGCACTCCCACTGCCTTCCCAGAACTGAGCAGCCGTGTCATGTTCTTCTGTAAAGTTAGGAAGAGCCAGTTAGCCATTCTAGTCAACACCATCAGCAAACCCAACAGTGCTACAGGAAGTATAAACCGCCTTAGTCCCTCAACTGCTGTTCTCTTTGCCACGCTCGCTCCCAGACCCCTGCAGAAGCCTTCAGAATTTCTTAGAAGCCAGAACACAACCCACCAAATGATGCAAAGAGGATGCTGAGGTTTGAGATGTCTGTTCTTGCAGCTCAAACTTTAGAGTTCTGTTTAACACCTTTGAGTCTCTTTCACACCATCTGAGTCAAGGCCGTTTTCTCTTCTCAATGGGGTGGTGGGATAGAAATGCATCTCATGTTACCAGAATCACCACTTTCTTTCATCTACAGTCTTTTATTTCTGTTACAAAGGTCTAGAATCTCAATTCATTTATCTAAGGCCAGAGACCTTGGCATCTTTCTGAATCTTTCTCCTACCTTCTCTTTCAGTCAGGAACAACTTCTAGAACCTTCTCTTCCAGAAAATGTATACCAAGTTCCATTCCACAGACTGGAAGTGGTGTTAGGGTGAAGTGAAACTAAAAGATCTTTGCCCAGAGAAATATTTGAGACACCAATGGACGCCCATCCAACTCTCTCCAGTCTCTTTTGCAAAGGCTCTTGTCTTGCATATGGTGTCTTACGTGTGTGGACACTTGCAGAGTTCGATACCATCAAGGGTATCTCTTACCAACTCACATTGTCTTTGAAGTGGTTCGCCCACAGAAAGCCAGGGCTACGACATAAGAACCAACATCTATCCCTTCTGTGATGAGCAGCTGGAGGAGGGGAATTCCCTCGGCAGATCTCTTTCATGTAAAACGAGATTGTCCTAAGACAATCCTGTGGCAAGCGGAGGGTTTTAGCTCTATGTAAGGAGCTTAAACTGTTATATCTCACTGGCCAAATGTTTAAACATAACCCTATTTAACCTTTATCCGATGAAAGGGAACTTTAGTTCCCGGCAAGGAGTGAGTCCCGCTGGCCGAATTTAATGCTGATGGAATTGAAATGCCATCTTTTAAAGGTTAAATACTCAGAAACCTAAGCATATACGTTCTTTTTTACAGGCAAAAGGAAAGAAACCATTATTTGTACAATTGATCCTGGAAAATATATGGAGTTTGTATGATGCTGTCTTTTAAATGCCATTTTTTAAAGGTTAATTATACTTCAGGATAAATAAAAAAAAAAAGGCCTCCAAATGGCATCACACCAGGCTCTGAGCATAACGAGCACAGAATATATTCAATATATTCGGCAGACATTTATAGAGAATCTGGCCCATGCCAACTCCTTTTATGTGTATTACTTCATATATTTCAAAAAACAATAAAAGAGGCATGTGGTCATATGTTTTAAAGGCTACAAAAATGTAATAATATTCTTTTTATACCTCAGTATGAGATTGACCTGTTGTTCTCATGGCTTTGCACCTGTACTTTTTCTACTTGCTGTGCTCTAAGTGGTGTTCCCTCGCCACTTATCAAACAGCCACCTTCGCCCTGGCCAGTGTGGCTCGGTTGAGCATGGTTCCATGCACCAAAAGGTCACTGGCTCAGTTCCTGCTCAGAGCACATGCCCAGGTTGTGGGTTCAATTAATCGATGTTTCTCTCTCCCTCCCTTCTCTTCCCCTCTCTCTCTAAAAAAAAAACAAAAAAACATATTTAAAAAAAAAATCGCCCAGTTCTGCTTTAAAAGAAAATCACCCCTCCTCCATCACCCTCTACAGCCTTAGCTGGTTTAATTGGTCTTCATAGAACTTCCCACCATATAACTTACTAGATATTTTTTGTTCCTTCTTTATTGTCTATTCACCATCTCTCCATGAAAATACAACTCCACAGGGGACTTTATGTTTCAGTGTATCCACAGTACCTAGAGCTGGTTCTGGTACACGGCAAACACTTGTTGAATGAATGAATGAGCTTTTGCTTCCTTTCAAGTACTAGGATTTGAGCTGACGCATTTAAGTCGATCGTTGTGGCAAATTTTGAGGATGATCGTGACATCTAATACTCAACCTTAGGTGTAACCTCTTTCCATTACCTTCAGATCTTCAGTAGAATTTGTCTACACTCAGCGTGTTGTGGTAGTGGTGCCCTGAGGGAAATGCAGATGTTCCACACTGGGAGTGACAGGAGCCAGGGAGAACGGTCACTGCCAGATCCAGGGGAGAGTGAAAGCTAGAATGTGGACTTCTCAAAAGTGAGGTTCTTCCCTGACATTCCCAGGAAACTTGGAGAGAACACTGGATTCCCACAGCATGTGAGGTGGAGGTCCATGTTGTTCTGTTGAGAAGTAGAAGAGAAAGTGACCCATTGAGCACACGGAGCCTCCAAGTGGGAGAGGAGGGACATCTGAATTCCACTTTTCTCTGAAAAGTGTACCAGCTAGAATGATGGGTAAGTGCCTCCTGGTAAAGGGGAAGCTTTGACACCACTGAGGTGATGCTTGCTTACCTTCTAAGTGAACTTTAAGGAGAGAATACCCACTTAGCGGTCCATATTTCCAAGCCTGGTTGGTTTCTATATGAATCCCAAAAGTCCCTAGCTACCATCAATAATTACGTTATTTCTGAATCAGTTTCATTTCTGAGTCTGGAGACCTCAGGAATGGGGTTTTTATTTCTGCTTTCCTAGGAGCGCATCATTCAGCCTCTGCATGATCCAAAACCCTGGGAAAGAGAAAACACACACACACAGAAACAGAAAGTAAAAATTGATCTCTGTAACTTCAGAACTTAGCCAAACTCCTTTGAAAAATGCAGTTTAACATGTGGTGACACACGCTCTTCATTAAGGACAAGACTTAACCCCCTAAGTATTTTTTTTAGAAGTAAACATTTTTTTAAGTTTTATTTTTCAATTACAGTTGACATTCAATATTATTTTATATTAGTTTCAGGTGTACAGCATAGTAGTTAGACAATAGTCTGGCTTTGAGGAGCCAGGCTACTCTCTCCAGTCCCCCTCTTTCAAGAAGCTGTTGTTGCAATGACGTCCCCAGAAGAGCTCTTTTCCTGTTAAGCTGTGGTCAGTCAAAACCTGCTTCAGAGAATACAGTCACCACTCTGGGGGGCTTTAAAAAAAAGATTTTGTGTGTTTTTAGTTGTCTGAAAAGAAAAAACCCCTCAAATTACTGAACCAGAAGTAACCTTTTTTTTAAAAAAAAAAAAAAAAAAGTGTTCTACTTTGAGATTAGCATTTCATAAAGGAACAATGACCGATTTCATTTTTAATGAGCACTTTCCAAAGTTCTGGGTTTTTGACATCTTGTATATTTCGACTGAGGTAAAGAAAATGAACGCAGGACCCTAAAGAAACTGCTAACGTCTCTCCCATAGAATCAGAACTTAAAGCAAGCTGAGCCACACACCCGTCTTCAGAGAATGTCCAAGGCAGGTGAGGAGTGCTCGGACACAGAGGATGCAAACAGGCACCAGGACTGCTAGCTGATGGCCATCACATCAGGTCGCCTCAGGGCACGGTACCACTTCCTCTTTGCTATGGTACCATCATCTATAAAGGTCCATAGACCCCAAACAATGGTCCACCAAACTTCTTGGTGGTTGGAGCCAAAAGAGAAGACAAAGGATAGAGAGGATTTCGTTGTGAGGGCTGGGAATATAGACTAGCGGCCCAGGAAGGGTGAATGCCCCTCTGGCTTTCCCCGTGAGGTATCTGGCCACGAACCTGACCTCATAAAGCAGATGAATCAACAGTCCTAAAGAGAGCAAGTGACATACCCCAACCTGAACCTTTGGTTTTATTCATTAATTTATTCAACAAGTATTTACTGAGCATCTTCTAAATGACAGTTTCAGCTCTAGTTACCTGGAAGTTCTCATCACCAGTCCCCTGACCGACTCCTGGTAATGCCATGGACCAAGTAAACCTATCTTATTGCCAATGCTATGGGTTAGGGTGCATGATTTTTTTCCATCTGTAGCCTGTCTCCCATTGGAAAATCTATTCGAAACTGGATTAACACTCATACACAGTTATGAGGCAATACTACTACAGATTCATTACTCTCAAAACATACCGATGTAGCCAAAACTGACACTTGCTTTATAATTAAGGTTATTCCATCATCAAACATTTATTGAGCACCTAGCATGTGCCGGGCATTGGGTCAGGTGATGTGCATACAGGGGTAAACAAGGCCAGAAAAGGTCTTGCATTTGGAACTCTTATCCTAGCAGAAAAAAAGCACAGATACTTTTTAAGTGGTCAAATAAATAATATAGCCATAAACCTGGCTACAGAAATGCAGCTCATGTGTGCAGAGACAACCTGAGATGTTTGTCTCTACCAGAAAAACAAGAAATGCACCCATTCCTGGAGGAAGAAGGATGGTAAAGAAAGGTTTGGTTTGTGTGTTTGGTTTGGTTTGTCTTTTGGTGAAAGGGCATACTTGAACATATGTATATGCTGCTGGAAGTGATTTCATAGACAGGGATAGTTTGAGGACCCAGAAGAGAGAAGAAAGATTTTAAATAGGCCAAGTAGAGGGGAGGGATAGGTCTAGTGCACAAATGCAGAGACTATCCTCTTCTCCCACTGTATCAGAAGGAAAAGGGAGCCATTCAGAGGCAGGGAGATTGGCTTCTGTGGTGGGAGTGAGGTTCCATGATGCAAGGTGGAGATGTGGTTAGTTTGTAGGAGGGAAAGATAGGATATAATTATCTCAAACAATAGAAAAGCATGTTTACCTCGGAACTGAAGAAAGAGTGCTGGGCTGTGTTGAATGCCCATTTGCGATCTGTGACCACTGATGCAGAGTAATGGTTCTTAGCCAGGGGGGATTTTTGTCTCCTCACCCCAGCCCAGGGACATTGGACAATGTCTGGAGATATTTTTGGTTATCCACACAGGAGAGGGTAGAATGCTATGGGCATCTGGTGGGTAGAGGGTAGGGATGCTGCTCAGAATCCTACAATGTACAGGCAGGACAGCCTCACGACAAAGAATTATCCAGCTCAGAATGTAAAGTGATGGGAGAGCCATGTACAGACCCTCCCTGGAAAGCTACACAAGGAGACAGTGACCCTCTTTGTGGGCAGAAATGGGGCCACAGGACAGGGTTTGAAGAGGACCTCTTTTCTCGTATATCTTTGCGTATCTCTTCAATTTTGTACAATGTGCATTCATTGCCTATTCAAATCCATCAAAAGACAGAAAAAAATGAGTGATGGATACATAGTGGATTGGCTGACTTCAGTAAATGATTAAAAATAAAATGAAGCCAGACAACCTGTGTAGCTTTTCTACTGCAATATCCAGCTGCTAGGATGTCCGCGTAGAAAAAAATGAAACTTTTGAAAGAGGAATACAGTGAAGGAAGCAGAGTACTGGGGGCTGAGGGCCTTTCCAGCACAGTGAGGTAATGTCAGAGGGTGGGGTCTAAGCCCGACAGAGAGGAGTGAAGATGAGGGAGCTGATGGATATGTAAGAAAATAATAGAGTTCATTGATTAGAGGTCTCGATAAAATGTTGGAGCAATTAAGCTGGAATAACAGGAGATGAAAATAAGGTAAAAATAAGATGTCTGAAATAAAATTCCAAAGGAGGCATGGTAATGTTTAACAATGACAGATCTAGGGGAAGGCCATGGTAGTGGCTGAAGACAAGAGGAAAAGGACATTGTGAGTGATCAAGGTGAGAATGCAAGAAACCAGGTGCTCAGATGGACCCCTCAGAGCTGTGACTTCTTCTGGAAAACAAAGTACCTCTCATAGAGTAGCTTATAAATAATGGTACATCCCTTTTATGGACTTTGTACTATGTGTCAGATACTTTGTGTATATATTAGCCCTTTTCTGTCTAAGAGGTCAAGTGGCCTGCATGGTAACTGCATGGTTAATAAGTGGAGGAACTAAGATTCAAATTCAGGGTGTTTTTTTTTAATCCAAAGTCTGTGCCCTTTCCACTATGCTATGACTCTACCCCCAGGAAAAGACAAATTGTCATCAAATGTATAGAAAGTTGCCCTGGCCAGCAGGGAGGGCTCAGTGGTTAGAGCCTCAGCCTGTGCACTGAAGGGTTGTGGGTTTGATTACCAGTCAAGGGCATGTACCTGGGTTGCAGGTTCAATCCCAGCCCTGGTTAGGGTGCGTGCAGTAGGCAACCAATCGAAATGACTCTCTCACATCAATGTTTCTCTCTCTCTCTCGCCTCTCTCTCTCCCCTTCCCCCCTCCCTTCCGCTCTCTCTAGAAGTCAGTGGAAAAACATCCTTGGGTAAGGATTTTTTTAAAATCTATGGAAAGTTGGGTGAGCTTAACACAGGCAATAATATTGGCAATGGAAACTTTGGATATTGGGAGACAGAGAGGTAAGAGAATACAGAGAGGGGACTAGAGCCTGGCGAAGTCCTTCTCATCCCAGTAAATTCTCCTTAAAGTGGCCTTAAGTCATAATGAACGCTGAAGCCATGGAAGAAAGATATACTAAGGAAAAAAACAATCTTTGTGACTTCCAAAAAGTACATCCATAATGTACATCTGTATTCTAAAATATAGTTTTTATTATATGTTTCTTTTCATTAAAAATGCACAAAATATATATAAATATTGGTTATATTATAGGAAAACAGCATCACTCGCTGGCGATCTAAGATTAGAGGACTGTTAGAGTTGGTTGCGAAGAAGCATTTGAAATCTACACCAAATGCACCCCATATTTTCCTAACATGTTCTTCACAATATCCACATTCTCTCTACTTAGGTAGTTCTTCTAGTCACTTACACATACACTCATGCGCACACACACACACATACACACCCCTATAATTGCTCTGGAAATGTACATGCTATATAGGGAGTGGACTGCATCCCCAAAGACCTCCCTGTCTTCTCTGTTCACATCACCTGGAGGCTCAGGCTATGGCTCTGGAGGTAAAGGTGCTTCCCCTGGGACACTGGCCTTTCAGTCTCTTGAGCTTATCATGTGAGCCTAATCCTCTTTTTCCACCTCTTACACACTCATGTCACATCATATACCTGAAAGACAGTCTCCCCTGAGGTAGACAGTAAACCCACCCCAAGAGGTGAGTTAAAAGGTGTCCTTTGCAATGTGCCCAAACACTCTTGGCCTCTGAAGCTGAGTGTGGAACACTCCGGCAGCTGCTTTGTCCTGCATCTTGCCGTGTGGCCCAGAGTGTTATGTTCATCAGTTGTCTTCCTCCTCCTGTCTGGCTCATGGACTTTGGGTGAGAAGAAGAACCATAGACCTGCTGGGCCCTGTGGTCTCAGGATCCTCTTGGTTTATGTCTTCTCACTTGACCTCAAGTGGGCTTAAGAAGATCCCTCCTTCAAGACAACATTCTCAGTGCTTGTAACAAGGAATCATCATAGAGAGAATCCCAAAGTGCTTTTCTTAGAGCTTATATAAGCCAAAAAATGTCTTAGATTCCTCAAAATTGACCAGAGAGAGTTCAGACACGTTAACATGTAAGTGGTCAGCACTGGTGAGGTTGAACACTGCGCCCAAGTAGCTGCTGCGGGCCCACATCTGGCCGACAGTGCAGTAGTCCATCATCTTCTCCTCCATCAGCACCAGGTCCTGGGGATACTTAGAGTTCCTCATATAGACCTTGTGGTTCAGCGGCTGTTTCTTGCAGGACTGACCTCTGAAGTATACTTTGGAATACACAAAGTACAGCCCAGTGTCATTGATTACAAGGCTGCCCTTCTTATACTTCACCCCGGCGACCAGGGCAATTCCATAGGTGTCTTCCCATTCCAGAGGGATGGATCTTGAGTTGGGCTTGCCTGAAACCAAATCAGAAAGGAGCTTTTAGCCAGGAATGTTCATGCACCCAACAAACTAAGCTTCCAAGGCAAAACCGTGGGCCTTTCATCCCTTGAGCAAAAGTTATGGGGTTGTTGTTTTTAAAATATGTCTTTATTGATTTCAGAGACAGGAAGGGAGAGAGAGAGAGAGAAACATCAAGAATGAGAGAGTTATCCATCAGCTGCCTCCTGCATGCCCCCCACTGGGGATCGAGCCCCCAACCACACAACCACTTGCTGAAAGTCCACCCAGGCCAAGACTGGGCCTCTGCAGGTAACAGCTCACCCAGGACACACTGATGAAAATGACCAGCCATTCTGCTTTCCAGATACAAACCTGTCAAATGGGCCACTTTCCTCTGCTCCTCTTTTTCAGAGGGTGGACTGGGGTGACCTGTATCATAGAGAGATGAAAGTTATAAGTAAAAATGAGATATCAACTATTCTTTTGGTGGAACTCTAAACAGGGCATTTAAATAAAAGGTTTTTTTAAAGCATAAATGGCAACAGTCTAACATATACTAATGCAAATCTAAACTGTGGAACTCACAGCCTGTATTTCAGACACAGAGAAGTAAAAAAATAAACCCAATTAAGATAGATGCAGGCATAAATTATAATGTTACAATAAAACAACATTCATTAATGATTTTATTGATTAATAAGGAGCTGTCATATCAGGTACTGCATTTAGAATGTGCTACAACCCTTTCAGGTAGAGATTACTGTCCCACCTTCTAGAAGGCAAAGTGAGCTTAGAAGTTGGGTGGCTTGTCCAAGAAAGACCCGACTACTCAGTGTCAGAGTGGGACCAACACTCGGGGATCCTGACTCTCAATCTGCGACTCTTTCTACTCTGGCTTTACTGTCCCTAGGACTCAGCAGGCCAGAGGCCGAAGAGGACGGCTAATTCATCTCCTGGCTGCTAGGTCCTCCCACAAGGGCATTCTACAACCTGCCCCAAATTAATTATCCTAAGGTTCAAACACCTTGAATGGTTTCATTGAATGTGTAATTGTGTATGTTTCCACCAGCACACAGGAGTCCTGGTGTGACCTGAACACACCTAGCTCCCTGCCTCCTTGCCTTTGCTCATGCTGTTCCTTCTGCCCAGAACACCCTTCCATACAGATCTGTGTGTCAAATTCCTATCAACCCTATAAATAGCATTGAAAAAAGCTCTTTCTTTGAGATACCCTCCCAAGCCTTTTTAATCAATTGGGATTTTCCCCTCTTTTGAAACCCAGAATCACTCTGTCTTCACCTCTTTTGCCAACTTGGACACCCACCCCTTTTCTGTGAAAACTGCATAACTTGTCTAACTGTCTCAAATAAATGGTAAACTCTTATTATAGGTTCAGTCCACTAGAGTATTTATTTAGCTCAGTTTCTAACACAGGGCACTTGATCAGTAAATGTTTGCTAAGTTAAATTGAGGAGTTAAAATAGATGATGGCTCTCAAAACAGACATTACTTCTCTGACTTCAAATATTTAACTGAATAGAGCTACCACTTAGCTAATGAATTGAGCTAAGACATTCGAGAAAGATTCTTAGAAAGGTGCATGAGAATGCCCCAGCCAATGGAGAGCATTACCTGAGCTGTCACTACCTGTGTAGCCAGCTAAGATCACCCACCATGAATGAGATGCTAGCGAACAGGAAAGGCAAAGCTGACTCTTGTCTACACTCCTGCACCATAAGCCATCTGCGCAGCTGATCTGGCATTTGGCCATGTTCTGACAGGAAGTGGTGCATATCTTTATAGCCCTCAGAGAGACTTGTATGGTGTGGTTCTCATAGAAAACACTCAATAAGCTTATCTGCTGGATAAATACTGGAATAAACTGAAAATATATCCTACACTTTGGTGATGACTGTTTCCTGCCCCAGGATCTTTGCACATGCCATTCTCAGTGCTGAACTGCTTTCCCTACCCTCCCACCCCACCACACACACACACACACACACACACACACACACACACACACACACCACCCCCACACACACCACCTCCATGAGGGGACTTCCCAGATTGCTCTACCTTAGGCACACTGAGCACACTTGGAAATGATGTGGTCTGTCTGCCTGCTTTTGCCCAGCTTCTCTAGCTTGCTTCAAGCTCAGCGAGGGCAGGCCCCTCCTCTCTCTTGTTCTCAGCGGTCACCCCAACCCAACTCCCAGCCTGGCACATAGGAAGCATCTCAAGAATATGGTTTTTAGCTGCTGTTTATTATGTTATCATCTCAATACACCATGGTGTATTTAACTAATCTTCTACTAAGAGGCATGTAAGTTCCTTCTGAACTGCTTATTATAAACAGCCTTATAAGGAATTGATGAACATCCTTATACATAAATTTTTAGGCACATCTTTAATTATATTTTGAAGATGTATTCTTTGTGATATGATTACAAGGTAAATGAACAGTTTTAATCCTTTGATATATGTTTCCAACTACTTTTCGAAAAAGCTATAGTAATTTACAGGCCCACTGGCTGTCAATTCATGTTTAAGCCGGCCTTTGTCTCTCACATTTTTGCCCATCTGGGTTTTTATTTAACTTTTCCTAATCTGATGAACAAAAATAGGTTTTCCTTGTTTTAATTTGCATCTCTTATCTTATTAGTAAAGTTGCTAATTTGATTTCCGTGTGATAATTCACCAATTTCAGGTCATCTGGGTTGATCTAGAGAAGGAGATTGTTTTTGGGGTTGGTAGACCTGACTCATCTACTCTCTTGACTTTTAATCACTAAAATTACTCCAGAGAGTGGGTGAAAGATGAGTAGTTGGGTATCTGTTTCACCAGACACATTCCACTGATTTTCAAATATTTTAGTCTAGAAATCTTCCAAGGGCTTTATTGTTTCTAGCAAATATTTCTACTCTGCTTGTGCACATCTGGACTTTCTTACACTTAGGGCCTTGGACCCAGAGCTGGGGACCAGAGCATCCTAAGGTTGGCCCCTACATTCTAGGGCAGTAGAGAGACTTGGGTCACCTGAGTAGGCCCTTCCTGAGAAACAGGCTCCCTTACTTGCTGGCCAGTGCTGCCTTCTGTTTTCTTCCCAATTCCTAAGATGTATTTACTGTCTTCACAGAGGCATCTTGCTTGCTATCTCTATTTCTCACTCCATAGGCATCATAGAGAGACGGGAGTCGCCTTATTTCATGAGGCATCAGTCCACGTACTGGAAGGCCCTGTAGCTCCATACCAGTGGTTTGGGGCATGTCACCTAATCTGCCTGGTATTTTTCCTCTTCTGAAAAATGAGGTGACTGGACCAGATGCTGACTAAGCTCCCTTCTAACTCCTACCAAATCCAAAGTTCAATGAATTCTAGTTTAAAGAGCTAGTTTAAATCTATGTGTCCACAGTTTCCAAAACTATGCCCTGAACTTTCATGAGGTCAATGCTCAACGTTCTCACCTTCTTCCTGTCCTGGATCTCGTACAAAGGATTTTCCTTTATTATTGATGCTAGCTCACGATGACCTCTGGGGTGAGGCTGGGCCACCCTTTGAATAATGGCTGAAGTCTTCCCCCAAGCTTTCTAGTGACTGCAAAAGAACCTAATGTGGATGATCGATTTCCCACTTTTTAAAAGCTTAAATATATCCTATAAAATGTTTTAAATAAAGCTTGACTCTTGAGTAGCCTCTTAGAGAATTTAAAGAGGAGAAGACATTTCCTACAAACATCTTTCTCTGCCCCTACCTCCCTGCTCTTCTGAGAAGTTATAGCCACTGCCCTGTGTATGGGACCCAAGAGGCCAAGGAAGGAGACTGACCAGGAGCCAGCTGTTCAGGGGACAAAGGTCTAAGGTTGTAGAAGTGTGTGTCTCTTCCCAAAGTCAGGTGGAAATTATTCTGAATTGTGTGCAGTACTCAGATACACTGATTTTGAACAATTAAATTGACTTCATAGTTGAGGGCAGCTCAAGGAACCAAAAGGACCAGAGATTCAGAATCTGCCAGGATTCCCACTGTAGTAAAATGTGCCCGAGAACAGATGAAATTCATGGCATTCCACCCACAGGTCCCAGCTCTGGGACCATCTTTGGAAACTCAATGCATGTGCACAAAAGGACTCACCTATTTGCTTCTCCAAAGATGATTCTATGTGCCTTTGGCTGGAGGACTGGCAAAGAGAAAGAGAAAAGTCCTATAATAAATATAAAGTTCTTTAAGCAAAGGAGGCAGAATTGTCAAATAAACCAGGCCCTGGAAAGGAATCTAAATACCTCACAGACTCTCCTACCTGGGACTTTGGCTGGGCAGCTGTGCCTCCCCATGCCTCAGTCTTGTGATCTGGAATACTTCCAATATTTTTAACTCTTTTTTTAAAAAAAAAAATAGTTTGGCCATTTGCACAAATTCACTTCTAATCAAGACTGAGAGTCCCTTTTCCTTCTTGAGTCATGAAAGACATGGCTCACCAAGCTGACTTGCCAACTCAGAAAGGAAGAGTGTAGCCGTCAGTCTTATTTTGGCCCTGATCCCTTACACGATTGAAAACATTCCTTTTACTTGTGTGAGCCTCCAGTGCTCTGTCTGTAGCATAGAAGGACCAGAATGATCCATTTCTAAGACAGGAATAAAGGACTGAAAAGCACTTGGCAAGGAAGACTGTGGTCCGTGTGGACCGGGACAGCCTGACACCCTCCACCCCTCAGAGCTGCCTCAGGCCCAGCACTGGGGACCCAGCCACCCCACGGCAGCTTACCTCTCTGAGCTCGGCCAGCTCCTTCTGCAGGTTTAACAGCTGGAACATCCCGAGCCCCAACGCCACCAGGGCCACCAGAATCATGAAAAACATCACAAGGAGACACAGGCCTGTGTTGTGGTCTCTCCTCTTCTTCAGCGGTGGCAGTGGCAGTGGAGGCAAGGGTGGTGGTGGTGCCTGCGGTGGTGGCGGCGGCGGTGGCCTCCTCTGACCGGGCCTTCCGGGCACCGAGGAGGGACAGGGGAGGACTGTCCTTGGAGGAGGAGTCCAGGGGGAGGGGGCCCCGCTGTCCACCCAGTAGATTTGGGGGTATGGGTAGTTCAGGGGCTGCTGCATGGCAGCCGCAGACTTGAGCAGCCCCCCGCAAGGGGCGTTCCTGCTCGACCCGTGGAGTCCAGGTGTCACAGGGGGGACATCCGCTGCTGACTGCTCGACAGGAGGGCAGCCGGCTCCTTCTTTATAGAGTTTCCATGGTCAAGGGAAACACCTCGCTTTTGTTCTCTCAGCTTCTCAGAGAGACACCCACTCACTTTGCATCTCAAGCTGAGAAGCCTCAATAAGCTCAGAGCAAACCCCGGGAAGTTTCCACCCACACTCTTCTGATGAAAGCTGCCCCAGCCCAATGGCCGCTCGCGCTCCCGAAGGGCCTGCCAGAGCAGGCAGGACCCCGCGCGGCCTGTGGCTCCAGCCACCGCCCAGCTCGGGGACAGTGCCCACGGGCTATGTCAGGCACTGAGGGGAGGAGCTTGGAGCTGTGGCCGGAAGCACTGCTTCTGCATCTCACCTTTAGCAGAGAAGGCTCATCCCCCACTGTCATCCCCGCCCCGCACAAAGCCCTAGGACCTGACCTTGCAAAGCACCATCCCCCACTGTCATCCCCGCCCCGCCCCGCACAAAGCCCTAGGACCTGACCTTGCAAAGCACCATCCCCCACTGTCATCCCCGCCCCGCCCCGCACAAAGCCCTAGGACCTGACCTTGCAAAGCACGTGAATTTACAGGTTAAGCAACTGCCCCACCCACTCTCCAGAGATTGGATCAGAGGTTGCAAACCAGTGGCCCATACGCCTTAGGAAACCCACAGACCTGTTTTGTTTGTGCCTCACAATGTTTTTTCTTTTCACTGGCTGCCCCTTTATAAAATTAGGGTAGTTCATATTAAACATATGTTTTCTCTTCTGTTTTTTGAACATTAGAATATTGGCCATCTCTGCAAATGCAGTCAGCAGGATCTGGGTAGCAGCTGCCCTCACGGGCGCTCCAGATTTCCCAGTCTGCACCCCTCCTCGCCATGGCCAGTGCTGTTTGCAGCCTCAGTTATGATTGTCAGGTGAAATGCAGGCTGCCCAGTTCAATTTGAATTTCAGATCAATAATAAATAATTTTTAGGATAAGTAGGTCCTAAATAGTACATGGAATATACTTTAAAATAATTCCTTTTTTTATATGAAGTTCAAATTTAACTGATTGTCCTATTCGTCTTCCCCTACCCCTGCGTGTCACTCAGGACAGGCCAGGAAAGCAGAAGCCGCTCCAAGTATGCAAAGTAAGGAAAGAGCTAATACAGGGATTGAAGGCTGGGCAAGCAAAGGTCGGGGGGCCACTGAAATGCAAAACCCTGAAATGCAAAACTCCTGCTACAACCCGTAGTGTTAGCTGCCAGCAGCACTCGAGTGGCTGATTCTTAGAAGGCACGAGAAGGCTCTAGGAACCCGCCTCACTGCTTCTGCCGTCGGCCACATGCCTTTCAGCCGCTGTCATGAATGATGGCTTCTCGTCTCTCCCCTCCAATCTCATGCAATTGCTTCTCCACTGGCAGACCCCAGTGGGGATCCCCCTTGCCAGGGAATGTAGGGATTGTAACAGATAGGCTTCCAGGGGCAGGGATGGCACTGGGTATTAACGAATGATATGTGCTGCTCTGTCTGCCTTGTTCACTGGGTACAATCTCAACCAATACACGCTGACTGCAGTAACGAAGGCAGGAGGGTCCCAGGCCAGGAACAGGACTCTGATGGGAATGAGAGATTCTTCTGCGACCTCACTCGGTGACGCCACGTGCCCCATCTCCTGACGCTCTGCGGGTGCTGCTGGTCTGCTGGCTTTATCACACTGTGGGAGCTTGATGGCATTCAGATGCAAGTAGAAGTCTGACTGTGTGGGTCAGCTGTCGCAAATAACATTCCTGTGGCTTCCACGGCCTTGACAATGAGATCTGAAGCTTCATCATGGCTTCTCAGCCCCTGCGTTTTCTGGGCTCGTCCTAACTCTATGGCTTATCTCATCCTGCTCTCTTCCTCTCTCGCCACACTGTGGCCACACTGGTCTTTCAGTTCACCAGACGTGGCAAAGTGAGGGCCTTTGTCTAAGATGCTACCGTTCCCCCCTCGCCACTTTGGCCCAGTGGTTAGGGCGTTGACCCCCAGCTGGCCCACAGACTGAAGGGTCTCGGTTTCGATTCTGGTCAAGGGCACTTACGTCAGTTGCAGGCTCGATCCCTGGGCCCAGTTGGGGTGAGTGTGGGAGGCAACCATGTGTCTCTCTCACATCGATGTTTCGATCTCTCTCTCTCCCCCTTTCCACTCTCTCTAAAAAAGCAATGGAAAAAATATCCTCAGTTGAGGGTTTAAAAAAAAAGATGCTGCCGTTCCAAATTTAGACGTGGCTGGTGTTAGAGACACTCCATAATTATATGCTGATTTGATGATTACAGATGAGGAAATTGACACTCAAATAAGTTAAGTGACTTGCCTAAGGTCACACAATCTGTGGGCATTTGAGCCCAAATTCTAACCCCAAAAGGCCGCAATATGAGTGATTACGAAGCAAAAATGCTCACGTCTCCCCCATGAGCCAGCACCCCCAAGTGCACAGGGCTGGGAGCCCACCTGCAGGGTGGTGAGGAAGTGGGGTGGGTGCGAGGCACACCCCAAACACCATCTATTAAGACTGGAAATGCCTGGGTCTTGCGGGCTCTTTCATGAGCACCTTCTTGATGTTTGATACACTTCACTGCAAAAACATGTGTCATGGTGGGTTTGTGGGAAAGCTAGATGCACCAAAGATGAGCTGAAATGTCAAAGTCGTTGCTTTTGTCACCCACTGTTTCCTTTGAATGTCTGGCAGAGGTTGGTCAGGGCTGTGCAGCTGGGTGCCTCGAGAGCCTCCGTCCTCGGGGCCCACAAGGAGCCAGTTTTGCGCACGCAGCCTCCGAGTCTGGTGTGGCTCCCGGACCTTGCAACAGCAAGAAGGGGACCCACGAGTGAAGAGTGCTGGGCCTGTACCCGTTTGTTATCTCACAGATGAGGCCCTCACCCCAGAGCCTGGTTTGGAACCCAGCTGCAGCTCTGTCTCACCAACCCAGAACCTTCCATGGCTCCAGAATCTCAATGCTAGAATAATATGGTCATCCTATCATGCCCCTTCCTTCACAGATGAGGACCTGAGCTCCACGGGGGTCAGAGGATTCCCCTAAGGCTGCAGCTGGTGTGTGGAAGAGTCACGAAGAAAACCAGTCCTGTCTCCTTGTGCAGCCCACCTCCCCACGGACATCTGAAACACTGGCACGCCCAAGTGCCCTCAGGATAGTGAGGGACAGCTGTCTGAGTCAGCTTCTGCTCTGTATCCTGGCCCAGGAGCACCAGACCTTGCAGTGTATCCATCCTGGCACTTCTCACCCCTCAAATGAAGATGACTACACTGTAAAGAAAGGGAGAGCTCACCCTGGGCTCCCATCCCCCAAGGGTGGGGATTCCAGTAAGGGAGCAAAGGTCCTGGGGTTTCCTTCACCTGGCAGCTCTGAATTAACTCACCTCACAGCTCTGCACCTTCCTTACTCCCACACAGCACATACTTCTCTCACGCCTGCACCCTGACGTGTGTGTGTCCCTGTGTGTGTGACCTTCTGCAAAGGCCCCCGCTCACTCTCCCTGAGCTTGGGTTAACCATGCAGGGTGGAGGAAGGGCCTGGAGAGGGTCTGGCAAAGAATAAAGGCACGGATAAGGACCTAGTAACCGTGGTCCCTTAAGAGTCTGGTTCCCAGGCACTCCTTCTGCTGGTTCTGTTTCAGCTCCAGCTCCCCAGAGTGAAGGGGGGGTTGGGGGGGGCACGGGTGGGTAGGATACTGAGGAAGCGGTCAGAGGATGGCAGGAAGCACTTCCTTTCGCAGAAGGCCTTGGGGTTGAAGCTAAGTGTCCTGACCTCTCTGCTCGGAAATCTCTAATTTACAGACGCACATTTTCTATGTTCTCTACTTTTTCACATCTTCCTGCACTTCTTGGTGTGAGAGGTGCCTTTGTTCAGTCATGGGAGTGAGAAATTAAATCAATCTTAGCACCAGCCATCTGTTCATTCATTCATTCACTCATTCACTCACTCACTCTGCATGTGCCATGTGCCCTGTGTCAGACGCGGGCCCTGCCTTGGGTCTCAGCACAGTGTGATCATCCGGTATAACTGCCTGGTTGTCCAGGAAGCCTGAGATGAAAGACCGTCCCCAGTGCCACTGAGCACCATGGCCGAAGCAGATCCCTTCCTTCTTTTCTTAAATGTAAGCCTGTTCGAGTTGGGTTTCTGACACTTGAAACCAAAAGAGACCTAAGGAACTCACCCCAAGGACACTGGGTGGAAGCTTAAAGGGAGCAAGTTTCAATGAAAGGGTCGTGACCAATGTTTTGTCACTGGCCTCGGGCGTTTGAGCACTGCCAGCCCGAGAAGAGGAAAGGTCAACCCCACCCAAATGAGATGCTGCTCTAACTCGGGTTCCCAGGTGACAGAGCCCAGCTCACCGAGAGCAGAGCTCATCGACTGACATCTTGTCCCCCACCCACCTAACCTTCCAGTGAGATTCAATATGAGCAAATGAAACTGCTTTTGATGAGGTTTCGCCTCCTCTGACTCCCACAATGCTTTCCAGGTCCCCAGAGTATAATTTTGAATTTAGAGGCAGCCAAAGAGACCTGAATTGGGGTTCATCACCAGCCACATTTCCTCCATTTATAATAGGAATCCCAATCCCCAAGTCCTTCCTCCCACCTCTGTGACCACTGTCCCTCGCTGCATGGACACTGGTCCTTCAACCAAGAGGCAGCATTGGCCCTTCGTCACTTACTACGGCTCCTAGTTTTCCAGTAGATGCCCTGAGCACCAGGCACCATATACTACTGCAGGGATACAATGGAACGGAGGTGCCCCGTCCTCCAGGAATTTCCACAGCAAACCATCAGCAGGGATCTTGTTAGCAGCTCTCAGATTATAGAATGACTAAGTCACGGGCAGTCAGAAGAAATAACACCTTTCCGAAGCGCATGCCAGTGGTGGGTTCCATCAGCCAGACCTCATCTACTTGAAACGTGTTTAGAAAGGTCTCACAAATCCAAGTTCAGGAGAAACTGTCAGTCTGAGAAGGGATCGGATTCCTCGTTGCTCATTTGATCAGAGCCTTCCTGCCAGCCTGGCTCAGCCTGTCCCAGGGGCAGTGAGGTTAGCTGCACCCGCACCCAGCCGTCCCCTCCCGCCACCAGCCCCCCTCCTCCGAGGGAAGGCACACACGTTGGCGGGCTGTCCCCCCACAGCCACCCTTCCAGGGCACAAGCATCCCAGGCAGCCTGTCGCCGGAGGCTGCTCCCCTCCTCATGCAGTGTTTTAGACTGGTCACTTTCTTTTGGGTTGGCTCTGACACAGCTCGAAAGTCAGGGTTTCCAGAGATAAGGCAGATCAGAGGCTGCTCTGCCCACAGCCCTCTGTGGTCTGGGCTGGGCTGATTCCAGCGCACAATGGAACATGTGCAGGCTCTGCCCGAGCAGCAGTGATTCAGCCCTCCCCTTGTTCCATGGGCTGGTGACACACGAGCAGAGGGAGCCCAGCTGTGGGTCTTCGACAAAACCAAGCCAGACTCCAGGTACCCTTGCTGTGGTTCTCAGAGTGTTCCACAAAGGAGGCTTTAACCACTGGAAACTCAGGCAGCAGAGGCAGACTGAAGCACAGCACACAGAGAGTAAGGAGCTGCTCAGAGACGGGGCTGTGCCAGGGGCAGCTTCTCCTGTCTAATGGCTGTGCCCTCCATTCGCCGGGGTCTTCTCTGGTGTCAATTGTCTTGCATCAGGTCATCCTTCCTCACATCCCCTGCCTGCTCCATCTACATGATGAGTTTGCAACCTCTCGCCTGGCTTCAGAATGTCTGATTTAAAAATCCCACCACTGCCTGGCCAGCATAGCTCAGCAGTTGAGCATCTACCTAGGATCCAGGGGATCTGTTTGATTCCCTGGTCAGGGCACATGCCCAGGTTGCGGGCTCAATCTCCTACGTGCAGGAGGCAGCCCATCAATGACTCTCATCGGTGATGTTTCTCTCTCCCTCTCCCTTCCTCTCTCTGAAATTAAGCCATATTTAAAAATAAATAACTATCCCACCATGATTACACTTATACGGTGGAATACTACTCAGCCGTGAAAAAGAGGAAGACATCTTACCCAGCAGGGCAGCACGGAGGGACCTGCAGGTTATTACCTACGTGGAAAAGTCAGGCAGAGAGAGACAAGTATCACATGATCTCACTCATGTGGAATCCAAGGAACAAAATGAACTGACAAAGTGGAGACAGACTCATGGATACAGAGAACAGACTGACAGCTGTCAGAGGGAGGGGGCTGGGGGCTGCACGAGAAGGGGGAAGGGATTAAGCAAAGAAAAGCAAAGACAGACTCCTGGACACAGACAACAGTGTGGCGGCTGCCAGAGGAAGGGGGCCCGGCGGGGAGCAGTAGAGGGCACAGGGGATAAATGGTGATGGAAGGAGACCTGGCTTGGGGTGCGAAACACTCAGTACAACATACAGATGATGTACTGTAGGCTTGTACACCTGAAGCCTGTGTAATTTAATTCACCGATGTCACTCCCAATAAATTCAATAAAATTAAAATTAAAATACCACCATGCTAGCATCGGGGCCCCGGGCAGGCTACCCTGAGATATCCCACAATGGCATATGAATTATTTTGAACTAAAATCACCTGAAAAGCAGCAGGAGTGGGAAGAGCTCTCTGCCTCTGGTCTGCCCCCTTAAAGCAGGAAATCAATCTCTGTGGCAGATCCCTCCCTGCTCCTGAAGGACTGAGAGACAACCTATCACTAGCGGTCAAGTCCAGGGTCCTGGGGCAGAGGTTCCCATTCTACCCCACACCCACTCTGCCCCTGCTGAGACACGCCTGGAACACCATCTGAGAAGCCCCTGGGATCACGAGGAATGGGTTCCATGCGCCCCCCCCTCTCGAGTTACTCAAGGAAAAGGCCTCCCCAGGTAGCCTACCTCTTCAGAGTGACTCTTTTCTCTGTAAGGGACTCATTGTTTTCCTGGGATAAGTACCTATGAGGATTGTTCTTGTCCTTGACCCAGTCTTCTGAACTCAGTCTCCCTGGTCATTTGTGTCTCTAGTTTCTCCCATGCTCGATTCTATATAAAAACTAAGTTTTTCTCATGTACTCTTTTTTTTTTGGAATTTTGTTCTGTGTCCTCTATGGAGAAAGGCAATGAAGATGAGGAAATGACTCACTTTCCCTCTGAAAGAGATTAAAAAAATTCCTATGGTGCTCATAGGAAGTTAATTCAGTTGCTTAACCCAGAATAGAACCCGCAAGGGCCTACGATCACAGCCGAAGACTGTCATCTCAAACACAAGCCACGGTCACAGGGGCTAGGCAGTCGTCTGGAGGCCTCGCACCTACTCATTAATCTCCACGAGCAGAAAAGCTCATGATGGTGGCTCAGGAATGGCATCTTCTTAAGATGAAAGAAAGCCAAGAGGAGATATAAGATGACCTTTACCCTGGGAAAGAAATTAAACTCCATGGGGTCAAGGTCCAGTTGTGGCTATGACACTCATTGCATTTTATGCCTCTGGGCTTTTTAGGGCTCTTTCTGGATGGAACGCCCTCCTGATGCCCTCTTCTAACCCTCTCCTTCCCCTACAATGCCCATCACCACCGCTACTTCCATTGCCTGGTGAACCCCTACTCATTCTGCAAGACACAGGTCAAAATCTGCCCCGCCGCAGGCCCCATGACACCCTCCCATTCCTAGAGCTCTTCGCGGAGCCTCAAGCCTAGGAAGGAGGGGTGGAGGCAGACGCAGTAGCACACTGTCGTCACCATAACACGATGATGAAACGTTAGAAGAGAGGCAAGTGTGGAGGGATGAAGGTTGGAACTTTTTTCCTGAATGTGTATTTGGACAGTCTTTGCCTGAAAGTTAGGATTTCGTTTTCTTTCTTGGAAGGTGTGTGTGTGATCATCTCTTCTTCTCAGGCCACACCATAAGAGAAAGCGGGACAAGATGTGACACAGCCCGCAGCATCCGGCTAGGCTGCTGGGCTCCTCCCACCCAAAGGGTGCTTTACGTTAGGAGAATGGACTATTGGACTATGAAGACTTTAAAGGCCTGGGCTGTGCTACCCAGGAAAAGTTCTGAAATGGGTTAGACAATAAAAGATCTTCTGTTAGGCCCCTTTGGAATTCAGGGAAATAAATCAGTTGCCAACAATCAAGTTATCAGATTCCATAGAAAAAGAGAATCTGTAATACATAGGATGAAAGTCAGTGGATTACACATTTGGGGAAAATTAGTTCATCTCACTACCAGTGGAAGTTTGTGCATCTGTACTTCCTCTTACAGGAGGTACGGAATATATTAGCAATGAATGTTTCTCTGTGGTCATCTTGAGGAAAAGCAATCATCTCCTTGGCTCTGGCTGGGTAGCTCAGTTGGTTAGAGCATCGTCTCGATACATCAAGGTTGTGGGTTTGATCCCCAGTCAAGGCACATTCAAGAAGCAACAAATGAATGCAGGAATAAGTGAATAATGAATCGATGTTTCTCTGTCAAATCAATTTTTTAAAAAATAAATCATTTCCTTAAATTTCATGTATCGATTGTCTTTTAGTTATATGACTCCTCCTTCATAACTATGGTAGGCTGGAAATACAAATGTACAGCCACTGTTCAAAGATGTATTAATTGACATTTGTCGTAAGTAACAGTATGAATCAGTTTAGAGGCACCATAGGATTGACTGAAGGTGATCTGGTCAGCACGAGGCTCAGACTCTCACTCCTGGGTAACCTACAAGGAGGCTTACTAATCTTTTTTTTTTTTTAAATATATCTTTATTGATCTCAGAGAGAGGAAAGGAGAGAGAGAAAGATAGAAACATCAATGATGAGAAAGTCATTGATCGAGCCCGCAACCAGTGCATGTGCCCTGATGGGGAATCGAACCCGATGGCCTGGATCCCAGGTCGACGCTCAACCGCTGAGCCATGCCCGGCCGGGCAAGGCTTACTAATTTTTACAATCCAATAGTGAGCAGAGAGGGCTCTAACCCGATCTATCTACAGTGAGAAAATACACACTCTGAAATGCCATTTTATTTAGTTGATGGAACTATAATAGGCAAACAGCAATGGGCCAGAGCTAGCCTGGGAGAGGCCACATGGCCCTGCGGTCAATACTTGAGGCATTGTTGAGTGACTTGATGAGCTCGATTGCTCTGGGACATAGACACTGACCAGGGCTCGAGTTCAAGTGGCGCTCTTGTGTGCAGGGTGTTCTGGGGTTGTAGGGGGAGATCAGAGACTCTTGGGGGGAAGGAGAGCCACAGTTTCCGTTCTCTGTGCTGGCTGTTATTTTTAAGTAGAGCCTCTTTGATGTGTTCATTAGCATCTCCTACTCCCTCAAATCAATATTCTTTTTCATGTGGGGATTTTGAGTCATTTTGTACTTCCTTTTTTAAAGTTCCATAAACCCAATAAATAAGAATTCTGATTGCCTGCTCTTGGGGACAGCAAACTTTTCTTTACCACTGATGTGAATACTGTTCATTTCTCTTCGTTGCTGCCTGGTTCTTAGAACTGCCCTGTGTGGGCTTCCTGACCCCTAAGGTTAAGGGCTGTGGCAGCCCCTGCCTCGTCAACTGTGCTCATAAAGTATTTGCCTTACCTCATTGAACAAAATACCTTTTTGAAAGGACTCATATTCTTTTACCTGATGACTACATGCTGAATGCATTCTTTCTATATCCATTAGGCAGAGCACCTCCCAGAAAACAGGTGGATACGAAGCAGGTGGATATAAAACTGATGTTATATTGCATTCTAGGAGGCACACCCCCTACGATGAAAGCAGGGAGGAGCAAAGGCAGGAAAACCAAGAGAAGTGCAAAGTGGAATCAGAAGTCACGGACTTCGTTCGTTCAGAATAATCAGCTAAATTAGGCAACGTGTAAGGAAAGATAGTTCAGAGGAAAACACTGGGCATAAGATGATTGGGGAAATAATACAAGCCTAAGAGCTAAGCCAAACTATAATCTTAAGAAGAGGACTGGGCCCTGGCTGGGTAGCTCAGTTGGTTGGAGCACCGTCCCATACACCAAAAGGTTGTGGGTTCGATTCACTGTCAGGGCACATACCTAGGTTATGGGTTCAATCTCCAATCAGGGTGCAAGCGTAAGGGAGGCAGCCGATCGATGTTCTTCTCTCTCCCCCTTCCTCTGTCTCTAACATCAATAAAAATATGTACTCAAGGGAGGGTTAAAAAAAAAAAAAAAGATTGGTTCACCACAATAGACAAAAAGGAGGGCCCAAAGCAATATAAACACCCGAACTGTTAAAAGTACTGATTCTGGATACATCTTCTCTTTTGTAAGAATGAGTTAAGAGGACAGTCTAATACTCTGCAGAGAAAGGGAAAGAGAAGTATCACGAAGATGCAGACAAAATTTGTCTTGGAAAATTCTGACCACAATTCTTCAGGAAAGTGTGAAATAGGTCTTGACATCTATACAGAAGTCACAGGCTGAGAAACAAAGACAAGTATAATAGGAAGAATTTCAAAGCATCTTTGGCAGAGACAATGACACGTTCACACACGCCCTCCTTTTCCTGGACACCAGCGGAACTTGACTGCCTACTTCCCAGCGTCCCTTGCGGCTGGGACACTGTCACTAGCCTTACACTGGAATGTGAGTGTAAATGATGTCATTCTGAGGAAGTTGAGAACAAGTGTGCCTTCCCAGTGCTCGCCCATCCCCTTTTGCATCAACTGCTGAGACTGTGTTCCAAATGTCATGGTCTTAAGATTGAGAAGGGCCACCCACCCTGCATTGGACTTCACGTAAATGAGAAATAGATTCCATTGTGTTAATCCACTGAGATTAAAGGGTTGATTTGTTACAGAAACACAGCCCAACCTAAGCTGACCAATTCAGAACCAAAAACACAACAGATCTAAAAACCAGGTTGACAAGTATATTATACTATCAGTATAATCAGTTATATAAGACAGAGAATAAAACAACTGGAGAGATGTTCAAAAGCATTTGATAAAATCCAAATTCTATTCCAAATGAAAATATTTAAGTCATTAAGATAAAATAGCTTAAACTAATAGCCATTTCTCTTAATAATGAGCCGTTGTAAGCTTTCCTATTTTTTTGGTTTCACAAACAAGAAAAGGGTGCATGCTAGCACCACCACTGCTTAACATTGTTAAGCCCAAGCGAATGTAAAAAGAGAAGCAAAAGTATAGATTATTTACCTGGAAAAACTAAGACTCAGCTGAGAAAAAAAAATGTACCATGACTGCCAACAGCATTAAGGGACTGCTTGAGATGAGTAACCATGAACTGAAGTGACAACAGTCCTGGCGACTGTCCCTGGCCTGCTGTAGTCGGCGGGTACAGGTGTGCAACAGGCAGAAAGTTTGACTTCACCAGGGTGGTCCTTTTGCCCGGCAAGTACATCAAGGCAAGAGAGGGGCAAAAAGCTGAAGGTGATGCGAAGGAGCAATGTTAAGGATTGGCCATGGACTTCAAGCTGGGTGTGACTCTAGTATTGGGGTCATGTAGGTGAATGTCCTGATTCTTAGAAAACACAAGCTCAGGCATTTAGAGGTGAAAGGTCATGATGCCAAACTTTCAAATGGTTCACCCCAGAAAAGTATGTGGTATATATACACACACACGGACAGACAGACACACACAAAAAATGTTAACTTGAATTTATGTAGAGGTGCACAGGTGTTCAACTTTTCTATGGATCTGAAACTTTTCAATTTCAGAAGTTGGGGAAAAGCATGAAGTTTTTTAATAACGTTATTCTATGAAATGTAGAGTTTTTAAAAAGGAGTTTTTTTAAATAAATAGATGTGTTCAACTAGGTTAACAAATGTAAGTTTATATCTATTTCATATTCATGACTACAAGTTTACATATTCAAATTGGCCACACAGCTAACACTGGAAAGTCAATAAATGGCAAAATAAGCACAATAACTGGAGACAAGGAACCAAAAAACAGTTGCTGGTGGGGGCAGGGAATCCTTGGTGGGGGAAGGGTGGTGGTGGGGTAGTGTAGTGGCAGAGAGAACTGTTTTTCTGTATAAGCCTTATAATTCCTCAAACTACATGTACAACTTTTAAAAAATTCAATGAAAAGAAGTTTTACTTTGTATCTTTGCTTTTATCGATCCCTCAGTTTCTTATTTCATACTGTTTTAGTGCTTTATTTAACATTAGAGGAAATGAACTGAGGTGGACTATCAAGGAGCAGCCATATACGTACATATATACATAGCTTTGCTTCTTACCAGGCACAAATCTATTAACAGGAATTTTCATTTTTCTCCTTATGTAGGTATAATCTTAGAGAGGGAAAATAAAACCCAAATTGTAAAATGTTATGCTCTAATTAGATGTGGAAAAATTAAATGAGTAGTCTTAAAGATGGCCCCTAATAAGAGAAAAGCACATACATGTATTGTATCTACTAAATAAAAATTCAGTGCACTCCTTATAGTGTTTGAAAGGATGAAATTGTGACTGTATTGGAACAAAATGTTCACTGACAGTTCAATCAGCTTGCAGTTGGCTGAAATGTAACCTGATGTAGCTGAACTTGGTTTCTAAAGTGACAAAAACTTATATCTATGTTCAGAGTAACAAATTTGTATGTTTTCCTTCAAAGAACAGAGGAAGCAGCAATTAATAAAGACAAGTGTTCAGATTTATTTGGAAATTCACAGTTTCTAACGGCACTACAGCTCTGTTGTCACACACTGAGCGTCAGCTCCGCACAGTGCCGGGTGCTGCACGTGCTTGACTCCCGCTCCGCCTCTGCTTCCCCTGGACCGCTCTTCAGTGGGTTTCTGTGCAATCAGACCTTCTTGCTCTGAATGGCTAATTGTACAGACTGGGAAAAAATGTCAATCACCTAAAACACACTGTTAATCTGAAGCAGCAACTTAAACAAAAAGGCTTTAAATAAGTCACATTACAAACAATACCCAGAAAGGTATTAGACAAATTTAAACACAGTTACTACAAAAAGTGCTCAATAAGTTATAACTTAAGTCTGACAACATAAAATGGTCAACTCTCTCCCTTTCAAAAAGAAGCTTTTCACTTTCACCCATTACTGTACAAACACATACAAATACAGCCGCCAATTAAAGAAATACAAGGACAAAATGAAGACACACGCACACGGACAGCACACACGTACACCTCTGCACATCTGTAGCCAATACAAAGCCAACGCAAAGGACTAGTAACCCCTGTGACTTGACCAATTCAACAGGCTCGGCAAACTCACTGGCTGGTTCTGTGCATGTCCATGGGCAGTGAGTGTGTCACGTGGGACCTGGACTCATTGCGAAAACCTTCACATTTTCTATTTGTAGCAAGTGAAAGTCTGTAGGATTGGTGCTTACTGTGAATGTTTAAAATGTAATGTTGCTACAGAAAACCTTTACAAGTGGTGACATGTGTTTAAAAGGCGAATTTATAAAAAAATGTATTTGCAAATACCGGTCATTTGTAAGAAAAGATCTTGTAGTTTTGTTTTCCTCGTTGAGTTAATTGCTACTGAAAACTAATGTGAATTAAATTAAATGAAAATAACATTTAACAGTATCACCATTTACCTAAAAACAGACTTAAAAATTCCAGCGAGTGCTTGTTTCAGGTGAGATGCTAATCAGAGATCTAGTCGGCAAGTCGGCAGGCTCTTCACACGGTCTGACCCACGTGACTGAACTCCAGGAGCAGATCACCTCAAAGCCTTGTAGTGTTTGCAGCTTCAAAAAACTAACAAAGTTATAAAAGAAATCAAATGACAGAAAAAGTCCCCCTCCTCTTCCAGTGGCATTATAAATAGACAAAAGGCACATAAATATGGAAGGTGCAAGAAATAGGAACAAAGCTACAGGAAGAGGTTCAGGCTTCCATTCCTATCCCACCCAAGGGACTGGGCTTCCAAACTACCAGTAATTAATCTGTGAAAAAATGTCTTTAGAAAATGTCCACCACTGTCCTGTGGGAAGTAATCAGCCTTGCAGAACTGCAGCTCATTTACCAAGACTGACTGGCACAATCCCACCTACTTTTAAAAAGGCAGAAGCCATAATTTCTGAATACTTTTCCCATTGTTATTTCTCCCTCCCCCAAACCCTTCAAATACCACAGACTGTTCTTCAAAGAACAACAGAAAGTCTCCAGTAAGAAAAGTTTGATTATTCTAGATGTGTCCCGAGACTGCTGTCACACCAAATGTCCCCACGGTGAGCTCTTTGTTTCCTTTGATGATGTCATGCAGGCTCGGCAATGACCCCGACTTAGTCTGTATCAGTGTCTTTATTAACTTTCCTTGGTCTTGGACTTTAGAGCGCCTTCGTTTCAAAGCCCTCTTCTCAGTTTTTGTCTTTTGGGACTGTCCATTGCACAGACTCGTGCAAGCTGAAATGCCACAAAAATATGACTCTTCTGACTGTGACGAAGTTTCCGAGCTCCCTTCCGAGGGAGGACCCTTGTAAGAAGAGTGATACACTTCTCCCACGTGAGAAAAGTCTCTCTGGTTCGTGAAGGGCTTTCTTCCTTTTATGTCTCCATTGGCTACAGGATGTGACGGGTCTGCCGGCTTTATGGTCTCTATTTTGTACTTGCAGCGTTTCTTCTATAACACCAGCAAAAGAAAGGGTAGGAATTAGACCTCCAAAAGTTAGCTACCTCATCAAACATCTAGAGAGCTGTGCTAATGGAGAAGTGCCACCTCCTGGTGAAAAGTAAAACAGTGGTCTGTTCTGTAAGACACCTTCATTTCCTTCCTATTTAGTAAATGTTGCTCAGTAAAAGCTCTCACCTGCCACCTCTGAATACAGACTGGGGGCACCAACTCACATCTGAATACCTAGGATGCACTAGATATTATACTAGTTGCTATCATGTGTATCTTACTCACCAACCCTGAAAAGTGAGGATTTTATCCCTGGTTTTGGGTCCCTGCCCAACTCAACATAGTAAGGTGCCACGTTGCGGCTGAATCCTAGGCTATGTGACTCTAAAACCCACATTCTTTCATCTACAATCACCTCTAATCAAGATGAGCACAACTTACTTGGAGAGGCAAATGGAAAAAGCACAGGCTGTGGAACCAAAAAAGCCTAAATCTATCCTGAGTTTTGCCACCTACCGAATGGGTCATGTAAAGACAAGAACTCTGAGTTTCAGTTCTCTCATTTGAAAAATGAGGCTGTACCCTGCCGGGTGGCTCAGTTGCTTAGAGCATCATCCCATACACCAAAAGGTTTTGGGTTCAATTCCCAGTCAGGGCACATATGGGAGGCAACCGATTGATGTTTCTCTCTCACATCAATATTTCTTTCCCTCTCCCTCTTCCTCTCTCTCTAAAATCAATTAAAAACAAAACAAAAACAAAAACAAAAAAAATCCCACATATCCTCGGGTGAGGATTA
Source organism: Miniopterus schreibersii (assembly GCF_964146895.1). Taxonomy (NCBI): domain Eukaryota; kingdom Metazoa; phylum Chordata; class Mammalia; order Chiroptera; family Miniopteridae; genus Miniopterus; species Miniopterus schreibersii. The sequence goes on along the minus strand of NC_138119.1, from coordinate 16,251,958 downwards.
AAAATAATAAAATTTTTTAAAAATTGAGGCTGTTCTGAGGATCACAGGATGGCGTACACTCTGTGCCTGACGTGCACTGGTCCTCAATTCATGGCTACTAGCCAGGGATCAACAAGCTTTTCACACATAAAATGATTTCAGGCTTTGCAGGTCACACACTGTGTCTCTGGCATATTCTTTTTTATTTTGCCACCCTTTAAAAACCACTCCAGATTCATACAAAACATGCCACAGGCCAGATATGGATTACGGATCATAGTATGCTGACCCCTGTAAACATTCATTTATATCATTACCATGACTGAAAAGAACAGTAATTTAAGGACCACTTAAAAGTTATATTAAACCTTTCAACCTATTTCTTCATCTACTCCTTACATTACCCACCAATACACTTAAAAAGAAACAAAGTATTACCTTTTTTTCTGGAGAGAACTTGAGGGGTTCTACAATGTACAAAGCATTTGGGTCTACTATAGGTAAGAAAAAATAAAAAGCAAATGTAAACTAGATTAGGCTACAATTAAACACAACAAAGTATTATATTATCGCTTAGGGATTTTTCCTAACAGAACCAACACATTTATATTTTCACCAGGTTAACCGTATATTTATGCATTTTAAGTTAGTAAGCCAAGAGCAACAAGGTGGGAGCAAGGTGGGAGATGGTTCTGTTCTTATTTTGGGCTTGGTCACCTTCCCTCAGTCTTTAATTAATAGCTGGCTATCGGCAACACAGTGACAATCTTTCGCTGGGCCCAGTCCTGCCCTCTTACCTGATGAGAAAATAACATCACCAGTACACTAATGCCAAACCTACAAGGCATCTGAATATTTTCCTAAAGGACTAATTTCTACACTGTGTTGCAAATGTGGGTTAATACTGTACAACAAGCAGCTGTAACCATGTATTAAAGTCAGAGGAACAGAGACACGAAACCAGATCTAAGACTTTTTTTCTAATTGTTTGTTACTATGATTTACTATAATCAAAACTATAAACTACAAAACCTAAAAAAAGCTTGAACATGCAATATAAATGACCAAACGATAATGAATGAACACTTCTGGCATGGTGAGTACATTAGAAATATTAGTTTTAGGTTTCTAAAATTTCCTTACTTAAAGCACATTCAAGACAGCCCTATGCCAACCACATGGACACAATAAACACACGAACACAAAAGGGGCTAAGAGACTTTAGTCCCGTTGAGAAAATTAAGATGAAAGGATCTGTGGAATGACAGAGGCAGAAGTCTGTAAGCAGAAAATTCACTATAAAACTTTAGATGCCAGAAATTTATTAACATGAGTCAACCAATTATATTTTACATTATATCCTAGGAATCTGTTGAGAAAGTCATCAAATACAAAAAATATCCAACTATTCCTCCAGTCATGTCTATCAGATTACTAATCTACACAAATTGTTTTTTTAAAAACATGTCTATGTTTGGAATGGGTGTTAATGTTATTCAGATCACCCTCTCCAACAAAAGCAACTAAATAGGGTGGATTTTTTATCACCAAAAAGCATCAAAAGCTGCCAAGATAAGCACGTAATCCTCAGACCAAAATGGAAGGAAAAGTAGGAATCCAAAGAGTCAAATGGACCACAGAAGTCATTTCTGTCCAGAGAGCATGTGCCAATGCAAGAATTTGTGGACCTGAGTTCTGATGGCAGCATAAGGGAATACGTCGAAAATCAAGCCTCAGGGCCCACTCAAAGCAGCAGTTTGTAATATCTCCTCTGGCTCCCCAACAGTAAGCTGGGACTAAAGAATGAACCCATGCAGGGCCTGACGGTCCAAATCCCCATCACCTGGCGGTCCAACAAACCTCAAGCCATGAATGTAGTTTTTCTGAATGTAAAGCAAACAAATTCTCCTGGAATAAGGACCTACATTCTAGCCCTCAAACTGTCCCTACAAATAATTTTTCAAAGAGATGGACTAGCACACAGATAACCACACATACAAATCTACAAAGCACCTTGAGCAAGAGTTTGCAAAGACAACTAATGAACAGATTTTTAAAATTTTAAGATATCAGAATGATCAAACAGACTGTAGATATAGTCACATATACTATATTTAAATAAAAAGCTTAAAAATATCTTCAAGAAACATAAAACAAAAGGACCTAGATATTTAAAATATACTAAAAGAACTCCTAGAAATGGCAAATAACTAAAATTTAAAAGTCAACGGATGAATTTAACAGCAGACTATATATAGCTATAGCCTGAAAAACAGATCAGAAGAAATCATCCAAAATGTAGCACAGAAAAGCAAAAATATGGGAAATAGGAGGAGTTTAGGAGACAAAGGTTAAACAGAAAGAAGGATTAACACATTTAATTAAATGGAAATTCTAAAATGAGGCAGAAGTATTATTGTGGGGGGGAAAAATAGGTAAGAATTTCCCGGTATGATAAGAGATACCAATTCAGAGATTCAAAGAGCCCAACAAATTTAAACAGAAATTTAAAAAAAGATGTGCCTGTATTCACAGAAAATCCAAATGACTAAAAGACATGAGATGCTCAACTTCACTAGTAATCAAGTAAATGCAAATTGCAACTGCAACGAAGTTAACAAACACTTTAAAACTTGACAATTCTCAGTGTTTGTTGGCAAGAATGTAGAAGAATGGAAATTCTCCCACTACTGATGGAAGCATAAACTGTTACAGCCACTTTGGAAAAGTTTGCTATTACCTTGTAACGTAGATAAGCACACCCTACAACCCAGCAATTTCACATCAGGTAATATTCCTAGAGAAACTCATGCAACTATGCTCTAGTACATAAACAAAGGAATGTTCACAGCAACATCTTTTATAATAGCCCCAAACTGTAAGCTACAGGAAAATGTATAAATACATTATGATTTGATCAGTTACTGAAATACTACAGAATATTGAAAATGTAATGCAATCACGTGTGTGAACCTTACAAATAGAATACTGATGGAAAGAAAACAAAACAACACATATGGGGGTGGGCAAAGTAGGGTTACAGTTGTGCGTATGCGAAACACACAGAGTTTATTCTTGTATTATATATTTTTCCATACAGACAACTGTAAACCTACTTTTGCCCATGCCTGTATGTTATGATTCTATTTACACCTCACAACCTCACACCATGTTAACTCAAAATGGTTAAAGACCTAAACATATGACCTAAAATTATGACATTTCTAAAAGAAAATAGGAAAAACTTCATGACACTGGACTTGGCAATGATTTCTTGAATTCTTTTTTTACTATTTTCTATTGATTTTTTTTTAGAGAAAGAGAGAGGAAGGGAGAGAAAAAGAGATAAACATTGACTGGCTGCTCCCATGCCCCACCCCTGCCCAGGGGATTGAGCCCAAAACCTGGGCATGTGCCCCAACCGAGACTGGAACCAGCTACCTCTCGGTGCATAGGACAACGCTGCTCAACCAACTGAGCCACACTGACCAGGGAGGAAATGATTTCTTGAACAAGACAACAAAAGCAAAATAGACAAATGGGGCTATGTCAAATTTAAACACTTCGGTCTATCAGGAACACAATCAAAACAGTCAAAAGGCAACCTCTGGCCCTGGCCAGGCGGCTCAGTTGGTTGGACATCGTCCTGTACACCAAAAGGTTGTGGGTTCAATTCCTGGTCAGAGTTCCTACCTAGGAGGCAGGTTTGATCTCCTGGATATGACATGCTAGAGGCAACTGATCGATGTTTCTCTCTTACATCAATGTTTCTCTCCCTCACCCCTTTTCTCTTTAAAATATCCATAAAAACATATCCTCAAGTGAGGATTTAAAAAAATTTAAAAAGGTAATCTATGAAGAAGGATAATATATTTGTGAATCATATATCTGATAAGGGGTTAATATCCAGAATATATAAAGAATCCCTACAATTAAACAACAACAAAAAAGCTCAAATAACCCAATTTAAAAATGGGCAAAGTGTTGGAATATGATTTACAAATAGCCAAAGAACACATGGAAAGATACTCAGCATCACTCAGCATAAGAGGAACGTAAGTCTAAACCACAATGAGTTGTATCACCTCACACCCATTAGGATGATTACTATAAAAAAACACCCAGAAAACAAGTGGTAGGACTGTAAAATGGTACAACCATTTGGAAAACAATATAAAGATTCCTCAAAAGGTAGAACTCCATATGATCAAGCAATCCCACTTCTGGGTATATGTCCAGAAGAACTGAAAGCAAGGTCTTAAAGAGGTATTTGCACACTCATGTTCATAGCAGCAATATTCACAATAACCAAGAAGTGGAAAAAACCCAAATGCCCATTAACAGATGACAAAACAAAATGTGGTATATATGTATAATGAAAATAATAAGCTAGTCACAGAAAGACAAATACTATATTATCCCATTTACATGAGGCATCTAAAGTAGTCAAGTTCATCGAAACAGAAAATACAGTGGTGGTTACCAGGGGCTGGGTGGAGAGGAAAAAAGGGAGCTGTTCAATGCATACAGAATTTTAGATTTACAAAATTAAAAAATTCTGGAGATATTTCAATTAAAAATTTCAGTTGCAAATAAACATACCAGCCAAAAGAAGAAAAAAGAGGGGGGGGAAAGCAGGAAGGAGGAAGAGTTTCTAGTTCTAAGTAAACACACATGTAATGGGTTGTCTGTAAACCTTTGTGATAATAGCAAAAGAGTAAAGCTCAGGAATGATTACTTGAATGACTTAACCAAAAGAAATAGACTGCTTAGTTACTAATTCCTAAAGAAAGAGAGAAGTGAATGATTAAGAAAGCACTCCTAATTGAAATACATAATTAGTTTGGTTATTTTAATATTGCTATGAGGTTAAGTCTCTTAATTAGCACTAATTAAAGCACTACTTATAAAAGTACTGATATAGGAAAATAGCCACTCAGTATACATCCATTCATTGACACTTAAGTATTCACTGAGTGTTAGCCAGTAAAAATGAAACACTATTATAGATTCTGGGCTTTAAAAAAAAGATCAGATTTTTTTCAGAAATGCCTCATAGTCCTAAACTAGAGGCAAAAGGAGTCCTACCTGTACAGGAAGAGGAAGCAGATAAGCACAGGATGCTATGGGAGCACATTCAGGTTTTCCATATCTGGTGAACTGTCTCAAACATCCCTTTCTAAAAAGAAATACTTCTAAACAGGAGCAAGTGCAAACAAAGCTACTAACGGCTCATTAAATTCAGCCCCTCCCCACCCTCTGGGCTTTCAGGAACAGAGAAAGATATAAAGTGTGAAAATGATAGGTGCCTTTTGACTATCCCCATTATTTGTTGTAGATGATTTCCAAAACAACACTGACATCATACTTATGCCACAAGTAAGCCAGATTCGTGTTTATATATACATGGTACAAATTGCATATCCATAAAAACCTACCTTCTTTGCCAGTTAACTGTAGAGACTTGGATCTGATGAGTGGAAATGAAGTTCTCCTTTTCAAATTCATATCATCATAGGAAGAGAAACACCTAATACATTAAGAAAAATCAACAGAAAACACAATGAGTACACTACGTGAAATTTACTCCATAGTTGGGGTTAGATGGAAGCTACTGAGGGCTGTACATGCCAAGTAAGAATAATCTCTAAGGTAACACTCCAGTTACTGCTAATACATGTAAAAAAAAAAAAAAAAAAATTTAAGGATTAGTCTCTAAGAAATGTACCCAATATCCCTTCATTTGCCCAAATTTCTCAAAAATACAAAAAGGATAGTAAAAAAATTTGTGGAATATAATGCCGACATTACCTTTTAGGGCTTGGATACTGATTACTTCTAGGAAGTCTTGAACTGTAATCTCCATCAAACTGAGAGGTGTTTCGACAGCGCTGCATACAAAGCATTAGTCCCAAGACCACACAGAGAACCAAAGAGGTGATGAGATAGCTCTGTCTATCTGAGACCTGAGATGAGAAGAGGGGAGAATAGTAGCACTTTAAAAATCATACTAGGACAAAAATAGTGGGATTTAAAATTCAAAGGACAAATCTAAACACTTTCTTAATGTGCTTCATTATCATAAATGCAGGGCCTGCTCTTTGAAAATGTACTACCAGGACAATGTTTTAATGTTTCTTCTTTTTCCCCCCAATTCACTGAAATTTTCTAACCTATGGAAAAGTTTTAAAAGCAGCACAATGAACATACCTGTGCCTTTCCCCAATGTGCACCAATTATTAATATTTTATCACATTTGCTTTGTCTTTCCATTTGTACTACCTCCTCCTTGGGCAGAAAAATAACATGCTCTTTCCTGGTCTTCCCCACCTTATAAAACGGAACCACCAATCGCCTAGTTATTTAAGCCAAAAACATGGGGATCATGCTTAATTCCTCACCTCACATGTCCACATGTCCAATCTTTCAGCACCGCTTGTCTTTCTCCTCTTAAACACATCCTGAATTCAACGTCACACTGTTCTCCACATCTAAAACCCTAGTCGAAGCCAACACCCCTCGCCTGGCCACTCCCACGGCCTCCTAAGTTTCCTCCCCACTTCTGCTCTTGCTGGTTCCCAAGAGGAAACACTCCACAAAGCAACAAATGGGGACTTCCTCAGTGTTGTCAATGAGATGACCCATGTCAGTTCTTTACATAATACCTGCCAATGACTTGCAATGATCAGAGTAAATTTCAAATCTCAATTGCCTACAAAGGCCTATGTGACTGGGCTCCTGCAATATCCTGAACTCACTTCTTACCCTCAATTCTCTCATTCACTCTGCTCCAGTCACACCAGCTTTCTTTCTGCACTTGAACAAATCACAGGTTCTAACTGTGGGTCCTTTGCCCTAGTTCATCTAGTTACAGGTTTGTTGTGACCCCAGCCTCTGTGTGACTGCTAACTCCTCTTGGGTGCTCAGTTCTAACGCCATCTCCTCAGATAAGCCTTCCAACATCATCTGACTACAGCTGCAACCCTTATCACCACCACTCCACACACCTCATTATTCTCTATGTCACTGTCCTTCACATGTTTACTATAAGGCCAGGGACTACTCACTGCTGTGTGTCCCAAACTGGGATGGTATAGCTCATGCCTCACATATACTGGTTGCTCAATATGTACTTACTAATAAATCAATGACATTTTTGCTTTGTTAAGCAACCCAAACCTTTTTGAACTGAAAATGAAGTGCGTGTTGCAACTATCAATGGTTTGCAAAAGGCCTAAAAGAATGGCTTTATAACTAACTGTATTTTAGGTAAGACCTAAACAACAAAAGCCATGTTTTCCAAAAGATTAGGATAAGTAATATATTTCCAAAACTTTAAAATGCCACATTCTGGTGTTCTGAAAAGTTCTTTATAAATGACAATTTCACTTGGTTAAAGTTCTTAGATACCATGTTCTTAACACGCCTATTTTTACGGCAACCTCTAGATATACACTGTCTTAGAATACAAGCAACAACAATTACCTCCCGTTTCAGTTCTGCTACTGTTGCTGATAAGTTTAAAACAAGCTGTGTCATGTTGGTCAGCTGTGCCTGCAGCAACTGGATGGATTCAGTTTGCCGCTGATCCTATGATAAAGGAAGAAATAAGTATTATCTGTCGTTTCATCTGTACATTAGCTATATTATAAGTTCAAGTAAAATAATCTGGAAAAACTATTAAGTTCCTCAGTAAGAAAAGCTCCTAATGAATAAATACTGTAAACTCTTTTTATTTTATTTTTTAATTTAATTTTTCCCATCACCATTTATCCGATACCCTCTTCCACCTCCACTCACCCCCCCTCCACTGCAATCACCACACTGCACTTCTGCATATACACACACACAAATCTTGAAATTTAATATGAATAATGCTCAAGAAAATTTTCTCTAGAGGAAATATTAATGCAAATAGCTCCATAAACTTTCTAAACATGACATTAACAGGCTTAATCATAAGCTATAAGGGGGAAAAGGAAAGCAACATTACTTATCCTTCTTACCAGCAAGTGTCTACAAAATTCAATGGAAGTTAATATAAAAAGCAAATCAAGCATGAAGATGACCAACCTGCTCCTCTGCTATTCTTGAAGTATTCTGGAGTTTTATTATTGTTTTATTGAAAGCCTTTTGCATTTCTTCCATTTGTTTTCGGTACCTGAGAAGTAAAAATTGATTTAAATTAGTTTTAATTTTATTAATTTATTACTGAAAACACACTTCTGATTTCAGTATATGAGACAAATCCATTTTTTTGAAAATGACTTAGACCTGTGCAATATAGGACCACTTACGTAGGTAAAAAAAAGAGGTCAACTGACGTATCTGCTAACCTCAGCATCAATTCTACGTATCTCATGCTATAAGATTTATTAACTGCATGTATGGTCAATTAATTTCTGACAAAGGAGCAAGAATATACAATGGGGAAAGGACAGTTATTTCTATAAATGGAGTTGAGAAAATCAGACAGCCACATGCAAAAGACTAAAATTGGACCACTATCTTACACCATACACAAAAATTAACTCAAATTAAAAAGTTAAATGTAAGACCTGAAACCATAAAACTTCTAGAAGAAAAGAGGCAATAAGCTCCTTGACACTGGTCTTTGCGATTTTTTTTTATTATTTGACACCAAAGCCCAGGCTATAAAAGCAAAAATAAACAGGTGGGACCATATCAAACTAAAAAGCTTCTGCACAGCAAAGAAACCATCAAAATGAAAAGGCAACCCATGGAAAGGGGGAAAATATTTGCAAATCATATATCTGATAAGGGGCTAATATCCAAGATATATGAAGAACTCACACAACTCAGTAGCCCAAAAAACCCCAAAACAATCTGATTTTAAAGTGGGCAAAGGATCTGAATAGACATTCTTCCAAAGAAGACATACAGATGGCCAACAGGTACATGAAAAGGTGTTCAACAGCACTAATCATCAGGGAAATGCAAATCAAAATCACAATGAGATTATCACCTCACACCTGTTAGAATGGCTATCTTCAAAAAGACAAAAAATAATACATGTTGGTGAGGATGTGAAGAAAAGTGAGTACACTGTTGCTGGGAATGTAAACTGGTGCAGTTATTATGAAAAACAGTATGGAGGTTCCCCAACAAATTAAAAATAAAACTACAATATGACCCAGCAATTCCACCTCTGGGTATTTATCCAAAGAAAGTGAAAGCACTACCTCTAAAAGATATCTGTACCCCCCTACCCCCCGACACACACACACACAGAATTATTTACAACAGCCAAGACACGGAAGCAACCTTAGTGTCCACCGATGGATAAATGGATGAAGAAAATATGATACACACAGGAATATTAATTCAGCCACAAAAAGGAGAAAATCTAGCCATTGGACATGACATGGATGGATCTTGAAGGCATTATGCTATGTGAAATAAGTCAGAGAAAGTCAAATACGGTATGATCTCACTTATATGTGGGAAAAAAATTTAAAAAAAACTGAAGGAAAAAAACACCAAACTCTTAGATACAGAGAACAGATTAATGGTTGTCCTAGATGGGTAAGGGGTGGGCAAAATGGGTGAAGTGGAACAAAAGGTAAAAATTTCAGGTTATAAAATGAGTAAGTCATGGGGATGTAATGTACAGCACGGTGACTATAGTTAATAATACTCTACTGTACATTTGAAAGTTGCTAAAAGAATAGATCTTAAAAGTTCTCATCACAAGAAAAAACAACTTTTAACTGTGTAGTGATGGATGATAAATAGGCTAACTGTGGTGCTCATTTTGCAATATATACAAATATTAAATCATTATGTTGTACACCTGAAACTAATATGTCAATTATCTCAATTTAAAACAAGATTAGTGAGTTCTGTGATTTCCTCTGGAGGAGGGCAGGTGGGGGCGGGTAGAGGCCAGAGCAGGTATGTGGTAGCTCAGTGGGCATGCATGGACACACACACGCAATGTGCCAATACATTATATGTATGGATTAGGAATAAAACCCCTTTAGGATGCAATGACTACCTTAGTGATGTCTCATTAGTAGCATTTTGATTTAAGAAGAGTAGAAAAAGGTAGTATATCAGAAACTCTGGACACTCAGTGCCTAGGTAGTTACAAAATGTTGGAGGAGAAGCCCTAAGGACATGGGACACTTAAGGGATAAGAGGAAACAAGTTTGAAAACATGGAGAACTGGGCCTGGGGTCTTGATCACTGCACAAGCACACTAGCACCACCCCTGGTGCCTAAGAGCATTAATGATTACAGCTAGAATCAGGATTCTAGGGGTTGTTGAAAGAGTACAAATGTTGCTCATCATCCAATTCAGACTTTAGACTTCACTTAAATTTTTCAGTTATCTTGTCAAGTTCCTCTAAGAGCTACAAGGCCCATAGACTACAATTTTTCCCATGAGTGCTCTGGGAATCAAACAGTAAATGTGGCTAAAGTTAAGCAACAGAAGAAAGAAGAAAATGATTACAGATCATTCAAATGTAACCTAATAATAAAGGTGTTATGTCACTTAGTACACCTAAGAAAGAAAATAAATCCTGTAAGTCACTGGTAAATATCTAACTTTCTCTCTCCAGCTAAAATGGAGTTTACTACTATTGTAACAGGAGATCATCAAATCCTCTCCTCTAATAACAGATCACATTCCGCTACTTAACTCACTGTGCAAAGTGGATTGTGCTAATTCATAATAAAGCTTACCTTTGGCTAAGCTCCTCCAGATAGCGACCACTGAGAGACATGTTAACTTCTAAGGCTTTAATACGATTATTAAGTCTCATGAACACTGACTCCTTTTGGTTTGATCCATGCACAAGATTTCCATTAGCATATCCTAGATCTGTAGAATTTTGCAATTCAGCATAAAAATCTGTAGCTGTCCTCTGTAACCCTCTTAAAAGGGCATCTTCTGGAGACTGTTCTTCCTCTTTCACTTCAGGTAATGAGGAATCCACAACAGGAGTCAGCATCTGCTTTGGTGTATCAGCTATGTTCATTTTGGCTTCCCCATCTTCACTGTCTGGCACCGCAGCTGTGTTTATAGGTGGCACTACTGTTTCAGATAGCTTTGTGAGAATCTGCATGGGGTTTATGTCTTCTTTTACAGTACTATCCATTACTTCACTAAGTTTAGTTTCATAGATCATCACAGTTGGCTTCTCTATAGAACTAAAACTCTCAGACTTCTTTTCTATTTCATTATCAACCTCAACAGAACTCTCTTGGGGAATCACTTGTGATGGTGTGTGTCCTGCCTCATATTTAATAGGCTCAGATACTTCTATTTTAGATAATGAACTGATTTCTGGAGTAGAATCTAAGTGAAGAGACTGAGAGAGAGTTTGAGGATGGCTCGGTTCAAGTTCAATTATATCTACAGTGTGATTAATCAAATCACCTTGGTGCATACTACTTAAGTCACCTAGAACAACAGTTTCGGCTTCCTTTTCCTTACTCTTACTATCCAATTCTCCCCCTGGAGGCTGCAACACTAAAACATCTACTGATTCTGCAGGGGGTAGTAATGGCGGTTGAGCTAACACAAGATCATCTTTTTCTTCACTCACAGCAGTTCTGCTGCGCTGCCGATAAAGAGCAAGTCTAACTGAGCACCATTTATACATGTATTCTGAAAAACTAGAAATGCAACAAATTGTGGTCAGTTCACTGCAAAATATCTGTGTCTCAGCCTCAAACCAGGGTGATGATTCATCCTCCTGTTCTCCGCTACCCAGAAGGGTCACGGTAGATGGACTGGTCTCCTCTTCGTCCTCTTGAACTAGCTGGACAATGGGGCTCTCTTTGGGAGTATCTGGTGATGATGGCTCTGTGTCATGGCTCTGTTCTTCAGTAGTTACAAACCTAGAAATACATACCATAATTATAAATCACTTTAATTAGAAATCTAAAGTTAAAATTCTGTTTAAGGAAAATGTTATCATAGGTAAGGCTAGAAATAAAGATAACACTCAAATATTTTTTTGGATGACCTTTTCCATCAAATAATTTTCATTATAGAAGCAAATATAATTTAAAAATGGTAACAGAAAGACCATTTATCAAGTGACCAGACAGATGACTCAAATCAGCATATTTACCAAATCAACCTTACTTTTCTTTCATCTCTGTTTACGAACTGTTTGAATATGAACACTACTTCCATTTCCTGAATGTATCATGTACCATTCCTCCTGTAAATATTCAACAAATCTTTACAAGCCTCATTACCCCATTGCATGTGTCATTACGTATATACCTTAAACTGCTTCATGTTCAAATATCTTATATTCTTAAACAGAGTTCCTTGGGGAGAAAAAAGGCTTCTCAAAGTTTTACAGGAGTACATCCAATGAAATATACATAAATTTATAACTATACCCATGTTTCCAACTCATTATGAGTTTATCTATTATAGATAAGAAGTAGAGGTGCCAAACACCTTAATCGTCTCTGGTAGAAAAGACCCAACAAAAGAGAGAATATTTTATATGCTATGACATACATGTTACCTACATATATATATATATATATATATATATATATATATATATATGCCCAAAGTGCCCTACTACACTGAAAAGATCTACATCATTCGATTTGAGAAAGTGAACGCTATCAGAGTTCGCTGTGTAACAAACACATTTTTAAGAATCACTGCTCTGGGTATTTCAGGTACCCTTCATAGCTTTCTAAGCATAGCACAGATACTTATCAATGCTTTAAATTTAAACTTAATAAAAACAGGCCTTTGAAATGTATCTTCAAACCTATAGTCGAGTTATGTCAATCATGTTTGCAATAAGGAAAAGATTCGCTGTTGTGAATAAGTAATACATAATACCAAACAACAAACATCTGGTCTGGAGTGTATTCCTAGTAGCCAAAAGCAACCCAAAGATGTTTCAAGTAGCTGTGGAATGTCTGCCCGATGATCTGGAGCTTTATATAGCTAATAATCATCTCACACACAAATTACAAGTACTTTTTATGTACTCGTAACAGAACTCTAATATTACGATGTAACTTACTCAGGTGAAAGAACAGGAGTTGAAACAGGAGCTGATTCAGGCATTTTGGGTGCAGCTGTGGCCGTGGCATTCTCAGATACATTTTTATTTCCTATTGTAAGAAAGATGACCATGTTGAGTTTAATTTTTAAAAGCTATACTATGAAGATATTACACTATAACAAATAAAGAACTTTAGTTTCTCAAGGGAGAAGAAAAAAGTCAATTAGGTTTGCTACTGCAGACTATTTTCATCCAAGTTTTTAGAAAGAAATGACTATACAAAATCACAACTGCAAGTGATGCGTATTCTTTCTCAGCTTCTCAGATAATTAAAGAAAGTCAGATGACTGTGACTTCGTGTAATCTTACATGGTTAGTATGCCTTTCAGATACCTGAAAGAGTTTCTAAAGAGAATGAGAAGAAATAAATGAGTTCTTTTAAGTCTGCACTTGGCTCTTTTTTTTTTTTAAAGGGCAAGATTATTTCTCCTTGTTAATAACATTCTTATTTGGCATTCTGTAAGGGAAAAAATTGCTTCTAAATTGAGTAGCTATTTGCTAAATAAAGCATACATGAAGTACCATTAAGGCACCAAAACCTCAGGAAAGAGATAAAGGATAAAATCATTTTACTCCTACAGCAGGGAAGAATCAAAAACCAAATTCCTGAATTTTATAGAGACAGGATCCTATTATAAAAGAGAACTTGTGCAACTGAAACAAACAGTGAATAATAGAAGACTGGTAGGTTCCTTTGGATCATTTCTGTATTTCTAATGAAAAATCAAATTGCTTGGCTTATTAACTAATTTTCCTAACTAAGAAGACCCCTTGAGTATCAGATATTTAAAAGACCCATAAAATTATTAGGTACCTTCTGTCAGGTCTTCAGTTTTTGCTCCCAGAATATTAGCGGCAATATTCACCATATTTAGAATGGCATCTAAAACAAAATTCAATCAGAAAGAAATACCAATACACCTAAATACTCTCATATAACTTAATATCAGATAATCAAAGAACCATTTATAATGGTCTTTTTGGACTTCTCTTTTATTCACCTTACTATGTAAGTCCAATATTGGACACAAATTTCAGCCAAGAAGTAAAAAGCATAAATCTGAATTTTTATGTTCAGAAGGAATTTAAAACTATACTTTTTTTCCAAACTTCCCCAAACCTTTTACCAAAACACTGTCTTCAGCCTTACAAAATTCCATGTATAATTCAACATATCGACAGAGAAGAAATGTGACAACCAAAATTCACATTTTACAGAAAAGCCTGTTTTTCTTTAAGAACGTTCTACATTTTAAAACAAAAACCAAAAAGCCTGAAGACAGGTAATTATCATTGGTAAAAATATACAAAAAGAGATTATTATCCAAAGGACAGCAGAAAGATTTTTTTATTTTCAACTATAAACATATAGTATCTGATGGTAATATGATTAAACCCCAAACTGATACTGTATTGAATCAATTTTGATAACTTTTAATGATGTTTTATGGGTAATAAATCACAAGTTCTTTTGTGAACTGGGGAGTATGGGCATAGGCAGATTCATTCAAAGTAAAAGTCATAAAATTCTAAGTGTTGTAGGAAGAGCAATCTGCATGCTTGCTAATTCTGCCTCTTTCCAAAGAGAATGTTTGGATGATGGGTAGAGTCGACGAACCTTCATATCTATTTAAAGAGCCGAAGGTATGTGAGGAGCACAGAACAGCGGACTCCACAAAGAGCTGGTGCTACGAACAGGAGGCTTCCTCCCAATAATATGATAGAACTTCAAGTGAAATTAACTTCCATCCCCAATCTAATCTCTAACATTCCACTAGAAGTTAATTCATCAGTATCAGGTAGTTCTCCTATTAAAATACTAAGATCTGGCATGGGCTACAAATTAAGTCTCAGCAGTATTTCCATCTTCGTCTCCTTTCCTAAGAGAGACCCACAGGGTTTTTCCATCACTCTTTCCATGAAAACCACAGATGTGAAGAGTTAGAAAGGATCTAGAGAGGAAAAGCTAAGCACATGAAGGCTGGGAACTGTCATGTGGAGCTGATCCTGTAAATGCATGCTTTATGGTAGGAGAAAGAAGTAGGAAATTTTAGACTGCTTCAAAAGTAATAACCAGTAGACCGTTATTAACTTTGATCTTTACTTAAATAAGACTCTACAATCTGAAGACAACAAAGCAGTGGTACTGTTTCCAATCACTACTAGTATTACATACAAAAGCTTTGTATTTGCTTTTTAAACGTCTAGGATTGTAGGTCAACCCTACCTGTTGATCTGGCAAATTGGTAAACAGAGAAGAGGCCTTGGTTATTAGGCTAAGGAGATGCCTCAGCATGAGATAAAAACAGGAATGGAAACTCCGCATTTCCTCACAAACCAAGATGAAGTAGCAATGGAAACTGTTATTTCCTCATGAACCCACTTTTAATGTCAACAGACAGTGCAGTAGCAGCATCGGCTCTTCTATTTGGCCTGCTGACTAGAGTTTGGTCTACTTCACAGAACCCAAGTTTCGGAATCAAGTCTATGCTCTAAGTCCCTTGTGCTTCCAAGAGCGATCTTACCTCAGATTTCAATTATTTTGGCATTTATTATTAAAGAACTCAAAAAAAGAATACACTTGTTCATCTGTATGAAGAAAGTAGCTTTAGAGCATATTTTAACCTAAATTTAATGCTAGCACATACAGTAAAGTAGATTATACTATCCCCATCACTTTAAAATATTATTTATCATCATTTCAGGGGCCACTAAAGAGAAGCAAAATTTAGCAAATTTCTACTTTCTCAGCCCCTCTAAGCTACAACAATTTTGCTATGTTCACAGAACACTGCCACGTGTAGTCTTTTTTTTTTTTTTTTTTTGTCTTTCAAGAGAAAGCAGCTTTGTGAATATTCTACTCTGACTCCTCAATCTGCACCCAAACGCATGACAGCCTGTCACGATGGTCATCGGGCCACTAAAAAGCCTTCAGTGCAGGCAAAGATAATAATCTGAAATATAGTGCCAAATTAGATACCTGTCCCTAATTTCTCCTGGATTAGCTAACCCCTTTATCTTTGAGTTTGGCAACTATTCATCCCATCTCTTCTCTTTAAGAATGAAATTCTCCTAGGAACCAAAAATCAGTATGTTACACTCGGTTTCCAGCACAGCAATGGCTCTTTTTGACACAGAAAACATACAACCTACGCTACAAGAGAACAAGACAAAACCATAAAAAAACTACTTCCTCCTGCATGCATTCGGCCGCCTCTGCAACGTGCACATCTTCGCTCTCTCTTCCTTCTAGGACCTTAAAATATATACAGCCATTAAAAAAATACTTGGACTTATACTTAAATATACACAGAAGTCTGGCCTTCAGCAGATCTGGCAATTCTAACAAAATGTAGACAGTACTGAGGAGTAAAGGCAGACTTGCAAGAATATTAAAAAAAAAAAGAGTAGTCTGGACAACCCACGTGACAACGCACAAGGAGAGTAGAGTAATATGAAAAATTTTTGTTGATGTATAACATGTAAATGTTCTGGTTTGAGAATGTAATCCAAAGGTGGAAGAGCTGCCAGAACTGACACACACACAAAGCCAAGAATGCTGCTCTAAGTAATGTCTCCCTTCTGGGCAGTAAGTAAATTATGTAACATCAAGAATTTCTAAATTTGCGGGATGCATGCTCTGTGATAACCAAGTCCCATCAGAAGCAACATACTCTGGTGATATATATTTCCTACAGCTACTAACTGCTCAACAGCAAATGGAAAAAGGAATTTCTATTAAGATTAAAGCCACAGAATTATTTAGGAGGGACAACATAAATATTAAAAATAAATTAGGTTCAAAATTGGCCAATTTTGTGCTAATTTCAAATGTGGTGATGATTATAGTCAAACTCGGACATTCTAGTGCTAGAGACTAGCTCTTTGGCCTGATTTCACTCAGTTATTTACTCCTTACAGTTACACCACCTTGGAGGCGGTAGCTAGGTCAGGCTCAGAAACAGTCCCAGTCTCTTCAGAGGAAATTAGGACACAGGTATAGAAGGCAGCAGTGTTAGGTCACGCCTACCAGTTTTATGACAACAAAGTCTCATCACTCAGCTCCCACTGCCTCTCTCATTCTGAAATTTCAAGAGATGGATATCTTTCAAAATCCATTTTTCCATGGGTAGACTCAGCTGACATCCTCCCACCCACCTAGTCAGTCTCACTATACAATTCTGCCAACACCTAGAACACTAATAAATTAGCTGCCCTTTAAGAGCCATAAAATGAAAAATAAATGATGTGCTACTAAGAAACACACCGTTAAAGAAAGATCCAAAAAGTTGGAAGATTATATACCTAGTTAATTAACATAATACATTGGTCAGAGTAGTAATTACAAGTAGGAAAATACCCCCACTAAAATATAGCTAGGTGTCAGCAGTGTCTAGGCATTAGTCCCATAAGAAGATAGAAAAAGAAACCAAGAATATCAATAGGGTTTTCCTTTATCTAACACTACATATTATTATTTCCCCACAAGGCCTCCCTCTTTCCAGTAACCATAAGACGCTAGAGATCTTTTAGTCTGGGATAATTTTCTGACCCCATAAAATAATAATGCTTCCTCACAGCTTATTCAGCATCATTAAACTATGACGAGTATTACATAACACAGAATTTTTAATTACAAATTTAAGGACACCAACAATAATATTAATATCCAGATAGGCAAAATAGCATCACATATACCAAAAAAGATTATGGGTACAGTTCCCAGTCAGGGCACAAACAGAAGGAAAGTGACTGATGTTTCTCTCTCACACCAGTGTTTCTCTCTCCCTTCCTCTCTCTCTAAAAATCAATAAAAGTATATCCTTGGGTGAGGATTTAAAAAAAAAAAAAGTCCACCCAAGTCTAGGAAGGAGAAAATAAAGAGAAAAAAGAAAAAATAAAGAGAAATGACTCAACTTCACATCCTGTAGCTTAGGTACATACACTTAGTATATGTATTATGTATGGTTGAGTATCCAGAAGAGCTACTATAGTCAACGGGCTATGAGACTGGGATTCAAGCAATTCAACTCACTAGAAGCAACAAGGGAAGCAACCAATCTTCTATTTTACTAAGATATTCTACTAAATTCAATTATGACTCTCCAAGTAAAAAGGAAGCTTTTTCCAGTAAGTTTTACATTTCAGGAATAACCAAAAATAACAAACATTAAATATACCTACCCACATTCGAACGGTAAAAAACAAAGGGTCGGTAACAGTCTTTTCCACAAGTCTCCTTAGCTAGCCTACCACTAGGTTCAGATAATAGGTTGGAATGACAAGAAACAAAGCCACTAGTATCACTGTCACTGTTTCTTTAGTTTACAAAGAGTGTATTAATATTACTGTTATTCCTTGGGAATCATTATTATGGATAAGAACAGCTTTTAAAATTAAAGAGGAAACTAATCCTATCCATAGATTAAAGAATCCTAGTTTGTTAGGATTTCACTGATGGGTACGACCTCTGAAACTACTGTTCAAATTCCTTTCCCATCCAGTATGGTTACCCAGCTGCCCACTCTATGGTCTGGGACCTCTTTAATAATTCTGTCCCCAAGTGAATTCATACCCCGTTCCTCACTCTAAGGAATATCCTAATGTTATGAGCACTTAATTAGAGTAGAACTGATGACTGCATTTCTTCCTCTTTCTTTTCATCCACCCTTTCTATTTTATTCCCATAAAAATGTTTTGCAAAAGCCAGTATCTAAATTCAACTCAAAGATGAACATGGGGGGAGGAGTCTCCTAAACTATACCACAAAACAAATGACAACCTATGTGAAGGGAAAAAGCTGAGAAACACTAACAGCGACCAGGAAAAGCCCAACAGACTTACTTGTGGCTGAGCCAAGAATATTTTTTGAGCCTCTGTCCTCAGCATTGAAATCCAGCGGGAAATCTGTTTAAAGAAACAGTGAAGGTCCTTAACTGAGAACTCTCTCCAGGGACATGCTTACAAGCTCAGACTATGTCCAAGTCAGCTGTCGTCTAAGACAAATTTTATAGTAAATATTCACCATACACCTTTCTTTTGGTCAGAATATGCTGACCAAAAGAAAATGAGATTCAGAAGTCATTCATCCAATGAATGTAAACCAAGGAAAGGAATTCTACTGCTTAACAAAATTTTAATCACCACATATAGGACTTCTATTCAGGTTTCAATGTACTTTACAACCCTTGTAAATGTCTTCATTTATGGGAAAACTGAAGGGAAAATTTAATTGTTCAGATTATGATTTAAGAGATCTTAAAACTAGGACTTGATAAAGCAGGAATAGAGGGTGTCATAAACCCTCCTACCCCTTCAGGCTCACAGGTGTTTCTCAAAGGCTCAGCTTCAATGGGCTTGCTTTTGGTTTCAAAGCAAATCAAAGGAATTAATGCTCAATTTTATTATTTCAGTTACCTTGTAAGTTTAATAGGTTTTTGGGCCTAGCATACGAATATAATCACAATTTATAGCACAGATATTATGGGAGTTCCAGTTACAAATACTGATTGATAAGCTTGGAAAACAGCTCAATTTACAAAGGAAATTTTAGAAAATAGATTTAAGAAAAAATTAATTATTAAGGTTAAAAAGAAAAAATATACACTAAAGTCTAAATACAACCATCATATTAATTTTTTAAACTGACCTATACTTATCCATTACTATTCAATTTAAAAAAGAAAAAATACATACATAATAGTCACCTGTTTTAAAATCACTTACCATAGTCCTCATCAAATAGTTCTTGCCGTTCTGACTGATACTGGGAATCAGCAATCTCTTCATATTCTTCCACCATGCTAGTGCCAAATACCCTATTAACAACAAGTTCATTAAAGAGTCTCAAAACCAAACAGAGTTGTTAAAAGAGTCATCTCTTCTCAATAAATGACAAAATTACATTAAATCTGGTCATGTTTTGAGAGCCATTAGCTTTTGGACTCCAAAATAACCATCAATCCTTACACTGCAGCCAGCCACTGTTTCTATTAAAATGTAAAATTCATCTATTTAAGGCAATTAAAAACACAATGACCAAATTTTGTATCAGTCTAAAATGTTTCCTGCATTATTGTGAAAGCAAACCAAACCAAACACATAAAAATGGTTATTTTTACTTAACAGAGGGATTT
This sequence comes from Miniopterus schreibersii, assembly GCF_964146895.1. Lineage (NCBI taxonomy): Eukaryota > Metazoa > Chordata > Mammalia > Chiroptera > Miniopteridae > Miniopterus > Miniopterus schreibersii. Next base: position 16,231,764 of record NC_138119.1, on the reverse strand, counting down.
TGACATTTTCTTAAAATATATTCAAAAGCAAAAAACAGCTTATAATTCTATGGTATTAACTTCACATAATAGAAAACTACTTTTTCATTTTAAATACAATGGGATTTTTGTGTATCGCTACTTTTATAAACCACTCAGCAAATGTATTTTGTTCTGTATTACCTTATAAGGCTTAATGGACAAAAGTGCTCTGATCCAAAATGGGACACCAACTCCACCTAAGAATAAAAGCACATGAAATGGGAAGCTAACACCGTGCTGTGAGATTATCCAACAGTGTACTCAGATTTTCATTTACAACATTTCTAAAAATAAAGTCCTCATTTCCCCCAAATCAGTCCTTGTAAAGCTTTGGGTTTTTTGCCATGCAGTAGTATGCCATGCCCTGTTATCCAATATTGCAAAAGAGAAGGTTGCTAACCTTTATGTATTTGATGAACATCTGAAGCAAGAGAAAGGAAAAGAAAAAGAAATCAGTTCCAAAGTCTAGATAACATGCCACAAGCAATACTTAATATTTGTAAATTATATTGCACAATTATAGAAAGCAATGTACTTTGATGGGTAAAATTGTAGTACCCTCAATTCTTTGCAGAAATCAAAGCACTGATTTAAATTTTTACCATCACGACTATAAAGTATAATCTGTGATAAAATAAATTAACTTTAAGGCTATTAAGTTAACCTAAAATTCACTGCGGCTATTTTATTTATCCGTTAAGAAAGCTTTCTAAAAGTAATAAAGTTCTACAAACAGCCTGTGCCTTATATCACTTTAATTATTACTGATATGTATCTTATATATACACCTATATATGAATTTATATATTAATACGTATGTTGATATACATATCTATGTTCATACATACTGAAAAAAAGATTAACAACCATAATATGAAATAATATTTATTCTTTTACAATACTGTACACAAATTGTTTTAGGAAAAGCATGACTTTTTGGTATGCTATGTTACTTCAGGTATAACTTAGAGCACTAGAAGATATATATATAAACCCACTTTTAAAATATAAACTACTAAACAGTAGTTTGCAGATTTGGGTTTAGTTCTTTTGGAATAAGAAAAACACAGGTAAACTTAAATAACATTTAATGTTTTCTGCTTTTAGACTTAATTCTACCGAAAAGGACTTTTTAGAAAACTAATTATCAAAATGCTCTATAATCTCCCACCATAAAAGAGACGGGATAGGTAGTTTTTCTTGGCATTTTATGCCACAATAAAATGTTGTTTCATTATTAACAAAGTAGATGGTATAAAGGAGGATCCTCAGAATTATTTCATAACATGTGAGTTGCATGAATTGTAAAATTAAATACAATTGTATCACCTGCCAAATAATTTTGAACGCTTTTCCTCATCATAGTGTAAAAACTGTGCTATATAAAAAGGCCATTAAACAATTATTTCAGTATTCATTTTAAAAGAATTGAAAATGTACCTCCATTTTTCAGAACACTATTGAGTCACTGACTGAGAGTATCAACTATTTTAAAAATAGAATTTAGCATGTTTATACTGAGACTAAGAATACTACAAGTTTACCCACTTATAGAAGCAATTTAATACATGCTTAACATGACAGACAGTAAAATTCCAGAAAACAATTAGGTAGCTATAAGTTTTCACATTTAAAGAAGAGAGAAATTAGAGCTGCTGTCATTCTAAAAGGCCATATTATGGACACAGTGGTAACTTTAAGGTATGGCTATTATTTTAAAAGAAAAAAAAGGAGGGTAGCAGAAGAGTAGGAAATTCCCATACGTAGTCTAAATCCAATTCAAGAGTGATAATTCTACTTGATTTATTGGTGGAGAAAGTGAAATGATCTAAAAATCAGATTCTAATAAGAAATTAGATGTGCTTTAAAGACTTCAGTGACTAACACTGATACAGGTTTTGAAATAGAGAGAAATATGATACTATGAAGATGAGATTTTATATAAAGACTCAAGAGAATTAGAGCTTTAATCTGGGATTTCATCACAGACACAAATATAAAAAAAATGGCCTACATTTCCAGTAACACCAAAGGGAATGTACTACTATCTCTCTCAGAAAATAATATATCCAGCCCGGCCGGGCGTGGCTCAGCGGTTGAGCGTCGTCGACCTAGGATCCAGGCAATCGGGGTTCGATTCCTGGTCGGGGCACATGCCTGGGTTTCGGGCTCAATCAATGACTCTCTCATAATTGATGTTTCTATCTCTCTCTCTCCCCCTCTCCTGTCCTCTCTCTGAAATCAATAAAGATATATTTTTAAAAAAAATAAAAATAAAAATAAATTTAAAAAAAGAAAATAATACATCCAAGTAAAAATTATTTTATTAAATGGTATACTTCAGTAAATGTCCTCTAATTTTTCAGATTTCTAAACAGGTGTGGTGAGGTTATAAAGTATGAGTAACAGGTGTGCTTCCATTCTGGAACACAGTCCTACATGAGTAAACATTACCTTCACATATTTTGCATACATCTGTTCATCTAAAGGGAAACTCTGGACAGTCCTCTCATCTCTACCATGGAAAGTCCCCAGCTTAACCCACTTATTTGTGGGATACCTAAAAATAGAAAATATAAATGTTCTTTGTAAAAAATCATAAAACACATACTGAGAGGTCCCATCACATCTTCAAGATATATCATGTGTATTTTTTTCCTCTCCAGATGAACATACTGACTTAATGTAGTTTAAATGAGTTAAATACTGAGTGGAATACATACATTTTCTTTTCCGACTAGAACTCTGACAGGTTCCTTTTTATGGAGAAAGAATATTTTGAAAAATCACACCATTATCAAATAGAAGGAAAGATAAGAAGATAGGAATGGGACCAGGACTGCTTCTTGAGAGGGCTTTCAAATAAACTGGAGGTGACCTGGGCAAGGTACTTAACCTCTCCTTATCTGCTTCCTCATCTTAGGAGGGATAATATTGTGACTGGAAGAAGCACTAAATGAGCTAATGAAAGTAAGCTATTTAACAAGTGCCTACACTACGGCAGTATTATTACTGTTCCTACAAATTAATACATTAATATAAAAAGTAAAATAAAGTTTTCAAAAGTGACCCAGTTAAAAATTTTTATACTAGAGATCCACCATAAATTCTGTAGAAACCAGCTTTAAACTTACCTGTCACTGATAGAAACCAGAAAGTCTTTAGGAGTAGAAGAAAATAATTCATAATTTGCAATATCAAACTGCTTTACTTGAATTGGTTCACAAAGTTCAATGACAAACCTTCAAAAAAAACCACACGAGACAATTATTTAGATAAACCAATTAAAACAAGTTCATATCAAACATTACATTAATAGTTTGCACAAATTAGATGTTCATTATGTGACTCACTGAAAAAAGGAAGGAGGAGGATCTGCAACCTTAGTTATCCAAAAGGGAACACTGGTATTTCCCAAGCATATCATTAGTGGGGGAAACAAATAAAATAAACCAAGATCTTGAGTTTATACCATAATTTTTAAAAGATTAATTTTTTAATGAAAAAGGTCATTCTTGGAGAAAACATGACTTCACTAAGAACAGCTAGTGATAGTATAAACTGACTAGTCTAGGGCAATTTGGCATATATATTGTCTCAAAAGGTACCACAGACCTTGATTCAACAATAAGCTTTTAGAAATTTATCCTAAGGCTACACGGCTCCAACTGTATACAGTTTAATACACCAAAGCACAGTCTGGAGGGCGGAGGGTGGCAGTCAACCTAAATGGTTAGCATAGAGGATTAACAAAGGAGGGTGACTTCATTGCCCACCCAGACAATAAAATACCAGACAGCTGTTAAAAATGGCATGAGAAACTATTCCATTATAATAGAAATCTAGAAAACGTAACTTAGAGTGATAGAAAACAGATCTGTAATTGCTATGGTGGGAGGCGGGGAAGAAAAAAATTACAAAGGAGCATAGAAAACTTTTTGGAGATGGTTCTGTTCCTTATCTTTACTGTGTGATGGTTTCATGTATAAAGTGTCAAAGTTAACAAACTGTACATTTTGACATGTTGCAGTTTATTTTATGTGTAGTTCATTTTATGTCAATGACGACTCAATAAAGCTGTTTTTAAAAAATTGTGCCAGAGACCTATATTTATTGACCTGGAAAGATGCCACAAATTTTGCTGCCTAGAAAAAAAATGAAAAATATGGTGCCATGTGTGTAAACTAAAACTCTATATAGCATGGCATTTGGAGAAAAGAAATACTCATGACATCTAGCATTCTACTCAATACTTTAATAAACTATTTTATCAAGTCAAATGAGATCATATGCTGGCAATTAAATGCTAAATATATCAAAAGCATTAAAATTAAAACATTGCGTTTAATCTTGGAAAAGAAAACCAAGTTCCAGGAGATGGTAAAAACCATCAGGTGTCAGAGAGAAGATGATGAAGAAAGCAAGCTGACATCCCCTAAATGCTCACTGTGGGTGAGATACCATGTGAGATGACTTAATCCAGCCTTAAACTGAAAAGGATATTATCTCCATTTTATAGAATCATTTAATAAACACTAACTGGTTACTTCACATTCTTCCCCTCTGTCTTTTAGTAACAGAATCCCCCTAGATGGCATTGGTTTGTTTATGGTTTTTTTGACCATCTTAATAGGAAAAGCATTTTGTCTTCAACTTTGTATCCCAGGACCTAAGGTAAGTACAGTACCAGCACCAGTGAAGCACAAATGCTTGTTAAGTGATTACAATGAGCAAATCAACTTAACCCCAACATAAAAGTTTAATATAATAAGTACATATATAGAGTGTGCTTTATTAAATTTTCTATTACTTACCAAATCTTAGTGCTGCAAGGATTCAACATATAAAGATCCATATTTTCTATAAGAATAGCAGATGTGCTCTAGTTTAAAAAAGGGGGAGGAAAAAAATTACTTAAGTAAAAATACTTATTTCAATTCTAAAGCTTCCTAGGATTTTTTTTTTTAGATCTTAAACACACCCAACACTCTAAAACACTCATTTGGCCAAAATTCACCAGTTATAGCTATAGCACTGTTAGCCTTGCAACAACACATTTGAAATTAAATGTGTTACTATAAAGAAAAAAATGATTTTCTACTGGCTATTTCCTTTTTAAAATTTCACAAGTTTTAAAAAGTTAAAAACAGGGTGCATGCCCTTAAATAGGTAAATGGATAAACTGTGATATACATCCAGACAATGGAATATTATTTAGAACTAAAAAGAAATGAGCTAGCAAGCCAAGAAAAGACCAGGACAAAACTTAAACGTACATTACTAAGTAAAAGAAGCCAATTTGAAAGGCGAAATACTGTATGATTCCAACTACTTGGCATTCTGAAGAAAGGGAAATAAATCTCTGTACCTTCCTCTCAATTTGCTATGAACCTAAAACTGCTCTAAAAAAATAGTCTTCAAAAGAAAAAATCAGGGTGCAGTGTATCAATCAATGTAACTTAAGAATTCATACAAGAAAAGGTCTTTAAAAGTATAATCCTACATTTATTAGTGCATTAGGAAAACAGCTCATTGTTAAAATATAGTTCCCAGAAAATAACTGTCTATATTTATTAAAGCACTAGCTTCCTAAATATGCAGAAGAATTCTATACTTAAGTACCTTGGCTTCTGGATTAGCTGCCAAAATTTTGGCACCACATTCTACTGAGGCATAATTATTTCGATTTTTCTGGACCTTTTTCGTGGCATGTAGACCTCCATTAGAAGATGCATGCATCGACTGACCTGCAGACAAACCTTATTATAAACATATATATAATGATTATGATTGAAAATAACCCAGAAACACAATGATCTCAAAAGCAATAGGCTGCTGTCTAGAGAAGAACAGGTATTAATGCTTACGAGAATGTTTTTAAAACCCATTAAGAAATTTAAAATGCTTCACCTCAATAGCTTTAAAATATCCTTAATCATACAAATTAGCCACAAAAATCCACAACGCTTGATTTATGTCTAAGTAATATAACTCAAAAAATGAAGCTCACCCACAAGAATCAAAGCTTTTAAAAATATAAAGTACATACTTAATTCTATTAAGGATGAACGCTATCCTCTATCTCTAGCCCCAATATTAAGAATTCTTAACTGTGAAAACTAGTCTACAAAAGCAAAAAGAAAGTGTTACTAACTTTAGTAAACTGTATTTACAGTTTAAAGCTTTATGACTCAGAACTTTCCAGGCCTCAATTTTCCTCTTATAAACTGAGATGAAAATCACCTTATTTTATCCTCACTGAGTAATTTAATTTACAAGAATGGATTTTAATTAGGATTAAAATCTTACATAGGTAAATTACATATGGGTAATTAATAGCATCTTGGTAAGTTTTACCTTTAAAAAGTTTTCAAAGTTTTATTTTATTTTACAAATTAAAGAGAGAGAAGCATATTTAAACCAGTTCCTTTAAAAAGAGAAGAAAAAAGGAATCACAGTGCTATCTTACTTTTTTCTTTTTCTACTTCCATAACTTTTTTCTTCCATTCATCAAATGTTGGTATATCTTCTGGGTCTTTGGGACTTGTTACAGATGCAGGGTCAATATCTTCTGGTTTTGTATAATCAGAACTCTGAAAGAAACAAAGATTTCAACTTTCACAGAATATAAAGGTATTCTTTGCAATTTAGTTCCAAAGAGGACATTATTGTAATGAGTTTCTAATTTTATTTCTGGCTGTAGTATGTGACAACTGAACTGTAATGTGTCTTGATTTGGTTTCACTGGGAACATTCATTCCTTCAACATGTCAGACTATGAAATTCTGAGCCCCATACTTTTTTTTTTTTTAATTTTATTATTGCTTAAAATATAGCCCCTATACTTTTAAGAAGCTCCAAAGAAACAGCAGACATCTCCAGAATGAAGTGTAGTTAGTTGTGAGTGTAAATTCACTGAAAATATGCAAAAGAGAAGGTGGAGAACAGGAGACCCAAACTGAAAGGGCACAGATGTGGATGTGGCATCAAGTACTTTGAGCTACTCTTTGGTTCCATGTGTTCTGTTTCTGTTAAGTTCGTGGAGGGGCCTTCATCTCTTCTACTTCGTTACTTCTTACCCGAAGGGAGCCTAGACTTCTCGTCAACATTTCTTTAAGAAATTTTGTACTGGCCTCTATCTGAAGACAAAGTAGAACTCAGAAGGAGAAAGGAAAGAAAACTGCCACACTGGGATGAGCCCTGTCTTTACGGCAACAATCATGCTCTTCCTTATAAGCCAGTCTAGTATTTTGCATACAAATAATGAAAGGTAAAACATACCTTTGTTGAAGAGCCTAAATTTAACATTATATTACTGAGTTAAACTAATATTCTGAAGATACTTAAATTTAATAGTCACAGCTAATTCTATATAGCTCTCTAGAACCTACTTAATAAGGACTTTATGTATCTGATATCAAAGATGTAATAGTGGCAGAAAACCATTTAATTACATATAACCAAAGAGAGTTCATAGGAGGAACAACTTTATACATAAACAATGTACTGGCAACAGTAACACGACGTAACCACTTTCTCTCAGGGAGCACAGCTCACTTCATCTCCACATTAACTACTTAACCCCAATTTTACGGCAAATACTGTTGGCAAATTACAAGGTTAGTTAATAACAAAAATGCACTGTATAACAAAGTAGGAGAAAGTACAAGGTATAATACCTACCTCATTTTTTAAATTATCTGAAGCATTCAGTGAAGATTTTGGATCACCACTGCCCTGATCACTTGCTGAAACTTTGGATGCATATTCTGATTTTGTTATCTTTCCTTTGCCATGTGAAGATGATACATTTTCTATATGCTGGCCAACAAGGCTATTTGAAACAAGAAGACACATTTAAATAAATTTTAGCTGAATAACAAATGTATACAACCTAAACTGTTATAATTATCATGTACAAAGTAAACTGAGAAAGGAGCACAAAGGGGATCAGCTTTCTCTCCATCAGAAAGTGGAATTAAGCATCCACCCAAGTCCACTCAAACATGACACTGCAGTTACTACAGAATCGCACAAAGGCAACCGCTGCTCACACCTACCTTTCATGGGGACCGACAAAGGAAGGCTGGTCAGTGGGAGCACTGGCATCAAGGGCTTCACCAACTTCACAGTCAGTTTCAGGTTGCTCAGTTTCATGTGGCTTGGCTATAGGAATAGTACCAGATTTTTCTATTTCACTAAAAGTAGGAACAAAAAACAACAAGCTGATAATTTAATTAACATAATGTAAAATAAGTTAAAAATGGTATCAGTGATTTCCAAAACATAATCTAAGCCAGAGAAGAATACTTTTCCCTGTATCACTTATATTTCACTAAAAAGTCATGTTCAATATAACAAGAAAATAAGGCACTGTTCAGATCTATAGTATCAAGCCTTAAATTCTTTCTGGAATAAGCATTTTTTTTTTAAAAATATAACTTTATTGATCTCAGAGAGAGGAAAGGAGAGGGAGAGAGAGAGAGAGAAACATCAATGATGAGAGAGTCATTGATCGAGCCTGCAACCCGGGCATGTGCCCTGACCAGGAATCGAACCCCAATCGCCTGGATCTGAGGTCGATGCTCAACCGCTGAGCCACGCCCGGCCAGGCTGGAATAAGCATTTAATATTTAAAATTTTTAAATACTAAGTGTGTCTTCTGTTCCTTTGTCCCTTACTGGGACAAATTCCTAAATGGTAACCAGAACATTTCTGTGTACAGTTCCTTCAACCCAGCCCTTACATTCTTGAGGAGAATAGGTGTTTCTTAAAAAGTGCTTGTGATTAAAAAAATAGTAGTGATAATAATAATGATATTACCTAACACATATATTCTTACTATGTACCAGATTTTGTTCTATGCACGGTATATATAGTAACTCATTTGATAAAGTATATGCTTAATGTAGTATTAAGGAAATTTTATTTTGTTCTTTTACTGTTGCTCAAAGGAGCTAGCAGGAGTACATACTATGTTTTCTAAATTAAGTGTTCTGAATATTTATTATCAAATTTGAAAAAGGTAGCTATTCACACATAACACATAACTATATATGGAATGCCAGTGATACTTAATGCAATGACTAATTTGACATTTGAATTTTTGATAATTACAGAAAAGATTATTCAAGTATTATGTTTCTTAAATAACTAAAACCTCACTTTACCTAAATACAGAAACTGTGAAGTTGGGATCTCATCAGTTTCACTAAGTTAGGCAGCAAAATAAATAATTATTATACTGTAAGATCATTACATTTAAAAATAATAAAAACACAAAACACAGGCATTATAACTTAGGTATGCTATATAGCCTAACCTTCAGATGTGAGTAGCAAGCTGAATGATTCTAAAAAGAAATTTTTTTATCATTATCTAATGAGATTTTTTTTTTTCTTTTTCTTTCTTTCTAATGACTTACTCAAGTTTTGAGATTGGAATGATCTCTGAGGTAGATGAAGTGGAAATATTTTCAATGTTTTCACTGCCCACTGTACTGGAAGAATCTTCCTGTAGATCAACCACCGAGAGTGTCTCAGTCACAGGCAGACTTAGCGTTTTCGACTCCGTACTCTGTTTGAAAGAAAGTTACATGAAAAGTTGAGATTGATAAATTATCTCTTTAGCTGAACAGGACTATATAAAAAGTTTGCCTCTAAAGTGACAATATAAAGAATTTTCACTAAAAATGTGAAAATCCTTTCTTCCAGTATTTCCACCCTAATATAGTTCATATTAAAATAGAAGCTCTACACATTTTTCATGGCACTTAGTAAACTAGGACAAAGGAGCTTGTCTTTTTTCTTTCCTATTTCCTTTTTTGGACCTATAAATATTTCCCTCTTATTATAATTAATTAATCCTAGTAGTAACATAGAAATCCTATGTAAATATACAAAATAATACAACACACAGTGCTTGCCGCTGAGCAGTTCAGAAGAGAATGAATATCAATAAATAACAACACAAGGTATGTAAAAGTAACATTAGAAGGCCACTCAAGAATCTTGCTGCTCCTTCAGTCGTGGGTGCTCTGGGCCATTTGCCCCTCCCAAACACAGCCTGAAATCTACTTAATACCTACTTGTGTCTCAAAATCCCTATCAGCACCTCCTCCCCCATGGCCAGAATTAACAACCTCTCTTCCTCTAGGCTCCACTGTTCCCTTACACTTTTATCACAGCATCTATAAGAACTCTTATTTACATTTCTTCTTCCTCAACTCTACTATAAACACCTTGAGTAAGGACTATATTCTCTTGATCTTCATGGTCCCAGCACTTAGCACACAGTAGACATTTAATGCCTACTAAATGAGTATCAAGTGAGAGGTACTTATGTCAGTTCAGAGAAAAGAGACTATGGGCTAGAACGACTAGGATTCTGAAGGAGGGCCAATATGCAAGCAGGAAGAAAACACAAGGCATAGTCAGAACACAAAGTGTGAGCATTTGGAGAATTATTTACACTGAAATGAAAAATTCACAAAGAGATGCAAATAATTTGCATTTTATGGTGGAAGCTTAGGAAAAAGGATTATTACCTTGTTAATAAATATTGCATTATCATTTCAACATGTACTTAATGTAAAAAACTGAGGTATTTTACATTTTTATGTTCTTTTACAAATAAAATCTGACGTGTGTTTTATAATTATAGCAAATCTTGATCTGGATTAGCTGCATATTCAGGACGCAACAGCCAGATGTAGCTTGTGGCCATTGTACTAAACAGCGCAGGTCTTTAAGATGCAATAAGCACTTCAAAGTGTTTGAGCAACAGTATGCCATGATGAAAAACTCTAGAAAATGAACAGCAGTAGGACTGTTCAGGATGGTCATGTAATTAGAAGGGTTACAATGATCACTTTTCTCTTACTCTTAGGCACAAATCTTTGACAGCCCAGCCAGGCATGGCTCAGCGGTTGAGCATCGACCTAGGATCCAGGCGATCGGGGTCCGATTCCTGGTCAGGGCACATGCCCAGGTTGTGGGCTGCAGCCGATCAATGACTCTTTCATCATTGATGTTTCTATCTCACTCTCTCCCCCACCTTGCCTCTCTCTGAAGTCAATAAAGATATATTTTAAAAAAAAAAAAATCTTTGACAAATGTCTCCCAGAATCCAACAATACAAAGCTCACTATATATTCACTATATCTCCTTAGATAACCCAATTAAGTCATAAAATAGCTCTAGCTGAATTTTAAAAAAGAGAATTCTCCCTTATTTTGAGCTAAATTTATTTTTGTTAATGTGTTTTTCCTTAGTCCTTCGTCCAGCTCAAACATCTCCAGATGCTTCAGCATTCTGGCCAGCTTACATTCTGGTCTAGCCTTTAATATCTTTCAAAAAATCTGGTGTACAAAATGAAAAATAATATTTGGGACATAATATGAGAAAAAAGGGGATACACTTTAACCTCCTATTTATTAATTCACAATCCACAAAAGTGATAAAACTTTGTTATCAAAATACTGTATTCTACATACAAACACTTTCTTTTGTTTTAAGAAAACACTTCCTGGCCCCTGAAAATATGAAGAAACAAGATACATTATAGTGAGCCAAAATAAAACCTAAGAAATGAGAACTTACACCCAAACTTTTACTACAGAGAAAATGGTCTCATTTATCATTCAATTAGCAATTGTGCATTTTCTCAAAAGCAGTACTCTCAGCAGGTGAATAGTATCAAGGCCAGTTGTATGGTACTTCAAAAAGAAAAAGTATCAATACACGACTTGATGACCAGAGGTTTCTGATCTTATGAAGTAGTTAGAAAAGGCATATCATTAAAAGTCAAAGCAACATAGCTTACTTGTACATCCACGACGTAGTCATCTTTTAATTTATGTTCTTCTGGAGGAATAGGTAAGTTTGAACCCACTTTTCCCGATAATTCAGCATTGACAGGTCCCTCTCGTTCATCCTATATTGCAACAAACGAAAAGGCTAACTGATAAAAATTGTTTCACAAAACAGCCCTGAAGCAATATTAAAGACCATCTCTTGCTATACTTTACAACCCAAACACTGTCTTGTACACATTTGACTCGAATTACTTTTATTTGTTTACATGTTATCATCTATATTCCTGCATTCCCTTCCTTGCCACTACAACTAATATGTACACTAAATGAGGTCACAAACCTCATTTGACTTCTTAATAAGCACTTTAAGCCTACCACCCCTATGTGCTGGGCACACAGTAAATATCTGATAAATGAATGAATTTATAGTTGTGTCATCTCTCTTTTGACACTCGTTTTCAAGCTAGGATTTCAGATACCTTTATGTCTTTAAATGTATCTTCTAGAATACAAGTGTCACAAAAGCAAAATTCACATTCATCTCTGTTTAAGCCTATATAGGACATAATATGTACCTAAATGTTTGCTGAAAGTATGTTTTCCCCCTTAATGCTCTGCTTAAATTCATTCTTACAACATTTCGTTTTCAAATTTCTCATCAAAGAAGAGATTAGATCTAAGTCTTATAGATTGTGGATGAAAGAAAAAAATTATACTCTTTTTGGAGAAATATTCAGCAACCGTATTCAAAATTTTAAATGTTCCATCCAAGAAATATATTCTACGTAACTCAGAATTTAAATAATCCACTCTAAATATCATGCCAAAAAAACCCCAAGCAACATAATTATGTGTGTTCACACACACAAATGTATACACAAACACATACACACACAGCAGAGACACAAAGCAAGTATGTCAATAAAGGTACATTTAATAAATTATGATGTATCTATATAATGAAATAAAAATGCAGCCATTCAGAAGAATATAGCAATATGAAAAGGTGTTTATGAGATATTATGAGGGGAGAGGGGGAAGTCTGCCTGTAGAATATTTATAACATTTTAATAAAACTAAAACTTATTAATTTGTCTGCTACATAACAGTATATCTATACCTAAAAAAATGGTCTCAACATTTTCCCAAGAAAGAGTAAATTGTGGTTCCTCTGGGGAGGGGAATAGGATATAAATATATTTTATAGTCAATATCAATTCCTTCTGTATTTTAAAATAAGTACATTAATTCTGAGGGTGAGGGGGACCAAATCTAGTCAATACTCACCTTTTATCATTTAAAATGATAAAATAATAATTTAGAGACCATCAGGTTTCTTGAACTCTGTCTCTTCATCCCACTCAATTATATAAAACAAACTACATAGCCACTGATTGCAGACTCTCCCTATAATCCTCATTTCTAGTAGTTTTTAACTGATGAGACTTGGGTTTCTTTAGAAACTCTGTAACTATTTAGAGCATTAAAAAGCAAGCCACTAATTTTCAGTTCCCTGAATAGGTACTATCTTTCTCCCTCCTGTAGGACTAAGGATGTCCTGACATTCCAAATATAAGCAATGAGAATAAATATATAAATATTGCAGAGGTAGCGTAATTTCAGAATTTCCCATGTAACTCCTCAGATTATAGCAAGAAAGAATTACAAATCTCCATCAGAAATTATGTCACAGGACTTCTGAAATTACTTTTATTCTGAATGTTTTGAGGAAGTCTTAGACAGCTGGCACACAGATTACATCGTCAACTTTATTTGAAGTACCTTTTTCTGGAATTGTACATCTTCGTTTTCTAGTGCGCAACTGTCATCTTGAGAGTAATATGATGAAGCTGAAGCTGAAGAACTCTCTTTACAACACACATGCCAACTGGGAAGCCTGTAAAACATCCACCGTGATCACCGCCACCAGAAAAAAAAAAGGAGGAGGAGGAAAGGTGTAAAAGGTGTTACGCCAACATATTCCCTTCTATGGGCTAGAATTTGGGTCAATAAACCCAAGGATGGTTCCTATCTAAGGCCCTTAAGAACTTAATTTAATGATGAAGACAAATGTACGTAAGACAAGGGTTTTTTATTTAATGCCCTAGGAAAAACACAGACTATTATCAGCATTCCAAGTAAGGGATTACGAATTTCATGAAGGTAAAACAGAAAGACTTCACAAACGGAGTATTTGGTGATTATCACAGAAGGAACAGAGAAAGGTGTCAAAGAGCTAACTAACCTCAGGAAGCACCAGATGCCAATGATACTCTAAATTCTACCAAATAGTTAAGACCAAGTAACTCTAAAGCTACCTAAACTATTTCAAAGCATATTGGGTTTATATGAGGAACATAACAGTGACATCAGAAAATAACAGAAATAGCACACACAAATGAATACCATAGGTTAATACTACTTATGAAATAGACACAGAACTTCTGAAGAAAACAATAAAAAAGTCTCTAAAAAAACAGCAAAAAATATCATTATTATGATCGAGTAGATATTCAGAAGTCCATTAACAAATTCCATAAAAATAAAAGTAATCAGATCAAATTTCAGCTGATATAAAGTTAGAATGACCTTAATATAAAAAAATCTACCCAAGAGCAGAAATTGCCACATAACTTCAAGACCTTTAACCATCAAAAACTCCAAAAGCTCTGGTCTGAAGCAAATAATTATTAGGGTCTGATGGGAGGTAGAAATAAAAATAAAATTTAAGTTGGAATAGCATTTCAAGAAAGAACATGCCTAGTGTGAGCATGGCTATCTTTCATGGCCTCTTTTATTCAAATATTTCCTGAAGTACCTCAAAACGAATATAAGCAAATGAATTACCACCACATCAGCTATGTTACGATGTGACATTACAATTACTACTACAATTTACAGGCAAGGTTTCAAGTCATAACCACTGGGGATGAATTTGGTACTCAAAATCACTATTAATGGAGGAAAAAAGATAAAACTTCACAGAAGAGATATAGTAGTGAAAATCTTTCCATTCCTTTAGGAGGTCACAATAATGCCAGTGTATGGCAAGAATTTGCAGAGGTTCATCTTTTAACAAGAAGATACATTCAGCCATGACAATTTGCTAACTGGCCTAGAGCGATGGTTAAGAGAATAAGAACTAGAGTCAGAAAGTCTGTATGATCTTTGGCAAGTTCATTAAACAAATATTTATTTCTCTGTACCTATTTCTTCAAAATAATATTAGCTATTTTGTTGGACTGTTTTGAGGATTCAATGCAAAAGCACGGAGAACTGTGGACACCACAGAATAAAGACACAATATTAGGAATTATAATACTTATTAAAACAAAAACAATTTAGATTCTAAGAGAAGGAATAAAAACAGGTGTTTCTGCCTGGGCACAGGCTTCAATGCGAATCACACACTGATATAAACTGCTTCAAGTTAATTTTACCATTGAGCTATCACTAATTTGTCTTTTATCTGCTCATCTGCTGATCACATACAGAGATATTATAAAATTTCTCTGACATTCAAATTTTGTAATTCCGGTCCTATAATTTCTACAACATTGAATGAACGGTGAATTTAAAAACCCATTTTGGAGATTTCTATTTGCACATGATTTCTAGGGCCATTTACTTGATTATATTGTTGAATGTTGTGTTCTGGCCTTGACATGAACCGAGTTGTATTGAAGAATTTAAATCAGTAGGTAGGTAGTTAGGTTGGAGCCCTGTACATAGAAAAACCTTCATAGAAATGTCTTCAAAAATGTGTTCACTTTTATTTATAAGTGAAACTATAGAATGTCTTAAATATATTCTCTCTCCAAGAAATATGCCTAACATATATTAAGAGACTACACAAGTATTCACTCATCTATTTTAATAAGAAAAACTTGTTATTTATCTATAATTTCCACAAAACCTCTAATAGTTACTAGATTAAAAAAATGCTACAGGTATAGAAGGAATGAATGACACCAAATAAAAGAAATGCCTAGGTTCCAAAGGCATACTTTAGGGACTTCAATCTTAAACTTGACTGCTTTCATTTTAGAAATTACACCTATATAGTTTTTTTCTTGAAGGAAGGTTTTCAACTTGAATGTGTAGTGACTGAAGTTTTTCTTGTAGTGGCAACCTAGAATCTAATATTGCCAGACAGTATGATGTTTTAAAGGATGTGTTCTAACTATATGTTTCTAAAAATAATCATTAAGGTTTAAGTGTTAGGATAGAAGGGGTATCAATTAGTTCTTACCAAAGGGAACAGGAGAAGGACTCAGGAAATTTTTTCTAGAGAATATAGCAACTAAATTAAGCCTTGAAGTGCCAAGAAAGGCTTCACTGGGAGATAGCATTCTTTAATGTGGAAATGCCATTTTTTAACGACATTAATGCCTCAGAATGATAGCATTTTACATCTGGCTAACACAGAAATATTGAACAAGCTGTCTTTAACAATTACTCTTTATAATCTTATCAAAGAAATCTAGCAAATAAAGCAATAAATTTCAGGACACGTTATTGTGCAATAAAGAATATGCTAGTATATAAATGAGCCAATTAATTGTGGGGTAGGAGACAAAACTAAACTGGAGTCCGTCAAACTTTCAAATGAGTCAATACTGTTTACCTTTGAGTTATATAGAAGAAACTATATAAGCAATTAAGACTACCTAATAGGTACCATATATTATGTTACATACAGAGCCTTGTTAGAAAATGTTATGATAATTTTCAACTCACTAAAAATTTGAGTAAAGTTATATTGACAAAACATTAAACAGCAATTTTAATTAAGTAGGCAAAATTGAATTTAATTGAAAAACACTAAGAGGAAGGATTTTCTACTAGTAAAAAGATATAATAATTATAAATACATATGCACCTAACAAAATCACTTCAAAGTATGTAAAAATACTGTCAAAGATAAGGTGGAAAGAAAATAGTAAAAAATCATGGTTGCCGCTCAGCGGTTGAGCGTCGACCTAGGATCCAGGCGATCAGGGTTCAATTCCTGGTCAGGGCACATGCCCGGGTTGTGGGCTCAATCAATGACTCTCTCATCACTGATGTTTCTATCTCTCTCTCTCCCTCTCCTTCCCTCTCTCTGAAATCAATAAAGATATATTTAAAAAAAAAAAAATTATGGTTGCCTATTTTAAATTACGTCTTATAAAATAATGGATAAAAACCTAAGAAAAGATGAGATTTATATTATATATAAGAACAAGCTTGATTAAATATACAGAACTTTACAACAAATTCAAATTAACATTCTCTTCAAACACATGGAATATTTCCCAAATACTGACCATCTACTAAAGCTTCAAAAAGAAGACTCAAATTCCAAAAGTCAAGATCTAATAAACTGTACTATCCAACCACACTGCAACATTTGAACAGAAAGATGGCTAACAACATTCTAAGCCTCGCAAAAATATTACGCAGCAGAGTAATTGTTCAGTTAGAGGAAACAGTAAGGAACGTCATGAAATATTACAGCTGAAGACCTACAGATCAGAAGTGGTGGGATGCAGATAAAAGAACGACAGGAAAACTATGCTTTTGAAGGCAACTGAAGACAAGCTCTAAAAACAAAAGAGCTAATCTTTCAACTCAAAAAGATACAAGACACGCTGTAAATCCAAAGAAAAAAGAAAGGCTAAAAGGACAGAAATCACTGAAATAGAGGACAAAAAAAAGGCAAAGAAGATTAAGAAAACCAAAGTTGGTCCTCTGAAGAAAATATTAAAAAGACAAAACCAATTAAGGAGAGATGCTGACGTCAATTAAACTACGGTATAAAAACATTAAATAACTACAGACAAAACAGATTTTTTAAATTATAAAATACTACAAACTATATATATCAATATATTTTAGAACTCAGAAAAAATAGATGTTTCTAGGAAAGCACAATTGGTGCAAAGTATACAAAAAGTGGAATAAACTAATGATAATTAAAGAAATTTCAGTGGCTTAATCAACAGCTCACAAAGAAAAGGGGGAAATCCCAAGCCACGTGTGTTTTTTTAATTTGGAAATAGTTTCAAATTTTCAGAAGAATTGCCAGTATAGTACAAAGAACATCCACAAACTCTTTACCTGTATCAACCTCTTGTTAACCTTTTACCCATTTGTTCCATCATTTGCCATTTGCTCATGGTATGCACGCTTGCTCCCCCTCTCTCCCCCCATGTAATTTCTTTCTAAACATATTAGTATGTATTTCCACAGAATGAGGGTACTCTCTTACATAAACACAGTACAGTTATCAACTTCAGTAAATGTTATACTGACACAGTGCTTCATCGTCTGTATGCAATTTTGTCACTTAGCTCAATAATGTTCTTATAGCATCCCCACCCACCACCTCAAGTACAACTGCATCTAAGGTCTTGTCCAGCATTTGTCATCAGCCTTCTTTAACCTAGAATAGTTCATGGCCTTTATCTTATGAAGCACTGACATTTTTGAAGAACAGTCCTTTTATTTTTAAATAATGTGACCCTTATTTGAGGTTCCTCATGATGTTTCACCATGACCAGATTCAGATTATGTATTCCTGGCCAGAATCCTTCATAAGTGATCTGTGTCTTTCTCTGGGTAATACATCTAGAAGAAGCACACAATATCCATCTGTTTCAGCACGAGCAATTCCACTGTTAGGTGGAATGAGAAATGAAAACAGTCCATAAAAAGCCTTGTACAAAAATATCCACAGAAGCTTTTACTCCTAATAGACAAAAACTGGAAGCAGCCAAGATGTCCAACAACAGGAGAATAAACACACTATAGTATATTTATACAACATATTACCACTCACAATAAAAAGGAACAAATTACTGATGAATGAAACAACATGGATAAATCTTGGAAACTTTACCCTGAGTGAAAGAAGCCAGATACAAGAATAAATACTGCATAATTCCATTTAGGTGAAGTTCCAGAATTAGCAAAATTAATCCATGGTGATAGAAAACAAATCACTTTTTGGGTTTTGGGGGATTTGCTAGAATGGAACATGAGAGAACATTCTGGGGTAATGGAAATGTTTTGTATCTTGATGGGGTGTAGGTTAGACAGATGTAAGCATCTGTCAAAACTGATCCCCAACTATATACAGTTGTCTTAATTTAAAAATATATGAAACAACAAAGTATTTTCCTCCCTAGCAATCACAACCATTTATAACTCTGGTAATGATCATAAAATGGAGATAAATAAATGAAGACCTAGTATGTACACAGATGGAATGCTGGTGACAGCAATGTAAAGACAGTAATTCTCTCCAAAGTAATTCATCACTCAAATATAAGTCCTATCAAAATACCTGAAGGATCCTATTGTTCTAAATACAATATGGAAAAAAAGTGGCCCAAGAATAACCAAATTAACCAGAAAGCCTAAAGGCATGTGGTTCACCTTGGCAGATGATTAAATTTGTTACAAAACCATTCTAATTAGACTACAGTACTGGGATAGCAAAAGACAGGGAATTGGAACAGAATACTCCCAAACACATTCCTTGGCATAAAGTCTCTCTTTAGAAACAGCCTACACACAGTGCTGATTAAATATCCACAGACTGTATGAATGATATGCGGCCTTCCTGAAGGTATCTACTAGAATTCATTTTAATGATTCCAGTAACTAAAGTGAGTAAAAAAGTGTTAAGTAGAAAAAGTGGGGAAAAAGAATGAGATCACAATAGCACTACCATTTATGTAAATTCCAAACCCATAAACAAAATATTATTATTTTGGAAGGAAATACACATCTGAATAAATACATGAAGGTTGACTGGAAAACACATCAAATATATTCTAGAGTAAATGCCTAAATGGGAGAAAAATAGGAGTGAAACTAAAGACAGAAGATAAAGAGTAATGATGTAAAGTGGAGCAGAGAAGAGGATCTATACAAAATGTGCCATAAACTGAGGATGACCAACCCAATCCTAAGTACCTGATGTCTCCAGAAGGAAAAAGTCATTTTGTTTTTTATTTTTAAATATATCTTTATTGATTTATGAGAGAGGGAGGGAGAAGGAGAGGGGGAGAGAAATAGAAACATCAATGATGAGAAAGTCGTCACTGATCAGCTGCCTCCTGTACGTCCCTGACTGGGGATCAAGCCCCCAACCCGGGCATGTGCCTTGACCGGGAATTGAACCATGATTTCCTAGATCCTAAGTCGATGCTCAGCTGCTGAGCCATGCCCTGCCAGGCCACTCATGTTTGTTAATCTGCCAAGACCTTTATATTAAAGTATTATCCCAATTTTTACAAATAAAGACACTAAAGCTCAGAAGTTAACTTGCCCAAAGTCACTTGACTTGTGACTGCAAACCTAGATCTCTCTCCACAGCCTGGGATCTTTCGGTCAGTATTGCTGCATTTCATACTTAATACTCTTGAGTCGGCAGATGAACAAAAAGAAAGGTGAGGAAATAACATGGATCCCTTCACTCAAGAACTGATGGCATTAGTCAAGGCTAGTTATAGCGTAACGTAAACTATCACAAAGGAGGAGCAGCGTTTACCGCATGATGTAGATAGCGGCAACAAGTGCTAATCATGATGCTTTATAGTGTACAGGCTGGGGCATGGACTTCAGTCAAGAGACTCAAGTGTAATCCCAGGTCCCTTGTTTATAAGTTGTATGTTCTTAGAAAATTACAAAACATGTGTGCCTCAATACCAATACTATAAAATGTCATTATTAGGAGGAAAATGAAACAATGCACTCAAATCTTAGCTGTTATCAACTATTGGCCTTTCTATTTTCTTTCACTTATCAAATTGGTATAGCTGTGGCAGAATTTACCTTTTTATTATTTATCCGCTACATGCACCTTTGCCACTACCACTTGAAACCCTCTACTTGGCTTGTCAAATGACACACTTCTACTCAACTCTCTGATTCCACTGGGCCTCCTTTGATACGTTGCTCCTGCTCACCACTTAAATCTTGGTACTGCCAACATCCTCTTCTCAGCCCCTCTTTTCTATATGCATTTCTTGGGAAATCTCAGCTGGTTTTCAGCTGATGGTTACCAAAACTTGTATCTTTAGCTTTTAGCATCTCCTCCTAACTAGTCCATTCCTTAAAACCCTTCAATAATACCCTATATTAATGCTCAAATAAATTAAGCATACTTAAAAGTTGAGTCTCTCTTCCTTTATTGACCAAGATATCTAAAAGAAAACAAAACAAAAACTAAATTCAAACTTGAATACAGTCTCCTCCTTTTCCAAACCTCCTCCTCCTTCCTACATCCTTGCTCTCTCCATGTGGTGCTGCTATCCACCAGTCCTCAAGTTAGAAACCTGAAAAACATCCACACTACTCCTTTTTTACCTTCTCCAGTTTAGTTTACCTCAAATGTATGTGATCCATTTCTCCATCCCTGCTATGATTGCTTTAGCGCAAGCCCTTTCTCCTACCCAGAGCTCCCTAATTCCTACCTTATTACCTCTGCAATTCAATCCTTCACACCGCTGCCAAAAAAACGAATACTGAATTATCTCAGGATACCACTCCCCTGCTTAAGATCTTTTATAGACTCATAACAAAATTCAAACTTCCCTGAATGGTATTTAAAAATCTCTAAAATGCTACTGTCCAAGCCCTCAGCTTCATAATTCCTGCCACTCCCTGCCTCCCACTTTATGCTTCAGTGATAAAGAATCATTTGTATGTTCCTGGAACACATACCATGCTGCCTCATGCTTCCTAGTCTCTGGCTCATGCTGTTTCCCTCTCCCACCAATGTCCTGCCCCTGCTCTCACTCCCCAACATTCAAAACCTAACTAATTTCTTATCATTATTCTTTTTCCTGGGGCAGGTACTAGTTAGTTAGAAACTAGGACTTTCCTGATTTCCACAATCTGGGTTTGTGGCCCTCCTGTAAATTCCCACAGCCCTTAGGCTTCTCTCTAGCTGAGCACTTAAAACTCTGAACTGAAATGAACGGTTTATATTTGTTTCTCATACACACTGGGCACATCTAGGGCAGAGAACTTACTACCCTGTTGTCAGCACAGTGATCTACTGAGCTCTTTCTCTATGGATTGGGACAGTTTTTGATAAGAGCTTAGAAAAGGGAGAGCCCCGTAATCAGCGACTTCATGGTAAAAGAAAGAACTGAACTGGGCAATGAGGAAATGCTTCTTAAACATAAGCACAAATCTAACCCCTACTAGAGAAACATGTCAGCCATTCAATTAGGGCAGTGTGGTAAAGTAACACCCTCCCCAAAGCCCCCTCCAAAAAAAAAAGGCATTTCAGGAAAGACACCTACATGAAACATAGAGGTGAGAAAGTACAATGAAAATTATGGGGTTTTTTGTATTGTTTTGTTTTGTTTTTTAACATTACTGCCTGGAAATTTGAAAAAATTAACAGAAATTCTTTGACATACTGAGAAACTTGTGAGAAATGGGTGAATATAATATTAAAGTCATTTTGGTCAAAAACTGATAATAAAACAAAACCAGTGCCTTTGCTTAATGAGCACCCTATTTTCTTTCAATCACAATGTATGAAAAGACAGATATTCTTCTTAATCTATTATCACAAATTTTGGAACAATTTATGAATGATGAAGACAACAAAACTGGCTACTAAGAGGAGCTTACCAACTCTTCTGCAAAACTTTTGTCTAATTCTACAATGGTTTTAGGTACCTATATGGGTTAAGGGGGAATGGAGATGTTGGGAAATAACTGTGCAAAAGTTAGACTTCCAGTTGGGTAATTTCAGTATTTTAATTTCCCAAGGAAAAAGAGTCTCAAAAGACACAGCATACCCTTTGCGAATCACTGCCATGCACCAATCCTCTTCCCCAATCTCATCACCACCTTTCCAAAAAAATTTCAAGCCCAAATATCCTATTTTAATGCCTTTTAATGGCTTCCATAAATAATAATTAAAATGTCTCTAAATTTGACAGTCGAAGCAAATCTCAAAACATACTAACCGAAATGTTTCTCAAGCTCAAGTTTTGTAAGCTTCACTCTTGACTTAAACCCTCAACATCCATTTTTCACAGTGGGAGTCAACAAACTTTAAAGAACTTTATGACTACTATCTTCAATACTAGGCTAACCGATTTTTCCCCTCTAACCAGTCATGATATCCTCTTTATTGCTAATGAGTAAAGTTGAGAAATCATATTGAGGTTAGCTTAAGCAAAAGATAGCCAGAAATTACACAAAGTAATAGAAGCATGGTTAATTTAAATCCACAAACGATTTCAAAAATCACATTATAATACT
This sequence comes from Miniopterus schreibersii, assembly GCF_964146895.1. Lineage (NCBI taxonomy): Eukaryota > Metazoa > Chordata > Mammalia > Chiroptera > Miniopteridae > Miniopterus > Miniopterus schreibersii. Next base: position 16,208,648 of record NC_138119.1, on the reverse strand, counting down.
TGCTTTCATCTCCACCACCCAATTAAAATTTTTTAAAATCATGTCTAAGAGTACAAACTTGCAACTAGTAGGTAAGTCCTGGAGATCTAATGCACAGTACAGTGAATATAGACAATGATATTGTATGACAATCATCAAACTTGCTAAGCGACTAGATCTTTATTCCAACTACACACACACACAAAGATAATCATGTGACATGATAGAGATGCTATCACTACAATGGCAATCATATTGCAATATAGAAATGTATCAAATCTACATCTTAAGTTTAAACAATGTTAGATGTCCAATATATTTCAAATTAAAATAGAAATCACAGATAATGGTGCATTTTAAACATGAAAAACCTCTTTGTCCATGAGGCATTTCTGGAAGTGCTAATGAAGACTAACATGGTCTAAAGATGGGTTAAGATCAAGGAGAAAGAGGAAAGAAAAGATGTAATCTACAAATAACTAAACAGTCCCCAAGTTGTAGGAGGTAGATTTGAAATACAGTTTTGGTATCCCATCTACAAATTTAAATTTAAAATGTGGAAAGTGGCTTGGCCAGCGTGGCTCAGTAGTTGAGCCTCCATCTAAGAGACTCGACCTCTGAACCGGGAGGTCACTGTTCCATTCCTGGTCAGGTCACATGCCTGGGTATTGGGCTCAATCCCCAGTGGGGGGGCGTGCAGGAGGCAGCCGATCAATGATTCTCTCTCATCATTGATGTTTCTATCTCTCTCTCCCTCTCCTTTTCCCTCTCTGAATCAATAAAAACATATTTAAAAATAAAAATAAAATAAAATGGGGTAAATGGACTCACCCTCTACATGCACTTCTCAGTACAAAGGGCAGTGGGATGAATGACACTGGTCTTATTAAGAGGGTTTGGAATGAAAGACAAGAAGCCAAATTTCTTTTTCTCTAAAACTTCTATCAACCTTCCAATAAAAATTCCTCAGCCAGGCAAATGTTTTCTTTCCCTCTTATTTATGTACCATCTTATGTGAGCAAGAACCTGTCTACAAGTTCAGTGTCTTTGGAATTCAGTAGTCCAGGCATAAAAATAAAAATTCTCCTGGTGATTTGCAGACATAAGCTAAACCAGAAACTTAGTGTATCTGAATTTTAACAAAGAGCAAATCACTTTTAATGAAGAAGCACCTGTTAAGTCAGCAAGTGTCACACATCTCTGAAGAAACTCCCTAGCAGGGAAGAATGACTTTCCCAAGTACAATGATAGCAATCCTTCGACCTACAAGCTCTCTTTGCTCTTCAAACACACACACACACACACACACACACACACACACACACACCCCCACAAATGTGCCAGGAATTAACAGAAAACTCCATAAACTTCAGAGACAAGGCAGTCTTCCCGCCTTCAAAATACAGAGCTTGTCCTCCCATTACTAAGGGACATTACCCAAGCCACACACCACCACAAAGTACTGCACCCACTACACCTAAGACACGCTCTCTTCTAAACCAACGGCTTCCCATCCCCTACCCCTTAGTGAAAAACTGCTTTCATAACGTCCCCAGAAGTTTCCAAGAGCAGCAGCCCCAAGTGCACTGGACGCCAAAGACTGCGAGAAGTGGCCAGAACTACAGCGTGTACATTACAATGCCCCTCGGGACAACTCGCGTTTTAAAAATCGCACGTCCGGAACGTATCACAGCCGACACGCTTGATGCCCTCACCGCACTAGGAAAGCAAGCGGCTGGCAGTGAACAGAGCCACTTACCCAGCACCTATCTCAACCGTGCCCCAACGCCCGCCGTCCCCAAGGGGCAGGGTCACTGAACACAAAGGCGACCCTGGAGGTCCCCTCCAGTCAGGCACCCTTCTCTCCCACTGTCTGTAAATTCCAAAATACACCCTGAAAACCTCCGCACAGGGCGCTGCCAGGCCAGCCGGCGGGAGGGTCGCTAAGTAATCAGCTTGTCGCTTCCTAGGGACCTTGGGGACCCGCACCCTAAAAGTCGAGATGATGTGGGGGTGTGACCTGCACCGCTCTCTCCTTCCGCCACCCCCCCCCCGGGGGAAAATCCAGTGCGGTCGAGGCTACTCACCAGACGAGGGAACAGAGAGAGAGGCAGGAGACCAGGGCCAAGGCCCGCCGGTACTTCTTCATCTTCTCCTCCTTCTTCCCCCGGCCAGAAGGCGGCACATCCTCCCGACAGCCGCCACTGCCGAGGCCAAGATGGAGGAGCCCAAGCAGGAGCGCGAGGATGGGAGCGAGAGTCCGAAGGGCTGCGGCGCCGGGGGAGCGGCTCCACCGCGGCCCGCGTGCCGGCCGCCCTCTCCCAGGGGCCCACGGGGCCGCTTCACAGGACGACTCGGGTGTCTGCCGCTGTTGCTGCGGCCGCCAGCTCGTCCGCGCCCGCCTCCTCCAGCTGCCGCCGCCGCCGCCGCCGCCGCCGCCACCCCGAATCCCCCCCGCCCGCCCCGGCTCTCCCTCCGTCCTGCCCGCGACCAACGGCCGCAGCGTACTCGCCTGCCAACAGCCAATCACCGGCGGGGCCGCGACACCTCACACTCCGCTGAGCTGGAAGCAGCCGCGTCACCCACGTCCCGCGGCGCTCGCTGCCCGCCCCCAACCAGGCCCCGCGCGGGCCACGCCCCCTCCGACGTCTCCGGCGCCGGAGCCCGAGGGAGGACACAAAGCGCGACAGCCGGCGAGGCCACCGCCGGACGCACCTGAAGCCCCGCCCAATCAGTGGCTTACTTTCAGGAAGTAGGCGTGAGAGGAGCTCCGTGACCCTCAGCCTCCTTCCTTACTATGGCCCGCCCCCTCGCCCAGGGTGCGCCGAGTCCGCGCAAGGCCTCTTGGGAGTTGTAGTTTACCCTCCGGCACCTTCCTTTCCCTTTCCCAGCCCCTCTTGGAATCACGGAGTTGATGGAGAGGTCTATAGCTTAGCTTCTCACCGCAAGACTGACCAGCTTTGGAATTGTTACACGCAGTTTTCCTCTTTGGGCACAGTTTGTGGGATGGCCTGGGAGGACGGTGGAGAAAAAAACCTAAACTAGTAAAATTTAAAAAGCGCTTTTCACGTGTAACTGGGCCCGGGCCATCGAGCTAGGTGCTGATTGGTAGGCGGGAAGGAGGGGGTGTGCCAACATTCCTCTCATCTGATTGGTTGGGGCTGAGAGTCTGTTGCGGCTCCTCCGCCTCCGGGGGATTTCGCCGCCCTCCGGATTCCTCCGCAGGGTCGCCTCCGCCGGTCTCCGCTCCGCCGGCTCCCTGCCTGGCTGGGCCGCGGAAGGTCTGAAAGGGAAACTGCAGCCCCTGGCGGGGAGCTCCAAGTCCTGGGGTTCTCCAAAGCGGGCAAGGCCATCTGCCAGGCAAAAAAAATGTGACCGCTCCTCAATCTTGAGTGACGAACCTTGTGACCACCCCAGATTTTTATGCCTGAGGCCCCTAAAGACCTGGCAGAAGCTAGTTTAGGGACACTGCCCGGGACTCCAAAGTGCTTTACTGCTTTTCTTCCCAAACAAGCGCTTCTTGACGCCGCTCTGCTCTCCTCTCTTAGATGGTGCAGAGAAAGGGGCCCACGCGCACCCGAGGCTGCCTCGTCCGTTTCCCTTGCTCCTCGCTCCGAACCCGCGGCTTCCCCAAGTCCCTGCAGCAGCCTCGGCTGTGACTGCGCTCAGCAGCCGCCTTCAAGCGCTTTCGTGCCCCAGCCGAGCACCCAGACGTCGCGGGGCAGACACCGCACGCCGCGCGTGCCCTGTGCTTACACCCGGCCCGAGGACCCGTAGGCATAACGAGGAATTGTTCTCCAGCACTACGTTTTAGGATAATTTTACTGCGCAGAAGATAACCGGAGCAGCGGCTAGTTGGATGAAAGAAAAACCCCACAAGGGTTACCTAACAGAGTATGAATCCTGGGAATTGCCCCCACATTTCTGTGAGAAACATAACCTAATCGTCTGTTAAACGCATGAGCCAGGGGAGGGAAGCCTCTTTGCTCTTTTCTCGCCGGAGGAGAGGAGGTAATAAGGAATGAACTTGGCGAGTCCTCGTGAAGCCATTTCTCTGTCCTCCTGAGAGTTCCAAGAAAATCTTGGAAGGGTTGACCTATAGTCCAAGGAAGCCAAATGAACAGTGGAAGAGGTCCTATATCTTTAACCTTTTTTGTTGCTCTTACTGGCAGCAATCGCTGTGAAGTTTTGAAGTTTGACTTTTTTTTTTTTGGAAAAAAGGGATTTATGGAAAAATAGAAAAGCTAGAAGCTGAATAGTAATAGAAGCAGTGGATTGATAACAACAATGCCTCTTAGGAAATAAGGCCTGGTGCCATGCTTTCCTGCTGTGGTTGCATAAGGAACTGAAAATGCACCATCAGGAAGAGGCCCCTGGGCTCTTGCCTGTGTACTTGAAATGTCTGGGGAAAGCCAGAGCTACAGAGAAAAGGCTCTTCCCTGGCACGCTTACTTTGTTCTCGGTGGGTTTGTTTGAACACCCAGCGCCCCCAGGGAGCGCACGAAAAGGACAGACACACACAGTGCCACCGGGCTGCTGAGGGCTGCGGGCTGGCAAAATAAAACGCAAGACCAGGCGTTCCAACTCTTGCAAGGTGTCATTTATCAAGAGAGACCACAGGGCCAAAGTGATGCCTTCTAAAGACAGTCATGTCCCCAGGAAGAGAATGAACTAAAGTGAAATTAGCTTTATTATGAGTGATATGTTTAGGGAGAACTGATTTTTGTTCTTTAAAAATTCACTTAATAGCTTTTAATTTGAAGTCAAACCACCAGCATGTGTCTGTCCTGTGCTTCCCTAAGAGAACCTTCGTGTTGGCCAAAAGGACATTTCATGCGGAGTGTGTTGCTTGGGACAGTAAATACGCCGAAGGAGCACTTATCTTTGGGTCCCAGATGGCTACGTGACCCTCTGATATCACCCGTGTGATGTTGCTTCTTCCCAGGAGCAGCCGTCTTTGCAACACAGGGCTGTCAATGAATAAATAAAACTCCATGAGTGGGGGGATAGCCTACAGCTGGGCAGCCTGCAATTCAATCCCGGTGTGTTGCACCTTCCACGCACCTCTGCAACACGGTGCTCATGTTTACAAACATCGTGTTTACACACACACACACACAAAGGCATGGGAAAGACTGGAAGATTTTTCTATTGTGCTTCACCATGACGGAAATTACAGGTTGCTCTGTTCTCCATTGTTTCTTTGCAAACTGCTTGGCTTTTTGTTCATAAAATTAAAATTAGCAAAGAAAGGATCTTTTTCTCTCCACATCCACCCTCATTGCTATTTTATATCTAAATGTTGATAGGACTTATTGACTTGGGTAAAATGGAGGCAAGAGTCAGCAGACAGAGCATGGAAAAAACCCAGCCCCTCACTCAACACTTAGGAGGCCGTAGGTAAGGCTCTTAATTTCTCAAGTCTGTAAAATTAGAGCCACAAGACTCCTCTGGGGTTGAAAAGAGAATCTAATCAGCTAATAGGAGCATTTAGCAAAGTGTCCGGCAGAGAGTCTTCACTAATGAGCAGTAGTTGAATCTGAATCTGAACCAGTGGGTGGAAGTCAACACAAAATACTTCAAAGAAACATCCATTAGGACTATTTTTAGTCCTCAAAGCAGTTCTGCCAGTTGAGGAACATATTTTATGCGCAGCATTTACTAATCTGGAGCGTAACACTTAAAGAGCCTTGTATTTTCTCAACAATGGAACGATGAATCACTGAGTTTTTCTTAATGACTCTTTTCAGGATTCCAGGCTAAGATCTGCACAGAATAAATGAGACCTAAGCAATATTCTTTCAGTCCATGTTGCCTTCCTTCCATGTATACAGATTTCTAAGAGTTCTGCCTATAATGATATTCCTTATGTTCTGCTTTATTTCGAAGCATTCAATAATTAGTTTTGTAAATTCTTTTCATTAGTGAAAAGAAAAATATCCTTCAGATGTGTAAAACATGCCAATCCCTTTAAAATTAAGTTGAGATATACAAACTGGACATAGGAAGTCTATATTCTAGAGTGTCTAAATGTCTAGGTTCTGGGGCCTGGGAGAAAGCAAGTCCTCGCTTTAAGTGAACCTCGAAAGGTGAAATGAGAGCTCAGAGGCTGTGTCAACAGTCCAGGTGGAGCTGAAGTTCCCTGTTTCTTAACCCACTCGTTATGACTCTTTAGGTGGGGCTCTCTCTGTGATTACCATGAGATCCAGATGAACAAAGGCCTGAAGCAAGCAGAGTCTTGCTGACCCCAGGTAAATCTGCTGCAAGTAGTTTCCTACACTCCTGAGGACAGACCCAGAAATATGTACTCACGCACTGCTACTTGCTTACAAAGAATAAAACTGGAGATTTTTATTATTTGTTTCTGCCCATCACCCCTTCTTTCTTCTGGAAATAGCATTTCCTTGTTCTAAGGTAACTGAACTCACCCACCTTGCCCCTTGCCCCAAGAGGTCTGGATGGGAGCTGCCCTCACCCAGTAATTGTCCCCGTGTGTGGGTACATGACCCAAGTTAGCACATTCTGAGCCTTTCCTTGGGATTTTCAAACTGGAGTTTGGGGAAAGTGTCTTTTTTTCTTAGCGTTAGGTAGGGGAAGGAGATGGAACACAGGCACTGCTGGTAGCCTGTAGAAGGAGCAATGAAGTCGGCAGCAGAGAGAAGCAAAGGACAAAGGATCCTGCTGATATTCAAGCCCCAGCTTCAGCTTTCCCAGGACGGGATGTCCTTTCTGGAGCCTGCGTGAGACAAGGTGATCCTCTGTCACCTAAGCTAGTTCCAGCTGGGTTTCTGATCCTTGACATCAAAAGGATAATTCCAAATTGATGTGCCTTTGTCCACCCAGAGACAACCTACAGAATATATTTCCTCACAGGTGAAAGGAGCAACATAATTATTTTACATGATAGAGATCTGACAGATAAATAGCTTTTTATCTTTATAACCCGTTTCTAGAAAATAATTAGAAATGACAAGTAATGCCGCTGCTGACTCTCCTTGACAGGGTTTGTTAACAACTGACTTCCTCTGTGATGTCTATGTTTTGAAGCTATTTCAAACAAAATTATTTCCTAATCATCAAACCCAGTGACCATTTTCTTCCTTCTCTTACATCTCAAGTTCGCTTGTCCAGTGGTGCTTGTGATCGGAGCTCTTTCTGTTCCTTAGGAAATTTTATCCCATCACTTGCAAGTTTCCATTCATTAGAACTCACCTTTTTGGGCCTTTAACCTCCTTCTCCACTGCTTCTTTCCCATCTGCTCCTGTGTATCCTTATATCTTCCCTGTCTTATCAGGAGTTTTAGGTGAACTTGTTTTATTAAAATAGATGCCTTTGTATCCAAAGCCCAGAGCAGCAATTTGATCCCCTAAGAAGGCAACCTCTATGGGTGGATGCATTCTGATTTGAAATAAAACCAAGTAACTTTTTAAAATTGAAATATAATGGACATATATTGTGTAAGTTTAAGATGCACAATGTGTTGAGTTGAAACATTTATATATTGCAATAGGACTACGACCTTAGCTAGGTAACACCTCTATCATGTCACATTTCTTTTTAGTGGTGGGAACAATTAAGATGTAGTCTCTTAGCAACTTTGAAGACTATAATACAGTATTATTGTCTCTAATCACTATGCTATATGTTATATCTCCAGGACTTATTTATCTACTGGCTTCAAGTCTATACCGTTAAATGACACGTCCTCAATTCACTGACCCTGCAGCTCCTGGTTACCACAAATGACTTTTAAAGTAGGAATTCCACTAAAGTCTCCAGCAGACTATAACCCTCTTCAAGGTAGAGAAGTGTCTGATTTATCTGTACTCTTAGCCCCCGAGGACTCTGCTCGGCATACACTTCTGTATTCAATAAATGTTGAATGAATGAATGAATGAATGAATGAATGAATGAATGATTTTAGTCATCTTCTACAGGGGTCCACCCTCAGATTCACTAGTAACTACCTAAGCAACTTCCTAAGCAAGCTTGGGGTTTTATGAATGCCTGTAATCCTGGAGCCCAAATGTAAGATCATTATAATTCAATTAGAAAAATCTGAGGGACACAATGGTAAACTCAGGGGCAATAGATTAGAGCACCAATAAAGGTTTACTCTCTAACAAAGACCATGGTCCCAAGTGCACTTAGGCCCAGCTCTGACTAGAAAGCTATAATTTATCTAAAGCCAGAGCATCCAGGGCAGCGGCCTGCCTATGGAGAGGATTAGGGAGAGAAGAGAAGCACTGTGGCAGCGGGTATGCTCTGAGATTGCTTTGTGTTTTCTGCTTGAGAAGAATTAGGTAGTTTTAGTAGGTATATTGCCTCTTTCGCTCAAGCAGGGAAAATTGCAGTTTGTGAATTGTGTTAGGACCTATTTGTGCTTAATTTTGACGGAGCTTCATGCTAAAAAGGAGGCTTGGGATCCAGCCAGGATGGGAATTTCAAATTCCACAAAAAATCAACACAGGTATATTTCTTTTTTATAGGAGTTTCCCCAAGGGACAAGAAGAAACAACTTCTTATTTGACTGCTTGACAAGGAAGTTTTATGAGATGCCTGTTTCTTGAGGTCCTCTCTCTATAGAGAAGAAACAGGACTTGAGAAGCAAAGAGAACTCTAAGGAGCTGGCAGTCCAGACTCAGCCACCAATCAGCTGGTGGCCAGGGATGGGCTAACCAGGGATGACAGAATGAGACAGGGAGGAAATCAGACTTGGAGTCAGACAGACCTGTGTTCTAATCCTGACCCTGTGTTTTCATTAACTGTATAAATGTGGACAAAGCCTTTCTAAGCCCCTTCTCCTCAGGTTTATTAATTCCGCCAAAAGGGACCTGTTCTTTCCTACTATTCCAACAGAGAAATTGCTTCAAACTCGTTCTGAGCCCAGATCTGTTTCCCAAGCGGTCTGCCTGGCTGAGAAATTAAGCTCCTACAGGGGACCACGTGGCTGTGCAAACAAGGACATGCTATTTCCTCAAGACCCTGGCTCAGCAGAATGTTTAACTCCGTTAAGCCCTTGTGGGAGTTCCTGGGAGTAAATATAATTTATCTAAATCCATGTCACCCTTGGGTGCCCAACCTGTTGTATAGATTACTCTCTATCCCAGTAACTCAGCCCCGTCCAATCATGTCTAATATATTCATAGGCGAGATACAAGATAATCTCTTGCTGCTGTCCTTGGAGTATCTTTTTACTTGGGACTTAACTGATCCTCTCAAATGGGTAGCCAGGGCCAGGGAATGCGCACGGGGATTATCAGGACTCAGCTACGGCTGACCGCAATGGTAATTCGTTGCCATTCACTCACTGATTCATCAGATGTATGACTGATCTCCTGCTCCATTCCAGGCGCTGTGCTAGACACCAAGGGCACAGAGATGAAAGGCGTGCACACCCTCAAGTTGTGCACACCTCAGCGGGAGGCTGCACCATGTGCCGGTGAAAATCAGGCCTGTGTGCTAATCCCGATGCTCTGTCTTACTAAGTGCATAAATGTGACCATTAATGAGATGCAGTGCAGCACCTGGCACATAGGAAGCGCTCAATAGATGGCATCTAGGTACCATTGTCATCATCATCCTGGGAACAGCCAGGTAGATGAACAACTACAATAGCACATGTGATGCCTGAGGATAGGGGAAGGTCCTACCGCAGCATCCCCTGGGATGGTGGTGAGGAAGGAGACTTACAAGAGGAGGGGAACTGATGCCAAGCTGAGCCCAGAAGGAGAGGCAGAGCGGGAAGTCAGGCATGGGAAGCGCATTCTAGGAAGACAGAATAATAGCGTATATAAGAGCCTGAAGGCAGTAAAAAGAGGCACTTTCAGGAAATTGCAAGAAGTTCAGTCTGTCTTCATCTTGGAATACATGTAGGGAGGTGGTCAGAGAGCTAATGAGGACGGGAGGGGCCAGGCTGTCACCCTATAGTTGCCACAGGGTCACTCACTGCCTCTCTTCCACCGCTGTCCCCATGTCAATACCAGATGGTCCCTTGTCCCTGAGGCACCTTCTCCCTTGGCCTTGGGCTTTAAAGATTTGGGCGTTTCTTTCAGTTTTCATTTCTTCTTATGCCAGGCACTGTAGGCATCACCAGGGAGGAACAGGGCTCTGGCACAGTCTATAGGAGTTTCCCTAAGGGTGGGACCCACTCCAATACTGGACCAGCCTGTAAGTTCCTTCAGCTCCAGAGGCTGCTCCACCAGGTGGGAGGAAGTCTTTATGCCCAGGAGAGGAAAGGAAGTACCAACTAGTGATCAGCTACTGCAGAAACCATTCCCGGTGTCTCTTTTTTCCCCTTGGTGACTTTGACCTAGCTACAGCTTAGGCGAAGGAGGGGCTTCAAGTTTGCTATAATGTCCTATAGAAAGGTTCAGTCAAATCAAGTCAACAGGCTCTAAGTGAGGGTAGACTTTGTGTCTAAGACTGTGCTAGGCACTATAGAGGAAGATTCAGGCAGTGACCTGAGACCCAAAGCGGTGATCTAAAGGTCAGGTCCGTGGTTACAAGCCAAAGCTCCAGGGGCCATGCTTTTTCTGACACTTGATGCTGCCTTTTTGGCATTAAGCATGGCCAATTTAGTTTAGGGACAGCTAGGACTAAAGTACAAGCCATGGCTGATTGCAACATTGCTCATCTTGTTGACTTAATCTCAGCAATCTTGACACAATAGAGGATTGTATTCAATGGGAGGAATGGTGAATGGCCTTGCAAAGCAGGAAGAAGTACAATATAGCCGGGAAACTCTTGGCAATCTCGGGTGACTTTAAAGAGGTCAAAGCGTGGGCTGCTAGTCAACCGAGCTCTGGGCAAATCAGGAGAAACCCTAATGGACTCTTACGTCTGCCCTCAGGGTAAGTAAACAGGTCCTGGGCAGTACATGCTCTCTGCTACCTGGGCCATGAAGAACAAAAAGCAATAACTGGAGGTTGAGAAGGTTTGTGGACCATTCGGTTGCTTTCACTAGATTTGGTAACCAGAGTAATCAGTGCCTGGGATTATGAATCATGTCTTTTTGGGAGTGGGGAGGGGGGAAGGAACAGGGCAAAGAAAGAGAAATTCATGGAATTCAAAGGCAGAAGACTCCACTAGACTAACAGAATGAACCTATGTTAGCCTGGAAATTCACTTTAAGACCCATGTGTCATCTGGCTGTTACTTTTAGACACAAAGGTTTCATTTCAGGCATAGTGAGAAATATCTGTGTGACACTAAAAGAGAAAATATAACAAGTCCACCTTTTCAAGGGAGAAATGGCTTTAAGTCCAGTTAGTTGCCTGGAAGGTATAGACATCTAGAGACACAGGGCATGGGAATTGGGATACACATTCGCAATGGGGTCGGGCCCTAGAAAAGGTGGCTGCAATGCAGCAATTGCATTTCAGACCAAGAGCTCCAGCTGACTCACTGTAGGGATGTGGAATTAAGACACTCTCACGGCCTCTATCTCGGTTTCCCTACGTGTGTGATAGAGATGGCTGACAGTGGCCCTGAACCTGCCTTGCCAAAGCACCAGGACGATGAATAATGCAGCATATTAACGTGCTCTGAGACTTAGAAAGATGTCTTGTGTAAGAGCTGGGTATGATTCTGCCATTATCATTGTGATCTTATCACCCTATCGTTGCAGAAAATCATGCTTAGGAGACGCTGGCCATTTTGACATCAATTTCTGGCCAATGCCTTCTTCCTCCCTTATTGATTTCCACACTGATGGGCATGAAGCCAATGCAACTCCATCTCCCTAGTAGATCAAGAGCATTCTGACCTTTGACTCCCTGCTCACATCTGCCCCCTGCGTGTTCTTCCTCTTCTCCATTTTTCTAAATCCAGTCCTTTTCTCAAGGTCTAACTCAGGTTTCCTCTCCTCTTTGAGATGACTCTTCCACACTCAGCACTATATTAGCCAGGCTTCTCCAGAGAAAGAGAACCAGCATGGAAAGACATGTTACAAGGGACCGGCTCCTGCGATTCTGGGGGCTGAGGAAGCCAGCGGTGGAATTCTAGTGCAAACCTAAAAGCCTGTAAACCAGGGGAGCCGATGATGTAGGTCCAAGCCCAAGTCCAAGTTCAAAGGCCTAAGAACCAAAAGCACAGATGGCTGAGGGCAGGAGAAAATGAAGGTCTCAGCTCAAAAAAGCCTTTCCTCAGGTCCGGGTCCAGGTAACAACGGCTCCTTATATCCTTGCCAGGTTTTTTTAGACTGTCCAATAGGAGAAAACATGATTTTTTTTACATTTATTTAAGTTTAAATTGACTTCAAACAAGGAAACAAAACACACACTGTTCAGAGGCCAGGAATTACAAGTCTGAGCCTTCATTGCCCAGCACTGGAGTTGACCCGAGGTAGGTATTCCCATTTCAGAAGGCATCAGCAGTCATCACGGGTCCTGTGCCCACCTCAGGCATTAGCAGTATGATAACAATTTGGCCCCTCTGTGAAGGGCTGATCCAACTTTCCTCTTCTGTAGAATGGGCAGAGGAGTCCTGGCTTGCTCTCCACATCGCTGCATCTTTAGAAGGAGGAGATCTGATCCCACTTATGAAACACTGTGCAGTCCTTACAAAGAGGCAATTTCCTTTTCATCAGTGGCACTGCTGTTTGGCCACTTGTCAACTGAGGTCATGTGGCAGGTAGGGTGAGCTAGCAATTTCTGGGAAGCTTGGCAGTGCCTGCAACCTCCCCTGAGAGGCCTGTGGGCTTTTAATTTCCTTCCCTCCCAGAGAAAACCGGAAGGTAGTCCTCCCTCCCTCTGAAAATGCTCAGGAGAAAAGACACAGAAACCTCTGCTCGTCTGCTAGGAAAGGGTGGGCAGGTGGGGGAGAACCTGGTTACACCTGTCAACCCAGCCTTCGTAGCTGAAATGTGTCATGGAGCGACAGGCCCCGCCCGCAGGCCAGGATGTCCTGATTGCAGCCAGTTCCTATTGAGCCCAGAAGCAGACAAGGCCTGAGCCAAACTCCTGGGGCCAGCGTGGCTCTGCCGGTGCCTCCTTGAGCTGTTGCTTCCGTCAGTCAGCGTAACACAGCTGGCAGGTTGGACTCTGATACCTATCTCAGGATGCTCCTGGCAAAGGACTGCATGTGTCATTGCCACCTGACTCTGACGAATAGGCCGTGGGTGTCAAACTCCAGCCCAGAGGGTGATGTGGCCGAGTGTGGCTGAGGTAGCATGGGGCAGTGGACCTGGCTCCAGCGTGTGCTGAGGGCCTTGTGTTTGTCACAGAGTCCTCCTCCCTACTGTCCCTCTTTTTCTCTCCTGTTGACCCAAACTTGGCCGAGGAGACAGAATTGTGGGTGGGGCCTGCTCTGGTCCCACAATGCCTGGGTTCTAACCCCAGCTCCTCCACTGGGTAGCTGTGTGTCCTTAGGCAAATCACTTAATTTCTCTGGGCTTCAATATCCTTAAATCCATCTATAATATGAAGATGGAAAAATGATACCTACTCCAAGACCTAGGAGAATTAAAAAAGTGAACACGTGCAAAATGAGCAGGGCCGGCTCAGGGCACATGCTTAGTAAAGGGCTGTATTAAGTAACAATAATGATCCCTACAGCCCTCCATTAGCTGCTCCACACCCAGTAAAGGAGAGGGCATCAAAGAATATGAAGTTGCTAAAGAACGTAGCCTGTTCCCCATCCCTACCCTTGGGCCAACCCTTCTCGATCCTTGGGGAACTTGTGTTACTTTTGCAACTGCCCTTAGGAAATCTCAGGATGGGCACTGATGTTGCAGCTTTACTACCTGGCCCAGCTTTTAAAGCTAGTGACCTCAGTTATACTCTGCCCTGCCTGCCCCACACCCCACAGGTACACTGTCCAAGGGACAGAATTCATTTAGTCTCTTTTTAGCTTTTCTAGTCCTTCAACTCCACTTTTAGCAAATTTGTGGGGGGAGGGATCAATAATCACCACCAAAAGCCAGGTACCAGATCTATTTTCTCCATCTGAGACCCCATGTTTCAGAAAACTGAGGCCTCCACGGGATGTGGCCATGAGGCCAAATTAATTCATATTTTTAGATATCTGTTTCCTAAACTACTGGAGGGAATATTGGAGAAGGTGAGACCCCAGAGAGTCCCACTGCCATCTCCTCTCAGACAAAAGATGGACGGTGGCTTGGTTTTCAGGAGCCCCTCTGTGGCCAGCCCTCTGCTGAGCCCCCAAGTTGGGTGAGGGACGGCTGTTTTTACTTAATGTGGTGGGGACAGCGAGGAGCATGGAAGATGACAGGGATGAGACACCGGAATGGAGAGTCCACAGCAGCGCATCTGGGATTTCAGTGTGCCTCGGATCACGTGGAGGGCTCCTGGAGACGGGACATCAAGTCTCACCCCAGAGTCTCAGATTCAGTAGAACATGGATGGGGCCTGAGAATATGCATATTTCGAGAACTACTGGTTTACCCAAACCACAGGGATTCTCCAGCTTCTCTCTAGCAACCCAAAGCCACTGGTTCCTTCTCGATCTTTAATTCTTCCATGGACCAGAGCCGCTGGGTGAGTGGAGCTGCCATTAGGAGGTCAGGCTCTGGGGTCAGACTGCCTGGGTTTGAATCTTGGCCTCATTTTATCAGCTATGTGACTCTGGCCACATTACTTAACCTCTCTGGCCCAGATTCCTCACAATAATAATGCTAACATTTTCTGAGCACTTGCTATATTATATACCAGGCGCAGCTTTCATGTACTTAACTATTTATCTGTTAAATCCTGACAAGACTATGAAGTAAGTGCCATTATTATCCCCAATTTACAGACAAGGAAATTGAGGCACGGAAGTGGTACAATAATTGTAGACACCTCATTAAGTCATTGCTGGATTCAGTGAGATAATCTATGTCAATCATCTGACCATCTAAGACTCTTAGTTACTTTGACTATGGAAACGAGGATCTGAAGGTGCTTTCCCCTCTTTTGAGAATTTTAGGGACTTGCCTAAGAGAATGAATCATCGGCTTCCTTCTGGGTCCTATAGAAAAGATATGGAAATCACATTCCACATTTTGTTCCACATTTCAGTCCTCCCACAAGAGATGGCTCCCCTAGGGCAGACTTTCTGTCCCCAGGGAGCTGTCACAGTTCTCAGGGCCTGGGGGCACTTGGGGGTGGAGCAGAGGGAATGTGGGAGGGGGGAGGGGGAAGTCTGCAGGAAAGCTATGGCCTGTGTGCGCCTGGGTAAGCAGGGAGTCCTGATGAGACCTGACAGGTTCTGGAGAACGCAGTTTGCAAGCTCACCAGACCAGAGAGGAGAGAAATGGAGAGGAGAGAGGATGCCCGAGCCCCTGAGCTGCGCCAGCACATTCCGGCTTGACTGACACTCGCTTGTGGCTCCTGGTGTCCAGTTTTTCTGCCAAAGCTGGAGGGCAGGGGATGGAGATCAGGCCTTTGCTTTTCCTGACTTCCACACATTTTAAGCTTTCTTTTCACAGCTCAGGGCAGGGGGCTTTTGTTAAACCTAGGCTCAACGTGAATACTATTAATCACAGTTATTGAACTGAGTGAAAAGCTGTTGATCAAACCTGCAGAACTTTGCAGCTATAAATCAGATATTCTGAGATGCAAGGGCTCATCAGTCAGCTTGAACTGTGCTCTCACCTCCCAGCAGTTACGCTGGCTCTTGAACCCCCTCTCTGCCCCCACACCCTGCCTTGCCTTTGGATCAGCTAGTATCTACCCAGCCCTTAGGATGTCAGCTCCCCTAGGCTGTTCCTTCATTCCCTTCCCCAGCCCTGCTCCTCGCCAAGCCTGGATTAGGTGCCCGCCCCCCATGCTCTCAGCCCCAGCTCTTATCACTGTGGCCCGAAGGGGCCTTCTCCCCTCAACTCCAGGGCATAAACATTCACCTGTGACTTCCCGGGGCTGAGCACAGCGCCAGGCTGGCAGCAGTTGATCATGAAATATTTCCGGGTGGGTATTTTGTGCATGCCCACCCTGTCCTTGCTGTGCTAAATGGAGCGGGGCTCCCCAAGTGAAGGCCTGATTCCTGGACTCAAGAGAACAATGGCTGGCAGAAGGCGTTCTGCTTGGTTAGTGGTTAAACACTGGGGTGAGAACATGTTTGTCTTGCTCCGGCTTAAATGCAGGATGAGTCGATTGAGTTGAGAACAAACAAGAGGTGCCTGCCCAGTGTGTGAACTGGTTCCAGAAGAGATAGAAGAATGAGAGGTGTGCCTGAGCCAAGACAAAAGAACACAGGCTTACACAAGGGGCCTCTCTGTCCAGTTCGAAGCTTTGCTAGATACCTAGTCCCTCCTGTGGTTACAATTCTGATAAGGTGAGCTGGTGCTCCGGAAGAGCAGCTTTCAGCCGCCTTTACCATGCAGATTAGGGGGTTGGGAGTGCCCCGGGCTGGCTAAGCAAGGCATTATGGGATTCGCCATCTCCTAGCAGAGAGCATTATTCTGGCCCTTGAAGATATCCCTCTGGCAGACAGATCTTTCTGTGTCCACTTCTCAGTCCTGGTAACTGCAGACTTTCTCTTCTACTCCAGTCAGTTGTTTCCACATGTGTACCCTTGGTCATTAAAGAAACCAGGATATGAAGGTACTTGAGAGAGTGGGGACCATTTCTTTGCAACTTGACAGATACTTATAGCAGGTACAAGAGCTGTAATGATAAGTGATATATGATCTCTGGACCAGGGAGACCTCATTAACTTTCAGAAGCTCCCTGACCATTCTTCGGCCTATCGCTGAGATAGGGTAAAAGCTTTAGCTCTATTAACACTTGAGATTGAAATTTTTTTTTTTAATCTTCACCCAAGGATATTTTTTCCATTGATTTTTTAGAGAGAGTGGAAGGGAGGGCGGGCGGGGGGGCGGGTAGAGAGAGAGAGAGAGAGAGAGAAACATGGATGTGAGAGACACATCGATTGGTTGCCTCCCACACTTGCCCCAGACTGGAGCCAAGATCGAGCCTGCAACTGAGGTACGTGCCCTTGGCTGGAATCGAACCCGTGACCCTTAGGTCCATGGGCTGACGCTCTAATCACAGAGCCAAACAGGCCAGGGCTTGAGATTGAAATATTCTGCAGTCTCTTCCACTTGCAATAATGAAACATCTTAAGAAAGGTATTTCAGCAGCTTGTAACTAATTCATCTCAACAGGAAGTAATACTAAATGGCAGGGAAATCAAGTCCCTGATTCTTTAGAAACATTTCTCTCCCTCTTCCTTTTGTCTTAACCCTTACTCTGGATCCTTGGGGGTAATTCCCCTACGTAACTTGGGACATTTGCTTTTGCTAGTGCCTTCCGGATGGCTGGCCACAGGTTCACAGGGATTTCAGAAATGCTATTCATCATTTGTTTAGTTTTAAATCTTGCTCAAATATATGATTTTCTCATTAGCTTGCCCTCTGCTCCAGTTTTAACTCCAGAGCTCAGTATCCAGGATGAGGAATTCCAAAGGGGAAAAGAGGCTCACATGTTATATGACCCTAGTCCGGCTGTTGGCTGGAGCTGGACTCTGAGCTCCTGGTTCTGCCACTGATGCTGAGTGACCTCGAGCTATCGCTCCCCCGATCGGTGGTAGCAGGAGGGCCTTTCCACCCACAGCAGCACTGACAGGTCCTAGGATTCTTAGAAAAGTGCAATTGGTTATTATTCATCCATAATCAGTTTGAAAAACCCTGACTCCCTGACTCTCAGAATGTCCTGCTGAGGATCAGAGTCGGTGCTGTGGTCACTCACAGGAAATGAAGCAAGATCAGGTAACAGCCTCAAAGACCCGGGTCCCCGGAGAATGTGGCGCCACCAGTCCCTTGGGGGAGCTTGAGCATGGAAAACAATGAGGGAATCCAGGGCCCTCAGCGTGAGGGTGCAGGAGTGGGTGCAGAGGTGAGGGAATCACAGATTTCTCTCTATTTATTTATCTTTCTGGCAGGCTTCAGTTCTTTACCTTCGCCCATTCTTAAAGGAAATTTCACTGCTAAGCCTCCTCTGAGATTCCAAGCACTTTGGGGGGACACCTAGTTTCTGACACGTACTGGGGATACACTGGGGAAGGAGATGCCATCTCTTCCCCAAAGGATCACATAATCCATGGGGGGAGATAAAGAAGGAAAGAATGTCAGCTGGGGATGTTAGGGAATGTGATCATCTGAGAGCTTGTGGGAGGGGTCCCTAAGCCCAGTGGGTCATGTTAGAGGGAGCTTCCTAAAGGAGGGGATATTAGGGACAAATAGATATTCTGCAGGCGAGCGAGTGGGAAAAGAGTATTTCCAGCAGCAGAAAGAGAACATCCACAAGGGACTTCAAAGGGCTCTAACCAACGCCCTTAGGGTTGACCCTGGAGGAGTGGCAGGAGGTGAGTAAGCTGATGCTGGCCCTGGAATGCTCTAGAAGCCACACTTAAAAACTTTCAGTTTAGGGGGAATACCAGCAGCCACTGAAGTATTTTGAATGGCCTTATTAGATTGGGATTTAGAAAGCATTTAAAAATAATAATAATAGGAAGATTAGTTGATAATTATTGAGCACTTATTATTTGAGCACTTTTCTTGACATGATGCGTTTCAGTCTCACGACAGTCTTGCCCAAAGCCACACGGCAGTTGTAAGGTGTAGGGTTAGGGTGAGACCCGTCAGGCTGCTCCCAGCGACCTTGCCCTCGGCCACGAAGCTATGAACACACCTGACATTTCCGTTTCTCAGTAACAAACATTAATTCTCATCATCTATTTGTTTCTTGTTGCTTTTCCATTTGAAGCGAGTCTGCTCCAGTAATTCTCATGCACAAACAAGAGGTGTGGCTTTGTGAACAACCCAATTTCAACTATTTATGAGTCAGAAAGGAGGCAGAGAGAACTCCACAGGGGCTGGACTCGGTCTCTGCGGCGGCTGCCTGGGTCCTCAGGGAAGCCCTGCTGCGTTCCCCTTCCTTCCAGTCCTGGGAACCCACAGACATCCCTATCCCAGCCTCAGTCTCTGGATCCTAGAAGGGGCAACAGCTCCTTTACTCAATTTCACTCAAAACCCCTTTTTCTCTCTTTCACTTGGAGCCAGATTTTTGTAATCAAATTCCTAGTTAACAAGGAGCACAATTAAGAAAAATCAAACCAGGGTTAAAGGAGGGATGGTTTAAAAATAAAAGGAATTTCTTCCATTCCTCAAGGGCAAATCTTCTGCCTTAAGGAAACCCAGACTGAGCATAACCCCTGAGACATGCCTACCAATGTCAAATGCTCCGTTTATTTAATTGATCAACCAACCCGAATTTACCGTGCTGCTGTGTGCCAGCAACCGCGCTGGCAAAGTGTAGAGAGGTGTCTAAATCGTGGAGTCTCCCTTCACGCCTCAGGGAGGGACTTGGAGTCTGTCATAATATCCTTACAATGTCGCCGTTTGTCGTGCTCGTCTCCCTGAACGCCTCCTTCTCCTCCATGACTCTCGCCAATGCATCTTTTGACTTTCAGGAAACCCTGAGACACCCTTTCCCCCGAAATGCTCCTGGCCTGGACGACCACTCTAGTCCAGAGCGAGCGCTCCTGATGTCCCATCGGGCTGAGCCAGGTGCCACCAATTCATTCCTTCCCCCTCCTTTCCTATGCGACTAACAGATGACCGCACATACTGAAGCCTGTTGTTACAGGCCTGTTGGGAATGGAGGGATTCAGAACAGGCCCCCCCAGGATGGGCTCCCTTGGTATGTGAATTATTTTGAGCCGAAGGCAATGGAGACCTTATGGGCTCAGAAGTCTCTGGCCCTCCCTTAACTACCTAGAAGAATTTAAATTGAGGGACTTCCCCCCCACAGGAAGAGTTATTACCAGAGATAACTTTCAACCACCGCATAATTACTGACCATCTGCTCTTACCATCCTGCAGGAGACCTTGTCCCCTTGGACGCCTGACCCCACCCTTAGCTCAGAATGTGACATGCACCTCATGTTGTTCTTCTGTCTCTGAACCTCTTGCAAATGTGGGTCTCTCTCTCTCTCTCCCTCTCTCCCCCCACCTCTCTCTCATATATATGGGGTTTCCATATATACACATGTAGTTAAATTTGGTTATTTTGTCTTATTAATCTGTCTCATGACTAATTATTAGGACAGTGGGAAAAACCTAGAAGGGTAGAAAAAAATGTCTTCCTTCCCCAAGGGAGTTACAGGGCTGTGGACATTTTCTAAAAGAAAAATTGAAGAGTTTTGATTGCAAATCATCTGGGGGGGAAAAAAATCACTATTACTTTAAGCATTGAAAACAGATGTGCCTCTAAAAGAAATGTCAACTTTTTGGAGAATCTCTGAAAAGCCCAGCCCTGTGACCATAAGCCAACTCCATCCCTACCCCAAACAAACAAATTCCTACTTGGGAAGGTGTAAGTGATGGGGATCAGTTGCCATGGAAACAAAGCTAGGGCATGAATAGCTCATTCAGTCTCCAAGGAGGCACTGCTCCGGGGAAACGCTGGGCAGACACAGCCACCGAGCAAAAGGGACAGTCTGGGGTCAGTGGGCTCCAGATTACAAAGCTTTACCCTCTCAGTATTTTTCAGGAGAGATTATCTGTCTCGTTCCCGTGAGGAGGTGAGGTTTGGAGTTAATTTTACACTAACTCCATGAACGACACGCTTCCGTTTTCCCTTTCTCTCCTCTCCATCGACTCTACTCGCTTCCCACTTCATCCTGCTCAGGCACAGCAGTGTCACGCTGACCTCTTTGCCAGGCTCCCAAGAGTGACCAAACCAGTTTCTCAGCTATCACCTTCGCCTCCACAGTCATCACTAACTCCGAGGGACAGGGCAACCTTCGGAACTGGAGAGACAGGATGTGCCTTTGACCAGCAGCTTTCTCACAGAGAGGCGGCAGCTCAGCGGCTCCTCCAGGCAGCGCCTCGTTTGACTTTCTGAGGATGTTGCTGACATGACAGCATTTCTGGCGCGTGCAACAGTGGCTGACGCCTTGGTTTCAACAGGTATAAAGGTTGAGTCATCTCTGTCCAACACAGTGCCAGGCCATAGTGAGAGCACATGGCATTGTCGGCTCAGCCTCACCCACTTCCTTCGAAAACTGTCTCCCGCCCCCCCCCACTTCACCCCTACAGGGTTCTTTTGCAATCCCACCCCAACGGGCATAATCGATTGCATGGTGACAAGGTACCTTTCCAAACTGGGCTAGGCGACTTGGCCTGGGGTTTGGGGCTTGGAAACACAGTGGCCAAAAGCTGCAAGCCATAAAAACTTAGAAGAGGCCCACAGTCAGGTTTTCCGCCACATGGAAATAGACAGTCTGCAACAGGCAAAGGGAAAGACAACACCCAGGAAGAAGGAAAAAGATGGAGAGTGAATCCTCCCAAGTTGGGTCCCTGGCTCCAGTCCCATCCTGTGGCTTGGTTGCTCTGGGAGAAAACCCAGGGTCCTTCAAGTGCACTTGCATTTTCTTTCTTTCTTTCTTTCTTTCTTTCTTTCTTTCTTTCTTTCTTTCTTTCTTTCTTTCTTTCTTTCTTTCTTTCTTTCTCTCTCTCTCTCTCTCTCTTTCTTCTTTCTTTCTTTCTCCCTTTCTCTCTTTCTCTCTTTCTCCCTTCCTCCCTTCCTCCCTCCCTTCCCTCCCCTCCCCCCTCCCCCCTTCCCCTCTTTCTTTCTTTCTCTCTCTCTCTCTCTCTCTCTTTCTTTCTTTCTTTCTTTCTTTCTTTCTTTCTTTCTTTCTTTCTTTCTTTTAAATATATCTTTATTGATTTCAGAGAGAGGAAAGGAGAGGGAGAGAAAGAGAAATAGAAACATCCACCAATGATGAGAGAGTCATTGATCGGCTGCCTCCTGCATGCCCCCGACTGGAGATCGAACCTGCAACCCGGGCATGTGCCCTGACCGGGAATCGAACCCCAATTGCCTGGATCCTAGGTCAATACTCAACCACTGAGCCATGCCCGGCAGAGCCATTTTTTTCTTAAGCTATGAACTGAGCCATCACTTGCCACCAAAAGGATCCTGACTCTTCTCTGGCACTTAGCAGGCGCTTTGTAAATGGTTGCTGAATGACGAATGAGTTTTTTAATGTCCAAATTCAGAAGAGCAAAAGGCTGGCTTATCCCTCATTCTCAAGGCAGACCCCCAGGCACTCCAGCCAAGGACAAAAGGCTCTTATTTTTAAAGCCCTCCCAGAAGGTTTTATTATGTCCCTTGGTTACTTGACAAAGGAGATGAGAGAATGGGCAGACATGACATCTTCAATTTCATCTTCTTTAAAAGTTCTCCTGCATCCCACTCCCAGTCTTGAAGATTTCCTCCTTATCGTTCTAAAAAATGTTATTTTAAACCTTTAATCCCTTCATCTCTTTCCATTTTTCATTTCACTTAAAACCTACTTGTATTTCCCAGCCTTTGTTGCTTGTTTGTTTTCGTTAATAACATCACACACATCAATGTCCCCTAATGATAAGCCTTGTCACTTTTCCAGAGAATTAGGCAGCTCCTCCATGAGGGGTGGGTATATAATGTACATTCTCTCATCCAGCAAACATCTACGAAAAGCCATGTACGGGGCAGGCACTATGCTGGGCTGTGGTACAGAAACAACGCAGCTACTTGCTCAGAGAAAATGAATCACGTCTACGCTGGTCTAAACCGGATATGGAATTCCATTAGCCTGAAGCTGAAATAATTAAAGCCATTGTCCTTATTTCCTGCATTGACTCGCTCACTATTCTCTCACTGAAGAAATATTTTTGAGCTTCTATTTGGGGCTGGATACTGTTCTGGCCCTGGGCTTACAGAGTTGAATAAGGTCCTTATATTCTAGGGGGAGAAGACAGAAAAAAAGCAAGCTGACAATTAACTGATCATTTCAGGCAGTATCAGACAGTGATAACCCCTGCGACTAAAAGGGTTAAGCACCCTGGGTTGTAGGTAGGTTATTACGGATGAGATAATCAAGGGGCTCTTCTCCGAGGAGGTGGCATTTAAAGAGACCTGACTTATGCAAAAGGTTGAGCGGAACAAAAATCTGATAAGAGAGCAGCCCTTGCCAGATGGCCTGAGGAATTGCACTAGATGGTCCCTGGGGTTCCATCTAGTAGAAAAAACTAGAATTTACCATCCCGCCTAGTTCCTGTTTTACAAGTTTGTATGGTTCCTCTCAAAACCTTTGCCAGCATCCGTAACTTCCAGTTTTGGAGCCCAGAATTAGTCTCTAGGAAGCTTCCGTCCATAAGTAGGACTCATGCCTGTAGCAGTGTATCTTCGTATCTGTAGATGCCCGAGCAATAATTAATCAAAGTGACCATCTAACACTCTTTCATGTCAGGAAGAGCCAAAGATGCCAGACAGAGACAAGTTCCCATCTTCCAGGGAAGAAAATGGCTCTTAGGAGCACTAAATGAACATCGCAGTGCTGTGGCCAACATGCTATGTAAACCTTAATTTCTCCACCTGCAACCTGGAGGTAGTTGCAACAGACAAAATATTCTGCTCATGATTTAAACTCATGGGAAAGAGACTAGAGTCGAAATCCCTCCATAGTGAAGTCTAACCGATGCCATCTGGTTGCTTAGAAATGTACTGATTTTAATTATTGCTAGAGTAGGTGGGCCATCCCAAAGGCCTTGGTTCCGAGGATTTACTTTGCTTCTGCCAGTCACCCTGACACCATTTCAAATTAAATTCTCACATTAAGACTGTCTGGGCCACACTAACAGTGTGAACATAGACCACGTGTATGAGTGCCAGCTTGTAGTTTCAATTCTCAGATGAGATGTTTCCCACCCTCTCTCCACCGGTGCCAAGACTGAAATGTGCAAAATATTTTGGTTTCTCTGTGCGGGGCAAGCTTATTTCTTGTTTACCTCTGTACCAAGGGTGTAGTCCTTTGGTGTCTCAGCTTTATGGAAGCGTTTCTCATTAGATTCCTCATCTGGGGCATTATTTTTTCTTTATTAGTCCATAAAGTAATGGTATGTCTTTCCGTTGATGGCACGTTAGAACGGGTTTAGTAATCCAGTCATTAATTAGGAAGCCTAGCACTTTGAGAAGGGAGCTGTGGAATGAACGTGCCACCTTAGGGGAGAAAGCCACCGAAAAGAGATGTGGCAACAAAGGAAAAGACTAGTTCAGTCAGAAAATGATAAGGCTCTGACATGACTGGTATGACACCATCAGTAATTAGCTGCAGAGCCACTTGGAATCTGATTACCCGGGAAAGATATGACATCAGCGGGACCTTGTACCTTAGCACATCAAAGGCTGAACACACCTAGAACAGTGGCTCCAAGGGTTTACAAAGTGTAACTACAGTCAGTGTGTGCGGGTCCAAGTTCCTCCCCTGGAAGGCGGCGTGTCCGGGGCCCTTACCCCCATTTGCTTACTCTTTCTCCCTCCTCCCACATATAGGTTCCATGAAGACACTGGATTCCTTCTTCACCGGTGTCTCCCCAGAGCCTTGAATTGTACCTGACTCCCCTAAGGGGCTTAACAAATACATGTGCAGAGAATGAATAGGCGATGGGTCACTGGTGGCATTGTCACTGGCGTCCTAGGGGCTCAGGCCTGAGTCTGCAGCGCGGGAGAGGCTCAGTGACCAGGCCCAAAGCAAAGAGTCTAAGGTTCAGAGATTGTGGAAGTGGGAGCCAAGTTGTAAAGCCAAGTGGGTCAGGGAGGGGGGAGCTGGCGCTAGGGAGGGCTGGAGCAGGCAGAGGGCGCGGCCCTGGAGGAGTGCCCTGAGCCGGAGAGCTCGCTTCCCTTCATTCCTCTGCCAGTCCCTGAGCCTCTGGCCTGGGTGCGGGAGGCAGGCAGGAGGGCCAGCAGAGAGGCGAGGGGACAGGTGAGCAGAGAGGTGTCAGGCAACACTAAGGGATGCTTGTGAAAAGTGCTGTCAATCAGGTTCCTAAGCCATGAAACATACTGTGCAGCATGTCTTACCCTAAAAGCAACTCACAGGCAGGAACAAGCAGTGGAATGCTCCAGTGCCCATGGGCTCAGCTCCAAACAGGCTCCCTCTCTCCCATGTGGAAGGTGCTTTCCTTCATCCTTGCCTCTCCGCCTCCTCATCACACTCACTTCATCTCCCAACTCACTGCCATCCATTCTGAACCCCCAATAATGTGACTGGTTACACCTGACATCTCAGTTATGAAATCGGGCGGCTTCTCTCGCTTCTTTCCTGTTTGATATCCTCATAGCATCTGGCACCATTCACAACCTCCTATATCCCCAAACTCTCTCCGCCCTTCTTTCCTGGGACGCCTTCTCCTGGTTTCTTCTCAGTTTAACTTTCTGCCTTTCCTTTCTCCCTCTTTATTTGTTGAGTTTCTCCATGGCCTGCCCACTTGGACTCCTCTCGTCTCACATGACACCGTGACACCATCTCCTTGAATTACCCCCTTGAAGTCCATACCTTTAAATACCACCTTTAGACCTGTGGCTTGTAGATATGAGCCTCCAGTCTAGATCCCTTCATAGGGCCAGACAATGTATTCAGCTAGAAATCATCGAGATTCGCCAACCTTGCCTGGATTAGTGCAAAAGCTCTAGCTTGTTCCTTTCCATCTGGGTTTTCCTCCCTCCACTCAGCTGCCACCGTTTGTTATTTCTCTGACCCAGATTTGCACAGCCAAATAATGTCAACTGGTACGCTACCCATCATATGGTGCTGTGATGTTTTATTTTCATGTCTGATTCTCTCACTGCACTGTGAGTATAAACCATCTTTGTAAGGCTTCCATAGAGCATAGTGCTTCCTACATAACAGGAGCTCAAGTACTGAATGAATGAATGAATGAATGAATGAATGAGGGCAAATGTGTTGGGCTGAGATACCTTTTTGTAAAATAGGAACCCCCTTTAAGACCAAACATTGCCCCATTTCTCACTTATTTGTCAATTCCTTAATAAATCACCCCTGTTTACTCTTGTGCAATAGTCTAGACGTGAAGGAATAAAAGACCTGAGATAAGCATGGGAAGGGAATTTCTAAGCACAAAAGGAGCCCTCCAGACACAATTTCAGATCCATCAGGAAACACTGAATTTAAAATTAATAATGTCTATTGACTGACAGCTATGTCTTAAGGTGCTACACATAATTCCTTCATTCAATCCTCATAGCAACCCTATGAGGTAGGGACTATAGTTATAAATGAAGGAACTAGGCCAGCATGAGTACAGAGCCCAAGCTTACAACCGCTATGGTTCATCACCCCCTTAGAAGCTGCCCCTGGCCACTAGATCCAGTGGCATGTGCTCTTTAATGTTACCTTAGGGACAATTCTTCTAGGAAACCCTTCCTGCCCTCCCCACCCCCACCCCAGGCTAGAGATCCCTCCTACTACCCTGTGCAGACCTCGATCATAGCACTTCTAAAATTTTACTGTGATGATCTCTGCCTCTGCTACCCAACTAGATTACCAACTTCTCAAGGGCAGAAAATGGTCATACTCACTGTCATATCCACAGCATTCAACACAATGCCTGTTGCTTATGTTTATTGAATTAAACAAATGGAGAGAAACCCTAGGCTAACTCACTGCCCTAGAGGCCAACGTGGCCTACCTCCAGATCTGGACTCCTTATTTCTCTTTTGCTTTCCAAAGGTTTCTTAATATTGACACAGATGCCCTCTTTTGTTTGACATAAAAAATTCACAACTCCCTTGAAAATCACTAATAAGCAAAAGATAGCTAATTTTTGGTTAGAGTCCAATTTCTGAGCATCCAGCTAAAAAGACTTAATCAGATTTACTTTCATTGTTTTCTATTAATTACACATGAAGCACCTTTTATTTTAAATATATATGCAAAATATTTAACATTGAGTTTAATTTCTAAGTGCCCCCAATAGAACATGAAGTGGCCCCTCGGAGAAGCCCTGGGTTTCCCAGGTTTGCTCTGGCCAGACTCCCCTCTGCAGACAGCCTCCAGTGGCTGGGCTTTAACCACAGACACCAGACTTCCAAGATAATGAACTCCTGCCCTTGACGTTTCCAAGGACCTCCTTCCCCCTCCGCACACCTCCACCTCCCTCCCCACTCCTGCAACCCCCCCCCCCCACTTTGTTAGGGCCCCGGTTGCCAACCAAAACACCAGGGCTGACTGGTGTAAGACTTGCTCACTGTCTTTGCCACACTCTTGGGTCTAGTCTGCCTCCCTACCCTCTAGTTTCGTGCCAGGACCTGGCTCCCGCTGGCCCCTCCCGACCTCCCCATTCCAAAGGCATCACGCATGCCAATTACCCTGAACTTAACAGGCTGAGAGAACAGAGGCCTGTCTGGAGTAAGCATATGGCATTTCCTTCCCTGGGAAAACCCAGCAAGAGGAGGCTTGGTCTTTTTTGGTTTGCAACCAATTTTATCCCTCAAAAGGTAGAGGATTCCACAGAGGAAATTGCTGGTTTGAACTGTTCACAGAGAGTCAGAGTAAGGTAGTGGGAGGAGCTTCCGCTACATGCTCAGAAAGGCCTGAGTTCGATTCTCGCCTTGGTGTAACCCGAGTTCAATTCCCACCTTGGGTGAGACCCAATTTCCTCATTCGTATTATGAAGATAATAACCCTATCCATAGGGCTATGGTAAAAATGAAATGTGAACTCAGTGTTGAGCTTGAGCATGTTACCACACACTAAATGCTCACCTGACCACCCTCTCTACCTGCATGCCTATGGGTTTGACACGTGTGAAAGAGTCAGATTTCCAAATGTTAAACGGAAACAAGTGTTTGCTCCTGTGGTCAGAGATGCCAGAAGGAAACCTTGAGTGCTACTGTATCAATCCTCATAAGTTTTGAGGGGTTTTAGCTATTTGGATAATTAAATATTCTATTCTTTAGAAATGAATGGGGAACACTGTTCCAGCTTGGATCAATCTCACAGGGTTTTCATTGCCATCGTTATTTTATAATTCCACTTGGAACACGTTGGTTCCAATGTGGTGAGTCATAAGCTAAGCATGCACCACTGATGTTCTGCGCCATTTGTAGGTGAATCTTCCATGTGTTGAGATGTCACAGACAACAAGAGTTGCCAAATACCAGCTATACGAAAAGCTAGAGTACGTGATGGCACATGGTGTTCATCAGCTTTATCACAGTATCGCAACGGACAATTCTATTACACGGTAGCAGAAATAGGCATTTTTGTGTTGCTTACATTTTACCTCAAATTAAAATGTAGATGTAGGGTAATAAATGAAACCCACCCATGTTTTTCACATACTAAAATAACTAATAAATAAAATAAAAATTAACAGGTCATGACAGCAAAGTAGGTGTCAAAGCTGAACAGACATTCACCCTGAAAGGACTAGCAGCTTTTAGTGGGTGGTGAGTCAACGTGAAGCTGGGAATACTAACGCCATTTGGGTCTGCATTTCTGGATGCAGGTGATCTAGAATAAAGGAAGAATTTTCATCAGGTGCCCGAGAAGGGACTGCATGTGTTCCATGGATGGCATCGTGTGCAACAGTATCGCCCCTGCTGAACAGTAGGACAATGGTGACTTCAAAGCAGAAAGAGAAATGGAAGCTCTTTGAAAGGTTTCAATGCTGCACGAGTACCGAGCATTTGCTACAACTTGCCGGTGATAGCATTTCAGTAGCAAAACTTCCAAGGGCCAGAGATAAAATTTATCTTCCAACGGGATGCTTGCCTGGACTTTGTAGTGTCCAAGGACTGTACTGTCTGTGAGTCAGGAAGACAAATAATTATGTTGATAGCTTATCGCATTTCCAGTTCCGAAGTTAGACAGCCTCTGGCCACTTTGAAAAGGCTTTTGTTTGTTTGCTCTGTCTTGTTTTGGTTTTGGGTCCGTGAAATAATCATGTGGCTTAAAATTCAAAGAGTAAATCAAATGATCCTATAAAAAACTTTCTCCCTCTGCCAGTTTCTGTCTTCCAGCCACTCCTCAGGGCCAACTAACATTAACCACTGTCTTGTTTTATGCACACCTTAGTCTTTATGCATCTTTCTCCATGGGACAGTCTAGGACGCAAGGGTGTCCTGACCCTCTGGCTATGGGACGTCCAGCAGGCTGACCTCTGCTACACAGGACCGAGCGGAGGCCAATCCCAAGGGGCTTAGGAACACATTTTCCTCGAAGCCGCAGGCACCCCCAGGGCCTAATTTTACTGCTCTGCACCCCCTCACCAGGCAGTTAAACGTCTTGCCAAAGACTTTGCAAAGGACGAGAGATAACATCCCGTGTGGGTGAGTAGGGCTCTATCTCCTCAGACCAACTTTCCTGACAAGGTCACACAATTGCATCTTTGTTCCTGTCCCGGACGCTGAAGTTACTGATGCCATGGCCGGTATTATCGCCGTCATCCGGGGCCTTTAGCTTACAGTGGGGAGTAACTCATGTTTACTCACATGCAGGCCTGTCCACGTGCTCTTTGCACGTGTTATTTTTCCAGTGGAAATGCTAAGTCTCTCAAAGGCAGGGTCCTAACACCTAACACCACTTTCTTCCTTCTGTGTGTCTCTCGTGTAGGTCTGAGCAGCTCCTGTGGGGACATGCTGTCAGCAGGAGATATTGGTCTCATCTTCAAGTTACACATTTTTCTAGGGAGACAAGAATTCCATGTATGAAACAGGGACAGTACTTAATAAAGTGCCAAATTGTGATGGTTTTGAGGGGGATATGGTTGAAACAGGACTGACCACTACTGTTCTCTCTAGAGATGAAATTTTACCCATTTCTAAATTTTCTAATTTTACCTTGATCCTTAAGGCTTCAGTGTATAGGTTTATTAATCGAAACAAGTTCTGTACTTCCTGTTCTTCTAGGAAATCTTCTATATTCCGTTGGGAAATGCCCCCCTCACCCCTTAGACTTCCTCCAACCTGAGTAACTACACCCATAGAACATGCCAAATAAGCCTTTCCTAGGAGGAGACAAGTTCTGCCTAATCTATTACACCTCTGCTATGTGGAGTTACATGGTTCTTACATACTCAGGAAGGCGGGCTGCTCAGTTGTGTGCCAGGAGCCAGTGAGCCCCTGGGAGGCCTCACAATGAGCTTTGACAGTCAGGGACCAGGCAAAAGATGGGTGACCCCAAGCAGAGCACATGGCAGTAAAGACCTTGCAGGATTTCCCCAAGTTAAACTGAGGGCTGCAGGTGACAAAGGTTTTGCATTATATACTTTTTTTTTTTAAGCTACAGCATGGATTTTTCTAAATACAGCATTTCCCTTCCTTCCTGGCAATGAAGGAATCCTGCTGATTGAGTGGGTTTCAAGTTCCCTGTTGGGGTGAAGGAAGATGGAAGTGTAGGAGTAAGTCAGACTCATGTCTTGGATTTTTATTATAAGGAGAGGCACGTATTTTTAAAACAGCAAAATCAGGCTGTCTTGAAACAAACACACAGACAAATGCTACCTATGATCTATGTTAAAAAATTGATCTGAACTGTACATGACTTTGAACAAGGAATAACATCATGAGTAGGAGTTTATAGTGAAGAAATTGTCCTGGCCCACTCACATGAGGTTTTTGAATGAAGCTTAGGAGCATGCAGTGGGTAAAATAACAACTGACAAGTCCAAACTATTACCTCCAAGGACCCAGTAGGAAAAGACTGCACCAAGGGGTGGCAGAGTCGCCCACATGACCCCACAGCACAGAGAGAAGCCAAGTGTGGGGTGCGTAGGATGGTTTCTTATAAACACTGTTACCAGTAGAAAAAAGTCGGGCAGCATCCACGTAGCTCTCTTTGCAAGTTTAGATGGAAATGGTGAGATTGGGTCAGTCATGTGGAGAAGTTGGTCAAGAGACGGGCTTCCCAATTTAGGACCTTCGTCCTCAGTGTCATCATCGTCCAGGAAATGGTTGCAGGACTAGAGAGAAAAGGGAATTCGCCATCTGGCCAGCTGTTCGGCAAAGCTGCTGAGGAGAAGGAACTAGTGTGCCAAGGCTGCACTGGGTCCAGGTTTGCACCTCAGATTCTGGGAAAGGAGTCCGTACGTGCCCAAAGCAAATAGACTAACAGGCATTCGTATAGAGAAATGAGAGTTCCAAGGGAACTAAAGTTCTTGAACTGTAACTGAACTGAAACCAAGAATCATAACCTACCAAGAATATAGGGCAATCAAGCTAGTTTTTCTGGTTTTTTGGTTTGTGTGTGTGCGTGTGCGTGAGAGAGAGAGAGGGGGGGGGGGGGAGAGAAATGAAGTCAATTTAAGCATCAGGCCATTTGTTAGAGATTTCTGAAGCCCATTCTTCAAATAGAGTCAGCACAGAGGTTGGTTCTCACACATTGGCTCAGGGTTCACTTAGCCCGAGGATCCCACAAGGCCACTGCCTCCTGAGGAATGGAAGGGCCTTTTCTCCATGAGTCCTCCTGAGGCTGGGCATGGAATCTGTGCTCATAAATATAATCCTTGGAAGCCTAGAGTTTTCCTTTGTCTCTCTGACACTGCTGATACATGGACCAGGACAGACCTGGAGAGATACGTCCTCAAACCAAAGTAACCAAACTGAAAAACACAGCATTGGGGTTGAATTTGACTGAACAAAGATTAGATGAACATCTGATATACGTGGGGATGACGTGAGGAGGGCAAGACAAGTCACAGTTCCTGTCCTCAAGAGTTACAACCAACCAGGTACCTTTTTCCAGTTATAGAATCATAGCATCTTCTGTCACCTACCAGAGATAACCAATAGAGATAAGGACAGAAGGGTGACCTCTATTTATCTCCTTTATTCTTCGTAGGCTGAACCCCTGAGGGACCTCCAGGAGCCATCTCCAAGCCCCCTGGCCTGAAGGAAGAGCTGAAATAATTTTCACAGAAAACTCATGTATTAGAAACAAGAAAATGTTGTCTATTATAACACAATAGACGAAAATAACAAAATAAAATGAATGACACTCAAAATGTTCCACTTTAATCAATAAATCTTTAAATTAAGCCACTCATCTTTAGGGGAAGTGCGTGAGATGATGGTGGCAGGAGAGGATTCTAGCCACCCTCAGGAAGGTAAAATTGACTCATCTTTTTGGTGACAGGAGGAAATTACGAGAAGTGTCAGAGGCTGTCTTGGTGAGGGTGTTTGCTCTGTAGAGTCTGGAAAGCGTTGTGCTCCGGTGGCTCACTGCCTCTTTGTCTTGCCCGCGGGCTCCTTTCTGGGCGAGGGGAGAGCTGTGTCCCCCGCAGGGCCCTGCAGCACTGTGACAGCACTCCCTGGAAGACAGCTGCCCGGGGGCCCAGGATGGGCAGTCTGTGGCCAATGCTCTCTGGAGGGCAGTGCAACAGGGAAAGACAAGCGCTGCTTAGATTCTATTTTTAAAGAAACTCAAAATAACCAGAGGCCACCAAAGACTTCTTCAGCACTCTGAAACAGATTCCCTTTGATAGAACCACCTCTCCCCCCCTTCCCAACTTTAAGCTTTTGCAGCTCTTGTTAAAGAGGCCAGAAAGGAGCGCCTAGAAACCAAACTCAAGTTTGAGCAGTTACGGCCGATTAAATTAAAAAATGAAGATAAAATGTGTCCGGATTTGTAGGGTGAGTCAAAGGGAAAGAGGATTCAATTCTCAGAAGACTTCAGGGACCCATATATGGCTCTGCTCCTCAAACAAACAAACATGGTCTGACAAAAGGGCCACAGTTGGGAAAACTGCTAGCATTCCCAAAGGGAACCTTCGTTTTTTAAGATAATCTGTTTTGGGACTCCTTAAATCCTTACCATCCTGACCTCTCTGTTGAAGATTATTTTCGCTACAAAAAGTTGTTAATACTCAACTTTTCCAAAAGACATGTGGCTTAAAGGAGAGAAAATCAGTGCATGAAAGAACATCTTCCCATTGGAAGTCATCGAGGGACGGAGGGAACTGGAGACCCGAATTCTCTGGAGGAAGCCTCTTACTCCAGCTGATGGGAGCTAAGAGATGTCACAAGATGACAAGCCTGGGATCCACGATCGCTGTGATGAAGAGGAGACAGAGGTCCAGGGGCACGGGCACTGATGGACAGAGGACCAGAGCCCGGAGCTCTCTGTACCATATCACACGCTGCGCCAGGTGGTGGGCATCCATCTCTACCCATGTTCACTGACAAGAGCTCTGGACTCAAGGCCAGAGTCAAGGCAAATGAACCCAGAATGAACCCCTCCCCACCACTTACAGAGATAGGCTCTTCCCATTTACTTAGTTTTCACCAATAATTATCGATAACAAACAAAGTTTAGCTGAATCCAGAAAAAACAACTCTAGAAATCATTGTTGCTATCAACAAAATGAGTGAGACAACCACTGGCATTAATGATTGTGGGCTGAGTCAGCCACCTGGTCTTTGAAGCATGTTGACAGGCAACGCAGTACAGGTGGGTGGCCCCTGCAGCCATGAGCAGCATGTGCTGTGGCAGGGACACGTCTAAGCCACATAAATCACAGGGCTAAGGAAATGTCAGCAGTTTTTCTGGGCAGATCAAAGGTGAAGGCTGCTTTTACTAAGGTTCTGGCTCTCTTGGGGGTGGGGGTGGCCGGGCCATGTAGGTGGCACAATGCTTCTCTGGTTTTACAGGTGGGAACGTGGAAGCCCTGACGGTTTAAACAATTAGGCCAAGCTTGTACAGGCAGACTAGGATCTGAAGCCAGGTCGCTTTGCTCCTAGGCTATTGATTTTTCCATAACCTCAGAGAGCACACAGAACAACAAAGCTCAGCTCAGAAACGTCATGACCAGAATCAGCAGTGGCTCTACCAAGCTTCAGTTCCTGGTCAGCTCCATACCCACTATCTCTTTGCCCTTGGATGGACTCTATGGGCAAGAACCAGGTCTGCCCAAGAAAGAACATAATGTACTGATCTCATGTATATCAAGTCTAGCCCTTGTGTTGGTCACTGGAATACACTCCCAGGGCTGTTAAGTTAATAAAAGGCATCTTATCACATTGTCTTACAGAATCAGAAGGTAAACATTCTTGCTGAGGGAAAGGCAAGCACGTGTCTGTGTGTGTGTGTCTGTGTGTGTGTGTGTGTTTCATTCCTTTGTGAGGCAAGCCTGAAAAAAATCCACGTTTAAGGGAAACTCAGAAGGAGTGAGTGGCTGCTACAGAGACCCCTGAAACCAACTGCACATGCCTGTCACCCAATGTTGTCTTGGCTTCAAGAGAATCAGGTGGCTGCCGACCAGAGGACAGTGGGAGCTGTCACTGAGAGGAGGCTCTTAGCTCTTGGCTCTTCCATCCACTTGGCTGAGAGCCATGAGCCAGGCCAAAACTTTTGGATTCATAAGAAGGGATTCACTGGGACTAGCAGTCTTTCACTCCACTAGAGTGGGTATTTCCAAACCTCAGCTGTTACCAGAGTCTCTGGTCCTCCCTTCTGGGACCTATTAAAGACACCTCTTCTGTGCTCAAATTTCCTTCCTGATGCCTGCTCAGGTCAGTTCTGGCTCTAGCTCCTCGGCCACCACCCTAGATAGAGCATACACTTTCCCATCTGTATGAAGTGAAGGAAGTGACCTTGATTTTCCTGCATGTTTCAAATGAAACAAAAACTGAAGGTGACTTCAGTCAATATGGGAGCAAATGAGAAGATGGACAAAGTCTCTAAAGTGACAACCTACAGGCCACTGACCCCTTGGATTCTATCACCTGGAGGAATGACCCACTCCCACCTTCACCAGCTCAGTGTTGCTTCTCTAACAGATGAGACTTAGGTCAATGCTGAAGCTGGAGATGGCTCTACTATCCCGTTTTCCATCAACAGCAAGTGAACATAAGACTAGCACTGGGCAGCTTCCAGAAGAAGCCAGATGTGTTAGGAAGCCAGTGGGGTGGAAGGTTCAGGGCCTTGGTGAGGCCATTCCAGATGGGGATGCAGTTCCCTTCTCACCTCGATTGGTACTACCAGGACTGCCTGAGAAGGGAATTATTTACTTTGTGCCCAATGTCTATGAAAATTCTTCGGTAAGTGGATTATGGGGCTCTTCAGAAAGAGTGGTGCAGAATCACGTGGTATGGAGAGGACCTAGGAAGGAACATGACATGGATAAAGCCTGAAGAGGGGACAGGCAGAGCTGGAGTAAAGAGGGCTGTGGACCAATCAAAACAGGCAATAAGCAGTATGTGAAAAAGAAAAGGACAGAGACCCAAGCAGCCAAATCAATCCTGAGAAAGCTGGAGGTATCACGCTGCCTGACTTCAAATTACACTGCAAGATACAATCATCAAAACAGTATGGTACTGGCAGAAAAATACACACACCAGAACAATGGAACAGAATTGAGATCTCAGAAATAAACGCACATGTATCTGGCCAACTACTTTTCAACAAAGGAGCCCAAAACATACAATGGAGAGAGAAAAGCCTCCTTAATAAATGGTGTCAGGAAAATTGGAAAGCCACATGCAAAAGAATGAAATTAGATCATTTTCAGATACCATACATAAAAAGTTAACTCAAAATGAATTAAAGACTTAACTATAAGACCTGAAAACAAAAAAAACACATAGAAGAAAATATAGGTACTAAAGTTATAGACCTTGGTCTCAGAAAGGTTATTGTGAACTTAACGCAAAGGCAAGGGGAGTAAAAGCAAAAATAAATGAATGGGACTACATCAAACTAACAAGTTTCAGCACAGCAAAAGATACCGTCAATAAAACGAAAAGGCAGCCAACCAAGGGGGGAAGACATTTGCAAATGTTACCTCCAATAAGGGGCTAATCTTCAAAATGTATAAAGGACTCACACAATTCAAAGACAAAACAAACAAACAATCCAACTTTAAAAATGGGCAGAGGACCTGAATAGACACTCTTCCCAAGAAAACATGCAAATGGCCAACAGATACATGAAGAGATGCTCAACTTCACTAGCTATTAGGGAAATGCAAGTCAAAATCACAATGAGATACCACCTAACATCTGTCAGAATAACTGGTATCAATATGATAAGAAATAATAAGTATTGGAGAGGGTGTGGAGAAAGGGGAACCCTCATACACTGCCGGTGGGAATGCAGCTGATGCGGCCACTATAAAAAACAGTTTGGAGGTTCCTTAAAAATGTAATAACAGAGCTACTACATGACCCAGCAATTCTTCTGCTACCTACCTGGAAACTTGCGAATGTTTATTTGTAAAGATATATGTAACTCTCTGCACACTGCAGCATTATTCATAACGGCCAAGACATGGAAACCACTGAAGTGTCCTTTGATGGACAATTAGATAAAGAAGATGTGGTACATGCATGCCATGGAGTACTACTCAGTCATAAAAAATGATGAAATATTGCCAATTGTGACAACATGGGTAGATCTTGAGAGTATTATGCTAAGTAAAATAAGTCAGATGGGAAAGGATAAGAACCATATTATTTCACTCGTATGTGGGACATAAAACAGAAATCAACAAATGAACACACAAACTCAGACCCAGACAACAGCATGGTGGTTACCAGAGGGGAAGAAGGGTGGTGACAGAGGGAGACTAGACTTTGGGTGGTGTGCACACAATGCAATATACAAATGATTATTACAGAATTGCACACCTAACACATATTGCTATTAAACAATGTTATCCCAATAAATTTAATTTTTTTATAAAAAGGATGGGAATTTGTTCAGAAAATTTAGAAATTATCTTAGGAATTAAACTTTTCATTCTACTACTCTGGGGACAGTATGCTTCATACCACACATACTCCCAAGGATAGCAAACCTGTTGAGATGTCATCAGGGGAACACCTGGATGCAGTCTGAGCTTTCAGTGGCTGGAGACTCTTCATTCTGATTGGGGAAAGCAAGTAGACACATGAGTTATTTGACTGGGGCTTGCTGGAAAGCAATGTGCCTTTACACGTTTTAAAACAGCTACGGTCCCTTGAATCCAGCGCTTGTCAGCCTGGTACTGAGACCACCTTGCGCAGAGACTACGGGGCCAAACTTGCAAAAAAATAAAGTACTTTTATAAAGTATAAACTTGTAAGATAAATAAACTGGGGCCACAAATTGCAAAAGTCTCCTTCATAGAGGAGTGAACATTTGCTCAGAAACCTCTGACTTTAGATAGTTGAGTTTTCCATTTGCAGTCCGTAAAGAACATTTATTAGAATCAGTTTCATTGTGATTTGACATAACAGCTCTTTAAAAGTATGGAGTCAGTGTAGGTAAGTGTTATGGGTTCTGGAGCCTGTAATGCTCAAACACCCATTTCCTCCATGAGCCTGTCTACCTGGCTCGGGCACCGTGGTTTCAATGTACCCGAATCTACATCTCAGTGTGGGCCAAATGGCCCTGAGGTCGCCTACTACTGTCCAATGTCAGGTTACATAAAGGCCTGTTGGTATCTCACATTATTGCTCTCTGTATGAGAAAAGAAATGTAAAGATTGATATTAGATCATATATAACCTTTTCGATTGCTCATATATAAGGGTAACTATATGAGCAATATGCCCAACCATATACAGCAAGGCAGGTCTACCTATCTTGGTGACTGATCCAGGGTGAGTTCAAGTTTTGAGTTTTTTAATAAAGTAAAAACTGAGTCCTTCTTCCCTGTCTGATAATTAAATACAAAAAAACACCACACCACACACAACAACAACCTGAAATCCAACTAATCAAAATTTTGACTATATTTTATTTCTGATATACTTGCTCTTGATAAGAAAGCAGTAAATGACAACCAATGAAACTGATAAATAACAGAAATTTTAGTTACTAAAAAGTGGCAGAGGATGCTCTGGACTCATAACAGATTCTGTGTGACCTTCTGAATTAGATATGTCATCTACATGGAGAATTTGTATTCACTTCTGCCGGAGTCATCCAAGAAACTTCCTACCCTATTCCATGTACTGTTCTTGCGAAGGTGGAAAGAAAGGGTGATTAAAATGTCTACAGTCGTTTCAAGATGAAAACAACTTTTGGGTTCCAACTATCTGGTTTAACCAAAAAATGAAACCAATCAAGAAGCCCACTCCATGGCCCTGGCTGGGTAGCTCAGTTGGTTAGAGCATTGTCCCAATATGACAAGGTTGCCGGTTTGATCCCCAGTGAGGGCACATACAAGAATCAACCAATGAATGCATAAATAAGTGGAACAACAAATCTCTCTCTTTTCTTCTCTCTCCAAAATCAATAAAAATTAAAAAACAAAAGCAGCCCATTCCCTGAGCATCCCCTAAACATTCTACTTACTGTTTCTCAATTCACTACCCTTGTGTCCCCAAACTAATATAACCAGAATTAAAGTCATGTTCTGATTTAAACCTTTGACTTACCTACGACTCATAACATCCTTCAAGGAATGCTTCAGATCATCTGGGATCATCATAGTTGTTGGTTGTGCCTGAGGAAGACAGTCTCATTTAGAACACTATCCAACACTGCATTCCAATTTTCATAAACAGTGTATGTACCTTAGCAAGCTCAAATTGTATTCAGCATCAGAGCCACTCACGTATCCTTCTGTGATATGAATGAACCAGGAAGAATTGTCCTGACCACAAGTCATAGGGTCGTTGCTCTTCCCTGGTTATCAGATTTTGAAGTTAGATCCCTCAAGATTAGTAAATCTTCCAATTCTCTTTGGCTAGCTCACCACAACATTCTTCAGATTTCAGGTGAGCTATCACTTTCTCACAGACACTACTGCCTCCTGGCCTGCTGCCTAACGACCTCATTGCTCCCTAGGCTTCCTCATAACCGTTGCACTTGCTTAACATCTGGCTTCCCTCATAGACTTTCAGCTTCACAAGGGCATAAATAACATCTCTATGTTCGTATTTCCAGGTCCTAACATAGTGCCTGTTTAAGAAATATTTGTTGATCAGGCCCTGGCCTGGTAGCTCAGTTTGTTAAGAGCCTTGACTGGATATGCCGAGGTTGTGGGTTCGATCCCCGGTCTGGGAACATACAATAATCAACCAGTGAATGCATAAATAAGTGAAACAACAAATCGATGTTTCTCTCTCTCCCTCCTCCCCCCTCTGCCTCCTCCCTCTCTCTCTCTCAAATCAATTTTTAAAAAAGAAGTATTTGCTGACCAAATTAGTGGCTGAATGAACACACTTCGAAGCACACTTGAAGGTGTGAAGTGTGCCCTTCGTAAAGCTGTCCCTGGTGACTCACAACCATAACTCTCAATAGGTGTTTCTTCCACACTAAATAATGGAGCTGCTGCCCAAGGGTCACACGGTAGCAGGAGTCATTATCCAAGCCAGGCCCCACATAAGATTTTTATTTTATTGATATTCATCCATTTTATGCTTTTACTTTAAAAAATATTTTTCTATTGCTAATCATTTTAAAAAAATTGAGACATAGTTCACAAAACCATAAAATCCACCATCTTGGTGCCCGTGGTTTTTAGTATATTAACAAAGGTGCACAGCAATCACCGCTATCTACTCCCGGAACGTTTTCATGACTCCAGAAAAGACATCCTTTACTCAGGAGTCATTCCTCCTCCCCCACGAGACTCTATGGATTTGCCTATTCTGGTCGTTTCATATATCTGGAATAATACAATATGTGGTCTTTACTGTCTGTTTTCTTTCAACGTCCTATAGCTTTGTAGTGAGGTTTGAAATCAAAAAGTGTGGTTCTTCCAACTTTGTTCTTTTTCTAGATTGTTCCGGCTATTCTGCATCTCATGTCTTTCCATACGAACTTTAACATCTGCTTGTCAATTTCTGCAGGAAAGGCATCTGGGATGTCAAGAGCAATTGCCTTGAATCTATAGATCAATTGGGGGGCAGTACTGCTATCTGAGCGACATTAAATCTTCCAACCCATGAACATGGGATTACTTCTATTTTATTTAGGTCTTCTTTCATTTCTTTCTATAATAGTTTATAGTGTTTGATATACAAGTCTTACATTTCTTTTTAAAAATTTTATTCCTAAGTATTTTAATTTTTGAGGCTATTGTAGATGGAACTGTTTTCTCAGTTGTTCTGGATTGTTCATTGCTAGCATACAGAAATAAAATTCATTTTGTACATTGATCTTATACCCTGTAATTCTGCTGTACTCACTCATTTATCAGCTCTAATAGCTTTTTTGTGTGGGTGCCTTAGGAAGTTCTATATATAAGATCACGTCATCTGCAGATACAGTGTCATGCCTCCGTCTGTAATGTGGGTGCCTTTCATCCCGTGCCCGTATCTGTCATCGCCTGGCTTACCGTCCTCATTTCCCGGCATGTGGAGCACAGCCGCCCGTTCCCGGCCAGCAGGGGGTCACTCTGGTTCCTCCTGGCCTGGGAAGAGAGAGGAGAGGCCGAGAGTGGTGAGGAAATGCTGTGGTATCTGGGGCAGCAAAGACATGGGAAGGGGGTGGAGGGGTGAGAGAGGTAAGAGGTATTCCTTCCATAAAACACAGATGGGCATTCCTGTCTCAGCCCCATCCTGGCCCGGAGGCTTAACTGCAGCTGGTAGGTACAGGGAGGGTTTAGGCCCGAGAGGCTGAGCCACAGGCCAGGTGGTGGCCCGGGGGCCCCTGTGTAGAGGTACAGGTACGACAGGGAGGCTCCCAGGCATTTCCACCCGCAGCCCGAGGCCCCCTGAGGCTCCTGTTCTGCCTGGGGCTCTCTCTCCCCTTCATTCCCGCTGAGTCAGTCCTGAGACCTGCTCGCAGGAAGAGCGAACTCCTGGGGGAAGGTCCCGGGACAAGCAGAGCGTCTCGCTGCAAGGAAGCCTCTCCTGCCACTGGATTGGCTCATTGTGACACCTGGGCCCTGACCTGTCCCTGCTGCCCTGCGAGGTGTGCACAACAGGAGGGCGAGGGACATATTCAAGCTGCGTGGGGAGAGCCTGGGGTGCTCCTGACGTGACCTCTGCATGGAGCTTCGTCCCCTGAGTGACATAGGCCTTACTGGGGGTTTGAGGACTAGAAACTATGGACAAAGTTGGATCCTTTAGACCAATATTTAAAACACACTTCATTTTTACAGGCCACTTTAAAAGAGCCGACGCAGCCTCTCTGTGCTGTGGGTCGGCGTGGTACAGTAAGAGTGTGAATGACTCATTCATTCAGCGAAACGTTTACTGTGAGGCTCCATGTGGGGTGCTGTGCCAGGGTCACAGGCATGAATAAGAAAGTTTCTGGCCCCAGCGAGGACCAGGGAGGAATACAAATTCATTCACTGGTCCATTCATTAGGGACCGGGGACACTGAGGTGTGTAAGACACAGCTTCTAAGCTGTCACCACCCAGCAGACTGTGTGCACCGGTGTGGAAGGCACTACGTTGAGGCCTCCTGGGTCCAGGGTGGGCCATAGAGAGGGTCTCAGAGGGTGAAAAGAGCAGGCAGTGCCCGGGTGGGCGTTGGTGGGCTAAGCAGGAGGGGGAGGGCATCCCAACCCTAGAAAACACCGAGCACCTACGCGGAGCAATGACCCAGCGCGTCACAATAACCCGGGCACCCGGGAGGTCGGATTGTCTGGTGGGAGGAGGGGGCAGTGAGAAGAGAGGCTGGAGAGGAAGTGCCCTGTGCTGACTCCTCTGCTTCTGGGCCAATTCAACCCTCTCCCGTCTCTCTCCTGAGGCCCCAGGTGCGGTATCTCCTGGGCTGAGCTCCTCCATCCACCCCTCGCACCTCTGAGTTCTGAGACTAAGACACTCCCCGGAACCTGCGATCCAAGCTTGGACGTACCAGGTGTCCTAAAAGGAGCAATGAAACTTCTGGGCCTCCAAAAAGGGGAGAGACCACGTCCCACCGGAGGGATCAGGAAGGGGCTAGACCGTCTACAAAGAAGTTGATGCGAACAGCTTGGGGTCCCACGTTCCATCGGCCTCAGCTTCCTCCCTCCTGCCTGGCTTTCTTTCCTAGCCCTGGACCCAAGGCCACTTCCTTCTGCTGCATCCCCTTCACTCTCGGCTTCCCCAAGGCCAGCTCAGCACCAGTGTCGGGGATGGAGAGTGAGCCAGCCAGGGGTTCAGGGCTCGGGGCCTGGGTTTTATTACCTAGAGTCCCAACCACCGAGGAAAGGGGCTCTGGAGTGTTAGCAGGGTTCTCATTTCCCAAGGGCTGTCCCCAGGAGAGCAGAGAACAGCTGTGCTGAGAGAGTGATAGCAGCCTTTTGTTGCCTGGCCAAGGTCTGATGCAGGTGTCAGCTGGTTCCCGGAAGCCAAAGCCTGCTCTTCACACTTCACAGCTGGGAACATCCTAATATCTGAGGTCAACATCTGCTGAGGTTCCCAAGATCTGGCTCGTGGCCCAAATCCTTGGCCCCCTTCAATCTTTGGTTAAGAGACAGAGAAATCTCTCCTTTCTCTCTCTCTCTCTCACACACACACACACGCCTGTCCACATAACAAAAACTGAAAATGTAAGCACCAGATGGTGACTTTAAAAATAGCATGACAAATACTATTTTTGAGGAGCACTGACAAATTAGCCTCTGTACCCCCTTCCCTTCAGCACCTCCATTCCTTTTTCTCCTTTCCACTCCTGCCATAGCTGAAAGAGGTCACCTGGCTCAACTCCCAATGAAAACAAGGAGGAAAGTGTGGCCCAGAAAGGTTGGAGGTCTGTCCAATGGCACATCTATTTAGTTCGTCTGCCAGAAAGTTCTCTGGGTGAAGGGTCAAGGGGACAGCGGACTCTTAGGGTCCATATAAGGGGGCAATGATGCCTATATCCCTTAGAATCCCAAAACAGGTGTTCAGGGAACTATTTTAAATATTCCAAAAACACTATTTTCAATACACCAAAAAAAAAAAAAAAAAAAAATCCCACAAAAACCAACCCTATGATAATTAAATTAAACATTTTCCGGATCTCTGAAAATACCAGCCACCTCCATTAAACCATAAAGCCAAATGTAGTTTTTAAAATTCTCTTCCTGTTCACTAGGAAAAACTTCAGACACACAAAGTAAGTGACAGCCATGCACCTGCCGTCCTGACTTATTAAACTTGGTTGTTATTCCCACTGTCACTTGAGGCCAGTGGTGTTCGTTGTCATCCCCCTTTGAGATTGTCTTTGCAGTTATCTAGGTTGGATCTACGTAAATAGATCTATGTAAATAGGAGAAAAACTTAGGTTTGTACAAGGTAGTTCCCGTGGCGGTCACGAGCTTTCACAATTTCAGTGTCAATGAGAGAAATCGCAGAAAGAGTTC
This sequence comes from Miniopterus schreibersii, assembly GCF_964146895.1. Classification (NCBI taxonomy): domain Eukaryota; kingdom Metazoa; phylum Chordata; class Mammalia; order Chiroptera; family Miniopteridae; genus Miniopterus; species Miniopterus schreibersii. Next base: position 16,165,670 of record NC_138119.1, on the reverse strand, counting down.
TCAGTGGTGAGAACATTGAAAGTCGCCCGTCTGTGTGTTTTCTCAGCTATGTTCCTGCACCATGTCACTAGCCAGGGCTTTTGGTCACAGGTCTGCTAAAAGCAAAATAAATTATGCTCTCACCTTTACTCTGACTGGAGACGGGGGTGGCAGCAGGAATGCAGAGCGGGTGGCCTTTCACCCTCCTGAGTTACACCCAAGCCCAGCAGCTAGGAAGGGGGTGCGGGGTCTTGGCGGAGGCCCCACAACATCTGCTCCGCCTGCCGGAGCTCTGGGTGAGTTGCCTCCTGGCCTCAGTCATGCAGCTATTCGATTACACTTTCCCATTCTCGGCACCCGAGTCCATGCCTCGGGTGGCAGGAGAAAGTCATGACTAACAGTTTGCATGGGGGATGTTCAGGCTCCGTTCCATTGTCTTCATTTCCTATCTTTCTTCTTTGTGAGCTCTGCCTCTCCCCTTCCATCCCCTTTTTTGTATTTTTGTCCCTTCATGTCTCTGTGTGTCTCGACTCTGCTCCCCATCTTTCTGTCTCTGAGCCTGTCCCCCCTCCCCCCCATTAGGGAATACTTTGCTCCAGACACACGGACACCTGCACGAGCACCGGAACAGCTCGGGGCAGGCAGGAACGCCACCTGGCTGGGGATGTTCAAAGTCCTGACTTTTGACCTGAGACTGTGAAAGGGAGGGAGCCAGGGCAGGATCCCTGCACCGTGCCCAGGGCCAGGACGTCTGGTTGGCAGCAGGACTGCCCAAGACTCTCGGCAGGTCCCAGATTTAGAGGGTAAAGGAAAAGATAACCTGTCCACAGAGCAATCCACTCCCGTGAGATGCATCATTTCTTTCCAGAAAGCAGCGGCTGTGGCTCTTAGCCGCACAGCAGACATGCTCGGGCCTTCATGTTTGCAGCAAAGACTGAGATCTGAGTCTGTGTGACAGGCAGGGAGCTGACCTGAGAGACCTGCCAGGTGTCCCAACAGACTAGGGGCCCCAGGTTCGCTATGAAGGGCGGCACAATATGCTTCTCCCAAATATGCCACTTGGGCATAGGTTATTTTGAGCGAAAGGAGCTTTATAAAAACAGCAGGTACAAGAAAAATATTCTGACTCCCCCCCTTTTCTTCCAAAAAGTAGAAGATAAAACCCCAAAAGGAAGAGGCCCTCCTTACACCAGGAGGAAAGCAACATTCTTATCACCAGGGACCAGAAGCTGAAGCTGAGAGATTTCTCCGCAAACAGACCCTGTTCAAACACCACTTCTCCCCCCTTAGCCTCCCGTGCAGCTGAGTTACTTTCCCACCATTGCCTCTCTTGTATAAAAACGTTTAGGTTTTGCCACCTCTTTGGGTCTTTGTTTCTTTAGGAGGCCACCCGTGTCACATAAAACTTTTAGAAAATAGATGTGTGTGCTTTTCTCCTGCTAATTCGTCTTCAGTCGATTTAATCCTCAGGCCCAGATGAAAACTCTAAGATGGCAAAAGTCACACACACACACACACACACACACACACACACACACACACACACACACACTCTCCCATGAGGTACCTGAGCTCTCCTATCCCAGCAGCAGTAATGGACTTGTGACCTGAGCCACACAGGGACTGGACCTTAGGACTCTGCCCATTGGCACAGCCTGGGAGGCTGTTGCTCTGGTCTCTCTAGTGGCCGCCCATGAGCATTGCAGCCACTAAGGTCGGAGCCCAGGTGAAGGTGGGTGGGCCTCTCCCTTGTCTTGGGCCTTAGCAACGCCTTCCTCCCTCACTCCTGGTGCCTGGAGTCTTAATGCCTCGGAAGGCGCTGAGACCCAGAGCAAACCTGGGAGCACTTATCCACTGACACGAGGGCTGGTCATAACGTGGCCACAGTTACAGAGCTCTCCCCAAGAGCCTCCTGCCCGGCCCATAATCGCCCTGCACCTGCCAGGTAACTTTTCAGGTGAAGAAACTGCTCCTGCCCCGACTTCTCTCTCTTCCTCCACCTCGGGGAGGTGCTGACTTCACAAGCACCATGAGTACGGGGACCCTCTCTGAAGCTAGTGTCACCACATGTCACCCAGCAGCCAGGCATGGTTGACTTCTAGACAGTGGAGGGGAGGGGAGGGGAGGGGTTTTAAATGTGAAACCTGTGTGTGCAGGGGACACAGGGATTCATGGTGGTGGTGGGAGGGGGTTAGAGACCCAGAAACTAGGCTTGGCTCTGGACACAGGCTGAGAAGCAGTCCCTGAAGGTCTCAGGGCAGATGCCTCAATATGAATTTTTTGGTTTCTCTTTTCCATGGTTCTCACCTCAGGCTTTTATTCTTAGCTCCAGTGGACCTGGGAGCCCCGGAGACAGGGTGAGTGGGTGGGGCCCATTCATTTCATTCAGCAAATGTCTACTGAACACCTGCGATATCCCAGGCTCCGGCTGTGCTAAGGAGACAGGAAGTACCTTTGGAGTCACATTAATGGCATCCTAGAACTGCTATTGGTTTCTTTGCAATTAAAGAAAAAATCGAGTACCTTAGATAAGCCATCTCGACCTTGCAACAAATTTGTCCAACTCATATCCATCCTGGATGAAGTCATAAAAGTAGCAGAGGCATGAGGATATCTGAGTGATCAAAACAAGAGCCAGTTAGCACCACAGGCTCTGTGGGAAGGACCAGGCCCCTGGCTGTTCCAGAGAGAAGCCAAGGGACACCCCGGGTGGCCCCCAATGTTGGGGGGCTCGGGCCATTTGGAGCTCCCAAAGATGGCTTTGCCTTCACTCTGCCTTCAGACCCTTCGGTTTTAAACTAACCAATACCAGCTGTGGATTTTCAGGGAGAGTGTACAAATGAAGGCAGGAAAAGTTGTTCATAAAGCAGATGTATGAGGGGTGAGATACACCAGCTCTCCTCCTGCAAAGGCCGCGTATTTGACGTTTAACAAATGCTGTCCTTTTGGGCCTGGTCTGTGTTCTTGGAGCCGTGGCCCTGCACAGGAAGCAATCCTCCCACCTTTTCTCTCCCTCCAACCACTTTTTCCCTGGAACTTTCTTTCCAGTTGCGGATGAGGTAGTGATGCTTTTCACAGGGTGACCTACCCGCTGGCCGGTGTGGTTCATTTTATTATAGTATAAAGTTCTGAGTGTGCTTTAAGTATTAGCTAGCCTTGGAGAAGCAGATGTGACACAGAACAGAAAGGGTTTTGTCAAAAACAAATAGCTTGGAACCCAGAGCTTTGACCAGATGAGTTTTTAATCCTTGGGAATTGTTGATACTAAAAGAACCAGCCTTTCAGAAGACTTTGCATTCCCACTTGTCCGCCTGAAAGCTCAGGGCACCTAACAGGTGATGCCCAGTCTGTCTTAGACCTCCTGTGAGGTGGGTATTGTTTCTCTCAAGGGTTCCGAATGCTGCCCAAACCCTCCCCGCGCAGACACCTGGGGAGCTTCTCTGACCACCGCAGGTCATTCTCCTTGCAACTAGCTCGAGCTTGGCTGGCTGCAGGAAAAGCCACCCGTTCCCTTCCCAGCTGAGTGTCCCCTCTGATACTCCAGGACCTGGCTGTGAAAGTGAGCAGGTTCTGAGGGCACCCAATTGTGTGCAGGGCCACCTTGTTCAAGCCCCTGCCCTGCGCCCCCTCCCACTTCCCACCAAAGACTGTATAACCAGGGAACAAGGGAGCTGGGGTGAAAGAGCCAGGACAGGGACGCCTTGTTCTGGGCTGTGGGGCAGGCCCAATGGGCATGGGGGAGGGATGGGATAGTGGATGTTACCCTACTTAGATGTCAAACACTAGCCATTTTACATAAAACCCCAGATTTTTGGTATTGTTAGAAAAACCAGCAGATCTGGCCACTGGAGTCACATACTGGTAGGCAGCGTTGACTAGGGCAGAGGGCAGGCTGTCCCCTTTTGTCAGGGAGGTGATGTCCCCTTCACTACAGTCCCCTTTTGGCCAGCTCTTCTCACTTATGCCATTGTCAGGTGAATTTGTGCCCTGGCCCCAATTCAAAGATGCTAAACTATCATTACTCAGGCTGCTCCTTGAGGTGCTAACAGCTCTTCATAAGAACCCACATCACCTGTGTTATTTCACAAACAAGTCTTTGAATCTCTGATTGCCTGCTTTACACTAAATCGTCAGCTAGAGCTTATATATTTACAAATGCTACAGACATACTCAAAGTTATGTAAAAATAACAGAACTGAACAACAAGCTTCATAGGTGCTCTGAAAATACAACGCTGCTTACTGAGAATGGGGCTTTTAAAAGGTGCAGCAACAAAGCAAAGGTAGATTCACAGAATAGAGAAGTAGAGAGAATGACCCTCACTGGGAGTCACTTATCTATGGGCAGGAGGGTACACGACAGTTGCCAACAGGAGAAAAATCTGTTTTGAGAGTCAGGCCTCGCTAGCAAACGGTGCGCAGGCCAGGGGCCCTCCTTTCATCTACCGCATGCCTGGGGGCTCGCCTCCTGGCCCGCCCCTCCCAGAGCAGGGGATCCCACCACACCCAGGGAGCAAAAAGGGGAGGAATGAGGACACCCAGTTATTTCAGGCGGCAGCACTGGGAGGCTCCCTACACATGAAAACCACTGATTCTGAAAGATAGAAACTTGTTCCATCCACAGAGGCTGGTTTTGAAGGGGCAGGACTGGTGAGATTGGAGATTGTCTCAGACTTACATACAGGCCATGGCTACTCTATGGAGACAGGAATTTATGGATCCAGACTTTGGATGGTTAAAATGTGGTCATTTCAAACTAAAGCAGAGGAGAAAAGGAAGGCTGATGGGGAGGAGGAAAGTGTTCTGAGAGGCAGAGTCCAGGGGCAAAATCCTCCTGATTGCTGAGTGGGGGTGGCAGAAAGGGAGGTTTCTTGAGATCTACTGCACCCCCCTGGCCGAGCCCAAGCTCGGTGCTCACTTCTCTCTGAGACTCCCAGGCCACGGCTGCTTTTTGAGCGCTTGACGTGGGTTTCTCAACCGACCAGACGCGTCCCTCTGGTGACCCTCCACCCCTCTTCCTAAGAAACCATCTTTTGTGCGGCCTTTCTTGCAACCTTTGCCCCCAGTGGCTGAGCTGTTACCTTTTGGGGAGGCTGAGCACGAGGGGCTTGTTTCTGAGGCTGGCCTCACAGAGCCAGGGAACCTTGTCAAACTTGGGAACGGAAACCTGCAGAGAAAAGGAAAGAGATCACTTTGCAGAATCCGTTGTGCTCGACTATGGCCACCGCTGCGGTGACCAGAGCCAGCCGATGGCAGCTAGACCTGCCGTCAATACATCTTTGTGACTTACAGTTGACTCTTCTGAGTCTCCCATAAAGCGGCCAAGAGCAAACAGTGTCGTCCCCATTTTATTGATGAAGAAGTGGAAGCTCAGCCAGTTTGCTGAGCCACACCGCTGGGGAGTGGATCCAGGTTTTCCGACTCTTGCGTCCACTGTCTTTGTGTTCTCTGTCCCTTGGCTTCGGGGTCACGTACACCCGTTTCCTCGGATATTTCCGTGCACTGAGCTGAGTATCAGAACCTACTAGTTAAAGCCTCTGGCTGTGTCGGCCACCCTCAGGCCCCGGAGGAAAAGCCAAGCAGCACTCTGTGCAGCCGTAAGCAGGGGCATTAACCTGGCTCATCCACTTCCCAGCTGTGCGGCCTCGGACCAACCACAACCTCTCTGAGCCTCAGTGTTGTCTCCTATGACGGCAGGAGGGCCATCACATCACAGGTCACACACGGGACAGAAAGCTCCCTGAGAGCAGGGACTTTTGCCTGTTTCATCCACCGCAGTGTCACCAGCACCTACGACAGAGCTTGATCCTTGCAGGAATTCATTCGGTGGCTGTGTCTAAAGAATGCACGGATCCTGGGAAGCCCCGGCCGAGGGCCTGCATTCATGCTAGGAGCTCGGTAAGAGCAGCCGTGGTTACTGCTCTTCTCCCAGCCTCCACCCGGGCCCTCTGGATGCGGGGCCCCTGTCTTTCGGTCGTGGGGCTGCTTTCCAGGGCTCCCCGGGCGAGCGAGCGGGCAGTTCCGCAGACAGCCACGAGGGGCAGCAGCGAGCGCGCAGGCGCGGGGAGGGCGCTCTGGCCGCGAGGTGGCGGCGGACCCGGAAGTGCTCGGTCCCCGCCGCGACCTCGGCGCCCCGGATGGGGAAGGAGGGGGGCGGCCGTCGCCATGGCTGCGATCCCTGTGAACCGGCGGGCAGGTGGGTTCCGAGCGGGAATCGGTGTTCCCCGGTCTCCCTCCCGGCCGGGCGGGGCGTGGCGGCGGGAGTGCGGTGCCCTGGCCGGGGTCCCTGCTGCGGGGACGGGCCCCCGGGTGGGCTCGTGCAGCCAAACCTGTGGTGGGCTCCGCGGGACGAGGGAGGTCGCGCGGGAAGAGCCCTCCTCGTACATTCGCGGGCGTTTCTGACGCACAGCTTTCCTGTTGTGACAGACGGGTCACTGTCTCCGATCCCCCAACACCTTCATCTTTCTCAGGAGGATGGTAGCTTTTTAGAGGATGGTGACCTCAGTTCAAGGATCTTTCGTTTCTGAGTCCTTGGCTTTGGCTAAATGAACCGCAGAGCTCACATTTGTCGGTATGATGCCGTTTACTGTTGCCTTCGGACTTTTTAAATAACAGATACTTTTGAGAACTCAGTCAAAGCTCTGGGCCTGTCCCTAGACAGTTGCATTCAGTGGCAGCAACAGGCACGCAGTGACAGGGCTTGGGGACGCTCCCAGCCCATCCACAGACCTCAGGGGTGTGAACCCCTAGCTAAGAGCTGGGTTGGAGGGAGGCACAGGCTTTGGGGTCAGGCTTTGCATCTGGCTCCATCACTTACCACTGTTAACTTGGGCGAAAGTTACTCGAGCAATTCGAATCTGAGCTTTTTACTAAAGTGGGACTAACTTGCAGGATTGTGGAGATGAAAGGAAAGAAAGCTAGGGAAGGCACTTAGCACATCCTAGGCCCTCAATGAGTGACAGCCGACAGACGTCTGGCATTATCCAAGGGAAGACCATTTAAAATCTGAAAGACTTTAATGTCCATTGTTATAAGAGGGCCACCACATGCATTTTGCTCAGACTTTTAATAAAGGGGGTTGGTTTGATTTTTAACTCAGCCCTACCCTTGACCTTCAGCAGTTTTATAGGTTTGTGGTCTATCTTTCTAGGAACTTGGCTGTGTTGTCCTGCCTCAGAGAAGAAACTCGTCTCTTGCAGGCCTCGCCTGGGTTGCAGCCTTTGAAAACAAGGGAAGGTCGGCACAATATCAACTACCACACAGCATGGGATTTCCGGAGAGGGCTTATTTCAAGACTTTATAAAGAACGAACCCTATGGATTTCTGGGAAACTCAACTGGCCTGACCCCGAGGGAAAGGATGTGTGCCCAGCCTGTAACTACCACCACTGAGACCAGGTGGCAGAAGGTCCTGTACGAGCGACAGCCTTTTCCTGATAACTATGTGGACCAGCGGTTCCTGGAAGAGCTCCGGAAGAACATCCACGCCCGGAAGTACCAGTATTGGGCTGTGGTATTTGAGTCCAGCGTGGTGATACAGCAGCTGTGCAGTGTCTGTGTTTTTGGGGTCATCTGGTGGTATATGGACCAGGGTCTTCTGGCCCCTCATTGGCTTTTTGGGACTGGCCTGGCTTTGTCACTGATTGGCTATGTTTTGTTTGATCTCCTTGATGGAGGTGAGGGACGGAGGAAGAGCGGGCGGACTCGGTGGGCTGACCTCAAGAGTGCCCTGGTCTTCATTACTTTCACGTACGGCTTTTCACCCGTGCTAAAGACCCTGACAGAGTCCGTCAGCACTGACACCATCTACGCCATGTCAGTCTTCATGCTCTTAGGCCACCTCATCTTCTTCGACTATGGTGCCAATGCTGCCATTGTTTCCAGCACCTTGTCCTTGAACATGGCCATCTTTGCTTCTGTCTGCCTGGCCTCACGCCTGCCCCGGACCCTGCATGCCTTCATCATGGTGACGTTTGCCATCCAGATTTTTGCCCTGTGGCCCATGTTACAGAAGAAACTGAAGGCGTGTACTCCCCGCAGCTATGTGGGAGTCACGCTGCTCTTTGCGTTCTCAGCCTTGGGGGGCCTGCTGTCCATCAGTGCGGTGGGGGCCACCCTCTTTGCGCTTCTGCTGGTGTCCATCTCCTGCCTCTGCCCTTTCTACCTCATTCGCCTGCAGCTTTTTAAAGAAAACATTCATGGGCCTTGGGATGAGGCTGAGATTAAAGAAGATTTGTCCAGGTTCCTCAGCTAAGTTCGACGCCTCCATCCCATTATTTAGGCAAGTGATAGGGCAGCCTCCAGCTGGGATCCGATCGAAGGCAGAGTTCCATTCTGGAAGCAGCAGGCTGATGCGGGTGGGAGAACGGAGATCAGGAGAAGTGAACCAAAGGCTTGGGTGGTGAATGTGCTTGTCTTTTCTGTTGTTTGGTGGATGAAAAAGCTTTCTGGGGCCCTCAAGGATGGTTTCCTCCCATGTTTTACTCACTATAACAAATGAAGTGATGCAGTTTCTATTTATTAAACACTAATAACATATCCATCAAATTGCGTCTGGTTTTTCTGTAAGCAGAAGGCAGACAGAAGGGGCATGAAAAGTGAAGAGGTGGTAAAAATGTGCCTCTGTGTGTGTGTGAATATAGTTGCTTCTCTACCCTTTCAGTGTACTAATGCGGGCTCCATTATTTATCTAGAGCTCAGATCCTAGAACCCTGGATGCTATGTCGCTTTGTTGCCTAAAACTACAGAATTGTTCTCTTAACCTTGACTCAGAGTTCCTACTTCATTCTTAGTGAAGCATGTATGTGCCGTAATACACAGCAAAATGCTGAGGGAACCCGAAGAGGCTGGAGGTCAAACTGGAGTATTAGGAAATATTTACTAGAGGAGATGGCATCTGAGGTTAGTTTTGGAGCGTAGGTGTGATTTAAGTGGGAGAAGATGGTCTTAGGGCAAGGCGGCAGAGGCCTTTTGGAGCCAGGTCAGTAATAGCAGCAAGTGAGGCTGGTGCAGCTGACTGATAACTGGAAATGAGGGAGTGTGCTCTGTCCTGTGAGGGCAACTGCTCCTCTGCCCCAGCAGACCGTCTAGTCAGAATTTGGGCCTGATTTCAGATCTTTAGAATGCCAAATAAAATTCTAACAAATCCCAATAGTTGTTGATGTGATTTTAAATCTGAAGTCTGACTTGTGGATTCTGCCAAAAATCAGGCTCCCAAACACACTTGCATGTAAAATGTGCCTACCACTGAGGCACATCTGTTTTTAGCACAGTATGAAGGGGGGGAGGGGTTCCAGGTTATGGGGAGGAAAAATTAGAATGGGAGGCTTGAGTAATAATTAGGGGTCTGAACATTTGGGAGCTGGGGCTTTATCCCGCAGGTAATGAGCAGTCCAGCTGACCTAAGAGGGAGTAAAAGATCAGATCATAGGCTACTGTGTTTCAGTTTTCTCATCTGGAAGGTGGGAATAAAAATGCCTCTAGAACTCTGATGATTAAATGAGATGCAAAGTGCTTTGAAGAATGCTGGACAGAGCACTTTATCCGTGTTAGCTATTATTACGGTTGTTACTAAGTTGACATGTAGGAGACCTGCCGGCAGAGATGAGATGCAAAATGCATCAGGTGTTCCCAGAATAGCTGGTTCCTATGAAATCATTTGCTTGGGGCAAGTCCCTTGTACTATCCCGTCTCTCTAGAAATTAACTTCAAATCAAATCTCATCAGGGCACTAGTATTCCTGAGAAGTAGTGTTTTTATTTCTCTAGCATAGACCTTTCAAAAATGTCTTGAGCACTGATTTTAATTTGGACTAGTAACTAGAAAATCAAAATGAGAAGAATCAAAGGGAAAGGAGGCTGGCCTATGAAAACAGACCGAGACTAGAACCCGGCAGCCCAGAGGGAAGGCTCCAGGGAGATACACAGGCACTGCCTAGAACACTGTTACGGGTGCAAGTGAATGTGGATTAGCTTCGCAAATCGGGACACAGAGGAGCAGACCCCCTCTGAAATTTGAGCAGGGCAGGTTTAAGAAAAATGAAAATATAATTCCACACACTAAATGCGTGTAACACCAAGAAGTTTCACAGGCCGGGAATATAAATGGATTCTAAAAATGTTTGGGGAAAATACAAATAAAAAAATCCATAAATGTCTTGTAAGAAAATGTTGAGATGTCCCAAGCCTTTGAGTGCTGCTACATGAAGGATGAACAGGCTCACTAAGGCGTGCTTCCCCAGGTCGCTGCTGGCGTGGGGGTGCAGGCCAGGGCAGCTATGCTGTGACCTGATGTGACAGCTGGTGGGGAAGTTTCCCATCGCTTAAGTACAGTGATGCTGGCAGTCTCTTAAATTTAAACCACACTGAGAGGGTGCAGGTAGAATAAAGAGGCAGGCAAAAGTGGCTTAATAATAAATAATACAATAATTAGATAATATAAGAAATTTTGCATACAACTGTGAGCCTATTTTTGCCCACCCCTGTATTAATGATTTAGATTCCCAGAGAATATCGTTTGTGTGTATGGGGGGGTGGTAGGTTGGAGAGAGAATGGAAGGGGGAGAAGGTCACAGTAGCAATGGAATTAAAACCCCAATCTGTCAAATACTTGTTTGCCTAAGAAACTGCCTGCCTTCCCCCTCTGCACCCTTCCTCCTGGCTCTGCCTCTTGTCTAAGTTATAGGTAAGGCCGGAGGTTGGTTGGTGGTGGCAGGTGAGAGCAAGGAGGGCGGAATAGGGAGGCTTATCCCTCCAAAAGGTATCAGGGATTGTAGTTGGGATGGAGGGATCAAGGACAGGTAGAGCTACTGGGTGGCAGGTGTGCTTCACTTCAGGCATGATGTGGCTGATAGATGATTGGCAGGTACCTAGAAGGCTGTGCAAAGATCGGAGTGTGGCAACGCGCATTGATTTTGCGTGGCGACCAAACTGGTGTCAGTGCCATGCCTGTATGCTGTGTCAGTTCTGCAAACTTTGAGTGAGCCTTTGGGCAGCTGGCTTAAGTTGTGGATTCAAGAATTCATGCTGAGCATATTTGAGGAAGCACATGATCTTCCTTCTAAGCCAAAGGCTCAAGGTCAAGAAAAACAAAAACAAGCCAGCAGAGGGCATCAGTCACACAGTTTTACAATATTTCAAACAGGTTGAATGCAGGGAACCGGGCTGGGACACAGTGCCACCTTGTGGAAGATTGATATTTCCTTTTATAAATAAATTTAGTAAGAGTCTTGGGATTCTTGCTGAATTGTGCTTTGGGAACTAGCTGAGGTCCCCACAAATTCAGGAAATAAATAGCACACAGGAACTCGGTAAATTATAACAGTTACATTTTTGAGTACCCAGTGTGTACAAGGCACTGCGTTGGGCATTTTATATACATTGTCTTATCTACGTCTCTTGATCCTGTCATACAGGTATTATATTTTAAAGTTGAGGAGACTGAGAATTCCCCTAACATCTAACAAAATCACTGCCCACCTAGGCCTATCTCTACTCACTTTCTACCATTCACATTTAATGATGTTTGGCCTCAGGAATTTATTCAACAAATATTTATTGAACACTAATTATATGACAGATACTGTTTTGTGTGCTCATAATAGATCTATGACTCAAAGGCACAAATGTCCCTGACCTAGTAGAGCTTACATTCTAGCAGAAGACTAAGAATATATATAAGAAGGAGGTAACAGAAGCCATGGGGGGAAAAGCAATGGTAGTAACTAAGGGGGTCAGGGCAGGTTTCATGGAAAAGGCAACACTTAAGCAAAGACTTGCAGGCAGCGAGGGAATGATCCAGACTCTCGGGGAAGAGTGTCCCAGGAAGAGGAGAGAGCTGATACAAAGGCCCTTAAGAGCCCAAAAGGCTAGTTTTTCCACTGTGGTATTTGTAGCTTCAAAAATATCCTCTGTCGTCAGCTGTCACCCACTTTGGTGACTGTTACTGTCTTAAGGATCCCGAAATCTCTCTGGCCTCCTGGGTTGCTAAGGGGCTCTTTACCCGGTGCCTGCTCGTGGCTCCTGCTCCTGAGAGGCATTGAAGATGGGAAGTGGGGCTGAAAATCAGGACCCGATACAATGTCCTGTAAACTTGATTTGATTAAAAACAACTGGAGTAGCAGTTTATAGTCTTGACTCGTTTAATAGCTGCCACTTTATCTGATCTTAGTATGTGGACAGTATTGCGATTCAACAGTAACTTGTAGTATAAAAAACCCAAACAAACCCGGCGCGCATGCCGGCGGTGGAGGCGGCTGGTGTCAGACAGGCTCTGCCGTGTTCTGAAGGGCTACAGAGGCCTTTTCCTTTTTCAGAAAGCTCCTCTCCCTGTGGGGGAAGCTCGTGTTTTTAAAACAAATTCACAATTGCAAAGGTTGACTTCAGAATCTCGTGGAACTGAACCGAAGATTCCAGCATCCATTTTCCGAGTTTAAAAAAATAACAGTGTTGAGTTATAAAACAGATGTTGGCCAGTACCACAGTTTTTCAAAGTCTGGGACGAAAAGGAGAAGTGTGTCATATTTGAAAGCCACTGGAGGTGTCCCTGCCTCTAAAAGAACAGCAGACGTTGGTTCCCTGTCTCCTTGTGGCTTCGACCTGCAGGATGCCTGTCGAAATGGCCCCGGCAGCGTGTCTGCGGTGCCCGGGGCTCAGGGGCCTTGACTTACCAGTGACACCCCGCGAGGAAAGGACTGGAAGCTTGCTTTCTGCTTACCTTTAGCTCCTTTTTCTCCATGCCTTAGACGTCTTGGGTTTTTCTAGCCGGAGGCTGGGGAGCTCTACCAACAACCCTCACTGGTCCCGGGGAAGCCAGCTGCAGAACCTGCTGGACCTAGAGCCTTTTGTCAGCAGACGACGTCAGCGTCCACACCAGCGTGTCACCTGCTCAGCCAGTGCTTGTGACTTGGAGTCTTGCGTCCTCTCTCCCATTAGACCCGCAGATTGGCCTCTGCGGGGCCGAGACGCGTTCTGCTGCTCCTTCTTGGTCAGAGGGCAAAGCCAGCGTGTTCTAGAATGTGAGCGCGGTGGGTCGAGTGGACAACCTGGTTCTAGAACTCAAATAGCTGATTTTATTTTGTAAGCTATTTTGCTCCTGTCACTCCTCTGGGGTTCCCAGGAACTAGGACATTATGATGAATTCAAGGAAGGTTTAACGCATAAATAAAGGAGTAAGGATATTTAAGAAATGTTAATTTTATTACAGGCACAGTGGTTTGTTCCTCCTGATGATCGGAGTTCTGGTCAAAGCTGAAGAATGCTGTACGTTTTTCACTCTCAAACGTTGAGGGAGGGGTGGGGACAGGGGTCTATTATGAAACCTGGAAACACTGCAAAGAGTAAATACATATGAACAAACCTTCGCATGGTGTCATTTTACTCCCCACCTTTTCCTTGCCCACCTAAGGTGAGGAAGGGACCGCACTTCTCTGCTGAGACGGGTATGGTCGCCTGGGAATTGGTTCATTCTGCTACGACCTGAGTTTTCCTTTCTCATGGTTCATCAGGTCCACCTACGTTTTAAAGTCCTCTAAACTTACATAAAATTAAGTTCATGCTGAAGACAAAGTGGAAAGGTACCAAACGCCTAAAAAAGGTGAATCTCATCTAATAGGAGATACGTTTAAATTCTGATTTAGACCATGTCAATCTTCAAAAAGGAAATTCTGAATTAAATCTCAAACCGTTGGGAAGGGTTCAGACCACAGGTTTGGTGGGTTGTAGTAGATGACCTTAATAATAAACATTTTATTTGGATAAATCTTTGGGTTTGTTTTTTTTAAATGATAGTTTAAAATTTCAGTGTTGCAATTGCCATTTGAGGCTTAAGGTATAAAACAAAGTTCTTTCCCTCCAGAACTCATGTAGATCCCACCCTTCCAGTACCTGACTGACATCATTAAGAATCTCTCTCCTCAAGGCGGCAATGCTTTCTTGCCCTGTACTTTGAACAATATTTTCCCTCTAAATTAGCCAAAACAGAATGTGTGAGGCTTATGTGTTTAAGACCTACAATTTCTTACACGATCTTACATATTTTATCTCCTACAAGAGTACTTAGAAAAGTAATAAAAACAACAAACTTTTTTTGTGCAATAATTATTATTAATGGGATTCTTGGAGGCAGGTTGATATTAATCAGTTTTCTTTTCTAGACTCCCAGAATTTTTACTGCATCTTTTCATACTTTTATTGGAAAGACATTTCAAAATTAAAGACAATTATTCATACCAAATAGCACCTTAAGTTGCAATGCTTTAAGAACTTAAAATCAATCTTTTTTTCAACTTAAGCCCCTTAAAAGAGTAAGTTGTATATTTCTCCCCTTACCTTGTTTTAGTTTAAACAAACTCTTATTTTAATTTGTGTCTTCTTTAGAAAAAAGGAACAGGACACATTTTGTTTTTTTATATATATATATAGAATAAACTTTGTTTTTATTATAGACATAGATCAAAAATAAAAGTTTTTATGTACATATGACATATAGTGCAAACGAAAGGCTTTTAAACACCACGGATGGACATGCTGTTGGAAACGAAAGGAGATGGATGATGGGGGTTAGGATGGTCGTCCTGGAACGGCAGGAGGGGGTCGCCTGGTGAAAACAAAACAAAACAAAATAACAAAAAGAAAAACACAGATGCAGCGGAAGCAAACGATGTTTGAATGATAAAACAAACCCAAATTAAGAGCATGCAAAATTATCCCACAGAAGTCCAATTCAATCAGACCAAAGAAGCATGCAGACACCGGGGGACACGGGAGAATACCACGCGGCTGGTAGCCGTTCCGGGACTGTTTCTGGCTATCAGTAGCGTGACAGGTACGAGCCACTTGAGTCCACTCCAAGATCTTATTTTGTACCGTGGAATGAGGAATCCATGCATCGCATTCAGAACTGGGCACAGTACCGGAGCCAAATACCTTTATGACTCAAGAATTTGATTCCCAGCCCCAACTTTGGGACACTGGCTTATTTCCAAAGATTTCCACAAATGTTGTGAAATCTCCATAGTGGTGAGAGGGAGTTGCCATAGAAATATGACAGGTGACATTTTTTCAAGGTGAGGGAAATGAGGAGGTGTCAAAAGATCACATGAGCTATGTAATCACAATGCAGAAAATGTCAGGACTGGAGAAAAGGAATTTGCTCCAGGTGAATATCCTGATGTGACAGCTTTTCGGGGCCCAGGGAAACTACAAGGGGAGGCCTGGTCCACGGTGACCCCAGGATTTTGTAGGATTTCCCTCTATCTCCGAGCTGGGTGCCACTGAAGTTCTGATCGGTTCTGACCTGGGTCCAGGGTACATGAGATTTGGTTTGCTGGGCTCTCTCCACGCCCTTAGCCTGGCCTGCATCTCGTCAGGCCCGCGGGCTGTGAAAGAAGGTCCCAGAGCTGTGCCGAACTTGGACAGCAGCCTCTCTGATGTTTGGGGGCTGGAGAAGGTCCAGTAAAGTCTCCAGAGCCGCACACAGCTCTGTGAGCAGAACAGCAGGTCAAGAGAAGCTTCCCCGCTGGTTTCCGGCAGAATCTACACCTCAGTGTCCTCTTTCTAACCAAATCGGGAACAGACTCAACATTACTGCAGCCCATGGCCGAGGGGTTAGCTCGGTCGGCGCCCTGCCCTCTGGGGGACTTCTTTGGGGCTACGTGTTCAAAAACATACTCACTTCTGTCTTACTCTTGTAACACTTCAGTGAGTGGAGCAATGAAGTCTACAAAAAAAACAAACACAAAAACAAGAACAAACTTCTTTTTCATCTTCTCTGAGATGTTAAGGAGCCAAAATGACAGGGCAGTGGTTAAAAAAAAATCCCACAATCTTACCCCCCCCCCCCAAGTCCAAGACCAATTTTTCTTTGGTCCAATTTAAGCTGGCTATACTTAAGAGGCCTCCCATCCATATAAATGATAAAGAACTTGTTATTGGTGCCTAACCTTTCAAGTGGGGAGCTGGGGGGCGGTCTGCAAGCCTTGAGCTGCTGAGATCCAGGTAATGGGTGTCCCTGGTGTTTTCATGAAGAAAGTGGAATTAAATTCCAGGCAGGCTCAATGAGATTTATTACCTGCCCAGCAAACAGAAACTATTTTTGAGCTCTGAAAGGGTTTTGGGATACTTTAATGACCTCAGCAGGGTGGAAGGTGAGCCATTAAACCCAGCAGCGAGTCCCAAGTGCTGAAGGGACATTCTGTTTGCATTTGCCAAAGTGCTTTCCTGTTGGAGCTAGTTTGATATTCTAACCCAGACACAGGACCAGAAACTCCATGTCTCGGAATACAGGGTGTCCCTCCAAAATGTATACACACTTTTAACCTATTATTAATTCCAATGGGTTAAATCTGAGAAGAAAGAAACATCGGCTGAGCTATCAGTTGTTGAAGTGTGTATACATTTTTTAGGGACACCACCAACAAGAATGTTTGCTTCCAGCCTCAGAATGATGTTTATCCCCTCAGACAACTCTGTCTTTTCCTCTTCACTTATCCTGGGCCTAACTCTCCTCCTGGTGTCAAAAAGGCATTGTTGACAGTGACACCATACACTGGCTCAGGGTCCGTTGTCGTGGATCTCGGCAGTCCAGGTTTTGCTATTTCCTTTCCAGAATTTTCTATATATTGCTTGTGCCATGCTGAAGTGCTTGAAGGCAAGTCCTGAGACTCTCTGGACTTTCCTATAAAGAGTTTTATATGTTGCCGGCTCTCATATGAAAGTCGGAGGACTGAACTCAAACACTGAGTGGCTAACCAATTTCAGAGCTCATCATGGTATACGAGCTAATCTACCTAACTGAGATTATAATTTTAGGCTATACCTTCTTAACCTTTCTGAAAAATAACTTCCCAGAATTGTTTGGCCAGGACAGGAAGGTGAGGAGACAGGAAAAGCTGTGTATGGAACACGGGCATAACTCACACAGGGAAGACTCAAGTATTAATGAGCGGTGACTCACCCCCAGCCACCGTGCTGCAGTCTGGCCTTAGGGGGCATTCCTGGGGCAAGATCCCCGGGAAGGTCTTCCTCGGAACTTTTTTCTTTTCTGTCACGATCTCACAAAATCTCCCCTGCTTGCTTTTTTTGCCCATTGTTCAGACACCTTAAATCCCAGGGCAGCGGAGGAGCCCGAAGTCTTGGGAAAGTACAACAAGAAAGGCTGTAGGAATAGGCATCCTTCTCGATTTTTCTCTGATGCCCTGTCATTTGAAATCAGCCTGGATCCCTCCCTTTACAAGGATAAAATGGGGGCGATGGAATTAATGTAAAGGAGCTCTTGTTTGGAGAGCGAGAGGGAAAAGGGTATTGAAAATCACCCGGCTCCCCTACAAGACTTGCTAAGACTCACTGAGTGCCCCTCTCTAAATGGCTTCCTGCTTGGGGTCCCCACACTCCTGTGACAAAGCACCAGGGCTCCAGGAGGACCGTCCCAAGCTGGGAGCGCTGGCTGCTCTCACAGTTGACAGTCTTTGCTGGGCTGGTCACCCAGTGCCTTCTTCCCTCTGGCCTGAAGCCACTGATGCTGTTACGTGTCTGCCACGGGGTGCACCTGGGATACCGTCCTGTGAGACGCTCCCTGAACAAAGCACCGACGGGGACTCTGACCCCCTCTTGGAGGTTCATGGTGCGGCCTCATGTAAAGCTCTGTGCGGTCTTCCAGAACGAAAACACTGACTCTAGTCACCCTTGCCCGGGTACCTTTAACCAGACACCCCTGGTGCATGCGGTGAAACTTACTAAAATCTCACGGGATGCACTCTGGGAAACTTCACAGACGTCTCTCGCACATGTTCTAACTATTAGGTGCCACAGAGTGAAAGATCGCCGACACGTGGCCTTCAGAGTGACCGTGGCAGGTGTGGGTTGTACCAGGACGGAAAGCGCGACAGCCACCTCACTGCTCTCCCGGTTGACAGTCTCCCCTGGCGTGCTCCTCAGGATGCGATTCAGATTCCCACAGAAAAACAAGAATCTGGAAAACTAACTGAGCAGCTATCTACACTGGTGCCAGCACTGCTTTAAAAATACCAATGAACATCTGTCACGTAATTACAATAAGACCCCTTGGTTTTGGTCATTTCCATCAGAAACTATTCTGAATACAGAACCGTGCGGTAAAACACGGCGCCCGCCCGGCAGCCCGCAGTGCGGGGACGCGAGAGAGACGGCTGGACAATGTGAGGCGGCACAACCGTCTTTCCAGCTCCTCAGTGAGCAGAGTCTGAACGCAGGAGGCTGACCCAGTGTTTCTCCCCCGAATTCCTTCTTGTCTCGGCGCCATCTGGGACTCTGCATGTTAGTAAGGGACCGAGTCTCAAGACTCTGGATAAAGAGTCTTTCTTTATTCTCTGGGAACAGTAAGGACAAGGATGTGTGTGACTACTGACCACTCTTCCATTCTCTTCGTGTTGGGGAAATGGAAAGGGGTTAACTTCTCCCCTTAATCCCTGGTGAGTAAACAGCGGAGGCCAACTACTGAGTCAGGAGCTCAATAGTTCCTTTAAGAAATGCCTTCCACGGACCTAACGTTTGGGCCAAGTGTTCTTCCTCCCTCTGCTTCCCAGGGTGTTTCATGAACACTTCCTTTGCAATAGCAAAATGTCACGGTGCCTCTTGGCGGGTGTCACGTCACACCCTCAGCTGTCTAAGGTTTGGGTCCTTCTCGAACTTGATCCAATAATGACTTCAAATCAGGAATAAAATGTCTCCCACTCTCCTGTCTTTGATTTTTTCCATTTGCTCCCTTTAAAAAAATCTCGTTCTTTCCTGAATTAATGACAGTAATGCCAAATGTCATCCTCCACGTCGTTCTGGGCCAATCTGATCAAAAGAGTTAGAATCATTTACAAGTTTCAGATCTTTACTGATACACAAAGAAATGACTCAGATACAAACAAAAATGAGGAAGGGGGAGTCCTTCAAAGGTTATCATTTATTTCAGGTTCAGAAATACAGCTTCACATTTTCACAACAGGTCCACGTGACCTTCAAGACTGATACAGGCTTTAGGAACTGGCTTCCAAAATTCCACTTACAGAGTCCATCCATATATCATCATTAAGAAACCTCCAAAGTGCCAAGAAGACAGTGGAAAGTATTCTGGCTCAAATTAATCAAAGACGACTCAACAGTGAAGACAAGATTTTGCTTCTGTACACTGCTTCTTCATAAAAAGGCAAAAGAGGAATTTGATTTTTAAAAAAGGGAGTGAAAGTAAACATAGACAAGCAAGCAAAACACAGGTTGTACACATGAAATCAAACACCAGTCAAGTCACGGTGGAGTTTCTGGCTGGCAGGAATAATTTTTATCAAGTTGGCAGCAGACAATGCAAGAGGCTAGACAGAGTCATTTTTATCATAATTTTGAAAACATTACGTAGTGAGCAAAGTTGGAGGAATTCAAGGGTAAAAATGAAAGAAATGGATGCCTTGAGCTGAGCCACACATGAAACCTAGACCAGAGAGGTGAGAAGTCTCACCAACATACCAGGATGAACAGGTCTTAAGACAAACAAGAGGCTGTCCTTGAGCTTCCCCTCTCTTGTCCTCACATATTCACACACTCACACATTCTTACACATATATACCAAGAGCAGGGCTTATACTGCATATGCCTCAAAATAGTCTTAAAGCTCAGGATACAGAGCACCACATAATTTTAAACACACACCCACTAGACGAGATTATTTAAGATGATCTAGGAGGCACACTTGAGCTTTTAGGAAAGGACTGAGTGATCGAGTGAACTAACAGTTGTTTCTCTGAAATCGTCCAGCTTCCTTCACATTCAACTCTGATCTCACAGCTAGCAGTCCTCTGGGCGAAATGATACAAAACTCATGGCTTGAGTCTCGCCTCTCCTCTCCTCTCACTGAGGTCCATAAATAGAGGCCTACTATGTAGGCTTTATTCTCAATGGTAAAGAGATTCCTGTCAATTTCAAACAATTCACTCAGAGTCCCATTGCTTTTATTACATTGCTGTATCCCTTGACTTTATTTTTTAACCTTTACTGGAGAGAAAAGATGACTATGCAGACCAACTTAGCCTTTTAAAATTCAGCTCAGCAATCCACGGATAATTAGAGATCTTAAAGGTAGGTTTCCAGATTTTACACTTCTGATCGAACTGCTTTGGCAAAGGTTATTTCTTCTTAGACAGCAGTACTGTGGATTTAGATACAAATGCCCGTGGATGTTATTCTACTATGTTGTCATGGTAACTCTCAGCTTTGTGCCTCTCAGAACGAGTACAATCTGGAGAAAATTCTGTACACCTCATGTACTCTATGAGAAATGGACCACTGTTTTCACGTATTATGTAGCAGGTTCTCCAAAGCTCCCTCTTGTATTAGCACAGTTTAAAAAACAGATCCATACCCACACATACAAAGCACACGTATACATAAATATTTACACCCATACACATACACACACATACAGTGCACACACAATCACACTCATGCTTGTGGCATTTTAACAAGTGCTTTTAAACCTACCTACCCAAAGGGGCACAAAATACAGGTACTTACAGAAACAAATTTACTACGTATACACTGTTATACATAAAGACACATGCATAGAAAAGGTGTTGGTACACAGAAAACATCAACATTGGTCACATACTGGTATTAGGTCCCATTTCATATTTGAGAATTATGGCTAACGCTATACTAAAAAGTCATAAAATTAATCTATAGGACTAGTATTTATTCCTAAATCAGAAGCTGGTTTCATTATAACATTTTAGAGTAGATGAGTTTGTATCTGAACACAGAGGCAATTTGCTAATAAACAGACCCCACTGCTCTTCTATGTTACAAAACACAGCTAAAAGCAATATTCAGAAGAGTAACTTTGGTAGATGTTTTCTGGAAATGCAATATAGCTGTCCTAAATTAGTACTATTTCAATAACCTGCCCACGGTTGAGTAAATGGTTATTCCAAATTAGTCAATAAGCATGCAAGATTTAGCATGTGACAGTAAAATAGACTGACCCGTCAAAGAGACAGTTTATTTTTCCAAATCCCGAAACGCTGTGTGTTTTGTTACACGAGACATGACGGAGCTCCATCTCTTACACAGGCCACATGAGAGTTAGGAGGACGTTACAAAGGACCCCAAGTGGAATGGGAAACACTCAGGAAGCTCAGAGCCACATCCCCACCTTAAGGCCTGGTGTGAACGCTGTGCCTCTAACTACGCGCATCCCAGCGTCTCCCACTTCACTCACGTCGACACCTCCCGTCAGCAGGATGCAGGCCCTCTGGGAAATGGGATTAACGCCCATCACCGGACATCGTACTGCAGAACGAGACTATTCTCCAGCATGGCAGCTGAGATTCCAGGGGTGGGGGGCTGGGTCCCATCAGAAATTTACTTAGAACTAGAACTAGAAGAACTAGAAGAAAAACGGACCCACAAGGAGAGGCAGTTGGGACAGTGAAACTGGGGGATTATACTCTGAGAGCAAGAGCCAAGAGGACAAATGCCGTTGTTTACGGCTGCGTAAGATCGGGGGAAAGGACCTTGGAAAAAGAACCTCCAGTTTTCCCTGACACGGTTTGTGCTGATCTAAGAACACCCCTGGTTATTCACGATGTTTTCCTCTCACAGAAGGACATTTCTGAAGTGCAGCAGAACGTAAAACCACAAACAGCACAGAGCAAAACCCTGGAGTATATGTTCCGCGAGCTGCCCATTTTAGAGAATTCAAAGGAAGAAGCAAAGCGAATCCTTAGGAGAGAGGATTTTATGAAAAGATCTCACTGTAGATTATTTATTTCATTATGGATGTTTACTTAACATATTTCCATTTATTTTTAGAAAAACAGTATGTTTCTTGCACATCTGTTCCCTTCACAAAGAGTTAATGTTTTTTCCAATGGGGGGGAAAAAAGATATGAGAAGATTTAGGGTGGTGATCTTTATATAATCACTTGTAACTTAAAAGTCGAAATGCCCTTTTTATGAATCTTGAACTCTCTGGTTTTTGCCCGAGTGGGCTAGCTGTAACCCTTTAGAATAAGTTCAAAACGATGCCATCCAGCTTGGCGAGTTCTCTTTTTAATAATGGCTGAAAGTTTTTACTTCATGCTTTATGGGTGTCTGCTTTGGGTATAAACTACACAGGAAATTAAAGTTAAGCTAACATACAAATCATGTTTGCTGCTTTCAAAGAGAGACATTTCGGTTGGTGAAAACTGATTTACTTCTGCTGAATATGAAATAGTGGCGCGGGACGCCGCCATCCAGAGAATACTTGGTCTGCTGTCTGGGAGCAGTTAGCAAACAAAATTCCAGTTGGCTTCTGGCTGTTTCCTACGTGCTAATCATCTGGTCCTAGGTTGTCCAAAACTCAGCCCCAAGACTGAACTATTAACCCCCAGGCGATGGGCTCCTGTAAACTTCAGAAACGTTAGCATTTGCCCACTTGCTTTAGATCTCAATGTCTTAATGCCGTTTTCTGGAATGACCTGGATAAAGGCTCAGAAGCTGTTCAACTGTAAAAGTTGCCTAAGTGGCTTTTCTTTTCACTCCAGGCCCCATTCATTAAATATGGTCATCCCATAGTGAGGCTCACGATTTGTGAAGAAAGCCTAGAATGGACAGAAAGTTACTTTAAGCCTGTTTTAAAGGTTAGGGTAAATTTTTACGTAGGAGAATTAAGTACTAGCAGAGAAAGAGAGAAATATTTTTGCTCCAACCAACCAAATAAATAAATCAACTGGAGTTAGTGTCAAAGCGTAGTCAGCCAAGCCTAAAATTAAATGGATCTGAAAAAATAAATATTTTCCATGTCAGCCTTCACTGTAACCTAGGAAGAGGTTAATGATAAACGAGTAAAGAAATTACATTTTCCAGATACTTCTAGAGATGTGATGTTTTGCTTCTTCCTGAATTCTGAAATTAACTAGTCAAATCTATTGACTGGCTACAGGAAAACAAGCTCTGACTTGCTCTCGAATGTGCCGTTAGCATGAAACCAAACTCACTGGCAGGAGGAGCAGCCCTCTGGAGCAACCAAGGCAGTAACTCATCCTTTACAAACTGCCTCGTTCTTCCAGAAAAGCTTTGTTCTTAAGAAATCCTAATTTAAAAAAATCACTTCCTAGCAGTCTTATGAAATAAAGAGGAAGGAATGGATCTAAACAGGTAATTATGGAATAGACAGAAACATTAACAATAGACAATACTATTTCTGTCAACCAAAACAGAATGTGGGAAAATAAATGTATATGGCTTAGGTATGAGCCCACCATCTGCTATCTCTTAAGAATTACATTTAATGGGCTGTCAGGAAGGTAACCTGGGAAACTGGTGCGAAGCAATTTCAAATATATGCCAGGGTAGGCAAACAGTCCCCGAGGTAAAGGGCTGCCATACAAACCTACCTTGGTCTATACAACATACGAAGCCTCGAAGGGTCAGCAGTTTTCAAGAGTCAAACCCCAAAGGTTTGACGTACCATGAGCAATGCAGATGAGTGACGAATGCGTTAGTAAAACTGGTTACTTGCCTACTGGTGTCCACACATGCGACTACTCATGATTTACTGCAACAGTTATCAAATGTGTTGCTTTCGCATAATTCATTAGTAATGAACTGCCATGCCACACACTTCGTTTAGTCTAACAGGGAGGATTCTAGTGGACGGATTATAGTGGGACGAGTTGGTGATGGGGGTGGTCTCCGGCTAGAAAGAGAGAAAGAGAAAGGTAAAGAAACAGGTAGAATAGCCAGCAGAAGGCTGCCCCAAAGGCACCGAGAAAGAGCCATCGCCCCCATGCTCATGCACAGACAGGCCAGCAGGAGTGGTTGCCACCTGTGATAATCTTAACACTGTTAGCTTTCGTTCACCCAGCATTTTTTAAACAAAAAATGAGTTGTTTTTTTTTAAATATGCAAATCTTTCTGAAAACAGAAGTCATCCCTCCCAATACTAATGCAAATATTAAATCATTGAAAAGCCCATCTGGAATACACTGCGCATTCTCAGCCAATAGCGAGCGTATGACCGCGGAGCTGACTGGACTACGCGGCTAACAAGGTCTACTCCAGAACGGACAACAGGCCTCAGAGAATGGTGGGTTTTCAAGTTTTATTTCCCTTTATGTAGTAATATCTTCCTCCTTTTCTCCCTGTCGGGATATTAGTGATCACTTCCCACTGACTTTAGCAATAGCTTTCTGTAACAGCTTGTTCTATATCTACATCTAATTTGCAGGGTACTGGAAAATCGGAGAATCAAGGTTTTTGGAGTTCTCTACAATAAGTGTAAATAGGCTCAGGGTGGGTGCCCAAGTAGCCAAGAACCTGAGTACCTAAGTACCTGAGTAAATTGCATGACCTCTCGTTTTCATTTTGGGTCCTAGAAGTTATACCAGTAGCTGTAATTTTGCTCACTTTCTGGTTGGTAATGGTGTTTCTGATAACTGAGGAAGCTGAATAAACAAACTCAGGACAACGTAACATTGTACCGGACAATCCCAGGTACCAAGTAATACTCCTAACTTCCCGACCCTCCACCTGTATTTCCTAAATGTATTAATAAGTCTTTGTTTGTGTATTTGACTTCATATGTAGTATCTTGGGAGTGCTTTTTATAACCAACCAAATTCAACAAATTCTACAAATTAACACCTTTCTTCTTGATAAAACTCTCCCATTGATCTCATTGATCCCTGCGCCATCCCCCCCCCCCCCCCCCCGAAAGACCTCTTCTTGAATGTCATGGAATTTCCTTCTGTTATTGGAAACACTAAATTGACCAAATCAAATGTCCTTTCACAGGTATGAAGAAAGGAAGTTAGAAAAGTTAAAGGAAACAATCATGAAGTGTTAAAAAAAAATCACAAAGCTATAAAATAAAATCGGATACTCAAGGAAAAATCAAAGCAAAAGAGATACTGTTGATTAATGGTAAAAATATCAACCATTTCGGCACAAACTCATATTAGTAGAGTTCCTTTTGTTTCCTGCACCTGAAAAATGTGTAAGTGGCTTTAGAAGAAAAGTTTCCTTGGGAAAGTGCATTCCAACTCAGTCTGATACTAGTCTTATTATTAAGCAAGTACTCAGTTTTTGAAAGTGTAACTGGAAATACTTTATAGGCCCAGTAACAAAACTAAACCAATCAATGCTAGCTGTTTAATCCCAGTAAACGATTACCTGCAGCCAGGCTACTGGCTACCAAGATCACCTGAAATGTTCTGGCCATTCCCTACTGGGAAAAACCCTCCCATAATCCCTTTTTTACTTATGACCATGCAAAAGACGCCTGTTCTTTCAAAGTGTAGTGCTCATTTTCAGTTAAAATGGCCATATTTGTTTAACTTCCGTCCTGCATCTTGAACCTGCATCAATTTTCCCTTTGATGGGAAGGTTCTAGTGGCCAGAGGTCATGTCCACTTAACTTGTTTCATTCAGTGTTTGGCACGGTGTTACATCTCAGTGTCCTTTTGTTCACTGACTGGAACTGATATTCATCCTTCAAGACCCACCTGGATGAAGTCTTCTCTGATCTCCCTTCCCCTACCTTGACACATTGCTTCTAGAGCATATCAACATGACTCAGTATCACATGGAATCCTAATTAGGTTTATGCTTCTTTCTCCCCCATTAGAAATGGGCTGTTGTCTTACTTATTTTCATAGTCCTGCAGTATTTATCTTAGTGCTTGTCATTCAGCCACTGAATGCTGGACAACTGGATAAGTGAAAGTTACTCCTCGGATAAGAGCCATCTTATAAGTGCCTGCGTTATCCATCGATCTCTCCATGACACAAAGGTATCTGTTGGTAAGTGAGTGCTATGGTAAAACAAAGAAACACAAAACTACACTGACATGTAGGATTTAGACCCTTGGAAACTCCACCTATAAAGTATCTGACTGCTCAATTCTTTCATAGATGTTTGAAATAAATACTAAATAATAGGCCCCTGTTCTCATGGAGTTTAATAAATAATCGTGCTACTTATAGGAATGCATTCTTAGCAATTAAGCAGTTATTGGAGGGTAGGGGCAAGGGAGTAGGCCAGAATTTGAACTTAGAGAAGGGAAACTCTACTAGAAGATTCAATAATGGGTTAGGCTCAGTTAGGGAATTTTATCTGAAAACAGTGGACCTTAAACTGTAAGTTCAGTGACGAGCAGGACACTGTGTGGCATAGTGGACTGAAACTGCTTCATGCACATGTGATAGCTTGAACCAAGGATTGTAGCCAAACAGGGAAAGGAATGCAAACTGGGGTTCTTTTCTGATCCTTTTGTTCTTGGCTCAAATGTCTTTCCTCAGCCCTTCGTGACCACCACCCCACCAATCACTTCATGATGTCTGGGTATTTCACAGCATTTAACCCTGTTTCTAATTATGTATTCATTTTCTAGATTATTGCCTGTGTCCTCCCAAGTAGATTCCTTGAGAGCAGAAGCCACATAGTCTCTATGTACTACACGTCTTCCGCATTTAGTATAATGTGATTAGAAGGCAGTGAATAAATATTTATTAAATAATGGACAAACAAACATATGAAAAGTGCCTAAGCAAAGATGTTTAGCCGGAGTAGAGTATAGGCCAGGTCAAGATGAGCAGGTTCAATGAGGCAAGGAACGTAACACTTTGAGGCTCATATTTGAAGTGTCGAGTTTATACAGAAAGAATCCTGAATCAGAAGTCGAAAGATGTGGATTCCAGTTCCAATGGCCAATTTGTACAATTATTAAGCCACTCAACTTGTCTAAGCCTCAGTTTCCTCATAGATGACACAGGAGACTCAGACTGGAGAACCTATAATACGCCTTCCAGTTATGCACGGCCTGCACTATTTACTGAGCACCTACTATGTGTACTGTATTATGCTGCATGATTTTTAAGAACTCAGAATCTGCCCCTGGTGGCAGATAAGTGAGGCAAAACAAATCTGCAAGGAGTTTTTACTATAGCACCCCATTTTAAGTGGGGGGAAAATAGGGCAAATTTTTGTAATTCAGACTCTGAGAATGTGTTCTGGGAGCTTGAAAATACAATAATGTGATCAGAGTGATGGCAAATAGGATTTTAACTGCGGCGTATAAAACTTGAAAGTCATAAGAAAAGGCAGGGCTTTAAAGAGGTTAAAGAAACCAGAAATTAAGCAAAGGGCAGAAGTCAACACTGGGGACAGAGACTAGAAAGATCTCAATGCTCCGATGGCCCAGTAGCTCCTCATGAACCGCCTCCCCAGCCCCTGCACCATGCGGACGGGACAAGAGAAAGACAATGGTAACGGGAGGCTGCAGGGGGAGGCCCAGCCAGGCGACCGGAGAGTGCAGCTTTCCACCACGTGCCTGAGCTTTTGTTTGTCTCGTCCATCACCATATCCCAGGACTTAGCACGGTGCTCATAGTATTTTTTTTTTTTTCCAAATAAATAAATCAGAGAACCTATCCATTATGAGCTTTTCAAGGGAGCCCCTGGGGCCTTCCGTTGTATAGACACAGCATCCTTTCACGATTGAAAGAATGAAAGATAAAATTTCCATCATGTCCTCTCAAAATAATTATGACCTCTTTAAAATATGCCCAGTCTCAGGTGAAACTCACTCATATGTGCACTTAATAACTTAAAAATCCTACAGAGCCCCTAACCCTTCTGGAAGAAAGGAGCATAATTTCACTTCTCAAACAATAACCCCCCAGTAATCTGTGTATAAAACCCCACTAGAAAGCAGTTCAGGAGGAGCGTGAAGTTGTTCAGCATGAGTTTCTTAAGTAATGCTCAGATGTTTGCCAACTTCAACACCAGAGAAACGCTCAAGGTTTACTGTTAAGGTTCATTTCATTGGTCCGGTTCCTAACCATTCAAAGAGTTTCCAAAGACATCCACCTCATAAGACAGTTTGTTTTGGGCAAAGTGAAGTTATTTGTTTTGTACCGAGTTTTCCTCGGCTGCCCTGGTTTAGCGACGGGCTTCATTAAGTGACCCCTCCTACTGAGAACAGGAGCAGCTTGACTCACTTAGTGTTGATTGAAACACTGTGTTGTGTGTGGGCGGTTTATGGTTACGACAGAAGGGCCATGTTTCTGCTTCCAAATCAAAGGGGAGAATGTAACTCTTGAGGTCGCAGGCCGAGCTGCAGGGATGGGCCGTTGACAGTATTTCGGACAATGGCAAATTTTGTAAGAAAGTCAAGACACTCACGCAGGGTGGGCGGCATGGAGGGGGAGAAACTGGCTTCGCTGACAAGAGAGAATGCGAGGGGCCTTCCTGCATCTTTCGAGTCTCTCCTGAGAATGGAAGAACCAGATTTTCATCTGCTCTTCGCTGGCCAGCTGGTCTAGCAGGTGCTGACCACTCAGGATGTGAGCCAGTCTCGACATGGGCCGGGGGAGGGGTCAGCAGGGCACGTGGTTGGTGCGTGGGCATGAGGGGTGAGTGGAAGCGACCTTCGCGGCCATGGCTGGTCTCTCTGCCCTGCGCTTGTCCCTCCTGGGGCAGGACAGGGGAAAGGCGCGAGCCAGGCCGGGCCTACGGAGCTCAGGGCCCGTCCTCTCCTGTGCTCACACCGACACCTCCTGCCTGCCAGCCCGGGATTCTTTCTACCCAGCAGTCACACTGGCATCTTCCAAGGCAGTGGTTCTCCAAGTGGACGGCGTGTCCAAGTTCCCTGGAGGGCTTGTTAAAACACAGGTTTCTGGGTCCCCCGCAGAGTTCTAATGGGGTGAGACATTTCTAGCATGTTCCCAGATGCTGCTGGTGCTGGGACTAGGCTTTGAAAACCACTGTTCTAAGGCATAAGACATCTTGCTGACCTTCCTTTATTTTAGCAGTTTAATTCACTTGCCAGATAATGCTGGAGTAGTAAGAGAAAGTGCTGGAAAAAAAATCTTAAGAAGGATGAATAAATGGTGGCAAAGATTGATATCTTTGGGAATGAGACTGAAGCTGGGGCCAAGCGGGTTTTAGGTGTTTGTTGTAAAGGCCAAGATATGCTATGGTGACAGTTTTCCTGTTAGCCATCACCAGAACCACCAAACAAGCCCCTTGCAACAGCGTCCCATGTTCCCATCTCTGGAGAGGGTATGGTTGAAGTCCAACCTGATTAGAGAGATGGGTGCAGACTTAAAAAAAAATACCCCCCCCAAAAAAAGATATACAAAGATTGACACTTCTACAGTAATGATATCTGCCTAAGTGGGTAGTTATTTGCATAAAAAAGAATATGCAATAGGCTTCTTTTATACCATAAGCTCTACTTATTAAATATAATTAAAGCTTTAAAATATCACTGTCTGAAAATTTCAGTTTACATAAAGTTACATTTAGGATCATGGGAGGGTTACTCCTCTCCGGTTCCTAGGAGCCATGAGAACCTGATAGCAACTTGCCCAACTTTTTTTAAAATCTTGTTGATGAAATAGGTCCAAAAAAAATAAAAAACAACAACACAAACAAACACAAAGTGTTTGTCTACTAAACCACAAGAAGTAAGACACCACCTTTCTTTTGGCTATATCTGGCGAATTTCTTAGAAAACAAACCAAAGGAGAACAAAACAAAAAACGCCTCCTGAGTTTTCTAACATAGTGAAGAGCGCCTCTCCCAGGGGGCTCTGCAGAACTCGTCTCCAGAGCAGCGCCAGGCGGGGACGGCCCTGGTGGCACCGGTGAGCTGGGTTAGGGGGTGCCCTCAGTATCTGCCTCCCGGGGACTGAAATCCTCGCTTCTCCACAGCCCTCTGGAACGACTTAATCCTTGCATCGCTTTTCAGAGTGTAAGGCATGGATGCGTAGCTTATCGTCTGAACGACACTGTCAGCTTCCTGTGAAACGAGATGACACCCTGTCCTGCTCACGGCCTTCCACGGCACCTGCAGAGGGCAGTGTCCCCACCCGCAGCTCAGAGACCGTGAGTGGGTGAATACACCCAAGGGTAAATCAGGAGGAGTGCACCTCCAGGTGAAATGGGAAGGCAGCTAGCTAGGACCCAGGACTTCCTCTCGTGAAGGTCCACTCTAAGAGAACAGAATATGGGACGTAGTATTTAAAATGTCAACGTGGTGTTCGCACTTTGCTCTTATTTTGAGCATTTGTTCACAAGACAGGTTTTACATATGTAGGAGGTATAAGAGTTAAGTTCACAAAAATGCTCTAACAGTCATGATTCTGTCCACGTGGAAGATAATATTTTGTAACTTATTATGAAAAATACTATAGGATGCTATCCAGCATATTTTTGGCCTTTTCTGTGTTAGCAACAGAGTAAGCCAGTGCTGTCCACGAATAGTTTACAGTAGATGTTGGAAAGAACATGGGACTTGGAGTCCATTCCGAGGGTTTAAGGAATTCTCTAATGTGATTCTTGCTACATATCAGAGCCAGCATTTCTTTCCCCTGTGAAAATCAACCCATGATTTTAGAGTGTATGTCACTGGGAAAGTATGAATCGATTGATGGAATTTGAAATAAGAACATAAGGAGGAAAATAGCCCATAAATTTTATTTGATGATACAAACCTATAATATCCTGTATGGAGTAGTCTCTGAGATAAATGGTAACATAATCTACGTTGCAGTCTTTCTTGGCATTGTGTTAAATATCTGACTTGGACTTCACCCGTAGGGGTGGTACTGACACACTCACTTCTGTGGGCGCAGCAAAAATGCAGCTGAAAGGACAGCTTGCCCACAAAGCTCTGCTCAGTGTATGATCCATAAGAAGAATTTTACAACGGCATTCACCCAGGCGAGGTTGTCAACAGAACAGAACAAGAGAGAAAGCGTTTGTGCTTAAGTTGTTTCTTAAAATGCATGAAATATTGGGCTAATTCCAAAATAAATTCTGATGAACTAGTGCACATTAACTCATTTTGTAGTTTTGTTCCCCCAGCAAGCCCTGTTTGTGTGTGAGGTACAAAGACGGAGAGGTACAGAAATAAAGATAGTCGCTGCCCAGGAGTTTTTAGACGAGATGGGGGGAGAGACAAGGAAACAGGGGGACCGGTGTGATGACAGGACTGTGCCTCGGGAGTTGGAGGGACACCTGGAGTCTCAGCCTGGAGTTGGAAAGGGGCTGGGGACTTGGAAGGACTTCCAGAGCACGGGGAAGGTGGAGGGGACTGGCCTTCCAGAACAGGAAACGGTACGTGCGAAGGAGAGAAAACAGAAGTACTGTCGGCCTGAGAAAGCGAGTGTCTCGTCCTTCTTCACTGCAAGTGTCTAAATTACTTGTTTTGCTCCAAGTGCTGATGCACAGAGCAGATCACGTAAAGGGTTTTCGGTTGTATCGAAATAGGATTCCAAAAAAGCATTCCTTCTGACATTACCTTTTTATGTTTTAACCTCTGCACTGTCTCACTGACAACAGAGAAGCTGGGTAGAGAAAAAGATGGAAAGATTGCAAAAAAAAAAAAAAAAAGCAGAAGGTCGGAGGATTGCAGTGAGAAAGCCACATGGAGAGAAAGCGCATGGATTTTTAAGGAGATTCACACACGGCTATGAAATGGAGTTAGGCGGGTCCCTTCTGACGGCTGTTTTCCTTCTGTTTGTCTCTCACCCTCCCTCCCTCCCTCTTTCTCTCTCTTGAGAAGTCCCCAAAGAGCTCTCCAAGAACTTACGTACTGTGGAAACCTAGTCCCCACTGGTGGTAGCTGGGGTAAAGCTATTTCTAACCCCCTCATCTCCTGTGTTCCTGCCCTGCCCTCCCCTCACTCCCACCCGGGCACCAGGGACGGGCTGGCAACTCTGCCCTCCGGAAGGAGGCGCTGGGAAGGAGCTTTGGGAAAGGCAAGCTCCCGCTTCTGAGACTCGCATCCTTTGCCATCTCGGCTCAGGGAGAGAAGGAAAAGGAGTGAGGGCGGGAGACCACGGACGTCACTGAATCTCTGTATCCAAGTGTAGCCTTCCCTTCTGCTGTGGAGCCCTGGAAAGACTCTGGCCCCTTTCCAAGAGGGAGCGAGACCCTTTCAGGCACGAGAATCTGACTTGGGCCTCACCTCGGTGAGTGTAAATAGGGAATTAGAAATATGGATGGAAAAGAGAACCCTCCAATTCCTTATATTTTTTTAAAACAAACACCAGAGCATGAGGGATTTGAGGATTTATGTTGCACCGACGTTTCATGTCTGCCCGACCCGTGATACCCGGCGGGTTAAAAGGCCAGTTTTAAATGCACCGCGTGATATTTTTCTAGTCCCTCTCGTCAGCCCCAGCGGCAGAGATGGAGACAAAGAGCAGACCTTGACTCATTACAATCCCTGCCGTTCAACAAAAATTCCAGCAGGAGGAGCTTTAGCACGCCCTACAGCTCAGATTTTCAAAACCAGAAAGTTGAAAGCCAACGGAGAAACAGAGAGGCAGTGTGCCGTGCCGCACAAGCAAGCTGCCCTCTCAGTGAACAAACATGTGACTAAGTCCAATTAAATGCTCAGATCGGAGCCAAGGATGAGACTAGTGGGGACAGGACAGCCCACATCTGCTCTGTCCACCTCCTGGTGCTGTTAGGCTGGGGCTGGAGCTGGGCCCTTCCTCGCTCTTGCAAAAGAGGGGGCAGTAGGCCGATTTCTGGGCGCGTGTAGAAGTCATTCTTGCCCTCTTCAAGTGTCATATTGTTTCCAAATGGGTCCCTGACTGGCTCAAAATCTGCATTTCCTTTGGTGGTTGAAGGTGCTACAAAAACTCCTAAATGTTCCGTCTCCTTTACTCAGTGGCTCGTTGGGTGCTTTTTTTAAAATGAGGGAAATGCTGTGTTTGTAAAAACTGGTGCTAAAAGGGCAAGGAATCATATGTCCCTTGGGCCATGTGAAGAGTCTGCAGAAAGAATTAGAGCTTTCTAACACACACACACACACATACACACACACACACACGCACGCACGCGCACACACACACACACACACACACACACACACACACAATGGGAACACAAAGAACCTACTCAGGGAAACAGAGAGGAGTATATGCATTTTGCAGTTATCAGATTTTTAGGGTGAGGTTTTTTTTCCATTTTGGATGGTGTTGCGGGAGGTGACTTACTGGGCTTCCAGGATGATCAGAATTACTTAACCTGAAGGAAATTCTCAACCGCCCCTTTTCATCTCTCGCCAAGAAGTCAAGCTTTTTGTTTTACACCTTAGTGGTATGCCCACACTTAAAAATTTTTATACAAGCTCCTACAGAAACTTTAACTAGGCCAATTCAGACCAAAAGTCACTAAATAAAGCTAGTCTAGACGGAAAAACCTATGAAAACCATATGTCTTTGAGGCATCTGTCTTACAAAAACTGCCATCGTCCTGGAGAAATGGTTCACAAAGCATGCTTTTAGGAACGCAGCGCCCTAAAGAGCACGGGAGCTGCGCTTGAGGAGACGGCTGGACTTGGACGGAGGGAGGAAAGCCAAGGTGTTTACAAACGAAGGGCTCTCGTCCGTCTGTAAACATTGCCGAAAGGAAAGGCAAAGGCAGATGGGATTTCTATTTCCATTATTCCACAAGGGGTCAAAATCGTTTCCACTTTTGTTCCTCCACACTCCTACAGGATGTCCGACCAGGGGATCTCAAAGCCACTCCGTCCCCACTCCCAGAAAACTCTTTTGAATGATGCTGTACGTGGATGAGGCCAGAGAACCAGAACATTTTCTTCTTCTGATGACCTCATCCCGCGGGCCTGCCAAACAGCTAGAAGGCAGGTGTCCGTCCTAAGTAACCGAAGGCAGGCTGTGCTAAATGATGGGGTGCAGGGCCCGCCAACTGGGAGTCAGGGAAGTGGGAGGGACTGGGGGTCCCTAGTGGGAGTACAGAGAGGACGCAGAAGGGAGGGATGGTCTAAAACCTTGCTTTTCGGATTGAACGCTGCTTTCTGAATGGGAGACGACGGCCAGCGCTACCTTCATTATTCTAGCCATGTATTTTTACATCTCAGGATGCACTTGAACAAGTGGTATGAAATCCATAGGGGGAAAAAAAAACACCCAGAAATCGAATTTAATGATAAAAATAACATTGTAACTAAAAACTGAACAGTCTGGGGAGATGTTGGAAGTTTTTATACATTGCAAAGACTCCTTGGTGACCCTTAGGAATATTGTTCTGAGGCATCTTGCTCTATGGGGAAGGGGACTTGGGAACGATAGTAACGATGGTTATTGGCATGAGTGTCCATGTCCTGCTCGGCCACCTGGGCGACTCTGAGTGAACAATATATATCGAGTAGCCACAGAAGGAGAGAAGGTTCTGCGTGCGAGGAGGTGAGGACACTTAAAAAGAAGGAAACCTATAAGATGTAATCCATCACGCACCAAAGTTTTAAGCAAAAGTGAGAAACACTATTTCAACATGTTTATTCAAAGATGCTGGTGCTGTAAAATGAGTTTTCAGTATTTTTATTAGTTTTCAAGTACTGTTCCGATGGAAATGGGGGTAATTTAGGATGTTTGAAGTATTAAAACAAATCAAGCAATCATATTAATATCCCTCATTACAGTTTCCGAAACTGAACTATAGGGCATTTAAGTTAGTTGAAGGGTGCTGCCCCCTTCAATGAGCCACAGGGATTTTTTCTGGTCCATGAATTTCTGTCCTGAGTGCTCGAATACTAGTTAGAGCTAAAACTCTAAGCTTGCTTTTTTTCTTCCCCCAAATGGTATGTAGTTTTATTTTGACTTTTAGACCCAGATATGTGGAGGCAAACTAGGGCAGTGATTTCTCTAGTGAACACACTGACTAATGTTTCGTTAATTTTCCACCTCAAGGGGCGATAATTAAGGTAGAATTAGCCTCACATGAAGCTTTATTATTTTAGTTATTAAAATATTTTCCAACACTACTAAGAAGCAAAAATAAATTCTAGTTGTTTTAGAAACCAGTAGACCTTTTCTTGAGTTTTTATAGCTTCTTGTCATGGTCAGAAGATAGAGCGAGTGGGCAGACTCCTGGCTGAGGCCCTTGAATGTGGCACTAAGGGGAGATCTATTCGAGGGAAAACTTTCATTCACTCTTAAAGCTGACTTTGAGAATGATCCTAATATAAGCTTAAAAAAACACACATGGTCCAGAATATATCTTGCATAAATATCCATTGCCAAGTGGAATAATTTCATTTTAGTCTCTCCGCGCTGCAAAATACCTGTCAAAGTCTTTCTCATCTCCTACTCTCATAAGAAGTCTCATTCTAGGAGAACACCATATATACAGACCAAAATAAATTTAGACAAAGCTGCCTCATGGAAACCCAAAACTAAATACAGGCAGTCTTTACGTGGTGGAGGCAACTGCGATATTTGATTGTAAAATAAGGTCATTTTCTATATCATATTCAGAGCCACCTGACGTCTTCTCACACCATCTCACTCCCTCTTGGTTTTCAAAACTGCCACAGAAACTCGGGGATTCCCTGGTGGTGGTTTATCTGGCTGGTGGTCATCCACGCCCTTCCACAAAAAACAGGGAAGGAATGAAGCTTATGTCTAAATTTTATATTAACCTGCACACTTGCTGGGCTCCCAGAAGTGCAGGAAGAACAGTATGAAATCCTACCCTGTCTCTCTGTGTGCAAAGGGAAGAGCAGACTTCACGAAGATGCGGCGTTCTCCATGCGCCTGAGCACCTGAGGTCGGGAGGCCCGGCCTTGCCCCGGGGGAGGAGGGACCGAGGGGCCGAGGGTTCATTCTGCTACTCGCCCTACTGACTAAGCGCTTTGTCTCATCCCTGGACGGAACGTGTATTCTCTGTACCATTCCCGTGAGCTGATCATTCTGACTGGAAAACTGGGTGGACGCTTCCTAGTGTTTATGGGAACAGCTGAAAAATACTTCCAGAAATTAGAGCACTTGTTATTTGCGGTTTTGTCTATCATGTGGCTCTGATGGCTGGAGAAGCAGCGGAGGGAGAGATGGTACCACGCCACCGGGAGGACAGCCCAAATACCTTGCGGCTTCAGACGCTGTCCCGTGTAGCATTTCTTCTATTTTTGGTCAGAGTTGCCATATGACCTAAACTTCCTCTAAATATCAGTAATGTGGCATCAATAAACACACAAGCAGATTCTCACAGACTCGAGGCCCTTCCAACACCATCCCCTTCCCCCGCATTTAAAAATACTGGCCAGACAAAAAGTGTAATATTCTTTTGGCAACAGCATTTGGTAAGCCAGATGGATTTCATTTGGCAACTAAAGGGTATAAATATGTGTTTAGATTTGGAGGTTCCCCCAGACAACGGTTACAATATGCTGGCTCGGGTGAGCTGGAGGATTTTGGTGTCGGGCATTTTAGAATCCTATGTTTAAGCAGCAATAAAGAAATGACAAGCAGACAGAGCCATCAAGCCCTCGGCTAAATTCTCAGCTCCTTCCTCATGCCACTGGAGGTAGGCATTCAGCGCACATTCTGAGTGAAAGAACCAGCATTTCTATTTTCATGCTTCCTCTCCTGACTGTTTATCGGCTAAAGTGACTCCAGGAACCTCAAGTCTACGTCTAATCTTTTGGTGCAGCTGATAAGGCAGAGGGAAGGAAGAGGCGCCCAGCGGCTCCTTCTTGTAATTTGCTGCCTGGATAAAATTTAAAGGTGAACAAAAGCCAGGAACTGTGTTGTGCCATGAAACTTGGAAGTCATGGAAAAACACGCCATCCAACCATGGCCATCCAAACAGGCAAGTTTTCCCTGTGAAAACACTATTTTTCTGCAGCGAGGGAGACAAAAGGGGGCAGCGAGAAACCCAGCTCTAGCTCGTGTGTCTGCAGACTGTGTCTGCTGACGTTGGGCAGAGCTTTTCCCTTTGAGCTGACGTCAACTTGTATATAGGAACAGTCAGCAGATGCTGACGGGGGATAGTCTGCTGCTGACTGGCTAGGGGAAGAATCATCATCGTTTAGTGCATTTTTCACTGGTCAGCAGCTGCACCGCCCAGGTCCTGCCCTGGCTGTCTTCCTCTGTCAATCAGGTGAAACCCTGAGACTCAGAAAGGCTTTGTCTGCAATGGCTGAAGCTTAGCAATTTAGAGCCCCACACGGGACAGTGCCAGAGAGGTTTGCTATGACTTGTCCTGGAGTGAGGACTCCGCGTGCCTGGTTAACTCAATGCGGCTACCACCGGGCCACCAGGGGTACACTGTTGGATGTGACTGCTGTCTGCCAGCACGGATGTGCCTTTTACTTTGCTTCCTGCAGATCCTTTCTTATTTTCCCTGTTTCTTACTCTCCTGCAACTTGGGATGTTTGGGAAAGTAAGAGAAGGGGCACACAGAAAGGCCATCCGACATCTACCTAGACAAGTGTGCAAAGCTCCTAAATTATGGTCCTCGGAACGCTTGCAGTTCTGTTCCTGGGCCCTGTCTACACAGAACCAGCCTTTCTGAACTGCGGTGGGCTGGAGATGTCCGTGTAAAGGAGACTCGAGTTGCTAGACCCAAGGAGGAGACCACCTACCTCACTGAGACCAGGCTGAAACCAAGACCTGAAGAATGAAAAGCTCCGACATGAACCCTTGATCCACCTCAGTGAAATATCACGTTACAACCACAATCACCGGGGAACTGGAATGGTTTTGATGGGAGAGTTAATTGAGGGGCTGAAATTAAACTGGACATTTTCTTAAGTGAACAGCTTGTGGCCAAATTTCTGTTTTCATCAAAACATATTAAGCACCATGACAACTCATGTTAAACCTGCAATGAATTATTAATCACATTCGGGATTTCAGTAACAAATTTTGGAACATAGTAGCCTCACGAGATGCCTTAAACGTTAAGAATCAGGAAGAACACCTCAGAGTTGATTCTATTCTTGGCAATCATACCTTTTTTCTAAAAAAAAAAATAAAAAAAATATTTGCTTGACTTTTAGAGCCAGTTGCTAAAAATAAAAACTGTTCCTTGGAAAAATCCAAATACCTAATCATGAATTTATTTGTTTGTTCTTTAAAGGGGACGGACGTGGGGAAAACAGAAAGCCCGTGGCTGAAATCAGAAATCACAAGACGAATTCATCATCTGTCCAAATGGCACCCAGCTGCTAAGAGGAGTCACACTCTTAGAGGGCTGTTGAGGAGGAAGCAAGTCGGGACGTTCCCAGGACATGACTGCGGGGGAGTCAGACAT
Source organism: Miniopterus schreibersii (assembly GCF_964146895.1). Classification (NCBI taxonomy): domain Eukaryota; kingdom Metazoa; phylum Chordata; class Mammalia; order Chiroptera; family Miniopteridae; genus Miniopterus; species Miniopterus schreibersii. The sequence continues at coordinate 16,127,620 of NC_138119.1, read as the reverse complement.
GGGCTAGTCACACCAGTCGCTTAACTGTCCGTGGGCCATGAGCCCCCGACTTCAAGGTTCGGCCGCTTCATCCTTCATGGCACCAAACCTTGATGTTAGGGATGCAAAGACACACTCATAAGAACCATGGGCTTGTCCTTACTCACACTTCCGGGGACTGGCTGAGATAACAAAACTGAACAAGGAGACCGTACCCATAAGTGAAAGGGACTCTGAGTTAACTGTCAATCAAAGCAACATCTAAAATATGCAAAGACGCTGTAGCCTGTCAGGGTATCCAGGTCAAACATTTACAAGATTGAACTAAATGGTAAAGAGACCCAAATGGCTTCAACTTCCATAAAGAACGGAGTATGAGTGCACAGACTGCCTTGAGGTAGAGGGATTTCTCTATCTTTTGCCATGGTTGGGTTAACAGTAAGTTACTGAGAATGTGGGATTGTGATGGGGCTCAATGTGTGCCCTGTAGAGTCAAGGAAACCGCCTAAGCCGCAGGGCATAAGTGGGAAGCCCTGGGATCGTCTGGAGGTCACCCGGGGCCATCCGTGCAGTGCAGGATGCCAGCCAGAGTCCTCGTGGGGCTCACCAGAGACTTTCAGTGGAGCTTTTTTGGTTCCCGTGTTGTGCTTCTGTCATGTGGACGGGCTGAAGGAAAAGCCAAATCCTTGCCTATGATTCAGTTTTGCCACTTTCAGAAGACACCACCAGCCTTGGTGAGGAGGGTGGTTATAAGACAGAACTTCTATTTTTCAAAGTTTTTAAAAATAGAAGACTGAGTGATGAGGTCAATGTAGTTTGCTTTTCCTTGGATAGAGACCCTTCCTCCCACCCCGATCCCCCTCTGACTGTTGCAAAATAGCTCGGCCCAAGGAAAGGGGAGAAGACAAATGAGTGAAATAATGCCAGAATTGGCTGTTGCCAGGGAAAACACACTCCGATTCAGTTCATTTATTCTGTTAATGGCCAAGGCTGTGACTCCCAATTAACTAATTTTACCAAGTTGTAACCGAAAATAGCTACATGGGCCCTAAAGTTAGTGCACCATGAAGAGTAGGAGCTTCAAGTAAGAGAGGAACCCCAACCAGGTGGCGATGCCTGTTTAGGATCATCTTGCTGAGCAAGGACACGACTGGCTGGGGTTTTTCAACAGGGTTGAGCCCCTTCACAGACGTCGTGTGGGGTGAGAGGGGTGACCCAAATATTCTGGCGATAGAAAGTGTCCCACACATTGGATTTGTGAAACTCAAGTTACTAATGACAGAAGTATCCGTGCTGGTGAGTCTCTCTGGGACTGAGACGCCCCCCATGTTCAGGTGGAATTAATTAAAACAGGGGTGTAGTTTGCAATGTTTCCAGCTCCCTCCCCAAAAGGCTCCAAGCACACGACCCAGAACAGCTTGAGCAGCTGAGAAGAGCTGGGCCAAAAATGACTCCACCGGACTCTGTCTTCCCTCTGTCTTTACATTGCAATAGAAAGATAGAACAATAATCTTTTATAAAAAAAAAAAGAAAAAAAAAAAGGGCAGAACGCTCCTGGTTTCTGTACAGTTCACGTGCTTTCATTACCTTCGAACTGGGTTAAAATAAAAGTGCACAGGCTCTTAAAAGTCAAGATCATAACTTGCTAATGAAGCCGCGAGTCATCCAGGAGAAAACTGCACAGGCACATGCCCCGTGGTCCGGGCTCGGCCTTTGTGATCTCAGAGCCCCGCCGGGAGCCGGGGGACGCTGGCCATGCTGCCCTGTCACTTTACGAGTTTCTGGTTTCAGATAAAAGAGGAGAAAGGGCCCTTAAGAAAGCAAAGAACTGGGGGGGAAAAATCAGACTTCCTTCTCGTAAAGCTAAGGGCTGTCTTCCTGGAGATGATGGATAATAGCATTTCAGCTTTTTAAAGTTTTTCATCTAGAAAATGTAGGCGAATCAGGGAGGGAAAAGGGAATGTAAATAAACGGAACAAGGTGAAAATTCAGCAAGAGCTTCCCTCGGCTTTATTTCTCCCTCCCTTTCTCCTTTCGCTCTCTCTCTTCCTTTCTTTCTCTCTCTCTCTTCTTTCTTTCTTTTTCTTTCATCTTTGTCAGTCTTTCTTTTTCTCTCTTTTTTTGAAATCTTAAACCCTATTTCTGGCTTGCATTTGGTAGGATTCCTGCTCTGGCTTTTATTAAAAACAGACTTTATGTGGTCAGAATTCTCCGGCTAAAGCTAAACTTGAACAGGCATTCGGATCCTGGCGGAGTCTTTCCTGCTCTCCCTAAGGTGCCCTCCCCACCCCGGGATTTCCCTCCCAACGCCCCAAACTGGCCCAAAACTTGAGGGCTCAGCACAAAACACCCCCCTTTCCTCTTCCACTTTGAACTCTCCTTTCTCTTTTGCATTGGAGACGCTGCAAGGCTGGGTCGCGTTAAGTCTGGCTCTAACTTGAGAATATCCTAGAAATTTTGAATAACGCGACTGCTGTGCTATAAATTCCCCAACGCAGACGCACGAAACCTGGTGTCCCCTTTCTCGAGCTGGGGCTACCGATTCTTGCCGCCGCCTCCTGGGAGTGAGCTCGGAAATACCCAGGGCGACCCCGCCCCGCCGAACGCACCAGCTTAGCATGGCACAGCACGTCTGAGGGACCGGCATGCAGCTTCTCTGCAGCCAGGGACCAAGGCAGCCAAGCGCGCAGGCAAAGGCATGCATGTGCACCCCGGGCGCAGGCGGCACGGGTGGCTCGGGTTCCTTCTTGTAGCTCAACAGACAAAATGGCCAACATCAGGCTCCTGAATGGGACCCCCGCCCACCCCCGCCCAGACATCCACCCCCAGTGGTCTCCATGCCCTCCTGGCACAATGACAGGCACTGTCCAATCCATCTGAGGTTTCCTAAGACATTAATATAATCTGGCCTGTAGTGAGGCTCAGCACTGACATGGATGCTTCCTTCTGTGCAAGGGAGAGGCTCTGGAGCCCGGCAGGGCCCTGCTTCTCGAGGGGACGGGGCTCATCGCTCCTCACCCCTGCCTTTGGGAATGTCCAGAGACATTTTTAATGTCACTGCAGGAGTGCAAGTGACATCTAGTGGGAAGAGGCCAGGATGCTGCTAAACGTCCCAAAATGCATAGGACAGCTCCCTATAACCACAATGTGAGCAGCGTCGAGGCTGAGAATCCCTGGCGCTGTGGCTGGGGAATGGGGCTCTGCAGGCGGACTGCTGGGGATCAGAGCCCGGCTCCTCCAGGGGCTGGGGGAGCAGCCATGGGCAAGGTGCTTAACCTCTGTGTCTTCTCTGCAAAAAACAGATAATAACCTATCTCACTGGGTTTGTTGTATTAAACACAAATGTACCTGCAAAGCCATGAAGGCAGAGCCTAGATCTATTGAGAGCACATTAAATGTTAGCTGTTGTTACTCTCATTATAACTAGAAATTTAGCTTCGTCCCAAACAAATGATAAGCCAAACCTACTGGGTTTAGAGAAAAAAACATATATATAGGTTTGAGAGTGTTATATCCTCATTGATTGGGACCAAAATGATGATAATGGTAACAACCACCATGCTCTGCAGCCTCTCGGGCTCTTTCAAACACCGCATCTCACTTGATCTGGGCAACAGCCTGTTGAACGTGTCCCAGCTTCATAGATGACGACCTGCTGGCTCAGAGTCCAGTGAGCTGCCACGGCCTGTGGCAGGGCAGGTGCGACTCCACGTCCCGCTCTCCCTGCCCCAGGAGCCTCCGCCTACCAGCCTCAGAGGCCTTCGTCTTCACTGCACCCTGCCCTCTGAAGATCCAAATGACTGTAAGCACAGTAATCAGAGCAGGAGGGGACCCCGGTTTCCTGGGTGGCTGGAGGTCACTTCTGTTAAATGCCCAGGAAGGCCTTCCTTCGTGGAACATACAAATATTTTAATCTTCTGAATTGAATTTTTTAAAATGAACTTTCTATACAGGCTAATTTTCTTTCCTTTTGAAATTTCTGTTATTATTTTTAAAAACCTAATTCCTTCTATTTTCAAAATATCTAATTATACACATTGCACCTATTTTGATTGTAACTGTAGGAAGGTGAGAATCTAGCTGTAACTACATATGTGTTTCAAGTTCCACTTATTTACCAGCTATTTTGTTTCACAATTGAGGCTGAAAATCTGCTTATAAATGCCAGAATATATCATTCAAATGTACAGTGTTCTGTCTCTTACATGGTCCAGGAATTTCTACTCACAATTTAAAACAATTGCAGACTAATCAGCAGATTTTTATGCTGCTTACATTAATGTTAATAATACTGATCTTAAGGGTCATAGTTCAGAGGGCAGATGGATAATATTCCTTGAAGTCAGTAGTTTTTGAGAATTCCTTTGGTAACAGAGAAGGCAAGGCCTTAGCTGGTGATAGGCTCACGACCTTGGAGCACACAGCTCGCCTCAGCCCAGCCAGTTCTTCCATTTCAAAGCTTTCCATCAAATTCTAGAAACAGCTGCCAAAATGTCAATCATTTGGACCCAGTTTTCTTGAGTCCTCTTTGGTTTGTGCCAGTTGATAAAGGAGAGGTTTAGACCACATTATGGTTTTTAAATGGTGTAATGCTCAGCAATTCCCCAGGGTTCCCCTCCCAGGTGAAAACTGCAAATATGTATGATTTCTGCAATTTTCTTTCTCAAGTAACTTTTGTCTGTTGTGCTACGAGAAGAGAACCGAAGAGCACACTGTCTTCCACACAGCACACTTACCTGGGGACACTGGGAGGTGCCCTGGTGGGCCGAGAGGGGACTTGCGGAGGGGCTCCAAATGCGTCGTTGCTGTTAGGGAAGGGGGGCAATGGGCCGGGCCGGAATGGAACTGGGGGTGCCCCTGAGTGGGGCCCCGGAGAGGGGATGGCGGGAGGGGGTCCCCGGCCGGATGCAGGCCGAGCTAGGGGGGCGCTCAGTGTCGGCCTCCTTTGGGTGGTGGGGCTCGGAGGGGGCGACCTGAGGAAAGAGATTAATAATTTACCACTCCTACTTTCTGTCTGAATTCATCTTAAAAACATATTTTATAACTTCCTGATGGCTTTTTAAAAATTATTTTTTGACTGAGAAACTCAGATACATGTTAGGAATGTTAACAGGTATAGTAAGAAGCTAAATGGTGTCACTCTACAGAGACAGCCAATAGTCGTTTCTTTTTAACTATATTCTACAGTAGTTTCTCTCTCTTTATAAATTCCTCTTTTTTGTACATAAATGTTCTACAACTTACTTTTTTTAAAGCTTCACCTGAACTTGACTACCTTTTCACTGAGGTACCTCCAGAACTGCCTTATTGTTTTTTAACAGCTGTGTAATATTCCACCATACAGACGTATTGTGCTGGTTTCTGATGGGAGTTGGGATGACCTGACCTTCTTTCTCACTCCTGAACTTAAATATATTTGTTCCTCTTTTTTTCTAAAGGGGTTGAGGGGAGCACTCCCAGCAAATGGCACTGCGTGGGCCACCTTCCTACCTGCGGGTGTGCTGGATCCAGGAGTCGTCCACGGGTGGCGGGGCGGGGGTGAACGTCGTGGCCGTGTTGATGTCGCCGATGATCACGAGGGCTTCTTTAAGGGCCTGGTACATGCGAAGCATCTCGTCCCGGCGCTGAGCCTGCTCAGCCGACTCCTCCATCAGGGTGTTCTGGTCCTCTGAAGAATACAGCTGTGCTAGGAGCTCTGAGTTTATGAAGTCTTTCACCTGTTGGGTCACCAGAGAAGATACATGGGAAGGAGTGAGCAATCGGATGGTAGGAACTGGCCAGAGCCTGCGGACAGAGTCCACGGGTGTCCACCCTGGGAAGAGGGCTGCACCGTGCATCTGTTCACCCGTTTTCTTCACCATCCTCCCAGGCCTCAGACTCCCCCCACCCAGTGGCTGTTGACAGGGACGGAAAACATCACACGGATTCATTGAAAAGAGGGCCAAACCCTGCGGCCCCCAGAGAGGGCCTGGGGCTGCGCCAGCATCCCCACAGTGGCCTGAGGCTGCTTGGCGGACGGAAGAGGGAGGGTGCCCCATGGAAGCAGCAGCATCTTCAACAGGAGACAGTGACGTAAAGAACAGATGTCGTCACACGGGCTACCATTCCTTGGTATTCCCAGTCCCTGACCCAGCTTTTACCAAAATCGCTGCAATACTGTGAAGACCCTAGGTTTCAACGCGCTATCAAAAGTGGAATTACCATCAATAAGTCAATACTTGTTAAATACAGAACCTTCCATACTTATGAAAGTTATCGTACAAAGAAAGTGATACACTCTCGGCTTTCTAGAAGTTTACAGTGGAAGCTACTTAACGGTGATGAGGAGTGATACAAGGTTCCGGATACGAGGTTAACAGACAGATGGAACCAGACTAAAGTATGGACACTCCGTGCGAGGCACAGCACTGAGGGAGAAAGAACCAGCCGCAGCTCATCACATCTGAGATGCCATTCATTTGAAGATGCGCCACTATTTTATGTGTCACTGAGAAAGAGAAGAACACCACCAACTAAAACTATGACAGCCCGGCTGGCATGGCTCAGTGGTTGACCATCAACCTATGAACCAGGAGGTCATGGCTTCATTCCCGGTCAGGGCACATGCCCGGCGTTGCGGGCTCGATCCTCAGCAGGGGCCGAGCAGGAGGCGGCCGATCAATGACTCTCTCATCATTGATGTTCCTCTCTCTCCCTCTCCCTTCCTCCCTCTGAAACCAATAAAAGCATGCAAAAAAACAAAAACAAAACTGTGACAGAGTGTCAAGATGCCACTGAGTGTCGCATATGTCTACACATCAGAAATAGTAACCGTGAAAAAATGAAGGTGAGAGTCGATGACATACGGTGTGTCCCAGGTGCCTTCATAAGTCACCTGACTTGATTCTCACCACAAACTTTGGAAATGTATTGTTATCCCAAATTTGGAGATGAAGAAACTGAAGTTTGGAGAACTGTAAGTGACTTGCCCAAAGCCACATGTTAAGTTGAACCCCAGATTTGCTGACTTGAAGTCTAGTGCTCTTTCCATGGCCCCCTCACCCCACTGTGACTGTGCTAGGAGAAGATCGTTTATGTTCAAGCATCACTTTAGAGTGGTGTAGCAAGTATGCGAATTATCATAAGCCCGGAAAAATAAACCGACTTGGATTTTTTGGTTTCTCTGTTAAATTAGAACACTAACACTTATCTGGAGTAACTGAATCTCCCAAGGAAAGGCCAGAGGCCAGTATATTTAACTGTTACAAATTCAGGCAGACGGCAGAATACCGGGCAGGTGCTCAGAATTCCTGGGGTGTCGTTATAGCATCTAACCATGCAAATAATTCCACTAATCGGAAAATTCCGCTAGATCACAGCTTCCCTGGGAAATAAAGAAATGTCCTCTGCACATATTTTGTCAACCAGAAGTGGTTCGAATGTGGAAGTAATCTCATGTACGAGATGTGTTCTGACACCAGTCCGGGAGAGCAGGGGGTTTACGTGTGATAGCCGGCCGGGGGGGTAAGTTTGGCCAGGTAACCTGGGGCCAGATGCGAAGGCCTCCGGTGCCAAGGGAAAGTGTTTGAACTTGATCCACTTGGCAATGGGGAGCTGTGGAAGGCTCCTCAGCAAGTCAGTGAAACAATGAAAGAGAGTTTTAGGAAAATTAACCTGGCTGTGACGGGAGAAGGGTTTGCAAATGGAGATAAATGTCCATCATTTGTGAGATGGTGAGGGATGAATTCAGCAGGGCTGCAGGGACTGAGAAAGACAGGCAGGTAAACACGACAGTACAGAGGCCAAACCAACCGCACGAGTCTAGACGGAAAGGACAAGGGGGGAAGGAAAAGAGGCGACCCGAGCACTGAGGTCTGGGTGAGTGCGAGAAGGGAAAATCAGACGCCCAGAGGGGAAAGTCAGATTCAGAGGAAGGCCAGTCAACTGGGCTGAAAGATTTTTTTCACTTGCACCCAGGGAGTCACGGACATCCGCACGCATCGTCCGCCGCTGGGTGTGTGCACGCTTGGAGGGATGGGGCAGCTCCAAGCTCAAAACCAGACGATTTTCCTGGCATTGGCCGTCGGTTGGGTTCAGCCCGTTGGAAGCTTTACATCTTCCTGGGGTATCACTTAGAATCTATTAAACACAATTTAAAAGACGATCCTTCCAAGAAACAGATTTAAAGCAGATCTGAATGAGGAAGCAACTGTCAAACAAACCACGAAATAAAATAGCCGGGGCCCGTCTCAGCACGCTGATCAAAGGTCTGCCTTGCGTCAGGTCTTCCACGTCGAAATGTGACACACGGACACTTGCCGACTCCCCCAAAGACTGGGCAACGCTCTGGAATAATCTGGGTGTTACGAGCATGAGAGGAAACTGCAGCACAGCGCTGTGGTCGAAGACCGTGTGCTTTGGGATCAGACGGCTCTGAATCTGAGCCTGAGCTCTAACGCTCACTGTTTTGGGGCAAGTAACTTAACCTCTCTGAGACTCAGGTTCCCTTTCTGTAAAATGAGGACTGTGGTGGTAGCTGCCTCAGAGTTGTGCGAGGATTAAGGGAAAAATGAATACAAATCACCCAGCAGGATGCCCAGCACTTAGCCAGTGTTCTGCATACAAAAGCTACTCACTCTACGGCACTCACTCTACGTACAGGCTCAGCTGGCACTGCAGGCAGAGGCGGGAGAGCAACTAGAAAGCTGCTGCTGTGGTGCAGGCACCCAGAGGCAGAGTTCAGTGAAGAGCACGGGTTGACATTTTATTTTGCACTTAAGCAAAATTTTAGAAAGACTCTTCTCTTTCTCTCCTGCTAGTCGGGGAGGGAGGGGGGACTTCGGGGAGTTTCCAGACGCTTCAGGGACTTTCTGAGCAGTCTGAATGTCGGTGGGACAAACACTGAAATCAAGGGCTCTGCAGGACAATTTGAGGCCAAGGTCCCTTTCAGGGGAACAGCATGTAGAAAATACCCTCGCGGAACGTGACATAGACGGATTCTGCTTGGATGTGAGAAGTGAAATAAGATTTATGCTTTTAATTATAACACCTTAGAACCTATACATCTTTGTATGGCTCACAAAAGAATTCTCACACACAAAACCTCATTCCAGTTCAGACTCTACGGGCTAGAAAAACAGGCATAACTGCAACACGTCCGCCCCGCGCAGCGCGAAGGAATGTGAGGCCATTAACCATGCTCCATATGGTTCCTCTCTCGTGCTTTAACGCTTCTCTAGCGACCTGCGGTAGTTTTGGATCTTAACCCTTCTTTGTCTTCAGCACCGAGACCATTTTAAAGCCCTCACAAACAGAAGGGGCATTTCTAGAGTTTTCATCCAATTCAGTTACTAAGGAGACCATTTCCTTAAAAATCTGTTTCCAGTCGGGGGGCCCGCAGCGAGGAACACGGCGAGGGCTCTCGTTCCCACAAAGACGCACATGAAAACGTAACCGAGAAGTTCAAAGATGCTTCACTCTGGAGAGGAGCTTGGTGAGAGTTTTGTGAATCTTCGTGACCTCACAATTCTCTCATTTCTCTGTCTCCCAGGGATTTAGTTTGGCTAGACACCAACAGAGGTTTCCTTCTTTAAAAATCACAAACACAACACTGTAAAAAAGTTAGATGCAAAAAGGCTGTGAGATTCCATCCTGTGGTGACAGAAGCCAGGAGCATCACCCGTGGTGAGCAGTGATGGGGATCGGGGAGCAGGGCTGGGGGCTTCCAGGTCCTGGCCCTGATCTCTTTCTGCAGAAGGATGCTGAATTCTTGACCCGTGGAAACAAACCGGTGCTCTGGTACTTAAGATGCACTTTCCTCTCGCGTAATGAACATTTAAAACACTCTACTCCATGGGCATTAAAATGACCATCAGTTTTGAAATGGGGGCACATGTTACTAATTTTCCACCACAGTGCCAGTGGCCCAGGAGAGGGGCTGTGGTCTCCAGGGGTCCAGGAGCACAGGCCGAAGCACACGGTCCGTGGGGGAGAGGCCTCTAGGTTCCGCATTTGGCTCTTCAAAAGTTTCATAAAACCTTCACATTCTATTTCGCATTATCTGGGCTGGGTGAAATACGAGGAACAATGTTTTAAATTATTTAGATTTAAAACACTGTTTCTCATATTTCAACAAACCCTAATTAAATCTTCGTGTCATATGGACCTCTGGGAAGAGACCCCATGTATAAGCCATGGGGATAGGAGCCCCTTACTTTGAAGGGGAGGTTGACTTATGGTTTTCCTAACCTCGCCATATGCATTTTCTGTTGTTGAAATGGAGGGGAGATCCGGCTGAATGAGAAGACCTGGGTTTTCATCTCGATCCAGCCAACCCCAGCTGTGTGATCTCGAGCAACCCCATCAAAGCCTCAGTGTCATCATTTAGAATCTGGGCAAAACTGTGAGTACCCAACGCGTGGCTGTCTTGTGGGTTCAGTCACAGCATCATATGCCACTTTGCCACACGCATTTGTAAAGCAAAGCTGGGTCCCCTTTCTTGATTCTCTGGTAGAAAACTCCTGGTGGGGGAGCTGCAGAGAAAAGGCCGCCGGAATGCGCTCGCCATGGGGCGTTGTCACGTGTGCCCTAACTTTCAATTCCTGCACCAAACTCCGCTTTTGCCTGCAGCCGGGCCAGGGCAAGCGCCTGTCATAAACTTGCTATTTCTTTGTGTTGCTGTTACCTGGTATGTTTAAGCAATGAAACAGCTGCTACATTTCAATAGACAAAGGCTTACAGTATGTCTGAGGCAAGGCATTTATTGCTGGCTTTAAACTCCTTAAACAATTCCATATGGAGACTTGAGTGGCAGAGCACTTAATGTAAACTTTCAAAGGAAACTGCCCACCAAACTCTGAGCCTTAGGAATCTTGGCTGAAACACATTCCTTTTCAGGAGGCAGAGTGGCCGTGCCCATTCCAGAGGCGACAGGCCGAAGCACGGCGTTCGACAGGGACAGTTCACAAAGACAGGACCCGTTTGAGGCCACTGTTGGTTTTGAAGGACAACTAGCTTTTCCACCCAAAGCCATTCAGAGAAGCCGCAGGGCTGAGTGGAGGGAACTGAGAAAGAGGAGTCGAAGTTTCTCTTTTCTACTTGTGATTCTTTGGTTAATTCTCTCGCTTGAAGTTCTCTTCACTTGAAATCAAATAAAAAATCAACACGTGCACGACACAGGGCTGGGCAGTCACCACATCTCTGTTCCTTGTACTGGACGGGGGGGGGGCTTCTGGAACGAACACAGGGGGCTGAGACATCGGCACAATATGATGCTGTGAGGGTGTGAGTCCATTTAAAAAAGGGGGGTTTGTATTTTTACATATACAAAATATAATTAAATATATATAGATAGATAGATATAAAACTACATATTTTTACATGTATAGTAAGAAAGTGGATAAAAATAATACTCAAAGAAAAGCAGGCATCCTAGGTAGGGAAAACTGTTTTCGGATAGGTATGGAAAGCTGAATTTCAAACAAAGAGAACCGTAGTTTCCTAGGAATCAGCTCTTTTCACATTCCTCTTAGCCAGCCTCCGCCTCAAGGGTGGCCCTGGGAGTCTAGGTGAAGTCCTGGCCGGAGCGCACTTTCCCACGGCCCTGCGAGGTCCCCCTCAGGGCCCGGCGGAGCTCCCGGCCACTGCCCGGAGGCGGGCGGAGTGTAGCCCCGTAGGAAGCGGCGCTCACCGCGAGGAGCCGGGCAGGGCCATCGCCCGCGCGGCTTTGTGTACGTGCATGTGTGTTTTTCTCGAGAAGGTGGAAGCGGCATGGATTTGCAATGGGGTCTTTTTCCTCCTTTTAACTAATTTGTGTCCAGCGACTCCTCGCAGCTCCAGACAGGAAGCGCTACTTCCTGTGCCGATGATTTAATGCAGCGCAGAGCAAAGCGGCGTTTGAACCGATGGCGGCCCTAATGACTCTCGGCAAAACAGTGGAAAGATAAATGATACTCAATCAGGGAAATGTTTAAATAAGCAAGGGCCTGGGTAGACCATGGCAGAACAGCCTGAGCTCGTTCAAGCAAAGTTAAGAGGGCAATTTTAAAAATACACAGACTATTTGTTTAGTGCTTTATATTTTTCAAAATGGCATATGGTCACATTCATTATGCTCGCTGACAATTCTGCGAGGCAGCCCCGTGTTCTTACTGACTGTGGGTTCAGAAGTGACTTCAACTCAGACGGGCAAAACGATTTGCGTCCGGTCACACCGTGGGCCGTTGACCAAGCTTAAGAACACAATTCAGGGTTTCCAAATTTTCCATATATTGCTTACCTGGCTCCTGATACTTCAAAGCATCCCCCTAACCTTGTATGAACACACGAAATGTGTATGAAGATAGAGTTAAAAACAAGAGTGTTCACATGCATGCTTGGGACTTCTGACAGTGGAGGGGTGCATATAGATCATGAACAAACGAAATGTCATATTTAGAAAAATGATTTTGAAAGCTTATTATAGCTCTTCAATAGGCAGCCATATTAGTGTCTTACAATTATATTCTTCTTAGTACTTCATATATACTATCTTCTGGAGTAAGTCCCTAAGCCAGGGACTTTTTTTTATGACTAGTTATCTTACCTATGGAGGAAACAGATGCAAAGAAGTTCAGTGATGTGTCTTAGGCCATCGGAGTCTACAGCAGAACTGGATTTAGGATCCAGGTTCCTCCTGAATTTTAGGTTGGGGCACTTTTCAATACTTCGCCATCTAGCTTTAACTTGTTACAAGCAAATGCTCATAATCGATTCATTGGTTTAAACAAAAAGGTGTCCTTAGAGGATAAGTAGGAATAAAATAGTTGGTGTCAGACTTCCCAAGAGTCAGAAAAACCTGCTATAAAACACCCCATTATAGCCAATCTCATCTGAAAGATAATTCCCCAAATAACTCGGGATTTTATTTGTACTTGAACAAAGTAGCTGCCAAAAGAACCAACCTGGACCACCGTATCGTGACTACTATAAAGATAACCATGAAAATGGAGAGATTCTACACAATACAGGTCATCTGATGGCTGGCCTAGCGGGACACTTTGGGACCTGTGGCTGTATCAGCCTTACCTTAGAAAAGGAGAGGTGACTGGCTTTGTACCCCAGGTGAAAATAGCATTCCTTAGCAGGAGAAATCTGGATCCTAAACCTGGCTCTGCTTTAGGCTCCGCCAGCCTAAGACAAATCATTGAGCTTTGCATCTGTTTCCTCCATATGTAAAATACCAGTCATAAAAAAAGTACCAGGCTTAGGTACTTTTTAGCAGGTGAAAATGCTCATATTAACATATTGTGTGCGTGTGTGTGTAAAAAATATATTTTTTGCTTCTAATCTCAATGTCTAGGAGCCAGGGCATCTGATTTCATTGCTGGCTTTGCAACTAATTTATATTCCGACCACAGCGATGATCTGCTATCTTGTGAGCAAATTCACACCATTCTAGAGAAGACAGCCAGTAGGGACCACCACAGCACTGTGGCGAGAAGTTGTACGTTTTCTTTCCTCGTTCTCTCTCACTGGCCAGCCACTTACCACTTGCCATGGAAAATGATGAACCTGGTAGGAGGTGCTTCAACCATCCAGAAAATATCATAAGGAGAATAAAGGGAATGTGAGCAATGTCCACAGCAGGGCGGGTTCGAGGTTCAAGTGAGAGGGGTCACAATCACTTACGTTATTGATCATCAGGTGCATTATCGTCTTTGGAATTAGGTCTCGGATACATTTGTTGATGATCGACATGTAGGAGTCCACCAGGTTGCGAATGGTCTCCACCTGCCTCTCCAGTTGGGGGTCCAGGGAAAAGTTTTCTGCTTGGCCATTCTCATCATTTTCAGTCTACCAGAAAGGAAAGGAAACGTGGATTATTTCACATTCGTTTAGAAGAGAGAAAGACTCCAGACGTGATCAGATGATCAACTTCTGTTCGCTGTATTTAGAGTTATGTGACTAGCTGGTAACGTCTTTATGACACAGCCATTAATTCTGAAAAGAGATCAGAACCGGGCAGTTACTAGTCCTCCTGTAGCCTGCCACAGTCTAATTCTGAACGAATGCAGGGATGAGCAGGCAGATAAACAGCGCACCTGATGACCTCCCTCTGGAGAGCAATCTAACCTTAAGCCATTTGCAAGCTGGCCCGGGAACGGAATCCAGCCATGTGTGCGGATGTAAACCTCTGGGAGGGGTCCCCGGGGATTGCGTAGATTAGAAATAACCTTGGTGTTTTCTGGAGCTAAGTCCCAGGTCTCTCTGAAATGGATCAGCATTTGGATCAGCCCAGATTTAAAACTAAATCTCCTAGGCCTGGCCTGGGCCCAAAATAAGAGATATAGAGGATAATTCATTTTTCCATGCACTTGCTGGAATTTGTTACGTAAATTCATGCTTCTGTCATCACTACCAAAGGCTGGCTCCATTGTGAAAAACGTACAATTTTAACTTCCAACTTGTTACTCTTTGAGTGAAACAGAACACAATCTATACTCAAAGAATGTATTTGTGCAACAGGAGAGAGGCATCTGTTTTCTATACTGTGGGACTTGAGCTAATTAATTTTGGCTTCTCCACCAGAGGCTGGGCTGGAATGGCATCTTCGTCATTAAACGCTGACCTATTGGCTTGGCATTGAAATCAATTTAGAACAAATGGTCTCCATTTCAAGTCAGGTTGAACCAACTAAGCCCCAGAACATGATACAAATATTGTTAGTGGTCTGGCTGCTTTCTAGCATTTGGAAAGATTTAATTACGAATGCAAAAAAAAAAAAGGGGGGGGGGCTGGGTGGGGATAATTTATTGCTTCCAATGTGAACATGAAATGCTTCTCCTTGGAAATGTACATACTTTGATCTGCCAGGCTTTCAATCATCCAATCCATTCTAGGAAAAGCACTGTGCTAAATGGCTTAAATGGATTTATAAATGACAAGCTTTTCCTTAAAGTTAATATGCATATGTTGAAGGCTGCAAAATCAACAATAACAAAGATAGAAATCTGTTCTAATCATTTATATAGGCTTCTCTTGCTCAGAAATATCCAACACTTTTTAAAAAATATTAAAATAATATGTGCTCACTCTAAAACACAACAGTCATTTTTCAGTCCTGAGAGTATGACCTCATGCTTCAAGGACACGTCAAGGACATTTCTGAGGCATCTTACCACTACTACAGCAAGGTAAAGGATTGGCAGTTTCAACAATGACGGTTGTTTCCCAATACTCTTTTGTTTTGTTTTTTAATGGTCTTTGGTCACTGAAATAATTAAATCAAGTGTTATGTAGTTCACTTATTAATTTGTGATATAAGCACAATTGAATCTGGGACGAATAGGTGAAAAATTAAGGCCATAAAGTGGTAAAGTGACAGAGGAAAGGTCAGCCATAGCAATGAGAAAAGCCACTCATGTTCCCAAACTTCTTTCCAGAGCAAAAAACCACTGCAAAGGTGCTCCATGCTGAGCCCAAATTCTAAGAACCAGTGGCCACTGCAGTGTGGTTTTGAAGGTATTGCATTTGAAAGTGAAACTTAAGGTTCAAAGACAGGCTCTATCATGTACTGGTTGTGTGGCTACACTTCAGTTACTTAATGTAACGGAGACTCAGCTTCCCCATCTTTAAAATGGGGATATGCTTCCCTGGCGAACTTTTGGAAGCTAAATGAGATAATACATATGCTATGACCTAGCCAAGGGCATTGTGGGTGCTTAATAAATAAATGCTAGTTTCCCGCTTCCCTTTGCGAATATTCATGGGATAAGAGTTAGAGAGCTGCTTGACTCTCAACACACATTTTGAAAACGTAAGGTAAAAAAATGTGAGCATAAAACATTTACAATTCAAGCAATAGAAAGATGGCAAACTATATTCTTTATATAGGTTTTCTGCAAGTAGTCCCCTTGGGCTCCCCTCCTCACCCTTGGTCCACTACTACCCTTTCTAGACAAGCTCCCGATGGCCCGCAGACCCCTCGCCACTCCCCGCTCTGTACTTCATCTGTGTCTTGTGCTCACTTTTACTACTTACTACCCAGCCTAGTTCTATGCTTCCCCCATTAATCTCTAGCGTCTTGTTTATCTCCCCCTTCTCAGCACAGAGCTTGATGCAAGAGAGAAGGAAAAGCAGGAGTTAAAACCACCAAGGGATTTGCCTAAATCAAGAAAGCTGTCCAGTACATTCAGGGTCTCCGAGGGTGGGAGAGACTGGAGACCAGAGAAACTCCAAGTTGAGGAGTTTGGATCCCCTACTACCTGATAATAGTATGGATGATAAAATGATTATGAAATTATGACTATAAGTGAGAACAGATGACCTACAGCTTTGCAAGGAAAACATCTTTTACATAAAGCAGTAGAAATGTCCATAATGGATACAATACAATTCACCTCTCCTCTGAAACATACTGGGATTTTGCTGTTGTATTTGGCAATAGGGGGTGATGGCATTTCAGCATCAACACGCCTCTCTCAGAAACCTTTATTTTGTTCTAGGTACTGTGCTAAGCACTTTACTTAGAAGATGTACACCACAACGTCAGGAGGCCGGTACCACTTTGTCAACCTACAGAAGAGCATGCTGAGGCTCTGAGGGCTGATTTATTCAATAAATATAGGATGAATGCAATGTTAAACCAATTTCTATTTTTCCTTAGGTATAAAAAATCAAGAAGTATTATGAAACAGTGCAATATCCATAATATATCAAGTCAGTTTTGTAGATAAAATAATCAATGTAAAATAAATTTCTAGGAAAAATATGTCATTGAAGTACTGACATTTGTAAAAAAATAAATGATTGAGCCAAAATAGAAAAGCAGAATAAATAGCATTTATTAAAAGAACCTCCAGGAATATGAAACACCAGGAAAATTATATCACCGCCCACAGTTTCATATAGGTACACTGAACTTCGCCATTTCAGACTGTTCTTACCATTCAGCCTTGCTTTACTTTTTGCAGACCAAAATATGCAAAAGACCCTCACTTTCACTTTTTGAAACCAGATGCAATTAAGCAAAGTGTCGGAGTCAGTGGAGAACACTGAACAGTGTAATCCTCCACACTTAAAAAAGCAGCAGCAGTGCTCCAGAATAACCAGTGAAACCATCTGAAACTCTCTTTAGCTCTTGGGAATACCAGTAGGCATGCGGTCAGATGCGAGTCTTAACCATTCTGATAACAGCATGGACGTGATGGGGAGTTGCAGAATTCAGAATGCAAATTTAACCTCTTTTCTGATTTTAGAAAGAAAGGAGGAGTAATTGTCCCCTCCGATATGTCTAAGAGGAATGGGGAAGATGTACATAGATGGATTTTTTCTTTTAACTGAGTGACTGCAGAGAGTAAACTCTCGCTTTTCTCTAACCCCAGTTCTAACCAAATTCTCTCTCCTGCTCTTTCCTGCATGTACACTGTGTATGACTGTATTTTTTCTTTGTTTAAATTATAGGATTGCAATGGGATTCCTTGCAGTCTAAGCACCGAAATAACAGATGTTTAGCATTATCCTCATCAAGGGAATGTAAAATAAAAATAGTAATTTGTCTCTGATCTTTGAGGCAAAAAAGAATGGTCTGCAAACATTTAACCTTTTATGAGCAGGTTCATTGAGGCTGTTTACAAAATGTAAATAATATTGTGAAAACCAGCTTTCTTCTGAAAAATACAATGGATAGGCCTTCTATTGCATTTTTTTCTAATAGCTTTTGAGAAGCCTAATGCAATATGAACAATAAAAAAATAACAACTCAGCCCTGTAAATGTAAAATTGTTTATAAAAATGGCTATCCTAACTTCCCTACGAAACTATTTGCACAGCATTCAAAAGCAAGCTGTTTTCCAAAATTTTAATCTATAAGCTTTCTCCTAAAGACGTCAGTACATTAAGAGGTGAGAGAATGTAATAGTCAAGTGAGAAATAATTTCCAGCAAACCTTAAAGCATCCATCGCAGCAGCTCTAGGCTTGACCAGGATGTCTATTTCTCATGTGGTTTCTTTTGGTCACTCTCCTTCAATCTCTTATTTAATCATGTCATACGCATCTTTGAGGATCAATGAAACCATCTAATAAGGCTGGTGACTGCAACTCCTTAAAGGGGGACTCACAGGAATCCGAAGTACCCTTGCGCCAATAGGTACATAAACCCACTACAGAGCTGGCGAGGGTTTGCGGCCTCTCTTCTCAGCGGCGGGCAGCGCTGGACAACCATCTACCGTGATTTTCACAGCCAGCCAACGCTTGCCCCCTTTGAGCATCTCATTATTGTTAGGCCATTTTCCACGACCTCAAACAAAGAGCAAAAACATCATTTAACTTTTTCGTGGTGAACCAGGCCGTCGTTATGAAACTACTGTTACCATGGTGACGCAGCTTTGCATTTTCCAGCCTCACAGGACAGAGAACGTTTTCACTGAAAACCTGTCTCCACTCCCACCCCTGATGTCAGAGGTGGAAGGCCATGGGAGAAGCATGCTCCAGAAAGATTCTGAGGGCAGTCCAGGCTGTGGTCTGGAGCTCCGGGCCAGGTATTTCATTCACTGAGACAGGGAGTATTTATTCAGTGTCTCAGGGGGCTGGGAGAGATACAAAGGGAGTCTAAGAGCACGGGCCTGGCTTGCGAGCTGTCCTCCGGCGGGGAGGGCACCGTGATGAGCTCAGGTGACGTGGCCTTCAGAGGAGCCTCTATGGAAGGCAGCACTGGAGATGGGCCTTAGGACTTGGTGAGATTTCAGCCTGGGACCGAGGGAACATGCTCATTACTTCGCCCTTGGTGCCTAGCACAGTGCCCTACATATAGGGGGATCTTCATGAATACTGAGGAATAAGTGAAGGAAAAACCCCATTTCTAGAGGGTTAGGGTTTCTGTTTCAGAAGGAACCTGACAGACTGCTCCCCAGGTAACTGGGGTATTGCTATCGGTACGATCTCTTGGATTCCTAGAAGTGGGTTATCCCTGTAGAGCCCCGACTTTGCCTGGGCGGGATAAATAACATTTGCATCCAGACTGTATTTCAATTGATATGAAGATCTTGATGACTCCGTCTGAGGAGGTGCACAGATAGCAGCTGAGATTGTAGTCAAGGTGCTGAGAAGCAAAGGGGATCTATGTGCATCTCCAAACGCAAGAAATATCCACAATGCAGGAGAAAACACCAAGCTAACCTGGTCCAAGTTAGCCCGTGGACAGCCACTAAGTTGGCAGGCAGGACCGACACTGTCTGCTCACTTTACTACCTTTATTCTTCCCTGACTCTCTTTCGTTACCTGTTATTACCTTTCTATTTTTCCTGTAGCTTCTAGTCTCTTTTCTTATGTAAAGAGCATCATAATAAACATTACAAACTATGTAAAATCAATGTGAAATTAGACAGCCATTAGGAAGAAAGCCCTCAGGACTGTAAAGAGGCTAACGTGACTAAAAAGAACAACAACAAGTGTATCTTTTTTTTTTTTTTAACTCTCGTTCAGCCCAATAGCTCCTAACAGAATACATTTCTGGGTGGTGCCAGGGCATGTCTAAGCCTGTAATAAAGAACTTGGCGATGACAGCAAGGAACAAGGAGGATTTGGAGGAATAAGGGGTGGGAGGACTTCCCCTCTATAACTGACAGTCATTGCATTTGCATTTCAGCTGCCTTGAAACAATTGCTTTTTTCTGCAACTGTAAAAAACAAACAATGTGAGCACGAGGATCCTTAGAGAAATCTGAAAATTCATGGACTCTGTCCTGAGATCCTCCTAGAAGTTACAATAATTCCAGCCTAGCTTTTAACCTGTCAAAAGGCCTGTATTGCTTTATGTAACGGTAAGTTCATGAATATGAAAGATTCACATATCAAACATTTTAAACACATTGTTGAACGTTGCTATTTAAACAATTTTACTGCAAATTTTTCTAAAATTATGAACATTTGGGGAAGATTTCAATCTTTATGTACTGAGTTTGCTTACCATAAAATAACCTTTCACCCAAACCAATAATGGTAAAACAGAATAATTTAAATGGTTTCTTTAAAAATAACCCCTCCTCTCACCATAATTTTTGGTTTCAGATAACATTAGAGGGCTCAAAACTGCACACACGTGGCTCAAGGTAGCATATAAAGCTAGCTCTACACAGTATTAAGGGAGTACGTGTCATTAAAATTAAAAAGGAATGAAAATAAATGAAATAACTACGGATAATAATTCCTATCATTTCCACAGAACTCCCGTCTGATTCAATTATATTTTCTGTATTACTGCCATGAATCCCACCTTCTACCAAGTCTATAGGAGAATTTCCAAATCGAAGACTCTACCAGGAAAAACCTGGATCAAACACACATTTGCAGCCCTCCTCAAACAGAAGTTTAAAAACGTCCACCTGACTCAGACGGATTACCCCACGTGCCCAACCTGCTTCCGTCTGAGGGACCTTTTAGAATAGCAATAAGCGTATGAACTATGGAATCAGATGACCTCTATCTGTATGTTGGCTCTGTCAATAATTAGCTTTATGACTTTGGTGAAATTAAAGTTAAGAAGTTCCTCGGCCTCTCTGGGTTTTAACTTTGGTGTTGTTAGAGGGGGCAATGTTAGCACCTTATACATTTCAGAGGGCAAATGAGATAACCAGGAGAGGGGCTTAGCATCACACCTTCCACACAGCAAGTGGTCCGTCCAAGTGAACCATTTTTATTACTTGACAAAAAATGACATAAATGAGTTAAGTGACATCTGAGTTTACGAAACTGCAGGTAAGAGTACTGGGCTGCTTCATCCACTTGGCCTCAATGGTCTCCCCAAAAAAGAGGTGGCATGCTGGCCTAGAAGGAAAGGAAGGGCCTGCGGGAAGGAAGGTGACGTTGGGACGAGGTGCCAGGTGAATCAACCAGCAGGTGAGGAAGAGGAGGCGGAGCTCTGTTAAGTGTTGGGTCATGAATCTGCAAGAGGCCGGATTTTCGCACCAAGTTCTGGAAGGACAGAGACAGCAGACAGTGCCTAGCCCCAGCATTGACAACTGTTGCCAAGAGCTTCACCACAATCACCAGGGAATATTTAACGTGGGAGGGTGGGGGCCATGCAGACCGACGCCTCAGAGGACACGGAGATGATGAGTGTCTGGGCTGAGGACAGCACCTACCACCACCTGGCAGGCTGGGCTCTCAATGTGGCTTCTGAGAACAGGCTTCGAGGACCGCGCAGAGCAGGGCTGCCCGGCCCCACCCAGGGACTGAGTGGCCTGGTCTGGCCTGAGGCCGGAGCAACTGTCTTTCTCAGAGCATCCTGGGTTGATGCCTCTGGACCTGGGCAGAAGCAGAAGGGGTCAGGGGCCCGAAGGTTCTGCTGAGGCTGGAGGGCAGGGCGAAGGGAAAATGCTATTTAGGGTCTCAGGCCTGCACATTCCCAGGAAAAAGAAGGGATAAAAGAAAGTATCTGTGTTTTAAGATCCAAATGTGATCTCAGCTAGTTTCCATTGGCCGGACGTCACCATTCCCTAACTGACAGTCATAATTGGCACCGTGGTAGGCGGATGGTTGAACCGTAAGGCACAAGTTACAAAGCTGCCCTCTAGTCTTCATTTCAAAATGTTGCCCATCCCCGAAGAGGCTCGAGGGGCCTCAGTGGGACTGACAGAAGGCCATCGCAGAGAGGACACGGGACAGACAGGAAATCCCGCCATGGGGAGACCCAAGGTCAGCCCTCAGGACAGATCTCGGGAGACCTGCTGTGGGAGGGTTTGGAACAACTCTCTGAATTTGATTGTAAAAATCAGGCGTAGCCCTGGTTTTCTTAGTAGCCATTTATGGACCTCATTCATAAATCGGGCTAAGAGGTTTTTGAATTCATTACATTTCCTGCAGTACCACCTTTTGGGACTAATGAGTTCCTTAAGCTTATAACATGCTATGTGAAGTAGATTTCCTTCCATTTGCCCTAAACTTACTTCACTCTGTTTTAAAGAGTGCCCTCCTTGTCCTAAAAAGAAAGAAGTAAGCAAGACTGAAAATGAGGACTGGCAGGGCAGAAAAGGGAGCTAGGTGTTACAAGAACCGCAGACTACCTTAAATCCGCAGTGGAGTTTTAAGAGGCAAACATGGCTGGAATGCATGACCGTGACCGAGGGGCCAGGGGGCCGAGGGGGCCGAGGGGGCCGCACACAATGGCTCCATTGTTCCGGGGGCTGCCCAGACCCTTCCAGGGGCCCCACATCCTGTGTGGGGCTCGGCTGCTCGAATGAAAGGGAGAACCTGACTGTTGAGCAGATATCAGCAAAACGGATTAAAACACCGGAAGGGGGCCCGGAAGAAAAATGAAACAAATTTGGGTGTTTTTCAGGTTAGAGAAAAGGGGGTCATTCTATACAAAAAATACCCAGGCTACTATGCACATGACGGAAAACAGTTGCTCTGCGTTGGGATTAAAACACGAAGAGAAGGAGCCGGGCTGTAAGAAGGAACGCCCTGACACTGGCAGTTATATGCAAGATTGAGAAACTGTGCAGTGTATTTTTTGAAAGCTCATATTTCCAAAAGGATTTGGGGTTCATCTTGCCTTGTACCTGCCTCGATGGTACAAAGGCAGCTCACTGAGCTATTTACTCAGGGGGATGCGGTAAAGGCACGAAACAGATGGAGGTGTAAGCATTTCAGAAAAGAAGGGACTCTGTGGTTAAGCTATTAATACGCGTAATTTTTAAGACTACGAGGAAACAACAGATATTTCAAAAACATGTTAATAGCAGGGGCTGCGCAGCAGACCAAAGTATCGGTTGCATTTTTTTCCCCCCTCCGAGGTCTTAGCACAGAGTCGATTATAGGAAAGTCTTGTGTTTTAATGGAAAATAGGGCAAAGGTTACGTGTAACAGGAATCCAGTCATGTGGAGCTTGCAGAAGGCAGGTTAGGCTCATAAAACTGCTCATTAAAACGCTCTGTTCTGAAGCAAAAGCAAATAAATGAGCTCAAGGAAAAGAGCCACAGAAATCGTCTAGAAATATTTCCATGAAAGACTGTGAAAATAGTCCTCCCTAGTCGTAAGAAATGTTCAGTTATTGCTTATACAAATAGCCACACTTAAAAAACTTTTAAATACCTTCCCTGCATTGCTGGTTTTGACCTTCTGCCAAGAGCTACTTAATGTTTTATTTTTTTTTAAATTTTTCTGAATAGACCATATGGTGAACAAAAAATAAAAAGGTACCCACACCAGGAGTTTTTAAAACAGCAGGAGCAGAATAGTTTTGTTATGAACTTCCACCCCCAAGTTCTGGTTTAAACTTAGCAACTTTATAAGTTCCACACTGGTTGAAAGCCCTAATCCCAAATTACAGAAATGGAGCCCAAACACTGTCCAAGATTTACAGGGCTGCTACTCTCTACACTTCACTATCTCATAGCGCAGAAAACGCAGATTGAGGGATTTTAAATTAAACAGTAACGGCAGGCTGGCCAAACAACGAAGACCAAGAGGACTTCTAGAAGGCAGCTCACCCCAAAGCACTGAGACAGACAGTGCTTACACAGGGGCTGGCTGGTCTAGACGGCCTGAGGCCAAAGTCAACACTGGCAGCCAGCAGGCCCATCACCTACGAGGAAGCTGAACAACTTGAGGCTGATTAAGCATGTGCATGTATGGGGGGGGGGGTGTCCAGATGCCCATCTGATTTTTAGTGCAAATTCAGTGATGCCCCAGGCTCTGTCTGAGTCACCAGCGATTGACCCGAGGGAGGCTGTCTCAAGGAACACGGAAGGCTCCAGAAAGAAGCCAGCGCATGAGGCATGTGGCCTGAATTCACACCCGGCTGCTCTATCTGTGGTTTTTCCTTAGGCCATTTCCATAGCCTGTTGGACCCAGATGAGTTTGGAAATTTTGCCACCTTTTTTTTTTTTAAGTGGAAGGAATTACCAATGGTAATATTCTTTTTTCACTTTGATTTATTTTATCTTACAAAAGCAGTCTGGGGCTTGCCTGTGAGAAGCAATGCATCAGACTGAGAGGATCCTGCGCAAAAGCAAGATTGGATCACAAAAGGCATCCTGCCATCTGAGAGTCTTGCAGAGATTCGGCTAAAACAAAAATACGGAGCTCTTGTACACAGCTCAACCAAACCTCACACCCTGCGAGATAGCCCGGGCATTTGACAAACACATCTTGGCAATGAAGGCTCATCTCTTTAGAATTAACCATGAAAAGGGGATTTCCTAATTCACCCAGCTCTAGCCAAAACTCTCTGCTGCTATTTCCCCCCCTGGCCTCTCACCCACCTTGATTTTGGAATAATGCCCTCTTCTGCTTTAGATTTTGAAAATTATTCTTTCCACGGTGGTAGTTTACATTTTTACCTACGCATCAGTCTCTCTCTCTCTCTCTCTCTCTCTCTCTCTCTCACACACACACACACACACACACACACACACACACACACACACACACACATTCTTGCGCAAGTTAGCAAGATTTAAAGCCTCTCATTTTTTATTCTTGAAGCCCCAAAAGGGAAACTGTTATTCGTGTGCCAAGGAATACAGCCATCCATTATTTTCTTTCTTTCTTTTTTCCTTGCATATCCTCCCAATAGGATTAAAGGCAGTCTGGGATGTGGGGTGAGGAGGTAGAGGAAGAGAGAGGGGTGGGAGGGAGAACAAGATGGCATTTTAATAGCCTCCACCATGCTGATTCGACACAGTGGGGACCTTGTGCTTCAGACTCGAACGTTTCCTTCCTTCCAAGCCCTGCACGTGGCCCCTTCCACTGACACCCGCATCGATGTTGTGGGACAGAACTGGGAGAGGAGGGTACTAATAAAAGGATTTTCTCAAAAGGGCGGAGAGGCCGGGGGAAATGATCGTAACCCTGTCTCTGTTTGTTTTTTTGTTTTAATTTCATCTTGAAATAATTTCAGTCGCAGAAAAAGGCTGCAAAATGAATACAAAGAACTTCTGTATACTTTTTGCCCAGATTCTTCAAATGTTAACGTCCGATAAAACCACCACACACACGGTCGGTCAGGAAATTCTGAAGCGTACCGAGCAGTTATTTTATAGTACTTCTCAACCTGAGTTTATCTGATGTTTCCTCATTGTTATATTCAGGTTGCGCTTTTTTTTTTTTTTAGTTTTCAAGAAAACCACATTAATGACATGTCATTCTCAGCTCATTAAATTGGGAGATAGATGATGCCAATCTCTCCTGTTAGTGATGGGAACTTCGATCGGGTTAAGACAGTGTCTGCAAAGTTTCTGCACGCTGAAGTTTCTATTTTTTCCACTCTGAAATTAAAATGCATCCTTTGGGTGAAATTTGGAGGCTATGTAAACATCCTGTTTCTCGTCATTCTTTCACCTACTGACTTGAGCATCCATGTATGAGTCCTGAGAGAAACCATTATTACAGTAGCGGTTGACAAACGGTGATTTTCTACTTCTGTCTTCTCTTCTAAATGTATGAACTGGAATTATACCGTAGAGAAGAGCTTTCCCTTCTTCATTCAGTTACTTATTCAATTGTTTGTTTTCATGAGTGGTAACATAATAAAATGCATAATAAGCTGTTTAGTATTTGTGGCAAATAAAACTCACTGTTCACATGACTTTTAATTGTGGGGCACTATTATTACTGTTATTTTATGTTGGCTTAGATTTAATTAAATGCTTGCCTGTTTATTTGTCTATATTCCTTCTGGATCATTTTCCTTTTTCCAAAATTAGCTCTTTAAGAAGTTCCTTTTGTGTGCATCTATTTGTGGTAAACTCTGTTTTTGTTGTTTGAAATGTCTTTACTATGCCTTCACTTTACAATACTTTGACTACAATACCTACACAGTTATAGGTTAACAGTGTTTCTCTCTAGAGTTGGACGATTATTCCATTTTTTCTGGTTCCCACTGTTGCTCTTAAGAAGTCTTCACTCTTGTTCCTTGGAAGTTGATCTCTCCATTTTCTCTGGATGCTTTTAAGATTGCCTGTTTGTCTTTGGTGCTCTACATGTCCATTATGATGTGTATCTGCACGTGATCTGTGGTGCACCTAGATCTTAGAATTCATGACCTACATCAATTCTGGGAAAATGTTAGTCATTCTCCCATCCTTTCTGGAGTGATGATTAAACATTTGCCAGGCTCCTTCATGCTGTTCTTCATAGCTCATCTACATTTCTGGTCTCTCTGTCTCTCTGTTGCATTCTAGGAATTTATTCAGTTATACATCCAGCCACATGTAGAAACTGGCTTGTACCAGCATACAAGAAATAGTAGTGCACGTCTCCTTCCAAGTCTGTGTTCACTGTCCTCATGGTGGCAGTTTAAAATTGGCCGTGGCGGGAGTAGGCACACCAAGGAAATTGGCAAATGTTTTAATAACAGGGCTTTTCCCACTCCTTGGAGAGCTAGTTACTCAACATTTATCAGCACACCACTATATATAATCCATTTTTACTTAGTCTCTCTTCAGCTATTTAATCTACTCCTAAGGTTTAATTTCAATAACTTCATTCTTCATTTCTAAAGATTCTATTTGGTTCTTTTAAAAATATGCATTTTCTTTCTTTCTTTTTTAAAGGTGTTTCTTAAGTTTGTGATTTGCCGTTTTATTTCTTTAAACATTTTAAACATAGTCTAAAATCTTTTCTACTGTATCTTATTCTCTCCACTCACTCATAATGGCTTCTTTAGTGTGTGTTTCCTCTCAAATGCTGGATGGTGTGTTTATTCTCAATTGGCCTTTATTTGTGTGAATCCTATCTGGTCTGATGTGAGGGTGTGTACCTCCAAAGAGTATTTATGTTTCTGCAGGCTCCCAGAACTGCTTCAACCTGGGTCCACTTTAAGGTAATTTCTCAGTTTTCATTCTGCTTGACCATGCAAGTGGTACAAACAAACCCCAACTCACATGACGAAAGACCTACAAAAATGGATTCTTGAAATAGACTTTTCTCACCTTCCACCCAGAACCCAAGATAAATAACTTTCCTCATCTTCTCCCATTACTAGCAGGTAGATTTTTCTTGACCTATCATTTCATTGAAGGTGTATCTCTTTGAGGGTCCTGCTTACTGCAGGGGGTCTTGGTTTCAATTTCCTACCTTGTTCTGGCTGAAGCCCTTTCTCCTGTCCCCATGTCACTACGCAAATGCCAAGCTCTTGGGTATAGTGATGGCAAGTGCCACAAGGACAGCTGTGGCTTCAACCACAGGTTTATCCCCCCACTTTCCAGATCCTTTTTATTTCCCCACCCCAGGGTTTTCTCATCTTTCCTGAGAGCTCCATCAGGAATTTAAAATAGCACTTCTCACAATGTCCTCAGTATTTCTAGATGTTTTGAAGTCAAGATAGATAGCCTAAAAAACAGCCAAAAATCAAAGTCCACGTGTCTATTATAAAGCTCCTTTATAAGATTAGTACAGTTTAGAATAATAAAGATTGAGACCTCTGATTGGTGCTAGGTCTCTTCTTTTTGTTCAGAATAAATCGTTTCATATAACACACACTCATACACATCAACACATCATGTACTAAGACTATTATTAGCTATTCAGAATAGTTATCGATCTTACAAAACACTTTGTAAACCATGAAGAAGTGGAATCAGAGGTTGATAGTAAAAGCAATTCACATCTTAACCATCTTTTTTTTTTTTTGGCAAATTTTACTTGGGTTCTATGTCCTGTAGACTTTTTGTTTCCTTGGATGCTAGTAATAGTATTGTGTACTGTTTGTATAAATATGAACATACACTTTGTATACATGTAGAGGCGTATAATTTGAAAACTGTTCTACTGATATAACTTGTTTTGAGCTTTTGACCAACTTTGTGACATTAGAAATTTCTTTTCCAAAAACTTAGAGTAAAAAAAGATGCATAATTTTTCCAAGGCCATACAATAGTAAGTTGAAGGGCTAAAATTGAAATTCAGCTTTTGAAGCTCTAAGTTCAGTGTGTAGCAAGTACAAATCAATCAGGAAAACGGAGACATTTTCCTATCGCTAAGGGGAAGAAAGTCCTATTAGGTCAAGGGGCCATATATATAACACACACACACGTAAAATAGCGGCTCGATTTTAGTAGAGTTTTATTGTTTATATGGTGTTAAGGATTTTTTTTCCCTGAGGGTTATGCTGTAATGATGTAGGAATCTTTAGTTCAGAGAAGTTCCACAATATAGACACCTTGCAGAGAAGGCTGGTAGGCTGAGGGGCTGCTCAGACCTTGGCTCTCTATTGCCAATTCACATTTACATAAAAAGAAAAAAAAAGTTCACATTCCAAATAGTCAACTCAAAAAAATATCAATACCAAGAGTCCATTCATTGCAATGGTTTTTCCATCTTGAATGCAGTAACAATTTTAAGACTCGGTCTCTACCTTCACCGGCAAATCCTTGCAAACCAGTAACTGGGACTCTTCGCAAATTCCTGCACTCACAGACAGATTTGTAGTGACAGTTTTCAGTTCAAAAGTGCATTCCTGTTGTAAGCGGACTACATGGGATCACCCAGTGGAACGAAGTCCAGTATCACACACACAGCTGGACTCCGAGATGTAATTTTAGATGTCAAGGTAATGTATGTCGAAGCTGTGCAAAACCACAATCCACCCGTGGATCACGGTGCCTTTGGCAAGCTGTGGGTTATTGTATTAGTGTCTCTGGCTGTACAAAGATCCGTGGGGCTGAAGGATTGGAATTTGTCACTTAAGCCATTCATCTTCAGCTGCCAAGAGGTGGGCGCATTCTGACCTCCGGAATTAAAGCTGGGCAGAGTTCCATATACCGTCCCACCAAGAATGCGGTCACTAGAGTTTCAATAAAGACATGCTGTTTCAGCAATACAGTGTGAAGGAAACTTCACGACTCTCGGGTTGTTTAGCTGTTTCACATTCGTGTTAGTTGGGGAGAAATCTGTTTTCCTTTTACCTGGGTATAAACTAAGAGTGTGTCTTGAAATGGCGTTTGAGTTTTTTTTCTATAGCTCTAACTCAAAAACAGCTGAACTTATTTTCCTGAACACACATAAAAGGTCCCGAGCTGAGACCTGATGTATCAAGTTTCAGCCTGAAGAATTTTTCTGAGCCGATGGTTTATGCTGAAAATGCTGACAGATGTCGAACAGCCTCAGCAAAATAATCTTTAAGGGAGTCCTGGGCAACAGACCATGTGGCTGCTTTGAAAGTGCTAAATTCTTGTAGCTGAACAATTTTACTCAAAAAAAAAAAATCCTAGCATTTATTACATTAAATTTCTAACAGATATTTGCAGAAAGCCAGCAATTACTCTGCAGCTGAATTTTGGGAACCTGCTAGTTCCCATTTTACATCTTCTCTGGATGCAAGAAATTCTCTTAGATTTATCATTTGAAAAGGTCAGAGGAGAGCCCGACTTTTGGGATTTTGACCTTGAAAGCATAGAGTGGATCCCTAAAACTTTAAAACTGCTGCAGGAAGTCCCCGAAAACAGAGAACGTTGGCAAACATTTGCTGTATTTCTGGCTGTGATTCCTCTTTGCTGGGATACCACGGGATGGCCTGATCAGAAACAACCGAATGTTTGTGAGTGTTCTACGGGGGTTCAGACTTTCCCAGGAGGGTAATAATTTAAAGGATGTCAGTGGATGCAAATGAATTTCAGCCGTCCAGAGGAAGAAGACGTGAATAGTACTTTTGTCTCCGGGAGACGTGGAATCTCAGCCGGGGCCATGTTGGGTAATTCTATTCCGCCGGCCCGCATTCTCCCGTGTTGTTTCAGTTGGGCACGATGGGCGGATGTGCCTTCTCCCGCATCCTGGGCTGCTCAGCAGTGTCACGCCACGCTGTTAACAGCCGTCAGGTCCCATGGATGTGCAGATAGATGAGATCCCCACTGACATAAAAAGTTCTTATGAATTGCGTCTTGTGTAAAAGAGAGCCAAAGCCTTTTAACAAAGAAAGCGTAACGTGAGTAGGACCCAGAGCTTTTGTCTTCTCCAATCTGTCCCCTAGCATACCACCGTCTCTGGTATTCTAAAAAGTAATCCACTTCCACGCATTGCTGTGCTCCTTGGAGAACTGTTTTTACATTGATTTCCCCCAAAGTTAAGTACCTCCTTTCTTCCTCTCCTGCTATACGGTGATCGTAAAGCAATCTCCTAAAAGTCTGAATGCTAACTGAATAATCAAGTGGTTTGCAAGGGAAAGAAATTCAGCTCCCTGGATTCATCAGCACATTACGTCATTAGCAGGAGGAATATTTCACCTACAAGAAATACACTCACTAATGAGATAAAATGGAAGGGTATGAAAAATTCGAGCAACTTCACAATGTTACTACTATACCAAAAAGTCCTAAAGAAGGGCCTGCCAATAACCAAGCAGAAGAAAGAAGATATTCTATAATAGCTTTTATTTATTATCTTCTCTAATTAAAAGAAAACATAGTGATTAGTTGAAAGGTAAATTATAAAAATTTCTGCCTACTAGGTTTATCATCCTTGTACAGTTTGAAAAAACAATACAAAAGTCCTCTGTTACCTGCAGTCTAACTTTCCGAGGCTTCCCTTCAGTTACCCAGGGTCAACCTCGTATAGTCTGAAAATATTAAATAAAAAATTCCAGACATAAACAATTCACACACCTGAACTTGCTCACCAGTCTGAGTAGCGTGATGAAATATCACACTGTCTCTCTCGGTCCCACCTGGGATGTGAATCATCCCTTTGTCCAGTGTGACCGACCACCCTGTATGTGGTACCTGCCTGTTAGTCCCTGAGCTGCCATCTCAGTTATCAGAGAAAGACACACCACAGTCACATAACTTTTACTACAGTACGCTGTTATAATTGTTCTATTCTATTGTTAGTTGCTGTTGTTGATCTCTTCCTGTGCCTAATTTATAAGTTAAGCTGTATCAGAGGTATGTATGTGTAAGAGAAAACATAGTATACATAAGGTTCGGTGCTATCTGTGGTTTCAGGCATCCACTGGGGGTCTTGGAACATGTCCCCGTGGATAATGGGGGAATTTTAACTTCAGAAACCAGTACTGATTTAGCATTTCATGTGTATCATGGACACACATCCCACAAAGTACATGTGTGATAAATTTTAGTAGAATATTAGAAAAAACATGAGCATAGAAATCAGAAGATAGGGACCCAGTCCTGGCTCGACCATTTGTCGACCTAATGATATTGACGGGTCGCTGACCCAGAGCCAGCCGAACTCCACTTCCTTCATGGGTGATCGATCCTTTGGGCTTCTTCCGAGATCTCTTTTTCTTTGGTGTGCCTTTCTTTTCACTATGGTGTGCCTGGGTGTGCATATGTTTATTATGATTTGATCTTATTGAGGACTTGTTGTTTCCTGGACCTGAAAATTGGTAAACTTCAACAATTTTAGAAATTTCTCAGCCTGCCTGCCCCCTTTCTCTCTCCTTCCACCTCCCTCGATGCTACTTCTAGTACAAAGACTAGGATTCACCATAATCCTTGGGCCATGGCACACTTTCATCACTGGTCAATGTATGGATCAATTTTATTTATTTAGATTTTTAATCAGTTATTTCACAATGCAATAAACACCTGTGTGTTCATTACCAAAAAGCATCAAACAAACAAACAAACAAATAAAAAAAAACAACAGCCAGGACTTTTTAAATAACCTGCATGTGATACCTTTTACCAACGAATCCCCCTGCCTCTGCCACCCGAGGCACCCGTCGGTGAGAACACGCATCATCCTCTTACCTCCCTTTTATTACTGTTTTACTGCATCCATACGTAGCTGTGGAAGGAGTTATTTCTGTCCGTTGTTTGAGTTCATAAGAGGAATATTCTCTGTATAATCTTGTCTCCCTTTTAGTGCTCATCCAGACGTACAACGGGTGGAGCGCAGTGGCGTGTGCAGGGCCGACGCTCCGTGTGAAACGCCGCAGTGGCCTCCTGCCTCTGGGGACGGCGGGCTGCTTCCAGGCTTCGCGCTGCGCACAGCGGCCGCGAAGGCCGCGGGCCCTCCTTCGACGGGCGCCTTTTCACCAGTTCACTCAGTTACGTCGAATCTGCTTCGCTGAATCTTTCGATTGGATTTTTCTCTTCAATAGTCCTATTTTATTTCCGAAGTTACTCCCCGCCAATCTGCTTGACCTTCTTTTTTTTTTTTTCTCATACTTACAAGTTTCTCAAACATCTTAAACATTGAAATTTTATTTCTGAGTCTAATAATGCCAATATCTTTTCTTGCGCGGCCTGACTTCGTTGTATGTTGTTTTCCTTGGTTCTTAGCAGTGGCTGTTTCCTTCTGTCCCTCCCTCCCTTTCTTCCTTGCGAGCTCTTCATCTTTGCAGCTCTATTAGAAGGAGTTATTTAAGACCTGGGTTAAACTTGCATTTTCCCATAGAGAATCTGTGTTTGCTTCTGCTGGTTTCTCTGGGGTACTACTAACCCAGGAAAATGAAATTCTTGACTTGAGGTTTCTCATAACACACAAGGAACGTGAATTCAGACATTACACTCAAATAAGGGCAGATCTGTGGTTATATTGTCTGGAGGCAGATCTACGCCACCACCCTCCTCCCATTTAGTGCCAAGGTCAATAAACGATAATTTCCTTGCTCCATCCTCTGGACACTGGGTTTATTTCTAGTATTCCGTTATGCTAAGGCTGCAGTTTTTGTAATGCCAGCCTGTGTGACAGCCTAGTAGACTCCCTGGAACTGAGACTGTCCTGATTTTACATGTGTTCCCAGGCCTTCTTTGGCCACCATGATGGAGGCTCACCACCCCCAGAGTTTGGGGGAAATCCTTGGGATTGAAACCAGCTCTAGCACTTGCTCACCTCTCCAGGTTTCTTACTTTCACTTCATTTCCGGACTTCTGGGAATCCTTTCCTTTCAATCCATTTGGGCAATGCATTTGAAAACAAATTTTATATTTTACACCTAGCATTCTAACTACATGTATAATGGTGTGGGGTGTCCACCAGGGTATCTGATCTGTCATTCTGTTGAAAATAGAAGTCTATCTGTCCCCACTTCAACATTTATTTTCTATTGCAAAGTTTCTTAGTCTCTGGTCCTAGGTCATAACTGATTTGTCCACCCTTTGTATAACACTCTTACTAAAATATAGAAATGATCCAATGTTTAAATTTCTTCAATGTCCCCATAGTGCTCTTATGATAAAATCCAAGCTCCTGCCCATGACATACAAAGCTTGGCGAGATTGGTCGTCTGTCTCCATCCCCACCCCTCAGCCTCCTCTGTACACGTTCATATAAACTTCATACAGTCATAGCCATCTACCTTCAGTTCCCCCAACACACTCTCATTCCTCTGAATTTCATGTACACTGTTCCTCTGCCTGGGACCCACTCCCCTGGCCCCAGCCTTCCCCCAGATCCTTACTTGTACCCTTCAAAACTCATCTCAAAAGTCACTTCCTTTTCAAGGCATTTTCTGACCCATACACTTGCTTGTCAGGAAAACATAATTGGGCAGCCCTCATCTCTGCTTCTCAATGTAACGATTACAGCAGTTATCGTACAGGTGACGATAACAATTTTCTTATCAGTCTCCTCTGGGAGCTCTCTGAGAACAGGGACTGTTTCATGCCATACGCCCAGGACCAGACACATGGAAGGCGCCACCTAAATGCTGCAGAATGCATGAATGAATCAAGTGGGCACAACTAGCTTAAAAGTTTGGTGAATTTGATGAGGAACGCTCATTCTAATGGTTAATAAGGTGCAGGGGTGTGCGTGTGTGTGCGAGGTATGGTTTAGATTCTCTGCTATTTAAGATTATGCCTAATTTTCTGATTTCCCATCAATAAAGAAACTGAGAGCTAAACTTCAATTTACTCTGCCCTAGAGATTTTTGCAATGCTTGACTTATGACCACACCACCCCAAATATCTTTGGAGCCAAATTAATAGGGAGCAAAGTGTCTAGTTCTCTTATGTAGTCTTTACGCCAGTTACCTGAGAACTGCTTTCCTCTGGCGTGATTTTCTCTAGCATCACCCACTTCCCTTTCTGAAGGAACCTCAAGTAAGAAAGCAAGATACGGCTGAGAAGATAGTTTTTAAGAAACAAACATTTTAAAATGTGATGAAATGAAAGCTTTGCGTTTGATGATTTTTCTATGAAACAGAGAGATAACGAACTGCTGGGGTCTCAGGCAAGCTCCTTTGAATATTAATTCTTATTCCTTCTAGGGACACAATGATCTTTTCTTTTCCAAGATATATTTTTAAAGGGTGACAGTTTAGCTGAAATTCTAGGCACATCTGATTTGGACAGGAGACCCTACACATTAGTCATCAACAGACAATGGAATAAAAGCTTTATGAGGCTATAAAATGGGAAGTATTCTGAAAGCTTTCAGTATTAGTGTCTTGAGTGGAATAAAACTTTAAAAATGCCAAGGTCTATAGAAAAACAAATGTTGTGATATGTCTGCACCTATCCGTTGGTGAGCACACACACTGCCATTCACACACACACACACACAGCTATTTTTCTCAGAATCTAAACCATCAGCCATCAATATTTTGAAGTAATTCCTAGTCTATTTCCAGCTTGAGCCGAGTCCATCACGAAAACACTGTGAGAAAGGAAACAAACTGCGTAGATTCCATTTGGCAAATCCGGGGGCCTGTAGATTTGACTGTGGTTCAGCCTCTGGCGCCATCAGTTGGGCTCAAAATCAAAAGCTGTGGAAGGAGGTAATTAGCAGGGACTCGAGACCACTCAGCTGGCAGCAGCCCGCTTCTTATAGCCACTGGGAAAGTGGGTGGGAAGGGGTTCAGAAATGTTCCCTAAAACAACGTTGCTTCTGTAGAATGGAAGACTCCAATCACAGGGCTGTATCCGTGGGCAGAAAGTTAACTTTGATTAACGTGCATATTGACACCTTTACTAAGGTATCAATATTTCATGAGAAAGCTCAGCTACTAGCAAGGGTGGTCGTTATAGCTTCTTACTCCATAAGAAGATGAGAGCAGAGGCAATACCTCCTAACCCAGAGGTAAGAGGCTAATGGGCACCTGGGCACCAAGGCCACCAACAATTTTGGGTGGAAAAAAAAAAGAGGCGGAATCAATTCCCCATCTTGCTCATTCCAGCAGCAATTAAACCGAGCAGGGGCACTGTGCCAAAGCAATGAAAATATAATTGATGTAGGTCGCATTCGCAGTCCTCTGACGCTGGCCTGGCCGGGCTGTTGATTACTTAAGCTTGAGCATTAAATGGAAAGAAATTGGCCCTGTTGGAGCCACTAGAGTTGGCTACCGACGTGATCATTTACAGATGAAGGCGAGCAGCCCGAAGTGAACAGAGGATGAGGAGACGGTTCCAGACTGACCAGCTGAGGGAAAGTTTATATTTAAAAAAAAACAATCACTTGGTGAGTGACTCATGGGGAAGGAATTCTTAAGCTTTCTTCAGGGAAACCCCAGTAAATAACATGTATAATAAAATGGAGGTGGTGGTGTCTGTTTTGTTGGGCTGTTCGGTCCACACAATAAACGTTTTGGGGGAAAAAAAAAAAAAAAAAAAAGGCACATTCTGAACATGATTCTCTCTGGGAAACCCCCAAACAGCAAGAATGACTATGGCTTCCTTACAGTTTTGCAGAGTAGTTTGTATCTCAGACTTCCATGTGGAAGAAAAACTTGGAAGAAACGTGGAAAAAAATCTGCTTTTTGTTAGAGGGCCGAGGGCTTTTCAGCCGGTTGCTTCCATGATTCACACGGCACTCTGCTCCTCGGAAACGCTAAGCCATGTATCATAAAGAGCAAGGCTGGCTCGAGTTAGTGCTTCCTGCTCTGTCCCTGGGAGAACCAGCCACCCTCACTGTGCCCCATGCGACACACGGGAGAAATGAATGAAACCTCTCGGCCTGCGTCGATTTACTGGACTATGGTGTAAATCAGATGCTTTAAAAGAGATCTGGAGTTGTACTTTTTTTTTTTTGGTCCCTAATGTGGGGCTTAACTGACATAATCTGTAACAGTTTCGGTTCCTCTCTTTTTAATTAACAAAAGCTTTTGGAATTTTGTTGTTTTGGGTCTCCAAGAACATCGTGCAAAAAAAAAAAAAAAAAAAAAAGGGAGCATGCACACACACAGTGTTTCTAAATGATTAAAGAAAGCCCTGTTTGTTGGGGGCAGGAATGGTCAGAGCTCTCTGTTCCCTGTGCCCCAACCCCCTGCCCAGAATGCCTTGTCAAAGCCACACGCTGTCTAATCAGCAGGCCTTTAGATTATTTTATGTTAATTAAAATCATGGCTGGTTTGGGAGGTTGATGTCTACATGTGCGTGCGGCTTCAAAGGCTTCCCAAATTACTGGCTGGGCTCGCTCGCCTTGGGCAGCCTGATCTGTGATAAAAATGACCACATTAAACCGAGTTTATTGCTGTGGAAGGTTTTTGGGGGGTTTTTTTTTTGCAGGTTTCTTAAAGAATTTACCATTTTAAAACACTCTCTTAGGATCCCCAGAAAGGTAAGAAAAACAAAAAAGGAGGAATGTAAGAGGGAAAGAACAAAGGAACTGGCTCATATCAGAAAAAATAAAATAAAATAAAACAGCTTTAGAGATTACTGAGGGGAAATGAACAAGGCCACGGATGAGGCTGTGATTGATTCTAACTTCTACAGCGTGCTTGCCGCTGCTGC
Source organism: Miniopterus schreibersii (assembly GCF_964146895.1). Taxonomy (NCBI): domain Eukaryota; kingdom Metazoa; phylum Chordata; class Mammalia; order Chiroptera; family Miniopteridae; genus Miniopterus; species Miniopterus schreibersii. Next base: position 16,091,048 of record NC_138119.1, on the reverse strand, counting down.
TCCTTTTTTTAAAAAAACAACCACTGAAATGTTTCAATTGATTTAGTGAAAAGAAACCCTGCCAAAAATCAATGAAACGTGGTTCATACTATTTATTCTCACTTACTCTTCACCTTGGGTCATGCGGATGGAAAAACTCACCGCGATGCTCCATGTTTGTCAGCGGCTGTAATTAGGAAAAGCTCGTGGGAGTGGTCAGAATTAACCTTGGTGGTCACAGCTGCAGAGCAGCCACGCCGAGCTGGGCAGGGGACAAGTCTGGGGGACAGGAACACAAAGAAGTCGGGACTGGAAACGGGGACAGAGTGAGGCTTGCCCTGGGGAGAAGCGGTCAATCCACAACTTACAACACGAGGGAATGCTCCCATCAACCGACACCTGATTCTGATGACCTACTAAGTGCCCAGAATGAATCTAACCCAAATGACTGGAAAGGGGCCCAGTGTTCACTCACGCCATCGTCTGCTCCTTGAAACCCTCCTTGGTTCAGGCGCTCACCTCCTCGACTACGATGAGAATCGCCTGCTGGGGCTCCTGGCTCCCCCTGAATTCATCCTTCCCACGGCTGCTAGACTAAACAGTCTGAGTCACCACTCTGACCTCTCGTGGCATCCCGATGGCACAGGATGAACTGCACTGTCCTCGGTGACCTGATCCCTGCCTGCCGTTTAGGGATGGCTAATCCCACCGTGGCTGAGCTCAGCAGTCAGGTGCTCGCCATCGGATGCTGTCCCTACCTGTCCCCTAGACCACCAGGAGCTTCTTATCAGCCAGGGAACACCGGGCACACCTTGCATTACTCTCTACTCTAGGTTTCTGTTACACGGGGAGCTCCTCACAGACAGAAATGGATGGTTTTGTGATTTTGGTATTTTTGGCACCTAGCAAGTGCTCAGTAAAGGCTTGTTGAACTGAACTAATGTGAAATGACAGAAACAATAAATGACATCAAACTTTAGCAGGCAGGGATGACGTATGAAAGAAGGCTGGTTCTCAGGTTGCCTTCACCTATCAGAGGCTGGGAGGTTACCTGGGAAAATCCAGGCAAGTACACTGGCTCCCTAACATGGGGGCAGAGGAAGAGCTTCAGAAGCTGTTACCCTAAAATATGGCTGGACACCAGGCATTTGTTGCACCTCTGGGTGCTCTGACCTCCAAGCATAGCACGGTAAAGTCTATTCCAACTGCAGTGTTCTGATGGAATAGGTGGCCTGCCAGGCCAGGACACCACTGATTTCTCAGCAGATGACTGTCTCATGCTGATAACAAAGTAAGGGAAAGAGTGATGGACAGAGATGACATTTCCAAGGCAATAAAAGCCAATGCAAACGTTCTAGAAACAGACTAGTAGAAAAACAGATGGAAATGGACAAGACAGTTTGGGTAGAAATTTTCAAGAACAGCATCACCCTGTCCCCTAAGGACATCAAACGCAAAACTGCAAAACCATTAGAAGTCAGGAAGGAATTTAGTTAAAGGTAGATTCTAAAATAATCCCAAGACTGGAACAGTCTTTTACACATTGACAAAGAACAACATAACAGGCCCAAATACTTCACAGCCAGAGGTTATCCTCAACTCTCCTTTAAAAGCAATCAAACCATATTTTCTATTTAGAAAAAGAAGTGTCAGTGAACATCGTGGTCAAACTTGGCAGGGTACAAAGTATGGAACCAAACCACTGAAGGGAGAGAATGTGAACCTGCCTTTAACAAGTTAAAGTTATTCAGCAGAATGGTTCTAAAAAGGCCAAAAGGAAGACAAAGAAAGGAAGAGAAAGAAGGAAAACTGAAACTAGAAACCTGCACAAATAAACTCCCTACTACTTATACGTGTCCGGTTCAGGCCCACTTTCCCTCTGGGTTCATAACTGAAGTGAAGTACTGGTTGTACACTTCGGCTCATGTGGAAAAATCCCTGGAAGTTCTCAGAGCCCCTTAGCACAAAAGTACAAAGAGATATGGTAATGACTTTCCTGAACAAACAAATGCACACAAGAGAGGGAGCTGGTCCGAGCTCCGGGGGCACACCCGGTGGCCCGTGGCTGCTCTGATCCTGTGCCATGGAGACGAGCATTAGGCCTCTCTAGACCTTCCTTCCAGCCTGGGGGCTGCCAGCAGTCATCTTCAATGAGAACGCAGAATGAGTCCCCACCATTGGTGTCGGAGCTGTGAACAGAATCCATTCACAGGCTCCCCAGCTACTGGAAAATGCTGCGTGGTTGCCCACAGCTAACAGGGACTTGGGAAGCGCTGATGAGACAGCCAGATTTCTGGTAAAACTGGATCTAGGGCGTGATTCTTAACACTACGTCAGTCCACCTGACAGTGAAACCAAGGGCTGTGGGTGTGAAATCTTCCTCGATGGCCACAGAAGGGAAATATTCATCATTTTTGTACCTTATGCCATGGCCGCTGTTAATATACAGAGTAGTAACTGCAAAATTTAGACGTTATCAAAATTACCCTGGCAGTGTGCTGAAAGTGCATATTCCCAGGAGCCATCCTCAGAAATTCAAATTCATAAGAGTTGGGAGAGGCCCAGGTACTTGCATTTTTAACAGACAACTTGGATGTGTCTGATGCGGGGCGGATGGGCCACACGGGAAAACCCTGAGCTGGAGGCTGCTCCTAGACCTCTATCTGCTCTGTGACAATGTCCCCCGCAAACACTGATACTACAAGATGGTGACAGGTACTGTTTGAAAACAAGGGGCGGGGGGATGTTATTTGATAAAATAAGCTCAAAAATTGGGGTGTCAAACATATTTACATGTTTCTTTATTCCAGTGCCCTCGATTTTTAAAATGTGCTAATAAACTGTCTCACCAGAAGGGAGAGAAAGATACAGTATAACCCAAACGTTTTTTATAATCAAATCTCTCTCTCTTTTTTTAAAATAGTCTGAGCATACTTTGGGAAATGCTGCCCTATAGAACTTTGATGTAAGAAAAGATAAAAGCTGAGAAGGAGGACTTGGGATACCTAGACGGAAAGGGTTTAGTGGTAGGGCACAGAGGACACCCTGGAGCACAGATACCTGGCTGGGAACTAATTCTGAACGTAAAAGTCAAGAGTCGCTCAGCAATGGGTTGATGCCTTTCAGGCTGACAGCACAGAGTAAAGACCTCGGTACACAGCACTCTTGGAAAAGTGTTGTTTGGAGAAAGAGAACGATACTGGGAGTCAGAGCAACCACTGGGCCCAGAACATGGCACTTCAACAAAACTTAAAAAACCAAGCAAGTACTAAAAGTAATGACGTTGAAGACAGCCAACACCTTTTTGAGAGTTTACTTTGTGCCTGGGACTGGTCTACATACATCACAAGTCTTAGCTCAGTCGTTGTGAGGTAGAAGTTAACACCCCACTGAACGAACGGAGAGGCAGGCTCAGAGCCCCGTGCACGGCCACCCAGCTGCCATGTGACAGAGCTGGGATCTGAGTGCCGACTGGAGCTCTGCCCTTCTGTGCCCCTCTAATTAGAAGGGTCAATAGGTTTGCTGGTAAAGGAGACTATCTGAGCAGCAGGGTTTTGTTTTTGTTTTTGTTTTTGGCAAAGGGAAAGGCACTGATTAACCCTTGCCATGACGATTACATAAAAAGGTAAAAGCAAGCTGCAATACTCACTGTAGGTTACGGTTAGGTGGGATGCTAGGAACGTGAATGGCTTTGAGGAAAGTAAGGTGGTGGCCTGAATCAGAAACCCTGTAATTACTCTTCCCTTTGATGCTAATTCCACTTCCACAAATCTACCCTGAGGAAATAATCAGAGATGTATACGAGGAATTATGCACAAAGACGTTTACTCTAAATTTACATATAGCAATAAAAATTAGACTGAAATTGAATACATGTATTAAAAAGTACACGAACTCTAAATTCAAAGCTGGGTTTGAGTCCAATCTTGACGTGTTCACGTGTTGGATGTGTGATCTCTGGCGAGTTTGTTAAAACTTTACTAAGCCTCACGCTCTTCATCTCTAGAATGGAGGGGAAAATGTTTACTTCCCCGAAGGGATGCTCAAGAGCAGTACTACTGACATTTTAGACGGGACAATGCTGTGTTGTGGGGGGGCTGTGCTGTGCCTTACGGGGTGCTCGGTGGTATCCTTGGCCTCTACCCACTAGATGCCAGTAGCAACCCTCAAGCCAGTTGCGACAGTCAGAAATAAACCAATTTTGAATGGGAAAGCTGGGTAGAGGAAAGGAAAAAGGAAAGTACATATGTACTTATATATAAGTACACAAAGTATGTACGTATACATATGAATGCATACATCGCGTAAGTATACAAATACCTGCAGAGGGGAAGAAGCCAGTCGGAGGGTGAAAATCCATGAGCACGGAAAGAGCTGATTTGGCAAAGTACTAACTACCTGCCGAAGGGAAGGAGGGCCCTCCCGACCTGGGCGGGCAGAGAGCGAAGAAAGAGCGATTCTGAGGGAGCTCCTCTCCCTAGGAAAGTTACTAGCCCGACTTTTAAAAACACTGAGCTATCAGTTCCTCTGCCCATGGTGCAGTGCATGCTGAAAGGCCCGGCTCGCTGCGCCCTGGACATTCCCTGGTCTCCGGCAGCGCGTCTGGCCTGCCCGGCCGAGCGCGCAGTCAGCCCGGGGTGCAGACGTTCCCAGGGACGTGACAGCACTGGTGGCGGTAACTTCGGGTGAATCGGCCCAGGTGACAGGCTAGCGGCTCAGACTCTGGAAGCTGCTTTCTGTCTCAGTGTCTCGGCCCTTCCCTTTGTTTTCCTACGTTTCCCGACTTCCCCCCTTTGCACCGACACCTACTCCTCCCCTTGGGGACTCTACGCCTAAGTTCAGTTTCTGACTTGTTTCCTCCGTCACTTACATTCACTCACCGAATCATTCCACAAATACTTACACACTACCCATTATGTCCCTAGTATAATAAGCTAACAAAACCACAGGGGGAGTCTGGTCTTCAGGGAGTCCGAAGTTCAGCTAAGAAAGCAGACAATAAACGTGAATAAGCCAATCGATATAACCCATTGCGGAAAATCACACAAAATGCTGTCGTGCCAGATCTGTGCCTGATGTTCCCTGTCTAGAACCAAACTGATTTTTCCAGGAGGGGAGGCCCTCCCATTTGGGAAGCAGTTGTAATACACCGTCTCTGTTGAAGACCTATTCCTGGACCACAACCATCATGCCATTTTATAGAATCCAAGCTGAAACTCAGATGCCCACCACTCTCTGATGTGTTATTTGTATCCTGCAAATCTATGATAGTATACATTTTATATTTTTATGCTTCTGTAATACATCATAACTGTCACCCTCTCAGCACTTCGCATGACCTGGAAATGTAAAATTGTTAATAGCCTTCATAAGACACGGCTTCTACACTGACTTCAGCAATTTTTTCACATTTGAAGAGCAGAGTATCCAACTTTATGCCTCCATGCTTAAAACACCCGAGGTCTGAATGGGTGGAGCAAATCCATGTGGGTGGCTTTACCGTAGAGTCTGAATGTCTTGGCCACCCTAAAGTGACTTTTTAAAAGAATCGTGATTGGCAGACAACACATTCCATACCTTAGTCAAGAGCGTTTTCTCTTTGACGACCCATGAGTTGAAGTGTCGGACCATGTAAAAGGGAGGATGGTATTTAGGTTGGAACATCAGAGAAGTTTTTCTTGATTAAGACTCAGATTTTAACCATACCTCACTGAGTCTATTTTTATGCCTTGTTCTAATGCTCAAATAGAGAAACACGTTAACTTTTTAGTTTCCGTGGCATTCTGATTTTGAAACAGGTTCTTAGCAGAAGCACTGAAAATTGCACATTTATAAAAACTTGGTTTTTCTTATTTAATGAAAGACATATGGTCATTTAAAAAAGTGCTTGTAAAGGCCGCTCTTTGTAACACTCACAGTCCTTGACCTTGCACCCCGTGTCCAGGTACAAAAGCCCAAGTTTGAAAATCTTTCCAGTTACCGTCACCCTTTCTAAGGCAAACCACCGAATCAAAGGGCAGGGAGTCTCTCATGTGGAGCAGGTCTGAACAGGTTCCAGCTCTTCCGCGGGGCCTATGCGCACTGGGCTCAGCTAGTGAAGGTCACAGGTTCAAACCCCCATGTGCCTGCACACCCACTTCAGGCTCGGTCAGGCTCATCCACCCTGACACAGGGACACATGTGACCGCATAATTCTTTATTGTGGAGGCTCTGCTGTAAATAATGGGATTCCAGCTTCTGCCCACTAGGACCACTGACCATCAGAAATATATCCAGATATTGCCAGGTGTCCGCCTGGAGCAAAATGAGCCCTAGCTGAGAACCGTTGTTCTAAGTGGAAACTATACTTTTTTTCAGTTTCTTACTGAAGAGAATAAATGCAGCACGAAAGAATTTTAATGAGCTAAGCCTTCTATTAAAGTTCTATTTTGCTCTATATCAAATTGCTCTTTTTGGGTTTTTTGCCTAATTCCTTGAAGTATTACCAATTATTCTCTTTGAAGCCATGTGACATAAAATGAGAAAACGTATGTGGAAAATGAAAATGTCCCAATCAGAACTTTCCTTCAATTAAAACTTGGTCAATAATAATAACTTATGCACAAGAATGTGTGTCGTTGCTAGGTAATGGGTCTTAACGTCTCATCTGCCAGACAATCAGATACCCCTAAATAATGTTAGCCTTTTCCAGTTTGGGGCTGATTTGATAGGTTGGTACGCAACTAAATATATTTTTGAAATCCTTATTTAAGTGCTATTTTGTTTTATTTTTAGAACTGTGTTTACTAGATTCTGCTTGTCCCAATAATTAAAAGAAATACACCCCTAACTCTGGACGAAAATAATATGCATCAAGTCAAGGCAAACGAAATGAAATTGCTCTAGAAAAAGAGCACGGTTTTAAGTTAAAATATGCTAGTCCTCCTTGTAGTTTCTTAAAAACTTAGAATCCTAAATAAGTGACTTATTTTGGGTTCTGTTCCGGGATACTTGTGTACCTGCTCCATGCATTTGGATTGCTTAATTTTTAATAGACAAGTGTGTGGCTCCTGGGCAGTAATCAGCATGACAAGTGGGTCTGGGCAAACACTCACATGGCCTTCATCTAGCTTCCTACAGGGCGGCTCATACTAACTTCAGGCTACTTCAAAGTTCCTGCTCCCTCCCCCACCTCCCCATACACACTTTTCATATACAAATTTTCCTTACCTTATTGGATTTCTAAGTTTATAAAAATAAGACATGAGTACAAAAATAAGTTAATATATGAATGCCTAGGGAAATTAAAAAGAACCCCTAACTTTTCTTCCAACCCATTTCCTACGCCTTTCTGTGTACTCAAACACAAACAGAAACACGTGTATGTGTGTGTGCGTGTGGGAGACACAGGCACACATATACACACACACGACTGTTTTCTTCTCAGTCTCCTTTGCATTCAAAAAGAAGATATCTAAATTACTGTCAGAGAAAATATGTCCAAAAAGGATATGATGGAAACCATAATTATTCTCATTATTTCTCACTAACTAGAGTGAAGTCACTTCTTTGGGGACACAATAGAGGAAATAAAATATACATAAGGCCCGAGCACCCTTCAGAGGTCCCTGCTCCATCACCCACCGTGAGCTTTCTGAGTAGCAGGTCTATGCTTGCTTTCCAATAGAGTCTATTTGGCAAGATTAATAAATTTGGGAACATAACACAGATTCCAACTTACTTCTCAAATGTTTCTGCTTCCAATTGAACTGTCCTTTCCTCCAACTCATTAGAATTAATGTCAGGGGGTTCTTATAAGACTGGTTTGCCAAAAAAGAACCAAAGGCTTACTGGTGTTTCAATCAATGAGACAGACAGTTCATTTTTATATGCATGTGGCACTAAAATAACACATGGAGGCCAGTAAGTCTTCATCCCTCCTTCTTAACTTTAATGACACTCTTACTGGGTTATGTATAAATTAAATGAACCAGATGGGCTCTCCTGAAATCTCAGGGAAATACGTTTGCTAAACTTCTCCAAGAAAATCAGGGAAAGTATGTCCATTATTCAAAGAAAAGGAATAACCCTATTTAAGCCGACTACTTAAACTGCTTAGAATTTTCTGACTTTCTCAAATACATGCCACATATTAGGGAGGAAATGTACCTTAGGACACTGTACTATCTGCACCTTACACCTACCAAGACTGTAATACATATCATCATCAAAACATTTCCAGTCATTCCTGAACCTGGGATTCTTTTTAGTTTTCAGTTGCATTTCTGCACCAACATCATTGAGAAATTTGAGAGCTTTAGTGATAGAATTTTATTCCTTATATTTTTAAGTTCTCTACCTTTCATTTGCCTAATTTAATATCAAAGATATTTAACCAAAACTCAAAGTCTTTAGTAAAGAAAGAAGATTAGAAGTTGACTGAATTTCTAAAAATGCTTACCAAGAAGGGACATCAAATTAAAGAGGGAAATTAAAAGTCTTCTCTCTAGGACAAAACATGGAGATGACTTTTTATCTGAAGGCCTCAGTTCTAAATACGACATTCTCATTTACATTTGTGCTCAAAGAACAAACAATAAAAAAAACACACCACACATCCCTGTTACTGTCTGTATTTGTTCACATTCCCAAAACTGGCTCAGGAAAGTCCTAGATTCTGGCCTTTCTCATGAAGACACTGACTTGGAATCCATGGTCCAGGGAAACCCCTCTAAGGAGAAGACAGACTCTATCATAAGCAACTTAGGTATCAATATGCCAAGAGAAAAACATTTTCAAAGGGAAAAATAACTAATGGGCCTGGAAGGAAATGTTTTCCCGAGCAACTGTGTTCTCCTCACAAAAGGAAAGTCTGCTTTTTAAAGAAAACTAACAAAATACACATCCTTGTTAACAGAGGATCGTGAACTGGTGTTCTGTTCCAGCACGCATTCGTAATGAAAATCTAAATGCACTTATCACGCAAGTTTGTTTTCCTGGAGGTTAGAGGATTAGCTCCCAAACTTTAAGTGTAATTTAAAGATGGATGAAATATCAATTTTGTTGTCACTGAGAAAATGAATAGTAGGGCTGTTCTGTGCACCTCAGGATATACTTGTGTGTGCGTGAATGTGGGAAGATGAACCCATTCACGCTGCTCAGCTAACGAAACCTCAGTTGAGCAGGCTTCATTCTCTTTAGTGTCTGGTTAGTAGCATAACTCATAAAATGCCATTGTGAGTCTAAAGTGAGTCACTGATTACATCTGGCTCGTGTACATGGCAGGCAAGGAGTCAGGTATGCTGCCTTGGGGACAGCTCAGAAGCATTCGGCATGAGAGAGAAAAGGATCTCATGTTCTCCTGAAGACTCGGGACCTGCATCTCTGGAGGCAGCACAGCTTGCATTCCAGGGTTTTCCATTTAAACTGAAAGTCTAAGCTAAGGGGAAACAGCACACAGATGTGCTGCTGGGGATCTGAGGGGGCTCTTTATGCCAAAGTCCATGGTCAGTACAGTGATCAAATTTTAAAAGTGTTAGCATTATGTTTTTCATAAACTATCACTTATACATCACACAAGCGACTGAAAATTAAGGGCAATAAATACCAGCACCTCCAAAGTAGCCACTCTTCAATTAAAAATCAAACCAGTAAGCACTCCTGTCTTTGGCAATCCGAGCAACACCCTCACCAGCCCCTGAAGCTCCCCCACAGCCCCGTACCACACGTTCGCAAAGCAGAAGGGAGCTCTGGGGGACAGGAGACCCGGGACAGCCTTCCGCTGCATCCTAGAGGCACCCTCCATGAGCAGCAGTTTAGAAATGTGGGGTTTTATTGCTCATTGTATTGTAATTAATTGAAAATTAGTCAACTCTATTAAACTGAACATTTTATTACCCAGAAGAACTTGACCGAGCAAAACACAACAAATGGATGACTCCTGCTATGGAGGAGTGTTTTTTCTGGGGGTTTTACAAATGCCTTTAGATAGTCAGGGCATCACTAGCGAATGAACCAAACCATCAATGCTTCCCGAGCGGCCTGTGGGTTAGCACCGCCTCAAAATGTCAGCAGCCGGGCCCCTGACCCGCGGCATGCATAGCCTTGCTGTGAGTGCACTCGAATCAGCTCAGGTACTTAAGAAATGAACAAGAGACATAGCACATAGTGGTGTAGACTCTGCACATGGCTGTGTAGATGCAGATTAGTGCAGTGTAGACACAGCACATGGCTGTGTAGATCCAGCACATGGCAGTGTAGACGCAGACTCAGTGCACTGTAAGTGACCAGACATCCTTACGACTCAAACACTGAAACACATTACTTGGTATAAGTACTAAAATACCGGTTTTTATATTTTTATCCAACTGTTTTTTCTAATAGCCGTAGTATGAGAAATATTATCCTTTACTTTGTGTAAGAAATCTTTCATCAACTTCATAACTTACCTGCTGTTTTTAAAAAAGTGAACTCTCAGTGGGCTGAGTTCAGCCCTTTGCTCCTTCACAAATGCCTGTCTTGTACTTTCCTTGTATTATTTTTAACTTCATTAAATATTATTACTTGGTATAAATTTATAAAGTGACACATTTTTCAATACCATCTACGTCAACTTATTCCATAATAGCACATTCCACCCAATTAAACGGCAAGGTTTCCCACATTTGTTTTACATTCTCTATGTATGGCTTATGAATAGCAATGTTGATGAATTCCAGCTGGTTTAAGTATGCGGACAGACCCTCCTATAATAGATTCTTTTCAATTCTTATTGTATTCAATGGGGCCCTTTTTAAGTGGGCCACCTGGTGGGATGAAGCACTAAGAAAGAAGTCTCCTTAGAACAAAATAAAAAACAATCACCCCGCTAAAGTTAACACCATCTTCCCAACTCCATGACTATTGTATAATCAATATTAGTGAGAAGTAGTTCTTACCTTTTGGAAACCTGAATTAAAATTTAAACAAGCCAGCAACCCTATGAACTACTAAATGGCTCCTTTATCTATTATAACAGCAATGTTAAGAGAATTTCCACCATTTGTGCATGTTGCTGCGTTTCACGAATCTATCACACACATTTCAGTTCCCCCTCCATTCCCCACCTCCCCTCCCGCCTCCCTCCAGCTGGAACACATCAAGGGCGAAGGAGCCAAGTCAAACGTCGACCCCACCCTCCTCCATCCACTTTAAGGCACCTTCAAAGGCAGAGCGCTGATCTAACTCAGTTTCACCAGCAAAGCCAGCCATCCTGCTATTTAAGACTCCAGTTTGGAGCTTTTATAACTGCCCAGGAACACGAGAGCTTTGATTCTGGGTCCAAAACTTTAGCTGCACTGAGTTGCATCAGGTTGTTGTACCCTTCCTGCCCAAGGGTCCTCATGATTAAATCTTTACAACCTTTGCTCTCAGTGTCCATCTCTTTCCTTATGATATCAATGCCCAGTAACCAACTCTGAAGGACTTATTTCCCTTCCAAAAGGTCAAAACAGCACAGCCACTGTGGGAGTCCAAATGCATGCTTCTCCCAACATCTGCACGCCCTATGTCATTTGTGCATGGTCACAAAAGACAGTCGTTTCAACGTGCACAGGGCCACTCTTGCCAAGACGCATGCAGGAGGAAAAGTGGGGGCTGGAGAGAGAGGAGCTGCCGTAGGACAAAGGACTTACTTTGTTGTTCCCCTGTGCGTGCAGCCGCAAGGAAAAAAATGAGAAAGAAATAGGTTAAACATGAATGTATGTTAAAATTATGAGGTAATTTCCAAGCTAGAGCAAAATCAAACCAAGTAATTTAACTGGTTACTGACATCCCATACGTACACACACAGCACCCAGGGCCCAAGGACAAGTCAAAGGACCTTCTTAGATGAAATGAAATCACACATTTACATCGGCAGAAAGTTAAGACAGAGATTTCCCCCTTTCTCTCAGCTCGACATACTTGGAGTGTGGGAAGCTGGCCAAAAAGCATGGGTTTCCATTGGTAAGAAGTGAACTGTTAGCATGAAAGGCAAAGTATTTAGTATGTCGACTTGCCCCTTCCTGACAGCCCCTCCTCCAACATGCCAAGCAGTGGAAAATTTCAGCAGTCGATGCGTTTTTAAACAAACACTGCATCCCTGGTTTCAGAGAAGGTGGAAAAAAAAAGGCAAAGAGAGCAGAGGGAACGAGTGGGTGGTTCTGGGGAGACGGGGTAAGCAGACCACAGCCTGACCTCCATCTGCACCATTCTTCTATTTTGTAAATTACGAGTTTTGACTTGGGTCGGCCAGGAAAGCACCCACTGTATAGTGGGGATGTGGCCCTGATCAACACTGGTCCACATTCAAGAAAATGGGTAGGGAAGGGTTAGCTCCAAAAATGTAGTCATTTCTATAAGGGACACTCTGGATAGAGACACAGAGCAGCAGCCAGCGACGGGCGACGGGCAAATGGGTCTTCTGTTTCAACCGAAGCTGCAAGAGTGTGATTTATACCAAACAATTTAGCTCACATATGGCTTAAAAAAATAGAGCGGTGATTCATTAGTCCCAGGGCAGCCCTAGTCCTCACAAGGTCAGATCCCGTGGGAGAGACGTGATGGGAAGGGCAGGGAACAGATCTGAGCTCTTCTCACAAGGGGCCCAGAAGGAATTCCGCGCTGAGATGCCTCGCTGGAGACAGCGGTTAGGAAAAGCCGCGCATCTGTGCGGGGCACGGAGCGCGGGGTGGAGTCACAGGTGGGGCTGGGGATCTGGCGTTTGGTTTTAAGAGAGGATGTGGAGGGGAACGCGCACACATGGAAGTTTTCTGGAGAGCTCAGGATTAGACCAGGATCGCAGGAGGGCGTACTTTCTGGAAAACAATGCCAACTGGTGACAGAGAGGAAATGTCTAATTCAAGGACCATCACAGCCATCGTGTTTAATAGAAACATAAATGTAAAGACACTGATAAGACAGCGTGGAGGAGCTTCTTGGCGTTGTGCGTCACCGTTGATAGAACCGTTAACAGCACTGGCTTTCGTGAGACGTAAATAATGGTACAGGAATGAATGGGGGGGGGAAGGAGTCTTTTGTAAAAACTGTGCCAACTGCTCAAGAAGGCAGTAAAGCTCCCCACAGGGAATTTTAACAGGAGGGGAATTCTGCTTTACAGAATAATGGGGCTCCGGTTCTCCGAGGAAGTGCAATATTGCCGCGAACGCCTCAGACAGATGGAATTCATTGCATTCCACAGCCGTGCAGCTTTGATCTGGCAAATCAGTTTCAGGAGCCCCACCAAGAACTCGCACGTCAGGGAGTGACCGGCCTCGTCGCTCCACGCAGATGGGTCTGTTTGTAGTGGCAACAGTGATGTCACAGAGTAGGGGCCTTTATCCTTAAAGGGCAGAAACGCACAAGTAGGGGACGTGGAGGGGGCGCTGCCATTTCTTGTTCCCTTCTACCGTTTCCCAGCTCTCTGTGCTGGGAGAGGTGCAACAGTGACGAGTGGGGAACTGGGAATGCTTCATACACCCCTCTACTGCTCTGCGTTTGGATCCCTGCAGGTGTCTCTATTGAGGAATAGCTAAGACTCTTCAGAACTGGTCAGGTCGCTGCTCCAAACGCTGAGCCAGCTAAGGATCAAGGGGCCTGTGGCAGCGCTAAGGCGGGCACTGCCAGTCTTGTGTCGTTAGATGGCTGAATTAACCCAGGTGAGTGGTCCTCACCGTAGTAATAAATATTTATGGAGGTTGGTGGCCACTGTTCATCTTTCCCTAGGATGACACAGAGGTCCTATCCCCTAATTTTCATTTGCCACAGAGGATAGTTCAGTTTTGGAGGTTATCCAAAAGGAATTTCTGGAGTCCCCAAAAGCCTTCATTATAGGATGGTTTCAACCTCCAAAAGCAGTTCCCAAAGCACTGTGACTGGGAGACCCTTGGATTCAGAGGTGTAATGAAATTCCAGGATGTTCCACTTTCTACTGCCGATTTTCATCTCCTAAGAAATTGTACACTATCGGGGAAGACCACCTATCCAAAGAGCTAATAGGAACCTCGAAAAAAGTCCTGGGGTTTGTGACCTAACATGCCAAACTGAATTTGCACCAAATTTCTTTCCGGGGCCTGCGTGGATCTGGGGGCTGCTTCTTCCAGGGAGCCAGCAGGCAGCCTCTGAGGGAGGGCTTGTGAGTCCTCGATTCCAGACAGCCTCTCTGGCTCACTCCTGACTGATGGAGCTTTGAGGCCGGGCTGTCCACATGGCAGCGTAACCCCAAGACCCTCCTTCCCTAGGCAATTCGGGTTTGTCAGCCAACAGTTGGGAAAATACTCCCTCCAATGCCCAATCCCAATAATAGTTTTCAAAGAAAAGGGGACTACTAAACTGGGAGACACAGCTTCACGGGCACATTAATTATTTCCAACAATAATGTTCATGGCATTGAACATATCCACCAAGTTCCAGGCACTAAGCGCGATGTGATATGTAAGTCTCTTCATTTAATCTGATCAACTCACTCGAGAAAGGTAGTTACTGAGATTAAAAACGAACAAACAACTGGAGAGTTAAGTAAGTTGCCTGAGCCACACAGCTAACAAATGGGAGGGTCGGGATTTACGTGTGAGTGGATTTGACAGCATCCACCTCATTTCACTCACACAAAATGTTCCAAAGAATTCGGAATTCCTTACTGTTTATGTATAATTTAAGTCACGTTCTGAGCCGAAAAAAACTGTGCCAGAAAAATCAGGCATTTGTTATATCACGTTCTTTAGATAGTTAATCAGATTCACATTTGTTTGTATTCAAACTTATAGGAAAACTATGTACATGGATCTGTAAAATCATCTTGTAAAAAAGTGCTGTACTTGTAGCCTGTAACTACTGATACACACACACACACACACACACTTTTATCTCAGTCTGATTGTTAAAAGAGAAAGTTAATTCCATTAGAAACATTTTTTACTTTGAAAATGTGTAAAATCTTATACATTTATTTAATGATATAAAAGTTTATAGTGGTCATAGTTTCAATGTAATGGGCAAAGGAAATAGAAATAAAAGAAATAAAATTCTGCTAAATCCAAATTCAGACTTAAATATATTTTTAAAGTATTGTGGCTGCTCAGAAAGAATGCTACACTGCAGCTCAGAGAGGTTGTGTGTGAGTTCACGGAGCAGGTCAGTGGCACCGTGGGAAACCGAATCCAGGATCCTCATTTCCATCTTAGGGTCACACACAGGACACTGCTCAGATAAGAAGTCTTCGTTTGGCTTTGGGTCCAGAGAGATCAAGGGTCTGTGGCTAGTTAGAAAATGCACATGGGGGGATATAGTTGGGGTGCTGTGTTACATGCAGATACTACTGTAGTTCCATCACATTGCAGAGTAATTATTTATTTGCATCTCTTTCTCCGCTAGACTTGGAACTTCCATCAAGTAAGAGTGGCAGCTTTTTTTAAATCTGGGAATCTCTAGAGTCCACCACAAGAGTGATGGGTGAAGGGAAGGAAGGAAGTGGGGGAAGAGGGTGGAAGGGAAGGAAACAAAGAAAAAAACATTGTAGAAAACTCCAAGAGAAATGACCTAAGAGACAGAAGAAACAGCGTAGCAGAATATGACAGTATTAGTGACAGAAAATCATTCCATCCTGTGGATGTGATAGAAAAACAGGGTGGGAAAAAGCATGCTGTAAAAAAGTGTGCAACCTGAGTTGAAAATCAGATTGGCCTGAAACATCATTTTATTCAAATTTGGGTGATGCCTATTTATCTAAATGAAGCCAAAACATATACAATTTAAAAAAATAATAAGCAATGTAGACTTTTTTCCAGTCAAAACAGAGGTGTAGAAAGCAGAGCTTTTTAAGTCTAGACTCATGTCCATGTATGACACATAAAAGTTTTACTATTTGAGTAGCGATTGACCGGTTTGCTGTGGACTCGATGGTTTATTGATACAAAAACAAAAGGACACACTTGGAGAGAGGCATCTATTATTAGCTTAATCTGAAGTCTTCATCTTTCTAAATTAGAAATCACTGTACCTGACAGTATCCCTCCCTCTGAGTCCCTCTGTTCACAAACGGGATGTTTAGACAAGCGAGCTACTTAGCTTGCTCTCAGCAGTGAGCAGCCATTTAACCATCTGAAAGTCAAGCAGTCGTGTAATGCAACCTGGACAACCACATGGTGCATAAGAAATGCAAATATTGTTTATGATGAAAACTGAGAAAAGCAACGTCCGTGGCACACTGCCAAATTTAATTTCCTGCCATGTCTTTGGCTTATAGTGAAAAAAAACCCCTTTGTCCCGATTGCCCAAACCACTGTGCCAAATGTGTGCGTCTAAACAAATAAAAATCATGTGAAAAGAACCAAAACAGATTGTGTAGGATTGGCTCCATCTCTAGATTTTCTTAAAATTGAGCATTCTGTGAAAAAAAGATAAAAGTTAAGATTTCACTAAGCTACTTCTTTGTGTAGAACTATGGACACGTGAAAATCCAGATTTATAAAAACAGTTCAGTGAGGGGAAGGTGCTTTCCCACACGAGATGCACTGCATGGTTTCTTTAAATAGCAAACGTGCCAGTGCATTTAAAATAAGTTGAATTGACAAAATCATTACTTAAGGAACCATTTTCACAAACATTAGTTATATGTAAGGAAGATACACACACACACACACACACACACACACACACAGATATTTTATATAACCAAATATTTTGGAAGACCAAAATAGCAAAGTATTTACAGTCTCACTGGGCTGTGTTATAACATCCACAGTGTTTCAGCTCTCTCGTCTACTTGTTAAAGAAAGGAGTGTGTGATGAAATCATCATCACCATCACCATCATAAATAAAAACAGAGTGCTTATTTGCACCCATTCTACTCAGTGCTTTTCCTGCATTATCTCACTCAATCCTATCAACCACCCTATGGGGACTTCTTTCATCTCCACTTTAGAAATGGGAATCTTGAAACATAAAAAGGCCAGGTAACCTGCCCAGCATCTCACAGCTTGCTCGAGAGCGTCAGGAACGTCAGTCTAGGTGGTCTGACACTAATGCCTGTGCTTGAACCCATCTGCTCTGCTGCTTCTCCTAATACCCAGCCATAAAGATCTTTAAAAATGCAAATCTTATGATGTCAGCAAAGTGACTCAAAACCCTCTACTGATGTCCCATGTCAGGCAGAATAAACCTCAAACACTCACCGCTCCTTCAAGGCCTTTACAACCTGCCTCTGACTACCCTCTCCGAAACAGTCAACCACTCCTGTCTTTCCTCCCTGACTTTTTTGTTGTTTTTCTAAGATACTGGGCTGGCTCTGCACGCTCCAGTCCTCAGCCACACTTACTCTTCCAGACTTTCCCATCATTTACTCCCTTCCTCCTTTCAGGAGCCTACTCAAAGCTCAACTCTTCAAAGGGGCTTCCCTGATCACCTCTCCTAAAATAAAGCTCGCCTGCCCTCGATCGAACTTCCTGTTCCTTTAACCTACCGTATCTTTACAGAACTTCTCACTCTTAAATCACACTACACAATTATGCGGCCATTCATTGCCTTGATCAATGTCTGTTCCTCGGGGGTGGGACCTCACTGCTCACCTCTGTGTCCCTGGTGCCTAGACTGGTGCCTGGAAGAAAAGCATGTGCTCAACAGGCTTTTATGGAATGAATGAACAAAAAAATTAATCTAGAAGGTTTAAAACAATTAATATAGAATGTTTGTGAAATTGAACACACTATCATCAATGGATAGGGAAGAGTAATAAGTAATGATTAGAATTAATAGGAGCAATAATTTTTTTCAACGCTTCCTCACATGTGGTCTTTAGAGTGGTAGCTATCTAGGCAAGTATGTATGTACACAACTGGTAAAAACTGGACAACAATTAGGAAAACCATGTACCGATACCTCTGTGGCCGGTGTCACCAGGAAAGGGTCTGGTGTCACCCCATTTGGAGGGCACAGGGTATGTAGTGGGGCCTCATCATTTTAGGTGCTAGCCAGACAAAAGTAGGCTGGGATAGGGTTAAGGGGTGGATGTGTGAGCTAAAGTAACAGCAGTGAGGAGAACATTTTGGCACAAATCCTTGATCCTTTGTCCCAGAACTCTGCAACATTCCAGTGTATCCTCAAGGATGGGATGAGGTTTGAATGTCCCCCAGAGTGCCTTCAATGGTCCTGCATTGCATCCGTATCTCAGACTCATTCTGTCCTATTTGGGCCTGGAAATAAACCAACCTGTGCATGATCAGTCCTACAAACTGATCTAGAGCCCCGGAAGCACCATAGTTGTCAAGCTGGACTCGATCCCCAAGGCTCAGGCTCAGTACTTTAGCCCTGGGGGCGCACCTGGATAGCACAACGCCGCGCGGGGACCTGAGAGGAAGCAGTGAGGGCCGCTGTGTGCAGAGTTTGTTTAACAAGTGTGTGGACGTGTGTTGGGTCGAACTTCTGCAAAGTTTAAATCCAGACCTGTCTGTGTAATATTACATTTTCAAAGAACACAAATAGAAGGTCTGTTTATTAACTTGAATGAGAAAAGTGTCTTCAAGACACTTGAAGTACATTAATAAAGATAAGTGGGAGTAGCTATCTAGTATTTTTTTTTGTTCCCTCACACTCACGGTGACATTAACCAGAGTGTAAACACAGATATAATTTTGGAACAGGTACTACGGACATAATAAAAGGTAGATTTTTATAAAAATAAGTACATTTTTAAGAATATAAAATAGTGTTATGATTAATGATATAGATGATATAGGTATTATAGATATAGATATGCTATAACTACATGAAGAATGTTATAAACTGCTTGTATTAATACTGTAACAACTGTGGAGTATCACACAAGGGAAAATTTTAAGTTAAAACAAAGAAACTCTCTCATGGTCCACTATTACATATATTATGTTTTATGGCAGAGTAGGGCATTTTCTTTAAGTCTAAATATACTGATAAACTCGTGAAAATAGAAATCTAGTGGAGGAAAATTATATATATAATATAAGCCAAGTATCGCTTAAAGCTGTGCCAAGTTAGGTCAAAAGAGAACTAGCTTCTCCAGAATACAGTACGTAGAACTCTTGTTTTCTTAAAAATGGTTAATTAGTTAAAAATAAGAGACTTCTCCCACTTACTAGGGATTTGTCGGGATAGACGCCAGCTCTCAGCAGAGATGCCTTCCAGCTGTCCACGTCCTCCTGCGAATCACATGCCAGCTCGAGGAAGCGATAGTCTTTGTATACATTCCTGGAGTTAAAAAAAGACCATGCTTTTAGTTCTAAACCACATTCAGAATGACTTTAGGTTACTGCAGACAGTGATACAAATGGCAGCCCAAATGGACAGATCTCTCAGTCACTGGAAGAAAAAACAAAAAACTGTTATATTTAAAACAATTAGTGAATTCCTATATGTATGTATTAATTAATTTTTTTTAAAGCCCTCCATTAAAGAATTCAGTCATCTGTACTGCTGGGCAAGAAGCTGAGAACATCCAAACACTCTCAATGGGATACAGAGGGTGCCAGTGGAGGGGAGTTGTTCTGAGGGGAAAGGATTTGCTGTTGCCTGGTAATTAGATCAATTTTCTGAAACTATTTTACAAGTCTAAATGGCTCATAACACTTTAAAATGCACAGTAACAATTTTACAAACCTTAGCAAATGTTATGCTAGATTTAAAACAGAAATGGTCATCGATATTGTGAAAAGGAGAGATTGTTAACCAGTGCCTGTCAAGTGCATATTCATAACTGGGACAATGCTGTAATTTTATATTTCTTTTCCTAATAATAAAATAATACAAAAGATGTAATACATGCCCATTTAAAAATTTTGGGAACTAGATAAAAGTAAAAATTGGGACAATCACCCTGTTTTCACTGTTCACAGATTACCTTATTTCTTATACTCTTGACCTCTGCGTTTCTCACACAGTTGAGTTTTTATCTCCATTTCTATCAATTTGGTGCCCTTTTTCGTTCACTCTTATATCACAGTCATCGACTTATGCCATTACATCTTTATAAACATACGCTTATAATGACAATATCCATTATTGTAAGTGCATGGTAATTTATTTAACCTCCTTCTAATATTAGACAAGTAATTTTCTCTCTTTTTTGCAATCATAAATAGTGCTTAAATGAATATTCTTATCCACAGCCTTTATCACATTTACTATTATTTTCTGAGAGTAGATTCCTATAAATAGAGTTACAGGCTCAAAGTTATGGTCACTTCTTAAGACGCTGATACGCTTTCCAATCACCGTTCCAATTTCGACAGAGACTAGCAGTGGACAGGGCGAGCAATCTTTTTCTCTTCTTCCCACTCAAGGTGCTCTTGTTCACGCCCGAGAGCCTCAGTTTACCCTGCCCCAGATGGCTCACGGACTTGCACCTCCTGTCCAGACCTGTCCCGGATTCACACTGCCCGCTGACTGCTCCACTTGAGTATCTCAAAGGCCCCCCGGCGGGAAAGGCCGACCTGCTGACTTACTGGGTGCTCCCGTCTCACGCAGAGACCTGGGGCACTGTCCTAGCCCCTCCCGGTCTCTCAGGCTCCCCTTGCACCCTACCGCCCGGAGGGTGCTGC
This sequence comes from Miniopterus schreibersii, assembly GCF_964146895.1. NCBI lineage: Eukaryota > Metazoa > Chordata > Mammalia > Chiroptera > Miniopteridae > Miniopterus > Miniopterus schreibersii. The sequence continues at coordinate 16,070,504 of NC_138119.1, read as the reverse complement.
CGGTGTCCTGGCCACCACCCTGTCATCACCGCCTCGGTGGTCCCCAGCATCACATGTCCCCTTCAAACCTGTTCTCCTCACTCAGTCCCCGCCACGTTCTACAAACACGGATAGAAATGTTCACCCCGGCGAAAAACACTCTGACAGCTACGAGCGTGTAGGAAAAGGCCAACTCCGCGCCGCCCTCCCCACCGGCCCTCCCGCTCTGTGCCCCCTCTGTGCCCGCACTCGCCGCCCCCAGGCCTCTGCATACACCGCGCGCTCTGCCCGCAGCGCTCTGCCCCTCCCCCCCATTGCACAATTAACGCCTCCCCTTCCTTGGGACTCTCGCCTGTCACCGCGTCCTCAGACGCCACTTCCCCGACACCCGGCAGGCCAGCTCCGCTTCCATAAACGTTTCATATTCCATATTCACCTTTCCTTCACGGTGCTGAGCACAGCTGTCATTCTGGAATTCTGTTCCTTTTTCTTTCTCATCTACTTATTTAATAATTTTGATAACGTCTGTCTTCCCCACTAGCCCATAAAAAACATTAGGACAGAGGCTGTATCATTTTTGTGCTTATCATTCTATCCCCCAGGAGATTCTGGGAAGTTTTTAATCGTGTTTATTTCTGGCCATAGCTAGATCCGTGGATTTAGTTTTGTCATTTTGAAAAATTGTAGAATCCTCTTTGCTGTTTCCTTTGTGTAGGCTGAGAAATAAACTGCCTTGTTGGCTTCTGTATTTTACGGTGCTTGTTCAGTTGTACAGGTAAATGATTATTTTTAAGTTTTCCAAATCATTCTCTAGTTCATTTTTGTATATATAAAATTCAGAAACAAAACAGTAATGCTTGACTTATTGAAGAATTTAGAAGCTTATACTTTCCCCCATTTTATCTCATTATAATCTATCTAGAAATATACTGACCTAGAAGGTTATTTCTGAATTCTTGTTTTCGCATCTCTTTAAGGGTCTCTTTTTCCTCTTTTTCTTTTTTTTTTTCACTTTTGCATTCAATTTTGTTCCACTTAAGCAATTAGTTAGCTGGAACTCTATGTTTAACTTGAATAAATATTTATCATCAAGCATTTTCCACCTGGACTTCCCCATTTGTAAATTCTTACTTGGGTTCATGCTTTGAATTGGTCTCAAAAGTAGGGCTGGTATCGGGGTTTCGGGTGGACACCATATCCACACTTCTCCCACTGACCCAGTGAGGAAGTGTAGAAGTTTCTTTCTCTTGTCTTCCTCTTTGGCCCATTTTTCTTAGGGTAAAGCATGCACTGGTCACTTACAGAATTCCAACCCAGTTCATTCCAAGATGAGTCTTGTAAAAAGTTGACTGACATTTACAGGAATTTTGAGACTCCCCATCTCTCTTGTGTATGATTTATTGGATATGACAATGAATGGAGAAGGGTAAAAGAGGACCTTCTAATTTTTCACCATCTTAAAAAGGTCATGTCATTTAATCTTCATAGCAAATCCTATAGGGTTGGTCAGAGAGCTGTTTGACAGTTGAGGAAACAGGTTTAGGGAGATTAGGTGACTTTCCCAAGATCACATAGCTAATAAATGGCACAATCTGGGCCTACCACAGTCCATGGCCTGTGGCCTCCTTACAACAAAAATTTGTTGAATGAATGACTGACTGAATGAATGAATGAACAAAAGAACTATGGAATGAACTTGGACTGTGTTTATTTTGAAAACCACCTTTTTTCATTTCTGATTGAATCCTTAACTTACTACAGAAAACGTAACATAAAAAAGTTTAAGGAGACAAACCACAAGAAGCGGAATGAGTCATTTTAATGAAAAGTGGGACATATTTAAAGAAAGTGTATTCTCCAAGTATGAAAGTTTATTTTTGGAAAGTTTGAAAGATCCTATCTCTGCTACAGAGCAGAAAGGGTAATGGATTATCTTGACGAAATCAAAGTCCATCAGCTTTTAATTATCTAATTACTTCTCCACCAGAGCTTTTAGCTACCATTTAGGTTTCCATTCGAGGCATCTTCACTGCCTGGTACGAGTTCCTTTAAGATGTAAAGGTACAGGGAGGGCAAAGCTGGACAAAGGCCGCGGAGCACGGCAGAAAGGGTGCAGACTTTCCACATTCTCTAAGCAGATCTGAAGAATTCAGCTTTGGCCCATTCTCGCTGACCTTTCTCCAGAGTATTTTCTTTCAGGGGCTCTTCACATGGAAAATCTTGATTTTTTTTCCCCCCTCAAAGGATAGCCAAATTCTTGAGAGGGAAAATAATTATCTGGTTGAAACATTAGAAGAGGGTCAAAGACTTCTGGTGGCTTTGGCTGCTTCATTTATACCCAGTTTTGAAGCTTCATCTCAGGCTGTGTCTAGACATCCAAGGAGAGTTGGATGCAGGTCTGAAACACTGAACCGGGCTGATTTACTGGAAGCCTCGTAAATTCTGCGGATGTAGCTTCCAGGTTCTCACCACATGCTGGAGCTGTATAGATAACCCACAGCAATTTGTACTGACTGCATTTTTTTTTTTGTTTAGTCTGTTCAGCTGCAATCATGCAGATAGGAGCTTCTGAATGATTTCACTATGAAATCAAGCTGAAATATGTGTTTTACAGTTTGAAAAAATAAAAGTCACCTCAACATTAAAAATGAGCAGGGGAAATTTCATCCCACGTGTGAAGGCCTTTTAAGTGCTACCCGGAAGAGAACATGACCACACGATGAGCCCATGTTTTGATTACATGTATAACTTTCAGCCACATGTCATAAGAATGTCTTTGGATGCTAAAAATGTGAAGTTTAATTTCCTTACCTATGAAAGCTCTTCAAACATCTGAGACCAGATATTATGTGTCCCCCAAGTCTTCTAGTCCCTAACTGAACCCTTCTGCCAATTTTTTCAGATGTTTCTAATATGAAGAGGTTTCTAGATAACACAGCATCCTTCTTACCCTCCTGTGAATTTGTTCTATTTTAAAAGGATTTTCTAAAAAACGAGATGCCAACAACTGATCACATATCTCTAGCTACAATATTATCCAGATGCAAGACAGAAGTTTGGTGGAAGTCTTACTTGCTTTCTGAATAGTAAACTTTTACTAATGTAAGTTAAGTAAAATGTAGTAGAATATAGTCAAGACCGTGAACACCTGGTGAAATCCAGGTTGTGCCATTTATTATCTTACATGACACTGCGAAAGGCAACCTCTCTGAATTCAGTCTCTTGCTCTGTAAAATGGGGAGAGTAACAGCATCCACCTCCAGCTTACTGTGATAATGAAATGAGGTTAGATGTGGGACGAGTACTGCTTAACACAATGCCCCGCCTCGGGTAAACATACATGTACAAACTACAAAAATGACTATTATGCATTATTCTCACTGCCTTTAGATCCTTTGCATGTCACCTCCTGTAAAGCCAGACCTCTCCTGTACTGATAATTCATTGCCAAAGGGATGAGATTCTTTTACCTGGCTCGGTGTGATATTCAATCTTTGATATTTCCTTTCCTTGGCATAGTGAAGAGTCAAATAAATAAAAATGTTAAATAAAAATTTTAATTCTTAGAAAAAACTATTTAAAATATAAGAGTATTGCAAAACACATTTACTGTAAGTGCAGCTGCAGCCAGCTGAGTCACCAGCCGTCCTGACTTTCTCTGGCTGCCAACGGCCACGGAGCCGGGCCCATGTCAGCGTTAATCCCAGTCACCGCGGAAGAGCCAAAAGTGTGAGTTTTGGTTATAACTGTGGGGTCTTGATGAAAAAGATCTTTAAGAAGGTAGGTTATGATTAAAGTGGTGGAGTGTCTTACAGTATAGAATGTTTCACCCTGAAATATTCTTGCTCGCACTCGAATGTTCAAACAATCTGATGCCGCACAAGTTAAGAAGGTAATCTCAATAAAAACAGGCGAGTTTGGAGCAAATCGTTAGTAGGAACTTGATCTCCTGGCTTCCCGGAGGGCCTCCAGCTCCTGGCCCCTTTTCCTCAGACTTCACTGTCCACCCCCCCCCCCCTTCCACCCCCCTCAAAGAGACGGAGAACTGATTTGATTGGTGTGTTGTGCAGGAGAAACTGAGCAAGCTCATGCCTGCAGGACACATGCCTTTCTCTCCCATCCCCAGATGCCCTGGTGAGCTGCCCTGTGGCGGAGGCCTGTGGATGCTCGGCTGCAGCTATTAGCAGGACATTTGGCGGCAGATCTGGGTCCATTTGTTTTACGCTTTATCTGTTTGTCTCCTGTGCTTCTAAAAACAGCAACGACAAATTTTAACTGGGGGGGGGGGGGGGAGGAAAGGGTGTGATTTATTGGCCCCCTAAAACTCCAACAGTGCGGGGTGGCTTTGAAGAGAGGGTAGTGGTTTGGGTTGCAGATGGGTTAGACAGGAAGCGCCAGAGGCCTTCAGAGTGGAAATGCCCAGTGGGCAGCTAGAGCTGTGGGACTGCTGTCTCGGGACCATAAATAACCACCACACTGCATGCGGCTGTGAGGCTGGGGGCCATGGGAACTTGTTTATTTTCTTTTAATACAGCTTAGTAGCTTCATTAAGCGTTCTGCTATAAGAGGGCAAGCCAAACAGCCACAGGCCATGTGTCTACTTGGGCATAACCAATAGCAGGCAAATTAGCCAACATTACAGTATCACTTGAAAAAGCTGCTGTTGCAATCTGAACTTCATTTAGCCCAAAGCAATGAAAGACTTTAGAAGGGAATTTTAAAAAGGCAACTGGGGAGGAAAGCAGGGAGAGAACCGCAGTTATTCCCCTTCTGTCTCCTTTATTGGGCCAGAGGAGGCTGTGGTTAAGATCTGCTTCAGCTCAGCGTTTCTGAAATCCGAGGAGTAAACCTAGGCAGCCACGGGCTTCCACGGCCGCCTCGTCATGTGCTGGAAAAAGGGCTGCCATCTGCACCAGCCCCGCCTCTCTCCCTTCAGCATTTAGTTTTCAAGAATCCCCTCGGGTGGGATCTTTCTTTTGCATTAATGACTAATAATTATTATTATATAAATTCTTTAAAAACTCATTTTTAAAGTTCTAAAGAACTAGACTTGAGGAACTATCAACACAGGAGAAGCAACACCTAACTCCAGAAGGCACAGTACGGATCAAGCCGAAAACAGTTGTGACAAAATATGGAGGACTGGGTTCCTGTGAGCCCCGAGACACCTGGGGAGAGTTTGATGGGAGTTCTTAGAGCCCGGGATCGGGGTGAAGGGATCCGTGTAAGTTTGGCAGCACTGAACAGAACCGGGTAGAGGAAAATTCTGGCAGGATAAAAGAGCCTGGCGTGTCAGTGATAGCAAAGGTCTTCCGCAAAGGCTCCCCACGAAATGAGCCTTTCCAATTATTTTAAAATCATTATCTGTCGATATTATTATCATTATTTTAATCCTGTCAAGTTATATCAAAGTCAGTTCCCTGAACTCCGTTTGGAAGGTTCTGGATGAGTCTTAATCACATGGAGAAACAGGCCTGCCGGCCACTGTTCCGTCGGAGGCTACAACAAGATGTCCTGGGAACATCAGGACGTTTGGTGCTTTGTGAACAGGGCTACCTACGACGGGCTCTGACCGCTGCCCCCCCCCCCCCAGGTCCCCAGCACCACCTCCATTCGGGCTCCGCTCAGTGAGACCAGGACTGGGCTGGGCAGCGTACAACCAGACGCACAAGATTATTTAAGGCCCCAAATCCGTTCACAGGCATCAGTCTCTTTGCTTCAAAAAGGAAACATCTGGCCTGCAGGAAGTTTGGCTATTTGGTGGCTTGTCTGAGGAAGCCACTGTAGGTACACCCACAGTTTTCAGCATAAATGGATATAACTGAATCTCCAAAGAAAATAAATCAGATGTTAAAAAATCAAGCACTTCAATGACAACCTGTGTCTTGTGTGATAGGGGAATATTCACGCAGAAGCTGGTGGTGATGATGATAGTGGTGGTGGTGCAACAGTCCTAAGGCCAGGGGTCCCAGGGCGCGGCCCCTCACCCTGCAGGCCCCGGCGCGCACTGCCCCTGCCCTTCCTGACCGCCGGGCGGACTTCACTCCTCTTCCAGCCTTGACTCCGACGGCCCCCAGGCAGCATTAACTGCATTTATTCTCTCCGCTGGGCTCCCTTATGCCTTCGTTACCGACCCTTTGAGTTGAACTATAACTACCTTTTACTAATGGAATTTATAACTCCAAGAGGTGGTAAAGGTATACACAATGTCAGAGCTAATTTACATAAAATCACGGGTGAGAGACCCATAATGGACTAATGAAAACAGTAGAGACTTTGACATGCGTCTTCAAACTCCGAGTTCTTATGCAGGAAAACTTCCACCCCAGGTGTCCTCGTAGAAGATAACGAAAGGATGGATGAATTATGGGTCTGGTTACATGACATGTCATTCTGTGTAATGGTTCTTACAGCATCCATGTATTGATCTATTTGTTTAATAAACATTTGTTGAGGAGCTATGTGACAGGTATGGTGCTAAGCCCCGAAGGACACGTGGTGATTAAGAAAGACAAACAAGGTCCCTATTCTCATGAAGCTTATATCCTGGCTCAATGCACAGAAATCGATGGTAAACGGAATGCTAAGACACCAACAAGCATTTATTTAGACTCCGCTGTCCAGATACCAAGTAAATCCCAATATCCCAATGACATGTCCCTCTTCCCCCTAAACAACAAAACAAGAAACAGACATCTGTTTTATTCCAGTCAGTTTCATCATTTTGACAATTGCTCAAAGGACTGAAAATAATGCATAACCCAGATAAAGGGAATCTTTACAAAGCTCCTAGAGGTTTTTAAAAATTGCCGTTTAAAATGGACACTACAAAGGCGTTTGGACCAGACAGCTGTTTCAAAGAACAACGATTTCATGTTCTCAGACTAACTTTAAAATTGAGATGTCTTTGCCTTCCAGGAAAACTCAACAGCTGTGGAGATTATTTTACTTCTCTTTCTTTCACATTTTACTGGATTTAATTATAAGGGGAAAAAAGATATAAAGGAGAAAATTGCATGCAACACAGAACAAAACCTATTGCAAAACAAGCAATTGCACATTTTTAACCACAAGGAAAACACAAAGGCAACCCCAAGTCTCTTTTTAACTGAGGAAGGAGACAACACAGCCCTTTCCTGGTGAAATTTACCTCTTTTCCTTGCGAAACTTAGAAAATGACCCCTAAATCTCAATAATATCACAGTAAACTTGGTTTTCTATAGGACTAGAAATAACTAGACGGCCTCAGGAAGTGACGATGGAGGTCAGTCCTGAAGAATGTGAGTCATTGTTGCCTGTATTCTTCATTGGTTAAGTCCTGCCAGCCACTGTGCCCAGTTCTGGGATCCAACTAAACTGATGGACCTTCCTCAGAGAGCAGGAGAGAGCCTCCATGATGATTAAAGTGGAAATGTCTGGGGTTAAAGGCCAGGGGAAGATGTTCTCAAGATGAAACTAGCAGGCAAAGCACTCTCAGCAGCAACCTGAAGCTCCTGGAGTTTCAGTCCATTGCCACAAAAGGAAAAACTGAGACGACACTGTCAGTGCAGCACGGAGCTATCAGAAAGAATTTTCTGGCAATGCAAACAAGCCTCTGATAATCAGGCCTCCCTCAGTGGCTAGCAAGGATCTAAGGTGGGTGGTACCTGGCAAGGAAGAGGCCCGGAGTGAACAGTGCGGGTTGACACCAGGCTGCTGGAGCTGTGATAACAGGTCTGGCCCAAAGGTGAAGCCTGGAGCCTGAGACAGCCCCAGGAGATGTCTGGGTGCCTGGACTGGAGGAATGAGTGTCCTTTTCTTCTCCCTCCATCTGGGGTTCCACTGGGGATACAATGACCCAAGAAGAAGAATGAACCTATCTGCAGTGAGGCATCTGAGACTACCTCCAGGGAGAGTGAAGCCTAGCATCCCAGTGGTCTAACAACGGCAGCTTCCTGATAAAGCCAGATTGACTTTGAACTAGGTGTTGTCGATGAACAGTTCTATCCCTCCCTATCCTTCTATCCTAGCCAGACTTTCACCAACCAGTCATGTTTCTGACAGTTTCATTCTTGAGAGTCTTGAGAGCTGTAGGTTTCCACAGGAATCAGTGTGATGTGACAAGAAGAGCAGAGACGTTGGAATCAGATACAGAATTTCAAACTCTGGAACTTGTTAATGGTGTGTTAGTTTGATGACGTTGGGCCACATTAATCAAGTTTCATAGTCTCGATTTCCTTGTTGATAACTGAAGACGGTACCTTCTAAGAGGGGTTTTAAGGGTTTGAAATGATGTATGCAAAGCATTTAGCACGGTGCTTGGCAGCAGTTACTATTAAAATGCAAATATGAGCTAATCCTGGAAAAAGTTATTAGCTCACAAGGCTACTTCCAAATGATGTAACTAACTGAGAAAAGAAGACCAAAGAAGGACAGAAGGAGGTGAGGACAAGCAATGGACAAGATCAGTGGCAAACTCCAGCTCCCGCGTAGCCCTGCCCTGAGCTTGGTGGAAAGTCTGGGACCAGCCGTCATGGAAGCAAGTATAACAGACTTCCACCTTGTGCAGGTAACTTGAGATGTGGTCTTACCTACAGCTGAAATATGACATGTGTTGGTCCCTTTCAATTCCAACATTTCATCATTCTAATATTTCAGAGCAAAGAAATGGCATGATCAAAAAGTATGTTAGATTTTTCAAAACATCATTGAGGAAGAAACAAGTGCCATACTCCCAAAGGAAGACACTAATGCCCGAGAACACAACTGTAAGTTATGGAGTTGGGTCTTCATAGCAGCTTGACTCTTTAAAAAGTACTAAGGTCAAGCTTGTTAATATATATCAAGTATAATAGCTCTTTACAAAGTACTTTACATCAACACTCTGGGCTCTAAACCACTTTGTAGCGACAAAGAGCTGACCCAGATGATGCCACCTTCCAGCTCAGGGAGAAGTGTGTGAGGCACACTTACACTGAGGAAAGTGGGGACACTGGCTCACAGGTCACCTAACCTCCGTTACAGGTACCATTTTCCTGGTGACTCTCTCAAGATTTTCATTGTGATGATTAATTTGTGGACCACGGAAAAAATAAACCAATTTGTGGATGGCTCATCTGGAACTCTGGCCATTTTACCATCTTGGAACATTCCAAGGTCCTCTCCCTGCAATCTCACCTCCTTTCAGTCTCCAGGTGGTTCGTCAGAAACGTATTCCTCTCCAAGCCACCGTCAGCTTCCTGCTAACAACCCGGAGGAGTTCCCTGTCTCCTGGTTCCCAGACATGTTCCGGCCGGCTTCAAAATTTCCCATAATTCAGTCCTGCTAACACAGCCTCTCTCCCCATCATCGCACACCCAGAAAATCTTATCATGTTCAGTTTTCATAACCTTCAGTTATAAATAGTCTCCTTCCAGCAAAGTGAAACGCTGTTCCCTGAACACAACTTCCTGTCCTTGGCCATGACTTCCCGGATTCTGGTCTTCACATGTGGGGCTCCAATTCAGTCCCCCCACCTCACTCACAGCAGCGTTTTGGGATAAGTTCGGGATGCTTGGCTCAAGCTACTCCTCTCATCTGCCCGTCTCTGTGTGTGTCTAACTTGGACACTGCTCATTTCCACAATTTTGAGTTTAGTGCCTCTCCTTACAAGCTTTTCTTGCTCCCTCCTGAATAGTAACCTGGAATCTCTTTTGGATGGCTTCCTAAATGTCTAACAGAATAAATTAATATATGTAAAAATGAGTTGTAAAGTATAAAGCTCTATACAATTATCCCGGACCTCTTTTTATACGTTCACAGAACATGCAGTTACCATTCAGTAAACGATGACTGAAGCTTAAGCCTGAGGAAGGATGTTCAGCGAGCAGCAAGCTCAGGGGTATTAAGGAGTAAAACCCAGATCCGTTCCCTCACTCATGCGGTCCCGAGTGACTGCACACGCCGGGCTCCACTCTGGGCACTGAGGACAGCGCAGTGAACAAACGAGATTAAGTTCTTATCGTCACAGAGCTCAGACTCAAATGAGGAAGACAGAAGACAAAGAAAAAATTAATAAACGTGTCAAATAGAGGTAAGTATTATGGAGAGAAGGAAACAGGCCCAGCTGGGCCTGAGCGTCGACCTAGGATCCAGGCGATCGGGGTTCGATTCCCGGTCAGGGCACATGCCCGGCTTGCGGGCTCAATCCCCAGTGGGGGGCGTGCAGAAGGCAGCCGATCAATGACTCTCTCATTATTGATGTTTCTCTCTCTCTCTCCCTCTCCCTTCCTCTCTCTGAAATCAATAAATGATATTAAAAAAAAAAAAGAGAGAAGGGAAGGGAAGAGAATGGTGGAAGTGCCTCTTAGAGGAGATAGTCAGAAAATGCAGGGGTGACGTGAAGAGAGACGTGCATGGAAGAGGGGGCACGACTCCTGAGGATCTCTGCGGGAAGGACATTCCTGGGCAGTGCCAAGGCCCGCAAACAGGAACCAGCTCAACAGAGTCGAGAAGCAGTAAGGAGGCCAGTATCTCTGGAGCAGGGCAAGCGGGGGACAGCGTCCGGAAGCGAGTTCAGAGAACGGGCCAGAAGCGAATCCGGGAGGGCCTCCGAGGCCGTGATAAGAAGCCTGGATTTTTCCCCGAGTGTGATGAAATGGCCCTGCTGGAATTTAAGCAGAGGTGTGTGATAGGATCTGATTCACTGCTTTCGAAATAAATCTCTCTTGTGTGAGAACACGCCAACTGGAACGTGCTAGGAGCAGAAAAAGTCCCAGCAAGGAGGAGGCTGCTGCGGAATCCAGGCCAGAGGGGACTGGGCTGGGGAGGCAGACACGGCACGAAGGAGCCGAATTCTAACCGGGAGGGGCACCCTATTTTCCTTAAGAAACAGCTGCGGACAGTGAGGGTGTGAGCGGGGTCAAGGAGACGCTGAAGTTTCTGGCGTGAGCGGCTGGGAGGTCGGAGGAGGTGCGAGTCTGGGTGGGGAGGTCAAGGGGTCCGTTTCACACTGGGCCTGGCAGGTAGGAGCCTCGGTAGAAGTTTGAAGCCCAGGAGAGAGGGCTGAGCTGTGTGGGGGTTTCAGATCCTCAGCACAAGGATAGAACAAGAGCTGTCTATTCGTACTTCCACGTGGTGACGGCGGTGACTGAGGTCTTCGAGGTCTCACTGAAGATCAAGGCTGATCTGACACAGCAGCGTCCCTGGACCAGGATCACGAATGTGCTGATGGCTTTGTGCTGACCTGGGAATCATTCCGGTGCAAACACCCCGCACTGTACTGTGCCAACGCAGGGACAGGGAAGACCCACACTGGGCATGATGCTAGTCACTCTCCAAAGATACTCCACCGAATATTTTTTAAGCTTGCGAATTTCAAATTAATATGCTTTTACAATAAATATGAGTGTGTTAAAAGGAACTTAAAATGCCCCCAACTGTTTTCCACTCCAGCATAGAATTATTACTCTCGTGAATGAATGGCACCGTCCAAAGGAAACGAAGCCTCCGCCTTGTTCTCGGCCCACATTCACTCCCTGCACTGGCTGCAAGGGGGAAAGCGACCCACCGTCTCACATCACCCCTGCACAGGGCTCGACATCGGGCAAGGAGATAAAGGTTAGGGAGCACTGACCCTGGGCAAGGAAGGGAGCCATTATACACCTAAGAAAAAGAGAATGCAGGGCAGCTTTTAAGAGCACATGGCTGTCTGAATTCCATAGTACTCTGAACAGGGTGAAAAAAAAAAAAGTATAATCCTGGGACAAATCTAGGATCCACCACAACGGTATTCCTTATGTGAAAGAGAAATCAGGAGACATATCAGAAAAGGCAGAGGTCCTCCTCGCCTGGATCCATCTCTGAGCCCAGGGATGCTTTCCTTCAGGAACAGCCATCATTTTCTATACTTTCTATAAATGGCTCTGGTCTAATATAGTCCGTTCAAGTCTGAAATGGACAGAACCTCAGGGGAGCCTGTATTTTTATCCAAGGGTCTGTCCCAATTCTAGTACTTTAAACTTTCAAGGAGGGAAAATCACAGTCATATACTCTAGTGACACTAACACTTTAAACACCTCTCATTTTTGCAGAATGAAGTACCCTAATCTTTTTTGCTGGGCTCACAAAAAATTTCTCTTACCTCATCCATTATTTTAATGTTCACATATGCCTTTCCTGGCCGTGGACTGAGAAGTTCAAGTGTAATGTTCTAGGTTGTAAAACGTCATCATTCTGTACAAAAGCAAGCGGCTCTCTATTCCTGACGGTGTCTGCTTGACTCCACCAACACGCTGTCTGAGTGCTCTCAAGGGCGAGTCTGCACAGACTCCTCGGTCCTCGGTCCGTCTCACTCGCTGCGCTTAACCAGATTCCAAGAGTCTTAGATAGAGTTTGGATCATTTTCCTCCAAAGACATGACACCTCATGTTTTCCCACGTGGCAATTAGTCTGCCATTTCCTGCTCGCTACGAAAGCCCTGTGAAATCTGAAGATTGTGAAACCTTCTGGAGATCTTTTGACGGCCCAAGGGAGACTGATCTGCAAGGTCTGAGTTTCTGCAATGCATTTCTGACTATTTATACAGATGTCGTGACTGGTGTGCACATTGGGAAGCTAGGAAATTAGGATGCAGGAAATCTCAATTATTTTACTATACCATTGACAGAAATATCCATCTCTTCTCAGTACACTCTGAGAGTCATAAGTGCAAAGAACAAGGGCCATTTCTGTTCCCATAGCCCCAGCCAAAGAGCCCAGCACATAAAAGGTGCTCAATAAAGTATTTATACGTTAGATAACTTCTACCCTCAATTTGCTTTCTCAAGGAAAGTTTCCCAGCCACATTAAAACAAACAAACAAACAAACAAAACATTCAGTCCCGCGATGATTCAGATTTGCTAATAAACTTTAACAGCTATTTGGAAGCTTAAATATGTAGCTATCCCTTGATTATTGCTTTGCCACACATATTTAACCACCCAAAGAGCTCAGAGAATGCTAAGGCGTGCCTTCCTCTCAGAGAAATGATCGTACCTTTTGCTGTCTAACTTTTAGTTCTCACACCCCTTATCATAATTCACATCAGTTTACCTAATATGCATGTGAGAATCTGCATTTATGATTCTGGAAATACTCTGATTCTGCATCTCATAAAAAGAATCCCAGAGGCAACTTGACAATATCAACAATAAACAGTGGTATCATATTCAAGAGGGAAAAATTATAATTAACATGAACTCTCATTTGTCAAGGATAGTTGAGGAAGGGGCCCTTACACTAAACATTTTGGTTAAATTAGGATATATCATTTATAATGTGTGTGTAATTTCTGTATTACAAGATTTAAAAGAATTATAATACAATTTACCTATAAATCTTGCCAAACATAAACTCTAATGTTTAATAATACACTTCAGATTTCATCTTATTTAGAGAATATTAGCAAAGTAAGTAATCATAAAAAACTGTAGAAAAGCAGCTGTGCATAAAACAGGTTTTGTATAGTTAAGTTGGGAGGTACCATAGAGGTCACCTGAGCCAAATACCCCCAGGAGGCAGGACTCTCCTCTGTGACATCATCACAGGTATGATGGACCATTCAGTCCTTTTTGCCCGGACCATCCCAGTTTATTGCTGGGTATTGCTCCAGTGTAATCATTAACAGTGCCCCCTTTTACTCTCAAAAGTGATGATAAATTATGATCACCCTACCGGTAACCTCTTACCCAGCTTCTGTTCAAAGTGCTCTGGTGACGGGGGAGGCTTCCTAACTCACAAGTTATGATAAAAACATAAAACATATGTAATACATAAAAAATAGTAAAACCTTTCTGCTGATGAGCTGATATGTTTAGCACTTGGAATCTAAAGAATGAGTGCCCATTATGGTTATGTTTGTCAGGTTTCAGTACCAAGTAATCCTCAAAGACCTTCATTTTTTTAAGCAAATGTTTATCAACAAATACAAGTGTTGCTGAAACAAAGTTCAGAATCATTTTTTTAATTACATGGCTTTTCTTGCCACAAGTGTGTTAACATTTGCACTGATGGTGAAAAGCAAGGGTGGGTGCCTTGGCACCAATCGAGACAGTGTCACAAGCCTGAACCGACAGTCACTGTATTCCTCGTTGACACAAACTTACAGCTCAAAACAAAGCCAATTTCACATGTAAGGATGTCCTGATGACGCAGTAAAAATATTAACTTTATTAAATCTAGACCCTGAGTACACATCTTTCTAATATTCTATGTCCCAAAATGGGATGCCTTTTTACTAGAAAATCTGACTGACAGTCAATCTACGGTGATGAAAACCCGAGTTTTTGTTCTCCAAAATGAACAGAATGAGCCTGTCACTTAGAGGAAGCCCACTGAGGGTATTTACGACCAATGATAAAATTCGACCTTAGAATTTTGGAAACCTTGAACCACCTCCCAGCGTGGGCTTGACCGCTTCCCCCTTTCCGATGAGATGGGTGGCGCTATCAGTGAGTGTGATGTTTAAATACTGTGGAATGAGATGTGTAAACAGTGACAAGACTTGTATAAATCAGTGAACCAAATGACAAATGTACGATGTTACCAAATCACTCATATAAGAAAAGATTCATTTCAAGTGTACGATAGACCAGTGGGTTAGGAGCAGAACATGCAAAGGTCATTGGCACAAATTCAGATTCCACACCGCAAACAACTTTTTGGAAACTAGCTCTTGTCAAGTTTTGGTAAGATATCAAAGAAGAAAATCCACAATTATCTGAAAAGGCTATTAAAATGCTCTTCCCTTCCTAACTACATATCTCAGTGAGGCCAGATTTTTCTCCATTCACTTCAACCAAAACAACATATTGCAACAGACTGAAAGCAGAAGCAGATATGGGAATCCAGCTGTCTTCCATTAAGCTGCACGTTAGAGGTTTGCTCAATTGTAAAAAAAATAATGCCCCTCTTCTCTCTGATATTTTAAAACATAATTTTTCCATAAAAACATACTATTTATGTGAATATAAAATAGACGTAGTACTATCATTTTAAAATGATTTAACAAATAAGTATTTTTAAATTACTTATTTTTAATTTCTAACAATGGGTATAATTGGTGGTATGCTAGTAACTCTTTAACGACTAGCTTTCCAGAAAAGAAAAAAAAAAAGCTGTGGTTTATAACATTTGCCAATTTCCATGGTATAAAGATTCTCATTATAGCCAATTTTAAGCAACAACATGAAGTCAACTGGCTCACAAAATTCCCAGTATAATCCACACATTCCATATAAACAAAAGCTCTTTGAAGTCTTCGAGAATTTTTAAGAGTGGAAAGGGGTCCTCAGACGAAAGTCTGAGAGCCATTAGTACAGATCTTACATGGCCCATTTATTTTAAAATTCACAATGTAGTCATCAAAACACAGAAATATTTTAACTACCCAGTGCGCTGACAGAGTAACCAAGTTGCAAGCATTGATCTGTTTTCTAAAGCGAAATCATTCTAGAGCACTGAAACGCAATCAGGCTGCTATCTGGAAGTGCAGCGCCCAGCACGCACGCTCTGGCCCGGAGGAGATTCCCGGGGACGGAGGGAGGTGAGGCTAAGGCACTGCCTGAGCTACAATAGTCCAAACCGTTCTCCGCAGCTGCATTCATTGAAACGGTTCCTTTATAGGAACAGTATTTCCCTCGGATTCTAAGAAATAAACATAGGCAGTCCCAAAGTCAGAAAAGGGAAAGAGAAGGGAAAAAGATCGTTCCAGTCAGGCTCTGCAAATGTTTTCTTTACGAAGGCACGCATCTGCTCAGAGTTGGAGGCAGTGTGACTCACATTTTCTACTAAGGCTTGTGGCATGTCATTCCCTGTACCAAGGCTGTGTGTGTTAACTAAAATTAATGTCACCTGCCAGTAGATTTAATTTTAGTTTCCTTCTGAATGCGGCAAACTGAAGCAGAATAACGTCATTTACATTCAAGGCGTATCGTTAAATTCTTCACAATACTTTCTCGCAGCAGGTAGAGTCACCAAGGACATCCTTATGGGTATGTTGGTTTCATAGTCAACCAACTAAGTGAAAATAAAAATATACATGCAACAGTAGATCACAAAAAACTCCTGATTTGTAAATTGATATTGCAATAAGCCAGGCTTATTGCTGATAGTGCAGAGTGCACTACTCGAGGGAGCTCAGTGATCTTTGTGTAGCTTTGCACACCCTTGATACTTTGATTCGAAGGCTCAAAGTTCTTGAGTTAGTTCTTCTAACTCAAGACATCTAGGCAAGGTGTCTGATACACCAGCACAGGACACAGTGACACTGCTAACAATGGAAACACTGTGTCTGCAGAGGCAGCCCTGGACACGCTGCTCACTGTAACTGCACTGAAACGGCAACAGATCTGAGTAACAACCCTCTTTGGACTTTTTCTGTTTATTTTCCTGTTTGATGTAAGTTTTTTTTTCTTCAACTTGCAGATTGTTTTACAATATTCCACAGGTCATCTCTACAAACCAGATGATTCCAAGAGTCAGTAAAACATGCCCTTCGCTTTCTTTATTTTCATTCTTGGGAGGCTGCTAAGACTGCTCGAGAAATGGAAGGTGTTTCAAAATTTTCTTCAGGCTAGGCCCGGCTGGGGAACGTTCACACCCGTGTTTACTCGCTTCTTGAGAGCTCTTTCTGCAGGTGGCCGACTGATGCACCTGCACACCTGGCCACCCGCCTGCTGGCTTTGGCTTGGGGGGGCCGTGGCATCCCCAAGCCCCCAGCACATTGTCTGAAGTGTGGCACACAGCTCCCTTCAATTTGCCATAAACAGCCAGAAGGCAAACTGGGTCTTTAAAATAAAGGCCTGAGACAAGCCATTTCGTATTTTGAATCTAATTCTTCATTCCTTTTCAAAAAGAAAAGTTCATTTTTTACACAAAAGCTCACTACACAGGCTTTTTTGCAAACAATCACATGCTCAAAGATGTCGGCCCATTTGGACCAATCTCTTTTCATGATCGGTCAGACCTTCTCCTGCAACAGAACCACTCACTGCAGCATCTCCTTTAAAGATTGCATCTTAGAAGCCAGCATCTATTTTTCTGGAACGTCCGCAACTAGAGACTGCTCCCTGTTCGTCAATGGACACAGTTGGGGCTGTTTCCTTGGTCCCCAAATGGAGGCACACTTCTGTCCCAAGCCACAGTGTTTGTCTGAAGGGGGCTGCGGGGAGGGGAGTGCCCATCAGCAAATAGTTGTTCTGGGAAGTAGGTGGGGGGCAGGCCATGTGTTTATTCTGAAATCCTAGAAGAAAAGTAAACTTGCTGTGAAGGACATAATTTCGTTTTGTCCCTGAACTTCACACAGCCGTGTCCGGCTCATTCATCAAGACAGCCCTTGGACAGAAATCTCCTGAACACAGATGCCTCAAACACTGGCCCAAATCCCTGCTGGCGCTGCTCATGGCTTAACATACAGTCCAGTTTAAATCCTTGGGAAGAGAGGAAGGGATCTAAGTTGCTGAGCCCATCCTATCAAACCCTTTGAAATGCACCGAGGCTCCCAGGGAGCAGAAAGCCTAATTCCCCCAGAAAAACAGATATGGACTTCACACAGGTGTTTTAAGCATGATGAATTTCTCCAAAGCCTCTTAATGACATCCAAAAAAAGCTGAAAAGCACCAACTTGCTATTTTTTCCCCTCAGAAAAGGCAGAAAGTGTCATCCAAGTAGGGCATCGTACGCCTATTTCATTTCAGAGTTTAATTTGAAAACCAATGAGAGAAGAATTTAAATTGATGCTTCAAGCCACAGACATTTCATACCCCAGCAAAACTACGTTGGCTTCCATGAGAATGTATCTTAGCCATGAAATCAATTGTCACAGACTTCGTTCATAAAAATATTACCAAATCACATTTGATTCCTGTCTTGGTGAGGTTGGCAAGTCAGAAAAACATCAAACGGGCAGACGATTTTGGTTCTCCGATCCATCTCTCTCTCCAGGCCCCTTGTCTCTGGTATACCTAGGATTTCCTAATGACGCTATTTCCCAACCCGACAGATGGTCATGAAGGGAAAAGCTGCAGTAGGGAGAACTGGGAAACGATTGTAAGACACAGGATCGGGCCAATGTGATGACAAATGTCTTTGCAGTGAGAGAACGTTACTAAGGAAGAGAGTGGACACAAAAGACAGAGTTTTCTGATTCAAAGATTAGGATTTAACAGCTTTCAAAACATAGTGTCCTTTGATTGACTTGATAAACACGTATTCCGATCCAGCTCCTCGACAGGGAAAGCACGGGGTATACCGTTTTAGGTTTACAGAGGGAAATCAACGTTACTGTCCTACTGGGAACTCACCATCAATAACTGCGACAGGCCTCAAATCTCTGTGTGACCCACGCAAACTTAAGAGTTCCGGCAGAAACAAGGAGGGCCCAGAAACTTATCGATGGGAAAATGAAATCCCTCTGGCTCGCCACCTGCCCAACTTTCGAAAAGTTCTGTGCTTAATAGAAAACCTGAAATGCATTAATACTTTGACAGAGCTAGAGAAGTAAAGATTTAGAACGCTGAGTATGGGTACCTACAAAACATTTTTTAATAACATAAATAAGATTATGAGAATAAAGTTTAGACAATTTACAAGGAAACATCTACTCTTATTTTTTTTTTTTCTTTAAGGACAATGTCATGGAATCCTATTCTGATAAATTCAAACAGAATTCACTTACACAGTTTATATATAACTGAAAATTCTCAGTGCCTTACTTTTTAAATGAAACATTTCTTTTTGTGCTGGAATCGTTTCCTCTACATATCTTCATTGAATATTTCCATTTTCAGCCCACTGGGATCCAAGGGTCTAGGCTTTTAGGGCTTACCTACGAAATGCTTTTTATTGGCCATTGGCATCATTTATATCTTCTCCATATAATGGAGGGGAAATGTTTAATATCCATCTACTCATTCTCTCATGTCATCACACTCCCCCAGTCACCAGGCATGGTGTTAGGCTCTGGGAATGAGGGAATCAGAAAGACAGGCACAGCCTGCTCCTCATGGAAAGCAGTCTAGCAGTAGAGACAAGTATTGATGACATGGTTACATTTTAAATTTATTTATTTATTTATCATTGTATTAAAACTAGAAAGAAGTACAGGTGTTACAGTGTTAACTTACCACATCGCGTTGCTTAGATGCGCTGTGTGTTTCTCAGAGCAATACGACCGACACCTGACTAATACCAGTTGACTTATGTGCTCCTCAGGACAATGCATCAGACTTCAGTGGGTCTCCTAGCTAGCAGAATTTTATATATATATATACCGAGAATAAAGTGTGGGGAAAACCAAACCCTTGTATCAGCCCTGAAGTTGCAGAAAGGGCACAATGAACTAGATAAGTCAACTGAGAGTGAAAAAGAGTTTTTACTCTCAAACTGACTTTTTTCGCCCCTCCACAGGTATTCAGAGTTAGCGGGCACTGCAAACACCCCTACATGGAAAGCTGTCCCATGAGAAAACTCAGGATGACACAGGTATCCTTACTCTGCTTGGAGTGGAAGACTGGTTACTAACTTCATCTTCATCTGACAAAGAAAAATCTTCCTGAATCAGAGTGCACAGAAGAGAAAGAGTTCTCACGGAGTATTCCATGAGGCAAGAAGAAATGTCTTAAACATTCTTCTGACAACAGTGGGGTAAAATGAAATACAATAACTGTTCCAGGTGTCTTGTTTCTGTTCCAAATACAAGATTAATTGCATTGTATTCCTTACAGAAAACTTCATTTCCTAGTACAAAACTCTACATGTTTTTACTCTACTGAACTTCCAATAAATGTGAGCCTCTGCCATCCCTACTTGTGGAAGAGTAATTGCTTCCCTTTTAATATCCATTCGACACCCCCCACCACCTCCTAGTGACACATGACCTTTCAGACAGGTCTTTGCACAGCACCTTTTGCCCAGCATATTTGTTTAATTAAGCACTTTTCCAAACAACTTCAATTCCAAGCGTGTCTTAATATAGAAACAGAGCCATAAAGGTATATAAATGGAAAACCTGACTCCAATTCCTTTCCAGCTAACAAGTGGAAAAATATACCACACAACAATGAACATAAAGAGCCATTCTTTTCAGAATGTCTACGAGTGCACTCCAGCTACAATGCAGCATTATTTTACTTTTATTGAGTGTCGGTAATGTGCTGGGGACTAAGTGGAGTAGTGAGACATCCTAAAACCCCTTTTTGTAAAAAAAGAAAGGGGGGGGAAGGTGAATTGAACACTTGGTAATGTTGATAAACCATACCCTGAATTGAAGCTAAGAGCAGCATCAAAGAAAGAATGCCTTATTTTAAAAGAAAACAGAGCTCGGCAACCCCAAGGGGTGCTCAGAAAATACCACGTGGCAGGCCTACAACCCCCCTGGACAGACACGGATCTCTGCTAGCTACCAGAGCTGACATACCTTGGACCAAATGGGCCTTAGCATGACCTTAAAAGCGAAGGCCTGCCTGTAGGAGAGCACAGACCAGCACAGTGGAGCCATTATCTAGACATGCTTCTGCCAGAGAAAACATGGCATTTCTAACAAAATCAGATGGAACAAAAACCTGGGGGAACATTTCAGTCTTCGGTTTAAACCCTGCCACAAAGATGTTTAGGAACTTTTAACTTAGATTTTCAAAATGATTTGGTGATGCAAGGAATATAAAGACAAGGTATTGTAACTCTCAGCCTCCCCAGGTATCCAGGATGCTGGGGGACGCACACTCTTACCTGGGGCTCTGTGGGCTAAATCACACCAGGTGTGAAACTCACTCCCCTCGAGCACTGGAGTCATTGCAACCAGTAACGATTCCTTCCATTTATAAAAATCTCGGCACGCAAACACTGTTTAGAGTGGCTCCAAAATCTGGCCACCAGACTCATAAAGATCATATTAATTCACCAGGTCACTGAAGGCTTTTTAAAGAGGGACGTTAACTGTATCAATTCCCACACACCTGATGATTGGGGACCAAGGGTAACTGTTTCAGACTTTATAGTGGAAAGTTGAAATCGCCACTGAACGAGCGAGAGAGAGAGCGCTTGGGAATATGCTCTGACATGGTAGCAAATGGCAATACAGTTTTTCAGGAACCGTTGCGAGGTTACTGGTCATTTCCATTTCCATGTGGGGCTTTGCAAATGAGATGAAATGCCTTGCAAGGAAAATTTTAAGACCTAACAGCAAACTGAAATACTATGTAAGAAGTTTTAAAAAAATCTCTTCATTGCTGCTCTTTTAGGAATAATTCCAAGTAAAATATTAGGTGGGATTCCTGTTCCATAGTTAACATCAAAACTATGGTATCAGAAAGAGCCCTGGATCAGGAGACAGCAGACCTGGGTTCCAGTTCTGGCTCTGTCATTCACGGCTTTTGTGACATGGGGAAGGTATTTACCTGTTAGAGTGTCAACTCCTTAACCTGGTGACATGAGGAGGAAAGAAAAGATTATTTCTGAGGTCCCAGAGAACCCTAAACAGCCCTGATACTTTATATTTACATTGGTGCCAGCTCCGATATCCACATAGGAACTCTTAGCCCCAAGCCATGGGTCTGCTAAATAACTAAATAAGCTGATCTAAAACAACGCAATAGAAGACAGGGATGAAGAATAGAAAGTAATAGAAACATTTACAAAAACCTGTCTAAATCAACCAAGGATAAATCCATCTAAAGGTAAGGGAACGGAAAGTGTCTTTTTTTATAAGATGTTGTCTCAGAAGAAAGAAAAGATAGGAACATAACCTCAGAATCAATATAAATGGTGAAAAGAGTATCATTAAGTATAGCTGATAGGATTATGGTTAAGTACACAGGCCTTTGATAGATGCATGGCTTTCCTTTTACATAGACTATTAAAATACATAAACTTACATGGGTAAGTCCAGTTCAAACCCTATTAAAAAAAATTTAAAAAAAGGAATGTTCATCATGCTTTTAAAATTAGCTTCTTCTTGCCCTGGTTGGTTTGGCTCAGTGGTTAGCGTAACGGCCTGTGGACTGAAAGGTCCCGAGTTCGATTCCCACCAAGGGCATGTACCTTGGTTGTAGGCTCGATCCCTGGCCCAGTTGCATGTGAGAGGCAACCAACTGATGTGTCTCTCTCACATCAGTGTTCCTCTCTCTCTCCCACACTTCCACTCTCTCTGAAAAGCAATGGAAAAAATATCCTTGGGTAACAATTAAAAAATAAATAAAATTAAAAATTAAAAATTAATAAAATTAGCTTCTTCGCATCCAAAATTATATTAGACAGATTAAGTAACACTAATACCTCTTTGCTTTGACTAATACATACTATCCTCGAGTTGGGGCATTTCTATTTCCTCTCCATCGATGCACTGAGAGACCCAATGAGAGTCACCTGCTATAATGCTGACCATTGCCTGTGGCTAAACCCTATGCTGTCTGTTACTGCAGCACATAAGCACTGGAGTGGAACACACGATCATATAATCTGGTTAAATCTTACTTCACATACTATAACCCATTTGTTTCAAGTATAAGATTCTCTCAACTAGACTACCTTGTCCACATTTTTTATCTCTTCATTGGTTTCCTAAATTTTCTGTCTTAAGATCAGTAAAAAAATGAACGCCTGGGACTCACTGGTGGTTACAAATGTTATGCAAAACAAGATCACATCTTGTATTTCATTTAGAGCACTAACACTGACATGCAGGGCTGCTGATACTGAAATATCTAATAAATGTGTTGGAATGAATAAGAGTATAAACCGTTGTGAACAGAGGAATTAATAAGAGAACAGGAGAATGAGGCTGCTTTCTTCTAACTGGTTCATAAAACACTTACGTTTGTCAATACAGATCAGGCTGACATTCAGTCTCACTCTTACCACAATCCTCATTTCTAAGGGGAAGTAAGGAACCTTGTCTTGTGTTTCAGTGACCTAATCATAATGAAAGGTCATTTCATTTCAACCAAAATGGCAGAATGGAAAATTTAAAAACTCTTTCCTATAAGACATATAGAATTGCTGAAAAACATTATTTTAAATGCCTAGGTTCTCTCTGAAATGAAAAAAAAATCCTTAAGAGAGAGAAGAAATACATCTTTTGTCGCTTCGCCACTGGATAGTGTCAGTTTTAGTAACCAAAAGGCTTGGATCTTAGTGGCTACAAAAAAATAGAAAACAAGGTCTTAGGGTTTATGCAAGAGGCAGGGCTCTCCAAAGGCTGTATCCTCTGGAAAAAGATAGATTGAAAGAAAAATAATACTGTGTTCACTGGCAAAGAAAGAGGACAGGCAAGTTTGTTGTGGCCTGGTCACAGGTGAAGAGAGTATTAGTGAACTGGAAGACAGAGCTAAAAATGTGACCCAAAATGAGGCACAAGGAGATATGTACAAAATAGCTAAACACATGAAGAATAGGATAAAATGGATTAGCACATTTCTAATGGGAATTCTAGAAGGAGAAACAAGAAAGAACAGAGAAGAGATAAAAGTCAAAGAGAGAATGATATAGATTTTTTTCAGACTCAATTAAAACCATGAATCCTCAGGTTTAGGAAACACAATGAATCCCCAAGCAGGAAATATAAAGCAAAACACACACTGTACTGAAACTTGAGCATACCAAAGACAAAAAAGCTCGTAAATTCCACCGGTGAGGAAAAACAGATTACCTATTAAAAGCAGCAATAATTAAACTGTCTGCTAACTTCTCAAAAGCAGAGCGGAAGCCAGAATGTTGGGAAATAATGACTTCAAAGTACTAGATAAAATTTAATATCCAACGGAAGTATTATTCAAAAATGAGGACAAATTAAAACATTTTCAGTAAAACAAACACCAAACGTAAAGTTACAACCAAATAGTACCCACTGACGGGATTTCTGAAGGGTGTGCTTTAGTGCGAAGGGGAAGGGACCAGAATTAAACACTGGGGTGCAAGAAGTGAACAAAGAAACTGACAAACACGTCAATAAATCCCAACAATCCCTGCATGTGAACCATTATAATACTGAGTAAGTGGTAAAAGACTGAGGTGGAACGCAAATACTGGGTAACAGTAATATGGCAATCAGGAGAGATTAGTGGAGTTAAAGTGTTTTAAGCTCATTTTAAAAAGAATCTAGAACAACTAACTTCAAACTTCAAGGCAAAAATATTAAAGGAATGTCTAAAAGATTAAAGTATATAATTTCCAAGCCAAGGGAAAAAAGTAATTAACCTAAGTAAAGGAAAAATAAGTCAGGAAAGAAGGCGGAAAACAAGTATAGGAAAGGCAGGGTGATGAGAAAGACTAAAATAAGATGTTCAAATACACTAAAAAAAATCAGTAATGATAGTAATAAATATAAATGGGCCAAACTCACCAGTTAAAAGAAAAAGACCTCAAGTTAGAAGAAAAGAAACAAATGTAGCGACGTGCTATAGGAAAAACACAATGAAAATACAGAAAGGCTGGTGGCCAAAGGAAGTATAAAACAATAAATCGAGCAAATATTAACCAAAAGAAAGGTAGTGTAACTATATTATGATCAGACAAAATCAATTTTAAGGTCAAGATCATTGTTAGGAATAAAGGCAGCTGCCACACAATTTTTTTTTTAATGTCACCAGGAAGATACAATTCTAAACTTGTAAGAGTCTAATAACAGATTGACCTCAAAATACATAGAGCAAAAATTGACAGACTTACTAGAAATAATCAAGTCCACAATCATAAAGTGAGATTTTTCACACCCCTCTGATAAAGTAAGATTCTTTATGGTGTTCGTCTGTCTCCCTGTCTGTCTCCCTGCCAACATCCCTGTCTAGAACATAATCTAAAAGGTATCAACCTAAAATGTATCATCTTTGTTGTCTGTTTTATTCATAGATGTATTTTAAGAACATAGAGAAGTGCCTGGCACATAACAGCTGCCGAATATATACTTATTGAGCGTTTGAATTAATCAAGGTGAAAAAAGGTCATAACTATAGAAACTGAGTAACACAATTAGCAAGCACAACCTAACAGACTCTTACAGAACCCTTCCCTCCCAAACCAGCATGCTCTTCTCGGGCATACATGGAATATTTATGAAAAGGACTATGTGCTAGACTGCATTCTCTGGCCATAGTGCAATTAAGTTAGAAATCAAAAACAAAACAATAAAATTCCATGCGCTATACAATGTCAAACACACATCGAAACAACAGAAGGGAGAAATCATAATGAAGATTGTGGAAACAGAAGATTGAAGGAAACAGAACTTAGTAATAAAAACATTATATTTAAAAATTTGTGGTAAATATCTAAAGATTACTGGATGGAATTTTATAGGTTTATATGCATATAAATGAAAAATAAAGGATAAAAATCAATGAGCTATCCATCTAAATTAAGTTATCAAAAAAAAAACACCAAAAAAACCCTACAAAGTAAACACAAAGAAAATACAGGGAAGGAAATAATGAAGACAAGAGCAGAAGTTATTGAAACAGGAAAAACAAATACACAATAGAGGTTCAAAAAAGTCAAAATCAGGTGCGTTTATAAAAAGATAAAATTTTGGCAACAGTGATCATGTTAAAAAAGATAAGGCTTACTGTTAGAAATAAAAAGGGGCCAAATTTCTGATAAGGCAGAGATTTGAAAAAACAGAACATTAAGAAATACTTGGCACTAATATATGTATTTCAAAATGAACAGAATGGACAATTTCCTATGAAAAAACATGATTTGTCCAAATTTACTCATGAAAAAAGTAGAAAGCCTAAACAAATCTATAATTATTAAGTACACTAAATCACTAGTTAAAAGTCTACTTAACAAAGCTGCCCATCACGACCTGATGAGTTCTACCAAACAACAATTATCGGTTAATCTTTATTTTATACAAAGTGTTCCAAAGAACAAGAGTTCTTATTCCCACTTCAGTAATGAAGCTAACAGAACCTTGATATGAAAACCAGGAAGGGAAAGTACATTGACGGGCCAATCACACTTATGACCGTAAATGTAAA
This sequence comes from Miniopterus schreibersii, assembly GCF_964146895.1. Taxonomy (NCBI): domain Eukaryota; kingdom Metazoa; phylum Chordata; class Mammalia; order Chiroptera; family Miniopteridae; genus Miniopterus; species Miniopterus schreibersii. Next base: position 16,044,554 of record NC_138119.1, on the reverse strand, counting down.
AATCTAAATAAAATTCTAGCAAACTTAAGCCACAGCATGATTTAACTAGGTTTCACCCCAGGAGATCAAGGATGGTTTAACATTAGAAGTCTATTGATATATGTCGCCACATGAACAGATTGAAGAAGAAAATCGTCCAATCTTGTCTGTAGAGGTAGGAAAAACACTTGATAAAATTCACCACCCATCATGATTAAAAGAGAAACAATTTAGCATCTGGAAACACAAGGGATCTCCTCTACCTGATATGAGGTTCCTATCAGAAAGTACCTAACAATAGAATTGTGAAATAATTTTCCTTAAAATAAAAACGAGACAAGAATGCCCCATTGTATTTGACATTGTACTAGAGGTCCTAACCAGTACAAAATTAATTGAAAAGTAATCACAGTTTCGGAGAAAGAGGCCTTGGTGAATGTGCCTGTGGATGGGATATCCTTGTACTCACTGAGGTCTCTGAGACGTAGCAGAAGAGTTCCGTCTCTGCTGAGAACTAGCATTCCAGAATACCTACATTTTTAGAAGCTTAGAGTTTTCTTATTTTGGTATCTTTTGTTCTCTTTAAAACCCACAGTTGTATTTCATCTAAAAAGATGCTGATTTTTTATTTTGTACCAAGCCCTTTTATTTTGAGACAGGTATATTACCAGTACTTGTTCTGTTTGTTTTGTTAACCCTCACCTGAGGATATTTTTTCCACTGATTTTTTAGAGAGAGTAGAAGGGGAGAGAGAGAGAGAGAGAAACATCAATGTGAGAGAGTCACATCGATTGGTTTGCCTCCCCCGAGCACCCTGACCAGGGCTGGGGATCGAACCTGCAACCCGGTTACATGCCCTTGACCCGGAATCAAACCCGAGACCCTACGGTGTGTGGGCTGATGCTCTGACCACTGGGAAGCACAGACCAGGGCCCAAGCCCTTTTAGAACCTGAACTTCCCAGGCTGTCCAAGGACTCAGCTGTAGCTTGACCTCCTGTGTGGTAGTCACACTTCCCATCCGGCAGCCGGGCAAGAAGGCTGAGCACCGCGCCGATGATTCCTGCGGGGCCGCCACTTCCCCGCTGCTCGGAGCTTGGTCCCAGCACAAGGACATGCTACTGCTCTGCCCCGGAAACCTTTTCATTACTACTGTTTTGTTTTGTTTTGTTTTTCTCAAATAATACTAAGTGGTTTTTTATTTTAAAAAAATCCCGTCTCCGGATTTGATAGGAGAGTTGTGTTTAATTTGCTGGCCCCTTGATTCGTTAAATGCCTTGCTCTTGTGGTTTTCCTAAGTATATTCGTATGAGTCACTCTGAGCAACTGACGGGGAATGTAGGAAGAAGGCTCCGTTTGCTATTTTGATTCACTGTGTGACTGACCCTGGGCCAGTCACTGAACCTAGTCAAGGAACCTCATTCATTGCTAAATAAAGACCAAAGGCCTGGAAAGATCCGTTAAAATTAGGCGCCACCACCTAAGGACTCCTTCTCTTAATAACTGGCTCGGAGAAATTAATTAGCTTTTTCCTATAGCATTTCCATTTGGAAAAGATCTATGTTCTCCTTGCCTAGTAGTAACAGCCCTTTCACCCTCTCTGTCCCTGTCCTCTGTTACCTCTCCATTTGTATATTTTTTACCGCTTAGTTTCAGTGAACAACCATGGTCGTCGGGATAATCAGCCCCAAAGTAAGTTGTGCTACTGTAGGTGAGTGGCAGAAAAGAAAGAAGAAAGAAAAAGGGAGAAAGGGGGGAAGGGAGGGAGCGGCAACTGGAAAAGAAAGATTCAGGTTTGAGATCTCCCAGGTACTAATTCTGTGACCTTAAGAAAGGCAGTTAACCTCTCTGAGCTACATTTTCTAATTTATAAAATGGTAACCACACTACTCTATCTTTTAACCTCATAGGCAGTTGTTACAAAAAACAGACAATGAGCCTGGATGGTGTTTGGAAAACTGTCAAGTACGATATATTTGTATCCGTGTTAACTGGTAATTCTACTCACTGATGCAAGAATTTAGTCATAATACACACGAGAAGATCTTAAGTAATATTCAGTCATGGCAAACAGATACCATTAAAATCAGAGCCGAGTAATTCGTTAGTATGTGAACAATAAATTCAGGGCAAGGAAGACTTTAAAGTAATGAAATGTAGTTTAAGGATGGAAGCAACATCGTGAGGGTGCCTCCTGGCAACACGGGAAATAAACTAGTTAATACCTGAAGATCCTTCTTACTCTAGCTTTTAACCTCCTGAATCCATAGCCTATGGTGGAATCTAAGAATGCAGGATAAGTGAGGGCAAATGTTGAGTTAACAAATCTCCAGGTGGTGCCAGAGGAACTACTGCAAATGTGATCTCTGGGTGGTGTGGAAATTCAAGGGGGAAAAATCTGAAGACAGAAGTCGCTCCATTTTCTTACCTTTGTTCTGTGTTAAAGATTGCAAAGATGTGCTTGCTGGACATAAAGCTCTTTTCCACATCTCGAACTTTCAGGTTGTCCAAGGGAAGCATATACTTCTTTTCTTTTTCCTATTGAGAGAGAGAGAGAGAGAGCGCACTTTAATAAAAGATCTTGAAACATGTCAATGGTGACACTTCACCTGAGCTGGCCAACATGTGATTACAATATTTTGTTACTATCGCACACTATTTAAAAAAAAAAAAACTTTATTGATTTCAGAGAGAGGAAGGGAGGGGGGGAGAGAGAGAGAGAGAGAGAGAGAGAAACATCAAGGATGAGAGCGCTGTCATTGATCAGCTGCCTCCTGCACACCCCGGACTGGGGATTGAGCCTGCAACCTGGGCATGTGCCCTGACCGGGAATCAAACTGTGATCTCCTGGATCCTAGGTAGATGTTCAACCGCTGAACCACGCCTGGCCGGGCCACCGCACACTATTTTGATACCAGGTACCAAAGAACAGAAGTTAGGCATCTCCGATGATTCTCAACACATGGTCGGAGGAACAAGGGGAGGGAAGTCTAGAGGAAGGAAGGGCTCAGCGATGGAGAAAACACATGGGCTTCTATCCTTTCTTCCTCATGTGGGTCCCCTTAGATGTTTTCAAATGTTAGTTTGATATTAAGAATTTAGCCATCTGTTAATATTTAACAGAAATGTTCTGGTCCTAATTCAATGAGAAATGCCAGATGGATTTCATTTCAGATTTTATTTGCAGTCTAAGCAGTTTTGATAGCCAGCGCTGGCAGGGCCTGGAAGCATGAGGACCCCAGAATGAAATGCCCCCATAAACTACGCTCGAGCACAGCCATGCTTCCTTCACTTAGGTCTAGAACAAATGGGGGTCTGGAGAAAGAAAATGATGCCATTCAATTGTTGAGCTCTTTGAGAAACAACAATAACAACAACAAAATTAGCAGTGGACTGATATTAACTAGAACAGATTCCTTTTCAAAATGAACAATTCTTTAGGAAGAAACTGGACATTAGAGAGGGGACATCTGCAAATGACACCAAACATACTGAACAGCAAAGAATTATTAGAAACATTTGCTTTCAGGGACTGGCCCAGGAGCGATGTTATCATATGTACAGATGCTGAACAGCCAGTATGACAGGAGAGCCAAACACTCAGCCGAGGAAACCTAGTCATGATGTATTCCTGGGGCATCTGAGCCCTGTCCTGGATCAACAGTCGTCCTCTGTATGGTCCCAGCCTCTGTCTCTGGTGCTGGTCCTGAGAAAAAGCAGGACTAGCCTCCAGAGGAGGGGAGCACGGAGACTTAGCCAAGGCTTTTAATGCACAATTATTGATGTATTTCCTGTGGGGAATACATGCGCTGTAGAGACAGGTCTGACATAAGCCTTTTTTGTTATTGTTCCTGGAGCCCCTACAGCATGTCCTTGAGGGTTTGTGGCCGGGCCGGGCAGTGGGGAGCAGAACTCATCTGTGCCCGAGGCCAGCGCGTGGAGGCTGCTCCTGCGCACCACAGAGTTATCGGGGAGTAACGCGCTCCCTGCCGCTTCCTACTCCCGAATCGGTCAGGGGGCAGCTGGGCAGAGCACGTTCTGATAGCGAGGCGGAGACAACCAGCTGAGCGAGGAAGCTGAAGGAAGCTGGCTGGGGGACAGAATGGCTGTCCTGGCAGACAAAGTCTTCGAAGAACATTAAAAAAGAAAATCATAAAAGAAACTAAATGGGAGTGAAGGAAGCCTAGGAATAAACATGAAAAAGGAAAGCACCATGAGGAGAGTCCAATATTTCTTGTGCAAAAAAATTAATAATGTATTAGCAAACACAAGGATATTCTAAACAGCAAAATCCATCATTTAAGTAAGTGCAGTATCCTAGTAGAATCTGACTTGAAACAAGATCAAGGCAAGAGCGTAGACTGAATGAAAACTATTCAATACATAATTAAATGAAAATGCTTGAGACCCGGGGAAATTTTTTTAGACGTTTTTCAATGCCCTAAACTTAAGCAGCTGGGTTTTTTTTAACGCATCCTAGTCAACCTTTTGAAATGATGGATTTTCCTTTTAATGGAAATCTGCATTTCATTGTAAAGATGGAACACGATGTCCTTGGCGTGTTTTCTATAGAAGGAGGCTCCCTTTGAACTTCATTCTTTAGCATATAGTAACAACCCAAACTCCAGCAAGCTGATGTCAAATATTCAACGCTGGAGAAAACGCACACACAGGCAGACAGGGGAACATGAAAATGTAGTTTCATTTCCAAAGTACTAAATGTCATTTATCTGGGGGTTCTGAAGACGTATTGCCGAATTATTTCATAAACGAGAGTTTTAAGGCTAACAAAGGAAGAGAAGAAGAGACCCAGACTGATTTGTTTAATTAAAGTTGTTAGTCAAATGGAGTATTAAATGAGAGAGCAACGACACGGTATGTCGTAAATGTTTCTAAAATCCTTGGTGCTTTGGGGAAAGAATGATGTTTGGCTAAAAGAACACTTGGAATCCGAAAAAGCTAAAATAAGTCCAAGGAACAGAAGTGAGAAAGGATAAGCAGAATTATAATTTCCAATAGAGTGAGTCTCAGCACCAGCCCATTTGAGACATTTGCTACACAAATCAGTTTTATTAAACTGTCCCATAGCTCAGTGTCCAGTATGGCAGCCACCAGCCACAGGGGACTGCTGAGCGCTCGAAATGGAGCTAGGCCGGGATCTGCTCTCCACGTTAAATCCACGCCAGGGTTCAAAGGCTTGGTATGAGAAAAACAACATAAACCATCTCATTAATACTTTTATACTGGTTGGATGTCAAAATGGTATTTTTAATATATTGGGGTAAAGTATCACTAAACATAACCCACCTGTTGACTGTTGGCTGTTTTGAACGGGGCCACTAGGTCATTTTAAATGGCAGTGCGCAGCCCCTGGGCTCGAGCCCCATGCACTTCACGGCGCTTTCCTTTCCCCCATCCATGCAAACAACTCTCCTCTTGGACCCCTGCTTCTGCCACCTGGCGTGTTTTCTGTTCTCCCCGTCGCCCCATCTGAAACCTCACTGTCCTTCCTGACCGACTGTCTTCCCTCGCCTCCTTTATTCCATCAAGGCTACGGCACTGCGTCTGAAGCATGTGTCCCAGCCGCCTTGTTTGACGTTCCCACGACATGACTCTAGGTCCCCGGCATCTCATACACATCTGATTATAAATGGTCTATTTGCTTTCAAATTCCTCTCACGTCACCAGGAAGGGCCATTTCTACAACTACTCTCACAAACTCATTAAAGTCCTTCAAAACTTTTGTGACTCTCTTTTATGGAAGAAAATCCACAAGACTCCTTAGTACGACATTGGGGAACACCTGAAATTCGGTCCGATACTGATGTGTCAGCATCTCCTTTAGTCTTCGTATAAGTCTCCATTTCAACCAAATGCACCTTTGCCAACAGTCTGTCCCAACTTGAAATACCCTTTTAATTTCTGCCACGTCAGTCTATTATTTAGCATCTACCTCAAGTTCTACCTTCTGTGCAAAAAGTTTTCCCAAGTTTGTAACTGCCTGTCTCTCTGTCACCACCCCCATCTCATACTTTACAAGACGCCTTCATCTTATAAATGCATCACATTAAGGATTTTGTGTAAAGGTGGTTCATTTGGATCTCGGAATGTTCGGTCGATTGTAGCGTTCAAGTAGGATGCGTTAGCAAAGGAACTTTAAAAAGTAGAGAAGCCCTTGCAATCTTTATAAATATATAAGACATAAAATTTGATATTTTAAATATTTTATCTTGAATACACATTTTGGAGAAAGCACTTGTAAAATCCCAGAGAAAGATTTTTTAAGATTATTTTTTTTCCAGTTTCATTGAAAAATAATTGATATACATCATTGTCTAAGTCCAAGGGTGCAGCATGATAGTTTGATTTACACATATTGTGAAATGGTTATCACAAAAGGTTCAGCGAGCATCCATCTTCTCATACAGATACAATAAAAAGACTAGAAAGAATAAAAGAAAAAAGGAAAAAACCATCTTCTCCTTGTGATGAGAACTCAGGAGTTACTCTCTTAACAACTTTCCTGGGTGTCACACAGCAGTGAGCTACAGTCACCATGCTGTACGTTACATCACCAGGATTTATTTATTGTGTAACTGGAAGTCTGTACCCTCTGGACCAGCTTCCTCCCACCCCCTGCCTCTGGTAACCACAAGTCTGATATCTTTCTCTACTGAGCTTAGTTTCGCTTTTAAGATCCCGCATATAAGTGAGATCATACAGTATTTGTCTTTCTCTGTCTGACTTATTCCACTTAGCATAATACATTCAAGGTCTGTCCACGTTATTGTAAATGGTCTTTATGGCTGAATAACAAAAGCTCTATGTGTGTGTGTGTGTGTACACACACACACACACACACACACACACACACACACATATCAGTATCACAGCTTCTTTATCTGTTCATCCATCAGTGAACACTTAGGCTGCTCCCGCGTATTAGCCATTGTAAACAGTGCTGCTGTGCACGTGGGAGTGTGGACATCTTTTCCAGGTAGTGTTTTCATCACCTATGGATATACAGTAGTTCCCCTCATCCACGGGGCGTAAGGCCCCCAGTGGACGCCTGAGACCACAGATGATGCCGAACCCTATACATACTATGTTTTTTCTATACCACGCCTATGATAAAGCTCAGTGTATAAATTCAGGCACAGAAGGAGGTTAACAACAAGAATGCAACAGGACAGTTATAGCAACATACTGTGATAGAAGCTCCGTGAACGCAGCCTCTTTCGCAAAATGCCTTATTGTCCTGTACTCACCCTTCTTACCGTGATGACGCGAGGCGATGAAATGCCAACATGGTGAGGCGAGGTGAATGACGTGGGCCTTGTGACCAACGTCAGGCATCCCCATAAGGGTGACCTGAACATGAGCCCAGTGATACCGAGACGGTCAATCTTACCGCAAGACGGCTACTCGGGGACTAACGGGCGGGGAGCGCGCTCAGGGTGGAGACGCTGGATGAGGGATGATTCACGTCCAGGGGGGACGGAGGCAGATGCACACTGCTCAGAACAGCGTGCAATTTAAAACCGAGGAACTGGTTACTTCTGGAATTTTCCATTTAATATATTCGGACCACAGCTGACCTCAGGTAACTGAAACCACAGAGAGTAGAGCCACAGATAAGGGGGCACTGTACCCCCAGAAGTGGAATCGCTGGACCCTACGGTAGTTCTAGTTTTACATTTTTGAGGACCCTCCATATAGTGAGAAATAACTTTTTAATAGCGACTCAGATAGGAAATTCTGCATGTTTTCAAAAGCTTTGGACGCTGCTGTCACTGAGTCAACATCATTCTTTTCCTCACTTTTAAATGTAGTACCTCTGCTTTCCTCAACAGGAGACGGCTGCCAGCACCACTTAGATAGGAGGCATCCAGGGGGACGGGGCTTCTTTGCTCAAAGAGAGAGGGACATGAGAGGGGATATTCCTTGCAGTAACTTGGCAAGAATTAGAAGAAAGAGGAGACAAAGGATAGGCCCAAAAAAGGACACTCCTACTGCGTGAAAGAGTGCGGTCTGCGGTGGAAGTCGGGGAACTGTGAGTGATAAGACACAGGGGAACCAGGTGAAGGAAGGTGGGAATCATGGGATGGCCGCAGTATGTGTTCATAGACCTTGAAAGGAAACAAAAGGATCGATGAGGGACAGATGTCCGGCCCGCAAGTGCCCAATGATGGCCTGCGGCTGGCTGAGCACCATCCGTGCGGTTTGGTTGCTGGAAGGAGATACAGTGGGTATGAGGAGACGGTTAGGTGTGTGGAGGAGTAGCTCCTGCATATGCTAAGAACTGGAAATTCTTTATCCGTGCGTACCTTTTCGCACTAATAAGGCAACAGAAACTTCAAGGATGAGACCACAAGTCCCTCCTCATTTCTATATATTATTATGCCTAGTGTGGTTTCAGTCATTGAAATTTACATATATTAGAAATATTTGTTGATTTGGGAATGTCCAATAACTAAAGCTAATTGTTGAGAAAGATACTTGATAGTCACGTATATTTGAGAATCAAATAAAAATTCTATGCAAAAACAAAAACAAACACACACACACTGTATAAGGTGCTTATACACCATGTAGCTCCTGGTGACTTCTAACTGAGCAAACAGGTCTCTCAGACCATGGATACGATTTAGGAAATCCTTCCAATTCAAAGCACCCCTGCCCCTCTGCCATGCCCTGCCTGCCTGATTTGGGCACTTTGACGGGCCCACCGAAAACGCACCCCAGTATTCAGTGCCTGCCGTGGCCAGGCACCCACTCAGGCCTCTGCTGCTATATCCAGCATCCCTGCCCTCCAGTCTGATCCCCGACAGCACTGTGTGCTTGGTTTGTCACTTTGTACTTGCCTTTTGCTTCCTAAGTGTCCAGATGTTTCACCTAAGTGTCTGGATGCTCTGCCTTTCCAACTACAAGGTAAACTCCCAACGGAGAGAGCAAATCACCATTTTTACCTTTGTTGTTATTGTTCATCATTTGTGAATCTTGCTCCCCTGCTACCCTCCATGTCCTGACTCCCACCAAACCACCAACCCTGGGAGGAAAGCAACTGTTTCCTTCTTAGTGTCGGTGGCAAAGCTGACATTCAACGAACACGTGTGACGTGAACGTAAGACTGAGTCCCCTCATGGGCTGGCATTCTGCTTTGCCTAATTTAGGAACTCAGAGATGATGATTGACTTACAAAATAATCAAAATATCAAAGTAAAAAGAGAGGCTATAAAAATATTGAGAATACCAGAATACTAGTTCCACATGCTGTTGAAAACTAAAATCTGTTGTTTATTGCTATTAAGAAGTTATAGTTATAGAGATGTACAAGTATGAAACTCATAATATAAACTCCCCATCTTCTTATTTGGGCTCTAATTCCCTGCTTTAATCAGAATTACACTTTGAGTAGTAAACAGCATCTGGGAGCCAGCAGGCTGCTAGTAAACGGGACTTCTCTAGATTTTGCTGTTGGGCACCGAGGAAACTCTAATGGGCTATTCCAGTAGGTCCAAGAAAACGCCATGGTCTACACACCAGTAGCTTCATGGCCGCCCCTTCTGCACTCGCACAGATGCTTAAATAGAGAACACACTGCCCTATCTCCATTGGGTAAGGGAAAGACAGTCACGCCTGCCAATACCCAATTAGAGATCCTGATCTCATCCTGGCTCCCTCCCTCTCTTCAGCGTCCAGTTCAATTTCCACCTCCTCCAGGAAGCCTTCTTGGCCACGAGAGCCCCCTGGAGGGCTCCCTCCTCCATTCTCATGGCATTCTTGGGCAGTACCACATTTTTTTTGGACTTAGGATATATTGACCTATGTTTTAGGTCCACCTCATGTCCTAGAAGTGTGGACTCCTCTCCCCTGACTAAAAAAAAAGTACTTTAATAATTTTACACATTCATGAGTATTTGTACACACAAGACCAGTGATGTGCAAGGCTGATAGTGATATAGGTACTAAAGAATCAACGTAAAGGCTCTTTCCCTGGAGAAAAAATAGGTGAAGAACTTTTGGACCCAGAGATACCTACCAGTCAGGGTGGGCAGCAAAAATGGTACAAAAACAAGAGAACTCGGTGAATGTCTTCCTGCTGAAATGTCTCTCAAGCCCCTTTCCTGCCCTGTCCCAGAATGCCAGCAATCAGATGGCTTTTTCTGCCTCTTTTCTGTTCTCTGCAGAGAAGGCACCTGGTATTCTAGCATTTCAACCAAAAAGCCGCCTTGTTACCGAATCCCCTTAGAGGGAGGTCCTATATTCTGGAAGCCTCACGGTCACACGGAGCTTCCAAGTAGTGAATGGCACAGGATGTATCACAGCTATAAACTGAAGGGGACTCTGAGGCTGGGCTATCTCAGCACCCACTGCAACCTCCTCGTAATGTTCGGTTTCAATTCAAAGCTCTCTTTCCCTTCCTGATCTTGCTCGTGTAGTGAGGGCTCCAGATGAGATATGGCATCAGCCAATCTGATGTACTCACACCAGACTCTGATTCAGAAGCGGGTGATACTCAGGAGCGACTGTTTCGTTGGCCTGGATCAAGGCATAGGAGGTGTGGCCCTGGATCCAGAGGCTACACTATGGGGCAGCTTCCTCACCACGCAGCCTCTCGGCCTGAAATTCCGTCTGGAGCCCATTCCTGGAAACTCAGCTAGTTCTGCACTGTGCCCTCCAATGGTTCTTTCAGGAATTTATCCCCCTTAATTTCTGAGCAATACTTCATTTTAAAATACTTAAAAAATTTTTAGTTAAAAATTCTAAGCCCTGGCCAGTGTGACCCAGTCGGCTGAATGTCATCCCATGCACCGAAAGGTTGCTGGTTTGATTCCAGGTCAGGGCACATGCCCGGGCTTTAGGCTCAGACCCCAGTAGGGGGTGTGCAGGAGGCAGCCAATCAATGTATCCCTCTCACATTGATGTTTCTCTCTCTCTCCCTCTCTCCCGTCCTCTCCCTCTAAAATCAATTTTAAAGAAATCTTTAAAAATTTATAAATATTTAAATTTAAAAATTAAAATTAAAAAATAAACTCCCCCAAGAACTATGAGTATGTGAACTACAGTTATGCAGTTATGAGTTTCCAAACTTTTCCCTCGAGGAAAGAGTCTTTAACCAGGAAAAAATTATGTACATAAAAAATAACATTCATCAGAAATGTTACATCGACCATTCAAGGGGTAGGTGAGAAGGATGGCCTTTGAGCAGCACTGAAAGCAAGCACATAAGACAACCACAGATGTTAATACAACAGAAGGACGGATTCCCTGTGGCATGCACGTGCATAAACTACAGCCAGCTCTGTAACAGCAGTGTGCTTTGTGGGTTAAGTTTTCTCTGCTAGTTAGCTAAGTACGGGGACTAAGCTTGTGTTTCATACTTTTCCAGTTACTAGAAAGGAAAAAATGTACTCAGCGTGGCAACACATACTGCAAGCACTTTAAAATTAGCATCTTTCAAGTGCTCGATGGTCTCACTTCCTCATTTCTTTCTGTGTGCCAAGGCAACACAACTTGTATTTTTTAAAATGAGGAACTTTCAAGTTTGGATCAGGGACTGCTGTCCTTGAAAAGGTGTGAGATACGACGTGGATTCCTGGGAGTAACATCTCTCCACTCTGGCCTCCGTGGCTGCACGTGACATTACAAAGGGACTTGGAACTTATGCCTACTTTGCAACGGCTTCCAAGTGCAAACTCATCACACAAAGGTCTGTATGCACAGCCCTCTGGGTAGACTTACATTAAATAAAAGTGTTATTTTGGCTAAATATTTCATACATTTGTAAAAAAAAAACACACAAAAAAACTCAACACTAAAAAGTACTTTGTTTACAAATGCAGCTTAATTTTTACTTATCTGAGAAAATGAGGTCAGGAAGGCTTGTACAAATAAAACCCTCTGACAATTCCCAGAACTCAGTAGATGGATGGTTTGAGTTTTACCCCCATCATTTGTCACCGAGCTACAAACAGAAATCAAAGCTGAATTTTCCCCTCTCACTCTATCATTTCAGCGAAGAAACACTCAAAAAGAGGCAGCACTGGGGAGAAAAGCAACAGGACTAAGCATTTTACCAAATGAGTGCGCTTTTCTGAAGTTCTTTGTGTTGAAGGTTAAGCTATTTCCCTCCCCCACCCCGGCCTCTGCTGATATTCCCACAATTCAGTGCGGTTGCTTCTGGGAGGGAAACGGTCTGCTTGCAAAGGAGAGCTGAGTCGAGTGCCCCTTGTGCTCTGGGGAGAGCCCTCCTCCCTGTGACCCAGGGCGTGCAGCCTGGAGCTGGAGCAGGGGAAAAGGGGCCCGGCCCATGCGCCCCTGAGAAGCAGCCCCGGACTTCAGATGACTTCGGGCTGGATTGCTCTGAGCACAGCTGGTGGTCTGAGCACCACAATCGGCTAAAACACGGGTCCACAAGAAAACAGGGCTTTGGACCAGGGGGAAAGAACCTCAGTAGCTCTCCATCGATCCTAATCACGGCTCCTGGCTGCCCACTGCTCTCTGGGGAAAGGGCCATGAGGAAGGAGACAGGAGAGGGTGGAGGGCAGGCAGAGAAAGGGAGCGTGAAGGGGCCTACTTATTCATAACTGGGAAGGAGGCTAGGCTTCCCCATGCTCTCTACTTTCACTACGTGCTCAGGTGGCCCTGTCCCCATCTCCAAGAAATGAGGACCGCTGCGAGGGGAAGGACACAGGGTTGGGAGTAAAGACACAGGGGTTCATGTATGAGCTCTGACACCAGCTGTGCAAGCCCAGGGAAGGTGCCTGACTTCTCTAAGCCTGATCTTCTCTCTGTAAGGAGGTGATGCCTCTTAGGAGGTGTGGGGCTCACCTGGGATCCCGCAGAGGGCTGTGAATTCAGGGACTCCTGATAAATGTTTGTTTACTTTTCCCTGGGGGAAACCTTTTTGCCCATCCCCTTCCCACCTATAAACACAGTGAGGGGTTTCTCTTCAACATATTTTCAACAGTAAACTTTACACCTGTAAGCTAGAGAACTATATGGGGGGGGGGGGGGGAGATTCATTGCATGCCCAGCAGATAAACATGAATGAAACACGAAGACTATCAAGCCAGGAGGGTGATGAGCGTGACACAATCTCTGCAACTTTCAACTACGTGTCCTTATTCAAAGGTTTGTAAGAAATCCAGACCCGCGGGGGTAAGGGGTGTGGCCAAGAGGGATCAGAATCCCTCTCCCTGCACCCCGCAAGGGATTGTTCAGAACAGATCAAGAAAAGTACCTGGGGGAGATGCAAGTTCTGAAACGAATGAAAAAAGAAAGTTCCCTAATTAAAGAATCATCCACAATAATTACAGATACATTCTTATACTTAAAAAAAAAAAAAAAAGCAAGAGTCTCAACACTGGCTGGGAAACTAAAAAGTAGGGAAGCTTTGTTTTCTTTCTCCAAACCTCTGCCATTCAGGCAGCTTCGCGTCTTGCTGGCTCCAAACCAGATGGCCTGGGTGGGCTGCTTTTGCTGTTGCCTAGAGTTTGTAAGTTTCTCCCTCTGCTACATCCCAAGAGAGCTCCCCCTCCCACTCCACTTGTCCTGTAGGACCAACTGGGCTTTATATACCAAGAATGGGGCTGTGTTTAACCCTGTAGATCCCTGAGACTAGCAGACACGGAATCTATGCTGATATACGCTATCAAACTCACTAATGCTATGTTTCATTATGCTGGGCTTTGTTTCATGCACAGTTGCATTTATAATAAATTAATGTCAGCCAGAAAACAGACTTCATTAATTATTTTTCCCAGACAATATCTGCATTTAAATCGGGACTTCAACCTTCCACCTGAAAGGACCAGGTTACTCGAGTGTTTTTGCAGCCTGGTAGGGGCGACACTGCTGGGTTGCCCTTAAATCATCCCAGTGGGTGGCTGGCTACTCCAAGGTTGGGCTGGAAAACACTGGCTGCTTCTCCAAGTCATTAAGGACTATGTTTAGGGTTGTGTTTCTCCCACTAGAGTCCCCTGACCCCAGGAGTCTGCGAGGTCTTGTGAGAATGAAAAAGAAAATTCGTGTTGGTATTTAATAAAGTTAGTGTATGGGCTTTTCTGAATGGTCACCGTTTCATAAGTGAACACTGGCATTCGACTTCAGTGCCCATGTTTGCATTTCCGGGGCAGTAGTACTTTGTTTGCAGCACACTGATGAGAAAAAGCAGAGACAGACATCAGCACATCTGTTGTGTACTTTCCTCCAATGACATTACAGTGCCTGGTGGATGGAGGCTTAACTCCAATAGGAAAACAGTGGCAGGAGGGTGACGGGTCACATAGCACAGGGTAGCCCAGGCATGCCCATCGCCGAAGATCCCAGGCCTGGAGGCCAGAGTACATCCCCACTGACTAGCTAATTATGTCTTTTAAACATAATTAACATGTTGATCAGTTGAAATTTTTGGTAAAATAGTTTTGTTTGAATTTGACTTGGCTTTGGTTTTTTGGATACAGATCAACAAGCATAAGGTGTTTATTTGCAGATAATTAAAATAAAACAATTATCTGCTTGTACATATTTATGTACTATCGTGAATAAAAGTAGTCTGCCTATGCTCATAAATGACGAGGAGTCTATTCGTTTACAGGGTTTTGCACATACCCACGTTTGAGAAACACTGGTTCAGGGAAAGTGTATTTGGAATTCTCTTAAAAGGGTTGACGTAGTAAAATAGGTACGAACAAATGACCTTGACTTATTATAAATAATTTGGAGCAGAGCTTAGAAATTGCTTCAATTTCTGACTGCCCTCAGCAAGACCAGGGAAAAAACACGGTTGGGCCCTGGGAACCTGGGGGGCCCGGCCATGGCTGTGGCACACACAGGGGCCTGGCGGCGGCTGTTTTCCTGCTTTGTGCAGCAGTTCAGTTCACCATATGGAAAGAAGGGATAATAATACCCAAACCCAACCCTAAACCCAAAAATGAAAACAAACTTAACTGTATGGGAACAAAGAGGCAATAGATGCAAAAGCATTTCCATCTTTTGAAAAACAAGAAGGTACTATTTAAAAGAGGAACTCTTGAAAATATCTCAACAGCATGTGTCTAATTCATACCGACGTGTGTAATTGGACCTATGTTTAATTTTTGCTGCAAATTATCTGCTTCCTTTAAGAAGCTAGGCTGGTAAAATGCTGGCCTGTGTGGCTCAAAAAGAGAGATGTGGGAGGATTAGGAATACCTGGGGAAGGGCACGGTGGGGCTGGGCCCTTAGCCCGGAGAGCGGGCGCAGCAGATAGGATGCGAGAGCGCCGGGCCAAGGCTCCTACGACATCGTCAGGGACCTGGCGGAAAGCGATTCCAAGGAAGCGGGGGGGATGGAGATTTTATACCCCTAGACCTCACTAATGACACAGAATATGTGTAACACAGACAGGGCCAGACCCATGGAGAACCAGAGCAGCCTAGACAGATAAGCAGCATACACATAAATAGCCTATTTTACCCCGCTTTAGATACAGTGTGTATGCTACTCTCTCTTCCCTGCCCCCTCCTCCCCCCAACCCCCTCCTTTCCTCACCTGTGCTAAGCTTAAATACTGGGTTATGTACAATTAAATTTAATCAATCTCTGTTTCATTATTCAGAATAATTATATTTCAGTGATGAACACCTGGATGATGATATGACATGACAAACCTCAGATCCCTTATTTTAACAGCCTGTGTTGACAAGTAATCGCACATATTTAAAATAAAACTAGAGTGGGGAACTATAATGCTTTCCCAGGGGTACCATCCTTTTATCACCTCCCACTTCTACCGTACCCTGAACCTCAGTTCTTTACATATAAGAGAACCGTTGCAAGACTATTTGTATAGGTTCATCAGGGAAGCCTTCCTTGACGTGGGAAGTGATATGTATGATTTATCACTTGGCCACTCTGTGGAGTGTGAATTAGGGAGGGCCAAGAGTGGGAGCAGGAAACAAACAAACAAAAAGACTAATGCAGTGGTATAGGAGAGATGCGGTGGTTATTCCAACTGGGATGGGAGATGAGGGGGCAAGTGATTGGGCGGGCCTGGGAGGAGGTTTAGAGGATAGCAGTGGTTGGCAAACTACAGTCACACAGGCTAATTCTAGCCTTAATTTATGTATGTTCGTATGGCCCTAATGGCAAAGAATGGTGTTTACCATTTTAAATAGTTATAAGAGGAAAAGAGAGAGAGAGAGAGAGGTGACAGAAATTGCATGTGGTTTGCAGAGCCCAAAATATTTACTACCTGTCTCTTAAGGAGAAAGTCTGACAATCCTTGGAGTCCAATCAGCAGACTTTGAAATCAAACTGGATGGAGGGAGGGGTTAGGGGAAGAGAGGAGTGAAGGAAAGCGCCTGTGTTTCCAGCTTGAGCAGCTGCGTGATGGACTCGCCCTCTCCATTCCAGCCAATCGCCCCTCTTGGGGGCCTCCACTTGTACACACCTTTGTCATTGCACTTCTTTCACTATCATACTTAATTTCTTATACGTCTGCCTCCCTTCCTTGGCAGTGAGTTCCTTAAGGAACTCTAATTTTTCTGAATATTTATGGCACCCAGCCTTGTACAACACTCATGCTACGTAACTATTGGATATAACTGAGTGGATGATATGTTAAATTCATTTTCAGTAGTGCTGGTAACATCAACTTAATAAATAAAAAAATTAGAACCACTCTTTTTAGTGTGTAAGAGTTTATAAGTCATTTTTGCAACCCATCTGTTCCTCACTACGACCCTGATTATTGGTATTAGAGTAGGCCTCAATTATAAGTTCCCCTTATAAGAAATTATATTTTATGTTGATTTACTTATATTTAAGATTTAAGGGACTATAAACATTTTAAAAATGTGAACTGAAATCTACCCCTTTGGGGGGATGATTAGAAAAAGGAGAGAATGAAAAGAAACTTAGCAATGGGGCGTGACGAGAAGTTAGGAGAGAGGAAGAAAACTGGGGTATGAGGGTGACAGTCAGGGTAGGGGAACTGGGTTGGAGGGCGAGGGGGAGAAAGCCAGAGGAATCTGAGGTGCACTGTTATGTTTTGAACTTAATGATAGTGCCTGTTACTAACATTAAGAAGACTATGGGACATGTAGGTGAAGCTCTGTCCTGAAATGTTAAATGTGAGATGCCAATTAGACCCTCACATGTGTACGTCCAGAAGGTAATTGGATATCCAAGTCTGGAGTTTAGACTTGTGGGTAGAAAAGTAACCATTACTTGTGTCAGAATGCAGGTAACTGATAACCATGGGAAGCACTGTTTTGGAGGGTGGGAACAGAGCCTATGTGGGCTGAGTTGAGGCAGGTTAAGGAGGGAATCAGGCCCTGGCTGGTGCGGCTCCGTTGGTTCAGCATCATCCCATGCACCAGGAGGTCACTGGTTCGATTCCTAGTCAGGGCACATGCCCAGATTGTGGGCTTGATCCCCAGTAGGGGGTGTGCAGGAGGCAGTGGATCGATGTTTCTCTCTCCCTCTCCCTTCCTCTCTCTCTAAAATCAATAAAAACATTTAAAAGAGAGAGAGAATCAGGAAATAGAGGAGGGCTACAGATGATTCAAGGAGATGTTCCCATGGGGCAATGAACCCTCAAGCTGTAATAAAAAATTTTTAAAAAGAAACTGCATGTAAAAAAATAACATTCACTGAAAAGAACATTCTAACTTTGT
Source organism: Miniopterus schreibersii (assembly GCF_964146895.1). NCBI lineage: Eukaryota > Metazoa > Chordata > Mammalia > Chiroptera > Miniopteridae > Miniopterus > Miniopterus schreibersii. Next base: position 16,026,912 of record NC_138119.1, on the reverse strand, counting down.
TACAAGTCTATTAGTACCATTCTTTGTCCCACTTTTCAAATGGCATGTGTTCTATATGACAGTGGGGGTGACAGTGGTTAAACAAAGGGTCCTCTCCTGGAGTCCACAGAGCACAGGGGTTCCCATTCAATTCCCTGAGTCAATATGCAAACTTGGTAAATGTGCCCATATTGTGGGGAGGAGGGGGGAGGTCATGGCTCTAATGGCTCCTCAAACATCAGCTGGGTTACACAGTGCTGCCCTGAGCTCTTGCTGCGGTGAGGAGGAGAGGCCTGTCATGTAATGGAATTTCCTAGGCCTGTTATCACACACATGGTTTTGCCCAATGCAGAGAAGGTAATTTTTTTAGTTTATATCCTGATCAAGACCTTTGTCACCACAAAATTTAAAAATCTGGTTCATTCTGACACGGAGCAAAGCTCAGCATACACAGTGTGTTCAAAACAGGCCACCCAAGAACCATCCCAACAGGACAGAGCCATCACCAGGGTGAGAGGTTAATCAGCCTCACAGTTTCCACTCCCCTGGAGAAGGAATTAAAGAACAAAGCAAAACTCTAGTAACCCTGGAGACGGAGGTTCGAACAAACGCAAAAGCAAAGGGGAAGAGTTTTCTGCGTGTGGAAACACTGAACCTGTAGGAATATGACGTCCTAGCACAGGGCAGCACAGGGTGAGGCACGTGGCACACACAGAAGAATCGGCTCGGCCTGGACAGCGAAAGAACTTTCTCGCCACCAGTTTCCTAGTGAGCAGAACCTGGAGGTTGGCTAAGAACCCCACCTTGCACGCGTGAGTGTGTGCATTTTATTGTACTCCATTTCAGCAATTTTCAACTGGTGCGCCACAAGAATTTTTAAAACAAGCAATACCTGGCTCCTTAGTCGGGGGCTCTCACCTCTTTTCCCTTAGACTGTCAAATAAAGAAATGACAACAGCCAACACAACAGTAGCCCTCCGGTGTGAAGGAATAAAATTATACCGATTTTTTTTTATCCAGCTGGCAAAAAAATATATTTTTTGGTGTGCTGCAGAATTTTAGTAATTAGTTTATGTGCCATGATATGACAAAGGTTGAAAATCGCTGCTCTGTTTTACCATAATATGCGTACGTAATAAAAAAGGGTATAGTCTTACACCGTAGCAGGAACTCAATCATTCTCCCCAAATCTTTTATTAGTAACTCTAATGCTCGAGTTAGAGCTTACAGACAGGGTAGGCCTAATATGACCGTTACTGACATTTTTGTATGTAGAGTGGGGAAAGAGTTAGCATAATACTTGACAGAAAACTGCCTTAGTTGGGCATATTTCTGTCCAAGTGTGTTATTCATTATAAATAAGTGCTACTGATGTAGACACGTGCGTGCGTGCGCACTCACGCACACACACACACACACACACTCATTAGGTATTTAATTTCCATTGGATTATGAGCTTTTCCTCTGTCAGATTTAATTGTTTCAGAGCATGTATTTCAAGTCTTTGTTTCATCTCTGCTTCTCCTACTAGACAATGAGTCAATGGACAGTAGAGAAATGTTTCTATTTCTAGAACTTCGGACATAATAGGTCTCGGTAATTGTTTGCTGGATGAATGGAAATTAGGCATAATCATTGTTGGACTGAATTTACAGTGTTTACTTATTAACCCCAGTGGGTCTGTAAATTCATGGATGTCCCAGTTATGTTTCTTCTTTAGGTAAGACAGAAAAATGATGAAAATCTAACTCTTGGAATAATTTATAGCAAAATCTTAATCAAATAAAAGCTTTTCATGGAAATTGCATAGAGGTGACAGATGTCATTCCAAAACGACCTGTTGTTTCAGGATGCTTAGGTATGGTCTGTGCTGCTTGGGAAAAGTGGGGCCCACTAGAAAAAATGGGGAAAGGAGAGGTCTTTGGTGACAACTATAGATGGAAAATTTTTTAAAATTTATATTCACACTGCAGATCCAACCTGTCAGATTGTACTCCTAATTAGTCATCAAATGAATGTAGAAAATTCACTAGAAAATACCTGGGAATAAGCCTAATAGGAAATGTGTAGTGCCTGTATGAATAAATTTATAAAATTATGCTGAGGGTCAAAGCTGGAATAAAATGAGAAACAGATCTTGAATAGAAGTCCCAATATTTAAAGTTGTAAATTCACCTAAAATAAAACAACAATAATATAATATCAGGGAAATTTTTCAATGTAATTTTATGAGAAGTAACTTGAAATAAAATGATTCTAAGTTTCACTTGGTGGGATAAACAGGTGAGAGTCACCAGGAAAATTCCAAAAAAAGGAAAAAAACAACAGCAAATGTAATCAGAAGGAATATGCCCTTCAAATATTTAAATCTAATATAAAAACTACAAAGTGATAAACATCACAAGGCTATTATAAAAATCCATGGGCAGAGCAGCTGAACAGAAAAGAGCATAGAAAGAGTGAAAGGCATCTGAGAATTCAGTTTGGGATCAACGGCGGCATTAAAAATTGGATTTTTGAATAAATTTTAGAAGAACTGGTTTCTAACCTCCCTCCCCCAAAAGAAATTATAGGTGGCCTAGAACTCAAAGTCCCCAAGTACAGTTAACATAATGATTTTGGTAAAATTGGAGCTTAAAAAAAAAAACAACTTTAGATATTTGACCAAAAAAAACCCTCAAACTATAAAAGTCCCATGGGTATGAGATACTTCAAATTTCACCCAGGTTTTTTCATATTTCAGGATTTCCTTCTTTTTTAAGGCTAATATTCCATTGTATGTATATACCACATCTTCTTTATCTGTTCATCAGCTGGTGGACATTTAGGTGGTTTCTACATCTTGACTACTGTGAAAAGTGCACCGATGAACATGGAGGTGGTAACATCTCCTTGAGGTCCTGACCTCAATTCTTTTGGACAAATACCAGAAGTTGGATTGTTGGCTCCACTTACATGATGTATGTAAAACAGACAAACTCATCGAATCAGAGTAGAATGGTGGTCGCCGGGGCTAGGGGTGGGGGGAATGGAAACTGCTCGTCAATGAGCAGAAAGTTTCAGTTACGTAAGATGAGTCAGCCCTAGGGCTCTGCTGTACGACGCAGTGAATGTAGATGACAGGACTGTACTGTGCACTTAAAATTTTGTTCCGAGGGTAGAAGTCATGTTAAGTGCTCTTACCACAGTGAAGCAGTATTTTTTTTTAAATGTAGTGCTTTTCATTTGGGGGAAAGGTGGAATTAATACAGCTTTTTCTAGGTGCCCTTTGGTTCTCCTATTTAAAAAGTCCTATATATCTCCCTTCTTTTTAATCCTATCTTTCTATTCTGGCCTCAAAAAAGAATTCTTAGCCCTTTACCTATATTGACCTTTATTATCCCCGGACGTGGGGATGAGACCGAGTTCCTTGAATTGCCTGTGAACATGCTACCAACTTGTGAATGCATCTTTATATGAAAATGTGGTAATATGGCCATTTCATAATGGTTGCTCATTAAAGAGTTTAGAGTAGAAGCTCCAAGAAGTTCAGAAGGTCTTTTTGCTTGTATATGCTGCCACAGGAAAAAATGAAGACTACAATGAGGTGGCCAGAAGGAGGTATGCGCCACCAAAGAAAGTGTCGTGGAGTAACAGAGAGCAGTGCTGGGTCGGACGGTAAGAAACCCAAGTCCTTGTCCTGGCTCTACCCCGGTCTACACGGTAACTCTGGGCTCGTCATGGAACCTCTCTGAACCTGTTTCCTCGTGTGAGAAATGAGAAGTGGGGCCTTGGTTTTCCAGCTTCGCTCACCAGCATTGTAGGGTTTCTCCGGATGTTCTTCAGGGGCCACCATGGGAGCTGGAGAGCCCTGAGGCCAGAGGGCTGGATCCTGGGCCCCCGCCCTGCGTTAACCAAAACAACTCCATCTTTATTTATTCCATATAATGGGATTTCATGGGAGATTTTGATTGAATAAAGGGTCCTAATGCTTAAAAACAAAAAAGGAGAGAGAAGAGTTTGAAAACCACAAACTAAGCTGATGTCTGGTCTGAGGTTCCTTATAGCTTTAAGTTCTGGTTTTGAAATTAATCTATGCCTCAAATGTATGTGAGTAAGCAGTGAAAATGCAGTTTGCCCTGGAGAGAGTTTCCAAGGCACTGAACATCAATCATGAAGATTCTCTGTTGCTCACATGTGGCAAGTTGATTTTTCTTTTTTTTTTTTGCTTCCCTCGGGTCAATTTACCATCTGCCTCATCTTCATCAAAACATTAATTTCAGCTTAATCCCCTTTCTTCCTCTCTGGTGGTAAAAGGACCTGGCTCATTTTGAAATAAAACAAATAGAGTGCAGCTACGCTTCCATATGCAGGGTGGTTTCCATCTGATTATGATGGAGCTCCGGAATACTAAAATGAATCAAGTAATTTAGCTCTCCTCTAAGCCTCAGAATCTAACAAGCTATTCAAATGAAATGTACTGAGATTCATTAAATGTACTGAGTGATTACCATATGCAAGGGACAGGGTAAGGTGTGTCTGGTGAGAAAAAGACTGTACGATCTCTGCCTTCAACGAGGTCTGTTCTCTCTGGTAATAGGGAAAAGTCACGTCTGTGTGAGTTTACAGGACTAAGAGGCTTCACCAGGCTGAAGGGAGTCAGGAAGAGATTCAAGAGTCTTGAAGGTTGGGCAGGATTTGGGTCAACCAAAGTACGAGGAGAGGGTAGCTCTGGTGCAAAGAATGTTAAACTGAGAAGTCTGGATTCAATTCAGCAAGCAACTGGGCAGTTGGGGAACATGTTTGCTTTACATAGATTAAGCTGGTATTAGAATACAGAGTGGATAGAAGAAGGCAGAGACTAAAAACTTGAAGGACAAGTGCTGGCTGCTTCAGTCGCCCCAGATGAGAAAGGTGATAAAATGGGATGATGGCAGTGGGAACATCAAAAAGTGACTGATGGAGCTACACCTACAGCAGACTTCCAAGAACTGAGAGCATGGCCACAAGGACACAGCAGAGCAGGTAGGAAGCTTGACTTGATACAAGTCAAGGAAGAAGCCAATGGCAGCTCAGGCTAAGGTGGTTATAGAGAAGAAAAACAGCATGTATATTTGAAAACTACTTAGGAGTAAAACCAAAGGGGACTTGGGGGAGTGGACATGGAGGTGATGCTCACTGACATTGGGAAAATCAATGGAGATGGATCATGGATTCATGGAGACCATGAATCCCATTTTGGATATTTTGATGCTGAGAGGCATCCAAGAGCAGCCAGGGTAATGGGAACAAGAACACCCTCTATTTGAGATAGTTTTGAGGACATGAGATTCTCATAGGAAAGTTAGATTGCAATGAATGCAAACAATTATAAGGATTAATGGGGGAGAAGTTATAGAATATATGGGAATTTTTCACAAAAGAATGGGTATACCATGGGACCTGCCAATGTGTCTGGAAGGTTGCACAATTTAACTTAATTTGATTATGTTGTGCTGATAGAAAAAGAAATGAATATTTAATATGAGAAAAGAAGGGCTATGAATATTTTTTTTCTAGATTTTGTTTGTGTACCAATGTTTAATGAATGAGTGAGTTATGTATCTTCTAAGATCTTTGACCAGGGGAATGTTCTCTCCATCATATGTTTGAATGTTTAAAACTCTGTTAATGGTCTATTTAGTTCAAGTGGTTGTATGTTGGTTCTTTGGCGCCATTGTCAATAATAAAATTCAACAACACAAACCCCTAAATATGGCTTTGTTTTTCTCTTTTTAAACATGTCTGATTTGAAGACCAAACCAAGATCCAACTTTTTTCTTCTCATGTGGGAAACAAGTGTAAGTGACTGACCACCATTAAAGTTACTTTACCAGTAGGCCCCACTGCCCTTTTGCTAACCTACATCTACTCAGCCTCTCAAGTCCTTGCTCTCCATGGTTATCTTCTGTTTCCTTCCTTGATACAAACCTCTGCCCTTTCACCAATGTCCTACTGTACTCTCACTCCTTCCCCGGGGAGGAGCCCAGGAATCTGTACTTTTAACAAGCGTCCCAAGTGATTTTTGAGATGAGGTCTATTTGAGAACATCGGTGCAGTGCCTCTTCAGGAACCACCTTGAGGATGCAGGAGGAAAGCAGACTGGGCCATGTGCCTTCCACCTGCTTCAGCCAGACCAGGTCTGTGCTGTACTCTTTCCTATGAAGCCTTTACAGAAGCTTTCATCTGAAGCAAAACACTCGAAAATCATGGTCATGGACCCAATACCACTTCTGACTTTCCTAGTGTCCCCATTAATTCCCACTTCAACAATGTACTCACAACTAGTCTAGGATCCCTCAGCTACTGGATGATCAAGAATTGAAAGTTACTGAGGGTTGAATATGTGACAAGCTCTGTTTTGTGTGGTAAGTATACAGCATTGAAGAAAACAAAATAAAATCTTTGCCTTAGTCCTACTTTCTAGTGGGGAGATAAATAATAAACAGATAAGTGAAATTTTTAGAAAGTGGGAAATCATTGAGTGTCATGGAGAAAAATAAAGCATGAAATGAGCAATGAGACAGGGTATGTGTGGTGTGAGTGTGCTGTGTGTGTGCACAATTTTAAACAGGGAAGAAGGAAAGACTTGTGAGAAGACGACCACTGAGTGAAGGCTTGAAGGAGACAGGGAATGACTAATGTGCAGATCTGGAAGAAAAGTATTCCCAGACAGGAAGTCACAGTCATGTTTAATTAGCATGAGTAGAGTGAATGGTTAAAAATGCAGAAACTCCTTTATCAGGTAACTGCTCCTGGAGCTTCCCTTCCCTTCCCTACCCTTCCTGTGGTTGCAGTGAGTGCGTTTTGCTTTAACTGGAATCACCACTTAGACCGTGGTACTCACACCCCCAGGAACACCCATTACCAATAAGACCTCAGGTCCTCCCTACAGCTGGAGAAACAGAGTCACAGCGGACATGTGAGTTGTCTGAAGGCACAGGGCTAACTGGGGGTGGGCTAGAACTAGAGTCTGGAGCTTCTAAAGTCAAACCTCAAGTTCTTTCAGCTGAAAAGACTTTTAATACATGGACCAGAAATTGAATTGATTACATCCCTTTTTTTAAAATTACATTTCTAATAAAAGTGTTTTCGGAGTGAATATATACTCACATAATCTTAATGTGGGTGATGTCCTTAATATTAAACTATCTCTCTTTGAGTACTGCTTGTGAATTCCCACGCTGACACACGACACAATGAGGGGAAAGATGAAGAAATGAAGGGAGAGAAATAATGAAACGTAACGTGATGGGATCCAATCAACAATCACATAACCCCAAATCCTCCGACATGCTAGTTCTTTCTGATACATTGTAACAATACTTTCAATTTCCCACCAGTTCTGAAACAACATACATACCTAAAAATTAAATTTTACTGTTTTTTTTTAAATGTTTTTATTGATTTTAGAGAGACAAAAAGGGAGAGGGGGAGGGGAGGGGGAGAGGGAGAGGGAGAGGGAGAGAGAAACACTGATGTGAGAGAGAAACATCGATCGGCTGCCTCGTGCACATCCCCTACTGGGGATAGAGCCCCCAACCCCAGCATGTGCTCTGAACAGGAATCGAACCTGTGACCTTTTGGTTCATGGGACTATGCTCAACCAACTGAGCCACTCCATCCAGGCAAATTTTTTGTTTCTTATCCACTGTGGCACTCTTTTACCAACAAATAAAGGAAGCACCTATCATTGTCATCAATGAACGGAATCCTAGCCAGCTGCCTTGAGACAGCTACTGCTTTCATCTGATAGCCCGGCCAACTTCAGACCCAAATTCCACCTGGCCGTTCCATCCAGTCCCACTCAGCCACACTGCTTTCCCGGCTCATCGCATTTGGTAATGCGATCTCCATTTCCTCCACCATTTAATCTTCCCTGAGAGGCACTGCTGTTTCTGACATCTGTTCCCTTCCCGTCCGCCCGTGCAAACTCTGAGATAAAGACGAAGTTTGCAAGAAATGCAAAGCTCATCTGTCAACTTACTTTCCTGCCACCTGTCAGAGGCCTCGCTGCCACTCCCAGGAGCACTCTTGACTCTGCATGGAGTTCAAGCATTTTTTGTTGAGCTCTGCAGAGTTCTCATTCTCCCCCTTCCCCCCCTTTTAAGTCTTCTGCACATTGTATTTATTCCCAGTGCGTCTGGTCACTCCCCATTGTAAGTGCTGTGCACACAGCTCCTATACCACCATTTCCACTGGATCGAAAGCCTGGTATTTCGAGAAACTTCTATTTCATCCTAAAACAGAAAGGCGCAACTTTAGGCTTTTACCCTATAATCTGGGCATCTGAAGAGACACCACAGCTGCTACAGCTGCCAAGATGGGTACGGAGGAAACAACCCTTTCTCACCAGTGACCTCATCCTATTTGTTCATACCCTTAAAATATTTAGGCTGGATTAGTGCAGTGAATTCTGGGGCGAGGGCTAGCCTTAAAGACCGCCTGTGAGATTCAGTTAGCTCTCTTACTTTAGGACCCTGGTCAGATGAGGCACCTACTCCGTGCATTTAATTTGCAATCCAGAAAAAGTTAACTGAATACTGAACTTCATGAAAAATTGTCCTGCTCATGAATATTTTCTCAGGGTCTTCTATTTTGAGAGTAAAATTAAGACACAGCTTTCCTATATAAAACTGGCCTTCCTCCCCTCCACCATCACCCCCCAGAAAAACAAACCACCAATCTGAACAGCTTCCTCTCTCCCAGTAAAGACAGGTCGAAATCCAGGGGCTGCAGGTTGGTTCTCCCCAGCTATAGGAAGGGTGTGGAAAAGTGCTCTCCATGATCAACCTTTCCATCTCCACCCCCACTTCCATCTTCCTCTCACCTCTCCTGGACTGCGGTCTTTGGGTTCTAACAAGGGCCAGCAGCACTGGGAAGGCTCCCCTGGCTGGCCGCCCTCTTGCTCCCCCACAGTCCAGCAGGCCCGTCACCCCCATGCACACACAGATGCACAGCTGCTCACATCTAGTTCACTCTCTCTTCGTTCTAGAAAATATTAGTCACTCTCATCTCTGTTTTTATAGCTATACTATCATTTACGCTTTGTTGTTTATAGTCTATTTTCCATATTAGAATTCTCGAAGGTTTTAATTTTTATACTCCCAGACACAGTGCCTAGCATACTGAATAAACTCAAGGCACGTTTGTTGAAATAGACAATTTAATTTTTTAAAACCAAAAGTAATATATGCACGTGATAACAGTTCAAAGAGCGCTGAAGAGGCGTGATGAGAACAAGCCTCACACCTCATCCCTCTCCACTCCAAGAAGAAATTTCTTTGACTTTCTACCTAGATCTTCTGGTCCATGACTATATACAACATGTATGCGATTGCTTCTTGATTTAACCACTTTCAACAATAACTACTGACTCCCCTTATTAAAGAGGGGTTTTTAACTTAATCACCATTCCCTACAATTCTCCTCCCAATGATTAATAGTTATACAAGTCCACAATTCCTTATCTGAAGTGCTTAGAACCACGTATCCGTCAGAATTCAGATTTTGTTTCTAACAAATCAATTCATTTATTATTTTAGAATACACTAGATGCGGGGCAGTATTCTGTTCTCGCCTGGCTGTGTTCTCCACAGCCTATCAGCCTGCCTTATAGTTGACTTCCCCTTGGGAAAAAAGAGAGAGAGAGAGAAAGAGAAAGCTTTTGAAAGAAATGTCTGCAGTGGTGCTGGGAGAACCACAGTGACTGTTTTTGTTTTCAGAATTTATAAAGGTAATACTGCATATATATCATATGTTGCAAACCTCACACATAAGTGTCTCCATTGTAAAATATGTGACCAGTCACATGAAGTGGGACATAGACAGATTATAAACAACTGCACATTACTGCAAATCAGGTTTTGTCAGCAAGCATTTGCCACAATTTGTCTTCTTTAGCTTGTTACAAGGAACAAATTACTTTGAGCGTTCAGTCCTCCTTCACTTTACCAGATTAATTTTAACCTTGCCAGAGTAACAAGATACATAGTTCTCTCACCTAGTTTCCATTTCTTCCTGTACTTAATCCAAACCCAAACCACTGAATTATTTCATTTCCACCAGTCTCGCTATTTAATCCTGATTGGCCTACACGGCTATTTTCTTATTAATTGCTTTTCTTTCAAGTTTGGCTTAATAGGCTACTTTCCTTCTTTTCCTCTCCTGCTCCTTGGTTACTCACTAAGCTCCTCCTCGATATCAGACCACTACCATGTCTATCAAATAGCCATTTGGCATGTTCAAGGATACCTGTGATGCCTTCAAACATGCAGGAATCATTTTAATTAGTACCTAACCTGGTGTAATTAGAACCCGTAACCTGTGTTAGTCACGGTAAAAATACTCTAGAAATTTTCCTTACCCATTCTCTAAAATATTCTGTAAAAACATAAAACACGATTCGCTATAAAACTAGCTTGTAGTAATTCAGGGCATAACAGCTGTTGGCCATTCTAGTTTAAAACATGATAAAAATATGAAGACAGGTAGTTTGCATATTTTTTTAAATACTGTCACTGTGATTCTCCCAGCACCACCACAGACACTTCTCTCAAAAGTTTTCTCTCTCTCTTTTTTCCCAAGGGGCAGTCAACTATAAAGCTGGCTGACAGGCTGTGGAGAACACAGCCACGCGAGAACAGAATCTAGTGTATTCTAAAATAATAGAGGAATTGATTTGTTAGAAACAAAATTAACTGGGAGACGGAGAAAAAAATAATGAAAACAAAACAAGTAAGTGATGCAATGAGAGGCGGTGAGCAGGAGAATATAACGTGTAAAGCGAAAACTCAACCAGACCAACGCAAAAGAGGCCTCAAGCGTATGTAAAGCTTTGTCCTAATGAATCTTCACTCACTTCTACACCAAAGGAGCCATCAGGAGCTTTCACATATCTCAGGGTGCAGAGCTGAGCACAATCGGTTGGCAGGTGCCAACCACACCAAGCACAAGGCTTCCCAACAACCACACTGGGCTTTGGGATCGTGAAAGGAGCTCATCAGCACTGCTGCTCCTGCAGGAGAGAGTGGCGGTGGAGGAGAAAAGTCAGCAGGAGCTCCAGGTGTAGGGAAAAGGCGCTCTGGGTGGTGAGCATACAATGCAGTATACAGATGATGTATTATAGAATTTTATACTTGAAATCTACATAATCTTATTAACCAATGTCACCCCAATAATTTATTTTTTTTACAAAAAGAAGTCTCTACCTCTCCATGTTTCAGGGAATAGTGGTGGGGTGGGGGTCTGGTAAGGAGGCTGGAGCAAAATGAGAGTGCATATAGCAAGTGCCACTATGTGGACTGTAATTCTAATCAGAGCATCATTTTTCTAGAAAGGTTTCCATTTCCATTGGAACAAATCATCTTAGATGCGTCAACCCTCAGTTAATCAAGTGGTATTCTTGTGAAGTTTGGAGAGGACCTCATGGGGAAAAAATATAAGTTATGGTTTTCTACCAGTGAAATAAAATTTTAATGTCATTTTCACAATCCATTGTCATGGTAAACATCTAGACACATATCCAATTAAGGGAGAAATTACTTAGGTGGGAAACTTGGCTGATTCTGGACTTGAATTCTGAGCACAAACCAAGATCATGGACATATTCAACAATTGCTTTGTGTGGCTGATGCTTGAGATCTTTTTTAATGAGTGTGTGTGTGTGTGTGTGTGTGTGTTGCATACATATAGTCTCTGACTTCTCTTCATTTTCCCTAAAGAAGTTTTGGCAGTCATAGAGGCAAAATGAATGTTACATTTGCCCAAGGAGTTAAATTCCATTTATAAGAAAGAAACATTAGACAGGAATGAATCATTTTTCTCTAATTTGGCTTTGAGTGTCTCTGAGTAACTTTAACCTTTTGAATTTTGAGACTAACCAGATAAATCTGCGGCTTCAGGCGTAATCTGATGAGTTGAAGCCTTTCGTATTATCATGACTAAAGCATCCTTCACCAATAAAGAAGCCAGGGTTTTGGTTTGCTTTATTTGTGGGAGATGGGAGGGTGAAGAGAGACTTTTTCAGGAATAAGTAATCAATGACCCCTGGTTAATACGCCACCTGATTACTGCTACGTTAGAATGTGTCTGAGAGGAAGCCACTGATAAGGGTGTCACAGTACCTCAAATTTTATTAGAGTTGTCTCTGAACATTTTTAGGGACAAATTGTGTAAGATAATCATGGATCTTCCCAGGGAAGTATGCCTTTGAATGGAGAAGGCATTCTGGAATATGACCTCTCTATATGGATCTAGAATTCTGCATCTTATTTTATCGCTAAATGGCTATATTTATTGATTTTATTCAAGTTCTCCTAGGACTCGCTGATTTCCTTGACACAGAGTTTGAAAAGTACAATTACATCTGCGGTTTTGTACAGCTGCTGACCCATCCCTTTCTTTTTTCTACATTATTAAGTGTAAATTATCCATTGAATTCATCAGGTATTTTAGAGCAAATGGCTCCAGGTTTGATAACTCCTTAGGATTTGTAAGAACCAATGCTGTTCAGAATTAGAATTAAGTCACAGGCACCTTGGTTCCCACAGTTTTTCTAGGGCTAGGTTTCTGATAGGGCCATCACCCTGGCTCTGTGTCACAAGCAGTTATGGGGACTAACTCCTAGTTTCCACTAAGGGAACATAACCAAATCCTAAGCCCAAGTGGTGGATAACATACAATTTGAATGGGGAAATTTATAGTTTTACCCTTCTTAAAATGCTGTATTGTTTTAGCTACAATTCTATCCCACTTGCTTTTATTTAATTCATTCCTGAACCTTCCAAACGCTCTGGTAAACTTCAGTGTCCCTGGTTTTCAACTTCTCGGTTGCTTCTTAACCTAAAGCACATGCAAGTCATAAAGGCTGGAGCTCAAACACCTCCCAGGGCCTATGCCTTCCCCTTTGGGTTCATGCACGTCCAGAAGTCATTCTGTGTCCCGGTAAGCGTGCTTCATTTGCTGCAGAGAGAGATGTGTGTATACGGACACAGGGCCATATGCATACAGTACTTACAACCAAGAATTTAAGCTTGTTCCTCAAAGAGAAGTTACAAGATGCCAGCGCTCCCAGAGAGCACTGTTATTTTACATGTTCTAAAAGTCAACGGGGTTCGAGTTGCTCTTCCAAACCGCCCAGTCGGCTTGGAGAGAATCGCGACTAAAACAGTCTCCCCAGGTTAGCCGCTACCAGGCACAGAGGATCCGTTTCCAATGCGCTGCTGCGATGCTCGGTGAGCAGCTATACATGACACTTTAAAATCTTTGCATATTGTTTATGAAACCGGTATTGATTTCTCATCAGTATTTAATTCCTCTCAGCGTCCGTGAATCTTTATTCACTAGGGATCAATTACTCAGGCCCGTATGTACCTAGGCCACAGATCTCCTTGCCTATCTGTGCACTTCATCTTCTGTCCCATTGATATGCCCTCCACTGGAAGCCGGAAATGAAAGGAAGAAAGGACTGACCTCGAACGTACTGATTTCAGGCATTCTCTCATTTCCTCTTTCTTACTACTGAAAAGAGTGGCCGATTTTTGATAATTGCTAGGTACTCATTTATTCAGCGACCTCTGCACCTACACTGTTATGCATTTGCTTTTTAATGTATATCCCAGCTTGTTCCTGGCCATTTTCCGTATCTGCAGAGTAGTAACCAATCCTAGATAATAATCCAGGTAGTCTAAGATCCTGAAATGCTCCTGACTCATCACAGACACATTTAACAGTCTCCAGAATAGCTTTAGTGATAAAGTATATTACCGTGTTGCATATTGTGTGTGTACATATATATGTGAGGATATGTATAGAAACATTTTTTGTTAATGACAATAGTTAAATAACTACAACAGTATTTTATCCAGCCAGGCCGACATCTAACTTTTTTTTTTCTCCATAGGAATTAAAATGGGCCACCAGGAAATTTTGAAATAGGTTTCCCAAGTATTTAGACATAAATTACAAACTCAAATGAGGATTAGGAAAACTCTTTGAGTCAGCTATAATTTAGAGTAATTCCCATAGTGGGAGATATAGTGAGATAGTATAGACTTTGTTTTTAAATTATTCTTTCAGCAGCTGCACAGTAAAGGAAAAACCCAGCATCAGAAAAACTTTCTACCTCAAGGAGGAGATTAAATTTGCTTTTTAAAATTTTTTAAATATGCTTGTAATATCATTTCAACAGGTATTTAACGCCAACATCCTTTCCTTACCAATGCATTTTCAACTGTTCTGTAGAATTATGTTTAACTTTGAAGTGTCTAGAAATGCACAACTCACAGAATTTTCACAAACTGCCTGTTCCCACGTAACTAGCACCAGATCAAAAAAACAACATCGACACCCCAAATGCCACCATCCTTGGACCCCCTTGTAAGGATGCCTTTTAGTTCACCCCGTCGAAGCGTTTTCTACAAAAGGTAACTGCCGAGGCGGGTATAGCGTGAAGGAAGACTGGCCTGTCGTTTCTAGTTCTGTTGGCCTGAAGCACAGTTGTTTTGAATGCAGGGGGCTCCCTGGAAACATCATATGGCCCTGGCCGGATGCTGGTTGAGTTAGGGCTGCTGTGCTGTCGCTCAGGGGAGGAAGTGAGGTGAAGGGGACACATGTGAAAAGAGAAGAACACCGACCCTCATAGGCCACAAACCCACTTCTTGAGATACAGACTTTCTTCCTCCAGGTAGTTAATAACCTGGGACAACTTCGTTAACCTCTGTAGGCCTTAGTTTCCTTTACCTACGAAAAAAGATGTTTGACTATGATCCCTAAGGCTTGTTCCCAAGCTAAAAGGCTAAGATTTCACAGGGAAAGACGACGCTTAGGGACACAGGGGAGGTGAGAAACGTCAGAAGGGAATGAAGGCAGCACCCTCTCTCCTTCTGGTCTGAGTAGGGAGCTTCCCACCCTTTCTCCCTCCTGCTCTGGAATCATGTGTTCAGCCGGGAATAGAATTATCTGACCATCCCTTCTCACGTACGAAAATGCATTGATGATGTACATAATTTTTAAGACCTTAAGTTAAATGCATAACTTTTTTTGCTTCTTTTTGGTTTCTCATGACAACATAAAGTAAAAGGTTTGGGCTTCTTAAATGGCACCTCGCACCCCTTCCCGTGGTAACGAGCATCCCTACGAGCCAGAATCTCACCACAAGTATGCATGAAACGTGAAATACTCAGATCAGGGGATGCCCGTGAAATTAGTGGATGATTTTTGAGGCAGACCTTGTTCAGAGATAAAGAGTAGGTTCATTTTTCTGCCAAGCTATTTCAGATCCCATGAAGCATCTTCAGCGACTGCACAACAGTAATAGACACACATCGGCTTCTATTTAAGAACTGCCAAGCTGGAGAGAACGGGCTCACAGGAAGCACAGGCGGGAAGAAATCCTCCAGCAGCGGTGACTAGCCTCAGATTGCTGTCTGGCTGAGGTGTGATTGATACCACGGACGGAGCAACCTTTCCACTTCTAGCAAGAATATGGAAACTGACACGGAGACAAGCATTAGAAATCTCATCACTGACGTCCTTCTGTTCTTTCTTTACTGTGATCCCAGATGTGCTTTTTTTTTTTTTTTGCCTTTCTGATTCAACAGACTTTTTCTATGTGACATTAGAATGGATGGGGCAGCAGCTCTGTTGCAATTATTTGCACGAGGTGAATGAAAAACAAATGGTTGCCCGTTAGCTGCAAGCTCATCCCCTACTTCACTGCAACGGACAAACGGCATTAAATAATTTGAACAACTTGATCTCAGTTGTGTGAAAACATGGCAACCAGCCCCCCACCCCCTCCTCCAGCCTCAGGAATACCGTTCTCACCAGGTAGACAGACTCCCACCCACAAGCTGCAGGTTCCGCTTTCTTTCCATTCCCCACCTGTTCCTTGGAAAGCCACTGCTTCACATTTGTGCTCTGACTTTATTTCAGTATCTGCAGTAGGACACCTGGACAAAAACTCAAGTTCTAGCAACCAATATACCATCTTCTATGTGCAGTCTTCAAGGGACCAGTTTTTCTTTTTCCATTCACCTAACACAACAGTTTTTAAAAATTGCTTAAATTAGATATTGTTTATCAAATCCAGAGCGGCAACTTTCTCCTGTCATATTCAGCCCACATGAGATGCTTAAGGATGTAATAAAATGTAAAAAAATAAAATAAAAAAAGCATATTCTAGCTGCTTGCTATTTTGAAAAAGGGGGGAGGATCCTTTCTGACAGTAATCGATTTCATTGTGGTGGAGATTTCTGCAAAATGCATTAAGGAATTCACGCCTGTGGCCATGGTCACTGCGCAGATTTCGGAATGTCTCCCAGACTCTAAGACTTTTTCCAGACATCCAGGGGGAACTTTAGTACGACAGAGATTCTTCTCTGGGCCTTAAAAATAAAAAAAAGCTGTAGAAGGAAAACTTATGAAGGTTCGGTTTCAGCTGGATTTTGTTTCTTAGACAGCCGAGTTGCCTAGGTTATGGAAAAAACTGGTAATCATAGAGCGACAATAATCAGAAAAGTTTCCCCTGTCTTTTTTTGTCTGAGGCTTTCATTAGTTAATTGTGGTATTTGGTTAAGCAGTAATGCTACTTTGCCCCCCTGAGTGTCTTCATAGGCAGGGGCAAATCTATGCACCCCACATACTGAAATCAGCCAAAGGTATCAAGACTGTTTTTTAATTTTTGGAAACGGACAATATGATGTATCTCTATGTACTCAACTGCCCTTTTCCTGCAATAGCAATTTCAGATTTGCTCAGGAGTTATGACTTAAGGGAGGGAGGCTGAAATCACTGGGTTTAACAAGTGCTTTTCTTAAGCCACTTTTTTCTCTATCATGTTTAGCTTTAAACTCTTCCCTCTGTGGGGCTTTTGCTGTGGCTAGAAATGAAATCTGAGTATAGGAACTGACAGAGTTTATATCTTAAAGGACATACGGATGTCTGGTAGAGCCTTGGATTTTTCCACAGACATATGTTCCCCCCTTTCTTCTCTCTCTCTCAAAGGCATAACTTTTTCTTTAGACATAGTTTTTACCTCCTGCAAATCTAATCCATCTTACCAATGAAATAAATATATCAAAGAAGAAAGAGTTCTGGTCTTTTTGTTCAATGTTGTATCTTGGTTCCCCTTCTGACTTGCTCGGATGTAGCTCTGTAATTTCTTTACGATTCTTGTATCGGCATGATATTCCCTTTTGCTTAAGTTACAGCTCAGTTTCATTCCGTCCCCCAGTCCATCCAGCTCTTGGTGTGAGAAACAGTGCGCTTCCCGGGCCCTGTGCTCACTCCCGGGCTTTCCTGCAGGGGCTGAAAGCTAGTGGAGGTCCGTCAGGGAGGCCAGGGCATTTCTCATCTTGCTCGTACTCGCATTTCTGTGCTCAGGACCTAATGGGGAGAGAGGCGTGCTTGCTCGCTCTGGGTTCACTGGACGCTGTTTCCAAGAGAAGTGGTTTGAAAAAGCACTTATTTAGGACATAGATGTCCATGTCATATGAGTGGATACATGTTAAGTTCATAACGTTCAAAATTTAGGGCATAAAACTCCAGTTCATTTCCTTTTAAGTGTCTCATGTCAGACTTATTTTTTTTACTAAATATGTGTTTATTTTAAAAAAATTCTTGGTACACAGCATTTTATCTAAGAAATATCAAATATTTTTATGACCGTTAAAAACGTGGCAGTCTCTGAAATCAATAAAGATATCTTTAAAAAACAAACAAAAAAAGCGGCAGTCATTGCTATGCATCCAGTTTCTAGTGGTGGAACTCAAGAATCAAAGTGGAGAAGCATCCTTGCAAATACCACACACAGGTAAGTGACCAAGTTAGCAACCAAACTTCCATCAGAATGTGTCCACCCCACCACATAGCCTTGGATCTGAGGAATTACATACATTTTATTCTGGCACCTACCCACGTAGAACTCCATTGTTTCATAAAGTACTGGGATAAAGTATTTTTTAATCCACATACATTTGAAACAAACAAACAAAAAAATATGTTACAGAAGCAAACTTCATAGACTATAGAGAAGAAAAACATAAATAATGTGATCAAGTCTATGAGAAATAACGCAAGAGTCAACTCCACCAGGCAATCTGCTTGCTTACCATACTCATCACACATCTCACAGGCAGACTCCCGTGGTGTTAAACACATGCAGAATGTCTGGGATCACATATCCTATAAACAACGCACTGCTGCTGCTAAAATGGTAAACTGCCTGGGCCGTTCAGCGACCAAAGACGGCTCCACGACCCGGACCTGTCAGCACAGTGTTTATGCTTCAGTTTCTCTGACCAAAAGAGCCTGGACACATCAATGCAACGCAACACCGAGTCTGGGCGGATGTAGCACCTGAGGGCTTGTGAGCCATCCAAACACGGGGTCTGGAGAAAGCTGCCTGGGGCCCACCCTTCAGGGAACAAAGGGCACCTCAGTTACACAACAGCAGTTAGCACATCAGAGCAAAGATTCAAGACACCCTCTAGCTCATTCCTTGTCCCCAACACAATATTTAATCCTAACCAAAAATTAAGCATTTTAAATGATGAGTCTGACTTCCTGTTTTGCGATTTTTAACAACCAGCTCTCCCCAGTGGGGCTCGGGTTATATGGTTGGTGTGTCTATTCAGGTGCTCTGTCTTATTATACCACAGATAATTTCTAAAACTAGAGAAAAGGGTGAATAGCATTCTTATAATTGTTAATCCATCCTCCAGTGACAAATGTCATCATGTTGGATTAAATTCCTCTAACTTTAGATTTCTCTGAGTCACTCTCACTAGAGGTCACCCTTTTCTGGCAGAGTAAACTGGTGATAGGTCAACACTGAAACTCACCACAGAACTAACCAGGTAAAAGAACTTGGTAGATGAGTCCTTTGTAAAGTGAAAAGTTTATCATGTCATTAATAATCATGTCCTTCTTCTTATAGTTGTGGTGTGTTCATACACATTTCTTATAGCCACTGGCTAATTTGAAGAATTTCAGGTTATTTCATTCAACCTTTAATAAAATGTCCCAGTTACTATGTTAAGTCTTAGGGATGCAAAATTTAAAAATATGGTTTTTACACTCAAGAACACCACATTTTAGTAGAAGAAAACACATTTATAAACAAATGAAGTATGAAATAGGCCCTATAAAAAGTACATACATGGCTTAGAAATAGAATATCTGAAAGAGCGATTAACCAATTCTTCAAAAGACACAATCTACCAAAACTCACCCAAAGAGAAATAGATAACCTGAATAGGCCCTTTTCTGTTCAATAAATTGAGTCAAATATTAATAACTTTCCAAAAAATTAAAGCACTAGGCCTACATGGTTTCACTGGTGAATTCTACCAAACAATTAAGGAAGAAATTATATCAATTCTGTATAATCTTTGCAGAAATAGAGGTAGAGGGGACACTTCCTAACTCATCCTATGAGGCCAGCATTACTCTAAAATCAAAACCACATAAAGCCATTATAAGAAAGGAAAACTAAAAACCAACATCACATAAAATCCTCAACAAAATATTCGCAAATCAAATCTAACAATGTGTAAAAAGAATTATGCACCATGACCAAGTGGGATTTATTCCAGGTATACAAGGTTGGTTCAACCCTCAAAAATCAATTAATGTAATCCCTCAAACCACAATGTTAAAAAAATAACAAAAATCATATGATTATATTAATAGATGCAGAAAGTGCATCTGACAAAAATCCAACACCCATGATAAAACATCTCAGCAAACTAGAAATAAAGAGAACTTCTTCAACTTGATCATAAACATCTACCAAAAAATCTAGAGCTAACATCATACTTAGTGATGAAAAAGTATAGGCCTTCTCCTAAGATCAGGACCAGGCAAAAATGTCCCCTCTCGTAACTCCCTATTCAATATCATGCTGGAGGTCCCAGGTAATGCAATAAAATAGGAAAAGGAGATAGAAGGTACACGGGTTAGAAAGGAAGAAATAAAACTGTCTTTGTTTGTAGACAACGTGATTGTCTATGTAGAAAATACTGAAGAACTGACCTAGCAAGTCAATTAGTTGTAGAACTAATAATTGATTAGAGCAAAGTTACAAGATACAAGGTTAATATACAGAAGTCAACTGCCTTACTATACACCAGCAATGAATATACTAGAGTTTGAAATAAAAAACACAACACCATTAACATCAAAAAAAGAGGAAAATACTTAGCTACAAATCTAATAAAATATGTATAAGATCTATATGAGAAAAAACTATGAAACTCTGATGAAATAAATAAAAGGTCTACATAAATGGAAAGATATTCCTGACAGCAGGTCAGGAAGATGGGGAGGACTCTGATGTAAACAAAGGAGGAAGAGGAGACCTGGTCAAACTCATGACTGGACCTTAGGAACCACAGTGACATGAAATTGTTAGGTCCCTGTGGGGAGGCCATCTGACACTCAGAGGAGAGGCAGAGATGGGAAGGACATGAAGAGAACAGGTTACACTGCAAAGATGTTTGCTCTCTCCATGAAGGTGACCTAATGGCCAGGAGGAGTAGCTCTTGTTTAGAGATGACAACCTGGATGGTAATGATTTCAGCGCTTAGGGAAATTACCCCTGCAGAGCTAGGGCTACCACCCGTGGTCCACAAAGGGGCCTCCAGGCTGGAGAACTTTGGAAAACCATTTTGTGAATGTGTGCAACAGTCTGGAAAAAAGGTCCATAATGCTTACAATGTTCTGGAAGGAGTATGGGAGCCCAAAGCTTAAGAACCACTGAGCATAAAAAGAGGACAAGAGGATACTTGAGGTTGGCAAAGGTTGCCCCCAAAACCTTTTAGCAACTACTGATTCTGATACTTTCGGTTGGGTTGACCATCACTATAGAGCAGGAAGTCCCTGGGATAGGCAGGTGTCAGCAACATTTGCATCCAAACAGACATATGCCTGGGTTCTGGTCCTCTCAGAAATGGCTGGGACTTTGCTCTAACCCTACATCACCTTTAAAGGTGATGTCCCTCCATATTATTCCTCAGAGAAACAGAAGCATGCTCCATTTTATCTGCAGTTGGTACTACCTTAAGGGGTCAACAGAAGAGAAACTGTATTTCATCACTTCAGAGTGTTTAAAAAAAAACAAACCGACACAAGGTCAACATCAGAGTCCACATTCCTGAACCCCCATTCAGCTCTCTAGGTCATGTGGTCTTTCTGGTTTCTATCTCCATGGTTCTTGGAATCTGTAACCGACATTTCAATTAACTCCTGCACTCTGCACTTTGAGGTAAATCTGGTCGCAAGCAAAAACAACTTCAAAAGTCCAAAGTCCTTACTCCCTTTTGGACCCTAAGCACCCAAAAGATGTCCTGTCATCCCCCAAACCCTGGAATGTCTTCCCAGAAAGTGAGTTAAAATGACATTTCAGCTTATTCCCATGTTTTATAGTCATTACAGATTAACGACTTCTGGTTTCCTTGCTTCTCATACGTTTTTGCCCTTTTAGTTCACAAACGAGTTTTATTAAGCAGAGCTGATTATAAAACAAGTAAAATTCAAGAACTTGTAATTAAAACAATTTTTAGTTGAGGATGGGCCAAATTCCTTAGGCCAAAAGTAAAATAAAAATAAAATATGGCTTCTTAGACATTTCTACACATTTATTATGATAGTGCAACTAATCGATACACCCTTCCAAATTATTTTTATTTTGAAAACCAGCTATAAAATCATCTGAGTTAACATGATTGAATTATTTAGTAGTCTTTTTTATCTCACTACAAAGCAGTGTTTGTAATACATTTATAACAGAACCTCACAAAATGGTTAAACAATTACAATATCCTAGAAGTATGACTCCTGAATGCACAAGCACATTACAAATCCTCTGCTGGGGCCAGGCTGCCCCACAATTCTGAGTCCAGTGTGACCCTGCTTCCCGGAGAGACCCTGTGGAATTTGGCTCTGACTTCAGCCTTCCCTCTGCCAAGCATATAGAACGAATTAGGTGCAGCTCTGTTACAAGCGCACTCCACCCACGACGGTCTCCAATAGGGAGCCCACAGTGTAACTTGAACGTAAAAATGATTCTGCTTTCCAAAGTGTTTCACTTCCCTTGTGCCTCTGCTCGCCTTTCCTCCCACTCATTCCAATTCTACTTCCCAGTGAGAGAACAAATGTCAACAGGAAACCTAAAGTCAACAGTCTAAATGCACCTCTGTCGTCTTTTAACTGCAGGTATTCACGTAGTGAAGGGGCCTTTCAATCCAGAGCTTCCTTCAATAATATAATTTTAGCTTCGGTGCTGAATCCATCTGAGCCCCTGGAGGCAGAGAGCAAAACCTACTGATGGGCAGGGCCCAGGGAACTGCTGCTTCTGCACTGAGCGACAAGCCTGTCCAGCCTCCTTTTTCTGTTTTCTTGCCCTCTCTTACCAGCAATACTTCTATCCCAGATGCTCAGCAAGCTCTTGCTGCTCTGATCCTCAGCTGTTAAGAGGACAGCATCTCATGAATGAATTTACTACAAGGCATAGAGTGTGTGAATGAAAGGCCATGGGTTGATAGGCAGCCCAACTGGGGTAGTCAGATCTCAGGTCTACAATTCGTTCACAGAGAAGAGTGACTCAGGAAGGTTACTGAACCTCTCTGAGACCTGGATTCTGCATCTGTAGGAAAGGGAAAACACAAGACCGCAAGGAGGCTGCACGTGCCGAGCCCAAGGCCCAGATTCAGTCCTCAGCAGATTCTAACACCTTTCTCCGCCTTTCCCACACCCAGAGTTGCACCGCCCAGAAGGGCGTGTCTTTTAAAGCAGGCAGTGTGAAGAGAGCAAGGTCTACCTGGAAACGGTGAGTTTCTAAAAGAGGGATCCAGGCCCTTAGCACCAGGCCCGAGAGACGTTTTGGGTATCGCCATTGCTCTCCTGATCCATCCATGCTGCTCCATACTGTGTTGAGGGCGACGATTAGAAAAGAGAATGACCGTTTCCAAATTTCTCTACTTCTAAACAAAATTAATTCTAAATTCCTATTTACAATGGCAAGTTTCCCAACTGTGAGGGAAAATACCCACTGTTCCTTCACAGATGGGTTTTAATGTTATGTGGTGAGCATGTTTCAGAAGGAAGTGCTGTGCAATTTATTTACTTATTTATTTTTATTTATTTTTTTAATCCTCACCAGAGGATATTTTTTCCATTGCTTTTCAGAGAGAGTGGAAGGGAGGGGAGAGAGAGAGGGAGAGAAACATCAATGTGAGAGAGACACATTGACTGGGTGCCTCCCACATGCACCCCAGCCAGGGCCGAGCCTGCAACCGAGGTACATGCCCTTGGCTGGAATCAAACCCAGGACCCTTCAGTCCACGGGCTGACGCTCTAACCACTGAGTCAAACAGGCCAGGGCAGTGCTGTGCAATTTAAATCACTATAAGTATAAACCTATTTGCAGCATTTGTTTGGTAACTGTTCTCTTTATATGTTTAATAATTCAGGTTTCGTAATGCTAAATTTGGACCACATACCTAAATTCTGCATCAGTGAGTTTGGCACCATTTGGGTTCTTTGCCGTTTTTAACATTCATTACTGGGAGGATTTTAAAAGGTTTCCCAGAGCTGTGTATGTTTGCCCGGCTCACTCTCTCCATACTTTATATTGGAAGAGGCGACTCTTTCGGTCTGTTGTTTCTATTTCAATATGCACATTAGATCGCAGCATTGCGCCCCACACCCCACATTCTCGCTTTATCCTTTGCAGGGACTCTGGAAGCCAGAGCAACATCGCCAAAGAGGCCTTTTCCTTCTCATGGGACAGAACCTTCTAGATAGACGTTTCACACACACACGGATACAGATACATACATGCAAATGCATGCAAAAAAATGAATAAATTGTAAAAATTCCTTAAAACAAACTAGCAAATTTTCTGGTTCAACAGTGGGTTCCACCCTAAATGTACAACGAAGCTCCTGTCTATAGCTGTAGTAACCAATTAATGGCCTGGAGTATTAACACCCCTCCCAACAGAGAGATTCTTAAGTCATGAGAATGTTTGAAATATAAATTTTCCCTGATCTTAAAAGTCACTTTTTTAAAAAAATCTCTCTGAACTGCAGAATGATTCCTTTCTTTTGTTTCTTTTTCTTTCTCATTAAGTCACTGTGAGTTCCCCAGGGTCAGGGACTGTGGCAAAATTCACATTGCACTCCCAGCACTTGGCACGGTACCATTTGAGAGCTTTCTGAGTGCAGGCAATACGTGTGTTTTCTGGATTCAACAGTGAACCACAGAGATAAGGCTCCTGGCCTCCTGGGTCTTACACCAGGGAACAAATACACAAATCAATATGCAATTATACATTGAAATAAGCCCCCCTCCCCAAGGAAGGAGGTGCCATGAGAGAGTGTGACAAGGGAAATCTATTGTAGACTAGAAGGGAAGTCAGAGAATGGCTCTCTGAGGAAGGCCACATTTCTGTTGAATCTCAAGGCTGAGAGGATACAGGTCCTAGAGTGGGAAGGAGCTCTCCTCAAAGGAACAATGGAAAGGGGGTAGGGGGCAAGAGTGGAGCCCCTTAATGTGGGGAGAGGGTGGGCAAGGAAGTGCTGATGAAGGCAAAAAGACAGGAAGGGGCCAGGGTGTGGGGGGTCAAATTAAAGATGTCAGACTGTATCCGAAGTGCAGCTGTGGCCACTGGGACGTTTTCAGCAAGAAAGTGACAAGATCTGATTTATGCTTTTAAAAGATTGCACTGGGAGCTGCATGTGAAAAGGTGTAGAGGGAAAGAGTGGAGGGACAGGGCACATGGCTGTCTAGCTGAGCCATGACCACAGCCTAGACTAGGCTAGAGGCAGTGGGACCACAGAGAGGGAGGTGGACTTGAGATGCATTTTGAGATAGAATCAGCAGAAATTGGTGATGGATAGGAAAAGGGTGGAATGAGGGGAGGAGCGAAGATGACTCCCAGCTTTTTGGCTTGAATAACACAGATAACGGTGGTGGTTTCCAGATGGAAAAGACAGGGCTGAGCCAATCTGGGAGAGAGTGGGAGGGAGGAGTAGCGAACTTTGCAGGGAGACAACAGTAAACTTAACGACCTTCACAACACACGCAAAGTGAGCAGGATAGACACCCTAATTCTATTATATTGAGAGAAACTAGACTCTTAGAGGTAAAGCAACTAATCCAATGTTGAACTATTACCAAGTGGTACAACTGAGTCCATGATCCAAATTTTGCTGTTATTGTTGTGGTTGTTGGGTAAAGTACTAGTCTAGTGATTCCTCCTACATTCTCTAGCAAGAAAATATTTGATGCATTACCAAATAATTGGCAATGATTTTAAGCAACTGGTGTGTTTTGCCATTCTATTAATTGAAGATTTTATCATCTGCCAGACCAAGCACATCCCATACTAAAAATGTCCATAATGTTTGCTCTATTTGGGTTTTGAAAACCAAAATTATCGTGTCTTTCTTAAACTGCCACAAATAATTCTAGAGTATTTATTTACCAACTTTTTACTTAAAACATCAAAATTTATGTTACTATTTTGTTAAGATTTTTGGATAATATTGGGTATTTTCAACATCATGAATTATATATTCATAAGGTGTATACAACCAATATATGTAAGTTTCCCAGGAATTATTCACATTTGGAACCAAAACTGGGTAAGTGCGGTCGCTCTCGATTGGGTGGTACGTGGAAATGATGTGGAGGGGAGTAACAGGCATGGTACAGACATAGTGCTGCATGTGGACACACACATACAGTTATTAAACAAGTCATCTTCTCATCCACTCTCCCTTCTGGGTCCATCACTTCCCACTAACACCTGGCATGTGGCACCGAACGGTGCCTTTCTCCACCCAGGTCCCTTTGGTAAAGAAAACGAGAAAGTGGGCTGATTCCTTTTTAATGGAAATTACTTCCAGTAATTATAATACTACAATTAGGCTTTAAATTGAATAATTATCTGTATGATTGAATGTTACTAGATAGTTGATGCTTATCCTCAAAATGAAGTGTAAGAACATTGAGAACTGGGGTCCTTAATCCTTCCTGAAATTGGATAAAAGGTTGGGTATTTAAATTTTTGTTTTCTCTCTCTGAAAAAACTCTGACCTCGAGACTCCCTGGTATGGCTCGGAATTCTGGGACTCTCAGGCAGAGAAAAGGACAGGAGGTCTTGATTCGTTCTACCTTATGAATACTTGTAGGCAGGTTCACTACAATTTAATTTCTCCTTTATTGCTGTTCTTATACTCAGCAAGAGAAAAGCAAAGCTATGGAGAAAACTCCTTTACTGAAATGAGTTGGACTTATAGTTGGATTTGGTTGCCTTGTTTTCTAGGAAATAGTTCTTGACATTTACGTGAAAAGGGTGTCTGCTTCACCTCTGGTACATTTAAGATACACATGGTGGTTGGACACCAACATGCTCAGGTTCTCAGTCAGAGCAACCCTATCCTCTAGTTTCTCTCAACCCAATGCTGCCAGCTCTTAATTCCATGCATGCAAGGTCTGTATCACCTCCATTTTTATGCTCTAGTGAGCTAAGCATCTTAGTGAAAAATTCTTTGTTTTGCTCTTTAGTTCCTCTGGCTGATCTTGGACTAATAAAAAATTTAAAAAAAAACATAAATACTCTCATGCTTCCTTTTCCTCTTAACCAGACTTCACCTCCCATCTTAAAGACCTCCTCCACACTAGAAAATTTAATGTTGCCCGTTTCTAATGGGGAAAAAGTGACAGTCCACGACAACTCAAGATTCAAGAAAATTCACATTCTTGAACACCCTCACAGGTTATCTTCAAATGCCCTGGGTAAAGTAGTGGCGACAGCCACCAAGCACAGCCACAGGTAGACTGGGCCATCAGCAATCAATGAGTTAATTACAAAACAAAGACATCAGGGACATACACGATTATGTTCGGCCCGGCTCTGCCTATTCGGTTTCAGCCAGAGACCATGACTTCTTTCAAATAACCTCAGTTTATTTTTGAAAAAAAAAAAAAAAAATGTCCTGTGTTCAGACAGGATATGGGGGAGGAGTCAAGGGCTGATGTTTTACACATGCACATCTGGATGCAGTCCAATTATTCCCCTTAAACATTCCCCCAGTTGTTTTCATTTTGCTGCATGCCTTGGCATTCATAAATTTGGGAGATTAATTGTGTCAGCAGTCCACAGGCCTGGAGCTGGGCACTACTTTAATAGCGACACGTCTGCAAAACAACCCTGTGCAGAAATGCATCCACGTTTTTAAAAAGGAAAGCACAGCCACGTATTTCACTTGTTTAATACTGTGGCATTGACCCTGTACATAAAGAAAGTACTGTAATCTTTCAGAGAACTGCCCCGCTAGCAAGATACATGTATATATAAACCCCACTGCTGCAAAGCAGGAGAAAGAATTCGTCAAGGGCTCGATGGAGAGTTAGCGGCTGGGTGTTCATGCTCCTTGTTTTCATCCCATCGTTTGGAGAGAAGTGTCAACAAACTGTGTCCTTGTCCTGGAAACGTCCAACAATTAAGATCACCTTTGCCCAAAGAACAAGTTTACCTTAGAGATGGTGAAAAAGCATCTTGTAAAATTATATTCTGAGGTTTCATATGCTTTCAAAACTACTCTTATAGACTGAATGTTGTGTGTGTGTGTCCCCTCGAAAAATTCATATATTGGCACCTAATCGCCAATATGATGGTATTAGGAGGAGGGGCGTTTTGGGAGGTGATTATGTCATAAGGGTGGAGCCCTCCTGAATGGGATTAGTGCCCTCTTCAGCCACGTGAGGACACAGAGAAGACGCTGTCTGTGAACTGGGAAACAGACCTCTCCAGACACTGAATCTGCTGTGCCTTGATCTTGGACTTCCAGACTCCATAACTGAGAGAAATGAATTTCTGTTTTTTATATGTATAGCAGCCCAAACACACTAAGACCAGTACTATATGAAAAGTAAAACCTGACACTCCTTGCCTTGATGTTGGGGCCTCACAATCTAGATTATGAGCCAGATGAAGGAAATGCCGCGTGCCTCAGGGCCTGGCATTGCAATTGCATCAGGTAGGTGCTCAGTAAATGCTTGCTGACAATGAAAGAACTATTTTTAAATGTTGGCAACCAGACAACTTCTTGTTTGATGTTATCTTGGATTACACACATGACTAGGAAACAAACACACAGGCGTTGGAGAAGTGTGCAGCATTCCTCTGGGTAATAATTAGGGCCCAAATAACATCCCTGCAGAAAAAGGCAGAAGGAAGCTTTTCATTTCCTCTCCTGTGTTTCTTCAGGTATGGTCCCTAAATCAAACTATAATCTAGCAATAAACTCCTAGTCAAATAAGCAATGGATGTACTATAGTTACTGCATGGATCCCCTTGTCCTTAGACTTTATCAGAATTTTTTATGTAGATACATTTGAAACTTGCTGAGAAAAATTACACGCTCTCCTTTAGCCTCAATTTCATCTCCCATAAAATGGGGTAACATCAGCCCTACCTCCTTCGCAGGTGAGGACCGAATGAATGAGGTAAGGAGGGACAGAGCAATCAGGACGCCAGGAAGCACAAACCATTGCTAACAATCGTATACTAGAATGAGCTCACCTAGACTAAATGGCAACAAGTTCACAAACTGCTGTGTGTTGACGCCACAGTGAAGTGACAGAGGCCTGGTCACAGAAGCAATGCTGCTTTGAAAACAAGGCAGATGGGACTCAGTGACATGATGTGGTACAATATTTACAGGTACAATTATGTTTTATTTAAGCACACTGATTTTCATCTCCTTGGCTTATTTCTAACTAACTGCGTGCTCTAGTTGTGGGTTGAATTCCCTGCTACATACACCGCAGGCAAACAGCTAATTCATCTCTCAGAGCCTTAGTTTCCTTGCATATGAAAAGGTAATCACACCTCCTGACAGGTTATTACAAAGATTAAGGGGAGAGATTTGAAGTATTTCTCAGTAGTGGCCACCTAGTATTTACTGGTTATATCTAAAACATGATTAAATCCATATTTCTAAAACTTTGCTGGGAAAATAAGTCCACAATTAAAAAGACCACAAAGAATTCAAATGCAAGTGATTAAGTATAGCATCATTAAAATACATATATTTATAAATATTGGCAATACATATATTTTTTCTTAGAAAGTTCATGTCAGTTTTACAGAAGCTGAAATAAACCATAGCAAACAACTTCTCATCTTATCTTTTTAAAATTTTGATTGATTGATTGATAATTGATTGATTGAGAGAGAGAGAGAGAGAGAGAGAAATATCAATTTGTTGCTCCATATTTATGCATTCACTGGTTGATTCCTGTATGTGCCCTGACTGGGGATTGAATCCACAACCTTGGCGTATCCAGATGATATTCTAACCAACTGAGTTACCCGGCCAGGGCTTCGTTCCCTTTTCAATGACATCTTGAATTCAGCAGTTGTATTATTATTTTAATAGAATAATGCTTTCAATCATTTGAATAATAATGACAAGTATAATTAATACTTACATGATCCATTAACTTTCAAAGCATGTTCACAGCTATTATTTTATTTTGGTTTTCCCGAATGACACTGTGAGAGTATTAAAATCATCTTGAATTCTACATCTGATTAAACCTAGTGGGAGTAACAACCTGTCAAAATTGAGACCCAGCAGGACTAATCAGAAAGCTTTGCAAGACCACTAGTTACCAAATTCCACCTCATCACGCATAAACCAGAGGTCGCAAATGACAATCAGGCACCACTAGTAATAAACAAAAATTCTGAATTCTGGTCCAGACAGGGGGATGCTTTATATTAACACAAAATTAGATGTGACAATCTGAAAATGGGCTCCACAAACCACAAGTCTATCTTCCTCCAAAGCACACACTGATAACTAACTGCACTTAATGTCCTGATGTACAATGTCACCCAGCAGCTCACAGCACTCCTTATATCTTAGGTAGAAGAGAATCGCTATTTTTGCTCTGTTTTATGGACTGAGACATAAAGTGATATAGCCAGGCCCAGGGAGCTAGAAGAATGATCTAGATTCTGCTGGTCCCATTTCATCTCCAGAAGGTCACCCTTTAACCCCCTGCAATCCGGCTTCTATCCTCACCATCATTTTGACAATGAAATCCTAAATATTACCAATTATCAACTAATGATCAGGCCCAGTAACCTATCCTTCCTTGTTCTCACTGGTATCTCCTTTACATCGATTTGATGCTGCGGTAAACCAGGGTGTTCTCTCTCTTCTCTCTCTCTCCTCCTCCCTCCCTCCCCCAATCGTGGCTTACACTATTTACAATCCTTCTTCTCTATCTGCTTGATTCCGTTCATTCCCACCCCTTGTGAATTCTCTATGGCTACCTGATCAGCGGTGCAACGGGGGAGGTGGTTGTGCAAGGGTGTGCAGGGAGATTGTTGGGTTCTGGCTACCGCAAAACCTGTCTTCTACCTTTTTCCAACCTTGAGCACACATTGATCTTTTCAGCTGGACCTGTCCAAGTTTCACTTACCATTAAAATGCATCTTACATGAGATGAAGCAAGTATAGGAAAGTCTCAATGGTAGTGGTAAAGGGTATACTGGTCCTCACTGCCAAATTCTTTCTCTTTTGAAGGTGGGCAAATTTTCATAATAAAATGGGAGAAAGGTGCACCTCAGCTCCCAGGTCCTTCATAAAACCTTTCTCACCATCAGTTCTCAGAGGATTCTCTTTCTGCTAGTCTCTTATTTGTACTTATTATGTAGTTTACTCATTTACTTTCAAATAATAATGAGTTTTCTGATGTCACTAACATTAAATGCATGAACGGATGCTTCCATGTGATACTGCTAGCTGTTCAGGAAATAAGGACTACACCTTACATCTTTACTCAATTTTCCCATGGCAGGACTGGCAACTACAGTTGTTAGTGTAGTAAGTACTTGATTATTACTAATGAATAAATCATTATCAACAGGGTGCGAGTCATTAAAATATATGATTTCCCTGCTATGTCAGTTTACTTGTAACTGTTTAATTTTAAAAATTAAGCAGTTTAATTTTAAAAATTAAAGAGGAAAATCAAGGTGCACAAGCAATGGACAAGAGGACTGGTGTTTGGAAATAAAGGTAGTGCTGATTCACAGTCAGCATATTGTTATTTTTCCAAAAGCGGGAATACATCCATACTGATCCAGCTGTATCTTCACTTTGTCTCCTGTGTGACCAACGTTAGTAATTTGGAGGATGCCTGAGCAGTCAGGAGAGAGTGTGTGTGGCAATGAAACAATTGTTACTATGAATATAATTCTCTTATATAGTCGTCTTATTAGAACACAGCATGCTTTAATCAATTGAATTTACTCCACATGGAATACAGTAATCATTTTTAAAAATCAGTACTTCCACAGCTTAATGCTGATCTCACTATCGAAGTGTCTCTTCTGGAGAGATATAAAGCAGCTTCAATAAACAGCACCTTTCTGGGCTGTGTGTGATTTCTCATTCAGAAAATTCGTGTTACCATCTACAATGAACGTTTATTGGAAGAACCTTTAATATTACAGAATAAACCTGAAACACAGCACTATCCTTCACCCACGTATGAAAACACAAAACAAAATAAAAAATAAATTATCTATTTGCAGTCTCTGTACCACCCACAGGACCGTCTACCAACCCTTCACCAGACGTTGCTCTTGACAAGCACTTTTTCTCTGATATAAGGTACATGGACAAGCAATAGTAAACAGTAAGAAAGGGAAGCATTAAGCACAACACCAACTTTAACACTAAGGCATTTGTTCAAAAATGTCAGCCAAGGAAGATAAATCATCAAGGTGGACTTGTCAGTCCCTTCTAAACCAAACAGCAAGAATCAAGTTGGTGTCCAAGTCCCAGGTGCTGCCAAGAGAAAAAGGTGGTTTTGGTCTCAAACCTTTTCCATTCACTTATGGACATGTCTCTTTCAAAACAGATCATATTCACTTGACAATGGACCCACAGTTAAGCAGGAAAGGTCTCAAAACTTTTTATTTCAGATTTAAACTTAAGTTCCATTAATTTATATTTCCTTCCTGACTTGATGGACTCGAGCTCAGGGGGGGAAAAAATCTCATTCTATAGTCAATCATCAGATTGGTTTAAGGTTCAACTACAGTACTTGTAGGAAATATTCTCTAATATGCAAAGTATAATAGTCACCCTTCGTTTTCCATAGAATGTATGCTATAAAGAATTGCATCATTTTAAATATTTCCAGTCAGTAAAATCAACAAAACTAGTTTTTCTTAGAGCATAAGGTTATGGCACCATTATTGCCTCATCATGATTTCAAGGTCGGTGTTTAAGTTGCTTATTTCCTCTTAAGTATATGGATTATAAATACTGTTGTGCTAGCTTGGTTCTGGGCATACGACCCAGAAAACTTAACCTGTGGGTATCTTCATTTCTGGATGAGAAAGCTTTTATAGTCATCTTTTAAATATGAAATTGTAGGCCTAGTAAAATTAGTGAATATTCCACCTTTGAAAGGCAAACATAAATGCTATGGATTATCTTAACTGTTAACTCTAAACTTTAATACAACAGTACCCACCCCCCATCCTCAATTTCACTTTCTGCAGTTTTAGTTACCCAGTCTGAAAATATTAAATGGAAAATTCCAGAAATAAACAATTTATAAGTTTTAAATTGTGCACCATTCTGAGTAACATGATAAAATCTTGCACTGTCCTGCTTTTGTCCTACCCAGGACGTGAATCCTCCATTTGTCCAGAGTGTCCACGCTGTAGACACTCCCCACCCGTTAGTCACTTAGTAGACACCTTGATTATCAGATCTACTGTCACCATCTTACAAAAACCCTTTTTTTACTTAATCATGGCCCTAAAGAGCAGGATTAGTGATGCTAGCAATTCACACATGCCAAAGAGAAGTCCGAAAGTGTATGCATGTGTAGGAAAAAAAAACAACAACAGGGTATATATAGGGTTTGGTACTATCCGTGGTTTCAGGCATCCACTGGGGGTCTTGGAACATATCACCTGAGGAAAGGGGGTGACTGCTGCTCATTTAATCACAAGGAATTCTAACTGTAGTTTCATTCTCTTTTAATTTACTCTGAAATCATTCCTTGGAACAAGACTTCTCCCTGGTTAGCTTCAGGATTAAAAGCTCTCTTTTGAGACCAAGTCCTCCATTTTTAATTGCACGTTTTCTCCTGGATGGCTCACATATTTGCGAATCTCAATGTATCCCAAACTGAAATAATGATTGTCCCTAACATTCCTCCCACGTTGACCTCCTGGATTCCCTGTTGGTTATCGATATACTGCCACTCTGCCCACTTGCTTAAACAAAAACCCTGGAATCATCCCTGACTCTTCTGTTTCTCAACTCTCTCATCTGATAGTTCATGAAATGTTTGTCAGTTCTTCCCCTTGACCATCGCTCTTCCTTGCCCTTCTCTCCATCTTCACTGTCAGTGCCTTAATTCTAGCATCCATCTCCCTTCACACAAATAACATTCATTTCTTAAAGGTTCTCCTTGTCTCCAGTTTTTTGTCATTTCAATCCATCCTGCACACCTCTACTAGAATAATGTCTCTAACACAGAGGCCTGATTACATTGTTTTCTGGTTCAATCCTCTACAAGAGTTCTTACCACCTCTAACCAGGCTCTCACCCTTTTTTTTATGGGCACAGCTGCACCCTGAAGTATATGTACCGTATCACACAATCCACAACTGAGCAGAAGGTTGGCAGACATCAGTAGAAAAGCATGCATTCACAGATGTAACAAAAACTAAAAAGTGAGTTCTTGGAAGCCACCTTTGAAGGGCTTGGTCCTTCCCACAGGGCAGCAGCAGCACCCCAGTTATGAACCACTTACCAGAAGGATCAAGTTTCAGCAGGCTCCCTACCCAGGTCCCCTTTACATTCCACACAATTTCCCATCACTCTTCTCAAGGCACCCTGTTTGTCCATTCAACAAATATTTACTCATTCATAAACAGCAAGCACCTGTGATTCGCCAGGCACCAGGTGCTGTTCTCCAATCACAAGAAGAGTTGCCTGAACACACTCTTTCCTGCCCCTAAGCCTCTAGACTTGAGATTTCTTGTGTCTGGAATACAATTCCACAACCCCTCCTCTCAGCCTCCCTCTACAACGGACAGAGTAAAGACTCAAGAATTGTTATTTACAGGACTTTTTTTGGCACTGCCCTATTTATTTATATCTATCATCTGGACACAGAAACCAGCACAACTCAAGATGACTACACAATAAATATTGGTTAAGCCAATTTGAAAAACACTGTTCAATATTGTCATCAGCCTAACTCTTCTTCCTAGGGTTGAAACTGGCACATTTTCCAAAGTATGCTTGCGTCTCTTCACTCACCACCAAGAAGAAACTGGTACTGGGCTGTGTCTACTGTGGTAGACAGTGAATAGCTCCACTATAAAATGGAGAATGACCAGTAACTAAAAATTTCAGACAAAACACACAGTCGATTTATCTCCCTTCTTTCTACAGTCAGACCTCTCCCCAGAAGGTCAATTTTGACTTGGGTAACCTCATTCTTATATTCTAGTCACATATTTTTATCAAATGACATTAAATTCTTTTTTTTAACCCTCGCCCAAGGATATATTTATTGATTTTTAGAGAAGAAGAAGGGAAAGAGAAAAAAAAATTGATATAAGAGAGAAACATTGATCAGTTGCCTCCCATATGCACCCTGACCAGGAATAGAACTTGCAGCCTTTTGGTGTGTGGGACAACACTCCAACCAACGGAGCCACCCGGCCAGGGCAACATTAAATTATTTGTTTAAATAAAGTGTAAGTAATTATTTGCTAATATGATCATAATGACAATAAAGAAATCATTCTATTATTTATGTGCTGCCAGAAAGTTAAAAGAGCTGAACTTGAATAAAGAAGATAATACAAAATAAGTACGAGGGGGAAGAATCATTATCACGAGTTAATTCAGACCAGTTACAAACTCTTCTCTGTTTGAAATTATGGGCTGTTCCTCACAGCTTCCTCTGGACTCATTAGAGCAATTAGAGGTATGTCCTTTGAGGCACAAAACTAATCCATCTCCACTTCTCAGAAGTTATGTTGAAAAGAAACAGAAATACCAGACCAGGATATACAAAGAGATTGTGAACTCAGTGATGGGCAGCAGATAGAACACCAGGCTGATGAAAAATAACATTACTACTCCCACAGGGTAGAAACACTGCCTCAGTTAGCTTTTTTTTTGCTAATTTTAGTTTAGCATAAAATGAAGACAGAGTGTTGGCCTGACCCCTAGTAACTCAGAAATTCAATTTTCCTTCTTCATGATTTGGTTACAAAAAGGTACAAATGCACCAGCCTTCTTCATACGTGGACTCTCCAGGAATTTATGTCAGGCTAGAGGACCAGGTTTGAGGAGGTCAGACATAAAGAACGCTGGCTCAGATGTTCCCTGGCTCTTTCGGCCAGAAAAACAAAACGAACAACACTGCCGTATGCCATTAATGGATTCTAAAGAAAATGCGTCAAGGTGATTGTCTTTAGAATAGAATAGTGACAGTGGCCACAGCAACACTGAAGTCCTTACACTATTCCCTGTGCTCTGTTATGAGCTTTAGATATACTGTCTCACGTAATCCCATTTTCATTCACATTTTATAGATGTGAACCACAAAGGTCAAGGCCCCAGGTCTCACAGCTAGTAAGTGGCAGCCTCGCTCCAGTGTTGCCCCACTCACCTCTAGCCTGCTGGTTAGCTGCTAAAAGCTTGAGTCCAGCATGCCTGTGTTCAAACAGCAGTCTTGCCAGTTATCAGCTGTGAGACATGAAGCAAGGCACCTGACCTCCCAAGCCTGTTTCCTCATCTATCAAATGAGAATGTTACTGGTACCTCCACTTGACATGGTGATTGTGAAAACATAAGAAATAACGCATTTAACACAGACACAGAGCAAATGCTTCAAGTGTATGAACGTAAAACACAAACAGAACAAAACCAAAGACACTAGATTTTCTTCCTGTGATATTCGTCCGTCTAATCCTTCCCTCCTGCAAACATTTATGCAGAAGCTGATCTGCTTTGCAGCGAGTGCATAGGTTTCTAGCTGCCTCCAAACCTGCTTCCTAAACATACTTAGAAAAAAATGCAACTGGGTTTATAAACAGAGCTTCAAGGGGATTTTCCTCACATACTGCAAAACCAATGCTCTACCATAAAGTTTTGCTGTTCGTTATCTGATGCTATTAAAACCAAAAGTCAAGTTTCTTCAGAAGGAAAAGAAACAAAATGATGGCTATTTTATTTAAATATCGCAACAAACCATTTCATAGCTATAGGCACTGACGTTCTCATCAAATCACAGCTAGCCAGTGTTGTTACCGACTGGCCAGTGTCTCCCACCAGTAAACAGGATAGATGGGCCCGTGTCCACAGCTGCAAACACAGTTTCTGTACAGTCGGGCTTACTTGTGACGTTTTCTCTTAAGTCCCATTAGGTCTTTCTAAGGTTTCTTCTTATTCCAATTCAAGTTCACTTATCTTCAAGGGTCCAAGTTAACTTCCTATCCTCAAGCTAGCTAGAATATTTAAAGGGCACCTTGGTCAGGGCTTGGTGGTGTTTGTAGTCACAGTTAGGGAGTTTGAAAGGCAACAAACAAACCAAAAACAAAGCAAAAAAACAAAACAAAACAGGGAATAGCTTAACCATTTGAAAACTAAATACCTTCTAGGCAAAAAGCTGTTTTTCCTGAGTCTTAAAGCCCAGATGAGAGGAGGAAAAGATGATGTGATTCTTCATGATTTCATGACAGTATCATGGAAACTTTTTCTTCAGAGCAGCAGCAGTCACAGAAATGTAGCCAGAAAGATAGGACTTTGGGTAACCAGGAGCCCACGCGGCAAATGAAGGAGTGTTTGACCCACTCAAGCCCTGGCAGTGCCTCACCTCAGCCCACTCAGGTTGATCAAAAATGGAAAGAGGCCCTTTTTCTTAAAAGGAGTGAGGGAAATGCCGCCTGATGGGGAATTCACCCAGACAGAGTGCAGAAATGGGGAAGGAGTCTGTCTTCTAACGGGAGTTGCAGGATGACGGTAACTGAGCAAGACACGCGATGGTGAGACCTCGCCGGCTGGCTGAAACCTGAACTACATGAATAACTGTTTAAAAGGAAAAGCTAATGCATCTATCCAAAGACCAGCACTGTTCTCACCACCCCTGACACTTTACCGGTCACTTACAAACGTTTTCACCACTAGACCTTTGAAAATGCAAACGCGAAAGAGCTGCGTGCATCCCAACTGTATGCCGAGCTTCATCTCTTGGAGCAACAGTGTAAACCCCTTATTTGGGGGACTCACCCACCTAAAGTGACTGCAGTTTGGCTGTGGAACTGGATAACCAATACCTGGTTTTAAACTGTCCATCAACACAGGTCTCCACTAGCAATAAGGCTGTGGGAGGGGCCTGCCTCACCTGGAGTTGGCCGGGATGCCTTGCAAAGCTAATGTCTCTGCCCTAGGGCTTCCCGTGCAGAGATCTGCCGTGCACTTAATACTTCCACTTAATACTTCTGGCAAAGGCAGCCAGAACAGGAAGGGAATACTTTCGACTAAGTCATGGCTCTTGGGGATCCCGTCTATTTCAATCGCTTCGTGGAGACAAGCCAGGACGCTGGGTTGCTCATGAGCAATTCTCCTCACTCCAGCACCCTGTGGTAATCCAGACACATACTTGGAGTTTTTCCAGAGAGCTGTTCTCAATCAAGCAATTGTCTTGATAACAGAATAACTGTATACTCAGTCCCGCATAAAGTATACGTTCTTCCATGACCACTGAGCCTTTTGTAAAAAATGGGAGGCACCTTCTATTGTCTGTGTTAACATATACAGGAAGAAGGGATGGACTGCAATGAGGAAATAAAAGGTGTGCTCTCTTATTTTTCCTTTGCCGTGTCCTTGACATTCCAATGAAAGACTGAGAAACACAGTAGGAAGACCATACTGAACAACTAACAATCAGAAGAAATATTCATTGATTCAGCGAGTACTCACCGAGCACCTACCCACTGCAAGCTATAGCGAAGTAAAGGACAGTACCGGTGGTTAAAACCGTGAGGAAATGTTTGTCTTCTTCTGCAACAGAGCAAAGCTGGGCTCATGTTCAGGAAAATAACATAACACCCGAGAAATCTAAAAAGTTTCATTATTCCCAGAGTGGAGTGGAGTGCGTGTTCATAGTTTCCCTTTGTAGTCTTTTATCTGGAGAACCCAAACCCTCAAAGCATCAAGAATTACTCCGCTTTGCAGGAAACTGCACTTAAAAATATCTTACTGTTTAAAAACTGAGTCTCTCTGCTTCAACTTCCTGTGAGATAGTTTGATGTTAGCTACATAACTGTAGCTGCATTAAATTTTCAGGACACTGATTCTGGTAAATTCTTGGATGGCAAACTTATGTGCCTGTTTGTTCCTAGGAATAAGTGAGGTCCGTTACTATGTAAAAGAATCACGAGGTTTTCTTTGTTAGCAAGTAAGGAGCAATTTTCAGTTTAAAATTCAGTAAGAGCTCAATCCTTTGACATTATATGGACCTGAGAACTTCTGGATAAGTCTTTTCAGTCTCCGAGTTCCTACTTTTAAGCGGTTCAAGATTTTAGAGCAGAAGGTAGGAAGAGTAACAGGAAATTCGTATCAGTAAGTCCCCCCCCACTTTTTTTAACCAGTTCTGATAAAACCAGGTGAGACTAAAATAGTGGGGGGGAGGAGGGGGGGGGAAGATGCTGGCTGGGGAGAGGAACTGTAATTATTCATATTACTAATTCCACAATTATTAAGCATAGACTTTGCTCTCTACCCCTTGATTGTGCTAGATGTTTGGGAAACAAACACAGATCAAAATCCATATTGGGCCCTGGCCAGGTGGCTCAGCTGGTGTGAGTGTTGTCCTACACACCAAAAGGTGGCAGGCTTGGCTCCCGATCAGGGCACACACCCAGGCTGCGGACTGGATCCCTGGTCAGGGAGTGTATAGGGGCAAGCGACTGAAGTTTCTCTCTCACATCAATGTTTCTCTCTCTCTCTTTTTCTTTCTCTCGCCCTTCCTCTCTCTCTAAAATCAATAAACATATCCTCAGGTGAGGATTAAGAGGAAAAAAACAACACATATTGGGTTCCTCGCTTTCAAGAGATCAGGTCTAACTAACCCTGACTTGATACCTGTTGCTGGAGATTATAGAGCCGGCAGCAGCCATGCCTGGAAGTCAAAGGGCTTGCTTACACATCTGTCTGTAGATTCTCTGTGTAAAGCAACGACTGTGATGGCTGATGTGTCCATGTCACCGAATACGTAAAGGCAACGTCGTGAGGCATGTTAGTGAGGATGCCTACGTGATTAAAAGTATACGCCGATGGGAAGGGAAGAAAGGACCAAAATAATCATAGGAGCGTGATTCTCAGGCAGCTTGCTGAAAAGCTAGTGACCTATTTAAGCAAAGGCCTCAGACATCATGATCCCACCAATAAACAACCTTCAGCTGCCATTTCTTAAGTCATCTCTTTCAGCGCACATCCATTGAGCACTGTGTCTGCCCTGTTCTGAGCATGGCTGCGGGCCTATCCTGAAGGAGCCTGTGGTCTAGAGAAGGAGACAGACACATAATCCAACAAACGATATGACATACACCGCTGACTGAGACAGTGGTCAGGGCAGGATACGGTGGGATCCCAGACCCTCGAGTCGCCAGGGAAACAAGGAAGACTTCCTGAAGAAATCCTTTTATTTGTTTCATATTTCGACCACCCAGCACAGTGCCTGGCACATAAAAGGTAATTCATAAGAGTTTATGGAATAAATAAATACTCTAAGCAATATGGAGAATTCTAAAAATATATAAAGTCCTGACTTTGAGCAGCTTAAATAGTCTAGTAGAAAGATGACATAGATACAATTAATTCTAAAAATAAGAGGTTTTAATAAACAGAAGCACTGAAGTTTTACATGCAATATTTACTTTATGAAAACATAAGAGCAAGATATTACATTGGGCTGAGGGTGGTTAAGGAAGGCTTCCTGGAAGAAGTGATATTTTAGCCCTGGCCAGTGTGGCTCAGCTGGTTGAGTATCATCCCATGCGCTGCAAGGTTGCCAGTTCAATTTCCAGTCAGTGCACATTACTGGGTTGTGGGCTTGACCACAGCAGGCAGGAGACAGGCCATTGATGTTTTACTTTCACATCAATGTTTCTCTCTCACTCTCTCTCTAAAAAAATCAGTTAAAAAACAAAAAGTGAGATTTTAGTTAGCTAGAGAGGTTGCTATAGATTTCATGAGTTAGAAGGGGATACAAGGTATCCTAATGGAATATTCGTTGGAAGTCCATGAAGAGACCGGTTTGGCTAGATATTTGGAGCAGGGTGGGTAAGAATAAGTTATAACACAGGGAAGGAAGACTGGGGCTTGAGCTAAGAGGCTTCAAATCCCAAGGCTAAAGAATTTGAACTGTATCCTATAAATTACAGGAAGTCACTAAACATTTTTGAGCAGTGTGGTAACATAAAAGCTATATATATTTTTTGCATATGAAACATGTAGGAATATCTTGATTCCCTTAAAGACTTACACTTTGCCGTGTGTTTTTCTGAAACACATTATCATCTTGGTCTTCATTTTCTACTTTTTAAAAACCTTTTCATCTTGAGATCATTTCAGACTTACTGAAGAGTTGGGAAAACAGTAGAGAGAGTCTCCTTCTAGCCTTCACCCAATAAAGCTATAATTTGGAAAGATGAGTCTGGTTAAAAACCAGGTTGACCTTTAACACGTACAGACATCTACCCAGATTTAAGACTGCTCAGTAAAGGGCCCACCACTGAAACTGGATTGGGAGTGTACATTGTAAACTGCGTTGAGATGACAAGGCTGCACGCGTGCCAAGTCCTCAGCGCTAGGACAAAGAGCTCCATGTGCCATAGGCATCGAGAAGGGGGGATGCCTGCCCTGGACTTGGAAACAAAGGCCCAGCAGGAGAGCAGCGTGGCTCCTTGCTTTAATTAGCCCTGAGGATTAGGAGCCCACCTTCCATCCATCTCCAAGCCCCATCCCACCCCCTCCGGATGACCGGTGGCTGTGGTTTGGTTATCAGGCCACCCTGGCTGAAAGGTGACCAGGAAGCCAGCTGCATGAAGGGGCCTGGCTCTCCCTCTGGTTTCCCTCCTCCCGTCCCCTGTGCTGAGCACAATTATAGCCAAGGCTCCGTCCTCCAGGCACAGACACTTCACCTTCACTTGATTCTCTCTTCTGCATGGCTGGAGTGTGATAAGAGGCAAACACGTAGGTATGGCCGTTGGGAGAGCAGAGGCCTCCGCGGGTTGGAAGCTGCACAGGCCTCCCCACCTCAGGGGAAGTGGCTGTTCCAGATAGGTGGTCTGGCCCAGCCGGCCAGGGTTCTTTGCTCTGGAGTGTGGGGCCAAATCCCCAGCAAATAATGAGGTGTTACTTTGCTTTTCTTGGCCATTACTCCTTCAGAAACCACGAGAGGAGCGGCTGCTGTGGTCTCTGGAGGATTCGGGTATTTCTAGTCCTCTGGCCCTAATATCAGGTAAGAGCACCCTGAGCCGAGCACAGCCCTTAACACAGCCTAGCACCTGAACTTGCATTTTATTATCTTGGCACATAGTAAGTTCTCACAAAAAATAATAATTCTACTTCTCTCCCCTGTCTCTTTAGCATAATAAGAGTAGGTAGGGAGCTGCTGTTCTAACTGTATTTTCTTGTTTATTTGAAAAAGTGGTTAATTCAATATATTCTCAAGGACACCTGTTTGCAGAGAGGCAGAATTCTACCAAATCCTGTCAGTGCCTTGAAAAGGATCAGTGCTTCTCTATCGAAGGAATGCTTAAAAGATTTCACAGATATTCATTTTCCAAAACATCCTCTACATCTATTATTCAGGTCACCATATTTGAAGCCCGGAAAACAATTAAAAGAGTAACTCTCTCGTAAGGACCTGAGTCTAAATTAAAACAGATCGAAGGAAGTGACTTTGAGAAACCTGATTTATTTTTCAGCTCTAAAGAAGAATTTGTAAGAAATTTTAACTACAGGAAAAAGACCTGAAGTATTCTTTAAAATTGCTTAACACTGTAACATTTTTAAATGGGCAATACACTCATATAGTTCAAAATTCAAAAAAATATAAAAAAGTATTCAAGGGAAAGGTGTTTTTCTCACTCCCGACTGGAGTATTTTCAAAGCAGAAAAAATACACTGGAAAGCCACCTATTCTTGTCTGCTTCTCATGTTTATTTATGTTTCTGAGTAATTGTCCCTATGACAACATCTTGCAGTAAGCTACCTAACGTTGATCAGGAGGTCAGAATTTATTGCCAAATGTTTGGAAAGCAGCCCTTACGTGTATTACTTGACTCAAAATTATTTTTTTTTTAAACTTACAAATCACGAATTCTCTACGGGAAAACTCAAAGCTAATAATCGAGCAACAATAGGTATGCCATTTGATTATACTAGGTCTGAAGTATTTTCTTTATATGAAACTCCATATAAATAATCAAAAGCAGAGTTTAGGCAAGAGATTATGCATTGTTCTTTCAATGACAATAATAGCACATACTATTTCCTACCATTTTAAAGACATTTACTAGCATAAGCCTGTGCCCGGTATATATTTGTCAGTTGCTTTGAGGCACATGAATAGCAAGAAATTCAACAAAACGATGGAGACAGACAGAACTAATTTTTCAATTCCTTTGCTAATAAGTATGCTTTAGCCAAAACATTGCCTTAGAGAATCCTGCTTTTAGGAAATAAGGTAAGCAATCATCCAAACAAAATGGACGAGCCTCAATTAAAAAAAGATGATCATGGAGATGCACTGCCTACATCGGCACTGCTTCCCGGAGTCCAACGGCAATCAGTTCCACAGTCCTTTCTTCGGCTTGATCTAAGTCTGGGAGCAATTTATACTAATTTATTTTGTTTACTTTCCTTTGGAAGATGAAGTGTGGCCGAACATCCCTCTTCCACTAAAATCTAATTTACTTAAAAGGCAGTTAAGTCACTTTTAGGCTTTTTCTCCAGTCAAAACACCACCTTCTTTCTTAAATTCATCCCCCTGCCCCCTGATCCTGCCAGATTCCGAACTCAAATCATTTTAGTTGCTCATCTATTGTCCCCTCCCCAGATTTTTCATATCTCCCTTAAAAATACAGACAATAAAATGGGATCACATCTCGTTAAATAAATACGACCAATGCCAAGCAAAAGGAAAGCATTAGCCTTGATTGATACACCTCCTATCTTCCCTTCACCCCATTCCATCAACATTCTTGATTTAGTTCACTTTTTAAAAATGTTCTTAATAAGAGTCCTTATAATACTGAAGCGAAGCTAAGAAATGGGCCGTGACAGCATTCAGGTCTTGGCTCGCTCTCCCCAGCCCTTCCTTCAGCTGCTCCTGCCGACCTGCATTCTACATGGTACCCATTGTTCAATGGAACAGCCAGTGCCGCTCTGTGCAGGAGTCATGCAGGAGGTAAACACCACTGATTTATTCAGTGTCATCCAAAGACTAAAGAACTTATTCTGGAGTCTGTTATCAAGACCACCAATGAAAAGAGTAAAATAACATTTGCCACTGATACATCTGATAAGGGGTTAATATCCCAAATTTATAAAGAACGTATACAACTCAGCACCAAAAAAACGAACCCAATTAAAAAATGCACAAAGGACCTGAATAGACACTTCGCCAAAGAGGACATACAGATGGCCAAGAGACGTGAAAAGATGCTCTACATCACTAATCATCAGAGAAACGCAAATGAAAACCACAATGAGATATAACCTCACGCCTGTCAGAATGGCTGCCATCAATCAATCAAGGAACGACAAGCGCTGGCGAGGGTGTGGGGAAAGGGGAACCCTCGTGCACTGCTGTGGGAATGCAGACTGGGGCAGCCGCTGTGGAAAGCAGTATGGAGGTTCCTCAAAAAATTAAAAATGGAGCTGCCTTATGACCCAGCGACTCCACTTCTGGGAATTTATCCGAAGAAACTCAGAACACTGATTCGAAAGAATACATGCACCCCTATTTTCATAGCTGTATTGTTTACAGTAGCCAAGATTCGGAAGCAGCCCAAGTGCCCGTCAGTAGATGAGTGGATAAAACAGCTGTGGCACATTTACATGAGGGAATACTACTCAGCCATAAAAAGGAAGGAAATGTTACCTTTTGCGACAGCATAGGTGGACCTGGAGAGCATGGTGCTAAGTGAAATAAGCCAGTCGGAGGAAGATAAGTAATGTATGATTTCACTCTAATGAACACAATCAACTAACGAACAAAATAGAAACAGATTCATAGAGAACAGACTGACAGCTGTCAGAGGGGAGGGGAGTTGGGGGGCTGGTGCAAAAGGTGGAGAGATTAAGCAAAAAAAGAAAACTCATAGACCCAGACAACAGTATGGTGATTACCAGAGGGAAAGGGAGGTGGGGGAGGTAGAAGAGGGTACAGGGGGTGTAAATAGTGATGGAAAGAGACTTGACTAGTGGTGAGCACACAATATAGAGGTGATGTATCATAGAATTATACATGTGAAACCTATATAGTTTTATCAACCAATGGCACCCCAATAAATTTAATAAAAGTGTACAAATTACTCAAACAAAAGAGTAAAATAACTCAGTACCCAAACCAAAGTTAATAAATTCATAGT
The DNA here is from genome assembly GCF_964146895.1 of Miniopterus schreibersii. Lineage (NCBI taxonomy): Eukaryota > Metazoa > Chordata > Mammalia > Chiroptera > Miniopteridae > Miniopterus > Miniopterus schreibersii. The sequence continues at coordinate 15,982,169 of NC_138119.1, read as the reverse complement.
TTTAAACAGTGTATTTCAACCTATTAATAGAAGAATTGATTTTTAAGTAATTCATGTTGTACAGCACATCCCAGACGAATAACTGCATCATCCAGTAGTGAAAATCTATCATGGGCTCTAGCTGATACTGTGCATCGATTTCACAGAGATACTCGGGAAACTCATCAATGGAGCACACGGGCCACCAAATTCCCGCTGCAGGACAGTGTGAATCAGGAAGAGAATCTCAGGCTCCTTAAGCTGTATCACTCAACTGATGAGCACATTGTCTATTTCCCAAAACAGAGTTCATGAAAATCAATTCGAGCTGGGTCTTGTTCACCTTTGGAAGGTGAGAGAACCATGTGCACACATGTTGCTAAATTTCCAAGGAGCAGTTCACTTGAAGAGTAAGTTCAGCTCTGCGTGGGGCGGGCTCTGCTCACCACGGCAGTCTCGGGTGAGGACTCTGCGCGAGAGGAACGTACTGAGCTGACACCAGCGACAAAGTCATTTAAAGACGGAAACTTACTTTCAAGTAAAAGCCCTTCTTCTGAAGAGATTATGGTGAGAAAAAGCATGAGCCAATGAAGCTATCTGAAAGTCTGACAAATGTAATGGGGAGGGGGAGGCTTGTTCTTTCCCATAGACGCCCGTTTTCCCCGGCCCACCACCTCTTTGCATAGCTTGGCAGTGCCTAGAAAGCTGAAAGAGGCAGAATTTAATAAACAATGCCAATGGGTCTCAAATTGCAAGATAGTTTTCCAAAGGAAGTGACCATTTAGATGACTAGATTCATTTGCCTCTCATTGTGAACCATTTTTGTATGTAATTGTGTATGCATCCCAGTCAGCAAAACAAGCCTGATGTTTAAAGCTTGATCCTGGACATAAAGAAGAGAACCATTAGAGCAGGATCTCCAGTTTCTATCAACACCAAGATTATTCACACAAAGGATTACGATGTGAATATTTAAAGCAACATCTAGTGTATCAAGCCATGATGCGAAAACTAACTCACACAGCAGAGTGCTAGGGAATCTTTTGCTTAATAGTAAGCATTTTTTAAAAGTATCAATATTGTTTTTTATTATACAGTAAAACTATCATTGAAGTTATATAATTTTTATTTGTCTCTGAAAACAAATCTCATAGAATTTAATGTATAGAATATATATATGGATTTTAAATTTGGACTTTAAAGATCTTATCAGTGGTTTGCTTCTATTGCCTGGGAACATTTTTTTTTTTTTTTAATCATCAGACACTAAAAGCCCTCTACCTAGCTTTCAAGGTGCTCATTCATCTAATCCCACTCTATGGACTCAATCTTGCAACACCCACTCCTCCACGGCTCACCCTCTGCCAGGACAGCATCCTTAGATGGGTTCCACACCTCCTCTTCCTCTGCCCGCGCCCTCGCCCACATTCTTGCTCTTCCCTTACAGAAAAGTTCACCTTTTCCCAAATGTTTATTCATAGCCTATTTATTTCCAAGGCCTACTGTCTCCTCTAAGAAGCCTTCACTGGTATATCCCTGACCCCCCCTCTCTGTGCTCTTCACTGTATCATTTAGCTCTTAAAGCAGGTCTCTCAGTGACCTCACCTCCTCCTCTTTCACTCTATTCCAGCCCTACTGGCTTCCAGGTACACTCTTGCCTCAGGGCCTTTGTCTATGCTGCTCCCTCCGTCTGAAAAGCTCTTTCCTCGGCAGTCTGCATCACTTGCAAATACTTCCTCAAATATTCTGTTTCTTAGCCACCCTATTTAACATTGCAACCCATTCCCAGATTCTCTACTACCTTTTCTTGGTTTAATTTTTATTTTCCCATTGCACTACACCGTTGCAAGGGCAGGGATTTCTGTCTGTCTGATTTACCATTGTATCCCCAGGGGCCTAGAACAGATTAATTTATACAATCCTCAAAACCACCCCAAAATCACAAGGATGGCAAATAATGTTCCCAAAGTCACATAAGCAGAGTAAGTGGCAGAGCTGAACACACCCCCAGACCACCTAGCTTCAGTTTGTGCACTCAACCACTAGTCTGATGCCCACCTGGAAAAAAGGAACTACTTTAGCATTATTTAAAAAGATAAGAGAATATTGTTAGGTAAACCTGAGCACTTAAAAGACTTCAATCAATTCTTTCTTCTTAACAATTGTTTTTACCCTTTAAACAATCCCAAACAAACTCTCTGAAGGCACACATTTTATGTTATTTATCTTTCTATCTCCAGCACGGTGTCTGCAATATGGTAGGAGTCTGAAAAATGTTTATGGAGTAAATGAGTGAATGAGAACATATGAATGGAGGGACTGGAAGTTTATTTTTATATCTTGTCTGAAAAATGGCACTTTTCAAAGACACAAGATCCCTTGGCTATGAATGTGGGCTGAGACAATTATGTATTAGTTATTAAGTGCAGCCACCTAAAAATTTTCAGATTGGAAGCTAAAAAAAGTTTTTTAAAAAAGCCCAATAAAAGTCTATGAAAAAACCTTAAATAACTCAGCCTCCCCTTTCCACCGTAAAGTGGGAAATTAAGCTGTGAAAAGTTTTAATCTACACAAGCATAGGATCAACTTAATTTTATGATCTTGATCTCACAGGCTTTTTTCAAAGCAGGAGGCCTACTGAACTCAGAAATGCACGTCTGTTTCCCCTAAATGTGGGTATGTACGATCTGGTCATGTTTCTTAAAGGGGAATCACAATTTCATGATTGGTCTTTGTGTTTTGAATGTTAACATTTTTACTATTCACAATCCATTTTATCTTCATCAGGGGTATTTCTCTTTAAATGCTTCATAACCTACTTACATCGTGTAAGGGCTACGAAGCAGAAAACTAAAATATAATCTCCAGAATTTATTTTTTTTTGCAAATAACAAAAGTTCAACCCTTCTCCTCCAATTTACTCCACCCATACACCTCTTTCATGTAGAGCTTTAGATAGCTAAATTAAAACACTAGAGTAAAATCCTCCTGTCCCGCGACCATCTAAAACTAACCAAAAAAGAGGGGTCCCCTGCTTCCCTATCTCTTCTCACTCTCAAAATTATGTCTGCCTCCCAAAGACTAGAATGAGACTTGCGATTTAATTTTAACTGAAGCGAATGCTGCAGTCGTATTTTTACTCATCAACAGGAAGCAAAATTACTCATCCATTCCACGGAGACATCTACGATCATGAGGACGCAACACATTTTCTCCCTTCTCAAAGGATCCTATGTGATGGGATTAAATTTCACAAATTCCAAAATACATCGATGCCATGGGATTTTAAAATGTAATCCTTTTGCCATTCCCTTCAGCTTTGCACAGCTTGTTTATCTTCTTCCTGCTAGCACAAAATGCAGTGCAGAAATGGAAACCAGATTGCTGTGTGCAGTGAATTTCATGTGGTTTCCACATTTCTCCTGGCAGCCGCTTCCCAGCAGACGTTCATCTAACAAATTCCTCCTTGAGTGATTTTTAAGCAAGATGGCATCTGCAGGGTCTGTGGCACATTTCTAAGCACACGCTCACACACCCTGCAAACGGCCCCGCGCATTAGGGCACCCTACGCTGAGAGCCTTTGTGAAAGTAAATAAAGATCGTAAAATGTGATTGAGGAAGGTGCTTCTGGCAGCCTGGGTGCTTACTTAAGAAGGAGTCCCCCTTTCTTTGACTCTTCATATTCAGGAAAATCTCACAATTATCAATATGTGCTTATAGACCAGATTCCTTCTGGGAAGCCACTGGGCAGTGTGCATGGGAACTAAAGGTGGGGCCCCTGCCCTCAAGGAACTTGTAATCAAGTGCGAAAGAGAGACGTGAATTACCAGACCGGGCCAGGCAACCGTCTGAGACAGTCAGCAGAGCATGAGCAAGGGTGGGCGAATGGACAGGACGGACGATGAGGCCTATGTGGTTATGGGGAAATATTTGGTACGCCCTATCCCTGGGGCCATTAGAAAGCCGATTTAAGGTAAAACAGTGTGCTCAATTTAAAACTCCACCATACTCTCTCCTACCTTCTGAAGACATTTAATGTGTGTTTCTAAAATAAAAAATCAAAAGTCACTGCTTCATAACAGAATTATTTCAAAGCCACATATTAAAGCAATTTCATTTCATTTGGGAGCTATTTGTTCTTAAATGAATCTGATTGAAACTTTAACAAGAAAAAACAAAATCTCATTAAACAGTGTTAATACCTGTCCTCACTGGTAGCTCAGTTCCAACCCACGCTCGGAAGAAGACTCAGGAAGAGGTGGGGCTGGAGAGAAAGGGGGGAGCTACAGAAAGTGTCACATAGAGCACAGGGAGAAAGGAGCAAAAAGAAGCAATAAGCCTATTTTACTGAACACCCTTGGATCGCCTGGTAGAGACACAGTATGGGACAGTAACACATGTCCCCACCTCCTGACGCAATAACTAGTTTAATTCATATTCTCTGTTCCTCTTTAAACATCCAGAGCCACCACAAAGTCACCAAGGGGAGAAATGGTATTTGTTACAGCACCACAGCCACCTGCCCCACGGCAGTGCCACAACGATTCTCCAAATTGTTCCACGGACTGTGGCAGAATGTTGTCAGAAAATGTCCAATCTACTTTCCCATACCCTCTAATTCAGGCCTCCTCCCAGCCACCTCTCATTTGATAAATGAGAACATGAAAGAGCAGAATTAGCAGAAATCCTTTCTGAGGTTCCTTCTCTTATACCTCAGTTGTATCCAAGACGGCAAAAGTTTGATTTAACCTCAAAGAAGTGGAGTTTATTCAAGAAAGGTGAAATTTTAAAATTATATACAATTACTTAAATCTGTACAAGTACCAAATCACCAGATACCTCCTGCCCAGGGCACTGAGAATGTTAATTCACAATGTCTGTGTCACAGTCATACTATACGCTGGTAAGCAACGGGAACTGTATGGTGAAAATGATCTTACAAAAGTTAGAACAGTTCTCAACACAGCCTTTCCCAACAGTCTCCATCAGCACACGCACACCAAAAATTCACGGACACTCTCCAGTACTGAATGTGAAGCAGGTATGTGCTGTGTGCTGTGGGAATGGTAGGGTTCAGGGAGGAATTTTATATACTTGGAAAACCCTGCATATACATAATGCACCATATAAATGCACTGAAGATGCAGCAGCAGAGGAATGCAGCAGAAATGGCTGAACATGCAATATACGATCTAAACAAAATCAAATGACACAGCAATAAAATGAAGTCAGAGTTAATATTAACAAATTGAATCCGACCTAACCAGTGTTAGCATTACTGGGTGACCAACACCAATTATTGTATGAGCTGAAGGCAAAGATGGAACTAAAGTTAAGGTTGATTTAGAAAGCACAGATAGGGCCAATTTTACTGGAAAATCAACTCCCACTACCTCTCTTGTATGTTGTTAAAGGTTTAAAAAAAATGAGGGACTCAACTTTCCAAAAATTAACCAACTGAAATTATAGGACTGAACATTTCATGGTCTGGAATCATAAAAAAAAGGAGGGAAGTCCAATATCCTCAAACTGGCTTCCCTGCTGGCAAAGACAATTACTTCTAGAAAAGTCAAAAGATTCCTCTTATACCACCATTCCAGCTCTCATTTTCTCTGTTCAGAGAACTTGAGGGGGGGAGGGGAAGAACTTTAAGTTCTTTTGGTTCTTTTGTGAGCTTCTCTTTAGTAATAAGTTCGTAAGTTGAACTAAAAATGCAAGTTGAACTCTAAGCACTGGCTCCAATGGACACACGCACTGGGCCAGGCCCAAGCATTTTCAGTCGGGTCCAAACCCCTTAAAGGAAAAAAAAAAAAAAGACTATCTAAAAATCTAATCCATTCTGGTCAATGAAACCCAAGAGTAGTGCTTTCTTTAAAAAAAAAAAAAAAAAGGTGAAATGAAAAGGAAGTCAACGTACCAGAGGAAAATGCTTTGTTACAAGGCAGAGGTTGGGAAGAAACTGACTGTCCCCAACCAAAACTACACCAATAGTTTACGAAGTGTGTGTGCAGGTTTTAAGTGCAGTCAGTGGTGGCTCTATCAATGCCCTGAGACGCTGCAGTTGCAAAATTATGAAGGCATCTCCTACCTAATTTACACTTCTTAACCTTCAGCTGTTGCTATAAAGCTGTGACAAGCACAATTTTTTTAAAAATATGACTGAAATGTGCATACACCAAAACTAGCATCTAAGGTTACAAAGAAAGCACTGCAGATGCTCTGGCCTTAAAAAATACGTTACTTTAAAGAGGGAATTGATTTTGATGTTGGTTACTGTCATATAGTGATCTGGTTTAGTTTAAAAATATATATATACATATACACATATGCACTCACACACACAGTTATACACACACAGATTTTGATATGTATAGGGTGCCCCCCCAAAATGCATACACATTATAAAGGCAGTGTTTATTAAAATACTTTTCATTGCCAAAATGGAATGGGATGTTGAGCTATCAGCTGTTAAAGTGTGTATACATTTTTGGGGGGACACCCTGTACATACAAACTATAATAAAAGTGAGTAAACACAAAGGACAGGAAGTCATTATGGGCTTTTCGAAAAGATTTTCCAAAAGGTGATCTTCAGGAGCCACCTCCCACTGCAGTGTCTTAAAGACAATCTGTTGTCCTTCTTTCCGAATCAAGTATTTTCTTCTATTTTTACTTGTTTTATACACACATCATTTATTTACCCAATGAGGTTAACACCTTGAGGAAAATAACACACTTTCTTCCTGAACTCTACTTGCCGAGGCCTGGGCTCTGGAGTCACGGCACCTGGCTTGGATTTGGGGTCAGTAACTGAACCAAGACGGGAGCCTGGCTGGGCCTCACAGCAGCACCTAACCTGCCTGAAGTCCACCTTCGGATTAGCCCATGTAGTCCTCAGAGGAACCGATTTTACAGATGAGGACACAGGAGCTCAGAGTTGTCACATAATTGCCAAGGTCAGCTGTGAAGCCAGGATTCAAACCCAGGAGCCCTCCAGCCGCACTGCCTCCTGCAGTTCCGGCTTCACCTGTAGCCATGAAGAAACCCTACCTTTCGGGGTTATTGGATTAGATTGGATTATGAGTGAAAAGCACTTAGCATGGGGGCTGGTATCTAGTAAGCGCTCTAAAGGAGAAGCAGTAAAGCAACAAAACAAACCTTTAGAAACGGAACACAGAACCCTTTCCTTTCTTTACCGCTTCTGCACTGAGACTGGGAGTGTCAGTGAGTTACATTCGGATCCCACCTGGCAAATTGAAGCCATTGTTGATGGATTAATATGCAAATAATATAAGTGCTTATAAAAATACATGATTCACACTCACTTGCAACATGTAAATAAACTTCGCATGAACTAATGAATACACCAAGTGCTTTCTGTTGTCTGTAAGGAGAAAGCAGATTCCCACCGTGGTACAAATAGGAGTATTCTAATGTTGTCTTATACATCCCTTGAGTAAATTTTCTCGACGCTGAACAGAACTGAGAAGCCAGTTGCAGCATCTACAACATACTCAACCAAACAGATACATGCTGGATCAAATCCTTTTTAAAAAAATTTTTGATTGATTTTTAGACAGAGAGAGGAAGGGAGAGAGAGACAGAGAGAAACACTGATTTGTCGTCCCACCTATCCATGTATTCATTGGTCTTCTGTGTGCCCTGATCTAGGACCTAACCCACAAATTTGGCATATCAAGACCACTCTCGAACCAACTGAGCAACCTGGCCAAGGCCGGATCAAACCCTTTTAGCAATTCATATAATTCATGTTTCCCCTCCTGCATATACCAGAGGACTACAGATCCTCTAATAACGAACGATGCCCTGCCATGGACTATGCAAGTGTGCCCAGCATCGCTGGAAGACCTGGAGCTTCTAAACTGACCTCCTGCGTTACAGCCGGCACGCTGGGCGAAGCAGAACCCTTCTGTCCCACACACATTTCCTCATAGCCACTGTGCTTCCCGGGTACCCGCAGCCAGCCACAGAAGGACACTTTCTCCACCCCTGAGAGAAAGTGGTTTCTGAGTCTACACGAAGCACATACTGGTTTTTGCTTTCTGTTGGATATCATGCATGCTCGTTTCTGAGTCGCACTCAGGAAGTAAAATATCGGTGATGCCAAAGGACATCAGGAGTCAATATTCTAAAATTGTCAGTGACCCGAGGACACCCTATTTCTCCTGTCCCAGGGAGGCATCGCTCGTTGTGAAGTCTGACTGTAGCGGGGAATCCGACGGGAGGTCAGAGCGCATAGCATTCGGATGATGCTCGACAGCCCCTGGGGGCTGAATGGGCGGCGGGCGGCGTTCCTGGTGCGCTCTCACTTACAGCCCGCCTGCGAAGGCCAGCACCAATTTTCCAGTCCCTTTATCTTGCGTTCCCCAAAAGATCTCAAGAAAGAGCTTCAGATTTTCCTGGAGTCATAAATCATATTTACCTTCACACGACTGGTTTTCCATGGAGCCAGAGCTTTCAGGTTTGTCTGCCGGATGTATTGTGTTACTGAAACTCAGAAATGGCTGCTGTGCACGCCAGTGGTTAGGAAAACTCCAAGACGTAACATTATCTTCCTCGACTGATTTGAGGAAAGAATGTTCATAAAATATATACTGCTTTTGGTTAGGGGCTGATTTCTAAATAAACGGACTCCGCAGTGGAAATTCTAGAGAAGGGCAAAACAAAACATGCGTCTGTGAATGTGTGTCTTTAAAATCGGCTCTCCCACAGTCTCTGCCTTTTGCAAGCACTCGCAAGACTATAAAGCCAGTTGCATTAAGTTGAAGATTTGGGGCTGTTCCAGGGGAACTTCGTTTTCAGCTGTGGAGGGAAATCTGTAAAGTCTTCCGGACCCTTGCTCTCCCCTATTTCCCAGCCTCTGGTCCAGCCTCTCAGGCTAAGGAGGCGCTTCCCCGCAGGGGGCTGGGGCAGCCATTTGTTGAGAGTCAGGAGGGAGGGAAGAAGGGAAAGCAAGCTTTGCTATAACAAGTCGGCCAGTCCTCATGGGCCCTAACAAAATAGGAAATGCTGGTGATTAAGGGACTGCGCTGCATCCAATAAAGAAAGTGCTAATCCACACCACACAGGGCCAAACTGAGGGGGGTACCTTCCCTAATTTGCAGTGAACTGGGGTCAACTAGATTTTTATCTCTCACACAAACTGGGAAGGAGAAAACAACAAGAAGGGAACCTGCACGGCTTGGTTAGATCCTGCTTTTCACACAAGACTGCATGACCGACAGCTACGCAGGATGCTTCCAGAAGATCAGAAGGCAAAAATATGCAAGTAAATATGGCTGGCCCAATGTCCATGTGTATTTCTAAAAGAATGATGAATCAGACACATAACGGCAATACACACATATAAATGTTAAAATTGTACCATGTGGCTTTGATTTAAGGTAAAACTAAGATAGCTTTAACTCTTGAGTTGTCATGATAAAGGTTAGATCAGAAACCACATGCACACTACATAGTTTTTACTCGATCTTTCTACAATTTAATGCAGAGATTTTTAACCTCTTTCATCTCATGACACACACAAACTAATTACTAAAATTATGCAGCACGCCAAAAAATATATTTTTTGCCGATCTGACAAAAAAAAAAAAAGTATAATTTTATTCATTCACACCGGAGAGCTATTGTTGTGTTGGTTGTTGTCATTTTTTTATTTGACAATCTAAGAGAAAAGAGGTCAGTACCTCTGACTAAACAGTCAGGTATTGCATGTTTAAAAAATTTTTGTGGTACACCAGTCAAAAATGGATGGCTTACTATAGGCTAGTTTAAAAAAAGTATAAAGATACTCCCTGCCTTCAATTAGCTTATATTCTATTTGGGGGGGGGGGGGGAGAAGTATCCAAATATGTAAAATAATAAATAGTACACATTAACATTTCAGTTCAAAACTAAGAGAAGGCAGCAGATAATTGACAAATTAATAACAAGAATTATAATGGCCATAAGAATTCTGTAGGGGGGAAATCATGTCTGTGGGTTGACAATATGCCTCTAATCACAGGCATCTGAATTTAAAAAAAAAAAAAAAAAAGGCTGAGTTCTGTCACTTACTGTAATTCCACAAAGTTATTACTTAACCTCTCCGAACCTCGATTTTCATAATCAATACAATGAGAATGATAATAGTATCTACCCCATAATACGATTATAAGAAACTGGTGGATTTTATAATCTGTAGAGAAGCTATAAAAAGACCCTTGCAAAGATGGTAAAAAGAATCACACCAAACTGTTATTATTGGGAGAACAGAAAGGGTTAGGAAAGTGGAGGGGGGGGGAAAGTGAACTTTTTCTTTACATACTTTCTATTGTTTGAAAGTTTATAAAGCACAGGCACTAATCCTGTAACAAAACATTTAAAGCAATATAAATACTATCCGAAGTGTGCATATCTGGACGTCACAAAACACTCTAATTGTAAACACTAGTAACCCTTTTTCTTTATAAGTACATAGAAACAAGTCTCTGCCTGGTTTCAATTTGAGAATTTCTAAAGTCACAAAATTTTGCCAAGCTTGGGAATAATAACCAACTGAAACAGTTTCTTTTCCAAGACATTTTAAAAGAGAGCAAGTTTTGTAGTCAACCAAAGCCATCCATTGATTCAAATAATCAGCTTGGTCAATACCTTTTGAAATAAGCAAGTTAAATAACATCAGTTCTCAAAGTCAAGTCTTAGTGATGTCTAAGTTTGCTTTCTAGAGCCCATCACATGCAGATATTTTTCACTGATAACTTTACACACCTGGAAAAGTCCTAGGGCCATTTCCCAAGAAATGCCAAGAACTTTCCACAGAGGCATGGCGGACTTTTCAGATTGAACTTGATCACAGACGAGCATTCCTGACACTATAAGTAAGTGCATGCTCTTTGAGGGCAGGAATCGTATCTTCTCAAACTTCATATGCCCAGTCCCTGGCACTGTGACTAGTGCATGAGTAGGCAGCAAGAACAAATACTGGTTGAACTATCTGGAGGAAAGATAAGTCTAAAGCACTCTAATCAACTGCATGCCCAGTGAGACAGCATCATATGCGAAGGGGACACAGTCTTTACACTTGTTTCTGTAGAACAATCACTGAAAATGCTTCAGAAGCAGGAAGGATTAAGTTTTAGTCCCTTGAATAAAACATCATAAAAACCCCTATTTGAGAAAGGGATCTCTCTCCCCCTCCATCTGAGAAAGTACAGATGTGTAAACCAAGATGAAATCATGGAGCAGTTTGATCAGCCCCACCTTTCATCTGCCTTACCCAAAATTTCCAAGGCCTGTTTCATCGGTATAAATAGAAGAGGGCAGAGGAAGGGCTTCCGCTATGGTGGCAGAATCGAGCCCACACCTGGGAGCCGGGGCTCCTGGCGGACTGTGGTTCCCTCCGGCCCATGGCTCCTCTAGGATGACGGATGACTTGTGAAGAAACATACAGACACTGAAAAAGGATGGAAGTGGCATCCACTTGTAACAGGACTACTGTGTTGTGTGTCGTCACACTTGCATTTTTCCAGCACCATACAAGGAGTTGAGTCATACCGGGCTTGCTCAAGCTCCAGGCCCTGAAGACACAAGCATGGAAGCTGAAGAGCAGGGACATGAGGTGATCCTTCTGACTTCCAGGGATGACTTCAATCTCTCTGCGAATGATGTGCCTAAGGCTAATCTCCCTGTTCCACCTCAAACTGCTGGATCATTCATTTGTATCTTATTTCATCTTCCTCCCAAGGTGACGGGGGCTTATAATAACTTTTAAACTCTTTCATGATGTGTTCATTCAAGAGGAAGACATTTCAGGAAAAGCAAATGCCTTACGACAGCTCTCCCTTGTAGCTTTTTCAAATAATCAGCCCAGCATACTTAGAAAGGTAGATTTTTCTCCTTCTGAAAAAGCATTACAGAAGGCCAGTAGAAATGAATCGCTTTGGCTGTAAATTGTTTAGAGGAAGCTAAATTTCTCAGTTGGGCTACTCAAATTAAACGTGGAAGCTACCTAGGAATTTTCTCACATTCTGAGCTCAGGAGAGGCAATTAATCAAGGTCACGTCTGGGGAAGTCTAGCTCAAATCAGAATTCTATGGCGGGAGAGTCAGAGTTGCATACTCGGAATAGTCACCAGTATATATAATTGAAAACAGCAAGGACAGGAGAAGGAAAGGAGATGCCTGTGGGCTGATATGTTATCACCTTTGGTCAAGCGGTACTTGGCAAATTTCAACAGACTTAGTTAAGCAGAGATAAAGCTAAGCAGCAGAACACCATTAGAACAAAACAAAAGTGTTCACAGAGAATCCGGAATGACCAGTGAAAAACAACCCTGGACGTCACAGCATGGATCCACCAGGGCCAATTTGGTGGGAGCGCGGAGCGGTTATTTCATGGGGGAGGCTGGAAATCCCAACTTTCACGTTCCTTTAGGTCAAGCTGTATAGCACAGCGCTCCGAGCTGCAGCCGGAGTCGCCGAGGGAAACGGGGAAGGCCACATGTGGAACTAATTACTCATGGAGAGGCCATGACAAAGAACATTTCTCCAGACTTCATGGGGGCTTCACTTTCAGGAAGTTGCTATAATTACTGTTCAAGTCTAGAGCAGCCTGCGAGCCGCTGACAGATCCAGCAGACGAGGAGGAGGAGGGACAGAGAGAGAGAGGGGAAAAAATGAACTTATCTGCCCTTTTTGACGAGTGAAATACCAGAAAATAAAGTACCACAGGAAAGCACAAAAAAAAAAAAAAAAGGTTTCCAAAGGAGCCCTGGCTCTCAGCGCTCGCTCTCTGTTTACTTTCTTATCTGCCCTGTGTCTTCAGACGACTTTCTGAGCCCGGATCAGACAGCAAAGCTGTCCTTCTCCACGGACTCCCTTTCAGTTGGCCAGAGCAGAACTGTACATCTCGACTCTTTTTTTACAGCTTTTCCATACTGGGGCCCACTTCCTGCCCAGTTGAGGGAAAAAATCTGGCCTGAAGATGAAATGACTGCTTAACATTACACCAGAACATCTGGTACCATTTTACGCACAGACCCATGTCTGAGAGCAGGCGATTCTAGCGGTCTCTCCAGCGGCACAGCGCATACCCAAACCTCCCCAGGGTGACATCATCCCATATATGGACTCTCCAGCCCAGCCCTCCCCCTTTTCCCGGTCCTAAATTCATTGCCAGTTCCCCAGTCTGCAGCAAATGTGCCACGTCAAGGCTGAAAATCACAGCGCTGGAGTGGGGCTCAGTCAGTGCAGCAGGATCCAGGGGGGAGAGCCGAATGCAACTGTTCCCAAAGACCGGGAGAGGATTTTACGTGCCCAGATGGAAGCTTCTGGAGCTCCTGCCCCGTCGGCCCAGTGTTCAGACTACCTGTTCAGGACAATGCCGTTGTACAGTAGTCTGCACATTGGTTAGACTGGGCAAGGCACAGCAACGCCCTGGACGGCTGGGGACAAGAGTGGCTGTTTCCGAGGAGAGGACGTTTGTTGGCTCCTCTTTCGAATCTCATATCCAGTGTTTTTCTTCACAGGTTTTGCACAGTAGGGACCAAGGAGCCCTCGGGAACACCGCCGGGGAGAGACTGCTCTGGGGAAGACCTGCGGGTAAGGCCCTCTTGTCGCTCACCTGGGCTGTGTGACCCAGGAGAGCCGAGGTGGGAGCCAATGATTTGTGTCACATGCGAGAAACAGGCACTCGTGTGGCCGAGAGCTATTCGTTTACTGTAAAAGAGCAACGGGGTGCGGTTTATAGTGATTTATTGTAAGTTACTTGCTTTCTGAGGATTTATAAGTATTTTCTTAAGTTTAAAGATTTTTTTCCACTCCAAAATGAAATACAAAAAGACTCCAAACACTAAAAATATTTGAATGAGGCTAGTTTTCAATGGTTGAAAGAGTCCTAAAAACTTGTTTGAATGAGGGCTGTGCTATATAACTTGAACGTCCCAGGATTGGACCCATTTTGCCCCAAAGTAAAGAATACTTGCTATTTTTTAAATGCTCTATGGAGCGTGCTTTTCTGAAATTTTACTTACATAAGATAAGTACCAGGAATAACAGGATCTAACAATAAAAGAAGAGGCTGCCAAGTTTTTTGCCCACCAGACCACACAGATGGGACTTGCCCAGAAAAGAGCGCCAACCCAGAACTATTGAGTCAGCAACTGAATAAACCGGGAAATAGAAACCTCTGTCTTCAGCTATCCCAATATATAGCTTGGGGGTTTTTGTTGTTGTTGTTGTTGTTCAAATCCAAGAATGGTTGATAACTGCTGGTCAGCTGAGCCCTCGCGCCTAGGTTTTACAATGCGTCTATGTCTCGGAGCATTTAAAATGATAAGGTACTTTGTCTAGAAAGCCACTGATAAAAAAGGAATTTGTAAACGAAGGCAAAGTTTTTGTTGGTCAGTTTCCAGCTGTCCTGGAGGTGAAGGGGGAGGGAAGGTGGGAGGGAGGAAAACCCTCAAGCTGAATGAAATCCCAACAGAGAATAATGCAGAAAGTCTGGGCTGCAATATGATCCGCGCTGAACTTCAGAGGTGGGTCCCTTAAGGAAAGTTCTGGAAAAATGGTACGGCCTCACCCCTAATTCCCTCAACCCCCTATTTATAGTTACCCCCAAACAATTCTATATAATGAAAACATCCGTTCTGTAGACTTTTGTGAAAAATGAATATAATCTCTTTTGCCCTCCCTTAAATTCTCCGTGGTCCCTAGGCAAATACTTTTCTAAGTTATACATTTTGCAACAATTAAAAAATTGTCACACGTCCTTTGAGAAACAGTTTATTATAAAAGGTTCCCCACGTCATCTTTTGTCAAAATGATTTTTATTTTAAAAATTACCCTTTTGATCATCCTAAAACTGGTATAAAAAGACCCATGTTTTCTCTCCTATTCGTGGTTTTTAGTTATAATATTATAAAAAAGGAGAGGTTTGGCTGTCTCCTCCACTTAAAGGATACGGTTTGTTTTCTATTGTGACGTGGAGGCTTCCGTATTAATTACTTTTCATTGAACAAGTGAGATTTTTAAAATCTTTCCAGCTTCTTTTACATAGGAAAACTAAGGAGAGAAACTATAAGATACTTACCAGAGCTTATTTTTTTCCAAGAAATGTATTTTTACTAACTTATACAGCTAGTAAAGAAAGCAAGCCATAAGGCACTTTGGTAACGTTTAAGATGTCTCAAATTTTGAGGGGGTTTTTGTTTTTGTTTTTTACTCTGTAGAAATGATTGAATTTTATAACTTACTTTCATTTCATGTGTATTTAATTTAAATGTCTTTCTTTACATTAAATGGCTTTTTTTTATTTCAAAGAAACTAACCACCATCGGCCCCTCACCTATTTCCTCCCTCAGGATGACTTTTAGTTTGGAGACAGAGGGGACCCAAGGGTGTCCTTGGCGTAAGTACAGGAGTAGAAACATCAGAAAAACTTTGTGCGGGGGGAGCCGAGGAGCCCCTACACGTGCTTGGTGGAGTCCTGACGACCCATTTTTCATGCCGACTTTTCACAAATGAAAAGGAACGGTACTTATTTTTAACTGGCATGGGCTCAGTGCAAGATGAAAAATAAAAGCTGGCTCTCTAAACCTCTGCCGCCTGAAGGCAGCATGGCACATACACTGCTGTATGCACGGGGACACCCCGACTCGTATGCACACACAGCTAGACTAACTTTATTTCCAGGCTAGGGTAATGCTTAACTTGATTTTGATATGACTTTGTAAGGAGACATACAAATATTTTAGGGATCATGGGATCTATTCCAGAGGAAACTAACCAACAGTGATCATCTTCGACTAAAACTGCTCATGGATATGCGGGAAGTGTAAGTATGAAAATGAAGCATTGTGCATCGCATGAAACTGTGCATGGCAATGCATCGCCAGAAAGAGGAAATTGCTTGCAGGGCCTGTCCAAAGCGCACTTCATAGAAACTTCGTACTTACTCATTTCGGCCTTGGTAAGTTAGACTAGGTTTGGGGTTAAAAGAATTTTCCTGCCATCTAACAGAAAGGCGATCCGGAGCTTCTAGCTTCCCACACATTTTCTTAATTGGGAGAGGATCAATAGAAAAGTTTATTTACATTTTCAAACTGCCCCCCCCCCCAGCCATAGATCTCAAAATCCAAGGTTTGTTTACAAGGGGACAAAATTTCACACTGATCACTTTCCTGCAATTAGTGAAGGGGTTTAATGTCCTTCCTGCTGGGCGCTCAGGCTTTCCACCGGGATAATGTGTTTATGTTTTTGAAAGACCAAAATATACTATCTCCCCCACCTCTCGCCTACAGACCACCCAAGTTTTTCACTCTGTGGGAAAGAGTGTCGGCATAAAATTCCTACTGATAGAATTTTTCCTCCCCCCCCCCGCCTCCGGTTGAAGTCATAAAACTGTTCTAGGGAATAAAGGAAAACACAACTTGGTAAAGTAAAAAGTTCACTCAGCCACCAGCCACCAGCATCATCCTTACAAAAGAGAGAGAAGCCAAAGCTTTCAGCTCCTTGACACGAGATCTGCTGTTTAAAAACAACCTTTCCTCTTCTCGAAAGAGAACATCCCACCCGTGAAATAACGTCCAAATAATACATGAAAGACCATCATCCGAAATCCCAGCTTAAAACAACTAGAGAAGGTCAGGCTTAACCTGAGGGGAGACAGGAAACTCCTGAGTAAAGATGGAAACTTTCTTACTTGATTTCTTCTACCTCTTTACCTGGGTTTGCTGCAAATTATGTAGATAGAAATAGTTACCCCTTTTTTTTTTGAAGAATTTTTATCAGTTTTAATTAATAGAAATAATGAAGTTAATTAAGTAAATTAATTAAATATTCATTTTTAATTCCCTGACTTATAACCACCAGTTTCCTGGAGTTGCTTTGGTTTAATTTTGCTATTGAAGACTTGGAACGTAATTCTTTTCTTGCATTTTTTCTTAAGATAATAAATAAATGACAAAAACAAAAATAAAGGGTAATGACCTTATTAAAAATGACACTATGATAATAATGTACATAGCTCTTTCATATTTTAGCTATTATTTTAAGGGATAATGAATTAATATTTACTCTATAGCTTGGGAGACAGAAAAAACACTCAACTGATTTTTCAACCTTTCCCTTTTTAGCATGCCCAGGGGCAGGTTCAGCAAGACTATGAGGTGTGCAGATGCCACATATTTACTATAATTGTGTTTTAAAAACCTATTAGAAACATAAATTGTCCCAAAGTCTTATGAGTCATCGTTTTTCAGCAAGATTTACCCCCCCCTGAAAAACAGTTATGGTTTTTCAGGCTCTGATGTTTTGGGGTATTTTGGTTTACTAGAATTGTTTTTCATTAAAGGAGCGCATATGAACTCACACATATTTCTTTCTGTTTTTCCAGGTTGCATCATTCCTTAATTGAGCAGAGTTAACTGGATCAAAGTATTTATGGGAGAGAGAGGGAAAGCTATACCGAATTACAGTAATTTTTAATTTCCACAAATATGCTCTTTGTAAGTGAATCACTCTATAAATATTCTCTGTTGCACTGAACACGGCAGCGATAGCAAAATAGTTGCTGAGGTATTTGTTTTTGCA
This sequence comes from Miniopterus schreibersii, assembly GCF_964146895.1. NCBI lineage: Eukaryota > Metazoa > Chordata > Mammalia > Chiroptera > Miniopteridae > Miniopterus > Miniopterus schreibersii. The sequence continues at coordinate 15,964,600 of NC_138119.1, read as the reverse complement.
TACTCTGACCTCGTAATTATTTCATAGCAGCCAAGTTCACTGATGTTTTTGAGTCTGTCAAGAAAAAAAAACAAAAGTCCTCTACTCAGAAGGGATGACCAGAAACAGTCAGACATTTATTTTCTTGAAATTAAATAAATAAATGGAAACTTGCACTTCTCAACTCTTTCTTAAAACTGTAGCACATCTAACCCCTGCATGAAGGTTGAGCTGTGTACAAAATTCATTTTTTCATAGTTTCTAAAAACTATTTTGTTCTCCATAAAGTTTCTATTTGCTATTTTTCTCAGAATTTTACAATGAAAGGGAAATATACTACTTGTTTTCTTTATAATTCTTGAGGGGGAAAAATTCCTCATTACACACTCCTTGGACAATAATGTTTTGGTTTAGTTTTTGAAGAAATCCCACTTACTGAAATTTTGACTGTCTGGAGATTTTGTTTTTTAAAGGGCAGGGGAATTTGTGAAATCCCTCTATGGGTATGAATTGATCATTTATATTAAAATAGACAGTAGAGTTATTCTTGACTCACCAGAATTAAATTTCCTATCTGTACGTTTAACACCATCACTCTTTCTCATAGGAGTTCTACAGAAATCTTCCAAAGGGCCTGCTTTATTTTTTGGATATGAAATGAAGTTTCCTTTTTCTGTGTTTAGGGGACTATTTTGTAACTGTCGTGCACTAAAAAGGTCCAAACCCATTCTGAGCGAGCATCTCTGTGGCCAGCAGCTGTTTAGTTTATACCCCTCGGACTCATGGCACAGCTCTGTGGTCAATCAGGAAGAGGGCTTAAGCTCACAACTGCTTTTGACTTGGTTTTCACATCCATACTTAAAAACTGCATTAACAAAGGACATGAGAAAATTTAAATAAGCTCCCGTTGCTTAATAAAGTATTGGTAAAAAGACAAGCCCGTGTAGAATCCCACTCTCAAAGCATCAGATGCAAGGTCAGCGGGTTGAACTGCCAAATGCATTAGGCTCGTTAATTATTTTGAAAATGGCTGCCATTTCCATGTAAATGATAAGTTTCTTTTTCATGGGCAAGGCTATGGTACTTATCTACTACAAGAAACATGTATAAACATGCCTTTATCTTTAACTTCAGTTTTAAAATATGCAGAGTTTGGGGGAAGAGGGAAAACATCTGGTCCAATTGCTCTGAACTCTGACTGCATATGGGCCAGTAATAACATGAACTGGAGTTAAGAATAAACCTGGTGTTTAATCTTTTTTCGTTTGTTTGTTTTTGCCTTAAAATTTCAATATGAGTTTTCTGTCAAGTCAATTATCCATGTTAGCACATTTGGGAACAAATGTACGAGTGTCCTTTCTGAATAAAGTCAAAAGTCTAACTTGTTTTTAGTTCCATAATGTTTTAATGTTTAATTCTATTGTGTGTTTTTCTCCCTTTCCCCTGACCCTCCAAAAATCACCAAATCTGGAAAACAGACTGTGTCTGCCCCTGAGCAAAGGAAACCCGAAGGAACCAAGGGCCTGGCTGGACGGAGTTGTCATGTGTCTGCCTGTCTACACTTGCTGTGCAGAACATCCGCTCACCTGTACAGCAGGCACAGACAGGCAGTCACATGACAACCCAGCCTGAATGACAACCAGCCGTTGAAAGCAAGCAGCCCTCACACCGTAGCACCTACACCAAGAGCTACAACCAAAATGAGGGGCGGGGGGCCTGGGGTTTTCATCTGTTGGCTTAATACTTAACTCGTATGTATTATTATTATTCTTTTATTTTGATTTAGATATTGAAACCCACCAGAGGTGAAGTGAGTGGTGCCTATGAAATATAATAAAACCCATTTCTGAAAATGCTCCTGTGCTTTCTATAGTTCTCTTTTCCTGATGTTGTCAGTAAATTACCGCCCTTGACATTCACAGTACACAGCTTTGCAGCACCCTGTGCTCAGTATAACGAAACAACAGAACTTCAAGTCTGACTCCTGGCAAAGAATAAGTGATCCTAATAAGTCTGCTCCGAAAACAAAGTTCAGGTTTCTGTATCATGACTGCTTAAGAAAGAGGGACAAAAGAAAAAGAGGGAAGAAATAATATCCCAGGAGATCACGAATCTTGAGTAAAACTCAGCCAGTTTGCACCTGGGTGAAACATACTGAAAAGAGTATCTGTTTCCAACATAATTTTCAAGTGTGTTGAAATAGTTGCTTCTCCTTTTTGGAAGTAGAGAAAGTTAAAATTGAAGCTCTGACATCTCCAAGTGTCGTGATATGCATAGATTTATGACTGTGTCGTCATTTAACTAATCAGGAGTTCACGCTACTGCTCCAAGGGTGGATGGAGCGCATGGGGCCAGTGCGCTCACTTGGAATACACGCCCCACTCACTGCAAACTTCGAAACAACTGAGCTGGTCAGGCAATTCCATTATTGTCAAAAAAAAAAAAAAAGGCAAGGGTGTGGATTAATGGATATGTGGTGTATATTTTGCCATATCTTTTGAGGAAATGTCAAAACCTCAGTTTACGCCCTGTGAACTGGAGTTAAGTGAGCAGGGTGAAAAGTTGGGGGGGAAGGAGGGGAGGGGGGTAAAATTAGAAATGTGTCTGTTTTGATTCGCTTCACTAAAATGCTTTAACTTCATTATTTAAAATCAATTTTCATTTTTCTTAGAAAGTTTCTGGTCAAGCTTTTAAAAAATGTAGTGCAAGGCTACCCCAAGTTTTTTGGGTTTTAATCTAATCACGCATTTTAAGCATGTGTTTTGGACGAAAGCAAGCTGTTTTTATTCAGATATTTCATTTTTATAATGAAAGATTCTGTCTTAAGGCTAAAAACTCCATGAGATTCAAAATTTCTACAGTTTCATGATATTTTACCAAATCTGACACTATAGTTTCTTTTTTAAAAAAAAAAAAAAAAAAAAAAGGTAAAATTATGAAGTAAATATATGATTAAGGCCAAATTCTTCCATTTAACAATCGGGCCTAAGCAAATGTGTCATCTGCAAGGCATGGTGTGCAAAGAAAGTTTTACTTTACAGAAAACTCCCAGGACCAGAACATAAAGTACTAAACAATAGTTCACAAAATGTAAAAAATAAGCAGCAAGGCAATATCAAAATTTCTCACAGAATATTTACATAGTACCACACAATCTGAAATGCCTTCTATCATCTGCAGCAAACACCAGCAGGAGTCCAGCCGTGGATCATTCCCCCGCACCCTGCAAGGCAGCCCCAGGGCGTGCGTAGGGCTCTCCGGATGACATGTAGCTGGGTCAGAACATAAAGGAGACTGTTCCATTCCCCCGGACTCCAAAGGGAGCTCGAAGAGGCCAGCAGAGTCATCCTGAAGTGAGCCACTAAGGATAACTTTTCGAATAATTTTCCCTTAAAGCATGAGGTTAACATCTTGGTTTTACATTTTTCTACTTGGCTCTCAAAAAAATATGCTTGAAAGAATGTTATTTACATTGAAGTTCATTATATGATGCACATTTGAAAATGTTACTTTTCTGGGAAAGGGTCATATGAAGGCTAATACTGTTCTTCCAGTATAAACTTTCAAGTAGGACAAGTAACACAGATAGGGGAGTGGGTCTGAGTCTACCAGTATTTTTAACAAATTTTAAATAGCATTTGCCATTATGCTTTGTTGAATAATACTATGGTTTTTAAAATTATAAATCTTTATAGATAATGCTAGAATGTGGAAATGTTTATATGAAATAATCCTACATTTAAAAACCTAACATGAAACAGTTTATGTATGTGGAAAAAACACACATAACTATGATCATGAAGAATTTCAAGTAATATGAATGTTTTAGAGTTCGATATTTGTTGGGACTGGTTTTTGGTAAAAAGATATCTAAGTTTTGGCTTACTCAACAACTCAGAGAGGATTGTGAACAGCACTCACAGGGTTAATCCCGACCTCCTCAGGCAGCAGGCAGACCTGGCGGGAAACAGGCAGGATCTTGGTGGTAAAGGTGAAAATGGAAAGACACAAAGATTTCTATAACTTCTTGTCCTCACAGCTTTGGCCATCCGGGGATATAGCTGTCATTTTGTTTCCTATTACCGAAGTTACATTTGTCATCTGTTACAGCTACGTAATAAAAACAATACTAAGTAAATATCCCTATAAGGGAATTATATAATCTCTTTATCAAGCTATCCAAACACTTCAACCCACAAAAATGAGGCCTGTAATTTTTTTGAGTCCGAAGAATGTTCTTATTTTAATGCAGATTTTGGCCTTTCTTCAACAGTGTATGGTTAGTACATTTCCACTGGAAATGCTTCTGTCGAATTACCCTACTTCTCTATGTGTATTCCATTATCATTTTAACCTTTGTGTTGGACTACAGAAATAGAATAAATATTGGCTATGTGCTATTATTATTCATAAACTAGTAGTCCCCTTCATAGATTTTTAACTATCATTTCTCACTGATATTTTTAAAAGTAAGGCTCTTTTCTCCTTGATTCAGAATTTCTTATTCTTCCAAAATACATATTTTAGATACATTTTAAAAAATTCATAGCTGTTTTATTTCTAAATCTAATTTTAAAGTATTCATGTAAACTACCAAAACCCAAAATCCTTTTGATGTGACACTTTCTATTTTATTCCCATACCTTGCCCTTTTCTAAATTCCTTCCTGGAACTATGCAAATATATTTATCATGTATGAAAACAACATTGTCAAATTTATTTTCTTCTTAAATGGTCTTCCATCCAGGAAGTCATACAGTTAGAGGAGGAAAAAACCTATTAACCTTCAATGATGAAGATTAAGAAAATTTTAAGACAATTTACCTCTCATGGCAATTTTACTCTGTAATTGAGTAATTTAATTGAGGCACTTGAGATGCCAGGATGTGATGAATTATTATCTCGGTCACATGTTCACAGCTGGTATTTCCTTAGTGCCACCTATCAGTGTCGTGCCCCCTGGTGGCAGAACAGTGAACAAGACAATGGCTCCTGGTTTCAGGAGGCTTACGGGTTAGCAGGAACTCAAACACTCATCCAATACTTAGCACATGTGATGAGTTGTCACACCAGTGTCACCTCCTGAAAAAAATCTATTAAATCCATCATTTCTATCCATTTCCATCAGCCTACCCCAGCCCAGGTTACCATGACCTCTTGTGGGGACTAGAGCAATAGCTTTCTAACAATTTCCCAATCCAGCTTTGCTCTCCAAAGTATTCTCTACAAGGCAGCTAAAAGGATCTGCAAAAAATTCAAATCTTACTGTGTGACTCTCCAGCTTTCAAACTTCAAAGGCTTCTCATCATTCTCAGGATCAAAATCCTTAATCTTTATAGAATCCTTAATCTTTATAGAGTCCTTTTTCTCTCTTTGTTTCAGCCATACTGGCCTTAATTCCATTTCTTAAATTCATCAAGTTCAATCTTGCCTCAAGGTATCAACATAAGCCTTCTCTGAACACCCAACTGAACATTCGCCATGCTGGGAACCCCATCCCATTCTTTAAGTCAAACCAATCACTGGATGTATTTCCTTCATAGGTTGTAATCTGCATCTGTTTTCCTGTTTGTTTATGTGTTTTCTCTAATGGGGAAAAAAATCCTTCACAAGGGCAGGTACCATGAATTCCTTGCTAATCATTTGTCTGCTGTGACTAGGAGAGTGTCTGGTACATAACAGCTGCTCAGAAAATATTTGTTCAGAAGTGTTCGGGTGTTAAGAGCACACACTGACTTTTAGCAGCAGACTAAGTTCCACGTTCTCTTTGAGTCTCAATCTTCAACTCTAAAATGGAGAAAGCAAATAAAGTACTAACTTAGCTCAATGCCTGGTAAACTATAAATACTCAATAGATGTTCATCATTATGAGGATGATCATCATCATCGATTACCATTCACACTGAAAGCTGACCTGCACGAGTTTCAGCAGGTAGAATTAATAGTGGAGATGCTATTGACAACCACAATTACTGCTGAATTAGGGAGCATTTTGTTAACTGGAAGTCTGTTACGTTTGGTTGAACATTTGACTAGTTTGGATCTGCAAAGGTGAGCATGTAGGAAGAGTGAATGTACAATAGAGTAAAAAGCACCTTGAGTATGGGGCATTCCAGATTGACAGCATTGAGGGGAGATATGGGAAGAGAAAGAGGGAAAACAATGCAATGTCCTTGAGCTGGACCAGCACAAGGCTAGAGCTGTCAGTGACACACCCAAGTAGAAGGTCCATTGGTCAAAACTATTGTGCAGAGAGGTATCTAACATCTGTTTGAGGTTGTTTGAACTGCTCTATTTCTTCCCAAAATCCTTAGTAGATATAAATACTACAAATATCCTTATGTTATTATTTTCTTAGAAATCAAAGGAGCTAAGTATCATCATCCACTCCAAACCCAAGAAGATATATGTGGATACACAACCTACATATCTATGCTCTGTCCTCACTCCCTTGGACAGCTCACACACCAGCAAAATGCCCTTGGGAGGGTGAACCCAGCAAGACCAATGCAGCCCCTAGAAATGCACCTCGGGCCACTTGCATAGGAAATTTCAGAGTTTGGGGTACTAGAGCATGACATAGAAGGACATCTAGGTTTGGGCAAATCCTCTTGGTGATTAGTTTTAAACTGTCTAATCCTGTAAAAGATGGTCTATTTCTTTTTGTGCCGCAGAAAGCCCCAATCTTAGAGTAATGTCAAGCAAACAGATAATCACGTCTACCACAACTGCATTGTATTATAAAGACTCTGAAGATAACCGTAGAAATAACATTGCTCGGGACACTGGTGGAAACCTTTCTGTTAAGCTCATCCATCAGTAACATTACAAATAACATTATTTTAATGTAGAGTAATGGTTCAAAAAGCACAGTCCACAGATGCTGGAGGGTGTTCATGAACTCGTCTAAAATTCAAGGGTAGGGTGGGTGGATCTGTTCAGAAGAAGAAGGGAAAATGCTAGGGCTTACTATTACAGTCATGCCAGCTCTAGCTTAAAATTATTACATAGGGTTATTATGTTCTTGCCTCTGCCAGCTTGGCTAGGAAACTGCATAGTTTGATTTCATCTCCACTTCTTGGCTGAAGTGTAGGAGAACCCATAGGCTGAAGGGGAGGTGGCATGGAAAGTCTCGCTGAAGGAATGGGATCTGAGTTTCCTCTTATTGTTTGAAACTTAATATTCTCTGCTTAAAAAACAAACAAACACAAGACCCCCTATGCCCTATGTCACAATATGAGATGACAAAAAATTAAAAATTAGAAGACATGAGTCAAAGAATGGCATCACGGAGGGAAGGCATAGTCTTACTTGCAATGGCAAAAATAAATATATAGCCCCAGCTGGTTTTACTCAGTGGTTAGAGCTTTGGCCCATGGACTGAAGGGTCTTGGGTTCAACTCTGGTCAAGGGCAAGTACCTAGGTTGCCGGCTTGATCCCTGGCCCCAGTCGGGGCATGTGCAGGAGGCAACCAATCAATGTGTCTCTCTCACATCAATGCTTCCCTCTCTCTCCCCACTTCCACTCTCTCTGAAAAGCAATGGAAAAAATATCCTCAGGTGAGGATTCAAAATATAAATAAATAAATAAATAAATAAATAAATAAATAAAGAGATACCTAGAAGTCTATTTAAGCACTTAATAATATATGATTTCTAGAGTCCTATAAAATCCCTTTGGGGTAGTTTGGTTGGCCATGGTTCCCATTTGGTAAGTGAAAAGACTGAGGCTCAGAGAAGAGTGACTAGCTCCAACCCTGGCAGTTAGTCCCAGCAAACCCACATCCTCCAGCACCTCCCCCTTTTCAGCGCACGGAGCATGTGGTCTATAAGGTCTTTTGTTCAATTAATGTCAGCCTGGAGGACAGTCTGAGCCATTGTTCTTTCATCACAAATATATTTCGCAAGTCGTTTGTATTTATTACAAACCTGTCACAAGTTAAATAAAACCATATCTAGTCATATGACGCAATATGCTATTTATTCAACAGCCACTTCGATTATAATGAAAACATACCAGTCTAATTACACGAGAAAGCAGGAGGAGGGCAGAACACAGGAAAAAAATATCACAATCCCCTGTGAAAATGTGAATGTAGTTATCACTGAGTAAATGAGCCAATCTATAAATAACTTAATGATATTTACTGTGCCGCATTTGCTTGACTAAGAAAGAGAAATGGTCAAGTAACAGGATTTCCAAGGCATGAGGGTGCCAATGTGGGTAGAGATAGATACCATGGGGACAAAGGACAAGCACTCAACTTACAACAAATTGACCTCAGAAGCTGGGTTCAAGCTGAGGCTTATTTTCACAAAGAAATAGTCTAAACTTGGGTTTTCTGAGGTTGCTCACAGAAGCATGTTCCATTCATATGTAGCTGAACTCAGGCAGCAAGAGCTTTATGGAACCTATGCATTATTTAAACCATGGCTGTTGAAGGATGGGCGCTTGGGTGCAAACTCAAGAGGCCAGAGATGAATCAGCGCCTCTGAGCCCCACCCTCCTGACACTTCTCCTTGACCTCCTTTCCCCATACCCTCCTTCCAACATCGGCCCCCAGCACACACTAAAGACTACTTGTTGAACACTAGCAATAAGTAAGGGACAGGGCTGCCCCCTTCCTTTCGCCCTGTGAGCAGGCTCAGAGGTGGTCTGCAGTGTCGGAAGCTCCGACAGAGAAAGAGCAGGGTAGGGGACACCTGGGATGGGGGCCGGGGAGGTGGGAACGAATGAATGAAGGCTCCGGTGGGAAAAGGCTCTGTCCCACTGACACAGACACTGGAGAAGGGTCATTCGTGAGTCAGGCATTAATATTTTGAAGACTTTCTATCTTCTTTCTCCAGCAGAGTTTTTAATGGTCGGCAGTGTAGCTATAGGTGGCCCTTCAAATTGCTACCCCGAGCTTGAGAGTTCCTCTCATGCCACCGAGGACATGTCACCACCTTCTCTCGCCTGGACCACTGTCACAGTCTCCCAGCCGGCCTTCCTTTTCTTCTTGCCATCCCGCACCCCATGCCCAGCTCAGCAGCCTCTTCTATCTGCCCACCCCCCTTCCCCTCCGTTGTCTGTGTCTGTGTGCTGGGTTTTATTTTTTTGCCTAATCCTTCACCTTTTTCAGCCAGCCCCCCAAACCCTCCTCCCCTCTGACAGCTCAATCTGTTCTCTGTGCGCTTTGAACACTGCGGACTGCACGGAATGACAGGGACATGTAAGCTGCCAGCACAGGAAAGTGACCACTGCTAGTCCTCAGACTCTCCCAACAACCGATTCCACATTTGACTGAAGTCAGTAAAATATATGGCATAAAAAGTGAAAATAAAGCTTTTGAGTAGAAATTTTCTCTGGACCTTTCTATAGGATTTGCTATCTCTTAATGCAGAAAATTCAGGGGAAATCACCTGATCATCTGATATTTATTTAACACACAAGGCACTTAGGAAACAGAAAAACTATATAAGACATGAAGTTTTTCTTCCAACAACTGAGAAAGATACCTTGTAGTATTTTTAAAGGATATGAAGCCAAGATTAGAAGGACTATTATGTCTGAAATGCATGCTCTTTATAGCCAAATAAATGTGAGACAGTCTCACCTGCAAATAGCTCGTCTATCATGGACTTGTTTTCTTATTGAATGTTTGCATGCTGCATTATAATAAGAGTCAAATATGTCTCGGGTCAGACCAGAGCTGTTAAATTTTCCAAAACAGAGCTGAATTTCCATCCATGCCCTCCCAAATTGAGCAGTAGTAACACTGTATCACTCTACAGCTCTTTAATGGCTCTGCAAGAACAATATGATATATATTTTTTGTACTTTCATAGCTATCAGATTTAAATGAGTTGTAAGTCACAGGACCAAAATTATTATTATTATTTTTCAGGACCAAAATTATTAACATCAAACATGAACCAGAACACCACCATTATCATAATTCATGCTTTTACATAGATATCAAATTCTCTAAGAACAAAATTCATATAAACAATTATCAGGGACTTGAAGATGAGTGATTTGGACATTTTCAAAACACTGTCATTTGAGACCGATGTCGCAGCAACAATTCCAAAATGCTTTATTAACTCAGCATCGGCTATTAATTTCGCTGTTATAATGCTCTATTACCATGAGTCTTTTCAGCATGTTATTTAATAAAAATTGCTTTCACTGTATCAGTACCTTGTCATTATTACAAAGAAAGAGTTTCCAACTATTGCTTTCACTGTATCAGTACCTTGTCATTATTACAAAGAAAGAGTTTCCTAACTCCATTTCTTCAGGTAAACAAACATGTGACTACACCAAAGAAGTAAAAGAAATTTGAGGGGAATAATATAAAATTAAAGATCTGGGGGTGGGGGGACAGTGCTTGTTCAAACATACATCCCAAGGGAGGAACCACTAGTGTCTCAAAATTGAATATCATGACAATCTCAATTAACTTGAAATGAGAAAACTCTGTCGCCCTCTGCGGCTTACCTCGTCATCCTTATACCAGGACAGGCTTTCAGCAGTAAGGACGAACCAGTATCCCTTGGAGCCTCCTTTCATGATGCCGATGTTGCTGATGGTGAGCCACCCCTTGCGAATCACCTAGGACAGAGCACAGGTCAGCAGAGACACTTAGTTCAACGTGAGCCAGTGGAGGGCACAGGTCTTTCACTAAGTGAAGTTCAAAACAAGATACAAATCACAGTAAGAACAGCATTGCTCTCCCAAAGTTCAACTTCTATTACTCTAGTCAAGGTAATTTATCTTCCAAAAGCACAGACAACCGGAGGGAAGTCTCTCCCAACAAATGAACAAAATCAAAATGGCACACTCATACAGACGGCGGAAGCAGAATGACTGAGAGACGAATGGCTTGTGCCAGCCCGTTTGTGGCACGGCTGCTACACTGGAAACATTTTAGCTGATTGGGTGAACAGCAATAGACGCCCCATATCCACCGCCTCTGCTCCCATTCCAGCCCAGTGGCCCACTTGTTTGCCTGGTGTGGTCTCATCAGGATTCCCACCAGAGACTGGCCACCAAATGGTGAAAAGAAAAAAACTCAAGCCAACAAAATGGTTCCTTGCTAACAGCTCTGAATAAGGCTGAATGAGGGAGAGAGCTGAAACAATAAGCTAAAATTAAAAGTCTGGCCCTGGCCAATGTGGCTCAGTTGTTTGGTGGTGGGCTTGACCCCCAGTGGGGCAGGATGGGGAGGGACGCACAGGAGGCAGCCCATCGGTGTTTCACTCTCACATCAATGTTTCTCTCCCTCTCCCTCGCCCTTCCTCTCTCTCTAAAAATCAATAAAAGTATATATTTTTTTAAAGTTTGGAGTTTTTTAATGGTCTAGATTTATCTACCTACCTCTGGTTGTTATTTGACATACTAAAGGGTATGTAACATCTTCATAAAAATTTTTAAACAGCTTCTAAATTTTAAAACATTAACGACTTGGATTACTGATTTGATAGAAATTATTTATAAATGTCCTTTAAGTGAAAATCTATTTCTTTTCTCACAGTTGTGAAGTTAAATTCTATTTTTCCATATGGCACAGTTTGCTATCTTCTATATGCTACATAATTCTTGTTATCATAGGGCCAGAAATGAAATACTATATGGAATTGTATGATATTGCTTCAAATGTCAGAAATCATCCTATACCTAAACTGCTCAATATCCAGAGGGCCTGAAATATTTTAAAAACTACTGAATTATTGAATGTCAGTTCCTAAAGGTAGATTAAAATATCCTAATCATCAGACTTAATATTCATATTGCTATTAAGTTTTCTAATTGAAGAAGAAAGGCCAATCCTAAGAAAAATTATGAAACGAGTCAAGGTTATCATTACTGGTCCTTCAAGCCTCTCTCTATACGCTAGTCCCTGCCACCCTGGATCCCCCGTTTGTGCATTTCTGGGTGCCCACTGTCCTTTTCAGTGCTCTGTTCAAGTTTTACAGACCCCCATACAGAGCCCCGTTCAGGCCCAGACTACGACAGTTCTCTCCACGTCTCAAAATGATGCCTTCTTACCCTCTACTTCAGAAAGGAGAAAACACTTCTCAAAGTATGGTTTCTACCAGCTACATTATAACCGTTGGGATGCTTTCTAAAAATACAGATTCTTGGGTCCCCTGCAAGTCCAAATGAACCGGAAAGCGTACGCATGAAGCCCAGGAATCTACGCTTTAACATGCCCCCAGGGCAATCTTTATTCACGCTGACGTCTGAACAGCACTGCCTGCCTGTGCACTCGCAACCAAAACTTCATGCCCTTGGAGCAAACAGTCTCGTCGACTGTTCAGTGAAAGATATTTCACACTGACATTGCTATCCACCCGATCAGGGCTTACAAATGGCATACTAACCATAGGATTGATGAAAGTATATTTATCCTTAGAATTGTACACTTGTAACCTATATAACTTTATTAACCAATGTCACTCCAATAAATTCAATAAAAAAAACTTTACGTATATTTATTATTTCATTTTACCAGTTATCTTTGGATAGAGAGGAAGTCTTCCAGATACTCCACAAATTGCAGTAAGTGAACCACTGTTTCACCCACTGATTAACAGTCTGGCTCCATTAAAGAGAGCCATGAATTTAGTTCAACACACACTTCTTAGGAACCTATTATAAGTCCAGTTGAAAAAAGCGTGATGATGCCATCATCCTGCCCTCAAGAATCTTAGAGTTTAGCAGGGAGTGCAGATCCATAAAGAGATCATTTCGATGGAGTAGTGTAGTGAGAGAATTATGCTGGGCAAACCAAGGGGCACTCAACACAGCTGAGAAAGTTGTAAAAGGTGGTGGCTCAAAAGAACCTGGGAGAGAAATAGAATTAGTCAAGTCAGGAAGTAGTTTGCTTGCTTCTTGTTTTTTTTTATGAGAACAAACAAGAAAAAAGATACAAAAGAGCCATTAAATCCAATGGAATAAAAGGTGGAGGAAAGCTAAAGAACATTGTCCAGGGGCAGGGGATGGAGGGGGGACTCCTGTTTCCTCACTCATTCCACCAGGAGGAGTGAAGTGACTTCTCAAATGGGCAAATCTCGGAGTTAGTTAAATAAAGAAGTGTAGTCCAGGTCCTTTCTCTCCCCCATTCTCTCCCCTCTTCATCTTGGGAGCCAGCCTGCCCACAGAGAGCACGTGCTCTCACACAGGAAGGAAGGAAGGGCTTTGGGCCTGCAGCTCTGAGGGATACATTTAATTCAGGAACGTGTCCAAAGGTGTTTCTCACCTAAAACACTTGATGAGTCAGTCAGCCAGTATCTATGAATGCCTGCAGTGGTCCAGGCGCTGTGCCAGGCGCCCGGTCCCTGGGATCACAATGAGGGCCACCATAAGTACGCCCAGGTGTGTCTTTATCAGTGGGCCAACATATGTAAAAAATACTCAGTCTGATGAACTAAGCTGCCAACAGGGACAAAGACGCTGTGAAAACAAGCCAGTGAGGTGAAGCTGAGCTAAAGGGATTTAAAGGGTAATCAAATTAGACACAAAATCATCAAATATTTGGTGAAATAGTCTTTGTTTGGTTTTGAAGACTCTTCAAGATGCTATTGGGAATGAGTTGGCTAAATGACATCTGTATGTTTGGAGGCTATGCATGTGTAGGGGCAGGGGGTAGATGGAAAATCTCTGTACTTTTCTCTCAGTTTTGCTGAGAACCAAAACTTGCTCTTAAAAATAAATTCTTAATAAAAATACATATGCATAAGGTTAAAAAATAAAATTATGTGAAGCAATAAATTGCCTGATTTCATTGGTACAACTGAATTTATCTCTCAAAGATGCACCACTATTTCTAGAAAAATGGAATGTTATAACCAAAACGTGATTATCAAACATCATTTCACCCAGTGGATATATTCGGCTGAGCTATATGGAAATTATGAGTTACAAATAACAGTTAAAATAAAACTTGTAGAGAACCAACATAAAAATTAATTAGATTAGTACACTCTATGGTGTGACAGTCATTTGCACTGCAATAGGCTTTCTCACTTGGAGAGAAAAGAAATAAGAGGATTACAGCTACCCGCGCTGTGAGTGCGAGAGGCCCACATGCCTTTGGCGACACCATGGAGGATATTCAGTACTGAACACTGTCAGCAACTTTCTTAAATTGCTGTCGACAGAAAGTTTAAGATTCTCTGGTCCAATCCCAAACCTTTCTTTTCCAGCAGAGAAGCACATTTGCCACAAATGGACTTGCTCTCCCCGCAATGATGATCAGCTCAAAACAAGAATTAAGAAAAAACAATTCCTAATGTACTTTTTCAGGTTAAAAACTGAGAGAGAGAGAAATCAAGATAAACAGTGGAATAAGCCAAGCAGTGGAATAAGCAGTGGAGAAGGCAAGCATTCAGGGAACATGGTCAGTACCTGAGAGGTAAGAATGTCAAGGGGAAATTAATAGAATAAAACAAAGGAAAAGTATGTGAGAAAAGAAGACAAAGAAAAATAAAATTTCCAAAGGCTGTCAAGACAAATGGGATGGATTGTAGAATCTCTTTACAGAGAAAGACCTGAAATGCTGATTTCATATTCAAATTTAAAATCACCACAATAAACCCATCACTATTCAGTACAATAACCACTTACAGCCTTTAGTATTTGAATTTCAAATTCTGTTTTGAGTGCCCAAATAAACAAGAGCAAGCAATCCCATAATTACAGGACTAGAGGGGACCTTGAGAGCTGAAAGGTCATGTTCTTATTTGTAAGGCTTAAAACAAACCAATTTTAAAAATTTACTACCATGAATAACATCCAAGCTTCTTATGCCAAATACAGAAACTTTGAAAGCGAAACCAGCAAGTGGAAGAGCCCAGCCCCTTCCCTTAGAAACAAGCCTACGCTAGATAGTGTGTCCTGCTAGTTCCCTCCATGCTGTAAGAGGTCAGGCCTTTCAGGGTTGGCAAAATCTGTATGTTAGGGGTAAGTTTGGACCTCAGCATCTGGCCAGCACACTGGGTCATAAAATTAATACACAGAGAAGGAGTAACACTATGAGGAGGAAAAAAGTGCATGTGGAAAAGTTCTAGTCAGGCCAAGGCTCTGGGTCTTGAACTTTATTTGTGAGCAGGGCGTTTTGACCTTGGCCTTGCTTATGGGAGACCATGCAAGTTTTTCTCAGCTGTCCAGCTGGCGTCTGACTATTGCCGCCTGGGGGGAGTGCGTAAACCATAGACTGCCTGATGTTTTTATCTTGATAGATGACAAATGCTTATAGATAGGCTGTGTCCATGAATGAGTAGCTCCTTCTACAGAGGTAGTTCACACGCCACAGGGCTACGTGGGGAAATGCTCAGAGGTGCGTGGGCCCAGCTGGTCACCACCATTGCAAGCACAGGATACAGGCTTGTCCTTGAATTGGCTGGCAGAGATTTTTTCTAAGTAAGTGTACCCGAGACAAAGATTTCAACTGTACGGGAGACCTCAGGAAGGGGAACTAAATTTACTACTTTTTTAAAAAAAAATAATAGTTTTAATGTATCACATGCTCTGTGCCAGGAACTTTACAGAAGTCAAAGTAAGGCAGTTGAGGTCTGTATGTATCTGAGAGCACTCTTGGGGGTCTAGCTGTAATTTATTAGGTCCAGGTCAGGCCCAGGTAGGGGATAGGAAGGGTTGGATTAGCAGCCATGAGTGCCACCCTGGTACCAGGGCCGAGGGCAAGGAGGAAACTGTGGAGAGTTAACTTTAGCACATGTGGCTTACTTACAGACTCAAGGGTCACTGCCCACCCCAGCACATGTCTTCAAACTGGCTCTGGATTAATTACATAGGAGGGAGAAAGCTTCCTTAGGAGGCCTAGGCTTCTTAGGTCAAGTAGATCTGTAACAGGGGGCAGGAAGGGAACACACAGGCAAAGGGAAGTAAAATGATGAGGTTTCCAATATGCTACATGGGAGAGAAAGGTAACATACATAAGACCTGGTGGCCGTGGCTGCCCAGTGCAAGTCCCTCAACTTGGACACAGACAGCGGTGTTTCGGGCACTCTCTAAAATGATCTAGATGAATTTCCCCTTCATAGTAAGTGCACAGTGGCAAAAATTCTCCTCTTAGGAAGAGATTTCCCCCAATAAATGTAGAGGTTCACAGACAACTAGAAAAACTGACAGCCTGGGAGGGCTGTACCCAGGAAGGTTCTCTCTCTCTACCCCCTCTCATTCAGATCCCCTGAGTGCTGGCTATGGTCAGTGACAGCAGCTAGGAAAAGGGTCCAGGGACATAAATGTCACCTGGGATAACTGCTGTAAAGACTAGAACATCAACTTATCTTACTAAATTCAGTTGATATGGAGCTAGTTCTGGGATTTTCGTTTGTGCCCACTCTTTGCTTTATTTATAAAGGAAGGAAGGAACATGAGAGCCTATTTGACTCCAGAAGCCCAGAAGGAACAGCCCAGAAGGAGGCCAGCTCGCCCAGAAGGAACAGCCCAGAAGGAGGCCAGCTCAGGGCACGGCTGCTGAAGGAACCCCAAGTCCACCTGGGCAATAGACCCTCTTTGGCTGAGGCCAGGAGAGTAAGAATTGGAGAAGACTTCAATTTGATGTTCCATGAGTATCTTAAGACTCTGAAAACTCTTTTGGGAATGTAATCTTTGGACTTTAATTTCTGAGAACTTCATAGTAGGAAGGGGTCATGTTCACGTTGAGGACATGTCTATTTCATTGATGTTTTATTACTGAGAGTACATTAGAATAGATTAATGGTGTCCTTTGATGACTGCACAATCTCTGATAGCTATGGGAACAATAAGGCTGAACGTGATTTGAAACAAGAAATAAAATAAGGAGAAAGCATTTAACCTTGGTACAGACTAGCTTTAGAGTGAATTTTACTGGTGCCCTGTTTTGACCCATTTCAGAGTCTCCTCTCTACTGGTAGTTCTAGGAGGATGCTCCAAGGAGCCAAGATGAGCTTTGGAGGAGTGGCTTCAAGAAGGAAGTATCAGGACCCATAAACTATTGATCTCTTCCTCCACAGGGCTTGCCACATCCCTGGTGAACTGCTGGCTTAACCAAAAGGGGGAGGAAAGCTAAAGAACATTGTCCAGGGGCAGGGGATGGAGGGGAGACTCCTATTTCCTCACTCATTCCACCAGGAGGAGTTAAGTGACTTCTCAAATGGGCAAATCTCGGAGTTAGTTAAATAAAGAAGTGTAGTCCAGGTCCTTTCTCTCCCCCATTCTCTCCCCTCTTCATCTTGGGAGCCAGCCTGCCCACAGAGAGCACGTGCTCTCACACAGGAAGGAAGGAAGGGCTTTGGGCCTGCAGCTCTGAGGGATACATTTAATTCAGGAACATGTCCAAAGGTGTTTCTCACCTAAAACACTTGATGAGTCAGTCAGCCAGTATCTATGAATGCCTGCAGTGGTCCAGGCGCTGTGCCAGGCGCCCTGTCCCTGGGATCACAATGAGGGCCACCATAAGTACGCCCAGGTGTGTCTTTATCAGTGGGCCAACATATGTAAAAAATACTCAGTCTGATGAACTAAGCTGCCGACAGGGACAAAGACGCTGTGAAAACAAGCTAGTGAGGTGAAGCTGAGCTAAAGGGATTTAAAAAATAATCAAATTAGAGACAAAATCATCACATATTTGGTGAAATAGTCTGTTTGGTTTTGAAGACTCTTCAAGATGCTATTGGGAATGAGTTGGCTAAGTGACATTTGTATGTTTGGATGGTGTTTTCATGGTTTTAACTTCCTAGGAAATCAGAGCACAGTTTCGTAAGTAAACCAGGCACCATTAAGAGCACAATTTGACTCCGTTTCTAGGAATTCAAGGGTGAAACAATAGCTCACATTTACTCAACACTACTCTGGGCCAGGCATTGTGCTGAGAGTTCCACGTATACTCTTTTCTTTTAATCCACATAATAATCCTTTGAGGGACACAGTATTTTCCTTATGTGACAGAGGGGGACACTGCCACCAGGCTCCTGTTTCATGGCCAAGTCCGCACCTGTAACTCACAGGCCTTCCTCATAGGAGCTGATGCAAGTTTGCCGCTTTACACCCCTTTGCAGAGGATTTAGCCTCTCGGCACCTGAGCAAAATCAAATCTCTCTGGTGGTCCAATGTCAGAGCCCCAGCCCTTAATCCAAAATACACACAAGAATGTTGGTTACAGTACTGTTTCTAGTAGCTATGGGAAACAGCCTAGGTGCCTTACTGGAAACTGGTTAACAGACTATGACAGAATCCTCTGATCCATTCAGGCTGAGCAAACACCTGATACATGACTTGGGGGTGCTAACACTAGGCAGAGGGCTGACTTCGGGACTGTCTCCTCATTGGATTGCTAGCTGGGTGACACTGGATGAGTCTCTTTGCCTCAATATCTTCATATGGAGCATGGAAATAATAACATAGAACTATTGGGCGGATTATGAGTTAGTAAATATAAAGGATTTAGATCAATACGTGTTAGTATTATCTCGGTTATATTTGTTAATGTAAGGATGAAAATGACTATATTTGCCAAAACGTTAACTATGATTGAAAGTTAGTGACAAGGTATGAATTTATATTTATTTCCTCCTTCAACTTTCCTGTATTTCCCATATTTTCCAACAATATTCATGCTATTAAAAGTACAAGTTGCCATCACATTATTGGTTGCTTAAAAGAAGCAATTTCTCTTCCCTTTCTTCCTTCCTCCCTCCCTCCCTCCCTCCCTCCCTCCCTTCCTTCCTTCCTTCCTTCTTGGCAATGTCTTGAGATTCTCTTTCATGTGTAATGAACACAGCATGTAGGAAGACTGAGGAGGATTACAAATAGCCCAGTAGTGAAACAGCTCTACAGCACAACATAAAGAGAAATAATTCGGGGATATTACATAAGAAATGGCCATGATGAAAGAGGACTGCTTTAAATGAGGAACTGCTGTGATTGACTGAAAACATATTAACAGTGTGCAAGAAAAATGGATTGAAAATAAGGAACCGACATTTAATATTCATATCAAATCACCTTTTTATCTGAAGACATGACTGCCAAAAAGATAACTTCCTGTTTTCTCTGTAAAAATCCAACTTTACCTGACAACACCGGCATAAGCTTAAATCCCAGCCACATGAATGAAATGTTGTAAGTTACGCAGAACTCCAAGTTACTGTTTCCTAAGATAATCTCACTAGGTATAGCCCCCTGCCCACTTTTCTGGGGACTGCCCCATCTGCAAGGACTGCATGCATGGTGTCTCCATCGGCTTCCATTCCCTCGGCCTCTCGAAGCAGCTGAAACCTGTTCCCAGGACATCAGCCCGTGCTCACAACTGTGAGCACATTGCCTGGCCTCTGCGGCTCACTGGCTGTTATGCTATCTCGATTCTCAAAACCACTCCTAAGCACCCTCTTCCCTCTTCACTGTTTCCCAGGATTTTCCCGGCGGCCTGCGTATGCACTGCCCGCGCCACGGGCACAGCTACTTCTAAAGAGCGCACTAAGGGCGAGCTGTTTGTTCTCAGCATTTACTCACCTACCCCTCCCCGGGGCCCCGCCATTAGCCATGATGAAAATCAGGACTCGACTTCTTCCACTTTTTTCCTGCGTATCTTTTCCATGTGCAGAGCTCCCTTTGAAGTTCACGGAAGCCCTCCATGTGGAAGAGATTCCCAGTGATACAAAACAGAGTGAGAGCTGAGCCCGTCATCCATTTCTCACGTCCAAGGGCAAAAATGCACGCACACACACACACACACACACGCACACGCACACACACACAAGGAAAGAGATGCCCATAATGAGCAAGGCCTGAGCAGAATTTGGGTATTGTACTAAAAATAATTAAGATGGGGCTTCTTTGAGAGAGAAAACAAGTACCTTAGTAAATAGTTATTAGTTCATTTTTTTAAAAAAATTAGTGAGCCCCTTATCTGGGTCAGGCAGCACATTGAAAATGCAAGGATAAGTCAAAAAATAAATAAATAAATTTTTTTAAAAAAACAGGCACAGGCCCTGAACTTCGTGGAGCTTATAGACAAATAGGAATGAGACACTAAACCAAGGCTCACACAGATCCGTGTAAACCTACAGCTGGGTCGCTGCTGCCCAGGAGCAGTTCGGCACATTGAAGGCTCTGACCCACACAGGCTGCAAGAAGAGGCGCAGTGGCAGATTCCAGCACTTACACTAAAATCAAAAGGGTGTGCAGTGGGCGATGGGGGTGCACAGCACAGAAAGCAAGAGTGAGCCTCATGCAAGACAATCCCAGAGTGGAGGGAAACCACACTCAGCTGTGGAATTTATGTGAAGAAATTTGGTCTTGAACCTGAGAGGATGGAAAGCCTTTGAAGTGTTGAAAGTAGGGCAGTGACATAAGATTGGCATCAGGACAAGGTCCTTCTCGCTCGGGTTTGGTGAAGAGATTAGAGAGAGGGGAAAGGAGGCAGGGGATCGGACAGAATCCTAAGTCACGGACGATGATGACTTTGACAAGAGTGGTGGAAATGGACTCTTAGAGGAGTGGACATAGTTGAGGAATATTTAGGAAGAAAACTATTATGACAGTGATAAATTGGAGATGGAAGGTGAGGGGGGACGAGGTGTCCAGAATGACGCCCGAGGTTTAATTGCTGAAGCTGGACAGACTGTGGAGGCAAATCTGCTGAAAGTAGAATGAAGTTTGGGGGGTATAAGTCATGGGTTCTGTCTGGACACAAAAAGGGGTGAACATGGAAAATAAACCCCGGTCTAGAGAGAAGTCTCAGTCGGATACACGGATCTGTGAATTGTTGACTATGGGAGTAACTGAAGCCCTAGGTATGAAAACACAACATAAAGGGAGAGTTTCACTGGGAAGACAGGAGGATCTCGAACTGAGCCTTGAGGAAACCAGCAGGTAATGGCTGGGTGGCGAGGATGAACCTACAAAGGAGACAGGGGTGGCTAGAATGCGGGACAAAAACAGAATACAGCATCCACAGAGGTCAACAGAAGAGAGTGTTTTAACAAGAGGACTGAAAATGTCTAATGCCACCGTGAGGGAAAGCAGGACTCAAAGCACAAAATTATTCCCTGGTTTGGGTAACATGGAGGTAATTGAAGCAATAATATTCAAAATATTTAACGACTAGTATGGCAGCAGCCTGACCAGTCTGAAGGGGCTTGGGGGTCACAGCGCTAGAGCAGGGTATGGGGGGCCCCCTTCTGGAGCAAACTTTGCCTTTAATTTCTGGATAAAGGGGCATTTTTTGGTAGGAGGGGGCTCTGAGAGAGAAGCCCCAGCATCTGACGATAGGCAGGCGACTGGGGGAGCAGCCAGCTGTAACTGCCATGACAGCGTTCAACGACTGAACGAGCGCTGCGGCTCCGCTAGCGCGTGCCGGCCCACAGCCCTGCCAGGCAGCGTCCCTGCGGCCCGATGGAGACGGGAATCGGGCACATTGGAAGGGGCGGGTGAAGAGCTGAAGGTCTCCCATGCAACCCTGATTTCAAATGATGACTTAATACCTTCACAGCATCTTCTAGATGCAAATACAAAACAAAACTAAGACTTGGCAGAGGAAGAAAGCATGTCTCAAACAAAGAACCGATTGTAAAGAAGTTCCTGGAAATTCGGGCCCATAAAGAGAAGCAACAAGATGTGTTCTCACCACTCAGGTTATAGTGTTTTGAAGGACAGAGCACCTAACACATGGGCGTTTACAAAACAGCCCTTCAAGAAGTGCTAGCTATTGTTATGATTATTTGAAAACCAGAAATGTCAGAGAGTGGTAGGTAGAAATACGAATGCATGGAGCAGTTTCTGGGTAGCGTAACACTCTACGAAAAAAAGGAACCGGTCTACGATACTATTTGAATGAATAATAAGGAAGCTCCAACTGCCCATGTGGATCTCTTCCTTCTCTGAACAATCATTTGGTTCATTGTCTGGATTCAGCACTTACGGAGTCTTGTTTTGAATTATCCTGCCATTTCCTCGCTGTGTGAACTTGGACAAGTAACTTAACCTAACCAAGCCTCATGGGGGTTGTTTTGTTGCTGTTGTTTTCATCTGAGAATTGGAGCTAATAGTCCCAACTCAAGTAGATGCTGTGAGGGATAAGTGAGATGAATATACCTAAGTACTCAGTAGAATGTCTGGCATTTGGTACCTGTTCAATACATGGCAGAGACTAACTGTGCTTTATGCTCCTTTGGAATACTTATACTTTCCCTAGGGCGCAGGTTAGTCAATAAATTACTGGGACAATGGCTCTAAACCAGGGGCAATACCCAAACCAGGGGCTTTTTGTAAACACGCAGCGGGCATTCCGTACAATCACAGTGTCTGGGAGACATCCCAGTAAAGGTTAGGGATGATAAATGAAGAACTCTCCTATCTCAGGTGATAACACCTGCTGGAGTCTAAGTACCAGCTGGTAATTGGGTGGTCAGCATTAAATGTCAATCAAGTTTAATTCAGCTTCATTACAGGACTGGAATTTATACATTCAGAATCTCACTCCAGAGCTATATGTAATCGTGTTTCTGGTGACATATTTAGGTGGGAAATTTCAATGGTCATCACAGGCAAGTCTGAAATGACGACTCTGAGTAACAATGGCATATTTCAGACCCATTTTTTCCCCTCTGGATGACAAAAAGATTCAAAGTTAATAAGCAGCCTTAAGACATTCTAGATGTTCCCTTCTGAATGTTAGCATCACAGCTTATGCGCCATTATTTTATAGCTTACCTGCAAGGCTGACCATTTGCTTCCAGATTTTAAATTACATAACACTTCCTTTTATTCAACAGTTATCTTATGGACACCTACCATGAGCAGATTCTAAGCTGGACTCAGAGAATGTAGCACTGGAAAGGGTGACAACTGTCCCCAATCTCACAGAGCTCACAGGCAAGTGGCAGAGAACATTAAACCAGAAAATATACAAACACTGGGTGAGAAAGGCCCATGTTCTTACAGGAACACGCAGGGGAGGACTGACAGTAGTGCAGAAGGCAGGGAAAGCACTCCTAAGGGAGTGATATTTAAACCAGAGATAATGAGGAGATGTTTGTTGTTCAGGCAAAAATAAAAAAGAAGATGTTCTAGGCACAGGAAGAAGCACATTATAAGTCCCAGCAGGGAAAGACCACGGAGGCACTGCTGGAAAGTCACCGTGGCTGGCCCACAGAATTCTAGGAGTGCTGGTGACAAGTGAAGGGGCAGGAAACGAGAAAGGAATGGATAACAGGTGGCAACATTTGGACTTTGTCCTAACGGTAAAGAAATACTTTCGAGTGGTTGTCAGTAAGCAAGGGAGCGATGTGTCCAGATTTTTATTTTGTCTGCACCAAAACAAAACAAAAGAAAACCCTATGAGATGTTTCACTTGTTTGGAATTTCAGCATAAGGTTTCAGGAGAGAGTGTTGGGTTCTGGTTAAGGTAAGTATTTTGATTATTGGTGGACTTTGATGACCCGTGTCCTCGCTGACCTCCTTAATCATGGCCAGTTGAAAATGGGCTGTAACTCAGGATGCTCTGTGAGGAAACTTAATAAAGTGAGGTACGTAACGGATGAAATCCTGATTTCCATTGAAAACTGAAGAACGTATAAGTCACAGGCATTCTGATTTCTGATGGGAAATGGAGAGGCCCTGGTAAGTATCAGTCATCCAGAGCAGCTCTTTTGCTTAACCTCGTAAACTAGCTGCAGATGTTGGCTCAAGCAGCGAGGCCTTGCATCTGTAATTTTAAAATTGTCTCATATTTCTAAAACCTGACTCCGTATGCGCCGGAAATCGGTGACATGAATTATGAAGCTCAGGAAGAGAAGCACGAGAAAGGCCAGGAGTGATAGGAGATAATCTTTGCAGCAGTGGCCAAGCTCTGAGCACAGGATGAGTGAAGGGTGACATGGTTCCTTCCTCCAGGACACGGGTCCTGCCACCAGGCATCAGAAAATGAAGCCCGGCCCCGGGATGTACCGAACGAGAGGAAGTCATTTATAGACAGTTGAGTTCTCAAAAACAAATCCCCCTTTTCCTTTCCCCTCCTCCACGCCCCAGCAGGTCACCAGGAAGACCAGCGCTGCTGGGGAAGGAAAAGATTTTTGAAGAGAAGAAAAAAACAACTGAGAACACAAACAGATGCTAAAAATGTCTTACCTTAATTAAGAAGATCATGTTTAGTAGACTGGGGCAGGAAACAATAAAATGACTTGCTTTTCCACTAATGTTTTAGTTATGACAGTGCCTTCTCATAAAAGACACTTATACACAGTCCATAGAGACTCAAATTAAAACTCGGAAGAGGGGCTGGGGGTAGTAGGACTCCGTCCATAAAGAATTCATAGGGTACTGCAGACAAGTAACAATCAGTCAACGGCACTAGAAATGAAATGAGGATGATGACTGAGTTTCATACTCTTATTTGTCAGGCTCATTTGTATTTATGTGCACCGTTTCCAAGTAATGCTCCCTCCAGACAATATAAATGGCAGCGCACGGAATGATCTACCCCGGGGGCCATCCATCACAGGCTCAGAGTGTAAATAACCTCACCAGGAATCAGGACAAACACGTCAGCCAACTGTTTGGTGAGGCAAGAGCACAGTGCAAAGCTTCAACGAAGGTAGGCTCAATTAGGAAACCAGGACACGCATTTCCTGGATAGGGAACATTCATCCCGCAGAGCTCAGCCCCGCGGAATTCCCTGAGAGCTGCTGAGTCAGAGATTTCATAGTCACTTTAGGGGTAAGAAATTTTAGTCCTTTGTTTACCTAAAGCTGTATGTGTTTACATTTTGTTCAAGAGATCAACTCTGGTAAGTTTTATTTATTTTCTGCACCTAGATAGTGAGGAAATATAGATTGCTAGGCAAGTAAGTCACATTGGTCTTTCCAGGTCTTTCCACATTGATCTTTCCAAATAAACCACACTGGTCTTTTCATATAAATCTGAGACCAGCATGAACTCTTTCAAGCTTCTAAAACTGCTGCAATTAAATCACAAGGACAATAGATAGCATTAAAAATCACTGTTAATCTTAGGTGAGAAAACGGTGGTGTGGACCTAAAAGCAGAATGACCTTTGTCTTAGGAAATGCAAGTATTTCCTAAGAAATGAAGGGGTGAACTGTCATGATGTCTGCAACTTGCTTTCAAATAGTATGTGCGCACACACACACTTACATAGATTCATCAAAAATGGCCAAAAGTTACCTCTGTTAAATCTAGGGGGTAACAGAATTGTGCTTCCAGCTCTTCATTATACTTGACAATTTTTATAATAAAAAATTGAAGTAAAAACCCAACCCCATCACTTCCTATGGAGTAACCTTGAGAAAGTCACTTTAAGGCTGTGACTCTCCACTCCTCATCCATCAAACAGGGACAATGAAAACCAAACCTTCATGAAGCTCTTGGAAGCATTCGATGAGACAATCTACGTGCAAATCTTTGTTTTAATACTAGCCCCTAAAAGCACTCAATAAGTGGTAACTATTAGCATTGTTGTAAGACAGGAAACTGGAATACCTCTTGCTCTTAAAAAAAAAGAGTTCTGGCCTTTACATAATACAAACTATACTCGAGAGACTAGCACGTGCTATTAATCCTATGTTCGCTGACTTCATGTAAAGATGGAATTTCAATATTTTTTAAAAATCACAATCTTCTTATACCACAGAAACCACTCTCAAGGACAAGATGATTCACAGAAGCTACAAGAGACTTGTTCATATTGAAATGTTTGAAGAGAGAAGGGGCGACTTCATGAAGGAGTGAGGGACTTAACAGAATTTTACGCTGACATATATGGCTTATTTGAGAAATTTGTGACCTAAGATTCAAAGATAAATACTTTTTTCAGGAAAAAAAATATAAGATTGCTCTCAAATGGGAGTATCTCATTACAAAACATAATTTTAAAAAATTATGATAAAATGGCCCAGCAATTTACACTAATGCCAGGATTCATGCTCTGACATTTAGGTCCCTTGACAATGAGACTCAGGATAAACCAGTGAGTCTAGTGTGATGTTGAGAATGGAGCCACCAGATACCCCCCCACCCCTCCCCACCCCGCCTAACTGACACAATCAAGGTGGGCTTTCTTTTCTATGAATATGTATCTCAAGACACTCTCGGTGAAATAGCTTAAGAATGTTAACATGTCTCCATATTTTGAGGATCCTGCGCTATACATTCTGACTCAGGAAAAGTTCTGTAATGTGACTGCACTGAATATGAAGATATTTGTGCTTTAGACACAGAAACTACAATTTGCCTTGGTCATAGTGAACTGGGGACATACTTATATGTTGGGTGGATGTGATTTCAACATGGAAATCAATGGGCTAAAATAACAAAAGAGCTCTATTGGGAATATATACAAGAATTTCTTGGCTTCTGTTTATTTCTATTTTTATTGATAGTGAACCAGGGACATCCTTTCAAAAGGACCTTCTGGAATAAGCCGTGGGCAGCATCACTAACAAAAGACCCTAGAGTACCTTTGTAGGCAATGAGGTTTTATCATTTGTCTTTTGCTAACCCCTTAATTTGATGAATTGAAAGGACTGGGGTCTCTCAGTATAACAAATAAATTAGCTTCTCTACACTGGAGTTTCAGCTACCAAGTACACATTGACAACTGTAAAACTTCCCTCTCCAGTCTAGACAAGTCTCGAACCTCAAACTCTACGGATGGCACCAATAGGCACAAAAAATATATCCCAAACTGAAAGTACCACCTGCCTCTCCCATCCCTCCTGAAATCTGCTCCTCCTTCTGCACTCCTAACAGTGGATCCCTTAGCCATAGCCTGGGAGGATTATTTAACACCCCCAAAATGATTTTTAATTCTTTCCACGTCCTAAATGTATGTTGAATCTGTTCCTTCTCCTACATACCTCCCACTATTGACCCCTGTATTTTCTTACCTGAATTACTTCAAAAGCCTCTTCAACAATTTCCATATCTCTAGTTTTACTCCTCCAAAACATTCCATATGGCTGACATACAGATCAGATGGTATCCCTTCTCTATTGGAAATCCTTCAATGGCTCCCTACTACCTTTGGAATAGGTTCTGTCTCTTCTGAACTCTAGACACTTTTATACAACTTCCCAGTGGACACGTTTACTCCAATCTCCCACAGTGACTCATACTCAACAAATACCCTTTGGAGTCCAAATCTGGGTTTTTCGAGATGTTCCTTTCTCCATTAAGAGCACCACCATCTCACCTGTGCCTAAATCATGTATCTGAAGAGCACTGCTAATGATCCCCAACACTCAGCTCATCACACATCCTTTGGACTCTTCCTATTTAATTCTCCCAAACTCATCAGCTTCTCCTTGAATCCAGGACAGACAGCCTAGCCCACATCACTGTAATCTCTTATCAGCAACAGCCTCCCAACTAGTCTTTTTCTAACAATGTCCTGCTTTCAGAACTTTCTCCACACTAGAGGCAGAAAGGTCTTTCTAAAATGTTAATATGACCGTGCCTAAAACCATACAATGATATTCCACTGCTTTGAGCATCATAAAAGATATCTTTAATGGAGATTAGGTCCTAGTGAAGTACATAAAATGAAAAATAACAAGTGAGATGACAGGAAGACACTGGGGAGGGGAGGGACTTTAGGTCCAATGGTCAGGGCCAACCTCTCACAGGAATGGTGTTTCAGTGAGACCTAGGGGGCCAGAAGGAGCTGGCCTTGAGAAAGGGGGCAGTCTTCAGGGTGCTTACTTACAGTCTTCCTCACCAGGCTGTGAAGTCCCTGAGGGCAGGGCTGTGATTTAGTCATCACTGGCTTAAACACCTACCACAGTTTTTGTCACTTATAGGGTTTCAAGTACATGTTTGATGAGGGAAAGGATGAATGAAGTTTAAGTTTAAATTTACATTTTTGATCACT
The DNA here is from genome assembly GCF_964146895.1 of Miniopterus schreibersii. Classification (NCBI taxonomy): domain Eukaryota; kingdom Metazoa; phylum Chordata; class Mammalia; order Chiroptera; family Miniopteridae; genus Miniopterus; species Miniopterus schreibersii. Next base: position 15,936,741 of record NC_138119.1, on the reverse strand, counting down.
CAAACCTGAAGATAAATCTGTGCTCACAAATTTTTGTACATTTGCCGACATCAACTTGTAAAACTTCTAAGCAAATTTCTAGGCAGATAAAAGCGAATGGAATTTAGACTTCAAAGAGGAGTTTTGCTTTCCTTAAATCCTTCTAACATATTTCAGTACAGATCCTGCACAGCAATCTCTTACAACCCGGATCCTTAAAAGGACATCAGAATGGATGAACCACTTGCTGGGATCCTGCAGGATTTTCCGCCCACCAACCATAAAAGCCGGTATCAGTCAGCAAGCTAGGCTCCACCGTTCCCTGGCTTTGAGCCTCCTGACTGACAGAACCATTTTAATACAAACCCAAATGAACATCAGATATTCAGATTCATAAGGAAAATGGTTTTAAGTCATTATGGTTTATTTCTGCTAAGAAGGAAAAAAAAATAAAGGATTCTTTAAAATATATTGTATTGTACTTAATTATTGGATATGATTCCAGAAAATAAGATATTCAGGTTCACAACCCATTACTTGCAAAATAAAAAGCTTTTGAAAACAAATTTGGCAGCAAAACATGACTTGACATGAATATACTTATAGCTTTCATTTAATCTATCTGGTGTGACTCTTCATTTGTTTCACTACAGAAAAATACTGTGTTCAATTACAGGGTGCTGTCTCTGACCCCACAGAAATAGTGGGTAATATATTGATATATGCAATGTATTGTTTCTCTAAAATAAAATAAAAATTCTGACCTTCAAGGCACAACTGGGCCCAAGGGGTTGGGATAAGTACTTGTATCCTCTGATAACACTCACCCAATTCTATTATCTTTGGAATTATAAAAGTTTCATAATGTGTGGGCTTTGAAGTGCTCAGCAAAAGTAAAGTCACAAAAATACATTAGCAGGACTAGAGCATTTGGAAATAATATAAGTGAACACTGGTTCAGAGTTTCCTTTCAGGTCTGATTTAGAGTATGCATTTATGTCACTATATCATTGCTTTTCCAATAAGTATGTACTTATGTGAGCTAGAGATACTTCTGACCATAAGGAAAGTTTTACAGGCAAATCCTTTTACATCACATCCAGCCTTAATCTGCAGGTTGCAATCTTTGGAATAATTTTTCATGGCTTCTAATTTTCCAAAGTGTTCACTGTTCGCATGTTAGAACTTTTATTATTTTTTTATACCTTATGTGTTTTCTCCCCAAAGTTTCAAGAAGGAGCACCTACCTCCTAGGAGCAAGATGTCTGCTCTTTACAGGACACATACCCAGGATCCAGGGGCAAACCTCACTGTGTGCATTACATCAGATCCTCCCAATCACCCAGCAGAGATATTTTCTGTTCTTCCCATCACACGACTGAGCAAACTCAGGCTCAGTTTGTCCAAGGCCACATGGTTACTAAGCGACAGGTCAGAATTTGAACGGAGGGATATCTAGCTCCAAAGTCTGTTTATTCCGAAACAGCATGGGGCAAATTACTGGCCCATGCTCCAGTCCCATTCTCAACTTGTGTGTAATTGGAGGGAGGACTTTAAGGCTGCCTCATCCACGGAAGAATGGAATCATTTTTCCCCAAAAATGACTATGTTAGTAATTTGACAGTATCTTTATACTTCCACAAAATGAAGATAGAGTATCTGGCTTTACAAGAGTCAACTGTAAAGCAACATCAAACTGCAACCAACATAAATGTGGCTTTGTTTTATTATTTTGAAAAATAAATACAAATAATTGGGATTGGGAAGGCTTGTCAACAAATACAACAAATCAGATGTTCAATATTCACCCACCTTTTAGGAGCATCATCGACACTTATTGGAAATAGTATCATACAAGGGCTTACACCATATAACAACATAGCATAAAAGGACAGAGATGGAGATAATTAATGATTTTAATTATTTTAAGGCCCATTAAAATTAGAGAAATACCAAAGCACCCACAATGTTAAGGGTTTATTACTACAGCATTTTAGAGTTTACTAGTTCATACCTTTGAATCACAGCAAGTTATTAGCAGTGAAGGGATGAACCCGCTTAAGAGGATTTTTATTTCAATGATAGGGTGTTATGAACAAGACAACCTAAGTTTAAAAAACATTAGTAGCAAGCGCTAGTTGAGTTAATTAGTTAAAGACAAACTGTGCCCATGGGAAGCTAAATGAAGAAGCAACAGTAAAGCTTACAGAACTTAGCTCGTACAATTTGCCTTGAAGGCGGAAGATTGGTTCCCTGAAATAGCAAAGAATTATATGCTTTAGTTCAGAAAAAAAGTTTTTAAAATAAAGTCTGTTATTACCTCTTCTCCTTTCAAAACAATGAAAAAAATCTAGGGCAGAGGTTTCAATTTGTTCAATAATTGTACCTCTGAACTTAAAAAAAAAAAAAGAACTATAAAGTCATCATTGTTTTGACTTGAAAAGAAATAACAATGCAAATATTCATTATCACATAAAACATAAGAGAAACAGCAAACTGTCGGAGTTAATGCAATCTCTGTAGAGTGCTATTAGTCAGCCCAAAGCGCAAAAACTCAAAAGATCAGATCTTCTGAGGAATTAACATCTTTATTAACCAACAGGAATTGGGTATGGCAGCGATGAAATGCAACAACTGCCTTCTCTATGAGCTGTCCCTTCACTGTTACCAAGCTGTGCAAAACGTGTGAACTAGTCAGTAGCATCAGAAAGCTCATGCAACTACTCACCATATTTTAACCTTCAACTGACTCACAGATTTGATGTTAAATCAAACTTACTGGTAATGTAAGCAAGCAAAGTAGGACACAGGGAGTCAAATTTGAAAAGCAGAGCCAATAGCAGAAAAGTTATTTAAAATAAATCAATAGGGTTAACTGTATAATATAGCAAAATAAAAACAAGTCACTCTAAAAACTTTAAAAGCCAAAAAACAAAACTGAAAGCTGCATTTCCAACAAAATTTGCACAGGATTAATTGGCATTTAAAAAAAATAGTCAATCAAGCGATTTAGTTCAAACTCTTTGGGGCATGCATGCACTGATTCTTTTAAGCAATTCCTACCTGATTTCCAATTGTGTTTTTCTTGTGAACCTGACTGCTCCTCTGCTGAGCACTGAGAAAAGCAAAGGAGAGCAGCACTGAAGAAACTTGTAAGATTTTTTTCTGAACAAGTAACAGACACTAACATATATACAGGCTTTAAGAATGTATCAACGACTGAGGCAGAGCTAATATCAAAAATCCAGGTCAGTTTAATTCTGGAAGCAAAACCAACTCAGTGGAATTCTTAGTCCCAATTAACAGTCACAAACAAAAACATAACACCACAGGAGGCACAACTGTACTGCTGCATCAATAACAATAGGAGTCAATGCAAGTATTCGGGACTTCCTGCAGGTCTGCAGAGTAGTTGTACTGAAAATTAACAGTTAACAGTTATTAAGTATATGCCATGTTCCAAGTGCTTTACAGATATTAATGATTTTAATTCATTTTAATCCTGTGAAGTAGTTACTACTATTCTTTCCTTTTTAAAGACGGAGAGACTAAGTCACAGAGTAGCTAAATGGATTTCCCAAAGTTACTCAGCTAATAAGTGGTGGTACAAGTTAGTCTGCCTCCAGATCCCAAACTCTTTGTGACACTGACCAATCTCATTGCTTTGAATTCCACTATATTCTGACAACTCTCATAGAACAAAGCCAGCTTGGACCTATCTCCCCAACTGTAGACTCATATATGTTTTTGACAACTCAACATCTCCACTTGGATGTCTAATGGGCACTTCAAACTTAATATGCTACAACTGAACTCCACCCACAGTCTTCCCCTTCTTAATTCCATATTTCCAAGTGCTTAAACCCAAATTCTTGATTCCTCTTTCTCTCACACTCCGTATCTGATCATCAGCAAATGCTACTGATGCTACTCCTTAAAATGTATTTAAAATGCAACATCTTTTTACCACTTCCATTGCTACCACCTTGGTTCTTGCCACAGTGCTCTCTCACTTCACTGTTGCAATCACTTACTCTCTGGTCTCTGCTTCCACACCAGTCCCCCTAACATTCATTCTCAGCACAGAAACCAGAGTGATCCTTTTGAAAAGGAGATCCTGTCACTCTTCTGCTGAAAACTCTCTACTCTCCTGCAACACCATTCCCTGGGTAAAAGTCAAAGTCCTTCAATGGTCCACAAGGTCCCACTCAACTGACCCCCACCTCTGCCTCTCTGACTCATCTCCTCCTACTCTCCACCTCGTTCACTGGAGAGGCCCAGCCACGCTGATCTCCATTCTTTTTTGTTTTTTTTTAACCCACCCAGCATACTCCCACCTCAAAGCCTTTATGCTAGTTGCTCTCTCTGCCTAGAATAAGCTTCCACCAGATATGAGCATGGCCCCAACATCACCTCCTGCAAGTCATCCTTTTGGTGAGACACTCCATGTCCACTCTGTCAGAATTGCATCCCTCCCTTCTTCCAGGGCTCCTGCCCCCTATACTGTTCTGTTTTTCTCCATGGCATTTGCCACCTTCAAATACACAACATAATATGCCAAATTTTTGTGTGCTGTTTATGGTCTGTCTCCACCCATTAGAATGTGATCTCCTTGTGAGCAGAGAATTTTGTCTGTTTCACTCACTGCTATATCCCCAGTGCCTAGAAACTACCTGGCACACACTGTAGTTGAGTTCAACAAATATCTGTTGAATAAAAAGGCCAGTGAGGTTGACACCATTACGACATGACACACAGGGGTACGGAGCCAGAGATGACCCAGATGATTTAGCCCCAGAGCCCACATCCCCAGGCACTGTGTTCCTCTATCTCTCAAAAGAATGAAGGCTTTCTTGCCTGGCTGGTGTGGCTCAGTGATTGAGCATCTACCTATGAACCAGGAGGTCACATTTCGATTCCTGGTCAGGGCACATGCCTGGGTTTCAGGCTCGATTCCCAGTAGGGAGCATGCAGGAGACAGCCAATCAATGACTCTCTCCCTCTCCCTTCTCTCTAGAATCAATAAAAACATAATTTAAAAAAAATAAGAATGAAGGCTTTCTTCTGGTGAACCCATGAGTAAACATCTATCGATATAAGGAAACACACCTCATGTTGGTTATTCTGGGAAGATTAGCAATACTGAAACCTCTAATTGGTGACTTCATAGTTTTTAAAAGCTATTTAGGAGATCAATAAAATAGCCTAAAATAGAAGAAAAGGTCAAGTCATGAATCAACTATTTAAAGTGATAGGATATTATGGTTCAGGGGTACATCAGAAATCAACAGCACAAGTACAACAGTTGTTCAAAATAGCAATCTTTCATAATCTCCCATGATGTGTTTAAGCTGCTTCCCTTCACTCAGACTCGTGAAAACTCGTATTCTACACTCGAGTGAGGCTGGGAAGGGCTGGGGAGTGAAAGGCCTGAGGCTGGGGAAGGGCTGGGAAGTGAAAGGCTTCACCCTATTTGATAGCTAAAGATACTTTGTGTGTATTTTTTATTTTCAATGTGCTCATGCTAGACTTTTAGCTTATTTCTTTCCTCGTTTTTTGTTATTTTTCGAGTTTTTAGTTAAATGCGTAAGTCCCTCAATCACTATGAACGTCATCTCTCTCCAACCATCTCTCTACATAATCCAAATCTACGTTGTTCCAGGTTTTGGGTGAGGCTGTGAACAAGATCGAGTTTGTGTCAGTCTGTGACCAGGGGTCTGATGCACCCACACTGCCCTCTGGCTGCCCACCAGGCCCTGAACATGGAGTGTGCCTACAGCACTAGTCCGTCTGGGGCCTCGGATCTTTCCCCTGCAGGCTTTCCTCTCTTCCAGGAAGAAATGAGAAAGATACTAATATAATGTGATCATGCCTTCTTCCTAGGTATGGCCACCTCTTCCAAGTACCATAATTGTGTTTAGCATGTGTGTGTGTTTTTAATGGAAAATATTTTAAAATAAATCACTGACTCGTGGTGATAACTCCAAACTACACCAGACCCAAACTATTGGGGACCTTGATTTCTGTGTAGATTCCCTTAAAATCACATAAGAGAAAAGGCACTGAATATAAAGCAAAAGGTGCAGAGATTCTTGATGACTCCTCGTGCGACCCGAGGCAGGGTCTGACCTAAATGCACCTCAGCTTCTCAACTGTAAAGTGAGTGGGGGGGGGGGGGGGGAGTGTGTGTGTGTGTGTGTGTGTGTGTGTGTGTGTGTGTGTGTGTGTTAAAAAACAGAGAGGCAAAGAGGTCAGGGACCAGACAAGCTGTTTCTTAGATTCCTTTTAGATCCAAGATGCCTCGAGATGCAGTTACTCTCAGAAGCTTTATGAGCTACACTGGTTGAAGGCACTTCCACTGATGGAGTCTCCATCTACTAAATGATGCACATGTAAGAATATTAAGAAAGAAAGAGATTTATTTTATAGCCAACCTCAAATATTAGTGTTAGAACAAGTACTAAATTACCTTTACTTTCCATCTAAAGCAGGGGTAGGGAATGTCTGGCCCATAGGCCATATAGGTCTAGCCCTGCTAGAGGAACTGCAGGTGGGACTCAAAATTCAATAAATCTAGGATCTTTTTTCATATCTAATTTTTAAGTTGATAATTTTGTATGGCCCACGAATGATGTTATAAATATCCAACCCTGATCTAAAGAATACTCTTTTTGTAGCAACTGGCCCCATAAACCCAAAGATGTTGTTAATGACATATTTAGGTACTTGAAGTGACTCCATAAGTAACATCGTAAAAAATAAGCTGCCTCATTAGAAAACACCCTTTATCATAATCCTTATGCCTGCAATGATACCTGATCTGAAAGCATTTCAAAATACTTACTTAAAAATGTGTTAATGGAAAATTGTGTAAGGACTTGCAAGTGAACTTGGGCCTTTGGACATAATCTTGGCCATAGGTCCGTAACAGGGTGTCTGTGCAATGTTGGAAAACAGACCTAGGTACATATAATGTTCACCTGACATAAGTCAAAAATTTGAGGGCACCAGCTATCTGCAAGGAGCTCTGTGGACGATATGAACATGAACTAGGTAATCAGAAGCCTATAACTTATCTAATGTGGGTGGTGAGATACATACACAAAACACAAGGAACAAAGAACAAACAAAGAATTAGCTCTACAAGGATAAACATGTGAGGATGTAATACAAAGCCCCCTACCCAGTGCTTCTGCTTCAAATGTGAGCTATAACTGCCCCACAGCTTCTTACTGTGTGTGTACGTGTGTTGTTAAGCGTATAAATTCCTGCTACAACCAAGTCCTACGGAAGGCTTTCCAGAACACTAAAACACCAAATTAGGTTTATCAGTTTAATGCTCTGAGGCACAATGACTTTAAAAGTACGTAACAAGAGGTTTTAATTTTTATAAAAATAAGAGCACATTGAAAGACATTCGAAGAAAAAAGAAACCTGTGTTACCACGTAGCTCATTTTTTTTCTTTGCATATTTGTTTCTGCCCTTGTCTGTGAGCATGCGCAGTAAAAGATTCAAATCACAGGAGAGGGTGCCAAGGGGTGTGTGACCATTTACCTAATAAATCCCATGCATGGTAATTGCTCTGCATGTTCAGAGACAAACAAAAAGGGATTATTCTGGTCTGATGTGATCTGAGACTTTCACAGAAAACTAGAAGAAAAGTAAAATTTGAATACAGGAAGACAACCAAGTGCGTTCCAAGAGAACGGTGTAGTATCAGCAAAGCCAGGAGGTTGAAAAATGAGGCATGTAGGAAAGCTGTGGAAAGTAAAACCATCACAGCAAAATTATATAATCACAGACTCAGGTTTGGAAATGACCTTAAAAGCCATCTAGTACAATAACTGTATGTGAGGGCCAATTAGGGAGAGCTCGGCTGTTACAGTAGAAGCAGAAAAAGGTATTCAAAGTTTCTGAGCCAGCCAATGGCATGATCAAAGCAGTGTTTTGTGAAGATTCTCTGAGCCTGAAGCAGGGAAGACAGAAAGCAGGCAGCCTACACCCCTTCCTTCTGGCTGTTAGAGTCCTGTCCAGCCTTCAGTCCAATCAAGTACCATTTCTGGGTTATGCCTTCTTAGAAGCCTTCAGTTTTCTCTTCCTCCCATGAACTCCCAAAGATCTTGGTTTGTACCTACATCATATAAACAGGATTGGGTCGGGCAGGTCTCTACTTCCCCTCTGACAACGTCTGTTCCTTGATGGCCGATGCTATGTTGCGTGAATCTTGCTATCTCTACCTCTCTCACTGCTGACATTACCTAGCACGGTGTTGGCAGAGGAGGTGAGCAGAAGACGGTTTTTACAGAGCCTTGGGAACCATACTGATGAGTTTAAACTTTACTCGAAAGTAACAGGGAATCCCAGAAGGAATGATAAAGAACATGACAAAAGGCAGGAAGACTTGCAGTAACCCCAGCAAAAGAAGAGTAACCTTAGGGCACCAACAACCTACGGGCACTCCGTGAGAGACATAAATGATGACAGGATTAGACAAATTCAAAAACTAGAATAGAGGTAGAATCAAATGGACTCGGTAAAGATGGAGGGAAACAAAGATGGGAGCAAGGAGTAATTAATGACACTCGGGTTTCTGGTTGGAACTGGAGGGTACCACCCACAGAGAGGTGTCAATTTAAGATTACATGATGAGTTTAAGGGAGTATCAGGTGGAGGCTTCCCTACAACAGACAGTAGAAATGCTCAGTATGTAGCCGGATATGGCGCCCAGTCTAGGAAGAAATCATGGAATGGAGACCAAGGTTTACAGTCATCAGATGAAGTCAGTAACTGACACCATGACGGCGGGTTACTTCAGCCAGTGACAGGGCAGTGAATACGGGAGAAGGAAAACTGATAAAGACCAGTTCCTGAGCCACGATCAGAGGACAAAGGGCTCCAAAATAAAACTGAGAATAAGAGTTTAGAGGAGAAAGAGGAAAATCAGGAGGCATTGCGGTCTTATTGAAGCAAAGGGATGTATATATGTATCTCCCCACAAGAAGTGGTTAATGGTGTCATACGAAGAACTCACAACCGTCCCTTGAGTTAACTATTCTGTCCTGGCCAAAAGCAGTCTCAGCAGAGTGGCTGTGGTAGAAACAAGACTGCAGGGGGCTGAAAAATGAGACAGAAGGGAGAAACAAGGAGGAGGGGTGCAGACTCCACGTCAGCCCAAAGAGGGCTCAAATGAACCAAGGAAATGGAGTCGCTCGGACATCCAGATTCTGTGGCAAGTGTTGGCTGTGCCTCGCCTTCTGCCCTTATGCTTAGTACACAGAGGAGACTTAGAATTCTGCGAAATTTCAGCAGTAACCATGATGGAGAAAGTACCAGGGAACTGGCAACATACAGACCAAGGCAGTGGGAGGGGAAGGCCCATCCTTAACAGGTTAGAGACAGAGCATTAACGAGTTAACTGTTTATTCCTGAGCCCTGGGGTTTGTTTAGCAGCAGCTCACAGTTACCCCCTTTTTTCTCTTCTAGAAGCCACTGCAGGTCACCACCAAGCCGTCAGTTAAGTAGGGTCCACCAGTGGAAGGATCCTGAGCAATGGGCTGGACTCTCCATACTCTACAAGTGTGCCATCCAGTGCAGTAACTGATAGCCGTATGTGGCTATTGAAATTAAAACTTTAATTAACATTTAACTTCATTGTTATTTCGTTTGCATTTCACATCCTCTGTTTTACTAGCCACAGTTCGGCTACTCAATAGTCACAGGTAGCTAGTGGCTACTGTACTGAACAGCCCAGAATAGAAAATATCTCCATCATCTCAGAGAGTGCGTTGGACGGCACTGCTCTGGACTAAAGAAGTTCTTTTAGAATGTTCTTTTATTACCCCAAGGATATTATAAACACTTGCTGAGAGTCCCGAGTGCGACTTATCACATGCAGACCTGGCTCCTCCAATGAGATTGAAGCTGAAGGGAGAAAAGCTACATTTCCCCTGCAGGGTCCTTAGTGATGTCTCAGGCAGAATATTTCATAAGAAAACCCTCTAGGACCTGGGGCTGTACGAAGGAAGGGTGGCTCATCTCCGAAGGCCCCTTTTAAGGATGAAGATGAAGTTCAAAATAACAGCTCTGAGGATGAAAGAGAACAGTACAAGTCCACTTATTTTTAAAACGGTGCTTGGAACACTGGGACGTAAAATTTACCGAAAGGGGCGACATGCGGAATGTCCTTGGCAAGTTGCTCAACCCTGTATTTCCACCTGGGAAGAAAGACAGTAAGCCACCAAGCATTTAATTCCTAAATCTGCGTATACGACAAAAGAAGGATCTTGATCTAAGACCCAGGTTTTGATTCCACAGGAGAGAAAATATTCTCGTGTAAGAACAGAAACTAGAAACACTGTTATAGTAGAATGGGACTACACATTACGGAAGAATATATAAAGACTGTGAAGGACTGCCCTGGAATTTGGGGCCAAGGATCACATATACTGCCTCAGGCAAATGGCAACAGGCATTCCAGAGGATGAGGAAAGAGATATCACGAATGTCACTACCCGCAGGATTTTCATGGTGCTCATATAACCAGCACTGAAATCTTTCCACTGTGCTGTTTCGGCTGTGAGAAAACAGGTGCTGGGACCTACTCCGCAGATGGAAAACCAGACCTTAGTCTGAGGCTGGTGTCATCGGGACATGAGTCTACCGGTTCCTATCTGGAGCCCGAACTGCCCGTGAGCTACTGGACTGCAGATGTTTCAGAAAGTCAGAAATTAAAAATCCTGCCACGGGACAAATGGAGAAGAGCAGAAGAATCTGAGAATTCACCTCCCAAGGCATTCAGCTAACAAAAGCTTGTTGGCCTATTTCAAGAGCAGGATTATTGAGAGAGGGGAAATGACTGAAGGAATGACTGGAGTAGCTCTTGTTTTCTTAAATACCATACACTAGTTACATTGTGTTAAAAAAAAAAAAATAGAGCGTGGGGTTGTTGTTTTTTTAAACAAGGAACAATGACAAATTAAAATCCTTAAATCATGAGGAAAGCTCACATTTTCTTCTGGAAGACTGGACTTTTAGGTTCAGAAACTATATCATAGTTGAGGTTCAGAAACTGTATTATGGTTGAAAGATCAAGCTCTCAGAAATCAGGAAATTCCACAGCAAGCCCGCAGCAGCACTAACTTGGACCCATGACACATGGTACATATTTTACGGTCCGTGTGTAACAAATAGCTGGGAGATGGGGAAAAATGTTCCACGTATTCAACATGGCAGAGTAAACGCTAGAGCAGATGGAAGAATTTCGAGGTGTTCTGACCACTACTCTGAGAATTCACATTCCATTCATCTACTTTTAGCGCTATGTTTTCTTCTAAAAAAAAATTTAGAACAAAAAGTTGTCCCAGTTTGAGAAAATGCATATGTAAAATACTACATACATCACCATTCTATAAACTTGATAGGTGGTCCCCCTCTTCTGACAAATCTCTAAAAGCTGATGAGACAAATTCTCATTTTCCTCGACTTCAGACCTTAATTTTTCTCTCTCTGGAACTTAAAAATACTTACATAATCATCTTCAAGTACGGCTTGACTTTTCTTCCTTGATGGAAACAGCATTCCTGCCAACTTTAAAATTTATAGCTACAACCGTATTTTTTTAATTTTTAAAAGCACCAAAAAAATCCCACAACCCCTCAAACTAATTATGAAATGAACATTTCTTCATCTTCATAATTATCTTACATCACTGTGAAAAGTACTCCAGCTCAGCGTACAAAAGGAAAGGACAGCTACTTCTGAGTCTCAGTGCAAAATGTCACATTTGGAGATGACACTGGTGTCTAAAAATATCCTAGTGGCAATCATACCCCAATAATTATCAATTTCATAGCGAAGTAAAATGGTGCATCTAGTAAGCAAATTCCTCTGTGTCTGTATGTGTGAGTGTGTGTGTCTGTGTGTATCTCTGTATGCGTCTGTATATGTCTGTGTGTCTGTGAGTGTGCATATGTGTGTGTGTGTGTCTGTGGGTGAGTGTTACTGTGTGAGTGTATCTGTGAGTGTGTCTGTGTGAGTGTGTCTGTGTATATGTCTGTGTGTGAGTGTCTCTGTGTCTGTGGGTGAGTGTGAGTGTGTATGTATATCTGTGTGTGTCTGTGTGAGAGTGTGTCTGTGTGAGTGTGTACATATGGCACTTTCTCACTTTTACAGACTACACCACAGTTCTCAAAAGCAGTTTCACAACACTTCATTAATTTGATCTCCTGACAATCCTAAAAGGTATACGTCCAGGGATTATTTATTATTCCACTTGATAGAGCAGTAAACTGAGCTACAGAAAGGCTAAGCGACTTGGCAAAACCCAAGGCTCATCCGCGGCAAACGCTGGAAAACTAATCCCACTGCTGACTCCCAGAGCAGGCCTTCAAAAAGTGAAGTTCAGGTGTGAGTTTCAACTCGATGAGAAATGTGCAGAGCTGCTCGACTTCTAAAGTGGTCTGAACAAGGCTTCTTTTTTCTCCCCCAACATCCTAACAGCTCATAGTCTATCTCTGGGCTGGAAAAATGGGGGCGGTAGCCCGGATTCCAGAGACTGCGCCATAAGGCTGCGTCTGAAAGTGTTTACATTTGCAACACTATATGCCTTTGAAAACCTACTGAATATAATGCTATAGTCTAACAGCTTCTGAGGTAGAAAATGTTGAAATTTACTGGGGAAGGTAAACTCCGGATCATTGCTCTTTAAAAAAAAAGAAAAGAATATTCAAGAAAAAGTGTTTCAACCAGAGTCTAGGCTGACATTTAAAATGTAGCACTGGTTACAAAATGTGTTCAAAATCTGAATTTTCCCAAATGGATTCTGACTTTTCCTACATTTTCTCCTTGGCTTGGGAGATCACAACAGGGTGCTGTGGCGACATCCCTTTCACTGTCAAGTTATGGGCTCAAGTTTACATTGACATATAACTGGTGTTTGTCATCAATAAAAATCACCTCCAAAGGCAGTGTTCCTGTTCTTTAAAATGACTCCAGGATTTGTTTTTCTTTTCAATTCCTCAAGGAAGCAAGGGAAGGAAATGGAGAATGTGCCAACTTAAAATGTTACATGTGTTTCTCTAGATTTTTCAATTATTAGGCAAACTCCTAAAAGACAAAAATAATTTTTTTTCTCTCTTTTTCTTGTATTTTTTCCCCCAAGAAGTGGAGAGCTTGGCACAGGCCACAAGGCAGTCACAGACTGTGCTGCAAACCAGGCAGAAATTCTCAGGTCCTGCCTTCCAGGACCAGGGACGAGAGGCATCAAAGAGTCTCAGTCCCTCCCCCAGGTGACCTGCAGGAGGAAATGAGAGGTGGGGATGGTGGGGACAGTGGGAGCCATCTGGGCTGAAGAGAGGGGGCCGGTCTGTGTGAAATGCCTGTGGAGCAAACACATCTCTAGGAGTCGGAGTGGCCAGTGTGGCTAAAAAGACAACTGATGGTAGGAACACATTCAACACGGTGCTCTAACAACTCCACGCACAGGTCACAGACAAAACAGTGGAGGAGAAACATCTAACATACAGCAGTAGCAGCCGCTGGATTCAAAGCACACGTGCACGGTCGGTTCAGCATCACAACTACAGCCAAGTTTACAATGAGACAGTTTGCTGTTGGGTCATTGGGCCTTTCCTCCCTAAAACATGTCAGTTCCTCAGGCCAGGGTTTAGTCTTGATCACATGATTTACATTCTGTATCTTTTCAGTCGGATTGTAATACTTTGGTTTTACATTTTGTTGTGTTGTGGTTTTCATTCGTCCCTGTTCTTGAATACACGGTTCTAGACCATAGCCCCCTTTAATTTTATATAGAAGAGATTATATTCTATATACTTGAAATTTGAAACATTCACATGCCACAACTATATTTTAGAGTTAGAATCAAAACTCCTTAAAAGCAAACAAAAACTGGTTCCACTCTAGGGCAGGAAAAAACGGTGAATGCTCTCAGGGTCTTGAAAATGCCACACAAATAACCAGCCCTGACTAACTAAGCCTAATGTTTACGTAGTGATATCTGTGAATGTAGTGACAGAATATTAGAATACACCGAGCCCTGGGTGGGTAGCTCAGTTGGTTAGAGTGTTGTCCCGATGTGCCAAGGTTGTGGGTTCAATTCCAGGTCAAGGCACATACAAGAATAAGCCAATGAATTCATAAGTGAGTGGAACAACAGATCGATCTCTCTCTCTGTCAAAAATCAATCAATAAATAAAAACATTTTTAAGAATATAACAAAATACATGTATGATAAAAATAGCCACACAGAGACAAGCTTATAATATATAAGATACACATTATAGAAAAGAGAATGTTCACCTCCCAAATTATATCAAAGTTCACAAAAGACAGTTTAAAAAAAAAAATAGTCCTCTATATTCTAACTTGGGGATGTTGAAATAGCTGTACCCTGTGAACCTCACTTGCTATTTCAAATTAATGTGAGAAATTGTTCCCAAACATATTTTTAAATGTGCATCTGTTACTGCTTATCTATGGGAGTTCAAGTACAAACTGCAGATGGCCATCCAAAAACAATGAGTATCTAAGACACGTGTGACCACACACTGCACAACCAAGGAGCCGACTGCTTTATGGAGAGAAGCGGCCATGAGGCTCATACCTCCCTAACAGGTCGGCTCAGAGTTAACCTTGACACAGAATGCACTCTCAAGAGGTGGTGGGGTTGTAGGAGAAATTCACAGTGTGTGTTCTACACAGACCAGTAAGAGGAATGCATGTGGCAATCAAGTCTTTCACCTACTTCGCAAAGCCAATGAAATCCTCGTGGTTGGTGTTGATGTAGGAGACTTGGATGTCAATCAATAGCAGTACCTGTAAGTCAAAGAGAAACACTTCAGTGAAACCCATCTTAAATATTCTCAAACGCTAAAGTCAGCAATTCCCCACAAATGATCTTCATTGAATTTTTAAAGGATGCTTCAGTGAGAATGAAAGGTGCCTTCATTTTTTTTATTAGACTCATAATTTTGACTCTAAGTTTAGATATTGGAAATCTACATGAAAAGTCTGATTCCCACAAGAAGACAATAGCATTATAGTTGCTAGGCATGCACTCTTAGCCAAATTAACACAGAACCTAGATTAATTCTCTTCCTCTAAAATGTAGGCATAATGTTGAAAAAAAGGACACACGTGTGTAAAAGGACACGTGGCAAGAAGGCCAGTAAGGGGCTGCCCACAGCTTCCTGCTCCCATACACACCATATGTTCGCCCTGAAATAGCAATATCCTCTCCCGTTTTTACTCTCCTCTTCTATCTTGTTAAGCTCCCTGGAGGCAAGCAGGAGAAGCATCTCATTGACTAACTCAAAAACACAATATACAAGTAAATAGAAAGCCTTCTTGAGACCAATAAGCTTCATCATCAACACAAAACTTCAGTCAGTTCTCTGCTAAAAGATCACCACATCGGGGGATCCTCCTGGCCTGTTCTGTCTAAACTAGCGCTCTTCTTACCCTCTGTCCTGTGTCTCTAACTCATTTTCCTTTTGTAGCACAACCACTAGTTGACATAAGAAGTTTTTACAAATAGATTCTATGGACCCCATCTGCTGTAGCCACTACTATATCCCAGGGATTAGAACGGAGCCTGAAATACATGTGAATCTAACCAAGATGTGTCAAGGAATGAACTGGACACATGTTTCAGTAAACATGAAAATGTACTGATCACAAGATACTTATATAAACTCTAAGTCCAAGATTTGGAAGGTTTCCTCTGTAGAAAATATTCTTCAGTGGGGGACAAGAAGACTTAGAACAAGAAGAGGGTGGGGCAAGTAGAAACTGTAAGAGAGCTTTATTCCAGAGTTACTCCAAACTGGGCTCCCCTTCCTAAGTTTCCCTTTTGCTCTCCCAACAGTCCCCCATCTTCCCAGAAAGCTGAGGTTTGTTGATGGGGAAAACCACTTAAGAATCCCTGCCTGTGTACCTCCAGAGCTCTCACACTTGGACTTTGTTGAATGAACTTTAAATGACCTTGATGAGTAGTCTCATGCTGCCTCGCTCAAGGTGACACTGGAGCGCATCTGAGCAATCATGGTCAAGTTCATCAACTATGTCATGAACTTGCTGCCCCATGGGAACGTCCTTAGGGAAGACATCTTCCGTGATCCTCACCCCACACCCTGGTCCAACACCAGGTTGGATCGTGTCATTACTCTCGTGTAGCCTATGTGTCATATTTTACATATACTGCACCCTACACTTTGTATTTGTGGTGTTTGGCACCAATATAATCAATCACTTGTCTATTCTGTTTGCTGTTTTTCATCCCTGTGGGACCATCAGCTTCATGGAAGCTGAGATTACATGTGTCTTGCTCACCACTTGATCCCCAGAACCTAGCACAATACCCATGGCAGGTGTCCAATAAATCCTTGTGGCTGTAAATTTTATAACTATCCCCAAGCTCTGAACAACAGCTTGTTTTCAAGGGCACAATTTATTCCCATATAATTAGTCTGAGGCCCATGGTTTCTCATGCACTACCCACCGCTGTGGGCTCTGAGGCTCTGCTTTTGTGGGGAATCTCAACCAGTCATCTCACCAAATCTTGCTGTGAGTCCCAAGAGGACGTTCCAAAAGGAGTAAGTGGGTCACCCCAAACCCATCCTCACTCCCAAACATAAAGTCAGGGCTATTGGGCCAATAACATCACACTTGCATGAAAAAGTTGCCTGTCATCAGACAGTTTGGCTTCTCCTGTTAATGAAGAAACTGAAGCATTTGGAAGAATGATCTTTACTGGGTTATCTGTGGTAGTGCCTCTACTGTCCCTATACTAAACCCAAGTCCTGTTAGACTCCCAAACCCACTTGGCCAGGAGTGTGCATGAATAAACCATCACATTGGAGCACAAGTCAATTGTTACCAACATAAAGAGCAAAATATCTACATAATGCTCAGCACTGCCAAGGGCTGTCAGGAATGTCTTGGATGTTCTTGCACATTAACTTGGACTGCAGTGTAGGAAAAAAAAAGTGGAAAAAATAAAAACTATGGCTGTTCTCATTCATATTCCTGGAAACTGGGAGTCTGTGTTCATCCTAGGAAAAGAGCCAGGTCACATATGGGGGATGAAAAGAGTACATTTTTTCTCATTTTTTCTCTCTCAGGGTTTCTCAGTGCCTTTCTCACCCCTAGATATTGAGCATGGGGTTGAAGAAAAGTAAAGCTACCCCTGGGGCAGCCGTCGCCCACAAAGCTGCCCACTTCAACACGTAATCTCATGCTTGGGAGCACCTGGAATAATCGCAGGCGCACACAGATACTCAAAAGCCCTTTGTTTTAGAAAAAAAATTCACAGACTGATTTATGAGTTTCCATATTTTTAATTTTAAAGAATTTTTCCTCCCACAAAGCTTCCAGAGTAGACGTCTGTAATAATTCTATTTTTTTAAAAAAACCTTGCAAGAACACCTCCAAACAGGCCTGAGGATATTGGTCACTCGGCTGGCGACTTCAGAAGCAGCACGTGGCCCAAGGCAGCACAACATGCAGAACGCAGATGTGAAAGCTGTGCAAGCAGACACGTTCGCACGGCTCAAATCAAGCACGTTTCCACACAGGTCCATGCTAGAGGTGGCAAGTACCAGCTTCCTTAGGCCACCCCACCTGAGAGGGTCACTTAGGAGGAGACACCTGCCCCATCTCATCTCCTTCTTGGGAAGTTGATTAATCAGCACATCAGAGTTGCAGATGAAAGACAGGTTCTCTTGAAAGGAGGAAAGGTCATTCTTCCTCATGCCTGCTCTGTGTCACAGCTCTTCGGGAAAAACAACTAAAAGGAATGGGGAGCTGCAACCACGTTTGGGTTACTGAGTCTCGTCCTCACAAAATGCCTGCGAGTTAACTACTGTCATGATCTCACTTGAAGGTGAGGAAACCAATGTGTGAAGGTTCCCCCTTATTGTGCTGGTTTACACAGAAAGTAAGTGGGAGGGCTGGATTTGAACTCAGGCCGTGGGGACCCGGAGCCCACGGTCTGAACAACGTTCCATGAAACAGGAAGGCGTTAACAACTCACTTGGATATGAACACAACGATGATAATGAAGCTACTTTGCCCTCCAGATTGTTTTCTTAGGGAGGAGCTACGTAGGATATGTTATCATTTAAATTTTCTAGAATGAAGACACTAAATTAAAATGGTTATCGATTTACTCAAGGTCAGGAGTGCCACTGATACTAGAACTTTAGTCTTCTTGGTCAGGCAGCACCCCTGATACGAGGTGTGGGGGAGCTTCGGGCCTTGGGTGACATATCTGGGCTTGTTTCACTGGTTCATGAGCTAACACTGATTTGTTTATCCCTAAGTCACGACGCCTATTTGCTCCACTTTTGGCTCTCCAGGGGTGTCAAAGTTGGAAAACAAGTGAAAACTATGAATAACGGTTAATTAACTTGGGCAATGAATCCATAGCTCAGGCAGAGAGCAGGTTGCTGCCGGAGTCATTCAGCAACATCCCAACACGCTAGGCGTCCAGCCCCGGCCCTTTGCGCTGTCCCTCCACCTCCACCCCCCCTCGGCTGCACCTATTCCATGGTCTGTCTCTCTCTCTCTTTTATTCTGCCTTCCTCCTCTTCCCCGGTTATCTCTCTCCTCCTTTCCAACTCACCTGAGAATCACAAAATCTTGGAATTCTAACTTCTAGAGGATTTCAGAGACCACATAGGCCAACACCCCAATGCTGTACACAAGAAAACAGGTCCTGAGAGGGATTTGACAAGGACAAGCTGTGACTCTGTGGAGAACACACGCCCAAGTCCAGGGCCCTCTCCCTGCTGTCACACCCACAGCTGTGTCCTGGTGTCGCTGAGCATCTGAAAAGCTTCGTGTTTCCCATTATAATGTCTTATAAATAACTAAGAAAAAAAATCCACCTAAGTTTTAGAAGCTTTTATCTTCATGGAGTCTTTCCCTTTTTTTAATGAGTTATCGCCACTTGAAAAGAATCCTCTGGATTTACAGAGCCAGCTGGGATTGGAAGACAATTTCAAGATCGCTCCTTACAAAACATATTCTTTTACAAAATAGTTAGCAATGTTTAAAGGACCTGTTCTTATTTTTATTTTAAGTTTTTATTTTTCAGTGAAAGGTTCCCTGGGTATGCCGATGAACAGCTTTGTCCATTACCCTCAGAAAAAGAAAATCAGAACACTGAACATTTTGCATAACATTTTAGGAATTTATGACTATCTTGGCCCCCATCTGTGGGCCGATTAAAAGTCAAAAAACCCTGTCTTAAAGAAAAAACATGCTCTGAATCTGGATTAGTGGTTTTCAACGTGGGCTGTATACAAGCTAGGGGTACCCATGATGATCTACAGGGCGCTGAGAAAAAATAATGGAATTCCTATTACTGCGTTTTAAATTGCATCCTTCTAAAGTCTTTGTATTTGTTTATATTCTTAACATACGCAAGATGTTAGTACAGCAACATGTGTATAAAATTATAAATAAGTAAAAATAAACATATGTGGTTGTGTTCTCAGCTATTCTTTCTGCCATCGGAGTGGCAGCCAGGTGGAGGCCAATAGGCCTCCTCGGGGAGAACTTCCACCCCCCTGAGGCCCCTGGCCGCCAGGGAAGGCCCCTCCTCACCTGGTCCTTGGTCTTCCCTTCCCGCTCCCGAATGTGGTTAGCCACGATCCTCTCCGTTTCCTCGCACAGTCTAGGGAAGTTTGCCAGCTGTCAGGAAAAACAGATCTGAGTGTTAATACTCCAAAAGTTAGACCGCCAAAAAAAAAAAGCAGCAGAGATCAATGATGCTATTTTATAGAAGAGCACACATCACAATTCTGGAAGCAGGAGTGGAATATTCTAGAGAATGGCAGAGTAAGAGAATGGCAGCTAGAAAGGTAAACAGCTAAATCACATCTGCCAGCTAAATCAGAGGTAACTATAGTACCTGAGAGGAAATGTCCCTACAAAGAAAACGGAAACCCAGATACCATGTAGCACTATGCCCTACAGAGTTAGCACCTGATAAAGGACAAAGGTGCAGGAGACAGGAATTAGCATGAAGAGATGACAATGACTGGCAGGGCTCACCATGTCTCGGGCTATGTGCCAAGCACCTCGTGAACTACCTCATTCAAAAAATCACAACGATCAGAAAAGACAGATCCTATTATTAACCCCATTTTGTACAGCAGAAAAGCAAAGCACAGAGAGGTTAAGTAATTTGCCCAAGACTAAACAGCTCAAAATTGGTGGGTTCGGGATTCCAACCCAAGACTTCAGACTCCAGAGCCCAGGGTCTTGTCTATCACTCTCTGATGATGATCCATTCCAGGAACCACAGAGATCATTTATTTTTAATTCTCCCCCAACAGATGTGTTTGTGCATACATGTTTTTGGCAAAACTGTAGAAATAATGTGTGCAAATCACTCATCCCACCTAAATTATGCAGGTAATTGTCCAAAATCTAGTTTGCAAAAGTGAATGAATGAATTATAGCTGTTTTCAAAGTAAAGGGGAAAAATAATGGGGTGCTACAAGGATGTTTAAAGAGCCCTAATCTAGAGCAGGACTTAGTCAGGGAAAGCTGTGTAGGAACGGTTGTCAGACAGTGGAGCCTGCCAGGCACAGGAACATGTGTGGAGGCACTGGGGGACAGGGACAGTGAGGAGGGACAGGGACAGTGAGTGGTGAAGACATGGAGGGACATGGAGTGGCAAGGACACTGGGGGGCAGGAGAAGGGACAATGAATAGTGAAAGAAGTAGAGGGTCAGCACAGACAGGGAGGAGGATGGTCTTCAGGCAAAGCTAGAAAGGTAAACAGCAGCTGGATCAGGCAGAATGTAAAATCAAAATGTTGTTTTTAACTGCCGGCTCTCTAATGTGATGCTCCAGTCCCAGTTCTTCATAATACACAATGGAACATCCTAGTGACATTCAAACAATTCTGATTAGACTTTCTGCCCCTCGCTTCATTAGCTCAGTGTGTACACCCTTTACTTAGTTTTAAAAGATACCTGACTTTGACTGCAGTTCATTCCCTTGTCTCTCTTCTGTCTCTTACTTAGGGTGCAATCAGTTTCCTCAACTTAAATCATTATAATTTTTAACCTCTTTTGTTCAGGATGCTGAATTAAAAGCCTGCAACTATAAGAATGTGTTTACAAAGTCATCAAAGTTCTAATCACATCTGCCAAAAGATTGCTCTAGAAGACACCATCTTTAGACCTTTATTCCGCTATTTATTATTTAAATGTTCTGGTAAATTGATTTGTAAAGGATCAAGGAATTAAGGCTTTACTACTGGCTAAAATCATTTCATATTTCTAAATTTATTTCACATCAGTTCTTCACTGAACAAACATTCATTGGGTCCCTGCTACAGGCCAACTGTAGGCTCAGTTGACGTCAAAGCACCTGACATTAAAAACCTTACAGTCTCATGTGGCAGGTTGACTGTACAGATAAAGTGTAATACAAAAAAATAAATAGTTTATAAAAAGCAAGAAAAACACAAAGAAATAAATGGCCAAACCTGCTCTGAGAAGACATCAGAAGATTTTATGCATAAATTATGACAGTGAGGCTTCCAGACAAAGCCAGGAATCTATCAAATGGCAAATTCCTTCTAAATAGTTTATTATTCAAATTACATTGAATATTCTTAGCAAAAAAGAGATGATTTTAAAAATACAATATATATGACTTAGGGGTCAAAACTTTAAATATAGAATATTAAGAAAAAAAAATTAAGTGTACATATTCTAAGAGAAAGCAGCACCATAATTTCTAAAAAGTATGTAAAAACATGTTTTAATAAAATCCAATGTTTTCAGTGATTTTTAGGGTAATGTTTAATTATTTTGGTGGGACCTCCATATAAAATTTTAATTTTAAGCATGAACTACTTTTTCCCTAGAGGGAAAAAAATCACTTGAAAGACATTTCTATCCAATAAAACAAAAATTACACACTTATTAAATTTATTAACCATCGATTAATCAGATCATGAGAGCCATGCTATCAGGTTTCCCTTGGAACAGGCATGAGACCAGGCAAGATTTCCATATCTTCAAGAGTAACTAGTTCGATGCCTTAAGCAAAGACTCAGGTCATTAGGTAACCATCTGTTCATAGTTCCATAGCACACATCACTGAGAAAATAAACTAAAACCAGAACAAACGTTTTTTATGCACATGACTTGAGTTGATTGGCTTGGCTGAACTACAGATACGGGCTCTGTTTTGATCAAAAAGCTATAAACCTTCCAGTGTTAGCCACTCACTACAAACTGAGTAGCAATAATGATTTTACTGCTCCTAAAAGCATACAATAATTTTATTACATTTCTGTGAATTAAAACCTGCCCCCAAATCCCCAATACTCTTTTAGTTGTATATAACATAATGTTGTATTTATTCAGGACACGAAAAAAGTACCTACCTGGGCACAACACGTTTTTTATTTAAAAAAAAAAAAAAAGGAAAAACAGAAGCATTTACAAAGGTGACCAAAGTTGAGAAACAATTCTAGTATAAAGAGGTCGAGAAATTGCACCAGGGTAAATGTGAAAATATTTTATCAAGTGTTCTATGTTTTAGGGGTGGCATATGGGAAGTCTTAGAAGACCTAAGAGAAGCTAACAGAACAAAAAGGAAGCCAGGTCCCGTTCAGGCGGCCTTGGGTAAAGCAATCAGAGGGAAGGAAATACCGTTAACCCTCCTTGTCCTAGTGGACAAATCCTAAACCTCTAAAGCTTAAATATTTTCAACAATTGGTGGGAGAAATGATGCAGTATATAAAGGTAGAATATATGTGGTATGTCAGTAGGTGCATCCATCACACACCTCACATACCATTTCTTTAAGCAGAGGAGTGAGAACTCATGTTATTTAGCAAATTCTAAGGATAAAACCAATGAGGTCAGCCTCAGGTAAAGTAAAACTAAAAGGTAATCAGAAGAGATGTAACCTTGCTAAGTAATTCAGAAAACACCCACACAGGAGGCCAGGGTGGGGTCGACACTGTATCAAAATAACAGCTGAAGATGATAAACAGATTTTCATCTCTTCCCAAGTTTATCTCTGGTAGACATACTAACACGTGGTTACAAAGAAAAATCAAAACAGAAAGAGGAAAGCAGAAGCCAAGGTAAATTATAAATTAAGAATTAATTGCAAAGGTCATAAATCCTTTAATGATTTGTGGGCTTAAAAGATGAGATTACTGGAATGTTATTCAGCCCTAAAACAAAAGAAAATCTTGCCATTTTCTACAACATGGATGGACCCTGAGGACACTAAGTGAAATAAGACAGAGAAAGACAAATGCCATATAATCTCACTTATAAATAAACAAACGAACAAACAAAAAGACCGAGCTCATAGATACAGAGAACAGATTGGTGGTTTATCAGAATCCAGGAAGGGTCAGGGAGCACAAATGAGTAAAGGGGGTTGAAGGTATAAGCTTTCAGTTACAAAATAAATAAATCCTGGGGATGTGATATACACCATGATGACTATAGCTAATAATACTGTATAGTACCTATAAAAGTTGCTAAGAGAGAAGGTCCTAAAATTTCTCATCTCAAGAAAAAAATTCTGTAACTATATGTGGTGATGAATCTTGACTAGACCCATTGAGGGGATCATTTCATGATGTATACAAATATCGAATCATTATGTTATACATCTAAAACTAATACAATGCTATATGTCAATTACATCTCAATTTTTAAAATGGGTTTAAAAACAGGCAACATCGACATCAAAACGGTGATATTCCCGTCCCTTAAAAGCCAAATCCCAGGCTTGCATTCCCTATAATACCCAATAAAAGGTTCGCACTTTAATAATCAGCCTGATTTGAAACCTGAGTACCATGACCTACTACAGGAGGCATCTACTACACACAGAGCACAGCCCAGTCTGTGTGACTGGGCAGCTGTTAAAGGAGGTGAAATGTCAGTCTTTTTGCACAGAATCAAAACCACAGCAGATCTATCCGGACCTAAAAGAACACCCCATCTGAGCAGGGTGCTGTGTCGCTCTCCTTCATCCTACAAACTTTCATGGAAAGTTAACCAGGTGGCGGCTCCAGCCAAGCTGATCATCACCTGCAGAGTCAATGAGACGTGATTCATTCATTCTTTCGATTAGTCATGCAATAGTTATTGCTGAAAACCTGGCTGTTTAAAGGGGCTGGGAACAGAGTAAAGAGCTTAATGAACCAAGTCCCTATTCTCATGGAGCTCACAGTCCCAAGTCTCTGTACTGTTCTCCACCACCACCACCACCACCACCACCACCACCAGCAATAACAGGCATATACTGCATAATTCATGGGGCCATGTGTACCACAAAGAAAAACAAAGTTTGATAAGTAGATGAAGAGTGATGTGTGTGTGCGCACACATGCACACACGCAATTGTAAATAGAAGAGTCGGAGAAAGACTGTGATTGGGTGGCATTTGAGCAGAGACCTGGAGGAAGCAAGGCATCACC
Source organism: Miniopterus schreibersii (assembly GCF_964146895.1). NCBI lineage: Eukaryota > Metazoa > Chordata > Mammalia > Chiroptera > Miniopteridae > Miniopterus > Miniopterus schreibersii. The sequence continues at coordinate 15,912,265 of NC_138119.1, read as the reverse complement.
TGCACAGATATCTCGAGGCAGAGGATTTCCCACACTGGGAATGAAAAGTGCCAAGGCCCTACAGTCATGTCCCCTGACCTGTTGAAGAAACAAGGAACCCAGCACGGCTGGAGTAGATGGAGGGGAGGGGAGAGTGGGAGGAGTTCAGAGATAGAAAGGGGGCAAGTTCACAGTAGCCCTGAAAGCCAGGGACAGGACTTCCAAGTCATTGTTTAGTTTTGTGTATTTAGGGCAGGTAGTTGTTCACCTAACGTGCCAGCATCTCTTCTCACAGCCCTTTTTAATGAAAACTCTTTCTCTGTATTTCTAACAGCCAACTAAACTATCTTTCTTACTTCCTTGCAAAGCTTTTTTTTCTTTTTTCTAAGCAGAGAAACAAAAATCAATTAATTGGTATGATGGAGATCCAAGAATGTGGTTTCCCAAGAGGCCAATAAACAGCACAGTTGCTAAACTGTGATTGAAGAAACAACATGTTCCTCTCAGTGTTTCCTGAAAAGAACCTCAGCACCCTGTGATGGTGCTCTGGAGAACAGGAGGTAGGAAGAGCAGCTGGAAGCAGATGCCCAGAAAAGTCCAAAGTGGAGATGTCCCTGGAGTGAAGCCAGACAGCTCATAAAGCTCAACTGTTCCTGTCTTGTCCTCCCAGAGACAACAGTGAGAAACAGCCCAGAGGAAGCATGTACACTGCCCCCCTCCGGGTTGGAATCTACCCCTGTGCTTTGTTATTTGAACACACATAAATCCCATATTTTTCACTGATGTTTGTTTACATGGCTTAAGAAAAAGAAATTAAATATTTTACACATAAGACATTCAACACGAGGACCTGAAAATGAAAATACTATTGGTTTGTATATAAAGTCGCACTATAGCTAGAGCAACTAACTATACATTAGACTGCCCAGGGCAGTCTTGGTTCACTCCTGTTTTTCCAGAGAAAGTGTTAATAGCTCTCCTTTCCATTTCAGAACTGTCCTGCATCGGGTGATAAGTTATAGGGTCACCTTTCTGTGGCTCATGTGCAAAGGGGTCAAGTAATAAAGTCCTGGCATACTCAACTTTAATTAGAATTATTTTGTTTTGTAAAAGATTTTAATTAGACCAGTTTTGAAGTAAAAGAACTGAAGGTAGATAAAATAAGGCCAAAAAACCAGAACATCAAAATGGGGAATAAGGAAAAGGAAGGTATTTGTGTTCAAATTTTCATTTTAAAAAGAATGATGATAATATTCTTTAAAAAACAAGTGCAGATTTCTTTAGCATCAGGTTCTCCTTTGAACATCTAAACTGTTAATAAGTATTTGTAGAAGGCCTCTTCTGTAAGGTTAGTCATTGTGTTAGGTGCCAGGGATAAGATGCATAAAAAATGCAGCTCTGTTTAAAAAGGCACTTATAAAAAACAACAACTCACAGACACAGACAATAGCATGGTGATTATCAGAGGGAAAGGGAGTGGGGCAGGTAGAAGAGGGTACAGGGGATAAATGGTGATGGAAGGAGACCTGACTTGGGGTGGTGAACACATAATACAATATACAGATAACGTATTAAAGAGTTGTACACCTGAAACCTATATCATTTTATTAACCAATGTCACCCCAATAAATTCAATGAAAATTTAAAAATTAAAAGAAAAATAAAAGGTGCTCATAATCAGCAAGAAGAAGCATCCACCTAAACAAATAAATGACATAAGTCACAACACAGTGTCATAAATGCTATGATGAAATAAACACCGGGTGCGGATGGGAGCCTTGAGACTCAGTGAGGATGGGGACCAGGAGAGGACTCAGACGCCCCACAGGAAGGTTTTTGGGGAAAAGACGATGATTAAGCTGGATCTCAAAAAATAAGAGGAGATGGCAGGTGAAGACAGGAGGGGAAAGGAAACATTCTAAACAAAGAGAACCACATGTGCAAATGCTACGGGCATAAAAACATTTCTGTAGAGTGTAAATCAGAATGGCTGGAGCGAGCAGACAGTGACAATGGGTGTAGGTGGAGAAGTACTCAGAGAACAGAGGGCGAAACTACGCACAACTGTGAATGAAGAAACTTTCTCAAGATATGAGGAGCCAATGAGTGATTCTGAGACATCAGGGAGAAGAGATTGCAGAAGGCTACTTGGACAGCTGTGGGAGAATGAGTTTGAGGATGGCCAGACTGGTAGAAAGATCAGTGAGGAGGCCAGTGGGCTGATTTAGTTTAAAAAAACAACTGTTGGGCGTCTTAAGAAAAAAGAGTAGTTGCAGTAGACTGTAGAGTAGACAGTCTTGGGAAAGAGGCTCAAGCTGAAGTACAGATTTGGGAATCAAGAATATTTTAAGTGGCAGCTGGGCTATGGAAGATGTGCTCTGCCAGGAGAAAGGACAGTGACAGGAGAAGAAAACCAGGAGTTAGTTCTGCAGGACTCCAGGCAAAGATGGATAAATCAAAGGAAATGGAAGAAAACCCGTGGGGGGGGGGGGGTCGGCTTCAGAAAGAGTGAAATACAGTATCAGGAATGAGGTTGTCCATTAGATTTGGCAATCGGGTCTCTGGCTGACCCTGCCACAGTTATTTCAGCAGAGTGGTGGGAGTGTAGAATTCAAATTCCAGAGGGTTAAGGAATTAGCTGGAGGTGAGGGAGTAAAGAGAGCAAGCATAAACTACTTTTTCCCCCAAGAAGACTGGCCATGAGGAAAAGGAGAGGAACAGGGCAACAGGCAGGCTTTTGTTATTGTTGTTACTGCTTTTAAGTTAGGAGAGACACAAATATATTTATATGCTCATTTTTTTAATGTGCCAAAGGTGATGATTCAGGAAATATAAGAATCAAAAAGTAAGTTCCGAAGGAGGTGAGAGTACAGGTCGGAGCCCAGCCCTGATCAGGGTACCACCTCAACAGAGAGGAGGGGCAGGGCTGGGAAAACGGGTAAGTTTGGGGGTCATGAGACAGGAAACTGATGTTTGCATACATGGGCCCTACTTTCTCTGTAAAATCATTACTGAAAATAAGGGTGAGAGTGAGGATCGAAGTGGCTTAAAGAGAGTGCTAAAAGTTTAGCCTCGCTACTGTGGCGCACACGGGAAGTCGCTACCTAATGAGACGCTGAACGCAGTGGATGCACCACAGCACTAATCTACCTGCTGAGCGATTCCTCCAAGCTCTTCAGCAACCTGGTGGAAAGGGAAACAAAGGCAAACGGGACATCTGGCAGCCCTGCAGTTTCAACAGGCGGCAGAGTTAATCCAGGTGAAACTGCAGTGATGGACCAGAAAGTTAAAGGCAGGAGCACTGCTTGTCGCCTTATGCTTCTCAGCTCCAAATGCAGCCTCCTTGCCCCCTCTGTGAAAAAAAACCTCTGGGCCCTTTAAATGTTTTGCCTTTGCTGCCAGCCCAACTTGAAGCTTTGTTAGGCAAGCCCTGGACCTAGAGAGACCTTGTGGAAGGGAATAAATTTGGGTGTGCTCACCGAGCAGCAGGCTCGCGCTCCCTGGCACCCCCGCCACCTCCCCAGAAGAGTCTGGTAGCAGAGCACCTCCACTGAGACCCTGAGACACCTCCATGGATGGCTTTTCCCTCCTGGCTTGCTTCAGAGAGCAAGTTTCCAGCAAGTTCTGCTGGAACAACACTAAGCAACTTTTCTACCATTCAGTGAGTCACATTGGTGGCCCTGGTCTCAGGCCTGGGCAAGGTCTTCCTTCCTAGGTACCCCCAGAGGGTAGCCCCTTAGCACCTGCTTCTTAGCTATTCCTCTATTCAGTAGTTCTCTTAACTTCTCACTAGCCAGTCCCCCATTACTCATCCCCTGCTGTGGTTAATACTGTTTTATAGTAAGCATTCCCCATGCAAATCATGGTGTGGTTTCAACTCTCTTCTGACCAGACACAGACTGATAACAATGGTCAGGAAAGAAAATAAAACTAGGAGAAAACAGGTAGCCTGGAAGAAAACAGAGACCAAAGGACCTTATGGAAGACTTTTTAAAGGAAAGTTAAGGCACAGTATTTGGAAGCCACACAAGGAGTAGGCAAATGATGAATGATCTGGGCCCTAGATCCTTTGGGTTTGGGCCAACAAATGCTCTCCAGTGAAGAGAGCTGCAGGGTAAACAGTCATCTGGGGGAGAAAGCTAGGTTTCATTTAAGGCAAACTGTAAAATGTTTTGAGAAGACAGTACAAATATACAACCACCACTGATCCAGGGAGCATAATGGAAAAGGCCATTCAAAGGGTGGAGAGCAAAGGACAGAGCCCAAGTGTCCAGGACAAGCTGTCTCATCCTGTGCCATCGGGCCCCACTGCTGATTTTCCAGCAAGTTGGATGCAATGGGAAATGATAAAAAAAAAATGATTCATACATACCATAAACACTTTCTATAACTCAAAACATAAATGTGCACACATGTGCCAACCTTCTGATGTAAGGCCAAAGCCCGTCCCCAGCATATGGATCTGCTGAGAGGAACTGTGCGTCTTCTGTCTCCCATAAACCACATCCTTCATCTACAAGTTCCAGTTTGCTTTCTTCAAAGTGGAAGGAGAAGCTGAATGCAGAGCCCATCTAGGTTTGTACCACTCCCCCACGCCTTTCAGCCCTGTCCCGCCTAGACCCAGTCAATGGCAAAGCTTATGTAGGTAATCTTTATCAAGTCTTTCCAAAGCTGAGTTTTCAGAGAAACAGAACTCGTTCTCTCCTGCATCCGATCACTTTATTAACTCTCCACTTAAACCACATAGTTAAAATAAGAGCTACAACTGGCTAAACAGGTCTGAGGACGGACACAACACAAGGGGCTCTTGGGAAGGGGCCAGCTTAGCTGGTGGAGCAGGCACTCGAGGAGGAGCCTTTGGCTGAAGACCTCTGTGCTGAGGGAGACAGGCCGGGTGGCAGAAGGAGACGGCAGAATCAGTTAATTCCCTAAGTCAGTGAAGAGGAGGCGAACGAAGAGAGTTTCATTGACAGGTGACAAGACTGGGCGCATTTTGAGGCGCAGGCAAGGATGGGACAGGGAATATTATTTATCAACTGGCTTCAGGTTCCCAAATAGAGAGCTGGTATAGACTGTTTTTTCCTCCCCCATGTGCACTTTCCCTTTCCTCAGCCCCTTCACTTCTATGGCTTTTCCTGTTCTGGAGAACAGAGATTAGGACTCGAGGGAACATGGTGGAGGAACTGAAAGAGGCCTGGAGCAGGGTCTGCAGCCCCAGAGCCTCTTCTGGACCTCACGCTGCCCACGGAACACCTTTGCTCTCTTCCCACTGACGTCTAGGACTTCAGCCTGCTTTCCTCTTTCACCACTTACATCTCTTCTTCATCTGAGTTGTTCTGCCAGTAACTGGGGACCAAAACTCATATTCATTCACATTCTCTGTCTCTCTCATTCCTTCCCTTGCTCCCCACTGAATTTCCAGAGAGGTGACTCATAGTAACCATAAAAAAAGGGAAGGTAACAAAACTAACAAAACTACTTTTTTGGTGCACTTCACGACAGTGTTGATCTTTCAAGAAATGATCAATATACCAGTGTTAACAATCATAGGGCTAGGTCTACCCACCCTAAACATCATCTTTAACCTATTCCTGCATCTTCCAGTACAGGGTACCCCTTTCCTGTCCCCATGGAATGGATAGAATCCAGCACAATTCTGCCAAGTTCCTCAGTGAGAAGTCCCCCAGATTTGATAGATGTTACGAGGTAGTAATGGTCATTTATAGATCAGCCGCCTTTGAGAGAGTAACTACGGTCATTAACCAATGTGTTAAGGGCCCTGTGGTTCTCAGGCATCATCTTATTTAATCCACACTGAGGTAGTATTATCATTACTATCATCATCCCCATTTCACGGAGAAATTACAAAACTTTAAGGATTAAGTATGACGCTCAAGGTCACACAGAAGTGAGTAACACAGCCAGGATTTGAACCTAGGTCACTGGACCTCAGAAGCTGAGCTCTTAACTACTAGACCACACTGCTCCCTCCCAGAATGTCCAGGTTCAAGTGGAATTCACGTAAATTTAGGAGAATTTCCTTACCAATATACACAAAATCAATGATTCCCTTCCCCATAACAATTACCCTGATCTGTGCACCAAAGGAAAATTAGTTTAGGGCATTCATGTAATTCTTCTAAAGTGATGTTGACCTGTTTAAGCAACGTATTTGGAATGAGTAATAGAGACAGTATGCTGACTAACAGGAGATCAAGTCCCACTCAGTCCTTCTCACAACCCCTCCCCTTGAGCAAACACACCACCTTCTAGAACAAAGTTGGGGGGGGGGGGGGGGAGGCATGCAGCAAGGTAGGAAAGACGGGTAAACCAAACAGGCAGTTGTTGGGAAGTTCAATAATTCTAGCTTACTTTTTTGGTGCACTTCTTGACGGTGTTGATTAATTCTTGCATCACCAGATCTACACTCTTCAAGGAAGGCCCTTTCAGCTTCACGATTTGTTTTTTGACTATTGCTTCAAACGCCATGTCCGGAGTGAACAGCCCTGTCCTGAGGGTAAGAAAGAGAGCCAAGCATTAGATATTTTAAAATGAGTAATATCCAGTACTCGTTTGAAAATGTTTTGACAGGCAACTTAAAGAAAGCATGTTAACACCCCAGTTTAAAAGTCACAGAGCGATTTATTCTAGCCACAGCATCACTTGTAATATCTTTAATACTAATATTCCATAATAAATTCTGTTCTATAGATGATTAATATTACCTAAAAATAGGTCCCCCAGTGTTTACATGGCACATCACCTGGCTTTCTAATTAACTTGTCTCATTTCACAGTCTCACAGCAATGAAAAGGAATGCTACAATGGGAACGGTGTCCTAAATTGACATTTTTCTTTCTAAAGTATTCCAAAAGCAATCCTCTCTTGCCCTCTGTGGAACAGGACATAGTCCTCATTTCTGAACGCCAAAACTGTTAACATTACTGAGAAGTTGTGCTGTAGTGAGCACAGTGGGTCCCAGTCTGAGGTAGGGGAGCTGGAGGAAAAAGGAACCCGGGATGTTGAAATGTTGAGTTTACAAACAAACAAACAAAAAACAATACTGAAATAGCAAGTGCCTTTTTCATCCGGCTCAAGTCCATTCAAATGGTATCGGAATAATGCTTTTCTTGTGCTGTGCGACAGCCCGGGAAAGCAGACGTGTGTGTGTGTGTGTGTGTGTGTGTGTGTTTCCTAAAAAGCAAAAAGTAATTACTCATACTGAAACAAAGGTCCATGGAGACAAGAGGGACCCTAGACCCTGAGCATGGGCCATCCCCAAAGACCTGCAGCTCTGCGCAGTGTACTTAGCTCCCCATTTCTAAACCCTCCTGCCTTTCTCTTCTCCCCTCTCCTTCCCTAACTCAACTCTATTGTGTGTTTTTTGGGAAATTGCTTTAACACATCCCTTAACCGGCTTTACTCTACATCTCTCCTAATCATCTACTTAGCACCCTCTGCTCACCTCTATTTCTAACTGTAGCAATCATACCAGATTGGAACTGCAATTTCTCCACCACCAATACAGAATGAAATCCATACTGTTGAGTCTAACATTAGAAATTTCCCCATCCGACCCCACCCTTCCTTTTATTTTCCTCTTTCCTCTCTGTGCACCCTATGTTTCCACCATACCGGACCATCTGCCTTTTCAAGCACACGCACATTTTACATCCCTGCCTTTGTCTGTGACATTCACTTCGAAATCCCTGCAATTTCGGCCCATCCACATCCCACCTGTGCTTCAGAGCCCGGATCACGACCACTTCCTCCAGCACCTGCCCCAGTCCTGACGCCCACGAGGCCTTCTTCCCCTGAACCTCAACATCCTACTTTCACTGCAGTGATCCGAGCACGTTTTAGCCCCATTACTACACTGGTGGGAAGTGTCACTTTCACATTTAGCTGTGTTTGTCGCACAAGGACTGTCTCCCTCCCTTGCTCATCACTGGTTCTCAGTGTTGCAGAACAAAGAAAGAACCCTCAGGCCCTTAGCAGTCGAGGGAGGTTTCTATTATTCACATATCCAGCAGAATCAACTAGGGACAACACTTGTCATACGTGCACTCTATGTACATACAGGACAACACTATCTTATAGGCAAATTAACTCCAGGACAATCGTAACCACCAACCTCTTCTGCTTGTGTGCACTTACGTCAGAAATCCACAACCCTGAACTGCTGAGCTTTGGCAGGTACAGTCAACAAAAATGTATCTCGTAAGGAGTTATAAAAGCCAAGTGAAGTACTGTATTTGGCTAAGTGAAAATATGTTGTGACCCAAAAACTGTGACCAGATAGACATGTGCAAACACAGCTGTGCCCAGGTAAGGAGCTAGGCCTGGTTCTATAGCAGATACGCTCTGGACTTGACGGAGAAGACAAGAGCTAGCAGGGCCGTAGGAAGCCTGTGGAGGTGAGAGAAATCAGGTTTGCTCGAGGTGTTCTCTCCTCTTCACTAGGTAAACACTGCGTACCGGTACTATAGGAGACGGAAAAATTGTTTCCATTTTTAAATGCTAGCTAATTCAAATGTCTTAACTCCACATTCACACTCAAGGTCAAAATCGCCCACCACATTCACACTCAAGGTCAAGTTTTGCCCTCTCAGGTTCTGTTCCCTAAATAGTCTCCACTTGGCCCTGTGTGCGCAGGGCACGTGGGCACCAGGCATGCGAGTGCTGGGCACGTGGACACGGACGCACGCAGCACACTCGGCTGAAGCTGAGATACCGCAGCCGATAGACAGGGGGCACCTCCCTCTGATGGGATAATCCATGAAGTCGGGGACCTAAGTTTCATCAGCCTGCATTCAGGGCACCTCAATTTAACATAGGCTCCATCACATTTTGTTTAGCCTTCTGGAAGTGGAGTCAAGAAATGTGTGTTTTAAATTCTTTTTTCCCCTATCATAGTCCTTTAAAGAAAGTAAATGCACTTCATACCACTTTATACAAGGGTGAGTCCAGGCACAAGGGCCCCTCCCAGCCTCATGGCCTCCACTCTCCAGTCTACATTCCCAACTGCAGTCAACATGCATGACCCCCAGCTCCATGAACACAGGCTGCATGTCACCACCTCTGCCTGTGTTCACACTGGTCCTTCCACTTCAAGCCCTTTCACCCTCCAGCCCTAACACATGCCATCCTCTCATGTCTCACTGCATTGCTCCCTACCCCATCCACACACACACACACACACACAGACATACACACACATAGGCACACTGAGACACACACCCAAGAGAAACAGACACACACATGCACGCACGCACACCCACACACACGTACGCTCACAGCACACCTTTGCCAGTTGAAATCACTCTTGTCCTCTAAACAGACAAGGTTCCACTCAAAAGTTACCACCTTCATTAATCTTCATCAATCTTGCTCCACAAGTCCAGCCAAAATCAATCTGTCCTGTCCCCATGTAAGTAGCGATGACTTCTGAGCACGTCGGGCCTCCCTCCCTGAGAAGGAAGGCTCTGGAGAGCGAGGGTCCTGGATGCAGCAAGCACAGTGCTGTCAGTGCAGACGCGTGTCTGTTTTTCTAACTGAAAAGGACCCAGAATGACGATACGGGGAATTACCATTGAACCCAAACCAGGACTTCCTACCTCTCCCTTCCACCTCTGTGTTCTACTCGGCTCAGATGGTGAAAGGCTACTTCGCTAGCCGCTTACAAACATTCATCTTCTTCTAGAAGCCGGAGTGAAAGACAAGGAAAATGTAAATCACTTGCCTGATGCCATGTATGTTTTTGATCGCGTAGCTTATTTCTCTTCTCAGTTCCTTCTCGTTGAACTCCATCTGCAGATGCAAGATGAGCCACAGTTGTGACACTTAATTCCGTTGACTAATAATGCTATTGAATATTAAAGAATAAGAATGACTTGACTTCGTTATTAATAAATGGATGCTCATGTCTTCCCTAACTTAAACCCAGATGGTCAGAACATCTGTTTATATAAAGTTCAAGGCAACAGAGACCATTAGGGATTTCTGGGAGTTTTATTTCGGTGCTACAGATTTTAACTCTGTTATAATAGATAGGAGTGCCGTGCGTCAAGGATGCCTCGTGGACATAGAGCTGGCCACACATTCGAAATCTCTAATTTTTCATTCTTTTGCTAAATGTAGAAAATGTACTCACAGACAAATGCATTAATAAGAGTGTCCCCTGATGTGCAACAGCAGTCCAGCTGTGCTGAGATGAACAATGACTATCTTTTCTCCCTGGCCATGTTAACCACCTGAGCTCTAGGCCTCTTTATAAGAGGAAATTAATAGTATTTTGCCAATCCAACACAGGACAGATTGTGCCTTTCTGTGTTCCAACCCAGAAGTTCTAGGTGCCTGAAATTTATTTGGAAGTAGGATCAAAGTATCAGGGAGCTTAGACCTGTAAGGGCATCAAGAGGCCATCAAGGGTTCAGCCTGACTCCTGAGATTTGGTCTCTCCGGTCTCACTGTCTGTCCATTTCCCCTCGCACTTGGTGCCATACAACAATGAATTGCTTTGTTCCCTGCCCACACCCTGTGGCTCCACGGCTCAGTCTTCACTGGGCCTCCCTTTCTGTCTGGAATAATCTTCCCCTCCCTCACCTCCTCCTGCTTAACTAGCTGCTCATCCTTTTTCCAAACTCAGCTTGAAATCCCTGACACTTTGGGCAGTGATTTGTGTCCGTGGGCTGTTTCCATAGCACCCTGTGCTAAAGTTTATCACTGTCCTTAGCACATTCTAATGAAACTCTCTGTTTACCCATTTACCTCCCAGACCAAGATATAAGCATCCGTCTCTGAACGTGCGGCAAGCAGCCTAGTCCCTGGACCACTTAGCTGCCTCCTGAGCACCTGGACATGACAGGATTCATGCTTACACACAAGCTCGGCTTTGCCTTGGTTTCCCTCATCAGATGGGCACTAACATGTGCTCAGCTGTGCAAGCCCAAACCTTGGGAGTCATCTTGAATGTTCTCTTTCTTGCATCCCCCAGACTCAGTCCAAGCCCTGTGGACCCTACTTCCCAAGTCACAAATCCAGCCTAATTGGGCCCTTTCTTCCTCTGAATTCATTTCATATCTCCTTCCCTTCCTCAGCCCTACACTGCCCCATCTGTTCTTTACCTGCTACAGGTGCTGGATTTAGGGCCTTGTCCTCGGCTGCTTATAATGAATGACCCTCTTCCCCCAGATCCTCACAGCTGACCTCTTCGCACCACTGTGGTCATGTTTTCAAGGTCCCCTACTTGGAGACACCTTGCCTGAATGTCCCGTCAAAAGTGGCTCCCCTACTCACTCTCTCTCTCCCATCATGTTACATAATTACACTTGAGATCTTCTTACTTTGTCTATTTTCCCCACCAGACAGTGTCTCTGTCCCGATCACTGGCACCTAGAACACTGGCACAGAGGAGGTGCTCGAGAAATATTTTTCAATCAATTAGACAACAAATCAACATCATAGGAACTCAACTAGTATTTGTTGAAATAATTTGAAATGTCATCAGATCTCATTGACTAAAATCAGGACCCTCAGTAAGAAATTATTTCCCTCCTAAATTTCATCACCTGATTAGGAAAGCTTTCATTCAAAGAACTACCTTAGTCCCATGCCACTTCTGTAACATTTTATGGACAGTTATGTAGCATGGAATATGGAAATGAAGTGAAACGGACAGGGGGGAAGTAACGTTTGGTACAAACCTTTACTATCTCAAAAGGAAAGCGTTCATGGAAAATGCGATTGATCTTTGCACCCCCTGAGAGCTCCAGGGTATCTACTTGATCCCCTGAGCCTTCAATTCTCTTCTCAAAGTCCACGGCAAATTGCTGAACCATCCTGTAATTGGGAGAGAGAAATAAATTCCAGTTAAAGCGACAGGGCTCTGCATTTCTAATTTCAATTCTCTGTGCTTATCCCCTAGAAACCTTTTCCTGGTGTTCTTAGTGGCACCTACTGGCAGAGTTAACATTGCACTTTGCTCAGCACTCAAAACGCAATGATCTGAAATAACACACTATTAAGATTTATTTTAGACATTTAATTAAATATGCATTCTAGGGGTGGAGGAGATTGATTGGGGGAAAAAGAGGGACATCTGTAATACCTTCAACAATAAAGATAAATTAAAAATAAATAAAATTTAAAAAAAATAAAATATGTATCCTAAATATCTGTGCCATTCAATGCACTCTGTCCATTTTGTTGCAGTCATAGAATGGCATTTAAAAATACTTGAATTCAAGTTAAGCAATAAAAGTTTACAGAGAACAAAGAAGCCACGGCTCCTATGACATCACACCCAGTGTTCCAACCGCTCTAGCTGAGCGCCTGCCCTTCGAGAACAACTCTCTTCCCCACCCCCAGGGTCACAGGCCTCAGAACAACATAAATGTGTGGCCCCCACACTACAACTAGCTCTAGCTTGGCTTCTCAATGGCTCCTCACAATTTGATAATAAAAAACTCCTTAACCCTATCACCCAAGATGCTCCATGGCCTGGCCCCAGCCGCCCCATCTCTTGCTACTTTCACAAACACCTTCCATGCCAGACACACAGAGGCAGCACCCATAGGTATCGCTCCTCTGTGCTTTTTCTTTCTGCACAGACTACAGTTCTCTCGGCCCCTTGCACCTTTAGTGGTCTAATTTCTATCCTTCAAGGCTCAATTTAAGGATTCATTTTTCCAGGAAATGTCCTGTTATCCGTGGCCCTATCCATCCCCTCCCCTCATTGGCACCCAGGCCCTCCTCTGCTTCCTCAGCATGTTTTCAGCACAGCCCTTGGAAGAGTTCAGCACCACATTCACCCACCAGTCTCCCTCCTGAGAGCAGTGGCCATGAGTTTTATTTATCTCCCGCTGCTGGATGTGTGAGAGGTATTCCAATACATTCAATGAAGGAAGGAATTACCTTAAGATGGTTGGTAAAAAAAAACACACAAAGAAATATACTGCAGGGAGAGAATGGCCACATGCATTGGTGATGACCGGGTTTAGAAACTCTGATTTGGACAGAGTTTCAAAATCTAATAGGAAAATCATGCAAACCATCTAAAACTTGCAGCATCTTTTATCAAAATCATGGATAAATGAAAAGTAACTGAAAATTATTAGACCAGATAATCTAGAATATAATTAGATGTGGCTATAGCTATATTCACGCATATGCTAATGCTGGTCTGGTTTTTTTTAACACCTGGAAGGGTATGCATGCATGACATACGCTCGGAAACAATGGGAAATTTTAGAAAATGTACGTCGCGCCCCTTTCCCAGTCCTGACACTGCAGCCAGCACAAAGGACACCCAAGTCCCCAATACCCTTGCCCTCCTCCCACCTGACAGACTCCTCCCTTACCTCGAGGTCTCATTCAAGTTCACTTGCTCTGTGAACTCACACCCTTGCTCCATGTCACTGCTTCTGCTTCCTCACTGGGCTCCCTTAACATTTTATACTTACCAGAGACACTGCATTTATCAGATTAGTTTCCTAAATGTTTGTTTCCTCTGCTCTACTGTGGCCTCTTCTTGAGGCCAAAAATCTTATCCATTGTTGAATCCCCAGATCCAGACGCCAGGTGGAACACACAGAGATGAGAGGAAGGCGGGAAGGCAGGCGAGCAGAAAGGGAGGAAGGAAAGGAAAATGGAAGAGAGGGGTGGAGGGAGAGAGGAAGGAGCTGAATCACTCATCTACCAGGGAGAAGCTAACTGTGGAAAGTCTGTAATCTGAGTCCAATGGAGTCACAGAGGCAAGACCCAGTCTTCACAAGGACAATAGTTTCGGTTGGATGTTAAAATGATGACCTAAGGCCTACACAGAAATAGTTTTCCTTTCCTGTAACTTGAAGAGTTTTTGTAGGTGCTTAACCCAAGCCAAGAAAGAAAAGGAAAAAATGAACTAGGAAAGAGTTGAATCCAAGAAAAATTTATTTCCTCTGTATGATCTCATAATTTTTTTAAATGGGATAAGATGATGCATATAAAATGCTACCTAAATAACTTGATCATTTAGAAATCTCCCCACAAAGAAAGGAATTATATCATGCATTTTAAACCGAATTAAGGGTATTTTGATTATAAAACTGCAGAGGGAGAAAGGGACCATAAGAGGGGGCAAGCATTGCCCTGGCCATCTGGTTGGGTGTCGTCCCATGCACTGAAGGGTTGCCGGTTCAATCCCCAGTCAGGGCACATGCCTGGGTTGCAGGCTCGATCCCTGATAGGAGGAGTGGGAGTGCAGGAGATAGCCAATCAGATCGATGCTTCTCTCTCCCTCTCCCTTCTTCTCTCTAAAATTCTTTAAAAAAAGAAAAAGAGTGGCAAGCATTTATCTTTGGAGATGGACTTCAGATGCCCTGGAATTCAAGCTGGGAAGGGTGTTTTCTGGTTGAAAGGCACCCGAGGCAAGTTACAGTTCTGGGAAAAATGACAGAGGAGGCTGGAAGGGACCAAAAGAGGGCGTCAGGGTAAAAGACACAAGGAGCTGGTCATTCTCTAACGACGCTGCAATCCTACCCCAAAGCCCCAAGGGGATAAATCTAGTAACCAAGGATAAGATGGGAAGATCATGAGGGAGGAAAAAGGTACTTGGCAGTTTTCACAGTTGCGTTTTCAAAGGGCTAACTAAAATCATTATCGACAAGGATACAGAAATTTCAATGTGTCTGCACTTCTCTATTGAATCCTCAGTGCTCATTCCACTGGAAAACACATGCAGATCACATGAAGTGATCGAAAGAAAAAGATAAGTACAAGTGACACCGAGAGAAATTGTACAATACAGGTGACTCTTTCAACAGGAGCTCTGCCCACTTCTAATTCTAAGGGCAAAAAAACCCCCGCTGAGTTATCCTATTGGTGTTACCCGTTTACTGAATGCAATTATAAAAACACAATAAAACTGGGCACAGGGATGGGCAACTGGTTAAATTTATAACAAAAGAGTAAGACCAACAATTATTCTTCAAGAAAATGTAGATTCCTGGCTCATTGTATAACATATACAAAGCCTCCTATACTTGACTCGCTACTTCTGTTACGCCTAGAAAACAGCAAGATCAATAACAGACTGACAGGGAAAAACAAAGGGAAGAAATTCTGGGGCAGAACAAGGGAGGGAGAGGGGCTCACTGCAGCAGGGCTTTGGTCTTCCTGGTGGGGTCCTCGGGCTTGAAGTTCTTGTAGGCATCGACTTCATGTTCTATGGAGAGCATCTGGGCCTGCAGTTTGTTCCTGAAGTTTGGTAGGGTGTCTCGAATGTGGTTGGTGAGTTGCTAAATAAAACAAAACAAAATCATACACACACACGACAGGTTAAAGATGAGCTCGTGAGACAAAACTCAGCCTTCACTGTTTTCCTAATCACTCAAAACTGGAGAAATTATATACACAGCTGAGACTGAGTGTGGAGACAGGTGGTCAGAGGACACTCCGACACTCTCCTCTACTGCCCAAGGCAATGCTCAATATGTCTCAATGAGAGTGGCACTTGCTGGGGCCATCTGGTATACCCTGTTCTAATGCAGTTGATGTTACTAATGTGGATGCCTAGTAACACCTGGCATGGATTGATTATCAGATCACTTAACTTGTCCAAAGAAACCTTAAGTTACAATGTGGTGGAAATGAAGGAAGTGGAGAGTTCCAGGGCCTGCCTGACATTCTCAGGACCGCTTGGCTCACCACCCTGGTGGAGCTCGGAAGCACCTGTCAGCTGTGAACCTCCTCTCCATCTGCAGCCCAGACAGGGGCTTGCCTCCACCTCTAGGCCCCAGTCTAACTGTGCTGGGTCACTGGCTTAAGCCTTCAACAGGCTGCATATAAAACTGTGTGCTAAAAGGTATACCCCTGTTCACTGTTCCTCAATATTTATATTCATTTTTTAAATTCCTATCATTTAAGCTGCATGTCTTATGTTAGAAAACAATGAATATAAAAATAAGAAATATGAATTCCAACAGTCACGTTCATATTTCCTAATTGTTATTGTTGCTGGAAAGCACATTTTTACCTGGTTAAGGACCCTCTGCAGGTGTGGGGTCCCCATCCGATCGGCAATGTGTCTGTACGCCGGGTGTGAAAGGAAGAATTTCCTCTCCGCCAGCATGGCGGCCTTGATGTCCTTCTTTCCATCAATGTCCTTCTGGCTTCTGTTCACCACCCCCACGTAACCTGAAACCAAACACACGCCTATGGCATTTGTGGCACTCTTTGTTGTTTATTTTGGGGGGATCGCAAGACTCTCAAAGAGGGTGAACAAGAAAGGCCCTTACTTTTGTAAGGTCCCTTTACAAAAGTCAATTTGCGATGTTAGTATTTAACGAAGGCTGGCTGATTTGGCTAACGACAGTTTTTTAGGATTAACACAATAATATCTCTTCACGCTTAAAAACTCTGTGCATTTTAGCAGAGTATATTTCTTAGCAGTTTTGTCATAGAGCGGATGAGTGAGTCAGACTTAGAAGAGGACAGTATATATTTATGCAGTCTATGAATATTTACACCCTCCCTTCCAAGCCCCCTTTTCTTGTTTCCTTATTCCTGTTAAGGAAGGGTTTTCCCCTTGGATCATTTTTCTTATGTCTTAGTAACATTGTGCCATTCCATAAAAAGCGTAGCTCATCATAAGCCCATGCCTCACGCCCGTGGTGGCATTCAAACCAAGCCTCCCATTGGCCTGCCCGTTGCTTCTCCGCCACATCATCGCAGGAAGTCCTGCGGGGGACACAGCACATTACCCCTGCGAAGAGGCAGCAGCTTGTTCTCTAGTATATCCCTGGCATCCGTTCCCTCATCCATAAGGTCCAGTTTGGTGATGACTCCGATGGTTCTCAGACCTGCAGCACAAACAAACCCAACATTGCATCATCTCGAGAAAACTAACAAATTGTAGAGACGTATTTGTCTCCATGCTAAACACAAAGCACTCACAGGCCTGGCCCCTTTCCTGCTCCTCTCTGTCTTACTTTACTTTCTAAGCCACTGCTTCCCCAGGCCAGTCCGGTGAATGTCAATGGGATGAAGAGGAGAGCTGTGAAACCACCCATCTATAACTTTCTATCTAACAGAGAAAAAATAAGCAGTTGTAGCACCAAAATACTTTTAAATTCATGAGTTTATTTTTGTATCATGCATACATGGCAATTATATATTTAAGTTTTCCTCCAAGGTACTGCATACAACATGTATGCCAAAATTTTTCATGTATGACATTATTTAAAAACATAAACAAATGGGCTACACGTGAGCCAATGATGAGAGTGAGTTATAAATCAAGGCTTATTATTGATCCAGTCAGGAGCTGCGTCCAGTACAGCATTAAACTAGTTACAGTCCATTAGTCCATTGTGTGTGGGGTCCACATGGCTGTGGGCCATGTGGGTGAATGCAGGAGCATAAGAGCCCTGCAAGCCAGGAATGCGAACCAAGGGCAAGAGAGAGAGCTCCTTTGTTTAGGAGATTATATATCTCAAATCTTCCCATGCTTGCAGTGGCCACGACTACTCTGGCCAATGGCCTATTCCCAGGTGTGACTGACAGACAAGTACCTTCCCTATGTCACCCAGACTTTCCTGGGCATGTGTCTATTTGGCCTTCCCTTTGCTCCTTTCCAGCTACTCATGTCTGCATTCACGACAATGTTATCAACAGAATATGCCTAATATTTTTGAAGCCATTAAGAGATTCTGACTTCCAAAGGTGAGGTTGGGGATGCATTAGTGATAGACGTATAGAAGAATATGCAAACAGAGAGTCAACTATCAATCTCAAAGAAGACAGCATCATAGAAATGCAATCATAATTTACCACATGGCTCAGCTGTGAATAACATTTTCAGAATCATAAATATTCATATGCAAAATACGATGGTATAATTACATTAGTTGAACGTGAAGGGTAAGTGTATGTATGTATGTGTAAGTATATGTGGGTATGGGAGACGGACATAGAACAGATGAATCTTCTCTACATCAGAAAGTCAAAACAGAACATCTAAAACTAAAATAAAAATCAAGAAATAGTAGTATAAAGAGATTACATAAAAATATGGAGGTAAATACCAAAAAAAGCTAAAAGGGTTGAAAGTGGTTACCTCTGGAAATAAGCAATCAAGAGTTGGCAGGAATGGGGAAGGGACTGATAGTTTTGATTCAAAGCCTTTGGGACTGATTTTTTAAAGCTATGTACATTTAGAACATTAATAAAAATAAAAGTTGAATTTTAAAAGTATCTTCTTTACTGCTCCCCTATTTCTAAGAAAGCAGAAGAGTCTATGTTTAGTGGTGTGCCAGATGTGGTCAAGGAGATCACTGTCTTTTTCACGTTTAGTTATACAAATAGGCAGCTTAAAATTATCAATGAAGCCCTGCTACCAGACTCCAGACCCACACCGACAGATCTCAAAGCCATGGCCAGAGAGTTTCCAAGGCAGCCTATTTTGCAAACACTTCACTGGAAATATGAAGACTCAGGTAAAAATAATAACAGAGACCAATTATTGAGCCCTGATTATGAGCCCACCTCATCTAGGATTTGAAATGACTCATTGCTGTGGGTACTATCATTTCCTCAATTTCACAGATGAGGAAAGTGAGACTTGGAGAGGAAGGAGTACACTGTGTAAAGCCTCACAGGCTATAGGGCGTGAAATCCAGGCAAC
Source organism: Miniopterus schreibersii (assembly GCF_964146895.1). Classification (NCBI taxonomy): domain Eukaryota; kingdom Metazoa; phylum Chordata; class Mammalia; order Chiroptera; family Miniopteridae; genus Miniopterus; species Miniopterus schreibersii. Next base: position 15,893,622 of record NC_138119.1, on the reverse strand, counting down.
CTAATCCCATTTCCAATCACTGTATTTTTCTGCCTTCCAATTCTTCGCAGATTCTACAAGTGATTAGCTGTGTTCTTTGGCAAGTTTGTTAGATGTCTCTTTAAAGTCAAGAATTCTGGGACAGAGAACAATTTCCAGTAGTAAGTAAACTAAAGAGTAATTTCATAAAATGCCTTGCCCTCCAACTAAAAGGAAAATATAAATAATAAATTAAGAGCCAATAAATAATGTGTGATATTGTTTCAATTATGTTTCTCCTCAGGAAAGAACAGCTACAATGATGAGTGCTGATGAAGACCTTGAAAAGACACCCAAGGCATATAAAAAATCTGATTCTTATATGCCTAGAGGCCAAGAGCACTGACCCAAGGGATAGACTGCTTGGATTCAAGTCCCACCTGTGCCTCTTATTAGCTGCAAGACATCAGTTTCCTCGTCAGGGTAACCACATCAATAGTGGAACCATTCGTCACAGTTTACATTTGATGCCTAGAATAATTATGATTTTTTAATTGATTTTTTTTAGAGAGAGAGGAAGGGAAAGGGAGAGAAAGAGAGAGAGAGAAACACTGATTTGAGAGCCAAACATCGATTAGCTGCAGCTTGCACTCCCCCTACTGGGGATCAAGCCTGAAACCTGGGCATGTGCTCTGACCGAGAATTGAACGGGAGACCTTTCAGTGAGCAGGATGATGCCAAACCAACTGAGCCACACCAGCCAGGGCTGGGATAATTATTAACAGCATCCCCTTTAACTCTCAAAGGACTTCCAGTTTGAAAAAATAAGTGAACTTCCTGTTCATGCTAATTCATCAATAAAAAAGAGAAACCAGCATGTAAGGAGCTTGGAAGTTGCCACTGTATCCCAACAATAAGTCAAAAGCAGAACGGACTGAAAAATCAACAGTCCTCCTTATAGTCATCAGAGAAGGGAGTCACAAAGCATTTCCCCCAAAATTCGGAGAGACAGATGTATACAGACATTCACGACCCAGAAGCAGAAAACTCTGAGGAAACCAGGGCCCAGGTAGGAAAACCTGTAATTGGTGAACTGCTGGAAGTTCAGTGTGGAAAGTCTCAGAGCAGAAAACTCCCGGGGGGGCCCAGTCATAGTGGGTACCCATGCTTTTGTTAGTTTTACCTCCAGGTTCTCACAGTGATTATCTGAGAAAAATCTCCTCATGTTTCTGGCACAGGGAGAAAACAAACAATCTGATTTTTAAAATGGGTGAAAGACCTGAACGGACACCTGTCCAAAGGAGATACACAGACGGCAAGTATGTATCTGAAAAGGTGCTCCAGGCCATATGTCATCAGGGAAATGCAAATTAAAGCAACAGTGAAGTATTACTACACACCTACTAGAGTGGCGGCCAAAATCCAGAAGACTAACAGCACCAAATGCTCGCAAGAACGTGGAGCAACAGGAACCCTCGTCTATTGCTGGTAGGGATGCAGAATGGAGCAGCCACTTTGGAAGGCAGTTTGGCAGTTTCTTACAAAACTAAACACACTCTCACCATGGGATCCAGTAATTGCACTCTTTAGTATTTATCTGAAGGAGCTGAAAACTAGCCCACACAAAAACTTGTACACAGATGTTTACAGCAGCTTTCATTATAATTTCCAAAACTTGGAAGCAACCAAGATCTTCAGTAGGTGAATGGATAAATGAACTGTGGCACATCCAGACGATGGGATATTAGTCAATGCTAAAAAGAAATGAGCTGTCAAGCCATGAAAAGACATGGAAGAACCTTAAATGCCTATTAATTACTAAGTGAAAGAGCCTTCTGAAAAGGCTACATACCATATGATTCCAACTACATGACATTCTGGAAAAGGCAAAACTATGGAGGCAATAAAAAAGATTAGTGGTTGCCAAGGGTAAGGGGAGGCAGGAATGAAAAGCAGAGCACAGAGGGTTTTCAGGGCAGTGAAACCATTCTGTATGAGGCTGCAATGGTGGATACATGTCATTAAACATTTGTCAAAACCCATGAAATGTATGACACCAAGAGTGAACCCTAATGTAAACTATGGACTCTGAGTGACAACAATGTGTCAGTGCAGGTTCACTGATTATAACCAACACACCCCTCTGGTGGGGAATGTTAATAGTTGGGGAGGCTGTGTCAGGTGGAGGGTGGGCAGGGACAGAACATATATAGGAACTCTCTGTACTTTCTACTAGGTTTTTCTGTGAACCTAAAATGGCTCTAAAAAATAAAGTCTATTCATTACAGACAATTAAATATCAACACATGTAAAGTACTTTGTATGTAAAAATCACTCAATAAATGAAAGTTGTGATCTCACCAACTTTGTTTCTCATCACCTACTGTTGCGCTGCTCCAGTCCTAAGCCCAGTAACACACAAGGAGAAACAATCTCTCCGTGTGACCATGCATTCTCGCCTCTTCACTTCCTAATGCTATCCCCCTCACCTCCAAATAGCTTCCTCTTCTCTTCTTTTCTTGGTCAATGCCTACCGTCCTTCAGAATCCCTTTCAGGCCTGTTCTGCAGGTCCTGTGTAAGTTTGGAGTCCTTCCTCCATGCCCTCAAAGCTCTCTGTGTACACGAAAATCATAGTTCTTATATGACACTAGGAATCTGCTTATTTGTCTCTCACCCAAAAGGTCATGATCTCTTCAAGGATAGAAATGATATCTAATCTGCATATTCTAAGCAATTCACATAGATGCCAAACAGAGTGGGGAACTCGATAAATGTTTATTTAATAAATAAATAAATAAATGACAAAATAAGCCTACTTATTTTTCTGAGGTTCAGATAAGAATTGAAATACAAATTTCAGAAAGGAAATATGCTACCCTTCTACCATGTTACCTACGTTTGTTGTCAGCACAGTGGTTTTCCTATAAGAACACCGCCATTTCTTCCATTTATGTATGCAACTAAATTACAAGTAGTGTGTTGTTCCATCTAATTAAGAAATGGGACAAAACCAAGCCAGGAACCACATTAGCAGTTTCCAGAAAAGCAATCTGGAACACTGTGTACACTAACACAACAGCAAAGAAGAAAAAAAATCAATAAAGAGTTAGTGTAAACATGTATATAGCAAAATTAAAAACAGACTTAGGAAATTAGATGTCCTTCAGTTAAAGCATTTTTTTTGTTTTGGGTTTTGGTGGGATTGGGGGGGAGTTGTTGAAGTAAATGTTGTTCTTTCTGTTTGGCAAAGATTACGGAATATTTTATTTCTGCAAGCAATCAGCAACGAATGGGAATGGTTTCATGGTGGTTTTTTTCCTGTAAGTTTTCCACAAACATTATTTCCTTGTTACGTCCAACAATTCTGAAGGGCAGTTTTCATTTTCAAAGTCATCAGGTAATATTATTCCATGTGATACTAGGTAAAATATTAAGTGATAGGAAACATAAAAATTACTGTTGCTATGGTAGCAGACACTATCTTGCTCACCAATGTACATTCAGAGTCTAGCAAAATGCTTGAAATATTTAATATTTGTGGAAGGAAGGGAAAGGAGAAGAAGGGAGAAGAGAGATAAGGGAAAGAAAGGAGGAAGAATTACTTCAAAGGTAAGAAAATGAAGGCACGGAGTGGCTCTTTCACTGAGAATCTGTACTTCAAAAATAGAGCAAGGCATAAAGAAACAAAAGAAGAATCCAGACGAACTTAAATCTCTCTGCTTTTTGTCCACCTAAGTCTGTTTCCTTCTTCCTCCTCAGCACACAGCTCAGCTATATTTCCAAATGTCCCTCCCCTTGGAGCTACAGGCCTCCTTATCATCTTCCTGCGATTAAGTTCTAGCCAGTGGAATGTGAGCAGAAGTGATGTGTGCCACTTCTAGGCTGGGTGTGTATAATTTCACATGTGTGATCCTGCCTGCTCTTCCTTCTGCTTGCTGGATCTAACCATGGTAAGTCCCTAAGGGTGACAAACAAAATGATGTTATAGAGAAGCACCATGCTAAGCTGAAAAACTACCCAGGATGGATGGACATATCTACTGTGTGTACCATTACATGTGCCGTTATTACTGCATGTTAGTATAAATAGTAGTACTCCGAAGAAGAGGGCTGCCAAAATGAAAGCCTGGATTAGCAAGGTTAGAGAGCAAGGGAACAAATATTGCAAGTTGGAAAGATGAAGATTCATATGATGTAGTAGCTGTGTATTTTGTAAACCTGCCTATTCTGATAACTTATAAGGCAGACCAACTACCTATGGAAAGGAAAAGCTATTGGAAAGAGCCAGAATGCTAATTTGTCTCGATTGTTCTTGCTGCTTAGAGAAAGGTATTTAAGAAAGATGAGTTCACATATGAAATTTATCATTTTGCAAGGAGAAATATAAAGGATTAGAGAGACTTTAGAAATCTGTGTCCTTTAATGGTTAAAAAGCCAACTGTTCTTATAACTCAAGCAAGACAAGAATAGATGGAAAGGGCTCTGAGCAACAAAGGTCCACTAAGAATTTTCTGTCAAGCAAAGGAGCTCAGTATTTTCAGTAGCTAGCTATGAACAAATAACAGGGTTCAGACTTACCTTCCTGCTGTTAACTACTAGAAAACTGATAAAATATATAAAACAACCATTTTCAGACATGAAATAACAGGTTACGCCGAGGCAATTTGTGGACTACAGTGCAAGGGGGAAAAATCCAAAAAGGCCCCAGCAGTCCCGATTAGTTGAGGAGACATAGATTGGATTTCAAGAAAGTCAAGGCAGCTAGAATTTACAGGACACTGTACTAGATATAAGGGAGCTATGAACAGGAAGAGCTCCAAAAATGTGCATAGGAGTCCCCTTGAGTCTTGGAATGCAGTGCCTAAGGTAAAACTCCACATAGCTGGGCAAAAACAACTTCCAGGTAGCTCTAAATCAAACAATTCCCAGAGCTCACACAGGACTGGGACTCATTTAAGTTCCCACCAGCTAACATGGAGAGATATTGTTGAATTAGAGACATCAGAAGGTCAAACCTCAGTAAAGGTTACTGCAGACCCACCCTTTCAAGAACCTAGAAATGAGCTTCAGGAAATCAAACTGATCACAAGTAATGTAACTAATTGCTGGAACAAAGCCCAACACATTTTTTAAAATGCAGTAATACTCAGCACTCAACAAAGTCAAATTCAAAATAACAAGCATTCAAACAAAAATCACTAGATATACAAAGAAGAGGGAAAACGTGACCACAATCAGGAAACAACAACAACAACAATAATCAATCAATGAAATCTCACTGAGAAACAATAGAATTCACAGATGACATTAAAATGGCTATAATAAATATGCACAAAATGTTAAGGATCTAAAGAAAATGTGAATATAATGAGTAAATAAAAGAATGATAGTTGAAAAAATATAGTTGATATAAGCGCACCAATCCAAGAACTCAAAGAACAGCAACCACCCAAAGGAAACCATACAAGGCGCACCATAGTTAATTTCTGAATACCAGCAATAAAAGAAAAACATAAAAGCAGAAAGGAGGAAAAGCAGGAAATACAAAGATAAGAATAACTGTGGACTTCTAACCAGAAACTTTTAAAGTGCTGGGGGGAAAAAAGTTATCACCTAAAATTCTATACCAGTGAAGAAAATATCTTTCAGAAATAAAGGCAAAATGATGACTTTTTCAGACAAACAAAAGATAAGATAATCTGTTGCCAGAAGACCTGCACTACCAGCAGCGGTAAAAGAGGTTCTTCAGATGAGCTTCAAGCGTCTTGTAGTGCCAGAAAATAAGGAAGTTCTCAAAGTAAAAAAAAAAAAAAAGAGGTTCTTCAAGCTGAAGAAAAATAATACAAGATGGAAACTCAGAACTGCACGAAGAGACAAAAATCCCTGAAAATGGTAAATATGTGGGTAAATGTAAGATAGCTCTTTTTTCTTTTTAATATCTTTAAAAGATAACTGGCTATTTAAAGCAAAAATAAAGCAAAAAAAAACAAAAAACAAAAAACACAAAAAAACCCATACATTCTCAGTGTCATTTAAAACTTATGTAAAGACATATGTTTTATATGTGGAAAAGTTTATAACACATGTAAAAGACAAACAAAAAGATGACAGACTCAAATCCAACTAAAGTGATAATTATATTGAACGTAAATGGTATAAATACCACAATTAAAAGGCAGAGTGAAATTTAAAGAAAACAGCAAAGTGAAATTATGTGCTAAACCACAAGAAATACACTTTAAACACAAGGAAAGAAATCGATTTAAAGTGAGAGTATAGAAAAGATATAAAATAAAAGTACTGATCAAAAGAAAGCTGGAGTGGCCCAACCAGAATGGCTCAGTGGTTGAGCACTGACCTATGATCCAAGATATCGGGATGCGATTCCCAGTCAAGGTACATGCCCAGGTTGTAGGCTCAATCCCTTATAGGGATCATGCAAGAGGAAGCCAATCAATGACTCTCTCTCATCATTGATTTTCTATCTCTGTCTCTCCCTCTCCCTTCCTCTCTCTGAAAATCAATAAAAACATATTTTAAAAAAAGATAAAGAAGGCTGGAGTGGCTATTTAACAGCAAATGTAATCAATTTTAGAGAAATAAATATTACTAGGAATAAAGAGAGAGACATTTATAATGATAAAGGGTTCAATTTATAAAGAAGACATGATAATCTTAAATGTATAAGCAAGCTAATAACAGATCTTCAAAGTACTTAAGCTAAAGTTGGCAGAACTAAAGGGAGAAATAGACAAATCCACAAATATAGTTGGGGATATAATGTTTCTCTCGGTAACTGAAAGAACAAGTAAATAGAAAAATCAAGAGATATACAAGAGTTAAACAACACTAGCAACAAACTTGACCTAAAGGGCAGCAATGGAACAAGTCTCTCAGCAACAGTGGGATATACATTCTTTACAAATGCATACTGGTTATTCATCAAAATGGACCATATGTGGTGCCAACAAACAAATTTCAATACATTTCAAAGGCACAAAGTCACACAGGTCTTAATATCAGAAAGTTATGTGGAAAATGCCAAAATATTAGGAAATTAACAGCATATTTCTAAAGTACCATAGTCAAAAGGGAAGTTACAGGGAAATTTAAAAATATTTTAAAGAATGAAATAAAAGCATGACATATCAAAATCTGTACTATACAGCTAATTAAGTACTCAAGAGGGAAATTTATAGCTTTACAATATCACTACGGCCAAATAAAAAAGCTTTAAGACCAATTATCTAATAAGCTTTGATCTTAGGAAGCTAGAGAGAGAATAGCAAATTAAATCCAAACTAAGTACCAGGAAGGAAATAATAAAGATAAGAATGGAAATAGATGAAATAAAATACAGATAAACAATATACAGGGTGTCCAAAAAATGTATACACACACTTTGAATAATGATAAAGGCAGTGTTTATTAAAATACATTTCATTTTCAAAACTGAGTTATCAGCTGTTAAAGTATATACACATTTTTGGGGGACACTCTTGTTATAATTTATATAACCAATTAAACCAAATGCCGACTCTTTGCAAAGGTCAATACAATCGTCTGCTTGCGCTCTCTGACTCAGTATTGCACTGGAGCTCCCAGCCAGTGAAACAAGGCAAGACGAGTACTTCAAATGGATACGGTTGTAAAGAAAAGAGTAAAACTGTCTTTATTCACAGACAGCAAGATTATGTATAAGGAATATTTTAAGGAATCTACCAAAGGCTACCAGAACCAATAAGGGGATTAATTAAGATCACTGAATATAAAGTCAGAAAGCAAAAAATAAATTGTACACATCTATAGACCAACAAAAATTTGAAAAACAAAAATGTTTTAAATACTATTTATAATAGCATACAAAAATATAAAATACACGAGGGTAAGTTTGATACAATATACAGAAGACGTATGCTCAGAACTAAAATACACTGCAGAGAAGACCTAAACTAAATGAAAAGAAATACCATGTTCATTGACTGGGGCATTCAATACTATTAAGTCAGTTCTCTCCAAATTGGTCTATAGCAGTGCTGCTCAATAGGATTACTGAAATAATAAAAATGTTCTATAAGGGAGCTTTCTAATAGTGAAGCTATTAGCCACATGTGGTTACTGAGGTGTGGCTGAGGAACTAATTTATTTATTTATTTATTTATTTTGTCTCATTTTAATTAATTTTAACTTTAATTAATAGCCATATGTGGCTGGTGGCCAGCATATTATATTAGATAGCATAAGATGTATAGATTTAATGTAATTCCAAACAAAATCCCAGTGAGTTTTTAGTTGAAACTGACAAACTAATTAAAATATTCAAAGGAAAAGACAAAGTACTAATATAACCAAAAAGATGAAGGAAAAAACTTTGCACTATCTGATTACAAGGCTTACTATAAAGCTACAATAATTAAGACAGTGTCATAGTGGCATAGGGATAGACACATAGATCAGTGGAGCAGAAGAGGGTTCAGAATTACAGATTATACACAAACACACACACACAACTGGTTTTGAACAAAGATGCCAATGTAATTCAATGGAGAAAAGATACCTGTTGAAAATGAATGGTGCAGACACAATTGTACATAGACATGGAAACCAATGAACTCTAACCCTCCCTTACTTCACAGCATACATGCACAAAAAAGAATTACAGAGCTACAGTTGAAGCTAAAGCTACAAAACTTCTAGAAGAAATCATAGGACAAAAATCTTTGCAAACCTGAGCTGGCAAAGATCTCTCAGGATTAAAAAATGTGCGTATTTTAAACATTAATGAATTGCACTTATCAAAATAAAACTTGTTCTTTAAAAGATATACTAAAAGAATATTTAAAAAGTTAGCTATGGACCAAGAGAAAATAGTTACATTACATGATGAAAGATCTGGATCCAAATATATATATTTTTAAACTTCATAACTTGATACTAAGAAAACAATTTAAAATAGGCAAAAGATTTGAACAGACACTTTACAAAAGAAGATTTACGAATGGCCCAGAAGGGTATGAAATAACACTCAGCATCATGAGTCATCAGGGAAATGCAAACCCATACACAGGTATTACAATGACTGCAATTAAAATGAAATTAGAAATACTGCATATTGGTGAGCTTGTGGGGTAACTGAAACACTCATATTCTGCTGCTGGGAATAAAACTTGTGTCTTAAAAATATTAAATATACACTCACCCAGCAATTCCACTCTTAGGTATCTTCCCAAGGGAAATGAAAATGTGAACATAGAAAAAACCTGTACATAGATATGAGTGGGGGCTTTCTTTGTAATCACCCAGAACTGGAGAACGCCTAAATTTCCATCAACAGGTGAATGGATCGACAGAATGCGGCATTTCAACTCGATGAAATACTCAATAATTTAAAAGAATGAACTACTGAAAACTGCAAAAGCATGGATGATTCCCCAAGACAATATGTTGAGCAAAAGGAGCTAGGTGCCAAGACTACTTACTATATGATACCATTTTCTATGAAAAGACAAATCTAACTGATAGTGACAAAAAGCAGATCAGGTTTCCTGGAGCCAGGAGCAGGGGCCAGCGTGGGAACGACTGGGAAGGAGCACAAGGAAACCTCTATGGTGATGGGATTGTTCTTTATCTTGGCTGTGGTGATAGTTGCATGGGTATAGATCAAAACTCACCAAACTTTACACTTAAAATGCACAGCTCCCTACCCGAACCTACTGTCTCAGGGAGCCTCGAGGTAAGCACAGTAAGTTGAAAGAGAGAGAAGAGCACGGGGGAAGGATATTGGTGGCAAGGAAACAAAGAAATCAAGCAGATTGAACGCCACTGTCTAGGAGAAAGCTGTAGGTGCAGTTATTTCTGCATGGAATTAACTGGAAGCAGATAGTTGAGCTTACTGAGTCTCTTTTTTAAGAAACTGTATTCTCAAAGAATCAAAAAGCCTAGCCTGAAAAGGGATTTGATATCTTGAGTCTTAAAAAACCTTTATGGCCCCAAGTTTTTACAAGTAGAAAGCAGTGTGTGATGCTGTGCATAGCCCCCTTCCACTTCAGATATGGCCCAGAGGATCACAGACAAGGAAGAAAGTGCCAGACAGAGAAGCCCTCGGAGGACAAGGGACAAGGGAGATCCTCCCAGAAGGCACCCTGAGTATTTCATCAGGAAACTCCTTTCCCTCCAGGGTCAGAAATCCTCACACCAGCCTGCCCAGGAGGAGTCCCTGGCTGTGGGCCCGGGACTGTTACAGCTTCCACTCTTACCTTCTCATACAGGAGTTTTTACTGCAGACAGTAACTAAGGATGCTCCGCACACGGCCCTCAGCAATCTATTTGGAATCCTGAACAGATACTTCAGACAGCTGACTGCTAACCACAAAATGTCCTGGCCCAGAACACCATCCAGGGCCTCTGCTGGCAACAGCAAGGAAACTACCCAGAGTTCCAGCTGGTGAACTTGGGACTAGTTAGTAACACCAGCTCTCTCTCTCTCCTTTAATGACACCCTTCACTCCCAAGCCAAATCCAAGCTCCTCTGGTCATCTGTCCTCTTCTGAACAGCAGAAACTGAAAAGTTTCTCCTACAGCAAAAGTTTCATTAAATCTATGCGCTCTGCTTGCACCTACTATATAGGGAACCTGATTTGCAATATATGGGCCACTATGGGCACTACAAGAAACTATGATTTACATACACACACACATGCTCATACGAACTACTACTGTTCTTTGAAAGGATGGCTCCGGCTCTGTGCGCCATCACGGCTTATAAAGATGACAGCTCAAATGTGGAAGGAGCCTTGGGCAAGGGATAAATGTTGGCAGCCCTGAGCAAGGCCAGGCAGGCAGGAAGTAGAAAGCAAGGGTTAAGTTTACAGGGTGAGATTTAAGTTTAATAGCTCTTTGCTTCCTGAAACTGCTAAAACTATTGGTTTTTTAAGTCTTCTATAACAGAATTTCTGCAGGAAAAATGACTTTTCACGTCTAAAACTCCACAGCCACAAACCCACTTTTTAACCAATGGAACAAGTTAGTTTTATATCATACTTTTAAACTGCCAGGCACTTTCTAAGTATTTTGCAGATACTAACTCATTTCATAACCACCCTGTAAGGAAGGAATTATAATTACCCCCATTTTACAGGTGAGAAAACTGAGGCATGGAAAAATTAAGTCGTTTGTCCAAGATCACAAGCTGGTAATGGGTGGAGCCAAGATTCAAACCCAAGCAGTTTGGCTCCAGAGTCTGTGCTATTAAACACTAGGCTGCCCTGTTTTACAATGTAATTTTATGTTGTTTGCTTTCATTAATGTAATTTCTTATTAAGGCAGAGTTTCTGTAAAATGTCTCTTGGTTATTTTAGCAGAACAGCTTGTCCTTCATTTCAGCAAGCTGCCCACTTCCTCCCCTCGCTGCCGTTCTGCCAGTCCTCTCACTGTGCCATCTGGAACCATCTCTGTTGTCACCAAATTGCTCCAACACACTCCTGCTCTGGTCTAAACAACGGTTCTCACTTCCTTGCCGTCACTTAAACCCAGCTCTCTCCCTCATGCCTCTCGGGTGCAGACTGCATGTTTTCCTGGGCTCCATGGAGCTCAGGGTTGAAGGGAAAGAGAGTAGATGTTAGTGAAGTTTTCTCGCTCCTCAGTGCTGCTCCAAACCTCTGTCCCTCCTTATTGTTGTCATCTAGGAAATGCCCAGACACTCATCTTACACACACACACACACACACACACACACACACACACACACTTGATTGAAGGTTTGAGTATCATGCTCACTACCCGTAGTTCCACCATTATCCGAGCAGCTTCATTGTATGTGGAGATGACATATCCAGTCTTCTTGATGTATTTAGACCTCTCCTACTCGATGGTTTTTATCTGCATGCCATTTTAGCAGTTTCCTCCCATGGCCACATCCTGGACGTTTGTAAGCTGACTTGTTCCAGCTGTACATCTTACACTCTGACGGTCTACTCTCTAACCACGAACTCCTATTCTCCCCATGCCTTTGTTCCTACTATGAATAATGCACTGCTACTCTTCGGTCTCATCCCGAACCCCATCCCTGAACCATCCCATTTCCCCCCAAAACTTACAGGTCCTGCCTGGCTTCACTTTCTTCCCTTCTTCCAAGGATTTCACAGTCCATCTTTCCAATGATTATTTTTCCAATAGCCTCAACTCTCTTGCCCACTGTGTCTTCCATCCAACAGATCCTGCAAAATTCTGACTCAAAAGCAATGCAAATATTTGCCTGTCCAGCCCCCTAGCTGCTGAGTGAAGCTCGGCGCACGTGTGCTCTGGCCCCAGTGGAGTCCTTCGGTGTCGCCCACTCGCTCAGAACTTCTCCCTTTCCCCACAGCGGTTCAAAATGCCGTTCTCCTCAAACATCTTACACAACTCCCTGCTCTCCTATCCTCCTTCCCGTCCTCCACTCCCAGTCTTTTCTCAGCCCACAGCCTTGCTTCCAACTTAGAAAAATCTACGTCAACAGGCAATAAATTCTTCAAATGCCTCTCCAGATATCTCCAAATTAACCACTATCTGCATGTACTTTCTTATTTCATTCTTGTCTCAGTGGAAGAAATAGTTCTCCTACTCAAGAAATATTGCAGAATAGAGGGAGGAAAAAAGGAAAGAAAAGGGAGGGAGAGATGGAAGATTGGGGGGGGAAGGGAGGGAGGGAGAAGAGCAGGGGAGGAGGGAGAAAGGGAGGGAAAGAGGAAGGAAGGAAGGGAGGGAGGGAGGAAGCTGGAGGGAGGAACCCTGAAGTCAGCTAAGGAAAATGAAAGTCTTACAGAAATTTCGAAGAGTTTTGTTTTGTTTTCTTTTTTAATGGTCATATTTTGTATAAATAAATTGCCACAAAATAAAGTTATGGATCTGGTTTGGACAGATATTCTGGGGATGGCTTGTAGAATACGTTTCTATAGCAACTTTTAAAAGAGCTACTACTGCTATGCCAATGGTAATGTCAGAAGCTCGTGGTCACATCAGATTCAGGAGTTAAGATTTAAATGTATAGGTGACTATTAATTGTGTTTAAATGTCTTTGAATTTTTTTTTAATCCTCACTCCAGAATATGTTGTGGTTTTGTTTGTTTTGGTTTTGGTTTTTTAACTGATTTTTTTTGAGAGAGAGAGGAAAGGAGAGGGAAGAGAGAAAGAGAAATATCGACATGAGAGAGAAACATTGAATGGTTGCCTCCCGCACGCAACTTAACTGAGGATGGAACTGGTGACCTTAGGGTGTACAGGACAATGCTCCAGCCAACTGAGCAACACGAGCCACAGCTAAATGTCTTTGAATTTTGAAACAAGGAGACATGAGAACACAACTGATTTTAATTAAACACTTCCACTTTGAATAGCAATGCAACACATTCATATATTAATATAATGAGAATTCCTGAGAAAAGATTCATATCTCTAATTTGTAATCAAATTAAGGGAGAGATTATGTTTATTGCTTTCTAACATATTTTTAGACTTCTTCATAAACTATATTCCTTTTCCACATTTAAATTTCTACATTCAAACTCCACAAAGAGCAACTGAGGGAAAATTTGGACATGTTCAAGCCACGTCTCTACAGTGACCCCAAGTGGCCAAAGGAAGGAACATGTCAGTTTTAGGATTCCACATCTCAAATTTCCTTTCACACTGATAAAACCTTGATGACAATAACATGTTCCACTTTCATAGCACATTCACTTCTGGCAATGTGCTTTCACACTTCTCTCATTCCTATTTTTTAAAAAAAATTCAAATACATATCTGTTCATATTCATGATCTAAATCTATTCTCTTTCTTCTCTTTCATAGTAAGTTTCACAATCAAAGTCATTTTCTCTTTCCCAGTAAAAATAGTATATCAAAGAGTACATACTTTTATAAAGAAGATTTTCTTGGGATGAGAACTTTTAATATCTACTGTCTTAGCAACTAAAAAAGCTTTTTTTATAGGTCTATATGATAAGTATCTTTTGTTGACACATTTCCAAGTCTAAGGTCTAACATACTTTTTATGGTATATATAAATCCTGATATAATTTTAGACATAATTCTATGATTCAATATACATTTTAAAAGCTCGAATGGAAACTTTCCTCTACACTTGGGCCGGGCTCTTTATCAACCTACGGATAAACTACTCACTCTTTTGCAAATGGGCTGATTGTTAACAAAAGATTGAACAAACCCACTTGACTTGTACATGCATAAAACTCTTAGCATTCAAGTATATACAATGCAAAATAGCAGCATGATTTGAAATGTGCATCTGTAATTCCCAGAGTTCAGAGTATTACGGTACGATGATATATTGCACACACCTACTATCAAAGTTCTGATCACACAGGAGTGTAGGGTCATTTGTTTCTGCCCTCCCTGCTTTCTTCAGAGCAGACGTTTAAGTTATTCTCTGGTCAAGCCTAGTACATAGGAGATGCTCGATTTAAAAGAATGATTGATTGAACAGAACTGATATAAAATGATTTTTTTTTTCAAAGACCACAAGCCTTTTTGGTTTTAGCCTCTGTTACTAGCACTTTCTCCATTAAAGAAAAATTAATTCATTCTATAAGTCTCATTCATGTTAGAAATAAGCTCAAAAATATATCCCTTTAAGAAGTGAAAGCATGGCATCTATGAGCAATGCAGCAAGTCATTTCTTCTTAAAGTATAAGATATCTTTACACATACTAATTGATTCGATTAATATCAGGTAGGATTTGGGTTCGTGTGCAATTATTTAACATCTATTAACTTCTTTAATTTGGTCAAATATTTAAGCTAAGAATTTCAAGGTATGCTGGGAACCCAATTGAAAGGGAAAATCGCTGCAGAGACAGACAGGCTGCCTGGAAACAGGTTTTCTCTATGGAGTGCTCTTGTATTTGCATTTGATAAAAACATTCATCGGATTCTGAGTGCTACTTAATGCCCGACGCTTGAAGCTTCTGTTCAACTTAATAGCACCTCCAGGACCAGACGGAAAAGTAGACGTCTGCTAAATGGTGCCAAAGGTCAGCAAATATCAGTTTACATCACCCCTGGACTTTAACTTTTTCCAGATTGAAGAGGGAGACGTGTTGAAAGCCAAAAGCTTGAGGAGGTGGGTTGAACACACCTCCACAAAACAAATAAGGAAGTCTGCCTCCAGCTTCTGATAAGTTCGCAAATTTCATCTCAAGAGAGAATGGTGCCGTCTTCCCAGCCAGAGGTCTAACCTCCTGGAGAGGTTTTTTATACTCCAGGAAGACCTCTAGTCATGCTAGATTTAGAAATGAAATTCATTTTCTGTGAAATAAATCACCATGAAAGGACTTTCCAGACACATTTGCCTCCCTGGTGAGGCCTTTGAACAGCCCTGTATTGTAGACGACAAGCTTGATGGGTGATGCTGACAAATGGCTGTGCCCAGAAGATAAAAGGCACAGTCAGAGTCTTCATGGATAATGAACTCGTGCTCAGGTAATAAATCAACACCACCACTGGGATGGACTCCTCTGCTTTCTATACAGATACTGTGAGTGTCACTCTATGATGAACTGCTCAGCTAAGGTATAGAAGTATGTATGAAACACATGAATGTTCGTGTCACTTCTGGCCATGTTGAAGAGCAGTGTAAACGGGGAGTCTTTATTATAGGACCATTAGAACCTATCAGGAAAGGTGGACATTACACGATCATAAATAAACTCTGTGATAAAAAAACTATCTCCCCACTAATCAATCTAACCAACTAACCTCATCTGTACACATATCTTCTGCTTTTCCTACTGTTAAAATGGAGAAACAATACCCAGTCCTCTCCTGTGCATGGCAAGGACTCTCACAGGTGCCCTCCATTATATCTCCCTCCCCTAATCAAGGATTTCTCCCATATATTTCTTCAGCCTTTATCCTGCTTCTCCTACCCCATCTCTGTCCTTGATCACCAATTTTCTCTCTCCTGGATCATTCTCATCAACACACAAACACGCCATAATGTCCCTCACCTTTCAGAGACGTTCTCTTGATCTTATACCACTAAGTGTCCCGTTTTTCTGTTTATGTCCACAGTGAAACTTGAAAGAGTTTTGGTCTATATTCTGTTTCCACTTTCTCACATCCAAGTATCTTCTGAGCCTCCTCTAAAAAGGTATTCCTACCAATCCCTTCCTATCAAGGTCTCCAACGACTTTCATGTGCCAAATCCAAGGGTCCGTTCTGTACCCTCATCTCTATCAGATGAGCACGTGATAGTCTGGTTTAGACACAAAGATTGGCAGGTAGTGAGGACTCAGACTCACGTCAAGGCTGCTTTGCCTCCGTTTACTACAGAATATTTTAGCAAGCAGTGGAAAAGGTTCATGGGCTAAGAATACAAGTGACTCAGTGGGTGCTGCTTCCCAGCACCTTCCCGGCTCCTCGCAGTGGAGCACTTTAAGTGTGAAGATTAATATGGCCTATGAGGACTGGGGAGGCTGCCAGCCCAGAAAGACGAAAGATATGGTCACGCTGCCTTTTAAGCCATTAGGTTGGGTGCACCACTTCATCACTGTGTCATCGGGCTTCCTCGCAGTCTCTGAGTGGTTGACTCGGCCTTGACCTACCCTCCTCGATCTCTAGCAGCACTGGGCACAGCTGATCACAACGTCCCCCCTGAAGCCCTCTTTCCCGCTCCTTCGGGAATGCCACTCAGTTCTCTCCCGCTTCCCAGTCACCTCTGCTTTTTCTCCCCCTTCACCAGGGCTGTTTCCTTGGTCGTCCTTCTGTTCTCTGTCTTCGTTGATTTCCTACAGAGCTTCAACTCAACTGGTCTCACGAAACCAGACACCATCTGAATTAGTTCCCTAGGGCTTTCCCAACAAATAAGCACAGACTGGTGGCTTAAAACAACAGGAACTTACTTTCTCACGGTTCTGGAGGCCAGAAGTCTGAAATGGAGGTGTTAGCAGGGCCGCGATCACGCCCTCAAAGCCTCTAGAGGAGGATCCTTCTTTGCCTCCTCTAGCCTCTGGTGGCTCCTGGGAGTCCTTGGGGGTGGCAGCATAGCTCCAATTACCGCCAACATTTTCACAAGGCCTCCCCCGTGTCTCTCAAACCTCCCTCTCTTTTCTCTAACAAAGACTGGCCATTGGATTTCAGGTCCACCCTAAATCCAGGATGATCTCGTTTCAAGATTCTTAACTTAATTTCACCTGCAAAGACCCTGTCTCCAAATAAGAATACATTCGCAGGTATGGGGGGGTTAGGCCTGTGACACATCTTTTTGGGGAATACCAGTCAACTCACTGCTCCACCTCTAGGCTGATATCTCCCAGAGTCACAACCCCAGCTTGAAACTCTCCCTCCAATCCCAGCCTCTAGCATCGCTACTAGTACACTCCTAAATTTGCATTTCCAAAATAGGCCTCTTTGCCCTCCCCAAACGTTTTCCTCTCTTGTCTTCCCAAGTGCAGTAAATGGCATTACCACTTAGGTGGTTTCTTCCAGTAAAACTCTTGGAGTCATCCTCGCCAGCCTGCTTTTACTATCAGTAAACCGTGAGTACACTGTCAGCACCACTTTCCAAGTGTCTCTTGAGTCCAACGGCGGCTTCCCTCTGGACCATTTCTCCCTTATTCCACATTGACTTTCTCCCCACAGGATCCCTTTGAAGGAATAATCTAACTGCTCTCCCCGTTTCTACTCACACCCCTCTTTTAGTCATTTCTTCTCACAGCGGGCAGACCGACCCATGAAAACATAAATCAGATCGCCTCTCTCTACCCTCAAAACCCTCCAGGGGCAGCGCATGACACTTTGAACAGGATACAGTCTTTGTCAAGGCCTAGGGGACCCCACAGGGCCTGGGGCCTGCCTGCCTCCGTGGTGGCAGAACCTACTCCTCCCTCCCTCTCACCGAGCTCCATCCTCAGGCGCCCCCTGCTGTCCCTTTATGTGTCGAGCTGGCTCCACTCCCGGTCCTTGGTGCTTGCTGTCCCCTCTGCCTGGAAGGCTCTGCCTCCAGAAATTGACAGGGCCTGTTCCCTCAGTTCCCTGCTCACATGCCGCTTCCACAGCCCTTCAGTCCAGAATCACATTCCCAAGCGCTCTCTCTTCCTTTATCCTGTTTTAATTTTGTCATGATGCAACCAACATGATGCAAACCTGACATTACGATAATGGTTTATCTGCCATCTGCCCATTTCCCTCGTGAGGATATGAGCCCCACAGGCCAAGCGTTTGGTTTTGTTCACACTGTATTCGTGACGCTCCGCGTGGCACCTGCCATATCGTCCTTGCTCATCAACAGCATGTCAGATAAATGAATAAGCAGTAAAATGACCCTCTAAGACTAGTTAAAGCAATGCAGCCATGTTAAAACCTGATATTTAAAAAGTGAAATCACAAATTGAGCCAGTTGAAGATCATTTTCACGGGGTGCTTTTAGGAAATAATGAGGAGGTAGTCACGTGAGACTAGAACCACGAACTCTTCCAAATCGATTCTTTTCCCAGCATTTATAATATCTGCTTGAGACATTCAGTCTCTACGTTTGACAAGGGGCCTGTTTCTTATACAAAGATAAGATGCAGAGATATTCCAATAAATCTCTCCCTCACACAAAAAAGTTATATGGCAAAATCTAATTCAACATTACTTTAACAATGTTTTCCCATGTTAGTATCATAAAAGTTCATCAAGCAGCTTTCGCTCCAATTTTATAAAATTCTAATGTGTGTTCATGATTATTCCTGAATGAAGTGTTTAAAAAGCAGCTGGGATGAGAAAATTGAACGATACAATAGCAAACTAGACCTACTGGTGGCAGAGGTATGTGGGCTCCTTCACGCTTCCACTACTTACCATCCTTTATTTTATTTTTTTTAATATATCTTTATTGATTTCAGAGAGAGGAAGGAAGAGGGAGAGAGAGATAGAAACATCAATGATGAGGGAGTCATTGATCAAGCCCACAACCCGGGCATGTGCCCTGACTGGGAATCGAACCCCGATCGCCTGGATCCTAGGTCGACACTCAACCGCTGAGCCACGCTCGGCCGGGCTTACCATCCTTTAGACCAAAAGCAAGTTCCAGAACCTTTCTCAGCTCCTCTTACATAAACTGGGCAATGCCACCTACCCAACAGGATACCGGTGGCTATAACATCTCACACAGAGTGTTATTACACAATTCATTTCACTTGAGTTAATGCCTGCTGTGATCCAAATCACATCCCCTAAAATATAAAATGTTCATTTCATCAAGCAGATCCTCTGTCCTATTTCTCTGGGGACTTCTGTGACCTCGTGCGCATAAGAGAAGATATGATGCAAACAGAGAGCTTATCTGTAAGACTGGCAGAGAGTCACGAAAATAATCAGAAATATGTACTGAGCATCTACCTAGTCTAGTGTCCCACTGAGTGGTCCAGCTTACAGAGTGTACACTCCTGACCATGAACACTTTGCCTGGCTCAATAGATGCCTTCTGAATGTCTGTCAAAAGACAAATTAATGAACTAACTAACAAAGGCAGTGATTGAATTGTTAATGTATCTGAGTAGACGTTCTAACTAGCAGAGGAAGTGTTCCTGAGAGGAATCGATGCAGTCTCCATGGTGAGACTGGGCTAAGAACCCTAGTCTGGCCCTTTTACTCTCAGTCCATGAGCAGCAGTTGGCATAATGCCGTAAACACAGCAAGCCGAGCTAAGGACAACCTTCCTTCCACCTGACCCCAGCCCTGGCCCCAATAAGGTCTTCTTTTACCCACAATTAATCTAGCAACTCGCAGGTGAATCTGAAATCATTTTTATTTTTATGATACATTATTAAAATATTCAAAATAATTCTATTATAATTCTAAGCCTCACTAATTCATATGAGTGTAAGCAGAAGTTTGGTCACAGAAAGCTACTGATTGTTTTTACAGGTTTATTATCACTCTAAACTATGGACAATAAATAACAAAACAGTGTCCTTTGAATCTTTCCAAGGGGGAAAATGACTGCTAGCATCTGGCTCGCCATTTGGAGTTGGAAATATCTTTACAGATATATTTATCTTATTTAATTGTCAAAGCAACCTTTTGAGATAAGGTTTATTACAATTTCATTTCATTTTAGAGATGGGGTAATACGGTTCAAAGACATTAAGTAACTTGCCCAAGGACATGCAACCAGGACATGAAAGACCTGCTTTCAAACCCTGTGTTCTTTCATCTACACCATTTAATATAGCAGTTAACTAAAGTGATCTGATGAAGAGGAAAGAGCACGAGATGAGGAGGGAGGGGCCCCCACAAAGGCACTGCATGGTCAGAGGCATGCTATTCAACACGGTGTATCACCCCACAGTAAATTTTCTCTCCCCAAAACAGGACCTCAAGCCAGCCAACCTCACAGTTTTCTGCCGAAACTGAAACCAAAGGATGTAAGGGCACTTTGAAAGGTCAAGACCTCTCTGCAGGGAAAAACACATGTAAAACTTTATATAATTCTGATGACTAGGAGTTTGACCTTTGCCAATCCCCTTGAAGTTGTACTAAAGATTCCTGTTTGGTCGGTAAAACCATTTTTCACAAATAATGCAACAGGCAATGTTGAGCTTTGTCTACCCACAAATTTGTGTCATTCAACGTACACTGAGAGAATCATTCATCCTGAAACTTATTTTAATATATAGCACACATAAAAATTTTCCAGCGTCACAGTACTATTTATTTTCTAAAAGCTATCATCTTTGAATATCATTATGCAAATAATTTAATACTAATTTATCAACATAAACTCCCTTCCCAAGTATATACAGGGTGGGACAAAAGTAGGTTTACAGTTGTTCATATGGAAATTAATACAATAATTAATAATAATATAAGAATAAACTCTGTTTCCTGTACTCACAACTGTAAACCTACTTTTACCCCACACCATATTTAAATACACCCAAATCCTACTCAGGTGAAAATGGCCTTAATTTAGTATAAAATAGCTACTGCCTAAAATAGACCACCTCTCAGAAAAAGATATAATTATGTACCTTGGTGGATCAGATTACAAATCAGGCACCTGGAATAAAAAATGGTCCTGTTATCTAAATAGGTTATCCTCGCTAGGCAAGCACAAAAATTCAGGAAAGATGGACATAAAGTGCTGAGAACAGGCCCCTTGTGTAGCCACCAAATTAATCATGAAGACCAACAGTGCAACAGATGTCATGACCAGATTTCCCTCATCCCAATTCAAATGTCTTCTATATGAAAATGTCCTGGTTATTAAAGTTCCTTAAGATCAGAGTGGGGAATGATGAAATGGAATGAGAAATTGTGGAATAAGAACCTCTAAGAAAGTCATCCCTCCACAAAAGCAGTAAAAAATCATTGGCAAAAATTGTCAAAATTAACCTTTTCAGAACTCTGGAAATTAATCAAAGGCTTACAACAAACTGAAAGGTATTTATTCAACAAAAATGGCTGGATCTCAGTAAGCACAGTGAGATTTGTGGTGTCTGAACTTTCCCTGTTCTCATGCCCATCTCCTCATCACTGTGGTAGCCTTGAAAACCGAAAATTCCACAATCACAGGGAAATCTGGCAGCTAGCCACCCACCCTATTGCAAAGTCAATGACTCACATCCATGCAGGCACAGAACTTTGCTCAGAATTTTAGTGCCCCACTCTTATAGCTGAATGGACAGCAGAGGATCGCCAATCACTTGAGAAAGGTCTCTGAGATCAAAGACAACGACCAAAACAACCAACCAGAAAAAATGGACTCAGAGACATTGTAGATTATATAAGGAAACCCCAAAAAGCTCCCATTAAAATCTTTAGAAAGGACATTGCACGAGGAACCAAGAGCTGAAGGGATAGAAAACAATAAAAATAACATTCACCCACTGGGAAAATGCTATTGCAACTTACTAAGTGAAATCAGAAATGAAAAATTTATTAGAGGAGCTGGAGATCAAGTGGAATGAATCCTGCAAAAAGCAGAACAAACGGATGAGGAAACAGATGTAAAAATTTAAAAATGGGGATTGATCCCAGAGCTCTAACATGCTAATGATAAGAATTCCAGATAAGGAGACAGAAGATGGGAGCAATTAATGATCAAAGAAGCCCTAGAATCGCAGACCACACACCTCGGTTTTGACCAGGCATGTCACTGATGACTTCCACAGTTACTTTAAACAGACACAGGAAGATCCAACACCGGGGTCTCTGAAGAGAAACTCTTTTTTTTAAAATTTGCCTTTATTGTTGAAAGAATTACAGATGTCCCCTGTTTTTCCCCATTGACCCCTTCTACCTCGATCTCCCCCCCAGGCCTTCACCACACTATTGTCTGTGTCCGTGGGTTATGCATATAAGCATGTAAGTTCTTTGGTTAATCTCTCCCCCACCCACTCCCTCACCCCTCTTCCCTCTGAGATTTGTCAGTCTGTTCCCTGTCACTGGATCTATTTTGTTAATCAGTTTATTTTGTTCTTTAGATTCCACACATAAGTGAGAATATTATGCTAAGTGAAGATAAACTCTTACTACTCGGCTCAGAGAAATTTTAAAAAATCAGATCCTCAGCATAAATAAGGGACTTTTCTGGATTCTGAAATGCCGATAAATTCCTGCTTTTATAATGTATATTTCTGTCAAGTAATTGTAAGTTAAACATCTTCCATGCATTAAAAGAGCTTCCTGTGTTAAAGAAATAAAAACCAGATTTTTTTTTATTGGGAGTATATTCAGGTAATGCTTACAATAACCAAGGGGACTGTCTGAATTCTGTCCCAGAAGTTTATTTTATTGGCTTTTTAAAATAAGTAGTTCATGAAGATTAGAAACGTCTATTTTCTTAGATCTCAGTTAATCTTACACTTATTTGCACAGGTTTAGGCTTTATTCCCCGGTTCTTTCTCTTTCAGCGTCTTAAATACAAAAGCTCTAACAATATTAGCAATGGTGAATTTAATGAATAATGAACTCGAGCTTTGAGAATTGAGATTACCCTACATTTTCAACGACTTCCCTTTCATCCTGAGGGCCCCACACTCACCTTGAGGGTCAACATCTTTAGCCAGCTTCAGCGCGTCGGAGTTTGCAAGGTCAGTGTTGGCGGGGGTGACGGCCAGAATGAGACAGTTCTCCCTCGTGATGAACTGCATGATCATCTCCCTGATCTGGTGCTCAATATCCACCGGCTGGTCTCCCACAGGCACCTTAGTAATCCCGGGCAGGTCGATCAGGGTGAGGTTCAACACTGCGTGGAAAAGAAAAGGAGCCTTACATGTCCCTCCAATGCTAAAAAATACCAACAGTGCAGAATCTCCTGTCACTTTCTTGGAAATGGAAAAAGCTCAGCTTTATAGATGATGCATCCAAATAACCCCAACTCAGGGGTGTAGATAAAAAGCAAAGAACAGGAAACGGCTTTGCAAGTTTTCATCATTTTTATGATATGACGGTGCTGTGCCAAATGGTCATCTTCACATAATTTGAAAGGCACTGATCTGCACATCTGACAGTTTTCTCAGAGAGCTGTCAGGTACATAACTGAGGGGTTATAAGTAAAAACCGGTAAGATGTCCAGACACTGGCTGCCAGTCTCAAGCAGGACACTACCTTCAAACAGTGTCAGGTTCTCAGGGTAAGATTTGTCCGTCCCTTTAAAGCATAGCATGTTATTTACAGGGGGTTAGCCACTTAGCCTATTGGAAAGCTGTTAGCCACTCACGGTGCCATGAGATTGCCGTGGGGGCCAGTCTCACAGAGCAGCATTTGGGAGAGCAGGAAACTCCCCCTGACTCGGTGACTCCAGCCCCGACCTGGCTATTGCTCTCTCTTTGTATGAAAGAGTGTTGGCTCCAACTCTTCCTGGGACATCGTAACTGAGCTCATTTCATCTGGGTTCCATTTGAAAAGCAACAGAGCTGGATGGGAAGTTACAGGTTAAAATCGACCCTGCTAAAAATGTAGTCTAAATAGGGGCTATTCCACATCCCACAACCTAGTCGGTTGTCTAGACCATAAGTTGCTGCTGATAGTCTGGAAAACAAATTGCATTTGACTGCTCAGGAAGAAAATGAAGAGAACACTCCAGGCTGCAAGAAAGTCCAATAGGGAAGACCCAACCACAGTACCAAGCACCGCTAAGATTTTTGCAAAGAATGAAGACATTGGAAAGTGGAAGTTTTCATGCATCCCTCTTAGGAATTCTAAAAGTTTAAAATAAACATGAAGAAATTACTTACTTGATTCTGATCTTTTAAAAAGTCACCTCCTCCTGCCTCCCCATAAATAAATCTATGAGCTCTTTGGACCACAGCATTTACGGCCGTATCCAAACACTATCCTAGGAACCCAGTACTTTTTGCGAGAACAAACCATTTTCTATACAAAATAATGCCTGCTAATTAATGTTGTCAAAATTTCTGAGGACAAGAATTTGGAATGTTGTCACTTTACTTACCATGCGGGGAATAGACACGTAAGTTAATGGGTATGGAGGAGATGCCTTTATTCATTCCTGTCACTCGGTCTGTTTCTGCTTCAATCTCATGGCGAACTTCATCAAAATCTGTAAATTTTTTTCCTTTGCAATGTAGAAATTCAGCATATTCTACAAAAAGACAAATTAATACAACCCAAAATCATCCACTCTTGCAATAATTATAAGGAAACAATGTTTTTTTATTACAAGTCACAGTATCCAATACTGTCGCTTAAACCATCAAAATGGGAGCACAAACAAACACAGTTAATGCTGTAGAAATATTAAGCACAGCACAAACGCTAAGGATGTTAAATTTGCTAATGTTCACATAAGCAATTAAGTACGATAAGCAGTCCTTAAACATGCTAGCCTATTAAATAATTTAAAGAGAATTTGGGTCCCTGAAATGACCAAAAAAAACACAACAGCATCTGACTGTCAAAGAAATTAGATGGAGGGCACACACAAAGCCCATCTACTAATCCTATTAGCAATCCTTGTCCAATATCAACATTTTATTATGATGGAATGCTAAGTTATATAAATACAGCTTCAGAAGGCAAGAAGATTTAAAAACAAAATATGCTTTATTCTTTAAAAAGAAAAAAATACGTGGCATAATGTAGCTTTATAACATACTATTCAAAATACCACACCAACTTCTGTAATTTTTTTGTTATTGTTGTTAATCACCCCCCAAGGATATTTTTTCCATTGCTTTGCAAAGAGAGTGGAATGGAGGGAAGGAAGAGGAGAGAGGGAGAGAGCGAGAGGGAGGAACATCAACGTGAGAGAGACACATGGATTGGTTGCCTCCCGCATGCGCCCAGCCCAGGCCTGGCCCTCCCTTGCTAGTCTGATCTCTGCTTGGGCCTCCTGGTGGCAGTACACATTGCCCAGGCCCACCCCAGCTCCTCCGGCCTGGGAAGGCCACAGGCTGCAGAAGTGGACCAATGAGTTTCCGCTTTAACTTACCGAGCACTGTAACGACCCAACCATTGGAAAGTTTGACTGACAGGCAGAGACTATAATTAATTTCTGTCTCTCCTGTCAATGGGCATGAATGTTTCTATCTTCGTTTCTCCATATCATTACGTGTGCATTTTCTGAAAAACAGCACACTGAGACTCCAAGAGCTCACTGCCCAATGGTGGAGACTTGCTCAACATTAAAGCCTTTAGTAGGCTTCGGAAGTCTGGTCTTAAGAAGTTACTGCATCCCTTGGCAAGCTTTTCACACATCTACCCTCATAGGGGCTATTTTTATTAGGATGTAAATTCTCAGAAGATAGAGCCTGTATTTACCCACTCAATGGCTAGGTCAGCACCATGTGAATGCCAGAGTTTAAAATAAGTAGAGGGTAAAATAATAGGAAA
Organism: Miniopterus schreibersii; assembly: GCF_964146895.1. Taxonomy (NCBI): domain Eukaryota; kingdom Metazoa; phylum Chordata; class Mammalia; order Chiroptera; family Miniopteridae; genus Miniopterus; species Miniopterus schreibersii. The sequence continues at coordinate 15,867,825 of NC_138119.1, read as the reverse complement.
AATAAAGAGGAACCAAAGACGGCAAATCCCAGAAAACAAAAATTAATAAGTATAAATGAGTCATAAATAATTTAGAAGAAATGGAAGTGTACTTTCTAGATCAATATACTCTGTGGTAAATGCACACTTAAGGGCTTGTGACGATCATAAGCATTACCTTCACAGAAGTAATAAGCTTCTGAATCAGCGACTACGTTTTCACCGATAATTTAAGTAACACAAACGTGATCTTCTCTTGTTGCCACTAGATGGCACCTACTTGCTTTCTCTGTAGGAAACGCAGGCCCTTCTAGAAGGCTGCAAAATCAATGCAATTTTCAAGTTAGATTTAAACTCATTCCTGGACTCCTGAAAATGCTTTTATCTTGGGATTGAGAGATGACGATTGTGCAGGACCATCTCAGACCTGTGGGTCTTTTTAAGGATAGGATACCACAGATAGATTTAGGGATGCCTGGATGTTTCACCTAATATTTATTGAGTTCCTACTTGCCAGGCAGGCACTGTTTTAGAAACTGAGGATGTAGCAGAGGGGGGAAAAAATAAGTGTCTAGCCTCATGAAGCTTAAGTTCTAATGATGAGAAACAATAAACAATGTGTGTGAGTGCACCAGGCAATAAGTGCAATGGAGAAGATTGAGAGGTAAGGGGGGCCTTAAATGCTGGCGGAGAGGGGTGACTTTGTTACATGCTGTGGCTGAGGAAGGCTTCCCTGATATGATAAAATGACATTTGATCCAAGACTCAAGAGAGGAGGGAGCAAGCTGTGCTCCAAGTAAAACCATCCCGGCAGTGCCTGAAGCAGGCGGGCACTTGGCTTATGGCAAGAACAGCAAGGAGGCCGCTGTGCCAGGAGCACAGGGCACACAGAGGAGGAGGTATGAGATGAGGTCTGATCAGACCGCTTGAAGGGTATGGGACAGAGGGCAAACAAGATGTGACCCAGGTTTTAAACAGGTAACTGTGGCTGCTGCGTTGAGAGCAGGCAATGAGGAGCAAAGGGGGGAGCTGGCTTTTGGGCAGCAATGATGGGGCTCCGGCCAGGGCAGCAGCCATGAGAGTGGGGAGTCCTGGTTAAATTCGAATGGATTTTGAAGGAAAAACCCAACAGGAGTCGCTGATGGATTAAAGGTGGACTACGGGAGGAAGGGAAGAGTCGAGGATAGCTTCAAGAAGCTTGACCTCAGCAAGGGGAAGAACTTTGAAACAGAAAAGACGAAAGTGAAGAGGCTGGAAGGCTGGGGGCTGGGAATCAGGAGCCCAGCTGGGGACCGGGAATGCCCTTGCACAGCCGCTCAGTGGAGAAACGGACGCGGTTAATGCTTAGGGTCGTGCAGCTGTGCCACGCACCATCTCATTCACAGACATCCGACAGGTGCACGTTTATTCCGAAAACTTCCCAGAAGGTGGCAGTGGAGTGCTTGAGGAAAAGGGCAGCTTTTTATAATTAGCACAAAATAAAATGCCTTCGGGGCTGGATATGTGAGAGCCACCTAGAGAGAAGTAAGACTAAGCTAGAGATATACCATTGGAATTCATTCAAGTCGGGCGAGTGGGTGAGATCACTGAGTGGGAGAGGGAGATGGGGAAGAGGTCAGAGTGCTGGGCCACATAGAAGGAAGGTGGTCAGCCAGATAGAAGGAAAACCAAGCTCGACAGGTGGCCCGAAGCCAAGAGGGCGTTTTCTGAGGGAAGGGGACCTTCCACTCCATCAAATGCAGCCCACGCGTCAGGTGAGATGGGAACTAAGAATGGGTCTTGGAGTTGGGCAACTTGAGGGTCCTTCAGCGGGTTCACAAGAGCTGTTACCGTGGAGTGGGGTGGACGACAGCCTGATTGGAACAGACTGAAGAGGGAATGGGAGGAGAGGGTGGGGAGGCTGGTCACAGGCAATTCTTGAAATTCTTTCAAGGAGTTTTGTTGTAAAGGAGAGGGAAACAGTGGGAGGGCAACTGTGCCCTTCCCCACAGATCTCGTCCTGGGCATCCCTTCCTTCTGGCTGTTCCCAAGTTGTAATCTTTTATAATAAACCAGTAATCTGGTAAGTAACATGTTTCCCTGAGTTCTGTAAGACACTCTAGCAAATTGATTGAACCCGAGAAGAAGGTCATGGGAGTCTCTGATTTATAGCCAGTCGGCCAGAAGTACAGGTGACCAACTGGACTTGCAATGGGCACCCTGAGTTGGGGGGGGGGGATGAGCGCAACTGGAACCTCCAACTTGTAGCCAGTCTGTCAGAAGCCTGTGCTTGGGGCTGGTGGCTGAAATCAGGGTGGCAGGGAACAGAGAAGTCTTATAGGACTGGGCCCTCAACCTGTGTGGAATCTTATGCTACCTCTGGGTAAATAGTGTCAGAATTGAATTGGATGGTAGGACACCCAGTTGGTGTTGGAGAATGGCTTGTTGTGAGGACCCCAACCCCCACCACAGTGGAACTGGGCTCTAGAACCTAAAAAGGCTAGAACCACAGAATCCTTTTTCTATGGGTCCCAAAGAGCCTCCTGGGAAATAAAGTATCCTTCAAAACAGGTTGAACTAGCTGATCAATAGCTAGACTCTTCAAGAGCTAATAAATGTGTGTCTTCCGAGACTTTTATACTATGGTAAACTGTTATGTCTGAAGGTCTAACAAACCTCACCTGTGATTCTAAGATAAGTTCTTTCTCATAGAAAGGCACAGTTTCCAGTTTCAAAAAATGAGACTCCTGGTTTTAAAAATCTTCTCTGGTTCCCTCATGTTAAAAAGAACCTATATTCGAAGCAAAGATCGAGATACATTTTTATATCAAAGAATGATTATTTTGGGGGAAAGAGGATATTAGAAATTCAGAGCTATCGCTCTATTTTATTTTTATTTCCCCTTAAAATATTGTAGCACTTTCATTTCCATGGGTCAGGAAAAACAAATTACACTGGGTTAAAAAACTGAGAAAGTGTTTGGGGGAAGGATGATACGGTTTATGCCTGGGCAGTGTTCCAATCGTCCGTGAAAAGCACAGCGTGACCGTCAGAATTTAAATATTTCCAATATGCCCCTTCCCTGGGGAAAAACCATGCATATGTTTCAATTAATCAAGGGTAAGTAGACAGGAATTAATATGGAACACATGCATGAACCTCTCGTCCACTTTTATTCTAAGAATTGGGGTCCCCAATACATTAGCTGGAGTCTCCTTTCTGAAATGATTTAAGAGCAGTGTTTTGTGAGCACAGGGCTCCAATGGAAACGGAGCACGTGGGCCACATGAACAGGAAGCAGCTTCCCATGCAACGAGCCGGTTCGCTGCTGAGAGCATCTAGTTGTGAACACACTGAAGACAGACTTCCTCCCAGGCAGAGCTGACATCTGACCCAACTGGGCTTCCCTGGCGCTGATCACACTTAGAGTAAAGAATGTCCATGGATTTCTTGGTTCTTTAAAGCTGTCCACTCTGAAGCCACTGAGCAATCCCATCGTGCCCTCAAGCCGTTCCAAAATGAAGGCAAGGTCCTAGAGCTGAGGTTGAGGGAGCAGCAGGGCGAGGCAGGTATGACCCAGATATGGGGCGGAACTCAACTGTGCCGCTCAGGGAAACAGGAGAAAAGAGGGAATCTAAAGAAGCAAACAGTGTACCTGGGGGAGGAAGCCCAGCAGTGGGTGGAAGGTAGCAGTCTCGCTGGGGGGTGAAGAACAATGGGGCAGGTGGAAGGAGAGCCAGGACTTCACAGAGGACAAAAGGCAGGTGCCAGGAAGACAGCAGAGACTAGGGTTTACGATCAGGGCTCTGGGACTCCCAGGCACAGTGGGAGATCAAAACAAACTCCAGACCCAAGTGAGCCAGCCAGTACCAGACAGAAAACCAAGGTGCGAACTCAGTCACAGAATGGAAGGGAGGCAGAGCTGTTTCTTTTCTTTAAAAAAAAAAAAAAATATATATATATATATATATATATATATATATATATATGTTTTTATTGATTTCAGAGAGATGAAGGGAAAGGGAAAGAGAAACATCAACAAGAGAGAAACATCTATCAGCTGCCTCCTGCACGCCCCCTACTAGGGGTTGAGCCCCACAACCTGGGCATGTGCCCTGACCGGGAATCGAACCAGCAACCTCCTGGTGCAGCGGACAATGCTCAACCACTGAGCCACACCAGCCAGGCCAGAACCATTTCTGGAGCATGCACAGTCACTTATAGAGGCCTCAGGGTGAAGAGAGATGAAATCAACGCTGCCCTGATAGGCACTGCTCCACCATGGCCTTCACCATGGTTTCCTTGCTTAAGAGCTGGGCTGGTTCAAAAGCCTGGATGAGGCTGAGGCTACCGATGTGGATCCAGCAGCCCCAGGTGACTGGAGTGCTGCTGGCCCATGAGACTGAGGACAGCGTTTGACAGATGTCCCCCCAGTGGTAGGGATTTGTATGGAACATTCCACGTTAAGCATCCAAAATCACCATCAGCCGATCAGCAGCTGTAATACCTACATAGCTCAATTTAGTCTCATATTTTTCCAAAGGCGCTCAAAGGGTGTAACAAAAATCAACTCTATTTCATACTCATGTAGATTCCATGGGAGACACAATCAAGAGATAAACTCTACTCCAAATGCTGAAACTAAGTGAGAAGATCGCCAAGCACTTGGCAAAAAACTGCAAAGTGGGTAATTATTCTAAGTCTCAGCAGCATCTGGCATGATTTTCCTCTTCCTGGAAACCTCCTCTGCTGCTCTCACACACACACACACACACACACACACACACACACACACACACACACACACACATTATTCCAGCTTTCCTGGTTTTCCTCCCTCCTCACTGACGGCTTCTTCCCCACATCCACCGCTCAGTGCCTTCTCTTCTCGTCCACACGTCTGAATATCGGAGTCTCTCTAGCCTTCCTTCTAGATCTGCTTCTCTTCTGTCATTCCTACCTTCTCTCTAGTTGATCTCATCTAATCTCTTCGCCCTTAGAAAGAGAATGTATTTATACACACATATCCCCAAATTCATGTCCAAAGCACTTACCTCTCCCCTGAACTCCAGACTTAGACAATTATGTCTAATTCTAATACTTAAATTGACATTTCTACTTGCCTAATACATTTCTACTACCTCTAATAAATGTCTCAGAATTAGCATGTCCAAAACCAAACTGCTAAATCCCCGCTCCCCTCTCTTCCCCGCACCCATACCTACGCCTCCTCATGTCTTCCACAGCTCAGTTATTGATGCTACCACTGAATCAGGTCCTCAAACCAAACAGAACCCAGAGCTATGGCTGCACCCCTCTTTCCCTCTGCTCTCCTGGACACCTTCTCACGGCTCCCCCTATGGCCATCCTCCCCCTAAGCCCACACCGCCTCTCGCCTGGACTACCATAAAGCCTCCCAACCGGTCTTTCTGATTCGACTCTTGCTCCATGAATCCATTCTCCAACCAGCAGCTGGAGAGATCTTCCTATAACACAAATCAGATCACACTGCTCCTCTTTTTAAAACCTTTCGTTGGTTCTCCAGTGCCGCAAGCAAATTCCAAATGCCTGCCCCTGGCCTACACGGTCGAGGACCATCTGATCCCTGTTGATCTCTGTCTCTAACACTATCTGCACCCACTGTGCTCAGGTCGCTTTAGCTGCACACCAAGTCTGTTCCCAGCTCCGGGCCTCTCTACCAGCAGCTGCTCCTCTGGAATTCCCTCCCCCCTTCTGCCTGTGTGGCTCCTTCCTGCCATTTATTTCTCATTCAAAACACCATCTCTTTAGACAGGCTGCCTTCCCAGGGCAAAAAAAAAAAGCCACGGCTCAGTCACACCCCGTCACAGCATCCAATTTATTTTCTTTAACGCACATAATTGCTATCTCAAGTTTTTTGTTTTTGTTTTTGTTTCTGTTTGTATTGCCCATCTTCACACACTGGAATATAAGTGCTCCGGGAAAACCAGAACCATTATCTGCTGTACTCCCAGCGCCTAAAACAATGAATTGCATCCATGAGGCACTCAATACATACTTGTTGAATTAAAGAACAAATGAATGTGTAAATAAGTGAATGGGTCATGAAGTAAATGCTGGAGGGCCCTTGAGGTCTGTGGGTGTGAGAATCGGATGATCATAAACATGGCTTTAGACGTACTGAATTGGAGATGTCTTTGAAATATCCAAGTAGAGTTTAAAGCAGTCCATTGGAAACAGGAGTCTAGAGTTTAGCCCAGGAGCTGTCTATGTGAGAGTCATGGGTGCCTGAGTTGTAACTGAAGCCACGGAGCAGAGGAGAGTGTCTAAGGAGAAATACGAAATGATCCAGAAGAGAGCCTTGGGTCAGCACAAGCTTGAAAGGCGAGGTAAAAGATAATGTGTCAGCAAAAGGGGCAGAGAGGCCAAGGAGACAGAGAGAAAACCAGGAGCATGTGGCATCATGGAAGCCAAAAGAATAGAGTGTGTTTCCAGGCGGAGGGAGAATCAATAGTGTTAAAAGCTGCAGAAAGGACAAGGCAAGTACTGACAAATGGCTGTTGGGATTTATAGAAATTGGGTATGTGTTCATTTCCTGTATTCTTAAATAATGTTCTGTACAAAATTTCAATATTTCTTGTCATTTCAATGGTTTTTGCTTTAGATTACTTTGTTCACTTAAAAATTGTTTTATCTCTTTTATGCCTTTTTTTGTCTCTTCCCTTGCTATCAGGGTGACAGCAGTCACTTTTTTTTTTTAAGGTATACAATGTAATGATTTTATTTTTGGACATATTGCTAAATAATTACCACAGTAAAGCTAGTTAACACAACCATCACCTCACATAGTTGCCATTTTTGTGTGAGTGGCAAGGACTTTTACAATCTACTCTCTTAACAACTTTTCAACAAACAAAAACACTCACAGAAACAAGAAGTAAATTGGTCATTACCAGGGGCAGGGGTTTGGGGAAATAGGTGAAGGTGATCACAGGGTACAAACTTCCAGTTATAGGACAGTTGTCACTTCCTGCTGTTGGCGATGCATCTGTTTGTAAGTCGTATTCCCATTCTAGCTTGTAGCTTTATGTTTTACTCTAGATCGAAAAGTCCAGCCACCCAGAGTGTATATCTGAGTCTAAAACAGAACTAGGAAGGCCTTGACCCTGCAATGCATGAGCCTTAGATCACAGACTTGGTCATATTAATGTTGGCTACCCACACCTCCTGGTGCTTCCTCCTGATAATCAGCTAAGTTTAGAAACTGAAAGTAAGAAAGAGGTTCTTGAATAACTGAGCAATTACAATATTATTTAAGAGTAACTAAATGTACAAATTCAGAAACAACCAGTGACTCAATGTCACTTCTTGTTTTAATAAGACAAAAACATAAGACTATCTGCCAAGTAAAAATCCGAGTAACTGAAAGTGGAATGACTAGACTTGGTCATGGGAATTCAAGTAATCACATTTCAATCCAAAAAAATACGACAGAAAGTCTGAGATTTGCAAAATGAAAATACTATTTCCCAATAGAATTGTATACACAAGGAATGAAGTTTATAAATGAGATTTAAGTAGTAATCACATCAGAAATACAAGCATATAAATATGTAACCAAAAATAGTCTCAAAGAAAGCATCCTAACTGTTTGACCAAAAGTCATGTGTCTATCAGTAGACGCTTTTATGTACAAGTTGTCAGCGGCACTATTCCACGGAAACATTTTAACAAGGTCTGAGTGTATTTGGTAAACACCTCACATGTCTTCACAGCAGAGTGCTGAAGGTCACTATCAGCTGGAAACAGAGCCAGCATAACTTTCGTATACGATTAAAGATATGAATAGAAGTTCATTGTTTACATATACATATTCAATTTTTCCAATAACATTTGTTGAAAATATTACCTTTTCTCCACTAAACAGCCTTTTCACCATTATTAAAAATCAACTGTCTATCTGTGGATCCATCTTTGAACTCTATTCTGTCCCACTGGTCTGTTTGTCTAACTTTGTGCCAATGCCCCACTATCTTGATTATTGTAACTCATAATAAATGTTAAAATCAGGTAGTATTCATTCACCAACTTTGGTGTTATTTTTTAAACTTGTTTTGGCTATTCTGAGTCCTTTGCGCTTCCTGTGAATGTTAGAATCAGCTTGTCAATTTCTTAAAAATAATTCAATCTTTGAATCTTTGTCTACAGCACTCTTTGCAATGTTACTTGGAAAAGGTTTCCTCCTCTGGCCCAAGTTTGCACATATACACACCTATATGTGTGTACAGCACATTTAGGTAAAAGCATAGGCATTTTCCTATGAATGCCTGCTCTGATAAATGCATTAACCTTTAATGAAATACAGATTTTTATAACTGGGAGGTATATCTCCTCTAAACTCTGTTCCATTTGAGCAATCATGTCAGTATTGTTGGGGGCCACACAAAAATATTTATTATCTATGGCCCAAACACCATCTAACTAATCAGGATGGTATAATTTGGTAATGAAGTCTGAACAAGTAAAAATAAAGATTTTTATATTGAAAATACAAAAATTCTTGAGCATGATATTCACAATTGATTGCATAAAACTAAAATGCAAAGTAACTTCCTCCAGTAAGGTGCCTTTGCTTCAGAAATTGCAAAAATTACATTATGACTCAGACAACAGTCAATTCAACCAATTCTTCAAAACTTTTCAAAAAAGGAGGAGGGGAGAAAGACAAAGAAAAACTAAAAATGGTTCCTAGTATGAATAAAACTCAATTAATAGAGCAGGTCGATTAGTACAAATTTACAATATTTTAAGGTCTCCCTTAAGTGATATCTGTTTCTAACCCCAAGGGATTCTTATAAGAACATCCAGCACTGAGCAAAACCCACTGTTCTATATGGTCCATTTAAATGATACTAACAGAAATGTACCTATAAAAAAACAAATAAACTTCTGATCTGAAACTCAGTACTATGGTTTTTCAACTCAATTTGCATGTAAATTAATGCTTACCTACAACAGTCACCAATTATCTCAAAAGGAACTTAATTAATAGAAAACTCTCTCACAAGGACACTTATCTCCTTTTTAAAAGGGGCTCAAACATGGAGGCAATCAATTACTTTTGCCAAATAGATAAAATTATAGGTGTTGGAAAAAAGGACAATCAGTGAAAAAGACACGAGATACAAATTGTCTTGAGTGAAAAACAAGTACACTCATTTTAGAGCATCCTTGAAAGGGAATCTACCGTGTGGACCACAGTGAAAACCGCAGTCTCCATTAACAATGGAATGACTACTTGATCGTCCAAATGTCATCTTTCTGGAAGAAGACTTGAAAATATGCTCTACTACTTGATAAGCCCTCTTAGTTTCATAACATTAGAACAGCCTGCCCGAAATACCTACACCCTTCCTCTTTCCATCAGGAGGTCTCTATCACCCCTAGAGTAAACGGTGTCTCTTCCGTAGGTTGCTGTGAGTACAAGGGCATGGCTGCCTGCTCTTTTCACCAAAGTTCTCCCAGTGGCCAGTTATACAGGCTCAACAAATCTGTATTACATCAGAGAGTAAATGAATGAAAGCACTCAACACATGGTAAGCCCTTCATTTTAAAAATCATCGAAGAAATTTTAAGTATACACAGAACAGATAATTTAGACAGCAGAGGTCTTAGCTTCAGAGAGGTTAGATAAGTTGCCTGAGGTCACACAGCTAGAAGGTGGTGGTCCAGGATTGATAAAATCCAGACATTCTGGCTCCCGAGGGCAATCCGTGGACCATCCCACACCGACTGCTTCTCACTACTTCAAGCTCTCCCCTCCTCGGAGACTCCGGCTCTCGGCTTTTCACAGCTTCTTTGTTCACGGTTCCTTCTTTCCACCTGCCACCCCTCCAACGTGGGCATTTCTCCAAGTCTAGGAATCACAAGTGCTACTCTCTCTGCCATGGTCCATGGTCCATGGGGCCCTGGAACTCTTCCCCATAAAAATGTACAAATTTACATATACACAGAATTTTCAGAGTAATTTCAGGGTGTTCATAGATAACTTTGCTCTACCCACTTCCTCCTCCTCACCAGAATATATACTTTAAAGCACCTGGTATACTGTCTCCTGCAGAGTGAACACTCAATAAATGGTCAGTGTCATTATCATGATTATAATCGGTGCCTATCAAAATATTGCCTAACAAGGCCCTACTCTGGTATCATTTCCACTGACCACTTCCTTTGATCTCTCCCCTGTGAGGAATGCTTTCTTCCTCTGGGTTTCTTAGGGCCCTGTGAATATACTATACTACTTGTGGGATTTTTACAGGTAGCAAGAAACTTAAAGATTCTCTATCCAAAGTAATATGCTTAAGACGAGTCATATAACATGTATTCCGCCTTCGACAGCATAGTAACTATTTGCTTATACGTCTTGTCTCCGATGCTTAGACGGAGGGACTGTCTCTTCCACATCTTGGATTTAACATTCCTCAAGGATTCGGCAATAATTAAAAGAGTAAATGGGTGAATGAGCGAATGAATAATTCCAAATGAAAGCTGAATCACTATTCACTATTTTTCAGGGACTCACGAGGCTCTGAATGTGTCTTTCGGTATTTTAGAATGTCCAATGTTTTTTCCCTCATTTGCTTTATCAACACTCTGGAGCAAAATCCTTCCCTGAGCAGATCTCGTTAGGATCTTCCTATGTGCCTTCTCCTCGCCTGGTCTAACCTGCTAGAGATACTAGCTTGGGATAAGACGCTCGAGAGTATGTCATTGCTCTCCAGACTTCATTTTAGTAAGAAGTTTAATATCACAAAAATATTCTATTTTCAATCTCCGAAAACCTGTTCTGGCTTCTGTGCTAAGGTTTTCGATTTCCTCAGTGAGCCAGCCTTCAGTTGCACATGATGCTTCTTAGGTTACAGAAACGAGACTGTTTTCCATCCTATAATATGATCTATCCTTTCAGCTGGGAGTTGAGTTTTCTGGCTATATAGAAACCTGCAACTTACTAAGGAACTACATATTCTAGGGGACACAAAGGGTTAACGGTAATTCACAATCTCAGAGAACTTATCCAAGTTGCAAAGAGAAGGCAAACTTGTGAAAATGAAACAAAAGATATCAGTAAGATGCCCCCACAGAAATCAGCACCATGAACAACTGGCCAGTGACAGGTGTGTGTTGGCACTTCGGGATTTAGCAAAGAGAGGGGTCTTTTAGGCAGGATGGTCTGTAAAGGATTTACGGAAAGAGTTGAGTCCGAGCTAGACATAGGAGGGTAGATGGAATTGGGGGAAAGTCAAGAAGAGGAAAGAGAACATTTAGAAGTACAAACAAATGATAACAAAAACACTCAAGTGGAAAAGCAAAAGAGAATTGGAGGTAAGCCGGCTGGGCAAATAGCAACAAATATCCAATTAAAAAATATTCATGGAGTGAATGAATGAAAGCCTGAAGTCTTAATGGAGGAGGGTCAGAGACGGAATGCGCCCCTCTTTGTGGGTAAATGCTGAAGGAGATGTTGCACAGTCAGCATTTAGCACTGGTCCTTCCATGCTCAGAATGTAAAAAGTGCAGGCTACTGTTACAATTATTGTGATTCCTTAAATGATCGACATAAAGGTAGTGGCTGGAATCTGAAGTGCACCTCATTTGATTTTTAAGGCCTGTTTGGGGGGAAACGTTTCCATAGCGAGCAAACTGAATTCTGAGAACAGCAATTGGGTTCTTCTTTGTTAACATACTCAAAGAAGAAATTAAAGAATGAATTAAGTGATAAACAATGAATGGTGAAAAGTCAGAAGATACAAGAGCTGTGCATACAACACTGTGTGTGTGTGTGTGTGTGTGTGTGTGTGTGTGTGTGCGCGCGCGCGCGCGCGCGTGTGTGTGTGAAATCTCACGCTCTGTGGTCTAACAGTGATTTTGACTATAACCCATCTTGGTCTTAAAAGCTGACTATGGAATGCAGTACCTGCATTCTATACAAAAATTCACACTCACCCCCAAAATCTTTTCATTTACCACACTTAAAATCGAGTTGGAATCCAAAATTTTATTTTATACACATATACTTGGGACATATCTGCTGCATAAGTCAGGATATAAATTAACACATTAACTCCTGTTAATACCCACCATATCCTAGGAAACGGGTGTTATTATCCCAGCTAAACTGTAACTTCTCTGCACCTCAGTTTCCTCCTAAATAAAATTACAATAATAATATCCTATAAAAGCTAACAAAATCAAGATTTACCAAAAGCATTACCCTTAAGATTTTTAATGTACATGAGCTCACCTTCATTCCTCTTTAATAATTCTGAGATTGTTACTGGGTCCCTTTAGAAAGGTATTTCAATATTTTATATATAGCTGTAGCTATCACGCTGGTCGTGATAGCAGCATTATCATTTCATGGGCCACTTTGTGCTATGTAAGTCTCTGACTCCCCTCCGGGTCTGCGGGTTCCTACAGTGCAAGATTATCTCATGGTCATCTGCAACTCCTCTAGATATGCCACAGAGCCTGGAACATACGATGCTCTCAGCATATACTGGAGGGGGAGGGACGGAATGAGTTCTTTTATCATTGTTTTGTGCAACTAGGAAAGTTAGCGTCTTACTTTAGAAAATTATATTCATTGTGAAATGATCAGATTTATCGTGTTTTATAAATGGAAATTTGTCAGATTTTGTAAAGTACAGCTGTGCATAGCTTCCATGCCATTAAGTAGTTCATTAACCAATGCATTCATGCAGACAGCATTTTCATGGTAACTGCTCCCTGGCTAAGAGATAACACTTCCCCAGCAGCTCCCTGGTTCATAGGCGAGTCAGAGCTAAGAGCCCACCCACCCGGAACTAAAGGCTGAAGGTTGCTATTACATGGTAATGCTAACCATATAAGTACTTCCTTTTTTTTTTTAACATACTTAGCCAGGTATTTAAAAAACAGACTATCGATTTAAGCTGTTCTAGCGGAACTTCTCTACCTTCGAATTGTGGTGACATTGTATTAGTGAGCTAAATGTCCCTAATTAAAACAGAACTGCTCAGCATCAGATCACTATAATTCACTAATTCTCTGCTGAGAACATATTTTTAGCTGTCTTGGGAAAAAAATTGCATAACCAAGTGTTGCCCCAGTTCCCTCAGTTCTACCATCCTATTTGAGGTGCCACAATAGGAAAACGTTTTGTTAAAAATCATCCGTCTCCCAGGGATGTTTTCCAGTGGTGGGGTTTAGAATTTTCTGGACGCATCCCCGAGAGCTGAACCTCCCCTTGTAGGAATGAGCAGCATGCTGACTGAGATGGAAAGTGACCCCGTACACACTGCCACTGCCCCCAAGAGGACTGCATTTCAACCTTGAGAATACTGAAAGGAGCAAAGTGACTTAAGAGCATGCGGGCTGACAGTCACTTCACTATCTTAAGATGATCTCATTTTCCATCTTGTCACTAGGTGCCCAGAAATCAAGGATTAAGAAATGAGTGAGGGGGAAGGAGGTCCTTTTGCTGCCTCAGAAGGTCCAGGCCCTTCCGACAAGCCCTGTCCCCACCCCTCGCTGCGACATAGGATGGTAAGCTCATGACCACCACAGAGGAGGGACAGTAAACAAGTCGGAAAAGAGAATCAGGACCCAAAATTGCCTCAACCGGCTGGAATCACCTGTGAAATTTCATAAAAGAGATTTACTATTATAATAAATGTAAAGTTCTGCTCTTAAATCGCTAAGTAGAAGATCCAGGCAAAGTGCAAAAAAAGAAAAAAGTTGGCTGTTACAGTGGCCTGCAAGTTCAGTATCAAGCAGTCAGAAAACATTCCTGCCCCCAAACCAATGCGCTCTCCTCAGTGGGCTGCGTTCACTGCCAGTCCACGCCTCACTCCTGAGAGGCAGCCGGCCCCAGCTATGTGCGGGGAGAGCCCACAGGTTCCGCACACTCCGGGATGCCGGCTCCCACAGCTTTCCCGATGCACTGAAACATGTGGAAAAGGGTAATGTCCACAACAGCGAGGAAACGGCCCACACCCCAGGCTTCCCTAAAGAAAAGAAAGCAGAGGCTCAACAGGGATTCAGTGCTTCTTCTTCTGGAGAGATTTCTCTCAGAGTTACATCTTGTTGGCATCATTCCTGGCTGTTAGCATTCCTCTAGCTAAGTTTAAGGAAAAGCTAACAAAAATAAAGAACTGGGCATTGGGTACACCGACTGCTTCCCTGTTTCCATACCTGCTTGAAGGTCAGGTAACTGGTATCATTGAAAGTGCGAGATAATTTGCCTGAACTTCTAAAACCACTTATCATGATTAAAGGTGTAAATATGGCATTTAATTACAGAGGGGGGGAAATAACAGGCAAGTTCGTGATCTGTAGATAACTGCAAATATCACATTCGGCTAGCATATGATGTTTGAGAGAAATACATCTTCCTGAACTACGAAGGCATAAATATGGATATCTGCATCTCATACAAACTAAAGGAGAGACCATGTCGCCCCGGCCAGTGTGGCACAGCTGGCTGGGCGTTGTCCTGTGCACCAAAAAGGTTGCCGGTTCGATTCCTGGTCAGGGCACATGCGCAGGTTGTGGGCTGGGTCCCCCAGTGGGGGGCATGCGGGAAGCAGACGATGGATGTTTCTCTCTCTCTCCCCCCCCCTTCCTCTCTCTCTAAAAATCAATACCAAAAAAAATTTTTTTTAAAAAAAGGAGAAAAAGAGACCATCTCCTAACTGGTAATTTTTATTTGGTGGAGGTTTGCATGTTTTAAAGCTCTGAATTCCTCCTCTCCAAAAAAGAACTATTATGTAAATGTCTACAGTAACCAGCCATTTCTTCCCAAAAGCCGTAATAACCACCTCTCTGAGCGAGAGAATAAAGAAAAGTAAAAAGCTGCGAGTTTTATTCATATGTTGGCAGCAAAATCGGTGTTATTAATGATGAGATATGGAAATTATAGCCCCATAAGAGAAAAGAATCATAACTTGACAATGTAGAGCTGTATCCCTCCTCCAGTTGTAAAAAGTCCTTTGCTCTCCAAGGCAGCAAAGCAGCAGCAGGGTAAGTGATCTGATGATTCACATTACAAACTAACTCTCTTCAAAACAGCCAATGAATTTACTGGTCTATCCATTTAAGCTCCATGTGCAAAATTTCATGTCATTAGATTTTCATGTTATACAAACTGCTACTGTATTTTCACCCATTGACGATTTACTGGGTAGGACTTCACGAGTCCTCGGCATTCGGTGGAGATGGAGAGGGACCCACCCATACATTCAAGAGCATTTAAACAAATGGCTACCATTTTACAGGAGCTACATGCAGGTGCTGGGCATAAACGTATGGCAACCTCTGCCCTCAAGTGGCCCACTGATTTACTAGATAAGTCTGTCAGCTAAATGCCAGGTTAGGGAACGATGTGATGGGTGTTATTAGAGAAGTCTGTGCCAAGTGCTTTGGAGCAGAAGGAAAGGCACAAATAATTAAGGGAAGGTGGGTGCTGGAGAAGGAGTGCAGAAGGGGTGGTCTCTGAGCTGAAGCTCTTTTCACAAGAGAACACAAGTGTGTCGGGAAGAGTGGATGACAGATGGAATTCCAGACAGAAAGCCCAGCCTGAGAAACGCCAGGCTCTCTGTTGCTAAAATAGAAGGTTGGCTGATTAACACAAAAGGAAATGAGCCTGGGAAGATGGAACCAAACCCGGAAGGCTCTGTGGATAAATACCAATCCTCGGCAATCCTCAAGAATCGATTTATACCTTAGGTAAAACCATTGTCCACTGTCCTTGAGCTTGCATTACTGTGTTGTTTTTTAATCTTCACCTGAGGATATTTATTCCACTGCTTTTCAGAGAGAGTGGAAGGCGGGGAGAGAGAGGGAAAGAGAGAGAGAAAAAGAGAGAGAGAAAGACATCAATTGGTTGCCTCCCGCATACTCCCAGTCCCCAACCCGGGCCGGGGGTCGAGCCTGCAACAGAGATATGTGCCCTTGGCCAGAATTGAACCCAGGACCCTTCAGTCTGCAGGCCGCCGCTCTAACCACTTAGCCAAACTGGCTAGGACAATGGCTTTCTGTCTTTAACCACAAAATTCCAAACTCCCTACTAAGTGATCAATATTCTTGCCAACCTGGCCTCACCCTGAACCAAGCCAGCCTCATCATCAGTGTGAAAGGAGAGGTCTGCTCACCGTCTCCTGCATATCCCACCCTCAACACCTAACTTTAACTCTGTCTCTCCACCCACCCTCACCCAGCCTACCCTCTATTCATCCAAAGTGCGTCAGCTCAGGGCCTCCCCTGTACCTCGTCTAACTGCTCAAACCCCCTTGGATCTCTCCTTTCCCCGAACTCCTCCACCACCCAGCTTATCACTGAATTGTCAGTTCTGCCCAGGTCTCCCCAGTACAGAAGCCACGGCTTTTATTTCAACCATATACCCCCCAGGCCTTGCAGTTACTAGGCCCACTGGACAAGAACTGTGTGGTGATGTGTCGAACAAACAAATGGTTCCGGTTGACATGGGGAGCAGAGGACACATTTTTAATCTTTTTTAAAAGTATGAAAATCTTTTTTGTAATAACAACAGATGGTGTCAGATGGGGACTAGAATTATCAGAGTGATCACTTTGTAAATTCTATAAATGTCTAATCCCAGAGCTATACATCTGAAACTAATATAATATTGTATGTCCACTGTAATTTAAAAACTAAAAATATATTTTTTAAAAGTATGACTATCTTGATTCTTGTATACTAACATCAGAGGATGTCCAGTTTTAATTGTTGTAATGTCCTCTGTCGAGTGAGGCATCGCTGTATGGTACCGTGTGACATATGGAGAAGAGATCTTTCTGCGTGCGGGATGTACAGTCTGGTGATGAAAGACAGAGGCTCTGGGACACTACTGCCTAGGGATTCCGTGCCAGCTTGTAGTACTATGCTTAGGACATCATATTTCAAAGAAGAGAGCTCAGGGCCAAATATGCTCCGTGCTGGCCAAGGTCAGGCGAGAAATCAGCAATACCATTCGTTTCCACCGCGAGTTCTGCTGCCTCTTCGGAAATCTGGGTATTCAGATATATAGTGCTTCACAGATAAATTCAGACTCGGGCACACATTAGCACATCTCAGGAACAGGGAGGCAAGCGGACGGCAAAGGAGGCTTTTAGAATGCAAAGCACCGCGTGTACAATATTTCAAAGTTTGGCTTCTATTATGCTTGACCAGTTCACAACCAAGTAGGCACCATGTCCTGCATTCATCAAAAGAGGGAGAGATGAGAGATCTGCAATGCTTTCCTGCCTTGACCTCAAAGGTGAGTTTTTTCAGAGTAGTCATCATGTTTTAAGTAAAAGAACAGGGTAGAAAAGCCATCACCAGGGTCATTACAACCAATAAAGAACCACCAAGTCTTCTCATTATTTGAACTAAAGACTCAGCAAATAGGAGTCCAGCTGAGTTTACAGTATCTTAAAGAGGACTGAACCCTGGGAAAGTGTGTATGTGATTAGTCACACTGTGTTTATCACGTAACATCTTTGGGAAGCAGAGGGCACAGAAACCAAAGTGTGAGCAGGTGGGATGGCATACCCTCTTGCCCCCAAACCCCCAAATAAGCAACAGTCTCTGTATATGACCAGGCCATAAATTCAGAGCAACTGGGTAGATGGACACATAATATTTCTAACAGCTCAGGACCCTCAGGACCCCTTACAGGGTCATCTTTGACTCCCCCCAAAATATTATGTGTCCATCTACCCAAGTGCTCTGAATTTGTGGCCCAGTCATATACAGAGAGAAATATAGAAAGAGACTTATTAGGAGGGAGAGGCTCACACAACCGTGGAGGCTGAAAAGTTTGTCTGTGAGCAGTTTTCCTAAGTGGTTGTAACATTTTATATCAGACACGCTCGGTGGGTGAGAGCCCCAGCTCCCCTACATCCTCAGCAGCACTCTGCATGGTCTGTCTCCTTCCTTTCAGACATTCTAATAGCTGTATAATGATATCTCCTTCTGGTTTCAATTGGCATTCCCCTATTAACTAAATGTGCCTATTTGCCATCTCTCCCTCTGCTTAGGCTGGCAGCTCCACTCTGCACCCCACCCTCGGTAAACCACGGATCCTGGTCCCTGGATGGAGAACCATGTCTAACATTTCTACTCACACATTTAGAAAAAACTAGACTAAGTATTGGTAGGACAATGTGCTTCTATTACTGGTACAATTAGCGAGCAATATCTTACGATACTGAAAATATAGTCTACAATTGCCCATGTGAATATTTTACGAATAAGGCCACTATTTATTTCATGAAATCAGTAAATTCTTGAGGTTTCCCTATAATTAAAAAAATAATAAAATAATTTGGGTTGGGTTATTTGGTTTTTTGGGGGTTTTTTTTGGTAACTTCAATGCTTTTCTCGTCTAGAAAAACAAACAAACATAATAGATTGGAACACTCTCTTTGATATAAAAATCAGATAAAATCTAAGTGAGGAGCCATAGTTGTACTTCCTAACCCATACACCTAAACAAATTACATAATTGAGGAAGTCACATAATACTGCATTTTTTCAGGACTCTTGAATATCTGAATACTAGGAAGTAGAATAGTTTTCATAATTGAGTTGTAGTCAACAAATCTTGACCTTAGTACTTCCTCTATCTGGAGTCTACTTTAACCAGAGGAGTCACTTAGTGCTCTGGTCAGATTACCATTCAGGAATCCTGCTCCCTCAGGAAGCTCGTCTGTTTGAGGAAGTCTATGGGCAGGGCTCCCCGCAGAACCAGGACCCTGCAGGGCTGTTTCCCTTGGCACCGCTTCTTTCGAGTCACCTGTGTTATCAGGGAAGAGCTGCCTTCCTTTTTCTCTTAGAAGTGATCACATCAATGAGAAGCCCATTCGGATGAGAACTTATATATATAATGTGGACATTTTTGCCTTGGTGCTGGGCACTGGACGTCCATCACAGTGATTTTCAACCTTTTACATCTCATGGCACACATTTTGCCAATCTGACCAAAAAAATAGGTAAAATTTTGATTCCTTCCCACCAGACAGCTATTCTTCTGTTGGCTGTTGTCATTTTTTTTTATTTGACAGTCTAAGGGAAAAGAGGTCAGTGCCCTTAGCTAAAGAGTCAGGTAGTGCATGTTTTAAAAATTTTTGCACCACACTGGTTGAAAACCACTGGTCTATATTCCATTCCCAAACACCCGGAACCAGAAAAGATCAAAATGACAGTTTAACTTGGGCACTCGAGTAAAGAAATATCAGAATTCTTCACCCAGCTCATTCTGAAAACATCTCAGTATTAACTTCTCCTACTTTCCTTATCCATTATAAATTAGCACCTTGATTAAAAATTTAGTGGCACTGCTTAAATTGTCGGGTCTGCAGCAATTTACCAACAAAAATTTGCTTGTATAATGCATTTCCGCTCTCCCAAGTGTTTCCAAATACGTTATCTTACTTCTCTAGGATGTTGCATTTGTCTCATTAGCTGTCAGACAGGTTGAAATGCTGTCTGTTTGCTATGAGTAGAGTGTTTTAAAGATTAGAAATAATTTATAAATCACTCTGAACTTAACTGAAGATGGAATTACCTTAAGGTGCTAACCTTGGGTAGAAGTATAGTCATAGCCACTTAGGTGGTGTGGCTTCAGGAGCTTGAAAAAGCTCCTACAGATTAAAAACAAACAAAAACGTCCCCCTTCCCACACGGAAACTCCACAAGTACAGACTAACCTTTAAAATGTAAGGCTTCTCATTTTTTGCTGTTAAAATGCAAAGACAGCCCTCGCTGGTTTTGTTCAGTGGTTAGAGCGTCAGCCCTCAGACTGAAGGGTCCTGGGTCTGATTCTGGCCAAGGGCATGACCTCGGTTGCAGGCTCGATCCCTGGCCCCAGTTGGGGCACATGCGGGAGGCGACCAATCAATGTGTCTCTCTTACATCAATCTCTCTCTCTCTCCACCTCCCTCTCCCTTCCACTCTCTCTGAAAAGCAATGGAAAAAATATCCTCAGGTGAGAATTAAAAATAACTAAATAAATGAATGAATGAATGGTGGGTAATTTCTTAACAAAAGGAGCCTATTGAAAAAAAGAAGGAGCCCGGCCGGGCATGGCTCAGCGGTTGAGCATCGACATAGGATCCAAGAGATGGAGGTTTGATTCCCGGTCAGGGCACATGCCTGGGCTCCAGGATTAACCCCCAGCAGGGGGTGAGCAGGAGGCAGCTGATCAATGACTCTCATCATTCATGTTTCTCTCTCTCTCTCCCTCTCCTTTTCCCTTCCTCTCTCTGAAATCAATAAAAATATATTTTAAAATAAATAAGAAGGAAAGGAACCTAGAAAAAGAAAACAGGAAAGAATTCGATCAAATGGTTATGGGTACTTCTCACAGTGGGACTCAAAGAGCAACGGCTTTGAATAACTTTTTACTTGGCGGCAGCTCTTACAAGGCAGCAACCTGGGCCCTACCCCAGATCCACTGAATCACAACTTCTGCGGGGGATGCCCAGGAACCCCCAGGAATCTTATGCACATGAAAATTTCAAAAACAACTCTACTCAAGGGGCATTAAACTAGGAATCTGCGCTTGGTATGCTAACCTCCCCTGTCAATGGAAAGCAATCGGGAACCGGCACTGGACCAGAACAAGGTCAGAGCTGTCGTTAAGAAAGAATGTTCTCAGAATCACATTTGTTTTCACCATGAGGTTAACTTGTAACAATGAAAAGAAAATAAACATTTAGTCCTCTGCAAAAACAGACTTACCGTACTAAAATATCCATTTTCATTCAATTCGGATATTTAAATGTAAAACAAAATGAGATCTGTAGCCTTAAAATATTTCCAATGTTGTTACTGAAAATAAGACTTGAATGTTTTCACTAATATGTCTCAGCCTAATTTATTTATTTATTTTTAAAATATATCTTTATTGATTTCAGAGAGAGGAAGGGAGAGGGAGAGAGGGAGATAGAAACATCAGTGATGAGAGAGTCACTGATCACTGCAGCCCGCAACCCGGGCATGTGCCCTGACCGGGAATCGAACCCCGATCTCCTGGATCCTAGGTCGATGCTCAGCCTAATTTATAACAGTGGAAAAGTGGAAAACAAGTCCTGGTCATTATACACAAATGAGGGTTTAAAGTCTAACTAAACCACCCCGGCTGGTTTGGATCCGTGGTTAGAGCATGGGAACCTCCGACGGAAGGGTCCTGGGTTTGATTTCGGCCGAGGGCACACACCTGGGTGGCGGGCTCACCCTGCGAACTTCGTGTCTCCATCTTTGTTAAAATGGGCGCGTACAGCAACTCCAACCAAGGACCCAAAATACTGAATAGTAACAGTTCTCTAATAAATTACAAATCCTATGTAATTTTTAAAGCATGGACACATGTGACACGGTGCAGTAAGTGCAATTCAAATGTGGTAAATCAAATCTTGATGAACTGATAATATATTTGACGTGTGTGAATGGAGGGAGCGACAAAAAAATCTGACAAAAGATCACTTCTGTCATTGGAACAACGACCTTCAATGTGTCCACTTTGTAATTTCTGATTTTCAGTATCTTCATTTCTTACACTAATGCCATTGAAATAAAGGAGAGGGAGGCGATACAATAGCACAGAGAAGTTCTCCAGGAGGCGAAACCATCTGTCCTTACCTGTGACCTACAGGCTTTACTTTTGTAAGTCCTCCACAGTAACTTCTAAAGCAAAGGGTGACTTGGATTCTGATGTCTTTAAAAAACACCCCCCCCTTGGGGGCCAGGAGAGGAGGGGGCGGGGGCACATGGAATTCCCGATGGATCACTTCTTGAATCAGTGACACTTTTAATATACTCAGTAGTTCATCAGAAATAGCACCCTCAGGCATATCCGCTTTCTCGGGCCGACACGTCATTTAACCAGTAAACAGTAAGATCAGGTGCCGAGCAGAAGGAACCCAGTGAGGTGCTAGTAAATGTTTAACAGCTGTTACCCTAAGGAGCAAAGGGTCCTGATTTGCAGCATTTTCCCATTTCCATAGTGTAAATACTCCCACCGTGACGAGCTTCAAGCTACCACCACGATGTCACTGGATACAGAGACTGGGCGAGAGGTGCACCGCTGGATCTCGGAAGCTGGCCCGAGCCAGTTTCCACACAGCACCAGGGGGAGCCCAGAGGCACTGAAAGCTGTCCCCTCGTCTCAGGAAGACCCTCTACCTACTCCCTTGGTCTTGACACTGCAGTCCTTACCCAACACCGCAGCAGAGCCTCAGCAGCTCCTGTCCCCCAAGCCATACCTCCGGAATTCCCTCCTGGGGATGAAAGGACACCTCCTGTGTCGCAACCACGGAGAAAGGGGAAAATGGAGGGGGAACTACAGGTAAGTCTTTACTTGGTGCTGGAGTGGAGGGATTCCTCACGGGATGACTTTATTTCTCCGGGAAGTGGGAGTATTAGTAGTTATGCTGTACTGTACAATTATATAGATACGTTAATTACAATGATAAAATGTTATTTTCTAGGTGTTTAAAAATCTGCATGCAAATGAGGGAGCATTTGGAGAGAAGTGCAGGCACCTCCCCACAGCGAAGTGATCACACACAAAAACAACACAGAAAAACACATTTTTGTGGCTACAACCCAATACCCAGGAATGGAGGCACCAGGTATACGAGACGTCCGTGTGGCAAACAGCCTCGTCCCTTACCTGCTTTGGAAGTAACAAGCTGTAGTACGAGAGGCCGTCTCGTCACGATGCCTGACCCTCGAGGAAGAAAGTCCCTAAAAAAAAAAAAAGAAGAAATAATAGCTTAAGGAATTAAGGAATTCTGATGACCTATTAATTTATAAGTCAAGTTCCAAAATAATTCTCCTAACTTTTCAATGTATCACATGTTTAAAGAATGCGAGACCCATCCAATAAAAGAAGCATTTGCCAAAAGTAACAATAAATAAGTAAAGGGGTGGGCCCCTTATATTGCATATTGGTCCATGTGCTTTATCCGGATGACCTCGCTGGAGTCCATCACTCATTTGTATGGCTGGAATTAGTGAAAGTTTGCATTAAATTACTGTGTACTGTCAATTAATTTGTATGGCCAGAGAATCAGCATTAACAAAAACATGTGATGCAGGACTGAATCCCCGAACTTTTTATAATTAAAAAGTTCTGTACTCTGTCAGACTTCAAGATCAATATTAGTACGTCAAATACTGACCATTATTAAAGCTGCATTAGATTGTATCTTCCAAATACTCTGACATTTTTCTCCATATGAAACGTGGGATCAAGTGGAGATAAAGACTGTGTATGTAGAAATTAACAGCAAAAAATAATATATATATTGCAATGTGAGTTTGTTTTGTTCTCACTCCTGATAAATGGGAGTTTTTAATAATAAAGATGTGCTTAAATGGCATGTTAATATAACTAGACTGATAAAACTGCAGCAAAGAAAGTGTTATATAACCACATCCGCAGTGCCCCATAAATCATGCTGC
The DNA here is from genome assembly GCF_964146895.1 of Miniopterus schreibersii. Lineage (NCBI taxonomy): Eukaryota > Metazoa > Chordata > Mammalia > Chiroptera > Miniopteridae > Miniopterus > Miniopterus schreibersii. Next base: position 15,844,377 of record NC_138119.1, on the reverse strand, counting down.
TTCTGCGATGTCAAAGAAGAATTCATCCACGTGCCTAAAACACAATCTTTAAGCACATTTAGACTGCCTCCCAGCTCTGAGAAAAACCATCATTTATAAAAGTCACAGAATCCTATTCTATTCTATTCAAAATAAGTCTCTGACTGAACGCCAGTGTTTCTCAAAACATCGTTCCATGACCACCAGCAAGTGGTATAACTGCAGATGCCCACCACCCACCCTGAGCCCACAGCTTCGAGAATGTTCTGGGAAGGTGTGCAGCCTCTCTGCTCTTTAACAAGCTCCGGAAGTTTGGACGCTCACCTCGATTTGAGGAGTGCTGGCCTCCAGTTGGGTGCTTGCTCAACAATTCAGTGGGTGATAACGGTAGGGGGCAAGCTGAGAGTTGTGTAGGAAATTGGCAGAACAGAGCTTCAACACAGGTAAGGTTTCAATGAAACAGGTAAAAGCCAGTGAGAAAGCTGCAGAAGCCCTTTAGCTGCACTGGTCCCTTAGAGGCAGGATCACAGAGATAAAATCAAGCACAGTGTCCCTACTACAATTCAGTTTGCTGGCAGGGGAAATCACACAGAACAGCCTTTTTACTAAATTAGTGGCTTTACTCCTTAACTCCAAAGCTAAATTCATTTAGAATGGCACACTACGTGACTCAACTAGACAACAATGAAGCTAAAGACTCATCTTTGCTCTAATAAATGCCACTTGAAATAAAGATTATTTACTTATTAAAAAAAAATCCCTGAGGAAGTAAGAAGCACTAGGGAGAGGCTGTGGGCCCTGCACCAGGTAGGCACCAGGAGTCCGGAAAGCAAGGGGAAGATACAGGCCTGAGCGTGGAAAAGCATCAGAGAAGAGGGCAGACTGACCACACTGCAGTTCAGGAAAGAGAGACTGACACTCTCCTTTCGAAAATGTCTGAATACATATAATTTAATGCTCTTTTAAATGTTCTCCAAGAACCATATTAGAATATATTTGCCAGCCTGGATGGCTTCAATAACCATTTTAAATTTGATCAAAACGGAGAGAGCATCTAGTCTGCGCCTAGAACCAAAAAGGAAGAAGTTAATTTGATAATCAAATGGATAAAGAAAAAAAGAGCCCAGCCAGGCGTGGCTCAGTGGTTAAGCGTCGACCTAGGATCCAGGCGATCAGGGTTCGATTCCTGGTCAGGGCACATGCCCGGGTTGCGGGCTGCAGCCGATCAATGACTCTCTCATCATTGATATTTCTATCTCTCTCTCTCCCTCTCCCTTCCTCTCTCTGAAATCAATAAAGACATATTTAAAAAAAAAAAAAAAAAAAAAGCAAAGAAAAGAAAACTCCAGAACAAAGAGCTGGGGGCATCTGTTTGAGCTGTTAGGACCACAGATGAGGTTTCAGGATGTATAGATGCCAACGAGAAATATACAGGTCTTAAGGCCATTTAATGAATCAATAAAATATTTTCTTTTAAAAAAAAATGGGGTAGAGAAGAAGGGAAGACAGGGGGAAGGAGGTTTCATTGCTAATACCTTTGTGCTAGGTTCTGTTTCAGCTCATGCTTACAGCCACATAGGTATAATCCTTTTAAACATCATTAAGCAAAACAGAATGTATCAAGCATTTTAAAGAGCAAATAACTATCATGTGTTTGGCTGAAGAGAAAGCCCACAGATATATCTAATTGTTTACTTTTTTACTCAGGAAACAGAAGTTTGCAGTAGGAGGGATAAACAGACTCAGACATGCAGGCCCCTTCTTACTAATTCACACAGACTGCCCCCCCTTCACGGCTCCATTAGTCCCCCCAAAGTCCAAAGATTTGGTAACCAAAGCTTGCTGTTTGGAGGTCCCCCCTGGCTTCACAGGATGATCGATTGGTAGCACAACAGAATATTAGAGAGGATTTTTCTCTTCTGGAGAGTGAGTGACTAATCTGACATCAGGGAGATACTCTTATGCTGATCGTCAGCATGGAAACCATATGCCCAGCACACTCCTGCCGAGAGCGCTAAGGGGTGAACCCTCCACTGACACAGAGAACCTGGCTTTGAGTCCCAGCCCCAGCACTGAATGGGCAAAGTTCCCTCTAAACCTCAGTTTCTTTTGCTACTAAACTGAGATAATCCTGTGGATCAAAGGAAATGAAACATATGGCAACTTAAAAAAAACACACCAAGTACCAAAGAAAAAAGTAGCACCGTTACTATTATTATTGCTACGATATAGCCACAGTATGTTTTCCCTGATAGTGCAGCACTCTCTTCTCTAAAATAAACTAAGTCTCTACATATAATATTTTAACGTTTCATGAATGGAGTTTGGAGGTGAGGGACCTCAGACCCCACCTGAACTGTCTCCTTGGTGTTGGCCAGCTGCACTGGTTTGGAAAGCTCAGTCCTCATTCCTGTCCCATCAACAGGGAGTCAAAGCGCTGACACAAACAACCATGAATAATTCAGTCACCGCTGAGTGCCATCACCCATTTGAATTTTTTTTTTTTTTTCTGTGCAAATGTGGTTGGTTTTCTCCCATAAGTATATCTCCCAGGAAAATTACTTTGCTGAATTTTATTGTAGAAAAAGTCATGACTGTGTCTTTAGCATTACTTTGGATTTAAACTACATATTTCTTTTGTTTGTGGTCTAATGCATACATACAAAAAGAAAATTTGTATCCCATTTTCCTCCAACAAGGACCTTTAAGATAAAGAGTGAGGACAGTAATCTGAAGACTGGCCATGATTAAACAGACTCCATTCTATTGCCTGAATGCCTTATTTATGAGTAGACCACAGATTTTAAGACAGGATGAGTGCTTTCTCTCTCACCGCGTAGCAACTACAATGCAAATGCTTTTCTTCACTCTCAGTCCACCTCAAAAATAGAACTATTCTGCATAGTCTTAACAGCTGGTCTTCAGGCAATAAGTCAATGTTCTTTCATGGTTTCTTGTCCTGCACAAAAAGTAGGGAACAATCCCCATGCTTTGATGATATTTCTTATTAGCTCTTCCAGAAACTTAGTTAACAAGAAACATTACTATTGCTCCACCAGGAAATCACTGACCTTTGGAAGCCTAACACAGGAGAACACACTTAATATATCAACAAAACTAAAAAGGAATCCCCCCACACACTGCAAATAAAGTAACTGCAGAGATGTTTTTGTTCAATATAGAAACACATGATCATTAACTGGATGATCTGTTCGATAGGTGTTTAACATCTGCCCTTGACTAAACACGAGAAGCATAAATCATGCTCTCTGAGAAGTTAATTTGTGTAGCTGATTCGTTCAAAGATAAATAAGCTTCATCTTCGAGGAGAAGGGCATGCAAATGCTTACAGTAAGCGCAACAGGTCCAAGGGTAAGTTCCTGAAGTATCAACACAGAGCGGAGAACAGTCTATTCTGCTCAGGAGACTAGCGAGGAACTAGTCAGAGAGATACAGGTAGGAGGGATCAGGATGTGCAAGGATGTGGGAGGTCGAGGAACTAACCACTAATGGGAGGTCAGAAGGAGGTGGAGGGGATGGAGGAGGCGGTGGGGGAGATCGGAGAGGCCTTCACCTGCATGTGTTTTTCTTTCTGAAAGAACAAGAAGGCACTGAAGGGCTTTTAAGTGATCGGATGTGGATTTCATAAATCACCGGGGACTATACAGAGAATGTGGAAAAAGGGAAAGACAAAGGACAGACTAGTCGCTAACCAGGTTAGGTCCCTGAGGAAGGAGGTGACAAAGATTTGGTCCAAGGCTGCAATGCTGGGGATGGAGAGGAGACACAGAGAATGGGCAGCTGGCAGGGCCTGATGATTCCGTGATGTGGAATGAAATGAGAGGAAGGAGACGGGATCGATCTCACGTCTCTGGTTTGGGTAGCTGGTTAAACAGGGGTGCACTGGCCGGGAATAGTGGATTATAGCTGATGTGCATATAGTGTTTACCGCGCGCCAGGTGTCTTCTTATTTGATCCCCATAACAACACTATGAGGCGGGTACTGTGGTTACTCTCACTTCACAGGTGAGGAAACAGGCACAAAAAGGTCACATGTTTCTCAAGGTCACAAAGCTAGTAAGTAACAGATCTAGGCTCAAACCTAGAGAGGTAACTCCACCATCTGTGCTCTCGTCCATTAGGTTATACTACGTTGTAAAAGAAATAGGGGGGAGGGGATGAGGGAACATATTAGGATATGTTGATGTTTAGGTGCCTGGGGAATAGTCAGATGAAGGCAAGTGCACAGTTAGACTGAGCGGTGGGAACTCAGGAGAGTAGCCCAGCCTGGAGATCATCTGATGGTCTTCAATGGAGCAGGGAGTTGAGGCCAAGAGAACAGATGAGCGGGAATGGCGAGGAGAGGGGTGATGAGCCTGACTCTGAGCGATACCACTTAATGGGCACCTGAAAGAAGTAGAACTAACAGAGATTGAGAAGGGGGTCCCGGAGACATAAGCCAAATCACCAAAGTCAAGGGTATCCCCAAAGTCACACTAGCCTCCTAGATATCTCCACTAAGATGTCTCAAACCAGTCTCTACACTCAACTCCTTATCATCTACCCAACATGCTTCCCTCCTTCAGTCTCAGTTATAATCCGCGTCATCAGCATCCACACGTGTCAGTCAGGCCAAGCACCCGTGACTCACCCATCCTCCCTCTTCCTCTGTCTTCAGGCTCCAAATCAGTCACCAGGTCCTGTTGATTCTACCGTCTCCACCTCCCTTAAATGCATGCTCTCTTCTCTACTTCGATCACCACTCCAGGTGCCACAAACTCTCCTCTAGATTAATAACAACCTCCCAGTTCATGTCCTGTATCCAATCTGAACACCCTCCAATCCAACCGCAACAGTAACAAAAGTCCCATCACATCATTTCCCGACTCTGGATCATTCAATGACACCTCATTGTCTTTAGCATGAAATCCAAACTGAAAAGAAGCCCCTCCCTCTAGTGGCAGTCTCTGCACCCTCAAACTCAGTGCCTCGACACACTCCAAGCTTCCCTCCTGGCATGCCCTCCCCCACTTCTCCTTCTAGCCCACTCCTACGTAATCTTTAACACCCAGGAGAAGCCCTCTTTGAAATCCCCCTTTACATGCCTTTATCTGAGCTCTCAGCACACACTTGTCACACCCATCTGTTTCCATGTCCGCTCCCTCACCTTGTGTGCCTCCTTCAGTGCCCAAGTACTAAATATTTTTAACACTTCCTACCTACCCATTAAGGAAGATTTCTCGCTGCCCCATATGTTCACAACACGGAAGGACAATATTCTCATGTCTGATTCCCCAACAGGCAGACAGCTAAGTGGCATTTTATATCAACAGAAAGAGCAGGCGAGATAACTTTCAATTTACCAATCACTTGCAGAGGTCATTTCGATTAATATGTTTATCATGAACATTTAAGATCCAGCAGTATCCACCAAAGTACAAAATACAGGACATCGGGTAAAACAATTTTACTGAATGTCTAAAGATGTGGAACAGAATTTGAAAGAAATTATTATTTAAAAGTACTAGAGCCAGGATACTCTGAAAATTCATTCCTTAAAAACAGAGAAGTCTCTTCTAAAACATTATCTTCGAAGTATAATTTAATGAGCTCCAAAGTAATCCCTGTACAATTACTATCTCCCAGTCCTTCAAAATGATAACCCAATTTGAGAGAGAGAGAGAGACAGAGAGAGACCAGTCGCTGCCAATTTCTGCCCACGCCCTGCCCCCAGAAGCCCTGAGGTCACACACTCCACACAGAGCACAATAGCGCTGTTAAGTGGCTTTGTGCTTGCGTGTCCCAACCCCAGGGCTTTGCCAACCATTACCATGCCCCTTTAATTGCTGAAGGAAGTAATTATGCCAAAATCTACAGATTTCATTGGAAATTTTCCACTGCAGTTTTCTTCCTTCCCCGAAACTCTTGGCCCAGCACAAGAAGGTGAGCACTTACAGATTTGTACAAGAGCACATTTGGTGGCTACAGGTCACTCTGTAATTTGGGTCACTCTGTAATTTGTGGCATTCAATAAATGCCACCAGTATTTCATTTGAAAAAACATAGCTACAAATCCGACTGCAGGAGACACGGTGCTTTTGTTTATTTTCACTAACATCTAAGAAATTTCAAAGTTTGCCTTTTACTCACAAAACTTAAAATTTCTAAGCAACATGGTTTCATTGAATCTAATTAATCAATAATTCATGTTCCCACTGCAACACTCAAACTGCAAAAGTTTCTGAGTCAGAGATCTGCAAACTGAATGCAGGTTACAAGTACCGTGTGTTTGACCGTCCGGGAAAGTCTCTCAGGAACGTAATGCCTGCGTCTTTAATCCACTTTATTTGCTTTTCTCAGAGTCGGTTTGTCAAGAATTAAAGCGTCTGGTCGTGAATGAGTCGCAGTGCAATGCAGAGGCACTCAGCTGCTGCTCTACTCCAAGTCGCAGACTATGCTTTACCCTGGGTGGCTGCCATGCAAATTACTGACAGCAGAGACCACTAAAGGGACTGCTAGTTGCCTGCCTGATACCCATTTCCCCCTTCTTAGTAATGGAATCCCAATTTTATGGGGCGTGGCAATGTGCCCAGCTCTGAATAATAAATGGACAAATAAATCTACATTTCCCGGCCTCCCTTGCAAACAGGGAGCCCATATGACTAATTTTAGTCAGTAAGATGTAACTAGAGCTTGTTGAGTGATGTCACGGGTATTTCCCTTCAGAGGGTCTGATTTAGCTGATGTGTACCTTTTGCCCTCCCCTCTTCCCCCTGTCACTGATACATGACAGTGGAGCTGCAGCAACCATCTTGAACCACAAGGCAACCTGGAAGATGCCAGCTGTGGGCCAGGACAGCAGAGCAAAGGAAAACAGGACGTCTGGGACAGTGGTGGCACTGGACCAGCCCTGTACTGCCTAAGACAGAGAGTGAGAAAGAGAGAGGGGGGCACCTGTGCCTTAGAACAGGGTTTCCCAGCCTTCTTTTTATTAGGGAGCTTATTAGACATTTTCCCCATTAAATTTCTCCCTATTAAATTTAGGTATGTACACAAATACACCGTATATAAGTACTATATGCATATCTGTGCTTTATATATAAAAAGAGTAATGTATTTTGCCCCCTTGAGGGCAATACCACCCCCCTTGAGAATATGAGCTGCAGATCAAAGGAGAGTAAGAGAACCCAGGATGCTAAACACTTGGTCCTACCTGTCCTCTCTTCCTGCAGGTGTCTAAAAGAGGTGTATGTGGAAAGGACATGGCCAGATGGCTTTTGCCTCAAACCCCAATACACCCCCTTCCCAACCCTGTAAACATGGGCTGGACCACACAGAACCCTTTGGCTTAGTTAAGAGGCAGGCTTACGGCCAGTACCAGACAGGGTGAAAGGCCCCCCGGTCCCTTTCCATGAAGCCCATACATGAACCTCAGAAGGTTCTCTGGCACCACTGGGTGGAGACCCCACCCAGTGAAAAGAAGCGAGGGGCAGAGAGCACACCCAATGACGAGGGCATGGTCAGCCCTTCCCCACTAAGGCCTGACAGCGGCCCGATTACTGTCCTTGGTCCTGAAAGCCAGTTCCTTGGCAGGGGTCAGGAAGGGAAGAGCATGTGTAAAAGTAGAAGTAAGCTTCCCTAGTCAATGCTGCGCTCTTCTGTTTTTGTTCTAAGAAGTTGGAAGAAAATTTAGGTATTTAACTGAAAGCCAAAAACGTATAGGTCAGTTTTTCCACTAAAACAGAACACAGAGCCACAGCCGGCTACACAATAAAGATAAATTTAAAACACACATATTAAAAAAAAAGAAAAAAGAAAAGAAAATAAACAGGAGAACAGGAATCTAAGTGTGGAGGAGGGATTTAAGTGGGCCCTTGGATCCCACTCCTTCTTAACATTCTAGAAGCCTCATCCATCACCCCCCACATAAGCCTTTTATCCTCAGAACTCTGGTTTCCAAGGCACTTCACACGAATCTCAGACCTCGGTATTGACCCCTCTACCACAGAAGCCCTTCCCCAATGCACCTTTCTTTACCCACCTCGCCCTTAAACACAGAACGCTGGCCCAGCTCCTGAGGGAAGCGTTTGCCAGTATATTTAGACGTCCCTCCTCTTTATTCCAAAGTACCATGAGCCCCAGTCACACCCCCTCCCCTGGACAGGTTCCCTTGGGTCAGGGACCTCATTTCTGTAAGACCAGTGCTCAGCGCAGCACCTGGCACAAGGAAGAAGGTGCTCAGTGGGGACTTGGTGAAGAAATAAAGTCAGCATTCTAGGTACTAAAACCAAACCTACTGTAAAGATCAACTTCAAGGGATGATTATTACTTAGAGTAACACCTGGCATGCAGGAAGTGGTCAGAAAATGTTAGCTGCCATCAGCATCAGCAGCATCAGCATCATTATTTGCAGAAAAAAACAGTAGTAAGTTATCCTGAAACACTGAATTTATTACCCAAATTTGTTTCAGAAGCTACTGTGTCCCCATAGCAACAAGTAGTGATTACCTTCTGCTCGCCAGAGGCATGTGGCTCTACTGTGACACTGTATATCTGGAGTTTGGGGTGATGTAAAAGGGAAAACATGCCCAAATAAACACCCAGAACTTTAACCTTTTCATCTGCTTCCTCAAAAGTCATCAGCTGCCTGCAGGCTTCATGCTAAGAGCTCTCACTACTGTTCTACTGCGGCGCCTGGAAAAGGTTAATGAAAACCATGGAATGAGAGCTTTCAGCCAACAGCGGCATTGACACACATTCCAACCACAGGGCACTGGATTCAAACCGGGAGTGAAGTGAGCGCCCTGGCATCTAGAGTATTCCACGAGCGTGGGGCAAGTGTTGTTTCTGGCCACTTAAAAGCACCCGTGAAAAGAGCTCAAATACTTGGGGAAGAGAAGCTCTCGCTCCCCATGAGGAGAGCCATTTATCAGCACTTAATGGCCCTCTTTCATTGCCTTTCCACTGACGCATCTCTAATTGTTCCCATTCTAATTGCAAGAGGCAAGATCAATAATGGCAGAAGCCTACAGTTCAGGGCACTTGTGGGGAAAAGAGGTCTCTAACAGCGAAAACCAGATATAAAAGTATGTGACAACATGGGACCTGGGCAGTTGACATCGCAGTGAAGAGAAAGGAGGTATAGAGAGCACTGGTCACCAAGCCAGCTTAGGTTCCCCTCATTCTACATGTTCTCCCTTGGCGATTCCATCCTCTCCCTGCCAATGGCTCCCTTTCGTGAATCTGCAGTCCCAGTACCTCTTCTGAGCTCCAGGCTTCTCTGTGTTGTATCAACATATCACAAGCACCCAAATGCATCGTGTCCCAAACTGAACACACCCATGTCCTAATCAATCTTCTCCTCCCCATTTACCTCCCATGGTCGCGAACGGCACCACCAGCCAATCATCCAAGTGCAAATCTGGAAGGCATCCTCAATTTCCCCCCCACTCCTACTATCCTAACTCAAGCCCTCCAAGATTATTTATTGCCAGTCCTCCACCTCCCAGGCTCCTCCTCTGCTGTGCAATAGACTCTGAGTAGTGTCCTGTAGATTCCACCCGCCTTCTTACATCCCTGACTTGGCACATGGTTTCCTCTACCTGGAATAGCCTCCCCCTTGTCCGCATGTCCTTCAAGACTCAGCTCAGGTATCAACCCCTATAAGACTGTGTTGCCTGCCTACGCTGGGCCTTGATATCCCTACTCTGAACTCCATATTATTTGTAGAAACCTGTAGTATAGAGCCAGCTACATGTGTTTGTCCATTTTCCCTCTTCCCAACCATACTTCAGTTGCTAAAAGCAGGAGCCATGTCTACTGGGTCCTTGCATACCCAAAGTTTAGCATAGTACACCATAGGCCCTCAATTAATGTTTTACAAATAAACCGAAAAACCCTGAGGAACTTCCGATGTCCACATTTCTGTGCATCCTGCCTCTGTTACTCTTCTCCAACCCTACCCACTCTTAATCACCCCATTCAAATATTTTACTTATGAAACATCCCCTGACCCCACCCCCACTGTCTCATTTCTCACCTCTCATGGTGATTAACTGCAGTGCAAAGCAGACAACTTTTCTATTAGACTACTGTTCTATCACAGGAGGCTTGAGAGGAGGACAATCCAATTTGTCTTTTAGTTGCCTCAAAACTAGCACTTTCCTTACTTAGGATTCTTTAGAGGAAGGCACGTTCACATTTGAAAGAAACCAAAAGCAACACGCTAGCAAAAACCTCCTCTGTGCTAAACCTCAGCAGCATCTCACAATAGAGCTTTCAGAGGGGGTTACTGATCCTGTGTGCGGGGCTGCTTGCGAGCCATCACGTGGCAGCAGGGGGAAGCACACAGCACCAGATCCGGCACAGAGAGCAGGGATGAAGCGCGCTCTGTTCCTGCTGACACCACTGAGGCCCCTGCTCTCTCAGCTGGGCCAAGAGCAAGTGGGCCCAGGGCGGCCTGCAGCCCAGCTAGGCAGCAAGCAACGGGCACCCAGCGTCCCACCTGCCCTGCTACTTTCACGTTAAACTCAAATAAAGCCCCTCGTTCCTGGCTCCTAAGGGCTCAATAGCAACCCCCTGTTGAATGATCATGACTTAAAATGAAATTGTGATTGGAAAAAACATAAACATCCAAAAAGAGGGGCCAACCTATCACACAATGGAATACTAGTCATCATTAGGAATGATACATCAGAAGAGTTAACAACGTGAAAAAAAATTGTCACTCTACAATTAAGTGAAAAAGCTAGTTAACAAACCTAAATGTTTAGTATGACCTATATATGCGTATATGTCTATTATAATTACTTTTTTGTTGTTGTTAATCTTCACCCAAGGATATTTTTCCCATTTTTTTAGAGAGAGTGGAAGGGAGGGAGGGATGGGGAGAGAGAGAGAAGCATCGATGTGAGAGACACACATAAGTTGGCTGCCTCCCTCATACACCCTGACTGGGGCAGGGGATCCAACCTGCAACCCAGGTACATGGCCTTGACCAGGAATCGAACTCGAGACCCTTCGACGCTCAGGCCGATGCTCCAACCACTGAGCCACACCATCCAGGGCTATATAATTACATTTTTTAATCGTATAGCATACCAGTATAATATAATGGAACATAAGACAAATCTCTGCTCAAACATTTAAAGTGTTTCACAGGCGATTTTCATTTTCTTATCATTTTATCAGTATTTTCTAAATATTCTTCAGTGAACATGTATTTCTTTAATAAGAGGAGAAAGCAAGTTTCAGAAAATGAAATGGTCATCTCCTGATTAAATCCAATAAATCTCTAACTCTTCATAAGTATATCCAATTTTTTATTTATATCCTAAAGGCTTAACGTAATTTTTTTTTTATCTTGGTCTTATTTGGTCTCACAGCAAGTGGTGTGGCATCTGTGGAGCAGAGCAATAGCTAAGGTTGTTTAAGAAAAAAAAGCCTTAAATAAGAGTGGATGAGGGGGGAAACAGCTTATATTAGAGGAACACGGTATGAAACTGAAATTTGACATCTGGAAGGGGCAAAACAAATCCTACCTGATGAAAGTCTTGTTTGGTTGCTTATTTTTAATGTCCAGATTTGACAAAATAAAAAGGAGGCAACAGTCACTGCCTGGATATGTTATTATTGTTGTTTGTTTTTTTAACTGATTCATGAAATTTAGCCATCTGGCAGTCACTGCTTCCAACAGCATTTTAGCCACCCCAAAGGTAGCTGATCTACAATTTGGAACCCTGCCCCTAACACAACACTGTACATATGGAAGAGACTCAAAAGATATTTGTTGAATGAAGCAATGTAAACCTGTTTCACATAGAAGGTGTGGTTCAGGCATCACTTTAAGATGGCCCAAGAGCCCTGGGGATGTTCAAAAAGGAAATAAGAGAAGTAAAATACTGAGGAACATTTAAGGGAGGCTGGCCCTAGAGAGCAAGATTTCCCTACACTGTTTTTATTTGTTGTTGTTATGTTTTTTTATGAAGTTGTTTTTTTGTTTTGTTTTGTTTTTATGTATCTTTATTGATTTCAGAGAAAGGAAGGGAGAGGGAGAAAGAGAAAGATCAATGATGAGAGAGTCATCATTGATCGGCTGCCTCCTGCACACCCCCCGACTGGGGACCGAACCCGCAACCCGGGCATGTGCCCTGACCGGGAATCGAACCGTGATCTCCTGGATCCTAGGTTGGGTGTTAATTTTGTATCCTGCTACCTTGCCAAATTCATTTGTTAAATCTAGTAGTTTTTTGGTGGAGCGTTTAGGATTTTCTATGTACACTATCATGTCATCTGCAAAAAATAAGAGTTTTACTTCCTCCTTTCCAATTTGGATACCTTTTATGTTTTCTTCTTGTCTGATTGCTGTGGCTAGGACTTCCAGTTCTATACTGAATAAGAGTGGTGAAAGTGCACACCCCTCTCTTGTTCCTGTTCTTAGGGGAAATGCTTTTAGTTCTTGCCCATTGAGTATGATGTTGGGTGTAGGTTTGTCTTATGTGGCCTTTATTATGTTGAGGTATGAGTCCTCTATTCCCACTTTGCTGAGAGTTTTTATCAAAAATGGGTGTTGGATTTTATCAAATGCTTTTTCTACGTCTATTGATATGATCATGTGATTTTTGTCTTTTAATTTGTTTATGTGATTTATTATGTTTATTGATTTGCAAATATTGTACATACAGATGGCCAAGAGACATGAAAAAATGCTCAAAGTCACTAATCATCAGAGAGATGCACATAAAGTGACATTGAGGTATCACTTCACACCTGTCAGAATGGCTACCATCAACAAATCAGCGAACTACAAGTGCTAGTGAGGGTGTGGAGAAAAGGTAACCCTAGTACACACTGCTGGTGGGAATGCAGCCACTATGGAAAACAATATGGAGTTTCCTCAAAAAATTAAAAATTGAACTGCCATTTGACCCAGTAACCCCAATTCTAGGAATATATCCTAAGAAACCCAAAACACCAACCAGAAAGAACTTATGCACCCCTATGTTCATAGGAGCACAGTTTCCAATAGCTAAGATCTGGAAAAGCCCAAGTGCCCATCAGTAGATGAGTGGATAAAAAAGCTGTTGCACATTTACACCATGGAATACTATGCAGCTGTAAAGAAGAAGGATCTCGTACCCTTTGGCACAGCATGGAGGGACCTGGAGAATATTATGCTAAGCAAAATAAGCCAGTCAGAGAAAGGCAAGTACCACATGATCTCACTCATATGTAGAATATAATAAACAAAATAAACTGATGAACAAAATAGATCTGGAGACATAGAAGCTGGAGCAGACTGAGGGATCTCAGAGGGAAGGCGGGGAGGAGGGAGTGGGTGGGGAGAGACTAATCAAAGAACTTATATACTTATATGCATAACCCATGGACACAGACACTGGTCTGGGGAAGGCCTGGGGGTGGAGTCCATGTGGAGGTCAAGGGGATCAATGTGGGGGAAAGGGGCGCATTTGTAATACTTTCAGCAATAAAGATCAAATAAATAAATTAATTAATAAATTCTGTTAAACAAATATTTTAAAGCCATTTTTACTACAGGAAAGTCACCATAATAAGCGGGATTATGTTTTATCTCTAGGAAAGCATCTGTTAGTTTTCTAGGAAAATGAAGCAGCGAGTCATTTTTTCCTACTTGGCCAGAAATGCACCTTCTATATAAATTCACAGGGTGAGTACTTCCATACAAGGCTGAACATAGCTTTAAAAAGCGAAACCTTAAAATGAAACTGGAAAACAGATCCAGTATGAACATTATTTTTAGCGGCCTTCTTTCAGTACAATATCCAACTAAGCTTTAAATATGCTCTCACACAAGGGGTTGCCGCCCAGGCTCCACTCTTCTCTTTCGGTGTGACTGTAATAAACTTGAACATGACGTGTAAATGAGAATGAGGCCCAATAAGCGGCTCATCTTAAGGCACTCCACGTCAGCTTTGCAGGAGAGGTTTGACAAGGGGTCTCCAGACAAGCAGCGCAGTGCCCTTAATGCTCAACCCCCTCTCTTCCTCTGGCCCCCTCATGGGTAGACCTCACACTGTCTGAGAACAGATATCTGAAGAACTGCACCCAAGATCATCGATCTTACTGCAAATAATTAGGGATAGTTTGGAGAATAGAAGCTGGTACATGTAGTTTTCCTCATCAATTTTTCCTTATACTCTATTTCTTAGCACTCAGTGCCACTATTACAAATAGGCAAGCTATGGCTGGTGAGTTCTAACTTACAGAGGAATACAAAATGAGGCTTGAACTCAGATGGGGACAGCTGTTGCACACCAAGACGTGTGCGCAGGCACTGAGGCCGCACTGGGTATATTCAGAAGTAATCCGGAATCTTTCGCCTTCTACTACTATCCCTGGCCAGGGTTTCATCGGTCTCTGTAAATCTATTTCCTAAAAAGAACAGCCTTAAGGGGGCTCTCTAGCTCCTAATCAGTGGCCTTATCCCCAACTATCTTCTAGAATTTTTAACTAAAACAAACAAGCAAAAAGCCCTTTAACCTGTTTTTGTTTGTTTGCCCTGACCTTTTCAAAAACTTCAGCTAATTCTCAGCGTTAGCCTCCCTGACACTATCCTGCCTAAACCTTCCAATCAGAGTCCAAGGGTAGCTAGGAGCCATTGTTCTGACTATGAAATACGCTCTGTTAAATGCATATTTTAAAGTCAGCTGTACTACAGGAAAGTCACCAACTCCATTCTAAATAAATACTACTCCTGTATTCTCCTTAATCAAATGCCCGTCCCTTGATATTTTGTCTATTGTCTGTATGCTCTGTGTTCTGCTCGACTCTCTCACTGGCTTTGTTAGATAACCTGTCTTGCCCATAAACCTTTCACTCCTGTTTAGATCATTCACAAGTAAATCATCAGCATTTCTTTGTTGTTGTTGTTGTTATCAACCATCTTCATGAGTCATAGTTCTTTTTAGAATATCTTCTTTTTTCTCTAACTTTATTAAAATCTGTATTTTAAAAAATGATACCCAAAACTGCTTGCCTTGACAGTATAACTCTAATGCGGTCACCTTTTCCCAGAATTCTTCTTAAGGCCATATCACCAATACATTCTTTTTCTTTTTTTCTTTTTTTTAAGACTCTAACAGAACTACTAGAAAAGAGTAGATTTATTTTTTTTAAATATGTTTTTATTGATTTCAGAGAGAGAAAGGGAGAGGGAGAGATGGAAACATCAATGATGAGAGAGTCATGGATCGGCCACCTCCTGCTCACCCCCCACTGGGGATTTTGCCCGCGGCCCCAGGCACGTGCCCTCACCGGGAATCCAACTGTGACCTCCTGGATCACAGTTCGATGCTCAACCACTAAGCCACGCTGGCTGCGCGCCAATACATCCTTTGTTCATTATTAAAAGGAACAGTTTTGGAACTCTTTTTTTTTAAAAAAATATATCTTTATTGATTTCAGAGAGAGGAAAGGAGAGGGAGAGAGAGAGAGATAGAAACATCAATGATGAGAGTCATTGATCGGCTGCAGCCTGCAACCCGGGCATGTGCCCTGACTGGGAATCGAACCCCGATTGCCTGGATCCTAGGTCAGCGCTCAACCACTGAGCCACCCCTGGCCGGGCCAGTTTTGTAACTCTTTCCACTGCTTCTTCCACCTTCAGTAGATGCAAGATAAGAGAATGAACTGCTTCAGATGCTCTCACCTTCAAAGAGATGACAAGGTAGGAGGAGGGTACATCAGATGCTCTGGCCCACGGCTGTTTTCAAAATACTTCCCCACGCATTATCACACTGGATGCCCACAACAGCCTCAGAAGTTTGGAAAGACGGTTGCCATCATCCCAAGGTTGAAAACAGTTAAATGATTTACTCAAGGTCATGGGGCCATGCAAACGGAAACTGGAACTTATTCCGGGATCCTTTCCACTATACTGTTTTCCTCTTCTTTAAGCAGAATTAGATTTCCAGCCAACATCAATATGCTAGAAGTTCCCAACCACTATTAGTTCTTATGTCCATGCCAGTTTTATAATCTATGCTAAGAACCCTTTTAATTGTTTCTAATAGGTACTAAGTTTGTTTTCTGGGGAAATGACGTTATTTCCCCTTCTCTAATTTCACATACGTTGGTTTTGTTCCCAGTTCTCCTATCTTTTCAGTGTACAGCCCTGGGGATTGGTTTCAAAATTCTATTGCAAATATAGTATTACTGTTTTTTCATACTTCACAAGCAAAGGCTTTTTCTAATCATAAAAATGAAAATTCTTCTAAATCTTTAAGGCATAATTATAATAACCATCTGATTTTAACTATAGCAAATAGAATTTAAAAAAATAAATAAATAAAGACTAAGAAGAAAGCTTTAAGAAGGAGATAACCTCTTTTAATACCCATATGGGTATTAAAATACAAGATAGGTTACAGATCATATGATAAAATCATAATGCTTTTTGACATCCTAAAAATCAATGAGATTGTAAGGACTGTTTTACATATATCCTAAACGTTCCCTATGTCCCTATTGAGAAAAAGACACAATGGGGAAAACTACGTATCAGATGATGTTTTAAATTAACAACTGGTTGCCCGGCCGGGCATGGCTCAGCGGTTGAGCCTCGACCTATGATCCAGGAGATCGAGGTTCGATTCCCGGTCACAGCACATGCCTGGGTTTTGGGCTCAATCCCCAGGGTGGGGGCGTGCAGGAGGCAGCCAATCAATGACCCTCTCATCATTGATGTTTCTATCACTCTCTCCCTCTCTGCCTCTCTCTAAAATCAATAAAGATATTTTTTTAATTAAATAAAATAAAAATAAAAAGACTGTCTCCAGAACATATAACTAATTATTAACAGAAACAGACACCGTCTGGATTTAGAAGTAATGGTCACCAGTTCAGGGCTATCTGTGATGCTTAGGTTCTTGTCCTTATTTTTCAAACGAGGGTGTTAGATTAGGCAATTTATAAAATCCTTCTGTCTCTATAATCCTGTGATCCTATGAATAACAGCAGATGTCTACTGGTCCAACTCTAATCAATTTTAGATCCCCAGCAGGAACTGGAAGCTCCGTAGTTAACTGGGTTTTTCCTCACAGCAATAACATCTCCAGTAACTCCATTCCTGGAAAAGCTACCTTCTCCTGCCCTTGTATCTGATGAGAATATGTTATTATCCGATCACATCACAATAAAATAGAATTCTACTACAGCCAATGGGAAATAACTTTCTGTAAGGAGCTGTGTAGTGACTCCTTTTTAAACACTAAACTGGATGATGACAGCTCTGCGTGCCAACTTGCAAAAACAATGTGGCCTTAAGAGAGCTGGGTGAACCTGAAGAAATGGGTGTAGCGCAGCCATTAATCAAGTGCCTTGCAAATGAAATTACTGGACATATGTTCCTTGCTAATGACTTCTTAACCTAATCCTCAGATTATAAAGAGGAAAAATGTTATGTTTGCCCTTTCTTATTTTAAAGTCAAGCCACAGCCAAAGAACAGTAAGCTTTGATTCTAACTCTTCCAGTAAGGAGTCCCACATCATTCTAACATTCCTAAAAGCATCACGTAAATAACAAAGACAAAGGTAATTTTGTAGGCAGGAAGTGACTGACCATGGGGATTTTAAAAAGGGGGGGGGGCAGAAAAGGCAAAGGAGAGGGGTAGATGAAAAAAAGCATCATTACAATTGTTTAGGCTCAGTAACACCAGATCCCCCAGTTGGTGTTTTTTTAATTGATTTTTTTTTTTTTTTTTTTTTTGAGAGAGAGAAACATCAATTGGTTGTTTGCTGTGCCACTTATTTATGCATTCATTGGTTGCTTCCTGTATGTGCCCTGACTGACGATGGGACCTGCAACCTTGGCGTATTGGGATGACACTCTAACTAACTGAGAGACCCGGCCAGGGCCCCCCAATTGTTTCTCATATCTGCTTTGCCCTCAAGCTTTCCATTTTTTAAAACTATTCTAAATGCCTCATTATGATGAACTTCTACTATCGTCCTCTGTATTATATATCCATTAAATTGCCATCTGATTTGTATACAAACACTAACTGAAGTCCCATTGGCATTCGCTATATTTCTATCTGTGTAGTTCTACAGACCAATTGGCTTCGACCGCAAATAAAGGATTTTACCATTTATCAAAGAAAAGCAGCTTAACAACTTGACAGGTTTCCTAAAAGAGCATACAATCTCACAATTTCACCAACAGGAACCAACGTTTCTATTTAGAATCTCACAAAAGAAGAACCAAGTTCATTTACCGCCTTAAAATATAGAAAGTTAAGCAGCTTTTTAATAGTTTTAAGCTCGTTACATTTCCGAAGTCATTTGATTTTAGCAAAACTCCCAGAATTCAAGTTGAGACCGGTCCAGCTCTTGCACCGGGAGGTTCCACCACTGTCAACAGCCTCTTGAGGTCCCTGAGTGGGCCACCCCCTACTTCTGCAGTCTAGTCGAAGGCCTGTTGACATCTCATCCCACTTCCTCAGGGGCCTCCAAGGCAAAGTTATAGGCACCCTAACACAAGTCCAAATTCCACCCACTCTCTAACCCCCACTGTACCCCTTGGCCATCTCTTGGGCTCTGGGGTACACATTGGTGCTGTCTGCCCTTAGGAGAAAAAGCAAAGAGGCCCACACAGGTCCTAAAAGCAACTTAAGGCCATTTAGGCAGAGAATTTTAGAGGTGAATTTCCCCGGAACATGATTTAGAAGGAGAGAGGGTGTGACCTCTAGGTGGGCACATCTTGGGCCCCCCTGGCACATCCCTGTCCTCTCCAATGACTTGCCCCATGAAGTCATCGGAAAGACAAAGTAAGGTCCTCTCAAACTTGAGGCCTAGAACAGAGGTCCCCCCAGTCCATACATTCAAGGCTGGTACTGCTCCTGGTTATTTTAATTTCAAGATTTCTTCTGAGGCCTTGACTCTAGAGGACATGGGGACTAGGCCAAACACTGCTGTGTGCTCTCTGCCTAATAGTTTCACAGAATAAAACCAGATTATCATGAACATCAAAGCACGTGCATTTCAGAGGATTTGTTTCATCCTAGTTTACTCTGACTTCTTGACCTCGGGTTAGGCCAGTTGTCCTGAGAGAATGCACCATGGAAAAGGAAAATTCACTTCATAGAACATTCCAGAGGGTGCTGTTTAACGTTTACAGACTCCTGAATTCATTATTCACTCAATTGATTGCTTATGCTTTGTTTGTTCTACTTAGTGCTCTCTGTGCCAAAAAAGAATTTCAATTAAATGCACCAGCTTAATCACCAGTGGGAAAAGGTTAATTTCAAAAGATAGCCAAATTCTAAAGAGAAGACATACGGGATTCGGAATATAAATACACATAGACACCTGAACTATTCCACCTGGCATACCTGACTGTGCAATTACTGATTACAGGCGCTCTTGTGGAGACTTAGATAATAAAAACCAAAAAAAATCTACTTTAAAAATCTCCATGGAGACCTAAATGCAGCATACAAGGTCTGTATCTGAAAATCGTTTCCTTCATTTAATCAGTTAAATTCTAAATTTAAGATTATTTTCCAGCAATCACAGGGGGATAATAACACAGGAGCATTTGTGGTGGATACAGTGACTGGCTGGCTTAACTTCTGTTCCAATCTCTTATCTGCCTTCCTATACTGCCGAGGCTAGAATGCTAATAACTTTGTTTCCCAGACTCCCTTGTAACCAGCATTCTCAATGCAATTAGGTTTCACCATTAAATACATTTCTAGGAGAACCAGATTCCAAGAAAAAGCACACGGGTGTTGCTCTTGCAGGTGCCAATCTAGCAGGAAGCAGATAGCTTTGACGCTAACAGTGCTAGAGCAGTCTGACCATGAATCACAGCTCAGGTACAATGTTCCAGAGGACAATTGCTTCGTGACTCCTGGTTGTGGCTGAAGTGGTGGCATACGGGAAATCCCTAACTGTAACAGAGGCCATAGTTCCCCTGGCAGGCAGTCTTATGTCTCATTCCAGGAGCCATTCCTTGAGGTCCAGCCTACAGGCTAATCCTCCAGCCCTTCCAGGAATTGGTAAGCACCTAATGCCTTATGATAACTCTTTTTTTTTGTTCTTTTCTGCTTAAACAGCTACAGAGGTTTCCATTATTTGCAACTGACCTCTGAGTGATACAGTATTAAGACAACTAGATGGAAACATTCAACTATCTGAACACTCTCACACTTTCAAATATTCAAAGTAATCTAATGTGGCCTGGACTCTCGGTAGACAGCACTGATTGAAGTATGTCGTTTAATCCTTCGTTCTTTCTCTGAGCAGGAACAAAAAAGAACCCTAGATCTTAAAAACACAGCTCCTCACACATTAAGTCATTCTTCTCTCAAACTCATTCTGATTTGATGTTTGAAAACTGCAGCAAAGGGCATTCTAACGCCTTCCAATGTTTGCTTCTTTGAACAACCAAAGCAGCACCTCTCATAAGGCAGACCTGTTGGCAACGGCATGTAGGCAGAATGAGGTACAGGATTCTAACTAGTAGATTAGCCAAAAGTACATCCGCTTTTGATTTGGGGGCAGCAGATTAAGTTATGAGAATGTTGCAGACAAAATTAAATGCCTTAGCCTAAGATACATTTACTTTATTGTACAACTACACAAACTCAGACATTATAGGCTCCACATTAACATTTTAGGAAATTTCTATGAAGGCTGGAATAGTATAATAATTTCTCAGGGTGACAGAGGATCTAATCACATAGATAATTTCTTTGGCAAATTTCTGCTTTTTGTCAGACATTTGTGTGAGTTTTTTTCATTTACAAAAGAAAAGAAAACTTGACCTTCAAGGTCAAAAACATACTCAATGGGATAAAATTTGCTTGATGCCTGGTCCCAATAGCATCTCAGTGCCTCTGGGGATCACTACAATGGTCTCATTTCCTAGGGATCATAATGACACACCTTTTCATGTAAAAATATGATATAAAAGCAATAATCGTGGCCATCTGGCTCTCCCCTGGATGAAAATGGTATAGTCTGGGTTCACATGTATGCAGAGAAGCAGTGGAATGAATTAGGGCTTACTTTTTTCTCTATCACTTAAGTCTGTTCTCCAACTCATGGAGGGAAAAGATGCTTCAGCGGGTCCTTGGACCAGAAAGCAGCATGTTTTCTGGGGAGAAGTCAGCTTCAGGTGTGAGCATCCTTCATGAATGAATTCCCCCAGTCATATCAATCTGCCGACAGATTCCAGTTTTTCCCCAACCTCCAAAAACATATTAAAGGAATTTTAAATTTAAATTTCCCAATCATTCATTTTGTGCAAAGCGACTTCCTAATTAATTGCCAAGGAAAACTGTAACGGAATTGGAAACAAGGTCCCTGTCCCCAAGGAAGTATGAGGAAGAAACGTTCTCACACCTTTTTTTTTCCAATCTAGGTTTAAAAAAAACAAAAATATTCATTAGAGCTTCCACAAACCGTCAGTCATCCTTATTTGGGGGAGTTGTGGAAATCTTACCCTTAGTACCCACTCATTCCTTTATTCCTCTTAATAATTCCATGTGGCATATTTCTCAATGAAAATTTTACTTTGTGTTTAAAATTCTCTCTGAGCCTCATTAGTCAGCCAGAACTCTCAGGACGTGTCACAGTGATGACACGGAGATCACTGTCCTGAGTCTGATGGAAAAGGTAAACGAGTGGAACAGCACAGCTCAGCAAGCGCACAGCCAAACTGCAACACCCTCTCTCACCCGCCGAAGCCTGTTCGGCATCAGACGCCCCACCCAAAATGCAACCCCGCAGACATGAATGAGGCAATTCACTTCATGGGAACTTGGATTCTTCAGAGCAATAGCTAAAGGTCAAGGAATAGGGTTAATAAGAACATGCCTCTGGGCTGGAGATGGAGACAAAGGCAGAGGCTCCTCTCCCCCGCAAGTGAGAAAGTCAAGGCCTTAATGTCTGGGCAAAATAGCCCCGTTCTTGGTTTTTTTAGGAACTTGATTAGTTTACAGATTATCTACGTCCTTTGGTGCTTCTGTTTGCTTTTAGCATCATCTTTTAACTAATTCACTGGTGATGAGCACCTCTACAGAGGATGGAACTGGGAAGGAGACTGAAGGGAAATTCAAGGCAGCCCGATTTCCCTACTTGGCAATAAGGTCAGCAGAAAAGATGTATTGTAGGAAAAAAAAAAGACTAAGATGAGTGAAGTCTTCACCTTTGGTAAACTCAACTTATAAACAAGCAGGTTTACAAAACACTTAAATGAAAGGTTAATTATAATCTTTGCTTTAAAATAGTCTCTGCTTTATAAAATGATTCTGGTTAGAACTATGTTTAAAAGACATAAAATTCTTGGGCTTAAAATATGCTTTAATTTACCAAAGTGTGTTTTACATATGGTGTTTCAAGAATACACCTAAAAAAAAAAAAAAGAATACACCTAGAGAAAAGCTTACCTCTGTTATAGGGAGGGTTTGGTGGTTAAAATTACAGTTATTTTATTTTAATTTATTTCTGTGGTGTTGGGACCTATCCAGAAGCAAAGCAAAGCTCTGTGATTTAGGTTTTCAACATTAACTTTTTCCGCTTTCATACTAGACTCTTTTTTGCATCATTAAAGTCATTAAATGGAAAAAGTAATGTGGATCCACATTTGAAAAAACTTCCCATAACCATACAGTAGAAAACAAGTACTACACATACTATGATTTCCAACATACCAGAATTAGACGGATATTTCCATAACTTAGCTAGTAACCTGGAATGGCATTAGCCTTCTGAATAAAGTTCTTGAAAAGATCAAAGAAAACGCCTCCAACAGCAAAAATGCTCCAATAAAAAGCCTTAGTGTTCCTATCAGGAACTACCATTTAAAAAAATCTTAATAATGATCTTTTATGCAGAAACATTGGTACTTTAGCAACAACTGTGACACAAAGAAAGTTGTTTGGGTCTTTCTGGATTACAGTCACCAAATGCCATTTGTTCAATAGCGTTTGATGTGTAGAAAAAGACCCTGGTGGGAATAACTACAAAGCCACGCAGGGGGCAGACAGGCCCCAAATGGCCTAGGTGCTACGGAGTCAGAAGACAGGAGATGGAAGGTGGCCGGGGTCATCACGGAGGACTTCCTTCACTCAAGGTGGCATTCCAACTACCAAAAAAGAGAGAAAGGATACGCCCGATTTACTTACAGCATGATGAGTAGGGAAGCAAAAGAAAATAAGAAGAGACAAACTGTCCTTTCGATTGTTTTGACGTTTTTAGAAGGCTGGGCACACACAGTTCAGACACAGCAGTCACGAACCGAACAAGGGCAAATGTAGCAACTCGTCCTGGCTTACTAATCGCACGCGTGTGTTCGACAAGTGATGAACTATTCAAGTATCATATTTTGATGATAAAAGCACAGTGTTTCCAAATTACTTCTGAAAATCCAGTTCCACCAACTGTACACGGTGTACCTTCCCCTGGCAGCGTCTCAGCTGAGGACTGACCCAGGCACCACTAAGACACGGAATCATCGTGACTCGCACAAATGCCACAATTAATTTAATTTTAAGGAATCTTTACCTAGGACTGCTGGCTTACCCAACTGTTTCAAATAATAAAAAGTTTAATCAAACTTTAACTTAATCACTATATATAATCACTATAATGAAAGTTTGGAGAAACGAGATGGCGGCGCAGGTAACAGCTGCACCGCCGCCTCCCGCAGCCACATCAAAATCACAACTAAAATACAGAACGACCAGCACTCAGGGCCTCCTGAGATCCGGCTGCACAGAAGCCCCACAACCAGGGACCTGAAGCAGCACCGAGACGGGTAGGAGGGGCGGAGACGCGGGCGGGTCGGGGCTGAATCCCGGAGACGCGGCCGCGGGCCCACACCCGGTGCCCGAGTAAACCCGGGAGGGAATCTCGGCGGCGGAGGTTTCCTGGAGGAGGGAGGAGGGAGGGGTCCCAGCCCCACAGCAGGCCCCCAGCCCAGGGCTCCAGGGCCGGGAAGAGGAGTCCCCACAGCTCCGGGCTGTGAAACCAGCGGGGACTGTGGCTGAGGGTCGTGGAGGCTGCGGGAGCCCCAGCAGCTCCTCCTAAAGGGCCCGGCGCGGACTCACTCGGACGCTCCCTCTGAGCCCAGCGCCGGGCAGCAGCCTGAAAGGACCCGGGACACTCGGGGAGGAACTAACCTGCCTGAGATCCGGGCGAGAGGCGGAGGTCGGCTTCCTCCCAGGCAGAAGGACTGGCGGAGGCCATGGCTCCTGTGGCGAGTCCTCCCCGCACACAGCCAGCGGGCAGGCGCCATGTTTGAGTCGCCAGCCCCTGACCCACACCTTTGGCCCCGCCCCGTGATTCCCGGAGGCCCCGCCCCTCCCCACCTGCAGCTCATCCGGGCCATTTCCAGGGGCTTTTCTGTGCAAGTGGCCTCTCAAGCCTCATGCTTAGGATGTTCCTAAAATCTCTCAAACAAGCAGCAGTGTGCCCCATAGGGCTTGATAAGCGGCCCCAGGCCTGGCACTAGCGGCAGCTGCATTGGCTCATAGCTTGGCCTCCTGGACACCTCCAAGCCCAGCACAAGTAGCGGCCAACTACGGTTTTCTGTGTAGCTCATGCTGGGTGGCCCTGGGCAAGGCACTGGCAAAGGTTGATTTTGCACCTCCAGGAGGCCCCAGAGACAGTGCACCTGGTGGTCAGACTCGACCACGCTGGATTACAACCCTACCACATCCACAAGTGACACTCAAGGGGCACACTTGGTGAACACCAAAGCCCCACTGAAGTAAATCCTGCTCTGTAGGGGTGTCTCCAGCACAGCAGCTCTCTGCCAGTAGTTGCAGCTGGTCCTCACAGCTGACTGGCCTGGGGGTCAATTCCTCCCAGGGACACCAATAGCAACCAAGGCTCAACTACAACAGGACAGTGCACACGGCCCACACAGGGGAGCACCTAGAAGGCCCAGCTCAGGTGACTGGGGAGGCTGAGCCACTGGACCCTACAGGACACCTACTACACAAAGCACCTCTACAAATTCCAGGAGACATAGCAGCTCTACCTAATACATAGAAACAAACACCTGGAAGCAGCCAAAATGTGGAGGCAAAGAAAGATGTCACAAAGGAAAACAGAAGAAATCTCTAGAAGAGGAACTAAATGAAATAGATCCAAGCAAGCTAACAGATACAGAGTTCAGAATTTTGTTTATAAGGATGTTTAAGCAGACTATTAGGGAAATAACTGAGAAAATCGATAACATAATAAAGTACCAATTTGAAATGAAGGCTACACAAACTGAAATGAAGAATAATTTACAGGGAATCAACAGTAGAGTAGAGGACACTGAGAATCAAGTCAGCAATTTGGAACATGAGGAAACAAAAAAACACTCAACCAGAAGAGCAAAAAGAAAAAAGAATCCAGAAATATGAAGATATTACAAGAAGCCTCTGGGAAAACTTCAAGAGGCCCAACATTCATATTATTGGGGTGCCAGAAGAAGAAAGAGAGCAAGAAATTGAAGACCTATTTGAAAAAATAATAACAGAAAACTTCCCCTACCTGGGGAAAGAAATAGACTTACAAGTCCAGGAAGCACAGAGGGTCCCAAACAAGAGGAACCCAAAGAGGCCCACAGCAAGACACATCATAATTAAAATGCCAAAGGTTAAAGACAAAGAGAGAATCTTAAAAGCAGCAAGAGAAAAGCAATTAGTTACCTACAAGGGAGCACCCATACGACTGTCAGCTGATTTCTCAACAGAAACCTTTCAGGCCAGAAGGGGGTGGCAAGAAATATTCAAAGTGATGAAAAACATGGAACTACAACTAAGATTGCTCTACCCAGCAAAGCTATCATTTAGAACTGAAGGTCAGATAAAGAGCTTCACAGACAAGGAAAAGCTAAAGGAGCTCATCACCACCAGACCAGCAATACAGGAAATGTTGAAGGGTCTTCTTTAAGAAGAAGCTAATGAACAAAAGAATCTGATGAACTAAATAGATCCAGAGACACTGATGCATGCAAGAGATGATCATATTTCAGAGGAAAGAGGGAAGGGGAGTGGAGGGTGGGAAGAGATTAACCAAAGAAGTTATATGCATATATGCATAACCCATGGACACAGTCAATAAGGGGGTGAAGGCCTGGGGAGGGGTGGGAGCAAAGTGGAGGGGGTCAATTTGGGGGGGGGGGGAATAGGATACCTGTAATACTCTCAACAATAAAGATAAATTTAAAAAAATAAATTTTAAAAAAAAGTTTAACTTAATCACTAATATATGCTTATGTGTATATATGTGTATATATTTATACATAATGCATGTGCATACATATATATTTTTTAATCCTTACCAGATGATATTTTTCCATTGCTTTTCAGAGAGAGTGGAAGGGGGAGAGAGAGAGAGAAACATTGATGTGAGGGAGACACATCAATTGGTTGCCTCCCACACGTGCTCTGGGGTATGGAGCCTGCAACCCAGGTACGTGCCCTGGACCAGAATTAAACCTGAGCCCCTTCAGTCGGCAGGCTGATGCTCTAACCACTGAGCCAAACCAGCTAGGGCGTGTGTACACAGATTAATAGCAAACGATTTTGATGAAAACCTAGATATCTGGAAAAAATACATATCTTTCTATATTGGGGTATGGGTGTGACATCCAATTTTAAAATATAGAAAAACTACCATATCTGGTTAGGAAATGAAGAAACAGTTTTCAAATGAGTTCCAGGAAAAGAACTGGCTACCACTGACTGAAGAATGTACTTTAATACTTGAGCTCTGGCAAGAGGCGTCCTTGCATTTCTTTCCTGTGGTCAAGTGACACTTGGAAGAAAATAGAAACATTCTTACTTTTGAAAACACAGTAATAATGTCATATAATGAGAGACTCAATGCAGGTGTGCCTCTGGTTTGGCTTAGAGCTCAATGCATTAGGAAGGAAAGGAAACTGTTCCTGAGGGAAGATTTGACAGAACCATTAGGAATGCTTCTTTGGCTGTCATGGATGAGAAAGACAAAAGAACGTAATTTTCCTACACTAGAGAAAAGGGGGGGGGGGGGCAGGCACAGAACTTCTCGCAGTTAAGAACACTGGACATTCCAATTTCTCCCAGCTTAAGCAATTTATTTTGTCACTTGAAATGCCAGCTAAGGAGGAGACACACAGTCAATGCCACCACCTCCAGGTCTTTGCCTCTCCCCTGGAAGTGCTGATGTCCCAGCTCTGCTTTACCTTTCCTTGGTCCACAGTCCTAACCACCCTGGAACCTACCATATCATTTACTGACGTTCTATGCGCCTTGTCTGCTCGTCTCCCAGTAGAGTGTGAACTCCTGGAGGACAGCCATCTTTGCTCTATGGGCTTTGTTCTCGAGCTCTTAAGATAGTGCCTGACACATATCTGTTGCATTTGGGGTTTTTAATAACCTTTTCAATAATACTAATACTCAAGAGCAAACATTGATGGAGACCGAGTGCCTACCACAGGCCAGGCACCATGCTGTGCCTCCAACCCCACTAAAGAAACTCACAGCAGCCTGTGAAATACCTATTATTTTACTGTAGAGAAATGTGTCACATACGGAGATGTCATAGAGCAAGTGAAGCTTGTTCAAAGCCTCCACATCTTCATTCAACTTGACTTAAAGAACTGACACTGTTGTATCTCCAAATATTCAAACCCACCCAATAACTACAACTGTGAATTGTGAGTTAACGAAGCTGATCAAGTGTCTTCACAAATTACGTCAAACACAAGCCTCAGACCCTAGGAGTAATTATGGAACGATTTTGCTCCTCCTTGCTATGTTTTATGCTCCTCCCTCGAGCCTAAAAGAACGATAACTTCTGCAATACTTTACAGTTCATGTTTTTACAAGTATCATCAAATTTTATCTAAGCCATTAAAAAATACATCTATAACCGCGCTCTTCAACTGACTCCAAAAAGAGAAAGATCCTCTTGTCCAAATTGGACCTGAATGAGAAAGAGATAATCAGGAAAAGACCTTCTGAGTGGTGATGTCTGTAACTTCCAAGGCAGCTGCTAGCCTCCCAGATTTTCACTTACCTAAAGAAAGCGACTAGGAGAAAAGCGACACAGTTCTACGAACTTAGAGCACAACTGGACCAACATGCCGAGACTGGAAGAAACCCCTCTTAGTGCTCCAATTACTAACATCTTGACTTCACATTTCCTAGGAAATGCTAATAGGAAAATAAACAGGAACAATTCCCATTCATTGCTGCATGACCTATTTTGACAATATCGAAGGTCCAATATTCACTGTGTGGCTAATCTGTGCTCTGAACTATGGGAGATGCAGTGAAATACAAAGGCATAGTCCTATCCTCAGGGACTACTGAGAAGACCAAATACAGAGGTAAAGGCAAACAAAAGAAAAATTAACTACACAAAGAAAAAAATAGAAATGGGGGGACAGCAAAGAAACTTTATCATCTCAAGAAATTCTAGGCCTTTGGTAATCCATTGCAAAGTCTGTTTAATTAATATGACATGAAACGTGGTTTCAAATTCAATTTTCTGTTACCAAGTAATGCACTCTTCAAATCCTAATACAATTATACTCGTTCTTTAAGACCTGACTCAAACGTGACAATCTCTGTCACTTTCCCTGGCCTTCCCTCAACCCTCTACAGGGCCTTGACATATCTCAAATTCTCCACATACCCTTATCACACACCTAACTTTCCTGATGGGCTAGTAGCCAGCTACATGAGCGCAGAGGCCATAGCTCATAAGTGCATGGTACCTGGCAGTCAGTAGGGGTTAAGAAATTGCTGTCTAAATTGAACAGAATAAAGAATCTACTGCCTCTTAAATCCATAGAATCTATCTTCCTGGAGAAAACACATAATACGTGACCTCTGAGTTATTCGGAGATTACGTTTACATTTTAAATGTTCTCTTTGGCAGGTAAAAACAGCAAAAACAACAACAATCAAACACTCAAAGAAAAAAATAAGGTAGAGTAGTAAAATACTTTAGCAATAATAACCCAGCATCACGTCTCTTGGACAACCAATGGTCACCATTCATGACATGAATCCATTTGTAATTAAGCAAATGGAAAAAGAGAAAATAAACAGTCGGGAAATCTGAGGTCAAGAGTTTTGGTTCCTATGTGGATATGAGTGCAGGAAAAAACATGATTTTATACTAGAGAAGAGAAATTCTACAGTAACCCAGCACAGTTCAACAGTCAACTAGAAGAGACAGCTGTAACTACCCACTTCCCTTGTGAGGAAATGCCTCTGGAGAGACAAACTCAACAACAGTGGAAATCACACGCCAGAGATCCTGGGAACCTGGAACTCTGCTAAGACCTTGTGTGGCCAAAGCTGTGAGCAAGCAGATGACAGTTCTGCGGGCACGTGGAGGCAGCACCAGACGGGAGGGCAAAGGAAACGGCACCTGGGCTACGAGCTGGTGTTTTCATATCCCTTAATTCAGAGGGCAAAGCAACAGTGTGTGCCCCAAAGCTTTCACAAAACCGTTTTCTCCAAAAGCTCACATACGTGATGTTCAGCTAGACCTACAACAAGCACATGCCTGAACAACTGGCCATTTCTCAAACTGTGGTTTGAGAAATTCTATAAAGGTCACTTGGACACTTCTTTTGTTCCTTCTCTTCCTGCTATCACAATATCAATGAAAGAGAGCAAATAAAAACTTAGGCTGTTTAATAGGTAAGACTGCTCCCTGCTCAATAAGGCCCCAGTTGCCAAGAAGCATTAACTTAAAAGAGGGTAGCTGATTCTCCTTGCTTCCTGCCTGAAAACTTGTCTAAGTTGTCACATCTCTAACTCAATTATGCATCTGCGAAGATGCCATTAAATAGGTGGATCTGACATTTCAAATAGATCTGGCACGAAGCTATTTCTTGCTGAAAACTTTCCGCTCATTCACACAATGCGCAAATTGCAGTGCCGGGGTTGAAAACAGGAAAAATCCCTTGGCTTGGCACCAAGTGCTTCAGGGCGCGCCAGTCTGTACCCCTTGGCCCAGGCAGACCACAGGGAAGACGGATGCCTGGCATGCCACGAGCTGTCCTCGGGATACCACCTGACACCCTCACCAGGGAGGGCAAGTCCCAGGGCATAAACCAAAGAATTCCAAACCTGGTCGACTCTAAGAGATCCTGTGTGTAAGGAAAGAACACTACTCTCACTCAAGCAAGACACCACCGACAGCCTGAACAGCACGGGGGATGGTGCTGGGTGGAAAAGCGCAGCATCAGTCATGCATGAAGGAGTAATTCATGAGTTGGGCCCAACGTGGAGAAGTTTGGGGAATAATTAACCAATTTATTTCATTTACATTTTACAACTTACATATGCACAAGAGTGACAGATGAGAAAAGTCTATTCCTAAAGTCTGAGAGCTTCTCCAATAAATATAAAACTAAAATTCTAAGTGATGGGGAAGGACTGCACTGACACTGGATTTCTCTTTCTTGGTTAGCTACATACACAATAACAGTGCATCTTAAAGTCGTGGCATCTTTGATAGATAAAGTGTGGTAGATTACAGTAAATACAGACATATAAATGCATACTTGTGATATATGACCAAGGGTACCACACAGAAGTAAACCCCATCAATGCCAAACACTAGCTAACAGGGTTCCCTTTGACATTGGCGCATGTAAAATCAGGGCCTGTTGATAATTTCCAAGTAGATTATAAATATGAAGATACATTATTCCAAGAAGAGATTAGGTCTAAATAAAGGAGATTCAAAGGAAATGCAGGCAAATTTGTGAGTAACAGCACCATAAATATATGAAAGATACTTCAGGTGCATCTAACTTTAGTTTAGGATTAAACCTCTGAAAAAAAAACCATATGTCCTGAGTCTCCCTGTAACATGTCACTTAGGTGTTTATTAGCAGAAGAATTATGGACACGATGAACCACAAATGTGACACTCTTATAGCCTAGTACAGATGTGACTTCTATATACCAAATATTTGACGTTGAAAGCATAAACAGCCATATTAAAATACAGAGTTTTTAGTGAGATAAAGTAATCATGGTAGGGGCAAGGAGAGCACTCAAGTACTTAACCAGTAACCATTTCCACAGGCCAGAATTATATCAAATTTCAAAGCCCTCACCTCTCTCGGGATAGGAGTTTGCTGCAAGTCCGTTCCAAGTCTGACCTTCCGTATCCTCTGGAAGGCCTGCCCTGCAGGTCTGACTCCGACCCCTGCTCTGACCATTCCCAGCTCTTCACACGCTGTGCGGAGTTCCTGCCGACTTCAAAGGCTGCGCTCGGCGCGTGCAGTTACACCCATTCAAAACATTTCAAAATGCTTGGCCTTTATTAGAACCTTACATGCACCTAAGCATTTAAAATAAGGCCTAGCCCTGCCGGCGTGCCTCAGTGATTGGGGTTGACCTATGAACCAGGAGGTCACGGTTCAATTCCGAGTCAGGGCCCGATCCCCAGTCGGGGGCGTGCAGGAGGCAGTCGATCAATGGCTCTCTCTCATCACTGATGTTTTGTCTCTCTCTCTCTCCTTCTCCCTTCCTCTCTCTGAAGTCAATTTAAACAAACATTAATAAATAAAATAAAAGAAGGCCTAAAAGCCACGTATTAAAACAAAATCCTAAAAATACTACTGACAGTGAGTGTTTTGACAGGCAGTGATACCTATTCTCAGGATGTATGTGTCATCTCAGCCAAATGACCACATACGAAACCCTGAGGAAACTTCCTGAACACCTACTATGCGACACGATGTGCCACCCATTGGGAGCTTGGGATGCAGGTGATGTGGCACAGAGGAGCTTATAAAATAATGGAGCATATAAAATAAGCCCTATTTAGGATGTCAATAAGGCTTATTTTTTCACTTGTAAAAAATACAAGTGAAGGCTTTAAAAAATAAATAAATAAAAGAAAGTAAAATCCACATACACTGGGCGATTAGAAAGGCTCCGCAGAAGAAGCAGTATGTGGACTTGAACTTGCCTGTTCTTCTGAATACCCTGAGATCTTTGAGGGAGAGGGTAAGTGCCCTTTCCTGGAATCCACAATAGCTAGCACAACCCTCTGCGTACCAGCAAACACGCGGTAAAGTTTTAACAAACTGAAACAAACGAGAGGAGTAGAAAGCGCAAGAGCACTTGAGATGGAGGGAGCACTACAGGCGATGACACAAGGGAGAGAAAGGAATGTTCCAGGAGGTGGTACCTTTGCTGTGTGAGAGACAGGAATGGAAAAAATGCTGAAAGTAACTGGTGGCCAGATAGTGGGATCACTTTAAATGTGATGCCAAGAAGTCAGGCTCATACTGTGTAAGAAAAGGGAGTGATGACGATTGAGGTTGTGGACTCTGCTAAAGCATTTAAGATGGTTTAGACAGGGCTGACACTGGAGAACGAAGGCCCTTAGACAAGCAATTGCAATAGGCAGGCAAGAGGGAAGGGAGTTCTGAGCTGGGGCAAGAGCTACAGAAATGGAAAAGCCCCGCAGAGACGTGGAACTCACAAAACTTAGCAGGTGTGGGGAGAGGAGCGTTGAGGAAAATATAAAAGTTTCAAGGTTTGTTGATTACGAGAACTAACAGAGGAAATGAGCCTCCTGGGGAAGATGATGTATCTGTTAGTAAAAGTCTGAAATCTCAGCATGGATCTGAAAATACAGGGCTGGGATCCAGGCTCAAGATCCCAAAGTCACCTGCCCAGCTGAACCCTGATAATGGGCGAGATCACTGAGGAAGGAAGCTATTACTGGTTGTTATAAAATGTGAGAAATTGTTTTTGACTCAGCTCTAGAGGAAATGGTAAAAGTATGAATGTTTCTTTCTTCTTTCTGATAACAAATCATATTTCACTTTTCTCCCTGACTACCAGGGAGCTTACCCGTGTTCAGCTTCACTCTTATGATAATCTTCACGTGTGGAAATTTTCTATTCTCCATTTCTCAGTCTTACCTTAGTTTCTTCTTTTTCTTGGTCCTGCCTCTTCTCTTTCACTTCATTGTTTCATTTTACATGCCTGATAACTCTAGAATTATTCATTAAAAAATAAATGAATAAATAAGTATGGTTTGTAGAAAGCCACCTCAAATCCTTTGTGGGAAAGCAGGGTGCCAATAAATTTAAATTCAAAAATGGCTTTATTTGCAGGGATGGTAGCTAACTTCTTATGAATTACAGGAGTGTTTCTCTCCAACTAACAAAACCCCCTAGGTTTTAAATGTCTGTGTTTTAAAAGGCAAGTCAAAGAATGATTAATTCAATTATAAAACAACTTAGCCTCACAAAAAGATTCTCTCTAAATTAGAGCTCTAAGCTACGTGATAAGAAAAAAAAATTTTCGAGCAAGAATTATAAACTTTTGGCAAGCAAACTCTGAACATTAAAGCATCTCTAATGTAATAATAATACAATGCCTTAAGAAAACACAATTT
This sequence comes from Miniopterus schreibersii, assembly GCF_964146895.1. Taxonomy (NCBI): domain Eukaryota; kingdom Metazoa; phylum Chordata; class Mammalia; order Chiroptera; family Miniopteridae; genus Miniopterus; species Miniopterus schreibersii. Next base: position 15,810,978 of record NC_138119.1, on the reverse strand, counting down.
ATAAATGTATCATTTATATACCATTTTCTAAAGAGAGAAGCTACCGAATAAAATAGGCCTTACAATGGCAATTCAACAATAAATGTTGTATCCCATTCCAAAGAGAGGTGCTTGTTGTATATATATTATGTACATAAACTGTGGTCTCCTTGTGCTTTTCTCAGTTCCAGCCTAATAGGAAAGCCCCTTTTCCAAGCTCAGGGGCCTCCATTCAACACTATGCTTCTACAAGTCCCGACTGTTCTGTAGACAACTGGGAGTCTGTCCTCTACCCTGGCAAGCCTTATCATGAGCTGTTAGCTCCTTTTAACCAGTTCCCAGGTCTTGTCCTCACTGCCACAGCCCCTTCATGCTCGGGCATCTGGAGACCTTACTGGAAAATAGGCAGGGTAGATCCGAATAGACATACTTTCCTTCTACACCTAATGTATTCCTCCATTCACCCACCCACAGGTCCCAGCCAGGAAACCTACAAGTCATTCTGAAGAAATATTACCTTTTAGAAAAACAGTCTTCAGTTATAGGTCCTCCTAATATTATGCCAAGGAAATGTAGCCTTTTAAACCAAGCAGGTGTCCTGGTGGCCCTTGCAACGGAGATGATCTCTTAGGCATGTTTTGCTACATAGAAATCTTGGCTTAAGCACTATTTCGTAAACTAATCACTTACTGAGGAGTCTATGTACTAGGCATTTAAAAGCCACTTTTTAGGCTTTGCAAAAGGAATTGAGATCAAGTGTATTATCTCCATTCTGCAAATGAGGAAACAAACTCAGGAAGTCACATACGTTCAAAAGCATTTGGCTTTTTGTGAGCACAACACCACCTCTTTGGATAATTCTGTGTTCAAAGAGCTAACAGCGCAACACAGCTCTGAGCATCTCCGGCCTTTCAACACACCTCAGTGAGACCCTTCTACCTGTGGGCTCAGCTTCCAAGAAGAGATGACAGCTGTGTCTTGAAATGTAAGTACAGTTAGGCAAAGAGGAACCCGAAGAGCCTTCCAGGTAGAGGGGGACACGTGTTAAGTCCGGGGGACATGAAAGGGCTCGACACACTCTAGGACCTGAGTAGTTCAGCAGGACTAAACACAGTGAATGGGGAGGGTGGGCGAGGGGAAGGGGCAGGTGGCGGAGGGCGAAGGAAACAGTACGTCATGCCAGGAAGCTGGGTGACGGGGACATTAGCAGGAGAGTGGCTTGATAAAACTTTATTTCACAAAGAGCATGAAACTGTTTTTGACTTACCAAAGGGCAACTTCACATCCATTTGGAGTACACTTCTCTACTGAGCTCACCTTCCCATTTCCTCGGGTGTCCTCCTCACACCTCTCCCTCTTTCTTTCTGTTCCTCCCTCTCCATCGCCTCATGGAACCCCCCATCGCTCCCCCACCAGCAGCTAACTCTCTGTGTCCCCCATGTCCGTACCAGTTGCTTGGTCGTTCTACCTTTGGGCCAGGGCAACACTCCAACCAACTGACCACCTGGCCAGGGCTAAACTATTTTTGACAAAACCTACTGAACTCCCCTTGGCTACCATCCTTTGTCATACATTCTCCCCTTCTGTATGGGCTCCAGTGACACAGACTTACCTTAAGTCCCTCCAACACTCGGCTAGTTGACATCCCAGAGCCTCAGTGTCTACTGTTCCTTCTGCATGGAATGCTTTAGCCTAGCTCTTCCTGGGACTGATCCTTTGTCCTTTGGCTGATATGCCCCCTGATCAGAGACAGGCTTCCCTGACAAGCCTATAAATACTCCCCCCTCTGTCATGCTCCATCCCCATGTCCTGATCATTTCTGGGACAGCATCCATACTGACTTATAATTACACATTTATTATTTGTTTATCATTGGTCTTTTCACTAGACTGCAAGCTCCACAATGACAGGGAGTGTGCCTGCTCACTTATTGTCTTTTTGCTGCTCAAGACACTGTCTGGCACACAGTGAGCATCCAATGAATAGCATCATATGCTGCAGATAAACCAGGTATGACAAAGGCTGAAACCTCTCCATTATATTTGCTGGTTCACCCATTCAGTATTTATTCAGGAGTTACTATGTGCTACAAGTGAAGATAAACAAATAGACTCTGCCCTCAAGAAGCTCACAATTTAGTGGCAGAAGTAGATCATTTAATGCATTGTAGTAAGTATACTATTAAAGAACTGCTCAGAGTTACAGGTGCTCAGAAGAGGAAAAAGGAACCTGGGAGGGATAAGAGTGGAAGGTTGTTGAGGCTTCCAGGAGGCCAAGAAACCTGAGTTAAAGATAACAGGTAACCTGGTGAAGGGTCATAAATTATTCCTATAAAGGGATCTATGTGAAAAGGCAAAGAAATGTAAAAGAGCGTGGTGAATGTGTGCAGGGTATAAAACACAGCTGTATATGAGAACAACAGATAAGCAAGAAGGCTGGGCCACACAGGGCCTTTCTGCCATGCCGAGAAGGTTAGATTCTATGCTGTTGGCATTGGGAAGTTTTTCACCAAGATAGCAACCGCATTTTAGTTCCGTATCAATCATTCTATGGCTGTGTGGAAGGTAGACTGGTAGACAGATGGGGAAAACATTAAGTCTATTGCTATAGTCCAGAAAATGAATGATGACAGCTTGAACTCAGTCAGTGGTTGTAGGAATTCAGCACAAGTGATCAACTTCAGAAATACGTAGGAAGTAAATTAAGCTGTTCAGAGATCATCCGTGACCTTGGCGAGGGTAGTTGCAGTGTACTGATGGGAAAGGAAAACACATTTCTACAGCTGCAGAAATAACGGGAATTGTGGAAGTGGTGCTTGGCAGTTCCCAAATCTGGCTACTTATCAGAAGCACCAGGGGAGCTTTTGAAAAACAATGGCTAACCTCCAGGACCACTGAGTCAGTCTCCATGAGCAAAGCCCAGGAACCCTAATTTTGACAAGTTCCTCGGGTAGGTCTTACACAAATATCCACATATTTGCCTTGAAGGGATAAGTAAAAAATGGAGGCACATATGCTAAGAGCATTAGTTTATCAAGAACAGACAATTTTATCTCAGAAATCTGAAAAATAAATCTCTTACTAAAAGCCAGGATCTCCACTCCCAATACCAACTCATCTTAAGTCAAGTCAACAGTTTAATTAGTAAAAACTCAATAAAAATTAAGTACCTAAAACAGATTTGTGCAAGAGACTGTGGGGAACACCAATAAAAACTTGCAGTTTGCCTCAAGGGCCCAAAACAAATGTAAATCAGTCTGGAATTCTGTAGTGCCACACAATATGGAACCAACCCAAAGCCACTGGGGGAGGGGGGGGTCAGAGGAAGCTGCCATCTGTGTCCACTGTGCCTCTGGCTCCATCTTAACGTATCAAATTCTTGCTCTTGAATGTGCATTTCAAATCCTGCCTCTTTCAGGAAATCTTTCCTCTCTATAGAGATGTGCTCTTTTCTGTTGATTGTCTAAAACCCTCTGTGCTTCTAAAGGCACCTAAAAGGTTCTGGACACAATCTCCAACTTGTGTGTTGGAAGGGGTTCCCCATACATCCAAGCAATTCTCAGACATCTGCTGGGTGTCCTACAATTCAATTTAATTCAGATGCTACCTGGAGTTAGTAGCATCAGATTAGGGGCTCAGTCCCACAAGACTGCCCCCCATACACACACACATTTCAGATTCCATTCCCAAGCCCAGGTTGTTACCAGTGCTCCTGACCAACAAGCTGTAGACTAGAGGTTCCAATGACTCCCTCCTCGTGTTCAACTAATTTGTTAGAGTGGCTCATAGAACTCCGAGAAACACTTTACTTTCTAGATTTCAGGTTCATCATAAAAGATATAACTCAAACAGCAGATGAAAGGATGCACAGGGCAAGGTATGGGGAAGGGGCACAGAGCTTCTATACCCTCTTCAGGTGTGTCACTGTCCCCATATTTCCAAGTTCACCAGCTCTTGGAACCCATCCTTTTGGGCTTTTAAGGAGGCTTCATTATGAGGCATGATTGATTAAATCATTGGCCTTTAGTAATTGAAATCAATCTCAGCCTCTCTCCCCTCCCCCGAGGTGGAGGGGTGGTGGGAGGGGCTGAAAGTTCCATCCCTCTAATCACACGGTTAGTTTCTCTGGCAACCCAACCCCATCCTTAGTAGACCCAGGGACATCCAAATATAACAAAAAATACTATTATGTTGTCAACACTTAGGAAACTCCAAGAATTTGAGGAGCCGTGAGCAGGAACCTGGGATGAAAACCAAATATATATTTTTCTTATAAATCACAATATCGTAGCCATCAATTATTGAATGTATATTATGGGCCATATGCTTTGCATTATTTTACTGAGAACTCACACACACACAAAATTAGGTCTGTATTATTATCTCTACACTGCAGATGAGAAAACGAAGTCCCAGTGAGGGTCAATGCCTCCCTGAGGAGCCTGGCTATCAGCAGGAGTCAAGGTGGGCCTGAAACACCAGTCAGCAAAGCCTACACTCTAGCACCAGGGTACAATGGCTCCTTTTCAAATATTGGCCTTTTCGGGATCTAAGAAAACAAGTATCATAAGTAAGATTAGTCACCCATCAAATTACTTATTTAAATGGATTAGTTTTTTCCATTCCAAGCCACTGAAATGATAGACATCAAGGCCCTTCAGAATCCCTACCCACTCCTAGTAGGTATGTACATGTTACTCACTTGTATATCAAGACCTTGAAGTAGTGGGAAATGAAAGTGAGACACTATCACAAGGGCGCACCGAGGCACCCACTTTAAACTCCTAGAAGCAGAGTACTTTCAGCAGGGATGTTAGAGAAAAACAAGACCAAAAGCAGTCCTATATTGTTCATATAATTCATGAATTAAATATAGCATCCTTTATCTCAATAACTATCTTGCCTTTATTATCAATTAACATTAAGGATTTAATACAATGTTAATGCTTGTTGAAATTAATTGTTAATTTTTATTTTTGGTTATTCCTCACCGGAGGATATTTTTCCCATTGATTTTTAGATAGTGGAAGGGAGGGAGGGAGGGGGAGGGGGGAAACAGAGAGAGAAAGAGAGAGAAACATCGATGTAAGAGAGACACATAGATTATTTACCTCCCACACGTGCCCCCACCAGGGCGGGGGATTGAACCTGCAACCCAGGTACATGGCCTTGACCAGGAATCAAACTCGCAACCTTTCAGTGTGAGGGCCGATGCTCTAACCACTGAGCTACACTGGCCAGGGCTTAATTGTTAAAATTTCTACATTGAAGGGTCTCACTCTAAGAGTACAAGCACAAAAAAGTAAAAATATGAAGCAGACAAACTGAAGGGTGAGAATTTGCTACACAAATATATTTTTTATTTTATCAAAAGTTCACCCATTTCTTTAAATAGCAACATTTCCATTTATACTATTTATTTCTATACAACTTTTCAGAAGCTTTTCTTGGTTTAAGCAAGGCCTATTAGTTACCATCTCAGGCAAATCTGTCTAGATATGCCCACGTGATAGGAAAATATTAACAATATCCACTATTTCATTTAATCTTTTCCTGGACCTATCTGTTCCCTAAAAGTCACAATCTACTCTAGGGTATATTATCTCAGCCAGATGAACTAGTCTAAGCCTGAGAAAAATCCTGCTCCCTGTCTCCTTCCACTATTGCACATAGGAAAAAAATAAAATGTGGCTGCTGGTCTGCTATCCAGAACAGTAATAGAGATTATCGAGGAGGAGGAAAGGTTGGTCCCAGGGAAGGGAATGGGAGGAGGCCTAGTGAGGGTGAGAGGGAGGCACTTTAAAACAATAAGAGGAGGGAGAAGAGATGATGAACTGGCCCAGGGCTCCCAGTTCTGAACACCAAGTTCAAACTCAGCTCTTGATTCTGTTCCTGACCTTGGGCAAATCTCTTGGTTCTCTGTATCCTAATGTAGCTCCAGGAAGTTAACAAAAATGATGCCAGAAGAAAGTGTCTTATAGAGCTAGTGAAATGCCAGTCCTTGCTACTGATAAAAGAAAAGCTAAGCTACTTATGACAAAATAAAAAATCACTAATGTGATATTAATAAACCCTCTAATTTGTTGGAATTATTATTAACTCAAGAAATCATTGAAGGTAAACCCTCTGCCTTTATCTTTCCCTCTTTCTAAGCCATGCATTCCATCTCAGATTTGACTTTTGAACATATTCCCTGACATTTTGTCTTCGGTTTACTACACTACTTTAAATAAATGCTCTTTAAAAAGAAAGAATTCCACCACTCTCAAGTATGAATGTCTTGAGGTCCTTACAGGGCAGCTGGTCCGACCCATCTCACTCTCAATTAGCCTCCACTACATCCAGTTATATTTTTAATCTCTCCAACCTCTTTTCTTTCTTGCTCGTCTCCTGGGCCCTCTCCAATACCTGGTATCTCTTTGTGACAAAGCGACAGTCTAAATTCAATGCCTTGTTGTCAAGTCAGACACTGAGACACAGATCACCACCTCCCTGCTTTGACATCGATACTTCAGTACGTGCAGCCTTGAGCTAGAATGATACCGGCTGCCAAATGACACTGGAACCTCATATATTGTCTACTTTCCACTCATATCCCAATTCCATTTCAGAACTGTAGTTTTTCGGGGTTGTTTTCTTTTTTTGTAAAAATAAATTGACAGAGTATAAATTATTTTGTCCTGACTAGTTTGCATTATACCCAACTGCCTTCATTTTATGAACTCATTTGAAAATTGTGGTCTCATACCTTAGGCTGTCGGTTTATGAGTTTACTTCCATATATACACTAGACAAAGAGGAGAGAGGAGGAGGAGAGAGGGAGAGAGAGAGAGAGAGAGGGAGGAAGAGAGAGAGAGAGTGCAACATCAATTTGTTGTTCCACTTATTTATGAATCCATTGGTTGCTTCTGTATGTGCCCTGACTAGGGATCGAACCCACAACTTTGGCATATCAGGACAACACTCTAACGAACTGAGCTACCCATCAGGGTCTATATTCTTATCCAGTATACTTAGAACTCAATAAATGTCTGCTCATTGACTTTACTGCCCATGTTTCTCAACAGAACCAACAGATGTCATGTTCAAGGCTAAATCCCTGCTTGGCCATTTCCTAGCCATGATCCTTCCCAAATTACTTGTTTCTCTAACCAGAAGTTTCCTGCCCTATTGACATGGGGATGTGAAAACAGGTCAGGTAAGGAAGGCATGGAAAGTGTGGAACAGTGGCCATGCCTGCCACCCAGTAAGGCTAAACAAATACTGACCCCTATCTTCCTTCCACTTTACAGAAATGTGTTTAGTATAACATAATCCATTAGAATGTCTAAATTAATGCTGAGAGTGTGAGAAACTGCAAAGCAGGCTTAGAGCTAGGCATTCTATACAGTACATTAGCTTGGAGCTCTCTCGACTTGGCTCTAGTGGGAAAGGAAAAAATCATCTATTTCTTTTAGTTACTTGTAGTCCTCTCTTAAAATTAAAACATAATAGTAAGTAAACCTCATAATTTAACTATGCTTATTAGCCTTAGCAAAAGTTGCTGCCTAAAACAACCAAAAAACACCTAATATAATTAATGTGTGTTCCATTGGTAGAAAACCCAATAGCCTACCTCCAGCATAGCTAACTATTAAGTTTCCATTCCCCCAGAGTTCTGAACGGCTGCCTTAAAGAAGTTAATCAACTTCATTCTTAAAGAAGTTAATAAAGTCCATTTTTTTAATATTCGTTTATCATAAGTAAGTTCTAAAACAGAGATATCATACCCAGTTCATCTAATTGTATTGCTTCTTGGATATTAATTTTAAAAATTAGGTTGATTGTGGTAATTAATTCCAACTGCAAATTTGTGATAGCCTAAAAGTACATTATGTGATGTTAATTCAACAAAAATATTTTCTCAGTGTCAGGTTTTAGCAATTTATTGTTGGATTTTAAAGTTCATGTTTCTGATACTTTATTTAAATAGACTCTTGGAACCCATCAAGCATGATTTTCAACAATTATCACATTTTAACTGATCGCACCCATTTATCTAATAACTTTAATACTTGGAAGCCATTTGTTGGAAAATATTCACTAATTCGGATGCTTTGATATTTTAAAAAAATATTTCCCCCTCAATACGAACCTATTTCTGAATTAAGAAACTTTACTACTATTGATGCTTCATGCCTAATCTCATTTGCAATTAGAAAACTCTTACCTCTTCAATTTTTAAATACTCTCTTGAAATCAAAGGATTTACGAATAGATTGGTGTCGATCTAAGTCATATGCCTGACTTTTGGATTTTTAAAAAATTACCTGGTCATGTCCATTCAACAGCAGCATCAAATGGCTCATTTTTAAAGCTCTCCCACAAAACATCTTTAATTTGATAATCAACAGATCCATCTTTAGAAACCTCACAACTAAATAAATACACATTAATTGACATTTCCACATTGAGATGAACTCCCCTCAACATAGTCATTTAAAAAAATCTTTTATTTGGTCCCCAATAATCACAAAACCTATTCTTTTTGTGCAAAATTGAAAGTCTATTTGCCACTCAGGCTAAAATAAAATAATGTGGAATCCTGTCTAGATAATTAGCATTGAAGAACTAATGTTTCTAACAAGTATATCATTAAAAAACATTTGCACATTAGCAACTAGTACAGTTTCCACTTAACACCCCTATAAACAAGTTATATGCACTCTAAACGCACAGTTAAATAAACAACCCAATTACATTCTAGAGCTCCCTTCAAGGATGTCTAATATAGGAAAGAAATATACTTAAGTTCTAACCAACGCTGCATTCGCCTAAGGGGTTGCTTCAAATCCTCCGTGAAATGAGCCAAGGTAGATATACATAAATAAATATAAATACAAGTATTAATGTAGCAGCTTCTTATTTATTTAGGCGGTGCTTTGAAGTGTGATCAAAGAAAGAGGTGAAAAGCGTGTATCAGAGGCACTGGGGAGTTTCCGTGGGGCGGGGCAAGGCACCCAGGTTTCAGAGAATGTGTTCAGAGCCCTGACACCCCAGGCTGAATCCTAGCGCCAGCATAGCTAGCCATGTTAAGCTAGCCTTTAGCAAGTTACTCAAAGTCTCTAGATCCTGATTTCCTCTTCTGTAAAATGGGACTCATAAGAGTACCTTTCTCTTTGGGGTTTTATGAGGATTAAATAAGATTATCCACATAAAAGCACCTAGCCTAGCACGTGATGCTTACACAGCAAACACTCAATAAATGTCAACCATTATCATCATCATCATCTCACTGTACCGCAAAAAGAAAAAACTGGATGTAAAGGTAGTTGAATAAATTCAGTTCTTCCCTACACAAACCAGACCAATGGGCAGACCCCAAGCCAGCAAGTGAACCCCTATATTCAGACCATGAGTCTCAGCCCCTATTGACAAGCCGCCTCTCACTGCCAGCACATATCTCATCTGAACACCCAGAAGAACAATCTGGTGACTCACACTATACCACATTAATATGTAAATGCATCACTTCAGCAAGAAAAACCACAAACAAGTAGTTCATTCACGACTCATTTTATTCCTGACAACCTCAAACGTGTCACCCCAAAATTGGACTTTACAGCTACAGTTAAATGAAGCAAACACATCCACATCCAAATTCATTCAGTGGTGTCCAAAAAGATCAATATAAACAAACTATCTGAGAGGAGAAGATATGGCTGGTCCACTAAGCAAGGATTGTCAATACTGAGGGGAAAATGCACCATTATTTTGAAGAGAACATGCATAAATGAGCAAATGCTATTAATTTACACGAGCAATGGCCCCTTGTTTTATGACTACATTCAGTAGCTGCACATAAGTCAGTCTTAACATGAAAACTGCACGGAGGTCTTAACAACATGTGAAAGAGGAACGTTCCATCCTCAAAGGAAAGAACCTTATCTTTACTGCACAATTTCTGGATAACAGAAAGATAAAGGTTATAATGGAATATGAGTAGTTTTTTTCTGCCTACGATGAATCTCCTATTAAAAGAGAAAACTCCTTTTTCCCTAAGGCTGGTTTAGAATTAGAATTAGGTTCCTCAATAATTCAATGACCAAAACCTTTATTAAAAAATCAAATGACCTTTTTAATTAAATGTTCTCCTTATAGGCTCTGATAGGCAGGTGTCATCTCTACAGATAATAACTCCTTTATATATTTATTAAATGAGCTTTCCCTCTATGTTCATCCTCTATGTTCTTTGATTTGGCAGTCTAACAGTAATTATTGGTAAAACTTTAAAAGTATAACAAATTACTAATGTATTCTGGTAAATGCTCTGATTTATATAATATTTATATTGTCCCTATTTTTTATTCTATCATGAAAAATGTTCCAGCTAAGATATTTTACTGTTCCATATCTCTTTTTTAAAATTCTCACTTCAAAAGAATATATCTAGTGAGGGGAAATCTGTACAATTTATTATGGAATTAAGGAATGTGTCAGGATTTGAAAACCTAGAAAACAGAATTGAGTATATGCATAAAATTGACATTAGATTTAAAAGTTCTTGCCACAAATAATCCAAGTAGATATATAAAAGATGCATAAAAATACGGTAATTGCACTTGAATTGCTTACAATTTTAATCTTGAAGTATCTGGTTAAAAACCAAAAGTAGTTAAATGACTATTAAGGCATCATGTCAAGTGCTCTGGAGTTTGTAAACCCAAAAATACATTGTCATCAAACCTCACTTTCCCTACCGTACTAGTTTAAATTTAGTGAATTTCATTAGCAATAAATCAAAGAAAGTAAAAACCCTTAAGTATGTGACTGTTGTGTGTACATGTGTGAAATACATATTTCTCCAACCCTTCATCATGTCTATGATGACGTAGGCAAAATGATTTACCATCACTCTTCTCACCACTCAAAATAAATGATAGAACCAAGTCTAAGTGACTAAGTAACTTATTAAAAAATACCAGTCAATTGTTGGCAATTTTACTTTTTTATTAGGTTTTCTTGGCTTTCTAGTTGGGGTAGGGGGGCACCATCTGAGTAAGAGAACATCATCTGAGAAAACAGAAAATGCACTTTATGGGTACTAACATTCCCAAAGGAGGGGTGGGATATCTAAATCACCGAACACTAACAACAACAAAAACCAAACAGGAACAGGACCCCTTCTGTATCCCCAATCACTAACCTGCCCAATAAAAAGAGTAAAGTACAATATCTCTGGCTCCTCCTCGCTGGGGCCCACTCTCCGGGCTGTTTCCACCTGGAAACAGATTTCAGCTTTCATAATGCTTCCAAATGGGCTTTTCTTAGCAAATGTCTGCACTCCTCAGGCAAGGCCCCTTAAAGTAACTTAATCCCTCGTGAACGGTTCGGTGGAAGAAATGCTGATTCCCAATTCAAAATAAATGCTTTCGCTTTTTCTGTATTAAGAGTCACGGAGAAACTCCTGGCTATAATTTAGATGCAGCCCGTTATCTTGAGGACTCGGAGGCCAAATCCGAGCTTAGGGAAGGGAAGATGCTGGGGGAGGCAGCGCGGAGAGAGGGCGAGAAGGATGCTGGTCAGTTCCCAGACGATGCAGGAATGACATGGCACCTGGGCAACCCGGTGCACGTCGCCCTGCTCCGAGTCTGTGCCTCGGTTTCTCCGGCACAGGCCTGGAGCTGTGACTAGGTGCTCCCGCGAACACACCACCTTTTATTCTCGACTCCCTGGGAGGAGGATGGTGGGGAAGCGTCGCTGGATAAAGCTGCACCGCAACAAACGAGGTCTTTCTCCTCGCACCCCGCCTCCCCTGCCAGGGGCAGGCGACGACTGTCTCGAACAGTAGACACAGCTGAGAGGAGCGGGGACGCGGGGCGGGCGGCGGGGCATCTCCGCGGGGGCGGGGGAGGGGTGAACCCACGGCCCCGGCAGCCCCTCGGGGAGGCCGGCAGGAAAGGAGGAGATGCGCGGCCGGCGCGCAGGACAGGGGCTGGGACGCGCCGCTCGCGTCCGGCCGCCCAGGGCCGGCGTGCGCAGCCAGGGGAAGTCCATCCCGGGGCGGACACCCCTCCCCCCACTCCCCCCGGAGGGCGCGGAGGAAATGGCTTTGTATCGCAGGATGAAAGGCAGACAGGAGGGCCCCCGGGCGGGGGACGGAGGATGCCCGCGGCCCGACGACCCCGCCCGCACCCTGGCCCACCACTCTGGAGCCCCCGGGACCCCCTCGGGCTCCAACGGCCGCAGTGGATGGCCACCCCTGCGCCCCGCGCTCACCTGCCCACGAAGTTCTCGAGCACCGAGCTCTTGCCGGCGCTCTGGCCGCCCACCACGGCGATCTGCGGCAGCTCCAGCAGGCAGCTCTGCCCCAGCGCCGAGAAGGCGTCCTGCAGACGGTTCACCAGCGGGATCAGCTCCTCCATCTCCCGGTTCCCCATCCCGCCTGCGCCGCCCGCAGGCTGCCCGCGGGTCCCCGCTCGCCTCTGCCTGCTGGCTGGGGGCCGGGCCGCGAGGGGCTCGGTGCGCCGGGTCCGGCGCCGACGTCGGATCCCGCTGGCCCGCAGCTGGGCTCCTGACAGCTAACAGCTCGCAGCGCGCCTGCGCGGGCCGGGGCGGGGCCTGGCTCCGGGCGCGCCCGCCGGGGCCCCGCCCCAGGGCTCCCGACGGCGCGCACGCACCGCTCCCGCTGCGGCCGGGCCGCCGCCTCCGCCTGGGCCGCCGAGGCTCCGCAGCGGAGTCGCAGCCCCGGGTCAGCGCCGATCGGCGGCCGCCGGCGACGCTGCTCCCTTCCAGCGGCTACGCGGCCGAAGTCCAGGGGCACGCTCGCCACTGATAACGACTCACACGGTCACCGCCACCCGGAGCGGCGGCAGCGGGCACCAGTGCCCCGCCCCAGAGCACAGTTCCCAAAAGGACACCTCGTGTTCTCACGTCCTGCCCCGGACCCGGCGCTCCCCGGGGTGGCTGGCCTGCTGGAGTCTAAATTCTCCGATCTGACATCCATTTAGACCCTGCGTGGTCTCGCTCCACCTAAGTATCCAGCTTTATTGGCTCTGTCTTCCCTCCCGCCCGAGCTAAGGTGGAGTCCATAGTGCTTACCCCTCTCCCTCTCCAGTCTCCCAAGCTCATTTTGTCCTTTGCGACTCCTCACGCCATTTCTCCTCCCAATCTGCCCCCTTCTACAGGGTCCATAAATAACCATGGCCATGTACTCTGCACCCATTCAGTTAAACTGAGCAGACTGAGAAGACTTGCCGTTGGGTCCTGTGTCTGATGAAGGAGACACAAAGATAAGTGGGCATGCTTCTCTTAGTCTCCTTAGAGAATTCCTCGTCAAATAGCAATAACTGTCGGCATTTAATTCACGGGCCTTACCTTGCCTCATGCTTCATGCCCTACCTGAGGACTTTCTCAGGGCTGTGACCCCATGTCATGGCTGAAATGCTAGTCCACCTTTCTCCTGTGCTTCAGACTGGACTCCACTGGTCCTGGACCTCACTACCTGAATGTCCTACACATCCTGCTGACATAACTTGCTCAAAACTGAACTCATCTTTTTTTAGTCTAGGCATTTAATGCTATAAATTTCCCTCCAACCCTAAAAAGACTTGTATAAAAATGTCCATAATAGCCAAAACACTAAGAACCACCCAAATGTCCATCAGAAGGTGAATGAATAAACAAGTATGGGGTATGTGCGTACAGTGGAATAATCTCGGCAACAAAGAGAGGTGAACTTCTGTTGCATCTCAGACACACTGTGTTGGATGAAAGAAGCCAAAGTATACAGTGCATGATTCCATTTATACAAATGGAACAGGCAAAACTACTCTATGGTGATAGAAATCAGGGGAGTGGTTGCCTTTGAGGGGTGGGAAACACTTTCGTGGAGGTGATGGAAGTGTTCTATATTGTGATCTGGGTGTGTTTGCCAGAACTCAACACTTACGATCTGCGCATTTCATTGTAAATTATACCTCAACTTTTTTTTAAGTAGGGGAGGAAAACAAATAATACTGAACATATCATCTTCTCTACTGAAGCGGATCCCTATTGGCATGCCTGCCCAGCACACCTTTTCTAAGGATCCTCCCTCCATCCATCACATGGTTGTAGCCAGAACGTCATGAAGATAGCAGGACATGAAGGGCAACTAATTGTGCCCTGGCCACAGCCTCATATATCAGGGGACACCTGGTCCAAGCTGCAGAAATCAGAGCCCTTTTCAAGGACTATGGATTTGGAGACAGAGAGAAAGAGAGAAACAGAGAGAGAGATGGATTTGTCTTTGTCTGAGTGGCTGAACTATGATATATGTAAAGTCTGGGCTGTAAAATCTTGGAACAATGATTAGTAATGGGTTTCGCCAACAAAAAAAGAGATGCAAAAGATGCTGGTCTTTGGAGAAAGAGAAAATTAAAGGCCAGAAAGAGAGGAGCCAAGGGAAACAGAGAGCAGTCTGGACGGTACCTGTGTCCTCGTTCTAGTGCACTTCTGATGCTCAGCTACAATCCTTCCAGAAGTTCCATGAGCCAGCCTCCCCTCAAAAACTTATAATAAATTCCCCTCTTTGCCCAACCTAATTCAATCTGTATTTCTTTTACTTGCTTCCTATTTCAGCAAGAAGTCGCCTGTCCCAATCCAGAATCTGGAAGTAATTTTAATTCCCTTTCTCTCTCTTTCCTTCATCCCCTATGTCAAATCATGCCCATTCTACCTCCCTGGAACTGTCTCCTCCTCTATATTTTTGCTGCCCATGCCTCTTTATAACTATCATGTGTTGAACCCTCTCCTCTACTTCCCATGTATATGCACCCTGAGTAGATTTTCATTATTGCACTTGACACATTGCATTGTCTCCAGTCTACATGTCTCTCTTCTCCACTAACTTGATAGGCAGAATAATGCTCCTCCCAACAGATGTGGACACATTCCAATCCCAAGAACCTGTGAATGTTACCTGAAATGGCAAATGGGACTTTACAGGTGTGATGAAATTAAGGGCCTTGGGATGGGGAGATTATGCTGGATTATCTGCATGGGTCCAATTTAGTCACATGCTCTCTGAGGATAGAGAGACTTTCCTGGCCATGTCAGAGGGAGATGTGAACTAAAGAAGAGTGGTCACACAGGTGCAACTTTGCTGGCTTTGAAGGTGGAGAAAGGGAGGTCACAAATCAAGGGATGCAGCCAGCCTCTAGAAGCTGGAAAAGGAAAAGCAACAGATTCTCCCCTAGAGCCTCCAGAAGGACCAGAGCCCTGCTGGCACCTTGATTTGAGCCCATTGAGACCTGTGTCAGACTTCTAACCTATGGAATTATAAGATAATAAATGTATGTTGTTTTAAACCACTACATTGTGGTGATTTGTTATAGCAGCCACAGAAAACTGATACAATTAATGATAAACTCCTTGAGGACAAGATCAATTTTTGTGATTCTCCATGCCTAGCATAGTGCTTAGCACTTAAGAAGACCATAGTCCACTGGAGACAGATGTAAATGAATTATCACAATATAGTGTAGTAAGTATTCCAAGGGTGCTATGGACTTAACTGTGTCTCCTCAAACTTCAGTGTCGCTGTAATTGGAGTGAAGACATAATTAAGGTTAAATGGGGTCATAAGGGTAGAGCCCTAATCCAGCAGGATTAGTGTCCCTGTAAGAGGAGACACCAGAGCACCACTGATCCATCCATCTATCCATCTATCTGTCTATCTGTCTATCTTTCTATCTCTATCTTCTCCTGCTCCCTATCATTTTTTCCACATCACCTTCCTAGCCAGGAAGAAGATTCCTAAAGCTTAACAGCCTTTTTCAGGCGTGGCTCTCTATCTAAAAGTTAGAACTTTTTATAAACGTATCAGAACTCTTACATCTAAATGAGTATTTTCCTTCAGGGTCATTTTGAGAAGTCACTGACTTATTGCAATAATACTGCATTTCACACAGTATCAGTGAAATTCCTCCTCTGAAATTGATGACCCACATCCAAAAAAATAAAACTCAGTATTCCACAATCACACATCATTTTAGATGAACAGAATAGTATTCATGTTGAACTCCTACCTCATTCATAGGACTTATTCATATAACTTTTAGCTAATTCTAAAAATTAAGTCTACACTATATATTACATACACTCATATATACATAGTATATACATATATCTTTAAAATATACTACAGGCTGAAGGCAAGCTCTAAGAGAGCTGTTAGAAAGTTTTGGAGAAGGGAAAACATCCCTGGAATTCATGTTTTTTAAAAATCGGTCACATCGCCCTAACTGGTTTGGCTCAGTGGTTAGAGCATCAGACCACAGACTGAAGGGTCTGGGGTTTGATTCCAGCTAAGGGCAAATACCTCGATTGCAGGCTTGATCTCCGGCCCTGGTCAGGGCATGTGAGGAGGCAACCAATCAATGTGTCTCTCTCACATTGATGTTTCTCTCTCTCTCTCTCTCTCCCTCCCCCCTCCACTCTCTCTAAAAAGCAATGGAAAAAATATCCTCAGGTGAGGATTTAAATAAATGAATAAATAAATAAATAAATAAATATCAGTCACATCACTGCAAAATCACATTTCATATCCTTCCCACAAAGCCTGGCTCAGTGCTCAATCAATATTTATGAAGCAGAACTGAACCGAAACATTAAGCGTTTGTCATGCTGTCCACGGTGAGAACCACTGGGTAAATAACGTTGCTACTTTGTGTGCCGTTTAGGACCCATTCAAGTCCTTCAGTTCTTTCTCCAGGGGTTTATCTCATGGATGGGTTTTAGATCTTGCTGCAAATCAGCTTGTCCTCAGGTATCTTTTGAGTTCTGTTAAACCCAGTTGGCACAGACACTCAGTACTGTAGACATTATAGTTGACACATCTCTCGGGGCTTCTCACTTTTAGCCTGAGATGGTGAGAAAGCAAGGACTCCCAGTTTTATTGCCCAGGTTTTCATCAGCTGTCATCAGGAAGCAAAATAACTCAGGAAGAACCACTTCAGTCTCCTACCCCTATCACTTCTGTCAATTTGAGATCCAACGGATGGAAACTCACCGGTAGTCTCATGGAAGCATAGCTAAATCCACACACAGGCAAAGCAGGAAACACCAACGGGCAAGTTTAAGTTGTGAAGAGAAGGGTTAGGAAGGACTCTCTACATCACTTAAGGCCAATGTAGCAGCCAACTTGTGCTTCCATCTATCAGGTAGGTGTGCTCTGCTGTAAGTATAATCCACATATACTAAAGTAGAGCAGGGTTACTTCTAAAAGGAAGGTCCCCTGGTGCTTTTTAATTCTCATTTATTGAATTATTAATATCTCTCTACACATATACTTATAATTATAATTAATAATATAATATTTATATATTATAGGTAAGTTATAAATTGGCTATTAAAATTATGGAGACTTTTTAATGACATAGAGAAGTGCTATGAATAAAATATTAAATTTAAAAAGCAGGGTACAAAATTTTATATAAGGTATTGCCATACCTACATGAAAGACCATGTCTAGGGAAAAAGAACCAAAAATATATGTGCCCCAAAATTTAATATTATTCTCTATAAGAAGGTATAGGGGGAAATTACTGTCCTTTTCCTTTGTTTCTCAGACTTTCTGTGATGAGCATGCATTACTTTTACAATTTAAAAAGTTGAATAAATGCCATCTGATTGAACCATAGTTGGTTTACATGCACACCAGCTTATCAACAACAAAGTGTTGCGTAACGTAAGGTTAAAATAACTTTGCAAGTAGACACAGGAGAGTCCGCAAGCTCCCCTATCTGCAAGCCTTTGCCACTCACTGGCAGCTGATAACTGGCCAAATGTAACTAAGATTTTAAAATGAGAAACACTCCTTTCTGACTCAAAGAGCAGAAATGTCACAAGCCCCGGCCACGATGGCGACACAGACTTTCATTAGCCAAGAGTTCATTCAGGACACCAAACTGAAGACTAGCCACAACCGCAGGAAAGTCATTACATGAACTGAATTTTGTTTGCTTTAAGCATTCGCCATAACCTACGTGATCAATACACCAGACTTAAAAGGTTACATCTTGTATGAGTCCATTTATGACATTCTGGAAAAAGCGGAGCTAGTCTGTGATGACAGGAGGCAGTCTGGGGCAGAGGGTGGGGACAGGGGATTGACTGCAAGGGGATGTGTGGAAACTATATATAACGGTAGTGGTGGTTACATGGCTGTATGTGTGTCAAAACTCATTGAACTATACACTTAAAATGGTGCATTTTGTTTTATGTAAATTATACGGTAATAAATATAATCTATGGCATTTATGGCACACTTCTTTTTTGTTTTGTATTGATTTTGAGAGACAGGGAGGAATGGGGAGAGGGAGAGAGAGAGAGAGAGAGAGGGAGGGAGAGATCGATTTGTTGTTCCGCTTATTTATGCATTCACTGGTTGATTCTTGCATGTGCCCTGACCCAGAATCAAACCCGCAAACTTGACGTCATCGAGCCGATGCTCTAACCAACTGAGCGACCCAGCCAGGGCTGTGACACACTTCTATATGGCATAATGATAATACAGAGGTATTATCATAATAATACAATGGTAATAGCACAATAACATGATAGCCTGAGCCTTGAAACAACATTAGCACTAGGCAGCCATAATCATGCTGTGTTTGGAAAGTACAAAATAAAAATACACCTAACCCCCAAGAAATTTGCAATGACTCCAAAGTTCTACCAATATAGAGACATTCTTATGGGATTTCTGAGTAGTGTGTTGGTGAGGAAATATCACTGGGAGAAGGGAAAGAAACCCCTTAAGCCATTATCAATTACCTCTTAGAAAAGATGGCATTCCATCCGTGCCAGCTCAGGAAGGTGTCTGGGCACGAGGCAAAGGGACAGGGGTGAAGAGGGCTTCATACACCCACTAGAGTGAGTTCCCTAAGACAACCTGACTATTTCACGTGGTCTCCTCTTTCATATGATGGGAGAAATGCCAAGCTCGGCAAAGCTCATCCCTGAGCAGACACGTGAGGCCCAACGGAAGCCCCACTGCCTAACCTCCTGGACCTTTGCCAAAGACAGAGGTGACGAAATATACTGCTTTTGAACACTCTACATCCACTGACAGTTCTCATGTCTGTTTTTTCATTAGATCTACACAGCAGCCTTGGAGGTAATAACAAACAGTCTGAGAGCAACAGCAATCCTGTCTCACTCTTAAGGAAACAGAAATCAGAGATAAGGTGACTTGGCCAATGCCACACAGCTAAGAACTACTGGAGATGTTCTCTGATGTGCTTCAGGAGACCACACTTGGGTCATCCCCATGTGAAAACCTTGAACCTGGTAATACTATATTAGTACCTACATTTGCCAACCTAAGACTGAGATTGAAAAATGCATGGTAAACTCTTGCTTATACACAAGAGCAGGTTTTATCTTTACGTCAGTATTTCCATCGCCACAGCCTAGAGACAACAGATTGGAATTCAGGTTCCTATTGGCTGTATGACTCACCCTCTTTGCCTTTAATTTCACCTATAAAATGAGTATATTAATGTCTGTCCTGCTTAATTTATGGAACTACTGTGAAAGCAAATATATTATGAACACTAAAATAGTCTATAAACTGCACAGTACCAAATAACTATTAGATGTTTTATTTATAATTATCCAAACCTATACAGGAATTGTTAATATATTTTATGAAGTACCCAAAGGTTTTTTTCTTGACTGACTCTAATTTTTAACTGATTTAGGTGATAGAAATCTATATAATAAAAATATCTTCAGCCCAGTCGGCATGGTTCAGTGGTTGAGCATCGACCTATGAACCAGGAGGTCAAGGTTCGATTCCCAGTCAGGGCACATGCCGGGTTGCGGGCTTGATCCCCAGTAGGGAGCGTGCATCCCCATTGGAGGCAGTCAACCAATGATTCTTATCATTGCTCTTTCTGTCTCCCTCTCTCCCTCTCCCTTCTTCTCTCTGAAATCAATAAAAACATATTGAAATATATATATATATGTGTATATATATATACATATATATATATCTTTAGGTATCTTACTATTCATGTATCTCATCAAATGTAGGGTTTCTTCATCTGATAAGTTAGAATTGTGGAAGAGTTCATTCTTAGGAAAATCCCAGAAATAACCACACAGAGAGCAGAGTTGAAAGTAACATGTCACATCCTGGCTTGTGTGGCTCAGTTAGTTGGGCATCATGCCATGCACCAAAAGGTGTCTGGTTCAATTCTTGGTCAGGGCACATGCCTGGGTTACGGGCTTCATCCCCAGTAGGGGGCATGCAGAAGGCAGCCCATTGAGGTTTCTCTCTCACATCGATGTTTCTCTCTCTCCTTCTCCCTTCCTCTCTCTCTAAAATCAATAAAAACATGTTTGGTTTTTTTTAAAAAGTAACAATTCACTAAGAATCAAGCATGACAGAGTAATGAAAAGCAAGACGAGTTTTTACAAACATGGAAGGAGGTCTGGGAAGCAGTGAGTTACGAGGAGGCAAAAAAATGGCCTAAGATTGACTATGATGGAGAAATTACAGTTAAGCTGAATTCCTTTATAACTTTTGTTGCCCTCCATGTACAGCTGAAAGGGGCCTAAAATGGGCTCAAGGTAGCCAATGATGCAAGTACAATTTCCAGATTTCGAGCAAAATTATGCAAAGGAACCCAGTGCCTGCAGAGCCAAGGATCTCCAAAAGTGGCCATTCCCTACAGAGGTATCCTTCCACTTTCCTCAGTGACTGTCCAAGCAGAAGTCCCACTCTGCCCTGTCCCCCCCCCCCCCAGCCTGCTGACCCTTTTCCTGGCTAGCATCTGCATTTGCCTTAGAAAAACATTTCACAGATCTAAGAATCAGTCCTTCAACACTGCTGCCAAAGAGCAACTCAATGTGGGGATCAATACCTTGAGGTCTCATTAGCTGAACCTGGAAAAAAGTCAAAACTGTAGCCCCTTGACTGTGCCAGCGTGTCACTATTCCAATCACCAGTCACTCTGATAAAACACTCCCTACACTTCCTTCCATGACCTTAAAAATCTGCCCCTTCGAGAGTGGCTCCAGGAAGTTATTTTCTTCTCTGTTTTTCTTCCAACCCCAAATAAATTATTTGGGGAATATAAATGTTGGCAGATAAGTGCTGAGAGAATGGAAAAAGAAAGTTCACATAAAAGGTAACCAGCAGATTTGACCTCATCTCCCTCTTATGCAAATTTTTTTTTTTTTTACTGATGAAAATTGCCAGAACACACCTTCTTGCTAAAGAATGTGTTCTGAAAAATAAAAACTGAGCTGGGAAGACTGAACTCCAACTCCAGTGTACAATGTTTGATTCCATGAGGGCATGCTCTACTTACACCCTGCTGTAGAACAGGAATTTGTTACACGCTCACACACACACACACACACACTCGCTGAGGGAGTCCCTTCTGGTCACTGACATCTGCAGAATGACACCTCCACCAAGGGAGTCATGACAGCAGCAAGGAAACAATTATGTTTTCTGCGTATGAGTGTGTACATGTTTCGGAAGAGTCATTTATCATCTAGCCTAATAAAATCCTTTTTTTCCTTTTTCTTTTTAAAACCAATTTTCATCAGTGTCTGGTAAAAGAAGGATCTGGCTGGAGTGTTGGTATTGACCCTCCATCCAGTGACACAATTTCTCTCATAATCCAAAGGGGCCAGGCAGTGCCATAGGATGGGAAAGGTTCCCAGTGCCAAGTCTTTCAGGAAATTGACACAGGCTCTTCAAAGATTTTTCTCTCCTACCCATATGTCTCCATCCAAACAGAATTAATAGCAAGAAAAACCTAATCAAGGTCTGATCGCTGACATGATCCCTTCCATACCTGGGCCAATACCAGGTCAGTTGAAGACTATGATGCTACATTATTTAGTTTCTTATCTCTTCTAAACTTAAGAATTCTAGAGAGCTAACCTACTTATCAGAAAAGGCAGCACACAATATGGTTTCTATTTTCATATCATTTCCCATATTTCTGTTTTAATGTAGATCTATTTTTGTAGCTAACAAAGCCAACTGTGATATGAAACTATTCTGGGGCTGCTCAATTTTCTCTTTCTCTAATTGGACACACATTACCCTGTCCATTGGCGTCAAGAAGTTGACATAAAAAGAGGTAATGGCCAAGCCAGGTATTGCAAATGGATGGTTTATATCGGAGACCCTCACAACCTCATCATGAGTCCATTTGTAGGTTTCTTCTTGGAGTTTCCCAAGGGGCCTGACAACACTCATAGGACCTCATCCCCTCCTACCCTACAGCCAATGGGAAATGAAGCACAGAAGGATGTCTTCACACAGACAGTGCAAAGTCTTGTCCAAGGTCCAGACTCACTCAGCAACAGAGGCAGGGTTGAAACTCACGAGTTTTGGTTGGTTGCCCCGCTCTAGGAGAGACTCAAGCCCATGAAGTGGAGGATTTGCTATTTGTCTCATTTGTTTTTCTAGGGCAGACTTTAAAATAAAACTTCAATGCAGAAAAATAATTAATGTTCCATTAATATAGTTTTAATAACTATGGCTTCTGAAAAACTCTTCATCTATTTCCATATCCACACCATCACCAAGGAGTGTTTATTAGGCTCTATTTGCAAACAGTACGCTACTCCGTGTGACTCAAAGAGAGCTAAACAAATCTACATGTAAAAATTCACAATTTAAATCATCTATAGATCCATTTGAGGGTGAAAATATGTAGCTTTAGACTGTTTCTGTTGAGTTAAAATGCAACAGAGAATGGAAAGATGCTCAGTATCACCCCAGGGAAACCCAAATTGAAACCACAATGAGGTACCACCGTACACACACCAGGATGGCTAAAAATTTTTAAATGGAAAATAAATGTTGACGAAGATGTGGAGAAATTGGAACACTTATACTTTGTTGATGGAAATATAAAATGGTGTTGCTTCTGTGGAAGACAGTTTGTGGTTCCTCAATAAGTTAAACATAGATTTACCAGGTGACCCAGCAAGCAATTCTACCCTTACATGTATATCCCCCAAGTTGAAACTAGGCATTCAAAAAAAAAACCTTGTACACGAATTTCATAGCAGCATTATTCACAACAGCCAAAAGATGGAAACAACCCAAATTTCCATCAACTGATGAATAGAAAAACAAAATGTAGTATATCACACAATGGAATATTATTCGGCCATAAAAAGAATGAAGTACTGATACATGCCACAACATGGATGAACCTCAAAAACATTATTCTAAGTTAAAGAAGCCAGAAATAAAAGACCACATATTGTATGATTCCATTTATATGAAATATACAGAATAGGCAAATCCATAGGGACAAAACCCAAAATGGCATTTACCAGGGACTGGGCAGAGGGGGAATGGTGAGTGGCTGCTTCATGGGTCTGGGGTGATTGGTGGTGATTACACCAATTAGATGGTGATGATTACACAACATTGTGAATGAATGCACGAAATGCCAAATGAATGGTGCACTTTAAAATAGTTAATTCTACATTGTGTGAATTTTACATCAATTAAAAAACATGGAAGGAAAATTCGACAGGAAGGGCCCACCTGGGCATAGACACTCGATCACCTGCAGCCCTTGGCCCGGGCTTGGCCGTCTGGTGCTTTAGGCTGAGGTGTGTGTGTGGCACAGTTGTTCTTTGGTTATCGAAAGCCGTGAGCCTGGGGGCCAGCAGGGTTGAAACTCACGTTCCCTGTGGCCCCCGTGCTTCTGAGTGGGCGATGTTCTCTTTCTTTTGCAGGCATCTGATGGTAGGTTTAGGCTGTGCTTTTCCTCCACAACCTTCAGCCTGCTTTAAGAGCTCCTTCCCATCTCAAAGCCCAAGAAGCCCTGGCTGTGCTCCAGGCTCTGTTCTCTAGGCTGTGCCCCCTAGGCTCAGAGCCAGTGATTTCTGCATTCACAACAGTGTTCCTGAGCAGTTCCACACCAGTATCATTTCCACTGATATAAACGCAAAGAAGTTTGGATGATGTTACTTTAACGTTCCCTTTCATAGCCACGTCCTGAGTCCTTTACTATTCACGTTTATGCAACAAGTACTTGAGTGCTAAACACTGTTTTTAAGCTTTGCAATCAGCTGAGAACTATTTGGGGAGACTATCACCATCCATACTCATCTCTTTCTACTGAGCCCCCGAAGCAAAGGATAAGAGAGGCGTGTCTGGCGTGTCATATGCTCTTAAAGAACTAAACATCTTCCAGAGAGAAGTCATTTTCTGTCTGGAAATTTCTAAGGCGGCAGTCTATGCACACCCTAATCTCATGCAAATCACTTATCAAAAGCATATGCTGAGCTCATTCATGAAGGTCCCCCTTTTGCATGCAGTGGTATCTCCAACACCCTGGGAAGACTTCCCGTAGAGACCGCTGCAGAAGGCAGGCACTGCTATCATATGTGTTCTCTTCTCTCACTTAATAAGGGGGCGTGAACACCATAGCTTTTTTTTGACCAATTTATTTAACAATCACTTCTTGAGGACCTTTAGAATACCATGCCTAGCGCTGGAGATAAGAAGAAACAAAGATATAAGTAGAAAGAACTCACAATATTTCAACCTCTTTTTGAAAAGGCCTATTTCTAAATGTGAACCAATAGCAAAGCTGCCCCTACAGGTGGAGGCTGACACCTCTAGGCTCAGTTTCCAGCTCCAACACCATTCATCTGAACATCTTTTCTGATCGTCTCTCACTGCAACTCTTATCGTTCCTCTCCGAATTGTTTCATTTTGCATATGGGCCTGCGTGACTGTGTGTGTGTTCACGTGGATGTCCCCGTATCTTTCTACACATTGTATACATGGAGATAGGATCACACCACACACACTTTTGTATCCTTCCTTCTAACTCCACTGCCAGCCTTTGAAGGAGCAGTGCCGCCTTGTGTCTACCGCCACCTTTTCCACAGCCCGGCCGTCGCTGGTCCCATGCTCACCCCCAGCGTCACGTATGAACCACACACACAATAGAGTCTCAAGAAGGGCTGGGGAGCCAACTGGGAAGGGAGGCATTTACCTTGGTCGCTGCGACGCTGCTGTCTCCTCACTCTTGAAAAGTTCAACAGCTCCATGCTCAGCATTCACAAGGCCCTCCAAGGCTTTCCAAACCTTCCACCGACATCGCCTCATTCCACTCCCACAATGAGGTCGGATGAGTGATGTTTCCCGTTTTACTGACAAACAAAACCGAGAGCCGGAGAGGGAAGTAACTTGTCTCGCTGGCAAGCTGTGCTAGATGTTTTCTGCTCGTCCCAGGTCCTCGGGCCCACTTCTCCAGCCTGCCCTCTTCCTCAGGGGGTGACCTCCATGGCCGGCATCAACAGCTCCCCTGCTCTCCGGCCTCTGCTTAGACTTGGCCAGTGGAAGGACCTAGGAAGGGAGCAGGAAGGAGAGTGAAGATGGGTATTCACGTCTCTAGCGCCCTTCTTGATAGTTGACTCTGAATGGACTGTGACCCTTAACTGATGCCACAGGTCCTCTCTGATGACCCTGTTAGCCCTCTGTCCCCTCTTGCTTCTTCAGCCTCTTAATGGCTCCCCGTTCTCGCTTTTCCAGGGGCCTGAGCCACTCCTTGTTCTTCTGAGCCCCACTCACACCTTTGTCAATAGTCTTTGTATTAAGCACTCTTCCGTAGCCCGGTGTGACTGTGCCGTGGGTCTTACTGAGACCGGAGTGATATTAGTGGCATCAGTCCTGTTCTCTTGCTCCATCCTTTGGGCTCCCAACCTAAACTCTTGCTCACTGCAATACTAAATCGGAGGAAAGAGCATCTTCACATCACACGAGGCAGCCCCTACCGCCTGGGATATATCAGGACCTTCCTAGTCTGAGCACAGGAGCCCGTACCTGCAGGCAGCTGGGCAACAGCTGCTGAGACTTAATGGAAGCAAGACAATGACTCATCAGAGGAGCCGCAGTAGCTTGACCCCCTGTGACTCAGACATTTTGTTTTCAACAAGGCGCTGAATAAAAGCTAATAAACCAGTGCTCCACCTCACCCAGGTTCCTGGCACTCAGTGAGTTAAAAAGCACTGGGAATATGCGTCTATTTGGTCCTGTCCTCAAATAATCTCTGGTCAGCCTCCAATGTCCCTCTGTCATGCCTCCTCTCCCCACCCCACCCACCAAAAAAAGTCTCTTGCTGAAAACAAATCAGATAGAGGTACACAGTGCTATGCTCCTGAGGTAACAAGCACATGGCCACCAGCCAACACTGCACTTTGCTTTAATAACTTTGTGATTCACGGTGCCCACAACTCCAAAACCTCATCTCTCTTGCTTTCCAATTTCAGCTTCAGCAAGGAGCTCAACTTGAGAGGCAAATACCCTCTGCTGACAGGCTGCTAATCCGGTCTCTCCTCCCAGTTTCTCTCTTGGTTGAGGCTCCTTCGGATTTTGCGAGTTTAAGACTGCACCATTGACTGGGCCTCGCAAAACTTTTTGATATCTAATAGCTGGATAGCATGCTAAGCTATAACATGTTTCATAAATAACACTGAGTAGTTACTGGGTGTTAAGCATTGTGCTAAGGTCTTCGGTTAAACCATTCAACTGTCTTACTAACCATCTGAGACTCGTGTGTGTGTGTGTGTGTGTGTGTGTGTGTGTGTGTGTGTGTGTGCGCGCGCGCGTGCGCGCGCGCACGCGCGCTTTACAAATGAAGACAGGCTCAGAGGACTGATTTAGCCAAGGTCCCACAGTTAATGGAAAAAAGGAAAAAGGGAATTTGAGGTCCAGTCTACCCATCTTTCAATTCCATATTCTTAACTGTTTTCCTGTTTCTGTATATATTTAAGCATTTAATTTTCAATACTCTCAGAAATCAAGATATGCCCTGTTACTTTTTTCCATTAAGTTTAGCACTCGTTCAGTGAGCATCTACTGTGCACCAGGCACTGTGCAAGGTACTGACCCAAAAGGGGAAAAGACACAGTGTCCACCTTTTAAGAGCTCACATTCTAATCAGAGGAACAGCTTCGGAATTTCTTTTAAGGCTTCTGGTTGCCCTTTGGCCCTGGTATTATGTAAAAGTGAAATTCTGCCTTTGTTGATGTCAGCCTCATAAGTGAAGGATTTCTGCTTCTTGCTCAACAAGAGATTGGAACAGGTGATCAATCGCCTATGTGTATATTTTAAGGGCGGGGGGAGAGAGAGAGAGTCAGCCAAGGGGGTGGGGTAGGGGTGGGGAACAGAGCTGAAGGGGAGTCTTCCAGGGATCAGGTTAGGAGGAAAATTACAGAAGAGGTGGATTATACAAAGGCAAGGAGGTAAAAGAACCCCAGGACTTTTGATGGAACCTATTGGACATGTGTCTGAAATTCACATCATTAAAGTCACCCCAGACTTTCTATTTTTTAATTTAATGTTTTAAAATAGGTAATACAGTCATGGTTCAAAATTAAAACAATAAAAGGGTACCCATTTAAAAATGGTGTCCCCATGCCTATGCCCCCCTTTCCCTGTCCCATACTCCCATCTCCATTCTCAGGGAACTGTTTATAACAGGGTGTTGTCCATCCTTCCTCTGCTGCTTCACGCAAACACAAGCCAGCACCGCTACACATCCACAGGACTCCAGGCTTCCTGAAGACGCGTGCAGTTTTTACTAAGCCTAAACACTATTACCTGGGGAAAGTAAAACATTACACATTCTAACATCTGAAAGAATGATTTTCTTGGATTGCTATTATTTTTAGTCTTCATGCATGGAGTGCCTTCAACATACCATTCCATTCAGCGGTCACAATTTCATTTTATAGATGAAGAGGACAGGACAAGTAACTTGTCGCGTTCAGATGGCAAGTGAGTGGCAGAACCAGGAGGATGCCCCTGCCTCCAGCATCCTGTTTTGGAGAAGTGGCCCTAACATTCACCTAACTACACGAGCTAGAAATCTGAGTCTCCCTCACTGCATCTATCCAGCATCTGCCTGACACATCCAGAGACAGGAGAGCCTATGACTACTTTGTCACCTGGTCTAACTGAGGAAGCCTTTAATTGATGGACCTTTTAGTCGAAA
Organism: Miniopterus schreibersii; assembly: GCF_964146895.1. Taxonomy (NCBI): domain Eukaryota; kingdom Metazoa; phylum Chordata; class Mammalia; order Chiroptera; family Miniopteridae; genus Miniopterus; species Miniopterus schreibersii. The sequence continues at coordinate 15,782,975 of NC_138119.1, read as the reverse complement.
TCAAAATGAATCACACTTAGATGTTTACATCAGCTTCTTAGGACTAGGGGCTGCTTCTTACTCATTTCTGTATCTTGTATAGTTGATGGCCATAAAGAGGTGACGTGAGGAGTACATTGAGAAATCACTTTTTCATATTGAGATAAAATGATAGACATTAAAAATATATATTTTCTCTCCCAGGCCCATCCTATTCAACCACGCTGTCGTGTTCAGTGAACAAGCAGGATGAAGGGTGAAATATTAGGGTCACATCCCAGGAAAAGAGTCAGGATGTAGGAGAGGCCCTGCAGAGCTCTGGCAATAAGCACTGATCCGGGAAGAGGCGAATGACCCACTCCTCGGAAAAGAAATGGGGCTCCTGCAGGGCAGCCCCCAACCCCCCATCACTGCCGTCGGTCAATTTTTGCTACCAGGATGAGCAGAGAATCAACGATGATGACGTGTGTGCTTGTGGGAGAGATTGTGGTCTTTCCTCCACTTCCTTTTCTCCAGGGCAACAACTTCCCAACCCAGACCACAAGAACTGCACTCCCTGGTGTGTTCACACAGTCACACACACACACACACACACACGTACTTAGCGTGCCAGGCATTAATCTACATAATCTCTCAGGCTATTCAAAACAGCAACCCTGGAAGGCAGGCACTTTTACCTTTACTTTATAGGTGAAGAAACTGAGAGAGACGTTAAGTAGTTCACCCAGAGTCACAAAGCTTTGAAGGGGTGGCTCCAGGATTTAAAATGAGGTTTAGCTAATTCCAAAGTTAGTGCTGCTTCTTCTCCCTATAGGTCAATCCAAGAGTACTGGTCATGAAGAGGTCTCGTGGAGACAAAGGGGCATAGTGAGAAGAGCATTAGAACTAGAATTCACAGACCAACATTTAATTACATTTCTGTTTCTACCTTGTTTGGTAAAGTCTCTTCATCTCAGGACAATGGAGAAAATACTAGCGCCTGTCTCAAATAACAATTATAAGGGCGAAATGAATAAAGGTGGGTATGACTAACATGTTAAACATCCACTTTCAAGTGTGAATTTTGTTAAGTCATTAAAAATACAAATTAAAGCACCTGTATCATACTACATATTTCATTTGGATTTATCTGAACTCATTTCCAAACAATATGGCATCTTCAAGCCTTCTGGCACTCCGAAAACTATCAGAGCCCTGAGCTATGAGAGCTATTGGTCTCTCCCAGGCCCCAAGATGTTACCTCTCGGTGTCCTCTCCTCAGACTGAGGAGTTAAGGAGCAAGAGCTCCCCAAAACAGAAAGCCAAAGGCCACTTCTATGAGAGCACCAAGCTGGCCCCCAGCATATGCTCCATAAACAGCGGCTAAATTTTTTTTAATGTTTTTACTGATTTCAGAGAGAGGAAGGGAGAAGAAGAGAGAGATAGAAACATCGATCAGCAGCCCCCTGCATGCCCCCAACCAGGGACTGAGCCCACAGCCTGAGCATGTGCCCTGACCTGGAATCGAACCAGTGACCTCTTGGTGCACGGGGGAATGCTCAACCACTGAACACCACCAGCTGGGCAACAGCCCCTAAATTTAACTGAATTCCCAAGGGCCCTAAAAGCCACCTCTAAGATGAACCATCCTGTGGAATTGAGCGATGGATGGGATGTTCACCATGCCTGAAGGACACAGATACATGGGAAGCAGGAGGTACTTTGTATTCTGGCCCCTCTTTGTTCCACAGCCCACTGGGCAGCAAGAGGACCCCATAGGAGAGTGCTCAGTCCCCTGGAAATGGCTGAGCGTGCCAGGAAGGGGGCCTTGAGCCATCACATCAGCAGGTAAGCAGGAGCTATTGAAGCCAGAGGTATCTTAGGAAGAAAAGTGTCCTTTTATGAATGTCATGGCTTTCGTATGAACAGGTGACATTTATAGCCCCAAACCAGTACAATCAGAACTTCAGACTTCGGCTTATGACTTGAAGGAACAAAAAAATTACCACCTTCTATTTATGTAACTCTCATCGGTGCTTTTTCTAACAATTCCAAGTAATTGGTAGTTACTGCTTCATGAAATCTTAAAAATTCAGAAATACTGTCATGGGAAGGGGAAAGGGGTTTCAAGAGATCTAGGGTCCTCCTTGACCCAGTGGGGCCAGTCACTGGATTGCTGAGGTTCACGTGATTTCAAGGGTGTCCAAAGACTGCAGAGCCTCCTGCTGTTAGTGTTGGGAATTGTGTCCACCATGCACATACTCATTCATTCATTCACTCATTCATTCAATAATCATGTATCAAGGGCCTTTTGTGTACCAGGTACTGCACTGAGCACTTGGGAAAGAAGGGAGCTCTGAAGGAAAATAACGTAACAGGACAGTTATCACTTTAAAGGGGACAGGAAGCCAGTCTGAAGGTATGTGGCAGACAGGAAGTCAGTCACAGCCTTTATAAAGAGTAGTCCTGGACAGAGCAAACGGCAGGTTCTCTTGAGTTTCCTGGCAGAGAATGATTACATAGCTAACAAAGCTCATACGCATCACCGAGGGCAGAGACTGGCCTAAGACCCAGCCCTGAACACCTTCCCAACAACACCATGAGCCCAGCACAGTGAAGAGAACTCAGGCTTGGGAAGGAAACACACCTGGAGTTAAACCCTGGGTTTACCTTTACTTAGCTTAGGACTAAACCCAAATTTTCTCATGTGAAAAAATAGGACTAAAAGACACTCACTGGAAAATGAGGTTATTAAGATTAAAATATGTGCCCTGATTTCCATTTTCAACAAAATGGAGTAACAGGGACCAGATTTTCTCTCTCACTTGGAACAACTGAAATCCAAGACAAAGTGGGTGAGACTATGGTTTTTAAGACATTGGACCTCGGGCAATAAAGGACAGAGCCCTGTGACCGAGACCAAAGAGGAGAGGCCTGTGACTGAGCCAGCTCGCTGCCCTAAGGGAGCTTCCAAGCCATGGAACAAACCTGAAGTCTAGTAAACAATAAGCTGAAGACACACAGGTAGGAGGCCAGAGAGATTAAGTCACCTGCGTTTGCAAGGCCAAGGTCCCCCCCAGTACTCAGGGGAAGACTGTAGAAATTAGGGGACATTATCCCAAGAGCTCCCACACAGTCAGGACAGCTCTCTCATTCTGAGAGGACAACCGCACAGTTCATGGGGCACTAGGTAGAGTAGTCAGGAGAATTCTTCCTAGGTAGTGGGGCAAAGTTAACCTTCCACTGAGCACTGCTCAGTGTTTCTGGCTGAGCTAAAGACATCTGGAGGTGGCATGTGGCCCAGAGGCCATCCAATCTCTGGTTCTGTGGACTGAGCAGCACAGACAAAACCCTTTAAGGCAGTGTGTGCATTTCCTGGGGTTACTGAAACAAATTACCATAAATGAGGTGGCTTAAAACAACAGAAATTTCTTCTCTCACAATGATGGAGGCCAGGAAACCCCAGTCAAGGAATTGTTAGGGTTGGTTCCATCCGGTGGCTCGTGGACCCATCTCTCCACCTGCCTTTCTTCAGGTGGCTTCCCCTGTGTGTCTCCCCTGGGTCTGTTTCCCCTCCTATTCGAAGGTCTCATTTGGGTTTAGGGCTCCCCTGATCCAGGATGATTTTATCTTGAGCTCCTTAATTAATTACACCTGCAAAAATCCTTTTTTCCAAATAAGACCACATTTACAGATTCCAAGGGATAAGACATAGATATTTTGGGGGTGTGGAGGTGGTACTATTCAACCTACTACACGCAGGCTTGCATTAATGTGTGTATGTGTGTGTATCCATTATTTCAATTAAGTTTCATTTTTGCCAACCTTTCTTCTATCTACTGTTTACTATGATGGAAATGACTTAGAGCTTTATAGAAAGCTTGACCTGCCAACCCTGACCCAGAGGCAGACATGTTACATTTTTATTTCTTATATGCGTCCCAGATTTAAGCTCCTTCAGATCCTATTAGCATTATCCCATTGCTTTACTTCCTGCCATTGTTTCTAAAATGAGGGACGTGGGGAAAAGGACCTGTGCCTCCACACTGTGCTCCACCATCGGGGCCTCCTTCCTGGAGAAAATCCGCACTCTCCCCACATCCATGGGAAGGACAAAAGGGTGGTGGGGAAACAGGGGACTAGGTAGGGGGTTGGGTGAAGGGAGAGAAAATAAGCAAAGTAGGAGTCTCCTCAAAGCCGAGAGAAAGCAGCAGGAAACATGGTTCGGGTGAAACAACTCCTTGAAAGAATCCCCATCTCCCCCGTTGGGAATTTTCTAGAGCCCACAACTTAAAGGTGATTTCTAGCGCCATCTACTGGGGAGCATGGGAACCAGCTCAGACCTGAGCTAGAAAAACAAGTGCGCCCCACCTTCGATCACTCCAAGGAGGCAGGTTTCACTGAGACAGGCCTGCCTCCTGTCTGCTGAGGAGCGAGATGACTTAGCAAACGCCTGCCCAGGGCTTTCTCACACCCTCTGCACACGTGGTTCCAGGACTCTCCCCCGTGTTCCAATTCGCCTCCCAAGCTCATCAGGATCAAGGGCACTGGCCCTTTCCTCTTTCTATTCTCAGCACTAGCATGGAGCCTGGCACAGAACAGTCTCTCTCAAAAAAAAAAAAAAAAAATCCTATTGAATATAATGAAGAAAAACCCAACATACGAATTCTACTTCTTATCAATGGTTACCTGTTGGCAACCAACGGCAAGACAAGCCCGGAGAGGGAAACTGGATGACCTACGGGTTACTGGACTACAGTCCTCAGAGGTACTCTCAGGCTGGTCCAGTGGAGAGCAGGGCTGTGTGCTCCATGGAGGAGGTCACCTGTGCAGCAAGCTGACCCCAGACCCTACCATCCTCCACTCAGAGGGCAAGGAGCTGGGGTGCCCATGAGTGGATAGGTGTGTGAAGAAATAAAAAGTATATGTTGTTCTCTGACCACAGTTTCTGACCCAGAGCTCCTAAAACTTCTAATTTCCTGGGTGAGAGTAGCATCTTTTGCTCTAAGGAGGTGACCCTTGGTGGTCTCCTGGGTGGAAGCGAGTCACCAGAGAGGCCAAGTCATGGTTACAAGCTTGGAGCTTTCAGCTCCATGCTCCATCCTCTGGGGAAGGAAAGGGCTGGAAATTGAGTTATTAATCCATCATACCTACATGATGAAGCCTCCATAAACATTTTAAGAGTACAGGGTTCTGAGAGCTTTCGGGTGGGTAGACACAAGGAGGTGCTAGGTGTCACGCCCACAGAGGGCAGGAAGCTTCCCCACCCCTGGGCATCTCTTCCATCTGGCCGTTCCTGAGTTGTGTCCTTTTATAATTAACTGGTGATCTGGGTCAACTGTTTTTCCTGAGTTCTATGAGCTGCTCTAGCAAATCAGAAAACCCGAGAAAGGGGTCAGAGGAACCCAAATCACTGCCAGTTGGTCTGAAGCACAGTGACAACCTGGACTTGCAGCTTTGAAAGGTGGGCATCCAAGCATCCAAGTGAGGGGAGGGCTGTCTTGTGGAGTCTGCACTAACCCCAGGCAGTGTCAGATTTTAATTAAATTATATGACACCTAGTTGGTGTTGAAGTTGGAGAATTCTTGTGGTGGGGGGATCCACGTGTCTGTCAGCGTTGAGCCTGAGTAAAGACAAACACAGTGTGCTTTTCCCAGACAGGGTGGGGGAGAGCGTACTCCCATTAGCCCATGACTGCTGCGGCCTGCAGCTCAAAGCTAACCCAAGGACATTCACTGGTGGGAACAGCATCTTCTTCCCCGTCCCCATAACACAGCCATTCACGGACCCTCTGCCTCTTTGTGGGCCTCAACTTGGCTGCACATTGTCACCCACAGAGCTTTTCAAAATTGAGGCACAGACTGCTCCCAGACCAACTACATCAGAATCTCTGGAGGTGGAGGCCAGGCCTAAGTATTTTTAAGTTTCCCTGGTTGTGCATTGTTGGTGAGATGTAAATTGGTGCAGCCACTATGGAAAACGGTATGGAGGTTCCCCAAAAAATTAAAAATAGAGTTCCCAAGTGATCCAGCAATTCCACTTCTGGGTACTTATCTGAAGAAAATGAAAACACTAACTCAAAAGGATATCTGCACCCCCATGTTCACTGCAGAATTATTTACAATAGCGAAGATATGGAAACGTGTCTGTCGACCGATAACTGAATAAAGGTGTCTTATATAGCAATAAGAAAAGATGAAGTACTGCCACTTGCAACATGAATGGACCTTGAGGGTACTGTGCTAAGAGAAGTCATACAGAAAAGGGCAAAAACCGTATGATTTCACTTATATGTAGAATACAAAAATGAAACAAACAAAACAAAAAACTTACAGACAACAGACTAGTACTTACCGAAGGAGAAAGGGGGTGAGAGGCTGGAATGGGTAATGGGGGTCAAATGAATGGCGACAGATGGAAACTAGACTTCTAGGGGTGAGCATGCTACAGTGAATACAAATATCAAATTCTAACATTGTACACTTGAAACTTATGTTATTAACCAATGTTACCTCAATTTTTAAAGTTAAATTTTTAAAAATAAGTAATAATAAAAATCATATGGTGTGAATAGCTCTCCAGGGAAAGATGGGATACAGGTCAATGGCATTACCTATATACTCAAAACCCTTTCTCCCCAGCTCGGCAAGCACAGATGGGAGGCAGACTATGGTTCTAGTCAATACCGAGTCGCCAGTGTCCTGGTGAACATACTGGTCTCCATCGGTACAAATCTTTGTAGAAAATTAAGCTGAAAGCTGCCCCAACTGTAGTATCTGCCCATTGGTCTCTCCCCAGTCTTTGGAGACACACACAGCCAACCTGCCTCCTTCCAGACCCCCAGTATTTCAACATTTTTAAGACGAATATCCTCACCCCTGACTGCCTCTTCCCACCTCCAAAGCCTTCTCCCCAGCAGACATGCCTAATGCCTTGGACTACTCCTCCTAAGACACAGCTGAAGCATCACTTAGAAAAATCCCTGGACCATGTTAACTTTGATTACTAATCCATGTTTCCTGGCCATTCTTGAACATCTTTACATCCTCCACAGGTCTTTGTGCTGGGTCTGGCATATAGCTGTCATTCAATAAATGTGAGTCCCCTAAGTCTGACACACAGTCATGGGGCCAGTTACATCTACTCGCTCCTCTGAGAAGGGGGCAATGCCCTAGGCTGCAAAGTTTGGGTAGCTGAGAAAAGCTGTTACACAGTGGAGTGGATTAGCAGGTTCTTAAACCTTGGGAGCATGCCAGGGGCACATCCATGTGCAGGAAGACAAAGGACCATTCTCTCAAATCTGTCCCCCGTCTATGGAGAGCCCACTCTGTTCAGTGTGTTGGCTAGAATTGAGATCATTCCCATTGAACTGACAGAAGGGTAAGCAAAGGCAAACCAGAATCATAGCAGACTGTCTCCAGTCCTAAGGAGCTTGGTGCTCACTCACTAAGGCATCTGTTGGGGGCTCCAGCACGGAATTCTACTCAAGGACACGGTATAGGAAGCAAAGGCAATCAACCCAGTGGTACTGAAGAGGACAGGACGGGAAAAACACTTTTATTTTCCCAGCTCTTCAGACAACCTCACCAGGCTGAAGGTCGCATGCAGTTGAGTATGAAACCAAGAAAAATATGAGGCCTAAAAGGTACTGTGTGTTCTATTTTGTCGATCTCTGGCAGGTCGGGAGCCCAACGTCAGTCTGGCAGGAGGCTACAAGACCAGCGATCACACAATCTTCACAGTCTTGAGCATATCGGACAGGACATACGTGACATCCCAACCCCTCCCTGGCTTCCGCAGGGTCTGCTCCAAGGCCTGGGCCATTTCCAAGAGCTCTGACGTGGCAAGTTTCAGCTCGGGGTGCAGCTGACAGAACAGAATCTCGTTCACTTCTCCCTCAATGCGCCGGACATACAGGAGGGGGAACACCGCCTTGAGCCCATCCAGCACTGAGTCCTTGAGCCCCAAGTCTCGGCACACAAGGTTGAGGATAAAGACACCTGTAGGGCGGGGAAGGAGAGTCAGAATCACGCACCTCAGGTGACATGTGGAGACAAGGTTCAGCTCTGAGGAAAACACCAATTCCTGCCCCAGGGAGGCTTGGGGACTGAGAAAGCACCAATGGCGGCGGCGGCGGCAGCAAGTTTGCGGAGAACACACAGCAGACAAAGGCAGAGCAGGAAAAGCATGGGAAATGTGTGAATTAGAGAGAATGTCAGCCCAATTTCTTGCTCTCCTGTGTTGCTAACCAATGATTTTATCATTCTCCATGCCTCAGTTTCCCAAAGAATCACTTTGAGAAAGAACTTACTAATAACCCCAAGAAATAATGTACCAACACCACAGGGATGTTATGTTCTTGACATACACCACACCTTATTTACTAGCCAGGGATGGCCAAGCTCATCTTGTGGCAGTTAAGGTTCTAAATCAACTCTGTTCACCACCACACCTTATACCAAATCAAAACATGGGACCTGCGGACACATGACTCAGAGCCCCAGCCTTCTCAAGGACCTGGGCTGGAGCCCCAGCTGTTATCTTGTGTCACTGTGGCAAGTCTCTTTACCTCAGTTTCCTCCTCATATGAAATGGGCTGCTATCAAGGCGAGGTAACATGCAGCCTCGTCTGGGGCACATGGGAAGAATGTGACTGGGAGCTAGCATTGCCCTGCTGGTGGGGGTGTGAATGACTATAAGCACTTTGTAAAACCACGCAGCAGCTGAGCGCACGTTTCACCTCTGATCCAGCGATTACAACTCTACGTATACACCCAACAGACTTGCCAACATTTCACTAAAAGGCATCGCTAGAATGTTAATGGCAGCGATACTATAAAAGTGCCCAGCAGGAAACAGCCCACATACCAAGAGCAGAGGGGGAGACTGAGAGCTACAGTCAAACCATGACACTACACAGCAATGGAAGGAGCAACAGAAATGCAATACTGAGTCCCACAAGCATCGCCCTGAGTGAAAGAAAACAGACACTTAAAGACTACATTCTATATGATTCCATTTATATAAAGAACAAAAATGGGCAAGACCAAGGTGTGCTGGTAGAAGTTGGGACAGTGGTTATCCATAAGAGGTGGACTTCTGGGGTGCTGGGAATGCTGTGTGTTTGGTGCTAAGTGGGCATCTTCAAAGGAAGGAAATCAATCAAGCTATACATTTATGATATGTGCATTTTTCATTATAAAGAAAAAAATGTTGGTCTGGCCTCTGTGACTCAGTGGTTGAGTGTCAACTTATGAACCAGGAGGTCACAGTTCGATTCTCGGTGAGGGCATATGCCTGGGGTTTCAGCTCGATCCCCAGTCGGGGGCATTCAGGACGCAGTCGATCAATGACTCTCTCTCATCATTAATGTTTCTATTTCTCCCTCTCCCTCTCCTTCCTCTCTCTGAAATCAATAAAAACATTAAAAAAAGAAAAAGAAAAAAATCTTGAAGGAATCATCCACCTTCCCTTCCCAACCTTTCGTTCTCATACCTTCAGGAGTCAAGATGCTCTTGACCTTCTGCAGGAAGGGCTGGTCCACAAACGCTGGGGGTGGACAGCTCATTCCCACTGTTGGGTCCTTACTGTCCACATCGAACATTATAACATCGTAATGAGGCCGTGCTGGGAACGAAAAGCAAACAAGTTTTTGTCTTTGCTGGATAAAATAATGCCATTTACATTCCTACTTCCAGTCTCTCCTGTGACCTGGGGTGGGTGCAGGTGGCTCAGCCTGAAGGATGACAGGGAGGATGTGCCTGTTAAGGGCACTGACATCACCATCCAGGGGAGTCATCACCAGGGTTCTGCTGTGAGGACCCTACATTAAAGACAGGGCGTTCGTTGGTCTCATCTTCTGGAGTCCATCCTGCAGGGTAATTACTTGGGTAAGAGTCTGTCTATCCCAGCGGCTGTCAACCCTGGCAGAACACTCAAGTCACCATGAGAAGCTTCTAAACCCAGGCTTTCTTGACCGACTGACTTAAAAACCCCGCGGAGGCAGGGAATAGATGGGAGGGGAGATGGGAAGCCTGGCACTTTTCTTCAGCTCCTCAGGTAATTCTCAATGCAGTCAGAGTTGGGAGCCATGGATCTGGACAAGCAGCTGTCTACACCTTTAAGGACTGACCCAGCAAATGGTAATGTTCACTTATGTCTGGAAACAACATATGCTGCCTCCTAAGAGAACATGTTCTAAATTAAAGTGAGTGTATCTTTTCTAGCTACTTGAACAATAACTGGCTCAAGAAATAAATAATTTTGCTAAATGGGTGGAAAAGGACTGATGACAAACATATAATTACTATAATGTTAACAATCGTTTTACAAGGAGAAGGCCTGCCATGCTACTGGCTTGTTTTTAGCAAACTTTGAGACTATAATAATAGTTCAATAATTAATATTTACTTGGCTACAGCATGCCCATCACTCTTCACAGCATATATCTGATTGTGGTTTCTTAGAGCACAGACTATGTTGGCTCATCAAAGTCCAAGGATAACCATGGCCCACAGTTGCAGCCTGGAGCCCCTCCAATAATTTGAAAGGCTGTGGTGGTTAGAGATCATGGCCAGGTCTGTTCATATTGTGGCCTGAATACCTACAATGTGCCTGGCACTGTTTTAAGTGCTTCACATGTATTAGCTATCTTGGGCCTGAGCCCCTAGAATGGCTCCAGCCTCAGAGAGGGAACCTGTGAAACTCTAAGATGGTTAAGTTTAGTTTGCAATTAAAATAAGGCAGCATCTGTCCATCCCAGCACCAAAAATACTCATCCTAGCACCAAAATGTCATTCTGGTTCGCGACACCCTTATGGAAGAGATTCTGGTCCAGTGAGAACCAGAGTATCTGTTACAGAACGAGCAGACCAAGAAGGGGGCCTGTGCTCCCCAGGTTCACTTAGGACTGAACCAACGTGACTTCTCCCTGAGGGACTCAGGCTCCAGAAAGCATCAGTCACCAGCAGCCTATCTATAAAGCTGCAGAAGGATCAAGGGAACTCCTGCAGAACATGAATAGGACTTTTATTCTAAGTCTGGGATATGAATTGTTAGAGCAAAATGGAACCTTAAATCCAGCAGCTACAGGGCTGTCAGATTCCCACTGAGAAGCATCTGCCTCAGGTCTTCCCAGACTTGGTGGCATTTGGAGTCAGATAATTCACTGTCACCAGTGGCTGTCCTGTGCACTGCAGGAGATTTAGCAGCATCCTTGGTCTCTCCAACTAGATGCCAGAAGCACCACTACCCAATGCTTATGACAACCAACAACGTCTGCAGACATTGCCAAATGTCCAAGATCTGGAACCAGTAGTAGGCATGAATGCTGTTTTGCTCCATTTCTGGCTTCACCTCCAGCTGATTTAGAAAAAAACACCTCCTGACACATACCTCAACTGTTCTTGCTCTTTCCTCACCCCACTACAGACTTGAAGTTTCTTAGGATGGTGAGGTGGCAGCAAGGTTGCAGGGTCAAAAGAGAAGCCCCACTGTCTGTTAGCACCATCAGAGCAGGAAACAGTCCATATTACTTGCTAGACCCGTCCCTAGCACAGAGCTGAGCATATGGTTGGCATCTGTAGCTACTGAAAAGATATGTCAACAAATAAACAGGTGAAAGACCAGGATGGTGCTGATGCCGCTTTCTTAGAGATGGATTCTAGAGGCCCTCTCAGGCCTGACAACCTTGGATCAATCTTCCCTTGACACTCCTCAAATTCTCTGATAGTCATACCTTCTCTTCTGGCCAGGCTGGTAATATAGTCCAGGCCATCTGCAATGTGGACCTTCATCCGGTCGCTCTGGGAGAAGCCGAACCACTGGGTGGCCACTTCCAACATAGACGGGTCGATCTCCACAGCCTCGATGTGGGACTTTGGGAAATGATCGTGGACAAAGAGGGGGAGGCTGCCTCCACCCAGGCCTACCACTAACAGTGCCAGTGGGGTCTCTGTAATACAGGAAGAAAGCATCGTTTTACCATTTGCTCACTGCAAAGTTTGGTACCAGCCTCAAAAGGGCAAAAGAGGGAGTCAGATTGTTGGCTCTGCCCAGGGGATATAAGATTTAGGGACTGGCCTCCCTGTCTCATCCCAGAAATTTAGGAGTTAACTTGACATCTGAAAACTCAACTCTGGCTCACAATCCTTCCCTTACCAGATCCACTCTTCAAAATGGGGGGGTCAATGGCCTACATGATTCATGATCACAAGGCATTGGATTTGATGCCCTCTGCCCAGCTTTCCTCTCACAGGCCATGCTGCCCTCTCAGACACATCAACCAGGCGAGGGCAATCCACCCAAGTCCCAGAAATCACAGGGAAACAAAGATTCAAATCCTGGACCTAAGCACAGAGACACCAAGGTAACCGTGGGGGGATGGAAGGAAGACAAGAAACAAGAATCAGCAAGAGGAGACAGGCCCTAAGGCTTAAATGTAAGAAATGAGCCTCTAGGGACATAGATCGATGCCAAGATGGGCCAAAGTACAAGGTGTTGCCACCAGACACACAGGGACTTTGGGTAAAGACGGTTCAAATGCAGACGGGAACCAGAACGCTTGCACTACTGTGGTCAGATCCCAGCCTGTCATTAGTGAGAAGGCTATGACTACACTACCAGTGATAAGGATTTTGTTGTTGTTGTTGTTTAAATATATCTTTATTGATTTCAGAGAGAGGAAGGGAGGGGAGAGAGAGAGAGAGATAGAAACATCAATGATGAAAGAATTGTGATTGATCAGCTGACCCCTGCACACCCCCCAACTGGGGATCGAGCCCGCAACCCGGGCATGTGCCCTGACAGGAAATCCAACTACGATCTCCTGGATCCTAGGTCGATGTTCAACTGCTGAGCCATGCTCGGCCAAGTGGGTTATTTTTTTTAATTAGAAATTCAAGATAGAGTCAAATAATGCTTTACTGAAAAGTCAAAAATGCTCCTTAAGTGCAAAGGCATTTCTCTGGAGACATGGTTTTTATTTTATTTTATAATGTTTTTACTGATTTTAGAGAGAGGAAAGGAGAGGGAAAGAGAGAGAAACATTGATGTGTGAGAGACTTGTTGATTGGCTGTCTCCTGCATGAACCCCACTGGGGATCAAGCCCACAACCCAGGCATGTGTCCTGACTGGAAACAGAACCGGCAACCTTTTGGTGCACAGGACAATGCCCAACCAACTGAGGCACATGGGCCAGGGCCCAGAAACACACGGTTTTTTTGTTTATTTTTTGTTTTTTTAAATATATCTTTATTGATTTCAGGGAGAGGGAGAGAGAGAGATAGAAACAGCAATGAGAGTGTCATTGATCAGCTGCCTCTTGCACACCCCCCACTGGGGACCAAGCCCACAACCCAGGTATGTGCCCTGACCAGAAACTGAACCACAATCTCCTGGATCCTAGGTCGATGCTCAACCACTGAGCCACGCCCAGCTGGGCCAGAAACATGGTTTCTAAAGGCTCCGCCTGGTTACGTGGATATATACGTGAGAATTCATCAAGCTGAACAGCTGAAGATCTATGTATGTACTTTACCTATCTCACTGAATGTACTGCACACCTTAATTTTTAAAATAAATGAGTGGAAGAAAAATGTTTAGACGCTGACACATAGTCATTTCAACATTACAACCTCAGTTTGAGGAAAAAGTTACTTGGGTGTTCATTAACTTAGAAGCCGGTTGGGAATAAGAAAGATAGGAATGTCTATGCTTTTGCCAGTTTGTAATCATGCCTCTTAAACTACAAGCAACTACTTTGGTTAGTTCTATCCTCTCATATGCTCCTCACTGTGGGAAGTAGTGACACCCCCTTACCTAGGAGCAGCTCGGGGTTTCTCAGCAAGGCCAGGCCGGCGATCATGGCTTTGTGGTGTTCACAGCACAGGTAGCTCTTATCGATGGACTGCCCTGGGGTTGCAGGGGGCTCCTCTGGAGAACCAGCTGGCCGCTGCTTCTTCCTGTCCTTTTTCCGCTTCTTCTGGGCTAAATGAGAAAGACAATGAAGTCCTATGCTTAGCACACTAGTCCTCAGAGAGCAAGACACCAGGGGCAGTGAGCTGCAGCTGACTCAATCTCACTCACAAACCCAAGCATTAAATATGCGAGAATTTTAACTGATTACATGTCAGAGAAGGAAAGTGGCAAAGACACATCCCAAAGCCTGGGAAAACTCAACTTAGTAGTCCTGGTACCTCTCTGCTGAGAAATACAAGGCCACTAACAGGATCTTCATAAATTCTTGTAGGGATGGACTTACATTACTAATTACCTCCTCTATGCCAATTACTATCCTAGGGTTTTTACTCTTTTAGCTCCTAGAACAACCCTCTAATTCCAACTACTGGCAGATAGAACACCTGAGAATCTGAAGATTAATAATTAGGGCCAGAATCAGTAGGTGGTGCAGTCTGGATTTGAACCTGGGACTACCTGTCTCCAATGCCTATCACCTTTCCACTGTACCACACAGACAGTAGAAATGGCACACTTTACAGAGCCCTGTTGAATTAGTACACAGACGTATATGGAGCAATTTGTAAAGCAGGTGGCCTTTAAACTGAAGACACAGAAGCGATGATCATATTTACCTGGTAAACCATCATCCCTGCTCCTTATCATTTCACAGCCAAGCTGGCTCAAGAACAGAACACACAACTCTGTTCCATTTATGGCCACTCATACTCCATGAGCCCAGATGGTAAGAGGATAACCCACAGAGCCATGTGCCTCTGGTCACAGGTACCCAGGTCTGGCCTATGTCTCGGTCACACTCCCAGGTCCTTCTGACCACCTCAAATCAAGAGTCCATGCTGTGTCCATGTGGGTACTCCACCATGCCTCTGACATCTCACCTCTGTGAGACACATCCTTCAGCAACCTGGCTTCTGATTGCACCACGTTCCTGTTGCTGAGGAAGATGAGCCGTCGGAAGTAGCGCTTGTCATCCCCCTGCACATCCTCGATGACGTAGTCGCCACTCAAGGGGCTGCAGTCTTGGTGCTGAACGGTCCGCACCCCAATGTCCCCACCCACAGACAGGAAGGGCACCTGAAGGTACAGCAGAGATGTGGTCAAACCACCAGCTCAATTAAGAAATATGAGAAAGCAAAATCCCTTCCCCTGTTTGTATCTGAGGAATCCATGTCAAGGACCTGGGCAGTAGAACTCTCAAGATGTGCCATTCTATTGAAGTTCCTCTCTGGGGCCTTTGGCTTGATTTTAAAAGGTTTAATTCACCTTTCTGAAACTAACTGATCCCCCAAACCGTTAGTGAAATGCAGTTGGTTCTCCCCAAGAAAAATGAGTTTCTCAAGAGTAATCCTCAAAAGCACTTTCAACAGTCCAGGGCAATCAAAGTCAGAGAGAACCCTCAGGAAGGGACTTTAATTACAAGAAAAGGAATCTGAATGGGGATGGATAATGAAATCCAAGGGAAAGCACCCGCTCCAAATGTGGAGAAATCCTTCCCTTCCCTCAGCTCCTCTCATCCTTTTCAACCATTATGCTAAACAGGAGAGAAAAACTATGAGAAAAACGTGTTTCTCCCCTAAACTTTTCCCTTTCCCTTCCCAGTTTTTACATCTATTTCTTTTTGAAGACCTATATGAGTATTTAATAATCACCCAGGATTCCTGACTTTGCAGAGACATAGGCATAGGTGCAAGAAGACCACAAATCACCTCCCACAGGAGCTGGGTCTCTCTGATGAGACCCAATCTGCCAGAAAGACTCAAACATTCATCCATAAGCACAAGTCACCCTAGTGGGCAGAACCCAGAGCCTGTTCTTCTTTTCAGATCTGTTACTACAGCACCCAGCCTCCAGGTACCTTGGCTTCCCCCTCCTTACTATAAAGTCTTTGCAATACAGGCACCTATCAATTACTCTGC
Source organism: Miniopterus schreibersii (assembly GCF_964146895.1). Classification (NCBI taxonomy): domain Eukaryota; kingdom Metazoa; phylum Chordata; class Mammalia; order Chiroptera; family Miniopteridae; genus Miniopterus; species Miniopterus schreibersii. The sequence continues at coordinate 15,767,123 of NC_138119.1, read as the reverse complement.
CTTGTGACCAGGATGGCAAAAGACAGACCATGCCAACTGATAATTCTGTATCACCACTATGGCAAAAAACCTTCAGTTTCCTTCCCAGTAAAACACCAGACCAGCAACGCTAGTATCCTGAAAATATCCATTCTACCCTCAGATAATGACGGCTCCAACAAGCAAAGGGGCCAAAAAAGTCCTGTGAAAAAGTGGGGAAATAGACACACAGTCCGAGCCATTAGCAGAATAAAGAGCTGGAGCCTGGAAGGCGGACAGCATCTCCTTCAGGCCGTCTCTGCGGAGTCTGAGAAGACCCCCCAACCCCCCAGACCCAGAAGCTCCGGTGGATCTCAGTAAGGGCAACTGCTTGCCCTCCTCGCACTGCCTGGGGCAAGGGAACGTGATTTATGCCCACTTAGCTCTTAGCTGCTGACATGCCTTCCAGGAGCTGGCTAGGGTCACAGACCCTGCCCTAGCTCCTTCCAGGACACCTCTGACTTTCTGGTTAAAATGACTTCAGAGACCTGTGAAAACTGTTGCCAGGGCTTTGTTACCTTCTGTTGGGCAGGCATCCCGGCTGGGGCCAACTCCATGACTCTGGGGGACAGCTCGGCCTGGATGCTGTCCATGCCTTCATACTGCTGACCTCGGTGAAGGGCCACTGTGATCAGCCTCTTGAAGCCGGCGCTGGCCGCCAGCTGCTTCCGGCCCTCCTCCATGCCAAAGAGCCACTCAGTCTCCCGACCCTGGGGGACTGGAAACAGGCACCTGGTGACAAGGAGTCCCGGGGATGAGTGTTCAAGCCCACTACCAATATGACCACATGGCAGAGAGCCAGGCCCTGCCCAGGCCCAGCATCCCTTCCAAATGTGACCCACTAAGGGGTTATGATTCCATGGAGCACAAGGCCCAGAGCACAGCCACCATCAGATACGGGGCAGACCAAGGGGGAATAAGAAGTGTGAGCACACATGCAAGGGGAGGCAGGTACCCGGTGCAAGAAAAAAAATAGTAATAATACTAACGCTTATTACATGCCAGGTATTATTCAACGCAGTTTACAAACAGAAATAAATCAAATCCTCACAACAGCCCAGAATGCAGGCAGTATTATTATTCCCATTGTATAAATAAGGAAATTAAGACACAGAATTTACATTATTTGCCCAAGTTCACATAGCTAATACAGCAAAACTGAGACTCAAACCCAGGCAGTCCAGCCCCAGACTCCACGCTCACGTCCAGGACACTGTTTGTTCCCAGGTACAGGAGGACTATGGACTACTTGGAAAAATGGCTTGGTTGTCAGGAAACAAGTGACCAGCATGACCATATCGACTTTCTAAAATTTTCTACTTTTGAAAGCATTTCCTCACATTCTCTCCTTTGATTGTTATTAATGTAAATCTGGTATCATTTACCCCTTTCAATAATGAGGCTAATGCTCACAAAGCAATTATCACATGCCAGGCACCCTGCTAAGAGCTTTTACACTTCTCACAACTACATGAGGTAGTTACGGCCTCACTTTACGGATGAGGAAGCTGAGGCACAGAAAGCAAATATCATGTCCAATGTGACATCACCAAGATGTGACTGGGACAGAACTGGAACCCAAATAATCTGGTTCCAGAGCTGACTTTTTTAGCCACTGCTCTGTACTGTCTAAATTCAGCAGAGAAACTACCCCAGGTCCCACAGCTCGTAGGCTAAAGAGCTGAGACTCGACTGCTCCCACTACTCCACGTTACACAGTAACTACCATCTCTAAGTGTGTGACTTGCCTAAATGTATCTGTATTACTTCTCTCCTCCCTACCAACTCCATTCTCCTGCTTCACCAAGCCTCTGCAATGGAAGATGAGAAGAAATAAGCTTCAAATCTAAGCAGGTAGCTGGAGAGCTGCTACTGTCCCTTCCTGGTGCCTTGGTTAGTATAACCTCTGAAAGTACCACCCCTGCAAGATGAAACCAGCCAAGGCATGCCCATCCACCAATGCCCCAGCCCAGCCCCTCCAGGGAAGAGAGGGACCAATCCCAACTCACTGATGAAAATGGCAAAATGATTGTCCCGCGATGGTTTCACAGTGGGGCTGTCCACCACGTGGAGTGTGTAGCGTGGTTCCCCCGTGTCCCCATTGCACAAGTCCAGGGACACACTCCCCAGCCCGGCCTTGCGGTACAGCTGGCTGCACAGCCAGGCATACTGCTGACGCTCCCGCACCGCCTCAGCCAGCCGCTCGGCATTCTCCAGCCGCACAGGCTTGCCCTGCTCCTGAGCACACAGCTCAAGGATCTGAAGGGCAGAGCCAGGGATTGGCCTGAACTTGGTCATGATGAAGGCAAAGACAGGCAGGGGGAATCGAGGCTCTGCTTCCAACACCTGGTCCTGGCTGCTGGCCACCTGATGCACCCTGACCATCCACCCCTCCCGGGAGAAGTGACCCACTGCTTTCTTCAGGACGTGAGCCTGAGCCAGGGAGATGCAGAGGTAGCGACCGCCCACCTGCAGGACACGGCCAACCTCAGCCAGCATCCTGTCCACCTGTTGCAGGGTCTTCTCCTCCTCATCTGTCAGGACAGCATCCAGGGTGCCCTTGTCCAACACCACCTGGAACGAGGCATCAGGAAACTCCATCTGTGTCATGTCCATCTTCAAGAAGCTCATCTGGGGCCGTCGGCTGGCATTGCGTTCCTTCATTTGCTTGATGACGACCTCACTAATGTCAATGTTCACGATATCCTGATAGCCCACATCATACAGCTGCTCACTGAGCTCTGAGTTACCGCACCCAATCACCAGCACCTGGGGGGAAAACCGACATGATGGAGGTGACCAAGGCAAAGGAACGAGCTTCACATGCGTGGAGGAATCAGGTTTTGCCTTGTTGTTGCATGTTTTCAGAAGGGGGAGATGCTATTGTCACAGGAGAGAACATCATTACAGAGTTGATTCTAGGCTCCATCTGAAACACTGCTGGTTAGAGAACTCACTAATGAAAACCACATTCAGTGACAAAACTTCAAGTTATGTGAAAATAGGCTTTCCATATTGCAGAAACAAACTAATCATGGTTGTTCTTTTCTCTGAACCCAGCATTTATTACTCAAGAATTGATAGGAAGTCAGATAAGCCAAATGCAGTAAGTAGTTACAGTTGAAATCTCCTAATCGTTTTACTGTTGAAAACCTAGTTCTGGCATAATCCTATTCCACTCATACCTTTGGTTCCTCGTCATGATATTCTGGTATTTTCTGAAGCCAAACTTAAAAACAGGTTGTTGCCTCCCGCTCTGTGGAGCAACTTCCCATTGATCTTTCAAAACTGTGCCCTGATGTCACCATCTCTGGAAAAACATGATACACACAATGAGAAGTGCATCAGCTGTGGAGCTAGATGGGCCACAGTTCAAATTCCCATGTGACCACTTACTACGTGTATGATCTTAGGCAAGAAAATGGCTCTCAGAGCCTCAGACTCCCCATCTGTAGAATGTGTGCACCACCACTCACCTCACAGAGTTTATTATAAGAATTCAACTACCAAATGAACACACACACACTACCCTGCACAAAGCTTGCCACTTAAAGCATCCTTAAAGCTTTCTCTCCTCCTTCCCTCCCTACCTCCAGTACAAAGCCACCTCTGTCAAACCTCCTATTAACCACTTTTGACTTCTGGATTGTGCCCAGGGTTTATATCTTAATGCTCTTGTAGCTGAAGGGCTGAGCACACTGCCAGAAATGCAGTGGGCCCAGCAACAACTGTTTGATAACAGATTCGTGTAGCAGTAGAGCCACGCTGGTGCCTTCTCCACAAAGATGCACAGAGACAGAGGTGCACACTCTCTCCTCTAGGAGACCATATCTAGGTTGGGCTACTAAAATAAGTGATTCTTCCAGTGGGGTTATTCATTGGAGGATGAGCTGCGGGTGGGAAGTCTTTTATCTCAAAACCTTTAAAAGAATATTTGTAATTGCCTTTCAGTCAGTTCCCACCTTCCCGAACACACACACACGGCTGCCAGGCCGCGCTTACCTTTTCCCGGGGCTTGATGTACTTGTGCAGCACCCCACACAGCTCCAGGTAAGTTCCATACCACTCAAAAGCTTTCTTTCCGCGCTGCTGGAAGAACTTCTCCCAATAGTCAACGGAGCCAAACTCCTTGGAGCTCTTCGGTAAGAGATTCATATTCCCACACCGGAGCTGCGTCTTCAAGACTGTCCCACCCCCGGTAAGGGAGGTATCCACGGCGGGGCTTACCCCACGCTGCCTACGGGACACTTCAGTGGGATTTCTTTCCACGGACAAGCAGCCACATTGATTTTTCTCCACGCAAAACCCAAAGGAAGGGCCCTTACATGCAAACCGCACGCGAGAGGCACTGAACCTAACACACGCTCAACCTCCACCCCGCGCCGACATCTCTTGCCTACATGCGGAGCGCCTCACTTTCTCAGAGCTTGAGTTCAGAACCGGCATCATATCCGGGTGCTAGGCTTCGCGATTGGTCGGCCGCGCAGACCATCAAGGCATCTCATTGGTCACTGATTTTCATTCCTTGCACCTCATTGGCTGAGACAGGCTCGCCTCAAGCAGGAGCCTAGCGTTTATTTACGTGAGGCGGGAGAAGGCGGGCCCGAGGGTCGGAGCGGAAGTGGCCGCTGCCGGAAACCCCAGGCTGGGGTCCCCGGGTGACAGTGGGCTTCCGGGGTTCTGTGTACCCTTCGTTGCCAGTTTTGATCATGAGCCACACAGGGTCTGAGCACTCATAATTGAGGCAAAACTCCAGTTCATCAAAAAGAAATAAAAAGTTATGTGACTGAGTGAATCCAGCCAGGCCTCCTCTGAGTATGAGATTTGGTTCCCAGGATTGTCTTAACTCAGTAGTTTCCTGCTATGTCATGTGGACATCTGCAGGCACACCAGTTTCCTGACACACATAGACTGCTAGGCAGTTACACCCACTTTTATGGGGAAAGCTAAGGGCATAGCACAAATGGCAAGTTGTTTGCCTTTAGTCAACGGAGCCAGTGGGCAATAACAGTTTGAAATTAAAAAGCCAGGGAAGATGAGGGAATGTTGCCAAGGGCAATGGCCTGTGCCTGTTGCATTGGACTTCTACACGAGGTCGTCTACAAGGTCCCTTTTTGATCATGACTTTGTTTTCTGCACCCTGGGTACTGGGGAAGATTACAATGTTTTCTCCATCATTTAATTATAAGCTTCAGTTCCTTTGCAGGAAAAGGGAGGGCGGGGAACCTGCAAAGCAAGTTGTTTTTCTCCTAAATTCTAGCACGGGACACATCTACCACGAACATCTCATGCATCCCATTTGATTGTATGTTCTCTATCCTAGGCCCATAGCAAAATATTTTTCTGCCACCAAAAAGAAGTTTAAAACAGCATTTAATAAATAAAAATCATTTAGGTGCTCCACCCAAGATACAACTTCAATTTCTTGCTAAAGATAGTAATATATCGAAGTGAATAAATGCATCCATCAGATATGTGACAGGTATTCTGTTAAAATCTGGGAATACAAATATGGTAAACAGTGTTTGCTGTCCTCCAAGAACAAATAATTCAAGTTGGTGAGACTGGAACACCGTTCTGACTCTAAGTCCAGTGTTGTTTATATTCTTTCAGGCTTATTGGTATTATCTGATTTATACTAACTGTAAAATGACTCTTTCTAAGCTTTCAGAAATGTTGGGCATGGTAAAGGAGCTTTGTTCAGGTGATTAAAGGGTGGGGCTTCCATCACTCTTCCTCTATGCAATTATACCAAAATGGTTGGCAGAACTAAAGAATTATGGTTTAAAAATTGCTTTATTCATAGAAACTATTCAATGGCATGCCAGCAGAGCTCAATAATCATATTGCCTTAAGTTGTTGTGTAAGAAGGGCTGAGGTTGTAACTGGCGAAAACACTAATTGGCTACCAAAGCAGGGAAATGCCCGATAACAAGCAGAGCGGGGAATCGACTCCTTCGACGATCAATGTGGCCTGGCCCCGCCCCCTCCCTGGCCCCGCCCCCCGCCGGGAGCCAGGCTGCGGAGCGCAGATGGGCTCGATGAGCCGGGGCGCAGCTGCGGCGGAGCGGCCGACGCCGGCTGGACGCCCACCGCCTCCGCTCTCCGTCCTCTTGCTCCGCTCCCTGCTCCTTCCCGTCGCCGCCCGAGACCTCCCCGGGAGACCCAGGTACCGCAGCCCGCCTGGTCTCGGGCGGGGGAGGGAGGAGCGGGGGAGGGCGGTGGTGGGTGGTGAGGAGGAAAGAAATGGAGACGACGCCCGGGCTCCGCAACGTCCGCGCCGGGCTGCGGGCCCGGCCTGGGGGCCCGGGAGGGAGCCCCGAGCGGGAGGAGGCCGGGGTCGGACCGGGGCGCTCTGAGGAAGGGCGACGGGGACGGGTGTGCGGGCGGGAGGAGCGCGGAGGCAGCGGGTGTCGCGGGGCGGGAAGGACCAGAGTTAGGAGCGGACCTGGTGCGACAGCTGGGGGAGGACGGGGAGCCGCCGGCTGGAGGGCCGGGCTTGGGTCGGGATTTCAAAGGCTCGATGCCTAAAGTCTGGGAGGTTATGTGAATAGCAGCATCTCCTGGCGGTGTCCAGTTCAAGTCACCGGTTTCCCGGAAGCCGCACCAGCCTCGCCTGCGGACGGGAGAAGGGGAAGAGGCGTCCGAAAGGGACGGGAGGCCGGGACAGGGAAGCCTCCGCCGGGGTGCCAGCCTTGCGCGAAATGAAACAGGGTTTCTCGTTACTTTTTGCCAACGTTTATTAAACGACAGGCTAGAAGTGTGTTATATGTAAAGGCCCTAAACAGAGAAAGTACTGCCTCTTGCAAAAATACATACATGACATTGTAAACGTAGGAGGATGGCATAAGAAGCAGACGGTAATGACTTTTTTTTAGGTGAATTGTACATCGCTGTTCTGCCCTCCATGATGAAATACATCATGAATTCTCTTATTTACATGTATACCTAGACACAGATACCTGAATGCATACACGGTTTTGCAGAGATCATCTTAGGTAGAATATATATAAGTCTAATTTCTAAGCATGTTTTTTTTCTACGAGTCGTTTGGTACAGATACCAGTTGCCCTGTGGTTCATGATGCGTAGTTCATGAATCTGCCTGCTGCTTTGCTGATGGCTTTTCTGTTGGTCAGATGCTGGTTTCTTGCCTTCCTGAGGCTGATCCTGAACGTGGGTCTTGCTCACCATTAAGCTTGTAGCTTCACTGTCTGTCTCATAAAGATGTTATGTAAGTCTGCCTGTTACTTGCTTTGGGAGGTTCAGGTAGCCCCTTTGTGGGGTTTAACATGCAAACAAAATACAGGAATAATGAAAAGCTCAGTTCTTTAGTTGCTTCTTTTGTCATTTTGTGGGTTCCCCCCCCCCAGGGGTTCTGTGACATTTCTGCATGAGCAAATTATTCTGAAATCAAGGCTAGAGAAATAAAATGTGCCAGATGTGTGGGACAGAAATATTGTTGACTCTAGAGTTGTTTACTCAGGTTGCAAGAGTTTGTTTTTTCTTACACGTGGTTAAGTGTCTGGTTCAGAAGCATTTCTTATCAAAAGAAAGTGTCTATCAATTAGTTTTGACAGGAAGCCAACTTAAAATATTACTTTTACTTGATTTATGAAACTGGACTCTGGACTTGTTTATTTTTTTACTGCATACCATTAACCAACAAACCAATGTCCAGCTATACCTAATTTGAAAATCATCTTTGGTTTCCTCATGTGGAAGAAACCAAAGGGTTGTTATAGGGAGGTGGTCTTTCTAGAACACAGCTGTGTAACCTGATGGGCCACTAACTGAATAAATATAACTGATCATTCACAGCCATTGATTGAGGCCTATGTTTCTGCTATTTCAGTGAGCAGAGTGACTAACACTATTAATTTCTTATCTTTACTAAGCCTTAGCTTTCTTTTAGTTTTTAATGCCTATTTCAGAGGAATAACAGGAAACACACATAAATCCCTGAGCACAGTGCCCAGCACACAGTAAAACTTTGGGTACTCCTTAACTAGTCTCATTATTCATCTGTCCTCTAGTCCAAGATACTGAAAACTCATATCTGCATGTGTCAGCTTTTACTCAAGAAAAATGTATGTTGCAGACTCAAGCATTTTTCTGGGAAAAAAATCACAATGCATATTAGCACATAAAAGGAAGTAAGACTTACTGTAAGAAAAACAAAACTGGATTTGTTGAACAGTTCTTACCAAACATCCCTTTTCTTGGCACACCCAGTGCTATTAGCTTCAGAACAGGATGTTAGAGTTTATAGAACTTTTTTGCATGTATTATCTGATTAGGCCGTCCCAACTCCATGCAGAAGCCTAGAAAGCACTATTTTTTAAAAATATTTTTATTGATTTTTAGAGAGAGAGGAAGGGAGAGAGAAAAACATTACTGTGAGAGCTAAGCTTTGGTCGGCTGCCTCCTGCACACCCCTACAAGGGATTGAGCCTGAAACCCAGGCATGTGCCCTGACCGGGAATTGAACTGTCAGCCTTCCCGTGCATGGGACAATGCCCAACCAACTGAGCCGTACCAGCCAGGGCTGGAAAGCACTATTTTACAGGTAAGGGAACTGAATCATTGTTCAAGCAACTAACCTAAAGTGAGCACTAGAAGTGTTCTGCTGTTTTCTGACTCCAAGTTAAAATCCTAAGATATTCAATGTCTCACTTTCAGGGAAGCACCTCCTGCATTTTCCCCCTGTACAGTCTGCTTTTTCACGCACTTATTTCCTCCACATGTTCTCCTAAGAAAGTTACATCTAGTGTCTTACGATTTTTACTATTCCTTGTATATTGAGCCTACTGTGGAGGTCCCTGGAAAGGAGCAAGTGAGAAGAGAGTACTTGAAGTCAGAGAAGTGAAGGAGGCCCCTTCACATAGGGCCTTGTACTCTATTGTAAGTACTTTACCTTATACCCCAGAGTTTCAGATCTGATGAAACCTATTTTCTCTTTAAGGTGGTAAGTACTTATTCTGCCGGGAAGTAGAAGAGTACTTCTAGAGTGAAAAAAAACATGCCTCCCAAGTTCAAGCGCCACCTAAATGATGACGATGTCACTGGTTCTGTGAAAAGTGAAAGGGTAAGTTCAGAATCTTAGGCTTTAAAAAAAAAAAAGACTAAAAATACGTTTTCATTCCCTTTGTAAAAACTTCATTCCTTTCTTTGCTGAATAATACTCTGTTATATGGACATACCACATTTTGTTTATCCATTCATCGGTTGACAAACATTTGGGGTTATTACCACTTTTTGGCTATTACGAGTAATACCACTGCTATGAACATTCATGTACAAGTTTTTGTGTGAACACACGTTTTCATTTATCTTGGTAAACACCAGGAGTGGAATTTCTGAATTCCTCTAATAGAATTGCCCGTGTTCAGTGTTTTGAAGAACTGCCAAACTGTTTCCCAAAGTGGCTGCACAGCTTTTACCTTCCCACCAGCAATATATGTATGTTCCCGTTTCTCCACACATCTCACCGCCAATTTCTTCTCACCAACACTTGTTCATTTATCTAGTGGTACCTCATTGTATTCCATTATCTTTTTTTGATATTGTATTTCTAGCACTAGTGTTTGTTCAATGAATGGGTATAAAAATACTGGTTTTCATATGTGTTTCTCATTGTACAGCTATAATACAAACACTTCATCTTTAGTATCATCACCCTCTAAGGCAAATAAACTATCATAAAGGTAATGATTATCTGTTAGTTATTAGCCAGACTAGCATTCCAGAAATATTTGTTGAGGAATTAAAGCATCTCCCTGAATATTATTGACTTCGAACATCTTTTCATGTGGTCATTGGCTATTCTTTTATTGGGAATTGTCAATTCCTCTCCTTTGATGATTTTCTGTAATGTGTCTTTTTCTTACTGGTTTGTCAGAGCTTTTTATATAATATAGATATTAGACCTTTGGTCCAAAAGTATGTTGCAGATTTTATTTCTGTCCAATCTGTTACTTACCATTTAACCTTGTTTATGATGTCTTATGTTCTTCATATTTTAAATGTTTATGTAATCAAATCCATTAATCTTTATCTTTAAGACTCCTGGGGTTGTATGTTGCTTAGGAGTAACTTACCCATCTTAAGAGTTAAATACTATTTGATATACTGTCAGTCTTTGTGATTTCATAAATAAGTGCATTTAAGATCACATTTTCCTTTAAGTACTGCGACATACCCTGCGGTTTTGTTCTGTAATGTCCCAGAATCATTCATTTGTAACTAGTCTGTTAAACTTCCATTTACATTTTAATGTGTTAATTAGAAGAAAAGCGTTTTAAAATTTCCTTTTGTTATTTGTTCTCATTTCCATTGCATTCTGCCCAGAGAATGCGACCTCTGTAGGTTTTGGAATTTATTAAAATTCTTTTGAGGCTTATCCTTTCCTTGGATGTTTGAAAATAAAATTTGCTGAGTACAAGGTTCTGTATTATTTCTTTTTTGTCTTAGTTTCTCCATCTCTGAACAGTATGCTAACTCTGCCCTACAATTTTGAATGTAATTTAAGTAGCTTTTGCTTAATATATTCTGAAGCTATATTGTTACATTCATTGTTGTTAAATCTTCTTGGTGAACTGTGCATCTTATCATTATAAAATCTTTTTATTTATTGTGTAATGCCTTTGTCCTAAAATTCCTCTTTTATTAACATTGCTAACTCTAACATCCTTTTTGTTAGAATTTGCTGACGTCTGTCTCCCACCTCTTTTTTTCATCTCTTACTTGACATGTGTTTTAGGGGAATTTCTTGTAAACAGATGTTGGCTGGAAAATGTTGAATGTATAGTTTTTGTCTTTAAAAGGAGAAATTAAGCTGTTCACAGTTATCATGGTCACTATCTGTTGGGACTTTTTCTGCACTAGCTGGTCCCTCTGCTGGCCGTGAATGCTCTTCACCCTGATCTTTGGTTGGCTCTTTGTTACCCATTGGATCTCAGCTTCAATTTCACCCTTGAGAGTGATTTTCCTTGACAGCCTAATCTCACTTAGTCACCCTGTCCCTTTCTATCCCATCACTGTTTTAATTCTCTGCATAGCATTTATCATCAGATATTTTTCTGTGAGACCTCAGACCTTGTCTGTGCTGTTCAGAGCTGGTGCTTGGTCCTTAGAACAGTGCCCAGCACATGGGAGATGCCCAAGCATCTCTGTTCAATGAAAGCTGGATAGAGAGCAGCTGGAAGGCAGAAGGAAGAGAAGGCACTTGCTCCTCCCGACTGCCCGCTGTCCTTACTCCACTCCCGCTTCAGAGACCTTTCTGCCCTGTGGTCAGTTACAGGATTCTGCTGTTAGAAGCATTTTCTTTAGAAAGTCTGCCATTGTGGTGCTAGACCTTTCAGCTTCCAGTGAGGCACATGTAATTACTCTTCCCCCTGGAAGCCTGGAGTTCAGAAATTTCCCCAGGACAGAACTTGTCTTATTACTCTCCTGACCAGGAATCTGAAAACTTCAGTCATTTTCTCTCTCTCTCTTTTTTTTTTTTTTTTGTCGACAGAGAAACCTTTTGGAAGATGATTCAGATGAAGAAGAGGACTTTTTTCTGTAAGTTTTTTGAACAGCTTTATTGGGATGTAATTGATATATAAAGTATGCAATATGGGTTATGACCTATGTACTCTATACCTGTGAAGTCATCACCAAAATCAGATACTAAACAGCACCATCACGTCAGAAGTTTCCTCGTGCCCCGGGGTAGTCTCTCACTCTCCCAATCCCCAGGCAACCACCGACCTGCTTTCTACCACTATAGTTTGTATTTTGTAGAATTTTTTTATAAGTGAAACCATACATTATGCCTCTTTTTTTTTACTGGCTTCATTCACTCTGCATAATTATTTTGAGATTCATCCATGCTGTCACATGTATCAAGTTTGTTTCTTTTTATTTCTGATTAGTGTTCCATTGTATTAATATCCTGCAATTCATTCATTCACTTATTGATGGCTGTTTGGGGGGTAGTTCTAGTTTTCAGCTATTATAAAAAAGGCTGCTATAAACATTTCTGTACAAGTTTTTTGTGTGGACATCTGCTTTCTTTTTCTTTGGGTAAATATCTAGGTATAGACTGGTTGGTGTGTATACAGTTATTTTCCAAAGTGATGTCCCATTTTATATTCCACCAGTATCACATGCGAGTTCCAGTTGCTCCTGATCCCCACCAGCACTCTTTCATGTTAGCCATTCTTGTGGGTGTATAGTGGTATCCCATTAGGTTTTAATTTGCATTTCTCTAATCATAAATTAGGTCGAACATCTTTTATGTGCATATTTTTCATCTTCATGTCTTTTTTGATGAGTTATACGTTAAAATCTTTTGCCCAATTTTAAATTTGTCTTATTAAGAGCTATTTATATAAGATCTTTTTAAGAAACAAGTTCTTTGTCAGAGATGTTTTACAAATATTTCCTCCCAATTTGCAGCTAAATCTTTCATTTCGCAGCAGTATCTTTCGAAGAATCAAAGTTCTGATGAAATAAATTTATTAATTTTTTAAAAGTTATTTTTTGCTTATTTAAGAATCCTTTTCCAAATCTAGTGTCACTAAGATTTTCTTTTTTTTCTAGGAGCTTTATAGTTTTGGCTTTTACATTTAGGTCTATTATATATTTTAAATTAATTGTCATATATGGTTAAGTCAAGGAATTTTTTGTTTTTTATTTTTTGCATATTGCTATCCAATTGTGCTGCCACCATTTGATGAAAAAATTATTCTTTCCCCATTGAATTGCCTTAATACTTTGTCAGAATTAATTGACCTGATCAATCCTTCACATTTATGTTTAGAAAGGGATCTCATACAAGCCTGGGTTTGTATTTACAGAGTCAGGAAGGATGACGTGCTGTTGCAGTTTACTCAAGATTAATGTAGAGACATGCCTGAGAGAAAACATCTACTTCCCCCTTTGTTATGATGTTGTGAAGTTTTTTGTAGAGGCTTTTTCCCCCTAAATAAAAACATTTCTAAAAAGTAATTAACAACCATGAAGCAATAAACAAAATGAATCCAATTACAGGAAATAGTATCATTTTTTGCAGGAAGGTCAGATGAAGTGGGAAGATAATTTCCTACAAGTGACAAGATTTCCATAGAGTCACAAAGCTAATTGCTGACATTACTGATTACGGTAAGAAGCCTTAGTCTACAGCAATAACTACCTGTCAAAAGGAACTCAGTGTTGGATAGCAGGCCAGATGCTTTGGTTAAATGAGTGATTACCTGAATGTAGTTTAGACACCCTGTGAGAATCACTAACTCTTCAGGCAATAGTTGTCACTGGAGGTTCGCTCCCAAATCATGCTGTGCATCTTCCAAAGGGCCTGGCAACACCAGCACACTTGTCCACAATGCAACTGCTACACCCTGCAGTTTTGTCTGCGTGTTGAAAGGGAGATACATCAAGTAAAGTTCTTGAAATAATTTTTAAAAATTAATCAACACCCATGTTTATAGCAGCAATATTCACAATAGCCAAAAGTTAGAAGCAACCAAAGTGTCCATCAGTTGATGGAGAGAAACAAAATGTGATATATACGTACAGTGGACTATTAGTCTTAAAAAGGAAGGACATTCTGACAGGGCTACAACATGGATGAATGACATTATGCTGAGTGAAAGAAGCTGGTCACAAAAGGATACATTTTACATGATCCACTTAAATGAGGTCCCTAGAGTAGTTAAATTCATAGAGACATAAAATAGACGCTGCCAGGGGCTGGGAGGAATGGGGACTGGGGAATTAGTGTTTAATTAGTACAAAACCCATTTTCTTTTGAGTTTTATAGTTTATACCTTATTCTCTATCATCAGAAGAATACTTAAAATATCTAAAAGTGTTTTTATTTCCAGAATTTTAAAATGGATTTGTTAAAGTGATACAACATTTGACTATAAGAGAGAAATAATAATATGTTGATATTTTCATATACTCCCGCATTTCTCTTTAGCCATATTGTTAAGTTTAAGATGAGTAATCAAAAAGCATAGGTAAATTTTTAGTGTTTTGAATGGATTTTTCTCGGCATCCATCCCTGATAATCAGCATTTCATTATAGCCCAAATTCAAGGTGAATTGTACTTTTAGTTTTCTATAATTGATCATAAAGCTATTCATACTCACTGGCACTTTCATTGTTATGGTATTTCAAAGATTAATCATTAGAACATCCTGTGTGTAACTAAGGACAACATAAATCCTAATTTCTCTGAAAGTTATATTCAGAAGAATTAGGTTAATTGAGACATGATTACATACCATTCAGTTCCAGCAATACCAGTAAAATGTGGTTCTTTATGGTAAATGACTGTTTAGAATTCACCTTGATTGAGTGTATTTTCTGTTTTTGTCTTTGTTTTTTTAATGCTCTCATTATTCATGTGTACTGGGTATTTTGTTTTCAGAAGGGGACCATCTGGACCAAGATTTGGACCTAGAAATGATAAAATTAAGCAGTAAGTTTTTGAGACACTCATTTGTTTAAATTATTATCATTATTCTCCGTGGACCATAGGTGGGCAAACTATAGCCTGTGAGCCATATCTGGCAGCCACCTGTGCTTGTAAATAAAGTTTTATTGGAATACAGTCTGCCTATTTGCTTTCTTATTATCTAGGGCTGCTTTCAAACCACAATGGCAGATCTGAGTAGTTGTGACAGAGACCTTATGCCCACAAAATCTAAAATAGCTATTATCTACCTGGCCCTTTATAGAAAAAATTTGCTGAGTCCTGATATAGACAAAATATAACTGCTGGGTTTAAAAAACCCAGTAATTTTTATTTTCACAAAGCTACCTCTGAATCATAGCTAAGGAAATGCAATTCCTGGTTCATGGTTTTTCTTAACTTGATTACCTTATATCAAATCCACTTATTTAGCACAATCTCAGGATCTATTTTGGTTTTAAATCTATAGCTTGAGCCTCATTTTCAGAATAACGAAAAGCAATGTAATAGGTTTAGTTTTTTGAAGTACAGTTGTCTTTTTGTATACTTCCAGAATTTTTTTCATATTTGTTACTTATTCTAACCCATATACTGATCTAAGTTTTATGGCCAATTTCAGTTTAAAGCCTTTGTTCTGTGTATTGTTGGTGGCAGATGATGGATAATGCTGTAGTGACTGTAGCTAATGTTAGAAAGTACGAGTCCCGACAGAAGGGAGAAGGAATGGATGGAGCCATGAAGTAGCCATGGAAACTGACCAGGCCTCACAGACTAACTGGAGGAAAAACTGAATGGCTCAGGTTCGAGCTGAGGAGGGATAGGCTGCCCTGATTCTGAGCATAGATGGCCCCTCATGGGAAGGGTACTGTAATGGGGAATCTCATTTTTGGTGAGATACTTGGAGTATAGTCAGGTAGCTATTGCTGTGAAGAAAAAATGTCCACATTTAGTCTAATCCTAGCTCATGGATTCTGAAATATAGAACCAGGGTACCAACAAATTGGAGTATAGGATGTTTTCATTTTCTGTTGCTGTGTAACAGATTGCCCTGAATTTAGTAGTCTAAAGCAAGACACATCTGTCATCTCACGTTTCCCATGGGGCAGGAGCTCAGTCACTGCATAGCTGGGCCTCTGCACAGGGTCTCAAAAGCCTAGAATCAAGGCATCACCATGCCTTATTTCACAAATTAATATAAGGTTTTTTTGCCTAATGAGTAGAGCAACAGGAAAACTAGACAGTTAAAATATTAAACATGGAAGTCTGTGTTAGTGGTCTCCGGAGTGAGAGAAGGCAGCTGGAAACCAGTTATTAAATTTTTGAATTTATAGTAAACCTTCATTGGACAGCCTGAAATTTGGATAGAACAGGCCCTCATCGGCTGACATAAAAGGAAATCCTATTTTTATTTTGAAGAACAACAAAGTTTTTCCTCGTTGCTCCATTGGAGGGGGGGCTTCAAACCTTCCCAGGTGTTGCCAGTTGCCTTAAACTCTGTTTAAGAGAAAACTGATGAACCAGGAAGAGTTTTGCCCATTGAGCATCAGTGGCCTAGAGCAAACCTTACATTTCCATTTGGGAAACCAAGTATTTTCATGAGCTTCTAACATACCTGGGCCAACTCCTTTGGTAGTCCTAGTGTGTGAACTGTACAGCACACTGAGGTTACAGCTGTGTCCGTGTGATGCCTCAGCTCCCTGCTGAAAAGAAAATGAAGCTGATTGGCCGGAGTCAAGCTGTTTGACTAAATGCTGCAGTTCCTGAGCATTCTGACAGCCCCTTTCATTTGCAGAAACAGGGCTGAAACTAACGCATAAGTTCAATGTTACTTTTATTTCTATCATGTCGTCTTTCATTACCGGAGGCATTAATTGCTATAATACCTTAAACTTTAACATTTCATAGTTTTAAAAATTATAAAATTCTCAAAAGGAAAATAAACGTTTTTAATCTTTTTTTAAAACTAGTGTTCAGAACCAGGTGGATGAAGTTATTGATGTCATGCAAGAAAATATCACAAAGGTAATTGAAAGAGGGGAGAGACTAGATGAACTTCAGGACAAATCAGGTACAAACATTTCACATATTTCTCCATATTAACCTGTTTCAATAGTGTACTTCTCCCATTTTTCTAGCCGAAGTTTAGGAGCTTTGACTTAGGAAAACAGTATTTGGTTCTTACCTGACGACTTTAACATTTTCACTTTAGCTCCCTTTACTTTGAATCATCTTGTTGTTGTATTATTTCTTCAGGTGATCAGTTGAGAATGGAAAATTTAAAAATTCATTGTTGAGGGGTCATAGTGCAGTTTTTTCTTTTTTCTTGATGTGCTTTGTATTTTTCATGAGCTCCAGGAGGAGGGGTCTAATCACATTTACTTCAAATGTGCCTGATCGTTTTATTTCTTCTTTGGTAACTTAGTAACCTTTCTTTACTTGCAGATGTCTGTCTCTGTGCCTGTAATAGTTCCTGGCACATACTAAGTATTCAGATATTGTTTCAACGATGAGTGGCTCAGTATCTGACTAGTCCTTGATAGACTTGTGTAAGCAGAAAGCTTATTTAACCACTTTTAAAATTCATAGTTTTGCTTCTAAACCAGTCACTTTTGGAGTCTTGTAAGAATAGAACCTCCACCTGTTGATTTTTTTCTATAGATGTGCCAAGTATGTGAATTTTTAAAGAATATTTTCTTACCAGAATTCCTATTTGTTCGAAAGCTTGAGGCGCTGGAAAGACCTCTCTTAATCTTATTGTGAAAATGGATTAAGCAAACTGACCTGCAGTGATTTTTTTTTTTTTTACAATGCAGAATGTCACAGTTTGTGGGTGGAGGAAAGGGAGGGTGTTGTTTTCATGCGTAAAGGGAATAAATTTATAGAAGTAGAAATTAATACTTCCTTGTCTTTGTGTGACTAGATAAAAGAATCCCGTTATGTCGTCTAATCCTTGTCTCCATCCTCTGTGTGATACAGAAAGCTTATCGGATAACGCAACCGCTTTCAGCAATAGATCCAAACAGCTCCGGCGGCAGATGTGGTGGCGTGGGTGCAAGGTGAGTAAATGAAGCCGTGGAAAGGGTGGCAGCGCTCGCATGCTGTCCAGAGTCAGGAGGGGCAGGGCCCCTCAACTACAAGCTCCGTGAGGACAGACACTCGCTTTCCGTGGTGTCTTCTGAACCTGGGCCGGGTGGAAACTCAGTAAATGTTTGTTGAATGGTTAATGGCTTGGGGACAGAAATAATTAATGGATTCGAGCAATGCCTAAAAGGTGGTTTTCATGGATTTCTTCATAGACAGTTACCACATTTATTAATAATTTAGCTACCTCTAAGCTTAAAACAAATATTAATTTTTCTTAGAATTTATTATTAGTACCTTTTGGAGCCGCCTATAGCATTATATACAGATATTTTTAAAAATGAAAACTAAAAATAATTTTTTTGAAAGGGAGAAAAAAGCATTTTATGTGTCAGGATATGGCAGATGTGGCTAAGAAAAAAATTTCACTCATTCTAGAGAAATAAGAAAGAAAAGAAAATTTTAACAAAGAAAAAATGAGGATTATTATGTACTAATATATTCCTGCAAAACACTTTGTAGAAATGAATTTACTTCTTAAATCAAGTATGGCTGCTAGTCATTAAACAGGAGATTTTTTTTTGAGAGTTTATAACTATGAGCAAATCTTTTCCCTTTCCTCCTGATTCTGTGTATCATTTTTGGTGGTGGTGAAATCTTAGACATAAACCCATTGTTTTTAGTCTCTCATTTTCAAGTTTGGCAATAAGTTTCTAAATTTCACTTTCACATACACTAAGGATTTCTTCCAAGATTTGCATTGGATTTACTTATTTTTGTCTGCCTGCCTGTCGAGGCCTCTTACTTTCAGAAGTAGAACATAGGAAAGAAATATGTCCCATTGCTCTCCTTATCTAGAATTTAAATTTTCTATTTTCTTTAAATTTCTATTTCTATAGAAGTTTTCTATTTCAGAGACTAATTTGGAAGAACCCTCACCATCTCTCCCCACACACACACCCATTCACCTAGCCCTGGAAAGGTGATCAGAGTGTGCATTGCCTAGCTTTTCTCAGCGCTGTCTAAAGATTTTGTATTTTATGGGGTTAAGATCAGAGGAATAGTAAGCTTTTAAGGGGGAAGTTGAATTAATTTTAAAATGATATTTAAAGTAGTCTCTGTCACTACCATTTGCTGGATTGAGTTCAGAATGATTTAGAAGGGCTTAGAGGAGGGACACAGAGACAGAAAGCAGGTCAGAGGTCGCCATTGGGTCAGGGTAGAGGGTGGAGATAGACCACAGCAGAGCATGAAGGAACTTTGTGGAATGCTAGAAATGTCTTGTATTTGATTGTGCTGGTGGTTGACAACTACATATTTGTCAAAACCCATCAATATGAACTTTAAAAGGGTGAATTTTATTTCTATGAAGTGTATCTCAGTACACCTGACTTTAAAAATAAATAAATGAACAGAATTCTCCAGTGGGTGGGGAGGGAGAATCACTGACACTGTCTTAAGCATCCTGGAGGCTCTTATGCATCTGGTGGTAAAAAGATTTTTGTCCATGTCACTTGGAAGAAAAGTGCTTTAGACACACATGACACATCACTGCCATTTTTGGTTGTACACATTCCTGACGGTGTTAGAGACCTAAGGGAAGAAACTATCTATTGAGATGTTTTATAGTGATATTGGTGTTTCCATTTAAATGCTCTAAGCCTAGCACATATTAGCAGGGCAAGTTGTTGTATGTATGGGTAAAGTTGAAAAATGGCCATAAAATTCCAAATTACTCTAGAAATGTTTTTAGGTTAAATAAAAAGCAAAGAACCCATATATTCTCTGAATCACTTTGTCCCTAAAGTACTTTAGTTTATAGTGAAATGCGGACCCAGACAGGTACTGATAATGTACTTCTAGTATCCATCTGACCTGAGTCTGCCTCTACAGTTTTTGGTTATCATAATAATAATAACAGGTACCTGGTGTCCGGATTGCAGAGCTTCCCTGTGCTCTCTTGGTCACTTTGTTCTTGTCATGGATGTGAGACCACTGCAGTGTCACCAGTAGTTCTGTTTCATTGGCTACTCCTGGTTGCCATTTGTGATACTCACAGAATGTTCATGTGTTTACAATAACTGGGTATCTTTTTTTCCGACTGAACCATCTTTAATTGATCATCTGTGAAAATCTTTGATGAAAATAAGACTTTCATTTGAACTCATCAGGAAAATCAAATCAATTTATAATTTATGTGTTCTAGGATTAAATGAATATGACATTAGAGAGAGAAATGTGAACTTAAAATATTAGCTCACTAAGAACTAATCTTACGTATTCTCCGCAACTGTGAAATGGACACAGAGAATGCTTTCAGCCACATTATTTATTACACAAGATTATTCATGGAGAATCTAAATTCCCTTCCTCAAAACAGATAAAACTGCCAGGAAGAAAGCAAGGGGAGCCCAAACTCACAGAATTCTCATCTCCTTTGAGAATAGTGCTATTTGCTGCCTTGTACTGTGTGTGTGTGAAATCATTTGTGTTGGCTGTTTATCCTGTCCTGACGCTTTTTAAGGAGCTGCTAAAATCCCGTACTTTTCCTGGTCTACTATTAGAAATAAGTGCAAGAAATCAGAAGTCCAGGTCCATGGAGACTTTGATTACTGTCCACTGGGCAGTGAGCCTTGAACAGAAAAATCCAGGCAAGCAAAATGCTCAAATTTGGGGAACCCTATTAACAAAAAGATACAAATAGCCAGCAAGTTCATTTGAAAAAATAGTTGAAAGCCTCTAAAGGGATGAGCCTGCTCACTGATGAGTTAGTAGCCTATGGTACTAACAGAACAGAGAATCGTGTGAATAAAGTCAGCATTGATACTAATACCCTTCTGCCTTTTGTGTGTTGTAGATTAAAGCCATCATGGCCTTGGTTGCAGTCATCCTTTTGTTGGTGATCATCAGTAAGTATTTATGGGTTATTAATTTGGGGGAGTATCATTTGTTCTGGGGTTCATTTTAATTCCCTTTTTAATTTGTTTTCAGTTGACCTGGTATGACTGTCAGGATTGAGTTCTGATTTCTGACTGGAGTCAAGAGCTCTTTGCCTAGACTCTGTGATCTCTGAAAATGCTCCTAAATCATATGCAAACACAGGGCTAAGTGCTTTGTTTGAGGACAGATACGGCTCCTGTTGCACCAGGGCTGTGGCACTCACCTGCTGGTTGTTACTAACATTCAGAAATGGCAGCTTGCGTTTCTTAGTATCGTGTTTGAAGGACAAATCTAGATAAGTTCTCCAGATGAATTTTTTGTTGTTTCTGTTTTCGATTTGAGGTTGATTTCAGTCATTAATATCCTTAATATTATTTTTAAAGTAAGATAATTTTTTATATCTCCTTTTCTCCAAAGCCTCTTTCCCTATGTTTTCAGGGACTTTATGGAGATTTGGAAAGTGTCTCAAAATAATCATTTGAAAAATTCCATCGTAATAATTCTATCTAAAGAGAGAAGAGTTTTGTTGCAAAGAAATTGAGTCAATCCTCACTCATATTGGTGGATTCGGGTTTGCGAATTCACCTGCTAGCAAACAGTGATTTGTAACCCACATCAGTACTTGTGTTGCATTCACAGTCATTGTATTCAGAACAGTGAAAGTCTGAGTACCTGAGCTCACGTTCCTAGCTGATGTCTGACGAGGCCATGCCCTGCCTTCTGGTTTTGCTCTCGTAAACGAGTGTCCTTCAGGGAGACAGCAGCATCACTAGTGATGTTACCTAAGGTAACAGATTCTTAGTCCTGTGCTCATGGGAGGCAGCATCCCGCCAGGAAACAAGAGCTCGCCCAAGAGTGTATTTGCCATCCTCTTTTCCAGGCAGATTTCCAGCAACTGTGAGGGATTGTGAAATTCTGATTAAGGAATTATCCTTCCATGACTGAGTAAGGGTAACTGTTGCAGTGAATATGTACATCTAGATCCGTATCCTTCTAGTGACAATAGTAACTAAAACCAGTGGTCTAAAACACAGGGGAGTTGACCAGCTTGGGGCAGCAGGATCAGAATGGTCAGCGCTCCTAAGGACAAGGTGACTATAGCGGTTATAAGCTAAGTGTGAGAATTCTGCATAGTCAAGTTCAGTGTTGAAGGTATGCACTGGCCTGGTCCAGACTCGGGCGGAAGCAGTTTTCTTCCCTGTCGGAGACAGGTGTGCAGGTCATCCAGGTGGATTCTCCCTATTAAAGTGGGGATGTGGGTCCAGGAGTCAGGTCCCTCCAGCTTGGCTGCATGAGATTCACAGGAAGTACCTGGAAAGGACCTTCTAGCAGGGTCGTAAAGAAATCTTTCAAGGATATCTGTTCCAGAAATTTCTCTGAAGATAAAGCTTACCTGCAAAAGGTATCAGAGTAAAAGTACCCTGTGTAAATGACAGAGACCAAAATTACATGGTCAAAGGTCTGATACAACACAGCTGACGAAGAAATGTGCTTTTCTCTGCAACACACATTTTAAAATAACTAGAATTCCAAATGAAAATTTCAGGACATGGTAGATTCTTGGAAATGTTACATAGTTTCTAAAAAAGAACATTTGTTTTAATGGCAATAATGTATGCATGCAAACACAAGTTATTTTTTATTTGACAGTGCTTCCTGCTTCCCGTGTAATTTTAACGTAGCACATGGGCCTCATAAGCTTAATTTCTCCTTTTGTAAAGAGAAATTTTCTTTGAAATCTTTCAGGGACCCTTTTAGATAACATGCACGGTTCAGCCCCGCCCATATTTCTTATACATCAGCACTGGCCTGGGTTCCTGCAGAGGGGCTGAGGGATGTTTGGGGGTTTTGATTTCCCATGATTTAAAAATTTTGTTCTTGATCAACCAAGACCAAGGAATTGTTTGGGGTCTGAAATGTGCTACTTGTGAGTGCAGCTCCTAGGTTGGTGGCTCCTCTCTTACATGACTCAGAGGAGCCTGGGCACCACACAGTGTTCAGGGGGCCTCGAGTACTCAGGTGAACAAGCCTTTGTGTGTACCAGACAAGCAAGAAATATTCCTTCTAAGCCTGAAACAGGGGATATGGTTTTTTGTTGGGGACCCTGTGAGAGAGCTGCATATCGAAGACATTGAGTAGACACTTCTGCAAAGGTTTCTTGTCACCTGGAAACACCCCTGAGAGGCCAGAAGGAGCAGCTCTTCGAAGTGAAAATAAGCATCATAATTTCTGAGCTGTAATTGCATCAGATGGCCACGAGATGTCACTGTAAGCTCAGTTATTAGAAAAAATGAAAAACAAAGATCCTGGTGAAAAACAGAAGAATAATAATAAAACTGACTCGAGAGTGTCCCTCATAACTCACCAGTCAGATGAGGGAACCCCCTCCACATGGTTCATGTCTCAGACAGCCTCTTACGGACTTTTGTTGAGGGATTACCCTTCCTGGCCCCGTAAAGGTGTGGGCACCACACTCATCTCCAGAGAGTCCTGTCCTTTCTGCTCCTTGGAAAGATCGAATTCTGCTACTGACAAGATACGTTAAATGAAAAACTTTCACGGCTGAAAGCTTTTCACAGAGAAAGACTTTGTTGAGCCAAGTGCTGGCCAGAAAAGAACCAGGTCCTGGGTCTTGAAGTCTAAACTGCCCACCACTATCAACTGATTAGCCTGTCTCCTCTGTCCCTTCCACCCTGCTGTGATTTAATATAGGATGCCTCAGGACTTTCTCCTTGTCAGGGACAATTGGAAAATGTGGAATAGCATTAAGAAGAAAATAGAGTTCAGCTGTGATCTTTCCACACAGAGCTAGCTACTGTTACTATAACTTTTATATATATGTCAAGTCTTTTGCTGTTAACATATAAACATGTTTTTCAAAAACTAAGATATACATATAATTTTTTATTAATATATTATAAATATTTTCTCATGTTACTGAATATTTTTTAAATATTTTAGCAGCTGTATGCTAAGGTTCTGCCATAATCCGTTTGATCAAAATGCCAGCGTTAGACGTTCAGGTGCATTTGTAATGGTTTAGCTTCTCCATTCCCACTCGTTATCTTTCCCTTCAGCCCAGAGGTCAGTCCTCATTACCTGCTTCCAGAGTGGACACAACTGCACGTAGGACTGTTGTTTCTAGCATGGCATGTGGGTCAGATTTTTATATGGTCCTTCTTCGTGTTTCTCTTGCAGTTCTTACAGTTGTGAAATACCGCACTTGATTTGATGACGGAGATCTTCATTAAACGACGTCTGGGACAATAATAATAATAAAAGATTGCTGTATAATTTAAATGAAACTTATGTATATAACTTTCAAAACTTCTTTTTCAAGAAACTGAGAGGCAAGTATCACTTCAAACTGGAGCATTGAGAATATCCAGTATCATTTTTCTTTCTAGCAAAATGTGCTTTTAATAATTATGTTCAAGGCCAAGACAGCCAGCGTCTGTTTTCCCACATTCCAAGGATCTAATTTGAACCGAGATGCTTGCCAGTTCACTATTTGTGTCTGTAGTTCAACTTTGATAGGAGATTTCCTACGGTGTCTTTAATGGCATAAGGACATGCACTCTTGCGTTCAGGTAGGGGGTCAGGAAGCCTGTGTAGCCAGCCATTCCATCACTATTCGCAAGAGGCTTCTCACATTACAGTTGCTTTGCAGTTCCCACAAGCTAAGTGTCATGAACACTACTGCCTTCAGCTGTGACTAAAAACATTCCAGTAAATCTATTTTTGACTGTATAAGGGAATGTGTAGTAATTTCTTGGCATTTGAATTATGGAAATGGGACTTTTAAACGGTGTGAAAAGCACAGTAGTATGGCACCATGAAACGAGATAATAAAATTATTAGAGAATGTCATTGTAGTTTTTGGAAGTGTCCACCATCTCCACAGGCCATGGTCCCGTCCCCCTCAGTCAGCCTCCAGGAAGGAGGGACCAGTCCTGAGGGGAGTAAGAGCAACCCACAGGGAACTCACTCCCTGATTTACTCTTGCTCGTAGCTCTCCTCTTTAACTCCCACTAGTCCTGTACCAGGAGTGCTAAAGGAAGCAAAGTCAGCTGCTGAGAATTTGCTGTTTTTGCACCTGATCATACCCTGGAAGACACATGTCGAACAATCAAGAGTCAAATCAGCTGCAGTAATAAGTGTAAGGTCAGGAGCCTGGGTGATCAAACGCTAGGGTCACCGTCACTCTCAGTCTGTTTTCAGAACAATAAAATACATTAACTTTATTACAATCTGCCAACCTCCCTGTGTTGTTTAGACTGGTCAGAGTAAAAATAAATCCTCTGTTGTGTTGAGGAAGCTTCATAACGAAGTCAGAGGTTCTACAGAAACTTGTGCACTGCACATACAAATATATGTAACTATCACCCTCAATTTGAAATAGGTTCATAGAAAACACCAGTATTTATAGGGGGGAATGATCCTATATAGGGGGTTTTTGGTCATTTTAACTCAAATGTATGAAACATAGAATCTTTTTTTTAAAAAAATTCTGCAGGATTAGCACTAACAAGCAAAAATGTTCTGTTTCGAGTAGAAAGAATTTTGAAGGGAGTAAACAGATTTAGGGAAACTCAGACACCTGCAGGTTATGAAAATCTAAATGTAATGGCTAAATTTTCAGTTCACTAAGAACATTTAAGAAGAGAGAAAGGCCTTACATACTTTAGAGTGTTGTCCCCCATCTCTCCACTCTTTGTAAATGTCAATTAATGTAAATAACATAGTAAATACTAAATCTTTTGACAAAATAGGATACCCAGGAAAATGAGCATTTTTAGAATTTCAGTAGTGGATATAGTTCAGCACTGGAAATATTTTAACTGAATGGACAGAATCAGTCCTAACGTGTGTATGTCATTTTTCTCGGTTTGGAACTAGACTCATCGGTGGTTAATTTTCTATTAGTTGGTACAGAACTCTGGTTTCTCCATACTTTTCAGTAAAGATGAAGATTATTTCTCAAGAAGAATCCAGATTTCCACTGTTTTCTTTTAATAAAGTATGCAACTTTTAAAGAAATATTAAATAAAATTATAAACTTATTTTTTTAAATTTTAACCACAAAAAATAAAGGAAATGTTTATATGACAATATTGTATATAAATAGTTCTCTTTGCGTTTAAATATATTCCTGCCGGGAACCCTGGTGGCGGACGTGCCCCGTGAGAGCTTCGCAGTAGTGCTGCCGGATTAGTTCGTCGTTCCAGCTTTCTCAGCGCTGATTAATCCTGAGACCCGTGAAATGGTTGGTGTTGTGGTAACCTTGATTGCGGTAACCTTGGAGACACGAACCTTCTTAAAATCAAAAACATAAGACTGTGTTCAGATTGATGCTAGTTGTGCTGTGACCTCTTTGCCAGTCTTCTGTCCCTTACGCACTGCGCCGCAGCCTCTCTGGGCCTCTTGCCGCTCATCAAACACGACAGGCCTGCTCCTGCCGTGGGCACCTTGCACCTGCCGGGCCGGTCTGCTGAGCTCCTTCTCAGGGTAGCTGCGAGAACAGTTCCCAAGCGTCCTTCCAGTCTGATCAGATTTCACCTTCTCAGTGGTCTCCCCTGAGCACAACATCTAATTACCTTACCGCTCTGTTTCTCCAGAACATTTAACACTTCTAACATTTCGCAGTACCTAGTTTTTTTTATTGTCTTTCTCCTCTCATCCAAATATAAATTTAATGAGAAGATTTTTGTCTCTTTTGTTCTGATGCATCCCAAACCACTCACCACAGCAGTGAGTGTCCTATTGAGTGCTCAAGTAGTTGTTGAATGAATTATCCTGCGGATGCAAAGACCATATTTTGAAAATGATGTGCTGCAAGAGCTCAGTGAATTTTTAGAGTACCTCGACATCCCCAATAAGGTGCAAGAAGACATGGCCTCCATAATTCAGAAAGGTGACATAAAAAAAAAAAGTTACAAGGACAGATACATGCCAGATAATAAAACTGGATCACTTTCTTATCCCATATACAAGAATAAGCTCAAAATGGATTAAAGACATAAATGTAAGGCCTGAAATCATAAAGTTCCTAGAAGAAAACTGGCAGTAAACTCTCTGACATTGCTCTTAGCAATATATTTTTTTTTAGATATGTCTCTCCAGACAAGGGGAACAAAAGAAAAAGTAAACCAATGGGACTACATCAAATTAATAGGTTTTGCACAGCAAAAGAAACCATAAAAAGCCTACTGAATGGGAGAAGATATTTGCCAATGATTTCACCTGATAAGGGGTTAATATCCAAAATGTATAAGGAACTCATAAAACTTAACACCAAAAAGTAATCCAATTAAAAAGTGGTCAGAGGCCCTGAACAGACATTTCTCCAAAGACATACAAATGGCCAATAGACGTGAAAGATGTTCAACATCACTAATCATCAGGGAAACGGAAATTGAAACCACAATGAGGTATCACCTCACACCCATGGCTATAATCAATAAATCAGGTGTTGGCGAGGATGAGAAAAGGGAACCCTCATGCACTGTTGGTGGGATTGTAAATTGGTGCAGCCACAATGGAAAACAGTATGGAGACTCCTCATAAAATTAAAACTAGCACATAGAACCCAGAAATTCCACTTCTGGGTATTTATCCAGAGAAATCTAAAACACTAATTCAAAAAGATCTATGCACCTCTTATGTTCACTACAGCATCATTTACAGTAGTCAATATACAGAAACAACCCAAGTGTCCATTGACAAATGGATTAAGGAGAGTGGTACATATATGCTGGAATATTACTCAGCCATAAAAAAGAACAAAATCTTGCCATTTGCAACAACATGGATGGGCCTAGAGGGTATCTTGCTAAGTAAAATAAGACAGAGAAAGGCAAATGACATGATTTCACTTACATGTGGAATCCCAGACAAACCAGAAACACACTCAGAGATACAGAGAACAAACTGATGGTCACCAGATGGGAGGGGAGTTGGGGAGATGGGTGAAAAAGATGAAGGGATTAAGTACAAATTGCCAGTTATAAAAACAGTCACGGGGCTGCAACGTACAGCATAGGGAATATAGTCAATAACATTGTAATAACTATGTATGGTGTCAGGTGAACACTAGCCCTGTTGGGGTGATCATAAGTTCTATAACTGTCTAATCATGTTGTACACCTGAAAGTAATACAACATTGTATGTCAACTGTAATTGGAAAAAAAAAGTTAAAGAATGTATACAACTCAACATCAAAAAACAATCCATTTATAAAATGGGCAGAGGACCTGACTAGACATCTTGTCTCAGAAGAAAAAAATAGGACCATTACCTTCGAATCAGCGTAAATGGTGAAAAGAAGATCATTAAGAATAGTTGGTAGAATTATGCTAAGTACACGGGCCTTTGATGGATGCATGGTTTTCCCTTTACACAGAATATTAAAATACATAAACTTACATGGGTAAGTCCAGTTCAAACCCTATGAAAAAAAGGCATGTTCATCTTGCTTTTAAAATTAGCATGCACACATCTCCTCTGCTCCCACCCATGCCCCACTGTCCCCTTCACCTCCCAAAACACAAGCTCAGAGGTAAAATTACTAAGAATTTCCAGACGGCAACAGAGCTTGTAACCAGGCGCAGTGTCCTGAGAGCGTCTGTGTGACTGCACTTGTCACATGCCCGTTGGCTACTCCCTCGGAGCACTCACACGTCCTCAACATCCCTCTTCCAAGGTGGGGCCTCGCTGAGCTCAGTAGCTCGGGTTTAGAAAGGTCGGGTATAGCGGGAGAATTATCTCATAGAGCACGTTGTTTGCAGCAAATACCAGTGTCATGTTAACCGTCTTTAATGCCTGTGCCCGTTGCTGATTTTACTCTCTGCTCATTATATTTCATATCCTTTTTCAAATACCAGACCTTTCTCTGGCCCATCAATTCCTGGCTGCATAGTTTCATTTCTCAGCCTTACGTTTCCTTCTAAATTGATGAATAGTTTGGGGCTGGATTCATCTTTGTATCTTAGACCAAACTTGACAGAACAAGTGCTTCTCATTTGTTGCACTAATCATTTATCTTATTAACCGTCATTTAAAAAAACAAATGTCCCGAGGTGGTACTCCTGCTTGTCATTCAGCCACGCATTCAATCATAGGTTCGGCGACAAGTATTTACTGAGCACCTACCTGCTCTAGGCCAGGCACTGTCGTCTCCTGTCTCACTTCATCAGCTTTCTCTTTGGCCCAAGGATGAGAAGTGATCATGATTATCGTCAATGTCGAGGTGCAGGGAATCACTACCATATTTCCTCCCCACTCCTCTGAAACCTCTCCCCATTTCATACTGGCCATCTGCCCCAAATGATCAGCAAATTTGTCCTCAATATTCGTTGCAGGTGTGACCTGCAAGCTCAATGAATTTTTTTCCCCTCTAGAACCCAGTCATTAAATAAAAACATTAAAAGCACTAGCCTGAGCAAGGTAATATTCGAAATATTTTTAAATATTTGGGAGGACGGGGCCCAGGGTCAGGGCAGGGACCCTTGGTGGCTCAGGGCCACAGCAGTTCTCCAGAGAGAAGGAAGTATGTCAATCATTTCAAAGTAGCACAGCTGTCCTCACATCTGCCCACTAATACCCAAGCCCTGGTGCCAGCCCTGAGGGTCCCTCTTGCTCTCTGTGACAGGTGCAAAACCCAGCAGAGCTTTGTGGACGGTTGTCCCTCAGCGCAGAGGCTCGATGCCAGCTGGGGTCCACACCAAGCCCTTGAACTCTGGCTCCCTTTGGCAGGACAGGTGAGCAGGAGGAGGTCACCGGCAGGTAGAAGGCGCTGAAGAGGAGGGACAGCGGTCAAGAGAGAAGACAGAACAGCTCGAGAAGCAGCCACCTCTCGGGACCGGCATGCTCGCCTGTGTGGAGGTTTAAGCTCTCAAGTTCATGGAGAGCAGCTGTGAGGTGGCTGGATGAGCCCCAGCTCTCAGGAGGAAGACCTGCGCTTACCTGACAGCTTAACTCACTGCACTTGCTCACGTGTTCTGCGTCCTGTATCCTCTCGTGAAACGCAGGAGACATTTGCCTCTGAAGATCCTCACTGATACTCCCTGCAGTCAAGTTCATCCAAGTGCATGCAATCAGCATTCATTGAGTGCCTTACATCTAGCACATGTTTTTTAAATCTCCATCAAAATGGGTGTGGATGTCCAGAAACCTAAATGCAGTCTGAGGACTCACAGAACATCTACTTTCTCTACCCCTGTCCTGGAAATAAGTCCCACTTGTCAGATGGGTGTTTATGTTTCCACAATACTGGCTCAAGGGTCACTGGGACCAGGAAATGCCCTAAGTGTAAAGGAATTGAGCCGTAGGGGTCATCGCAACGAAGAAAACCAATCTCGTGGTATCCAGTTGGGGGAGGTCAGGGATGCTGCTACATGTTCTAGAATATACAAAAGAGCCCCCGCCCTCCCCAACACACACACACACCTCAGAGGATTATCTGGCTCAATGTGAAGAGTGCCGAGGTGGGTAAACCCTGAGATAACCTCATCTGTTACAGGGTTTGGAAACAAAGCATCCTTAAGAAGACCTTGGGCTGCCTTTGACACTTCTGCACCACATCATACAACTTCTAAATCATTCATTGTTGCACCCTGCTGCCGTCTTCAGAAGTATGTTTCAAAGCATTTAAAACAAGTCCAAGTACTTTATATCATCATAAAATGAAGAGCGAAAAAGTAGATTTTTTAGCTTTCTAAAAAAATAGAATTTTTTTTTTCCCCCTAAAGGTTTAGTATCCTTATTTTTTTAATCCTCACCTGAGGATATTTTTTCCTTTGCTTTTTTAGAGAGCGTGGAAGGAAGAGAGAGAAACACTGATGTGAGAGAGACACACCAACTGGCCGCCTGCCGCATAGACCCTGACCGGGGGTGAGCCTCAACCGAGGTACATGCCCTTGGCCCGAATCGAACCCGGGACCCTTCAGTCCACAGGCCGACCAACCAGGGCAAAAACAGAATTTTCTTAATGAAAAAAAAACCTGTCACCAGCTCAGTGAACAATGGCTTCTTTCAGAAGAAAACTGGAAAAATACCATTGTTTTGCAGCTCCTTCGCTCTCCCCTTCCATGGTGCTGGCCAGCACTGAACCCAGCCTGTTTACTGTCCTTTAAGGGGAAACGCTTCCTCCTCAAGGTACTTTTCTTGAATCAAGGGGCTTCCTTAGCACTGTGAAAGCAGATTTAAAAGAAAAGTTTTAAACCCTCTCTTTCAAACAAGCATCAACCAACAACAAAGCCAAACGTTTCCTTCGTTTTCTTTCATTCCTGGTACTTACCCTCCTATCCTCCAAGTGTTATTCTACGGAATATTTTTCCTATTCTGCATCTTAAGTAGAGGCAATTTTTTCCTATAAAGCTTATGTTTTCCCCAAAAGTTTATATTCGCCTGCTTTCCCAAAAAGTTTATTGTCTTTTAAAACTGGTCTCTATATACACAGCCCAGTTCCCGCTTCCTGATGGCTCTCACGCTTGAGTTTCCTCCAGGTCTGCAGCCAGCCCTGGGCTGAGCCAAGTTGGCTTCGCGTCCATCGTCCGTGCCTAGAATTGCCTGGAGAAACACGGCGCCAGGAACAAAAGCCAAGCATCTCAAACTCCTTAGTTATTTTCTGAGTCCATATTCCTTTTAGTTAAGAGCTCCTCTTCCTCTCCCTTCACCGCTATTTCCAAACTCAGTAGGCTTTCAACACAAGGCCCACTCTGGGGCCACAAAGTGATGTTTATCCTAGAAACTTGGCCAGCAGGTTTCGAATTCTGAACAGTTTGCCCTATTTAAGTGGGGCAGGAGAAGGGGTTAGGGGGAGAGGGGGAAAAAATAGCTTTCCCGGAACCATGCAGCTAAAATTTCTTACCAACCTACTTTGAAAATGTGGAATGATTTCTTCCTTATGTTATTACAAAGGAAGACCAGTTGAAGGTCGTTGTCATCTGAGAACTTCCAAATGCAGCCCAGCCGTGTTTGTAAACAGGCTGCCTGAGCCTCCAGCTCTTCCTCCGTCCCTCCGTTCACCAGTAGTTTGTGTTATTTCCAAAAGGCAATTGTAATTAGGTGCTTGTTGTACTGTATTAACTGGAAATACGAGTCAGCTCTAAGGAGACTGGTCATTTCCTCCTTGGCATTCTGCTCGTGACTGTAGCTGCTATTTCCAAGTAAATATTGGGTCCTTGGGATTTGGCCGTGGCCCCCCCAGTAGTAAACTTGATCCAGATGTGACTGAGATAATCAGGATGATTTAGCAAGAAACACTTTAACTATGAACATAACTCTCCCACTTTGCCCGCAACTCTTTGGCTTCACAGAAATAAATATTTGGAATAAGACTTAAAGAAACATATTCGCCAAGGTGAAAGTTCAGCTGTCTTCTCACACTGAACTCAAGCATTAAGTATCAACATTGAACTGTTATTTCCCTCATTCACCCAGAGAGGTGTTTTTTCTTTTTGAAACTTCTTGCATCTAGAATTTGGACATCAAACGTCCGAACAGAGCTAGTGTCTGTCCCAGCTGCATCTACCCTCACAGCAGCTATTCCCTGTATTGAATCCCCTTGCTATTAATTCTAATTCCCTAATAAGAGACCCTTTCACAGGGCGGCATTCCAATATTCCTAAAGACCAGATCTTTTCTTAAAACTTTTCTTTGTGTCTTTTTGTTGTTGTTGTTCCTAAAATGGAGAAAACGAAAGAACTTACTGCCTTGTAATAGTCTCTTTTCTATCAAGAAAAAAACTGCTAAGGAGCCACATCTTAAAAGAACATGGGAAACCTCTCCAAGCCCCTTCATTTCTGCCCTATTTTCTTTCTCTTTATCTCTCTGGGGTGCAATCTTGGAATATCTTTCCATTTCTCCTCCAGCTCATCGGCTTCCTCTTCATCGACATCTGATTCGCCTATAGATTTGCTGTTTAACCTATATATTTGATATTAGTGTGACTATATTTGTCATTGTTAGAAGCTATCTTTACTTTTCAAATCTGCCTGTTCTTTTTTTAGGGTATCTTGTTATTGTCTTAGGATTTCAAGTCTTCAATTATTTCTACAATAACTGTCTTATGTCATCTTTCATATTATTGTGAAGATAATAGTATGTTCCCTGTTGCAGTGCCTGCTGGTTATCGCCGATGGCAGGTGGTTCCTCCAGTTAGTAGGGGTCTTTTGACCTGTGGGAACCCTATAGAAGTTGCTTTCCAGTTTTACATCATTTCTACCACGCATTGCAAGAGTATTACCAGGGGTCCGTTTTTAAATTTTTTCTCACCTTGGGGGTTTCTGGGCCACTGAGTAACCATTCAACCTGCACATCTGTGCAAGGTCAAGACAGTTTCAGTTTCTCAGGAGACTTTCCAGGAGACAAGTTTAAGCTTCCCCTTTATTTTCTCCACTTGGTGATTTTTTTCCTCTCTCATTTTTTTACGCTGTTTGACAATACATTTCTGTTGTTTAAGCCACCCAGTTTGTGGTACTTTGTTATGGCAGCCCCAGGAAACTAAGACATCAATATTAGTCCAAAATTAAAAACCACAAGCGTCTACCAGCTGCTGAAAGGATGAATGTGTTATGGTACATCCAACAATGAAATACTGCTCAGTAGGGAGAAGGAATGAACTCCTGGCCATGCACCAACGTGGATGATCTCAAAAGCATTAATGCTTTATGGTGGAAGCCTGCATATTATGTATTTTTATTTATAGGACATTCTTAACAAGGGAAAACTATAGAGACAGAAATCAGATCAGTGGTTACCCAGGGCCAGTGAAAAGGAAGAGCTTTTGGGGGGCAAAGGAAATATTCTGTGTTTTGATTGTAATGGTGGACACATAACTGTATATCACACACATAAAAAAGGTGAATTTTACTGTAAATTATACTTCAGTGAACCTGACTTTTAAAAATTAAATCATATTGCAAAAAATGCAAAGGTGAAAACCAAAACATCGTGTGTTCTTATCACCTAAATATAATCACCATGAGTATTTTGCTATATTTATATCTAGCTTTTATATACAGAATGTATATTTACAAACCTAGGGTCACATTGTATGTACAGTTTTATAACTTACTTATTTAATTGAATAAAATAAAATATTGTAAATATCAATATTCTTCTGAAACTGTTTCTGACTAATATGTTTTGTGGTAAATGCCTTTTCAACCAGTCCCCTAATGTGAAAAATTAAGGGTTCCCTGCAGTGTTCTGCCATGATAAACAATGCTCGCATCCATTTTTTTCTTTTGTTTTTTTAAATGTTGTTGATTTCAGAGAGAGGAAGGGAGAGGGAGAGAGAGAGAGAGAAACTTCAATGATGAGAGAGTCATTGATTAGCTGCCTCCTGCACACTCCCTACCAGGGATCGAGCCCGCAACCCGGGCACGTGCCCTGACTGGGAACCAAACCGTGACCTCCTGGTTCATAGGTCGATGTCCAACCCCTGAGCCATGCCAGCCAGGCACATCCTTATTTCTAAAGCTTAGTTGTTATAAACACATTCATAAAAATGGAAGAATAATGATGTTTATTACATAACAATGATAAAGATACCATGTAATAAATATATTGCTATAAAACTCCTGGTTAAAAACTGATGGATCAGAATATGCCCCCATTGGAAACGTTCTGAGAGCTGTCACCCCTTTCTGTAGCTGAGAACTACAGTGGAGATAACACGGGTGCTGAATTAAGGGGACCTAAGCTTGTGCCCAGCTCTGCCTCTTTGCTCCTGACTGATCACGCCACACACCAGCTTTCTCCTCTGTAAGCTGAAGGTGAAACCAGCGCAACGGGCCCAGGTTTCCGCGCCCGAACTCCGCTCTCGCCGACTCCCCACAGACAGGCTGGGGACGTTACATAATTGCGTCCCCACTCCCCTCTGCAGCTCCGATGGCCGAGTGACATCATCCTGGCCAACGAAAGGTCTGTTAGGGAAGCTCTGGCTTTTCTAATGAAAGCGAAGATGTCCCTGGTGCTCCTTCCCCTGTGTCCCGCCTGCCTTCAACGCAGATGCGATGCTGGGCGCAGCCGTCCTTGGTGACTTGAGGGTGGGAAGCCAACATTCTTATCCAAATGGTAACGCGCGAGGTCGAAGGAGCCTGGGCCCTGATGACACTGCTGGGCCACCACGCCTGTTCCAGACTCCCGTTAAATGAGAAAAACAACCTCCAGCTCTTCAAGCCAGGCTTCCTGTGGCTTGCGGCTGCAAGCATCCCTAACCGATACACCAGTCGCTGGGAAGGGCAGGTGAGGCGCAGGGGACGGAGCTGTGGAAAATGGGAAACCAACGTAAACATTTCAGAGACCAGTCGCTGGGCAATTAAATATAAAAGTCATAACATGCTTACTGTCTCGCTCTCCTTGTGACCTTTTTTCCCCCCCTCTCCAAGCTTCTCATTCATCAAGAATTTATATTACATTTCCTGTCCTCTTTCAGCAGGACTAGCCCTGGCTGGTGTGGCTCAGCCGAGCGTTGTCCCCTGCACTGAAAGGCTGCTGTTTTGATTCCTGGTGAGGGCACATGCCCGGGTTTGGGGCTTGATCCCCAGTCGGGGGCTTGCCGGAGGCAGCCCATCAATGTTTCTCTCACCCTCTCTAAAACATCAATAAAAACATTTTTTTTAAAGGCAGAGGTCTGATTGCCAGCATTGTCTCCATCACAACAGTGGAGTTGGGGCTTGTCAGGAGGGTGGTACAGCCACACGGTCCTAACTCCCTGCTCTCGAGAGCATCACTTTCTGAGCTAGGAATCCTCGCTCGGTTTACTGCACAGAAAGTACTGGAAGCAACGCTGGGAATGATCTGAGGACGCAGACCCCACGTGCATCCTAATTCATGGCAGGGCATTTAAGGAGAACAGAGGAAGCCTTGGAGCGAGTCACCAGCCACGCAGGCTCGCTTTTCTGACTTTTAAAATGAAGACATACACATGCCTGCCCTGAGGGAGGCCATAAGCATCATAGCTCATGTAAACCGAGCACTTGACATCAACCACGTGCTCACAAAACAGAAGCGGGGTTTCCATCCCGGGAAAGTCAGCGAGCTCTGCATTTCCAAGCAGAGCAGCTCAGCCCCCTGTATCTAAATCGCCCTCACTGGGTGATCGTGGACAAGGCACCACTTTTCTCATCTGTAAGCGATCAGCACCTACTTCATAAGTATGTTATGGAAGACTCGGGATGTCATCCTGCTGCGGAGCTGAGCACAGCTGCTGGCACCTGGCTATGCCCAATAAACGTCAGCTGTTGTTGTCGTTAAGACTGACACTTCTCCTGCCCTGTTGGCTCTCCCCCTTTAGTGTATAAACACTAAATTCAGTTTTTCCATCCTATAAAAACTAACAGACCACAGCCCAGGGTCAAGTACCAGGGAAGGGCAAGCACCAGGCATAGAAGAAGAGCGTGCCGTTAGGAGCCAGGGGGTCGTCTGTCTGATTCCTGGCTCTACGACTTTCTAGGTATGTGACCCTGGGCACATCTCTGAACCTCAGCTTCCTCACCAATAAGCTGGGGGTGAGGAACCTGCCTTGCAGGACTGCAGTGACGTTAGGACAGAGGATGCAGTAAGTACACAACACGATGTCTGGGCCATAGAAGACACTCAACGTATGGTGAGAAATAAATATTACCTAAAACACAAGGTGCATTTTAACTTGCAATCGAGCTGAATGCCAGGAAGCAGGATCTTGGAGGCCACTTGGAGGCTGGCTACCACACACGGCCTCGCCAAGCAGCTGTGTCGATTGTGAGAGGTAGGTCTTTTGGATATTCTGAGGCCCAATTTCAAACATTGGGGGAGGGGTTCTCCACACCAACAAACCATTTCAGACACCAGCAAGGGTGTCCAAGAATTCAACTCAATTCTGACACTCTACCCAGAGAGACCAACAGATTCCACAGGCTAAGGATTCGGTCCTACAAGACTGGCCCCCCCTTCAGATGCCAGTCACAGGCCCAGACTGTCACCTGTGTTTCTGTCAGACTGGCTACAGATTGGAGGTTCCCAAGACCCCCTCCTCAAGGTTTGATTAATTTGCTAGAGCAGCTCACAGAAGTCAGAGTGACATTTTACTGACTGTATTACCCACTTATTTTAAGAAGATATGACTCAGGAATGGCCAGATGGAAGAGATGCACAGGGCAAGGTATGGGAAGGGACACAGAGCTTTCGTGCTCTCTCCAAGTGTGTCACTGTCCCCAAATTTCCACGGGTTCACCAGCTCTCTGAACCACATCCTCTTGAGTTTTTATGGAGGCTTCATTACACAGTTGCAATTGATTACATCATTGGCCATTAGCAATTGATTCAACCTCCAGGTCTTCTCCGCTCCCTGGAGGTGATGGGGTGGAGGGCAATGAACTGTCCAATTCTCTAATCACGTGGTTGGCTGCCATGGCAACCAGCCCCATCCTCAGGTGGAGTCCAAAAGTCACCTCACTAACATAACAAAAGACACCTTTATGCTCTAATCACTTAGGAAATTCCAAGGGTTTAGGGAATTACGAGCTAGGAACTGTAGACCAAGACCAAATGTGTGTATTCTCAATCACAATATCACTGTACAGATCAGTAGAAAGAGCACTGGAAAACCCATAGATTTGGGCAGAAGGAAGAAAAGAACCCAGCTAAGACCTGCAGACAATCAGAGGGGCGTAGAAGACCAGGGGGTGTCGATGTTGCTGCCAAAAGAGTGAAGCAAGATCCCAGAAAGAGTGCAGAATCTATATAAAATGCTGCAATGATAGAAAAAGACGTGACTGTCTAAAAATGCAAAGTTATATTTAACTTGGGCTGCACTACGTTCCTGGGTTTTATTTGTCTGTTCTTGTTTTTAGCAGATTAATCTTTTTGATTCAGTCTTACTGGTGCTTATAGTAAAATCATTTGGACTTCCCTGACCACAGGCTGGCTAGATTTTGTGGAAAATCAGCCTGGGATACTCGGAGCTTGTTAAGAAACTCGCTGGATCTAAAATATATCCACAGATAATCTGCAATGCATGTCATTCCCATTAGATGCTCAGGGGTCACTGACATAGGGTCAATTCCTGACTTTCCACATCCGATGTTTTTCTCCTTTTACCATGGGGCAAAGAAAATAGCTCTTTCTCTTGAGACAATTCCCCAACCTCGAGTGTTGGATATAACCTACCATAACTGGGGTTTTAAAGAACAAACTGTTCTCTCACTTAACGCCAAAGTGCCTTTGTGTGTGCCTACCTCCTTGCCATTCTCTCATGACTTAATCTTGCAGGTGGGAGATCACAGTTCCATCTTTAAAAATATACTGTAATGCATTGTTCATTTAAAACCCTTTGAGTCATGCGTGCTGAAATCTGTTGCTTGGATTTAACTGATCATCAGGGGAGACATTTTCTGTTCCCTGTGGAAAAAAAGAATTCAGAAAGGAAATGAATAGATGAAAATGTTCCAGTGATGAATTCCCTCTCTTAATAATACATGTCACACTGAGGTATTATCTACTTGTAATACTTAACTCCGGTCCAATAAGGAAGAACCAACCAGTCACTTAGGGAGCCCTGGGGAGACAAAAAGCTGGATTTGCATCCCAGCTCCCATAATTACCAATGCGCCCTCTCCTCGAGACTCAGAAATTTCCAAGTGATGTGGGAGAATGTTTACCATCTAGTAGATTTGTTGAAAGGATCATGACTCCATACGTAAAACTCCTAGTGTACAATCCAGGCACAATAAGTGGTGGCTGTTTTATAGGGAAATGATTCTTAGCCCTGTTATCATCCAGCAGTGTCTTGTAAAATTAATTCAGGAGGAGCTTTCATCTTTATGGGCTCCCATTGCTCCACTGGAGGTAGGATGAGTGGTAATGAGCATTAGGATGCTCTAAGGGCTTTCATGGTCATTTTGCCACCCGGTCATCACAAGAACGTTCAGAGGCATTTAAAATCCGGAGAAGGTAGGCATTGTTGACCAGTAACGCCCAATGACACAGGAGCGAATAGACTGCATGGAGAGATCCAGATCCCAGCAATTTTCTGCTATAATATTCTGACTCCTAAGAAAACAGAAATGTAAGGAATAAGCAGTAAGATGGGAATATTTTAATAATCTTTTGTCACTTTCTATGGAAAATATTCTGCTTTTCTGTGAATTAATTCGTCATAGGCTGTCATTTGGAAAGTAAAGTTTATGCTAATTACATGCCAGGAAAAAATCATGATGACCCTAACATAGATCAGGGCTTAAATTTTTAAATTTTTACATCATTTTGATGAGTGGAGCAAGGAGGGGCTGTGTCATGGGAAGGTGTGGGAGATGCCACCAGGGGGTGCTATACTCTGTTTTAACCACCCATTCATGGATTGGCAAGTCCCTTAATTCCCACTTGTAAAATGGGGTTAATGGTACTTATCTCTCAGATGGTCATAAGATTCAAAATAAAGATGAGTTGATAAACGTAAAAAATATGTTTAGGTACAAGGGACTATGGAAAGAGAGAAAGTAACATTTTATCTATTTGTGAACTTTCTCAAAAGCCAAAAGTTTTGGCTATGTGTTTTTGCACACCAAGCTTAATCCACACTTTGCTCTGGTTTAGGCGTATTTTCTGGCATGTTGCTCCCGTGGCATGGGGCTCTCTGAGGCTCCTACCGCCCCTCTAAGCATTTATTTAATTGACAATAAGTTAATTAAATAAATGACTCCACATCGAAGATCCCAAGTGGATTGTGCCCCACCAGTAATTTATAAACTCTTAGCATATGCGAAGCTCTTGTAAACATTCAGACATTTCGCAGATCCCCATGGGAATAGCTGTTGGGCTTGTAACACACATTGACCGAGAAAGTCCACATGGACACATGGATTCCTGGACAACAAAGGTTCAGGCTCTGATTCCTACCCAGATTCCTACCCAAATGTCCATCTTTATTTCTCCCATTGTCATGAATATGGTCTTTGTGTGTAGTTTTAAAAGTATGTTTTTCTTCTTCTCTCTTTTTTTAAATCCTCACCCAAGGATATTTTTTCCATTGACTTTTTTTTAGAGAGAGAGAGTGGAAGGGAGGCAAGAGGAGGAGAGAGAGAGAGAAACTTCGACGTGTGAGCACATCGACTGGTTACCCTCAACCCTTTGGTCTGTGGGCCAACGCTCTAACCACTGGCCA
This sequence comes from Miniopterus schreibersii, assembly GCF_964146895.1. NCBI lineage: Eukaryota > Metazoa > Chordata > Mammalia > Chiroptera > Miniopteridae > Miniopterus > Miniopterus schreibersii. The sequence continues at coordinate 15,727,466 of NC_138119.1, read as the reverse complement.
ACCCGGCCAGGGCTGATTTTCTTCTTAGATACACGCCATAAGAAGCACCTTCCCATAGAAAAATGCAAATAATAAGTAGAGTGCCAGAAAAACCCATAAACGCCCGTTTTGCCTGTGCTGTTGCTCTGCAGCCAGTGCATGGCTGATACGGGAAGCCCAAGTCGTCCAGAAGAGTCCGAGCAGCCAAGCAGGCCGTGTCCCTGGAGGCTTTGTTCCCATTCCTTACAGACCTTTGTTTTCTATTTCTGCTTGAATTATGTATCTATCCATGCACCCACTGAAAATTTTTGGAGCATTTATATCTGCCAGACGCTGGGGACAAAAGGGTGAGCAGAGCAGTCACAGCCCTACCTTCATGCGGGTGACATTTTCTCTCGGAAGAACTTAATTAACTGCAGGAGAAAACAGCAGCCAGACAGCTTAAACCCCGGCGAAAATAAGCTCAGCCTGGATGGAATATAACGGAATGCGCCTTAATGAAGCCGCTCCCTAGCGCCCCCTGCTGCCTCCATCCTGCACGGCAGCGCCTCCCGCTCCTGCTCCAGCACCACGCCCCCCCCTGCAGTCGGCCGAACACACTCCCAGGAGCATCTTCCTGGCTGCCACCCGCATCTGAGTGGGACCCTCCCTGGCTCCAGGCTCCAGAAAGGAAATGGAGATGGAACAAGGTCTGCCAGCCAATCTGAGGGAGCCAGTGTTTCCTCAGCGGGAAGGAGGTCTCCCTGTCCAGGAGAATTCCAGGAGGTGGGGCTGCGGGGGAGCGGGGCTTGGCCCCAGAGGCTGGGGAAGGCAGGAAGGTGAGGAGGGCAGGCTGAAGCTGACCAGATGCTCACTGCTGTTCAGGGGGCTGGGAGTTTCCTGTGTCTTGCAGTGAACCCTTTGCTCTGGGGAGACAACGGAATTCTCTCTCATGAAAGGACTCAGTTTCACAAAATCACCCTAAGGCCCTGGGGCGTGCACGTGTGTTTCCTCCACTGAAGGCCTCTACTTAATGGGAACAGAGGAAGCTAGCTCGTTTCCTAGAACATCGGTTCCTGGGGAAAAAGCAACCGGAGTCTCCTGTCTATACTGGGCAACCCCTGGGCATTGGGTGGACTTGGCTTAGGTGCAAAGGTGGAAATCCTCGGAATCAGGGGACCTCAGTTTTCCTCTGGCTCTGCCACTCATTGGCTGTGTGACCCTGGGCAAGTCCCTCTCCTTCTCTGGGCCTTCGCTTTCTCGTCTGGGGAGCCCTTGTGCTCTAGCATTCCGTGCAGGCTTTGCCAGGGAGGTGCTGAGGGCCCGCAGAGGGGGTGGTGATGGGGGGCCAGCGCGGGAAGGCAGATGGGGGGCTCGAGCGACCCTCACCGCATCAGGCCCCAGGGCAAGAACAGATGGGGAAGCGCTGCAATTGAGGGAAGCCCGATGAAGCCCAAAGCCACATTTTCTTCCCATAAGCATGTCCCCCGGGCTTTTGCCAGGAACCACAAGCAACATGGAGAAAGACTGGCTTCGAAAACTGGGTTGGATCAAGTCAAAACGCCAAGGGTTGTTCCACGCGACTGCCCTGACCAGCACCCACACGGCGCCACAGCGACCGCTCACGTCACCAACCGCCTGCAGGTTGGGGGAGATAAAGAAAGCGAGGAGAGTCCGGGCAAGGAGACCGCGCACTCGCTGAGGGGCTGCGGGAACGAACTGGGAACCCGCGGGGACTGCGGATACTGTGCTCCTGGATCACCCGAGTCATTGCTGTGCCGTGCAAAGGACATCAGCGACCCTGCGAGCGGTACCGAGCCAACGGCAGCAGCCAAACCGCCACTTTACCTGGAGCGCTTTCCTCCGTGGGCCCGGGGCCCGGGGCCCGGGAGCCGCCCTTTACCAGCGAGGCCAGGCGGACCCGGACCAGTTCTTCTGACGATAACGTATCTTTTTCAAACAACCATTTCCGTCCTGTTTTTCTCTGACTCAGGAACTGAGAATAGTGCCCTTCCGTCAGCAGTAGGCACACACCCACTGGCACGTGTCCCAAGTTCAAGTCTAACTTTAGAACCAAGCGGATAAGAACAGGGTCTTTAGAGCAAGATGCACTTTCCCAGTCGCGAAGCAGGCCTGCCGGGCACATCCGAAATATTTACCTCCCCGAAATGAAGACATTAGGTGACATGTTTACTTCACACATGTTGAAGATGTTATCAGAAATATTTACCTCACAAATGTTGAAGACGTTCCATGAAATCTTTACCTCACAAATGTTGAAGATGTTACTGGTATTAGACGGCCTAAATTGCTCCAAGGCAAACATCATTTTAAAAGTTACCGATGAGGCTACGTCCTGCGTTCTGATCTGCCCTTGGCATACGGGGTGAGTTTTTTTTTTGTTTTATCTTTTTGTTTTTGTTTTTTTCCCCTTTTCATTTATTAACGTGTAAGCAGGGATTATTAACCTCACGTTCAGAAAGCCCATACATTTCGACGGGGGGGAATAAAACCCACATCTTTATTGTCACCACCTTCTAACTAAAATTTAGGCTTAGCATTTCGTTGCGTGTGGAGACAGCCATAAATCTGGCGTATCGGCAGTGCCTGCGACAGTCACCGGCAATGCGGTGACAGCACTTACACTCAAAGCTGCCTTGAAATTAGACCCCCCAGCCCTGCCAGGCCTGGATTTTAGACCTGTGCTAATAAAGGACGGGTATGTTTCAAATTTTTAAAATGTTTTGATTTTATACGTTTTAAAACATCTTCCTGAGAAGGGTTCCAGAGATTTCCCTAGTGAGGTTCGTGGCCCTTGCACACCTGCATGAACACGCACACGCACACGCACACACGTGCACAGAGAGAGGAGACATGGTAGAAACTAACATGGGCAATGTGCCTGCAGCACAAGGCTCACATTAGAACGCTCTTCCAGAGCCCTGGCCAGGTAGTTAGAGCACCATCCCGTCTCACCCAGGCTGCGGGTTCGATCCCGGGTCAGGACATACGCAAGGATCAACCGATGGGTGCAGAAATAAGAGGCACAACAAAGCCATGTTGCTCTCTCTCTCCCTCCCTCTCTCACACATCAATAAATTTTAAACAGCCGGGGACAAGGGAAGAATTCCGCTTCTGCTGCTCCCCGAAGCCTGGGGCCCTCGGCCCGTGTGTTCTGTCCGGCTGTTGTCTCTGCCACTGCTACGGGGACAGAGGGACTGCGTCTTAGGCACGTCTGTATCCCCGGTTCCGAGCACAGTGCCTGACACAGGGCAAGTTCTCAACAAAGTGTGTAGAATAAATGGAAATACGAGCTGGAAATAAACCCTGCTGAACTCGGCACTCGAGTAGTCGTGCCGGAGGACGTGGGCACGTGTGAGGGTGTGTGTGCGGGTCAGGGCGGGGGGGTAGAGGGATATTACGGGGACGTGTGATGCATAAATGGGACTTCTACTTTTTTTTTTTTTTTTTTAAATTCAAAACAGACTTCTGGAAGGTCATTTTCTAAGAGTCTTGCCGGCAATGTGAAAACAACCCTCCTGTGCGTAGCCCCACCCGGCCTCACGTGGCCACCTCTCTGCCCCCTGCGGGGCTGGCTCCCAGTATATATGAACCGCAGGGCCACCCAGCCAGCACCTCTCCGAGCAGGAGAGCCTTCCAGAAGGAGCCTCGGCCAGCCTCTGTCCCGAGGACTCTGCACAGCACTGCAGCCACGGGCCCAAGATGCCAGCTGTCCAGCTGCTGCTGATGGCCTGTCTGCTGTGGGGTGGGGGGGCCAGGACAGCCCAGCTCCGCAAGGCCAACGACGGGAGTGGGCGATGCCAGTACACCTTCACTGTGGCCAGCCCGGGTGAGTCCAGCTGCCCCGAGCAGGGCCAGGCGATGACAGCCATCCAGGACCTGCAGAGAGACAGCAGCACCCAGCGCGCAGACCTGGAGAGCACCAAGGCCCGGCTCAGCTCCCTGGAGGGCCTCCTCCACCGGCTGACCTTGGCCCAGGCGGCTGGGCCCTCGGAGACCCTGGAGGGGCCGCAGAGAGAGCTGGACACCCTGATGAGGGAGCGAGAACAGCTGGAAAGTCAAAGCAGGGAGCTGGAGACAGCCTACAGCAACCTCCTCCGGGACAAGTCGGTGCTGGAGGAGGAGAAGAGGCGGCTGGGCGCAGAGAACCAGGATCTGGCCAGGAGGCTGGAAAGCAGCAGCCAGGAGATAGAGAGGCTCAGGAGGGGCCAGTGTCCCCCGGCCCACAGCACCTCTCAGGTGGCACCACCAGACTCCAGGGAAGGTAAGGAGGTGACATCGTTCAGGGTGACCTGTCACAGGTGGTCCAGGTCTGCCCTTCCCGCCCTCTCCTCCTCCCAGAGGCAGCACATCAGCACCAGGCAGGTGGACAGAGGGGGGCGAAGCGATCTCTTTCCCGTTGCTAGTAATTTAACTCCCGATGGTTCTGTTTAGGTTCCTGGGGCCGGATTTTGTGCCTGCCCATGACAAAGTTTTCACAGCCCGCAACCAAAGGACCAGGCGAGATGCACCTGCACATGATCAGTGGTAGGAAGTGCCAGCCGCCCTTTTCAGAAAACTCTCCTGCTGTGAACCTTTGTTCAGAGCGGCCGATTCCTATCTTTGGGGGTTAACATGACCTCCATTTATGAAAGGGCAAGAGATTTATGAAATGATGATAGGTGGTAATTTAGTTAGTTTGTTTAATTTTTAAATGTCCTCCCTTGGCAACATAAAGAGGCAGTAACCCTTGGTCAGCTCCCTCAGTATGTTGTTTGGGACGTTTTCCTCCACTTTGTTCCATCTGAGAACCTGTGTTGAAGCCACCAGACAGCTCCTGGAGAAGTTGTGTCCTTCTGCCGTGCAACTCCCCTCGGGGCCCCTGCAGGGGGTTAGTCTGTGAGTGTGCACCAGGGAGGAGCCGGGGCACACTCTCCCCAGTAGTGCAGAAGACAGTATTTGTGTCACTTTTTGTGAAACTGTGTCCCCAGGTATTCACTGTTGAATACGTCATCCAATCATAAAACAAGTGAGTCGATCGATCCAGTTGTGGGACAGTTAGTCTGGACTCTGAAGATGCTAATGTCAAGATTGAAGGGGCCTGGAGAGACGCGGTGGCCCAATGCAGTGGTGACCCTAGACTCACTCCTGCATCTGGGGGAAAGAGCTACAGGGGGCAGGTTTGGGATTAGTGAGGAAAGCTGCATGCAGACTGCTGAGTAGGTGGTTATTGGATTCATGTGAGGTTTCTTGGGTGCGTTATGGCATCATGGTCAGGAGCTGTGGGGAGGGCTATCATTTACTTCCAGGTGAATCCGCAAAGACTGTAAATAGAGTGAGAAAATGAAAGGTAAAACATTTATGGCAAAATAGTAACAACTGGTGAATCAGCAGGGCAGCTGAGACCAGGTCCCAGCTGGTGACACCTGCGCCAGGAAGGTTGCCATAGCAATGGCTGGAAAAAGGTGGGCAGGATAGGCTGAGGCGGCAGGGACAACGCAGGTGCTCACACAGGTGCTTTGGATTTGGATTTCACCCCCTCCCCTACAGGATGGGGGTAACAGTCCCTCGAGGGAGGGGTTAGTGACCACGCAGGCTGGGAGTCATAGGGGTGGGTCTCCAGCAAGGAGCAGCCTCCTGGGAAATGGATTATAGCTACAAAGGGCTTCTGCTGCTTGAGCTGCACTGTTGTTTTAAAATGTCATTTAATGATCAAAATGTCAACATGTGTTAGAACAGCACCCAGGACAGTGGTCTTAGTCTTCTCTTTCCCCCAGTACTACTGACAACCTGCAATTATGGGGGCACCCCAATTTCTCTTCACCCCATTTATACAATACTGCTTTCACTTGTCAGGCAGTGATAGGAAACAACTATAAAAACCATTACAATGTCACTTGCCTATGTTTATTGATATACAAGCAAGTTGATAAACTGTTTCTGGGTTAAGGTCTCTAGAAGGTGTCTATAAAGCAGAGGTGAGGGAGAAAGGGAAGAATATGCAGATTTTTCAGAATTTTGTAATAAACATGAACCTTTCACCCTAGCAGGACTGAATTTTAATAGAAACTGAGCCCTAAACATGAACTGTCTGATACAATGTAGTCCTTAATATTTCTATAACCTTTTTATTCTCTGCCCCCCGCATTCAGAATGATATGATTTTGAAACATTCCCAAGAAATTTTGACACATCCTTATTGAGTACCGTGTTATTTGAACTTTGAGCTAAGAATACTGAGGCTCAGAGAGGTTGAGTAATTTGCCCAAAGTCACATAGCAGGCACATGGCTGAACTGAGCTAGGAAGCTAGGAACTCCAGCCCAGTCCAGGCCCCTTCGCACCACCGCTTCCCTGCCCTCGGGCCTTTGGACCTTCGGGCCTTGCATCCGCTCCCACAGGCTTCGGTCCACATGCCACACAGCTCTACTCTGGGAGTCTGCCCGTTGCCAGATGCTCTGGCTGACACAACCATGAAGAAGCCAGCAGGCTTCTCATCCAGCCAACCCACCTGCCAACTGAGAGCTGGCCTTGCAGTCACCCTGAAAGCCATCCCCTGACATTTTGTTTTATTGTGATTCCTGTTTACTTCAAAAGCACATGAGGTGTGGTTCCTTCAAAGTGTGGTGGAAAAGGGGAAGGGAGGAGGGAGGGAGGGAAAGAGGGGGAGAGAGGGAGAGAGAGAAACATCTCTGAGGCTCTTGTAAAGTTTCTGGTAACAATCTGGGTCCACAGAGCAGATTAAGTCAGGGACATTTAATATAAAGAATTTTTTTTTGAGAGTATGTTTATTAAAGCTGGGGGCAGTGAAACAAGAAAGGGGTTAGGATAGAAGGAGCAACAGGAGAGCCTAGACAGGGCTGCTTTGGATCTCTGGAAATGTTATAGGAAAGAAGTGAGCCAAGGCGGGACTGCTGTCAGCTCACTGGGAAGTCAGAGAAAAGGGGGCCTTGGGGACAGGTTCAGGGGGTTAGCCCAGATGAGCTGGCGCCATCCATTGCTCCCCCGGCTGCAAGTCGGTTGCAAGTCTCATGGGGATCCTTAGAGTTTAGGAGATGCACGCCTTTGGAGGGAGAATAGGGGGAAGGGAAAGGCGCAGGCGTGCTCCCGGGAGGAAGAGTTCTGTAAGAATTATTATCGACGATAAAGGAGTAACCATGAGATGTAAGTCAATTCTACATGGCACACTCGGGCTGCAGAAGGACAAACTTGAAGGGGTTGGGGCCTCAGTAGGAAGGTGGGGTTCAGCTCATCAGATAGTAGGGAAGGTGGCCAGGGTTGGTCCAGAGCTGCAAAGACTATCTCCTGAGTGCAGATCCAGCAACCCACAACCTGTGGCTGGGGGCCCAGTGGTATCAGGGACAGGCTACAAGAGCCCTGCAGAGCCAGGAAGGGTCCCCGTGCAGGGACTCTGGGTTCCAGGATGAGAGGGCTGTGGAAAGGTCATGGCTAGGCCAAGGTTTCTGGGGCTCCACCCAATGTGCTCACACTCAAGCTAGCAACCCAGCTTCTGCAGGAGACTGCAAATTTTCTGCCTCCCACCATGTCCCTGTAGCACCCTCTACTGAGAAAGCTTCACACCGCGCTCACTTCGAAGGAGAAATGCCTTGTTTTTCAGAGAGCATTCAGCCCGGAGAGGCAATACATTTACAAGAGACACACCACAACAGTGTGGAAGGGTTCACAACTGCCATGGCCTTGGCAGACACACGTGCAAGTCCTAGGCCCACCACTTACCAGCTCTGTGACCTCGAGCAAGTTACTTAACCTATCTGAGCCTCAGCTTCCTCATTTGCAAAATGAAGATAATAAAGCTCACTCTCAGGATTGTTATGTGGAATAGACGTAATGACAGCAAGCACCTGGCCCAGAGCCTGGCTCCCAGGAGGCACTCAGGAAGAGGTGGAAATCATTAAATTAGGCGCAGACTACAATCTGAAAGCCTTATTCTAGCTCTGTATTTTCCTAAAACTTGTAAAGACACCAGATCACATCATTTATATGAAACTGCTTTGAAATGTGGCATGATTAACAAATACCTGTTCATCTCTTTTTATAAAGAAGCTATATTTCAGTATTTCGGCGCCAACATTTTAGCTATCTTCAAGGAAGTCACCTGTGAAAATGCCTGTTTCTGGGGCTTTTTCCCAGCTTTATTTCCTCTGTGTCTAAAGAGGCCACTTCTCTTCTCAATTTTCTTTTCACTGGCTTGTGGGTGTATGTCCCTACTTTTCTCAATATACATCTTTTTCTCAGTAAGTCACCAAATGATATGACCATCCTAACTACATTCGCATATCAAGGCTGCCTCAGTGGGCTACACCTTTTGGCTGAAGGGTCTTCACTGCTCACCAGCCCACTCCAGACTGAGGGACATCCCCAGGTGGTGGGACCCACCTGCCCCTCCAGGGCAGTCAGACTCTCGCGCAGACCAGTTGTATAGCTGCCACAGCCAAAGGCCGGGGTGGGGGCTGCAGATGGAGAGGGTAGTGATGAGGTGACCTGGCTGCCGGACGACAAGATGCCACCCCCGGTACATCTCTCCTGGTACTTCTCTGTGGGGCCCCCTCCTCTCAGGATCAGTGAGAATTACAACAGTGTCTTCTCCTGACCTGCTGGCCTCACGATACCCGAATCACAAACCTGAATTTCAAAGAAGCTAAGCCTGTTCCTTGGGGGGGGCTGCTTTTCCCTTGTATTCAGGACCCCCAGGTGACCTTAACCCTATGCCAAAGCAGCGATGTGTGACAGCGGGGTGACTGTCTAGCCAGTGTCCTCACACCTCTCCCCTCCTCGGTGGTTCTGACCCTCCCTAAGTTCCTGCGGGATTTCTGCCCTCTCTTCCTTGCCCAAAGCCGGTCTCAGGAAGAGATCTGACAGGATATTTCAACTGAGCCTGTAGAGCTTAATCCGCTACTTCTTACAGGAACATCTGACTTATGGCAAAGAAAAAAAAGCCCGAAATGATGCAGGGGACTGTTCCAGGGACCCCAGGAGCAGCTGAGGACCTTCCCAACATCCCTGAGTCAGACGCCGTACCTATTCAGAAACCAGACCTTCTAGTGGGAGTTATTTTAATGGTGTACAAGCTGTTGTTATTTTGAGTACCCTACTCTGTGTTCGGCACAGTGCTATGCAATTTATTACTTGTGAGCTTTTTATTATGGAATTTTTCCAACATTCACAAAAGTGGAGATAACGATAGGAACCCCAGTGGACCGATCTCCCAGCTCCGACAGTTGTCAGCCAAGTCCAGTTTTGTTCTCTCTCCCTCCCCGCATCTACTGTCTTCAAACACATCTCAATCATCATCACATCTTTGGAAGCCTATTGAAATGCCATCCCCAGCCTCACGGGCCATTGTTCTTCTTGGTACCATATTGTCTCTTTCCTTTGAATACAGTTTCTAGATGGAATTTGGAGAACGTGGACTTCCAGGAACTGAAGTCAGAGTTAACAGAGGTTCCTGCTTCCCGGATCTTGAAGGAGAGCCCACCTGGCCATCCTGGGAGTGAAGAGGGGGGCACTGGTATGAAGTTAAATGTATTTTCTGTTGCCCCTACGTAGTCTTAATCTGTATCTAGTCCTGTGTCTGCTCCCTCTCCAGGGCAAGCCAGCAGGAAGTCAGACTCCCCCCCCAAAACTCTGTGTCTTGTCACCCCCACTTGGGAGAGTAGACTGGGCTGGGTGCAGGGGGTAAGATGAGAGGTGTGCCTGTTTCACCCACGTGACTGTCACATCAGCTTGATTACAATGACATTTTCCAGTAGATCCTTCATATCTTTATCTCAGGGCTTGATGGACACCACACCATCTGAGCACACAGGCTGTCACGAAAGGCAGCTTTTCTAAACTCCGGGTACTTAGGAAAAGTACAGGTACCCCCTCTAAGGTGTTCCCTGAGAGCCTGATGCTGAGACAAAGACTGTGGTTTTCAGAAACTGCGACTCTGTGTTATTGACAATGATTGCTAGGACTAAATGGCATGCATGGGGATGGGGCATTCGGAAATATTCAAAATATGATTCCCAGAGATATGAGCCCCTTCTCTAGGAAGTTTCCGCCTTCTCTAAGGAAATTGAAGGTTTCTGTTAAAGCCCAGAAATGTGTTGTGATTCCACTAAATCCAAGTTTTTAACCACCTCTTCATTGGGTGTTTAAAATTACATTCAGATTTTATCATATTAAAACAATGCCCGAGATATATGGTTCATCAGTCAGGGCTTTGTAAAACTCTGTTTTATAGAGATTATTATAATGACCTGATTTTTGTCTCATTTAAAAAAAAAAGATAAATCAGACATGAAAGTCATAAATAGTAATATAATGAACACACATGAGACCCTGGCCAGGGTAAGTCAACTATTATAAATACAGACTGAAGCCTCCGGGGCAGCCTAGTGTTAAGGTTCAGTTCTGATCACACGATCACATAACACTTACTGACCATTTACTCTAACCAAGCACTTAACATGTCTAATTACACTGGAAACTTACAACAGCCCTGCCACCCAAAACACTATTATTATCCCCTTTACACATGAGAAAACTGAGGCTTGGAGAGCAAAGTAGCCTATTGAAGGTCACATAGCCAGCGGGTGGCAAAGCTGGGATGTAAACCCAGATGGTCTGTCTCCGGGTCCCTGGCTTGTGCCAGCTCCAGGTTACAGACCGACAGGTGAGTCAGTGATCTTATGTTTTGTTTGTTTTTAATTCACCAGGATGCGGAGAACTTGTTTGGGTGGGAGAGCCTGTGACTCTGAGAACAGCTGAAACCATCACGGGCAAGTACGGTGTGTGGATGAGAGACCCCAAGCCTGCCTACCCCTATACCCAGGAGACCACGTGGAGGATCGACACGGTGGGCACCGGCATCCGCCAGGTGTTTGAGTACAGCCTCCCCAGCCAGTTCGCGCAGGGCTACCCCTCCAAGGTGCACGTGCTGCCCAGGCCGCTGGAGAGCACAGGCGCCGTGGTCTACGGGGGGAGCCTCTACTTCCAGGGGGCTGAGTCCAGAACGCTGATCAGGTACGAGCTGAGCACCGAGACAGTGAAGGCTGAGAAGGACGTCCCCGGCGCCGGCTACCACGGACAGTTCCCATATTCCTGGGGCGGCTACACGGACATTGACCTGGCCGTGGACGAGTCGGGCTTGTGGGTCATCTACAGCACCGAGGAGGCCAAAGGTGCCATCGTCCTCTCCAAGCTGAACCCCGAGAGTCTGGAACGTGAACAAACCTGGGAGACGAACATCCGGAAGCAGTCAGTGGCCAACGCCTTCGTCATCTGTGGCACCTTGTACACCGTCAGCAGCTACTCGTCACCTGATGCCACTGTCAACTTTGCGTATGACACGGGCACGGGGAGCAGCAAGGCCCTGGCCATCCCGTTCAAGAACCGCTACAGGTACAGCAGCATGATCGACTACAACCCCCTGGAGAGGAAGCTCTTCGCCTGGGACAACTTCAACATGGTCACCTATGACACCAGGCTCTCCAAGATGTGAAAGGCGGCCATGCTGCGTCAGAAACAGCAGGAGGAGGCGACAGTCAGGGCTCCCGAGGGGCCAGCCAGCCAGCCAAAGCCCACACAGCTTTCCTCTGCTTCCCGAGCTTTCGTTAATCCGGGAGAATGTGCCCTGTCACTGTCACTGTGCCTGACATTGTGGGAATAGCCATCTGGGCACTTAGACAGTTTCACAACAGATATGCTTTTCTTTTGTCAGCTTGTAAAGGGATGCTTGGCCCAAACAGTTTAAGTGTTGTGATGTGGGGCAAATGCTATAATGTGTAGTCATTTTTCATGAAAACCACAAGGCTTTTAATAAATGGCCTTTTCTGGCTAAAGAGCGTGTTTGCAGAAGAGTTTGGGGAAATGGGCTGGAGTCCAGGTGGAAGCCAGGGCCACCCCCTGCTCTTGCGTGCTGTGTGGTTCGCGTAAGCCACGATGGATGGACAGCAGCCCTTCTGCGGGGAGAGGGAAGCTATGCGGCCAGCACTGAACTCATGTGAGATGCACTGACCACAGTTGGCTCCGCATGCTTCAGGTGGAGTCCAGGTGGGTATTACACAGCCTTTTCCCTTGCAATGAACTGATCACACACAGCATCCTCCTTGGATACTGTGGACTAGTTTGCCTAAGGGGAGAGTACAGATTCCAACCAATCAGATAATCCCTTTGGGTGGGGAGCTGAGATGGCAGGATGCTCATGGTGGGGGGTGTGTGTGTGTGTGTGTGTGTGTGTAACAGAGGTGCTGCCCAGGATGACTCCTGGCAAGCACTGGAATGCACACCTGCCCAGCCCCATCTCCTGATCCTCTTGGCCCCTCCAGAACTCTTTTCATCTTTCCCCAACTCACCTTCTCTTCACCCTAACTCCACTTTTGTTCTTATTTGCTGTCATGGGCATGAATTTCATAAACCACAACCTCAGGTGAGCAAATTCTATAACATTATTTTCTAACGACTGAACTTAACCTCCATCTTGAGGTGCCATTGTACCTAATGGGTTGGACACCTTCTCTTGCCTGTTCAGCTTGGACTCTGTCCCGTCAGTCCAGTCAGGGTTTTCCTCTCGCCCATTCTCCTCAAGGTGGCATCTGTTGTCTCAGGCTGAGTCTTGAAAAACCCAAATACCTCAGGGTTCTCTGGAGCTCAGATGTTTAATGTCACAGAGGGAGGCCTGGGCTTCTCATCATTTCGATTTAGTAACAAACATTGAGGTCTGATTGTTTTGTTTTTAATTCAAACACAACTGACTACCATAAGTGTTCTACATCATGACAGAAATTAAAGATCAATATACACACATATCAGAGTCTTGGCCGGAAGAACCAAAGAGATGACTCCAGGTGCATTTGTGAGGATATCAATGGGCAACAGTGCAGGAGAAAATAAACAGGAAAGAAAAACAAAGATCTTCCAAGACGGTTTTCAAAGGCAACGCAAGGCCTCCCGTAAACTCTTCTCTGCAGTTATATGTCAAAGTCCATTTCAAAATGACTGACATTTTGTGCCTAGGAGACTTTGGGGTCCTCAGCTGGAGAGGGAGGTGGGGCTGGGGGGGCTGGGGGGTCGGGCGTGCCAGGGGAAAGGACTTGATCCAAATTGGAGAGCATCTCTGGGGCTTCCTCACATTTCTTGGTAAGCATGTCTTCTCTGGGAGGAAAGGCACAATGAATGCTATTTAAACAAAGACAGGATTTTTCAAAACAAGAAAAATAGAACCCCCAGCCCCCAGCCCTGAAAAAGAACCACTTCCTGACCTGTCTACAATGCTGATAGAGCTGTCACCTGGCAAAAACGAGCTACACGCTATTGGACTTTGTGAGTCGGCTCTTCTCAGAGGGAACACACCTGTCTGCACTGGTCCCATGGAACCGATGGCCCTGGGTCCACCCCTAGCAGCCGGCTCTCCAATTTCAGCCCAGGGCAGGCTCGCCCTCAAGGTTTCATTGGCATCCCAGCTTTTCTCGGCCAGCTCAGCCCTGGGCTCACTTCACCTCTCCTTTCTGTCTAATGTACCCTCACCCCCCGCCTACCAGGGCTGGGCAAACCCTGCCTTCAAGGAACTACACCCCACCTGTCAAGTGCTTAAAGACCCATATTTAACTGTCCCCTGACCACTTGCTACGCTCCAGGGATTGGAAATGAAGGAGAAACGAATGACATGCAGATTCTCAGCCACATCTCACAGGAAGTTTTTCAGCCCAGGAAGCTGAGCCATTCCTGTGGCCAGTAAAAAGCAGGACTAGAATGCAGACTCAGACCTCCTGACCCCAAGACGCAGACTCAGACCTCCTGACCCCAAAGTGCAGACTCAGACCTCCTGACCCCAAGACGCAGACTCAGACCTCCTGACCCCAAGGTGCAGACTCGGACCTCCTGACCCCAAGACGCAGACTCAGACCTCCTGACCCCAAGGTGCAGACTCAGACCTCCTGACCCCAAGACGCAGACTCAGACCTCCTGACCCCAAGTTCATCTCTTAGTCAGAGCTGAACCCCAGTGTTGCTCAGCGGAGGTGGGGTGATGGAGAGGGATCATGTATGGGCTTCAGGGGTCTGCTGTCCCCAAACTTTGCAAAGCCCTGCATTTTTATACTAAGAGGAAACATCACAACTTCCACCTGATTATCAAAGTGATCACCCAAAGTAAGAGCCACAGATCTGAACTTCATTCCAGCACCTTACCATCACCTCTTGAAGGACCACGTGGGAAAGGTCTGTTTCCCGCAGTGGGTGACCAAGTAGTTTCTTATTCACAAAATCTGCCTCCTCGCCGCCATGGGCGAACAATTTGAATACATTTACACACACCAGTGTCTCCCGCAGCCTCGGGCACCCACCCGACCCTCTGAGCTCTGAGTACCTGATGGTCATGGTGAACCTCCGTCTGGTCACCTCGGACGCCAGGTCCTTGCAGAGGCGGCTCAGGTCATTGTCTGTGGGGCTCTTCTGAGCCATGGCTTTCCGCTTGGAAGACTCCAGGAATTTAGATTCAGTCCCCCTGTGAGTCTAACAAGCACCAGCAACACGCACATCAGGGGTCAGAGGAAAGCCACCTGGTCGAGCCCGGCAAGGTTTGCAGAGGGTTTCTCTGCGTCAGGGTCCTTTCTGCAGCCCGTCCCCAACCCTGGCCCTGTCGTGAGGCAAGTACTTCCTCAAATACCTGCCATGGAGGGGGAATGAGGGCCTTCTGCCACTGAGCTAGGACAGGAATTCTTCCCCAATCTTGCAATGTGGCAATGGAGGCCCAGAGGTGACTCTCCCCGGGATGCACAGCTGGGCCCTGTTGGGTGCTGCTTCCCCTCAAATGGGGGCCACTGCCATGAAGCCTGTCTCTCACAGGCCTGTTGGGCAGGATTGACACCTGCGAGCTTCCCTCCCAGAGCACTTACCTTCTAAAGAATGGGAAGGGGACAGGGACAGAGCTAAGGCTCGGGGCCAGGCTACTTGCTCAGATGTGCGCTTGTTGGACACCCAAGGCTCGATATTGCTAACAGAAATCATAGTAGCCCCCTTTTAGTGCCAGCCACTGAGGGGTGTCCTTTCACAGGACCTTATTTGATAACCAGAGGAAGTCTGCCAGGTAAGTATTAAGGTCCCCATTGAGCTGGGCCAGGTGTGGCTCAGCCGTTGAGCACTGGCCTAGGATCCAGGTGATCAGGGTTCGATTCCTGGTCAGGTCAGGGCACATGCCCAGGTTGTGGGCTTGATCCCCAGTTGGGGGCGTGCAGGAGGCGGTCGATCAATGACTCATCATTGATGTTTCTCTCTCCCCCCCTCTCCTTTCCTCTCTATGAAATCAATAACGATATATTTTAAAAGAAGGTCCCCATCAAATGAAGGGTGCATGAGCAGACACATTCAGTAGCTCCCTCAGGGCCAGAGCTGGAATCTGAACCTAGGTCTGCCTGGATTCAGACTGTGCTCGCTCCACTATAGGGCTGAGCAACCCTCGTCTGCCTTGGTGCCAAGCCATCGCCCAAGGAACCGGAGATGCATACCCATTCCTGGCCACCCGGTCACACTCGTGTGGTGACAGTGCCACTCTTAGAACGTGCACTGCAATGGCCTGAGCTCACTGGTCCGGTCTTCTGGCTAGAAGTTTGTTCTTAAGAGGAAGCCCAGCGGACTTACCTTTTGATGCCAGATCAGCTGCCTGGTACCCTTTCCATGCCTCAGCTCATGGTCTTGTAAAGAAATGCCCTCACGCCAGACTCTGTGCCCACATTTCAGTCAGTCCACCTCCTCAGCGAAGGAAAAGACTGAACCCCTACCAGCCACTGCCTCTCCTTTTAGCCTCCTGGAGGCTCTCTCCCCCAGGAACTTCAATTAATGGCATTCATTTGTGCCCTTAGGAGGCAGCAGCTGATACAAATTATCCCTGCAGCAGTGACCTTGACGAGAAACCCCCAAAGACAGGGCAGGAGAAGGTGGGTGTGGAGTGCAGAGCCAGGGAAGGGCATTCTGCCACTTGGGCGAGGGGGAAGCACCGTCAGATGCTGGTGGACATAGTATCTACTGATGACACTTTGAAACTAACTCATGTACACCCCTCCTCCCAGCACCATCAGAATCTTCACTCCCACCCCTTCCTGGTGATTGACAGCACTCCTGCTGAGGTGGCAGGTGCTTTGGCTTTGAAAGGAGTTGATTGATGGCCAGGCTCCCACTTTGGAGCTGAGTGACCTTGGGCAAGTCATTTAACGTTGATGAACCTGTCTTCTTACCTGTAAAGAGAAGTAATACTTCCTCCTGGGGCTGTTGTGAGGACTGAGAAAGTATTTGCAAAACCCCGTAATTATACTTTTTTTTTCATTTTTAATTTTTTTGTATGTGCATTTAGCCCCAGGGATGAGTATGAATGTGTATGCAAATACTGCCCCTCACATAACACTTTGAATGCAAGCCTTTTCCTCACAAACCCAATTCTGTACTTTTTGAAAGCAGGCGCCCAATTTTTCCCTCCCTCCTCCCCCCTCCCCCAGGGCTCCGCAGTGTTGAGCCCCTGGTGGGAGCCCAACAATCACTTAAAGCTGAATCAGGACCTGCAGGAGCTGTTCCCATCTGCTTCCTCAGGCAGAGTATTACAGAAGTCTCTCAACTGTGGAGGGTTGTCAAAGTGTAATAAGCACATGTCTGTGTGATGTCTTAATGCGTCAGAAGCAATTATTGGATGTCAACTTCAGAAGGGATGTGGTGACCGTACTGATTTTTTAAAATGGTCTCTTTTGTGCCTGTTACTGTGTTGGTGCAATGGCTTTGGAGAAGGAAGTCTGGGCTTTAGATGGGAGCCCTGGGGGTCTCTGTAGTCCAGACACATCTGACGTGATTATATGTAAAATTCTAGTTTAGCAGGTACCTCAAATAAGTGCACATGCTTCATCAAAAGACTGGATGGAAAATGTATACCTAAAACCAAGCAATTGAGCACGGGCCAGCAGTGCTCAGTGGTTAGTGTTGGCCTGCACACCAAAGGTCACGGATTCTATTCTGGGTCAAGGGCACATACCTGGGTTGCAGGTTCATCCTGGGGCGCAACCAATCGATGTCTCTCTCACTTATATTTCTCTCTCTTCCCCCCCCCCCATTCTAAAAATCAATGGAAAAATTATCCTTGGGTGGGGATTAACAGAAATAAAAATAATTGAGGCGTCCACCATTTTTTATTTACCTGACTGGCTATCAGCCCAGAAAAAGTTGAGGGCTTTTACTTAAGAACCCACGTTCACCCCACAACAGAAATGAACATCCACCTGACAGACCCCCAGACAGGCTGAAACTCAGCAGCATCCTTGCTTGAGAACAGATGCATCTTCTGGGTACTTCGGAAAACCACACAGAGCTCCAGCTTTGAGAACAAACAGCAGACGCAGGAAGGGCCAAGGAATCATTCCTCTTTGGGAACAAGCAAATGCTAAGATGACCAGTGTAACGTTCAGGTGTCATTGTCCTGCCCTTTTTCATTTAATTTCACAAACGGAAATTTTGTGGCCTGGGCTTCATCAGAGGACTGGATGAAAAATAAATGTATACCTAAAAGTATACATTTTTACTCTTTACCTTTTTAAATCCATGATACCTTCTGATTCTACCTTCTACATCTTGCTTCTGGCCAAGAGGGTGTTGAGCTTTACTTTCTGTAATTTGTATTATGAAAACAAGTCAATAAAATGCCTTTTCCAACTACCCTCTGCCCCACTCTCCAACCCTACTTCCCCAATCTTCTCTTCCATCATGAAGCCCAAGGACAAAAGCATGCCCCCCTCCTCCTCCTCACCGGAACAGTTCAAGGGGCAGTGTTCAGAAGCGTCACCAAGCCCGCTGTTGACGACTAAATGCAACGTCCTTGGAGTTATCCTGTCACATGTCAGAGAAGCCAGAGATGAGAATTGTACGACCCAGTGGTGGAGAAGCACTTATGCAAGGATCTTCTTTCGCTGGACAGGTCTTTGTCATTCTCCCCCAGTGTAGATGCGAGCTGGCAAAGGGCCTAAGATATTAGCGGTGCTTCGTTAGTAAGATCAACTGAGCAGCACAAACCTGCTGGCTTGCAAATGAGATAATGCAAGCTCCGAAAATCTAGGAGCATCAAACTTAAGGACTAGAATATAAAAACCAGTTGTCAACGGGAGAAGGCAAATTACATGTCTTGGGTTCAATTCCCAGCCAAGGGCACGCACTTAGGTTGCAGGTTCGATACCCGGCCCCTAGCCTGGGTGTGTGGGAGGTAACCAATTGATGTCTCTCTCACATTGATTTTTCTCTTCCCCCCTCCTTCCAAATCACAGGGTCGGTCCACAAGTACAGAAGGCACGAGATCATTAGTGACTGAATTACCAGTTTTCCTGAAGCTGGGGCTGGAAGCCATGTGTTCTGGATATGAAATTAGGCAACTAAAATCCCTCAGCACTTCTGCAAGTCGAGTAAATGGTAACTCAAATCCCTTGTGTAGGTGATAATGGCTGTGACTGTGTGAGCAGATATAAAAAATACAAATGTAAGTACCGAGATCTATTTTGGGTCCTTCAGTTTCTGCCAAGAAGGGTGAATTTTTTTTCTACACTCAGCACTTTGCATCAAGAAAGACTCCTCCCCACTTCTGGACAGACTGTCAACATGAGAATATCTGATCCAGGTACAGGGGCAGGAGTCTCACCCTTCAGGACCCCATTCACCCTGAATGAGCTTTACAGCTCCTCAGTCAGAACCAAGTCTCTGCTCAATGTTGTTCACTATCTTTGGTGGAACGACAGACCTTGCTTCGGATTTTATGAATGGATTAGAAGCTCCAAGACTCATTATTTAGAGAATACTTTATTAGTTTCTGTAATCAAACCCATGTAGATTAAGACCTTACATATTTAATACAGTGCGTTACCCCTGTACAAATGGAAAAAATTATGTTGAACGTTTCTAGACCAATATGGCTGTTAATTTCTGTACAATGCCAACCCAACACGGTACAACTGGGATAGTTTTTCCAAAGTTGACAGCACAGCTAAAGTTTCCAAAAATTCAAATTATATATATATATGTATATATATATATTTATTTATATAAAAAGACCAATAGCAGTATGTTATGCATCGATAGCAGCAACAGCTCTTCCAGGTTCTGCAGTCATTTGAACAAAGTTATAGACATCCAGCACACTCCATTAAAAAAAAAAAAAAAAAAAAGGTAAAAAACAAATCCCCAGAAAACAGCAAAGTTCTGTTACTGTTGTGGTACCTGGCACCATTTTTTTTATTAGCTTCTCCATCATCATCTGGAAAGAAAACATTCTAGAATAACGTCATTAAAAACAGCTCTGATAAAGCACAGTCACTACTACGTATCATAAAGCAGGAACAAGATATTTTACATTCACAGAGGTATGATACAGTACTGCCCTACATCTATAATACTAGAGATACAATTAAAAAGGCATTGTTTGAGACTTGATTCTGTTTTCCCAGCAGAGGCCCCCAGGGTGGAACGACAGCTCTGGGAAGAAATGCACCTTCTCAGACAGGCTTTCCTTTCATTAGTGGCACAGTTCTAGGTACTGACTGCTCTTCATGAATATCACCTAAAAACCGTTTAAGAAAGACCAAAACAAACAAACAAAAACAACAACAAAAACCCCCCACCACATTCCACTGGACTCATACAAAGATGACCGAGTGGAGGTGGGCAAGACTCGCCCTAACCAGTATTCACCAAATCTGCTGTGTTTGAGTGGTCAGGGCTCCACAGAAAAGCAGCCCAGTAACACTTCAAAGCTTCGGGCCACAACCAAAACACAGCATTTCAAACAGAAGCAGTAGCCAGACACCGCCCACTGGGGTACATTCAGGATGCTGACATCATTATTTCACCATGGCTCACTTATCCAGGAAGAAGGAAGATCAGTTACTATACTTTGTGTTCAGCTCAATTACCATGTTATAAAAACAGCAAGCTGCCAGGGCCAGACATAGGCTCCTCTGTGCAGCCCTAGTTCTTGCCAGTTCCTCACCATCGAGCCCACCAATGCCATCACCGCATCCACAGGCCAGAAGGGAGCAGTCCCTGCTGTGCTACCAGCTGGGACCACCGTGCTGTTCGGGCCGGGCTACTCCTCTGCGGTATTACTTTCCTCTTATTTCTGTTGTCTCATCTAACCATAAGGACTGAGTTCTAAATGATACGCACTCCAGAAACGTGTACATGTTTGTATGTAAATCCAGACTGAGATGCACAGCCATCAACAGGGTGCGTGTTGTGAAGTGGGTGTGAGCTGGCAAAGCCTCGTTGGGCGGCCTATGTCAGTGTGAATGGCTCCTATGTCCCCATGCACCTCCGAACTTGGGACAGGATAATGTCACAGACCATTTTACCCCTTTGGCTGCTGGCATGACCCAAATGCATCCTTCCTCCTTTCCCTCTCCCTCCCCCAGGCCCCTGCAATGAACCACAGCCTTTTAAGATTTTGTTTCTTCGGTTTTGATGGCCTGAGGTTTGATGGGTCCAGTCCGAACAGGTTTGGTGGCCATGGTGGGTGCAGGGGGGGGCTTTTCTTCTACTTTTTCCTGACAGACACCAGGAGCGTCGGTCAGTGTTTCGGAAGGTTTGCTTGCGTCGCCGTCCACCTTTGGGGCCTTGCCGCCTATCTGTTTGCTCTGCTGCTGTTCAGAGAAGAAGCGCTGCGTGGACTGAAGAACCTCTGCTCTCTGCTTTGCCTTAAAGAATGAGAAACAACAACTGAAGACGCTGCAGCGCCACCAAAGCCTGTCAATCACTCTCAGTTCCAACTCTTCCACCAATCACCAATGGCTTTCCCCACGCTGATTTGGCCCAAACCAAAAGTACCTCATCCATCTTTCAGCTTTTACTAGATTTCTTCCTATCTCGAAAACATTCATGTGACTTTTCTTTTAATATTTGAAAAGACAAGACCACCTCCCACCACCTTTTCCAAGTTTGCCCTCTCATAAAATAATAATATAGAAATTGCTGTTGGTTTGTATTGTTTCTGGAACAAACCTTATCGATATCAAATTTTATCTAGGGAGCCTGCTTGCGAACTTGAAAACATACGCAACTATTAAAACGTCTAGTTATCAATACGTGTCTACAAGAGAACAAAAAGGAAGCACTTATACGTGGCATTACCAACACCTAGGACCAAAGGTCTTGTGGCTGAGTCCTCTTCCCACAGCTCTCTTCTGCAGGGGAAGAGCATCAGAAATTAGTAACGACGTCGCTGCATCACTAAGTTCTGATAGCTCCCACCTCTCTGAGCTGGTAAAACCACCGCCTCATTTTAATGACTTCGCATCCCCAGTATATACTTACGTCGATCTGTAAATTATACCACTACATGTAACATAAGTTTCTACACCTCTTGCATATAAAAAGCCCTACACATTCTGCAAGTCATTTGCACTATCCAAAAATCTGAAGCAATTTTCAAGAAATTTGCGCCCTCTTCACCCTATTATTAAGCTCCGAGGCCATTTCCAACACAGGAATTTATGAAAAATCAAGTTCCAAGGAGCTCGGAACAGAACTGGAAACCAAGGTCAAACAGTATCCAGAGATTTCTACACATACTAGTATTTGTAACAGTTATGAACAGATGGAAATCCCAGGCACATGGCTTTAATAAAAGCAGGGAATGTTTAATAAGAGTTTCACTGCAGGGTAGTCTTTAAATGTGATTACTGAAGATCAGAAACCAGGGGCATCAACCCAGAAAGAAACTTTAGCCAGTCAACCAAATTCTCTATAGAATCATCATAAACATGTTTCTAACTTAGAGTAAAGCCCGACCACGGCCATTTCCCTGTCTGGAAGCAGTAAGCTTTTCTATGTTCTAGTCTGACCTGATACAGATTAGTGACATAACAGGCAAAATTACAAAGACCTCTAAAGTCAAGTCTAAGTAAACACAGACATAAACGACACAGCTGGCTGTACAGGCAGACAGGTAAGGTTTACAACTATACAACTGTCCGCACACAGACTCCTCAAGGCACTCCTGCATCAGCACACCTCACGGCCACCAGTGCCTTGTATAGCGAAGGATCCCAAAGTGCTTTTGTGAGTTCTTCATCTACAACTACACAACTACACAAACTGCTGTGGAATAAGCCACCTAAGGTGGTAGGCAAAAAGGGGTACAAAAACAGTTCGAGAAGAAAACTGAATTCGGATGACTTGGGAGGGGAGAAAAACGAAGCAGGCACCATGTCTTAGCCATTCCAGAGTTTTCTCAGAGCATGATTTCTACCTTAACTTTGGAAGGGGAGTGGGGGTGGGGGAGAAAAACAAAGAAAATGGGGAAGCCTACAATAGTCCCTATTACTTTTTTTTGCTCTTCTAAAAAAAATGTAGCAGCTAAACTCAGATCTCCCTCAAATATTTATTTTTATAAGCAACTCATTTGGCCACAGAGTTAAAAATATTAACTTGTTTGTTGACAACAGCTGCAAAAGAAAAAAAGGGGGGGGAAAAAAAAGGTGGGGGGAATAGGGAGAAAAATAAAACAATAATTTGAAAAAGGAATGAATAAAAGCAATTAGCTTGGTGAAGTCTGCTGAGACAATGAATGCCTGGATATGCGTTATGGGTCCAGAGCATCGTAAGACATGGTTCAGAGACAGACGGTTGCTCTGGCGGCTGCCAACACTGTACTAACCTTCATGTCTTGTTCAGCCTTCAGCGCAGCCTGGGCCTGATTGCCTCTGACTCCAGACAGTGATCCACAAGGACCCCTGGCTACATGTGGCAAACGAGCATGGCTCATGAGGCCTGTGGTCAGCGGAGGAGGCATCTGACTGGCCAGTGCCATTGGCGGCCTCTGTACGGGCGCTGGGAAGGTGTTAGTATGTGGGGCTCTTACCAATGGAGGGACCAGGTTAGGCTGAGAGAGGATCTGAGTGAAAAAAACAAAACATACAACATTAAACTGTTAAAAAAATTTTTTTTTGCCAACTAGACCAGGTTGGCTTATCTCAGAGTCAATCTGAACCAATTCCTCCATGAAAGGAAGTGCACGGATCTGTGCCGCTCTAGCACTGGGACAAGAAACACAGGCCATGCTTGGAGAGTCTACTGGGAAAACCAGCACAGCATGCTAGGGCCCTCCAGCTACAGATTCTGAACAGGAGACAGGGAGGCTACTACTCAGGATACCTTCTTAAAAAAATACAATTGCAGAAAAACATACAACACCTATTCCAAACATAATCTAAATAATAAACAATGCTAATTTGGCAAATATTTCAGGTACCAATTCTAGTTTGTGAGCATGCTTATCAATTTTAGTTAATCTTTCCATCTGATGAGCAAAGGTAAGAGAAGCCATCATTTTTATACATATATTAGAATACCTTCTGGAAAATTTACCTCACCTACAGTTATTGCAAAAAAACAAAAAAACACCAAAATCCCCAAAACAAATAAACAAAAAACCCTAGAAAACTTTAAGCACTGGGACCCTTCTCTGAAAAGTCAACTTCTTCAAAAAGATAAAAGGAATAGGACTGAAATTTAAAGGAACGGAGCTGTGTGGGGAATCTTTTGACTATTTCTATTGTCTGCCTTAGAATTACATAGCTACCTGTGTCTACATAAAGATGGCAGAGACTATATTTGAATATTTAAGTTTACTGTTAAATAAGAAACTGTTTCTCATTAAAAACTGCTTCTGAACTGGTTATAATAGGGCAAGACTATAAAATCAGAGAATTCGCCAGGTTAGCAAGCATTTGCAAGTAAATCATACTCATTTCTCACTTGTATCTGCCCACCTGGGGTGCAAACTGTGTAGGAAATGGCTGTGTCATTCTCACAGTGGCGGGGGCTGACGGGAACTGCTTCTGATAGACAATGCTGCTCATTTTGCTGGACTGGCTGTTCGGACTTGTGGAAGTGGCCCTTGGAAAGAAGTCGTCACTGGTCAGTACGGCAGTGCCGGGTGAATGATGCTGTTAGATTTGTAGACAGTGCGCTTGGTAGACTCATCATACTTTGTAGTTGATGAGAATTTACCAAGGTGAGTTACCAAACATCACAGCAGTGGAGACACATTGGAGGGGCAGAGGTGAAAAAGGATACTGGCTACATTTTCCCTGTATTAAAAGTTTTTCTTAAAATACAGAATAACAAATACATTCTTAATAATTCAACAGCTTAACATTTCAGGTAGAACTGTCAGAATGTCTGTGCTTACCACAGGACTGGCGACACAGTATGCATCTAACAAACAAACGGTGCTCAGTTATTGGGAATTCTATAGCAAATGCAAATGCCCGCTTTACCGGAAGGGACTAGAGGTGGGGGTGGTGCTTCTTCCGCTGATTGGAGGTGTGCCTGGTTTTATATCAATGCCGCTCCCAAAGGCCTTTAGTTCCATTTCAGACATCTGAGAAAGAACATAAAATAAACCTAACATTTCTGCAATCCCATAAGTTAATGTGCTATGTTTAATACTCTATATATGAAGACTTAATCCAGTAAAGGGCAAAGAACCTCAGTATCAAAATCCTGTAATTAGTTTTGAAGTACCATGGAATTAACAAAGCAAATTTGTGGCCGAAAAATCTAAGAGGAGGTGTAAATCCAATTCTCCCACAAAATTTGTGAATTTATTGCTATGAAGTAAAACACAAAGGGGGCCAAACACATTGAAAGTAAGTAGATAAAGGGTGGTAAAATGTATTTTATTTTTACAGATCACACAATGCACATATCTACACACAACCTTAGAGTCTCAAAGAAACCATCCATTTCTCTTCACTTACTTTCCCCGTGGTTGCGATCATGCTGTGCTGGGTTCCAGCAGGGATTAGTCCCCTGAAAGGCTGGCTAACTTGTGCAGGGCGACTCAGGCTCTGGGCCTGTGCTTGGGGGGCAGTGTGCTGTAACGGAGGCTGAAGGGTCTGAGGCAGAGCAATTAAAGGCTGCCCTGTGGATCCAAAGTTAGGCAAGGAAAGCTGGGATGCTGGTAAAGGTACTGTAACCTAGGACATAAGCAAACAGAAACTGTAGCAATTTGCTTATACAGAGCCCGCTGTACGCATATCCCTATAACTCTAACACAACTCTTAAAATTCTTATGAGTAATATTTTAAACAGAAGACATCAATATATTAAATATATTTCACATATAAATCTTCTGCTTAGTAACTATCTCCATTCTTTTATTAAAGACGCCAACAGTATGCCCTAGCTGAGTGGCTCAAATGGTTGGTGTATACGCGAGGCAACCAGCTGATGTTTTTCTCTCTCTAAAAATCAATAAACATATCCTTGGTGAGGATTAAAAAAAAAAAAAAAAAAGGTGTAACAGTATAACAAATTAGCAGTGGAGAAACTATTTTACTGAAATAACTATCTTTGAATTAATCTACAGTACATGTAGTCAAGTAACCACAAAATACAATAAAATCATAAGGATACAATGTAAGAAAGTAGTCACAACTTCCCAAATACCAACTTATTTTGAACACCAATAGGTAATATATTTATGAGTTGTCACCCCTAAAATAGCCACCAAAAGTAGTTATGAGAAAATGACTAAAGGCTTAGGCTTTAGTCTCTCACCCAGACCTCCGCCAACTTTTAAGGAGTAAGCGGATTAACAACATTGCTAGGAGATGGTTTCAAAAGCATATACATTTTTTCACTGAAAATTATTATCACAGTCATACACATAAGGAATGTGTTTTGTCATGTGCCCTCTGCCTTACTGCCCCGTGTGTTACACTGACCACTGTGGTGGTCTTGAGTCTTCCTTCGTCTCTGGCATGAATGGATAAAGCAACTATCACTTACAAGTAACTGCATATCCCTAATGACAGCTTTCATGGAAACCCATTTTTAAAAAAAGATAAAAAGCAGAACTGACTGAAGTGAGGGTGGGAAGACATATTGTGGAACCTATCAGTGGACCCACGGAATTCCTAGGACACCACAGAGAAAAGTCTGAAACTACCACACATCTCCCCATCTTGGTTCTATCTAAATTCCCAACAACAGAAGCAGTAACAGTAACAACAACAACAACAACAACAATAATAATAAAGAAAATTGAGGAAATTTACCATGCCATAGTTTACCTGCTGGAGAGTACTCGGTGACTGGGCAGTGTTATAAAAATTTGTCTGACCAGGCTGTTGTACTTGTCCAGAATAAAGATTTGAAGCCTGGGTAAGATTTGCTCTAGCCTAGAAAAAATTTAGTAAGAAAACAACAGTAAGATTTTTAAAATTTCCAAATCAGATACCAAGGTTACTATGGCTTCAAAGCACTCTCTGAAAATTTCAGTATTAGATAAAAAGGGAGATCTTTGTTTTTTCATTGTGTCTTTAAACATTTTTCTTTAAAAACTGTCCTTAAATCACCTGTTGCATAAGAATATGACGACAGTGCATGCTCTCGCCCCTGGTATAATTACCTGGAGAAGATGTGTATCGATAAGCTGGGAGCCTCCCAGCCCTGATGCCTGACCCAGTTGATGTTCATATAATATAGGAATAGGTTGAGTATTGGAAGTTTGTTGAAAGGCAAGACCCGACTGTGCCTTGGCAAGTTCCTGGTGCTGGACAGCTGGGAAATTGTGGATGGCAGTACCAGAAAGGACCACAGATGGCTGGGACAGGCTGCTCTGCATAAAGGCTGGCTGAGATCTACATCAGTATTGAAGAGAAAAAGGTTGTGTTAGATGTTAATTCTATCTGGAATCTGGCAACCTTAAGACTTAGTAGCGTCAATGTCCAAGTACTCTAATTAGCATAAAGAGGCAGAGACTGCAGGCCTTGTCTAAGGTACCTATTTCAAAACTTTGAGCTCACTATACAACGAAGCCCCAAAAGTAAAAGTTCTGGAAAAAGCTTCCTCTTTCCAGAAACCAGCAAGATTTTTTTCCTCTTGAACAATGAGAACGAGTCCCTTTTCATGTGTTTACTAGCAAGCTCAGAACCAAACCTACCACTTTCTATTTGGTACTGACATTCCATTTAATTTGTATCACCAAAAGCTCTGACTTGTACCATCTGTATTTCATTACTTCCCCTCACATATTTCTTATAAGAGGCATCAAGATTTCTACAGAATGAAGCAGAGTACTAGTTCACACCAGGATTAATACGCAACACAATATTATGATCTAAGGGTGCAAACTTCCAGTTATAAAATAAGTCAAGAGGCTGTAATGCACTCCATGGCAACTATTTGAAAATTTAAAAAAATTTTGAGGCTTGACTTTGTCTGGTAAATGACCAGAGGCTGAGGTTCATAATCAACATGATTAATACTTTAATGGTTTATAAGAGGGTAATCCTAGCTTGTAGAGGGAAGGAAGAAGCGGTAGAGATACGGCAAGAAAGCTCAGCAATTATGATGTTTCCTAACAACAAACATATTTTAAAGAGTTTACCTATATGGTTGAAGGGAAGAACTGAATAATTCCTGGGCCTGGGAAACAGCAGGTCCAGCGCCCAAACTCAGCTGGGCTTGGTGCTGCCCCTGCAGCGGTGCGTAAATAGGAATCGGGATCTGCTGAACCGAAGCAGGCTGCCATGCAAGGAGAAAAGGGTATGTGAACGCCATGTACACAACTTATGATATGTGGGAAAATAAACTGAGCAAAATGAAAAAAAATAAACGATTAATGCTATGTACCAGTTTCCTTTAAAACAAAACCAAACGTAAACATCTCAATTTTCCATTTAATCCATGACTTAATTCTACACTGTTAATCGTTAAGCTTTGGCAAATTTGGGAGTTTTAATGATTTGCTTATACATACCTAGGTGATCATGGTTTTTTTCCCATATTGTTAAAAGAAGATTATAACTTCATAGAGTCTATTATTTGTAGCCCAAGATAAACATTACACCATAAAAACGTCAAGAAACAACTGCAAGATGGAAGAAGTCTGGGATGTTTACCTGCGAAAGACCTGGTTGGAAGCCTTGCTGCTGAGCCAACGATGGTGGAGCCAATCGGGCATGCTGGGTATTGAATAAATGACTGGTGTCCATATAGAAAGCTGGGATTTGAGCTATAGACAATCAGGAAAAAAAAGTCTTAAGTGTCTAAAATTTCAGAATTTAGCAGACAGGTATATGCAAATTAAAATAAGAAAACTCTAGTACTTGTGAAGATATAGAAAAATAAACACTCATACACTGCCAATGGGGTATAAAATAGTAAAAATTATCCTGAAACACTCACTAATCAGAAAGAATATATGCACCCCTATGTTCATAGCAGTGCAGTTTACAATAGCTAAGATCTGGAAACAGCCCAAGTGCCTATCAGTAGATGAGTGGATAAAAAAGCTGTGGGACATTTACACATGGAATACTATGCAGCTGTAAAGAAGGATCTCGTATCCTTTGGGATAGTATGGATTGACCTGGAGAAAATTATGCTAAGTGAAATAAGCCAGGCAGACAAAAACAAACATCACATGATCTCGCTTATATGCGGAATCTAAAGAACTTAATAAACTCATGAACAGAATAGATTCAATGACATGGAAGCACAGATCAGACTTACGAATGTCAGAGGGATGGAGGATGGTGGGTGGGTGGAGGGGGAGAGAGTAACCAAAGAATTTATATGCACATACAACCCAAGGACACAGACAATGGTGGGGAGAGGGGGATGGAAGGGGTGGAATGGGTCATTGGGGAGAAAAAGGGACATCTGTAATGTTTTAAACAAAATTTTTTTTTTAAAAAAGTAAAAATTTACATATTCTACTATAACTGAACCCACCTATTTATCAGCAAGTCTACTCCAATTTTAAATCTACCAACTAGAATTTAGCAAAGTATTCAAAGAATTGACATTTAATAATTGAAAGAATTTGGCATGAATTTTAAAAAATATATATTTAATTGATTTTTAGAGAGAGGAAGGGGGGGAGAGAGAGAGCACACGAGCGAAACATTGATGTGAGAGTGAAACATCGATTGGATGCCTCCTACATGCCTCCTACCAGAAATCAAGCCCACAACCTGGGCATGTGCCGTGACTGGGAATCAAACCAGCAACCTTTCAGTGCATGGGACAATATCCAACCAACTAAGCCAAACCAGCCAGGACTGGTACAGATATTTAACAGATTTATTTTCTATGTATTATAAACACTATTTTGTGATTTGCTGTTTTTATGTTTTGAAGAACTTAACATATTGTTTTTAATTTGCCACCATTATAAACAATACTGCAATGACTGTATACCCTCATACACATATCTCTGATTAATAAGTAAGCTTATGTGTATCTTAAGACAGATAAACTTATTAAGTATGAAACTGTTACTACAGTATGTACACATGAAATATTCTGAGATACTTTTCTAAAAGAATTAGGCCAATTTACATGCTCACCAGGCAAGGTACTTTAAGAGCCCAATATAACACCCATGGATCCTTATAGATACTGGGTATTACAGATGCTGTTATCAATCTTTCTATTCCCTACACAGAAAGGCAAGAAATGGCCTATTTATTTATTTTGAATTTAAACCATTAGTGAATTTAAGTATTACTTAAATGTTTATTTACTATTTAATTCAGATTACCATTGTGACACCCCACCCCAATACATAATTTTTTCTTCTTTGCTATTCTTAGGTTTATTCTTCCCCATGAACTTAATTATCAATCTGTAAAGTTTCAGGTAACAAACGTTTATAGTATGATTGGAGTAATATCAAGTGCCTAAATTATTTCTCAGATTATTAGGCACTAACTTGTCTAATGTATGTGTAAGGAGTAATTGCCAAGAGCCCCAGAATGCTTACTAAGGAGAGACACAGTCAATTCTATCCGGAAATAAATTTGCAAAGCAGAGCAAAACATTTCAACTTGAAAGGGTAACTAAGAAGAGAAAAAGTATTCAAAGTCTTAATTTTCTCAAGTCCTTACAGTCAAGTCTAAAACCCTTACCTGCTGCGGACTGAGACACATAGACCTGTGGGCTCTGTTGCTGCTGGGCAATAAGGGAAGGCATACAGCTCAACTGTGAGAAATGACTTGCGGAAGGCAGGCTGGTCGTCTGTAACTGCTGGGGCTTCACTTTACAAATGTTAGGAGGGTCTGATGTGGTTGCAGACTTGGTACTCAGAGAAGAGGTGGTGTGCGTGCCAGCTCCTGCATTCGGGGGTGAGAGAGGAAACAATGTAGCGTATTTCAGTGTCTCTGTCGTTTGCAGTACAGTAACTCAGTGCCAACCGGGCACAGGGAACTCCTGTCTATGCCCAACATGGACTCAGATACTGAATACACTCTAGGCCAAGAGAGGGGATGAGGTGTATCATAATTCTAATTATCTCTATCTGTAGCTCCCCCTCCCTCTCCAACACCTCCCCCCAACAAATACCTCTAAAAAAAGAGAAACTCTTAATAAATAAGTGGCATTACACAACTTGAAAGGTCAATTATTTCTGTTGATCAGTGAGCTCTCATCTAATGACTGCAATACTGAAGCAAATGACAATACTGGAATTTGATTAAAAAGTGAGAGGTACAATAATTTTCAGACGTCTAATGATGTTCTGAGAGGACCAGATCAAGGTACCTCTGTTCTTCCACTTGAGTCTCTACCTGTAGTATGACGGGAAGGCCCTCATGAAAAAATTTATCCTAGTTGGGGGACTGTGGAGAAACTATACACTCGGAAAACAGGAAGTAGTTGGGTTTTAAAGAAAGAACTAGGAAGCTTTGCAGTCCTCTATTTCCTAATCTTCCTACAGCTTTTCCTCTAGGAGACTGGGGCTTCCAAGCAAGAGCCAGTAAGCAGAATACAGATGCCTTGCAAATGGGTGGTGAGAAATGTTTGCACAGTGGAAGAGATACAGTTGGAACATTTCCTTTGATTTGAACCTCTGGGTTTGTCTTAATAAATAACAATATAAACTTCTGATTCTAGAGAGTATCAAAATAACTGTAGCATAACCCAAAGATCAGTTGTTTTAGTACTTAAAACTAACGGAGAATGTGAGAATATAGAAATGCAGTACTGCCATCAGTAAATAAGAACCAAAGAAGGTAAATTCTTTGCTGGATATATTTTATAACTATTAGAAAGGAGTTTCTTGATGCTTTGGAAACATGAGAGAATACTGGGAAGCTTGAAATGAAATCTGCTCTCAGTAACAGTTATACACATGGTGAGAGAGTGCATTTCCCTGTGGCTCTGAGAACTGTAAAGGCCCCGACGACAGGATTGCACACCAGTAAAAAACTGAAGGAAGAAAATCACCTTCTAATTGGGGTGCTGATGGACTCTCCTTGAAAACAAACAAAACAAAAACCAAAATAGCAATGGATGTCATCTACTCAAAAGAAGACTGGAAATTCTCTACCCCTAACTCTTCACCAGAAAATATCACCCCAATAGATTCAGGCCAATACCTCCTTCAATAGACACAGACTGCAAAAACAGTAAAAGCTGTGTGATTCTGTTATTTCTGAGTTGTTGGTTTTTTTTTAGCTGAGTATAAGTTCAAAAATAAAAGTAAAAAGGTAAATTCTGTAGAAACATTTTGAGAAGATAAAAACTTTTTCACCAACTATTTATTAGTGTCTGTAATACGGGATGGAGGGAGTGGGGGAGAGGGGGGGGAAGGTCCAGCAAAGTGTTTTAGTAAGCCATCAACAAGCATTTGCTAAACTAAAACTGGGAGATGGCAGAGGGGGGAGGGGTAAGAATGGCAAGGAGTTACCTCTTCATGCACAATCTGATGTCTTTTATAAACAATACTTTTTGGGGGGATAGCCAACAGGAAGTGATCCTAAGAGATTTGAAATAATTGAAGATACTGAACAGAAAGGCACAAAGACTTCTACCTGACAGTGATGTTGTGGGGGTGACAGAGGCAACAGGGATCTGAGGCATGGATGCACTAGAGAAGGAGTTGTAATTCCCACTGCTTGGCCCACTGGCACTACTGCTGACTCCACTTGCAATTGGAGGGGCTGTGGAAGTTACTGGAGATCCCTTTTCCCGCACATTTGGAGAATTCTCCCAAGCTTTCCGTGCAGACTCCATCTGCAATGAAATAGGAAAAAAGTCACTATGCTAACAGAATATATATATGTACATATATATAAATTCCAAATATAATCTTTCAGAAACTACAAAAATAAAAGATGAAGACCCTTAAGAGTTTTCAAATCTTTTATTTCCCCCTTTATCTTTGCTCTTTTACTTAAATTGGGAGGCAGTGGGCTTTAGTGATGTCTCCACAGAGAGCTGTTGACAGCTCCGGCAAACAGGCCAGAGAAATATTAAAGTCACAGCTTCTGTACCGTCTAGAACTGAGACCCTACCCCGACCAGCAACTAAGAAAAGGGAAATAAAAGGCCGCTCCCGGACTGCTTTAAGGCTCTGACTCTAGTAGGAAAGGCACTAAAGCCCTCCATCAATACCCATTCCCTCCATTCTTTGTTTTTAAGCCAAGAGTTCTCAAATGGCAGATGACAGGCACCTTATGTTGGGCTGTTTTATGCTCGCAGCGTTTTAAAAGGTAATGTAAGTAGATAGGTTTGGGGCTTGAGTGCAGCAGAGACACTTGTTTCACATCAAAGCCTCACTGGGCATGTCAGGTACCGACTGCCACCATTTGAATTTGGAGGTACTGATTTTAGTTGTAATCTCCTAGTTTCTTAAAAGGTAGAAACAGGTCTTATTTCAATCTATTTTCAATCTCTCTTGAGCACTGCTGTTCAACAAGCCGCATATATAATTTAAAATTTAGTAGTTGCATTTAAAAAAATATAGAGGTAATACCAATTTTGATAACACTGTATTCAACACAATATAATTAGCATAAAAGTAGAGATGTTTTAATGCTTTAAAAAATATTAACATGTCAGATGCAGATCCTCACTATCCTAAGGCTACTTGAACAGGAAGGAAAGACACACAGAGAGTTTGAAGTTTTTAGTTCTAGTAGTCAAAATATGGGTGGGCCAAGAGGGAAACCCAAGGTAACATATAAAATTCAGTTACAATGACTTACATGAGGGGACTTTTTACAAGATTTTTATACCACTGTTATGAAGTTTGTAGGTCCTTCAAGTACCAACTTTTAAAACTTTAATCTTATTTTAATTGTGAGAATTAGAGAAATACTACATACCTCCCTGCTTTCCCCTTAAAACACACACTATATATAATTAACTGGTTTTTAATGACTAATGTCATCTCCATAAATTCAAAATACCAGACACTTTAATGTTTGCTCGAGTGTTCTCCTCAAAATCACCTTGCTGGTTTCACATGTGTTTTATTTTAAAACAAAAACTTTTGGTGGTGGTGATTAAGAAAAAAAACTTAGAAAGTTAGACATAATGCAACTTGCAATCTGAGATTTTTATGGCTCAGAGCTATTTTATACAGGATGATGTCTTTTATACCAGTTTTGTTGTATTGAAAACACATAAATCATGGCTAATCAAACTTGCATAATATATAGGTCACATACATTTGGGTTTACTTCATTTCTTAGGCAGCAAGAAAATTTAGATTTTAATTCTGAAAATTCAAGGAAACTAAAAAGTACAAATATATTCATTCCCCCCCTCGATAAATATAGAGTCAATAATATCCATGTAACAGAACTTTTCTATACCTTATGTTACCCAAATAAAGAGATGTCAGAAGAAGTAAAAATAAAGATACTAGAGAAAGTTTTAAGTTAATGAAATTTAATTTAAAGTCATTTTAATTCTAAATGTATATTATTTCTTCTTGGAGGGTTAAAAACATTGAGTGAAAGGCAATGCTGAAGGGTTTTTCTGAAGAATTAACAACTGGCCTAATAATTAATGGTGTTATACTTACCGATGTGACATTAGACTACTGCCTTGAGTAATATAATACACAGGATGAAACAGACTGATATTCAGATAGAAAAGCAACAACAAGCTGAGTAGAAATTGGCAGTCTGCAGTAAGAACTGAGTAAAGATGGGGATGACACAAAACACAGGCAGGTGTCATAAAATTTTATAGTCTCAGCTTACATTTACTAAGCCTCTTACAAAGAAGTTGGGGGGCAAGGGGTCAAGAGGCTGGAGACTCAAACAGGGAGTCTAAAAGTGATCATTGGCCACATCGTGAAACGACTTAGTTTCCCCTCCTGAAGACCATCAGAAAGATTCACTGGCAACCAGAGCCATGTTAGGAGGTCCAGCTATAGCAACACAGGTTAATACTTGCCTTTTAAAAAACCCTCAATTCTATGTCTGCACTTTTTTAACCACTGACTAATCTTAAGGTGAACTCATTGAAAATACTCTCAAACAACTCAACTATAACAAAGCATTAGTAACATAGCTCAAAATTATAAAGACAAGGAGATTTAAAAAAGCTTAAACTTCTTGACATCAAAAAGTACATGTCCAAAATCTCTTTTGCCCCCTTATTTAAAAATTATCCAACAATCAATTCAAAGTCACTTGCATAATTACCTCTTCATAAAATATTCTAACTACTACATTGCTTTCATTCAATTCACACAAGACTTATAGGAAAGAGAGAAAATTAGCATTCTTATCTCATTATTTGTACTTAGGATATAAAAACAAGCAACACCAAGCTAGTTGCTTTTTGTACACAACTAATATATCCAAAAATTATTAAGATCTCTAAGAGGAACTTAGTACAAACATGGAATATAAAGGCTCTCCTGTAATTTTAAGACCAAACTCACAAGCATAATAGGACTTACTTTAGAGAGGAGGACAGCAAGTCACTGCTAAGTGGTATTAAAAGCTAATAAAAGTTTAAAGTGTAATTTGACATCACATCATTTCTTTAGCTTAGTACTGTTGTTTACCACACAAAACCAGTAAAAACCCCAAGAGAATAGTGTTAGCTTACGTCCCCTTGCATGCAACAATCATGGACCTTTAGAGATGGATGTGGTACATACCTTGAAGGTGAGGCTGAAAGTAGTGGGAGGAACTGAAGTTAGGCTGGAGCTCTGTTGTATAGTCTCCCTCTTAGGGAGGGGAAGGGTGTTGGGCAGGGGCACCTGAAAAGGTAGGCAACACACATCACAATCTAACTAACTGGGTCTGCTACCAAAGCCCCACTAAAGATAATGCGACCATACTCTAAGGGTGCTTTATTTTTCATCAGAGCCAACATGAATATTTGATTACTTAGAGTTAGACTGTGTGTATAGTAATTGATAATTTTGGACATCTTAGATAAAACTTTTGAAGAGAAATATTCCATGCCTTTTCATGCACGAATGGAAAGAGCCTGTCCCAAATTTAAGGCATACACTTGAAGGCAGTGCTTCTCATATTTTAATGTGGATACAAGTCACCTGAGGGTGCTGTTAAAATGCAGATTCTGATTCAGCTGCATTTCTGTAAGGCCTGAAATTCTGCATTTCAAATAAGTTCCCAGGTGATGCCTCGGCTGCAGGTCCCTGAACCATATACTCTGCAGCAAAGCTTTAAGGAATACAATTTCCTCCATTTAGGGGATCCACAGGTTCTTTCAGAAGCATTTAACATGACAGAATAAATACAACACATTAAGAAATTAACCTCTTTCCTGAAATAGTCAACTCTCTGACAACTAGAACAAAAGTAATATTGGGAGGAAAGTATGGAATATTGCCTTCCCATTACGCTAAACAAATTGCTTTGCTATAGTATTAGTAATAACATGATTATGGCAAATATTGTTAGATGCCTGAAAATATCAGAAACTCACTACTTACTGTACAACTGATTTTGATGGTTCACTTAGCTGTCAGGTACAATGCCTGAGATGCTAGGAGTGTCAGATAATCACTTTGTGACACCATGGACTATCTAATGGAGATTCTAATACCACCGGCTACTTAATGGAGATTAACTGTGCTATAATAATCAAACACACCTCCGGCATTTATATCTTCAAGACATTCAAAACAACTGTAATATTAGGTAACCCTAACCAATAAATACCAACTAAGAGCCTAAAAAAGTATATTAAACTTCAAAATAAGAGACATAAGCCTCTGTTAAGTATAATTTTTTAAAAAGACGGAAGTTCTCCGATAAAAGAGATCGCCCAAACAGACTGAGGGAAACAAGAACATCTCAAAAGGTCCTAAAGTTGTGGACATTGTTTAAATATGGTTTTCTAAAATGATTTTTAGAGAGAGAGGAAGAGGCGATAGAAACATCAATGAAATAAAAACATCATTGATCGGCTGCCTCCTGCACGCCCCCTACTGGGGATCGAGCCGGCAACCCAGGCACGTGCCCTGACCAGGAATCGAAATAGGTGACGTCTTGGTTCACCGGTAAGCATTCAATCACTGACCCACACAGGCTGGACTAGATGTTGTTTTTTTTTTTTTTTTAAATATATCTTTATTGATTTCAGAGAGAGGAAAGGAGAGTGAGAGAGACAGAAACATCAATGATGAGAGAGTCATTGATTGGCTGCCTCCTGCACGCCCCCGACTGGCCCTGACCGGGAATCAAACCCTGATCGCCTGGATCCTAGGTCGACGCTCAACCGCTGAGCCACACCCGGCAGGAACGAACATTGTTTTTAACAGTATATTAACTAAGCTCAAAACCACCACCATATTTGGCACAAATAAGCAATGCTGTGAAATCGTTCCAAACTGATGACCACTTATAATGCTCCCTGACCCAACCTAATTTTCCTGTTTCCAAACATACTTTGGACACACTGCTAAAAATCAAACACAGACTATTCACTGATACATAAGACTGAGGGGTCTCTTCCCCTCAGTCATCTCTGTGCACAAGTCAACATGTTCATTAGGCTTGCAAACCACACAGAAACCATTAAAATGCTCAGATGAATACTTTCAGTGACTCGTACAATTAACTTTACTGAGATATTACTGATTCAATATTTGATAGTCTACATAGTGACATCAGCATGTAATCTGCCAAGAAGTCTTTTTGTCCTTCCCAAGTTTTCCATTACTTCCTATAGGAAGTTAAATAAATTTCAACCTTTCTCCAAAAGGTTAGGGGAAAGGTTTGGCACATGAAATTAAGTTTTATAGCATGTAAAAGTTGGACAAATTACATTAATCAGCTTCTAAAGTGTGCTACTATCACAAAGAGAAAATGTGTGACTCACTCGGCTACTTAGAGTAAGAGCCCTTCAGCTGGACCACAAAGCTGGATTAAATGGTCCCTAATGCATATGTCACCTCTCTAAAATTCTACGAACTTGATGCTAGAGGGAACAACAGAAAGCATAGGAAAAACTTTGTACCAAAACATAATCAAGATTTTTATTCTCAAAATGAGAGAGTTAAAGCCCTATGTGAGAGACGTTTAAATATATCTTTAAAAGGGTATTTTTTGAAAAGAATATGCCTTTGCTTATTTATAGGGGGCAACATTTTAAAAAGAGAGCAGCTGGCCAAATTTCCACCATCCATGCCCTCCAAAACAAGGGCCGCACATGCAACTCCTAAAATGCTCTTCTATTACAGCAGGTTACCTAGCTTTGCTGGCCATTCAATTTTTCAGTCAGTAAACTAGGTAAAAGGATGGACTCTGATGACTTTTCACACAATTTTGAATTATGACATGGTTGCTCTGGGAAACTAGAGCCAAATTTACATGATTTGTTATCACCTTCTAATGAAGTACTTAAGAGCTGGTAAGCACTTACATATACATTATAACTCAGTCTTCACAACAGGAATGTTGTTATTAAGGTCCAGCATAACTTTTTTTTTTAAATTAAAAAAGGAAATACCCGAATCTTTGGTAACATTGTTTTAATTGAGTGTGCTTTCACTGCATTATAAATAGGATTCATTAAAGAACAAAATTACCAACAAAATAAAATGTTGAATCTGTAGTGTGTGATAGCTAAGAACAAAACCTGTTACCAAAATCAGGTTAACCGGATTAGTACTGATGAAACCAAGCCTAAGCACAAGCCTGGATCTTTATTAAATGGAAAGTAGACAACTTTTAGGGGAAAAACAAAACCTCAGCTTTGACCATTTTTGCTAATTGTATTACAGTGCTCCTAAATACAAATTTGATATTAACTCTTTTCCTGAGAAGCGTTAAATATTGGTCACACAGTATGTATTAGATAACAGCCAGATTCCTATCCAAACTTGCCAAACCTCGGGCTGATTACTTACATTATTAACCAAAGTATCCTCCATCTTTGCACTATTAGCAGCCACAGCATTAGGCAGAGAAGAAGAAGGTGTAGTGTAGTCTGTTACAGACTCCTGTGGAGCAGTAATAGAGAAAATTAAGTTTTAAACAGAATTATTGAGCCACTTTCTAATGACAGCCTAACAGTTGTAAAGTTGTTTCAGAAGAAAGCAGGAGAGAACAGACCTTAAGACTCAACTCCCTCAAATCTTAACTTTAAGACCATCAGTGGGATAAAACAAACATGGAACCACTGCTGAAATGATTAACATTTCCACTATTGCTGGGATCCTGCACATTTAAAAAAATGCATTGCAGAGTACCAGGAAGTTGTCAACAGTATTAAAGATTTAATTTCTGTGGATTACTAAAAGAATTCTTTGTGTGGTTCTCAAAATCAATAGCTTACTTTCAACTACTGATTTTTTCTATTTTCTTCAAAACAACATAAATAAAAGTCAAGATCTTAGTTGTCGCAATTCATTAGGTTTTAGGATAAACCCTTGTTTATCATCATGAAACTCTTCTTTAAATATGGTAGAACTGAAACACATGAGCTTGTAAGAGAAAAATACTCAAATAACATGAAAGATTCCATCTACCTTTCTTCTCAATAAATATATGTCCTGGAATGGCGGATATAAATTTGCTATCCCCACAAGTGCTAAATCCTTTAAGTTGTTCAATGGACCTTGCCTTAATGCGTTTTCAATATATGCATCTTTCATTCAATGTGGTCCCTAAGCACAAGTCAACCACGTCCTCAGGTGCTTAACCATGAAAACAGTGATCTGTTCCAACCCTGGAAGAAAACTGGCTGTACTGGAGTTACTAAAGTTTGCCTTATTTCCTAACTGCAAAATCTCACTAGTGGGCAAAATAAGGCTCTGCTGTAATTCCATTAACAAAAGAAAAAGTAATGTAGAACTCTTTTAAAGTCGACAAACACAAATGAAAAACATGTTAATCTTGTGTAGACATTTTCACTTTAAACTACTGAATGGCCCAGAATTAAGAGTAAATTTCCCAAAAAAAATATAATAACTTACTGTAATTTCTTTAGATCACATATTCACACCATGAAATAAAATCTCTCTAGAAATAGTAATCCATATAGCCTATAGAATTATATAGCTCAAGCAAAAAAAAGTATATGGTTGTTGTTTTAGACATAATTTGCAAAAGCTGACCTGGGGATCTCTGCATGCTGCTTACCTTCACATTAGTGGCATATTCTGCGGATGACACAGAGATCATTGTTCCGATTTCAGTAGACATTTCTGAAGCTGCTTTGGTTTCCTTTGTTGTCGCAGGGTCTACACTTCTGACTGCAGCAGGGCTTGGTTTCTCTTGTCCCTCTGGCTCCACCTGTTGGGCATCTTTTACTTTTCTATTTTTTAATGACCGTTCCTTTCCAATAGGACCAGGTTTATGTTCTTTGTTTTCTACTGGACTCAAATCTGGAAGCTAAAGTCAAAGTTTATAACAAAAAGGCATCATGATCAAAGGCATTCATTGAAAACAAAACTCAAAACCGTTACTTGCTTTCATAAGTGTTAGTGGCTTTTATACAATTACACCTGGAGCATGAATTGTGTTTACCTTCTGGGCTTTTATGGGGCCTGCCCGTGGCTGCTTCTGCCGTTGCTCTTTAGGTTCAGGTACTTTGTCAGTAGTTTTTTCTGAAAGCACAGGAACAATTTCATTTTCGTTCCCATTTGAAGCTGGAGCACCAAACTGAATTGTGTCAATTCCAATTTCAACTCCACTTTCTTGACCATTTTTTGTTCCCTAGTAAAAGAATATTTAAAAAGTTACTATGAAACAGAGTTCAGATTTGACAGGATGATTTATGCAGCAGTACATATTTTAAAGTATAATAGGAGGAGGTTTGAAGTAACCTACACATTAACTGACTTGATTATGTTTTAAGAAAATTTTCCCTTAACCACAATGATCTGTATGTATTAGAAAACAACTGATAAAATGAAAACCAAGACAAGACTTAAGTTTTTAAAGTCCTGCCTTTACCTATCATGAGTGTGACCATGTGCCAATCACAGCCTGAAGTTATTTCACCCCTTAAAACAAATATAAAAGCAACAAACACAGAAAGATACACCAGCAAGAAACGAATTAATGAATGAATGGGGAAAAGGCAGTAATACCAAATGTTGCCTACTTGTAACTGCTTTGAAAATAAATAATATAGTCATTTATGTAGCACCTACTGCGTGCTAGGCACTGATCCAGAGAGACATGAGCAATCTAACTCACAGAACTTGCATTATAATGGATGGAGAAAATAGACAACTGAAACATCAGATAAGTGATACAAAAAAATTAAAATATGGTTAAGCCACTTTAGATTGGTAGGTAGAGAAAGACCCAAGGAGGTTACACTGAAAGTGTTTCTGGCAGAGCAAACACCTAGTAGGTGAAGAATAAAAAAGGCTAGTACAGCTGAACGCAGTGATAGAAGATGAACAGAGATAAAAGATAAACAAGCAGAGAGCTAGCTAGACGACACAAGGGATTCTGATGCATGCTGAAGTTTGAGAAACTGTTTTAAGGAAACTGCCCCAGAAACCCCACCAAGACCATTAGCAGTCTATTCCTACCTCTGATGAAGTAGCTGATCCAAATGACGTCAGAGGCTTATTCCAGGCACTGACTGAAGGTGGCTGTGGTGGACTAATGGGCCCTACTGAAGAGAAAAAGCCACAGGAAATATGAATACTAAAATTAAGAGGCTAATAATCCAATCTATACAACCCTTTCTTTAACGGTAGTCAATTTAACAATAACTTTTCACACCACACTTGAAGAGATTCTTGCATACCAAAACAAATATAAATCCCCAAACATTGCGTATTGCTTTCATTACCACATAATAATATGGCTATTAAAAGTATAAGACTTGTTTTAGAACCAAAGGTTTTTAAGAAAGGAAGTTAAGATTACAACCGCTTCCTACTAAGGAGGAATGGCTAGAAAAAACCATACTGAGTAACAAGACTAAAAACAAGCCCTAATGTTCCCTCACCATTCCCCAGCCCTCACTTTTGTGACACACTCACATTTCTTAGAGATGTCATTCAGCACAGCTGGTGGGGCCACCTTGTTATCCCATAACTCAGTTGTAAGAGTGCCATGTGACTGCGAGGTCTGGATGGATTTTCCTGCAGCTACATAATCTGTGCCGTTAGGTGTCTGAGCCGAAGGCAGTCTAATTGAAGGTGGTGGCTGTTTTGAAGACTGTGTTATAGTCTGCAGGGGACTCTGGACTGGTTTGTGAGTCTGTCCCTGAGTCTGGCCTGGGGCAGTGGGGCCTGGGCCTGAAATTGTGACTGTCACAAGGGCTGGGGCTGGGATTGGGGCTGGGAGTGAGACTGGGGTTGGGACCGGGGCTGAGCTGGCTGGGGCAGTTGGGGTTGAACTGGCTGGTGCTGTTGGGGCTGAGCTGGCTGGAGGTGGAGCCGAAGTTGGTGGTAGAGCTGAAGCAAGAATGGGAATTGAGGCTGAGGCAAGGATGGGGACAGGGGCTGGGGTTGAAGCTGAGGCAAGGATCGGGGTTGGAGCTGGAACTGAAGAAGAGGCTGGAGCTGAGGTGGAGGCTGAAGCAGGAGCAGGAGCTGAGGCAGGAGTTGGGAGTGGGGTGGAGGTTGAAGTTAGGACTGGAGCTGTGGTTGAGGCTGTGGCTGAGGCTAGAACTGGAACTGAGGGTGAGGCCAGAACTGGACCTGAAGCCGAGGTTGAAGCTGGAACTGGGGCTGGAGCTGGAGACTGTGCTTGCTGGGTACCTGTAGCCTGTTTTTTGGCAAATCTTGGCGGAAGCTTAGAAGTCTGACTTCTTCCTTTTTCATTGGCATTCTTTTTGTTCCAGACCTTAAAAAATCCGTAGAAATCATTTTTGTCAATAATACAGCTAAAAGTAATAGTTCATAAATATGATTTCTAACAAAGCTACCTACTACTAATTTATCTCCTTTACTTTTCAAAATAGGTACTTCACAGAGCAAAAATGTCAAGGCTCCTCATGAAGAAAAAAGACAAATATGCATTATACATTCTTAATACACAGGGCCACAATCTCTTTTCCACAATTCTGAAATTTAAAAAAATGTTTGCAGTAAATTCATCTGGCAGCAAAATCTGATCTGACACAAAGCTACTTATTGACCTAACTTGCATTTGCCACAGAAGCATTCATTATGGAGTGCTGTTGGGGTGCTATGCTACATAGAATACATGCACTACTATTTCCACCTTTCTAAAGATAATAATTAACAAATGACTCCTGAAATTATCTCGTACCAAAGGTTATATTCAATTTAACTCACTTTAGCATTCACACAGGATTTGTACAGTGTCTCCTGTTTTTAAGCCCTCTCATCTACTAGAGTTCTTTATCACTACGATTCATGTGTTCTACTTATTTTTATCTTGTGTCAGCATTTAGCAAAAAGGGTGTTTGGGTTGATTTAAATGGAATAACTTACTCATACTGTGCTTAAGTGAACTAATTTTGATTACAATACAAACTTTCTAAGTCAAGAATCTTCAATTCGTTAGTTTTTAACAGTTGTGTTCACTAGGTTTCCAAGATAACCTAAAGTTAACTCTAACCCTGACACAGAATACGATGGGGCAAATAAGACAAGTAGGCTAGAGCAGAAAACATGTTGTTGAAGTAAAGAAGGTCTAGGCTAAGCCAAACAGTGGTTATATTCTATTCATAATTTATCTCAATTCTGGTTAAAACCAGTTTAAAGTTGTGAAAATCAAGTCACTCTCAATACTTAAATAATAAATCCAGCCTTAACTTTTCAGGTAGACAGAAACCTTGATAGTCTGCTAACATCTTTTGGGCAACAATTTAAGTAACCAGCAACAAGCTGAAATGCTAAACCTGTATGATCTGTTCTTCCTTCTTCCGGCGTTCCTCATCCTGTAAACGTTTTTGTTGTTTTTTGGATACCACTTCAGTAAAACCATCATCATTCAAATTTGACTGTGGGTCTTCAACTACCGTTACTTCAGGGTGATCATCAATTATAACAACACCTGCAGGTAAGGAAAAATATTTAAAATACTTTCTTTTAATAGGAAAGAGTAATAGAAATGTTTCGTCCAGTAGTGATTAAAAGTCCTAAAATTATTTGCTCTGAATGACATCTCCTTTTTCTTTAAACAATACAGTGGTAAAATATTTTTTAAAAATCAAAATTAACCTATTATCCAGTCAAACCACTTTAACCTCTACCTCTCTCGGCCTAAAATCTGTACTGTGCTGTAAAGACCTATGTAGCACTTTACCTCATTTGCACCTAGCCATTCTAAGAGGTGGGTATTGTGCTACTGTTTCTCTTTTTCAAAAGATACAGTAAGCTCTGAGAGGCCCATTTGCTAGGTGAGGTTGTGACTAGCCAACCTGATCTTATGACTCTTAATGCCTCTATTTTACGTAGACCATTGTCCACAATCTGTAGTTGTTAAAAACAAGTGGCATGGATGTACATACATCATAACCCATCACATGA
This sequence comes from Miniopterus schreibersii, assembly GCF_964146895.1. Classification (NCBI taxonomy): domain Eukaryota; kingdom Metazoa; phylum Chordata; class Mammalia; order Chiroptera; family Miniopteridae; genus Miniopterus; species Miniopterus schreibersii. The sequence goes on along the minus strand of NC_138119.1, from coordinate 15,683,788 downwards.
ATGACTCCACTCACTGTCCTACAACAATTATTCTATCTTATTAAAATTATCATATATCCCAGTGAGTATAAAAAATCTAGATACATTAAACATTAAAAAAAATTAGCCCAGCAGGGTGTAGCTCAGCAGTTGAGCATCGACCTAGGATCCAGGAGATTGCGGTGTGATTCTTGGTCAGGGCACATGCCCGAGTTGTGGGCTCAATTCCGAGTCAGGGGCGTGCAGGAGGCAGCCAATCAATGACTCTCTCATCATTAATATTTCAACACTCTCTCTCCCTTCCTCTCTCTGAAATCAATAACGATATATTAAAAAAACATTTTTAAATAGTTCAGGTCTTAGCCTACTAAATCTCTCCATTTTACTGAGTACTTCCAGTTTAAGTTTCATCTGAATGAATGACAAATAGCTCATTTTCACCTAACTGTCTAATTCCTAGACATTCCTTACCTTCATCAAAATGTTCTTACTGCTTGTGTCATCCTTTGCATCTGATGTCTTATTAATTGATACCTTTCTGAAAGTATCCATAGCAACACTGCCTCCCCTCCTATCAACTCATTCTCTATTTACCGTATCTTAGATACCAATTTCATCAAGGTCATAACTCAATTAGGTTTAACATTTTTTTCATTTAAAGCACAGGATATGAACACAGATGTTATTTTAATTCAAGTTAAATCATTTAGTGATTCAAGATAGCTTCCATCATATAGGCTCAACTCTTTCTTTAACTTCTTTATTTATAGCATCCAACTCAATGCAGCAAACAGATAAATAAATGGATCCTAAGACATACTTGCATAATTGTTGAGATCAAACTGTGACAGTGCATCTACTTTCTCTTTGGGTTTCTTAGGGCCTGGTTTGGGGTCCTCTCTTTTTTTCCCTGTAGAATCTTTGGAGTTTTTTTGTCCTGTTCCATTAGGTGCTCCTTCCTGGTGGTGTGCAGAGCTGCCATTAACAGGATCAACACCAGTTGTGCCTGCAGACTGGTCATCAAATGGCCTACAAAATAATGAGACATTACTACCGTGGGCGAGGGGCGGAGGGAACTGACAGTTTTTAAAGTTTAATCTAAGAAGAAATAGCAGTGGGGTAGAAGACCCTAGCTCAAAACCAACAAGCCTTAGTGACTTTCGTTGAGTATGTCACTAAAACTGAGCTTCCCAATGAAGGAGATGGGCTGGCTCCTTAGGGTAGTTCTTTCTAGCAATTAAATTCTATAATCCTGAAGGTTCTTATTGTGTCTATTTGTCTATCATGTTATAAATAAATGAGCTAAGCAACAGGGTTTATAGCAGAAAATTTGTAATCCAACCTAGTCCAAAGTATTCACTACTGGATCTTCTCCACAAGAGGGCAGCATATGAAAAAAATTAGAAAAGCTTTCTATGTTTATACCATGTTTTTAAAAAAGTTCAATCAGATTTATACATTAATGTAAACATATAAAAACACTTTCATATGGAAACAATTCACTTCACAAACAAATGTATTTTTACAGTTTTTGTTTCCTAACATAAATTTTATTCTTGGGCTCATTTAATAAAAGCTTTATGAAAATAGACCATGGAAAATTGGCTTATAATTTCATTTTCATTTTAGCCTATAGTACCACTCAAGATAAAAGCTTACCAAGTACCTGACACAAGCATGACCTCCAATATCTGAAGAACGAACTCTTCTCTTGTAAATGGGACTCTTACACAACATTTGTTTAAGCTATAAGGAGTAACTACTATTTCTGCAAGTTCAACATTGTTAGCATTTACATGGCACAAAAATCTTGCTAAGTCGTGGAAATATACTCAAGACTGCTCAAAATTCAGCTCAAGACCACCTTAAGTATCACTCAAAATTCTAATAGCTCAGGAATAGTCAATAACTGTACTGTTACTGTAACTGTATCCTATCCTTTTCCTTTGGACTTTAAAAAGAATGTTCAAATTCTGTGTTAAGCAGATTCTCAAGAAACACAATCAGCATTCTCTCTGGAAAATTTTCTAAATTATCAGAAAGCAAAAATGTCTACTGATGGATGAAATGCTAAGTATATGCAACTAACCAATACAGATTAATATTGTCTAAATAAAGTTCTTATCAGCTCAGGCTGCATATCTGGGAATATGGTTTAAAAAAAAAAAAAAAAAAAGGCACACCGTAATAATAGTTGCTTACCATACAAACCAGGTATTATGTTGAATGCTTCACAAATACCATGTCAGTATCTTTACACATTTTTAGAAATCCTACTGCTTTCTCCCCATTTTACTAATGAGAAAGCACAGCGTTTATGACTAGTAGGTACCAGAGCCTAGATTTAAAACTAGGCATACTGCCATTTTATAATTTTTCCTAATACTAAGGAAATCAATAATTCACTATAACCAACATTTTAATATTTAAAAGAATAGACTAAGTTTACCACAGTTCGGAAAAATTCTTTTTAAAAAAAATCAAATGACCTGGAATTTATGTTAGTGGTGGCCTTGGTGGTTAGGCAGGGCTTTCTGGATTTCTCTCTCTCTAGCTGGATCATTTACTGTAGGTTTGCAGCTAGAGGGGGAATATAATTTATCCTTAAGCTCAATATTCACTATTTACAAACCAATATAGAGTGATAGTTTATGGTTACTATAACATATTAATTTAAGTCCCAGAGGACACCCATGAACACCAGTGAATGAGAAACAAAGAAAAAGGTGGGCTAGTCATCATCAGTAAGAGGACTTACCAAATGGAGGACACTGTACAGGTGCGCCCTAGTGTGCAGATTTTCCCAAAGCTACAAATTCCTAAATTCCCGAGAGGCCCCTTCTGGATAAAGAGGCAGGCGGAGATTCCTGAAACACACTAACCTCTCTCCTTCAAGCATCTTACGCTTGGAGAACAGAGAAGAGGATGTGGGGGGAACAATCTGCGGTCCTCTGCCAGGACTGGCTCCCCTGCACAGTTCGAACAAGAAGTCTATGTTGAGCCACTCTTTAAAGAGCCAAAAGTAACGAGACGTGAAACTACTTACCCTCGCTTCCCACTTTTGGATGGTGGACCACTTCTCCTCTCGTTCCTAGGACCTGAGAAATTCCTCCCGGCTTTGGGTGGACCACCATTGCCGCGCCGATTTTGGCGGTCAATGCCAGGTCTCTGACTGGAAAAACTTCTCTTTGCTATTTCTCTTTTTGGAGCTGAAACATTCTCTCCAGCCTTCACAGTAGCTTGTGCATTCAAATCAGCATTTTTTTTTTCATCCCTCTCTCGCCTCTCGTTGAAATCACTGCTTTCCGAAGCTGTTTCCCATTCTTCGTTTGCCTGATCTGAAGAGTTCTGGTTGGACAAGTCTGGCGTCTTATTCCCAGGAACATCCCCAGCAGTGCTAACTGGTTCTTGAACCACATTACTCACTGTGCCGCTTGTGGGCACTGCCACCTCATTGGTTTTTGAGGCTGCCTCCCTCTCTCTGAGCCGTCTAAATCGAGGCGGCTTATCTTGCCTGGGTGGTCGGGTAGGGCGCTGCCTCCGGGGCCTCTCTCTAGTTGGGTCAAATTTTCGCTCAAACTTTGGAGGTCGTTTATCAGCTGGTATAGGAATAAACTGCTCGTGTCTTCTTGGTGGCTCTCCATCATCTGGTTTAGGAACTTCTGCCTGCCTTGGGTTCCACTGATTGTCCCGATAGGCAGGTCTTCGTAAGGTGGAAGGGCGTGAGGGGCGGCCTCCAGGGTCCCTCCCACCACGTCGGAACGTCCCCCCTCTGCCTCGCCTGGTGGGCTCTCCTTTAGGGAGGAACCCTGGTTTAGATTTATCATCATCCCTCATATACGGTTTGTCTAGAGGTCTATTATCTATTCGGACATGATTTTCAGACTTGAAAGAAGACTGTGGCTTTATAGGTTTTCTGTTTTCAGACCGCTCCTCCCTTTTGGGAAATTTACCTTTGCTTAAACTATCCTTGTCACTAGCACTTTCATGAATTTCACTGTCTGTGTCAGTCTCGGAACCTCGCTGTCGTCGTCTTTTGGGAACAACTTCAAAATCGGAGCTCTCACTCCGAGTCTCACTTTCCTCTCGCTGTCTGAGAGGCCCTGAGGGCACATGCTGTGTCCGAGGCTTAGTGTCTCTGTACTGAGGATACTCTCGAGCGTGGCCTCTGCCACCACGGCCCCGCCCTCCATAAGAGCCTCTATAGCTTCGGCCCCTGGAGTAATATTCTCCTCGGCCTCGACCTCTGTATCCTTGATCTGGAAACCAATCTCTCTCTCTCGCTTCTTTCCAATAGGTCCTAGGAGGTAGAGTTGATTCTTTTTTAACTGGTCTTGAATCTGGTCGAGGCCTCTCTGTAACAAGGTCTTTGCTGACAACTTTCTCAGGTTGTTTTTCTTCTTTGACTGTTGATGCAGTGACAGTTTGATTTACAGTTTTAGCCACAGGCTCTACCTCAGCAGCACTATTTACAGGTTCCACGGGCTTCTCAGTGTCTGGAGGTGGCTTCTGCACCAAAGTTGGAGTTTCTGTTGAAGGAAATTTCTCTGGTTCTGGTTGAGGTGGTGGTGGAACGGACTGTGGCTGAACACATGCTGCAGGTGGCGGCGGTGGAGGAAGAGGCTCTTTCTTTTCCGTTTTTTCTGGTTTTATAACTTTCTCAGTGACCTTTTCTCCCTCTTTCTCCTTCCTCTGCTCACGTTCCTCTTTCATATCTCTAAGGATAGGTTTTTTAATGGGACCTGACCTTCTCACAGGCCTGTCATTACCGTCTTCTCTCCTGCTGGAGCTTGGCCTTGGGCCCCAACGAGTTTCCGATTTAGATTTATACACTTTTTCTGATTTTGGTCCTTCAGAAGATCGTAGAAAGCTATCCTTTTTTGGTTTGTCCTCTGACCTTTCTGCTGGTTCCTTTGGATCAACACACCTGCTGGTTACTTTAGGAATGCTTGCAGGTGGCTCGTTTCTTTGCTCCTCTGATTTTTGAGTATGGTTAGATCCATGGGAAACACTTCTTTTCCGGACAGGCTGATTTTCTCCGGCTGAAATCCGCTCTTCTTGAGGAGTGGATATTGTCTTTTGATCAGGTATATCAAAGCAAGCAGAATGACTGTTTGTGTCAGAGTGGTGAGGTCTAATATCTTCCACAGACCTGCTTAAAAACTTCTGTACTTCAGCCTCACCTGATTCTCTAACAAAGTCCGCCTTTGGATGCGCCTCTAACTGACTCTGTTCTACAGGGTAAGTAGCTGTGATCGGTTCCTGATCCAGCGTGGCTTCAGGCCTAGCATAAAGAGAATTCAAAGGCTTAATTATCACAGCAAAATCTTTCTCACATTTAAGTACACAGCAAAATAATCCCTCTAATTTAAAAACAAACAATGAATCCTGATCATAAAGAGCATCTTCATGTCTCTATAAAGTTTAGTGCAACATTATTCAAGATAGTTGAGGCAGAAACAACTTAAATGTCCCTGATGGGTGAATGCATTAAGAAAATACACTATATATGTGTAATGGAATGTTATTTAGTCACTAAAAAAGAAAAAGAACAAGGAAATCCTGTTATAAGCCACCACATGGATGAGGACATTATGCTAAATGAAAGGTATCATTCACATGAGGACAAATACTACATGACCCCACTTACATGAGGTATGTAAGGTAATCACACTCATCCAAGCAGAAAGCAGAATGGTAACTGCCAGGGACTGGGAGGGAGGGGGAATGAGGAGTTGCTACTAAAAGGGTGCAACGTTTCAGTTGTGCGAGATGAGTAAGTTCTACAGTTCTGTTCTGCTGTACAACACTATGCTTAGAGTTAGCAACATTGTACTCTACACCTAAAATTTTGTTAAGAGATGATGTGTTTCCCCCAACAATTAAAAACTTAAAGTTCTACTTAGACCATGCTGTGACTTTTTAACCCATCAAGACTAATAATTTCCACCTATAATCCAAGACTAACTTGAGTAGGTCTATCTTTCCCAAAGAATCAGAATTATAAAACATCAGTAACATACAAAGGGCAGAAACTCAAACTTTATGGGTATAAATTTATACTGACCACCAATTGTGTGCTACTTCACAGTTTCTTTGAATTACATTATGTTTTATGTTTGCCATAGAAAATGTCCACAAGGTACTGGTAATTAAATGCCTGCCATTTCTCATTAGTGGAAGAATTACATCAACACTTTAGCCAAAATACATGTCAAGTACCTTATCAGTGGTAGAAACATGCCAAATTTAATATGTAACACTGAATTTCAGCACTTAATTCAGTGTACAGAACTAGTGTACAAAGAGCCCTAATCAATACAGAAATGCCAGAAAAAAGAAAATACGTCCAAAAGTGAAATGACACACATGAAATGGGAGGATATCAGGTTTGTGGCTCAGTCCTGAATCAGAATGACCTTCAGGGAAGCTAAACAGTATTCATTTCACAATATTCTATTGGCTTTATGAACAGTTTTAATAATTACCTTACACCCTCAGGTTCTTCTGCTGCCTTGGGAGCAGTGGCCTGTTGAGGCTCCGTATGAGGATAGGGCTCTGACCCCCACATCATACGAGGCTCAGAGAGGGAAACTGCGTGATCTCTTGCAGATCGAGCTATATGCTCAAATGACTCAGAACTGTTGGCTGACCCTTCCATCTGGTCTCTTCTCATCAAAGGCTTAGGAGGAATCATTCCTGTACAAAGGTAAGAAAAAGATGGGATAGTGCAGGGAAGAAGGGGGAAACAAAAGAAGCAAAATTATTAGAGATACAGAATCTAGGTTATTAATAGCTATTTGGTATTCTTTACATACTCAAGCTAAACAAATACTTTTGCCACGTAAAACTTATGAACTCAACAAATGATCATTGACAATTGTAAGTTTTTCCATGAGATTTTTATTGCTGCTGTTAAATAAACAGATTTAAGAACTGAGGAAGCAAAGCAAGCAAAACCACAATAGCTGCCTATATAGGAAAGAAATTAATAATCAGATAAGAAGCATTGTAACTCTGTGCATGTTAATACAAACATAATGAGAATCACACCAACTGTGAAACATTCAAAATATTTCCTATAGAAAATGCTATTAATCTAGTTTAATTAATCAATGTTATAAATTATGTCTTTTAAATTTTAAAATTTCAAAATCACAATGGGATTCTTGATGTTTTTTATCATTTGTAAACTTTCCAGTATCATTTTGATAATGGGCTGTCTAAATTTATTTCAACAGATTCCATAAAAGACTGCTAATTCACTTGTTTTTAACTGAGGAAACAAGTGTTAGGCTGGTTAATGTTGGAGAAAACTGATAAGCTGGACTATATAATATATGGAAAATTCAAATGCTACAACAAAAGAATGAAACAATGTAGCAAACAGACATTCTTAATAAGAGAGTAATTTTCCATCTTAAAATTTTAAAATAATACTTACAAAGCAGAAAATAACTAGTAATTTGGTCTGACCATTTAGCTACTCTGTGCTAAAAGAAAGTCACAAAATTTTATAACTAAAAATCTAGGGGTCCTTTTAAGTTCTAGTTAAGCTAGACTATAATTGCAATGGGATTCTTGATGTCTTCTCTCAAAAGGAATTGAAGACTAAATATGGAAGAACAAATGAAAAGCTTTGATATTGCATTACTGCAAGGGAGCCACGCAACAATGGGGATTTCAACTCACCAGGATGAATGGGAGGAATATCCATAGCAGGTCTACCCGACATCATTCGAGGATCCATGTACGACTGCATCATGAGCCACCTTGGATCAAAGCCCATGGAAGCCAAGTGCTGAGGGTGGGGCTGCATGGGCTGGTACAGAGGTCGGTGTGGCGGAGGAGGGACAGCAGCCCCAGATGGCTGTGAAGGGACTGCCTGGGGAAGGACACCTTGCTGCTGCTGCTGCTGCTGCCACTGCTGCTGTTTCATCTGTTCCTGAAAAGGAAGAGTCCCACAGCTTGAGATTCTAGTTCCACATAATACATTAATATGACCAATCACATCAGAAATAATAGGCCCCTTTGAATTCTTCCGGGAAAAGAATTAAAAGACATTTAACAGTAAAAGGTGGTAAGACAAAAGATAAGTATGGAATCTCGACTTAAGCAACTAATCACTCCTTAATTATACTGCAGAAACCATTCCCTAGAAAGGGAGGTGACGTCTATAAAGGAGGCAGAGGAAAACGGAATGACAGAGGTTCAAGATAAAACCCCTATCAACAAACTTTTCTTAAAGTAAGAATTTTAGCAAAAACCAGTGTGCTTTTGTATTAGGTTTTATGTCAAATGATTTCTCAGACTACTGAACAATAAACGTCCTCAATTGTGTATGATAAAAAGTTTTTTATTATTACCTGCTGCCGCTGGAATCGTGGTGGTAAAGACTTCTGAAACTGTTTAAAATAACCAGATAAAACAGCAGGCCGGGGTTGAGACCCTGATTCGGGTTCTGTTTCATGCGTCACTTGTGTGGTCTCTTTTTCACTGCGATTGCTGTCTTGTCTACTGAAAACCAGATCATCCTCTGCCCAAAGAAAAGATAAAAGATACGGTATTTTATCTATAACACTTATCAAATACATGATATTTGTGAAGTAAAATTATTACATATATAAAAAAAAAGGTAAGAAACAAGAAATCATCCTCAATACTCCAAAACACTGTTTTGAATTCTAATATTGGTAGCCATTAATGAGATAACATTAGATTAACAAAACCTTTGATTTCTTCAAAGGTGGGTTCTTATTAATACTGAGATCACAGGTCCAAATGCTTCACCATACAAAAATCTGTATAATTTTTTGTGATAGTAAAACATTTCAAATACTACCTACCTTCCATGGTTTCGTAAGTATTAATGTTACTATCAATATTTACTTGTGGTTCACAAGGACTTATGTGAAAACACAAACAGCCTATAAATACTTAAAAAGAACACATTGATTTGATTTTTTTAAATCAAGGGATTATTATCTATAAAGAAAACTAATGAGTCTAAGTCTGATGACAACAGACTAGCGATCTAGTGATCATCGGCTATCTTCAAACATATAAATCATTATTCTATGCAAAGGGTGTCAAGAATGATTACACAAAAGGAGAACCATACACATACCTAAAATAAAAGTTTTCATCCTAGAGAAAACCAGTCATATTTGTTCTAGAGAATGAGTATAAACTCAAGTAAAAGCAGAGTCTCAAAGAGATTTCATTCACAGCAGCATTATTCAAAATAGGTGCATAGAACAGAAACAATCCAAGCGCTCACCAGCAACACGTGGTTTACAATGGATTACTACTCTTAAAAAACAAACTTGTAATATGCTACAATATGGATTAACCTTGAGGACGGTATGCTAAGTGAAAAAAGTCAGTCACAAAAAGACAAATGTTGCATGATTCCACTTATATGAGGCACTTGGAATAGTCAATATCATAGAGACAGAAAGTAGAATGGTTGCCAGGGGCTGGGAAGAGAGGGTACAGAGTTTTGGTTTTGCAAGATGAAGAGAAAGATGAAGAGAGTTCAGGAGAGGGATGGTGGAGACGCTGCACAGCATTATGAATGCATTAATACCACTAAACTGTGCATCTAAAAATGGTTAAGACACTACATTTTATGTCATATGTATTTTACCACAAGAAAAAAAATCAGGGAAAAAAACATTAAAGTATCCAATAAAAGAGAAAACCCACAATTTGTTATTTTTAAATTATACATGAAATTATTTTTTAGATTTTTAAATTCAGGTTACACATACTACAATACACAAACATAAACACTACGAGTAATGTGAACCACTTATAGAGCACTTACAAGAACAAACAATACTATTATACCTTTACTGCAGCTGTTCTCACTTTCTGGTTTTTCTACCACAGGCTCTAAAGCAGGTTCTTTGTGTTCGGGTTTTTCCTCCCCTTTCTCCCTTTCTTTCTTCTCCAGCTCCCATTCCTTTTCCTGCTCTTTCGTCTTCTGCGGCTCTAGCTCCTTCTCTTTTTCCTGCTGCGCTTCTGGTTCCTTCTCTTTTTCTTGCTTTCTCTCCTTCTCCATCTCTTTCTGTTTCTCCTGCTCTCTCTCCAGTTCTCGCTCCTTCTCCTGCTGCCTCTCCTTTTCCCGCTCCTTCTCTCGCTCCCGTTCCTGTTCTTTTTCGAGCTCCTTCTCCCGCTCCCGTTCTTTTTCTCTCTCCCTTTCTCTGATTTCCTCTGGAGAGGGCTGCTTGTCCACGATGCCCAGCTTCTCATTTAACCGTTTCAGTTTCTCGGCGCAAGCTGCCTTCCTCTGCTCCTCCATCCTCCGCTCTTCCTCCTCCCGCCGCTTCCGAGCGCGCTCCACCGCGGCCGAGAGCTCCGACTGCTGCCTCCTCCTCTGCTTCCATATTTCATCCTCATCGGGCACTGGCTGCTTGGGAGGGAAGGGGCCTGGCCTCCCCGGCGCTGCCTGCCGGTCCGCAGGGGGATGCTGAAACAGTCAGAGATTATCAGACAAGGTATGGCAAATCTGCTTCCCGCAACAGTGGATTATCATAGGCATGGAGAGGGCAAGAAAAGCTCCAGAATTTTCCTGATAAACACACACATTAAAATGCAAACGAGTAACAACATGGGAAAAACATTAAATCTAGATTCATTCCCCAAGCTAAGACTGGGATAATTAATCCAACCATGTAATTTTACTGAGCATGTATCTATGTACTGTGCTGGACATGAGGCTCACTCAGTATTTGTAGAATAATATTTGAAGCTGTCAAAACATGACTTTCAAAATCTAAATTTAGAGACAAAGGAAATTTAGAGACAGAGGAAATTTAGCACGTCCGTGTTTTAGCAGTAACTGCCAAAGATGGAATGCCTAAAGAGGGAGAAAAAGTCCAGACACACACACGATGGCACCACATGAGCCCTGAGAAGACAGAAGTGCCTACAGCGGAAGAATAGACAGCTGAAGACACTAAGTGAGAAGAAGGAGACACTGCCACTACCATTCCATAGGAGGAGTCCCTAGAAATTGGCCTGCGAGGAGAGTGTCAGTTCTAAACTGAGATCCAGAAAGGCCCATCTAGAGCCCAAAGTGGAACGAGGGAGGCTCACCTGGGAGGCTAAGTTTTAATGATTTAATGTGTTCTAAAACAAGTACTCTAAGATCACTGCCAGCAACTATGTAAAGACAAGCAAAATAAAAAGGAACTAAAAAAAAAAATTTGTTTTAAAAATACTGGATTTAATAGCTACTAGGGTGAAGAAACCTTAAAAGCCATATACCTCGTCAGGATCCTAGAAAATAACGGTATGGTGAAAACACTGGGCTGAATATGAAAAACAACAGGAAGATAGACTATAATTTACTAAAAGTGCTTTGAGGCAAACCACTTACTCTCCCCTGGTGCTCAGTTTACTTCATCTATAGCTCAAAGACAAGCTGCAAAAACAAAGCAATTATATAAAAGTACTTAATTTACAGAGTAAACTCAAAGTAAGTTTTTAAAAAAAGCAACTTCACTGAAGTATAATTTACATAAAATGTGATTGCACACATTGAACACTACTGCCCTAATCAATACATGGAGCATCCTTGTCACTCCTCTCCCAGCACCCTGCCCCCAACCAGCTGCTGTTCCCCGCTGGCAGGAGATGGTAGTTTTGCTTATCCTAGGATTTCAAGTCATATTCTCTTTTGTGCCTGGCTTCTTGTGCTCAGGGTAACAGGCTGAGGTCACTGTGTGCATCAATAGTTTGCTCCATTTCATTGCTGGGTTTCACCTGTGCATGGAAACATGGATTGCTTCTGGTTTTAAACTATGAATGAAACAGCTAAGTCTTGTGTAAATGTATGCTTCCATTTCTCTTGGAGAAATAGCTACGGATGGACTGCTGAGTCATATGGTAAGTATATGCTTCATTTCATAAGAAACTGCCAAAAGTCACAGTTTCACAGCCCCACCAGTAATGTACGAGGGTGCCAGCTGCTCTAATCCTCGCCAACATCTTGGTGTCATCAGTCTTTTTAATTTGGGACGTGTTGTGGTTTTAATTTGCATTTCCCCGGTGACTAAAGACACTGAGCATCTTTTTAGATGCTTACTGGCCATTTGTATACTTTACTTTGTAAAGTGAATGTTTAAATCATTTTCTTGGGCAATCTTATTGAGCTGTAAGGCTTTTTTCTTTTTTTAAAAATGTTGACTGTATTACAGATGTCTAAAAGGGAATGAGAACACAGCTCTGAGCCCTCCAACACCCAAAGTTCAGTACAGGAGGCCCAGAGGAATACAAATTGAAGAAAGAGAAAAAATGATATAATGCCTCAAAAGCAAGTAAACAGAGTTTTATGAAGGATGGAGAGATTATGTCAACTGCTGCTGAGATTAAGTAAAATAAAGACAAGAGAACTGGATTTGGCAAGATGGAAGTCGTTATTGACCTTGATAATAATAGTTTCAAAGGTATAGTGGGAGATGTTAATGAGAGAGAGCCTGAAGACAGTAAGTGTAAATAGCTTGCTGAAATGATTTTGCCATGGAGAGCAGAGATAGAAAAGAAATCGAAAGGGGATGGAGGATGGTGGGAGTTAAAGGAGGGCTAGTTTAAAAGATGTTTTAATTGGGAGATAGTATTTCCAGCAAGTGATAGAAAATGGGATCCAGGGAACAAGAAGGGGTAAGGACAACAGGAAGGAAGCCAGAACAGGAAGGGCACTAAAATGGGGAAAGTGGGTGCTTCCTGTTTTCCTAATGAAATGAGGAGTTTGCTCATCAGCTAAGAACAAAGGGAAAGGGTGAAGAGGAAGACACGTAGGAGATACAAGGTAAACAAAGTCCGTAATTGTTTCCTAGAAGTTATAATAAAACACACAGAATCTTTCCATGAAAACAAAGTCAAACACATATAGACCACAAACCAGCATGTAGTAGTTAAAATTTACCTGCTGTGCAAGCAACTTTGGAGGTGGTGGCAGGTGAGATGATGGTCCACGTTCCTATGGATTATTACAAAATAATTAGAGAAAAGATATCTACTAAAAATATTTCTGAGTGTGATTTTTTTTTCCAGTGAGACCAAAAGATGGAAAGAAGCAAACCATCATTATCCTTTTAATGTTTTCAATAAAATTACACCACTCACTGCAAGATAACTTTACACTCTACTATAGAACTACTCTGCGATTTCAATAAGGTTAAAATCTCAAATGAACTTAGCAAAAGGTAGAATTTTAGTGTATAAATTCTGGAATTCTAACCCAGGTAATTTGGCTGCTTAGAAATATGCCTCTAGTTTTACATTTTTATTTATGTAAGCCCAATACTTTTTCTGGATTTTCTTTCTAACGGCAAACTAAAACAGATTTACCTAAAGAAAATCTCTCCTTTACCTAAAATAAAGCCCTTTAGCAATGGTAGTCTGGCAAAATCATTTATCCCTCCACTTTGATATGACCAAGCTGTGATAAGAAAAAAAAGTAAAAGCTTAGTTTCTACTTGATAATTTTAGTTACTGTAATTAATAGTTCCTGTTACATGCAATAAAATTGTTCAGATCTAGAGCTATTCAAGAAAAAAAAGTAATTTCCTTTTCCTACATCTTTGTCCAACTCTCATTGTAAGGTTAATTCATCCATAATGTCTGCAGTGACGAAGATATCCTTGAGTCCAACAAACCTGATTAAATGGTGGTCCTTTCCCATAAGGACCTTTTGCTACTGATGGCTGGGCAGGTGTCTGAGATGATGATTTAGTGTTGCACACCTCATCTGCTTCTTTTCGGGTTTCAGTGTTTTCAGAGGCTTTTGAACCTTGATCTTCACTAAAGAATCAAAAATCAGGTGAAATGAAAAAGTGAAGCAGACAGACTTTACCATAAGTAAATGCATTTTCTCTATGTAAAAAGACGTTATTTCCATATACTTTCAAGGAAAAAAATTTATCAAGGAATGAGATGGTTTTGTGATGGAGTGGCACTAATGTGTTTATTCAATAAATATATACTATATATCTACAATGTTGTGGGGACTGGGCTTGGCTAGGTTATTACCACAAGATATAAAGTTCAGTTCTGTCAAATATAGATGCTTGCACCCAATACAACCTGGCAAAGGAACAAAATCTTATCATTTTCTATCACCCTCACCCAATAACTGTATTGTAATTGATTCTGACTTAATGAAAAAGATAAATAAAATTATGGTATTTAGAAAAAATCACAGGCATTTCACAACTGACCAGAAAACAGCAGACTATTACAATGCATTGGATGAAAAACTACACCAATATGTACATGCAAGCAAGCTCCTGTGTATTTTAAGGGCCCAACTGTTATGTCGCATAACCCTAATATTCCTGATTCTGAGGCCCCTTATATTCCATAAGACAAGAAAAAGCTCCTATTTTCCAAGATGCCGCATGCTAAGCTTAAAAAACCTAAGACTTGAAGTAGCTATAGTAACCCAAGTAATTTTTCTACAATTTTGTAAATATGGATCAGGTCAAGCAAGTAACAAGTTTTAAATGATCCTTAATACTGTCTCTCAAAACATCTCCAATTAGCCCTGGCCGGGTCACTCGGCTGGAGTGTCATCCTACACACCAAAAGGCTGCAGAATCGATATCCAGTCAGGGCACATACAGGAGGCAACCGATTGAGGTTTCTCCCTCTCTCTCACCAATCAATAAACACATCCTCCAGTGAGTATTAAAAAAAAATAAAAAAATCTCTAATTAGATGGCAATTATCTAAACATTTTTGTTAAAATAATTACTTTCTTTAGAAACATCAAACTAAAGTTCCTTGATTAGCTGCACTTTTAAAATTTGTCTCATTAACCACATCCCCACTCAATAAAAGTCCTTGGACTAGAATATAGAAATTCTCTACATAAGGAACAAATGCCTATTAATGAAGCCTCTTTGATTAAATGGCTAATATCATGTCAACAAACGAATACTATTACTCGTAAAAGATACCACAACAACTTACCTACTGTTTTCTTTAGGACTACTACTTCCTTGCTCATCATCGTCACTGAAATTCAGCTGTTCTGTGTAATCTACTTCCATCTGGGCACCTATTAAATTAAGGAAAACTCAGAAGGACTGTTTAAAAGCATCAAAAAATTTAAAATGCTTCATTAATTTTGCCTCTTACCTGCCCAACCTTCATCAGCTTCAGCATCTAGATTATCGAATTTATCAAGCTCTTTCAGTTCTGATGCGCTAAGGATGGAGGGGCGTTCCGGCTCAGGAGCCCATGATGGAGGTGGGCCTCTTCCTCGAAGACCTCTAAAGAATGAGAGGTTATAAGGGGAAAAGAATACAAAATTTTAATAAAACTAAATTTAAAAAAATTAAAAGATTGTAATTTAGTTCAATTCAACAATATTTTCTATATGATATACAAAATATTTTGCACCTGACGTGTATGAAGAAATTATAATATTAATACATAAATTTAGGACAACACACAGTATAATTCTTATGCAAGTATTTAACAGCAGACATGATTTTTTAATTGTCAAAGCTTTAAAATAAAACAAATATATGTTAAAGGAGAATATGGCTAAGACTAATATTAATCTCAAAATACAGAACTTTAAGAAAAACCACCATTCAGGAGGATGCTCAAGCAAGAAGTAAAAAGAGAGAATGGGGAATCCTTAATATTATAAAAGAAGGGATAAACAAGTGTCATTAATTTTTAGGGCCATAATTTTCAGTTTTCAGAATTTTATGTAAGATAATTTTGTTGTCATATAAAAGCTAGCCAAGTGTAACAACTGTACTTTGAGGACAGAAAAATGAATCAATCATCACAGTCCATTCAACCTCCAGAAAAATCTTAGTAAGCATATATATGCCCTGTGGACTTTAATCATTTAATAGTCTTACTTGTTTGTTTCCGATAAAGAAGGTGGAAACCTCATGGGACCATGAAGAGGAGGATACGCCATCCTTGGATACTGTTGAAACATCTGAATGTGGAAAACAAACATTGATAAATTTAGCAACCCAGTTTTTTAAAAAAGAAAGATCACTGTGACTAAACATGAAATTATAATTTATAGAATGATTAAAATAAACAGTAGTACGAATAATTAATTTATCTGCTGGTACAGATCATCATTCACCTTCAATAATAAGCCACTTATAAGATTACTGCCTCCACCAAGAGTTTACAAATAGTAATAATCAGCACACATCCTAGGAAGAACTTCTGTTATCCCATTAACAAAATTACATAAAAGTGTACACTGACACGAAAAACTAAAAAAAGGTAACATGTATGGACCTCAGAAAACAGCAAAGCCTTACTACTCAAGTTCAAATACTTGCAAGGAAATAATGTGAGACTAGATCCTAATGCAGGGATAGATTAATCGAAGGCAGATTTGCTGATAAAGAGAAACTAAATTCAGGTAAAAATAAGGGAGAGTCCAAAACCCAAGGGAGTGAGGGAGGAGGTGGGCAGGGACTGACCTGGAGATTTCCTATGGGTAGGGCACAGGTGGATTCTGAGTCAAGTTACTGTGCAGACAGTAATTATAAAATGAGGCACAAAGAGGATGCTCTCTATGGGAACTTGGCTTTGACAAGCTACATTTAGGAGAAGTTATAAGTTAGATTATAAAGAGAAAACACCAACGGATTCAACCTATGATGCGAGAGCAAAGAAATGTCAAGGAGTGCTTAGTTATTTACCATCTGCTTATATCCAGGTCAACATTTGTTAAAAAAATATATGTGTGTATGTGAAATTATATTACTTTAAATATGTAATTTATATCCTGAAATAATTATTTTATAAAAAAAATAATAATAGCTGTTAGGTAAGAAAATTACTTCATGCTTGAAGGCTGTACTTATAAAATCAAGCTGTCTGAAGAAAATACCTCTAAGGAGGGTCAGAGCAAAGTGAATTGAGTTCAGCAGCGGCTGAAATTCAACAAAGCCTCTGTCTGGAGAATACTTTGGAATGGTTTTGGTTGCATCATACTTTATACTGAGGTTAGCAAATACACTATTGGAGGCAAATGTTCACAGGTAAAGCTGCATTATTTCCTTTTGCTGATTGTTCAGATTAATTTCATATGGGATTAAATGTTTAAAAATCAGGAATTTGCCACAACATTAACTGTAGAAACAATCTTTAAATTCTCAATACATGGTAGTGGTTTTCAAAATGTTTCTGTTGCTGTTAATTAGTGGAACACTTTATTCAAGTAAAATCATTGACAAAACTGTGGACAAAGTCCACCTAGTTTCCCTCTTACCTTCCCTTATCCCATACCCATCCCTGGAAATTCAGGGGTCTTTGGAAGCACAAGTTGAAAATAAGCAGACAAGCAGTTGGGTGTAAATTATTTTTCAAGGAGAGGTTAGTATATAAGACTGATTTTTATCACACTCACAATTTTTTAAAGAAAATATTTAACAAGTAATTGTTTTTAATCATTTATTTCCCTCCACTACCCTATAATATCTAAAAAATAATACAAAGAATAGAAAATATAAAAAAAGAATATGGACCTTTCGAGTTTGAATACTTCGAAATCATAAAAAAATACAGAAACTAAATACTTACTCCCTTTGAGATTAACGTCCTCCTAAAAAATGTAAATTTATTTACTTGGGTAATGTAACTTGCCATATGATTATACAGTAGGCTGAGAGCAAACAAATGAGTAAAGGCACCAAATGTAACTACAAAATTATAGAAAATATAAGGGTCAGAAGTATATATTAAATGAATCTACAAAGATTGAATCGGCAAAATTCAGAGACTGAGAAACTCCACAGGATAAAAGTAAATTGTCCAGAACTAAGAGGTAGAGGGAAAGAGGTAAGCACAGATAACAAGATTTCTAAGAGAAATATGAACCAATCTCAAGGAATAGACATTATCTGGATCCTAATTATGAGACAATAAGGGAAACTGGAATACTTACTATTCTTTTTATTTTAAAAAGAATGTTCTTTTCAGTTATGATAATAGCATTGTGAAACCCACTCCTCCCCGCCCCCTGCCAGTCTTTAAGGCCCTGGCTTGGTAGCTCAGTTGGTTAGAGTGTCATCCTGACACACCAAGGTTTTGGGTTTGACCCCTGGTCAGGGTACATACAAGAATCAACCAATGAATGCATAAATAAGTGGAACAAAAATGGATGTCTCTCTCTCTCTAAAAATCAATAAATAAAAATTTAAAAAATATACATACATACATATATATATATGTGTGTGTGTGTATATATATATATAACTTAAAGTATATATGGATGAAAATGAGACATCTATGATTTGCTTTAATAATCCAAAGTGGTGGGAAACAAGAGACAAGACTGCCCACAAATTGATTAATGGTTAAAGATAGAAGGTAGATATGGGAAGAGAAAGGTTCACTGTACTATTATCTCTATTTACATGTGTTTAAAATATTCCACAATGAAAAGTTAAAAAATTAAAGATATACCAATAAAAACTTTAGAAATAAGCAGGTATAAACGAGCCCTTTGGCAGTCATAAATTCTATGGACTTTTTTTTTTTTTAAATCCTCACCTGAGGGCATTTTTTCCATTGCTTTTCAGAAAAAGCAGAAAAGGGAAAGGGACAGGAACACACACATTGATGAGAGAGAGACATCAACTGGTTGGCTCCTGTGAGTGCCCCAACCAGGGCGGGTGATACAGCCTGCAACCGAGGTATGTATGCCCTTGGCTGGAATCAAACCCAGGACTCTCCAGTCTGCAGGCCTACGCTCTAACCACTGAGCAAAACTGGCTAGGGCTATAAACCTTTTCTTATAGAAATGTTTTTAAAATGCATAATCTGTAAATGCAAGGTATAACAAAAGAAAACAATTATATATAGTTCTGTTACTACAGTATTTAAAAAACAAATTTGTGACATAGTAGTACATATGCTTCTATATTAGGTTGTTAAAAAACAAGTGAGTTTACCCTAATAACTATCATCAAATAATGTTGAGTATAAACAATACTTTGAAATATCTTAAACTATGTAACATGAAAATGTCTATGATCCCTATTAATGATAAGCAGGTACTGTGATTTGTTTCCTATACTTGTTATCAAAGAAAATGCTAATTTTTATTAGATGTTAATAAAGATCTAAATTTTTTCCATTCTAATTCTCTTCTTAGAACCCAGCTCAAACACCTCTTACTTAAGCACTTGCTATTTGTTTAGCAATACTTACATAAGGAGGCATCATAGCTCGGTACTGGGAAGCCAGGGCAGGCTGTTGTCCATTCAGTTTAGCCTGTGGAGGACCACAAGCTATCCTCTTTTCCACCACTTTGAGGATGTCATTTTGCTCTGATGGCCCAGCTGTGCTTTCTTCCTGGCCAGGGAGTTTTTCATCTTGGTCAGATGTTGAGGGTGAGCCGCCAGACTTACCACCATCTCTCCAACAAGCAACATCTGGTACAGAGAGATATAAGAAAGGAATAAGGAAAAATCTGAAAATGTAACAGAGAGAAACCAAACTAGCCGCGGTTCAAGAAATTCAAGCAAATAACAAGCAGCACAGTGAAGGAGCAGCGGAAGTCTAATCTAGGCCCTACTAATGCTTTTGGTGTTTAGGTAGTCAAAAGTAGTGGCTTTCAAAGCAGAGATGTACCTCAGAAAGATGTCACCAAAACCAAATATGGGGTTTGGGGGAAAAACATTAGTTCTCTATTAAGTTTTACCAATATCTGATAGGGGGTTCACGTCCCCAGTGAGCAGGTTTAATGACTATATTATCTGGGTCAACTGCACTTAAACCAAATAAGACTGGTAAATGGTTTTACAAGGAAACCTGGTTTGGTAGGTAGCCTCCAAGATGGCTCAAAGGGTCTCTTATCACCAAGTATTCACACCCTTTGTACCACCCTCTCACAGTGTACCCGACTGGTCTATATAGCCTGCAGAATAGAACAGGAGTGATGGCACGTCTGAGATCAGATGACGAGAGACTATGGCTTCCACCTGAGGTGGGAAATGTCTGTCTGTCCTTACTTTTTCTAGGGAAGCCATGTTGTGAGCAGCCACATACAAGAGCCACCATGAGTGAGCTCGGAACAGCAGCCTCAGTCAAGTCACTGTCAGATGACAGCTTTACTGCAACTGTGTGGGGAGTTCCTGAGCCAGAACCCCCAGCAAAGCTATTCCCACATTCCTGACCCTCAGGTACTGTGTGAAACAAGTCCACTCAGTTTCACGTTTGAAGCTGCCAAATTTGTTTGGCAGCAATAGATAAGTGATGAAAATCAAGGGGAAACATTAGAGCTGACACATCTATTAATACACACTCATGAACATTAAAGCAATTAAAAAAAAAAAAGCCCTAGCCAGGTGGTTCAATTGGTTGGAGCATCGTCTGATACACCAAAGGGTGGTGGGTTCAATTCCCAATCAGGGCACATACGTACGTTGCAAGTTTGATCCCCAGTTGGGGAGTGTACGGGAGGCAATCAATAGATGTTTCTCTCTCTAAAAAAAACACATCCTCAGGTGAGGATTAAATAAATAAATATGATCTAGCCAGACTTGACAAGAAATGAGCCAAAAACAACAGCAAAAAGAAATGTATCAGGTTATCAGAAACATGAATTTGTAACCGTTACTGTAAAGAGGAACTTCCCCATGTATACAGGTCCTTTGAGGTATTTGGTCATGACAATATGAAGCTAATACAATTGATAAGCCTTAAAGAAATCTCAAAGACTTTATATTTCTATCTTTAATTTTTGCTTTGTTTTGTATATACTACAAGTATCTTTCACTATCTAAATTTATTTGCTTCCTAGGTTTGAGTTCAGAAAGCTAGGGATCCCTAAATATTAATGGAGTAGCAAATAAATATATTTATAAATAAGTATATGCATATTGGAGAGGTATGCCCTAAATATTTTACTATTGTAAAAATAACCAAATATTAATGTACATTTCAGTAACCTAGGCATCATTAATATGTACACTTCCAACGAGTTCTCAAAGTTAGGCTGATATTGTTCATGTAGAAACCACACTCAAGTGGTAAGCAACTAGTTACTGTCTGCCTTTTAAAAAGAGGCAAGTCATACATACAACAGAGGCAGGCAGGAAGTCACATCACAAGACAAAACACAAATATAGCCCGGCCGGGCGTGGCTCAGCGGTTGAGCATTGACCTAGGATTCAGGCAATCGGGGTTGGATTCTCGGTCAGGGCACATGCCTGGGTTGCGGGCTCGATCCCCAGTCGGGGGTGTGCAGGAGGCAGCCGATCAATGACTCTCTCATCATTGATGTTTCTATCTCTCTCTCTCCCCCTCCCTTCCTCTCTCTGAAATCAATAAAGATATATTTTTAAAAACAAACAAAACACAAATATAATCTCATTCTGTGTTTTTATTAAACTGAAAGTACTCTTACTAGGTGGGCGTAAACTGGGTCCAGGTCCATAGCTGTCATCATTTGCTTCTTTCTCTTTTTTTTCCTGATCCCCAGCTGCCTGCAGACTGGGAAATTCTTGCTGGAAATGACTATTCACCTGGATTCCTATAGATTTAAAAAAAAAAATTAAATGTAACTTTCATACCAAAGATAATTCAAAACCCTCCCAGGATAGAGCTGCCTTTTTCTGATTATTCCACATTTCAATGATGACTATTCGCATCCATAAAACTTTTTAATTATTTAGATTTAGAATCCCTTGGAAAGTTAATGAACAGCCATGAGGAGATAAAAATCTAAGAAAGGAACCTGCCAGATACTGTCCCAGAGGACTCATTAAGATGAAGCAACTGAGTTTCACTTCTCTCATTTATTTCAGGAGAAGTCAAATTCCTTCATTCATACCTCTAAGATTATCAGTTCAAATTCTATGACTGAAACAGACTTTAGGAGTAAACACCGCAAGCACCATGGCAAGGCTAAAATTCACTTCACTGCCTGATTCCATTTAACTTACTACTGAGATACTAGTCGAGCCTCACTATTCACCCACCTCTATCCTGCCTGCATATTTCATTTTATGCTTCTGTAAATTAAAAGAGCTGCTTTTTATCAGCTTCAGGGCCCAAATGGGTTTTTCCACACAATGTATTATAGACATTTCCTGTTTTCAAGTGGAAAAATTTTTTGTGGGGAGTCCACCATTCCTTGTGGGGTAGAAGTATTCCAGCTACTATGCTTTAGGGCTAGAGACAACTCTTCTCTACCATGGAAATCATGAGCAGCATGTTTGAGACCGAAAGGTTAGGGACACAGATGAAGATGAATATGGTTTCTAGCCATCTACACAATGCCCTGTGTCTCAAGAGATGAAAGTACAAGGTTTTACCTGGTCGTGTAGGGTAAAGATAAAATAATGTGGGACAGAGTGAATCCTAAAGACTCCTTCTTAAATCCTAATCATTAGAGCAAAGATGGTTCTTGACCCAGAAATTTAACTAGCCCAAGAGATTTTTAAAAGACCTTATAGGGCCTGAGTATGCCCTTTGACAAGGTTCTCCACCCTGCCAACACACTATTCCACCCCATATCTCCCACATGGCTGTTCAGTAACTATCAAGCCTGACCAGGTGCCCCAGCTAATGTCCACTTACCATCTCCTTGCCCACCTTGCTTGTTACTGGCCCATGATTTTGGAGCAGGTGCTACTTCTGGGGGAGCTGCAACCCCAGGTTTTGGCTGTGCTGGTGGAACTTCTGGTGCTCTTAAAAAAAACATGATTCCATTATTTCAGATATTATATGCTTAAATAAAATAAACTGAACAGTGTGTTTAAGGTGAATTTCTGTACAAATTATTCTGGCTACATAGTGACTCATAGATACAGCCTCCACAAAAGATATCCCTTTGCAACATCCCTTTAAATGAGGCACAGCTGTTTTAATCCCTTCTTTTCCACCTTTGAATAAATACCCCAAGGAGAAGACAGTTCTGCTTACTTTCATTTTGTAAAAAAAAGAAACACTCATTACTGAACATAGCCTCTAAAACCCTGTTTTGAAAAAGTGAACATTTATAATTAGAGGTAACAGTTTAGGCATACATACGGTCTGAGCTGATGGAATTAGCTGGGGGATAAGGCTAAGCAAGTTCTCCAACTGGAAGTCAACAGGTTCACCACTGTACTTATTACTGTATTCAGAGGTAACAGCAACAACCTGCCTGATGCATCCCGAGTATAAGGTGTTTAAAAAAGGCTCTACAGTTTTTATTATTCAATCCTTGTAATGAATTAATGCTTAAAACGGTAGTTAAGAGACTTTAGAAATACAATTCATTTCTCATACATGCAGACCTCTGACTTACTATACAAAATAATTCTACAACTAAGAAGCAGAGGGCAGGCTGTCTTTGACAAGCTTTATTCCAGTAGTCAACTTTACTACACAGAGCAACCCAAACAAGAGCACAGAAATTTGATATAGGCAAAAAGCATCAAAAAATACTTGCCTTATTTTAAAATTACCACTACTTCCCTGTTTCAGGAAAGCACCGAGGAGGCTGTTTGGAAAAAGGGTTTAAAGAGGGAAACGCCTGCCACCTGCGCTGCCCTAAATAACTGCAATTAGGTTTTCAGCCCCCGGTTTCCTTGGGCCCCTATGAGTGTAATTAATGCATAATCTCGCCCTCACGTTGCAGCTCCTGCGTTCCAGAGCCTGGCATTTTTTAATGCTCACTTAAGTACAGCAAATAAAGTTTAAAATTCATGCCAAAAAATAAAAAATAAAATTACCACTTGACTTGGTCGTTCAATAAATTAAGAGCCCCACATAATCCCCGCCATACAGAATGTTAAATATTTGTTGAACGAATGATGATTGATAGGGACAGTATTAATTTTACCCCAGCTTTCTTGCTAATTCTTTATTCATTGAAATAATATTACTTCAGTACCTACAATATGCATCAGGCATAGTTTCAGGAAACCAGGCAGACAGAGATTCTTTGTGTCATAGAAATATTCAACAGAATCCACTTCTAATCATATTAGAAAGAGAAAGTCTAATTTGGTGGGAGTAGGGGAGAAGGGAAGAACCTGGTAGAGCATGTAAGAAAAGTTGTGATTAGCAACTGTCGTTGTTCTGCCTTGATGCATGCAAGTACTGCTACTAAACCCCACTCACAGGGAAAATGAATCAAAAGCTGACCCTGTGAAAGACTTTAAAGGGCACGAGATATGTAATACATGCAGCACAACCCGTAGCACACAGAAGGACCTCAAACAAATTCCCTACAAAGAAAGGGGACCAATTTCATTCTTTAGTAGACATTGACTTACTTTTCTTCTTCATGCTGCTCTTGTTTTGATGCCCATCCTGTGCCATCTTTAGGTACAATGTTCACATTAGGATCATTGCCTTTGTTTTCTGCTTTAAGACTTGGGAGATTAGCGGGTGGAGGCATGCGCCGTGAAATACCAACTTTTCCAAGACTCTGTAATCCATGTCGAGCTGCAACTAAAGATCAATAACATCAACTTTCTTAGAACATCTATTTTATTACCCACTTTCTTCTTAAGACAATATAAAAACAGGAATTAATGAAATCTGGAGCTATTATTTTCTAATATTTTAAGGTAAGAATTTTGAAATTAAGCCACACGCCTGCAACAAAACCCAATGAAGAGACTATATTTAAAATAAATTATCAAGGCACTGACCAGATGCTGTAAAAATCTAACAATAAAGCCTATATACTATGAAAAGGTAAACACCAACAATGCCAGTTTTGTAATTTTCACAGAATCTATTTCAAACTCAAAACTTAGTATGTTAAATAAATATGCTTATTTTATGTGCATAATGAACACTGCTAATGTAACATATGTGGTCCAGCTTTCACTTTTCACTGGAAACACTGGGCTCAAGGTATCAAAAAACAAAATACCACAGGACTCTAGTCCACAACATGAAGTGGAAATAAATCCCCACTAACATGCAGCTCTATGTCTACCAATCTCAATGCCTGAGTTTCCCCTTTGGAACCACACAATTCTACTTTTTCTGCTGACAACAATAAAAAATAAACATGTTTATAGATTTTTAATTGTAAGGTATTTAACTCACATCCCCTAAAAAGTGTTGTGTACATAAAAAGTCCACTGTAAATACTGTGTGAATATGGGTTTGTCCCAGTTCCTAACAGCAACAGCTCCAGTATACCACTTACAGTAACAAAAGCATAAAAGCTATAAAAATGTAAATGACATTTGATGTTTACTCACCTGTGGTTTTCTGAGTTTCTAATGATTTACCCTTGTAAGTATTAAATAAACTGAGTGTCGCATACTTTTTCCCATCCTTTGCTTTTGTGCTCTGGCCTGACTTCTCCGACATTTCGGTGGAAACTCATCGAGTCCAAAACCTCCTGCCACACCCCTTAAAACCAGTCTTTGAGATGCACATAAAAAAAGAAAAATAAGAAAACTTTAGAATTTATTATATAGCTTACTAAAAACTCCTAAAATTCAAATGTTCACAGAAATTCTGAAAAAAGAAAAACACTGAGAAATGAAATCAATCTTCAATAACTCACATCAATAATAATTCACAAATTTACTCTCATACCATTTCCCTTCAATTTAACAAGGTGCACATACATCAGCCTTAGGACTGTTTATTTGGAGGGGTTAGAGGTGGAGCAGGGCAGAAGGTGGTGAAGTCTACCAAGAAGCCATCAACAGCTGAAGCATGGGAGTTAAAAATGGTGCAGAATAGGTACACCGTGCAAAAAGCATTCATGGTCAAGGAATGCCTGTTTAGGCCCTAACAAAATAAAAATCATTTCACATTTGTCAACTGCAGCATCACAGACAGAGCTGTGTTTTCTTTTTTAATTGATTTTGAGAGAGAGAGCTTACATAAGGAAAACAATACGATACTGCACAACTGAACCACAGGGTGACAGAATATCTGCTTCAATTCTTGCCATCACAAAACATTAGGGTTTGGAAAGAATCATAAAATGAACCTTAATTTCCCTATTTAAAAGCAAATCCAAACCCAAAGTTTTCCTATAAATTATCAAGCCCTGGCCAGTGTTGCTCAATGGTCAGCGTGTTGGGTCTTGAGTTGGATTCCTGATGAAGGGCACATAACTAACTGGGTCACAGGTTCAATCCCCAGGCATGAGCCAACCAATCAATGTGTGTCTCTCTCACATCAATGTTTCTCTCTCTAAAAAAAATAAAATCAACGGGGGAGGAAAAAAAGAGAAATTTCCAAATACAACAAGCAAGCAACTGACTCCAAAAGTCACAATACAGGTTCTACATTAGGTCAAAGTAAAATTTCCTGCAAATACATTATTAAATTAATATTTGAGTTCCTTTTTAAGGTTCAAATTCTATAAAGTTTCTCCTCATCCTATTAAACTACTATCAATAATATGCCCTTCAGCCCGGCCAGGCGTGGCTCAGCAGTTGAGCGTTGACCTAGGACCCAGGCAATCCGGGTTCGATTCCTGGTCAGAGCACATGCCCGGGTTGCGGGCTCCATCCCCAGTCTGGGGCGTGCAGGAGGAGCTGATCAATGACTCTCATCATTGATGTTTCTATCTCTCTCTCTCTCCCTCTCCTTTCCTCTCTCTAAAATCAATAAAGATATATATATATTTTAAAAAGTATGATTATCTAACCACTATGCTATATACCTGAAACCAATACAAAATAAAATTTAAAATAATATGTCCTTCAGCATTTTCATATGCTTATGAGTTCCTCTGATTTTTGTTTTATATTTTATAGTACTTACTATACCAGAAAAAGTAAATCATAAGTACATATGATTGAAGTTAGTGTACATGAAATCAAAAGATAATCAAAAGATAAAGACAAGCTATCACTGAACATACCCATCGCTATAAAAGAATACGTATTTCTAAAGGCTAAGTATTTGTAGCCATAAACTATAAAACTGAATAAATCAGAAAGTCCAATTCCATTATAATGGTCAGCTAAATCTGGGCACTTTAGTTTAAAGCCAAAGTGTAATTTATTCTACCACCTTTTTTGGTGTTTTGCTTCTGAAAAGCTTGGGAGACACCCTGAAACTCTCAATTAGGTTGAAACTTCATTCAACATACACTTGAGAGAAAAGCCAGTGACTAGTTCAAAAATTAAAATTACTTTTAGGAATGTAAAACTACATTAAATAATGTATATATATATATATTTATATTTATATTGATTTCAGAGAGGGGAGGGGAGAGAAACATCAATGGTAAGAGAGTGATTGATTGGCTGCCTCCTGCAACACCCCCCCCCCCCCCCCCCCCCCCGCACTGGGGATGGAGAGCCTGCAACCCGGGCTTGTACCTTAACCAGGAATCAAACTGAGAGATCTCCTGTATGATGTTCAGGAGCCACTCCAGCTGGGCAATAATGCATATATATTTTAAAGGATTCCTTTTTGTACAAAGTGAAAACAATCCAACCAATCAAGAATAAGCACCATCAAGACTTAGCTTCACATTGTATAATTTAAAAAATTTTTTAAAAAATGTAAGTCCTGTTTTGGGTGCCTAAAATGAACCAAAGGATCATGGATCCAGAGCAAGGAAGGACAGTGATAACTAACAGAAAACAAATGAAGTGGGCCCTATGGTTTCCTGAACTTATTTCCTGGAGACTTCTCAAGTGGAGGCTGGTAGAGTCTCTAGGTTGGAAAAAATAAGCCTGAGACTGCAGGGTGAGCAAAGTAGTTAGGATATAATATTGGAAAGAAGAGAGCTATCCAGAGAGAAAAATGCTGTAGATCTGCAGAGGACCCCCTTGAGTATTCAGCAGAATACTAATGTGCACATGTGTGAGGAAACTACCCAAAGCTAGGAAAGAACCATTTATAATAATTAGAAAGGAACAGTGCCTGTTGCTCACAAAGGGCTGGGAATAGTGACTATTCTCACCAGCTAGGCTTTTAAAAAACCTAGAAAAACACTGGGCATTGGGCAGAGTATTCAGAAATGCCTTATCTCAGTAGTGGTTAAAAAAAAAAAAAAAAAGTACCTTAAAGTAAATAATGCTCTGGTCTTGTCTAACAAATCTTTAAGCAACACTCAAAATGATCAAACTGTTTCCAGGTAACTGAGTTCCAAACAAATTTAAAGAATATTTATAAAAAATGAAAGTATCAAGAATCTAAGAAGGTGAAATCCACACTGTGGCATCCAATTAAAAATTATGTAGGCAACGAAGCAGGAAAATGTTAATCAATTAAAGAGAAGAATAAATCAGCTGAAACCAACTCAGTTGACCCAGATGTTAGAATTACTGTACAAGAATATTAAAAGCTACTTTATTATAACTGCAGTCTATACATTCAAAAGTAGCAATGAACAAATGAGAAACTAAAACTGAAGTACAACTTATAATAGTAATTAAAAATATGAAATACTTAGGGATATAGCTGCTGACAAAAAATATGCAAGATCTGTATACTGAAAACTATAAAACATTAAAGACCTCAATAAATGGAGATATTCTGTATTTATGGTTTAAAGGATCCAAAATTAAGATGTCAATTCTTACCAAATTGAGGTATAGATTCAAAGCAATCCCAAACAAAATCTTAGAAAAAAGTGTGAGGGTTGAATTTATCAAGCTGATTCTAAAAACAGTAATGAAATGGACAGAATCTAGAATAACCAAAAGAACTTTGAAAAGAAGAAAAATGGTAGAGGGCCAATGTCACCTGATTTCAAGACATGTAAAACAGCAATGAAAACAGTGTGGTATTGGTGTAAAAACAGACAAGTCAATGGAACAGAATGGAGTCTAGAAGTATAAATACACACAGGCGCCTGCCCGGGCGTGGCTCAGCGGTTGAGCATCAACCTAGGATCCAGGCGATCAGGGTTTGATTCTGGGTCAGGGCACATGCCCGGGTTGTGGACTCGATCCCCAGTCGGGGGCGTGCAGGAGGCAGCCGGTCAATGATTCTCTCATCATTGATGTTTCTCTCTCTCTCCCTCTCCTTTCCTCTCTCTGAAGTCAATAAAGATATATTAAAAAAATAGAACAGTATGAGAAATGTCTCTTAAAATGACACTAGAATTTCCCTGTGAAACTGCCTAAGCCAGACACTTGTTTGGGGTGGGCAACTTTTGTGTAACTTGTTTTTTTGTTTTGAATCAAATTTGGTAATTCCCATTCTCCTAGAAAACCCTTACCTCTCAAGCCTTCATGTGTCTTTTTTACTCTCTCATTTTTAGTTTTAACTTAAAGTTAGAGTGATTCAGCTAACATATTTTGTCCAAAAGAGCTCTTAGATTTATCGATTTTTATTCTTGTTTTTATTTCAATTTGAATTTTCTTTCCTGCTTTTTTAAACACTGTTTTGTCTGGTAATGAAAGTTCTTAAGAGCATTCTTAGGAAACATAAGAGGTATTTTCTGTGTTAGTTTTGTAATTTTAATTTTGAGTTTCTCCTTTTTCTAAGATAGGCTTGTTTTTGATTTCCAACTGACTTACTTCTACATTTCTAGTTTTGTCTATTGGTTAACTTTGTAGCCACAAGAATCTTAAAGTGATTTCTTGTCAACAACCCCAGAACAAAAACACTGTTGGTTGATTCCTACCTTATTCTGACATTTTCTGCTTCAACATTAGCTCTATTATTACATTGCTTTTCATTATTCTTTATCAGGGCTGCTGATTTCTGCATCCAATCTTATCAACCTGGGTACCCCCACCCCTTGTATAAAGAAAAAAGCCCACTCCCATGTGTCACCATAGTCAATATGCTACTTCACTTCTGACATTGCTGGTCACCATGTGTGTTGGGTGGTGGGGGAGTGGGAAGGGGGTTCCCCAACGCCCAGCAATTCTTAGAGATTCTCCAGCCAACAAGCTGGGTGTCCTACAAATGAACTCAATTCTGACCCTATCTACCTGGAGATGGCATCAAATCTCACAGATTTACAAGGGCTCAGCCCCTCAAGAGTATTCCCACCACTACCACAACTTCAGATGCCATTTGAAAAGTCCAGATTGTTACCTGGGCTTCTGACCAACTGGCTATAAAACCAGAGGTTTAATTTAGTAAAGCACTTCACAGAATTCAGGGGAACAACTTATTTACTAGATTACTAGTTTGTGGCAAAAATAGTAAAGGCTATAGCCAGATGAAGAGATACAGAAGGGGAGGCCCAGAAGGTCCCGAGCCCAGGAGTTTGTGGTGCTCCACCGCTAGAAAGTTCCCCCAATCAATGCAGTTCAGGGATTTTTATGGCACGAGTGATTAAAACACTGGCCATTGGTTATGAATTTGACCTTCAGTTCCTCTCCCCTCCTTGGAGAAGAGGAGGGTGGGGCCTCTAGGAGGAAAAGGCTTCTGATAAGGATCTAACGGGGAAGAAGCCAGCTTTGAGGCTGAGGAAAGAGCAATACAAAGGCCCTAAAGCCCTGATATGGCAATCATGTTCAAAATGAAAGCTAGTAAGGAAGAAAGGGAGAGTTGAAATAGAGAAGGTAGGCCTATTAGAATTTTAAATTTCACCTTTGAAGCAATGGGAAACCATTAGATTCTGAGCAGAGGTATGTCTGTTGTTTTAGAAAGATCTTATAGGGTCAAGAGTGGAATGTAGAGACATCACAGACTGCAACAGCCTAGGCAAAAGATAATGTGGCTGTGGCTGAAAAATGGAGACTAGGTACAGGATTGTCATGAGTCTTCCTCACACCTTCAAAGTTGCCTGCAAGTATGGTGATGCCTCTTCCTTTTGAGCCTTGGCATGGGAACCTAACCCACATCTATACCACCATTTCCAGGGCAACGGTGCTCTCTTGAGTGCTCTTGTCCTAGGATACTAAAGCTTTATTGAAAACAATGCCCTCTTAAAGCCTGCTGGAGTAACTTGTACATTCTCTGAAATACAATTTAGCAAAGCAATCCTTTACAAGTTACACAGAAACAACAAAGTACCTCCCCTACTGCTGCAGGGACAATATTCACTGAACAACATTTAGTTGACAGATTGTGATGAGAACTACTAAACTGTCATATGTTATTTTAGATGTCTGGATATATCACGAAAAGATAGGTGATGACCCTGCCTTCATGGAACTTTTAACAAACAATAATTGAGTAAACAAAAATATGGGAATGAAAAAACTCAACTGGGTAAAGCCATAGCAGAGAGGCGAAAGAGAATTTGGATAGGATGGGAAAGGTCCAGAACACCTCCCTGGAAAAGTGACATGAGCTAAGACAATCAATCAGTGATTCTCAACCCAGGCTGCAGTTATCTAGGAAAACCTGAAAAGATAATACAGGATAATACAGTCCAGGCCTCATGCCAGACCAATTAAATCAGAATTTCTGGGTTGGGGCTGGCAATGGTACTCAAGTGTCTCTACAGTACAGCCATAGTTGAGAACCACTGAAAAGACAAACCAATTTTGGTCTGGGAGAAGGAGGTTCCACAGTAAAGGTCATGCCTGCCAGGGAGAGGCAGAGGGAAGTCAGAGGGGGAAGCTGCAGTAGGCAGGAGTCAGATTTTGCAGAGCCTAATAGTTAGTCTAGGATAAGGAGTACTGCCTGAGTTTATTCTAAATAACTAACCAAAAATCTCAATTGCTGAATAAATGCATGGCTACATTCAGCAGACCCACACTTAAGTGACAAAATGGTACAATTTACATAATTAGTAATTCAAAAACCCTTGACACAGTAAGCTCAATAGGAACATTTCAACCTGTTAGCTTCCGATTTCAGAACAGGGATCAGCAGTTATGAGACTAAAGGAATTATATCCTCTACTTGTACCACTTTTAATTTTGAAAAGTTTTTTGTTATTTGTATGCAGTTAAGAATATTTTTAATGTTACAGTCCTGCTTGTAATGTCCCTAAAAAACTAAATCAAGGGTTCT
This sequence comes from Miniopterus schreibersii, assembly GCF_964146895.1. Classification (NCBI taxonomy): domain Eukaryota; kingdom Metazoa; phylum Chordata; class Mammalia; order Chiroptera; family Miniopteridae; genus Miniopterus; species Miniopterus schreibersii. Next base: position 15,651,943 of record NC_138119.1, on the reverse strand, counting down.
AGGGTCAGTCTGCAAAACTAAAGCCTTTTGGATAACACACCTCCTTTCTTTGTTTAAGGCAAGAGAAAGTAATCATGTTTCTAAATTCATGGTTCTATGACCCTAAATGAGCAATTCTGGGAAAAAACCTAACATTTTTTCATTGAAATTAGGTGTACCAAAACATGAGCATCTTCCAGATTTTGAAGAATTAATTATCTTGTAAACAGATATTTTCGGGCAAAAAATGTTAAGATGAAAGTAAGAAAGGCTAATAAACCAGGACAAGCTGAACAGGGAAAATAAGACTCTTACAGCCATCAAGCAAACTGAAAAATCCTCTACCTTTTGTAACAAAGGACACTTAAGAGTAAATGGTTTACAATTCCCTCCAACCAGAAGGTAAACAGCTTAAATCGCCCTACTCAGAGAGATAGGAGAAGTCTAATTAGTGCCATTTGTCAACCACACCCAAAGACAGATGAAGTTAAGGGAATAAATCTCATTTTGGCGCATCAGTATAAAACTGAGGAATATTCTGTGGAGATCCTCCCCCCTAAGACCTCCCCCTAAACTCCCAGCCCTTAAAAACCCTCAAAACAAGTCCCAATGCTGGCTTGCTCTCCGACCCCTCCCCAGGAGCGACCCTCCGCCTGTCCCTCCCTCCTCTTCTTCCTCCACAGGCATGCACGGTCTAAACTCTTAAGGCTTGCAACCAGGGAGCAATGAGCAGCGGCAACATGTCCCAGGCTAATCCTCTGACCCTGTCCCCAAAGCCCCCTTTTCTCTGACTTAGCGAGCCAAAGCAGCCCTGCCGAGGCTCATTTCCCCACCTAGTCCCTCTTCTATTCCTCCTTCCATCTTAGGCCCTTCCCTGTTTCACCGTCCCCAGCTTTAATAAATGTCCTCTAAAAATCACCTGGACTCATGTTGTGAAATCTTTCTTGCACAAAGTCAAGAACCCACACACACCAGCCAGCCCTAGGCAGACCCGCTGGGGCCAGGTCCCCTTTCTGGCAACAAAAGGAAAAAAAAGAAGCCAGTGTTTTTAAAGTAAACAGGTTGCTGATTAAGCTATGATCTCTAAAATTCCTTCAGTGCTAAAAATTGTAACAATTAAAGGTCACTCTTTACCAATCAAAAAGGATTTAAAAGTATTCAATACTGAAAATATTTTAAGTGATATTTAAAATCTAGTATGTGTGGATGAAAAGGGGCCACATGCTAACTTGACCAGCTCAGGGAAGGCCTGCATGGTGGGCCTTGCAAACTCAGAGACCTAAAGTAACCACAAAGGATGGTTTGAAATTAAAACTTTTTAAACAAGAAGCAGTTTGTGGTGGGTAGTCATGTCCTAGGCAGGTATCTTCCCTGACAAAGGTAAATCTTTACCTTAACTGAGCCTGCCTATTGTCTTTTTGCATCTGTGATAACATATCATTGGAATGTCAAAGTTGCTTTCCTTTTTCTGGACTCCTCAAAACACCGGCACCGCTGTGCAGAGGCCACAAATCCCCTCATTGTCACTGAGCTAACTGCTGACTGTAAACTAACCTATGTAAAACAAGTATGTGTCTATCATTTTACTTTTTATCCAATCCCAGAGATTTCCCCACTTTGCTTTCTCCCGCGTCCCTAATCTACCAATGGATTTCATGTAACCCACATACCCTCTTCTTTTGATTATAACATATAAAATAAGGTATAAAACTGTCATTCTCTGGAGCATTTCCTCAATCCGTTGAGATTTTGCTTCCCTGAAACTGTCGACAGTTTAGCTCATATAAACTCACAACAACTCTTCATAGGTTTGAATGTTTTTTTTTACGTTGACGTATATTTGACAAAAAACTCATGAATTGCCCATTTGCTAAATTCAATTAAATGACAATTACATTTCTGGCCCTGATGGACTTCTAAATATCCAGCCAGGCTGTTGCTTATATCCTTTTCCTCATTATTCTCATGCTGAGAGCTCAGGTCCTCTGGAAAATACAGCACAATGTTTCCCTGGTTTAAAATTTTAACATTAAAAAGAAACTGCAACCATTTCCAGATGAGAATACCGTACACACTCCACAAATGTCTTATTGAACAGATAAAGGAAGTATGTCTACTAAGTAGTAATAGTCAGGCATGACGTACAAATATAAAAAGTAAATAGCTCCTTTGTAAACCATCTTCTTTGGTTTCTGTGACTCTGAGAGCTTTCAGTCTCTTTTCTATCCCTTCCATACAAATGTTAACATGCTGTTGCCACCTCTTTCTTCTCTCTGCGCTTTTCCCTTTGGCCATCTCATCTACTGTTCACTGCTTCAGTAAGAATAATCCCCAAAACTTTCCCTCAAGCTACAATCTTTAGACATACATTTTCAATTGTCTATAAGAACAGAATAAAACATCTTGACTTAAAATTTCTGACAGAACCACAAACTCAAAATGCTGAATTCCCCATTCACTCAAAGAAACATCACCCAGTGCCTACTCTATTATCAGGCGGTACTAGAAACAAATGAAAAAAAGAGACGTGCTGTCCTCATCAAAGGAGTGGAGATAACAGTTTGGGAATTTGAGAAGCCTAGAAAAGGTTTGCAAAGAACTGGGAGGAAAGACTGCCCACTAGGAAAGCCAGGCATAGAAAAAGGCAGTGGTGAAACTCCAGAAGAAGCCAGAAGGCAGGGCACTCAGTACTGCGCAGTCCGTGTGGTTGGAAAACGCCTTGCTGTCCAGCGCGGGGAGTGGTGGAAGCACAGAGCGGCTGGGCTAATGAGGAGAGCTGCACCAGGCAGGTATGAAGAAGAGCAAGGGCAATGGGGATACTGGTAGGAGGTTGGTCAGAGGAACACTGCCAGGCAGTGAAGAGAAGCTGGAAGAGACTAAGGAGGAGAGCAGAAGGGCCTGGCAATTTCAATGAGGTGGATAAAAGTTCTAACAATAGTAATTACTGAATGTTGATTGAGTCAAGCTTCTACAGATTGCTTCATTCACTTTCTGAGTACAATAGGAGAGAATGTACTATGTGAGTGAGAAAACTGGAGGCTTGTGATCTGAATTTAAGGTTCCAGGTGATGACAGAATTTACACATACTGTGTGTGACTAAGTACATGTGCACATGGCATATGTGCATTTACACAGAGAATATGGTAAACTATCAAGGATCAGGGAATATGGATGAAGGACTACGGAAATTCTTTATACTAATTTTCTAACTTTTCTGTAAGATTAAAATTATTCCAAAGGAAAAAGTTAAAGAAAGAAAAAAAGGTTCGTTCATCTGCTCTCCCAAACATGTTCCTCTTCCCAACTTCACAGAACCATTTCCCCTAATCCTGAGTAATCGTTGATATTTCTTCTTCCCACTTCTAAAATAAAGAGGAATCCAAGTTTTATACGCTCTAGTTTAGTAATGCCTTTTGAAGCCTATTAGAACTAAGCCCTAGAGATGGAGTATGATGTAGAAACACTGGACTGGGAATAAGAGCTCAAGGCCCAGATCACTAAAACCTGCCAGTGAAGAAACCATCTTAGAGAAGTACAGCAACGTGCCTCAAACTCTCACAGCTAAGTGATGGGGCAAGGTTAAATCCAGGCTGGACACCAAAGCCAGGGCCCAAGATAAAAACCTTATGAAAATCAGATATCAATTTTCATTACAGAAAGGATAAACATCAAACCTTTATTTTTATTTATTTACTTTAATCCTCACCAGTGGATATGTTTTTATTGATTTTTAAAGAGAGAAACATTGATGTGAGAAACATCCATCGGTTGCTTCCCATGTGCTCCCAGACTGGGGATCAAAAACACAACCTTTTGGTGTACAGGACGATGCTCCAAGCAACTGAACCACCTCGCCAGGACAAACATCAAACCTTTAAAAATACGTAATAACATGCCCTGGTGTGGGTCAGTGGTTGAGCACTGAACTATGACTCAAGAGATTCCAGTTCTATTCCCGGTCAGGGAACATGCCTGGGTCGGGGGCTTGATCCCCAGCAGGGGCGTGCAGGAGGCAGCCAATCAATGACTCTCATCATTGGTGTTTCTATCTCTCCCTTCCTCTCTCTCTGAAATCAATTAAAAATTTAAAACAAATAATATATCATGAGGTTAAGAGACTCTAAAAGATTCAAGTTTTTATCAAAATTTGCACTACAATAGAGTAAAATATCAAGGATAAAAAAATTGTAACAAAACAGTAATATCTCTATTAACAAAAATATTTCATCTAATGTAGAAATGTCATTTTGAAGTATAATAATTAAAAAGTATAAGAATCAATGCAGTACAGATTGTAAAATGGGGGTGCTATGTACTAAATTATGCCCCCAATCCACTTGTTGAAGCCCTATCTTCCAATGTGATAAATGGTATTTGGAGATAGGATGTTGGGAGATAATTAGGTTTAAGTGATACAATGAGGGTGGAGTCTCATAAAGGATTAGTGCTCTTATTAAGAGGAAGACACCAGAACTCTCTGCAATGTAAGAAGCAAGTCAGAACCTAACTGCTGGCACCCTGATCTTGGACTTCCAGCCTCTGTGATAAACTTCTATTGTCTACATCACCTAGTCTATGGTATTTACCCATGGCAGCCAGAGCTGACAAACAGGGAGGACTGATATATGAACTTCAGAAAACAGCATGTTGTTTATCACTCAAATTTTAACTAAATTTTCCACTTAAACTAAAAAGTAAAGACACTTACCACACTCCTTTGAATTCCAGGCCCGTCAGTGTTCACAAAATATAAACCTTCTAAAAAGTTTACTTATCTATGAACACTCCCCCACTTGATTGTAAACACATTCATTAATCAAAATACTAGTCTTTACACACTCCTTAAATATATCATGAACAAGAATTATAGAATACTTGACATTGAACATTATTTTATACTTAAAAGTAATGTGGCCTGAGTAGCTAACATATTGGACTTTGTCCTTTTCAAAGTGTTTTGTCAAAAAGTTGCATAAAGGCTTGGAAACCAGACAACACATATGACATATACATCTGCAAGAGTAACATGCATTCAATGACTTTAGGAGCTAGAAAGGTCTTGGAATGCTAGGGAAAATTAAATTGGGTAGAAGAACAGTTAAACAGCCATAGTTCAAAAACTAAATTTCATAAATACAGAATACAGACTCAGCCTGCTAATATGACACAGTACAGCCAGTGATAGAATTGTGGTAGCAGTGCTTCATAAAACTTGCTAGTTGAGTAGAAAGCTAATGCACAGATCTGGAATTATCCAAGTTCCACGAATTTTGTGGGGTTTTATTCACACTGCTTGAAGTACTGTGCTCAAATCTAGGCTTCATTAAGACAAAAAAAAAAAAAAAAAAGGAGGTTGAACTGGTCAACTTCTACAATAAACAACACTACAGCAAAAGCATTAAAAATTATCATTTAAAGAAAGTGTAAAATAAACAATCTGTTGGTGTTCTAATCAGAATGGTAGAAGGAAGGGTTTAGGCTCTTAGAAACTGAAACACGTGAATTGAGTTCCTGGGGCACAGAAGAAAGCCTAACAATCAGAAAAGAAATGTAGCTATCAAATATTCTGTACTACAAAATACTGTTCTAGCAAAGTAAAGCTGCATGTCTACCATTTCCTTGAGGTGATTGCCAGAGCACTTTCTGACAGCTTATAGGATTTAAAAAGTGTTCATATTACACTTCTCTTAAAACTGACTTAGTTTAAATCCCAGTTCTCATATTTAGCAGCTAGGTGTTTTCATAGCACCTAATTGTGACATATGCATATTATGGCATAAGCATTTCTCTGGTCAAAAAATACACACACACATATATATTTCCTCATGTGGGCTTTATCTTCTAGTCTACCGTGAGATTTAATTAACAAAGTGTGTATAAAGCTTTTACAATATTGTCTGGCATTTAATAAGAACTTAATAAATGGTAATGTTTTCAAAACTTATACATTAAAAATAAAAAACCAAAGCATAAATAGTTTTAGTCAACTTTACTTTTTGCTAGGCAAGTACATCAGATATTATGGGAGAAAAAGAAAAGCATTCTCTTCAAGATGCTCAATAGACACCATGAATGACTCCAAACCTTTCATGTAACTCAAGGGCTGCCTGTAAGGGTTGGAATTGTAAGTTAAAATTTCTAAGTGTAGAGAATTGCTTAGCATCCCTCCCTAAAAGCACTGGCTCATTCCTCTATTAGTAAAACGTCTGTCTTGAGACATGTAAACCTATCTCTTTCTTTCTCCCACTTTCTACTTCCGTATGTCATAATATAACTAAACAAATTTTTTTTTTTTGATGAGGAAACCATGCAATCGACACTTGTAGGCTGCTCTTGACTTTTTAGTCCTTACTCAGTAGTTCTTTCTTCAGCAGAAGAGATACTTTCTCTGCCTCCAAAATGTCAGAAGACTGGGTCTACAACTGGGTGATATTTCATCTTTCTACATTCTGTCCTAATTGTGGTGTGGGCCACATGAGTCTATACATATTACAACTCATAGAACTGTACATCAAACAATCCAAACAGTCATACAGCACTATGACCAATCTCCACCTCTGTCCAAAGCCTCATTTCAATCACCTTTTATTCTGCTTTTAAAATATAATTCCTCTATCTGTTCCATTTTCCTAACTTTCAGAAGCAATTCTATACCTCCCATATTGTGCTTCAATTAAGATCTACAAAATTTAAACCTAACATTAAAAGCAGTTACTGAAAATACAGGCCAACCTACACTAGTTATACTGCCCCAAATCTAAATTTTAATAGAAACTGAAAAATTAGCTTTTTGTTCCTTTGTGACAATTTCTTCAATCTCCCAATTGTTTCTGATGTATTTCTAAATGTATCCATAATATGTCTCCTCAAGGAGCCTTTCAGAGCGCCCACTAGCCTCCACAGGGCTTTAGTGCAAATAGAAAAACACATCCTTCTGGGAAGTTCCAGGCACTCCTTTTGAAGAGGGGCTGATGCCTTGAAAGAGAGAAGTAGAGGCACGATTTCCCCTGGGAGGCCTAGCCAGGGCACAGGACTCTGCAGACTGCATTTCAGTCTGTTGCTCCCTTCAGCCCCGCATCCACAAACCACACAACCCTAAAGAGCAGCCCTGCACTTTCAGATTATTCGTTAGGAAAGAGGAATATCAATTATTAACTTCTCTAGACACCCACTCTCCAACCACATATGCACCCATCTCTTATCTTGCAGACTCAACATTTATTTGGAGGGAATCTTCCAACTTCATAGAGAACCTATTCTCTCTTTACCTTTAACTTCCTATTTTTCATGGTTCTTTTTTTTTTAGTATGGTCAAGACTCACACGATACCGATATATCAAAGAATATTAAATTCAAAAACTATAAGGTAATACATTTAATCTCTGTAACAATGCTCTGATAGGGGAAAGAGGTATTATTCTTACTTCACAGATGAATATATTTAAAACCTGAGAAAGTCAAGTAACTTGCCCCCAAAGTTAACAGCTGACTAAATTTACATTTTTCAACTCCTAATCCAGAGCTCATTTTGAGTATTCAATACACCTAAAAATCAAGAGGCGTCACTACTTAGTCCTTCCTGCTTAACCTTTCATCCTCATTACGTGCCCTAAATTCTTCTTGGGTAACCAAGGACCTCTCAGCCAAATCCAAAGGCACTTCTCATACATTATTCTCACCTCTGCTACATCTGGCTCTAATAATCCCATTATTCAGATTATCCTTCCACCCTTCTCTCTCCAGTGACCTCCTTCTTGTTCTCCTTGTCTTAAGCATCCTGTTACATTTCTGTCTAAATCACACCACTCCACTTTGCAGTTCATCATGGAAATGTTTGTCCCAGTTATGTAGTTAAGGCTCAAATTTATATCTGTATTCTTGTAATGTTGCCATTTCCTGTTTGATGAATCTACTCCATTCTAGACTTAATTACTTCTGGTCTTCATCAATTCCAACTGTTGCCTAAGCCTATCCAGCATTCACTTCTTGCAGTTTAGGTCCCAAAGGGTGGAATACAAGACTACTGATGGCATACTGCAACGATTTTAAGTGGTCCACAGAGGAATATTTAAAATTATATGTTTATTTTAAAACATGTTTGGGAAAAACTGTAAAACCAAATAATCATGTAAAATTTTCCTTTAATTAAAAGACAGTCGGTTGAATTAAAGAAAGATATTAACAGATAGGTGATTTGAAGATAAAGCAAAAGTTGTGAAATCTTGTTGAGAAATACTAGTCACTGGGAAATCCATGTAGCACAGAAGTTAAGCGCTCAGGCTCAATAATTTGAATACCATGTACTAGCTAAGTAATTTTGAACAAATTATTTAAATCTCTTTAAATCCCACTTGTCTGGTTATATACTGGGGATAAAATAATCACCTCCTAGGCTTACTGTATGGATTGTAAGAGATAATGTACAAAATGTTCTTAGCTCAGTGCCCAGCACGGTAAGTGCTCAACAAATATTAATAATTACAATTATTTTTTATCTCTACTGGCCATCATGCCTTCACTTATAATCAACCAGGCATTCAATCTATACCACAGGCAATTTTCCATATATGGATTTTCTGCCCCAAATTTCCTTTACCTATTTGTATATCTTTATTTTTATCTTCTGGTATAAATAAAATTAAAAAAAAAAAATCACACAATAACTTTTATTATTAGTCCTTAAGACTGTGAACATCTTGGCAACGGGACGTAAAAGCCATTTTCCTCTGATTTACTGAGACTTATAAAATTTTTGATGGAAAAAAAAATCTCACGATCCATAGACATAAACTGTTTGAAAGCTCTTATGCTATTCTCATGGGTACATAAAGGGGAAAAAATGACAGGGTATTCTTTTGCTCCACTAAGATATTCATCAGCTAAACCTTAGTTGTAGTTGTGGGTCTACTGTTCTGTTCCCTAATCTCATTCATTCAATGACCTGTAATAAACTCTAGGTATACGCCAACCATCATACAAGGTGATGGAAACATGGAAACAATCTAGAAAAGGAAAAAAGACCACTACTGGAATACAGGCAAGCAAGCAGAAAATTACCAAATATGCTATGCAAATAATACCCAATGGTGTTTTCAATACTAACTATGCTCCACAAACACTGATTGTATCCCACCCTCCTTTAATGCAGAGCATCTGCAGTATCACAGGGGCAAGTACATTACATTACACTGATAGTAGTTTTATTGCTATTTCGTGTTCAGATTCTAGGTACCTGCTAACCATATCGAAGTTTCTGTCTCCCAACTAGACAAGTGTTGAAACTCAGTAATTGCCATTCTTTAATCTGACTTGTTAGCAAATGTGTGCACCCACAAATCCCAAAACATGACTGGCATTCTGTTAATCTAGAGCAAAATAACAACTAGAAATACAACTAGCAAAAGATCAGTATATATGTAGCCTTTCTGGAGACTAGTAAAAAACATACAATAGAAAATTTACTGAAGTTACCCTCTCTAGAGAATACTTTTACCCATAAAGATGTCTTGGCTGATGCATCAGTTGTACTACTGAGAAATTTAAAATGTCATGACTTCTACACAACAGTTAACAGACTGAGATAAGCTTTCATTGTGTTACCCTATTTATAAGGTGACACGTTTCAATTTACTGGAAGTACATTAGTCATAATCAAGTCAGACAATTTTTGGATCTTGTTCACTGGGAGAATAGGGTTCTGTACCAATTTGTGTAACATTTTATCAATGATCAGTCCTTGTCTTACACAAATATGGTATAAATAATTGTACAAGTTACTCAACTGACTTACAAATTTAAATAGTGTTTGGGGGCTAGGAGGAAACCACTCAGAGGGAAAGAGGGACATAATAATCTTCAAAGACATTTTACCAGTAAGAAAGGTGAGATGGAGTAGGGGTAGGCGGAGACAAGGACAGAAATGTATTTCAGCTATCTGTAATGTACTGATTCCAGGGTTACCGACTGTATAGCATGAAGAAGAAATCTTTAAGAAACAAAATCCAGTACAGAAGTGTGAAAAAAAAGTCTTAAAAAAGAAAAAGAGGACATAAAATCTATTTCTTAAATTTCCAAAGAATATTTACTCTGTTCTAAAAATATACAGATTACTTATTGCTGGGGGAAAAGTATCTTCTACCAATATTCTGCCACTCTCCCTCCACTACTACTGACCTTTTACTAGGTACTGAGCACCGTAATAAACCCTCTACATATATTATCTTTGTTAATCCTACAGCAAGCCTTTCCAGGGAGGTACTATTACTATCATCATCTTCATTTTACATATGAGGAAATATTGTATCAATAATAGAGGCCAGATCTCAAAATCTAAAAATTCTATCTGCCATGCTGTAGAGTTAGTTTTACTCCACTGGCCTTTAAGTGGAAAAGGGTACAAAAATTAGCTTCTACCACATCCCTAAAGTAGCCATAATCCATATTTTTTACACCTTCACATGCAATGTTTCTATACTGAAGTCAAGCAGAGGAAACTAGGTTAATAATGCTGTATCTTATTTAGTTTCCATAGTTCATAAAATTACAAGGAACAGGGAGGCAGTTTGATGGTTTACAGCATCCCTTTGGGTTCAGACAGTATGGATTTGAATCTATACAGCACCACCAATAACTGCTGTGTGACCTTGGTCAAACTGCTTTCATCTCTTAGATTTTATTTTCTCATCTATAAAACGGGGATGATGACAACAGCACCTCCCTCAAAGGCTTGCTGTAAGATTAAAAAGGTAATGTGTGTAAAGGGCTGATTACTGTGCTCAGTACACAGTAAAAGGTCAACTAACGGTGGAGGGGAGAACAGCCACATATATTAGCTCACCAGACGAAAATATATAAATAAAAGTAAAAAGCCTGTGTTCTGAAAATCCCAGTATAGAAAAGGAGAGGCTTACTATTTACGGTATGCTAAAGATAAAACTCAAATTCAACATATTCCTAATTGTTTTAGGGGATCAATGCATGTGAGGTGGATCAGAAAAAGATGCTGCAATGCATCTAAGACACACACCTAAAAATGGCTCCAGTCGGAGCAGTATTTTAATTACCAATAGAGGAGGTTAAATCTACTTTTAACCAAAGCCAGAGGCAGGCTTGGTGGGCGCCTAAGTCTCACACTATCCTTTCTACTTGCAGAAATCAGCTATCGAGCACTTAATCAAGGATCCTGATGCTTCTAGTGCATTCCAAATGAAATCTTACAGCACGGCCGCCTACGGTACAATTTTCAAGTACCCTAGTGGGGTAAGAATCTAAGAGCCTACGCTGAAGATCAGCCAATGCGGAAATCCGGGTAGCTTCAGAAGCCAGCACACATCAGGCTTGTCGGACATCTCCAAAAAATACCTCAGATCAAGTCAAAACAAATACACATCCCTTTACAGGAATCTGACGCATTCCTCTGGGGCAGAGGAAGAATTTATCAGTGTTCCTACAGGCCCTCCCGCCCCTTTCTTCGAGTCCTATGGTGGGGCCTCGATCGAACACCGATAACACTGACGGCATCTCAAAGTGGGGGAGCTGCAGAGTGGGACTGACCACGCAGGTCAGAGGATGCAGAGGCCTAGAGTGCGAAAGCCTACGCGAACCCTCCGCTGGAGTTGGGGCAGATCGTTCCTAGCAGAAATAGGGCTGGTGCCGATTCTCCAGCGAGCCTCTCCCCGAGTCAGGTCTGTAACCCGCTCTCCCCGACCCCCCGCGCTGCAATTCCACCCGCACTGCACAAGCGAAAGAGGCAGGCAGGAAAGGCCCTACAGGAGCCCTGGAGCTGTTGGGGGGGATGCACGCCCCACGCTGGAGAGATCGCGATTCCCGCCCATCCCGCGGGATGGAAACCCCCTTCGCCTCCGGGCCGCGTGCGCCGTTCCCCCGCCAGGCCGAGCCGGGGCGGGTGGGAGAGGCCGACCGGTCCGGAACTCCCGCTGCAGACCACATGGGGCGGGTCTGACCCCGGTTTCCCGCTCCCCGAGCAGGCGGCCGAGACTTCCCGAGGCACGGAAAGGGTGGTCGCCGCAGAAAAGGGAGAGGATGTCCGGAACCCAGGCCCTCTCCACGCGGCTCCCCGGTGTCAGGGCGCTCCCACGCCCGCCCGTCCCGATGGGGCCCGCGTTGATCGTGGCTCCTCCGCCCGCGCTTTCCTTACCCGCCAGGGTGTCGAGCCGAGTGTGTGCGCGCACTTCGAGGTCCCCACGAGCTCTGGTCCAGGGAAGGGGGGTGGCTGAAGGACCACCGGACTGGCAGAGCCGCAACTGCGGATGGAAAAACCGCCAAGGCACTTTCGCTGCCGCCTGAGAGGGAGAGAGCGAGCGAGAAAAAGAAGCAAGATGGCGGCTAGCCAGCCCCTACGTATGACGTCATACCGCGGCGTACGTAAGGCAATCTCCGCAAGACCGCCCGCCGGCGCACAGACGGCCGGATCACGTGAAGCCTCCGTGGCCGCGCAACCCCGGCGGAAGGCGACGTCGCCACCTGCTGGACGGAGGGACGATTCCAGGTTGCTCTGCCTCAGGGAAGAGAGCACTCTGGCATGTGGTGGATGGGTTTGTGAATTGCTTCACAACAGCTTGGCGGTATGTGTCAAAATTAATGAATCATCTTTAATCTTGACATTTGACAATATCTTGGTATTTTTCAGAAAGGTACGTATTTAACATTCCAAAACCTGCTCTTGGTAGAGACATAGATAAATGCATCATCAAACATCCATATTAAGTAATATTTTGAAGTCATGAAATTCAGAATAATATTTGATAACCAGGAAAATACTCATGCCATAATATGCCTGAGCGGTATAGAGGCAGTGGAGATGGACAGTAGTAGACAGGTTTGGTATATATTTTGGAGCTAGAATATACTTTCTTGTACCAGTTGATCGCTTCTAAATGGGTGGCCTGGAGTGTGAATTAGAGTCAATGACAAACGTGTAGATTTATGGCTAGAACGACTGGGCGGATGACTGACTTTTATAGGGACTATGGAGATGGGAGAGGAAAGGAAAACAGTTTGGTTGGTTGAGCAATAAAAAATAAATATTAAAAATTGGGAGGAATTAAATTTTGGACATGTTAAATATGAGATGTTCATGCAATGTCCAACTGTAGATTAAATATGCCAGTGACATGCATGTCTAGCGCTCAGACTATCAGGTATTGGAGATAGAGACTCCTGCTCCATAGACATGTGTTTAAAAATGGTGGGAAATGACAAAATTACTCAGAGACAGAGTAGAGAAAAAAGAAAAAAGGGCCAGACCTAAGGAACTACAACGTTTAGAGGTTAGGTGGAGGTGGAGCGCTTAGCAACGGACATGGGGGTGAAGCCAGAGAACTAGAAACCCCAAAGAGGATGATGTCACAGAAGCCAGGAGAGGAGAGTTTTACAAGAAGGTGTGAGCAATCAACTATGTTAAATGCTGCTGAGAGGTCAAGTCCTATGAAGAAGGAACCAGAAGTGTCCATTGTATTTGGCAATGTGGAGGTAGGTCACTGGTGTCTTTTGCAAGAAGTTTTGGTGGAGCTGTGAGGTCAGAAAGCCATATGGTAGTGAGCAAAATAGATGTTGAGAAACTGGAGACTAGATAAACAAGTCTTTCCAGATTTTAATTCTGCTGTGACAGAGAAACAAGGTAGTACCTGGAGGGAATGTGGACTAAAGAAGGACATTCTAAAGTATTGGAGAGAGCAGATCATGTTTGTATGATGATGGGAATAATCCAGAAGAATGATGTGGGCAGCAATTATGTAGCAGAAAGGGAACCTAAAGGAGGCAAATCCATGGGAAGGTGTGAAGGGTGGGGACAGAGCTGATCCAGGATTCACCTTTGAAGGAGAAATAGGTACAGCTCTAGGGACATTTGATGATTTGATGGTGAGGACATAAGGGAAGTCCCACTGATGGCTTCTCTTTTCTCAGTGAAGTAGGGGACAAGGCATTCTGCTGGAAGGGCTGGGTGTGTAGGAGTTTGAGGAGAAGAAGATCCAAAGGTTATCTCAATGAGTGAAAAAGTAAACCTAGTGTGAGGAGCCCTGTAGGACTGGCATGCTCTGCAGAGAACACTTTGGGAGTTTGTGATCACGGATGTAAGCTATGCCATTCCGTTTATTTATATGATTTCTTCAGCAGTGGTCAGCTCTTTGGTACAGCTACGGAGAAGACAGATAGTAATGCTGAGCAATGCTGAGCAGCTCCAGCATTCAGATGAGCTTACATCAACCAAGGTCATGAAACAATACACGTTAACACAACCAGAATATTCACTGATTAATTTCCAAGAGCTATCATTTATATACCTGAATACTAAAGACTGCAAAGCCAGTGCATTTTCTACATAGACATCCAGGAAACTGAAGGCATTACCAGAAAGTTGCTTGATGAACACAGATTCAGGAGGAGTGGAGATAAGTGTATAGCCTGTTCCTGATTCATCTATCTCTATGACAGGATGATTTTGTCCCAAAGATAGAAATACTCATCTTCCAGTGGTTGCAACATTCCACATTGATCTCCAATACAGTAGGGACATCGTGCTGTACTGTGGACTTGGGCTCCTCCTCTCCTTGATAGCACTTGGATGGGTACTGGTCCTAACGTGCCCCTTTGTGCTTCCTTTTCTGTTTCCATGGCTACTCAACCCTCTTAGCAATATTCTTTCAATAAAAATCAAGTTATAGTCAAGCCAGGCCAGTTTGTGTTTGAAAGATGACTTTGCTTGCTTGTGCTTTTACCCATTATTTGTGATCTTAAAGTTTAGCTCTCAGAGAGCAGTCTTATTTCCCTTATTTCCAATACTTTGGGGAAAATCTCTAGGTATTGGTACAATTTCCAAAGCCAAATAATATTCTTTTTGAATTTACTTTGTTTTGGCTTATTTACACCTCTCCTAATACTCCTTCAGTGTAAATAAATTTGTCATACAAAATATTTTCATGACAGAGTGAATGAAAACTTGTCATTTAATTTTCAGTTCTGATTTTTATTTTTTAAATATATCTTTATTGATTGCAGAGAGAGGAAGAGAGAGAGATAGAAATATCAGTGATGAGAGAGTCATTGATCGGCTATAGGCCCCAACCCGAGCATGTGCCCTGACCAGAAATCAAACCCCGATCTCCTGGATCCTAGGTCAACGTTCAACTGCTGAGCCACACCAGGCTGGGCTCTGCTTCTGCTTTTTAAACAATAGTAATTGCCAATTGTGGATATAAAATTAGGCAAACTAGTTTCTCATTGAAAACAAATGGAGTCTCCAAATAGTATGGCCTATTTCCTTTGTGATTGCCCAGCCTTATTAAGCTAATGGTTTTATTGAATTTCTACCCTTCTCCTCATTGAGATTGATTCTATAAACCTGTAGGCACTGAAGATTTATGGGATATAGGTTCCCCAATATCCAAAATTAGAGTGTTCCTGTGAGACTTTTTGTAAGCCAAAATTGTGTAAAGCGAAGAAGCAATTACCATTAATTCACATGGAAAAATTTTTGAGTGTTCCTAGGCCCAAACAATAACCTGCTAAATCAAATATACTTAATTATGTCCAGTTTTGACACTAAGCTAACACCCTTACTAGCTCTCTTGGGCTTTTCTGATACCTTAGGACTTACCTTGCTAACGGAGGCACAAAATCAACAGAGATAAAGCATGGATGCTCACAGACATGGTTAGAGCTCTGGCAGCTTTGAACTGAGATGCTGAATGTGGTTCCGGGGCAGGAGCTCTCAGCAGAGCCACTCTCACTGCTCAGGTGTGTGCTGCCTCTATAAGCCTGGCTGCCAAACATTTGGCAGAACATTATTTTCACTTTGCCCCTTTACATAAAAGTGAAAATCCTCTTCAGATTTCTTTTGGTGAGTGAAAAGAGGTACTAATGAAGGTCTTTCATGAAAGCAAAGTGGCGTAATGTGAATTTTCAAAAAGCAGGGGAGACCTGGCCGGCTGGCGTGGCTCAGCAGATGAGCATCAACCCACTGTGATCCAGGAGATTGGGTTCCTTTCCCTGTCAGGGTTGCTGGCTCGATCCTCAGCAGGGGGCGTGCAAGAGGCAGCTGATTAATGAGCCTCTCTCTCGTTTCTCTCTCTCCCTCTCCCTTCCTCTCTCTGAAATCAATAAAACATAAATCAAAAAAACAACAACAGGCTAGACCTGTATTAGGTGAAAAAGAAGAATGAAGGCATCATGCTTTATTAGTACCAATGCTTCTTAAAGGTTTATGCACACATGACAATTTTGGTTTCTTTTCACCAATGGTCCAGCAAATCATATTTAGTAAAACTGAAACATTATAAGCCTGATGTAATGAATACTGTAATACCCAAATACTGTATGAAAGTATAATCTGATTTATGAATGTCAACAGATATTACAACTTTGCTAATAAGATAAGAAAAATATTGCCAGTGTTTTAAAAAATTACCTTGGTCAACTTGTAGAAGGTTATATATTAGATAAACTATATATTATATGTGTTATGTATAAAATATTACATTATATGTAAAGTAGGATAACTATTTCTGTTATTTATCAGTCTATTATTAATTAACTCAGTAAACCCTTTTTTTATAATGGAATAAAAGGTACATCTGGGGCAAAATGTTATTATCACAAGTCACATGTTAATGAGGTTTATTGTCCACCCAAAATTTCCCCAGAATTCCCCCCCACCCCAATTTTCTTAGCTGAGAGGAGTAACCAAGGTCTTGGAGCAGTGGCCCGAAGTCAAGAGGGTGTAGTGTTGTTAATAAGCAATTTCTGGGAGCCCTGGGAAGAAGGGCGGGGAAGAGGGAGGAGATGGAGAAAAGAGACTTTCCGGCTCACAGCTCTGCCTGAGGCTGGCAGTTTCCCTGAGACAGGAAGTGAGTAATGAAAAAGGTCTAAAGTCCAAAGGGTAAGGGGTGGGTCTAGGAAATGCAGAGCAGAAAAGGTGACAAAGGAAATTCGCCAGGCTGTAACTGAAGATACAAAATAGGTGATTTCTTAACTTTTTATTTTTTAATTTTTAATTTTTAAAAAAAATATCTTTATTGATTTCAGAGAGAGGAAGAGAGAGAGAGAGAGAGAGAGAGAAACATCAATGATGAGAGAGTCATTGATCTGATGGCTGCCTCCTGCACGCCCCCTACTGGGGATCGAGCCTGCAACCCAGGCATGTGCCCTGACTGGGAATCGAACAGTAATCTCCTGGATCCTAGGTTGACACTCATCTGCTGAGCCATTCCGGCCGGGTGATTTCTTAACTTTTTAGGCCAGAAAATAGAAACTGGAGATATTGCTAATGGATATAAATACAGTGTTCAATAATTATCTCTAAAACTGTAAATCTGGCTGCTGCCTGTAGCATTAAAGTTTAAGGCACTTTTAATTTTTTTGCTGCCCAACCAATTGTATATGCCATGTATAAATGAAACCACCCAGTTTTAAATATGTTATTGCTTCATAGTAATTAAGAGAAATAAGGTTGATAGTCCATTTCTTCAATGGCAGTGGGACAGGGTGTTTTGAATAACTTTTAGGCTTCCGATGGTAAAGAAAGGTTCATGTGTTACAGAGAATCAGTAGTCCATGTCTTGTTCCGATTTTGTTGTCTACATTTTTATTTCTGCTGGGGTTAATTAAGAGTCATTTCAGAAATATTTCTTTGAGTCTCAGTGAGATAATTGCTTCAAATGGGAATTAGTATTACAATGCTCTAAGAATGGGACCATTGGTAACTTTGTAGGGCACAGTCTGGATTGGAAGAAGAGAGAAGAGGAATAGTGACTGAAAGAGAATTGAGAAAAGCTTCTCAAAGTATTTAACAGCCTGGGTAAAGTGCAGTGAAGTGAAACTCTCTTCATGACAATATTCAGTATTACCTATAGGAAACTTGTAATTGCCAAGACTTAATCACTGTAATGATTAGGCTACATGAGACCAGGCGACCTGCTCAGCCTTGAGAAAATGCTGGTAGGGAAATGGATCATCCCAGTTTGCACAGGACTGTCATGGCTTTGATGCTTCCTATGACTCAGGAAAGTTCTCAGTCAGAGCAAAACTGGATAGTTGGTCACCCTGTGCAGGCCACAACGATGTGGAGACATGGATCTTAGTTTCAAGCTTCTTCCACATTAAAAATTCCTTTTGATCTCTACTATCTGCCAGACAGGATGCCCTTGATGAGACCACTAACAGGAAGAGTGCTTTGTCTGATAACAGAAAAGGACCTTCTAATTGTGAGGGGCAAGCCAAGCAGCAGAAAACTGAGAATCTGGGCCTGAGGAGCCCCTGGCAGCAGTTGGACATGTTGTTGTGGTTCCCACCTGGCTGTTATTGCTGCATTAACTCCTTTCACCCCATTATAGCTGCAAGTTAGCAAATGCCTACTGGGGCCAGCACTGTGCTAGGTCCACTGCACATATCATTTTTTTTTAACCCTCACCCGAGGATATTTTTTCCGTTGCTTTTCAGAGAGTGGAAGGGAGAGAGAGAGAAAGAGAAACATCGATGTGAGAGAGACACGTTGATTGGTTGCCTCCCCCATGCTCCCTGACCGGGGCCAGGGGTGTAGCCTGCAACTGAGGTACATAACCCTTGCCTGGAATCAAACCAGAGACTCTTCAGTCCGAGGACGGGCGCTCTAACCACTGAGCAAAACAGGCCAGGGCTCTGCACATATCATTTTACACGGCAAACTGCAATACAGATTCTAAAACTGAGGCTCAAAGAGGACAAGTAACTTGCTTTGAGCTCACAATGCTAATTGGTGATTGAGCTGGTGTTTTGAGCCAAGGTCTAACTTCGAACCCAGCTGACACTCTCATCTCACTCTTGCAACTGTGAGTATCTGTACAGGCAGCGAGCGAGAGATAGATGGGTTAAAATTGCTAATTTCACTTCCAGGCTGACTGTACCTACGGAAAAAGTCCCATTTGGCTCTGCTTTCAAGAATGCCCAGCTGTGCTCAGCGTTTCCCATGTGCACCTGCTGATGCTCATATTTTGGACGGCGGAGTAATTCAATCTGTGTCAGAATAACTGTTGGTTCTTGGTTTTAACATCATAATTTAAAAGCTTGTAAAGGTTTCCAGGAGTTACCAGCTGGTCTAAATTTTACCTCGTGTACATGTCTTAGATTTGCACCAAGGGAATAATGTGAGTACCTGGAGGGATAACCTTGATGACATAAGCAAACTGTAGTCATGGGAACATCTTGGAGGCAGTTTGTTAGTGAACTGCTGCCCCAGCGACATAAGGCAATGCTATAGTGACTCGGGTAAAAGCAGTTTGGGATGTTATGGCCACCAGAGAGACTCTCAGGAGGCTTTCTAGAGGGAACAAAAAACATTTGGCTAGCTGCTGGCACATTTGTATTCATTCAACAAATATTTATTGAGCTCCTATTATTATGTTCTAGGTGCAGTAGATAAAGCAGAAGAAAAGATAAAAGATAAAATAAAAAAGTCCCTGAAGTTACTGAGCTTTTATTCTGGTGTGGGAGACAGATAATAAAACAAGTATAAAGGTATTTTCAGACAGCAGAGGACAAAGCACCAAGTAGTCCTAATTAAATCTTTAATAGTGATCGATTAAATTTATTGCAAGGTTCTTTTAGATTGATAGGTCCAATGGTTTATTTTAATTATGATTTATCTATAAAATATAATTTACAAACAAACCTGACTTTGCAAAGTGAGGTCTTCCTCTTTCTTTTCTTTTTCTTTTTTATTTTTTTAATCCTTCCCCAAGGATATTTTTTCCATTGCTTTTCAGAGAGAGTAGAAGGGAGAGAGAGAGAGAAACATTGATGTGAGAGAAACACATCAATTGGTTGCCTCCCGCACGCACCCTGACTGGCCTGGGGATTGAGCCTGCAACCCAGGCACAATGTACCATTGGCTGGAATCGAACAAGGGAACCTTCAGTCCACAGGCCTACGCTCTAACCACTGATCCAAACCGGCTAGGATGGGCTTCCTCTTTCTTGAAGACTGGGAAAATGTGAAGATTTATTTGTAAAAAGAACTAACAGTATTAGCTAACAATGTGGTTAAGTGCAAACTGGCTAGTACAGATTGTAACAACCATCACCTTTCGGATAAAACCTATGTTTTCCATGGTTGGGGAGGGTGGGTGGCTGACAGTTTAGAAGCATCCTCAGACAGGTTTCAAACACAACCCACAATTTCTTAAATTGGCTTATCCACTTGTTCACTTTCCTTGGTGTCTCATGCCTTAGAAGGGAGTAGGAGGTAAGAGGAGGAGGGTGATGTTATTCCGTGCTGTTCCCTGTGGGCTGCTTATATATAAAAATGGCACGCTGAAATTGTTAGAATGGTGCTTGTTGTGTTTAAGTGGGATGGCAGTGGTTGGGTATTTTGTTTTGTTTTGGAAAATATAGAAAGGAAGATCCCCAGATATTAGAGTGTCTTGATTGTCCAAACCATTTAGTGGAAACCATGATACTCCACTGGGAGATGAAAATCCCCTTCAGGAGTGAAACAGTTGTCACTCTGGCTCAATTAGAGCAGGGTAAGGACCAGAATATAACTCACTCTCTTTTGGTGGTTTCGTACAAATAACTTTCCTAAAATATGTAAGTTTGAAAGAATGACCAATTATAGAAAAAGGAATGCTGCCTAAAATGTTAGAAAGGGACTCCGCTCTTCAGAGTAGAAGCATAGGAGATTAACTTATGTTTATCAAAGAGGACTTGATGGAAGTAAAATCATTCCTTTTGGTGAGATGTCACCAGCATTGAGTGTAAACTGTTCATATACAGATGATAGTCCTCTGTTAATCAAGTCCACACCATACATTTTTGAAATTTTTAATTGTGTTTGCATGTGTGTCACCTGCAAAAGCTTACCAGTCAAATGTTAATTTATTTGAAAAGGCATGAAGAAACATTTAGAAAATAGAAACCTACATACAAATTTTACACAATTAGCAAACTGATTTCTGTGGTGTTCAAATTGATGTCAGACAAAAAGAGTTGCATTTTCTTTATGAAAGAATTTACAAATAAGAAAAACATACCATTCAGTCAAGTATGGTCTGGTGAGTGTGTCATTATCTGTTTATATAATAAACTCCCAAGCGCACATGCAAAAGTGTTCTATTCCTACTGGACCAAAGCAATTAGCTTGGAAAGTTTTTTTTTTTTTTTTTTTTTAAGGCTTGGCTTTCAAACAGTTGCCACCTCACAGACTGGTTCATAGGGTTTTTGGTTTTGTTTTTTTAATTGTAGGGAGCTGGGAAAATGCTATTAACAGTAGAGCTGATTTAAGTCAGTAAAACTTAAAAAAAATTTGAAAGCGAAAATCTCTTCTTTATATATGAGGTTAAAATCTAAGTATTATGTTGATAGTCAAAAATCAAACTTAAACTTGTTTTACTTTCAACTTTGCTCTTAAAACAAAATGGTTCACACCATTTTCCTTATAAGTGTTGATGGACACTGAACCAATCAAAATGACTAGCTTTTTCAGTTGATACAATTAAAATTTTAAGGATAATGTATTCACACCTTCTCTTCTTTCCTCAGCACATTGCTGGCATATGTGACCATTTTTCGTTTTACACTTCTTGTCTTATAAAACCAAGAGACTCTTAACCAAATTAGAGATGTATTGAGGTAAAGAGTAAATTATATTTACCTAAGAGATATATTGCCATGAGGCTTACTAAAAGTTGATAAATCTATAAAACAGATCTCTGAGGTCTCTCATATATTATTTAGGAGATTCTTCTTCTGAAAGAGTTGAAAAGGCTTTTAAGAATGGGGATTATCTTAAAATGAGTTGTTATTATTGGGAGTAAGTCTATATCATTGAGAAATACATGAGAAAATATGTGTGGTATACTAGCAAGAGTATAATGGGTCTGAAAGTATCATAATATTAATAGTATTCTTAATTAATGTAGATGTCCTAGAAATCCTTTGAATAAAAATTTAAAAGTTTAGTATCTCATTGGTATTTTTAACTTGCATTTTTTGATTACTGGAGAGTGTGAACATCTTTTCATAAATTTGTTAGATATTCAGGTTCCTCCTGTGACTTGCCTGTTGTAATTTTTTGTCCAATTTTCTGTTGGATTTCCTGCCTCTTGTTGATATACAGAAGTCCTCTGTATTTACAACATACTAATTCCTTGAGTTTTAGAGGTGGCAAATATATTCTTCTAGACTATTCCTTGCCTGTTCACTTTGCCTATGATATCCTTCTTGAAAAGAAATCCTATTTTGATATACCAAAACCCACAGAATTTCCCCCAGATCTTTTGTGGTTTTCAGGCTTTCCTTCCTAACTCTCATTTTTTAGGTAACAAAGATATTCTATACTTTTCTTTTCTGGTTTCCATTTCAGATTAAAGTATCTAATCTATTAGTTAACATTTATAAGTAGCGTGAGGTAGGGATCCAAGCGTGTTTTTCTCCATGTTGTGACCAACTCTCCCAGGTCACTTTCTCAATAATCTATCTTTTCTTCATTGGTTAGAGATACCACTGCTATCGTACAGAAGTTTTTATATGCACGCGGGTCTGCTTCTGGATCCTTGTTTTATTCCTTTGATCTATTTTTCAGTTCCTGTGCAGGTATTAGATTATTTTCTTTGCTTGGCTTTGTGGTATGTCTTCATATCTGGTAAGAAAAATCCTCCATCTTACTTGTGTCTCAGCTATTTTTTATACTTTTTAGAATTAATTAGTCACATTTCTCTCCAAGTTGTGCTGGAATTTTGACAGAAAATGTGTGACATATATGTTATTTTATTTATTTATTTATTTATTTATTTATTTATTTATTTATTTATCATTCTCATCCAAGAATATTTTTAAAAATTGATTTTAGAGAGAGAGGAAGGGAAAGGGAAAGAGAGAGCGAGAAACACTGATATAAGAGAGAAACATTGATTGGTTGCCTCCTGCTTGTCCCCAGACTAGGGATCAAACCCGCAACCTGGGTATGTGCCCTGACCAGGAATTGAACCCTCTACCTTTTGGTGCACAGGACAACACTCCAACCAACTGAGCCACCCTGGCCAGGGCTATGCTATTTTTAGAAGAATCTACAGATTTCTACTGGTAAGTTATTCCACGTCAACATGCTATTGTCTTTTCTGGCCTGCCTTTATGTCTTCAGGATTTGTAAGGCTACTTTTAGGACTCTCAAGTATGAAAATCATTAGAGATGTATTTAAAGATACATTTACAAGAGTATAGTGAATATTTGGAAACCATCCACATGTCCAATACCAGGAATGATTAAATAAATTGAAAATAGTTTGATGTATGCATTAATAGAAATTTATATCAATAAAAATTATACTTTTTGAGAACCTACAATGACAGAAAATCTTGTTATACTATTACATAATTAGCTGGGAGATTACAGGGATTAAACTGGGTATGTTCCAAATTATCTAAAATGAACATGTTTTATTTTTATAACTGTCTTTTTTTCTTTTAAGAATTTGTTGGAAGCAAATAAGTTAAGCATTTCCATCTGAGTGTACAGGAACATTGGGAAACCAGTTTCTGACTCAGCAGATGAGCTCATCAAGCAAGAAACAATAATTCAGATGTAAATTTCCTAGCTAGATGCTGCCTGTTCCATCTGCTGGGACTCCTGACAATTTTTAGGCCACCTGAGTCAGCTAAGCATGAGTAAATGTACTTTCACATGTTCGATTTTTCATGTCACAAATATTTAATATTTAATCTGTCACTATGCAAAGCACGCTATTAGAGCCATTAAAGATAAAGGGATGAGCCAAATAGCCTCAGCCCTGCAAGGACTCAGCATGGCATATACAGATCAAGGATTTGCCTGATTTTCAGGCCCACCCTCTGTGCCAAGTCTCAATTCTTCTATGCTCCAGTCACCTTAGACATTTTTTGCTTTTATCATAGCTAATAGAATTATGTGAGGTTTGTGCTCACTCTCCTGTATGGGAGAGGGAGAAAGGAGGTTACACTTCTAGCTTCTAGAATTAAGGTTTTAAGGCTAATAACAACCAACATTTATTGAGCAGCTGCTATGTGCCAGACATCACATTTAATTATTGCAACATCTCTCAAGCAGGTACTCCTGTCATCCTTCTATAGACAAGATACCGAGGTTCAGATACATTCATTGACAGCTTGAAAGGGAAGGTGGGGTGGGTGGGTTGGTGGGGGGAGAGATTAACCAAAGAATTAACATGCATAAATGCATAACCCATGGACACAACAGACAATAGTGTGGTGAAGGGGGGGGGCTAGGGCGGGGTAGAAGGGATCAATGGGTAAAAAAGGGGACATCTGTAATTCTTTCAACAAAGATTTAAAAAAAAAAAAAGACTCCAACCCTGCCCATGGGTCTCAGAAGACCTTGCTCCTAACCACGGAGCAGTATTGCGTCCCCAGTGCTGGCGAGGAAGGGATCACTGCTGCCCCCTGCTGCGCCCGGGCAGTTGTGACTCCTGAACTCTGACTAGAGCCAGGCTCCTTGGGGTGGGGCTGGAGGGGCCCCGCCTGGCTGAAGAGAGGCTCTGGCTTGGTCCTGAGGGGATCAACTTCCTCTGGGGACGAGAAATGGGCAGGGAGGAGAAAACGTGAGGGCTTTACGAGGAAATAATGAGAAAATCCCAGGTTTTAACTTGTGAGAAGGGGTTGGCTCTCCCTGGGAGTGGGGTTCCCGCAAACCCACCCATCTCTAGGGACTCCCTGTCTTCCCGGTTGGGCTCCCTCCCCCGACAGGCTCAAGCCAAAATACTGACCCAGAGCATCGTGTGGGATGCGAGGGAGAGGGAGGGTTTCACGCAGCAGAGTTAAAATGTTTCCATTTCAACACGATCCCTCCGGCAGGCTGGGAGGAAGGCAGCCCAGGATTTCTGATAACCAACTCCTTTCCCATCCTCTGTGACTCAGGGGTGAGGGGAGAGAGAGAAAGAAAGAGTTCCACACCCCCTCCCGTCCACCGACCCTTTGTCAGGGTGCCCAGGTTTCCCAGAATGCTGCTCTCCCTGCTCGCATCAGCAGCTGATCTGACTCATTCTGGAATCCCAGCCAACTTTTCCTTTACTCTGCCCCCATTAAGTCCCCTTAGGACCTTGACAGAGGGATCAGTACAAAGGTAAGCCATGCATTTGTGGTGATGTGTCACTGGGGAATATCCTGTATCCGTTCTAATAAGGGCCTTTGTGCACCCGAAGCCTTGTGGTGCATAGCTCCTCAGTGGAAACAAGGGTGGGTGGTTTACCCATAGGCTGTTGTTCAGAGAAGTTTTTCTTTATGACTCCTCAGCATAAACACGGCAGTAACAAAGTTAATGCACACATGTATTCCTTTCCTCAGGCCCTTCACCATTTCAAGCACTTGAGTAATTTAATTCCCATTGTCTCCTTCTGAAGTAGGTGCTATTATTGCCCCATTTTACAGAGAAAGAAATGGAGGCCCAGAGAGGTTAAATAACTTGCCCAAGGTCCACAGATTATAACCTTGACCACTATGTCATACAAAGAATATGTCAATGTCAAGCAAGTTTAAAAATATATGGAAATATATTGGTGATGGTAAGAATAGTTAACACGTGATCTCTTAACAGATTTTTACTGCACAGTACATATTGTTATCTTAAGGGACAATGTTGTACAGCAGATCTTTAGAATTTATTCATCTTGCATAACTGAAATTTTATACCCATTGACTAGCAACTCCCCATTTCCCCCCACCTTCTTCAGCCCCTGGCAACCACAATTCTATTTTCTGCGTCCAGGAGTTTGACTATTTTAGCTGCCTCATATAGTGGATTCATGTAGGATTTGTACTCCTGTGATATTAGCATAATGGCATCAGGGCTAACCCATGTTGTTGCATATTGCAGGATTTCCTTCCTTTTTAAGGCTGAATAACATTCCATTGCATGTATGTATCACATTTTAATTCATTCATCTGTTGATGGACATTTGTTTCCAGGGGTGGTTATTGTAAATGGTGCTGCAGTAAACATAAGAGTGCTAATATCTCTGCAAGATCCTGATTTGGCCAACAGACATATGAAAAGATGCTCAACATCACTAATCATCACAGAAATGGAAATCAAAACCACAGTGAAATATTACCTCACACCTCTCAGGGTGGCTATCATCAAACAAAAACAGAAACAAAAAAATCCAACAGAGCCTGGCCAGTGTTGCTCAGTGGTTGAGTGTTGACCTATGAACCAGTAGGTCCCTGTTCGATTCCTGATCAGGGCGCATGCCTGGGTTTCAGGCTCTATCCCCAGTAGGGGGCATGCAGGAGGCAGCTGATCAATGACTTTCTCTCATCATTGATGTTTCTGTCTCTCTCTCCCTCTCATCTCCTCTCTTTGAAACCAATATAAATAAATAAAGTGATCCACTAAAAAAAAATAAAAATCCAAAAGACAAGTGTTGGAGAGGCTATGGAGAAACTGGAACCCTTGTGCATTATTGGTAGGAATGCAAAATGGTGCAGCCACTGTGGAAAGCAATATGGAGGTTCCTCAAAAAATTAAGAATAGAAATACCATATGACCCGGCAATCCTACTTCTGGCTATTTGTTCCAGCAGGTTATTTTAAGGTGTGTTTAATTCTGTACAAGTCTGTATTGCTTTAACCATCTGGGTGGAGTTATTTCAGAATTTCTCACCCCATTTCCTTTTATGAAAAACAGCACATGCAAAACAGAGGACTCAGAGGGTCTTTAGTCAGAGAATAAGAATGAACCATGCCGAAGTTGCATGTTGTGTTACAATACTGGATGAACCTGGGAGCTCTGTAGAAGTTTTAGGAGAAATTAATGTTCTGGAAAGACACTGGCTTATTTCCAGACACAGTCTTATCACCTAGGGTGTGTCTCTGGCCCCTATTTTCTTAATTATTTTCTGTTTCTCTTTCGCTCTCACTCACCTGAGCTGAGTCACTCAGATAACTCAGAAATTTTCCTTAACTGCCAAATGGCTCCAGCCAGGAGCTAAGCAGTGCTAAGTGCTAAGAAAGTGGTTGAGACCTGTGGCCATAATTTTAAAGTTGAACCCAGTCAGCACTATTGTGTGTTAGTCTAACCATTTCAGCTGCCTGGGGGGAGGTGTTAGGTGGATGGAGATTTGTTTTTCATCAGATCCAAGTTTTAGCTCCTATTAAGAAAAATAAAAAAGGGCCCAAGACAGGTGTGGGTGTTTGCAAGGAGTGATGGTCACACTGGGCCATGGAGTGTAAACTGGGTAAGCAGAGAAACACGGTTGCTGCTGGGCAGTGAAGCCGTGGTGTCAGTGGGTTGGACTTCTGGTGAAGCTGAAAAATGAATGAGGGGAAAGAGCTAGAAAGTGGTGACCTGAGAAGGGAATGACTGAAGCAAGTATTTCAGAGACAGGAAGTGGTCCTTGGCGATGGGGCGGTCAAGGATCTGAGAGGCCAAGGCATTGGTTGGCTGTTATATTTGGTTGTAGATTCACCAAGATTGATGACAGCAGCTGTGCTAAAGAGGAACACAGGAAACCAGGAGCCTCAGATCCCCAAAGAATAAGGGCGAGTGATGGGAGGGTGATGGATGATGTAAAATGAAGAGGTAGTGGACACTAGAGTTCAAGGGCATGTTCTTTAAAGAGTTGAATCTTTGTGGGATCAGGGAGGGGAATTGATTTTCACGTGAGAATGAGGAACAAGGATACTTGTATCATCTCCGGGCATTGTGACCTGTTGGGTGTAGACAAAATATCATTCACTTGAGGACCCAGGTGTGGCTGGGAGAAGCAGAGTCGGGAACACTCAGAAGAGTTTGAGGGTAGAGGGGTTCTGCTGACAACATCTGTGAGTTCAACAGGACATGGTAGAAAAGTTTGGATGGTTCAGGAACGATAGAAGGTTGGGCCAGTCAGGTGTGTACAGTGTCCTACATGGAGAAGAGTCCACTGATAATGGGTGACCTGGAAGCCTGGACTTCGGTGGGTGACTAAGGTAAACAGGGAAGTGTGACATGCTGACATTAGTTCTGGTGGTCCCTTAGGAGAAGATGGGTAATCTGTTCATTTATAGCCTCTTTCTCTTGCTTGGACTCGTAGGCCATTTCTCATTCAAATTCTTTTTTTAAATATGTTTTTTATTGATTTCAGAAAGAGGGAGAGGGAGAGATAGAAACATCAATGATGAGAGAGGGTCATTGATTGGCTGCCTCCCGCATGCCCCCGCTGAGGATCAAGCCCGAAACAGGGCACGTGCCCTGACCAAGAATTGAACTGCGACCTCCTGGTTCATAGGCCCCACTGGGCCCTAGGCCATTTCTGATGGTAAGCGTGTGGGAAGAGCAATCTTACAGAGCTCTAAACCAATATTTCCTAACCCTCCCACCCACCTTCCTGATGTTCTTTATGACACACAATGTCCTGAAGCCTCACCAGCCTGATCACTCTCGGCTGGTTACATTCTATTGTATCAGCGTCAGTTAGAATGTTTCTTAGAACAGAATATGACTTTCTGAATGTGGGCTGGGAAGAACAGAGTGCCCTTAGTTCGTCACCTCCTGTGATTTAAATGCTGTTCTTACATTCATCTACCTGTTTGTGCTTCTCAGTTAATGGTGAATAATTTGGGGACTTTTTTTCTCCCCTCAGAAACTGCTATTGTGCCAAATTCTTCCTCGAATTCTATTCTTGTGGGATCCTATACTTTTTGAGCAAGATGGGTTCAAGCTCTCATTTCATCTAAAGCATTTTGTAGATGAGAAACAGTTCCAGTTAGAACAAATGATGAGTATGATTTGATATTCTGGATCAAATACTTGGCTGGTTTAGAAAAACAAAGTACTAATGAACACACTTGCAAGTAGTTTCAGTTTCTGGGTGTGAATCCAAACCTCTTCCTCTTGGACAAGCTTGGGCTATTTTGTCCTGGTGGTGGAGGAATTTACCTCGGCACAGTGGGATTTACCTACAGCCTTGATAGCTCAGGTATCTGACCTGGAATCAGGGCAGCTGGTCCAGCCACTTTATGGGAGCTCACATGCCTTGGCATTTTGCTTTATTTCCTCCACTCTCTCAGCATTTTTATCTGAAAGTTAACAGTCCTGGATTTCATGCTATCTTTTAAAAATTGTTCTGCTCAGTAAAGTCTTCATTTTTCCACCTAATGTGACTTCTAGTTTGTTTTTATCAGATACACTGAGTATTTCTTCTGTCCCCTATTCTGACCCATATAATCTGACCTGGTCTGTTCATCAGATTTGGTTGAGGCCTACTGCTCACAGATGCTGCTTATCTAATCACAAAACCAACAGACACACCACACTATAGATGTCACCTATCTTTAATAACATTAAGAAAACATGCTTAAAATGAGCTTAATGTAGTCTGTGTAATGATAAACATTAAAAAATGACATTTTAAAGTTATAGTTAGAAATTAAATTGAGACATTTGATTGTGGGAGGATGAGCATTTTGACCAAACATTGTCAATTTAGGATGGTTTAGTGAGTCTGCCCTTTGTTCAACAAGACAAACAGCAACAACAAATTCCACAGGGCATCTAAATTACTAAGCATCAACTTCTTAAATTAAGCCCCACAGCTGTAGGATCATTTGGGTTCCTGGGTTTAGGAAAATAAACCTTGCTTCCTCTCATTTCTATCTAGAGAAATTCAGATAAAATCTCTTTTCTCATAGTTTCTTTGCTAGACAAGGAAAATAACCTCCTTATCTCACACCCATCACCCCAGCCCTTCCATCTGTTCTTGACTTTGAGCTGGTATGGTATACTGGGTAAGTACATGAGCTCTGGAATTAAATATCTATTGACCCAGATGTTTATGAGGCTGCAGGATCTAGATTTAAATCATGGCCATGCCATACACTAGTTTGATGTTACTTAAATTCTTTGAGCCTCAGTTTTCTCATCTGTAAAAAGGGCGTGTGTGATACTTATAGTAGCTATTTTGATATTATAGATTTTGAGAAGAAGGTGTTTAGTAAACTGCTTTGGTTTTAATAAGAATATCAGAAGAACTGACTCGATTCAAAATCCTTGCTCTTACTTTCTTAGGAATATAACAATAGAGGAAAACCAAATAAGGAAATCAACCCTAAGCTTTTTTCCGGCTGAGAACATTCTCACATAGCATGACCCCAAAAAGAGTGTCTGGTGGAAACCTCCTGCCTCTAGGATATTCAAGGCTTGTGGAAGATGGTTTCTAATTTGTAGCATTTGCTCACATTTCAACCCCATTAGGATGGTCCCCTCTGGCAGGACTTAATGTATGGTCTATTCCTTTTTGTAAAGGTCAATTCTCTATTCCCCATAGATTACAGACCTTTAATTCACTAGTGGCTAAATCTGAAATGCTTGCCAGTAAGTGTCCCCCTGAACAAATTCCGGGCCGGGCCTCACAGGGAACTCGTTGACAGGACGAGCAAGAGAGAGTGAGGCACTGCCCCTCCATTATTCACCGTCGTCTTACTCATTGCCTAGTGACGACATCGCATGTCTAAGCATAAAATTATTTGCAGCTTTTACTGATATTTCCTTGGTCTTTGCCTCTGTGGTCAGGAATCTACTCTGAATGTAGCTGTTTCGCTTTATATGGTCCCCAGAGCTACTGAAACTAAAGTAGAAGCTGTACTTCAGTGGCCTCATGAATATCTGGGTCAATAGATATTTAATTCAGTTGGAAGTAAAATCTAATGTGATGTAGCCTACACCCTCTTTTCAAAGCAGCTTTTCCATATGGCTTGACAGCGTATCTCTCTGAGGTGGGTGCATGACCCCTTGCTAAGGAGGTAAGCACACCAATACGCTGGTACCATGATTTTATTATCAGGAATTCCTGTAATCTCTTACTGTAAAATGAATGTATTAGGTCGGTTCTAGAGAGCCCATTAATACTTGCCTAGGTACTTATGGAAATTTAGTATATTAAAGCTGGCATTTCAAATCAAAGGGGATGATGCAGTATTTAATAGATACTACTGAGAAAATTGGTTACTGTTGAGAAAAAGAAAAGAGTTCATTCTCATCTCTCAGCAGGCTATAAACTAAATTTCAAATTGCTTAGAGGATTAAGCTAATAAACTATACCATGATGTGTTAAAATAACACAAAGATTATCTTAGTAATTTTTGGGAGAGGGAGACACGAGCAAGACACCAAACCTAGAAGTGCCCTTTCCCCTCCCAGATATACAGAGAGCTTATGTAAAATTAAAAGTGTTTTCATGATGAAAGTTACCATAAACAAAATAAAAGATATAACAAAGGGTTAACATCCTTAAAACAAAAAGAGCCCCTGTAATCATTAATAATAAAAAAGCCAAACAATAGGAATTGTGAAACCACAAAGGAAGAAATAGAAACAGCCCATTTACTTAAAAAGTTGATAAAAATTCTGCACCCAATTTTAACGTGTAGGGCTAATTCCAATGACTGTGCAAATTTTTTAAAATGTTTTTATTTTAATTTTAAAATATACCTTTATTGATTTCAGAGAGAGGAAGGAAGAGGGAGAAAGAGAGATAGAAACATCAATGATGAGAGAGTCATTGATTGCCTGCCTCCTGCACACCCCCTACTGGGGATCGAGTCTGCAACACAGACATGTGCCCTGACCTGGAATCCATCCGGTGACCTCTTGGTTCATGGGTCGATGCTCAACCACTGAGCCACACAGGCCAGGCTGTGTGTGTAAATTTATTAAAACTCATTAAACTGTAGGCTTACAATAAATTCTGTGGTAGGCCAATTATACCTCAATAAGGCTATTAAAAAATTCCTTTGCAGTACTTTTTGTTTATAGCACTCACCGTAGGTAAAAGCACACATCTTTCCCATGGCCTATAGGGTCTTGATCTAGTTGTCTTGTTTGGCTTTGATTCTTCCGAATTCTCCCCTACCAATCTCCTTGCTCACCAATTGCCAGCACACAGGACCTGTGCCCAGCGATGCATTGTACTCTCTTTTGCCTCAGGAACTTCCTACCTGGTGTCTTTTCTGTCTGAAATACCCTTAATCCTTCTCTCTTTAGCGGGAGAGTTATTACCAATCCTTTACATTGCAGTTTAAATGTTACTTCCTGAGAGCGAGCTTCCTTAACATACCCCTTCAGTTTAAACCAGATCATTCTGTCATTCTCTCTCCTGGGGCTGTTCTTTCAAAGCATTTGTAACAATCTGTAATTACATATTTATTTTGTGATGATTTGTTCAATTTCCACCTTTCCACTGGAATGTAAGCTCCAAGAGGGCAGGGAACACACCTATCTTATACACTCATTTTCAGGAGGTATCCTCCAACATTTCATCTCAACAGGTCAGTTCATTCAATCACCCAGGATTACATATTGCAGTTAGAATATCTTGAGGGGTTCACCACAAAGTACATGCTAAAATGAAATGGAGACACTTCATTGAGGTTCTCTTTTCTTCGTTTTACCAGTTGGATGATTTATCAATGAGCTCAAAGAATTTCTCAGGCTAAAGTTATTGCAGTCAAGCTCTATGGTATAGAAGTCTGGGCTCTCACAGTTGTCCAAGTGCTTCTATATACATTGGCAGAATTGATTGTCAAAGTGCAGACACTCCCTTAATTGATCACATATCTGTAGGGAGCTGCACTCTTGCTCAAAGCTCATTTGAAAGGAATAACATTCAGGGAAGATTTCTAAAGGGTATGTGATCCTTTTAGAACATCAGGTACCTGCTTGCTTGTACTGGCCTATTTTGATCCCTCCCAGAATTGCTTTTAGTGACTTCTGCCATCAGTTAATACATAGAACAACATTATGAGAAATAATGTACTCCTGCTGAATTTATTGCAGAAATTCAGTGTTCTCTATGAGAACCCACTGTCTCTCAGAAGCTCAGACTTGAATATCTAGCTATATCCATTGGGCATCTCCGTTTGTAGGCAGAACCAGGGACGAGAGTTAGTGAGATAAGGGAGTTGAACATTTATACATAGAGTCCTTTTCTATCAAGAGAAGGAATGAGTGGCTTCCAAATTTTTAGCAGGGTGTCATTTTCCCTAATAAAATTAACTGGATACTCTAATATGTAAAACAGGTAAAAAAAGCTGGCCCTGGCCAGGTAGCTCAGTTAGTCAGAGCGTTGTCCTGATATGCCAAGGTTGCAGGTTCGGTCCAAGGTCAGGGCACATACAAGAATCAACCAGTGAATCATAAATAAGTGGAACAACAAATTGATTTTTTTTTCTCTTTCTCTCCCTCTCTCTCTAAAATTAAAAAAAAAAAAAAAAGAAAGAAAGAGAAAAAGGAAAATAAAAAGAAAAAAGCTGGAGTGTGGGCGGGTTTGCAGGGAAGACATGCTTTAATTTTTCCCCCTCTCATTCATGTATCTTTGGTCCCCTGAAGTAGGTAGCAGGGGAGTTAAAAGTCACTAATCTAGTCCAATCCATCCATTTGGAACCCTTGTACCCCTCACTGAAAAACAGAACCACACAACTCATTTAATGAAGTGGAGATTTTGTAAATGACTCCTCAGAAAGCTATGGGGTTTGTGTGTGTGTGCGGGTGATGGTGGGGGTGGGGAATTTCCGCCTATTTACATAGGATTAACTAACACCCTCTGTGAGCTGGACCAGTCAATGTTGTATACAAAGTCACTAAGGGTATTTTTTAAAGCTTCTTAAAAACTGGGCCAGCAGGGGGAGCCATTTGTTAATGTTTCTGTGTTCCCAATGGGCTCTCTCAAACTTCCTGCATGCAGAACTAGTAATGCATTAGTATTAGTCAAGTCTGGACAGCCCTGAGCACTGAACTGAGCGCTTTAGTGAGGGCTGAGAGAGAAGTAGCACATGGAAGCAAAGCCTCCACCTGGCCCAGTTTCTTCTAATTCTGATTTATCTCAAAAATTAATGCAAATGTTGTACTCTCTTCCCTAAATTGCCCACATTTACTTTGTGATCATCACTGTTGGTCCCAATACCCCCTTCCCTCGCCTTTGGCAGGCATCTCTGTATCTAGGGTCTGTGTTTGTTTCATTTATTCATTTTTGTTTTTTAGATTGCACAGAGAAGTAAGATCATTCAGTATTTGTCTTTTCTGACCTAACTGGTGCTGCCCCGAGCAGGTGCCAGCTGGGGGAGGGAGAAGTGACACCATTATATGTAGTTGCAAGTTTGACTATTGAGGAAGATGGGACATTTTAGTTATAAAATTGAAATTTTTTTGGTGACTTAAAAGTGATCAGAGTGCCAGTTATTTTTAAATTGTGCAATTCTGTATAATTATTTATTGAGAGAGACATTTTTTCCTACATAGGGTAAAGAGGATGATGTTGGGGGTGAATAGGGGGACTGTTGGGGACAATAATGAGATTAATTTTGTACATAAAGCATTTGAGAAGCCCATGACATATACTGTTGGAAATGTCCAATGAGGAGCTAGGTCTATGGCTCAGAAAAAATAAAGCAAGCAATAAAACATGCATCCCGCTTAGGTTGACACAAAAATGATAGCTATCAGTAACACTTACCAGGACTTAGGTAAAGCATTTTTTGTAGATCACACCATTTAATCCTTATAACACCCTTATCACGTAGGATGTATTGTAGCTCCTAGGCTATAGCAAGGAAAACTGAAGCTTAGGAAAAGTAAATGACTTGCTCAGGCTCATACAGCTATTAGGTATCAGACCTTTGTCACTGGGCTCAGTTCTCTAAGTGTCCCCCACAACCCCCCCAGTGGGAAACGTTGAAAGATCCAGAGCATCGAAATGTAAAAAGATGGACATCTTTACGTAAAACTGGCCCAGCAAAGGGTACTAGTTGTGTACACTAAAAAGAATTTCTGAAAATGTCAAATTACTCTTAGAGATGAAATGTCTCAGAAGCCCTGATTTAAAGGATGTATGAAAAAGAGAGAGTGTTTAATATGTTTCCTCTTTTGCTAGATAAAATAAGTAAACAAGTAGAAGTGCCAAAAGTTAACAATGAAGCTGCAAAATCTGGAATGGTTTCTGGATTCTTTCCTCCATGTCCATAGCTGTCTAATGGTCTCATGAGGGTTTCCTTGGAAAGATACTATAAACATGTGGTGCTCCAAGCGCTTACAATGCCTCTAATACTACTTTAGTTCTTTTGATAAATGATTAGCAGTTGCTAGAAAAACATTGTACATAATTTTACTATTCCTAAATCTTTCTAAAACTCAATTATTGCTAAATTTGTATAATATAAAAAGCAACAACAATCAACAGGATGGAATTCCTTGTAATGCTGGTATCAGTCCCTAAAATCATTCACTGACCTATGTGAAAAGAAGCTTTTACACTGTGTAGATTTAATTAATGGTTTATGTCATACTAGAATTATGTAATGGAGATCAAATCATATTCCAGGTTCAGGATGTACCATAAAGATAGATCAACACTTGAATTTTGGAAGTACATATGAATGAGAGAAGTGGTAAGTTTCTTAAGCGCACTGATTTTAGAACTTTTTTTGTCCTTAGTGACCCCCCTCCTCCTTTTTAAGTGAAAATTTACATCAAAGCCCTAAACAGTAAAAGAGATAAAATCAGAGATGTTTGGGTTGGATTAGGAGCGGGGGGGGGGGGGGGGGGGGGCAAGACTCCCTTCTTTACCTCCACTTCCCCTCCATTATCCTTGCCCTTGAATGATAGACAAAGAGTAGAAAAGTAGAAACCTCTCCTCTAGGGAAGGCTTCAACAAACTCATTCTGCAAAAAGCTGGAGGGTCAGTACTTGAGGCTTCGTGGGCCATATTGTGGTCTGTATTTCAACTCAACTCTGCTGTTATAACTCAAAAGCAGTCATAAGCAGTAAGTAAATTAATGAGTGAGGCTATGTTCTAATAAAACTTTATGGCCAGTGGATTTCATATAATTTTCACATATCACAAAATATTTGCCTTTTCCATTTCCCCCCAGCCATTTAAAAATGTAAAAGAAAATTATAGGTGGTTGGTAGATTTGGCTATCAGGCCACATAGTTTGCCAACTCTTGCTCTGGATTGGATCTGAATAAAATAAGACAGCTGAATACAGATTTGTTGAATGAATATATGAGCAGACCCTTCTAGTGTCAGAGTGGATAAACAACTGTTTGCCTGTGGTTATGGAGAAGATATGGAATAATGTATCTGGTAGAGGAGGGTTAATGATATTCAGTTTAGAATCCAAACTCCATGTGGTGCAGAATGACCATGGTCTGAAGTGATGATTTTGGGACATTAAAACATCTCAATTTCCCCTTTCTTCCCCTCTCCTTGAACAGACTATCCTAGTTTTTTCCTCTAAGTCTCAGGTGTTTTTTCTCTCTCTAGTGTGACCCTCACCTCCCTTTGCTTTGGTTTTTGCCAATTTCAGTTACAATTCCAAAAGGATGCATAAGTTGTTAACTTACCCGCTGGGTCTGTTCTCTTTCCTCACATTAACTTCTTCCATCATGACACTTCGAGGTGGTAAGTTATTTGCACCTGTAAAATAAAAATGCAACTTCACTTTAGGTTTATGCGCTTGCTTAGTGGGTAAAGATGCTTTCCCACTGCTCAGCTTTTATTCCTAGTACCCAGCTACTCGTTGGCTCTTGTGGCAAATATGCTCGCAGCCTAAGGGGCCTGGTGGTATGTTCCTGGTGATCCTGCCCCCAGCTGAAAAGATCAGTCTCTGGTCATTTCACTACTTACTTGATATGACAGAACCTCACATCTGGTTTGCTTGAACTTTGCCATTGGTTGAACTCTTCTGAGCACTTGATATTATCCCAGAGGTCCCTAAACTACCCTTGTTTTAAAAAATTCATTCTCCTTTCTGCTGTTCTGATTGGTTGATTTCCACTAGTCTGTGTTCCAGGTTGCTATCTGTAATTTTGTGTTAGCTAATGTGCTGTTGATTCTTTCTAATGTGTTTTTCATTTTAGTTATTGTATACTTCAAGTTGGCTTGATTCTTTGTTATACATTCTAATTCTTTGTTGAAATTCTCCCTAAATTCCTCTATTTTACTCTTAAGTTTGGTGAGCATCCTTATGACAGTTTCTTTGAATTTTTTTAATCAGGCAAGTTATTTATCTTCACTTCCTTATGGTTTTTATTTGGGGACTTTTCTTGTTCCTTTATTTGAAAGATATTCTTGTATCTTTTCATTTTGTTTGACTTTCTATGCTTGTTTATATGAATTAAACAAAATATCTGTCTCTTCCAATCTTGGAAAAGTGGTTTTATATGGAAGCAGCCTCTGTGCAGGCTGTGTGTGAGGTGTGTTTTTGGCAGGCTGGTAGGAGCCAGAGTGGGTGCCAAGGAGATGCTGGCCCATTATGCCAGAGCAGCTCCAGATGGGGAGGCCAGGTGCATTTGGTTGCTCTGTTGATCCTGTTAGCTCCCTTTGTTCCATTCAAAATGGGCTTGGATGATGTGTCCAGGAACACCTTACAGAGACTTTGCAGCCAGGCCAGAGCACCTGGACAGAGCCCTGGCCACCCTATGGAGGTGGAGGGGGACTTAAACCATGGCCCTCACCAGCCCATCCAACCTGCAGAATTCCAGCAGAGATCTCCCAAAGCGCCCCGGCCTTCGTATACAGCTGGTTTGTTGTTCACAAAGTGGTCCCACGTAAAAGAAGAGACCTCTGTGTGGGCTTGATGCGCCGGGTAGTTTTGGGAAGCAGGTTGAAGCTGGGCAGGCTCCTGTTGCACCTGGAGCACCAGCCTCCGGGTCACACGGCGACGCCCTATTGCTGGAGGCAAATCCGGGAGATGTAGCTGGGAACATGCTCAGGTGCTCTTGGAGGTAGGTCAAAGGCCCAAATGAGCCCCTGCCCGCCCTTCGGCGGCGGGGAGGAAGTAAGAACGGTGCCCCCGGCTCGGAGGTTACCTCAGGTTTGCGGCTCTGAGGCTGGCGGGTGGGGAGCCGCCCTCGACGCAGCTCCGGGCGCAGCGCCGGCGGCGCCTCCGGGCGCCGAGCATGCGCACTGCGGGCCGGAACAGCCTGCGGGGCGGCGTGGCGCCTGGTGGCTGCCGCGGTGCCCTGCTCTTCGCGCCGTTGCCTTTGTTCGAAGGCCAAAGGCTCCAGGTGACGTAGCCGGGCCGTGCTGTGAGGTTCCGCAGGTAGGTGAAGTCCCCAGTGGAGCTCCCGCCGGCCCTGTCCTGCTGAAGGGGGCGCAATGGCGCCGCCTGCCCCTCCAGGTGGCGAGGCCTGCAGCCTCCGAAGGGCTCCCGCTGCCCAGCCTGCTCTGTTCGGTCTCTTCCTTTTGTTTGTTGTCAGAGCTGCTCACTCAGCGCTCGGGTGTCTCTCAGGAGCCACTGCCCCCGCCCCACGCATGTATTTGACGTGGCTCTGGAGGGGGCGAGGGCCAGGGCGAGGTCCTCCCACCCGCCACCATCTTGAGAGGAGCCAGTCGTGGGACAAGTGACCACGTGGGGGTTCGCAAGTGACCCAGAAGGACAGGAGAATGACTTACATTTACTAGGGTTGGGAAGCCTGAGGGGAAAGAGGGCAGAGCTTGCTGAATTTCAGCATTCGGCTGTCGCTGTCATTTGGGAGACAGCTGAAGGCCGCGGGGCTGCGGGGCGGCGGGAGGATCGGTGACTCCACCGTGGCCGCGGCCGGAGGCTGTGTCCGAGGAGCAGCTGTACAAGGAGACCGTGCGTGCGCGTCCGAGGAACAAGGGTAGAAGTCTCCTTTTCTGGCTATGCCTCTGGAATCACTAAACAGACACTGTGGTTTTCAGTGGGCTGAGCCATTTTTGGCTTATGGTGAATCCGCAGCAAGAGACAGCATCATAATAATGAACAAACCGAACCACCAAGCAAAATAGAGACAGACTGAGGGAAATCAGGCAGGCAGCTCTGGTGGTGGTAGCCGTGGTGTGGTGGTGGCTGGTGGAGCGACTGAGCAAAAAAGAACTCATGGGCAGGGACAGCAGTGTGATGATTTGGGTGAGAGGAATGGGGGGAGGTGGAAGAGGGCATAGAGGGGATAAATGGTGATGCAAAAAATAAAATAAAATAAATTAAAAAGAAAGAAAGAGATCCAACAGCTGATTATGGTGATTTTGAAATTAAAATAAAATGTTCCCAGAGATTATATGGCTATTTAAAAAAATGCAAAGGGCATTGTTTATACTTGACAGAGCTTGGGAATGTCATCTGGTCCCTCTGTGCTTTCTTTTACTTATCTGTCAAACAGGGATTTGAACAGTTGCCAGCCTTACTTAGTTCGTTGGGTGGGATGGAGAGCATAGGAGATAGTACATATTAAGAACATTGGAAATTAAAGAATGATAATTCCTCAGTCTCCTCTCACATTTTCTGGAGTTTACAGGATTAAATGAGATGCTTTATAGTCCCATGGGCTGCCACCCAGGCTAGATAAAGCTTATGGTAGAAAAATCTCTGATGAAACAAGTCAAAACCCCTGGGAGGCTTGGAGGTAGGAAGTTGAAGAGGGAGATTATAATACTCACTTTAAAGGTTGACGACAAGGTGAAATTCATAATTTTACTTACTGAGAACCCAGAAACGGTTAGCTACTATGATCCAGGAAGTTTGTATGGAATTTTCCTTCATATTCAGTCATGTTGTCATGTTATTGCCTGGTTTGGATATGCCATGAGAAGGATGGAGGCTCCTTCTTCCTAATAGCCCTCTGCAGATACATCATATTTACCTGCCTTCTGGTGCTAAGCCATAATTTGCACGATTGAACCAGCTATTTATCTTTTTTGCCATCAACCAAGTCACAATTGGAGTTGGGAGAGAATTTCTGAGCATGTTCTGTAGTCGAGTCATGAACACCATGTCCCATGGGAGCCCTGAGTCACAGACTCAGCTGATCACCCATGCCCCTCCAGTGGTGCTAAGGAACACTTGGAAGCAATCAGAGAGGTCACTCAGTCTGACACAGTGAACAGGGCTGCTGTGCCAGAGATTCAACAAGTTTTACAAATTGAATGACATCAAAAAGTCTGCTACCCTAAAAATACATCCCAGACAAGATAGTTTGTCTCCCCCAGCTCCTATTTTATTTATTTTTGGATTTGGTGGTGTGTTTTTTTGTTTTGTTTTTTTACCTTCTCTACTGTCATTTTATTATTATTTTAAAATTTACCTTTATTGTTGAAAGTATTACAGATGTCCCTCCTTTCCCCCCATTGATCCCCTCCACCCCACATCCACCCCACCCACCCAGCTTCTATTTTAAAGTAATTGTTTTGAGATAATGGTTTGAGTATCTAGAGTATTAAAATGCCTT
The DNA here is from genome assembly GCF_964146895.1 of Miniopterus schreibersii. NCBI lineage: Eukaryota > Metazoa > Chordata > Mammalia > Chiroptera > Miniopteridae > Miniopterus > Miniopterus schreibersii. The sequence continues at coordinate 15,611,760 of NC_138119.1, read as the reverse complement.
AAGACATAATAATCATAGAAATAAGAACGGGGTGGCAGCAATTGAAAGGTGTCTAGAAAAGATTTCAACAGAAACCATTGTTTGAACTGACAGTAAAATTCAGTAATACAGTTAGTTTTGGTGGACTTTTTATTTTTATTTATAGATTGACTGGGTTTACCAGCTGACTGAGTTCACTAAGCTAACAGGCCTTTTTTTTGTACCTATACAATAGGAAGTTGTCTATATAACTGTTTAAAACTCAGAAAATTTAGTCTACCAATCTGTTACTTTGCAGATACAAAACAACTTATTTAACAGATGGCTCACCCCCACTCCCCAACAAACTGGGGTGTGGCGACCAGAGCTACAGTGTCAGTGTTTTTGTTATATATGCTGTTTGGCTTTATAATGGAGCAGTATATGCAATACAGAAAACGTGGGGCAAGAATTGTGAGCAAATCAGTGATTCTGACATGGGACATAGTTGCACTGAACCTGCCTCTTTGTCATGATGCAGAATCAGATAGGACATGTTGGTAGATATGAATTTTGTTCTAAACAGAGAGGAGTTTCTTGGTTGATACAGAAGTGATAAGATGTGTGCCAACGCATGTTTTCTGACTGAAGAAATTTCCAAATGATTAGAAGTATAGACATAATAATCTGTTTCCCACATGTGGTGGTCATAGTGGATGATATTACACTAATTTTCGTTTTAGGGCCTCCTTTCTCTTTCTTCAGAATGACTTCACCAGATTGCTAAGTCTTTCCAAATCAGTCAGTCAATCAACAAATCAGTCATCAAGTCCTTTTTTTTGAAAGTTCCAGAAGGGAATATCAAAGTTAAACACTCCCAATTCTTTTTCTTTATGGCTATTTTCACTCTCGCAATCACTGATCTAGTTATATTTATCCTTATTTACTGGCATCTGTTCTCCCCACAACTATGTGCTCCATGATAATGGGAACTTTTTTTTGTTGCGTTCTTCAGTGTATCCCCAGTTACATCAGAAACCAACAACTAATATGTATTTGTTGGCCAAATGGCTCTTTGGAGCCATTTATAGCATAGTTGGAAAGAAAATGTATACTGTAAACATAATTAGCAACAGTAAGAGTTAAAACATATCAGCTGAGGAGTGTACATTACAAATATTACATCAGTTCTTACTAGGGAGAGATCCCTTTGTGTTGGGTTGAGATAGCATGTAAATGGTAATGAAATAGTCCATGTAAATGGTAATGAAAGAGAAAAGGGTACTGCAAAAGGGGTTTGTGGTGTGAGCAAAGGGGGAAACAGAGGCACGGGGTTGGAAAGGGCTCAGAATATACTTGTCAGGCTATAGTTGATGATTATGCAGGAAAGTAGTGTGAGGGTGGTATGTATAAAATTAAAATGGCAGATTTGGACCAGATTATGGAGATCCCTATAATGCAGAGCTAATACATCTACAATTTTTTACTATTATTCTAGATAGAGGAGTTATTAGAAGTTGTTTTGTTTTGTTTTTTAAACATAGTGTCATAACAAGAGCAGGCTTTTCAGAGGATTTGTTTGTTGGTGGTTGAGCATCTGGATGTTGTCATGTGGGAGGGTAGACAGGTGGGGTGCAGGGTAGAATTAGGGACAGGGGCTTTGAATTAAAGAGACTTGGATTTGAAGACTGGTTCTACCACCTGCTAGGGGTATGATCTTAGGCAGGTTTTTTAACCTCTCTAAGCCTCAGTTTCTTCATCTGTAGTCAGGGTACTGACAGTATCTACTTCAGTGGCTGGCTTTAGTGATTGGTTGGTGAAGCACTTAGTGAAGTGCTTGGCACAGAGTAAGCCCCAATAAATATTAACTATTTCTACCATTATTATTAGGAGGACAATACAGCAGCTGTTGTGTGAGGTGGTATGGGTCTGATGGTGTTGATGACAATTACTAGAAAAAAGAGGAAGCAAATGGGAGATCTTTGCAAGGAGAATGCCAGGATTGTCTGACCTATGGACTTCGGTAAGAAACAGATGCCTCTGGGAACTCTCATGAGATGACTGGGAAAACAACAAAAATAGGAAGTCTGAGGAGTGGGTTTTGAAGGAAAGATGCCACCTGGAATTTGCAGTAAAATTTATAAACATTTAAGAAAAAATACTTTAAAAAATTCATGTTGTATGTGTGTTTTAAGCATTTTTATTCCTTTAATCATTTATTATGATGTCCAGCACTGTTTGCCTGAGGCCTATGTCTTAAGATAAAGCTCTTCATTAAATAACATTGAGAATGGTACCTTCCTGGCAGTTATAAAAATAGTCACAGGAATGTAAAGTACAGCATAGGGAATATAGTCAATAATATTGTAACAACTATGTATGATGTCAGATGGGCATTAGACTTATTGGAAGGAGCACTTCATAAGTTATATAAAATCTAATAACTGTGCTGTATACCTGAAAGTAATATAATATTGAATGTCAACTCTAATTGAAAAATAAAGAAATAAAAAAATTATTCATGGGTTCAAAAGCAACCATAATTGAAATAAAAAACCATTTAAAACTAAAAACAAAACAAAGAATGGTACCTTTTTTGCCACGTGGCTGGCCTCCACAGCAATGTCTATGCCAGAATTTCCCACTCCAATCACAAGAACTCTCTTGTCCTTAAATATATCTGGATGTTTATACTGTCGGCTATGAAAGTATTGGCCTTTAAATACGTTTATACCTATAGAAAAAAATAAGACATCAGATAGAGATTTTACAGGGTCAGTGAGTGAAACATAAGTATTGTTCAATCAATGACATCCTTTAGACACATGATTTAGGTTGTTTATAACAACACACTCAATTTTAAGAAAAGCTGAAATATGAATACATGACTTTACAAACTACAGAAATTAGTGAGTATTTATTCAATGGAGGCACTAACTCCACTAGATAGGTCTCTAGTTTTATTTACTGGATGGTTAACTGCTAAATTGAAATATCATGCATAAAGATTTATTAAGAAAAGTATAAGGCATCATAACCATTTAAAGGTCAACAGAAATCAGTGGGAGACTAACATCCTATATACTGATATTTGATTTATGTGGAGCTTTCACAAACAAGGAGCAAGAACCTTCAACTTATGGGGGAGAAGACAAAAGGTTAGAAAGCTTAAGTCCAAGGCCCAAGATCATTTAGCTTGTTAATTGTATAGCCTAGAATCTATATCTCCTGGGCCCCAAGCTCATCCTGGTCAAACTGAGTATATTGACTCAGTTGCTTTCAGAGTATGCTTTCTCTTAATCTCATCTGACTTGAGTGACATGTGGGGGGCAGATCTAGGATCATTGGAGGTATATGAGTTTGTTGTAAAATGAGTATTGGTATCACTCCAGGTTATACGTAGATTGTCATTTCTCTGCCGGACTCCTAAAAAAATATACTCCTTCCATACAGGCTACATTATGTCTTATTCATATATATATTCTTAGCATCTTGTGCAGTATACTGTAGGTGCTAAATAAGTGCAGTGTACTCTCAATGCGATGGAACTTTCTCTGTTCTTGGAGTGCTCAGGAATTTTTTCTTCAGGCAACAACTGATGAAGAATTAAGTTGTCGTGTGGGGTGGTGAGAGTTCACTGTTGAATGTGTTCAAGCAGAGGCTAGTGAGCCTCCCTCAGGGATAATGGAGGGGTTTCCTGCATTGGGGAGGCTTAACTTGGTGCTTTCCTTTCGTGATTCTGCTCTAGGCAGTTTTCAGGATATGCTTTATCTTAACTTGACCTGATTTGACTAACCTCTTGGGGCAGACCGGGAACCAGTGGAAATATGTGAACTTACTGGAAGATGAGCCTTGGGATCACTACAGGTCATATTTAGAGAAAATTTTCCTAAAGTTTTAACTTTTTGAATACTTTACTGCAGATGAAATAAACCAAACCGTGGCATTTTCTGTGCCCTCTGAGTTATTACCCCATTGATATTTGATGGAGATGAACATGAATCTTGGTTGCAAAAGACAGAAAAAGAAATTGCAACCCAATACTGTCTTCACTTGCCTCCAAGACTCATCTCCCTATTGATGAGTGACCCAGTGCCATAAACCTCTGATCTAGTTAATTGCTATGACTCATAGAATAAAAAAAAATATCAGATTGCTTTTTCCTTTATTTGCTGACTTTGGTGGCCTCTAAGCTCAACTCTGGCAGTGTGCTTAGGCTACCAACTTGTCTAGGCAGCCCATGTCTTATGGAGGGACACTGAACCTCAGTGGAGCATAAAACTGCTTGTTAGTGGTTCATTTGACTTTTTGGTGTTCATAGGTTGTTTGGGACATATGAAAGCCAAAAACTGGCCAGGAAGTGCAGTTTAGCAAAAAGCCTGTTACTTGCAACTTTAGCTACTTAATGGAGGAACTATAGGCATTCATTCCCAGGCCAATCAAGTATCAAGATCGCTCCATGAGACAAATTAAGGTCAGCTGCAGAAAATGCACCTGGAAAGCAGTCCAGTGGCAAATGTGGGTTAGTGAGGAAACTGGTGCAGACCATGACAGCATCAAAGACGGCGGATTCTTGCTTCCCTTCATGCAGGGTGACCCACTGGCCAGTGACAGTTAAATCTGGGCGTTTAGTTACCCTGCACACTTAAGTCTGAAAAAAGAATCAGATGTCGTGATGAATAGTTGTCACAGTTCCAGTAAAGGCTGATGTGCCAGTTGATATTTCAAACTTTCTAGAGCACAGACTAAACATAATTAATAAACATAACCCTGTAAATTGAATTGGGCTACCTCTGGAAACTACCAATCCATTCTCTCTTTCTATGAGTTCAGAATTTTAGATTCCATATTTAAGTAAGATCATATATTATTTGTTTTTCTCTGATTTATTTCACTTAGCATAATACCCTTAAGGTGTATCTATGTTGTTGCAAATGGCAGGATTTCCTTCTTTCTCTTTTTTATGGATGAACAACATTCCATCGTGTGTGTGTGTGTGTGTGTGTGTGTGTGTGTGTGTATCACATTCTCTTTGTCCATTTATCCATCAGTGGACTCTTAGGTTGTTTCCATGTCTTGGTGGTTGTAAATAATGCTGCAGTGAACATGGAGGCAGAGATACCTCTTCGAGTTTGTTTTGATCAGGAGTACATTTAAGGTTGTGAATGTAAACTTATTTGCTACTTGTTTTCATCAATCTTTCCATTCCTGTTGCTTTCTCTGTGTATTTTCTTTTAAATTCCTCAACATACCCATCTCCAACAGGGAGGGAAACAGGAGAAAGGAAACACATGGATTTTCATTTGTCTTTTGGAGAGGAATGAAAAGGAGAAAAGAAGAGGAAGAGAATATATTCATTTACTCACATCTTACCTTCCTTCCTCTCTGTTCTCCGAAATGGGAAGGGAGGTGGCTGAGACAGTGAGAAGGATAATATTAAAAGATTTTTCTATTCCCAAGGGTATTGAGAAAAGTTTTGCCTCAAATGGTGAGGTTCTTTTGTGTATGGGTCATTGCACATGCCCAGTCTGATCAAAGGATAGTCAAGAAAAGAGTACCTAGGTGCTGATAGTTCTCAATTTCCTTATGTGCAGGCAATTGGCCCAAGGTGAAAATATGGTTTGATATATTTAAGACCCCTTAGGATACTTGGATATAAGTATTACAGATTAAAAATTAAAAAAAAATTAATGCATGTGAGTCTTTACACAAAGTATCTACCTCCAACTTCAGATTCACTTGTGGCGAGGTTAAGTACAAGGGGAAAAGGAATCCATCCAGATGTCATCAGTCTTGCCAGTTCATTTTCTCATCTACAAAGCCCAAGACTAGGCTACAGAGAGAGCACAGGAAATATGTTAAAAGGTACTTCCTAAGGACTAATTGGTGTTGTGTCTTACTTTGAATTGAATGCATTTCAGAAGATTGAACTGGTTTGCATACATTTCGAGATATTCCAAGAATTGAGAATTGGGCACATAGTTTGGATAATCTTCTGGGAATGGAAAATCTGAGTAGCAAGACATTTCCTTGCAGCTGTTGGAAACCACAGACTTGTAGAGGCTGGCTCTGCCTTCTTCAACATGTTCCTGTACAAACAGTGCATGCACATGAGCGTGGATGTGTTTGTGCAAGTGAAGACACACCCATGAAATGGATGCTAATTCTTAGACAATCACACACTGACCAGTATTAAGGTGATCCAGACAATACATACCACCTATCACTAGCGAGATTTGGTATCCTGCCCTTGAGAGATGAACATTGGGCCCCACTATGAATTTCCTGATCAGAATTACAATTTCATTCATTACATGCTAACGGGATGAACTCACCTGTCCAGATTCACACAGTGTCACAGCAAAATATGGGAGGATATAGAAGTGGATGAGAGCCAGGAGGTCGTATCTGGATGATAGGCAATTCCGTTTTCTTTGGTTTCATGGGTTGTTGTTGAAAGGATTACAGAGAAGTGGTGCTTAGATTATGAGGGCATTGCATAATGAATAATATTCTGTTAATGCTGTCAATTTCTAGTTTAACAAACGACTTAAGGCTATGGTGGCTGGGAGAGACCAGATTCATGCCCCTCTGAGTGTTGAGTGAAGCACAGTAGTTTATAATCTCTATAATCTTTGGGGAAATGGGAACTGTGTCCACATGTGTCTTACTGGATTTCTGCAGTTTGCCCGTCTAATTTTGCATTAGGCGCCCTCTGCCCAGAACAGGCACGAAGGATCCCCCTTGTACACTTTCTAGTAAGCACAGGCTTTGTTAGAACAGGTTTTGAGGGACACTGATAACCAACCTTTTGTGGAGTGTGGATGGTGGGGTAGGAAGAGGGATAGGGTGTCTCTAGAAAGACCTAGGAGACTCTTGGCATGTTAGAGCTGGAATGCCCCTTCAAGGCCACCTGGTTTAGGGATTTTCAGTCAGGCTCTAGAGGCATCTCAAGGTGGTACAGAGGCTGTTGTGTGAAGAGAGGGCTGCTGATTGAAGGTAGGGGTTGTTCCCCCTGCTTTCCAGCCCCCTAGTAATTTCAGCTTTTATCCATTTTTTAAACTGGCTCCTTGTTCTCGTTTTATAAAACTGGAGTGACTCGTTAACCTGGCTGCTGCTGGATCACCCTCTTTCCCATCCTTCTGGTGTTCGGTCACGTGCCTTGCAACATTTTTCCACGACCTTCCCTCATTTTCTTCACCCTCCACCCCACTCCCCACCTCCTTTCCTTCACACTCCCCAGATGCCAGGTTTTCCTGAAAGAGGTGGGGCGTCCTGGATCTTCTTTCCCTTACTCGACTGTTTCTCCTCTGTGTTCACGTTTTCCTTTCCTCTTCCCTCCAGTTTCTGAGGAGGTTGTCTGTCCATCTCTGCAAGGCGAACCTTTCCACTTGGGCCTGTGACTCCACCCCTTCCTTTCTCTGCCAGGATCTTGTCCTAGCTTGAGTTTATGTATTCAGTCATTTCCAATCATGTCCTGCCACCCAGATGTCTTCTCTTTACCTGTAAACATATTTGGGTCTTCATATCATGCACACAAAACAAACACAACAAGTCTCCTTATTTCTGTTTCTCATTTTCCTCTGCTTTCTAAATTGTGAATCTCTTGAACAAACATTCTGAGCTGCACACACTAATAAGCTATTTTTATTTTCCAAGCATGTCCAGGACTTTTTCTTTACTGGTTCCCTCCCTGGCGTCTCCCACACAGTCTCATCTGCCTGTTGAACTTCTTCAAAGTCCATCATGTACCATGTCTTCCATGAAGCCTACCCTGGTTTCCCTCAAGTGGATGTAATCCTGTCTTCATTTTAATACCCATAGCACTGTTTCTGACTTGTAGGTTCCTGTTCTTTTACTATTAGCTGACAGCTCCTGGAGGGCAGGTGAATCCTTCTCAATTTTGTGTCCCCACAGTGCTTCATGCATGGATATTTGACCTTCCCAAGTCACACAGCTAGTTTGGCACAGCTGGATCTAGAACTCGTCTCTCTTAATTCTGACAACTATGATATTCTGTGTATTTATAATTATATAAGCCTGTGACCTATATAAGGACCATTTCTGTCTGATATCCCAAGGTCCCTGGGCTCACTTTTTGCTTTGACTGAGATTACTTTAACCAAAGAACCAAATTGCTTTAACCTAATTACCCCTCTAATTGAGCAGTTTCAGTTCCCACTCTGATGGATTAGTAGTGCTTCTCTGGAGAACTGTGTTAGGAAGGATTCTGAAGTTCATCGGCGGGGGGAGGTATCACGGTTGATTAGCAATGTCTTCAATGGACATGGGAGGGAAAGTTACAATGGCATGGGTGTTGGGTTTCTGCTATCCTATTGGAACGTGGGCAGTTCTAATCTTGGGAACAGCTGTACTATTTTACCTGTCCCCTTTGGGAGTTCTCTACGCACTGATGGTCACATTCAGTGGTTGGACACATTTCAAAATACACAGTTCTCTGTGTGAGCCAAGCTGGCCGATGCAGCCTTGGCCTGTCTAGAGCTTTGCTCACTGAGTTAGAAAACAATTACTTTATTTCAGCTACAAACGCCACCCTCTGTAATAGAGTGATGTTCTCTTTCTCTAGCTCCTCAGGGGCTCTGAGGCCAGGATACCTGACACCTTGCTCTTTCTCACTATTTCTGAGAACATATTTAAGGCTCGGGAAATGGAGGGAAAATTGGAGGTTTGGGGGGATCTAATGCTAATATTTCCCAGGCTGAGCTGTGGAGCTCACAGGGTTTCAGGGGCCTCCAGCAGGGCCTCTATGACCCCCTGGACCTCATGCCAGTCACCAGTGAGCTTTATAGTCCCCTTTCCTCCTTCCTCACCTCAATCCCGTCTCCAATCCAGACTGCAGCCCTGCTGAGATTTGAGAATATTACTTTCTTTTGCTCAGGGAACAAAAAAGGCTCCACATCCATACTCTTGACTTCTGATTGTTCTTGGCATGGACTGAGATCGCCTGGACAGCTCTCTGAGCTGTTCTGATGCAGGTAGTTTGTGGATCATAGTTCGGAACAAACTATCCCAGACAGCTTATCTGGGATAGTTTCACATTTCAGGATGTATGGAGGCAGAAAAATAGATTTGAATGAATCTTCCTTAGTCAATCTCAGACCCTGGAAATGAACTATTTATGGTTTTAAAAAGGTACCAGAATATTTGGAAAGATTTTGAGAGATCATCCTCTTTCTAAAATTTTCAGGGATATAAATTTAATAATAATTTTGCCCTAATGGAGCTGTTTTCTCCCACTGATTCAACATTAGTCTGACAATTGTTTCTCAATCTCTTCCACTAGAAGCAGGATGGTATCCATAGTTACTGGGTAGTGGTAATGATGAATGAGGCTATGACAATTAGGACGCTTGGCACATCACAAAACAGAGATTGGCAAACTTTTTCTGCAAAGGGCCAGATAATAAATATTTTAGGCTTTATGTGACATACTTTTTCTGTTGTAGCTACTCAGCGCTGCCATGGTAGCTTGAAAGCAGCCACAGACAATAAATGAATAGCTGTGGCTGTGCTCCAATAAAACTTTATTTACAGAAATAGTGAGTAGGCTGGATTTACTACTCTTGTTATAAAGGTTTGATAAATTATTATTATTATTAACATAATGGCTTGTAAATCTTTAAGAATTAGTACAGTAATCCATTTTTAATCAAGAACTAAGTATATATATATATATATATATATATATATATACACTATCTGCAGTTTTTTTTAAAGGAATTGTTCTAGGCTTGTGAGGGAGAAATGCAGGCAAAATGAAGAGCACTGTCAGCAGAGGCTTTGAGGGAGTCAGGACAGAAGTTATCCAAATCTTTTAACCTCTGACCTTTTTCCTCGTTGAAGAGCTTGGTCTGGGTGTATGGCAGAGTTATCTCCCAAAGCTCAGTGGCTCTGTAGTGTGTGTTTCATAACCAGATGTTTATTATGTTGCTCAACGTCTATTGATGTTGAATTGCTTAGGTCTTTTTTAGGCTTCAATTTCAAGAAAATGTTTGTTCTCCTAACAAACTTGTATGCTTCCTTTGATCAGATGACAAATGTTACATAGGGTTTAGCTTTTTGCCTTGGTTATCTCTAAGGTTAGAACTAAATACAAGGCTCTGCCTTCATAATGCTTTTCATTTACTTGGGAAATAGTCTTTTCCTCCTTGATGCTTGTTTTTCCAAAATGTCAACGATGATCTTAAATGTTGTCATATAGGTGTCTTTCACTGTAAAATTCCTTCAGATGCATCTTAGCTGAATTGTAAACCAAATATTATAAATACAATTAATCAGATCATATTCGCAAAGAGTGTTGTCCTACAAAAGTAACATATATATGATTGTAAATAAAATAAACTGTTCAGTACTTTATCAATACTAGGAATTTTTGTAATGAAGTATATTATAGGGCAGGGTTATGATCTTTAGTTCTAGAGTCAAGCAAATCTGGGTTCCAGTTTCAGCTCCAACGTAAGACCAGCTGTATGCTCTCGTGCATGTAACTCTATTGCTCTGAGTCTCAGTTTCATTTTTGCTAAATGGGTAAAATAGCTGCACTCATCTCCTGGAATTGTGAGAATTAAATGAAATAATACATATAGTGTGCAGAGAACACAATGTGTGGCCTATGATAAGTACTAAATATATAGTATATAGCTATCATGGACTGTTTATTTTTATAGCAGTGTTTCTGTCAACATATAAGAAAAATATAAGAAATATAAGAAATGCTCGGCTTTCGATATGAGGCCCTAAATGTCTGACTATTGCCATGGTTTTAAATTCTATTTTTTTCTCTCTCCAATATTTTTGAGTGATTAACCACTAAGCAAATGGAGCATGACCTAATGTCTGAGAACTTTGTCACCAGATAGAATCCAGATAGGAAGACTATCGAGAACATCGAGCAGAAGTTTAAATATTTACCTGGAATTTAAATTTTCCAGTGATTTAAACTGTGGGGCCTTCTCTTCCTTCCATGTAATTCTGTTGTTTTCCACATAGCTTACCTGTATCAGGGCTGGTGGCACTGTTTAGCCCGTGTTTGATAGTCCTTTTTGGAGAGTCTAGTGAACTTGAGGGAAGAGTAAAATGGCAAAGACACTTCATGACACTATTTTGGTTTCATACATAGACCTAATTCTGCTAATTCTCTGCACTTACCTCTCTTACTCTTTCCCTCTCAACTCTAAACATTAGAATATAGATTTGGTATTTTTTTTTCTTTCTGTCTTTCTTTTTTCTTTAAGAGGTACTGACTGATAATAAAGCCAAAAGCTGCTGGATTAGTACCACTGAAGTTGGAAAAAAAAGGCCAAAGCAACAGCAAGAAGCCCCAGGGTTTTCAACAGGAGGGAAACTGGGAAGTTGGATACTGGCTGTAGAGCACGTGTCTTTAGAGGCTTCAGCAGCCTCTGTTTCTGGGAGAGGATGGCACTCCTAGCTCCTTCCCATCGCCCAGGCCCCACCAGGCGATACTGATAGGAGTTGCAGGGTCCGAAGTAGAGTTTCACAGCCAGGTTAGGATCTTTAAAGAGGAGGGACAGAAGGTCTGGTTTCGCACCTATCTCCGCAGCGAGCTCGTCCAAGTAGTCTATGTAATTGTTCTGCAAAATCTGGCTCTGGCTCTCTCCAAACCTTAATGAAGAAAGTAAGAAGGACAGATTCACAAGATGTTCTAAGCTATATAAGAACAGTAGGTATTCAACAGCTATTGAAAGAATGAAGGAATGAACGAAGAAACAAGTTTTTAGTGAATCTCCTATGGAAAGTGTTGGCTTATCCCATCAGGAGGCCTGTATTTCAGATGACTGTAAAATAAATAGCCATGAATACATGAGAGTTCAAGGAATGTGACAATATTTATAACCATGACCATTATTTGGTATTTACTAAGCAAAGTACTATCTAGTCAGGATTGCTGCCAAGATTCATGCGGTAACAGATGAAAGCCTAGCCTGTTGTCTTGCACAGAGGAGACATTTAATATTTGCTTGTTAAATTATTAGAGTACCTGTCACTCTGGCTGACATATAGTGCTCAATAAATGCTAGATGGATGAGAATTTGAGCACAAGATAACCCCTTCATGTGTTGTAAGGCTCCAAGTCAACTTTCCAAGGGGACTTGATCACAATTGAACCTAATTCCATTTCAATCACAAAGTAGAAATCCTTGAACCTTCATGTGACACACCCCCCCTTTCTAATTTAGCTGGATAGGAGATCCCCCACCTAACTTTCCAGAGATATTCAGGCTACTGTCCATTTTCCACCATTGCTTCTGTCCCTCTCTGACCACGGAGTGTTGGTGGCCTGAGAAGACATGGAGTTTAACATGGGCATCATACAAAACTGAAATGAAATTCAGTCAAGGGAAAATGTTCTGATTTGGTAAAATTCCTATCTTTAAGTAGTTGGTTGTTGAACTACTGTGTTTAAGAATCACCTAGACAATGGTGGGAAGAGGGACTGGGGAGGGGGAAGGGATGGGGTGGAGTGGGTCATTGGGGAGAAAAAGGGACATCTGTAATATTTGAAACAAAAATAAAATTAAAAAAAAATCACCTAGAAAGAACATAGAAAATACAAATGCTCAGTCTCATACAGAGATTCCGATTCAGTTGGTCTGGGCTGTGGCCTTGGAATTTGCATTTTTAATGAGCAGCTAGGTAGTTCTTAAAGGTTGGTAGAGCACTGTACTTCGAGAAACACTGCTCTAGGTAAAGATTAAAAGCACACACATTCTTACAGGTTAATTCGTTTTTTGTTCCTCGTGATGATGTCTTCCATCATAGTCCTCTCTGAGGACAGGGTACATAAGCCTAGAATATAAAAGGCAGGTGTGAGTCATGGGTTTAATTCAGTATCACCACTTTCTCTAGTGGGTGATTCCTACATTTAAACTCTGGCTGTTCACCTATGTTATACTAGCCAGGGCTGATGCTGTTGAACTCCAGGGTATGCCATACCTGTTGGGTTCTTTGTGGAGCTGCCCTTGGGGCACAAGCTACAGCATGAACTCTGAGCTGGGGAAGGGGCTGGAGAAAGAAGGTGAGCCCCAGGAGTTGGAACTATGCCAGTGGCTTGAGCTCTGTTCTGAAGGTGATGGGAAGCCATGGGGGGTTTTCAGAAGGAAATGACAAGATCAGATTTGCCTTTGAAAAGATCCTTTTTGCTGCTGAATATTGGAAAATGGACTTCAGGGAGATGAGTTTAAAGGCAGCAAGACCAGTTAAGAGGCTGCTGAAGTAAACCTGGTGAGAAATAGAAGGGCGCAAACTAAGGTAGGGCAGTGGGGATGGAGAAAGTAGGTGGACACTAGAGTTATCAGTGTGTGCTATGATTCCATCCCAGCCAGAGTGTCCCCTGAGCTTCAGATGTATTGAAAAATGGTCATTTCCCTTGGATGTGGCTAGTCATCTGACATCTCAGATTCAACGAGTCCAACCCTCACAGAAGCCCTTCTGCTCAGACTTCCATTCTCCTCCCCCACACATACCCTCTCAATTCATGGCACTGCTGTGCACCCAGTTTCTGTTGCCGGAGATCAGCAAGTCGTCATCCTTGATTCCTCTCCAATCTCCCCACACTGAGCCAATCATTATGTCTTGCTGATTTTATCCTTAACTATCTCTCACATTCATATCCTCTTCTCCACTTAGTCTGTCTGCCTCGCTCAGATTGCATCATGTGTATTGCAGTTGCCTTCTCACTGGCCTCTGAGATGCCATTCTTTTCTCTTTTCCCATCTATCTTCCCCATGAACACTGAAATAATGGATCAAAAATGTCGATCTGATAATGTCAGTTCCTTATAACCTTTCATTTGGGTCCTCTGGCTGAAGAGCTTTTTTCTTTTTTCTTTTTAAAAAATATATTTTTATTGATTTCAGAGAGAGGAAGAGAGTGGGAGAGAAAGAGAGTTAGAAACATCAATGATGAGAGAGTCATTGATTGGCTGCCTCCTGCACGTCCCCAGCAGAGGATTGAGCCCACAACCCAGGCATGTGCCCTGACTGGGAATCGAACAGGGGTCTCTTGGATCCTAGATTGATGCTCAACTGCTCAGCTACACCAACCGGGCTGAAGAGCTTTCTAAAAGGGAGATTCTAGGACCTCAGGCCAGACTTCAGCAGGGTCCCTAAGCATCCACCAGATGATTTTTATGTGTAGCCAGATTGGGGAACAGCCAATCTATGTTTTATAGTCAAGCTCCGTAGCGTGCCTTACATGGTTCCTGTGTCCTGGCCTCTTCTCTAAGATAATCTCTTACCCCTTGCTGCCTCACATGTCGTGTTCTAGTAATGTCAGCTTGTAATTCTCCACATGCAGCATTCCTCTGTGTTCAGGCTCAAGAGACTACCTTTTATGCACTTGAGAACCTCAGTCCTCTAGGACGTTTTCCTTGACCACATGACCTCCCCTTATCCCATCCTGCTGTTGCTAACCTCCATTTCTCTTCTTTCTACCCACTCCATGCATCCCTCCATCAAAGCATGTATCTCGCTATGTTGAAATGATCTGTTTAAATTTCTCTCTATCCCACCAGGTTCCAGCCCAGGTCTAGGTATTCAGTGTTTTTGTTGAGCTGAATTGACCCTGGAGTCAGGGAGATAATAGCCTTCTGAGGAGTAGAAAGTGCTACACAGATGCTCAGATAGCAACCTTTCGATAATTTTGGAACTTTGTAGGGATCTGTGAGGTTCAACTACTTAGGTATTGAGAGTTAATTTGGAGTGAAGTGTGGTGTAGGCCCTAGGTCTCTTGATTTGCACATATCCTGAGGAATTTATAAACATCACAAAAGTAAAAACAGGTGTCATAGATGTTTGCCTGCTTATTGGTCCTATCATGATTCAAATAAAGGATACCATGCACTTAATGCCAATCAAAATTCACAGAACTTTCTGATATTTTAAAGGAATGATTGCAGATGTTTATTATTATTCTATCTTTGTTTTTGTTATTTTTTTGACTTTTCCACTAACTTTTTAGGATGTAAGTCTTAAGAGAGCAGCCAGAGTTGGCAGCCTTCTTGTCTAAAGTCATTATTGAGCAAACTCCACCAGGTGTTAAGCCCTCCGCCACTCACTTGCCTACTCACTTACCTTTGAAAACTCTCGTCACCCAACGAGCTTGAAGTTCAACAGTTGGGAAAATGGAACCTAGGGGCTGGATGAGACCAATGCAGGCAAGGGTTGACTTCTCCAGGTGAGGAGGGAACATGTATTTGTACAGCAAGACCATATTATTCTCTACTTTTACAAGCGAGTCTTCAAGGAAGGGAAAAGAGAATGTATATCCTGTTGCAAAGACAATGACATCGATGTCGTCTTCCACCGTCCCATCCTCAAAGATGGCAGAAGTTTCTGTGAGCTCTGTCACTCTTGATTTAATCTTGATGGCTCCATAGAGTATACGACTTGGAAGATCGTCATTCACTACAGGTTCTTTCATAAGGTATCTGAAACACACAGAAGAAAACACTCAGAAGGAGCATTTAATGAGGAGTCTTGAACTGTCTTGATATTTTATGGGTTTGGTTCTGAAAATAAAGAAGTTTCTCAAATATCCATAAAACTTTCTAACTTGATTAGTTGGCTTGCCCTCAATTTACTATCTGACTTTATTTTCACATCACAAATCTCTACCCTCAACAAAGGGAAAACATATGGGTGATGGGGGTAAAAGATATTTCAAAAAAGGAAGCATCCCCGAGGGCTTAGACAAAATTCGGATGCCTATGGTCAGTCCCTGAGTATTCCAGTGGTTATTAGCCCATAGATGTTTCCCTTTTATGTTACCTACCTTTAATCATCTTGCTGTTTCATTTAATCGCTATCTGATCATAAGTGAGAAAGGGAAAATATATTAAATTCCCATTAGTTTTAAAAACTAGTAAGGAATCTGTGTGAAAATGAAGTACAGAAGTATGTTTGGGGATAGTTGTTAATCCCAAATACCCGTGAAGTCTCTCTATGTGATGGCATGGGCAGTGAAGTAAAGTCTGCTTATATTTCTTAAATTCTTTTTCTTATAGGTTTAAGAACCATTTTTTTTTTTTTTTAAATATAAGGCAACACATGCTACATATATCAGATCTTAGCATACAGCAATCACATGACATTTGTTGAAAGATTCTAAAGCTCTTCTTTTTTTTTAAGGGAAGGAGCCTGTTATCAACTAAAGAAAAGTAAACATCTATAATATTTGCTTGAGTTTATAAGGTCGGTGATGTATAACTTTGAGACGAACAAAGATTTTTCTTTTTGGCAAAGAGACAGTGATTATGTTTTCAAAGCTGCCTGTGTGAAGAACCCTTGTGATACACAGAATTAGCAAAGCATGAGTCATCAGGTGGAGAATCTGACACACGTTTCCTACTACAACTCTTTGAAAGGAAGGTCACGATCTTGTTAAGCAACCTTTCTAATGTTGGACAGCTCTGGGTATTAGAAAGTTCTTTCCATGACCTAGTTCTGCTTTTTGGAGCAGCTCATACTATTTCTACTTGATCTTCTTAAGTATTTAGTTTTCTAAAGGCATACAGAACAAACCTGGAATTCAGACTTCAGGACCTATATGATACCTATACTGTTAGGTTGTAGCTTGAGCTACCACGTTTACAATTTGGCCCTTTGTGAAGACAGGCACCTCTGACAACCTTGTTTACCAATGAGTATACCATAAAAAAAGCAAAATAACTGTACTTGTTTTGAGGCTCAAGGCCATAATTTTCATGGTCGAACCACTGATTCATCTGTCGTTCCATCATCCATTTTAGAACTGTTCGTGGCAGGACATTTCTGAGCATGGAGCAAAACCGGGTGTGGAACACAATGTCCCAGGGATAGCCATGTTCAGAGATACGGCTGAGGACCCAGGAACCTTGCCTGGTGCTAATAAACACCTGATAAGCAAAAAGAAAGTTTACATTAGGGCATCATCCCTTTTGAGAGGATCTACTGTGTAGGTGATGTATCACATGTATTCCAGAATTTCTTGTAGTGTTTTGTCTTAAAGGTGATTGACCTTCAAGTGAAGTACCCTCAAGTTCTCAATGCTCTGTGGCAACTTTATCATAAAGGAAGTATCCAGCCCAGCTGGGCATGGCTCAGTGGTTGAGCATCAACCTAGAATCCAGGAAATCACGATTTGATTCCAGGTCAGGGCACATGCCCGGGCTGTGGGCTTGATCCCTGGTCGGGAGCGTGCAGGAGGCAGCCAATCAATGATGACTCTCTTATCATTGATGTTTCTCTCTCTCTCTCTCTCCCTCTCCCTTCTTCTCTCCGAAATCAATAAATATATATATATTTAAAAAAAAAAAGAAGTATCCAGTGGTATTCACACTGATAGAGGAAGACTACAACAGTCTTGGGAACTTTACCCAAGACTTTACATTAGAAAATCTTTGGGCTAATACCAATCATAAAATCCACAAGTCTTTACCACGTTTACAGTTGTGGTTTGGTGCTCCTTCCCTCTTCTCACCTTCCCACCTGCCCATGTTTCTTTTATAGTGAAAGTAGATAATTATAATCCTAGAAAAATGTACGATGACAACCCAGTGACCATATAGACTACATCCATGAATCTGTATTTCCCTTAAGAGTGGGAATACCAAGGGGAATCAGCTTCCTCCCACACTTAAAAGAACTTTGTCATGCATTTTAAGTGTTCAAACTCTGAACTTACACTGTGATTCCCATTCTCTTCAAAAGCATATCTTATTCCTTTCTGGTATGGTCTTTGCCTTGCTTACTCAGATTTCTCTCATTTTCAAAATCTATTTTGAAATATATATATGTGTGTATATATATATTTTAGATATGTAGTTTACCTTGCTTACTGTTACTCCTCCATTGCCCAAATGCATATTTGAATTTCTCTCAAATTTTTACCTATCATTCTATGAGTCCTGAGGATTATTTATATTTCAAATATGCACTAAATTTCTAAGTGGAAACCCCCATATATGAACAGGTCAACTTCTCACTAAGGCCCCTGGGTGGAAACAAGGCCTCTTAGTCTGAAAATCATCTGATCCAAGCTTCCCATTTACAAAGTGAAAGAAGCATACCCTGGAGAAGTGAAATGACACAGCTGATAGTGGTAGAGCTGGGAGGTAAACTCTGGCTTCTTGACACCCAGATTTTCTATGATAGCACACAGAGCAACTGAGCAACCACCCACCCTCACACCCACCCACCCACCCAACCAATTAATGAGTAATGGAACCTTGGTTACATGGCTCAGATTTTCTAGTGTGCCCCTCCCCTCCCCTCCCCTCCCCTCCCCTCCCCTCCCCTCCCCTCCCCTCCCCTCCCCTCCCCTCCCCTCCCCTCCCCTCCCCTCCCCTCCCCTCCCCTCCCCTCCCCTCCCCTCCCCTCCCCTCCCCTCCCCTCCCCGGTACAGGGTAAGCACCTGAACAGCCTTTTTGCTCAGTTCAACGGCAATATCTGATGCTGAATTTCCTATTCCAATCACCAGGATGCGCTTCCCTTCAAATTCCTCTGGGTTCTTGTATTGGCGGCTATGAAAATACTGGCCCTTGAACCTCTCTATACCTTCAAGAGGAAAAAGAGAGAAGCCTATCAACCATGTCAAATTGATTTCAACAAAACTGCATTGTCAGCTTTTTCTTCCTGGGGTCAATCATTTATTTGCTTCTTTGTTTCTTAGGGGAGTTACAATAGCAAGGCCAATTTATAAACTCAAAGTATAAAGCATATAAGAAATGTTAGGTTAAGCATATGTTCCAGGGCTGAAAGAGTTTCTAGGAACTTTCCTCACTAATTCTGTCCATGGGCATGGGTCTGTGGAAAAGGCTCCAGGGACAGAACAAAGTTACAGGTATTTGGCAGATAGAAAAGGCCAAGGTAGGCACCTCGTTAAACAGGCCTCTCCAATAGAGAAGCGATGTAGGTACGAATTCTCTGAAATCTTGACTTTGGAGAAGGTTAGCTGGACTCCTGTATAACAAAGACCAAAGAGGTCAAGAGAAACAAAGATGGTGTACGGAGTCTTTCTAACTCTTTCCCTGCCTTAACATTGTGCCCAATTGCAGCAGCTAATTCTGCCTGTCAATCCAAACTGTATATAAAGTACCTAGACACCTGCTGTGAAAAGCTGGGAATCCCCTAGGCCTCACCTGGAAATGACTCCAGTGGGATGTGAGGAAGGATGTGATGGCCACTGCAGACCATAACTGCATCAAAGACGGCACTTTGCTCTTTGCCTTTGTTCTTGGTGACAACCTCCCATTGGCCAGAGGATGAGAAATCCGGGCGTTTTTTCACACTGAGGACAGTGGTCTTAAAGGAACACAGAGAAGGCATCATTGAGAATTAATCTGGAACGACAGAGGCCTTGTCCAGTGCCCTGGGAGTGGGGGTGCATAGAGTGCAATGCATGATTCCATCTAGGTTCCATCTGAATCCATTTCAAGCCAGTTAAGGCAAAGACTGCTAAGCAAAGCCTTCTCATTCTTCTTTGGCAGGGAGCTACCTACTGAGGATATGCCGCTTTGTGCAAGAGGCCTCACTCAGCAGACTGAATGAGAACCGGAGCAAGATGCAGGGGTGGCAGGTGAGCTCTGGGCAAGATGCAAACTCCATGTTTATCATTTAAGTGTTTACACAGTCAGTATTTATCAAGAACCTTTCATGTGTCTACCTCTGTGCAGACACTGTATTAGAGAAGATGTTTCATGGGAAGCAATTTGCATAGTGTCTGCCATATTGTCAGTACTCTGTGAATGGTATTTGTTCATATTTCATATTTGTAAAACAGGGCACATCATGATAGCAGAATTGTTCATGATCTCATTTGGATAAAATAATTTACTGGTTCGTTGATTTATTAAAATGTAGCTCACTCTCTGGAGGTCTCTGAGTTTTAAAAAGTGTACATAAAGATTGTATGTATGTTGTAACTAAAGAACAATGGAAGTAAATCTTTTCTCACTTTTAGAGGAATGGCAAACTTGTCTTGTTTGCAAGTATTTGAGCCTCTTATGCATGCTTTTCATATTTTCAGATATTTTTCAGAATGCAGCAGCATTGGTAATTTTTGAGGCTGTTCAAATTTAAAAATGTATATGGAACATTTGTATAAAGCTATGAAAGTACTATAAAACATCTGGTATTTTCAGTGAGAGTAAAGATTTCAGATTTGTAGCCCAGGGTAATATTATGGATTCTTGCTATTCAAAGTGTGGTTTGAGAACCAACACCGTCAGGATCACTCGGTGGGTGATTAGAAATGCAACGGAGCCATTTACATATTGAATTGAGCCCTAACATCTTAGGGCTTATACCAACTCAGAGACCAATAAACAGAAATGGGTTTTCCTAACCCCTCTCCAGCCTCCAGAAAACAATTACAAAAGTGACATAGTAAACAAGAGAACTAGTTTCCTTGCAACTCTAACATGATTTTTAAAAGGATAGAGGATAAAATTACATATCATAAGAGGTTATTATATCTGTTAAATAGATTGATAGCTAAGTGGACAAAGACCTATAAAAGCTTCTGGTATAAAGAATCTATTGAATAATCAGCATCTGGGTGCTTTGAGTTTTTGCCTGATTTGCTTCTGGACCCAGGGCTTGGAAAAACAGACATTGGTGCACATCTTGGTCCTGTCTAAACACATCCAGCCCCAGCAGAGGGAACCACAAGCTGTGTAGTGTGGAAAACTTCAAACAGGGTACTAACGGCTGGTATCAAACAGTATCTGACATTGGCCTGCACCAAAGACCATCCAAAAGACTGGGAGTCCTAGTAGATCTACATAATATATAGAAACAAATCCAAACAGGCAGTCAGAATGGGTAGACAGAAAAACAAGCCCCAAATGAAAAAAAGCAAAGGAATTTTCCAGAAGAAGAGCTAAATGAAATGGAGATAAGCAATCTGTCAGATATAGAGTTCAGAATACTGATCATAAGGATACTCAACAGCACAAGAAAAGAAATGGAAACTATGAATGAAATGAAGAATGACATAGTAGAAGTAAAAAAAACCCATTGGGTCCAGCCAGGCATGGCTCAGCGGTTGAGCATTGACCTAGGATCCAGGAGATTGCGGTTTGATTCCCAGTCAGGGCACATGCCCGGTTGCGGGCTCTATCCCCAGTCATGGGCGTGCAGGAGACAGCTGATTGATGACGATTCTTTCATCATTGATGCTTCTATCTCTCTCTCTCCCCCTGCCTTCCTCTCTCTGAAATCAATAAAGATATATTTTAAAAAAACACACAACAAAAAACATTGGAAGGAATAATCAGCAGATTAGGGGAAGCTGAGGATCAGATCAGTGAATGAGAAGACAGGGTAGAAAAAAATCGCTCAATCAGAGAACCAAAAAAAAAAAATTAAAAAACAGGACAGTTTAAAGGAGCTGTGGGACAACGTGAAACATAACAATATTCGCATCATAGGAGTGCCAGAATATGTAGGAAGTAAACATGGGTTAGAGTAACTGTTTGAAGAAATAATGGCAGACAACTTCCCTAACTTGGTCAAGGGAAAAGTCACAGAAGTTCAGGAGACATAGAGAGTCCTAAGTAAGAAGAACCCAAAGAGGCCTATGCCCAGACAGACACATCATAATTAAAATGCCAAAAATTGAAGACAAAGTGAGAATTTTAAAGGCAGCAAGAGAAAAGCGATCTGTTACCTACAAAGGAGCTCCCATAAGGCTGTCAGCTGATTTCTCATCAGAAACTCTACAGGCCAGAAGGGAATGGCATGAAGTATTCATATCATTGAAACAAGAATCTGAAATCAAAAATATTCTACCTAGCAAGGCTGTCATTCAAAAGAGATTTCCAGACAAAAAATGTCTAAAGGAGTTTATCACCACCAAAACAGCATTGCAAGAAATGTTAAAGGGACTGTTATAATAAGAAATGGAAATAGAATGAGAAATATAGGCATAAAGAAAGAAAATGGCAATAGATAAGTATCTATCAATAATAACCTTAAATATAAATGGGTTAAATGTTCCAATCAAAAGCCATAGGGTAGCTGAATGGATAAGAAAGCAAGACCCAAATATATGCTGTCTACAAGAGACTCACCTCAGAACAAAAGACTCACACAGGCTGCAAAAACAAAACAAAGCTTCTGGAGGACTTAAAAGGAGAGATCAACAGCAATACAGTCATAGTAGGGGACTTTAACACCCCACTGACTTTACTGGATAGATCTTCCAAACAAAAAATCAACAAGGAAACAGTGACTCTAAATGACACCAGTGACTCTAAATGACTCTAAATGATCAGATGGATGTAATTGACATTTACAGAACATTTCACCTCAAAGCTGCAGAATATACATTCTCCTGAAGGGCACATGGGACATTCTCAAAGATAGACCACGTTAGGATACAAAACAAGTTTCTACAAGTTCGAGAAGATTGAAATCATGTCAAGCATCTTCTCAGACATTTACGCCTTTGAATACTATGCAGCTGTAAAAAAGAAGGATCCCTTACCCTATGAGACAGCATGGTGGGACCTGGAGACCATTAGGCTAAGCGAAATAAACCAGTCAGAGAAGGACACATGTCACATGATCTTACTCATATGTGGAATCTAATGAACAAAATAAACCAATGAACAAAATAGATCCAATACATAGAAGCATGGAACAGAGTAATGAATCTCAGAGGGACGGTGGAGGTGGGTGGATGGGGGAGAGATTAACCTAAGAATTTATATGCATATATGCATAACCCATGGACACAGACTATGGTGTGGTGAAGGCCTGGGGGAGGGATACAAGGTGAAGGGCATCAGTGGGGGAAAAAAGGGGACATTTGTAATACTTTCAACAATAAAGATAAATTAAAAAAAAAGAATCTGTCATTTATAGGATGGATCTACCAGGAATTGGGGAAAAACTACATTAGGTGGAACTGGACATTTCAGTGGTACTTACAAATACAGATTTTCACCAAAATCAACTATTATAAATTAATCTAATACAAACCTGGGACAAAACTAAAATTACTGAGAAACTGAGATATGTTAACAAAGAAAACTAAGCTCCATTAAGAGTTATTTATTCAGAGATGGAATTTAAATTTTATTTCCTAAGCACAGTTACTAGTTCTTGGAGTGTAGGTTATTGATAAAAATTCAGCATGTTAAGTGAGATATTGTTTTTTTGTTGTTGATTATTTGTTTTTGAAGAAACACAGGAAAGATAGTTCTAATTATATTTCAAAATGATCTGGCCATCCCTATCTTGCAAGAGATTGCATCCAGAAAAAATAATTAGCAAAAATAATTTCTTTAGGCTTCTCAGACGAATGGAAACTGTGAGTTTATTTAGCACATTTTTCTAAGAAGTTCTGTTTCTGTAGAGAAGGTGAGAAACTGGTCCTTCGTTAATAATGAGTTAAATAAAATTGTTGACACATCTTTATTTTAAAAAAATGAAATAGAAGTTTGATATTTTTCATATATGTATATTTTAAGTGAAATGAGTATAGAATTCCTCAGTGGTTATAAATATTAGTTTAAATGCAGTTTCACCATCATCATAATCATCATTCAAACCTTTACTTTTAACAGATGATTTCTCTCTTCTGTTAATGTGTACAATTTATAATACCAGGGTAATGACATTCTTTTTGGGTTTTTTATCATGCTCTTGTCTTTCAGCAAAGAATTGGATTGCAATACTTTGTTTTATCCACAATTTCCTTCATTATCAAAGTAACATCTCTATTTAAATGTGATCTGAATTAATGTAGAGAAAACAGGTCCCCCTAAAATACAATACCTGGAACTGAATATATTTTAGAAGATCAAACTTCTTGGCAAAGATCCTGAAGTATTCCAGGAGCTTAGAATTGTGCAGAAAGTTTGGGAAATCATTAGGCATTGGGAAGTCACTGAAACAGGACATTTCTTTGCTGGTGTTGGTGATGACAGATTGATAGATACTCGCTTGGCTATCTTCAACATTTTCCTAAAGGACCAAACAAAAGTGATAATCATGCATTAAAAAACAAATCCGTTGGTTTCCTACTCTTCTTTTAAATCTATCCCCTGGGTGATGTGATCCTCTTGGGTGTAACATACATGTTCCGTCATCCTGTGCAGTAGGGTCTAGGTGGGGCCTTTCAGTGTGGCTCACTAGAGGGGCTATTGCCTTTGGTGGGTTTGGGAGTAGCAACTATTCTACTTTGTCCATATTTAGCACCCCATGTCTCTACCTTTTTAATGTCAGTCATTGTGACAACCAGCCCCTTCTGAAATTCCCCCTCGGGAAGCTATACCCACCTCTTTAAGAACCAACAAACTCTGGGACATTGGCCAGAGAACATAATAGAGAATTCCAATTAAAATGACTACTTTGGGGAGCCAGGGAGTTTTCACAACTTGAATTCAATGCCTTCACTTTTTGGTTTATGCAAATCAACCTTTCTTAAGCCATAAAGGCGAACAACATTGATACCAACTGAACCTTAAACGTGATTTTAGATGGTAGTGAGTATGCTTTAGTAAAACCAGAGGCTGCACATGCTATGGCTGAATTTATTTCCTCTACAAGAACTGCTCTGCTTAATGATAATGTCTTTTACATCAAATCATGACAAGAGCCAAGGATGAATGATTCAATGTCCCTGAAATCAGCATGTTATTAAAGAGGCTTTTATAAGAAAATTTAAATTATGCCTCCTAAGAACTCCTTAATAGATGCTTCTGCCTATGTAGAAAGTAAGGCATAATCCAGGCAAATAGTTGCTATTATGGCTCAGCTTTAGGGTGGGGTATAAAGAAATGTAAACTTATTAGTTCATTTAAATAAACTATCTAATCTTAGTAAATAAAGAAAAGGAAATAACTGTAATTTCATGATTACTATAAACCAATTGTGCACATTCCTTTCTCATCCTTATTCATAGGAAGTCATTACTTTCCTGCCAATCTTTAGATCAGGCAGCACTGAAAGAAGCAGCCTGGACTAGCAGAAGGAGCCTGGTCTTCGGAGTTAGACACAGGTTTAAATCCACTTCTTTCAGACTGTGTGAGCCTGGACCAGATCAGCTCCCTCAGCTGCAGAAAAGAGGGTACTAGCTGCTCAGTGACTGTGTCTGTTGTTATTGAGGCAGCTGTAACTCAGCAAAGCTATTGGTTACAGCTCACTGCTCACTGCAGAATATGAAAGACACCTAGGGTAGCTGTTTTGACACCTAAGTTCTGACATAGGCACACTCACTATCATACCTGAATTTTCTGCTTCAGCCTGCATCTAGTCAAAGGAAACCAAGATGACAAGATAAAGACTATCTTATGAAGATTAATTAAAATAACTGAATACATGGGTTTGAACTGTGTGGGTCCATTTACAAGCCGATGTTTTCCAATAAAGACATACAGGACTGTAAATGTATTTTCTCTTCGTTATGATTTTCTCAATATTTTCTTTTCTCTAGCTTACTTTATTGTATTATTATTGTAAGAATACAGTATGTAATGTATAAAACATAGAAAATATGTGGTAATCGATTGTGTTATTGGTAAGGCTTCTGGTCAACAGTAGGCTATTAGTAGTAAGTTTTGGGGGAGTAAAAAGTTATATATAGATATTTGACTACATGGGGATGGGCACCCCTAATCTTCATGCTGTATATATAGCTGGGAATAGATATATTTGTATCCAAATGTTTAAAAACACAAAAGCAATGTATATTGCTAACTTCCCTGTGAGCACAGGTATCAGGAACAATAAAGGAGGCAGAGCAGGTTAGTGGCTGACGGAAGATTATGCTTTCATCTTTCAATACCTCAGTAAGGTTACTAAGTGTAAGGGCTCGGGAATCTTACAGACTTTCATTTTTGTTGTTTTCCAACCACCAATGTTCCACCGGGCAAGTTGTTTATCCTAAACCTCAGTTTCCTCTTCATATGTAAGTGAGATTAATCATAATACCTACTTCCTACAAGTACTGTGAAGATAAATGAGATGATTCATGCATGGGATGAGTGCTTCCCGTGGCTGGAAAATGTGCCAGAAATATGTTAATTACCCACCCTCCCCATGTTCCAAAGCTGCCACTAGGGGTGCTGGAGAACCTTTGGGGAGAATTAGTACCCTCTGAGCAGGGAGTGGGACAAGGATTCTTAAATTTTGTTTTAACTTGTCACCACTAAATGTGTTATATAGTCGTAGAAGGATTGTGTGTAAAAATGGAAAGAAAGAATAACCTAGTTTCCAAATTGATTCTGAATAGAGGAGTGGTGAAAAGGCAAAGATGCCCTGGGGAGTGGGTGTGAAGGATCCAGCCTCCTTTTCAGCACCTCCTCCCTTTGGCAGTCCAGTCTCCTGGTAATCAAGACCCACACTGGTCTCACTGGCCTCTGAAATTTTGAGGATTGTATGTTTCACTCTGCAGGGAGATTCATTGTCTTCTTTGGGTAGAAAAAATAGTTTGCATTTCTGTATTTTATATAGCTGTAAGTCAGGTTAGAAATGTGATATTGTTACAGCTTCCATGGATTTATATACTTAAATATATTATACCTAATAAGGCTTATTAGTTTAAATTTTAATCTAACTTTTTTAGTCAATAGGAAGCTATCTTTAATTTAAAAATTTTAGATATCAGAATAGGATAGCAGGAGAAATATTTTGCGGCAGAAAGTATCTTCCTGGAATTCACCAAGAAATATTTTTGACAGATCACTAAAAAAACCCCCCAAAACTCTCATTCTTCTGCTTCCAAATTAATGATAATTAAGTAAGGGACATTGGCTCTTTGATATTAAATCCCAAATAAGGTAATAAAACAAAACAATGACAAATTTATTATTTAATAGAAATTTGTTATAATTTCACATTATTTCTTAGGGTAAAACATCCACCTAGGAGATAGAGTCTCCAATGGAATCTCTATGTGAACTGAGAGTGGACAAAAATAGCACATCTTTGGTTAATACCGGAATGACTACCTGCTCAAGGAAAGCTACAGTGGTTTTCATGAGCAGTCGAGTTGTTCATAAGAAATGAATGCAATTCAGCAGTTTTTGCAGTTTCCTCTTTCTGCAAAGTTACCTGTTCCGTAATAAGCATCAAGCTCTCCATTGTTAGCTCTGACTGTGCTTGGATCACTGAATTGAATAGATTTTTAAAATTTAGTATTTGTGCAATTTTTGCTAAACTTGTCTCATCATGGGATTCATTGGGGACTCTTGTTAAGAATAGATTCCCCTTTTCAGAAGGTTTTGATTCAGGAAGTCTGGGCTGGTGTTCAAAATCCAGTATTTTAAGAAACCACCAGGTGTGTCTTATAGTCCGATAAATTTGAGAAACCCAATGTGAAAAAAATCCCCTTTGGCATGAAATGGAGTTTGAGCTGGCAGAGTAGATGTGCTGGATGTCCTTGTCATCCCTCTAATCGGTCCGCTTGTAGGAAGAGCACTTTGGACGGTCTCTGCTGATGTGAGAGTCTGCTTTTCACGCTCTCAACCCTTTTGCTCCTGCCTGGGGGTGTTCTAACCTGTTGAATCCCTCACTTTGATGTACCTGATAGATAATTCTGAACTTGTCACTCCAGTTCTGAGCTAAGGTTTTATTTAATCTTATTAAACAAGAATGCAAATTAGGACATGTTTATGAATAGGGATTTAGTTGCTTAGGACTCATAAAGACCCAGGTTTGAATGCCAGTTCTCCCAGCTATGTGACTGTGACTTAACCTCTTGTTTCTGTTTGCTAGTCTATAAAATGTAAATATAGTTATGGTAGCTAACATTTATTGTACTCTATTATAAGTTTTTGATATGAATTATCTCCCTTAATCTTCAAAATAGCACTGAGATTATTACATTTTTTTTTCCTGTTAATATCTTCATTACACAGCTAAGAAAACTAAGACACAGGGATATAAATAACTTGCCCAAGATCTCACACCTAGAAGGTGATAAGCCAGTACTCACTCAAAAGATTATGGGAGGAATCGTTATAAATCCTTACAGTTCTCTATGTATCTTTTTAATTTTTATACAAATTCTGAAGGACAGCTAACATTACCAGTATTTGTGTTTGGCTCATAGCATGAATTTAGTGAACAGAATATTTTCAATAATATAGTTAAAGAGTTTCCCAGTGGTTACACTAGAGTGTCATCAGTAAAGCTAAGTAAACAAAATTTGTTTGTCAGAGAAAAGTGAAAGTCAGTAGTAATAAGAGCACACTCTCTAAAAAAGCATTCACTCAGTGATTGGAATAGAAAGTGGTGTCTTGAAAAGAATCCCTGTCACTTCTATTTTGTAAAATGTTCTCTAATATTAGCATATTGCTTTGGGCTGCAAGACAGAAGCATAAGAAGAGATCCTTCACATGTCTGCCTTTGCCACCTGAGTTAGAATAGTAATCACCTGGGAGAGGTTCCAGCCTAGTTCTTCAGCCCCCTATATATCTGTATGAAGTATATCTGATCAAAATTGCTTAGGGAATTCCTCAATAAGGCTCATCAGTAGCTGTGATTCACCCTGCAATAGCAGTACAGCCTGTGCAAGAAACAAGAAAACCTCACGTACTTTGAACCTCCACAGTCCTCCGATATCTTCGGTCCTCTCAAAGCAGGTCGGTGTGAGTCCCTCATCCACACAGCACTTCAGAGAGATCAGTCCACTGACGCCAGCTCCAATCACTGCCACCTTCTTTGCCATGGTCTCCTGTCGCGGAGTTGATCTGCCAGTGGTTGCTTCAGTGGGGCAAAAGATGAGAGAGTCCTTACGGTATGGTCGGACAATGGGCTTTAAACGCTAGAGTGGTTGTAATTTAATAATCAGCTGGAATGGAATAAAGGGCTTCAGTAGTCAAATTCCAAAGTCTCATGGGCTTTACTCCAAGCCTTGATTACAAGGTCTTGGTTCAACATTTACAGGCAACCCATTTAACAAAGCCAAGGTTTCAGTGACTAAGTACTGGGGAGATGAGCCAGATCCCCAGTTACGTTCAGTACAATTAAGAGCGTTAGGGTTGAGAGCTGAGCTTTTCCTTGCCATAGTCTTCCCCCAGCTGTTATCCTTACCTTTGTTGTTGCCTTTTGGCATTGTTGGCTGCGGGCTGGGAGGGTTGGAGGAGGTGATAAGAAATGGGAGGAGCTTCTTATGCCAGCATTCTGCCAAGTGAAACTTAAGGACTTGGTTAGTTATGAAATCAAGCAAGGAGGCCATATTCTGAGGTCCAGGGTAGTGGTAAAATATCTTTACAGTAACAACATTATATATATCCTTAAATATCATACAGATAGTTTAAAAACCATTTTTGTAGTGGATGTAGCCAGTGTTCATTTGCAAATTAGCAAATATGGATAAATGAAAAGAAGTTGAAATTGCCCTTAACACCATCATACAGAGATAAATAGAACCACTGCTGACAATTTGGTATATCTTTCCAGATATTTATATACATACATGTATGTACACACAAGCAAACATGAAATCACACACTAAGTGTAATTTCCAACTTGACTTTTCACTTTCCAGTGTCTCAGTACCTTTATATCCATAGGGGCATTTTTAATGGCTGCATGAATTCCATTTAGTTGATGGATTAGTTATCCATCTAACAAATATTCATTTCTCTGTGTTAGGCACTCTTTCTGCATATCACTGTGCCTGAGTGAATAAAACAGATTGTGTCCCTGGATCTCATGGAAGTGACATACTTTTTCTGGCCTGGCTTTCTGATACGTGACAACTTCTGGATCTTAGCATAATGTGCTTAATCTCTTCCTAGATTGCTTACCCTGACCAGACCCATATCTCATCTTGATCTGCTTGCTTGTAGGTACACTGGTTTAGATGAACCTAGTGGTCCTCCTGAGATCTTCCTGTCCATTGCCCTCCTTTTGGATTTATATAGAACTGGATAATTTACCTTTGTTTACAATCTGTTATTAGCATTATCATTAATTAAGAAGACAATCAACTAATCCACAACAAATGATGCAAGAATATAAGATGGGGAAAAGACAGTCTTTCAATACATGGTGTTGGAAAACTACATAGCTACATGCAAAAAAGTGAAACTGGACTACTTTCTTAGACCATATTAAAAAAAACCTACCTCAAAAAGGATTAAAGACTTAAAAGTAAAATCAGAAACCCTAAAATTCCTAGAAGAAAACGTAGGCAGTAAACTTTTAAAAATTTTTTAAAATTTTTTATTTTTATTTTTTAATTTTATTATTGTTTAAAATATTACAGATGTCCCTTTTTCTCCCCAATGACCCGTTCCACCCCGTTCCTCCCCCCTCCCCAGTCCCTCTCCCCACCATTGTCCATGTCCTTGGGTTGTGTATATATGCACATAAATTCTTTGGTTGCTCTCTCCCCCTCCACTCACCCACCCTCCTCCATCCCTCTGACATTCATCAGTCTCATCTATGCTTCCATGTCATTGAATGTATTCTGTTCATCAGTTTATTACGTTCTTTAGATTCCATGTATAAGCGAGATCATGTGGTATTTGTCTTTCGCTGCCTGGCTTATTTCACTTAGCATAATATTCTCCAGGTCCATCCATCCATACTATCCCAAAGGGTACGAGATCCTTCTTCTTTACAGCTGCGTAGTATTCCATGGTGTAAATGTCCCACAGCTTTTTTATCCACTCATCTACTGATGGGCACTTGGGCTGTTTCCAGATCTTAGCTATTGTAAACTGTGCTGCTATGAACATTGGGGTACATATATCCTTTCCGATGAATGTTTCAGGATTCTTAGGATACATTCCAAGAAGTGGAATCACTGGGTCAAAAGGCAGCTCCACTTTTAATTTTTTGAGGAACCTCCATACTGTTTTCCATAGTGGCTGCACCAGTCTGCATTCCCACCAGCAGTGTACTTCCACACCCTCGCCAGCACATGTTGTTTGTTGATTTGTTGATGGCAGCCATTCTGACAGGTGTGAAGTGATACCCCATTGTGGTTTTAATTTGCATCTCTCTGATGCTTAGCAATGTCGAGCATTTCCTCATGTGTCTCTTGGCCATCCGTATGTCCTCTTTGGAGAAGTGTCTATTTAAGTCCTTTGCCCATTTCTTAATTGGGTTGTTTGTCTTCCTCTTGCTGAGTGCTATGAGTTCTTTGTACACTTTGGAAATTAACCCCTTATCAGATTCATCCTTGGCAAATATGTTTTCCCAGACTGTGGGGTTCCTTTGTATTTTGAGGCTGTTTTCTTTTGCTGTGCAGAAGCTTTTTAGTTTGATGTAGTCCCATATGTTTATTTTTTCCTTTGTTTCTCTTGCCCTAGGAGATGTATCAGTGAAAAGTCCACTACGTGGGATGTCTGTGACTTTACTGCCTATGTTTTCTTCTTCCAGGATTTTTATGGTTTCGTGACTTACATTTAAGTCTTTTATCCATTTTGAGTTTATTTTTGTGTATGGTGAAAGTTGGTGGTCTAGTTTCATTCTTTTGCATGTATCTGTCCAATTTTCCCAGCACCACTTATTGAAGAGACTGTCCTTACTCCATTGGATACTCTTGCTTCCTTTGTCATATATTAACTGACCATAATGGTGTGAGTCTATTTCTGGGGTCTCTGTTCTGTTCCATTGATCTATATGCCTGTTGTTATACCAATACTAGGCTGTTTTGATTACAGTGGCTTTGTAATATAGTTTGAAGTCTGGTAATGTGATCCCTCCCACTCCGTTTTTTTTTTCTCAAGATGGCTGCAGCTATTCAGGGTCTTTTTTGGTTCCATATAAATTTTCGAAATGTTTGTTCTAGGTCTGTGAAATATGCTGTTGGTATTTTCATAGGAATTGCATTAAATTTATAAATTGCTTTGGGTAGTATAGACATTTTAATGATATTAATTCTTCCAATCCATGAGCATGGTATCTTCTTCCACTTGTTTAAATCTTCCTCTATTTCTTTTTTCAGTGTCACGTAGTTTTCTGAGTACAGGTCTTTTACATCCTTGGTTAAGTTTATTCCTAGGTATCTTATTTTTTTAGTTGCAATGGTAAATGGTATTGCTTTTTTAGTTTCTCTCTCAAAGTTCATTGTTGGTGTATAAGAATGCCATTGATTTCTGGATGTTGATTTTGTATTCAGCTACCTTGCCAAATTCGTTTATCAAATCTAGTAGTACTTTGATGGAGTCTTTAGGGTTATCTATGTACAGTATCATGTCATCTGCAAATAATGACAGTTTTACTTCCTCCTTTCCAGTTTGGATACCTTTTATGTTTTCCTCCTGTCTGATGGCTATGGCGAGGACTTCCAGTACTATGTTGAATAAGAGTGGTGAAAGTGGACATCCCTGTCTTGTTCTGGTTTTTAATGGAAATGGTTTTAGTTTTTGACCATTGAGTATTATGTTGGCTGTAGGTCTGTCGTATATGGCCTTTATTATGTTGAGGTATGATCCCTCTATTCCCACTTTGCTGAGAGTTTTTATCAGAAATGGGTGCTGGATTTTGTCGAATGCTTTTTCTGCGTCTATTGATATGATCATATGATTTTTGTCCTTCATTTTGTTTATGTGATGTATCACATTTATTGATTTGTGGATGTTGTACCAGCCTTGCATCCCCGGAATAAATCCCACTTGGTCATGATGTATGATCTTTTTAATGTATTGCTGGATCCGGTTTGCTAGTATTTTAGTGAGGATTTTAGCATCTATGTTCATCAGGGATATTGGCCTGTAATTTTCTTTCTGTGTAGCATCTTTATCAGGCAGTAAACTCTTGACATTGGTCTTAGAAATATATTTTTGGACTAGATTCCCCAGGCAAGGGCAACAAAAGCAAAAATAAACAAATTGGATTACATAAAACTGAAAAGCTTTTTTTAAAAAATATATCTTTATTAATTTCAGAGAGAGGAAGGGAGAAAGGAGAGAGAGAGAGATAGAAACACCAGTGATGAGACAGTTGTCATTGATTAGCTGCCTCCTGCATGCCCCCAACTGGGGATCGAGCCTGCAACGTGCCTGCAACCTGCCCGTAACCTGGGCATGTGCCCTGACCAGGAATCGAATCTCAATCTCCTGGATCCCAGGTCAATGCTCAACCGCTGAGCCACGCCTAGCTAAAAAGCTTTGATAGTGAATGAAACCATCAACAAAACAAAAAGGCAACCCACTGAATTAGAAAAATATAATTGCAAATGATATATCTGATAAGGGGCTAATATCCAAAATATATAAATAACTCATACAATTCAATATAAAAACCCCAAACAATTTGATTAAAAAATGAGCAGAGGACCTGAATAGACCTTTTTCTAAAGAAGACATAAGGGTGGCCAGTAGACACATGAAAAGACATCACGGTCATCATGGAAATTCAAATCAAAACCACAGTGAGATTACACCTCACACCTGTCATATTGGTGTGAGGTGATCAAAACAGCAAAAACTAATAAGCATTGGAAAGGATGTCGTGAAAAGCGAACACTTTTGCATTGTAGGTGAGATTGCAGATTGGTGCAGCCACTATAGAAGACACTAGAGAGGTTCCTGAAAAAACTGTAAAAAGGAACTACCATATGAACAATTTCTATCTGAAGAAAATGAAAACACTAATTCAAAAATATACATGATTTCCTATGCTTATTGCAGCATGATTTACAATAGCCGAGATATGAAAGTAACCCAAGTGCCCATGAATAGACGAACGGATAAATAAGGTGTTGGTATTTGTGACGTGGCTGGACCTAGAGTGTATTATGCTAAGTACAATAACTCAGAGAAAGAGAAATACCATATGATTTCATCGGGAAACATGGAACCAGAAGCTGTAGAACTTGTGTTCCATTGGCACTTCATTTTAAAGTCACTGTGTGATTGAAAAGCAGCTTCCTTTGAGAAGTGGTGGAAGGCTTAACTGAAAATCAGCATTTCCTCCCTGTTGCAAGGATAGGACAAAGTTCACACAATGTGCTGCCTTAGAAGTACCTTTAAAAGCTGGCAGCCTCTGCTTCCCCACATTGAGGGAACTCCCATGGAATGGTGGAAAAGGAGGGAATGTCATGTTGCTGCTGGACTCAAGATGTCTGTTTCCTGCCAGCCCCATCTGACCTCTGGAAGATTGAGACAAAAACTACTGAAAAGAATTGGGAGGATTGTGTCTCTTGGGCCTGCCTAAGGCCTCAGTGTTTTGCTTGACGTTGGAAATAATACTTCCTTATGGTTGCTGTATTTCTCAGAATAGCTCAGCTCAACTTTTAACTTTTTAAACCTCGGCTGGAAGTTTCTGCTAAGGTCAGAAAGAAGGCGAAGGCTCATGCCTGGGAGGTTCTCAGGTCTGTCTTCCCTGTTCTTGGCAGATGGTGCCTTTCATTGACGATTGAGAGAAGAAAGGGTGAAGGACATTTCTCAGCTGCCCATTGAAGGCAGGGAGGGCTGGGCTGCAGACTGGGGCTGGTTAAAAAAATGTAAGATTCTGCCCAGCTGGCATGGCTCACTGGTTGAGTATAACCTGTGAAGGTCACAGTTCAATCCCCGGTCAGGACACATGCCCGGGGTTTTGGGCTTGTCCCCAGTAGGGGGTGTGCAGGAGGCAACCAATCAATGACTCTCTCTCATCATTGATGTTTTTATCTCTCTTTCTCCCTCTCCTGTCCTCTTTCTGAAATAAATAAAAACATATTTAAAAAAACACGTAAGATCCTGCTCTTGAATTATTTCCATGTTAATGAATCTCTGCCTGTTGGTCCCTGGACCCCAGCCAATCAGAACATGTGGGGAGAAGAGTATGTGTCCCACAGCTCCTTGTATTTTTTCCCCTAAGAGGCTGTTCTCCAAACAAAAGAAAATAGATGCATTGTATAACAACAGACAGTTGCTCCTGAGAGCTCTCAAATTATTGTTATTTCAACATGTCAGGTGGTTTGAGCCAGTAAGGAGGAAACTGAGCTCAAATTCTGCCTCTGGCTGAGAGAGCTTGCCCTGGACCCAGAGATCCAAGCAGCTGCAGGCAATTTCTCATAGTCTGTCTAGGGTTATCATTGCATCCATGTCTCATCTTTGTGGCTAGAACATAAGCAACTTGAGGGCAAGGTCAGAGGCAAACTCAAGAATGCTGTGCATCCATTTTAGTAGTCTGCCTTCATCTCCTTTCATTTCCCATCTCTCTGCTTATCAGTCTCATATACCCTCGAGGTCCAACTCAGAAGTTGCCTCCTTCCTTGTGCCTTTCCTTGCCTTCTCCCTCACCAACTGGAAATCATCTCCCTCTGCCACACTCTGTTGGCCCTCATCACATGTTCACCTGTATTATAGCTATCCTAATACTCGTTTTCTCTCTGCTTTTAAATTACTGGCTGCCTGCTGTACCTCTTATGTGCAGCTATGCTTAACTCAGTGCCCTATACATAATGTATACAAATATGTATTTGTTGAATGAATAAATGAATGAATAAGTAGAACAAAAGCCCAGATAGATCTGTTTTCCCCCTTTGCAGCCAAAATATCCTGACCTATTGTTCACAGGTTGTTGAGGAAGCTTTTATTACAGCAGGTTAAAATTGTTTGAGGCCAGGAGGCCCTGTTAGAGTATATGAAACTTAAAACATGCCCATACTCAACCTGCTAGTGTGTAAACCCGATTTGGTTTTCATTTTACAGGAAAACTACACAGTGAAAAGTTCAGAATGATCAGGTTTCTCTCTTCCAGAACACCTCTGCCTAACAGGATTTGCAAGATGAAAATTTATGTAATACATTTTCCAAAAATCCCTCTCTGATCATACATACATTGTACCAAGCCACTTTTCTTCAAAAAAAGGGAAGGATTGCGGTGTGCTGAAGGGGCTAAAGTTTACAATATTTGTATGTGTTTACAGCCCCACAGGGCTGTTAGAATTGGAAGACACACTGGAGGTAATTTAATTTCCAACCTCTGCATTTGACAAATGAATATTTGAGGTCCAGAAAGAAAAGTGACTTGCTTCCCTCCCTTCCACTTCCCTAAGGGCCTACCATGCACTATAGTAGTATCTTAGAGATTCAGTGATGAACAGACAGTGTTTTTCATCTAGAAACATATAGCCTAATGGAGGGAGAGATGCTTCGTGTCACAGTGGAAGTATGAATCAGTGCAGGACCGGCAGTCAGGAAGAAATATCTGGGAATAAAAGAGGCTTCCAGAAGAAGTGATAAAAGAGCTGAGTCTTGAAGGAAGAATAGACACTTGCCAGGTAGACAATGGGCAAGGAAAACAGAACAGCCAAAAAGAAAAATATGTGCCAGTGTACAGAGAAGTAAGAACATGATAGAGCGAGCTGCAATTAGTTCAGTGTTGCTGAACCATAAGGTGTTTGTGCACTTAGACCCAGGGAAAAGCCCCGAGACTGAGAATCTACCTCTGTGAGCAGTGGGCAGAAAAAGACCGAAGATGGTAGCAGTCCACCCCACCCTGGCAATGAATAGAGCTTATTAAGGGACATTTCCATAGGAGGCACATCCTGAGCAGCTGCCATATGAGGTGTATATCCTCCATGCTGTTGGGTAGGGACCAAGGAATTATGTAGAACAGAGCAGGTGGGTAGGGAGGACATGACCAGTCCCAGGTATGGGAAATGCCTACATGCTTGTCCTGGTCATGACAATGACCATTCTAGGAACCAGCACACCGTGAGATACAGGGGAGAGGACATAGTGCATGTCAGAAGGAAAGTATTGACTATGATCAGATAGTCTCAGAGGGGGTTTATGGGGAGCAACCTCTGTTCTGGTCTAGGTCTAGTTCAAGGGTCCAGCAATGGTGATGTCATGGGGCAGTCTCTCTTCCACAGATGGGAGCAGCAGAATTAAACATGCAAAACCCAGATGACAAAGGATACTGAAGTGCCACCCTCAAGGGCACGGACACTGTCCTCTAGGTTGTGGTGATCCCGTCAAGAATTTTGAACAAGAAAGTGACAAGTTCAGAAAAGATCAGATTCAGATGAAAGCTAGAGTGAACAGTTACCAGAATCGGGGATCCCCAAACCCAGGAGCTTATCTCAATAGCTTAGGCCAGAGATACCAAGGATTTAAGATGAGTAGTCCAGGGGACAGAGGATGGAGACTGGACATAAGAAATATTTAAGAGGTAGATGTTTGGGGACTTGCTGACTGATTATGGACTTGATGCCTCAAAGAAGATCCTTCTATCTTTAAGAGTCTCTGTTATTATTGATATGCATACCACTCATGATTTAGTGTAGGAGGCAGAAACCATCCTATTTCACAAAGAAAGTGATATGGTACAGGGAATTAGTTGCCTACATAATAGAAGGGCTGGAGAGCAGAAACCAGGGCACTGCCACCGGCCTTGTAGGGTCACATTACCAGAGACACTTCCAAAGGATGGGGCCATGGAGTTTGGCTGATGTCAACATATCTGTTCAAATGTGTTTGCCAACCAATAGCCACAGAAATTTGGCATCTGCTTTCCTTTGCTTTCCAAGACCAGATGTCTCTCTTACTGGAAGTGCTTAAATTGCAGCCAGGCCCTAACTGCAAGTGGGTCTTAGGAATGTAGTTTTTAGCCTTCCAGTCCTTGCGATGCAGGAGGGCGTCCATGGGAGGCATGTCACGAGACAGTGCCCAGTATTCAGGGTCATGTGGCATTAAGTGGAAGCCAGTCCTGCATCCTCAGAATACCTAAACACACTCATATTTTTCTCCAACTGTAATGCAGTAAACACTCAGGGTTGATGTATTCCCTAGGTTGTATATTTTGTGATAACTCTTGCCGGACGTGAGCTCTGCTCTGTAAAATGAACAAAGAGAAGTAGATAATTACTAAAGTCTTTTCAACATTCTGTGGATCTCTGACTTTACTGAGTAAACCTTTTCAAAGATAGGAAATGTAAGCCAAAGGCAGCACACATATATTTAAACTGCTTAGGAGGACCTTCCTTGTCCTGTGTGCCCCTGCCATCAAAAAGTTGATTTAATGTGGCTGCTGAGAGCCTCTTGTTAAATTGGACATTTGAGCTGATGCATCTGAGAGTATGAGAGAGTCAAGAATGTGTAGCTGGAGAGTGACGGGGATCTTTTTCGAAAGAGCTGCTGGTGTGCTGTGTGTCCCTTTCCCATCAAAGAAATGGGATCAGAAGACCTGCTTATGGCTGATAGTATAGAAAGAGGGGTTCAATTAGACCACTTGAAGAGAAGTTAGTGGTTTGGGGGACCTTCATCTACCTGATGGCTGCCTGGGAAACCTGACGAGATTTGGCTGGCTAGCTGTGAAGGAGAGCTGCTCTGTGTTGGCTTTGGCCTGCACTCCCAGTCTGTTGAGCCCAAGCCTGTGTAAGGGTTTCCTGAAGGCCAGATGTGAACCACCCAAGAGAGCTAACATGGGTTCATATTAGCTCCTGTCCAATAGGGCTGCCTGGAGGCATGAGAGTTCCCCAATGTGAGGAGCAGCTGCTGAGGAAGTGTCTGTCAGAATAGGGCCCATTCTTCTGGGTCAAGGGAACTATTGGGGAGAGGCTACCATTGTTTGGGGGCTTCTGAAGTTTATGTTAAAGCACCTATATAGTAAGAATTAGGTTTTTTTCCCCCCAAGCATGTATCATTTAATTTTGTAAAACAAAAAATAAAAAGTGTAAGGGCAACGAGTTGACCGTCTTTTATTTGGTCTCTGTTTCTTGAACCCAACTATCTTAAAATGGATTTCTTCCACAATTCCAGTAAGTGCCAATAGCAGTGCCTTGTTCCCTTTTTCCAGATAACAACATGAGATGGTCACACAATTTGTTTTAAACGTCTATAGATTTATTGTGATTTCTAGACCCCCAGGCTTCATTCCATTACTCTCCAGGCCTGCTTTCATCAGAGATGTTTCATCACTCCCTTGCCTGAGCCCCTGCCTACCTGGTTCTGTCGTATCCCAGGGAGAGGGGAAGGGAGACAAAGAAGACTTAGCCTTCCCTTTCCTGCCCTAAGATATTATAGCACATCACCTTGTAATGACTTATCCCAGTAGGCAAGAGGAGGGCAAGCTGTTCATTTCAGAAGGCAGAAGGGTCAGAATGGGTTACCTTCCTTTCTCTAGTGACCACCTCATCTTGGTACTGCCCCTCTTTACCCCCGCCCTGTCCAGTGAACTTAGGCTCAACTAGATTCGTTTTAAGGAGCTCTTCTGCTTGTAGCAGTAACTTTCTTCCTTTTCTCTTTCTCGGGGGCCTTGTTTCTGGAGCTGGGGCTTCAGATGTTTCCAGAAATTCTTCTTAAACCACCCACTAAGTTGTGCTCCTCCTTAAGGGGCTGACCTGGCTTCCCACTGGCCTTCAACTCTGCCTCATTTTACTTATCTCACCATTTCTCTGCATGTGCCCTGTCTGCAGGATGTCTGGTACCTTAATGCCCACCGCACATACCATATTTCTTCTCATCTTTGCCTGGGATCATGCTCCCTTCTGGCACAGGCCTCTGAAATCGGGTGGGGGACTCTTCCACTTCTGTTATTTCTGTACAAGTCCTGTGCATGCTTTGAGACCCTTAACACACATCACTCTTCTCAAGAAGGCTTCCTCACACCTGCACAT
The DNA here is from genome assembly GCF_964146895.1 of Miniopterus schreibersii. Classification (NCBI taxonomy): domain Eukaryota; kingdom Metazoa; phylum Chordata; class Mammalia; order Chiroptera; family Miniopteridae; genus Miniopterus; species Miniopterus schreibersii. The sequence continues at coordinate 15,572,259 of NC_138119.1, read as the reverse complement.
ATTGCTGCTTAGTCCCAACATATCAAGTACATTGTAGACTTGCAGGGGTGGTTAGTTCATTGTCTCAGGAATGTTCATTCTCTCCATGGTTAGATTTCACATTTCCTATCAGAGACCATCATGCATACTTTTAATTTTCTGCAATACTCAGTGGAGAGTTGGGTGTTCAGCAGGAGCTCCGAGAGTAAATGTTGACGGAACTCGATGTCCCCTTTCTAAGTGTCTTCTTATAATCACAGAACAGTGATTAATTCATCTGCCAGGGGATTGTAGGCTCTTCTATACCTGGGGATTTGGGACTTCATCTCTTTCTACAGAAATGCTTGAGATCATTCTTCCTTTGTTTTGAATATAACATACTTTGTTGATCTCTTCAGGCAAGTCTAGGCCAAATACATTTTTTTTGGCATGGCATTAGTACAGGTTGCGAAACACATTCTCTGTGTTGTTTGTGTTATGCAAAACTAGTTTCAGAGTTCAGATCCAATTAAGTCTGGGATTTTGCCACACATCTTGCTTCTGGCATGGTCAGGAGGAGGAGGGGGGAAGATAGTGAGAAGCTTCGGGAGTTTGAAATTAGGTCAGTCACTCCATAAAGAAGACATTTTCTTCTGTTTCCTCAAATGGCATGCCCTTTAACCGAGGCATTCCCATATTCAAAAACCCCTGTTGTTACCCAAGCCTGATGTCCCAAGACTGATAATCAATTCAGTTAAATTCCTTCACTAGCTCATTTAGCAATTTATTAAAAAATATATATACCTACTACATGCCAGGTACAGTTGTAGACACTGGGGTTTCAGCAGTGAGTAAATTCAACAGCGGGGTATTGAGAAGTGGCAGGAGATGTGGAAATAAATAAGGTATGTGACCATGTATGGAGGAGGGTGACAGTGGGCAGGGGAGAGATTAAGGAAGGTACAGACATAACTCTAGTACAGGGCAAAATATAAGTGACACCAAAAGGAAACCAAGTTCCTATACTGAGTCAAAGGAAACAGCGCACATGTTTATCCTGGGGTAAAATTAAGAAAGCCTTTATGGAGGGAGTGGCATTTAGATGAGTTTTAAGAATGCCTGCTGATTATTACTTCTTCTCCACCTCAAACCTGTTCTTTTATGCTCTACTTTCTGATGCTGGGACTGGGAGTCTGCAGACCGTCTTCTCCTTTGCCCAGAAAAGAAGGTGCTACTCCTTCCTGTTTACTTCCTGTTCCTGCCAGCATTGCTGTAACAAATGTCTTCACCCCTGCAGCCATGCTGGTGCCATAGCTGGTTCTAGTTTACAGTGGTTCCAACATCCTAGGTGAGGTCCCAGCTCTGCTCAGTCTCTCTAAGCTTCTCAGGTTCAATAACCCCAGTTTCTTTCCTTTGCCTCTTCAGCTCTCAAGGTGGTAGCTCCTTCTGCAGTTACTAGTTCTGATATTCTGCGTTCTCTTCTTGCCTTTTAGAGTCTTTGATATCTCGCCAACAATTTTTAATGTTATATTTTCTATGTTAAAATAACTAGGGAGGTTTCTAGTTCCTGAGTGGACACTGACTGATATAGAAGTTGGCTCCAGAAACAGTCCACGGAAATGACACTAAAAAATGAGATTTGAGGCTTGGTCATGTCCTTGGACTTGAACATAGTGCTGAACATAGTGACAGTAGTGAATCAGGATGCAAACCATGACATATTAACCACATTATAACCTATGTTTTATTGTGAGGAGGTACCTACTGAAGCAAGGGCCTTAGGGGACCCAGTGCTGGGGCACTTACCTGTGTGACAACAATAATGACTGCAATGCATGACAATGGGAGGGATGGCAGCTTCTGAGCACTCTGAAGCCCTTAAGAATGAAAAGGACCAGCTCAGGTCTTTAGACTCTCAGCACAATTCATGGTCAGAGAGCCAGAGAGCTCCTGCAGTGGAACTAAAAGAACCTCTTATTTCCTGTAGCTTCAGAGCTAACCTTGCTAAAAATCAGAACAAATTTTACTTTTGCAGGTTTTAGAATTATAACAGAAGCTGCACCCCCAGCCTCATCAAGCCTTTCAATGAAGCTGAAAATCTTGAATCCCTGAGCCACTCTGAGGCCCTCTTACAGTGAAGGCAGCCCACCTTCCATGTCTGAGGGTGCTAAGATTCTGTAATGACCTCACCTGGGGGCTCTTGCTTTGCAAAAGGATGGCTGTTCTTCTCAAGATCTATCCCAACCTACCCTTTGTGGCCATTAGACTCATAACCAGACAGATCTCAGCCTGCTCCAGGGAAACAAGTACAAAATCTGACAAAGGAGGAAAGAGTTTAAGATTTAAGGTGGATTTCAAAGGTGCTTGGATTCCAAGCAGGAAGATAACAATAAATATAGACATGGAGATTGGCTTATTCAGGGAGCAAACTGTAAAGCATACAATTAGTTTGGAACACAGTTACAAGTGTTAAAGGGGAAAAAAACCACAGGAGCCACACCCACCTACTTGACCAAAGGGGCCTGGAAAATGCATCTTCGACCTCCCTGTCGGGGTTCAATTAGAGTAGAACCAGGGATTTTTATCATAAGCAATTGTGGGAGTGAGTTAAGTGGTCTCTGCAAAGCTGCTGTCTTCACACCTGGTGCTGGAGCTTGAAGTCCACAGGGCAGGTAGTTGGGATGGGATGGGAAAGGAGGGTGGTATCAAGTGGGAGAACAAAGGCAAGGTGGAACCCACAAGCTTGGTACTGTGTCAGTCTCTCACTGCCTCCAGCATCTATGACGTTGATGATGTGGGCGTTAAGCAGGAGACACCTGTGTCCCTTGTCAGCAGAGCTAACCCACCTGGCCCCAAAGTCAGAGAAGCTGATGGAGGATCCAAGGGAGGGTGGGGCATAGCTGCCCCACACCAGTGAGGGATCCCACAGAGAAATGAGAACGTGCATGAACTCTAAGTTGCCACATTACAAAGCCACAACACCAAAACTGACAGAGGAAAGGGGGCTTTCATCTCACAGAGTAGTTTCCTGTGGCTGAAGTGGTTTATGCTGGGTGGGAATATAGGAGTGCAGGAGGGTAAAATGAGTCTGGGTGCTTCAGGCAAGCAAGGTCACTGATGAACATTTATATATCAGCTTTCTTACAAACCAGAACAGCATGTTACACTGGATCCTGGTGCAATAGGAAACCACTGTGATAGACTATCCAGTGTTCATTTCAAAAAGTTTAAAGCCATTTGCACAGCATGATGTTCCCCTTGGGTCTCAGTTCTCCCCATTCTTTTTCTTTTTAAAATAATTTTTTTCTTTTTAAATTACTGTTGATGTATATGTAATATTAGTTTCAGATGCGCAACCCAGTGATCAGACATTTATATAACTTATGAAGTGACCACCCTGATAAATCTAGTACCTATCTTACTTGTATCCAAGCAAACTCTCTAGCTTCCTTCACAACTCTTCTTATCTCAGTGTCTCTACCTGACATACATTTCCCTGCCCCTCCCTCTTCCCTTGCAAGTTCCATTTCCTCCTTTGTGAATAGTGCCTTATGGCAACATTCATCCCAGCAGGATGGAAATGACCCAAACTGAGTATCACTAGACTGTGGCCTTCCTGAGGATGGGACCCTTGTCTATGTTATACAAATGTCCCCACTGCCTAGCACAGTGCCTGGCCCTTAGGACGTGTTCCATAGATGCTTATTGATTGAATTAGGTCTCAAGAGCTTCTCATAAAATACTTTGCTTATATGATTTTTCAATTTTATTAGTAGCTTTGATTAATTAAGGCTTCTGATCACTGTCAAACCTAGAGAGGCAACAGATTTCTATATTTGAAGACAATTAAGAAGGCACCATAAAATGGCTCCTAATATCCTTCAGGAAAGCATCTACAAATAGACTCAGATTATCAAGAGGGAAAGGAAAACCATTCCTCTTCTGAGTTGGGCTCCAAGGCACTGGTGAATGTCTCATTCTTTCACAAAACGTAGTCATAAGTCTCAGTTTCTTTCATATCCTTAATACTTGCTGTCTCTTCATCAGGAGAGACATAATTATAAAGAGGCTTCACTTTTTTGATGTAGATGAAGTTAAACAATCTTCGGAAGCTTTGTTTAATAATCGAGGAGGTCATTTTATGGGATATTTTCCTAAAAATTTCGTGGGTTTTTCTTGCCAACTCCCTGACCACAAGGTCTTCATCCAGAAACACTCGGTCGATAGCTGTAACGGCAGAAGGGCCCTTAGTTCAAGGCATCTGTCTCAGAGTCTGAGACACTTTAACTCTGAACAGTCCCACCCCCTTTCAGAGCCCTCTTCTGTCTTCTCCTCCCCCACCCCAATTTTTATTACTTTGACTAGCAGCATCCAGGAAGTTTTATCCAGACATCATTAAAAGGAAAATGGAAATATTCACTAAACATTTATGGAGTGTCTATTATGTGCTGAGCATTCTTCTAGACAGCATAAACATATTCATGAAGAAGTTGATTATAGCTCATAATAATGAAAAAAGTTGGACTCAGTATAAAGATTCATCAATAGGGAACTACTTAAAAATTGGGAATATCATAAAATGAAATAGTATACACATATTAACATAATGTAGATCCATAATATTTGGCATGAAAGATGTTTATGATATATGAATAAATGAAAAAAGTTATAAAACAGTTACGATCATTTTGAAAATAGCCATGTAATAACTTATATTCTTTAAAAATGTCTGGGGTTTTATATATATATAATGATATGCTAATATCATTATTTCCAGACCCTGGGCTTGTGGGAAGTTCGTTCTTTCTTAAAAAGAAATGGGGGGGGAGGGGAAAGGGATAGATTTAGAAAAAAGAGAGGAGGAAAAGGGGTAGGAGGAGCAGAAAAAGAAGAAAGGTTTGGAGAGACACAGAAAATTTACCAGGCAGTCAAGAAATATGTACTGAATAAATGAGTGAATACATGAATGAATGAAAAAGGAAAGAAGATAATGACATGTCAATGTAGGCTCATCAATTGTAACAAATGTACCATGTGGTGGGGGGTGTTGCTAATGGGATGGCTGGTGTGTGGAGGCAGGAGGTATATGGGAAATTTCTATATGTTCCACTTAATTTTGCTATAAATCTGAAATTGTTCTACCTTATCTGTTTGTAATTCTGATCATGGTGGGGAAGTAGAGGCTGACGGAGAGACACCAAAGATCCCAACATTTTGACAGAATAAACAATCCCCTTCTTTAAGTCCATCTTAATGGTGCAGGTGTACATTGCTATCTCCTAAAACTTCAATTCTCTGAGGGCAGGGACTTGGTGTTGTTTGCTGCTGTATCCCCAGCAGCTAGAATAGAGCTGGAAAAAATATATGTTGGATGAATGAGTGAATCAGTTCTCAACTCTCTGTTCCTAAGGGCTCTAGGGTGATAAGTCTCAGAGAGAGAGAGAGAAAGGGGGGGAGGGAGAAATGAAAAAAGGATGCCCCTTAACTCATTTCTTTCATTGATTCCCCCCTAACCACCACCCTCCTCCCATCCCTGGCACCATTATAGAACTCATGTTCTATAATCACAAATAATGAATTTATTTAGACCTATGCATAAAGATTTCATTATACCTTCAACACTTACCCTCAAGCAAAACTTCAATGTCATCTCTGAGGAGTAAATGGCTACCCAATGTTGCCAAATACCCTATACACAAAATAAAACCCCAAAATACATTATGAAAATACATTCTCTGATGTTATCTAGCTACCTTCTTTGCCTTCTTCAAAGCAAAGCATCTTTAGATTATCCTTACTCTTTTAGTGCTCTCACATACTTACTATTTTATAATTTAATAAAAATTTTTATTGAAAAGTATGTATGCATATAAACATGCACACATCCTAATTATACCAGTCAATGAATGACCACAAAGTGAATACTTCTAGCTACCACCTAGGTCACTCAGTGGAACAGGACTAGCATCCCAGAAGCCATCCTCATGCTCTTCCCCAGTCTGCCACTCTATCCCTTGGAATATATTCTTTCGGGCCTGTCTTCTGTTGCTCAGCATTATCTGAGATTCATCCATGTTCTCTAATGGGGCAATAGTTCATTTATTTCCATTGCTACATGGCAGAGGTTGGCCATCATTTTCTTGAAACATAGCCATGCCTGTGGGCTCTTATGTGTACATATCATCTCTGGCTGCTTTCTCCCACACTAACAGACTTGAGTAGTAACATAGACCAGCTGCTTTCAACCTTTTTCACCTCATGGCACACATAAACTAATTACTGAAATTCTGCAGCACACCAAAAATGTACATTTTTTGCCAATCTGACAAAAAGGTATAATTTTGATTGATTACATCAGATGACTATTGTTGTGTTGGCTGTTGTCACTTAAAAAAAAAATCTATATTGATTTCAGAGAGAGGAAGGGAGAGGGAGAGAGACAAATAGAAACATCAATGATGAGCGAGTCATTGATCGGCTGCCTCCTGCACGCCCCTGACTGGGGATCGAGCCCAAAACCCTGGCATGTGCCCTGACTGGGAATTGAACTGTGATCTCCTGGATCCTAGGTTGATGCTCAACCACTGAGCCATGCTTGGCTGGGTTGTTGCCACTTTTAAAATTTGACAATCTAAGGAAAAAGAGGTCAGTGCCCCCATTAAATAGGTATTACATGTTTTAAAAATTCTTGCGGCACAGCTATTGAAAATCGCTGACGTGGTACTCCAAGCCTAAAATAAGTTGTGATATTTCATCCTATGAATTGAGCATTTTTTATCCATTTTGTTGATGATGGTCAATGTGTTGTTTCCAATTTGGGGCTATTATAAATAATGATGTTGTTACGGGCATTCTTGTATATGGATTTTAGTATGCATTTGTATGCATTGATGTTTGGTATCTAGCTGGGAGTGGATTTCCTGACTAATGGATATTCTTTATGTTCACCTTCAGTTGTTACTGCCAAACAGTGCAAAGCATTTTTACCAGTTTTTACTCCCTGCATTAGTGTATGAACATTTCCATTGTTCCACACCCTCTCTAATACCTGTTAGCATTTTTTCTTTTAGTCATTCTCGTGGGTTTGGTGGTAGTAACACATTGTGATTTTAACTCACTTATTTTTGTGATGATTCGTAAGAGTTTTGTATATTTATTGGCCATTTGGATATTTCTTTTGTGACATGCTCGTTCAAGTCAGTCTCTTTTCTGTTTTTTATGTATAGTTGCCGATCTTCATCTTATTTATTTGTAGGCATTTAAAAAAAATTCTGGATGTTAATCTTTTTCATTGTTACACACCTTACAGATATCTTCTCATACCCTGTGGCAAAACTTTTACATTTATACATTTTTTTAAATGAACATACATCTTTAATTTTAATGTAGCCCAATTTATTGTCTTTTCTATTTATGGTTAATGAATTTTTGGGGTCCTAATAGGAAATCTTTGCATGCCTCAGGAATATCATAATGATATTCTCCTATATTTACTTCTGAAGCTTTATGGTTTTACCTTTCACACTTTTGGGTTGTAGATCCAACCGGAATTACATGGCATACGGTGCAGGTGAAGATATTTTTTATGTACTCGTGTACTTGATACAGCACCATTATGAGAAAAAAATTCCTTTTCCTACTGCTCTGCAAGGTCACTGTGTACGTGTGGAGCTGTTTCTAGGCTTTCCATTCTGTTTCACAGGTCTGTCCTGTATGTAACAGACTGTCTACAATTCTGTAACTTTATAATAAATCTTTATATGTGGTGGGACTAGTAGCCCGCATTTTTTCTTCAGGAGTATCTCAGCCTTTCGCTTTTCTGTGTACATTTAGAATCTACTTGTCAAGATCCGTGAAATTATCTGTTGGCATTTTTATTTACATTTGGTCTGGCCCTGCCAAGGCAACTGCAGGCGGGACTTGAAATTCAATAAATCCAGGAGCTTTTTACATAGCTAGTTTTTAAGTTGATAATTTTGTATGGCCTGCAAATGATGTTTTATAAATATCCAAATGGCCCTTGGCAAAAAAAGGTTCCCCACCCCTGCTTTAGTGATTTCCTCAAGAAGGATTCATGGCAGTGCTTTATCCCTAGTTCTTGTGTTTTTGAAAATGTTTTCCTGTTATCTTCATAGTTGGGTATAATTTTTCAGTCACAATTTTTTTCCACTTAGGATTTTGTAGGTGTTCTATTATATTCTAGAGGTTAAGTACTGAAGTAGAGAAATCAAATGCCAGATTTATTTATTTTTTAACTTAAAAGTGACTTTTTTTGCCTAAATTCTCAGAGAATTCTTTAACTCTAAAGTTTCACAACTTTATTGGGAAACATCTAAAAGTTGCATTATGTATAGAATATTTATTAAAAAATTATTTACCATCTCAGTATATTTAATCGTCTTTTTTTATTTCTTAAAATTATATCTTTGATTACTTTTTTCTGTTCTCATTATTTCTTTTCTTTCTTTATGCCTATTTGCATCTCTGATTGATCTTTCATACCTATCATTGCTCCTTAATTTTTTAAACTGTTTCTTGCTGGTTTTCATTTCATTTCGCTAGTGTTTCTCAACCCTGTACTCCTGTCCCTTACTGGGTTATCAACAATATATATTTTCTCTTCTGCTGGTTGCAATGCAGTTTTCTTTTGTGATAGTTATATATTTTTTCTTACTCATGCCCCCTATACTTTGAAAGCTTACTTTTCAGTGCTCCCACTACCCCATCGTATATCGACTGTGTGCTTGTATCTGTACTTTAGATCTTTATTTCAAAAAGTTTAAGATTCATGAAGATGTTTATCATGATTTTCATCTGCTTTGTTTTTATTCTTTCTTTTCTCTCCTTTCCCCCCTGGAAATAACTCTGTAGAGAGATAATGCCATTTCCTTTTTTAAAAAAAATTACTTATTTTTGTATCTTGCAATAGTTATATACAGAGGATGGTTTGTGGAAAGTACCAGGGTAGAATTCAGAGTAGAAGGAATTCTTTCTGGTTTGAAATAAAGTTCTTGTGACACCGGGTTTTCTGTGTGTGTGTGTGTGTGTGTGTGTGTGAGTGAGTGTGTGTTCCTTTCTTCTTCTCTGACCAGCACAGATCAGGAGCTCTAGTGCTAGTCATACCTCAGTTTGTCTTCTACTCTAAGTGATGGTCTTCTTTCTATAAGAACAACTTGACACTGCATTTCCTGATTCCTTGCTGTGCCTGCTACTCCTTGGGGCCAAGCAGGGTCAAGTGAAAATCCCATTACCAACTTGGGAACTCACTTCCTGTCATTCCAGATAAAGAATTGTCAATTTGGATGTTCATGATGAGAATCTAGTGGGAAAAAACTCTTTGGTCAGGTTTGGTCAAGATTGAAAACTTTAGTTATCTTCTCTTAGAATCTTCCTGCACTGCCCCCCCCCCTTTTTTTTTTACTTTATGGACTTGATAGCTCTTCCTCATCTGTTAGAGTTGTGGTTACAGATGCCCAAGTTTTGTTGAAGATGGTGTTTATATTTTTAGATATCATTCTTATTCCTTGGGTAGCGATTTTTAAATAGTGAAGGGGAATAATGAGCAGTGGCATGCCATCTTGTTAAACTTTGAAATCATCCTTCCTTAGTGCACTTTGTATAATAATTTAATCACATAGCTATGCTCTCACTGTGTAGTATAAAACAGAACTTTGTTCTCATCACATATAGTAACCTCTATTCATCATAGATATCACATGATGGGTCTAGTCCATCATAAACAAAAAAGATTTATAATTTTTTTTTCAAAGAAGACTTCCAGCTATACCTTTTAAGACAAACTAGGAATTGAATTTGATTTACCTATTAAAATAATAGATGCTCTCCTCAGATATACTCGGGAGCTCCTCAGGAATCCTAAGCAGTCAGATATCAAATCAGTAATGTAGCTCCCATGAGAAATAAACTGAGAATAAAAAGGGGGAAAAAACACTTAGTTGTTGAAAAAGTGCATTTGTTCCTTTTCAGAGAGGCTTCCAGAGAAAAGAACCTGATTGCTTACACCAAATAAGGTCCAGTTAAAAACTTGAGATTCCAATATATGAACTTGCTTTCCTGTTTGCGGGTCTTATTCAGTTGATTATGATTTCCCAGCCTAACCTTGTGTTTCCACCTTTGCTTAGCATGCTTCCATGTATCACTGTGTTCATGCCGGTGTTAAGAGGACCGGCTCATTAGGCAGTGACCAGATATTTCCAGCTTTTCTTTTGGTGATCTGACCTTTATACTCATCCAAGATGAGTTGGAGGTGGGTTGGAGGAAGGAGGCTAGCTAGAGAGGATCAATGTTGAGGAAGAGGAAGTGGAAAATGTTAGTTTTCTCTGGTCTCAAGCCCTAGCTGTTATCACCCATTTAGTATTATTTTTTAACTTTGTCTTCCTTCTCCAAGACTAACCCTCATCCCCAGCACCTTTCCATCATTTTTGGAGGTCCTTTCATGTTCTTTCTATAACGTATGGTAGGAAACACCAAAGGGCCACTTACAATATTGTTGCAGATATTGAGCACAACCAGCTCAAAATTGTAATTTTCCACGAGCAGATGCAATGCTGGCCATTTTAATGCTGAGGCGCAGATTTCCAGTGTATGTTTACATGACTGCAAAGCAGAAAACAGTTGATGAGCATCTCTGTGTCTAGTGTTACATGGTACACGGCTCGTCTCTGCAAAACTAAGGAACACAAGGCCTCAGGACTTACCGTAACGACTCTTTTGTCTGTATCCTCCAGAAACAGGATCAGAGGCACCAGGGCTTCTAGAACCACGGCACTCAACATCCATGTGTACTGGTTCATGTCCCTGAGCAGTTCACCAAAGTGCCGGATGGCCATGCTCCGAATGCCTGCGTCATTCTCCAATTTGTGCACAGAAAAGGCGCATTTGAGGATATTTCTAGGGCTTCTTTCTTTAAACAGTGTGACATATATGTTTGTATATATATTTATACACTTCCTTCTTTCTATAGTTTAATAATGTGCTCGTCAGTGAAATCTGAATAATTAAGAACTAAATTTTGGCAAGATCATTTACTATGAAATAAAATTCTCTGGTTCATAAACTACCCATTCCAAAAATCTTTAAAAATAGATTCCCTTCAATAATAGAGATAAAAATAAATAAATAAGTAGATAAATGAATAAATAAATAGATTCCCCATGGCATACCAAAAGTGTTCTTGCTTATTAAAATAAATTACTACCATCCAACTTGTCTGGAACACATTTAGTATACAAAATGAGGATTTTCAAAATACACAACTTTCTGATGAGATACTTTTTAACTATAAGGTTTATATGATGATAAGAAAGCCATTTGGGGCATTATACATCATCTCTGATCACCACAAAACAGCTGCAACACTCTCTTTTACTGGTGGGAGAATGAAACACTAAGAGACTGAATCACCTGCTCAAGATTTCACAGCTAGTAAGAGACAGGGCAGGATTTGAACCCAGGAAGTCCAGATCCAGGGTTAACCAATATATACCCACTAAACTACAATTTCTCTTTCATCCAAGGACAGAGGCTATTCTTTGATTCTCTTTTCTTATGGGTAGGCTTCTCCAGGTTCTCATAGTGTAGTTAAATAAAGGCAGTACTTAACTGACTGATATTGTTATCTCAAAAAGAAATGGTGGCTCTGCACAAAATGACTGTCTTCTGTTGACTCTTTCTGGGATATAATATCATTTCCTCAGCTGGGGCTTCAGCTGAACTATAAAACCTAATGATCTCACACATCTAACTGTTTAACTCACATGATCCATCAGAGGGCAGTAGCTGGAAGCAATTCTGGTACACAAAGATGAGTAGGTCACCCTGTCAAGTTTGTTCAAAAGTCTTCGAAGGGTAAACAAGGCCCGAATTACAACAGTCTTGTCTTTGGAAGAGAAGGCATCCATGATGGATATTAGTAAGCCGCTGACATCTTTTATCTACATATAAAAGGAAGAAAATGGGGGGATTTTGGAAGGAGACAGAAACTTGAGCTAGCATTTGGTATGTACACCTCTGCATTTGGGCATCAGGCAGTGGTGTGCTGGAGCTGGCTCACAAGAGTAAATGGTAAACAATTTTGTAAGCTGCTCATTAGCTAGAAGTCACTACTGAAAAATTAAATTTCATACATTTAGAAACAAATAAAAACAATAGCAGTAAATACTCAAAAACATCACTTATTTTGCTACACTTTACTCCTAAAAGCCCTTGAGGTTATTTACATGTATTATATCTGTATGATGTGCTATGGTGCATCTCTTCCCAACTCCATGTTTAATGATGTTCTGTTAATAGCTTGAAGTCATCCATGGTGGGACTCTTAACACCAGGGAAATTAGTCTTATTTCCATTGAGCTGAGAGTTAAACATTTACCAACATACCACTGGCAGCATGCCCTCTAAATTGGGTAATGATGACCTGTTTGGACATGAGAGCCAGCTGGAGATCCTGAGCCAAGTCATGGGAGTCAGTTGCAGATCAGAGACAAATAGAATTTAAGGCAAGGAAGAACATGAATAGGAGACACCAAAGGAGAAAAAGAAAGGCTGGAAAAAAAAGTAAAAGAAATAAATACTCTTTGCCAAAATAATAGCCAATGGCCACTTGTGTCTGGCAGGAAAGTTGTGTCTTTACCAATAGATAGTATGTGAAACCTCAATCCAGTAATTCTCTTTCACTCTCCTAAATAACCTTGACACCAAATCTCCCTTCAAGTATTAATAACACTGGGAGTAACTAACTTTCTGTTCACTAAAATAATGTACATCTACTTGTATGATTTATTTAAAGCAAAAAAGACCATGGCTCATTTCACTCTAAATGCAAAATGGGTGCCCTCTGACTGGTTTGAAGTTTTCAGAGATTATGTTTAATAGATAAACAAGGAGTTGTTATTAAACATATTGTGTCAACAGTGATTTTTAGAACAGCTACACTCTCAGCATTGTGCAAAGTACTTTGAAATTTCTGAGGGAATTACAACACATAGGGGTAGACGTAGGTTCAGTCCTCCTGGAAGGTAAGATATAGTCACATGACTCAGCAGGAACCAGTATAAGACAGTGGTTCTCAAGTTTAACCTGTATTAGAATCACCTGGAGGACTTTTGAAAACACAGATGGGTGGGCCCCACCACCAGTATTTCTGATTCCTTAGGTCCGAAGCAGGGCCTGAAAAGTTGCATTTCTTATAAGTTTCTAGGACATGCTGATGCTGCTGGTTTAGAATTATATGTGGAGAAGCACAGATATAAAATGTTATATAAGAAAGTGCACATAGCTGGTGTGGCTCAGAGAGAGAGGAGGCTGTTAGAGATCAGAGTAGTCAGTGGAATTTGACTAGAACTGATCATTGAAAAAGTAAAATGTGACTATGTATGGGTGAAGGAGGAAAGTGTTAGCAGTGGAAAGAAAAGCTTGAGGGAGTCCTGGGAGATGGTAATTAACATGCATGCAAATGTGTATGTTGGAGGGGAAATTACCTTAACGTATGTGGTTCAGACTGTAAGAAAGGGTGTTCATGTAGGGTGATGCTGATAAATTTAGAGTGCAATGAATGGTTTTCTGGGAAAAATATAAATTAGGTGATAAAGCCATTAAATTGACTTAACACATTCCTTCCAGTCAATCCAGATCCCTTAGTGATAAAACATCAGTAAGGATATTGAGCAATATCAAGTCTCAGACTGTGATCTGGATGGTGCCGTCAGACACAAGCCAGACACACACATACCTCGTTGATTACTGACGCCATGCTGGAGATTTTCTGTAGGCTCAGTTTGCTAACTGCAGGATTGGAATCATTGACCCAGTTCTTGAAGAGACCCAGAAATTCTTCTGGGAATGGGTCCTTGAAGAATTTATTCAGAAGCTGAAAGAGAACAGCTAATACGTTCCTAAGCAGAGTAAAGGCCAACACGCAATTTCTGCTTCAGGCATAAAAATCAAGACATTTTCAATAAAACTGGAACACAAGTCACACTCAAACTCCAAATACTTATACGTATTCCCACATATATTCCTGTGCTCACATCACCACATCACTCACCAGGAAAGGCACACTTTCCTTTTATAATCAGTAACTGATCAGTGGGGTGATAATTTGGTACCATGTGAATACTGTGTTTTCCAATAACCTTTCACTTAGTGATTTTAAAATTATTAATGATTTTTTCTTCATTTATTACATTGGGACTTACAAAGGGTGATTTTTTTATGTCTAGCATTTTTTTTTCTACATTTACTGGCTGACATCTCTCTCTCTCTCTCTTTCTCTTTCTCTTTTTCAGCTTTTCATTTTGAGTATTACCAAGGATTTATGCATTAAAAATTTTCCAACATATTACAGTTATTTGCAGTTATTATTTCTTTTTATGCTCAAATTTGGCCAGTAGGAGCCCCTACATGTTGACTCTTATGTTCTTTTGACATGACCCATCTACTTTTGAGCACTTCTTTGCTTATAGAAAAATTAGATGTCCCAGGCTCATCTTATATTTTCCTTGCCCCTGAAATTACTCATTTCTTTAAGGAGACAAGGTTCTTTTTAGTGAGTAATGGTACTGAGACACCATTAGAAGTGGGTACTAGAGTGTACTCATTGTTATTGGCATATTATGTCTTCTGGGCCTTTACTTGAGCTAGGAAATACATTTTTTTTCTTTTGGTTGCAAGTTCATTTTGACAATGTTGATACATTCAATTCAAATGTAATATAACAAAGTTTACGTTAATTTTTTACAGTTTTATGTTTGCCTCATCTTTCTCTTACCTGGAAAACCTTGGTGCCTAATAGCACTAATATGAGTACTTATTTGCTTTCTGCATTATAATGCATACCATAGTTTTAAAATTATGATGTCAACATATAATATCAATAAACCTCCTGAGTAAAAACGAATTATTTTTAAAAATATTTTTGTCCTTAAAATATATCTCACTGAGGATGTATAGTCAAAGCACTATGTTCATAAGTTACTTGATATCCTTCACAAATTTGTGTGTGAGAGGGAAAGAGAGAGAGAATCATACAATTCATGGAAAGAAACACTAAGGTAATAATAGGTAAGCAGACAAAGGAGAGATCAGATTATTCACAAAATGGAGCTTTAAAGAAAAGCCAAGGTGAAAACACATGATTCAGGAAAATAAAAATAATGATTTAAACAGAGGTAACAATACTATCCTCATTTTTCATACATTAGTATTATATAACTAGAAAGCCCAAGAGAATCAACTAAAATATTAATGGAGTTACTGTAAAAGCACAGGAGAGCAGCTGAATTCAAGATAATAGTTTAATTTTCCTGAACATTCAGTAACAATGAGCTTGAAAATCTAAATGAAAGGGTCCCCATTCACACTAACAATTTAAAATAACATAAGCTACTTAATAATTCCAAAATTAATATGTAAAATTTATGTGAAAATTACAAAATATTGAAGAAAAATGAAAGTATTAAAATATCAAGCATTCCTAAGAAGCTCATAGCATTAATATAATTACAGTATTTTCAGCAAAAGTTTTTTTTCCTTGAAACCTAGCAAAGTTATTTTAAAATTTAACTGGAGGAACAAATATATAGGAAAGACAAAAGAAATTTTGAAAAGAAGAGTTGAGGAGAAGTTGCTTTGCTAGATATTAAAATTTATTTGCAAATGGCCATAATTCAACAGTGGGATGATTCTACAAGAATGAAAATAAATGGAACCTAGCAGAGTAACCTGAGACAAACCCTAATATGTGTGCTTGTGCTTGGGCATATGAAATTAATAATAACATTAATGAAGGCATAACCAGTGAGTAGTGAGTTTAATGCTTATTAATTAAATGATGCTTGGTTAGATAGTTAATTATTTAGCAAAAACTAAAGTTAGATCCAAAAGGATTTCCTCAATTTGCTTGACTCTAGTATGGCATTATAAGTTATGGTGTAATATTCATATACAGAGTAATCTGGGTCTTCATTTCACTCAGTTATTTGGCCCATTCTCCTCCCCCCCATAGCCTGAAGTGTCATTTAGATCCCAGATGTTACCTGCTAACTTTAGTAAACTCAGTTATCCCTCAATATACTTTAACAAGCATGCAGATATATTTTAAAGGAATTTCAAAAATAATTAGTATTTGTGCAAATCTATACCCTCCAGGAAATGACAAAAGCCAACTCCTAGAGCAGGCTGAGGGTTCAACCATCCCATAATCCAGATCTGTCCTTACCTTACCCTCTCAATCTCAGATATCTGTCATTGTCTTAACTTGAAGTAAAATAAATATTCAGAGAAGGAGATAAAAGGACAGAGTGTTGGGTAAGTTTGGGTAAGAAAAGGGAGAACTCAGTTGTTCATAGACTCCTAATAAAACTCACTTCAGTGAGGAAAATGACTGTGATCACACTGTCCTCGGACCTTCTCGGACCTTCCACCGAGAGCTTGTAGAGATACTGCAGGGTCTCTGGAAACTGCGGGAAGTTATATTCACCCAGAGTTCTATAAAGGAGAAGTAGGCAGAGTTAGCAAAGATCAGAACACTTTCTGCATCAGTAAGTGCTAATGGTAGTAAACAGAGAATTATCATCCCTATATTTTGTACCATCCAGATAACAAGCAAGGTATTCTTGAATACTCCCTAGTCCAGGGTAAATGGCCATGCAGGCCACCTTTATGGATATAGACCAAGTCCTTCCTTTAAATGATATAAGGAAGGAGAGAGTTGGTGCTCTCCTGGGTTACTTTGGAGAAGAGGTGATGAACTCTGACTCACTAAGCCAATCTCCATGACACACCTGGGCACTGGCCAGGCTCACAGGTGCCCGACACACTAGTGGGGACCAGATGGGTTGTGGCAGGATTGGGAAAGAGGAGGTGACACATTCCATTTGAAGGCTCCAGGTAGGGGCTCTAATTCAGTGCTTCTGGGATGTTAATGTGCACACAGATCACCCCGGGAATCTTGCTAAAGTGCAGATTCTGATTCATTAGGTCTGGCGTGGACCATGGGATTCTGAATTTTTAACTGCCAGGTGTTGCTGTGGCTGCTGCTCTGTGGACCACACTTTGAGTATGAAGATCCAAAATTACTAAGAACAGAGTGACTCTTAACTGCGGGCCATATGCAGGGTGCAGATGAACTACATTTTTCAAAACTAGATGTGTTCCTGAAATCCATGTGCAAATAAGAGCTCTCTCACCAGGTACAAGGGCAGGAAAGGGAAAACTATCCCAAAGTATAAGCCTCTCCAAATAAATGAAGAAGTAGGAATCACATGGCAATTCAGATCATTAGGAGAGATTTGGCAGTTGGAGTGGGTACTGATTGTGTTCTCACATGGCTTCACTGAAGAAAGACAGAAGGTGGGACAGAGACCCAGAACCCTGCATAGACAGAGCCCATTCTTACTTGGCAACGAGGTAGGTCCCGTGGAGGTAAAACAGCACCCGGGAGACCTGGTTCCAGAAATTCCTTTTCTTTAGAGTAATATCCACCTGCTGTAGTCCAGAGCAATTCAGCAGAACTCTCAGGGCATCCTGGGCATAGCTAGGGCCCCAGAGGAGAGCAGAGTCATCACCTGACTGTGGCCTTCACATAACTAAATACATGGGACCTGCCTTTTCATTCCATCCTGGGCAGGATCCTGGTTTGGGGAAAGGGGGTATTTGAAAGGAAGGAGACCGCTAAATGTTCTTCCTCTCTCCTGATGAATGGTACATGGGGTGAGGGCTTACACTGAAACTGTAGCATGTACAACCTGGGGTTGACCCTGGAGCAGCTTATTCATTTATTCACTTCTTAACAGCTTATTATCCAAAAATGTTAAATGATGTGATAACTTGCTCAAGGCATCTGTTGATTTTGTTCCTTGGATACTTTGAATATATAGTGCATATTCTCATGTACCTGGTTATGTATGCTTGAAAGACAGAGTAAATTAAATATCTGAATGGTACTGACTGTGATTTTAGAGTCCCCCTGGCCTAGAAGTCCACACCAGATGAGGGCAAATAGCAGACAGCTGGGTCCAGATTTTCCCAGAGAGCAGTAGAGCTAATTGTACTCTTTTGGGCCAAAGGGAAGAGTTGAATTTCACCTGACATGGACAGCATGAGTGGCTGCTATCACAAGACCACACACCACAGAGCACACTGTCCATATCATCTTACATGTACGACTGCCCTGAGAATGTCCTATCAGAGAGCACAGGGTGGAGCAAGAACGTGTCTGGCTTCAGGTCTCATGCTCCCTGTGCTCTCCCCGCCCCACCCTGAGGTGGCCTCCCATTGTGGCAGGAATAAGCCATGTTCTGTGGAAGTGGTTGTCTATACACTGCACCCACACTCAGTGAGGGTCCTGGCTGATTCTAGGTACTCGGGGTAGTTACTTTGCTAAAGGCATTTTCCCCTTCAGCAGAGGGAAAATGTAATAAATGAGCACACTGCTTATGGGATTATAAAGACTCCATGTGAACCCAAGGGGGTAGAAACACTGATAGCAGGAAGCTAGCTCTCATTCAGTCTGCAGTGACCACTGGCCAGCTCACAAGAAATTGTCCTCTGTCTGCAGTTCCATGTTGCTGCTGTAGAAGATTTGAAACATGAGAGCCATCAAGAGCTGAGGGAAGAACTGGGCCACTGCTTTCTTGTAAGAACCAGTGGGCAGCAACGTGCACAGGGCCTGGGATGCCTGCCAGGGAAGAAGAAAGAGTCAAGGATGTCACTATCTCCCTCTGAACTCAGGCAGCCTTAGTGAGGGTCGGGGAGAGGGATTCGGTAACCCCCACCCCCACCTCCTTGAAGGAAGCCTGAAGCATGCATGTGTACCTTCATCCAATAACAGCTGCTAAGTCCCATTTTGAGCCAGGAATGTGGCAAGCATTCCATGGCAATGAGCTCCCAAAGTACTGCGGGCAATCCCCACCTTGCTGCCAAACCAGCAAGAAGCAAGCTGGTCCCTAAGGAGGGCATACATCCCAAGGCCCCCTTCATCTGTGGCCATGAAGACTAGTTCTTCCAATAACCAGGTCGTCCCTGTGCTTAAACAGTCCAGGGCAGTGAGATAGTAAAGGAGGTGGCCCACTGACTGACCACATCAGAGAAACACATCTCACAATCTCACGTTTGTGGAGCACTATCCATTATTTTCTATATCTCTGTAAGACTCAAATTTACTCCCAGGAATGGGGATTTTGGTCCTTGGGAGATGTATAATGATGGACACAAATGAGAGTAAGTCTTCCTTCACATGCCTATAGAAGTGTGTATGATCAACTGGTGGCTACCTCTCTGATACCATCTCCTACACTGTCACCCTTGCTCAAGTCTGTCCTGTTTGTTCTCCTTGCCTTCAGTGATGTACCAGGTGAGCTCCCATCACCACAGGGCTTTTGCCTTTTTCTCTGTCTACATCTCCGTTGCCCAGATACCTGCAAGGATCACTCCCTCACCTCATTCATTTCTCTGATTAGATGTCACCTCAGCAGAGAGGCCCACCCTGACCAACTTATCTAAACCCTCCCCATCACTTTCTTTTCACCACAACACTTTGTATCTCTTCTATGCTCCCTATCATTTGACACATGACACATTTTTTTGGTTCATCATCTGTGCGTCTCACCAGAACATAAGCCTCATGAACAGGGAGTGTGGCACATAGTAGGCACTCAATCAAAATGTGTTGGATGAATGAATGGATGATGAGAGTGAGACTATGAAAGAAAGTATGACTGAGCCTAAGGGCAAATAGTAATTTTCACAACACCAGGAAAAGGAAATACTCGTCATCTTATTTACCGCCACGGGCATCATATTAGTAGCGTCGAGAGAGGAACGTTTTTTGTCCGTGAGACTGTCCTGCATCTCCCCAGGCTTTCCTTTCAGTATCAACAAGATTGTCTTCAGTACGTAGGGGGCCACGCTGGACTCAGACCCGGCTGCCTGCCACATCAGTATCAAAGTGCTGCCAATACAACCCACTGAATAATGAGAATCATAAGTGGTTCATTTCCTACTTAATTCTGGGACATGAATCAGGAGAAGAGTTTTGGTTTTACATATTTTTTTAGCAAAAAAGACACTGCAGA
The DNA here is from genome assembly GCF_964146895.1 of Miniopterus schreibersii. NCBI lineage: Eukaryota > Metazoa > Chordata > Mammalia > Chiroptera > Miniopteridae > Miniopterus > Miniopterus schreibersii. Next base: position 15,552,208 of record NC_138119.1, on the reverse strand, counting down.
CCAATCCAGAACAAGCTAATATTCCCATTTTCAAATGATCCTCTGGAGTCTCTTGTCTTTGAAAACAGAGGAAGAATTTCAGTAATAAAAATACTGTCAATAATAAAATTTAAAAAATATATACTGTCTGCAAGGCCTGCAAGTTCATTTCCTGTTTAAATATCTGTTCAGCTCAATGTGAAGAACTGATCAGTTTTCTGTCCCCCATACTTTCTTCCTCCCACCTTGTGACCTACTTTGTCCAGGGATAATAAAGTATTTAAAAACTAGGATGGAAATACAAACCAATATATAAATAAATATACCCATTGAAAAAATAATAAACTATGTAAAAACCAACTAAATAAAAAACTATATAAATGAAAATATTAGAAAATTAAATGTAAAGTTAAAGAATTAAATTAATGGCTCAGAGGAGTGAGCCATTTTGTCAAATGTCACACATTTAATAAGTGACATGGATGTGACTAGAACCCTGGCTTCTCAACCTTCAGGCCCCTAGCCCCTTTCCCTACATACCCAGCCATTCTTCAAGGTTATTATTACTACTGCTCATTTTAAAAACTGCTACGTACCTCTCTGCTGGTGTGTTCTTGGTATCTTGTCAATCCGTGCTGGGTTATGAATCCTATTGCTTAGTCTCTTTGCATTTAGGTTCCTATATGAGGGCCTAGTCCCCTGGAACATGGACTTATCCAGTTTTCTAGAACCCATTCCTCAACTGCCCCTGCCTCTTAGAACCAGGCTTAAAACCACATGGCCACAAAATCTCACATGCTTGTCTAATTTCCTTATCTCTTGGTCATACCTCTAGCTGATCAGGCCTTCCTTCTGTTTTTCTGATTTAGCTTACCTCTTAATCCACAGCTTTTCTACCTTACCTACTATTGCACAGACCTGCTGGAGACTATTTTAATCGAGTTCACCGAACTCGAATTATCTTGCTTTCTTTGTACCTCCTCAATACCTATTGTTTGTACTGGATTCACTGGCAGCTGTTATATCCGTGGGCCCGGAATTCTCTCTCCTCACCACAATGCTATAAGGCTGGTAATATTTTACACACACTGGGTGCTTGGTCCCTGAGTGAAAAACACTGAATCTTATGAATATTTTTAGTTTTCAGAAATTTTCTCTGTGAGTTTAATAAGCTTCCTAAATAAATACAAGCTTTTTGTTGGAAAAAGAAAGTCAGTCATAGAATTGGTTTAGCATTTTGTTGATTTCAGTGCCCTTTCACAGAGATGAACTCATTGAACCCATGTAACAGTTTTATATGTAAAAAGAATTATTTTTTCCATTTTACAAAAGGAGAAATTGAGGATCAGGGAGTTTATGCAACTTGCACAGCTGGGATAGAATTCAGATTTTTTGTTTCCAAAGCCTGAATCCATTTCATAATATCACTTCCTGCTTCCTACACTATTACTAGTATGGAAGTAATACCTTCCTTTCCCATGTATAAATTATGGAAATGGAGTGATGTAACTCACTCATCTCTTCTAATGCATCTGTTAGATTCATGGCCCCATAGGCTCACATTAGCATTATTTTCTTCTTAAATATTTCTTTGATCATGAATTTCTGGATCATGAATTTCAGATAAACAGTTAAGGGGTAGAGGGCTCTCAGTTATATCTTGGAAGTTTCAGTATTTCATTATTTTACTGGTGGGTGGAAATATCTTACGCCTGTCTTTCATGAGTGAGAAAAGAACACCATGAACTTTATCCTGTGTGGAGAAAAACTCATTATCACTTTGAGGAGAAGTTTGTTCCTGGGGGATAGGCAGAACACAGTTTAAAGCTTCAGCTAAATAATAACTGCCAACGATCATCGTTTCTTGATGGTCTGCTGTGTGCCAGTTGTTGTACAAGTGTATAATGACATATGTGATCTTATTTAAGCCTTATGGTCATCCTATGTGATGCAAAAGTAGATATTCTCCTTCAGAAACAAAGAAACCAGACCTGACATGTCCAGGTGTGTCTGACTTTGGATACTGTGAGCAAACCGTGTGGAAGGGGTGAGGGGGCCTTACTTGTCTGCTGGGACTGGGTAGTCCATAAGCTGAAAGATGACCTTCTTTGGTGAAGTACGTGTCAATAAGGTGATGACTTGCAGCATAGCTTGCTTCATAATGTGAGTAGAATTGTTACACAATTGCTGATAAATAGCACTCACTATCTTAGACACCTGGAAAAGTCATTTCAAAGGTTAACAGGAGTCTCCTGGGACCTAGTCCCCGCTAAACCAAGGCATTTCTTGAGCTTAAGAATTCAGTCCTCAGAATAACCAAGGCAGCAATTAACACACAAATAAATACTAGTGGGACACATATTTATGTGCATGACCACACAATGCAAAGTATGTATTTAGATGAGGAATAAACCTACCTGTGCATTTATTGATAGTGGGAAAATACTCATTTTTTTTTTTAAAGAAGTTTATTTTGGGAGTATAGATGACTTTATTATATAAGACATATAAGCTCAATGTAAAAAACATATATAATTCAAATATTTTAAGAAGATAATAAAAATAATGGAACGAAATAACAATGGGACTAGGTAGCCAGCCCTGCAGCAAGAAAAGGGGCCTTGAAAACTTTCCTTAATGGTGATTTGAATTATGGCTGTACTATTTCATTGTTATTAATGTGTTTCTTTTAAAAATTTGAAGCAAATATGGGAAAATACTGTGATTTCGTATGATTGGTGGGTGAAATGTTCGTTACATTATTTTCTAAACTTTTCTAAAAGTATGCTTGAAATATTTCAGAAAAAAAAGCCTCATTTAATTAGTGTCATAATGATGCAGTGGCAAGGAATATATATGCAAAGAAGTAGATATATAACAAAGGCAACAGGAGCACTTTAGAGGGTAAGCTCTGGGCTCCCCTGCTCATTGTCAGGCATCTTACCATGGTGACCTTGCGGGAGTGGAATTCCAGGATCAATTTCAGCAGGGTGGCTGCCTCCTTTGCCATTACTTGATCAGGTGCACTGAGTCTCATAAAGAGACTCCACACAAAGTCAGTCATCAGAGATGGCACTAAGATTTGTCCTACACTCTGAAACCAAAAGAGAGAGCCATCACCTCAGGCCTTACCTACATCAACCTAACCTCAGACATCACGGGAAGCTTCAGGACTAGGCAGGGCCACATGATTTTCGTGGGCTCTAGGCACTTTTGCTATTGTGGGCCTCTTTCTCCATTACAAAATGTTAAAAATTATAATTTACAACTGTGTTGGTATTAAGATGACTATAATTCAAGCTAAATTATACTTATTTATTTTTCCTGATTTTTAAAGCAATTAAAACATTTTCATCTGGGTGGGTCAGCTCTGAGGGCAGACCAGGGAGAAGTGGAAAACCATGGCATTCCAATTAAGAGGAAATGTAAAATATTGATTCTACTCCAACTCAGCTATTTACATATTAGAAATTATTGTGAACTTCTTCAGCTTTGGAAATATCAGATCAGAAGACAAGTGTGATTAGTAGGAGATGCAGAAGAGGCTGGGGTAGGAAGGGGTGTTGGACTTTTCTCTTCCCCAGAGAAGGATCAAGAAGCAGGAAGAGAAAAAAGGCCCATATGTCCATGACTGAGGTACAAAAACACAATTCAAACAATCCCTTTTTAAAGTTAGAGGAATATCCATGGACCATGGGCCATGAAATGTGAACAAAATTACTTGATTATACATTTCTCAGTTAAGAAAGATGAATGAGCCACATTTTCTCCTTTTGTGTGTGCATATATTTATTTCTTGTGTATATTCCATATATATAAAATGAAAAAATTATTAAAATACAAATTTTTTTGAAATAAGTTGTCGCCAAAACTAATAATACAGATGAAACAAAAGCCATATGATGAAGCAGGGGCTAAGTTACCTGAGCGATTTTACTTTGGTCTCCTTGCAAGATGTTGGGTAGGAATTCTATATCTAAGGACGGAGGCAGCAAACAGTGACTTGTAGATCTATCAAACTTTGAAGTTTTATTTTCTACAGTATTCCCTGTGTTAAAGAAAATAGTTTAGGTTTTTTTTAAAATTTCATTTGATCACCGGTTCCTTCATTGGCATTGCTCTTTACAATTTCCTCTTTCTGCCCAATTCTGGAGCTCTGAAGTTTTCTAACTATTGACCACCCTGGTGATAGTTTGGTCATGTAACTATTGTGACTGCACTGACCCAGAGTTCATAAACTGTTTGAGAGGCCTCTGTGAAATGTGAATGAAGAACAGAATGTTAATAGGTTGACCAGATGGCCATACATTTAGCCATGAAATGCATTGTGCCGGGCACTTGAAAAGCTACTGGGTAGTCTGTTAGTGGAAGAGCAGACTTGGAGGCATTCTGTGGGGATGGGGAAGGGGTGGGCGGTGTTGCAGGAAAGCCAGAGTGCTCAACCAAAGCCTCAGTGCAGGTGTCTTTAGTTCCACAGCAGGTGGGTTTTTAAATGATTTCGTTTTGTCAACAGCTTTATAGAGATATAATTGACATACAACATATTTAAAGTCTACAGTTTGGTAAGTTTTTATGTATGTGTATATTGATGAAAACATTAGCACAGTCAAGCAAAACTGAACATAGTCATCAAAAGTTTCCTTGTGCCCTTTTTTGTAACCCCTCACCCCTGCTGCCTGGACCCACCCCTTGATCCAAAGGCAATTGTTGATCTGCTTTCTGTTCTAATTTTATGTAAGTGGAGTCATCTAGCATGTATTCTTTTGTTGTTTGGCATCTTTCACTCCAGAAAATTATGTGACTCATCCATGCTGTTGCATGTATCAATAGTTCATTCTTCTTCACTGAATGCCATTCCTTCGTATGTATATACCATCATCTGTTTATCTGCTCGCCTGTTGATTGATGGGCATTTGGGTCGTTTCCAGCTTTTGGCTGTTACAAATAAAGGTGCTATCCACATTCGTGTGCAAGTCTTTTTACAAATATTTGTTTTAATTTCTCTTAGGTAAATACTAAATTGTGGAATGACTGGATCATATGGTAGGTGTGTGTTTAACTTTTCAGGATACTGCCAAATGATTTTCCAAAGTTGTATCATTTCCTCTACCAATGTAGGAGAGTTCCAGTTCCTCACATCTTAGTGATGCATGGTCTGGTCAGTCTTTTCAATTTTAGATATTCTAATGGGTGTGTAATGGTATCTTATGGCAGTTTTAATTTACATTTCTTTTTGACTATATATTGAACATGGTTTGATGTGCTTCCTTGGTGAAATGACTATTCAAATCTATTTTTATTTTTTTTAGATGTCATATTTTAGTATTTAATAATATTATAAAAAAAATTTTTTTTAAGTTTCTTTATCTTTATTGTTGAGAATATTATAGATGTCCCCTTTTTATCCCCCTTGATCCTCTCCACCCCGCATCCATCCTACCCCCAGGCTTTCCCCATACCAAAGTCTGTGTCCATGGGTTATGCTTATAAGCATATAGGTTCTTTGATTAATCTCTCCCCTCCCCTTCCCCCCTCCCCACCTTCCCTCTGAGATCTCTCAGTCTGTTCCATGCTTCTATGCCTTTGGATCCACTTTGTTCATCAGTTTATTTTGTTTATTCCACGTATAAGTGGGATCAAGTGGTACTTGTCTTTCTCTGACTGGCTTATTTCACTTAGCATAATACTTTCTAGTTCTACTATGCTGTGCCAAAGGATAAAAAGATCCTTCTTCTTTACAGCTGCATAGTATTCCATAGTGTAAATGTGCCACAGCTTTTTAATCCACCCATCTACTGATGGGCACTTGGGCTGTTTCCAGATCTTAGCTATTGTAAATTGTGCTGCTATGAACATAGGGGTGCATAAGGTTTTTGTGATTGGTGTTTTGGGTTCCTTAGGGTATATTCCTAGAAGTGGGATCACTGGGTCAAATGGCAGGTCAATTTTAAATCTTTTGAGGAAATGCCATACTGCTTTCCATAGTGGCTGCACCAGTCTGCATTCCCACCAGCAGTGTACTAGGGTTCCCTTTTCTCCATACCCTTGCCAGCACTTGTAGTTCGTTGATTTGTTGATGGTAGCCATTCTGACAGGTGTGAAGTGACACCTCATTGTGGTTTTAATTTGCATCTCTCTGATGATTAGCAGTGTTGAAAATTTTTTCATATGTCTCTTAGCCATCCGTATGTCCTCTTTGGAGAAGTGTCTATTTAGTTCCTTTTCCCATTTTTTAATTGGATTATTTGTCTTCCTTTTGTTAAGTTTTATGAGTTCCTTATATATTTTGGATATTAACCCTGTATCAGATGTGTCATTGGCAAATATGTTCTTCCATACAGTGGGCTCTCTTTTCGTTTTGTTGATGGTTTCTTTTGCTATGCAGAAGCTTTTTATTTTGATGCAGCCCCATTTCTTTATTTTCTCCTTAGTTTCTCTTGCCCGAGGAGATGTATCAACAAACATATTGCTACGAGAGATGTCTGAGATTTTGCTGCCTATGTTTTCCTCTAGGATTTTTATGGTTTCATGTCTTACATTTAAGTCTTTTATCCATTTTGAATTTACTTTTGTGTATGGTGTAAGTTGGTGGTCTAGTTTCATCTTTTGCATGTACCTGTCCAGTTTTCCCAACACCATTTATTGAAAAGACTGTCTTTACTCCATTGTACGTTCTTGCCTCCTTTATTAAATATTAATTGACCATAATGACATGAGTCAACTTCTGGGTTCTCTGTTCTGTTCCACTGATCTGTATGTTTGTTCTTGTGCCAGTACCAGGGCGTTTTGATTACAGTGGCTTTGCAGTGTAACTTGATATCTGGTATTGTTATCCCTCCAACTTTGTTCTTCATTCTCAAGATTGCTATGGCTTTTTGGGGTGTTTTTTGGTTCCATATAAATTTTTGAAGTATTTGTTCTATATCTGTGAAATATGCTGTTGGTATTTTAATAGGGATTGCACTGAATTTATAGATTGCTTTGGATAGTATGGACATTTTAATGATGTTGATTCTTCCAATCCATGAACATAGTATATTTTCCCATTTGTTTATATCTTCCTCTATTTCCTTTTTCAAAGACTTGTAGTTTTCTGAGTAAAGGTCTTTTACATTTTTGGTTAAATTTATTCCTAGGTATCTTATTTTTTTAGTTGCAATGGTAAATGGGATTGTTAGTTTAGTTTCTCTTTCTGAGAGTTCATTATTGGTATATAAAAATGCCATCGATTTCTGGGTGTTAATTTTTGTATCCTGCTACCTTGCTGAATTCATGTATTAAATCTAGTAGTTTTTTGATGGAGTCTTTAGGATTCTCTATGTACAGTAACATGTCACCTGCAAATAAGGACAGTTTTGTTTCCTCCTTTCCAATTTGGATGCCTTTTATGTTTTCTTTTTGTCTGATCGCTGTGGCTAGGACTTCCGTACTATGTTGAATAAGAGTGGTGAAAGTGGACACCCCTGTCTTGTTCCTGTTCTTAGGGGAAATGGTTTTAGTTTTTGACCATTGAGTATGATGTTGGCTGTAGGTTTGTCATACGTGGCCTTTATTATGTTGAGGTATGATCCCTCTGTTCCCACTCTGCTGAGAGTTTTTATCAAAAATGGGTGTTGGATTTTATCGAATGCTTTTCCTGCATCTATTGATATGGTCATGTGATTTTTGCCTTTCAGTTTGTTTATGTGATGTATCATGTTTATTGATTTGAGAATATTGTACCAGCCTTGCATCCCTGGAATAAATCCCACTTGGTCACGGTGTATGATCTTTTTAATATATTGTTGTATCCGATTTGCTAATATTTTGTTGAGGATTTTAGCATCTATGTTCATCAGGGATATTGGCCTATAATTCTCTTTCTTTGTAATGTCTTTATCTGGTTTTGGAATTAGGCTAATGCTAGCCTTGTAAAAAGAGTTTGGAAGTGTTCCTCTTGGATTTTTCTGAAATAGTTTGAGGAGAATAGGTGTTAATTCTTCTTTGAATTGTTGATAAAACTCCCCTGTGAAGCCATCTGGGCCAGGGCTTTTGTGTGCTGGGACCCCTTTGATTACTGCTTCGACTTCATCAGCAGTTATCAGCCTATTTAGATTTTCTGACTCTTCCTGATTGAGTTTTGGAAGGTAGTATTTTTCTAGGAATTTATCCATTTCATCCAGGTTGATCAGCTTGGTGGCATATAGTTGTTCATAGTATTTTCTCACAATCCTTTGTATTTCTGTAGTGTCAGTTGTTACTTTACCTCTTTCGGTTCTGATTTTGTTTACTTGGGTCCTCTCTCTTTGTTTCTTGATGAGTCTGGCTAAAGGTTCATCAATCTTGTTTATCTTTTCAAAGAACCAGTTCTTGGTTTCATTGATCTTTTGTATTGTTTTTTTTAGTCTCTATGTCATTTATTTCTGGTCTGATCTTTATTATTTCTTTCCTTCTACTTACTCTGGGCTTTTCTTGTTGTCCTCTTTCTAAGTTTTTAAGTTGTAGGGTTAGAGAGTCTATTCGAAGTTTTTCTTGTTTTTTGAGGTAGGCTTTTAGTGCTATGAACTTCCCTCTCAGGACTGCTTTCATTGTGTTCCACAGATTTGGAGTTGTTGTGTGTTCATTTTCATTTGTTTCCAGGAAGTTTTTTATTTATTTCTTGATCTCCTTGGTAACCCATTCATTGTTTAAAAACATGCTTTTGAACCTCCATGTGTTTAAATGTTTTTTAGTGTTTTTAGTGTAGTTCATTTCTAATTTCATGCCACTGTGGTCCGAGAAGATGCGTGATATGATTTCAGTCTTCTTGAACTTGTAGAGACTTGTTTTGTGTCCTAACATGTGGTCTGTCTTTGAGAATGCATTCTTCCTGTGTGCACTTGAGAAGAATGTATATTCTGCAGCTTTGGGGTAGAATGTTTTATAAATGTCAATTGAATCCATCTGATCTAATGTGTCATTTAGGGTCATTGTTTCCTTGTTGATTTTTTGTCTGGAAGATCTATCCAGTGAAGTCAGTGGGGTATTAAAGTCCCCTAGTATGAATATGCTGTTGATCTCTCCCTTAAAGTCCTCTGAATGTTTCTTTATAAATTTAGGTGCTCCTATATTGGGTGCATGTGTGTTTATCAGGGTTTTATCCTCTTGTTGGATTGATCCCTTTAGTGTTATGTAATGACCTTTCTTGTCTCTCGTTATGGTCTTCATTTTGAAGTCTGTTTTGTCTGATATGAGTATTGCTACCCCAGCTTTTTTTTCATTTCCATTTGCCTGGAAAAAATTTTTTCCATCCCTTCACTCTCATCCTGTGTGAGTCTTTTGTTCTGAGGTGGGTCTCTTGTTGCAGCATATATTTGGGTCATGTTTTCTTATCCATTCAGCCACCCTATATCTTTTTATTGGGCCATTTAATCCATTTACATTTAAGGTTATTATAGAAAGATACTTATCTACTGCCATTTTGTTTCTTTATGCCTATGTTTTTCATTCTCTTTATTTATACTTCTAATTATAGCAGTTCCTTTAACATTTCCTGTAATGCTGGTTTTGTAATGATAAAGTTTTTCAGCCTCGTTTTGTCTGGGAGGCTCTTTATTTCACCATCCAGCTTGATTGATAATCTTGCTGGATAGAGTAGTCTTGGTTTTAGATCCTTGTTTTGCATTACCTTGAATACTTCATGCCATTCCCTTCTGGCCTGTAGAGTTTCTGATGAGAAGTCAGATGACAGCCTTATGGGGTCTCCTTTGCAGGTAACAGATTGCTTTTCCCTAGCTTCCTTTAAGATTCTCTCTTTGTCTTGGATTCTTGGCATTTTAATTATGATGTGTCTGGATGTGGGCCTCTTTGGATTCTTTTTTCTTGGGACTCTGTGCCTCCTGAACTTATGACTTTTTCCTTGACCAGGTTAAGGAAGTTTTCTGCCATTATTTCATCAAACAGGTTCTCTATCCCCTGCTTACTTTCGACCTTCTCTCGTACTCCTATAATACGAATATTGTTAACGTTTCATGCTGCCCCACAGCTCCCTGTGGGTTGTCCCTCCATATCTTTTTTCATGCTTTTGAGCATCCTTACAATCAGTATTCTGAACTCTATGACTGAGAGATTGCTTATCTCCATTTCATTTGGCTCTTTTTCTGGAGATGTCTCTTGTTCTTTCATTTGGGGCTTGTTTTTTGGTCTCCCCATTTTGGCTACTTTTTTGAGTTTGTTTTTAAGTGTTAGGTAGATCTTCTAGGACTCTTAGTCTTTTTGGAGGGTCTCTGGTACAGGCCAATGTCAGATGCAGTTTGTGACTGACCCTGAGTACCCTGTTAGGGGCTATCAACAACTCTAGGCTTGAGGTCTCCACTGCTGGGGCTGGGTGCATTTGGATAGGACCAAGATGCACACCAAAGTCACTTTTCTAAGGCCCTGGTCCCAAGCAGATCAGGCAAAGACTCAAAGCACCGTGAGGTGTGCCTCTGCAGGTCAGCCTGCAGACTGATTAATCTGATTCTTTTAATGAGCCTCAGGCTGTAGAAGCTCCACAGGGTGGGGCAGCTGGTTGTTATCTGTTTCTTAACAAGCCTGAGGCTGTAGAAACTCCTCTGGGCAGGGTGAGAGGCTTTCCAGCAGGGTGGGCAATTGCTTCCCCCCTCAGGCAAAAGCTGAAAATTTTCTGCCTGAGAAACATGACCCCACAGTCAGGGGGAATGACTCTGCACAGGGATCCAGAGGGGAGTCCCCTGATCTCATTCTCCAGAGCCCACAACCCCAGACTCTCCCCACACAGCTTCAGTTCACTTCATTCCTCCTCCGCCAGAGCCCGAGGTGAGCGGCTGCACAGGAAACTGTGCGTTGGCTCTTTAAGAGGGTGCCTGCAGTTCCACCTGCCTCTCCCTGGCAGACAGAAATCCGGCTGCTTTTCACAGGCAGATGCTATGTGGGCACCTTTCTCAGTTCTGGTGCTCTTGGCTGGGAAGCCCAGCCTGGGGTTTAGGCCCCAGAGTCCTCAGTGGGAACCCCCACAGCTGAGATATCCCTCTGCCTGTGAGAACCCAGCCAGCCCTCTCACGTCTGCACTTCCTACCCGTCTCTGTGAGGTCTCCACTCTTCCTCCTTGGTTATGAGGGCGCTCTCCAGCTAGTTTTCAGTTGGCTTTTCGGATGGTTTTTCTATGTTTTAGTTGTAAATCCAGACTGGTCCTGGGAGAGTGTCAGTGTAGCTTCCACTCAGTCTGCTGCCATCTTGGATCTCTCCCCAAATCTACTATTATTTTTTTAATTTGGCTGTCTGTTTTCTTATTGGGTTTTGAGTATTCTTTTAAAATTCTGGGTATAAGTCTTTTGTCAGATATATAACTTGAAAATATTTTCTCTCAGTCCGTGGCTTACCTGTTCTCTTAACAGTGTCTTTCAAGGAGTGGAAATACAGCTTATCATTTTATTTTCATTTACAAGTGATGCTTTTGGTGATGTATTTGAGAAATCTTTGCCTAATCCAAGGTACAAAGGCTTCTTCTAGTTACATAGTTTTAGGTTTTACATTTAGTCCTATGATCCATTTTGAATTAGCTTTTGTACCTGTTTGAGATATAGATCAAAGTTCTTTTTTTGCCTATAAATAACCAATTTTTAAAATTAAATTTATTGGGGTTACATTGGTTAATAACATTATGTAAGTTTCAAGTGTACAATTCTATAATACATCATTTGTATATTGCATTTCGTGCTCACTGCCCCCCGAACTCTAGTCTCCCTTCATCACCATATGAAATAACCTTTTTTTAGACACCATTTATTGAAATTTATCCTTTCGCCACTGAATTGCCTTTGAAATTTGGTCAAAATTCATTTGACTGTATATATGTGGATCTATTTCTGGACTCTATTTAGTACAGTGTTGAATAGAAGTAATGACAGTGCACATCCTTGTCTTTTTCCTGATCTTTTGGGAAAATCACTTGGTATTTCACTATTAAGTATGATTTAGCTGTAGCTTTTTCATAGATGTAATTCCCCCCCTGATGTTCTTTAGCAGGTAGAGCTTTCTTTTTATTCCTAGTTTTCTGAGAGGTTATTATTATTATCTTTTAAAATCAGAAGTGGATGTTGAATTTTGCCAAATGCTTTTTCTGTATCTACTGAAATAGTCATATAATTATATTTTTTCATCTGTTAATATAGTGCATTGCATTAGTCGATTTTCATATGTTAAGTTGATGTTTCACTCCTGAGATAAATTCCATAGATTATATCATTCTTTTTATGTATTGTAGTATTTGATTTGCTAAACTTGTTAAAAAATCTGTAGTTTTTTTGTTTTTATTTTCCTTTTATTGTCTTTATGTGGTTTTGATATCAGAATAATACCAGCCTCATAGAATGAGTTGGTAAGTATTCCCTCACCCTCATGTTTCTGCACAAAATTTTATAGAATTAGTATAATTTCTTCCTTGAATGTTTGCTGGAGTTTTCTGTGTAAGAAGGCTTTTAACTACAAATTCATTTTCTTTAATAGATACAGGCCATTCAGGTTATTAATTTCTTCTTGAGTGAGCTTTGGTAGGTTGTGTTTTCAATGAATGTATCTAAGTTGTCAAATTTACCAGCATAAAGTTGTTCATAATATCTCTCATTATTCTTTTAATGCCCATAACATTTCTGGTGACATCATCTCTCTCATTCCTGATATTGGTAATGTCTGTCTTATAATTCCCCCCCTGATATTCTTAAAGGATCTACTTTTGGCTTCATTGCTGTTCTCTTGTTTTTCTGCTTTCTATTTTTATTGGGTTCTTAGTAACCCTTAGAAAAGGTGGTGACTCTTTCTTACCATTCTGACACTTTGCAATACAAAGGAGGTGATACATTCCAAAGGCCGCTTGCTGTGTGATGGTTCGATCGGTGTTGGAACACAGAAGAGACAGTTCTGCTGCCAAGACCCCCAGACACGGAGCATCCACACTTGTCTAACAGAAAACAAAGGAGAAAACTGTATTGCTGTACAGAGTCAACATTAAATGTCTGTACCTCAATCTCTAATGTGTATACCAGACTAGGATGAGAGGATGAGCTTCAGAGTTCACAGAATCTGTGTTCCAATCTTGCCTCTGTTACTGAGCCTCAGTTTCCTCCTCTATGAAATGCAGGTAAAAATGCCACCTTATAACAGTTATTATGGAGATTAAGGGGGTAACATAGATGACAAAAAAGAAAGTTTGTAGCGAAGTGCTTAGAGAGCACAGTGACTCATTCATTGAGTCACTATTAGTTTGTTTTTCATAAATCAAGTAGCAATTTGCAGGTAGCCAATTCTCGGGATACTTGAGGGGAGGTACAGGGGTTGATACCCAAACACTCTCATGCTTCCTTCTCCATATATGAGAAGCTTCAGATGACTCTCAGCCCCTGGAGAAATGTGACTTCTTCCAGAAATGGCTCTGATTCTTCCCAGGGAAATTAATTTTTTAAAATTCAGAGCATGTACTTCTGATGTCCAAGCTACTACCACATTTATGTATTGTTCCCTGTAACTTCTCTAACACATAGGCTGCTCAAATATTTAGATTTCATCTCAGCTGATTTGATTGGCCTGATTAAAAGCAAAAAAGAGGGCAGTGGAGACATAAGAGAAGAGAGGTGGAAGAGACATTTTGCTTTTGTGAAGGTATAAGTACAGTTACCAATGTTTTTCTGTTATGTTTTGTTTTTAACACATTGTTTGCGGGTAGTTTTTGTCACGCGCTCTACTACCAGTCAACGTAAAACGTATAAATACGTTTCCCGCATACAATGTGTTAAAGGGCTCTGTCCACATGTAGGTTTGATAAGCTAGTGGGCCTGAAGAATCTTCTTGTTTCTAAGACAAGTGATTACTTTTCCTAGATAAATACTTTGATGATTGGAGCAAGTGTTGGCGGTAAAAGTAGAGTCCAAGTCAGCCCTCTAGGGGATTCCCAAGGCCTGTTTCTCGTTTTTTCTACTTCTCTCATGCTCCCTCATCCCTGCCTCTCAGGTTGCTTGACCCATCCACACCTATCCTCCCTTTATCTATTCCTGTATATCATCTATCTATCATCTATCTATCTATCTATCATCTATCTATCTATCTATCTATCTATCTATCTATCTATCTATCTATCTATCTATCATCTATCTATCTATCTATCTATCTATCTATCTATCATCTATCTATCTATCATCTATCTATCTATCTATCTATCTATCATCATCATCATCTATCTATCATCTATCTATCTATCTATCTATCTATCTATCTATCTATCTATCATCTATCTATCTATCATCTATATCTATCTATCTATCTATCTATCTATCTATCTATCTATCTATCAATCATCTATCTATCTATCTATCTATCTATCTATCTATCTATCTATCATCTATCTATCATCATCTATCATCTATCTCTATCATCTATGTATCTATCATCTATCTTTCTTACACACACACACACACACACACACACACAGTCATTCTGAAGAAGAATGTGAGGTGACCTGGGTCATGGACCAAAAGCATAACTGAATTAGGACCTGAGAATGATGATCTTGGCAAAAGAAGGGAAGATAAACTCTTGCTTCTGTGGATGCCTTGGGAATCTCCCTATTTTAGGAATCCTACAAATGTCTTATCTACTGTCCTTGAGATTAAATTCTCAGCTGCACCCTGATCATCTATTTTTAATTATCTTTTTTTCTCTTTATTTATGTTGGTTGGTCTCTTGTGTTTGGAGGGTTTTCTCACATGTCTTGGTTGTCTGGTCATATTTAAGAATGTGATGTCCCATGGTAGGGTTTTCTGTGTGAACAAGGCTTGTCAACTGGTGGGCTTTAGAATGATTAGGAGGTGAGACTGGGGTCATGTAGATCTAAATAACAGAACCAAGATAATTTTGTCAGGGAACTGACAATTATTCTGAGAAAAAAATTTCTCAGAGTTTGCCTATAGGTGGGCTCATGTCCCCATGGAATAGAGTGTGTGTGTCAAGGAGGGGAGGCAATACAGATTCTTCTGCACGAACTTTCAATGAATTCTTTTAGTTAATGCATGTGTTTTCAGCCTTCCTTTGCCTCCCACTATCATTACTTGGGCTTCCATAGCTCCAGCCGCTCCTGGGGTTCCACAGGGCATACTGCCTTCCTTTTCAGCTGTCCCTCATTTTAAGTTCATGTGCTCTAGCCTCTCAGCCTTCCCTGCCAGGCTTAATCAGCTACCATCTTCTTTCCATTCTCTCATGTAGAAGTTTGTTGACATCCCTAGCCCACTGAAAACCTTTCACTCATTTTCTGTGTTGCTATGGATTTATACCTTCAACTAATTTCATTGCTATCATTTTGTGAGAACTTTGGAGATGGGAGATAAAGACATGTATCCATTTGTTATCTTTGACTGGAAATCTTCCTTCCATTTTTTAAATGCTCATGTACCAAAGGAACAAACCTAGGAAAAAAAATCTCTGTTAATGCTATAAGATGACATATTTTGCTCACATTTCTTTAATAGTTTAATTGAAGGGACAAATTTTTTTTTATTGTAGCAGTTTTTGTTTTGTTTTGTTTTGTTGTTGTTGTTTTTTATCCTGATGGGCACATGGATCATATAAGAGGAATACCACTTAAAATATTTCTGATAGAGTATGAATGATAGTCAGGATTGTTCAATAGGATGGGAGCCTCTGAGACTCTGGGAGACACAGGTTAGGGTAATTTATGAAGAAAAGTCTTTATTCAGTGAATAGAATGGTTAGGGGTTAGGTGGGTACTCCTGAGAACAGAATTGGTAGTGACATTTAGTTAGAGAAGGGCAGGACAAATCTTCATTGATTTTGTGTCATAGAGATATAAAGATCTCAGCTGGGAAGCTCAGCTTTTAATTTATTAAAATATTTTTAATATTTAATTTATTAATAATATTTTTGATTGTTTTATTTTATGTAACTTATTTACTCACCCCTATTAATTTTCCTGACTTAGCCATCTTTGGAAGACATCATTTAAAGAGAAAGTTAACTTAGTACAGTTTGATGCTTCCATGACTGTGTAAGCTCTTAGTTTCCATGTCCTGGAAAATGCTGGTCTGCTTCCACCTGGTGGCATTTAGCGAGCATTGCAGAACAGAGTGATAGATTATTCACTTACGGCTCCTCAAGCAAATCTCAGTCATAGCTAGGAACCCTCAACAATGGATGAGAGCCTTCTGCTGCATGTGTGAATTTACACATTTGTTCTTTCATAATTGAGGGGTGGGCTGTGTGCAGGGGACAGTGACCTTTACAACTGTAACTGAGAGCTGCTGAGTAGCCACAATAGTGAGACAGGTTCATAGATAGTATAAAAGGCAGGCAATGATGACACTCAAAATATAGAAAACCCCAGTAAACACTGGCAAGTGTGAGATACCTATTTCTTCTTCATCTGAAAGGGAACAAAGTTATATATCTTCATGTGTGCATGTGTGGATCTGTTTGAAAGTTGTTGGGCAGGACACACATCACTAGACATTCATAAAAAGGGATTGGGGTGAAGAGGGTAGTAAAGGAAGACTTAGGCTATGTCTCTAGCATGTTTAAATGAAGGTACTCAGGAATCACTTGTATAAATTTAACATAAATAATGGTTTAAAAAGATGACAGAAAAGGTGAAATAAGAAGGAAAGTAAGGATGGAAGACTTTGTAAGGTTACAAAAGACTTTGTGTGGTTTATAGAGGATAGTTGAGACAGTGAGCAAAAGCCCGGTTTTGACACACTCATTCTGTTGGTGTAAAGCACAAGGCATCTTTATCGGTTGCTTGAGAAATTCTGCTGAGTGACAGAGTCCTTTCCCAATATACCAACCTACCAGCACAATCAGACACCAGCACAATCAGACCCAGCAGGCATCAAATGCTTTCAGGACCCCAGTCTTGGAAAAGAGCACTATAGAAATACAATCTTCAGAAGCAGGTGGCCAGATAGCCTGCTGTCACTTACATATCCCTTGACTTTCTTGGATGCGAAGTTCAGCACCCTGGTGATGATAACCATGACTCTCTTTTGCATGTATGATCTATCTTGATTCATCCACACAGCCATTTCCTGCGGAAAACACAAGAGCCATCCTAGAACCATGGTGTTTCCATTTCTAAATCACCACAGTCATGGTGTTTCCATTTCTAACTTCACCACATCAAGGGTCACCACAGTCTCTGATTATTTCACACCTAACCTATATTTATTTTAAAAATGCACAATAACCAGCCAGTATACTACTCTCTACTAGTATACTCCTTCACTTACTATAGTATCTACACCTATGGTGGGTGTTATTTTATATAATTCTACACACAAGTATTTACTAATATCCACTCTAACAGTCATGTTGGCGAGCATCCTGAAAAGTTTACCACAAGGGGATGAGGGGATCATCAGTGGCTTCTCTTCTTTTTCTTTCAAAATACATATTCTCTCTCTTTTTTGTAAATCACAGGATCTGATTTTCAGTAAAAACATTGAAATGTTATCTGGTCTTGAAATGTCATTTTATCCTAGAATTTTCTTTCCCAGTTCACCACCCAGATATTTCCTGGCTCAGGTTGCCAAGTACACTGCTGGAGTCAGCTCCATTAAACAGTTTTTGAAAATCTTGATTCAGTCTTTCTTGCTGTAACTTCTGTCTATTCTAAATCCCCAGGGAACCTTCGGAAGGGAAGAATACCTGCATATGCTTCACAGGCCAATCACTATTAACAGACTTCTTAAGGCAGTCTGTTGAATCCATAGTCTTTATGCCAATGATTGGCCAGATCTCTACCCCTTCCCTTGTTCCCATTGCTTAAACCTGTTCTGAAGTCCATTTCCTAGGGCAGAAACATCTCTGAAAGTCTGAGGAGTCAACCCCTGACTTTTCCAGAAGTGAGGTTCGGTGCTTTTTGAGAACGGGGAGAATTTCTAGACATGGAAGGTGTGAGACTAAGATGGTTCAGTAACAGGCTCCCAAGTTAGAGTAGCTCCTCCACTCATTGGCATTGCATATACTATTCCTCTCTCTACTTCCATTTTCTTATCTGTAAAGTGGGAGAAATAATAGTAGCTTCCTCACAGGGTTAAGTATCAAATGAGATAACCCATGTAGTAAGTATTCAGCTGAGTGCCATAGAGTAACTGCTCAATACCCAGCATGAGGGAGGGTGTGTGTGAAAAAGCATGCATAGGGAGAGGGTTGTAATCATGGAGCAAGAACAAAACTTTAAAAAGTTGTGAAGTTAAAATTTAAAAAATGTGCAGGAAACATTTGGCTCAAATTAGGCACCAATTAGCTCAATATATTTCACTTTCCTTCACAGGGCTTCTTGTCCTCATAGATACCAATTCTGCTTCTTTCCTTGAATGTATTTTATGATTTGGACAACGCACGGATTTATAGTATTTCCAGACAGCTGCCCCCTGATGCCATTATGTAAGGAATGCAAAATTAAAGGCCCTAGGATGACCAGAGAAGACTTATGTCTCTGGTTGGGGGACCTTAAAGACACAGTGAGGTCCCAGATGTAAAAGTAGGTTTTGGACATTCTTAGGGTTTCCATGGATACCATAGGATGCTCACAAAAGCCCCAGAGTTGTTAGGGAAGAACCTGCATATAGACCCCATCAAGGCATGGTTCACTGTTCCATGGACCTGAACTTAGTGTAGACCAGTCATTCTACTCTCTGCCGTCCCCTGTTGTGTTCTCTCTTACATTGCCACACGGCACTTGCCTTCTGACGTGTCTATGCCATCCTCCCAAAATTAAATTCTTAAAAGGGCATCTCTGTAATTCAAATAAACAGAAGTGATTTCATTTAGTGGATACTGGCACATGGAGGAAAAAAATTTTTTTAGCCACCAGATATTTGAAGGAGATGTTAAGTATGGCAAATGGGAAATAAGAAGTGAAGGGGAGTGTGCTTAGGTTTACAACACAAAACCAAAATTGCTCATTTTCCCTTTACCTTTAAGATTTGCAGTTTGTAGAGGTCTTTAGACACTAAGATCAGAAGAGTGTCCTCAAATATGTTTAAAATACTTTGGTATAATTCCTGAAAAACAAAAATGTTGTACAACCAGCCAGCCAGCCTTACCCCATTTTCTGTAGTTTTGCATCCTGGTGTCCTGAGTTCTTCCCATAAACTGAAGGTAAGAAAGGAGAACAGTAGCTATGGTGATGAGAGCTCACCCAATGCCATGTGCCATGTGTTTCTTCTGCACCCCACATAACCAGTGTGCTGTGCAGTTATGCTGAGGAAACAGACACCACACATGTTGCTCATCTTACTATGGGACTGTTCCCACCTTCACCTTTCTCTGTTCATGTTTCCTTTTTTTTAAAAAAATATGTTTTTATTGATTTCAGAGAGAGGAAGGGAGAGGGAGAGAGAGAGAGAGAAACATCAATGGCGAGTCATTGATCAGCTGCCTCCTACATGCCCCCGACTGGGGATTGAGCCCACAACCCGAACATGCGCCCTGACTGGGAATCAAACCCCGATTTCCTGGATCATAGGTCGATGCTCAACAGCTGAGCCATGCCTGGCTGGG
This sequence comes from Miniopterus schreibersii, assembly GCF_964146895.1. Classification (NCBI taxonomy): domain Eukaryota; kingdom Metazoa; phylum Chordata; class Mammalia; order Chiroptera; family Miniopteridae; genus Miniopterus; species Miniopterus schreibersii. The sequence goes on along the minus strand of NC_138119.1, from coordinate 15,532,687 downwards.
CTCACATTTCCTTCTTTGCAGAACTTGCCAGTAAACTCCCTGTCCTTGCTCAGCCAATTAACCAAAAATCCATTCAACTCATACCATCCATTAAATCCCATTGTATTGTAGAATTCATAAGTCCAGGGCTGTAGATTAGTGCTGGGAAGTGCTATGTATCTATTGTATGTAAAAAGAGTGAAGGAGAAAACCACAAAGGTCACGACCGGCAGAGAGTCACTGCGAAGGACTGCTGTGCGCATCACTATGTCCCATCACGATTAAAGGGCCCAAACGCTCACCTCCAGGTCGAGCCTCTCATTTTGGTCGTCCCCCATTTCTCGCACTTTGTCAAGACTTGGTATAGCAAATACCATTTTAAAGGATGACTCTATTATACTCAGCTGAGTTTCAAATTGCAGTAAGGGATCCACAAAGCTGGTGAGAAAAAGGTGTGATTATTAAAGTGAGGAGAAAAGAAATATAACCTAACTTTAGTCCCTTTTTCTTAGTGATAAGAGAGAGTAGACTAGAAAATGAGGCCCAGCCTTTGGCTTTATATGACACGTGGGTTTTAAATAGTCTTGTGAAACTGACAATGGTGCTTTAAATATAGAGGGATGAATTTTTTTTGCAAATATGATCTGTAACCAGTTACAGACATAATCAGGTAAAGTGGTTATATGCAAAGCCATGCTGAGCTTTAGGCAGTTGAAATATATTACAGCCACATTTTCTCTAACCCATGATGCTATGTTTCTCACATTTTAGTATTTCTGATATTGGAATGCATCTTCCAATTGATGGCAAAAGAAACCCACCCAGCAGCAGCTAGAAAGATACTTGTGAAATAGTTGTTATTCCTTTGGTGTATGTGATCTGGATAATAGTCCTTCCTGATTTTTACTGAGGTGAAATTATTTTTCTCAAAGATGGTGATATTGAATGGTAAGGTATGAAATCTTGTTCTGGACTCAGAATCTCTTTATTGGACAAGATACTCTATCTGAGACTTCCTGTTGGAAATGGAATGTCTTGGAATATATTAGGTAATTTTCAAATACTGGAAGATTGATTTGACATTCATGGGCTTTAATGGATTATCAGACTCTGAACAGCTATCTATCAAAAGTTTCTGGTTGAATTTTCAGTGGAAGGTATTTAACGTCTAGGGATATATTATCTGGTTTAAGAAAATGAAAAATTAAGATTTTGATGAAATAGAAAACAGCGTCTTTCAATGTACTTTGAAATCATATCACCAGGCCTAAAAAAAAAAATGCTAAAATGGTCCATGTCATGAACAAGGATTATGAAAGTAGTGTGATACTCTGATGCCATGATGGACAAATGATCTTCAGATGTTAAATGTGAGGAAGGCTGCGAGTCAGATGTTGGCCATACTGAAGAAGAAAGTCACATGCAAATCTATGGGTCAACATGGGCAATCATATGATTTGTTTTTTGGTCTGCATGTAATTTGTTTCCAAAACAGCAGTTATTAAGTTACTGATGTGTGTTACAAGTGACATCTTAGTGTAAATGCTTTTTTATATTCCAGGATGTATAACTAGGTGGTATAGAAAGGCACTTGAGAAGATAGAATAAGCATTCCTCACTAAATTACTGTATGAATTTTCTTTTGTTTAAATTTTGAGCTAAATATTTGTTTCAAAGATTAAAGTGAGTAGTAGACCAAATGTACTAGAAAAAATTACCTGGCAATTTTTTTAAATGAAGCAATAAGTCTTAGATAAGATTGACATACAAAAGGCAATTTATATATTTTTAAGTATAATTTCCAGAATCACAACTGAATAAAAGAAAGTAGATGCCTCCAAATAAAAGTATGAGGAAATTATATTAAGCATGATCAGAAAGAAATCAGGAAGGCTATATTAATATGACACAACATTTAATTCAAATGAAAGTATTAAAATCTATAAAAAAATATCCTCGGGCCTGGCTGGGCATGGCTAATTGGTTGAGCATCGACCTAGGATCCAGGAGATCGTGGTTCTATTCTCGGTCAGGGCACATGCCTGGGTTGCCGGCTTGATCCCCAGTTGGGGGTGTCCAGGAGGCAGCTGATCAATGACTCATCATTGATGTTTCAATTCTCTCTTCCTCTCCCTTACTCTCTCTGAACTCAATAAAGATATATTTACAAAATATATATCCTCAGGTGAGGATTAAAAAAAATAAAGAAAAAGAGTATACAGTTTAAACTTTTAGAGCAATGATTTGTAAAAATAACATGAGTAGTATAACACTACCAATCATGATTTATCATTGAAATATAAGAATGGACCAATATTCTAAAAACTATTAACTGATATATATCTATTAATAGATTAAATAATAAAATAGTTCTTTAATCAAACCTGAAAAAGTATTTAATAAATCTCAACATCATTTTTCTAAGAAAAAAACAAATAATTCCTTGAAAAGTTTTATTTAAACCAAGAACAAAAATACTGCTAATTGAGAAGTAGTGTGTTTTTATTAAAAACAGGAACAGCATAAGGGTTTAATTTCTTACTTTAAAATAATGTGTTAGAGTTCATTGTGTTTCTAAATAAGACATGATCTAATAAAAAAAAAGTTTGTTAAGTTCAATCAAATACAGAATAAACACAACCCTGCCTTACATACCACTTCTATCTCAGTGTATCAGTAATTGCTTTCTGAACAATAAAATGAAACAGAAACCAAAATGCAGGGTATCTAATAAATCAGTCTAGGAATGTGTGAGATCTATATTAAAAATGTGTCAAACTTTCAAGGAAGACATAAAACTTGAATAAGTAAAAATATATTTATAAATAGGGAGATTACTTATACATGCCAATTATTCTCAAATTATTTTTACAAACTCTAAAACTGCAATTAAAATTTTAGAACATTTTCATCAGAAGTTAATAAAATACATTTACATTTCATTTGGAAAAATAAGCTGGGAGGACTAGCACAGATCACTTTGCTGAAAAAGACCAAGAAAAATGAGGAAGATCCAACTCAATCAGGTAATAGAATCTATTACAAAACAGCATTAAATCAGAACAGTTTAGCGGTGGCACCAAAATGAAAGTCTGAATAATGGGAGAGAGTAGAAAATGCCCTGATGTAGGAATAGCAAACACATGGGTAGAGGCTATGTCTCCTTTTCCAGGCCAAATGCGGCACTGATTTATTGTGACAGTATTTCATGTTGGGTCAAATTGCAATCTCATCACCCCCTCCCCCATTTTTTTTTAACTTGAAAATTCTATTGAGGTACTTGTAGATTCACATGTGGTTGTAAGAAATAATACAGAAAGACCTCCTACACTTCACCCATTTCCCCAGTGGTAACATTCTCCAAAAACTATAGTATAATACCCGAATATTGACATTGACTCAGTCTCCTGATCTTGTTCAGATTTCCCATTTAACCTGTGCATGTGTTCATGTAGGTGTTGTGTGTGTACTTAGTCCAATATGACTTTATCACACATGAAGGATCATATATTTGCTGTTCCTATCAAGATACTAAACAGCTCAGAACCCTTTAAGCGGGTAACTATTTCATTACACAGACAAAAAAAATTAAAAACCAACAACAACAAAATAACTCAAAGGGTTAAATATGCCTCTGGAAATGAAACATTTTAAATAAGTATCATCTGTATCAGGGGTCAGCAAACATTTTCTGTGATGAACCAGATAATAAATAAGGCTTTGCTGGCCTCTGTCTGCTCCAACTCTGCCATGTAACACAGGAGCAACCACAGGCAGTACATGAAGGAATGGGTGTAGCTGTTTTCCAGCAAAACTTTGTTTATGGACCCTGAAATTTGACTTTCAGATAATATTTACATGTCATGAAATATTCTTCTTTTGATTTTTTCCCCAACTATTTAAAAATGTAAAAATTATTCTTATCTCTCAGGATGTAGAAAAATAGGCTGCAAAAACAGCAGGATTTAAGCACATGGACCATAGTTTACTGACTTCTTGGGCTGTATAATGGGATTGTGAAGCCTAATGTAAATTAGTTCATAAATAAAAGTAACCTATAGACTAAAGAGTAACAAAAAACTAGGAGATATTGAACATAATATTAAAGTGCAATGTAGAATTAATTTTTTAATCAGATAGCATACAAAAATAAAAGAAAAAAATATAGCTATGACTGTAAAATCAATTGTAACACGATAAAAGAGGAACAAATTTAAAAACTATGAAAACATCACAAGAATCCTAATAAACTGAATCCTAAAACACCATTAAAATTCTAATAAATTGGCAAAGAACATGAGAAAATTTCCACATGAGAAAATTCGTAAATGCATAAACATAGAAAATATTGAGTCTGCTTATAATAAAAGTAATATTAAAATAACAAGGAGGCAAAATTTTGAACCTATTTTATATCAGCAAGAGAAAAAAGTAGGTATGTATGTAAATTTAGGTGACTAGGCTTTGAATAAGCATTTATTATTAGTGCAATTCTTCTGGACAACAAATTGACAGTATTTATTAAGCGCTCTGAGGAGGTTCATCCCATTGGCATTAGCCGGGGTTCAGGGGAAGCAGAGAGCCAAAAGAAGACTTAGAGGTGCACAAGGTTTCTAAGAGAAGGAGAGAAGCAGGTGGGAGGATTAGGGTAGAAAGAGTCTTGGACCACAAGTTCCAAGGAAGGTTTGACCAGGCTGATGGAGATTCCTCAAGCCAAGTCACCCACTGGAGTTGTTTGTCCCACCACTATGGGTCATCAGAAGTGAGGTCTCAGCAATGGTCCTGTTGGATCCTCACTGCTGACTTTATGAGGTTGTCGACCAATGAGGATCTGCAGCAGCAGGGCATTTTCATGGCCTGTCATCAAAATCAATAACTTCACTTGCAGAATGGTATTTCAAAGTAGTATTTCAGAGATGATACAATCTTTCATGTACAAAGATGATTACCACAATTTTAGTAAAACATAATTTAGGAAATTTCAAAATCTGGCAATAGTACACTGCCATTAAAATGAAAATCTGATTGCAAAGGAGAATAAAAAGTAAGACAAAATGCCAAAATGGAAAGTATTACAGAGCATCGAGTGTGCAATCTGCTTATGATTCTGTGATAATTAAATTGATCTGCCTATCCATGCAGTACAGAAAGATTGGGAAAGAACACGAGAAGAAAGCAAGAAATACTTGCTGAGTTAGGATGGTGGAATTTGGAAAGTTTTTTATTTTTCACCCTTGTGATTCTTCTTTATAACATTTTAAAGATAGTGAAATAAGAGAGGATTGCAGTTTATTATACCTGGAGTTTATGGACAGGATTATGGCTTGATAATTCAAGATGCTTGTGTATGTATCCCATAGACTGTTAGCCTTGCGCTCCTGTATCAGGAAAAAGAGAAGAATCCATGATAACAGGCCTGGGAGACTCATAGCATCATGGGAACACACTGGACTGGAATATAAGCCCCAAAGTTTATAGAAGTGTTGAGACAAGGCAAAGTACAATTTAAACTCATGATACTAAGTGCCAGCCTTTTATAGCCAACCACTGTGCTCCTATAATTAGCATTTCCTAGCACAATTTTGTGAGGAATGCTCTTTACCAGGTGCTCTTCTGCACAGCACTGTAGCTGCTGTTGTCCTTCAGTTGTCCTATAACAACATGGACCTCTGCTTCCCATCTGTTAGCTAGCTTCTCCTTTTTTCATGGAGCCAAGTGTGTCACTACAACTCCATCAGGTTATTGTTCTGTCCCTTTTACTTTGGCATCACATCTTTTGTTGAATCACTGACTCACAGCATGTCCCTTCCTTGTCATGTTTTCACATGTGCCGTATTATCGCTAATGTTTATCGAATGCGAAAGCCAATGCACACACTGGTAAGCAGTGAGGGTTGACAAGCTTATATGAACTGCTTTTCCAGGGGGTGTCATTCTAGGAAGTTATAGGAATTAGCCATAAGTTTCACCTGCTTTCCCCAATTAGGTTTTTTGTTATTGTTTGGAATATATAACTTGCTCACCAGTATTCCCAGAAATTCTTCAGTGCCTCCTCTGGGGAGGTATGATTATCATTCTGGCTTTAACTTCTATTCTGTGGCTAAGTTCCCTTTTAACTCATTTTCAATTACTCCCTAATCACTATGGATCTTCATTGAAAACCCACAGTAAATGATAAAACGGTCACAATCCTGGAAATCTGTACTTTGTAGTATATTTTGTAACACTAGGTTCTAGGGTCAGTTTGGTGAGCCTTAAGCTTCCAAATTTATTATTTTGGCTTTCTTCTCTAAGCGGACCATCTGCTTTTTATATATATCTTATATCATTGACATTTTTGTTCCATATCTGCTGTCATTCTTGGCCAGAAAAATTGGAGTCATGCCCGTTTCACCAGTTCCTTAAATCTCAGATGTTTCAAAGCACAGGCATATAATGTGTGTTCCTGATGCCACCTTAGCCTGGGGGAAAATGGGATTATCATAATAATCATTATTCTGAGGGAATTTGAAACCCCCTCTAATAATTCCCAAACAATTCTGGGAATGCTCAAAGGGAGCCACGGTCCTCTAGAGCATTATGTGAGTCTTCACATTTTTCCTTCATCTCTAGATAAATAGAATCTAGACAACAGCAAAATATCAAAAAGTGCAGAGAGCCCTGGACAGTGTTTCTCAGTGGTTAGAACATTGGCCCGCACACCGAAGGGCTGTGGGTTCAATTCCGTGTCAAGGGCATGTACCTGGGTTCCAGGTTTGATCCCTTGCCCCCATCAGGGTGCGTGTGGGAGGCAGCCAATTGATGTGTCTCTCTCACATCGATGTTTCTCTCTGTGTCTCTCCCCCTCCCTCCCTTCCACTCTCTGTAAAAATCAATGGAAAAAATACCCTCAGGTCAGGATTAACAACAACAAAAAGTTTGGAGAAATGGGGTATCTGAGTTGGGGGCATGAATATCCCAAGTCCTTACCTGTTAGGCTTGTTGTCTGCTGGGTTTCACTGAACGTAGTGATGCTGATGGCGTCATGGCCCCACCACCGAGGCCAGATATTGAGAGAGCTGAAGGCTACACTGGGAATAAATTCACCCACCACTCCCAGAGCTAGTTAAATGATTTCCCACTATTGCGGAAGCCCCCAAAACCAGTGTCCCTACAGCACTTTCGGTATCGTGGTTCTTCTGATTTTTACTGGTTCTTATATTGCAAATTTATATACAAATACATAGCTTGACCCTGCAATGAAACTTAGATTATCTAGAGAAGTATCTCTTTTAATAAACTTTTAAAACATTATACTCTATTTATGTAAACATTTAAAAAAGCGGTGCACACACGTACAGATGTGTAAACAGTGGACAAAGTCTCCAAGTTCTCCCTCCCCTGCCAGCTCCCATACCCGAATTTCCATCCTAGAGTGTACAGTTGTGGCTGGTTTCTTGTGCTCCCTTCCAGAGACAGAATATGCACATACAGGAATGTTAATAACAATCTTTTGGCTGAGGAGACTAGCAAATGGTTCTATTTTTTCTGCAACTGCTGCCCCCTATGCTCTGCCAACCTCCTACCCTGGAATCCCTCCTAAAATTTCCATCTCTTTGAGTTATTAAAACAGCTTCACCATTATTATTAATACTGAATCGTTTATTTAAAATTATCAACCTCATTATTTATTTACAGTTTGGTGGGAAGGATTTTCACTGTGATGATAGAAGGATATGAGACATTGCAGCAGATGTGTCAGGAGAGGGGTGGGTGGGCCAACAGTGGGGTGGGTCAAACTTTCATCCTTTTGAATTAGTGTTGAAGGTCATTTCCAGGGGCACGCAAGGGTGAGCAAGAACATGATTTTGTAGAGGAAAAAAGTTAAAAACTGTGTTCAACCAAACTGCCATTTTTTTCGCTTTCACCCAGAGATACCTATTTTAAACATTAATTATGACAGCCTTGTGATGGAGAGAATGAACAAGTAATTCCCCCACCCACAAGAGATTTTAGTTCCATTGGTGTCCTTATAGATTTTAACTTACCAGGTGATGCCATTTTACGATGGACTGCAGAATCCAGAGATCTGTTTCTAGTCAGGGAGAAGGAGACCGGTTAAAAGGAAGTACATTTAATTTCTTACCACTGATTGGGGCATATCCCAAAAGCTGAAGCTGTATGCCCTTGAAGGCCAAGCCCAACACACACCCACACGTACACTAAAGCTTCAGACAAATTCATCATGAGTATTACTGAAAAACATTTAACAAAAAGATCAGCAAACAGAATACAGAAAGACACTAAAAGACTACTGAACTAATAACCAAGTGGTATTTATTCCATTATTGTCTGTTGTCCATGGGCTATGCATGTGTGCATAAATGTTCTTTGGTTAATCTCTTCGAGTCCTCCCACCCTCTTTCCCTCTGAGATCTGTTGGTCTGTTCCATGTATCCAGGCCTCTGATCCTACTGTGTTCGTCAGTTTATTTTGTTCATTATATTCCACATATAAGTGAGATCATGTATTATTTGTCTTTCTCTGACTGTCTTACTTTGCTTAGCATAATAACCTGGAATAATTTTAGATTTACAGAAAAGTTGCAAAGATAGAACAGTTCTCATACTCCCCTCACTGACCGTTTCCCCTAATGTTAACATCTCACTTAACTATAGCACATTTGTAAAAACGAATAAATTAATATTGGCACAGTTTTATTAACTAAACTATTGGCTTCATTTGAATTCCATTCGCTTTTCCGCCTGTGTCCTTTCCCTGCTCCGGGTCCAGTCCAGAGTCCCTCGTTGCTTGTGGTCATCATGTCTCCTTAATTTCCTTGGATCTCATCTGTAGCTGTCTTACAGTCTTTCCTTGTTAATGACCTTGAGAGTATGAAGAGTTCTGGTTGGGTATGTTGTAGAATATCCCTCTAATCTGGTATTTTTCTCATGAGTAGACTGGGAATACAGGGTCTTGAAAAAATTAGCACAGAAGTAAAATGTCCTCACCATGAGAAAGTATCAGATTTTGATTTCATTCATTAGTCTTACTATTTTTCTCTTATCAAATTCAAGGATACAGCTTCATTTTTAATGTAGGCTTTCTTTCCTTCTGCCTTTCTTGGATTTATTTTGCTGTCCTTTTTCTCACTTCTTGTTTTAGATATTTATTTATTGTTATTCTTTCTGGTTTATTATTCTGAGTATTTAAAGTTATGGATTTTTCTCTTTACCCTGTTTTCGCCATATGCTCTAAGTTCTAATCTATAGTATTATCAATATTCTGTAATTTCTGTATTAATTTCCTCTTTGAATCCAAGAATTCTTTAAAGTAGAATAGTTTGTTTGTTTGTTTGTATTTTTTTAATCCTCACCTGTGGCTATTTTTCCATTGCTTTTCAGAGACAGTGGAAGAGAGAGAGAGAGAGAGAGAGAAACATCGGTGTGACAGATGACAAACAGTAGGTTGATTTTTGTATTTGTTTCATAAGTTCCGTATTATTTTCTGATTTTTTTTTTGCATTGTGATCAGAGGATATTTCTGCTATTTCTACATTTTGAGATTTATACAGAAATTTCTAGCCTAACATATGACTATCTTTTATGAGTATACCTTTTTGTGAGCATTAGAAAAAAAGATATGTTCTTTGTTTCATGGATAGAAATTGATATATGGGTCTCTCACACACCTATACACCTATACACACACACACACACACATACACACACACACTTACCTTTGTCTTTACTCTTTCTTGTATACTTATTTCTATGAGTCCTTAATAGCATCACGATGACAGAGGTGAATTAGTCTTCTATTACTAATGCTGCAAAGGAGTATTTTGTATTAGTACATAAACCAGTAACTTTCCTATAGTTTTGTTGTGCTTTATCAATTCTGATGCTACTATGTTATGTGGTATGTAGATTGTATTAATTTTCTATTGCTGTGTAATGAACTACCACAAAGTTAATGGCTAAAAAAACTACCCATTTATCATTTGACAGTTTCTGTAGGTCAGAGGGTCAGGCTCTGTTTAGTATTTTAAATAAATGGAATGCAGTGCTTATTCACATGACTGGAATCAAGTGGTTGTCATGGACTGCTATCTCATTTGACACTCAAGATCCTCTCCCAAGGCCATTTAGGTTGTTGGCAGAATTCAGTTAAAAATCTCACAAGATTAAATATATACATGAAGAAATTATAGGACAGATCTAGAATTTTCCCCATGATACAACTTTTCCTCTTCTATGTTTTTACATGTGTATGATTTATTTTAATAAATAAATTGTGACCAACATTTTTAACTGATATTTAAACTACTTAGCCTCATGAGCTTTCCACTACCTGATGGATTTTTCTATTTCATTGAGGAAAATGAAAAGTTTTCTGGATGGGAGTTCAGTTTCAGAGCTAGGATGCTTGGGGGAAGACCAAACGTTGGTGGGTGTCAACTTATGGGTGGTATAGACTTCCATAAGTTAACATAGGTGCTCAAGGTGTCTGCAAGATTGGAGGGATGAAGACAGGTGATGGGAAAGAAATGGACATGAAGTTAAAGGAGATTAATTAGCAAAGATAAACTCTTCCAATCAGTAAATCTTGTAAGAACTTTAGAAGAGGGCCCATGGTGAGGTAAATTCTAATATATTCATACTTTTTTCTTTAAACAGAACAAAAACTAAGTAGCTAAGGCTAGAAAGAAGATGAGCTTTTGACTGACTGAAGGGTTAATAGGAGAAAAATCACTTACGTGTGTGTAATTTTTCTGTAATTGTTAGCGAGGTAGGGTAATGAAGAGAACCTTTACCTCTTAGCCAAAGATAAAATACTCAATCAACCAAAGGAATCCTTTGAGATGTTGTCCCTTGTCATGGCAACCACGTATTTCAAAGATTCCATTCTGGAATGGATGTGGTTCCTGCCGAGAAAGTACTGACATGCTCAGGTGGCTGCTACTGCTTACCTGTTACTACTAAGGAGAGAAGCTTTTGCTTCATATGTTACCAGCACTGAAAGGTAGTTTTGCAAATCAATGGCCCAATGAAAGGTGGGAAAAGAATATGAACAGAAAGTTCAAGTAAAACTGAATAGTCAATAAATATCAAAAGATGCTAAAAAAAAAAAAAAAAAGAAAGAAGATGCTCAATCCCCATTGGAGTCATAGAAATGGAAACCAATGAAATAACATTTCACAACAAGTAAGTAGAAATAAAATAACTAAAAATAAGTAGAAATTTAAAAATCTATTAAGTTCAAATACTGGCAAAAGTAGAAAGAAACTGGAACTTTCTCATACCACTGAAGGAAGCATAAATGGATATAGCTACTTTGTAGAGCAATTTGTCAAGTTCTAGCAAAACTGAAAACCTGCAACCCAGAATTTCCTGTTGTAGGTCGATAGACTTAGAAGCGTTTGTACAAATTGTAAGGATGTTCATTGCAGCATTCATTTTTAAGATATAATTTACATTCCATAAAATGCATCCTTTTAAAGTGTACAATTTAGTCTTTTGAATATCTTTACAGAGTTGTACAATCATCAGCACTGTCTAATTTTAGAACATTTTCATGGACCCCAAAAGAAATCCTGTGCCCATTAGCAGTCATTCTCTGGCTCCCTCTTCATCTAGCACCTGGCAGCGACAAATCTACTTCCTGTTTCTATGGATTTGCCTGTTCTGGACATTTCATATATAAATGGAATCACACAATATGTGGCCTTTTGTGACTGGCTTCAGTCACTTAGTATAATGTTTTCAAAATGCATTTGTGTTGTGGCATGGATCAGCACTTTATTCCTTTCTATGGCTGAATAATATTAGCCATATTTTATGAATATACCACATTTTGTTTATCCACTCATGAGTTAATATAGATTTGGTTGTTTCTTACTTTAGGCTCTTATGAATAATACTTCTATAAACATCCATGTACAAGGTTTTGTGTAGGCATATGTTTTTATTTCTAGAAGTGGAATTGTAGGTTCACATAACTTTCTTTTTAACTTTTGAAAGAACTACTAAACTGCTTTCCAAAGAGGCTACACCATTTCATAATCTCATCAGCAATGTATGAAAGTTCTGTGTTATCCCATGCTTGACACACTTGATCTTTAAAAAAAAATTATTATAGCTACATGCATACCTTGTGGATGTGAAGTGCTATCTCATTGTAGTTTTGATTTGTATTTTCCTAATGACTAACATTGAGCATGTCTTTACTATTTAGCCATTTGTATATCTTTTTTAGAGAAATGCCTATTTTTAAATTGGGCTATTTGTCTTTTATTGTTGAGTTGCAAGTGGTTTTCATATATTCTGGACACTAGCCACTTATCAGATATAAGATTTGCAAATATTTTCTCCCAGTCAGTGGACAGAATACTTTGTATTATTATATACAACATACTTTGCATTATTTCAGCTCTGCTAAATGTATTCTAGCTTGTTTTATGGCTTCATATGGTCTGTCTTGGAGAATGTTCCATGCACACTTAAGAAGGATGTGGTTTTTGCTATTTTAAAGTGGAATGTTCAGTAGATGTCTCAGATACATTTGGTTCATGGTGTTCAACTCTTCTATTTTCTTGTTGGTTTTCTAATTGTTCTGTCCATTTTTAAAACGTGAGGTATGGAAGTCTCCAACCATTATTATTGAATTTTCTATTTCTCCCTCCTATTCTGTCACTTTTTAGCTCAGTATATTTTGGGGCTCTTTGGTTAGGTGCATATACATTTATAATTATGTTTTTCTGATGAATCAACTCTTTTATCATGACATGTCCTTCTTGTCTCTGGTAATAATTTTTGTTTTAAAGTTTATTTTGTCTGATATTATTAGAGCCACATAATTTTTCTTTTGATTACTATTTGCATGGTATACCTTTTCCCATCCTTTTACTTTCAATTTATTTGTATCTTTGAATCTAAAGTATATGCCCTGGCAAACAGTAAATATTTGGATCATTTTCTTATCCATTCTACCTGTCTCTTTTGATTAGAGTGCTTATTTCATCTATATTTTTTGAGGCATAGTTTTGCAAGATACAGAAATCCTGGTTGACATCTCCCCCCTTCCACTCAGCCCTTTGTATATATCATCCCACTACTTTCTGACTTCTATAGTTTCTGATGACAAATCAGCTGTTGATCATATGACAATATCTTATATGATGAGTTGTTGTTTTTAAATTTTTCTCTTTGTCGTTGTCTTTAGACATACTATTTGATGTTCTCTGAGCTTCTTATATGTGTAGGTTAGGTTTTAAAATAAAATTTGGCAAGTTTTTTGCCATTTTTTTAAACTAATATTATTTCTGCTTCTTCCTCTCCTTTCCTGTGACTCATATTAGGCGTATTTTGGTATACTTACGATGTCCCACAAGTTCCTGAGGCTCTGTTTATTTTTTCCTCATTATTTTTTATTTCTGTTCTTTAGACTGGATAGCATCAATTGATCAATTGTAAAGTTTGCTGATTTTTTTTCCTTCTGCTACTTAAATCTGTTCTTGAGCCCCTCTAGTAAATTTTTTATTTCAGTTATACTTTTCACTCCAGTATTTCTGTTTGGTTAGGCTGTATAAGTTCTGTTTCTTTTTTGATATTCTCTATTTGGTGAGAGAGACATTGTTTTTATACTTCTCTTTAGTTCTTTAAAGATATGTTTTCCTTTAGTTCTTTCACTATATTTATAATAGTATATTAAAGTCATTGCCTACTAAGTACAGTGTCTGGTTTCCTCTGAGACATTTTCTATTGATTGCTTTTTCTCCCTGTATATGGACCATACTTTTCTTTCTCTTTATGTGTGATAATTTTTATTAAAATCTGGAAATGTAAAATAATATAATATACTAGCTTTGGAAATCATATTACCCTCTCTTCAGAGTTTATTGTTATGCTCATTGTTGTTGGTTTTATTTTGTGATTGTAGTGATTTTGCCTGACTTATTTTGTAAAGTTTATATCCTTTATCACATGTCTTCACTGAATTCTCTGTTCAGTTAGCAACTATAATATGGCAGATTTTCTTAAAGGCTTTGAACCAATACGCCTTCCAACTTTTGTCATGGGGCTCTGTGTGTTATGGAATGCTTTCCACACTTCCAGCAATTTATAACACTTCCTTAGCCTTTGCTTTTTATTGCAAAGAACCTCAAGGTTGCCCAGAGTTGAGAGATTAGAATCTTCTCAGGTCTTTTCTTGCCACGTGCAGAGCCCTGCACATGTGTATGACTTTTAGATTTCCAGAAATATGTTAGAGTTTTCAAAGCCTGCTGTGGGCATCTCATTCCTCATTTTTTCCTTTTAAGTGTTTTGGTCAGCTTTTTATTTGCCTCAACTGGTCTTGCTAGCTCAGGCAGCTGCAGTATTAAACAATTGCCCCTGGTTGGTTTTGACAAATGTTCTGGGAACAGGCCTGTTTGCCCTGGAAGAACTTTGAGTCAGATGAAATAAAAACAAGTCCTGTGACTGGTACACTTTCAGGGAGATAATAAATAAGTCAAATAGTAATCGTTCTGTGGTGGATTTGGGGGGGGCTATAAATCTATTCTGCCCTCTCCAATAGTAGCTAGGCTGCTGATTTTCACAGCTACTGTTGGTTTATAGTAATTTTTAGCAATAAATGTTTGTTAGATGATTGTAAGCCTTTAATTTCCTGAGTTCTGATAAAGTTGATTTTGACAATTTTTCCAGTGTTCTCATTGCTTTTATGGAGGAACAGATTTTTTAAAGTTCTCCACCATTACAAAAGTACTTACACAGCATTGTTTTTAATAGGAAAAAAAAATTATTGGAAAAAATTCTTACAGTAAGGGAATAGACAAAAAATTGTAATATCTTTATACAATGGAATGCAGAAGTTAAAATAATAGACTAAGATTATGTATCTACACATGAATAGCCATAAAAACAAATTAATGACTGATACCCAGAGTACAATAATATTTATATAATCAAAACACACAAAGAATATTTTTGATGAGTGCATATATAGAGATCAAATTATTTTTACAAAACATGGGCTAAGAGGATAAATGCATGATAGCAATGGGTGGATGGGATTGGAATGAGGGGGAAAAAAACCCAACTTTTTCTATAGTATTTTAAAAAGAAAATATGGGCACATGGATATTGGCAATATTATTTTTGTGTTTTTCTCTATTTAAAACTTAGGAAGAAAGAAGAATGTCATTACATTGGATTATTCTATTCTCTGGGAATTTACTGACTCTATCCAATTTTTTATAATCTATGGGTGGAAAGAAAACAAAAGACAGAGTGAGATAAATAAGTACTGAACCACAATTAGTGGTTAAAATGATCTTGAAATAGTTTTCAAATATGGAATGTCAAATTCTGGTTTTCATTTCGCTTTTAAATAATCACAAGTTTAAACCAGGCAGAAAAATGTGAATCATTGGCTTCTTCCTCTCTCAAAATCTCAGTAGCATGACTCTGCTCCAGCCAAAGAAAGGAAACTTTTGACAGTGTTTCCCTTATTTTCCCCACAGTGTTGGTTTGTAACACTTCCCTAGCTTCCAAAGGAGGGAAAGGGAGCTGCTTTACAATTATAACCACATAGTACCTCTCTTGCAGAGATTTTTGACATCCCATCAGTGATGTGGGAGCACAAATATAAAATTCTCTTTTACATGTAGGAGTGGGAGAATCTGAATTGCCATGATACAAAGTCATTTTTCTCACATGACAGACAAGGGTAAAAATGAAAAGCTAACGCAAACCCATCCCCTTTTGGCCCAGTACTCAGCCAGAGAAAGCTTCAAAGCCCAACAGCATGCTCATTACAACATGGAGCCACTAGGTGTCACTAAAGATAAAACTTGTAGGCATTAGAGAGTATAACTAGGAAAAGCAAAAAGGGCAATTCTCCATGTTAATGGAGAAAACGGAAGTTTCCACCCATTACCCCCAGGAGATGGTTTCAGACCCTGTCTGTCTTACCTGTGTGTGGACCCATTGAGTTGGCATTGGCTTTTAACAGAAAAATAAGTAAATGAGCTCAGAAAACTCAAGATATATGTTAATGAAATGCGGTTGAGATCCCAAGCCTCAAGTGCTGGAGGCTCTCCTGGAAATTATGTCCCCAGGTGGGAGTAAGTCAGATAAATTGAATTCTCTGTAGACAAGGTAACTTGAGATAAGATTTAAAAAACAAACAAGCCATCTCTTATGTTTGCTATGATTTTTTTCCCCTTCTGTGTCTTTATTCTGAAAGCCATAACTGGCAAATAGTGTGAATTCAATACATATGTTGAATAAGTAGTATGAATCAAGGGAAAGAAACCAACTTTAATTTAATGCCTCTTTATGCCTTGTTCTCTATTGCTTTCTTACATTCCATTTTTTATGTAATCT
Organism: Miniopterus schreibersii; assembly: GCF_964146895.1. Taxonomy (NCBI): domain Eukaryota; kingdom Metazoa; phylum Chordata; class Mammalia; order Chiroptera; family Miniopteridae; genus Miniopterus; species Miniopterus schreibersii. Next base: position 15,516,342 of record NC_138119.1, on the reverse strand, counting down.
TCACCAAACAAACAAAAACCCCAACCCTGTGAGGTAGTTATTGTACCCATCACTTTGTGCCGAAGCACTACTCATGGGATCACAAGTGACCTTTACTTTTATTTCTCATTATCCATTTAAACTTTGCTCAGTAGGAAAGCTCTTCCCTACTCCTGAATAAAACCCTCAGACACACCTATGACATTTCCGGTCTCTTGTTGCTCCTAAAAAGTTCTGTAATCTCTTTAAGTAGCAGAACTATCACAATTTAGTAATTAAAATGGTCCAATTTCATGTAATAACACAACTTATTTCACTCCGAATTACAGCTTCTTTTTCCCCAAGCCAGAGCTGTCAGAGATCTGGCAGCTTCCAGAAGGAGGTAAAGGATGTTTCTTTCCATTTTCTTACTCCTCTTCACCCCACCTCCCTAACAGGGGTTAGAGAGGGTGGAAAAGAAAAAGAGACGAGGAAGGCAGTAGTTTCTCTCTTTGAATAGTGCCTCTGACATACTCAGAAGTCCCTGTTAGAAGTATTGATGGCATATCCCAAGATGCAAGCTAAGCATTTTCTTCTGGCTGGCCATTCTTCCTCATGTTTTTCATATGCTTTTATTTTCTTTAATGTACTCTTAATTTCTTCTTTCATATACTTTTAAACAATTTATTAAATACTGTGGCACATTGTCCTTCTATAATAATAGAATTCCCAATTTTTAGCTGAGTACATGGCAGCTTGGAAAAGGACTACATTTCCCAGGATTCCTCACCAGGGTCCATGTGCAAGTTCTTGGAAGCATCCTTGAATGGAGAGGCTTGCTTTGTCTTCCCTTCCTTCCTCCCTATTAGCTGCAGCAGGGACATGATCATTGCAGACTGGACAATGGGGTGGAAGCCCTGTGCTGAGGTCCTCTGATGATTATGGAATTGACCTGGCAACCTTGTCCAGTTACCTCTGGACTTTATTAATAAACAAAGATAAATAAACTTCTAATCTACTGTCTTAAGTTTTTATCACATGCACACATATAAAATCAGAACTGATTAGAAACACAGAGCTAAGTGAGATTTAATTTTAGGAAAGCTGTGGCTAATCGGTAAAGTCAAGATTGGAAAAAAATAGTCTTTATTCATGCAAACTACTTTTTTTATCACCTTATGTATATGACATTGTATGAGGTTCTGGAAGAGGGACATACAAAGGTGAAGTTAGGGAGGTCCTGCCCACAAGAGGTCACTCTTGTCCCCTTCTTGTTCTTCCTGGGGCTGATTTCTTCTCCAACATTTCTGAGCTGCTGCTTCTTCCTTTGCTGAGAACACTCCTCTCTCTTCTTTTGTTATCAAAATGCGAGTTCCCCGGGGCACAGCAGGAGGGTGTTGTGTAGGGCTGCACTCACTCACTGCTGCTGGGAACACGTGTTTGGACCTTCCTGCCCCATAATTCGGAAACATCAAGAGCTTTGGAAGAGTTCATACCCTACAACACAACAATCACACTTTAAGAGATTTAAAAGAGATAGAGATTCATTCAGAATTTTGTTTACAAAGACATCCATCACGATGTTATTTGTACTGTGAATCACAGGAATAATGCAAGTGTCAACAGAGGAAAAACGATGACCTCAGTTATGCAGGTTACCCCAAATTAAAAAATATTCTGCAGCTACTAAAATTATGTTTGGGAGAATTTTTTTAAATGGAGAAACTCTAACAGTGTAGTTTTTACTAAATAAAATCAGAATTCAAAACTACATACGTTGTGAATCTAATTATATAAACATTAAAGAAAAATATGAGACAAAAAATAGCTTGCCATATACAAAAAAACTTTAATGGGTGACTATGATTATGGAATTGACCTGGCAACCTTGTCCAGTTACCTCTGGACTTTATTAATAAACAAAGATAAATAAACTTCTAATCTACTGTCTTAAGTTTTTATCACATGCTTTGGAACATACAGAAATGGAAGGATAAAGCAATAAAAAAACCCCACAACTCCATTCTGGACCATCAAGCCCCAGCTGAGTCTGGCCAAACCCAAGGAACCCAAAGATACTGAGAAATAAATCATTGTTTTAAGCTTCTAATTTTGCTGTGATTTGTTACATCACAAAAGCTAATTGACACAGTTACTGAAACCCAGGGAGCCATTGTTCATCTCTCCATTATTATAATTTTTGGGAAAGGAAGAATCCGACTTTCAAAGAAGAATGGTACAAGTGAACCAGCAGGCAAAGTATACATCTTATACACCACATCCCCATCACTCACACCTTTACCTGCAGAAAAGCAGACTTTATCAATGTTGGAAACTTCTGCCTATTAACTTGGAGTGGTAACATAATCCTATACTGGCCCTGTGAGAAGCCGGTGATCAAAGGCTCATTAGAGCTTCAGTACTTCATGAGTGCTGCCTGCCTCCATCTGCTCCATGAGCTATTCGTGCAGGACTGTCGTTGCCCCGTTAGTGTGTGTAACGGGAAGAAAGCCTGGACCTTAGTTCATTGAAATAAAGTCACACTTCAGGTTGGGGGAAAGCTTCTGAGTATCAAATATTTTTCGTCAGGTGCCTGAAAAGGAAAGGCAGGGAATTCGAATGAGTGTTGGAAAAACAGGTTGTCATTTCTTGGCAACACACTCCAATTCTTTCTTAAGGACCTTGGGTGGAAACTCCCCCCTCCCTGCATGTCTCAGCCCATGTGTATTTCCAGGGAAACCCAATACTTCTACTTCTGATTCATTTACACTTAACTCATCACAGTGTTTTTCAAGGACTATTTCCAGTGGGCCTTTAAAACATGATTTCATTTACTGGGAGAGTTACGAATCCTGCCTACCCCAGATACCACACACACAAAGAGGATGTGACATATGGTATTTGTCTTTCTCTGTCTGACTTATCTCACTTGGCATAATACCCTCTAGGTCCATCCACATCACAAATGGCAAGATTTCATTCTTTTTTATTGCTGCATAATATTTCATTTTGTGCATGTATATTATATATATACACCACATCTTTTCTATCCATTCATTTACTTTGTGTATTTCTGTTAGTCGTCTCTACTTTATTTATGGAATATAGATATTTTTTACTTGCAAGAAAGAATGACACGCTTTAGTTTTTTTCAGACTCAGGTGTTTGTCAGATATTTCCTCGAAAACAAATGAAGTTTGTCACCTCAGGGAAAACAAGTATCTGTTGCAATGATAAAATAAAAGTTTTAAAGAGAAAATGAGAATCTTGGAAAATTTTATCTGCCACTATGAGTTTAACAGCTTCCTAATACTTAAAGACTTTTCATTGAAATTGGCAGCGATATTAATAAATGTGATTTTATGTCAACATTTGGAAGATCTGCGTAAGTCAGTAAACCAGTATGTTCCAAATTATGATAATGTGATGTTACAAAGTCAGGCTTAGAGTGTGAGATAGACAAGTGCATTCCAATGTAATTGATTATGACAAGTTTGTTGCTATGGTTTCAGATTCCACAGTGTAACTAACCTTTAAGACATCACCTCTTATCAAATTTTGGAATAGTAGCAACAAATAGCCACAGATATGTGAAAAGGCACATGGAAAGACATGATGTCAAGGGGATTACAAGTAGTTCAATAATTACTAGAACAGTGATTCTTTTGCAAGCATATTTGCTATTGAGAAATGTTTTTAAGACACTGAACTACTTTGCTGAAATTATTGCTGAGCTTCACAGTTTTCTTTCCCAGCAACAATTTACATGGTGAGGCGATATAAAAAAGGATTGATTGACTTTTGTAAAGGCTCATTTTGATTAACAGTACATTTTAAAGACAATATTTTGAATAATGACTTCAATTCTTAATTTCCTTGTGAACATTTCTTCAATTTGGCCACTGAAATTTCCCAAGAATAACTGACCTATTAAGAGGTAGATTGAATATGTATTTGAAATTCACTGTAGCTCCCAAGTACGTCGCAGATTAAAACTTTGTTTTTGGCAGTGCGAGTAACATACACCCTTCTTGAAAACTGTTTTTGGGAAAGAAAGTGCTTACTTTGGATGCTCTCCATGAACAGTTAGGACACTCTCAAGTGACAGAAGTGTTTTCTTTATTTTAAGGCAAATAAATGATATTTTCAGATGCCTCCAAACAGACCCCATACCAATGTCATTATTGAGTTCTTGGAGTGACCATTCAGAGGGGTCTCATTAGCCAAGAAGTTTCAAATAAGGAGGGAAAGCAGAGACCTGAAAGATTATAGGTACTACTGCCTAAGTTTTGAGTTACAAAATCCTTTGGAACTTTGACTCTGCAAAACAAAGAGACTAGTGGTGGGGAATGATTCACTTTCCTGTTAACCAGGGACTGATGGTCTGCTCTAGACCTCCTCAGCCCCACTGCACTGATTCCTTTCTCCAGTAAAATGTTGAATAGGAGTGGTAAAGTGGTATCTTTCTTTATCAGCTCCAGAAATCTATATTGAAATTTTGGCTAGCCCGGCCGGCATGGCTCAGTAGTTGAGCATCAACTTATGATCTAGGAGATCACAGTTTGATTCCTGGTTAGGACACATGCCTGGGTTGCGGGCTCGATCCCCAGTCGGGGGTGTGCAGGAGGCAGCCGATCATTGACTCTCTCATCATTGATGTTTCTATCTCTCTCCCTTCCTCTCCCTTCCTCTCTCTGAAATCAATAAAGAATATATATTTTTTCTTTTAAAAAGGAAAACTCTTGGCAGGAGGGGCTCTTTCCTCTCTCAGGTACCCAGGACAGGATTCTGTATGGGGAATGAGGGTAGTGATGCCTCATCTTCCTATTTTAAAAAAAGAAAAGAAATTTTGGCCAAATCGTAAGCTGCACACACTCAGGGCAAGATTTTACAAGGTTGGGCACAGGACAACTACTGGAGGAAGAACCACCACTGAGAAGCTGTGAGCTAAACCACTCCCAGAGCTCACACGGGTCAGAAAACATGTAAGGGTTGACAGAAAGCATGGGAAGACCTTCTAGAACAGCCCTAGAATCAAATAAAGACTTGATAAATGCTAAGCTAATTAGTTGGTGACCTGCTCTCTCCACCACAATGAAGAGTTAGAACTGTCCTCATATACTTGTCCACCGTGATGGTTTACTTTCCTTCCATCTAATGTTACTTTAAACAGATGTTACATTTTGGAGGTTAGGAAGTCCTTGCTCAGACTATAACATCCCACACCCTTATACATACTTATCCCCACTCCCAGTACATTAACCAAGGGAAATGCTTAAATGCCTTTCTTAATATGAAGGTCATAACCCCACGTTAGGATTATAGCATGATATAGACAGATGCAGTTCAGAGAAATATGGGTAGAAATTTGGAAACTCAGAAAGGAAAATCAGAATCAGAAGAAAATATATAATAATAAGAATGATTAGATTTAGGAGATGTGTCCCAGAGAGAGCAGTGAGAGCATTACTGTAATTTAAAGTTAACTTCATTCATAGAAGTCCTAGAATACACATCATAGGGAATACTACTTAGGCCAGAGCAATAGAGAAGGCAACTTAATGCTTTTTCTCAGTTTTGGAAAATACTGTATTACTACAGTTTAAAAAAATAACAAAGAAAACAAATAACCAAAGGCAAAATTTGAGTTTTTTGCCTTGCCAAGAATAAAAGGAATACACTTAGGCTGTCACTCAAAGCATAAAAATACAGCAAACTGCCATTCAGATCCATCATCTGCCTTTGATGCCAACTTTTGCCAGCCATACAGAGTCTGTCTGCCTTTTTTTTTTTTCTTATGTCTCTCTGAACTATTTGGAAAGTAATTTATTCTGAGAAGTTTGGACTGATGCTGGCGCTCAGTTATGTGCTTGCCTCTCCCAATGCAGTCTGTAGGAATTGCATTAGTACACATAAAAGGAGTTCTAGGTTGGGCTAGGCTTTCTGGCTTTATACAATTAGGGTGTAAACAATCAAGGACAGAGAGGCATGGTGGTGAACAAGTTGAGGCCTCATTGCATTTTTAGTTGACAGTATACACGGTCTTTCTCTGCTATTTTATGTCTCACTGCAACATAGTGCATATATGCAGTGGTAGGGAGGTTGAGGTATAGTCTTCTAGGTTGGTGAATTTTTTAGAACTAGTCTTTAGCGAAAGTGACTTTCATTTTGAGTTATAGTCATCAAAATTGAACGGATTATAAGAAGTCAACAGATTAGTGAAAAAGACTGAAATTGGTAGGACACAGAAATTGGTCCAAATAAGTTGTCAAAACAAAAAGGTATCTACAGGAGGTGATAGGAGCTGGGCCACAAAGCCAAAAGATCAAAGGTTGAGGAGATGAGGGCTGAACAAAGCTGGTCAAGTGAGTAAGTGAGGAAGTGGGGGAGAGAGGGGGTGCTTGCAGCCAACACTGGCAACAGAGCTGTAATCTGGGGCTGGGTTTTTACTTTCTCATACTAATATGAAAGTGGACCAAGATTAGAGCAAGGGGTAGTATTCAGTTAAATGGAAATGAGCTGATCTTACCTGAATTAAATCTATATAAACTAATTGAACTGGGTTAAAAGAAATTATACTGGATTGCACAATTCCCCTTTAGAAACACATAATTTGACATATAGACACATACATGCAACTATAAAATTCAGATGATACAATACTTTGTCTAAATTTATTTTTAAGTACTTCTGCTTGGAATGGACATTAAACAATTTTAAGTCTTTCCTCTTCACCTCTAGGACCACAGGTAAACCATCTCACATGCACAATATATGTTTTATGCAGAGTTTTCACTTTTTAAAAATGACTTTTGATTCAGTTTTTGGTGTCATGGAGGGAACTTGCACCCCTGTTTCTCTCTCTCATCTTAACCTGGTATAATGCCGCATAGTGCTTCATTATGGAAAACAACTTAGTAAAAATATGAGTCCAAAGATGGGATGAGGAAAAGAAGGAGGTGGAGGGGGAAGTGGTAGAAATTAAGAAACGGGTTGTAAACTAAAATAACAGCATGGCAGAATTCATAAATAAATCAGAAAGACCAAGGAAAGGAATAGGCATGGCAAGACACTGCATTAATGGCATGGGGGAGACATTGAAATAATCGCAGACAAGAGATTTGAGCAATTAGAGGGAACTGATAGTTGTGAACGACAAATGTAATCTAGCATTGAAGGCAGTTGGCATCCCTGAAATAAAGACCTCCACTAAAGATACACTACAGTAACAAAAAGCTTGAGATGGCACTTTATACACATGAGAAATAATGATATAAAATCAGTGCTGCCTAGAATCCTGGTTAAGTTACTGAATTAAAAAAATTATTTCTAAGGACTTGCTTTAGATATTCAGGCAGAAAAAGTGAGTCACCAAAGGAAGGGAAAAAATTCCAGAAGATAATGAAGCAATGTCTACAAAGTTATACAGGAACAAATGTCAACCCTGGAATATTTAACCTAGCCAAATTGCCATTCAGAAAACTAGGAAAAAGGCAGACACCTCATATGTGAAAAAAAAAAAAAAATAAAGGACTCAATGAAGATTTCTTGACTAAAACATCCACTAATAAAGACCAGCCAACTAAGTGATTTTTAAAGAAATTAAGAACCACCAGATTGCAAAATTGTGGTAAAATTAAACAAAAACAAACACTGGTGGGTATTGAATCCACTTAAAAATAGAACAAAATTTAACAGTTGCAGGAATTATGGTTGCAAAACACAATATAAGTGTTATAAACCTAAAACAAGTAAAAATAATATAAGCAACAAAAATAGGAAGGTGGGAGGACTAAGGAAGTATAACAGCACCAATTGCTTCAATGTTGGTGGCAGAGAGACAAAAAATACTAAAATTGGAAATATGGTGTGTTTTTAATGTCAATGACATCAGTAATTTTCTTCATATATTTCTTTTAAAGTTAGAGGGATTTTTAAAAAGTAGTAACTCTGATACATAAGAAATTTTTATCTCACATTCAGCAATTTATTTCTGTTTCTTTTTCTTCTGGGGTGTTTTGGCAGGGAATTCTGGGGTTCTGGGTTTCAGAGCCAGGGTCTAGAAGGAGAGGCAGGTTCCAGGTGAGTACATCCCCTTAACCCTGCATAGTCTCCCTTATACCTAGAGGCACAGCAATAGCAGGAGAGAGAGGAGAGCTGTCATGTGAGGCTCAGGAACACTCCTGGTTCTTGAAGTGAGAATGTCATGAAGCACATTATCCTCTGATAATTTTTTCAGCAAGAAACTGTGCATTGTAAACTGTGTGTTTCCCCTCTGTCTTAAATAGTAGTTTAGCTGAGTAAAAAATTCCAGGTTGTTGATGATTTTCCCTTAGCACTTTGAATATATTATGCCATTGTCTTTGATATCTATTGTTCTGATTAAAATCTGCTTTTAATCTCATAGTCATTTCTTTATAGGTAATCACAATTTTGCTACACATCTCAGTTTGAATGATAGTCCTTAAAGGTTAGCCCTGGATGTTTATGGGCAGTAGCTTCATAAGTCATGGACTCTTGACTTTAGAAGTCATTTGTGGGGGAGAGAAATTACTCTTTTCTTCTGCTGCTTCTCCATCCCGTGCTTATGCCTTGGTGCATTCAGAAGGGAAAGCTCACCCTTCTGACCTATGTTTCTTCGCACTTGTGTGGCTGAAGCAGGTTCAGTGCTGTCATTCATGAGGCTAGGTACTAAATAAATTTGGAATATGCTATGCAAATCCAGTAATGCTAGATGGGAGTAGGGAAAGGAAGGCCTTTTCTAGCCTTAGAGCCCACAATGCTTTAGTTTGATTTAGCCAAAGAGCCCTCCACCTGAAATGCTGGTACACCATTTGGCTATTTAGCCTTGCTCAAAACTTCTTCAACAGAGAACCCTGAGGCAGGGGTAGGGTGGGATTTGGACACCAAAACATCCCACTGAAATTCTTAACATCATTAAATTCATCTCCTTAATTTGATAGAAGAGATGATACAACTTAAACCCAGAGAGGTATAGTGACTTATCCAAGGTATTAAAGTAATTAGTGAAGTAGCAGAAAATGGAACTTGAACCTAATTTCTAGTTCAGGAATATTTCCAGGATCCTATATTAAGTTTTTTAACTTCTCTGTTTTCTTAATGCTTCCTTCAAAGAACAGAGTGCTCTGCACCACATCTTCTATTAATATCCTTAACATACAGTGCATTAATATAGTAAGAGCAGAGGTTTTGGAGTCAGAAAGAGCTGGGTTTTAAATTTGTTTTTCTCATTTACTAGCTCTGGCACCTAAAAATGTTCATCTCTGTGAGCCTCAATTTCCTCATCTGTAAAATAGGGATAAGAACATTCATTGCAAAGGGTCCTTTTTAAAGTCACTGTGGTGCTCCTAGCACTGTGCCTGGCACATAGTAGAAATGAAATAAATGGTATTACTATTTTTGTTGTTATTATTATTAGTGTCTTTCACTTTAACACACTGACTTTTCCCTACCCTGACATTCCTGTTTTCTTTGAGGGATCTCTTACCTTTTCCCCATATTTGTGTATGTGTGTGTTTAATGAATTTAAATGGAATGTTCTCTGTGTAGAGACCCATCTCTCTTGCTGTGAGGGTAGCACTTAGTACACTGTGCATGGAGACTGAGAAGTGGTGACTGATATTATGAAGTGATAAATGAACAGTTGACAAATAGATCATAGACATTCTAATGCAGAATTCGTGCCTGTAGTTTGTTCATAACTCATTAGTCTGCTCCAGACCCAGCATGTGAGTCATAGCCCCTGAATGCCAGGCTCAGGGACATGGAGACCAGCTTCCTCCTTGACCACATAATTTCAGAGACCACTCATTCATGTGAGTGTGTTAAGATGCTCGGCCACTGAATAATCATTGTGTCTCAGTCCTCTTTCCCAACTTCCCATCATTTCCTTCCTGTTTCTCATTGTTGTGTCACCCTGTACTGCCTCTCATTTGACATTCCCAAGGAATTCCTGTCTGATTTCTGGAATGGGACTCAATTATGAAGGTTTAAGGAATTTTGTTACACTTCTATGTAAATCATCAGAGGAAGAGAACATGGGGTAGATGGGTGGTTTTCTTTAATTCAAGCCTGCAAGTCCATCCAATCTGACAGGGTAACATTTTGACTACAAAGGGAAAAAATATATCACTCACCCTCATGATTCTTGGGAAACAGGAGAGTATCTGCTTCTTGGACAGAACCCGTGAGATCCAAAGCCAACACGGGCTTCCTGATGCTCTAGCTTCAGGAAGCCCGTGTTGAAGGGTGGCATTGGTAATAAGAGGTTCAGTAGATGTAACACACAGGAACTTCCAGGGGGAAATGGGAATGAAACTGTTGTTTCCCAGATGATGGTAATGTGGTTTCAGATTTTTAAATACATGACCATGAAATCCCTGATGTGCTAGAGGCAAGCCCTGAAGGACACTTTGCGCAGTGCAAGAGAGATAGTAGAGAACACATGTGAATATTGACTTTCTTCAACTAAGACAGACCTGAACTCCTCCTCCTGTGTTGATGTTCATTAACTGATTATCCCCAGTAAGTTATTTTCCTTACATAAGCTCCAGCTCTGTATCCAAACATTGGAGATATTTAAAATCTACTTCACAGAGTGTTTATTTGTTTGTTTTGAGAATTAGAGGAGCTCATGTGTGTGAAACATTCATCACAGTGAATGGAACTTATTAAGGGCTCAGTAAATGGTAGCTTTCTTAGGTGGTGGCCAAGACATGTCTGCTTGCTGAGCTGAATTAATCAAATATTTATTAAATACCAACTCTGACCCAGACATTTTGCATCAGGCACTGTCTAGGCACAGAGATAAACTTGTTTTTCTATCCTCATAATGCTTATGGTTGATATGTCTTGTCTTTTGACGATTTTTTTTTCATTTCTAAGCTACCATAAGAGCAGAGACTTTGTCTTATGTTAACGTATCCCCATGGTCTAGAAGAATGAATAAATTCAACAAATATTCACTGGGAGTCTATTTGTACCAGGTACTGTTCTTTGGGATGTATCAGTGTACAAACCAGCCAAAGATCTCTGCCCTTGAGAAATGAAGCTATTTAATAACAATAGTTAAATATTTGCCATAAACCTCCTTCCCCCCCCTTTTTTACCTGTGGATAGAAAATTTCCGTGAAGAACAGAGGAAATATAGAAATACTTCTTCCCTAGATGGTGTGATGTCACTGTAAGCCACCATCACAGATACTGCATTTTGCAAGGTCACCAAGCCTTTTTATAGCTTTTATGAGAGTGACATGGGAGCCTGTGGTCACAGAGAATGGCTCCTTAGAGGAGACGGGTTTCATAGTGATGTGGTTTAGGAGTCCTTGTCCCCCACCCATCAAATGGCTTCTTCAGTCCCCACCCTAGAAGACAGCACAGGAGCCAGCATGGGACCCGGAAGGTTAAGCCAACTTGCTCTGCCCAGTAGGTGTGTGTATGCTGCATTGCTAGGTCTCCTCTCCTCGGGGGCTGTGTGCTTCCTGCATCAAGGAAGCTGCCAGCATTCACAATCGGAACATAAACAGGCCAGCAGGTTCTGATTAATCCAAATTGGAACTATTCAAACAGTCACAAAAAGAGATCTTTTCCCCTGAAGGAATTTACATGTGAAGAGAGACTAAGATGGGAAATAAACATTTCTATAATGATTAAAGTTAATTGGCTTGAAAGGATGCCTCTGAAAGAAATGCTTTCTGGTTTTAGTTCCAATCTATTTCGGGACAAGCCTGTTTTTCATAAGATTGGTAACTGCAAACAGATACTGCCCTTTCATTGGAAACAGATGGGCCAGGACATAATTAAAGAAGTATGCACTGGCATCTCAAATAACTGCTTTCAATTACAGCATTTCAAGAGTATTAAGGGGAAATATTTTAAACAAGACCACTGCAAAAATAGATTTTGTCATTAACTTTGAAATAATATTTGACTTAAGGCTGAAATTTCCATGTGCCAGGTCTGGATCTCACAGGCCGATGCTGATTGGAGCAAGAGAAATTGAATCATTATGGTCCCATATCGTTCAGGGGGGAAAAAATCATCTTTTTTTAACGCAGAGCTAAAAACCGTGTTTTTCCTCTGGGAGCTTTTATTTTGCACTTGAATTTCGGTTAGATTTCACAACCTTGGGGAGCTTTCACAATGAAACCATTTCAATGTTAAGTCCAAGGTTGTCCATCACTAATGTGGTTGCCTGAGTGTGTGTATAGGCAGTGAGTACAAGCCCGCCTCCCACTGTGAAGGGTGCTTGTATGCCCTGTAGACCACATTGTACATGTTCATGTAGAGATCCCAACGTAAACCCCCAAATTAGACAATTTACAAAGTTGACAGATCGCCTGGGCTGGCACAGTGGAAATCAGTGGTGGGCCTATTGTACTTTTTCTGAGTAGGTCATTTTAATGGAGATGATAATAATTGAAGATAGCTGTATAACAGTGACAAGTTACAGAATACCTCACTTGTGTTGTCTTATGTAACATATTGGAATGATGTTTATTTCCCTCAATGAATACTTATTTATTGAGTATCTAACACATGGCAGGCACTGTACCAAGAGATAAAATGTTGAACAAAGACAGCTGCGTGCTTGCCCCCTAGAGCTTATGATCCAATGGTTTACTTGTAGAGACAAGTAAACAATTACAATACAGGATGGCACATGCTATGGTGGCGTAGAAATACTGAACGGGGGCACTTTACCCAAGAAGTGGCTTCTCCCTCATTATCCTAAACTTGGTTTTAGAAACAGAAGAGTAAAGCAGCTGCACAATATGTCATCTTAGCCACTCAAACAAATATATTTTTTGATGGACTAATGGTTCCTAATGATGATAGAGCAATCAGGCTGATATGATACAATTTATTGATCACTCATGGCATTCATGATGAGTAAGTACAGCATAAATTTACTTTTGATTATATGTACACGTGTGTGTGAACACACAGAGAGATGCACACAGAGAGACACAGAAAACATGCCTAAGCCATACTACTTCTGGCTTACCAGAACTGCATGGGCTTTGAGCTCTGTACAGGTTAGGTGTGAGCTATGCCTATACTCACTCACCTGCCTTTATACTAATAGCCTGCATTCTTGAGATGGCTGGACAAAGGGTCCAGTAAAAAGCAAGATACTAACTAGTCCCCACATCTATTTCCTCATTATGTGATAGTAAATGGAGTGTTGTAATTGAACTTTTAGACTATTTTTTAAAGTTTTTGGAGTAATTAAGCCCTTAAAAAACTTAATAATTTCTTTTAAGGTTATACTCAATATTCAAATTCTTCATGTAGATGTTCAAATTAACCATACCTGATAATTAGCTTTTCCTTACTTTGGATATTCGTGTGTGTGTGTGTGTGTGTGTGTGTGTGTGTGTGTATGAGATTTATGTCCTTTATTACTTATGGGGAATGAACTTACACGGTACCACAAATGTTAATGTCATTTTTTAAAGAAAACACTATATAGAACTTTAGTAAATCCTACTAAAAGACTAAAATTAAAGGTTCCTGGATGCAAGGCCTGTGTTTCAGAATCTGGATAATTAGTCAAATGTTCAATTTACAACTCTCTTCAAACCACTCCCAGCGTCGCCTAATAGCTTCCAAATTCCTTCTTGCCAAACTCTCTTCCTCTCAAAACATTGGATTTATATTCTGTGTTTTCTAAAGACAGATGCTGAAGTTGCGAATGCTAGCACTTGGAATGATAGAATTTCTCTGCATTTTGGAAATTTACCCTCCTATACTTTTGAGGACTGAAGACTAATGATCTCAAGGCACATGCATTGAAAATGCATAATCAGTTGATGTCAGTGAACAGTTTAAATTTATATGGAGGTCAATATTATTTGTCCTATCAGTCCTCTCATGTTGATTTCAGGTAAATCTGCTTCTGTTCTATAGGATTCAAACTTGAGGTGACGACTCGATACCAAGGTGGAAATGTCCTGTCACAACACTTGGACTTGATTGAAGATTTACATCGAGAAAATAAAGTAATAATAATAAATTAATAATAATAACAGCAACAGCTAGAATATTTACTGAACTTAAGACCAACAGGCACTGTGCTTAGTGCTTTTCTTGCTTTATCTCATTTAAACCTCACAATACATGAGATAGTAATGATTTTTAACCCCAGAGATGTTAAGCCTCTTGCAGTTAAGTAGCTGATGGGGGATTTGAACTCTGGTCTTTCAGACACCTCACTCATTGCTTTTCACTACTTTGCACAGAGGTGTTAGTTGAAAGCATTGATTTACGATATTCTCTCAAAAGACTAGGACATCTTTTCTACTAACTTGTCTTTTCTGCAGTGGAGGGTAGTCTTAGTCTTTCACTCTTCCAACTTTCCCTTGATAGAACTCCAAAACCATGTAAAGGCTCCTGAATGTAACGATGGGTGACCCCTGCCCCTTTCCTATTAACACACTATCTTTTTCCAGTCCAAGGGTCACTACAAGGAAGACTTCAAGTGAGATGGGTTTATGCAAGAAATACAGGAAAATCAAATTTGTTTCCGAGCACTTCATAAGGTCACAGGCCTAACTATTGTGGCCTTACCCAAATGAGGTCCTTACCTCTACTGAGTTTTATCAGCCACATTAATTTTAAAAATAAATCTCACATGTTAAACTTGATATTTTCTCATTTCTGAAAATAATAGCGTTCCCAAGAGATCACCCGGGGCGAAGGAGAGTAAATCAGTCTTTGCCATACCAAAGACTTGAACAAAGTCTACTTGAATAGTTTTCATGTGGCAGACTGTCTAGGTCCCACTAATGAGACAAGTCATACAAGTTAAAAAAAAGGAAAGGAAAAGGAAAAAAACCCTTTTTAAGACTATGAGAAAAGCATTACTTTATGCTATTTAGAGAAGCTTGGGAGTTTTTTCCCTTTGGTAAATGCCACAAAGGAGACATTTCTCATGAAAACTTAACTGAGAGACAGGCCATAGCATGGTGAGGAATGGCCTCTGGGAATAGAATGAGAGAGAGCTTGGAGCCAGGACCAGTAATTATGAGACACCAAGGAAAAAAGCAGAGGTTGCATAGACGTAAAATATTCCAAAAGCCATCATAGAAGTGGAATGAGAGGAAGAAAGAGAGTAAATGCTTTAAATAAATGTAGATCTCACCATACCAAACCCAACAGCATTCACATCTGGTGTAGCAGAAAGTATACTAGACTTGGACATACCCTCGAAAATACACTGAAAGTTGGGGTACACACTTAAAAGTGTGCCGGACAGAAAGAGCTGGAATTTGGATCCTGAACCTACACTTATAATGTAAATGACCCCGAGCAATTTACTACAGCTTTGAATTCATTAAATTTCAAAATGAAAGTCATAAAATAACATACGTGGAAGTGCCTAGCTTATATAGTAATTGTTGGAAATGTTTACATTGAATCTATGTCATGTAACCAGTTCTTCACGAGAGGCAAGAGTGCCTACCTATTATGGCGAACAGAACTCGAAGCATGATGCTCAGACCTCAGGTTTCTCAAGATCAAAATAGCTCTGTCACAGAGCTAAAAATACCTTATGCAAATTCACTGAGTGCTAAAGAAACATAGCACTATGGCAGGCACTCTGTGCCAGGGTGAAAGGAAGTTAAGTGGCTAAAGTAGAGCATAGAAGAACAATCTTTTGGACACAACTTCTCTCAGTCAAGCTTAGGTTTCAGATGGATGTGGCTGAGTGACACCATGAACAGAACACAAGCTTTGGGCTCAGGTTTTCTTTCCAACCTTGACTTTGTTTGTGTTATGGGTGTGGCCTTCCCAAGCCTCAGATTCCCCATCCATAGAATGGGAACAAAAATACTTGCATGCAGCGCCATTTCAGGATTACAGATGATTTATGAAAAGTGCCTCACAGTAGACATCTGATACGCAGCAGCCATTGTCACATAAAGACCACAGCTCCTTCAGAACACACACTGAACCTCATGTATCCACCTTTCTATTCGGCACAATGCCTGTCATATATGAGGCATAATAAATCTTCATCGAATGGATGGATAACCAAAAAGCTCATTCATTGCTCTTGCCTTCTGCACTAATTGCCATCAGATGGAGCTTTTTCCTGATTTAAGAGTTTTCCCCCCCTTTTTCTCCTAAAAAACCAACTGAGCACCACCTCTAACTTCAGAGCGTATCTCTAAGACAGAGAACTACAATAGACATAAATTGGCTGTCTGGGGTGCTTGCCGATGAATGGTACATTCACATCCCTCCTAGACATCGGTTATACCTCTGGTTTTGGACTCAGTCCTACAGTCATTTCCCAGCGCCATCGTGTCTGACAAGTCACTTTAGGAAAGTTAGTTACCTCTTTGAACTTAATTTCCTCATTCATAAATAATGACCTTAACGGTTGATGTGAAGATTAAATGAGACAGCATATGTATAGTGCCAGACATATAATAGGCAGGGAGAGATTTGAAACCGAGTATATGACACCAAAGCTCAGACTCCTTATATTACATTTAATTTCCAAAGGATTTTAAGCTCCTTGAAGAAAAGAGCCATATCTTATTCAGAACCAGTTTGCATATACCTTGGTGCCCAGCATATGCAGGGCAAAGAATAGTGTGTAATCTACTTGGGGATCTGAATTGCTTCCAACTGTTAGCCATACTGTAAGTGAATCAGGAACATTTCTCCAGGAAAATGTGGCCTTGGACACAAGGAACCATACTTAAATTCCCCAAACAAGGAATACCAAAGAAACTGTCTCTCCCTTCTTAATACCATTAGACTGGTTGTTTGGAAAAAACCATAGGCATTATAGCTCTTCAATTTAATAAGGCTTTAGGCAAGTTAAACAGTTAAAATGCTTTTAGATGCAAGTAACAGAAAACCCAAATCAAACAGACTTCAGGAGTAAGCACATTGAATACATTGACTTACATGCTTGGAAGTGTGTATCAGAATTAGTTGATCCAGCAGTTCAATGAAGTGATCAAGGATCCAGGTTCTTTCTGTTTCTATTTTCTGGTAACAGTATTAGCTTTGCCATGGACGTAAGTTGTCCATCACTAAAAAAAGAAAAGAGAGAGCATTCCATTTCCAAGCACTGAACACAGTGCTTCTCCTCATAATGTTTCCACTCCTTAAATAGTAATTGTCACCAATGGAATGCTAGGCACTGAGAGCCTTAGGTTAGGGATTCTGGCAAAGGATATGGTATTATGACTGGAGTTAGGGTCCTCAAACCTTGCTTCTGCACAGGGGTGGGAGCAGAGTGGGGAAAGTGATAGGATTCAGTTACAATATCCCCATCAAAGATTATTATGTTCATGGAAAACAATGTAGAAGTTTGGTCTAGATAATATAGTTGGGTTGATTAGTAGCTGATTAAATAGTTACATGGTTAACAAACTAGAGACAGAGGTGACTTATCACATGGTCTAGGAATCTTCATGTCCTTTGCCAGGCCAGCCTCAATTGGGGTAGATAGTTCCTCTCTCCTGCTTTTATGTGAAAATGTATCTTTTCACACACATACAGTCTATTAATTACATATTTATATAACTATCTTCCAACCCAACCATGAGGCTGTTGAAAGCAGGAGCTATGTCTCAACCATCTTTCTAGCCTCAGCACATAGCATAGAACCTGACATACCATAAGGAGCTTCATTTTCAAATCTTAGTTAAGAAGCAAGCAATGAACCCCACGGTCTGGGAAAACATATTTGCCAAGGATGTATCTGATAAGAGGCTAATTTCCAAAATGTGCAAAGAACTCGTATTACTCAGCAAGAGGAAGACAGACAACCCAATTAAGAAATAGGCAAAGGACCTGAATAGACACTTCTCCAAAGAGGACATACAGATGGCCAAGAGACACATGAGAAAATGCTCAACATCACTAATCATCAGAGACATGCAAATTAAAACCACAATGAGGTGTCACTTCACACCTGTCAGAATGGCTGCCATCAACAAATCAACAAACGACATGTGCTGGCGAGGGTGTGGAGAAAAGGGAACCCTGGTACACTGCCGGTGGGAATGCAGACTGGTGCAGCCACTATGGAAAACAGTATGGAGGTTCCTCAAAGAATTAAAAATGGAGCTGCCGTTTGACCCAGTGATTCCACTCCTAGGAATGTATCCTAAGAATCCTGAAACATTAATCAGAAAGAATATGCCCCCCAATATTCATAGCAGCATAGTTTCCAATAGCTAAGATCTAGAAACAGCCCAAGTGCCTATCAGTAGATGATGAGTGGATAAAAAAAGCTGTGGGACATTCACACCATGGAATACTACGCAGCTGTAAAGAAGAAGGTTCTTGTACCCTTTGGGACAGTATGGATGGACCTGGAGAAAATTATGCTACGTGAAATAAGCCAGGCAGAGAAAGACAAACATCACATGATCTCGCTTATACATGGAATCGAAAGAACTTAATAAACTGATGAACAGAATAGATTCAATGACATGGAAGCATAGATGAGACTGACGAACGTCAGAGGGATGGAGGAGGGCGGGTGGGTGGAGGGGGAGAGAGTAACCAAAGAATTTATATGCACATATGCACAACACAAGGACATGGACAATGGTGGGGAGAAGGACTGGGGAGGGGAATGGGATGGGGTGGAACGGGTCATTTGGGAGAAAAAGGGACATCTGTAATATTTTAAACAAAAATAAAATTTAAAAAATAATAATTTTAAAAAGACAGGGAAGATAGTCAACAATGTTGTAATAACTGTATACGGTATCAGGTGGTTACTGGAAATATCAGGGGAGCACTTTGTAAAGTATATGATTATCTAACCAGTGTGCTGTACACCTGAAACTAATACAAAATAATATTGAATGTAAACTGTAATTGAAAAATAAAATAGAGTGAACTGTCAAAAAAAAAACAAAAAAAAAACAGCAAGCAAGCAATGGATAGAAGTCTCAGGAAGGGAGATTTTAATTCCTCATATGTGTGAAAAGAAAACTTCCTAACAATAAATATATTAAATAAATGACTAACAGTCATCAATAAATTAAATATAAAGAATATGGGTGTTGGATTAAGATACCTTTAAGGTCCCTTTGATCCTGGAATTCACCGATTTTCTGAGTTTGCTGATGGTCATGATGCACACGCCACGATGGTGGCCCAGATGGCTTGAATATAGAAATCAGGACACTCTGGGTGGTGGGAAGGTGCTGGAGTCAACTGTTTGACTCATGAAAATTGGAACCTTCTTTCCAAGGCCATGATCTCAACAAAGGGAGCACATTCCATTCTCCATGCCAGCTGTGAAGGCCATCCTTGGTGATTGTGATCTGGTATGGACTTGGCATTCTCTGCTTACAGGCCAGACGCCAGGACAAGAAGCCTAACCGAAGGAAGCTCATGAGCCCATGCAACACCAGGAATGGGAAGGAATTTCTTAACAGCTTGAGCAATCTTTAGCTTAAGTGATTTTTGAGAGAGAAAATAAAAACAGAAGTCAACATAGCAGAAAGTCAGTGTTTACTGTGTACTGTGCAGGCCCTGTGGTCGGGGGATAATGAGTACATGGAGACAAGGCTCTGGCCTACAGGAAAGTTGAGAGTTTAGTTGGATATTTGCAAAATGCAGACATGTGCGCACACACACAGAACTTGAGAAATGTACAAAGCGCCATCTAAGACAAGGAGGTTACCAGACAATATAGAAATATTGTCTATTTCTATAGACAATATAGAAGTGTACTACCGGGAGTGTACTTACCTATAGCATAATCTCCCACTCACCTTCCAAACCTGTTCTAACCTCTCAGTTTGCTTTCAACCCTGACACTCTCTCCACCCTATCAGAACTGACTTCCTTAATCTCTGATTCCCCTCAATATTCTCCAGGAATTTAGCTTGCTATCTGTCGAAGTCTTATTTTTAACACTATTTTATTGGAGCAAAAGTCATACGTCACTCTTAATCCTCCCACTCAGATAGAACCCCTGTTAGCAAAATGGTGCATCTTCTCGTATTTTTTTTCTATATGTATTCTTTTCTTTCACAGATTTACAGGGTTTTCACATGCTGTTCCTAGAACACTACTTATTATGTAAGTGCATAGAAAACTATGCGGTATACAGAATTGTTAACTGGTTTTCCTCTGGGGAAGGAAGGGGGTTGGAATTTTTATTTTATTCTGTGTACTTCTATGTTGCTGTTATTGCTTTGAACAACAAAGAAGTATTTAGGTAAATTAGTAAAATTTCTAAAAGGAGAAAATAAAGTCTACTTCCTGTGGAGTTACCAGCAAAAAGTACTTGTTCTTTCACTCTGACTCATGGCAGTAGTCCTCCTCCTTGGAGGTATGGCAAGAAATGAATGTATTCAATCTTGATCCTAAAATAGAGACTTGTCCCTGAGCTGTGAGTGGAAGCAACCTTTCATTGTTTTTCATTGTTCTTTTTGCACCCCAACAGTTTGCACTTGGGCAATGAATGAAACTATCTTGCACTTGCTGCTTCTGTCCAACAGGTGGCATTGTTGTTTTACAAATGGCTTCAAACCACAGCGCTAATGTTTTGTTTCTGTTTGAATCCCACCTATTGTTTATAGAATGGGGGAGCCATCGGGAGCACCAATATTCCTCTTTCAGAAGCCCTTTGTGTTTGAGAAAACATCCATGGCTGACGAGCCATTTCAATCACAGAAGTTAGTAAAAAATAAGAAATAGCTAACTTTCTCCTTTTATTCATCTCTGGATGAGCTGAGTTATTTGCTTTCTCTCTTTATTTCTGTTAGTGTCTAGTTTAACCATAACTCATAGCTCTTGAAGTTACACATTAATTCACTAAAACACAAACGGCAACAATGGCATTTTACAGAGTGAGGGTTGCATACTTATTATGCAAAGCTAGAAAAGGAAGGAGCTACAAAAGAAAAATGAGAACCTATCTTTATTGGCCAAGATTTTGGCAATCTGATGAGTAGAATAAAATATATATAAGGCCCGCTGGGTGTGGCTCAGTGGTTGAGCATCAACCTAGGATCCAGGAGGCCGCAGTTCGATTGCCCGTTGGGGCATGTGCCCAGGTTGCAGGCTTGTTCCCTGGTCAGGGGTGTGCAGGAGGCAGCCGATCAGTGACTCTCTCATCATTGATGTTTCTGTCTCTCTCTCCCTCTCCCTTCCTCTCTCTGAAATCAATAAAGATATATTAAAATATATATTTCCTATTAGTAATAATCCAGGCAAGATGATTTATGTCAAAAATAAAATAGTTAAAAATAAAAACTAATATTTGGCTAGAATTTCCTGCTGGCTAGACACAGTTCTCAGCATTTCTTTGCTCCTCATAGCAATCCTGTGGAGTAGATACTGTTATCCTCATTTTATTGATGAGGAATCTGAGACCTAGAGGATTTAAGTAGCCAGGCAACTGCCTCCATTTATAAGAACAGCTGATAGTATGCCCTCTGCATGACTGATATTAGTTAATTTTCATGCTAATGATTTAAATTGAGTATTAACCATTATCCTTATGTTGCTTTCATTTCCTATAGGAGTTTAAATGCCTTTCTTAATGAAATGCAAATGTGTTTACCTCTTGACTCTTAGAAAATAAGCATAGAGATTTTTGCAAACATGGTTTTATTAATTTAACTTCAAACGTGACTAAGCTCCAGACACTAGTAATTTACTAAATACCATGAAGTGTGCATAAAATATGTCATGCTGCATTTTAGTAGAAATTAAAAATATATATTTTAACTCTTTATTGCTTCCTCTCAAAAAACAAACCAACCCAAAACCATCACACACACTGTTTTTAGCTGTGGGAAGAGTGGCCAAATGACTAATTAGAATTACTGAAATTTTATCCATTTTGATTCACTAATATACTACAAAGCCTTTATATATAGACATATATATCTCAAGCTACTCCTTTTGTATCTTTCAAGAAACAACTAAAAACCACACAAATGTCAACAACCACTAACTTTTCTTTCAGTTAAAAAAAAATTTAAAAATATATATCCAGGGAACAGACAGGGAGTAGGGGTTGAAGGGAAACAGCAGAAAAACAAGGGAGATAATTTGGGCATCATTTGATTTCTCATCACGGTGTATGTTAGCAAGAACATGTAAATATAATGGTCTTATTTACAAATTTACCAAAAAACCACTTATCTCATCTTTCTGAAGTTATAAGTATTTTTTCTCATTGTTGAGGAATGGGATATTCTAGTTAATCTAATATGCCAGTTAATGCTCACCACGGATACTTATTAACTCAGTACAGCTGAGTTTCAGGAGCCTAATTAGGCATCTGGCCCATTTCCATGCAGGTTGAAAAGATATTACTTTTAAAGGGAAGTGACTAAGTGTTATAAATATACGTTTTAAATTTCTACTAAAATACTGGGAGAAATATCACTGGTATCCCTTATTGTAAATTAGACCTATAATAAATTGCTAGAATTCTGTATTTTATTTGTCTGAAATTAAATGGATATGTAAACGTTTTCCCAAACCTCAAATTAGAGTTCAGAGTGAAACTTTTCCTGTGATTTTCATGCTTGTTTTCAAATGGTTGAGCGACAACAATGCTTTTATAATCATTTGAAAAAAATAAAGGGGAAAAACCTTTGATATAATTTTAGACTCACACAGAGAAAAATCCGTGGCTCCACAGATTGCTTAAGATCTACTTTTGCATATTTGTTAAGCATCTCTATAGGCTTAATTCCTTGCTTCTCCAATCAGAGGGGACTACTTAACAGGGCCATGACACAGCACGAAAGTTGATGGTTTTCGGCTTTCTCTGTTGTCTGGAAAAAACCCTAAACCAAATCAAGTTTTTTTTCCTTCCACTAGGAATATCCTTGAGAAGAGTTTCTGTATGTTTCCCACGCTAAGTTATATATTCATGAGAACACAATGAGAAAGGGGAGATCTTGAGTATGCATTTCAACAATGGCCTTCTGAAACAGTAGAAAGAAGGCTGATACCCCAAGGAGGCAGGTGTGGGGGATGCAGGCATTCTCCCGTTGTTGTGGACTTTCGTACAGGGATGTGTGTACAAGGCTAGTCAACACCATGCTGTTTATAGTAACTAAAAATCCAAAATAACCCAGTGCCCATCAACAGGGGATTGATTAAATAAGTTATATTTATCTACACAACAGAATATAATTAAAGAGAAATGTATTTATTAACATGGAGAATGTTCATGGTGTATTGTTAAGTGACAAAAAGATCACAAATGTTGCTGCCTTTGTTAGAAAGAAATATAAATTTATATGTGTGTGCATATATAAGCAGAAATTATCAGGAAGGCTACATACTAAAGTTCTAACTATAGTTTTGTTTAGATACAGATTATTTTCTTATTTATTGT
This sequence comes from Miniopterus schreibersii, assembly GCF_964146895.1. Lineage (NCBI taxonomy): Eukaryota > Metazoa > Chordata > Mammalia > Chiroptera > Miniopteridae > Miniopterus > Miniopterus schreibersii. The sequence continues at coordinate 15,493,004 of NC_138119.1, read as the reverse complement.
GCTTTTGGAATATACATAAGTATATTTACATGTATGCATATGTTTATATATGTATATATGCATATATACACATGTATATGAAAAATAAAACTATTTACATTTTACGCACACACATACAGCAGAAAAACAAAAACAAAATGAGCTCCTAAAGAAAATAACCATGTCCTCATTACCTGACTATCCAACCAATACTATTAACTCTTAATTTAATACCTGTTTTGAGTAACTATTACGTACAAGGTACTATAGTCTTGATTCCTTCATCTCTGCAACATCCTGCCTGCCATCCCCCCCTCCCCTGTCCTCTCATCTCCTTTCTATATCTACCTTTCCTTCCCTCCCTCTCCTGTTTCTTCCCCTTGGCTTGTTTCAAATCCCCTCATCCTGCCGCTCTTCCAACAAAAATACATGCACATTTCTCCTGTATGCCACCAACCTTGGAAAGACCAGGCTGCCCTCACTTTCCATTTCCTCTGCTCTCCCTTTCCAAGCCCATTCACTCGCAATCTCCTTCAACCTGGATTTTCCCTTTACCTCTCAAAGGAAATTCACCTGGCAAAACCATTGGTAAACTCCTAATTGAAAATCCTCTTAGTCTCTTATAAAGACTTATTTTTGTATTTTCTTCTGGTCTTTCCCCCATGAGTACATAATTTCATGTAGCTATACTGATATCATAGAAACAATGTTTGTATTTCCCCCCCCTTTTTAACAAAGTACTATTACTCTCCATACCTCCCCTCCGTATCCATCACCAACATAGACATGACGTTGGGTGGTTTTCCTTAAGGTTAAGAACCTCGGCTTTGGATATGTCCTGTATTCAATCAAGTCTTATCTTTTCTACTAACTGGCTGTGGGATGTAAGCCAGTGAGATAAGTTACCACATCCTAAGGGGGAAAGGACACAACATTGCATGGGTTTTAATACTAAAAACGAAGTCTCTAATGAGAAAAAAACAACAAAGTAATATTTTCAGAAAAATCCTTTTTGGAAGGCAGCCAGACAGGCCAGGTCAACTCTAGCCTTGGAGGCCAGCCTATGCGACTATTTTGGGATTTTCAAGAGGGAAAGCCACAGGGATAAAGCACAGCTGAACAAGAGGAAGCCAAGAGTTTCATCAGCAAAGACTTCATCTTGACTTGTTTTGCAGAGGAAACAAAGGTGGGGAGGCCCTTGGCTATCCCTGAGGGATGTGTTAAATATTCAAAAATATTAATTTTGGAACAACTGTGCCTATGATTTTGAAAACAAGCTAGCTAATCCAGAGCTGTAGTTGATTGGATTGGCAGAAAGTCCCTCCAAACCCCCTGAGGACACCCGTTCCAGGTCCCCACAGCCCTTCAACAGAAAATCAAAATGACGCCGCATGCAAACCAGGAAGTATTCAGCCAGATGGACTGCAACCTCTGGGCACCCCCAGATGTCTAACATGAACCATAATTTAACATTTGGGGGGAGCCCAGAATTTTTAATAATTACAAAGGAAATAAAAGCTTTGTTTGACTACCTCAAACCCTTTGCTACAAGTTTAGATGTCTGGCTTTCCTCCTTGATGATGACCCTTCCTGAATACAGGGCCAGCTCCACACCACAGTGCCCCCAGCAATTGTATGCACTTTGATGCCCTGTTTCCCTAACCCAAATGCCAGGTTTGGTCTTACTGCCCAGTACTCTAAGCCACCAGCACTAGGCTTAGCCTTCTTACCTGTGTCCTTCTAATTCAAAGCTTGCCTGCACAACTCCCTTGAGACCTTCTGCCTTCTAACTGCTTGCTTGAATGTATAAAGGTGTAGACAGCAAGAGTGGCTTGAGGTGTTCTTTCTCCTAGAAGCTCTAAAACTCGGAATTAAACCACAGGATGTGCCCACAGAAGTCTGATTGATGGTTTACAATGAATATTATCTATCGGTTATTTATTTATGTTTCTCTCTAGGTATTATTTCAGCCTTCAATGAATGCTTAATATTTGTTCTTCCCTGTCATCATCTCAGGTAGTTTGTAGAAGAAAACTCCAGATATGGACAAAGTTAAAGATAGATCTATAAAGAAAGTTATACCCAGGGATTTATATACGCTTATGTTTACATATTCATAGAAATCACTTCTTGCTTCAAAGTGGTTTTACTCAGCAATCTACACTCAAGAACAAGACTTCCACAGCATTCCTGACTGAGCCGTGGTCCTTAGGAACCTCTGTTGGTACCAGGAGGAGCAGAGGCCACTGAGGAGTGTTGAGAGCAGTGTTCCCCAAAGTCCTCTCAATCATAAGACATGTGTCCATGGAAATGAGGACACAGGCAGGACAGCAGTGACTAGCTGATTGCTCTTTTCTCCCTCCTGCTTTTTTGTCCTCTAGGGAGCCTTTGGCTGTATCCAGCGCCCTCCCTAATTTTTTATAGCCTGGGCAACACCTTGTATTCAGGGCAACTTTTCCTTATGTCATTAAGGTTTTAAGCCTGTGTTCTCCTTTGGAGAGTGTCTTACCCACATTTGCTTCCACAAATTCTGAGAAACACTTAAACACACGTTCAAAAGTCAAAATTCAGGCTGTCCTCTTTATAAATGGCTATTCACGTTCTTTCCTCTCCCTCCAAACTACTGCTGAAAATTTGCCAAAAATAACCAGAACAAGTGGTTCACAGCAAATCATAAACTATTTAGTGAATAGCAAATCCTCCCCAAATCCCTCTTGATCACAGACAGTAAGGAGGGAAGTAGAATCCTTAATAGAGGAGATAGTGTGTGTGTGGGGGGGGGGGGGGCGCTAAGGGAGGCAGTTAACAACCCACTTTCCTCAGAGAATCAAACTGTACCAAACCAGCCAGGTCATTAGTCTCACCAACATACAACATTGGCCTTTTTTATTGTGCACCACACAGACAGTGAATTAAGTTGACCTTTATATGAGTATAACAGAAGATAAAGAAATCAAGGTAAAACTATAAGAATTATGAGCTTCAATAGCTGGTTTTCCATAGGGTTACTCTTAATACTTCAACATATCCCTAGTATTGAGGCACAGGATTCTGAGACTCATTAAGTTGGAATATTACGTTGGGAAACTGTATTATTTAATGCCCGACAATATCGGCCGATTGTCTACTACGATATGGGCAGGAAAGAATTCACCCAAGGCTTTTGCTAATTATGTTATTTTTACAATGTCCAAATTTAAGTCACTCGAACACTATTCTTTAGCTTCAGTTTCACAGTGGCTTAGTCCTAGTTCTGTGTTTAAGTCAAGTTGCCAATTTCTACCAGTCCCTGTGTCCTGGCTTCTCCATCCTGAGATCTTGATTGGCTGGATGCTGTCCAGGAGGGTGTTTTAAGATGTTCTAACAAGAGCTATCTTCTCTGAATGCTCATAAGCTTGGAAGCATGTGTCTCTTGCATTTGCAACTGGACAGTGCTTTGTCTAGCAATGAAATTTTTTGGTCTCCCTTTTGTTACCTGTGGCTTTAGTAGACTTTTCTTCACCGTCTTCTAGTATTGACCACTGCAATGGTCAGTTGGACTAGCTTGATTTTTTTTCCCCTTGGTAAGTGACTTGCATATCTGTTTTGCTTATGTCTTGGATATTTTCACATTCTTTCTTTCTCCTTCAAGTTCAGTAACTTTTCTAAGACTTTTTGCCAAATTCGTGCCCATGTCTCTTTTTACTAGGACACAGTTTGTTCTGTACTTCCAGTACATCTTTCTTCCCACCTTACATCCTTTCTGACCACCAATCTTTTCTGGTCTTTTCTGCAGTAACGGACTTGGTAAGATGCAGACATGCTACCATCTCACATCAGACAATACCCACACTCATCCTTTCTGCCCAGGGCTTCTCTGGTGTAGGGATTTGGGATCCTGGGATGACCTCTAGGCTCTCGTACACGTGCAGTCCTGGAGGTGTTCACACTCCATGTGGTGCCCTTGCCCAAGGGAGTATAGGAGACGGTGAAGGAATGCTGCCCCTCCCCTGTGAGCACACAGACTATTCAGTGCTTAGAGGTCCCATGGCAGTAGCCCACTTGGGAACCACCGAGCTGGCTCTCTTCCTTCCCTTCTTTACTCTTCCTATGTCTCTCCTGTGGCCTGGGATGACTTTCCAAAGTAACTACCTACACATCAGACCATGCCTCAGGCTCTGCTTTCTGTGGGAAAGTTTATTTATTAAAAAATGACCTTGTAGGACTGCAACTTTTTGTTTATTCATTAAATTTTTGGTTTTTTCCCTCTGTAATTGTTTTCTTATCTTCACTTCCCCCATCCCCCATTTTATTTATTGAGATTTCCTCAAGATTTTCTCGGTCCAAAATGACTTTCTTTCTGGAACTCCAGCAGCCTTCTTTTCACTCCTTTTGGGAGGTTATCATCTCTGAATTCTTGTTTTTTTTATTTTTATCTTTTAAAAGGATCACAGTGTATGTAAGGGTAATTAATTCCATGATGTGTGCACTTCACATGCCTTCTGCTTACGTTCCTTAAAAAAAAGTCATTGCTTTATCTATGCGTGGTCTCCATGCTGGTTTCTTTCTGCATAGATACCATTTTTAATGGGTCAACAGTTTCCTGGAGGAGAGTGGGGAGGAGGGTGGTGTGAACACAGAATTCAGTCTGTATTTTAGAATCCATATTATTTCTTCTCCTTGGGACCAGCTCAGCTCAGTGTCAACGTTCAAATGGATTATGTAGTTCACAGCAAAGGTGTTTATATCATTGTCTACATCATGCTATCATGGTTTCCATCCCCCCCACTTTTCTTTTCTTTTTACTCTGGCAGCCTCTCTCAGCCAGAAGACCAGTCTGTAGATGGTAGCTACTTGCCTTGTGTTTTTAGTGTTTAACCAGGTGTCTAAAGAGATGATCCTTGATTTTCCAAGGGCCAGTACTAACCTCTAGAGTCCTTTGCTCTAATTAAAAAACTATGTAAGGCTTTCAGGTTCCCAAAGGGTGGCTCCTGGGCAGTAATACCAGTGTTACCTATGAGCTTGTCAAAAGTGCAGGGTTTGAAGCCTCACCTATTGAATGAGAAACCCTGGGGGTGGAACTCCATAGTCTGTGCCTTAAGAAACTCCTAATTAATTCTGATGCACATAAAGTTGGAGAATCACCCTTTTAGAAGACTTTCTTTCCCAAAACAAGGGCCAAGAAGATGTGTCTTAGTTCTCAGCCTCCTCTCTCATTTTGCTCTAAATGATACACAGTTTGGGGTTTAGGATTGTGGCTTGGGGCTGTGGCTCTTTCTTTGTCATGAGAGGATAAAAGGTACTTTTCTCTGTCCTTTTTCTTTTAAATTGTTTCAGTGTGATTCGAGGGAAGAGGCAGGAATACAAAAATATGCTTAAACCCACAATTTATAAGTGGGGTTCTGAGCCAGTGACCCCAAAGGCAAGTTGCATGGAAAAGGGTGGAGCCTGGACCTGGAGGCTGGAGGCCCGGCTCTGGTCCCAGTTCTGCATCTGATTAGTTTACGACCTCTGTCAAGCCACTTGACCTCTTCATGCTCCTTCGGGCATGTAAACTCCTCGCCTTCGAGCAACAGAAGTGCTCCTTGTGTTTTTTCCCTTAGCTCAAGTTTAAGTGCCTCGAGTGATAAGGTTTCTGTTTCCTCTCCTGTGACATGTCATCACTGGGGAGAGCTCACTGCCCTAGCTTTGAAGCCTGAACTGGTTCTAGTCTTAATTGAGATTCATTCTTGCTCAGAGACAGTGACCCTTTCCTCCATATCAGGGCAGTTTATTCACATTTCAAGTTCTCATCAAAAGCTGTGGAGCTAGGGCAAGGCCTGATCTCTATTTCCCCCTAGCTCTGCTGCTCTCAGATGGGATAGAAAATCTGGGAGGGCATGCCTGGCCCAAGCCACCGTTACATTTGCATGCTATTTCTGACCTTTCCTGTGCTGCATCCCATTTTAAATTGAGATAATCACACTCCTTTTTCTTGACTGGATGATTTTTGTTAAGAATATACCATAGCTCTTGGCCACGCTGTGGCAGACAGTAGGAACACCGCATGCCGAAGACCCCTCTCTCTCTAGGTGGCTGTCTCTGATTCAGGCACCCAGGCTCTCAGCATCCAAATGGATTTATTTATTCCTTTGCTTTTTTTGGTCACTGACTTAGTGTCTAGGAAAGGGCTTCGCAAAATGTGCCTGTTGGCCAATCCATGACTGACTATTACCAGTTTGTAAAGAGAGAAGCCCAGAAACAGAGAAGAAGCATTTAGAAACTTGTAGAGCAATTTGACATTGCCACGACAGGCCAGCAGGGGATCTGTGGACTAGTCTCACTGAGCTGGGCATAAGCCACTGTGAGTGTGATTAAACTCAGGAAGTGCATACGTCTTAGTTATCTTATCCATGCCAGCCATGGCTGCGTACCTAACTTCCAGAACCTTGTGCAAGATGAAAATGTGAGTCCCTTGTTCAAAAATAGAAATCTTAATTTTCAGCTAAATGTGTGGCCACTGGAAATAAATCCCACACTCATTAGTGTCTCACAGCTAAATGGGGCAATATGGCTACACAGTGCCCAATAAGCTGTAGGCAGAATGAATGGGTTTCACATGGAGAAGGTAGGAGACCTTTTTTGTCCTTTCCTCCATCCTGCTAGTTGAATTATGGTTGTCATTGCCAGAGCTCAAACAAATGTTTGAACCACGTGGAAAAGTCACATGATAAAAATGGGGATGTAACAAGATCGAAAGAGCCTCGGTCCCTGCCAAGGAGCTCCAGTTCTAACCCTCACTCCATCAAACTTCAGACTTCTTAGACATGAGAGGGAAATGCATGTCTATCTTGTTTATTTTGATTTTTCTTTCATATATAACTAAACTTTAACTGATGTAGGATGCATTGTGTTAAGTTGATTGGATGGTGGCAAAATTGGACACCCCGGTTAGAAAAATGAAGCAAGTAAAACAAAGCAAAAAAAAAAAAGAAGTGATGTGACCTGTACAAGGAAAGTGACATTGAGAAGGCAGAGGGATGAACAAACTCCAGAGATATTTGGGAGTTGGCAGTGATGGAAGCTGTGGTGGATGGGATGTGGGGATAACAGTGAAGGATGATGATACTATTGGCATTTGGAGCCAGAGAATTCTTTGTTGTGGGGGGCTCTCCTGGGCAGTGTAGGATGTTTGGCAGCACCTCTGACCTCTACCCCCCATAATCACAGTCATAACAATAAAAACTGACTCCAGACATTGACAAATGTTCTTTTGGGGGCAAAATCACTCCTGGTTGAGAACCACTGATGTCAGATAAATGTTAGTGCTTGTAAGTAAGGCATTTCTATGACATTCCCGTGGCCTTGAAACTGGTTTCAGGAATGGGCACGTGACACATAATTTGCATTAAGGAAATGAGGAGAGAAGTTTTCTGGCAGTTTCAAGGAAAAGTTTCTGTGCTCCCAAAAGAGAGCCACAAGCTGGGATGCCTTTTCCTCTTCTGAATACCATTGTGTGTTGATGTGAAGCCTGGATCTACGCAGCCCTTTTGCACACACCTGACTCAGGTGGGCGTGTAGACCTGGAGCTGTTGGATTGGGCCACGTCTGGTCATTGGCCTGCTCCTTGTTTTCCAATGATGTGAACCCACAGCCTCCCTTCTAATTTAACCCAGTTTGTGTGGGATTTTCTGTTACTTGCTGCCAGAGACTTCTAGCCTACACAGCAACTTTGGCAGGATCAGTTCTAGGGGAGAGTTTAGGGGCAGAAGCCAGACGGGGGTGGCTCAAGGATCGAATGGGAGGTGACGTGTGGGAGTGAGTGATCGAGACTAAAAGTTTGGCATTGAAAGGACACAGATAAGGCAGGAGTTGGGGGTGGAGTGTGACAGAAGTATGTTTGTTGATATGTGGAGGACTGTGCTTAATGGGACAAAGCCAATAAAAAAGAAGAGGCTGCGATCAGAGCACAGAGGGAAGTTCTTCCATAGAGCAAAGTCTCTGGAAAGAGAAGGAGAAAGGGCTGAGCTCCCGGAATACGTGGATGGCTCATCACGGGCAGGAGGAAGGACACGTCTCCCGTCCTGACATCGGGGATGGAAAAGGAGAATTAGATAAATTTGTAGTGTGGAGGCCAGATATTAAGAAAGTCCTTTTTTGATCGTTCCAGTGTTTCTGTGGAGTAACAGGGAGGGGGGAGAAAAAAGTGGAGGAAATACCTGGGGAGATTCTTCAAAACAATAGGAGTTGTCCAGATAAAGGTGCTGTTTCATCTGCAAAAATTGCTGAACTCTGCCATCTGGCATCACATCTATTGGGCACAATGAGTCCTTTCCACTCTCCTCATTGTAGAAGATGCCCTAGATACAGGTTTAAAGAGAGTGGCGGCAAGCCTGGACTTCATGGAATGACAGTTTACATAGGCCAACCAGGCTCCCCAAATTCTGGGCTGCCGCTTTTTGGAGAATTCCTTCCAGGCCCTCTCCTAAGCTGCAGTCCAGAGCTGGGAGAGTCCTCATGGCTCTTGCTTACCGCACAAATGTGAGAAACGGCTGTCTAAGGTCCATTTGAACATGGCTTTCCTCCCAGACCTCTTGTCTGAACTTTAATATAATCGAATGTTTGGAAATCGTTAAGTAGCTGCCTCGACTTGTTTAACTCGATGGCCACAGACGTTTCATCAAGCTGACACAGGATTTATGTCTCAATAACACAGTAACATTCAGTGAGCACCGTGGGCTCGGGGCGATTTATGCCTGCTCTGCAATTGGCGAGTGATTTAAGCCCCAAGTGAGGGGCAGAGTTATGAGGGAGTCCACTAAGACACCCTGCATCCTGCAGCTGGACTGCTTCCCGCTGGGGGTGGGGGGAGATGGCCCTGGTCACTCCCTGACATTTTCCGTGATAGTTTTTCATTAGGGAAAAAATCAGAAGTCTGAACTAGTTCTCTTTTGTCTGCAAAATGTTTCCAGTCATTCTGGTTCCCATTTAACTCCAAATCGGTCTTGGACAAGACAAGGATGAAAGCAGTCTTCAGAACTCAGTGCCAAACAAGACACTCCAGCTTCCCATTCTAATTTGGCCAATGGCCATGCTGTGTGTCTCGAGGTGCAGATTGGCTCAGGGTGAAGGTCATGAATTGCTTTTCTCAAGTCTGTGTTGGTGTCCACAACAAATCAGCTAGTAGGTCCCCAGGCTACCAAAGAGGTCCCAGTCAGTGCTGGATGGCTCCTGGAGACACTCATGCAGAGGAGGAAGTCCCCAGGGGTTCTGAGCTGGGCATGTCTGACTCTGAAGCCTGGCCACCCTGTAATCTAGGTCTGCAGCTTTGGGCCATTACTTAACCTGTTAGTGTCCCTATAAATTGGGACTATAAAACCTCACTCAGGAGATTGTCATGAGATAATCTGACTCTAAAAATATCTAAAATGCCAGTAGCAGGATCATCAAAAGGGAAAACCAAGCAGAGACAGAAATGAACATACTTAATTTTGAGCCTAGAATCACCCTGGAATAGCAAAAAGAGAATCAGACTTCGAGTTACAAGTCCTGGGTTCAAATGCCAGCTCTTCCTTGCTAGCTATGGAAATGATCATATGTATGCCATGTGGCTGTTAGGAGAAATCCATAAGAAATCATTTATGAAAACACCTAATACTTGGCAGATACAAAATACATATGCATTCCCCCCCCTCCCCCCCCCCGCCCACCCCAAGCAGGCAGAAAAAAGTAGATGAGTTCAAATCTTGATTACCAAAGTGTTGAAGTCATGAGGCTGGAGTCGGTTTTGCAGGATAAGGGTGTCCTCGCACAAGTCTGTGAGGCAGGCATAGGTTTCACCTGGCCACCTCCCACATTTCCTCTGAGCACCCTTCTTCCAGCCAGGCAGCCTACATGCTGCCTCCACACAGACTGGCCCTTCTCAAATTGTCAGCACAGGTAAAACTCAGCACGTAGTTAAATTATTGAAATAATGGCTGAAAAGTTATGAAAACCAAGGGTGCTGGAATTTTAATACAAAACCCTAAGGAGAAAAGGAAAGCCTTAAAAACTTACAGGCACTATAATTGTAATTGTGACTTTTAGAAAGACTGTTTTTGGATTCAAGCTCTGTGTAGCCTTTCCACCTTTTCTATAATATAATCTAGCAGGTTAGCCTGAGGGCTCTGACTTTTCCAGATTTCCCAATTTTTGTTTAGCTATCACCAACCTACCCTGTTCTCATGTGGCCCTACCAGCCTTGTCCCCTTACTAAAAGATTCTGACCTTCACTAAGCCATTCTGGGAGCTCATGAACCAGACTGGAGGGATGATAAATCCATGTTGTCATAGTTCCTTGATCCGTTTCCCTCTGCCACACACTTATTGCCATGGAGATAAATGCCCAAACTGGTACAAATTTCTCATAAGCAAAGCTTCCATGGTGCTTTCTATTTATAATAGAAGAGACGTCTATATAGGTTATTGAACTTAAGTCTGATTTGTTTCCTAAATAATAAGGAACTAAGAAGTGAAAACATGGTTTTTAAAAAGTGCCTCAGAGTTGCCTAATTATTCCGCTCCCCCTCCTCCCAATACTTCATTTCCTTTTGGTCTGAGGGAAAGTAAATAAAATTATAATTCGTTTACTTCAAGCAAAATTTTTGAAGGTGAGAAAAATGGATTAGCACCTAGACCAAGAATGGCAATATTTCTTCCATTCAGTTCTTTAAGTAGTTACCACATTGCTGGCACGCCACTAGGGGTTGTCCAGGACACAGGACACAGTTTTGACCTGGTTCTGCTCTCTGACACATCACACCCTCTGTACACGGAGTCTATGAATCTTCCCAGGTTGATTCAAATGACCTGGTCAGGTTGTCTGTCTCCCTTCACTATACAGTGGGGTACTCCAAGGCAGCAAAGTGCTTTAATTAGCCTTGTGATGCTGATGTTTCTGTCCTCAGTTGACACTCCAAATTCATTTTGAGTCAGATTTCAATGCTATTTACGATTCCCCAGAGGAGAAGGAAACCCCAGCCCCCAGAGCGTTAGTGAACAGCAGAGACTTCCCTGGAGTTTTTTGAGAGAGACTGAGAGGAGGTTTTAAATCTTAAAGCCCACAGCAAACCTCTAAAGTCCTCCATCAGACATGGATTTCTCCGGATTCCTTCCATCTCCCTGGCTGGTCCATGTGGTTCTCAGATCTGAGCTGTTGTGCTGGTTCAGCAGGTGGGGACTGAAACCCAGCCCGTGCAGCCTGTCCAAGTGGAGAGCCACCCAAAGGAATGAAGAAGCCCTTTTTTCTTTGCACGTGAGCACCATGCCTTGCAGCTACACAGGAAACTTTTCCTACTTCTCACAAAAGCTCTGGCTAGTTAAAGCTCTGGTGTGTTTTGAACTGAGTCTCATCTAGAGTAACAATTTGACAAGTAAGGCACAAGTCTAATTATCAGATGACATCAAAAGAATGCCAGAGACAACAAATGCAAAGTAGTCTTATAATAGAAAGCAGTGGGATTTTTTAAAGTTCCCCTATAACATGTCAACAGGGAATTAGGGGTCTTGCCAGAGTTTGCTGCAGCATCAACGTAATTCTTACTAAATTCAGTTTTATCATATCAACAATTTTTTCCCTCGGCAAAATCTGTAAAAATATTTGTTATACATCTCTTTTTAACTGTCAATAAATTTGAATTCAGAGCAGTAAGAAGATGGGGAAAGTTAGCTCTCCATTAGTGAAAGTTGGAATTATAAAATGTCTTTAGAGAAATACATGTTTCTTACTTCCCATTATTCAATAAGTTCTAATTAGGACCAAAAAAAAAAAAAAAGTTTCCAAGTGGAAAAACTTCAGCAACTTATTTTTAGTGAGTACTTAAATATTGTAGTGAAAATACAAATTTCAGTAGTACTGTAAATAGATCTTTCCCAAATTGGGAAATTTCCTCTCTCATACGTAAATTAAACATATCTCTTTGTGTTTTATTGAGAGTTACATTATTTATTTAGTAAACTACTTATAAACAATTTAAAAGTAAAATTCATCTTCTCTTCTGAGGACATGATCATTTTCTTAAATAACAAGATCCCAAATAGTCAGGGTTCACTCTCCTTTTTCCCAGCCATCTGTCTGGGTGGGATCACTGTTCTTCCTGCTGCACCCTCCTACCCATCCCTCTCCTCTCACCCTGCCCCCAATCCACACAGCACGCAGACACTGTTTTCCCTTCTAAGAGGTCCTTAGGGAAGAGACTATGCAAGTATCACTATTGGATGTGGTCAGGCTCATAAATAAAAGAGTTAAATTTCAGTTACCTGGAAATACCTACATCCTGCCAAGGCTGCAATCATTCTGTCACTTACAAATTCTAAGTTTAAATGAAACCAAATCACAGTCTTTTTTGGTTCCAACTCTTCCCTTTTGGTGAAGCTTGCGTTCTTGGTTCAAAGAAAAGAATGGCTTACTTTTTGTAAGAGGCTCAAGGCTTCTTGGACATTGAATGGCTTTTACAAAGTACCATTTTGTTGAGTGCAAAAGAATAAGAAACAGCTGGGTTGCATTTTCTTTGAAATGCACATTTAGTTAAAAATTAAAGACAAAATAAAAAGCACTGGAGAAAAACACTTTCTGGTTTTGCCAAGACCCAAACCATTTAAGAAAAAGAGGGGAAGAAGAAAAGAATGGTCTGAAATGTTTTGCCAAACCAGTTCCCCCTTCTGTGGTCCTAAAGTTCGTTAAGCCCGAAATAAAATAGTGCAAGACACAGAATTAGTTCAAACTGGTTCTGGAAACAGTTATGGGTCGGTTAGGCATGAAGGGATTCAATAAATATTTCTCCTCTTTTTTCTCTTCTATCCCAAGAATAGTTGCAGTCATTTTTTTTTTTCTTACTAGTTTCTGAATTTTGCCAAACTCTTCCTGATACATAGAAGGTTCCCAAACAGAGGGATTGAATTTAAGTAGAAAACTACATTCTAGTGGCTTAAGTTCTTGGAAACATGTTTGTACTACAAATAGTAAATAAATAATAAAAGTGATTCCAGGGAATGAAAAGCTGCTAGCTCCCTGCCAACTTGCTTTCATCGCACAACAGAAAAACAAAAAGTCCATCTTGCCCTGGAATTATAGGTAAAATGGGCCCATATGTGTTCGTGTTGACTTAAATTCAATTTAACAAACACTATTCAGCACTTACCATGTTCGAATCATAAAACTAGGTGCCATAAGAGGATTAAAAATGAGCAAGGGTTCAGAAATGGATAGAAGGAAGAGAAGGAAAAACTAAAATGCTTAAGAGGTGTCATGTGACCATCCCATTATTCCAGAAACACTTTTTACCCTTTCATTGTAATTCCAGTTTGGTCCCGGGAGGAGGTGAGTATAGCTTCCACCTAATCGGCTGCCATCTTGGATCTTTCCCAGAAACACTTTTTAAAAAAACATTTCAGAATGGCTGAAAGTGGAGTGATTAATTGTGCTTAATTTGAAAGTCTCCCTTTAGAATTTTTTGAACTGAGTTAACTGACAAGAAAAATATTTTTATGGCTTCATACATTTATTAGGCAGAAATTTAACTGCCTCATGCCAGTGCTGGCAACATTGAGAAAAGCTAATCTTCTGTACTTGCAATTTTTCATCTTTTCAGATTTTCTTCCATCCCCCAATGCAAACCCAAAAGACCTAAGTTTCTTACATACTTCAATGCTGCCTGTATTTTCCACTGGAAAAGTAATCTATGTCAATTAGTATTAAAACCGTTAATACTGTAAACTAACACTTAACACTGTTACATCTTTCTGAAAGTCTTTGTACTTTTAAAGAAGATACTTGAGGGAGGATTTTAATAGCCTATAAAGACAATTTCCCATCAAGCTCTATTAGTAACCAGGTAAGATAGGAGCTATAAGGAGAAGGGCCCAAGGCAGACAGTAGACAGGTGATGGTAGCCAGCGGCAGGGGCTAAGACAGTTGGTTCATTATGAATAAAATAAGGGAGGTAAGCATTATCGTGGTCTTCAGTGAAGATTCAGGCAAACGATTGGCAGAAGCTCTGGTGTGAGCCAGAGATAGCTGATAGGTTTTCTCAAGGGTATAATGGCTGGGAGGGTGTGTGTGTATGTGTGTGTGTGTGTGTGAGAGAGAGAGAGCGAGAGAGAGAGAGATGGTTAAGATGCTAGTACCAGACTCAAGCTAAAAAATAAGAGCCTCAGGCTCCCAGAGGCCCACCATCAGTGTGAAGTCACTGTCAGAAGGAGCTGGGACTCCAGAATAATTTCGAGAACTTCTTTGGCCAACCCTGGAGCTGGTTGAGTCAAGTTAGCTGAAGAGTGGAGTCTGCCCAAGGGGGTGGGCAGAGGGCAAGGCAAAGACAAAGAAGAGGAGTGAGGAGATGGCAGAGTGGATTTCATTAATGTGGGAGGAATAGACTCAGAATGAGAAAGGGGCACTTTCTTTAGTGTTCGAAGGATGTTCCTATTTCTCCTTCTGATTAGACATTTGTTGACTTAGGGATATGCTTAATCTGTCACAGCAAAAGTTTCTGCTCTCCAACTCTCAAAAGGGCAATGGGTACCTGAGCTCCAATTTTAAACATTTAATAGAGTGGAATTTACATATTTCCTACAAGGAGACCTCCAAAGAATTTCAGTAGAGTAATTTCATTTTTTGCAAAAGCTGAAGGAATTGCTGAGTAACGTTAGGATGGTAAATGTTTTGAGATTAGGGACCATATCTCTCCTATTAGTACCCAGAAACACTGGGGCTGGCCCTCTTCCGAGTGGGCTAGACCAGGGGATCCCACATATGAAGAAACTCCTAACGAATGACCAGCTGACTGTCCACCTGACCTAACCTTCCTTTTTCAGCTCCATCTACTCTGACCCTCTCAGGGTCATGGTCTGCCCATCCAGCTCTCACTTCTCTTTTTCCTTCCTGCTTGGCCCTCCTAGCAGTGACCTGCCTCCCTGGCTGTAGCCACAGCAAGTAGCATCCCAGCCACCACACGGATCTCATCCCGGAATTTTCTAAATCCAGCATCTCTCTCTGTTATCGATGAAACCCAAACAACTTTGACAGGATCTAACAGCACTTGGCACTTAAAAAGTTGCTTAAAAAACACTTAATGAATTAACTACAACTCTTCTCTCAACTAGTAGTGATTTCCCAAATTATCATATATGTAAATATATTGAAAAGACTTCTGAGCTATACCTAGAGTGAGAAGACCTAGAGCCATTGTGGCGGACAAGGTCACCGACCACCGGTTATGCTAGCTGAGTCGTGGGGGCTGTTGCGAGGACCAGAACAAGAATGGGGGGGACAAAAAACAAAACATAACTTTATCGCACTTTATTAAATTAGAGCCCAAACCGAAATATCATCTGAAAAATTCACTTCTGTGGAGTGGCCTGTTCCCCATGAGGCTGGATAAGTGAGGTATCTTTGTATTGGATTCTGTTTTACAAAGAAGACAACCCGGGACTTTTAAGGAAATCCTCTGGGCTTCCCCAGCAGTGTGGAGACTGGTCACGGGCCACACCTGCTGCAGACCAGAACACTAAAACCCCTCTGAACGGTAGATCTTTTGTCCTAACAGAAACTGAAGCCAGCCCCCTGTATGACAGTCCATCATTTTTGCTGTCGCTGCTGGTTAACAGAAACATTTCCTACAAAGAAGTATTTGGGAACCCCTCCACCGCTGTCCCCCTCTGATTCTCCACCCGCCCCTTCCTGCCCTCTGCACCCCATCGCAGGAACATGTCACCTTCAGTACCCACTAAAGAAAGCAGCTGTGCCCTGAAGCAACAGGTTCACCAACATGAAACAGAAAATTCAGACCAGGAGAACCTGCTTTTCAGGTGCCAACTGCATGTTTGCCTGCTTTTCGAAGGACCAGAGGGAGTCATGGCTCTTCCAGGACTGACCTCTAGACCCTTTGTGCTCAGACAGGCTGGTGCTTGTCTCTGGTGGACACTGCTCATAGTCATGGGACCCCTCCCACCCCTAACATACCCATCAGGAACCGGCTATCCAGATGAAACCATCTCAGTCTTAGTTTTATCCCCGGCCCCAAGCACACAGACTCCAACTCTGCCCACACTGCAAAGTAAGATTTTCCAGACCGGCTCTGTGAAGATGCCTAATTCCAGGCTTCATTACCTGGGCCAGGCACCGCTTGAGAGCATAAACTATTTGAAATGAAAATGCCGGGATGGTGTAAAATCAAAAAGGATTTTTGACAAGAGCTATTAGTCTACTGTGTGTTCCAGCCTCACCCAGCCCCACTGTAACCCTAGGGACAGGGAGAGCTTGGAGAGTTTGATCTGAGCCTCCTGGTGCTCAGCGTGTGGAGGGGCACGTGGGACCCCTGACTGAACCAGGTCACCCTGTGTAGCCAGCACCATTTACACAAGTTTCTGGCATTGTCTGTGTTGTTCAGAGCTTCCCCCTGGACCACTGGTCCTGGGATGTTAGTCTCATGTTCTCACTATCCAGCCTAGACCCCTTCTTCTGGCACTTGACTTGGAATATTATTTCTTTACATTTGTGTTGTCTCCCTCGGAGACCTGGTTTACTGCTTTTTTCCTCCTTGACTATAATTCTCCAGTTTCCCCTGGTCAGATGCTCTCTCGGCACCTCATAGGGTCTAATCCAAATGTCTGGGGGACCCTCAGCTTCCCATCCAGCATCCAGACATCTTTATTCAGGGAGCAGCCCTGTGAAAATGTTTCTAAATCTTGCCTAAGGATTGGATCCAGGTTAAAATAAAAACTACTTGTGGGAGAAGCAACATTGAAACCATTGCGTTTCATTTGCTTTTCTGCATTAATAAATGTCAGGTCTTTGCCTCAGAGAAGACTCTGGCGAAGCAAGTTTGAGACCTAAATAGCAGAGGGCAAACTCTGCCGAGAGAGAAAAGGGGAGTTCAGAGGGTGGAGTGTAAAATTATTAATTTTTTCTGTTTCTCATTTCTGCTTTGGACCCACACTAAGCCGAACATCTAAAATTTAGTGCAGAAAGGGCTTTCCCTACACAAAACACTTGGGTTACTGCTGAGAGCATTTCGGGATGGAGTGGCACTCTGCCATGGCTTCGGCTCTGACTGCCACCAGCAAGGATTGTGTGTTTACTGTGCTGACGTGTGTGCCTGATCAGCAGGAGACCGGACAACGGCTCTCTGCCCCAGTGTGGCCCCTCCAAAGACAGAATGGATGTAGCATGTTCCCGGGCTGCAGTTCTCAGCTGGGGTGAGGTGGGGGAGGGGAGGGTCAGAGACTTGGGTCAGCAAGTCGATCAGACCAGACAGCCCGACATTTTCTTACCCGACAGAAACCTGACTTTCCAGAACGTATTCACATCTCATCAGTTAGGGATTTATGCCTGCAAGACCACTGCCATTAAAGAGTTATGTGCCTACCCCCCTCCCCATCGTAGGGATTACAAACCCCTAATGATAGTAAATTATTCTCCCCCGCGCTGGACACGACGATTACTCTGAGGAATTTCCTAGGCTGTTTCGTAAGGCCCTGCGGCACTAATGAAGTGTTATTTATACTACACACTGATTTTCTGTTTTGTTTTGCTTGAAGTTTCTCCCTGTCCCATCTCTCTTGATTTATCATACATTTAGCAGACCTAAGTATGAGAGCCATTTTTCTGTCACTCTCTGGGCTTTTAAATGAACAGGACTTTTTATGAAGTGTAATTTTCAATAACAATGAAATATTAGAAACCCCTCTTGGAGTTCCTTGTTCCTGCCTGAGTGTCTCCTGTTTCCCCACCCCCCTGGTTTCCCACCAGGGCTGTCTCCGATTGCCATTGCCTCTGATATATGGAAGTGAGGGTCAGAAAAGCTTCCTCTTACTCTGTGCATACCCAATACCAAGGAATAACCCTAGAACGCCTGTGCATGCAATTAATGAATCAATGGCTCAGCTTAATGGGAGGTTTTGAGAGGTTTGAAAATGTGGAGGCATTGGACTAGTTTTCCAGAAGATGACAGTTTTCTTTGGTATTAGTCCCCTTTATACTTGTATCTAAAATGAATAACTTCCAATCTCCCTTAAGAGCAAAAGACGATGTACTTTCTAATCGATCAATTTGGATTAAAATAATTACTATTTCGGGGCTGTGTGATTGGAAGGCCCTTATAGAGCTTCTAGAAAATGGGTATAATATAAGGAAGTACAATATGAAGAACATATGGTGAAGCATATGAATGGAGCGAACCTAATTTACATAATAAATGCTCAATAAATGTTACCTTTCCCCCTTTCCCTCTCCTCCTCTCCTTTGCTTTTCTTTTCTCTTCTCTCCTCCATTTCCATCAATTGTGTTAGAACTAAATTAGTTTCTAGAACAATACGTTTGTTGTGTGGCAGACAAGTTTGCTTGCTTTCCCAGCTTCCATCACCACCCCTGCCCCTACAAACCCTCTTCTTTTGCTTGCTAAGGGACATGGACACCCATAACAGCCTCAGGCAGTGAATCAGGGTTGACGTGAGCCAATCACAGTAATTCCATAATCTCGGAAGGTGATTCGATTTAGGCATAGACATGTGGCTTAACACTAGTCAACAGTACATGCAGAGAAAACTATGGGGAGCATTGGGGAGATTTCCCACTAATAAAGAAGAGATTTATGGAGAACATCCCCCTCCTCTTTTTAAACAGATGTGGTTATGTCTTCATGGGATGTCTGAAGCTGCTATAGCTATGCCCTTGAACATGAAATAGCATCAACACATATGGCAGAACAGAAAGACAGACACCCCAGTGGTTGATGATATCACTGTGCTGCTGAGCAGCCTCCTCCAGATTCCCCACTCTGTTAAGCAACACATGTCTCAGGCTTGAAGGGACTCTGGGCCCTTAGTCTCATTTGCGGCAGAAATCAGCTAACGGCTGAAGTGTTCTGCAAAACCCAAGTAAAAGTTCTAGCTGTCTTTGTGTGCTCTCCAGCAAGTTACCTAAACCCGCAAGCCTCAGTTTTCTTTTCCATATCATGGAGACAGCAATTTTACCCACCTTGTAGACTGATATGAGGATTCAATAGATGCACACAGAATAATACTTGATGTGAAATTCCCAGTAAGTAATAGTTACAATGATTTTAACAGTTCCCCCAATTCACACAAAGAAAATCCTGATTATACCTCCTGATGCAGATACAGCTTAACGTGGAGGAACTGGATAAATACATCACTGATCTCTAATATGTATTAAGTTCTGCTCACTGGGTAGCCAGATGGCTGTTTTCTTTCCTTCGTAGTCTCCATGTGTCTGTCCCAGAAGCTCTGGGCCCAGAGAGAGGTTGGACAACCCGTCACACACACATCAAAGGAAAAATGGATGGGCTCAGTGTTCATGTAACCCAGTTAGGAATCTATGGTTTTGCTGCAAAATGTGAGGCCAAAACAACTTTTTAACTTTAGGGACGAGGGATGGGCAAACTGGAACTCTCGATTTCCTTTTAGAATAACTCTTTCTGACAGTGATCCCCAAAGTCTCTTCCTTTGGCCCCCCTCTAAGCTCTTCCTGTAACGAGTCCTATTGTTCCTATCTTGCTCTCTAAGTCAGGGCCTCCCACATTATCAGATGTTGACCCTGCTTCTTCCTTATTCCCAAATATTATATAAAACTAGCCTTGTTTTCTTAACCCTTACTATGATCCTTTCCTAGACTTTTAGTGTTTATGTTTCCTTTTCACTTTGCCTTATACTCGAACTTTTCCTTGACACGCTCACGTACCTGGAATCCCAGCCCCCCACTCCTCTCCATACTTACTTTCTGTCATCTCAGTTTTCCAGAAGTCCACACAAAAATTCCCAGAGCTTGACACCGGAGTCCTTCCTGTCTGCACTTATGCTGGCCCAGAATCCAGGAAGAAGAGATAAAGGCTGGCTTCACCATCTCCTAGGTTTAAAGTATGTTTATTGCTCTGGATCACAAGGAAAGTCAGCTTGGTTTCCAAAAGAAACCCTCCAGGGTGACTAGTGGACATCGCAGCAGAAGCTCCTTCCTGTGTTGGGGAATTGGGCACCATATAGGTTCTGCTCCCAAAGACCAGATACCTGTTTCTTCCTGTCCCTACATCCTGGGGGAATAACCACCTTTACAGCATAAAACTACAGCCTTGTCATGAAGATACAGGGACTGTTTAGAATCTGCTTTCATGACCATGATGGCAGAATCCAGTGTCCCAGACTGGGCCTGTGGCAGCATCTTCTGGACACTGGGCTTCCCGTCTCAGACCTTGCCCTTTGGTCATTCCATCAACCCAAGAACTACCAGGGACCCTTCCAATCACTTCCTTTTGGCTTACGTTAGCTAATCTACATTTCTTTTGTTTGTAACTAAAAATCCCAGAGTGACACATTTTACCTCTTCCCTTATTTCATTCATGTCATGAAATGGCAGAGTCATTACAGTGAGAGGGACATGGGATAGAATTCTCCCATTTACTTGGTGCCAACCTTGAACAGTTAAGTTGGCATCTCTGAGCCCCAGCCTTCCCATGTGAAACAAGGGAAAAACAACATCAAACTCATAGAATTATTGAAGGAATTAAATGAAACTTTGTGTGGAAAACTCTTGGCCTTTTTAAAATTTTACTGAAACTTGACTCTAACTTTCAGGAACTTACAATGTAGTTGGGAAGCTATGGCATGCACACATATTAATAACAGGCAACGTTTACATGGACACCTAAAAATATCTCGTGCTATTGATGCTGTTGCATTTATTGGCTCACTTCACCTTGGCAATAACTCTGTGTAGTAGGTGTTAGTACTCAGGTTTTATAGTTGAAGAAACTGAAGCTTCTAGAGAGGATAAGAACTAATGAAATATCACACAGGTGGAATTCAAACTCAAAGCAGACCCAGGGACCCATCCCCCAGGGCCTGTGACCCTAACTGGCTCACCCGTATGAGAAGTTTTTCTGCTTCCTGAAGGTCGCATAGAAGGGACGAACAACAGGCGCAGGTGACTCATTCTGCTGAGCCCACAGCACAGAAGAGAGCACTGTCCCACAGGCTTTGTAAGAGAAAGAGGCCACGTTTCTAAGACATCAGGTCACAATGGTACAAGAATCTCAGGCTATTGGACATGATGTTGTCAAGTGTTTTTCTTCTGTCATTTCCTTCCCACCTTCCTTATTTATTCTGAAAACTCACCCAAGCACCAGTCCCTCTGGAAAACCTCTGACTTTCACTGGCTGGGTCAGGCACCTCTTCTAGGTTCACCCATATCCCTACACACACGTCCTGTGAGTAGAGGCTCATTCGTCTGCTTACAGCCAGTAGTCAGTGGGCCCTATGAACACCGGGACCATGTCTGTCTTATTAATCTCTCTACTCACAACATCAAATACAGTACCTGACACCCAGGAAGCTGTCAATCAGTGTTTATTGACTGGATGTGGGGTGAAATCCCCAGCGGAGAAAACCAATGCAGACAAATCTTGCCGAAGATAGACTGTTTGGAGCAAAAATCTTTTGCAGCTTCACCAATGTCAAAATGTCCTGGTCCCTTCCAGAACTTGATTGCAAAAATATAAATGATCAAGATAATTAGAAGGCAGGCCAAAGCAAACTTGGGGGGGGGGTATAAAAGAGATAAGAAAATGAAGTTTTATGAGCATGTTTAATTTAAAAAAAACAAAACAGAAAACTACCACCTTACCTCACTATGATCACAACCAGTCATTTTGAACAGATAGTGGGAATTACAAGCTCCGTGCAGGTGTGTGTGTGTGTGCACATGCGCGTGTGTACACGTGTGGTTATGTGTTTGTACATTCTTCTATGACATTTTGTGATTAATTGTTTTGTAGACAATTGGAATTTCATGCACACTGGTATTTTTGTCCTAAGCTATTCTCCCGAAAGTCTCACACTCATAGAAATAATTTTGGCTCTTTTTTCGACATAACGTTTTGATTACTCTGGCTCCAGCAAGTCTGGGGTTTGTCCTCTATCTGCATGCTTTTTGAGGACAAAGCTTTTTGGTCATGACAGACCAATATATGCACCTGAAACAGTTTTTGAATAATCGAAGTGTTAGACTATGTGGTAAGAAGAAGGATACGGGAAGAGTTATAGGAGTTGAGACAAGGCAGGGCAGCCCTGGCTGGTGTGGCTCAGTTGGTTGGGCATTGTCCTGTCCACCAAAAGCTTGCCTGTTCGATTCCTGGTCAGGGCACATGCCCCAGTTGTGGGCTCCATCCCTGGTAGGGGCATGAAGCAGCTGATAGATATTTTGCTCTCACATTGATGTTTCTCTCTCTCTCCCCCTTTCCCTTCCTCTCTCTGTAAAAAATCAGTGAAAAATTAAAAAAAAAAAAGACATGGCAGGGTAGTGAGCTGGAATTATTAGGAAAGTCCTTCTGGGTAGGAGAGTAGGGGTCATGAGTGCCTTTGGGTAGCAATTTAGTGAGACAGAGAACAACATGCCAAATATTATGGAGCAGGTAGAAGAAGTGGGTGTGGACCACTTTTGGAAGGGATGGCAATGTAGCAACAGAATGGAAAGAACAGGATAGCATTTGGTGACACAGAGGGCCTGGGAGGGTGCTGGTTCTAACATTTTTTTAATTATTAACACAGTAAAACTGACTTTTAAAAAAATCCTCACTGAGGATATTTTTTCCATTGATTTTTAGAGAGAGAAGAAGGGAGGGAGAGGGGGGGAGAGAGAGAGAAACATCGATGTAAGAAATACACATCGATTGGTTGCCTCTTGCATGTACCCTGACCGGAGCTGGGAATCGAACCTGCAACACATATACATGCCCTTGACTGGGAATCGAATCTGCGACCCTTAGGTGCACAGGCCAATGATCCAGCCACTGAACCACACTGGCCAGGGCAGTGAAATTGACTTTTTCATGTACAGTTTTATGAGTGTTCACACATGTGTAGATTCATGTAACCCCCACAACAGTCAGGACAGAGAGCTGTTTCATCACCCCACATACCTCCTTGTGAGATACCACTCTGCACCCACTCCCTCTCCTCATCCCTAGCTCCTGGCAACCACTGATCTGTTCATCACTATACCTTTGTCTTTTCAAGAATATCATAATAATAGGGTCACACAGTCTAAACATCTTGAGACTGGCTTCTTATTAGCATAATGTCTTTGAGATTCACTCAACTCATATATCAATAGTTTATTCCTTTTCATTGCTGAGTAGTATACCATCATATGGATGTGTCTGTCCATTCAGCTGTTAAAGGACAATTGAGCTGTTTCCAGTTTGGGGCAATTATGAATGGAGCTACTACAAACCCTCAGGTACAGGTTTTTGTGTGAACATGTTTCATTCCTCTAAAGTAAAAACCTAGGAGTGAAATTGTTGGGTCATATATGAAGTGTATGTTTAACTTAGTAATAATTGCTAAACTGTTAGTAGCAATTAGAGGGGCTGCACCATTTTGCATTACCAGCAGCAATGAATGAGTTTCAGTTGTTCTGTATCCTTGCTACCTATGTAGTGTTAGCTCATCATAATTTTAATTTGCATTAACCCAGTGGCCAAGCATGTGAAAGCTTCTCTCATGTGTCTATTTGATATCAATGTATCCTCTTTAATGAAGTGTCTGTTCAAACCATTTGTCCGTTTTCAAATTGGGTTGTTAGTGCTTAGACTGTTGAGTTTTTAGAGTTCTTTATATATTCTGGATATTTCCTTTGTCAAATATGTGATTTGCAAATATTTTCTTCCACTCTCTAATTTGTGTTTTCTTTTTACATGTCTTTTGCAAATATTTTAAATTTGATGAAGTCCATTTTACCAATTTTTTTTTTTTAATGGATCATGCATTTAAGTATAAGTTCTAAGAATTTTTCCCCTAATCCTAGGGTACAGAGATTTACTTTTTTACATTTGGATCTATGAAGCAATTTGAGTTCATTTTTTGTAAAAGGTACGAGGCTAAAATTGAAGTTCATTATTGTTTCGCATATGATGTTCAGTTGTTGAAAAGACTATGCTTTCCTCCAATGAATTGCCATTGCACTTAAGTCCAAAAGCCCAAGAACCAGGAGTGCCAATGTCCCAGGGCAGGAGAAGATGGAGGTCTCAGCTCCAGGAGGGGAAGCAAATTCACCCTTCCTCCACCTTTTTGTTTTATTTGGGCCCTCAAGGGATTGGATGATGTCCACCCATTGAGGAGGAACACCTGCTCTACCAAATGCTCATCTCTTCTGGGAACACTGCCACAGCCACACCCAGAAATATTTCCACCAACTATCTGGGCATTCCTTAGTGCAACTTAACCCATAAAATTGACCATCACACTGTATTTTCTTCAGGTTCCACCAGTGCTTCCTGGGCCTTTGAAACAATTTCTTAAAAGATCCAAGTTTTCAAAGTTCTGAGATGGTCTGTGACAAAGCAAGGGTTTTTCTTGTGTTTTCCTCCTTTAGAGGGATGCTAAAGTGGCTTTTTCTTATGACACAAAGTTCTATGAAGAATTTAGCAGCCAGATCTCTCAGTTTTATGCTCTACTTAATTTTTGCTCTAAAGTTCAGTAGAGATTTTAAGTTGGGAGACAATTTGTACTGATGGACACCAAACTCTATTTAGGATTTTTTTCCCCTTTACAATAATCAAGTTTTTATTATCTGATCAAATGTATTACCCCTGGCTACTTCTTCCCTGAGGATGCATTTTCTTCCTAATGTCTCCTCATTTCCCTACAAAGAATATATTGAAATCATCCCACCATTTCCTCAGACATGCCAGAAGATTCTGAAGTACCCAAGCAAGTAGCTTTCTGGTAAATCTCTCTTATCAGTTTGCTAATCATTTTAGACTTCCACTTAGACTCAGCTGAGATATCCTCCAAACAATTTCATACAGTATTTAACATATGCCTGAAACATCTTAGGGAGGAAAATATTAATACTGTTAACTTCCAGGCAAGAAGACTAAAGCTCAAACTCATTAAGTAACTTGCCCAAGGGATTCCTAGACTTAGGATTTAAATGCAGAACTTGTGACTCTAAATACTATTACTCTTTCCATCAAATCATAAACAAAGTCTTGAAAGTCATCCCCCAGTGTATCATCTGCCAACTGGTCTACCAATGCCGGTATGTTCCACCATTCATTCAAGCTCCTCTTGCTCACTGGCATATGACAAAGTCAGAGCAGGTTCTGAATACAGGTCTGCTTGACCACAGTATCAATGCATTTTTTTTTAATATGTCTTTGTTGATTTCAGAGAGAGGAAGGGAGAGGGAGCGAGAAAGTTGAAATATAAATGATGAGAGAGTCGAGTCAGTGATTGGCTGCCTCCTGCACACCCCCTGCTGGGGATCGAGCCCACAATCCAGGCATGTGCCCTGACCGGGAACTGAACCGAGATCTCCTGGATCCTAGGTCGATGCTCAACCTCTGAGCCATGCCCACTGGGCTCAATGCATTTTTATATAGCAAAGAAATTAAGGTCAGGGACATTGTAGCCACAAGGAACCCTATTTAAATTCTACCTCTTTCACTTACTTCAATGGATTTCTTAAACTCTCTAAGCCTCAATTTTTATGCAGGAAATAGGGATAATAAGCAATACCCTATAGAACTGAGTAGGAAAGGAGTCAGCATGCACAGCTTTTAATCCTCTCCCTGAAATGTATCACGCCCTCAATAAATGGCCATTGCTATTGATTTATTAATTACTTATTATTATATTTTGAACATATTAGGTAATATAGTAAGTATATAGTTGAGCATATTAGATAAATTGTATTCAATATATCTTCTCTTTTATGAACAAGAACACATTATCTTGGGTAATAAGTTTCCACAATTCACGTGGTCTCCAACATTTGCAATTAAATCAATTTTGAAAACAGCACTCAGGATAGCTCTAAATTGGAATGCAGGGTAGGATTCAGGAAATGAGACATAAAGAAGAAAGTTTCCTCAAAGAAATGAATTAAAATCTGGTTAGGATTTATGCCATTCAGGGTGTATTGGGAGTGATAGAGGATTAAATCTCAGGCATCCTTACTCCAAAGAAATATATGAAGCAAAAGTTAATTTCAGAAACATTTTCATTTCAAGGGATTATTTAAAGAATTTCATTATGAGCATTCTCACTCTGCTGCTGGTAAGTAAAATAAAACCATCAGCCCTGTCCCTTATCAGCTGTTTGCTCTCTTTAGGCAAATGCTGTAAGTGAAGGCTTTCCCCAGGGCACGTTTCCTTCTTCTTTTCTATTTTTTGGGAAGAAAACAACAGATTAAGAAACAAATATCCCTTTTCCCAATAGTCATATGTAGTGACTATAATCATTATAGAAAGATAATGTTGAAAATCAACCCATAAAGAATTTATCAGGTGAACTCATTCTCTATTGAGCAATATGGTGAATTTAGAACAATATATTACAGAGCATTGCTTGTCTAGTTAAGACAGGACTGGAATGCTTAAAGCAATAATAAGAAGGATTTTCTTTTTAATAAAGCACTAGAGATGAAACATAAAAGTAACACAAACTGATGGCCTCAGACCTCCATGGAGCTAACTTGGAGAGATAGAACCACTCCCTGACCAAGTATAACAAAACACACTCAGGATGCTGTGTTTTTAAAGGGAGAAGATGTCAGTCCGAAGGGATAGTCTGTTGGGTCATTGGCGTCTGAAGGCACAATGGGCTGCATTGGCTTAGGGATCAGGCAACAACACCAAATGGATAACAGATACATTTCCAGTAATGACATCTTTCTCATATGCATGTCTGTATCTCCAGCTCATAGTGCTATACTTGGCTCTGGGTAGATGCTTCTTCCAGGTACTTTAGAAGGCTCTGAGGATACAGAGCTGAACATGAGAGATAAGTTCCAAACTCTCATGGAGCTTAGATAAATAAAGAATATATCAGATAGTGATGAAAGCTATAAAGGGCCATGTTATTAAAAAAAAAAAAGGGGGGGGGGAAGGAAGATGATCAGGGTACTTACTCTGAGCAGATGACAGATGTCCTTACTGAGACCTGAATGACAGAAGAAGCCAGCCAACCAAGGGTCTGGACAAGTGCTACAGGCAACATGAACGCCTAATGTGAAGGCCCTAACAGGGGACGAGTTTGGTGTGGTGGTGGAACGGAAGGAAAGCCACTGTGGATTTAAAATAGACAGCAAGGAATAATATAAAATGGAGTTGGAAGCAGAGCAGGGGCTATATTGCTAGGTCCTTATAAGTTGAAGTAAATTATTCTAAGTGTGCTAAGGCACTGGGCATTAGGCAGTGCCCTGATATTAATATTTTTAAAAGACGACTCTGGCTGATGTCTGGAGAATGAATTATAGATGGACAAAAGAGAAGGTAATTGGACTGTTCAAAGGGAAAGCTGATGGTAACTTGGATAAGGGTGACGATTTGTTGCATAAATGAGGCCCTGAATCTGAGAGATTTAAATGTTGGGGCCCTCAACGCACAGAGATGCTGGTGATTGATGGAGAATATGTAGAAAAACAGGAATGATTTGCAGGATTGGGAGTAGGGCTGAGGAAATAATGAGAGATTCAACTCTGTGTGACTAAACCATAATTCAGGAGGGATGTGGGTAATGGTGCACAAATGTTTTCAAGTTCCCAGCGCCTATGAAGGCATACGATTCAGTGCTTTTAGAGCAATAAATTCAAGCTAATTATTAGGATAAACTTTCTGACAGTGTTATTTGTTTTCTTTGGGAGATAAACTGCTCCTAGCGTGGAGAAATGGGAAAGGTTAAGCCAAATACCAGCAGAGAGAAACACATTCTATAATGGGATAGGAGTGTGTTGTCTAACACACCATCTAATGGCAGGCATGTAGCTCTGAAACCCACATTTACTGTTGGGCTGGTTTTCACATGAACCCCTGGGCATGGCCAGGTTTAGGAGGAAGTAAGGTAACCGTACAACATCCTCCCTGAGTGAGGCCACATCTGTAAAGAGGGAGGAGTAGGTTCTTCTCTGACTCATCATGGGAAGGTCCTCCAGGGAGGCATAAGCTAGGAATGAATGTGGGTGAATGTAGAAGGAATCCATGAGGCAAGAATAGCTTCTTGGAGGCCCAAGATTTTTGGTTGCTTGTGCTTTTGGGTGACATTTTGGTGCCCACTTCCATCTGGCACCCGGATCTCTGAATTTCATGGGGATATTGCATGTCTCCTGTTAACACCTTATTTTTAGATCTTCTCAGGTGGCACTCCTAAGTAGCAGTAGACAGATTTCTGAACACATCTTGGATTTATTTGTCCCTAGCAGCAGTCACAAGTCCAAGTCTTCAGATTCTGCATCCACTGTTATCTTTGTAGCATCTTGGGACTTTTTCTCCATTCCTTGTGCTTAAGAATCTTGGGCTGCCAGTATTGCTTGATTTAGTGTGATATCTTTCTGACCTTCTCTTGGGATATTCCTTTACAAGGACAGATCTTTAATTCCTTTCCTGTATTGTCCAGGCTCAACTATTCCAGATTTCTATAACAATCTCATGTGTTTCCTCATAAGGTTCCTTTACCCATGCAAATCAAGTAAAAAATAGCCTATGTTGGCAGAAATACCCATAGTGAGAACTATCCATTTAAAAAGTGGCAAGTACTTTGGGAAAGTAGGGAAATGGGAGACATGTAGTCTTCTTAGACTATGTTATGGACAAAACCATATACTAGTCATGTAAAGACGAGTAAACAAGTTTTAAATAGACTGTGTCAGTTTAAGTCAACATATACTTCTTGTTTATTAATATACACAGAGGGGCAAAAGTAAGCTTACAGTTGTTCATATGCAAAATAATACAATAATAAATAATAATAAACTCTGTTTCACACACTCACAACTGTAAACCTGCGAGAAAGCCCCTATTTCTTTCCTAAACTCAGCAATGCCTTTAATGATATATCACATGTTGACTTAAATTTCTGTCTAATGTACTCCATGGGTGGTTTCTATAACTCAAATTTCTTGATGGAGAACAGGATACAGGGAAGTCTGCTTTACTGTAATCACTGAGAGAAGGGACTTCTTCTGATTTACCCATTTAGCTCTATTTCAATTCTGCTTTGTTCATTTACTCAAAGAGGTTCACATCTCTTTGTGTCTCTAACTTTGAAATATTACTAATGCTCTTCTCTAAGCAGTGCAATCGGTACATTCTCTCTGATTCTTTAATCCAACTTCAGGCTGTGTCAGCTGATGCAGCCAAGTTAAACTTCACCTTCAAGACCAAGCCATACTGATTGGGACAGGCACTTGACAGTTTATCAGTCCACTAGTATTCTTGGAATTCTACCAACGGTGACTTTTCCTACTTAAAATGTATCCCTTATTGCTCAGAGCTCATTCATTTGATTGGCAACACTCCCCACTGTGACAGTACTCCTTAGTTTTGCTTTGCTTGGCAGAAGCATTCACATTATTTGACACCATATAATCACTAATTTAAAAATTACAGTCAGAGATGACACACAAAGATTTGAATTCTGTAGCAGCAACTCCAGTCATTAGCTTAGATCTTTGTTTCCCTTGGAATTCATCGAGTTCTAAATATTCTGACCAAAAACTTAAAAACAGAAAAAAAAAAATTCTCTGTGGTCTTCTTTGCTTACCAACAGATAAATGTTCATTTTAAATGTGTAAGTTGAATAATAGCTACCAAGCCAACAGTGGAACGAAATCTAAACATGCAGGAAAAATAAAATCCGTGTCTGACCAGCTTGTTATTTGAGACCATGAGAACCTAGATGGTGCCAAATATGAGATTCTTACTAACCTTACCACATACCTGACATCAGAATAAGTCGCTCAGAAAGAGTCTAGCCAACACCATGACTTTCTCTAAACATTTCTTCCATGCATCCTTTAGTGGAAGTTTAAGTTTCACATCTTCAGGCTAAAATGAAATTCCTTAAATCTTTCCTTGCATGACTTGTTTTGAAACACAATAAGCTTTCTCCTGATTGACCAAAATAATTATGCCTGTGTGCACTTTCCAAGATTTAAATTGGAAGTAAATCTTTGCAGGATAAAATGTCTGGCACTGTTCTTTGCTGGGTATTGAGGAGGGGTGGGGTACGTGCTCTTAGAAGATTTTAAAGAGATTTCAATGTCTTGGGCACTGACTGCCCCACCGCCTCTAGAGTGCTTCTGCCATCACTAGCTGGGCATCACTCAGGTTTGAACAATGCCTGAGCATTCCTGTCCCCCCAGCTAGCAGGGGCATTTCATTGACTTCATGCTTTAAAAGACTTTTTTCACTCCCAGATATTTCCTGTACTTTCTAATTTTGTAATGGTTCCCCTTTAAAAAACCCTGATTTGCCCTACCCCTGGTTGACTACTATTTTTACTTTATAGGTATAGAGATTTTTAAAAAGTCAGTAGTTGAGCAGTCAGACTTCTAAGTAACCTACTAACTTACGTCAATCAAAGCCTTTACTAATGAAACAATCTAAGTAACTACCTCAGGGTGCAAGGATGGTTGAAAAAGTCATTTAAGCTCCTTATAAAGTATAAAGTGTTACATTACTGTGAAATAGTTTTAAAAATGGGAAAGCCCTTGTCACCCTCCTCTCTCCATTAAATAAATACACTTCTCATCCCATACTCATGTGTCTATTACCCTAAACCCTTCATTCTCTGCTTTCCAGAGCGTAAAATTCTCCTCAGACCTCCATTTTCATTCCCCAGAGCTTTGTTTTCTGTTAAAATTCTCCAAAGGGGACCTTCACTTCATGTTGTTCTAACCCTTCTCTGATGGGAGGGAAAGACCTGGCTTTGGAGTTGGACAAACCCAGGTTCAGACCTTGGCTCGGTTACTAGTCATGGGTGGCGCTGGATGAATTACATGGGCACCTGGACCCCGCCCCCCGCCCTCCGCCCCCCCGCTGCCCACGGGGGTCTCTGAGACCCAGGAAGATTAGCACTTCTCTGTAATGGGAAGCTGCTGTTTATTGTTGTGCGATTTCGCTTGATCCGTAGGCTTCAGACTCCTGAGGTAAGCTGACAACAGAGATAGAGAATAAACCCGTATTATCAGAGATCCTGGAGTTGGAGGTAGACGAAGTTTGGGGTCGTTCATCTTTGGAGAGAAGATGAATGTATTTTCATTGTGGAATATTTACATAAGTTAGACCAAGGCATTATTGAAAATTTATGTATAGGATTAAAAATGTGGATATCTGGATAGCCAAAGGCATGGAGTATGTGTAAATTTACCGTCTCTTTCGTGTAGCTACTACCCTCCATTTTTTCCTGACAACACTCTTTTACAGTTTGATGGAACCATGGATAAAGATGCTATATGTTCCTCCAGCTGGAAGATAATCAGAGAATCTAAATTAGGTTATTTGGATATAAACTTTCTGGAATTTGAATCTTGAGCTCATTGGCAAAGGCTGAACACTGAATATCATGCATGGAAGGGCCAGGATGCTAGGAGAACCATCCATGGCATCTTGGAGCTGCCCTGATTCCTGCCCTTCCCAAGCCCGGTTCCGCAGCCTTCCCTTTGGTTGATGGGCTGCCCCCATGTTCTCCCAAAGAGTTCAAGTTAGCCAGAACCAGTTTCTATAACTTGCAACAAAGGACCTGCACTCATAGAATCTTTACTTGATAGAAGTGGAAGCTGAAGCTTTAGAGGGGAAGTAACCTGCACAAGGGTTTCACAGCTAGTCCATGGTAGTACCAGGATGTGAACCCACAGTTTAATGCACAGCACTAGCCTCCTTCTGTTGCTGACGCTGGCCACACATGCCACATCTTAGAAATACTTCCTCTCTTTCCTAGACATCCCTTTCTGCAGGATGCTTTTCTAATGTTCAAGTCTCACCTACTACTAAAACTGGAAACAAATCCCTCAACCGAAGGTTCTCCTCCAGCTAGGGACCTTGCTCTTTCTTCCCCTTCACAACGTTGTTCAACATTTGGGTTCTAAACTCTAGTTGGAATTGATCTTGTGTATGCCTTGAGGTAGAGCTATAATTTTATTTTTCTCTTATATGAATTCTAACTATCCCAGCTCCATTTATTAATAGTTGCTCTTTTCCCATGGAATTTGTCATGCCACCCCTATCATGCATTGAATCCTCACAAAGGCCCAATGAGATTGCTGCTATACTGTGTTATAGATAATGATCTGAGGAATAGTTAGATTTAGCAACTTCCCCAAGGTCACACAGCTAGCAAGTGGAGCTGGGATTTGAACCCAGGCAGTCTGGCTGAAAAATGCTTTTGGTTTGAGAGCTTTTTCATGTGAATGCTCTTGCCAGTCTTTGATTTATCTTCCAATCTTTGCTGTGTTTGCATATGTTAATGTGGAACCTCTTCCATTTAGTCTCTTAAAAACCAACTCAGAATTCACTTTATCCTTTGAAACCAAAAGCACAAATGCTAATACTTATTCATTATAAGGTAGAGAAATGCCCCCACACTCTTTTCCATAAATTTGAGCAAGCATGCACACAGCACTGAATTTCCTTCCTAAGTCTCACGACTGGCTAAATATTTTGCAGGGACCACTGAAAAATGCAAACGCAGGGCCCCTTTGTTAAAAAGATTGTGAAGAATTTCTAGGTGTCGACAGCAGAGCACTAAACCAGGCGTGGGACCCTTTCTGAGCCCAGGGCCCTCCGCAGCTGTACAGGAAGCACCCCCACGAGGCCAGCCCTGTGAAGTCTCCTTCCTAAGACACACGGACAACAACCCCTGTCTACAGGTGACAGTCATTTACAATGCTGCTTAGTGTTTCTGTGCGTAAGACTGAAAATTCTGTCCTCTGCTTTAAAACCAGACCTTTACGTTGTTGGAAATGGCAGCCCTCACTACCACTATTACAGCACAGAACCTGGGTAATCGCACTGGGAGCCCAGCACACATAAAGTACCTACGTGATTTACCCATCAAAACGCCTCTTTTGCAACTCATGTGACAGAAATGTGTTCCCATTTTACAGATGAATATACAGACAGAGAGTAATTTCTATAAGGTCACTTAGCTAATAAATTTGAGGAGCTACTAGTGAAGCCCAGAGCCACCTGCCTTCAAAGACCATGTTTTTTCCATTATACCAACTACTACTTTTGCAGCGATGGAAAAAAGGACAACACCCTGTCAAGGATTAAGAAGTTGGATTCTGAGACATTCGTTTTTGCCCTTAGCCAATAGGACCTTCCTCTTATTTGCTCTGTGTATCTTCCCCCTCAATCCCAAGTTCTTCAACTGTGTGCACATATGCACAAGGCAATGTATGATTTTAAAAAAGAGCAAGGCTATCTTCTGAGACTTGGCGAGATCCCTGCTGGGGTGCTGTCGTGGTCACTCGCAAATATCAGGGGCAAATGCAGACTATTAGGAATTACAAGGCCAGCTGTTGTGTTATATCATTAGACTTTTGAAACCAACTGGGAAAAATCTACTTCTGCCAAGAGGCAAGTCTCCAGGCTCTGCAACAAATATCAATTCCAATTTGCTTGAAGTTGTGCAGGGTTATTATTATTTTTTTCCTGTTTCTCATGGTTCCAGGAGTGATTCTCTGCACATTGGTGGAAGCTTAACCTGAAGTATGTCATATTTTTTCATCTAGATTGAAGAGGATGGGCATTTACTCATGCCCTCTAAAACAGTGCTGGGCACACATTTTCCATTTAAATGTCAGAAAATATGTGTTTATTCCTGCCCTCTAAACCACAGCTGGGCATAAAACTTGTTGGGACTTGGAGCCGAGAACAGCGCATAATTTGCAGAACCAATCCTCTGGCCTTAGACAATGGAAAAAAACAATTGTAATTTGTTATTCTCTCTTGCGAACAGTTATATTATCCAGTTAGGGTTATTAGCCATCCAGAAATTCACACGTGGCTCTCCTTGGCAAAACTCGTGTGCGGGTCTGATGGCAACTCTGATGATTTCATAGTGTTTTAGAATCATGAAGTGTTACCATTGGAAAGGATCTTGACGATCACATAATCAAAATACCTCATTTTGCAGATGAAGACCTTGATGTTCAGAGATGTTTCAAGGTGGCTGAAGTAATAAAGCCAGCATCTGAGCTGGTCCTGGAAACCAGAGCTTCGGATCCCACTCAAGTTCTCTTTCCATTACCCCGCAGCTGCCTCAATGGACTTAGTCGAGATGTCAAACTCTATTTTCTTTTACTCTGCCAGCAATTTCCAGTTAAGCGGGGAAACCCTTTGAAATACGAACACGTAAACGAATCAAGTTTTTTTGAGGATATACTTATTTTTTTAATATTAATACAGCATTCAGTATGGTGCCTTGTCTATAAAGAGCCTTTAATTATTCTTCTATTTATGTATTTAGTCAACATATATTTATTGAGCATAAAAAATACCCATAACAAGTGCTTATGAGGATGGAATTCATTGTGCATTTCTAGGAAGGTAAAAAAGATATCCCTGTCCTAAAAGAGCTTACAGTCTAGTGGGACAGAGAATAAGCAATTAATAATTGTTTAATTAATAATAATTACATGAACATATATTCAATAATAAAGACAAGAAAAACACTACAGGAAGAAAGACAAACTTGGCAAAGGCCTTACTGAGTAAATGGTATATGGAGTTGCATAATGTTCCAGTACAATGAGATGTGAAGGATAGCCCTGGAGACAGGAGAACGCATGACCGAAGGCACAGAGCAGGAAGGTCACGCGATGTTCTGGAATCTTGGAGGAGGAGAGGCTGCACAGCAGGTGAGCTGGATGGTTCCATCAAGTTCTAAAATAACTCTGACGTGGCACAGTCGGCATGATCGCCGGACATCTTATCCTAATCCAGTGCCCTTTTAGTCTCCTTTCTCATCTTTCTGTAGAAAATAGAGCTGCTTTTCAAAATTAAACTGGCCACTGCAAGAAGGCATAGCAAAATCTTGAATAATTTGCTATAACTCAAGAGTAAGGGACGTGACTGCTCAGTATAATAAACTATTTTTTTAACAGATTTTTAAGTTCGGGTGGTAATTAACAAAAAATAAGTTTAAAAGGTGTTCAACACTGGTATTTCAGTGGTCTATTTTAATTAGCATGCTATTATTAATTTATAAATACATTACATTGATACATAAATAAGATAGTGTTGCTATTTGAATATTCTTTCTAAAGTAACTAAAAACTGCTTTCTTTCTTAAATTTCAAACCACTTGCATGGGCTCTGATCTGCCTCCTAGTCTAGCAGGTGGGCATTTATGTATGCGTGTGCATGAATTATGTATGTAGTATATGTGTTTATCCCCTGTCTCTGAGCATGCCTGGAATGTGCACTTATTTCCCAGATTCTGACGCTGCCCCGCCTGTGTTTATTTATGGCCATCAGAGCTGTGGAAAAGCTGACCGGTGGTGCTCAGTGGTTAGAGCGCTGGCCTGTGCACCAAGGGGTCTCGGGTTTGATTCCTGGTCAAGGGCACCACCTGGGTTGCAGGTTTGATCCCCGGTGCCCCAGGACCTGTGCAGGAAGCAACCAATCGATGTTTCTTTCTCTCTCCCCCCCCCCGCCACCTCCTACTCTCTCTAAAAACCAATGGAAAAAATACCCTTGAGTGAGGAGTGGCAAAGAAATAAAAGGAAAGGACAAAGGGTCTAGAAAGGAAGGATGCCATTTTAATGCTTCCTTTTTAGTTGAATTTTTGAAAAAAACAATACTGCAGTCATAGGTTTCGAAATGAAAAATATAAGCAAATGTAAACATTCAACAAATATTAAGTATCTGCTATGTATTGGGCACTGTTCACCAATGAACTTATCTTCCTGTCAATGACTCTGAAGTAGTTTTGATCCCAGTTAGGAAACTGAGTCTAATAAGAGCTTTATCCACGGTTTTGCTTTCTGAAGTTTCAGTTATGCGTGGTCAACTGTGGTCGAAAAATAGTAAATGGAAAATGCCAGATATTTTGAGAGAGAGAGAGATCATATTCAACTCATATAACTTTTAATAGAGTGTATTATTATAATTGTTATTGTCATTAATCACTTACTGTGCCTGATATATAAATAAAAAGGTATGTATGTGTAGGAAAAAAACATTATATATATGATTTGATGCTATCTATGGTTTCAGGCATCCAGTGAGGGTCTTGCAATGTATCCCCATGAGTAAGGGGGAACTGCTGTACATATTTTTCCTAAGGTCACACAGTTAACCCTGAGACAGGCTGGTGTCTCCCAGGAGCTCTTTCCCCTGAACTAGCCTGCCTTTCAGAGATGGAGGAGACAGCCCTGTCTTCCATGGATTCACCACCTACTGGGCAAGAAGGACAGCTGAGTAATTACCATACACACCTAGTGCTAGGAGCAGCTACCTACCTAGGGACCATCAGAGAAGGCCCCATAAAATAACCATTCAACATATTTCTTTGAAATATTTAAGAAGCTATTTCTGCTCTTCAGCACATTTTCATTCTTAGCTGCACCTGCTTTTGTGAAATTCTCAGAGCCTTGGAGAAAGGCCTGCCTGGGGGAACTGGCTTAGACGCCTTGTCCTCTCCGTGCAGTTCTCTCCGGAGCCACCGTGTGGTATTGTTGTTCAATTCAAACATCTGCTGCTTCTCGCCATCTGGCCTTTCCCGGGACTGGCTCTAATCTAAGGAGTGTCTTTTCTGAATCATATCTGTCAGTTCTGTATAGGTGCCTATATTTTCCCCCTGAAGTGGGCCTTTTCAGATCTCCTTGTTCTCAAGTTTCTCTGGAAGCCGAGAGAAATGGCTGACCCACTGTGTGTGTTCAAACAAAGCCAGCAGGGCACATTTGCCCATGTCACTGCTTCAAGGAAGGAGGACAGCTCTATACTTGTTGGCTGGTCACCTTTCATCACAGCACCCTTGGGATAGCAGTGCTTGGCTTGTGGTCCTGTCCAGGGCTCCCCATGGCTGGGCCTGGGTAGCACCATGTGGACACACGGTCGAGCTGCTTCCTCAATTCTGTCCAGCTCTTCCTTCGTGACAGCCACATAACAGTGTTTGAAAAATCAGGCCTCACTTGATAACTCCATAAGGCAGAACTACCACTGGGGGAAGGCCATGCAGTAAAAGGAGCATTCTGAGTTTTGGAATTTACATCAAAAGTCCTGGAATCTCCTTGGAAACCTCTGGAATATTTTCAGGCCTTGAATTTTCCACCTGTGCTTGAATGATCACCATTGTTTCCTACCTGCCGCCATCATTACTGTTTATTAAGCTTTTATCGACATAGTATTTTGCTGTTACCTCTGACACCCAGAGGACAGTTGCTCAGATCCCACCTCAGCTTGTTTGTGAAGAGAGCTGACACACGCGTGCACTAAGGCAAATAATAATGCCCTCGTACTCTGGTTTTTCTAGGAGTTTTCCAAGTGCACCTCAAGCATCTTCACAGCAACTCTGCAAGGAAGGTATTGCTAATTACAAACCAGGAAACTGAGCCTCTGAGAAGCTGAATGACTTTTCTCAAAGCACCAAGCGACAGAGGGAAGGTGGAACTCGGGCTTCCGATTGTCAGTGCGCCTCAGCCACACCAAACTAGGAGGCAAAATACTACAAACA
This sequence comes from Miniopterus schreibersii, assembly GCF_964146895.1. NCBI lineage: Eukaryota > Metazoa > Chordata > Mammalia > Chiroptera > Miniopteridae > Miniopterus > Miniopterus schreibersii. The sequence continues at coordinate 15,455,561 of NC_138119.1, read as the reverse complement.
AAACTAATATTTCAGATAACGAACAAATGCACATTCAATAAATAGAGTTTGGGATCAAAGACAAAGACATAACAAGGGGTGGGAAATTCGGGAAACAGACTTCCATGAAATGAGTGAGATTTTAATCATCGAAATGTTGTACATGCTTTGAACTTCCTTTAGGCAGAATTCTTATGAACAAACTAGCTTGGAGGCAGCAGGCAAGTTGATTCCACAGCTTTAAAAAAACCTCTCATCCGCTAATGTTTGTCATGATGTCTTTCATTTGAAAATGTGCTTTGCACATGTGAGTGCCTAATAAATGCTGGTTGCTAATGACAATGAAGACTGATGAACTGAAATCACCTTTGGCACCGAACTTGTCAGCTTCCCCGTGAGGAGCACATGAGGAAGACCGCTGCATCCCATTAACAGCTTGCTGAGTGTTCAGGTCTGCAAGAGTCACTTTTTGAACCCACTGCGGTGGGGGTCCGAGGGCTGATAACACAAGGCCATATACGCACCATGCCAATCATTCCAATGAAAACTGAAAAATTCCGTCAGTCATCTGGGGTTTTATCCACATGACGCCGAACATCTGGATGAGTGAGTGTTTCCAGTTTTCACCGGGATGGTGCCATGTCGATGCTGACATCCACTCTCAGAGACCAATAATGCTCCAAGAGAAGCAAACATTTACAGAGCATGGCATGTTAGGGGCCACAAGAGTATACCTCATGCATTCATTCCCTCAGTAAACACGTTGGTAGGAGGGAGTGCCATGAGTCGCCAATCGCTCTGTTGATACAAGAGACCAAATGTGCACAGAGCACTCCCAGTCCAATGGAGGAAGATAGTGATGCCAATACAAGGTCATAAAGGCTGTCACAGAGGCATAAACAAAATGCCAAAGGAATGCAAAGCAGAAACAAACTATCTGTGCCTAAGAGAGTTTGCGAAGCTTCAAAGATGGAATGGCATTCAAACCGGTTGTATGATACTTGACAGAAGTAGGTGTGAGTGTCCTAGGTGAAGGAGAAAGGCAGATAGAGTGATGTACGTGGAGACAAAGAGATACTTAAAAATACTTTCTAGGGGAAAGGAGAAATTAGGAGGGGGTAGAACGAAGAGTATATCTGTTTGAGATCCTGTGCATTACAGGGCCAGGCTTCGGTTTCAACTACACACCTTCCATGAAACAAGAGGTCCATGGGCAAAAGGACATGATCCCCCAGAGCCCCTTTCTCCCTTCCCTTCTCTCCACTTCTGCCCTTCGCAGACCACAGTCCGGTTTCCTAGGATCCAGAATGCCTTGCCCAAATGGCCCCCCAAATATGCTTGAGAACCTACACAGTTCTTGGTCCCCATATCCATCTTCCAAAGGTAGATCGTGCTACTGATGTGAGTTTCACCTACACAGAGTTGAGAGTAGTGAATGAGCTTGAATGTGTGAACTGGAGTCCACAAAGTGTGTATGAGGTCCTTCACACGTGAGCTGGAGCTGGACATAGTGAGGAAAGGGGAGCAGGCTGTGACCTGGGCTGGGAGCCAGCGATCCCCACCCCACCATGAGCAAGAGTGGAATTCCCAGGAGTCCAGGAAAGCTAAATTTGAACCTAGCCTTGCAGATTGTGATAAAGGTGGTATAATCAACATTAGGATTGTACGACATGCATTATTTAACACTTTGTTATCTTGCTTCATAACTTTTAAATATCTAAATATATGGTATGTGAGCCTCTGTTGATACCCTTGACCTGGGTTTTGTAAATTTTAGGGACAGGTTTGTATTTGGGGAAACTGGTTAATGAAGAGGCTGGGGAGAGATGATGACACTAGCGTGGGAAGGGTTTTACAAGATAAGCTCAGCATAGACATTTCCCAAACTAGATATATGAGATTTTACATGGCTCAGATCTTTTCATTTCACGTTCTCTCCAACTGCTCCTGCCCTCAGACATGCCTTTCTTTTCTAAACTACTGTTATAGTTATTGTCCATGACATGTAATTTGGTTCTTAATTATGGAATATCTAATGTATTAATGAATATCATCTTAATTCTCCAACCTGACTATAAGCTCTACTATAAGATAAGAAACATATAACTTTGCCCTGCCGGGCGTGGCTCAGTGGTTGAGCGTCGACCTAGGATCCAGGCAATCGGGGTTCAATTCCTGGTCAGGGCACATGCCTGGGTTGCGGGCTCGATCCCCAGTCAGAGGCAGCCGCTCAATGACTCTCTCATCATTGATGTTTCTATCTCTCTCTCCCTCTCCTTTCCTCTCTCTGAAATCAATAAAGACATATTTTTAAAAAGAAAAAAAAAGAAACATATAACTTTAAAAAGAAGTCTTCCATGCATGTCTTGCATAGTTTTAGGATGGTGGTTTGCTAATAACTGCTTAACAACTCATTGCAAAAAGTTGTTGATGAAAAACAAATTTCAGGGTCAGAGCAGAGCCATGTTACGATGCCAACCCTATTATATTCCTTTATCCCTTCAGGACTGGCTATATAATTTGCAGCACCTGGTGCAAAATGAAAACATGGGGCTTCTTGTCCAAAAAATTATTAAGAATTATCAAGGTGATAGTAGAGCATTAAGTCAAGCCTGGGGCACTTCTGAGAGTGGGATCCTGTGTGACTGACTGCCCGGGTCTGTTTCCCTTTACGCATTTAGGCTTTGTTATTAAACTCGGTTGAAATGATCTTTATAAGTCTTTCCCAAAGGGTGGCCCAGTAGGAGGCGAGATGATTTTTGATGGTATGCAGATGGGCATTTGTTTAGTGTCATAGTTATGTACCAATGTGTTAGGATATATGTAATAGTTATGCAGATGTACTCTGGGGGAATATAATTTGCACATCAATCAATAATTTCATGTTTATTATTGTTTGGGACAGGACTAAGTTAAAAAATGGACTGAATTAAAGAAAAATATTAAGTAAATAAGAGTACGAATGGTATGCAGATGTTGTAGTTGTGCTTGAATCACTGACGTTTGGAAACAGTGGAAAAACTGGATGGTTAAGGTGGCCTAATGACCTGAAGCATTTGCCGTAGTAGCATTCTTGGGCCACATCTGACCTTTGGTTTTCTGTTCTGGCTGATCCCTTTTTTGTGTTTGCCCTTTCAGCTGGCAAGGTGTTTTAGTGTTGAAAAAGAAAGGCCACTGAATTTAGGGCTGGAGAAGTCAGTCACTAGACATCTCCAGGACCTCAAAGCCCATCAGCCGTTTGCCACACCCTTTCCTGATCCTGTTTTGCAGATGGAAAAGACTAGGAGCGGGACACTTGAAACTAGCCACAAAGCTCTCCGTACTGATTTTCCAGGAAGCCCACCACTCCAGTTTTTGCTCTTTCCAATTTTATAGATGTGCATGCAAAATTTAGCAAAGATTATTTGAGATAATTGCCTGAATTTATACCCTTTTAAAAAATCTGAAGTGCATAAAAGGGTACAAAGTGAAATCCTAATTGTATTTGAACTTTTCAACAATCCAATAAAGTATTAGTATATTCATACTGCCAAGTGGCTTGCCCAGGGTTGCTTAGAGAGCAAGCCTCTGAGGGAAGGTTTATACTCAGCTCTTCTAATTCTCAAGTTCAAACCATTTGCACCATTCTTTGCTAGACCACTGAACACCAGGGCCCCATTACTCCATCTGAAAAGGATGTTTCTTCCTAAGTTCATCTAAGACTAGTGCTCCAAATTCCCAACATATATCACTTGTAGGGATTTAGAAACAAGAAGTCAGAATTCCTGGGATATTTTTGGAATTCCCAAAGTCATGTTATTCTTAAAATACTCCCAACATTCTTTATGCTCTTTACTCATTATTATGGATGTCTAAAAAATGTTCGATAAATATATTTATTACCAATTATGAATTTATTATTAAAAAATAATAGATATTAAGTCTGGTAGTACTAAAAAGAACTATAGCCTATGGCAAATATTCAAACACTGGAAAATATCAGAAAACATAATGGGTAATATTTAAATAATGTAACTTTTAGATCTTCTAATAAGGTTTACAGCAGTACACAAAAATCACATGTCAATATTATCAATGTAAAGACTTACTTTGCTTCCAAAATCTGTTATTTTTAGAAACTCTACTCGCACGCAGAATTTGTATAATTCCATGTGATTAAACTTGCTATTATTTATTTTATTTCCAAGAATGACTCACTATTAGCAGCACACAGAGCCACGAGCACACACTCGGCATGGAAATAGCTGCAAGCAGGACTGACAAGGCCGTGGTCTCTCCCATGAGCTCCTGTCCTGGTCTAAAAATGCCCACCTTAGACTCCCACACCACACCACCATTTCCTGCAATTCCTTTGACTCAGCAACTTCTCTGTGTTGTTTATTCATTTTAATTCTCTCGGGAGATAATACTTTTCTCCCCATTTTCCTCATTTCTTAGCTATTTTGCTTGGGATTCAGGATTTAGAAGAGAATATAAAGGTGTGAAAGGAATGCTGGGAAGAAATTTCCACGTGGAAACACGACCTTGGACAGGCAGCGATCTGGGGTCATGAGCATTTGGGTGGAGCAGTCAGGTCAAATTATTTGTGTTCCAACAAAGAGGGGAAACAACTATGTAAGGGTTTTCACAGCACTTCCTCCGTTTTGAAATAAAGAGCCTTTTAAACTTGATATTAGGCAATGAGCATTCTACATGGATTTAAAATTCACTGTCTTCCCAAGAGGAACGATTATTTAGGAGTTAATTGCTGGCTGCTTGTTTAGTCTTTTCTGTGGCTGTCAGATTACTGCTGAGTCCCCACTCACAAACAAGACACTTCTTAGCATGTCTTCTCCCCACCAAACGGACATGTGTTTCCCATTTAAGCATTTCATTGCCCCAACTGAAAACAAATCAGCTGTGTCTTTGGGATCTTACGGGGAGAAGGTTGGGATTTATTCCTGGACAAGCCTGAGGAAAACATTACCCTAATGGATGAAATATGCTTGGACTAGAGGTTTCTTAAAAATGTTCAATGGGTCTTTCCCAACTTGATCTCCTCTTCCTTGAAAAGGCAGAAAAATGCAGAAAAGTCCATTGGTATTATACTAGCTGTGTCCTTAAGTGAGGAGTAATGAGTAAACCTTGCTTTGGTTTAGATAAGCATCAGCAGGACTAGTCACTATCTCTAGAGATTACTCACACACCTTGGACGGCGTGGTCTAGACCTCTGCTCTCTCTTGGCTGGATACAGCAACAGAAACCCACTTCCTGTTTTCCAAAGCCAAATTCCTTCTTCAATTCAATTTTTCCCAAGAAGGCTCTCTCTGATGTCTCAATGCTCAATGTGGTCAGCAAGAAAATTGGTTCTGGAAAAAATATTTGACTTTCTGCATAGAAAATAATGGCCTCCTTAAGACTGCAAGCCCACTGTGGAGAAATTTTGGCTTACTTTATGTTTTGTACCCTGATGGGGCACAGGAAATAGGAAAATAGATTATTTTCCTTGGCACCCCAGGATGTGTTTGGTGTAGCAGTTGGACAATTTTTAGAGCTCAAGCTGGGCAGCAACAACATGAAGCCACTCTCAAAATGGTGTGTCAGGGTCTGAAACATAATTAGGAAAATTCATCAACACTAATGGCTTTATTCTGAAATCTGTATGATAAGAATGCCCAGTGAGCAAAATGTATTGGTGTTGTGTGTGTTTCTTAGTTTGATTTTGCCATAAAATGTTTGGAAACTCCCACTTGAGAGTTGGCATACTCTACAGTGTACCCAAAGAACAGCCAGCTAACCAGACGCTGGCATCTTGCTCATATTGGTGCCATGCCACTCAAGTACTGAAAATACATTGGGATGGTGGGAAAAGTATATTTAAAAATTAACCTCAGATAGATATCTAATTCAAATTTGGAACGAAATGTAGACATCCCTTCTCTGTCGCTCACATTGGTGAGCCTCCATCCAGAAAGAGTACAAGTATACGAGTCATCCTGTTTTTAGGTGCAGCCCTTCAACCAGCCTGTGTCTCTTAGCAAGAACATTTCAACAAAACCATTATTCTGTAGTTTTACCTAAATTATTTTCTAGTTTTCATATTCCATGGTTTGAAATCCTTTTGAATTTTAATTTTTATCCTTTTGAATTTTAATTTTTAAAAGCAAGACCCTAGGTTTCCTTACAATTGTCATTCTGTGATGTCAGGTGACACCTTACTTGACACCATGATTTGCATTCATGTGAAATGTAAGCACGTTATCAAGTTCATTAGCTATTGTCTCAAGGCTGGGTCATTTGAAATTTTGATAAGCATAAAGTTTTTTTCTTTTACCTTTGCACAACTAATTGATTAAAATATTGAGCAAAGTGGACCTACACAAGGTTCTGCAGTATGCTAATGAAGAAAGACAGTCTTTGGCTATGGTTATTCTGTCAAAAATTATAGCCAATGATATTATATTATTACCCGTCTCAGATTCCTCTCTTGCTCTCTCTTTTTCTCTTTTGAGAAATGAGAAACTTATTTAAAAAACCCCTCTTAGACATTTTCAATTTTCCAGCTACCCACCTGAGGATAAAACCATGGAACAGAGTACAGAAGTCCTGCTGTAGTGAGTTTCCTAATTTTTAAAAGGCTTCCAAAAATGAAGATGACTTTGTACTTTAGAATATTGTAATCTACCAGCTTGCTGATCCTGACAATTTAAAGGGCATAATGAACACATCCTATCCTCTTGGGACCATATTCTTTCTCTCTCCTTTTTTTTTCTTCCTTAAAAAGCATCCATTCAGTTGTTTTCTGGGAAGCAAAGTCATACAGGACTTAATTTCAGCAGGGCCTTGGACTAACCAAAAGACCACAGATATTGCTTCAAGCTGGGTTCACTTTTCTAAAGGATCCTTAAGGAAGTTAGTGCTATCAGGATACACATTTTCCAGGACAGATAGAAGGACACATTTCCACACTCTGAGAACCTGTGTAGTCATGGGTTAGACTTATAGCGTCTGAGTGTATGAGGATAACAGCCTTCAGGAAGCCCAGCTGCTCAGGTTCAGTCTTATATAGACCAGAGCAGGCCTGTGCATAGGCTGATCTGAATATTTGCTTGAGATCATCAAACTTATTGTTCTACAATGTATTATACAATATGCTGTATTATTATTATTATCAGGTACAGTTCAGTACAGTACATTCAGGCATCTCCCTCGGCCTCTATGGGTTTACGTGCATTTGGTCCAGGTATGTTCCTGAACTCAGTAAGTGGGGTAAGGACAGGGTCTTCAGTCACTGTTCTGTAGAATTTCCCTCGGGGAAAGGGGCTTCTAAACTCCTGAGGGCCAGTTTTGTATCCAGGCCAAAAAACACACACACAAAAAAAACAGGAAAAACAACAACCAACCCTCAAGTTTAAGAGTAGCCAGGAAACAGGAAAAACATCTTGTGTGTGCTACTCCCGGGAAGCAGGGCCGTCACACACCTGCTACACATTCCTTCTTTTCCATCCTGCATTTTTCCTCCTCTCGTTGCCACACGTCCCTTGCCTTTGAGTTCCTTCTGCTCCAATGCCGCACAGAGAAGCCTGGGTCTCCTGACCTACATCCCAGGTCTCTTCCCAATGCACCTGAGTGGTCCTTTGAGAGCATGGAAGAAAACGGAAACCCACGATGTGATTCAAGTAGTTCGTTCATGCTTTGTGTATGTTGTCTCACTTAATCCCCCATCGGTTTATAGTGTAGGTATCATTTTACAAAAGAAGAAAAAAGATTCACAGGGGATAAGCAACTTCCCAGGATTACCCTGCAGTGACAGTTTAAGCAGGGACTGGAAACAGGGTCCATGCTTTCTTATTACATCACCTTATCCCCTGAAGTGGAGTGCCCTTGTTGTTTGCTACTCTGCAGTGGGACCCCCGTTCCCCACATGCATACTTTTCTTTTGCCCCCAGCTCATTCTTCCCAGCTACATCCTTCCTGTTCCTTCGGGACCAGGCGGGAATGACAATGGCCAGTAATAACTTCAAAGTACCAGTTAGTTACCTGCTGCAGCCCAGGTAGTGGGAGACTCCTGGAAACCCAAACTGTGAAGGCAGGAATTCAGGAGCAGTAGTTAAACACGGGAGATATTTGTGGTAGATGTTTTCTAGCAACATTGCCTCTTCTATGTCTAGAAGCTTGTTTGGTGAGTTAGGTTATAGGCAGGAGTCTTTTCTCTTTTTTTTTTAGTCTTCTTAAAAATGTATTTAACATACTTCCTCCGTCCTTGGCTGTGGTAAAGTCTAGGGTTACACAAACACACCCACCCTGGCCTCACACCGCCCTCTGCTGAGGTTGCAAGGTATACATGCCCGTCCCTCCCCCCCCCCCCCACATTTAACAAATTTTGAAACATAATAAGCACAGAAAAGTACAGAGATAACTATCAGGAACATGCTGTGCTTACTACCCAGCTATTGTCAAACTTTAATATTTGTCATCTTTGCTTCCCATATTTTTATCATTTATCTTCTTTTTCAAAAAAATTTATTTTTTATTGTTGACAGTATTATAGATGTCCCCCATTTTCCCCTCTTTGCCCCCTTCCACTCGACCCCCACCCCTTCCCAGGCCTTCACCGAACTATTGTCTGAGTCCACGGGCTATGCATATATGCATGTAAATTCTTTGGTTAATCTCTTCCTGCCCCACTCTCCCCTCCCTGCCTTCCCTCTGAGGTCCCTCAGTCTGTCCTATGTATCCATGTCTCTGGACCTATTTTGTTCATCAGTTTATTTTGTTCATTAGATTCCACATATAAGTGAGATCATGTGATATTTGTCTTTTTTTGGACTGGCTTATTTTGCTTAGTATATTTTCGCTTCTTATATTTTTAAAGAAATAAACATTTCAGATTTATCTGAAGCACCCAGTGAGCCCCTACCTCGTACCTCCTCACTCAGAAAATTTTTCCCCCTGAAATTATTAATCTGAAATTGTTTTCGTTCCTATTGCATCTTTTTAATATTTGCACTACATAGATGTTTACAAACAATATGTGATATCAGTGTACATTTTCACATTTTATAATAATAGTATGATATATCCTTCTGCAATTTGTGTTTTGTTTTTCCCCTTCAAAGTTATGTTGCTGAGAGGCCTCAAAATGCATGTGTGTGGCCATGCTTCATTTATTCATTTTATAAATTTCTGAATCATGCTCCACTTTATGAACATATCCCAGTTTGTTTATTCTTCAGCTGATGGACATTTTGTTTGTTTCCAATATTTAGTTATTGCAGACCATTCCACAGTGAGCACTTCTGGTCATGTGTTCCTGTGCACATGTGTGAGTTTCCCTAGCTGTCCAGTTTTTCTAGCCTTATTTTACCTCTGCTGAACTGAGTGACACTAAGCAGATAAATATGTGTGACTCCACAACATAGTTTTCAGATGCCTTCATTTTGTAGATGACCTGGCTATCTTTGTTTTAAGGATTCTCTCTTTTTATAACTAGAATAACATTTTGAGCTATTTTGCAGGAACTCTATAGACTGTCAGGCATTAATTTGTTGAAAGTGTTAGTGTATTTATTTATGATAACATTCAATTATAGTACCCATTCACTCTTCTCCGAAGGCTATTTTAGATCCTGGCAGATCTGTTTCTGAAGTTAAAAGAGAAAAGAACCAGCAGTCTCAACCGTACATAACAAAAGACAACATGTGGTATCCTTGATTCTTTTTATTGAAAAGGAATCATTTCTATTCTAGCGCAAACAATGTATATTTTACATCATAAAGCAAGATATAATTTACATATTACATTTCTTATGAGATCTTTATACCTAAAATGTCATTCCCTTTTTTATTCAGTCACCTCTTCTGGTTCCATTTCACCTGCCACATATCCCACAAATCAGGCATCTATCTTGTTTTGGAAGGACTGGGGACACAGACAGTTTGCATGTATTCATCTGTATCTGAGTTTAGTGACAGTGAGGAACTGGGGTATGCCTCTGAACTCTGTGGCCCTGAGGCCCTCTATTGACTAACACGTGGCTCAGGAGCCAGAAGGCTACTCCTCCAAATCACACATGAAACTCCTATTTATGTCAAGTCAGTAATAAATGAACAACACTGAGTGCTTATACCATGGGTATACTTCTCAATCAAGTGCTTAGATAATAGATGCTTGTGGTATACATTCACCAACAATGCCAGTGCCCGTGGCTGACCAATCCTGGTTCCTCTGTGATATTCCCAGACATCACTTGCCCAGGCATTGCATAAAACTGCCCAGTTTCACCTAGCATTCGGGTTATGGGTTCAGACTTTTCTGTTCATCACTGAACATGGATGTGAAGATAGAAGCTGTAAATGACTTTCATATGACCCTCTATCTCTTGGCTGCCTCTTCTAAGATTCCGCCCCTTTTAGCAAATTTTTTCATGTATAATTTCTGTTCCCCGCACTGTAATCCAAATCCTCTTTTAGCCTTTCTCCCCAAACCCCAAACTCCAAAAGTTCACTGATTTCTTGGATTGCACTGACTTCACAAACAATGTTTTAATCTGTCTGGATGTACTGTTCCTTTGAAACTTGATAATCCACAGCAGCTAATGGGACAAAATAATTAGTCCAGGGACTCTTTGGGAAGCAAGTAATGTGTGTTGTTCAGCTAGCCTACGTGAACCATCTGGTAAGAAATGTTTGAATAGTAGGTGAAAAGAACAGGGAATCAGTTGATGAGAGCACAATGCATCAGATGGGCTTCCTTCTTGTTACAGAGAAAAGTAAAGAATCAACACTGGAAATACATTTTCAGATTGGTGGCTGTTTGACTGAAAAGATACCACCGTGAGTTCAACCTGGTATGCCAAGACAAATAACAAATCTGTGCTCAAGGTGCATCTTAAACTCCCAATCCCTTGCCTGTCACCGAAAGTTGACATATTTGGCCAAAATCAATCTAAAGCTTTTTAATCACTGATAACTAAAATTATTAGAACCAAGCTGGTCAGGATGAAAATGTAAGTTGAAAGTGTGCCTTAAATTATTCTTTAGTCAAATGATGTGAATTCTGAGGGGGTCTGTAAATATAAACCCATTTCTCATTTCCAAATGCAAAATTATAAGCATTAAAAGCAAGGTAGCATTTTCTTGCTAGAAAACAAGGCTCCCAGATACGTATCCTCCCATTAGCCTTGACTACTTTTATAGTCCCCTTCCTTTCATGGCTACAAAGTGCTGGAAATACAGAGAATACAGGAAAGAACAAAGGCGCAAATGAATAGGGCCTCACAACACCCCTGTGAGGTAGGTAACTATTGTTAAACCCATTTTACAAAAAGGTAAACTGAGGCACTGCATGGTAATGGGGTTTGGTCAAATCCACCTGGCAAGTTAAAGCACAGCTGGAAACAAAGAGAAACAAACAAAAAAAGGTCAGTCCTGGCTCCCAGCCCTAGTCACTAACCTTTATTTCAAAATATTAAAAAATAAAAAGAGCCCATAATTGCCTTTTTTGAAATTTAGACAAACCTTTAAGTATTCCAATAAGCATGTGTCTTTCAGATTCCTGTTGAGTAGAAAAAGGGCAGATGGCCAAGTGGCTTTTCCTCCCCTCTCTAAGTGTAATTCCCATGATAGATCAGGACGGATCAGCATTCCACCAGAGCTCAGGCTCCAAACTCAAGGACATTCTTACAGCCTCACATTGTTTCTCATTTATTTAAAGCCCTAATGTGAAAACGAGACCTGTTCTCCAACAGCTGCCCTATCAGTTGCTCTGTGGCCTTAATGAGAATTTTGTGGAGCGCAAGAAAGGAAACAAAATCCCCAATAAAAAGTCTCATCACTGCAGAGAGAAGGACAGTGGTGATGGTGTGAAATTTGCTTTTTGTTGTGTTTGAGAAACTGCAAACTCAAGCTTGCAAGGATATTTTATATATATATATATATATATATATAATATATAAATATATACAGTATATATATGTGTGCATCTGATGACCCTTCAGGCACCAACGAGACATAGACAATGCCTTTCATAACTTGGTCTTTGTTTTCTGAGAGAAATTTCTCTACCTCATTCAAATGAAGAAAATATATTTCTTCTACCAAATAGTCCATGATAGCAAATCTTTCAAGAACAACAAATATCTTTAAGTTAAGATGGCTGTTAGGATGGGGGTGATGGTGATGTCGTCTATAGCTTGGAGCTTAAATCTAGAGCTTAGGTCTAGAGCTTATTGCTTAGGACGAGCCAGACACAGCCAATCCCGCTGGATCAGACAGGCCAATGACCAGATGTTGCACATGACTGCCCCCCCCCCCCAATAGCTGATGGAAAAACCTTCCCATGACCAACAGAGATGGAGACAGGGAGAAAGGAATTCATGTCTGGCACAGATTCTTTAGGAAGACTTTGGCTTTTCAGAAGTTCCTCAAGCTTCTACACAGAGAACTGGGAAGAAGGATGGGGCAAGGCACTGAGGTTTCAACACGTCAATGAGGAGACTATAGGCAATTATTTTGAGATATATATATGGTTTCTTTGGCTGCTGTAGACTTTTTAAAAACCCATACAATCAGGGAGGGGGATGTGGGCTGAACCCAACTGAAGAAGCTTGGAGTATATGAAGCAAAGCATGGACAGAAGGAAAAACAAAATGAACACACCCAGAAACAAGTGGTGCTGGAGTCCCAGAGGGAGGAGGAGCGTTTGGTAACTAATTTTCATTTGGCTCCTCTCCTGCTCTTCTCTGCCATGGTCCCAATAGTTTAGTTCTGTTTTTATGGTTTGTTTGTTTTTATTATTATTTTTTTCCAGCAGATGAAGAAATGACAGAACAGGATAGGTGTCTTATGGTTTTTTTGATTTCTTCTTAGGCCTGTTTAATTATTTTTTTCCTCAGTTGACTGTTGGCACTTGGTTCCTCTGTAAACTATATTCCTTGGCCTTCAGTCTCAGGTTGGCAATGCTGTTGGCCATGTTGATGCCCTGTGCAGGGCTATTGTTGGCACATGTGGCAGAATAAGTAGCCATGGCACTGTAGGGACAAAGGAGAGAGCAGGGAGAATACAGGCATTAGTTTCATGAAGCTGCAAGTCTGTGCCCTAGGTGGGTGTGACTCTCAGGACGGGGGCTGGCAGGGGCAGCTGGGTTGGACTAGGTGACCTCTGAGGTCCCTTACAGCCCCAAATTTCCATTAGTCTAAGGCACTTGGAAAAGGGTGGCAGTGTTTGGAAGGGCAGGGGAGAGCAGTGGAGAGTGGACCAAGGGACGGGGGAGGGAGGCATTCGCTGTGTTGGACTCAGTGAGTCACAATTTATTTCTGGGGTGAGAGAGAGAGAGCTGCTTGTGCTGAATAGCAGGTGTGTGATCAGCTGACCAGCTGAAACTGTTTAAGCCCTCTTCCTGCCTACATCCCTGGCACGTGGGAGCAACGAGGAAGGAAAGGAGGCGTTTGAAAAGAAACAGTTTTGCCTTCCTCACTCTAGGAAGCTTTCATTCTAACACATTGTAGATGATCAATAAATATTACCATATTAAATACCATACTTGGAGAATCAGTTAAACAACCAAGATAACTTCTGTGCCGTTCTTCATACCCTAGTTGATAGTACCAAGCATTGCCCAATCAAGAGGGTCCCATCGCGTTTGGTCTTGATTTGATAACTTCTCAAAAGGACGCCAGTAGCTCTGGACACTGCCTCTTTCTTGGGTCAATCATTTTGGACATGTTTAAATCCCCTAGATAAACTAGCAAAGACCTCAGTTGCAGGATTCCCAACCTGTTTCTCACTGTCCACATTGCTGAGAAAAACCTGAAGTTTTGTTTTTCATTGTCTGAGATTGTAATTAAGACCTAGGAATACCACTGGGAAGAAATTTGTAATTGGTGGTTTTTTGTTACTTGCACCCATGAATTTCTGTTAAAGGAAAAAGTAAGGGTTTCTTAGACTTGGATGCAAATTATCCATTACTTTATATAAACAGTTAAAAGGGAACTCGTTTTAATGAAATGAAACTGTTTCTAGTTGTTTCTAAGATTAGCAAAATCCCTCTCAACTGAGATAGACTTACAAATGGAATGACGTGTACTCTTCCACTGCCTACATTCCAATGCAATTTTGTCAGCCACACAGGAGTTTGTGGTTCTGGGGATCAAGTGACAGACCAGAAAGAGAGAAAACTAAAGCTATTGCACAAAAATAGAAAGGCTATATCATTAATACTTATTTGGAACACTGCATCGTCAAGACTTATAGTCAAGACCCACAATAGCCTATTTCAGCTCAGTTACTAGCAATTAACCCAGGACAACTAGGTTGAAGAAGTATAATTAGTCCCAGGTCACTAGGTCTTTCCAGAAATACACATCCTTAATGTAAAGCCTTTATAGCATTGCTGTGTGTGTGTGTGTGTGTGTGTGTGTGTGTGTGTGTCTTACGGCAGAAGGAAGACGATTCAGAGGGTTATAAAAGATTCTTATGTTCTTGTATTTCATTTTCACCTGCTTTGCTCTTATTCATTTCTGGATTGATGATTTTAACCATCTACACAAAATTAGGTTCTCCTGTAGCTCCCTGGATGTTCCCTCTTAGCACTTATTTTAATTCCTCAACTGTAAGTTCCACAGATGAGACACCACACCTGCCTTGTTCACCTCTGTCTCCCCAGGTAGAGTTAACATCCTATCTACCGCACATTTGGCATTTGAGAATGTATTTAATGAATAGACAGGTGACTGAGAAATATCTAGATACAGGATGATTAAACTGATTTCAGCTCAGTGTCACTTTGCTCTGCTGTCATCCTACCGTGAGTAATGATTTCTAAAAATATTTCACCAATATGCTTTTTTTCTTAGGAACTATTCCTCCCTGTTAATTTTGCTATCTTAATAGAATGTACAGAATCAGAAGGGACATGACAAAAGCAGGGGCTGGTGATTACATATCCATAAATCCATCAAAAGTATCTTTTAACAGTAAAAACCTGGACAAATATGAATGCAGGTTAGACTAATAGAATAGACTATCACTTCTACCACTGTCTACCAAAGGCAGAGGCAGAAAAAGAGACCCCAGTTAAGGTAGGTTTCAACTAGGAGTGAGATAAGTGATCAGAGCAACCCATTAAAATCAAATAGGTTTTTTTTTCTTTCCAGTATACCAAGAAATTTCATTTTTCAAATCCATATGTGTATATCCATTTAGTTCCTATATGAATTGCGGGCTTCCATTCAAGAACCTGCCAGAAATATATGTGAATCCATAAATTCTCTATTCAAGGAAGTTCAAGGATACACTGAAATCTAGAATTTCAAAGAAATCAAAGATCTAAGTTGGTAAGAAAAGATGCTTGGATTGGGGAATTAATTGTACCTAAATCACAGATCACAAAATCAACCAAATCAGGCTTTCTCCATCAGATTTCTGTGACAGAATGAAGCCCTGAAGATGGTACAAGGAACCATTTTAAATGCAGAGCAGAGAAGCTGGAATTAAGAGTTATGTGTATTATCTGTTAAGGACTGAGAATGAAGTTGGATGGTTTAAGACTAAAACTTCTTGAGAGAGCACTTATAAAACTGAAATTGCTATAGTTGTGATTTCAATTTTATCTGTTATAGAACCATTTTCACTATAGTTTCTGCATAGTTTACTAATATCATATGACGGTCTTCTCTGAAGACTGACTATGGTAACATGTCTTGGAAATACTGAGAGTCTCTCATGAATGCAGGCCAGGTATTCAAATCCCAAATAAGATGAATATTGATCCACTTCCCATCCCAAAACCAAGTTAGTGGCAATTAGGGTTCTGTCTTGCACAGGAGGGGGGATTTTCACTCAGATGGTTTCCCTTAAATGGCAGCCCTGCTGTCAGGGTTGAGAGCAGCATCTTGCGCGATTGTACTGCGGGCTGTTATAAGGACATCGCTGTATCAATGAGGCCTCAAGCTAGTGGGGTCTGAGGATAAAAAAGCGGTTGATGTTCATGAGTGAGTTTTGCAGTTTCCTAGGAGCTTGGCAAATGATAACATTTGCACTTGATAAATATTCAGGAAAGTTAGAAACTTTCAAAAATTGATCTAAAATTATGCCAGCATTGTATAGCCATAAGAAGTAAACTAAGAGAGACAAGTCTTAATTCAGAGACTCTTGACTCTTAACAAGTGTTTAGACTATCAAACTGTACAAGTAGAGACTATAGTGAGGCTTTGTGTACATATGAAAGGATTATGAGTCTGTTTTCCCTGAGTACTTGGACACAGGTTCAGTTTCTCAACTTGAACTAAAAGTGCCATGTAGGCAAGCAGGGAGCAGTCCTTTGACATGCCAGTCACAAACAGGACTTGTTACAAACCAGAAAAGACAGAATTAGTGAGTGGGTGCTCCAAGAGCAGCTTAGTCATGCTTTAAAAATGTCATTAGAAGTAAGATGGAGAGGACCCGCTTGCAAAAATGACAACAGGTGCAAGAGAACCTTGAGTGGCTGCCAATCGGAGTGTTCACGACCACCTGTTTCCCATGCCATCAAAACTTCTAATGCTCTGTGTTAGGCAAAGAAAGAGAACCCTGAAATGTTTTCTCACAAGACAGGCACCAACGAGGGCAGCAAGCTGTTTTCAACTAAATTTATAGGACCACTTGAACTATGTAAAGTGCCCCATCCTTCCTATGCAGGATTAAGCTTCCTGGGACAAAAAGATGAGATGGAAATGAAATGATTTGCATAGATTAAGCACATGATCACACCAAGAGCCTACTGACCAACACCCAGAGATCCTGCCCCTTGGTCTTGCTTTATCAGTAAGAAGCACGTACTTCCTCTAACATGATATGCCCACATGACCCTGGGACTGGGGGTTCATAGAGTTTGGATCAAGCAACATTTCTATTTTGTTTTTAAGAATGTCAAGTTCCTTGTGTCCATGACTAAGACACTACATTGCCAAATAAAGTGCACTGAAGAATTAGAGATGAAAAGGAAATGCCCGTATCCCATCTGTTGACTCAGCAAGTCTACCCTGAGACTCTCAGAGTAGACACATGGGCGGGAGCCTGATCACTTTCCATCTCCTTATTCGGAGATGCCTGACGGATGGCGCTCAGGCAGACACTGCGGCGTGCTAACCATCATCAGGGGCAGGGTTCCGTTTTCACTGGGGACAGATCATTTTTGATGACTTCAGCCTACCCTGAGAGGTTGTCATGAGGAAAAATGTGTTACAATGGCTGCCAAATGCCAAGGAAGTCCGGGAGATTCTATACATGATATGATTTTAAAGCCGGGAAACTGGAGGGCATCTGCTTCCTGAGCACCCAGAGTGTAAGTCCCACAAGTCACAAAACAGTTGAGAACAGTGCAGGGAACAATAATAACTGACTCAGTTTTCAACTCTAGCTTTGTTTTTCTATTTGGCCCTTTTGGACAAATGATGACAAGTTGTTGAGAATTTCATTCCAAAGACAGATCGGTTAGCCCAAGACGTCCATGTGCTTTCTGAGATCCTAGGGTTTCCCAGCTCAGGAGTTTCCCAAAGGCAGTTTGCACGACTCTGTCTGTGACTTGTAGAGGTTGGAGACCATCTCTTAGGTTTGTTCATTTGTTAGTGAAAGAGCAACGGAGGTCTACATGCTTCAACTAAGAAAATTCAATATGAGTTTTCCTAGGGAAGTTTACTCTTAGAGAGGGACCCATAAATCCTTTGGAAGTGATCTTTTGTGATTTAAATAATCATTTCTAACTTCTGTTTTTAAAATCCAGAAGTAGGTTTTTAAAATTCAGCTCTAAGTGGACACACTTGGACCCTATTTCATTGGTAAGCCTTCAGTTTGCATTGCATGTTCAGGGATCCTTCTGCCATTTTTAACTTTCCTTTCTACAGACGTGTTATGTCGGAACCTTGCATTCTTCCATTGTCTCAACAATTTTGGGACTTCCTTTTTGAAATGCACTTTGCTTACCTATGGGCTCCAAACGCCCTGGGGAGGCAGGTAATAGGAAAACTGTAACTAGCTCCATCTTAGATGCAAGGTTACATAAGAGATAGATGATCCAACTGAGGAGCAGCAAGCGCCAGGACAAGAACGTAGTTCTTCTGACCTCTGCCCCACACCCTTACGGTCACCTAAAGCCTCACTATTCCAATTATGTCCCAAGTGTCAACAGTGTGGCATCACATGAACGCCTATTAGCGCCACAGAATCCAAGTCAGCATTGTAGCATGGTCCCTGGCAATCCATCTACACAGTAATTTTTGAGGAGCCCTGCTCTAGGCTCTCAGACTTCCCTTAACTTTACGGACCCATTTTCTTGCAGCTCCAGTTGGTTTCCAGCGGGATTCCCCACCTAAGGACCTCCCTGCTTTCCTTTCTAGGACTGTCAGCCCCGCTTTCTGAAACACTTACTTCCCACTTAAACCCTACCCCCAGCAGCCACCCTCTTCCCCCTCTGACAAGTTACCTTTTCAGTGTCTTCCGTTAGAATCCGTTATGAAGTCCCTCGTGTAAACAACATCTTGGGAGGGACGAGGCTCTATTTTTGAAAGTGTGAAAGGGAGACATGAGCCAAATGCGTTCAGCAGATGTCAGGCAGCACGGTGACCACGACCAAACGAGGGGGGGAGGAGGAGGAGAAGGTTAGAGGAGGGAAACTGTGGACAAGGGTAGCTGGTCTCCCTTTTACTTGTCATCAGTTCTCTTTGAGGCCCAGCCCTCCCTCTGGAAACGGCCCTCCACACCAACGCTGCAGAGCCAGGCCATTCTCTAGCTCTTGTAGGAAAGGGCATCTCTGGGGAAAGGCTTCTAGACTATTCTATCTAAAACAGCAGCCCAAAGTCCAGGACGTGGTTAATTAGTGCTACCTGAGGCAAAGCACTACAAGATAGCAATACTTAATAGCTCTCGTCCTGGTGCGATTTTCGCCTAAGGAAAACAGTTCTAAGCTAAAGAGTGGGCGGACGTGTGTGCCAAAAACAAGCTCTCTTCCGCTGGCTGCCGCTCGGTGAGGAAGACACCTGCCAGGACAGCGGTGTCCGTGTGAGGGAGTAACCTGGTTGCCTGCCTGACATCACCACCTCTAACATGCTCCAGGGAATGAATGAGGTCACGACATGCTAAAAATAGCTTGAACCATATGTCCCAGTTTGCCAGGGACAATCCCAGTTTAATGCCTGTTATTCTAGTGCTCTTATTAATGGCACTCCCCTTCCACTCTCAGAAGTGTCCCAGTTTGGACAATAAATTATACAGCCACCACTCTAGATATGGAAGACACCCAGAAAGAAATGTGTTGGCTATTTCCCGTCCCATAATCCTGACTATACACACACAGTTGCTTTGATTCTTGGTTTCTCCTCTTTTCTCCAGGGGAGAGCTGTGGAAGTCAGCAAACTGCCCTGTCTGACAAAGCTGTCTGCTCACCGCCCCTGGGTTGCATGGCCAGACCCCATCAGTAATCCCGAGGGGATGTCCACACGCCTCAGAAGGCGGCCTCTGCAGGCGTGCTTCACTGATCTGAGACAGACCTGAATCAAAGGGCGTGTTTGCAGTTTCCCAGTCTTATACTGTTACTATTCTCAATATAATGTTGGGCTTAATTTAAATGAAAATATGGCCATGTGTCCTAATATGTTGGACGGAAACAGGGATCATGCGCACTGGGTCTAATTCTGCTTGCTGAGGCTTAAACTTGGGTGAGTGTTCAGTCTCTTCTTTGGAACCAGAGCAAGGATAGAGCTACCACACCGGAGCGCTCCAAGGATTAACCAAGAGAAATGCCTTTTAATGAAAGTCACATGGGAGATAACTAAAGATATAATAGTACCAACAGATATAGCGAGTTAATTTTCTGTACACAAAAGGTCTATAATTTCCTTTGCTTTTCATCACTTGCTTTTCTTGTATCATTCCTTAACAAGGCTTATATTTCCTACCAAGCTTCAAAATGTGAAATTATAAAGTATTTTGGGTCTAAACATAGCAGAAAAATCTCCAAGGAGCAGAATAGCTTTTGCCACTTTTAGAGATTATTCAAAACAGAAACACTTCAGTCAACATTGGGTCAAAAAACATTATTATTGATTAAATTACTGCTTTAAACCATCATTTTTCTACTTCTATCTGGAGAGTAGCTTATTCTTCATACAGAACATGAACAATCAGAGTCTATGAATTTTTTAATGAATTAGTTTTTACAAACTCTGTAGCTAAGAGAGAAATGATATAAAAGTATACTGTGAAATGAGTAAAAAGTAGTAGGTTATATAATTTTAAGTGAAAAGAGCAGAATACAAAATAATATGTACACTAAGTCTACACTATATAAAATACTGAACTCTAATTGCAAAAGTAAACAAAACTAGTTATGTCAAGATGGTGGAATTATGAGTATTTTTTTTAAATGTATCTAATATTTCTACATAATCTTTCAAGTTAAAGTAGAACATTTTCCAAAAAGGCACACATAAATTGCTTGTTAATGATTTCAGTTAGATGCCCATATACATAATATATTTGATGCTGGCCCTGGGGTTTGAACTTCTGCTTAGGTCCAGGTAATCTAACCCAATATAAATTCAGGAAGGATTTCATCCCCACTCCTGCAGGGGTCTGCCCTCAGCCTCTCACTGGTAAGGACCACTGACAGCCATCTGGATTGTTTAGAGCTGGTGTGAAAAGTTCCTACGTAGGACCCAGGCAGAAAAGGGAGCAGGACTCCCTGGTTGTGACCAAATTCAAACCAGAGACCTTGAAACATCAAGCTTGGAACCACATCCATTTCCTAAGACATTTAGCAAGTCTATGAGCTATCAATATTTATCAGAGAAACAAAGCCGTCTTCTACATATTTAAAAATATTAAAGACCAGGTGATTTCACAGTGGTCTTCAAAATGTGTCTTTAGTAAATTCTATGGGAGAGGAGTCTGAATTTTAAATGGTACACCACGATATGACTAATCTTTTGAAATCAGCAAGGCATACCATGTCGGAGAGCAAGAAGAATTTCCAGTTTCCTATGCAGGGGTTCTCTA
This sequence comes from Miniopterus schreibersii, assembly GCF_964146895.1. NCBI lineage: Eukaryota > Metazoa > Chordata > Mammalia > Chiroptera > Miniopteridae > Miniopterus > Miniopterus schreibersii. Next base: position 15,434,574 of record NC_138119.1, on the reverse strand, counting down.
TGGACTAAGAGCAAAGTAATTCAGGCTAATTTCACAATGGGGGATTCAAAAGAGATTTCCAAATGCATTTCTGGTGTTTCTTTCAAGGAACTGATTTGGAAGAAGAACATTTAGGTGAGGTCTTTCCCTTTGATTAGAGTGGTCAACTTTTGAAACATTTGCACTTCACAAATGTGGCATTTTACATCTGGAGTTCAGCTTCCACTGGGGAATAATCTCCTATAATTAATTTAAAACATCTCCTTTACCCATTAGTTAACTTTAACAATAAAAAGGTAACCAAAGCACAATTAATGAATTTGTAAATAGTTGTTTCTCCACTGCAATCAGCCAGAGATAACCTTGATCTGGTTTCTAAAAGTACCCAGGTTTAGGTCCAAAGAAAGGCACTTATACCGATGACAATGCATTAGGCACTTGCGTCTTAGCTTCCCTCTGGCATTGGCCTGTAGTTCTGAACAGCATAAGAAATGAAGGTTCAAGGCCTCTCCAAGACATTGAAATAGTACTCTGTTATTTACTTCTTTAAAAATATTCGCCTTTTTAATATAAAAGTTTAGGGTAAATTATACATTGCTTTTATACTTCAAAAAACCTACACAAACAAACTGACTTCCGAAGAACTTCAGATAAGTAGATAAGAATTAGCAATAGAATAGGAAGGCATTTGGGATCCTAAGACATCTCCACCTACTTACAAAGAACTGTGGCCCTGAAACTGATCGAAATGATTTTGGATTTTCTTTCTTTCTCACTCTGTGCCTCTCTCCCTTCCTCCCTCTCCTCCTTCCCCTCCTTTCCCTTCCCTCCCTCCCTCCCTCCCTCCCTCCCTCCTTCCCTCCCTCCCTCCCTCCCTCCCTCCCTCCTTCCCTCCCTCCCTCCCTCCCTCCCTCCCTCCCTCCCTTCCTTCCTCCCTTCCTTTTTCTTTTAATTCAAAATCAGTTTTACTGTGAAGTTGGCCCTTGGTCCTGCATTTATAGCCTTAAAAATTCAGTTCCTATTTGAGCATAAAAAAAAAAAAAGGATCTATCTTAAATTTGGAAATGGAGTAAAGTTTTGTTCCAGAATGGTTGCAAGGGGGACTCTGAGCATAGCTTAGTGATCTTTTCTTTTAGATTCTTCCCCATCTTTGAAACCTTTGCAAGAGTTCCTGAGTCCAAGAGGAGATTGCTGATGGCCTGCCCCTCTCTCTTCTGCCCCAAACCCTGCTCCTGGGGCAACTAGTAATCTGTTGTGAAAATCTGGGGATGTCAGCACGTTGAATGTCTCTGAAGAGGTTAACCCAGTAACAAATGTCAACCAGCTGCACAGGCAGCTTTGAACGTGACCGAGCGCTGAGAAACAAGTAGAAGTGGAGCAAGGGGGAGTGGGCCAGTCATTCACCTGTATGGAGAGGCCGTCCCCCAGGAGAAATAATCGGTGGGTCTTGGAGCAGGACGAGGTACGATGGGCTGCTCCACGGCAGTCACGTCTCCTGAGTAGGATTTGAGGAGGGAAGCATTTTTGTTGGCCAGCATGGCTCTCTCGTTCCTGCGGAATTTGGCTCTTCGGTTCTGAAACCACACCTGGAAGATGGTTGGAGGAGAGGAGGGCAGAGGAGGGAGAGGAAGAAACAGAAGAAGAGGTTACACCCATGAAGTCCTGGTGGATTTTACTAGACTGTGCCTTCCTTGGGAAGGTATAGGGAGGCATGGACTTCTCCCGAAAACAACAGAAATATGCCATCATGCTCCCCGGGTGGGCCATGTCAGAGAGCTCTGAAAGGTGGAGACTCATAACACGGCCATGAGGAGCTTCCACTAACCAAGACTCCAGAGGTGAGATCTGTGACTAACCCACAAGATAGCAAAATATGAGTTATAATCCTCATTGTAATTACAATCAAGAGAAAGGAGAAAAATCTCATTAGACGTCTGCCACAGAGATGATGACATTTTTTAAGTTCCTTCAAAATGTGAAAATTTCATCTGCTTTCATAATACTTATTGGCTATGTAAAGAAAATTCTTCATCTTCCCCAAAGTGGGCCCCGGGACAAGGCTTTAAGAAGGAAATGGTTTATTTGGGAAATGCAGGGAACAGTGGTTGGAGAGTGAAGATGTAGCAGAACAGCCATGGAAGGGTGTGCTCAGCACCACGGCACAGTAGGGACTAGCACAGGACACGGACTCCCACTGAGGGACATAGACTGCCACTGAGGGTGAGAGAGCTGAGGATTCGCACACCATCGCCATTGGTTATCAATATTCCAGTGCTTCTGACATGCTGAACACAGGCCGGACAGCCTCCTGAACTTCTAGAGAGAAACATGTGAAACAGCAATGAAGATGCTGAAGGTTGGAAGTTGAATGGAATACATTCTATTGTAGGGTCGGAGGGATATGGGTGGTGCTGACAGCATCATTTATTACGTGCTATCAGGGCTAGGAACATACGTAAGCACATAGCATACATAATTTTTAGTTACGACAATTCCATTTATTAGGCTTCATTTCTATTTCAGAGTTGAGGACACAGGTTCAATGATACAAAGCCATCTGTTGAAGTTCACACAAATAATAAAGGGCTGAATTTTTTATCTCAAGGACATCTGACTCATGATCCTACAATTCTCTGGATGGCCATGGGATTTTATTCATTCATTTACTTATTCAAGAAATCTTTATGTGTTGCAGACTCCGTGCTTAATGCTGGGGACAGAGGGATGAGACTTAAGCAGCTCACAGTCTATTGGAAGAAGGCAGACATGGAAATTTGAAATACTACAAAACAAGAGTTTTAGGTGCAATTACAGAAATGCACAACAAGGTATGGAAGAAAGAAAATTCTATGGTGTAGAGTGGGACATTTGCATAATTCTAGGGAGCAACCTTCACAGAAACTACCATGGGATGGGTGCCCCATGGAAGGCCTGGGTGGAAGTCAGTAAAAGTAGAATCTGGACACATCTTTCTTGGCTGTGCAGACTCCCAGCTCTTTTGTTTCAATGTGCCCTTCACATTGCTAATAGAGCTATCATTTAAATGCACATATAATCGTACTAACACCCTGCTGTATACCATCTACTGGTTCCCCATCACTCAGAATCAACCCAAAGCATCTTGTCATAGAACAAAGACTGTTCGGGAATGAGCTCTCTGCCCACCAATCTAGCCACACCCTGCACAGATCTTCTGCACTGACCCCCTATCTTTCCAACTCCTAGCCCAGACTCACGTCTATTTACATATTCGGTTATTTCCCACCTACATCTATTCACACCCAATGCTCCCTCTGCCTGTAACATTCTTCTCTTTTGTCCAGTGTCAAAAGACATTGTCTTTCAAGGTTCGACTTTAACATTACCTCCTTCGTGAAATGTCATGGAAAGAACATGACTTTAACATCTAACAGAGTTGGATAAAAACATTGGCTATAAGATGTTAAAGATTTGTGCTTGGATATTTATTTAATTTCTCTGATCCTTTGTCACCCAATCAAATGAAGATAATGATACCTGCTCACAGGGTTGTTGTGACAGTTGGCACAGTTTCAGTGTTGAATATATGTGGCTTCTCTCTCCTTTTTTCCCAGGCAGATTTGATCATTCCTTCCTCTGGTCTATCACTAATTTTTTTGTTTTGTTTTATTGCTTTTTTAATCACTAATTCTTTTAAAAAATATTTTTATTGATTTTTAGAGAGAGAGAGGAAGGGAGGGGGAGAGAGAGAAACATCAATGTCAGAGCAATACTTCAATAGGCTACATCCTGCACACCCCCTACTGGAGATCGAGCCTGCAACCCAGGCATGTACCCTGACTGGGAATCAAACCAGCAACCTTTCAGTGCATGAGGCAACTCTCAACCAACTGAGCCACACTAGCCAGGGCTTAATCACTAATTCTTGAACATTTCTTTAGTGTGGGGATTATCTTACTACGTCATAACAGTATAATATGCACATCTGTCTTGTCTACCCCCAGTCTGTGACATCCTGAAGGGAGGCCAGTGTCTTAGTCATCCCCGGAAACCCCAAAACAGTTCCAAGAACATAATAGGTGCTTGATAAATGTCTGGGGTGGGGGGGGGGGGCGGGGGAGTAGAGGAAAAAGATAAATTGTGCTAAGATAAGATATGGCTTCCATCCAAGAAAACATCACAGTCTAGTTGGGGAAGTTGGCTCACATACAATTCAATATAATACATGTCATGTTGTGATACATGCTGTACATATAAAGAAGACCAGAGCGGGAAGGGTGTGGTTCAGAGGGAAAGGGTGAGACTTCCTGGAGGAAGAATAAAGCCGAGGAGGGAGAATTCTGGCCTGCTGGCACAGGAAATGTTTGCAGCTCCAAAAGCCATTAGAATATAGTTGGGTGAGAAAGGAGGAAGAGAAAATAGTTTCTACAGAGAAGAAAGGCATTTAATTATGGGTTTAAGGGGGCAAATGGCTCTCAACCCCAAAAATGGTGCTTTCACTTTGTTTTCCATTTCCAGCATTGCCCTGGCCAGGTTTCTTTATTTAAAATTCAGATCAGCACAGTAAAAGTGGTACTTTCAGGTACTGTGGGTTATGGGTCTAAAGTTATGCGTTATACCATTGCAGGCCAAACCCTGGGCATAAAAGATAGGGAGGTTTGAGGGAGAGAAGGTGTGTGAGAGTAAAAACAGAGCATGTTTGCAGAGCTGTGGTAAGCAGCAGGAGGAAGAGGCTGTGGAAGGCCAACCTCAGAGTTCTGCTTTGAGTGGGAGGCTGGAGAGACACAAACACTGAGTTTTGTCCCCATGATCACTCTCACCTGAGCGACAAGGATTCCTGAGCAGTGCCTCTCTCTAACCTATCCTCCGGGCCACCACGTCGCCCAGGTAACTTTTCCCGTTGTCTCCAACATTGTTTCCCCCTGGAGAGCACTTGTAGGTGAGGTCCCTGTTTCCCACAGGGACAACTCTTGTACCCTTTCTCTTCAGTCTGAAGGGCCTCCAGGACCCTCTCCCTCAACTCAACAGATGTTTCTCACAGTGCACTGTGCTTATGGCTCTTAGGGTCACTTAAGTGCCCAGCAGGCTAGAGGGTTTTTATTTGCAGGAAGAAATCCTTTCAGCCAGACTGAACACAGGTGTACGAACAATAATTTCTGCAGGAAGATAAAACAGATTTGGCCCACCCCCCTGCTCAAAACAGGCCACCTGGAGGATAATAAGACAGTGACTTTGAGCAGAGAGCAAAGTGCTACTTGAAAAAAGCATTTAGTAGGGAGACTTATTTATTCAAAGTTGTGCTTAGAAGCATGAACTTTGGATCTGCATGTCTGGGTTCAAATCCTGGTTCAGCTACTTCCTGTCTGTGTGACGGGCAAAATACTTTCACCTCTCTGTAACTCAGTTTCCTCCCCTGTAAGATGAAGAATACTGGCCAGGTCATTAAGTTAGTGTGGGGATTAAACAGATTTGCTTAGGTAAAGAACTTAGTACGCAGCCTACAAGGGCTCAAGTCCTGTGAGTTCCAGGACCATCATCACTACTAATCGCGGGTGGTGTTCTCGCTTGCCGTGGATGTGTCGTGGCGGCAACGTGAGACTTATTCTCTCCTTCCCTGTCTCACACGCCCTTACCCTTCTGCACGCCCCAGAAACTCGGATCCTCCACTTGACTATGCTCTTCACGCAGGCTCCTAAGCCAAGGTCTCCCTGTGATCACCCCCCTGCCCAGTGTTGTAATCCTGTGTATTCATGGCACGTTTCTGGAAGGTTTGCACATTCCCAGAGTCTGGGGAGGAAAGCTGAGCTGGGGTCAGAGAGTCCATGTCTTTGTCGGCCTTAAAGCTCAAATTGAATCAGGGGTGCAGAGTCAAGGGCTGAGCTGGGTAGTGTTTATATCATGAATCTGAAAGGGTAGGGAATGAGGAGGAGGGAGACCTGTAGCAACTAAAGGCATTGCCCCCCCAAAGGCATAGTCCCCCTCTCCCCACCTAAAAGCTTTGTCGTCCCCCCCCCCCACCTAAAAGCATAATCCTCCTCACCCCACCTAAAGGCAATCAGTTTGATTTTTAAAAATACTATGCTGCCTAAAGAAACACGGGAAACTGCTGCTGCCCTCATGCCGTCCATTTATAACCCTAATTGGTTAGGACAGCCCCGTCTGCCGCCCCCACCCGCGTCCTTCGGCCCCCTCGCGCCTCTGAGGGGAGCGCGGGGCTTACCTGCACTCTGGCCTCGGTGAGGTTCACCCGGCGGGCGAGGTCCTCTCGCACGAAAGCATCGGGGTAGTGGGTCCGCTCGAACACGCGCTCCAGAGCCTGCAGCTGGCTGCTGTTGAAGGTGGTCCGGTTCCTCCGCTGCTTTCTCTTTTTCTTTTCCTCTGAGTTGAGCTGATCATCTGGAAGGAAGACAAAGACACCGATGATAAGGAGCAAAAGTCACATTGGGGGGGTCCCCCTTTACACTTCTTCACTGTGTATCTACAGTGAGATCTTGTTTCCTTTGCTCACAGCTTTACCAAGGTGCTAGAGCCAAACACCACGTCCTCTGTGCAGGTGTGGGCATAGGTGCTCATTAAGGTCCTGTGCCAAGAACCGCGGAGGTTCTGATGCTTGGTTGCAGCTTTGAAATCTGGGACCAGACCTGAGCTGTCAGAGGGACGTTTCTCACATGCTCCGTGAAGCCTGTTTTGTCAAAGAGGCTAAAGGAAAATTTCACTGCTGCCCATGTTCTCTAGAGCTGGGGGAGGAGAGAGTAGATGGCTTTCGACCTTATTTGTCTCAGACAATATTATGTTCATTCATATAGTTTCATAATCAAGGAGACCACCTCTCCCCTGGTTCCCTCTCCTCCACATAGCGACCTAAACAAATTCAGAATTATAGAGGAGACGCCACCTTCAAACTGATTAGAGAGAGGGGTTTCTGTTTTACTGTGCAGTCACTCCTGGAAACAGCCAGTAATCCCCAACTGTATTTGCTCAAGGCTCTGTGCCATTGCTGCAGCCTCAGCCTAGGGCAGGGCTAGTGCGTGCTGCACCGTCGACCTAAGCTGACCGTGGCCTGGGACTTGCCCTGTCATGCTGTGAGAACTCAAGAACAGGGAACAGCACGGAAAGATCTCTCACAGTTTTACCCCCAAATTGAGGTCTAGGGCCCGAAGACCTTAGTGTCCTTTGGAGAATCATGACCCCAAGTTTTCACTGTCCAGTTTCCTCCTTGGTGTCCTCTGAGTTCCTCCAAAAGTACCCCGGCAAGCTGATCATCCATCCCATTTACAGCAACCAGAGTCTCATGTGCTCCTGTCTTGCCACCCCTGCTCAGCCCAGTGGGGTGAACTGAGCGGAAAACCAGCAGTGCTAACACCCCATCAAGCTGTCACTCCAAGGACCATGCCACTCCCGAGTCTGTGCAGCAGAGATGTACAACATGAGCTGCTGGGCCCTGGTCCTGTGCCTGGCCTGATGAACTGGACATCCACTTCCAAAAGCTCTCTCTCCACAAAGAGATCAGCCCAAAGAGAAATGGGTGGGGTAGGAGAGGATAGAGAGAGGAGCTTGGCTACGTGCTCCACATGCCAGAGGAAGGCACTATCGGCTATTTTTCCAACGTGTAAAGTCTCCTGATCCTCTCTGACTGTAAACACACGACACACTCAAGGAGACCACTCGCTCCAGTATGATGTCCCAATAAAATGGCGCCTACCTGAGCTCTGATATTATCCTTATTACAAATCGAGGGAATGCTGTAGATGTGGGTGTGCATTCAGAGTGTAGCTTAAATCCAGGAGCTCCCTAGCCAGGTCTCTCAGTGCCTAACAACTGAGACTTTTAAATCGTTCTGGTCAGAGACCTCTTCCTCCTGCAGGCTGCCCCACGAGCAATGCCCTCAGAGCTTAGAAAAGAGATGGTACATTTCTTAAAGCATCTAGATATAGTAAGTGCTTGAAAATTTGTTTTCAGGGAAAATGAGAAACTTTTCTTGTCTTTGCATACTGTTTCTGCAGGAAAAAAAACCACCTGTATGATCTCAACCACTTTCCTCTCACTCAGCAGCCCCGATAGTCATCTCTTGGCTTCATAGTCGGTCTGGCCCACCACCTCTCTGGTTTCCTTATACCTCAACTAGGAGATCTGCTTTGAAGTCACCACTGTGACACTCAACAGCAGGGTCAGATCGGTGGCATCTTGAGAAAGGAGCCAATTTAATGATCATGATTTCTGGGATCTCTCAAGGCCTGGAATATTTTAACCAACATCCCCAATTACACCACTGTTTAGTTATCAGCAAAATTCATTTACAACAATGTCAACACTAGAATCTAGAATGCCAGCACCTAGGATCAAACACCTGTGAGCAGTTCATTGCATTGCATTTGTATTTTTCTTCCTATTTGCATATTTGGAGTCATTCCTGGTGTTCCCATTCTCTTTCCCAAATTTCTTTGTCTACAGTTCTGTTTGTCTCATACTTCATGCCTCTCTGGGTCATCTGGGCCTTTACGACAACACCACAGCCTGCATTTCATGTTCCCCTAAGACAGAAGTCTGCAAAAAATCCTTAGCTTCCATACCTACCCTAGACTGAGACCAACAAGACCATAGGCTATTGTTTTTAACCGTATAGAGGAAATCCCTTATTAAGCCAATGCCATGATTTGTTTTTTTCCCTCAGAGAAAATGCTTTCTCCGGAATAACCACAAAGTCACAACCCTTTGTGCTGTTGTGTAAGCCCATTTCTCGGGCTGTCAAACTGTGATCGCGAACAAGAGTATTTTATGTTTTGTTCTTAGTTCCACGACCTGCTACAGAATCTCTCGGTAGTTGTTTGACATCTTCCACTGTTCACTCAAATCCCACTGACTGTCCACCGTCAACCACCAGCTCCCCTGAGTGGGAGCCAGGGAAATGGAGAATTAGAGTTTCTGACAGAGAGTAACTAGCTATGATGACCTGAGACCATTCAGGCAAAAGTTTCCCAGCAAATGTTCTTGTCGTTTTTAACAAATGAAAACACCAGTCCAGATCATGTCGAAGGTGAGAAAGACACACAAATGACAGGGGTCCAGGGAGTCTGGGTCTGGCCAATGTCCTTCAAAGTGTGAGTGTAATAGAAAGAAACAGTGAGGGGGCAACAGGGACAGCTTGAGCAGCAGCTCTCGGCTCGTCTGTCTTTGCTCACGAATCATAAAGTGTGAGTCCCCATCTTCCTGCATGAACACACAAGCACAGGGCCCAGCACAGTCTCTGCAGCAGCGTGAGAGGAAACTAAATGCTGTAGAGGTTTACGAATGGGGCATCGTAAGGACCTATGAGAAGCTCATCAGATTCTAGACTGAACATAAGTACTGACGTCCAGTCAGGAAGCAGCTCATTCCTTGGAATTCAGAAGTGGGTAGGATTTGCCCAGCTGCAGAATAACCACAGGGGACATGGGTGCATCTTTACCAGAATCATAATGCTTCAAATCCAACATGTTTATGGATTTTATGGATGATTATGTATGTTACAGATGACAATGAATTGCAAGCATGACCAGGTGCAATAGTGAATCATAAAATACTAGCATGAAATGAAATCAGAGAAATTGTCTAATTCAACCCTGGTGCTTGACAGATGAGGTGAAAAAGACCTAGAAGGATAAAGTGACTTGCCCCAAATAACAATACAAGGTGTGGCTGAGCCAGGACTCCTAATGCCACTCCACTCTCAAGAGCAGATGACAGTGTATGTGCTGCGCATGAGAGGAGCACTAGCTCCAGCCTTGGCTCCAGCATGAAATTCACTCTGGACTCCACATGGGGCTGCCTGAGTCGGTGGAGAAGACAGTGGGAAGTGCCATCCTCATGACTGAGGACCAGGCAGCAAGCCGTGATCCCTACTCAGGAAGGCCTTGCCCTCAACACGTGGGCTTCAGCTAACTCCCCAAGACCCTGACCCTCTTCTGCTCTCTGTCATGTGGGAGGAGCCCTAGACAGTCCAAATTGGGATGCCAAGTATAATTTCAAGGTACAGCAAAAACATATTTTAGGAATAAAATCTGAAGAGCAATGTGTTGTGTGTGCCCAAATCCCGTCAATTTGGGGAGAATTCTGATGCAAGAAGATAAAACGCCAGCTTCAGTAGCAGAAACCAGCGGCCACATCAAAGCTTGTCTCCTGCCTTTTGGTTGAAAACATGGCAGGCGAGCGGATCTAAAGAGCAGCCCGCTGATCATTTTATGGGCATGGAAGAATGTTTTCAAAGGACCTACATTGCACAACAACTACTTACTTTAATGGGATTTGTGTGGTTCAGGCCCTGTAACCTTAAGAAAATTGAAGGGAGGTATAATTGCAAAAGCCACTAAAAACCATTTTAGCTTTTATTGCAAGGCCTATGAAAAGCAGCAAGATAGAGCTGCGGCATCCACTTGCGTTTCTTTGGTTACACTAAGTTTCAGTTGCAATTAGGACATCATCCTTTTAATATGGGCCCCGGTGAGTGGCACGTGGGTCGCCTAACTGGGCTGACTATAGATGGAGCTTAGCGCATCACAGTGACCAAAGCCAAGGTCAGCAGCACATCCATACCTTTCAACAGCACACCTGGCATCGTCCACCACTGAATCCTCGCATCCGTTGAAGGGGGCCAGGTCTCTGCCTGTACAAATACCCAGCTTTGCACCTATTGTCAGCCAAGGGTGCATTATCACCTTATAGGGGCCAGACTCGGAATGTTACGTTATGCTTTTTGATGTGCATATCTTTTTTTTCCTTCTTACTGTCAACTTGGCCTAAACATGGTTTATTTTTAGTCAAGTATTGGTCCTAAACCTTATACAATAGCATTAAAACACCTTAAGTGTAATTTGGGGAACATATTTTCTTGGGAGAATAAAATGCTGTAAAAAGTGCAAAATTAACTATTTTGAATGGTTTTGACCACAAAGATGAGTCAGTAGCTCTGGCTAAAGCTAACACAGTTTTATGTCGATACAGCTCAAAGTTGAGCTCTCTCAGTATAGCCAGCCTTCCCTCGAAACAGAAAACATGGAAGAATGTGAGATAGCGTATTGCGGTTGGCACTATGTTTGAGTTCATCTCACGTTTCCTTCCACCTCTCTAGGACCAATGTGTTCCACAGAGCCAAAGTGTTAGCACAATTCATATCGCCTTTTCCTCTTTAACTCTCTTAAGACATTCTTCTGAAAGGACTCCTAATCAGAAACCCCAGGACCTCCAACAACATACAGCAAGCCTTGCATGCAGTCCTCTCTTAGAGCCCTAACTTTCTTCTGGGGCTGTGCTGATCATTTGCCCCATGCTGGCTTGTTCCATGTGACTCTGTTTTAGACCGTAACTTTAGAGTACAACGTTTATGTTTGTATTTCATCGAAGCTCTTAGCAATGCTCAGTAAATACAGATGAATAATCAGACATAAAATATTCCTATATTGAGATTACTGTCATAGGAGTTCAGTTACTGAACAGACTACCTTCCCTTTTTGATAATCATAAAATTCTGGCTTTAGACATGTAATCTACTCCCAATTGGATAAATCACTTATTGACTCACTTTTCAATTCACTTCTGGAGGTCAAAAAAAGTGAACAATAAGAATGTTTTAATCAGACCCAACTAAACTATAATCGGGGAGGGGAGCACAGTGGAATAAAGTGGAAAGTTAACTGGCTTAGAAATCAGAAGGACCTGTCTTTTCCTACAGACCCTGAACTTACTAGCTGTGTGGTCTTGGGTAAGACACTTTGCTTCTCTGAGCCTCAGTTTTCAAAACAATAAAACAAAAGTAAGACTACCTACTTCCTAGGGTCATTTGAAAGTTTGATGAACACAGCAGGCAAATAGTCTGACACATCATAGGCCTTTGGTCAGAGGTGCTACAATTTCCCCTTGGACATGGACTAGTCAACATCCCTTGTTCCTTGTCTTCCTGTTCACTCTGTTGGTATTTAACTATTCAGTAAGATTCCTATCACAACATACCTGGGGAGAAAGTAAGACAACCATTCAAATATGTTGATATGACAGTTTGGATGGAGAGCATAATTGATATCTAGGGAGCTTGAAAAATGAAAAAAGCTTTAAAAATCAAGAACTGAAACATGGAAAATTGCACATGGAAATTATGCCTAGAAGTTTGTCCAAAAAGCCCCATTTGGGACACTTTTCTGCTGCTAGTCAATCCCTGGCTTTCTGACAAGCCAATTTTTCTTTCTCAATTTAGGTTTTGAAAAGAAACATTCAGAAAGCAGACAGATTCTAGCCCTCGAAAACAGGTAAGCAATTGATGCCTCTAACAAGTAGCCTCACGAGAAATATTTTTTTTTAAAAAAGGCAGGAAAGAGAAAGAAGGCCAAGGGCTAAAACCAGGCTATGAAAATTCAATGATTTCCCAGCCTATTTGCCTTGGGTTGACTAATTTGGTTGCCACATGTGTAAAAACACAAAAGTTGGGTCATATTACTCAATATTTGTTCAGTGAGGGTTTTTTCCCTAAATGTCAGAGTGCTTTGATAAATTCCAAAGGGATACAAAGAAACCCAGGAAGGCAAAGTTCTGGGAAAAGAGTGCATTCTGACCGAGGTTTTAAAAGCTCTCTAAACTTGCTGTGTTCCAGGTGTGTGGTCCCCTCGCAAGTGCCTGGGATTTGAGTAAGATACAGAGCTCTAGATGAGCCATGCAGCACTGCCTTCTTCTGGTAGCGGTTTCCCTTTGTAGTGAGGCTGTTGTCATTTTGTACAAGACATAACATCAGTCTTGACATCAGCAGTAGAAACTGGTGTCTTCATGGGAGGCGACCGCCCTAGGTCATTTTTTTTTTAATGATTCACTTTTAAGTAATAAATTTTAATGTTCTAAAGACAAATCTGATAAAAAACAGATTTTTAACAAAAGAAAACAAAATAAAACTGAAAGCAGATAGCAACGGAGGAGATGTGCTTAATGAGTGAGTAAGCTCAGCTTTCGGGAGGCCAGTGGCGACAGAACAGGACTCTGTTACTCAACTATGAAGACAAGTATGAGGCATCTGAATGCTTGAGAACAGAAGCATGACTTGTGCTTCCTTATACTTCTTCATCTCAAGTTAAAAGGTCGAGATGCCTATAGCAGAGAAAGCCACAGGGAACAGAAATTAGCCTTTCATCACAAGAGGAGATGGAGCCAAGGGAAACTGGAGTAGAAGAGGAGGACTGAAGGGGAAATGAAAGCCCCTCTCAGGTGTTACTCCAGCCTTCTGTAGCAAACTCATATGAAGACAGAAATATGCTCAAATGTGACCATTTTGAAATGTGACGTAAGAAGCTTGGCATTTTAAAAATAATGGTTAAGTGAAAGGAAATTGAAATTCTCTTTCAAGAATAAGAAAAGCTAAAGCTTCAGCCGCAGTTGAAAGCTGGACATTTTTTGAGGAACATACAGCCCTATAACATCTCTGGGTTTCAACTTTCCTGTCTATAAAATGGTTTGCTTTAAGATAGAGACGATACATGGTTTTACAAGTGTAATGACTGGGTATCCACATTTTCTTATTGTTTTGCTTTAAATTCTATTGTGGAACAAATGTGGGAAGAGCTTTGGATTGGCAGTCAGGAGGCGCAGGTTCTCATTGAGAAGGATTATGGACCAAATCTGCAATGTTAGGCCACAGTGGCCTTCCTGGCAAAAATTATAGGTTGGGCTAGGGTGCTAAGATCTCTTTCAAATCCAGCATCATGGTTTTTTAGGATTGTTTTTATGTTTTTTAGCAGAAAACTTTCAATAATTATTTGTTTAACGAAACAACTGAATCATGCCCTTCTGTTGCTATGTTTTTGGTTTTGCTTTGTTTTGTTTTTGTCTTTGTTCTAGAAAACATTTGGCTAGAAAATATATCAGATGAGAACTATACTCTGGAGAACTACACATGCCTGGAGAAAGCTTAGGTGACTGATCTATTCCTTCATGCCCAGAGCATTCTGCACAGATGAGTCTCCAAATTGAAATTAATATGTTTATTTTAAATTAGTTCACATTTAGATGTGTTCATCTAAAAAGCACAATCTAGAGAGAAAGGAAACCAGAGAGGTTTCTAAGAGACAGTAATTCTAACCTTTAAATTGACTAAACAGAAATGGGAATAACTGCTCTTTCTTTGCTTTCTTCAACCAGCCTTGACCTCGTAACCATGGGTTAGGTGACAGTAGTCTTGCTGAGAACACTGTCTATATCAATTAGGCTAGTCCCCAAATTGGTGCCCCTAACAATGGTCACACTCTGTTTCACACCTCTCGCTAACACCTCATTCATCCATTTGAACAAATATTTATTGAGCATCTACTGCATGCCATGCAAGTAGGTGCTCTAGAAATGTGGAGAAATCTTGCATGTAGCCCACCTACATGCAAGGGACTCTATAACTGACTTGGAGAATGAAGTCACAAGCGAGCCCTGGAAAAGCAAAGTAACAATATATTGAGACGAGATATTCCAGTAGATGTGGTGGCCATCAGAGCCGCAGTGAGCGAGGCACCAAAGAGAGTGGGTGGTCAGATGGCATGGCCAGCACGGGCCTCTCTGTCTTACTTGAAGATCAGCGTCCATTTTTCAGCTGCACTGTGACTTGTCACTCCATTCACTCTTCTCTACTTGTGCTACCGATGGTGGTGACAAAAACACATTTTCCTCGTCTTTCATTTATATTCTTCTTTGACCTTGTCTCTTTTTGCCAAACAATACATCCTAGGCCTCACCCCATCCACTCGCTCCTTATATTGATGGCTCCTTCTCCTGCCCCAAGTCTTGGTTTACTAGTCAGCTCTTCATAAGGACCTTCTCTGGTCACCGACCAAAAGCAGCCTCCCCCTCATTACTCTCCTTCCAGCAGTGGAACCTTCTGCTTTATAACACATGTGAATCTGTAATTATTGATATTGTCTCACATTAGAGTATGTGTTTCATGAGGGCGGGAACCTTTTCTGACTTGTTAACGGTGGTATCCAGCATCTAGCATTAGTGCCCAGCCTCCTTCAGGCACCTTTCTGTGAATGACGAAATGGATGTGTTAACTGTGCTTGGTGAAAATTCCTATTGTTCACACCCTGGTCATTCACACTCAGCCACCAAACCTGGCAGTGCTTTCAGGGATGCATTCCTGTAAAGTCTCAGCACAC
Source organism: Miniopterus schreibersii (assembly GCF_964146895.1). Taxonomy (NCBI): domain Eukaryota; kingdom Metazoa; phylum Chordata; class Mammalia; order Chiroptera; family Miniopteridae; genus Miniopterus; species Miniopterus schreibersii. The sequence goes on along the minus strand of NC_138119.1, from coordinate 15,419,467 downwards.
AAGTGTCCCTGTTATAAAGACCTACTGCATTCTCTCTAAGGCATGTAAGTTCCAGAAGCATGTGTTACCCAGGTCTCTCATGCACTTTTCCTTGTGCATGACTTTGCACCAGTAATTACCTCCCCAATGAGAGGGTAAACCTTGAAGCCAGGTGAGCAATGTATGTGCAATAGAACCCTGTTCATCTTAGTAGCACCCAATACATCTGACTTTGATAATGATGACGCATATGGAATTACTGGCCATTTAGACATGACCTAGTACAGTTATTTCTGTTCCAAAAAATATAGGTTTAGCTTTAGGTTGTATCATCTTCTAGTGAGTCATTTCTAGTCACTGAGTCTTCTATCCCCTTTCATTGCCGTAGGAGCTTGGGTAAAAGCTGGCTAATTCGTTCTCCAACATACAGGAACATTACTGCCTGTCAACCACACCTAAACCTTAATCATATGGTGATTTCCTCTCCAGGGATATGTGACTGTGTAAACTAGCAAGGAAGATGATGCACTAAAGTCATATGAGAAAAACAGTTTTTGGGCAAAACATCCAAAAGTCCATCCATATTCCACTGAATCATGTCCCCTGTTGCTGAAGAGCCCTGAAGAACTCCTTGTTAGTAGGTGATTCTGTCTGCCTGGAGTGGAAACCTATGAGTAATCTGTGTGTCACTGTGACTCATGTCATGGCCTCCACTTCCAACTCCCATCATCTGAAAGTTGGCATGAAGAATTCATACTGCTCAATTCATAACAGGAAGCAGCCAGGATGGAGGAAAGACCTAATATGTTTTATTGATGAAAAAGAAGATTTAACTAGAAAAGTTAACCAAAGATAAGACCAATGGCTTTTTAGTCACCACCTAAATCATTCTTATCCTTGGCATCTGTTTCTAACGTGCCTTGAACATCAATACAGGTGTTCTTCCCCTGCATCTTTGCTCAGATGTCCACTATTCTAAATTTTTTCCAACTTTTAAATTACTTTCAAGAAAGGACTTTGATGGCAATATGTCAAACCAGGAGGAAGAACAAACTGGGACAAGCTAGTCTTTGATTTCACTTCCCAACCATTCCCCAACCATCAATAGGACTTTCATTTGCCAGCCTTCTCCTCGCTTCTTCTCTGCCTCTGCAACTCCAATTAAAATGGCACAGTATTTGATGACATGGTTATTAACCTACTGGAAGTCAGCACCTTTAGCACAAAGTATCTTAGGAATAGTCTAGACAATTTTACAAATTCAGGAACTCATAAAAATCATCTACTGATTGGGTGTGTAGGTAGAAGAAGAGATTTTAGAAATGAGATTTTATAAACACAGTGTTGCCATAAATTGGTTAAAGAAAGTGTGTGTATGGTAACTGATTTGGGAAAAAGTGAGGGACATGGTAAGCTGCAGTTAAAATTTTTTTATTTTACCAAAGAGGAAGTTACCTAGAAGGAAAGCTGCCCCCTTGCAGCTATTCAGATGTATTTTGAAGACCCCTGCTGCAGTCCCTTCACTTTGTTCTATGTGGTTACTTCCATACTAAGGTTTTCTAGGGGTAGTAGTCAAACTACCCTTGATAGCATCATTAAGTTGCTTTCTCTACTACAGATCTGTTAGTTTGGGGCAAATCTTCTTGGCTAGAGGATTATTATGATTTTCTTTCCTGGAGACTTCCAGTTTCAGCACCATTTCTAGCTCTTCTCAAAGCCAACAGGCACTAGGTTTGGTGGCCAAGTGATGTCAGTATGGTTAACATCTTGACTTGGGAGAACCCTTTTTTTTTTATATCAAAGACTATCTCTAATTCGTCAAAAGCCACAGATCAGATTTACATAATAGTGATTTTATGCTCTTTCCTACATTTTCAACAATCCAGTGTTTATAAAAGTTTTTTTCATAGAATTTTATCATAAAGAAAACTTTATATAATGGTGGGGAGAAAAACAAACTCCAGTGGATTAGAAGTCAAACAGCCTGGGTTCTCACTCTGTCTAGACCTAAAAAGTCACGTGATTTCTCCCCTTCCCCCAGTAATGTGATTTTAAGCATATAACTTTGCCAATCTGGGTTTCCATTTCTATGGCTGTAAAATGGGGCATGGTATTAGAATGTTTTTAGTATCTCTTTCTGATTTTCAATTATAAATTCCTCTTCAAATACTTGACCAGTGAATAATCTGTGCACTCACAGAGGGATATACTAAAAAATAATGTATTTATTTACTAATTATCTCTTATTTAGAATATATGAATTTAACAATGGATTAACTATGGATATGCATTTCTGTAGTTAAATCTGCAGTGTTCTTAATGCTTTAAATAATATTACTAATTATCTTTGTGGATATCAGGGTATTTCAATATTGCATGGATGCTTATTTTCTTTGAGGTAATTTTTAAAGAAAACGTTCAGATTTAGCAGGTTTCAAACAATGGAGAAGGAGCAAAGATGAAAACTGTTTTATAAAGTTCTGGAATTTTAAAATAATCTAACATTTAAAGATGGGAGACATATTTCTCCTAAAACGTTTGTGTATATGTGATGATGTGGATGTGTGGATATGTGTCTCTGTGGGTGTACATGTGACTCAGCTCAGAGAATCCCGGGTTGAACTGTAACAGTGCTATAAACATGAGAACTAGAAGCAGATCTGATTGCCCACAGTGGAAAAGACCAACCCATGGCATTGGGAAACATTTCACTTGTTTGGGCTTTCTGTATAGCCCACTAAAAGTGCTGAGACATATCATCATTACCTAGTCTCATGCCAACTTTATCTGGTAACTCACTTTGACATATTAGTTTCTAGGTAGGAGCTTCCAGACAAATACTCATGTGATATTGGTGCCAGCTGGACTCAGCTGTAAACAAAAAATAAAAAGTATTTTAAATAGATATTTCAGATGTTTAAAATTTAAATAAACCAAAGCAGAGTGTAAGGTTCCAAGTGAAGTTGTGCTGGTTGGTACAACCAAGAACTATATCAGTGGGGTCTTAAATTGCAGCATAATGCAGACATGGAGGAGGGAAAGTGGCAAAAAAATTTAAAAAAGGAACAGGGGCATTAAAGATGAATCACTAGGATGGTCTTCATACATTGACACCAGCCCACTAGGACCCAAGTAATATATGAGACTTTGGAACAATTACAGTATATGTTTCAAAGTCCAGAGCAAAGCCACTGGGTAAGTTTTATGAGTCTCTCTACAAAAGCAGCTTCTTGTCAGAGCTGGAAAAATAATGTTACTGAGGATCCAGTAACAACAGAATCTAGGCCTGTTCATTAGATTCCAAGTTGATGCCTCTTCCAAAAGGAGAACATCCAGAAAAACAATTTATTTCCCAGAGCCAGAGAGAACGTCTAATATCAAGGATTGGGAGAAGTCTGGTGTATAGTCTATTAGCCACAGGCTGCAGATCTGCTGGGGCAAATCTGTCTACCATTTGTTTCAACAAAGACATCACGAAGGTGAGTTTCTCCAAGATCATTCCTTGTGGGAGCTCAAGACAGGAGACAGGAAGATATATGCCACTGGCTTTCCAAAATCTCTCTTGCATCTCCAGGTCCTTTAAGGATATAGCACAGCTGAGAAGGCAAGTTAGCATCCAGTCCTAGACAATGACTGCAGTGATCAATGGCCTATAAATCAGTTACATCTTATGTACCCTCCTTAACCTTTGGACATGATGAATATTTGGAGTGTGTTTTTTGTGGGTTCAAGCCAAAAGTTAACCACAGCCTACAGATTTTTGAACCTCAGGGAAAGAACTAGAAACCTATGTCCTCTACTTTATTCTCAGGGCAGTTGGAAGGAACTGAATTCTATTAGCCAGAGACAATGCAATTGAGTTAATAACTTCTGAGGGTTGAGAGGTTGCATTTCTAAGGTGCCTTTCTTCCAAAGATCATAAAACACCTCACATATGCTATTTCATTTATATTCCAAATGTCTTTATGGTATAAGAGAAAAGCACTTAATACAATTTTATGATTTAATAGTTTAGCAAAACTAAGGAAAGCAACTTTTATCTAATTCAGTGTAAGGGGAAACCGATGTTGAGTAACATTTTATTTTTAATTAAAATTTTATTTTACTTTCCCCAGCTTCTCTAGATCACATTAATTATTCTAATAATTAAATAACTAATTGCCTCAGGTGCTTGATTTTTATAACTTAGCTCATTGTTATACACGGTTATGCTGTCGTCTTTGTTTTCTATGTATTTCAGTCTCAATAGCTACCCAGAGGGAGAGAGTGGCATGTATTAGAGATGAAAGTAGGTAGGAGACAGAGCCCTGATACAGTCCCATTTCTGTCACTCACTGTCAGCAAACTCACACATCGTTCTTAAGCTCCAGTTTCTTTACTAACAAATGAATAAACAAAGTCCTAAATGTCTTATAGGATTGTTATGAGATGATATAATGATTTTTCTAAAAATGCTATGCATAGAAATAAGACATTATTAGATAATTGTTATAGAATTCTATTATATGATTCATATTATATGCTTATATAATTATCATATAATGTCATAACTCTGTGAAGGCAGAGACAATATTTTGTACCTTTCTTGTGTACTTTTCATCAACCATGATGTTAGGTTGACGTGATTTCCCAAGTTAAGTACTTAAGTATTTTTAATAAAACAATTTCTGAGTACTTCCTATTTGCCAGAAACCACTGTTAGGTGTTTATTTCATATTTCACTATCCTGAAAGGTCATGCTATTTATCATCCCCATAATGCAGATGAAGAAACTGAGGCTGGGAGAGGTTGAGCAGCCTGTCCAAGGGCACACAACTGACACGTGGCTCCCGTTCATTTGGCTACAGAGGCCAAGTTCTGAAAAGCTTTACTCTAGTTGCTTTTCATAGAACCAGAGATCCTGAGAAAATGTAGAGATTATGAAATTTCCTTCCTAAAACTATTAAAAAAATGGAGGAGTGTGTTGGGTATAATTTTAAAGCAGAAATTGAAATAGATAAGTAGACCAACTTCTCGATATGATTGGGTTGCATTCACGTGATTTTTCACGGTTAGTTTGGAGACACACTTCTGAGCATTCAATTTAGCAAAAAATTGAGATTTGAACTTATAGCCCACAAGATATTTATATTCTTCTACTGATCAACTAGTTATAAAACCCTCCCAGAATGGTGGGAGCATAAATCCGATTGTGCATAAGGTCAATGGGAACAAGATAATTGTGTAGATCTAGGACCCATCTGATACACTCAGCGTCATCAATCACTAAGCTGCCACAGCCTCAGCTTTCAGGAATCCCTGAGTTGTTTAAAATACTCTACTATTGCCATTTATGGAAAAGCCACATTATATTGTCTTTGCTTAAGTGCTATCAAAATAAGTAAAATTTAAATTTGAGTGTTATCCTTCAGAGGGTGCTCATGGGTCAGACCAATGGAAAACACGAGAAAACAAATCAAAATGTGATGTCTTCCAACATGAACTCAGGCAACCACATCAGTGTAAAGAACTGGTTAGCCCCATTAAGAAACTAAGTTGGGTAGTTCTCTTTTTAGTCCTTTTGCGATGGAAATTACATTTGTTAGCAGAAATGTGAGTCTGCTTTACACTCACACACACTTACACACACACACCCCAACTCCATAGGGGGAGTCCGACAAACGTGTAATTCTTGAACGAAGCAAGCAAAGCATCTGGCCTGAGTAGAGATGGAAGAGTCAGATGCCCACAAATTAAACTGTGACTTCATGCTCAGGGCTTATATGAGACTTTAGACTGTGGGATTCAAATGACGAATCAATTCAGATCTCCTGTCTTGTGTTTTCTTTCTATTCATGCAACATATGTTTATTGAACACCTACTGGTTGGTGTGTATGAAAGGTCGATGGCCTCCACCTCCCCAAGTCGCTCACTGTTTAGTGAGAAAACCAGGTATACAAACGAGTAACTTCAGAAAAGAATGAGCTAAGTCAAATAACAGGGCAAACACTGTAAAAAGTGGCACAAAGGAGGGATCAGCTATATTTTAATACGTGAGAAAAGAGTCACAGAAAAGGAATACCTAATTGTGCTGGATTTGGGGGGAAAAACCACAAACCATACATTTTGGGGAAAAGGCTGTTAGTAATGGATGGAGTAGAGAGATAGAAAGCAGAATTACTCGTTGCCAATAGGGGATTTTCACCTCACTTATTCCTCACTTCAGCCCCATGAAGGAGCATGTCACTGTGCTAATTTTAAAGGTTTGGAAAAGTAGACATCTCAGCATTGCAGGGCTGGTAAGTGAAATGATCTTGACCCTCCTGTGCTGCTGCAGCTGAGTATTTGGGAGCCTTGAAAAAAGAAAGACGAAGCCATGAGGAAAGCAGGGCCAGGTAGGGAAGGGCCTCTTACAACACGCACTTGGACTTCATCTTTTCACGCAGGGGAGTCAGGAATGGAGTTTTTCAGCAGAGGAGTGGGTGTCTGGAGCAGTTTTGCCTTTCAGATAGCATCCTGGTAATTGCATGGAGCTTGGTTTTGGCTGGGCATGAGACAAACCATGCTTTATAGACTCGGAAGGTCAGTGCTAATAATGTGGCCCTGCCTGCTACTTTTCATGGTCAGGATGCCGGGGCTGCTCTGATTCTTAAGACTTCCACCCTAATATCTCTGTCCATCATCTCCCACTATCTCCTCTGTCTGGGCCTGTTTTTAACTTTCCTCATTTTTTTCAATCTATGAAGTATATGTGTATCCAAGTTACTAAAGATACAAAGTGCAAATTCAGAACATAAAGAAGTATGATTTTTTTTTTTTAATGTATAGGAGAGCTCTGAAGGACTTTCCAAGTGGGCCAAATAAACACCCAAAAAGTCCAGGCACCTCTCTGTGAGGAACCTGCAGTCACTCAGCCCACCAAAGACTTTCTGCTGAACTCCCCAGGCTCCTGAGAAGCATCACTTTAAGCAACCTGATGCATAAGAAAGGAAAATTTCCAAAAACATAATACCAGATAGGACCCCAAAAACTGACCTTAGGATATTTAAAAATTGCTAACTCCACTGGTACATTTAACATATAATTACATACATACAAAACTCCCAGAAACGCATCCATTTGTACTTTGAGGCAAACTGGTATTTCCCACCGTCTTTCTGTGTTGCTTTGTTTCATTTTTAAAGTCAGTCACCCCAATTCAAATCCAAGCCAGCCTGCCCCCTTTGGAGTCCACAGGAACCCTTGTTTCTGTCCTGTTGGCCGTTTTCCAGCCCCGTTCACTGTAGTTTTCCCTTCAGTCTTGAAGTGGGCGGCCCCCTCCTGACCCTCTTCCCCAGTCCTATTGCTCATCATACAGTTTTCTGCAAACTGCCGAGAGTCCGCTTCTCACCGTGTAGCTGGAGAAGCTGCGTGCAGACCAGAGCTCCACAATGGAACAGAGAAAGAAACGAGACACAGTTAAAAACTCAAAGAATCCCTCACATGTCCAGAAACCAAGCATCTACCTCTCTGAAAGAGTTTTGTAAAAGAATAAAAATTAAAAGCACAACATAAAAAAACCCACACACAACCTTATTAATGTTTGCTGGAGAAACAGGAAAGCTTTTTCCACCAGAAAAGTCCTTTCTGTACGAAACTTGGCAGCCAGACGGCCTGAGCATTTATCTCCTGCACAGAAAGTGCTCTGTCAGGCAGGCTGTGACTAACAATAAGCTGAAAAACACGCCACAGACTTCCACTGTATTTTATTTGGCACAGAGGAATTATTCCTCAGCACAAAGTATTTGCAACTGGCATCGGTTAAACAAGAAATTACAACCTTTAAAAGGCCTATTTATCATTAGCTGCAAAAGTGCAGACTTCACCGTCAATTACTCTGACAAAGGATTACAGAGCGTCAACACCGCGCACAGGATAACAGCAGCCTTGGCGGCCAGCGGGCCCCTCTGAGGGGCGGATTAGAAAGTTAACGGCCTGGAGCCCCTTCTCCAGAGACCCCCTCCATCCTTCTTCGCCCACCCTGTCCCCCTACAGACGGACTCTTCCAGCTCGAGTACTCTCCCTGCGTTCAGCTCGGCCAGCAGAGGCGGGTGGGCCAGCCAGCTTTCGGCAGAACGCGGGTCATGGTCGTGCAAGTCGTTGCTTAAGAATCACCGGCCAGATCGAGTCAGCGGCTACGCTGCCCCAATCCTGCTCTGAATGTGTTCTGTTGATAAAAATGGAAATGCCAAGATTGATTTCTGAAAGCTAAAGAATAATACAGTGTTCTTTCTCCCAGTTGCTTCATTTAGAGGCTAAATGGTCAGAAAAATCGTGATTTTAATAAGCCAAAGGCCTCCGCTGTGATTGTATAACACCCACCCAAACCCTGAATGGTGCCTGTGTGTCCTGGAAGAAGCCTTTTTGCATTTCACCGAGCCATTAACCCATCTTTAAATGATTGCTTTCTTCAAGAACACAAAAAGCCATGCTTTGTTTCCCAGACATTAAAATAAAAATTTAGAAAGTATGTTCAAATGCTTATGTAAGTTATAAGACATATATATGGATCTGTATATATATTCTTACTTAGTTTTAATTTTTCAGAGAAGTATGAGGTCATTATCCATGTTACTACCACCTTGATACCAGTTAATTAAAGAGTTGAAGTTTGTCTCAGAGGTTTATGAATTAATATTACTAGTCTCTTCAATATTGTGGTTTAATTGGCTGTATTAATCTCAGTGTACAAACATCTCTCATGTGAATGAAGTAAAATAACATAAATCTGTGTACACCACTTAGACATGGTTCCTAGTGTTCAACAAATGATGATAACACTCAATATAATGTTGATAAAGATGATGGGGGAATGTGTGTTATTAAAAGTTATGTTTTATAAAGATTTTTTAATGATATGAAAGAACACTTGTGAATATATATGCCCACATATATATGAATGCAAGTTATACATATGGTATGTTCTTAACTATATAAAACAATATTGAGCAAAGAAAGACCTGAAGGAAAGAAATCAAAATGTTAAGAGCGTTCACCTCTGAGTGATGCAATAATGGATTATTTTCCTCTTACGGTTTTTTGAGACTCTTGAGCTTGTCTTACATTATTCTGAGAAAAAAATAGAAAAGATACAAGCAAGGAAAAACCAAGACTACAATATTATATGTGTAAAGTGACTGTGGATGTGTAAACTTTCTCACATCCAATATGATAACCCAAGGGAGGCAGTCGTTTCCATTTCCAATAAAGTAACCGAGCTTCAGAGAGATTAAGTGATTGGAATGGAAACAGGTTAGGTGCCAGGACACAAACCAAGTCTCAGCTTATTTTACTTCTAGGCCTCTGCTTTTCCTTCGTGATTGCGGCTTCCTGGACTGGTGTGTGTGTGTGTGTGTGTGTGTGTGTGTGTGTGTGTGTGAGAGAGAGAGAGAGAGAGGTTAATGCATGCTTAAGAAGTGGGTCTATTCATATATGAGGCTCCTGCTCTCTCCAATCAAAGGATGTTCCTTCACATTGGGTCTGCTAGGTTCATAAAAACAAGCGCAGGGCTATCGCTTGTGGGTGACCTCCAGAAATTACAGGAGCTTGCACAGCTTTATTTAGCTCTATTAGGTTCAAAGAATGTGCCAGGCAGATTCTCAGTCCAAAAATAATCTCCTTTTATTGGTGCTCCAAATGAACTCACGGAGGAGTGAGCTGAGCTAAATTAAAGCCTTCGTGCCGCCAGGCCCAGGGCTTTTTACTGAGTGGCGGACGTTTGCTCCCTCTGTGAGAACTTTACTGTTTCCTTCCTCTGAAAGAGGCTGTGCTTAGATGCAAAGAAAGTCGCTCAGAGCAGATCTTCCAGGAGTCATTTTATTTGACAAAGACGCTTAGTTTAAGCCCCCGGTGTGGAACATTTAAAATTTTTATAGGTTTTTCCTAGCTTTTAAAGCAATTTGCATTTAAGTCAAGAGATACTAATCTCTAGTGCAAATTGCAAAATGTGTTCTTTGCCCTTTTTTTAACTGGAAAATCTGGATTCATAAGAGTCACTGGGTGAGGTAATTTTCCCTATAAAAGACTTCTAATAGCTTGACAAATCTTAACCACATCCCTCCTGGACTCTGAGCTACACCTTATGTTATCTTTTCCTGACTATTGCAATACTCCTCTCTGGGAGCTGAACACTAGGAAATAGGTTACGTAAGATATATGAACTTGAGATTCAAGATGGCCCCTTTGTGTCTTAACATGACACCGCTGGTCATGGCTAGTGATACACTTACTATCATTTCTGCGGTGTGGGAGGAACCCCCACTGAATTTTCCAAAACCATAGATGAGCATGTCTTACTGCCCTAGACCCTGGAATTTCATGTCACTCCCTCCTTTGCTCCTGCCCACCTTGCACCTTGAATAAGGGACCAGGTGCAGGCGTGAGATGTAGGTCCTCTCTGTCTATCCAACTGTGGCTGAGAATCTCACACATGCACATAGTTCCAGCATGAGAGAATGACCTCTCCACCCAAGGACATAAGAACAGACAGATGACACTAGCATCAAATATATTCCATAAAGGTTTTGCTATAAAAAGGGGGGAGGGGAGGAGAGCACAACTGATTAAATGCTTAGGTGCGTAGAACTTACATAGCATCTTCATTTGAATGGTGACAACCACAATGCAGGTGTGGGAAAGCCGCTGGTGGAAGGTAATGAGCATTAAATGGGAGCTCACGTCTTAGTCACAGTTGTGCAACTAGCGAGCTGATCTTGTGCAAATCACCCTTGTTTACTCATTTTGCAAACAAGAGGTTCCAAAGGACACCCTCTCTAGCCCCTTCCAGCTCTAATTGTCTATCGGGTGCAGTTATCACCCTGAGCCATTCCAATATCAGATATGGGGTAAGTCAGACATCCGGAGACCTCCCAGTGGGTGTACTGGGCCCTTCCATTGCAAGTTCTTACAACTACATGCAAGGTCAGAGCGCCTGGGGAACTCCTCCAGTGACAGGATTGTTGGGTCCTGCCAGCTTCCCAATTTATTGCATGAACAGGCTGAATGATAAATTAGAAGAACTGACGCCTTTAGCTACCTCTTAGTTCCTACAGTCATTGTTATTCTAACAGCAAAAGATTCTCAGATGCTATCATACTTTAATTTGTATCTATAGAAACACTTCAAGTACAGCTGTTACTCATTAGACTCCAGTACTACAGGAAAAGGAAAAATAAATGGGTAAAGTTTTATTTACAGTCAGCTCTCATTGTGAAACAGAAGTCCCTGAATCAATAAGAAGATGTGCTTGGTACTAAAAGCATAAATATGCTTTCTTAATACAGTGCTAAATACGGTGGGCATGTTTCCCGGGTCGTAAGTACTATTCCAATTTTCTTATTTTCCCCATAAGTATGCTCACTCTTCTTAGCCCATGGGACTGGCTTTTGAATAAGAAAATGCAGTTACACAGGGACTAGGCCTCTTCTAAATGGGCATGTGTAGTATACATGCACATCAGCATATGCATGCATGGAATTTTCGTATACATTTTATAAAGATAATTTCCACCTTGCGAAAGCAGCTGTTCTGTGAGACAGTGCACTGCCTATCTGTGAAAATCTTTAAGCAAGCCTGCGTTCTGTCTGCCAGGAATACCGGAGGAGGAATTCCAGATCCCAGAACAGGTCTGATGCCATCACTTAGAAGCTCTCTTTCAACTCTGAATTCAATGATTGTGTGCATTACTGTTTCCGCCCCCCCCCCCCCCAATTCATTTAAAGAATTGACTCTACGTTTCTACTGTGTTTCATGTGTTGGCAGGTACTTTAGCAAACAAGAGAGAGAAACCGAATGACAAGTGAGAAGGTTTGCGGTGCTGACATTTGGATACATTTACACCTGGGATTTTGGACACGCTTGCACCTGGAAACCAAAGTCTCTGGTAATAAAATCCTTCGTGGCAGTGACTGTGCTTTGAGAAAACTGCACATGCTTTGGAAAACTAAAACTGTTTGCCTCATGGAATTTCTGTGTGGTGAGCAATCCTGTTCCCACTCCTCACAGGCAGAATACATGAAAATTAGCAAGCCAGTGTTTGTAAATAAGATGGAATTAGTGCTCCCAACCATTTGACTTTGTAGGCAAAAACCCAACCTGAGTTTTATACTCTGTAGACTCGTTGCTTAGTTACTAGTTCCTACCTTCCTCTGGTAAAATCGGATTTCTCAGAGAATCGAGTTTCCTTCATCCCCTGTCTCAACTCAACATTTAGTTCAATTCAGGACTTGAGTTCCTCATCATTTTTTTAAAAAAATATATCTTTATTGATTTCAGAGAGAGGAAAGGAGAGAGAGAGAGAGAGAGAGAGAGAGAAACATCAATGATGAGAGAGTCATTGATCGAGCCCGCAACCCGGGCATGTGCCCTGACCGGGAATCGAACCCCGATTGCCTGGATCCTAGGTTGAAGCTCAACCGCTGAGCCACGCCCAGCTGGGCCCAGTTCTTCATCATTTTTATTCAATTTCCAGGAAATAGCAAGGAATAAATTGCCCTGTCAGCCCCATTGCTCTTCCTACATCATACTAGGAGCAGTGTCAGGCTCCTTGTTCCTAGAAGTTTTCATCTTCAGAGCCTGGCTGAGCAGAGTTTACCTAGCAACACAAAATTTCAAAATTGTTTATGATGGTGAATGTGGAGTTTAGTGGGGGCGGGAGACAGGGGAAGAGGTGATTGCAGCCCAGCAAGCAAGTCCACGGTTGTTCTTTCTTGGTCCCCTTCATAGGGAAGGCAGTTCTGCTGCACTGAATATCCTGTTTCCTGAAATCCGGCCTCTGAGATCAGTATGCTCAGGAAATAACATCATCGCAGAATTCGTTCACACTGACCCTAGGTGCACCCATATTCCAGCATGTGCCCTCTAACCCCACCTCCTTAATCACATTTGCATGCTGTCTCCACTCTTTTTAGTAATATTTAGAACCTTTCTGCTGCATATTCCAATTTGCAAGTCATTTATCAATGCTAATTCATCTCTTCTCACCTTTATTCCTTTGAGGTAAGGCCCTGTGATTAGTAATAATAACAAAACCATGGTATTTGGCTTTTCTATAGCTTCTGTCTCCTGAGAATGCTACAAATATTAACAGCACACAGCGGTGTCCCGGCACGGCTCAGGTCACAGAAGGAGGGGGAAGAGAATGCAGTGACTCGCCAGAGTGAGGTAAATTGAAGGTTGGGTTGGAGCTGAATCAAGATGCCGGTGTTAATACGCCTGGCTATTCAGGAAAAGTTCCAGGATTTCTTAATGATGAAAGCAATAAGGCTGTCAAAATTTGCCTGGAATATATATGGGATTAGACCAGCTCCTAAAATTTTCCATGGTGCCTTGGGGTCAAGGGCTTTCTGCAGAAAGTAAGCCTTTTTTTGATGATATAAAAATTCCAATAGCCCCAGATACGGAAAAATGCAAGATCGGTAGGTGTACACGTGGGGGGGGGGGAGGGGAGAGAAAGAGTTAGTTTGTTCCATGAAGGTTCTCTTTTGCACCCATTTCAATACTCAATAGTTGGTATCTTGAGAAAATCATGATTCTACAACCAAGACAAATCTGACTGTCACTCACACAAAAGTAGGGAAGGAAAAAGGGGGGAAGTGGGGAGGAGGAAGGGGGAGAAAGGAAAGGGAAAGAAGGGAACAGAGGAAAACACCATAATTCAATGTTCCTGAAATAAAAACAGATGCATGCAAAAGAAGGAAAGGAGAAAAGGAGAGATGGAAGGAGGGATGGAAGAAGGGAGGAAGGGAGGAAGGAAGTTAATTTCTTCTCAATAATGCCAGAATCCACTTGAGGAGCAACTCTGTAAAAACTAGTTGGTTCTCATGACTTATGTGAGTTTGGCCTGATTAAATCCATCAGCAGCTTCTAAAAGACATTACTTTATATTCACTCCTAGGTTGGCTAATAAACATTTTAACCCAAGTTTTGCTTTCTGGCTGGCACCCAACCCATCTGCTTTATTTCATTTATACATTCAAAAGATACTCTTAGCAATGACTTTCCAGATCTGTGATTGGTACTAAAAAACAGTACCCAACAAAACACATCTTACCCTACTCTCTCCAGTCACCTGAACACCCAAATTAATTCTATCATCCATCCCCAAATTTTATCAAGCAAGCACCTTTTCTTCTTTAAAAAACACACACTTTTATTGATTTTTAGAGAGAGAGGAAGGGGGAGGGGGAGAGAGAAACATCAATGTGGGAGTGTAACATCGATCAGCTGCCCCCTGCAGGCCCCCTACTGGGGATCTGCCTGCATCCGGGCATGTGTCCTGACCAGGAATCGAACCAGCAACCCTTTGGTGCACAGGACGACACCAAACCAACTAAGCCATGTCGGCCAGGGCAAGCAAGCACCTTTTCATCACATTATCTTCTTTAGACTCTGCCTAAACAAAACCATCAGGATCTTCTCCCTGAAACCAAGCCTTTTCTAATGGACAACCTCTGATCAACTCATGCAGTCCCTTGTTCTGATGCTGATGGCAGTGCCTGCATCCAGCCAAGCTTCTACTCTCCCCCTAGGCTCTTACATTTCCATCTCTCCAAATAGTTTCTAAAATTGTATTTTATTCATACTCTTTCCAGGATCACACTTTCAGGACCTCTTGGGAACATGATCCACGTAGCCCATATCTAATCTTGACCCAATAAAAACATTTGAATATTTAAAGTCCAATTTACATTATAATTACTCTTATCACACAAATTCTTATATATAAGGAGTGGTGAGGAAGTCAGGTTTCCCCAAATGTATATTCTCTTGAATTTTCACATTCAAACACTAGGCTACTAATGGTAACTACTGATTGTTTTGGATATATGACTATAAATCAAAGCTAAGACCCAACCCACCTTTCTCATCCATACCACACACAGTTGAATTGTTCTTGGTGGCAAAAATGACTATTAGAATAATTCCCCTTCCCCAATCTATTCACTGTTCAGCTCAAAGTTCATGGCTCCCACTGGTGTGGCAACTCCATCCTTTGTGACTCTTCTTTATCTTGCCCTGATCATGACTCCATTCTGGAACCCATAATGCGTTGCTGACTTAGGATTCACATGTCTGCTTCTAGCATATTTCTATGCTTATTACAGTGCATAGAACAGTAGGTTCTCTGCAAATGTTGAATGAATGGAAGGAATGAGAGGAGGGAGAATCTTATATATAATGAAATACTAAGCAAAAATGGCTTGCAGGAGCTAGATACCTCCTGGTAGCTCCTGAATTTTCCAAGTGAAAAATACCTTCTGGAATCAGGTGAGAAAGGTGTTTCACTCAGGTGATGAATGCCAACCTGCTCTTTCTCAGCCACATGTAACCACAGCTTCCCCTTTTTGGATCTCTCTCTCTCTCTCTCTCTCTCTCTCTCTCTCTCTCTCTCTCTCTCTCTCACACACACACACACACACACACACACACACAGTATTCAATCTGATCACTTTGTTCTCCAGCTCTCCACATGCTTCCTCTTTTGCTAGGACCAAATCCAACCTCAGTGCCCCAAGCTCCCCACACCTCGCCCCATATCGCCACCTGGCGTCCAAAAGCAAGAAAAGTACCTAGGAAATGAAGATGATTTTTTTCTTTATTTTTAAAATTTTTCAATTACAGTTGACATACATTATATTAGTTTCAGGTGTACAACACAGTGATTACACATTTCTATGCCTTACAAAGTGATCACCCCGATAAATCTAGTACCTACCTGGCACCATATATAGTTATTACAATACCCACTACATTCCCTATGCTGTACTGTACATCCCCGTGACTATTTTATAACTGCCAATTTATACTTCTTAATCCCCTCACCTTTTTAAGCTAGTAAGTATCAGGACCCTGGGACCATACACTGAAAGTTTTTTGGTATATATTTCTGGTCACAAACATAAAGATGAAATGTATAAACCTTCCTCAAAGCACAGCCTTATTTCCACTCACATCTTCATAAAAAAAAAAAAAAAACCAAAATGAATGTTCTCAATCTTTACAGCTCCATGGACTGCCTTCCTCCATAGATTCCATTTTTTAAAACCTTTCCTACCAAATAAACTATATTTTGTCATTTGCATTAGGTAAATTCTGATAGCCAGGGATGGCATCATTCACTCATGCATTCATTATGCTCTTTAATCAATTTGTTCTATGTTCCAAGAGCTCTAGAATCACCCTAGATTAATATCAATCCAATAAAAATATCTTAAAGTTTCTTTGTCTATAGACAATAAATATTCATTAGGCTTTTGAAAAAACAGAAAATAGTAAAGGTTCGCTATTACTGCCCCTAAGAAGTTGAGGAATCTGAGGTTTGGGTACCAATGGATTAGGGGAAAAGTCTCCTGATGGATTCAGTACAACTTCAAATCAGTAATTCCTGGGGGAGGGGAAAGCTCTCAGATGACTTTGTTTAGCTCAGATTATTCTTCATCTGGTTTGAAATGTGCACCGAGGATAATTTTATTGTCACAGAACTAAGAACCAAAACATGCGAAGCTAAAGAGTAATGTGGATTTTACTTGAACTTGAGTCAACACAAAATCATCAGAATAGTTTCAGTGATAAAATCAGCCAATTATACAGTGAAGCTATAGGAGGCCAAAAAACCCCTCAATCAGAGATTACCAACAAAGTCAGAGTTTTCAGGTTCCAATATAAAATGGGGGAAAATAAGTACAACACAGTGAGGTTTTCATAAGTTAAATGCACCCATTTGCTTAATTTGAGATTGCAGTCATTTTATTATTGTGGTGTTCTACTGTCCTTTCCTTTACGAAACGACATAGTCAGAAAATGGTAGGAGGTTTTTTAAATAAATTGGCTAAATAAATAAGAGTACCAGATTTTTTTTAAAAATAAAATTTTATTAGCAAATACATTACCAAAGCCTGGGTAACCCTGAGAAAGACTCTGAAATTAATTTTAAAGGGCTAAAGCTGGAAACCCTTGAAACATACCTGACTTCATATTATCTTGAAGATCAAATTTTAAAACCCAATTTCTTTTTCAAATGGATCGGTTAAATAAAAGCAATTTTTAAGAAAAATAGAAAAAAAAAAAAATCAAGTACCTTAATTTTGCCACAAGTATATCCCGGTTCCAGAGATATCTACCAGTACCCGGTAACAGTACATTTTAGTGACCCACATTGTACTTTGAGTATTATTGTTTCCTTTAATTCTTAATTTACACTGTTCTCTAGGCCCAAAGTCAGTAGGAGTTCTAGGTTTTATCTCCAATGATCTCTAGGTTAATAAAGTTAGTACCAATAATTATAATCATAATTCATTTTTAGAGAGTTATCACAATGGATCTAGAGGTCATTCTGCAAATAAATGGATGTAGAGCCTAGGTGCTTTGACTTCTAAACCACAGAGTAAGCAACATGTTGCTTCTCAAACAAAATATTCTTTAGCTTTAAGCAAAACCTATTTCTCTCCCACCCTTTCTCTTTTTCTCTCTTTTCCCTTTTCTCTCACCACAAAGCTTTCGGGATTGAGTAGAAGTATTTGGTCACTTGCTCTTTGACCCCAGAGTCTCCTGAGACTATATATTCATTTTAAGACTGAGTCCCTTTAGTTACCTAAAGTGTCCTCAGACTAAATCGCTTCCAGATGTTTACAAATATTTCAAGGGCATAGCCACACAGTTTTTATGGGTGAGTGAGAAAGGACTCCGCAGTGTCTGGTCAACTGTAAAATAAGGATCAAGTACTTATTATAAAATAACTTCCATTTGGTATTTGCTACATGCCAGGCCCAGTGCCAACCACCTTGGATACATTATCTCATCAAACGCTCACCATAACCCTAGATGGGCAGTGTTGTGACCCTCATTTTAGAGGGAAGGAAGGTGAGGCTTTTCGCAGGACAAGCAAGCGAGAGAAGGGGTGGCTATGCCTAGTCCACGCTCTCGGTCCCTGGGTCCTGCCCCTGTTTCAGCAAAGCTCTTCTACTGTTGTCTTAGAAGACTCAAGAAAGCAAAGAACTCACCGAAGTTGTGGGGCAACCCTAGGCATCCAAAGAAATTTCCTTTGAGAGATGAGGGAGGGAAGTCTGGAGTTTCACCCAGTGCCTCCAATGGACTCGCTCACTGAAAGTGACTTCCACAGACTGGAAATGTCCGATGCCCAGATTTTCTCATTACTTAAAACCAGCTTTCACATAGGGCATTTCAAATTTGCCTGTTTAGTGCTGGTACTGCTCCTTACACTATTCTAAATGGTCAGGGTGACCTTAAAAAATAAAAAAAGGCTCTCCCTATCATAGAAATCATGCTTTTTGTTTAATGCTCTGTGACTCTGAGAAGCTACTGTTAGTAAGAAAAGGTACATGGCTTGCATTGGGGGTGGGGATGGGGAAGGGCCCAACCAATTCCTGATTATTCTCCCTAATGGAGAGAAGCAAGCCATAACCATTTATAAGGTATTCAGGCAGTGTGAGCTCCATTCCCCAGACCACAAGGTAGTCAAAAAGCCGCCTTTCTGTATCTGTGCTTGGGAAATAGCCTACAGTTTCTTTGTTTCCATTTACCCAGGAGACAGACATTTCTAAGGAGCTTTTCCTGGGCTTACTTTCCACTGGAGTCCCTCTGATACTGAAGTGAGGGGACTCTCCAGTGTGCAAGTTAGAGGTGCCAAGTGCAGATTTTAAAAGAATCCACCAAGTGGGAGCTCCATGTGCAGGCAATTAAGAGGTGACTGTTCTGGACATGTCTCCCTGGAGTGGACTGAGCAAGCTGCTGCCGCCGCAGTCCCCTCCCGATGTTAAATGTCATCTACCCATGCCACCTCTTCCTCTGTTCTCATCACACAGCTACCTCCCTAAGGCTAAAATTTGAATGAGTGTCAGAAATTGCTGACCTTGGAAAGTTACATTTTCCTCAGTTCTCTCCCCAAGGCACCACAGAACTCTCAGACTTTTGACCTTGCTGAAAACCATGGGATTGTTTGAATGAGAAATTCTCTTCCCCACTTCTCTTTCTTCCCCTTCTGCTCCCCAGCCCCCACCACAGGCTCTTTTAAAGAAAAAAAGCTGGCTATAAAACACAGAGCTGCCCGCCTCGCCCTCTTGGTCTTCCAAGCCAGCATTTTTTCCAAGTTGCCATTCTCCACTCACCAGACCTTATATATATGTGCATATATAAATATATATATATCTGGAACACAAATAGCAACTTGTATTTTGTACCCTTGACTAAAAATCAACCAGTTCTGTTGTTTTTTTAACTACGTCATGTTGTTTCAAATCATTTTTAAGTGAGTTTAATGCTGGTGAAAGGTGCCAGATTGACAGCCTGGAGGCGGAGGTCCATGTTTTTAACTTGTAACAGAGTGAAGCAAAGTCAACTCTGGCCAAGGAAATTCACAGGCGTCCCCGTCCTGCTTGGAAGGGCTCTTGTGGATTGGGCAGGTACACGTCCATTTGACATTTGCTTGCTTACTGTTTATATTGTTATTAACTCACACTAATTTGATGTGTAAAAATAGAAGTTCAAGTCTCGTTCAAATGGGGCCTCTTCCCCGAAGCTCTTCCTCGTGTATGAGCTTCCTGCTCAGTATGAAAACACCACCCTCCAAAATTCCTACTATTTTATTATCCTCTTACAGAGTTTTATAGTCGGGTTGATCAGACCTCAAAGCATACACATCCTTTTTCCATGTTCTGCCCCCTGCAGACCACATGATTGACAAAAAGATCAGCCCGGCTGGCTTGGCTCAGAGGCTGAGCATCAACCTAGGATCCAGGAGATGGTAGTTCGATTCCCAGTCAGGGCACATGCCCGGGCTGCGGGCTTGATCCACAGTTGGAGGCGTGCAGGAGGCAGCCGATCAATGACTCTCTCATCATTGATGTTTCTATCTCTCCCTCTCCCTTCCTCTCTCTGAAATCAATAAAATCATATATATAAAAAAAAAAGATCAACAGGGCAATATCATTCCACTTTATAGACAGGTGACAGATGCCCAGAGTGGCACACATAGGCAGAAATAGAGACAGAGTGGAAATCTCTGGTTCTCTGATTCCAAATTCCAAATTCTTTTAGTTTCCACCTATGAAAACAAATATTTTTAAAACTTGCTCATCTGGGTCAAATCACTGTAATTCCCAAATTACCTTCCCTCTAAGTGTCTCGTGGATTACCTTCACAGCTCCCCTGGCTGGGAGTCAGCCTGCGGAGGGCTGCTGAGCTGTGCCCAAGTCCATGGCTGGGCCAGACGTGAATCACCCTGTGACAGGACTTCCCAAGCCCAAGCTGACCATGACGGTGCTTACCCACCTCTGTGTCCCCTGCATCGGGACATGTGCCTGGCTGGTGGTTCCAGCCACAGTTGGTGTAAACTGGTTTATCCTCACCCTGTTTCCTCTGCTCTGTTTTTCTGATTCTTAATGAAGACATTAGTAGAAGCTCAGAAAAACAGGTAAGCCTAATAAAACTTTAAGTAAGTCCTATGGTAAAGCCAATATTTCAGCCCTGGGAGAAATATTGATTAAATCCCGTGTGCTAAGAAATTAATAAGCTGATTGTCTCCAAGTTGGAGTCTGGAAGTCAGGGGACTGTCGTTTCGTTCCAAGATTCATTTTCTATGAAGTCTAGTTTTTCTTGTTGAATACTGAAGTTTTCTGCATGAGCTGCTTAATCAATTGCATAATTATAAGTTTATGCTGACTTGAACTTATCATTTGCCAAATTTCTTGAAATATCATGAAAAATGTTGGAATAGTTAGAATGCTGAGAAAGAAGAGCTAGTAAGGAATTAACTCTCGTGGTGCTGCAAGCTTCAAGAATCTGGGGTTTGAAATCTTTAAAAGCAGGAGGTATATTTTCAAAGTTTCTTCTGATAGTTTTCCAACGAGTGGTTTCTAACAGGTGAGGAACTCCTCCTACAGGCTGGAAGGGGTCGTAGAAATTTCCATCTGTAAGGAGCTACAGGGAAGGACCAGGCGCTTGTGAGACAGCATGTCCTAGAGGCAGGCCTGCAGAATGAAAGATGGGAGGGGTTGGGGTTGGGGTTGCTGTTTCAGTTTTGAGCTGGTTCCACCCGGTAGCTTGAGGTACCATTGAATGACAGGTTTGGAGTGTCAATGATATCAGGATTGGACATGTTAAAATTATACTGGTGGTGAGCTATGTGAGGGTTGGGAGTCATCTCACCAGTTCGGTGATTGGTTCTTTTGGCAAGAGCCTGTGGCAGAGGCTTCTTAGTGTTACCCAGGATGTTTGGCACATGCTGATCACAATATTTGTCAATCCAGTGATCGGTGTAGGTAGAATATTCTGATTTCCACTCATGAGGTATGATGACTGTTTCATAGTTTGGAGAGAAGACCTTTGGCTGTGACACGCATACGGGGAGGTACTGAGAACTAGGAAATACACAAATCACTTCTCAAGGCCTTTCCATTACCCAAGTCTTCACAGAGCTGAATTGTAGTCGTTAGCAAAGCTGCCTTCCGATGTTTTGCTAAATTACAAAGAGGCCGCTTTTGCAGAACTTAAAACAGAACCCTTCCTTTCTGGGCAAATTATAGGCAGTACCTGAATTACAGGCTCTATCTCTTCAAATAACAAACTCAAGAAAAAATTGCTCCCATCTCACACCCTGCTCCATCCACCCAACTCCCTCTCCTTCGGCAGCTGCTTCCAGGGACCCGGCCAGGGAAAGACTGAGTTTGAGAGAAAACCCGGGTACAGAAACACAGAAAAGATGAGGCTAAGAAAAGTTAAGTGTCCTCAGCCAGTCCTCTAGGCAAGGCCTCTTTCATCTACCAATGCAGCTCCCATCCCCTGCTGTCACACTGAGTATATAAGCCCAGCTCCTCACTGGCCCCTCTATATCTCTCTGACCTCATCTCCCAAACTGCTGTCACTTGCTATCTTCCAGTCACACTGACCTTCTTTCTTGGACATATCAGCTGTGTTCCTGCCTCAGGGCCTTTGCACTTGCTGTTCATGCTGCTGCCCGAAAGGCTCTTCACCCTTATATCCTTCTTTTCCATTCATATCCCTGCTCAGATAAGCCTGTTTCATCTCCTTTATGGAACTCATCATTATTTATAATTGAATTATTTATTTAGTTGCTTGTATATTTTCTTGTTTACGGCCTCTCTGTCCCAGGAGAATGTATGGTTTATGAGAAGCAGTTTGTGGAATTCAAGGAAGCCGGAGTGGCCACTGGCACACAGCAGGGATTCAATCCATATTTGTCAAACTTATAAACGAATGAGTGAGAGAAAGGGACTGGAATGGGAGTCTGTCCTGCGATCACAGCAGACCCAAACCAAAGTCTCCAACTGTGTTTATCAGCAAATCCCAGAAGATGGGGCCTTGGGGTGCCTAAGGTTTATTGAGGGTTTGTCCAGATGATGACAATTCAGTAGTACACTGTTTTCCATTCAGCTATTGTTCCAAGTATTTATCTTCCTCACTGGGACCTCTAGGAAGAGGGCTGAGTAGGATGCTCAAGGCACCAAAACCTCAGTGGCATCTTTAAGAAACCGTGCAACATGACCATGGCACAAAGGGACGTGAGAACACACGGGAGGAGTGCCAGATTCAGACATTAGTGGCGGGGGGGGGAGGGGGGGGTTGAAGAAGGTTGCCCAGAGATTAATTTCATCTAGTTCTAAATTTTTCTCTGCACTGGTCCTATACCAATAAAGAGGAAAAGACATCCCTGTCCTCCTATTGAGCCACTTCTAGGATTCAACACTCTGGCTGCTTCCATTGTCACTAGAGTTCACCTATATCATATGTTTCCTTGTCTTTTGGAGGCTTCCTGGGACTCTAATCAGCACTTATAACGTTGCATTTGGAAAAATGAATTTCCTGTTCTGAACAACCAAATCAGACTTTCTGATTTAACCTTTAACAGGCTTATCGAAAATATATTGTTGTTTTTCCAATTTCATAGGACGATTGAGTAGGGGCCTGGGTGACATGCCAAAGGCCAGAGCCATGATCAGAATTAACTGCCTATCTTCAGGAGAGCTTTCTGGCCCACCTAGTTTCTTCTCCAGGACTACTTCCAACTCACTCTTCCATTCAAGTTCACCGAGCCCTGTAATTAACCTCAATTTTGCTGCTTAGCTGTTGCTGAGTACCCAGTGCCATCGGGGCTTTTCTTGGCAAAGGTATAATTTTCTGAAGGATTATTTGCATTCTTTTCATTTGTAATCCCAACACTACAGTCACAGGAGTCCTGTGCTCCACGGAATATACATCACAGAAAAACTATTCAACTCAATCACTCCTTCCAGTTAGTTTTCTAGCCACCAGAGGGTAAATGAGAGGATAACAGAATAGGGGGTAACAGAGCGCTGAAGACAACTTCTGCTTTTGTCTGTACTAACTTTGAGGCTTCAGGCAAGTTGCTGAGCCTCCTCTGAATCTCAAAGCCCAATTTGTAAATGGGGGGAAAGGGTACCCAGCACTAAGCATTCTTGTGAAAATTTAAACAACGTAGGTAGTAGAAATTACCCAGCACAGTACCTGATCATGATGGGTACTCGATACATCTTAATTTCTCTCTTTAGCTCCTTTTCCCATTGAAAGACCCAAGGGCATTAGATAAGTAAGGTCATCTCTGAGCTTCAGGGCCAAACAAAAAATATGGAGACCAATCCCGATTCCCTTTGCTAGCCTAGAAACCTTCGCTGTTATCTGATGTGTTTTAGACATTCCTCCGGGTTGACAGGAACAGAACCACGCTTCACAGTTACACTATAGAAGTCGACACCACATGGGGAATGATCTTTCTATGCAAGCATTATGATTACTTACTTCGAGACTGTATTTAAACTAGGAAGCCCCACTGTCTTTGGTAACTGTTCCCCCAAAAGGAAAACTCACTGAAAAGGTGAGCCGGCTGGGATAAGTTTAGGACCATCCCCACCAAGGCCAGCATCTGCAAGGCCTGAACGTGGGATGTTATGACACTTGGTGAACTACTTCTGACGTACTCAATTTTGCAACAACAAGATTTGCAGGAGCATAACCACAAAGCTCCCCTGGGTACGCTGCCAGTGTGCTCCACAAATGATTAAATACAAAATAAACAACAGCTAACTGTGAATTATGCAGTTGTAATTCCACCAAGGGGGTCCCAGTGATGTCATAAACCGCCCGAGCAAAGATCATGTCGCAGAAGGATCCCAGAAGGACCTGGAGGCCTGTAGCTCGGCAGTGGTCTCTGCCGCAGACGTGGCTCCGGGAAAGCATTTTCCCACGGGCTTGGCCCCCTCTCATCTCTGGGAAGGCCTTCCTTTCTGTTCTTTCCCTCTGGGCTTTCCAAAATCACACTAGCCCTTCTTTCTTAAATGGAGCTCCTTTCTAATTAGTTACATCGCCTGTCATTTAACAGGCTAGCCCCAGCCCAGTCCCATGCACTCTTTGGACAGCAATCTAGGAATTGCATATACTTCATTTAAAAAAAGAAAAAAGAAAAAAAAAAAGTCTGTTATTTAATAGAAAACCCATTTAGGACAAAAACCCTGGAACATACTTTAAAAGGAGATATTTGCGGTGCAGCATTAGCATGCGCCAAGCCTAGTACCCCACTCACGGCATAAATGTGCCTTTAAACATGGCCAACTTGGAAAGGTTAGGCTGAGATCCCAAATACAACCTCCCCCAGTCTGTGTCTGAACGGGAGGGGATTAAAACCTGGCTCTCTCAGACCACGTAGGAGATAAGTCAACCAAATACTGAACTTGAATTTCCTAAATGAGGCATACTTCCATCTGAAGGCTCACTTAAAACTAAAGGTCAACTGCAAATATTCATACCTGTGTGACGACTGCCCCTCCTTTGGCACGTGCGTTTCTTCTAGAATAAGGGCTGAGATAATGATTACCTGAAATTAGTCATAGGATTTTTACAATCACACATGTGCCTCTCCGCCCTGGTCTCCACAACCTTACGCCTCTGGTGGAAGAGAGAAGAATGCTTGGGGGGGCTGACGGTGGTGCGCAGGAGGTACAGCGGAGGGCACGAGGAGATGCATCCCTCGGTACCAGTTCCGACGTGAGCACGCCGTCTGTGAGGATGTTTCCCAACTGTTCAGGATGTAAACATCATCTGGGATATTTTAAATGCACGTGGGTTGGGAGATTCTGAATCACCCACTATGGGTGGGACCCTGGAATCTGCATTTTAAGACACTTCGTTCTGATGCAGGGGAACTAGGCATCCCACTTTGAGATATACAAGATCAGACTATAAGCACATCAGAGAAAGAGTCAGTTTGTTTGTCATTTCTTTTTATCAGCTTATTTCTTTTTATGACGTTTCACAGTTGTCAGAAATGAACCACGTGTGGGAGAAACATAGGAAGAAGTGAAGGCAATAATGACCAAGGGAAAGCTTTCCTAGATCAGAAGGACTCCATGCTCTCTAAAGAGTCACCCAGAGTAATCAACACCCCCAATGTAGAGACCCTCCAGAATCTTTTAAAATACACACAGCATTTTTAGCAAACATACACTTTCCCATACGTCAGAACTCATCTTCCCAATAAAGCTGTGCCTCTAATCTCTGACTAATATCCACTGGCCATGTTTAAGAGATGACCTGACTCTCTCTTGACACATAAGACACATGGTAAACTGTTTCTCTAGACACGAATGCACTAGTCCTGCAGTAAACACGGTGATCCATTTCCTTCACATGTACCACAAGTGTTAGGCATGCTGACTGATGACCAAAGAATGCCAGGGAGATTTAACTGTTAATTGCTTGGCAAAAAAAAAAAAAAAAAAAATTATAATAGAGCCCCAGATGCTTCACAATATAGAAATGCAGTCTGTATGTCTCCCAGGTTTATCAGATTTCAAAGCCATACATATGAAAGCAGGTCACATGTCAGACTGAGGATAGAATGTTTATCTTACTCAACTGGCTAGGAAATTTAAGTTGGCAAAACAATGGCAACTTTATGTATAATCACAGTTAACATGGTGAGTATTATTCATGTACAAAAAATTAAGCAAACCACACAGAAATCCCAGAAGAGTGGTGAGACAGCGCAGTGTTAGAAACATTCTACTATGGAGGAAAGTGAACGGGGTTGGTCTCCTAGAAACTTGCTGGCTGTGTCAGGTGTGGGATAAGAGGTCTTGACACCTGATGTCCTAAGCACAGGCCATATATCCTCCACTAAATTCAGTGACTAAATTGGGGGAGGACATTTGTCTTCAGTCACTGTCGAGTCCATAGTTATGGATGAAGCAAGTGGAAATACAACAGGTTGGTGCCATCTCAAAGTTTTATAAGATGTGCATCACTTTTCATGCTGAAGAGGGGAAGGGGAACCTGAAAGATGATCATAGCCAGGAAGTTCTGGGCCAGACTCCTGGCTCTGCTGGGCACTTATGTGTGGCCTTATGAGTGTCACTAAAAAAATCACAAGGCATGAGGTTCTAATCATAGATGAAAAAATGGACATCTACTCTGTCACTCAGTGAGTGACACGCTCTAAGAGTGTGACTTTTGGAGTATGAGAATATTCTCAATTTTAGTAACATTAAGTGGCATTAAACATCGGTTGGGAAACCACATTGAATATATATCGGAGCCTGGAATAAGTGATCCTTGTCAGAGATGTGGCGGCAATGGGGCAGGAAAAGGGGAAGCATCTATCTGAGTGCCTTCAATGGGAAGGAAAATAGGGTACTGAAGTCTTTGTTTATATTATCTAATTATTCCAAACAACAGATCTGTCTAAAGTCAACCAGCAAATATAATAGCCCCCCCTTCTCCACAGGCAATACGTTCCAAGACCCTCAGTGAATGCCTAAAACCATGGATAGTAGCGAACCCTATACAAACTATGTTTTCCCTACACCTACATACCTTTTCACGTAAAGGAAGCACTTTCAAGCTCTGGTTGGCACATTCAAGTGGCCAGCATCACTATTCTTGTGCTTGGGACTATTAGTAAGTAAAATAAGGGAGAGTTGAACACCAGCACTGTGATACCAAGGCAGTGGATCTGATCACCGGGACAGCTGCTAGGTGACTAACAGGTAGTAACATTGACAGTATGGAGCTTGACAAAGGGATGTTTCATGTCCCAGGGGCACAGAGCAGGACTGGTGGGATTTCATCCAGCTGCTCAGAATGGCATACGATTTAAAATGCATGAGAACATTTTCGGACCACAGTTGACCACGGAGAACTGAAACTAAAAAGTGAAACCGTGGATAAGGGGGTCTACTGTATATTGCACAACCATAAATTCACACAGAATTCTCTGAATAGAAAGTGAAGTGCTTTGAAACTCCTAAGGCCCTTAAATCTAAACTAAAGAATCTTGCTTTTTGAGGGCTGGGGATACATTTATTGAAATGTATTCTTGGGTTTTAATCTTTATGTGATAATTTAGAAAAGTCTCTATTTGGTTCCTTATGGTAGAAAAACGTACACAAATTCAGTCCTTTATTTCTCAGATATTTCTACAGATGCACTATCTTTGTGGTCTCCTCCATTCCCATGAGGAAGCTAGACAGAGCAGTGACATGCCCACTTATAACCAAGGATACGAGCTAGAGGCTTTAAAAGAGATTGTGTAGCACGGCCATGTGTTGTGAAGCAGCAGGCTGGTCTCCCTCTTCTCAACTCCATATTGTTTCACTGGACTCTAACATTTAAAAGAACTGGGCTGACAGCAAAGACAGTGGGATACAATAAAAAAAGTTAAAGTGGGATCAGGAGAGAAAGACTAAAGTCACCTAACGGTAAGCTCTATAAAATCCTCCAAGCCACAGTATTCTTATCTGCCAAGTGAAAATAATCATGCCATCCCTACTGGCTTCTTAAAATTGGCCTTTTAAAACATAATAGCGTCGGTAGGTGTTCTTAGAGTTTGTGAAGCAATTTCATATTTAATCTCACATTGCCATTCATACTATTATTATTAATCCTTTAAGACAAAGTAATGCATCAATTTATGCCAAAAAAAAAAAAAAAATCAGGGAAAAGAATTAAAGAAACCAGCAGTGAGTGTATTAATTCAGCTAAAATGATTGTACTTAAGGCCTACCCAAACACTGCTGGAAATTCCTGGCTGTTCAAGGTAGCCCTGAATCTCCAAACCAAAAAAACAAAACAAAACAAACAACAGCCCTGAAACATTGCAGACAACAGATGCTCTCACCACCCTGGGAAAGAAGAATGTTGGAGTGGAGAAAACAGAAAAGAAGATATAAATGTAAATAGCGCTCCATATATTCTGAGTTAAAATGACCACACCCGGGAAAACCTCCTTCCCCGAGAGGCGCTGAGAACAGACGGGGCAGTCAAAGGCGCAGCGAGATTATTGTCTTTCTCTTGTCAGAGGGAGTCAGCCTTTGAAATGTGTGTAGCAGCACTGCGGATTTCAGTTTTCGTGATTAATGAACTAAATTACGTTTTATTTCTAAAATGTGTTGAGGATTCGCCCCGTGGTCTTTCCTCGAACTTGGGGATTAGAGCACTGAGCGGCACATCTGGGTATAAGCAAACAGCTCGCTGGGTGGTTCTTGCTTCCCTTAGAGACAGGCGGTGTGGGGACCGGCAGGAACTTTGATTGGGCAAGTGTGGTTTTTAATCCTCAAAAATGCTGATTACCCTCTCTGCTTCCCCTTTCTCATGAGAAGGAGAAAGATGAATTATTATGATACATCTAATTCATCATTTAAATTTTCTTTCTACATGATTTCATACCACTTGTTAATACTTTTCCCTAAAGAAAATATTTGCATTCATCAAGCAGATGTTTTAACCTCAACTAATAACAAATTATATTTTCTCCATAATTATCGTGTTACCTAAGGGCTGGGCCACTACAGATTTTCGTATCTGGATAAATGCATTGCCTTTGATTTTTATAAGTGCTCCTTCCTCCGTGAAAACATACTTCTGCATCCTGGAATCTGTCACTGTCCTACCTGATCACCATTCTACCAGGAACAGAGAAAAACATGTCGTTACACATTTGAATATTTTCTTAATAATAAGTTTGGGGGAAACACAAACTTTGAAAATGGGATTAAAAATTCCCCCCAATGATTAAAGAAAAATCAGGAATTGAGAATGTTAATACAAAAATTAGTAAAATTCAAAAGAAAACATTTTAGCACCAAACTATTAACTGTGTCTACCACAGTTGAGATATAGATGTCATAACTTCCATATTTAAACTTTAAAATGTAAAATAATACAATTCCTAAAATGAACAGTATTGCACTTTGGTATTACTCTAATATTCAAAAAATTACTTGCAGCTGGAAATTGCAAAAACAGCACAACCAGACGATACCAAAAAATTCTGTTTATTTGCTTACTGCAGCTGTGCTATACACACTATAAATACGCATCCCCCTGCCCCAATAAAAGTCTCTAATCTTAAGAAATTCTCAAGATAAATGAATAACCATAGATATTTAGAAAACAATTGAGCAGTACCTGTCGACATGGGGGATATTTCTACAGAAAGCACTGAGAAAGGGATTTGCGTGGTCTGGGATGAAGCAGGTGAGGGAGTGCATTAGGAACAGGTCTCATGGATAAGTTTGCAGAAGGGGCAGGGAGCAAGGACATTTCAGATCAGAAGTCAGAGAAGCAGAGAGGAGACTGGAGCCTCAGGAGCATACGAGGGCAAATAGGGAAAGAGCTGGATCTCGCACGTGTGTGTGAACAGGCAGGTTACTGGGGCAGGGATGGAAACATAGACAATAAAAGGTGATTTAAAAAAAACAAAAGAACAGGACTAATAATTTGGTCTTGTTGTAGGAAAGAATGAAAAGCAATTGTGAGTTCTAAAGAAGGGGAGAGCAATGGATTTTTAAAAGTGTGTTTGTAAAAGAACATGCCGGCATTCTTCATTCATTCATTCAGCAAATACTCTTTGAGGCCCTAATATCCTCTCTGTTCACTACCTTCACGCAGAGGAGGGAGAGCATGGATGCAGGGAGACCCAGCTAGTGAGGAGGCTGGTACAGCAGTGCAGGTGAGATATCGTGGAGGTTTAGAAAGGAGATGGATTCAAGTGATTTCAGAAAATAAACTTGGGATCGGGGGATGGATTGGACAGAGGCAAAAAGGGCCGAGGCCAAGGATGAAATTCTGAGTTTTACGCCCACATGGGGTGGTGCAGGAAGACAGGGAAAGCTGTAAGTGGGTCAGGTTGGGGAAAGGGAGCTCATTTAGTGGCGTGTTTTCTTGTTTTTGAGGTCAAAGCACTTTTACAATGTTCAAATGGAAATGTTGCATAGGTAGGTAGCTGCGTATATGAATCTGCAATTCTAAGGGGACCTTGAAGCTATAACCTGGGAGTCGTCAACATAGAGATGGTTATCGACATGGGCGGCCCTGCGGAGATCTCCGAGGCAAAGGGTATGAAGTGGAAAGGGGAGGGGGCCTAGAACTCAGGCTAGATTGGAAAGGGGGTCCACTGAAGATAGGAGCTTGTTCTGTCCCTAGCTGAGCACGTACTGACACAGACAAAAGGTTGGCTGCTGTCCCAGCAGTATGTGACTGCTGTAATTCAGACCAGGATTTAGGGAAAGAGCACTGGTAAAAATGGAAAGAAAAGTCACAATGTACATAGTTATTTAAAGCCCCCTCCCAGTGTGGATTAATGGTGATATGTGTCAACGCCCAGGTATAAAGGTTTTGATTCAACACCTATTTCCTTTGGAACTTTCCACTTCATATATTTATGAGTTACCTGGAAAACAAATAGAACGGCAACCGGGTCCCCAGACCTCAATTCAATTCCCAAGAAGTCGCTAACTAGGCTATTATAAAATGAATTATCAGAGAGGAAAAGTATGTGAAAAGACCTGGTACATGACATGTCATTGAGCTCAACAGCCTTCTCCTTTCCTGAGGACTCTGCAAAACAGTATTTACGGGACTTCTGCGGCCTCCAGGCACCAATTTCTCTGCAACACAGAGGCCTTGGACAGCCATTTGGGGCACAGAGAATGCAAAAAAGAAGGGGACAGGAGACAAGAACAGGAGGCTAGGACATTGAGTCCCCTACCACCTGCCAGGCCCAAGCCAGTTCTACCAAGCTCTTTGCAGACTAGCATGAATTTATGTGGGTAAATACAATGGAAACTTGAGAAAATGTGGTTCTCTCTGCATATCTGAAGTGCTGGCTAGCCCTTTCCCTTTGCCCATAGCAAGCTGATTAAAGTTAGCATATCCTGGCTTCAATTTTGATTGACTTGGGCCCCTTAGCCTTGAAGTTGTATATCTGAATCCCCTTTGAAAAGATTTGGCCTCCCCATATATATTTAGAGTACTGGGAGAGTGCCGGTCTGTTTTTATGCTTATTTATAACTATACCACCTTCCAGCACTGTGAGGTCCTTTAAAATATAATGACATGACTAATGATGAGAAATTAAGTGACGGGGGTGAATGTTTTTACTCCCAGACAAATGTTTGTGGGAAGGCAATTTCCTTTACCATCCTGGCCTCCCGCTTCTGTTTCTAGTGAGCACCAAACTCAGATTATCTCGGAAGGTCTGTAGTAACCACCACCTACACTAAGAAGACAGAATTTTCATTTGGCCACTTTGCTGCTCCCAGGGATGCCTTGTTTCGCTGACCTCCAGTGTCAAGGAGTGGGAAGAAGAGAAGTAGAACATTTCAAGATTTACAGACAGGGATTAAGAATTTACCCCCATATGACCTTTGGGACTTTTGAAACTCTTTCCCCAAAAGGGAGGATCAGTGGAGGCCAGGAGTCAGATTTGGAGTTTGCAAGTGGCTTTGGGTGCCCAACTTGGCACAGCCTATTTTTCTTCCTTTGAGGGAAAGAGGGTTACCCTAATCCCAAGGATCATCTCTAGGGGGCTGGTGTTCTGCCTCATCTGAGACTCCTGGTGCTGTGAGAGCTTCAGTGGAAGTTGGGCAGCATCTCACTAATACTGCCAGCTCTCCATTTCTCAAATCTGCCCACTTTCTTCAAACACTGGGAGTTCATGTGCAGAAATGTCTACCTACCTCCTCAGCGACAAGCCCTCTCCTTCCCCATGGAACCCAGGCACCAGCCCTAGCACCCACTGAACAAGGGTGGTCTGTTGCCACTCCCCTCCTGCCCCTTCCAGCTCACCCTGGAATCCTGACCACCCTCATTTCAAAGAGGAAGGCAGAACGCCTACCAGCTATCTCCACGTCTCTGTAGCGTCTATTTATGCTGGAGTGTCTGCACAATATTGATATTTCCCATCTTTTGCTACTTGTGTAGAGTGTGGTCTTCCAGCATGCCTCTCATTCTCCTTCCTGGGGGAATCCAAGGGTTTTTGAAGGCAGGATCATCCCAGCCCGGCCTGGGAGGAATGCGCCCCCTGTAGGCAGGAGAAGGCAAGAAGAGGCGTGCCTGGCCAGGTTCGGGGTACATCCCACCCACAGAGAGCTGTGCCCCAGTGCCCTTGGAACTGGGAAGCCAAGGGCCAAGGGCAGAGGTGGGCTAGGGATGCTTGCATCTTTTCCCTTCCGACATGGAGATAATTAAAATCTAAGATACTGTGGGCTCTGTTTTAAAAGTTAAATTCACTAAATTACTGAATTAATTTCCCCTTGCCCTATTTTACTTCCTTCCCCTATCCCACTCCCCAAAATGGTGAGATTCGAAAAGGCCCGCTGTTCAGGCCCCAGAGATCTCTATTCCTGCCTGGGAGTTTCTGTGTAGTCTCCCGGTGCTGCCAGCCCTTAAGAAAATTTCCAATCCCTTGCAAATAACTCCATGGAAGCAGACAAAATAGGAACCAGAGGACCTGTCCTTGTCCTTTCTCATAGCTCGGATCTTGGGGATTCAAATGAATACACATTTTTCAAATCTACTTCCCGTTTGGAGCTTTGTCTGGGGAAATCACTGATGGTAAAGATAAGCCCCAAAGTTCTTAGGAATTACAGCTCCCTCACTACTTGGTGTAGCACAGGGGCTGGGACACCCTATACCCAGGGCTGCATTCTGGGCATAACTCAGACCCCTATTCCTATATGTCCTATACGTGAGAACTTCGGGAATGACAGAATCCTTCAGAGTCCGGGTGTCCTCAGACTCTTCTGAGAAGTCACATGTGTGTGTGATTGATTTGTTCTGACATGTTTTCTTTATTTTCTTACATAAAATTTCCCTCGCTGACCACCCTTTGTGCCATGGTTCCCCTCCTGTCCCCATGGAGTGGCCACCACCCCTGTAATCAGCTTCCCAGGTATTTTTTTCATCAAGAAAAGTGGTTCCAGGACGAGTGAAACGTAGTGATTTTTTAAGCCTTAAACTTAAAATCGATAGCCCATAATTCTCTGTAAGACTACCTCCTCGGGGCTGCCTCACTAGATTAGACAAATGACACCAAGAAATGACTAAGATTAAGACCACTGTGGAGACTTCTTACTCAAAAACTTCTACACATGGAAAACAAACCGCTGACCCCGAACACTGAACACCGATGACTGTCCCTCCTCAGATGTCTCCTCGATGTGTCTCCGTATTGATTGATTTAATAAGAAACAGCATGTGTAGAGAAAGGGACGCCGTAGCCCTTTGTTGATACTATTGCTGTTTGAGACTTGGTTTTTAATTGAGTGTTGTTAGCTTGCTCTCCGAACTATTCGATTTTGCAAGAATCCAAATTCTTGAGGACAAATAATAATGTTGTTGACAAATGCATCCTTTTAGTATTGTTGAAAAGGTAGCTAAATGACACCTACACGATGGGAGTGGTACTGGGCCCCCGCATCAAATTAAAACGCGGAATTCGCAACCAAGAGCGCAGAGAGCGCCCAGTGATTGCAACGAAGGCCGGCGTGCGCCACAGGTAAATATTTGGACACCAAGAGGCCTCAAGGAGTTGTCCCCTTATCAAATAGTTCCTATAAATGCCTAATCTCTAGCTCGGCGGAATACTCCGAGGATCCTGTTGGTTGAATTTACGAATGCCTTGGAGGATGCTGAGCCCCCGTTTCACTTTTTCTTCCCGGGAGATTCTTTCCCCAAACACTCTTCTCCCTTCAAAAAAATAGGCAAAACGCAAACCTTATCTCCTCTACGAACAGACTGCCCCGATTTCTAAAAGTTGTACCTCCTAAGGCTTCTGCTGACTCCATCCCTCTGAAAGGGTAAAAGGGAGTTTGTATTCTGCGAACCGTTCCGCCGGCAGCATAGGCCGGCGGGGGTCGCGGCGCGCAAGCCGACTGGCAGCCTCGCGGTACCCTCGGGCCCCGCGCGCCTCTTCGATGGAGAAGGTTTTCCGGGAGCTGGGGGTCTGCTTTGGTGGGGTGCCCTGCTGAAGGAGGGGAGGAATTGTAAAAGAAACAATGTCTTTTAAAGTATGAATCAAACTGGTCTAGGGATCCTCCTGGTTGAAAACCTACTGATGCCATTTAAATGTGAAAAAGCATCCCGGAGGCGGCTGCCGGCGAACGGCGTTCAGAACTCAGATCTGAGCCAGTGGGGTAGGAAGATAAGTTTCTGAAGTTGTTGGGGATTTTTCACGCGGGGTGGGGTGGAGTGGGCGCGTGACATGTTGTTGGTTTGGAGATGATTTATCTACTCGGGTTGTAAAATCTAAAGTGAGGCCCTGGGAAGATGAAGAAACGGCAGGGACCCGTGTGACCCGCGGCTGCCCGCCCGACGCCGCTGCGCTCTGACCTGAGCGCGCGGGGGAAGGCCGAGGTCGCTCGGCCAGAGCGCCGGCTTCGCGACGCCTGAACTGCGGGACAGGCGCTCCAGAGGCTTGGGAAGGCCCTCAGCGGAGAAACGAACGTGGAGACAGTGACTGTCTCTTAGAGTCGGGGGATCTGGAGCAGGGTGTCTTGGCAGCCCGGGGCCTCGGACTTTACAGGCCCACCTTCCCGACGCTGCAAGCTCCACGCGGTCCTTGGCTCCAAAGCGGTGGGAGTCACCAGACTGTCAGTTTTCCAAAATTAATTAAGAGACAGAGGCCATCCAGCCCCTGCCCTTGCATGTAAGATAAACAGGATTCACCACCTCTTTTCTGAACTTGACTTTGGACTTTGGGGACTCAGTGACACCCCACCATCACCATCCTGGATTTCACTACCTCCTCTAAAGAGAATTTTTTTCCCAAGCTACCCTTAAAACGATGTATTTTCTTGACTCCCCCTTGAGCCGAGATAATGAAAGCCCAAATTCAGAGTGCCACACCCGCTCTAGGGCCCCAGGGTGGTGCCCCCTAAGAAAATTTCTGGCGCCGTAGGCGTCGCAAACGCGGAGACTCCAGGGAAACTGATACTCTGGTGCGAATTCCGACTAGGGAGCGCCTGGAGAAGGTTCCCGCTCCCCTGGGCGTTTATCTCGAGACAAATATAGTTGGCGGAGGGGGGCCCCCTGGGTGTGTGGCGGGTGGCGGTGGGGGTTGGGCGGGCGATTCCTCTGCACCGCGTTTACACCTCTCCTTTGTGACAAATCAATTTCCCGGGCCTCTGTGCTGCATTTGCATCCGCCCCGGCCGGGCCCCAGCTGGGCCCCGCGCACACTTAGCGCCGGCCTGTGAGTGTGTACGTGTGCGCGCGCGTGTCTAATTGACTTTCCGTCTACCTTTTTATGACTACATGTGTTTCCAACAAAAGGTCTTATTAGGACAATCTGGTTTCACTAATTTAGAGGCTGGGAACGTGGAAGGCAGGCTTTTTTTTTTTTTTTTCTTTTAAAGAGTTTGCAGAAGTTCAGATTAAGAAATGACAGCGGGATGCACCGTCCTCCTAGGAGTAGGTCTGCCTGTTTTATGACCTGTTCCTCTTTCCTTTCCGTGACTGCCCCCGATCTAACACCACCCCCCCTTCACACTCCACACTCCTCCACTAGCCACTGCATTCCTAACAGTGTTAAAGAACCGTTTCTTTAAACCCTTAAGGTATTTGAACCTAGAAGTCTGAGAAATTTACGGGCTGGGAGAATCGGTAGTGGAGAAAAGTCGTTTTACAGAGAGGCAAGTGGAGAGAATCTCAACCAACCTGGAAACAGACTTTCAGGGAGTGGGGGTGCGGAAGATCAGCGGAAGACCTCACTTTGGACAGGATACTTAGTTCCTCTTTGCCAAGGTTGGCCCAGGTAGTAATTAGAAAATTTGCAGTATTAATGATCTGAAATTGCAAGTGTAAATGGAGTCTGTTTTACTAATTTCAGCCCCAAAGAAAATTTTGGAAGGAGCTGTTTCCACACAGCTGGAAGAGTAAAAGGTGCCTCAGAGGTTCCCCATTTCTCCGGAGATTATCTTTGGTTCCCACTCTGGAGTAGACCCCCAGCAGGCTGCAAGGCGCGCCTGACTCCGTGAGGCCTCTGCTCCTGGCGCACTCAAAGCCCACGCGCTCAAAGCCCAGCTCTAGTCCTCTGCCTAGAGACTTCTCTCGTCTCTGATTCACCGTCTCCAGCGGACTGGAGCCCAGCCGGTGCTGGCTGCCAGGTAGCCTACCACAATTTCCTGGGCAACTCCTGATGGAGGCCCGAGAGCCCAGGGCAAGGGTCCTCTTGGACACTTGCTATTGCCCAACTTACCAGACCCTCCAATTCTCCAGAGATGGGAAAGGGGGACCAGGGAACGTTATTTCTAAAAGCAACAACTACTCGTTAGAACAGGCCCCTCGCCATCTCTGGGAAACCAGGCCTGTCACATGTGATGTGCGTGTGTTTTCTCAGCTACTTTCCCAGCCCCAGGTGACGGTCATTTTGTCCCAATCACATCGCTCTGCTTTCTGCAACCTCCTTCTGTAACTGTCGACCATCCTTCCTCAACGTCCTCTCCCTGGCTGGCCTCCGAACTTCCATTTCTTTTTGGGGTCCACTCCCCACTAAGCCTGGTTACTCCTTGAAACTCTGAGGTGTGCTCAGTTATCAAGTGGGCAGGTTGCTGTTCTCATCGCTTTCCCTCACGACACACTGTCCCTAATTAAGCCCTCTGCCTTTTGCATGTCCTCATGCCCCTGGCAGATGCCATGTGCACAGCAGCGAAGCCTGAGCAGCGCCAGGCCTGGGTCTCAGGAGCTGTTCCTGGGTCACTTTCTGCCACCTTGAGGGCTGCCTCCACCTGGGTGTGGGAGTGCTTCCCAGCCAGCTTCCTTGGCCCAGCCTTGCTCTGTAACCACTAGAAGGCCACCAGGAATCCGAGCTCCCTTCTTGTGGCATCTGCTGGGAACCAAACCAGGGGAATAACCGGCATCCCTTCAGCCCTGTAGCACACTGCACTGGGGCGCTGCTGCTGGCCTGGGCCCTGAGCTCGCTGTGGCCACAGGTCTTAGGCCTGCTCATCAAGCCCTCCCCTAGCTCTTGGGGCTGGTCTCTCCGGCCCCACCCTGCTCTTCTACGCAGCAGTTTCTTCAGGGCTCTGTTTTCTGTTGTGGGTCCAGCCTCCAAGGCTAGGAATAGTGGTAACTGTTGCGATTGATCATTAGCTGTGGGGGAAAACGGCGGAATGTGCAGAATCGGTGAAGCTGGGCGATAGGCACATGGACATGTGGAATATTCTTCTCCCTACTCTTCAATCGGTGAAGCTGGGCGATAGGCACATGGACATGCGGAATATTACTCTCCCTACTCTTCGTGTGTTTAAATTTTCCCTAGTAGAATCTTTAAAAAGAATATTTCACAGTGCATTTTCTTGGAGCTAAAAGTGTCTACACAGGCAATTAATTCTGCTGCCGGTGCACGCAGCAAGAGCAGCCCCCAGCACCAAAACCTGAGACAAGGAAGCCCCTGCCTCTGTGCCTAGCCCTTGCAAACACTTGGGGACACCGGGTGTTCATTCCTCAGAGTTGGCCATCTTTCCCTAGTGACAGGCCAGGCCAGACTTCCCTTCGCCCTCTGCCTCTGCAAGTACATAGGTCCCAGTTTGATTTTGGCTAAAATACACATTGGGGAGCCCAGGCCTGGACCAAGGAAGAGGGCGAGGGCAGGCTTCCTGCGGCCTGCTTTAGCCTCTCGGGGCTCCCACCACCACTTTGCCCAGGCCTTGCCGCTAGCTGTTTCTGGGTCTGGTTACTTTGTCTATTTTCTGAGCATCTGACATTGGCTATGTTTTTGAAAATCACAGAATGCCTGGTTCCACAAGTTCCAAATTTGAAGACAAAATAGCAGCCGGCAAATAGTGACCCATAAAGAGATCAGCCTCATTTTTAAACTTCCAGTAAAGTTTAGGCTCGTGTAGACCTCAAGGAGGAAATATCCAGCCCCATGTCACCTGGGATGAGCTGAGTGACAGGTCTGGTGCAGACTCAGGGACGCGGGCATACACCTGGAGTCCCGTGTTAAGGCATGGTTAACGCCAGGAAAAGTTCCTGAGGGCGCGCTACCAGTCGGGAAGGGTGAGGAAGCCAGACCGTGCGTGGAGTTTTCTGGAGGTTTTGGTGCCAATAGAGACAGCTCTTCCAAAGTGACACCGGGCTGGACACTGGAGCCCACGCTTGCCCTGCGCGTCTCGTGCGGGATCATGCGGGCCAGGAGCTGGGTTTCACCCCACTGAGGCCTTTGACTTTGCCAGGGTCTCCAACCCATTTGCAGGTGGAGGGGGCAGAGGGCAGCTCAGGAGGCTGGCCGGGCGCTCCAGCGCAGCCCGCGCCGCACGCCAGGCCTCCGGAGCCCGCGCGCCCTGCGCCACCAGAGGCGTGCAGGTCCCGTTCCCCCTGCGCTGCGCCCTTCGCCGCCTCTGTCCCTTCTGCCCCCGAACCGGCCCGCGCCGCCCGGAGAAGCCCCGCGGCTCTGCTCGCAGCGTCTTTAACCCGCTGCCTTCCCAAGCAGGGCGGGCTGCTCGAGTTTGCGCCCCTCTAAAACCCCTTCCCAGCCCTGCCGCCTGCGAGCCGGGAGATCTGGCCGCCGTGCCCGCCCCGGACGGAGGGACAGCCCAGGCGGCCTCAGCGACAGCCCGCGGCAGCAGAGTCCCTGACCCCGACAGCAGGGCCTCGGAGTCTCCCTCCAGCGTCCACCCTGGCGACACCCTCCGCCGAGCCCTCTTCTCATCGCCCTTCCCGTCTGTGACCGGCCCTTCCTCCGGCCACTGCCACCGCCTCTCCTCGCCCCCTACTTTCTCCCCCTGGCCCCGGGTGGGCTCCAGCCGCCCAGCCCGGACCCCCGCCCTTGGTCCGGGATACACAGCCCGGGGGGGGGGGGCTGCGCCCCTCACTCACTGTCCTGCTGCGGGGTGTCGCTGCCGCTGGTGAGTCCCGGCGACTCCAGCAGGCTCCGGCCCGCCTCGCCCACGCTCTCGTCCGCCTGCGCCGCCACCATGTCCCCGGCTTCCTCCAGGTCTAGCAGGTGACTGACCGAGAAGTTCTTTTTCGCCTGCAGGGTGTCGAGGTTGCCGGGGCTGTCCAAGCGGCCGCCCAGCGCCGGCTGCCGCTCCAGAACGTGCCCGTAGCTGGAGGTCATGGTCTCCCCCTCCGATCCCACCCACCCCCCTCTTCCCGCTCGAATCAACACCAAACGCTGTGGGCGCGAGGGGGGAGAGGAGCCGAGTGGGGAAGAGAGCGGGGGGAGTGGGGAGAGAGGAGAGAGGGAGAGAGAAAGGCAAAAAAACGTGGAAAGAGGGCGGGGGGACCCCCTTGTGCGGAGCTCAGCGTCCTCCCGCCGCAGCCTCTGACAGCCTCGGTTGCTTTCCTGAGGCCAAGTCCGGCGCGATCCAAAGAGATAATCCACACCAAAAAATAAAGTCAAAAAGTCACCCTACGTTCAAGTCAGGAGGAAAAAAAAAAAAAAAATTCCTTCCACCTCCCTCTCCAGAAGCGTCCACACGCACACACTAAAAATAATAGTCAGGGGGAGAGAGGCGAGGGGAGGCCAGCAGGGCGGGGGAGCCAGGCAAACACGGGAGAGAGAAGGGGTGGGAGACAAGAATCAAAGTGGGTTTTTTTAAGGTTAAAAAAGTTATTCCCAGGCAAGAGTTCAAGCACCAACAGAAGAAGGCTTGTTCCAGCTTTAAAACATCTTCAAGAAAACGTGTTCCCCCTCTCGGCACTCCTGTGGATTCTCAGGAGTGACTAAAGTTTCAGGAGGAGAGGGTGATGTCTTGCAGATGTACTGGAGAGCAGGATTCTCACTTTACTTTTCGTTAGGAGGGGAACAAAAAAAAAAGTAGGGCTTCGAGAGTCCGAAGGAGGGTGGTGGCGGTGGGTTTCCCCCCTTTCCCTTCTCGCTCCCCCTCTTCTTGCCGCCCAGCGCCTTTTCCTTCTCAGTTGGATCAAGAAGCTCTCTGGCACTTCAAAAGGCACAAACTGGCATGCAGAGGACGCTTTGTGCGGAATACAAGAAAATTGGAGACCCCTGGGAGGGCAGATCTCGACTTAATAGGAGCCTGTAATTACGTGGCAAAGCCTTTGTGCGGTGCCTGACGATTTACAGACCCCCTTTCTCCATCACAATCTCCTTCCTCCTTTCCCTCGGACCCAAAAGCAGTCTGATTAAGAAAAACCCCTTTGCCAACATCTGAGCTAGAGAGAGAGAGAGAGAGAGAGAGAGAGAGAGAG
The DNA here is from genome assembly GCF_964146895.1 of Miniopterus schreibersii. Lineage (NCBI taxonomy): Eukaryota > Metazoa > Chordata > Mammalia > Chiroptera > Miniopteridae > Miniopterus > Miniopterus schreibersii. The sequence goes on along the minus strand of NC_138119.1, from coordinate 15,378,991 downwards.
AGAGAGAGAGAGAGAGAGAGAGAGGGAGGGAGAGAGGGAGGGAGTGAGCGAAGAGAAAGCAGAGAGCCCCTTTGGATTTTTCAAGTAAAGGTCTAATTATCATTCCCCTGCAATAGTATCACAGGGAGAACCGGCAAACTGAAACCCGCAGTCACTTCAAACAGGCAGATTATTTTGCCTCGGCGTTAGCTCCTCCAGATTTAAGATCCTGTTGGAAAATCTCATTTGCATGTTTTGATAACAGCTGCAGGGAAACTTGTTGGAGAAAATCCACCACTATCTCAATCAAATTTTCTTCTCTCTCTCTGCCTTAAAAAAAAAAAAAATTTTTTTTAACGTTTCCTGCAGTTCCGACAGTTTTGGGGGTGGGGGTGGAGTAGCGGCTAAGAGAGCACGCGGGAGAGAGCAAAGCATAGGAAGGCTGCGTTTGGCTCTGCAGAGACAGCCTATTAAATAATGTAACAAAATAGCAGGAGCGATCCTAATGGGACTCTCCCACGCCTCTTCCGCGGACTAGGGCAGATTGGGGGCGATCTAGAAGGAGCCGAATCCATCCGAGTCTCTCGGCGCAGCTAGGGATGCCCCCTGCCCGGGCGGTAGGAAATTTACATATTTATTTAGCTGGAGGAAAGGATTCTAGGAGTCTATCATAATTGCTCCCCCGCTCCCCCCCCCCAATCTGGCCAATTTCGTAACCTTTTTGGTGCGGCCAAGGTCGCTCCCCCAGGCGGGGACGGTAAACCGAGAGGGTCGCGCTGCCCAGATGCGGGGCAGGCAGCGCGCTCCAGGGCCGGGGCTCCAGCGCCCGGCGCAGTCCAGCCGCGTGCCTCGCGCCTTGGGGGAGGGGAGGGGAGGGGGGCCGGGGAGGGGAGAGGCCCCCACCTAAGTCGTCGGATAATGCTCTGCCGTCTGTCTGCTGAGCCCTAACTTGACAGAGGACAGGGAGGTGCTGAGCGATTTTTTCATGTCCTGCTGGAATTTGGTAACAGCTTTAATAGTCTCATTAGAAATGAGTTACTATATGACGAGTAAGTAAAATATTAAGTGCTTATTTGTGGCGTTTTATGTTCTTTAAACGTACACACACACACACACACACACACACACACCCTCACTCGTAATCAACGAGACTTTTTTTCTTTCTTTTTCTGCTGCAGCCGAGAGGCTCGACCGGAGAGAAAGAAGGCTCCTAGTGTGCGTAAATGGTTTCTGGGCTCCAAACGGCCATAGTTAGCCCAGAACTTCCAGCCCTGATCTGGGAAAAGAACATTTGATGCCATCAAAGGGCTGCAGATTGAAACCAGATGTGCTCGCCTCGGTTCTTTCCATGCATTTAATTAAGGAGCCGGGATGGAGGAGACTTTTTCATCATTAGTCCACCCACTCCCCCCTCCTCTTTCCATCCCCTCGCCCTTCCCCCCCGGCCCGCTCGCACCCCCGACCGGGAGCCCAGAGCCCCGCCAGCGCCGAGCGGTGCGCCTTGCCCGTCGCTGTGTCTCCCCAGCGGTCGGGGCTCCGAGCAGTAAACATCTGTCAGCCGCCGCGGGGCCGGGCGAGCGGGATGCTGGTGGGAGGTGGACGCGCACCCGGTGGGCCGGAGCCGCGTAGGAGCGTGGGGAGGAGGGGGCTTCCGCGGGGATTTCCACCGCCGAGCCTAAGCCGAGCGTCCCACGTGTCAGTGCCACCGGCTCCAAGAGACGCGACTTAATCGCGCGGAGAGGTTTTCGCGGGGCGCCCTGCCGCGTGAGCCTGGGTGGAAGGCCGGAGGGCCGCTCTTCCCTCCCCTCCGCGCGCCGGGCGCTGCGGGGCTTGTCCCCAGAACCCGAGCAGGCCCTAGCCAGTCTCTCTCTCCTCCTCCACCCCCGTCCACACAGTTGCATTGTAACGTTTCTTTGCGTCCCGAACACTGCCCGCTGTGATAAAGGTCTGGGTAAGGGGCCAGGGGCTTCTGACACCCGGGGTGTGCTGCTTCCCCTGGACACCCAGCCACCTTCCCAGTTGGGAGGAGATGGCCATTCGGAGCAAGTTGCCTTGTCCCGGGTGGGCCGTCAGCCGGGTGGGTGACCGAGAGGTAGCGCCAGGGAATTCAGGTCGGAGACGCACGGGTGCAAACAGAAGCGGACGTCGCCACTTAGATTGCGCCGCGTTCTCGGGAGGAATCGGGCGCAGCCTGAGCACCATCCACTTGTCACTCACATAACACCACCACCAACCGATCTTATCAATACCACCTAGGATGCCAGCGGTTTCAACAGAAACACCAGACACGGCTGCTTGATCATTGTCGACCAGATATGTCCATGTCTACAAGTGATTATAAATTTCTTTGCACAGTATTTTCCCTAAACTTCTCTTGGACTGAAAGCTCAAATACCGGCGACTGTGTGGGGCTGGTCCAGCCTGGGAGCCCCTTTGCAGGAATGGCTGTGGCCTTTGAGGACTGTGGGGGACGAGGGGCAGGGTGTTCTCCAAGCCCAGAAGCTGGGACCTGGGGGCACACTCCCAGGGTGCCCAGGGAAAGGAAAGAGCCCGTGTTGGGACAGGGTCTCCAGGCAGACGGCAGGGCCCCTCTCGCTGTCCCCGAGCTCTTTCTTGAGAGAATCCTGGGGAGGCCACAGGAGTGCCAACGGCTTGCAGGGATCTTAACCCCTCCAGAAGGTGTCTCCTTCCCAGGGTGTCCTGTAGGCCTCAGCTGCAGGGACCCAGCCCCGAAGTCCTCCAGCCTTCGCGGGAGATCACCACAGGGAGTTGGCTAGGCATGGGGGGTGTGTGTGTGTGTGTGTGTGTGTGTGTGTGTGCGCGCGCGCGCGCGCGCGCGTGCGCGCGCCTGCGCGAGCCCGCTGGGAAGGTTCCCGAGAAAGCAGAAACTCCAGGCATAGACCCTACAGGATCGATTTGTGTTTTCCACCCTTTCCTTTCTTTTTCAATTAACAATTATTAGCGGATTGAATCCACACCCTGATTACGTTTTCACACAACATTTGTAATGTGTTGAGGTTCTGGATTGTAGTTTTAAAGCCATCAGGATAACCCTATGAACAGGGAGATTCAAGACCGGGTGGGGGGCGCTTTCAGCTAGTAAACAGCAAAAGCTGTGGGCTCCTGCTGCCCGATGGCTGCGCAGGAGAAGGCTCTCTCCCAACCCCTGAGCCAGCGCTCTAGCTGGGGCACTCAGAGGCTCCTTCTCAGGGCACCACGCGTCTGTCCCCAAGCCTGCCTCTCCTGGAGGGATGAAGGGGGAGGAAATTTGGTGGACCAAAGTTCTCTGGCTCAGGTTGCAGGAACCAGAAGGGCCAAGCACCTCTAGAATTGGAGAAGGACCATCTGGCAGAAAGATGCCAGGAGAGAAGCTGTGGCTGGGGCACAAGCTTATGTCCCTGCGTGCCTGTCCTGGGAACTTAGAAAGCCCCAGAGAACGGTGGCCTGATTAGTTAGTTCCTTAATCACTACTTTGTGACTTCCCCATGTGATTTCCTTTTGGGAAGAGATGGAAGGAGAGCATTTCTAACTCAGAATCTCTGAACGCGTGTAGATCTTTCCTTGGCATTTGCTTTCACTTCAATCTATCAGTCAGTACTTATGAAAATTTTGAAGCCCTGGGAGGTGTCACTAACCAGAACCCTCTTCCTTATGACCCTTCCAGCATCTGCCAGTGGCTGCCCAACCCTTACCCTCTTTAAAATAACTCCTGTTTTTGGATTTCTCCTAAAGGAAGTGGGAACAAAGCTGGGACTAGGAGGGAAACTTGCCAAGAGATCAGACCAAGGTAGGAAGGGGGGTTGGTTCCCAGCCACGTGTCCTTGGGTGGTCCTTGGGTGGATTGGTATTGATTACTGTCCAGGGTTTCCCTGGCACTGGAAGCTGGCAGAACTCTGCCCCATCTGGCTAGCAGAATGCCCCCCACCCTAAGCAGTTTCCCCTCTGAGGTTGAAGCCAGGAGTTATACTCTCACATGTTAATAAGCTGACATGATTATCACATGTGATAGGTCATAGATTCCATGACGCATAAATAAGACACTACCAAGTCCACGTAATATGCTGTGGGGTAGAAACGCTTTTCTGCTCATGGTTGACAATCTAGTATATATTCATTAATAACAAAACGAGGAGAGGGTGAAATGCAAGATGGATTGTGCAGGGTTCCCCTATTTTAATGCTTTTGAGGACACTTCATGCCAGACTTGAAAAGAAACTATCCTTTGCTCTTCCACTTGTGGTTCTTGTCATCATAAGTGGCATTTTAGGAAAGTTCCTCCTATGCATGGGTGACTGCTCGCCACCCACCCCATCTCCATCTAATAGCCCTATTGAATTATTATGCTATTTTGCAATAATCAAATGAAATAGGACTAAAACCACATTTCCAAGTAGTGAGCTGGTAATGGATTCTTGCTGTAACAGGCTGGGAGGCCCACCAAAGTCAGCTGGGACCTAGTGACATTCACTGGGGCTTCTGCTCTTCAAACCCCTGGGCACTAACTTTGCACCCACCCTCGAGCCAGTGACCTGCACTTTGGCAAATGCAATGAACACTCTCCGACCTTATTTTGCTAAAACACCTCTGCTGTAATTGACACCATGGAGCACTCTCCTTTCGAAATTTCTTCTGGCCTTCTGTTTCTCTTACCACTTCTCCTTATTCTTTGGAGAGTACTCCTTTCCCTCAGCTCGCTCCTTAAATATTGATATTCTCCAGAGTTCTGGCCTTCATCCCCACTCTCCTTTCCAATAAACGGGTTGTTGTGAGCCGAGCTCATTCGTTTTCATGGTTTTACCACCATCTGTGTCAATGAGTCTAAACTCTAAATTGCCTTGGGCAAACTGGACAAGTTACTTACTTCCACGAGCCTCAGTTGACTCATCTTTTCAAAAAGGCTAATCATGGCCCCTAGGATGTACATTTGTGAGTTAAATGAGAACGCATGCAAGTCATTTAACATAGTGCCTAGCACACGGTAAGGCCTGGGTGGGGGGGGGGCAGGGAGGGGGGAGACAGCTGTCTTCTTGCTGGACACTCACATTTATTGAGGAACTTTGAACTCAGCTCGTCCTAAACTGAACTCACCTGTTTCCCCCATGCTCTTCCTTTCCCCCCGGTTGGAAACCCAGGCATTACTCCGCCTTCCTCCCTCTCTGACACTACCTCCAGCTCATCTAGGTAATCACTAAGGTCTGCCTATTTTCTCTAGTCGGCATAGCCTGAAACTAAATAGTCAACAAGTGCTTGTCGAATTGGAACTGCAGATTCAGGAACAGTGGAGTAAATGAGCAGGCAACACTCCATGTGAGTGTGTAGCTATGGTCTTAGAGTGTGTGCATATTATGTAATGACATGTAACATCTAGTGGTCAGGTTGCCCTCAGAGGACATTTGTATGTGCGGGTGCCATACACTCTCTGTCCCGAGGAACTCAAGCTTTGCTCAGCAGGCAGACTCAGAGGGATCAGGATAAGAAAGGAAACAAAAGTAAAATGCCTTCCCACAGACAGTAGTCAACAGATGTTAATTCCCTTCCTCTGCTCTTCCCTTATGCTCAGGTTATAGGTTCCTCTGGGCTCCACAGAAGAATAGGAGACTAAATACTTGCTATCTACCTATTTTTGAAAAATCTTTTAGGGATGAACATATGCATGCCACTAAGAAGCTTAAAACTGGGAATGTTCTAGGCCAGCAGCAGCACCCAGAGCTGCCAGGGGGGCTACTGCTGACCCTTCATTCCTGTGCTGGAGGAGCTCAAGCCTGGTGGGTTTCTGTATTGCACTCTGAGAATGAGAACCTGTGTGCTCACTGGAGCCTTGGCCCTATATAAGGTATCTGAGCCGAGGTCGCAGGCTGGCTGGAGCTCTGTTTCTGAGCCAACCCAGAGTGGGATGGAATTTTAAGAACAGGCACAAAATGCTCTGGGCCTGGGTAGGTTGGCCAGTTCGAAGCCCATAAGGTGCTTCAGCTGACTTTAACGCTTATTTGTAGCAAACCCGGTGGGTGGGCCACTTTGGATGACCTTCCTTGTCTTGCTGCTCTCACAAAAATGGAGCCAAGCACGATACCTTCTCCACCTGCCCTCCTCTCTCGAGTCCTTGTGCAAATTCCTAAACAGCTGTCTCTCTTCTCTTCTCCCAGCCCTCCACTTTTCCTGTAGGACCAGTTCACAGGGGGACAACCGAGTGCACTGCATCCATCTCCTGTTGTTCAGTTACACTTGCTAGTTAGGCTAGGTATATAAATGACCTTCTTTTTTCCTGTTTCCATCATGTTTCACACCTGGATCCATAGTTTTGCTCCATAGTAAATAGTGGTAACAAGTTTCAGGGACAATTTTTTCTTGCTTGTCTCAAGAGGATGCTGAGATGACGTGCATGTGAGGCACTTCGAGTCCAGGCTCTGCTGTCTAGGAGAGCAGTTGCAGTTATTATTGCCTCCAGTTGTCACGCTTTCCTGCCTTTCTTCTCTCGCTTTTCATCACCACAGATAAGAAGGATGAATTTACATAATGGAATTTAGAAACCTGATTTTTTTAAAAGTCAGAAATAATGTATTATTTCAACACGTTGCCGATCATGCGTCTATTACTTCAACACTTGGTTAAGTCCCTGTTCACCTCTTTTGTACAATACATACCTTGGTTTGTCGTGAACCTAATGTCCAGCTCCATATATAAAGCACCAGAGCCACTTCTTCTCAATATACATGCTTTTAAAAAATAACCTCCTTTCCACACTCGCTGCTTTAGCTTTTCCACTTTCTGAACTTTTTCTTTTGAGCGTCTTCTCCTTGAAATCAGAAGTCTTCATTAGTTCCTTTAAAATTTGAAGGGCGAGATGTAGTCATCTCTCTAATTTTCATTATTGTTGGGCGTCTCACTTTCTCCATTAAAAATGATTAGACAGGATCTCAGATATCCAATTTTATGTTATTTTGGACCAAATGACATAAAGTAGGAGTTTACCATTAACCTTTAACCATTGCCAGAGGGTCTATTATGTCCCACTTTGAGCCTAACATGATGGAAAAAGTGGAGTCTTCAGAGGCCTTGGAAGTAAATTCCTTGGTTCTGCTTTTTAAAACCTTTGAGCAAATTACTTACTCCCTCTGAGCCTCACTCTGCGAGCCTTAGCATCTCAAACTACTGCTGAAAAATGTAAGGTAACATAGATAAGGATCTAACAGGGTGCCTGGTAAATAGAAAATACTCAATAAAAGTTAGTTTAGAATTTTCACATTTGGCTATGAGGCAGTAGTTTGTAGAAGACCAAAATGCTTCCTCCAAGAGCAACTAGAACATCTGAAATATTGTATTTCCTCAGCCCAAATATCAGAGAGCTTCCAAGGCAACCAGAGCTGGAAAAATTGTATTCCAGAGAAGGACACCCTTTGAGGCAGATCAGACTTTTTCCATTCCTGTTATTCTTGGGTTATCTGCCACATTTTGGCAGAGAGCAAGAGACTAAAAAGGAGAGAATACCTGCTAAGAAATAGAGACTCTGGCCCAGCTTTATGCATTTGTCTGGCCTCTTAGGAAGACAAATTAGAGTTTGGGATTACTGAGATTTCATGGAGAAGGGAGGAGGGGACTAATGAGACCAACCCTCACACCAGTTTTCCCCCTCAAGGTATCTACCGATTCAGCCACACAAGGTAAAAGGATCAGACAAATAACAAAATGTGAATAAAAAGCAGTCAGAGATTTTGGCAACCTGACAGGGCCAGGAAAACCAGAACTGAAGTTCGTGGCATAGCAAGGAGGAGAATCCACAAGAAACACTGCAGGCGCCCTGGTAGGAAATCTAGAAAGCTGCAGCCTAAGAATACAAGCAAATTAGATGTAGACTGAACCTTACTAAGACTGAGGTCAGTCCCAGATCAAATTGAACTGATTTGCCTCTCTGTTGCCTTCTAGAGGTCGAATCCTCTCCAGAGGAATATAACACTCAGGGTCACTATCATTTTCATACAAAATATCCAGCATTTGATTTTTAAGGAACCATACATATTAAGAAATAAGACCAAGAGAAGCAATACACCACAGAAATAGGTGGCCCAGATACTGGAGGTAGCAGACATGGACTTTAACTTGATATTTGGCACAGCTCAGGAGAGGATTAGTGATCTTGAAAACAGATCAGAAGAAAATATCTAGACTGAAGCATGGAGGGGAAAAATAATGGGAAGTAGAGAGGCTTCTGGGAAGACGAAGGAGTAGGAAGCACCAGGAAACTGTCTCCTTACCTAGACAACAATTGCACTGGCAGAATCTGTCTAATGTAATTAATTTAAAACTCTGAAGTCTATTGAAGGCTTGTAACTTCCAGGGAAAGGCTCGGACAGTAAATTGAGGTTAATTTTGGTCAATTTAGCTCTTAGCACAGTAGCAGCTACCCATCCTCCACACTCAGCCCTATGGCACGCAGCTGTGCACATGTTTCTGGAGCAGCTACATACAGGTCTGGGAGCCAGAGTGGGGAAAAAGGACCCTAACCTTCTACTCTCAGGGATCTGGGCTTCTAATTGCTGATTGTTGTTTCTGATCATAGAGGTGCAGAACAAGAGGGAGGTGGGAATTGTTGTTACACTTCCCCCATTGCTGCAAGCCTATCCCCTCAAGTTGAAGTGGGATTTAAATGGCTAGCACCCTACCTCTCCCTTCATTTTAATCTTTTTTCCCTTTTTTGGAGACCCATTAAAGGCTAGGACATTCAGAAGCAACTGCATATACGGAAATAATTAGAAAGTGCCCATGTATACCCAGGGAAAGGGGTGGGCTCAGAGAAGACCTGAGAAGATCCTAAGTTTATACCTCAGGCTGATCCTTGGACTAGAGATAGTCTATAACAATCAAAACAACAAAAACAATGACTGGGAAGGGGAGAGAATCTGATTTTCAGTCACCACATTATTAGATTCAAGTGTCCAGTTTTAAACAGAAAATCCCAAGGCATCCAAAGAAACAGGAAAGTATGGCCTATTCAGAGTAAAAATTAAATAGATAAAGATGTTAAAACAACTGCCTTGAAGGTGCCCAAAGAACTCAAGATGTGGAGAAAGTCAAGAAAATAATGTGTGAACAAGATGGAAATATCAATAAAGAGATAGAAAAGGTAAAAAGAAACTCTGGAGCTGAAAAGTACAATAATCAAAATGAAAAATGCACTAGGGAGACTTAAAGGCAGATTTGAGCAGGCAGAAGAAAGAATCAGCAAATTTGAACATATGTCAATGGAAATGATCAAGTGTGAGGAACAGAAACGAAAAAGACTGAAGAAAAACAAACATCCTAAGTGACCTGCAGACTATATCAAGCAGACCCTTTTTGCACCGTAGAGTCCCAGAAGAAGAGAAGGGGTAAGAGGCAGAGAGACTATTTGAAGAAATAATGTCAGAAAGCTCCCCAAATTTGATAAAAGACATGAGTGTAAATGTCCATGACAGTCAAAGAACTCCAGGATGAGCTCAAAGAGACCTACAACATTATACTCAAACTTTCAAAAGCCAAAGATAGAGAGAATCTTGAAAGCAGCAAGAGAGAAGAGACTCATCACATACAAGGAATCCTCAATAAGATTATCAGTAGATTTTTTTCATGAGAAACTTTGCAGGACAGAAAGTAGTGGGCTGATATATTTCATTGGCTCAAAGAAGAATAAACTGCTATCAAGAATCCTATACCCAGCATAATTTTCCTTCAAAAGTGAGGGAGAAATTAAGACATTCCCAGGTAAATAAAAGCTGAGGGAGTTTGTTACCACTAGAATGGTCCATATGCTCAAAGGAGTCCTGCGGGGTGAAATGAAAGGAAACTAGGTAATGACTTGAAGCTTTAAGAAGAAATGAAGATCTCACAAAGTTACATAACCTTGGAACTGTAATAAGAGTAACAATTATTATCATTTGATTAGTATTTATAATGTGCCAAACACCATGCTAAGTGTTTTATATCCATTATCTCATTTAATCTTCATAGTAATCCCAGATAAGTAAACCAAGGTTAAGCAGTTTCCCCAGGGAGGTCACCCAGCCATGATTGGAATCTGGTTCCCTCTGACCATCAGGCATGTGCTCTTTGCTACTTTGCTAAATGGTATATTGTGCTGGTATGTATCAGTGATTTAAATAAACTGATGAATAAAATAGAACCAGAGGCATGGAAACATGGAACAGACTGACAAATCTCAGAGGGAATGGGGGTGGGGGGTGGGGAGGGTGAGAGGGGAGAGATTAGCCAAAGAACTTATATGCATATAAGCATTGCCCAAGGACACAGACAATAGGTGGTAAAGGCCTGGGGTGGGGCGGGAACCAAGTAGAGGGTGGCAATGGGGAAAAAATGGGGGCGGCATCAGTAGCACTCTCAACAATAAAGATTCAATAAAAAGAAATGCCAATTCAATGGTCCGAAATGAAAAATGTAAACTTTAGTATAAAATTAGCCCAAGAATGTGCTTCCCTTCCCTTAGCCTCTGCTTCACCCTCACTTGACCTTCTTGAGTCACCCTGCATTATAGGGGAAATTTAAAAAACTAGAAATACCATGAGGAAGAAAAGAACATTGATCCCTTTATTTATCTCACCAAGTGTCCGTATCCCAGAATAGGATTCACCATTAATGTTTTGGGCCCTGTCTTTGCTTCCTTCTCCTGGGGATGGAGCAAAGAGGTAAGTTGTATGTCCAGACATACCATTTTTCTTGGCAGAACTATAGAAAAGAAAGAATTATCAAATGTATATTCAGATATCCTATAAATCAGAGGATGCTTTTATTTAGATTAATTTTTGTCTTTACCTTTCCACCCCCCCCCCCTTTTTTGGAAAGGGGCCAGCTTTTTGTTGTAGTGAAAGATCTTTCCCCAAGTCACATTGGAATGCATATTGTCATCAACATGTTCCTCAGCTGCCAGGAGCCAGACCCCTGTTTCTAGACCTAGGGAAGACTTCTTGTCATGACTCTGCCCTTGGATTGTGTTGGTGAAATATGTTCCTTCTGGAGATAACAGCCTCAGTTGAAAAATGAATCTGTACTTACACAGGTTGAAGAATTTTAGCAACCCTGCTGCAGCAAGAAGGCTAATAAAATCCTTGAACCCATTACTCATGAGAACAAAAGGAGCTTTATTGAAGAGCAAATACAAAGTATAAATAGTGAGTTAGCACACAAAGGGAAGATTCCAGCATTCTTATTTGCTTACATTGCTTTTAATAGTATTTGAGTAAAAGTTGAATAGAATTCAATACAATCACCCTTGTTAGGCTTGATATTCTATATTTGCAGATTTTAATTACTCACTCGGAGCTTCACTTCTCAACAAGATATCTGTTTTCATTTTAATTTTCAAGTCCGTTATCTCAAATACCAACCAGCAAAAGGCCTACTTTTAAAACAATAAGCATTAGGTGCTCATTCTTTCACTTACTCAACAAGTGTTGACTGCCCACTAGCCCTGAGGATTTAAAAAAAAAAGGTCTGCGCACAGTATGCTCACTGTCTAAGAGGGGAGATAAACAAAGTGATATTTAGAAAGTGATTTGTGTGCAGAGCTTATAGTGAACACTATACTTTTCAAATTAAAAAACGTATTTTCTTTGATTTCCAAAACTGATATATTCCCCTAGCCCTTCATCCATCAGGTCCAAAAGAAAAGCTTAAATTAAATAATTAATGGTATCTCAGATTCCTGAGAATTGAATGGTCTTTCAAAGATAACTCATATTTTTGAGGATGTCGATGCTCAATCTTTCAGCTTGTTTCCACCCCTCTGGCTTTCCTCTGGGATAGCATGTGAGTATATCAGGGAGGGGTTTCAAGTTTCAAAGAGTAGACTTGGGCAGGGGGAGTCTAAGTCCACAAATAAGATCCAAGATCTTATATCTTTTGAATTTAGTTGCCTCCGTATCTCAGGGCAGAAATGAATTAACTTGTTAATGAATGTGTAACATTATTTAACAGAAAACCAATAAGCCTTGGACAGTCAAAGAATTGGTTTCTGTGATTGGTTGAATAAAGAGGAGTCGGACTGGTTGTGGTTATCACAATCAGGTGCCACTTATTACTATAGGTTAAGCCAAAAAGAAAGCCAAAGGAAAGCAGAACTAAAACAGGTCTTTTCTGACAATAAAGTTAGAAATTATCTTTAAAAAGTATGAAAATAAAGTACAACTAATGGAAAAAATTTAAGTTTGTAAAAATGTATGAACCTCAGTATAATTAAAACTAGAATTACAAGATATTTATAAAATTATATAGACTTCTGAGAAACATGGCAGGGTGAGTAGGCAAATCCAAAACCAAGGGAAAGAAATCCCTAGAGTCAGAAAGGAGATCCTGAAGAAGACCCATGAAAAATAACTTCCAGCCCAGCTGGCGTGGCTCAGTGGTTCTACTTGTTTGTTTTATTTTTTAGTTTTTAATTTTTAGAAAATTTATCTTTATTGTTGAAAGTATTACAGGTGTCCCATTTTCCCCCCAATTGACTCCCTCCACCTCCCTCCCTAGGCCTTCACCCCATTTTTGACTGTGTCCATAGGTTGTACACCCTCCCCCCCTCCCTCTTTCCTCTGAAATATGATCGTCTGTTGCATTCGTCAGTGTCTCTGGATCTATTTAGTTTGTCAGATTCTTTTGTTCATTAGCTTCTTTTTTTAAAAAAAATATATCTTTATTGATTTCAGAGAGAGGAAAGGAGAGGGAGAGATAGAAACATCAATGATGGGAGAGTCATTGATCAGCTGCCTCCTGCACGCCCCAGACTGGGGATCGAGCCCGCAACCCGGGCATGTGCCCTGACTGGGAATCAAACCCCGACTGCCTGGATTCCAAGTTGACGCTCAATCACTGAGCCACACTGGGCCGGGACATTAGCTTCTTCTTAAAGAAGACCCTTCAACATTTCCTGTAGTGCTGGTTTGGTGGTGATGAATTCCTTTAGCTTTTTCTTGTCTGAGAAGCTCTTTATCTGACCTTCAATTCTAATGATAGCTTTGCTGGGTAGAGCAATCTTAGTTGTAGTTCCATGTTTTACATCACTTTGAATATTTCTTGCCACTCCCTTCTGGCCTGCAAGGTTCTGTTGAGAAATCAGCTGACAGCTGCATGGGTGCTCCCTTGTAGGTAACTAACTGCTTTTCTCTTGCTGCTTTTAAGATTCTCTCTTTGTCTTTAACCTTTGGCATTTTAATTATGATGTGTCTTGCTGTGGGCCTCTTTGGGTTCCTCTTGTTTGGGACCCTCTGTGCTTCCCGGACTTGTAAGTCTATTTCTTTCCCCAGGTAGGGGAAGTTTTCTGTCATTATTTTTTCAAATAGGTTTTCCATTTCTTGCTCTCTTTCCTCTCCTCTGGAACCCCAATAATACAAATGCTGGGCCTCTTGAAGTTGTCCCAGAGGCTCCTTGTAATATCTTCATATGTCTGGATTCTTTTTTCTTTTTGCTCTTCTAGTTGGGTGCTTTTTGTTTCCTCATGTTCCAAATTGCTGATTTGATTCTCAGTGTCCTCTACTGTTGATTCCCTGTAAGTTATTCTTCATTTCAGTTCATGTAGCCTTCATTTCAAATTGGTACTTTATTATGTAATCGATTTTCTGAGCTATTTTCGTAAAACTCTTACTAATGTGATTGAGCATCCTTATAAACAAAATTCTGAACTCTGTATCTGTTAGCTTGCTTGGATCTATTTCATTTAGTTCCTTTTCTGGAGATTTCTTCTGTTCTCTCCTTTGTGACATGTTTCTTTGCCTCCACATTTTGGCTGCTTCCAGGTGTTTGTTTCTATGTAGTAGGTAGAGCTGCTGTGTCTCCTGGAATTTGTAGAGTGGCTTTGTGTAGTAGGTGTTCTGTAGGGCCCAGTGGCTCAGCCTCCCCAGTCACCTGTGCTGGGCCTTCTAGGTGCTCCCCTGTGTGGGCCGTGTGCACTGTCCTGTTGTAGTTGAGCCTTGGTTGCTGTTGGTGTCCCTGGGAGGAATTGACCCCCAGGCCAATCGGCTGTGAGGACCAGCTGCAACTATGGCCAGAGAGCTGCTATACTGGAGACACACCTATGGATCAGGATTTACTTCAGTGGAGCTTTGGTGTTCACCAAGTGTGCCCGTTGAGTGTGTCACTCGTGGATGTGGTAGGGTTGTAATCCAGCGTGGTCGAGCTTGACCACAAGGTGCACTGTCTTTGGGGCCTCCCTGGAGGTGCAAAGTCAGCCTCTGCCAGTGCCTTGCCCAGGGCCACCCAGCATGAGCTACACAGCAAACCGTAGTTGGCTGCTACTTGTGCTGGGTTTGGAGGTGCCCAGGAGGCCAAGCTATGAGCCAATGCAGCTGCCGCTAGTGCCAGGCCTGGGGCCACTTATCAAGCACTATGGGGCAGCTGCTGCTTGTTTGAGAGATTTTAGGAACATCCTAAGCATGAGGCTCGAGAGGCCACTTGCACAGAAAAGCCCCTGGAAATGGCCTGGATGAGCTGCAGGTGGGGAGGGGCGGGGCCTCCGGGATCACGGGGCGGGGCCAAAGGTGCGGGTCAGGTGCTGGCGATTCAAATATGGCGCCTGCCTGCCGGCTGTGTGCGGGGAGGACTCGCCAAAGGAGCCATGGCCTCCGCCAGCCCTTCTGCCCGGGAGGAAGCCGCCCTCCGCCCCTCGCCCGGATCTCAGGCAGGTTAGTTCCTCCCCGAGTGTCCCGGGTCCTTTCAGGCTGCTGCCCGGCGCTGGCTCAGAGGGAGCGTCCGAGCGAGTCCGTGCCGGGCCCTTTAGGAGGAGCTGCTGGGGCTCCCGCAGCCTCCGCGACCCTCAGGGACAGTCCCCACTGGTTTCACAGCCCAGAGTTGTGGGGACTCCTCTTCCCGGCCCTGGAGCCCTGGGCTGGGGGCCTCCTGTGGGGCTGGGACCCCTCCCTCTTCCCTCCTCCGGGAAACCTCCGCCGCCGAGATTCCCTCCCGGGTTTACTCGCGGCACCGGGTGTGGGCCCGCGGCCGCGTCTCCGGGATTCAGCCCCGATCCGCCCACGTCTCCGCCCCTCCTACTGGTCTCAGTGCTTCTTCGGTTCCCTGGTTGTAGGGCTTCTGTTCAGTCAGATTTCAGGAGGCTCTGAGTGATGGTGGTTCTGTACTTTAGTTGTAATTTTGATGTGGTTGCGGGAGGCAGCGAGTGCAGCTGTTACCTATGCCGCCATCTTGTTTCCTCTCCTATTTTATTTTTTAGATTCCACATATAAGTGAAATCATATGGCATTTGTCTTCCTCTGTCTGACTTATTTCATTCAGTACAATACCCCCTAAGTCCATCCATGTTGTTGCAGATGGCAAGATTTCATTCTTCTTTATGGCTGAGTCATATTCTACTGTATATATGCACCACTTCTTTATCCATTCACCTATTGGCTGACCTCGGGTTGCTTCCATATCTTGGCTATTGTAAATAATGCTGCATCGAACATATGGATGTATAATGTCTTTTCAATTCAGTGTTTTGGATTTCTTTAGATAAATACAGAGAAGTGGAATTGCTGGGTCCTTCTTTGTCTCATTATATAACCTTTGTTTTACAGTCTATTTTGTCTGGTATAAGTATTGCTGCCTCAGCTTTTTGTTTGTTTCCATTTTTATGAAATATCTTTTTCCATCCCTTTCAGTCTGTGTGTGTCTTTCACTCTCAATTTAGTCTCTTGTAGGCAGCATATATAAGGGTCTTGTTTTGTTGTCTATTCAGCCTCCATATGTCTTTTGATTGGAGCATTTAATCCATTTGCCTTTAAAGTAATTGTTAGTAGATATGTATTTATTGCCATTTTATTATTCATATTTTAAATCTTTTTTTTCTCCTTAAAGCAGACCCTTTAACATTTCTTGTAATACTGGTTTGGTGGTGATGAACTCCTTTAGCTTTTTCTTGTCTGGGGACCTCTTTATCTGTCCTTTGATTCTAAATGATAACTTTTCTGGGTAGGGTAATCTTGGTTGTAGGCCCTTGTTTTTCATCACTTTGAATATTGCTTGCCAATCCCTTCTTGCCTGTGAAGTTTTTGTTGAGAAATCAGCTGAGTCTTATGGGAGCTCCCTTGCAGATATCTAATTGCTTTTATCTTACTGCTTTTAAGATTCTCTCTTGTCTTTAACCTTTGGCATTTTAATTATGATGTGTCTTGGCGTGGGCCTCTTTAGTTTCATCTTGTTTGGGACTCTGTGCTTCTTAGAGTTATATGTCTATTTTCTTCATCAGGTTAGAGAAAATTTCCATCATTATTTTTCACATAGATTTTTTAATTCCTTGATCTCTCACTTCTCTTTCTGGCATTCCTGTGATGCAAATGTTGGTGTGCTTGAAGTTGTTCCAGAGGCTCCTTATACTATCTTCATTTTTTTGGATTCTTTTGTCTTTTTGCTGTTCTGATTGGATGTTTCCTGCTTCCTTATCTTCCAAATCTCTGATTTGACCCTTGGCTTCATCTACTCCACCGTTGGTTCCCTGTAATGTATTCTTCATTTCAGTTAATGTATTCTTAATTTCTGACTGCTTCTTTTTAATGTGATTGACAGGCAAGTACCGTCCCTATTTCACCCAGACTTTATCGGGCATGTGTCTAAACTGCAGCTTCCTGGCAAAGCTGCACAAATGGCATGTCCATAATATTTGGCCTTCCCTTTACTCCTTTCCAGTTATTAATAACTGGGTTCATTACAGTGGTATCATTAGGGCTTTCATTGAGCTAGATTTCAGGAGGTTCTAAATGATGCTTGTTCTGTAGTTTAGTTATAATTTTGATGTGGTTGTGGAAGGATTCGAGTACCACATTTACCTATGCCACCATCTTGACCAGAACCCCACTTTATTAACTTTTAAGTATAAATTTCTTCTCTTTTCTAGATCCAATGACTTTCTCTAAAGTTGGTTTCTTCATTTTTGGTGTTTGTGATTCTTTTTATGAGTAACTATAAAAATAATCCCTAAACTGGTGTAATTAAAAATCAAGCTTGACCAAAAATCTAAAGAATAATGGCATGGAAAATAAGAGTGTGGAGTTAAATCATTCTAAGGCTTATGCATTGTTGGTGGGAGTGGGGGGATATATAGATAATGATTAATTTTAGAGTTTGCTAAATTAAGTTAAATTAAGTTTATATGTTACAAATTTGAGGTTAACCACTAATTAATATAAATAGAATGTATAATTTTAAAACCACTTGGAAAAATTAAAGAATTAAGAAAATTCAATAATGTCAGTAGAAAGCAAAATACAAGAAAATGTAGAGGAGCATGGTAAATATAAAACACAAACCCAAGTACATCAGAGCTCACAACATTACAAACAGATTAAACTCATCATTAAAAGTCAGAATTGATCATACAGTAATTAAAGAAATTTAGTGATATGATACCAACAATAAACACACAAAGTAAATTACACCAATAAGATAAATAAATCTGGGGATGTAATATACAGCTTGGTGACTATAGTTTACAATACTATGTTTTATATTTGAAAGTTGCTCAGAGAGTTAATCTTAAAAGTTCTTGCCATGCCCGGCTGGTGTGGCTCAGATGTTGAGCATCGACTTATGATCCAGGAGATCACGGTTTTCCCCAGTGGGGGGCATGCAGGAGGCAGCTAATCAATGACTCTCTAATCAATGACTCTCTAATCATTGATGTTTCTATCTCTCTCTCTCCTCCTCTCCCTTCTTTTCTCTGAAATCAATAAAGACATTTTTTTTTTAAAAAAGTTTTTATCACAAGAAAAAAATTATAACTAAGTGTGGTAATGGATATTAACTTATGTATTATGTTAATCATTTCACAATATATACATGTATCAAATCATTATGTTGTATACCTAAAGGTTATACATTGCTATGTCAATTATATCTCAATTAAAAAAGTAAATTAAGCCTAAAGACTGAACGGTTAAAAACAAATGAGCCATCCATATCAATATGTATAAATATATCAATCAACCCAGAGGCCCATTAGCATAGCTTTTGAAAATACATTGTGCATAAAAGATGCAGAAGTATACATCAATATGGTAGTATTTATGTGCTTTAAAAACATGTAAAACAATACTGCATATTATTTATGAATTTGTAGATTTGTAAGATTTAAAAGTGTAGAATCAATTGAGTCACATCAAATTCATAATAGTGGTTGCCTTATGGAAGGAAAGAAGAAAGTTGTCATGGAACAAAAAAAGCAAAGATAACTTCAACTTAATAATGTTTTGTTTTTCACCATGAAAGAAGAAAAAGCAAAGAATATAATAATAAATACAACATTTAATAAAGTAGCAATAATAATAGGTACACTTAACACATTCTGTGTGCCTGATCTATAGATGTAGGTATATAATATATGCACTACTATAGATTATATATGTTAATAATGTATAATGTTTTATATGCATATCAACCTGAAGATGCAGCCAAAGCTGTATCCAAAATGAATCTATAGATTTAAATACATTTGTCAAGAATGACAATTAATTGCCTACAAGAAGCTATGAAAACAAAATCTCACATAGCTAAGGAATATAGAAGAAAGGAACTACAAAAATAAAAGCGAAACTTAATAATTTAGAACAAAGAGTTAATGAATAAATCCAGGAGTTAGTGGCTTTGAAGAATAGAAAACAAAGATAAAACACTAACTACCTTTATTTAAGAAAAAAGGTAACAGTCAAAAGGAGTTATAATTATTGATAGAAAAATGTAAAATAATTATAAAAGAATACATCCAACAATTCTATGTTAATGACTAGAAAATAAATAGACAATGTTTCAGGAAAATAAAGATAAACTATATTGATCCTAGAAGAGGTAGAAATATTTACTAGATCAAAATTCACAAAAAAATTCAAAGAAATTTATTAAAAAACTGTCCCTTCAAAAGACACTGGCGCTAAGTAATTTTACGGGTGCATTCATCCAGACATTTAGGGAACATATAATTCTAGGCTGTTTGAATTGTTCCAGAACATAGAGAAAGAGGGAATGTTTCCAACTTCCTTATATATATGCATAGCCAACACGAACCCGATACCAAAATCTTATAGAGACCACATAAAAATCAAAGTACTCACCAATTTCCTAACAAAAATGCTAACTAAATAACCTAAACTATGTATTAAAAGACTAAGCTACCAATGACAAAATAGGACTTGTTCCAGGAAGAAATGAGTGCTTTGATATTAGGATACACATTACCATTAATAATGAAGGAAAGAGCATCAGAAGAGAAACTGACGAGGCATTTAATAAAATTCAGGATCTATTCTCAACCAAACTTTTAAAAATAGGATTAGAGGGTGATTTTTTAACATGTAAGATGCATAGCTTAAAATAATTGAACAATATCATGCCTCATGATGTAACCCTCCAGAAATTCCCATTAAAGGCTGGAACAGTGAAACAAGCCTATGATCGCAAAGATTGTGTAAGACTGCTCAGGAAATGCCAGCAACACAGTTAAATAAGAAAACTATGTAATGGCTTAAAAATATTGGAAAAGAGAAAGTGAATTTATCAAGTGTTATAAAATGATATGATTTTCCACCTGAATAGCCTGAGAAAATCAACAGGGGAAAAAAAAAGCCTTTAGAACTAATGAGTTCAATAATGTAGCCAGTTGCAAATTAACTATTAAAAGTTCCACAGTTTTCCTATATTTCAAATATAGTCAGAATATATACTGTTTAAATAAAATACACCATTCATAATGGTAATAAAATGTCAAATACCTAAGGATAAAATGAAAAAACTGTGTAGGGCTTACAAAAAGGCAAACTGCAAAGTACTATTGAAGGAAATTAGAGTCTTGCTTTGATGTAGAGAAACATAGCCTGTCCCCAGATAAAAATACTCAATATGTTAAAAATGTCAATTAACCCTAAATTAAGCAGTAAATTTAATGGTGTCCCATTGAAACTTACATTTTCTTTCTTTGCAATATGCCAGAGTTGTTTCAGAGTTCAGCTAGAACAACAAAGGTACGAGAAGAATTCAGTTTTCAAAAGGGTATTCTGGCAAATTGTATCAAAAGCACTTGAAAGAATTGTACTCTTTGACATAATAATTCAGCTTTGAGGAATTATCTCCCTAAAACATAATCAGACAGGAGCACAATGATCTGTATACCAGAATATCCATAACAACATTTTTTATAATGCAGACATGTGGAAAAACCTCACAAATAATAGGGTAGTGATGAAATAAATTATTAATATAATTAAACACAATGCAGCTATTAAAGTAATGAAGTCATTGGCATATACTAGTTTGGGAAATGTTTGCAGTGTAGGTGCTTTGTGAAAACAAGGCAAAACATATTTATAAACTATGTAATTGCATAGAAACGACTAGAAGAATGCACACAAAATACTGAATAGTCATTAAGTGTTGTATTTTTTAGTGATATTGTTGTATTTTTTGTTTGGCGGTTGTTTATGTCTCCCCAGATCGCATGCATTTCTTGTATTAGAAGCAATAAATAAAAGACAGATAAAGCAAATAAAAACAAATCATTCTGTAGCTATAAGAGTTTAGGTCCTGTCAGTTTTCCTTCCTTAATAGCACTTGCATCAACCCCCTCCTCTGTTGACTTAGCCCAGCAGTTTCCAACCTTGTGGATAATACCTCTCTACTTGGCCAAGAAAGTGGATTTCCTAAAATGCAAACATGATCATATTTGTCTCTTTAAACATTATTGCCTAGGAGAGAAAGGATAAACACCTCCATATAGTGATGGCATGTCCATTCACTGGGTGAACCTTCCCTCCCCCCTCCTCTTCACATATCGGGACCTCTGTCATCTACTTGTCATCCCACGTACTTTACTTAAGATGCTCATTCTTCAGGTGTCAGTTTCAAAGTCTCCTCTCACAAGAGCACTTCCTGGCCTTTAAAGAATAATTCTGTCCCCCCTCATCTCCCTTTCTCTAGTTTATGTCTTAGCCTTCACTTTTTCTCTTTATAAGCATTTGTAGTTACCTTATAAATGAATTTACATAGTACTTACAAAATCTGCCTCCATCACTGTAGTCTCCAAGCAAGCATGGACTGAGCATGTCTTTCTTGTTCACTGTTCTAAAGAATTTGTTTAATAGATGAATATATGAATATACCCTTATTTCAAATTCAGCCAGCTTCAGCTCTCTGAATGTAGCTAGCTATTTCAATCTCTGCCTTCCTATGTTCAGTTGCCTGTCTGGAGCTTTCTCTGGAGAGTCTGGTGACTATCTGGTCGTGTTTCACAACTCAGCTCAAGCATTGCTTCCTCTAGAAAGGTTGGTGGAGTTGACCACTCCTGTCTTTGGGCCCTGCTGGAGCATAGTTCACCCTCTTATCATAGGATCTATCACATTCTATCGGTTTAAGAGTTCACATGAATATGTCCCCCTACTAGAATGTAAGCTCCTACTGGGCAAGGATTGGTCCTTGCTCATTTCTAGACTCCTAGCAGTTAGCACAACACATAGTTGCCCTCAGCGATCAATCAGAACTGGTTGGATAAATGAATAAATGAGTGTCTCTTAATTGCTTCATAGCATTTGTAACTGATAACTTCATTTTATTCCAAATGATTCCTATTAAAAATCACCACAGGATTATTTCATTTATAGTAGGAAGAAAAGACAAGAGCTTTCCAGAGGAAATTTTGAAAGACAATCCATATCTCTGTAATCAATAGGATTTGTTAAAATAATACCCATGGATCTCATGATCCTTGAGTAATACCACCAATAACTATAACAAGAAATAACAGTTGAAGGAAAAGTTAAATTCACTGGCCAGCCTTAGCCAAGGACCATACTGGATTGCAGCTGCATGGCCCTTTGAAAGGATTTAAATTGGGTACTATCTGGAAATCCCAAATCTTGGTTTATATTTCATTTTTTAAAAACTGCACTGACAATCTCTGCTCACCACTTCTGAACTGGAGGCAGTCTTGACCCCTAAGGGACCAAGCCTTAGAAAACTGGCTCTACCCCAGTGGGACTGGACGCCTTGCTCTTTTGGTTTAGGGATCATCATTGGGCTTTCTGCTTCCAGCCCATAGTCCTCACACAGTTATGCAAAGACAGCCTCTGGTGCACAGATGAGCTTAAAACAGCCATCGCTGCAGGTGCAGAAATGCTTTTATAATGAATTACAGCCTCCTTACTGGGAACCAGGAGAGACCTGCTGTGTTTGTCACTTTTTAGTTATTAGGCCATGTCTGCAGGCACCCAAGATTTCTATTCCATGCTTACCCTCTTCTGGAGCAGAAAGCAAGTGCTATAACAGCTGTGTGTGTATTTGTTTTCTTTGGGGCAGATAGAGGCCTAGGAAACCACAAAACAGACTGAATCCCAGCTCTTCCTTCTCTTACATAAGGATACAGAAGCAGGTGCACAGTACTTGTTTGTTCTGGGTGTATAATAAGGGCTCTGAACTTTTATATTAATAATTTATAAGCAGCCTTTCATATGTACATATGTACAGTCCGAGTGCTGTCTTAGCTCCATTATAGGACTGCTTTAAGAGACACACCTGATGGGTTTCTCTGCCCTGTACACCTGATTCATACCAGCATCAGTATTTCTACTCTCATATTTGAGGACACACAACATGAAGAGTCACAGCTACATGGAATGGGCAAGGTCTTTGTTTGACTGAAACACTCATTCCAAACATACTAAAGTCTGAGGAGCCCAAAGGGGCAAACCTTTTGAAGGATCATTTCACTGAATAAAGAATTCTAAATTCGTAGATCTTTTCTTTCAACACATTAAATATCCACTTTCCCTCGACTTTCTTCTTGTTCACATGGCTTCTGAAGTCTTAGTAATTCCTATCTTTGCTCCTCTGTAGGTAAGTCTCCCCCCCCCCCCGCCCCCGCTTTGGTTTCTTTCATGATTTTCTCCTAGTCTTTGATTTTCTACAGTTTGATATATGCATTGCTGTAGATTTTTGGTTTTTATCCTGCTTGGAGTTCTCTGAGCTTTCTGAATTTATGTTTGATGTCTATCATAAACTTTAGGAAATTCTCAATCATCATTGCTTTGTTTATTTCTTCTGTTCCTTTTTCTGTCTTCCTTCTGGTATCCCCATTGTCATATGTTGCTCCTTTTGTATCTGTCCGGTGGTTCTTGGATATTCTGTTGTCTTTTTCATTCTTTTTTCTCTTTGCATTTCCCTATTAGAAGTTTGTATTTCTTCAAGCTCACAGACAGTTTCCTTGGTTGTGTCCAGTCTATTGAAGGGCCCATCAAAGGCATTCTTCATTCCTCGCACAGTGTTTTTGATTTCTAGCATTTCCTTTTGATTCTTTCTTAGAATTCCCATCTCCCTGCTGGTATCATCCATCTGCTCTTGTGTGTTGCTCACCTTTTGCTTTAGAGCTCTTAGCATATGAATTATAGTTGTTTTAAATTTTCAGTCTAATAATTTCAACATCCTAGCCATATCTGATGCTGACTGTGATGCTTGCTCTGTCTCTTCAAACTGTCTTTTTTGTTTTTTAGTATAATTTTTCTTATTGACAGCTAGAGATGATGTACAGGGTAAAAGTAGGCCTCTTGTGTGAGGTTTTATGTGTATCTTACTAGGAGTTAGGCTGTGTTTACTGTTTGCTGTAGCTTAGGTGTCAGAGGCTAAGATTTCTTTTGGTGTCCTTGTGTTTACCTCCCCTGTTGTTTTTGGATTCCCCTAGAGATTAACTCTTAAATAAAATCTGAGGCATGCAGTTCTTTCAGTTGTATTCCCTGTTATAATACCAGAACCCAAGTGATTTGATGGTGAGGTGGGGAGAGGGAAAGGGTTCTATGGTCCGGTGATCAGCTCTGTCTGTTAGTGAGCCTGTGCCCCTGGCCTGTGACTTTCATGGGTGCCTCTCAGTCAACTCCCCCCCAACTTAGGTGAGTCTCTTTATGGGAGAAATACCAAAGAGTTTGCAGCCATGTTTTAAAAACTGCCATATGTGTTAAGTGTGTTGTGAGAATGAAATAACAAAATGATTAACTAAGATTCACTAGCTATATATTATGGTATGAACTTCACTTAGAAAGACTTGTGCTAGAATTAGGTTTCCAAGTTTCAAAGGTCGTCCAAAGAACATCTAGATTCATTCATTCATTCCAAAAATACTGACAATACTGTGGTGAAAAGACAAGATCCTTGACCTCATCACTCTTACATGGGGTAGTAGGACAGAGAGTGGGGAAACATAGTAAGAAGCAAAGGAATATATGGACAAGATGATTCAGGACATTGGCATATGTCTGAAGAAAACAAATCAGATTGACAACAACTTAACATGTGATAGGAAGTTCCATGCTAGAACTGGAAAACGGATCTAGCTTACTACAGTCACGAGAACATGTTATGTGAGTTATATAAGATCCAGAAAATCTACAGAAGGAGGGGAAAATGGAGATGACAGAGGTTGAGTGCTGAACAGCATTTTCAAGGAGCACAGAATATCAAAACCTTTAAATTAAAATGTCACATAAAAGATGAGACCTGGGGCTGAAGAAAGGAAATGAAACCAAGGATCAGAAGCAAGTTATATCTGGACTTGAACATGAATGGGATTGATAGGAAAGCAAATGAAATCGCTGTAAGATTTCTTTTGGGTCATTGACTGTGTATGGTGGATGGGTCTGCCGTGAAGACTAAAAATGGGGCATGAGATCAAGTACAGCAACCAGCATATAAATAATTTTGAAAAGAGGCATAGTGGAGGAAAGTTACTTGCAAGGAATATAACTGTCAGAGAATTGCTATCTAGAATATACTAAGAACTCCTACGAATTAATTTCAAAAGGTTAAACAGCCCGGTGGAAATATGGACAAAAGATATAAATAGGAAAATCACAGGAAAGGTCATCAATCTCACTATAATCATTGAAATGCAAAATAAAGTATACAATAAAACCAAAAAATAATAATGTAAACTATTATTGAAAGCCCCGCCCCCACATGAGTAGACCAAACTTAGTGGCTAGAATGATGAAACCAGATACGTATACCAATTTGGATAAACGCCAAAAACAATGTGGACTGGTCAAAACAAGTAGACGTGGATGGGAACAACATTATACCTTTTGGCTCAAGTTTTAAAATGTGTAAATGATACTACATAATGATTTTTGATACATCCATACATAATAAAGTATGAAAACAACAACAAAAGACACACACCAATTTCAGGCTCTGCTGAGGAGAGTGGAGAGGAAACTGAATTCTGGGGTAGTGGGTGGTGTTCCATTGAGGACTTTTACATGTATCTATGTCTCCTTTCTCACAACAATTAGATCTAAAGCAAACATGACTAGAAGCTAAGGTTTGTAAAATGTAACATGATAGTATACCATTTTCTATGTACTGTTTGAAATATTTAAGAATCAATTTGTTTTCAAATATTAGGAACACAAACTACGTGGAATATTAACATTGAATTCCTCTCTGTGGGACAGTCGGGGAAAGCCACTTGCTCGGACCTGGCTGAGGGACATGCCTCCGTCTTTGTCCAGTTTGGGTCATACTCTCCTTCAGTGGACTTTTCCTTTATCCATTAAAGGTTTGGTCCTGTACCTTATGATTTCAATATTTACTTCCTTACACCGAGATTTCAGTATTAACTACAGAACATTCTCAGTTTCTCCACTTTAAATATTTCAAAGTTTCTACAGAAAGTGCAGGGGTTCTTTGTTTTAAATAAACTATATAAGGAGATTTACTTACCTGGCAACAGGTACTTTTTGAAAGAATACTGACTATAAGTGTTGGTTCATCCCATAGCCATGCAGACTATGGGAGAATATACAAGAACACAGGGCAGCAGCCCCCTGGAGAGTATCGTGGAGATCCCACCCTAGCCTGAGCTCATATTTTGCAAAGGGTAGGTTGTTAGCTAAGAGTAGAGTTTGCAGCAATTTAAATGCCAAATCGAATGTCCCAGTATTAAAGTCAGTCCGTCCTTACCCTGTCTTCCTCCTAACACTCACAATAGTAACAATCATTTTGGAAATTGCTTCCAATAAGATTTTGCTCGAGTTATTACTAAAGTTTAATTTCTTCTTCTTGGTGACATCACATGCGTAGCAAGCAAGCACTCATGTTTCTGAATAAGCCCGAAGCTTTGGCTGGGGCAACCTGAGCCTCACTTTCTGCCAGGCTCACTGGAATGCACAGCTCACAATGGTTTCCAGATATATCAGTTCCCTTCCTGTCTAGGACATCGCATTGCCACATGACCTTTGCCAAGTCACTTCTTGCTGCTCTCCCATAACATAAGGTTGTAATTATGATGATCTCCCTCATAGAAATGTGATGAGAAGCTATTCATAACAAAAACTGTAAAAATCGCAAACATGATGGGAGAGGCAGATACGAAATGTATGAAAAAGCCCTAAATTGAATATTCATTTCCTCCCTGGCTCAGTGTGTCCTTAAAATTTATTTGGAAGGACAACAGTAGTGAGAGTACCTCATTAGGTCCCCCTGTTAATGCCATCCACCAAATATATATTTTTCAACCCCAAATGTGGCCTTGATTTTCAGACAAATGATCTTTGTGTGTGTGTGTGTGTGTGTGTGTGTGCGCGCACAAAATATATTTTCATCGTTTTCTCGCCAGCCACATGGTCTTTCTTTTTCCTTTCCCAAGAAAACTGTGGTCGTTTAGCTGGTTTTAAATTGGCAATGTGTTGTGTTCAGTGCCAGACACATGACACGTTCTAGTAGCCGTCTGGACCTGGGTCCGGGATCACATTCCCCTCCATCCCCAATCTGTATTCCAAACACTTGTGAGTGCGCTGGAGGGCAGGAGGGGGAAAGAGGTGAGACCAGGCCAGGCTGGCATCCACTCTGCAGGATTCGGGGACAGAGTCATACTTCAAAGTGGTGCAGGGGGTTGATTGACAACGCACCGGGACTGCTCATGGTAGGCGAAAGGGCAACAGGACAAAAATCAGCTGCCTGAATTTGCAGAATTTTTTCAAGTTTCTGTTTATCTTCCATCTGTAGACTCTTTAAGCTGCCTTCATATTTGGATGTGGACATTGAAGTATTGCTGACCAGTGCCAGGGTCACAGGAACACCCCACTGTGCTTTTGATCTTCCCGTATGATTAGATTTCCTGGATCATCCTGTGCCTGTGCGCGCACATATGTGCACACGGGAATCTTCTGGCACGTCTCCCAGACGCGTCAGTGCTGGGACAAAGGGCCCATCGGTGCTCTCAGACTGCAATATTGATCACTCTGGCTGGCTTAGAGCCAGGCTCAAGATGACTGCCAAGTCCACAGGCTCGTCTTGTTGCGACAGGGCTCCACCGGGCTTCCTGAAAAGCAGAGAACATTTTCAGACGCCTTGAAAAAAGTTGTTTCAAAATGGAACTTTGTGTTTTGCCAACTTTGGGCAGTGAGTGGAATTTGGCTCTTGTCTTTCAACCCTTATGGTCTGTGGTACATTCTATGTTTAGTTACATTAGACTTTCCAGTATTCAGTGGAGCAGGACAATCAATGAGTATCCTCCCCCCTCCCATGGTTTTGCACAATTCATTGTCTAGTACTGGTCTTAGGCTTCAAACTTAATGATAGTGCAAAGGTCAAATTCACCAGGATGAGGGGGAGAAATCTCCTCCTAAGTTTTCAAAGTGTACCTTTTACATACAGGATTATGAAAATTACAAAATCAAATAATTCAGAAAAGACCATGATGTCAATGTTTGACCTTTAAAATGATACAAATCATCAGTGACCACTAGAATAGAATAAAAAATTATGACTGCCTTCAGACTGACTTCCTTCAAATCAAGAACTTGGCTGCAAATTGCGACCCACTCATTGCAAGCTTCTCCATTACCCAAAGAAAAATATGCCAGAATCTTATTTTCTCCCCATCCTCCCACCCCCAACTACTGTGTCTAAGATTTGACCTGTGCAGGAGATGAACCAGAGTGTTCTCTCATTTCTAGAGTTCCATTCTTTTCAGCCCCACCATCCTCCACACACCAAAAATGTGTCAACTGCCTGCTCTCTCCTCTCAGAAGAAGGCATATTTCAGTAGTCACAGAATGCCTCAGTGCAAATTTATTTCATGTATAAAGCTTTCCTGTCTTCCAGAGAAATCTTTTTTATTTTATTTTATTTTATTTTATTTTATTATTTTATTTTATTTTATTTTATTTTATTTTATTTTATTTTATTTTAATTACAAAAGCGCATAAGGAAAGAACACTCAGGGCAGATCAGATATCATGACATCGATGAGAGGGAATGGCTGAGGAGAGAGCTTCCAGTCCTGTCATGATCTTTATTACAATAGTGACTTCCTGTCCCTTACTACTGTGGGGTGTTCTGCCGTGTTTGGGGGCAAATCATCTGTTTTCATTAGCCTTTATTTTATTGGACTCCTGAGAGAGAGGCCACAGAGCAGATCCTTAATCCAGGCCAAATGGAACTTCATCTGAATTCCAGACATTCAGTCGCAATGGAAAGAGCTCCAGAACCAGGTAGCGTGGGTAAGCTTCCTCACTCCGTCTCTGACGGGCTGTGTGATCCTGGGAAGGGTATCTCACCTCTTCAGACCTTCAGTTGCCCATGTATGGAGTAAGGATAATGGTACTTAGTCTGTGGGGTTATTACTTAGAGGGTGAGCGACACAACAGATGTGAAAGGCCTTGCTCAGTATCTGACACAGCTGATTCTGTAATACAGTAAAGAATGGTGTGTCCTTGAATGCAAGTAGTCTCCATCAAACTCCGTGGGGCTCACTCCATCATGACAGTTTATGTAATCTAAAAGCTCAAGCTGTGGTATTTTTAAACAATTATTTTCCATGGTTATGATATCACCAGTGTCAAATGCAAACTTGTGATGACAGCGCAGCTGTGAACTCTTTGGGTGTCACATACCTTGGAAGTAGGGCAATGTGACAGTCCCGGAGAAAATTGCCACGTTTGGCCTTCTTTGGGTTCACTTAGATTCTCAAATTCCCAGACAGGGCTGATCGAATCTCTTTCATTTACTCTCAATAGCACACCTCAAATCCTTTCTTTGAAAGTAGACATATGATAAATAAATGTGTGGTGTTGTTATCCTTTCTATGTTTCTATCATGTAGAAGTGGATCTTTTTTGAGGTTAATAATAGTCTGTTTTGAAACTCATGTTTCAAACTCTTTGAGAGAGAGACTTAATAACAAATTTAAAATTAGAGAGTAAAATGAGATGGGTTCAATGACAACTCCAGGATAGTCTGTTGACTCAATAGAATGATGCTTTTTTTTTTTTTTTTTTTTTCAGAATAATAACAGCAGCTTTGAAAGTCTAGACATTCATATTTTGACCCAGGAAGCTACTTACACTCTCCATGCCCTTGAGGAAACATGGTATTTTGCCACAATTGTTACGCAGTGTGCCTGGTACTATTAATCCCACACATCTTGATGTCGTCCAGGAACACTCAAAGCAGGTTGTAATTAGGAATAGAGCTCAGGTTAACACAGGCAGCACTATGGTGAACAGACCATCAGAGCCCAATCAAGGATTAAGTGGGCTTGCATTTCAAAACCTGGATTTTTGGCCTTCCTCCCTCAAATTTTGAAATCTCATGTCTGAGTTCTCATCGCAAGCACTTCTTCGGCATTATAATATTCAGACTCCATGACTGTAAAACACAGGACAATGATTTCATTGTTTTCCTTTCCCTACAAAAGTCTCTTAGAGAAACATGACAAATGGAAAAAAAAAAGTAAAGCCATCGTTCTGAGTTCATTCTCAGGCTCTACCTTGTTAGACTCGGCTTTGCATTGAAGTGGCTGTTAGACTATGAAATCTCCAAATCCACATGGTTGGAACAAAATTTTCTGTCTTCCTCATTAAACAGTAATCTAACTAACTCTTTGTGACAAAATATTCTGGTCTTGTAGAAAACTCATAATGGTACATTCTACTGACTTCACTACAAGCAATTTTGGGGAATTTTGTTCTGAAGACACCACACCTCCTCTCTTTCACATTTCAGTCACCACATTAGCAGCTTCCTTTACTGCATGAAGGTTTGTGTTCACAAAAGCCAGGCCAATGACTCTTTAGTCTGACAGTGGCACCAAGGGTGAGTCTCTTCATTCGTAAATATATATTGAGTGTCCTGTGTATACTTTGTGCTGTGCTTGGAACCCTGGGGAATGCAAAGCTCAGTAGATGTCTCTGCTCCAAGGAACTTGCCTAAGAGAAAGCAGGATAGTTTACCTCCAGGACACAGAACTTAGAAGTCAGAAGCTGCCATCTATCCCCCAGAGTACCGTCTACTCCAGTGGTCCTAACCTGGAGCAGTATTTACAAACCTTTTTTTAATAAGTCCTCAATGTTTTCAAATGGGAAGATATAGCGTAAAATTCTGGATTTATGACTCCTCTTAAAAAGTGAGGAGCTATGGCAACACGGGTTCTTCCTACGTGGAAATAATGGGATAGAGAGCAGTTTTTCACAGTCCCCATAAAAAATATGGAAGACACACACACACACACCCCCACACACACCCCCACACACCCCCCCGAGGGTAGAGTAGGAGTCCACATGTGAATGATGGCAGCTCTGGAAGAAGGAGGCACAAAAGGAGGTGAATCAATAAAAAGAAAATAATAGAAGATTTTCCCCAAGTTCAAATAAAGGTCTAATCTGCAATGACATAAGCTGAATAGATTTTTGAAAGAAAGAAAAATAGTAAGATGATTAAAGTTTTTCACAAAACTGCTAAAGGAAAAAAGAAATAAAGCAAAAATAGATAATTACCAGGACTTTTAAAACATTCATAAAAGATGAACAGAACAATAAAAGAGTATTTCATACAACTTTTAACAACAAATTTGAAGTGAAAAAGGAATAATTTCCTCGCAAAATGAAATTACCAAAGACAGCACAGGAAAACAGTAATGGACCAATTACCACAGGAGAGATTCAAATGATTAAAGATTTATCATTAAAACAGTACTAGACACAGATGAACTCATAACTAATTTTATCTAACCATTTAAACATAGGCAGTTCCAATGTTGGTGTTACTATTCCAGGTGTAGAAAAAGATGGAAAATTCCTCCAACTAAAATTTCAAAGCCTGCATGCCTTTCATTGTAAAATCTAACAAAAAATAGTGCAAAGGAGGAAAAGTAAGGGCCCATCTCACCTACAGGTAACGATGCAAAAAAATCCTTATAAAATAGAAGCAAATAGAATCTTGTGATATATGAAAAGAATAAACATTGATTTTATAGGTACAGTTCATATGGCATCTTATCATTGTTTTATAAAATGGAATATAGAGGTATCTATGAAGATAAACATTTGTATGCAGAAGGATGTGACTCCCCGGGAAGTGTGAATAGTACCACACTATATTATTCGCGTGCTGCAGCAGAGTTCCTCACTGTGTCTCCCTTTTTTCTCCCAGTTTCTTTCTTGTGTCTCCCAGTATTTTCCAACTATCTCTGCAGTTAGGTTGGGGCCATGTGACAAGTTCTGGCCAATGGATTATGAGTAAAATGAGGTACTTAAGAAATAATATGCCTTCTGCATCGCTCTGTTCCCTGCCTTGGAAAGCTTGGAAGTGACATGTTCCAGATGTCATTGCTACAAGTTCAAGGAAGACTGCCAATCCACATTAAATGTTGCATGAGGAAAACGAAACTTATTTTGTTAAGCCTTTAAGATTTGGGCATTTTTCTCTTATGGCAGCTACATTATCCTAATCCAGAGATTAATATTTAGAAATGAGGTATTGCTGAAATTAAAAACCTAAATTATATGCCTTGTATTCATGTGCAGTGATAAAATTGACATCAGAGGAAAGAAAGAATGAAATTGCTGTTATTCAATGGCTGAGAGAGAGAGAGAGGAGACCACCACTTGTGGTAACTTGGGCATTAGGCCAGACCACATGCATAGCAGAAGAGATTAGAAAAGATAACAGTTAGAAGTAAATATTGGCTATTGCTGATTGCTTCTATCAAAATATTATAAGGAAGTAATAAACTCAGAAAAATAGCCAACATGAAACTAGAATTTTTTTAATTACATAAAAAAAGAGAAATCTGGGATCATACAGGGATGGAAAACCTGTTTATCAATCTCGGAAAATATGAGATAGTAACAACAACAAAAGAAAATGTAAGGGTAAATGTCCCATCTAACCTTGTTGGCAAAAGTGATCACATTGTGATCTCTCACCTTGAAGCCTGAAAGCCTCCAGGTGGCTACGATTAAGAAAGACAAGTGTAGAGATAAGAAAGCAAAGATATAAAGCAGATCTGAACACTGTGCTTTAAAATGATTTAGGGTGTGGTTCCGAGCACATGGCGCTGAGCACATAGATGAGAAGCTGACTACACTTTTTCAGTGTTATGTCTACCAAGATTTCAAGGAACTACATTGCCAAACAAACTAGTGACTTAGACCATTGTGGGACTTTGTTCAAGACATGGAGACATCTATACCCCATCAAAATGGATTACCATCCCATGGAAACAGCTAAGAAACCAGAGGAAAAAAACATAGAAAAATGTTTTTCACATCAGGCATAAGGCAATGAAGGATCCTTGAGAGATGGGAGACAAACAAGATGAGCCCTACAGTTGTTCAAGCTTATAGGCCAGAGAACATTTCCAGTCAGGGCACAGAAGGGGGAATTTAGGAGCATGGTAGTCTCCTGGAGTTGAGGAGACAGAGCTGGGAGCCTGGGGACTGCAACATGGCTAGATTTTGTAGGCAGAGTACCAGAGAGAAGAGAGCTGCACAGAGAGAAAATTCTAGACGTCTGCATAGCGCTCTTCTTGAGTATTCAGCTAAGTACTGATCAACACATGCATGTAATGAAATACCCAAGACTGAGGAAGAAACCACCTGAAAAGATTAGAGGCAACAACCCCACTAGCCAGAATGGAAAACCTCATAATGCATGGAGCTTCCATTATGGTGCTCAGAAGGATTTTGTCTCAAGGTAAGGAAAAATTAGTCCCTGACTCAACACTGCTATCTTCTAGTCTAGCAAAACTTAAAAGCAAGACCCAAAGGATCAAACTGTTTCTAAATAATATAACAATGTCCCAAAATATAGCTCAAGAATATTTATAGGAATACAAAAAAACAAACAGGCAAACAAAAAATCCCCAGCTACCAACAAGTAAAATTCACAATGTCTGGCATCCAATCAAAAATTTTTAAGCATGCAACCAATGTGATCAAAAAAGTCAAAGACAAATTACAAATGACACAAAAGACAGACTTAATAAGCAAGAACATTAAAACAATTATAACTGCATTCTATATGCTCAAGAAGCTATAGGAAAGATTGACTATGTTAAGTAGAGACCTGGAAGATACAAAAGAGAACCAGATTGAACTTCTAAAAAAATGAAAACTATAATGTCAAAAATAAAAAATACACTGGACACAATTAATGGTAGATTAGACATTGCAGGGGAAAAGATTAATGAACTTGAAGACATAGCATTAGAAACTACCCAAAATGTATCACAGAGAGAAATACAAGGTACTGACAATGGCATTTGACCTATCCACCCTCTGTTTCTCTGCTTCAACTTGAGCCCCAACCTCTCTGGTGTGTTGGCACATCTGACACGAGAAAACAGGAAAGTACTTAGTTGAATACTCTGTCTAAAGGCATGGAACAAGCCTTTAAAAAGTAGTGATTAAACTCCCCATTATTTAGAGAAAAATGTATCACTTCCTTTAAGAGGACATACTATGTGTAATCAACTAAAATACCTAGAATGTAAAAGAAGTTTTGATTCCACCAAGAACGGGGATGGGGGTAAGAAATAAGTTTATCAAGTGAAGGATAAGCTAGGAAGTCTACCCAGGAAGTCCTCGTGGGGGAAATAACTTTGAGTTGTGGCTTAATATCTATCCTGCTCCTAACACATTGAGAAAAATAAGATATATAATGGAATGTAAATCTGTTTATTGCCTGAGATCTTTTCTTTCTATGTGCTCTACTTGGGACTTGGCAAAGTGGATTAAGCTCCGTTGGTTAAGGAGTGAATTGGAACCCAAAGGCAGTGCAAAGGGTCAGATTGTCCAGGATTAAATTCCTGACTTTGTCGCTTGAGCTGTGCGGACTTGGGCGATTTCCTAACTGCTGCGAGCCAGACTTCTTCATCTACAAACTGTGGGTAACTGTATGTACTTCATATGGTTGTAGTAAGAAGTGAAGTGTTTATGTTTGTAAATTGCTAATCCCAGCTCTCCCAGTGTAATGGGCTTTCTCTGGCTTCATGTGCTCCACTGCTGCTTCTGAGCACCCTCATCTGTAAACCATGCTCTAACCATAGTAAATAGCTGTGCATAAAAAATTTAAAAAATGCTTGTTGGATGTCACTGGTTATCAGATTTATCATCCCCTATAAAGAATCTCTGAGCGAGTTAAATTAGGTCAAGACTGAAATAAATGAAGCACAGCTCAACAGTTCATTCTAGGGACTGACACAGTCACCAACTTCCACTAAGAGTGCCTTTGAAAGAGTGCTGGACTTCCGCTTAGTGACTACATGAAAAGGGAAAAACAGGCAAAAGGGACCATTTCTCTTCTACAGTAGAGTTGCATCCATGGTTCTTTTGTATTTCTTTGTTTGAAAATAAAAAAGGCAGAATAATGCAGCAAGTTTTTCCAAGGGTTTAAAGAAAACACAGAAACAAAGGAAATGAGTCCAAGAGTAACATCTCACATTTTAGTCATCAGATGCTGATTAAATAGTCATTACTGATTCCCTTGGGCCCTCGGCTTTACCTTATTAAGGATTCTAGCTAGTATGACTATGACTGACTCTCTGGACCCTGGCGGTATGGAGAAAACTGTCTCGCTCCTTGGGAGCCTGTAATTTGGAGATTAGGAATGCCAAGGGCTCCCAGCAAAGAGTATGGATCTGATCCAGCTTCAGCGCCACTGAAATGGGGACCCGACCAGCACAAGGTGGGGAGGGTGTGTCCTCCTGCCGCCGTGGATCCGCACCTCGGTTGGCAGACAGCCGCCAGGGGCTAACTCTGTGAATCAGATCTTCATCTTGCCCACAAGGCCACAGGTAGCATCTTACAGAACTGAGCGGGTGGACATCTCTTGGCGAATTTGCAGGTCACATCCTCCTACTCTGGCTCAAGGACCAGAACTGACCCTGCTGATTTATTTTCAGACTTTGTGAGTGGGAATGGAATTTAAAAGTTCTAATTTC
Organism: Miniopterus schreibersii; assembly: GCF_964146895.1. NCBI lineage: Eukaryota > Metazoa > Chordata > Mammalia > Chiroptera > Miniopteridae > Miniopterus > Miniopterus schreibersii. The sequence goes on along the minus strand of NC_138119.1, from coordinate 15,343,798 downwards.
CGAGTGCTAAAACTGGATTTGATACACACGTATACATCCAGTTTTAGTGGCGGGGGAGGCCGAGGACTTGGACATTTTGGGTTTGCAGTAGCACCATTCTCCTCTCAAATGCTGACTTCTCTGGCCTCTCCTCTAAGCATCGCCACAGAAATCCCATTCACAGGGGATAGTGAATATCACAGGTTTTGTCTCCCTTCAGCACCTGGCAGCCAGGAAAACAAACAGCTAAACTCGGTTGCTGCTGAGCCTTGTAAGTAAGGATAATTATATATATTTTTACCTAGATGTAGAAATACAAAATTTACAAAGGCTTCCGGCCACCGTGTGTTGCTTCCAAAAGCCCAATCCATGTTTTCCCTGGGATGCATGTAAGGGATATCTCAGTTTTAGAGATGCCTGTGCCCCCCTGTGTTAGTTATGCCTTGCAAACGATTTCAGGGCCATGGCATCATTTCAGGAAAAGAGCAAAATAACAAAGGGTTTCCCCCCTTTTTTCTATGCTTATGCTTCCACATCTCCATATCCCACCTACGCGAGTATCAGGCTGGTTCTCTCCAGAGCCCGTGCGAGCCTCTCTTCCTTCTAAGTGGCTCCCTCCCCTCTGCCCTCTGCCCGCGCTCCCGGCTCTGACGAAGGCTGTGTTCCAGCCCTCTGCCCTTCCTTCGTTTGCTTGTTTGTATTTTCCCCGCCTGAGGCTGGGCTAACTGCGGGGCTTTCCGCGGAAGAGGCAGGAGTTTGGATAACCCAGCAGTTTGAGCAGGTTTTATGACCAGCCAGTGTAATAAAATGCATTCAGGGGTCACCTGAGGAACTTTAATCAGCACCAGGGGTCACTGGATAGCACTTCCAGACAGGAGAGACAGAAAGGAGGAACGGAGATTCAGGGGAGAGGGAGAAGGGGGGGAGGGGCCTGCGATCGAAGAGCCTCAAGTTATCAGAAGTAACTTTTGGAAAAAAAAAAAAAAAATCAATGTTTCGCAATCAGAAATGGCAAAAGGAGCCACTATTGCCGAGCGGAAACTAGAGATCTGCTGCAAGTTTAGATGAGAATTTTACCCAACGACTTAATTTTTTTTCCCCTTGTGCAGTTTTGCATGAAACTTTGGCCTTATGATTGGTCTCGGGATGGATATCAGATATCTCACCCTGAAGGAAGAAACATTCCCACCAAATCCTTCCCCAAAAGAAGAAGAAAAAAATTCTGCATCCAATAATCAGAGTTTGGGCAGACAAATTGGCACCACTTTCCGCCACCACCCCCCCTCCAGCCTCTCTTTTATTTTCTGTTAGAAATAAGACTGCAGACTTGAGTCACAATTCACAAATATTTGGTAGTATTATGTTGCAAGGAACTGGGGCAGGGGGAGACGACCCAGAAGAAGGTAATTCTTAAAAGCTTTGCCTTCACTCACGCAAACAAACTTTATGCTTCTCAATAAATCTCCTGTTTTGTAAGTGGCCATTAAAATAACAGATCATTCGATTAAATTTTTGTTTCCTTTTCACAACAGTCATTTGGAGTTTTGGGGGACCTCCAAATGTGGCCTTGGCCATGATGTCATTAGCATTTTATTAATGCATTCAAAAGGTTAAAAGCTCTTACTTTTTATAGGGCTTTTAAAAGCAAACATTTGATTGTCTCTTGCATAAACTGACTCTGAACCCATTAAAATGTGACAACAACTTCAGGACTGACCCTGTTTAAGAGTAAAAAAATTGATCAAGGATTTGCCACATTTTTAATTGCTTTGAATGATATGGAAACTGAACAGAGGCCAATATTTGGGAATGGAAAGAATTAAATCCAGTCCAACACCTTTTGATATAATAATGATATTTTTTAAATTAGGGTTTTTTCCCCCCTTTTAGAGTTGAATGATTCTTTATGGCACAAGAATAGTTTATAGTTTGAAAGGTTTATTTTTTTTTCTCTCTAGTTCAGTCACAATGCAGCCAGTTTGTCATTAAAAATAAGATGGAAATTTTAAAAATATGTATGTTTCAGGTGTCCTAGCCTGAAAAAAAAATTGCTTAGGGTGGCAAATTTGCCCTCGTTGCTTATTTGGCTGGAAAAGCATGCATAGGTTTGGAATGATGTTATCAAACTTTTCATTTTAAATTAGGTAGTTTGGGGAATTATGGAACAAATCCACTCTAAAATACTAAAACCAGTGTTGCTGGGTCTATGTAGCCATTTACTGTTATTTTTTATTTTGTCTCAATCTCATCGCACATATTTTTAGGTTGGAGTTCTCCCACTGAATAATAGTTTGATTACAAAAGAGAAAATTCCTGCTCCCCCAGCTTCTACTCAAAATAAAAATGTGCACGCTCCATTCTGATTTTTTCCTATTCTTCCATCATTGATCAGGAAAAGTTTTCTTTCTACTTAACTTGATAGTTTTATTCCTTTATTTATTTTTTTTAGTGACTGTTCTACTTTCTCACTCTAGTACATTTGTTTTTTTCGGAGCACATTAGGTCTTTATTATTTTTTTACCCCTCCCAAATGAACTACTGAAAAGCCATCTTCCTGCGCCTTTCTTTTTTAATTGCGTCTGCGCTCTGAGGCACTGGGGGGCTACATAACTAGCAGGAGCCGATCAGCAGATAAGCTTGCATAACACGCACTTAATTACACAAACAAGTCTTTCTGGAGAAAGTCTTCTGACAATTACCTCCCGAAATAAATATACCTCGGTGACTGTCAATAGTAATAAAACCCACACAATCGTTCCTTAAAGCTTTATTGTTTGCCTGTAATTAGCATGTTGATGTGATTAAAGCTGCATTTGACTTTTGATAAACCCCAGACTCCTATAGATAACATTTCCAGCAGTTCAAAGCTGCTTTCATTAGAAGCGATATTTATCTGATTTGTAACCAATCAATTGGAAATAAAACTTTCCTGGGGCATGCCGTTAAAGCAGCCAGCAGCAGCCCTGGTTTCCTCAAGCCCCTCTTCTTGTCGATGTCCTTGAGTGAGATGGATTCCATATGGCTGGGCGCGGGAGACTCGACAGGGATTGAAAAGGTGGAGAATGCAGCTCTGTGGAGAGTCCCTCCAGACATACTGCCTTATTTCTACACCCTGCTATTCGAAGGCACGGTAACTGCTGTAACCAATTTTCTTGAAAAATACACTTTCGTGTGGCAGCAGAAAAGCCTGCAGGACTGGAGGTTGTTAAGGGCATACTTGTGATGTTTACTCTGGGTCCGGATTTTTAAGTTACGTTTGATTCTTTTATCAGACCCTTTCCATTCTGACTTTAACTTTGCCCTCTTTGCTCTCCCCCAAGTTATCAGTCCCTGTTTCCGTACTCTTCTCATCTTCTGCCTCTTTTCTTTCTCCCTTTTCTTCTGTTTCTTTTTTTGCGGTTTTTTTTTGTTGTTGTTTTTTTTTTGTGTGTGTGTGTTTTTTGCGTGTGTGTGTGTTTCCTGTAATATTTGGTCTGCAAGCACGTAAACTTCCTTATTCAAAATTACAGAGCTCTAAATTTTGAAGTTTTGACAAATAGACAAACAGTGATCTTCAAAACGTTATCTGACCCAGCACATAGGTTAAGATGTTCTAAACGTCCCTAAGCGATAGGGACTCGAACAGCCCCTCCACATTACCTCTGGGGTGACAGTGCAGCCTACATCTCAATTTCTGTATAATTTCACCTTTGCAGGAAAGAGAGAAAGAAAGAATCTGTATGTACTTATTCAAAGCAATTCTTCCCTCTTAACCTCCATACTCCCCAAACATTTCATATTTTTAGAAACGAAGTAGAGAAAAGAAAATATTTTCTATAATGGAACCAGTGTTGAAATGCAGACCTTTATGGATTTCCAGCCATGCCTCATTAAAATCTGTCTTTAGCTAGATGGTAAACATGTGCACAAAATGCTATAGATGCCATGCTGTCTAAGTGGAGTCTAAAAGTGAGTGTAGTTAAACAAAATACTTTATTGCTATTAAAATGGAAATGCAAAATCTGTATCTGTGAATCCATTTCCACTAATCTGGACATGTTCAAAGGCTTTCCATTTTTATTTAATTATATGGTGTCTCAGTGCCCATTTCAAGTGTTTTCTCAAACACTGTATTTACAACTTATAACCTTATACGACTCCAACCTTATTTAAGCACATGTATGTCTTTGCACGGGTAATTCAAGTGCAGATCATCTTGAAAGCACTGACTCTTTCTAACCTTAAAGTGACCTCAATCATGACGTTTAATATCTTGGATATGAGTGGCATTTCATGTATATATCACCTAGAGGCAGTTGCATTTAAAAATTGAAGAGATAAAAGAGGGGGAATTATTCCTGTAAAATGAACAACTAAGAAGATAGCAGGATTGGGTGTGACAAGTATGTCTCTACTGGCCTGGGGTTTATGAATATGCCTTGTAGCCAGGGAATTTCTGGAGAACGCGAGGCTCAGGGAAAAGGTCCGCGGTACACTATGTGCCTCTTGAAAGAAGCTTTTATCAGAGTTTAAACTTTTTCCTTTCCATTTACTTTAGAAAATATTTTAGAAATCATTAAAAATACATTTTAAATAAGTTAACTGTAAAGTAGTCTTTACTTTAAATGCATTCTCTCATTTCTCCATCTCCTAATTAAAAGTCTGTTGGCAAATATATTATGCTACCAAAACACAAAATATTTATTCTCATCATCTTGATTCGGTATCCATTAATTTAAGATTATTAACCTCATGTTTGTTGGATAAAATTTCCATTTTTGTTTAAAAAAATGTGGTCTATTTTTGAAACTAAAGTTGGAATTTTTTTTTCTTGCACATAAATTATCTCGTATTTTGGCAACCATATGATCACTAAAAAAACAGGTTCAGAGCCTTCAGAACTTGAGCAGTGCCTTTAAAATATACTCTGCACATAACTGAAACCACAGTGATAATATTTCAAGTAATAGGAAAAAATGGTTTGCAGATTTACAAAGAGAAATCATGTACTTCTGCAAAGTTTTATTCTCGTAGGACTTGTCTGGCTTATAGACACATAAGCTCAAGATAATATCACATCAGCCCTGGCCAGGTGGCTCTGTTGATTGGAGCATCATCCCATACACCAACAGGCTGTGGGTTTGATTCCTGGTCAGGGCACATACCTATGTTGTGGGTTCAATCCCCTATCAGGGTGACTGGTGTTTCTTTCTACGCCCCACCCCGGTCTCTCTCTCCCCTTCCCCTTTCCTCTTTCTAAAATCAATAAACATATCCTCAGGTGAGGATTTAAAAAAAGATAATATCACATCAAACAACTAAAGGTAGGAAATGTTGCTTAACTGGATTAAAAAAAATTGGTGCTTGCTTGAGTATGGGTTTGCGTGTGTGTGTGTTTATGTGTTCGTGTACAATAAGGACACATAGCGACCATGGCACCGTGATTTAGCTGTTGGTTTTGTGTATCTTCTGTATAATTTACTTCTCTTGAATTACCTATCAAATATATAACTTCTTACCTTTTTTTGGTAGGAAAAACATACACATATCTAGCCACTGACTGTAGCTACACACTGACAACTGTCAGAATGAAAACTAAATTGTTTCCCTTTATAATGCCAAAGATCTGAGTGTCTGAAAAATCATTGAGGCTCTGGTCTAATGGTTTCTGTTTTTACCCAAGTGTTTGGCAACATGTAGACAGGCCACAGGCTCTGTTCCCCCTCTGCTGAGGGTCCTTGTCACCTGTAGATGCAGGATATTTCAAAAGTACTCAGCAGCGCAACTGCAGAAGTGATTGAAATGACGTTCTCCAGGCTGCATACTTCAAGAGGGGAAGGTCTGACCATTTTTTCTTGCTGGTAGTCAAGCCAAGTCATTGCAACTCACATCTCTCACCTTATACCTCAGGTGATTTTCTCCCATGTCAGCCTTGGCACTTGTGTGTGTTAATTCCTTTAAGTTTGTTTCCTGAAATTAACATGACTGTTTTTAAAACTTCTCTACCCAATGGAGATTTCGATTTTGTTCATAAATCCTATGTGCGTCATCAACAAATGGCTGTGTTTCTGTGTTGCTCTGGGGGAAAAAAATACCACACAAAACTCCTGACAGAAAGGAAAAAACTTATTTCAAGTTCTACCTGAAGACAGAGTGGGCCTCATGCTTCACAGGAAAGTCTTTCAAAGAAGAAGAATGTCCATGAACTTGGACAGGGCCTAAACAGGAACAAAGAGTTCTACTTCTGCTGTCCCACTAGACTACCGGGCTAACTCAAGTTTGAGCTACTCTCAATCTGTCAAAGGGATTGGCTTTACTTTTTTTTTTACATCCCTGATCTGCAGCACACTTACGAGTATGTTGTAATGTTAAGAGTTCTTTCCAAAGTCTGATCACACATTGGTGGAAATAATAACACCAGCTAAACCCACTCTAGCTCCCCACATGAAAAGAATGGCTGAAGATGCACCTGACAGTGTGTCTCACTATATATGCTGAGTATTCATGATGCTCTTTAAAACTTACTCCACACGGAACTGGTCGGCTTAAATTTAGATTAAAAACAACCATCTTCCTTTCAGATCTACAGATGGCTACGTGGATAGTGTGATTCCCTTTTTAATTTTTCCACCACTTGGACCATATTGTGACAAAACCAGTTTAAAAAGTGGTCCAATACCATGGAATGGAGCATAGGAACCTCTACTCTCTGGATCTCTCTAAAACTAGCTCTTAAAAGCCACTTGGAGGATTCTTCTGAAGAAAGAATTTTGCCCTCCACACAAAGTGGCAGCGTTGATGAGCAAGTCCGCTCCCCAGGGCAGGTTTGGGGAGCTGCAGGCTCTCGCAGGGAACGGGTCTCTGGAGCAGCACGGTCTCACGAGCACGCCTCTGGGACCCTCCCCAGCCTGCTCTTTGGAGGCTGCGTGGAGGCCCAATGGAGGTGGGCAGAGTGGGCTCCAGAGACGCGCCTGCCGTCTGCTCGGGTCTTGGCAATTTTTTTGCAGAGTCACTGCAGAGCCCAGAAGAAAGAACACTTTAAAAAAAAAAAAAAAAGTTTTGAAAGAAAGAAAAAGAGCAGAAGGGGGAGAAGGAGAAGAAAGAATAGGCACTCTCAGCTCCAATGGAAGCTATGCCAAGAAACAACTAACTAAAAACAGACCAAACCAAGACGAGAAATGAGGAAAGGAAAAAAAATGGTTTGGAGTCAGGCAGACGAATGCACGAGAGAAAAATGCACATGGCTTCGGAGCAGGACTTGGCATCCAGCTCAGAAATGTGTGTGCGCGCAGTTTTTCATTTTTATTTCTGGGGGAATATTTTGCGATTTCTTCTTACTGAAAAAGATGAGTTCCTTTCCTTCTTTGACAATAGTGGAGAGACCACCCTCATCTCCCTGCACAAACTCTGCCTCCTCTAGCTCAACCCAGTTTAAAAAGGTTTTCTTGTGCTGAACCACTAGATGATTTCCTACTGTCTCAAACCAGACAGAGGGCTAAAACCCAAATGTCTGTGCCTCCTGTTTTTTTTTCAACCAGTTTTCTAACACCCTCTTACTGGGAGACAGAGGACCACTGGCTTGTTTCGGAAGAAGGCAGGGAGCACCTCTGGCCAGTGTTCATTCTGCATTACCTCGACTGGTCTAAGCAGCCCCTGGGCTGATGGCTTGTGCACTAATGAGTGTCTGAAATGCTCATCTATGATTAGGAATTTTTCATGCTGTTCTCGTGGCCTCTGCTGCACTTTCCTGCTTATAAACGGAAGCTTAACACACTCCAATCATCCGTGGAACTCTGCGAGGTGGTGAGGGGGGGACACCCAGAGAGAAAATGGCCCACTGCGATGCTAATTTCACTCTCACCTTTGACCACGAGGGGTAATTATACATAATTTGTAGAAACAGTTCTCCAGGAAGGAGAAAACCTAAGGGAAACACGGAAGTTTGTTTAAACTAACTCGAATACCTTTTGGATAAGAAATGCAAATGCGGTTGGAACTGGATCATTCCTCGCTGTCTCTCGATCAGAGCCCTGGAGATTCTGAGCGCTCTGAAAGCCAGGGCAACAGTGTGGACATTCTTGTACGGACCTCGCTCTGCAAGTCTAGGCTTGATGAGGCAAGACCCTCAGAACAGCTGCCAGGGACTTTCATTTGCTGCCATGACAGACTTGTTCTAAAGGCACTGATCATGAATGACCGAAGGAACAGCATTCGAGCATCTATTTTCTGTGCTTTGCCCCTGGCCACTCCACTCTCAATTCCCACCCTACCACCAACCTTAGGCACGTTGGGTAGGAATAGGCACACCTGGAAAGGTGTGTGAGTGGCCAGCATTACTGCCCTGAGAACATCTGTGTAGCCTGCAAGTTCCTGCGTCTCTGAGAGAAGTCTCCTGAAATTCATGTTCTATCTTATGTGCCCTCATTTCCAGTAGTTTTTATATCAGAAGCGAGCTCCTCACAGGGGTGAATCTTTCAGCGGTGCGCTGAGAAGTCTGATGTGGACAACAGCGAGGACCCACTGTTAGTAGAGTGGTCACCGTGTTTCTGGGGTAGATGGTGGCAGCTGGAGGACATGTATTTTAACCATAGTTGAACAAGGAGGCAGAATGTTGGTATTTCAGTATTGATGGAAAGACTGTATCTATCCATTTCTATTGTTGATTGAAAGTTTTGGGTCAGTGGACATCATCTGGCCACTCCCATGTAGTAGAAATAGCATGACCTTAAAGTCAGACAGGTCTGGACTCACATATTAACTACACTTCGTATTAACTATGTGACTTTGACTTCCCTGATCCTCAGTCCCCTCACTGTAAAATGAGCACCATCTCAAGGGATTGTTAAGAAGCAGAAAGTGCTCCGTATGTTAAAGAAACAAACAACAACAACAAAATCTTCAACACTCAAAAAAAAAAAAGGTTAGCCCTAGCCAGTTTTGCTCAGTGGTTGGAGCATCAGCCCACGGACTCAAGGGCCCTGGGTTCGACTCCGGCTAAGGACACATACCTCGGTTGCAGGCTCGATCCCTGGCCCTTGTTGGAGCGAGTGCAGGAGGCAACCAATTGATGTCTCTCTCACATTGGTGTTTCTCCCCTCCCACACACACTGTCTCTGAAAAGCAATGGAAAAAATATCGTGGGTTGGGGATTAAAAAAAGGGGTTAGTTTCTTCTCCCTAAAAATAAAACAAAACAATTTTTGAAGTGAACCATTTTGTTGCAAATCATTCCAAAGTCTAGCTGTCCTCTCTCTTTAGTAGCTGATGGCCTTGCTCCCTCTGACAGGTTAGTGTAGCTGTAGGAGTTAAAGGACAATGTGTCAAGTGCTCAATATGCTTCTTAATCGGCCTTCAGTACCAAATAGTCACTAGCAGTTTTCTTCTGCTGTAATAATCATAATCTTACACCCCGATGTGGTGAGAGCTATAGATACGTTATTTCATGTATTCCACATCACAATTTTATCAAGTAATTATTCCTCTTTTACAAATGAGGGAATTGAAGCTCAAAATGGTAAAAATGTTTCCCACCACGCAGATGGTGGAGATGAAATTCAAACCCAGTTCTGTCTGGCTCTAAATCTCAACCTCGTAACCACTGGTGTCCTGCTTTGTGCTATTAGACCAAACAGGACAGAATTTCACCAGAGTGTCACTGCAGGTAACGCTGCCCAACACTCTGATGACAGGCATTCACTTTTCCGTCTCGGTAACTCATGCCACTGTTGGAGAGTTCTGTTTTCCTGCGTTTCTTTACTTTGAACCTGATGATCATCGTTGTGAAGCCAAGCGGGTCATTTAAACAACCGCATGAAAAGAAATGTGTTGTAACGGGGGGTAAAGAAGAGAAGCTGCTGTTATTACTCTTTAGGGGTCCCCTGGCCATTCTCCAGTTCCGAGTACTCTTCTCCAGGGCCACTAAGTGTTATTTTCTATTTTGTTGGAACATTTTCATGACCAGAATTTTAGAACTCTGTTTGCTACATGTGACTATTAAGAACTTGATATGTGGCCCTGGTCAGGTGGCTCGGTTGGAGTGTCATCCTATGCACCAAAAGGTTATGAGTTCGATCCCTGATCGGGGTGCATATGGGAGGCAACTGATCGATGTTTCTCACATTGATATTTCTCTCTCTCTCTCTTTCAAATCAATGAAAACATCTTCAGGTGAGGATTTAAAAAAAAAAAGAACTTGATACGTGCCTAGTCCAAATTGAGATGTGCTCAACGTGCAAAATATACACTGGATTTCAAAGGCTTCATATAAAAAAAAAAAAAAGAAATAAAATTCTTTGTTAATTGATTACATGTTGAAATGATAATATTTTTGATATGAGCTAAATGAATACATTATTAAAATTATTTTGACCTGTTTCTTTTTAAAAATGTGGCTACTAGAAAATTTTCAATTACACACATATGTAATTTGCAGCTTGTGTTATATTTCTATTGGAAAGCATTGTTCTATACCCTCAAGGATGGGATATACCAGAGGCTTAAAATGTAGTAAATCCACTCCTTGCCCGGTACAGTCTCAGAGATGAGAAAGGCAAACGCTTCTTTCCCCTCCACCCTAAGTCGTTTCAGCGCTTTGAGTGCAAGGTGCGCTGTAGCCTCAGAGAGATGGCTGAGTCCTTGGCGCGCGGCTAGTGCTACGGTGAACACCCCTTAAGCATCCTTATTTAAAGCTGACGGGAATTATTTCTTTACTTACACCAGAAATATTGCTCTTTGTGTTACAGGGAAATGTGTGGTCTTATCCCTTGGAAACCATGGAGTTAGCATTGGAGAAATGCAGGCATTTGTCTCAGCTTTGCTGGGTGTGGGGAGAGAGGTGTGGAGCACAGCACAGACGCAGAGCTCAACGAGGCCGACTCAGGTCTCAGGATGCTCGCAGGCCGCCCTGCACACCCATGCTGAGCACAAAGGTCTTTCCAAAGCCTAAGTTCCCCATCCGAACACAACAGAGTAACCAACCCTGTCGAAGGCCTGAGTCAGCTCTGATAACTGTTCCCTTAAAAATCTAACGGTGTGCCGACCCCCCCACCCCTCCCCAAACACCTAGACCTGTTTGTTCAGTCACAGAGAGGAGGCTACAGCTGATTTCCATCCTGAAGGAAGGAATTGTTCCTGCTGCCTCCTGCCCGCCCGCCTGGGATTGCAGCTGAGCCATATTTAGCCTCTAAAGCTGGATGTTTTAGTGCCTGGCTTTTTTTAACTGGCATATGTTAAGAGCTTTGAATTAACAGGTGCATAAAAACTGTCAAAAAACACTTAAATCTCAAGACAGACTGTCAGTTGTATTAAAAAATATGGTGTTACATAACCATGCACTCTCAACACGTCCAGTGTGTTACAGCTTGGAAAGCCTTTTCTCCATCCCAGCAACCCAGCCATGTTAATCCATCCCATGAAACAGGAGGCCGTGGTCCTTTAACCCCTCGATGGAGGATATGGTGTATGTGTGTGTGTGTGTGTGTGTGTGTGCGCGCGCGCTCACGTGCACAAGCATGTATGGGGGTGGTGTTGGATGAGAATCATGAAGGAGAAAGTTTTCCCTTCTGCAACTGAATCTTCTTTCAGTTTCCAAGGTCCCCATTTGTAAACTAAGCTAATGGAAGGAACAAAGAACTCCCAGAGCACTGGGAGGCACACTTGAAATTGTTCCTGTAAAGGAAAATAAACAACTTATCATGTAATAGGGTGGCATTTAAATTAAAATTAGCAGAGGATGGCAGAGAGAGGCAAAGGTATCATGAAGACTAAAGAAAGAATATTTGTAAAGCATCTAGCAGAGTGCCTGATAGGTAATGGGCTTTTTAAAAAAATGTAAACTTCAACTTTGCTCTTGTATTAAATGATAACCCTTCGTGTCTAAGGAGAGTTTCAAAAGAGAAAGAAGAGCTGACAAATATTAGATGGTCCTGGAGGTTAGTCCACAGATGAAAATGTTTTCCTGTTGTAAACTGCCGTGTTCCATTTGGGATCTGGGTTGTGCTTTCCTCCCCCTGAAGGATGTCATGCTTGTTGGGAGAAAACACACACATAGTGAAATGATGTAATCTCCCCCACCCCACAAGCACGTCATCTCACCTCAGCACCGTCCCCAGCTCCAGCATTAGTCAGCATTCACTGTTAATAAATAGGGACCGAGACAGGAGGTATCCTCCCGGCAGGCTCTTTGTGCCCGACTTGTCCATGAACTTGAGGGGCTCTCCCTAAGTCCCCTGCAAACTCCACTGACATCAGTACATTACGATGCATAGGGTTTGGGTGAGACAGAGAGGAGGAAGACAGAAGCGTTTAGTTATTTTGCCAAATTCCTTTTCAAAGATTAAATCAAGCCAAAAACACAGTATGCACAGTTCCCAGCACTGTTGTCCCATTAGAGGGTATTAGTATTGCTTGTTGTTTTATCCTTATAGATTGGGAACAAGTTTGTTTCTGTAATGGGCAAGGGTTTTTGCCAAAAGGAATTATCTTAGATCTTAAGAAAGATCTAAGTGTGGGTGTTTGGTCTGATGCACATTTCCTCTCTGTTTAAATACTGGGCCTTATGTTCTGTTTTGAAATTCCGGTGCGCACAGCAATAGTTGGGGGTGGTTGCTCACTATTTTCTTTTTAAAGAGAGAGAGGAAGGGGGAGAGAGAGAGAGAAACATCGGTTTGTTGTTCCATTCATTTAAGCATTCACTGGTTGATTCTTGTCTATGCCCTGACCGGGGATCAAGCCGGCAACCTCGGCATATTGCTTACTGTCTCCTTCCCTCTTCTTTTGCCCAGACAGCTTTCCTTCTGGCTTTTCTCTTGCTCAGCGTCAGCCAGTCTGATGCCACCATCATAGCAGGCCAGAGAAGGAGATGCGATGTCATAAAACCAGATCTTGTTGATAAATATTTTGATTTCAGAAAAACTGAAAAACAGTTGTTATTTCTGAAGCTGAAGGGCCAGGTTCAGGGAGGAAATTCCTGAAAAGGAACCTGGCCCTGGCATTGGCAACCTCTTTAGCTGGGACATATTTTTACCTTTGACTATGGAACGGGAAGATCATTTTCTCCAAACATTAAAATGAAACCGAATCATTACCCGCCCGCCAGCAACCTATAATAGAAAAGAAAGTCACTTGAGCCCCAACCACAGCTTAAAACTGTAACAGTGAAACAAACGACAAAGACCCAAACGAACGAAAACCGCTTTTTATTCCACTTGTGAGCACGAGGATCCCATCCCTCAGGGTGTGTTGATTTTTATTTTAGTTTATGTACATTCGGGCATTCGCTTTGCCTTTCTTTAAAAGAGTCTGAGGCGTCTAAGACACGAAAGTAGTTTTTCTCGGATGTTGGTGTTAACAGTATCATTCACTGTGTCATCTTGAGAATGTAAGGTTTCAGGTCCTTCGTTTTTCTCTCCTTTAAAGAAAGTAGGTAACAAGTCCCTGTGAAATATTAGTTAATTAAAACTCTATTCACTTTAACCCTTCGGTTTGGCTCAAAAAGGATGACCAATGGCCTCGTGACTGATTCACACCTGACACTTTGTCAAAATGTAACGGACTGTGTTTATGTAGCACAAACCTCCAAATAAACCAAGTCTTGCGCTGAATTACAGAATTAGGGGGATGGGGTAGCGTTGAATGCTCACAAGACTGTGGAGAGGGTGGGATGGAGGTGTGAGGAGAAGGTCTCGGGATGACCTGACATATTCTAAGCATCTCTCAAGATGCCCTCGGGGCCTCTCGCTTTCTGGACCCGCACCCCTTGCCGTGCTGTGCCAATTCCACTGCCCTGGTGGCTCCCCTGCTGGGGTGAGCAGTTCCTTGCTCTGCAAATGCCAAGTCCTCCCCCTCAGCCTCTCATACATCCAGAGTTTCTGTCTCCTCGCACCACTTTCAAACTTGGATCAGACAGTACAGCACAGGCCTGGTACACATGCTATACATGCCGTGGTGTCTGCCATGCAGCCACCAAGATGATGGTGTCCAGAAGGGCGGGGAGCCCCACACCTGAGGCAAACTTCAGCCAGTGGGCAGGGAGAAATAGGCGGGGACTGGCCAGGCGCATTCCCTGCTCTCCCTCACCCCCACGGCCGGCTCTGAAACATCGGCTCTGAAGGCGGCCTGGACCTGCCTGCTGTGCCCCCAGCTGTGTGTCTTCGCCGTCACTGCGGAGCACTGGCCGGCGCTGTATTGCTCCCTCTTCCTCCCTCCCCACCCCCCCCTCGCTTCCATCGTCCTCCCTCTACCTGACCCCCCAAGTAGGGCATCAGCGGGGATCCCCTGCCGGGCCCTGTCTCCCGAGAGGCCTGAGCTGAGGTAGGAGAGCAGCATGGAGTTTCCTGAGAAACTAGTCTTCTCAGCAGCCCTCATGCGCTGCTGTCTGAATCCTAGAAAAGGGTGTCCAAGTCCAAGCCCCTCTGAGGAGCTGGGAATGCTGGACAGTCCTCTGGGAAGACCCCAAGAGCAGAGGGTGGCCCAAATATTCCTCTGCGAGGGCGAGGGAGGAGAGGTCTCGGTATTCCCCAGAGCAGCAATTCCGCAGGACTACGTGGGACGGAGTGGCCCTGAGTGACCAGTGGGTAGAAGTAGCCCAGCCGCAGTGGCTGTGATGAAGAATCTTTGGAGGAAACCCCCTGAAGGGAAATAGAGGGGGGGAGAGTATGGTAGGCGGGACATGGAGGTTTGAGAGAACTTATTCAGAAGAACTTGTGAGGTCCCTCTTAAAAGTATTAGAATTATTTGGAAATTTGGAAAAGGGGAGGGTTGAAGGAAGGTTAAAGGTTCTGAAATACAAGTTGGACAAAAGCCAACTTTTATAATGCAGTGATTGAGTTACAGCGACCAACAGCATTTTACACCAGCTAGCCACAGTGCGGTAACTATTTAGTCTGCTCTTGCGGTGTTTCTGTAGGGCAGAGTGACCGCTGTGAGGCCACTGACTAATGGGATGTGCCATGACTGGCTCTACTTTATTTGTTTTCCTACATCCTAAACCCGTTAATCAATCCATGAGATACTCCATTTCTCTTAGAAATGACCATACAATGCCATAACATCAAGATTTCCAACTAGCGTTCAAGTTATACACTCAAAGCTAAATTCTTCTCAGACGATAACTGAGCAAAGTGAGATAGAGAGGTTGACCCTTGAAAAGATATGTTCTAGGGGTTGGGCTCCTTATTGTAAGCCCTCTGTTTATCATGAAAGCTTCCAGATACTCTCAAATTATGCTTGAGAAATTATTGTAATGATTAAAGTTGGTGGAAAAGTATCTACAGGAAAGAGCAAACAATACAATTAGGTAAGACCAAGGGCAGAACCAGTGACTTCCTCCTTTACATCTTAGATTTCCTATGTCACAATTTCTAAATCCAGGAGCAACAGACAGGTCTGCCCAGTTGTATAGCATAAGTGTCTGTGCACCAGGGAGACCAACACAACGTCATTGCAGTCATGAACATATTCCCCATAAGCTAGTCAAAATAGCTCAAAAGTCCATACCAGCTACGCTCATCAAATTCCTATTTTGGAATCTTAAGATTTTCTTTTCCTCCTAAGCCTTTCTTTGAGTAGAGGTGACTATTATTTAACATTTAAAATAAAATAATGACTAATAATAAAATTGCAGAATTATCACATGACAAGATTTAAAGTTTGGCATCTATTTTATTGTCAGTAGATCGATGAGTGCTGCTTATTCTAGATGAGCGATTGTGACACATTTGTATGTACATTGTGATGTGTACACAAAAGTACCAAATGGATCTTGTGCATTCCTGTTCATTCCCCACCTTTCCCCTCTCTCGTCCCCTCTTCACCTGTCGATATAACTTTTAAAATTCAACCCAGAGATAAAATTTTACTGATTTTCCTTGATGTATCTCCAGTATCATAGCACTCGACATATGGTAGATACTCAAGGAATGTATGTGCAAAGAATGAAATTTATCAAAGGCAATCACTCTAGTGAGTCAAGTCTCTTAAAACCATCTCCTATTCTGAAAAATCCAAACAGGCTTTACTCTTAGGCTACATTCTCAGCATGTGAAGCACGTGATTTTGAGACCTAAAAATTTCTTTCCTTCTGTTCCTTAATCCTGAAGAGTGTATCCCGGTTAATCAGGCAAAAAGAGACCGTGGGTATAACCACGAGATGGGAGCAATTATATGAGCTTTTGTGTGTGTTTGTAGTAGGGCATTACCTTCCTCATCATCAATATGATCATCCCCGTCTTTGTATCCACTGGGGGCTGACACGCTGCACAGAGAGAAGCGGGGAGGGAGTCAAAGGTGGTGCCCAGCAGTGGTGTGTACTTGAAAAACACACTCACTGTGGTAGGAATCACGAGAGTGTGGTCCTCAATAAATTACTTAACTTCCTGATCCTACATCTCCTCAGCTATAAGAAACAATGCTAATTGCTTTGTCAATCATAACTGGTTGTTAGAAATATTCAATGAAATTGGTACTTGAGAACTCTGAAGTTCTATATGGCTATAAAGTATTATTATTATTCATGTAACAATCTATTTAGGACATAATAGGACATTAGTATCAGACAGACGTGAGTTTAAATTCTAAGTCCCCTACACCAGAGCTATACGGCCTTAGATGGGTTACTTGATTTTCCTGATCCTCTCTGCTTTATTTTAAAACGCGGCTAATCATATTTATTAGAGTGGACGTAACAACAAAACGTTGTCATGTTGCAAGACACAGAACTTGAACACGTTGTTTGTGTAAACTTGGTTTTAAACTGTGATCATTTCAAATGAACAGTCATTTGTGGAGGATTTCGGCTCAAGAGTCTGACAAATTGGGCTTTGTCATTTATTTACTAAAATAAGTGGAAACTTTGATGCGCTGTATAAAACACATAATGCAGACTCAAAGAACTTCCTGAAGGTGAGGCCATAATCTATTTTCTGACAGTAACGAGACCCGGGAGAACCTGAGAAATTTCAACCAATCAGCAATGCCTCGATCACGTGGTGCTCCTAAGCAGAATGCTTGTCTTCCATCAGAGCTCAGAGCTCAGTAACTAACCTGAGCAGGAGTTGGTAGGGAATATGAAATAGCATAAGTCAACTGAAAAAGTGAGTCACTTGTGATGAGTGGCAAACAATAAAAGTAAGAAGGTTTTACTGATAAAAATGTTTATGAGTGGCAGAGAACATAAGACTGGATGGTTTAAATCAAGTTTTAAAAATAGATAAGACTGGACACAGTCACACATACAGCTTTTTCCCAAGAGGGCTGGGTTTGGTGAACAAAAAGTTTCACAGCTATTTGACCAGTTAGCTTATAAGGTCTGCAAAGGGGCAAAATAACCCTGGTGTCTTTATTTCAGTATTACCGCTCTGTTTCTGATGGGATTTAAAGAAGGGCACTTGCTGATGGAAATATAGCACTGATTTGAGGGTGAGACCATTGTTCATAAGAGCAATAAAGAATAATGCAGCCATAAAGAAATATGCTCAAGTCGAAACTCAAGGTTTCCTAAGAAAACAATTATGAAGATTTTCCTTGGATTCACAAGAGTCACCTGAAACGATGGGCAACTAGAATCTCCTGAACCAGAGCTTACAGGTCAAAGAGTCAGAGAAGGAGAAAGATGAGGCACATGTGTGGTGTCATGGAGGTCCCTGGGGTGGAAGTGTGGAATGCCAGCTGCCAGGTGACAGCTGATGCCAGCTCTTGGGCATCACAGTTGAACCCAGGACTTCAATTCCCTGCTCTCTGATGAGAAGCTTTGCCGTGCCCACCATCAGCTTCTGCCTGTCCCTGGCCTCCTTGTTAAGACCCGTGCAGTCACCTGTGTCCTGTGCTCTGGGCTTATGTCATTCTGGACTCTTCTCTTTTGGGATTGAATGCAGCATGTTTCTAAAAGCCCTCATTGCTTTCTGTTTTTCTGGTTGGAGAAAAAAAAAGCGCGAATAGAAGTGAAATAAGAATGGGTGGATGTATGGTAAAGGGCATTGGACCTGCTTGTAATCACAGGTGCCTTGTTAGGACTGATTTATGTTTGGCCAACTTGGAAAATGTTTTTACCAAAACAACCCAGTCCTAATTCATAGAGTTGTGTAGTCTTTCACCCTCAATCCGACTTAAACTACTAACATGATTTAAGCTCTGAAAAGCACAAGTTGCCCAAGGCAAGAATTTAAAGTGAGAGTCAAGTTCGCAGTCTTTTACAAAGTGTACTTTCTCACCCCCTGTCACTTCTCTAGTTACCAAATCTTTTCCAACCTGTCTGGACCTTCTGCAGCTCAGGCATAAATCAGGAGCAATGTGGTTGGAAATGGCTTCCTTTTCTTCAAAGTAGCTTGTACCCACCTCATTGGAGCATTAGGAACCCGTAATGGTGCGCATGGTTTTCATCATGCCAGGGGAAAACCTGCCTTAGCTGCTCCAAACTGTCTCTCTGGTGTATGAGATCACAGTCCAAGTTGATTTTTTAAAAAATTATCAAGAAGTCCTTGGGTTAAAATCAAGAAGAAATCTTCTAGGATCTGAGATCTCATTTCTTCTTCTGATAGACACATAGAGAAGAGGCTGATGTGTGGTGGCTTGGCATGGTATCTGATATGAAATTTCTGGGCTCTAAATACCGCTATCCCTTTGGGATTTCAGTACTCCTCTGAGGCTGTTCCCAGCCTGAGCCAGAATGATCAGGAGAGGCCTGGGAACAAACAGAAGACACGCAGCCTCGAGGCAACAGCAATGTGTTCACAGCTTTTTTTTGTTCTTCTGTTTTTCTTATTACTCTCTCCCTCTATCTTCTCCCCTCCCTCTTTCCACTTGCCCTTCCTTCCTTCCTTCCTTCCTTCCTTCCTTCCTTCCTTCCTTCCTTCCTTCCTTCCTTCCTTCCTTCCTTCCTCCCTCCCTCCCTCCCTCCCTCCCTCCCTCCCTCCCTCCCTCCCTCCTTCCATACTCATCTTCCCTCCCTGCCTCTCTTCTTCTCTTACTTCCTTCTTTCCTTCTTCATACCTTTATAATTGAGGGTTTGTCCTTTATTTTGGAGTTTTATGGTGTATTTCTCAGCATGCTGGACAAGTAGAAAAGATTAAAAAGTGATAAATATTTCTCAAATACCTTCTTCTAGTTCCTTCATTTATTTCCTAAGATTATTATTATTATTTCACCTCTGCTACTGCTTTCATCAGTAGGGACAAGCATTGAAGTTCAGAGACAAGGGGGTTAACTGTCATGATAAATGGATCTTTATGTGCCATTGAGAAACCAAGGATCTATGAGAAAACACTCATCAAAGCTCCTCCCAGTGTATATACCAGAGAGATATGCACACACCATGTCCTGCAAAAATTCCAGAAAAAATAGAAAAGAGCTAATGTTTATTGTGTCCTGAATGTTCATTAGTTCATTTAAAAAGCATTAACTGAGCACCTACTCTGTGCTGAGAACTCTTCTAAGTGCCAAGGATAAAGCAGGGAACACGTGAGATGAGGCTCTGACTTACTTGGCAGTGTAAGGGACGAGGCACTTTGTACATATGACTTTATTTGATGTTCCCAAGAACTCCGTAAGCTAGATACTATAATTCCAGTTTCCGCATGAGAAAAATGAAATGACAGAGAGGTTAAATTATCACAGCTCCTTAGGGAAAGAGCCTGGATCTCCAGACAAGTTTATCTGATTCCAGAGCCTTTCTACTTTGCTCTCCGCACAGCCTCGGGGGCTAATGAAATCATGAGAGATATCGGAGGGCGGGGCCCACTAGGCGAAGTGCCAGTTGAGAGGAATCCAGAGGGGAGGCCTGGCGAAGGCTGGAGCGGCCCCTGAGCGTTGCATGGAGGCATCCAGGCTGAAGGATACAGAGTTTAGACAAAGAAGCGGGGAGAACGGAGCATAAGGGGGCAAAGGCACATGTGTGCACGGCCCAGCTAGACGATGACTAGAAATGGCTTAAAGGAGAAGAAAGATTCTCATGGGAGAGAATCAGGAGCCAGAGCCGGAGCCGGAGGCCTGGGCACACTGTGCCTGGAAAACCAGCCTTTGTAGTGCAGCCTGAGGAGGTAGGGACTGTGGGAGGCTGAATGTCCTCCTGCTCTGTTATTGCTAAAGATTTTTTTTTTACCTCTTCAAAGTTATCTTTTCCTTACTAGGATAAGAATAACCATCACCATGTTCTTGGTTGACTTCTAGAATGACCAGCGTAGGTAAACCGCGGGACAAAAGGGCATTTGATTAGATTTCCACCCTGGGTATATGTTTTAATACCCACTCGGATTCTTCTTTGGGCGGGCTTGGTGCTCACACAACTGGATAGATACGTGAGTATTTAGCCAATAAAACTGGTTGAAGAATGTGAGAAATGTATCTACTGCATGAAGTCATTGCTTCATATTTGTCTGAAGCTCCCAGCGGACGCCCAACAGATTTTTGTTCCCCTCTGCTTTCCACATTGCACTTTCCCATGAGGAGGCTCTTTTGATATCAGCATGGGGTCTGTGGAATTCTTTGGGGGTGAAAGGTGTCTTTTCTATTATAGTAACTTTTTACTTAACCAGTTCACTTCCAAGAGCTGCTATTGATGTAATGAAATTAGAAGGGGCATACCAGATTCGTTTTTTAATTTTCCTCTGGCGGGATGAAGTCTCTGAGCAAATTTGTTGAGCAGCTGGAATTGTTAAGGTCACACTAACACTGAAATAAGAAGGTCCTGACACCCACATATCCAGAGATCTGAATAATTCTGGGCTGCCTCCAATTTTGAAATCCATTTCTCCAGGCTGCTCCTTTTTTTCTCTCCTTTCTCCCACACTGGTTTCTGGCTTTTCCCCTTTTACTAATGAACCCAATGCTATGTGAATTTTTAAATTTTGCCTGCTGTAATGAAAACAGTTCCTATGGTATAACCTTTAGGTCAATTCTATCAAATATTATTTGCTCGGTCTGTTTGCAAAAAAAAAATAAAATAAAAGCACTTTCTTCTGCCCAGGTCTTGTGTTAATTGCACACATTCTCTGATTTAGCTGGCACAGCAAACCTTTCCCAAGGTGCTTGGGCTGCAGAGATGGAAGGGAATTCATTATACATTCCTTACTGAAACGGTGACCTGCATATAATGATGGGGAAATCAACCTTGGTCGCCCTGCTTTCCCTTTGGTCTCATTTCTTCTGAACTTCAGACTGGAACTTGTTTTTCGCTGCATAGCCTGAGGGCACAGTGGAGTCTGACCAAGGGGGTGCCCAAAAGAGACCTGGATTTTCACACCACGAAGCTGGTAACAGTTTTGACTTCAATGCCTTGAAAAGTAGGTGATTTCAATTGCCCTGTTTCCTTTCAGGGGAAAATGCTTTCTTTGCACCTAAACAATCTTCCGGTGCTTTTGACTGACAAGCATATTGTTATGATTATGACCGAACTTCTTGACTCCTGCAGGGATAGCATTTAAAACTGCCCCGGAGACTGGCACAAATCAAAATATTCATCAGCTTAAACTATGTCAGCTAAAATGGAAAAGCCAAAATTGTAGTGTTTTATATCATGTCAGAAGTCCATGAACGCAGTGCAAAACTGCTTAACTCTTTCCCTGCCTAAAGAAAAGTGTCGCATATAACTGAAGGTGTCTGGATATTTTTTCAACACTGTACTTCCCATACAAATGCCTTGTGTTTCTCGCCTTCTAGTATCCATTGATTGGGATTATTGACCCAACAAACCCCTTTGTTCCCATTGATTCATTCGACCCTTCGCCTACTGTGTTTGCCTTTGTGCAGAGGGAAACTCAATTCTTGTCCCCAAGTTGCTGGTGGTCCATTAGAAGCAAGAGACACGTCCATAAACCGCTATAAAATACGCAGCAGGCGGTGATAAGGGTGCCGGGTACAGGTAAGCTGCCAAGGCCATTTAATAAAGGCGAAGTCACTTCCACCTTGGAAACAGTAAATTAGACATCTAGGGGTTATCTGCCCAGCCTCTGCTCTTTCAAGGATTGTCCTTCCCTCCTTTGGCGATGGGCACTTGGCAGCCTTTTGGTAAAATGGGATGCCGTCCTTTCCTCTAAGCGTGTCCCCCACTACAGTGGCTTGGTCGTTGACCCAGCTCATGGGGTCAGAGTCCCTTGCATGGGAATTCAGGTCTCCTAGCGGGTGACTGCAGCCCCAGCAGGCAGCAGGAAGAGTTGGAAGTTCAGCCCTGTCTGTGGGGGGGCCAGAGGGAGCCCCAGCAGGAACTCGGCCAGCACGAGGAGGGCAGAGGAGGGCAGAAGCCAGGCCTGGCGCCAGTGAGCACCTTCCCCGCACGTTCTGTCTGGTCTCCAGGCCTTCCCGCCCCTCCCAGCACCTGCCTTTCGTTTCCAGGAGGAGCGGGGCAAGAACGCAGTGACTTCTCTTACACCCCAAAGAGCCCTATGGAAAGCAGAAGGCTTCGTGAGAAAGGAGAGGACCGGTTGGTCTCCATTGAACATAGAATAAGAAAAAGAACAGGAATCTTAGTGTAGTGGGATAATATTTGGATGTACTAACAAATGTGTTTTTCCCCATGATTTCCTGTTACCCCTGACCCTCCCCCATCTGGGCAGCTAGACCATGAGTCATTCCTTGCCTCCAGGGAGGGTTGTCACAGCAGAACCAGAGAACAAAAGAGACAAATTCTTGGCGTTTGAGTTTAAAAAGCTGAACTACAGGCTTCAGACAAAAAAAGATTTGGAAGAATATTTGATCAATTTGAGCCAATTTTTTTCCTGCCCCCGTAAAATAAAAATTCCCCTGGCAGGGAGACAAGAGGCTATTCTAAAGCAAAGCAAGGACGGTTAGGTGCTGGGGAGTCCCTGAAAGGGGCTCTTGCACTCTACTCCTGCCCCCTCCACAGGCTGAATGCTGGCATGGGTGTGGGCCTTTCGTATTCTGAGAACGAGGAGAACTGTGTTATTTCTAGGTTAGAATCCAAAAGATGGCAAGCCCCAGAGAGATCCCCTCTACCCAGCATTGTGTCAGAGAAGCTGCCTGGCACATCTATAGTAAAAGGGTATGTGTTGCTTCAGAGAGTTTTCCATGGTCCTAGAGTGGTAAGGGAGCCGAGTCTAATAGCTTGGGTGGTCCTGAGAGAGGTAGAAAAGTGGTCAAGAGAGAGCCAGACCTGGAGGGATCCCAGTCTGGTCCAAGGGATGCTGAAGATGTAATCTACATGAATTGAGTACAGTGAACCAGTGGTACCATATACAGCTTAGAGGCGGCCAGCCTGGACAGATTACAACCAAGAACTAGACCCTCAGGGCAATTCTGGGAAAGCAGATCCACTTGACCAGCAATTCTATGATCTCTGCACTGAAATCTTCCCCAAGTGGAAGCTCTGATTGGGTGGTTTAGGCATCACTTATATAGGGCATAGACCTCCTTAGGTAGGATAGAGCTTCTGCTGATGATTCTAAGCGTGGTTGACCTCCTTTAGGGCCAGCTTGTACTTCATTGCTTTATAGAACATACAGGAGCTCCTGATTCAATCTACTGTGCCTTATCAATGGTCTATTGCTGCAGAAAAAGTACCCCAAACTTAAAACAACCACCATTTTATTTGCTTCTGATCCTGTGGGTAGAGTAGCATAAGAATGGCACATCTGATCCTAGTCCAAATGGCTGACCCATAGAATGAGAAAATAAAGTAGTTGTTTTAAGTCATTATTTTTTCTCAAAGTCTTGGTTATTGAGGCATGATTTATATAGAATGAAATTCATGCTTTGTAGGTGCATAGTTTCATGTAAGACTATACAGTACCTTATTTAGCTGATATTTAGAAGAGGCTTTGGAGTTCAGACTTCAGATGCTTGAATGAGTTGAGACTTTTGGAGCTGCTACGATGTAAGCTATTATAGTAGCATCCCACTTCTTGCTACCAGAATCTGTATTAGTCAGCTCAGGCTGCATAACAAAATACCATATATTTTTTTTAAATTTATTTTTATTGAAAGCATTACAAATGTCCCCCTTTTTCCCCCATTGATCCCCTCCGCTCTGCACCCTTCCCCCCAGGCCTTCACCACACTATTGTCTACGTCCATAAATGCATATAAGTTCTTAGGTTCATCTTTCCCCACCCCTGCCTTCCCTCTGAGTTTCATCAGTCTGTTCCAAGCTTCTGTGTTTCTGGATCTATTTTGTTCATGGTTTACAAAATACCATCTTCTTGCTATGCCCTCAAATGGAGGAGAGAGAGAGGCAGGAGGTGGAGAAGAGAGGTGGAGAGAAGGAGAGACAGTAGGAGAGAGAGGGGGAAAGGGGATATCTTTATTATCCCTTATGAGAACACTAATCCTACTGAATCAGGGTCCCACCCTTAAGACCTCATTTCACCTTAGTTACCTGCTTATAAGCCCTACTATCTCCAAATACAGTCACATTGGAGGTTAGGATTGCAGCCTATTTTGGGGTGACACAACTCAGTCCATAACAGGGGCATTGGGTCACAGCTCCCTGACATGTACAATGTCAAGATTGGTTTTCATAAAGAAATCATAGTAAATGTGGCTTTGGAGTTCTGAGTGAATCCCACTAAGATTAAAAGAAAACCTACGAAGTTTTCAGAGAGTTGAATTAACAAGCACCACAGGTCTGAACTAAGAAAGGCTGAGACTTTCCAAAATGAAAAGAGGCCTCTGGACACTCACGTTTCTATGATCGGGAAGCAGTTTGAGAGAACTACTCAGTTGTAAACGGTCATTTCTCATGGGAAAGGAAAGATATTTCGAGGTGTGGGGCCGAGAATAGTGGAGAACAGTGAACTAGTGAGCCCCAGACAGCAGAACTAGGCCCTCAAGATACTCTCTCCCCCAGTAGAGGGAGACCTGACAACACCCCCCAGGCCAGTTCTCAGAATGCCTCCTCTTTGCCTCATGTTTTTCGTTTTTAAAAGGGAGTGTCTACTGAAGCAATCTGCTCTGTCTCACCACCCTATGTTGAGGTGTGGTGAGGACAAGGAACTTCTCATTTTTGTTCACAGGTATTTCGATGAAGAGGAGCCACATTCACATCTGGACTTGATCAGATGATGAGATCCTGGACGCCATGCCTGAAACCACAATGGAATGAGAGGTTGGAGGGAGAAGGTGGGTGCATTTTGCATGTGGAATGGATGTGAATTATTGTAGCAAGGAGGGCCAGACTGTGGTAAACTGTTTGCAAAGATGACACAACCATCCCTCTCATTCCTACATGAATGTCCCATTGCAATGTGACTTTCCTGCCTCTTCCATCAAGATAGAGTTCATTTTTCTACCACCTGATCTGGGCTGGTCTTGGGACTTGCTTTGGTCAGTGGAATGCAACAGAAGTGATGTGTGACTGCTGAGCCTGGGTCTCAAAGAGCCTTGCAGCATTCACTCCTGCCATCTTGGAACCCTGGGCCCTCCATGAATAGAAATTCAAGCTGACCCTCTGGAGGGTGAGGGGAAATGGAGACAAAGCCCCAGCTGACAGGCATTACCAACTGCCAGGATGTAGGTGGGACTGTCTTAGAGCACCCAGCCCCAGGAAACGCAGCAGACTACTGCAACCCTGGGGTGATCCCCAGTAAGATTAGAACTTCCAGCAGAGCCCAGACCAAATTCCTCACCCACAAAATCATGAGCAGACAAAAGTGGTTTCTGATTTAAAACACCGAGTTATGGAACGTTTTACTAGACAACCATAAGAGAGTGATACATGTGGTTAGAATGGCAGACTTGGTTTCACTTCCCTAACATGTTCCACTAGCAATGGGAAGTTGGGGACGACAGGTTGGGGTCATCTTTCTCAAATGGAGACTATGACATGGGCAAGGCTTCAGAGATTCGCTTCTCAGCTCATACAGTCGGGTATCATTTTGGGACTTCAACTCCTTCTCACACCTGCTCTCTGATGCTTGAAATTCCTTTAGCTAGGGTTAAGATTTCCACTACACAAACTGAAATACATTGCTTAAAAATATTCCATTACATTAAAATGTAGACACACTTGGGAAAAGTAACCTACTGACTTAAAGTTTCCCCCAGATGTAAGTGACTGTTGTCTTAGCCTGTTCGGGCCGTTACAGAGTACTGTAGAGTGGGTGATTTGTAAGGAACGGAAACTTTTTTCTCACAGTTCTGGAGGCTGGGAAGTCCAAGATGAAGGTGCTGGCAGATTCAGTGTCTGGAAAGGACCTGCTTCCTGGTTCAGAGACGACTGTCTTCTCTGTGTCTTCATGTGGTGGGAGGGGCAGGGGAGCTTTTTAAGGTCTCTTACAAGAGCACAAATCTCATTCGCGAGGGCTTCACCCTCATGACCTAAACACTTACCAAAGACCCCACCCACCTCCTAACACCATCACATCAGGGGTTAGGTTTCAACCTATGCATTTTGGAAGGACACAAGCTTTCAGTCTATAGTAACTGCCTGAAAGAGGGGCTGGCTATCTAAGATGGATACCGTTGTTTGCCCAGAAATTTGTCTAGGGTACAGCACTGGCCTGTGCCATGGGAGATGTGAAGGACCACAAAAAAAACCATGTGTCATCTGAGTTTGGTTCAGATTTTTAACTATCTTCTAAAGTGATAAGAGTAAGAGAGACATGAAGAGGAATGTGGCAATAAGGCAGCTGGCTGCCTCGATCTGCAGGCCTTTTCAGGGCATCCTGGAAACTTTCACCCCACTGTGGGCATCCCACTTGTCATTCTGGTGAAAGGCCCACCTCTGCCATAGTGTGGGGGTCGGTTGGTCACTAGTTCTAGACTGCTCCCCGTCTTCCACCAGCAGCTCAGTGGGGAAGGGAAAGCTCAGACCAGAAGACTGCAGAGGTTTCTGGACCTATGGTACACAGGTCCCTGTCTATTGGTAGTTTCTGAGTTAAATGCACATGAGACAAATGAGCCACAATACTGAAAATGACTCAGTGTGGTTGCTTCAGCTACTTTTAAGTTATAAAAGTCAGGTTTAAGCAACTGCAATTATAATTCTACCAGACCAGCGTTCCACATATATGGCTATTGGCTTTCAAGTTTGTTTGCATCTTTATTGCCTGGTGTTCGCTTGGCTAAGAAAATGAGAAGGTGGGCAGTTCTTCAGGGTTTTAACTTGAGTGAAGGCTCTGGTGTAAATATGCAGCTTTAGGATGCTGGGCACACGTAGTATACACAAGGTAGTGTTACCCAATGACTGAAATAATAGCTTACGAAATGACTCTACTAATGCCCATTATTCATTTCCTCCTCCCTCTAGCAGCATGACACTATACATTGCAGGGTTGTTATTTCACTCCTCATATGAACCTTTGGCCTAGCAACTTATCCCTGAGGCATGCTATAATCACCGAGAAATGTGCTCCCTGTCACGTCTTATTGCTTAATTATGGCTCTATTTTAGGTTCCTAGAGCCATTTGGCTTGGAAAGACCTCTCTTATGTGTGACTTTGAACACGCATCCATGTTGAGTTATCCTTGAGTTCACACCAGCCTGTTCCCCTCCATCTTATTCTGGCTCGGGCAATGGTTTCTGAGCCTTGGTTCAGCAACGCCCCGCATTATTGCAGTGGGCCCTTACAATTACACTGTTCTGCGCATAACAAGATACTTCAGCCCTTTGTCAGAAAGGCATGTGCTTAATTTTTCCAATACCTGAAGTTTGCTTTTTTTCCACTGGTAAATCCCAGTGGGCCCACTATTTTAAATCAGTGACATGCAAAAACCTCCCCGTTTTCCAACTTCCTCTTGTCCTGTGACATTTTTTTTTTTTTTTAATCCAAAACCTGGACATATTGTCTAACAGAGGTTTTTGTTGTTGTTGCTTTAGTTGCGTGTGTGTTGCCCCCTAGTGCTAAAGGCAAACCAAAAGGCACGGCAGGTCCCAGATACATTCTTAGATTGCAAAACAACTGGATAGGATATTTAAAATGACAAGTGTTTGAAATATTTGGGACTTCGGAAAGATGTGTCCATATTCAGTCTTCCTACCACTTATTCTATCCTATCATTAATAAGACTTATGTTCTGTATCAGCCTTTGTTTTGTGAGTGTCCATGTTAGTCCTTTGTGTAGACGAGAAGCTTCTTAGGGACAAAAGGCGCAGATCATATACCTCTTAAACAGCTCTGTCCATATATGTAGCTACATACAGTTGTTTGATCCATTGCATCGGGATGATGTTGCATTTTTAAGGCAGCTGTTTGGGATTAGGAGCTTGCAAAAGTAGACTGACATTAAGGTAAAGGCAGACTGGAAAACAGTGTCCTGCTTCATCCCTCCAGAGACTAGTTCAAGTCAGGCCTGGGGTAGATCTATGTTGAGAAGGGGCATAATTACCCTGGTCCAGAGCGGCCCCAGGTCTTGTCTGGCAGACTGAGCTATATCTATCAGGGTCTTTTAAAATGCTGACTTGGCTCCTTAGAAATACAAAACCCAAAACATCATTTAGAAAGGTCACTGGGAATGGCCCGGGTCACAATAACTTGAGTCCATTTTGTGCCAGTGCCTCCGAAGAGGAAGTTGCTGAATACTTAGATAAAGCTCCTTGAGAGTACTATGTTGCTAAATCCAAACAAAGAATGAGAGAGGTTTATAGCTGACTTTTTACTCTATAATTTAAATGCCAATCCAGCAGTGAAATATGTTCTAGGAATTGCAATCAGATTTTTATCATCTGACTTGGAAACCAGCTGTGCTCTCAGTGAGTACAAAGATTTACTACCTGCAATTGCTGTAATTCCATCAGAAGAATTATGCAGAGGTGAAAAACTTGAGAAAAACTCTTTATTTTAAATGCAACACAAACCATGTTTTAAGAAATTCTTCTTTGAAACTGATAAAGAATGGTTTTAATTCAAAGAAAGTAGAAGGGAATCAAGGTATAAGAACCCTTAAAATTCAGGAATTCAGTATACTCTTCAAAGTATGTTTTTTAAGAAAATGAGTAAAAATTACTACAATTTAGTAAAGACCATGTTTTAAACAGAACAAGTGAGATAACACGAAGTAGTTAACTCCTCAATTACATAGCACATCAAGAGCTCTGATAATCTTACGCTCTATTTGAGAGATGGAAGAGAAGAGGAATTTAACTCCAGGAAGGACAGCTCTACAAAGTGCCCTAATAAATTCATGGCAGCAATTTTGAACCAATAATTTCCTTCACAGAAACTCACAATTACTGTGGATTTGTGAATCCATATATCAACTCTTTTGAATGTATTTTATGATTTTTAAAAGATATCAGGGCTATCCTGGAAAAGCTAGTGCATATGGTCCTCATACCAATGAGCCCCACGTCTTGTTCATTTGTTCATGTTCCTCTCACACATGGGCTACAGCTGCCCTGTACAAACCTGATGCAATAGAACTTTGTCACTTATATCATCACCTGAGCACTCGGATACCACCCTGGGAAAGCCAAGCAAGGTACGTTTTTCAAAATAATGGTTTCAGTGGGTCATTTATAGACACTTGAAAGCATTTCACATGGACAAACACAATCCCAGAGTGGGTTCTAAAGCAAAAGTTTCAAGAGGGATGCAGAGAACTTCATGGTCTGCATTGTAAGAGCTACATCAAGGTGGTAAGAGACACATCAAGAGTTTAGAACTGCAACTTGATTATCCCTTTAAGTTTAAAGTGAGCCAGTCGGCCAACATGACATAAGTGAAATCTCTGGCTCTCAAATTCCTCATCTGTAAAATAAGATCATTAAATCAGATGATCTGCAAGGTCCCATCCATTTCATTTATTTCATGGTTTTCATTTCTCCATATACCTTATATGATAAATTCTTAACGTACTTAGACTCAGTATTAGATTGTACCCATCTGTACTTGGCCAACATTATAGAACCTCATTTATTGATGGATTTTTCCCTGACAGAGGTTCACACAAAAGTAGATGATTGTAACTACCAATGGAGATTCAGGATGCATTACTGCCACATGCTGCTTAAGAACACATACTAAACTAAGAAAATTTTTAAAAAAAGATAAAGAGAGACCACATTATAAATGCATCAGATTTGTTTATTCCTTAGAAAAATAGGAGTATATTGGACAATGAAGCTTTCAGTTTTTATGCATGCATGTCATTCATAAATAAAAACAAACTATATAAATGCCTCTGTTTAGAGAAGCCAGTAATGGAAAGCTATAATTTCAGTCAAATTACATAATACAAAAATACAGAGCTCATCCTCATTACTAGAAAATAATATCCTCAAACTCATTTAAAAATTCTTTTTCAGAAATTATTATGGATACAATATTACATTTGTCCTTATCTTTTATTTCTTCTTTTTAAGACTTAAAATGCTTGATTTTACTATTTGGAATTTCTGATACACCAGAATTGAATGTGTTATTCACAGATTTTGTAATAAAACTACAATATTTACTTACATATTCACATCACAATGTAGTGGTCAAGTATTAGTGACGGTAATTAATAAACTATTAGAATAATAAGAAAATCATCATTTTAACAATTTAAATGCTTTATGACAGGATAATTTATATCCAACATATAAAATACATACTTACGGGTAACTTTAGAAAATGTATTAATTTTTTTTCATAATCAGAAGTAGCAAGATTTTCTGTATTATTTTCAGCCTTACTGTAGACATGTTTTCATTGTCTAAATTTAATCAATGTGCTGATTAAAGACAATATATTAATAGTGAAATTATATATATATGTTTGTGTGTATCAACGAATCCAAACTCAGGTTGTAAACTAAAGCCATGTAAAAGGCAAAGTGAATAGAAAAGTAATGTTGGCTTAAGCTGTCTGGTAACCTCAAAGCTGTGTTTTGCAATGTGAGTAAGATCCAGAGAGAGAATAGTAAGTGCCAAATATTACTTTTGTTAGATGTTTGTTCTCTTCTTCACATTTAATATTTGTGTCTCTTTTTACTGATGACATAAAAGAGGATTCTCAGTCTCAGCACTTCTCCTGGAAGTTAAATGAGTTTGATGAGGGATTATCATTTTTCATTTTACTTTTCTGTATTGACCTGGTCATACCCATGTACTTTTTCTTCTATCCTTTGAAGTCACTTGTTTTCACCCAAAATAAGGGTACTTTAAGGGAACCAGACCAAAATCAAGGTGAACTATGTATAAAATTATCATTATTTGAGACTTTAGAATGGTCCAACACGTTATAAAACTAATCTTAGATTCAAATATTGTTTCAAAGAGGCATTTACCAGCGGTCATGGCATACTCTACAACAGAAAGTTTCTGAAGACCATATTAGCTAAAAACAATAAACACTGGCCCTTCATGTGGCCAGAGCAGCCGAACTGTCATCATGTACAGTAGTCTTCGCTTTCTGACTTGGGTGGTCTGGAGTGAGAAGGGGAGAGCTCTTGGGATTTTCACATTGTTCATCCACCTTTGGGCAAGCAGCTGGTGCTTGATGCTCTTTGTTCTGAGCAGATCCTGATGTCACACTCTCCCCAGAAGGCTGAAACGGCCTCTCTCCATGAACCTTCTGTTTCCCTGCTTCTGCCTCTTGTTCGTGCAGCAGTCTCTCCACCTCCACGTCAAGCTCCAAAGCCTCCTCATCGGCTTGGACATCCAACTGCTGCATCAACTCCTCCAACTTCTTGGCCTTGCGGAGCTCATTTTGCTGTATGATCGTACAAAGGTGCTCGGTGAGCTGCTCTTTAATATCAGTCTTGCGCTGTAGATCGAGCTTGGCTGTAACATACTCTGCTTCCGCCCTGTCAAACCGCTTCCTGTAGGGACAGGAACAAAGATTGGTCCATTAGTTTTGTATCACAGAAAGAGGGCTGAGAAGCAATAATTAAACTCCACAATTTGGTAACAATGTATAATGAAGTTATGGATATTAACACTTTATGAATACTTGCCTACACATTAGACAAACTAGGCTATTGCTGCTGAAACTTCACAACATTTACACTTGGACTCTCCTAATATAACAACATTCCTCTGCACTCATTTCCTTTTTCCGACGCCATACTTGAATGAAAGCAGGTGAAGAGGGTTAATTTAGTGGTATGCTAGCTCTGGAAGGAGTAAGCCCTGATTTGTAGTGTTTGTCGATTTCTATAGTGCGAATACTACCACCATAGCCAAGTTCAAGCTATCAATATGACTGAATGTAGAATTGGGGGAAGAGGGGAATCTGCTTTCACGGTTAGTGGTAAAACAGTAAGAGATGGAGAAAGTATCTCTATTATTTAATCAGGGTGACATTGGTTAATAATCACATTATCTTAGTTTCCGGTGTACATCTTTATAATACATCTGTGGACTCTATTGTGTGCTCACATCACCATATATTTAACCCCCTTTAGCCCCTTCTACCTCCCTTCTGGTAAACACCATTCTGTCTATATCTGAGTTTTTTTGTTTGTTCGTTCATTGGTTGCTTTTTGTTTTATATCCCACATAGAGTGAAATCATGGCTCTTGCCCTTTCCGTCTGACTTATTTCATTTAGCATACTTTCAAGATCTAGCCATGTTGCAAATGGTAATTTTTCATCTTTTTAATGATCGGATAGTATTCCACTGTATATATGTACCACATCATCTTTATCCAATCATCCAACTTAAGTTGTTTTCATGCCTTGACTATTGCAATGATCATATGGGTACATTTAGCTTTACCAATGTTTTCAAATTTTGGGGGTAGATACCCAGAAAAGGGATCACTGGAGTTGGCAGCTTATCTTTGTTTTCATCAGAGATGCCCAGGGTCGTATCATGACACAAAACAGAGCCAGGTTACTGTGGGAAGGGTTAGAGACTAGGCATGCAATGACTGAAACTCTGGTATAGTGACCCAGGTAGTTTCTTCAATTGAGTTTTGGTTTGAGTAATGGTGATGATAATAGTACTTCATAGGAGCGTTAAGAATTAAGTAATGTGAGCAGGGCAGGTGTCTGGTGCAGTGCCTACTAGTACTCAAGAAACAGAACTTCCCCTCCAGAGCACCAGACTCAAAAAGCACTGTCAGTATATCACTAAACATGTATCTAAAATTAAAATGATGCAAAATGTAAGGATCTGGTGTTTTTACTTGAAAACTCTAACTTACATAACATTCAATTACCATATTTTTCTTCTTTACTGTCATTTAGTAAACATGAGAATGAGAAAACTAGCTGTTCTCCATTACCCTCTGTGTTAAGAGGATTGTTCTAAAGGAGCTCTGTTGGATATTTGGATCCCTGACTTCCATACTGTACAATATATCCTGTTTGTGAATGTCTGGCATCAAGCTTTAGAATCCTGGCAACACTCTCTATAGGTATATGAATACCTCGCCCCTTTCCCCCACTCAAACCTCCCTTCTCTGCAAGTCTGTGGTCTCCCTCAGCCAGTCAAAGTCAGACAGGAAAGATTTACTGACCCGGGCTCATGAATGCTGAATTGAAATTAAAATTTGCAAATAGGTCCCTAGGTTTCCATTGATCTTTCACCCTGGATAAATCACTGAAGATTCTGCATTTTGTTTATTTATTTAAGTCCTTCTGGCCAGAAACATGCATATATATTCTTGTACAGAGTGACTTATGTTTAAAGTATTGATTAGTTTCACAAACTGCACTAGGGGTCTGGGGGTCAGGTGGATGTACCAAATCAGTCTGATTGACACACTTTGGAAGAGAATAATAAGTGCATTATATGTAACACAGTAAGAGAAATTGAGCTGAAATGTAGTTATAGAATTATTTTGTTATTTTAAAGGTACACTAAATGATTTAATGAATGCTATTTAAAGGATTCTAGAAACTGTATCTTGGTTTTGGTATCCCTGAAATATTAAAAAAAATAAAAAAATTAACCCTTGGCATGCCATTAGGTTCCACTGATCCACTTTTAGTTTTCCATTCCTTTTATGAGCAATTATAACTATTTGTAAGGATTAACATGTCATGATTTTTTTTTACCCTTTCTTAGAAGTCTTCCAGAGAACAAAGAGAAAAATTATTTATATTTTAAAAAAACAATAAAACTAATCATATTTTGCAATTACTACATAGGTCCACTGGATCTTTTTATAAATCTAGAATACATTATCGCATCGTTGAGATACTATTTTTCTAACATTTTGCAATTTCATCACCCTAGGACGTATTTCCTTGTTACCAATTATTCCAATTTATGCTAAAAAATTAAAATAACAAGAAAAAAGAGAATGATGAAATGACCTAAAAGGATGATATTATAATAAAATAAATCATCACCATTTAATTTCCTTACTGTGCTGTCCACAGTATTACATCACCTTTCAAGAAGGTATAAAAGACTAGAAACCCCATATTTGTAATCTGCTCTCAGCTTTCACTGAACACAGTTGAGAATCAGTTGTATTTTTTTTTTTTACTTTTCTGCCCTAATGGCAAAGTAGAGAAAATTGACAGATGAAAACATTTTGCAGTTATTAGATAAGTCAAAAGATAAATGTTGTGGTAGGCTGAAAAATGATCCCATGAAGATATGCTCTTCCTAATCCCCACACCTAGTCTCTGAAGGAAGAGTGACCCTACCGACACCGATTTCAAACTCTGGCTTCCAGAAAATGTAAGAGTACATATCTGGTCTTTTAAGACACCCAGGTTGTAGTCATCTGTTATAGCAGCCCTAGGAAACCAACACCAATGCACACACACACGGTCCAGATTCTAGGTGGTGAAGCTGATCGTGTGCCATCTCAAAGTATGAGTCCTCAAAAACACATTCTAGATGAATGTTTTCAAACTCAAGAACCAGTGAATGAAAAGATAAAAAGAAAACAGGTTGTTTCTCATTGTTACAATTTCAATAGGAAGAAATTAATCACTCGATTTCTCACTTAATCACTCAATATTTTACAAATATTTGGGCTGTCCTGTATTGCTGAAAGGATGTAGCCTCATTCTTTCAGTTTTTTATAAGTTTTGGAGTCAAACACTATTTGATACGAAGAGGCTTGCGATGCTTACCTTCTCATTAGTTTTTAATGAGGTTATTTTCACAATCCCTTTTATTCTCACTTCTGTAAATTACACATAAAATGACTTAAATACTGATGGATATACGTATATGTGCATGTGCATGTGTGTGTGCATGTGTGTGGGGGAGTGTCTATTAAACATAGATGGCAAAGAGTGATAATGGTTTTTCCCAGTATGTTGAGGGTTAAAGAAATGTTCTACATGCAGCTCTGAGTTTTACAAGCTGGATGCACAGCATATGGCAGCACTGTCATCGTTGCTGCCAACAGCAGCAGCAGCAGCAACTCTCAAGTTGGCTCACTCAAAGTGCTGGTGTCCTCGGGGGTGTCTGCCCTGACACTACTCTACAGAAGCCAATTCCCAGGGAACTCTGGCCTATCAGTATCCCAGAAACTTTTGTGGACAAAGCACTGTACCAGGCACTATAGAACTATATTAAAAAACAAACAAGAAATCTCCTACAGAAATGGACTACCCTGGGGATTAACAGCACGTGGTCAAATCTAGATCATAATATTCTATCACCAATATATAATTTCTCAATAACCATAGACATAAATTTAGAAAATGTCTTAATCTTATGCATGAACAATATACAATGCTGGTTCTAATCACAACTGTTTATAAGATTTTAAAAAAATAGCCTCACACATGTAATATGGATATTCACATACAACGATGTTGACATCAGTACCATGAGAATGTGTCATTTTAAACTTAAGAAGATGTAAAAAATGTACCATGTAAAATTTTTTTATTATGTAAAAATTGACTAAAACTTCATTTCAAATATTTCTATATTATGGGATACGTCCTCCTTTAACCAGTAATTCTACCTTTTTAGTGGTTCTCTGAAGGCTAACATTATGAAATTTTAAAAATATAATGTGCAGTGTACAAAGCATCCTTCTCCAGTCTCCTCTAGGCCAGAATTAAAACATAATCAGATGACTTTTCTGCTGAAGTATCCAGAATAATCTGAATTATTCATATAAAAGGCTACAAAGGCCAAAAAAAAAAAGTTCCTCTGGCAACCTTAAGTTACAAAGACTAAAATGTGCTAAACATCTAGGCTTAGTTTAATCTTAATAAAATCTTGGTCACCTCCTTAATGACCTTATTAGTTGAAATCTGGAACCTCTAGTTATCAGCTACTGATGGCATTAATTTAGGCAACCCATTAAATCTAACAGCACATGGTCAAACAACAATTACAAAAATCACGAGGACACCACAAACCTCTTTCTTAAACAATAAACAGTGAATTAAAAACCACAATCAAGCATTTCCGCTTTATTAAATTGTTATATAAACATTCTGATGCTGTGGTTTACCCTGGACTAATGAGGCATTCTGATTGATTTCTAGTGTTACAGAGAAAGATGCAAAACGGAGTCATTAACACAGCATTCCCTTGTGAAAAAAGACAAACCAGGATGATTAAAGCAATGTTGAAAGGACTGAAAACCCTGAAATTGGACTTAATTTTTTGCCTTTTTATCTGCTTGCAAAGTTCATGTAATTCTTTACATGTGTTAGTTCATTTTGAAAATACTCCATGATGATTTTTTTCTCTTAAAAAATGCCAATGGCTGAAACCAAGGAAACACATGAGAATGAACCATTTTATACAGAATAGAATCAAAAAGAAAAACTTCAAGCTTTCAAGACAGAGTGATATTTTCTTTAAAATACTCATAGGCTTTACAAAATAAACTAGATATTTCTTTAATGAAAACTGAAATGAGAACTAGGCTAATCCGCAACGAGCACCTCAATCAAACTTTCTTAACAGAAGGACCAGAGACTTGGCGTTAGAATTATAGTTTTGGGGCAAGTCATTCAGATATCCAAACAGTAAATACCTGATGCTTTAGCAAGAAAGACTAAAATGTAAATAAATAAGGCAAGAAATACTCTAACGGGAATATGAACAAGGTTAATGGGTAGGGCAGAGTAAAGGAAGACTTCAAGAAGAGGAGACACACTTGACACTACTTATTTCGAAACAGGAGTAAATACAGCGCTTAATGTGGTTGTTACGAGGCTTAAGTGATGATACACATGAAAGGTCCTGATCCAGCTAGCAACACACATTAATTAAACCCAACTGCTTGTTCCGAATCCAATTTCCCCAACTCACCGAGCATTTGAATAGTCCAGACTGGCCTGGTCAATCCGGTTCCTGAGGATTCCAATGTCAGCGGACACCATGTCATCTAAAGCCTGCAACTCCTTCTGGATCCGCTTCAGTTTCATGGTCTCTGCCTGAGTTCTTTTAGATCTAGAAAATTAGGAACATGAGTGGGAAAATAAAAACATTCTGAAAGCATGTATCCATATACAATGTGAGTGAAAAAAAGCAAGCTACTTCATTTACAATATGAATATAATGCATAATTTTTAAAAATTAGAAAAACAAGAAAAATTGAAAGAAATCAAATGCTGGTATCATTCTGGTTTATCTGGAAGACTGCATTTGCGCTTCTTTCCCTTATTGTTCTAAATTTTCTATTAGTACATATGATTTTCATATACTAGGGGAAGATTGAAAAATTTATCAATAAGAAGTTCACTTACAGGTATATTCATTCCATAAGGATAAGAATAAGCACTAAGAAAATATATCTGTATTCTCTGTACATTGGAACGTCGAACACAACTTTCCAAATCTGTAGCCCATTTCATTTGTCTGATACCTGGACACCAAGAACAGACGCCTGCATCAAACACCATTTCTTTATATGTCTAGAAACAGCTAGTTGGTTTTGAATTTCTTAAGACTCATTTCCCCCCAAACTGTTACTGCTTTGATTTCTGTCCTTTAGGTAAAACTACAGGTCCTCAAAATTTTTCCTTCTGGGCCTCAAAACCAAGCACTTTTTTTCTTTGTTTAAAAGCACATCCAATCTCACCATCTCTCAGCCCCCTCACCACTCCCGAGTACATTACAAACTTAAAAAACAAAATAAATACAAAAGTCAACCTTTAATTACGATTTCACTCATTTCAAAATTTCACACACATTCTCAACAAGAGAATAAAACTCCCACCTAAAATCACTATATTTTCCAGATTTCTACTCTATTTATGCATTTACCCTAGTTTTCTGCCTATAAAAGTTAACAGTATGATTCTTTTACTGGAAGTACTGTACTTCACTGTCTATTTATTAATAATCTAACCAGGCTACATTTCCTTACATTTCTGTCTATAGCAGTGCTTTCTGTCTTAAATCAAAAGCATGTAAAGAATGCTAAGCCTGTCAATCTTCTTGTAAAAGCAGCTCTTCCAAACTGAAGACTACTAAAATGCTTTCCAATAATCACTTTTCAATAATCATGTGTGTTTTTTTCTTGAAACATAAATTCAGTGATTAGCATCATTTCGTGTTTCATGAAAGATCAAGGTATACCCAGAAAAGTCATTTTCGAATACATACTATATCCCTCTGGCAGATAAAATTCTTTATTTCTATTATACCCACCTGCCCGTCTCTCCACCCCTATTCCTTCTCCTCCCTGACACATTTGCTTAGCTTCATTCAAGAATAGTTTTGCCAGATTTTTCTGGAGATCTAAAAAGAAAATGCCACTGAATACCTGCTTGCATTTAGTTCTCACTGTTTCCAATCACTGTTTTATTGACTAAGCTTGTTTTCTTAAGGCCACAGCACATTAGCAACTACCAGCTAAAAGGGTAGAAAGACAGAAAAGCGGTTCCAATGGGAATGTTGCTGTTTGAGGCCAGCACAATGCAGTAAAGAAAAAAAAAAGGGATCTCGGACACACTGACATTGGGAGGTTAGAAAAAACCTGAACTGCTCACAGTATGGGACAGTACTCATAATGGTGACCCGAGTCATAGATAAAAGCTTAAATTATATCATGTATCTTTATCAGTACGGGCAGAATAATTATTTAAGAAATATGTCCATAGGAAACATAAGATTTGTGGGAGTATAAGTCATTTATATGGAACAATCTTACTCCTCTACATGTTAGATGACGAAGGCCCCCTCATGTCAAAATGAAAACTTATCTGTTAATTTACTTATATTGACAGCTATTTATTGCTCCCTTACGAATGCATAGATGGTTAAAACTGAAAACACTGACGCTGATCCTTAAGTTTTAATTGTACCTGTATTACCTGTAAGTTTGCTATGATCTATGCTTAAATGATTTCAGTATCATTTATAAAGCATAACTTGTTTAGCCTTAAAGAAAATATCAGTTTATTAGAAGAGACATGGGAAAATAAATATAAAACATGATAGAGCTGACTGCAAATGGCAAACAATCTCTCCTGGTGCAGGTGCCTCACCTTTCCGCAATAGCTTTAGCCAAAAGAGCTTTCTTACGTTTATTTTTTTCTTCCATTAGCCGCTGCTCTTGTTGGAGGACTTCCCAACGAGACTTTTCTTGCCTAAGGAGCAAAAAAGTATAAAAATGAGTTTCTGAAACCCCACCCCACACCTTCCCAGTCTCAGTCTCCTACGTATAAAATTTAATCAGCCAGATTATGTATATGTATATATTTTTAAAAAGTCCTTTTAAGAGGAACCCATCTGCAGCTCATTATTTTGTTCTAATAGAAATAAAGACTACGATTTGAAGTAAAGAAGGCTTACATAAATTGGCCCTTTGAAATCCATTATATGTATATAACCTAGGAACCCACAAACTGGAAGCCAGAATAGTGTGGCATTTTTTAGAAGTACAAAGAAACCTGTGTAAATTATCTATTATATGCAAAATGGAGAGCAAAATAAATAGGTCTGTAGCTAATATGTTATATCTTTCAAAGTTCTTTTAAAAATCATTTTAGTGATCTAATCATTAAATCACTTTATAGTCTACATTCTTGGACACATGGAACATATTTATAATAGCTGTTTAAATATTCTTTGCCTGATATTTCCCGTCGTTTGTGGGCCTGTTTCTTTTGATGACTTTCCTCCTGGTTATGTATCACAATTTCCTGCTTCTTTGCATGCCTAGAAAGTTTTTATTTTTGTCCAGATTGAATGTGCATTTAATTTTTTTTAAAAGTGTTTCAATTACAGTTGACATATGATACTATATTAATTTCAGGTGTACAACATGATTAGACATTTATATACCTTACAAAGTCATCACCCTGATAAATCTAGTATCATATCTGACATCATATATAGTTATTACAATATTATTGACTATATTCCCTATGCTGTACTTTACATCCCTGGGACTATTTTTATAACTGCCAATTTGTACTTCTTAATCCCTTCACCTTTTTCACCCATCTCCTTAAAGCTCCCCCTCCCCCAAATCAGGTAACTATCAATTCGTTCTCTTTGTCTATGTGTTTATTTCTTTTGTGTATGTTTTTTAGATTCCACATATAAGTAAAATCATATGGTATTTGTCTTTCTGTCTGACATATTTTACTTAGCATAATATCCTCTAGGTCTATCCACGTTATTGCAAATAGCAAGATTTTATTTTTTATGGCTGAGTAATATTCCACTGTATATATGTACCACTCTTCTTTATCCATTCATCTATGGATGAGCACTTAGCAACTTAGGTTGTTGCTTCTATATCTCAGTTACAGTAAATAATGCTGTAATGAACATATGTATGCACATGTCCTTTCAAATGAGGGTTTTGAATTTCTCTGGATACTCAGAAGTGGAATTGCTGGGTCACATAGTAGTTCTATTTTTAATTTTCTGAGGGATCTCCATACTCTTTTCTCTAATGGCTGCACCAATTTACAACCCCACCAATAGTGCATGACCGCTCCCTTTTCTCCACATCCTCACCAACACGTTATTTCTTGTCTTGATAGCAGCCATCCTTACAGGTGTGAGGTGATATTTCATTGTGGTTTTAATTTGCATTTCCCTGATGATTAGTGATGTTGAGCATGTTTTCATGTCTACTGGACACCTATATGTCCTCGTTGGAGAAATGTCTACTCAGATCCTCCCACCATTTTTTAATCAGATTGTTTTGATGTTAAGTTGTATGAGTTACTTATATATTTTGGATATTAACCCCTTATTGGATGTACCATTGGCAAATATCTTCTCCTATTTAGTAGGTTGTCTTCGTTTTGTCAATGGTTTCATTTGCTGTGCAAAAACTTTTTGTTTGATGAAGTCCCATGTTTATTTTATCTTTTGTTTCCCTTGCCCAAGGAGACATATCTAAAAAATACATGTTATTAAGAGCGAAGTCAAACAATTTACTGTTTTCTTCTGGGAGTTTTATGGTTTTGTATCTTACATTTAAGTCTTTAATCCATTTTGAGTTTATTGTTGTATGTGGTTTAAGAAAGTGATCCAGCTTCATTCTTTTGCACCTATCTGTCCAGTTTTCCCAACACCATTTATTGAAGAGACTATTTTTGTCCCATTGTATAGTCTTGCCTCTTTAGAAGCATGTTATTTAGCCTCCATGTATTTGTTTTTCAGTTTTATTGTTGTAATTAATTTCTAGTTCCATATCATTGTGATTAGAGAAAATGTTTGATGTGAGTCAATCTTAAATTCATTGAGACTTGTTTTGTGGCTCAACATATGGTCTATGCTGGAAAATGTTCCATGTGCACTTGATATGTATGTTCTGCTGCTTTTGGGTCAAATGTCCTAAAAATATCAATTAAATCCATCTCATCTAACAGGTCATTTAGGCCACTGTTTCCTTGTTAATTTTCTGCCTGGATGGACTATACATTAATTACCAATGGTATGTTAAAGTCCCCTACTATTACTGTATTACTATTGATCTCTCCCTTTATGTTCACCAATATTTGCTTTATATATTTAGGTGCTCCTATGTTGGGCGTGCAGATACCTACAAGAGTTATATCCTTTTGTTGGATTGATCCCTTTATCATTATGAAATGCCCTTTTCTGTCTCGTTACAGCCCTTGTTGTAAAGTCTATGTTGTCTAATATGATTATTGTTACCCCAGCTTCTTCTTCATTTCCATTTGCATAAAGCATCTTTTTCCATCCCTTCACTTTCAGTCTAAGTGTTTCTATCTGAAATGAGTCTATAGGCAGCACAATATGGATCTTGCTGTTTTATCCATTCAGCCACCCTATGTCATTTGACTGGAGCATTTAGTCAATTTATATATTCAGTAATTATTGATAGGTATCTAGTTATTGCCATTTTATTGTCTTCTGATTGTTTTTGTAGTTCTTCTCTGTTCATTTCTTATTCTCTTGTCCTCTTTTCTTGTACGTTGATGACTTTCTAGTGTTGTTTGGATTCCCCTCCATTTCTTGTATATTTCTTAAGAGATTTTTGCTTTGTGGTTACCGTGTGCTTCATATATACCAAACTATGTTTATAGCAGTCTATTTTAAGTTGATAGTTGATTAAGTTCAAACACATTCTAAAATCACTAAATTTTCACTCTCCCCCTCCATGTTTATGTTTTTGTCACTTTTTTGCTTCTTTGTGTTTATGTATAATTGTAATTAAACATGGTCTTTGTACTTTTGCCTTGTAATCTTTCTACTGCTTTACAGCTGGTTGATCCACTGCTTTTACTACGTTTGTCTTTGTGAGAATTTTTCTTTCCTATATTTTTTTATTCACAGTTTTAAATCTTTTCTTTTGTACTTAAATTAAGTCCCTTTGACATTTCTTGTAATACTGGTTTAGTAGTGATGAACTCCTTTAGCTTTTTCTTGTCTGGGAAATTGTTTATCTTTTCTTTGATTCTAAATGATAGAATTGCTGGGTAGAGCAATCTTTGTTTGAGGTCTTTGCCATTTATCACTTTGAATATCTGTGCCAATCCCTCTGGCCTGCAACATTTGTTGCTAAATCACTTGACAGTCTTATAAGAGTTCCCTAGTACATAACTACTTTTCTCTTGCTACTTTTAAGATCTTTGTCTTTAACCTTTGGCATTTTAATTTTGATGTGTCTTGCTGTGGGCTTCACTGGGTTCATCTTGTTTGGGAATCTGTACTTCTTGGGCTTACCTATTTCCTTTGCCAGGTTAGAAAAGTTTTCAGTCATTATTTCTTCAAATAGTTTCTCAATCCCTTGTTCTCTCTCTTGTCCTTCTGGGATATATGATGTGAATACTTATACACTTGTTGTCCCAGAGGTCCCTTAAACTGTCCTCACTTTTTTAAAAAAATTCTTTTCTTCTATTCCAATTAGGTGTTTAGTGTTACTTTGTCTTCCAGATCATTGATTCAATCCTCTGCTTCCTATAATCTGCTGTTGATTTCCTCTAATGTATTCTTCATTTTAATTATTGTATTCTTTATTTATGACTGGCATTTTTTTTATGGTTTCTCTCTCTGTGTTGTGGTTCTGAGTTCATCTATTCTTTCCCTAAGTTCATTGAGCATTCTATAACCACTGTTTTGAACTCTGTATCTGGTAGATTGTCTCCATTTTTATTTTTCTTTCTGGGATTCTGTTCTTTCATTTGGGAAATGTTTGTCTCCTCATTTGCCTGACTCCCTGTGTTTGTTTCTATGTATTAGGTAGATCTGCTATGTCTTCCAGTCTTGGCAGAGTAGCCTTATGTAGTAGGTGTCCTGTGAGACTCCACGGTAGTCTTCCTGATCACCTGAGCCGGGTGCTCTAGGGGCAGCCCTTGTGTGGGTTGTGTGTGCCTTCCTGTTGTAGTTGAGCCTTGATTGCTGTTGGCACATCAGTGGGTGGGATTGAGCCTCAGGCCTACTTACTGTGAGGGTTAGTTGTAACTACAGCAGAGGAGCTGCTGTGCAGGGGCTTATCCCATAGAAAGGGAGTCTCTTTAGTTGGGCTGCCGTGCCAGCTAAGTTCACCCTTCGGGTGTGTCATTTGAGGAGCTGGTTGAGTGACGCTCTGGTGTGGTCTGAAATTGGTCACTAGTTGTGTTGGTTCTGAAGCCTCTTAGGAGGAGCTCCGTTGCAGGCCAAGGTCAACCTCTGTTTGTGCCTGGTTTGTGGCCACATGGTCAAAGCTACAAAGTCATCTGCAGTTGGCTGATGCTTATGCCAGGCTTGGAGTTGCTTGGGAGAGGCTATGTTGCAAACCAAGGCCTCTGCCAGTAGTGCCAGGCTTGGAACCCTTTGGTGGACACCATAATTTGAGCTGAGGCCAGGCCACTACTTGTACCATGCTTGTGGCCACTTGATTGAAGCTATGTTCTAAGTCAACACTGGCTGCAGCCCTCTCTCATTGGGGTGCAATTCCTGTTGATTTTGACAGCCAGATGTTGTGAGGACTCCTCTTCCCAGCACTGGTGCCCTGGGCTGGAGAGCTGGCGTGGGGTTAGGACCCTTCACTCCTCAATGGGGAACCTCCACAGCTGATTCTTAATCGCCACACCATGAGTGTGGGACTGCCTATTCCAGGTCTCTGTCCTCCTACTAGTCTTGTCCTGTCTTTCTCTTTGTATCTTTAGTTAGAGGAGTTCTGTTCAGCTAATTTTCAGGTGGTTCTCAAGGGTGGCTGTCTATAACTTAACTGTAAATTTGATGTATTTGTGGGAGCTAGTGAGCACAGCATTTACTTACTCCACCATCTTGCCCGGAAGTGACTCTGGAGTTTTCTATAATGAAAGTCTGTACCATGAAACACCCTTAGGACAATGACCAATGTTTATTTCATTCATTTTCTTT
Source organism: Miniopterus schreibersii (assembly GCF_964146895.1). Lineage (NCBI taxonomy): Eukaryota > Metazoa > Chordata > Mammalia > Chiroptera > Miniopteridae > Miniopterus > Miniopterus schreibersii. Next base: position 15,299,289 of record NC_138119.1, on the reverse strand, counting down.
CAATTTGCTTACTTCTTTCCAGCTCTTAAACATTTTTAAACAGAGTGAAACACCCTGAACTAAGACTTGAATTCTGCGCTAACAAAAAACCTCAAAAGTCGGAAATCATGAATTGTCTTCCAATCTAATTCTGAAAGAAGTATATTAAAATTTATGGTAAATTCATCAACTCGATGTCAACTCAAACAACATAATAACAAAGCTATTTGTTCCCATTTTGCCATTTCTTACAGCCACATATCAAAAATATCTATTCCCAGAACTAGTAACCACTTCCAAAATTATCCTTTTCTCCATTCCTACAGCTTCCATCTTAGTGCTGGCACTAGTCCTTTCTCATTTTTGCTGTCGCAGGCATCTCCTCACCAGATGCTTTAGTTCCAGCTCAGCCAGCACTCTACCCAAATGTTCTGTAACAATGACACCTGAACATTCTCTCACCATTATTCTGATCAGGGCCTCTCTCCTTCAGGGCGCTTGGTGGTCTACTACTGCACCTGGGAACTTGCTAGGCAAAGAATCCTCTGCTTCTAAGTTCTTCTTCCCTTTCTTAATTCTTTACTATTCTCTGGCCTATCCTTTGCCTCTCCCAGGAGTGAGATGTCATCTCGGAGCATTCTCTGGAACACAGGTTTCCTTTCCCCTTCTTAGAGTCTCCGAATTTCTCCTTTTCAACAACAGTTCCTGAGATTACATGTCTTCTATGAAAATTCTCCCAAGTACCTAAGAAGAGAGTAATTTTCCTCATGACATTCAATCTAAATTACCTGGCTCAATTTAAACCCACTCACCATTTGTCTCAGGCCTTTGTTGGTAAACTACACTTAAAGACATTAAAATGTATGTGCTTGTTCAATGTTGGGCTCATAATTCACACAGCTTTCTATCTCCTATCAAAACAATTTCATGGTTATAAACTCTTGATGGGTGAGAAACACTTTAAACTCATAGTACAGAATCTGGATCAGCAGAGATTAAAAAAATACCTGAGGTTAGACAAAACTTTCAAAAAGAAAGACACAGAAAATGGAAAACAGAAACAAATACCACCCTTTTATCTCTATGAGTGATAAACAAATAAGATATTAAATAGATATTAAAACATAAGTCATGCCCTAGCCAGTTTTGCTCAGTGGTTAGAGCATCGGGCTGTGAACTGAAGGGTCCTGGTTAAATTCCGGCCAAGGGCATGTACCTCGGTTACAGGCTCCATCCCTGGCCCTGGTCGGGGCGTATATGGGAGGCGACCAACCAATGGGTCTCTCTCACATTGATGTGTGCATCTCTCTCTCCCTCCCTTCCACTCTCTCTGAAAAGCAATAGAAAAAGTATCCTCAGGTGAGGATTAAAAAAAAAGAAAAACATAGGTCATAAAGTAAAAAATACCTGATTATATGAATTTACACATCATAGAATGGTAATTTTCACAAGAATGAGGCTAAATTCTAGAGGTGGTTTCAAATACAAACAAATTAAATAAGAATAAAAAGAAATCTAATGATGCAAGTGAATTATTTAATTAGTCCCTTTAATTTCCTACACTCTTTCCTTTGACCATACCTACATGGCTCTTCACAAGTACCCTTTTCTAGGCCAATGAAGGTGCAGCCTGGAAGTTGAAGAATATATTCAATTTGGGAAGAGTACTATGCATATAAGAAATGCTTCTGGTGTCAAGGTATAGACTTTGAATTCAGACAGACTTATGTGAGTCCCAACTCTGCTCTAGCTGTGTATTGGCTTTGAGAATACAATAATAGCTATTCTAAGTCCAAACTAGCTGTAAAGTGAAAATAATGAACTAAATGACATTAAACATATAAAATACCTAACACTGAATGGATTGTAATATATTTAGGTGGTAGCTATTTTTTGACAATTTGTTTATCACATTTCTAGGTTAGAATATGAAACAGAGAAGATGTTAAGACTACATTTCTTCAAAGCCCAATGGGGAAAAAAAGTAAAATGGAAAAAAATATCATGGATATATAGACTTACTAACAATTCCACTTTCTTTTTCTCCAATTTGCAATCTGGCTTTGGAGGTACAACCTCAGCACTTGTGTGACCATCACGGGAATTTTCAAGTCCCAGTTCCCTTGGCTGACTTTCAGTACCCCGTGGTTTTCCATCACCAACAGGAGACGTGATTGTAAGAGGACTAGGAGCAGTAAGGGGAGAAAACTGTGGCTTTTGAGGATTAAATCTCTGTTGTGGTGCAGAGAGCAGCTGCTCTGGAGGTAATCTGGTTGATCCATCTTGCAGTCCAAGCTTTTGGCTTTGCTCTTGAAGGGCTTTTTCTCGCTGAAGTTGTTGTCGACTTTTCTTCACAGGGGGACGCCGCTGTGGTTCAAATGGATCTACGTAAAAAAGAAAATGAAGGAAAATTCCTTTGTGTGAACAACAAATAATTATAATTTCTCTAAGAAAACGAATGATTAACATTAAGCTTTGATAATTCTACAAGGTTTTCTCCCCCTTCTCTATCTTAAAAGCCTCGGGAAAAACAGCCATCTTCATGCAGTTTCAATAGTTCTTCAATCATATTGTTAATATTTAACAAAAACTGTCCTAGCTCTCAATTTATCTTTAAGGAAAGCCATTTGTCTGCAAGTAAGGCCTTAGGATACAAAGCATGGTTTCTTTTTCAACTTGATTTGATAATTATCAAAAGTATCAACTAATTTGACCAAGCTAGGCAGACAAATGAACTCTCTGATATGTCTTAAATTTGATTTATGGTTGTATCTGCTCTCCTAAAATAAAATGGTGGTTGAATTTTCAAATGAGATTCATCTTTCTTAAATTTTCACAGATACATAGGAATCTGATACATAGGAAGATGCTATATACAAAGTATAACTGAATGAAGTCCCTTATTTCCAAGAATGTTAGTTTACCCTCAATTGTTTTCTTCCATCTTCCAGAACAGTCCAAGGTTGTTACCCAAAGCCTAGTTTGCCTTTAATCAATGTATGCAACCTAATTTTAACAGCAGCCTGATCAAAGCAATAAAGGAAGATACAAGTCATATTATAAACTGAGTAATAATACTTCTATTATACTTTTTGTATTGCCCATGTTAGTATTAACATTGTAGGGAAGACAACTGGAGAATTTAACTCACATTCATGATACATTTAATAAAATCTATAAATGATATCCTTTACAAAATGCCCAGGAAATGAAATTATGATATGTCCTTGTATTTGAACTCAAATAAGACTTTTAAATTCTGCATATTGACCTTTGAAGCAATACAAGTTTATTACTTAGATTTTCTAAATAACAGTTAAAAGCTCTGGAGTCAGTTCCAGAGTTGCTTTTGTCCAGCTCAAGCATGTCAATTATTTATTCCATACCTCAGTTTCCTCACCTGTCAAACTGATTAAACATTACCTGCTCTACTTATCTCATGGAGTTGGTGTAAAAATTTAATGAGACAGGTTAAAAAAAAATTTAAAAAAAGATAGCTGTACTATCTAAAGTAAAATGTTAATATTGTTGACTTTAGCCAGAAACAAAAAATAGCCTCTTGTATCTTGGAGCAGGAATTTATTACTGACTACTGATCTTTATTCACACCATCAGAAAATATCATTGAGCTTGCTTACCTCCCAATTACACTCATTAGCTGAATTAATAGTGCCTCTCAAATTCTATACTTCAGCTTCCATTTCATTTTGCATTTTCACAGAACCTAACTATGAGATTTATAATGCAAATTTTTAAACTCCCAAACAATAAACAAATCAGGCCACTTAAAAATAAAACATCACCAAAAAAACTCCTGGAACTAATTAGCCATCATAGCAAGACTGCAGAATACAAGAGTAATATACCAAGATCAATTGCTTTTCTACATACCAGCAAGTGGAATTTGAAATTAAAGACACAATACCATTTACAGTAGCACTCAGAAAAATACCTAGATATAAATCTAACAAAATATTTACAAGAGCTATATGAGGAAAACTATAAAACTCTGATGAATGAAATCAAGGAACAAAATAAATGGAAAGACATTTCACATTCATGGATAGGAAGATTCAATATTTCAAGATGTCAGTTCATCGTAACTTGATCAACAGATTCATTGCAATCCCAATCAAAATCCCAGCAAATTATTTTGTGGATACTGACAAACTAATTCGTAAGTTTACTCGAAGAGGCAAAAGACCCTGAATAGCCAACACAATATTGAAGAACAGAGTTGGAAGACTGACACTGACTTCAAGACTTACTATAAAGCTACAGTAATCAAGACAGTGGGTATTAGCGAAAGACTAGACAAACCAATCAATGGAACAGAATAGAGAGCCCAGAAACCGCTCACTTAAATAGAGTCAACTGGTCTTTGACAAAGGAGCAAAGGTAATACAACAGAGAAAATTCTATCCAACAAATGATCCTGGACAATTGGACATCCACAAGAAAATGAATCCAGACACAGACCTTACATTCTGCACAAACATTCTCAAAATAAAACAAAGACGTACATGTAAAAGTCAAAACTTTTAAGTTCCTAGAAGATAATATAGGAGAAAACCTAGATGGTCTTGAGTATGACAATGACTTTTTAGATACACCAAAGGCACTACCCATGAAGAAGATAATTGGTAAGCTGGACTTCATTAAAATTAAAAACTTCTGCTCTGCAGAAGATATTGTCAAGAGAAGACAACTCACAGACCAGGAGAAAATGATTTGCAACAGACACATCTGATAAAGGACTTTTTAATTTCTGTCAATCAAGTGGGTACAAAGCAGTATTTCACTGTACTCTTGATTTGTAATTCTCTGCTTATTGATGGTGATAAGCATCTCTTCATATTTCCTTTTCATGTTTTTTGTCAACTTTCCTTTGGCTTATTTGTATTTTTAATATATCAGCAACAACTGGAAAACATAATTAAAGCATTGTAGCCACACTGCTTTATTTCCAATTTTTTTCATTATGAAATAAGTCATACATCCAATAATATGTGTCTCACACACACAATCCACCCAGTATGGATTATAAAAAACCAACAGTTTAACAAATAAAATATGACTATAGTAGATATAAAATATCTACTATAAGATATCTACTACAACAGATATGCTGTTCAAAGATATAACATTACCCCATTTTGGAACACCCAAGAGAACTGTATTTCCTGTCTTCCAAGTCATATGACTTGCATTTACTAAATGAAATAGAAGTAGATGTGACACCTGTCATTTATTGGTGGAAGTATTTATTGCCAGTGTTTCATTTTCAATCTTCTTCTCCTCCTGCCATGGTGAACTCCTAGAGGACAGTACCAAGGCATTGTGTGGAGTGACTATGTGGAGCAGAGTCACCTGTCAACCCAAGTTAGACAGAAAGGTGGAGTAAAAAAAAAAAAATCTTTATTTTTTTACATAATTGATATTTTAGGGCTATTTGTTACTGCAGCTTAACTTGGTTTAACCTGATTTCATAATTACCACTACCTTTGAAACTCCCTACATATTTGCCACTCCTTGCTTCCCCACAACCCTGAATTTTGTGTTTCATTCCCTTGATTTTCTTTATAGATTTCCTATATTTCTAAAATATACCGGCTTTGTATGATTTTGACCTTCTATAAATGGTATCAGATTATACATTCTTTTGCAACTTGCTCTTTTCATAGTATTTATGAAAGTTATACATATTAATATATGTGGCTATAGTTCCCACTAGCTGTATAGTAGTCCACTGGATGATTATACCACAATTTATTTATCCACTCCCTTGTTAATGAACACTTGGTTTATTCCCAGATTTTCAATATTATAAAGAGGAGTGTTGAGAACATTCTTGATCTCCACCAGTGCACATATGGGTTTCTCTAGAGTTGCTATCCTTATTTTTGCTGGTAACCAACTTCATTTTCACAGATTAATTATATTTTTATGGTTGGAGAACTACTAGGAGGAGCCTTCAAAAGTAAAGATCCAGCTCCTCTGGTTTTACAAATGAGAAATCCAAGGCAAAAAGATTTAGAGGCAGAACTGGATGATCTGACAATCACTGTGCTTGGTTATAAGTATGCAAAGATGCTAAGGTGTTTTCTCTTCCTCAAGGTGATCAGAGACCAGTGAGTTGGTGTCTACGTTCTAACACCTGACTATGAAAAGATAGGCCTTGAAATTAAGGTTTCCCCACTCCCTATCACAAATTGAGGAGATATTTGAAAATGTTCTTCCGCATAATCAATCTATTTAACCTAGACTTCTACATGAAGCCTTCTTCCCCCCGGCAAACTCACCTCTGCCAACACATAATCTCTGTGATGTCTTCCCAAGCTGCACCCAGCCCCCAGCAATATGAGGTTCCTGCTCCCTTGGTAGCAATCTCTTGTACAACATCTACTATCACATTATATTATAGTTTGTCTCATCAGTAGACTAGAAACTCTTTGAAGGCAGGGATGAGGCCTTGTTCATCTTAGCATCCCTAATGCAGAAGCTTCAGGTAAGACAAGAAGCAGAGGTATTTGTACTCTGTACATCAGAATAAGTGAACGGGTGTTGAAAACACAGAGCAAGAAAATTTGTTAACATCAAGCAAGAGAAGAGTCAGTTAATTACACACTGTAGTATAACTTTTATGATCCAGTTTTTAAAGCCCTTTGGACCAGTCCAAATTTCCTCAATCTATATAATCTACACTGTCTCTATGTTACTAATTTACTTCCTTTTCCACCTGTTGCATGTTCAGGTAAGCCTCTGCATTTTTAGCATAGGTGTGAGGATATGCTGGGGCTGTCTTTTCCACCTGTCAGCCCCAGCATATCCTCACACCTATGCTAAAAATGCAGAGGCTTACCTGAACATGCAATTTTCTCATAAACTCTAATAAAAGGCATGACAGGGTTTATTTAATTTTTTCCTAATGTACAGTGTATAAGTTTGGTACCAAGAGTAGTATAAACTCACAGAAGTTGTGTACACTACTGGGATCACCAAACAGAATTTTATGAAATTTCAACCATCAACAAAGCCTAGTTTATATAGCCAAGAGTTCTTACCTAGTATCAACAAACTTAATTCCTTCATTAAAAGATAACAAAAGAGTACAGGTCCTTTCAATGATTACTCTATAAAGCCAGAGAGGGAAGCACAAAATTTTGGATTATACCACAGTTGTGTGTGTGTGTACATATACTTATTTATTTCACATCTAACCTCTCAAAGACCCCTTTGGTTTGCTCTCAAGGGTTTGGAAAGAACTGCAAAAATCATCTGGCAACCAGAAGTGAATGCAAGACTCCAGATGTATTATGAAAAGCACCGTGCTCCCCTTTTCCCAGTCATTGCTGCTATAAATTCATCACAATTCTAATATGGTGAGTGCCCCTCCTCTTTCCTTTACCCTGACCCCAACCCTCCAACCACGGATCTACACCGCTATCTTTCTATAGGAGACCCACAGGCTGTAGGATCGGCCTCCTCTTCCAGGTCCCATTCCTTCCACAGGAAAAAGTCAAACTCTGCAATGGATTCCTGAACGCTCTGTTCTTGAAGTAGATCCCAGTCTCCAAGGCCCGCCCCTTCCACCACGGCTCCAAGCACGTCCACCTCCGCAGCCCCTCAATTCCGTCTCCCCATTTACAGCTCCATCCCCCAACACAAACACCTTCCATCTTCCCCGCCCCCTTCCCCTAAGAGACCTAAGATTCCAATCTCCGCAGGCACGTCCTGTTACCTTTACTCTGCTTTAGTCGCCTCAGCTCCTCCTCAGAGAAGCCAGCCCAGCTCTGAGCCATCCGCCCCGGCTGCCAGCAACCCCCAGAACGCCCAAACTTCAGCGCCCCAACTGCCAACACGACTTCCCAGGCACATCCGGGTTCTTCCCCTGCAGCTGCCGGTCAACCAATCAGAGCGTCGAGCTTTGGACCCAAGGTCTCTTCCTTGCTGCAGGAACCGCCTCTGTCTGAGGCTGCCCACGGCAGTGCCGGACAACTTGCCTAAGGAAGTCTCCGCCACGCGGACATTCCTTTCCCCTGAGCTGGCTCTGCTCTCTCCCGTCTCTTTATCATAGTTGAGTAAATCGCTTCAAGAGATAAGGGGGGAAATAGCGAGGAGGATAAGAGTGGAGATAAACAGGCAGTTAGGAAGTGGCTACGAGTCGATGGCGCGAAAGGGCGGACATAAAGGCCTGGGGGGGGGGGGGGTCCTCTGTCAGTTCACTGGGGCGGAGCCCGCTACCTGGTCCTGAGGTGTGTGTTCGTTGGCTTATTGTATTGGTTCCTTTCAAAACTGCGCTGAAAATACCCATCAGGTTGATTCAAGAAAATGTTCAGAATTAGGTGTTTAATTATGAAGGAACATTTCAGAGGACTGGGGTATAATTAATGGAAAGGGAACAGACACATTTAACGGGGTCTCTCTAGCGTCTCCCAGATTTCTGTTGACTGGGTTGTGTGAACAGAAATGTTGTTTTGTGAATGATTCTTGCTATTCTGCAACCCTTCTCCTGAGACATCTAAACCTCCCCCGTTAAAAATGGTCTCGCCTGTTTTTACAGTTCGAGAAGGCAATGGACACCGGCCCTGAGGGGTGGGCAAACATTCCTCAGGCTTCTCCCGCCTGAAGTCCCGGTTTCATTGTTCTGGTTCTTCCTTGGACACTTAACCTCCCCGGGCTCTCGTTTTCGCATTTTTTAGCAAGATTTTGAAGTTTAAAATATGCAAGCGTTGTCAAAGGACATATAGACCAGGGTGATTGAGACCAGTTATTCCATTTTTCATATTTCTCTTAAATTTAGCATTTTAAAAACCGTTTATTTTGTCTTACACTTTAAGATGTTAAATTTTAAGCCAAAGGGACTTTAGTGTGTCAATATTTTTAAACATTGAAACAAAGGAGTATCTACCACACCAAGTTGAAACTACTACACCAAGAAAAGCGTTGAAATGAGTATTTCAAGTTTAGATAGGTGGTCAGAAGGGGACGGAATTTCCCTTATAATCTTAGAGATTTTAAACTTGAGTGGTTTCTGAAATCTAGGTGTGCACAAGCGCTTCGTTTTAAATGTGGACTCATTTCCCCAACATTTAAAAGTTAAAATGCCACCCAAAACGATTGGAGGAGACATTAATCCAGTTTTTCTTAACCTAACTAAATAGGTAATCCAAGATACAGATTAGCTTCAAAGTAATAGATGGGGATCAATAGCAGTCTGGTAGTTAAGTCAGCTTCCCATTTGTAGACTCCAGCCATCCAAATCGTCTAATAAAAATGAACCACATTGTATGCCCCATGTTAAATTTTTTATACATAAACTTTCTTTAGCTCAAGGGTTGAATTTCAAGAATTATCAATAATCTTAATAGACAAAGATATTACGGCATTTTTAAAGGTTTTGTTAGCTCTGAATGAGAACCAAAGCATGAGCAAGATTATAGTGTAAGATAACATCATTTGTGTAACACTGTAATTTGTAGTTTGCAAGGTTCTAAATCTGTTTCTGTTGGCTCTCCCTCATAGGGAATGGGTTTCTTCAGATGATGTATAATATTTTGTTGGGAGATTAAATTCAGAGAATGTCTTTGTTCTGTGAGAGTCGTCTGTACCTTGGGTTGAGAGACTGTCTCTACAGACTGGTTTTCCTGTGCTCTGGAAATTTCAATTTCTTTAAACCAGATTTAAGGTGATTTTTTTCCAACTTGTGATATAAAGTTGGATCTCACCCCCATATATGATACAGGCCTCAGGTATTAGTTTTTTAGTTGTGCAAACTTGCCTAGCTTGCTAGTAATGCAGCTAGGATTCAGACTCAGGCAGTCTGGCTCCAGAATCTATGATCTTAACTACCCTGCCATTCTGATTTTATAGTATTCCTCATCTTACAAATAACTGGCAAACATTTCATTAAATTCTTAAGCTCATAAGAACAGAGTGTGAATGACTGACTCCTTACTCTCACACACTGTGTTATTTGCATTTTCAAAAGATTATGCTTTCTCATCCAGAGGAATCTTTTGTGAGTGAAATATTATGTATTCTGACAGAGAAATGAGAAGTATTTGTGAAGTGTAACAGAAGCTGTTTTTAGTCACTAACTCTCCCAATTTCACTCTACCTTGGAACTTTCTGGCTTGGTTTCCCTAAGTTTTTGACTTTTGCCACCTTCTCTTACTCCATCAACAGGTAGCCTAAAAGCCCCCTGCCCCCCTTTTTTAACCTTTGTATCATTGGCATCAGGTACTAGGATAGATGGTATTTATTAGTATGCAGGAGTCTTTGAAAAAGGAAGTGATACAAGTAATTTAACAGTTCGCATTTTACTTTGGGAAGCATTCAGAGATTTTGCCATTAGCGTTTGTATTGCAATTTGGTACTTTGTCTTAGAACTTTGCTCTGTCTCCTAGCACATGACCATTAGGCAGCTAGGAGAGAGATGTGATGAAGTATTTTTGTTTATGGCTACATTAGACATAATTAGAACAATGCCTGATGGGCTCAATTTTTTGAATGAATGAATGAATGAGAATCAAGGTATGCTGGCCACCAATTGGAGGAGCCAATGGGAGACTGGACAGGGCAAAAATATGCTGCAGACAGTGAATACCTAGCACACAGTCACTTGAGTCTTGACTGCATGATGTTCTGGCTTTGGGATGTCTTTTCTTCTTACATTTGGATACAGCTGTGTTTTGACTTCAGAATTCATTATATTTAAAATAAATTCTTGCTTTAAGAATTCCTTTTCCATATGCTATCTCCACTGTAATATTTTAAATGTGTTTCTCAGTGAAGAGGCAATTCCTTTTAATTGTACTAGTATTTCAAGCTTTTTTAAAAATGAAAATGCTTTAAAAGCATTAACTAGAACTGCTGAGCAAAATACCTCTCCTGTTTAACAGTTTCCACCAGTCCGCAGTTTAATTACTATGTTATTCTGCCAGCTTTCTCCAGAAATAATTGACTGAATGAAGTCATTTCATTGGATATTTACAAACACTAGACTTGTAAAGGGGGTTTCTGTCAATTCCCCTTTGGCTTGGAAATGACTGAGGCTGACCTGGCGGTGCACAACTGCTATTTTGGGCTTAGCATATTTTCACAGTCACCAACTCAGGAAGATGATGGGAATGAAACAGAGGAAGGTAAAATGTTTGGCCCTTACAATCAGTCATATTGTAATTTTGGCTGTAAGTTTATTTGAAAAATGAGAAAGTAAAGTATTGACTTGGTCTAAGACACAAAGTGGCTGAAATAGTGATTTCTGTGTGTGGCGGTTAGAATATCTTGTTAAGTTATGAATAGTCTGGAAGAAATTTGCAAAGCTTTGAGTATCAGTAGTCAAAGCTTAAACATTGTCTTATCAATCATGGTAAAGTGAATTACCAAAGTCAGTCTGTTAATGTTATTGATTTAATATTCTGTAATAAAGTGTTTTTGTTTTGGGGTAAATAATAAGATTTGATTTTGAAGGAATAATGTCAAAGTAGAGAGCAGAAAAAATGGAGATTTGGCTGGAAATTATTTTATCTGAGGCAGCCTACAGGAAATTCCAAAAGACAAGATCAATATAAATGAAGCTTTTAAAGAATTAAAGTGGAATGCCAAATTGCAGTACTGTAGATTCAAGTTTAAAGATGTCAGTCCCTACTTGTGGAAAAAGTTGATGCAGAAACTTCTGATGGTCTTCAGAAGGAATTCCAACTGTGCTAACATTTACAATGTGATGATTTCCGTGTGGCTGTTCATAGTCTTAAAATATTGAGAGGGGGGAGAGTAGAAGTTAGATTATTGGGTAAGGTGCTTGTTTTTTTTTAGAAAACAAAATAGTGGAGGTGAAAATTTTCTTAAAAGGAATAAAGGAATTCTAAGACGTGAGATAGTAGAAGGTGACGTAATTATGAAGAGTATACAAATAATGAACCTAGGTTTAGTTCTTATTTAGATCTACATTTTAGCAACCCAGGAGGATGAATACCTATCTCTCAAAGGTGACCCCAGAGTAATCCAAAGAGAATTTTAATGCCATAACATCGATAACTTAAGTTCAGCTTTCTCAATTACTAAAGATTATAAATTTGGTGAAAACCCTTTGAGTCATTTTTAACTTATATGGTAGCAGCAGGTTTTGCATGACATGAAGCTGATGCCTTTTTGTGTGGCCTCCCCAAGAAGAAAGAATACAACACTATACATACACCCAGGGAAGCCTCAAGCAAGTGGAAGGCCCTCAAACTTGAGATTTATAGCCTCTAGTTAACAAACTTTGTTTCATTTATATAGGACATAAAGATTCATGGAAATCAAGAGTGCCTAGAATATCAGTGTGGTGGTAAGAGGAGTGAGTTGGGACTTAATACCTGAGTTCTAACTTCGGCTGACTCATACATTTCATTGTCATCTACTGAGTGCAGCATTACAAAAGGCATTATGTAAGTGGCTATGGCTACAAAGACTCTGTGCTTAGAGAACAGGACATTTGGAAATAGTGTGCACACTACCATGAGGCACAAGAGACTTGGGCATATTAATAGTTCTGAGAGATGTTACTGTTGAAAACACACACACAAACACACACACACACACACACACACAAGGTTTAACTTCATTTATTCCAGTTTTTAGCTCCTTTCCTTTTTAATGTAACACATAGTAACATCACCTGGAAGACGTTTTGGGAAATGGTGCTCTGAGGAGTAATCTCTTTTGGCCTCCCAGTTACAGGTATTCTTAGATTTTCCTCTTTGGCCAAGTGGGAACTGTTGTTCTAAAGGAACCAACATTCCCAGCAGTGTAGTTCTGACAGACCTGTACACTTGGGTTCAGCCGGCAGCTCTAATGAAATTGTGCTATCCATCAAGCAGAGATCAGAGATGGGGTGTGGACAGGTGCTTGATGGGAATGGAGGAACTGGCCCTTCACAGCTCAGGCTTCTCATGATTCTAGAGATTTCCTGACACATCCTTCAACTTTCTTAATGAGCTCTCTGTTTTAGTAATGCTGCCTTCTGTATTAGTAGAGGTCATCACACTGGAGTGTGAATACCACCCAAGCAGCCTGTGCAATGGTTGAGTGTCAAATAAGAGTGAGATTCTGCCCCCTCTTCAAAGTATTTCTGAATACAAAGGCCTGAAAGGAGGCCTCTTTGCCAGTTATGGCTTTGAATTCAAATGTAATGCCAGATCCACCACCCCTTTTTTAGGGTAATTACCACTTAACTAAACATTTCTGAGTTCCTTATAAATTGATCCCCTCAGTCATTTAATCATTTTAGTAGCTCTTCTCTGAACTTGGTCCAAGTTTTCCACAATTTTGGTAACAAGGTGCTCTGTAGGGAATGCAGTGTCCAGGTGCAGTAACCTGGCCAGGGTATTTGGTGCGGCGGGAGGGACCAAGAGAAAGACGACTGTCCAATATCCCTTAGGCTCTCATAAATGTATGGCGGCTTTCCAGCAAACGGAGCTGAGTTCACAGTAAATGTGTAGGCGAGTAGACTGGAAATTGCCCCTTCCTTGAGTCAAGTGGAAGAAAAGCCAGAGGCCTGCACACAAGTAGTGAGTGTGTGAAGTTGATGAAATCCTCCACTTGAAATAACATTAAAACCATGCTTTACAATAAGAAATCTTAACAGGGATATTTCAAGGAAAGGCACTGGCCTAAACTGGCCTAAACTGTAAGATCATATAAATACTGTTTTTTTTCTCTCATTTTTGATGGACCTGAAAGGAGATAGGATAAAATCTAGAAGTCACTTGAATTTGAGTGACTCACACTCAGGGTCAAGCAAATGTGTAAATAGAAGGGTCAGAATTATACTCCAAATATGTATGGCTTTAAGTTCTATACTTTTCACTTTAAGCAAAAAAAAGAAACCAAACAAAATACTCCCACACCCATATCCTATTTCTAACACTGGTTCAGAAAGTAAGATGTTAATACTCCTTGACAAGTCTTTTGGCCTTTTAATTTAGTTAGTGTATCATTTGTGTCCACAGTTTTTTTATCTTGTAATCTTCAGTTTACCTTATAAGTTATGTCACAGTTTGTTGGGGTTCTGGGGGACCCTAACAAGGATACTGGCAAAAGATTGTTAAGGTTTAAGTACAAAAGTCAATAGTAAATTCCTGAAAAATATAGGGTACTCTTATTTCTTGATATTCGGGACATTTAAACAAGTATTTAACAATCTGATTCTAGGGCTAATTAAACGTACATATAATGGACCACCCTAAGAAGTACATTAATAAGTTACTCATGCATGCAACTACGTATCTCTTTGGCAACATGTTTGAACTATGTTTAAAAAGCAGGAATATTGCTATAAAACAAAACTAGGCAAGGAAAACCATACCAGAAGGAGTATAATATTTAATGATGAATAGAGAGCTTAAGATTTTAACTGAAATGCCATTATTTCTCACAACCTTGGAAGGTTGCTTGCTATTAAGACTCTCAATTCACTGTTGCTGACATGGGGTCACATGCTGTCAAAATTGGAATTGGGCTTTTGTTCCAAGCTCCTGGCTCTGGTGTGGATTTCTCCCTACCTTTGAAGAACGATTGTCTGGTGAAGAAACCTATAATCAAGTGAGGATTTGTGGGGGTAGAATACTAATACTGGACTCAGAATTATTCTTCCCTGCTCTGGCCTAACAGCCCTTTGTGTCAGCCCATCCAACTCTGGAGGCTGGGTTCTGGAGATCTTTGAACACAGCTGGACTCTCAGGTAGTTTGGTCTTTGGGGAGTGATAGACCTAAAATAACTTTGAATAGTTAAATCTGACCACGTGTGAAATGGCAGTTGCCTTTTAATTTTAATGGAATATTTCAGAGCATTTTTATGGAAAAGCTCTTAAAGTTCTTTTTTTTTTTTTTTTTTTTGCACCACCTTAATGAAAGGGGAAAATGTGTTGCTGTTGCTGTTATTTTTTATAATAAATTTAAAGCAGTTCCTGCAAATCTTAACAAGTAGAATCAAATATTTAATGCTTTTGGCAAAACTCCTTTATAAAATTTCCAGAACAAAATAAAATATTCTGTTTTTAAACAGTTTTGAGTAAAACAGACTGAATTTCTAAGAGTACATACATCATGTATCACTGTTTCCAAGTTAATTTAGTATATGGACTCATCAAGCCATTTCATTACTGCATTAGTTACTGTTGCATCTGAAAAGACTTATGCTCAAATTTTTAAACCAGAATAGACAGCTAGATTCACAAATACAAATATTACAGAAAGAAACTCACTTGTTTTGGTTTTTATTTTTTTATACCATTTTCCTTTTGTATAATGTGGGCACTCTAACTCTGGGACTTCACAAAGACAGCTTTTTTTGACTAGAGGCAGGGATTTGATGGTAATGTTTAACAAAGGGCTGTGGGGGGTGGGGAAGACACACAAAAAGGCCACCAGCACCTTTATTTGTTTATTACTGTGGTGTGAATATGAAATGTGGAGGAAGAGATGCGCACAAGCACTGCTTACCAGCTGCTGCCAGCCTGCTGCAGCAAACCACCGCAGTGGGATTCTTTTATATTTGCTCAACGTGCGACTTGGATACCATTTGTCATAAAAGTCTAAGTTAAATGGGAAAAATTGGTTTAACTGAGTCAGATGGACTCGTACTGTTCCTTTGGGCATAGACCACCAGGAAAAGTTTTGACAGGATTTTAGTGGGAGCATTTTGAACAAATGACTAGTTAGAAACTTTAGTAGCTATTGGGTAAGTGGCTTGAGTAGAAAAATCTGAAGTGGTCACTTTTTATGTGTTACTTGTTATTCACAAAGAATCTTTGCTCTGCCTGGAGTGAACCTTGAGCTGGATCCCTCCAAACAGTCACTTGTATGATAGAATGCTAATATGGTTCTGGGAAGGATGTCTTCCAGGGAAAAAGTTTATTGATGTAAGTGTAGCTAACATTTATTGTGACAGTCTCTATTCTAAGAGTTTTCATGTATTATTTTATTGAACCCCCACAACAACCTTCTTATTATCCCTCCCATTTTGCACATGAGGAAACTGAGGAACAAAGAGTCTAAGTAACTTCTCTAACTTGCCACACCTAGTGACTGGGATTAACCTAGGCAGTCTGACTCTAGAGTTTGTGCTCTTGATCTATGCACTCTTTGCCTCAAGTATTTTTTTTAAGAAGCCTACTCATTACTATAGTAAGCCAATCACTTTGAATATTTTAAAGTTTTTCTTTTAGGTAGTTGAATTTACATAAGATTCAACATATGTGACTAAGAGATATAGTGAAGCTGTTTTTAATATTTAAACATGGACAACAGTGTGGTGATTGCTGGGGAAGAAGGGGAGGTAGAAGAGGGCATAAAGGGGATAAATGGTGATGGGAAAAAAAATTTAAATTAAATGAAATTAAATTTTTAAAAATCCAGGAGGAGAAGTCAGATTAAAAGATATATGTTCTCTATTGCTATATATAGACATATGTATATATGTGTATATATACATATATGTTACTTGTTTTATTTATATATATATATATATATATATATATATATATATATATATATATATAAAGAACAGGCAGTTTGTAAACCATTTTAAGGTTAAGGCAGTTCTGGGTCAGATAATCTTTTGATACCATTAATAAAATGGAGATGAAATAGTAATGTGGCTAAACTATACCCTTGCCTTTAGCTAACAGAAATCATATATCAAAGAAAGGTAAATTTGTATTTTTTAAAAAAATATATCTTTATTGATTTCAGAGAGAGGAAAGGAGAGGGAGAGAGAGAGAGATAGAAACATCAATGATGAGAGAGTCATTGATCGGCTGCCTCCTGCATGCCCCAGACTGGGGATCGAGCCCACAACCTGGGCATGTGCCCTGACTGGGAATCGAACCCTGATAGCCTGGATCCTAGGTCGACGCTAAACCGCTGAGCCATACCTGGCCAGGCTGTATTCTTTATATCCCTGCCTAGGCTAGAAAGAACTTCTGGTGAGATGGGTAGTTAGGTAGGTAGACATATTGATTCAATCTTACTTTAAATTCAATATATATACACATACTCATGTACATATGTGAATATGTACATATATATACACACTTGCAAGTACCTTTCTCTCTTTTAATATTTGCCCTTTTCACTGAATTTTGATAGAATCAGTTTATCCTTCCAGCTCACTAATTTAATCTTGTCTCATTCATTCTACAGTTCAGCCTGTATTTTATTAATCATAATTTCCCTCAAAAATCTCTGCTGCTTTTTATAGCATCCTGTTTTGACTGATGTATTTTGTTAGTTGATACCTTTTCCTTTTGAAACTATCTGTAGTTGCTAACTGTAGTCTTTTTAATCTTTCCAATTTCCTATCAATCATTTTCTTTCCTCAGGAATTACTTCTTTTATGGAATTTGGTGCTTTTCTAAACATTTGGTTCACTTTCTCATATGTTTGATATTTGGTCACTTCTTTATATTTGTAGATGAAGGCCTACATCAGCAGTTCTTGAGGACCAGAGATCACTGAGGAGCCCCTGGATAGAATCAGGGTGTCCATTCATTTAGATGGCAAAAGTCACATTTGTTTTCAACTGGCCTCAAAGTGAAATTTAGCAATTCTTTCCTTTGTGAATGTAGGCAACAACTACAGGAGTATTATTAGCAGAATCTCTGACTTTGTCACTGATAGAAATCACATATATTTCCATACCACATTAATTTGTAAGTGTGGATTATAATCACTGCTTTCGAATTTTGGTAGTATTAGACCTACTGCTAGATCTTATCTTTTTGTGTTAATAAAAAAGCAAGTATATTTTTATATTATAATTTTAAAAATATTTTGAGAGTTTCATTTCAATGTAATTTACATCATTTAAAGTCCTATTTTTCTATATATATGTTTCAAAACATTATTTTGAGAAGGGGTTCATAATCTTCATTAGACAGCCAGAGGGATCGTGTCACAAAGGAGGTTAAGAACCTCCAGGCCAGGCTAAGAATTGGAAGTTTGGTTTATATCTGCCCTTTCATTGTGGGGACTTGATTAGAATTGGGTTGTAAGTCCAGGATTGGTAGAGCAAGAGGAAGATTTTGAGGCAAGGGACCCAAAGAATCTGAGGACTCACCTATCTATTGATACTTTCCCGTGAAGAGGTGGTGGGTCTTTTGGGAAATTCCTGTAATGAATAATCAAACCATTTGCTTTGGTAGGACAGTCCTGGAAGAGTTAAAAAATGCTAGTGAAGACAATGGAACAGAAAATCTCGTGAGCATAAGCAGTCAGGTTTGGTTTCCGTTCTCAGTGCCCAGGCGGCTGTGTCAGTAGGTGGTTTTGCATCACAAGATCCTCAGGAGTTGTCTGGATTGGGTGACCTTGCATTTTCTCCGCCATCAGATCTCACTGGGGTTCTCCTAATTCTCTACTGCTCTTCACTAGAAAGTGGTAGAATAAAGTTGCACTTGAAGCAGGACTGCTGTGGTGTAACTGGCACATTCTGAGGTCTGTGGTTCATGGTGTGATTATCTGAAGCTTGCATCTAGGAGACCGAAGCCCTGAGAGCCAGGCCCTCTGCTCCCTGAGTGGGTGGGGGCAAGGCATGTGGGTTGCGGACCTCAAGCATTGTGACCTCATAAACAACAAGGGAGCTGTAGCCATGGAGAAACAAGGGGCTAGAGGTGACAACATCTAAGCAGTTTTTCCCAGAGTGACTAGTGAGATGATCAGGACAGGATTAAAAACAGTCTTCAAGAGTGGCTTTTAATCAGCTGGGCCCTAAAACAGCTGTCACAATGCAAGTAAGATAAATGTGTCTCCTGTGATAAATATGCGCTGTTCACTCTTGTCCCTCCAAATACATGTCACTTTCCCACCTCCATAGAAAAGATCCAAATTTCCATTTTTTAAAAATTGACACTAAGGCTTCTCTGTTACTGCACCAATTTACTGTCACTGAGGTGCTTCAGAAGGGACATGATACCCAAAGTACCAGTGCACACATAAAATTGTTCTGTGCCTATGTGTTGAACCAGAAAAAAAAAAAAGTAAGTAGAAAAAAAAAGATGAGAAGGAAGAGGATGAGGAAAGGAAAAAATAAACATTTCAAAATTTTATTTCTGTGATGCTCAAAGGATCTCTCTTGCTCTTAGAAACTTGAGCAAGATAGAGCCCTTTCTTATTGTAGCTTGGAACAACTTTTCTGTCAACCGCCCATCTAACCCCTGTCACTAGAAAGCTATGTGCTGGCAAACTGGCCTCCACAGTTCAAGGCTGGAGAACCCCAGCCAACACCCGAGGGTGGGACAGAACCCAGGCGCCAAGCAGTATCCTTGGGCTGCTAATTTGCTGGACACACAGAGCCCTGTTCTGTAACCTTCCTCTAGGCTGTGGGTGAGTGGAACCCATTAACATTTAAAAATATTTGCAGAAATCAGAGGGGGGGGCGGAGTATTTCTGGAGGGCCAGTACTCAGTGCACTTTCATGCGTGCCAAAGTTTGCTGGCATGGCTCAGGCTTTGATAGAGAACATCTGGGCGGCTGCTGCTGCAGCATATAGATGGGGCGGAGGGCAGGGAACAAAGGGGGCTTGTGAGAGTGTGCAAGTGGGGGAAGCGAAGGGGGCCTTACCGCCTGTCCCGTGCTCAGCTGGGGGAGGGGACTGAGGACAGGAATGGAAGGTTTTGCCCTCACCTTCACTCCGTAATGAATACTGGAGACAGGCGGCACAGCACTGGGTACAGGGCTGCAGAGACCTTTGTTCATGCTAGACAGACATGTGCCCAAGTAAGGAGATGTAGCCAACAGCAGTCATCACCAATGGCACCCTAGTGCCACTTCCTCTCTTGGGGCCACTTGGTTGGGGGGCAAGGAAACAGGAGATGAATTAGGGAAGAGAGAGGGTTGGTAGAACACTTTCAGTGGAGACAGATTTGTCATAGTTTTCCCCATGGCCAGTCCCATCCATATGGAAACAAGATAAAATGAGTTGCATGTCATGAATAGGTATACTTCAAACACAAAGTGCTTTTATTAACTGAAGGGTAAGGTCAGACTGTTGAAAATCTGTCATTTGTGAGTAGAATTTTGGATTAGATTCTGATTTATGCATGTCACACCTTACCCAACATGCGTATATATGTAAGAAAAATCCATGTTTAGGCATTTATTAAGACACAGAAGGCTTGACTAGCTCTTATATGATAGGAACCACTATAGTTGTTTATAAGAATGAATAAAGTACTACCCCTTCTACCAATCAGATACTGGTTGTGCATAAGCTGGTCTAGGTGTTTCAGTGAATGGGATGTATATACTTTATTTACAAAGTCTTCCCTCCCTCCCCTCTTCTCTTTTCTCCCCAGGTCATTACCATCCTCTGACTCAGCACCAAAAAAATGAGTCCCACATTTTTAATATTGATGAGAACTCTCTTCCCTGTGGATTTATTGTAGAGCCCAGACATTGCCACTTGCAAGTGCTACAGGTTTTATGATGGCAGGAGGGCAGAGTTTCTGGGATCTTCAGACTCCATTCATTCAGCACACATTTATCAAGTGTCTACTCTGGGATTATGATATTCAGCAAGATAGTTTCTCCTTTCCAACGCTGGGAGCCGCAAATGATGTATTTAATTTTTCAAATAATGAATTCTAGCTTGCATGAAAATAGGTAGGCAATCTTTACTTCATTAACTTCTTTAGTGCTTAATTCCCATTAATTGCTTTGATGACTTTTATGTTATATTGGCTCTTACTATTTCAGATTGCTCACAACATTTTAAAACTTATATTACTAAGAGGGCATATTCTGCTGTTTAGAAACTGCTAGTAAAATAAGGCGACTTTATGGCTATGAATTTTAGGTGATCTGGTATCCATGATCTATCTATTTATCTACCTACCTATTTTTTAGCTTAATATAGATCAATTTGTATCTTCAGAGGTTTGGCTTTGGCAAAAAGTAATTTAAAAATTGTTCGTCCTAAGTTTGTTTAGAATTTGAGTTTACTTCAGTTGTCTATGTTAAAAAATATTTTGCTGTTCATTTTCACATTTCTAATTGCTTTTTTAATATTTTAAGACCTCTTTTTACTTTTATTTTTTCCTGAAGCTTTCCCCTTTTCTTCTCCCTTTCCCAATCAATAAGCCAGCTCCATCTGAATGGCAGGTTTATGGCCAGTTACTCCAAGAAAAACAGTTTTTCAAACTAAAATCACTAGAGATTACTTTGGATCATATCAGGTATTCTCTCCCTTATCTTAGAAATAATAGACATCTGGTCCTATTTAGAAATAGAATCTACAGTTCAAACTGCAAAATAATGATTTTGACTAATTTTTAGTTTGATGAAAACTTTCGTCCTTTTTTCCAGGGGGGAAAATAGTATATTGAAATCAAATTTTGCCTCCATACTAGCACAATTATGTATCTGTTAGTAATAAACTTTACCTCAGGTGACAACTCCACTTCTTTTTGAGGTTAATTTACATTTTTATGCAATTACTGCCCCTTGGACAGAGACATTTCTTATTTATCTGAGTATCAGTGTTTTGGGCATAATAAATATTCAAATATTAAGTAGAATTTATGTTCTTGAAATCAAGACATCATATGGATTGAGAAATGGAATATTAGCCTTAGTCGTATTAGTGATACAGACATTGACATAAAAATCCTGAAATACTCTTAAATTTACCCAGTCCATATTGATTCAGAGCAAACTGATATGTAGAATATTTGTTTCTCTCATTTCCAAATTGTTGGGTACCTTTTTATATTATGTGGAGACTCAAATGTCAGAAATGATTCATTAGGTTCCAAAGAAAATCTCGAAATTATCATTAAGCCCAGGAGTGATTCCCTGAATTCACTATCCTAAGCAAATAATTGAGCCTGGACTAAAGCCTTAGGAGATGCTACTTTTATTTTATTTTCTTCACCAAGCTAACTATAGTGGGTCCTTTGAAATTAATCCTCCATGTCATGATTTATTCCTTAATTTCTATCCAGTCACCAGTGGCACCTACTATTTGTTGTCTATTTCTTTTCTTTATGCCCTGGAAAATTGGCTCATGTGAACCTGTCTTGGCTTGCAAGACAATGAGATGACAAAAATACCCAGTGGTCAGTATTACAGATACAATGGCTTATGCAAAGTACCCCCAGTTAGACAGTTGGTTTTCAAAGAGCTCACCTGAGTTCGATGTCAGGGACCCACTGCCAATGAAGCATCTCCAGAGTAAGTCCACCTTATGCAGTTGTTGCCTAGTCCCAAACTGTCAGCTGGGATAAAATATCTGCATACAGCAAAAGAGTTTGGAGTTGCCAATCTGGACATGAGGGGAAAATTGACCCAGCTGCTACAGATGACCCAAAAGCTCTCCATTTTCCATGAATGATTTTATGACTTTATTTCAGCCCATCTCTGAATAAGCTTAACTGTTTTGTCCAGTATTTTATTTGCATAG
Source organism: Miniopterus schreibersii (assembly GCF_964146895.1). Lineage (NCBI taxonomy): Eukaryota > Metazoa > Chordata > Mammalia > Chiroptera > Miniopteridae > Miniopterus > Miniopterus schreibersii. Next base: position 15,276,866 of record NC_138119.1, on the reverse strand, counting down.
CAGCTCTGTTCAAGCAGGTCAGCCAGTCCCAGCCTTGGCATTTAAACACGCTACATCAACGGCAGTAAATGCTGTCTTTAAGTATCCTTCGCTCAGGCAGATGGCACACATTACTAGCTGCATAGACCTTTCTCTTACATACTCTAAAACACCTCCACTGCTGTTTGAGATTCTGAGTTCTTGTGTCTGTTTGGCCTTGAGCCCATCCTTGTTCTAACTGCATTATCAACCAGACCTCGAGTCTTCGTCGCAACCCATTTCACAATCACCCACAGCCTAGTATTGGCACAATTCAGTTGCCTCCAATATGTTCATTCCCCTTATAATGTAAACACTGAAGTGGTTTTATTAATGTAAGATGAAGTATCAGCTGATAATTTTGACAATATAAATTTGTACTTATAATCATGAGCTGCCTTTAATAATATAAACTTTCCTGAAACATTCAGGGAATTTGGCAGAAGATGAGACATCAAAACTTGCCACTTCTACAGTTGTTCAGAGCTGTGCAAGTCACCTTGAGCTAGTTATTATTGCCTGAAGAGAAGTGATTTTTTTCTATTGCATAAAATATTTTTGTTAAAAATTTAACCTTAATGAGGAACTTCATTCAAGATATAGGTTTAAAAATACACTGAGCAGATATCTAATTGCAAAGAAATAAAAATTGAATGGAAAGTACTAAAGTAGTAGCAGACAGCAGTTGAACTCCTTGTATAAGCAAAAATACTTTGCTTTTATAGAAAAAAAAGGTATATCAGTGCACGACTCATTTAAGTGAAGAGTCATTTTAAAAAGAGTAACATGGGAAAATTGGATAGCCACATGCAAAAGAATGAAAAGAGACTGCTATTTAATACTGCACACAAAAATTAACTCAAAATTGATTAAAACCCATGGACATAGACAATAGTATGGTGAAAGCCGGGGGGGGGGGGGGGAGGATGATGAGGGAGGGAGAGTCAGTGGAGGGGAAGAGGGACATCTGTAAAACTTTCAACAATAAAGATAAATTTTTAAAAAAGACTTAAATATAAGACCTGAAACAATAAAGTACATAGACGAAAACAGGTACTAAATTTATGGACCTTGGTCTCAGAGAGGCTTTTGTGAACTTGACACCAAGGACAAGGGAAGTAAAATTAAAAATAAATGAATGGGACTTCGTCAAACTAACAAGTTTCTGTACAGCAAAAGAAACCATCAATAAAACAAAAAGGCAGCCAACCTAATGGAGAAGATATTTGCAAATGATACCTCCAATAAGTGACTAATATCCAAAATATATAAAGAATCCATACAGCTTATCAACAAAACAAACAATCCAATTATAAAATGGGCAGAGGACCTGAACAGATACTTTTCCCAAGAAAACATACAAATGGCCAACAGATATGTGAAGAGATGCTCAACTTCATTAGCTATTAGGGAAATGCAAGTCAAAACTACAACGAGCCCTGGCTGGTGTGGCTCAGTTGGTTGAGCGTTGGCCCACACACCAAAAGGTCATTGGTTCAATTCCTGGTCAGGGCACATGCCCAGGTTGCGGGCTCGATCCCTGGTTGGGTGCATACAAGAGGCAACCAATGGATGTTACTCTCTCACATCAATGTTTCTCTCTCTCACTTTCCCTTCTCCCTCTCCATTCCTCTTCTCTAAAATCAATAAAAACATTAAAAAAACAAAACTACAATGATATACCACATCACGCCTATTAGAATGGCTATTATCAACAAGACAAGAAATAACAAGTGTTGGCGAGGATGTGGAGAAACAGGAACCAGTATACACTGCTGGTGGGAATGTAGACTGGTACAGCCGCTATGAAAAACAGTATGGAGGTTCCTCAAAAAATTAAGAAAAGAGCTACCTTATGTCCCAGCAATCCCTCTTCTGGGCATCTACCTGGAAAATTTGAAGACATTTATTCATAAAGGTATATATACCCCTATGTTCACTGCAGCATCATTCTCAGTGGCCAACACATGAAAACCACTTTCAGTGGATGATTAGATAAAGGAGATGTACACGTATACAATGGAACACTACTCAGCCATAAGAAAGGATGAAATACTGCCATTGTGACAACATGGGTGGATCTTGAGAGTATCACACTAAGCGAAGTAAGTCAGAAAGAAAAGGACAAGAACCAGATGATTTCTCTCATATGTGGGATACAAAACTGAAAGCAACAAACAAACAGATTCATAGACAATGACAACAGCATGGTGGTTACCAGAAGAGAAGAGAGGTGGGGAGAGGCTGAAGAGGGTAAAAGAGGTCAAATATATGGTGATGGAAGGAGAGTAGACATTTGGGTGGTGAGTACACAATGCAATATACAGATGATGTTTTACAGAATTGTACCCCAAAACAATGTTATTAACCAATGTCTCCCCAATAAATTTAATTTTTAAAAAAGAGTAACACTAAATCACATAAAACTGACAATTGTAAGAGTAATATTTATTTTTTTTATTTTCCTTTTGAAATGAATGTAGAATAAGCAGTTGTGTAAAAAAGTGAGTCCTTATTCTAGGATCTTGTTCTGAGAGAACTGGTAACAACAAAGGTCTGACACAGTCCCTGCAATACAGTCTTTGATGGAACCAGTTGAGTTACTATTCTGATGTTTATAATCTAATTTTTTGGGCTCCACTTATCACCTTCCTGTAGCATGCCTCTTGGGGAGAATGTGTTGTCCTCAGTGATGTTTAAATAGTTCTCCAGCTGGTGGGTTTCTAAAGGTGTTTCTCAACCTTTTTATAACCTCTACCTCTCTTTGATAAAGAAAAATCTCATGTTTCTCTGGAAATTATTTTATGCCTGCCTGTGAAAGGGGAACACCAGGGTGGGTAAGGAGAGGGGAAGGAATGATTGCTCCAGTCCTTTTCTGTTGCCTGAGTTTCTTCTCCAGCCAAGATTATGTCACACCTTTTTGTCCCCCAGTAGCTTTTTGTAACCTTTTATTGTTTATTTGTTTCTAAATATTAAAAAATATACTATTGAACATGTTTCATTCAGACTCTTAGGTTCTATTACCATCCTCTATATAAGCAAGATTAGAGCAGATTGGCCTAATAAATGGGAGTAGCATGTTTCTCAAAAGTTTAAAATAAACTGAATTTTTTTTTAGCACAGGACATGTTTTTAGCCTCTTTGGGAGTAAAAATACGAATTTGGTTTATGTATACCTCAAAATTATAATTAGTGTTTAAGCAATTGAACAAATAGATTTGGGACAAGATGGGCAACAGCCGATTTCACACGACAGCGAGAAGCCTATTGTGTCATTTTCCATTTATCCAGCGAGCCAGGTGAAGGAATTTGTAAGGGGTATTTTGAAACTATTAGTGATCATTAGCAAGTAATACTCTGAAGGCCGGTGTGCTTTCAACTCTTTTTGTCTTCTTTAGTTGTTAAACTTTTCCATTGTTTGATGATAATACATTTAGATATCTTGTACCCGTATAATTTTTCAAATCATCTCCAATTATTTGAAATCTACTTTCTATTCTAATCCTGAATTTGGTTTATTTCGTTGCTAATAATCAATTTACATAGAAAACCAGAAGGTATAAATGGGATTTCTGGACTCATTACGCCCTCTCACAGCAGTATGATGGTAGCATACTGCTTCTCTCTGTTTAGTCCACATAACCTTTTAAAAACCTTTGGTCACATTTCTGATCCCCTAGAGCCATTTTTTAAAAATCTTTCTCTGTGCCAGGCACTGTGCTAAGTATTTCCACTCATGAGCCCACCTAATTCCATGCAGCCCACTGAGGTAGTCAGTGTTTTCCCCACTTTCCAGAGGAGGAAACAGGTTCAGAGAGATTAAGTAACTTTTGCAAGGTCAGTGAGTGGGGAAGTCAGAATTCAAACCCAGACCTGACTCCAAAGCCTATGATCTGCAGTGTGACCTCACAGAGCTGTCAGAAGCAGTACTTGACCCTTCTGAAAGCATTCTGATGATTCTTACTGAACTACTTCTAGAGCCAGTAAATGTACTTGTCTGGACTTTTGATAAAGAAAGGTCTCATACCACCTTGAACAATGATGTGCAGGTCACACGTTGATGCCCCATTCTTCTGTTTTCCTCTTATCTTCCTGAACTAGAGACATGGCTAAGCAAGTCCCTATTACAGTTTTCTCAGGCCAAAGTATATGGATGTCGTTTATCCTGTAGAGTCCTGGTTTTTTTTCCTGGTAGAACTTTTCTGTGAGTGAAATAGGAATAAGTTTTTCCTAAACTTAAAAATACAGGAAGCTATGAATGGACATTAAAATATTGCTGCCTGTCCTTAGGTAGCAAAGTCCACCCATGACTACATTTTGACACACCAAACTTCTTGTGTGAGAACTTTCCATGGCACTGCTAGATGTGAGGATGACAACCCTTGTCTCTGGGAACACTGTTCAATGTCTGCAAATTGAAAGATGTTAGTTCACAGGAATTTAAGAACCCAAGAGGGTCTTGATGGCAATGAAGGCTCTGTATATTAAAATATGCTATCTGGAATTTCTTCAGTGAGGGAAACCAAATTTGAGGATCAACTTCATTTCTGTTAGGTATCTTATTTCCTTAGCAACAGTCCCATTTCACTTGATGGAATTTGGTCCTGGAACTTTCTGATGATGGCAATAACTAACATTGCTATGCTCTAGAGCTGGAGGCAAAATCAAGTGTGCCAATTTGGATTAATCCACCCCCACCCCCACCCCCACCCCCACCCCTGGCAGTACTGGCAGAAAGCTAGTCAAATTTCACAAAATACACCCATTGAAATACTGCCACTTCTGAAATGAGAGAGGGTATCATTTTTACATGTTGAATGAAGAACGTCATCTGGAGAAGATGCAAAAGAATTTGTTAACAAATATATTTAAGAAAATACAGAGACGAATAGAAACGGTAAATTTTTAAAGGCCAAAATTTTATGAATCCAGATATTTGGTATGTGTTCTTCCACATAAAACTAGGTAGCCAAAGAACAATATCAGGTTGTATCAGTTGAGTACTTCTATTTTTAGAAAATTCAAATGCTAACCTTAAACTGAATTATAACTTGACTGAAATACCTGATGAATGAGTTGATTAATAATGATAATAATATTTAAAGAAGATTTCAGTTGCATTGACTGAAATGCAAATGACTGAGTGGTCTTGTATATCTTTAAAAATTTATTTAATTTGCTAATGTAGGAAAGATTAGTTTCAGTAGGGTTTCCTCCTACTAAAATAGGGAAATGTGTTGCATAGTAATTAGAAATTATTCGTCAAGTTCCAAAGTTTGGAAATGTTATCCTTTTTTTCCCCTCCAACCAGCTCTCTACTTCAAATTCTTACTAGGTCAAAGACTGTTGCAGAGGGGTATTGCTTTATCTCAAAGAGTACATTTACTGTTTTGAAAACATAACATACCCTTCTTGGAAATAGCCCTGCCAGATAGCTTTCCTGTTGTATAAAGTCTTTGGTTATTTTTGAGTTTATGAAAATGGAAGTATTTCATTTCATTGTTATTTATGTAATATCTATGCTAGAAACTTGGAAAAGATACAAAGTTAATTCCCATTCCTAACCTAGGAAATACCATCTGGTAGGAATCCTTTATTTTTTTAATGCTACATGCTATGTCTTCATTTTATTCTAATAATTCTATGAAACAGGGCAGAAGAGAAAACTGGGTAAAGAGCTCCCGGAATCTCTTTGGTATATAAGTTAGTTGGTATAGGAATGTTCTAGATCCAGAGTGTTCTGATCCTAAACCAGAGAACACCAGAGTCTGAAAGATGAGCTCTAGTACTGGTTTACCAGTTACTAGCTGTGCAGCCTTGGGTCATTCACTACCTCTGGTCTCTCCGTTTCCTCAGCTGTATGATAATGGGTAGAGGTAGATGATCTCTTAATATTCCTTCTAGTTCTAAAGTTCCAAGATTATTTTTCCTAAGGAAGTTAATGTCAACACTTGGGAGAAAGACCAGGCTGTTCAAAGGCATAGTTTCCTCGGCTTTCTCTTCCTGGGTTAATACTTCTCTGCCTCCTTCTGTGAATCCAGACAGAGCTGAGTTTTTCTAAAGATGTCTCTTTTCCCCTTTCTTCTTCATTCACTTTCTTAGAGGCCGGTGCTTTCGGCATTTATGTAACTTCACTGCTGTGTTCCTGTTTCTAGAAGCTCTTTTTGAGAAGTCTTTTTGGCTCTTTTGAGCATGTTAAAGCTCTTTGCTCTGAAAAATCCTCTGAATTCTCTTCAGGAGCAGCAGCACTCACTCTCTAAAGCCCCCACGTCATCTTCCATGACCTCATTAAGACTACCCAGTTATATAAACCAAAGAGCGTTGGGAATTTGATGATACCAAGTTCAAGACTAAGGAGATCAGGTCCACTCTCAAATTAGATTTCTTTCCACACACTGTTAATATCACTTCCCACCATCATTTTTCAGTATTTTTCTTAACCTGGTAGTACAATTGTGCCCAAATCCCTGATGGGTGCCTCCCTCAGCCTCAGTATCATTGATGAGCCATAAAGTGGGTGTTATATCCAGTTCATCTTGGGTACACAGTCACTCTCTGCTTCATTGGCTGCTGTTGATTGTGTTGAGTGGAAGAAACTTAAAATTTAATGTTTGCTGCCAGAGACTCAAAGTCTATTGAGTGAGAGGGGCATTGTTCAGGAGTAGCAATGCTTTCTTCCAAAGGTCATTATTCTCACAGTGCCTATTAACAGCTAAGCAAATAATTACAAATCAGCTACTTACTGAACATCTCCACCCCTGTTGTTTTGTTTGAATACTATAATACCAACAAGTTTGATTTGCTGTTAGCCCATTAGTATTGGATAGTTTTCTGTGTGATGAACAAGCTGGAATTTTAATTTTAAATTCCCTGTTGAGTCTCCTCTAAGCAAGAAGGTGAGATGGTCTGTGTGGCTTATAGCCAGACAGTCCTCTTTTTTTTTTTTTTTTTTTTTTTTTAGATGCAATAAACATACAGGAAGGTATCTGTTTCCATTAGAGACTGGTTCCACCCACATTAAAAGCAAATCGCAAAGAGCATTGCCAATTTCTGTTAAGCCCTTGAGAAGTTCAGGAAATTTCTCTACTGCTGCCTAGTCTGTATTTACCCCCTGTCCTAAGTTTTGGTGCTATAGAAGTGTCTGTAACATTGAAGTCAGTTAAATTAACCACATCTGGCATTTAAAATTCCTTTGGTTATATTCTTATAATCACATAAACTGAGTGCCTTGTTTATTAATGCTCAGAGTCAGTGAGTGTAGTGGAAAGGGCACTGAAGTAATCTGCTAGGCATGACAAGGTGATGTATGTGGTGTTGGTGGTGGTGGTGATGGAGGTGGTGGTGGTGGTGGTGGAGGTGGTGGTGGTGATAGTAGTGTGTGTGTGTGTACATTTGCATATAGGTGGAGGGATTTAAGGGGGTACTTAAGAATCAAGCAAACAAATACTTCTAGAAACCCCACTGAAGACATTACATATTAACTTGGGTGTGTCCCCAGACTGGCTGGAACATATTATGTCCCAATGAGAAAGTCTTCTGTCTTCATTGAGTTCTTGGACTCCTTCTTCTTGGAGACTTTCTGATGAGTCAGGTTGATTCCACCTGACAATCACCTTCACAACCCAGGTCAGAAGGCTTCTCTGGTGAAACCTTCCTAACATTTCCGAACTCCAGGCTGAACTAATGGATTTCTTCTTTGTGCTTAGTGCATTCTACATACTTGTGATAAACATTATATGGGTGTTTACAAATCTGTCTCCAGCTATATTGTGACTTATTTGAGGGTAGCATTTCTGTTTTATAGTTTTTAATAGAGGCAGTATAGCAAGTTAGGAAGAATCTGAGCTTCCAAGCCAGACTTGGTTTCAAATCAATTTCAATACTATGTTGTCTTGCATAAAGAACTCAAAGCTTAGCCTCAGTTACTTTATATGGAAAATGTGTAATGTCTAATTCCATAAGGCTTTTTGAGGAGTGAAGAAAGGCCCTCATATATTTCCTTTCCTTGTATCTTACCTAAAGCCTAGTGCCTGCCAGAAACAACAGAAGCATTCAATATTCTCATGTCCTTTGACCTAAAATATCCTAGTAACCATGCCCCTTCTTCTAAAACAAGTTGGCTCCAACTCAGTAATGGCAGCCTAACAAGGGCATGGGATGCCTTGCTGATGCTCAGGCTTTGTCACTGAGGTATTCATAGAGACCATGGTTGGAGGAGGGTCAACTGCTCAAGAAGCTATAAAAAAGATAACATCTCTATCTTCTACATTATCTCTGTGTAGAAGTTAATTCAGATGACCTCATTCATTCAACAGATAGTTTTTGAGTACTTACTGTATACCTGCCAACTGTTCCAGATGCTATAAAGATTACAATCTAGTGGATGGCAAGGATTTTTAAATTAAATAAATAAAAAATTACAACTAAAGTAAGTGTTATGAAGGAAAGAAATAAAACCTGAGATCCTGAGTTTCTTTCCAAACCTAAATTATATGATTTAATGTCTAAATTTCCAAGAAAGTAGAAAATTGATCCACAAATTGCAGTGGAAATTTCAAGGTCTGTAAATTTGTTCAGCCCCCTACTTATTTAATCTTGTGTTCTGTTTCTTCCTGATCTGCCCATCTAATCTGGGTCTTCTCCTGGTGGCTCAGTCAGCATCCCTGTGTAGTTTCCTTTACCTTGGAACCTTTCATCCCACTACTTAAAATGCTGCTTTAAGAGTTCTTAGCTCTAATATATTTTGATTCTTTTAATGCTGCTAGTAGAGGAGGAGGGCAAATTGTGCTCCCTACATTTTTATTCTAAATTTTATTTTCAGTGCTTGGTTATCATGATGAACTGTTTTTAGCTTTTCCTGATATCAGAGCTCCAAAAGGAAGAAGCTGGAATGTAGGGCATGCATTACATGAAAAGTGAAATGTTTTGAAAGGGCTTTGAAGTGTTGAGTAGGAATACTGTATTAAGAACATTCCACCAAATGGAAGAAGCCTGGAAACTGGACAAGCTGTGGATGTGCAGATGGTGTTACTAACCATCAGTTAAGTAGAGAACACAGCCTATGTGTACAGATCGATATGTCATGTGTCTTTATACATTGGGATGTACCAAGAAGTTGTCAGCAGTTGTTATCTCTGTATGTATTGCCTCCAACGAGAATAGTCAAATTGCTCATGTTACACAGCCTCAAGTTTCAGTTTAGTCTGTACTAATATGAATGAATCCATTTACGATGTCCCATATGAGAGAGGATGCTTCCAAAGATGAAAATTGACATAAAATGGTAGGCTTGTTTGTGGATGAGTTGGGGGGCAGGGAGGCACAGAAAGGAAGATCCTCTAGCTTTATAGCTCTTTTAAAAATCTCCTTTATCCTCATGTCAGACAAACTACAAACTGTAATAATCCAGTGTGCTACATAGCGCCCCACAACATTTTACAATTAGAATGTGTGCAACTTGTTTGGCCTCCATCAACACTAATGTTAAAGAACAACAGACAGTCCTTTACTTGGTAGGTATGACCATGAGTCAGCCGGCCACTTGGACTATTACAGAGAGGTGTTATTTCTCAGAGATAAGGAACAAAGAGGTCTTAATATCCGGCTCAGCCAGGGCAGGAAATTGCCTACTTCCTGAGCCAGAGTGGTAGAGGCTGTGGGATGGGAGCCAGATATTGGAGGGAGGAGGCAAGCAAGCACTGGAGACCTCCGGATTTTATCATCGGGCACATGGACTTTGTATCAGATGTCAAGAACTCATTTTGTGTTAGCACAGAAAGATGCTTGGCAAAGAATTAATTACACTAAAGCATTCTTATAAATGTCATGGACAGACATTAATTTTCACAGATGGACATTCATTCTCAGATGTTTATGCTTTTCATTCCTGAACCTCTTCAGTCTGTGGTATGTGATAACATTTTAATTTTAAAGACTATCAATTATCCTGTTAATTCTAAATTCTACTATAAAAGTGTAAAGTACCAGGTTGACCTTACATCCCTAGTCCTAATTACACACATGTGCTTTTATAGATCTTCCATCTAATCCCAATGACACTAACTAGTTTGCAAAGCACTTAACCTCTCCAGCTTTCTTTTTCTCATTTGTAATTCAAAGGTGTTGAATTAGAAGATCTCAAAGATCGTCTCTAGAGAAAAGTGGCAGAGATCTCATAAGTATGAGGCTGTATGGAGGAACAAGAAAATCTTTGGGATCTTGGATACCTGAGTCTGAACCTCTGCACATCCAATTATTAGATTTGGGACACTGGGAACATTCTCTAATCTCCTCAAGCTAGTTTCAATATTTGTGACTGGAATAATAGAGTTATATGGTTGCTATACAGTTAAATAACATAGGTAATTAAAGTGTCTGACAGACTTGTTTTTAGTAGCTGCTCCTTTTTCCTATCCCTTTTCTTCCAGCATTATGTAGACTTAATAGATTTTACTACCTTTTATTAGGGAAAAAACCCCTAGGAATCAGATGGTAATGCTGAAAGAAAAGAAAGATTAATTTACAGGAGGATCTATGTAAAGATGGGTTGAATTTTAACAAGCAAAAATAAAGATGAAGTGTTATCAGTAGAAGTGGAACTCTTGTGGTATCGTGGGGAAAAGAATTTCCTGAGGCCCCCTGGGAGGATGGGGTGTCATGGAAAGCTTTACTGATGATGTGAAATTAAGGGGGCTTCCTTCTAAGGTACCATCTCTGTCTGGCCATGGAAGTAGTCCAATCTTGTCTTTAGTAGGACTAGAATTAAGGCTACTACCCAGAATTTCTGCTGCATATTAAAGTCCAGTCCAGCATCTGGCTAGCTTAGCTTGTGTTCCCAGCTGCAGTCCATTGCATGTGGGTCCCGCATGGCCATGAGCTATGCGGCTGCTTAAAGTCACATGGCTGTGGAGACAAGCACACAGGTGAGTGCTGGTCACAGAGCTAGAGAGCGAGCTGGAACAAAGAAGTAAGAGCAAGCAAGAGAGAGCAAAAGGGAGGGGGAACTCTTTCTCTTGGGTCTTACCCTTCCAAGTTTTCATGCGCTTTGATGAGGTCCACTCTCCTAGCCAATGATGTTTTTCTCAGGCTAGACTGACAGGCAAGCACCTTTCCTACCTCACCCTGACTTGACTGGCCATGTGCCCATCTCCCCATTTGTTTGATCCCTTGCCCCAGTGATTACAGGGAATGAACTGGTGGTTTCCTGGGGAGTGTGAAGCTGTAGCTTCCTGGTGAAGCTGCCAGATGACCATGCTTATAATATCTCACCTTCCCTTTGCTCTCTTCCTATTAATAATATTAACTAGCTAATTATGATGATAATAGAAGGACATTCTACAGAAGGAAGAATGTAGTAATCAGAAGTATGGTGGCTCTCACACAAGGTGGGTGTGGAGAATAATAAGTAGTAATCTGATGCCATTGAAATGTAGGCTATAGTGGCCAGGGGTAAGATATCTATTTTGTTTCTATCTCTCTTCCAATTTTTACTCAAATATTTGTATATTATACACAATATTCTCTATCCTTTTTTTTTTCTTCTTTCTTTTAAAAACATATCTTGGAGCCCTGGCCAGGTGGCTCAGTTCATTGGAGTGTCATCCCATGCACCAAAAAAGTTGAGGTTTCCATTCCAGGTCAGGGCATATACCTAGGTTGTGGGCTCAATCCAGGTGAGGCATGGAGGCAACTGATCAATGTTTCTCTCTCCCTTCCTCTCTCTCTAAAATCAATAAAAAAGATATCCTGTTCTCAGGTGGTGAGAATTAAAAAACAACATATCTTGGAGATCATATATCTGTACATAAAACTTTTTTCTTTACTTTCTATTTATAATATACCATTATATCTATGCACTACAATTTGTATAAGCAGTACTCTACTGATGGATATTTAAATGGTTACCATATTTTGCTTTTATAAACAAGGTTGCAGTAAATAATCTTGTTTATATATCACTTTACCACATGTGTGAGTAAATCTGTAGGCCGTAGTCCTAAATGTGGAATTGCTGGTTAAAGGGTACTTGTATTTGTAATTTTGATAAGTATGGTCAAAATGCCCTGCAAACAGGTTTTATTGATTTCAGTGCATGCGGTCTGTATGTGGAAATGTTTCTTTCCCTGAACCCTGGCCAATACAGAGTTATCGTACTTTCTGAATTTTGCCAATCTTCTAGATTTAAAAATAGCATTTTAAATCTGGAAGATTAAATTTAAAGTAGCATTCCTTGAACTTTTTTTATATATTGAAGAGCTGTCTGCATTTCCTTTTCTGTGCTCTGTCTGTTCACAGTCTCCACTCATTAGGCTATTGGATTGTTGGTTTTTATCCTTATTGATTAGTAGAAATTCTTTACATATTAGAGAAATTAGCTTTTTGTTTCTCATGCAAACATTTTCTCTCAATTTTTTGTTTGATTTTTGACTTTGATTATTGTGATTCTTGCCATATAAAAATTTAAAAATTATATATAATCAATTTATGCATTTTATAGGGCTTCTGGATTTTATTTATACTTAGAGAAACTTTTCTCACTTGAGAGAATAAAAATTTTTTTCATAGTTTCTTTTGCTACTTTTGTGATTTCATTTTTTACTCTTAGATGTTTGATCTATTTTAAATTTATTCTGCTGAGTGACAGGAATCCAGTTGTGTGTTTTTTCTGGTGTTTACCCAAGTTTCTCATCACAAATTATTATGAAATCCATATTTTCAATGCCATTTTGAAATGTTCCCTGTATCTTTACTACATTACTGTATATATTTGGATCTGTTTCCGTATTTTCTTTTCTCTTTCATGGGCTGTCTAATTCATGTGCAAATAGCAAAATTTTTATTTTGATTAGATTTGTAGTAGTTGTCAAAACCTGGTAGAAATAGTTTTCTTGTTTTGCTTTAGTTTTTCAGAAATTTTCTGGCTATTTTTACTTGCTTATTTTTCTGGATGATCTTTAGAGTCAATTAGCCTATCCTCTAAAACAAATACATCAAATTTATAAATTAACTGAGGTGACATTGAGTTGTTAAATATTTTTTGTATATTCATTTCCAAGTACATGTTCAAGTGTGTATGTATGCATGTGTGTGATGTATATGCATATGAACATGTGTGTGTATTTTGTGATTTTCAAATTTTCAAATTTTCTTCACATTGATCTAATTTATTTCTGCTTAAGTGTATTCCTAGATTTTGTTGTTATTGCTTTTGTAAATGGGATCTTTTCTTCTGTAGATCACCCAGTTGGGTTTTGTTTGTATGTGGAACGGCTGTCGTTGTACACTAATTTTTTACCCAAGCACCTTGCAGAGTTCTCTTATTGATAGAATACTTTTTAAAAAAAGGTATTCCCTTGTTCTTTTTCCAGGTATACAATCATGTCATCTGCAAATAATGATAATTTTACCTTCTTTCCTTTTTTAGACCCTAGTTTATTTTTCTTATTGAATTGTTTTGGCTAATACCTTAAGGACAGGGTCAAATGAAAGTAATGATAATAAACATTTATGTCTCATCCATGATATTAGTAGAAATTTTTCTCTGGAACAGTTTAAATATCATTGGAATTACAAATTTTTTAAAGATTTGATAAAAGTATCCCATTAAGTCAGATATATACTTCTTTGCATTATAAAATGTAACTATCATTCCCATTTTATTAAGAGTTTTAAAAATCAGGAACACATAAACAGAGACCAAAGGGAAGAAAATAGGTCATGTAGAGCAAACTTTTTAATGAAAGCAATAAAAACAGAAAGTATGACATGAATGACAGAAGTAAGACCAAACAAGACTAGCTCCCATAAATATAAGTGGACAACTCACCTATTTAAAAAATCATGCTTAATCATAACTCTATGTTTTATATAAGAGTTATGCCTAAAATACATGTCTTGGAAGAGTTTAAATGAATAGTTTATCTAAAAAACGCCTCAGATCTCTTTTAAACAGATAAAAAGATGTCTACTCTTCGTTATTTATCCGTCAAACCTGAATTGAATATGTCTTGTTCAATCTAAGCTCTTTTCCACAATAAGCATTTATAAGTTTACTTGGAAAAATTTTCTATTTAACAACTGATGAATTCTGTCTGGCTATTTTTAGATTAGTATAGTCATCCTTTGATTTTTCTTCTTCCCTAGGCTTGACTTTGGGCATTACTTCACAGGTGGGCAGAGAAGACAAATGAATGAATGAATGAGATATATGAAAGTACTAGGGAAAACATAAATGCTATCCAAAAGCAAAGTGAAGTTACTTCAGGATCTTATCACCACTAGAGGTCTGTCTCTTTAAGACGTCAATACCCTTGTCAATCTTACTTTTTTAGGTCACCTTTTTTAAAAAAAAATGAGATGATAAACAATTATCAGTGTTCATGTCTTTTTCCCTTCTTCTATATGGTTCATTTGGTGGTGTGGCAATTTTCAAGTCTAAACTGGCGAGTAGCTTCTTCTGGCATTCTAGTTTATAGTTACAAATACCAAATTCAAAACACATGATTAGTGCAGTCACATTATATGCACATTTAACTCATAAAATTCCACCATACAGTCTGCACCAACTTAAACAAGAAAACTTTGAATAAGGTGGAAGATTTCACCCTCAATGAGCACAAGAGCCAGGCAGAGTGTGAATGGGGAGATGTGATTCTGATCTTTGTTTACTCTCATGGGGGAGCATCTTAGCACAGTGCCCTCACAAGACATGTTTATAGTTACCTAGATGTTCTTTTACATCCTAATATAAACCCTCCAGTTGTCCAGCAGCTTTTGCATGCCCCATCATTTGGATATCAGAAATAATTTTCTCATAGAAGTCTGATTAAATTGGAAGCCATCTGCAACAGCATGAAATGTATCTCTCAGACTTTATTGAATGCTTCCAATAGACATCACCTTTTCTGTCACAGATTCTCATGAAGTGGGATCAAAGTCTAGCCAAGGAGATAGGCACAAAGAACCATTTGCAATATATGATGCTCCATGGAAAATTCAATAATGGAGACATGTACCAGTGCTTTATGGGGGAGACTTAGAGCTATGTGGGAAATAAAAGGTCAGCAAATAAACTGAAGTAAAGCGTGAAAACCAGTAGCAAGAGCATGGACAAAGGCTCCAAAGCACAAAAGTATGGTACAGGTTTTTAAAAAGCAAGATATTTGTGGTAGTTTAAAACCCAAGTGTATGTTGAGGATAAAGGAGGTTGGAAAGGAAGACTATGTTACAAAGTGAATTAAAATGTTATTCTAAGAAATTGGACTTCATCCTTTTCTTACAAAAAGCCATCATCTTATTTGGAAGCTGGAACTCAGATAATTTTGAACTTCTGCACACATACCAGAGGTGAGACTTAAGTTCAGATGTCCCAATTCAAATTCAAGGCTCTTTCAACTCCACCAGATTGCCTGTAGGGCAGATTCCAAGTCAATTCTAATTTCTACAATTAGGCCAGTCTTGTCATTTGTTCACTACTACACTGGTTATGATCTGCCCCCTTCCAGCTTTTGGGATAGCCCAACCCTGACAGTGACTCTGGGCCTTTCCTTTGTTTGGTGTTTCAAGATGGTGGCAAATCTAAAGAGTTGTCAAAAGTAGACAGTTGGAATGTAGAGTTACTGGGCTGTGAAATTTCTGTGGAAAATTCAAAACACCCTGCACTTAACACAATGCCAGAGCTGATTAGTGCAGTTTATTGCTAAGCCCCAAGGGACACCTGCAGGCTTTTACCTTCAGTCTAGAACCCCTGGCCCGAGGAAAGGTGTAATGCCACGTTAGTTCCGCACTCTTTCTATTAGAGTTTACTCAAAGCTGCCGCCACCAGATGTGTTACAAACGAACGTTAATTCTCCTCCAGCATCTGGATCGCATGTACAATGAGGGGCAAGATTTATGCCCTGCTGAAGCATTCCCCGGTTTTTAGCACAGAAGTGATTGAACTCCAGATGTTAACAAAATGCAGAGACCTTTTAGTATGATTAAAAACATGATTTCTTGTTTTGCTCATGACAAAAACCATTGGATTAACTTATTAGAAGTGGAGCTGCCGTCCTGTTCATTGGAAGCTGTGTCTACTTTAGCTATTGGAGCTTGTCGTCGAAGATTTTATGAAGAATGACTTACCAAGTCCTAAAATCAACAACTTCAAGGGCCCTCTGAAAATCAGGGGTTACAAAGGTAGTAATGCTCTAAGAACTTTGATAAAGATTTAGATGAGAATGAAAATTAACACAAGGATTTGCATGAATTAATCAAATTAGGATCTTCTCCCTTTCAATAACTATATTATCAAGAAAAAAAGAAAAAAGAGAGAGAAAGAACCCATGGGCATGGACAACAGTGTGGTGATTGCGGGGGTGGGGAGGGGAGTGGATGGAGGTGGAAGAGGGTATAGGGGATGATGGGAAAAAATAAAGAGAAAAAAAAACATGGAACCACAACCTTAGAGCTAGAATGATCCTTCAAAGATCACCTGATCTGCTCTTTTCTTCCTCAGTCCTTTCCTTCCTTCACCTTATAGGGAAGAAGAGAATGGTCTCCTTTTAGAGCCAGACATCTGAGAGTTACAAAGAGCCAATGTTTTGATGCAGGTCTCAAGACCAGTAAGCAATGAACTTGCTGAATTCAATCTTCTATTTTCAAAGTACAGTATTTCCTAAATGATAAGATGAACTTTGCCCATAATTGACTTTTTCCATAGTTATAATGCATCTCATAGTCAGTGTGAGCACTTAGCAAGTTTGTTTATTTATTTTTGTGTTCATAGTTGTTATTAAATTAATGGTGCATATGACAGTCAATGGCATCTTAGAATCAAGGAAATATGGTAACTGTTGATTTCATCACACAGAAATCTTGAATTAATAAGCTATCATCTGTACCTTTTACTACTACCATAATCAAGGAATCTATAAAATGTATTATTATGCTGATGAGAAAATGCCTTCCCGTGGAAATACTCGTTTTGTGGTGTTCTCAGCCTACCTAGTCAGGATAAAGGAGGAACTAAATAGCTTTTAATATAAAACTTTAAATAGAAAATATGGTCATGTTGAATACTCTTTATTACTTGTGATTTTTGTCTATTTCCAATATACCTTTCAAGAGTTTATGGACTTACTATCTGAATGGTTCATGAATTTTAAGACCTTAAGTCATCATTTACCTTCAGTGCCTTTGGTTATTTATTCTGTTCTAGTATCTTTTGCGTGACTCTGAAGAATATAATAAATATACCTAAGTGTGTGTAAGTGAAAAATAGTGTACCCATAATCATGAGTGGTTTACAACTTTATGGCTAAGAACTAAAGAGTCAGGAATTGCCTTTTCTTAAATTTATTTATAAGTGCTTTACTGTTTGACTCTGAATTTCCTTGTCAAACTTGCTGTAGAGCTTGGCCCATTTCATATTTCACCCTCAAATCCACACATACATTGTAGATTTAACTAAAGGTTGTGTAGAGGGAATGAGAAGTAGGTGCTGAGTTTTCATCATAAACTTATAGCAAATAGTTTAAACATGACTCTTAGCTAAAACTTAAACATTCCAGTAGACATTCTTCCCCTAAGAGTTGTTTGCTTTGTTTTGTTTTTCTCTTCACAAACACAATACCAAATCTAGTTTTTTCCTCCAGGATTTTCTGTCAACAACTTAAAGTTCCTCAATCCCCAATCATTCAAGCATGCATTCAACAAATAGTTGAGGGCTACTCTGAGGCAGTCATTCACCTACTACGTGTTATATCCCAGGTAATAGGGATACGACAGTGAACAAAACAAAATCCCCGCTCTCGTGGAGCTTACTTTCTCCTGGGGGTGAAGATGGTGTGTGTGGCAGATGTCAGATTATGATAAGTAATGAACAAAAATATATGTTGGGGCTTAGGGGAGAGAAGGAGTAATTGGTGTGTGTGTGTGTGTGTGTGTGTGTGTGTGTGTGTGTGGGTGTGTGTGTGTGTGTGTGTGTGTGCGCGCTTTGAGGAGGTTGAGGGTCTTCAAATTACAAAGGGAGGCTAGGGAAGACCTCTGATAAGGAGAAATCTGAGTGAGACCTGAAGAAATAAAGGGAGTGACCATAAGGAGTCACTGGAATAATTCAGCTCCACTCCAGCTCCTACAACTGATGTTCATAGATGAATCTTTATATGACTTCACAAAGCAGAGTCTAGCAGCAATAGAACAGACCTTCAATGGGCATTTTGCAGCTATCTTTTGTTAACTGTTCCTTGAGGTCTTGCCCTAATTCCTAAGAGCCTCATTAATCAAAACATATCTTGAAATAAGAATCACAGGCCAGATTTGTCAATGTGGCTAAGCTTTTAAGTAGAATTCTTATAAGGCAATTTCCAGAAAAATAGGAGTGACATAAATATCTTCTTCTTTTATCCTTTAACCTAACCTAATACTGTTTTTCTAGAACTCTTTCCCAAAGAAATGATACAAATGTGGACAAAACTTTAAGTGCAGAGATGATCATTGGGATATTAATTATAAAAATGAAAACTTGAAAATCTAAACTCTAAGGTAATTTTTTATTAAAATAATAAAGCAGGGCTCATTAAGTTACTTAATGTCTACAAATAATTATTGATGACATGATAAGCTGATTATAAGTGGTACAGTTAGAGAAAATGGTATCAAATAGTGCATAGAAACTTTGGAAAAACTAGAAGTAATTTTCACAAAATTGAGTGAGAGGTACATAGGTGATTTTTATGTTTTTAATTTTTTTCTTTTAAAATCAATGTTATTGAAATATAAACTACATAGAATAAGATGCATATATTTTAAGTGAACAATAGACATTGGCAAATAAATATATAAGCCCATATAACCATCACCTGAATTAAGATATAGATTCCCATCACCCCAAAAAGTTCCTCATGCCCATTTGTTGTCAATTTTCCTCCCCTTTCCTCAGCCTCATGCACCTACTGACCTGCTTGATGCCACTATAGATCCATTGTGCCTATTCTAGATTTTATATATGTTTCTGGTTTTCTTTAGTCAACGTAATGTTATTGAAACTTCATGTTGTTGCATGTGTCAGTAATTCATTCCTCTTCTATTTGGGGGTTGAGTAGATTTATAATTTGTTTATTTATTACCTGTTAATGGACCTTTAGGTTGTTTCCACTTTGGAGTCATTATGAATAAAGCTGGTATAAATATTTGTATACAAGACTTTTTGTGGACATATGTTTTCAGTTTTTTTTGGTAAACACCTAGAAATGAAATCACTGGGTCAAATTGTAAGTGTACTTTAATACAAATTACCAAACTGTCTTCCAAAGTGGTGTACCATTTTACACCCCACCATCAATGTTTGAGAGTTTCCACTGAATTTCATTTTAAAAAAAAAAGAATATTGACAGTTTAAAATTTTTTGCCATTCATTCTAAATGCATGTGTAGGAATGCTTTATTGTGGATTTGATTTGTGTTTCTTTGATTACTGATATTGTGGAATATTTTTACTCCTGCTTATTGGCCATTTATGTATTTTCTTTTGAGAAAGGTCTGTTCAAATTTTTTAACCTATTTTTGAAATTTTTCGTTTTTTTTATATAATTGTAAGAGTTATATTACTATACACACACACAAATAGTCCCATACTTAAAATGGTTTGATCTACTATTTTTCGACTTTACAATGCTGTGAAAGCCATATGCATTCAATAGAAACTGTACTTCAGATTTTGAATTTCGACCTTTCCCCAGGCTAATTGTATGTGTCATATTTCCAAGCTGCTTTGCCTATCTAGACCTCTTTGGTTGCTGGACATTATGAATATTACAGATGAGTTTGTGAATTTTTATTTTTTTCCTTAAATGGTGTTGAATTTTATTTTGAGGGGCATTTAGATTAATTGAGAATCATCTTAATTCTTTCAGGGTTTTTAAAATCTCTGTTTCACTTGACTTTTTTTCTGGAGACTTCTCTTGTTCTTTCATTTGGGGCTTGTTTTTTGGTATCCCCATTTTGGCTAAATGTTAGGTAGATCTGCTGGGATTCTCAGTCTTTTTGGAGGGTCTCTGGTACAGGCCAATGTCAGATGCAGTTTGTGACTGGCCCTGAGTACCCTGTTTGGGGCTATCAACAACCCCAGGCTTGAAGTCTCCACTGCTGGGGCTGGGTGCATTTAGACAGGATGGAGATGCACCCCAAAGTCTGCTTTTCTAAAGCTGGGGTCCCAAACAGATCAGGCAAAAACTCAAAGCACCCTGAGGTCTGCCTCAGTTTGCAGATTTGTTAATCTGATCCTCTTAATGAGCCTCAAGCTGCAGAAGCTCCACAGGGTGGGGCGGCTGGTTGTTATCAGCCTCTTAACAAGCCTCAGGCTGTAGAAACTCCTCTGGGCAGGGCAAGAGGCTCTCCAGAAGGGTGGGGCAATTGCTTGCCCCCTCAGGAAAAAGCCAAAAGTTTACCTCCCAAGAAACATGTCCCCCACAGTCTAGGGAATGACTCTCCCCAGACTCTCCCCACACAGCTCCAGTCTACTCTGCTCCCCCTCTGCCGGAACCCAAGGTGAGTGGCTGCACAGGAAACTGTGCGTTGGCTCTTTAAGAGGGTGCTTGTAGTTCCAGCTGCCTCTCCCTGGCAGACAGAAACCCAGCTGCTTTTCACAGCCAAATGCTATGTGGGCATCTTTCTCAGTTCTGGTGCTCTTGGCTGGGTAGCCCAGCTCGGGGTTTAGGCCCCAGAGTCCTCAGTGGGAACCCCCACAGCTGAGATATCCCTCTGGACCTTCAGCTGCTGCCTGTGGGAGCCCAGCCAGCCCTCTCGTGTCTGCACTTCCTACCCGTCTCTGTGAGGTCTCCACTCTTCCTCCTTGGTTATGAGGGTGCTCTCCAGCTAGTTTTCAGTTGGTTTTCAGGATGGTTTTTCTATGTTTTAGGTGTAAATCCAGATTAGTCCCGGGAGAGTGTCAGTGTAGCCTCCACTCAGTCTGCTGCCATCTTGGATCTTCTCAGGATTTTTTTAAAGCTTTTTTATTTTTTATTTTTATCCTTACATGATCATTTTCATTTTCATTTTTTTCATTTTCTTCTTTCCAAACTTTTAGTACTGTCTTTTAATCCCAGTGTTCTAAAATATTTCAGTACTGTGCCTTGGTTTGACACTTTTTTATTTTACTGGATAGATACTTGGTGAGCAATCTCAAAAAAAACTCTCTATCCAAATAAGTCAATGAAATAACCTCTCCATTTTTCCTATCCTGTTTCTCTGTCAAACATACACTCATTAATTAGATGTTAAACCTTCTAGGTCTTTCTTTTCTCTAATTCTTCTCTATTTATATCATCCTGATATTGATTTATATCTTGATCAATTTAGTAGCCATCTGATACCATACATAATTATTACAATATTATTGACTGTATTCCCTATGCTGTACTTTACATCCCTGTGACTATTCTGTAACTATCAATTTGTTTTTCTTAATCTCTTCATCTTTTCACCCTTCCCCCAAACCCCCTCCCATCTGACAACCATCAAAATGTTTTCCGTATCTATGAGTCTGTTTCTGTTCTACTTGTTTGTTTATTTTATTTTTAGATTCCACATATAAGTGAAATCATATGGCATTTGTCTTCCTTTGTTTGACTCATTTCACTCAGCACAATACCCTCTAGGTCCATCTATGTTGTTGCAGATGGCAGGATTTCACTTTTTTATGCCTGAATCATATTCCATTGTATATATGTACCAGTTCTTTATCCATTCATCCTTTGATGGATACTTAGGTTGCTTCCATCTTTTAATAATTTCTAAATTTCTACAATGAGCATGTATTACTCAGAAAATATATGTAATATTATTGTATGAGTTTCCTAATGCTTCTGTAACAAGTTACCACTAACTTAGTGGCTTTAAAAGCACAAATTTATTATCTTACAGTTTTGTAGTTCAGAAGTTCAGCAAGAGTCTCACTGGGCTAATATCAGTGTGTTGACAGGCCTGCATTCCTTTTAGAAGCTCTAGGGGAGAATGTGTTTCTTTGCCCTTTCCAGCTTTTAGAGGTCGCATGCATTCCTTGGCTCATGGCCACCTTCTCCATCTTCAAAGTCAGAAGCATAACATTTTCAAATCTATTTCTAACTCTGATTCTCCTAACCACCACCCCCTCGACCAAAAAAGGACCCTGTGATTATATTGGGACCAACTGATAAACCAGGATAATCTCCCCATCTCAAGATTCTTAAATTTATCACCTCTGCAAAGTCCTTTATGCTGTGTAAGGTAATATATTCATAGGTTTCAAGGAATAGACATCTTTGGGGGGCCATTATTCTGCCTACCACAATAGTTAAGGTATTTTTTTTATCAGCTATTAGGATAATAAGTCATCATTCTTAGAATGTAATATAACAAAAGTTATTTTGTTGTCATATTCCACGTGCACGTTGAACAACATTAGGGCACTTGGGTTTTGGTAACATATAAGCAAATTGTGCTGTTCATTTTTCTAAAGTCATGTGAAGATATGCTGCTTATGTCATTGTGGATGATGTCCTGTCTGCAAGGTATATAACATATTTACAAACAGTTGGGATTTGCTGAATAGGGCCCTAAATTTTTTGGTTCCTGGTCTGATTTTCTCTAGCCTACCCTTGATTTTTTTATGACATCTCTGAGCATATCTGCCCGTACTAATTTCTAGAGCTATTACCACTCCCTAAGTACTGAACTGAAAATTTTTTCTCGAAAGTTACCAAAACATTCTCCTTTTGAAATCCTAGGTCAGTGTATGGTGTCCTGTTTTTCTAAACTTAAGCTTAAAACCACAGTCACTCTTGCCTTATTTTTTTCCAGACCTTTACTTTCTCTGCCTAATCAATTGTCAGATTTTATAGATTTTTTTCAAGAAATCTCTCAAAAGATCTCTCACAAACTTTGTTTCATTTTAATTCTCACAATCATTACTGTATTTGAACTATCACAAATGTATTATGAGTCTCTTTGCTTATACTCTCCTTCCAAACTACCTTTGCTAAATGAATTTTCCTATAGATTCATTTCCATGAAAAAAATTTTAGATACTCTTTAGTGTCCATAAAGTAATTTTCTAACTCTTCAGTATAACATAAAAACCCCCACAGTTCCATTTTAACAATTTACATCCTTCATGTCTGATCTCAAATCCAACATCCTTTATTTTGCTGTCCTTGACTATTCCAGCTTTCAGCAGTTTCTCATCAACATGAATGAATTTCTACAGCAGTCTCCTATAGAAATCTTTTAATAACTTATCAAATTATGTTTTGATTTATCTTTATATAATTATATCCTTTTATGTTTTTACCCTCTAACTAAATTTTCCAAGCATGGAATACATGTTTTGTAGGTAGGTCTTTGAATCCTTTATAATAACTAACACCTAGTGATTAATAAACACCTATTTGTAGGTTAAAAAAAAGGGGAAGGATTTAGGGCTACATTTTTAACAGGTATTTTTTTGAGTGGAAGAGGTTTTTAAAACACTCTTTTAAAAGACACTTTTATTGTGCCCTTATAACCATTCTGTGGGGTTAGAGATCTTCACTTGAATAATGTATGTGATTTCCATAAAGCAGTTTAATTGCTGATGGACAGAGCCAGGGCTCTTTATTTCTATGTCTGTGTTCTTTCTGTTCTATTCTATGACCTCTCAGAATTGGACTCTGCATTTCTTACTTTATTTAAAAAATTTTAGGTCTCCATGCAACCACCTTAGTAACCACATAGACTTTGTTAATCATTTTTCTCTGAAACTGACCTCACTCTTTAGTTCTCTGTTGGCAGAATAATCTTCCTATAGCTCATGAATCAAATCAACTTTGTTTTTACAGCAGAACCTAAAAGACTCCTTACTCCCTTCACGACACTGCCTTGCATTCCCTATTCCTCAGTTTCAGTTCACTCTTTTGTACAAAACAAGAAACACAAAGTATTCTTGGATTGTTTTAAAATTGTCCCAGATGTCTCCAGGGTTGACTCACTGTTAAACCTCATGGAAACCCTAGTTTGTTTGGCTGAACCTGGGACTGGGATTTGGGGAATTACGATAATTACGGCTCATCTTATGATCCAAGGCCAAGTATTTTATTTTATTTTATTTTATTTTGCTCTCATTGCTCCATCAGCAAAAGGTAAAATTCGGTGTAACCAGAGGTTGATTGCAAAGGATAGTAAAAGTTGCATGCAGTTTGTGAGCATAAGGCTATATAAAAGCTAACTTATGCAGCCCAACTGCTGCAGGGGAATAGAGTGTTCAGATTTTTCTTCCAGGGGACCCAGCCGTAACTATATTACCCAGCTCCATTTTTCAGACCAAATCATACAACACATTTTTAAATGACAAATCTGAGATATTTCAACATCTCATTAATATTAATGATGATGATGATGAAAATGGTAGTCATCATTCATTGAGCCCAAAGAGTGTACCAGATTCTGGATCAAACTTTACAAAACTCCTGCAAGGTGTATATTCTTAACTCCCTTTTGCAGAAAAACAAAAATAATAGCCTCAGTCAGGATAAGTGGCTTGTTTGAAATCACAGAACTAGTGAGGTGCGAAATTGTCATCTCTCTTACCCCAAGCTTGAGCTCATAACCAGCATGCGTGCCACTCCCACTGATCAAGGCTCTGGGCACACTGCAGAGAGCTGTGAAGTGGAAACTACTTTTGTTCTTTGTGACAGTTTGACTCATTTTATAGTCCCTAACTTGACTTGTGCTAAGGATATTTTAAGAGACAATAAGTTAGAAAATAACTCAGGTTTCAGCTTACTTACAATTTGGTTTAAGTATCTCATCCTATGCTCTCTTTGTTGATTTTACTTCCTTCTTTCTCTCCCTCCCTCCATCCCTTCCTTCCTTCCTTTCCCTATTTTATTCCCCTTCTCTCTCTTTCCTCTTTTCTTTCCTCCCTTCTTCCCTCCTTCCCTCCTTGCATCTTCCCTTCCTTTCTTTCTAAAATTTAATGGCTTTGAACTTCAACTGCAATACAAGAAGGATTTATTAAATTTCTGTCTACTTTTAATACTTATCCAGCAAGTCTCTATTACATTGTAGCAATATTTTATTTTAAAACATTCAGGGCAAACTT
Source organism: Miniopterus schreibersii (assembly GCF_964146895.1). Lineage (NCBI taxonomy): Eukaryota > Metazoa > Chordata > Mammalia > Chiroptera > Miniopteridae > Miniopterus > Miniopterus schreibersii. Next base: position 15,251,756 of record NC_138119.1, on the reverse strand, counting down.
TTGTCTTCTTGACATGTCATCTAATTTGAGATCATAACAGTAACACCTTCTATCTATTCAGCAATGTGTTGTTAATAACAGAACTTCTCTCTAGGCAATTGTTCCCCAGGTACATTGGTATCAATATAGAGTTGAAGGCATTTTAGTAACATAACAGGGAAACTTTCCTCATCCATTGTTTGTCATCTGTTGGTTACAGAATCAGCACAGCTGCACACAGTATAGACCATCACCCAGAAGGCACAGAGGTATTTATATATTCATTATATATTCATCAGCCTCCTCCCTTGTTGAAATATCAAGGCTTTGGGCTTTTATTCAATCCCACCAATGCATTCATTCATTCCACAACTAAACACTGGGCATGAGAGTGAACAAAACAGATAAAAATCAATCCCTAATTTCATGAAGCTGATCTAATGCATGTATTCTAGCCATGTTCAACAATCCGTACATACTCCTAGGACTGGTAGAGTGTGTCTATGGGCACTGGACTCTGGGGATGGGTGACAAAACTTAGCTTGAGATTTTAGGTTAATTATCATACAAATATTTTTAGTGTGTTACTCTTTTAATCTTATTAGTCTAGATGTATTCTCCTTGGATCATCTTGGTTGCCTGCATTTTTCCCTTTGCCTTTTGTTTTCTTCAATAATCTCAGCACCCCCTCACCAATCCCCCCCCTCCCTGCTATGCTTTAATATTCCGAAGAGCCCTGTCAGGCAGGCTTCATTTTATAGATGAGGAAATTAAAACTCAAAGAAGTTAAATAACTTCCTCAAGGCCACACAACTAGTCATGGTAGAGCTGGGATTTTGATTCATATAGTATATCTGACTCCAAAAGTTGTATTAGCAACCACAATTTTATTCTTGTACTCTTTAAAAACATTTCTTTCATGCATTTACCACTAAGTACTTAATCACACGGGATTATGACTTCTCTGAGATAGTCTGTGACTCCTGGCACAATCCAAACTCTGGTCTGTAAAAGCATGTGAATGATAAAAGCATATATTATTTCTGGTGCTATTTTCAGCTTATGATAGTTCTGATCCATTGCAGAATCTAGTGTTTCTAATATCATCCAGTTTCAAGAGGACAATCACCCATTTTCATTGGGAAATTCTTTAGTCTTCTGTTCAACCCTTCCTATACCACACCACTCCTCCCACATCACCCATCAGAAACCTTGTTCTAGAAGTAACCCTGAAATTTTTGAATGACTGTATGTGATTATCACTAACGTGTCTGAGGAATTCCTTTTTCGTGTATGTGAGTTTTCCAAACTGCCAGTGTCTTAGGCCCCCTGATGTAAACCTCCTCACCAAAAACAGATGAACAAAAGCATTATCTTTTCTGAAAGCCGTTCTGAATTTACACATTTTTCTAATACTACCTGATTTGAGGATAGTAGGATTTGAAAAGGGCCATATGTCACAGAATGCGTACTATTTGAAGAGATACATGGGGTCAAAGCACACAGGAACATTTCATGGTTAGGGCCTTTTTCACCTTAGCAAAGTTACTCAGATTTTCTGGGCCTGAGTTTCCTAATTTATGAAATTTGGTCTATTATACTAGACAGTGACTGTATGTCAGCATTGTGACAGAGATTCTTAAAAACACAGACTCCCAGTTTCCACTCAGAGATTCTGTTTTGGAGGGTCTGAGACTGGACTGGGAACCTCTGTATTTTAACCAGTTGCCCAGGTGATTCTATTGCAGACTATCTCTTAAGAGAGATTGTGTGAGAACCACACATAATATTCTACTCTTCAATTCTTCAAGGGACTTAGGGTGTGATTCCATTAAGCCTATTTTTTTTCTGCTTAGGATCCCCGTTGCAAAGAGGAGAGGGCTTGCATCCAGCTGTAGGCCTCTCATTCAAGGTTCTTGCTGTAGCCAGCAGTGTCCTTGGAGTCTAGTTCAAAGCTGTAGAGAGTGAACCATGGAGCCGGGAGCCACTGGTGGAGGGGCTGGCCCAGAGGAAGTGAAGTGTTTCAGCCAGAATGTACTGACGCACGACCAGGAAACCGCAAGACTGGTGAAAACCTTTCCAAGCCTGAGCCCTATGATCAAAAGAGGTGCAGGAAGCAACTCTGCCAAGAGTCCTTTCTGCTGCTGGCTGGAGCCCGGAGCTTCTGAGGCTCTCTGAGTCAACTCCCTGAGCAGAGTATATTTCTTACTTTGCTCTGAGGTGGCCCCACAGGTGGGTGGAAATGAGTTGCTGACTCTTTTTTTCTTATCACTTCTTTCTTTTGGCAGAGGTTGCTATCTGATTGCGCACTCTGATTTTTCAGAAGCCATAGGTTACTGGCTTTTTACCCTTTGCCAACTTGCTGTAGTTTGATGCTCAAGGCCTGTACAAAAAATCAAATCCTAAAACTCTTACCAGTGCCTAGATCAGCAAATATCAATAGCCTGGACTTCAACAGGAATGAACTTCCTTTATTTATTGCATCATTAGCATTACCCCTTCTCCCAGGATACTCTTACTTTTGTTCCTCATAAGAATAGATCGACCAGGAATTACATTCAGATGCCCGTCACAGATGCATGTCTGTATACAAAGTTAAAATAATTGGGTTCCTGTGAATTCTCTTTCCTTGGCCAGAGTAGCTGCCAATTGTCATGCATAAATCACATCATCATATAGCAGATCCAGTCCACAGCTGAGATTAGCATGTCTTGAACCATGTCCTGAAAACCAAATGATGGAGAGGTTGGACTGGCCATGGAGCACTTTAACTGACTGCTTAGTAATGGGGTATTTTTCCTGGAAAGACAACAGAATCATTCTGAACTATTGATTCTGTCATGGGTACAGGCTCCCATGTAGAGGAAAATAAAGCAAGTGTGATAAATTTTTCATTTGGCCTTCTGCTTGACTTTACTGGTTTTTGCCTTGTATTGCATGCTTACACTTTTATTCTTCAAATCCTAACTAGATGACTCAGCAATATTGCCCATGTGGCATAAAATCCACAGTCTTAATCTGTTTGTTACCAAAATCTCAGCAAGTAGGAGGTGGCCAGCAGCTTTTATAAGACAATACCCTGAGTGTTAGCTTAGGTTCCAATCAGTTTAGGAAACATGAAAAATTCAGTGGGGAGAGGCCATACCCCCTCTGCAAAGATTTCAGAGGACAAGGTGTGGGAGACTAGGCACAAACTGAGCAGCAACGAGCAAGTGTTTTCTGAATGATTTCTTCCTCCCCCTGGGACATTTGTGTAAAGCAGAGACTTTGCAAACACGTTGCCCCACAGTGCATTTGAGACATGCCATTTTGGGGAAGTGCTAACTTTGTACACTGCTGACACCAAATATTTGAAAATAAAACCGTTTTTTCTCTCTCCCTCTCTCTCCAACACTCTTGGCTTAGCTTATCCTACCAAAACACACTTCAAAAGACTTCTTTATAGAAAGAATGTTTCAAAAATATAATATTCCATCTGTTATTTCAATAATACATGCTCTGGGACTCTCTTTATGAACCATTTTCCTTTCTTTGCTCCCATTTAGATGTATAAATATTTGATTCAAGAGCCCTGAGGAATAGTCAGCCAATCAGGTCACTGAATTGTGAACATTCCTAACCCTATAATTTTGTCTGCAGCAGCACCTCCTGCTGTGGAACTAACTGCTAAGGGATTATAGCAATGTAATCCTCAGACTGTTCCATCTCAAGATTACTCTGAAGTGCAGAGAAGGAAGCAGTTTTAATTTTGATAAAATAAACTTTATTTTGTAACTTTATTATTTGTTTTTCTTTCCCCTTTCAGCACTTCATAATGGACGTGACTGGTAATTTGAAGGCAGCCTCTCTGGTTGATGTGCCTTAGGCCACCCCTATTCTTGTAGCTTTTTTAAGAGGTAGCCACATGATGTTTGGTCCTGTCATTCTAAAGTGCAGAACCCAGGTTTTTCTATGTGAACTGAACCAAGCCATATACTGACTCTTATTAAACATTTCCAATGGAGTTTTCCAGTGGGTGGCAACAGAAGAGCATGAGCACTGTCATGCCGCCCAAATATGTTGGAAATGTCAAACTATGTGCAAAATTCTAAGTACTTTTCTGATTGCTAGCCTTTGCTCACCAGGCCTTTACTTTAGCAGTTATTGAAGCATTTAAGGCTATAACGTGAATTTCATGGGAACCTCCTCTTTGATATAAACTCAAACATGTTGCCAGAAATCAAAGACCTTTATGGATGAAATTTAATATATTTTGAATCATGCTCAGAGAGATCTTTTGCTGTGTGTGAAGAATAAAATAAAAATTTCCTTTATAAAAATTTATAGCTGGATGGGTAGGGAAAAGTATTTTCCAGGATAAAAATATTTTCCTGTCTCTTCTTAAATTAAAAAGAAAATACCTAGTTTTAGATACACAGAAAATTAAGTCTAATTATTACCATGTAATAGCCAAATTTTTCTAAAGACAATAGGCCAAAATGTGGCAGAACTTTAAAAATGTCTATAACTTTGACCAAGAAATTATGCTTTTAGAAGTTTACTCAGGAAATCATGACACAAAAGTATACATCCACAGATGTTTATCATTGCATTATTTAGAAGAGTGAAATATGTAAAGAGTTTAAATTTGAAAGAAAGTGCCCATTAGAAGTCTGAATAACACTTCACATATATTTACTGTTGCTTTTAAAAGACTTTTTTCTTAAGTATTATTTCTAAGTATTAATTTGAACCTTGTCATTCCTTAGTGTTAGTGAGTTAAACACTCTACTAGAAACTGCTCAGTTCAGTCTAGATATAATCAGTGTTAAGATGATAACCTCCAGAGGAGTATTAACTTTCCCTTCCAGCTATGATCAAATAGCTTCTATCTGACCAACAGTCCTACAATAACAACTTAAACATCTGGATAAATTTTTAAAAATTGTGATGGCATTGGAGAAGTGTATGGCACCAGTAACTTCAAAATAATAGAACAAAGAGATGAGCCTAACATTGGAGCTGCTTTTCCCATAGAGCTATTTCCCAATTTAAAAGGAGACAAGAAATTGAGAATCTGAAGGCAGCTTTTAGCAGTTTTATGGAACTGAAGGAGCAAAAATTAGAATTAGAGTCTGTGAAAATGCTAAGGATCTGGTAAATAATCAGGCTTTCATTTGGGACCCCTAAAGGGTTACAAATTAGGAATAAGGATGAATAGAATCAGCCCTTATAGAGATTGAAACAAACTCTAAAGTCAGTTTAATTCTAGATTAGAATAAAGTGATCTGCCTAGACTAATGATCTACTCAAAGCAAAGTAAATGCTCTATTTGGGAAGGTAACACCATAAAAACTTCAAACTATTTAAAAATATTTTATTCTTAACACTAGCATTTAATAAAATATTATCAGTCATTCCAGTAGGCAAAACCAAATGATCAAAAGTGAAGTGAAATAACACGGGGTGGGGAGGGGGGGATGAAAGAGACCTATAGAAAACATTTATTAGAGTTATCAGATATGGGCTTTTGAATAGATATGATGAATAATTTCAAGAAAATATGAGACAAGGTGAAAAGTTTCAGCAGAAAACTGAAATCTATAAAAATAATTGAATTGTAATTCTAAAATAAAAAATACAATAACTAAATTTTAAAAATCAATGGTTGGGTTTAATAGCAGATTAGACATAGCCAAGATATAGTGAGTTGGAAAATAAGTCAGTAAAAATTATCCAGAATAAAATATAGAGAGACAAGGGAAAATACTGAGGATTACAGTCATAGGACATAGAAAGAATAACAAATGTGTACATGTAGTTCTAAAAGGAGAAAGAGAGAGGATGGGGCAGAAGCAATATTTGAAGAGACAATGGCTGATAATTTTTCAAAACTGCTGAAAAACATCCAGCCATAGATTCAAGAAGTATTATGAATGTCAAGTAGGAAAATATAGTGACACCAAGGAAAATCATAATAAAGCTACTGAAAGCCTAAGAGAAGGAGAAAAATCTTAAAGCCAGATAAAAAGGACTTTGATTTCAAAGAAACTGTAAGAAAGCAACTCACTTCTCAATCAAAATTATGGAAGCTGGTAAATAATGGAAATCAAATTCAGATAGCTGGAAGAAAAGAATTTCCTAGCTCAAGTTCTGTACCTGGTAAAGTTGTCTTTCAAAGTTCAGGTAAAATAAAGACATTCAAATACTGAGATTCTTCATCAGCAGCAGAACTTCACTAAAAGTAATTTTAATGGGAGTTCTTCATGCAGAAGAGAAATCATGATGGAAGCATGGGAATGCAGGAAGAAATATAGTAGAACTATTCAAGTGAAAGCTGGGGGAAAAAAGCCGTATGTCCATCAATAACAGAATGGACAAATAAGTTGCATTCTATGGATGTAAGAAGTACTAAATAGCAATGACAATAATCAAACTACAGAATGAATCAACATGGGTGAATCTCACTCAACATTATGTTGAGTAAAAGAAGCAAGACACAAAGAATATATGTTGGACAGGGATACACATTTCCAAAATACAAATGATAGAACACAGAATGTTGTTTCCCACGGAAGAGAATATAGTTACTGGAAAGACACACAAAGGGTTTTTAAGGGCTGAGATGATTTCTTGTTTTGGATCTGGTTCCTCATTACATGACCGTGTTTACTTTGAGAGTATTGATGAAGTTGTACAATGATGATTCATATATATTTCAATAAAGGGAGGGAGAAAACACTCCAGAGGAAGTTTTATTCACATAATAAGAAAAAAAATTTTTTTTCAGTGAAGGAATGAGAAAGGAGTACAGAAATAGCTCATTTGAGTTTCACTTCCTTAAAAGGGATTTTTAATAATTTGGAGAACACTCCATGGAATTTTGGGATTTTTAAAAAATCAAAGCCTAAGGATTATGGCCCCTTTCATTCTTTTTATAATTAGTTTTCAGTCATGACTTCTGAATCTTGAGGCTGTTAGGTATGAATACTTTTCTTAAATGAGACATTCCTTCCATTAATCTTGACTAATGAACAAAAATGTGGCCATTTACATGAGGCTTGTCATAGACTGTGATTTAGAGCAACACAGAGTCCCAAGGATGGGTCATTGTTTGATAAACAGGGTAGTGATTTAGCACTACATCTGCCTCATGATGTGCAGACACAGAGGGAAAAGATGCTGGTAGTGGGTAGACTTTAAACTTTCTTAGAGACTAACACAGTTGAAAACTCTGAATAGAAACCTTAGGAAGTTCTGGGTTACTCTGAGAATAAAGGGAGTCACAGAGATAAGTCCCTGGAAGGAGGCACCAAAGCAGGAAGGCAGAAACTCAGAGTAATCTGTTCTTAGGAGACCCATTCAGATAAGAATGAATCCACAAAAATTCATTTTGTTTGTTTGTTTGTTTGTTTGAACATGTGTGTAACAGCTAGGAAACTACCTCAGCTGACAAACTTTTGCTTTACAGCATGGTTAAAGATGGAATGATTTAGTTTGAGCTAGAGGTTTCTATCCAAGAAGCCAAGAAGCAGAGTAACAGCCAATGGAGGGGCTATACACCATAGCTAGGGTACTTCTCCAAAGCAGAAAGTGAGCCTCCAAAGGAATGCAAAACAGAATTTCTTAATTGTTTCTTCAGTGACAGTTGTATATGCTTAGAAACTAACATGGTCAAATGCTTATTTTTTCAGATACAAATTACAATGCTACACCATAAATGTTTTAATGTTCCCAACAGGAGTCTTCAATCAGTTTGGCATGTTTTTTTAATCTTTGTAAAAATAAATTTTATGTTTGAAAAACATAAAAAAATAATATGTTTGAAGAAATTTATACTTTCTCTAGAATCTTTGCTATCTTTTAATGCAGTGATGTTCAACCGTTTTCATCTCAAGGTACACAAACTAATTACTAAAATTCTGCAGCACACACAAAAATATATTTTTTGCCAATCTGACAAAATATAGGTATAAAATTGATTCATTTACACCCATGGGCTATTGTGTTGGCTGTTGCCATTTTTTTATTTGACAATCTAAAGGAAGAGAGTTCGGTGCCCCTGACTAGTCAGGTATTGCATGTTTTAAAAAGTCCTGCAGCGCGCAGGTTGAAAATTGCTGTTTTAATGTGATGGCAGCAAAAATGTTTTTTCAGAGAATGAGAACAAAGAAAAATAAGACTACTTTTCATTTATCTTTGCACTTTCTCCAGCAGATATGACAGCAACATTCAAAAGGAATGACGCTCCATGACACTTGTTCCCTTAATGATCCTCTTGTGATCTGTGTGTCTCCTCTATAGGACTTCCAGCAGCTACAAGGTAAGGAAATATATTTCTTTCTGGAACCATCCTGATAGCCACTATTGTCAGTAATTACTAACAGAATTACATCATCTTCTTCCTTAATAGACTTGTATTCTAGAGGTTCCTAGATAACTTAGAGACTCACTTTGCTCACAGAATCTTGGGAAATTTGATAGCCCTCAAAGTGTAAGTGACATCTGGAAGTGAACAATACAATGTTCCCAGCCTGGCTGAAAAGAGGGCATTGTGATGAAGACATTTTGATAAATGCCACACCCTTACTAGCTTGTGAAAGTTATTATTTTTCTTGGAACAATGAGCTTTCTGTTTCTCCTCTCTTGTAACAAACTTTGTCCCCTGGTCACAGGGTGAACAGATGGGTATTCCAGGTCTACATCTCATTGGTTACAGTGATTGGCTCAAGAAGGGCACATGATCTGAGAACATCAGTTTTACTCTTTCCTTGGGACTAGTCTATTCTCTGAGGTTTCCAAGACTAGAGAACTTTTACCTGGGGTTGCTAGCAGATATGTGGAGAGAATGTGCTTGCTGAATAAAGTTAAGTAGAGGTGCCCGGCCAGGCATGACTCAGCAGTTGAGCTTTGACCTAGGATCCAGGAGATTGGGGTTTGATTTCCGGTCAGGGCACATGCCCGGGTTGAGGGCTCAATCCCCAGTTGGGGGCCTACAGGAGGTAGCCAATCACTCATCATTGATGTTTTTATCTCTCTCTCCCTCTCCCTTCCTCTTTCTAAAATCAATAAAGATACATTAAAAAAAAAAAAAAGTTAAGTAGAGGCAACTGTCAGAGGAATCCGTGGCTTTGGTTTCTGGTTAGAGACCCTGAGGCTCTTCTGTCAGTTCTATGACTTGCTCAAATATGCTCCAGAGCTTTGTGAATGAAAGAATTCTCTTATAGCACAAGCCAGTTAGAGTTGATTTCTGTCACTAGTAACCCAAAAAGTCTTAATGAACAAAAGAACAGTATCAAGAGTAATAGGAGGGCCAAGAACTGCCAGTTGCCCCCAATTGTAGCTGTTTATTTTCAGGATCTTATCCAAAGATGCTCTCTTATTTGTATGGGTCATGCCAATTGGACATGAAATACCTGTCATATATATTGTGGTAATTTCCAAATAGTCTAGGCTTTCCATATGGCTTTTCTCAGAGAGCAGTGTTTCTCAAATTTCAATTTGTTCTCAGGAGCTAAAGATCTGATTTTTATACCAACTGTGCCAAGATATCTATGTTATGACCTTGATTGGCACAAAGAATATAGTAACATCTGCTATATTCTAGGCACTGTGCTCAGCAGAAGTTTAATGAATTAAAAGATGGTCTTAGACCTCAAGTTACTTAAAACTAGAGGTTTCTTAATCTATAAAAAAGAATATTGTATAATGCGTGTATTATTAATCAAAGAAACAATGGCTGATATAAACTGAGTAATTTAAGAATTAAGAAGAAACTATCACTATGGACTAGGAAAACTAAAGAGATGTAGAATTTGAGCAGAGTCCTGAAGGACAGCTGGGTTCAGATTGTACAGAAGGTAGGGATTTTCATAGAGAAAAAATGGTGGGGACAAAGAGGGTAGAAAGAATTAGATCTGTGTGCCAGGAATGGAAGCATGATGAAGAGGAGAGTGTTTATCCCATACCATCTACCATTTGATCCCATCTGTGTCTTTACTGGCCATCCTTCCCAGTTAGGATTTCTTGCTGGATTTTGATCTGAGGGTGAGAAGAGGGAGCTAACCACCCCATCTGGAGCTCTCCTTGACACATGGTCCCTAAAAGCCTTTTGTATGCTTCTATTCTCTATGCATCCATGGGCTTCTCTTCTGATCATTCATCAAAGTAAGGGGCCATCTGCTCTGTGCTCCATGAATGAAATGAAGGCATGTGTTATGTGGCTCCATTCCAGCTTCCCCTTCTTTACATCTGCTGTGCCTCTTTGAACAGCCCATGGGGCATAACTGATGTCTCACCTTACTGCAAGGTGCATGACCCTTTGCTTTCAGTCCCATTTTACTTTGAAAACTACCTGCACCCCTGCTGTTCAGGTGTTATTGCAGAAACCTTTACCATCCACCAAATCACTGGTTGTTTAGACTTCTTTGGCAGTAACCCATTTTACCAATGAAAGGTATTAAAACCTTTCATTAGAGGAAATTCAACATTTCAACCAATTCTTCTATTACAGGAAGAATAACAACTTTCAATTTACATATCCCTGCCCCTTTGAAGTACATTATTGACATTTGCTAACCAATCTCCTCTATATTCTTGGGCTCCTCACCTCACAGGAGAGGGTTTGAAGCTAGAGCAACCTTTGAAACTACAGTGTAAAATGAATGAAAATATGTGTGGGATTCTGTAGAGCAATTTGGGGAGAACTGAGATCTTAACTATATTGAATATTTCTACCTACAAACACAATATATCTCTTCATTTATTTGGGTATTTTTTTCATTTCTCTCAGCAATATTTGGTAGTTTTTAACGTACAGGTTTTATAAATCTTTTGTCAGTTGTATTCCTAAATAATTAATATTTTATGCTATTATGAATTATGCATTTTTCAAATTTTAAAATTTCTAGTTTTTTGTTTCCAGTACATAGAAATATAATTCGATTTTTGTTTATTGATCTTGTATCCTGTAATCTTGCTAAACTCACTTATTAGTTCTGGTAGCTTTTTCATAGATTCTATTGGATCGTCTATATAGAGAACATGTTTTCTGTGAATATGGTTTTTTCTTCCTTTCTAATTTGCATGCTATTTATTTATTTTTCTTACCATATTATACTGGCTAGAACCTCCAATATAATGATGACTAGGAGTGGCAGAGCATGCATTTTTGTTTTATTCATAAACTTAGGCGGAAGACGTTTCGTCTTTTACCATTAAGGATGCTGTTAGTTACAGGTCTTTCACAGATGCCCTTCACTAAGTTGAAGAATTTTCCTTCTGTTGCTGGTTTACTGGGAGTTTTGATCAGGAATAGATATGGATTTTGTCAAGTGCATTTCCTGCATCTATTGAGATGATAGTAGGGTTGTTTTTTTATAGTTTAATATAGTGAATGACACTGATTAATTTTATATGTTAAACCAACTCTGCATTCATGGAACAAGTTCTACTTGTTAATGATATATTATCCTTTTTTTTGTATTGTTTCATTTACTTGGATAAAATATTGTTTAAAATTTTTGCATCTTGGCTCATAAATGTAATTGGTCTCTCATTTTCTTTGCCTATGATGTCTTTTTGTAGTTTGATATTTGAGTAATACTGGAACCAAATAATAATTTGGAAAGTAGTCTCTCTTCAATTTTCTGAAAGAGTTTGTGCAGAATTGGTATTATTTTTTTCTTTAATGATTGGCAGAATTCACCAGATCAACAACTTTAGTGAAATGGACCAATTTCTTGAAAGACACAGATTACTAAAGTTTGCTCAAGAAGAAATAGATAATCTGAATAGCCCTAGATCTAATAAAGACATTGAATTCGTAGTTAAAGTTATTTCCACAGAGATTATGATTGGACTTTGTGGGTGTTGTTTTCTTTAGTAATCTTGTGCTTGGAATTAATTGAGTTTCTTGGATCTTTGGGTTTATAGTTTTCACCAAAGTTTTAAAATGGCCATTATGTCTTCAAGTACTTTTTCTGCCTCCCCAACATCTCTTTTAGATACACTTACGTTAGGCTCATTGAAAGTGTCCCACAACTCACTGATGCGGTTTTTTGTGTGTTTTTTTTAATTCATTTTTCTATCTGTGATTTATCTTGGGCAGTTTCTATTGCTTTATTTTCAAGTTCACTTATCTTTCCTTCTGCAAGATCCTATCTGCTTGTAATCCCATCCAGTGTATTTTTTATCTCAGATTTTTTTTTGTTCTCATCACTAGAAGTTTGATTCATTTTTAAAAATTTCTTTTATGTTTCTACATAACTTTTGAACATATGGAATACAGTTCCAATAACCATTTTTATATCCTTGTCTGCTAATTCAAACATCTGTGTCAGTTCTGTGTCAATTTCATTAGATTCCTTTCTCTCCTCATTACGTATTGTATTTTCCTGCTTCTTTGCATGCCTGGTAATTTTTTGTTGGGGAACAGGCATTTTGAATTTTATATTTTGGGGTACCGGATATTTTTGTATTCCTATACATATTCTTGAGCTTTCTTCTGGAGTACAATCGAATTACTTAGAAACAGTTGGATCGTTTTGGATGCCACATTTCAGATTTGTTAGATGGGACCAGAGAATTTAATCTGGGACTAATTATTCACTACAACCGAGGCAAGACCCTCCTGAGTACTCTTCCCAGTTCATTGTAATTATGAGGCTTTCTAGGGGTGAAGAGCAGATATTCCTCCTGGCCCTATGTGATTGACAGGTACTATTACCACTAAACTATTCAGGTAGTTTTTTCCCTAGCTCAAAATGTTTCCTTACATGCCTGCACTGATCAGTACTCTGCTGAATACTCAAGGGGGATCCTTTCAAAGCTCTGGAGTTCTTGCTTTGTGCAGCTCAAAACAAAGGTGTATTCTCAAGTTGGTCACCGCTGTGGGAAAACAGGACATGGTCTCACCGGGATCTTTTGAGAGGCACATAGAATGACTCTCACATTTGTACATCCAGGGGCCGACAGCAGAAGTGTTTACACATGGTCTCTTTTCTGCCATTGTTTGAGGGTCAGCTGCCCATGGATGCTTGCCAAGTGGCATAATGCTGGCATCCCATGCTGAGGTATCAGAGAAGCCCTAGGGAAAAAAGCAAAAGCAAGTCACACTTGAGGTGAGATGCTGTCAGCTCAAGTGAGTGGAAGCCTCCAAGGCTGGAATCTGAGGTGAGGCTGAAAAGATGTTCAGGTGGGGAGCAATAGATATCTGATACGGTGATAATTTAAATGTGTAATATAATTGCAATGCACATGCATCACTAAGTTGTATATTGAAATGATGCATACATTGGAACTGTCCAGACATAAAGTAGTAAATAAAGAATAATACCATCTAATTTTAGCTGGAGATATATTTATAACAATGCCCTACAGTAAACTAAGTTATAGAATTTAATGTTTTAAATTATTTTCCAAAAACTTTGAACTATATTAAAATGTACAGTACTTTTTAAAAATTAACCTTTTAGTACAAAAAGTTTTATTATACACAGAAGGTAGAGAGGCTAATACAATGAGCACAGGCACATATATTTGTATGTCATATGTATACATCTAGATGTGTTTATAAACATGTTTAAATATATGAATTAAAGGCTTGTTTTCATTTTCTAATGAAGTTTACTCAGTCAATAAGTGAAAGCTTTGACTCAGCCTACATTTCTGCTAGTAAACAAGATAGAAATATAAGCAAACGCACACATTCCAAACATCTTCTCCTGCAAAAGGGATTTCTTTCAACCCTAAAATATATATCCATACTTTAAAAAATATATATATCTAAAGTGATGTTTTTAAAAGTCAAGAATGCTAAATGTTAACACTCAAAAATTGAGAAAACTACTCTACATATAATGGTTGCTTTCTAATGGTGTAAAGTTCTATTGAGCTTCTTTTGGGGGAAACATCAAGCTCTCCTTGGGTGTAGTGCCATGACAAGATGGCAACATCAATATGACCTTTTCAAAGATGTTCATCAAATCATGCTTAAAGCCTTTCAGTATCTTCTCATTGCAATAGACTAATATCTAAACATCTAGGGCATCTGTCCATGCCTGTATTAGTTTTCTACAGCAGCTGTAACAAAGGACCACAAACTGGGTGGCTTAACCAACAAGAATTTATTGCCTCATAGTTCTGGAGACTAAAAGTCTGAAATCAAGACATCAGCAGGGTTGGTTACTATTGATGGCTGTGGAAGAGAATCAGTTCCATGTCCCTCCCCTAACTTCTGGTGATTTGCTGGCAACCTTTGGTGTTCCTTGCCTTGTAGATGCACCATCCCAACCTCTGCCTTCATCTTCACATGGAGTTCTCCCTGTTTGTATCTGTCTCCATGTCCAAATTTCCCCGTTCTATAAGGACACAGATATATTGGGTTGAAGTCCACACTAATGACCTCATGTTAACTTGATCATCTACAAAAATCCTATTTCCAAATAACACATTCACAGGCACTGGAGGTTAGGACTTCAACATCTTCTTGGGGGGTGGAGACATGACTCAATTCATAACAGTGTATACTTTCTAATATCATCTCTTGCCTCTCTCCTTCTTGCCATAGTCATACTAGCCTTCCTACTGTTTGTACAACAGGTCAATGGCATTTTCTCCTGTTCCTTATGCTGAGAAAGTCCTTCTCCTGTCCATCATAGTCTTCTCATTTAGATGTCAGATCTAACTCAGAGATCCTGGCCCTGACCACCCTTATCTAGGTCTGTCTCTTCACCCACCTGTTATTAGTCATTAGTCTATTTATGTCTGCAGAACCCTTACCACTATCTGAAATCTTCTCTTTCTTCTATATGTTTGCCTTTGTTATCTCAGAGATCCTGCCTGCCTCCTTAATGATGTATCCTCAGCTCCTAAAACACTGCCTATTACATAGCAGGGGCTGAATAAAATTATTATATTATAATAAGTTAAATATATTGGAAGTAAAGTATAAAAGTAATCGTTTAGAGTCACATCACCACACAGAATAAAAATTTACCAAGGAAATTGGCAGAACAGGTCATTACCCAAAGTAATGTATTTTTTTTCAAATATGGAAACATCACTAGCTTCCTTTCTCCCAAGAGTCAAAATAATTTCTGATCATATGTCCCTTTTTAACATAGCTTCACCGACCATCCTATTTAAAATCACAACTTTCACCCCAGCCAGCATTCCCATATACCTCTTCCTTGTTCTGTTGTTCCACAATACACATCACCTTCTGAAAGACTGTATAATACACTTGTTTACAGTGCTTTTTAAAAGGGCCTTTCTCACTTCCAATAGAGAAACTTGTCTGTTTTGTTCACTGTAGCCCAAGAATCTAGAACAGTGCCTTGTATTTAGTATGTGCTCAATAAATATTTGTAGATGGTAAAAAGAAAGTGATGCCTTACTCTTGTTTGCCTGAGTATAATGACAGTAGCAGAACTTCATTTGTAAAAGAAAATGCAAAAGAAAACACCAGATTAGAGGAGAGAGAATCAGAATCACTAGGGTGTGCACATATCATGGTGTTTTTATGCAGGCTCTGACTACCCTTGCTTAACACTGGGTGTTTATTGGTGCTCACATATTAAAACTCTTGTTGGGTTGAATGAATCCTGCAGGAGCAGTTCTGGTCCTGGGCTCCAGGCTTCATTCTTGCCTTGGCTAGAATTGGGGTCTTGTCACTCTTTAGGATGAATTGTTGGTAGTCAGAGTACACTCTCTAGCCAAACCCCAATGCATTCCTTTCTCCTACAGAAGCTTTTTTTTTTTTTAACCATACCAACATGAAAGGCCTCCCAGCAATCCAGACCAACCTTTGCCTTAATGGAGTCTGAAGTTCACTCTTCTGTTTATGATGTGTAAGAATTGAAGTGGGAGATATAAAGTTTGCAGCTATTATGTAATCAAAACCATTTGTGTTTTCCCAAAGAGGAAGGAGGAGGCTAGAAGGGGATGGGGAGGCGGGGAGGAGGAAGAAAAGGAAAAACCCCACAATTGCAAGCTTAGAGCCTGTGCAGTGAGCAGGAAGTTGAAACTCATCCAGCTGTCACATAAGAACAGAAGAAAAATGCTTTATGTATTCAATCATTATTAAGTGTTCTGCATGTCTATTTCCCACGTTATTTGCCAGTATATATTGGTTTTCAAACGCTAGCATTTTAAGAGCAGGAGAATATTTGCTTTTAAGATAAAAATTGTTTCATTTTTGAAGGCCATAAAAACAAAGCTTCCAAGTGATGAAAGAGAAAAAAAAGTGATACCCTTACTTTCAAACATTCTTTACTGAAACAAAAAGTCCTCTCCTGCCTTTAACTTTGAAAGGGACTTTCTAAACAAAGGGCCACTCAAGGCTAAGGAAGTAGTGTGCCAGCTCCACAAATATATTTTAGAAATAAAGTGTCCAATGCCCAATGATGGTGTGGAGGTAGACAGGACTTCAAAGCAAGAAGGTGATTGCCAAGTGAGCTGCCAGTACATGGCTCTTCTGTAGAGAGCAGGTCCCTTCAAGCCAAACTGGGAGATGGAAAATTTGGAGAAGTAAAAGTCTTTGTGAACATTTTTCTCTTTTAGCTTCTAGAAAATGGTCTGAACAGAGAAATCTCAATTAGAATTAAATCACTGAATTTATGAGTCTTAGCATTGTGCAATGCTAGGACTAGAAAATGAAGAAAGCAGAGGAGGCCCACCTCTCTCTTACAGATGAGAAAATTGGAGCACTGAGAAAAGCCTGACTTCCCAAGGTCACATGTCTATTCGTCTGAGCCAAGCTTCATGCCCAGTTATAATTGGTTTGAAAATAAACATTCAATGTAGATATTCTGACTGTGATTTAGGCATTTTTTTCTTCTTTGGTCATCTAACAAATGCCTTTGTGCTCTCCTTTAAAACCTTACAAAGGATCATCTTACTTCTGGAGGCAGAAGCTCACATGTCACTCTTTAGTCCATTTACTTCATCCCTATAAAAGGCCATCTTGAGAACATATTTTATACACTCCAGGTCCACATAAATAGAAAATATGATCCCTTATGAATAGAAATGTTTGCGGTGGACTCTTAAAGGGCATCAGAGTTCTGATGCAGCTTTCCCACTGGCAGAGTTCCTAAATTCCCTTTAGTGATGTCCATTTCTCCTAGAATTAAGGCTTTTTTTACTTCACCCTTACTCATTGCCCATTCACTCTACCTTCTAAGTCCAGTTATCCTCTTTAGCTCTCTCTTTGGGTATTTATATACGGACTTCATATCCAATACCTTTTTGACTTCACATCAGAATTGCTCTCCAAGAAGCCAAAATAATCTTGACACTTTGTCACTGCTTCGCTGCCCTTGGTCACTGAGTGGCATGTTTTTGTTTATCCAGTCCCTATGCACAATACTGTGCTAAGCTCCCCTGAACTGAGATAAATATTATCCTCTCTCTATTAATACATTCTAAATTCTTGATGCTTTTTACTTCTCTTACTTCCTGTATTTATTATGTTTGAAATAAATGGTTATGACATTATGTATGCAATCAGCTTTCTTCATTCCTATAGCTCTTGAATTTATGGACTCTGCGCAGCTTTAAAGAATATTAATAGCATGAACACTAGTGTATATGCCATCTAGCTTAAGAAGTAAAATCTTGTCAATATCATTGAAGCCCCCATAGGCTCTTCCTGATTGCATCTGCCTTCCTATTTACTTCAAAATGTTTGTTACTCCATTATTTTTCTTTATAATTTTATCACTTCTGCCTATACCTTGAACATATGTTTAGTTTTGCTTTTGTTGAGGTTTATAAACACGGTATCATGTATATAGCCTCTGTGACTTGCTTTTCTGGCTCACTATTATTTTTAACTAATGCTTATCAACACATGTTGCTTAATTAATTTTCATTGCTGTAAGGAATTCCATTTTATAATAATACTATCATGTACTCATCTTTTCTACTTTTGATGACGGATATTTAGGTTATTTCCAGTTATTTGCTTTTACAAAAATTGCTGTTAGGAACACATTTATGCATATTTCTTGGTTTATTTATTAAAGAGTTTCTATAGGATATAAAATTACAAGAAAAATTGCTAGGTCATAGGCTACAAGAAACTTCAGCACAACTAGGTAGGTAATGTTGAGTTGTTTTCTAAAATGGTTGTACCAAATTTGCTCCACATTGTCACTAACACTTGGATTTCTCCAACATTTTTTTCTAACTTGTATTACCATGTGTGAAATATTCTCATTTATGGTGTTAATACATTTCCCTAGGTACTAATGAAATTGAACACTTTTAAAAATAGACATATGGGCCGTTCCGATTTTCTCCTCTGATATATGCCTGTTGATGTATTTGCCACTTAAAAAAATTGGATTGCCTGTCCTTTTATTTATTTATAGGAGTTCTTTACATAGTCTAGATTTCAAGCTTTTGTCAATAATGCATTGTAAATATTCTCTGCTGGTTTGCGAGTTGTCCTTTTATTTTCCTAATGATGGTATATACATATATACATGCACATATACATATATACACACATATACATGCACATATATGTGCATGTATATGTGTATATATCATCATTAGGAAAGTAAAAAGACAACTCACAAACCATCAGAGGTATAATATATATATTATGATGTTATATATTTTTTTATGACTCCTAATTTTAATTTAGTCACATCCATCTTTTTTTTCTCTATAAGGATATATTTTTTTATTTTTGGTATTTTGTTTAAGAAATCCTTCTCACCCTGGACAGTGTTATTCAGTGGTTAGAGTGTCAGCCAGCGGACTGAAGAGTCGCAGGTTTGATTTCCCATCAAGGGCATGTATCTGAGTTGCAGATTTGATCCCCAGCCCCAGTCCAGGCTTTTGCAGGAGGCAACCAATCAATGTGTCTCTCTCACAGCTGTTTTTCTCTCTGTCTCTGTCTGTCCCTCTCCCTTTCCCTCTCTCTAAAAAAATCAATGGAAAAAATATCCTCGGGTGAGGATTAAAAAAAAAAAGATATCCTTCTCTTCCCTGAATTGATAAACATATTCTGCTATTTTTTTCCTGAAATTATAAAACTGTTCTCTTAATCCACATGGACTTCGTGTGTGTGTGTGTGTGTGTGTGTGTGTGTGTGTGTGTGTGTAGTATGAAATGGAACCTTACTTTTTTCTTATGAATAACTAAATAGATCAATATCCTACGGAAAAGTCTGATCTTTCCTAATCTGCAATGACAACTCTGTTATATATCAGGTTTCCATATTTAGATGAGTTTATTTTGGTCTCTCTACTTCATTCCACTGGCTATGTGTTTATCCCTGCACCAATATCACACTTTCATAATTATTAGAGCTTTTACATTAAGGATCAATATCTGGTAAGATGAGTCCTTTTGACAAAGTTCTTCAAGAATGTCTTGGATACAACTCACCTTAAGCAGTGAGTTGGGCATTTTTCCGTTTTTTTCCCCTCTGAAAAAGTTTTGTGTAAGATTAAAATTATCTGTTTCTTGAATGTTTGATTAGACTTATTTGTAAAGTATCTTTACATGATGCTTTATTTGTGGGAAGATTTTAACCATGGATTTAACTTCTTTAATAGTAGAAGATTTTTATTTCTTCTAAGTGACTTTTATTAAGTTATATATTTTTTTAATGTGTGCATATCACCTAGCTCCTGAAATTTATTGGCATTTAGGTATAAACTATATTCTATTTTCTTTTTTAAACTGAGATGCTTCTATAGATATGTCCCCATTTTTATTATTAACATTATTATTTGTGCCTTTTTTTCTTTTTTTCCCTTGGCTGATATCGCCAAAAGTGAGTTGATTTTATTGAACTTTTACAAGACAACTATTTGGCACTTTTTAAAATTTTTATTCTATTTCCATCTTTGCTTTCCCTTGTATTAACTAATCACTGTTCATTCATGTTATATTTACCCCCAATATTGACCTAACCCTTTAGCAAAAAACTTCATATATGAGTACACAGTTTCCTGGTTTATTTTGTAGCGCTGAAGGGAAAGAGTGGCAGGGTTGGGGAATTCCACCCCATCCCCTCCTCGACTATAGCAAATTGGCCATTGTCCAATTGGGCAGAAGATGGCTTTGGATTCCAGAGGGTGGTATGTGATATTAGGAATGTCCATAACCTCAGAGGGAGAGTCTGAAAAGGACACATGTACACCTCTGACAGCCCTAATCACACTGACCACAAACTTGATGTCAGGATTTTCCTACTTTCTTCTTTAAACTACATGCTAATGAATTTCCAAATATGCTGTTCCTCACCTGTGTGAGAGAGATAACCTTTCCCACTGATTAAATATTTTAAGAGGGTGAGTATTGGTGAGCACAAGCAAGGAATTGCTGTGGATGGTATGCACCTGTGAAAATGGACTCTTGACTATGAAATAAAATAAAAGAATAGAAAAAGGAAGACATATTGGCAATCATTTACCATTTATATGATAGTTTACAGTTTTCTCTCTAAAACATCCTAATAAATCCTCATTTGGTCTCCTAACAGCCCCAATGTCAGAAAAGTGGGCAGGGCAGGTATTCTGGAGAATATAGAAAGAGAAGCAAGTGCATGGGGGTAGTTTCCTTGGGAACGGAAGTCATCAACTTGACTGAAGACAGGCTTTATAATGAAACAACTGATAATAGATTTTTAAAACTCTTCAGTTGAATTCCTGTGACACATAGAGCTTCTCGAATAGATTTTTAGATGAACTTGATTAACAGGCAAGTTGTTTACATTAGTATGGCCTTCCTGACAGTCGTTATTCTTTAGATTGATTTCCTTTTCAGGATCCAGGATATAATATACATCTTTAATTTATCTCGTTGCTCTTGTGGGGCCCTTTCCAGCATATGCTATTGCATTTGTTAAGTGAGGGCATATCTCTATTTTGTAATCCATGAAAGCTGGTATTAAAGACAAAATAAATACACTTCAGGAGAGATAACATTTTCACAACAGATGTGAGAGCAAAGAAACTGCTGACACGTTTATTAGCAATGAATAAACTGAATGTTTCATTTTGGCCCAGCACCCAGAAAGTGCAGATGTGTATCCAGATGCAAACCTCTAGAGTCTGCAAAAGAAAATTTGTATTGGACATTCTACAAGATTTCTGGCACTTCCTGCTTGACGAGAAGTATCCCTGAGAGCCACCAATCTCATGATATTTTGGCATTTTTTCCCCCCTGCTCTGGTTAGAGCTAAGAAGTGCAGCAGGGCACAGTATTTAAAAAAACAAAAACAAAACAGAAATGAGAAGTTTACTAAACTATTTTTGACCTTCAAGTTAAAGTTAAAACGTGAGTCTGGCTGAGAACATAGGATGCTTGGGTCATCTTTCTGCTCCCTGGGTAATTTTTACTAGTTGTGAATAAACTAAGCATTCTTTAGCTCTTGCAAACATTTATTTAAGTGCACTAAGGCCTCTCAACAATAAAGATAAATTAAAAGTAAAAAAATAATAATAATAAATGCATAAGGCCTCAGTTAATTCCTTCATTTCTTTCCCCTGATGGGAAAGTACTTAACTAAAGTCTTAGCAAATCTCAGCATTTAGTGACATTTTTTACAAATAAACAAATCCCAACCAGAAAGTAAAACTCAACATAAGAATCCATGCTTTTAAATATTTATTTAGAATAAAATATACTTCAGGCAGTGTCCAAAAACTAAGAATTTGGCATTGTGTCTGTCTATGCTGGGTATATATGGTCAAGTCAATTAAATTTTTGATTAAAATATCTTTCTGACTATTTCACCAGTAAGATTTTTTTAAATGACAGTATTAATAGCTACCATTTATTCAACCACATATGCCAAGTACTGTGCTGGTTGCTTTACACGATAATAGTAATAGTCACTAACATTTCTGAGCATTTAGTGTGCTACACACTAAGTTTTTACTGGAATTATTTACTTCCTTCAAAAACTCCTTGAAATCTCACGATTAATATATATTTTACAGATGACGAAACTATGGCTTAGAAAATTTGACATTCAATAAGATTTTCAAAAGAAAATTTAGCTGGGGAAAAACTGTTTTGAGATGTTTTGATTGGTTTTGTAGCATTGAGATTGTTTCTGTGAACTTGTTTAGAACTCAAAAGTCCTTGAAAGTTGCAATGGCATTTATTCCATAAATCTAAGAAATCTACTGATTTGCTGATGGCTGGCCATTGCTGCTCTCTCCCCAGTGCCAAGAGAATGTGAGCCTGTGGTTTGTTGCTCAAATAACTGAGCTTATTGGAGGCAGAAGGACTCAGAAACCAAGAATCTAGGGCAGAACCTGGGTTTAAAACAGAAATCAGGACAAAGAAAATAGATGTTTAAGATAATGGATTTACATTTGATTGAGCAGCAATAGCAATGTGAAAGTATTCAAAAATCAAGAAAGCAGTCCTCATGGGCCCCTTCCAGTCTGGCTTCTTGCTCTCTTGATTTCATACTGTTAGAACTTGATCTGGAAACATCTGTGCTAGAAAGTCATCAATGTGGGTGAAATTTGAGGCATCATGTTAAATCAGTGTCCTTGTGTACATGTTTCTGGTACGATAGTAATGCATAATTATATTTTCAGGAATGTCTAGAAACAGACCATTTTGAATATTTGTTTCTACAAGCCAAATGTAATATTTTAACAATTTTTCATTACAAAGAAATATAGTGATTATGAAAATGTGCATACCTTTTGTCAGACTTATTCATCTTTGTATTTCATAAGAGCCACCCAAAAAAACTAGTTTAATTTGCTTCATAGTCAGATCCTATTTAGGATCTCAAGCCATGTTATCCTGCTTGGTCTTTTACCTCATTCACCAGACATGCTTCTAAATGGTTCTGACTATTGCTAACATTCAAACCCACTTGTTAAAAGTGCAGATTTTCAGCACTGAGTTTTAGAGGCGGTTATGGCAACACAAAAGGCATAGTCACAAGGAATGTTTGGACTGTGAAACAGTAATGATGTTGGAATATATATATTGTTTCCTAGGGCAACTGCTTTCTTAAAATGTAAAGTGAGAAGTATTTCCCTTGAGCATGCCAGACCTTATACATTTAGGGCAGTTGTTCTCAAACTCCAATGCACATAGAATAATTTAGGAATATTAAAATAAATTTGCAGAGTGACTCCATTCATAAAAATCTTGAGATCCAAGTCTCAAATGATCCAGTGGGTCTACAATAGGACTCAGGAATCTGCATTTTAACAAGCTCTCGCAAAGGATTCTCATGCACATGATCAACAGGACATTTTCTACAGCATGCCCATCTGGACACATTACTATATAGTCACAATACACCCAGGAATGTAACTTGACTATTCCAAGTTTGCTTTCCTTAAACCATCTTGACATTGCTTAATACCATGTTTGCACTCTTGTGGTTATTTTTAGTTTCAACTTAAGTATAATAGTTAAACTTTTTACTGTGACCTTAAGCTAGTCATTCTTAGTGGATTACAAGTGAGATCCCTAAGATTCAGAATGTAACCTTTCCACAGTGTCCAGGGCTACAGGCTGATAGCTTTGTCTGTACCTGGATTTTATAGTAGCCCTTAGGAAGGAGGCATGGTTTCATGGGGAGGCTAAAGTGTGTAGGACAAGGTTCCAGCTTTGAGGGCACTTCTAATCCAGAGAAGAAACAGTCCAAACATCATCCATTTAGAGTGGAAGGGATAAATAAACTGTAGTGAGTTCACCCAGTGGACTGCTATGCAGCGGTGGGAGTGAGTGAATTATAGCCCCCGACACCAACTTGGGTGAATATCACAAGTACAAGTCCAGCAAATGCAGCAAGTTGTAAAAGAATGCAGTCAGAGTTACTCCATTTGTAGGAAACCTGAAACAGGCAAAACAAGCCATACGTTTAAGAATGTGTACACTAGTGACAGAACTGTAAGGAAAACCTAAGCAATTAATGCCACAAAAATCAAGGCAATAGTTACTGATGGGGCAGTTATGATGAGGAAAGAGCATACAGAGTGAGTTTGGGTGTTGTCAATGTTTTGGTTCTTGACATGGGTAGTGGTTACATAGGTGTTTGCTTTACAATTTTTTGTTAATTATGTTAAAATGAACATGTATAGTTTACTTTGTTTTACTTACCAAACATGCAATAATTAATCAAATAAAAACGAAAATATAAGAGAGAAGTCAGGAATTTCTCTGGATGTCAGACACACAGACACACACATGGATGTTTGTTATCTATTACTGTGTAACACACCACTTATCCAAACTTAGTAGCTTAAAACAACAATATTTTATTGTTGTTATGATTTTGTGAATTAACTAGTCTTAGCTGGACGAGGGTGGAGCTGTTTCAGATTGCTTCTTCTCTCAGAGGGGGACCCCTCACTGGATGCCTGTTAGAGCTGGGGCTGACAAGGTATCTTCCTCTCTTGGGGGTCTCTGAGGCAGGATAGACTGCTTTACCTTGTGGCTCAAGGCTCCAGTAGAAAACTTCCAAGATGATGAGCCCCAGAATGCAAGTGCTTATCAAGCCTGTGTTTGCATCATGCTTGATTATGTCTCAATGAGCCCAAAGTCAATGTGGGTGGGGTCTATACAAGGCCATGAAAACCATAGGTGTGCATGCTTTATTGGGAGCCACCAATGTAACTGTGTACCACAGTTGTATATACATGGAATACACACACACACAGATATACACATATAGGTTATGTAAAGATAGATATGTATGTAGGTAGGTAGATAGCAGATAGATAGATAGATGATAGATGATTGATAGATATATATAGACAAATGATAGATAGATGATAGATGATAGATAGGTAGATAGGTAGGTAGGTAGGTAGGTAGATAGATAGATAGATAGATAGATAGATAGATAGATAGATAGATAGATAGATGATAGATAAATGATTGATAGACAGACAGATGGATGATAGGAGAAAAGTCTCAATAGCCTTAGGATGGCCCCACTTAGGATGGTCCAAATGATTATTATGTCCCTCCCAAATTTAAGATTCTGATATTTGTTCTGGAGCCACAAGTTTCCTTTTTGCACAGTCACTGTCATCTTGATTTTCCTTAGTCCAAGTTAACTTGACTAAGATAACCAGTAAATAAATTGGATGCTTAAAAAAAAAAAGAAAACAGGACTATCTGCCATTTCAGCTGACACTGACATGGCTGTGGTCATCTGAAATAGTTAGAAAGAGGAGCCATCAGCGCTGCTGTACTGGTTTCTAGGCTCAGAAACCAGTTAATATCCACTGCATTTGACTTTCTTCAGCCAGGACATCCTTACAATGGTAACATAATAATGACTTTTCTACTAGTCTGGGAGGTACCATAAACACCAAGTAAAGAACACATAAGCTCTTGGCCATGCTCTGGGAGTACATTGGTATGTCCTGTGGGAGGCGTCCTAGAATACTTAGCTCCTGAGATTTGCCACATGAGATTTGGTGTAAGACACAAAGCAGGCAGGGAGGGATCCTTGAAAGGAAAGCCAACAAGCATGCTGATCACATAGCTTTGGGAATGTTTTTTAGCAGTTTGGCTGAAAGCCTGCCCTAGTTTAGCATTTCTTGTAAGCAGTTATGTGGTAATCCTTTTTCTGTCGGGCCATAAGCTCTCAGGGGACATGAACTAGATCATTTGCTTTCCTTGTATCTCCCCATAGAATCCTGAACTCACTAGTACACTGTACCCAGTGGGCACTCACTCACTGTTGTTGATGGCCTGGAAGACCCAAATCTCAAAATGCAGAGTCTTTATTAGCATGTTTAACCAAATATTTTTGGAGTTTGAAGAGTCTTATTTTGAGTTTGAGGTGGAGGCTCTGCCTACTTTATCGGTATTCCAAATAGCCCTGTGTGTCCATCAGAAACTTTGCATAGCCAAATACATATTTTCATTTTCATGAAAAGGACTCAACTCAACTAACTGCCCCTTGGCTTATCACAGACCCTCATGCTCATGCTCCTTCTCCAAGCCTTTGAGAACTGTCCACACTAAAGGGGAGCAATTTAGTCTATCACCAAGCCTGGATAAGGTGAAGCTCCTGAAAAGTTCCAGAATGCAAAGAACAGAATTCTAGAGCAGATTTGTTTTTTTTCCTTTTAAATGCATTGACTGGAACATGTATCCATATATTTAAGGCCATGTAATGGGACTTCCAATGTTTCTTTTTCATCATTCCTTTCCCTAAAGAGAACCTCAATTAATGACTTATGTCCAGATTTTTCATTTGAAAATCCTATTTGCAGTGTAAGTAATTATCCACCAGTACACAATACTAAAATACGAACTTGTTGAATGAATGTTGATGATTCGTGTCAGATAGACAGGCAATCATTTGGGTGTCTACCATGGGTCAGAGAACTGTTGTTCTCAGTATCTGAAAGGCTGTCTAGAATACAACATTCTATCATTGTGAAGCTGGTCATTTCCTGGCATGTCTCCTTTTCTCTTTTAATTTTTTAAGACAAATGAAGTGATGAAACTAAAAACCTTCACTCTTTATTTTATCTGTACTTATCAACATTTTCAGGTTGGGTTTGACTTCTCTATACTATATACTCCCAGCTATATCTTTCACCTGAAGAAGGAATTTTATGAAGGGTGTGTCAAAGTATAAATCTCATATTAGTGAGATTAACCTATTATCTATTTCCCTTCTTAAATCTAACACATCTTTTAGAAAGTTTTGATGGAGCCTTTAAAAGGAAACATGAAAATAACTCCAGAGGGTAGAGACCACCCAGTCTAGCACTATTTAACAATAGTGATTGGATTCCCATTGTTCTGACAGGAGGATAACCATGGCAACAGTGAGAG
The DNA here is from genome assembly GCF_964146895.1 of Miniopterus schreibersii. NCBI lineage: Eukaryota > Metazoa > Chordata > Mammalia > Chiroptera > Miniopteridae > Miniopterus > Miniopterus schreibersii. The sequence goes on along the minus strand of NC_138119.1, from coordinate 15,224,987 downwards.
ACTTTTCACTGCCTTCATTCAGAGCATGGTGATAGCTCCCTGGGTAGTTATTGCTCTACAGAATGTGACCACAGTTGAATGACAAATTAAGTTCTCTTGCTTACCAACGTGACAGCTGTGGCCAGTTGGGAGAAGGAATGTTCTCTAGTCACGATTCTTAGAGGCAGGCTGCATGCTCTTCACCTGGTGGGAGACCACCAGAAAGATGGTCTCTCTTCAGACATTTGGCTGGCCTGAGGACCTTGTGCAGGGGCCTCTCTCTTCTCTCTTCACAGAGGCTTCTGCTGGCCAGAGTAAAACTGCATTCTACACTCCCAACATCAGAGCTACCTTCCTCAAAGTTCCTTCTAACCACCTTCATGTTCAGGTTTTTAAAAGCTGCTTCTTACTTTCCTTTTGGGATATTTGGATGTTTGAGAGAAGTGTCTTTCCAAAAGTCTTATGCTCAAAGCACATACTAGTCTTGAGAAAATACTTACTTCTTGCCCTAAAGTGAGAAGATATATGAATGGAAAAATAAGTTACTTGGGTGTAATAACTGTGATTGGCAACAATAAGTTTATATCTATTTTAAACTTAATATGTTTGAAAGATATAAATTTTTAATTCTGAGAAATGGTAACCTTCTGTGCCTCAATTTTAATGTAGAAAGGACCCCAATGTTTAAAGATGCTTTATAAAAATTAACAAATAACAGGAAAAATATAGTAATGAAATTGATTCCAATTGTCCAAGATGTTCACTTCTCTCTTGACAACTCAATATTAATCATTATTTGCCTAGACTAAGAATGCTTTCCTGTTAGAGGTAGAAATAGACCCCTGAGTGTCTGTGTGAGATCCTCATGAACACACGCATTTGTCATTCCTCAGCCAGGGTCAAGCAGCACTTAACCCATCTCACAGCAGCTAGGAGGGCGACTCTTCCAGAAAGCTACCCTCTTAAACAGTAATGGTATCAGGAGACTTTGAGCAACAGACCAGTGATCTCCAAACACATTTAAAGATGAATGCTAAGCCAGGACAGATCCTATTTTTACCTTCTTTAGGTTTTGGAGGCTTTGGAAATCTTCACTGCTGCAAAAAAATTTCCTTGACAGAGCTAGGAAAGAACATTGAGATTTTATGCTTTAAAAAATTAGATGGTATTGAGGTTTTTTCTTTAATACAAAATCAGGTGAGAAAAAAATATTTTTGTTGTGATAATCCAGAGAAGAAGGAAATTTCCAAAAACTAAGACACATTTTCATGGTTGTGAGTCAATATTTCATGCATGTTGATTTTCAAACAAAGAATTTTGACCTGAGAATCATCAAGGGGGAGAAAAGTCCTGTGCATGTGGGGAGCAGAGAGGTGTTTATGAATCTGCTCTGGATTAGAGGAGTGGTAACAGTGATGAGCTAACATTGAGTTGGTAAGAGCATGAGGCAAGGAATTTGACAGCGCTGGTTTCAAACCTAGCCTTCACCACTGGTTTGTCTGTGACACTTCGGACAAATTATCTAACTTCCCTGCTTTCACCTCCTCATCTGTAATAGGTTCATAGCAGCATGAAATCAACATTGTTTTTAGAATGAAATGAGATCACGCATAACGCCCTGAACACAGTGCCTGGCACAGCTTAAAGCTGTTGTTAGAGTTTTTATTATTCTCTTCTGGCAACGGATTTTTGTAGCTGTTTTGACAGTTTAACCCCACATCTCTACCAAGTTGCCAAAAGAGAATTTTCCATCCCTGCCCCTCTTAACCACACCCTGCTTTAATCATGAACCAGATTTCAACACCATCCCTGAAAGGTCACCACCCACTACAGATTTTCTTTGTGTAGTTTTAAATTTCACTGCACCTACAAATGCTAAAAGCAATCTATCAGCCAAAGTGATACTTAGCACCTCTTATTAGGAGATTGTACTGTTAGAGTATGCCCTTACAATGTAGAAAGGAAAAACATGTGAGTTAGACATGAGTGAGGACATTCACAATACCTTCCATTCCAATGGCTTTAAGACAATATTCCATGTTTCATTCCGGCAGGGAGAGTTTATACCTTTTAAGCCATCTCTCCAAGGGCTACAAATATCTCAGTAATATCAGCATCACCCAACATCTCTACATAAGTCCCTACCTATTTATCTATCCTTCCACTTATCTTATAAAATAGTGCCAATGATGGAGCACTGTAGGTTTAAAAATAATTCTCCACACACTTGATCGATGTTCTTTGTTATTTTATTTTATTTTTTTCAGATTTCAATTTTGCCATGAGACACACCACACCCAATTTATAATGTAATTATCCCCAGAACATTGGGAACTTCAATTTTGGAATGGATCTTGACGATTCAGATATTATCCATCTGCATCAGCTCCTTCTTGTGCAATGATGGAAAACATAACTAAATCTGGCTTTAACCAAAAAAAAAAAGCAAAGGGGTGAGTGGAAGCTAATGCTTTGGTTCTCCTAACCAAAGAAGTTAGGGGTAGAACCAGCCAGGGGCTTGACAGATGCCAATAGACATTAATTGCTCTACATATTTCAACTCTACATTTTTAAAGTGGTTGCTTCATTCTTATGTTCCATGAGATGGCAAGCTCCAAGCCCACTTGGCCCCAGGCTTAGTCCAAGAAAGAAGAGAGTTTCTCTTTTTTAAAATTTATCTTTATGTTGAAAGTATTACAGAAATCCCCTTTTTTCTCTTCCCTCTCTTTCCTTCAAGTCCTATCAAAGATGCATTGGATGGGAGAATTCTGTGAACACAGGTTGAATGAACACTAGGAACAATTGCAGGGTAGCTGGTAGACTGTACTCTCCTCAAGTGGCTTCAAGGCCAGAGTGAAATGGTTCTTTAAATTGGGCTACCCTGAAACTTCACACTCTTACCTCTACTAGAATATTTGGAAATAATCCAGCCTATATGGCCATCTCAAAGCATCTCATCATATGCTAAGTAGCTTCTCACCACGTGTTAGTCAAACTGTACGGTTTGAAGAAACCATACATCTGTACCACAAGTTTCATAATAGCCACCTCTTCGTGTAAGCCATCAGACGTTTCATCCTAGTGTTGAGGAGAAAATAACAAGGAGATGATAACTCTTTTAGGTTTGTGTGTATGCATGTGTGCTGTGCATACACAGAGTTAAAAAACAAAAAATAAAACAAACGAACAATAACAGAGAGCACCTTACACCTTTGAGATACATTAGATCCATAAAGATTATTCTCTCTTAGGCCCAAACGTATCTGGACCCAGGTACTCAAGATGATTTGGGGCATTACTGCTCCCTTAATTGAGAAAGCTCAGAGGGTTCCTGGGAATGCTCCCGTGACTTCAGGAAATCAAACAGAACACAGATTTGCCTGAGACAGTCCATTTTGGAGTCTGCGTTCTCTTTGGCCAAGCCTAATTCTTCATAATCATGATAGTTGTCATTTCAGAAAAATTTAGAATGACTTAAATTGTAATTGATGATTCATTGGATAGGAACCTACATGGTTTAAGTTCCATGGGGTGAGAAGAAAGAGCTTGTCAAATACATTCATGGCTTTTTAAAGATTGTAGATAGAATTTTAAAGCAATTTAATGAAAAAAATTTTTCCAAACAAATTACAGCTGCAATCTAAATATAAATAATTGGTATGTATAATTAAAATAATTTTCTACATTCACTAAATAGGTCCCCTGAGTGCCACTTTAGGAAGCAGCATATTGTTAGCCTAACTCCAATTAATTTAAGTGTAGAAAAGTTATACAACCCCACTTGTGAAAAATTTAATTCAGGTATTACATTAATTCAAAGGAGCTTTCCTACCAAGATGAATTAGTGTTGTTTCCCTGAGCATATTTAACTTGGTACAGACACATTATAAAAGGTATATTTTTCTTGTGCTTTAAAGTCTAACCAGCCAGAGCTTTGTGGATCCAAGGAAATAAAGGAAATTTATAAATTAGGTTTTTGCTAAAAACCAAAATACTCATCTTCTCCAGCCCTCTGATGATGAGATTTAGGACATAGCTCTAGAAACAGGAACAATGAGTTATTTTTTACCTTTGCTTCTGCAAGACTGGAATGGGCATTTCAGTGTATTTCTGCTTGGAGTAAACACACACCTTGGCTGTTAATATCTATTAAGCCTTAGTGGCAATGGAAATCTCTGGTAGATAAAGTATATGTGATTGAGAATCCTTCCCCTTTTGTTAATTTGACACAGTCATTTCTCACTAGGTAACTGAAAGCCAAGTCTCTCCTTTGACCTGGTTGAACCTTGCTTCATTTCCTTGGCACTCTGATGTACTGAGTCATCTGCTATGTCTTATACCCTGGATGTCTTCCGATTTCTTGAATGCCTTCTCCTGAACATCTTCTAATCTCTGAAGGACTCTAAATAACTGAGGTATTGACTGGAGCAAACCCTGCTGGTCAGCAAGCTATTATTAGACCACCTTTCCTCTGGGGTGAGGTATGACAATGATCTCTCCAGTTGGTGGTGCTTTTTCTGTGAAGGGAGATTGGAACAAGGGTTGTGTGGGATGCAAAGAACTTTTCCAAAGTAGAGTGCAGTGGTCTTCCTCTAGATCAAATGTAGAGCACAGAGAGAAAGGCAAAGGCTGTGTGTTGCGATTTAGAGACAATTTTATGCCTAATAACCCAAAGTGGATTAGTTAATATTTTTGCTTCCCTTTCGTGAACATGAATCCAATATTCAACTGTTCAAAAGCAAATTTCCAAGTATGTATATTTTCTAAGAAATTAATGTTTTTCTTTCTCCCTTCTGCTGGACACTTTTAAATTAAAGAGAAAACATTTCCTCTAAAAGACTACATGGAAAATGGTGTGAATTGTTTGGGCAAAATTAAAATTTTGGATTATTTAAGGACTTGAATTATGCATGCTTCTTTTGGATTTAGTTAATACCAATGATTAAGTTAAATTGCTCTGTCACTTTTTCATGTGTTACTAGTTTTCATCCTCTTAGAGCCTAAATGTACCATTTAAAAAAAAAAAGCAGTTCTGGATATCCCAAGAATTCACTATGACATCGAGCAGCCCCATCTTCAGTGGGTGTATGTGAAAACTGAAATCCGAAGTAAAATTTTTGAAGGCATATTTACAAGCTTGGCCTTTGGCATTCCCAATTTAGCCTTACTCCCCCCCACTTTTTACTGGCCTCTTTCTGGAAGGCTGGATGGCTCTTCAAGGATCAGGATAACTGCTCAAGTTACACTCTATATGGAAGCTCTGGCACTCTGCTAGTTTTATACGAGGGTTTTATTAAATCCATGCCAAACAGCTTCCCATCATTGGATCAGCTAAAGATGAAAGTTTTTTTCTCAAGTATTAAAGGCAGTTTTTGTGTGTGTGCATGTGTGTGCGTGTGTGTGTGTGTGTGTGTGAGTGAAAAGATGGAAATCTGCCCACATCAGATACTAGGTTTTCATACTAACACACATCAAAGGAAAAGTTTGCTTCCTAACTGGTTCTCATGTTTTCTTCTAGTTGGCTTCTCAGCAAGATGATTCAGAAAATGCTGCTGAGCTACGGTGCACAAACAAAGACATGAGGTACTGGTTACTCAAACCTTGTCAAATAGGCTGGGGTTTCTCTGTAGAGTCCAGGGAGTGGGTGTCCACTTGAAAGGACACGTAGAGGGAAACATAGGAAAGCTCGGTTATAACAAACTAAATGGAGAGTGCATTTGTTTGGAGGTCGTTCTTAAAACTGCTTTTAGCATTATGGTGTGTGTATGGCAGTTACTGAGAAGAGTAAAACCCATGACAGCAGCCTTGTTATTGTAAGAGTGGCACTAATGGGTCCTACAGGAGTCTTCTAAATTTTAGTAAAAATAAAAACTTTTTAATTGACAATTAAGACATTTGGCTATGATTATAAACTCAGAAAAACATGGGATTGTAGGCTTTCCAATCAGGTCTGAACATGTTTGTTTGCTTTTCAGCATTGGGGCTGATTAAAAATATTTCTAGTTGATGGAAATTTGGGTTGTTTCCAGCTTGGGACTATTATAAATAAATCTTCTATAAACATTTGAGTACAAGTCTTTGGGTGGGTTATGTTTTTATTTCTCTTGAATAAAAGCAAAGAGTAAATTTTGTGGGATATCTGGTAAGTGTATGTATGTTATTTGTATAGTTAAACATGCAAAAGTGATTGTACAATTTTGCATTTACCAGCAATGTATATGAGCTGTAGTTGCTCCATATCCTTGCCAACATTTGGTATGGTCAGTTTTTAAAATTTTTGCCATACTATTGGGTGTGTATTCATATCTTATTGTGGTTTTATTTGCATTACCCTAATGAATAATAACCTTGAGCATCTTTTTCTGTTTATTTGTCACCTACATATATACTTTGATGACTGATCTGCTAAAATATTATGCTTATTTTTTATGTTGCTTGTCTTTTCATTATTGAGTTGTAAGTATTTGTATGTATATTGTTTAGGTTCTTTATCAGATACATCTTTTGGCAATATTTTCCCCTAGACTTGCCTTCTCATTTTCTAAATACTGTTTTTTTTTTAAAAGAGCAAACCTTTTTAATTTTGATGGGTTCTAATATATCACTTGTTTTTTATTATTTGCAGATTTTTTTTTATTCATTCTTGGATATCTTTATTTAGCTGAAGGTTATAAAGATTTTCTCAAATGTTCTTTCAGAAGGGTTATAATTTTAGCACTTAAATTTAGGTCCACAATCAATTTTGAGTTAATTTTTCTACATGATGAAAATAATCGTCACGTTTAATCTTTTTCATTGTATCTCATTGCTTCAGCACCACTTGTTGATAAAAAATATCCTTTCCCATTGAAATACCTTAGCTAGCACCTTTGTCATAAAACATCGACCCAATATGTATTTGTCTATTGCTGGACTCTCAGTTCTATTCCATTGATCTATATCTCTATCTTTTTGCCAACACCATTCTATCTGGATAAATCTAGCTTTAGAGGCTTAAAAACTGGTAGTGTAAGTCCTACAACTTGATTTTTCTGTTTCAAATTTTATTAGGGACAATTTTAGATCCTTTGCCTTTTCATATAAATGTTAGAACCAGCTCTTCCATTCCTACAAAAATAAAGCTATTTTGACTAGTTTTGCATTAAATCTATAGATTAACTCGGAAAGAATTGACATCTTAATATTGAGTCTTCTAATCCATGAAAATGGTATATATCTCCATTTTATTTGTCTTTTTAACTTTCTCTTCACAATGTGTTGTAGTTTCCAATGTACAGATCTTTATAATCTTTCCCTACTACTCCCCACCCCATCTCCTCCTGGCAACCATTGATCTGCTTTCTGTCACTATAGATTAATTTGCCTTCTAAACTTTCAAATAAGTAGAGCCATACTTTTCTATTTGACTTCCTTCACTAAGTATAATTATTTTGAGAGTCACCCATGTTGTAGTATGTATCAATAGTTCATTCCTTTTCATTGCTTAATAGTATTCCATTGTATGAATATACTACAATTTGTTTATCCATTCACCTGTTGATGGACATTTGGGTTGTTGCCGATTTTGAGCTATTACATATACAATTTCAATGAGTATTGGTATAACTATATTCTGTGAGTTCATGCTTTTATTTCTCTTGAATAAATACCTAGGATGGAAAAGTTGGATTTTATGGTAGACGTATGTTTAATTTTATAGGAAACCTGTTATCCCCAGTGGTTGCATAACTGTACATTTCTACCTGAAGTATATGTGATTTCCATTTGCCTCATTACTATATTATTCCTGAAATTTATATATTTTTGACTATGTCGACCAAAAAATATCTTTTGTATATATTTTTAAATACTCTAGATTTTCATGTTGACATTTCATCTATGAATTAAAGCCTTTCGAGATGCAACCACTCTTAGGGGGACAATTGAGAGTCATGTTGCATTTTTACTATAAATACAAAAATCAGTGTTTGATTCAGCTCTGTTCTTGTTCAAAGCTGAGATGTGAGCCCGAGAGCTGCAGCAACCATGTTTAGAGTCAGACCAAGAGAATGAGACTGGCATGCAGGAAAGAAAGATAGAGAAAAGAAGAGATAAAGATGGAGGGGAGACAGATTGCTAGAATTCAAATCCCTGGCTTTAGCATTCGTTACATGAGATAATATATTTCACTTTTTGCCTTAAAAAGGGTATTAAGTGTCATCCCTGCTCATGTGCTACATAATCTAGTTGATGGGGCCACAATAATATAAGAAAAATAACACACCATCCAATGCAAGGCAAAGGAAGAATACGACATCCTGCTGAATGATGCCTTTCTGCTTCTACTGTACCAGTTCTCAGGCTGGGCTCCTGTTGTGTTTCCACAGTATAAAGCTTCTCTTGCTCCTGTTTAAGAGGCTGTAGGAGCACCTGTAAGGAGTACGTGTAGGTGGATGGTATTTAGGTAATGATATGTGTGCTTGTAAACTACTTGTACAATTTTATAATTTCATGCCTCATTTACTTATTTTAAAACCCTTAGTTGGGCTTCATCACCATTAATAAGTTCTCACATATTATTTGAGTTTTTGAGTTGAAAGGTGTTGTGTTAGACATGTTCACAAGCTATCTTAAGTGTTTTAAAGTTGCCCACAGATAAAAGATATGCAGACAGTAAACTTTTCTTTTATTGTGAATAACCAAACTGGTTCAAATAAATCTTTGTCTACTTGGGACAGTCCACTTACCCTTGAAAAAACTGTTTGTAGCAAGTGGTATAGTCAAGAATCTCTTATTAACAAAGCATTGCCATTGTGTGTACGAATGCAGACCTAAAAATCCTATAGGATCAGAAATCTAATCAACTCCAAAATTACTCTGTTTATGCTTCATCTTGACAAAAAAAATTAAGTGCGAAGTCACACAACTTTTTGGTAACCAAGGGTGAACACTTTTCTCCAAGTTTCTTCATCTCATTCAAGGCCAGGCAGAGCCCTGTTCAATGACTATCATGGACTGCTGACAAGAGCTGTATTTTTGCAATCTGGAAACTCCTAGAAGGTAGCTTTTCTACTCTTTCTTTTCCTCTCAGGAAAGAACTTAGCCAGATGATCAACTATAAATGTATTTAATGTTCATGGATCCCAGGGCCCATGGGTGTGATTGAATTTAATAAATAGTCCATGTAAATTCCAAGTAGCTAAGACACTGACTAGCTAAGGTAATGTGAGTGATGGGAAACTAGAAGGTAATTTTCAAGGTGATTGGCCTTGCAGAGTGAATAGGTAGTGATAGAGAAACTATGCCTAGCAGAGCAATGCTTGGGTCTGCTTCTATCCAGCCTGACCAAGGCAATCAAACCAGAGCTTTACCACATGCCTACAGATTCTGAATAAATTGGCAGCTACCCGTGCTTCAGGGATGAGAAAGAGACAAGGCATTTTTCGATTAAAAAAAAAAAAAGGCAGAGAATTCTATCCAGCTGCATGATATCTCGTGCAAGGGAGACATCTTGTGTTTCATTAAGCCCAGAGGTTTTCTTTTCAATAAGGATAGATGGAAGCTTTTCTTCATTATCCTAGGTCATCTTTTACAAGGCAAATTTATCCTGAAAAACCAAACACAAGTCTCTACCCGGCCTTCAGATGTACACTTTTACCTTAGAATTAAGACATTTCAATCACTTTGGCTATGGATGGAACTCTTCAACCTCCTGTTTTTAAAAGTTTCAAGCTTGAAAAATACAAAGAGTACCCTAAAATAGAAACTTCAAAGGGAAGGGCCATCAATTAATTAGGCTGTGTTAAAAGGCCAAATTAAATCTGATGAGTTTAAGAAGTTGGATTTAAATTCAATTCAACAAAACACATTGACAGCCTACGAAGGCACAGAGCGGAGTGAAAACTGTGGTCACTGTTCCTTTAAGAGAGTTTTAGTCTAGAGGAAAAGAAAGATGTATTTTAAACGGGCTGCTTAGCATGATAGACATTAGAAGAAGCACAACACCTACTGTTGGACTGTTTACAGAGCAGATTTCTGACTTTCCCATGCTTTGTCAGTCAGCTTTAGCAGAATTTGGAAAGCCAATGGCTGCTCCTGGGAGGCCGGTCTCTGCAAGCCCCGGGGGGGGGGGGGGGGGGGGTTGGCTGCACAGAAGTCATTCTCCCTCTCACGAATGCCTTGGAATGTGGAATGAAAAAGCAGCTTGGATCCCTCTTTACAATTTTATTCAAAAGTGTTCTGGAAGAGAGAGAGGGTATATGGATCAGTATCAACACACTTAAGGTTGAGAAGTGAAAGGAGCAGAAACCCAGAATTTCAGAAAGGGGGATTGGCCAGCCCTGAATGGTGAAGGGAAATGCACGGCAATAGAATCTGACCCAAACCGAAGCCTTTGGAGCTGAAGTTTTAAGCAAAACATAAACCTTGAAGACAAAGTTCTGCCTGCAGAAATCTTATCTTGTGGTGAAGCACTGAGCTGGGCCCAGAAAGCTTTAACCACTCACTGACATGCTAGGGAGGCTTTCTGGCAGGGTGTGACAACTTAGACGTAGCACTGAAAGCCCTGGTGTGTTTATACAGTCATGTCCAGTTTACCTGTGTCAGGCAAGGCTTTGACAGGCCTTAGAGAAGGAACTCCGCAGGGTCACCAGTTATCCGTGCTGCTGGAAACACCACTAGCCTGGCCAGCCAAAGAAAAACACATGTGCCTGCCAGAAGTAACAAAGTAATGGACTTTCCATGAAAACTATCAGTTCTGGACAATTGGGTATTTTTAGAGAAAAGACTTATGTATAGTAGGTACCATGATCATTAAGACCTGAACTGATGCCGCTCCTGTATTCAGGGTGAAGGTGGGAGCTGCTGGTGAAGAAATGAAGCATCAGTGCAGAGAATTCATGTCCTCAGGGGAGCAGGAAGGCACAAATATTGGGAAAATAACCTACATTTTAAAGCATGGATTCCTTATGGCACTAACAGCCTGGCATGGATGCACAGTTTAGCATGAGAAACAATAGCTTAAAACTGTAAATGTGCTTTCCTACCATCTACACCTGTACTTGCTGTGCCTTAGAAATGGAAAGAGAAAAAGTATTAAGGATTTTTGTACACATTAATAATCCCTGAGGGTCCTTGGCCAAATAGTCTTGAGCTGAGACCTATAGTTTACTGTGGCCCATGCATTTCCAAAAATTTTCTTAGGGCCAATTTAACACTTAGATCATGGAGTTTCTGATTTTTTATTAAAGCATGTTTTATGCAGTTTATCAAATAAGATCATAAAATTTTTCAGATACACAGTAAGATTGAATATTTTGAATAGTACCTAGGGCTGAGAAACAGAGAAAACTTCCTAAAAAATGGTGAATATCAGGTACAAGGTTGTAAATATGAAACTTCACATTTCTTTAGACAATAGTACTGCATCTTGCACAAGGTTATTGCCTAGAAAAAACTTGTTGGACTGACAACAGATGAATATTTTCATTAGTAAGTGAGCCCTGTGTAAAAGCCAGTATTCTTGGTAGTAACCTATTAATTTCTCCTAGGACTAGAGGCATCACTTAGTCCAAGAGTGCCAGATGTCATCATTCAATAAAGTATTCAGCACTCTACCTACCTGAATATTCATGAACCCAGATGCCTAGGACATGTCAGATTACTGATACCCCTATGAAACTGTGTAGTGGAAACTGTTCATTGTACGTTTGGGGAAAAGCCAGTTCCAGGCCTGAGTTTCTGATTTTACTTAGTATTTACCTGAAGGCCCATTGCCTTACTTAACACAGTTTGTTATTAACACTGGGAAGTTTGGGTTGGAATCTTGATTTGCTTCTCTCCCATAAAGCTTTATTTGGATAGCACAGCAGACCAAGAGAGATATCACCTACCCCGTTGACATCCTGTATAGCCTTCCCATCTTGGATAACAGACAAAGGTAAAATTTATCTCCAGAAGCCATTCACCTGAATTAATGTCTATTATGAGAAGCTCTTCAAGAAAATATTCTTGCCATAGGAAGCTTAATGTAAAGAGCCATTAGTGAATGATTTGCAGTCATATATACTTGTAGTTCAGTTTGGTACTAGAAAAAGATTAAGATTTGATATTCCTATGTAGATATCAATCTGTCAAATGTAAACTTAGGAGAGTGGACTACTGAGTTGAACTGAAGAAAGCAGAATATGTTTTTGTGGCCACACTATTCAAAAGCTTCTTATTGCATTTAGAATAAAATCTTAGCTCTTTACCATGGCCTGCAGTCCCACATGACATAGCTTCTCTTGACTTCCTCAACCTCCTCTTGTCTGCTCTCTACCCTCTTGGTGATGCTCCAACCACACGGCCTCCCTTAGGACATACAGAGCCTAAGGTCCTGCCTTCAGACTGTCTCATGGAGTGCTTCCTGTCCCTCTAAATCCTCTCTGTGATCCTCCCCCTCCCCCAGATCTTCCTGTCACTGGCTCTATCTCATTTTAAAGCCTTCACCACATTTTCTTCCACCCTGGGAGGCTTCTCCTGAACATCCTATTTAAATGGTCTTTCTAGCATCCTAATCACTCTCTAGCATCTCTTCCTCTTTAATTCCTTTATTTTCCTTCATAGCAATTATTATGACCAAAGTAATCTTGTTTATTTGTCAGTTTTCTGTTTCCACCAACTGGACTCAAACCATGTTAAAGGCATAGACCTTGTCTGTTTTGTTCTTTGCTTATTTCTGGCACTTAGTGCCTGGCACGTAGAAGGGGCTCAGTGTATATCTATAGACACATAGAAACTAAAATGGATCAAAAAAGCTCTGTTGTGGGTAATTGGATCCTAATATTGAGCCTATGAAGATAGGACTTAAGAACCCAAGCAAGGACAGTCTATACTCAAGCCATGAGGGCACAACGCCCACCTCTAATATCTACAAGTCACCTTCTGACAAGTTCAGCTAACACAACCAGTCTCTGCTTCTCTTGCCCCTATTTATCACTCAGACCAAGCCTTTCATCTGACCTCTCCTATAATTCCTCTTGGATATTCTGGAAATGGCACATGGAAATGTGGACTCTGTCCATGGGAACCAACACACAATTAACCGCCCTTCCACCAAAGCTCCATTTAGTCTCCAGTGTGTTTGGATTGGCCGTCAGGGCTCAGGATGCTGATCACTCTCAGAACAGGAGCTTTGCATCCAATTGTTATAGCTGTCTATGTTTTAATCAGTGGCTCTATTTTAAGTGGTTAGAGCTGCATAATATTTGGCTTAAACCACTGGAATCCATGGAAGGAAAATGGGAGAACAGAAGGTCCGTCAATCTGTGGTTGGAATCAAAATACTTAGGCCCAGTGGGGCTGATCTAACGAGGCTGTGTCAGGGGCTGAGTGTGCAGAGCAGCTGAGGAACTGGGGGAGGGTAGTTATGATACTTTGGCAATAGTCAAGGAAAGAAGAAAAGTGTGCAGAATGGGTGGGAAAAACAAGGCTCCACTAACCAAAAATCACATTACTTGATTGATACTCTACTTTATTTCACTGGAAACTACTTTATGGTAGGCAAGCCTTGAAGTGAGAGTGGTTAATTTTGTTGTTGTGTGTAATCAAAACATTTTGACATTATACCCACAAAGGGTATGGAATCCTTGACCCCAGCTGCTGTGCATCACCAACTGTCAGAATCATAAAGGTGACCCATTACACTTCCACATGCCTTCAGAGCTAATATCTGCATGTAACTTGGTGATTCAGAGCAACAAAGCACAAAATAATGTTGGTTTTTGTTTGTTCTAATGCCTTTTCTTCCTTCTCTCTCTTTTTATAATCTCTTTAAGAGAACCTAATGATCAGAACCTCAAGTGCTCTTTTAAGTTATTGTGATGTGCTTATCTGTTTCCCTTGAGCAGGAGATGAGAGTGTTAAGTGCTAGACATGTAAGGGAATTTTTGTTTTCCGACATCCAAGTAGGCTCCCTGCATTCTCCTCACTGTGTGCTGTGGAAACGGGAGAGGAAAGCCATCTGTTCCCCATCCAATAATTACGTCTTCTTGATCTGCCTCTTAAAATTACACAGTTATTAGAAGGTTCTGCCATCCATTTCCTGTTTGCCAAGACACCTGTCATACGAGCTTTGCATTCTGAATTGATAACTGCTAGTCTATGGGAACACACACAGCTTTTTTGGATCATTCTCAAAGATTGACAGTTGAGGAGTCAAAATTGCTACGTTCTTATTTTGTCTTTCCATGATTCACATTCCATGATCTATAAAATGGCAATGCTTTCATCTACCTTGTGGGGTCATTGTGTGGCTCAGGTTAATATACATCATTAGAAAATTATAACAATGATGTGAATATAAACAGGAATTAAAGAAGCTTCCAAATGATATACTGAAGTGGTCTCTATCAGAAGTTCATATAACCACGTTTATTAATTAAGAAGCTTCTTCATGAGTTGATAAATCACTTACACACATTTTTATGGACTATATCACCTATTCCTAGGTCAAAAGTTATATAGTGCTTTTCTAACAAACATGAACTTTAGTTCACAATGTCAGGGTGCAATAAATGGCACATACATTTTTTCTAAATTTAATTTAGTCTGTTTCAGTCAGGATGGTAGAAAATTAAAGTTCACTAATTTGAAATGTTGATAGGAAGTAATGGGAGAGAAAATCCCCCACCTCCCTGGTATCATTCAAGAACTATGAGAATGTTAGGCAGTCTAGAACATTTGGAGTGTCTTTTGGTCATTGGTAAACATTGGTCTTCATTGTTCTGTTCATTGTCCAAGCACACACATGCCCTTGAAGGTGGTCAGCCTGCTACTTGCATGTCAGACTTGGGTTCTAAGGTTTTTGCTGAAGCTGGATGCCTCCATATATCTCAAACCCTCTCAGGTATACCAGACAACCAATGCCCTCTAAGTTATTGCCATCTCTCCAGGCCTTTGGAAAAGAAGAGGCCACCGATTGTGGCAACAGTTGTCTAAATTGAACCTAGAAAAATGGAAATCTTGTGTTTTGAATATGAAGTTATATTAGTCCTTTCATTTCATAAATTTATTGAGCACTTTCCTAGGTGTTTGAGGGTTTACAATGTCTCTGGCCTAAACAATCTGGCAGATTTAAAAGTCTTTTGTCAAATTTATCTAATTTAATCCTTGAGTCAAGACCATTCTCTGTGGTGAAAACACAGGTCATGTTACATATTCCTGTTTCACAGTTGAACTAACTGAAGCTAAGAAAGGAAAACCTGATTCACAGAGGATTATATCCAGTCCGAGGAAGTGCTGGAAGTATACCCAAAGCTTTTACCTCGGTAGTCTTTACTCCACTCTGATCCTGAGTCCCAGGGATTCTTTCAGAAAGGAACCTTGAATGGATTTGTTCTATCAGCCAGTAGGTGGGAACAATTTGAGTTTGGCGATCCTTCCCTAAAATGATAAAATGAAAGGGGTCCCAGCTTCACACCTTATAAGCATGGGACTGCCTGGATCATTGTCTGAGAGGATGCCACACTGAGATTCTCCATCATCATGGTATGGGGGTGGACAGATCTCAATTCAATCCCCAATAGTCTAAATGTGACCAATTGCCATATGCCTCCATTTTCTGAAATGTTCTGATGATCTACCTTGTAGGACTGGGGGAAGGAGTGAGTGACATGGTCATATACAATGTATAGTCCTGTGCCTGGCACCCTGACCCACAGGAGGTGCTCCAACAGCATTGATTCCTGTGTGCGTTGTGTAGTGGTGAGCATAGCTATCTCCTAAAAACATTAACACCCACCCCCCCCCCAACACACAAGCACTTTACAGTTTGTACATTCAAAAAAAAAAAAATTTGTTTCTAACACCTGGTCAATGGGAGTCTCATTGCTGGAAAGTAGGGATACAAATATAAGTCACATCTATTCCCTGCCTTAAGGAATTTGCCTTCTGTGGCACTTAGCAAGGGAGCCTTTCTCCTCCTAAACTCTTCCATTTGGAGGGAGGAAGGGAGGCTGGGACATGGGGACTTGGGAACAGTCCTTCTCCTCTGCCAATTCAAAAGGTGCAGAAGGAACGGGAGCAAATTCCCTTTGGGATTTCAGTCCCTCAGGCTGAGTGGTGGGCTTGGGACAGAAAATGGGATGGTGCCTACTCCTCTCAGATGCAGCTGAGAGAGCCACTTCCAAAGAGAGCTCTTATTTCCTATGTCTTTTGTTCCCTGACATTTTCAATTTCTATCACATGAGCATTTGCCAGTCATCTGCTTTGCCTTTATCCCAAAATTAATTTCCTGAGAACATCTGGCTCAAACACTCCAGGCTGTCCTTTCCAATGGGCTGTTCCTCATGTGGTGGAGTTGATGGCCGCACTCCCTTTGCCCTGAGATGCAGTGGGGCACAGGGCCTGAGTGGCTCATGGCTATCCAGGTCCCCTTCTTCTCTAAATGCAAAGCATACTTCATACTGCCTTTTTTTTTAAAATCCTCACCTGAGAATATGTTTTTACTGATTTTTTTAGAGAGAGAGGAAGGAAGAGAGAGAAACATCGATGTATGAGAGAAATATTGATGGTTGCCCCCTGGAAGCACCCCGACCAGGGATTGAACCCACAACCTGGGGTTGTGCCTTGACCAGGAATCGAACCCACAAGCTTTTGGTGTATGGGGCAATACTCCAGCCAACTGAGCCACCCAGCCAGGGCCTTCACTTGCCATTTTGACTTCAAATAAAACTAGCCAGACTTATGGTAGAAGAAGGCACTGAGATTCACTGGGGCATTTCTCTTCCTTTCCTCCAAAGACTTCAAGCAGGGAATTCCAAATGGACCGCAGAAGGCCTATTTCCAGTTCTCTGTGGGCACCCCCAAAAAGTGACAATAAAATATCAAAGAGTAAATACTGGTAATACTAGTGTGTGTGTGTGTGTGAGAGAGAGAGAGAGGCAGAGAGAGAGACAGAGAGACAGAGAGGGAGACAAAAAGAATTAACAGGGATCATGAATGCCCTGTTTTGGGGCAGAGGCATTTTTACTCAAGAAATTTCAGAAAGTACTCCAAAATAAATGTGGACACGTACACTCTGAGCAACCAAAAGCATTTTCTCAGACTACATGTCTCCTGAGGAAAACGTGGAGTTTTTGCTTCTGGCCAGACTGGAAACTATCCCCATGCCCACCTCACTCTGCCAAAGCTTTGATGCTAAAGAAACACTTCACTACTTCAAACTCCAACCCAGAATAGCAGGCCTTGCGGTGGATGTGTTTCACTTTCATGATATTTCTAATTCACACCCACTCTCTCAAACCGCACTCAGTACAAGGTACACACCACAGGCCATTCCCAGTTTCCCCACCACCAGCCCCAGCCCCCACCATGCATGTCATAAGCTGGGCTTTTTTGTTTCCATCAGACTTCCTCCCCATTCACCATGCTACAAGAGCTCTTAAAACTTCAAATCTCCTCCAAACCATTTTCCACTTAAACTGGCAGCCAGCTGGACTGGACTTTTCTCCAGTTTCAGAGTTCCAAGGTAAAACTCACACCTTCACCACACTGCAAATGACAACTATGACCCTTTGGGTGCAAGTGTTACCTTCCCTAGAGCTCAAGCCTGTTGACCGATCATCATATGTGTTGTGTTAGCATAATACTCTGTAAAAGGGGGAAGGTATTGTTTCTCATTTGGCAAACAGCAAAACTGGGGTAGGCATTAGCAGCATACCTAAGATCCCTCAGCATGATGCAGGAGGAGGCAGGGCAGAGAGAGAATCTGCCAGTTCTCAAAAAGAATGATCTATGTGTTCCATGCCCAGTTTCCTTGGACTCTGTGGGATCTCAGTTGTTGCTGCTCTGTATGATTGTGGAATTTTCTTTGTCCTTATTCTCAGATGGATGTTAAAAATTATTTTAAAATATTCCCTCCTCCCAATCATATATCCATTTCCCTCCCTCCAAACATATTTTCCCCACCAGACTGCTCGGGCTGTGCCTGAAGTTTTTCACATGGGGGTTGGAGGTGAGTGGAATTTCCTGCTTTCTCCTCCTCTGCCCTCTTACTCTCCTCCTGGGAATGAAGGAAACTGATATTTATTCATTGTCTAGTGCACGACGTATTTAATTTCATTTAGTATTTATAGCAACCTTCCGTTGGTATTATGGTGTTGTCTCGCTCAGAAGGACTGAGTGCCTTTTCTCTCTCACACAGTGTGCAGGATGCAGGGCTGAGCCTGACCCCTGGGCTCTTGTCAGTTTCAAAATCTATATGTTATTACTACTTTTTTCCTTTCAAGTTTGTTCCTGATGTTCATTTCAAACATATTTAGAACATACTAATCTCCTTTGGATAGGTGCTCAAAAATGGGATAAATGAGTATTTTTATCCTGGCTGTAATTTTTTGTTTTGTTTTCTTTTTTTTATTGTCCTTAACATCTTACTTTCCTTTTGGTTTTCCTACACACTAAGTTGGTTGAGTTAACATTCTTATTCCAGGGGCTGGGACTAAGATGAAAGTCAGGAGTCTGACTTATTTCTTTAGGAATGTATTCAAATCATACAAAGCTATTCATTGACTTGGCCTTTCCCTCCCAAAGACCTTAATTTAGAATGGTTTGATTTTATTACTGGTGATTGGGAGACTTTATTGCATAGGAATAAACTATATGATCCCTTGGAGAAATATGAAAGTCATCACCAGCTGAGGTGACCCGTGAATAAAATGGGTGAAAAGCATTCTAGAGGGGAAGAATCTGTAAGAGAGATTATTTTTAGAGGAAAAAAATGATTGTTAGAGGTAATAACATGTCTTAGGCTAGATATGTCATTTGGTCTCTGAACTTAAAAACAAATCTTGGGTTTTTTTTCTCAATCTGACACATAATCATTACAGAAAAAAATATGTGTAGGCTAAAAAACAAACAAACTAAACACACATAACTCCATCCACCCAGATATGATGACCAGAGACACCCTGACCTATGACCTTTCAGCCCTCTCCTCTGTGTACATAATTTACAGAAATAGAATCATCCATCTTTGAAACTTGCTTTTCTCATTTAATACTATGAATACCTATTGATATCAGTAAGGAACCATTTGTAGCACAATAATTAAAACTTCATGGTATGATATTATGTGCCCTAACTTCCTTAACTTGTCCTTTACACAGTGAGACTGTTTCTAACTTCTCAATTTAAAATAGTGATCCAGTGACTGTCATACAGAAGCCTTTACATGAAGGGGAAGAAATGAGAGAGAGCAATGCATGTCTGGAAGCGGAATTGTTTATTAGATTAAAGGTATAAAAAATGTCAAAGGTTTTGATGAATTTTCCCAAATTATTTTTCTGAAAATTATACTAACATACATAACAGTGTATAACTGTGTTCATTTCCCTAAGCCCATAGATTGAAGGAAATGCATGCTATTTTACCACTCTAATATGCATTTCTTTGATTAGCAATTACGTTGAATAATTTTTCTATGCATATTGGCAATATATAGTTTTTATTTTTGTAAGTTACTTATCATTTTCTTTTGCCCATGATTTTCTGCCCTGATATTTGTTATTCACTTACTGAATTTACAAACTCTTGTTATTTTAAACATACAGGGTATGCCAAAAAATGTATACACACTTTGAATAATTATTAATTCCAATGGGTTAAATCTGAAAAGAAAGAAACTTTGGAATTAATTATTCGAAGTGTGTATACGTTTTTTGGAACACCTTATTGTCGTACATTATAATTTATGTTGTGAATATTTTTTCCAGTTTCTTGTTTTTGCCTTTCAATATTTTTATGGTAGCAAACTGAAGTTTTACATTTCATGGTAGTCAACTTGATCAGCATTTCTTTCTTTGCTGTTTCCTTTGGTTCCTGAGGACTTAAAATCAATTTTCAAAAGCCTGACTTATGATACATAAGATCTCTAGAAATTCATTCATAATTTTCATGCATCTCTGTTTATGATACTGATTCTCAAACCATGCTTCCATGGAACACTGCTTTTCCACAATTTTATTTTAGTCAGTGTGTTGTGCCATTAAATATGAATAATATCAGTCTTTCCAATTTTTTAGAAAAATTAATTTAATGGAATATCTTTTAATTCTAAGGTTTCCAAACACATTTTTTTAAATGTTTGGTGCTGATATTTGCCTTTATTACTATCTAATAAAATCTGGTGTCATATTATATATTCTGTTATTTTAAATTTAATATGTCGATATTAAATGGTGTTATACAAAGATCACTATTACTTCCAGATGTTCTACTAACTGACAAGTTGAAGGATCTCTAGTGTATGGTGTATGTTTGCTACAGTTAAAAACTGAAGGGGAGATAATGTTCACAACACATAAAAATTAGAAAACTGAAGGCTAAGAATCCTATTATAACTGCTAATCACTCTTCCTCCTTTTTTTTAATACCCCATGCCTTGATCACTGACAAATGTATTCAATGAATCTCATTGCCACATTCTTGTGAGATTAGAGTTTTCTGATGGGCTCATATAATAACTTTTCTAAAGGAAAGATACCTTTTTTAAACCACAAAAATTATTATTGTTGACATTAGAAGTATAAATGGGACAAGAAGATTTATTTCTTGTTTTTTTAACGCTTCCAGGGCCAGTCTTTATTGCTGTACTGGGTCTGTGAAGAACATATACAAAGGCACCTCTCAACTGGCACTCACAAATAGAAGCTTTGAAAATATGCACCTATAAAATGCATGCATTTCCTGAACTGGTAGCTGTTTTATTCAACAGACCATTAAAAGCCCATTTAGAGGGCCTCTCACAAGCTCATGTGCAGTATGGGTACTAAAAGCTGGTGAACCCAGCATAGTACGAAACAAAACAAAACAAAAAGTTGGACCAACATCCACTAAAATTTACAGACAAAAAAAGCTCTCTCCCCAAACTTAAATTTCCTCCAACACTAACACTCTTCTAAAGAACAGGTAATGTGACAAAGTTGTCCCACTTCCAATCTCCCAGTCAAAGTCCAACACTCCTCCTGCCCTCCAAGTATCAATCATCAGGCAAGGCAAGGCAAATGAACTTTTAATCAATAACAGCTACTGTTTCTTGTACTGGGACTGTTTATGATTTAAAAGGGGGGAAAAAATTAAATCAATCCTTATGTGAATGTTTTCCCTCTTGAAGAGAAAAGGCAACACCCTGTGTCAAAAAGGGGGGATGCAGTTTCACATTTTTAAAATACATTAGAAGAAAATAAATTTGAAATTGTTTTTACCATTATTAGCTATAGACAGGAGAGTAACTGCCTAGAATGCAATGGATTGATGTGATGTTAGACGAATGCCTTCAGTCTGTGCCTTTGCACCCTTGTATTTCTTGGCATTCATACATTGGTATAGATCAATAAAGCCAGAAGGGAATTTAGTGAACATCTGTCTAAAGCTGGCTGCCTTGGGAGTTTTTTAGGCAAGAAGAGGAATCAGATGGGATGTGTAGAGGGAATTCATACAACAGAAGGGCTTTTAGATTATATTAGTGGGTGAAACTGATTGTAGAACTTACGACAGCAGGTCTGATCTGGCTCAAGGTGCTTGCTCTTTTCCTTATCCACATCCAAAAAGCAAGCCTTGCCTGGAATCTCCAGGGTTTTGCTGAAAAGATTTGTAAACCTCAGTATAAGACACCTTGAAGGCTGCCTGAATGTTCTGAATCTTCCCTCAGTGTTCTTTCCATTCCTCGAGGCTCCATCCATGTAGGTCCAACTGGACACCACAAATCTTATACTGCAGGTGACCAAGCCTTCGTGCATCTTGAGTCTCCCTTTAGCCAGGGCAGAATCAAACTGGACCCTTTATGAAGCCTGCTGTATTACTTTGGCATTTCTGCACAAACCAGAAATAATGTCCCTAAAGATGACAGAAATGAAATCCTCTTTCACTTGATTGGGAAAGGCTTGTGATTGGTGGGGGTTAGGTGAGTGGGGGGATGATAATGGGAGTGCTTTCTTGACTATTGTCTTTTAGTTTGCTGAAATGGAACAAATCAATCCTGTCTTGCTTATTTATAAAACTTTAACACCAATGGAGTAGGGAGAATTAATGAGACCAGGCACAAGGAATGTGGAAATTTTCATTTCTAAACTGCTGGCACACAGACATGCATTAGTGTCTTGTAGTTTTTCAGGGACATTGAAGAAATGAGTTTTTGGCCTCTTACAACTTTGGGTGTAGAACTTGCATTTGCACATGATTACTCACCACTGTCACTGGCATCCAGGGAAAGGATCCAGCAAAGAAGCCCATAGATTCGAAGAAGCAGAATACTGCACCCTCTCATGTGCCCACAGAAGAACACAATAATAGCTATTGGTCTTCAGAAGGGAATGACCACACGACTGATAACAAAAAAGACGTAGGAGACTTACAGGGTGCACTTAATCTTCATACCACCTCTGTGAAGTTAAAACTTTCTGCACATTACACATGAGGAAACTGACTCTCCAAAGGATCAAATGACCTATTCAAAGAAACATAACTCATAATCAAGCAGGCCGGGGTTTAAATTCAGGGCTATGTCTAAATCCCAAGTTCTTCTCATTTTTCTGAAAAATACCTTTCTGGGAAGTGGAGAAGGAAGTTTGATCTATATTAAATACCATATTAATCAATGTATAATAAAAGGTTTGATATCTGTCAGCCACAATAACCGTGCTGCACCTCTGTGGTGTTCTGCACTGGAGCCCACTTATGAATAGCTGATGTCCTCAAAACTTCTTGAAGATATAACCACTGTCATCTCTGCCAGTGTCTGCCATAAGGATACTGGTACCTGTGCTGAGGGTACCATCTCCTAGAGGCCCAAAGCTGCCAAGCCTCAAGATGGAACTGCAGGTCAAGGGTCATCTCTGTGAAAAAGCCATGCTCTACTCCCACCAGAGGAGGAGAATGACCTTTGAATGCACTTCCTCTCCTGTGCTCTGAGTGCCCCATATCACTGAGTGCCTCAGGAAAAGGGTCCTTTCAGCTTCTGTTGGTGGCTTCTCTTCCCACAGGGCTCTGACTTGTGTCTTTGTATCTGAGACAAGGGATATACTAGACTCCACACTCTTTTCCATGTCCCATGTTTGTCCTCTGGGACTCCAGCTACACGAACAGCTCTAACTCCTGCCTATGGTCTTTATTACTTGGACAGAAGTTTGTGCTATTCATGTAATAATAGTTTAGTGATCCTAATTTGGTTAAAGGTTCTTGGTTTAGAAGAATAAAGCCCATCAGCTTCATGACCCACACAGACAAATGAGAAAAATATGAAGCAACAGAGAAAAATACTAGAGTTACCTGGTTTGAATATAGGAGCATTATGAGTCCTGGAAATTTGGGGAAATTCTCACTATGGAGTAGAATTCGATTTCATCAGCATGTTGACAGTGTATGCTATTCCCCAAGCACTACTACAGACATCATAAGGACGAGAAGGGAACGTTAAAAATGAATAGAAAGTGATTCTTGCCCTTGAGAAAAGGAACAGCGAATAGCCAGTATGGTTCTTAGGTATATGCATGTGGTAGACAAGCCTGGAATGTGCTAAGTATGAGGCTGTGGAGTTGAGACTTGTCTATATACAGGGGGTATGGGTAAAAATGTCAGCAATGCCATCTGTGAAACTAGAAGAGCAGCCAGTTAATCCTCAGGTAACACTCTTACAGGACAAAATTACAGGATGGTCACTATAATCACTTACTATAGTTCCAGAAGGTGTGTCCCAGAATGCTCTGTAGACTTGCACCAAGGAGCCTAAGTATAGGACTTAGCTAACAAGTAGTGAGGGGAATACATCTGCCAGTTCTCTCAGTAACTGGGCAAGAACAGCCCAGTGGGCAAAACACAGGAGTAGCTTCACACTCCTGAGTTCTCTGGACTTGGTTGTCACATTGCTTGGGGATGTTCAGGAGGCTGCTTCATCTGCACATTTCACCATCTGTGAGATGGAGTTGTAATTTCACCCAACACACAGGGGAATTGAGAGGATTACTACACTGCTGTAAGTTAAGGTTTTGAAGAAAGTCTGCTTTTTTAGAAGCAAGAGACTATAAAATAACAAAATTATTATTTTTAATGTATAGTTGATTCTCATTATTCATGGATTCTGTTTTTACAAATTTGGCTACTTGCTAAGATTCCTTTGTAACTTCTAAATAAATATTTGTGGTGCTTTCATAGTCGTTTGCAGGCATGTACAGAGCAGCAAAAACTTGAGTAGCCCTATGCACTCATTCTCAGCGGAGGTCAGACAAGGTGATGGGTACTCTGCCTCGTTTCAACTCTCATACAATAAATACGTGTCCTTTCCACATCTATCTAATGCCATGTTTTTAGCATTTTGTATTTTTTGTTGGTGATTTCATCTGCTTAAAATGGTCCCTAAGCACACAATGCTGAAATGCTGTCTTGAGTTACTGAGCACAAGAAGGCTGTGACATACATTATGGAAAAATATGCATGTCGTTCAGGCAGGAGATACAATGCTGTTGGCTGTGAGTTCAATGTTTAAAAAATCAACAATATGTATTTAGATAGAAACACACATGAAACAAGGTTATGTTTCCATCAGTTGATGAAAATGTTGTGCTCAGGGGCTCACAGGAACCTAACCCTGTATTTCCCCTAAGAGCAATGGGCCACATTTGCTAATTCAGTATTCCCAGCTACCTAGAAGACATAACTCATGCAAATAATGAGAATCAGATGTATTTATTATTGGTTTTCCTGATTTTTCCCTTAGAAAAATCACTTCCAGGGATAAAGGAGAGTTTAGTGATCATTTAATCCAATTCCATTATTTTACGTTAGAGAAAATGAGAGTGTAGAGCTGTGACTTGATCTTGGTTTCTAAGCAAGAGCCAGGCAGAACCTGGACTAGAAATAGGTGTCTCGATCCTCAAGCCATCCCTAGACCACCAGACCACACTGATTTTCCTGTGTAAGCATGGGGAAAAGGGCTGCTTTGGGAGGTACAGGTTAGTGGGATGATATAAAAGAATGGTTTCCCACATGGCTTGTGCTATAGGCTTCACATCCAGCAGTGTTTATTCCTTTGGTGATGTGAAGATGATAGAGTGTGTATCGCAGGTACCCAAGCTTGAAAAAACAGGTGCTCTGCACTATATTATGGGCAGCACTATGCTATGTGGCAAAAGACCTCTGTGAACCATATCAGGACTGAATGAGGTAAACATTTATAGGAAAAAATTTTCTTTTAAAATCTTCACTATTATCCTAGGCGTTTTTCGTTTGAGATTAAAGCTAACCAATCTTGGAAGCAGCTAACAAAGCTTTCTTCTTTGATACATTTTCCTCTATATTCCTGAGGAGCAAGCAGAAGTCATTTCAAATTGAGGCAAGAAAGAGTTGGGTAACACTTAAGCCAAACTAGGGAATTAAGAGAAAGATGAGCACAGGGAGTGACTTCCTAGAGATCTTGGAGAACATAAAGGTGACTACTTGTCTTGAATTTAACTTGTCGTTAAATTCAGTGAACACTTGAGGATCTACTGATTTGCTTTGTGCTCTAATGTTCATCTCTTGAGGTCTATGTTATGATAATACCATTATAATCCCCAAGTTTATTCTGATTGCCAATTAGTTGGGCATGATGTTGATAATAACAATAAATAAGTATAATCTATTCAGAATTGTAGTCTGTTTTTTAATATAATGGAAAATGCTTTAAATTTTATTTTTCAATTATGGTTGACATTCAATATTCTTTTGTATTAGTTTCAGGTGTACAGCATAGTGGTTAGATAATCATATACTTTACAAAGCGATCCCCCTGACAAGTCTAGTACCCACCTGGCACCATACATAGTTATTGCAATATTATTGACTATAGGGAATATTGCATCCCCATGGACTATTTTGTAATTACCAATTTTTGCTTCTTAATCCCTTCACTTTTTTCACCCAGTTCCCCAAATTCCCTCCCCTCTGGCAACCGTCAGTGTGTTCTCTGCATCTAAAATCACAGTCTATTTTGTCTCTAATCTTTTTCTTGGCACCTTTCCTGTTTCTTTTCCTCAGTATATACTTAAAAATATCTTTCCTAGAAATACAAAGAACCCAGAAACAACAAATAGCTTCTCAGTATAGAAAGTTAGTGTCTATAGGTGAGAGCCTACAGTTCTTGGGCCAGATCTGGAGCCAGATCAACCTGATGTGTCTCTTGGCATGTGGACACTTCTGTTTATAGCCCCAGGGTAATCATTAAGTAATACAGCTATAAGTGGAAGGCAAAAATAACCCAATCTGTAAGTGCACTGAGGAAGTGTGGGGTAAAGTTAGAGCCGAAGCTCGCATTATTTTATCATCAAGTTTTCTTCTAGTCAGGTACAATTTGTCAAGCAGCATTAACTACCAAATGCCACTGGCATCACTTTGTCAGCAGATTTCAATCTTCTGTGGGGAAAAAAAAGAGAGCGAAAGAGAAAATTATCACTGAGCACTTACCATGTTTCACACACTGCTCTAGACTCTTCTATATGTTATCTTATTAACTGTCATGGAAAACAGTCCACATAAGTGCTTTAATCTCCATTTTCTAGGTAAAGAAGCTAAACAAAGACATGATATAATTTTTCTAAGGTCACATGTGCTTATATTCAATGACCACTGAACATTTTCAGTGTTCATATTAAGGCTACCTTGATCCAAATACCATCGTCTTCTCACTACATCACATGGTCTGCCCTTGTTTATCTGAAATTTTTCACATAAGGCATGGATATCCTAGGCTTTTTTCTTGCTGTGTCATCCACAAACCATGTGTGTCAGAATCACCTGGAATACTTATTAATGATGCAAATTCCTGGACTCCATCCCTGCATGATGGGTCAGAATTTCAATGGGTAAGATCCCAGAATCTGCTTTGTTAACAAGCTTCCCAAGCAATTTTTATGCAGTCTGAAGCTTGCGAGACAATGGTCTGCATACTCATACACATCAAAAAGGTGTGGAGTAATAGAAAATATCACAAAACCTACACCAAAAATACTGATGTTCATGGCAGGTACTGTCAGTGCCCTGCCCATATCCCTTGCACCTCACCATGTCACTCATGTCAGCCAGCTTCAACTGTGTCTGTGTGACTTGCCCTTGGGGATGTCTTCCAAGCCTCAGGTGGGGTTCTGCTTGTGTACATGGTAGACCAGAAGTAGCAGAGAATTAACTATCCAACTCTATCCCCTCTGCCACAGCTCCTACCCAATGACTGGCCAGAGCTAGTGTCTAAATCCTTCAGCTCGCTGACTCTTTGGGTAAATGATTCTAAGGCTTGTGCTCTGCACTGTTTTCCAGAAATCCCCCATGAGATCCATGGTGATAGCTGGATTTATTTATCACTCTTTATTTGTAGTATTCTCTTTCTTATCTTACTCCCCTATTTTTCTACCAACATTTCCTGCTTGCCCTTTTATACTATTTGCGCTTGAACCCTGGTCTCTGGGTCTGTTTCTGGGGAACCCCAAACCAGACAACATTTAACTAAAAACTCAATGCATTTATCTCTCTCTGTTAGACCATGATGTTTCTCTTCCACCGCTTCACTAAGAAAGTTATTCACTTCTGAACTAATTTCAACTATTCTATGCAGGTGCATATTTAGAAAGTACAAGCCAAACTTGTGAGAGTTGCTCTCTGACCTCTCTTTAGCCTCTCAAATTCAGCCATCCTTCATATTGAAGTGAAGAGTTTAAGATGGTGAACTCAGTTGGATGTGGGTTCGAATTATGACTCTTCTGTTTACTAATGTGATCTTTGCAAATTTCTCACTATCTTCAGGCTTTCATGTTGTCATCTATAAAAGTAAGAATAATATCTACCTCATATATTTGGTTTAAATAAGAGAACAAATGTAAGGAGCGTAAAATGTTACCAATGAATCTGTGTTTATTTGATCCCTTCCTTCCTCAGGTCTCCTTATTTCCTAGAGGTGTGGTGACCACTTTAGTCCCTGATCACCTATCTCTCCTTTATTTAGACTTGATGGTTCTTACTGATCGTGCCATTCATTTTTATTGCCATGAAAAATTAACAGTACCTACCAACAGCTAATGTCTAATGTCTGCTCCACACTATTATAGATTCCTCAGTTACAACTATATCTTAAATTTATTTATCTCTCTAATATTATGCCTTATACATAGAGGGTGCTTGGTAAATATTTTTATTGATTTGTTAATGCATCTGATAATTAGCATCCTCAAGCATAATGATCCATATTTGATCTTTACATGCTATATCAAGATCATATAGTTGGCACCAGCCCTCAGCAGTGCTAAACTTCTCTGGGCCTACCAGAGGGGATGAAAATAAACAGCTCATTCTCCCAAGGAGGGCTAGAATTCCAGAAAGTTAAGGATGTGAAGGGTGTAAAGTTTGGCTAGAGATACTTTTCAGAATTTCTTGGCAGGCATGAAAGGTGTAGATGGACCGAGTCTTGGCTAGAATCTTCCCCCAAATGGGTATGGTTTTTGGAGGAGGTAAGGGGTTTTGAGAACATGGTGGTCTTTCTCCAAATGCTGTCAGTTGGCTCCTCCCTACTCACTCCTACAGTGGAATCTGGTCCAGTGGATAATTGTTTACTTATTTTCTGGTTTCCACACATCATAGCCAATCCTTGCATTATGTTACATTCTGGAAGGCATCCTCAAAGCTCCCTTTTATGTTGTTTTGTCAAAAACACACATAATACCTTATTCTTTTTCAGTCAGATTTTCTTCTGCTTCCCCTAATAAGTTATTTTTGCAAAATAATTTCCATGACTGCTATTGAAATTTCAAATCCTACTGCTTCCTTTTACAAAGTCAGGTCCATTTGCAACTTTCCAGCTTTGTTTTATATTCTGTAATTTCTGGAGACACAACCAAACCACAGCCTTCTTTGAATTCATTAGGGCAATCAAGTATTTAAATTATCACAAATAATAATTATTACCAGTTTTATGAAAACAACTCTTTGATCCCGCCTCCCTTTGTGCCTCCACTTAAAACTCAACAGACTTTTTAAAATAGTACTTCTTTTCTTCACCATTCCCTTCTGCAGACCTAAAAGTGCCTGTCATTCAAGTTAGCCTTGGAGGGAAGAGAACGATTAGTAACTGCTTTTCTTAGGAGGAAAAAATGCTAATGACTCATGTATTCTCAGCCAGTTGTTTCCCTTTGACACTTGCACTGAGCAGTAAAAGCATCCTTCGGCTGTCAGGACAACACATATTCCTGGTCCCACCCAGCTTCGGGATCTTCCTATAACAGAGCCACTGCATGTGTTACATGGTGTGGATTCTGAAGTAGGCAGAATTAGGCAATGTGAGAGGACTTCTTGAGGGTTCCCCTAAGTTGTACATGAACCACTCAGAGGTAACGAAGGATATTATTTTGCTTGAAGATCCAGGGAGTTTTTGATGGGGGTGGAAGGGTCCAGCCATAGATTTGGCACCCAGCGCAACCACAGAGGTTGAGCAATATGAATAGTAGGGCTCTGAAAGAGATGGGCCTGGTTTTAATATCACACTCTGGTCTTACAGTCCAGCGAAGTGCAATAAGTTGAGGCTCAGGAAAATGAACTACAATCTGGGGAACATATGAAGAATGATCAGGGAGTGATTTATAATCCTCTTCTTGGCAATGATAAAAGTGTTGGGTGAAGAGCAATATAGAGAGGGAATATATCTTGTCCTATTGTGGTCTGTAATTAGGTCCTTCTCTTGCAGATTTTAGATACCAAACCCAGGTGTCAATTATAGTGACGACTTCCACATTCATTTAAGTGAAGTTCCAGACCTTCCCTGGGTCACTTTGTTCTAGAAGTTGTCTAGGCCAAAGAGCCTTGCCTAAATGAAGCTTGCTCTACTTTTCCACCCTATAATTGTAAAGGCTCTCTCACTCCTGTCCAACTGCAGTTAAGATATTATTCAGCCACACTGTCTTGGAAGCCTTCTCCATAAACTGACTAATGACGCATTCCTAAGAAATAAAACTCCAGGGAAGATGAGGCATACATTCCCTAAATCTTAAACTTCATGTCTGAGTTCACAAGAAGAAAGACATCTATATGAAACTTTATTTTTCAACTCAATCTCTGGGAAGAATCGGGGTATTTTTCATTGACGGAGAAGGGAATTTATAAAAATCAAGTCTCCTTTCCTTGTAAGTAAGATCTTAGAAAAGGAGCAAAGGGTTTTAAAAGCTACAACCAAACTGTCAAGTGTGTTCAAAAAGATTAAATTTCCTCATCTTAGGGAAAGTGGAATTAATGATCATTTCTCCCATTTTATAAACTTTCTGGTCATTTAACTCATTAAAGGAAAAGTTATGTTTGTCTTGTAATTTGGTGCATTTTCTCAAGTAATTTGGTACAATGATTAGATCCAAAAGTAAGGAGAATGGATACAATTCCCCTAAGAGAGCTTCTGTTTCTTCATAGAAAATCTGTTTATTTATAAATGTCACGAGGCTGGGTTGGGTGAAGGTTTTGGCTGTCTTAGACTCTGATTCTTGGTCCCATGAATTAGCCCCTTCCCAGCAGCCTTTGTGCTTCCTCACTGTGGTGCTGCTTGAGACGGCTTCCAAAAGCCACATCCCATCACCAGAACAGGTCTCAGTCCAGATCAGCTACCCACTGATCATCATCACTTTGAAGAATATGGGGTGTTTTCAATCACTTTGGAGATTGTGAAACACCATGTGAGAAAATGTTCTGGATGAATTATATTCTGATATAAAGAGATTATAGTACAGAGAGGGATTAAAGAGGGGCTGTTCCTCCTCTACCTCAATGGTGCATTTGAGAATTTAAAAAGATAAATTGGGAAAATGTCTGGCACATGATAACTCCTCAACAAATGCTGGTTCCCTTACCTTCCCTCAGAGGATTGGAGTCTTATCCAAGAGGTGCCAATGACATGTGATGTTCAATGTTATTATTTAAACCAAATTTCAGGTAACAATAGTATTTAAATGCAAAAATATATATTTTTATATTTTTTAGTCTGATTATTAAGGAATACCATGTTAGTGTATGTTTGGAAAATACAGGAATGTGTGAAAGGTACACAGATGTCACCAGAGACACTATAATTGACATGCTGTATGGGCTTATGTTGCCCTTTTTTATTTCCTTTTCTTTCTTTCTTCCTTTGTTTTTTTTGGTTGTTTTTACAAATTGATGTTATAATGTTCTATATCCTGATTTTTGTACTTACCAAAATATCTTAAATACTTTTGAATCTTTAAAGATTCTTATTTTAACAATTGAATAGTCTACCATTTTGTGACTATATTCACTTACCTAATCTCTGATTTTAAACATTTAGGTTATTCCTAGTTTTTCACAAATATAAATAGTAATCTGATTAAAAACTATTATTTGTAAAGCATTGGTGATTATTTCATTAGAGAAGCGACATGTTGGAGTTAAAGGGTGTACATACTTTCAAGAGGTTTAATAAGTGTAGGTAAAGTTATATGTACAGATGTGTATATGTGCTTATTTATGGTTAAGACCCCCACCCCAAAATGTTGTACCAATTCATATTCCTACCTGCAGCTTGTGCACATGCTCATTTCCCAAGAGGAGAAAATTTCAAAGCCAAATAAACAAACACTAGAGAACATTCAGTCCAGATACTAAAAAGCTGTAATGCAAATCAGTTTTCTTTTCCTACCACACATTCAAATGCCCGGGGAGAATGTTGAAGGAAGGGAGGTAAAAAAGACATATTCTACACATATCAAATTTTGGACAAATTCTTGAGAGGAAAAAATAAACAATGTGCTGAAGGGTCTGTGCCTTAAGAAAGCTGGCAAAATGTAATGGCACGAGACATGATATGTGATTCTATGCATGCCGTCACGTAGCTCCTTCCCGCCCTTTGCCCACAGAAAATGACAGGACTTGGACAGCTTACAACTGTGGATATATGGCAATGATGTTCCCCACATGGCCAAAGGGAAATGGCTCAGACGTGCATTCCTGAGGCCAGCTGAGTGGTGTGGTCTCGCTGAATTCCTGTAAGCCTGAATCAAGGTAGCCACGGGGGTGATGCTGCAGAAGGTTAATTTGGAATTGCTCTTCTCCGGGGTTATAGTGCACAAGCAGTTTTCAGAAGGGAATTTGGTTTCCAGGCACATTGGCCATCTTTCTATGTGGGTCTGTCACATCATCTTTCTTCAAATAGTATTTCTTCAAATTATTGAAAAGCTACATATTAGTTGTATTTTTATAAAAATTTAAACAAAGAAGAATATAAAATCTCCCACAATCTTATCACCTAGAAATAGGGTATCATTGTTTCCTTTATGGTGTACTTAGTATTTCCAATTTTTAAAAATGTCCTTGTATATTTTACATAATTACAGTCATATTGTATAGACAGTTGTACGTCTTACATTTTCACTTAAATAAAATATTGTGAACATTTTTACATCATAAAACATTCTTTAGAAACTTGTGTCTAATATTTCATTGTATCAATATGTGCTAAATTATTTAAATTTTTCCCATTGCTGAACATTAAATTTGCTTTTATTATTTTACTAATATGAGTAACAATGATGAACATCTTCTAACAGAAATCTTTGCTGCATTTTTGATCATTTCTCTAAGGTATGTTTTTCTAGAAATCTGTTATTTCTGAGAAAAGGAAACTTGATGACTAAAGCTAAAGCCAAAAACATATTTTTTTTCTTATTTCCTTTACTTTCAGCTTGTGTATTATAGGGCCATCATTTCTTTATGGATTCCATTTTTTGTTGTTGTTGTTTTAAAATAATGGGCGAGGTGCCAGTGACCTCCCTGCTAGGAGATTCTTCTAGCTCAGCTCTCTCATCCTGACTGGTGATTATGTCAACCCCCCACACCTAAAATGTTCCCCATGGCCTGGGCTTCTCTCAGAGCAGACATCTCTCTGATCCTCACGTTTCCCAAGCTACCCCAATGCACCCTATTTGGACACTGAGGCCACTTCCTGGAATGCAGGCCCTTGTCCCTCAGATCTTAGATTTGATCCCAGCTTGGTTCACCTGTTTGTAATGGAAAACCAGAGGTGTAGTTCCCTGGAAGCTTCTTGACCGACCGCACTGCTTTCTAATCTCATCAGGCATGAGACTCATACCTGCCTCACGTTCGCATCCAGTGGGAATGAAAAACACTCTGAACCGTGTCCAGAGAGCAGTGATGGGAAAAACCATGGGATTGTTGAAATCTATGAACTATCGCTCTTGAAAATGAAACCAAAGGGAAGCAGAGCTACTGTGCACTCAAAGTCCATGTGAAGTGGAGGGAGCTTTACTGAACTGAGTTTGAAGTTCCATGTTTAGAGATGGAGATTCTGTTTCAAAGGTGTGACTTTATTAAAGCAGTTTTAGCTTCTCAGGCTTCCTTCTACCCAAGAGAAAACAGAAATTAATATTCCCCAATCCCTCATTATCACAGTGTAATCTGTGGAAACATAAAAATTAATACTCAGTGTTCTGTATTCCTCAGAGGAAAAGGAGTTAACAAATGGCCAGTATTCCTAAAACTAGAACTCAGAGAAATCGGGTGTTGCATTTGGCATTACTGCCTAAATACATGGCAATAATGTGTTGGCATAGAAGCTTCTTAATGACATGAGGCATTTCTAGAAGTACCATCTCCTTTAAGAGGTACCCACCTAGTATGCATCGAACACTCCCTGCTGCTCAGGAAACTGGCTTTGCTTCCACGTCCTGCAGTTTCTACTTTTACTTTAGTTCCCCTGCCAGGGCTATGCAGCGCAATATCTGATTATTATTGAGGTCACAAACATCGGTCATTCATTCCAATAAAGGTAGAAATCTTTCTCTCCAAGCCGAAGCTTGTGTAATTATAATAACTAGCATCTATTAAGGTCTGTCACTGTGGAGCAAAATGTGCTAAGAGCTTCACAGACATGATAACCTATAATTCTCATGACTACCCCTTTGAAAAAGGCACAATTCTGCTTCTAGATTTAGAGATGAAAAATTTGAGGCTGAAAAGGGTAAGAAATAGGCCAAAGATGAGACTACACTTACCCTATAGAACTTTGAGGTATTTTTAGCATATCTGCAACTTCTAGCTCCTGGAAGAAGCCATTTTAAGTTTGTGGGTTGTTATTTTTTACTACCCACCTCGCCTGAAAATTTAAAAATCTAAACTTTTAATGAAAAAGGTATTCAATCCTGGGTTGTTATTATCTTCCTTTTCTGTGGGGAAAATTAAACTAGGTTTTTGGGGCTTGACAGCTTGTGTTTTGGCTTTTACAGTGTTGCACATTTGGTATGGAAATTACCCAGGGAGTATGACTCTTAACCCGGACATGCCGTTCATGCTGGAGCTGGGGTTTTGGAGCTATAACCTCTCTTTTCATGTTGCAGTACTGGTCTCTCTTTCTGTGGATTTTTTTTTTCCATTCATTAGAAATGTGTTCTTTTACATTCCTCAGACCTGAAGAACCAACTCTGTCAGGTGAATTTAATTTATGATTCTGCTGACCACATCACGATGTCTTCCCTCCCTTCTATTTTTAAAGGGGTAGCATTTCTACTGAAATCTTGGTGTGATGAATCTTCATAGAAAAATAATCTGTGGTTTAATGGGGCTTTAAGAAATGTCCTTAGAAAAGAAACTAGTTGGTATGAAAATAAATCCAAAATATCTGTGGATGTGATTCATGTGACTCAAGATTTTTTTCTTTGCTAAGATGTTGAGGCCAAAAAGATTTATATCCCAATTAAAATTATTAAAGTATTTTAGAAGTTTGAAGGTATCTGTTTTTTTACAGATGCATCAAAATAACTCATTTCAGTAGAACTTTGGGATGATACTTAACGGGCAGGCACCCAGAATGTGCATAAGTCTATTTGCTGATGAATCAGTGGAAGACTAAGAATTATCAGGAAATTTCCAGAGACTAGTGAAGACCTCAGCCTAAATATATAGCTACCCTACTCCAAGGACATGAACTGAAGGAGCATTTGGGGCAGGGATAGGCCAGATGAGCAGTCGGGGTCCAAAATTCTATGCTGAAAAGCAAGACCAGAGTCCTTTTAATGTAAACTTATTAGCACCCATTGGTACTTTTTTCTTTTCATTACTTTTAAAAAATGCATACTTCAGCAAATTCCTTTGATGATCCATCCACTTGTTTATTTCATTCATAGATATTTGCTGCCCCAGTAGAGTGCTCTTCGAACATCAGTATCCATGGGACTTACCTGAGCAGATTGTTCAAACACAAAAATCCTGGGCCACTGCCAGAGATCATGAACCACTTAGTTTGGGGAGGTGCCCAGGAGCCTATCTTTAAACATGCTTTTGGGACATTCTAATGCCCACGGCTCTTTGAACACACTTTGAGAAGCACTTTTATAACATACAAGGCACAGGATGAGGCCATGTCCAGGGGTGTGGATGGAAAAGGCCCATTTTATTCCTCAGGAAATATAAAATTAAAAAGGAATATGGATTTTAACATTAATGATAAGCAATAATAATAATAGCTATTATACGCCAGGCATCTGGCTAGATTATGTTTATCTAGTAGTTCTATGAATCGTCACAATATTATCAGTCCCATTTTGCAGTTGTAGAGACCGAGATTCCTAAAGATTAAGTAACAGGTCTAAGGGCAGGAGCCTAGGCTGGCTCACTCCACAGCCCAGCGCTTGTTTCCTGTACATGCTATCTAACAGCCTCTACTTCAATCACAGTATGAGGAGGCACAGGGTAAGTGTTGTGAGAATGACATGCCCAAGCTGCTTTCACGGGGACAATGGAGAAGGAACTTACATTTATTAAGTTCTCACTGGATGCCACAATCTCTGTGCTTTTTAAATATAATCTCCACCACCCAGTGCAGTATAAAGTATCATTCCATCTTACCTTCAGTTTCCTCACATATAAAGAAGGCCTTGTCCCATAGGGTTCTTAAGAGGATTGAATAAAATAGATAATGTAAAGTTTCTCGCTTGGCAATAAGCACTTAATAAATGTTAGCTTCTGTTATTTTGACTATCACAATTTATAGTTGAGAAATCTGAGGTGCAGGGAAGTTAGGGAACTTGGCAAGATTTGGGATTCAACCCTTACCACAGCTTCAGGGAGAGGAAAATGCCCTTTGAGCTCTGATGACCAGAGAAAGTTTCCTGGATGAGACAGCACTAGGTCAGGCCTTCAGGATGGGGGGAGAGTTTCAAGGGCAGAATTGATGGGAGTGCGCTCTAATTTTTGCCTGAGTTATTTTACCTCACTGAAATTATATCTATAATTTAACAAAACTCAAATCTCTCAAGACTTTGGCCTTCAGAACTCCTGCCAAAACAAATTCTAAGCAGGTTCAAGAAAAATGTCCCTGGATTCCTTCAAGATCCTCACGTGAAATGGACAGAGAAAGGTTGTGTATTTAGACTAGAAATGAATACTGGACCATGAGATTGCTGCAGCAAATGGAGCACGGTGTCCTAAAGTGGCAGGCCACAGACATCCTCATGAGCTCGAGCTTGGGTGTTAACATGAGCCTGCAAAGGCCACAGCCCAGTGGACATGGCCCTGTTCCATGTGGGGGTGGGGAGAGTGGACAGATTTCTGCTGCCACAAGCCTTTCTGGGGAAATTCATACCCTGAAACTATAGATTCTGTGCTCTGGGAGTTTCCCTAACAGAGTTCAAATCTCTTATCAATGAATCGTTCCTTCAGTGTCAATCCATCATGGGAGAAAGTCAGAGACCACAGAAGCCCAAGTTTCTCTACCAGCAAAACCAGGGGCCAAAAGAGTAGAAAGGGCTTCCCCAAACTCATGTCCGTGGAAGCAGAGGCAGGGCTGGAGGCTGCTGTCATGGCTCCCGGGGCAGTGTCCCTTCCTAGCCACAACTCTGTCAGCCCCTAGGTTTCTCTGCAGATGTGTGGCAGGCAGAGGGCACCTCGACAATCCTGCCCCCAAAGGAGCCCCAGAAGAAATGGGGCTTTAGAAAGTTCCCTTTTCTTTCTCTTTAGAAATCTCGTTACATCCTATATCTCTCTTTTATTCTTTCATTTGTCCGATAGCTCTTTAATTTAACCAGGTGTGGGGGGTTTTTCATGTATTCTTTCAGTATCTACAAAGTACCTCTCAGGCACTAGGTACTGCTCTGGGTTCTGTGGAAACAGCAGTGAAGAAAGGAGATGACAACTCCACCTACATTGGGCTTACCTTGTAGGGAGTGGAGAGGGACAGTATATCAACAGGATAAATTTGTTGAAAGTATGGCACATTGGAAACAAGTATTCGGGAGAAAATAGAGAGGAAGAAAGGAAGTTGACAAGAGGGGGGCCATGCAATTTGGAGTAGAGGAGCCAGTGAAGGTCTCACTGGGAAGAAAACATTTGGGAAGAGGCTACACAGGCATCTGGGGATGTTTCCCAGGCAAAGGCTGTGGCAGAGTGAGGCCTAAGGTGGAGTATGCCGGGCATGTTGCGGGAACAAAGGG
Organism: Miniopterus schreibersii; assembly: GCF_964146895.1. NCBI lineage: Eukaryota > Metazoa > Chordata > Mammalia > Chiroptera > Miniopteridae > Miniopterus > Miniopterus schreibersii. The sequence continues at coordinate 15,187,542 of NC_138119.1, read as the reverse complement.
CCAGAGTGGCTGAGAGGGGGACTATGGCTTTTTCCTGAGCGAGAAAGACTATCACTGGGGAGTTTTGAGCACCTGATGTGCTTTAAGTTTTCACAGGGTCACTCTGATCACTGTGTGGAGAAGAGGCTGAAGGGCACAGGGGGAGAAGCAGGAGGCCAGTCAGGGGGTCGTTGTGATTACCCAGAGTTACGGAATGGACTATGGCTAGTTGGTATTTACTGGTATTTTTGAGGTCCTCTCAATGTTAATGATTGTTCTGTAACCTCACTTTCCTGTGCTCTATAAATTTTTCTCCCTTGGCATCACATGCATGAAACACACTCTCCTATATGTTTCTGCTGCCGAGTGTCCCTGCTAATTCTGAACAGTGACAGCTCCGACACGAAGAACCTCCGGTAAAACTGAGTTGACGGACTGGCAAATACTTCATACTGGTTCTCTCAACACCCCTCAGTCCCCTCCTCATATGTCTTCCTGTACTTTAGAGGCTGGAAAAATGGAAACTAGAATGATATTTTCCAGACCTCCTTATAGCTACAGTTTCCAAGGGGATTTGAGTTCCAAGGCTTGGAGGAAGAAGTGAGCAAGGGGAGGTGGTGGGCAAGTAGAGATAAATGGAATCTTCCAAAAAGCATGGTGAGGAGGCCATGGGTTCTTTGGGGTGTGCCATGTTTTACTGTCACAGGTGTCGAGTGCTAAGCATAAGGCAATGGCAGAGAGGCCTGTCCCCATAATAATTTTCTTGAATGCACTGTACTTGGCTAATACTCTCATTCTTGGGTCCTTGGCTCTTGCAGAAATTCTGTAAGACCCTGTTTTCATTCATTGAAAACCCTGTAATGAATCCTATCTGATCAAATGAGCCAAGATGGCTGCAGATCCAGCCATCTGATCTTAGTTTTAGGCTTCAGGAAGGAGGTATTTCATCAGCTCTGCCCCAATTCTAAGAAGACTTCCTGGAAATTTCTCACAAAAAAATTCATTTACATCATTAGCTCACATTAGGCCACCATCATGGCCATACTTAGTTTCAAAGAAAGCTGGGAAATTTAGCAGGACACATTTTCATCTCAGTAATGAAGGATTTGTGTTAGTAAAGAAGAGGAGAATGGGTACTGGGTAGTCAGCTTGCAGGACCCACCACAAAGAGAATGCATTAGTTCTGGATACATATAGTTAATGGCTCTTCAGAAATGTTTACACTCTCATCCTCATAGAAAGTGAGAAAATAACATTAATAAAATTAAACGTACATGTCCAAATGCTTAACTGTAGTCATAAAACTGTCTCTTTGTATCAATAAAATTTTTAACCATAACTTGAGAGCAGGCTGGCCTTAAGGGGTTCGCATGCCTCCCTGGCCTTTAGAGTAGGAGAAGAAGGAGCCAAGTGCTCAAGGACAGCCTGCCTAATGTGACCAACCACAGAGATGCTGTCTGACAGGAGTGGCTTCTTTGAGGAAGAAAATCCTGATCCTCTACCTCCCTCACAAAAACACAGAATTTATACATACGTAAGCTATGCATTTTGTAAAAGCAGGGGGTGGGGTTAGAAATTAAACGCACATTATTAAATTCTGTTTTACTTGCAGCCCCTTTATTTTTAGGCCTCGAGCTTGCTGAGCTGGTGATTTTGTTTGGTTCTGAAACATATTTTATACATTTTATTTACTCCAGTGTTTCTAAAATAGTGAATAAATAAGCCAGGCAGAGAAAGACAAATATCACATGATCTCATTTATATGTGGAATCTAAAGAACTTAAACTGATGAACAAAATAGATTCAGTGACATAGAAGCATGGATCAGACTGACAAATCTCAGAGGGAAGGAGAGGGTGGGTGGCTGGGGAGAGATTAACCAAAGAATTTATATGCATATATATGCATATATGCATAGCCCATGGACACAGACAATAGTGTGGTGAAGGCCTGGGGAGGGGAGTGAGTGCAGGATGGAAGGGATCAATGGGGAAAAAAGGGAGCATCTGTAATATTTCGAACAACAACAACAAAAATGAATGAACAAAGCAACCCAGCACAAGAGTCCAATACTAGTTCTTAGAGAAGATGGGATATTAAGGAGGGATGAACCTTTTTTTCCATTATTTGGACTGTTCTAGTGACTGGGCTATTTTGTAGAGGATTTACTGGGAGGAGATAACAACAGATCCCCAGGGAAAGACCCTCTGCACAAAGAAATGTAGGTGCCCCTTGATAGGATGAAAGAGACCTTCTGGGTTGCTAACTTTTGCCATCATGAAAGTTTATTAAAGAGAAACCAGAATCCCAAGGTATCCTCAATGAGAATGGAGAGGAACTATGTGAGAGAAAATGGCACAGAGATTCCTTTGCAGGGAAAAATCACAGCTGTGTGGGCCGGGAAATTCTTCCGCTTAGGAGTCATCTGCTCTGGAATGTGTGAGGGGAAATAGTCTCAGTAGGCTCTTGACTCAGCAAGGCCTAGGATTGATGTTTGGGGCTGTTCTGCAAGGTCCTGGGGCATTTAGATTCACAGCGGTGTGAGCCCAGTTGCACACGCCGGCGGGTATCAGTACAAGCCTTAAATCAGAACCACTCGTTACACCCCTTCCCCTCTCCCTGGCTCTGAGTCCTCCCCCCAGTCTCCCCCCATCCCCTGCAGGCTCATTAAGGCCTTACCCAGTGCAGAGACACTGCATTTTGGGGACTGGTGGAGTGTTTGATATTTTCCACTCTGCGTGTCAAGGGCATTTACAGTCGGCGTCAGAATGTTATGTCCGTCTGAGGAGGCACTTTGAAGTGTTTGTGGTAGAGGCCACATGTGCAGGCAAGATGTGCCTCCTCCTGATCCCAGAGGCTCCTGCTCAGTCTTTCCCAGCATCATGTGACAATGAACAACACCGCTTAACCCTTTACTTCTCGGTGTAGCTGCTTATGCTTATTACTCTTATTATTACCATTTGAAAAGGCACTTCCTCCTCCTCCATCTCAGCTTTCGAGATGGTCTGGAGGCTTCTCTCCTTGCCTCCTGGTCACCCCTTATTGGCACCATTTTATATCTGTTTTTGCTACCACTCTGCATGAAAATGTATTTCCAAAGAGTACATGCAGAGGAGAGCCATACATGGTAACACTGTCCAGATTGTCAAAGTCATGGGGTCCTTGACACTCATACCAACCCAGAGCTGATTCAGGGATCCCTGCCTTCTCCAAAAGCAGGGTGCCCAAGATAGAGTCATTGGTGTTTTCATTTTACCAGATGATAGTTCACAGGTGGCCCTGCAAAAGTCGCTTGGCCTAGTTCAGGAAAGTCTGGAGACGTGGAACCCTGAAGAAAAAAATATATATGCGACTTCAGAGGAAATATTATCAGCTGACCTAAGTGTCTTACTTAGCTATGTGGTTTGGCTCAGGCAGCAGAGTGGGACTGAGATTGATGACTTGCAAAGCTTTTTGAACTCAGAGGTTCGGCAATGCTGGGCTCTCAGCTAGCCTGGGAAGGTCTTGGACTTGGCAGGATGGACTGGGTGGAGTCAGAGGGCTCCTCTAAGATATAATGGACGTCAGTGTCTCTTGGGATCAGTTTGTATTCACAAAGCACTTGGCAGTGCAATAGGAACAAAAGAATTTTTAATGGACATAAGTCATTTTAGGCACTCCAATATTGGCAAAGGTATCTTGGGCTCTACTCCATCACCTAGAAGGGTCTCTGGAGATATTTATTATATATGGCATTATCCCCTACAATAATAGCCATGCTTCTTCATTTTAATTTAGGGATCTGAAGAAAGGAGGAGACCTGCCTTAATACAAGGCTATTAAATACTATTAACAATGAGCCAGGCAATGTGCTAGGCAGTCTTACAGGCTAGGTAAAGCTTTATCTCATTTACAGCTCATAATAATCCTAAGAGGTAAGTACTATTATCTGCATCTGAAACTCAGAGAAGTTAATAATGTGTACAAGGTCATATTAGAGAATGGAGGATCCAGGGCACAGACCCAAAACATCCTGGATCTAATTAATACCTGTATTATTAACCTCAGTAGCACAATTCTGCCTATTCAAGGTCAGAGTTAGGAGACCATTTGATCTCCTAAGACAACTCCTTGGATGCTGCCTGCCTTTAACCCACACTTTTCTTAGCTTTGTGTCAGGAATGTTTCATAAATACCTCCTGAATGAAGAAGTAAATAGCATGTAACAAGCCTGGGAATGGCACTGAAGCCTAAGGCAACATCTCAATGTCTGCAATGATAGCCTATCCTGGGCCATCCCCAATACAAACAGGACGTTTTCCCAAAGCAGCCAGGGGATTCAAATCATTTGGAGCCAGGGATCCATGTTTCCCTGTCCAGAAATCCCTCTCAGATAGTGAAAACACACAGGCCCCCTACACTGCCTTCTTCCTATGCCACAGACGAAGCTTTACTGGCCTGCCAACAATCAGGCACAAAGAAAGCAGATTGAAGAGGAGAGCACTGAATTCCATGTTACAATAACTTTGCTGTTTGTATTTGCTGTGCATGGGGGCAAGGTCTTTCCTAATAAATAGGGTGTTTGCACTCCTATGAAGAGCTTTACCAAGTTAGAAGAATGAAGTGACCAAAGGAGGGAGTTAACAGTGTTTTGTTGCAAAGATGTCTTATCTTGTAAGTTGTTCCCAGGAGGGCGGCTGGCATGGGATCAGGGGAAGGGTATGCCATGTTTTGTTTTGTTTTGTTTTTTAATATTGGTTGAAATGAAAAACCTTTCCGGTCACTGTGTCCTAGAAATAAAATGTGTGATATGGAATAGTGTCCAAGACATTTGACCCCTAAAAAGCCCATTTGGCCCAATGCTTGAACCATGTTTTCAATTAAGAATTGCTACCCCAAGTCCCCTCTGTGCCTTTGACTATGGAATCCCCAACCAGTCATTTCCTTATACGGCTTCTCCTTTTTTATATGGCTCTCTCTGCTTAACAGAGCTAGTTTATTTTGCCTCCAGTGTACCAGAAAGAAAGAGATATGTGTTTCTGTTGCTGAATGGATTCATCCAAGTATTTTTATTTGTTTTAGAGCTAATTTGGCAGCTGAGTCTCACAGGAGAGTTGATTGGCAGCTAAAACAATTTTAAATTAGGTATTTGTCATGATTCAGCCTACTCATAAACCTACAAAAAAAACCCCAAAACTTAAAGGTCAAAACTAACAAGACTAAGATCTGCTTGTTTCTTAAATTGATAAAGATGGTGGTCCTTTGCCTGCTAGTCTATATCACTGCTAAGCTACTTAACTTAGTCTTTATTCTTTTATTGGCCCTCATTTTCCTCTAAGCTTTTCCACGTATGTCTTCTTCCTCTTGCTTCATATTTTCCCTTGTTCACGGACTCAGGTCGTCACTCTTTATATCCCCTGATTTTTTCCTCACTCAATGTTGTATGCAGATTGAGAGTAGGGTGGGAAACCCACAGGAGGGGATGCACATCGTGAGAGACCCTTCGTGTTCAATCTCTATCTATAGCATTGTTCATTTTCCAGGCAGAAAACTCCCAGCAGCTTCCACCTGAGCACCCACCCTGCTTTTGCTAGTTCTTTCCTCCGTCATCTTCATCTTAATTGTTTTTCTCCTTTTTCTGCTCTTTCTCCCTCTTCAATGTCCTCTGCTTCCTTTACAGAGGGACTAAAAATAGCTATTATTAATGGAGCACTGAGTCAGAGCTAAATATAATATCGAGTCTTTTAAATGATGTCATTTGATTATACCTGGAATCCTAAAAGTAAGTGATTCTCTTAGATTGTACAGGTGAGGGATCAAGGGCCTTGCCCCAGCCAGTGGTAGGTAGAACAGGGCTCCACCTGTTCTGCCCCTTCCCATGCCGTCTCTACAGATCGGCCTCCGCGCTCAACTCTCCCCACCTCAAGCCCGAAGGTTTGTTTTGCTTATTATTACCTATCAGATCTGCAAATATACTTAACGTTGTTTTATTGTTTTGAGAATGGTTGTGCTTTTTTTTATTTTTTTAAATATATCTTTATTGATTTCAGAGAGGAAGGGGGAGAGAGAGAGAGAAACATCAATGATGAGAGTCATTGATCGGCTGCCTCCCACACGCCCCCTACTGGGGATCGAGCCACAACCCGGGCACGTGACCTGACCCGGAATGGAACCGCGATCTCCTGGATCTTAGGTCTCAACTGCTGAGCCACACCCAGCGGGCGAGAATGGCTGTGCTTTTAAATGTACATGTACAAAAATCAATCACTGCTAAGTTTTTGGGATAGAGAAATTTCAAGTGTGACTTCAAAGCCTGTCTTGATTGGAAGTGTATTTATTATTTTCTTCTTCTTTTGTTTTTAGTTTCTAATTATGAGACACTAAAGAAACACATTTTGAAAATGTTCTTATTTCTCATATTTACTAACTTCTCTTTAGCTTTTTTATCTACTATTTAAACCATATATTGAGTTTTTAATTTTAATAACTTTTTAAAAAATTTCTTGAAGTGAGCCATATTTTTTCAGATATGTCCGTTCCTTTTCATGATGTCTTATTTATTTGACTTTATTTTTGTATTCATGTAGCACAATAACTTTATAATTCATATTATTATCCAAATATCTCAAGTTCTCAAGGATTCCAAGAATGTTGTTTGCCATATTAGCTAACTTTTCTTCATGGCAGATTGTTTCTTTGAGTGTTTTATAATTTTTAATAGAAATGTATTCTTATGTGGAGTAGAGTTTTTGTTTGTTTGTTTGTTTGGAATCTTTTGTACCCATGGATAGAATTCCAGAGTAGTTTTATGTTTGTATCTGCCAAGTGACCCAGGAGTATCACCAACCATGGGCTAATTTTACCATTATTTTCTAAACTTAGGGTTTTCTAGATCAAGTAGGTCATGTAATTTCAAATCTTGAACACCTGCCAGAGAGACTAGCATATTTATAAATGGTCAGGGGAGTCTCTATTCTCCTCCAAAAGCCCAGATAGGGGCATACAAATGTCTTTGCCATGTCTGCATATGTGTGGTAGATTTTTCTCCAGTCCATCCTTTAACCTTTTAATATTCTGGATCTGTGTAGATGGTCTTTGTTTCAATTCCCTGCCTTACATGATCCCAAGGCATCATCCTCTGTCTCTGTAAGGCCAATAGAAACTATGTCCCTAGTTGAATTAGAGACACGCTCCAGACACACCTGCTACCATTTTTCTTTCTCCCACTGGTTTTCAGGCTTCTTTCTGATTCTGGCACCTGTAGATTGTCCATTCTCGGCCATGACTTCAAAAGAGGATGTACTGTATTTTATCTAGCATTTCTATATTTTTGTATTAGATGGGTTTACAGATAAATAGTCCATTAATTTACTAGAACTGTAAGTATATTATTCAATATCTTAAAACATAATTTGAGATAAGAAGAGAAATGTACATGAATTCCATCCTGTGTTTATTAGAAAAACAAAGCAAAAGCGTCAAACTTCCCTTTCTGACCATATTTATTTTTCATAAAAGTCAAGCAGACATGGCTACACTACTTGATTTCCCACTGTTAAAAGAATCTCGGAAACTTTGAAATTACGGTATGAAGATACTGTCTAGAATATCAAATAGTCATTGAATCTCACTCTCTATTGATACCCAGATGTTGCCCAGGTTGAATTTTAAGACCTTCGAAGTTACATAATCTTGGACAAATACCTTAATATAGGAACAAAAATAATATCTATCCCAAAAAGTTGTTAAAAGAGATAAATGAAATAAGAAGGTAATACACCTAGTCCAGTGCCTGGTCATACATAGCAAGTACAGAGTAAAAGCAGGTAATAATAATAGTAGTAGTATTGAAGTAGATTTGGTCACCAAATTCCAGATGCTGAATTTTTTTTAGTGTTTAAATTAGTTAATACAAGGGGTAAACACTGAGAAGGCACCTGGTATTTTGTGGGCACATGTCAGTTTCCTTCCTCTCTTTATTATTACTTGTATTGGCACAAATCTAGATTTGTTACCAGATTAGTCTATATATTCAATTAGGTATAAAGAAGGAAGTTAGTAAATAAATTCAAGCTATTCAAAACTAAGCACTGTGAGTTATTTGATCATAGGAAGGTCTTTTATGGAGTAATTATGCTGATCCTGCAGAGAGTGGTCACCACATTTTCTTGGCTATGCTGTATGCAGTGCACTTAGGAATTGTTCACATTAAAGGCTTGGCTAGTAGCTTTGTCCAGTGGCCTGGAGCTGATTCTGATGTTGGAAAGGTTATAAGCAGTATTGTGCATGGCAGGCTATTCAGCATAACTCAGCACATGCACCTACTCTTCCAGAAGGTGAGACCAAAAATCTTGGCCAATAATCCATATTGATTTCTACATTTTATCTCATGAATGATACTGATTTCAGTAGACATTCATCTCAAAATACTTCTTAAAGTTCCCACTTTTATTTCACATGTTCTGGTACAACTGGAATATCTGTCAGTTTATTTTGCAATAGTGAACCCTAGATATCTTTGTGAAGGAAATAACAACTTGGATGAGTGTCATGTCCAAAGTTAAATCTCACCACTTAAAAAAAAGTTAGTCTGAAAGAATGCTGTGTGTACAGTATGCATCTCAGATCCAACCATAAATGTTTTTATTTCCTTCTTATATAAAGTCTGGAAAAATCTAAAAGTTTTCAGTTTTGTGGGTTTTTTTGCCTCCTGGAAAGTGGAGACTTGACATAAAGTTTTAGGCAGTGCATCCCTTTGACCTGGGATAACTTTCCCCCCAAAAAATTTACTTAGCAAACAAAGAGCAAATACCTTTCCTGGAATAAAGACGCTTGGATCAACAAGACTCCAAAGGAGTTAAACTGCTTTTTACAATAATGAAAAAGGAGACAACAATGTATTTCTGGAAATTGTTTCCTTTAGAGGGATATTTCTTTCCTAGGTATGTATGCAGATTACACTGCTTAGTTTGAGACTTTCGAGTGTGTGTTTATGTTGTTGAATTGTCCTTCTCACATGCTGGCCATGAGTAAACAAGCCTAAAGCAAATTATGAAAAAATCAACTTACACTTTATTACCAATCAGGTGTCTTGCAGCTACTCCAACTATGTGAACTAATGCAGAATAAAATCCAATATATATCACCCTGTATTATAATCTTTACACCATTTATCCCATCCTTCTATTTCTTATCATCTCCCTTGACTCTTCCTCTTTTTAGTTATGATAATATCAGCTTCTATAACCACAAAAGTGAGAGAAATTGCCCCATAAAGTCTAAAAGAGGTGTTCTTAAGCACTGACCAGTTCTTGTCCTAGTTGTGATTCAAGTTAAGGACCCCGGTTCCTTTTGTCTCATGTCTGCCATCTTCAACATGTGAATTCCAAGTTACTATGTCCATCTGCATCACACTATGCAAGGGAAAAATCGTGGAGGTTGAAGCACAGGACATTTTATGGCCAGATTTTGAAATAGTTGAAGCTGTGAGTGGAGACCTTTTCTTTTGAGTAATGTGATGGTGAATGAAAGGAGAAATCATGTGATGTGAAGAAGAGAGGGCAATAGAAGGGTTTGGAGGGGGTTTTTAGGATGGGAAAGAATTCAGCCTATAAACATGTTGAATGAAATGAGCCAGTCAGAAACTCGAGAATAGAAATGTAGATCTCAAAGATGATAACTTATGGAGCACTATTCCAGAAAAATCAGACCAAGGGCACTGGCTAAAACCTATGAAAAAGTAAGGACTTATTCTGGAACAGGAAACAAAAATGTAAAGTTGGTGGAGAATAGAGATGGAATTGGTGATGAAAAGATGAAAGCCAAGAAAGACTGTATCTGAGGGTCCCTCCTCCTTGTACAACATATCATGTAGTAATATTTGCTAAGATGGTCTTAGGAGACTTCAAATTTTGAGAGAAATGGAAAAAGAGAATAGTTTAGAATGTGAAGTTTAACTTTATTCTACAAAATGGTGTTGGGTGAGAGATGATGAAAACCCTGCTTTTTGCAACAATGAGTAGGATGGATTAGAGAAGAAGAAAACCACCATATTCATAGAAATTGCAGTGGTCTAGGGAAGAGGTAATGAAGGTCCAACCTGGCAGAGAAAAGTGATGCTGAAGGAGGAGGCTGCGGAAAGTTGATTTGTGCATTTATTGGTAATCTGTGTTCAACACTATAGAAGGCACAACAGAGATTTCACAAAGCACAGAAAATATGCTTCCTACCTTCTGGAAGCACACAGCTAGCTGGGAAAGCACAGATACATGACAAAGACTAGGTGGAGTAAAGGAAAGGTTGTTCAACAAGGAGTCAGACCCAGATTCTAATCTCTGCCTGCCACTTACTCAGTGTCACACCCTGGGTAATTTATTTCCCCATTTGCATCTCAGCTTCCTTGTTTGACCGATGAAGGAGTTAAAAACTGATGGTCTCCTTTGTTTCTAAATACCATTCTTGAAGAAAAGGCATGAGGGCTCTTTAGAGAAATACCTGATGCTAGAGCTAGAGCAGGTAAAATAGATAAGCCTGGAGCATCTTGCAGTACCAAAAGGGCAGTGTTCACCAAACAAATAGATGGGGGCATGTCAAAAGGATGTAAAAGCCCATGCCTGAAGGACCCCCCACTGGTTGAAGTTCGAGCAATTTGATCAACAAAATAAATAACGTACTATTGGATTATAACTCAAAATGTAAAAGATATATACATGAGGACATATTGATATGAATAAATAACTGAATTAAAATGGGGGAGAAAAGCCAAATCTCTCTTATGGAAGAATTCCAAATAATATATGCAGATCCTGCCCCCTCCAAGATGTGAAGCTTATCTCTGCCCTTTCCAAAGACACACGCATAAAATGATCTAGGCTTAGTGACTTATTTCCAAAGAATAGAACAGGGAAAAAGAAAATAGTAACTTTATACTGGAGAAACCTGGCAGCAGGACATTAACCAAGGGCTGGAGGTTAATGTCACAGTAATGTCATGTGCTTATTATGTACTCTCAATATGCTACGATCAAAAGGGCACTTCACCTCTGTGGTTGTCTTCTCCAAACCCCAGAACCCCAGGCTACTCATGAGAAAGACAGTCAGATTGAAGGACACTCTACAGGATCCCTTGCCAGTACTCCTAAGGACTGTCAAGGTCACTAAACAGAAAAGAAGGAAAGACTGAGAAACAGTCACAAATCAAAGAAGACATGACAATTAAATGTAATGCACTGTCCTGGATTGAATCCTGGAACAGAAAGAGGACCTTAATGGGAAAAAGGGTGAAACTCAAATAAAACCTGGAGCTTAGTTAATTGAAAAAAAGTTCATGGTCTCTGAAGTCTCTTCCAGCTGGTAGCTATAAGAATAGCATTTAGTATCTAATTGCTGCATAACTGTGCTCATACTGCTTATGAAGTGCCAAGAACACACGAGGTAAGGGAACCATGAAAGCAGGATGGAAGGCTTTAATCAACATTTTTTTCTCTTGTAACTTCCTGTAGTTGTGTGTTTCAGTGATGTAGTGTGTGGTTAGCTCAAAGCAATTTTTGAGGCAATAAAGAAGTGTTTAGGTGAAAGTCTCTTGTCTGTAGCTTTCCCAAGCCAATGCTCACCTCTGCCCTAGTAAGGACAGCCTCAAGTGAGCCAGTAGGTTGTCATCCACTTGCAAGCCTGAGTGTTTGAATCTCCTAGGCAGGGCCATCACACTGAAGTGCACTATGAAACTGTTGCTATGGTGACGGTCATGGTGACAGGACTACCTTTGGCTCATTTGATTTTCCTGGACAGTTTTCTTTATGGAGCCCAATGTGAAATCATGCTGGCTCTGATTCATGACATTTTCCTGAGACTTTATAATGTTTCTTTTTTCTAAGTAAGCAATTTCAGGTCAGGTAAAAATGTGAGTAAATCATGCCTGGCTCTTGTTCCAGATGTATCAATTTCTGTTCATTCCCTTTTTTCCCTTTCATGGCTTTGAGACAATAAAAATAAGCAGTGCCTCCACCCTGGAGCCTTTCTGAGTATGTAATATGTAAACGGTATACCGTGTAGGGAGCAATATTTCCCTACCTTGGTCATTACCGACCTTAGCGTTTTCTCTGGCAATTATCTGAAACAGCAAGAACGTGGAGTAATGATTTTGGCACACTCAGGATGCTGGGAGGATCAAAGAGGCTGGTGTGACAGTTCATGAAACCGGGAGGAAGCAAACCGTCCCCCACTGCCAACACTAACAGCCCTGAGCTTGAGAGTCTGGGAGAGCCCAGTTGCCAAGTGTCTGCCTGCATTTTCTCTGAGGGGGCCAGGCCTAGAGCAGGTCAGGAAAATTATGGCTTTTATCAAGCAGACACCATGGCTCTCTTTGAGGATGGCCAAAGTCTCACTCACTGCTGGTAACTGCAACACATGTGGTCTTTTCAAAAGAGGACATGAATATTTTCATTAACTGGGAAAGAAGGTACCCGCATGAGATCTTATTTATTTGGAATACTTAGGGCAAGGCTGAAAGGAGCAAGAAGTTGGTAAAGAAATTAAGAGGGAGGGCTCTGGAGACAGATTGCCTGGGTCTTAATCCTGGCCCTTTCATGTACCATTCTGTGTAACAGAACTTGAGCAAATTTTCTAATCTGTTGGGCCAATAAAAATGATAATAGTGTCCAAGTTATAGGACTACCCTGACAATTAATAGATGTACTTATAGCACTGCCTGGCACACAGTAAGTCCTCAATAATGTCAGCTGCTATTATTATTTTCATTTTCATAATTATTATTCAGGAAAGGAAGTAATTAGGTTTTATGATGTTCCATTCTTCAAATATTAACTGAGGGCTTAAAATGTGCTAGGCTTTGTGCTGAGCACTGTAGATAATTCAGGAACAAACAAGTCCAGTTGTTTGCCATCAAGAATTTCTATTCTGGTGGAAGAAATAGGGAAAGTGTGCACAAACGACTACACTGCATGAGAGAATGCTTTTTCCTCTGGAGTGACACTGATTGTAAAGTACTTTGGGATTTCAAAAAAAGAGGTGAATCACCTCATAAGTGGAATGGGGCATTCTTTAAAGAGGACTTAACACTTGGCCAAACTTGAATAGTGACATTTTTTTGTTTGTTTTAATGGGGGAGACTGGTGCAGGCGTGGGTGGTGGCAGGTAGAGGAGAGGGGACAGGGAGGACTCAAGGCAGATGAAAAACAGAAGGAAGATGCTGAAAAAGTACTTGAGAGACAGGAGAGTGATGTCCAAATCCAGGGCTTAAACCAGGGGTTCTTGGTGGAAAGAAGTCCACAAAGGTAGGAAGGGTTCAGTGGAGGGCTTTGAATAGATTTGGCCAAAGGAGTTCACATTTTTATTTCATTAAGAAATTAGGCCTCTTTAGTAATAAATTAGTAGTGCTGTGAATTTTGGATTAGAATTGTGTTCTGAGACAGTGTCCTGCCATGCCGCTAACCCTTTCCCATATGACACAGGGAGATATTTCCATCCTTTATTACCAGTACAGAAATACTAAAAAGAATTAAAAGTTTAATTTAACAAAATAGCTTAACAAAATACTAGTTCCTCAAAAATTGTGTGTTATGGGTCTTACAATTATAAAGTACTTTTACCAAAGGATTTATAGAGCACACTGTAATTAAACTCAATAATTTTTATAAATGGAATTTGCCAGCTAAGATTTCTCTTTTAAGGAGAGTCTCTTTTCCATAACTCCAAGTGCTTCATTAACCTCATATTGTCACTTGAATCTGCGTGATTGCAAATAGAATATTTCTTACACAACAGCGTTGGCTAAAAGACCAAGTTATTTCAGTTATGTAAATGTGTAAGAAGAAACCTCAACAAAAAAGGTTTTCCAAATATTCCTTGACGTTAAATTCAAAACTTCAAATGTAAGCCACAAATTCTACAAACAGCATATTTGGGGCAGCCTAAATGTTGCATCTAAATTATCTTTGAGACACTAGGCAACTTGAATGTTGAGTCCATTCTTTTTTGTTTGAAAAAGCCCTTCCCATCTTTCCTCTCTCTCTCCTTCCTGTCTTCCCTTCCTTCTTTCCATCAATAAACATTTAACCAGGACCTCTGATAGATACTATACCAGATGCTTTCATGTTATTTTCCATCAGTCCAGGTGTTTTTTTTTGTTTTTCCTATGAAAGCTTCACTGTCATTGATAATGGCAAGAGCCCTGAGTCAAGCGCCATCCAATTTCTTTATGAAGTTCTTATATAAAAACTCACTCTTGCCCCAGTCAGGGCACATACAAGAATCAACAAACAAATGCATAAGTGGAACAACAAGTCCCTCTCTCTCTCTCTCTCTTTCTCTCTCTCTTTCTCTTTTTCTCTCTCCCTCTCCCCCCTTTCCTCTCTCTTTCAAATCAGTCAATAAATAAAAAAATAAAACTCACTCTTGAATTTGAGAGCTAATAAAAATAAAACTCACTCTTGAATTAGAGAGGTAAAGCTTTTCTAGGCTTGTACACAGCAAGAACTCAAAAGAACCTGATGATTTGAAGGGCTGGAATGATTCGGCAAGACTTGAGTTCAGGTATCCTGCCAAGACAGTTAACTTGATTCTGTAGATGGTGGCAAGCCACTAGAGGTTTTAAGGCAAGAAAGTGATGTGGTTAGTTATATAAACTAGAAAGGCCATTATTGAAGTACTGCTTCCCATTTAGAGAATGGAAAGGAGATAATGAAGGCCCACCGCCAGCCTACCAAGGAAAGAGAAATGGGAAGGAAGCTTCATCTTCTACCCAGTGTACCCTTGACAATACTGAGAAATGGAGCTCAGAACTTGAGAGGCAAACCAGAGCCCTCTGCTTCTCTGTTACTCCCGACAACAGATGGAAAAAAGGCAAACCCTCACTTCCTGTGGTCACCATTGATACTCAACTGGGAACCTCATTCTCAGTAGCTACAGAGTTTCCTAATCATTCATCTTAACTTGACACTGGGTTCTACTGCCTTTCATGGGAAAGGTCTTGAGAGGCTGTAAACCTATGTGGTTGGGAAAAGAATGTGCTGCAGTAAATGGGGAAGGAGAGAGCTACAGATTTCCAGCTTTCATAGCTTGTCTGCCTGTTCAGACTGTGCTGCAACAAGCTCTTGAAATCATTTGGGTGGGCCTTGTTTCTGAGGAAATAAAGAGGCCACAGAACCTCCCAAGTGAGTGAATGGTTTCCAGATAGTCAAGTGGAGCAGCGTCTGGCTACATGAGCTGGATGTGCTTGGCGGTATTTCCATGAGGCTGGCCGGTATCCTGATGTTAGCAAAGCAGAAGGCAAATCTTTGGGGAGCTAAAGGACGTGTGCACGTGCCAGTACTTTTGACAAATGTTCAGTTAATTGTTTTCTATGATTCTTCTCTTGAGACACCAACTTTGAACCAAGAACTGCCTCCTCCCACCATCCCAGACCCCAGGGGAAACCTGAGAATTACACACTTTTGGGCCAAGCTTCCGCCCCGCAGGAAATGGAAGATCAGCCCCCGGGGATGAAAGAATGATGGAGGGCCTGGGAAAGCAGAGAAATCTCGTGGGTGACAAAGAAGACAAACTCACACAAATAAAGTCTGTTTTTGTATGCCAATATGATGAACTCAGATTTTCTCATAAGGATACCAGCAAATGGTCATCAGAAGAGGGTTTGGGTAAAGTGATGAAAAATCCGGATCATCCATAACTGGTAAATAATTTAGTGTTTGGAAACTTTACCATTCCAGGATAGAATTCAATTTGGGATTCACTTACTGGAAATCGTGGCATATACAGTGGGTTCCAAAACAAATCATGCATGTGTAAAGGTGAAACAGAGATCTCAGCTGTGAAACCCATGACCTTCATGACTTTTTTCCTCCCAGCTCTAGTCCTTTTACAGTTTTCCCTCTGTT
The DNA here is from genome assembly GCF_964146895.1 of Miniopterus schreibersii. Taxonomy (NCBI): domain Eukaryota; kingdom Metazoa; phylum Chordata; class Mammalia; order Chiroptera; family Miniopteridae; genus Miniopterus; species Miniopterus schreibersii. Next base: position 15,171,692 of record NC_138119.1, on the reverse strand, counting down.
TTTGCCTACATCTTTTTCTACTTATGTTCAGCTTCTACCATTTGTTCACTAAATACTTATCGTCATGCACCGTGCAGGATTCCAACATACTCTGCTCTTGTTGAGTTGGAAAGGTTCATAAGATGTATCCCCTGGAATGAATACTAATTGGATCAGAATCTTACCTGTAACACAACAGATGTTGGTTACTTGAGCAATACACTAGGACGGTGAAGAGCCCCGGTTCAACTTTGACACTATTCTAGAGATTGGCTTCAGTGGAAGATAATTGTGATTTATTTTTGTCAAAGATTTAAGTCAAGAGATTTATGCGTTAGATCTAAAACTTAATCACTCTATAATATTGTCGAGATACTTCCTTGTTTCTACTAAAGGTTGATTTTATGAACAGTGACAACAATGACATGCTAAACCAATTTTACAAGATCTGCAATCTGAATAAGTTCCAATAAAAACCTAAAATGCTGAGTTGCTGATTTAAGGATTAGTTACTCATTCTCTTGAAATCCAGAACTCTCAAAAAAGGGAAACTTTCTTGAAAAAAAATTGAATTTAAAAGGCATTGACCCCAGCTGGGTGTGGCTCAGTGGTTGAGCATTGACCTGGGATCCGGGCAATCGGGGTTTGATTTCTGGTTGGGGCACATGCCCGGGTTGCAGGCTGCAGCCGATCAATGACTCTCTCATCATTGATGTTTCTATCTCTCTCTCTCCCTCTCCTTCCCTCTCTCTGAAGTCAATAAAGATATATTTTTTAAAAAATAAAAATAAAATAAATAAAATAAAAAATAAAAAGGCATTGAAATCATAAAAGTGAGGGAGATATGTAGTTGGGTAATGAATTGTAAACATGTAGGAAAACCTATAAGTAAACTTCAATAAATGTCAACGGAATGAATGAGAATACAAGATAAGAAAGTAACAATAATAAAAAAACTAAGCAAAGAATTTGTCATCAACAAATGAAAGAGTCAGACAGGAATTGGAATTGGTGAATTCAGATTTTAAAAGTTGACTGAGACACTCAGTATAAGAGATGGAATAAAATGAAATAAAGGCAAGGAAAAGAGTTTCAGAGGAAGGAGAGAGAATGAGAGAAAGGGAAAAAAATTGGGCTGATTTTTCCTTATAAATAAATAAATAAGTAAAAGTTAAAGAACTTATCTTGAACAATCATGTTGACTTGTGGGGGGGAGGGGTGGCATTTGTTTGTTTGTTTGTTATTTTGTTTTAACCAGGAGACAGCTGGGTTTGTCTGAGATAGAAATATTGACCAGAAAGGTTTGTTGGATAAAAGATCCTACTGTGGCTCTGAAATTAGTACAATGCTATTTGCATATGGAGTATACTTTAAGAAGCAGTAGTAAAACATTCTGGAATACTTTCTTTGAAGAAAAGTAAAAAGCTCTCAATGAAGCCTTTTTCAGACATGTGTCATGGGCTTTTGTTGCTGAACTCTTTCATATTAACAAACCAAGTTGCTCTTCCTTTCATTCCTTTGGCCACAGGACAGACGCAATTCACCAAAGTCTCTACCACAGACATTCTCAGATGGTGCTAATAAAAAGAAGAAACCCAAACCAGAATTGGTGGTCCACATTGTGAGAGTTGCTAAATATCATCACAAAGCAATAATTATCTTTCTGCATGCTTGGTGGCTCAACATTCTGAAATGCAAATGTCAAGAGCATATATTCTGGAAGATGTTGCTAATGGGAGCTCATGTTTTGTGTTGGGTGGTCTTCAGTTGCGCCTGGTGGTCTTGTTTCTGCCTGCTCTGACAGCACTAATGGTTTCACGTACTCCCCATCCTACACAGTATTCACTCATCCCTCTTTAGTAATGCACGACAAGTCATAAAAAACAGACTACCCAGAAATGACACTGCAAGTATTCCAGACATTTCTTTCTTGGTGGTGACAGTTCCAAATCAAGTTGGCTTGGTATTTAAATAAAAGCATTTTTCTAAAAGGCAGCTCAAAATGCAGCCTTAGAACTACAAAATCAAACTGGGCTCTTTTTGCCTCTTCCATCATTGCCTGAAATAAATATTCAACTGTTGGACCTCAGCTAGAAACTTGTAATAGATGATGCAGAATGAATCCAACTCTTTTTTCCAGATGCAAAGAACTCATCTGTTGGTTAGAGAGACTTCACTACTTTTTAATAAGCATAGGCAGACTCTTACAGACTTTGTCAGATTCTTTCAGGATTTATTTCTCAAGGTCCCACAATGAGTAGCAAAGGAAGGGTCATAGCTGCTGAGGATGTCAATATAACCTCTGTTCAGAGGATCAAAGTCTCACCCCAAAATTAATCTAGGCAGCTATCCCAGTTTTAACTAGGATAAAAGGGTATCGGAACATTCTTCAGTATAAGCTGACCTGCAACTCTGTCCTTATAGGACTATCAGACCAAGAACTTAATATCAATATAATTTTGGGTCATCAATTGGATTGCATTTGGAAAACTCAATCCAAGTCCCCAGAAACCACCCATGCCAAAGTGATCTCCTGCTAACTCCTTCAGCACTTACTGCCTCTACCAGTCACTGGCCATTTTACTACATTTGGGTCACACTATGGTTAAATTTTCTTTTCATAGCCATTCTTTTGTTGAGCAAACACAAACTAAGTTCCTACTAACCACCGCGAATGACCACTGGGTTTATCATCAAGGTTGGTAGTGATCCTGACCAGAGTAGATTTGGTGGGCTGGTGAAAGCAAACAGCTGAACAGAGTAGGGTTAAGAGACAACAGGAGGGTAAAAGTTGGAGACAGAAAACAAATATATACAGCTCTTTTGAGAAATTTTTCTATAAAGGGGAACAGAAAATAAGATGGTAACAGGAGAGAGAAGTAGGGTAAAAAGACTTTCAGGTGTGTTTTTTTTGGTGGTGGTTTATGATATGGACTGAATTGTGTGCCCTCCCCCCACCCCAGTTCATATGTTGAAGCCCCAACCCTCAGTATCTAAAAATGTGACTATACTTGGATATAGGTCCCTTAAAGAGGTTATTAAGTTAAAATGAGGCTGTTATGGTGGGCCCTAAGCCAATATGACTGTTGTCCTTATAGAAGAGGAGACAAGGACACACAGACACCAGGGATGTGCTCACACACAGTGGGAAGACTATGTGAGGACACAGTGAGAAGGTAACCATCTGGAAGCAAAGAAGACACAAGGGAAACCAAACTTGGTAACTTCTTAAAGCTGTAAACTCTTGAACTTCTAGACTCCAGGATTGTGAGAAACTAAATATCTGTTGTTTAAACCATCCAGTCTGTGGCATTTTGTTATTGCAGCCCTGGGAAATGGATTTGTTTTTGTTTTGTTTTGTTTCTATTGCAGGGAGAGGAATTTTTAAGATGGAAGAAATAATAGCATGATACATGCTTTCAGAAAATAGCCAGAGGGAAATTTTTCTATCTAGGAGGCAGAGGAGAAAATTAATGGAGACATTTGTTGAGAAGGTGAAAGTGAATGGGGCCTGGTCTTTGTTATTCACTTCCCAGAGCACCTCTTAGCCTTAGGTCTCAGTCAAGGACCCTAAAATAAATCTTCTCTGACTTCTTGAGAGTTATTGTACAGGAATAAGTAAACTTAATAAGAAGAGGAGACTCTATCAAACCTGGGTTTCTAGAAAAATTGTGAATCATTAAGAGAAATAGATGAGGGGGGGGGAATTCTTTTTAAGTAGAAGAAAAGAGAAAGTGAGACAGAATTGAGGAGAGTGAAGAAAAAGAAATGATTAATTTAACTTTGTCAATGAAAAGTCTGAGTTTGGTAAGATATACAGGTAGAGATGTTCTTGTAGGTGGTGAAACTGTTGAGAGAAAAAATAGCAAAATCCAATGAAAGCGGTGGAGTGAGTCTGCAAGTGAACCTTCTCTTAAAGATTATATTTTCCATAAACAGTTTGTTTACTATGAAGAGTTCCTTCTACCACACCATCAACTCCCCCTGTTTAAAGAGGCATGCAATATCTATCAAAATAAAGTCACTGAGATGACTAAGGTGGTTTGGTAAAGGGAAGTTGGTTAAGAACAAGTTCCAGTTGGGGACAAGAAAATGACTATTCAGTCTTGGCATCTTCAAGATGTTTAACTATGGACAAGGATATCATATGAGAAAGAGGAAACAAACCTGAGATTATAAAGTTTGTGTGAAGTAAAATGCATCATCTTACTACCAAGTCTCACAGTATTCCTGGAAATTAGGAAATCTACAAAGACTAGCCCCATTTTGCAACGGTGGGAGAATCTTGGCATAATGAGCCTAAGAGATTACAGTCATAATAAACATATTTTGAATAGGTCCAACATGTCACAATGAGTCAGTACCAAAATAAAGACTGGAACCCAGGACTCCTGGCTCTTAGCCAGGTCTCCACCCACACAACTTTATTTCCTGTGTTTTTATTTTTGATCTTGAATGAATTCCCAGTCTCCCTCTTTTTCCCTCTCTCACTCTCACTCTCTAGTTCTGTCTCCCTCCCTTTCTCACGTACCATAGATGACCCTTGTTCATGTCCTCCATAAATCACTCTATAATGCAGTTCTTTTGTTGTTCTCAAGGTACCCAAAGGAAGATTATGGCAGAGAACCAGGGCTCAAACAATAAAGGAGATAATTGAAGGTCATTCAGCTGAAAATAATTCATATTTATCCATGGCTTCCTTTACCAGAGCATCTGGTTTCCGTTAGCCAGCATGGTGTCCTCTGCTTCTGACGATGGTGGCCTATGCTAACCACATTTTTGCTAAAAAAGAAAAGTGCATTTTTACATCTTTTCCTGAGATGTTTTTAAATTCTTCCTTGTATAAAGCAATGCTCTGGATTTGGATGAAGACAATACTTCATGGTGTTAGGTACTGGCAGCTTTGAGCCTGCTCCTGGGCAGCTTCTCTGCTGCTTTCTCTTTGGATCAAGATCAATAATACAATTAAAGATTAGGAAAGCTAAGTTCAGATAGTTTGTCTTATTAACTCCTTCCAGAACTTCTGTTCTAAGCAGACTTAGATTTATTCTATTTTTAAATAGATTTTTTGTTCTTATATCCATGGATGGAGAATATATTAACTCACCCACTAAGCTGTTAAAGCTGCCCACAGTAGGCACTCATTTTTATTTTACTTTCTTTATATAGGACTGTTGTATTTGCAATGGAAACTCATACCCATATTTAAACCATAATCTCTTTCAGCCTGTTCAACCCCACGTGATAGAAGTACCCACTCATTTCACCAAACTTGATTCAAGAAATTTCATATCTATGGCACAAGAAAAGTTAGGAGAGGTGATTTGATTTACAAAAGTGTTCTTCAGTCTTTAAAAGGAGTCACTCTAACACAAAAATCAGTAGCATTAATAATATCAGGGATTTTTCCATGCTATGACTGGCTGACAACAAATGCACCTGAAAGTAGCAATGCTGTAGAAGCCCACACGGTGCCAAGTCTCTATGGGGCCTAAAGAGATGCCTCACAGTAACTTACAAAATACCGTTCAGGAATTTCCTGTGCCAAAAGCAAAGGTGAAACATTGGACTGCAAATCAAAGTGAAAGCCAAGAGAGGAGCCAAGTAGAAAATGCAGTTTGGAAAGAAGTCCAGGATTGTAACTGGGCCTTTAGTTTCACTGACTTGGGATGTTCCAGAGTACTCGATTGAGTTAAAAATCAAATTTCAAAAATAATCCACCAAAAAACACTTAAATAGAATGATAGGAAGTTATCATCTAGTATGTTTTCTGGAACTCAGAATTTAAAAAAAAGAAAACGAAATGGAAAACATGGGAAAGATAAGAGACATACGCTATAAATCCAGAAGATCCAATATTCAACTAATAGGAGTTGTGAGAAGACAAAATAGATAAAGAGGATAAATAATCAGAAAAATTAGGCAAGAATTTTTTCCAACCTGAAGGGCAAATTCAAAATGGATGGTTCTACCAAATGCCAAGTGACATAAATAAGCAAAGTGCAACATTTGAGAAAATCATTGTGAAAAATTAAAGCATAAAAAAGTAACAGATCATAAAGGCCTCTGGGGAATTTATACCCAGGAGGCTTTGTTAGCTAATGTTATAGTGGTAATCATTTTGCAAAATATAAGTGTATTTTGTGCACCTTAAACTCACAATGTTATGTCATTTATATCTCAGTAAAGATGGGGAAAGAGCCTCCAGGGAGAAAAGCAGACTCTTTATCAGTAAAAACATCTTCAAGTTCAAGGATCAAACTTTTTTTCAGCCTAGAATTTAATTAATTTTTTCATGTTTGATACACATATATTGCAAATGATTACTACAATAAGGTCAGTTAACACCTCCATCCCCTCACCCAATTACCTTTTGTGTTTGTGTGTGTGTGTTGATAACATTAAGATCTACTTTCTTAACTTTCAAGTAGGTAATCCTGTATTGTTAATTATAGTGTCCATGCTGTACATTAGATCCCCAGGATTTACTCATCTTATAGCTGGGAGTTTGTACCTTTTGACCAACATCTTCCCATTTCCCCCACCCCCCAGCCCCTGGCAACCACTATTCTACCAAAACAATTTAAGAATAACAAGTATTTTACTTGTGCTTCCTCAAACTCCATGAAGGTGATACACAGTCCTTCAAGAAATACTTCTTACTTCTTATCCCAATCCACTTCTCTCACAGACCACAGCTAATCTCCTTTCAAATCTCTACAAAAAGCTATCTTTCCTCTTGCTCCCCCAAACCCCACCTTTTCTTGTCAATTCTTCATCACAGAATCTCAAAAACTATTCAAGCAAATCAGGGCAATGGAAACAGAGTGGGAGGAAGAAACAGCCTGAAGGCGGTCAGCTAGAATCCTTTTTAGTGTCAGAGAAGGAGAAAGGTTGGAAATGTATATTTACTGATCAGCTTTATTCCATTCTAAATGTATTTTTTCTGAAGTAATGACCCTGAAGGATTAAGTATTCAAGATCATTACTGGAAGGAGTCCTCACAGGTGAACAGTTCTGAATCTGGCCCTCACCTTGTCAGTGTCCCTCCATTGTCCTAAGTCCTGGGAAGCCTGTCTCAGACTAATCTTACAGGAGGGTGATTTTATCAATTCAGTACACTTCCCGTTCTCCACTTATTTTGGGAGAGATTCCTCCCGGGGTCTAGAATAATGATATTTCCCCACCCAAGATACCACCATCTTCTCATATTAGAACAGCTCATAATGAAAATGCCACTTAGTGAACAGAATAAAAACAAATGGGAACACTGATCTTCAGCAGAATTTCCTATTCACCCTAGAGGTGTGGCTGTGGGTGAAGAACCATTGCCCACAACACCCCACAGGACTGATGTCTGCGTCTCCTGACTCCCTGTCTCTACACTGCCCAGTTGCACTTTCCTTTTCTATTCATCCAGACTGGACTGTTTTCTGTGCACTCAACTCTTTCTCCATATAAAGTGCAATACAGTTGGGTTCCAATTACTAAATTAAAATCAATTCTTGAATGGCCTGCTTGAAATTACACCTAGATGACCTTGACTGGAGCTTTGTGTGTTTCCAAACACTTCAGACACTTATTTACGGACAGTGTCCAGGCTTACTCCCACTGATGGCAGACCTTATTTCCCTTTTCCCTTTGGGAGGAATCATCTCACTGTTGCCCTGATTGTATTGAAAAGAATAAAAACCTATCGTATCTCTCAAGTATGTTAAATCCTTCCCTCTCTCCTCTCCTTTTCTCTCTTTTTAACACCTCTCTCTCTTTCATACTCTCACACACACATACACACACACACCTCCTCTAGTTATTTGAAAGCCATGGAAACGTGAAGCTAAAGAATTTTTGGTTTTTATCTATGAGTCACCAGCCAATTCAGAGACTATAAACTGCTTGGAGAGGAATAAAGTCTGATTTGCGTATTGGCAGGGAGCTCTGCATTAGATTTTTTTCTCTGTATCTTTTTTCATAAGTTTTTCATCTTGGTCAAAACTTTTGCAAATTTTACTTTGATAGAGCACAAATAGAACTTATATTCCACACTTCATATAGTTGCGTTCATTGATTGATTTGTTTCATGTTCTACCATAATTCTGTTATTTTACCTTTTAACTCCTCTAAGGAGTTGGGGAAGGGGTATGACTGTATTATAGCTCAGTGCCTGTCATATAGTGGATGTGGTGATTCAATATGGCAGGGCAGGCATTGGTCCTCTGTGCCCTCTGTCTGGACATTTCTCCTGCCAGTCTTCTCAAGATCACACAGCTTTCCTCCTGTTTAGAGGCAGAAACACAGAAACAATCACTCAATTTGATGACACACAGGCAGAGTGAAAAATACTTCACCTGCATAAGTAAAGAATGAGTGGGGGAAAGATGGGGGGAAGAAACTCTTTTAAGACTGGAAAGAGAAGAGGAAAGGAGCATTTAATGGATTATTTTTTCCATTGTCAGTCTCTTTCCTAGTGAAGATATCAGTAGCAAATTTCATTTACTCATCTGATGTCATTTTCTCTTTGAGTCTTGGGCCCTGGATGGGTGTCTGGAAAAGTGATTTAGAAGTTAGCTTTTCCCTCAGCCCTCCCACATGCATACAGACAAACCCATACACACACACGACTGGCACACCCACAGAGAAGCCACATGTGCACCTACGAACACATGGGCAGACAATGAAAACGCCCAGTGGTAGCCAGAACCAGGCCAGCTGCAGATGCCTTCTACAGCAGACAGCACATGTGCTGGCATTCTCACACCCACACAGACACAAAGACCCACCCGCAGATGCCACAGCCACACCCACAGCCCTTTCTCAGCTGTGGTTTTCCTCCTGCATGTCCTGTTTGAACACAGGACTGTCTCTAATTAGGATTTCCCAAGTCCATCTTTGCTCTACTAATCCAACTTCTCTCTGTCCAGCCTCATGAAAAAGTCAGCTCCTGAATGGCTCAAAATGACTGAGAAGGAAAGAGAAATAAACCGCAGCTCACTAGACCCCGGGAAAACTGAAATCTGGAAAGCTAGGTGAACAGGCTGGCAGGCCTGGTGGTGTCCCAGCCACTCCCTCGAATAGCTCCATAGACAGACAGCTGCGTGATCTGCAAATGGTGACAATGCAGTCATTGCTAAGGAGATCACCACTGGTACTATACGGAGAAGAAAATACAACCTAATGTGGAAAGAAAATGAACTTTGGAACCCAGCCGACTAAGATCCAAATCTAGCAATACCATTTACTAACAGTGAACTTGGGCATGCTAGTTGACCTCCAAGTCTCAGTTGACTCAAAACAAAATCTGCATTTCAGTATTCCTGTGAGGATTAAGTATAATAGTATATGTAAAGTGGCTGTTACAGGGTTTAGCCTCCTAAGCATGTTTTATTTTTGCTGTTAAAGTTGTTCCCAAAATATCCTGTAAGCTCTCCAGGAAAAAGACAATAGCTTTAGTTTTCAAAGAAGAAAGGTTACGTGCTCACTGTATGCTCAGGAATGGAGTAGCATTGATAAGTAATATTTGATGAAGGAATAAATGAATGAGCGAATAGATGAATGTCTGGATGAATGGCCTAACTACACAACGACCTATTGTTCATAGAATCACCAATATCTAATATGGAATCTAGCACATGGTCCTAGTGCTAAAGGATTCTCAGTTCAATGGGAAAGAAAGAAAACAATAACTAATAAAATAAGCGAGGCATTTCAAGGATTTATCAAAGCAAAGGAAAATAGGTAACAAGGATTTGGGGATGGAAGAAAGATGTGTTCAAAAACTGGTCATTTAACAAAAGGACTAAGCAGTCTCCATTTGAGTCGTGAGCTGGAAGGTTATTAGAAACCTCTGTGGGACCAGACTTCATGGAGTAGTGGGGGCAGGAGCTCATTTGTGGGACACTAATGAGTGAAAGGAGATGCAGAAGTGTTAATAGTCAGCCTGCATCTTGGGGCTACAGAAATTCCACAGTAACTCCTCTGAGAAGTTTGCCCCAAAGTCAGCTCTAGTCTCTTCCCATTAGCTAAGTTACATATACAAAACTAAAAGGGAAGCTTGAAAGTGAGAGGCAGAGAAAAAGAACATAGCCTTGGGGAGCAGGCGGGGAGGTCCACTGGAGAAACTTCTTTGTGCTTTCCCCACAACTGGAAAAGCAGCGGCTCTCTGGCCTGAGCTGGCCCAGGACCTCTGCTTGATGGGGAGCACCCAGCAGCGTTCAGAGGAGGGACGGGATGCTGCAGAGAAAAGGAGTGGTTCACTTAAGGAATAATATCAAAGGTTTGGAGAGTGGAGAGAGGATGCAGTGCCAGGAGGAAAGGGATGTGGCCATGGCCAGGCTTGATTGTTTATGTCCTTGATGCCTACGGAGCATCCAGGCAGAGAGGCCGTTCTGGGCAGCATCCTGAAACCTGTATTTTGCAAGTGAGACAGGGAAGCAGACGCTTTCTTCTCAAGCCCTCTTCAAATACTCCACCCTCCAGACCCACGGCCTGGCCTTTCACTCTCTCTTGCATGTTCTCCTTTCATACTCTCCGCTCTCTCCCATCAAGTACTCCCCAGTTTTGCTTTTCTCTCACCTCTTTTCTTCACCTCGTTGCTGGCCTTGTCGCGGCACAGACTGTCCTGCTCCCTTTCTGAAACTTTTGTTCCGTCTGTAAAATCAAGGTCACTGGTCCTCAACTTTGTCCATATTTCCTCAGTCACAGTGACAGACAGAAAAAGGAAAAGACAGTATGTGTATGGTTCCCCCAAAGATGGAGGAAAACATACACACCCATGAAATCCAGGCTATAAAATGGATAGAAACGGCAGAGTTGGAGCTGAGTTTTACAGGCTGAATGTGGTCTGTGCAATGGCTCCTACTCTGTCCCCAAAGGGCCGCCGATCTTTTATTCAATTTTGGTTTGGAATTCTCTTCAGAAGGAGTTTTGTTCTGATTGTTCTTTGAGTGCACAGGGGACTAGTGATCCATTTCTTCATTTGTTAGCTGACTGGGAAGAACAGGCTAAGGGAGGGTGGTAAATCCATTTATTCCAAAGTATATGGGATAATCGGTGGGAAAATATCTTTAAATACCCAGGTGAAGGAATGAATAGGACATGTAACTCAGCACATGTTAATAACTAATATAACTAAGCTCATAGGGAGCTTAATGAGTAATACAACTGGGGAGGCAGCAGAGTGTAGTGGACAAGAGAGCAGAATCCAGAGCCAGACCTCCTTGGTTCACCCTTGACTTCTACTGGAGTGAGGTATTCAACATCTCTGTGATTCAGTATCCACGGTCATAAGATGGGAATGAAAATAGTAAGGGTGCAGTAGTCCCCCCTTATCCATGGGGTATATGCTTCAAGACCTTCAATGGATGCCTGAAATCAATATTAATACTTAACCCTATATATATCATGTTTTTCCTATACATACATATCTATGATATTGTTTAATTATAAATGAGGCACAGTGATTAACAACAATTACTAATAATAAAATAGAACAGTTGTAACAATATAGGGCAATAGAAGTTATGTGAATGTTCTCTCTCTCTCTCTCTCTCATATTCTCAACTGATCTGATAACCAAGATAACTGTGGCTAATGGGTGGGAAGCATATACAGCATGGAGACGCTGGACAAAGAGAAGATTTATGTCCTGGGCAGGATAGAGTAGGACAGGGTGAGATTTCATCACCCTACTCTGAGTGGCGCTCAATTTAAAACATATGCATTGTTTATTTCTGGAATTTTCCATTTAATATTTTTGGACCGTGGTTGACCATGGGTAACTGAAACTGTGGAAAGCAAACCCATGGATAAGGGGAGACTATTGTACCAAATTCATAAAGAAGACTAATGAGAAGATTTGGAACAGCATCTGGCATATAATAACACATGGAAATGTTACATTTAACATAAATTAACATTTAATTGTTAACTAACAGTTACACTGAAAATTAACAGTAAACTAAGTACCTAAAACTATGTAGTTTAATAGGATTATTCAAAAATTTTAGTCTCCAATAATATATTCCATAGCATGATATATTTTACGTAGTACACAGTACAATAGAACATTTTTAATTTAAGTGTTAGTTCTTAAGCCATATTTCTCATAAACACTTTAATTTTTTTAATCTAATTTTTTAAAAAATATAGCATTTTGTAGATGTTGTTTGCTCTTTACCCAAATATCCCAAAATATAAACAGAATATATTTGCTTTTTACAAAAGGAAATAAAATGAGGTTAACATTGAAAATGAAGAGCAGATTTTTTTTTTAACTTGGCTCTAGGTGAATACACAGGCTATTGTTTTCCACAACAAAACACAGCCAGTGCTTTGGGGGGACTTGTATCCTGAGCATCAGATTTAATTAATAAAATTTAAAAATCCAGATTCTTAACCTCTGCCATGTTTGAAGTGTGACCTCAAATTAACTGACAATCCATCCCTGCTTTCATTTGGTAAAAATCCAGATGACATTGAACCAGCTAACTTTGAGTACAGGTAACATATCTTACTACCGTTGCCTTTAAAGGCTTCACTTGTCCACACACATGTGCAAGTACACAGACACATACATATGCATCAGTTAGGAATGCTCTCTGTAGCAGGTAAGCTAACTGCAGCTTAAGTAAATATGGGGTTATTGTTTTCATGTAACAAAATGTCTGCATATAAGTGGTTTCTGGTGTTGGTTCATTGGCTCAAAAATGGCAAGGCTTCTTCTCAAGGTTGTAGGATGGTTGCTTCACCATAAGCCATCACTTCAACATCCCTGGCAGGAAGAAGAGTGTAATCTACAGACCACTGATGTCTGTCCTTATATCAGGAAAGCAGAATCATCCATAGAAGCCCCCCCCCCGCCTTCACTCACACACACACATACACACGCACACACTCACAGAGGCAACTTGCCTTAGTTTCATCATATAGAATTGGGTCACATGACTACCGTACTTGCAAAGGAGGCTGGGAAAGTGGGGACCAGGTTAGTTATGATTGGCTTAAATCAAACATTATTTATCATCTGGGCCTAAGCATTACCACCCTGAACAAAATCACAGCTCTGCTATCAAGGAAGAAGGAAGTACAACTATTGGGGAGGTAACAAATAATGTCTGTCACAGTAACTTACCTCTTATCGAGAGCCTATCTGTAGAAGGCACAGATCTAGTCACTTTATATATATTATGTCATTTAATCTTTACAACACTGTGAATAGTTACTTATAAATGCTATTTACTCTCTATTCCTAATAAATAAGGAACATGAGCCTCACAAAAGTTGTAAGCACCTTGCCCGAGGTCACACAGCTGGTAAGCGGCAGACTGGGATCTGAGCTCAGGTCTGATTCCAAGTTCATGCTCTTTCTACAATATCCTACTGCCCATAACTTTGCCATCTCTCCCTTGGCCATTCCTGATTCTATCTGGCCATAACTATAGCCTTGACTTCATACAGTCCTGATCACAAACCTACCCCCAAAATAGTAAGTCATTTTTCCAAGATTGCACAATGCCTTTCTATGTCAGAATGTTGCCAGTACAACAGTGAACAGGAAAAACAGGTTTCCAATCATAGGGTTTCCATTCTAGTGCAGAGGAAATGCAATAAGCATATCAGCAAATAAAGATAATTTCAGGTGAGAGACTTATGAAGAAAGTGAAACCAGATAATGTGATGAAGAATAATCTATAAGCTACTTTTGATGAGATGCCTAGAAAGGACCGAGCCTTCATTGCTAGAAGGAAATAGCCTGGTCCAGTTTGGGGGAGAGAGAACTCCAGGCAGTGGAACTAAGAAGTGCAAAGGCCTTGAGGCAAGAAAGCTTTATAGGTGCAGAATGTTGCTCAGTGATGTTGGCGAATAATATTGAGAAAGACATGATAAGAAATGAGAGCTGAGAGAAATGTGTATTTTATTCAAAATGCTATGGGAATTTTGACAAGTTTTATTTAAGCAGGAATAGCATGATCCAATTTGTTTTTTTAATCACCGTGGTAGCTGTGAGAAAGTGGCCTGACAAGGTGCATGAGAGGAAGTTAAGATTTCAGCGAGATGGCTTAGCTAGAGCAGTACTGGTGTAGATGGGGTAGAGACTGATGATTTCAGGTATGTAAACGTTGTGGTAAAACCTGCCTTTGGGAAAATTTGTTTTCTCATTCATCTGTTTTGTCTTGGCTTTGCAATTCCACTGTTTTATCGCTTTCATACACATGTGCCTCAGTGAATTGTGGCCACTCTTTTCTTCTTAAATGTGTTTAGAAGAAATACCTTCACACACTGGCAAAATTCAGCCAGATATTTCTCATTTTCTCCTACCTAAATGGATGTGTGTACAAGGGAGTCCTGCAGTAATCCATTCACTCAGCCTCTGACTTCAGAGCTCCCCTACCCTTCCAGAAAAAAATAAATACTCCTCAGTCCCACTTCTTTTTATAGATACAGCCTGTCAGAGGTTTAGCTTTGCATAATTTGCCATAATGAATTATAAGCTGCTCCCTTTTCTCTGAGTTCATGAAATTAGTCATAATAATAGAAGATTCTCCTAGAAACTATGTTCTGGGGTTAATCAGTGTGTTCCTAATTGGGATTATGAGTGGAGTAAGTGAGGAGAAACACATGTCACTTTTGGAAACCTCCATTGTAAATTGTAAGTTTACTATGGCTGAATGCTCACTCCTTCTGGAAAAACCATCTAACTTAATTGCAGTGGGAGCTGATAATAGTTCCTTAGAGTGAAACTGAGATGACTATTACCCGACCTGTCCTGTTCTGCTCTTTCGTGATCTAAACTCAGAATGTGCCTTGCGTATCAGTTTAAGCTTCTTCAGTTATGATGGAAAAGAGCTATGTTTCACCAGAAGAGATTCTATATAAATAATTTGAATTTTTATTTTCATTAACTGAGTAAAGATGATTTGATTCACAAGGCACAAGAGGTCTGGCTGTTGTCTGGGTAACTAAACAATAAAGAACTAAACTGGATGACTGAGGCCAAAAGCACTTGGCGCAGGAAATCTCAGGCTCATGGAGCTTTACAGGCTTAAAGGTCCTGCCTTTAGGACTCTTAGAGGAAGGCCTGCATTTGGGAATCTTCGGAGGGTTGAAAACAGATCTCCAGGTAATCAGTGCTGAGAGTGAACGTTTTCAGTTACAGTATTCAACTAAAACATTCTTGTACAATTGAAGGGAAAAAAGCAGGAGATATTTAATGACTTTTAAATCCAGGTAAGTTCACTATAATAAAAACATATGCCAACTCCTTGACTTCCTGGCCTAATAAGTCCCAGGTTCGGTTGTGAAGCCTGATCCAAACTGCAGAAACAGTGACCTGGAAAGCCTTGGTGGAACTGCAGGGTTTCTATGGGTACCCTACTCCCAGTTCTTCTCAGCAGCCAAAACAGTGATTTATAGAATATTGGGGAAAATGGGATTTTGCTTCCAGATTTTGACTTCCAAATAAATATTAAGCATCTCCTGGTTATTAGGGATTACTAACCAGTATTTGGATTATCTACATCACCTCCTGTTAATTAAATAAACATTAAAAAGTAAGAGAGCTGCTATTTGTTCTCTTGTTTCAATGGCAACAGACAGTATTAGCTTCTGTTTATCACACACTTCCCTCATCTAGGTCTTATGTATGGCTTTAAGATCTTCTTAGTGGTTTGATAAATGTATCTGGAGCTCTCAGAATCTCAAGTAACTGTTAAGATTTTGTTCCCCACCCCATCTCACTATTGCTCATCTCACTCTTAATCATGCAGTTCCTCCTTCCTGCCCACCCACACACAGCAATGCTCCGTATGAACTTGGTCAAGCTGAAGGCGATAATATCTGTAATTCAACCTTGCAACTTTCTCTTGCTGGCAAGCCCAACAAATCGCTGCATATTTCTGTACTTCTCTCTCCTTTTATCATTGATTTGGGGTAATCATCCTGGTCGCCTACTTTGTTTTCATGGGTTTGGAGAGGACTGACATTTGTGGAACACTGAACAAAGAAGAAAGCTGCTTATAAGTGCCTCAAATTACTATTTTCACATGTCTTAACTGCCATAACAAGGAGGAAAATCTTCATAATTTGGAAGACTTTCTGAAAATTAGCCCCACTGCACCAAACCTTTGATCTTTTGGTCAAGCTGTCAATCTTTGAGAATTCAGTTCTCTTGTAAAATTTCCAGGCTGCTCCCAAAACAATTGGTTGCATAAGTTCTGAGAGCCAGGCCCACAGAGCATCTCTGTGTTTTGGAAAGTTCCCTCCATGGACTTAGGTAATGATGGCACTAACAAAGACCAAAGAGTGATGCCACCCTACCCTTCTAATCACATACAGCTCTCTTTTTTCTTTCTTGGCATCTCCCCTCGCCCCTCCTATTCCCCTTCTCTCTTTTTTTCCCACTCTTCTTTGTTTTCTTCTCCATTTCCTTTTCCGACACACGCTTCTAAGCTTTGGACTAGGCTCTGACATCACCAGCTTCGCTTAGGCAAGTGTGCACTTGACCTGAGGATAAAAGATGTTTCCATGTTTAACTAACATCCAGGCAGGACTTCACATACCCATGGAGTGAAGTTGTGGTTGCTTGGGGCTCTAAGGACAATTTTTCTCACAATGTTTCAGAGCTTTTACTACAGGGTGCTCCAAGAGGGAGTTAAAAATTGGGCTAAAAGTACGTATGATCTCATGCCAAATAATTGAAAATAAATAGTTGGTTTACAGTAAGATATTGCTAATTTTCACTTTTCTAAAGTGTAGAGTAAAAAGTCTGATTCCTTTGTTTTAATAGCAGGGTTTATTTGCAAAATTTAAATAAATATACATGGAAAATAAATTTAATAAACTAAAAATTTATAATAAATTATAAGCTTAAATTTATTATAAATTTATAATTTGGTGTCAGCTCCCTCTCAATTTAATATTAAAAGCCTTAAATAAAACTATGCATGTTATTTTATATTTCTTAATATCAGCAAATAAGCTTGTGCTTGCCAGTTTTATGAGGCATATTAAACTGACTTTGGCAATATTTTTTGCATTGTTTCCTATCTGTTTTATAAAGTCTTATTTAGATATCATTCTTAGTTGCATATTGTTCATGTTCTCACTGCCCTTGTCATTGCTGTAAAGTGTTTCACATGTGCCTTTACAAATCTGAGATCTTCATTCTAAACTTTTTTGTAAAAGATATCTACTGATTTCCATATGAAATAAAGCTGATTTTTAGAGAAAAAAATGGTAAATGGAAATAAATATTTTATTTATATTTAAATATTTATTTATACATTTTATTTACTACATGTAAGATTAATAATAAATATAAATAAAAAATAAATTTGTAAATTAAAAACTAGTTTGAAATATATAAATGAAATGAATAGGATTATTGAGAATTTTCATCTATTAAGGCTTTTAAAGTAAATCATCAACTGATTCCAGGAACAGTTTTTAGTGAGTGACATTTATCGATATAACTTAACCTAGTATATTTTGTTTGAGAGGTTCCTCCATATTTTCTTTTTCCATTTGTAAGTGATCATCTCTGACATCTCATAATTAGTAAGACCTCCTGTGTGAGCATAAATTAGGAGAAGCCATAGGGGTTGAGATCAATAACTTTAGTTATATCATTAAATTTAAATAGATTAAAAGGCATTTACTTTTCAAATGACAGAATATTTAGCAACAGAAATCAAATGAAGTTTTTATTGTAGTCAAAATGTAATTGGATCAGAATTCCTAAAAATTAAAGAGCCTCCTTCGCTGGGCCCCTTCCCCCCATCAGTGCCTTAAAGAGGTGTCTCTAATCATCCTGCTCTTGCCTCTCACTGCACTGTTATCTCTTAACTACTCTGGGGGGAATGCTTGTGGATTGTTTTAAGATCTATAGAGAGCAGCTTTTTAAAACAGGCATTCTTATTCTTCAGAATACATGTAACTTTTCAGAAGATATGCACATACAATTTTAAGAGAATCAATTTCCAGGTACTCAAATTCCACCTCTACTCTTTCCTACAGTAATCTGCCCCAGTAGGTGTCTTCAGTGAAATCTGCATAGCCCTTCTCCTTCCTACTTCCCTCTGTCTATAGCCTGCCTCCCACCTGACAAAAGAAAGGTACACTTGTCTCCCATCCCTGCCGGTGCCGTGCATTATTCTGAGGTGTAAAGATTTCTGGGGTGTCAAACAAAGGAACAATATTAAATTTGCACACTAAGAAATCCCCAATACAATATTACTTTTGTAGTGTAATAATTACAATTTATATATGCTTTTGATCATTTGCGTATGAAAATAACTGTAATGACAATACAGAAGAAAAGTTTAGTTTAGAACTCTAGGGTTACAGAGAATTTACCTTCTTTATTGCAATTACTAGACTGAGCTAAAATTGTAGCAAGAGGAATTCAAATTTAGACATAAAAAAAAACAGAATGCAAACTTAAAAATTTTGTTACACAGGCATATGAAAGAGTAATCAATAAAAGATATTTAAATATAAAAATATTTACACTGGAATAAAGTTCTAATGGGAAGTGGAATGCCATTTCAAGGAGAAAAGAGAGCAATTAAAAATGTCTAGTTAAAGAAGATACTTGTATGCCTTGAAAAATAGGTGATGGTGGATATAACATTGCTATAGAAACATTTAAAAGTAAGGAAAGTTTTTTGTTTTTTTTTCAATTTAAATGTGCCAGAAATTATATCCTTTGAAACTATAAATTTGTAGTTAAACATTTTAGTTATGAACTTTAAAACATGCAAAGGGAGCCTTGGCTGTTTTTGCTCAGTGGTTAGAGCGCTGGCCCGCAGACTGAAGTGTCCTGGGTTTGATTCTGGCCAAGGGCACGTACCTCCATTGCAGGCTCAACCCCAGGCCCTGGTTGGGGCTCATTTGGGAAGCAACCAATCGATGTGTCTCTCTCACATCAATGTTTCTATCTCTTTCTCTCCCTCTCTCCCCCTTCCACTCTCTCTGAAAAGCAATGGAAAAAATATCTCGGGTAAGGATTTAAAAAAAAGTTTTTTTAAACATGCTAAGGGAAACCATAGTCTGTCATAATTCTCTTAAGGGACATGAGAGAAACAAAGAAAGTCCCTGATAAGGAAATATGCTCTGCCTTGCAGAATTTGTCTTCCTTATGAGGATACAGCAAGAAGGGAACCATCTGAAAGTCAGAAAGGGAGCTTTCACCAGGACACAACCATGTTGGCACCCTCATCTCAGACTTCCCAGTATCCAGAACTGTAAAAGTAGATGTTTGTTGTTGAACCATCCAGCCTCTGGTGTTTTGTTATAGCAGCCTGGACTGACTAAGACACTACCTTAGTCTCTGCAGTGGAGCATGCCCCAAACCTCAGCACCCTGTCTACATGATTTGCTCTTTCCTACCCCAGGTGTCTCTGTGTGTCAGTAACAAAAAACCAAGAACTAATTCTCTCAGAATGTGTTTCTGAACCCAAACCATTGCTGAGAAACCCTAACGTCTGTGAAGGGTTAGGGAACAATGAAGATGAAAGAAAAAACATGAAAAGAAGAAGAAGCAAAAAAATGAAACCTGGGGAAAGTGGGGGAAAAATTAAAACCATGAGAGCATATTATCCAATCTCCATGGAAAAGAATTCTGTCATTAGTTGGATAGATATAAAACAAATTAGCTTCACCTTTCCCATTATTATTTTAACTCAGCCATTTAATACTCTCTAAAAGCACATTGGAAATACCACCTGTTGGGCTTTCAAAATAAACCACTGAGGCAAAGTTATGGATAATGTCTAATTTCATTAGATAATTAGAAGTAAAGTTGACTCTTGAACAACGTGGAGGCTAAGGGCACTGACACTCCATGCAGTCGAAAATCCACATATAATTTTTGATTTCCCAGAAACTTAGCTACTAATAACCTACTATTGACCAGAAACCTTACTGATAACAGTGGAGTAACACATATTATATGTATTACATACTATATTCTTACAATAAAGTAAGTTAGAGAAAAGAAAATGTTATTTAGAAAATCATGAGAGAAAATACATTTCCATTATTTATTGAAAAATTCCACATATAAGTGGACCCACACAGTTCAAACCCATGTTACTCAAGGGTTGGCTGTATTACCAACTAAATTGCAATGAAGAGCTGGTTTTGAGTAGACTTAGCTCTTCCTAGTGCTCTTATAAAGGTAGGGTGAAGATAAAACCCAATTTTATTTCACCCTGAAGGAAGATTTACAGTGTAGTTAATGACACTTCTAGGTGGCTGTTCAGCCACAGGGCTCTATCCTGGGCCCTGGGAGGCCGCATGTGTTTATAGAAAATTTGCAAAAGTAAGCTATTTTAACCACAATCGGTTAAGACCACTGTCTCTTTCCATTCTGACTCTTCCTCTCGTACACTTCCCCTCCAGTGGGGCAGTGTTGGACAGGCAGTGGGCACTTAGGGGATCCTGCCAAGGGGAAATTGTGTTAGAGATAGATTTAGTTTGGGTTTAGTGGCTATAATTATGGGGTTCACAGTCATTGGCATGTGTACAAAGTTACTGCTGGTCATGCTGGTGTAGAAGTGGCCTCTAGGCTAGCTCCCACTGCCACTTCTGCTTTCTTCCCTGTCACTACACGAAGGTGCAGGGCTGGAGGTCATGCAGGGATGTCAACGTGTTCCACGACCCCAGTGTTGGGAGGGGTGGAAGAGAGAGAGTATAAAACATATGAAGCCAGAAACCAGTCTGAAGACTATTCTTGCAATCCTCAGCTGTCTAAGCTTTCCAACTCTCATCAGTTATCTGCTTTTTATAGATACCTGGCCAAGCTGGACAGTGTCTCCTAACGGGAACATAAGGCAGCATTGCAGTTATAAACACACAATACATTCTTTTTCACTTCCGATGGGGATTGTAAGACATAGAATACTAGGATTTTCTGAAACCCTGTGTTCACAAAGCCCTAACTGGAAGCAGTAGTACAAACAGTGAGTATGTCTGTGTATTAAGCCACAATGTATTCATCTAAACTATGAATAATAATAAACAATTGTCAATCAACTATGCTAAAGGAGAGACAGATATCTTTCTATTCTCTTGGTAGAAAATATTACAAAATCATTTTAATATGAAAAGGCAATGAGTATGCAGTCAAAATGTAGGAAGAAAGCAGAGTGGTTATGTCAGGAAGTCAATAAAAATGTGATTTTTCTTGATTTTGTGATGTTTGTGGTATTGGTCGCATTTTTTAAAGTTATTTTTGGGGATTTGTTTTCTCTTTCTAAATAAATTCTCAGTTTTTGCTTACTTCCTCAAGTTGCAGGAGCTTCACGCCTCAGTAAACCCCATTTGCGCTGCTCCCTGAGTCCAGGCCTCATCAGTAGGCACTAATGATTCTGGCACCTCCTGTCTCCAGTTCAAAGCCGTATTATGAGCTTAGCCTCCTGGGCGTAAGGAGCAATCAATTGTAGAATTGCTCTAATAATAGGAAAAAATTATGAACATGGATTTCTCTTTCTTCAACAGAGTTAAACAAGGGCTCATACTCTGGGTTTCCAGATGTACCTACAATGAACAGTAATGTTGGGCCAGCCTTGCCCGGCTTTAAATTAATCACTCCAGGAA
Source organism: Miniopterus schreibersii (assembly GCF_964146895.1). Taxonomy (NCBI): domain Eukaryota; kingdom Metazoa; phylum Chordata; class Mammalia; order Chiroptera; family Miniopteridae; genus Miniopterus; species Miniopterus schreibersii. Next base: position 15,150,116 of record NC_138119.1, on the reverse strand, counting down.
GAGACAGTAAAACCTTTCAGACCACCGGTGTGCCTAACTGCTTTAGTGCTCCAGACCATATACCCTCTCTTGATTATTTGAGACACAAGGAAAGGTAAGCTTAGTAAATGAGGCTGTTTTATGACCCATTTAAATAATCTGAAAAGGAAATTAATACTTTTATTACTTTCTATAAGTGAAAAACTTCCTTAAAAATCTATAAGAGTTAGCTCTTTCTGTTATAGTGGTTAGGACTGCCTAAGCCAGAGCATGGATCCAGAGAAATAATGGACGGCTAGGGAAAGGGTGCATGGCCACACAAATCAAAATGGAATAAACAAGGACTGGAAACTAATTTGGGACTAACGGAAATCACCTCTAACAGAGCCAATAAATTTCACTTGATTAGAAATCAGGCTGGGGCTTTTAAATATTTCTTAGTCTTTTTGAATTACGTGAATTTTTGCTGGGGATATTACAAGAATGGAAAGGGAGCCTGGCTGGTGTGGCTTAGTAGTTGAGCATTGACCTATGATCCAGGAGATCAAGGTTCAATTCCCGGTCAGGGTACATGCCCAGGTTGTGGGGTCAATCCCCGGTAGTGGGTGTGCAGGAAGCAGCAGCCGATCAATGACTCTCATCATTAATGTTTCTATCTCTCTCCCTCTCCCTTCCTCTCTTTGAAATCAATAAGGACATATTAAAAACTAAAAAAGAATGGAAAGGGGTTCCGGAAAAAATGTGGAAACAGTTTGTGATCCCTACCCCACATCAGTACCATCAGCACTTACTATGTGAGAAACCTTCTGAGGCCCATGAGGGAGAACCTATTCCATGCTAAGTCATTTTGTAAACACTGTCCTTAAACTTTAGGCACCCAGCACAATCCAGTAGAGAAAGCTAAAATATCTCAATTGGATAGAAAAGGAGATGAAAGTCACTCCTCTGATCTCATTTTTACCTGTTCTGCTCCAGTCAGCTTCAGCCATGCTAGCTTGGGCTCTGTTTCTGAAACACACCAAGTACAATCCAGTCTCAAAGCCTTTGAGTCAACTGTTCCCTCTGCCCAGGACTCTCTTCCCTAGATTTCCACTTGGCTCACTCCCTTGCTCCATTTACATCTCTGTTCCAATGTCACCTTCTCTGAGAGCCTTCTCTCATAACTCTTGACCCATTTTATTTTTCTTCTTAGCATGCCACAGATTTTTTGTTCCCACTAAATGTCCTTGAGAGCCAACACACATTTGGAGATGGAACTCATTCATTGCATAGCTAAATAGGAACGCAGTAATTAGCTTTGCTCCACAAATGTGTCCTACAAATGTTGGCTTCCATTCTGATGCCTTGTACTATCTTACATGAGAGGTTTTCAAACAAAGCTCACAAGTAACTCTTAACTGACTATACCTGCTCAAATTCTTCTAGCTGGACATTATTCCAATAATTGATGTCTTTATAGAGTAGCATTTTTATCAGTCAGGATTCCAATAGTTATCAGGTGGCATACTCAAAATAACTCTCAGAATTTTTAAATAACAAATTATTTGCATGGTGTATTAGTTTCCTAGGGCTGCTGTACAACAAACTAGGTGGCTTAAATAGAAGAAATTTATTGTGTCACAGTTTTGGAGGCCAGAAATCCAAAATCAAGGTGTCAGCAGGGTTGGTTCCTTCTGAGGCCCATGAGGGAGCATCTGTTCCATGCTTATCTCCAAGCTTCTGGTGGTGGCTGGCAATCTTTAGCATCCCTTGCTTGTAATTGTATTCTCCCAAATCTCTACCTTCATATTTACATGGCATTCTCCTTGTACACATGTCCCTGTTTCCAAACTCCTTCTTTTCCTAAGGACATGGTCATATTGAATTAGGGCCCACTCTAATGACCTCATGTTAACTTGATCATCTGCAAAGATCCTATTTCCAAATAATGTCACATCCATAGGTGCTGAAGGTTAGCACTTTCAACATCTTTTCAGGGGTCATGATTCAACCCATAACACATGGCATGGATGGGACAGAGAGGAATTACACGGTGTACTGCAGTAACCGGTGTCATTGGGACAGCAGAGATACTACTACCTCTAGGCCTCAAAGGATGAGGAGAGGGGTGGATACTAGAAAGGAAGGGGATAGTTGTGCATACACAGCAGGCTGCCTCAAGGAGAGTAGTGACCTTTGGTTGAGCAATGGAGCCTCTTCAGCTGATCCAGGAGGGAGGGAACTGAGGTCAGGAGCACCCTGACTTCATTCTCCTCCCTCTTTCCAGATTTCCGCCAGGGTCTCCCATTGACCCAACCCAACAAGAAGTCAGGCAGCAAGGAATCTTTTTGCTGTAATCAATATAAATGGAAGTTTCAGAAACATTTCTAACTTTTAATATTATCGTACTATTTTTAATTTTGGTCTTTTGCACTTTCAAGAGGAATTTACCTGAAGGATTGGGTTACATTAGCTTTGATGATTCTTGTTTTACTTTTCTTTTATTGGTGGAGAGAAAATGCAGGGCTTTCAGTGATAGCTTACTGGCTAAGAAGAGGTTTATCTCCTCACTTGCATTAGCTTGCTCAGCCTATCTGCCGACCAGGTCCTGCCTGGAGTCCTGGCTCCTCCTCCCCGTGTACTAGATAGTTGGACATGGCATGCTTGCCATGCACGTTGGCTGGAGGCAACAAGGAAGTTAGTAGTATTGTATGGGATTTGACCTCTCCCATAACCTCTCAGATCTTCAGTAGAACTGCTGACATATTTGAGGGAAGTAGACTTCGTGTTTAGATGATGTAGGATGAATCCAAAGCAAGGTAGGAAAATTGTGAGGAAGGAAGCTGTTAGGAATTCACAGAAATTGTAGAAATGGTCCTCAATTTGCATAGGTACTAAGTTAGAATTTTAGACCAAGTTGATCTAAGTCTGCAAGGGATGGCAAGACCTCAGCTGACAGCCTGGATATGCCTGAAAATCTCCAGGGATTTTCATACTTCAAGGTTTTCCATTCCATTTCTTTATAATCTCCATGGTCAAGAACCTGATGTCTAAATTTAAATTCCCGTTGCTGCCATTTCACTGTGCCCCACAGTTATAATAACAACCATAGCAGCTGCCAGGTATGAGCAATGCAGTCAGACTGTCTGGGTTTGAATTTCAGCTACACTCCTTACAGGCTCAGGCAGGTTACTCAAACTAAATAGTTTAAATAAACTCCAGTTCCTTCATCCATAAAATGGGATTGCAATGTCTACATCCATAGGTTGTTGTAAGTATCAAATGCTTTAACGTATACAAAAAACTTAGAGTACCTGGCACACAGTAAGTGCTGGATAAAAAGGTTCATTATTGATGTCACTACCATATGTCAAGCATTGTGCAGTTTTATAAAATCAGCACATTTAGTGCTCACAATAACCCTCGGAATTAGCTGCTATACTCTCCATTTTACAGATAAGGAAATTAAGGTGCAGAAAACTTAAATAATAAAAAGTGGTTATTTTATACATGCCCCTGCCTCATTTATTATGGGATCAGTGGTGCTCATGGACAAATAAATGTTTAATGAATAAATGACCTTATACAGAACCAAGGGAAAGAGGAGAAATAATTTTATCTCTTAATTCTATCTCTTTTTTTGGTGTTCACTAACACGCTCAGACTGAGGATTTAAGTGCCAATTTCATTAATGTTTCATTTTCTTTTTCTTCCAGAGAAACAATTGAAAATTTTATAAGAAAGAGATATAAACTATATTGCTTCTCAAACTCCAACACCTTGACTTTTTTTTCTTAGTTCTTCTACAAGCAGCCTTTGGAACACAATCTATGCCAACTAAAACTAACTCTCAAAATAAATTAAAAATAAATTTTGCAATTTCTGAATCAAATAGCCTATAAAACTCTAATAAATAGCATCCACTTTCCTTTCCTCACTAATACTACAAATTTATTCTCCAAAAAAGTAATCTAATCTTCTTGGAATAATTTTCCCTGCAGAAATCCACACTCTTTCTGGCCCATGATTTCCTTACTCTTTGGGTGTTTCCAACTTTATTTTCTCAGAACTCATTTTGTTATTGTTTAAAATGGACACTAATTTACCTCAAATCTACTGCATAGGACCATTTTCTTACTTTGTTTTGGGACTGGATTTATAACTTGAAGTTAAGGCTAAATCCCACTATACACTCTGCCAGCGCCTAGACCATTCAGCCCTTCTCCTAACCATCCAAACCATGTTAGTAAGAAACAAAGTGTGCAATATAGTCTAGAATGCTGGGGACTAAAAGGTCAGGAGTATGGACTTGACATTTATCTTCTATTACAGTGTAGCATTTAGTAAAAACTTCTTCAAAATTCAGTTTATTCAACCTTAAATGACAGTGCTGTCTTCCTATTTTCTGGAGATCCTAGGCGAGTAAAGTTGCAAGGTGAAGTGACAGTGGAGCCACAGTCTCCTCTCCATGGACTGACCATTGATATTCCCCAGGAGAAGGGCCTCCTGTTCTTCCTTCTTCTTTGCCCACCTGTGACATTCAACGCTGGTGGCCGCTTGCCCTGTATCAGGTGCTCTCCTGCCTTAAATTCTGTGACAGTATGCTCTTGTATTTCGTCCTATCATTTGGGTTTTTCTTCCTCCACATCCTCACTATGAGTTTCACCTTTTACACCTTTATTCCCACATTTGACAAACAGGCATGGAGGTGAAGAGAGACGAGTGGCACCATGATTGTCCTCAACTAGCATTTAGGCTGGTAGACAGACAAACATGACATTATGTGTAACCAGTGACTCTGAGTTCCCTGGAGTACAGATTTATTTGTCCTCTCACTACTAGACTCTGAAAAAAGACTGTTGTGTATCTTTGGTTACAATTTCTCATAGTAATATTTATCTTCCCCTGTGCTACCCATTGGGTTTGTTTCCCCAAATCAGAGAATTTCAGAGCCAGTCCTCCTTTTACAAATAAGGGAACAGAACCTGGAGACAAAACAACTTGCCCATGGCCACACGGCTTGTAAGGGGCAGAGCTGTACCAGACCAGACCTCCCGACTCCTCCTGCTCCTACTCAGACCTGGGAGGAGCTCTTTGTGGGCTGAATTTTCCATGTTAGCCCATAAGTAACTCAATACCCCATAAGGTGATGGTTTGGTATTTCCCTCCTGTCCCGCGGAGGGTGACAGCGTGCCCTCCAGATCTGAAGAGGGGCAAATATCCACACCTCTCTTGACAGAGCAGATGCATTCTTTAGGCTCCATGTCAGTCTGTGGAAGATTTGCTCTGAAAGCCTGTGACCTCTGGCCCATAGGCTGGAGAAGTGGTTCTGAGTCCATTAAAATTCATGCTCAGAGTCTGATGGATCATATGGGAGCTGCTGGAACAAAAATCACTCCTCAGGTCACATGGTATGTTGACCCCCTTGCTGCTCATCACAGAGATGACGGCTCAGAGGAACAACCTGGATTTAATGAGTCTTCGGAGTTTACCTGGAAAAGGGTGAGGGGTCTCCCCCCGAGGCTGCCTCCTACGAGAGACAGTAAAGAAGAGCAAATATTGACAGAAAGCTCATAATATTTCCCTTTCCAGTGGTAAAGGTGACACCTGGACATATGTGGCCAAGTAGGGAACTGGAAGAAATAAAAGGAGGGGAGGGGAGGGGAGGGGAGGGGAGGGGAGGGGAGGGGAGGGGAGGGGAGGGGAGGGGAGGGGAGGGGAGGGGAGGGGAGGGGAGGGGAGGGGAGGGGAGGGAGAAGGGGAAGAAGGAAGGAAGGGGAAGAAGGAAGGAAGGGGGGGAGGGAAAGAGAGAGGGCGGGGAGGAAGAAAGAGAAAATGGCAAGAAGGAAACTGTTTCACCAACCTGAGGCCTGTCAGATAAAAGCCACTGGGACCATAAATTCCTCGCAGCGTTTCTAATGGGATTTTAATACAGCATTTGGACATCATCTTTTTTTCATTCCTTTAATGACATACATGCCCAAAGTGTAGCCACGGAGCCTCTGAACTCTGTATATTTCTGTAATACACAAAGAAAACAGCCGTCACATCCATTTTAAGGAACTTTTCAATACATTATAGTGAGGTCCACAGTCTCCGGATCGGAGGGAACTGCACAAAGCCCGTCTGTACATCATCTGTGACGGGCTTGACTTCCAGCCAAAGCAGATTTTTTTTAAATAATAAAATAAAATACTGTGTTTTTTTAAAGGAACATTATATTTTTAAACTGGAAATAATTGCATTTTGTATCTTATGTGGCATCTGAAAGTGATTTAGTTGAACAATGTGGTTTCTGATTGGTATTTGAATTGGTTCCAGAACATTTTTCATAATAACCATCTTAAAGATCCCAATTATCTGATCCTCTTTCCCCCTTCACATGGTTTCATAGGAGGTTTCCAGAGACAGACAGAACCTGCGGGGGCAGGCAAGCCCTCTCACGTGTAGCTGAACCGTGTTTGCTGCTAGGCTCAAAGGAAGGGACTGCTTGTTATTCGGAGTTGTCCAGGATGCATTTATGACTCAATAAAGGAGGCCTTGGCATTACCAGAATAATTACTTACTCAAACAAGCCTATAAAACCAAAAGGCTGCCCCAACTAAAAGGCAAACAGGGAACTTTTTTCTTTTAGTGTTAACATATAAATCTAGTAACGTGTATTTAGGTTTCTATAAAATCAGCTCTGGGCGCAAAACGGATGGTTGATTTACCAGGTGGGCAGCAGAACCAATTCCCCAGGGTTACAGAGGGGCTAAGGGAATGCAGCCCTGTTAAATCTGAAAAACGCCCTCCATAAACGGGCCCAGCCTCATCTGTAACGTGCAGAGGTTGTGGTGTGGTGACAAGAGCAGGCCAGGAGTTAGCTGGATCTGATGGGGTCTCCACCGCTATTGAATGATGTCACCCAGCGTAGTGATCCAAACTCTCTGCATCTCATCTGTAAAGGGGAGAAAATATCATACCTCTTTCATGGGATCATTGGAAGAAATAAATGCAATAATACATGCGAAGGGCTCAGAACAATACCGTGTATATAGTAGGACACACAAGAAATAGCAGCTCTTATTAGTACAAGGAATGGAACTTTATTGCAATAAATAGTAGCTTTTATTATTCTATATACTCATAATGAGACTAAATATTTTTTGAGCACTAGGTGTCAGCACACAGTGCCTGACATTATGCTAAGCATTTCAAATAGTGTATCACCTTTAATCCACTCAAGGCAAAATTCCTGTCTAAACTGAAGACTAGGATGAGTCACAGAATTGAAAATACGGCGGCCTGATTTAGTAAAGAAAAATAGAGGATACCCAGCTAATTTTGAATTTCAGATACACAAGAAATATATTTTTAAAATAAGTACGTCCCAAATATTGCATGGGACATACTTATATATCTGGCAACCCTAACTAGAAATCAGACCCCCAGATCCATTTTATCAAGCCAGTACTTGTTTTCCTTCACCACTCAAAGTTGTATGCAGAATATAACTTATTCCTTGTATATTTCATTCTCTAGTATTTTTTTCCCCAACCAGAGGTTTTTTAGTAAGAAACAATCCAGAAATTGTTTGTGGTTAGCCACAATCAGGGAAAGTGAAATGCTGAAGATAAATAAGCTAAACTGGGACAGCTGGGTGTGGGGCTGGCACATCATAAGCTGGTATATCCAGCTCTGTGTCCTCTTGCGATCATGGTTTCAAAGCACTTTTTGAATTATTTATTTATTTATTTAATTTTTTAAACTTAAGTATAATTGGTTTACAATATCATATTCATTATATTAGTTTCAGATACTATATTAGTACAATATAGCGATTCAACATTTTTATACCTTGCAATGTGATCACCCTACTTGATGTAGTAATCATCTGTCACCATGCACACTTACCACAATAGTATTGACTAGATTCCCCTTCACTTTTTCACTCATTCCCCAGCCCCTCCCTTCTGGTAACCATTGCTTTGTCTCTGCTTCTATGAGTCATATAATCATAAAAATAGATGCAGAAAAAAACATTTGAAAAACTTCAACATCATCTATGATAAAAAATAAAAAAAGAGAAAGAAGCTCTCAACACAGTGTGTACAGAGGAAATGTACCTCAACATAATCAAGGCCATATATGACAAGTCCACAGCTAGCATGATACTCAACGGTGAAAGCTTAAAAGCTTTACCTCTAAGATCAACCAAAAAGAAACAAAATAACATTTCATATTGAGAAAAATATTTTGATGCTATAACTTGCTGCTATAAATTATACTTTAAAATGCTTAAAAATTTTTAAAGGTATGTGTTAACAATAAGATTAGTTCATTCAACAAAAATTACTGATTGACTCTATGTCAAGGTACTACATAGACAGTGAATGAACAAAAACAGACTTTTTCTCCGACCTCAAGTAATTTATACTCTAGCAAAGGGACATAAAGTAGTTAAATAAGCACAGAAACAAATATAGTTACAATCACACAAGATCTCTGAAGGAAAAGTGCAAGGAGAGATGAGCCTATAAAAGGGGAACTTGAGTTCAGAAAGGGCTTCCATGAAATAGTAATACCTGAGCTAATAAGATCTGAAGGATGAACAGGATTTAACCAGAAAGTCTTAATGGAAAGATTAATGTAGGGTGCCCCCCAAAATGTGCACACTTTAACAGCTGATAGCTGTAGATTCTATTACATTTGAAAATTCAATGTATTTTAATAAGCACTGCCTTTATAGTGCATATACATTTTTAGGACACCCTGTAGATATGCATTTTAGGACGCCCCCACAGGAGAAGGGGGCATGGCAAGAATGAGGAACTGAAAGACCTATTAAGCTGGTGTGGAGAGGTGAGCCCTGGGCAGTATTGTGGGTAGGTGAGGAAGGCATAACATAGTTACAGTAGACCAGTCTGCAGCAACAAATAGACCCAAACAGATCATGACTCAAAACAATAAATGTTTATTTCCCTCTCATATAACTTTCTAAGGAAATTCCAGGTTAAGGGTGGTGATTGGGGGATCCTGAGGAATCCACTGTCAGAGATTCATGCTGATAGTACTCTGTCATCTTCACTATGTGGCTTTCAAAGTCGTCATGAGTATCGCCATCCCAGTCACCTGGTAGGATCATGAGCGATGAAATCAAAGGTTTTTATGGGTCAGGCCTAAACATTGCACAATATCACTTTTGCTTGCATTTCATTAGTTAAACTCGGTCACATGGTCAGCCCTAACAGCGAGGGAGTCTGGGAAATGTAAACCATCTATGTCACAGGAATGGGTTTTAATCACTTGCAATCTGTACCATAAACAGGTGGAGCCAGATGATACAGGCAGGGTCTTGTAAACCTGGTTAAAGAATTTTTTTTTTATCTCAAGACCCATGGAAATCCACTGAAGTCATTTAAGTAGAAAGCAGTGACATGATCAGATCTATATTTTGAAAAGGTGACTCTGGCAACAAATTGGAGAACAGATTAGCAGGGTATCAGAGTAGTGGTAGGGAGATCAGTTAACGGGATGTTACAGCAATCCAGGCAAGATCACGGTAGCATGGACCAGTCTAGTTGGTGATGCTAGAAATAGAGATAAGTAGATGGATGTACTAATAGCAGGCACCAAAGCATTGACTAGGGAGCAAGGGGCCGATACGTAATAAGTCTGTTTTCTTTGCTGAACTTCTTTTTATTTCTTGTTATTCCCTGGATCTCTCTAGTTTCTTTTGTATCACCAGGCTCCTTGATCAGCATATTAGGGAGTCAGAAAACATAGGACTTGTGTTATTTTTTATTATCTTCTTCTCCATAAAATTACGACAATATTAGCTGTGCGTCCTACTCCTTGGGGTTTGGTTGTCATGAGAATCAGGCGCCGTAGAGATTGCGTAGACTGAGGTGCACAGTGGCTGATATTCACGGGGAGCCCTGGTGTTTGAAGTTTCTGTAATTGCTTGCTCAAGCTATTTAAGGAAACATTCATCAAAGGCTTTGCACATAAAATAAAGAATTGCATGTTCAAAAGCCTGCTCATTCTTTCCTTGTTTTTACTGCTACCTAATATAAATGTAAGTGAAAGTTATTTGCCTAGTATAATGTGCTAAACAAACACGAGATATACAAACTCGTTATTCAGCATACGGTTTAATTGGAGAGTTGAGAATTCGGTGGTGGTTTTTAATGGTGTAAAAGAAGGCGGCTGCTCAATCCTCTAGTAGAATTTGATCTTTCTCATGGCTACTGAACTTCGGTTTCTCCTTTGGCCATCTAACAAGCTAAAAATAGTAATGGATAACACATGAAACATACACGTATGTATACATACATATATAAATATAAATATACACCTCACCATAACCCTATCTGAAGGGTACTATTATTACCATCTCATTTTACAGGTGAGGAAACAGGCACTGAGAGGCTAAGAAACTGTCCCAGAGTCACAAAGCCAGTAAACAGCTGAGCTAGAATTCTAACTCAGGCACCCTGACTCCAGAGTCCATTCTTTTTAACCCCATTTTGCTGCCTTTTTGTAATGTACTAAATGTTGAATAAAGTACTATATGCTCACCCTAACAAGATTATCTGAATTCTAGTTATTGCATTGTTTTTTCTAGAAGGATTTTCACTAACAGTGCTCTGACTAAATTACTCCAAGAATTACGACTCACTTGGCCCCATAGCTATTAAAGTGAGACTAGTAAGATAATCCCAGATGGAAGGGGAACTGGAAAATTCCACAACTAACTGCAGCCAGTTAAAGTCTTGCCCAGCGAGGAGCAGGTTGCTGCCACAAAGTTGCTCTGTGAGGCTGATGAATTCCAGAGCCCACCACTATACAGAGATAAGGAAGCCAGGATTCTAGACTTCCTTTAGTGTCCAGTGGCTTGTTGCATGATTGTAGAGGAAGTGATGTATAAACTGAATCTTGGAAGTTGAGATGCTCATTGAGTTGACAAAGGGGAAGTGATTCCAACTTAGAGTAAAGGAAGAGGAAAATAACACAGGAAGAAGAAAGCAAGGGTGGGGTGAGTAGAGGCCAAGAAAGAGAGGAGGCTGGCTGAGCCAGGTCGTGGAGGTCTTTATGGAATTTAGGAACTTGATTCTGTGCAGCTCTAGGAAACCACTGGAGGGGTTTGAGAAGATGGTGATAAGTTTAGAATATCGAGAAGGTGTCAGGTTTAGGGGAAAGATTATGGCTTCAGTTTTGGACTGTCTGAGTTTGAGAAAGTCAAACTGAGGGACACCCAGTGGAGGTGCTATGTGGAAACATGGATATGAGTTCTGTAGTTTAGAAGAGACGCCCGGCTGGGTGTGGCTCAGTGGTTGAGCGTCGACCTAGGATCCAGGAGATCGGGGTTCGATTCCCGGTCAGGGCACATGCCCGGGATACGGGCTCGATCCTCAGCCAGGGACGTGCAGGAGGCAACCGATCAATGACTCTCTCATCATTGATGTTTCTATCTCTCTCTCTCCCTCTCCCTTCCTCTCTCTGAAATCACTAAAGATATATTTTTTAAAAAAGAAGAAGAAGAAGAGAGACATGGCTGAAGACAGATTTGGCTACCAATTAACACCAGGATCATAAATAACATTTCCCAGGTGAATATACACAAGGAGACAAAAAGAGGATAGAGACTGGGACCCTGAAGTCACATCTGAGGATGGAGGACAGCTGACCGATGAACCTGAGGGAAGGCAACAAGTCGGGAAAAGTACAGGAGCAGAGCACAGGCGACGGGAGCAGGGAGCATGATGCAAGGGAGTGGGCAGATGTCAGGTTAGCTTAGAGGGTGCGCTGAGGTGAGGCCGGAACAGCCCTTCCTATGTCCACATGGGAGTGAAGGGCACGCTCCCAAGTGCAGTGATGTGAGGTTGGGAAATGCAGTGAGAGAACAGAACAGGACTCTTCTGAGGAAGGAGAGGCAGAAGCAGCAGCCTGGCAGCCATTCTACATTCTCTTCCTCGGTGGCCCAGTTCCTTCAAGAGACTGGGAGGTGGCACTGAGCTATGCTGCTCGTGTTCCCCTGACAGCCTCTTAGAACAGATCAGAGGACTTTCATTTGGGATTCCAGCAATCAAGTTTTAAGGTTATTTTCCAAATTCTTAAATTGTGCAACATGACACATCGGACCCCCCTTTGGCACCCATTTATCAAATATATGAGAACATATGAATTACCCAAAATGTAGGTCTTAGGTGTAGCAGGCGCATACTGACTGCACTGAGTCTGTCCATTTAAAAAAAAAACAGGTTTGCACAGGCTGAAAGGAATTCTCATAGATTATTTTTATTTTCCTCTAGGGTTTATTAGTAAGTTTAGTTCATAATAATCATTTCATCTCAGGAATATTAAGATAAAGCTGCTTGAAGGAACCCAGCTCTGTAAAGATTTCCCCACTTGCTTTTCACCATGTTTAAAATCCCATGGTTTGTTACTTGACCCCTCCCCTAACTTTTGTATGATCTTGGACATGCCACTTAACCTCTCAGGGTCTCAGTGTCTAAAAAGGGGGCTGGACAAGATGCTCAATAAAACCATATTCTACACCAGGCGTCAGCAAACTTTTTCTGTAAAAAGCCAGATAATAAACATTTTTGGCTTTGAGCACCATGTAGATTCTGTTGCAAATACTCGGATCTACTGTTATAACATGAAAACAGCCACAGATAATATGTAAACAAATGAATATGGCTGTGTTCCAATAAAACTTTATTTAAAAAAACAAACAGTGAGTCGGATTTGGTATTCAAGCTGTAGTTTGCCAACTCCTGTTTTAAAATTTAAAATTAAGTCCTTTAATTTACAAAGTTGGGCCTCTTAGAACCACCTATTAAAATATTCATATCCCAGAGAAGCCAAATTATTTCATTACTATCAATCATAATGTGGTGAGAGTTACAAAATTTACCTCACCGCAAATGAGAAAAACAATGAATTATAAGGCTTAGTATTTCATTGGTAAACAATCTGGTCTTCTTCAAAGGGTAGTGAGAACAAATGTACTAAAAATCCAGTCAGACTTAAATTCAGTTTGATCCAATAATTTAAACAATCTGTGTAGGAAGTATTCAACATCTTTTTCTTAAAAATTTCCTGTCTATCTGTAAGCCTTCCTCCCCCCTGCTTAAAGACAGGGTGCGTAAATGAACCAATGAATGAATGAAGACAAGGAGGAGGAGGAGGAGCTGGTGGACTTGTGGGACCTCAAGGTCCGTAAGGGAAGAGCAGGGTCCTCAAGAGCAACGTTCCCTCCTATGTCTCTGGGATACCATACTTTCGTGTGGATGCTGTGTGCCCTGTAGTCAGTGTAACTTGCCACCTAATCGGTCTTAGCTTGGGCTCGGCAGGGCTCAGTAGTGACCTTTGGCTGACTCTGCCTCACCTCCAGTCCTGTTGGTGTTAGGACCCCTCTGAGATCTGGCTGTGACAATCATTAGGCCCCAGTTTTAGAACTCTGGCTTGCAACTCTCACTACAGTGCCATTTCACCCCCTCCAGCATAGTGACACCCCCTCCGCCAAGTTCCCTAGCCAGATTCTTGGCTCTTTCTGAAGGCTGTGCACATGGGACCAAGCATGGCTGAGGAGAAGGTCGCCCTTAGAGCCTTTCTCTGCCTCAGCTTGCTACATTATCAAGTCCGCGGGACTGTGACTCAGCTCAGATTAAGGAGCTACTAAGGTGGTCTCCCCCTCTATCCCAGCCTGTTTCTTCAACCCACCTAATGGTAAATGATGAGAGGGAAGTCTGACTGCTTCCCAGCTATGCTCTCTCCTCTCTCCTTCTCACAGTCTCTGGAGCCAAAGGAAGAGCTGCCTTTTCTTTTACTGCTCATCCATTTTACCCTCTGCTGCCACAGAGCTGCCTAAAATGTCATAGCAGAAGAGCTATTTTTTCTATGCTGGAGGAGTAGCAGAGCACAGGCCCTTTAGGCTAAGTTGTTCATATAGTAAAGGGAGCAATGAAGGGATTTGGAGAAAACTTTCTTAATGTTTCCCGCTTGGCTCTCTAGACTATCATTTGTGCAAAACCTATTTCATATGTTAGAAGCGACTGTTTCCTGTCTTTCTTGCTGAATATCTTAGGCGGCAAATTATGGCCTTCCCCCAGGTGAATGGATGGATGAATGTATGAGCACTAGGGTAAAGACTTTATCATCTAAGAGGCAAATGAGGAGTGCATGTTTCCAAAGCATTATATCATTGTAATTAACTTCCAGATTTTCTGGATAGTTGCTTTCCATGAAGACAGTGGAATAAGGGGAGGTTCTTGAGAGAGCTAATCTCAGGATGGGTGGGTATTAACACAGACGAGAATGAAGAAGCAGCTGGTAGTACGTCAAGGGTGCTGGGTGTCCAGGATTCAATGCATGGCCTCATGGCAGGAGGAAGAGGAGGAAAGCTGTAAAAATGCATTTCACAAATCCATGGCCAAATATCCCGATGGGAGAGAAGGATCTGGAGCATGAATCAGTCTGAAATCCAGTGAAAGTATGGGGGGAGAAGATCGAAGTAGTGAGCTAGAGCAGTGAGTACACTCCATCTGAGGACTGGAACTTCAAGAGTCAGTAGTTTGGGTAAAATGGTGCCAGAGGACCTCGTTCAGAAACAGGGCAAATGTATTAAATTGATGGTTCATGTGTGGTTCCCTTGACTATAGGACCAGACTAAAAACTCAGGCAGTCTAAAGGTGAAGGGTCCAGTAGAATGCCCCAGGGAGAGCTAAAGAGAAGCATTCGTAACAATATTCAGCAGCTGAATACCAAGTTTATATTTTATTAAAAGGTGGATAATTGCTTATGGTCAGAAACGTATATCTACAATTTAAATGCCATCCTGCTACCTACAAAGCCATGGAAAATCCATAGGTAATTTACTCTTGACTTTGAAGTGTAGTATATACTTTTAGAATTATATTTTTTCCTAATTGTGTCACCCAATGACACATTTCTTGAGCACACACTGACTAGTGAAGAGACGGATGAAGTTCGGAAAACAAGCCAGGCCAGCATTAAAGTGGTCCTCAGAGAGGGGACTGTGCTCATCACTTACTGACTACACGTCGGCTCACAAAACAAACCCAGGCACTGGGGATACAGAATAAAGATTACACTGATTCCTATCCTCAAGGAGATTAAGGTCTAATGGGAGGGAAATAAAATACATAAAATCAACATAAATACATACAGATGTACACAGCGATTACAAGGCTGAAACAGTCATATGGAATCAAGAATTAGGCTGATTCGTGGGGAAATGATTAGGTAAACCTGAAAAAGATATATAAAGGAAATACGGATGTAGTATTCAAGATTGTTATCAGTGTAGTGTACTTTCACAGAAAAGTACAGTACTCCTTAATGTGTAAACCTTAGATGCAATCTCCAGCATCCAAGAAACTTTATTTCCAGGACTGACACCACCTAGTACCCAGAATAGCTGCAGGGTTTAAGGAATCTCTTACCAACCCTCAGAAATTGCTGTTTCTCTAAAACATCTCAACTAAATCAGAAGCTTGCTATAGCGTGATAGCAGATATATGCAGGAAGATCTGTATCAACAATTCGAACTTGTCAGGTACCCACAGTTGTGGTGCGGGTAGCATAGGATCTGCTCTCGGTGGGCTGTCTGCAGCCACAGGCTCAAAAATACCTCCTGTGGCCCTGCCTCCCTTCGCCGTCACCCAAGGCGCATTCCCATGAGCCTGTGCCCTAGGACAGCTGCTTTGACCTGCACTCTGCAGCCTCAACTAGACAGGTTTTTTTACTCCCTGCTCCCTGCGATCTTCTCTCTTCCTTCTCCAGGATCGGCTGCCTGGCTGTGAGAAAGGCTTAAGACATAATTTCCAAGAAAGGGAGGAATTAAAACCAGAGGCAAGTGAAAAATCACATTCTTTATCCAAACAGGGAACTAGAAAAGACATCGCATTAGAGAAAAAAAGAACCAGAAATTTAAAAAAAAAAAAAAAAAAGACACCAATATAGCGGAGTCTAGAAAGAGCTTGGAAGGACTCTGGAATCTGACGGGTTGTTGCAGTTGGTTGCCTTGCCAAAAACCCACCCAGCAGTTCTTTTTGAAAAAAAAGCCCATAGGGAACTGAAAGCACTGACTAATAATTCTTGAATCCATCTCCACAATATTATTCATCTCTGCCAAGGTCAAGTTTGGTCACTGCGTGGCTGGAGGTCTGGGCATGCTGTTCCCAGTTTTATTTTTACAGTAGTTATGGAGCCCTTTATATTTTCAAGGGCCCCCCTGTCACTTATAACCCACCGTCCAGACCACCCACCCATGCTCCCACACACAATATGTCCAGACACACCCACAAATACCCAGATTCTTTAAACCTTATGGTTTAAAAGGGCTATAGGGAAAGTGTTTGCTCCAAAGGATGTTGCTGTACACACTCGGAGTTTCCCAAAATAAATCCCCTTTCCTCTCTGGGGACCAATCTGTGGATCTTTCCACTCAGCAAACATTTACAGAGCACCTACTGTGTGTAGAGCACAGATGGCTGTAGGAGCTAAAGGAAGCTCACCAGGAGGTGGGTAGGGCAAGAGTTCCTTCCAGAGGAGGCCTCTTTGTTTCCTTGTGACCAGGTTGGGGGTGAGGGGAGGCCACATCTTTCTCTCACCCACATTTCCTCTTCCCTCCTCCCTTTTCTTTCCCCTTTATTCACGTTTCCTCTCTATCTCTTCATCTTGAGTCTCTCTCACTCCCTCCTCTCCCTCTGTTCCCTTTTTCTTTTTTCTGCTAAGACAAACCCCCTGAGAGGTTCTGCCCCACTTGGGAGCTATCACTGTGCTTTTCCTGCCTCCTTAATAAACTATTTGTGAAAGTAGGCCCTGCGGCCCTGCAAACTCTGAAAACATAAAAAAGAGAGGAAAATGTTTGTCCTAACTCAGAAACTGACTTTAAGAAAACTGCGTTCGTTCCTCCACAGCCTAACTGTGGCGCCTGCCCATCAGAAAGGCCAGTGCAGGGCTGACACCCATGAGGACTTGCAGCCTCCTCAAGCCTCCCAGACCCCGAGCCCTTAGCATAATTTATGAGGTGTCAAGATATTCCAACCACAAGGTCGGAGTAGAATGGTTTTTACACTTCAGCTGCCATGAAAGAGAAACAATTTAATTCTGTTTCGCTCTGGCACTGTCTGTTTTCGCAAGGAACAGGGGATTTGGGTCTCCTCAAGATTATTTGTCTAACCACAGACCAAGACCGCTGCTGAGACTCGAGATGTCTGATTTTGACTCTGGCTTCCTTCTCCTTCCTTGCCCAGCTCAGAAGGAGGCACTCACCTTTCCTGTTGTATCAAAGTGAGACTGGGGAAACCCATTTCCCTCAGGCAGTTGTGTGCAGTAGATAAACCAGATTTCTTGAGTCACTCCACCCTCCTGTAACTTTTCATGGGAAAGAGTAGTTTGGTAAGTAAGGGGTATGACAGAGCCCTCTCTAAATTCAGCCAGCCCCACCATCTCCGCCAAGTCGTGGTCTTAAGTCTGAAGCAGTGTTTCCCTTGGCCTGGAAGCGCAGCCTCCTGGCTCCTTCTGAAGCTGTAGAACCAGAGACATTCCGCTGAGTAGCCTGAAGCCCTGCCTGCCAGGAAAACCCAATGTCTCCTCGGAGAAATCTCAGGCTAGGAGTGCACCGACAGAGCACCGACAGAACCGACAGGAAGACAAATGCAAGGCAAGCTGGCCTGTCAGGACCCCAGCAACCCTGTCCTCCAAGGCAGACCGAGAAGATCATCTGAGAGTCAGAATGTGACATTACTTCACAGAACAGTCACCCAGGAAGCTTAGGTGATGGAGAGGGGCTCCTGGATTCTTGGGTCTGGAAGCAATAGACCTTCCTGGACCAATCATGTGACCTTCTGTGTTAACCTCATCCCCTAGCGTTTGGTCACATGACAGGCACCAGAAAGACAGGAACAGTAACAATAAAATAGAATATATTTCATCAATCTTTTAAAGTTTAAGTCTAGTTAAAAGGAATGCAGTAAATATCTGCAGGCTGATAGGTAATAATCTCTAAGAAACATTAAGTGAAAAAAGCCAGGGTACAATGCAGTGAGAATAATATGTTGCCATGTATATAAAAGGAGGTGATTACATATTAATATGTACTAACATAGACATTGTATAGGAAAAGAAGTTTGTCTTTAGAACAGAGAACTGGAAGGCAGAGGGGCAGAATTCAGATGCAGGCTTTCTTCTGGCCAGGTATTTTTTTGTATTATTAAAAACACACACAAACAAAAACATTTTTTTAAACCAAGAGCTCATATTATCATTACAGAACAAACTTTCACTTAAAAAATAATGTAAAATCACAGATAATGGTAAAGCAAAAGGAAAAGTAAGAAGAAAAGCAAATTGATTCTGTTTAGATTGCAGCTTAATGTTGGGTCAGCCAATTCTCCAAAAAACCACTCCCCTGATTTAAGCAATGATTTCTTTGTGGAAATAAGGAGCTACTTGGTAAATGACCCCTTCGTGTTCCCTTACTAGTAGTATTTCAGTGCTTATGGAAGGATTCTGGACTTGAATGTGGATGAGAAGACCACTCCGCTTGAAAGGACTTCAAACAAAGGGACTGTAATTTAGCACCCAGCAAACCTTGGTTTCAAACAAAGTTCTGTGTCATTTGGTTTGCACTCCTCTCTGCCCTAGTCCAAGTGTCTGAAGTCCCTTCTCTATACTGTTTGTCCCAGTAATAATTATCTTTGCATTTCCAGGGAATGTCATCAATCCAAGCCAGACGGGTGTATGGGATTCTAGTTCGAACAACATGTATTATTACCATACTAGCTGTCTCTGGGTTAATTTGGTAAATCACTTAATCTCTCCAGGCCTCAGACTTCTCATCTGTAAAGAGAAAGATCTGAATGAGATACATTACCTTAAAATGCGTTAAGTGCTATAGGTTTTCGATTCTGTGAAAATACAGTCATGAGGCTGTAGCAGATGGAGCCTGGGATGTATGTACTCATGGATTTCCATGGTTCCATCTGACCTCAGGCAGATGCCTATATGAAAGTGCTTTCTGACTTGTTTCTTCATTAATTAAGGATAACTGAATTGCTGCCCAAAGATGCCGTTCACCACCAGAAAACAGGGTTTAGAAAGTACATCCTGCCCTGCCGTATGATGAACAGAAGGAACCACTACATTGTGAATAAAGCCTCAAAGGTATCCTGGTGTTGCCCCAATACCTTGGATGGATGGCCCACTGCCACATCCATCGTCTGATGGGCAGATGTTGTCACTGAGGGCTACATCCCTGATTAGACAAGAAATGCCACCAAAATGAAGGCCCCTTGACCCATTTTCCATCCCACTGTAGGTGTCTAGGATATCAGAAAGCACTTTTTCCATGACAGGACAAGGTACTCTGGTAGAGCAGCCTAGTAGTGCTGGCAAGCTTCATGGTAACCAGAGAGGCCAGAGAGATGGTGAGAAAAAAGAATGAAAGGACTACCAGGACAGCAGCCCCATCAACCTGCTCTGCTCTACTCTCAGGTGGGAAACTGAAGGACTCAGTTGGTTAGCAGCCAACCTGAAACATATCTGATTATTTCTCCACAAATATCTTCTCCTCCAACATGTTTTTTTTCAAAATATAACTGATCCTCATTTCTTTCTCCAAATATTATCCAATTTATCATTGTTCTGTGTGTTCTATTGTCTTCAACCCCATAACACAGTCTTGATTAGTTTTTCCATTAGCCTTGCTTTTGAAATATTACCATGCCACACTTCAGTACTTTGAGAGTGTTTAAAAAAAATAAAGGTTCTAGAGAGATAACAAAGGATAGGGGTAAAGAGCATAAACTCTGGAGTTAAATTGTACCTCTGGTCTTGACAAGATCGTAGTAGCTAGATGGACCCTCAGTGGCTAGTAGCTTTGGACCTGCTGTTCATGGAGGAGCAGGAGCTGTTGACTGGGCCCTGCTCTATCACAAGGTTGTTTATAATTTAGGGAATTTCAACAATGAACAGCTCCTTGAAAAGACATCCAAAAATGTTTGAACTAGATTGGTGAATGCCCCAGCTGGCAGGAATGTAATGAAATTATAGATACAAGTGGATGAAAAGGAAAAAAGTTATGCCTACTAGGTTTAAATATTTGACTGTGGTTCTGAAATTGATCCAGGCTCCTTGGCCATTGAATAGGTTAAAGGAAAATGGTGGAAGAAGCCATGATTATCAAAAGCACAGACATTGCCAAGGAACTATGCCTTCCTCCTAGAAGCTGTCCTGCTTCATACTAACTGAAGATATGATCACAGTGGCCCTAGTAAAGCAGAGAGAAGAAGGAGCCAGTGGATGACCTCCATTGGATCAAGTCAATTGTTTACTCATTGCAATCACCCTAAATGTCAAAAACCCATTCTACTGTCATTAAAGAGCTATGGGATATGTAAGTCATATCCCAAAATATTATATTTTGCCATACAAATCATTGCTCTAATATAAGTGAAATACATAGATTAGTTATTCAGAAAACCCTTAATCCAGTTGATGTTCATTTTGAATTACGTGATTGTGACTAAGCTCCTTGATAAAATCAGTAATGATTTCCAAAAGGCACTTATATTCAAAAGTGAAGTGCATAAGTACCCCCAAAATTTCCTGAATCTTTTTTTAAGAAAAGAGATGCTATTAGGCTTCTTGATGTGATTATTTGAAAGAGCCAGTCATTGAACATGGAACAGATGTACATAAATAATATATTGGGAAAATGTAAGAAATTGTCTGGCTAAAGTAGATCAATTGGTTGAGCATCACCCTGTGCACTGAAAGGTTGCCAGTTCGATTCCCAGTACGGACAGATACCCAGGTTGCGGGTTCAATCCCCAGTTGGGGCACATATGGAAGGCAACTGATCATTCTCTCTCTCTCTCTCTCTCTCTCTCTCTCTCTCCCTCTCTCTCAGCATGTTCTCCCAGTGAGGATTAAAAAAAATTTTTTTAACGTAAGAAATCAACAACAAAAAATTATAAGTCTGCCTTTTACAAACTATGTAAGCTTGGGAAAGTTCTTACTTAATCTGCATATGCCACAGTTTCCTCATCTGAAAAATGGATGATAATAGACCTTACCTCATTATGCAGTCACCATAGTTAAATGACTCCACATAGGTAAAGTGCTAAGAATAGTGCCCAATATGGTGTTAGCACTATATTATTAAATTATTGTCATCAGCTATCTGGGATATTAGAATATCCTGAAGCTTCTTGGCTCACTGTGCTGGGTTCACGTGAACAAGTGAGGATGCTGCTTGAGTCCTTTAGTCCTTCCCAGAGCCCATGTCTACTTTACCCCGTTGTCACAGATGTAGTTTTCCCTGTTTCTTCATGTGCTGTGCCACATGCAAAGCTTCATCCATCTTTAGTGACACGTGTTTACTTACTTACATACCTATCCCTCACTTGGCCATAGCCTCTCTCAAAAAAATAAAGCTTGTCTTGCTCTTTAATTTTGAATAATTCTCCTCCACTTTCCTTCTCAAAGTTCTCCTGGTATTTAGATTAGAATACTAACAGAGTATCTCAAAGTTTGAAAGGGAGAGTCAAACTTAACTCTAATCTTTCACAGGATTCTGGCTTCCTCACCATCTTTGTTTCCTTAAGACAAAATAACCCATAGGGGTCTGCTCTCGGTTGAAGGAGATTAAGGAAGACAGTTTTCTCTGGGAAATGGATAAGGTGTTATAGTGGACACTGTTCATTGTCTATCTAACATCCATCTCCCGCTCTTCACCTGCTAATTAAACTGAATATATTTAGGTAGCAAGCAGAGATTCCATACTTTCGAAGAAGTCTAGCCCCCTCTCTGGCCCCACTTGCCATTCTGTTACCTTTGTCAGTGATCAGAGGTGGGCATGTGACTCAGATCTGGCTAGTGAAGCCTAAGGGAAAGTCTGCTGGGGAGGTAGAGTGGGAGAAACTTCTGGAAACCATTTTCTTTCTTTGAAAAAGACAGTCTCACAAGGAAAAAAAAAATCCCCCTAACGAAGTAAGAATGTGCTGTTGGGGGCTATGGCAGCCATATTAGTATAATGAGGTACAAGTCTAAGAACCAAAAGCCAACATACTAACAACTTTAAAGTAAAAAGAGAAAAAGGAAAGAGAATCTTGATGACAGAATTGAGCCACTACCATTGCCCTGGGGCAATCTTATGTCCAGACTTCTTTTAATAAAGTGTAGAGCAATTGTAATTTGATCTTCTGTTCCTTGATAGTACAAATGTGCATTTCAGAAGGAATATTAAGTTCTTAGAGCCCCCTTTGATATCTAATAAATTACTTATACTTACAAAGATTTATCTATATTTCAAAGTATTGTCATACCTCTATGATTTCTTCTTTATAGATTCTTCTGTTAAAAACTATTTACTTATCCTATAACACTTAATTATCTTGCTTCAATTAACTTCAAATTTTCACAAGTACGAGATTGTTTTATTCTCTCAAACTAAAAATTTGAACTTTAAGTTTAATTTTATTTGATGCTTTCTGCCCCAATATTTATTACCCCTTCCTAGAGAGGCTTTTGCTTAAAATGTGGGTTTGGTATCAGAGAGACCAGAGTCACATTCTACTAGACATTTGAATGGGAAAATTACTTAATTTCCCTCATACCCAATTGCCTCACTTAAAAATAATATCTAGGCCTGTTACTGAGATGACATAAGGAACGGGATTCTCTAGATCTTGGTACAAAATGAAAACTCAAAAAACTGTAGAGAAAAAAAAGAAGGAGGAAGCAGGGGTGGGTGGGGAAGACCCAATCAGAGCAGGAAGAAGAGGAAAAGGAGCCCAAGAGAAGAAAAGAGCCAAGAAGTGGGAGAACGGGCGAGAGAGAGAAAGAGGGGCGAGGGCGTGGGAAGACAGAGGAAGGCGAGGAGGGAAACGGAGGGGAAGGAAGAGAGGGGCCCACAGGATGAGCAAGGGGAAAAGTGATGGTGATGACCATGGCAATGCCTGGGACAGTGGATATATTTTAACGCAGAAGAACTGAGAAGGAGGGGTTAAGGTAAATTTTAGAGCCCACGCAAAACCCCAGTCATCTCTGTCTTCGTACAATGGGATTCCGCCCACACCAAAGCGTTGCTATTATATAGGGTTGACCCTCATGCAGTTTAAATCTTGTTATTCCAAATACCACTACAAAGAAAATTACAAAGGATTATAAACCTGGGGCAATAGTCCTCATATTTCAAAGAAGTGGTTGATTCATTAAGATTCCAGTGCAATCAAAGAACTTGGAGAAGTCCCTGGAGTTTGTTTTAGTCAAATGTGAGGTACAGCTCAATTAAACGAATAAAAAATTAAGTGGGTGATTCATTGGGTTTCTTCTATAATGACCAGGTGTCCTTCTTCTTCAGTGATGACAGGATAAGAGGAAAGAGGCTTTTGTTCCTCATACTGGAGGGAGGTCTCGACAGTGAGGGCTGATAAAAGCCCCTAAGTTACCATCCCATTGGTTACAAGTCATTTCCTACAGAGTCTAAGAAAAAACTGGGCTGGTTTTGTGCAGTCAGGGTAAAGCATATGCAAACGAACATAGGTGGAGGACTGGAAGGATCTCTCAGAGGAACTTCTGGACCCTTGTTGTCGTACTGAAGTCAGTTCTTATCTGTTTTCCATCATGGGGAGTTGGGAGAGGGTTGGTTTGTTTGTATCAGCTCTCTCCCTATCTTCCTGTCTCTCTTGGATGCTGATGTGGGTCCTCCATCTGTAGCCTTCTCCTTCCTGCTATAAGAAACACATGCATCCTTTCCCTTACCCACTCCACTTATGTTTCCAGCTTTCCTTGGTATGCATTTGAACCTGAGACTTTTCAATTTTCCCAAGTGCCATATTCCCACTAGATCCCCCCCCCCCCCGTTCAGATTGGACTATCAGTAACTGTTTCTCAGACACATCCATGGATATTATTGCTAGTGCTCATTCCCCCCTCTAGGAGGTTAGAGCTCAGGCTAAAGCTGCCTTCATCACCCTAACCCCCGCCCTCTGGCCCAATGCCCTTACCTTCTGCATTTAAGCTTTCACTTTGGAATCTTGTTACCTTGCATCGCAATTCCAGTAGAGTGACTTCACCCAAAAAAGGCAGAGAAAAGAAACTCTTGCGTTGACCTGAATTAATAACGGAGAAAAGAGAGAAGCCTAATCTTTCCAGGGCAGAAGATGTGTGCATTGTTTGTTGTGAGGAGCCCTTGGGAGGGGCAGATTTCAAGGTCAGCATTTATGTGGCACATTTTTCAATTAGACAACATACTGTATGGCATTTCCCTTCCTCCCCCAACCCCTTCTCTTTTATTACCACATGACTTCATCTCCCCGTGTGACTGACAGAGCCCATTGGGCTCAACACTGATAAAAAACATCTGGGGGAGAAAAATTGCAATTTAGAAAACAATTAAGTACATCAATTTCAATTCATTTGGTTGGCCGGAGAAAGAAAAGCTCTTTCAAAGAGGTAACTTGATCTACAGTGGTCATGGATTAAAGGGCAGTAGATCCGTTTTCTCCAGGTCGTAGAGTGGAGGAATGCATCTTAGCTCAGAGGTCTAAATGCAGACACACACTCCCTGTTGCAAATTTTGACAAAGAATAAACCACTGAGACTTTCCCTAATTTTCTCATTTCTTCTCATGTTTAAGACATTCTTTTTCTATTCTTCCCAAATTCCCAAGAACTTAAGTGCTTCCTTGAAGGATGTGTGTTTCTGTCTCTCAAATGCTCACCATATGCTCATTTGTTATGGGAGTTCTGTAAGTGAACCTTGGTTTACTGTTCAAGACCCCATCTGAAGGACTGAGGGGTAGTGTGTGTGTGTGTGTGTGTGTGTGTGTGTGTGTGTGTGTGTTTACTGACTTTCCCTTTTCCTCACTACCTCTTTGAACACCATTGTTTTATGGTACTCAGAACCTTTATGAATCATGGCCTAACTTTTCACTTGCAAAACCTTATATAAAGAATTTTAATAGCAACAAGTTTGATCTGGGTGCCTCTTCCCTTGCTAGAAACATATATCGAGTTATTTTATTGAGTGTCTAATATAGAATAGCCACTGTGACTCACCCCTTGATTATAGTATCTAATTTTCTTGTCACATCTATTCCATTAAGTAGGCATTATCATTCCCATTCCTAGTTTAAGACATTAAGATTCTTATTCACATAAAAGAGAAAAGAGTCAAACCCAGATTTCTCACCTTCTTAGGTTCATGCCCTAAATATCATATACAGGAAAATAACAACCTAGGATATAAACTGGAAAGTAAGTTCCAGTGATAACTCTAAATTAAAAATCTCTGGCTACATTTAATTAAGAGAACATATATATAAAATAACTAGTTAGTGCCTGGCCCAAAGTAGTTCCTCAGTAAATGATGGTTGTAATTATTACATAAATCCATCTCTACTTATTCCCTTACCCTTACCCTCAATTTCCCTTGGGATTATCAAGTACATTGCTGAGGTTTTATTATAGTCCCCACTTAAATTCATCACCTATGTGGTCTGAAGACCTAAAAGCAAGATCCAGAAGCAGGCATTTTATGTTATCTGACTGAGAAATATTAACTATCAGGAAATCCCATTTTAGGAAGGGCCCAACAGATGGAAAAGTTCCTAAAGGAGACCTCACTCATTTTCTATTAAAGTCTGCCTTGGGAACCAGCTTAAAGCATACCCCCTTTCACAGCATGTGTTTCATTTTGCCTACTGTAGACAAGGAATGCAATTACAAGAATACCGTGAGGCCATATGGAAGTGTGGGGTTAGGGCATACTCATTTTGTAATGAGCCAGAGCTGCCTGACAGGATCACTCAACAAGTGGACCACATTGGCACTAGGAGGGCTGGAGGCTAGGAACCATGAACATGGTTTGATATGTTGGTTTTCGTTTTTGTTTTTATGTTTTGTTGGTTGGTTTGGTTTTTTAACCTCTCGAGGTCAGCTCAAGGCAATCAGACAGTTCAAATCCAAAGGTATTGCAGAATTTGTCAGAACCATTTGTCATCTTTGACTTTAAAAACCAGGCAGAAAATGTTGCAGAATAAGATTTCTAGCCTTTCTGGCCTCTGTTCCTGCCAAGAATGCCCCACAACTGCCCCACAACTGCCCTATAGCTGCCCTCTGAGAGACAACAGCCCTTCAGATCACCAGGAACCCTGGAGCTTGCTAATAAAAAGAAAATGATTTTTTTGTACAAAGCAACCAGATCCCTCCTGCACACCTAAAAGGACTTGGCTTCAGATGTGGATGAAGGTTTGGGGTGGGGTTTTCATTTTCATTCTGAGCTTGCATTTTCATGTTATTCTTCCAAGCACAGCAGAACCCCCTGCCAGGAGATACACAACAACTGCAGTCTAGGGACAGCTGTAAATTTGCCTGCCCTTCCTTTTCTCTCTTGAACTTGAGGTTCCTTTCAGGGACCCAGGAGGATTGTTTCTGTGGAATCTAGCCTTCCCTAGTTTACCCCAAAATAGAAACCTGCGCTATAGCATCAACAAATCATAGTAAGCAGATTCTGAACCAAAAGAATCATCTCCCTGGGCTGAAGTGCTTAGTGCAGTAAAATTCTAAGCATGTGTATTGAAAGAAAAAAAAAAGAGAGAAAGGGAGAACTCTTTTCTTCATCATCTTTTTATTTATAAAACACTTCTGAGCTTATTGGCAGAAAGGCACAATCTACTGTAACATTCAGGGTGGTCCATTTAAAACAGTGCCTTCAACACAGGCCAGCTCTAAGTGTAGCCCATTGTAAGTGGGTCACCAGATGTACTGTTATGTCAGTCCTTCCTGCCATTGTAAAGCCAGGCAAGGCTTTTGAGGTTGGGAGGATACGTGGAAATAAATGCAGGGGGGCTGTTGAGCCTTAGAACTGTGAGAATAAAGAAATCCACTAGGAAGCCTGATAACTGGAAGCTAAAATCCGAGCATAAAATAGGAAATGTGCTCAGTCTCAGTGTTGGTTTCTCTGTTCTCACAGGGATGGTTTGGGTTTTTGTTTTGTTTTGGGTGGTTTCCTTTGTTTGTTTGTTTTGTTTTGTGGACCACCCCTGCGGTTGCTTTTCATTTGCTCATTTGGTAAATATATATTGAGCTTCTACTCTGTGGCAGCACTCTACTGAATGCCGAGGACGATATTATAGAAGCAAAGGCAGTGCCTTCCAGAGCCCCTAGAGCTAAATCAAAATGTCCGTGCTATGTTTTGACATAATATCAGATACTGGTAATGATTTGGAGAAAAATATAGCAAGTGTGGAGGAAAGGGGAGAATTGGAAAAGGCCTCTTGAACCAAGTAACTTTATAGCAGAGACCTGCAGAAGTGTGCGGTGAGCCATGATCCTCTTCATAGCATTGTTCCTGTATGTTCTCTTCATAGCATTGACTGCAATTAAAATCATTTTTTGTTTCATGTCTGCCCCTCACCAAATTAAAGTGATTTAAATCTGTTTTGCTCCCCATGGTGTCTCCGGTGGCTCACACAATACTTGGCATAAATTAGGCACCAAATGAATACTTGTCAGGTTAGTGGATGAGTGAACAGTTGAACAAATGAATCACGTCCTTCTTATTCATTTGAAAAGCTTGGAAACTTTTCTTACATGCATCTCTGAAGGAGGGCCATGATGATCACATCCCAGACTTAGAGCAACTCATAATTTCCCACAGAAATTAACATTTATATGTGCCTGTTCATGCACGAGTCACCTGGCCTCATCCCTCTTCCTGATCATCAGGCTGAACCTGCAAGAGAAGAATGACTTGAGCATCTACACCAAGCCCCAGACCAGGGCCTGTGTTAAGAGCACTCATCTCTCCTTAGCCAAGGGTCTACTATTCCACATTGGATGCTTTGGCTCCTGGATCCTTACACTATATATTCCAGAGCCAGGCCTCATGGCCCCAGGGTCTGCCCACATTCCAGAGAAGGTTAAGTAGGGTTTCTTATTAATCTCTGTCTGGACCCTGTCCTCAGATTAACAACCACTGAATGTAATCGCTATGATGAGGAATGAAGGTCCTGGCCCATTCAAAGTTTAGCTGATGAACGGCTGCCCCTGACACCAGCTATCCCCGACTTTGCACCTCTCCAGGCATAGCACATTGACTTGGAGAAGCCATTACCTTGCTCTTACTAC
Organism: Miniopterus schreibersii; assembly: GCF_964146895.1. Lineage (NCBI taxonomy): Eukaryota > Metazoa > Chordata > Mammalia > Chiroptera > Miniopteridae > Miniopterus > Miniopterus schreibersii. The sequence continues at coordinate 15,122,004 of NC_138119.1, read as the reverse complement.
CAAGCTGCCATCCATCACTCCAAAAGGTGTGCACAGGAGTCTTTCTGAGCCAGAGAAAGCATCAAAGGGCTGATACTCCAGAGACAAGCTAACACTTCACATCAAGAAATGGTAGCTGGACCCAGAGCAACGCTCAGAAAGGCCTAATGGATGGACTCAAATGCCCCCGGAAATTTCATTGTTTGGTGGGCCTGGTTCTCATAATTTAAATTTCAGTTTTAACAATACATATTGTCAAAGAACATCTGGTAGACACAGAGGGCGTATCTGCCACATTCTTTTTTCCTTCTTGACAAGTATTCCTAGAGGGGCTGAGTCAGAGACATTTCGCCCATGACATCCTTTTGTTCTTTCTACAACAACCCAAACCCTTTCCGTACACATGTTTAATCCGGTGGTGCAGGAAGATTGCAGGCTTCTTATTCTTGCTAAGGTCCCAAGTGCAAGGGCTGGCTGCCTTCCCAAGGCACTCTTTTTAAGAATTCCTATCAAGAGACTGTTTAGCTGCATCTCTCATGCACAGCATGAACGTGTTACATGATTTTAAATTTTCCTATTACCTCCTGATGTCAGTCATTGGAGACACTCCGACACTGAAGACAATTTTGAAGCTTCTTCCCAGCTCTTCTCCTCCTTTAGCTGTGTCCCTCAGCTGTAGCCCACAGCTGGGATGGAGAGGGTGGAATACATACAGCCATAGTGCACAGTTGGTTGGACAAAAAGTGGGACACAGTGCCAGGCCACCGGTGACGCCTCCCAGTGAAGTGAGAATTGAGAGCAAGATCGAGGATCAACGAGAGTCAATCACTCCATTGGCTTCACTCTTGCCTTTGAGTCATATAAGTCACCCTTGCATTCAAATATTAAACCTGTCCTCCCACTCAGTGGGACCAGGAATCCAGTGTGTTTCCCTTAGTGCCCTAGCCCTACTTCCTGTGCCTGATAGATACTACCTTGTGTGTTTGCAAATGTTTCCCTTTCTTGCAAAGCTCCTTGAAAGAGTTGTCTGTATTCATTCTCTGTAATTCTCCTCCCATACTCACTTATAACTACTCAGTCCAACTTTTGTTCCTACGTACTCTACCCAAGCTGCATTGGTCAGTTCTCGGCTCTCCTCTCACTTAACTTATCAGAAGATCTAATACAGTTGATCGCTCTGTCCTTAATGTGCTCTCTTCACTCAGCTTTCAGGACTTTCAGTTCTCAGTCAACCACTCTTGGTTGACTTCGTTGGTCACCTCTTAGTCTTCTTTACTGTTTTTTCCTTTTCTTCCCAAACTCTCAATGTTTAAGTGCTCCAGGGCTCATCCTTTGTCCTCTTGCTATTGGACTCTGAATACCATCTCTATGCTAATTTCCCGTCTCCAGCCCAGATGCCTCTTCTGAACTTCAGACTCGCATTTTCAGTTGGCTCCTCAACATCTTCACTTGATGTCTTCTAAAAACTCACAAATGTTGAGTTTAAGCTGTTCTAATTCCTGATCTTTCACCATGACAACTATTTCACCACCAGCTTTATCTCAAACACTAGAAACTATGTTCTCTGGTAATTCAGGCTAAAAACTTTAGACTCACCTTAGATTTCTCTATTACATTCCCCCACACAAGCAAATCCAATTGGCTTTTATTTCAAATATATCTAGAATCCACAACTTCTCACTACCTTCCGTGACACCACCCTGATTGGATCTACCATCACTTCTGTCCTGAATTGCTACAATATTGTAACTTAGGGATCAGCATTATTTATTTATTTATTTATTTATTTATTTATTTATTTATTTATTTATTTATTTTTGGTGAAGGCTAAATGTAGTAAACATTTCTGCTTTGCAGGCCTACAATCATTGTGGCAATTACTCACTTCTACTGTTGTAGTGCAAATGGGCCTAACTGTGTTCTAATAGAAGTTTATTTACAAAAAAGCAGCCAGCTGGATTTGGACCATGAGCCGTAGCTTACCAGCGCCTGTTTCTAACTGATCTCCTTACTCCACTGTTCTCTTTTCTCAGTGTAGTGCTAGAGGAACTCTTTCAAACAAGTCACATGTCATTTTTCTGCTCAGAACTCTGCAGTGGCTCCCTGTCCCAATCAGGATAAAAGTAAAAGTTCTTTCCATAATCCAAAGACCCTACATATCTGACCCCACTCATCTCCCTAATTCTGACCCCTTGCTTTTTCTCAGATAGGCCTGGCACACTCAAGACAGGGCATTTGCACTGGCTATTTCCTCTTCCGCCAGATCTCCACGTGGCCAATGGCTTTACCCTCTTCATTTCTTTGCTCAAATGTCACCTCTCCAATGAAGCCAATACTAACCACTGTTTGAAATCACTACCTTCCTCCATGAATCCCAACCCCCCCTTACTTTACTCTACTTTCTCCTTTTTCCCCCAAAACTTACCATTTTCTAACATAAAATAATTTACTATTCTATATTTATTGCATCCCTGTATCTTCTAAAATACAAGCTATGCAAGGTCAGGGACCTTTGGGTTTTATTCCCAGGTGTATCCTGAGACCCTAGAGCAAGTACATGGCACGTAGTAGGCATTCAAAAAATGTGTTGAATGAATGAACCTGTGTAGCTTCCTAGAGGTGTAGTGAGCCACTCTTTTTTCTCTGTATTACTTTAACTCATTGTACATGCCACTCTTTTAGTTCTTTTTATCCTGATTTATTGTTATTTATGTATCTGTCTTTCCCATTACTGAGTCATGATCTTCTTGGACATTTTCTATATGTTTACTTTCTGAAACTAACACAGCCTGTCATGCAGCAAAAGGTCAAGTTATGCCAACTTAATGAACATACAAAGGTGCTGTATATGCATAGTTCTCTGGCCCCAAATCACTAACTCTGCAAGTCAGTTATCATTTAAAAAGTCTCTCTTCAACTCCTACTCTAGATACATGTATACACACACTCTACTAATTGAGATAATTTAAAACTATTTTTCACATATTTACTTAATTAGCTTGCAGTGACCTCTGCAAAAACACTGGCCTCTGATGATTATAAGAGGTAGTTTTCTGGCATGGACACCAAAGCATCAAAGCGTCAGCTGGGACCAAGGAAAGCAATAACACAACTGGTTTTAATTACTCCTGACAGGCAGCTGAATGTATCTGCCACAGATCTTCTCCCCAATACATCACTCAAAACAGACCAGTCACAGGAAATGGTGGAGAGGAAAAAAAAACAGGATAAGGCCAAAATGTGTCCATAATACAAAGCAGATCATCTTTCACATGGGTGACCTTATTCATTTTGTTTTATATTTTTATGATGGTCCTGAATCTATAAAATTGCCGACCTCTTAAGACTTGGCATGCTTGTAAGCTGGTGCTTAGAAGTGGTGGCCCAGGTACTCAGAGGAGGTAGGTGAAGATTGTACCCATTCGTGAATCACTGTATAAGCCAAGGGGTCCTCCAAAGTTCACCTAGAATTGCAGGCATGTTTGCAATTAATTCATCTCTGAAGTACAGGTGAGCACCTTCTTCTTATATTCAACAGTCACAGAGGACGCACTTGATCTGTTGCCTGGTTGGTTCTTTGGACTTGTTGCTTAGCAGGAAGCAGGTGAGGATTAGGAGTTACTTTGTTATGACCTACTCACAATTAGAATGTATCTCTCTCATGAGGTGCACCCTCTCACGTGATGAAACTCTGGGCTTTGGGTTGGCCATATCCTTGGGTTGACTCATATACAAAAGAGAGAGAGATTTTCTTAAGAGGCAGGATTTTACCTCAGGACCTAATTTTCTTGCTGTAATCTTCTCCTGAATGCCTGTCTGATCCCTGAATTCACTGTCTTCTTGTTTCTGTGCATTTCCTGTCTGTCCAGCTTGCATTGTTGGATCACTGTTTGGACCAGTCTTACACATCCCAGTGCTCCTGGGACTTCAGAAGCCCTTGGTTTTTCCTACTGCTTTGTTTTTATTCCTGTTTGATGCCTCCAGAAATTTAGCCTCCACTGCCTCCTGAGCCTTTCTAATACTCAGAACATTGTCTTTTATATTTTCAACAAAATTTTGAGTTCCTGCAGTGTGAGGGCCTATGCTAAAGACTGAGACCCTAAACATGAATGCTCCATTAAGGAGCTCAGAATTTAATAGAGGAAATAGCACATAAGTGGGCAATTATAGTGTCACATAAGTGCTATGATATATTAAACAGAGGGTATTAGGGTAGCACATAGTGGGGGCACCTAACAGCACCTGGGGGTGTGGTGAGGAAAGCTTCCCTAGAGTTAGCAACATCTAAATAGTCTGGACCAGACAAAAAAAGAACAAGAGACATTCTATCCTAAGGATGTAATATCTATAAATGCCCCGAGCCATAAATGGTAGCTCCTTCAGGGAACTACAAGTAGTTAAGTATAGCTGTAAGGGGTATGGAAAAGCCAAGGATGGTCAGGGAAGTCAGGGCTAGAACGGGAAATTCTTTATTATCCTTCTAAGGAGTGGGAATTCACCCTAGGGGTGATAGGGACTCACTGAAAGATTACATGTGACATGGTGATATATGTACTTTAGAAAGACTGGCATCAGTGTGGAGAATGGATTTTCCCATCTAGCTATTTCCCCTAACCTGGCCCACATTCTTGCCTGCCCTACCTTAGCTTTCTGCTGCTCTGAAGAGCCCAGCTCCATTCCCCTTTCCCCATCAGTACCCTGAAACAAAACTAATGATCAGAATCAGTTTGAGACCTTATAAAAAATATAAATTATCTGAGCCCACTTCACAGAGCTAGACTGTTATGGGGACAGAGCCTGTGAATCTCTATTTTATAAAAGTTTCCCAAATGACTCTGGGGCAGTTGGACTCTGGACAGTATTTGGAACTAACGTAGACTGTCACTTACACCACAGCACAGATGTGTTGATAACATCAGTGGTGTTTGGCTCGCTGAATTAGATTGAAGATGGCTGAAGTAGGTCTCACTCTAAATGTCTTCCTTCTACAACATCTCTGACTCTACTCCCAGGACCAGAAAAATCAGTCCCTCACTTGCGCCCTCAAGAACCTTGTCTTGTTTTATGGATAACATGTCCAAACCCTAACATGTCCTATTAGGCAGCGTGATCAGCTCCAATGAATCCCCTCCTTTCAAGTCACTCTTTCTTTTATCTTGTTATTAACAGTATAAAGGGCTGGTGTTGGTACAATTTACTCTCCAACATCTACTTTCTCAAATAAATTAGGATAGATATAGAGTTGGGAAATTGTGTAGAGCAATAAAAATATGGAACATTTCTAAGGAGATGGCAAGTGACGACTTAGGAAGGAAAAAGGGACTACTGATGAACCTCAAAGACTCAGCCGAGTTAAAGGTCATATATCTATATCCAAAGGACAATTATGCTATTTCCTCCATAAGCTCAGGAGCCCAGGAGCAGAGGAAATTGATAATTGTGTCCATCAGTATCTGAGTATTGGCAAAGCAGAAAGTCAAGAGGCAAGAGAATTAAGAGTGCTGTTGTTTGTAAAAAAGAAAATTCCTGGATGGGCCTAAAAAGAAGATTCAGCTAATTTGCTCCAAAACACGGAGGATTAAAACTGAAGTGCCCTAGTTTGCCATACTCAATCCATTCGGTAATGGTTCACCATTTGACTTGGTTCTGCTCTCTGGCTCATTCACTAAAGGCTCTACCTCATATTTGGTTAAGTTACCTTAGAGTGTGGGGTAACATACAATAGGTGCCAGGGACAGAGTAAGTGGCACCATTTTCCAGGACAGAAATGAAACTACCAAGGTAGTAAATGTTTTATAATGCTTGTTTTCTCCTGCGTTAGAGCTACGCCTTGCAGATATGATTTTTATGGTGATAGCATATCCATGCAACAGACCTTCTTTGCTTAAATTAATTCTTTGCATTTCATAGAAGACTCATACATCAAAATACAAACATATTTTTATATATAGCAAACATATATATAGATCAAAATACAAATGTGAGCTTCAACATGAAGATAATGGAGTGTTTTAAAGACAAAAGCAGTTAAAATTAAATTACATTTGGTTGTAAAAGATATTTTATTATTTTTAACTTAACCAATGCCTTAAATTAATCCAGGTTGTTCACTTTTCAGATTTATCATTTCCCTTTTCTTTCCAATGTGCATTCATATCAACCAAGGAAACAGGAGCAGCCGCAAGGAAGCAAGCAGCATTGAGAGCCAATGACTAAAATTAGATTATCAGTGACATGTACTTATATGTTCACAGCTGAAATTTCAAGGATACAACATTTTCTCCTGAAAGGAGAGAGGCTTCCCCATCACTGAAATGCAGCCTTCTGTTATCAAGTTACATCCATCCGACATCACTGGGGGGTGAACTGACCCAAAATAGAAAGTGAAACCATATACATTTTCTGTCGAGAGAAAGACTAAAGACCAAATTAAGTAATGGGCTTGTTTTCACAAGATTATTTTGACTGCCCTTCTTAATTAGGGGGAGATTTTTGTCTAAGAGAAGCAGTAGTCCCAAAGAGGAAGGAAGTGTAAGGTATCTAGCATGAGTGCAGAGAGACGGGGCTAGACCTTACTCTGCCTTTTATAATGCCAATCTTCAGGGACCGGGCAGTGTAGAATTGTGAACATTGCTCCCTTTCTGTGCACACTTGTACAGTTTAGTGTATACAATCATTTCTTCTGATGTTTCGCTCCATTTATCGTCCGGAAAATCCAGAGTGTTTGCATGTTCTTCTCTAATTGGTGGAAAGTGTGCACACAACATCACCAGTCATTTCCAGACGCGCGCTGCACCCCTTCTCTCCATCCCTCCGTGAACTGCAAGGTGCCCCCGGGAGGGGAGCGCCTCGGTCCCGTCGCAGCCGGTGCGCGCTGCGGTCGGGGGCGCCCGGCGCCGCGCAGCGCGAGCATCCACACGGGGACGCACTGCTCGGGGAAGCCGCGCTGCTTCTCCTGGGCCAGCACCAGCAGCCCGCTCTTCCGAATGAGGCTGTGGAGGACGCCCATGTCCCGGGTCACGCTGCTGTCAGACAGGTCGAAGGTGCAGCCCTCCCGAGCCACGTTGTCCTTCAGGATGATCACGCCGTGTCCCTTCAGGCCCTCACGGCACCGGGAAAGAAATGCAAGGAGGTCCTTATCGGTCAGGTACCCTACAGACGAGGCCAAGTAGGTGGGCAGGCAGGGGGAACGGTGGGTGGGAAAGAAAGTGAGGAGGAAAGAACCGGGGGGACCGTCTGTTCACTCAGTCATGAATTGTTTAATAGCCTGGATTGTTTTCATTGTAGGAGGCTTTGAGAATTTAGGGAAGAGGACAGTCACCCTCTTACTGGGCCTCAGTGCCCTGTCTGTAAAACAGATATTATACTACCTGGGCTGTCTACCTCATGGGCATGAGATAAACTGTCCCATGGGTCCCCTCCATGTCCTCCCTACAACCCAACTCTGTCACTCATCTGTGACTCCGAGAGACACACACACACACACACACACACACACGCACACAAATCTAATTTGCTGTTGTCTCATTTCCTGGAGATTTAAATCTAAGAAATTCTAGTTTTGCCTGTAAATGGGAATAAACCTTTTTTGGCCCCAATTTTTTAAGTTTTTCAAGTATTTAGGTTTCTTCTAGAATTTAGGTTGGACCAAAGGCACTCCATCCCTAAGGATAGAACTTGTCAGGCTTATCCAGAGGATGTCCGGGGAGAAATCAGGACCAGAGCTCTGTAGGAGTCCCCAGGAGGCCTAAGGCTAGCTAACCCCTCTAGGCACAACGACCTCTAGATTTTCCTTAATATCCCTGTTCCCTATCTGCAAATCCTCAAATGAGCCTCGGGGTCGTCTTCTCCTTGTGGGGAAGGGAGAAGGGCAGGTGTGAGGCCATGCAGGACTAACCAGAGACCCACTGAATCCAGATGACATCGTATCTCCCCAGCGGGGGAGTGAATTCCTGTAGGCTGCAGCAGTGGTAGCTTTCGACCTTGTCTCCTTCGGCCTGCAGGTAGTTCTGGGCTTCGAGGAGGAATGACTCCATCATGTCCACCAGCTCCACGCTGTTGAAAACTGGCAGCAAGACATGCTTGCTGACCCTTCCTATCCCAGAGCCGCAATCCAAGGCACAGTCCGTCCCAGCTCTCCCCGGCCCCTGCACAAAGGTACAGACACTCTGAGTCTCGGACACTCTGATTACCTCTTCAAGTCAACTTTATTTAGGTCGATTTCATGTAATAAGATGCAGTATTTTAAGAGTATCTTTCAGTGAGTTCAGACAAATGTGTACAGGCACATACTTACAATCAGGTTATAGAACATTCAACTACCTTTTCCAAAACATACCCAAACACTTCTAGTTTTTCCTTTCTTTACTTTACCCAAATAGAGGTCTTTAAAGAAATTTCAAAAAAATGCAATTTTAGGAATTCATGTCTTGGTAATTTTCTCTAAGAAATGGGTCATTGAAAGCCCTGTGAAAATAGAACTTTGTTAACTGTAACTTTGGGTCAAACCCACTGCTAAATGGACCTAAACTATAGCTTATTACTTTATTTTAAAAAACAAAGAAGTGAGAGCCTTCCTGAGTTTTAAAAGTACTTTTAAAATTTATTCAATGAACACAATTCATATTGATAAAATTGAAATTTTAGTTTTTTTCAAAACTGAATTGGGGGGCTCTGAATTATCTACTCTTCTGGTATGGATGGTAATTTTTAGGACCTGAGCTGAGGGAATACTAGGATTTTACTTCATTCTCAGGCCAGGATTTTACTTTAAACCTGGCCCTGAATGCCATATAGTGCATTCAGGTGCATAAAAGGTGATTGCAGCAAAGTGTCCTGTGTCTTTTAATGCTAAAAACTGTTCTCTGCTTTTGTACCGGACACTGCATGATTCACTTGACATAAAACCCCCTAAATTTTTTAAAGTATGTCTGTGCATACTTAAAAATGAGGGTGAAGGATGGATAGATAGGTGGTGAAGGTAGGGGAAATCAACCAATGTAAACTTTCTCAAATTTACTTCTATAAAGTGATATGTACAAATATGCCCACATACATGGCCAGCTGAATCTTTGAGATGCCTATATATATATCTATCCATCTCTCAAAGATTCAGCTGATATCATTGATTGGGCCACAACTGGGACTGGCGCTGAGGAGGTTTTGTGCTAGAAATGACAGCAACAGGATACTTGAAGCTGCCAATAAAGATCTCCAGAAGAAAGTCTACTCTTGATTTTTCGGGAACTTTTAAGGATTTAAAAAAACACACACAAGAAAACCACATTTGGCTAAAGATCAAAAGGTGAAATCTGAGCAGAAGGAAAGATCAGAAATGTGCTTTTCGGTCCACCCAGAAGGCCTTCCTCATAGTAAGAAAAGTACACAAGGAAGAAAATGAAGCAAGTGTGGCTTTTCCAAATGGAATGATAATGTCCCTGATTTACTGAGCGCTTATAAGTAGCAAGCTCTTTGCATCTGTAACTAGAATAATCAAAGCAAGTCCATAAGACAATGATAATTCCCCACTTTGGAGGTGAGGAAACTTTGATTTCTAATGCCACACAGTTAATGCCAGAACTTAAATCTGAATAGGGAACTGTGTGACTCCAAAGCTAGTTCATCCTTAGGGTTGTCACCTCAACTACCAACTCTGGTTTCCTAAGTAGTGTCTGTCTAATGCCGCGTCGAAAGGAATTCCAAGGCTTCATTCACACTCAGCAGGAAAGAGACCTGTGATTGATTGGTGATGTCTGCCTTGGGTATGGGAAGGGCCCATGGTAATCCATGGGACATTTGTTTGCCATTCCTACTTATGCTATGCCACCTCCCACGTTCAAATCTTATAACTTAAACTAATTTAGAAAAAAGGCCTACACTAAAGGCTTATGTTGGAACAGCTGTAAAAGAAGCAGCTTCTAAGTAAATTCATAACATAAAGAAGATGGGGGAGAACAGGGAGATTATTATAAGCTACGGAAAATGTCCAGTAGAAATGTGTGTGCTCAACTGGAGATTATCATTACAAATTTTTCTTATCATTACTCACCCCCAGCCTCTATGATCATGTTGCTCACATGATTATAGCAGGTGGTTTTAGAAGGAGAACCATGGACCGATAAAGCAGAGAGGCCTCCGAGCAATATGCCAGAGGGTTGATTTCAAGAAGATTCTAACAGCTGAACTCCTTTTTCTCAGTGGACAAATCAGACTGAAGCTCCCCTGGTTACAGTGAGGAGGGCCTCACACCCTCAGCGTTCCTGTCATTCTCCTGAGAGGCCCTCGAAGGGCCTCAGCACAACCCTAGAGTTTTAAACCACTCATGCCTGATTCTCCTACATCCGCAGGCAAAGAAACAGGCCAGGAGAAGTGAAGCGTTTGAAATAGAACTCCCTGGAAAACTCTCCTACTCTGATTTGTATTTTTTTCACCAGTTTAGACACGTGGTATTGACTACTGTTATTCTTGAAATGATGGTTGTTTACAAATAGAAAAGGTGCCTTTCACTAGAATCCTGTGTACCTCTCGCCTCTCGCCGCTGTCGCCTAGTTCTCTCTACTCCCTGCCACTCCACATAGTTGGCACCGCCTCCCATATGCTGGCACCACGTTTCTTTCTCTGTCTCAGCCTCACGCAGCTCCTCCGGGAAGGGGTATTTAAAGACTGGTCTCAGGGACGGCATCACGGCTTCTTGGACACCACAAATGTCCGGAGCAGTGACTGTATTGAGATCTGATGCCCTTGCTGTCCTTATACATATGGATTCCTATAACATAGTAAAATACTCATAGGAATTTCACTGTAGTTTTGATTCTGCACATATATTTTGTTTTGAAGAACATTATATCAAGTTCATCTAGTGGAGTTTAAAACTAAAATGGAAGTGCTAAAGGTCACTGTATAAAAACCATGAAGTATACATATCAAGTTAGACCCAGAGTTTTTAGTTGTGCAATCTCTGAGAAATGTCAAAAGAGAAATACCAGCAAATACTGATATTTTTTTACAAATTGCCATCCCCCTCCCCAAGAAAGTTAAAACTGAGGAAAGTTGTCAGCTGTGTCATGGACATCATCTTGGTATCATTTATTTGCTAAAGTAAACACATTTGCAACAAGTTTGAACACCTTTTCCCACAGTCCCATGTTACTAAGTGTTGAAAGGAAAGCTAAACTTTGAATTAGACAATCTGACTTTCCCTGATTAACACAAGAGTAAATCATGTCAGATCCTCATATTCCTTCTCTACTTGTACCTTGACCTGGATACTCATTTAGCAGATTATTAAGGTCAAAGTACCAAAATGTCATTCTTTAAAAAAAGACCATGTTTGTACTTAGAGGCCACAGCTTCACAATGAGTCTTGTCTGCTAAGAAGGACTCCTCATATTTGTTTGAAAAGAGCAGCTCACTCTTTCCAACATAAATATGCAAGCACCAGGCTATTTCCTTTCCCAAGTCTGTGGGCGTGTGGATGGGCCCTGTCAGACCAGCATCCCTGTGGTCAGCTTGGCATTCCACGCGGAGTGACAAGACAGCTGGATTACTAACTAAGCCTCTGAAATGCACTGGGATCAAAGTCAGCCTCACCACCGGGCAAGCAGGAGGCATTGCTCTCGGCCAGACTGGAGGAGGGTTGAAGTCTGTGGTCCATAAAAAAAAAAAAAAAAATTTAAAAAGCAGGGATTTTTTTACTTCATGAGACAAATGGAAAAAATATGTCATGGTTAAGAGCAGGGAGTTTGGTGTCAGACAGAGCTGTCTGGGCTTAAGTTCTAGCTCTGTCTCTTCCCAGCTGTGTAACCTTGACAACTTAACCTCTCCGAGCCTCAGTTTCCACAACTGTAAAAGCAAGGATAATAACAGTACTTACCTCCTAGAACTGTTGTAGAGAATAAACTAGAGATGCTTCTAATGAGTTTAGCAGAGTGGCTGCCCATTCTCAGAAAAGCGCTCAGGGAAATCAGTCAGTGACACTGATTTAGAAATACTCCAGGTTAACCTGACCTATAAACAGCCTTGGCCAGCAGCCCCAGCTCCGTAGTCCTTATGGCTGCAGTTGATGTCCAGACACTTTGGCCCCAATGGGCGCTCCATCCTGATCCTATTTTCTACTTAGACACTCGGTGCTCCGGGGAAGTTGGCTGGGAAGAGAACTTCACCTCAACACTACGGATAGTCTTAATATTATTAAGTAAACTGACAACCTAACCCCAAATATTTGTAATATTTACAATGTTTCCTTTATCAGAATAAAATCAGCTCCAAGTTTCAAGCAAATGACTTCAGAATGAATTGGCACAAAACCTGCTTGCCAGTTAGGACTTTACACCGTCAGCAGGACCAACGGCAGCTTCATTGTTCTGACAACTAAATGAAGCTCCTTAAAATATAATGAATGTGTTTTAGGAAAGCCTGTTGTTAGTAGCAGTAGCAGTAAATTAGATTTGTTGGGTGATAATTATGTGCACTAAAGCAAGCATTTGACACATCGATCTCATCTGATCATCACGTGTCCATTGGGGCAGGTTGTATGTTTATGCCCTGATCAGAGGTAAGAAAACTGAGGCTCAGAGCACTTAAGTGACAAGCCCAAGGTTTCTTATACACTAAGTAAGAAGCCATAATGACTCTAGAGCCCAAGATTTTGGCCCCTACTCTATACTGTCTCCATATGACATGGAAGTAAGGAAGTAGAGTTTCACCCAACACAGGACTACAAAGGGATCACATTCTTTCAAGGCAGTGTCTGAACTATGTATAAAATAATATAAAGAGATTCTAATGTACTTATCATTTTTAAACCAAACATAAGCATGCATTCCCTTACCACATCAAATTTTTGTGAGAGGTAATCAATAAATCACCCCAGGATCCCAAATGGCATGATCTCTCATCAATCCCCTGATTGTTAACTGGTTTATCTATGAGACTCTAAAAGAGATGTCTTCTTAACCTCCAAATTGTAATATTAGCACTGCTAGTTCACCTTCCCCTGAAGCATGAGCGATTAGATGGTGCTTAGGAGAGAGAAATGCCAAGTGGGATAAACCAGTGTTTTGATGTCACCCATCCTTTCTGAACAGTTTAAAGCACGCTTTCAGGCTAAACTCTTGGCTGCACCATACGGCTTTAGTATGACTTAAGTCACAACACAGAAGCATGTGAGCTCAATGCTTGCAAGGACTTTGCCTCCTCACCAAGCTGTGGTTGGATAACTCACCCCAACAAATTTTCTAAGGAATTCTCGAGAGGCCTGGATATCTGGGTTGGACAATTCAATGAAATTTCCCATCATCCCCTCTTCTGTAGCTGGTACTTCTTGGTAGTAGAGTTTAGCTCTGGCATAGAACTGCATCTCACCATTGATGACTTGACTTGTTAAAGCATACAATTTCACTGCAAATGAAACATTAATACTTATTAATATTTCTATGACAGAGCAAATTCAATCTTATCACACATTAATTTCTTCTTAGAAGCCTGCATATTTATGTTCTGGAGGAACAGGCACTGGTTTGAACTTCGAAGACCTGGGTCTGAGTTGGCTCAGTGACTTACTTGCTTTTAACCTTGGGGAAACTTCTTAACCCCTCTGAACTTCTGTTATATATGTATAAATCATAATCATGTGGCATTTTCCATAGTTTAATACCCTATGGTTTAATAAAACTATAGCTTATCACTGTACTAAAAAGTTTAATAGTGTTTGCTACAGTGGAATATAAATGTCACAAGTTTTACAGTGAGTTTTATCTTTGAGCTCCAAATGTTTTATGAGAATCTAAGGAGTAGCTATTTTTTCATCTTTTTTCCAAGTAACTCACACCCAAATACCTCTTTGTACCAACATTATAGAAAATGTGCTTGAGCTCTATCTTCTGGAAATAAAATAATAAAAAATATATAATATTTATTGAGCAGCTATTCTGTATCAGGTAGTGGGCTAGAAACATTATACTATGATATACTGTGTCATTTCACTATTTCAGAAACCATATGAGATATTATTTTAAGACACTTATTTTTAGAAAAACATGTGTTCTGACTTCTTAAGGGTAAATGACTCTGCATTTAAGTGTGTTTTGTAAACCTAAATGCATCCTTGCGGATATAAAATATTTTCATTAGAGCATATTCAGGAGGAAATGATAGAAATTGGATGAAAGGGAGGAACTTCTGGTTTAAGACTGTAAGCTGAATGCAAGCATTTGTCTTCCCTTCTTCCCAATACTCGCCAAGAATTATTTTAATAAACTCCACCCATCACAGTGAAGAAAATGAGAGGGGGCCATTGATGGACTCATGATTTCATCAAATTTCTGGAAGACATAGAGCACATGGAACAAAGCTAAAGAACTTGCAGCCCAGTTCAGAAAGAACTAAGAGTTAATAAAAAATCTGTCTACAGACCAACCATTGAGGGGACAATTGCACCCTCCCAAAAGCAACAGGCATCACAGCTATAATCCTGGAAGTAGGAAGTGGGAATATTTCCCTTCTCTATATATTGAAAAAAAATTAGATGAATTGCCTAAAGATAACTAGACCAGTTAGTGTTGAGATCCTAGAACACCACTCATTTTGGTATATAGAGGACTCCAAGCACCTCACCTGCTCACACCCATTCAAAGTCTGATAAGATTGTACCTGGACATGTAGAGCTTATCATCCTTTCTGCTCAGAGAAGAAGTATATAACAGAGGAAATGGTCTCCATTACCTAGAATCACTGACCCTGTCCTTTATTCCGAACTGTGGATAAAGAATGATTTCCAAACACATAGGGGTAAAATGGCAGCTTGAAAGACAAAGGTAGATCTGAGCCCAAAGGAAATGGAAATAATTCAGGAAACCAATGAGAATTTAAACCAAAATGATACAAAAAAGCTCATATTTTTTGAGAGCTGTGAGAACTGTTGTATTCATAAATCAGTGATAAGATGCCAAGAAAATGGTAATTTAAACAATAACAAAGACTTCTTAGAAATTAAAGTTTTGATTATCAAAAACTTTGGGATATAAAAGTGAATAAACTTATCAAGATATAAACACAAAGAAAGATACGGAAAACAGAAGTAAAAAGATTAGAGCTATAATAAAAACTTAATTCAGGAGGTCCAACATCAAGCTGATCAAGATTCTCAAAAACAGAGAAAAATGGAGGGAAGAAAATTATTAAAGAAATCATATAAGAAAATTTCCCAGAACCAAAAGAGATTGTAAGATTCAACAAGTACCAAGCAGCATGGATTAAAAATAATAATAAGTAAAGGATTTATACATATCCTTGGGAAATTTGAAAAACACAAAGAGTAATGAGAAGATTCTAAAGATATTTAAATATCTTTAAATAAGAGTAGGGTTGCCAGGCTTAGCAAATAAAAATACAGGACAGAAAATTAGCTTTGAATTTCAGATAAACAATAAGTTATTAATGTAAGTATGCTCAAAATATCACATTGCATGGTGCATACTTATACTAAGAATTTCTTATTTGATTATCTTAAATTCAAATTTAGCTGGCATCTTATTTTATCTGGCAACCCTGTCTAAAGGACTAGAATCAGGTTTATAAAAACACAGATCTCATCAGAAACACTGAAAAACAATGGAGCAGTGTCATTAATATTCTGAGGAAAAATTATTTTGAAGCTAAAACTTAATCCCCAAATGTGAACGACTATTTACCTCCTATGGATTCATTCTTCAGAAGTTCCTTGCAGCTATATTTCAGCCCAATGAGGGTTAAAATCAAGAAAAGATATGTAATGAAAGATGATGAAATTAACCCAGGAATCCAACGAAAAGAAATCTCCAAATCACAGATATTTATCAGATCTAGAAAGAAATAAGTTTCTATTACAACAGAAAACATAGGTTTCGAAAACAATATCTTCAAGAAGTAGAATGAACTGGATTCTGGACAATAGAGTAAATAAGAAGAAAGGAGACACGAGTGATATCTTAAGAAAAATGTATTTTTAATCTGAGCCACCAAAAATAAAAGATAATTGAAAGCTCCAAGCAAAATATGCAACAGTACAAAAATGTTATGATCAGGATATGAAGCAAATCAAAATATGACATAATTTTGAGTAGAAGGAATATAAGAAAAGAAAATCCATTTAACCTTAACTAGGAACATCTTTCTCCAGGTAACACCAAGATTGTGATATTGGACTAGTGCACTACTTGGCTCTGAATTGAACAACGATTACATTGTCCCAAATTTTGACTCTAAAAGTTAAAAATCCAATAAACACTTATATTGCAATGTTCCATTGTAATATGTTCCATCTGTGTAGTTATATCAGTCTTTTCCAACTTGAAGACATTGGAGCCAATGTTTGGGCCCTTCAATGATCATAAATTTGCTGAAAGGGATACAGGAATCAGTTCCCATGTATATCATTTTCTAGAGACTAAAAATATTATGTACTATATCTCCCACATATATTATTATACAAAGATTGTTATTTTAAAAGTACAAATCTGTTAAAAGTATTAATAAATATATAGACTATTTTTGCCATTTTATACACAAATTAGCTACTGATTAAGAACGTACAACATTGAAAGGAAAGTCCTCATGTTCAGAAACACTGGGAACCACTGACCTAACCAATCCCCCGTCTCTAGCACTTGGTAAAGTGTTGTGCAAGCAGCAGGTGGCTCAATAAATGCTTATAAATTCAACAGGGATGACAAAAATCAAGCGTAACCATCTCAATAACATGACTGTTCCAAATTTCCCTGTATGTCTCAGCAAACCAGGCTAGGAAATCATAGTTCATCGAGTCTTCCCAGAGTTGAATGCTGCCTTGGATCACAGGCAAGCCACAGCTCAGAGCTCTCCGTGATCCAACCAAAGCAGCAGAACAGCCACACTCATCATCACCTGCTTAAGTCAACTAGTTGGTGGAGTCTATTAAAACCCTGAATCTGGAAATGGGAATGGTCCATTATACCAGCAACATTTAGACCACAAGTGAATGCCAACCTCAGCAGGGGTCAGATTCAATAGGTAAGTTTTTACGGTTATGGGCTTGGGTTCTCATTTTCACCTAATTGACAGGAGCATTTCACTAAAAAGATATATGAGGTGTCATGGCCAGCCCTAGGTTCTCCCCTCCTGATAGCTCCTGCTGTGGTGCAAGTTGACTCAGATAAGGTAATCAGTCATCCGCCCATGCCTCTTTGTTAGAGAAATACATCTAGTGGCTTATTCTTATAGGATTGCAGTATCTCTCTGAAACTTGGGATAGTCTAAGACCAAGGCTAGATACTCTCAGTTCTTGATATAATATGGTACTCATTCCTTTACCTACATTTTGAGCTGAACTCCCAAAGACTTTCCAATGGTTTACTTGTTACAGAAAGAAAAACAGAGTACAAGTTCATTTTCCCTGAGTGAAAATAAAGATTTTGTGATGTCTCTAAGAAAAATTATATTAATTGCTTCACGCATATATTTGCTATCTTCTTTTTAATGGTTGGATATAGCTATTTCAGACTTTATTTCAGATGTTAGACCTACTTGTCAAATGAAGATTGATCTCAGAATCTCCAGAGGGTATATTGGCAAGGTTGAGACAGTAGGTTTGAAATGAGTTAAGACAGAATATTGGATCAAATTAGCCTTTTATTTATAAGAAAATAAAGTCTAATTAGGAAATGCCCTTATGAAATGTAAAGCCTTACATAAAAAGATTTCCCAATTAGTCATTAAAGAAGTAATGGTTAAAATGGAAGGAAGAGTGGGAGGGAAGAAAAGAAAGGGAAAAGTATCTGGGTACAATGGAATATTATTCAGCCATAAAAAGAAGGAAACTCTGCCATTTGTGACAATATGGTGGACCTTGAAGGCACTATGCTAAGTGGAATAAGTCAGACAGAGAAAGACAAATACCATATGATCTTACATATATGTAGAATCTTAAAAAAAAACAAACGCATATCTATTTTTTCACCAACAGGGGAGGGTGGGAAGTGGGACTTTATCTTGTTTCTGGTGGAATCCGAAGGCCTGGGTGTGCGAGAATGCTAGAAAGTTGTCATTACCAAGTCTCGGAATGGTCCTGAGAGTCCCTCTAGGTCTTATTTGTTCCCTGTATGCTTTAGGTGTCTGGTATTTCTCATCTCTACCCTGGAAGTTTTAGAGGGTTTTTTCCTTTTCAGCTGAGGGCTAGTTCGTTGTTTCCTAAATTCTTTTCAGGCTCCAACACAAATGAGGCCAACAAAGCTGGGGAGGGAGGGAAAGCCTTCCACTTCAGCCAGGATCCATTCAAGTTTCCACCACATGTCTCATCCCCTGGCCACTTGGCTGAGTGTCTTCCTGTCTGTTCCTACTTGAGTGTTGTACCTGACCTCTTGTCAAGTTGTAAAAGGCCAGAGCCAGGCAGGTACTGGAGATTTTTCCTGATGAGGGTATGCAGCAGGGGAGTCAGAAGCTGCCCTGCCTCCTCCGTGCCTCTCTCTGCAGCGCCCTGTAGTGTCTATCACGGTATCCCACCTTCCACTGAGGTGATGTGTGGGTCTCCCTCCTACACTAACCTCTTCAGGGTAAGGTACATCTTTTCTTTGAAGCCTCAGCACTTGCTGGTATGCTTAACACGTAGTAGGCCTTCTTTGAGCATTCACTGAGTAAATGAGTATTATCTACTGAGTAAATGAGTATTATCTACTGTTTTGTACTTTGAATAATACAACAAAATAGTGAGGGCTGTAAGGAAAAGCTGACATAAGCACTCACAGCTCACACTTTTTGTACAGTTTATGAACTATCTATCCTGCTAATTACGCATACCCAAATAATTAAAAAATAGTAACTATAATTTGTCAGGCATGTCGATATGACTACATATGCTAAGCATGTGTATCTAACTGAATATGTCATATGAATGTTATATCTACAGAAGAAAACAAGGCATTAAGAGATTAACTGAATTGCCCAAGATTAAGCAGCTAGAGTGACACAGCTAAGATTTAAACCCAGGTCTATTTAAATCCAAACCCATATCATCTCATCCGTCTCTCCCTGTATCTGGAAGTCTTCTAAATAAAAAGGGAAATCATCTGGTTCTTCATTTCTTTAAAGAGAAAAAAAAATGATCTTGCTGCATTTGCATTGTAAAGGTCACAGTAAACATTTGAAAAATGTATCACTGTCCCACAAGTTGTGAGGGATGAAATCAATTCGAAAAATGCTAGCAGTTGTATGCTGACTTTCATCTGGAAGTTCCAAGTGTCTTACAGGAAATGGTCTTATTAACTCTGGCTTTTCATTGTGATGGCAAATGGGTGAGCCTTGTTCTTAATGTCCGCCTCAGAGACTGATTCCTCTAAGAAGAGGTAAGTGAAAGGAGGTACTAACAGTTGGTGGGCACCACCTATGTGCTGGGCATTCTGCTGGGCAGTTTCACATCGTCGCTTCACGTTGTCTCTGTTAAGCCTCACAATGATACTACAAGACAGGGGTGAAGATCATCATTTTACAGATGAGTAATGGGAGTGAGAAGATTTGGTAACTTACTCCGTGTCGCACAGAAGTAAGTGTTACAGCCATGTCCTAATCGACACCTGTTTAAATGCAAAGCCTCTGTTCTTCCTGCTAAACCACATGGGACCATTATTCTAACTGTGACATTAGATTAAGCCTTTAACAATGTCAAGGAGTAGTGATTCTTGCTCAATTTCTAATTAATAAATATTCAATGACTTCTGTGTACTCAGGCTGTGGACAGTGCTAGGGGAATTATTGAGGGGTGGCTTACATGAACATCTTCGGTTGGGCCGTATGTGTAAAGACCCCTTTGAGCACTGGCATACAAACAGGAGATTTATATAAATTGTTTTCCTATCCTCCTTCCTGTTTGACGAACAGCCAACTTTGGAAAATTCATTCACTCCACTGAACTTGGGCTGGTGTAACTAGATGGTGTGAACCGACTCACTGGCCTGTCTCGTTGACAATCTCGCAGAAAGCCCATGGCCTTCCTAGACTGTACTTTACATTCCCATCAAATCAGAAAATGTGGTGAAACTTATACTGCGGCCCACACTATCGGTCAAGTTGCCCTTTCCACTGGGAGGCGGCACGATTGTGTGGTTAAAAATGACAGACTTCTGGGGTCAGGCTGCCCGGGTTCTGGTCCTGCCCCACCGCCCCCACCACCAGCATGTGACCTCTGGCAAGTGACGGAACAGAACGCCTCTGTGCAGCAGTTCTTCAGATGCAAGGTGGGGAACAGCACCACCTAATAGGGATGTCGTGGGTATTAGCTGAGATAATACACGCAAAACTCTGAGAACAGTGTAGGCTCATTCCCATTTCTTTGTGAAGGCCTGTTGTACTCAGTGGAGCAGCCGGGTCTTCCACTGGAGAGTGCAGCCAGGGCTATCTCAGTAAATGTCGCCCAGACGGAAGGTTGCTGCCTAGCGGGCTGGTGTGAGACCGGCTGCCTATCACAGGCCGCTGGAAGGAGGAAGGAAGGAAAAAGGAATCAAAGGGTCTGGGCAGCCACCGCTCTTCCCATAATCACCCCGAACAACAAGCTCTCTGTGCAGGCCCTGCAGTAGATCTCCCCAACCTTTTCAAAGAAGGGCTTTATTTTCACTTCTGTGGAGCCTTGAAATCATCAAAAGGAGGGGCAGCCGCCTCTGAAACACCCCAGCAGAGCTGGGGAGGGAGCACATCCGCTGGCTGAGTCTCGTTTCCAAATGGAAAAGCTTAAATCCACTGTCGCCTGAAACTCCCTCCAGTGAATTGAGCTTATCGTCTGTAGTACTACGTGTTCTAAGGAAGGCTGCATGGTGACTTTAAGGGCCCGGCTCCAAGGAAGGAAAAGAAAAAACTAACACGTATTGAGCATTGACTTCTTATCTAATTACTTGCATTCGATCCCTTGCCCCCTGCAGTTTTGAGGAAAGTGATGCTCAGAGACTTTAGTAACTTGCAGAGGTGACTTCTCTATCAACAGCATTGTCAGAACTTGAACTCGGGACTTTGGTGACCTGCCATTCATTTTTAGTAAGGAGCC
The DNA here is from genome assembly GCF_964146895.1 of Miniopterus schreibersii. Lineage (NCBI taxonomy): Eukaryota > Metazoa > Chordata > Mammalia > Chiroptera > Miniopteridae > Miniopterus > Miniopterus schreibersii. The sequence continues at coordinate 15,100,985 of NC_138119.1, read as the reverse complement.
GTTTAATTTGCTTCACAGGTTTTAATTGAGTTCTTCCTATGCGCCAGGACCCGCGGTAAATGGTAAATATGTGGAACAGCAGAGGGCAAAACGGATGGGCCTCTGCTCTCCCAGCAACCAGAGTCCAACAGGGAGGGGAACTGCCGCGTGGAAATGCGTCCCGTGAATACCCCTTATAATCCCCTGGGACAAGAACCGGGGGCCGAGCAAGTTCCTCAAGGGTTTGGGGAGCCTTCTGATGGGGTGCAGGTCATCCTGGCAGATGAGACATACGTACTGATTCCTTTCTGCACCATTAAGAGCTTGTAGAGCTCGCTACTTTAGAGGTACTTCAGCTTCTGCCATGAGAAGAGAAAAAGCTGCAGAAAATCCGAGTATTCACAGAGCTGGGAGCCTGCTTCCCTGCACCCTCAATTTAAAGTTTTTGAGGATTAACAGTTATTTATAGATTTACCTCCATTACCAGATGATAAAACCCTGAAGAACAGAGACAGTGTCTTATTGTTTGAATCTTCTCCAGTGCACAGAACAGAGTTCCATAAATGTCTCTTGCACTGAATATAATCGAACTGATTCGAAAGAAGAAATGTCTGGTGTTTCTACCTCTAAAAAGCAATGATTTCCCCTGCGACAGAAACATTTACTAGAGACCAAATATGCATGTACCCCTCTCATCGCCCAGCATCCTTGCTGTCAGGCAGGGGCACGTGACTGGTCTGGACAACAGTCTCTAAACAGATGTAATGTATGTCTTTCTAGAACAAAATATTTAAGGGCTGGCCGGCAAACTTTTGGCTCCTTTCTTCCCTTGCCATGGTGACTAGCGATGTTTTAGGTGGTGGAGGCTTTACCATCTTGGATCCCTGAATGCCGATGCGGAACATAGCCCTGCCCCCTAATAACGCATGTTGGAATGATGTAGCCAAAGTGAAAAATAACCTTCTACACGTTTGGCCATTGAGATTTCGGGGCGAATTTCTTAGTGCAGGCTAGCCTAGCCCATACTGACTAAAGTAGCCCTCAGTTGTTAAAATCAAAGAGATACTTGGGGAAGCTGGGCTGTTAGTCTCAGGGGAAACTGGGCTGAATCATAGGGCCAGAGAAAATAAGCAGTACCCATTAATGGAAAACCAACTAAGTAAAATGGAGTCATCTTTGGTTTAGAAGCAATTAATGGTTTTCCAGCTGTGTTTATGGAACCCTGTGGGTGCTACAGAAGCGCCCCAGGACGCACTGATGAGGCTAAGAGGGTAGAGCAAGGGAGCGGACGATTTTCACTCCTTCCTGTATTTTACCTTGGCCTTCCCTGGAAGACTTCGTCAAAAGGCTTGATTTTAATAGTAATGTGGGTGTTTTTAAGTTTGGAAATCATTGATAAACCATCAGCGCATTCACAAAGGAAAAAAGTAGATCAAATCAAAATGACTATTCTAGGTAGAAAAATAAAAAAGATTGAAGCCAAATGTAAATTATACTCTATTTGTCCCAGATAATTTTCATCCGATTTTCAGAAAAGACTGTTTTATTCTTACTTTTTAATTCATTTTCCACTACTTTCAGAGACAAGTTCCTTTTCTCTCTGGTAATTATTTTTAAAACTTGGGAGCCATCTGCCCTTTATTAGTTATTGTAATTGATGTCCTAAGAGAATTATTTATAGGCAGTGTGACCTACCAGAAAGAGCCCTGGTCTTTGGTACCTAGACGAGATCTCATAATCTCTGAATTTTCTTTTCCTCATTTCAAAAAATAAGATGGGGGTGGGGGAGAGCAGGGAAAAAAGAATGATACTTACTCTATATATCCCATAGCATGGCTGTGAGGGTCAATGAGAAACTGAGAAATTTTTTATAAGAAATATATAAATATTACATGAAAGTATATGTCTAGAAATAAAGATTCCCTCAGAAATGAATTTATAAAAAGAGACTTTGGCAGGGTGCTAGCATATAGCTTCTTGACTGCAATACAAAGACTATGTAGCCCCTTTCACGTCTGGAAACCTTGCACATCAAGTGCACAATGGGGCATTCAGGCAACCTTAAGAAAACAGACTGGGGCTGATACATACGCTCCCGCTTTCTCTGCAGGGAAATATAAATCAAAGGGGGACACTTCACTCATTAATTGGAAGTTATTTCCTTTTCAGTGCTGTTAAGAGTGGCCTGAAGTGACCGCTTTCACAGAGGCTAAGAAAAGTCATGCAGACAAACCAGATAAGCTTTTTATTGCCCTATTGTCTAATTCCTCGAAAACTAGAGGAAATAAGTAAAATGGAGATGCAGTGCTGCCCCAATTTTTTTCTCAATATTCAAAGACCAAACTAAAGTCTGCTCCTTTTAAACTCTCTATTATTCTGACTCAGAAAGGCCAGAAAGGATCGTGTGGAGTGTATAAGCACACACACACACTCACACACACACACACACACACACCAAGGATACATTGATCTGTTACTACTGGTTAGTTTTTCTTTTTAACTCTTAGTTGATACACTACTGCATTAATACTCTCATCTTTGAGTTACCTAATTTTCCCACCTTTATGTTCTTGAAAATATTAAAAACAGAAATTAGTTTCTATAAGCCTGGTACTCAGGTAACCAACACCCAGAAAAGCAAATCACTGTGCCCAGGGATGCATGGAACTCCCGGAATAGAGGCTGACTCGCCAAGCAGCACTTGGCCTTTGCACTCTCCACAAGGAATGTCCTCGTGGGTTCTTTGTGTCTGAAAAGTGTCCTTGTTCTAACTGCTTTTCCAGAAGCCCCACGACCTCACACAGCCCCTTCAGTCATTTCTCCTTCCTTATCGGGTAGCTCTGACTCACTTACCCAAGGGAATTTTTTCCAGCAGGTAGAGATAGCTCTGAAAGAAGTCATTGCGAATGGCTTTGTGAAGGATGAAGGACATGCTGTGTCGACAGAGGTCATCGTCGGTCTTCTGCCAGCGGGATCTAAAGGCAAAATGGGCTCCCAGGTGGGCCATGGAGAACGGGGATATTATTATTCCTGCAGAGAAAGGAAGCTTGCCTGGCTGTTTCTCTGAATTAGCTTTCTCTTCCTACACGAACTTGAGACTGTCATTTTAAACCAGTCCCCTGCCCATCTATATCAGGACGGGCCGTCATGGGGCATGGGGGAGGGGCAGCAGGCACCAGAGGTCAGGCTCTTGGCACTTCCACCCGTCTGATTGCTTGGGCGACACCACTCCAAGCCAGCAGGTGCTAAGTAAAGATGGAAATGGGCTGAGTGAGATCCTGCCTCGTCCAGGAAAAAACACACCTCCCTCCTTCAGCCGCCACTTCAAACGCAGCAGCACAGCCTCTAGCACCCTGAAGATTTGCTTTCACTGGATCCCTAAATTGCAGTGGCTTCGTTTCCATTTCAAAGAGTTGTGAATATTTTGCAAGGGATCTTGTTCCCTGACTTTCATCCACTCCTCCTGGAACACACTGAATGCTCAAGTTACAAGAACCCTTCAAAGTCATCTGAGCCGCCCACACTCCTTTCATCAGTATAGTGTCGCCCAGATCATCTCATAAAGATGGATATGTGTTTCCCGTTTTGAAGGATCTTGAAGAGACACAATTATATGAAAGTCTATTTTGATGCTAAATACCCTCTGTCAGCAAACTTTTCCATCCAGCTTGCTCTAAACAACACCTTGTCAGGGAAGCCTGTTCCTTTCTCTCTGCCTATTGTGGATGTGATTTTCCTCCTAAGTGCCCATTTGGTCTCTGAACTGGATATCTTCCGATTGTCCCTCCAGGTGCACCCCCAGTCTCCCCACATTACTGTGTGCCCCGGAGGCTGACCTGTATCGAGAGCATCAGTGGACTGTCTTGCCCTCTGGCTTCTGGTTGGGTTCATCCAATGGGCAGTGCCTGCAGGAGCCTCAGGGAAAGTGAGTCAACTGTGTATCCCCCTGACACCTTCCCTGTGGAGATGCCAGAGGCTGGCTGCTTCAGATGGTGGAAAGTCATGACTCCTGTCTGGACATCTTCTCTTCGGGTTCTCATAGCTGTTCCCTCCTCCTACTGCTTCAGGCTTCAGGTTTGTGATGTACCAGGCTGCTGCAGACCTTGGAGAAAACCACCACTCCTTGTAATTTCCCTAAACTTACCCACACTTTAGAAATAATCCCTTTATTGCCCGGCGGGGCATAGCTCAGCGGTGGAGCATTGACCTAGGATCCAGGAGATCGGGATTCGATCCCAGTCAGGGCACATGCCTGGGTTGCGGGCTAGGCAGCCAATCAATGACTCTCTCATCATTGATGTTTCTATCTCTCTCTCTCCCCCTCCTTTCCTCTCTCTGAAATAAAGATATGTTTAAAAAAAAATTTCTTTAAAGAAATAATCTCTTTATTAAACTAACAAATTCTCAACTTGTGAATGCCATCTGTTTCCTGTAAGGACAATGGCTTCCATCATTACCTATTTAATGTTCCTAACAAGAAAATCTATTAGAACTCAACGTTCTATTGTCCCCATGCCATGTGCAACCACTGACCACTCCTTGACCCCAAATACACACACACAGACATACACACACACACACACACACACACACACACACATACAAATGCACACATTACAGTAGACAGTTCTAAGATGGCCCCTCATGATCCCTACCTCCTGCCTGATATCCAGACCTTTGTGTAATCTCCTTCCCTGAATGTACGCTAGAACTTACTGACTCCCTTCTAAACAATAAAATATGCAGACGTGATAGATGTTACTTCCAAGATTAGGTCATGCAAACACTGTCTTGGGCTGCATCTTTTGTTCTCTTGCTTGCTTGTTCTGAGGAAAGCTACCTGCCCGTTGTGAACTGCCCTATGGAGAGGCCCACATGCCAAGGAACTGAAGCCCTTAGTGCAACAGCCCAGGAGGAACTGAATTCTTCCATCAACCTTGAGTGAGCTTGGAAGAAGGTCCTTCCCCAGCCGACCTGATAAAAGACCTTGAGCCAGCTAAGCCACACCCAGGTCACTGACCCACAGAAATCAATGTCTGTTCTTTCATGCGGCTAAATTTTGAAATAATTTGTTACAACACAGCATAGGATAGCTAATTCACACATCATCAGTAAAATATTTTTAAGATGTGGAACCTAACCATGATCTTTCTTCAAGTTTAATTTGTGTATTAATCTTTTACTGGGATAGGACGCCAGGATTCCATTTGCTTAACTTTGATTTTCCTGTGCTTCTATTTTCCCATTTCCCCTCTGTCCACCTCAAGGGGCAGCCATTTAATCGAGGGTAGGGGGAGGCTGTTTTTACCCATGCCTTCAAGAATTGCCCAGTTTGTCATCTGAGCTATCCATTTTGCCCTTGCCGAAGTGCGTGGTTGATTGATGAGCACATCATGCAGCCTCAGGCCAGTCCGTATATGGTGTCCCTCCAGCCCCGGTGTTGTTTCAGAGCGGGCACATTATCCAGATGTGTTATTGCTAATGCCAGCTGGAGTTTGGTTTTCTGTGCTAGCAGCATGGAGTCTTATCTGACATAAATGCCATCTTGCCTCATTTTTACTTTGTTGATTCTCCTAAGGATGGAGATAATGTAGAAGATACCAAACAGAACAGGAAACTTCAAGTGAGAATATTTCATGGTGTTAAGAAGAAAGGCTCTTAACTGGAACCTAAAAGATTTGGCCGAGACACTCATTTCCACCACTCACACACTGGGCAACTTTGATAATTTCTCAGTCTCTCTGAGCTTCACTTCCCTCTTTGTAACTTGAAGATGATAATAGCATAGACCTTATGACCGTTGTGAGGACTTAATATACTCTATGTAAAACAGCACAGTGAGTATTCAATAAATGCTACCTGTTAGCATTGTAATCTTTGAGTAAAGTTGATGATACGCTATAGGTCTTGAAAATATTTTCTGTCTCTCCGGGTCTTGTTGGGTTATACTCAGTGTGGCACTGTCTTTTATGCAATGTCACCTCATATGTAGGAGATTATGCGTAGTTGATGCACCTAAGAGTTGAATGGAAAGCAGTTCAACTGAAATGCACTTTGGGGGCTCCTTCACCTAGCCTTCAGAACTTTCTGTCGCTGGGGGGGAAACTGAGCGACAGAAGATGACGACTAAGGGATCTTCTTTGTTACTCGGCTTCGTCAATACACCCAACAAGAGGCAGGTTCTTAACCCCAACATTTTAGTGATGTTTTGATAACCTCCCATCTGCTGAGAAGGTCAGGGTGTTAGGTCCTAGGAGAGAGCCTGGCAATCACCGACTCCAGCTCCTCAGCATTCCTTATTTGGAAATTGATGTTGGCACATTTCTCAGCTTTTACAGAACTAATTTTCTTTCACTGTAAAATGGACATTAATTACTTGTTTGGAGACGGATTATTAAGTGATCTAAGATCTCTGTATTTCAGAGCCATAATTTCTGAGTGGGGATGAAAGACCCATTGGTTTATACAAAATGCCTTTGTGAGCTTTTATTTATCTCTGTGAGTCAGGTTAGATTTTGTGACTGCGTCTCATACTGGCGTAGCTTACATCAGTTTCTGGCTCATTGCATTTGTTTCCTTCTGTGAATAATCCTTCTCTCACAGCTGAAATGCTCTACTGGCTACCACCTCACACGGCTCTTGACTGAGCGAATGAGGTTATGCCGCAGTGAGCGAGGTTGTGCTGTAGATCTCAAGTCTACCACGGGCATCCCATTTCGAGGCAGGAAAGGAAAGCAGTGAATGTAGAGGAAAGAAATACGACTGTAGCAAGAGGAGGTGCAAACTCTTGAGTTTCTCCAGGTTGGTTTGTCTTCTCACAAGGGATCCTTTGGTGAGGAGTAAACTACTGTTAAAAAACAAATTAGCATGGAGACAGACTCAGAAGTAAGAATGATAAAGGAAGCATGAAAGCCCTATAGGAAGCGTGCTTATTTGGCAGTGTGTAAGCTAAATATTTGGGAAAATCCACTCAAGATAAAATCCACTCAAATTAAAACTTCATAATATCGTGAACTGAGGTCAAGAAGATTCCTAGATAAACCCCTATTTATCTACAACTTATATTATTCAACACCCCACCCTATCCCCCAGAGAACACTTTTTGGATGATCGTGGCGCACCTGCTTCTCAATTCAGCAGACAATTGAGACACTCGCTTCTACACGGCACTGTTAGACTCTTGATAAAAAATTAAATGTTATTTTCTTACTGAAAGTAGTATTAACTTGCAGACACTTCTAATAGTAACAGCTAAGTGCTTTAAATAGTAATATCTATTTAGTCCTTATAACAACCCTAGGAGGTCGGTGATACACCCATTTTACAAATGCGGAAAGTGAGGCTTAGAAAGATTAGGATTAGCTCACATCACACAGCAAATGAATTGCAGAATCAAAATTTGAACTAGAATCTGAATATATATATGTGGTGGCTGAAACAAGGCTGAATAAAAGTAATATGTCAATAGCTGAATCAGGATTTCCCAGCTCCCCACTCAGGGAGAAAATAAAATAAATAAAAATAAGAATAAAATACACTAAAATGGAGTAAAAAAAATAAAAAGATTATATATGTATGTGTATATATATATGTTTGTTTTTCACCTTTTTAAGATGATAAATTTGTGTTGCTTTATAGAAAGAAAGAAAGAAAGAAAAAGAAAGAAAGAGAAAGAGAAAGAGAAAGAGAAAGAGAAAGAGAAAGAGAAAGAGAAAGAGAAAGAGAAAGAGAAAGAGAAGAGAAAGAAAGAAAGACCAAAATCAGCATAATTAACTTTCAGATAAAATTATCAATGTATGTTCTTATATACAGTTTTGGTGAAAATTAATGGTGAGAATACAGAAGGGGTCATTCTTGCCTAATAAACGTAATGCATATTTGTGCTAAAATAGGCATTTAAGTAGACTTTAAGCTTGGAATGAGAGATCAGTATGCAAAATTGGGCAAACAGACTTCACTGTGTGACTCTTAATACAGACCACCAGGCCTCCCTCCGCCCTGTGCTGGCCCCGCCTGACGTGAAGTGTTTGCCTTTCTTTTTCACGCTTTGTTTAAGAAACAGGCACCTAATCAAAGTTAGCCCTGATTATAACTTGGAAGTCATTAACAAAGCCCATTACCTTCCAGGTGCTTGGAATATATGGTGCAAGAGGAAGTTGAGATGATTGTTTTCACCCACTCGCAGTGCTTTGTGGAGAACAGAAAACCTGTCCATTGGGTGTCTGAACCAATCAGAGTCAAGGTCAGCAGTCGGGTCTCAACAATCATTATTAAATGAAAATGGGGCTTGAGATAAATGACCCTTTGCAGCTGAAGAAATATTTAAACCCATAATTTTCAGGTTAAGTCATTCAATTTAACAGACGGAAAGGCTGGAGTGACCCTTGAAGGACTCTTTCCTGTCTTACTGAGGAGGGAAAGAATTCAACTGGGCTGGTTGGCTCTCATTAGGGGGTTTGACTTCCCAAGCATTTAGATTTTATTAAAAAATGCATTCACATCTTTAATAAGGGGGCTAATACTCCTGCCTAAAACATCTGTTTGGGATGTGTGAGTGTGTACTTTTCTCGTTTCCCTCCTTTATGATAATTGAAGAAATTATAAAACATTCAAATTCATATCAAACTTTCTCCTTTAAAATACAACAATGCTTGATTTCACACAATTTAATCTTTCAATATCACTTCAAGTTGGTAAAAGTGCATAAAACACTAACCAAGAAAATTCATCATCTTTGCACATTTTCGATAACCAAATGACATTAGATAATTCTTAATAAAAGAAAATGAAATTATAGTTCTTTCTTGTCGTTTTATTTTTTCCACCACCATTTATACCCTCCTATAAAATGGGGGGGGGAAATGGTAAGAAAAAAAATCTGTTCTATTATCAGTAAAGTAGCAAGAAAGTCTTATTGTTGGAAAATTTCCGTCTCAAATTATTTCTGTGGGGCTCTTCTGCAAAAAGAGAAAAATACGCGTATATCTTCAATGAAGCGAGCCGCAGCAGGGAAACCAGACGTGAAATGGTGGAGATGGCCAAGGGCTGCCACTGGGGACTAGGGATTAGAACCTGGTCAAAGCAGCAAATAAAAAAACTTTAAAAAGCTCTTAAAAGAACCTGACAAGGGAAGCTTAAATCTTATTTAAAGGGCTGGGTTGTACTAAACCTTGAGAAATTCAGTCCTCTGGAGAACTATATCTCACTGAGAAAGGCCCGTGTAAGTTTACCATGTAGCCAACACCTAGACATTGGGCCTCGGAGACCACTAGGATAATATTTCCTCTGGATTAGCACTGAAGCTTGGAAGTGACATTTGTAAGAGGCAGGCTCTAAACTCCGGGGCTTTTCCAATTACAAAATGATCATTCTGGGGAGGGAAAGTGCTTACTGCAGAGAGAGGCTGCCGTGATTTATGTCTCGGAGAATCTTCCCTTTCACACAAAGCTACTTACTCGAATAGGTATGTTTTGCTCTTCCTTCTGTTCTTAAACTAAAGTTGTCTTTTGGTTGATCCTAAGAGCAGGGTACATTTGTTTCCTTGTGTTTTTATTTTTTCAGTTCCACCATGTCCAAAAGAATGATTGCGCAAATCCCAGTTACAGGTGACATCAGCAATTGAAGTGTGCACATCGTGGGGAACCACCATGAAATGCCAACGTTGGGCCATAGCAGCCTCTGGCGGATCCGTCCCTGAGCAGACTCTCTGCCCTCTCCAACTGCTCTGTCTCTGACGGAGGCCAGACAACACGGGAGTGGGGCTGAAAAGTCGCCCCTCCTTTATTCAAGGTATCTGGGATCCCTGTGAAGTCTCCTATTATTCCACATATAAAGGGTGCTTTGGATGAATTAATATCTAGTGACAGCCCGCTCGGTAAACTTCCTGACTCCCTTGGGTCATTTCCCCGGCCTGGTTGTGATAGCTCTTTGGCCAGGATGTATGTTTTGAGCAGTTGCGAATATGGACAGGTTCGGGGACATAATTTAAAATAGTGTATCTCTCTGTTTACATCCACGTGCACACATCCGGGGCATCTAGAGAATAAGCAGACAGATTTGCACCTGAAGCCAAAGGAAGTCTGCTACCTTTGGTTCCACTTCAGAGCTGCAGGCTGGATAGTAATTGACTCATCTATTTTACAAATCTGTGGGACCTGCCGGTAGTGGGCCCGAGTAACAGATCGCGGCTGGATCACAGCAAATCCATCACCCCTGGTAGAAAAACAACTCCTAGATTTACTGAGCATGTCAGTGGAATGAGTGTTACACAGAGAATTCTTCCCTCTCAGAAATAAAATAAATCTTGAAGCCAAATGTCATAAGCCAAATATGAGAAAACAATAAATTTTTTTTACATTTCCACATATTTTATAGAATAAGGATTAGAAACTTGGCATGAAGAAATTCCTGGCTTCAACCCACCTCTCCACTCAGCCCTCACCCGGCTGCTTCTCTTTCCAGCTTTCATTTCCTGTCCCTGCCCTCATCTCCTGAGCTGCTTTTCTCTGGATTCTCAAAGTTTTTATCCAGACCTGAGAGTCACAGCCAGGTCTTGAGTTGCAGGAAAGTTTTGCAGACACTCAGAGGACTTTTACCAAATTTTACAAAAATTTAGGATATACCCATTTTTAGAAATCTAAAAATTGGTGCTTCTTAAAGTTAGGAAACTCTAGAACCACATTTAAAATCAGCATTAAGCCCTGCCTGTGTGGTTCTGTTGGTTGAGCGTCAGCCCACGCACCAAAAGGTTGCTGGTTCGGTTCCCGGTCAGGGCACACACCCAGGTTGCCGGTGTGGGAGGCAACCAATCGATGTTTCTCTCTCGCCCTTCCTCTCTCTCCAAAAAACCAAATTAAAAATCTTTAAATAAATAAATAAACTCAGCATTAACCTGTGATAACAGAATAATATTAAATTAATATTTAAAAATGGTGATTGAAATAAAATCCCAGATCTGAAGAGCCACACGAGGCAATTATTGAAAACAAGAGGAGGGCGAGCAGGAGAGCAGGTGTGCAGATCAGCTCTGACTTGATAGAATTTAGTGCATATCATCCAAGGGGCGGGGGGAGCAAACGGCAAAGTTTAGGACACTAACAGTTTGGGGGAGCCATGGAACGTTGGTGGTGGAACAGAGCTAATAGAAAACGAAAGCTGATGCCTAAAGACTATTTTATACCTATGGATCCATTTAACAATAGTCTTTTTTTCCTAACTTTTCTTTTTCAATTACAGTTGACGTTGAATATTATTTTGTATTAGTTTCAGGTGTGCAACTTAGTGGTTAGACAATCATACGTTACAGAGTGGTCCCCACAGTATTCCGAGTACCCATCTGGCGCCACACACACTTATTACAATATTACTGACCACATTCCTTCTACTGCACTCTACATCCCATGACTGTTTTGTAACTACCAAGTTGTACTTAATCCCTTCACCTTTTTTATCCAGCTCCCCAACCCCTCCCTTCTGGCAACCATCAGTCTGTTCTCTGTCTAAAAAGTTGTGGTACATATATACAAAGGAATATTACTCAGCCATAAAAAAGAATGAAATCTTACCATTTGCGACAGCATGGATGGGCCTAGAGGGTAATATGCCAAGTGAAATGTCAGACAGAGAAGACAAATATCATATGATTTCACTTTTATGTGGAATCTAAAGAACAAAATAAGTAAGCAAAATAGAAACCGCCTCCTAGATACAGAGAACATCTACCATGATAGACACTGTACTAGGCACTAGGGGTCAAATAGTGAACAAAACTAATCCCAGTCCCTTGTCTCCGTGAAGCTTACAGTCAGTCCAGTGGGGGCAAAGGGAATTGGCAAGCTAATCCCCTGCTTGGGGAGGCAGGGCCTTGGTGAGGAGTGCTAAGGAGGGGCACACACACTGTGAGAGCCCACCCAAGGTGGATGGGGTCTGCTCAGGGAATGCTTCCCTGAGAAGGTCACCCTTGAGCTGACTGAGGCCTGAGGAACAAGCAGGAGTTAACTAAAGCAGAATTACAGGGCAAGGAGGCTGCTCCCTAATAAAGTAAGGTTTTGACAGTGTTTCTGGTTGTTTTTTAACACAATTGATTGACTTAATAGTTGTTAGGACTAGGATTAAAAAATAATAGAAGCAGCAGTGTGAATGGGTGATAACTTTTTCTCTGCCCCTCCCCCCAGCTCTATTGAGGTGTAATTGACCAATAAAAATTACATATATTCAGGTATACAATGTGATGTTTTGATATTTGTATACACTGTGAAATGTTTCCTCTAACCTACTCATCTCACAGTTACTTTTTTTTTTTTGGTGAGAACAGTTAAGATCTAGTCTCTTTGCAAATTTGAAGTAGACGATACACTGTTGTTAACTATAGTCACCCTGCTATACGTTAGCTCTCCCAAATTTATTCATCCTGTGTATCTGACACTGAAATGTTGCTTGTTCACTCCTCTGTTCAGAGGAGCCTGCTCACACCCCTTGCAGGGCTCTGTTTCCAGGCTCTCTCCCACTCTTAGAGTGTGGCTTTGATCCTAAAGCTTATTAGGCAAAGAAAGGATAGAAGAGCAGAGGGAACAGCTTGTGCAAAAGCCCTCTAGCTTAGGCAAGAAGCAATCTGTGCTAAATTTTATAGATTGTGTCAAAGAATTCTGTCTTCATTCTCAAAACATAGAAGGCCATTTGGGGCATCTGAAGGAGAGGTAAAGAAGGGTGAGATCACCAGGTTTGCATTTTGAAAAGATTCTCCTATCTACAGTATGGAAAACAGATGGAAGGAGTAACATGATGAAAAGTTTGTGTACATAACCTTTGCCTCAGAGATGTTGCCAAAACGGAGGGCCTCTGTCACATTATGTGGAAGAAAGGTAAAATAATCACTTCTCAGTTTATTTACTCAAATGACATTTATTGTGCACCACCTATGTACTGATTCAGTACTGAGGCTAGATCAGTGACAAAGTAAAGTCCTCTGCCCTCCTAGAGCTTCCGTGATAGACAAAATATAAAAGTAAATAGTATGAATGTATGATCAGGATAGTCCTCTTTGAGAAGGTGTGTTTTAAGCAAAAACTTGAAAGAAGGAAGGTGTGGCCTTGCAGGTGTCTGGGCGAAGAGACTTCCTGGCCAAGGAGCAGTCAGTGCAAATTCACCCAGGTAGGACTTGCATGTGTGTGGGACAGCTGGGAGGCCACTGTGCCCAGAGCAGAGTGGACATGGTGGAGGGAAGCAGAGATGAGAACAGAGAGGTAACAGGACCCAGAGCGTACACTGTCTTGAAGGACATTAGCAGTGCTCTGAGTGAGATGAGGGTCATTGTAAGGTTGTGACTAGAGGAGTGTCATGATATGACTCCCTTTGTAAAAGGGTCACCCCTCTGCTGTGTCGAGAACGGACTGTGGAAGGCAAGAGGGGGAGCAAGGAAACCATGAGGGTCTCTGCAGTGAACCAGGTGAGAAATTATGATGGTTCAGACCATCATCACTGGACTTCCGAGTGGCAGCAGTGGCAGCTAGAAGACAAAAATAAGGGAAGATTTCCAAAAATCTGAGAAAAACTATTGTAATATTGAATTCTGATATACAGCCAAGCTATTGATTGTGAAGTATAGGAAGAATAATTACTTTTTTGACATGGACTAAGGCACCATTTCACAGGAAGATAGCAGAGAGTATGACACACCAAAATGTGAACCAAGAAGACATGGGATTGTTCATTCTAAATGAGACAAAACTCTTACAATTCTGTTTGAGTGAAGGATACAACGATCATGCCCTAGCTGGTTTTGCTTAGTGGTTAGAGCATCGGCCCACAGACTGAAGGGTCCTGGATTCTATTCTGCTAAAGGGCATGTACCTCAGTTGCAGGCTCGATCCCGGCCCAGTTGGGGCATGTGCAGTAAGCAACCAATCGATGTGTCTCTCTCACATCAATGTTTCTCTCTCTCTTTCTCTCTGTCTCTTCCACTCTCTATGAAAAGCAATGAGAAAAAAATATCCTCTGGTGAGGATTAGAAAAAGAAAGGAAGAAAATATTCATAACAAGTAAAGCTAACATAATGGGGGAAAATATTGTATACCCAATCTGTCTCAAGATTAATAACAATTCTTCTTAATTCCGAAATCCCCTACTCCAAGCATCTTTCCTAACTTCTTACTATAAGTATTAACACTATGTTTGGAAGCAAAAATTTATCCAGTATGTAAACTTGAGAGTTAATGTCTGCACAATAAATCTGATTTTCTTCAATGAAGGTACCTGCCTCTCACGAATGCTTATTGATTTGGTTGACAGTGCCTTAATTTTATGAAATCATTCATAGTACTCCCACAAGGAGTTGTGATGAGATAACTACACTCACATTTTAAGACCCTGAAAAAAAATTAAATGATTCAGGAATGATGTACTTCAGTCTACTCTGTGTTGTGAAACACTAATGAGAACTGGTCAAAGTAGTGGGCATTGATAGCATTTCATATATATATGTGTGTGCATACATGTTAAAATATAATCTGTGAAATAAATTAAAGTTGTGCTAGACTTCAACCGATTTGATTTTTATGATGGTGTGTAATACCGTACAGCTAAGACATCATCACGCTCAATTTAAATCTTCAGCACCATGGCCAGCATCTGTTTTGCTCATAAACTTTTGCATAGGCTAACAGTGAATAGCACAGGTAACATTTGATGTCAAAGTTTAGAAAACCCTTTGGTCAACCAATCAACCATCCATTTAATCCCTGGATTTTTTCTTCTTCCATCCACACTCTGGTTTCAATGATTAGCATCATCCTATGTTTATAGTAATACTATATGCAGTTCACTTTGTGTGTGTTACCTGCCATTGAGTTGGCTGCAACTCTGGGCAACCATATGAGTGAGTGATGCCCACAATGTCCTGTCCTCAACAACCCTGCTCAGCTCCTATAGACTCATGCCTACGGCTTCTTCTATGGATTCCACTTTACTAAACTATTAACATAGGAAAAAACCCCAAGGTTAATGCAATCCTATAGCTTAAAAAGAAATATTTATTATAAATATGTAACTTTAGTGTCCAATAAATGCAAGTTTACCCTGACTTACTGACTTTACTTATTACAACAAGTCTCCATTGAGTAAAAGACAAACTGCTCTAAGTTTCTAGGAACTGAAATGGGCTGAGAAGTAAGAGACAAATGTGAGAAAGACACAATTATGTATCTCAAAACATCCACACTCTACTGGGTGATAAATACAAGAGTAAAGCAAGCTATACCACTGTAATACAGTCTACAATCTAAACAAAAGTGCTGGGGGAGCCTAGAAAAAGGAGTAATGCATTCTACCTTGAAAATCAATAACTATTTTCCCAGGAGAGGTGGCATTGAAAAATGAGTCAGACTTTAAAAGGGAAATAAGCAAGAGAAGAGAAATCCAGAGGAAGCAGACTGCGTGAGCTAAGTTCCAATAATGAGAATACACAGTAATTTGGTGTTTCCAAAGCAGTCTTATATAGCTTGAAAAGAGAAGTTGTGGTGGATAGACTGACAAGGGAATGAGGTGGGAGATTGGAAATGCCCCCCAATGGCATGCTAACATCTAAAAATCCAATTAGTATGCTGAGGAGATTGTGTCCTTGTCAGGACAGGCACCAGAGAGCTGTCTCTTTTTCTCTCTTTCCTTGTGCATACACCTTGAAAAGGCCATAGGAAAATGCAGTGAGGAGGTGGCTGTTTACGAGCCAGGAAGAGTGTCCTCACAAGGAGCTGACCCTGCCTGACCCTGACCCTGACCCGGCCCTTCAGAATGGTAAGAAAGTACATTTCTGTTTAAGCCACCCAGCCTCTGGTAGTTTGTTGTGAACATCCAAGCAGACTAATGCAGCTTGTAGGTAATAGAATGTGCTCAACTTCTCTGACTCCAAATTCCAAGCATTTCGTACAGTGCCAAGTATTTTTAAATCTAGTGATCTGGCTCGATAAGAAAAATGCACATGAAATAGAGAGGAAAAGACAACAAGTGATAAAATGGTCAACTAATTATTATGAAATGTAAAGAAGGGGTATTAGTGGAGATTCCATAGAGGATTTTAGGATTGGTACCACTTTAGCTAGATGGTAAGGTGATGGTTGGGTGGAAATGGTTGAGAAAATATAAAAAAGAGTGGAAATGAGTCTGCCAGTTTGGGCAGAAGGCACTTATATTTCACAGGAGAACTGGGATCTGAAGCACGATTAGTGAGGTAAGACGAGTTGTGGGCTTGAGATGATGGCAGAGTCTAAGGTGGGTCCAGCAGAAGTGCATCACTGTGGGAATCGCCTCCACCTTGGGGCAGCAGTGGAGCTAGGGTTTCCCCTGGTAGGACAGAGCACCTTTACCTTAAAAACCAGGGGTACACTGATGCCTACCCCCCCGTAATTCAAGAGGCTCCTCTAGGACAAGAGTTTTACCAGAGGATACCTCACTAAAAAGGAGTGTTTAGCAACGATAGCCATGACCCAGAGTGAGAGCACTCTTTAGGAATTAGGAAGCAGAAAGAGCTCTAGAGAGGTCAGGAGCCTATGACAGGGATGGGTGCCACCATGTATTAAAATGTACCCAGGATTTGTTCTAATCAGGTGTGGTGAGGCTGGCAGATAAGGAGGTGGCTGCCATTGAAAAAACAGTTTATTACCTACAATTCCCAAGAAGAGGTGCACTCCACAGCTTGCAGGGCCCCACGGGGAAGCACTTGGGTAAAGGAAAAAAGGGAAACTGCAAGCCAGGGCCTTTACTGTGGAAAGGAATGAATGAGGCAGGGTAAGAACACCGTTAGTTTAGTATCAGATAGTTTGAATAATTTTGGCGGGCTCTGGGCTATAGGCATGGTCCCTGGCTTTCTGGTCCCTGACCCTGGGTGACATAGAGCAGGGAGACTATTGGCTTAGTGCGTGAGAGTTTGATAAAGAAAGTGATTGGAGGTATGAGCTTTGGTTGGTTGGTTTGCATATCAAAGGTGGGCTCATAGGCAAGTTTGCTATCTCTAGTAACTAGCTAACCCTGGGAGGGGCAGTCCCTCCCTGAGTCCTCAAGGTCCCCAAAATGACAAATATGGAAAATTTAAAAAATACGACTAATATACAAAATACTACCCAAAATGTGCAGGATGAAAGAGTAAACTGAAACAATAGGTAGAGTCAGGAGGCAATGTGAGCCTGATATCTGTGCTTGAAACAGTTGATTTAGCCACTTGGATTCAAATAGATGATAGGTAGGTAGGTAGGTAGATGATGATAGATAGATGATAGATAGATGATAGATAGATAGATAGATAGATAGATAGATAGATAGATAGATGATTAGATAGATAGATAGATGATAGATAGATAGATAGATAGATAGATAGATAGATAGATAGATAGATAGATGATAGATAGATAGATGATAGATAGATGATAGATGATAGATGATAGATGATAGATAGATAGATAGATAGATAGATAGATAGATAGATAGATAATAGATGATAGATAGATGATAGATAGATAGATGATGATGATAGATAGATAGATAGATAGATAGATAGATAGATAGATAGATAGATAGATAGATGATGATAGATAGATGATAGATAGATAGATAGATAGATAGATAGATAGATAGATAGATAGACAGACAGACAGACAGACAGACAGGGTGTGTTTTTTTCCCTTTTGTCTTAAAGGGGCATAGCATTCCCAGGCTAAGTTTGAGGACAGCCCATAGGTGGTCATGTAAATTTATGAATACATTCAAATAACTATTTTCAGAAATTTATGAAGTCATTTAGGCCTAAGCAGGGTGTCATACTTCACCAAATCATCCCTTTGTGGGTTGAAACAATGTGCTTCCAAATTTATAATTACATTCAGGTATCGACTTACTTAATTTTCGGTCTCTGGCCCAGTAACTTTTAATTCTGAACATATATTTAAAACAGACACAACTTTAAACCACATTTTATTAATGGGCTCTGTTTTCAATGAGTTTCTTTGTTTAAGTAATGCTACTTTGTGCTTGATTTGGTTAAAAGCTATGTAAAATCCCTTGAACCTCGAATGTAATATTATGTCTTAATGCCATTCTCATTTATGGAAATATATTGGAGGAGCTGAAATATTTATTCCCATTCTTTTTTTTCTGTTTGCCCCCCCCCCCAAAGAGAGCCAAATATGCTTCTTTAACGCAAAGTGACGATTTTTGATACAGATTTATTTAATTTTTTTTAATTACATAGAATAATCAAACATGAGCATTAATGAGAAACATATGTGAGGCTCCAAATATTCTGGAAATGAATGCAAAGCAGCATTCCAATCAACACGGGTCAGGTTTCCTGGCCTGTTTCTGCACATGCGAAATCAGAGAGCCAAGCTGTGAGCGTAGGTGTGTGACCGTTCATGCCTGAGGGTCTATCTGTGTGTGTTGTGAAAGGCCGGCTTCTGCTGCAGCTCCCAGCAGCCTAGAGAATCAATCTTTTACATGGAGCAAGACACGCTCCAGGATATTAACACTCTACCATTTCCAAGAGCCTCTGTTCACACCAGCTCCAGAGGAAACACCATGAAAGAAGGAGCCTCAAGCTGCTAAAAAGCACACAAAGCAACAAGGAGAAACAGTTCCAAATCTCATAAAAGTGGGAAAGGTTTCAAGAACAACTGCCCGTTTGTTCCGAGAGTGCCCACAGAGCGGGAGGGTAAATAAAACTCAGTACCTGTTAGATTTATGGGCAAATAATCATTATCTACTACGTGTCGATGAGTGAAGAATAATTTTATGCAAACCACAATAAGTAAATTCAAACAGTGCGAACTAAGCCTGCACAGTGAGGGCAGGAAGTTCAGGGAGGGGAGAAAAAATAAGGAAATGGCATTTTCTGTGTGGTGTATCACCAACCTGGGAAACCCATTATAGAGCCAAAAAACTGGAACAGGATTTTATAAAGGCGCTGGCTTGAAATAGAGCTATGCATCCCCTAGGACTTGTATGGTGATTTCATACCTTCAGCAAAACTCTGCTCCCCAAGATCTAATTACTAATTGGCCTTACGTAGAGGATTATGGAGAATTAGTAAATTGGAGTTTTTACATGACAAGTGTACAGTACAAATTCTTTGGGGGCCTTCATGGCACATTCAATTTTTGAATGAATCGGTTTCTGTCAAGTATCAGGAGCCAAGCACCCTACCCAATGAAGCTTGGGATTTTATGGACTTGTGTCTCAGAATGTATAGCTTTCTAATCAAAATAGTGCTTTTATAAGATTTTTCAAAAGCAGGACGTTTGATTTTGGCCTAGTTTAAAATCTCTTTAAATTGGGTGGGTTTCAAATTGGAAAGTGAAACCAGGGTTTTCAGGTTCAGGTTTCACTTACTCCGTATCAACGGCGGCTCCCCGGGTGGCAGTGGGAGAGGAAAGGAGGCTGTAAAGGGCTATATAGGGCCCGTAAGTAGATTCATTAAAGTAGGACACCGATTTACTGGGTTCCATCTGAAAAGCATGCGCTTATTAAAACACTGAGGAAAATGTTCTCAGAGCAAGACGAGTGTAGGTTTTAGTGAAACTAATTTTGTTTAAATGGTTTTGCTGAATTCAAAACTTCAGTGACTTCACACTTTGGCATAGTAGCATAGCATAATTAAATGAGTTTGCCGAAGCTTTGAAATCAGAAACAAGTGGGTTTAAGTCCAGGCTCCGGAGGAAATGAGGGAGAATCAGAGAAAGGAAAGAAGGGACAACGGGGGGGGGGGGAAGAGGGTGCATTAAAGAATTTCTCTGTGCCAGGCATGTATCAAGGTGCTTTCATGTATATCTATCTACTGCTGCTAGCTGTGTGATTTGGAGCAAATAACTTTACCTCCTTGGGCCTCAGGTATCCCAGGTTGGTGATACACCACACAATACACTCTCTCTATAAATATATATAACTATATACATACACACACACACATATATATACACACATATATACAACTATCATGGGATTCTAGGAAGATGGTGGTGGCAATATAGCTTTTGGGTCCTCTAAAATCACAGCATTAAGTAGACAGTACCAAAAACAATTAAAACTTAAAGTTTAAGTAAAAAGATAGCACCTAGATAGAGGGCAAAAACAAAAACCCAACAAAACTGGGCAGCAAGGTACAACAGAAATCTCAAAATACAAGCAGGTAGAGACAAATTCTGAATAGCCACAGACTGTTATCAGCATCTGTGAGGGGAAAAAGCAGAGGGAATAGCAATGATTCTAAAAAGCACCCAGCTAATAACCTGAACAGTCCAGCAGGTAGATTTGAGAAGAGTGGCTGAATCTGAGAAAGGTATTGTTCACCCCAGCAGTATGTGAATATAAAGTACCTGCTGTCAGCTCTAATAGGGCGAAGCAGCCTACTGCCTAGGAACTCTCAAACCTGACCCATCAGAACAGGGCTCCATCATTTAGCAAGAAAAAGACGATAGAGGTCAAGGAAAGAAGACACAAATAAAAGTGGGGAAAGGGAACAGAACTAGGAAGTCTCAGAAAACAAGATGCTATATTTTTAACATTGTAGGCAAACAGCAGAAGAGGAATGTCTGTGAAGTTAGAAATGCTGCTGTTAATACTGGACTTAAATCTCAGTTCTTGAGTTTGGCTGAGAACGAATCCAGAGCCAAGAACTCTAACTCAAGAAGCTTATTTAGGAAGTCACAGAAGTAAAAGAAGTGAGCCAGCTGGGCCGCATGGACTCAAGAAACAAGTTACAGAAGCAAAAGAAGGGCCTTGGAGCTCAGGAGAAAGAAAACAAAGGTAGGTGCCTAGGAAGGCGCAGGCTTGCTCTAGAGAGTGGGTGCACTGAGTCCCTTAAGGGTTTTTCTCTGTTTTTTAAAGGCAGGAATTCTATGGGAGGTCTCAGGAGAGGATCACAATAGAATATTCATCAGCTTTCCAGGTGTGCCCCCTCGGGGTCTTGGTCTCTATTGATTGGTCAGTGCTAGGGTGGCATGTTATTGGTCATTGCATCTGGTCCTGATGTCAGCCATGGCATCGCTTTGTTTGGTTTCGTTGTTTTTCTGGGCCTGGAGCTGAAACACAACTGAGGCTAAGTGTTATCTCTAGTTTGACCGAAACTCTGTCACTGTCGTTAACAGACCCGAGGCTTTGTTCCTAAGATAATTTGATGTTGATCAGAACCTCATTGTCCTGAGGGCTTAATGCTTAAGGTAGTGGTCATGCAAGGGCTTGTATTCGAGTCGTACAAAGCTATTCTCCAGCCGCCTTGTTCCTCCTCTAAGGAGTTCTAAGCCGCATGGCTAACGACATGCTAAGGGAGGGAAGGTCACCCTGGAGGTGAGGTCCTAGCCTTTAATAGTTGTTTTCTCTAGTTTTGCCCATTGCTAGGCACCTGGGACTTTCCACCCTGGTGACATTCCATACCTGGCCTATCGTCCCTGCTCTGCTCATGCTCACTGCCTACTCGATCACTGCTACACTCTAAACATTCAGGAAAGCTGATTCCATAAAAAATTAATAACAAAAAATGTATCGAGGTCAAATCCCATACAATCACAATGAAGTCACACCAGAAAGACATGAAAGAGATCAAAACTGTAACTTATTCTGAGAGAACCCAAACTATATTAATGATAAAAAACATGAAATAATAATGTAAATCCGAAGAGAAGTCAGAAACAAGCCGATATGAAGAGCTTTCAATGGCCTGTTTTGCTTTTTCTTTGCTCTGAGTAAATCGACCTGCAAAATGAAAGAGTAGTGTGTCCCTTTAGTTTATATTTGACTTTCCAGTTCAGGCTTTTCGTGTTTGTTCAACTTTAATGATATTATAAACGCAAATGTACTGGCAACAGAGTAACCTTGGAATCAATCCTAGCCCAACATCTCAAGGTCTAAAAACAAAAGGTATTCTGGGAGCCATGAAGATATTTAATACGGTAAAATAAAACCAATCTCGCTAAAAACGTTTAAGCTGTTAATGCTTCCTGAGCTCGGGTGGAGGAATTTTCACCAGCAAGTCCTCTTGGTTACAGTGGAGATTATTTGGTAGGGTCCAGTCAAGAGGACATTTAAAGGAAAGTGCACATACCTGAACAAAACAATTGTAGTAAATGGACAGTCAGCATTTTGTGCACCTTGTTTGGTTTTGGTGATGGCGTTCTAGCACCTTTTATTCAGAGCAATGTTGACATCCTCTCAATTGACCCATTTGGAAAGAAAAAGAAGTTCATATGCCAGTGAAGGGGAGAGGCAGGAAGAGGTGCCTTTTATGAACAGAGTGGCCGGGGGTCCCCACCTTATTTTTCGCCTCTCCCTCTTAAAAAAAAATGGCACTGTGGGCATGGTATTGAAGTGCAAATGAAAACGAAATGAATTTTAAATGTTTTGTCACTAACACACACAGGGAAGATTCTGACCTTATTTCAGCCATTTATAAGGGCCTTTGATATACAGCTAGTTCCTCTCCTGATATAGTAATGACTGTGTTGAAAAGACATGGGCTTGGCAGGAAATTTCCAAAATCAGAAATAATTCTGCTTCCAATATGCAGTTATTTTTATGACGTAAGTGCTGTCTACACACACACACACACACACACACACACACACACACGCCAAAAAAAGGAAGGAGGGAGGAAGAAGGAAGAGATGGGTGGGGAAGAGGAAGGAAAGGAAAATAAAAGTTAAAAATGTTAAAGTCAAATAACATATGATTTCATTTCTGCCTCATTAAGGGCTGGGATTATATCACCCATTGGAACAGAATATGTTTCGACGCTGGGAGCACCAATTCATTTCCCACCCACCTTGACAGTTCTTTCTCTGACTGGCGTTGCTAGGAGGCGGTCTGGAATGCAGGCCAGTTCCGGTTCTGCCCTTTATGACGCAGAGGGATGTCACACACTCAGGTTATGGCACTATCTTTCTTCAGGAGGTGAAGAGGAGAGACGTTCCTTGGGGACCAAATAGCTTTCAGCTCATTCCAGCAGAGGTGTGTATGGCAGCTGTTGCTCTGTGCTTTCCAGCTCTAAAAATTTTCTAATTCTGCTACTAAGACTTCAGGAGGGAACACTTCGTTGTTAATTTGGCCATTGCCTGACTTGATCCCATCTAGACTACTTCTTTAGCTCTGAATTGTGCCTGGAACACACAATATGCACTAAAAAAAATAAAATAAAATAAAAAAAAATGTGTGTTGAACAAAGATTAGATTTACTTAATATCTCTAACTCAAATAGAAATGAAACTTCCATCATTATGAAAGTTTATGTAATTGAAGGAATAAATTGAAAAGAGATGGTGTGGCATCTTCTTTATAAGAACAAAATAAATAAGTAAGCAGTTTAAAGTAACAAAAAAATACTTGACTTGGGATATAGATTTGTAAATATGGGTGAGACGCTTGGAGTAACCCAGTGATGTCATAATTGTCTTATATTAGTTGAAAATAGAGGTTATGACCATCAAGAAGAGGTGGTATTTTATTTTAAAGGGTCCTTTTAACTGAAATCTCCTTTGCATTAGGATATGCAACAAGAGGTCAAATTAATTAGGAAAGTGAGAAGATGAGTGCATTAATAGCCAATGGATGTGGGCTGTTTGGACCACACTGGCCATTTGATGACATCCCAAAGGCAGTCACAAGGTAAGAAAGGACTTCCTATGGCTTCTTGAAGCAAATTGGGATTAACATTTCAAAGCAATGTATTTGGAGAATAAAAAATGTAATTCTTACACCTCAGTTCTATGTTGGTGTGTGGATAAAATATAGAACAATCAATATTGCTAAAAGTAATAAATTTCAACATATAATTTTCCTGTATTAAAACACTTCCATGGCTCCTGATGTCTGAAGAAAATATCCAAATATCACATTTTCTTATACCAGGCCCCCCACAGTTTTGCTCCTCCTGGCTTTTCCAAACTTATTTTTCGCTGCCCTCCCACTTGAACCTAATTCTCTAACCATCTCAACTAAGTACACAATGGTGTTACGTGCATGTGTGTCTTTGTATACATTATTGCCTCTCCCTGGAACATCACTATTATGCTCTCTGCTAAGCCGATTATTCATCCTCTGTGAGCCCTTCTCTGAGCCTCTCTGCCATGATAAGTGGATTATTTCCTCCTTTGTGCCGGTGTTGGACTTGCTTCTTGCCACTATTATTACAGTCATCAATACGTTTGTTATTTGTTTACATACCTGGTGACTTTGTGTTCCTTGAAAGCTGTCATGGCATCTGATATAGCAACAGGTACCAATTATTAGCTTTACTACATGCCAAGCACTGTGATTGGAAATGTAATTGGAAATCCGTAACTTTATACCTTTTGAATCACTTACTGGAGAAGACAGAGCTATAAAAAAATCATGTCCGTAAAGTACAGTAAGTACATAGGAGAACAGACAAGGCACCTGAAGTGTGGAGCTTAGGGAAAGCTTCCAGGGGGAACAGAGTTTTGCAGAATGAGCAAGCTGCAGAATCAATGCCCAAGGCAGTGCAGCCTGAATCCTATAGCTCCAAAGCCCTCCGGGAACCATCCTCGGAATGTGGATGTATTGCTGGGGTGATCTGTATTTAAATGATTCTGTCATCGGTGGATCTATGGAACTTTGTATTCCTTCTCTCCCCGAGTTAAATTATAAGACCATGAGGCAGTAACCGCTTTTTCTCAATACATTTAAACTACTCACTGCTGCTATCAGCATTCAAAATAAAAGTTGACAAAGTTAAGGATGAAGTTGACATAACAACCTCTGGCATTTTCGTGTAATTTTACAGTCTACAAGATTCTCACAAAATATTAACTCGTTTTCTCCTAACCTCAATTTTTTACAGTGGTTATTTATTCCAATTTTTCTGAATGAAGACACAGAGAGCTTGATTGGCTTGTCCAGAGTTATATGATTAAGATATGGTTTTCAAACACCTAGTTAATAACAATTACTAGCATTTAAGTGATAATCACCCTGGTATAAATTTATATAACCCTGTCATTTAACACTACAGTAACTCTAAGACCTATGAACTATTGTCATTCTTATTTTATAGATGAGAAAACTGAGGATTATACTGTTTACCCTGCCCTGGGTCAGAGAGTAAATAAATAGTGCATTGGGTACTCTTGTAAAAATTTACATCAGTTTTAAGAATGAATATTTGGGAATAAACATAAAACAGGAAAGCCAGTTAGGAAAGAACTGCAGTATTCCAAGTAAGATCTGGTTAGACTTGCAGGTAGAAGTGGAAATGGAGAAAAAGAGCTGGATTGCAGGAATATTTTAATGGTAGAACTTTGTAATAGTTTAATTAGAGGCATGATGCAGAGGAAGATGTCAGAGTTAGCTCCAATTACTCTTCCCTGGAAAACTGAAAGAATGGCTGCAACACTGACATAAATAGTGCTGCTGCTGCTGGGAATGGACAGGCAGATAAAAATAATATCTCTTAGCAGGTATGGACTATGTCTCTATATTTAATATTCCATGTAGGGCACTGCAGTAACACTGCATTTGAAAAAGGCAGTGGAATAACTATGTAAACATGGCCCTAGGTGACTGAAAATATATAACTAGAAGAGCCACAGGATTACTGCTGAGGAGAGGAAGTGGAGGTGCCTGCTTTGTATCCCTAGAGCCTGCTTTGGTGTTGGGCACAAAGCTGGCCCTCAAGAGTTATTGACTAATAAATGAACATGAGTCATTTGCATAGATGTGACAGCTGAGCCCAAGGGATTAGGCGTAAAAGCAGATGACACTTGCTAAGGGTCAAGGACATCCCTTCTTCCCTAGGGCCTGCACTGCCAACAGTGGCCTGCCTTAAAAGAAACAATTGCAAAAGTACCTTGATTTAGGGGTAATTACTGGAGGACGTGGAGTTTCACGAGCTGTTTTTGTGTGGGGGTTCATTCTAGATCTAGGATACCAAAGTGGAATGTAAAGATATGGCGCTGAATCAAAGCTGCCACTAACTGTATTCATTCTGCACAAGGGTCAGACTGTCCGCACTAGTTAGAGCTTCTCAGGGCAGTTTCTTTTCCACAGTGTCGCCCCAAAATAAAAAACCTCACTTGACAGGTTATTAGCTGAGGGCTGGACTGCTCTGTAGCATTCTCTAAAGAAAAACTTAAGCGATTCCCTTTCCCTCTTTTCAGGCTGAGGACCTGAAATTCTAAATTTGGGTGACTGGGATGATTCTTCCCAACTCCCATCCCCAAGGGGGCGGTGACCAGGCGGCCACGCCTGAACCACCGCCGCCCGCGTCCGCCGCAAAAGCCGCCAGGCTCCGCGGCACCGTGCGTCAGATTAGTCCCAGGGTCCAGCGCCTCTTACTGAGCCTGCGCACCGTGGCGCCGCCGAGCGGGCGCATGCGCCTTGAGGCGGGGCTGGCTGCGGCGTCTCGGAGCGGGTCTGGGCGGCTCCAGTGTTTTGGGGCCTGGGAGCTGTGGGAGGAGCCGGCGGCCTCACCGTGGTAACTGCATCCCCGCCCGGGCTCCTCCTTGCAGGCCTCGGGCCTGTCATCGCCTTTGGGGGTCCGGGGACTTTGGCCACCGTTTCCGGAAATAGCCCCGCCGGCCTCTCTCAGACACCCCCATTCTCCCCACGTCGTCGCCGCCGCCGCCATGCAGGGGGAGGACGCGAGATACCTCAAAAGGTGACTCCCCAAGGCGCAGCCCCGCCCTCCTGGCCGCGGGCCCTGACGATATCCTTAGAGGTTCTTGGGGTTGGCCTTGAGGTGTCACTGGGCAAAGCTAGAAGCTCAGGAGAGGGGTGGGCGCCGGAGACGTCACGGAAAGGGAAGGGGAAGGTGCGTGGGGTCCTGAGGCTCTGCAGCGCCCACCTACTCGGCGCGGCCCGGGCAGCGCGCTCGGCGGCTCCCGGCGGCGCCGCCTGGTTCTGGCGGCGAGAGGGGGGCGGAGGAAACCCCGCGTCCCCCTTCCCCTTTCCCATTCCCACTCCGCATTCCCCCTAATGGAGCAATCCCGTGGGGCCTGGGAATGAAGTCTGGCGCCTCTGCTCTCTATCTCCAGTTTGGGGTTCACTGCCCTGGGGTTCTCGAATGATGAAGGGGAAAGAATCGACGGCTTTTAATTTACGGGAGGCTGGGCTGAGATGTTGCTTTCCAGTCTTTCTCCTTTCCTCATCAGTTTCACCCATTTGACTGCCGTGTGTACAGGATCATTTTTTGTAGGATCGTAATTATCAAAAGGTTTGTCCAGGAGCTTGATGTGGAACAGGCCGTAATTTTCGTTTAAAAATATTTTTAGTATCAGTGACTCTTTAAAGAAAACTGTAAATCTGTTGCGATTATTGGTTTGACTGCTGTCAAAGATCAGATCATCCCTGATGAAAAAGATACCTCTCAATGGACCAGGAGTTAGCAGCGATCCAACAGAAAAAAAACAAAATTAGGACGCTCCATTTTTAAAATCCCTGTTCTGATTGAGTAGATACCTTGGGAAAGTCACATGTATTCTTTTGGACGCAGTTTCCTTATCTAAAAACGGAAAACCAGGCAAATATTACCTTGTGAGAGGACCAAATGTGAAAATACTTTTAGGAGATAAAGCATGCATGTAAGGTGGTAGTATCATTTATTATAAGTCATAATATACTTTCACTGAATTTATTTACCCTGGCTTGGCAGAGCCCTGATCATTACAGAAAGATCTTCTCATCTTTAATAGACTCTTAAAAGGGATTCAGCCAGACTGTCAACCAACTGCACTGTCTTTGCAGGACTAAGCGTCTATTGCCTGTCCTCATTTTGCATAAATATATCTGAAACTGTCAAATAACCAGGCTTCATTAGTAACATTTTTAAAAAAGAATACGTAGTCATAACAAGTGTATATTCAGTATTTATTTCCTCACTGAGTTTTGCTTACATTCATCTTTTCGATATTTTTGATTGTCAATTTTGTGACAGAAGAAAATAAATTTTTTCTTTCAACTTTAAGATTATTCTAGAGCAAAGAGCCACTGTTACAACATTCACGTGCTTTCATGTAATATAGTTATGCCAGAAGGTAGTTTTTCTTAGGCTTCTTGTCCCTATTTGGACCCTTAGGCAGACTATGACTTACAACTATTAACCTATTGCTTACTTTTAAAGCCGTATTATCTAGAGTTCAAAAAATAAAACCAAATGAGTCACTGTCATGTTTGAAGTAAAATAAGGTCAGAATCTGGAAAGGTTGAAATATACACTTCTCAATTTTGTCTAATTTTGACAATATAGATAAAAAGTCTGCATGACCTGCTTTCAGATTAGAAATATGCAGCTGACTGACATATAGTCATACCAAACTGACAGTGTATGATGTCTGACAGAACCTCCCATTTTAATTATTGTTTCTTTGATGGTTACATGTATTCCTTTTGTAATTTTTTTACTTTTATATTTTGTTTTTAGCAAGACAGCAGTATGTTTCCAGTCTAATGGATTCACTCTAATTAACTTCAGTGATTTCATTGTAGCTATCACTGATGAAGCTCTTGTCTTTATGTATACATGTGTAATAGATTATAGAAGCAAAAATTGGGTTTCATTTTTTGTTCTGCTACCAGTTAGTATTTTGATTCTATAGCACTTAATAAATACTCACCACATACCTAGTGTATGCCTAGCATTGTTTTGGTCACTTGTGATTTTTTTATTTTTTCCTCCACTTAAAACTCTGATGCCTTTCCATTGCTCTTAGAGTTAGAGCGCCTACCTTTTCAGCTTCTCTCTGCTCCCATCCCTCCCCCAATAATTCCATACTTCTGCCTTACAGAAATAACTTCTTTTAGATGCCTATGTGTTTTAGTGTTAGGTTCTAAATGTCCTTCCCATTGTCTGGAACTTGCCTTGTTTACGTAGTTAACTCCTCATCTTTCCTGTTTTAGCTTAAACATCACTTTTTCCAAAAAGCCTTTCTTGAGCCACCCTTTCTCACCCCAAATTCTGGGTCAGCTATGCCTCCAGGGTTCCCATGATATCTAATACCTTTTCTTTACCCACTTACTACTTTACTGTTACTGTTTTTCCTGCTTATCTATAAGCTGCAGAAGGGTAAGGTACTATGTATCTTACTTACATTGTATCCCCAGCACCCAGCACAGTGCCTGAAATATAAGTACTCACTAGTTATTTAATGAAGTGAGAATAGACTACAAAGAAAAATGGGCTAAATCATATAGGACTTATGATCTGTAGTAAAGAGTTGAGACTTATAAAAGCAATGGGTAACCATGGAAGGATTTTTAAAGTGAATGACATTCATTCATTCATTCATCCAGTAGTTATTTGAAATCCTACCATGTAAAAGTCACTCAGCCAGGTGATAAAAAGTATTAGATGAATGAGACACTTTCCCTGTCTTTGTGGTGCTTATAATGTAGCAAAGAATACAGACTTTGAACAGTGTATTATCAGAAGTAATTATTTTATTGTATTTATGATGTGATACAAGTATATGATAAGTTTGTGGCTTGTGTAAAGCTTTTTTCACACAGTATAATTTTTCAGCATTCATTCATGTTTTAGCATTCATCACTACACTACTTCATTCCTTGTAATAGCTGAATAATAACCCATCTTACAGATATGGCATATTTTGTTTGTTCATTCATCTGTTGATGGACATATAGGCTGTTTCCATCTATTGGCTACTATGAACAAAGCTACTATGAACATTCGGTACTATTTTTTGTTTAAACATCTGTTTTCACTCTTTCGGTGTATTTTCAGTTGTTGCTGGGTCATATGCTAATTATATGTTTAACTTATTGCAGAACCACTGAACTGTTTTCCACAGTAGCTGCACCATTTTGCTTTCTTACCAGCAATGTATGAGGGTTCCAATTTCTTCACATCCTTGCTAACATTCATTTTTTTAAAATTATGACTATTCCAGTGGATGTGAAGTGATATCTTACTGTGGTTTAGATTTACATTTCCCTAGTTACTACTGACATTGAGCATCTTTTCATATGTTTCTTGGCCTTTGTCTGCCTTCTTTGGAGAAAAGAGTTCTTTATATTTTCTGGAAATTGGACCTCTTTCATATCAATGATTTGCAAATATTTTGTCCCACTCTGTGGGTTGTGTTTTCACTCTCGTCATAGTGACCTTTCATATGCAAAAGTTTTAAATTTATATTTTCTTTAGTTGCTTTTGCTCTTTTAAAAAGCTTTACACGGCCCGGCCGGGCGTGGCCCAGTGGTTAAGCGTCGACCTAGGATCCAGGCGATCAGGGTTCGGTTCCCGGTCAGGGCACATGCCCAGGTTGTGGGCTGCAGCCGATCAGTGACTCTCATCATTGATGTTTCTGTCTCTCTCTCTCCCTCTCCTTTCCTCTCTCTGAAATCAATAAAGATATATTTAAAAATAAAAATAAAATATAAAAAATAAAAAGCTTTACACGATCATTGATTTTAAAATTCCAGTCCCTCCCTCCCCTTTGTCAACCAACTCGTTCTGTATATCTGTGGGGTCTGTTTCTGTTTTGTTTATTCATTTGTTTTGTATTTTTAGATTTTTATTTCAGAATAACATTCCTTTGTATATATGTGCCACATCTTCTTTACCCATTCATCTGTTGATGGAAACCTAGGTTGCTTCCATGTCTTGGCTATTGTACACAATGCTGCAATGAACATAAGGGTGTGCATGCATCTAGTGTTTTTGTTTCCTTCAGATAAATATCCAGAAGTGGAATTGCTGGATCATGCAGCGGTTCTATTTTTAAGTTTTTGAGAAATCGCCATACTGTTTTCCACAGTAGCTGCACTAGTTTACAGTCCCACCAACAGCGTATGAGGGTTCCCTTTTCTGCATTCTTGTAAGCACTTGTTATTTGTTTATAGCCATTCTGACAGGTGTGAGGTGATATCTCATTGTGGTTTTGATTTGCATTTCCCTGATGGTTAGTGATGTTGAGCATCTTTTCATGTGTCTGTTGGCCATCTGTATGTCTTCTTTGGAGAAATGTCTATTCCAGTCCTCTGCCCATTTTTTAAATTGGATTGTTTGGTTTTTGGTGTTCCTTATATATTTTGGATATTAACCTCTTGTCAGATTATCATTTGTGAATGTCTTCTCCCATTTAGTAGGTTGTCTTTTCATTTTATTGATAGTTTCCTTCACTGTACAAAACTTTAGTTTAATGTAGTCCCATTTGTTTATTTTATATTTTTTGTTTCCCTTGCCCAAGGAGACATATCCAAAAAGATACTGCTAAGAGCGATGTTGAAGAGTTTAATGCCTGTGTTTTCTTCTAGGAGTTTTTGTGCCTGTATCATTCTGTTCTGATTATTGTAGCTTTGTAGTATAGTTTGATATCAGGGAGCATGGTACCACCCACTTTGTTCTTTCTCAAGATTTCTTTGGCTCTTTGGGGTCTTTGTGCTTCTATATAAATTTTAGAATTATTTGCTCTAATTCTGAGAAGCATGCCATTGGTATTTTAATAGGAATTGTGCTGAGTCTGTATATTGCTTTAGGTAGTAAGGACATGTTAACAATATTAATCCTAATAAATGAGGAAAGTATAGCCTTCCATTTATTTGTGTCTTCTTCAATTCTTCAGTGTCTTACAGTTTACAGGTTTTTCACCTCTTTGGTTAAATTTATTCCTAGGTATTTTATGCTTTTTGATGTAATTGTAAATGGGATTGTTTTTTTAACTTCTCCTTCTGATCATTCATTACTGGTATATGGAAACACAATGGATTTCTGTATATTGTTTCTGTATCCTGCAATTTTACTAATTAATTTCTTAGTTCTAATAGTTTTTTGTGTTTTTTGGGGGGTCTTTAGGGTTTAGTTGCTTTTGATGTCATTATTTAATAGATTCAGTGACATGGAAGCATAGTTGAGACTGACGAAATGTCAGAGGGATGGAGGGGGGCAGGGGGGATGGAGGGGGAGAGAGTAACCAAAGAATTTATATGCATATATGCACAACCCAAGGACATGGACAATGGTGGGGAGAGTGACTGGAGAGGGGGAAGAAACGGGGGGGGGGCATTGGGGAGAAAAAGGGACATCTGTAATACTTTAAACAAAAATAAAAATTAAATTTAAAAAAAAAAAAAAAGAAACTATTCCCAAATCCAAAGTCAAGAAGTTTTGCCCCTATGTTTTCTTTTAAGAGTTTTTTAGGTTTAGCCTTTATTTTTTTAATTTATTTATTTATTTTTAGGTTTAGCCTTTAAAATTATTTGATTCATTTTGAGTTAATTATGTGGTGTGCAGTAAGGGCCCAATTTCATTATTTTACACTTTCAGTGTCTCAGCACATTTGTTAAAAAGATTGTTCTTTCCCCCAATAAAAGGTCTTGCCACCTTTGTTGAAGTCAGTTGACCATATATGTAGGTGTTTATTCCTGGGCTGAGTTCTCTTCCATTGATCTATGTGTCTATCTTTCTGCTAGTACTTCACTGTTTTGATTACTGTAGCCTTGTAGTACATTTTGAAATTGGAAAATGTGAGTCTTACAATTTTGTTGTTCTTTTTACAAGATTGTTTTGGCTACTCAGAGTCCCCTGTGTTTCCACATGAATTTTATTATCTCTTTTCCATTTCTGTAAAAAAGGTTTTGAGAATTTGATATGGGTTATATTGAATCTGTAGATCACTTTGGGGAATGTTGCCATTTTAACTGTAAATCCAATTTAAATGCATATGTTAATCCAGCCCACATGTTTTTGGAACTAGAACCTAGATAAAGACCATAGCATTTTATGAGTTTTTGATCCATCTATGCCTGTTTTTATTTTACATTGCAGGAAAGTTAAAGGAGGAAATATTGATGTACATCCATCAGAAAAAGCACTCGTCGTTCAATATGAAGTGGAAGCTACCATTCTTGGAGAAATGGGGGATCCCATGTTGGGAGAACGAAAAGAATGCCAAAAAATGTAAGTTTTCTTTACCCGTATGCATTTTGAAAGTTGTGAACCTTATACAAACTTTATAGAAATCTGAAATTATTTAAATCTGCACAAATGACAAATGTTTATGGCATACTTCATTTTAGTGAAGCAGAGACAACATTAAACTATAGATACAGATATATTTATTTCAGGGAAGATCATGTCTATGTAAGCTTAATAGGAACCTACTGAAAAACGCCTGTTCTGATTTACCCCATTTGTAAACACATATAATAGAATATAAGCTAAAATTTGTGAAATCCATTTTAAAAGTTATGTTTATGTGGGAATTTTTAGCTTAATTTAGGAAATTTGTATTTTGGGGGATCCTCCTTTTTTTTTTTTTTTTTTAATGTGGGGATCCTCTTTTCTTCCTTCTTCCCTGGAATTGCAGAAAGTGGTATGATTTCCAAAATTCCCAACTGGGGCATGCACCTTGCATTCATCCCTGAAAAACCTGGCCCTCTAGAAGATCCTAGTAAGACAGGCATTTTCTGACACAATGAATTGAGCTTATGTCTCCCAATACCCTACACACTGTCCTTTCTTCATTTGTAATACTTTGAGGAGCACCTTGGGAACTGGCCTCTTTCATTAGTCTGCAGTTGTGCTGGTAATGATCTCGCCTTCCTTCCATAGTTGTCTGGAAGTAAAAGAAGTCTGAGATTACCTAACACTCTCTCCCAGCCTTCTTCCCACCATAAAAAGTTTGGTTTGGGAAGTAGTTAAAAAGGATTTTAGTGTGTTTCGGTGGTATTAAGTGTATTCAGACTGCTAGGAGTGCATGTGATAGTATTTAGCACACTGAGAAGCACTGAATTTTATTCTGTATAGCAGTGGTTCTCAACTGGTTCTGATCCGCCCTGTCCACCCTCCCCAAGGTGACATTTGGCAATACCTGAAGACATTTTTGGTTGTCAAAGCTAGAGCAGTGCTAAGGGAATTTAATGGAAAGAGGCCAGGGTGCTACTGAGGATCCCACAATGC
The DNA here is from genome assembly GCF_964146895.1 of Miniopterus schreibersii. Lineage (NCBI taxonomy): Eukaryota > Metazoa > Chordata > Mammalia > Chiroptera > Miniopteridae > Miniopterus > Miniopterus schreibersii. Next base: position 15,067,108 of record NC_138119.1, on the reverse strand, counting down.
ACGGGGTAGCCACCTACAAACAAAGAAGTATTTGGCCCAAAATTTTAATAGTGCTGCAATTGGGAAACTTTGGTGTATAGCAGCCCAAAAGAGCAGCTGCCTAGTATCTATTAATATCCCTAATTTGTCTTCTTCTTGGGTGAGGAGACTAAATCACACAGATAATTCATTAAAAATAACTGAGTCTTTGGATAATTTGCTAGATTGAAGAGAAATACACTCGTATGCACACATACACGGTAGATCCTAACTCACATGCTCACATATTTTTGTGTTTTCTCACACCTTCTCTCTTCCATTTGTGTGTTTGTAATTGCTGCCTGAGTTTTGAACATTTTGAAAATGTGAAAAATTTCTTGACAACTTATTAATTTGACTGCCAAATAGAAGCCAGCAGAGCAAGGTCTTTGCCTTTAGAACCTCCTACATCTACATTTCATGAGAGAAATATCGATTTTAGTTCTTGAGAATGCAGTCAGCAACCTTATTTAAAGAGAGTTAAATGAGAATGCTGTTAGTGTTTGAAAACCTGAAATCTTTCTAGACAAGGAATGCATTTACTAGAGCATCAGCGAGCTAGAAAAAGTTACTACCTACTGTGGCTGGAGTAAGTGGATTTAAACATCCATAAGGGAAAAACCCAAGGACCACAATTTTGGGACACTCCGTCCTGGCTGCACACGATCTGGAGAGGAATCATGTTGTGGGACCAAAAGCAGAATGTGGCCTGTTGATAGCTCAAGAGGTTTTATCAATGGCAGCAGCTGGGTTGGGGGTGGGGGTGTTTGGAGGGGACACTCATATAGGTTGAGAGAGGTATAAAGTGAAACTGTCATTAAATTTGGGTAGTCAGTCGGGAGTGAGGGGGTGGGGGGGAGAGATTAACCAAAGAATTTATATGAATACATGCATAACCCATGGACACAGACAATAGTGTGGCGAAGGTCTGGAGTGTGGGGTGAGGTGGGGTGGAAGGGGGCAATGGAGGGGAAAAGGGGGACATCTGTAATACTTTCAACAATAAAGATAAATTTTTTTTAAAAAGCCTAAAAAAAAAAAATTAGGTGCTAATCAGTGCTATGGCCCAGGTCAAGAAGACTTGTATTTTAGTCTTCTTTATTGGGCAAAGGAGTATATAAGCCCATCTTCAACAGAGTCCCAGTTTCTGCAGATTTCTTTATGAGAAACTGATGGTTATAGTCTAAAAATAATGAGTATTTTTCTTGTGAATTTTTGGTGTTCTTAATAGATATGGGCTGCCTAATGAAGATTCTAGTTTTTTTATTATAGGAATAATACAGTAAACATCCAGGTAACATTTTCTGAAACTTCTAACCCTACCCATTTTTTTCTTTATTTTTTATAATAAGGGAAGTATTTAGGAGAGACCTACACACTAAAAGAGGAAAATCTGTCTATTACTGTTAATGAAAATAAAATGAATCAGATTGCTAATATATATGTTGGTAGAAAATAGATCTAAAAAGAAATAGAAAAATCTGGTAGAAGTATAAAATGGTACAGCCACTCTGGAAGACAGTTTGGCAGTTTCTTCCAAAGCTAAACATAAACTTAGCATATGATCCAGCAATTGTGTTCCTAAATATTAACCCAAATGAATTGGAAATTTATGCCCACAAAAAAGCCTGCACATGAATGTGTATAACAGCTTTATTTATAATTGTCAACAGTTGAAAGCAACCAACATGTCCTTCAGTTGGCAAACAGATAAGCAAACAGTGGTTCGTCCATACAATCAAGTATTATTCAGCACTAAAAAGAGACTGACTAGCAAGTTATGAAAAGACATGGGGAGACCTAAAGGCATATTACTAAGTAAAAGAAGCCAGACTGGAAAAGCTACATTCTATATGATTCCAACTACATAACATTCTAGAAAAGGAAAAACTAAAGTAAAAAAATTGAGGTTGTCTGGGGTTCAGGGGGTGGGGGAGGAGAGAATAGGTGGAGCACAGAACATGTATAGGGCAGTAAAACTATGCTGTATAGCACTATAATGGTGGACACATGACATTATGCATTTGTCAAAGCCCACAGAACTATCCAACACAGTAAATCCTAATGCAAACTGTGGACGTAAATTGATAATGTATCAATATTGGTTCATCAGTTGTAACAAAGGTGGTAATAACAAAAAAACTGTATTGGGGGGTTAGTGGAGGTATATATGGGAACTCTATACTTTATGCACAATTTTTCTGTAAACCTAAAACTGTTCTGAAAAAAACTAGTAAGAAATTTTAAAAATATATGTTTAAAGTGTTTCTATTGTGCCTCTTCTTAATCAGATTTTATAGAATCCGTCAAGATTTCCATGGTCCTAGATAAAATTAAACATGGAAAGTTCTTTGGAGAGTTTTTCTCTGAATGGACTCTCCTTTCTACCTCTGTCTTCAGATGTGCAGTAAAATTATACAGAAATATAATCAAGACTTTAAAAGACAAGGTAGAAATGTAAACAACCAAAAAAATTCAAATAAAGGGACAGAGTATTGCTAGGGTTCTTGTTGCAAACGTTAGAAGCCATTGTAGCAAATTTAAACATAAAAGGAATTTATTAAAGGCTATCAGGTAGTTTGTAGAATCCCAAGAGGACCAGGCTTAAGGATGACTATATAGTTGTGAATAATTTCTAACTCACCCTACTCAACTTGTTTCTGGAGAGAACACCTACATCTGAATGATGATTTCACAGATGCTTAGTACAGGACCTTTTTCTAACGTCTGTGTCCTTGCTGCCTCTTAACACCTTGATATCTCTCCAAATATTGGCCATCTTTACCAAGAAATAATACTATACAATGGCTACTTTCTTATGTTTCTCTCTTTGAATCTGAGCCTTGCATGAACATATCTGCTTGAGTCTTCACCCTGAACCTAAATTTATGTTTTCATAGCTCTCCGTGGTGCTATAAATTCATGTGAACGGGCAATTGTTTCCAGACTCTGAACAACCTTTTTTTAATTTATCTTCCAATGAATCTCCTGGACTAAATTAAAAAGGAAGAAGAAGCTGGTTTATTATTTTTTTAATGTACTAACAAGTATAAAATGTTCCTCAGAATTCCTCATATAGGCTTTAAAATGTATCCTGCTTCTTTTCTTCTTCCTTCTACATAATTTCCACAAGAATAGCTGAATCCGAAATGATCAATATTATATCTTGTGCCTAACTGAAAAACATAAATGATTTCATGACTGTGGTCAGAAAGTGATTCACTTTTGGCAACATGAATTCTCACATCCAAAGACTAAAGACTTTATATGCATTACATCAGAAAGACTGCTTTAAAATGAGGTCTTCCAAAATGCCATTCTTCCTGGAAGAGGCTGATGTAGGTTTTCTGTTCCTTTTGTTACCACATTTGTCCAGCTCAAAGAAAATCTTTGCTTTGCATTGTTCTAAGACTAATTATATCTAACACTTTATTATGTTTTACTAAAAGAGTCTATGTAATGTACATTTAAATGCTTTATAAATTATTTATTTAATGAAACATTGTTTACCGCTTACTCTAATAATACCTGAGTTAGAATATTCTGATGTGCTTGCAGCATTCGTCTTAAGAGTCTCAATGCCAACACAGATATAACTTCGCTGGCACGGAAGGTGGTTGAAGAATGTAAACTCATTCATCCCTCAAAACTGAATGAGGTAGAGCAGCTGCTCTACTATCTCCAGAACCGTCGCGATTCCTTGTCAGGAAAGGGTGAGTTCTGACTTTTTAATTCAAAACCAGACTTGTTTGACTGTAGTTTGCACTTCAGATAAATCTTTGTGTGTGTGTGTTTTGTTTTTGCTAGTTTTGTGAGTAAGTAAATGAAAGAATAGACAAGCATACTCGTTTTCTACACGTTGAGCTTTATATTAGATGGTTCCACACAAAATGATGTTTCTATTTCATATTGTGTGTGTGTGTGCGTGCGGGGGCTTGGGTGCACATATGCTGAAATAAGGAATAAAAAAGCAAATATCTGTCATACTGATTCTGGAATAACAAAAGGAGAGAATTTGTGGCAGAAAACCTACTTTCTCTACTCCAACTAGATTTATGTTTTCTCAATTTCTTATTGACCTTTAGTTTATTATTTGAATGGATGACTTAGTATTTAAATGTTAAAATATATGTCATATGCTTTAGACTATCCTAAAGATATGTTTTCTAAATCTTTCTTAGGAAAATATCACCTTTTCATTCCTCAATGTCTCTGTTGCTATCATTCTTCTATCTTCAATTCCCTCATACAAGAATTAAGCCATTATAATATTAGAGCTAAGCCCTGGTTGGTTTTGTTCAGTGATTAGAGCATCAGCCCACAGACTGAAGGGTCTCCAGTTCAGTTCCCATCAAGGGCACTGACCTCAGTTGCAGGCTCAATCCCCAGCCCAAGTTGGGATGCATGCAGGAGGCAACCAATTGATGTGCCTCTCTCACATCGATGTTTCTATCCCTTTCTCTTTCTCTCTCTCTCCCTCCCTTTCTCCCTTTCACTCTCTCTGAAAAGCAATGGAAAAAATATCCTCCGGTGAAGGTTAAAAAAAGAATTTTTTTTAAATAAATAAAATAAAATATTAGAGCTAAGTGATTGATTATTTATAGATGACATTTTCAAATAATCTAAGCCAAAAATGAAACAAAATAAAAATGCAGACATTTTAATGCAAAATCATCTCAGATTATTGAATGGTTGGTTATTCCATTGCATAGTATTACTTTTACATGTCTTTTTTCACCATGGGTGAGTTCCAAAATATGGTGCCTTTGAAATAACTTATAAAGGATTAAGTTTTGATTGTACTAAGTAAAAAAATGGAATCGAAAATTTGTTTAAACTTTTTTCAAGTTAGTTTTCTCTCTCTATCCACAGCAAATAAAATGCCTTGTTCCTAACATACACTTTTATTAGTTAGCCCTAAATACAGTTTTTAACTCATATGATCAATAGGTTTTTGTTGAGTGAATTGGATGGCTGTGAACTTATTTAAAAGCAAAATTAAGCATTTTGAACTTAATTGCTTTCAACTACATAACTGGCACTCAGTGTATACTTGTTAATTATTAGTAAGTGCTATAAGGGAAATATCAAGCAGAGTTTTATTTTTTTTAAATCCTCACCCAAGGATATGTTTTCATTGATCTTTAGAGAGAGAGGAAGGGGGGCGGGAGGGGAGAGAGAGAGAGAGAGAGAGAGAGAGAGAGAGAAAGAGAAAGAGAAAGATCTGATTGGTTTTCTCCTGTATGCGCCTGACTGGGGATTGAACCTGAAAACTTTTTGGTGTACGGGATAGTGATCCAACCAACTTGTACCACCTGGCCAGGGCAAGAAGAATTTTTATTAAATATTTTATGTTAGTGTATTCTTGCTAAGATGTCTATAAATGATGAGAGATAACATTTTCAATAATTTAAATAACTTCAAAGTGAGCAAAGTAAATCCTGTACTTTTTAAAGATGTGTGTGTACTTATTGTGGGTGGTACAAAATAGTTAAAATTGATCTTTACTAATGCCAAATTAATATAATTCCAGTGGCATTTATAATAAAATATCTTTAAACTAAAGAATAGCTTTTCACTGAGTTTTCAGAGTAAATCAGTCTTCTCATCTCCTTCCTCGGAAATTAGGGGAATATGAGGAAAATTTTCGTATCATCATATATGGATAAGTTAGGTCAAATTAATATATTTCTCTGTATAGGTATTAATATTTGAAGACATATGAAATGCTATACTATATTAAATATATACTTTTTTAAAAATATATTTTTATTGATTTCAGAGAGAGGAAGGGAGAGAGGGAGAGAGAGAAACATCAATGATAAGAGTCTCATCATTGATCAGCTGCCTCCTGCACTCCCCTGACCACCGGGGATCGAGCCTGCAACCTGGGCATGTGCCCTGACCGGGATTCGAACCTCGATCTCCTGGGTCCTAAGTCATTGCTCAACCACTGAGCCATGTCTGGCTGGGCTATAGTTATTTTTAAAAACTACTTTTCTTAACTTTTTACTTAGTATTCACTACTTCAAAGTCAGAAATATTGCTCTAGAAGTGAGTGAAACAAAATAATAATATGTATTTGATTATATGATTCTTTACCTTAAGCAATTTTTTCTTTGCTTAATTAAAACCACTGTCATAATTACTTATTTGAGGCAAAATCTAGCTCTTGAGAAACATAATCTTATCTATAATGGCCACTGTTCTCTGAAAACCATCAAGGCTAATTTCTATTATATATAAAACATATTTGCTAATTACAGAATCAAAATTTGGTACTATTCGAACTTATTTTAATGTACATGCATTGCTTGGGTTAACCCAGATCAGTGAAGTAGTTTTGATAATTTTTTGTTAAAAAATGAAATTCTGCCATAAATAAAATAATTGAGTATACAAATGGCTCAAAATTGTGTTCAACACCTTTGGATACTCTTGAATTTATTTGGAAACAAGTGAGGATTAACACAAATATTAAATATTTGCCTTTTAATTTATGATCCCAATTTTACTTGTTTAAAAGAATCAGCAACTACTCTTTATTTTAGCTTTTAACTTTACCCAAGTTATTTCTTTTTCTTTTTGTTTGTTAATTTTATTTTAGTTTTAATATTACTCAACTCACTTTTTCTTTGCCTTACTGATTTTTATATTCCCACTTAAATGTGAATTAGGCGGGGGAACGAGAGAAAAGACTTTTGCTTCTTGTTGGCCAGTTTAGCTATCTACCCAAAAAATCAACCAGGGAGGAAGTTAAAAGTGTTGCCTGACATAAGTTGGGGAATATTTGTTTTTATTTATTTATACCCTCCTTAGTGTATTCTCAGTAGAACAGATGGATTATAGGTGAGCATTATTTTATACATAGGAAAAAAAGATTATTTCATTAACTTCAGTTTTAAGATCCCCAGCTTAGCTAGAGTTAATAAGCTGCTGAAAATAAAAATTACTCAGAAGTGCTAAAAACCTGGTTCTTCTCATTAAAAAATATATATATATATATATTTTTTTTTACAGAAAAAAAAGAAAAGTCAAGCAAGCCTAAAGATCCACCTCCTTTTGAAGGAATGGAGGTAAGACTATATTCTGATCTAATAGAAATCTGATTGTAAGGTGTTCCCTTTTACCATCAATAATTCATACAGTCACATTAAACAGATGTATAATTTTTTAAAAATGACTGAACTTAGAAGTGCCTGAAAAGGTAGAAAATCAGTATTTAATTGATAAAGGCAAAATTTATTGGATATGTTTTTTAGATAATTTTGATAGAAAAATAAATTGTGAAGTGTTTTAAATATTTTTTATGTTTTGAAATATTGTTCATTGTAGTGATACAAGTTACTTTGCATCATATTTAAAATATTTTATAATTGATAGACCAGTTTTAGAGTTTATATATATCCCATTTTATCATATGGTTTATAATTACTTTTGTATTAGAGTCCTAACACCCAAAGGTCTAATTTCCCCCTCTACAAAAAGATGCCTACTATGAGTCCTTTGAAAACTTGTGTATTACTATGAAAGGCAATATATTGATCACAAAATATCATTTCTTTGACAGTGGCTCTGTTCAGCATTATTGTTCTTTTGGAGTACTGTCTCCCTCTTTGTTTCAGATTGATGAAGTTGCTAACATTAATGACATGGATGAATACATTGAGTTATTGTATGAAGATATTCCTGACAAGGTTCGGGGTTCTGCTTTGATCCTGCAACTTGCTCGAAATCCTGATAACTTAGAAGAACTGCTATTAAATGGTAACTTATAGTTATAAATATTAAAATTAGAAAGAAAATTATTTGCCTTTGGCTGTTGCCAGTTTGACTATGATGTGTTTAGGTGTTGATATCTTTGAATTTATCTTGCTTGGAGTTTGTGGAACTTCTTGGATGTGCAGATTAATGTTTTTCAGCAAACTTGGGAAGTTTTTAGCCATTATTTGTTAACTATTCATTGTACTCTTTTTCATTCTTCTCTCCTCTTGGAACTCCCATTTTGTTTATTCTTGCTGAAGTCCCCCAGGTCTTTGAGGCTCTGTTTATTTATTTTTCATTCTTTTTTCTTTCTGTTCCTAAAGCTAGATAATTTTAATTGACCTGCCTTTACATTTGTTCTTTCTTTTTCTAGTTCATATCTGCTGTTATGATTTTTAATGAATTTTTTATTTCATATATTGTAATTTGCAATTGCAGAATTTCCACTGGTTTATTTTTTAATAATGTGTATCTTTTTATGATATTCTTTGTTTGGTGAGACATTCTCTAACCTTCTCATACTTTTCTTTAATTCTTTCAGTATGTTTTCTTTTAGTTCTTTGAATATATTTACAATAGCTGATTTTAAATCTCTGTCTCATAAGTTCAATATCTGAGCTTCCTCATGGACAGTTTCTATTGACCGCTGTATTTCCTGATTAAAAGATATACTGTCCTATTTGTTTGTATATCTTGTATTTTTTATTGTTGTTTTGAAATAATGTTGTGGAAACTCTGAAAATCTGATTCCTACTCCTTCCAGGGCTTATTTTTGCTGTTCATTTGTTTAATGAGTTTCCTGGATTATTTCTGTAATGATTAGATAGAGATTTCCTTAAATGCCTGGCACTGCATGCCCCAGCCTTTGCTGAGGGGCCGTGTGTGTGTGTGTGTGTCTGTGTGTCTGTGTGTGTGTGTGTGTGTTGTGGCATGTCTTCAGTGCACAGGCAGGTAGTTTATACCCTTATCTTCACTTTCTGCTTGTACATTGCCTTAAGGTTGTCCAGAGATGAGAGATTAGGTTCTTCTCTGGTCTTTCTCTGGCAATTGCATATTCCTGCACATGTGCATGGCCTTCTAGAATCCCAGAAATATGTTGGAGTTTTTCAAAGACCCTGTGAATATCTTTTTCCAATTATTCCTGTTAAAGATTTAGGTCAGCCTCTTGTTAACTACAACTGGCAAGGCTGCTGCACATAACTGCCACATCTCTACGAGTAGTTTTCAACAAATGCCCTGGACTGCACAGAGCAAGCTCTGAGTCAGGTCAAGTAAAGAAAACGCTGAGAACAGAGCTTTTCAGCAAGCATCCAGATGGATTAGAGAGTGCCAGTTCTCTGGAGTAGGGATTTGGGGTGCACCAAACTCTTCTGCTGCCTCCATTTGCTGCTAGGGTGTTGTTTTTCAGAGATACCATAGTTGTGATTTTCTTGTGTATTTTGTACATTTCCTTACTTTATTTTATTCTCTAAAAATTCATAATGGAATTTTAATTATGCCTTCTATAAACTCTAATTTTCTTTTGGCTATTTCTTGATAGCTCATGTATAATTCCTGTAGCTGCAATTTTATCGAGATATTTCTCTATTCTATACTAAAGGATAAAAATGAAATAAAAATTGAACAGTAGGTCACTGACCCTATGCCTAAGTCATGATACTATAGTACATTAATTCCAAAGTATATTCTATGAAATCCTGTTTCCTCTGGTTTATAGTGGTGAAATGCCCAGATTCTTTGTTAGGTAGGACTTTTTGGAGCTTTTTGTCTATTTACTTGATTCTAGAATGATTTTGGAGACAAGTATATATTATATGTGCTCTGCATTGTGAATATGAATAACACGAAATGCCATTACAGGATTTTTTTAGTTTGTTAAAAAATTTTCTTACAAAGGAGATTAATATCATAGTGAATTCTTATTGTTTCATAGTCTGAATAGCCTGAAAGCTCAAATTAATTGAACACTTTCATTACAATGATAAATACTGATAATGTAGTTCATGAAGTATAATAGATCCTGAGTGCCAAAGAAAGTTCAATTATGAATTATATATAACACAGATATTCTATTTAATTTTTATTATTTTAAGAATTGGTAGGCCATGTAACAACACTAATTTGAAAACAGTCTCATTACTTTATGTTTACTTAATATGTGGTAATTCTTGTTAATTCATTAATTTCACTTTTCTCAAGATAAAAATCTAGCATGGATGTTTATTAATCTACCCTGAAGCTAATTTTGTGAAAGATTTTTGTTTTACTTATGTCTGTTGGCATCGATTTAACATGATATTAAAATATTAGACTTATTATTTTGTGTATAACTTTTATTTGGTTATTAATTTGCTTTAATGGAGCTAGTGTTAGCCTGCTAAACTGCTCATTATGTTTTTAGAGTTGTTCTAGTTTTTTTACTTATTCACAAACACCTTAAATCAGATGTTAAAAAAGAAAAAAATTGGTACTGCTGTAGCAAGATTATAAGTGGAAATTCAACTCAAGAAATAAATGGTCTTATTATTTTATTGTCACCCAAAATATATTTATACTACTTTATCTAAATCATATTTTATTTTCCTTTTTACAGTAATAGACTTAAAGCTGCATGTTATAAGTTTTCAAGTAAAAGTTGAACTTCAGTTTTAAAAATAGCTTTCTGTGTTGGAAAGAAGCATCCTACTTTTTGTCCCAGTTCTATCTTAGCTTTGTTATTTATTAATAAGTAGACATTTAAAACCAATCACTCTTTATACCAGAGGCAAGGTGAATGATTATTTTTGCACGTCCCATTTTTCTTTAGAAACTGCCCTTGGTGCACTAGCAAGAGTCCTGAGAGAAGACTGGAAGCAAAGTGTTGAGTTAGCTACAAACATAATTTACATCTTTTTCTGTTTTTCCAGGTAAGTATTAAAATTAGAAAATACAAGTACTAGTCTATCTGTATTTCTCCCTATGTATGACATTGGTTTAGAGTGTAGATCATTGGTTTACTAAGTCCTCTGTGTGTCTGCCCATGCTTTGCCTCTGAACTCTTACTCTATTTTCGATCCTCTGTCCCCTCTGTTATTCTGTCTTTAATTTAGTCTGTACTCAGCCATGCATGTACATGTGAGCACTTGCATGCATGTATGCACACCTGCCCACTCATCACACGCACATACACAGAGTAGGATGGTATAATTGTTTAGAGTTTAAGAGTATGGTTTCTAGACATAGACTGTCTGGGTTTGAATTTAAGCCCTGCTATTTATTAGCTGTGTGATCTTGGCTACATTACTTAACTTCTCTGTGCCTTGGTTACCTCATCTGTAAGCTGTGAATAGTAGTAATAGTATCATCTTTCAGGTAGCTTTTAGAATAAAGTCTGACCCAGAGTAAGTGCCAGTAAATGTTATGCATTCATATCTATTATTTTACATGTATATTCTTTAGAAAGATGTTTATTGAGACATTGTAAAAAGTCTCTAGCTAATTTCTAGAGAATTGCCTTCCTCTAGTCTAAAATTATGTCCAGAATTAGGTAATAAATATTTACTGAATAAATACTTGGATGAATGAATTGTCTAGGAAACATATGTAAAACATGACTGGTAATACTTGTTTTAAATGTTTTTAATTGGTTTTAGAGAAAGAGGTAGGGAGCGAGAGAGAGAGAGAGAAACATTGATTTGTTGTTCCACTTATTTATCCATTTATTGGTTCATTTTTGTATGTGCCCTGACTGAGGATCGAACCCACAACCTTGTCAAATTGGGACGATGCTCTGTGCAGCCAGGGCATGATTGCTAATACTTTCCTACTTTATTCTTTGGTATCAGTTTTATTTAATAATAGTACTGTTATAGTATTAGTTTTGTTAGATGGTAGTCTGAAAATTTATTTTGATAGTATCTGAATAGTTTAAATGGTTGTTAATTATAAATGTGTTTTGTTTAATTTCTAACTTAAAAATAATTTCATTTTGGGTCAGGGTAATATGTTAAAATATAGTTAAAGGAATCTCATAATTTCAAGTATTTCTAGTATGCTATGGGTATATTTATTTATTGAAATATGTATATCAAATTTATTTTCTACCCTGTTTGTACTAGTGTTTACCCTAAACAAATTTCCTGAACCCACAAAATGTATTCCATTAAATACATACTAAAATCTCTTCTTTAAAGCTTTTCTCAGTTTCATGGACTTATCACTCACTATAAAATTGGAGCTTTGTGTATGAATATCATTGATCATGAATTAAAAAGACATGAGCTTTGGCAAGAAGAACTTTCTAAGAAGAAGAAAGCTGATATCCTTTTAGAGTGGTATTTCACCCCACTGTTGTTGCCTGTTGCTATGAGGTTTGGATAGTTGGGATTTTTTTTTCTTTTTTTGCATTCACAGTACATGAAAAATGCAAGAGTGTTTTAAAGGTTAGGTGAAGATTGAAACTGTCAGAATGAATATAATTTGACATATACTTTTTTTTATCTTGTTTCAACTTTGGTTAGTCGATAAGATAGAGGGAGTAAAAATTAATGGTCCTGGATATTGAATTGGTGAATCTCTAAGTAGCTACACTTATGTGCCCTAAGATCCTTTGGTTAGCTCAAGTCTCGCTCATTACTGTTTCCTATGTAGTTCCTTCTCTGTAATAGGTGATTTTGATTGGAATGGATGTGAATTTGGTGATGAACCTTGTTTTAAACTCTGTGTTTCTAATCACAATAATACTTTTCTTAGTACATACAAATTTGAGAGGACTACAAAATGATAGAACTATGAAAAGAACCTTAAAGATTATGTATTTTTAACCTGTCTTTCAATAGAGGAATCTTTTCTGCAACTTCCCTTACAAATGGGTTATTTAGTCTCTTCCTTAACAATGTCACTGCTTATTCATTTAGCTCTTTCTGTGATGTGGTATTCTATTTATTATAGTGTTCTTTGCTTAGTGTACCAAAGTCTACTCCTCAAGAACTTCTATCCCTGGGTTCTAATCTTGCATACTAAAGCAATATAGAATAGGATATTTTCTTCAACATCACATGTATTATATTTGAAGATATTTATCATATTGCCTCTACAACTAATTCTTCTAGATTGAGGTCCTGGTTTATTCATGCCTGTCCTTATATGACATCTTTTGCAGATCAACAACCAACTCATACTGATAGCTTTCCTTTTATCCCCAAATGTATTGATCTCTTTTAAAAAGTTAAAATATTATTCCTATTGTTCAAAGTGTCATGTTTCTTTCCCTCCCCATCATGGAATCCCCAAGACACTATAAAAATGCACCCTCACACCTCACACACACATAAGCTTTCACTTTACTTAATTAGGATCTTTCAAGGTTTAGAAATTTTCTGAATATGCTATAATCTTCTGACATTACCTTAAACCACATGGATAACTCAAAATCCTGGAGATTTTAGATTCTTTCTGGAGTCCCAAGTCTCCTGAATGTACCTAAAATTCATTTAAACTGGAGGGGTGCATAGAGGACCGCTAATGAGACTTTAAGGAACCATTAAGTTATACATTGTTATTGTTTGGTTCCTGATACTTTAGGACATATCATATTCCTGTAATTGTCAGATACCATTGGTTGTTATATGTACCATTATTTATGAACCACTAATGAAAAAAATGCTTCCAATTAAACTCTGGCACATTGTGGATTATAAGACACATCCAAAATCTGGAGATGTTATGATGTGGGAAAATGTGTCTTAGAATCCCTGGATTACAGTAATTGAAGGAATATAAAATGAACTATCAGAATTCTGGCCATTTCTCTTAAAATATTGCTATTTTATTAAGTTTTAAGTTTCTTTGTGTTTTAATGCAAGTAGCATTCAATAGGGGAGTTGTTTTTAGAGCTTGGGGATTTTAAGTCAGACTGAAATAACTGGTTATTTTCTGCAGATGTCCAGGAGACTGTTTGGGGCAATAAGATGTAATTTTTAAATTTTGTTTACCTCTAACTTTGGCATATTTCTTTTTTCGCATCTGTTCTGAAGAGGGTGCTAAAAGGCTTTAAACCTAGTCCACGTCCTTTGACTATTCTGGGCATCTGTGTGAAGTGGAATTCAGTAGTCTGTTAACTAAATCACTCTCTAAGGCAGTAATCATTTTGGTACATGGACCCACTTGCCAATCTGTTGAAAGTTAGAGACTTGTGCACATACATAAAATACTAGCATGTGATTTCTGGGGATTCAAGTACTTGTTGAAGCCCAAACATGTGTTTACCCAAGGACTCGAAGCACATCCTTGAACCCTTGGTTAAGAAGTCCTGTTATGACACAATTAACACAACTATTGTGCAGAGAATACCGTTTTAGTTAAACTGTTAGAGTAAATAACTGGATAATGTTGCACATACAGTTTAATAGCGCTATTCTTCATAGTATTTTCCAGTAGGGTTTCTTTGCTTCAGTGAATATGGAAGATCCTTAGCTTGTTTACTTGATGAAGACCCTGAAAACCAAACCTTGAGAAAAGAGTATGAAAAAACCTTTAAAAAATACCAGGGGCTTGTGGTAAAACAGGAACAGCTCTTACGAGGTACGAATTCTTTTTTCTTTTTTTTAATTTATATTTATTGTTGAAAGAATTGCAGATGTCTCCTTTTTCCCCCATTGACCCCCTCTACCCTGCACTCCCCCCCACCCCACCCCAGACCTTCACCACAGTATTGTTTGTGTCCATGGGTTATGCATTTATGCATATAAATTCTTTTGTTAATCTCTCCCCTCCCCCACCCACCCACCCCTGCCTTTCTTAAACACTGAGAAAAACAACATGCTTACTCTACTTTTAGTTCCATTTTTTGTCAGATCAGTAAAGCTAATACCAGAATAATTGAGAGTTTTATACATTTTAATATGCTACAAATTCTGTGTCTTTAGCATCGGTAATAATGTTTTAAATTTTACTGTTTTCTACCAAAAGACCCACTCAGTTTTTAAATATATAGACACTTGTTATTTATTTACTCAGAGATGATTTTTAATCCATTGTGTGATCTTTTCAATAGTAAGAATCTTCTCTCAAACCCTTACATACTTAAATAGTGAATTATTTTGTTGCTTTCGTAGAAGATTGATGTAAAAATTTTCGAAGTATTTCTCTTTAATAAAAAAGAGTCTTCTTTGGGAGGTTATTGAGATTTACATGTTCACTAGTATGGTTTTGCATTCATGACAGGCAAAATCTTACAAGGGTTAGTGAGAATGATCTGGGGCTTTCAAGTGTACATTCAGTTTCTGCTTTGTAGCTATTGATTTTTTTCAGCTTTAGAGATATAATTGACACATGACAGTGTAAGTTTAAGGTATCAATGGGATGATTTGATCTATATATATATTGCAAAATGTTTACCACAATAAGGTTAACACATCCTTTACCTCAGGTAATTACCATTTTGTTGTTACTGTTATGGTGAAAACATTTAAGTTCTCTCATAGCAACCTTCAGCTGTATAATACAATATTGTTAATTCTGGTCATCATGCTGTATGTACATTAGATCCCTGGAATTTATTCATCTAATAACTGAAAGTTTGTACCATTTGACTAATATCTCCTCATTTCCCCCCACAACTCAGCCCCTGGTAATCGTCAGTCTGCTCTCTGTTTCTATTAATTCAACTATTGTAGATTCTACATATAAGTGAGAACTTAGAGTATTTGTCTTTCTCTGTGTGACTTATCTCATTTAGCAAACACCCTCAAGGTCCATCTGTGTTGTCACAAATGGCAGAATATCCTTCTCTCTTTATAGATGAATAATATTCCATTGTGTGTATTATATATAGTTCATGTGTGTATGTATATATATATATAAATATATATGTGTGTGTGTGTGTGTGTGTGTGTGTACATATATATATATATATGATGGTTACCAAACGGGAAGGGGAAGGAGGAGAGGTACTGAAGAGTAAAGGGGGTCAAATATATGGTGACAGAATGAAATTTGGCTTTGGGTGGTAAACACACAATGCAGTGTACAGATGGTGTAGTATAGAAATGTACACTTGAAACCTATATAATTTCAATAACTAATGTCACCCCAGTAAATTTTATTAAAAAATAAAACGACAAGATGTTAGATATAAACCCAAATATATCAGTAATTACATTGCATGTAAGTGGACTAAATACAATTTGGATTCTACTTTAAGAAAAAAATCGGGCCTGGCCGGGCGTGGCTCAGCCGTTGAGCGTTGACCTAGGATCCAGGCGATCGGGGTTCGATTCCTGGTCAGGGCATATGCTCATGTTCTGGGCTGCAGCAGATCAATGACTCTCATCATTGATGTTTCTATCTACCTCTCTCCCTCTCCTTTTCTCTCTCTGAAATCAATAAAGATATATTTAAAAAAAAAAAAAATCGGTTACTATTTATATATTAACTAGTATAGTGCCTGGCATACAGCAAGTATTTAATTCGTGTGAATTACCTTTCCACCTCAAATATTTGTTAAATAAATTTAATATTTATGCATACATTTCTTCTATTCATAAGAGTTTAGAAATAGTTTTTAAGAATACATGAAATGAAATACTAAAATAATAAAATTGTGGCTCGAGGAAAGCAAAAATATTATGTTGACCATTATAGCCTACATAATTCTGACAGAAAGCTTTCAAGTCTTAACTCTGAAGCTTTCTGTCCATCAAGAAAAAATGGACATTTTCCCATTACATAATTCTCATTGTCAAGAAAGGAACAATTATATGAGTTATGACAACCTAGTTGTTTTTATTACAGGTATCTAAAAGAAATTTTACTTAGAACTAGTAGACAGTGACCTCAACTTTGTCTAGTATAACAATTATATTACTGAATTTCATATAGTTTTTTTCTGTAGTGACTATCAGAAAATCATTTTGAAAATGAAAAATGGTTTAGAATCCTCAGATTCAGCTCTAGCTGTACAATACATTTTGGATTATAGCTCTTTTTAACATAGCAGCCCCTAGTCGCTGAAGTTTTACCTTGTTTTCTACATGTTTAAAATTATTTTTCCCCATCTGCCTATTTTATTATTTGCTAACATATTCCTTTAATTTCCATTCGATTACTATTAAGTGCTAAGCTCCAAGAGGGTAGGAATCATTATCTTATTTTGGTTATTGTGCCATTCTCAGTATCATTAGAATGTTATTTTATAGATATGTTTTATTTTATATAACATAGCACTCAATAACAATAAATGTTTTCTAATGAATGAATTAGTTAAAATTTTCAAAATAATATATTCTCTTCTAAGAACTACCTCTGTTACTTTGGTGAGTAGGAATGATCTATTCAGTTATTGATTCAATATGCCAGTCATTTAATTCTCATCTGTTTTACT
Organism: Miniopterus schreibersii; assembly: GCF_964146895.1. Lineage (NCBI taxonomy): Eukaryota > Metazoa > Chordata > Mammalia > Chiroptera > Miniopteridae > Miniopterus > Miniopterus schreibersii. Next base: position 15,049,965 of record NC_138119.1, on the reverse strand, counting down.
TCTCTAGTTGCTCTTTATTTGCTTCTGAATCTTGCTGAGGATACACGCACAGAGCTGAAGATGAGGAACAAGAACATCGTTCACATGCTGGTGAAGGCTCTTGATCGGGACAATTTTGAGCTGCTTATTCTAGTTGTGTCATTCTTGAAAAAACTCAGCATTTTTATGGAGAATAAAAATGATATGGTAACTTACATTGAAACAGTCCATATTTACCATTTTCAAGTTAGAATATTTTGATAAAAAGTAAACACATTATCCCCCTACTGAGATAATTCTGAATGAAAGTTTAACAATAGCAGTAACTCCCTTAAATGGCTTTACTGGAAATATATTTCATGTTACTGTACTTTATACTCCAGATAATTGAAGCTTATAGAAAAAGATAAGTCTTTTTCTAATACTGTATGAGAATGAATGTTTTTATGTTAAACATAACACATAGAAAGTAATTTAAACTTAAGATTGTGCTTCAGAGTCATCTGCCCTTATATTGTTTTTCCCTGAAGTATTTTTTTCTCCTGCATTTCTGATATTTGTGTATGGAATTTCAGTTTAGCCCAGTCTTTTCTTTCTCACCTACTGTTTCAACTGGGAGGCACAAGCTGCTGATTCTGCTCTTAGCATCCCTTCTTTCTATTCCACGTGCCATTGTGCCAGTTCATGCCCTCTTTCTTTATACCCTCTTCATTTCTTGTTTGAATTATCGCAGTGGTCTTTGAGACATACAAGTTAATTGTGTATTATTTCACCTTCTGAAAAATATGTATAATGCAGAAATATATAAAGATAGAATAAAAATTACCTGCCTTTGCCATGTTGTTAAAAAGTCTTTGTTAGAACAATGTTTTATTAAATAGATCAGACATTAGCCTTACCTTGTTTTCAAATATCTAAATTGTTTATAATTTTAGCTATTATAAATAACACTTCAGTGGACACATTTGTACATGTATCTTTGCCTATATTTCTCATTATTTTCTTAGGATATATTCCGGGAAATGAAATTATTGGCTCATTGGCCTGACCTCCACTGAGGACCATTTTAGAGCTATATGCTAATATAAGTCATTATGTCACTATGTATTATTAGTATAAATGGATTCTCCTTTACATAGTCTAAATATACAGTATTTCTTCCTATTCTTTTTTCTTCTTTTAAAATCAAGTGAACTAGGAAGTAGCTTATGCTTATCGAATGATACAGTATGCTCTTTGAAGACCTAAGACTGATTTATCAGCTTTAATGAGTGCCTTCAATCTGATACTTGAAATATGAAATTTTATTTTACCCACAGGTGTTTAATATCTGTCAACTTTATCGTTAGTATATAATTATTGATGGTCACTGTATGTCTGATATTGTTTTAAGATTGAACTTACTTAAGAGAGATTAATGAAAAATATTTTTTAAAATTGACTGATCTTATATTTAAGAGGAATATGATGGCATGGGGATATATATACTGAGGAATCAGAGTGTGGTAAATAGTTGCTTCCCCTTGTTTTAAGTTGAAGTATAGTCTTCCATTTACATGTTTAGATTAAGGTCACCTTTAGTAGTAGGTTCACAAAATTTAAATTGATTTGTCATCAGCATGTCTATTATATGTTGATTAAATTTATATTTAATACACATATGTTTATTCTATCAAAACTTATTTCAAGAATATTATTAAAATTATTTTCTGGTAAGATCAGAGATTCAGAATATAAAATGTCTCATCAAACCTCATTTTTTATTAAGGAGGAAAAATGAAGTTCAGGAAAGTTAATCCATGCATAAGAATGATTAGCCAGATTTTTACTATAGATGGTATGCATTTCACCTTTTATTGTAGAATAAATGCATTTTATTTAAGGACATTATATAGCATCAGGATTTTTAGAGCTTGACTGGACTTTACCTCCATGTTTAGATTTAGTGAATTACCTCCTAATTTTGCAGATGAAATAGCAGAGGATCAGAGAGGTTAAGTAATTTGCTCAAAGATCTCCAGGTTATGCTTCCTATTCTTTCTCTTTGCCTTCAAGAAAAATTTTTTGTCTTTATGTTGTTGTTGTTTTAAAAATAAAAAAAAACTTTTAGCAAGCTTAAGTATAAGCAACTTTTAAATAGCTGCCAGAAACACGAAAAAGAATTACTTAAAGGCTGAAATAAATTTACTCAAAGATTGTTCATAAGCTGACCTTTTACATAGAAAGTTTAATAAAAGAATTAACTATACATTCCATTTTATAGATATAGAATTGAGAGGGAATTACTTGTTGAAACAATTACTAAATTTAGCCTTTTGTATTGAGCTTTTATAAACCTGAAAGACATGATTAGAAGGCTGTGTCTAGTGCTTAACTTAACTGGTTGGACTACCTGGCAATTTTACATTCCATTCTCTGCAGTGGAAATACAAATTAATTTTTTTTAAAAACTCTCCAGGTTACTTTATTATAAAGTTTTCTATAACACCAGTATGTACTGTTGCTTTTTCAAAAGAAAAATATTACTTATTATAATTAGTAACAGGTGAAGCCTGTGGCAATTTTATTTAAAAGGAGTGGTGGGGATAGATGGCTGATCTATTTGTGAGGTTGTATTATTTATTTAAATAATGTGTTCATTTTAGTGTTGATGTGAACTAATAGTGACCTTTTTAGAGTTATATTTTTAAAGGAAATTTAGTTTACTTTAAAAATCCTTTAATTAATAATTTAAATTGAATTTTTGTATTTTAATACAGTATAACAAAAAGACATATTAGAATATGATTTTAAGAGTAACAAAGAGGATGTATATTCTTTGGGTTAATTTCTTATTAAATTTTGAGAGTTTTTTTTTATATTTTGAATATGTCTTTTATCAGTTATATGTTTTGCAGATATTTTCTCCTAGTTTCTGTGGCTTGTCTTTTCATTCTTCTATGAAGAGCAGAAGGTTTTAGTTTTTATAAAGTCCAGTATATCAAATAACTTTTAATGGGTTGTATTTTGATGTTGTATTTAAGAAATCTTTGCCTAACTTAATAATAAAGATATCTTCCTACATTCTCTTCAAGAAGTTTTATAGGGTTTATGTTGTTGCTCTTTTGTTTTATTAGTCTGTGATCCTTCTGTTCTTAGTTAATTTTATATATGGTGCTAGGTATGCATTAAGATTCATGTTTTGAAACGGATACTCATTTGTTCCAGCACCATTTGTTGAAAAGACTATTCTTTCTCCACTGAATTACACCATAATGAAATTGCCTTTGTACCTTTGTTGGAAATCAATTGGCTATATATGTGCGGTTCTATTTTTGGACTCCCTCTCTCTTCTGTCCCATTGATCCATGTGTCTGTGCTTTCACCAATACTTCTTTGTCTTGATTACTATAGCTTTATAGTAAGTTTTGAAATCAGGTAGTATATGGCCTCAAATGTTATTCTTTTTTAAAATTATTCTGGCTATTTAAGATTCTTTACTTTTCCATATCCATTTATAATCAACCAGTCTGTTTCTTTAAAAAGTATCCTGGAATCTTGATTGGGCTTGCATTGATTCTATTGACAGTATTCAATAGATTAACCATATTGGATTTTCAAATCCATGAACATGGTATAGCTCTCCATTTGTTTAGGTCTTTCCTGATTTCTTCCATGATTTCAAGTTTTTAACATATATATTTTGCACATATTTTTTTAGACTTATACCTAAATATTTTACCATTAATAATTGTAGTTTTTATAAAAGAAATTAGTTTCCTGTTGATTTTTTATTGCAGTATAATTAATATATAATATCTTATATTTTTGTGTACATCATAGAAATTCAGTATTTATATACATTACAAAATGATCACTACAATGTTTAGTTACCATCTGTTGTGATTGATAGTATATAGAAATACAGTTGATTTTTATATATTGACCTTGTGTCCAATGACCTTGCTAAATTCACTTTTTAGTTGCAGTGGCTCTTTGTAGGTCTTGGGGATTTTCTAAGTAGAAAATTATATTATCTGTAAATGGAAAGTATTATTTGTTCATTCTAATTTGCATGCCTTTTTTTTCCCCATTGTACTAGAGAGGGGCTCTTTAGTATGATGTTAAAAAGGAATTCTGTGTGTGGGCTTTCCTGCCTTGTTACTGATCTTAAGAGGAAAGCAGTGTCTTCTACTATTAAATGTTACCTAGGTCTTTTGTAGATACTCTATCAGTTTAAGTTCTGTTCTTTTCTAGTTTGTTGAGACTTTTTATTATGAATGAATGTTGGATTTTGTCAAATGTCTTTTCTGCATTGATTGAGATGATCATACGGTTTTTCTTCTTGAGACTATTGATATAAGGAATCCTTGAAGGCCAAGACAGGATCTTGTTTGCTCTAGCACTAGGCTGGCACTTAGGTGGTATTCCATGTGTTTTCAAGAACCCGGTATAATTTGTATTCCAGTTGATGCTGTTAGGTAAAGGAAGGAAGAGATGATGTGGCAATGTATATTTTCACCTCAAAAGTTTGCTTTCAAAGAAGTTTATGAATTAAAATGACTATATAGATTAATACATAATTACTTAGGGTACAATGGAAAAATAATTATTTATAATCTTTTTTGTCTTATTGTGCAACAGAACCTCACTGTATTTGTATTATTATTTTACATAGGTGGAAATGGATATTGTTGAAAAACTGGTAAAAATGGTACCTTGCGAACATGAAGATCTGCTGAATATCACCCTCCGACTTTTACTGAACCTGTCCTTTGACACAGGACTGAGGAATAAGATGGTACAAGTTGGACTGCTGCCCAAACTCACCGCACTCCTAGGTATGCTTTTTTAAAATGATTGGCAGTGCTCTCAGACTTTCCAGCATCCCTGGAAAATTGAGTGGTGTGTTGAAAAGTTGGTTGAACAAAAATGATTCTGTCCTTTGAGAACTTAAAAATAATCAGAATGAATGAAAAATTACAATGTGCCAGGATTCCCCTGATGCTGTAGAATACACTGGAATAGAAACTGTTAACTCAGATTTCATTTACCCATGTGAGATGAAACCAATGTGCAACTACATATTACTACCAGGGAAGCAAGAGGGAAAATTATTTTCTCTTCCGCATTTTTTTAAAAACAGCAAATATTTCTTATATGTTGCCATACTTTTAAAATACTCCTAACAACTACACAAATTTGGTGCGCCTTTTTGTCATTAAGTAGAAAAGGGCATTTTTATATAGTGTGAGTTAGAAAATATTGTATTGGAGGATTCAGTTTATAATACAGTATTTTCTTTTAGCTATTAGCAGGATATCTACATAGCAAGGATGGATGCAAGTGCTAACTTTTCTGTGCTCTCACATAATGCTTCTTAGCAGAGTACTATACACCCTTGATCTTGATCTGTTCGGTGTCTTCCTTATAGGCACCTGCTACTCCCCAATACATGGTTTATACTGTGTCCTTGCTGAGCCCCCCACAGTTCCCTAAACAAGCTCTTTTTATGTCTGTTTATCTGCTTTTCCCTTCTACCAGAAATGCCATTGCCATTATTAACCAGAGAGCAAATTCTCACTTTTAAGACTCTGTTCCTTTGTTTCAGTATTGCATTTTCTTTCTTGTTTTGTAGCGTTCTCCATAGAGTCAAACATTTTGTAATAGTTTTCAGTAGTAGTGGGACAGTAGTGCAATGATTTAAAAGTAATTTTATCCTTTGCTATCTAATCCAGTCTCTCATTGACATCATTATTTTCTTTATAATACTAGTATTAACATTGAACATTTACTGTGCCAGTCATTTAGCTCTGTGCTTTAATTACATTATCTTGTGGAATCCCCATCTGAGATCTGTACTCAGGATGACATAGCTGATAAAAAGCAGAGCTCAAATTCCAACTCAGGGCTATCTGCTGCCAAAGTTGGATTTATTAACTACTATAGGAAACTACTATGTACAGTGATATTAAGTGGGCTATGATTAAGTAGACTAGGCAGAGCTATAATTCAAAAATCCAGTTCTCCAAATCCCCTTAAAAATAAGTTTTAACTTATTTCTTACTCTTTTCTCAGAATAGGAAAACTTTTAGTCTATTAGTCCAAGAACGTTTAGTGAATTGGCCAGTCCACAAATACTGCACAGGACTTTTACTACACATTTTAGAAGAAACGCTGTTGAGTAGTACTTTCAAAAATTGCTTTTGGGAACCAAAGCAATACAAGCATTAGTGAAGAACAGAAAACTTTAAAAGTAAGATTGGTGGGCCTTGCATTTTATAACGTGACTCTCCATTTATTGTAATCCAGCAGAATTATGTATCAAATATTAGGTCAGATTCTGGTGTATGAAGATGAATAAATTATAGTCCTTGTCCTGAAGGAATTCATAGTCTATTTGGTTTTTTTCAATATCCAGTCACCTACTCTTATGAAACATGATTTTAAAGAGATTTGGGGGAAATTACAGGATACTCATTTCATATTTTGCTAACAAATATCCCTGTCTTTTGTTGCTCACAAGTTATTGAATTTTAAGCGGTTTGTTGTTTTTTCAAATGTTCATATATCTTTTCCTTTTCATTCCACTTACAAGCCACGGAAGCAATTTCAGTCATTCATAGTAAACAGATAGAGTATCTACTGATCTTCCAGGGTCAAGGAAAGGGAGAAAGTGTCCATATTAAAGAGAAATCAATACACACTGGAGGAAAAAAAACAGTGCCTTCAACTTCTGTGAAGTGCTTCAGAATGTCTACAAGTTTATATCTGTTACTTAGTTCACATTCTTTTAATTTAATTATTTTCATGGCACTGTTATTTTCACCTTTTTTTATTTAAATTATGGGTTTTCATAAGTTTCTGTAGGCTCCTTATAAGGTGAGCCTATGAAAAAAAGCATATGCCAAATTCCAAGTAACTGATTCAACATGAACTTTTGTAACATAAAATCATGTTGTTAACTTTATTTTGTCATGTCCCCAAAATGGCCCTTTTATCCATCACTATCCAGGAAAAGCCTATCTAATAATGTATTAGGAGTATAAGCCTATAATTATTAATAAACAACCCTAAGACCTCAGTAGCTTAAAAAACAATTGTTTATTTCTTGTTCATATTGCATGTCCATTATGGGTGAGTAGAAAGTGCTGATCCATGTTAGCATCAGTCAAGGACACAGACTGGTAGAGCAGAAAAATGGGAAATTGCAAACTTCTCTTAAAGGCTTCCACTTTAAGTGATAAATATTATTTTATTTACATTTCCATTGATGAAAACAACTCACGTGGCTGTGCCATACATTAAGGAGGTGGGTAAATGCTTGGAAGGATTAGAACTGGAACATTGATGAGCAAGCAGCCTAATGATCCTGAATTGTTTTTTCAATTTTTCTGAATTTTAACTGGGTTTTCAGGATTAACTAGACTCTCTTAAAAAGTACACCCTGAGACATTATAGCAAATACAACCATATGTACTATATCTAGCAGCTGTAGTAGCACAGAGCACACTGATTAAAAGCTAGAATTATGGAGCCAGACTTTATGACTTGAATATTGTCTTCATCAGTTACTAGCTATATGATATTGTGCAAATGACTTAACCCATATGTCAGTTTTCTCATCTCCAGTATGTAAATAATAATTGTACATATTAATAGGGAAGGATTAAATGAGATAATGCAGTAAATGTTAGGGAGTTATACATATGTGAAATTATTATAAAAATACACAGAATACAAACAATCAATAGCCAGAAATGGGTCTTTTTAAAGTTTTCCAGGCTTACACCATTAGAGATATTTAATCATTTTGTATGCAGGTCTTTTAAAATTGGTTTCATCCTTCCTTTGTTAAATATATTCTTAAATTTCCCTTAATGACATGAACATAATTTAAATTTTTATTGAGAAGCAGTATCGTGTAGTAGTTAAAACCACAGGCTTTGGAGCCAGAGAGCCTGGGCTCAAGTGCTCTGTATTAGCTATTTGGTTTTGTTATCATTGATTCAGGTTTGTAATTCTGGAGATAATTTATTATACAAGGCTGCAAATATTACTGTGCCCAAGTATTTCCCCTTGCTGAACAGCCCCTGAGTGCCATGTATTTTAATTTTTATATGCAGTTTTCCTGTTTCCCCTCTTGTCCTTGGCTGTCACTTCTCATTTCTTCTGCACCAGCAGCAATTCCATAGCAGCAATTTTCCTCTCCTCTAATAATATAGTTCTAATCTCTTGTGGTCTTGGAAACCGACAGCTGAATTTATTTGAAGTGTGTATTTTGTTAAAAATGAATTCCAAATGAATGCCCAAAGGGTTCTCTTCCTAGTAATGTTCTCTTCCTAGTAATGTTTATTGCATGAGTTTTGCAATGTTTCTTTTGACTGTGAAGAAACCTATTTTTGCTTGATTGTGCTCTCTGCTATGTTCAAAGAAATGTTATTCAGTGTATAAATGATTTCCTGATAAGCAATTATTGGAATGGTCATTTTTACATTTGTTAATGTAAATGTTACTTGTGTGGAAAATTAAATAATTAACTCCTAACACAATAAACTAAACTTCTCGATTGAGTAATGAGATGTTTAATATCTCTGATCTTTGGCCATTATGATTATATAGAAGTTGTAGCACAGAAGCATTATAGAGAAACAGATTTTAAAGGGATAGGAAATAATTCATCTAAAGCAGAGACTTTCAAACATCATTTACCCCAGTCTATAGTAATACACATTTTACATTACAACCCAGTACTCACACGTATATGTGATGTGTGATGTGTATGTCCATATGTGCATATTAATATACATGATACTTTATGGATATATATTATACATTTAGCTTAATATGTATAATTTTTAAAGTCTTCACAAAGAAGTATTTACCGTATCTATGTATAATGCACTATATATATTTTTTTTTAATTCTACTTATGACTTCCTCATTGATTTTATGTTCTCCAATTGATTTTGATATTCATTTGAAAAACATTGAACTAAGAGAGTGATTAGACTTCTTTCCTTTCACATCTTCAGAACTATCACTGTCTCTCCTGGACTTTTAATGTGTTGATCAGTTGATAACCTAAATTGTTCTAGGCTATTCTTTGGCAAATACTTGGAGTGATTACGTGGGAATAAAATTTTTTCTGAAATGGAAAAAACCCTCTGTAAATCAAATAGTTAAAGAATTTGGGCTGCACTCTCTTCACTGTAGTCACAGAGAAGGAATTAAAGAGCATGCAGTAGAATATGAGTGGTCAGTTTGCTTTTTTCATTAGAAATAAATTCATTGTTTAATATATGTTCACATTGACAGATGACTGTTTGAATTAAAGAATTACCCATTTTATATATAGAAATTACTTATTTTTAAAAGATGCAGAAAATGCAGAAGTACTGTTGTAGGGCTATACATGTGGTAGAACTTTTCAGAAATGATTTTTAAGGGATGCTGTTTCAACTGGAAATACTATCACATTTTAAGTAGGTTTTTTATTGTTATTTGGGGACCCCATAACTGAAAAATCTTTTTATACTTAATAATAGATTACTTTAACTAGAGTACAATGAATCATGAATCTTTCAGGTTCCAATAAAACTGTGCAATGTGAACATTTAATCCCCTTCTCTTGTATCCTGAAACATTTAACTAGTACATTGCGACCCCTGCTGTTGTGAGAATTGCTGAATAACTGAAAAAATATATATATATATAATGGAGGGAGGTTCTGTGATCTGAGTAATTATTACAGGCAGAGGAGAATGTGTTACAGTTCAGCCCTTTTGCCAGGTGAGGCTCTGAGTGAACTGTAATTCAGTATTGCCAAATTTATTTTAATATTGTTTCATCATACAACAAAGCATTTCATTTAAGAATTTTTAATTTTTTCCCTTTGATGTCAGGGACACATAAAAAGAAATAAGAAATTTTAGAAATTATTATTTAAATTTTTCTTTCTCCACTTAATCCTGAAATTGGTTTGAAGAGTTTTGATGTTTTCTGAGGCATAGAGAATGGCATTCTCCCTCAAAATGTTTCAGAAATTTTATTTCAGTTTGTAGAAAACCTTATATCTAAGTATTCCTTGTTTTTTTCTTAAATACCACCAAAATTCCTCATTTCTTATTTTATTTTTTGATATGTTATTTTCCTAAGACTTCATAAGAATCCTAAAGTTCTCTCTGCCTAGTTCAGTATCAGTTGCAAATCTTTCCAGTTCTTTTCTTCCCTGTACTTGACATGGTTACTTATGCCTAGTAACTTCATGTTTTCATTGGGGACACCTATCGTAGCCATATCATTGTGCAAATGTGATTATATGCAAATGGAGTTGGACCTGGAAAGCTTCGCTTTACTTATCCAATTGATAGACAGTTTGTTCAGGTTTTTATGATATTGAGTTAACTTTTTTAAAGTGTTTAAAGATTTTTTGGCTCATCTAAGAATCAGATAATTTAAAAATACATTTTCTTGTCATAAGTCCTTAAGCCATTTGACCTTGATGTGTCTCAGGAGTGCTTCCTTATGTCAGAATATCCTGGGTAGGGAGATGGCAAGGAAATTCCTTGTCACAGTGTATTCTTCAGTTCCCTGGAGAATGCACTGATAGTGTTTCAAAAGCAGCTTGAAAACTAAATCTTCTTAGCTTTTTGTCTGATGCACCAGGAAAATGATGTTTTTGCACCTCTCAGTTGCTTTAGCTGGATGTTTCTTAAGCCGAGTATTGTTTGATGTGCTTGGGGATGATTAGCATAGAAACAAGCATAAATAAATGCATAGTGGAAATGTGTTCTTTGCAAGAGCCTAGTTCATCATGACATTGGTTCATGCATAAAGTTTAAATATCACATGACAAAGACAGTGTATTACAGAGTGTATACTTAATAATTTTATTTTTAAAACTACCAGATTTCACTGGTGAATTCTTTCAGGTAATTTTGAGTTTATTTACATTTTTTTCTTTGTGAATGATATTAATACGTATTTTAAATTGAGTAATGTTCTGAGTTTTCATGTCAGCTTTTCAATTTTTAACTTGACTCCAAAGGGGTTTAAACTCAAGGGAGTAGGCCTTATAAAATATGTAGGTTTCATCAGATGTGAATTTTTTCATTTGTTAAAATAAAAATCAAACAGGCACAGCCAACCTAATGGTTAGAAGATTAGGTAGCTGCCCATAAATTACAGGCAATTACCACTTTTCACAATTTTGCCGCTATTTTGTAAGTCTTCCCTGTTTATCAGGAGATTATAGAAATTTAGTGGTTAGCACATCAGTTTTCAAACTTTTGGTCTCAGGAACCCCCTTCACACTCTTAAAAATTATTGAGGATCCCCAAAGAGCTTTTAATTATGAGAAGTTTATACCTATGAATATTTATGGTATTCAAAATTAAAACTGAGAAAATTTTTAATATTTATTCATTTTAAAATAACAAACCTGCTACAAGTTGACATAAATATTTTTATGAAAAGTAATTTTTTCCAAAATGAAACAGAAAAATGGCATAGTTTTATATTTTGCACATCTCTTTAATCTCTTTAAAGTAAGGCTTAATAGATAACAGCTGGCTCTCATATCTCACTTAGCAGTCTGTTGTGATATATATCATGTATGTCATGTATATCATGTTATATAGCTTCTTATGAAAGAATGAGAGTTTAAAAAAAGAAAAATAATACACTAGTATTGTTAAAATGGTGTGATGTTGTGGATCTCCTTTAGGGGTCCTCAGAGCACACTATGAATTAGAGCATTCCTTTAAAGCTTTTAGTTCCTATTAAATGAAAACACTCCTGGTAGTAATAATTCACCAAGAGTCTCAAATTAGCTGCTTAAATACAGCTAGAAGACATGTTTGGTTTTGCCAAAATATATTTTCTTAATCTTCTTTTTGGATTTCTAGGCATGACCGAAACCCTCCCATTCCCCTAGGATAACCTTTATTTTCTCTTAATCTTAGACATTTAGTTACATTTCTTACCTTGCTTTTTGCCCATCAGTAGATGAATGGATAAAATTTAAGTTAAATCATGTCATTTCTCTGCACAGAAGTCTCCTGACTTCCCATCTCAGAGGAAGAACCAAACTCCTTATAAGGGCCTGTAAGAGTTTTAAGTTCTCTCCTCGCTCCTCCTCACCTCTGTAACTACAGCTTGTAGTTCTCTCTCTCTCTCTCTCTCTCTCTCTTTCTCTCTTTCTCTCTCTCTCTTTTCCTCTCTTCTTATGCTAAAGGCACATAGGCCGAAGTGCTATTCTTGAACCCACTAGGCACACTCCTCCCTCAGGACTTCTGCGCTTCCTGTCTCTGCTGCCTAGAATGTTCTTTCCTAGTCTTTGCGTCATTCATTTCCTCACCTCCTCAGGCTTTGCTGTCTAGTGGCTGTATGTAAAATTTCAGCCCCTGGCTCCTGATGCTCTTTGTCCTGTCCCTTTCCTCTTCCTCCCCAGTACTTAATCACCACATAATGTATCTTTCATGTAATTACTTTATTTCTTGTGTCACCATCCACTCACCATCACCATGTCCCAGGCCTCAAAGACCACAAGCTCCATGAAAATGTAGAGTCGTGTCCATTGTTTTCACTCCTGTATACCCAGTGCCTACAACAAGGCCTGGAACAGGTAGGTTCTCAGTAAGTGTTGGTGGGTGGCTAGGTGGTTAGTGCATGAAAGGAACACATGAAAGGGGTGAACTTATGAAGAGCTGAGCTCAAGTCGTCTTCCTTCCCTTCACTCTAGCTGAGCCACCTTAGGAGACTCGATTAATCTTCACTGAGCCTTTTGTCTTGTTCAGAAAATAAGGGCATAAAATAGGACCTAGGTCATAAGACTGTTATGCGAAGCAGATGAGAGAATTCATAGAAGGCCTTGTAGAAATGCCAGCTACGATGAGGAGGAGGAAAAGGGAAGGGAGGCTTTAGGGCTGTTGGTTGCTGAGTGAAAGGGAGCAGGAGCACAGAAAAAGTCTTCTTGCTCTTCGTTCTGATTGTTTCTAGGGGTTTGTTTTAAACATTGCTGTCATTTCGCTTTCATTACATGATGTAGATATCTTGAGTGGATTGTGTAAATTTGGGGCAGGAGTCTTCTAATACTATAATACTCAAAGTATAAACTGTTACTGGTCTGCTAATGAGTAAATCCAGAAACTGAGAATAAGCATTCAGACACTTACAGCAGTTTAAATAAAATTGTATCTTCTGAATATAATAATACAAATTTTGAACTTATATTTTGCATATCTTTAATTTCATTTTATTATACTTTACAAAAGTATTGGTCTTTGACACACTGAGAGAAAAAATTAAAACCTGGCCCTACACCACAGATAGTTTGAGAAGCACTACTTAGATGAATTGACAGGTTTCATCTTGGATTAGCATACTGTTCTTTTAAAGTATTCAAAAGTCCATATAATGTTGAAGCCAGCATCACAGATGACCATGCCTTGCCAGACTTTCTTAGTTCATTATGAGCAGAGACGAGAATGTTTCTAAAAATTGGGGAATTGGTAGTGTTACCTAGAGATATTGCTAAGCTTTTCAGTATTTATAAAAATTGTAATAGCTAAAGGTCAAACTCATACTCAGTAAGTCTTCAAGTGCTTAACTTGTATTAGGCACTTTAACATATAATTTATAAATCTGTGTGCGAGTTAGCTACCAAAGTTAACTATCTCAGACACTTTGTTAAAGTTGCCCTTTCCTTAGCAGAGCCGCCCTGGTCAGTGTTCACATGTCGCGCTTGAGTATATGAGTATGAGAGTTTGAGCCATAGTTCAAATCTTGATTCAAATTCCTATCTGTATGTATGTTGATTCTTCATAATTTGAGGAGTGTGAGTCCATGCTAATTTGCATGGCCGATTTGTGCTTCAGCTAGCGTTGCCGGTTATGGCAGGAAAATGAAGATTCCCAGGTTCAGTAGCGTGCTGTCATGCCTGCCTCACAGTCCCACATGAGTCATTTCACAAACAGTCCAGATTTTAGTCCGAGTAACATTAGACTACGTTCTTTTCACTGAAAGATAAATTTGAGTTTCTGAGGTTTTCTAAATTCACACAAATGTCGCTGTATCCTGGGAGGGGGCCCAGAGTGGTTTTGAGAGGAGGAATGGCACCTGGTTCATCTTGATCTACTACATTAGGTAATCTGGTTTCAGGACGTTTTCCAAGGCTGTAGAAAGGTTTTATCAGCATGTCAGGAGTCAGACCAGGTCAAGAGTTAAGTGATAAATGTTTGATTTCTTCCTGTTGAGACAAGTCTGATTTCCCTTATTGTTGGAGATGGCCAGAGCAGATACTGTTGGACTCTAAACTTTGATCACTTAAAGATTAAGGGTTATTTTCTTTGACCATTCTGTCATAGGTCCTTAAAAGAAAATTGGCAAAGTTAAGTTCTGAACACCTTTGAAATTCCTCTCCATAATATGAAATTTAGTTTTTTCATTACATATCAAGACTTAATTTTTAATTTATCAGAAGCATCATAAAATGAAGAAATAAAGCTTTCCTTTATTTTGTGAAGAGAGCAATATTTTATAAATGACCTTTTCTGACTTGATTATTAAAAACTATTTGGAAACTGTCAGAATAATGTTTTCCAATTAGGAGGTGTTTTGGTTTTTTTTTAACTAGGTTGCCTTTAAGAAGGTTTCCTTAAGAAACTTAAAGTAGATTTTTTAATAACTTCATTTAGCCTGTTTATTACAAAACTGTTATGGAATTTCACACATCTGTTTTGGAACGCAGGTCCTCATAGACCACTGCACTGTTTCTCAATTTTAATAGGCCCCGTTATCCTATAAATAAACCTACATTTTCTTACCTGATCAAGTGAGCAAACAATAGGGGTGAGATGTGGCAAACGCTTTAACAAAAAGCACATGTCTAGCCGTCAGGGTGAGGTAGAGTCATATCAAGATTGCTTGAAGTTATTAATGGCAGTAAAATTTATGCTTCCTCCTGTTTTCCCAATTAAATCAAGAAGCCTTTTTTCTTAAGATTCTTCTATCACCAGCTGGTTCCAATACTCTGTGTGTGAATATTGCCTGGGGTGTCTCCATTTCTAGATGGTAAAGGCTGGCCAAAGCACATTAAGTCAATGATGGGGACCCGTAAGCTAGAAAGCAGGCATTGTTAAGGGCTTTATTTTGGTCTTTATCATTTGTACCACAAGCATGCATATTTTGTAGGGTGTATTATAAAGAAGTTGTTGTGGTATGCTCTGGATGTAATAAAAGAATACTACAGACAAGGTAATAAAATAACTGAAAACATGTTGAAAATATTTGAAAAATAAGCTACATGGCAAAATGTATAGTTGTACATACTAAAAAAAGAATGCAACTGCATCAACAGTGTTGGATTTTAGAATACTTACTTAGTGAGTGCCTATTACTGTAACAGAGCTATTGAGCTTAATGGTAGATTTATAGTTTTTAAATTAATCGGACATAATATCATTTATCCATGAAACATTGTATCAAAAAACTGTTGTTATACTTCTTTTCATAATGATCACTGTAACCTGTAAATTGTCATTTTCCCCCCACAATTCATGGTTAAGAACTCTTGGTTTTTACCTATTTATCTCAAATTTTCACTAGATTTGACTGTGAACAAATATAAAATAGCAAACTATCCAGTGTAGTTGCATTCTTAAAAATTGTTGTCTCCAATTTCAAGTTTTAACTAAGGCTATCTGGTTATACTGGGTATGTCTCTGCAGTATGTGCTCTAATAAGTTAAACATAAAATTATGTGGAAAAGTAACAAAGATGTTCTAATGTACCTTCAGTATACTTTTAGTATATTTCACTATATTCAATATATGTGTTTAATAACTGTTGCAATTATTTTTTAAGTGGTGTTTTGCCTGTGGCATTTCACTATATTGATAGAGCTTTAAGGGCTCTAACTCTATAAGAAACTTAAAGACAGTTATGACTCTTGAATGTTGTCTTCACATAGACTTTCTAGGGGTAATATGTCACCTTACTGCTACTCTATTCTAATAGAGGGGTGCTTATATTCCCACTTCTCTTTATCTTTTCATGGAGCCTTTGTGACTTCAAAGGGAGCTTTCTACTTTGAACGAAGACATGGAGTGTAGAGGGAATGAGAATCTGGCTAATGATGTGGCCCATAACTTGTGTTCTCACTCTGTTTTTACAAAGTGTTGGGCTGGGTCTATTGCAGAAGCGGAAATTTGGCCTCGAGTTCTGGTGTTCAGAACTCATATTTCTGCGTGACTGAACTGTGAATGGAAAATCCCAAGTGTCTTACAAAATTAGTGGCTAAATGGTGTTTTTACTAATCACTTCAGAAATGAAAAAACTGAAGACATTTTAAAATTCAGAACCCATCAGCATGCGTTTGCCCTTTAATTGGCAGAATATCGATCGTGAGAGCAGCCCGGAGAGCTGATTTTTTTTTTCTCCTTCAGCTGTTCCAGCTGAACTACAGCTGCAAATTTCTTTGGAAAGAAAGAAGTAAAAACAAAACCTCTTGACTGTATTTTATAAGTGCAGTAATTCCCACAAAATCAGTTACTGGAGTTAATGACCAGTTTGTTAAGGCATTAACTGCCCTCAGCTGGGAATGACCAATTTTGGGGGAATAGCTGCACAACTGCTAAGATAATTCAGGAACACTTTCAAATAATGATCCAGCTAATTAACGGTGAATTCCTGTGGAAATCCTATCGAAGTACTTATGACCTCTGCATTTAATAGCCAGTGAGTTCATCATGATTCATGTTTATTACCATAAATACCAAAAGAAGCGTAATGACTAGGCCATTTTTTTTCCACCCTGGCCTTATTACTTGAACAGATTTGACTAATCCACCTCTACTCATTAAGGCCTACTTCTCAAAATATTCAGTCTTTTCCCTGCTCTGCTCAGAATTCACAGGGCGTTTGGTGCTCTGCCAGCACACCGACGATTGGCAGCCTGTTTTTACTTGGGATGCTGTTAGGGAATAATTGAGGTCTGTAAGTGTTGAAGGAGCCCTTTTGAAATGCTTGCCATTTGTAGGATGTGGAGGAATCATAGCTGGTTAGCTGGAGTTTATCGTTCTTCGTCATGAATTCTTAGGAGAAAATCATACCGTCCAACCCCTTGAATTAATTTAGGATATACAAGATTGTTGGGGGGTGGGGTTTTTTTTAGGTTTATGTTTTAAGAACTAAGATACCCTTTCTTTCAATGAATAAAGGAGATTACTAGCTTATAATAAAGGATAAGCTCTTATTTTCCTTGGACCATTTAATCTCTCTTACTGGCTGTTTATTGCTACATGATCTGCAAATTAGCCTTTAAGTAATAATAAATGTTGGCAGCCAGAAAGCCTCTACTTTCTGTATGCAGCTGTGTTTGAAGAAATGAATTCAGGTTATTTCTAGGCAACTTCTCTCTCCAGGTATTCACTTTTGTCCTAAAATACTTTGTCTTTTGTCACAGCTGTCAGGTATCTGCTAGATGTCATAAAGTTATAGGCTGTATTTTTATAAAGTTAATCATTTGTATAATTATTGAATCAATGAATAAGGTACCTGTGGTTTATATGCTATAATCTTCATTCATATATTGCATTTCTTTAGAGAAGAAAGGTGACATGTAACAAGATTTGAATTAGAATCATCAAAGTAACATCTGGGTAACAAGACCATTTATGGAATATTTACATTTTTTTCTGAATAAAAGAGCAAGTGTCAGTTTATGCCCTTTTTCATTCCCTAAATAAATATGAAAGGGATGAAAATCAGTTTTATAGGTATTTGCAAAGCAATTGATTGAATTCTAGGGAACCTTTACCCAAACAAAATCTAGAAAATGTATCAGCAACTTGGGTTATATAGACCTCTGAGTACAGTATTGTAGTCCCTTAGATCTGTCATCACCTCCTTTCCCACTTTCCTCAAGGTAAAAAAACCTCTGGTGTAGTGCTAGTCATATTCCAGTTTCTTTTGTTCAATTGTGCTCACCCCAAATTGGAGGGAAGGGAGTATGGGGGGAGGGGGAAACACCTATAGGTTTTGTTTGCCTGGCACATGCTCCCCAAAGATACATGAAGTCATGTAGCTAATTGGGAGGCTCATCTTCAGTATTCTCAGACTTCTCTCTGTGTCCGTTCATCATCTTCATAGCGCATCCTCTCCACCACCATTCTCACTGTAGGAGAGGAGTTAAGTTCTATCACACACAAGGAAGCGGGAAAGAAGGAAGAGAGATTCACAGTGTTGGTGGCAGCATTGGTGGTGGAGGAGCATACACTAATGACAGTAATCTATACTGTGATGATTTCCTTTTCTCAAGCTTATCTTTGTTAAGGAATTTAGAACCCAATGAGAACAAGAGAAGAATGAAGCGTTCTTATGAGAGCCGAGCCTTGCAACATGGGGCGACTCTCCCAAGCCTGTACTTCTGGGATAGCAAAGCCCAATAGGAAAGCGTTAATAACTTTTTTTTTTTTAACTTTGATGTTGGTACTGTATGTTTCCATATCCATATAGTACAACTTACATCAAGTTTTATATTTTAAAAAAATAAGGGTGGGGAGGCCAATTATATAGTGGGCTACTGAAAATTATTAATTCTTAGGTTTGGACCTAGTTTTTAATCCAAAAATGTATCTTGCAAAATACACATTATCTTTTGGAAACTAGAGATATTTGCTTCAGACTTGGGAATTGAAATAGGGAGCTTGAAATATTTCTAGAAGAGGGTTACATAAGGATTTGATTCAGTAGTTTAAAAGTTTTAATGCATTAATTGGAGTGATTTATCCCAAAAAATTTAATCATATAAATATCAATCACCATTTCCGTGATTTCTTATTCGTAGGCAATGAAAACTACAAACAGATAGCAATGTGTGTCCTTTACCACATAAGCATGGATGACCGCTTCAAATCAATGTTTGCATACACTGACTGTATACCACAGGTAAGTGATTTCAGTGTTTTTAAAAAGAGCAGTCCAAAAAAATTTTTTTCACCTTTTTCTCTCATTTTCCATATGTCCTTTTACTAAAAAAAAAAAAAAAAATCCTTAAAAAACCTCTTATAATATACATTTGTTATGAGTGCAAACAGTATAAAATGAAAATAACTTTGTTATACCAAATGCAGAGATAATCAACTTAACGTTTTGGTATATTTCCTTTCACATCGTTAAAAAATAACATTGGGATCATATGCTCTATGTAATTACAGATTGTTTTATTTACTGAACAGGCCATAAGTATTCTCCCATGTCATTGAACATTCTTCAAAAATTTCTAATAGTTGTATAACATTCTGTTGCATAAATGTACCATAATTTAAATATAGTTAAGTTGTATGTTTAGGTTTCTTCTAGTTTATCATATAAAAACAGAGGTAAGTAAATGTATATAAGCAAATGAAAAAATGTGGAATAAATATCATAGTATACAAATGCTTATCCATATCTCTGATTTTTTCTTTAGTTTAAATTCCTAAAAGTAGAATTACTAGGTCAAAAGGTATGAACACTTGTGTATTTGATGCAATGTGGCTAAGTTACCTTCTAAGAAGACATAAGTTTATATTTCCAACTAGCATTTCACTTTTAACAACACTAGATATTATCATATCTCTAAAAATGGAGTCTCTTTATTTGCAGTCCTATGAATATTGGTGAGGTCAAACATTTTTTATATTTATTATACATATTATAATGTTATAAATTATTCCTTCATGTCCCTTGACAGTTTTTCCATTGTTGTGTTAATATTTTCATAGTTAATAAATAAGATTTATATATATATAACTATTTGAACCCTTTGCCATATTACAAACATTTCACAACTTTGTCACTTGCCCTTTAATTGTTATGGTTGATGGTTTTAAGTTCTTTGCATTCTCTGATGGGAAAATTTCATCAAAATTATTTTATTTTTATAGCACTGTTCTCAATTCCTTGATACATTTCATATGTTAGGTCTACTTGACTTCAGAGAGTTTAGTGATTTTTTTTTTTTCATGGACTGTAAGAGTAGAGATTCTATACATATGATTTTACTCTTAGGGAATTTACATTCATAGAATAACTAGTGTTTCATTAATCTTTATTAAACTGAGCTCCAGTAATTTGATTATCTGATGACTAAAACACTGGTTGGGGCTGATTTTTAATATTACATTATTTTCTGTAAAATGGTTTTCTAAAATAAAGAAAATTGCAGGATGTATACTATATGATAAAATAACACTTTTAAAAGCACTTTAGAAGAATATGAATAATAGTTCATACTTATTAAAAGTAATTGCTCTTAAGACTCCTAAAAGGCAATTTCTTGTTAGCCTAATGTAAGTTATTAAATTTGTATTACTTGAAAAATAATAAGTAGTAAAAAAAATAGACCATAATTTCTCTTTTTATTAATTGACCATCCTCCTGTTCATCCCAAATCAGTAAGACACTTCTAGAATTGAATTTCATATTCCAGAATTTTAACACGTTATCTACATGTGATTAAAAAACTGATAAAATCTCAAGGATAACTTCTTAGCCTTTTATGTCAGGAGATAAGCTAATTATGTGTGTTTATAGGAAATAGACTTCCTTTAAAGAATATACAGCATATTTTATCTAACAAGGCAAGCCTTTTTACAGAGATAACACATGTCAGACTGTAGACAATGCGAAGTGTAATCAAGCTTTTTGTCAAACAAGTTTTCAATAAAAGAGTAGCCATGTCAGAGGGAGATTACAGGTGATTTACTACAGTCTTACTCCACATGTTCCCAGGGTCTCTGCTTTACAGTTTCAAAGGGTGTTCCTTTTTCAGTCCCATTTAGTGTCAGAACTTCATTGACTACAGGATATGAATTGGAAAGCAGCCAAAGAAGAAGAATATCCTTGCCTAGATTGACTGTTTTTATCCAGATTAGAGTTTTTTAAAAATAAAATTGAATAAAGGAGAGAAATGTAAACTAAAAAGGAATGGAAAACTTATTTTGTTGACTCTTGATTTGGAGTTACCTTTCTCTCTTAAAATGTATAATCTCAGACATAAAATACAAAACTTTATTCTAAATAAAGAATCAGAAATAAGAGCCTGTTTATTTTACCTTTGCGATATTATTTTTATCTATTAGTTGACAACTTTGTATGTGGGAAATTCTCGCATACCTTTTAGAACAATATTCATGCATGTTTTCTTGCTAGATAATTTTCTAACATCAGACATTTCTGCAGTGAGGTTTTCGGAACATTTTATGATATATATTTTATGAACAGAATCTTCTAAATATATTCTAAAACTCACTTAGTAGTCAACTTTTTTTTCTTTTTAAAAGTTCAAACCTTATAGGAATATGTGAGGTTATATTATCAACTTATGTCATAAACATCCTGAAGCTTTTTAGTATGATGTCATATTATGAGAAAACAAATGATACTCTAGAATATATTTGTTCCTAAAGGCTACCCAGCCTATAACTTGTACTTTATAGGGCTCAATTTTTATATATTTAGGGAAAATAAAAGAATGATAGAAAGCAAATCTGGAATTAAATTGAAATTTTCAAGCTTCCTTCAGGAATTAAAAAAATTGTCCTTTCAGAGTTATTGGCTTTTTGAATTAATGTTTATAACACCGGTAAAGCTTTATACTCATTTGTGACAACAGATTAACCTATTTATTAAATAAAACTATATCAGGTTCAGAATATTTTAGTGTTACTATAATACTCTGTTCACTTTGAGATTATTGTTTAGTAAAGATCACCAAGTATTGCAAACACATTTTTCAAATGAGAAGGCTAAAAGCACTTTGGAAGGGGAAAGCGGTGGTTCAGCAGCTGTTCATATTCATCTCAGTGATCAGCAGAGTGCAGTATGGCCATAGTGTTCCATTACGTTAGAGGGATATCAAGGAGCTTTTCTAAGCTATAAAGCACTATACAAAAGTAAGGTACTATTAGTAAAGTAGCAGATCTTTTCTCATTATTTTGGACCCATTCATAGTCCAATTTAAATGCTGCTCTTTTTATATGTGTTTTATAGGTTAAACCTATAATTAGATTAGAGTTCACTTTTGAAAATTACTTAACATTCAGAGTAGGTGATTATATATTCAATGTGTCCTATAATCTCTGCCAATATTATGTTGCTTTGCTTCTTTTGTACTTTATTGCCTCTAATTATCCAATATATTCTAATTTTTTCCCTATTATGTCAGTATTCAGCAAAATTTTGGGGCTGGGGCAAGTCTTTCTTTACATGTGATCTTAATGGTCTCAGTGGGTGAATTGTTTTAGGTAAGCATACTTGGGGATAACCAGGAGTTAATAGTTGTATTCTAATAATAGTTAAAAGTACACATTAACAGTTCATTGTTATTTAGACCTCTAAGATGCATGTTTTGTTTAAATAGGTGCAAATGCCATCCAGATGCTTATAAAAGTATTTATTGGTAATAGAGTGGCCAATCAAACTACATGTTTAGGTAATGATGTCATGGTGTTATTTAATATTTTACCCTAGAACAGTGTGCAGGGATCTTCATAGTGATCCACATGTTTTCCACCACAGTTGTCCTGTTTGGCCCGTCTTTGATCTACATGCTTCTTTTTAGCTGAATGCTGGTAAACGTCCTTTCTGACAGCCCCCTTTGCTCCTGCCTGCCATTATCTGCTGAAGTTCAGAAACCAGAGCATCACTTCAAACAGCAGAGCTAGGGAGTAGCCAGTCAGAAGAGATTCCTGAGGCATGCAAAGTTCTGCCATAATCATTCAAAGATGTTTGGGCAGGGGGTTGGGGGTGGTAGAGGTGTATGTGAATACAGAGAGCTGTGGGGGTTGGCCTCTGGTCACTGGTAAATAAGTAAAGTCAGGTGCCAGAGAGTCTAGACACAGTGATTTCAGTCGTGGGTCTTTGGTATCTGATACTCAATATGGGACTTGTCTGATTGAGCACTATTGCCTCTTCATTGCACAGGCTGAAGCCCTTTTAGTGCCTTCCTGTTAAATTAGTAAAAGATGACAATGGGCATAGTTAAAGCAGAACAATCTAGTTTTAATATTTCCTAGTTGTCAGCAATTACACTTACTTTTGAAGTGCCATGGGTAGCAGTCAAATTTAAGACATCATCTTGCACATAGAGTTCGAACTAAACTATTATTTAAAATGTGAATGCTTTAATTAAAGTTGAAGTGTTTCTCTTTCTTATTATGAAAAACTAATTCTATATCATGATACATTTAATTCACATTTAGTCCTGATTTCTCTTGATTTTGGGGATTGGGGGGTGGATAAGATTTCAAATCATATGTTTGTGTGTTTTTAATCTACCTCCTGATTATTTCACCACAGGATGTAACATGGAAATTACAAAAATAAAAACCCTCAGCTTCTAAACATATCACTTGTAACTCCATTTTTGAAGGGCAGTTTTCATACCACAAGGTTAATTTCAATTAAATAGCAACAGATATTTTGCCTTCTTAAAGCTTTGCTTTGATATAACATATTTTGTTATTACAAAAAACTTGTATCAATAAGTTTGGAAGAAATCTATAGTAGGTTTATAATGTATATGACAAACATACTAATTACACTAATTAGAGGATTGTCACCTACATTTTTATTTGTCATTTAATTTTAATTGGCAGTTAATTTATAGATAGGTAGCAAAACTGTTAAATGTATATCCAATAAATTTAGATTACTTTATAAGCCGATAACATTAATTAATAATTCTTTACCCAAAGATTCCATTAGCAGCAGCATTTGTGGTTAAAGAGCTGCCCTCTGGAAAAAGGCATGATACACGCCAGCCTGCTATAGTATTTTGTAGTTTTCACTGTATAGCAGATCATATATATATATATATACAGTTTTATTAGAATTATACCTAAGTATTTTATTTTTGGAGTAATTGTAAGTGGATTTGTGTTTTTTATTTTGGTTTCCAGTTGCTAGCACATAGAAATACAATGATTTTTGTGTGTGGACCATGTGTCCTTCTTGAGACTTAGACATTATCTGGAACTAACATAGAGAGTAACCAAAGCAAGATTTAACAGAATACGGTCTAACCAGGCAACAGATAGTTATTATTCACTTAGTGGATATAAGGCACACAGGTTTCCGAAAGGCATGTTGATCTAAAAAGGTATTTCTCCAAGAAGAAACATAAGATATTTTTAGGTTATGTATTAACTTCTATATGTTGTTAGCTATTTGACTTAGGGGAAAATATCTTTACATAATATACAGTATGGTAATTTGCTGATTTACTAATAATAGAAGACTAGCTTCTCAAAACTACAACACAAAATTTGTTCATCTCTCCTCTGTGATAGCCCCTATCTCTTATCATGACAAATCTAGATTCCTGCCAAGTGGCATAGGTAGCCTACCTTTCCCTTCCTACTTTTCTCTCTGTGGCTTCTCTGACCGTCTCCCTTTTTCTTAACTTTAAGTAGAATTCTTTTCTCATTTGATACCCAGGCCCAAATAGTTTGATCCAGCCTACAGCTTTAGTTGTCAACCATATGTGACAATTCCTAAAATTATGCCTCCAGTCCAAACATTTCTTCTAAACTCAGGCTTGCATTTACTTTTACTGAATAGCTGTACTAGGCTCTTAAATAGGCTGCTTAAACTCAACATCTAAAACCAAAATCACTCTCTTCCCTTTAAGGTTCTCTCCTACTCGTTTCTCTTTTTTGGTAAATGTCAGCACCACCCTCCATGTTGGTGCAGAAACCTGGAGTCATCTTTGACCAGTCGTCTCCCATAACCCCAACATCTGGACAGTTATTCAACCCTACTTTGATTCTTTTTGCTAAGAATAGCTCCAGCCATCCTACCTCTATCTCCACTACTCTACATTGGCTGGGAGGCCATCGTCTGCCTGGATGTTTCCTCTACCCTCCTAGCTGGTGTTTTCCTTACCCTATTTCAGCCTGTTTTCTACATTGGCCAGATCTTTCTGAAACCCGGACCTTATCCTGACACTTTCCTAATTTAGAAGCTTTTAATGGCTTTTCATTATCTTTAGGATGAAGCTCTAAATCCTTAACATGTGCTTCAAGACCCTGCCTGATCTGGTTTTTACCATCTTCTCTCTCAACGCTGTTTCCTTCACTCCAGTATGCTTGCTTTCTTTTAGCTCTTCAGTGGAATCATGTTCTTTCCTGCTTGTAAATTGTCCAAGGTGTTTTCTTTGCTCAGGATGCTCTACTTTTACACAACTTTAAATTCCTTAAATGCATACGCTTTATTTAATATTTCTTTTGTATTCTCCACTTTCCTTGGAAGTTTGTATTTACTGCTGAGCATCTAGTAGTTCATTAACTATTTATGCATTTAGTTATTAAATAGTGAGAGTGTATCATGCTATGTGTTGAAAATGTAATTGTGATATATTATTTACAACATATGACCTAAGATAACACATTGTGATAAAAGAGTGATTCAGGGGGTTTTGTGTGTTTTTGAGTAAAATATTCCCTGTGCTTCTTGCTAGTTAATGAAGATGCTCTTTGAATGTTCAGATGAACGAATTGACTTGGAACTGATTTCTTTCTGCATTAATCTTGCTGCTAACAAAAGGAATGTACAGCTTATCTGTGAAGGTTAGTGCCTTTGAGTTTCATGGATAACCTCTATCATATAGCAATTGGCATATGATGGAAAATAAATCATAAGGAAGTAAAATTATAGCTATAATACTAAAAGGTCAGATAGACTTAGAATATTCTTACACCATGAGTAGAAACCCTTCAGTAACATTTTATAAACCAAGGTCAGTTACCCTTGAAGTTTGATTTTTAAAAATAGTTTCTAGATGAAACAAAACTTTTTAATTTGCAAAGTAATCTATTACAATGTAAGATAGTACAATAGAAATGTGTTAGGTATTTATATGTTTGTATAATATCTTCACAGAATTGCTTGCCATGCATTATGATTATTTCAGTGTCTCCTTGATAGTTTTTTCTCATGTGAAAAATATACATGTTTGTTACATAAAGTGCATATGAGCAGGTAGGAAAAAAAGTTAAGTCTTTACTCTCACTATTTAGAGGTAATCATAGGTAAAATTTTGGTGCAATGCTGCTACATATTTTTAAATTAAAATGGGTTTCTTCTATGTGTGGTGATATTTTTTAAAGTTAATAGTATATTGAATATCATTCCGTGTGATTAAATACTTTTATAAAACATAATTGCCAATTGCTGCAGAATAATCCATTGAAGGATTTTCTATAGTTTAATCTGCTAATTTGGAAGTTTCATGTGCTGCCACTTCTTTTCTGTTACAATGATGCAGAGATTTTCCTTTCTCTGAGGTTTTCCACATTTCCATTTTTATATTCTTAGGATGAATTCTTAGAAGTACAGATTTTCTGGGTCATTGAGCATGTACATTTTTAAAACTTGTGGCACATATTCCATACACAAAAGAGCACATACTGTGGAATTCCATTTATGTGAAATTCCAAAACAGGCAAAACTAATCTATGTTTAATAAGAAAGAAAAGGAAGAGAGGAAGAGGAGGAGGAGGAGGAAAGAAGAAAAGTGATTATATTTGGGGAGAACAGGATTGGCTGGGGCACAGGGAACTCAAGTGAATGGGAATATTCTTTATGTTGTTGCGGGTGTGAATTACATGGGCATACGTTTATCAGAATTAATCTATTGGACACTTAGGATTTATGTGCTTTACTGCATGTAAATTGGGGGTTATTTTTTGTGATCTATAAGTAAAAAAATGATTAAACTTAAGTAAACCTTATTTTTACTGGGGAAATCTGGGTTTTCTGTACCAGGGAATGGGCTGAAGATGCTCATGAAGAGGGCTCTGAAGTTCAAGGACCCACTGCTGATGAAAATGATTAGGAACATTTCCCAGCATGATGGACCAACTAAAAACTTATTTATTGTAAGTATGTAGTTTTTGGCCTGCTGTCTATTGAAATGGCTTGAGAATGGAAATTTTAAAATGCAACATTTGGAAATGTGACTTTTACTGAGCTCTCATCAAATATTAACTCATGACCCAAGTTGGCTTTCTATCATCAACTTCTTTATAAGAGTAACTCCTAGAAATTTTAGTCTAGGTTTCAATGTTTTTGTTTTATGATCCTGACCTCTAGCTCTTCCATCCTCACTCCAGTTTTCTTGCCTCAAACCAGCTTAAAATTATTAAAACGAGTATCACTTTTGATACCTATTTTTCTTTCCCATGGGTTGAATTATTAGAGTGGTTCTTATGCAGAACTCATTTTAAAATTTGTATTAAAATTCTGTTTTCTTCAGGATTATGTTGGGGATCTTGCAGCCCAGATCTCTAATGATGAAGAGGAGGAGTTTGTGATTGAGTGTTTGGGAACTCTCGCAAACTTGACCATTCCAGACTTAGACTGGGAATTGGTGCTGAAGGAGTACAAGCTAGTTCCATACCTCAAGGACAAACTAAAACCAGGTCTGTGCTGAGCATCTCACTTTTGTCTAACCATTAAGTTATTTCTTTGTGTTGTGGATAAGGCTGCTAGAGCAGTATTTTTTACCATTATTATGGTAACACGTCTTCTCCCACACCTCTAGTTCTTGTTTCTTTGTTCCAGAAAGGTGATCACTAGGCCTTCTCTTATATGTGTGTACTCTTTTTTCCTAACAATATTTCCTAACACCTTCCTCATTTTGCCTTCTTTCTTATTTTTTTTTTATCCTGCCTTTTTAAAATTACCAAACGCCATCCCCTTCTGCACACACATGTACATAAACACACACACAAAGTTCTTTGGGGCATTCAAGTGAGTCTTCTGTTTTCTGTGTTTAAATTTTCATTCATTTGTATTTCCAAAAACTAATTTCTACTTCTCTGCTGCCCGCCCCCATGACTGTCATCAGTGAACATGGAAATTTGGAAAAAGACAGATATATAACCATGTTAAGGATTTATAAGAACTGATTTAATAGCTTTCAGTATCTTTTATTTATTTTGTGCATGAAAACTTTCTGTGATTTGACTTTATCAGGTGCTGCAGAAGATGACCTTGTTTTAGAAGTGGTGATAATGATCGGGACCGTGTCTATGGATGACTCTTGTGCTGCATTGCTAGCCAAGTCTGGGATAATCCCTGCACTCATTGAATTGCTGAATGGTGAACTATAACTTATCTTTATTTATTTTTATGCTAATATATTAGCAGGTTATGAGTTTAAGTTTTCAAATATAAAATAGAGTCTGGAATTATGAAATCTTATTTATCTGTTACATTAATGATCTTATAGCAACTTAAATTGTATGGTTATAAAAGTGAATTAAATATAACTCTTACTGGGATTAGCTAGGGTAATATCAGAGAGTTAAGAACATTGCTACATGGAACTTTACCGTAATCTAGGGCACTCACTTGCTGATATTTTCCTTTCTGAACCCAAATAGGTCACTAGTAAGTCCAGGTCTCTGACTCTAGAGCCCCACTCTTATTGTCTGCCATACCACATGCTCTCCCTCGTACCTTTAATATTTCTGGTCCAGTCTTATAAATACAAATCTATGCATACATATGCTTAACCTTCCTAGATTATTCACATTCTCAGCTACTATCTAGGTAAGTAAAAGATTTTCTAACTCAAAGGAAAAAAAGGATATTGCTATTAAGAAATTCAGGACCAATTTTAGATACTGCCTTCTTCTCATCGTCCTTGAACAACTAATATCCCGTCATTTCTTTTTCCTGTTGACTTTGTATTTGGATCTCCTATCTTGTGCAAACCCTTTTTTAATATTTTGATTTCTAATCAGGAAAGTTTATTTGGAAGTTACTTTTAAGCATCATTATCCTCCCTAGTTCCAGACGTAGTATTGTCTTCTAAACTTTCTTTGATGAAGAGAATGTTCTTTACCTGTGCTATCCGTCACACATGACTATTGAGACTGAGAACCTGAATTTTAATTAATTAATTTTAATGTAATTAGCTACAGTGGCTTATGGTTACAAGAATGGACAGTGGAGGCCTACGCAGGGCCTTCCCCATCCCCTTGTATTACTCTGAATGGGTTTGTTGCTCTCCGTATTGCACACAAAATGTATTCATCTAATGTTATTCTATTAGAGCCACATCTTCTAGGACCTTAGATTATTCTGCTCAGGCTGCCATTAACTAAGTTCCACAGGCTGGGTGTCTTAAACAATAGAAATTTCTGGAGGCTAGAAAGTCCAAGATCAAGGTATCAGCCTATTTCATTCCTGGTGAGGAAAATAGAACCAGATTTATTTCACGAATTAGAGCTGTTTAAAGAATTCTTATGATGGACAAGGAAAAAAACAAGTGGAGATGTGTTGCTGACTTGTTCGGTTTCTTCGTGTAGGTGGCAAACTACAGAGAAAGCTACCAGGAAACACTGTTACTGTTCTCTTAAACCAGTCTCGTTCCTCGGTTCTTTCACCCTGGTCTTTTGAGATGAGTAATCTCAAGTAGTCTGATTTAAACTCAGATATGATATGATTTCTCTTTTTCAAAATCTCACTTCCTTTATCTTTGTACTCCAAAGTAACTTAACCTATTTAGTTTACAACCAAATATACTAAAACTTCTGAAAACATATTTTTAAAACCCTGGGCATGGCTCAGGGGTTGAGCAATGACCTAGGATCCAGGAGATCGCGGTTCGATTCCCGGTCAGGGCACATGCCCTGGTTGCGGGCTCGATCCCTAGTCGGGGGCGTGCAGGAGGCAGCCGATCAATGACTCTCTCTCATCATTGAAGTTTCAACTCTCTCTCTCCCTCTCCCTTCCTCTCTCTAAAATCAATAAAGATATATTTAAAAAAGAAAAAATAATTTCCTCACTGTCACTGTCATGTAATTTAGAAAAACACCTAAGACATAAATGACATATGCCACCCATATATTATAAATAATTGTCTTTTATCTCTCTCCTTGTCACTTTAAGATTTTTTATTCAGTGTTTTAAATTTTGTATATAAACATAGTATTCTTTTATTTAAAGTTTTCTTTCTTTCAGCTCAACAAGAAGATGATGAATTTGTGTGCCAGATAATTTATGTCTTCTACCAGATGGTTTTCCACCAAGCCACGAGAGATGTCATAATTAAGGAAACACGTATCCTTTCAATGTTTACAATAGATAATGACATTTCACATATTCACCAAAGATGCATCTTTAGGTGTTTTTTTCTTGCAAATGTTCAAATAATGTAGAAAATATCAAGCTTTGAAATACATTTAGAGGGCAAGCTATTTTTCATGGAAGTTATTGTCCCCAAATCAGTATACAGGTAGAATATTTTGGGGACAATTTTATCAACTTGTCAGGCTGTGATTCCTAAGGAACTTAACAAACATATCTGAACTTCCTTCTCTGTTACCATGACTTCTCCATCAAGGTCCTTAGGACCATCCTTAGTCCTCTTTTCATCTTATTTTATTCCCTCTGCATGGAAAACACATCTATTTTCATGACTTCAGCAACCAACTATATGCAGAGTATTTAATATTTTCATAACCTCTTTCTTGAGTTCCAGGCTAACTGCTACCTGAATTTCTTACACCTACCTAAAGAGGCACAGTATGAAGTACCCTAAGAATCATTTTAATCACATAATCCTAAAGGTAATTTTTAATTACCTTTTACTATTTACTAGCTGCAGGACCTTGGATAAGCTACTTCACCTGCTTGAACATACAATCTTGCATCTATAAAATGACCATAATATTATTAAATAGCAAGAGGGCCTCCTTATAGGATTATTATAAGTACTAATGGATTTGAAGTGCTATAGTAGTTCAAAGCAGAGAGTTACTCAGTAAGTGGTAGTTTATTGCATCTAAAAGGATTCTTGATCACCTGGAACTCAAGAAAGAGGTTTTGAAAATATTAAATACTTTGCATATAGTTGGTAGCTGAAGTCATGAAAATAGGTGTGTTTTCCATGCAGAGTGAATAAGATGAAAGTTTTAAGTGTTAGATGTACTCAAGGAGTTTATAGACTATTAGAGAGTTAGACAATTAAATAAGAAATATAAAATTATAACCCAGTGTGATCACTGTCATAAAAGTCATGTGCAGAATACCTAGGAGAGGATATATAACCAAGTCTGGGGATGTCAAGAAAGGATGGTAGTGGAAGTGGTATCTAAGCTGAGTTTTTGTCTTTGCTTTTTTTAAATTGTGGTGGTCTGCTTGTTTGTGGACCAAAAGAAAAATCTGCGTTAGAAATCCGCTGCATAAAATTCTTCATTACCCGTGTGAAAAATATAAATTCTGTGGCTTAGCATACATACCCCTTCATAACATGACCTTAACCTAATTTTCCAAAGTTCTCCATTTAACCTCACTATACACAATTTTCTCTTAGCACACTAAATTTTTCATCATTTATCAGACATGACCCCTACCTTGTCATAACTTACTGCCTCTTCAGGTGCCTTGTCAACCTCAAAAATATTTCCTTTTTTTACCTGACAGTCTCCAACTCAGCAGAGATAAGGTTATGAGCTGTCTTCTGAGTTAAGCCTTTCTAACCCTGTGCCTCCCTCCTTCCCAGCAGGAGTAATAACTAGTTCGCACTCTTGAATAATAATTTGACAGAATATGGACTCCTGGCTTGCCAGTTATTTCCCTCAGCAATTGGAACGTATTTTTCCACTGTCTTCTGGCTTGAGTTGCTGCCAATGAGAAATCTGTAGTCTACTAATTATTGGTATCTGTCCTAAAGTCTGATGACAACTTACTTTTCTTTCCGTTATAAGTGAGTCCGTCTTTTTGCCAGGATGACCAAAGGAATGTTTCTGTTTCTTTAAAGCCACATAGTTTTATTAGAATTTGATTTGGTATTTATCATCCTTGCTTGATTTTTCCAAGTATGCAAATGTGCTCTTTCAGTATATAGTTTTGTCTTTTTTTTTATTTCAGGAAAGTTTTCTTGAATTATAGTTTTTAGTATTTGTCCTGTTGCTTTGGTTGTCTCCTTTGACATTTATGCTATGTTGGATCTTCTTTACCTATCTTTAATACCTGTTTCTAATTTTTATATCTTTTCATTTGTTCTTTAATTTTAAAATTTTTCTCTTTTTACCTTCTATTTCTCTTATACTTTTATCTATTATTTTTATTTAATCTTGTGTTGTTATAAATTTAGTTTTTATATATCTTAAATGATTTTTACTTTTATTTTTCTTTCCTGAAGTATTTTATTTCAGATTTTTCTAGTTCTGACTTATATATTCTTTCATATACTGTTGTTTTCTCTAATTATTTTATCTCTTTTTGAGATATCAGATTGCAGGCTTTATCTTTTATGTAAAAATATCTTGTTTTCCCTTTCTTATAATAACCATATAGGGAATTTGACTATAATTCTTTTCTGTTGCTCTTTTAGTGTGAAATTAACTTTTCTGAACTTTTAGCAGGGCCAGATAGATCAAGAAAACATTATAGCTACACAGCAATAGAGCTACCTCTTCAACTATTTTCCCATTTTCAAAATATGACCTTGTACTTTCTAAAATTTACTGGCTATTTTTCTTACACATTTTTATCTAGGTTTTTTTTTTCTTTCTCATTCTTGTTTTTTAAACAAATGAAATATTAAACGTTTCTGGTCATCTTGTATTGATGATTTTATTTCAAAATTTGCAGTTAAATTTCAAGTTGTCATTTGAATTTAGAGAAATGTGGGATTTTCCAATAGGTTTAATAGCCTCAATCTCAAATGTCATTTGTGTCTTTAACCACTTTATTCAGAGGCTCCAGCATATCTCATAGATCTGATGCATGATAAAAATAATGAAATCCGAAAGGTCTGTGACAATACATTAGATATTATAGCGGTAAGTAATTTATCTTTCCACACATTTGGGGAGAAAAGACATTGTACACCTATTTAGGACATTGCATTCAATGTAAAGACAAATTTGTCTTTTGGTAAAGCTCAGAATTTACACTGATAAAAAATTCATTTTTAAAACATTATTAAGACTTTTGGCTCTTTTTTTAAATATGTTTTTATTGATGAGAGAGAGAGAGGAAGGAGAAGGAGAGGGAGAGAGAGAAACATTAGTTGGTTGCCTCCAGCACACCCCCTTTCTGGAGACCAAACCAGAAACCTGGCCTTGTGCCCTGACTGGGAATCGAACTGGTGACCTTTTGGTGCACAGGATGACATTCAACCAACTGAGCCACACCGGCCAGGGCTCTTAACTTTTAAGTATAAGCTTCTTACATAAAGAGGTTTTATATAGATTTAGAGTTTTAGGTATGTTCTACATGTCATCTCAGAATCACTTGTTTTTCAGAGAAATTATTGTGTAGGAGCAGGGGAATTGATGGCAATTTCTGCCAGAACTAAACACAGTCACTTTGCAGTTTAGCCATTAATTTTTTTAATAAATATATCAACTATTTTTTCAATTCTCAGAGATGTATGTGAAGCATCTATTGCATGATGGTCACTCAATATGCTCTTTTCAAACCAGACCAAAACTCAGACCTAGTTAAATTTATGTGTAGAATTAAATCTCTGGATCAGTATTTCCCTTTTTTTAGTACAGATAATTATATTATTTTCTGTTCATTTTAATTTTTAAAATGGTATGGGAAGATTGTCTGTTCACTGTTTGGATTTTAACTGTGAGAAGTTATTTGGAATATATATTTTAACCAGACATATTACTATGTATAGTTTAAGGTTATCCTGCAAATGGCTGAATTTGCATTTTAAAACTTCATGTCAAGACAGTTAACTGAATGGGGCAATTAGTTGAAAGGTCTGGGGTTGGACAGTGTCATAAAGAGGGAGCTGCCTTTTCCAGTACAGAAGTACCTCATCTGTTCACTTAGCTGAGTTCTGAACTGTGGTGCCTTATTGGGTTTGGACTCAATTTATCAGCTAGCCTCAGACCACAGTTACACTCCTAGCTTGCTGGACCTCCTTATTTGGGAGAAATTTGAGGAGTGGGTATTTTAACACATCAGTAAAAAGACAGCTTCTCGGGCCACTTGGGACATAGCTGCCAGTCTTAGGTTCTTTGAGCCCAGACTCTATTACTGATCATGACTCAGGGTGCTATTTGCTTGTCCTGAATCTTTTTCAAGAGTAAAAAAAGAGGAAATTGACTTAATTTGAAACAGGGGAAACTTTGATTAGGCACAGCAATGATGATGAAACACTAGAAATAGGCTGTCAGGGGAGAATGTTAAGTCTCTGTCCAGTTAGATCAGCAAAAACCCAATAACCAACTGCCTAGGATGGAAGTGGATGAGATCTCTTCAGACTCTTTTAACTTCTAGATTTTTATTTCCTAGTATCTCAGATTGACTATGTCCTATACTAATAAAAAATCCCCCCCAAAAAGAGAGAATGAGAATATTCACAGCTTAAGGCAACTTATTTTTAAGAAAACAAACTTCTTTTTCACTCAAGACAGGACAGCATGGAATAGTACTAAGAAAAATTAGATGCCTTACAAGCATTAAGGAAATAATGCCTTCTGCAATAAAGTACTTGTCCCCAAAATTATGGAAATATTACATTAGTGATGATTGTTTAATGTATTTGGGCCCAAGCCCTGGATTGGTGAACTGAAACAAATGTGTGGTGGTAGTAGCCTTTGCACCATGGAGTATTACATATTTGGTGATGCGGTCTCTGTGGCCTCATCAGCAAGTTGTCACCTGTCTGACTAGGCCTTAAATGTAGTTTCAGGAGGCAGAGAATGGGGTAGGTGCCAAGAGGAGCAAGGAGGCAAGGAGAGAGGAGCCTAGTAGCTTCTTGGTCTGCAAAGGGGATTCTGTGGCAGTTGACCGTTGCCTTTTCTCTTCCAAGCTTTGGGAATCTTGAAGGGAAGAGCAGAACCCTCTCTACAGACTGAGCTTCTAAAACCCAGACAGACCTTTACCCTTCAGTGCTTCAACTTTGAAGTATTTGAGAACCACATAAATTCTTCCAATTGCCAAGGAAATTCCTCCCCTGACTTTACTGGGTTTTCATACATGTGATACATGTTTATAAAACACATACTATTTACCTACTAAGGTATACACTAGGACTACAAAACTCCCCAACATAAAGTCCCTAGAATGTACAGGTTTACCATCTGGATTCTAGAGATCACTAGGGTCCCATCGTCTAGACGTGAGCTGGCCTTCCAGGAGCAGTATGACTACATGGCCCTGCCCATCCATGTTCCATACCAATGGCACATTATGGCTACAGGATGTTTACAGGAAAAGGAATGTACCAAGTTCTCTAGGAAAGATTGATGTCTGTTGTCTGTAGTCAGCCATAGGCCCATGTGATTTGGTACCAATACAAGTTTGTATTGCTAACATTTTTAATGGCAGCCCTTTTTCTTTTAGGAACTCTGATCATGGGCAGATTGTGTGTATTTCAACAATCTGGAATTAATAGCTAGCCCCAGTATTTTAAACTTGGAAAACAAGGTTCTATCTTCATTCCAGGGTAGACAAAATCATATTTAATAAGACTGATGTATTGAGATAAACTAATGTAGGTTTACATGTGACCTCTGAGACCTCAATTGTTATGGTCTCCAAAAATTAGAAGGAAAGCCTGTGTCAGACAGAAAAGCTGAGTTTATTAATAATATTGCCAGCAAGGGAGAGCACTTTAAAAATGCCTCATACATCTTTAAGAGGGAAGTTATAGAGGAAGTTTCCTAGGGGTAGGAAGAGGGTTAGCATTAGGTCAGATTATTTCAGGACAGGCTTTCAAAAGCAGTGAGTGGGTAGGAATTGGGTAAGATTAGTAGACGATAGTCACTGTTAATTGACTTGCAGGTTGGTTATAAACATAGAGCAGATTTCTAAGTTGACAGAAGCTTCTAAGATGTTCTTTCTAGAGTAGTTGAAGTTCATTATTCCTTGTTTCACAGTCTTGGTAAATTCTCATTTCTCAGATTTGTAAGTTTGACTTTTATGTCTCAGTTCCAAACAGTCAAATTGGGTTTAGTGAGATAAGTTTGGTTAGCCTTCTTTTAGAGTTCATTTTTACATTGCGTAAACCTGAAAGGCAGACATTTAAGGTATTTTTTTCCAGCTTTTTAGAATTTACATATTCACACACACACATACACACACACACACACACACACACACACACACAGACCAGATCCTTGAATAATGTCATTTCGTTAAAGTCATTTATAATATTGAGGAGATGCCCTAGGAACTTAACTTTTGTTTATATCCATTAGCCTACAGTACAATTGGTTTAGTATGTCATTTCACTTAAAGTCACAGAACATATTGACAAATTTAAGTGAGGACCTACTATGTATTGTATATATGTGTATGTATATGTGTGTAGTATATGAATGTGTGTGTATCCCTGCCAGTCCTATGCATGTTACTTTATTGTTTTTTTAATTGGCAACAGTTGGATTGAAAAGGCTGCAAGCATAATATGAAAGATAAAAGTCATGATTTCTTGCTTAACTACATTTTATGTAGTTCTATCTTTTCCTTTGTGGTCTGACTGGACATGATATTTAAAGTGATATTACACAAATGAGCCCCCTCAGTGCTTTAAACAGAGATTGAAGAGATAATTCGACTGTGAGGTCTGGTTAGGAAATGCCACAGTCAAGACTAAAGGGCAGCACTTAGGACAGTACTATTGCAAAATAGGCAGTATGTGCATTAAAGTCAGCATCTCTGTTATGTACATGTTTAATTATGTGTATCTACATATGCATGTTGTATAATATCATTGGGCGAAGTCATTTCTTAGATAGAAAAGGCATCTTTTTAGCAGCTACTAACTTAACCTTAATGAGCAACTAAATTACTCTAGATCTGCTTTAATTTAGTATGAAGAATTGTATTAAATAAACCATATTACATTCTCACTTAGGGGCTGCCACATTAAAGGAGAAGGAAAGTCTGTTTTCCATCAGGAGTTCTAGGACACAGAGCAGATCTGTGTAGCTCTGTGTTATCCTGTACTGTGTTAATCAGATACAAGGTGTGACGGAAGCCAGTGACAGTTTTCCTGATAGTGAACAGGCTCTGATAATAGGCTGGCTAAGGCTTCGTACTGTTTCAGGGGTTAAGTAGTAAACACAACGATATAGGACTTCAAAAAAGATGGCACATTCCATAGAAAGTCAAACCATAAGTTTTTCATGACACTTTAGAATTTATGGAAACTGAGCGCTTACGATCATAATGTCAGGAGCTGAGGAGAAAATAAAAGACATTGTGTGTGCACCTTTAAATATTAGACAAACTCAAGTCTCAAAGTGAGGCTATCAGGGTGCACTCCTTGTGAAAAGAAGCATTTCAAAAATGAGGAAATAAACTACAAGTGTCCCCCAAAAATGTATACACAATGTAACAGTTGGTAGCTCAATTCTGAAAATGAAGTGTATTTTTTTTTTAAAATATATCTTTTTGTTGATTTCAGAGAGAGGAAAGGAGAGGGAGAGAGAGAGACAGAAACATCAATGATGAGAGAGTCATTGATCAAGCCCGCAACCGGGCATGTGCCCTGACCGGGAATCGAACCCCAATCACATGGATCCTAGGTCAATACTCAACTGCTGAGCCACACCCAGCCAGGCTGAAGTGTATTTTAATAAACACTGCCTTTACCATTATTCAAAGTGTGCGTATACATTTTGGGGGGACATCCTGTATATTTTTAGAGTATTTCCACAATGGCTTGACAGATTGTTATATGTCTTAGCTGTGACTTAACTCTGACATCCCTTAATTTCCATAGTTACTTCCCGATAGCAAGGGGTAATGATGGAAGAGCGAAGTAGAGATTTGGAGCAGAAGGGTTTGAGGGATAGATGTGATTGACAAATGTTGAATTCATTAAATTTTTGACACCAGATATTCATTTAGAGCTGCCATTTACCTTTGTAAAATAAACTTATACTGCCAGTATTCTTTGGTTGTGGGGGATAATGATTTCAACAGCTTTATGAAGTAATTGTATTAATCATAGACTTTTGTTTATAGAATGGAACTTGAGTAAATCTTAGATTTGTTTCATTTTAGAAATGAAGAATCTGAGACAAAAGATATTAAAATACCTTTAGAAGGTTAGATACTTCTCTTAGTATCAGAGCCGGAACCAGAACGCAGGTCTCCTAACTCCCAACCCAGTGTTCTTTGCATTAGACCATGCCATATTAATATACATTAATTCAGACTCTGAGGCACAAAGAAACTATGGCATTGCCATGGCTACTAAACTTTGCTCATTGAAGATTATCATAGAAGCTGGCTGAGGCCTGGGATTCCAGAATGCTGGCCATTGGAGTAGGGTAAAGCCTCGGCTGCGTTTAACTGAGGTGGAAGAGAAAGAAACAAAACAAAGGTGTGTGTGTGTGAGGGAGAGGCAAGCAGAGACCACAGCTGGGAGGAGCTGCAAATGTAAGATTGTTAGCATGTTTTGTCTTTGGAAAATATATGTCTATTTTATCTATTTTCAGATTGTCTTGCTTACATTTTTAGTGTTAAAATGACCTTTCTTTTCTAAAATTATAATAGTAGGTAGCAGTTGATTTACATTTAATGTCAGTCTCCAACATTTGCTTTTGAACCTTTCTTAAAGTCTAAAACTCTAGGAGCCACAGTCCTAGCCTATTAACTATACTTGCTGAATAGACACTCAGCAGCCGTTAACTAAAATATTTTATTTTCAAGAAACCTGGAACATAAAAATTAGTGTTTCAGAAGCATAAAGATCAAAAGCGAGCAAAACAATACTATCTCATTTCACTCTAACCAGTGTTTACTACTAAGGAAAGAAGAAATGAATTATGTAAGCGAATTTTGTGTTCTCAGAACAAACGTGCTTCATTCCAAGATTCTATATTTGGTAAACACTCGAATACCTGAGGCTGTATTATCACAAGGTAGAGCAAAGTTTTATGGCACAAGTATACCTTAATAATGTTTGATACTTAGCCTCTGAATTTAAAATACATATGTTTTAAAATATTTTCCAAAGTTAGCTGTTAGTACTGGAGCTGAAGTCATTGAAAACTGGTTCTTTTTCATTGTGGTTCTATCTAGGTAAAGGGACTGTGGGTATTTTTTCTTATAATTTTCAACTTTCAATACTGAAATACTCCAAATGTTTTTTAAAAAGTCATGGTATAGCTGCTTGAGACTTTAAGGTCTCAATACTGCCTGGTCAAGGTTTTTGCTGTTATCTTCGCTGTGCTCTGTACCAACAAGCCATACATATGTATTAAATCTCAAAGTCACCTCTTGTGAAAACTCCACTTGTCATTGTAGTGGAGTCATTATAGCCAGAATCAGGAACCATTGTTTGATCTTTTGCAAAACATAATTTTCTATATCCTAAATGACCCCACAGCTTGGTATAGAATAGCATATGCTGTCTCATGTTTCTTGAAGGAGAAGCTGGGTTTTTCATTTGTTTGTTTCATTTTGTTTTGTGTCCGAAAAGCTGAAGAGACAGCCGTATGTTTTCATTGTGGCATCCTGTAAACAGCAATGCATGTGTTAACCTTGTTAGTCACAGAGAATCAGATCCAGGGCTTTACTATACAAAACATTTAAAAGCAGAATAGAGTTACTTTTAATAAGGAAAATGACAGTACATTCTGTATCATTGCTACTCGAACTTTTTCGCCTTATAATAAGAGATGTCCTGGGCCTGTGGGTTCATTCAGTCATAAATGGATAAAAGGAAGAAGACAAAACTCGAAAGGAATTCATATTAGTATTGGGGGTAGTCTCACTGCATTTGGTGGTAGGTCTGTGCCCAGGACACTGACAAGTCAAGCTTTCGTGTCAGAAGTTAGCCAGGGATGCTCATGGATATTTGGGTTTGCGTGTTGGATCTCTGTAATGGAGTCTGGGTAGTCTCTACTTAAAAACTCAGGCATGCATGTTTAGGCTCATTAATAACAACATTACTGTAAGCTTGAAAGGCGATCAGAGGCTTAATTTGAAGGGCTATTTGTGAAGAAAACAATATCTTTGTTACACATTTCTACATTTATTAAATATGTTTTATTATTACAGTAGTAAAACCTTATGAGAAGGGTGTGAGATGATAACTCCTAGAATAAGCGTGATTTTTTGTGTGTGTCTGTGCAGAGCATTACTTTCTCCACTTTATGAATATGTGGTTTAAGAATTTATTTTTTAAGTTATACCTGCCTCTGTGATATTGCAGTTATTGGTAAAGAGGCAAGTTTTACTCTTAATAGAATAGCAAACCCTGTATTTTATAAGCTTTGGGCATTTGACTGGTTTGTTTTGTTGTTTTGTTTATCGTCACCTGAGGATATTTTTTCCATTGATTATTTTTTTTAGAGGGAGAGTGGAAGGGAATGGGGATGGGAGGAGAGACAGAGAGAGAGAGAGACAGGGAAAGAGAGAGAGAAACATCGCTGTGAGAGAGACACATCGATTGATTGTCTTCCTCACCCGCCTTCATGGCTGGGGAATGAAGTGCTCAGGTGACACTTTGCCACTGAGCCACACCATCCAGGGCACTTAACTGGATCTTAACTCCTGTTCTTACACTAAGAATCCATATGCTTGAACTTAAATTGTAATAAAACAGTCAAATCATATGTTTTTCTATCATCTTTCTTGAATACTTCTTCATTCAGATCATCAGATTTTAAATTCTTCTACCAAAATGAAAAGTTAGTTTTATACCTTTTGCCAAGTGAGACAAGCTAGTATTCATAAAAGAAACAATACCACTTAAATTAGTTCCATCCAGTATTTAATGTAGATTTATTTAATAGGATTTCTGGTTTATAAGGCATATCCTGGAAGTTTTGGTGACTTATAACTAACTTATCTTTTAGGAAAAAAACAACAGTTAGAATGAAGAATTTCTTGCCCAAAATATCATTTTTCTTTTTTTTATGCATTAAATTCTTTATTTTAATGGACAATAAATTAATCCTTGTCTTCTATAAGTGTATATGTGATCATTCTTAAATTAATATGACAATCATAGTTTTTGCAGCTAACTATGAGCACATACACTATGCCACATGTGGAACCAAAAAATATACTGTACTTTTGAAGTCATACACTTCAAAGAGGTTCAAAGTTATATTTAGCATTTGGGCTAAATTATTTTAAAGCTAATCACAGTGCCCATTGTGCATAATTAGCACCACAGTATTTTATTTCATTTTGGAATAAAGTGATCCACTAAAATCTGTAGCCAATGAAACTACTTGTAACAACATCTCGGTGCTATTATTTTTTCAACTCCCTTTTTTCCAAACACCCTCCCATGTGTGGCCAGGTCAGAGAGAACATGATTGAGAATACAGTGCGCAATATACTTACCAGACCAGAAGCTACTTCCTCCCATATCATTGCTTGGTCAACAATTCGACCCCTTCATAGAATCTGAGAGCTGAAAGTTGACCTTGGAGGTCATTCATTATACACATTCACTGAAGAATCCGTCTACAGTGACCCTGCCAAGTGTTCATTTACTCTGTTTAATTGCCGTTTCCACACTGCTGCGAAAGATTACCTCAGTGTTCTGGGCCTCATTTTCTCATAGTACCTAACTTAGAGGGCTGTTACTTCAGTTACTTAAACAGTAAGGTGAACATTAAGTGTTTTCAATATAGGTTTATAGGTTTTCTAAATACTTTACCTGCATTTTCTCATTTTATCAGAGCAATTTCTGTGATCAATGGTTGGATGATTGTTTAAATGATTGTATCTAATTGCTGTAACCATGCCAACAAGAAGTAGAATTTGGATTTAGGATATATTGTTGATATCTAAATTGTCAATTTCAAATATAGGTTAGCATTGAAAATATAACTTCAAGTAAAAAATCTTCAGTGATTTAAATATTAAAATTATAACAGTTGAATTAATAAATGTTTATTATTTTTAAAGTAAAATGTAATAATGTTTATTATAGCTCTACTTTTATATTATTTAATTTTATATAATTATATTTGGACATAGATTGACAACTAATAAGGATAATAGATAACTATTAGAAAGAAGGAAAGCTTAATAATTCAGTGGCAGAATTGCCATTAGCAAGTACCATAGCCCAATATCTCCTGCCTCCACCAACCTCAGTTGAACAGGAGCATCTGTATAGTTTCAGAGATGTACAGTTAGAACACACAGTCTGAAAGCTGACACCACTAAGAGATTTAATGATACTGTGAAACTTTTAAAATTTAACAGGTAAATTATTAACAAGATAATAACAATTACCTTTATTATAAAATTTCAGACTTATTCTTACATCCCAGAAATTCATTCTGTGATGACAGTTTTTGACTTGAGCCTCAGCTTTGGATGAAAATTGCTCAGCTATTTGACTAAAATGTATATTTGGTCCACCTCTTAGTTATCATAATCGTGTTGATTATTGGAGGACGGTACTGTTAGCTGGCATTTTCCCACTCCTTTTTAGATAACTATAAACAAAACTGTGAAAGATGTGACAGAGGAATTTGAAACTGAGAACCCTAAGATTAGGATAAGAAATACCTGAAGCCTTTTTTTTCATCTGTGCCATCTGTGGTACTGTTAAGTGAATACATTAGTCAGAAGTAGCCATAACCTGTGGGAAGAGTTGGAAGCTAGATAAGTTCAGCTGTAGTTTATAATAACTTACCTTTTGTCCTTCAAAACATTCAGCACGATGTTCTCTGTGAACAGCTATCAGATACAGCAGTTAACAAGGCCATCTTGCGCCTTAGGAATTCATGGCTGAAACAGGAGATAGACATATAAAGACATAATTATGACTAAATAATATAACATTATTTTGTTTTCCATAGTAACCATTTCAGTAGTTAGGAGAAATACTTTAGTAGCGCTTTTTTTTCCTGCTGAAAAGTGTTATCTACACAAAAAGACATAGCAAAAGATGTAATGTTAATGCATCCCCACCTGTCATTAGTGCCACAAATAATTATAGCCACAAAACTCTTTGGAAGCTGAGGTCTGATTCCTTACCTAAGGTCTCATGATAAAGAATTTGTGAAATTTAAGCTTTTCCAGTTTTTGCCATTGCCATTAGCAACTGGTAATGCAAACAGAGATGTCTTTAATATATGTATTTGATTTTTATTGACTATTATATAAAATAATTATGAACAGGTATTTTAAGTGTTTCCTCTGACCCAAATGAAGACCACCCAGATTCTCATGAGATAAAAGTACTGTTGTCTGAGTGCCAGGGGAGTTCCTTCAGAAG
Source organism: Miniopterus schreibersii (assembly GCF_964146895.1). Lineage (NCBI taxonomy): Eukaryota > Metazoa > Chordata > Mammalia > Chiroptera > Miniopteridae > Miniopterus > Miniopterus schreibersii. The sequence goes on along the minus strand of NC_138119.1, from coordinate 15,006,767 downwards.
CTTAAGGAGTAATAGTTGACTCTGTTTTCAACAGGAATATGATGAAGAATGGGCTAAGAAAATCCAAAGTGAAAAATTCCGCTGGCATAACTCTCAGTGGCTGGAGATGGTCGAGAGTCGTCAGATGGATGAGAGTGAGCAGTACTTGTATGGTGATGATCGAATTGAGCCTTACATCCATGAAGGAGATATTCTCGAAAGACCTGACCTTTTCTATAGCTCAGGTAAGATGGTAACCAGTTGTCTGCAAGCTAGTTTGATCTGCCAACTTTGCTCATTCCCAAGCTTTGTAAGCACTTCTCTTAGTATATAAATGTCTCCTACTCATGATTTCAGACGTAACATCAGTACACACCAAGCAAACCTATTAGCTCACTGTTATTTTTTCCAGAATCATTCCTTTTGTATTATGTGATCTCCATTAAAAAGAGGCTGTGGCCAGGAAAATTAATTGCTCTTAATTGAGTACATTCTAGAATATATAACTTAAAATGACATCTTCAAGATTTCTGACTTCTGTTTGAAAATGTAATATTTATTTTTCTTTTTTAAATGTATCCCTTACTAACTTATATTTGGTTTCCCCTGTATTTCATTTTAACAGTCTAATTTTGCCATGGTTTTGCTTTAGTTTTGAAGTAGTAAACTCTGGTTACTGGTTGGGATGATGTAGGCCCTTCGTAGCAATAGTGTTTTCCCTCTAAACTCTGCTGTTTCAAGGTAAATCTTACATGTTATAACCTTGCTGATTCTGCCATACTGCCTTTTTCCAGGGATGAGTTTGGCACAAAGATTGGTAAGTTTTTGCATATTTTGGCTTTTAGTGTGTTTCACAGTTGCCACTATTAATATTGCTTCATTGAAGCCATTTAGTTGAGGAGTGGAAGGAAAGGATTTCTAATTAAGATCTGTAGCAGATTAGAAATAAAAAGCATGAAAGTAATTATATTTGAATTAATGGCTCACTTTTTTCCTACTATGTAGTGATTCATGTGTTTTCATAATTGTGGATTGTGCAAATTGCCCATAAACACTGCATTTTTTTATATTTGATATAGATATTTGAATCCTGGAAAGTTGATACTTTACTTTGAAAATTAAATAGATTTCTTCCTAACTGAACTTTACAGTAGTTATGAAATACTGCTTTGTGTTTCAAACCAGATGGTGTAGATCATTAATTTCAACCAACCAAAATTTCTTCATTCTGTAATGGCAAGCAGCTGTTCCTTACATATTCAGATATTCATGAAGTAAAATGATGTAAAATATATATGATATGAATTTTTGTTAATAGAAATCAGAATTTCTTGGAATCAGATTTCTTGCTTTGAAGATTGATAGCTACTTTTCAGTGTGAATCACAGTTTTCAAAACTGAGTAAAACTTTTAACCAGCACAGTATTCAACTTTGTTGTTTTAATACAATTATAATTTTAAAACATATTTCTAAAAAGTTAAAGCATATTTCCAAAATTAATTTATTTAAATTAACCTCTTAAATGAAAATCATAAACATTTTTATGTAAGATATTTTATAATTAAAATTTACTACTTAGGCTTTTGTAAAAATCTAAATTAAATATATTTTTATATATCAAAATTTAGAAACAGCTACCACTGATGGAAAAATAAATAAATTTAAGCGTTTGAGGGGTTGAAATATTATCATTTGTTATACTCATGGTGGTTTTTTAATACCTGTAGCCTGATGATATGGTGGACATTTGACAGTGGAGATTACATTGCTGTGAATTTAAAGATATAGTTCTATATATCGAGCCATCTGTTTTTTAGTTTATTAATTATTTTACCTAGTTCATTCTCCATGAGTAGTTCATCTACTAAATCAGTCTCTGTGGTATCTCTCTGATGTGTGTCATGGAAATCCGGATAACGCCAGCCTTTTGTCTCTTATTGTGTGCAGTTGTATCTTCAGAAACTTCAGAGAAATTTGTAATACTACAGATTTGAAAGCCATCTTATTTAAGTCCCTGGGTTTCCATGAAACTTTAGGCTTCTTCCAATAAAAGCAGGTTTGGTAGCTTTTTAGCCACAGAGGTTAAGTTAAGTGGTCCATAATTCCCTGAGTCTTATCTTTTACTTTAAATGAAATATCATTTGCTACTTGTTAGTCATTAGTATTGCCTTCTATATATTCAAACTGTTAAATATGTCCCAATGTATCTGTTTCTCTCTTGCTTTTATTTTTTTTTAAAGGATCTTAGTATTGTCATATGAAATAGGAATCTGGCATTTCCTTTAGTTACGGTATTTTTTCCTTAGAGTCTAAAATTATTATGATTGTAACCACTGATTAACTTCCTTTTCTGTCATGAAAATTACGCTGTTTGCTTTAGAACTTTTACCCACAGAGGAAGCATATTATGGCTCATAGTGAAACTGTACTGCTACTGCACACTTCTAAATCACTTTTTACCTTTTTGTTGCTGTTCATCAACTGTGGTGAATCTTACTCCTAGCATTTGACATGTAAATATATTTCTGGAATACGAATCTTAAAATGGTTTGCTTCTGCCTCAGAATCATTGTAATACTGTAGTTTGCATTTACGTATGTGTTTCTGCAATGTGTCTTATCAGAGGCAGCCAAGTAAGTCATAATTCGTCGATTTTAGTCACTTCTTTTTCTCCATTATTGATATGTTTTCTCCCACGCAACCACAATTTCACTTTTAACTAGTTCACCAAAGAGTCCAATATTACGTTTTCATTTGACTTTAAAAAATAAAGTTTATTTCAGTAACAGTGTATAAGAAGGTAATGTTTTTGTATTTTTTTCTTTTGTTCACAATGTGTATACTCCAGTTTTTTAACTGACTCAGAAATCAGAAGGCTGATAAATTACCTGTGCTGACCAATTTCCTTTGATTTCACCCTCATTCTAGTACCTACCCCTTTTAGTCATAACCATATTTACCATGTTTACTCAGAACACCACAGAAAGGTGTGTTGTATGTAACATGGTATAAAGACCTCATATAATTTAATAACCTAAATGTAAATAATGCTCTGCAGCTTACAACGTGCTCTGGTATATGTCACCTGTCTTCTGTTTGTTCTCTGGTTATTTAAATGGGACAAGAAATTCTCCGGTTCCTTGTTGCTACCTTTGAAGCAACAAGGCCTGAGAAGGACACTTGTAGATTTATCTGGAGTTTGTCATCAAGAATAAATTATTCCCCTGTAGTATTTGTAGAAAACAATTACTTTTGGATTCAGAATGCTGAGAAACAGATAGTTCCGAAGAAGTTGGGGTGCTTGAGTGGAGGGTTTAATTTAAGGTATAATTTAACTTTATTAAGTTATAAATAAATTCTAGTGAAGAAAGATTGCTCACATGTCAGAGTTGCCTAGCTTTTGTCAAGCCATTAAGTGCACTGTAGAAGCTGTGGTTCACAGAGTGAATTGCAGTGTCCTAGAAGTATTAAAAAACAAGGTCAGAAGTATAAATTTTCTCTGTTTTACTTACATAATATCAGGCCTATTATAATGTTAAACTAGTTGTATTCTGGGTTTATAAAACTTCTGGCTGAATCTTTAAACTGAAAAATATTTAGTTTGATCTGCTTGATGAGCTCCCAGTTTGTAGTCTGCTCTGTGTTCCATTTCTCCTTTTCTCCCCATTTTTCCCTTTGAAGATGACAGGAGCTCTGAATCAAAATGACAATGTTGTGAATTTGACAAGAGTTTTCTATTTAATTTCTTCCTAACCTGGCTCACTTCACTAGGTCACATTTCATGTAAAAACTTTTAAAATATAATTCAGGTATCTTGTTATTTAGTTGTATTTATACGAATGTAGAATCTCTGCTTCTACTGGCATGCTGAATATCTTTGTCTTCATTTTCAAACTGTGGCATACATTTTATTTTGGCATTTTACTTAGCTTCGTTCCTCTGAAGTTGGCAGATTTCTTAAACTCTGATCCTCAATTATTTGGTTTTAATTTAACAGAGGAGCTTGTTGATTTTTGTGGCCTTAACCTTATTAATTTTAGCCACACTTTCACAAAGTGTTAGATTCATATAAATTTAATTTTTTTTAGCTGCTCAACTCTCTGTGGTATCTTGACATTTCCCACAATTTCTTTTCTTTTTTTTACTTTTTTTTTGTTTAGCTGGTCTTCTATTTATGGAATCTTTAACTTTTAGAGAACATAGAAACTGGTCTAAATATATTATATTAGACACTTTTAAGCTACCTCTTAAGTATTTTAAATTTACTAAAGTAATAAGACAGATAACAAAGGTATTCATTAACAATTCAACAATTAAGTAATAATGTAAGTCTTTATGGATACATGTACCAAGTGAGTAGTACAGGAGTCTGATGGAAACACAAGTCACCTCACTTATTCATTTGCCAACTCTATTATTTTTTTCCATTTACTTGATTTTTAATATCCTTACTCCTGAAACAGATCTTGTCATTAATGCTTACATATATTTCAAGACTCAAATCAGTTACACTTCTGCCTCCCTCTCTCCCCAAGTAGAATTCTCTAAGCCCTGTGGACACGGCAGTCTCGCTGCAGCATTTCTGTCTCCAGCTCTCATTTGGTACATATACCATTCCTGTTGTGTATCATTTATTAGTGAACTATATTATTTAATTGCATCTTAAGTGTTTGTCATTTATTTCACTTAATGTAAGATCCTTGAAAACAGAAATTAGGTTTTGTAATTTTTGTATTGACCACAGGACTAAGGAAAGCATTATTATGCATATGGTAGGTGTAAAATAGTCATCTGGTGACTGAGTAATTTACTTACCATATCCCAAATTTATAAAGAGAGTTGTGAGTGTGACCTAGCCAATATGTATCTAGAGGTTACCTAACAACCCAGAATACTTTCAAACTAGGAAACTTTAAAAGGCTTCAGAACTTTCCAAGTAGTTATTACAAAAGCCATATCTTAAAATACATTTATATTTGTTCTATGCATAGTAACAAATATAAATTAGATCTTTTTTTCCTCATATTATTCTTAACTTGTTCAAAATTCTATCAAAAATAGGTTATCTGGATTCTTAGATGGAGCAAATAAGAAAATAGTGTTATTCGAAAATCAATAAGAAGTAATAATACAGACCTGGATTTAGGAAAAGAAGCACTTTATAGTCAACGGAAAAGAACTCAGAAAGCATAGTGGTATAGAGCCAGTTAGTGTAAGTAGTCAAATGTACCTGACCACCTAGGGACTGCTGTATAATAACTGATGCTTATAATGAGGATTGAGTCGTCAAGAACCACTTAAATATGTTCTGTACACTTTTTAAAAAAACAGGGTGTGTAAAATATATTTACAAAGATTTCTAACCCAAGTTTGTGTGTTTGTGTTTTAAGGTTTGTCAAGCATTGCTTATTTAGAAATTCACTTATTTGAAATATCTAATTCCCTAATCATGTTACGCAAATGAAGCTGTGTGGGTATAAAATGTGGGACATACTAAAGTTTTGCACTTTGCTGACACCATGCTATTGAATGTCTCCTTCACTCATTCTATTTCCTCGGCCTGGACCATCCTACTATCTGTCCCTCCCTACCTTGCCTCACCCCTTTCTCTTTTGTCATTGTGAGCACCCTGAAGGCAGAGGTGGTCTTACTCAAGGTCTGTACTAATATAGTACTGCCACATGGTAGATGCTCAGTAAACGTTTGAGCGTTGTGCTGGATTGTTGTAAAGGAGCACACATATGTAGTCTTCTGTTCACACTCGCAAGAGGAGAGCATGTCATGCTAACATCTTTCTTTCCAGGTTAAATATGCGGGTTATTTTCTGTTGTGTTGCTTGATAGAATAGTTTCCTTTTTTAGTCCCTACAAGTCTGTTTTACTAGTTACCATTTTCCTTTTTTCTAGATGGATTAATTACCTCTGAAGGAGCCCTAAGTCCAGATTTCTTCAATGATTATCACCTTCAAAATGGAGATATAGTTGGGCAGCATTCATTTCCTGGCAGGTAAACAATCTTTCCAAATCTAATATATGTTTCCCTTGTATTTAAAAGCTAGAATTCTTATCATTTCTCATTTTTCTTTTTTCGTTAAAGAGGAAAAAATACTTAATATTTTCAAGATTATGCTTGCTTGATTTTAAATTAATTTATGAAGCCACATTTTCTATGCAAAAAAATTGAAATCACAGATCTGAAAAACATATATGCTTCATCACTTTGGAAAATCCAGGTTTTCTATTGAAAAAGACAGTACTTTTGTCAAATTTATGAACCCAGATTGTTTTCCAAAGCCTATAAAATAAAATAAAGAACACAATACGTGTACTTTAACAATTATTCAGACAACACTGTCTTAGCAAGTTAATGCTTTGATTAAAAACTTTTCCTCCTTGAATGGCATGCAAATAAAATATTTAAAGGAAAAGAAATCTGACATATCAGCATTGTTCTACAATTATAAAATTTTACCAGAATGTATAAACAGTATTTTCTCCTTCATATCATTCCTGGAGGCATAATATTTGAATTTAGGCTGATCGTTGAAATTTCACATTAAATTAGTCTCAAATGAATAGCTGTAGTCTTATTTGCCATTAAGACTATTTTTTCTTTAAATTATTTATTTAATTTCTTCTTATAAAATGGCACTTTTCATTAACATGAACTATTTTCTTTTTGGAAGATGTGTTTATGCATTTTTTAATTGAAAGAATACAATTATGACTAATATTTTATAACTCTTATTGATGACTTATAATAAGCCATTTGATCCAACAGTATTACAGCCATTATTAATCATCTGTTGTATATAATCTATTCTACAAATACTCATCATATTTATTTTAACCTTCCCAGCAATGTTTTAAGGCAAGTATTGTTATAGCCATTTTACAGATGAAGAAATCAAGGCTCTAATAATTTAAGTAACCAACTCACACTATAGGATATTACAGGAAGTAATTTGAAATCTGGTCTATATGTCTCCATAACTTATGTTCTTTCAAACATGATGCCTAATTTGGAAGGAAACATAGCATACTATGGTGACCTCTGAGCTTTTGGTGTGTTTTTTTTTTTACCACAACCCCATTAAGAAATTCCTTTCATATTGCAACCCAGTGCACACATACACATTTTTTTATCTATATGTATACACCTGTATATAATGTAGAACAAAAATTTCTTAAAACAGCAATTACTGTTACTATCTATAATACACAATGACATTCTGTTTTATTCTATTATTTTATTTTTGAAATGCACATTGCAACCCACTATATTAGTTTCACAACTCATTTTGATGGTCAGGACTCAAAGTTTTAAAGCATGGTGGAAAATGTTGTATTACATGAAATGCGATATGTTATATGTAGTTCAGTATTCTGTAGTGGACTTTAAGTAAATAATAGCACTTTAGAAATAGTTTTATTAGTGTACTGGATTATCATGGTAAGAAACTCCTTGCCTTAGGAAATAAAAGTTAAACATGGTTACATACCAGAAAGCATATGGCTTTTGATTACTTCTGATGTTTCTGTCTATATTAGCTATAATTATTTAAATAGAGGCTCTGTTTAATCATTATAACTACTATACTCCCATCGTGGGACAATTCCCTGCACAAATGTTTTCTAAAACATAATTGGAAAAGGAAGAAATCATTTGGGTTTATAATCCTAATATTTATATGGAAGATTTTGCTGATGGCATTTACAAGGTTAATTATTCTACCATTTATGTTTCGCTGTGAAGAAAGCATTTTTGTACCTCCTTCAGATACTGCCAATCGCCAATCTAAAGAAAGCAGACAATACTGATTTATTCATTACTTATTCGAGAAAGACTTGCTTTCATTTTTTATATAATTATGTGATTTTTACGAACCTGAGCATTTTCATTAAAATTGAATATACAAAACAATGGACTTACGAGCTCAGTTCAGCAAAATTTCTCATTTCTGGTTTTCAAAAATAGTTATTTTATAAAACAATAAGCCATTTGAGCGACAACTGTACTCAGTGACTGTTATGCACTCCATCCAAAGATTTCAGGGTTTTATTTCTTAATTCTGTTAGTAACTCTTTAAAAATGACTGGGAAAACTCTCTTACCTTTGTACCTTCAGTTCCTTTACAAAGGTAAAAATATTTAAATAGTGTCTTTTGTATCATAAAAGGCACATCACAGTAATGTTGGCTTAAAGGATTAGTTAATAAAACGTACTATAGACTATTTTCAAATCAAGAGTGATATACTTATATATTATAATCATTTTGATTTGAGAATTGTTTGCCCTTTAAAAAGAACTTCCCCTGAGAAAGTTAAGTCTTTCATCTCTTGTCCTTTGTAATTTTTCAGGCCTTAAATCACATAACTGTATCGTTTTCTTTTTTTATTTCCAGGAGAAATAATTTACAATGAATTTCCTTAGGGTTCTTTTGTAGGTAATAGATCAAATAAGAAGGGACTCTCAGTTGGATCAGCGGAGATGCAGAGAAGCCTAGCCCAGACTTGGTGGTTCTGTCTGCATTTCCTCCTCTGGGATCGTTTACTCTGGCTTTTATTCAGTCGTTTTTGATTGGTTAGGGTTCTCTTCTAATAGGATTTCTGTGCTCTTCTTTGATAGTAACAAACCATAGATCTTATCTGGCTTATTTTTTAATTCTGTAAAGATTTAAGTATTTTAAATTGCTACATAATTATTCACATATTTTGGCATGAAAATTTTGCCACAAAATGTCCCAGATGTGAAATTTTAAACTAATGGCTACCTTTCAGCTTCTGATATCCAATAGGTAAATTTAAAGCCTATTAGAGCAAACAACATTGACTTAAAATACTTCTTTGGAAAATTTTTATTTTAACTGATTTTAAGCAAATAGGAGTGTTTCTTAAGAACTATAAGCAGGATGTTGAACTCTTGTCTTCACTTTCACTGTGGAGACGGAACAAGCTGACTTAATGGCAACATGAAGAACTTGGGTTAGTTATGAAGAATGTCTTGGTTGAATTTTGAATATTGAAAAAGCTGATATTTAAATACTTTTAAAAAGAGGAAGTGTTATATATTTTAAGTTGTTTTTTAAATAGGGAAATTGTCCAAATGACTTAAAAATTCTTTCCCTCTTTCTTTTCATATATCTTTAATAGGTAAGCACTGTCAAGTTATCTGAAAAAAGAATAATAAAAAAATTAATGTATAAAATGTGAATTTTTAATCATTATCATTGTTTTAATTTTAACATGAAATAATATGGCAGTGACAGGTGACGCGCTCTTTAGACAGTATTTATGGCTTTTCAGTCTTTGCGGGTTTTAACATATCAGTGTCATGGTGTTCAGGTCAAATAGATGATCCCAACTTCCTGCAAGGTAAAGAATAAATTTCTAATTTTCCTAAGAGTTTTTTTTTTAATTGTTTAAAGAAAAACCCTTCACTTTCTTCCTAAAATGGCAAGATTTAGTAATAGGACGTATCTGATAAAATGAGGAAACCAAGCCAGACTTAGAGAGCAGTTCACATTCGTCCTTTCCTTACAGCCCCAGTCAGGGGCCCATTTTAGCCCGGAGGCCTGTGTCTTTGTAACACAGCAAGGCAGTGTAAATGGAAATGCTGAAAATTGGAAACTCATCTATCCCACTCTACACGGGAGACTGGATGTCTGCTAAAATAGATGTGGCAGTTGGACTGCGAATCCTGGGTTTTAGACATGCGTCACTATCAGCCTGAACCTCTGGGCGCCAGAATTTCCCGACATTTAGAGGTAATGCAAAATACATTAGGGCTCCAAGGCATTAGCTATAGAGTTGCCAATCCCAGAGGTCAGATGTAAATCTTCCCCTCCCCAAATCTGAACTGGTGTTAAAAGTGAAGTGGAACTTGCTATTGAAGCTAATTAAAAATAATAGGAGTAAGGCTAGCTTTTCTCCCCCTTTTTACCATGCATCCATACCATATTTTTGGACCGTTTTTATTATAACTCTTACTTTTCAAGACTAACAAGAACCTCATGTTGAGTATTTTTAAACTGCTTCCAGCTTTTACAAATCAGTTTTTGTTGCAGTAAAAATGGTCCATTTTTCTTTTATAGGAATCCAATTTTCATAAACTGGAAAAAAATTACAGAGGCTGCTTAGGTTTCCTTGGGGCTTTGAACAGTGTTTTTCAGAGGGAGGGCCTGGAGTTCTTCTTTGTAGTTGCCACAGTGATGTCATTCACTGACCATTTCACTAGAGCCTGGAATGAACTAGATGTGTCGTTATCTGAGCCCTCTGATTCTTATACTTTCATTTTTCTGTGTCTGTCAGCCTGTTTCTTCTTCCTTTTTTCTCAGAATACGTTGGCATGACCTTTTCTGTGCATTATATGAATTATATATTACAAATACGCACCTTTTAATTTTGTTCACTCTATTTTTTTCAAACATTAAATCAGTTGAAATGTTAGTTTTACTTTTAAAAATCATGCTGAATAGATGTAACAAATTACGTATTTCCTTAATATATAAGAAATAATCTTTCATTCAAATTTTTAAATGTATAATTTTACCTAAGACAAGGACTCCACCTGTAAAAACCAGACATTTCTGTAGCTATTAGGCACCTTGATTATACTCAGCTATTTACTTAGTTTTTTCACTTGAGAGAAGCACCTCAAAATCATATATTCCCTGTCTAAAACGCATTGTGTAGTGTTTACAAACTACATATTATTTCTAGAACTCCATTCGATGAGATTATTTCAAAACAATTACGCAAAAAAGAAATGAAATTGTTCTTTGTTACAACCCTTAATTTGGCCAATCCAAAATTTCTTTTATATTGAAAGTAAATATGCCTATAAAGTCCCTTCTTTGATAAGTCCTTTATCCATTTTTAATGGATAACCCAAACTCTCCCATTTGTTCTAACAGTTTAAGTTTTAGTGACCTTTATCACTGTGGCAGTAGTACAGGCGTTATATTAAAGGATCCAAAAAAAGTGAAAAGGACCTTCAGGAAATATTTCCTTTGAAAGAAATTGAGACCAAGCATTTGTTCCTCAGTATTGTAAGAACTAAATGTATTGGCAAATACTTATGAAATCTTTTAAAGATAATCATTAACTAAAACACTGCTTTATTTAGTGTATTATTAAATTTTTATCAAAATAAACATCGCCTTTTTGTTACTTATTAATGTCTTTTATTTTTCTCAATAGAGAACATGCTTCATGAAACCTTTAAAAAAAAAACACCTCTTAACTTCCATAATTTTTCCAGACACAGTGGTTACAAAATAAAGCATCCAAATTCCATTTTGTCTATCAATTGCCAAGGATTTTTTAATGCTAATACCCATGTATTGAAGCAAAGAGGTATTCTGATCACCTCCTGAAGGCATTTAAATGGATGAAATCGTTGTGGGATGTATTTGGTAACAGAGAACAGGAACCTTAAATTGTTCACTTCCTTTCAGTCTATAACTTCATTTCTAAGACTTTATCCTTATGAAGTAACCAAAGATAAATCCTGCATAAACAAATAAATGAATGTATGTCAAGAAAACAGAACCATTGAGTGTAGTGAGGTACACTTACCTAATTGTGGAATAAACATTATTTTCAGCACCTACTTTTATGCCACATGATTTTGTCCACGTGTTAGATTATATTATATCAGTGTTCTGATTTAAGTCAGTATGAAAGTCAAAATAGGCACAAATAGATACATTTAGCAACAGATCTTCACTTAACATAAAATTCTTCACTTTTTTAAGAGTTGACCACAGACACTTTATAGTTTGCTGCTTTCTTATTGAAAATTATTTTTTGATGAAAAAAACATTATTCACCTATGATATTTTGATAATGTAAAATTGAGTATATCGCTGCCATATCTGTAATTCCAGTAGTGAAAGTCCACAGTATGTTTGGAACATTTAGTCATTCCATTTATATTCATTTGAATGTATGAAAACATTATGACAACAGATTTTTTATTAAATCTTAACATGTAAATATATTTTTTTAAGTCAAGTCTATTATCAAACAATATATAAAATTAAAAAAAAAAAAAAACTTACTGAACACTTATGCAAGGCACTGTTAGACATTTTATTTCCTCTTAGTTCTTGATTTGCATAGGTTCCCTAATGCTTGTTCTCGACTGTATTTGGTTTGGGAGATTTGCAAGAGTTGCTTCTCTGTTTCAGTGGAATTTTGTTAAACCATGATTAAAACACATAGAGTGTTCTATAACCTCTTTATAGAAACAGCAGGGTTGAGTAACATGACAGTATTCTGTTTACTTTTTAAAGTCGCAGAATATATTACTTGATCTGAAAATACCCAAATCTCTGCACATTTTTATTACAACTATATTTGGTTATCCACATGGCATTGTTTTAAGTAAAGCATGTATTTCAAGTTCAGTTATAAGTGCTATACGAAGGTATAATCAATAGAAACAGTTTTAAGTTCTTCCCACTTTCATCTGTATTAACCAATCAGAAATGAGTGGTACAGTTTCGTGAAGTGATATAACCATTCATAAGAAATAGTACTATATGACAGGGAAAATTATATCTGAGGTAAGAAGTGGCCATTTTACTCCCAAACTCGTGGGATGGTGAAAACAGAACAAGAATGGCAGAGCCATAAACACAGTTCTAACTAGAAAATCAAACCAGTGGTTTTCACGCTGAGACTCTTGTTCTAACATAATCCTTATATCAAATCACATTTTCTTTCTAAATACTCCCATAGCAATTCTGCCAGTTCTTTTTTTATTACTTCAGAAAATGTCTTAGGAACCTTCTAAAAGTTTGAAAGAATACAATGTTTAAGGCTTTTTTGGCGTCTAAATGTAAGTATAGAAAGACTAATAACTTGCATTTAGCTAGCATTTACATCATCATGTGTTTCATTTGATCACCAGCAGGTGTGTGAGGTAGATAAGGCAAAGAGTAGTAGTATTGTCCCTATTTTAACAAATAGAGAAATTAAGTCTAAGGGATTTTTAAGGGACAAGCCCCAAACCAGAAGTTACTAAACAGTGAAGCCTTTAAGCTTGGTGAGAGCCAGCACTCTTAGGATTACACCATTACTGCCTCCAAATGCCAATCCGTTGTCTTCGTCTCGTCTCACAGTGAACTGTGCTTAGAAAGTTTTAGAACAAATGTTACTACAGTCCAGGGTAAGATATGTAGGTTTCATTGTATGACATGTTGTTTACCTATTTTGCCTTAGTACATTTGACATGGTTTATTGCAAATTGGTGCTTCAGAATAGAGGAAGGTTGCTACAAATGTATTAACACCTTAATTATTAGTTCACTACCATGAGACCAGTCCTAAGTGGTTAGGTCATAAAGTCCTCTGCAGGTTAACCCATTTGTATAAACAAATGAGAATGAAATGAGTGGGATAATCTCCGTCTGAAGGGCAAGTCCTTTGTTTGGCTAACTAACCAGTGTTCGTGTTTATATACAGGATGCTATTGTTTTGTGCCTATAAATGAATCCTTATATATTAGTCTTATTTGTTTTTTATAGAGACAAGTTCTTTCTAGGCTTGAAAAGGCAAAGAAATTTGGTTCTCTGCTTGGACACTAATGATTTGCATTTCCCAAGGAGAATTGAATTAGGTTTTATTAGCAAATTGGGCCTATAACTTTTAAGGCCAAATTTTATTAGATTATCACACATCAGCATTAGCAAATTGTAAACTTTACTGAAATATAGAAATAGAAGTCAAAAATCAAGGCTTAGAATTCTGGAAACTTGGGAAGATGTTTTATCCTAGGGAAATTATACTACTGGCTTGGAAAAATATTTTAAGTGATTTACTTTCCTTTGAAATTTAAAAGGAAGAAAAGTTGACAACAGAACTGCCCTCATGAAATTTGTGTTAATCTTTGGTCTGGTGATCTGAGCAGTTTGGGGGGACTTACACATTAGCTGTATAATAAGTCCAAAGGTGCTCCCAGAGAAAACCAGATTTAAAATAGAATGTATTGTCACTTTCTTAGGACTTTATTTAGGAGAAGAAATTCAGCATAACTGAGTCTATAAATAAAAAAGTAATCTGAATATGACTAGATCCTATAAAATGTTAACACATCAATTGCAGTGTAGCTTTGTACTAGAAGAAATGGCGTGGGAGTTAATCCAGTCGTGACTGAGAAGTTAATTATATCACCACCGTTTAGGAGTGATTATCTAGTGTTAAAGTTCATACATTTTTATATGTATTAATTGCATTTTTGTTGGCTGTGCAGATATATAAAAATTAGTTGTAAATTTAAATGGGAAGAAAATAGAAAGTCCTTCAGCAAAGATGACTGCTTTTATAACATATTTGAGCTATGGAATGCTCTTATTTTCAAAACAATTATGAGGTTTTTTTGGTTTTTTTTAAGGGAATGGTATGGAAATTGTCATTATAAAGGCTTGCTTAGTCACATTCTAATGATAAGAACAAAATTATAAGCAATTTGATTGATAAGCACCACCACCCATCCAAGAAAATAAGAGAGAAAGGAAAAGAGAGCATGTCATCTTTTGTTTCATTTAAGTCTGGATTCAATGATACTGAGCTTACTCCTAAACTCAGGAATATTTTCTAATTTAAGGTTGATTTATTCTAGCCTGTCTGTGTTTTGATTGACTTAACAATGTGATTTAAGTATTTATGAACAATTTTTAAAATTTTATGTTAGAAATGTTAAGCCAAATATTTTTTCTTAAATATTTTTTGAAAAAACAGATGAAACCAAGAACCTATGGGATTTTAAATGTAATATTAATTAATTCCCATATTCTCTATAGTCCTTCCAGATGTGCTATTACCAATAGCTCACCCCTCGGATATGAGCCACGTGGGCTCTGTAAACTGATTTGCACTTATTTTGAATAGGAATTATACAGATTGCTGATGAATTATTAAAGCAAATGTATTGCCAAATAAATCTAAGAGCAAAATATTAAACTATAGTAAATGAGAAAGGAATGTGCACATGAAGATCTGCCTGCTTTAATAAGTTTAGCAGTTAACCTTCTCAGTTTCAGCCAAAAGAAAAGAGTTTCTCTTCTTTTTTTGTTATTGTGTTAAAAAGGCGGGGCGGGGGGGGAAGGGGTCTATAAAACTGCTTACAGAAATATCTAAGACAAAAACAAGGAAATAAAATGTTCTAAACTCAGCCGTTCCAAACCACTTGAGCTGCTATGACAGCTCATAAAACAGAGTAGTTTTTAACTGGGCTCTGTTTTACATTGCCAAAGTGAATTTTCCTTGCAGGAAGTAGCCAGAGGGTTTATTTAGTTTCCAGTCCATGGCTTTGATCTTTCTGTACTGTCACATCTCGGGTTACATAGCTCTTTTTCACTGCAGTAAATCTGCAACAGTTAATGAGAATAAAATTTCCTCCTCCTTACTGATCACATGCTGTTAAATGCCAAACCATAGCCAACTGCATATTTGCAGAATTTCAGCTACAATGTATGAAAACGGTGCAATCAGTTTAATCTTGTCGGCTTTGTAATTCATTTTATTGGGCTTTCTTTATTTTTAAGTGACCTACTTTATCAAGTAAGTGGTTGCAAGGCCAAACCTGGGAGAAAGATTTAGAATGTTAACAAACAGAGGAGAAAGGTGTGCATGTGTTGAGGAGGTGGGTGAGGGGGGTCGGGGCACATGCATGTGTACCACCATTAAGACTCCAAGTGAGTCTATACTTTAGTGCTTCTGAAAGGCCAGGCCGTTCTTTCTCTTCAAATAAACTAGTTTGGTAGCTCTTTGATTATGTTGCATGTTCAGTTTCAACATAAATTTGCACTTAGTGTTTATTTAATAAGCCAGAACATTATTTTTAACTTTTGATTAAAGATTCCGTAGTATTTAATGGAATTTAAAGGATTTCAAAAAACTTGGTCTCTACATTATAAGAGCTATTCTTAAGTTAAAATTACATTGTTAAAGCATCCATTGAACCATCATATCAAATGGGGCTGTATTCATACTGGAAGTATTATAAATATTTGTAAAATAAATCAAAGAAAATTTAAAATCACACTTAAGGAAACTATTTTATACATCATTAAACATCTTCATGCTGAAGTAAAATAAAATCTCATTATTTTTTATTTGCTTTTTTTTTCCTTACAATGAAACCTCTTGGTTGAGGCATTATTTGATTCAATCAATATATGTTGTTAAATTTATTTTTCACTTATACCTTTTATCTTTTTTACTGTCTTATTTTGTGGTTGGTAACTGGAACTTATCTCCATCAAGAAATTCACTCTTAGAAGACCATTTTAGATGATAACCATTGATAAATATATTTTATTAATATACATTTATATAGATCATAATAACATAAATAAGTATTATTAAAAATCAGCTTCTAGTTTCTTAGCATTAAAGTCACATTTACTGTTATCTTATAGCCATCTGATTCCACAGAAAAAGCTATTTGTATTCTCATAAAAATTAAAATGTTGAGTATAAATCAGTAGTATGTAATACCCATTCATTGATTTAGATAACTATCATAAAAACAATAACTGAAATTGTATTGAAACTCAGAATAATATTTCTAAATTTGGGCCAGCAACGTCAGATTTCCTGATAAAACAGAGGACCCACTTGGGAAAGTGCCTATTTTTAGTTACCCAAAAGAGAAAGGAGTGATTTGAACTTTTTAAAAGAGAGGCGCAGCACTACCCCGGGCCTTTCAGAAGGTGTTAGATAGAATGGAGAACTGTTGAACTGTAAAATAAGCCGGTCTGTGTGTACTTAAACGGAAACATCGGAGTTCCCACGTGGAGGAACATGGTGGCGGCTCAAACAGAATTTGAGACCTGGGAGGGGGCGCTGTTCTGTAGTCTGCTGCTTCGCTTTTCCGTAACATTCAATCGCGTCAGACCCTTAGTCCATCACCCACCTGAAGTTCTGGATTCCAAGTCCACAGAAAATTTCTGCACAGGATAAACATTAATTTTTTAAAGTTTTTATTGTTCTTAAACTTCAAACAAATAAGTGAAATTGGTCAGAAAAGTTTGTTTCTGGAACATGAACAGTCCAGCCCAGCTTTAAATGAAATTGCTGGAAAGAATTAGAAGCAGCTCAGGCTTCAGTGTCACTTAGACTTCATCTTTACCCTAACTCAGTTACTTGAAATGTGATTCTCTAGAATAACCGTCCGCGACCTGTCGGCGAGTGACCCTGATGGCACTCGCTGAAGCATCTGTTCCCTGAGTGCCGGCAGCGTGCTGCTCGCTGCTCATGGCAGCCTGGTCTGCTGTGCCCTTCGCAGCTCGGGCGGGGAGTCATTAACAGTGAGGAAACCAAAGCTTCTCAAGTTAAGCAGCTTGCCCAAGGTTTCTTCCCACCGCTCAGCGTCTGCTCTTATTCCCACCCACCTTTCCTTCCTCCCTCCTACAGTGAAGGAAGTGTCCTCTGCGCAAAGCCCAGGCAGGCCGTTCTGCTCTGGCCCCCTCCCCTTGTTGCCTTCGCAAGGACTTCTTTGCTGTCATCTCTCTTCCCTTCTGTGGGATCATTTCATCAGCTTATGAATGTTACCTGGAATCACTCTCATGGGCCCCACATCACATTCCAACTACTGCCCATTTCTCACTGCCCATCACACATACTTCTCAGAAGTCTCCTCTCCACCCTTCACTTTCCCCAGTCTTGTCAAGATCACCAGTGTCTTCACCTCGCCACATCCAGTGACCCTCCTTCATTCTCAGCAGTGTCCAGGTCCTGCTTGTGAAACTTCCCTTTTCAACTCTCAAGATACTTCCTTTTTCTGATTTTCCTCCCCCTCTCCATTCCTTCCTAATGTTTTCTGCCGCTTTAAATGCTGGTTACTTCAGGGCATCGGCCCTGTTCTGTATACACACAGTTTTGGGGGCCCTCTTCTCTCACTACACCATCACCCAGAGGGTTTCATTCAGATCCCGTGGTTTTAAATACTATGTTTTAAAAAGCATATGTTTTATCCGAGAGCCCTCTGAGCACCAGCCTAGTCCTCTCACTAACATATCTCATTGATTGTTTGATAAAATCATCAAACCTAACCTTTGATTTCCCACATGCAAACAGGCTTCTCCCCTAATCTTCCATCTCAGTCCATGTCACCACCCTTCAGCGGGTCAGGCCATCAACGTTGG
This sequence comes from Miniopterus schreibersii, assembly GCF_964146895.1. Lineage (NCBI taxonomy): Eukaryota > Metazoa > Chordata > Mammalia > Chiroptera > Miniopteridae > Miniopterus > Miniopterus schreibersii. Next base: position 14,988,631 of record NC_138119.1, on the reverse strand, counting down.
AGTCTACCTTGGTTCCTCCCTTTTCCTCGCCCACACCACTGTCCCCAGTGCAGACCATCTGCAAAACCTGTGGTGTTCATTTCTAGACTGTGTCTCAAATTTGGCTGTGATGTTTTTTTCATTTCCACTGTTAGTACCCTGCCTAGTCCAAGCCACCAGTGTCTGTCACCCAAACCATTCAGTAGCCTCTTAATTAACTTCCCTGCTTCTACACTTACCTTCCCTTGCAATGCATTTTTTTTCTCTGTAACCATTATGTTCTTTTTAAAGTGTAAATGAGATCCTGTCTCACCTGCCTTCAGTGGCCTCCCACACTCCAATATTAAAGTTTAAATTTCTCACCATGGTCTATAAAGTCCTGCAGTATCTGACATTAACCCACTTCTCCAGCCTCATCTCCTGCAAGTGGCCTAATTGCTTACTAATTCCACCCCGTTTGAGCCCTTTTCCAACCCTCAGAAACGCACCAAGCTCCTTCTCACCTCAGCACCTTTGTATTTAAGTTGAAAATTATTTTGACTTTGAGCAACTGGTTTGTTCTTTCAAGTCTCAGCTCAAGCATCACTCCCTCGAGAGTCATCCTGACAAAACTACCAAAGAAGCCCCTTCTCCCCCATCCTGTGATTTTATTACTGTCTGCCTTAGCACCCTAATCATTTAATTAGTTAGTTAGTTAGTCAGTCAGTCAGTTAGTTATTTTTTGTTCACTTATTTACCTTCTTCCACAAGAATAGTCTCCAGAAGAGCAACTTGTCTTATTCAGAGTTGTGCCCACAGGGCCTGGCACACACTAGGTTCTCAGTAGATGTTTGTTTGGTGAATGAGTTATCAGGGTCCAAGCCAGCATTCAAACACATACATGTCTTCCCCCATTTCCTGGGCTGTATTTTATTTTCAGTGTTAACTTTTTCACAGTGTCTTAAATTTATATTTAATCTTTACTATTTCAGTATCATCCTTTCAAATGTACAATGTATAGAGCACAGGGTGGGGCAAAAGTAGGTTTACAGTTGTTCATACGGAAAATAATACAATAATTAATAAATAAGAATACAATAATAAAGTGTTCCGTGTACTCACAACTGTAAACCTACTTTTGCCCACCCTGTATTTATTAAATATAGAATCAAGATACACACACTCAGTATTACATGCTTGTATTACAGCATTGTTGGTAGGAGCCTGTGCTATGTGGGAGATTTTTTAACGACCTATGTAAGATCAAAACGTCTTTTGAATTGTAGCGTTTTATATAGATGAAGATGCCTGCCTCATAGTTACGATCAAGTTAAGAAATCCTCAGTGCACGAGAATTATACTACCACATGTCCCACTGAGGACACTGAGAAGCACTCATCTTACCGAGCACCCGCGCGCTCTGTCATTAACATTTTTTTCATTATTGGGAAAAGGAACTTTTAATATCCCAGTATTAACAGGTTTTGTGTGATTTTTCATCATCAAATAGCCCACATCCTGTAGAAACAAATTCTATGCTCTGCTTCAAGTGGGTAAAGGGCTTCCTTGGTCTTCTTTCCTGTCCCTGGGTCTTAACTAATGAGCTGTCAGTAACTAGTAAATCAGAAGTATAGCATATGTGCTGTCGGAGGTTGTTATTTCCAAAAGATATTTTAACTCTTAAAGTGTCTGTGATGACAGATTAAATTAACTTTATAGCATATAAGATAAAGATATAATCAAGGTAGGGGATGTGCATTTAATGTTTTCTTTTAACTGTGATGGTCTGGTAAGTCACTAGAATTTACATAAGAGTAAATTCTTTGTTATAACAGTAAGCTCTTTGGAAGGATTGGTCCAGTCGGCAGCTTGTTATGACTTTGTAATAGAGATAATGCTTCTTTAGAAACACATCTATGTCCTACAAGACATAATTTGAATAATCATGAGATTTGAGAAAAGCTGTTGTATCAAAGAGTTTATTATAAATGTTGATTTTTTTTGGTGCCTCCCATCTCATGAGCAAAGGTTTAACTGAGTAGAAATCTTTCATTTTACGAAGGGAGGGAGGGACTAAATGGCTATTGATGAATTCTCAAAACATTCAGTAGAGTTTTAGATTACAAAGGTTTGTTAAAATGGATCCAGTTTTCTCATTTTAAAGAGGCAATAAACCTCCATTGATGATTATTTGAAAATGGAGGAGATGTCTGGAGTTAAGAGGATTAATTATGTACTATAGTTCTGTGGATTTTACCTGTAGGAATTTTAGGCCAATATGCAGCCTTTCAGTAGTAGCCCAAGTCACTTGGTAATCTCTGAACTACTTCATGCCTCCATCAATTAAATAGAACTCAAACCTATTTCAAAGAGACAAGTAGGGCTCTGTAATAGAATCTAATTTCAAATGCTATTTGTTTTTATATTTGAGAAGAATATTAGTAATTTTCTAAACTTTATACTTCTATTATTAAAGTTAATTATTGGTCAATATAAAATCTATGTATGTGTATGTCAGTTTTTACGTAAAAGCTACATATTTCTATGGTCTCATTTCAGACCAGTGAGACACAATCTACAAATGCTTTCTTGTGCCCTTTGATTAAGTTAAAGATTAAAGTATTTTTAATAGACTTTTAAACAGGAGCATGATTGATGATTTCCTGAATATCTTCTCTTTTGTGGACATAAGTCTGCATTCTACCTCATGTAATGTAATGAAACGTACACACACACACACACATATTTTAGGCCTATTTTCTTTGTGTAGCTTTACCTAAAGTTGATACATCCCACTTTTTTAGAAATTCTTTCCATTTCAGGTTTTTCCAGCCAAAATCAAAGCACCTTCATATTGGCCTGTCAGAAATTAAAAGGCAAAGCAATCTTAAAAAGGAATCCAGACTTGTGTGGACAATATTGAGTGGCTAACTTAGAGCCCCTCAAATGAGAACGAGGGGGAGGCTTCTAGGGACATAGTTAGGCAAGTAAATTTTTAAATTGCAACTGTAACTTAAAATTACAACTTTTCAAATTGATACAAGAAACCCATAAAGCTATATTTACATGGATATTAAAACTTCATGCTGAGATAGCTTTTGAGGTGGTAAATGAACAGGAATTCTTAAAAGTCTCTAAAACATTTTTTTAAAAGGTTTCTGGGTTTTAAGGACTTTATAACTATTGAATTGTTATAATTAACTCGTTCTCTGTATACACAAAGGGGAAAAAGAAACTATTACAATTTCTTACTGTTGCAACTTGCCTTTATCTCTCAGATTCTGGGGGAGGGAAGTACTGTTTGCCATCAGCAAGTGGGCACCGTAGTCATTTAAAATAAATCAGTTTGTAATCTTTCCTTATCCTGCATACTTGAAATAATTAATATAGGTATACAGTTGACCCTTGAACAGCGCAAGGGTTAGGGATGCTGATCTCCAAGGCAGTAAAAAATCCGCATGTAACTACAGTCAGCCCTCCGCGTACGCAGATTCCCACCCGGAGTTTACCTTTGAACAATGCGGCTCCAGTGCTGGTCCATTGAAAGACACTTGTGACCAACCACGAAGTTCAGACCTGCATTGTTTAAGGGTCAAGGCACCTATGTAAATACTGCCTAAAACCCTATTCTGCCCGTAATCTCAAGAATGTAAGCTGCATTCCCATCTCCAGGGAGAGTTCTCCTCACCATTGCCCAGCTTTGCTTCTAAGTCCCAGATTGTCAGGTTGACACAACCCCAAGACAGCAAACATCCCAAAATGAAAATACCCCACCCTAAACACTTCTGTGCCTGCACCCTTTTCAAAGAGAAGCCAACGCTATAGCAGTCAACCTGAGAGCAGAAATGTGTGCAAGGTAAGAAGTGATGATTTGCGTGAAATAACCAAAAGCCTTACCCCTGATTATGTACTTCAAAATAAACTCACTAAATATAAAATCAGACGAGAAAGCATGTAAAGAGCCTTTCCTAGTGTTTTTCATCTCTAAAAGTGTTGTATCATTTGCATTAGTCATGACATAGAATCTGAAGGGTTTTGATTGCATATCCCGTTTATACAAAGTGTCCACTCTCGCTAAGGTAAAAGGAAGGTATGATTGGCCATGGCATTATTTTAGTGCAACAGCAATTAGTTGCCTGTGCTTGGGCATAACTCTCTATGAATTATGTAAGAACCCGTGAGGGTGACCAGAAAGCATGTGTGAGAAGTGTGCCAGGTGTGATAGAGATCTCTTCACTGTCTGGATTAGGTGGCAGGAGCCAGGATTTTCTAAGTATTTTAAGGAAGGCTCTATTATTTTCATATGTCACAACAATAACAACACCAAGTGTGTAAGAGTCACTATACCGTTCTTGTAAGAGACTTGGACACACAGTCTCAGGGCAGACAGATGTTAAAAGGTATAGCCCTTATTCTTATTTTACAAAAATCATCATGACAAAGAAAGTTACAGATACATACTGAAACAAGTTAGCAGTAGAGACAGAAATCATGTCCAGATATTCTGTTTCTGAGGTCATTGCACTCCAATAACTTGTAAAAAGTTCAGGAGTTAAATTCATATTTAAGTTAGTGTTGCTGAATTTAATAAACATAATTGCCAGTCCTTAAATTAAGGGAGGGAAATGCCTACATACATCAGTATTTTAAAAGTTTCCTTATGTTGCTTTGAAAATAGTTAATTTAGAAGATGATAGTAGGGTACAAGTAAAAAAACTATTTGTTAGGATCGTATACTTATACTTTCCAATCTACACTGACTTTGCTTGGTATCAACTCAATGTGCCGAAAGGGTGCTTAGCCCCATTCTGTGAAAATTATAAGAAAATACCTCATTTCATCATCAGAAGACTGCATCTGGTTGATTAGAAGGACTTAAGTCCATCCGTATCTTGACAATCTAAAGTTAGCCTTGGACATAAGTAGAAAATGAATTCAGCTTGGATTTGTTTGTGTATTTGTTTTTACAGATCCATAATATAACATATTCTCAAGGACTAAGAGAGCTCGTAAAATTTAAGAGTGGAGATTTACTTTAGTACCTGTTCTTCTAGCGCTACATGCAGTGTTGGTACAGGATATAGTATACTGGGGTCCTGAATGCTCTAGAGGTCACCAGATGGCTATGAAATATTTATCTGACCTGTGTTGATTACTGAAATTACTGAGTTAGTGGCTGAAAGTGTTTGTATAACACTGCCCAACACAGAGGTTTTAAAATGTTATCATAATGCAAGGAAATGCCTTTTTATTGTATATTTGATCATATAAACTTACTGAAAGTCATACTTTCATGCTTAGCTGTTTTAAATCATGCACTTTGAATTTGTTTAAATATTATTTCTGTTATCCATTCTTGTACTCTTAATTTTAGAAACATATTAGTTTGATTTAGCTACAAAGAAGTCTTTACTTTTCAACCACCATTTGATTTTTATCAGCAAAAGATAATTTGTAGGTTATTTAGCCTAAAAATTGAGACAAGTAAATGAATAAGTAGACATGACATAAATTGGAAACTTTACATTAAGTTTCTTATATTTGATAAGACTTTTGAGTTTTTTCACAACAAACATTTATCCACCTCTTATGTAAGATAGTAAAAGAAAGTGAAAAGTTTCAAAACTATATCGAAATATTCCCAAACTATATTATTTATTTAAGCACTTTGGAGACAAGGTTTTAACAGAAGCTTAACAGTAATTTCCATTTATGAGACTGATATGTCAGTAGGGATAGCGTGCACGTTGGGTAGCCATGGTACCTCGTTGACTATGTCCATATGTCAGACTGCTGTTTTATAAAGAAAGACGGAGTTGATACAGCCCACTTTGTGTTAGTACTCCTGATCACCGGGGGTTCTGTTCCAGCTCCTGAACGTGTTCATTTTGATAGTACATTATCACTTTAAGATTCTGGCTGGTGCTTAAATTACACTAACTGGAGGTCATTATTCATATTTTAACTGGACTCAAAAGTTTTTAGTACCAGCATCAACTTTTGAATTATGCTCGAGGTCTTAGACTTTACAGCATGTTTAGTTTCTTTTCATTTCTTATTAGTATTTTTCAGTACCTAATAGTCTCCGGCTCCCACCTCCAACAAGAACTCTCCTCTCTGTTCAACATCAGAAACATTTTCCTCTTTGGCATGTGCTTTCTCGTTCCCCAAGCAGTATAAGCAAATTGGAAAGTTCAGCTGTCATTCTTGGAAGGTCATAGATCACACTAGCAGCCCAAGTAATCCAAGAGGTTTTAAGTATCATAGCATTTAGTTTAAAGTGAAATTTGCTCTGACAGGGCTGGCAGACCAATAGGAAAAAGAAATATTTGTGCTTGGAGAAGTGCATATGTAGAGACCAAGAGTATAACTGATGGCTGGAAGTGATTTCAGTCTAAAAAAACAAATCATTAAGAGAGTGCATAGGGGTAAAATACACAGTTCATATTTTAAAGACTCTCAAAATGAACCAGCAACGAAGGTTAGCATTACAGAGTAATTAGCTGTGGTGTTCGGCCTTTAACTCACTCAGTCCCAGACAGGACGGTTAAACCATCCCTGTGAAAACATTGCTACTCACATTAGAGTCTCTACGCTAAGCCTACAGCAGTAATTTTTGTACCTTAAGAAGCAAGGGTATTATGACAGATTATATAAATGTTGAAGCAGTAACAGACAAACAGTTATTCAAAGGAGGTGCTAATGACTCAGTTTATTGACCTCGGGGTTACTTAAGCAGCTCGGTGAGTTCCCGCACATTTGGGGGTGTGAAATGAGGCATTGCCCTGATACTACAGAACTGCCAGTTGCAAGCAGTCCTTGTACCTCATTGAAGAAATGGAAGTTAAAGATACTTTCATTAAAAGATTGCTGTAAAAAGTTGGAGACCACTTATAGATTTAAGTGAGTGATCCCACCAGCTTGGAAACCACATCTGAGAGCTTCCACCAGGTACCTGTTAGGGTATTTTTTCTGTTAATTGCTGCAAAAAAGAAAACATCTTCTAATGGCTCAGTTGTTTCTTCCAAATCCTTGTTCTCGTGAAGACAGCCAGTCTCGAGTCACAGGGTACGAAGCCTATAAATCCTTTCCCTGACTGCAGAGCAGGGAAGAGTAAAGTGGGAGCGGCGTCCAGCAAGACACAGACTGAGCTGACTCGGAAGGGCCCCTCCCACACAAATGCGTAGAAAAGGCGGGCGAAAGGTGACAACAGTTTATCACTTATGGCCAAGTTCACAAAGATCGGAAATACCCCCAGTGACACACGTGCACAGAAAGGAGTCACCCACAAGAAGACTGAACTAGGTATAGGTTTCGCAGTATAGAGGATGGAGCTGAATTCCCTGTATAAAGTCGGGAACATCAAAGCGCTGCCTTTTTCTCACCAGTTGAAAAGAGATCTCGTGATTTTAATTCACCAGCTTGCTCCATATATATGAGTAGTTGCAGAATTGAGACTGTATAGTCTAACTGAGGGAACCCCAAGTCCAGAAATTATTAAAATTGATTCAGGACAATGAAATCCCCAGGGGCTTGAAAGGTTATAAACAAATAAGAACCTCTCTGTAGAAATATTTCCAAGCTCAGGGGCCAAGAGACAGGCCCAAAAACAAATAAACCTGAACTTGAGCCCAATAAAATATTACAGAGCTCATAAAGAAAGGACTGTCATGAAGGAGAATTGTCAGATGCAACAGTAGGAGTCAGGATGCCCAAGAAGCAGAGTTAATAGAAAAATCTCAGTGAGACTGTAAAACATAAGAAAAGTAAAAGGATAGAAAACTAAATGATGATATAATATGAAGAAGTACCAGCTGTAACATCTCCACATAAAAATATCAGTAAAATAGACTCGGGAAATGCTTAAACAACAGATTAAGATGTGTAATGAGAGAAGTTAAATTGAATGATATACAGGAGCACTAATAAAAAGGATTTTCTTTCTTTTGTAATAAAGTCATGACTATTTTACACATGCTTCTCCCATCATTAGTACAAGTTAGTTTTTGTTGGAAGCATCTCAGTATAGTAAGTAAATTAAAAGAACCTGCCAATGGTATTTTTCCCCTTAGAACTGACAGATGTCTTTTTTTTTTAAGTTTTTAAAAAAATAAATTCCACGTGATTACTTTAAACACAACTTCCCACTACTTGTATCATTTGTCCCTGATTTTGGGGGGAAATATTACTTAGCTTGATTTCACTAAAAATATGATTCTTTAATATTCTGTAGCCATTAAGTTTTATCATAATAAAAGGAAAATTGATAATCATGCATCTACAAGATTAAAGAAAACTAAATGGGAAATGACAGCTGACCCTGATATGTATTGGTGAAGCCCACTGAAAACCGCCTAACTGCTCACTTTCTCAGTAACACGAAGGCTCAAGTCCAAAGCAGCAACACCTTTGAGCCACCCGAAATAGGGGCTTATTACATGTAAATGATAGGAACGAGATGCTGCGGGCAGCTCCATGAGCATTGTAGAGGCCGTTCTACAACAGTAGTGCTTTAGCTCGCGAGTATGTTACACTGGTTAGTGTCCAAGACAACAGCTCTTCTAGCATTTTGATAGGCCCTGCAGCCACTTTGCATGTGCCTGAAAGATACTCCTGCTTAGCTCTAAGTAAATTGTTTCAACTTATAAAGTGAAGACATCAATTATATGAGAAAGCAATGGAAACCACGTTCTGTCAGTGGTCAATATGCGGAGAAATTTAAGTTCTGTAAAGGTTGCTTTAAAACTTTGTAAAAGTGCAATACTCAGTGATATGACAAGCCCGCCATCTAGTGGTTGATCTGTAAATTACAAACGCTTAGATCTCGATTTAATAGTACATCACTATACAAACGTTAGGTATAATCTTATAGACATTATCTCACTTAATCAACACTTCCCTTGTGACTGTATAAGAACATTGAGAAACACATGTTCACTCTGCCACGATAGTCCGCCCTTACTACTGAACAGAGACACAAACCTGATTCGTCTGCGTGGGACACCGCAGCCTCTAGTTACTGGACGGAGCGCATTCCCATAGGAAAGGGGCAAAACTTGTTTTGTTCACAACTAACTATAACTTCTAAATTTTTCAGCCAATTTTGATATTCTTCCCCTTTATTCTCAGTTCCCAAGTAAGTGTATAACTCAAGAAAAAGTTTTTTAAATCCTAACTTTTGGTCGTGAACTATGGCATATTGGTCATTGTTTTTCTGCCAGTGCCTCTCCGAGCTCTCATTAATGACTTCACACATGGACAGACATAAAGTGCTCCTAAATGTTCCCCGTGCTCTTGCCTCTCAATGCCTCTTATTATCACAATTGTCCTCCTAAAGTACAGAAGTAAGTTGTTCCCCTTCTTAAAAACCATGACAACTCTCCAAGTGTCTAGTTCTTAACATGGCATGTGAAGAACTTTCAGAATCTATCCTGACCCCCCCCTTTCTAGCTTTATCTCCCACCACTTGCTTACATCATAAACCCAAGACTTTCACCATAACGTATCACTTGCTCAATCCCAAAAGAATTCCAGCCTTTGATTATCTTACGGATCACTATTAATAGACTCACTATTCCCTGTGCATAAATTTATTGTCATAAAGGATTTTGTCTTAGGTAGAACAGAATCCCTAAAGAAAGACCCAAAGTTAAAAGAAGAGATTCAGCATGGTAGTTATAAGTGAAAATTTCATATGTCTGTACACAGAATTAACACACACATTCAGTGTAAGCCACTTTGTGGCAATGACGCCTTAGAGAACTTGTTTAAGATCAGTGCTGTTTCAGCCTACATTGGCAGAGTCGGAAAGAATCTCACTGTATTCTATGCTGGTTCCAGACCACATTATAAATGACACATTTCACCTTCATTTTAAGAAAAATACTGAAAAAGTGAAGTTATTTTAGAGAGCAAGAGAGGTGGTAAAGGTTTTAGAGACCATGGCATGAGGAATGACTAAACAGGAGTTGTAAAATAGATATTAAAGAAGAATCTGACTTCTCGTGTGGCTCCGGAGGGTGAGTCTAGGACTGACAGAGCCAGACATCAGAGCGGCGTAACAAGGGACTTTGCAACAGTCCGCCGTGGCCGTGAGTGGCACAAACTGCGCCCACCGTGGAGCGAGGCCTGTGTTCCGGGAACAGGGTGGCCCTGTCAGGGATGCTGGTGCGGGGAAAGCACGGGCTCTAGACGATTTCTGGAAGTGTGTCCAACAAGGATTCTGTGAGCCTGTGGAAAGAGAGCGAGGCTGGAATTTATTCTTTCTATTTTTTAGCATCCATTAATATATTCACTATTTACTCTGCATTCATTTTACTGACTAGGGGATTTCAAAGAAGGAAAAAAAGACTTGTGTTGCTTTTATCTCATTTTAATAAAATAACGATAATACTTTTCACTTACGCAGCACTTTTCACCCAAGGATTTCAAAGTGCTTTACAAACATGCACTAATTAAGCCTCCCAAGCAGCCAGAGGTAGGTGGCTTTCCTCCCTTCCTGTGGGAATGTCAGCTCTGGCCCAGAAGTTCAATGAGAGCCTCAGAGGGCCTGGGATTGCTCCCCGGCTGCTGTCCCCCGTGTACTGTGCTGCATGTGATACGTCACCTGTCATGGCTGGATTCCTCCCCCTCCATTATCTCAAGTTTAGAATTCCAATGAATGCTGTTAAAAATTTATTTGAAGCCTTGTAAATATTACAGAAAATCCAGTCTTCTGCTTGCTGAATGCTAATTAGATTTCTAAAGGTGTTTTGGGTTTTTTTTTTTAAATATAGATGTAGTTTTATATTTTTTTTTTAATTTTAAATATAAAATTTCTTTTATGAAGAATTTGTGATTTTCCTTTCTAGGTACCCAAAAATCATTGTTCTTGGATCACAAAATTTAATAGCAGATGGAGTTGGGGGGCCTTACCTTTCCTAGTTGTCTTTTCACAACAAACGATAACCATTTTCATTGAGCTAGAATTATATATTTTCAGGAAGAGATCTTGCATTGTGGTATCCTTCTAATTTAAAGTTCTAAAATCTGATATCTAGACATTGAGAATACAGGTCAGATAACACTACATAACTAGTCCTGGGAAGAAAAAGTGGCCTCGTTGTGGCATGTTCTGATCTGGAGGGACACACAGCTTCTGTGGATAGGTCAGGAGGCCCGGGAAGAGGACCTGCACATGCGGAGACACACGGCCGTGCGGGACTGAGACCCGTGTAAACAGCCAGCTGTACGCTTGCCCGAAGCAGCTCAGTGGTGCAGGGCGAGAGCAGCCGCGCACCCCACGCCCAGGCGCCCTGCTTCCAGGGTCCCCGGTGAGGAAAGGCAGGCGCCTTTTGTGCTCTTGACTCCAGCGGAGTCTTAGTGCGTTGGAAAGCAGTGTTTTTGCTGCAACGCTTCCCTTTTATATTCGTGGTCTGTCCCTTTCCAGAAGATCTTCCCTAAAGAGCCTGTCCCCTGTTTAAAGGAGAACTTGCTGTTGGGCTCTCCTGGTTTTGGGCCAGATTCAGCATTAACAAGGCCGCATCCTATCCTGCAGGGGGAAGTAGGGTGAATAAATGTCCACGCGTCGCAAAAGAATGGAGTTGGCTTCAAATCCTCCTTCTCTGGAAGTTCAAGACGTTTTGTCCTTGACATTGTATTACACAGAGATCTCTACGCAAATAGAACTTAATCACAGGAAACCTGCAGCTCAGACACCGCAACTCATCAGAGCTCTAGGTCGCGTCTTTCTTTCCCTGACTGGGGTGCAAGTTTTCACCAACAGTGCGACTGACATTTTTAACAACTATAGTATCCACCTGTCAATTTACAATGGAAAGTATAGCCATCAGGCAAATCAGAAAACGTCTCAGTTTCTTCTTTACCCTGTCGGCAAGCCCCATGGGAAAGCAGTGATCAGAAGTTTGCCTGTTGGTCCTAGAAATACAAAACTGAAAGTTTTGCAGTTTGAATGTATAATGATCTCAGACTCTCAGACCCTGTATTAAGGCTCCTTCCTCAGTGAGGACAAGCTTGTCAGGATGGTCAGGCGTTGTTAGAGGTCACCCCAAGGAATGGCTCGGGCAGTTCTACCAACACTGCCTCCGGAGCTCCTTGTTCTGTGCCAGGGGCGGACGGACTCCCTTCTGAGGCTCGTCTTCCTCCCTCAGGCAGTTAGTCATTTGTCACAGTTCCTCAGCGAGAGCTTGTTTCCAAGGTGCCTTTGATATTTCTTCGCTGATCTGCTATGTGCTGCTTGTTTCCAAGCTCTTGAGAGAGATCTCACCATAGCCCTTAGGTTGAGAAAGACAAAATTAACAAGTTTAACCTAAGTCTGCTGCTGCTCAGCCTCAGAAGAGAGGCTAAATATGTAGGGAGTGGCGGAAGGCGGGTAATAGGTAGAAAGATGAAAAGGAAGGTGAAACCCACAGCTCTGCAGTCACTCTTCACATACGGAGAGTTGTTCAGATACGTATTTGTTAGCCTTAGTGCTTCAGGAGAAAAATCTCAACAGCCAGTTCCCCTGATTTTAAACTGAGACAGGTGTACCTGAGCTCATGGACTCCACTGATTTCTCAGACATCTTGAAAGCCACCTCTGGAGTAATATTTCCCTTCATATAAAATTTAACCTTCCTGTGGGACCAAGGGAGGAGGGGCGTGCTAATATTTTGCAATTTTAAGATGAAATTCAGGCCTAAAAATTTCATAAATTATAGATGAAGCCCAAAAGTTTGAGTTATCTGGCATCACTCACTGCAAATGCTCACCTAAACTTGTTTCAGAAATTCCATTCCCGAGAGGTAGATGCACATGACTAACACGCCCTATTATATTATGACTCTTTACATTTAGTACTAAGTCCTATCCCAGCGCACATGGGCACACACATTATTTAAAACCTTGATAAAGTTACTTCTAAAGTGTTTTCATCTCATTTTGAGCTGTGAGAGGAAAGGAAGTTAGTGGCTATATGGGTATATTGTTTAATCATATTGAGATTTTGCTTATAAGAAAAGTGTTTTCCATCTAATATAATCTCAAATCATCTTAAGTCATTTAAATACATTTATACTTTTAGAGTTTACATTTCTGCATTATAGACCCTTTCCTTTGATTGGAAATGAGCTCACTGGCACCCACTGCATGAGCTGTGCATGAGCATGTTACAGTTGCCATATTTGCCTGGCAAAATAAAGCTCGTGGTTTTGCTAAGTGTTGGGTAATTCTCTGAACCTTAAAAAGTGCTCTGGAGAACAGATTCTCATCCAAGTAATTGACTAATGGATGAAAATAATTTTTTTATAAAGTAATACTCAGAGGTCATCCATTGTCCAGCTGTCTATAACTAAAGGCTATCTTTGGGCTTCTATTTCCATGGAATAAATTGAACCAAAATGCATAATTTACTTGCTGTTACTCAAAAGAAATGTACTATTGAATAATTTTTTGCACTGAGGAGTCAGAAGGATTGCAGATCAAATGTGGCTCACTTTGAAATTCTGTGAAATTTCCTGTCTTCTCTCTTTACTCACACGCTTAGTGTGTGATTTGGCTCTGAGTGAGTGTTTACTGTTAAAATCAAACTGTGTCCTTTCTAATAGTGGATCAGTCCTATATCTTCATATGAAAGAGATCTCATTATAAACAGCAAAATGCACTACGGTTTTATTCCACAGCATTGTATTTCTGATCATTGCTAGCAAGTAAAATCTTTTCATATTCTGGCATAAAAGCCATATATGAATGTAATTTATTGAAACTTCTCTGATCTGTCCTCCTCTTTGTCTTGGTTACCTGATTACAGTGGTTCCCAACATTTTAACACACATTCTTACAAGTAAATATTTATCATACACAGTTTTATGGCTGTATTTGTAAAGGATTAATATCCACATCAATCACTTCCACTGCTAGGAAGAGAATCTTGAGGGTGTAAAGTCCAGTCCTCTTATTTGACCTGCATTGTGGATGTGTGATGAAAAATATAAATTCTATTTCTTTTTCTCTTTTTAGCCTTGGAATGGATGGCTTTGGCCAGTCGGTTGGCCTTCTCGGACGCCCAGCCACAGCGTATGGATTCCGCCCTGATGAACCTTACTACTATGGCTACGGATCTCGCTAAAGTCGTCCCTTTCCATATGTACCCTTAGCTTAGGAGAAACCTGTGTGGGTTGGGTTGACTTTGAATCTTGAGCTAATAATGCATGTTGATATTATTGCGGTCTGTGCTTGTTTTTGTTGTTTCATGTTGTTAGCTGCAGGTTAACTCCACCCTCTCCATCCTGTGTTAAGTACATCATCGAGCCACACCTTGATGCTGGATAACATTTCCCATGACACTCAGAAGTGGATGCTGAAAAGCAACTAGACTGGAAAACAAACACTACATTATGTACATTAAGTGACTAATTTAATTTCTATTAAAAAGAAACAAAGTGCAAATGAATTAGAGAAAGTCATGTGTTTCTATTTAGTGTATTTCATTAGGAGTTACATGCTTATATAGGGTGCATATGAATTTTATTTTTCCCTGCCCCTTTTCCCCCCTTGTAAACTCTTAAGTATTTCATGTGACATGTGCTTCCCTAAAAATTTATAAAAAGACGTCACCATTTTATTCCACGCCATGTGCCTGAAAGGTTGCTTCCCAAAGTTATTAACTAGGAGTTTTCAATTAACAATGGAACATATGCCATAAGTTATGTTATATATGAGTATAGTCTCTTCAGCCGTTTGAATTCATGCCCTTCTGATTTTAATATAGAAAATCTGGGACATCTATTAGTATGCATGAAACTAGATTCGTATTGGGCTTTTATTTATGATTTGTGAAATCTGAAGTATGGAAAAGGTAATTATAGGTCTCATTGAGGAAAACTAAGGAACAGTATTTTGCTCACTAAGATACTTGTTTCCCATTTGCTCACTTGTTATTATAAGATAAATTGAGGTAATAAGAAATGGAAACATATTGTAATTAATAATGAGTTTTAAAAATAACTGTTATAATACTGAAAATTTACTAAAGCAAATAAAATAGCTATAATCTATAGATATTTGCTTGAACACTTGCTGTGGGAGAAATTATGTGTGGCTTTGTCCTGGAGAAGTCAGATGACTTCTGTCCTTGTGTTTTAGATCTCATTGATCTGCTGCACTATTTATTGGCTTGATTTGTATTCTAAGCATAGAATAGTAGCGCTGGAAAGAGCCTTTGAAATAAACCAGTCCATCTACCTACTTGAGAACCAATCACATAAAAATTTTAAATATAATCAACAGATTTTTTAAACTACCTCCTATGTCTAAGGAAGAAGATGATGCTTCTGAGGGAATATGTGACTGAGATATGATTTGTGTGTTTGAACTTACAACCTAATTGATCTTTCTGAAAACATACATTTGTCTTAGTTTCTATTTCAGCCACAGAATATTAAAGTTGGAAAGGGCCCTAGAAGCAACCCTGTCAAATTCTTTTGGTTGAAGGAACTGTAGCCAGGAGAGAGAACATGATTTGCCCAAGCTTATCTATTTGGTCAGTGACATAACCTGTCTCCCTGCTTCCATCCCAGTAACCTCAATACTAAGCAACTTGTCTTGTTATTTGCCATATGTACAAAGATTAAATACATATAATAAGTGACATTAATAGAAAGACAAAGCAAACACTCTATAGCTTAACTTCCTACACCCTGTTACAAAGTGCTTGGAAGAACATCATATGAAGTATCTAATGCACAGGAAGTACTCGACACGTGTTAGCTACTCTTGTTACATTACCTTGTTTTATTTTTTCATAGAATTTATCATTTGCTGAACTTATCTTTGTTCACTTATGTGCTTATTGTCTGTCTGTCCCCCTAACCCCTAAGATGTGAGGTCCATTGAGAGCAGAGAGGTGGTTTTGCGTGCTGGTGCCTCCCTCATCTCTGGAGCAGAAGCTGGCACGCACGGTGAGCCCTTCACAATGAGCAAGGAGTGAATGTCAGGGAAAATGAGCCGCTGAGCACAGGTCCGGATTCATACACCGTAGCATGAAACTTAAATGGGGCAGGGCACTTTGAAAAACTAAAATAACATTTCTAGCCCTAAGGTACTAGCACATCTTCAACCCCTTAACTAAAAAAAACTAAAAAAAAACTTTATTTGGGCCACTCAAACCACCGACTCTTCTGTAATGATTGTTCCTTCTTTTCTCGGTGGTCAGCACAGGGCATGACACAGAAAGGGTGTGTGTTAAATACCTGTGGAATAAACAGTCTGCAACATGAGCTTACACGCTCTAGAACATGTATACTGTGTTGTAAGCACTTTCTCACAATGACATGGGTGTCATGATGTCTATGGTTGGCTTTAAACTTCTTCAGCATGGGCAGTGTGATGTTCTGTGTGGGTCAACTGGTTCAAGGTATGCCCTGGAAGCAAGTAGCATTCTAGTAACTAGGAACTAAACACTCCAGGGGTAGCAAGCTAGCACCAGACCAGAAAGGCCACATTCCAGAGATGGAGCTACAAATACTTTAAGCACCTTGATCTCTGATGACGCCGGGTATTTTACTAATTATCATAGTGTCAGAAAAGGGCTTTTATCGGCAGAAACAACAGTTTATAATCACAATGTACATTAGAAATGCTGTCTAAAAAGAATTCAAGATAGGTGCTTTGCCTAAAATATTTTAGAAAATGCTCCCTCTACTCCTGAAAAAACAGGGTCTAAACATTCAAGGAGGCCTCCAGCTTTGGGGATGTCATCTGAGGCTTCATCCGTAATGGCCCCGGCTCTGTCACTGGTCTGGAAGATTTCTGTTTGCCAGGTGCTGATGCCGACGACCACGATGATGATAATGCCGCCTCCAGCAGCGGTCCCTCTGCTGCTCCACTCTCCTGCAAGGTGGCGGTCAGGCCTCTAGGGGGCGCCCTCGGGCACGGCCGTCACTGTCCACGTGAGACCACCGAGCTTGGAAACATGGCTGGTCCACATTCTAAACCATAAACATCAGGTTTGGAAGACAGGACAAAAATGTAAAGTATCTTATTAATTTTTTATATTGAGTGCATGTGTAAATGACAGTCTTCTGGGTCTACTGTGTTAGAATATTAAAATTACCTTCATTCTGTTTTAAATGTGGCTACTAGAAAATTTTAAATTACTTATGTGGCTCGAATTCTATTTCTATAGGACAGTGCAGATTTAGTACAGAGAGCTCGGCTTCCGCCTAATAGCTATTAGGACAGATTAAATGCGATTTGTGTCTGCCTCCTTATAAGTATTTAATACATTTCTGATTAAGGGGCAACGGTTGGTCCGCTAGTTGTTTTCATTTAACTTGGTGAAGAAATTGTGGGCTCCTTTATCCATCTTAAAGTTTCAGCTACTGTTATCGACTAGGAAGAACCCAGAAGTTTTAGGTGATCGGATGATTTGGGTCAGCTGCCGTCTGTGAGGTGGTCGGCGCCTTAAGTAGGGGCGATGGGGACCACGACCGTGCAGATGACAACAGGGAAAAGAGATCGCGTTTACACCGAGTCGTGTGGTTTTAAAACTATTACGTAAATTCATTTTATTCTCACGACAGCCTATTAGGTTGAAACCATTAATATTAATTATAGGTCCCAGAGGGCCAGTGTGACCCTTCCCTGACTTAAGTGTAACTTCAGACTTTCGGTCTCCAGGGCGCGCCCCTTCGGGCCGCGTGGCTCAGCCAATCAGAGCCGCGGCGTGCGTGGCGTCACTGTCCTCCGCCCCGCCCCTCAGCTCTCCGTTAGAAGCGACCCGGGCCATTTTTGATTCGGGCGGAAAGCAAATGAAAACCCCGGGCGAAAAGCCTGAACGTTACAGTCCAGACTAACTGGCGAATTCAACTCAACAGCTGAGCGAGAGGAGCCCTGCTCACAGCCCAACAGGCTGCTGCGAGCAGCGAGGGAGCCGCGAGGCAGGCACGGCGCCCGCCCTCAAGATGGCCCCGGCCCGAGCGTCACCTATGCGGCCGCTCTAGCTCGGTTCCGGGTTCGTGAGCCTCGGTGGTGGCGTCGGAGGGCCGCAGGCTGGCATTCTGTCCGGCTTCCGGACCAGTCTCTATGGTGGCGGAGGGACCAGACCCCAGACGACTGTGGGTGTAGTGGCTGGAGCCTCACAGGGGAAGCGAGGGTGATTGGTGTCATCAGGGGGCGAAAAAGGGACCAGAGCCAAGACCCTCGGCCGCCTCCCGCCACCTCCGGCAGGTAACAGGGCGCCGGACGCCGCGCCCCTGTCCGTGCGGCCCGGACGCGGGGAGGGGCTGGCGATGGGCGGTGGGCGCGCGCCCGGCTCGCGGGTCCGCGCTTGGGGGCGAGCTCGGCGCGGCCCCGCCGCCGGTTGAGCCCGGCCCGCAGCCTCCGCGCATCCCCCTGCGGCCTGCGGGGCGCCCCTCCGCGGGGTGGCGGGGTCCCGGCCCAGGGCGGCGCTGGCGGCCGGACGCTGGAAGGAAGCGCGGAGCCGGGCCTCGCGGGCAGGTGGGACAGGTGAGGGGCAGCCCGGCGACGCCGAGCGCCCCCTCGGCGGCCGCGGGGGGCTGGGTCCCCTGGCCCCAGGGCAGGCGGTGTCGCCAGAGCAGGGGGACCCCTGGACACCGCCTTCGTTTTGAATCCTGGCCCGGCCCTTGCCCCAGAGGCCCCGCAGGCGCCCGTCTGGGCGTCCTGCTTTGTATTGAGAATAAAGACGAAACGTTTGCAGGAAACCACGTGAACCCTCCGAGTCGCCCTGAATTTCGGAATCACTGGCACCGCCGTTCTTAAAGCTCATGTGCAGCCCCGTGTCGCATCCCCCCTCTTGTATCGCGGTCAGCTGGCAGGGCTGGAGCGCGGGACGTGCACCCGAAACGGACCGAAAAGCCAAGGACCCCAAGTGACGTTATCACCAGATAACAGAGATGCCAGCCCTCACAGGGTGACCTTGGAACTCACAGGGCAGGCCATTATCGTTGGCACTCCCAAGCTAGGGGACCTGGGACCAAGATCCTGGAGGCTCGTTGTTGGGGAAAGAGCAGAGGGACAGCTGTTCAGCAGAGGACGCGGGTGCCCAGTGGCCCAGACCAGAGCTTTTGGATCCACAGGTGGCCCAGGAACTTGGGGTGCTGCCCCAGGACGCCAAGGAATGGAGGACCACAGGCTAACACAAAACTATGACCATATTCAAGTCAGAAACGGCCTCTGTGATAAAACTGGGAAACACTTTGTTGTAGAGTGGAGATGGCAGATTCTGCCATACACTCATGCTCACAGCACAGTGTTAGGGTGTCCTCTCCCTTCTTGTGACTTATTTCAAAGCTAAAAGATTTTGTGTTTTCCCCTTCACTCCTCAAAACGAGCGTTTTGGAAATCCAAATGTTACTGTTTAACGGTCTTACATTTCAGTAAGTCCGTTTGAGCCAAGTTACCCTTTTTAAAGCACTGCTATGGCTCTTAGGATACAATTGTGTGGGGTAAAGAATTAACAATTACTGCTTTTAAGACATTCTCAAATTGTAGTCAACACCACATCTTTTTATTTCTCCCTAATAATGTTTGCCCCAGACACAGGGTAGAACCGGTCTGTTGACATTAATCATGCTTTTTTCAAAAATCTTTCTCTTGAGTTCTCTCAGGAAAGGCAGTCATTCCCTTTTAGTTTTTAAGTGGTATTTCTTAGGGCCCAGGACCCAAAATGTTCACTGCTAAGAAAAATGACCAGTTGAACCTGTTGCTAAAGCTTTCATGACCGTAAGCTGTTAATTATCTCAGGGCAGTTCATGATACTAAGTCAAAGGTGAATAGCTGTTGCAAGGCCCAGCATTGCCACGAGGAAGCATCTGTTGGTTAGAAATGACTAAGTAAGTTTCCAGCCAGAGCACTGCCCCTGAATCCTGTGGCCCTCTTACCTGCTTTGGGGACTCATATTAAAACTAAATGAACAGCATGAGTGTCTGCCATGCAGGTTTTCCTTTTCTTGTTGATTTTTTGGAAAGCCGTCCTTTGTGGCTAAAGAGAGTTAGTCCAGCTTCAGAGAGACATTTCAGAGCAACACTTCTCAAACTCAGTGCCCTAGTTCAGGGGTGGGGGACCTTTTTTCTTCCAGGGTCCATTTGGATATTTATAACATCATTCACGGGCCATTCAAAATTATCAACTTAAAAGTTAGCTATGAAAAAAGCTCCTAGATTTATCGACTTTCAAGTCCTGCTACGGTTGCCTTGGCAGGGCCAGACCAAATGATTTTGCTGGCCATATCTATGGACCTAATGTTCTCCACCCCTGCCCTAGTCCGACTGGTTTTGCAGACCGGAGGTGTTAGAGCAGCAGTTTTCTGCTTATGAAATGGCAATTGGTTTCAAAGAACACAGACCCATTCAGCTTCTTGAGTGTCCCTGAGGCTCCCTGCGTGGAAGGGGGTCACTGAGGCAGGGAGGGAGTGGATGTAGAGCTGGGGGTAGTCAAGTGCCCTGTAAATGCTGCTACGCAACCCTCCTGATGCCCACTGGCTTCCTCTGTGCCTGCCAAGTGTCTGCCTCCACATGGCTTTGGCTTGCTGTAGCCCTGTCTCTACCTCATGGCCCCCTTTTACCTGCTGATGGACAAAAATACCTTTTATTCGTTCAAATTCCTGGGGGAGACCACCAGACCACTCGTCCCAGAGGTGGCTAAAGTGTAGAGATGGGCCTTCGGTGCTGGGTAGGCATCTGACCCATTAACTGTGTCTAAGAGGGGGAGAGAGAGATCCAAGTACTAACCTTGACCCACCCTACTCAGCAGGGTTTGGGGTGTTATCATAAGCTAGGCAGGCACTGCACCTTCTCTGGAATAGGACAATTAACATAGTTGCTTTTCTCCGTGATCCTACATATACTCGCATTTTTTTTGTCCTCACCATAGAAAGGTGAATGTTACATGTAGTTGAAACACTTTTTTATTGATTTGAGAGAGAGACAGAAACATCCACATAAGAGAGAAACATCAATTGGTTGCCTCCTGTACGCGCCGAGATTGGGAATCGGACCCACCTTTTGATGTACAGGACACCGCTCCAACCAGCCGAGCCACCCGGCCAGCGCCTGACTTCCTTCTTACCTCCAGAATCATCCTTGGGTTCTGAAAGATGTCCATTTTAGCTAGTGTTAGCCCCTTGCCATGTGTTCCTTATATAGTGGCACACGTGGGTCTGCAGCACTTGGAACTCTCTGTTTCAGGCATGTGTCTAGAGCAGTGTGACATACTCTGTAGCATAGCAAGTTTGTGGATCTTCATTCACCAAGTCGAGGGTCTGTGTATAAGGATTATTGGGTTTATGTTTATCCAAAGGAGGAAGACTTTAAACTCAAATTTTAAAGGCCTACGTAGAGTGTTTGGCCATGTTATCTGTTTGCTGGAGTTAGTAATTTTTAAATTATAGTAAAGCCAGAACTGAAGTCTGCCACTTATTTTTCAGACATGTTGTTTGGCCTATACAGGCTTTAAAAAAAAATTTGAGCCAACATTGTAAAGTAAGGACATTTCCCCGTAAATATTTAGGCTCTTGGCTCCTTCTGACCAAGGACACAACCTGGCAACTGTGGACCTGCAGTCCTGGCTGGCACTCGGGGAGGGTGCAGGCCTGTTTCGCAGCAGGTCCAGTGCCCACTCGGCAGACCCTGCGCTGCTTTACCTGTTGGACTGCTGGGCGTCACCTGCTGTCACCATGTAAGCTGTATCCCTGTTGTAAAGACAAATCTGGACAGGGCAGGTCCACTGTGTATGTCTGTGTGCATCTGAATCACCCCAGTCTGACACCCGCAACAAAGCTCTCTTCACACTTCAGTATCGGGGGGGCGGGGGGTGTGCGCACACACATAGATACAGGGATAGGCAGACAATATGGATTTCTTTTTCAAACATCTTTATTGAAGTATAATTGACATACAGTACACTAACCATATTAAAAGTGTACAATTTTACAGGTTTCAACATTTGTGGTCACCCATCACTATGACCATTATAATCAAGATAATGAATGTATCCATTCCCCCCCAAAGTTTCCTTATACCCCTTTGCCATCCTGTCCCCAGTCCCTCTGACTGGGCCCCCCCACCAGGAAACCCTGGGTCTGTTTTGTGTCATTAAAAGTAGTTTGCATTTTCTAGAATCTCATGTATGGGGGACTTTTTAGCATTTGAGGTGACAGTTTTGCACTTTCCCCTTATCAGCACAACTTTGAAGGGCAGCGAGGCTTCCCTTTTCTTCTGCTTGTTGTCATTTTTGTCCAGTGCGCTGTTTCCTGTCCCATTTCTCCACTGGGTTTTACTTTGTTTATATGAGCTCCCCGTTTGTTAACGTTTTTCATCATTGTTAGAAATAGTCTCCAGTTTATATTGTTTTCCTTGATAATTGTAAGTTATTTTAGACACAGAGAAGTTTTAGTGCTACTGGAGTTTTGCAACCCTTGAGGCAGGTGTGTGAACGGGTTAGGGATGTGAGTGATGCCAGTCTGTGTGATTGCCCGCCGCCCACCCTGAACGTCAAGTGTGTGTGCTGAGGGCCAGCGGTACCTTGGCGAGCATTCGCCTTTTCACTGTCAAGCAGCCTAGTTTACTGTCGAAACTGGCAGGTTGGGGAGGCCACACCTGGATCCTTGGCTCATGTTGCAGAGACCTGAAGTTTGACCATGTTCTGTTTCCTTTCAGGTCCGTGGCCTTAGGGAGGGGCTACACGTGGCCCCCGGCCCCAGGGATGGGAGCGGAGAGCAGCGCCCTGAAGAGCTGTGCGCTGAAGGGGCCCCCAGTCACCCTGCCCTCTGGACTAGCCGTGTTCCCCGCCGAGCTGCAGGATGGCAGAGTCGCGTCGGTGTTTGTGTACAAGAGAGAAAATGAAGCCAAGGTTAACAAGGCCGCCAAGGTTCGCGGTGGGACCCCTTAATAGTTAGTACTTTTTACTACGAAAAATATGAGATGAATGAAGGCCAAGAGAGGTGGAGCATAGGAACAGCATTTTTATTCATGGCCTTTAAAAACATAGTTGTCCCTACTTCACGGGAGTGTCCCCAACTTGCATGACGTGGTCAGGGACCATAGGCATAGTCAAAAGCTTCATAAAGCTCAGTGTGGTGGCTTCCGTATCAGATTGTATTTTGTAGTGAGAAGCTTGGGAGGTGACTTCACATCACTGATGTAAGATAAAGAGAGTTTATCTAGCTCAGCACAAGTGCTCTAAGTATTGACAGTATTTCAATAGTGTATTAATGGTGGGCCGGGAAAGAAATATTTTAGGAACTGTACTATCTTCTCTTTTCCTGAGGTATTGCGATGCAGCGGGCATTAAAGACAGAACATCCAGCCGTGTCTCAGATTTGCATCTTAGGAGGAAGAATATTTCTCCCTGAAATGTGTGCTCCCTAGTTTAGGCCTCTCGGTTATTGCGTTATATTTCTTCAACAGCATTATATGATGGCTTTCTCCTGTCTTAAGAGCCTGCAAGTGAATTGGGGCTATAGTTAAGAAGTGCTCTGTGTAATTCTCAGTGAAATAATAAGTCAGAGGTAGACAGTAATGAAAAGTTAAGCCCTGAAGGCTTGAGTTAATTCTCTGCCTACCTGAGTCGTAACTGATCCCTGAAACATGGGCCTAGTTTCTAGTCATGACTGGGTGTCACACTCAGCCTGGGTAAGGAGGCATCCCGACCAGTCACCTAGTCCTGCCCCTGCTGAACAGTGAGGTCCTTGCTCAGAACCCTCTCATAGCACTTAGACTGCGGATGGTGGGCCAGGTGTCAGGAACTTGGGGACAAATACTTTCTAGGCTCCCCCACTCAGCCACAGTCATCTCTCTCCCCAGAACCAGTGCTGTTCCTCCCTCCAGTTGGTGCTCACTGAAAAACCTGTCCAAGTTACACTCAGCCCATGCACCTTGTCTCTCCTTGTGTTCTCTAGAGCAGCAGATGCTTTAGTTAAGAAATATTTCTGTTTGATTGCTAACTGCTGGCCTTTCCCATAAATTCGCTTGCAGAATTTATACATAACTATGCCCAAGGGAGCCCCAAACAGGGCTCTTGCTCAGGGTCAGGCAGTGAGCTCTTTCTTCCTTCAGTAAACAAACAAGGAGTCACTTTGGACCCAGAATTTTGCTGGGCATGCAGGGTTAAAATAAACAAGTGAAAATGAAATTTACTTTTTCATTTATTAACCAGGTGAACGTATATCGACTGTGCTTCTAGGCCACTACTGAGCCAGGCAGCAGTCGTCTGACTTGCTGTCTGCCCGGAGCCCTGGGAGGGTAAAAGAAGGCACATAACCCAGAGGACAGTCACTCAAGCCTAACACGGAAAAGCCTAGTGAATTTTTCCTCGAGGCGCACATTTCAGGGAGAAATACTCTTCCTCCTAAGATGCAAATCTGAGACACGGCCTGGTCTGCATGCTTTCGTTTACTTCTCAGAGTTCTCAGGTGGTTGCTTTGGGCACTTTGTTCAAGTCAGAGCAGTAACCCTTGGGAGGGCCAGGCTGTCTGGCTTACACTGCATAGTGGCATTGGACGTTTATGTAGTTATTTAAATATTGGTAAAGTCAATAAAGTCAAAACAAGTCAGAGATTCTTGGCCTCATTTGAAAGATGGGGGGTAGCTGGGGAAGGAAGGGAGCTGGAAAGGAGCTTGAATGAAAGTGTCCATTTCCTGACCTTTCCTGTGACACATATGAAACTCCAGTGGATGTGGGTTTGCGTCTTCACCTCCAGACTCTTCTGTTTGCATTTGTAAAGCACCTGAAGACACTGCGGCACCCCTGCTTGCTGAGATTCTTGTCTTGCACGGTGGAGGCAGATGGCATTCATTTGGTCACTGAGCGGGTGCAGCCTCTGGAAGTGGCCTTGGAAACGCTGTCCCCTGCCGAGGTCTGTGCTGGGATCTACGACATCCTGCTGGCTCTGATCTTCCTTCACGACAGAGTGAGTGGCCTGGACACAGGAGCCAGGGGTAGACTGTAAATTATGCTGTGTGTAGAAGTCATACGCTCCTCTTCTTTGGAATTGGCAGTTAGTGACAGACTATTTCAGCTTACTAGTCTCCCTCCAGCTTTGGCTAAGTCTTTACCTACAGACTTAGGTAAATACAGCTGTGGCTGGTATTTGTTAATAAAACAAAGACAAAGGGTTAGCATCAGTTCAGCTGTGGACCAAAGTTCCTCTTCATTTTCAGTAGTTTTGTTCCATTTTCAATTTTGAAAAGAAAATGATAATTTCTTAGAAAGAGGCAGAGTTTTACACATCTCTTCCCATTTGAGTACTCTGTACCAGTGAGACCGCCTCTTGGCCCTGTGTCGCCCTTTTCAGTTCAGGAATAAACTGGCTGCTGCTGGGTCGCTGCTGGGTCGTGTCTGGACAGGTTAGAGTTACTGTTGCTAGTGGAGTTTACACTCTGACATGGTAGGGCCTTTGGCAGCTCCCCAAGATTAAAACCACCAGTCACAGGTTAGAAACACTTGCATTTGCTTCATCTTAATATATGTTTTTAAAATGTTTCCTATTAACAGGAGACTGAGTCTCCAAATATCACTTTGGGTTTATCTTCTCCTAAAAGTGTATCTGAGGTTCACATAGAGGAACTGCTATGCTTTGCTCTGGGGGATATGCCCTCTGATAGACAAGGCACCTGCACCTGGCGGAAAGTCTGACTAGTGTGGCGAGCGTAGAGGAACAGTCAGCCCCCCGCCATCCTTGAGCACAACGTCCTGTCCCTTCACGGTGCTGGGCCCTCAGTCCAGAAGTCCGTGCTGGAAAAGCGAACCCGAGCACTGGCTCTCCTTCATTTCTTCTCAGATGGAGACATACCATCCACACTATTCTAAACCTTCCTTTAAAAAGTATATGCCTTGGAATGTTTTATATAAAAGTAGGTACATATTTGCTCTACTAGGTAAAATATTTAAAATGTACTTGTCTGCGGGAATGATTCATGATTTGGAAAAGAAAGCCTGTACTTCACCCCTCACGGGTGTTCGGCCTTTTTATGGTGGTGGCTCTGCAGTGCTCTGTGGAGTTTCTGGCCATCTTTATCATTCCATTTCCTCCTCCTCGGGCAGAATTTTCTTAGGTCTACTAGGACAGGACTTCAGGTGACACGGGTCTGAGTTCAGAAGATTTAAACAGGAACCTGTGGGAGCAAAGAAACTTGATCTTTACAGGCATGAGAGGCAAACACATAGGTTGTAAAGACTGGTAGACTCATGCTTAAGGACACGTATCTCCTGACTCCCGTGGGAACGGGTGCAGTGTCTGAGCAGCGGCCTGTGTCTTAATGGGCCTCGTCATGCGGGGGAGGTGACTGAGCCCTTCCCTGGCGTCTCCCCCTTTTTCTAAACTTTCTAAGTGCTTAGGCAGGCTCCTTCAGCTTGTCATGCCGAGAGTCAGGCTTCCATTTAGGATGCCACAAGTGAGACTGGCCAGGCCATTTTTTGGTGATTAATACTTAGTTCTTTGAAATTTCTGCTTTGAAAATTGGAGCGGCAGCCTTCTTCTTGTTCCTCTTTTCCAGGGACACCTAACACACAACAACGTCTGCTTGTCATCCGTGTTTGTGAGTGAAGATGGGCACTGGAAGCTGGGAGGGATGGAGACAGTCTGCCGAGTTCCCCAGGCCACCCCGGAGGTGAGTGGTGACAGCCCCGTTATCAGAATTTGATGGCGTAGTTTGGTGTGGTTCTCTGCAGGGACTTCCTTCAGTGTTGTCATGATCTTGTGTTTGGAGACTTGACTTTTTTGTCAGTGCTCATATTCCTAGAATTGTGGGATTTTATTCTTCACAGGGCATTGGGGTCACTTACTCTTCATTGTTATTTTATAGCTGAGGAGCCTGAGGCTGAGAGGTAAACTGCCTTGGTCAGATTTTCAGTTTAGCGCCCCTCCTCTCTGCTCCTGTACTTAATGGTATCATGTCATGCTGAACATTGAAATGGCCCATATGTGTCTGTCTGTGCCAGGTGTGACAGTGTCTTATACTTTATAGCTCCACCCAGATAGTGCCAGGCACATATTAGGTACAACTTATTGTTTGTGGCACAATCGTCCAAGTTGTCACAGGTCACACATTATGTCCTAGGAGCTGGAATCAGGACCCGTGGGCTGTGTGGCTGCCTGTGGCACGTCATACAATTTTGTCCGGCACAGATCTCCCTTCGAATGTTCCTTTTAAGCTGATGAACCTCTGTCCTCTGTCTTATTTCTTGTTTTCACCATGGTGCATGTTACCACAAGACTCATTCTTTCCGAGAAAAGGAAACCCACTCCTATGGTAATACCCCCGCTGAAGCCCTGCCCCCACTGGCCCCGCCCCACCGGGACCGCACCCTCAGGCTCTCCCTCTTCCAGGCGCCACTTCACCTGGAAGACGCTCCTGATTATCATTTCCGCCCATTGACTGCTTCCCAGACATCACCTTAGTCTCAATAATATCTCCACATGTAGTTCCTTCTGGGACATGTTCCAGACGCTTCCACACGTGAGGCAGATGAGGCCGCGTCTCTTCCCCATCCGCCCGTGGGCTCCATCGGAGCTCACATGCCCTTGCTGAGCTCCATCCTGCGTGGCTGCTCCGCTGCTCGCTGTGGTCTCGGGTGCCGGCTTCCTCCTCTGCCTGCGGCTCTGTTGCTGGGCACCCTGCTTGCCGTGGGCCCTCTGGGAGATGTGAGAGGAGCTGCAGTGGAAGACTGAGCTCGGTGTCCTCTGCGAAGCCCTCCCTGGCCTCCGACCCAACATGAATCACTCCTGTGCTTTGTGGCCCTCGGCATGTGTTGCTGAAACTCGTAGCTTATGTTCTAGGCTGAGCACAGGGAGTTGATTGCATTCTTTTTATATTCCTAGTTCCTTGAATGGTGTTTGGGACTTAGGAGCTCTTAAAAAATAATCTTTGTATCAGTGAAAATGTGCTTGTTCTGTGATGTTGGTTTTGTCTCAGTAGCTTATAAGATCCTCCACTTTTATATCTCACGGGGCTCTGAGCCTTGCGACTGACTCGCAGTGGAGGAGCCTCGCTGGTTAGCATCTGTGTAGGAGGGAGAAGGTTCCAGTTTCCGTGTGGGATGGCAGGTGCCTCCAACAGCAGGGGTGTCTGTTAGACCAGCTGAAGTGGGAGGGACGGAACTGACATGGGTCCCTACTGGAGCCTCTCACTGTGCTGGGCCTGTTTCCTTTTTCAATTAGGAGTTAAATTTGTGTACTTGATGGGTGGCGGTGCTGGACCGTATCATGGCTGCTGTTTCCATTGCTCACTGCTGTTTTTGTCACTTGATGTCAGATTGGTTTACCAAACATTCTCATGAATTCCTTTCCTTATTTATTTCTCTGTGTAGTTTCTGCAGAGCATTCGGTCAGTGAGAGACCCGGCGTGTATCCCTCCTGAAGAGACGGTAAGATGATACACGCCATTCTTTGTGCACCTGAGTGTGACACTTCACAACCCCTTTCTCGGCCCTCCCCTTTCTTCACTGAACTATAGAAGACTCTAATTCCTGTGGCTTCGAAGGCTTCTGGGAGTAATCTCATCCCCACAACAGGGAGCCTTCTCTTGACACGCAGCTGACGTTTTGGTCCTATACCTGTGACATTGCTTACATGGAGCAGTCTGTCTGATATGTGGAATCTAAAGAACAAAATAAACGAACAAACAAAATAGAATCAGACCCATAGATACAGGGCACAGACTTACGGTTGCCAGAGGGGAGGGGGCATGGGGGGCTGGGTGAAAAAGGTGAAAGGATTAAGAAATACAGATTGCTAGTCACAGAATGGTCACGGGATGTAAGGTACAGCACAGGGACTATAGTCAGTGGTATTGCGATAACTACATGTGGTGCCAGGTGGGTACTAGAAATATCGGGGATCACTTTATGTAAAGTGTATGATTTTCCTAACCATTCTGCTGTGCACCTGAAAATGATACAAAACAATTTTTAATATAAACTATAATTTTTAAAAAATATATTTTTTTAAACAAAGATAGAAGGGCCTCAGTGTAGACAGGTTGGTGCCGCCTCCTTGTGTCATGGTGTCGCTGTACTTTGCTGGAAGGCAGAAGAGGGGAGGCAGCACACAACCACCACTCGGCCTGTCTGGCCATCAGTTAGGAATCCGACATGCACACAAGAGTGATCATTACGTCTGTGTGCTGGTAGAGAAAGCTATACTTACCGGTAAAGTCGAAAGCAATTGTTCTCTCTAAACCTGTTCTTATAACCACTGTAAACAAATATTGATCCCCAAAGTGACGTCTAAATGTGCTTACAGGAAATGCAAACCCAACTAGAAATACAAACTTAAATAGAAACCTAAGATTTGAAGTAAATCAGGTTTATCCAGATCAGTATTATGTGTATATACTAGTGATTTTCTGGTGATAGGTGGGTCTTAAATCAATTTAAGGGTTCTAACTGGCATTTGAAGGTGGAAAAAAAAAAAAAAAAAAACAGAAAAATATCATTGGGCATCTTAGGTAGTAATATTTAGTACTGTTTTATGAAACTTTTGTTTTCCATTGTATGTGTATTTATACACGTGTGTATGCTGATGATAGTGAATAATAGTGATTTATTGCTTACTCTGGGTTGCTGTCACATATATTTTGAAAGCTATAGCCATTAAAAGCCTATAAACTAGAGTAGTATCCTCCGGTTAGCTTTGAGTACAATAAATGCAAAAAAGGGAGAACATGCTTCAGAGACAGTTAGCAATGGTTTGTGAGTCAGCTCCTCCAGTGTTAATGGCCTCCCCTGCTTCTAGTCGCCAGAATTCACAACCCTGCCGGAGTCACACGGACATGCGCGGGACGCCTATTCATTCGGGACGCTGGTGGAAAGGCTGCTTACAATCCTGAGTGGACAGGGTGAGTTGGCATTAACCTGCTGCATCCACAGACAAGTGCACCACCCATGGCCTGCTCTGCATGGGCTCGCAGGCCTGCAGGCCTCCATTGCAGTGAGGGCCCTGTGCTTGCCAGTGACCTGTGGGCAGGTCTGAGCAGCGGGAGGAGAGAAGCCCAGGTTTCTCCAGTTTGCCTCATTAAAAGAACTTTCCATAGGAAGCATCTTGAACTCTGGCCATCAGTGTCATGTGTTATTATCTTACTAATTGGTGATGCTATTTATGGTCTGAAGACTGAAGCAGCCAGTGAGTGCGTGCTGTTACGGACTCTGTTATCTGTAACAGGTGAACAGAGTAAGGTTCAGAATTTGTTATTTCTAAATCAAACTTGCTTTTTTTTTTTTAATCTTTATTCCTTCAGAGTCCTTTTGAATTTTTTCATCTGGCTATAACTTATTAGCTTTTCCGTTTGTTGCCTCTTTAAGCCCATACTACTGAACAAGCGTTTTCTCCTAAGTCCTCTAGTGGCAGCTGCACCACCGTCCTCCAGCCACCCATTAGGTGTCCTGGGGACATGGCCCGTTAGGCCCCTTACTGGCCCGTACCCCACTGCTGAGGTTTCGTGCAGGCCTAACCCAGCTTCTCCCACCAGGCTGATGCCGCGCCTGGAGTTACAGGCACCACCCAGCTGTCGGCTCTAAACTGCCCCAGCCTCGGTACTCGAGAATGAGACCCTGAGGCCCCAGGCAGGCACCCCTGTGCGCAATGAACTCCTGCTCTCCACTGGTCTACAATGGTCGCAGTTATGTGCCATCCCTGGGAGAATTGAAAATACCGTCCTTCAGATACTCAGGGTTCTTTGGATGAGCCACCCCGGGTGACAAGGCCCACACACCTTCGTGCATTACCTCCTTTAGGCCCAAGCTGAGTTAGACAATCAGAACGAGGGCATGGGCACAGAGGCACCTGGGGTGGGTTTTTCTGTGGTGGGGTTGGCAGGACAGTTTCCTACACCTGCCAGGGAATTTGGCTTCAGGACTGGAAGCTGTTTCGCAACAGCCAGGGCTCTGTTTGTTTGGGCTTTTACAGGTTGGTTTTTGCTCTCGTCAGTCTCCAGCTAGAGAGGCCCTGAGAGGAGGGAGAAGCCTTGGAAACTAACTGTCGCTCTGGATTTCAGTTTCAGCGGACGCTCTCTGCAGCTTCCAACAGACCTTGCACTCAGCTCTGCTGAATCCCATCCCACAGCGTCGGCCAGCGCTCTGCACCTTACTGTCCCATGACTTCTTCAGGTGAGGGACCTGGTGGAACACGCGGCCCCCTGCCACCACCTGCTGTCCGCGCATCCGCTGCAGTGGAACAAATGCTACGGCCCCTTTTGTTAATCGAGAGAGGTTGAGTCTTGTCCATGTGGGGAATAGGGAGCCAGCTCACCTCTCAGGGTCCTGTCACAGACAGGAAGCTGTAGAAATGTGTTGTCAGGAGGCCGGCCCTTGGCATTACAGCCAGGTCCTTAGGGCGCCTGGTGGGGAAGAAGCTAGGCTGGGGCCTGGGCTCAGCTGTGAGAAATGGAGGGAGTTAATCAACGTGGCCGCTCCTTTCTGCCGCCAGTTACTGATGTGAGTTTACTGTTGAAATTTTCTTGTTGGGGGCTGGACATGAGCTTACGTTTGTTTAGGCAGAAGATTTTCTTTTAGTAAGATGGGCTGGCACAGCAGAGAGGGGGGCTTAGAGGGAGAGGCACAGATGACACTGTCCCAGGGTCAGACGTTCCTGAGCCTCTCAAGATGGGTTTGAGTTTTGTTTCCTTCATTTTTTTATTTCTATGAACTGCTCAGGTTAATTCTACATTCGTGACTTTTGTTAGCAAAGCCAGCCCTGTGTCAGGTTTTAAACTAAAACTCTTTAGTTTGCATTCTGAGAGCCGGAGGAAAACAAAGCAAAGAGAAAGCTGATGTCCCCCCGAGGGGACACTTACCTCTGGAATAGGATAGGGGAGCTGTTGCTATGCAGGCAGAGGAGCAGTTTCCTGGTAGTTATTAGGGTTTTGTCATTTGTTTCCAAGGAACTCTAAAGCCTTTTCCTTACAGGAGTGTTCACCAAGGTATTGTGACATTCTTTGGGTGATTCATAGTAATGCTTTATTTACCTTGACACAGAGGCCATCCTGCACAGTAGACAGATTCCCTCGTCACTGTGTGTGGTAAGAGTTTAGAACTCTCGAGGGCAGAGAAAAGCAAGAAAATCACACCTGCTCCCCTTCCCGAAGTCCGGGGGCCGGGCCAGCATCTCCTGGCGGCAGCGGAGCCAGGTTGATTAGACTTCAGTTAGACATCTGGGCTTTTTATCTGCTTCTGAGCCCGAGGGAAACGGGGTAAGTGTGAGGTGAGGAGCCCAGGGCAGCTGTGCTTCTTGGGGCTGCAGGCTGCCTGGGAAGCCTCCTTCCCAGGGAACCATCCCAGAGGGCAGGACAGTAGGATGGACAGCAGTGGCCCTCTTCCCTGCCTGGCTGGGAAAAATGACCAAACAGCCACAGCAGGAGAAATGCGAAGATTCCTGTGGGTGTATGAGAAAGCTGCTTCCCCAACCTTCATTAACAGTTTTCACTTCGGCAAAGGAGACTTGAGAAGCAACAGCTGTTTCGTAGTGAGAACCGTTTCTCCCAGGTGTCGCATCTGACCACACCCCATTACCACAACGGTGTGTGTTTAGGGTGTATCGTCCCCCCAGATCTCTCTGATTCTCAGTACAGTGGCACCTTGGTTTTCAAATGTGATCCATTCCGGAACCGTTCAAGTTGTGAAACGTTCGAAAACTGAGGAATCAGCAGCCGACAGCTGGGCCTCAGGATCTTGCCCTCAGCGGAAGCCGGGGCATGTTCAGCTTCCGAGGCATTTCCTTCGTCAACGGAGGCGTTTGAAAACCGAGGCACCACTGTATTAGATTCCCTGTGGGCTTACTCCGTGATATTTGTCCCATGAGCTACTTAGTTGTAACAGAACCTTCTGCAAGGCACAGGAGCATGTTCCCTTGTTGAGTGTTACTACAGTGTCGTCTGGTTGTGCTTCAGTGTTTGACATGCTTTCTCTAATCTATTGTCCTGCGTTTTTTTCTTTTTGGCATTCAGGAATGATTTTCTAGAAGTTGTGAATTTCTTGAAAAGTTTAACATTGAAGAGTGAAGAGGAAAAAACTGAATTCTTTAAGTAAGTTCAGAAAGTTAACACCTCAAAATTGTGAGTCCATGAAATCGGGTGGTCTGGAAAGGTGGGTCAGACATTTGGTTTATTAACGAAGTTTATTGAGCATTGCTCCGTGTCAGGCTTTCT
The DNA here is from genome assembly GCF_964146895.1 of Miniopterus schreibersii. NCBI lineage: Eukaryota > Metazoa > Chordata > Mammalia > Chiroptera > Miniopteridae > Miniopterus > Miniopterus schreibersii. The sequence goes on along the minus strand of NC_138119.1, from coordinate 14,955,540 downwards.
GCTCTGCCCTCGGATCAACAGATCTGGGGAGGGAAACAGGTGGAGCCGGAGAGTCCTTGCAGTGATGGAGCTCACGGGGCGTCCTGAGAACACCACGGGGGAGAAAGGGAGGTGCTCTAGGCAGAGGGCTTGGATCCCTTAGACTGACCCGAGGTAGTCAAGGCAGTAAATATGAGGCCACATGTACAAAGAAGACACCAAGATAAGAAAGACTTAAAACATAAAATCGCAAGCCTTAGTGGTCGTCACCAAATGAATTAGGATTCTGGGGCAGAGAACCTCATGTGCAGGGGAAATGAATTGATGTTAGCGTGTCTGTGGAACTTCACATGGAGATGTGCATGGGCTCTGGGCCAGGTGGGTCTGAAGCTCAGGAGAGGCGGCTTAAACTGATGAGCTGGAGATGACTGTTAGGGTTCATCAGGCTAGAGTTGGTGACATTCCCCCAGAGAAGGGGAGCATGAAAAGGACAGTGGGCCCAAATTGTAACCCTGGAGACCTGACCTGCTAAGGGGCTGGAGGAGGAGTGGCTGACGAGTGAGACAAGGGACCAGTGGTCAAAGGAGACTCAGCAGGAAGGCAGGTTTTCCCAGGTGGGGAGCGTGTCGGGAAGGTGGAGCCACAGGAATGCAGTGGAGCTTGTCTCAGAAGGAGCTGCTTCCCAGAGTGAGCCCGGCAAGGGGAGAAGGTAGGTGTGGGGTAGAACCTGCAGAGTTCACAGCAAGGAGCACGTAGAATTGCTGAGGAAGGAAATTCCTTCTCAGTGGAGTTGAGCGGACATTTTTAAGGGTTGAAGAGGTGGGAGCAGAGGAGAGGAGGGGCCAGTTGAAGCTGCAGCCATGCTGGGGACTGCTGGCGATCTTGGAAGGGAAGGGAATGTGGGGACAGTGGCTGGGTGGCCTTAAAAATAAGAGGAGGCCCTCACATCCTGGATGCCTGGAAAGGAGGTAGGGATGAGTAGGGATGTGGATGGGCCTGTAGATGGATAGTGGCCTGTTTCCTAGTAAAGCGGGGGGAGATTAAAGTGGGGGCTGATTGTATAGCGGGGTCGGATTACCGTTAACATCTAGTATCTGTGTCCTTGTTAACTAAGGATTTTTACACCTGCTGTTTTAATAAGTTTAGTAACAAAAGCCTGTGCTTTGTTTACTTTGAAGTTTGGATAATTTCACATCCCACATCTTTTACACTGGGGAAGCACCTTTGACTGACTCGCAAGCCTCTGGCTGTGGGGGGAAAGGACACTTCTGATGTTAATGGGGGGCAATATGCTGAAAACATTTCCTCGCTCAGGTTGGAGGTCTGAGTGCTGACGAGCTGGCCTTGCCTCTCACCTGCATTCTTCTTAACTACCTGGGGCTGACTTGGGCAGCTTCGCTAGCTTCATTTCAGAATGCATGTCAGGTGGAGTGGGAGACAGGCCGCATGGTCTGAAGCGTGCACGGGAGTTGACCCAGTGTCGCGACCAGTTCCCAGGCTTTCCTTCCTTGCCCACAGATTTCTGCTGGACAGAGTGAGCTGCTTGTCGGAGGAACTGATAGCATCCCGGTTGGTGCCTCTGCTGCTTAATCAGCTGGTGTTTGCAGAGCCAGTGGCTGTAAAGAGTTTCCTTCCTCATCTGCTTGGCCCCAAAAAAGGTGAATTTTTTTTCCAAACTCTTATTGGTAGTTGAGTTTGGGGATTATTAGTCCATATTTGAGCACAGTGAGATTACTGCATGGTGTAGTTAATGTTGCTTCTGGAAGTGGGGAACAGCATTGGCCCCTAATAACTGTGACTCAGACCTGGGGCCCAGAGCCCACAGCACAGACATGGAGCGTCTTCCTGAAAAGTCAGACTTCCTGTGGTCAGCAGGTATCACACACAGGGTCACAAACGTGCATGCACATGTACAGGACCAGCACATGAAAAGCACGTGCAGGTGTGAGGCGAGGCACATGTCTTCAGGGACTTGTGCATTTGCGACGAATCGCTGGGGCCTACCCCTCCTAACTTCCCCAAAGCACCCACTTCTTTTCTCAGTGGAAAAATTGAAAAGCACCGAGATCACTTCTTGGGACTTCAGGGTTTTTTCTGAATGTGAAATGAGGTTATTGCTTTGAAACTTTGTGACTTTATCAGCACTGTAGATGGTAACATATCAGGTTAGAGAGTATAGTATTAATATGACTCTAGAATTTTGAGTTGGGGAGAGTCCTGCTTTTAGAATTTACTAGACAGTCTCAATCTAAGCCAGCAGTGTTTCAGTAACTGTTACAACTGGAATGTCTTTATATTCTACTTTGATGTCATTCCCTTAGCTGTGAACTTTTCGCTAGAACGCTTTCGGCTTTCATCTGATTACTCGGATCTTAGGTGGGAGTGTACATCTGAGTCATCTGGGGAGCGTTCTAAAATTTTGTCTGTATGCCTGATCCCCTGGTTCTGGGACAGCGAGGACAGGGGTATTATACATATTTTAAAGATTCCCACAACTGCAACAGCTCTCCAGCGCCAAGTCCTTACAGATATAATTGCAACAGTATCAGTCTAGTGTAGTATATAAAATTCCCCATGGAGTAAGCATAAATGTATAAAGAGTTATTGGTTCCGGGTTCTATTAAAATATAAGCTTTCTTTGTAGTACATTAAGAATGATATTGTATTTTTCAAACACTTCTGTCAGGTGGAGTGTATTTGTAATTCAGCCTTGAGAAGAATTTTGGGTCAACAAAAAGCTTCCTTTTGGTTTGGGGCCTGAGAATTTAGGGTACTGGGATGTGTCTGGTTCTTAGCACCCTTCTCTGAAATGGCAGTCTGTGTTTCATCTGTCTCATCTCTGCTCTGGGGCAGGTGATGCGCCTGGAGAGACCCCTGGCCTGCTGTCACCGGCCCTGTTCCGCTCACGGGTGATCCCCGTGCTGCTGCAGCTGTTCCGAGTGCACGAGGAGCATGTGCGCACAGTGCTGCTGTCACACCTGGAGGCCTACGTGGAGCACTTCACTCCTGAGCAGCTGAGGACAGTCATCCTGCCACAGGTCAGAGACCGTCGGCGCCCAGGGTTCTGCAGCTGGAAGGCAAGGGGGTGGGCCCCATGAGTGCTGATCAGTGAGGCTGAAAAGAGGAAGAGGGCTTTGGCTTTCAGATGAGTGTGCAGGAGGCCTTGAGGCAGCAGTTAAGCTGAAATTAAAGCTGCATGGCAGTCCCGTTCACTGAAGCCAATCGGTTAAACTAATGGCCTGAAGCTGAGAAAAACTAGAATCATTTGCTGATTCTTTGGGCAGGAGGAGCATGCATTCTTGGAACGCTTCGGGAACAGACTGCTCATAACTCGTGTAATTGTAACCGAGCGGGACAGAGGTTGTGAGATCAGGGCTTTTCAGCTTCATAAGTCACCTGGGAGCCTCATTAGGATTTGCCCACTCGGGTTTCCTGTGACTGATGAACAAGTGATAGAAAACAGTGGCTTAAAACAAGAGAACTCTTATTCTCTCTTGGTTCTAGAGGCAAAAGGACAAACTCAGGGTGTCGGCAGGCAAGAGCTCCCTGAAGTCTCCAGGTTCAAATCCTTCCTTGCCTCCCAGCTTCTGCTGGCTCCTGGGCCTTTGTTAGCATTGGCTGTGTAGCCGCTGGAAGAAGTTCCACTGGGCCGGAGTTGGGTGGAGTCTCAGGGTATCACCAGGGCGGTGAAAGGTGTTAGCCATGTTAATGAGACTCAGATTTGGCACCTGCTGCTGGGGGGGGGGGGGGGGGCTGTCCACAAAGGGACAATGGTACCTGCCGGTGCTTCCGGCCTTGGAGGGAGCAGCCCTGATTCCTAACCCTCCAGCTCTCTCCCTGAAGCCAGTCGATCCTGCCCTCCCCATGTGGCCCTGGTGCTCTTTGGGCTGCTGCCCCTGTGCTGGAGCTGAGCCAGTTTGTGTGCGAGTCTGGCCCTTTAAGAGGACACTGGGGCCTCCAGCAGCCCTGCCTCTCAAGTGCAGTCCTTGCTGGTTTTCACAGCCAGATGTTGTAGGCACTCCTTCCTGGCACTGGAACCTGGGCTGGGACCCGTTACTCCTCCTGGGGTCCTCAGCAGACGAGATATCCCTCCCGATTCTTAACTGCCACACATGGGTGTGGAACTAGGCTTTTCCTTGTCTCCGCCCCTTCTGCCCATCTTGCTCTGGCTGCTGCTTTACATCCTTAGTTATAGGACTTTTCAGCTAGTAGTCAGGTGGTCCTCAGGGGTGGTGGTTCTGTAATTTAGTTGTAGCTTTGATGTGGTCACGGGAGGAGGCAAGGACGTTTATCTACTCACAAGTGACCATAAATCACTTTACTGGAGTTTTTAGGATCATTCTGTGATGGATTGGGAGGGAAAATGTAGGTCCTTGACCACAATAGTGTGCACGCTACTGCCCCAGAACACACACGTCTAAGAAATGAAGTTCACCTGAGCAAGCACAGCCTGATCGCAGGCAGCGTGGTTGTCTACACTCACTGCCTGTCCACTCCTAGGTGCTACTGGGCCTGCGTGATACCAGCAGCTCCATGGTGGCAATCACGCTTCACAGCCTCGCCGTGCTGGTCTCCCTACTCGGACCAGAGGTGGTTGTGGGAGGGCAGAGAACCAAGATCTTCAAACGCACTGCCCCAAGTTTTACAAAAACTATTGACCTTTCTCCAGAAGGTAAGAATGACTTAAAAGGTCTCTTTATTGTAAGTGCTGTTATTTTATTAGATTTTTTAACACTGTACAAGTAATGCAGGTGGTTGTACTCAGTCGAATGATACAGAGAAGTGTAAGGGAACAGTTGGTAGTTTCCTTCCCAACTCCTCCTGGGGACAGGAATGGCTGAGTGGGAACTCGTTCATCCCTTTCTCTAACGCCACAAAAAGACAGCTGTATGTGTACACACTTTACAGAAATGAGAAAATACTGTGCACAATTGTACAGCTCAATTTTTGTGTGTGTAGCAGCTTATCAGGGCTGGCCTCTAGGTCAGCACAAACTCTAGCTCACCTTTTGACAGCTGCCTCACTTCATTGAGTATAATTCCCTCAGTGACGTCCCTGTTGATGGACGTTACATCCATTTCTGGATTTTTAACCACTACACAGTACACTAGATATCCTTAGACACACATCTTTATTTCAGATTTTACTGCTGCAGGAACAAGTCCTGGAAGTAGACTTACTGGGTCAAAGAATATACGTTATTTAAAATTTTGGTAGATGTCAGTTTCCATAAAGTTTTAACAGTTCTTAAGTTGGCCTATTAGGTGAAAAACTGTTTAGGTACTCTAGGAAACCCTTATTTTTGGTATGCTCCCGCCGCATGTTACCTGAGAGGTGGCAGTCATTCCTGGTCTTCATAGGCTGTAAAGGGTCTTTGCTTTTCTGCTCCTATGTGTGTAACCCTGAGTAGCACAGTGACGTTGTTGTGAGACTCCGGCTCTCTAATCCGGTCCTCACTGATAGTGGGTAGATGCAGGGAAATTTATGAGAAAAGAACCATCATCAGACTGGGCTCTAATTTGATGCCAAGAAAATTTTAAAGCAACACCGGCTTCCTGAAGCTTTGAGGAGAGCTCAGCTCTTCCTTTGTTCTGACCACTGGTCAGTGAAGCAGCTCGGAGAGGAGTAGAAGCTGCTGCCACCTCTTCAACTGTGAAATGTACTCACTAAACTGGGTGAGGTCTGTGCTGCCAAACAGCAAGTGAGCAATTTGCTCATGTCTCATACTGGAGGGATTTGGGAGGCAGAGGAAGGTTTGTATAACTTTGGAGATAAGGCTTAGGGGGTCAGTCTTTGGGGGGCAACTTTGTATTTTGAATTAGCAGAAGTCCTCCCTCTGGTGTTATTTACTGCCTGGAGTTCTCTCATTCTAGACATGTTATATACCATCTACCTGGGTCACCCCGTCATCTTAGACTGAAAGGCGCCAGAGCTGCAGGTGAACTTTTATTAAACTAGGTTTTCCTCATGACTTAGCAGACACATCAGGTCTGATACCACTGACTTGCCAGATTAGACTTTTCAAGTAGCCCTTCTCCCAAGGATACGGGGGACCACTGGGCAAGGGCGTGTACAGAGATTTTCTTATTCTGCTCTGTTGCAGTTTTCCTGTATGGCCAGACTTATTAAGTCTGCTGAGAGATGAGGAAGACAATTCAGAGGACATGTTAGGTTAAGAAAAATCAGACTTCGGCAGGGAGGACAGTGGCAGGATGAAGAGGGTTAAGGGCACGAGGAGGGGAGATGTGGCCTAATTGTGACTGAGCCCAGGTCACTCCCCTCACTTTTTTAAGGTAGAGGAAGTATTTAACCAAAATTTTGTTTCAGTCCTTTTGAGGAATGCCCACTCTTGAGTATGAACTTCCTGGTTTTAAAGGCTGTTAACTTTTCTAACTAGCTGTTGTCCTAAGCTTCTGTCTCTCTGGTCCAACTCCACCACCACCAGGTGGACACTCAGCCTGTCCTTACACACCTCTAGGACAGGTAATCCACTTCAATACTAGGTGTATGTTTCTCCCTGCACTTTACCTTTTATTTGTTAAATATACCTGTTTCCCTTAACCTGTTGCTCACCTGACCGTGTGTGCTATAGCAAGATGCGGTTTACTGTCCTCATTTTTTGGAGTTTCTGTTTATCTTCAGATTCTCCCACGCACATCGTCTGCAGCCAGCACAGGCAGACCTCGCCGGTCTCGGAGAGCCCCTCTAGCGTATTTCCTAAAGGTTTCTTTTCTGGTGACAGGCCCATCGACAGCAAGAAGCACAGACAGCGAGATTCCTACAACACTCTTTCCCAGACAGGTAGAAATAGTAAGTTTATATAGCTTTTCCATTGCTTGAGTGAACATTTTTCTTGAGTAATAAGTTTAAATTTTGAAAATGAAGGGCCTTTCAGGCACATTGAGACTGATTACAAGAGAAGTCAGCTCAGGTGTCACCCTGCCCCTCTGGGCCACGGGGTGATAAACTACCTTTTCTTCACAGCTGGGAGAAGGGGCAGGTTGACATTGCTTGAATCCTTTTTTGCAGCAGATACTTTCTTTACTTTGGACTTTTGATGCCTCAGTGCAGCATTTTCCAAATCGTATCAGAGTAATAGTTCCAGGAGACGTTGATAGGTGTGCATGGGAAAAGTGTTGTGGTTCAGTAAGTCTGGGGAAATGCCGGTAGTCACAACACTGCACAGGCTTCCCCATGCCCTGAGCACACAAAGGCAACCTTTTCAAGTGAAGACATGAAAATATGTTGACTTAGGCAGTTTCAGGCTTCACACAACTGACATCAAGGGTAACATCATCTGGATTAACACAATTGTTCCAGTATTTAGTATAGGAAGCACTAATTGTTGCTTTTGTAGTTATGTCTGCAAGGATATTTCCAAGAAATAACATCTGTACATTTCTTGTTACCTTTCCCTTAAATCCGTTCTTGCACATATCCCCACAGGTGATCGATTTTCTCAGCCTAGGACGTTTCCCTTGAATGGACTTTCAGACGTGAAAAACACCTTGGAAGATAGTGAAAACCTCCTGCCAACACCCCAAGCATCTGAGGAGTGGCCTGACTGGAGCGAGCCCGGGGAGCCTGAAAGCAGAAATGTCAGCACACAGGTGTGGCCTCCAGAGCCCCGGGAGGCTGCCAGGTCCCCTTTCACGAACTTGAAGGTGACAGAGACTTGGGATGACCTTGAGCACGACAGTCTCAGCACTGCAGTGAGCCCAGGAGGCGGAATTACTGTTACCTCGGGGGAGCACAAGGCCATTCCCACTTCACTTCCGTTCACAGAGAAGGCCAATACCAAGCCTTTGGCATCAAGCCAACCCCAAAAGACCAGTCCTGCCCCAAGCGTCGATGGCCCAGACCAGGCTAAGCCACCAAAAGTGTCATCACAAGAAAGGCGCCCTAAGGGTCCCTCAGAACTTGGTTTAGGAGAGGAGTTCACCATTCAAGTGAAAAAGAAGCCAGTGCAGGACCCGGAATTGGACTGGTTTGCTGACATGACCCCCGAAATTAAGCCTTCAGGCACTATTCTTGTTCTACCTGAACTGAGGACAGAAACAATGGTCCCCAACAAGGATGGTGTCTCACCAGAGATGCAGTTTTCCTCAAAATTTGCTGCAGCAGAAATGACTGAGGTAAGGATTTCCCTCGTGGGCACCAGCTACCTGTCCCCTCCGTAACAGACTCCAAGCTGTCTTCCCGCCGAGGGGAGAGACGCCTGTGCACAATTGGTGGAAAGGATCAGGGCAGCAAAAAGTGAGTAATGTCACTTCCTATTATCATCTTTCCTTCCCCAGAAAAATGCAGCAGTGCGGCTAAGTGCTCAGTGGCCACTTGTAAATAGTCACCTTTTTACTTGGAAAAGGGAATAAACCAAGAGTAAGGTGCCATCGGGAGGACTTGGTTGGATTAGATGGTGCTTAGAAAGCTGTTTTACTTAGGAGCATCAGGAATTGTATTTTGGCACCAAAGACAAGTGTGAGGCGCCCTGTAAAATGCTGACCTTTCAAATGTGGAGATGCTATCCCAGCGGCTGCCCTTGGCTTTGTGTCGTTGCAGGCGGAGTCTGAAGGCTGGGGAGACGCCGGGGAGCTGAACTGGGGAGACAGCAGCTGGTGACAATGGCTGTGAGTTAAACTCTAGGAAAAAGGATTTTTTTAAAAAATCATACTAATACCTCAAAAGCAGGCTCTGCAGACAAGAAAACCCCAAAGCATCCTGTTTTCTCACACCAGGAGCTTTTCCAGTCTGTGCCAAGGAAGAGAGAGACCTTGGGTGTGGCCTAAGCTGGGGAAAGAGCCTGTGCCTCTGACTAAGGCCAGGTAATTCTGGAAGTAAAGAAAATAAATACAAAAACTTCAAGCTGACTAGCTTAATTTTGTGCCATTTCTTTAACAGTGAGAAGAGTAAACTATTATAAAATACAACACCCAAAAATTTTAGCTATTAAGTATATAAATGATTTTAAATTGCTAAGGTTTCCTTAGGCAGCTTATTTGTTTACGGTTTCCAGAGTGAGTGGCCCCAGGGGACCTGGGAAGGTACTGACTGTTCCCAGATGTATTATGTGTACCAAAGTTCTTCGTGAGAAATATCGCCCTTAATCTTGTTCTCTACACATCCAATAAAGACTATTTTTAACTTTACAAAAGTTGTTTTATGTGTTAGAAAATGTATAGACATAATTACATTAATATTTTCATTTACAAACTACATTGGAGAATGACAGTCATACCCAGTCCGTCTGGCAATGCTGCAGCCCAGTCCATTCACGTTTCATCCTGGAGCCCATGACGCTTTAGCTCATCAATCTTTTCCTGTAGCAGCTGCATTTTCTCTGGAAGCCAGTCTGGAGCACGGGACTTCCGCAGCAGTAACTCAATTGCCTCCAGGGCCCCTGTTGCTGCCAGCAGTGCTGACCTGTACTCTTCTTCCAAGGGGGGCTCGTGGCGGGCTCTTTTCGCATAAGGCTGGCAAATAAGAAAAATGTGGTAAGTAATGAATGTCATGATACCTGTTCTAAACACAACCAAGATCCTAAAACTATAAAAAGCTGTATGTGCAAATCTTATTCTAGTCACTGGTTCACAAGGGTGCCACATTCTGTCACCACCTGGAAATATATGCAAAGGTATTTTTGTTTCTCACAGTGATTCAGGGAGCGAACACCATCAGTGCTGCTGCCTCCGGTACTTCGCAGGTGTCTAGGAACATCTGATACGTCTTTACCATAAAGCCCCACGTGTGGACTGATGCTTCCTTTTAATGCTAAGTTTATAACTGAGGAGCTGTGATCTTTCAGAGGCTTTTGGAGCCAGGCTAAGGGCCAAGACACCGTTTAGAATCATTGTCTGCCTAAGGAAGGTCATAAATTCTTGAGGGCTTCCTTATACTACTGGTAGAATATTTAACTTCACAGACTTTAGGCATAATAGTCTTGAAAACAAGTTATTAACATGTACAAAAACTTACCAGAACATTGTTCTTCTTGAGGATTACAATTCCAAATATACTGTCAGTGCTCAAAAAAAATTTTAAATATCCTCAATGGTGTCAGATTTCTGCCTCTTAATGGGCAGATGTGATTTCGAGACACTGCCAAAAATTATTAGGATGATTTGAGAAATGAGGAATGGATCAGATAAACATTCTGGAAGGTTTTCCTCTGTGGGTCACAAACTAGGACAGAGGCCACTACAGGTAACGGACAGGTGTGTCGACAGGACATTCAGTATGATGTTCAAAACTTACTGTGCTGTAGTCCTACCTGTTTTAGGTATTCATAACCTTTCAGAGGGAAAATGATTTTTAAAAGAGCACCTTCCATAAAACAGGAGGATCTGACATGTCTAGATCTATTTATTTTGATATTCAACATGAGAACAAGAACCATACTAGCTTCTGCCTTGCTTGCTCCTTAAGTAATGAGGGCAGAATTTCTGACGACAGTTTGACCCATACTGCAATGCAGTCCTACCTGTAAAGATGACCACTTTGCTTCTTCTAACGTAAGTGTCGCCAAGGATCCCCAGAAAATCCCTTTTTCCTGTTTCACACGCTCCACTCTGGCAGCTGCCGTCTCATCTATAAACCCCGTCTGCCGGAGATCATGAAAGACCAGGTCAACAGCAGGCAGCATTCTCTGCTAGGACAGCAGTGAGAGACTGCTCTGGCTTCCCCCGGTGTTTATCATCTTAGTGCTTCACTAAACCCTAACACTATCCCCATGGAAGTGACAAAAGATGCACAGATGTAGGATTGAGTCAAACTGTAAAAACACTTGAAAAAAGTCAGTCCTGTCTGTCAGTGCAGAAAAGCCGTGCCTGTTACATCTGAACCACAGTGGTGCACATGAGCCTCTCAGACCCACTAGTCCATGTGGGAATCTAATCACAGTCATGGTCCTCACACTGCTACAGGCATTAACCCATGTGTCTGACTTCTGTGACGTGTCACCACTGGGCTGAGGCACTGTGCAGAAAGAAGCTAAGGAGACAGTCTGCCTGGTTAAGAACAGAGTGACACCATTCCTTTGGTTCTGTATAAAATAAATACCTTCTCCAGAAAGGATACAACTTTCTTTTTAGTTTCTTCAGAACTGAGGCACTGGGGGACTATCTCTTCATGATTTGTTTCCTATTAAAAATAAGACCAATTTTAATATATTTCAATAAGTTGAAAATATACATACATGATGCATTTTTAAAAAATAGTGCAAAAAGACACTTATGAGACAATTAGCTCATAGTTCTTTGGGGTACCTTATGATAATAAATACCACATTCTGCAAAATATACAGCTATAAGCGCTAATTCTGCCCAATCATCCTTGTGTCCCTGAGCAGCTCACAGTAAGAGGGAAAGAGCCACCCACAGCAGGATCACCACCTCCACAGAACCAAATAACAGGTCTGTGTTCATCAACCTGACCCCAGGATAGTCTGAGATGATACATATTACCATCCAACCCCAAAATAGCATCTGGGAGACTGCCTGGGTTAGCAGCCCTGCGGGAATGCCTGTTGGGTTGCTACTACCCACAGGACCTGAGGAATCTCACTTTATTTCTTGATGCCTCATCTTTAGTAATAACTCCTGTGGCAAAAAATTTTATGACGAACATACAGAAGCAGTTCTTCAATGTCTCTGGAGTGTCTGAAATGTTGAAATGCTTTCAGGTCACTGCCATAGAGGGGTCTTACCTCCGCAAATCGAGTAAATGCCTCCAAGGCATGTTGTTCTAGTAGCCAGTTCCTGTCAGCCAGCAGCAAAGCAAAAATAGAAGACAGGTTGGGCACAATTTTGTCCTAAAGAGAACCAAGCAGAGGAAGACCTTAGTAGAGTAAATGCAATATGCCTAACGTATTAAAATGCACACTGGTCATGTCACTCCTTTGCTTGAATCTTACATTTCCCTCATATAAACCAGGGACCTGACCCTGGCCTGTAAGCCCGCTGCCTCTGTTTGTGACACTGATGCGCCCTCAGTGTACCAGACGGACTCCCAGCTCAGAACCTCTGTACCTGCCTTTTCCCTGCTTGGAAGACGCTTGTGCCAGATACCTGCATGGCCTGCTCCACTGGCTACAGGTTCTTACATGTCACCACTGACTGTACCATCCCACTTAGAGCTGTGCCCCACGTCCACATGCTCTATTCCCAGCTCTCTCCCCACAGCACTCCCCACCGTCCTATACACTGCACATCACCACTTCACTGGTCTGCGGCCTCAGCAAGGGGATTCTTTTGGTTCATTATTGAATCCCCAGTGATTAAAACAGTGCCTGACACACATACAAGAACTCAGTAATTTTTTTCTTAAATGAATCAATCTTATCTCATGGTTTTAAATGCCTCTCATTTGCTGCTGAATCCCCAAAATTTCTTCAGGCCTTAACTTCACTCCTGGGAATATACACATTCCTAGAAATATACAAGGTAATTTCTGCTAATAAAAACATCTGTTCTATGGGTTCTGAGCCCATTAGGATCCAAATGCAGCAGCATTTTGGAACACACTCTTATGCTAAAAAGGTTTGGCTACTTTTGCCCACACAGTTGAGAACAACAGCTACGTTTATCTCATGAAATGTAATCTGAGGTGATGGAAGGAAACACTGCAGCATCATTTACCTGAGAACAAATAAGGAAGCCCTTTAGAAACCTGGTAAATTTTTGGTTTCAAAATTTTAATCAACCTGTAATGTCAATTATAGTTTTGCTCCAGTTTCACAGAAGGTCCTTATCAGTGAGCTCTTCCTAGTCCCCCGGAGGAGGAAAATGCCAGCTATCTGGAACTGTGGGGTTGTGACCGCAGTAAAGAAAGCGACACGAACTGAGGACGGTCTTCTTCAACAAGTAAACTGCCAGACCTTCCCAGTACAGTGTCATAAATAAATACCCAATTGTCAACTACATATACTTTGCAACACATTCAAACAATCTCCCTTTCATGGGTATAAAACCAAAAGAATAATTTTAACTTCACTAAGTTATCCAATTCCCTCCTTATACACACAGTTTTCTTTGCTCAGGAACTTCATGTGCTAAAGCCCACAAAGAAAATCTCAAACTACAGGCATCATATATATGCATCAATATATATTTTTCTAAAAGAAAATAATTTAAAATGAGTTCTACTTTGACAGTCCCTCTCTATTCACAAAATTCATTTTCCCAACTTTCATTGTCACCAGTCCACAGAATTGAAGACAATAGAAGCCCCTTACACATTCTTGCAGGGTCTCTGTAACAAACAGGAACAGAAATAAGTGTTTTACCTGGACAGCTGGAGAAATGAAAAGTTTTCCTAGAGAAGATGCAAAGTCAAGGACTGCCAAGCGAACGTGGTCTGGAGGCTCTAATTTGAGGAGTGAGGCCTGCAGAGCTACTACCTAAAGAGGTAAAGACCGAAGAATAGTCATTTTGCAGAAATGTCCCAAGATTCTGATGGTGATGTGGGAGGGGAAACAAAGCAAAACCTGCAAGAGCCAAACACTCCACAAAGCCTAAACTTCATGAAGGGGGGATCTGAACAAAACAAATGATCTGAATCCGTTACTTCAGCGTTATTCCTACCAACACTGCATAAAAAAAAAAAAAAAAAGTGTTCCTAAAGAACCAGGTGCCAATGTTCTTCTTTCAAACTTTGGAAAATTCTATATTTTAAATTCTAGTGAGAGAAGTTCCTTGTTATTAGCAGAGTTTGGCAAACTTTCTGTAAAGGTCCAGGTGGTCAGTATTTTAGATTTTGCAGCAACATACTTTATTGTATTTTATTTTACATACCTTTAAGAAAGTAAAAATCATTCTTAGCTCTTGTGCTGAAAGCAGGGCAGATTCTAGTCAGGAGGCCCTAGTTTGCCAACCCCAGATTTAAGGGAACAAGGAGAGTCTTCTGTAAAGGCAAATGCCTAAGTGAACAATTTACTTATGCTGAAATTTTAGAACTTCAGTTATTTGGATTTCTTAAAGGTAGGCAAAATTACATCAAAATTATCAGTGATTTTTCATAAAAGGATAGAACCTTCAGAATCAACAAATTCAAATTGTTGTATTCCATATAATTTGAGTGAATTTTACCACCCTCATTCTCTGTAATTTAGTAATCCTTGTTACAAGTAATTTAAATATATACCTAATTAACAAATATTTAAATTTTTCATGTACACAATCACCAGAGCCTCTAGACCACTTCAGATAAACTAAAGGCCTTTTCCCTTCTCTCTCCCCACTGGTCTAGAACCTCCAAAGGAGGCCTAACTGAGCAACACCTCAGGCTCCCCCAACAGTGACCCCGGTTCTGCCTGTCCTGGCCACAACTGCTGGGGTGGAGAAAACTCGGCAGTACTCTTCTTTCAGAATCGTTTTATCTCCTCAAACAATGAGGATTAGCCCTCGTCCATGTTGGTTACAGCCCTCACTCCCAGGACTACTGAAATGCCTTTGAAAATGCTATGAATGCAGGTCCCACACAACTCTGACAAGGGCCAGGTGGTCAGTATCTTAGGGATTTTTCTGGACAGTTAACAGCAACAGAAAAGTTCTGATTATTCCCTATCAGGGAGATATGACAGATAAAGGCTGGATTAACAGCCCAGTATACTAACAATACTCCATTAGAAGGAAGAAATGAGACATCCCTGGACAAGCAAATTTGTTACTTTGCTCCATGCAGCTCAACAAGAAAGGTAACAAGCAAACTGCGCAACAAATCATTAAAGACTGCTAAAGAGTTAAGCATCACAGTTTAACAACTTACTTAACAAAGGACTCACTTGCTCACTTTTCTTACCTGACTGATCAGCTGAGGATCTAGAGTTTGAATAAAAAATCCCAACAGTGGAAATAAAAGGCTGAGTGTCTGTTGAACATAAGGCTGACCTGTTACCTTAAATAAGAAAAATAATTTTGGTGAAAATTTTCAATTACATGTGAATAGCAGCCTTTTATAATAAGCATTTATTCTATACCCAGGTTCTTCCTATTTATTACATCACTTATGCCTTACAAATCTCTGAGGCAGATACTCCCCTTAGTTTACTAAGAAGAACAGGGGCAGGTCACACCATCTGCTCAAGACCATGTGGATAGGAAAAAGCAGAGCCACGATGCAAACCCGGATCTAATTACTTTTTTCTGCCTCTGAACAGCTTGGATATCCTGAGTCTTAAAATTCCACTCCTCTCTACATAATTGTTTCTCTCGTGATATTGTAAGTTATGTCACCAGCAGAGAGCTCCTCAATGAATATTTATAGAATATTTTGTGATGATCAGGGGGCTTGTTGAAGTGAAAATACTACAGATGGGAAATCTGACCACACATAAACTTTATGCTGAAACACCTACAAAACCATGTCCATTATTTCCCAAAAGTGTGACTGTTGCCTTCTGCTTCCACAGGCAGGACAGCGAGAGGTCAACATTTATTTCTACTTAGTCAAAGGAAACAAACATCATATTTAGATTTTTAAATGCATATTTTCAAACTCTAATACCCTGAGGGACACATATCATTCTACACATATCGCTCATCACTAGGCTTTGTCTTTGCTGATTCATCCATCTACTTGCCCCTTCCACCTTTAAGCCCAAAAGATACTATAAAAGAACCCAGAATCACAAAACAGGCTAAACTAACCCAAGAGAAAAAAGGAACAACAGAGGAACAGGCTTAAAAACTGGGTCCAACTGGTCCTGAAAACTGTTAGCTGGTCTGACATGGTCTTTACTAGGTTCTGGTTTTACTAATCTAATTCAATCACTCATAAAAGAACTTGCTGAAAGAGTACAAATCAGTTATAATCACAAGCTCTACCCAGCACCTAAAGAAATGAAACCCCTTTTACTCTGCAGGGAAATTTCAATACTATTCTCTTTCTTCAATACATTATTCTTCAGGGAAATCATCAGTTGCTTTCCTTACCAGGTTAGTGTTTAGAAAAGCCCAAAGCTGACTTCCGGCTTCCATAACTGCAGTTTGTTGTCCAACATCCAGAGCTTCATTAGCAGAATTACACACAGCGAGCAAAGCAGAGAGCACCATGTTCTACGGAGAGACAGGAAAAGGACCCGAGTTTAGACACCAGCCTAAAGGAGCTGAGCCGTTCTAGAGGGTAAGAGTTACTCATAACTCTTCGTAAAAACCCATGTGGAATTGTATTCGTAAGACCCAAAGCCATCTTTTCAGCTACTTCTTTAATATATTTTATTAAAGCTAATTTTCCTTAACACAGAAATATTTGCTTCATTTTTCTAAATATTTTTCTTTTTAAGTTGAAATTTAATAAGGAAATAAAAAGAACATTTTAATAAATATGTTGGATACAAGTAGAATGGCCAAGCTAATTTATAATATTCATCAATTTAGCCCTGGTCAGCATGGCTTGGTTTATTGGAGCATCATCCTGTACACTGAGAGGCTGCAGGTTCGATCCCTGGTCAGGGAATGTATAGGAGGCAACCAACTAACGTTTCTCTCACACCAACGTTTCTCTCTCATTTCCTCTCTCTCTAAAAATCAATAAACTATTCTTTAAAAAAAAATAAGCAGCAGCCCTGGCCCATGTGGCTAAGTGGTTAAGAGCGTTGGCCTGAGTATCCAAGGGTCTCGAGTTCAATACCCAGTCAAGGCACGTGCAGGAGGCAACCAGTCGATGTGGTTATCTCACATCAATGTCTCTCTCTCTCCGCTCCCCTACTCTCTCTGAAAAAGCAATGGAAAAAATACCTTCAGGTGAGAATTAAATATAAAAAGAAATTTTAAAAAGAAATACACTATCTAGAATCGGAGACTAAAAGATACCTTTTCTGGATTCATTTTTAGCTACATATCCCATATCACACACCCCCCAACCCCCCCCTCTGGCCAGGAGAGGGCTTGGTTGGGGTGTGGTGGGAGTGAAGGCCATGGAACTAGAATGATAGTAACAATGCCTGTCACCCATATGTCAGCAACCCACTTAATTTTATGTAATTACCATACTGCTCTTTAAGATTTACCAACTTCCTTTTACAAATAAACAGGTTAAGTGACCTAGTGAACTAAAGTTTTTGGTCGTACATCAAAGATTTATTCAATTTTAGAAAACAGGTGCTTTTATTTTATCCAATACAAAGTATTTTTTGTCTTTACTACAGAAATTAGTGCACAATAAATGCAAAACCTAAGCTACTTAGCCTACTCCTAATTAGGTATTTAATAGTTCTCCCAAATAAAGGCACATAAATACATTTATTCCCTTTGGATATACACAGATGTCTTCATTATGATAATTGTGGTCAAGTGCCATTAAATAACAGAGTATCAGAATATGTACACTCAGGAATGAAATATAAGCCCCACAAAAATCCTGAACTTATCTTCCCCCAACCAATTGAAGGCCCTGTCCCCATCCTTGCTTGAATTTTCTCCTCTTATCACAAACTGATAAGCATACTTATCAGCTATTTTACTGACTCACTAATCTAGAATTTAAGTCCATGAGAGGAGGAATTCTTGTTTTGTTCCCTGATGTGCCCAATGCCTAAAACAGAACTCGGCACATAAGAGCACTCAAAATATATTTGAATCAATGCATGAGCAAATGAACACTAAACTGGATAATTCTACATGTACTATAATCGATCCATTTTTCAAAATCGTATATTTATTACTTCTTATAGATGAATTTCTTTTTCATTCCACTATTTTAAGAGAGAGCATTCTAAAGGCTCAGAGTAGGTCTGCATAACATGGGGGTTGTAGCCTGTCAAACAGAAGGACATCTGCCTGACCCAGAGCCGTGTCAGCAAAAATACTACAATATAGATAAAGGAATTTCATAATGTGTTTCACAATGTCCACTGTGTCAAGCTTCAGACACTTAGCCCACTTGTAATTTACATCATTCAAGACAGGATGTTTCTCAGAGCCTTTCACACAATGTAAAAATCTGAAAATCTCCTGAGTGTCTAACCTGAGGGGAGAGACTGGTCCATTTTATCACAACCTATCCCCAGTTCCTAAAACCGTGCTCAGCCAACCTCTACCGAAAGAATCAAATCAGTCGAACTGATTACTTGCCAGTGACTCTAGTTCCCCTGCAGTGCGACTGCTGCCAAACCACCTTCTGCTCTGTGCAGCACCTACTCTGGCGACCTCATGAGCAGCCTGCTTCTTAAGCTCAGCAGGGAAAGCCTGGAAAGAAATATGTTGCCACAGAGGCAGATTTTCTGCTGCTTTTGGGGAAAATTTCTGGATAAACTCCACCTAAAATAAATTGTTAAAGAAACATGAGTAACAAAAGACAGTTGGATGGATGGATGCACAAAAGCTAAGTATTAGCTTCTAGATTTAGTATTTTTAAAAACTTTTTAACTGAACAGTGTTATCACAAGGTATCAGATCAAGGGAGGCAACCAATGGACGTGTGTCTCACATCAATGTTTCTCTCTCTTTCTCTTTCTCTCTCCCCACTTCCTCTCTCCCTTCTACTCTCTCTAAAAATCAATGGAAAAAATATCGAGTGACTATTAACAAAAAAATTTTTTTGTTCATATCATGTCATCAACATTTAAACGTAGAATAAATGGGGGGGAGGAAAAAAGCCTTAAAAAGAGTCTGAACCCAATCCTCAGCAGCTGCTTAGAGACAGTGACAATGAGAACATTCTTACCTGGTGAGTTGGGGCCATGAAGAAGAAGAGACGCCGCAGTAGTATCGACAGGTTGGTGAGCTGATAGCACTCTCCAGGGCAAGACTTTATCTGAGAAAAGACAGAAGAGATTAGCCTAAAATCATAGCTTTTACAAGCTTTTATATGCCAAGTGTTAACAGCAGCTCTTTTTGGGAGATAAGATTATAGGTAATTTTAATTTTACTCTTTCATGAACCTAAGTTACTTATATAATGAAAAAACTAATTTGACGTTATATTTAAAACACCACTTTGTAATCTCGATTTAGGCCTGCAACTCTACTCACCAGGTGAGCCACTATGGTGACATGGTGTGCACATAGCTCAGCAGTCCCATATCTGCAATGTAAAGGAGGCAGTTCTTTATATAATTATCCAGAAAAGCAAGGGGACAAACTTCCATAAAGCACTAACTATTCTAAGCCACAGTTATTCCCATGGCCAAGGAATATCACCACATACAAAGCCACCTAAGCAACAGTCATCTACTGACTTCAACCAAAGAAAGGAGGGGACGGTTCCTAATTGAATACTATGATAGGAAATCAAAGCAGTATTGAGACAGAACTTTTCTATAAAGTACAAATCTAAAATCATTTACTGTCGTCACTACTATAAATCAATCCAAACGCCAAAGCAGTATGCTGTACCGAGCAAGGAAGCACCAGGCGTCCATCGCTAACAAGGCGGTGATCATATTAGCACTCAGCACCGCCCCCAGCAGAGAGGCATCCTGATGAGAGAAACAGTTCACGGTAAGTTACCATTCATGTTCCGCTTCTCACAATGAAACAAAACGCTGTCACAACACAAACTGCAGGAGACCCTCAAGGGACAGACTCTATTTCCTAGAATCTGAAGGAGGCTATGCTGCCTGCCAGTCCCGCAGCAGTTTTTCAGCACCTACTATATCGAGCACCACGCTGGGCTATGGAGATTCAAATCTGGTTTTAACTGTGGTAATTCAATCACTGCAATCCACCCAGAATTCTCTGAGTAGCTGAAATTGTTAAAACAACATAGGTAACATATAAGCCTACACTTTTGTTTCTGCCTTTAACAATCCAAAGACAATATTTAACATGGCTGATACTACCCACTGTGTAATATCTTAAATGAGACTGACACATAAGTTCTAAGAATTTTTCCCGAGAATTTCTTCAACATCTTTTCTAATCCAATTCCACTTAAAAAATATATTATACCAAAGATCTACAGGAAACTTGGTGCTGCATACAACTCTCTACCTTTTTTTGTGTGTGTGTGAAACTAAGGCAGGTAAAATCCACACATTTTTCCTCTCCCCACAGTCTTTCCATACCTTCCCACCCAAAATGTTTCTTCAAATGTTTTAACTGAATACTACATCTGAATACTGCCAAGCTCTAGGATTACATTTCCTAGGGCACAACTGAGTTAAAAGATAAATGTGTAAGCCCAGAGAATGACAGTCAAAAAGAACATACATTAACTTCCCACTTTTTTCTGAATATAAATCACAATTTCACCGAAACAAAAAAAAAAACAAAATAGTAACCTCAGCTTAGCTTAACAAGTAATGAACTTACCAGTTCTGGAAACAGTGAGGGGTGAAAGGAAGTGATAAATGTACACAGGTGAACACAGACATGCTGATACAAGGAGACAGCAACCTCGGCTTGCCCTTTACCCTTTACTCCCTGTAAATGAACAGGTAGAGAGAGTTCACCAGAACACTGCTCAAAACTGCAGAAAATGGCTTTGAGTAGAGATATCCTGCAGGGAAATTGAGAATACAGAACCCAACATTATTAACGTTTAATAATTAGCAGGTATAATAATATAACATATCATGGGTTGTCTTAGCAAAGCAAAATGTCTCAAGAGGTATACATTTCCAATACGTGAATATGTATAATAAAAATAAAATACAAGTCACTATTAGAGAAAGTCCTTAACGACAAGAATTTGCCTGGACATTCTATATCACTGACCAGCTGTTTATCACAGAACTAAACTATTCAAAATCAAAGACAAAATTAATGAAGAAACTTGATGTTTAAATAAATAGCTAGAGCCCAGCCAGGCGTGGCTCAGCGGTTGAGCGTCAACCTAGGATCCTAGGTGATCGGGGTTCGATTCCCGGTCAGGGCACATGCCCGGGTTGCGGGCAGCAGCCGATCAGTGACTCTCTCATCATTGATGTTTCTATCACTCTCTCCTTTCCTCTCTGAAATCAATAAAGATATATTTAAAAAATAAATAGCTAGATAGCATATATAAACTAGAACATTACAGTTCAGACAGGGAGAGGTCATTTTATGATTGAAATGGCTTAGGAAATCTTTGTAGAGGATTTAAATAACATTTAAAATAGACAAGATATAAATGGGTAAAGACAACAAGAGCATGCGTACAAGGTAAACATGAATAACAGGTCTGACAGCAGCCAGGTGTACGTGTAGAAAATGAGCGAAAGGATGAGTAGAAGACTGAGACAGAATGGGACGCCTTCCAACCCAAAGCTGAGAAGCCTGGCACATCGCTTTAGTTTTGAGAACAGGGAGCGCAGAGCTGGGCTTTAGGGAGACTGACGAGGGAGTGGTGCAGAGTGGGCTAAAGAGGCTGAATATCCAGGGAAAAGCAACGATCCCAGGGAAGAGGAGGAATACAAGTGGCGCTTCCCAGGAGGTAACGTGCAGCGTCCGGCGCGCTCTCCATCAGAGCTCATTTTCGATACATCTACCCCATAATTACATCTACCCCATAACGCACGATGTTTATGACATTATTAGGCAATACCTTCTAAAACACTGAACAAAATTTAAATAGTTTTAGCATCTATATATTTATATATTTTATGTGGGCATTTTTATAAAGTAGCAACATATGCATGAAGTCTACAGTAATTATTAACAAGCATATCTGACACAACAAAAAATGTAATTTCAAGATCTTTCCAAGCTATACAGCTTCCTAAACCCTCCACAGTATGACTGGATAGAAACAGCACATCTACCTGGATGCAGCTCCTGAGACCAGGCTCTCCGTGCACCACAGGGTTTGCACATCTGGGGGCTGAGAGGGCAACTTATCCATGATGACAACCAGCAGGAGACACTGTGGAAACTGTAGTTCGCATGGCAGCTCTTACAAGCAATAAAAACACATTCATCACGTTACAACAAATTGTTAAAAACATATTCTACATCTTTTCAGCAGAAACCTCATGTGATATGTAAAGAAATTAGAGGCATAATATTTTTTTAATGAGAAATATGTTCCAAGAAGAAAAAAGAGAAATTTTAAATAAAATATTTGAAATTTAAAATAAAGATGTCTACATAAGGGAATATAACCGTCTCTAACATGTCATAATTAATAAGAGATGTTTTAACATTAACTCTGTTTTGAAGCTTACCTAATTTACTGTCCAAAACCACATTCACGAAAGGCTGGAAGGTGAGAAGCTGGGTGACGAGTGGATCCAGGGTAACCAGGAAAGCGCCCGCTATCTCCTCCTGCTGGGCTTCAGAAATCCTGGCAGCATACAGGCTGGGTGGAAAGTTGCTGGAAAGGGAGGGAAACAGTTATTAACAGCTACCTTCTAATTTCAGGAAGAGATAAGTACTGCAAAATGATGTTCTTCAAGCAGTAAGAATATATTAAAAAATAAGTATCATGTGTTTTATTAAACAAAATTCAGACTACAGAATTGACACCATAATTGGATGAAGAACTTCAGAACTAAATAACAAGGCTCTGACCTGAAATTAAAAGTGAAGAATCTTAGTGAAATATTTGGACTGTTTCAATTCATTTTAGTACCATTTTGACACTGGTGTCTTTTAAAAATACTGTAAAAATATGAATCTTAAATAACCAGTAAAAACATTAAATGTAAAAAGATATTTCTGATAAATTCTGGCATAATCATTTCTATTAAAAGTTGTCTTAAAATAGATGGAATGCTGAATTTACTATGAATTAATGCTGTTTCTCAGGAGCAAGAGCTTTACAATAACTAAACTGCATGATGATGCTCAAGGGAGATGCTACCTTTTCATGAAAAATGTCTCAGTAATGGGGTTTAAACTGAACTTCCATCAAAACCTATGTGAAATATGTATTCAGTATTTTTTGCCACGTTATTTTAATTATGGCACACTTGACAATACATGGAAGCACCCTGTCCTGCAGGAGATAAATAATAACATTTAAAAAGATGCACTTAAGCCCTGGCCAGGTGGCTCAGTTCATTGGAACATCATCCTATACAGCAAAAGGTTATGGGTTCAATTCCCAGTTAGGACATGTACAGAAGGCAACTGATCGATGCTCTGTCTCTGTCTCTCTTCTCCTCTGTCTAAAATCAATACGCAGCCCGGCTGGGCATGGCTCAGCGGTTGAGCGTCGACCTAGGATCCAGGCGATCGGGGTTCGATTCCCAGTCAGGGCACATGCCCAGGTTGCAGGCTCAACCAATGACTCTCCCATCATTGATGTTTCTATCTCTCTCTCCCTCTCCCTTCCTCTCTCTGAAATCAATATATATTTTAAAAAATCAAATCAAATCAATAAGCATATCCTTGGTGAGGAATTAAAAAAAAAAAAGATACACCTAAGATAAACATTAGGGCCTCTGTAGTGTGATGGAAAAAGCACCCATCCATCAGTCATTAGTTATGTGACTTTGGTTCATTCATCTGACCTCCCTGAGTCTCTCAGTCTCTTCACTTGTGACACTGATCTGGAGTTGTGAGGATTAAATTATAAGTAAGGTGAAAGACATATATAAAAGGTAATGAAACTCCATAGACTTGAACTACAGCTACTGAGCATCAAAGTGTTTGCATTTCAATCAAATGATGTATTTTTAATTTATTTATTTGAAGAATGTTTACTAAATGCCTATGTATACATGCCATGCACTGTTCCAGGATATAGCAGTAAACAAAATGCACAAAATCACCGCCTTTATAGAGTGTCCATTCTAATGAAGGGAGGCAGTTAAACAAAGGAGCAAGTAAGTTCATAGCATAGCAGGTGGTAATAAGTGCTGTGGAAAAAAAACAAGGTTACAGTGGACAGGAAACTCTATTGAATTCTATTTGAATACTGAGTCATTTGAGGGTTTGCACGGAAGTCACATGACCTAACTTATGTTTGTCACTCACTCTAGCTACTGTATGAAGAACAGAGTAGAGCGAGATGAGGGTGGAAGCAGAGACAGTGGGCTGGATGCTCCTTTCCAAAAATCCAGGCAAGAAAATAATAGTGGATGGGACTGGCTGGTAGCAGCTGAGGTGGTGAGAAGTGGCTGCATTCTGTATATACATAGTGAATATATATATTTATACTAAAGGCGATAACAAGAGAGTTTTGCTAATTAACCACATGTGGTTAATGACTTTGGTTCATTCATCTGACCTCCCTGAGTCTCTCAGTCTCTTCACTTGTGACACTGATCTGGAGTTGTGAGGATTAAATTATAAGTAAGGTGAAAGACATATATAAAAGGTAATGAAACTCCATAGACTTGACACATGTGGTTAATTAGCAAACAAGAAAAACATTAAAGGAGACAGCAATGATTTGGGCCAGATCAATGTGAAGCAGGAAGCTGCCATTTAAACTGAAATGAGGAAGCCACAGAGGAGATTGTATGGGGAGGAGGGGGGATGAAATGGGTGGGAAACAAGAGTCTGGTTTGGGTCAGCTTAAGTGTAGTTACATTAAAAGGAGAGATATCAACTTAAAGTCTTGAGACTAAATGACCATAGAGAAGGGGCCTGAGGACTGAGGGCTGGGGCAACCCAACTTAAAGAAGCTCCGGAGAAGAGGAGGAATCTGCCGAGACAGCTGAGGAGCAGCCAGTGAGATCAGAAGAGAACCAAGAGGGAGGGATGTCCTAGAAGTCAACAGAAGAGAGTTCAAAAGAAAGGGTCAAGCACTGCTGACAAGTTAAGGTGAGGCCTAAACTGACCACTGGATATGGCAACATGGAGGTCACAGATGACCTTGACCAGAGCTGTTTTGGTGAAGTGGAGGAAGAGAAAGTCTGACTGGAATATAGTTAAGAAATAAAGTACAGGTGACCCTTGAACAACGCAGGGATTAGGGGTGCAAACTCCCCGCAGTCAAAAGTCTGTGTATATCTTTTGACTCCTTAAAAACTTGACAAATAGCCTGCTATTGACCAGAAGCATTGCCAGTAACATAAACAGTCGAATAACACATATTTTGTGTGTTACATGTATTATATACTGTATTCTTACAATAAAGTAAGCTAGAGAAAAGAAAATGTTAAGAAAATCACAAAGAAAATACATTTACAGTATTTATTGAAAAAAATCCACGTATAACAGAGGCAGAGAAATGGGAAGAAATTTGGTGAATGTAGAGTTGAGAGAATTTGTTTTGTATTGTTCTTAAGATGGGAAAAATGACAGCACATTGATACTCTCCTGGGAATGATACAATAGGGAGGGAGGCTGACAATGCAAGCGGAAAGGGGTAACTGCCAGGGTGAGGGCCCTGCGCACATGAGAGGGCGGAATCCCACACACCAATGGAGAGGCTGGCTGGCCTCAGCTAGTTCATCCGTGAGAACAAGGGCCTAAATCTATAGGCTAAATAAAGGCAGAGTGGTTGTGCTGGAGGGAGGGTAGGGGAGCTCTCCTCCACGTGCTTCCTTTTTCTCAGTGACAGGACACTGACGATGAGGAATCGGTTGAAGGTGCTGGAGACACAGGGAGTCTGAAGAGGGAGTAGTATGAAAAAGTTGTCTAGGAGACTAGCTGGATCAGGGAGAGATGAGAGGACCTGGATAAGTGAGTTGACAGATTAGGTCAAATTGAGGGCTTTTCTAAGGTAACTGTGATTTTCAAATGTCACTAATCCCCTATCTGTGTGATACCATCCTGTAATTCATATTATTTCTGAGACAGAGTTTACTAAGTGATTTAAGTCTCATGGGCATAAAATAAAAACAGATAAAAACAATATGCCAATAGAAAATACACATGTGTATGTATAACTTCTTTTTTTTGGCCTTTGGTATTTATCACACTAGTTATTCATCACTTGATATAAGGCACTAGTTAAGAATACAAAGATATGCTAAACCCACATGGAATCTATTTTTTTAAAAGCTGTCATCCCCAATTATTTTAAGCAAACAAATAAAAATTTACTAAAACATTAAGAAAAATGACTCTGATGTTTTATTTTAAAATGACATATACTTAATCTTTGCCTTGGTGTCGTTACATTTTAATAATTATATGGCATCCTTACCTGTATACCTGGAGATAAAGTTGGTGCAATGTACAGCAAGAATCAGAGAGGAAAGGAAGAAATTCCTAAAATAGAACAATTCTATTAATTCTTTATATACAATGTACTTTTCTAACACACATCTCTCACAAGGGCATGCAAAAAATAAAATAAAATCCTGGATGTGCCATATTAAAAAAAAATTATTGCATGAGAATATAAAAGAGGATTAAGCTAAGCATCTAAAATTATTTACTGTTAAGACTATCACCAGCCTGGCCGGGCGTGGCTCAGCGGTTGAGCATCGACCTAGGATCCAGGAGATCAAAGTTCTATTCCCAGTCAGGGCAGATGCCCAGGCTTCAGGCTCAATCCCCAATAACTCATCATTGATGTTTCTGTCTGTCTCTCTCTCTCTCCTTTCCACTCTCTGAAATCAATAAAGATATATAAAAAATAAAAATAAAAGTTCCATCAAAGACTATCACCAAAATGACAATTAGCAACTATCATGCACGGAGCTCTAACTAAGTGCTCAGTAGACATGTTGCCAGAGACTTCATGTACATCAGTTTACTTAATTTCAGTCCCTCAAAAATCCTATGGCCTATCATCGTCCCCAATTCACAGAACAGAAAGCTGAAATTAAAGTATCCAGTAACATAATCAAGTCACACAGCTAAAACCCAGCAAGGATGGGCTTCAAGTGTTGTTAAGGCTCCACTCATTATGGTAGGCTATCTTTTGGAAAGTTAAAAAAGTATTTCTTATTGTTATAGGACATA
The DNA here is from genome assembly GCF_964146895.1 of Miniopterus schreibersii. NCBI lineage: Eukaryota > Metazoa > Chordata > Mammalia > Chiroptera > Miniopteridae > Miniopterus > Miniopterus schreibersii. Next base: position 14,928,842 of record NC_138119.1, on the reverse strand, counting down.
GAAAAACAGCTGATGATTAAATTAAAAATTCCCCTGGTAGGAAAGGATTAAAAAAATGGCACAACTAGGACTTCTGGTCAAGACGGCAGAGGAGGTAAACGCTGTGCTTGCCTCCTCCCACAACCACATCAAAATTACAACTGAATTATAAAACAACCATCATTGAGAACCATCTACAGACTAGCTAAACTAGTCTCCTACAACTAAGGGATACAAAGAAGCCATGAAGAGACTAGTAAGAGGGCAGAGAAGCTGAGCAGGCAGGACCCACGCCCTTAACAGGAGGAGTATCTCAACTGCAAAAGTCCTCCCTTGAGGAGCGAGGGGTCCCTGCTCCAGAGCACCAATGCCAGAAAGAGGAGACCCCCGTAATATCTGGCTGTAAAATCCATAAGGGACTGTATCCCAGTAAGACAGAGGCTGCTGGAGTCCTAGGCAGTCCTCCTAAAGGGCCAGCACATGAACTCACATACTCACAGGATGTGGAATTCAGGACAGGGCAGTAGCCCAGCAGGAGGTGCCAGGGACTCACAGAAAGGATCTGAACTAACTATAGATTGAGGGCTGAAGAAGCAGAGTGCCACTGTTCCTTTGTCGAGGTGTCCCACCACACTGCCAAAATGGACCAGCTGGGCGCCAAATATAGGGTGGGGCAGAAGTTGGTGTACAGTTGTTCATATGGAAAACAACGCATTAATTAATAAACTGTTTTCCCATAGTCACAACTTTTGCCACACCCTGGATGCCATTTACATTAACCTGGCTAACACTGTTCCTGTTCCCCTGGCCCAAATGATTCTAAAACCCAGCCCAACTCCCAAGCCCTGTGGAACCTCTTCCAGTGGCTCCTCCACACAGTGTGCCTAAGTTTACACTGCATACATTCCCAAAATCTCACAAACCCCAAAAAAAGCAGCAGCTGGCCTCAATGTGCTCTGTGCCTCTGCTACACTACTTCAACAATTCCCACTGTAATGCCCATCAGATAGCCCTAAGCCTAGCAAAAGCAGCGGCCAACCTTGGCTTGGAAGGTAGCCTCAAATAATTGACATAAACCTGGCACAACTGGCAGCTGACTTCAGCTCACATCTTGGTGCCCATCAAACGGTTCCAAGCCCAGCACTAATGGCAACCAACAGCAGATTGCTTTGTAGCTCCTGCCAGATGGCCCAAACCCAGGAACAAGTGCCGGTTGACCATGACTTGCACTGGAATCCTCCCAAGAGGCTCCAGAACCAACAGACCTGATAGCCAGCTTCAGACCTCACCAGAGAACCACCTAACCAGCTTCACAAATGACACACTGAAGAACAAACTATATTGCTAGAGCTCTGCCAGTTAGCCTGAAGCTCAATCCCACCCACTGATGTGCCAAGAGCAATCAAGGCTCATCTATAACAGGAGGGCACACACAACCTACATGAGGGAACACCTCAGGACACCCACCTCAGGTGACCAGGGAGACTGTGCCACTGAGCCCCACAGGACACCTACTACATAAGGCCACTCTACCAAGACTGGGATATGTAGCAGCTCTACCTAATACATAGAAGCAAACACAGGGAGGCAGCCAAAATGAGGAGACAAAGAAACATATCCCAAATGAACAGGACAAAATCCAGAAAAAGAGCTAAATGAAATCTACCAGATGCAGAGTTCAAAACACTGATTATAAGGATGCTCAATAAGTGAATAGAAAGAAGGAAATAACAAAGATCGGAAAAGAAAAATAAACAAAATAAAGTATAAGAAAACAAAAAAGGTCAATGATACCAAGAGCTGGTTCTTTGAAAAGATAATTAAAATTGACAAACCTTTAACCAGACCCATCAATTTAAAAAAAAGAGGGCCCAAATAAATAAAACCAGAAACAAAAGGGAAGTGACAACTGATCACAAAAATACAAAGGATAGCCCGGCCGGGCGTGGCTCAGTGGTTAAGCATCGACCTAGGATCCAGGCAATCGGGGTTCGATTCCCAGTCAGGGCACATGCCCGGGTTGCGGGCTCGATCAATGACTCTCTCATCACTGATGTTTCTATCTCTCTCTCCCTCTCCTTTCCTCTCTCTGAAATCAATAAAGATATATTTTTAAAAAAAAATACAAAGGATTGTAAGAAAATACTATGAACAATTATATGCCCACGAATTGAACAACCTGGAAGAAATGGGTAAATGCCTACATATATACAATTTTCCATGTCTGAACCAGGAAGAAGCAGGAAACCTGAACAGACTAATAACTGCTAACAAAATCAAATCAGTAATCAAAAAACTCCCAAGAAACAAAGCCATGGACCAGATGTCTTCACAGGTGAATTTTACCAAACATTCAAAGAATAATACATATCCTTCTCAAAATACTCCAAAAAAAAATGAAGAGGTGGGAAGGCTCCCAAATTCATTTTACAAGGTCAGCATTACCCTCCCACTGCTTGCCTCTGCCAAAATACACACCCTGTAAAATGCAGGGAACCAGGGTTAGAGAAGCCAGCCTACCAGAGTGCACAGCAGGTGCCCACAAGGACCATGTCAGGCAGCACACAAATCGGATGACAATGATGAGCAGTCGGTGTGCTGACCACGAACTATATTTTGACTACAATAAAGTCATTGGAGATCCTATCTTTTCCTCAAAAAGGAGGACAAGGTCAAAAACAGAGTAATACGGACTTTTTTTTAAAATCACTAATATCTACTACTAATGATGCTTCTTTCACTGACTGCTGTAAGCACTCTCTGCTCATCTCTCCAAATAAATAATCTGCCTGAACTACTATTCTGTCCACATATCTTCAATTATACTGCTCTCCTGATGACTCCCAAATACACAGGTCTTCCTAAAATGCTAATTTATAATTTATTCACATTTACGTATTATAAAAAATAAGCCTTACCTTAATATAGTGCAGAAGAGAGTTGGCAAGGAAACGACACAATTTAAGTGTTTTCTGAAATAATCTGTAGTCAGCATTATCCTGTTTCAAAAAAGGAAATAAAGCATAATAAATAAAAAAAGAATGTGAAATTAGCTTAGCTTAACTTGTAAATGAGATAATTTTTTCTAAAAATGTCCCTTATTAAAACTTAGAGTGAAAAAATTTTCCAAGAAAATTTTACTCTGAATTGTTAGGAACGATACAAGCAAACACCAAATGATGAGAGATCATTCAAAAATTTAAACTCCATGTTACTGAAAATAAATCAGTATGTAATAGCAAGAGGTGAACATTGTGGGTCAATCTAAAAGTGAAAGAAATTTAAATGCCTGTCCTAGCCGGTTTGGCTCAGTGGTTAGAGGGTCAGCCCACGGACTGAAGGGTCTGGGTTCGATTCTGGACAAGGGGCACATACCTCAGTTGCAGGGTCAATCCTGGGTGTGTGAGGAAACCAATCGATATGTCTCTCTCACATCGATGTTTCAATGATACCCACCCCCTCTCTCTCGCCTCCCCCTCCCTCTACTCTCCCCTAAAAAATCAATGGAAAAAACATCCTCAGATGAGGATTAACAGAAAAGAATCAGGTAGTTGGATCTTCACGAAACAGTAAGCACTAGATAGATTATTAAGTAAAAAATCAGTTGCAAAAGAATATGCATAATATAATCCTATTATTTTTAAATGTATGTTATCTGTTAAGACTTACTCCCTAACCCCACAAAAATAAACTGAAACCTTATCTGTGTTCTCTCTAGCAAAGGAAAGTAGCATTTCACTTTCCCTGTTAGGCAGCTATGTGACAGATGAGGGTTTTCTGAGTGCGCAGTACACTTGTAAACTGATAAAATTCTGGGTAATGCCACAATCGCTATGTGTATGAAAGGGAGTTAGAGGGCTATGGAGTCATCCTGCCTGGACTGAAATCCTGCCCACTCCCAACTACTACATGTTCATGGGAATGTTATTTAAGCTCTCTGTGGGGTTACAATGTGGCTTATACTAAGGTTACTGTAAGGTTCAGAGTCTGACACTTAAGACAATTTAGCTCATTAAGTATTAGTTATGTCACCCAAATGTGTAATTCACATTATAATCCAAAGAGCTTTAAATTAGTACCATAAAATTATGTCAAATAGATACATTGCTGTCTTTAATTTTGAGAATAATTTCTTATGAATAAAATGTCTTAACTTTAATGTTCATCAACTGTGTTCAATTTCTTTCCAACAATATAGCAAAACCTTAATTAAAAAAATCAAAACGGAATTGTATAACCCACTAATTAGACTCTTCATTTTGACCTATATTAAAAATATATGAAATAGTCAATTTTCCTCAGCAAAAATAGGTGAGATGAATATTCACCTTTCTTTGATAATTATGAACCTGAACACTTACAGTGCTACGGAAGTTCACAAATAGAGATTAAAGATAAACCTACACTGACTCAATAAGAAACTTTATTCAGTTTAGATGTTGTATTACAAGAAACCTCCCTGACTTCATGATTGGGTTTCTTTACCCTCATGAGCATACCCCCAGGTCTCCACAGATCACACTACTCTATAAATTACCTGCTTATTTGTCTCCCAAGCTAGAATACAGTATAAGTTGCTGAGGGCAGAAAGTGTGACTAACTTAGCCCTCAGTACAGTTTCTGGCACAGAACAAGCGCTCTGGAAATATTCATTAAATGAATGAATGGTAATGTCTGCCTACCTTAAATTTTCCTTTCTCATTCAAGGGGAAATTGTACAAGATTTAGTTGAAGATTAGTTTTACTTCATTACTAAATAGCATACCAATTTAAGCTAGAGCTTTTATTTTTATATTTTCAAAAAGCAAGTGTATAACGTAAATCCTTGATTTACTGAACTGTTTAGAACAGAAAGTTTGCATCCCAATGCCAACAAAGAGGGGGCTGGGACATAATCAAGGAAGATTATTATTCAATGTTTCAAAACAGTGAGTACCCATGCTTCCTTTCTTTAAAAAAAAACAAAAAAAATACTGATTAAAAACTAAATGCGCAGGCAATAAATCCAAGTGTAGCAATAAATATAAAAGTATGTTTCTTTTCAGAATACAAATTTCTATAAGCAATGTATAAATAAAAGTAGGAATTACAGTGGAAATTAAATTTGTATCAAAAAGCCTTACAAATAAATTTCCCTATCTTTGCAGAAAAACTAAATTATTGATGGATAAAAGACTATATGCTAGAGGGTAGAGGGAACAAAAGAAAAAAGAAAAAAAAGACTATATGCTAAAAAAAGACTAACACAACATTCTCATTTTGAAAGCATATTCAAGACTTAAGAGAGAATGAATATCTTGTCAATTTTAGGGCTATTATGGAATACACGTCCCCCAAAAAGATACGCTGAAGTCCTAACCCCTAATACTTCAGAATGTGACTTTATTTAGAAATACGGTCATTGCAGATGTAATTAGTTAAGATGAGGTCATACAGGAGTAGGATGTGCCCTTAATCCAACTGACTGGGTCTTATATGAAGATGTGAAGACACAGGGAGATACCATCATGTGACAGTGGAGGCAGAGATCAGGGTTACACAGAATGCCAGCCACACCAGAAGCTAAGAGACAGGCACAGAGCACACTCTGCTCCACAGTGGTTGAGAGAGCAAGGCCCTGCTGACATATTCCAGACTTCTAGCCTCTAGAACTGTGAGAATAAATGTTGTTTCATGTAAGCCACCTAGTTTGTGGTAAATTGCTTCTGCAGCCTAGGAAACAAACACAGGGACTGAAATATCCATAATCCCTCCATTAACAGCTCACAACTAATTAAATCTAGTGTTTTTATTTAGACATTTTTGAAAACACTACGTGGAAAACTTTAATAGTTTGATTCCTCAATAAATATCAATAGCGAACAGGAGAGGGCGCTGCTCATCAGAATTTTAGAGTGAAGAACACAGAAACTCTAGACCATGGCAAGCTTCATTTCAGCAGATGGACAGTATACAGATGGTCAATTATTGGTCCCAAATGTTCACAAATAAGGAAAAACATAAAAACATGCTTGGAAGTTAGGAGAACTTACAATTTAAATCCTGATTCTCACCCACAAACAGCTGATATGAGCTGAACTTATAAACGTTAATGCAAATAGCCACCCTCACCAGGCACCCTTTGGTCTTCTTTTCTCTCCCACTATAGACTATCTATCCTGTTGATGGGCTTTCCACGTCTCACTTCTGTCCAGAGCCTCTGTCTAATCTTCCTCTCTAAGCACTAACTGGCTGGATGCTGTGGTGTCAGGATAAGCAAGAAGGAACTGGGGAAAGAGGAGGTTGGGGCTGAGGATACAGATGTATACTTATCTGTATTTCTGAGGATAGAGGTGGCAGAGTGAACCTTCCTGCTGTGACACTGGGATGCCCAACCTAATGCCTCTCCCTTCAGCAAGGTCAGGGGAAACCAGAAAGTGTATGCGAAGGAAGTGGAGACAGAAAAAAATAAAAGGGAAGAGAAAGAAGGGATATAAGGAGAGGACAGATAAGAGAGAAAGAAAAGCAAGAGGGAAAAGGTCAGTCCCCTCCTAAGCTACTCCTCAGCTCCTTAAGCACCTCCAAAACGCCTCCCCACACTTCCATCCTCTGCTAGCATCTGTCTTCCCAGAGCATCCCTGCCCCACCAGTTGCTACTAGTGTTTAGGGACTGGATAAATCCTTATACCGCCTTCCCCATAGATGCTTGGCGGGGAAGAACACAGGTACAAAGAATTTCCTCTGACAGCTTGCAGGTCTACAGTTCGAGGAATGTGTTTCTATTACTCTAGGAAGAAATATTTAATTCGTTTTTCCCACTGAAATATATAACTGTTAGGTCCTGAGTACTATTAATCCTTTAATTTAGGGCTTTATGAATTAAATAAAATTTAAAGGGCTAGTCTAAGAACAAAAGGCACTAGGTACAACACTGTCATAGGAAAAGGAACTACAATTACCAGTAAGCACATTAGAAATAAATTTTTAGAATACAATGGCTCATATATGGGATGCTAATTCAACACTATAACTTTTGAAATCAAAATAAATGCAAGTACATATAGAGTTTAGAAAACATACACATGAGTTGCATATTGCATCACCGCAGGCTACATGGGATTGGTAAAGAAAAGGCTGGGTGTGCCTCTATCAAGATGATCTTAAATAAATACAAGGCTAAAGCATTAGACTTTTGCTTTAGAGTACAAAAGAATGAAAGGATGGTGAGGAGAATGCCTTGACCAACTAGTTAGTATGTAAAGAGGAGGGACAGGTGGACCCTAGTGAGAATGAGAGCAGACAGGAATCTAATGCAATGTTCCAGGTAAGCAAACAAACACAAATGAAACAAATTAAAACCCTTAGAGTGACGTGACCCACGGGTTCAAATGCAATTCACTAAATGCCAAAGGAAGTAAGAGCCATCGTTTAAGTGCTGTGGGAGCATACATACCTGTGTCCCTGACTGGGCCATCTGCTCCGCTAACTGTAAACAAGACTGGAAGGAGCACAAAATGTCCTCACACAAACTGGCGATGATACCTTTGTGTTTCAGTTGACTCTTTATAACTGACTGGTGCTTAAGGCTCTGCCTAAATGAGTAAAAAGTGCAATCACCATGAGAAACATAACCACAAAAATATGAAGGAACATGTAAAAAATTCACAGTGCACACGACACATGACATAATTAAGATATGCCGACTTTACCTATAAAGTCGTTACATCAGTTTAAGTTACTATTTCTTTTATTTCTCCATGTACAATATTAACTGAAATCTTACTATGTGCCAGTCACTCTGCTAGGCTCTGGGGATATGGAGGTGAATGAAGACATAACCTCTGAACTATCTGCACAGAACATGCAGCCAACACAAGCAAGTATTAAGTAATAATTAACTATGGCGGTGATCATTGTGAAGATGGAAAAGGCCAGTGTGCTACCACAGAGAGGTCTAATCTAACTTACCCTTAGGGTGAGGAAATCAAAGAATACTACCATGAAGATGCAGCACCTAAGCCGAGAAATGAACAATAAGCAGGGGTTAGGCAAGGTGTAAAGGACGGAGAAGAGCGGAAGAGGTAAGCCAAGACAAGGCTCCAGGAGAGTTGAGGAACTAAGTGCAGGCAGAGAGCAGCGAAGACAGGCTGGTGAAGACAGCAGAGCCCCGAGAGGATTAGGTGATTACTCTCAGTAAAATGGAGTGGATTTTAAGCAGCTGAGTGACATGATCTGGTTATATTTTTAAAAGATAAGTCTGAATGCTACGTAGAAAGAGAATTGGAAGGGATTAAGAGTGGAAGATATATGATAATAGTGGTGGTGATGATGGTGATTGTGATAAGGGTGGTGATGGTGATAGTGATGATAGTGATACTCTAATTCATTGAGCACTATGTACCATGCACCCATTCTAAGCATTTCACCCTGATAAACTCAACTCTATTAGACCACTAAAAAAGTGCCACTGTTACTACACCTATTTTCAGATGAGCAAACTAAGGTTCACAGAAGTTAACCAAATTGCCCAAGTGTTCAGGAAGAGTAAGTTATTTCAGAAAAGATTCACGCAAAATGCAGCATGGCTCAGAGCTGACACTTCTAACCACTGCTCTGTTAGTTGTTGGAAACTTAATGACCTGGTAGTGCAAAAACACCTAAGACCTGAAACACCCAAGACCTGAAAGTGCTACATTGACCTTTAATGTTTTAGGCATGTGTGTAGAGGTTCTTAACCGTTTTCACATCTCAACTGTAGCTCCTCCTGCACCTAAGAAACTGACAAACATTGCAGGCCTCTCCCTAGTAACCCTTCTTCGTGCTGTTATAATTACTTTGTGAATGCGATTCAAGCTGAACAACTCAAAAGCTCATAATGAAGGGAATATATTCAGCTCTAATTGTAACTAATTCATCTCAGCCTGGAAATAGGGCACTTAATGGTTAACAACAGTAGCAGCAGGCAAGGAGTTAAGTGTCAGTCTGACCCTGGTCCATTATTTCAGAACTACTAGCTAACTAGGGAGAATTATTTTTATCTTTTTATTTTAGAGGCTGCAGGGTAAAGTCCAATTTGGTTTGGGAGCTACATGTAGGACTATCTGGATCATCAGACAGCAGGGTCAGTGAACATTATATACACCTACAGGAACTGTTTTAAATGCAATCTAATATGAATAATTAAGATTTGAGATATGGAAAATTACAAAAAGTGAAAACAAAAAAACTTACTTAATTATAAATTTCCAAGTATTGGCATGAAATGCATGGTCCATACTGGAAATAACAGAGCAGATATCCAACAATGAATGAATAACTACAAAGGAAGAAAACAGAACATTTAAGACATTGAAATATCATGAGTATCTCCTACACTTAAAAGCATCTCCTGAAAAATTTGACATTTATTAAAATAGGTAATGAAGTGTGCAAAAACTGTCAAAATAATTACTGAAAATAAATGTCGTACTTTTAAGGTTGTTATAAATTATGGAAAATTAACTTCTGAAGTTTATACCTACCCTATGACCTAAATAAAACTAAAATGTTTAGTGGAATAAAGTTTTACCCTATTGTAACTGAAATATTCTGTATGTATATATTTCTACTCTAAAATGACAACATGAACCTAAGGAAAGAAATCCTAACGAGGAAGAATTAGAACTAATTTGCACAGTTCTCATCTAAGGCTCCTACCCTGTCTGTGGGAGATTATTTATTAAAATGGCCACAATAACTTCCCTTTCTATGTCCACACACTGTTGGGCAGTCCTCTTCAACAGACTCTGGGCTTAGCAATATGATTTGCTTTGGCCAACAGGACAATAATAAATGTAAGGTAAGCCAGGACTTGAAAAATGCTTACATATTGAGGGTTACCCTCTCTTGCTGCTCTTAGAAACCCTGAGGCCATATCAGGGTTCAATAATTAACTAGTATACAGTGTATAGTCCGTACACATTATATATTGAATAATAAGTTTCTTCACTCACCAATTACCATATTTAAAATGTCATCATTCTCATCAACTCCAGGGTCCACGCAGACCATATCCAGCAGTTCCATTAGCTGCTTCTGAAGAGAATAGGCCTCCTTGAAAAGAGCCTGGAGGAGGTCTGAAACAAGGTGTAAACGCCCAGAATAGACAGATTCACTATTCTGCTCAAATGAAAATGAGAGAAAAGACAAATCATAAAAAGCTCAAAAGCCAATTTACTTTCACTCTATTAGAGATCATCAATTTAATGCTTTTCACTGAATCATATATTTACTCATTAAACAAATGTTTAGTGAATCCATTAAACACAGTGCACTCAAGACATGCAAGCATGTATCAAATGATCTGACTTCCAAGACCTTGCAAATATAAAACTAAAAAGGAGATAAATAACATTAGGTTGGATGCATGACAATGTAGCACCCTATCACCAAAGAGAAGCTTTAATTACTTAACGATTTTCATTCACCCAACAAATAGCAGTATCAAAACTGCCTGTCACCCACAAATCCCAGGCCAGCTTTTGTACTTTAAAGCTGCCTAAGGAATGCATAGATGAACTAACAAGAGTTAATGTCTTTTCACAACACCTAATCATTAAGGAATTCATCCCCAACTTCATGACAGAACTATTTCAGCACCCCTGTAACACAACACAAATCCTACCACTTCTTTCTTAATAGAGAGGAAGATAAAACAAACAAAACGCAAAATCCCTTTTTTTTTTTAAATTATGTTTATTGATTTCAGAGAGGATGGGAGAGGGAGAGAGAAACATACATCAATGATGAGAGAGTGACTGATCAGCTGCCTCCTGCACACCCCCTACTGGGGATCGAGCCCTCAACTTTGGCATGTGCCCTGACCAGGAATTGAACCATGATCTCCAGGATCATACATAGGTTGATGCTCAATCACTGAGCCATGCCAGCTAGGTCAAAAGCCCACTTTTTATCACCTCCTTATAACCACTTATTTTAAAATATTTGCAGCCCAGACAGTGTTGCTCAATGGCTAAGCGTCAACCCATGAACCAGGTCACAGTTTGATTCCCTGTCAGGGCACATGCCCGGGTTTTGGGCTCGATCCCCAGTAGGGGGCATACAGGAGGCAGCCAATCAATAATTCTCTCTCATTGATGTTTCTATCTCCTTCTCCCTTTCCCTTCCTCTCTCTGAAATTTAAAAAAAAAAAAAATTTACATGTATGCAATACAGGATAAAATGTAAAATCTTATGTACAAATACTATTGTACTTAGTCCCTTTGCCCATGGATTCTAGGCCATTGACAGTGTACCTGAACCCATTACTCACCTTACAATGTACAAAAGTACTTTTGATTACATGTAGGACTGAGGAGGGAAGACTCTGAATATTTTCTAGAATGATGGAGTCCTGTGTGGCACAGACATGCTGAACACATCCCGTAAGAGCTCCTAAGACCTGTACCATTGTCTGGAAATAAGGAAAGATGTTACATTCACAATATATTTTTTATGCACCTAAAAACTGTCAGACTGGGGGTTAGGGTAGAGCAGTGAACAAAACGGACACTGTACCTCTGTTCATAGAATTTCAGTCTATCAGAACTACACATACTGGGACAACTAGCTAGCCATTAGGTTAAAAAAAAAGCTGGAATCCTAACCCACACATCAAAAAACATGGCAGCATTCTGCCCACATGCTTTGAAGTTAGTTAGGGCGTGCTAGCTCAATTACTCAATTTCCTTTAAGAGTTTAGATGTTTACTCAGCATGAAACTGTACAAAAAATTTCAGAATTTATGTATTCATATCTTTAATTCTATAAATATAATTCCAGTACTGGGCCACCACATAAAGAATACAAGGCTAATTAATATCAGTATAAAAATTCTCATATTCTTTGAGCTCCCTCTGTCTCTCCTTTTCTAATACATTTGACTTACTTGTAAAATATTCCTTAGAGTGCTCTGGATTTCTAAGTTTTGGCTTGATAGCTCTCTGGCTTGACTGGTCAACTCATACATCATGTCATCAAATAATTTCACAGTCTGTAAAAACAAAGCAGGTTATTAATATAAATAGAAATCAATGGAAAGGAAAGATACCTTTTAAAAATCAGATGACTTTTATTTTTACATCAGTAACATCCTTAGAATATTATCTAGCTTAACAACTGCATCTAATTAAGTCTAAAATATATGTTTTATATATACATGGTGGGGCAAAGGTAGGTTTACTGATGTATGTGAAACAGCATTTATTCTTGTATTATTACTTATTATTTATTATTTTCCATATGGACAATTGTAAACCTACTTTTGCCCCACCCTGTATAATATATATAGTCATTCTACAGTACGGTCTTCAAAAAAAAAGACCTCAGACAGAAATTGACTTATTTTACATTTCTGTGGTTTGAATCTAATAACAACAATTAAAAAAATCATTCATAGTTCATTTTTTGGTGAAGTAACAAATATAAGCGCTACTCTTTTCATAATAAAAGATGATAGTCTTAACCAGTCAACATTCATATGGGCATTTTTTTACAAGATCCATTTCTGGTAGAATCTCCTATTCACTTGTATTCTTAGCATTTGTTTTGACCACCAGGAAAAGGTCTAGCTGCTGTTAGAATTTGTTCTTGACCAGCAGCAAAGGTCCAGCTGCTACATACAGTTCCCCTTTTCAATCAACTCAAAATACATTTCCTGGGTTAGAGGCACAATATGTGACCTCAGAACTAAGTATTTCACCTGTGAAAAGTTGGCCACCTTAAGATCTTAATTCTAAGACGTTTCTAAACAATTTAAACGACCTACGCACTGCAGAAATAAGCACGCCAGCAACAAGACAAGGTGATTAAAGAGGGTCCTGTTTCCCACTGTTTCCCACAGGCCTGCTGATGCTCAACATCCTGTTGTCATGTATGTAGCAGCTGGACCTTTTCCTGGTGGTGAAAAGAAATGCTAAGAAGTTCTTCAGATAGACAATAACCAAGTGAATACGAGTAAAAGGAATTCTGACGGTTACTTGCCTCAAAGCTAAACTTAAGAAGAGCTCCGTTCCAATAAGAGAACAAGTTATCATACATGTTTCATCCTGGCACCAAAGTACCTTTAATTCTCTCAATTGAAAAAAAAAAGACAGCTTTTCAAAGAAAAAGTATCATACATCTAAAAAGTAATAACAGTAATCTGTAAATATGATGTTTTCTCTTAGTTAATTGATTTTACCAGTATTCCAGCCATTTTTATCTTAAGACTTCTTTAATAAACCTTGGGTCCATTTCTCTAGACAATGCTATTCAACAATTACTAATAAACTCTAGAGAGAAGACACAACGAAAGGACTTGCTACCTTTATCACCCATTCCAAATTTTCATTTAATAGCACTACAATATAAGAGCATTTAAAACTAACTACAAATAATTTAAGTTCAGAAATATATCTGAAAATATAATAATTTTTAATCATCTAATTACTCTAACACCACCATATTTTCACATGAGCTCTATTTTCTACTACTTTATTTGTATGACAAATATGTTTGAAACATTTTTTAAAAGCCACAATTAAGAATGATCTAAAACAGGGGTTAGATTTTAACAGTCTTTGTTTTATAACCTGTACACCTAATAATAGTACTGTACCTTTGGCAGCACTTGTGAAAAGAAAGTCTGTTCCAATGTCAGGTGGTTCATATGAGGTAAAAACATTTCTACAATGATTTTCAGAATTTCTATAAAGCAAAATAGTAACACATTTTGTAGGAATATTAAGTGATGTCAGTCAACAAACAATGATCATGCTCTTTCCAAATGGGAGACTATGTAAGCACAACCCACAGAAAGCGCTGTACAGTTTCAAACACCATAATCTATGTAGAGACCTATTAAGTAATTGAAATAATAGCTAAAAAAGGGAAAATATGTCCAGCAATTAAGAACCACTTAATGGATGTGAGTAGTTTTAATAAATAGGATCTTTAAGTGACTTAGAGATTATGTAAAAACAATAAAAAATGTTTACAGTACTTTAAAATTAAACAAAAAGGTCCCAAAAGAGTAGCGCGATTTTAATACATGTAAACATGTACATACAAAGAATAAAAGGTAATCTGAAAGGAATGTACAGAAATTCAGTGAGAATGTTCTCTATTAAAATCTTAAGTATTTCAGATCCATGGGTGTTTCACAGTCTTCTGCATGTTTTTCTGCATATTTCAAATTTTCTACAATGAATATGTGTAACTCATACTCAGATAAAAAATAATTCTATTCCTTAAAAAAAAAAAATTAGACCCCAACAGGCAACACAGATTCAAATTATAAACAAATATTCCACAACCATTCTCACTCAAAACAAATATAAACTACTGTCTAGTCTTTATTCTCTACCTCCTCTCCTGGCTAACCAAGTAAATCACGTCAAGAAAGAGTGATGAAGACATAAAGAAAGTCAACTTTTTCCAATTAACAAATGTGTCATCACCTAAATAATCAGCTTTCTGTAACCTAGAAACTATTTTCTAAAGCTACTTCACATGTTAGAGGCTGAAAGCAGTAGACTGCAAGTTATGTTTCACAGTGGTCTAACCACAGTTTAACAACTAACATTTAAAGTTTACATTGTGCTTATACATACACTATTAAACAGAACACATTTGCTATCTATCGAAAATGGAATTTAAAACTCTTAAGTACTGTAATTAGGAGGAACTTGGGCATTTTAAGTAACTGAAGGTTATAGAGGCTGTAACACTACAATAGGAAAAGATTCAATTTGAAGGGAATACAATGCTATATTGGTAAGTATGACTCAGATCTTACTAACATAAAAATAAATCATACAATTAAGATAGTTTTACTTACGAATAGGCTCAATCCAACTGTCAGAATGTTGATACATGGAGTAAAATAATTAAGGAAGATCACAGTAATAGGAAGTTCACTACTGAGAAAAAACTTAAAAGGACCATTCTTGAAGTTTAAGCAATGATCCTTAAGAGATTGAAACTAGGCTCAAATTACTGGCATAAATTCGTTTTTAAAAAGTTAATGCTTACTAGGTAAACAAACAATATTTTTTTAAAAACTTTATGGAAATATTTTCAAAATTGCTCAGGGATATTCTTGCCTTTTCAAGCTATGTGTAAGCCATAAAATATTTTTGACAGCTGAAAAACAGTGCTACAATGAGCCATGATTTCTGGTGTCTCATGCAGAAAAGCAATTTCTCCCTTCTCAGCATTTCCATACTTTATCTGTATCTGTCTTAAGTCACTCACCACTTTTCTATCTTGTTTTCATATTATTTTCATACCTTTCTTACCAGCCTCATCAGACTGAAACTCCTCTGCACACAGCAGGAGCTTACAAAATATGTTACCATAAATTATCCTAATAATAATCACATTATAAAACATACACTTGTATACCACCAAGAATTGTTAGAGCCCGGCCGGGCGTGGCTCAGCAGTTGAGCGTCAACCTAAGACCCAGGCGATGAGGTTCGATTCCAGGTGAGGGCACATGCCTGGTTTCGGGCTCGATCAATGACTCTCTCATCATTGTTTTTATCTCTCTCTCTCCCTCTCCTTTCTTCTCTCTGAAATCAATAAAGATTTTTTTTTTTTTAAAAGAATTGTTAGAAATGTTACAATGAAAAACCAATATAAGAATCATTAAGAAAAAGGGGCATCTGTAATATTTTAAACAAAAATAAAATTTGAAAATATATAAAAAATAAAAGCATATTTAACAATGAAAAGGGGAAAAAAAAGAATCATTAAAGAATGTGTCAATAAGAAAAATGAATATCCCATAACCCCATCACATTAATAAGATTTTTCTTCTGAAACTTAATGATGTATATATATTTTTTGCAGCAGCATTCAAAATGAGGTAGAGTCATTAACTTATTTGAGTCTGGTAGGATAGAACTTGCCTTATGGAGAAATTTCAGCAAAGGTCAAAAAAAAAGTCTAGCCTCTTAAAAATTAAACATAAGTTATGATTACTAAGGCATGCAAGTAAAGACTGGAAAATAATATGTAAAGTGCAAACCATTAAAATAATTATATTTCAGTGACGGAACCGTTGATTTACTGCAAACTTTAATTTGTTGAAAATCGTGTAGAAAAGAAATATCATTAATGAGACTTCCAGGCATTTAAAAACCCCAATATTTTTAGCCCTTTACTCATTGCTTAGTATGTGCCAGGCACCGTTCTAGGTGCCGAGATAATGCAGTGAAAACTCCTGCCGTTATGACTCCTCCTTTCCTTACAGTGTTGTGAGGAAAAGTGAAAAATGAACAAAACAAACAAGATGATTTCTGTTCATGATAAAGTACTCTTCAGAAAACCAAACAGGACAAAGAAATAAAAGTGTGGCAGAATGGGTTTGGGGGACCTACCTAAAGTTGAGGGCTCTGAAAAGGGCCAAGTGAGATGACACTTGAGCCAAGACCTGAATAATGACCCCAAAAGGCACAAAAAGACTGGGAGAATAAACGAAGCTGAGGGACAAGCAAGCATGAAGACCCCGAAGCAGGGGCGTTTCATGCCTTCGTGGATGAAATGTAGTGAGCTAGGAAGGAGGAAAAGGCAAGGCTTAGATTACATGGGGCCTTAGGTAAGTTTGAATTTTATTTCTAATTTGTTAACAAGCCACTGGGGGCTGATTTAAAAAGGAAATGAAAGATCTGTCTTTCACTCATAACTATTTTTGAAGACTGGATTAGAAGAGGACATAGGAAACTATTAACAATAGTCCAGGTGAGAGGTGATGAGGGTTTGGAATAAAGTGGTAGCAACTGGGGATGGAGATAAAAAGACACATTCAAGATACAGCTTGAAGTCAGAGACAATTGAACTTGCTGACTGGATGTGAGGATTCAAGGTTTGTGAATCCATTTACAGTAAGTCCTCAATGTTGTCCATTGGTTCTGTGGCTTAAAGCAACACAATGTATTAAAAAAACAATTTTTCCATAGGTTAATTGATATAAACAAGAGTTAAGTTCCTATTTTATAATGAAATGACTTTGAATAAAATTGTTATTCGAGGACCTGCTGTATTTCAATGAAGACAAGTGGGGGAAGAGCAGGTGTGGGTCCTTCTGAATAAGTGTCAGATGCAAAATCAGGTGGGAATGCTGACTTTCAATTACTGAAGTTCCCCCTATAAGTTTGAAGGGAAGAAGAGGAACCATGTTCCTTATCTTTGTTACTCCAAAGCCTGCCACCCTGCCTGAGACATGATAGGGACCTAGTACATGTCTTTGAGAAGGACAGCTATTTTGTTTCCGAAGTCAAAATCCTTTAGGATGGCAATTGCATATCTGCACAACCACAAAAAAAGGGCTTCAGTACCTAGTGGGGGGGTGCTAATGCCTAGATGAATCATGTCTCTGGGATGATAACACCTGTCTTTGGCTTTAATTGTAAAAATTATTTGTGCAGTGTCGAGACTCTCTCAAGTGAAGGTCACTTTTTCTTTTAAGTGTAGTTTTATGTTGAAGGTGAGCTCAAAGGCATAGAAAAAAACTACCTTTTAACATGAAAGGTGAGGACTCCCGGCACATTTACAACCACAAAGGCACGAAGACTACTAAAAAATGGTCTGCACCTGTACAACAGAGGCATCAAGCAACTCAACCCCAGCAGATGGAACCAGTAACAAAAATTAGCAACTCCTTCTAATCAGCAATACAGGAAAAGAGGTGGGAGAGGGTGAGGAGAAGAGCATTTTAACATCTTTTACAGACTTGGCACCACGGCAGAACTGCCTCCTTTAAATCTCACAGTACTGGGGAAGGTATTATTCATATCCACAAACCACCCAGCTTAGAGTCAGGGCTCGCTTTACAGCTCAGTCCTTGTCTCCTCCGCTCTCCTGTCCAAGAGTATTTACACTGAACTGCACTTGACGAGTACAGAAAAACTCCAAGGCACAGAGGAATGGACGAAAACGCCACTCCCACTTCCAGTCATGGGGCAGAGGACACCTCTGCAAGCCCTAGCAGTCCCAAAGCTAGGCATGCCCTGGCTCTCGGACGCACGGTCCTCGCTCGCCCTCCGTCCCCTGCTGCTCCATCTCGCTCACCAACAAAGAACTGAGAGGGATCAGCCCCCGGGAACGCCACACGACCCGGCGGTGGCTGTGACTCGGCCGAGGAGAAAGGTACGACACCTGCCCCCCACCCCTTTCTGGGTGCCAGCGACAGCGAAGGATATGAGAAGCCGAGGCAGGACAGTCGGCAGCTCCCGGCGACACAGCTCCTCCGGCCAGCTGCTTAATTCCTCCAAGGGGACGGCGCTGGCCGGGACCGCGCGCTCCTGAGACATGCTTTCGCCCAGGAGCGGCTTCAAAACACTCCCGCCACCGCCGAGACCGGAAACGCCGCCAGTCCCGGCAGGCCTTGCGAGCTC
Organism: Miniopterus schreibersii; assembly: GCF_964146895.1. Taxonomy (NCBI): domain Eukaryota; kingdom Metazoa; phylum Chordata; class Mammalia; order Chiroptera; family Miniopteridae; genus Miniopterus; species Miniopterus schreibersii. The sequence continues at coordinate 14,910,465 of NC_138119.1, read as the reverse complement.
TCCGCCGGCGCCAAAACCATAGAGAGGGAGCGGGCTGCGTTCCTTGTCGAGCCCGGGCCCAGAGCGGCTGGGAAAAGCCAGGCCTCCCTGGCCGGTGGAGGACTCGACTCACTGGTGCGCTCTTTTAGCGCGGAGCATTTGGCCGGAAGTCGGGTTTCTACGCGCCGCGGTGAGCTGGCCGCTTGCAGAGCTGTGAGCATCCCCAGGTCTGTGTACTTGTAAATGTTGCATTGAGTTGTTTTGGGAAGGTGAGGGCCGGAACTCCCCAGATTTGCTACCCTCGGCCCCAGGGGGATTTGAGATTGCACACCTGGGAGTGGGATTGGGCCCGGTTCCTGCCCACTCAACCGTGTGACCCTACTGTGTACATCTTGTGTAATGGGAATAGAGACCCCACCTGCCAGAATTGTGCAATCTGAAGCAGATATAGCACCGTAGATACAGATAAGAGTCTCAGTAAAGTTGCTTCCACTTTCTACGGGACTCTCCAAACGTTCAGTGTCCTTATTTTGTGCTTTTTCTGCCACCAAACTAACCTTTACTGATTACTCCAAAATCACCCCACTCCCATACGCTTAGGGCTGCTGGTCTCCACTAAGTATAGTGAGGTCATTTGGATGAACTTGCACCAAAGCAGACCCGTGCAAGTTTTTACAGGGCTACACATTTACCAGAATAAACTCTTGGGTTCCTGTTACTTGAAACAGGAACCGACTGAGTGAAGAGATTCTGGCAGTATAGTAGGTAAATATATTTGGGCTGGGTCATGACAGATGACATACACCAAGTAGCCAGGCTTGTCAGTTCCTTCCCCAAAATTTGGGACTTTGTTTTTTCTAGTTGTTGCTGTTTTGTTTTTTTTATTTGTTTTTACTTTTCATTCTCTAATCCAGCTTTTGACACCTGAGAGGTGGTGTGTTTCCAAATCTCTTTATCTCCCTCACAACTTGTATAGAAAAAGCAACTTGTATAGCTGGGGGGGGGGAGCTGTTTAATATTATATTTTAAGGAAATGTGTCATTTTGCTTTTTACTAACAATTTTATTTCTCTTTGTTTTTTCTCCATAGTTAAACTGGGGGAGAAAAAAAAAGCAAACACCTCTAAAAAGTCATTTGGAAACATCTCTAAATATTTGTAACTGTATGCGCTGCTAAAGAGAAATTGACCAAAATGAAATTACTTGAATAACTGAGACAGGTTTATGTTCGTTTCATCAATTCCATCCAGAAGCTGAGGAGTCTCCCTTTGAATTGAAGGATTGTGCAAGGATGACCTTCCAATTTAATTTCACTATAGAAGACCATCTGGAAAATGAATTAACGCCCCTTGGAGATGAAGCTTTGGCGCCGAATTCCTCAAAAGAGTCTTCAGTCTCAGAAAGTCAAAAAGGTAAACACAGGGACACAAAATGTTTTACAGAGCAGTCTGACTTGCCTCAGGATCACTCGTGGGGACCTAAGTCAGTGGGACATGCAGCTCCCTCCCAAGACACACACAACTCACTCGATGTAGCTAACAGTTCAGGGAACTTGGAGCCTCATGAAAAACAGCCTTGCTTGAGACTTGCCAAAGAGCATGCTGTGCCTGAAGATTTAAAGAAAGTGTTAGAAAATAAAGTCATAGAAACATTACCGGGTCTCCAGCACGTTAACGTATCAATAGTGAAAACCATCTTGTTAAAAGAGAACTTCCCTGGAGAAAACATCATTTCAAAAAGCTTTTCTTCTCACTCTGATCTGATTACCGGTGTTTATGAAGGAGGCTTAAAAATCTGGGAATGTACCTTTGACCTCCTGGCTTATTTCACAAAGGCCCAAGTGAAATTTGCTGGGAAAAGAGTGTTGGATCTTGGCTGTGGATCAGGGTTGCTGGGTTTAATTGCACTCAAGGAAGGGGCAAGAGAAGTTCATTTTCAAGATTATAACAGTATGGTGATCGATGAAGTAACCTTACCTAATGTGGTGGCTAACTCCACTTCGGAAGATGAAGAAAATGACAGAAACGAACCAGATGTGAAAAGATGCAGGAAATCAAAAGTAGCCCAAGAACTAAGTCAATGCCGGTTCTTTTCTGGGGAGTGGACTGAGTTTTGTAAGCTTGTACTAACCAGTGAAAAACTCTTTGAAAAATATGATCTCATTCTCACCTCAGAAACCATTTACAATCCAGACTATTATGGTACTTTGCACCAAACATTCCTTCAATTGCTAGGTAAAAATGGGCGGGTGCTTTTGGCCAGCAAAGCACATTATTTTGGTGTAGGTGGAGGTGTTCATCTCTTTCAAAAGTTTGTAGAAGAAAGGAATGTATTTGAAACTAGAACACTTGAAATAATTGATGAAGGACTAAAAAGATTCCTAATTGAAATGACTTTTAAGTACCCTAGTTAATGTCCACAAAACGTCCTAAGTGAAATAAACAGAATAAAAACTTTAGAATGTTTAATTCCTGCTTTGCTATTATTTTTTCTGAAATTAGGATTCAATGAAAAATATTTACTGGACATCTGTTAACCAGGTACTTTGTATAGCAAATACTTACAACCTTATGAGATGTATGTCATGCTCATTTTAATAATGATCATAATAGCTGTTTTCAGCATTTATTATGTGCAGGGCAGAAGAGCTTTACATATACTAACATTTAATATTCAAAACAGCCCTGAATTAGGTTACAATTCAGGTTATAATTAATATCTCCATTTTATATATTAAAAAATTGAGACTCAAGGAAGTAATTTGATCCCCATCACATTTCTCACCTTGAACCAGAATCTGAATTGAAGTCTACTTAAAAGCTTTTCTCACCACCTCATTAGTCTCAACCTTACCATTGCCTGTTTTTCATCACAAATATTTCTTAGCACCCTTGTATTATTCTGAAATGAGTCATAGTTAAAGAAACTTATTTACACACATCATTAAAAACTGTATACATTATACATAAATCCCTAATGTATATAGTCATATATATGTGCACACACTATATATGTAATTATAACATGAAGAAAGTCATTTATAATCAAGTAATTGGCATCTCACCAGGTAAATGCACAGGTATAGCTACAGAGAAGACATGTGATGGTCAGATGCTTATACCTAGGGTACCATTAGTAAATGCAAGACAGCCAGTATCAATGATTTTGAGACAAATAGGTATCTCCCAGTACTCCAAGATGAATTAGACTCCCAATGAGGTATCATCCAGGCCTGTTCACAAGTAGAAGGGCAACATGCCCTACACAAGGACTCAGCACAATTTCAGCCCTTAGGGAGGCACTGAAAACTGGAGTCAAAGCATAAGCCCAGTCCTGGAAACTAGGTAATTCTGGGGTAATATCCTAACAGGGACCCACCTACCCACGTGAGCTGGCAGCAAAAGAGCCTCAAGTCACAAATTATGGCCACAAAAGCACAGTGTACCTTCTCATGTAAATAGTTTTAACTCAGGCATTCAAAGAGGTATACATATGTTATGACAATGAGCTTTGGAATCCAATACCTTGGGTTAAAATTCAGTTTCCCCATCTTACAGATGGGGAACCCAAAGCTCAGGGTTTATACTAGCATCTCCCTAACAGAGTTCTTTTAAATAATAATGTTGAGCATTTATCATGATTCCTTCCACATGGTTCCTATATATAAATGGAAATTATTACTTCCAAGAATTTTTAAAAATATTTTTATTGATTTTTAGAGAAAGAGAGAAATATCAATCAGTTGCCTCCCACACACACCCTGACCAAGGACTGAATCTGAACCTGGTGCAGGGATTCAATGGAAACCGGCAACCTTTCGGTCCACAAGATGACAACCAACTGAGCCACACAGGCCAGGGCTCCAAGAATTCTCATATATTTAGTCATCCTGTTTTCTCTATCAAATAGGAAGCCATGTTCACTCTTGTGAAAAATTAGGTGTGTTTACAAATGCCAGTTCAGCACCAACCTCCATGCTCTCCCTCCACACACACCCTCCCCCCACTCCACCTCAAAGTTTCTAAGTAGTCCTTTTTGGAAGCTTCAGTGTTTTGCTCATTAGGGATGAAGAAGTGTGCATCTTGTAAAGCCGCACCAAGAGCTTTCTTCTAAAAATTCAGTCCCGGCCATGCTGAGCTCTGCTTTTGAACTTCCATCTGTCAGATGTGCCCGTACCCTTCATTCCATTTCCACTGCCCGAAAATGTCTTTCTGCCCATGGTTCAGAAACAGGACACCAGTAGCTGATGCACTTTGGCAGTCGCCAAAGACACACATGCTGCAGGGTCCACAGGGGAGTTGGGGTCAACACTCAGCTAGAGAGCTAATTTTTTTTTTTAACATGTTTTTATTGATTTCAGAGAGAAGGAAGAGGGAGAGAGAGAAACATCAATGACAGAGAATCACTGATTGGTTGCCTCCTGCAACCAGGCATGTGCCCTGACCAGGAATTGAACCGGGACCTCCTGGTTCATAGGTCAACACTCAACCACTTAGCCATGCTGGCCAGGAGAGAGTTAACTTCGTAAGAGGAGGAAATATGTCTTCATTTTTCAGTACCCTCTACAGTATTTTATTCCTGTACATCATAAATAGCTATTTGAAAAAGAGAAATAGCAGAGAGACTCTGGGATACCATGAACCTCCTCAAAAAATTAAGAATAGAGTTACCATATGATCCAGCAATCCCTCTTCTGGGTATCTACCTGAAAAATTTGAAAACATTTATTTGCATAGATATATGCACCCCTACGTTCACCGCAGCACTATACATGGTGGCCAAGACATGGAAACAACTGAAGTATCCTTTGATAGATGATTGGATAAAGAAGATATGGTACATGTATACAATGGAATACTACTCAGCCTTAAGAAAAGATGAAATACTGCCATTTGTGACAACATGAATGGATCTCTTTTATTTCTTTATTACGTGTTTGTTTCGGGTGTACAGCTTAGCGGTTAGACAATCATATACTCTATATAATGTTCCCCTCACTATTTCCAGTACCCCAACTGGAACCATGCATCGTTATCACAATATCACTGGGATCTTGAGAATATCATGCTAAGCAAAATAAGTCAGAAAAAGTTAAGAACCATACGACTTCACTCATATGTGGGATATAAAACTGAAAGCAGCAAATGAAGAGGAAAAACAAAAACTCAGACACAGACAACAGTATGGTGGTTACCAGAGGGAAGGGGGTAGGGGGTAGTAAAGAGGGTCAAATATATGATGAGGGAGATTTGACTTTGGGTGGTGAGCACACAGAGCAACATACAGATGATGTATCTAGAACTGTACACCTGAAACCTATATGATCTTTTTAACCAATGTCACCCCAATGAATTCAATAAAAAAAATCAACAACAAAAAATCTACAGCTTACATGGTGTCTCCCCTATGACTGCTTCTCTGGTGGTTTCAGCCCCTTGCCCTCCCCATTCTGACATTCTGTGTCAGCTTCTGCCATTTCTACCATTCCCCTTTTCCTTGAAGCTGAACTAAATTTGGAGGGAAGAAAGGAGACCCTCTTGTTTCTTTGATGTCACATTTGAAGGGCCTCTAGGCCAATGTGTACTCTTTCAGCTCTCCAGGCTGAGTAGTGTGAAAAGAAGGGCAGAAGAGGCTCCACTTATCTGGATCAGGAAGTTCACTGCTCAGCCTCTGCCACCTCAGAGTCCAGTCCTTTCAAGGCATAAACTGGAATTGGCCAAAGGTGTTTCCTTCTCCCAGAGCAACCCTGTTCTATTACCTTTCATTTCCCCTTAATCCATATGGCCTTTCCCTTATGAAAAAAATCAACCTGATGGAGGGGAAGAAATCTAGATTGGGGGAAAGAAAGCAACAAAACCATTAGAGATAGAAAATTTATTATTATTCAAATAGCTATGCAAACTGGGGCCCTGAGAAACTTCCAAAGGACTTTCCCATCTAACTTATACATCCCTGTATTACAGGTACCAACACAGAGTAACACATCCAGGAGAACAAAATTAGAATTCAGAAAAAAGATATATCTCAGAGGCCCACCAGATCCCAATTCCTTTCTAAAATATTCTATTACAGTAGTTCTGAGCAAAAATCTTCTTAGCTGGTTGCTGAAGGCTGGATCTGAGTCTGAGCTGATTCTTAAGGCACCAGCTGTCCTGAGGAGGAAGATGGGTGCTGTGAATGAAGGATGACAGCCTTGTTTCTGGGAAAGTAATATCTGATAAGATCAGTCATGGAAGATACAATTCATCACTTTAAAATCAACTTTACTAAAACGACTAGTTGTCCAGTTTAATAATTGTTGAAATAACCACTCCAGAAGTAGTATGCCTTTAATTCCCTTTCAACATGTTATAAATCCTTCAGATGTTGTTAGTAATTATTACTGCTATTTCTGATGTACTAAAATGCTCTGAATACTGCCTGAATTGTGCAAGAGTATAAAACATGACTTCTCTGCTAAGTTTTTATAGTAATTTAAATACCTTGAAAACCACCACTGAGTGAATTAATTTCAATAATCTAAGTAAAAAAGATAGAGTTTCTATATGATTATAACATCTGTGGGTCAATTTTGGACTTACTGTAATAGTTCAAACAATTCTAACTTACACAGCAAGAGGTCATTAGAAAAAAATACTAGTCCAGCAAAACTAGATTATATCAGAGGAATGGTGGCATGAGAGATCCCCTTTGGTCTCACCCTGGAAGTTTCAACAACCTGAAGAGCCATATCTCAACAAAAGATTCCCTGCTCAACTCACAAATACGCCTGAGACCCGCACAGTGAAACACCTAACAGTGGGGAAGTGGAGCAAAAGGGGGAGGCAAAAAGGTAGTGGGGGTGATATGAGCCAGGAACACTGCCCAGCAGGCTGAGCTCACTGCGAAGTTCAGCCAGGAGGCACACCCTTTGGCAGGGAGAAACAGAGACTCGGTGAAGGAGAGAGCAGTACTAACTGTGGCTTAACAGTATCCTGGGCAGGAACACAGCACATGAAAGGGGAGATGGTTGCCAGGCAGTGGGCAACTCAGACAGTGAAACAAAGCCACAAAGCCTGGCCACCTCCCCTTAACCTCCCAGAGATCTCCTCCCTTTGCCCTTGGAGTAGGGTTGCAAAGCACATTAACTGGAGGCAGGAGAACAAATACTGCAGAATTACATTTCTCCCTGAAAAAAGGGTACATACACTCTGTGACCAGTCCCAGGTCAGGGTACAAGGGAGACCTAATGGAGCACTGAGACCACCATCACTAGGAGGGCAAAACAACAAAGAACCTGGAGGGAATCCCCCAGCCCACGCCCACCCCAGGGCACTGCAGCTACACTGACTACAGATATTGCAGGTGACAGTGCTGGTATCTCACAGAGCTAAAAAAAAAAAAAAAAAAAAAGAGCTTGTGATTCAGCGCCACCTACTGGGAAAAGATAGAAAGACCTCTTGGTGTTAATCTGCTAGAGAAGTGGTATTCACACATTAATGCCTAGACAGAGAAGAAATCCAACCATGAATAACCAAGGTAGCAAGGCAGCTAGGAAAGAAAATGAAAAATCTCCAGAAAAAAGACTTAAAGACATGGAAATATGTGACAAAAAGAGAAATCAAGATTGCAGTTCTGAAAATACTCAACGAGATGTGAGAAAATACAGACAAGCAACTTAGCAAGCTCAGAAAACAATGAGCAAAACGAATATTTCACCAAAAAGATTGCAACTTTAAAAAAGAGCCTAACAAGAAATCCTGGCGATGAAGACATCAATTAAAGATAAGAAGAATGAATTGGTGACCTTAGAAAACATAGCAAATCAATTAGAGGAAAGGATCAATGATATCAAAGATAGAAATCTAGAAATAATGCAGAGGGAAGAGAGGCTTGAGCATAAGAAAAAAACAACTCTACAAGAACTATCCCTCCATCAGAAAATGCAATATAAAAATAACAGGCATATCAGAAGTAGAAGAGAGGAAAAAGGGAGCAGAGAGCCTATTCAAACAAATAGTGGATAAGAACTTCCCAAACCTATGGAAAGAACTACATCCTTGAATCCAAGAAGCAAACAGATCACCTAATTACCTCAATCCAAAGAGGCCTTCTCCAAGGCACAGTGTATTTAAACTGTCAAAAATTAATGACAAAGAAAGGACTCTCAAAGCAACCTGAGGAAAAAAAGAATGTTACCTATAAAGGAAAGCCTATTAGGTTATCATCGGACTTCTCAGCAGAAACTCTACAAGCCAGAAGAAAGTGGAATTAAATATTCAAAATGCTGAGAGAGAAATTACCAGCAAAGAATAACGTATCCAGCAAAGTTATCCTTTAAATATAAAAGAGAAATAAAGTCTTTTTCAGACATACGGGAGATGAGGGAATTCATCGCCAGAAGACCTCCATTGCAGGAAATACTCAAGTTTTGTGAAAAAGATTCGATATGATACCAAATGGCAATTGTTCAATTGATTCTCCCATTCATGTATCTTTTAATTTAGCTATTGGCACCCAGAAAGGCCTGGATGTATTTGTCTTCTCTGATACAAGTTAGAAAGTGCTTCTTATTTTCTCATTAAGGGAGGGCAGAGTGAAAAATGTGGCAGAGGAGGTTTTGGCCTTGGATTAAGACATTTTCCCTTTTGAACTAGGAGGGGACACTATTAAGAGTTAACAAAAGGATACATATAAGTTGGAATGCCTTTTGCAGCCAAGTATTTCCGTATAAGTCGCTCAGTACCATACCAGTTAAAACCTTTTGTGGCATGTCCAATGCGTGGAAGATGGACACTTGCTGTTGAAAAGAAAAAAGAATAGATTATGATGTCTTCCTTCATCAAAAATGGATTGATGGGTATAATATGTACATAGGAAAAAATAATCTTTACTCCTAGTCACTCTGTGGTTTCCAGTGAACCAAATGTATATAATCATGGAGCATCCCACTCAAAGCATGCAACTATGTCAAAAATATTCTGGGGAAGGGCTGTAATAGAGAAAAATAATTCTACTGAACACAAAGGCCTACAGGCCCTGGAAATAAATAGGTGCAATGGAAACAGAATATGATCGATGGTTGGGATGTAATTAAAATAAGCAAAGACTCTTTAACAAGTCAATTAGTTCAACAAACTCTATAGTTTGGAAACAACACTAAACTATGGTTTTTCACAGAGAACTGTCTGCTGATGTAGACTGTGACTCTCCAAGAGAGGACACAATAGAGAGCATTTCCCAACTGCCTATGACCAGTTTACTTCATCTCTGGTGCTCTCCTTCCTCATCTGTAAAATCATGATATAAATATCCCAGTGGATGCAGATGGTGCACAGAGATCATGGATACAGGGATAGAAAAGATATTTGGAAGGAAAAAGGGCTTTACAAATACAAGATGACAAGGTGGTTACTTCTGCCACCTCTCACGTCGGGACTTTTACCACATATATTGAACAGGTTCTTGACATTTCTCACCCCTTAAAAATCATATTACATGCTTGGAAACAGAAACCCACCTACTCCTGAGAACTAATGGAAGAGCTTACCTTTCTTTTTCTTTGCTGCTAAAAAAATCTTCTTCAGGCCCTCCTCTAAGGCTGGCATCTTGATGCCAGATAGGACATTGGAGCGATCACGGTGCTGGGCCACAATCAAGGCCAACTAGGAGAAACCATCATTAATAGCTAACATAGAGAGATGGCTACACAGCCAACTCAGTGACCTGCCTTTGGAGGGGGTGTGAGCAGTCCCCCAATAGACACAGCCCTTTATGGACCATTCAAGCTTTAGCTCCACCTCTTTTGAATGCTCTGCCTGAACAGCTATATACTACCAAATCTATGATTTCACACCCCATTGCAATTGTTTTATCTTATTTTGAGGCAACTTTATATAAGCTTTTCTTACTCTTTTTAAGACAGGTTAAAACCTGAGTCCAAGACATGCTGGCTTTTCTAAATGCTCTCAAGGATAAAGAAGGAATTTTTCAGAATCTTAGGAGCAGAAAGGCCTTTTGAGGTTCTTGTACTCCAGCCCACCAGCTGATGCTCAAGCTGTGCAACCACCAGGATTACCAGTCATTTGATCTCTGTTCAAAATGCAAACAAGATCTTTTCTAGAACTTTTCATGTAACAAATGATGAAACCCTCAGAGTTTTTAGTCATGTTTTCTTATTCGTTCAGTAAATGTTTATTGAGCATTTCCTGTGAGCCATACTGCATGAAGTATTGAGAATAAAAAGACAACATTAAACTCTCTGCAACTAGGAGGGGCCTGCCCTGTAGGTCAGGGGAGGGAACAAGGGATTAGGGGAAAGAGCTCCAGATGCTGTGATGAACAGAAGCATGGGGGGGTGCAATGGAAGGTGAGGCTCAATTTGCTTATTACGGGCTGAATTGTGTCCCCCCAAAATTCATGTGTTGAAGCCCTAACACTCAGTACTTCAGAATGTCATTGCATCTGGAGATAAGACCTTTACCACGGTAATTAAATTAAAAAGGCCTTTAGGGTGGGGCCTAATCCAATACAACTGGCCTCCTTATAGGAAGAAGAAATTGGACCCAGAGGAAAGAGCATGTGAGGACACAGCATGAAGCCAACCACCGGCAAGCCAAGGAGAGAGGCCTCAGAGGAAACCGACTTTGTCAGTACCTTAATATTGGACTTGTGCCTCCAGAATTGTGAGAAAATAAGTTTTAGTTTTTTAAGCCACCCAGTCTGTGGTATTTTATAGCAGCCCTAGCAAACTAATATATAGCAAGAGAGGCCAGTGGGAGTAGGAGCGGTTTCAAGAGGAGGTAACAGGAGCCATACTTCAGCTCTGATAGGAGATGTGGTTTTTTTCACTTACCAAATCTTGCCCTTTGTTTCTTGACTCTTTATCATCAATAGGAAATAAAAGGACACCTCCCAAACTCAAGTCTGAGGTAAAATAAAAAGGAGCAACAGAAAGATCATTAAGTTCAGTACAGAGTGAGTCCAATCAGGTTTCAAACTCGCCTTTTCTCGCTCTCCTGGACTGTCACCGTCTTAGATAGGCACTCTTCATTTTTTTCCTCAAAAGCTTTTTCTATTTTATATTTATTTTATAATCGTTTACTATTTGCATTTATTGAACGCCCTACTATTGCAGGCACTGTGCTCCAACCCTGGGGATTCAAAGGTGGATATGACATTCTCTTAAGTGCCCTCACTTCTGTGTCTTTAAAGAGCTCAGTCCTTGGAGTAGCTTCCAGCTCTCAATTCAGTGTCACCTGGGCCATTTGGAAGCTGAATCATTTTTTCCTGATATTTATATTTACCACTGTCATAAAGGTAGGGCTTATTTCCCCAAAAAGCTCAATTTTTACAAAAATATACCTCCTCCAGAGTCTGGCACAGTACTTTACACACAGAAAATAATACTTTTTGAACAGAAATTACTTGGCTAAGGTAGATTAACATATTTCTTTCCTGCCTCATGTACAAGGTTTTATAGTATAAAAAATATTCTTCTTTACTCAGAAATACAAATGGAATCAATAAGAATTGAAAAGAAAAATGTCTGTTAAATCTGCTCAAAAAATATCTGGTAAGTTTGAGCTCTCAAGGTCAAGTCCACAATTGGAATAATTCACCTAAACAAATTGGCAATTCAATTTTTTATTGTCTATAGGAAAATAAAACCAAGGGAGTGAGAGTGTTACCTTTGAAAATTCTCTGCAAGCAATGAGAAAGGTGCATTTTTTTGTAAGTAAGATTCACAACAAGTCACCTGTTTCTTGGGCAAGGACTTAATACATTGGCCGCAGAGGGCCTGACCATATTCTGGAACTTACACTTAGCATTAGGTTATGGAGGTATTTTTACACGTTTTTCCCCTACTCTGGGCCAGCATGTTGAAGTGGGGAATACTGTAAGAAGAGTTTTGTTTTTCATTTTTGTTCGCATCCTCCCAGCCCACCCTACCCTTTGGCAGCCGTCAGCTTCCTCTCTGTATCCATGGGTGTTTCTGCTTTGTTTTTGTTCATCTGTTTTGTGTGTGTGTTTCGATTCCACATATGAGTGAAATCACAGGGTGCTTGCCTTTCTCTGTCAGACTTACTCCACTTAGCATAATACCCTCTAGGTCCATCCATGTTTTCACAAATGGCAAAGTTTCATTCTTTCTTATTGCTGAATAATATGTATATATGTACATCTTCTTTATCCATTCATCTACTGATAGACATTTCGGTTGCTTCCCTATCTTGGCTATTACTAATAATGCTGCGATAAACATAAGAGTGCATATCTCTTTTCCAATTAGTGTTTTTGTTTTCTTCGGATAAATACCCAGAAGTGGAATTGCTGGATCATATGGCGGCTGTTTTTATTTTTTGAGGACTTTCCATACTGTTTTCCACAATGGCTGCACTAATTTACAATCCCACCAATAGTGCACAAGAGTTCCCTTTCCTCTGCATCCTTACCAGTGCTTGTTATTTGTTCATTTACTGATGCTAGCTATTCTGACAGGTGTGAGGTGCTATCTCACTGTGTTTTTAATTTACATTTCCCTGATGATTAGCAATGGTGAGCATCTATTCATTTTGGCCGTCTGTATGTCCTCTTTAGAGAAATGTCTATTCAGGTCCTCGGTCCATTTGTTAATTGGGTTGTCCAGGTGTTAGTTTGTAATCCTTACCCGAGGATATACTCTTATTGATTTCAAAGAGAGAGGAAGAGGGAGGGAGAGAGAGAAAAACATTGTTGTGAAACAGAAACATTGACCAGTTGCCTTCCGTATACACACCAACTGGGTATTGAACCCACAACCTGGGCATGTGCCCTGACTGAGAATGGAACCTACAACCTTTCAATGTACAGGTCAATGCTCCAACCAACTGAGCCACACTGGCCAGTGCAAATTGGATTGTCTGGGAGGTTTTTTGGTGTTAAGTTGCACAAGTTCCTCATGTATTTTGGATATTAACCCTTTATCAGATGTATCATTTGCAAATATCTTTTCCCATTCAGGCACAGGGAGGATAAGGGACTGCCTCAAAGTCACAATACAACTAGCTAATTGATGACAGAATTCAGACTCTAACCAGCTCTTCCAACTCCTTATCTACTACTTTTTAAACCCACTTGATTCCTGTCCTAAATATCATCCCTTATTCCACTCCTACCCCTTCTTCCTGCTGTGCTCCTTACCTTTCATTTTCCCAGCCAGCTCATATATTTTTCTTGACTCAGTGGATCGTTTTTCCAGAGCTGTGAATAAACCACCTCTGCCCCAGTGTCCAGAATCATCTGATAGAATAAAGAGAATAATTTGTTCTATAGGCAAGGTCCAGTCCACAATTTAAAAAAACAAAGGTACACCTAATAGACTAGTAGACAAATAGACTTCCCTTTGGAAAATCAATCTAATTTACTAGGAATATCATAAGTTGGATTTCTCAAATATGTTTACATTTTCTGTAATATATCTGGCCATGGTAACAGGAAATCATCGAAAAACTGAGTGTTCTTAAAGAGCAAAATCTCTGTAGTACGTCTGTAAATCCTGGGAGATGACTGGGGAAGGATGGGGAGTAGATGTAACATAAAGATAGTTGAAGCACTGATATACAACAATACATGACTCCCTGTTTAAGGGTAAGGAAGAGGGAAGGTTAAACGACTTATTCAAGCTGGTGCTAACATAGCTGGTTAGTACCTTGTATTTCGAGTCATTCATTCATATTACAAGTACTTGTCAGCATGTATTACGTGTCAGGCGTTGTTCTAAGCACTAGGGTTATGGCAGTGGACAACAAAAAACCCTGCTCCCGTGAAGCTTATTTTCTAGCTCAATGAAACAAATACGTAATATGTCAGACGGTGATATGTGTCATCAAGTAAAATAAGGTAGGAAAGGGGACAGAAAAATGCAGGGGTGAGGATGGGGCCTGGCCTGTTCTATATGAGGCTAGCAGGGGAGAGCTCTCTGACACACAGACCTTTGAACAATGCTTGATGGTGGCTATCTGCAGAAAGAGGGTCCCAGGCAGAGGAAATAAAAAATAAAAAGTGCAAAAGTCGTGATGGGGAAACATGCTTGGAATTTTGCTTTTTCCCAAAGGATTCATTTGCCTTATAGATGTTGCCTCCTTTCACTCTTAAAAATCTTACGAAGAGAACAGTGTAGATATTATCCCATGATATGGATAAAGAAGCTGAGGCCCAGAAAGGCTGGGTTACCCAACCAGGTAAACAAGAGACGAGTCAAATCCAAGTCTCTTGATAAATTCGCCTTTTCTAACCACACGAAGACCGCACTGGGCCCATCAGTCACCCGCGCGCCAGGGCTCTGCTTCACCCTCCGGTTCCTGGCACCACAGGGACTGAGGCGCCCACCCTGGGCCCCTACTACTTCTCCTACCTACACAGTGCACGATCACAGCATCCTCCGCCCCGGCCTGTGGGTGGGTGACATCACCACTGACATACTGGATGGGGGCTGGGTCTGAATCTTCATAATCCAGTCGGGCTGAGCTCTCATCCTCGCCATCCTCTAGGCTCTCGGGCTCACTCTCCTCGGAAGGCAGGCAGAAGGACTGGTACTTGTTAGACTCCCACCAGGCCATCCTGCAACAGGACAGAGAGAAAAGGAATTTAAGCAGGTGAATCACGATTTCCCATGCAGCACATTCACAAACACTGCTATGCACAAACACTGAGGGCCAAGTGGAAATGCAATGAGAAACTCAGCCCGAGTGAATTTCTGCCTATTTGTAAATACACAAGAAGGCTCATGGATTAGCTTAGCTGCCTCCTGACTATACTTCAATAATGAGCAGCCAACAGATGTCCTTGTTCTTAAGAACATGACTAAATGGGACTGTGAATAAACTACTTTTTGTTAGCTACAATAAAATCTTAAATTTTCTTGCCTCAACTGAGTGTATCTTCTCTGCTTTAGGCACTTAGGACTTTTCACTTAAGTAAACTGTTTAAGGTAAAGTTTAGTCTTTAAAAAAATATTCTGTTACCAATAGGAGATACCAGCTTTATAGAAGTTTCCTGCAATTTTAATTTTTTTTTTTAATGCTCACCCAAGGATATTTTTTCTATTGCTTTGCAGAAAGAGTGGAAGGGGGAGAGAGAAACAACGATGTGAGAGAGACACGTCAATTGATTGCCTCCCACACACACCCCCGACTGGGACCAGGGATCGAGCATGCAACCAAAGTACATGCCCTTGGCTGGAATCAAACCCGGGACACCTTCAGTCCAAAGGCTGACGTTCTAACCACTGAGCAAAACCAGCTAGGGCTTTCTGTAATTTTAAAGTGATATTCAAGCCCTAGCGGGGTAGCTAAGTTGATTAGAGCATCATCCCAATACACAAAGGTTGTGGGGTTCATCCTAGTCAGGGCACATACAAGAATCAACCAGTAAATGCATAAATAAGTGGAACAACAAATTGATGTTTGTCTCTCTCCCTTCCTCTTTCTCTCTCAAATCAATAAATTTAAAAAATGTTTTAAAGTGCTGCTCAGCTGTGGACTCACTATACAATCGTGATTCCTTTACCAATTGTGACCCTCGGCTTTATTAGTAATACACACATACTTTTTCCTATGTTCCACTTCTTCCTTTTTCCTCCTTTTCTCTTCCATTAGTTTCTTTCTCTTGGCTGCTGCTTCTTGTCTTCTCTTTCTTCTCTCCTCCAGCTCTTCTGGACTCAGGATCCGCTTCCTCTTGGTAGACCCCTCCACAAGGCCTGGGATGAGAACCTGTAGGAAGAACAAGATCTATAACCAAGAAGTTTGGGGGCTGCCTGTTCCTTCGTGAGTTCCATTCATCCCTAGAACACACTCTGTATGGAAGCAACATGCTTAATATTTCACAAAACACTGCATCTCCACACCACCCTGTGTGGCAGGAATACGCTTCAGTTTGCACTTCCTTCACACATCTCACTGGCACAGCGAACAGGACATCGTGCGCTAAACTCAACCAAAGCACTGGCATGACTGGTACAGCAATATGCCATTTTGATTAACTTCATTAGGAATAAGGTACTTCAGAAAAATAACTTTTTTAAAATTGAAAGCATACCGTATTACAGGATACCACTTGAGGTTTAACCGTTTTTCTTAATGGAAATCTTCCTACAATGTATTATATTTCTTTCTTAAACAGAATATTTCAACATCATGATTAGCTTGATAGCTAGCATTCAATGAGCACATAGTAAGTGCCAAATAAGTGGACAGTAGAGATACTGTTTGACTGCTACCCTCTCTTAATGACATGGGGTCAGGGTTCTGAAGAGAAGGGTATGTGTTCTGCTGTAATATAGTGATCCCAGGGGTGGGTTAGATGGACAGGCTGCTTTCACCTGCATTAAGTGGCAAAATAAATTGTCCTTCCTAATGTTTTTTATGCCAACTTTTTACATAGTTTTTATACTACAGTACAGTTAATTATATTTATATTTCTAGTTTTTAGTGATTATATGTATTATTTTTTTTTTTTGCTACATTAGAAATGAAAATAAACTGCAAGAAGCTGCAAAAGCATGTCACTTCATGAAGATTATAGAGCAATGGAGCACCCATCACAAAAGGTTACAAAACAAGTGGCTTATCTCACAGGGAGTACAAGAACTACACACACGAAGGCCATCAATGGTGAGATTATTGACAGCATCTGCCAGCTGGAATTTATGCACCAATGGAAAGTTTAAAAATGTAGGTAAGGGAACATTGGTTACCCCTGACCTCTTAGCCAGAAGACATCAGAATTTCTTAGATGCCTAAAAGTTCTACAACACAAAAGTTTACAAAAAAGCAAGCCCAAACACAAGACACTCGGGCAATGCTGAAATTTGTTCTCGGGGGATCCTCGTTTTACAATATTTGAACACACTTTCTCCTGCTGGATAGTTGCCTTTGAGGGGAGAATATTTTTTCTTTAGTACTAGTTTTCTTCAGTTTTGACCTGTCCAACTTCACTTCAGACAAGTAGGGTTTACTACTCATCTTGACTGAAAGAAAGACTGAAGGCTTGAAGACTGGTAAAAGGCAGATGGCTAGGGGGAGACCACTCCACATACTGGCCGAGGTAATTATACTTATATTTCAACAAACACTTACAACTTATTTCTTAATAAATCACACTCAGCATCATTTTATCATTTTTGTTCTCTTAGAATGAGAATTTGGAAGAATTTACTCTGGCATAAATTAATAGTTCTTACACTGCCTTTATTTCGGAGTAACCGGCCCTCTTGACCAGTTTTCTCCAAAAGGGTTTTCTGAAGATTCATCAGTTGCTCAAATGATTTTCTGTCTTCTTTGCTGGGCTCCTTAGAATAGTCTTTTCCTTCAAATAAGTACATATGATTTTCTAAAAACATGAAAAGAGAAATGTTAGATACTATAGAAAAGTGGATTAGTTCTATTCAAAGCAATAACCAGGGTGAACAAAAGAACAACCTGTATTCTAAATGTGCTAAGACTAGTTTGTGATGAAGGTATTGCATTTACGATCCCACTGACATGGATGGGTTTGGGATCCAAATGGAGATGTCACACATTTACTTTTCAAAGGACAAAGCATGGCCAAAGCACTTTTGGTCATCTCTAGATAGTCCATGAGTCTCTGTTAGATACCTCCATCCAGTTGAGTCTTGAATCACTTATCACTCATTCATGCCACGCTATTCCTCAGCATAAATCTCTCGACATTAAGGTAACCAAGAACATATTCTGAATACACTTTTAATACTCAACTCTTTCCCTCCTTTTCTGCAATATTAAAAAAACAAGTCACAAATTGATAAGAAAAAATGAGGAATCATAAATAAAATCCCTTAGATTTACAATAGTCTTTCCAAATCTCATGAAGCATCTTCATGAGCCTCACCACAATCCTGGTATAACTAACCCCACTTAAGAAAGGGAAAACTGAGACTCAGACAGGCATTAAGGGACTCCCCAATTCTTACTGCTAATAAATAAAGGCAGCAGAATTTTCTGACTCTAAGGCCAGTGTACCCTTTTCAGTATATTATTGTGTCTATAGAAGGAGGGAGCGATAACAGGCCAGCAATAACAATAACAACAGTGTGATCTTGAATAGCATTTTATGCTATCAGAGCACTTTCACGTCATTATTACATTAGATTTCTGCAATTGTTTAAGAGAGAGATGCAGGCATTAACATGACCATTTTACAGATGGGAACACAAAGGCTCAAAGAGGTTGAGTGGTCTGCCAAGATCATGAATCACTGGTAAAGGAAACTCATGACAAGACAAGACTAGAAACCACTGGTACAGAAAAACAGTCATTTTAAAACAACCATAAGACATCAGGGAACATCTTTACAAAGCTGCTATGTGAAAAAAACAATTCAAACCAGAAATTCAAATATTCAGAATAGAAACACAAATGTTAACCAAATTCAGAAAAATTAAGAAAATGACCAAATTATCTCGTGATTTACATGTATTGATTCACTAAAAAATTAAAATTAACAGTACCTGCACCCCTGGGGTACTGTGAAGATTAAATGAAAAACTAGGTATAAAGAGCATGACACAGTGCACACTTTTGATCGAGCACAGAACACTCAATCAGTATTAACTACGATTTAAGAAACAAATCATTGTACTATTCAGAAAAGGAATCGGTATGTGAAGAGCACCATACTAAGGACAGAAGGGTTTACTAATAAAGGAGATGTTTGCAACTAAGGGAGGAAAGGTACAAATTAAAATCCTTGAGATTGATACTACCATAAGCATCAATATCAATTTGATTCAAAGTTCAGCTATAAGAGAACAGCCAGACAGTGTACAGTCAGTCTAGAAAGAGTTCCTGAACCAAGTAAGTCTTAAGCAGTGTGCCCAGGATGAAAACAAGGCTGGGTGGGGAAAGATGTCCCAGGAAGCAGTACTGAGTTCTTTCCCTGGGACTCATCTCATGTTCTAGCTTAGGGAGGCTGTACCCTTGGTGCTGCTCTCACCCATACTCACTTCCTTCCTCTTGCTCTCTGCTTCCTTCTTCTGCAGTAGGCAGGGCATCAGAGATCCACTCGCCATCTTTTGTTTCTCCCAGGATAGACTCCAGGTCTATTTCATCCATGGTGCTCCCCTCAGAGGACAGCAGTTTATCCAAACCAAATTTGAGTATCTCACCCAACTTGAATGGAGAAAACAAAGTCCGGTCAGTTCTCATGAAAACAAACACTGGGGTATCAGGGATTTGCTAAGTGATACCAGGAACACTCCTTCCCTGATGGCGGGCCTTTCTTATCTCCCCATGATTAGTAGTTGGATAGTGGGTGTGGGGAGCCGGCTGGCTGCCCCTCATGAATAGTCTCCCTGGTAGGGTGCTGCCCTGGAGTCTCTCCAGGGGCTCGCCGACCCTAGCGTCGCCTTAGAGAGAAATCTCTGGCACGTTGACCCGCAGGGTGGGTCGGCAGAGCTAGCACCTCTGCCTCCTGTAGCTTAGTTAAGATTACATAGTATCCTTTGCTTTAGGGAGTAGAAACCCTGCACAAAGACCTTGACTTGGAGACAGAGTGTCTAGACAAACAAGAATGTTTGTGCAGAGCAGGAACTGGGTAAAAGGTCACTGTTTTGGGTATTGTGGTTTGGGTGCACTATAAAAAGCTTGTAATCAATAAACTCGGCGCGCAGCCCGGCTCAGCTCAGCTCAGCTCTGCCTTGGCTGTAGCCCTCCCGATCCCATCCTTTTCTATGAGTCTTTCTTTTCTAATCCTCACCCCCTCAATCAGGTCCTCGTTCGCCTCACCCCCTCAATCAGGTCCTCGTTCGCCTCACCCCCTCAATCAGGTCCTCGTTCGCCTCACCCCCTCAATCAGGTCCTCGTTCGCCTCACCCCCTCAATCAGGTCCTCGTTCGCCTGATTGAGGGGGTGAGGATTAGAAAAGAAAGACTCATAGAAAAGGATGGGATCGGGAGGGCTACAGCCAAGGCAGAGCTGAGCTGAGCTGAGCCGGGCTGCGCGCCGAGTTTATTGATTACAAGCTTTTTATAGTGCACCCAAACCACAATACCCAAAACAGTGACCTTTTACCCAGTTCCTGCTCTGCACAAACATTCTTGTTTGTCTAGACACTCTGTCTCCAAGTCAAGGTCTTTGTGCAGGGTTTCTACTCCCTAAAGCAAAGGATACTATGTAATCTTAACTAAGCTACAGGAGGCAGAGGTGCTAGCTCTGCCGACCCACCCTGCGGGTCAACGTGCCAGAGATTTCTCTCTAAGGCGACGCTAGGGTCGGCGAGCCCCTGGAGAGACTCCAGGGCAGCACCCTACCAGGGAGACTATTCACAGGAGGCAGAGGTGCTAGCTCTGCCGACCCACCCTGCGGGTCAACGTGCCAGAGATTTCTCTCTAAGGCGACACTAGGGTTGGCGAGCCCCTGGAGAGACTCCAGGGCAGCACCCTGCCAGGGAGACTATTCAGTGGGTAAACAGGAAAGTGATAGATGATGATCAGAGATGTTGACTATGACAATTCTCAATAATAAAAACAAGTTATGAGCCTCCAATTCTTTTTCTGAAAAATAACAGTAATCTCTTGCACTTCGGACAGAGTCTTTTTCATTGGCATTCTCAATAGCCACATGAGAAGTGAGAGACCCTGTTAGCTATTCTCCCACCCCTCCTGCCAAACTTGGAAAGAGAAGGCTACACAGGGTACTTAACCTCTGCCATTAACAGAGTTTTATCCTTTGGCAGTTTGGTTCCCACCACAGTGCTCTATGCAAACCGCCTTCACAAAGGCCAGTCACAACTCCTGACTGCTGGGCCTGAAGCCATTTCTCATCTTCCCCTTCCCAGCTGTTCTGCTGGCGCTGCACTATCCTGCCTCTCCTCCCTTCTCCCTAGTACCCTCAGCACATTCCCTAGGGCTATAGGAACCACCTAAAGAGTTCAGATCATTTTTCCTGACTTAAATGTCCTACTTCCAACTGTGCACTTACTCTGAGATTCTAAACCAAGCTGGATTCACACCTTGACTCCTTGTTTACATTTTCTCCTTTTCAGCTGGGTCAATCATCTCTAGATGGTCTGTTTTGTGAGTCATTTGGAAAGCTTAAGGTATTCTGTAATAGCTTGGGGAAAAACTTAGCTCTAAGCATGAACACACCTGGCTATACCGATATTTAACCTTGGTATGTACAACAAGGTGACTGGCTTTGGCAACTGGCACCAAAAATAAAAGCAAGCCCACTGTTTATGATAAGGAGTGGTCCGTACTAGAACACTCCCTTCGATTCACCTTGTATTTACACTTTCACTTGTGATGTGTCTCAGTCATTAAGGGACTCCATGTGTTTTCAGAGAAGCAATATATTGCAGTAATTAAGGGCATGTGCTTGGAGGTTGGAGAGTACTTGCACTGGAGTCCTAAGTGTGAGTGTCCTTGGGCAAATTACTTAAAATGAGAATAAAGATAGTGCCTACTTCATTCTGTTGTTACTCACATTCACAAAAACAACTGGAAAGAAGCACTTCATATAATACTTAGCACACAGTAGGCATTCAATTAATGTTCACTACATCTGCATCTACCTGTTTCTACTATGTTCTCCTTGCAGGATAATGAACCTCTTTGAGGACTTCAGAATGCTATACTGCCCAGCCAAGCGTGGCTCAGCAGCTGAGCATCGATCAAGGATCCAGGAGATCAAGGTTCTATTCCCAGTCAGGGCACATGCCCAGGTTGTGGGCTCAGTCCCCAGTTGGGGGCATGCAGGAGATCAATGACTCTCTTTCATCACTGATGTTTCTCTCTCTCTCTCTCCCTCTCCCTTCTTCTCTCTGAAATCAATAAAGATATATTTTTTAAAAAAAGAATGCTATACTGCTTAGAATTACTAAACCATACTCACTTCTTTTACTATTGGATTGTTTTACAAAACAAAACAAAAAAACAAACAACATAAAAAGAGACTCCAAAACCAAAACTACCGTTTTATTTTTTTTATTATTGATTTCAGAGAGAGAGGAGAGGGAGAGAGAGATAAAAACATCAGTGATGTGGGAAAGAAACATCGATAGGCTGTCTCCTACATGCCCCCATCGGAGACCGAGCCCACAACCTGG
The DNA here is from genome assembly GCF_964146895.1 of Miniopterus schreibersii. Lineage (NCBI taxonomy): Eukaryota > Metazoa > Chordata > Mammalia > Chiroptera > Miniopteridae > Miniopterus > Miniopterus schreibersii. Next base: position 14,888,404 of record NC_138119.1, on the reverse strand, counting down.
GCTTGTGTCTGGACCAGGAATAGAACCAGCAAACTTCTGGTTCATGGGACAATGCCCAACCCACTGAGCCATACCAGCCAGGGCAATGGTAGTTCTTTTCATTTACTTTCTCATCACAGAGAACAACGACTTTAAGTCCTAAAATATTCTGAAGGGAAGAACAACCTATTATACCTGGAGGTCAGCATCAACTGCAGGCTTCTGGGCTCCCAGAGTAAAATGGCCTCCCTCTATGATCATGCTGGTGAGCTGCAGCTTGGAGGCAGCTTTCCTACAAACTATTTCTTCCACAGTGTCTCTGCCAATCAGCCGAATAACTTTAACAGACCTGTACAGAAGTCAAAGGAGAGGAGTGTGCTATCAGAGTCTGCAAAGATGGGTGCAAGCATGCAAGGTTGATGCACCTAAAAGGAAATAAACCCAAAATGCCATGTTTGGGGCACAGCTGAAGGGAGACTGCTATCTGTGGACTGAGCATTTGTTAGAGAGATCTGACCTCACAAAGATTCTCACTGAACTTTCCCAAAAGAGTCAAGAAAGGGCTGATGAGGTGGCCAGAACTGAGATTCCTTATCTGTGGCAGAGGGAAATCTCTGGTAGACCTAAATTATCCTTAGGACAAAGGGTAAAATCCATCTTTTTAGCTTAGTTCCACAACACCATAAATTCATTTTTTAACTGAATTAGACCTTAACTCAGAAAGGATGAGTTAAATAACTTCTGAAGGTTCCTTCTAGTCCTTTCACAATTTGATTTTGCTCTCTTTAACAAAGTGAGACTTAAGTGAGAATGTGTCCTGCACAGTCAGCAGTAAACCTGGGCTAACACCTAGCGGTCTTTTGGCCTCCAGTCTGAGACTATCACCCGGACTGTGTTCCTCACCTTCCTCCCCAACCCGTAACTACTGAGGAGCCAAGAAGCGGAAAAGTGCTGATGCTTAAATCTCTTACTTGTTCTGGCCAATTCGGTGAGCCCTGGAGGCTGCTTGCAAGTCATTCTGAGGATTGAAATCACTGTCAAAAAAAATAACAGTATCTGCTGCTGTTAAGTTCATGCCAACTCCACCTGAAAACAATGCATAAAGGAATATGATCAGCAGTATGTGGACTAGGGACTAGAAAAGAAAGACACAGGCTACAGAGGTCAGATTGATAAACTGGGATCTGTCAAAATAACTTGCCTCTTCCTTCAAACTCACCCCCATCTCCAACTCCAGAAACCTGTACTGGTTAAAAGTGCTCCCTGAGCTCATATTGCCTGACTTGGGAAAATTTAACTACTGAAAGTAACAGAATGAGGGGAGCAGTGGTAAGCAGCAAAAGTGAATACTGTAGTGCCATGAAGCTATTTTAAATCTCTTCCATTTAAAAATCTTGGTTGGTTCACTTATTATAGTCTGTGGAAAAGGACACATGCTCTTTGAGAAAAGTTTTAAACATAAGAGAGAAGTACAAATTTGTATTTTCCAAATAGTCATGGGTATGTGATACTGGTTTGATGGTAATAAACTCCTTTAGTTTTTTGTCTGGGAAGCTCTTTATTTCATCTTCAATTTTAAATGATAGCTTTGCTGGGTAGAGTAGTCTTGGTTGTAGGTCCTTTCTTTTCAACACTTTGAATACTTCATGCCAATCCCTTCTGCTGTAAAGTGTCTCTGTTGAGAAATCAGTTGACAGTCTTATGGGAGCTCCCTTGTAGGTAACTGACTGGATTTTTTTCTTGCTGCTCTTAAGATTCTCTCTTTGTGTTTAACCTTTGCCATTTAAATTATAATGTGTTTTGGTGTGGGCTTGAATCTCCTTAATTGTTCCCCAAGGCAGAGCGCACTGCATCCAACTGCAGCAGATTTTTCTGCAGGGCACGAGCTCATTGGAGGGGGGGCCATGAGAAGTCAGAAGGACCAGGTTAGTGCACTTCCCAGGCTAGTGCTACATGGCTAGAAGTGCTTAACTCAGGGAAGATGGCATCTGTAGGTGGTGTGGGACAGGACTCAGCACAGAGACCTTAGAGTCTGACCCTCCAGATCTCTCCTCAGGGTCACACAATTCAGTTCTTCTCCATATGACTCCAGTTTGCTCTGAGTCGCCTTCCCTCTACTGGAGCCCCAAGTAAGCAGGTGAGAACGAGAACTTGTGTGCTGGCTATTTAAGAGAACACCTAGGTTTCTAGCAGACTTCCCCACCTCTCCCTGGCAAAAAGGATCCCCATTGATTTTCATGGCCAGATATTATGTGGGCTCCTCTTCTTAGCTTTGATGCTCTAGGCTGGGGATCCCAGCATGGGGTTGAGACAACTCACCTCTCAGGGGGAACCTTTGTAGCTGAGATATCCCTCCAGATTTCCAATTGCCACACCTGGGTGAAGGGCCAGCCCTTTCTGTATCTCTACCCTTCCTACCAATCTCTATGTGGCTTCTTTAGTACATCCTTTATTATAAGACTTCTATTCAGCTAGTCTTCAGTTGGTTATTCAGGTTGATTGATTTATAATTTAGCTGTAAATCCAGTTTTACACTGGGAGGAGGTGAATGTAGCTTCTACCTACTCTGCAGGCATTTTGAATCCCCATAATCCCAATTTTTTTTAAAAAAACACTAAATTTTTGTTAACCTGTTACAATACTATTCCAGAGCTACTTATGGAAAAGGGATAAGTAGTAGACAAGTTCTTATTTCATTTAATAAATTCATGGCTGAATTATGAATAAAATTTTTCACAAAATTATTGAAATCTGGGACAATTCCAGGTCAACAGTTAAAGCAGATTAGAATTACTACCCGATGACCTCAGGTTTCAGCCTTACTTCTTTGATGAGATGACAGCTAAGATAGGCTGGATATAAAAGAACACCATGCCAGAAGTCCAGTACCTTGATAAACTTATGGCAACTACCTAAATATCCTTTTTTTATACTCCTCAGTACTGACTTCAACTTTCAGAGAAATAAAGAAAAACTTACTACGTGTTGGGATGTAAAAGTCCTATATCACCCCTTATTTGCTTTTGTCAATGCCGATGTGGCTTACCTGCCCTGGTACTCAGAAGAAATATAAAAATGGGCTGCTGTCCAAAGTTCTTAATGGCCAGGAATCTCTCTTCTCCTCTCACAGAACCATCCACACGCTCATAGCTGTAGCCTTTACATACAGGAAGAAAACAAATACCCTTTTCAAATACTCTGTGCAGTATAAAACACTGTCAACTCAAAACCAAATGCTAACTTTGTCCCTTTCCATATACAAGCATACCCCTACTTTAAGCAAATTCCACAGGCAAAATCTAAATTTAGGGGTCTTTTTATTGTTTTACCAAAGAACTTACCATAATCTACTCTTCCGGTTGTTTTAAATACATGTACTTGATATACGTGGCATTCCTGGACTTAATATTCAATATTGACTATCCCGAGCAACCCTAAAGCACACTGTGGACCATGCTGTGTGGCAGTTTCCAATTTTGCTAAGGTACAATTCTTATTTATGCAAGCAGTAAGACAAGCACTTGGGAGCTGGTGGGTGAGCCTGCCTGATGGCTTCAGACTTCACTACAGACCCATGTTGGAGAGGAGAATTATATGCTCAAGTCCTGTTTATAAATCGGGGGATTCCTCAATGTGCCAATGGCATTTCCTGCAAGCGTCCACTGGACCAGGTTACAGTACCGGAAAGTATCAAGTGGCTCTCAGAGACTGTCTATGAGTTCATTTCTTTCTTTTTTAATCATTTTTTTATTTTTCAATTATAGTTAACATACAATATATTAGTTTAAGGTGTACACCCAGTGATTAGACATTATAAGTGATCATCCCAATAAATCTTGTAGCCATCTGACACCATACATCATTACTAGAATATTATTGACAATATGTCCTATGCTGTACTTTACATCTCCATGACTATTCTGTAACAATTTGTACTTCTTAATCTCTTCACCTTTTTCACCCATACTCCCACCACCCTCCAATCTGGCAACCATCAAAATGTTCTCTGTATCTATGAGTCTGTTTCTGTTCTGCTTGTTCATTTGTTTTGTTTGTATTTATTTTTTTTAAATATATCTTTGCTGATTGCAGAGAGAGGAAGGGAGAGGGAGAGAGATAGAAACATCAGTGATGAGAGAGCCATTGATCAACTGCCTCCTGCACACTGCCCACTGGGGATGTGCCCTGACTGGGAATCAAATTGAGATCTCCTGGATCATAGGTCAATGCTCAACCACTGAGCCATGCCTGGCCAGGCTGTTCGTTTGTTTTTAGATTCAATTGCTGATAGTTATGTATTTATTGCCATTTTATTGTTCATATTTTTTATCTTTTTTTTCCTTCTTCTTAAAGAAGACCCTTTAATATTTTATGTAATACTGGTTTGGTGGTGATGAATTCCTTTAGCTTTTTCTTGTCTGGGATTCTAAATACTACCTTTGCTGGGTAAAGTAATCTTGGTTGTAGGTCCTTGCTTTTCATCACTTTAAATATTTCTTGCTACTCCCTTCTGGCCTGCAAAATTTGTGTTGAGAAATCAGCTGACAGTCTCATGGGAGCTCCCATGTAGGTAACTAACTGCTTTTCTCTTGCTGCTTTTATGATTCTTTGTCTTTAACCTTTGCATTTTAATTATGATGTGTCTTGGTGTGGACCTCTTTGGGTTCATCTTGTTTGGGACTTCGTGTTTCCTGGACTTGTATGTCTATTTCCTTCACGAGGTTAGGAAAGTTTTCTGTCATTATTTTTTCAAATAGGTTTTCAATTTCTTGCTCTTCCCCTTCTTCTGGCAGCTCCTCCCCCATGATGCAAATGTTGGTACACTTGAAGTTATCCCAGAGGCTCCTTACACTACCTTCATTTTTTGGACTCTTCTTTTTGCTGTTCTAATTGGGTGTTTTATGCTTCCTTATATTCCAAATTGCTAATTTGATTCTCAGCTTCGTCCACTATACTGGAAATTCCCTGTATTCTTTTTTTTAATCTGAATATGTTTATTGATTTTAGAGAGAGGAAGGAAGAAACAGAAACATCTATGTGAGAGAGAAACATCTCTCAGTTGCCTCAAATACACACCCTGACTAGGGATCAAACCTGCAACCTAGGTATGTACCCTGACCGGGAATCGAACCAACTATGGAATGATGCTACAACGGAGCCACCCAGTCAAGGCCCCGTAATGTAGTCTTCATTTCAGTTAATGTGTGTCATTTCTGACTGGTTCTTTTTTATGGTTTCTATAATATCCTTTTCATGCTGTTGAAGTTCTAAGTTTCTTGAGCATCCTTATAACCATTTTTTTAACTCTTTATCTGATAATTTGCTTGTCTCCATTTCATTTAGTTCTTTTTCTAAATATAGATACTTTCCTATATTTGTTTCTATGTAGTAGGTAGAGGCTGCTACATATCCCAGACTTGATAGAGTGGCCTTATGCAGTAGGTGTTATGTAAGACCCAGTGGCACAGCCTCCCCAGTCACCTGAGCTGGGCACTCCAAGTGTGCCGCTGTGTGGGCTGTGTGCACTGTCTTGTTGTAATTGAGACTTGACTGCTGTTGCCATCACTGGGAGAGACTAACCCCTCCAAGGCTGATAGGCTGCAAGGATCAGCTGTGACTACAGTGGAGGAGCTGCTGTGCAGGAGTCAACCCTATGAAGCATGACTTGCTTCAGTGGGACTTTGGCGCTCACTAAGTCTGCGCTTGAGTGTGTTGCTCATGGAGGTAGTAGGGTTGTAATCCGGTGTGTTCTGAGGCTACCAAGTATACTGGCTCTGGGGCCTCCCGGGAGGTACAAGGTCAGTCACCATCTGTGCCTTGCATGGGGGTCACCTGGCACAATCTACAGAGTGATCTGTAGATGGTTGCTACTTGTGCTGGGTTTGGAGGTCCCCAGGAAAGGCCAAACTATGAACCAGGGCTGGATGCCACTAGCACTGGGCCTGAGGCCACTCAGTAAAAAGTATGGGGTATATAGAGGCCAGATGTTGCTTGTTTGAAAGGTTTTAGAAAAGTCCGAAGCATGAGGCAAGAGAGGCTATTTGAATGGAAAAGCCACTGGGAACCGCTTAGGTGGGCCCATTAGTTGGGTGGTGCAGGTCTCAGGGAATCACAGGGACAGGGAGAACACTGTGAGCCAAGTTGATGGAAACTCAGATATGGTGCCTGCCTGTCAGCTGTGTGTGTGGGGAGGGGTATCTCAGAAAAGGAACAATGGCCTCTGCCAGCACTTTTGTCTGGCAGAAAGCTGTGTCACTCCCCCTACTCTAGCTCTTGCCCTGATGCCAGAACAATTCAATTCCTCCCCATATGTCCCTGGTTCCTTTCAAGCTGCTACCCCAGTGCTGCAGCTCAGAGGGCGTATGGACGAGTAAACCTATATGAACGTCCTTTAAGAGGAACAGCCTAAGACTCTAGCAGCCCTCTGTCACACTCAGCCACAATTCCTGCTAGTTTTTACAGCCAGAAGTTATAAGGACTTCTCTTCCCAGCTCTGGAACCCTGGGCTGGAAGGCCTGGCATGGGGCTGGGGCCCCTCGCTCCTCAGAGGGTACCTCTGATTTTAAACTGCCACACCTGGGTATGGGACCAGCCAGTTCCGGGTCTCCGCCCCTCCTATCAGTCTCAATGTGGCTTCTTCTTTAAATCCCCAGTTGCAGGACTTCCATTCAGGTGGCTTTCAGGCAGTTCTGAATGATGCTTGTTCTGTAGTTTAGTTGTCATTTTAATTTGGTTGTGGAAGGATTCAAGTACTGTATTTACCTACGCGGCCATCTTGACCGGAAGTCTCAAGTTCATTTCCTAAATAGGAAGGTCTGGATTTGCTATTGCACCACCACTGATCTCAAAATCAACAAATATTACAGCCTTTTCCTACCATCCCACATAAATTTTATTATATATTAAAGATTCCCAGGTAACTTAAATTCCTTGTCTATATAGAAAAAAATTTCATTTACCTTTTTCTTGGTTTATATGTGGGATCTCTGTAATTTCAGTATTCATCTTTTCTACTGATCCTAAATAGGTACTCGACCATTGTGTTGAATGTTGCAGTACAATGAGAGCTCCTTTCACTAAAACTACTTATTATACATTTGCAAAAATTCTCAGCATTTCTGCAACACACATTTTCTCCAGTACCCATATTTTTAAATCACATCACCAATGGGAATATGTATTTATTTCTGCCCACAAGTCTCCACCCTGCTGTCAATCCTTGGGTCACACACTTCTCTACTTTCAATCTTCCTTTGGTTCTGAGATCGTTCTTTTACTACTTTCCTGTGTAACATCCCCACACTCTAGGTTATTCTTCATGAACCTATCTGAACTGTTAAGTCTAAAAAAGGCTGGAGAAATTCAGTGGCCAAGGGATGTCACCTCTATAATCCATGTAGTCTTGGAGAATATCCAACATCTGGGTCATTTGGGAGAAAAGTAAAACTCGATGGCCCCTGGCAAGAAAAAAAAAAGTTTCACGTAAAACTTACCAAAGAAAGCAAGTTTATAAATAAATGAAATACTGAAGTAGATAAATATCATAATCATTTACAGAGACTTCCTCAGAAATGATAAATGCCTCATGTAAGGACATAGGTCCAAATGTAGCTGTATCCTGCAGAGCCGTAGTTCTCAAAGCAGAGTGGGAATATTCCCAGGGGCATGTGTCAATGCACCAGGGAGTGTACGAAGCCCTAGAATAACCAAGGTGCCTCTCTCTCTAATATCAACTTACCGAATGGGAAGAAATTTTTATTTTAACAGCAAATAAATAAAGATACATGAAGAGTAAAATGTAAAATTCAAACGCACCAAAAAAAAATCCTGAAAACCCTGAAGAGCTTGTGGTCAGCCCTCTACAGCTATTCTCTACTTGGGAGTGTAAAGTCACTATCTTCTCTTCTACAGCTATGCTGGTTGAAAAGTCTATGAAGCATTAGTTTAGAGAACCATGGGGCAGGCAGGTGATATCCCTTATAATACATGAGAAAACTTATATATAGAAAGAGGAGTGAGGAAAGGAGAAGGCAAAATGGATTAAGTCAAGAATGAAGTCAAGCCCAGAGCCCCATATTATCCGTTATTTTAAGTTGTTACACTTAAAGCAACAACAAAGAAGTATGGCACTGTCAAAACAATATTCTCATTAGGAAACCTAATGTAATCTGAGCTTGCAATGGGTGTAACAGGAAGAATTATGACGAATTCCTTCAAGATGCTAGTCCCAAATAGGAAAAGGCATTAAACTTGAAGTTGAGGACCTCAATTCCAATCTCATCTCTGCCAATTGTTGGCTGCCTGACCTTAGACAAGTCACACGACCACTCTGGGTCAGTTTCAACAAGTGAAATAAAATGGTTAGAGAGAAGACATTTATGGGCCGTTCTCCAATTCTAACACACAGTAGGTATATCAGAGCCAATAAAATATTCCTAATGCTGGGTGCTTTTGCCAAACCTGAAGTTTTAGGTTGGTTCAGGCCCACTTGGGGCAATGCCCCAAGGGACAACTTCAAAATTCTTTGGAAGCTAGAACTTCTCTAGACTACTTTGTTCTTTTGGGGACTAGGAGGATCAGGTACAGGCTGGATATCAGGCTACTGAACACTTAGCTGAACCTTTAGAGGCTCCAGAAGTAACCTGGTCTTCCAATGCCCAATTCGTGTCTCAGAGATAGAATTTCCCAAGTTCTTCCTCAGTTAAATCCAAAATATCACAGACTAACAAAAGCAAATACTTATTAAGCCCTTACTATGTGCCAATTCAATACAAGGTACCAACAGGCAACTGAAAAAGAAATGCTTGATGTTATCTCTGTCCCTGTGGAATTAAACAATACAGCTTGAGTGATTTGGTTAATACACTTCAATTAACCAGATAGCAGATTAAGGCAGTGCATGGCCAAGTGCTAGATTAGGATCCTAAGTGTTGTAGTAATTCAGGAAAGGAAACAGTAATTATTGAGGTGATGGGGTAGGATGGGAAGGAATGGGGTGGAAGGTGTAGTTGAACGAGTAAAACCTAAATAAGGGTTTTGAAAACTGGAATTAGTCTAAAAAAATCAGTGAGTTCCTGATTATACTGGTTTTAACAGTCACCAGCTCAGAATACAAAATGTGAGCCTATCACCTACCTGGCATACAGGTATGCAAGCAGCTTATCCAGCAGGTGAAGTTTCCCACTGGCCTCAATCAGGTGATCTCCAATTTCAAAAGGCTCTGGTTCCACACCTGGAAAAGAAAGAGTCCAGTCTCAATAGTGTGTCCTCAGTCAGGCCAGACTCTATGAATGGAGAAGCCCATGGCCAGGCTACAGCAAAAGGCCCAACTCCTTCTAACTGATAATGGGCCCAAGTCCTGTCTCTCTTTAAGGCAATATATAACTGTTTATTTGCATGATAATCTTGGAGCTGCTTAACATCAATCACAGAGCTGGCACATCCAATATGCCTAATAAATATTTGTTCAAGGAACAAACCAATTCTAGGAAACTGAGGCACAGGGAGATGCTAAAGGCCAAAGAGACCCAAAATTGAAATCTTGAGGCTTTCATTCTAGAAAACAAATTAAGAAATAGGCTTAGATGTCTACTCTAGTAAATTCTCAGGTTGGGGATGGCAATCAGATTAACCTGGAAGGCTTCTTTCAAAATGTATATGTTCCCAGCACACCCCATGCCTGGGGGAAAAAAAGTTCTGATATGCACCTAATTAGGATGCTGTGACGTTTTACAACAATTCATAGGACTACTTGGCAAAGATTCCCTTAAAATGACTGCAGCAAACCTTCTGCATTGTTCCTATCCATACTAGAGCCCCCACAGCCACAGAAGTCCTGGAAATGTGCTAAAAGCTACCAATCAGTAAATTAAAAAAAAAAAAACAGTTTGAATGAAAAGGAAAACATTACATATCAGATTGTATAGAATGCAGCTAAACCAGCACTTAGAGGAATCGACAGACATCCATAAAATAAAGGGAGAGCAGCAAAGGAGGCTAAGAAGCAGTAAACGTAACATAGGTGGAGAAGAGAAAGTGCTGCCCCAAAAGCCAAGTGAAGAACAGGAAATAAGTGATCAACTGGTCAAAGCTTTTGAGACAGTAATTAAAATGTGAACTGACAACCATTGATTGGGCAACATGGAGAGCATTGGTGAACTAGGAACAACAGTGGTGAAAGGCTGAGTGGGTTCAAGACAGAGAGACATCTTATTATATAAAAATGATCAGATAAATTCAGATTATAAGACATCTCCTAAAACAAATGGCCTTGATTCTTTGTCAGTTTCATGAAAGACCCAAAAGGGCAAAAAATAAAATTAAAAAGATGACATATTTCTAAATTACTGGAAAATAAAGAGACATGGGATCTATGACTGGATCTTGAACTTGAAAAGAGAAAAGAAAAACAGCCATAAGGGACGTTATAGGGGATAACAGGAGAAATTTGAATATGACCAATATATTAGATAACATCAACATAAAAATATTAATAAAATGGGGGAAAGTAGACAGTAAATACAGGCAATTCTTTTGAAAAACTCTGCTATAATGTTGGCCACAGAAATGTTAACAAAAAGTTGTGGGGAGCCGGCTGGCTGCCCCTCATGAATAGTCTCCCTGGTAGGGTGTTGCCCTGGAGTCTCTCCAGGGGCTCGCCGACCCTAGCGTCGCCTTAGAGAGAAATCTCTGGCACGTTGACCCGCAGGGTGGGTCGGTTGAGCTAGCACCTCTACCCCCTGTAGCGTAGTTTAAAGATTTACCATTGCTTTCGGGAAATGGAAGCCTTGCATAAAGAGATTTATGGTTGCACCTGGAGACATCCAGTCTCGATAATCAGGTGCGGATATGCGGGAATTTGAATATGTAAAGGTCACTGCTTTGGGGCATTGTTTCACTGCTTGGGGTATTGTTTGGTTGCACTATAAAAGGCTTGTAATCAATAAACTCGGGGCCTCAGCCTGACTCAGCTTAACTTAGCTCTGCCTTGGTTGTGGCCCTCCCGATCCCATCCTTTTGTCTTTTTCTTTCTTTTCTAATCCTCACCCCCTCAATCAGGTCCTCGTTCGCCTGCCGGCTGGCTCCGGCAAGTGGCGCCCGAACAGGGACCTGAAAACCTGGGACGACGGTAGAGGACACCGCTCGGAGGAGGTGCACCACGCTGCTCGGTAAGTGCAACCGTAGTAGCAGGGAGAGCGGTTAGTACATCGGGAGTAAGGAAATCATGGGACAGGAAAATAGTAGAATGCTGTTCGCACAAGTCTTGAAAACAATGCTCCGTTCTAGGGGCGCCAAGGTTAGTACCTCACAACTGCGTACATTTTTGCAGTTTGTGGAGGAAGTGTGCCCCTGGTTCCCTGAAGAGGGCACAGTGAGTTTAGAAACTTGGAATAAGGTAGGAGAACGCTTGCAGGGATATTTTCAGGCCCATGGACCCCAAAAGATGCCAGTAGAAACCTTTTCTCTTTGGAATTTGGTTAGGGATAGCCTTGACCCACGCCATGAAGGCACCCGCATGAATCCTCCCCTAGAGGTCCGTGCTGACTCTGTGAAAGATCCACACTCTGAGGATGTGGCCACCGCTCCCCCGCTTGAGCCGGGGCCCCTTGTGGGCAATAGTCGGCCTGATAGACTTACACCAAAGGAAGAGGGGGATCTTGAAGAAGCCGCTGCAGAGTATGAGAGAGAGAGATATGGGGAGTTTGCATTCCTTTCAGAGGAATGCACAAAAAGATCTGGCCCTACCCCCTCCGCAGTTACCGCGGAGGAGATGCAGAAAATGTTACAGCAGATGAGAGATCTCTTGCAGGGTCCAGACTCTGGCGGGTGGAGAGGAGGTATTGATGACCCCCCGCCGATAGACCTTAAACAAGACCCCCCTAGTTACCCTGGGACGGGTTTTGGTGTTGCTGCAGCGAGGACTGCCTTGCCGCACGCTGGACAGGCAGGGGTTAACATACTAGACCCCCGAGAGCGTGCCCTGCTTGCCCTAGCACAGAAAAGGCCGGAACTGGAATCACAAAACCCTTGCAGCCTCAACCGCGCCCTAGTCGCGCTGGCCTAGGGTATTTTTAGGTGGGGCCTTTGATATTCCTGTTACCCACGCTGATAAGATAATATGGAAATCAAATCAGCCTGTGTGGGTAGATCAATGGCCCCTGTCTGAGGAGAAAATAGCTGCCGCTAGGGACCTGGTGCAGGACCAGCTCCGGCAGGGCCACATAGAGCCTTCTAACTCCCCCTGGAATTCCCCCATATTTGTTATTAAAAAGAAATCTGGAAAGTGGAGATTGCTCCAGGATTTAAGAAAAGTTAATGAGACTATGGAAATTATGGGTGCTCTTCAACCAGGACTGCCCACTCCTGCGGCCATCCCCCGAGATACTTTCAAAATAATTATTGACCTGAAAGACTGTTTTTATACTATTCCCCTTCATCCACAGGATTGCAAGAGATTTGCTTTTAGTGTCCCATCAGCAAATTTCAAAGAACCCATGCAACGATACCAGTGGAGAGTGCTGCCGCAGGGGATGGCAAATAGCCCCACCTTGTGTCAAAAATTTGTAGCCGCAGCTCTGTCCCGAGTCCGGCGGATCTATCCCACTGTCTATTTATGTCACTATATGGATGATATATTAATTGCAGCTAGTCAGGAAGGAATTTTACTTAGAGCTTTTGCAGACCTTGAACAGGACTTAAGTAAGCAGGGGTTAATTATCGCCCCGGAGAAAGTGCAACGTCATCCACCATTTGCTTACTTGGGGTTTCATCTTCAGCCTGACCTGTTTTCTTGCCAGAAGGTGTCCCTTAGAGTGGACGACCTCCGTACTTTAAATGACTTTCAAAAGCTGCTTGGAGACATTAATTGGATCAGACCCTATTTAAGCCTAACCACTGGAGAATTAAAACCCCTGTTTGACATTCTTAAGGGTGACTCAAGCCCGTCTTCCCCAAGACAACTCACACAGGCGGGACGGGCGGCCCTACAAAGGGTCGAGACAGCCATAAAATCACAGCAGGCGACCTTTTGTGATTATAACAAGCCTTGGTATGCCTGCATCCTGGCCACCACCCATTCCCCCACGGCCGTCCTATGGCAGGACCGCCCACTCCGCTGGGTGCATCTCCCATCTTCACCTGCTCGAGTGTTAACCCCTTATTACGAGCATGTGGCAATTCTTATCCAACAGGCTCGAGAAGAATCTTGCCGATATTTCGGACGAGAGCCTGCGGCCATCTTAGTGCCTTATTCTCAGGCCCAGATAAACTGGTTATTCCAGAAATGCTCACCTTGGGGCATTGCGCTAGCTGAATTCCCAGGACAGATAGACAATCATTATCCTCCAGATAAACTTTTACAGTTTTTTCTCAGGCATTCTATTATCTTTCCTAAGATAGTGACGGACCAGCCTTTACCCGATGCTGACACGGTATTTACTGATGGCTCTTCATCGGGCACCGCCGCCTATGTGCATGAGCAACGAGTTATCCGATGGACCACCCCCTATTCTTCAGCCCAAGAGGTTGAATTAGCTGCTGTATGTCGGGTGCTTGTTGACTTTGCACACAAGCCTATAAACATCATATCTGACAGTCACTATGTAGTCCGAGGGCTCTCATATATTGAAACTGTGCCCTTTATTGGCACCACTAACTCCACTGTTCAACAATTATTTCTGGCCATACAAACAGCCATTTTAAATCGCAGTCACTCTTGTTATTTTGGGCACATCCGCGCCCACACTAATTTACCTGGGCCTCTAACTGATGGCAATAGACGGGCAGACGAAGCTACCCGACTTTACCTCGTCGGAGTGCCCGCCGCCCAGGCATCCCATGCCCTACACCACCAAAATGCACATACTCTCCGATTACAATTCAAAATTACCAGAGAGGCGGCTCGTCAAATAGTAAAAGACTGCCCCACATGTCCTGTTCTTACTACTGTTCCCTCTTATGGAGTTAACCCCCGAGGACTGCTTCCCAACCATCTATGGCAAATGGATGTCACTCATATCCCTAGCTTTGGTAGGCAAAAATTTATTCATGTTACAGTAGACACATATTCAGGCTTTATAATAGCCTCGGCCTTACCGGGTGAATCTAGTACTCAAGTTATTGCTCACTGCTTACGCTGCATGGCCATTATAGGACAACCTAAAATAATAAAAACTGATAATGGCCCTGGTTACACCAGCCAGCGTTTTCAGAATTTTTGTGCCCAACTCGGAATTCAGAGCAAGACTGGAATTCCCTACAACCCACAGGGCCAAGGCATAGTCGAGCGTGCACACAACACCCTCAAAAATCAATTAATTAAAATAAAAAAGGGGGAGCTGTACCCCCTAACCCCACAGAATCAGTTAAATCATGCTCTTTTTATTCTTAATTTTTTAATTTTGGATGCTGAAGGTCACTCTGCAGCCCAGCGGCTTTGGCAGCCGAGTTCATCTAAGCACCAAGCCTTGGTGAGATGGAAGGATCCGCTTGATGGGGCTTGGCATGGGCCAGATCCGATATTAATATGGGGCCGAGGGCATGTGTGTGTTTTTCCACAGGATGCCGAAGCGCCGAGGTGGCTCCCGGAGAGGCTGGTACGACACGTGTCCCAGAACACTCGTGGACCGGATGAGAAACCTCTCCATGCACGGCCGAGCCCCGCCTCGACGGAACCCAGCGCCCCAGAACTCGGTGACGGAGACCCTCGCGCGACTGACCGACCAGACGAGGAGGATGGTGCAGAACCATAGAATGGAGATTGGACACGTTGGCATGTGGACCTATGGTATCCCAGTAAGATCGCTGTGGGCAGTGCCACAAATCCCCCGGAAGGGGTGCCTATCTGTGAACCTGATTTCACCAATCATACAAAACAACCACATTGGATGAACTGTAGAGGGAAACTTGGTATATTAATCAATGCAACTGGGGGGTCCCCAATCCATGATTGGTCTGCTGCAGGCCCGGAATGGAAGGCCCTTGCTGAGTCCTTTTGGTCAGTGAACCAGGGGCCATTTCAGACTCAACTGTGGCGACTCGTTGCTGCCATGGGGGGAGACATCCAGACTGGTGACGAGCGGGGAAATACTACAGTCCTTATGGGGCCGACACAGCAGTTCCGCAATATACAGGCCTGTGTCCCGCCGCCCTATGCCCTACTCGTGGGCGCCCTAAACATTACTCGGGAAGCCTCATATTGGCAGATCCATTGCAATAATTGTACCATCAGTAATTGTGTGTATAATGTATCTCTAAACTATCAACTTATGGTCATGTATCAACCCACCTTTGTAATGATTCCTGTAAATGTTTCTGGTAAAGTCCTAAAAATAGGACTACATACTCTCCACCTGCATACCCGCCCAAAAGTCTTAGAGCCTAAGTCTGTAGTTTAGAAAAGAAAGGGGGAGATGTGGGGAGCCGGCTGGCTGCCCCTCATGAATAGTCTCCCTGGTAGGGTGTTGCCCTGGAGTCTCTCCAGGGGCTCGCCGACCCTAGCGTCGCCTTAGAGAGAAATCTCTGGCACGTTGACCCGCAGGGTGGGTCGGTTGAGCTAGCACCTCTACCCCCTGTAGCGTAGTTTAAAGATTTACCATTGCTTTCGGGAAATGGAAGCCTTGCATAAAGAGATTTATGGTTGCACCTGGAGACATCCAGTCTCGATAATCAGGTGCGGATATGCGGGAATTTGAATATGTAAAGGTCACTGCTTTGGGGCATTGTTTCACTGCTTGGGGTATTGTTTGGTTGCACTATAAAAGGCTTGTAATCAATAAACTCGGGGCCTCAGCCTGACTCAGCTTAACTTAGCTCTGCCTTGGTTGTGGCCCTCCCGATCCCATCCTTTTGTCTTTTTCTTTCTTTTCTAATCCTCACCCCCTCAATCAGGTCCTCGTTCGCCTGCCGGCTGGCTCCGGCAAAAAGTAATGTGAGAAAAAGCACTGCCTTACCATCAAACAAATATGGGTGATCCACACACTTTCGAAGCTGGGATAAGACATTCTGAAGTTTCACTTTCTTCGCTATCTCATTTTCAAATGCATCTGGAATTTTTTTAAAAAGAGAGAGACAGAGAGATGGACTACTGAACAAAAAAAAAGAAACCCTCTAAGTTTCCATATATAATCTTACTCATTTTAATAATATATCTTTCAAACTTGTATCAACCTCCCAAATTTCACTGAACTGCATTAAGAATTAACAGCACGTCCATAAGAACTTTCCTTAACCAGCACTTTGTTTTAAGAAGGACACTATAAATTGAACTATAAATTAACTATAAATTGAACTCAGGAGTACTGTTATTCTTTTGTAAATCCTAAATTTCCTTCTTTAACTGCTGCTCTGGAGCCAAGGGACAAAAAAATACAAACTGAGATTGTTCCACTCCTATCTCTCCCTTTCATTCCTAGTTCCTCCCAGTGGATCTGATTCAACAAAAGCATTTTGAAATGTAAGTATCTAACAGGGTGATGAAATGAAAGGCAAGACTGCAACACCTACAAGTGTTTGCTTAACTACAGGCAATAAGGAAAACAGTGTGGAGGAGTAGGGGGAGAAAGTTTCACAACTGCAACAGCCAATAACATCTGAGTTATATTAAAGATATTCAGCCAGTTTCACTGTAGCAGACTTGAATATATTCAGAATACAAAATTCCATCCCACAGTCTTGCTATACAAAGCTAGTGTGATTATAAAATATTTCCCTGCATGAAGACCACATCCTCATTTAGTTTCCAAACACACAAGTGCCCTCTGATTACCTGGGTCTTTCATCAAAATGGCCTTGTAGTATTTTTTCTGCAGTGCTGACATGCCATGGTATATCACTACTTCTGTCTTCTTGGGAAGATCCATAGCTACCTCAGATTTCACTCGCCTCAGCAGATATGGCTGCAACACTTTGTGTAGTTCACGTGCTATTTAACAAAAGAAAAAAAACCACAAACAGCCGAAGTGTGGGATGGAAGTAAGACCAACTAGCAGAAAACATACAGCAACTCATTTTTGTTTCTCATTTTCATGCCAATTCTGCATTCTAAGCCAATATGGTAATTTCTCAGTGTTTCTTCCTTCATTGGGTTCTTTCCAATTCCTTCTGAAATCATTACTAGCTCTTAACTCAAGAACTAGGAATACTCAAAGAACTTGATTCTGACTAATAATCTCATTGATCAGCTTAACATCTTAGAAATGTACAGGGCAAGTAAGTAATACTTCCCCATTTTTAAAGTGAGGCTCAGAAAAATTAAGCATCTTATCCAAAGGCACATAGCTAGATGCTACTGTTGCTATAACATTCAAACTTAGTTCTTCTGACTTCAATTCCCTTGTTCCTCCCCTAAGTGTGATAAACTTCAAAAACTGGCCAAAATCAGAATTACACTGCATGTACAACTGCCACATACAGCAAAAAAATACAAGAGTCCAATTAAATTTGAATTTTAGATAAATATCAAATATTTTTTTAATACGAGTATGTCCCATGTATTATTGTACTAGGTGCCATACACTTTATCCGGCAACCCTAACATCTTATCCGGCAATCAGAGCAGGTTCCCCGAGGAATCTTCAGCCTGAGGTGTGGGGATTTTTGTATGAGAAGCCTTTCCAACTCATACTCACCGAGGACATTCATACCCAGTAGTAGAATGCCTAACATTTGTTTTGAATAATCGGCCTGGGATAATATTATAGGGGTATACAGATCATTCTATGAGGCAGAGGTGCAAAGATGTGAGAGGAAGCAGCCTACAACTGGCAGCTGTATAAGTGAAAAAGGACTCCCTCCTTCACTTCCACCACACATCCACTCCAGACTTTTGTTTTTGGTGCAGTGTTGAAAGAAGTGCCAGTGCTGTAGAATGCTGAACAGTATTTTGGGGCTATAGCACCCATATACTTTTCTGCCTCAGGAAGTAACACAGAAAGTTAAAGTCCTTATAGAAATTATATGTTAAAAAAAGATAAAGCCTGAAAATCAGCAGACACTTTCGATTTCTTCCAAAAATCACCCAAAGAAGCCCTATTGTAGAATCATGTGACAAATAAGAGTCATGAATAGCAGACAACTGGGACAACACAAGAAATCCGCCATCATCTGATGTTTGCACTTTATCTTCCTGGAAGGTACCATATGGTTATTGATTCTTTCTTTTCTATCTATAACCACCACCTATTTTGCACTAGGGCAGTTTCTGGGGCCAGACATCTCGGGAACAATTTGTCAGAAGGGCACTTGCCTGACTCAGACTCCTTCTCAATATCCTGGTAACGCTGAACAAAATCTTCCACCTGCTCCTTGGAGAAGAGATCAGGCTCCACAAAACTGAGGAGGGAGTAGAGCTCTTGGAGGCTATTCTGGATGGGAGTTCCGGTCAGCAGAAGACTAAAGACTACTGAGAACTCAAATACAAAAAGAAATAAAGTAAAAAGCCTGTAACATTGGAAAGCAAGACTGAGTTACCCATCACAACCTTTCCCCATACAAAGAGAGGCATGATTTAACGGAATGACCACAGGGACATGAAATCAAAAGGCTCAGGTTCAGGTTGTATACTGTTTGTTTGATGTAGGAAATAACACCTCTCAGTTTCAACTATAAAAAGAGGATAATAACCCTGTGATGGAGATACCATTATAAGAATGTAAGTAAAATCACTTTGTGAACTCTGAAGTACGACATGAGTATTCAATATGGTCATTATTATTCCATCTACATGGGGATTCAAACTACGTTATCACCTGTGGGGGAGTCTACTGAGGGAGGCATCAGAGGTACATAGCATATTCTCATGCAGTTTGAGAAGCCTAAAGTTATAGCAGCAGGCCCCAGAGCTACAAGCACAAACAAGATCTAAACTACAAGAATATCCTTTTATAAAACTTTACAGTGCGTCATATATAACAAATCAAGACTTCCGAACATTTCCAGACAGAAATTCTTTCTTTCCATTTTGAGCAACAGATGACATCAAGAGTAAGTGACTAATGAAGTAAAAGGTTAGGAAAAACAGTAACAACAGACCTCTGACCTGACATTAACAAGAACTTATACCATTTGAATTAAATAGTACAGCAAAATGGATACGCTATATTCTATGTATATATATAATTTTAAATACCAAAATACAGTATGTATATTTAAAATAATATATTTTTATTTTTTAAATAATATATGTGAAAATTCATGTTTGAGTATATATATTCATAGCAAAGGATATGGTAGTACATATATCAAATGTTAATATATACAGAGGAGTAGAATATTTAGGGGTTTTTACTTTCGTCTTATCTTTACATATTTTTATTTGGGAGAAAGTCATAAGAAGATACTCTTTTTGTCATAAGAAAAGGTAATAGATAAAATAACACAATCAATTAAAACTGACTGGAATATGTTTTGGTTTTTTTGGTAATCTCTTTTGTTTCTTTTTAAAATGTCTAATCAGTATCCAGCCATTCATGCTTGATCTGCTTTGGGGGCAAAGTTTTCATAGTATTTCAAGTATGGAAACTGGTCGAAAATAAGTTTCCAATAACCAGATCAGATTTTTGCAATGTGTGTTCACCAAGCAAAGAGATATGACCAAAGAACATAAGGTCACAAAGATAACTAAGGCTATTGGTCACTACAATCAACTTACACTATCAGACGAGTTAACATTTTTATTCAAAGTAATGTCTGTTTTGGCATCCAAACTTATAATTGGGTAAAAACAAATCCAGAGACAATCCCTATTTTGTATAACACTTTGTAAACTTTTTTGTGTAACATATCTTACAAATATTTTCCATGTTATTAAATATCCTTCTATTTAACTTTTCATGGTAGCCTTACTTTGTAAATGTAGTGTATGAATATAGCATAAATTAGATAACCAATTCCCTGTTTCACATTTAGGTTGTTTCTAACTTTTACAAACAAGCTGAAAACAATATTAGGAAGGGGGAAAGGCAGTAACCTTCTCCCCACCTCTCAGCTCAACCAGTAAATGTATTTTTTCCAACCAACTTATCTGCAATTTATACCTTACCTCAAAAGGATGCATAGATGCCATAGAAAAATTTCCTCACTTAATCCCTCTAAACCGTAGTTTTCTTATAAATAACAAGAAAAGGCTCTGAGGCCAGCCACAGAACTTAGTTTCCCCACCCCAAACCTAGTGTTCCTTTACTATACCTGCTTCTCTTCTTCCCCTTGTAAATTGGTAAACTAACTTGGTAGTTTATGAAGCAGTCCCTTATAAGATTAGACAACAGCATATGTAAACCCCTTGGGGAAGAGACACTGTTCTAAGTCCCTAAAAAGAAGGCAAAAGGCAATAGAGCAGAGAGGGAGTCACTGGGGGATAGCAATATTTGAGACAGGACCAATAATAGTGGCCATATCTGCATTAAAATGCTAAAAACTGCAACTTTTAGCCAGTAAATATAAAATCCAGATCTAAGATTTCTCTTTAAATGATCTGTCAATTTATTAACTGATTATAGGACAGGAACCAAACTTCAATGATAGTCACAGAAATCTGCACATGTGGTCTCATGAATGAACAAGCCTTTACTTGATTAAACAGAAGGGCACTTTACATGCACAAGCTGTTGCACTTGCCCCTCAGAAAAGATGGCAAACCTCAGGGCTACAATGACATTTCTCAACTACTTTGCCAGAATGATGTCAGAGATGAAGAGAAGAAAACGAGATCAAGGGTGTCATACTCAAAAGTATGACAAAGACAAGAAAGATTGAAGGTAATATTCAATGGCATGAAATCAGTCTCTTTGTGGCTCTATGTGAACTGTCAAATTTTTTCAACAGGTAAACAGCGGGTGGGGGGGGGTACAATATATCGGATATATCTGCTATTACAGACGGAAGAATTATAATAAAATTATTTTTTTAAAGAAATTGCTCCTTTAAAGACAGTTGAAACATTTCCAAAAATACAATGTATTTTATTGGTGCAGAAACATATTCACTGGATAACCAGATTTTAGTAAAGATAAGAGGAAGAAGTTAGGCTATATTAAGTACCTGCTGTCACCCACAAAATGTTCATTCAACCCTGCAGAAAGGTGACTGAAAAAAATGTTTCAACTTAATTGGCTCTATACAAGCCTAAACTAGTATCTTTTACAAGGGAGTTATATAAAAACTAAGACTATCCTAGAAGTTTACCTCCGAAAGTGTCTTATGCAGCAAGGAGCTTTGGTTTTTCAACCTGTGAGCTTCATCCACAACAAGAACACTCCAATGGAAGCTGTGAGAGAAAAATCCAAGCTTTCAGTTTTGTGTAACTCAAACACATATCTCACATCCAAAAGTCTTACTACAAAACTGTGAGTTTTGGTGGGAAGATGAATATTAAGCCCATTCTATTAGAAACACTCAGATTGCCTTCTTATCTGAGAGACTACCATGTGCATACAACAATATCCAGATAAGGTACTAAAATTAAGGAAATTATTTTTCAAGATAGGAAAGAGCTATGCATTGAAGGCAGAAAGGAAGGAGCCAGAGACAAAAAGCAAAAGGACACATTTATGACCACCTACTGTGTGCCGGACACTGAGCTTGGCTCCACATGTACATTATTCAATCTACAAGAATATGGTAAGTATGGTAAATTCTCAATTTTGCAGACCTTGATTTAATGGATTTCAGATTTAATGGACAAAATCTCTGTTCCATGTGTCACATGTGAAAATTAACACCCTGTTAATTTTAAAATGCTTTTAACCAAGATTTGCTTATAATTAAATTAACAGGTTATTTTTTTTGTTTTTAATTCACTGTTACTTTTAACAAATTTTAGCATATAGGCCATGTGTTGGAATAAACACTGTAGTAATTTTGCCAACATAAATAAATATTACATATCTACAACTATAGTATACATGTTTAGATCCAAGAGCCACCACTCATAAAAACAATGTTCAGGAAATGATTAGCATGTGATCACACCATATCTCGAAGTAACTGGTTCTGTTGTCATGTGGCGTGACTCTGCACCAGTTTTAAGGATGTTCCACTGTGCACTAAGCCATGCCACAGTTGCGTGCATTTGTTTACTGTTGGTGACTGGTGAATGCCCGCATTTACTAGACCTATTCAGTATAAATTTAAAAATACAGTAACACATATAGAAAACTTTTCTATGAAATTAAACTTTTCATACATACTTAATTTTAATGACACAAACGTGTCTACAAAAGTAAAAACTAATTTGTCAATTTTTTAACGTATGCCTTTGGAAAACCTACTTTATCACATAACACACTTTCAGCGTTAAAGGACACCCACTCACCCAAATTAGTCCATTATATCGAGTTTTTTTCGTTTGTTTTTAATTTTATTTATTGATTGATTTATTGATTTCAGAGAAAGGAAGGGAGAGGGAGAGAGGGATAGAAACATCAATGGTGAGAGAGAGTCAGTGATTGGCTGCCTCCTGCACGTCCCCTGCTGGGGATCGAGCCCACAACCCAGGCATGTGCCCTGATCGGGAATCAACCTCGAAATCCTGGATCCCAGGTCGATGCTCCACCACGGAGCCACGCCAGACGGGCCTTTATATCAAGGTTTTACTGTAGACATTATTGTGTTCGTTTTACCAACAAGGAGACTAAAGCTCAGAAAGATTAGGTGGCTTGGTCAAGGTCATAAAAGTATTTTGAGGCAGAGCTGAGATTCAGACTGAGAAGAAAAGTGAAGACAATGGTGCCAAAATAGCTTAAAAAGGATGATGTTAAAAATGAGGACATGGTGAACAGGACAAAATGTTACAGATGTCCAGGAAGATACACCCATTGGATTTGTTAAAATGGAATTCACTGGCTGCCACAGCACATTTTGTAGCATAGTATGTTACAACAATAATTTCTCAAGAGGTTTCAGCCAAACACTCCTGGGAAGTTGCCGCCCCACCCCCTCAACAATTCAAAATATTTTTTAAAATATGCATGTCTGCATATGTTCCCAGCTGCATTATTTAAAATAGCAAAAAAACTAAAAATAATAGGTCCAATTATAGGTGATGAAATATATTGTATAGCATTTTAAATAATAAAGACGATTATGTTTAAATAATAAAGACGATCCATTCACCTGGAATGGATTCAAGACAGATAA
Organism: Miniopterus schreibersii; assembly: GCF_964146895.1. Lineage (NCBI taxonomy): Eukaryota > Metazoa > Chordata > Mammalia > Chiroptera > Miniopteridae > Miniopterus > Miniopterus schreibersii. Next base: position 14,865,292 of record NC_138119.1, on the reverse strand, counting down.
TCTGACATAGAAAGATTGTATTTCTGCTGAACAATGTGAAACTCAGTGTACCTAGATCTTTTGAGAAGCTCACTTAAAAGGAGGCTCCACAGCACTAGTGCTGGGTTTGAACGCCTGCTCCGAAATTTACTCATGGACAGGTTACCTAACCTCATTTCCTCAGCTATCAAATGGATAATAATATCCTACTAGGGTTTTCATGAAGATTAAATAGGATAATTCATATAAAGTACCTAATAACATTTATGTCGCAATCTTCTCATTGTTTGAGACTTCTCCCATATATTGCCTTGTATTATAGATACCTATATATTTCTTATCCCTCTCCTGGAGTTTATCTTCTCTATGGTTTACCTTCCTGGTATTTCTGATAACTCCCAGAACACTGTCTCTCCAGAGAAGAGATCTTCAACAAATATTAAGTTGGATATTAATAAATAAATAAAAGGGAGGTAAAGCATATCTTCATCTAAAGAAAAATAAGACCATATGCTCACTTAAATGAAAAGTGAAACAAAATACTGGATGGACGTCATGAAATCTATGACTGAGTCTTTAGTATTTCAAAATAAGATGAAAGAAATTCAACTCAAAAGAATCTGAATGAGAAATAACATTTAAAATATTGATAAGCACATTGAAAACAAGTTTCTGAATATTAAAGATGCAGATCCCCACCTAACCATGTCATAACTACACATGCAACAGAGAATAAAACTCTGTCAATGTATCTTCTTTTACTTACCTAAAGTCTAGCTCTTGTTTAATTTACATTATAACTGTTACTATATACTGCAACATGTCATCCCTATTATCAGGTGGTACTAAGAGTTAAATCTAAGTTTCCTGTACTTCATGAGCTCATATGAAGCCTGAAAACTAATTAACTAGAGGTCTACTTAACACTCCCTTTCTAAAAAGTTAATTTTGTAGCACTGTTTCTACTTTGGTATATTTCCAGGAAAAGGCCCAAATCAGTCACCTCCTGTATTATAGTAAAATCTCCAAACAGCAGTCCTGAAGGTGTCTATACAAGTTGCAATTTAATGAATCTAATATCTGTTAACCACCCACCATGCACACCTTATCTCATTTAATCATCATAACAGCCATCCAAGGTAAGAGATTTAATTATCCCCATTTTACACATGGAGAAGCTGAGGTTCATGGAGATTAGCTAACTAACCCAAGGATATGCAGCTAATGAGTAGGGGACTAGATTGTAGGACTCCTGCAATGCCTCCTATTTGTAAATAAGACTCATGAAAGACACACTGGGAAAGGAGCAAAGTACTAAAATGTGAAGAAAAGACATGGGTATCATGATACATTCAACACAATTTCTGAAGAAGTGCAACATACTCACGATTTCAGAAATGATGCATCTTTCAAAGAAACCTGAAAAATTAAGGAAAATACATTATAAAGGCTGATAGTGGTATAACTCTTATATTAATAAGCTAGTTTCTAGCTAACACTCCGAAACCACAGGGTTTAGCTAAGTCTTATTCATTTGCTAAATAAAAAACGTTATGAACATAATTTCTAAGTAGCGCTATCTTAGACACGCAAAAAGGAGGCAGAGTAAGTCCTGCTTACAGTGACCCAGTCTTAGCGTGAAGAACAAGGACTTAAACAGAGACTGGAACTAAGTGTTCTCCATTCCCATCCTCCAGTAACAGAGATAATGCCTTGGTCCACAAAAGCTTTTCCCCTGCCTGCCTGTCTGCCTCCTACTCATCAACCAAGCAGCAGCTCAAGTGCCACCTCCCTGGGAAACCTTAAATCCACCGGGAAAGAGGGAGAAATATCTAACTGATACAGAACTCCATGGTCCTTTGCTTCCTTTGGTCACATCCTCACTCTGAGAATCTAATTCAAGTAGACTTCCCAGAAAAATGTGTGCTCTCAAAAATCATTAAATATAATTCCAGTGGATTTTACAACTTCTAAGGTCCCAGATTAAGAGGCCTTGCTGTAGGGAAACAAATGGATACCTCATAGGTAGTCAGCAACACATGAAAACATGGCTTCTGTTTTAGGTCTTGCTGTAAGTGGACTCTCTCCTCTTTGTCACCTGTATATGGTACACAGGAAAGACCTGGAGCAAATCTGAATCCAAGAAAAGAAGTAGATGAACACAAACGCAGAGTCATGGGAAAGGGGTTGCAGATCTGGAAAATTACATTTCATGGAAGGATTGCAGATGTGCAGGCCTCAGGATGCCCTGCAATCAGAAAGAGTCCTGGGACTCTGCAATCTGATCTAGAATAATGGGTAAGTCCCTGTGGATAGAAGTGGAAGGGTGGGATGAACATTTAAAAAAGAAAAAAAAGGCCTTGTGCTAATTCTTTTTTCATGTTGGTTACTCCCTATGTCACTATGAAAAAGATGGTTTCTCCTTTAGTTCAGCAACATTTACTGAAAATGAGGACTGACCCTCAAATAGTAACAATAACATCCATTGGCCCCTCCTCCCATCACATCCTCAGTCTTTATCTATGTTACCTCAGGTCAGAGTTTTCTGAAAAAAATATAAACTCATTGTCTAGGACAATATGTTGTTTTATCATCTTTCCCATATCACTCAGAAAAGTATCTTAATCAATGCAAAAAATAAAATTTCAGCTACATCTACTCTGTACCTTTCCATCTCTTCTTTCCAGTTGCTCAAAACAGACAAGGGACAAAGAATCAGAAACGGTCCTTCATCATTTAATCTTCCCACCAAGTAAATGAAGAGAGCAATAGTCTGAAACACAGAAAAAGAAGGCGGTTTTGATCACATTTCCACATGAGAAACAACAAATTGTAGAAAACACAAATTCTTACAGAAGACTTGGTTTACAAAAAATAATGTAACAATTAGGAGAGTCATCCATTCCTAATGAGTGAAATCATGTAAGCTTCAATGTAATTGCTAAGGAAATCTATGGCACTCAATTATATCAATAGTTAATAAGCAATGGTGCTCAGTATTTATGCAACTGAACCTCTAATGCAAAGAAAAAAAATCAGGAAAGACCATAGAAATCAATGAAAACAATGCAAAGAATCACAAGAGATCAGGCCTACTCTGAAAACATACAGCAAGTGTCAGGATATGACTGTAAAAATGACCAACCACATGGCGGCCTCCATTGCTTGCCAGGTTCTTTCCTTCCTAGCTTCCTCCCTCCTATGTGTATTTATAGAGTACCTTCTATTTGCTAGGTACTGTTCTGAGCTCTGGTAAAAAACAGTAACCAAAACAGGTAAAACTACTAGTTCTCTTGGAATAGACATTCTAGTGAGAAGACAAACAATAAATAAATAAGCTTAAGTAGGAGTATAAAATGAAAATGTTTGTAAAGCCAAATAGGCCTACCATAGGATATGGCTGTACACACTTTTGACTAGAAAAGTTTCTTTAGAAGGTTGCTGTGATATACAGAGAAAATAGCTCTTTTATAAAACAAAAAGTCTGAGAAATTCCCATCCCCAAATGCTGAACTGTTTCAGAGAAAAATCTACTCTAAGGATATAATCCAAAATACTGAAAAAGCAAATACCCAAAGGGGTTCACACTGAGGTTAATTTAAGTAGCACAAAAAGAGGGGAACTCACCCCCCTCATCTATAGGACATTTAAGTAAATTATGATCAATTATCTTGATGGAATAGTAAGTAGCCAATAAAAAATAATGATTGGGAAGAACAGAATAAAATGGAAAATTACAATGACAGTGTTAGATTACTAAAATACAAACTATAAGTACACTATAATTCCAACCACTGTAAAACATACACTACTATTCATGGTTGTGGTTAGAGTACTGTGGTTATGGGGTGGCAATTATTTTTTTAACTGAGATTACATTAACTTTATAATAGAAATAATTTTCTTCTTTAACTACCTATCACTTTCTAATCCAGACTGTGCCCAGAAAAATTACCCAATAAATAAGTCCTTACTAGATTAAAACCACTTTGTCTAGCTTTCCTGAGACTGCTATTTAGAAAAAATTTATCTTTTATTACTCTAAACCAGATATATCTACAAAATTAATTGGCTTGACTAGTGAATTCTAGCAAACATTTAAGGAAGAAACAATAACAATTCTACACAGACTCTTCTAAAAAACTGAAAAGAAAATATTCAACTCACTCTATGGGTCTAACTTTACTACAATACCAAACCCAGACAAAGACATTACAAGAGAAGGAAATTATAGACCAATATCCCTCATGAACAGAGATGCAAAAATTTTAAACAAAATTTTAGCATGACAAACTTGGAGGTATAATATTTTTAGAGCACTTAAAAGTAGAACTACATAAACACCCTGGGGAAAGGCAAAGGGCAAGTGAAATTTGCTAGTTCTGAATTTGCTAGACTCAGGAAAATTCCAAAGTCCAAGGCAAACAAGGCTGCCTGGAAAGCCTTGTACCTGGTCCAAGAGTCTGTTAGCCTGGCTCCCAGAGACACGAGGAAACCTACCTTTGTTCTAGTTCCACAGCTCTCAGTTTGGGAATATTAGATTTATTAACCTGAGAAATATCCTCATATGACCACACTTGCAAATCATATTGTATTGTAAATAACCCCAAGATTAATGAAGTGTACTTGCCTTAGTCTCCAACACATGATCAGAACAGCCTACCTGCAGAACTGCTCCAGCTTGATGCTTGTGTATGCAAGGTTAGAGCCAGAGGGAGCACTTGGGCTTCTAAAAGGACTAATGAGAACTTCACTCATTCTGTGTTAACTGGTGAAACCTTTTTGATATATAAAAACTTATACTTCCATGGTTTCTGATCAAGTTGCCTCTGCTGTGTATCCTGACTGCACTGACTTTCTTTAGTAGCCTGTGGACAAGTAAGTCTTCTATATCTAACCCAAGGGGTGTCTGTGTCTGGATTTCCCATCAGTCCAAGCCTACTATTGACAAATGTTAACACAGGACTACATTGGTGGTCATCTTACCAGAAGCATCTATCTCAACATAACACCTCCTTATCAATGCCTAGAGAGGCCACGTCTGATTCTCTAGGTCTCTAGACTATGTCCTACTATTACATGTCCAAGGCATTTTAGAAAACATAGAGTACTTCCTCTGCATTTCTCTAGCATGCCAGAAAAATGGGAAGTGGCCCTACTATTCACTGAAGAAGGGAAATTAATATTAGAAGTGATCCAGCTAATTTAACTAGATAAAGTATTGCTAAGGAGGGCAGAAACAATTTGATCCCTGGGACAGATATATTTGCTTTACAAGAGAAAAACCCTGCCCAGTAACTAAAATTCTACATGTCAAGGGGTAAGATGAGAGTAGTAACACAATTCAAAACTATCCCCATGACTAGAAAAGTCAACTCCAAGGTCATGATCTCTAAATAAAGGTTCAGGCATTTCACTGCCTAGTATAAAAATACATGCTAGTAGCTAAAGATAGTCATGAGTTGTAAGAAGATATTTCACTGAAGTGAGACCAACCTACAGTATCAGTGGAGGCCAAGTAGGGAGCCAGTACTCTCACCCTCAACCAGAGGTTAAGTAACATACCTGGCAGGTCTTACCCAGGCCCATCTCATCTCCCAGGATGCAGCCATTCTGACAATGGAAGCGCTGGGCTAGCCAGTTGACTCCCTCCAGTTGATAAGAGCGTAGGTGAATCCCTAGAAATAAAAAATACAACAAGTCCAAAAAGCAAACACTTCAGCACACACACAGGCTATGTTCTAGGACTTCAACAGAAGAATATGGCCTAAATCCCTATACCCCCAATATTACTGGCCAAATCCTCCACTGGGAAGTTACAAATATGTAAATATTTGCTGACTTCCAAACTACTTTTTCAGCAGATTTAGTCACCATTATATTCAAAGCCCAGTGTTATAGGATCCACATGACAGATGAGAAAGTCAACTTGGGATGCTGGAAAAGACCACAGAGCTACCCTCAAGATCTGAAGAAATGAATTATTACCCTTACCTTGCCTCTGACCAATCAGCTCCTAGCTCCCTCTCCCATGGTATCTGGGGATTTTGCCTTATATAATCTGTAACCTACATGCCTTCTGGGAGTATTTTAGAGCACAAGCTCCTTGCTTCTGTATTAGCCAATTCAATATTAAACTATTTTTTCTTTCTTTAAAAAAAAAAAAGACTAAAAACACATGAAAAGAGCCTCAGGTAACTGCAGGACTCTAACAAAAGATCCACATTCATTCACTGGCATCCCAGAAAGAGATGAAAAAGAGGCTGGGGCTGAAAAGTACTCAAAGAAATAAGGGCTGAAAATTCCCCAAATTTGGTAAAAGACCTATAGAGTCAAGAAGCTGAGCAAACTCTGAACAGAATAAACCCAAAGAAATACACACCAAGACACCTCATAATTAAGCTACTAAAAACTAAAGACAAAATATCTTGAAAGTAGCCAAAGAAAATGACAAGTTACCTAGAGGGGGAAAACAAGGAGGCTATTATTCCAACTATCAGCTCTAGGACCCTACTGCCTCAGCCACAATCCATGCCAGCGAAATGGATACTCAGTACCCACTTAACCCCCTTGAAGTTAGGACTAGTCTCCAAGAGAAATGTAGAAAACCCAAGTCCCTCCAGGACTGTGGCCTCTCCCTCACTTTCCCCTTACAACCTCCTTAGTCATCTGCTTGGCAAAAGCCAAGTCACAAGCACAACAGAACTACCGGGGAGCCTGGGAAATGTAGTCTTTTGTTTCTAGAGTCTAGGATGCAGTAACACAGTCATAGGGGATGGAGAAGGAACAAATTTGAGGGTGTCCATCTGCAATATCCACCAAAGAGTTGTTTGAATTCTCTTGCCCACCTTTCAGGTGGATGTCAAGTAATGAAAAGCAGGCATAAACAGCAATAAGTAAAAGGTCTGCATATTCCAAAAATAAAGCAGCCCTAACATATCATTATGATCCAATATATTTTGGGTTTCTGAAGTTCACTGGCATGTATGGGATATAACACCATTAAGGGGAGGAAAACCTACTGGAAAGTTTTTGAATCACTAGGAAAAAATTCTGAATAAAATATTTATTTAAACCATCAGCTTCTAAAAAGTGAATAATTTGTTACATATTTGAGGGGAAAAAATAGAATTAAGAGCCTAAATTATGGCACATGCATACATTGAAATACTCTATACCCACTAAAGTGATATTAGAGAAAACTAAGTAATATTTTTTAATTATGGTTTTCAAAAAAGTATGTACATGAAACCCCATTTTTGCACCTCTCCTTGGCTCTCTGCTCTGACTCAGAAAAGAAGGAAAAAAAGAAATAAGCATGTGTAGGACAGGGGCTGACAGAATACATAACAACATGTTAACAGTAAGAGCAGTATAAAGATTAAATTTTTTTCTTTATGCACAAAAAATTACCCTAAAATGTTCTACAGAGAACATGTACTACTGTTACCAGAAGAAAAATAAAAATCAATAAGCACTTTTAACCAGCTCAACAAAAAAAGTTTCTCAGAATATTAACTTATTCTGATAAATAGAAATAGGAATTTCAAGTTATAATATTCAATGGTTATTCCTTTGATATACCTTCTTTCTATTTTTTCCTTTCCCTCCATTACCAATTTATCCATTTCCAACAGCAAGTTTCCACGTTTGTCTATATGTTTACTTTTTCGTGTACTTACTCTAACTCATTCATGCAAGCTCGCAACCTCTTAGCTATCTTCTCATTTTCACTAAGTCAGCACACATCCACGTGTACACTCCTACAGGTCTACAGTCAATGACTTTATTCTTCTCGCACATGTTCTGAAAGTATTATCCCTAAAAAAGTGCAAGGAAATAGGCAAACACACAAACATATAAACTTTAGACAACATACACCAAACATAAACAGAAGTCCACAAATTCATATGTAAGTTGGGTACACGCTCCTTGCAAACACAGAGAAACATCTTATACACTGAGAGACTCAGAGGGAGGTCTTTCTTTCAGGTCTGTATCCTATCCATTCATCTTCATCCTTTATCCATCCCTCTTCTAAGCTGGACACACAACTGCACCTTTTGTTCCATTTCAAGAGTCACAAAACTTTCACACTTCCTTGACATCTAGCACATAATAGAAGTTCAATAAATACTTCTTTGTACTTCTGAAAACACTCACAGAACCTAGTCCACAAATTCTAGGAGGGCAGGGCCCGTATTTGTTTCGCTCACCTCTGTACCAACACCTTATAGTATGTGGCTCTCGGTGGCACCCAATAAATAATGAATTAACCACTACACCCTTATGAGTGATCCAAGGTTCTATCCTACAGTTAAAGCACGCACTACGTTCCCTGTTTCATACATAAAGAGAACGAGGGTGGGAGAGGTTAGGTCAAGTGCAGGTCAGGAAATAGCACCTGGGTCTCCACTCGCAGGAGATACGGTCAGCCCTGCTGCCCGCAGACCTCGGGGAATGAAGGTTTGCTCTTCGGAGACTTCAGGGAAAGCAGGGCTAGTGTAAGTAAAATGGACAGTTACTTGCGGTGACGAACTGATAAACTTGGCTTAGCCGCGTATTTTCAAATAGAGCATGGAGAGGCAGGGATTAGCCAGGGGGTCCTTCTCGCAGAACTGCGCGCGCACAGTCAACGATGAAACCTGGAGCTGGGGGCCGAGTTCTGAGAGCTTCACAGAACTAACTACTGGAAGCCCCAGACCAGGCCTGCAAACCCACCGGCACGCAAACTGTAAACCCAAGCCCGGGGGCGCCAGCACGCCCTCCGCTGCTCCAGAGGAAGGTCCTCCCGTCCGCACAAGGCCTCACCAAGCTCCCCCTCCCCTGCGCCAAGCGCCGGGCGCCGGGAATCCCACCCCAGCAGCGTCCGCCAACCCGCGAGCTGCGCGAGCGGGGCAGCGGCCACCTGGCCCCAGGAGGGGCTCTTTTCCGCCCAGCCCCGCCGCAGGGGCTCCCGCAGGAAAGCAGCCCACGAGACGGTCCCCTCGCGGCGCCCAGCACTGTTGGTGGCGCGGGGTCCCGGCCCGGGAGAGGCGAGTCCCAGCGAGTCGGCCGGCCGGGCGGAAGTTCGCCCGGGACCACTGACCTGTCAGACCCCACCGCCTCAGGTCCTCCTCCTGCACCCGCGCCCGCGCCCCCTCCGCTCCGCTCTGGGTCTGAAGGGTCTGCAAGAAGCGGGGCGTGTGGCCCTGGGAGGTCCCGGCGCCCGCGCGCGCCATTCCGCCGGGATCGGTTCCGCATCCGCGTTCCCCGCGCCGCCGCGCGCGCTTCCTGCCGGACGCGCAAGGGTCGGGCCGCGGGCGCGGCGGCCGCCAGGGGGCGCGCCCAGCGCTGAGCTCCGGGTCCATTACCTGCATCTGTCCCTGCAGTTAGAGGCGCTGCCGCACGGCCTTGACGTGGATTTATTTTCTCAATTAACCCTCACAATAACCCTATAAAAGGTACTATAATTGTCCCCACGTCACAAATGAGGGAATTGTGAACGGTAATTGGCAAAGCTGGAACAGGAACCGTGTTATTCTCCGGGTAATGTCATCAGAATACTTGGATTAATCTTCGCGCTTCCACTTTTAGTAAACCCAGAGTAAAGTTGCACTTTATTCCATCCTCACCTACCCTCAAAATAAAAGGGAGAAATTAGTTGTGCGCTAGGAAAGAAACGACTTTGGGTTGATTTATAAAAACTCAAAAGCAAAACACTGTTTTGTGAAGCTAATTCTGTGTCGAGTCATTCTGTAAATACTGATTGAGCACCTACTATGTGCCAACCGCTCTGTCGGCACTGGAGACAGAGGCCACTAATCACAAACTTAATTTAAGTAAATCAAATTAAGTTTATATTTTAAAAACGAGGAGACAGGCAATAAGCAAATGAAAACCAAGTCGTTTTTGATCAATGTTAAGAAGAAAAAGAAACAGAGTCACATAATAGGGCTACCTTGATTTCCTACTTGGGTGTTTTCTCAAAACCTTATATAGATTTATATCCTTTGCTGGCTTCTCTTGAGGGGCTTCTGTCCTGAGTGGCTGCTGTGAGTGGATTTTGAGTCCTGGTTTCTGTATTTGACTTATTTTCTCCCCTCCAGACTTTGTGGATAGACTTATCCACTAAAGCACCAATGCTAACCATCTGCCACTCAAACAAAAGAGTGTTTATTATTATCAATTTAAAGTACACTTGTTTTAGCATTATACCAGAGATGGGGGCCCACCTATATGCTAAGTGTTCTGTTGGTATATTGAGTCTGGCATCTAAAATACCGCTAAGAAAGGTAGCCGAGAGACTCCAAGCTACCTAGTGAGATGATGCCTGTAAAAGTTTTACTTTGGATGCTGTATGAAAAGAGTCGAAAGAAAGGGACAGGGTAGAAGCAGGAGATCCTGTAGAGAACCACTCTGGGAGTCTGGGCAAGAGATGATGGTTGTCGGGCCAGCACGGTGGCAGCGGAGGTGTGAGTAGTGGTCAGATAACTAGATATAGTGCAAAGAAAGAGTCTGTAAGATACGCTGCTTGAGCACCTGAGAGAAACAGAGAAATAAAGGATGAGTTCAGGGATTCGGCCTGAGCCAATAGTAGAATAGAGTTTTCATTTGTGAAGGGGGGAAGACTGAGGATGAGTTTTGAGGAACATCGAGAATTCATTTTTGGATAGAGTACCATAAAACAGTTATTAGATATCCAAGTAGAGACGGTGAATAGATACTCCAATAGATTAGTTTGAAGTTCAGGGGAGAGAATATATAAATACGGAAGTCATGATTATAGGATGGACCTTAAACCTTGGTATTAGGTGGGACGCCTTAGGGGTGACAGGAATTATAAAAGAGACAAAGCCTTGGACAGCTAAACTATATATTTAGAAGTCAAGAAGATGAGGAAGAACCAGCAGAAGAGACTCAGAAGGGCAGCCTGTGAGACAGTAGAGAAGTGTGGTGTCCCTGAAGCCAGATGATGAAGAAGGGAGTGGACTGTCTGTGTCAAACGTAAAGATGGGGCAGAGAGATAACCACTGGATTGGGCAATACGGCAGTCTTACGACCTGGATAAGAACAATTTATGTATATTGTGGAATAAAAACCCTTATTGGAATGGATTCATAAAAAGAGAATAGGAGGACAGAAAGTGGGGGCAGAATGTCTCATACCTCTTTCAAAGAGTTTTGCTGTAAAAGGGAGCAGAAACGTGGGAGCAGTAACTGAAAGGGGATGTAGAGTTAATGGGAGGTGTGGAGCTCAGACAACTCCATGACTGGACAGCTGCCAGGCCTGTGATTTGAATCCAGGTCAGCACAGAGATTGTTTACCACAACCCCAACTTAGAATGAATTGGTATTCAGTCTAAGATAACCCAGTACCCTTACCTTGCCTCCCTCTACATGTTGGTTCCTAGACATTGTCCTGACCTGATCAAGCATGTAATTTCCCATACTTGGTTGCATTCGTGTACTAGTGAAACTGGACACAGTGGGTCCAGGCTGCCTGTTGCCACTTGAGCCAATTAAGCAGAGACTGGGTTGAATCATATATTAGCCTTTATTCCAATAATGCGGGCAATATAGGAGAGCAGTAAGGTCATTCTGAAAAACCTGCTTTACCCTCCCTTTACTAGCTGGCTGATTATATAGGGACAATGAAGGAAGGCTGCATGCAAGGGGGAAGGCCTGGGAGGATGGTTGCAGGGTATGTGTCTCCTTCCAGAACCCTCAAGTCCAATTACAAGGTAGTTAATTTTCAATGGTGTTAAAAGCTCCCGGAACCAGAGAATGGCCAGCATTCCTGAGGCAAATTTCTGCAGGGAGTCAGGCTCCAGGCACAGCAACCAAATGAAAGCACATCGTGTCCTTTGTTTGTTCTCGAAATGCATTTCCTTTTCTAGGCAATGGACTCATCCAGGGACCAAGGCATCTCTTATCTTTTTTTACAGCTCTGTTTTTCTTCTTGCAGCACATCCTCCAGTTTCTCCAGGCCTGTAAGGAAACCTCTTATCTATAGTTAGTAAAGTGAATCATCATTAAACAATTATGGTCCTGTTCCTATTAGGCGCCCCACCCCTGTCACAATCATGGTCAACAGAGCATGATCAACATCTCTGCCCCCAACACTAGTACTTGTTACTATTCCCTCTTTTACCCTCTATAATTCTTTGGTTTCTGTCAAATGGTGAAGAGAGCTACTTAGTCTTGCAGACCACACAAGACACACCTCATGTGTACGTTTCCCTTAATAAACTCAACTACTTAACCAAACTGGAGTGGCCAGCCTCTTTCTGTGTTTGGTATTTCCACACCCTCTGCTCATGGAGATACATTTTCCAATCTAAGGAATTTTCCACATGGATATTAGAGCACATTGAATGCTGACACGAACAATCCAGTAGAGAAAAAAACGGATGCTGCAGGAGTGATGTTCTTTGAGAGGAGGTGGGACCAATGCACAAATGGAGGGCTTAGCATAGATAGGAGCACAGTCAGGCACTGGAACACGTAGAGGACAGATCTGGTGGTGAGAATATGTATGTGGGCAATCTCTTCTGATTGTCTCTGTTGGCTAAGTGAAATAAGAAACAAGGTCATCAGATGAGCTTGAGGAGGGAGGAGTTTTAGGAGGTTTAAGGAGGGAAAGCTGTGAAATATCTGTCTTAGGAAACAGGGGAGTGAACTGACTTGAGAAATAGCAAGTAGTAGCAAGGGACTCTTGAGGTTTATGGTTATAAAACCAGTCAGCATGGTGTGTGTTAGGCGCAGGTGGGGAATAGGTAGAGAACTGGACCTTACCAGGGTTGGTTTTGCCAGATGAGTACAATAGACAGTAATTACACTGACTTTATATCCAGTGTCTAGGCCAGAGGTGAACAAAGCAGATAAGGTCCCTGCACTTACAGAGCTTAGATTCTAGTGATCTAAGACAGACAAAAAGGAGGGGGCTAAAAATAAGTTATCAGGTAGTATTAGTGCTAATACGGAAATAAAACAAGGTGATGGGATTAAGAATAGAACTGGGGAGCAGCTCTTGATGAGTTGACCAACATGCAACTAAGAAAATGACATTTGAGCTAAGATCTGAATGATATCAGGGAGAAGAGTGTTCAGGGCAGAGACCAGAAGGGTAAAGACATTGAGGCAGGGTTAGCAAGGGAGTAATAGAGTTTTTTAATTGATGAGGGTACACTTCAGGAGACTTGTCACTGAATGGATATAGGGCTGAGAGAAGGAGAAATGTTGAGATTGACTTCCAGGGGCTTCTTCCTTGGATAACTAGGTGCATATTGATATCACCACTGAGAGAATACAGGAGATAAAAGCTGGCCTGAGGAAGGGAACATAATTATTTCACTTTTAGGATATGTTGAGTTTATACCTAAACAGTAACTGGCACATAGTATGCACTCAATAAGTACTGCTGAATGTTTGAATGAGGTGTCTGTTGAACAATTCTGAAATCCAGGATCTGACTGTTATTACCTCACAGTACAGAGAGCACATTTCACTGATGGGCAAACCAAGGCACTGAGAGTTTAGGCAACTTGTCCAATGTTTTCTAGTGAGCCAATGTTAACTGCCAGAAAAACGTCTAACCCCAGCTCCTTTTCATTCTTTGTTCAGGTTATATAATCATGGAATGCATATTAATTCTTTGTTTTATGACTTCATTGAGAGAGTGCACCCCTGGCAACAGAAACCCAATAAGATTAATGATAATCACATCACGCTATTCATGGGCCTTAGTATCTGCCAATGCCACCAAAGCAAGCATGACGGGGCACAGGTTGGCAAAAAGTGTGTTTGCTATCCATTATGTCCTTGACCTGTAGGGTAAAAGCAGGATGCTACCTGGCAGCATCTAGATCAGATATGGAGCTTGAGTGAAAGTGGTGGCCATGGGTGAAATTTTGATTAAACCTCTGCTTGAGTATGTGAACTTAGACCTTTGGACTCAGGTTAGAATTATGTGAGTGCCCTATAGTAATCACTATTCCTGGATGAGAGACTTGAGTTTTTTTTCTCCCCAAAAAGGAAAAACCATATTTTGACATTTGATGTAATTATACATTTTTAGCATCAAATTATATATAATAATTTAAATTGCAGAAAGCCAGGGAAATAGATTAAAGACAATGCACATTTAAATATATCAACAAAGTCAGTCTGCTTTACAGGTCTCTAACCCAGTCACTTCATTAACTTGCCACTCCTTTCATACTAAAGGTAAGGGTATAACACTAGAATATTATCAAGTAGATCTTGGAGGACAAACTCCAGAGATGCAGACTGTCAGCTGTCTGCCACATTTGCTTACCTCTGTTTATTTCCCTTTTTAACTGAATGTCTTTTGACTATCATGCCCTGCCACCAAGTTAGTGACCCACAATTTTACTCTTTCTGTTCTTTACTCAGTAGTATAATGTTTATGTAATCCACCTAGTCAGTTCCAGGAAGCTTTTGAAAACCAGGTCTGGAATTTAACTTTTGTGACATATTTTCACAGAAGGAACAGGATATCTCAATGATAAAACCATTAAGCCAAACGTTTCTCTTGGCTCAGTCTACACTGAAATATTTTTAAACAATGTGATCTTGCTACCTAGGCTGTGATCCTAAGATCTGCCTCCTGCTCTAGTTGGCAAGATCCCAAAGCCATATGATACCCTGACCCCACAAAGTGTGGGTCTTAGGTTTGACAAATGACCACACTTGCAGCGCAAGTACCTGTATTCCCGAAGCACTTATGAATTTGATGCAAAGGAGTTCTCCCACCTCCATCCTCTGAAACTGGTCAAAATAGGCATGCACAATTATTCTTCATAACCAAAGTAGCTGAAATAAGGCACACTATAGTTCAGATAAAAACAGTTCAACTAGAGTGTAGTAATAGATGGAGTTAGGCAAAAAGAAAGGAGGTGAGAGTGGAAGAAGGACTTGTGACTAAATAAGAAGTAAAATCTCCTCCTACAGGAGCAGTAAGCACAGTGATGGAAAGCTCAGGCTTAAAGCTAGACTGCCTGGCTTGCATCGTTGCCTTTCCATTTACTTGCAAAATGGGGGCAATGATAGCATTTGCCTCATGTTTGCTGAGAGAGTTAAGTGTCTGTTCCCATTAGGCCTTTTGAACCATAGAGTGTCAGCCCTTGAGAAATGATATCTGATCACTCCAAAAACAACACCTTTGAGGTGAGACCAGGAAGTCAAAACCTAAGGCTGCTGTTATTGGCATCCAATCCTCTCGGGCAAAGCTGACTCAGTGAGTAGTAGAAGGTGAGCAAAGATCGACTGACCAGCCACAGCTTATCTTTCCAACAACCCCTGTCAAAATATATTACTGGTGAACCAAACCATTTTTTAAGTAAGTGTTCCACTTGAACAGAAAGGTAGTATATCCAGTTAGCTAATCCCAAACACCAACTCTGAGCCAACTCTAGTCCCTATACTTATTTCCTTTATCCCTTGACTTTTCTAAAAGGTCAGATATGCAACCCCAGTCAACCACACTGTTTTTTGAAGTTCCACTTCTTTTTTTCTTTTTTTTTAATATGTCTTTATTGATTTCAGAGAGAGGAAAGGAGAGGGAGAGAGATAGAAACATCAATGATAAGAGAGTCAATGATCAGCTGCCTCCTGTACGACCCCTACTGGGGATCTAGCTGGCAACCCAGGCATGTGCCCTGACCAGGAATCGAACCCCAATTTCCTGGATCCTAGGTAAATGCTCAACCACTGAGCCACGCCTGGCGGGGCCACTTCTTTTTTAAAAATATATTTTTATTGATTTCAGAGAGAGGGAGGGAGAGGGAGAGAGAGAGATAAAAATATCAATGATGAGAGAGTCATCATTGATCAGCTGCCTCCTGCAGGCCCCCTACTGGGGATTGATCCCACAACTCGGGCATATGCCCTGATGAGAATTGAACTGCAATCTTCTGGATCCTAGGTCGATGCTCAACCACTGAGCCATGCCTGGCTGGGCTTGAGGTTCCACTTCTAATCCTCCATCAAACTTGCTCTTGCCCACAGTTCCCGAGAAAGAGTGCCCCACCTCTTTCAAGGCATTGTACTCCCATCCATGGGTTATTTTCCTTGACTAAGGGACCCCAAACTCATTAACAAAACACAAACAAACAAACAAACAGACTCCTGGGTTGGATGGGCTCTGATAGTGACCCAGTGAGTGAAATCCTATATCTGTTATATTGGGTTTTTCTGTATGATTTTATACTTGAAAATTTTAAGTTACCTTTTATTTTATTTTTTAAATTTATCTCTATTGTTGAGAATATTACAGATGTCCCCTTTTTATCCCCACTGATCCCCTCCACCCCACATCCATCCCACCCCCAGGCTTTCCCCATATCAATGTCTGTGTCCATGGGTTATGCTTATAAACATATAAGTTCTTTGATTAATCTCTCCCCACTCTCATACCCCTTCCCACCTTCCCTCTGAGATCTCTCAGTCTGTTCCATGTTTCTATGTCTCTGGACCCACTTTGTTCATCAGTTTATTTTGTTTATTATATTTCACATGTGAGATCATGTGCTACTTGTCTTTTTTTGACTGGCTTATTTCACTTAGCATAATACTTTCTAGTTCCCTCCATGCTGTGCCAAAGGATAAAAGATCCTTCCTCTTTACAGCTGCATAGTATTCCATAGTGTAAATGTGCCACAGCTTTTTTATCCACTCATCTACTGATGGGCATTTGGGCGGTTTCCAGATCTTAGCTATTGTAAATTGCACTGCTGTGAACATAAGGGTGCATAAGTTCTTTGTGATTGGTGTTTCGGGTTCCTTAGGATATATTCCTAGAAGTGGGATCACTGGGTCAAATGGCAGGTCAATTTTTAATCTTTTGAGGAACCTCCATACTGCTTTCCATAGTGGCTGCACCAGTCTGCATTTCCACCAGCAGTGTGCTAGGGTGCCCTTTTCTTCACAACCTCGCCAGCACTTGTAGTTTGTTGATTTGTTGATGGAGCCATTCTGACAGGTGTGAAGTGATACCTCATTGTGGTTTTAATTTCCATCTCTCTGATGATTAGCAAAATTGGGTATTTTTTCATCTGTCTCTTAGCCATTTGTATGTCCTCTTTGGAGAAGTTTCTACTTAGGTCCTTTGCCCATTTTTTAATTGGATTGTTTGTATTCCTTTGGTTAAGTTGTATGAGTTCCTTATATATTTTGGATATTATCCCTTTATCCGATGTGTCGTTGGCAAATATGTTCTCCCATACAGTGGGCTCCCTTTTCGTTTTGTTGATGGTTTCTTTTGCTGTGCAGAAGCTTTTTATTTTGATGCAGTCCCATCTGTTTATTTTCTCCTTAGTTTCTCAGCAAACATATTGCTATGAGAGATGTCTGAGATTTTGCTGCCTATGTTTTCCTCTAAGATTTTTATGGTTTCATGTCTTACATTTAAGTGTTTTATCCATTTTGAATTTACTTTTGTGTATGGTGTAAGTTGGTGGTCAGGTCTCACTTTTTTGCATGTATCTGTCCAATTTTCCCAAGACCATTTATTGAAAAGACTGTCTTTACTTCATTTGGACATTCTTGCCTCCTTGGTCAAATATTAATTGACCATAATTGCATGGGTCAATTTCTGAGTTCTCTGTTCTGTTCCACTGATAGATATGTCTGTTCTTGTGCCAGACATTTTAAAAGTGGATATGTTACATTTTAAAAGTTACATTTTAAAAGTGGATATTTTGTGGTTTTAAGTCCATATGTTATGGCAGTAAGAGAAATACACTTTTAAAAAGTATTTTTATCTTACTGAAATTCTCAGACTGTGCTTTGGTCTTCTCCACTAAACTATAAGCTCCTGTAAGTAGGAACCGTGATCTATTCCTCACTGTAGGCCAGCACCCAGCTCAGTGCGTGGGTATTTTAAAGTAAACTTCCACCAGTACATAGAACCAAAGATCGAACCTCTGAGGTAGGGGTTAAGGGGGTGCGGGGGTGGGAGGAGCAGACTAGGGACCAGGGCCTGTTTTAATAGATCTGAGGGGTTGTGGTTCTCCACTTAAGCTGATGGCTCAAGACTTGCTTTGGTGTGGTTGACAGTTTCGCTTTGCCAGCAGAAGTTTGTCACTTTAAGATGAAAACCAGGAAGTTCCCAGTGGGTGTGGGGACGACGGAGATAGAAGGCCTAGCTCCAGAGAATGTTCCAGAGTGCGGCTGAAAGACACAAAAGTGGCAGGATTCCTTTTTTTCTGCCCAAAGCGGGTTCCGCCCACCTATACTTCTCCGAGGCCGAGCGTTGGCTGAAAGAGTCGCCCCGCCACAGCCCCGCCCCATCGGCTGTTGCTGTGATTAGCACTTTGTTGCTTTACCGGTCTTCGGGAGCAGTCAGAAGCGCAGAGCAGTTTAGGGATTGCAGCTGACAGATCAGACGGCAGCCGGGTGCTGTAGGAAAGGTCGTGAGATCGGGTCTGACAGCAGAGTCTCAGCTCTGGGCCTCAGCTTGGAGGCACAGGGCTCCCCTCTCCCTCGCGTGCAGTGAGTCCATATAGCTAAGAAGAAACCAGAATCTGGCCTCCCCAAAGACACCTGTTGCAGGATTTCTTTGGATGTGTCAGCCAAGGTCTTTTCTTGAAAGGTGTCAACTGATATGTGCTTTCTGTCTTTTATCATCCATTCTTTAGGACAGATTGGGTAGACCTAGCCCTGTGAAGATCTGGAAACCATGACCAACAAAAGAATTGCCGTGATTGGAGGAGGTGTGAGCGGGCTGACCTCTATCAAGTGCTGCCTAGATGAAGGCTTGGAGCCTGTCTGCTTTGAAAGGACTGATGACATCGGAGGGCTCTGGAGGTTCCAGGTAAATCTCCTGGTTAATACTACTTTTGGAACCCTCACTGTAAGTAGGTGCATGAGACATTATATATCAGATACTTTATCTTGTGTCAGGAAATATGATGGACTTGACAGTGATTAAAGCTGCTAGAATTTGGCCTGCTGACCTCTTCTTAGCAGCCATCACGTCTGTATAGGTCCCTCTTTCCCTAGGCGGACAGCAGAATGGAATACAGGTATCATTTGTTTTTCCTTTATTGGTGTCCAGGAAAATAGAGCAGAGATCATTTTCATTATTGAGTTTTGCTGCTATCCAGAAGAGGGTTACACTTGGTGGTGTGAGGCAGAAACAAAATAACAAACAGAAACTGTAAAGTAGTTAGAAAACTTAGAGTGTTTGCTCCTGGTCCAAATTAATAGGTAAGTGCCATAGATTACCTGCTTACAACTCCTTCCAGGGATTCCCTCTTTAATCTTATCTGCCACCTTCTTTCCTTTGAGCTTTTACATCACTTGAGAAATCAACTCAGTAGTTCAAAGCCCTGTCTGCAAAAGAAGGCAGAGGACACCTGCAACTGGATTTTCTTGACTTTGCAAATACTCAGTTTCAAAGTCAAGTTGCTTTAATATGCATACCCAGCCCCTTAACTTGTTCATAACAGTTAAGGTATCACCTACGTAAATGATTGATAGTTAAGGTTATTATAAGCCAAAGAGTATTAACCTCCTTTCCTGATATCAAAGTGACATGCACTGGTTTTGCTTTTAAACTCACTTTCTAAACCAGTGAATGGTATTGGGGTATCCAAATATGTTTCATATTTTCTGTAAACTAACAGTGTTGACCAGCTACTTAAAAGTGGCTTCATAGCATTCCTTAGTTGAAGAGCAGAACAGTCCTTTTGCATCTTGGCTCTCTCTTTGGGGACTAACTCTATTTAACAACAGTCCTTATTTAGTTAATGGGTAGATACCCCGTAGCAAACCAGCCCCCACCTCTGTCATAATCAGTCTTGGGCGTGGGCTGAAAAGGCTGTTAATTAGTATTTAGTAATCAACAGAAAATTCTATTTTTGAAATCCAGCCACAGCTTAATGTAGAGGTTGACAGCAGTCTTGATTCAAATCCTGTGTCTGCATCATTCAGCAGTGTGATATTGGAGAAAATCAGTAAACCTCTCTGTACCTCTATTTCTTCATCTTTAAGAAGGAAGTAGTAATAGTACACATGTCATAGAGTTATTGTGGGGATTAAGTGCATGAATAATTGTGTCTTTCATTAATAATATATGACACGGTGCCAGTTGCACAGTAAGTGCTACATGTCGGTTATTACCGAGTAGGCCTGGAGTGGGTTCCACACAACCTTACCAGGTTGAGCAGCTACTGGCCAGGTGTGAAATCACCATCCCAGGGTCCATCGTCCAGCCTGATTATCAGGCGCCTGACTTTTCGCTCCAAAGTGGTTTAACCTATTCTCTGTTAAAGACCTAAGTTGGAGATTTTTCTGATTATACTCTTGGTAAAATTTCAAGACTTTATCAACTACGTCCTTGAAAATAAACAAGCTCTATTTCTTCATAACTCTCTGACTTATGTTCAGACCACATCTGCGTCTATTGTATGTCATACAGAGGTATATGTCAGAAATATCTATTCTTTTCTGACAGGTCCCAGGGGTTCAGTATCTATTCTTTTTTCTTTTTTTAATATATCTTTATTGATTTCAGAGAGAGGAAGTGAAAGAGAGAGAGAGATAGAAACATCAATGACGAGAGAGTCATTGATCAGCTGCCTCCTACACGCCCCCAACTGGGAATCGAGCCCGCAACCCAGGCATGTGCCCTGACTGGGAATCAAACCTTGATCTCTAGGATCGTAGGTCGATGCTCAACCTCTGAGCCTTGCGGGCCAGGCTTCAATGTGTACTTTTTCTTCTCAAATACCATCACTTGCATTTTCTTATCTCTATTCCTCTTTCTCTATTCCATCTGCCAAACAGGAGTAGAGTTGACCGCTTGCTTCCTTCTTGTTATTGCTGAAACTTTACAGTAATAATAATCCCTCCTTACCCACTGCCAATACATTTAAGGATCCCCAGTGGTGCCTGAAACCATGGATAGTACGAAGCCCTATATATATTATGTTTTTTCCTATACATATATACCTATGATAAAATTCAATTTATAAATTAGGCACAGAAGAGATTAACAACTATAACTAAGAATAAAGTAGAACAATTATACTGTAAAAAAATTATACAAATGTGGTCCCTCTTTCAAAATACCTTATTGTATTGTACTTAACTTTACACATAAAAAAAAATCACTTTACGGCTTCTCTTTGACATATTGGAATTGCCAACATCACTACTCTTGCACGTTGGGGCCATTAATAAGAAAAATAGGGTTCCTTGAACACAAGCACTGTGATACTGCTGACAGTCCATCTGACAACCAGGACGGCTACAAGTGATAACTTGCAGGGAACATAAACAACATGGATATGCTAGAATAGGGGATGATTCATGCCATGGGCATGTCAGAGGACAGAATGAGATTTCATCATGCTACTCAGAACGACCCAAAATTTAAAACGTAGAAATTGTTTATTTCTGGAATTTACTATTTAATATTTTCAGACTGCAGTTGACCTTGAATAACTAAAACCACAGAAAGCAGGTAAGGGGGAACTACTATATATACAAATTCTCAAAATATTAATTTCAATCTATTCTTGATCTCGTCACTAATGTTAGGTAAGTAAGACTGATGGTGGGAAAGTACATTCTACTAACTTACACTTTCTCCAGCATAAGGTCCAATTTCATCCCATTTTTGCTAACACTGAGTAATCTTTTAAATTAGTAAAAATGAGGTAAAATGGGGATATATACTGGAAGAATCTAAGTTGGTACAATGATTCCTGAAGAGCAAGCTCCTAAGTATATGAAAACCCTTGAAACTTACCTTGGCTTTGAAATATATAAAATAGTTAAGACCATTATTCAAACGGGCAGTTCTCACTTGGAATTTCAGGTCATTGCAATCAGCTCGCAACTGAGACTGAACATCTGCTATGGTTTCTTTGCTCACATGTTTAGAACTTCATGTGGGATAACTAGAATTTCTGGGAGCTGACTGCATAGCTATCTCATACATTCTGTTCATGTAATTAGCTTGGGCTTCCTCACAGTGTGGTAGTCTCAGAGTAGTTGGACTTTCTGCATGGCTGCTAACTTCCACAAGAGCAAGCTTTCTAAGAGACCTAGAAACACAAGACCGTTCTTGTGGCTGCCAGGCTACTTAGGACAGTTTTGGAAGCCATTCGGTATCATTCCAACTGCATGTTGTTGGCCACAAGCAAGTCACAAAGACAGCTCAGATTCAAGGGGAAGAGACTACATAAGGGAGCAAATACTGGGAGATGTGTGTGTGTGTGTGGGGGGGTAACATTTTTTAAAATGGCATTTCTTTCAGAAAGCTTTTTGAAGTGTTTATTGGCTGTTTATAAACCATGAAGTTCATTCACAAGTGGCTTTGAATGCTTCTTATTTCCTGCAGGCAAATCCTGAAGAAGGAAGAGCCAGTATTTACAAATCAGTGATCATCAACACTTCTAAGGAGATGATGTGCTTCAGTGACTATCCCATCCCAGAGCATTTTCCTAACTTCATGCACAACTCCCAGGTCCTGGAGTATTTCAGGATGTATGCC
The DNA here is from genome assembly GCF_964146895.1 of Miniopterus schreibersii. Taxonomy (NCBI): domain Eukaryota; kingdom Metazoa; phylum Chordata; class Mammalia; order Chiroptera; family Miniopteridae; genus Miniopterus; species Miniopterus schreibersii. Next base: position 14,842,807 of record NC_138119.1, on the reverse strand, counting down.
AAAGAATTTGACCTTCTAAAGTATATCCGACTGAAGGTAGGGAATTTTGTGGGTATCTTTGTGTTTGAAGTTGTTTGTCAAATAAATGAATAATGTGACTTCATTTACCAGTGCTTACGTGTAAATACTGGTTTGATAGAACATGTATCTATCCTTTCTAGACAGAGACTTCACTCTTTGTCTTGTCTGTTCCTAAAATTCACAGAAAAGCTCCTCTTTTATATGTTTTTGACTACAGCTCCAGGAAGCCACCTGCCAGAATGTTTTCATTGCCTTCATTTTATAGTATTTGATTGCAATGAAACAAATGAAGGGGAATGTCTTCCCAGTGAGAGAGGGGAACTGACAGGTATGGGAACTTTAAAACCCTCCGGTTCCACAACTTGTCCACTAGTGCTTAGCCCTTTCATGCTTTCTGAAGTATTTTCCAATGCATTATTTTATGTGATCACAACAACCCAGGGAAGCAGTTATTGGGAAGTTGCTGAGAAAGCAATGAAGTTAACTAGTAAAGAGGGAAGAACACTGAATTGGGCAACAAAAACTTGAATTCTAGTCTGTTCTCTTACTAATCAACTTGTGACCTCAGACAAGTAAGTTGCTCAACTTCCACGTGTCTTCATTTTCTTTTCTGTAAAACAAGATGATTGTACTAGATCACTTACTTAAATGATTTCTTCCTGCTGTAAAGCCTTCCATACTTTTCTATCATTTTTAGCCATGGCCATAAAAGAGTATTTTCGGTGATGGAAAAAAAGTCTTAGGACCTACTCTCTTAACAACTTTCAAATATACCATACAGCATTGTTAGCTATAGTTACATGAAGTACATTACATCCCCAGTACTTATTTATCTTATAACTGGAAATGCGTACCTTTGGACCACCTTGATTCAATTCCCCTACACCCACTGTCCTTCTACTTCCTGATCGTTCTGCTAAATCATGCCTTTTTCTGTTTAACAACAATAATAAAACATTAATATCCGGTGACAACTTCCAAAGCAAATCATTTCCAGCCCAGTAGTACTTTTCACTTCTGTAAACACTTATCGAACAAGTTTGTTACCATTCTAAGTAGTGACGATGCAAAGACAAAAACAGAACAAAACAAAACGCAGTGATTTCATAATCTAGTTAAGATATAGAAAAAAGGAAGTGTAGTTTATTATAAATATAAGTAATAAAAATTTTTAAATGTTAACCTTAGACAAAAAGTCAGCCAGCTATTTCTCCAGCAAAATGGGTTTATTCAGGTACAACAAAGACTTGCAATCCGGAACATGCGGCCATGTGGGCCACATGCAAGTCTGCTAAAACAAAGGAGCAGGAGCTCTTCTATAGAGCAGCGGAAGAAGTTGCGAGGGTGGTTACAAGGAGTTCTCCATGTTATGCTTCGTGAATGACATAGGGCACTGCATTTAAATGAGGTTTCTGTTTACTTTTTTTTTTTATAAGCATTAGAGAGTGATAAATGTTATAGAGATCTATATATTGCAGCTCAGAGGAGGGATGCTTAACCCATCTGGGCATGAGGCATCAGGCACCAGGGAAATTCTCCTAGAGGAGAAAATATCTAAAGTCAAGGTTGAAGGGTGAGCAGGAATCAGGCAAATGAAGAAGGTATAAAAGGGTGATCCAGACAGAGGCACCGGCCTGTATAAAAGCAAGGACTATAAATCATGCAGGACGGCTAGAGTATAAAGGTGTTGTGTTTCTATTAGTCCACTGAGATATTATGGCCACAGAACCTGGAAGCACGTAGGAACGCTTTTTTTAAAAATATATATTTTTATTGATTTCAGAGGAAGGGAGAGGGGGAGAGAGAGAAACATCAGTAATGAGACAGAGTCATTGATTGGCTGCCTCCTGCATGCCCCCTGCTGGGGATCGAGCCTGCAACCCAGGCATGTGCCCTGACCGGGAATCCAACCTTGATCTTCTGGATCACTGGTCGATGCTCAACTGCTGAGCTTCGCCAGCTGGCCCGAACACATTCTTAATGTTTCCTTAAGCTGGGTAGAGTAACCCATTTTATATATTATTTTTTAAAACAAAAAATTATACCATTGACTATCCCATCTCACAACTACTTTTATAGTTATTTGTGAGTTAGGTGTTTGTGGGAGCCAAAGGGAGTTTCATTTAGAGAAAATTTTTTTATGTAAACAAGCTACTGAAATTTTTTTTTACTCTACTAGGAATGGGAGCTCTATAGCTCAGTCACATGTTTAAGGCTAGACAATGAGAATAGGACTAGGTGGTAAGAAGACATCAGAGGGTCTCAGGATGTTTGGGGGTCAGGGGAGGAGTAGGCATTTAGTGCATAGAGTATCTTAGAAGCCCAGGAGAAGCCCAGGCTTTATTCAAGGGTCGCATTGTCTTAGGATAGTGATTTTCAACCTTTTTCATCTCATGGCACATATAAAATAATTACTAAAATTCTGCGGCACATCAAAAAATATATTTTTTGCCAATCTGACCAAAAAAAAGGTATAATCTTGATTCATTCACACCGGCCAGCTATTCTTGTGTTGGCTGTTGCCATTTTTTTAGTTGACAGCCTAAGGGAAGAGAGGTCAGCACCCCTCACTAAATAGTCAGGTATTGTATGTTTTAAAAATTCTTGTGGCACACCAGTTGAAAATCGCTGACTTAGGGCATGTTCCAAGAGAACTAGTAATGTGCCCTTTTCTGGAAGCAGAGAAGACTGCATCATTAGCTTACTAACTCTATTTTATTTAGCCGGTCTCATGGAAGTTTTCTCACTCTGATCACATCTCACAAAAATGTTCTTACTTGTGGAGTATGGAAATCAGATGTTCCTGCATGAGCTCTCTTGTGTGAGATCAGCCCTTTGTGTCACACTCTGCAAGGAGAGTCACGTCAGGTAACATGTCCACTGTAGCGGCTGTGGTTACCATCGCCTGTAGCTGTCACTCTCTTTTTCAGACTACTGTGTGCAGTGTGAAAAAGCGGCCTGATTTCTCCACTTCAGGCCAATGGGAGGTAGTCACAGAATCCGAAGGGAAAAAGGAAGTGGGTGTCTTTGATGGAGTCATGGTTTGCACCGGCCATCATACCAATGCTCACTTGCCCTTGCAAAGCTTCCCTGGTGAGTATCCTACCAGGAAGAAAGACCCTCAAACCATACCTGTGACCTGACCCCTGAGGAATGGGGGAATTTCAGTCTTAGTCATTTTTACCTTGGGATGAAATAAGGCTTATCCTAATTCTGCATGTTCTCCTGAAAGATGCTGGGAGGTAGACATATGGTAATTTTGGAGACTAGAGGAAAGTTAGAGAGCTCTATATTTAGTTTCAAAATGACTTTAGTTTTTCTAAGGATCAAAAGGAAAAACATGGAGTTGATATGCATTAGGTTGAGTAAGGATTTTCAGCAATCAAGGAAACAAATGGAGTTTATAAGGAAGAAATTAAAGCTTAAGGAAAGAATTTATTACAGTTCTGGGTCTGGACTTTTAGGCACAAGAGCAGTCTATGTATATTCTAGAGTTTATAAAAATATATGCTCCAATTGAAATGGGAGTAGGTATTTAAAGAGGATGAGAGACAAAAGAGAATGGAGATTTCCTGAAGCCATTTGTATATCTGAGTCTACAAGTCCAAAATACAAACAGATCCTGAGTGAAGTGGACTGTTTATGATAAGGGAGTCTCAAGGTTCTGCCCTGAGGCTATGGGGGGAAATAGGCAAAAATATTCAGAAAGGTAAGTGCAGCTGAGTAAAAGGAGAGCATATGGAGAGTATATTTTAAACTCTACACACTGCAAAAAAAAAAAATTGTCAAATGATATCAGATAAACACTTGATAATTATGTTTCCCTCTCTTGCAGGAATTGAGAGGTTCAAAGGACAGTACTTCCATAGTCGAGATTATAAGAATCCAGAGAGTTTCACTGGAAAGAGAGTCATTGTAATTGGCATTGGGAATTCTGGAGGAGATCTGGCTGTGGAGATTAGCCACACAGCCAAGCAGGTTTGAATCAACAATTATTTACTTTGCTTTACCAAGAAAGCTGCAGGTGGACTCAAAAGAGAGTATGGATACCTGCCCAGAGTTCATCAGTGCCGATGGCAAATGTAGGGCTTGGTTTCATTGGCAACGTTATGATGGATGATATGATGGAGCCAAGGTTGCTAGTTAAATTCCCATCATTCGATTGGCCTCACACTAAGGAATTAGGTCATGACCACAGCTGTGCTCATAATCCCAATCAGATGTCTCCAGAGTGGGCCTCTAGCTTTCAGGAAGACCAAATAATTGATGGGAGAGCTTGTCAGAAAGCAGCACTCAGAAGTGGTCCTGGCCAGCAGAAGTTCCATGCTCTTATGTGAAGAAAGCACACTGGGTCATTGAAAGCTTTTCACTCATAGGATGGTGGGAGAATTTTCCTCTTGCCTCCACAGCTGGAAAAAAGAAGCAGTCTAATCTTTCTAAAGATGACATGCTTACCAGTATGCAAGTGTCCACACTGAGGCATCTGTGGGCACCAGCCTTTTCATTTCAGTTAGGTAACACAGAATGTTTTCTCTAAAGTAATTTTTATGTCCTTGAGGTTTTTTGGTTTTGTATCATAGATTTTGAACTGAAAAGAAAAGGTCTTCATTATAAATTCCTAGGAAAAAACATGTCATTTTAATATTTTGTTATTCATGTCTTTATTGAATCATAACTGTTGACAACAGTTAAATATCTGGTTGTTCTTTGGTAACTTTAATTAAGCTGTGCTTCTCCACAAATGTGTTTTAAATTACTATTTTTTTAAAATAGAAGTTTAATGCCACAACTTTGTTAAATGACCTCTACTCAGAAACTCTGTTCAATAACAGTTCTCAGTCATATCTCCGTCTATCACCACAAAAGCGATTTCAGATGCTCCATGAATTAATTCAACAAGCATTTATCAGGAAATAGCTATAGAAACAAGAAAGAGGAAAAATGTGTGTGGGTGTTATGATAAAAAGAATGTGCAAGGTATGTTGTGGGGACCCAAGGCTTGAGCCTTCTTTAATATCATTGGCTTGTCAGGTGGTCAGTTAGAAGGGAGCTAGGCCTTCCATGCACTGCGGAATCGTAGATTGCCAAAGAACAAAGCGTCCAAGACGGGGTGGATATAGGTAGCCGTGTCTGACAGAGTCTGGGAAAACACATAGCAAAACGATGTCTGCCTAGCAGGGACAGCACTGTCACGCCACTAAAGCAAGCTGAAGAAACTCAATTGCTGGGTTCTGACTTTTTGCTTTACATGTTAAATTGTACTTATGAGAAGTGGTTTGTAAATCAAACATTTTAAATGAACCTATAAATTTCGGTGTATCAAGGACATCTTGCTATAGGAATTCTTATGTTATAATGCTTTTGTGAAGAGAAAACATTCCTTTCTTGTACAACAATCTTCCTTACATTTGTTTCTTATAAATCCAAATTTGTAAATATGCTGTTTGCTTAAAAGAAGGCATAGATGGAAAATTGAAATGAGTACAATGATAGCCATTAAGCATTTATTGAGTAGTTACTATATGCCACACCCTTTACAAAAACACTATTTCTCACAACAACCTTGTGCTATATGTATTATTGTCACTGTTTTATACACTGGAAACCTTTTAATTGAGGCTCTGAGCATTTACATTACTCATATACTTATATAACAAAAGTTACATAGACTGCACACAAAACTATTTGATTCCTAAGACCATGCTTGCTCTTTCCATTGTGACATGTAAAAGTGCTTAATTGTGACAGCGCTAAATTAAGGTCACTGTTGGTGAGAATATATGTGTGAAGAGAATATATGTGTGTGATAATACATGATTATCCCTAAATGTAGACACGTTACCGTTTTACTTACAGCTAAGACAAAAGACCATAAAGCAAGGCACTTACATACTTTACAACTTGAAACTGTCTCTAGAGAATTTTGTAATGTAGAGAAAGTGATACTTTTGCCAGGGAATTCAATAGCAAACTTTTAGCAGCTCTGACCATGGACTTTAGCCGTCAGAGCACATAAAGAGACTGAACAGCTTCTTGTTATTCTACTAGCAATCTTCAGTTTTTCCATGAAATAATCAATGAAACACTTTCTAAGTACAGACTTTGGCGTCAGTAAGACCTGCGCTGGAAATTCAGCTCTGCCACTTACTAGCTGTATGATCTGAGGCAAGTTAGGCGTCTTCTCCATGCCTCTCACCCATAAAATGGGGACAGTACCTACCTCAAGAGGTGGTTGTACTGGTTAAATAAGATATAGATAAAGGACCTAGCATAGTGACTTACAGTTCACAATTCTCAATAAATGGAAGTGATGATGATCATGAGTTGAGTAGACTAAAAGATGTGTAGGCTACACCTTCCAACCTGGAGAAAACAGTTGAAGGGACAGAAAATAAGTGTTTAACTTCACACATATATTCTCACCAATGGTGACCTCAAATGCTATCCTAATTAAACACTTTGACACAGTTGAAAGAAAAAAAAAAGTTAAACATCAATATAAGTATAAATAAGGGGTTTTTTTGTAATAATGCAACCAATGTCAAAGGCAAAAGAGACTGAGGGTTTTGAATTAAAAGATCTCCAAGTTGCTTTCAGCTTTACTGTTCCATGGTTTTAAATGAGTAGAACAGGTGGTAAGTGCTAGATAGTTCAGAGGATGGAGAGAAAATTGTCAGCCAGAACAGTCAGCAATGTCTTCATGGACGAGGCAGGCTTGATCTGGATCTTAAAAATGAATAGGCTTGCCCTGGCCGGCGATCTCAGTGGTTAGAGCATCGCCCTGCACGCCAAAGGGCCGAGGGTTCAGTTCAGGTCAAGGGCATGTACCTGGGTTGCAGGTCCGCTCCCCGTTCCCAGTGGGGGTGCACGTGGGAGGCAACCAATCGATGTGTCTCTGTCTCCCCTCATTTCCACTCTATCTAAAAATCAATGGGAAATCAGGTGAGGATTGAAAAACAAAAACAAGTGAATAGGCTTTGGAGAAGGAAGAGGCTAGGCGCTTTTCAGGGAGGCGTAATGACATTAGACAGACATATGGTGGTGAAAAGCAAGACGTATTCGTGGTCAGTGAATGCGCCAATTTAATTATAAGTTAGTGTCTGAGAAGGAAAATAGCAGGAAATAAAAAAAGATTGTGCAGGCACTGAAAAGCCAGATGAATGAGTTTAAACTTACTCTTGAAGAAAGCTGGGTACTTTTAAGGGATTATGAACCAGAGAATGGTAAAAGCAAACCATTTCCCCCGCCCCAGGTTTTCCTCAGCACCAGGAGAGGGGCTTGGATCTTGAATCGTGTAGGAGACTATGGATATCCTTTTGATGCGATGTTCTTTTCTCGACTTAAACGTTTTTTGATGAAGATTTGTGGTCCATCATTAGTAAACATGTATTTGGAAAAAAGGATGAACCAAAGGTTTAGCCACGAAATGTATGGCCTAAAGCCTAAACACAGGTATGTTCAGGATGGGCTTGGGGCGGTTATAGCCAAAGCACAAAAATAAGGACTGTTCACATAGGCTAATAGTAGAGCTACCTCTACACATTAAAAAAAATCCAGAGTCTAAGATCAGATGTCTCCCTTGCTCCCACAGAAGCCCAAGATCTGCTGATCTGTACTCTTTGATCTATGATTCTCCTTGGCAAAGAATAACCATCTGATCATTTCCCTAGGTACTAGTTCTGTTTACATGACGTCCAACAACAACCTGGTAGTAGAGGGCAGTGCATCATTCATTCATTCAATTATCCAACAAACATTGAGGACCTCTTACGAGCCAAGCGTTACACTGGGCATGAGCATACAGAGACTAAAGACCTCATAGTAGTAGCAATACAAATAATAAAACCTTACCTTTTTGAGGACTTAATGTGAGACAAGCACAGTACTAAATGAGTTACATGCATTATCTCATTTAACCCTCACACAGCCCTATAGATTGGTGTTTTCCCTCCACTTTATAGATATAACAATTGACACTTAGAGAAACTAATTATCCCAAGAGCACATCAGAAATAAATGGGAGATCCAAGAAGAGGATTTTACCTTAAATACTCTAATGAAAAGACAGACAATAGAATAAAATGAATGCATGGCATGCCATGCGAGCATAAAGGATGGGAGTCCTCACATAGCCAAGGAAGGAAACTGAAAGCATTTGTAGAGGCTGATTTTAAATACTTTTTCCCTCCAACTTTTTATTTTTTAAATGTTCAGATTTACTTGATGCAAAATATAAGTATAATGAGCACCCATAAACCCTTCACTTAGATTCCAAAATTTGCTTTCTCTCTCTCCCTCTCTCTAAAGATAGATCCATTCATGTATATCATACATACTACATACATACATTCACACATACATATTTTTTTCTGAATCATTTAAAAAGTAAGTTGCAATCATTAATGCACTTTACCCTAAATTACTCAGAATATATTGCCTGAGAAAAAGGGCATTCTCCTACTTAAACACAATACAATTATCACACTTGGGCAATTTAACATTGATAAAATACCATTATCTAATATATTTAATTTTACCAACTTGCCCCAATAACATATATACAGCTTTTTTATTTTTAAATCCAAGATTCTGTCAAGTATTACACCATTGCATTTAGCTGCCATGTCTCTCCTTTTTTAATCCTCCTTTTTAAAAAAAAAATCAGGCCAGTTGTTTTGCAGAAAGTCTGTATTTGCTTGAGAAACCATACATGCACTCTCCAAATAAAAGTATTCTTCCTTCATGTCTCCAACTTCTTTCATTTTAGTGCCATCCAGGGTCCAACTTCTGCTCTGTGATCCTGATCTGTGCCAATATACATTAAACCATTTCCAAATGTCATGGATAGACCACGAGGGAGACCACTGGCATATTGTTTAACCATCTCCATCAAAGTAGAATTTTACTTACGTGATACTGATTTCTCTCTCCCTCCCAGCCCCCATGATTGCTCTCATTTCTCCTTCTTCTTGGTCTTTATCTCCACTCACAGACCTCTGAGTCAGCATCCAACAATCAATGATGACCTGCCAAATCGTATAATTTCTGGCTTGGTGAAGGTGAAAGGAAATGTGAAGGAATTCACAGAGACAGCTGCCATATTTGAAGATGGCTCCAGGGAGGATGACATTGATGCTGTTATCTTTGCCACAGGCTATACCTTTGCTTTTCCTTTCCTTGAAGATTCTATAAAAGTAGTAAAAAACAAGGTATCCCTGTATAAAAGGGTCTTCCCTCCTAACCTGGAAAAGCCAACTCTTGCAATCATAGGCTTGATCCAGCCCTTGGGTGCCATTATGCCCATTTCAGAGCTCCAAGGACGCTGGGCCACTCAAGTATTTAAAGGTAGGTAACCATGCAAGTTGACTACTCAATTACTTGGTAGTATCTTTATGTTTATGGCTTGCTTTTTAGTTTTTTCTCTATTTTTTTATCAAAAATTTTAATGTTGACATAATTACAGGTGTCCCCCTTATCCCCCACCCTTTCCCACCTTCACTCACCCTCACCGTCCCTTTCCTTAGCCTTCACCAAAATAGAGTTTGTGTACATAGGGTATGCGTACATATTCTTTAGCTAATCCCTTCACCTTCTTTATCGTGTCACCCACACTCCCCTACCCTCAGGCACTGGCCAGTCTGTCCCATGTATCCATGCTTCTGGTTCCATTTTGTTTGTCACTTTATTTTGTTCATTAGATTCCAGAATTTTATGGAGTAACACCTTATGGCTGGGTGTGGCTAAAATGACCCTCTAAATCTGGGCAAAAAGCTAATCGTTTTAGCTTAGAGTTGTTTATGTTGACTTAAATACTACTCTACCTTTCTCTAGCCAGTTCCTTGATGTTAAATTCATACTATTGCAACTGTTTGTTCATCAGTGTTTAAATGTATTTGTCAAGATTGGGTATTATGAGTTGCCCTTAGCTTTACTTCCATTCTGACCAAATAAAAAAGTTTAGAAGATGAGGCTTATCTTCCATAGGACTTTAGGCATGAAACGGGATTGAAAATTATGTTTTACTTCCTTCTCCCTGTGGTATTAAACTTCTTTGTGATTAAGAGTACAGCTGTGGGTATGTTCCCCCTGCTCTTTTTCTTTGTACTTCACTTTCCATATACCTTAAGGCCATTTATCATTTCCTTGTGTCCATATTTCCTTTCCCAAGTGAAAGACTAAGGTAGGGAGGAAGTAGTTATTGGTTGGAAGGCAGAGTTAAGAGAAATATCTTCCAAAGACAAAGTGGGATAGAGAAAGCTACTGATGTTAATTAATATCATTATATTATGGTGGTGGTAGGATAAGGTGATCAGGTGAAGGTGTAACCTCCTTGAGTACAGAAAACTATCTTGTATTTCTTTGAACTCTCCCTAACACAGTAATTGTTAATAGGATTATTGCTCCTACTGAGGTTGCTTTACACTTAAATTTTTGTTTTTTCTCTTTAGGGCTAAAGACATTGCCCTCACAAAGTGAAATGATAACAGACATAGCTAAGACTCGAGAGAAAATTGAAAAAAGGTGAGAAATTCTCTCAGGAAAGTATGCACTTACTTTTTCTACTTAATAAGAACAATATTGTACTATATTTATCTTCGTTGCATTAGTTCAAGGATTTAGATTGTATTTTGAAGGAAAAGGAAATAATATTTGTGACAATAAAATGAAGAAATAGTACCAAGTCGTTTAGATATGGATGGGAAAGAAGAGACAAACTTTAAAAAATCTTTAAAATCCTGTGTTTAGGACCTATAAGAAAAGTCAAGCCCAACCGGCGTGGCTCAGCGGTTGAGCATCGACCTATGATTCCGGAGATCGGGGTTGGATTCCCGGTCCCGGCACATGGCCCGACTGTGGGCTCAATCCCCAGCCCTGGGGATCATGCAGGAGGCAGCCGATCAGTGACTCCCCTTCATCACTGATGTTTCTCTCTCTCTCACCCTCTCCCTTCCTCTCTCTGAAATCAATAAAAATATAGTTTTAAAAAAGAAAAGTCAAGGAGGAAAAAACACATGGAGAGAAAAATCAAGCATATGGGTTTTGTAACAATTACTAGAAGTGCTAATAGAGCTGCCAGAGAAAGGAAGAGTGACAGTGAATTGAGCAGTAGATATGGTCCAATTCCAAATCTGCAGGTAGGTTTACAAATCTGCAGAGACCACTTTGTGGGCGGTCGTCATGTGAGAGCCCACTCAAGTCACAGTTGCTCATGGTATGAATAGTCTATGTGACTTGGAAGTGTAGTAGCATCAGCCAGCTGCCTAATGCTTGGGTGGATGGACACAGCAGTTTAGTGATCTGACTTTCAGAACTGAGCTTATTCACTGGTTTTTATTTGGGCAAAGTGGAAGTTGATGGTGGTGTGTTAAAGTCAGAGGCACAATCATTCCAGGCCTAAGGATGTGTTTCTTCAGCTGGTTTCATCAACCAGCATAACTCTTCCCTACCTAGAAGGAGGAGAAAGTTTTTATTTAACCCTGATACCCTTTCCAGGTCCTCTAGTCTCCTCTTTCCTTTCACTGCCAAACTTATGCAATAAATATTATGCATTATATGCTCTAAATTCTCACCCTTTCTCCCTCTGAAGGTCCCTGCATCGTCATTCCTGCTACTGCTCCCTTGAAGGTCACCCATGACCAACTTCATTTTCCTTCCTCTCTGAGTCTGACACTTTTAAACATCTCATCCTTCTTGGAGTGCTTTCTTTCCTTCTTTTTCTGGTACTAAAATATCCTATTTCAACTCTTCCCTTTACTTTGACTTATTTTTGTCTGGCCACCTGACTGAGCAGTCCCTAAGGATATAATGTACCCTTTATTGAGGGTCCACTATGTATATACACCAAATGATTTATATGTATGAGTTTCTTTACTTCTCATAACAACCCTACAAGGCAGGTACTAGTGAATCTCTTTGTGAAAGTTTCATGAATTCTATAGCCTGTGACCCAGTACTGTCAGATAAATGCATGTCTATAAACCCTTGAGCCAACCTAACATCCATAAGGGACAGCTCTCAAATTCTGTCCTGTCTTCTCTTCCTCTCTTCTAAAGTTTAGAATCTATCAGTTCCTGTGGAATTTCATTTCACCAGTTCTACCTCAAATTTATCTTTTATTATTTTTCCCTGTGCTTGTTTTGGATTCTTTTAATATGCGCATCTAATTTCAATTAATTTGACTTGGCTTTTTCTCTTCCTTTCTGGACCACTACTCTTTGTTTTATTTTTATTATAGGAAGTAAAACAAAGTTCTCAGTTAGCTCTCTAAATCTCACTCCTTCCACACTGGCATCATCATTACCACATTTCCCCTCTATAAAGCCCTTTTAGCTTTTCAAATCTGCACTTGGTGTAATCATTCCTATCTGGCTCCATTCAGAGGGTTAATTCCTCTGGTGGAGTAAGTCGTCCTCCCCGGTCCTCTCAACATTCTGAATTAACATTGGCCATTGGAAGTCGTGCTCTGTGGACCCCACTACCGCTGCCCTCATAAAACAAGGAGAGTCCCAAACTTGAGGATTTTCATGATAGGTTCTCTCTGATAAAATCGGAACCCTCTATATCTTGATCTGCTATACTTGCCTCTATATACACACCCTTGCTTTTCACAACATTCCTCCTTTACTATAGGTAATGTCTAGAGGTATTTTACACTCACATTGTATACTCACTCCTGCTTTATTCCTTCACTCTGCTATTCCCCTGACTTGTAGTACTTTCCTCCTTGTTCTCAGCTTATCTGTATCTTCCACATCCTTCAAGGACATATCATAGCTCTATTTTAATTACCTCTTCTACATTTCTATTTAGCAGGCTAAAACCACATGATTTGCCAAAAGTCCTATATTCTATGTTTCATGTGTATCTAGCTTATCTTTTCCAGTAATTATAAAATCCTTAAGGATAGAGACAATGTCTTATCTTTCTTCTCTATTTTCCATAGCTCCTAGACCAATACTGAGCCAATAACAGATACTTAGAAAGCACTGATTTAGTGACTGATCAACTAATTAAATTGTTGATAGGCCATGGCTTTTGTCTTCTCTGTTTCAGGTATGTGGAGAGCCAGCGCCATACCATTCAGGTAGACTATATAGATACCATGGAAGAGCTTGCTGACCTGGTGGGTGTCAGGCCCAATTTGCTGTCTCTGGCCTTCACTGACCCCAAGTTGGCATTACAGTTATTATTGGGTCCCTGTACTCCAATCCAGTATCGTCTACAGGGTCCTGGAAAATGGGATGGAGCTCGAAAAGCTATCCTTACCACAGACGACCGCATCAGGAAGCCTATGACGACGAGAGTAGTTGAGAGCAGGAATTCCATGACTTCAACAATAACAAAGGCCAGGTATATGCTGGCTGCTGTTATCTTTGCTATAATTATAACCTATTTTTAGCTGTTCCATTGTCATTGCTCCAGTTTTCTTTGAGGAGCTGGATCTACAGATGCCTTCAGAATCTGACAAGGTTGAACAACTCTTAGTTTCACATTACCGAGAAATCTGTTTTTTCCCCAAAGCATTCATCCTTTTTCATCTTTTCCCTATAATGAAATTCCAGCTTTTCATTCATATTGACTTATCTTCCTTCTCATGACCCAGCATGTTTTCCTTTTGGCAGTCCCTAGGCTAGTGAGCTCAGAGACTCTCTTAATCATCTTTTCATGTCCTTAGCAGAGTTCTTGACACATGATAGGTGCTTAATAAATGTTTGTTGTTATCACATATTATGGTGGGGAACATAAGTCAGTATCTGTATAAGAAATGGGTGACTGCATTTGTAACTCAGCTTCTGATAGGATTTGGTTCTCTATTAGAAACTCAATCTTCTATGTGCTTTTAATATTGTAATTAAGTGTATGTTTCCTGAGGGGTAAAAGAAATAATGGTCTTGTAACAGCTGTATATACCTAAGATATATACATAAACATTTTGTCTCACTAGCTATTCACGAGTGTATCTGATAGCTGGTCATTTTGATAAAGGTCTTTATTATCTCAATGAAGAAACTACTTTCAACTTTCTAGGCACATGGGCCATTCTAATAATCTAGCATTTGTCAGAAGGTTCAACTTGGTTGAAAAACTTGAGATTTTAAATTAGCTGTCCTATCTTTTTTTGAGCTCTTAGTTCTCATATTAGAATCCAACACGACTTTACCTTGGGAGGTGTGATCAGTAGCTGCCTACTGTTGTAGTGTGACCTACAAAGGTGATTTGGTTTTTCTCCCCCCACTCCTGCTTTCTCCCCTCCAATCCCTCTCACAGATAAAGTCTAAGTAGTAAGTATTTGAAGAGGTCATTTGTATTAAATTAGAATTGGTATTAACTAAATATAGGGACATTCAGAGAAAAGGGGGGTGGGGAGGTAGTAAAGAGTAATGGGGGTCAAATATATGGGTCAAATATATGGTGATGGGAGAAATCTGACTTTGGGCGGTGCGCACACAATGCAATATACAGATCATAGAATTGTGCACTTGAAACCTATATAATTTTATTAACTGATGTCACCCCAATAAAGTTAAAAAGAAAAGTATAAGATCATTCTACTTATAACAGTTCCCCTTATATCATACAGTGTAGTTCTGACAAACAGCAAATGAGACAAAAAGCAAGGACTCATCTTATTCCCAGGGCCACTGTTGATTCTGTTTTCTCATCTGTAGAAGTCTTTCTCTGTTTTTGTCCCACAGAGAAGTCAATGAAGAGTTATCCATCAGGCCCACTTAGTTTCATGAATTAAGGTACTATATATACTGGCCAGGTGTATGTCATAAATAGCTGTTGGGCAATAGATTTTGGGATCAATGCCTATTATTTGACAAAAGGATCAACCTGAAAAACCTAAAGGATAACGTAAGAAATTATCTTGCCCAATATAAATACACATAACAGAACCAGAAATGTGAGAACATTTGGACAATTTCTGCCCTTGGGCCTAATTTATCTTTGAAAATGCTTTTTGAGAATTAGACAACTGACAGCCAATATTCTTTAGTGTTTTTCCTTCCCTAATCCTTATGATGTTGAGGACTTGAAATCTATTAAAATGGATATAGTATCTTTTAATCTGCAGATAGTTCAAAAGTAAATTGAAGGCTGCTTGCTATTTTTTCACTCCTTTCTTTTAACATATAAATTTGCCTTTTTCAGCGGGTAAGTCTGTGAATTAACATTCCTTTAATAATACAATTCCTAATCATCAGCAATAAGTACCATAGTTTTCTTAATTTTTTTTTATTCTAAATTCACTGACTGTCTCATTACCCTTATAAAATAGAAGGTTACAAAAATATCATTTGTTACCTTCTAAACCAAGCTAAAAGTAAGATATGAATAGGAATTTGAACTCAAACCAATTCAATTACTACAAACCTGTAGTAGCTGATGAATATGTACTAATATTCATCAATTTATCATATCTTGCTTTTGTAATTACATTAAAAGGTTATATCATATTCCCAATTAGATTATACAATAGAATGCATCCATGTAGCCCAAAAAAGTATGGATGTGCGCAAAAAGCAAACTGATGGGGTGTGTCCAAGCCACACAGGAGCCAAATGAAGGTGGACCCAATGGTCAAAGATGTAACAATTTGAGCAGTAAATTACCTGGTACTGGATTATAACATAAGATGTAAAAAAATACCCATGAGTCTGTATTGATACTAATGATTGAATAAATTAGTAAGCGGGGAAGAATACACAAACCTCCCACACAGAATTCCAAATAGTTTACGTAGTCACTCTGCCTTAAGAGTGAAGTACATAGTGACTTCCTTCCAAAGAGAAAAGCATGGAGAGGGGGGAAAATACCTTTACAGAGGAGCAATCTGACAAGTAGGACCTCAGCTGGGTAATCAAGATGAAATCAACAGTGAAGTCACGTTGATAGTACGCACCCTTGATATGATGCGATGAGGATACTTTATCTCTGAGGTCTTCCTCCTAACCCATAACCCAGTCTAACCACGAGAAAAACATCAGACAAACGCAAGTCAGGAATGTTTTATAAAATATCACCGCAAAACTGTCAAGATCATAAAAGACAAGGGAAGTCAGAAACCATCAGACACATAAATGCAAAAAAAGGAAACTAGACCAGCTTCTTATGCCATACACAAGAATGAACTCGAAATGGGTGAATGACTTAAATGTTAGACTCGAAACCCTAAAAATCCTGGAAGAAAACAGGCAGCAAAATCTCGGACATTTCTTGGAGCAATACTTTTTCTAATGTATCTCGTCCGCCAAGGGAAACAAAGGAAAAAACTAACCGGGACTACATCAAACCAGAAAGTTTTTGCACAGCAAAAGAAACCATTAACAAAATGAAAAGACAGCCCACTAAGTGGGAGAACATTTTCGCCATACAGCGTCACTAACCCGTTAAGGTTTATCTCCTAACCACTCCTTCCCTGGGGGGTCAAGGTGTCTGCTCCCCAACCTGGAGCAACCGGGCCTTCAGTGGGAAGCGGGTGTAGTTCCTCTAGGAACCCACCTCTTGGGGTCGCCATGACAACGAAACCGGTTTTGGCGAAACAGGCCCGGTGAGGGGCCGGGAAGAAAGCACCGTGCCTGTGGGTACCGAACCCCGGAGGCTGGGTGGCGGTCCCGAGCACCATTCGGGGGCCGTGTCCTCCGCAAGGCAGGCCCGCAGCCTCAGCGAACCGTTTCCCGAAGCGTCCCGCGGGAGGACGGTCCCGTGGGCCCTCAGCTGAGAGCGGGCGGGCGGGCGCCCCCTCCCGGCGCTGGGGGCTGCGCGCGGCTGTCCACCATCGAGGCGGCGGCGGCTAGAGAGGCCGGCGGGCGGGGGCGCGGCGCGGGCCGCAATGCCGGCCTAGCACCCATTTTAGGAGGAAACCCCGGTCGCTCCCAGGCGCGGCTTCAATTTCAATAACTTTATTGGCGGCTTTATCGGCAGAACACCCGTCGCGCCGGCGGCCGGGAAGGAGGGAGCGCGTCGCGGGAGGTGATGGGGGTGCGGGTGTGAACGCGGGGATGCAGGGGAGTTCCCGAAAGCGGGTTTCCTGAGCAGCGGACCTCGAGGGGGCCGGGGGGGGGGGGGAGTGGGGGGGTTCCGGGCGTTCCTGGAGGCCCAGGAGGGAAGGGCCCAGAGACGGCTTCCCTGCGGCGGGGATTCCCTTCACCGCGTCCCCAGGCGAAGGGGCGGGGCCGGAGGTGTCCCTGACGCGGCCGCCGGGGTGTCCCTCGCCCCGTGTTGTTCCCCGCGGCAGGTGGCCGCGGACTCGAGCTGCAGCCATGGGAAACACCGCGAGCGAGCGGGTGGCGGGGGAGCGCCACGGCGCCAAGGCTGCGCGCGCCGAGGGCGCCGGCGGCCACGGCCCGGGCAAGGAGCACAGGATCATGGTGGGCAGCACTGACGACCCCAGCGTCTTCAGCCTGCCGGACTCCAAGGTGAGCGTCCCCACGCCCCCACGCCCCCAGTCGTGGCGATTCCGCAGCGGCCTTATTTCTTAGTTCTTATGACGCTGACCTAGGTTACGGCTTTTTTAATTGAAGGGATTTTTCGGGAGTGGAGATGTTGGATGGCAGTTCTCTCGCAATACTGCCTTCAAATAGAGGTGAGAATTATTCTTATTTTCCGACTAATCTGTCGGGCACATTTTTAGGAGAAGGACAGGAGGACCCCCGCCGCCCCCTCCCCACCGCCCCGAATGTTTGGTTCTCCTAACAGGCAGGATGTCCTCTTCTAGAGTATCCATGAATATATAGGTTGTAAGCGCTGGTGGGAAACGTCACAGTTTCTCACATTTGCCCTGAGGTGGGTACATGAATTTTTCCCCTGACAACTTGTGTGTGTCAGTATCATTTTTGCCCTTCTAGGAGCTCAGCGCTTCGGATCCTTTTTCCTTTGGCTTGGCTGTGAGCAGCAACCACTCGCTTATTTGAATCACTTTCTCCTAGTCTTGGGGCTCAGTAAAGGACATCGCTGCTCAGTTTTTGTCCCATACTCTATAGCTGTGGTGGCTGAGGGTGTGCTTCTTTCTCGCCCAGCTGTTGCTCAAGTAGCAGAGCCGATAATTCCAGGATTTCACCATTTCCCAGTGGTAGCAGTGCTTCATGATGTTACCATGGCTGAAAACGACCACCCACAGCTGCTCTGAAGACCTTGCTCCCAATTCCAAGGACTTTCAGGAAAGCAGCAACTTGTGTTCACTCTCCAGAAAGGATAGGTGGAGCTGACAGCAATGTGATTACCATCCATATGCTTTTGATCAGTTTTAGAGCTGTCAGCGTTAAATGCATTAAGGCCAACTGGGACAAAGTAAAAAAATGGAGGGATTGAGACTGGAGTGTGTTTGATGTTTCTTATTTCTTCAGAGAAATTAATAGAGAATGATTTGCCAAGTTGGTAGCACATGAAATTTGGCTCTTTTCTTGGATCCCAACTGAGAACATAATCAGAGAGAGGAGGAGTGAGAGTTAATGATTTAAAGGACCATTATTTTTTGGGGTTTCTTCTCTGTTCCTTTCTTCTCCCACTTCAGGACTTCTTGCTCATCATTTGGGCTGTCCATCCAGCCATCTGAATTTACTTCTTCAAGGCTTTCTCAAGGTCATCTACCTCACTGTATTTTTTACCATTTTCCTACATTGATGACTCAGGAGTTAAGAACAGTGTATTTGTCAAACTGTGACTGTGGTCATCGGTGCCCTGGATAAAAGCCAGGTTGCTGTATTTGAAATGGTTCCTGTTTTGGATCCTTCTTTCCCTTACCTCAGTCTTGCCATTTGTGAAATAAGAAAACTGGTTCACATCATTCCTGAAGTCTCTTCCAAATCTAAAATTTTATAGTTCTCAAACTATCATCTTTACTTCTTCCCTCAATGTTTTACTTAAATGTTTCAAACTGTAATTCTAATTGTTTTGTCTCTTTTCCTGATGACTTTGCTAACTTTTTAACTCAGAGTCAACAGTCTTTCTGCTAGTCAGCTATACTCATGTCTGCCACAGAAATGTCACGTCATACGTGGAAGGGCTGTCTTCCAAAGCTGGGCATATTCATTGTTTGTAGCTTTCAAATTCTAAATGGAAAATCCTAAATCATAAAAGTAACTGATAGAAACAGTGGCAGTGGGGCCTCCATTGCTTTGAACAGCAACCTTCTTCAGTTCTCAATTCTGTTTGCACATTAAAATAACCTGAAATTTGTTTAAACTCTTTATGGAATATTTGAAACATTTATCATGTTTCAAAATTTAGAAAGAACGGTGTAATGAAGTCCTAAATATCTGTCACCCAGTTTAAACAATGATCTAATCATGAATGAATTTCAATCACCCATACCCAGTTTATTCTCCCCACCAATTATTTTGAAGCAAATTCCAGATGTATCATATATTATTTTATCTAAATATTTTAGGACGTAGCTCTAAAAGTGAGGTTTATTTCTTTGTTTAACATGTCATAGCATTATTATATGGTAAACTTAAAGAGATTTCCAGGCCCTATATCTGAATCAGAATCTAAGGATTATCCTTAAGCATATGTAGACATTTTTGTAATTATAATGCAGCCTGTCATAAGCAACTAGTCCACTTTGTACATAAAATTGCTAAGGAATGCCAGTGTGAACTCATGTAATTAGACAGGAAAGGTAAGGATAATTCTACACTTTGCCTAACCATCACTTACCCATTTTACTGCCCATCATGAAATTTGAGTCCTAACCTTAGTTTGCACTTGGGTACTAGTATTTTGCACTATAAGTCAGCATTTGTATTTGAACAGACTGCAAGCTTAGAAGTCAGAGTCCTGAATTTGACTTCTTTTGTGGGTCCCTACTGTATCAAATTTTAATGTATTTGAAAAATTTTTGATTTATTGATTTTATAGAGAGGGGAAGGGAGGTAGGGACGGAGGGGGAGAGAGAGAGAACAAGAGAAACATCCATTTGTTGTTCCACTTATTTATGTATTCATTGGTTGATTCTTATATGTCCTCTGACTGGGGATGGAACCCACAACCTTGGTGTATTGGGATGATGCTCTAACCAACTGAGCTACCCAACCAGAGCTAATGTAAGTATTTTTGAAGGTCTTTCCTTACCTCTTTTTCTTTTCTGCAGAAGACCAAATAGTTTAAGCAAATTTTCCATGCTGTTAGGAAGGGCATTTTTTATTAAAGAATAGAATGAAAAAAGAAGCACCCTGCCAGTGAAATCCAGCCTAAATAATAGCTTTCCTTGGCCATATCCTTAGATGTTACAATATTAAGGGTAGGACCCTAGTTGTTGAGGCATCTACATATATATGTATTTTTATATCTGATGATAAATATATACATACATTCACACTAATTTTCCACCAGATATATTGATAAGCTGTGGAACTTCTCTGGCTATAATTCATTAATACAACTTTACAACCAGGGTAGCTCTAAGGGCCAAGGTATTCTTCCCTGTTCCATTGCACCAGAAAAAGCTAATGCCCTCCCTGCCCATTAAGCTGTATCTTCAAATCAGCAATAGAAGGGTTTGGCTACACCCCCAAATCTGACTAACAGCTTTTTATTTAGCTAGCCACTATGGTGGCTTAAATCTCTTGCCTCACCTCTCATCCCTTTTACCGTGGGTGGGCTCCACAAAATGTAGTCTCAGAAATACTATAAAGTTGTATAAAAGGATATCAGTAGTTAAATGAAGCCAGAATATTCATCCCACTTAAAATGAAAAGTGCTACAGAATATGAGGTAATTACTAGAGCTATATTGCCGGGCTGCTTTTTCTATCATAATTTCATGACTCTGAGGGAAATGGGACTTTTGTAACATATAAAAATAAATTAACAGGGAAGACTTCATTAGACAGAAAAGAACAAAGACCTATAAAATTTTTCACTTTGATTAACACTTGCCTATTATTTCAAAATTATTACATATACACAGCTGTCAAATCTATAGCTAGTTCAATGCAATAAAGAATGTGGGCATGGTAGCAAGGCTGCCGCATCTTCTTCAGAAATTGTGGAAAACTAGGAAAGAAAAAAACATTTAAAATAAAAAGTTTGACATGAAAGTCCAGGTAAATGATATAAAAAATACAGCTCCAGAGAACCAGAATACAACCCACCAGGAGTTTTGCTTCACCACCAGTATAACAGTTTATAAAGCAGAAGATCTGGAAAAAAGGTTAGAAAGCGTACTAAATAATCAGGGGTTTGAGGAATAGCACACAAGAAGTCTTACTTCATTTGCAGCCAGTATTAAGGTGCCGTTCTAATCATAAGTGAGATGAAATGACTAGAGAAATAAGTAGTTCCTTAAAAATTCTGTTCCATCAGCATCTTCAATGAAATGGGTGTTTCAGGCTTGTTTTCCACTGTCCAAGAACTGGATTCCTTCACCTCTCCTTGAGGAGAGGCCCTGTTACCATAGGCTGAGACCCTGGCTACACTTCATTAGGATAAAATATCAATGGATATAACTGGAATCCCTTGAATTCATGATAAGACAGTGTTCATTAAGGGTTTGTGCAGTAGATGCCCCTCATGTCCTATGGTAGAATGACTTCCATCTCCTTAGCTCTACCAAGTTAAAAGCTCTCGCAGGATATTTAGAGATTTTGGTTCCTTTTCAGGAAGATCTCATGTAGGTAATCCCAAAATTTCCTCTGTTGTGTCTCGTGGATCATGGCAGCGAGAGCTTCCCCCTGGCCCAGACCTTGCCAATAATCTTGCAGCCCTATCTCCTTCCAGCTGTCACTCTCAGGAATCTCTTCCACACTGCCAAAGCCAGGTGTTGGCATTGGGCAGCCCATGTGTGAGGGCTGGGCAGTGTGAGGCTCAGGGACAGGGATGTCCCCAGGAGAGGCTGCATGGGCTTTCTCAGCATTCATCCTAGCCAGTTCATGATCACAAAAGGAACATTCAAAGCCATTGAGATAGTTAGGCAATAAAGGATCATTTATTCCCCACTCCCGATGCTTCAGACTGTTCAGAATGAACCGGTTGGTGATGCCCCCAGGTTGTTTGTATGCCAGATATTTCATATATTCCTCATCTTTCTTGTCCAGAAAGTCAATAAACTCTGCCTGCTTCTAAGGTGACCCAAAGTCATCAATGAGGATGATGGAGTGATTGTTGGGCATCCAGTGCCTCACAGAGGGAGAGCCGCAATACACGGGCACAGCACCAAGGTGCGTGGGGCGCCACAGTTTTTCTGTCATGCAGTCGTCGCAGATACCATTTTCAAGGGCCAAATGGAACTTATAGCGGGACAAGAAGACCAAGAGCTCTGGATCCTATGTGGTGGCTGTGTCCTGTAACCGTGGGGTGGGCAGCTCCCGATTTTGCGGGCATTTTCCGTGTGAGCCCACCGGGATGTAGCGCAGGAGCTCGCGCACGTCGCGGTCCAGGCCGCAGGCACATCACAGTGCGACTGCAGACAGCAGCGGCGCCGCTCCGCACGCTCCTGGACCAGGCGCCACGCGGCGTAGACGGGCAGCCCCGGGCACCCACTGCAGTGGCAGCGGTAGTCCGAGTGGTGGCTTAAGGTGGCGGCAATATTAAAGAGGCGGATACCGGGCCAGGGCTCAGCACGAAGTGGTTGAGGGGCAACTCCTCGTGGAGCAGCGCCCAGCTCTCATGCCCCACACCGGGCAGTGACGCCTCAGACGGGCGAAAGTCGGAGCACCCGAGGCGGGCACGAATCCTTCCTCACCCGGCCAGCCTATTTCTTTGTTTGGTATTTCCATGCCCACTGCTCATGGAGATACATTTTCCAATCTAAGGAATTTTCCACATGGATATTAGAGCACATTGAATGCTGACACGAACAATCCAGTAGAGAGAAAAACGGATGCTGCAGGAGTGATGTTCTTGAGTGAGAGGAGGTGGGACCAATGCACAAATGGAGGGCTTAGCCTAGATAGGAGCACAGTCAGGCACTGGAACACGTAGAGGACAGATCTGGTGGTGAGAGTATGTATGTGAACAATCTCTTCTGATTGTCTCTTGCTGGCTAAGTGAAATAAGAAACAAGGTCATCAGATGAGCTTGAGGAGGGAGGAGGTTTAAGGAGGGAAAGCTGTGAAATATCTGTCTAAGGAAATGGAGTGAATTGACGTGAGAAATAGCAAGTAGTAGCAAGGGACTCTTGAGGTTTATGGTTATAAAACCAGTCAGCATGGTGTGTGTTAGGCGCAGGTGGGGAATAGGTAGAGAACTGGACCTTACCAGGGTTGGTTTTGCCAGATGAGTACAATAGACAGTAATTACACTGACTTTATATCCAGTGTCTAGGCCAGAGGTGAACAAAGCAGATAAGGTCCCTGCACTTACAGAGCTTAGATTCTAGTGATGAAGACAGAAAAAAAGGAGGGGGTTAAAATTAGGTTATCAGGTAGTATTAGTGCTAATAAGGAAATAAAACAAGGTGATGGGATTGAGAATAGAACTGGGGAGCAGCTCTTGAGTTCACAAAACATGCAACTAAGAAAATGGCATTTGAGCTAAGATCTGAATGATATCAGGGAGAAGAGTGTTCAGGGCAGAGACCAGAAGGGTAAAGACATTGAGGCAGGGTTAGCAAGGGAGTAATAGAGTTTTTTAATTGATGAGGGTACACTTCAGGAGACTTGTCACTGAATGGATATAGGGCTGAGAGAAGGAGAAATGTTGAGATTGACTCCCAAGGGCTTCTTCCTTGGATAACTACGTGCATGTGTTGATACCACCACTGAGAGAATACAGGAGATAAAAGCTGGCCTGAGGAAGGGAACATAATTATTTCACTTTTAGGATATGTTGAGTTTATACCTAAACAGTAACTGGCACATAGTATGCACTCAATAAGTACTGCTGAATGTTTGAATGAGGTGTCTGTTGAACAATTCTGAAATCCAGGATCTGTTATTACCTCACACTACAGAAAGCACATTTCACTGATGGGCAAACCAAGGCACTGAAAGTTTAGGCAACTTGTCCAATGTTTTCTAGTGAGCCAATGTTAACTGCCAGAAAAACGTCTAACCCCAGCTCCTTTTCATTCTTTGTTCAGGTTATATAATCATGGAATGCATATTAATTCTTTGTTTTATGACTTCATTGAGAGAGTGCACCCCTGGCAACAGAAACCCAATAAGATTAATGATAATCACATCACGCTATTCATGGGCCTTAGTATCTGCCAATGCCACCAAAGCAAGCATGACGGGGCACAGGTTGGCAAAAAGTGTGTTTGCTATCCATTATGTCCTTGACCTGTAGGGTAAAAGCAGGATGCTACCTGGCAGCATCTAGATCAGATATGGAGCTTGAGTGAAAGTGGTGGCCATGGGTGAAATTTTGATTAAACCTCTGCTTGAGTATGTGAACTTAGACCTTTGGACTCAGGTTAGAATTATGTGAGTGCCCTATAGTAATCACTATTCCTGGATGAGAGACTTGAGTTTTTTTTCTCCCCAAAAAGGAAAAACCATATTTTGACATTTGATGTAATTATACATTTTTAGCATCAAATTATATATAATAATTTAAATTGCAGAAAGCCAGGGAAATAGATTAAAGACAATGCACATTTAAATATATCAACAAAGTCAGTCTGCTTTACAGGTCTCTAACCCAGTCACTTCATTAACTTGCCACTCCTTTCATACTAAAGGTAAGGGTATAACACTAGAATATTATCAAGTAGATCTTGGAGGACAAACTCCAGAGATGCAGACTGTCAGCTGTCTGCCACATTTGCTTACCTCTGTTTATTTCCCTTTTTAACTGAATGTCTTTTGACTATCATGCCCTGCCACCAAGTTAGTGACCCACAATTTTACTCTTTCTGTTCTTTACTCAGTAGTATAATGTTTATGTAATCCACCTAGTCAGTTCCAGGAAGCTTTTGAAAACCAGGTCTGGAATTTAACTTTTGTGACATATTTTCACAGAAGGAACAGGATATCTCAATGATAAAACCATTAAGCCAAACGTTTCTCTTGGCTCAGTCTACACTGAAATATTTTTAAACAATGTGATCTTGCTACCTAGGCTGTGATCCTAAGATCTGCCTCCTGCTCTAGTTGGCAAGATCCCAAAGCCATATGATACCCTGACCCCACAAAGTGTGGGTCTTAGGTTTGACAAATGACCACACTTGCAGCGCAAGTACCTGTATTCCCGAAGCACTTATGAATTTGATGCAAAGGAGTTCTCCCACCTCCATCCTCTGAAACTGGTCAAAATAGGCATGCACAATTATTCTTCATAACCAAAGACTTTCAACAATCAGAAAACGCTTCTGGAAGGCCTATGATACATACTAATTTATAATGGGAATAATAATAGCTACCCTATAATAATGTGTGAAAATGAAATGAAATAAGTTTTACAAGGAACTAAACACAAAGTTGAATATCCAGGGTACTGTGAAGGACCAAAAACTTAGTTGGGAATGAGCCCGGTGATCACCCAAGTATCTATATCTCACCTGTGGAGACACAAGAAATTGGGAGTTATCACTCATATTGAGGTCCCATCATCACCTCATTTTCTTGAGGAATCCACACACAAATATTCCACACATCCATGACCCATAGATACAGGTTCCGAAGGTCAAGAGAAAGCACATACACACACTCTCGCTCTGTGTTGGATATTTACATGTGGATAGTTAGCTTTGGTAGACTATTACTGTTCCTATCATTCACTTTCTCCCTATTAAGATGATTATACA
This sequence comes from Miniopterus schreibersii, assembly GCF_964146895.1. NCBI lineage: Eukaryota > Metazoa > Chordata > Mammalia > Chiroptera > Miniopteridae > Miniopterus > Miniopterus schreibersii. The sequence continues at coordinate 14,817,091 of NC_138119.1, read as the reverse complement.
TCCATGCCCTTCACTGTGTGACTAAAATGCCTCCCAATAGGCAGAGTCCATATGATTTGCCTTGGTGAGTGAAATTCAAGCAGATGTGACATACTCAAGTATAAGAACTAAAACCTTAAATGCTTGCTTAGGTATTTCTACCCTTTTCCATCAGAACTATACAAACCAAATAGGGGCCATGCTGGTTAAAATCTTTCCCAATCTTTCCATGTCAGTCTAAATTCATCTCATTAAAAATGAACTTTTAAAAATATATATTTAAGTGTGTGTATACACACACACACACACACATATATATTAGTCCATAGTATGGTATCTCATAATAAGAGTTCTTTCCCATCTTGATGAGCATTTATGAAGTTATTTCAAAATTTTCACTATTAATGCCAGCTAACACTCATTTAACTCTATGTACCAGGCCATGTGCTGAGCACATTACATGCATTATCTTCTTTGTTCCTCACAACAACCTATGGTTCCTGTAACAACCTCATTTTACAGATGAGTAAACTGAAAAACAAAAACGTTAACTTGCCTTTTTTGGTCAGAAAACTACATGGTGATAGAGTCCACATAGTTTGGTTCATCACCTAAGTTATACCCCAAACAATGCTGCAATAAACATTTTTGTTTTTACATACGTGCAACTATTTGTGTAGGAAATCCTGCAAGGGAATCAATGGGTAAAAGGAACTTACATTTTTGATTGAATTGTTCTGAATGAAGGCTTAATTAATTTCTCTTCCACCCAGAGTGAAATGCCCATTTCCATCACTTCCCCAGTTCTGAATATGACCAGTCCTTCTGTTTTGTTTTGTTTTGTTTTGTTTTGTTTGTCAGTCTGAAAACAGATATCTCATTGCCTAAGATTTCTTTGGTTACACGTCTGATTGAAGATCTTTTCATAAACTAATAGGCCATTTTTAATTTCTTCTTTTTTGAATGGCCTTGTTCATAACCTTTGCTTATTTTTCTGTTGTATTGTTTATCTTTTTTTCTTACAGCTGTGTGGAAGCTATTCACACATTGTGAATTTTAATCTTTTGTTGAATATGTTGCAAATATGTTCTCCTGCTTATAGCTTATATTTCTTGTTTAATAAAAAGAAAAAAGACACCTGCTTTTTCTTTCTAGGAGAAAGTAACATTAGACAGGAAGAAAGTGTATTTAATGACTAAAGGCATTCTATTGGTGGTAATCTGTGAAGATAGTAGTTAAATAAAGGATTTCTGGAGCAAAGTGAAAAGAGAGTCCTGAGCAAAAGTAAACATCAGCTTTTTTAAAGTAAACTTTAAGATTAGGTCATCTTGATGTGACCATTGAAAGATTTTTTTTTTTAGTCCTCGCCCGAGGATATTTCTTCCATTGCTTTTTCAGAGAAAGTGGAAGGAGCCAGAGAGGGACAGAGAGAGAGTGAAACATAGACATGGATTGGTTGCCTCCCACACACGCCCCAAACAGGGTGAGCCTGCAACCAAGGTACATGCCGCCAGAATTGAACCCAAGATCCTTCAGTCCATGGGCTGACCCTCTAACCACTAAGCCAAACCAGCTAGGGCACTATTGAATGATTTTAATACATAAGAACCACATTCAAAAGACAGAACCATCTTGAACCAGATGGTGGCGTAGGTAACTGCAGTCCCCACCGTTTCCCACAACCACATCAAAATTACAACTAAAATACAGAGCAACTGTCACTCAGAACCTCCTGAAATCTAGCTGAACAGAAGCCCTACAACCAGGGAACTGAAGAAGCACCAAGACCGGTAGGAGGGGCAGAGACTCGGGCAGATCAGGGCTGAATTCCGGAGACACAGCCGTGGGCCCACACCCGGTGCCATGGTTTAAACCTGGGAGGGACATCTCAGTGGCGGCGAAGGTTTCCCGGAGGAGTGAGGGGTCCCATCCCCACATCAGGCCCTCCAGCCCAGGGTTCCAGGGCCAGGAAGAAAAGTCCCCACAACTTTGGGCTGTGGAAACCAGCGGGGATTGTGGCTGAGTGATGCAGAGGCTGCGGGAGTCCCAGACTTTCCTCTTAAAGATAGTGTACGGAGCCTCTGGGACAACTTCAAGTGGCCCAGCGTTTGTATTATTGGGGTGCCAGAAGGAGAAGAATAAGAGCAAGAAATTGAAAACCTATTTGAAAAAATGACAGAAAACTTCCCCTACCTGGGGAAAGAAATAGACTTACAAGTCCAGGAAGCACAGAGAGTCCCAAACAAGAAGAACCCAAAGAGGCCCACAGCAAGACACATCGTAATGAAAATGCCAAAGGTTAAAGAGAAAGAGAGAATCTTAAAAGCAGGAAGAGAAAAGCAGTTACCTACAAGGGAGCACCCGTACGACTGTCAGCTGATTTCTCAACAGAAACCTTGCAGGCCAGAAGGGAGTGGCAAGAAATATTCAAAGTGATGAAAAACAAGAACCTACAACCAAGATTACTCTACCCAGCAAAGCTATCATTTAGAATTGAAGTCAGATAAAGAGCTTCTCAAACAAGGAAAAGCTAAAGGAATTCATCACCACCAGACTAGTACTACAGGAAATTTTGAAGGGTCTTCTTTAAGAAGAAGCTAATGAACAGAAGATTCTGATAAACTAAATAGATCCAGAGACAATGACGCATGCAACAGACATCTTATTTCAGAGGGAAGGGGGTGGAGGGTGGGAAGAGATTAACCAAAGAAGTTATATGCATATATGCATAACCCATGGACACAGCCAATAACAGGGTGAAGGCCTGGGGAGGGGGTGGGAGCGAGATGGAGGAGGTCACTTGGGGGGAAAAAATGGGACACCTGTAATACTTTCAACAATAAAGATAAATTTAAATAAATGAATAAAATATAATTTAAAAAAATTTTAAAGACAGAACCACATCAAAAAGCAAAAACTTTTTTTTAATTACTGTGAAAATATATAAAATTCCATCCTTGAGCCTCTCCCCCTGCATTCTCCCATTAGGCTATGTTGATGTCATGTGGTGCTGTATGTGTATGTGTGTTTACTATATATTTTAAATATAATTTAGACCATACTGAGCAGGGATCTTCTGGATGGAGCCAGTGATTCTCCAAACCAGAGATCTATTTTAAAACATTTTAAAGTAGCTGAAATAAGGCACACTATAGTTCAGATAAAAACAATTGAACTAGAGTGTAGGAAAGGCTGGAGTTAGGCAAAAAAAAAAAAAAAAGGCGAGAGTGGAAGAAGGACTTGTGACTAAATAAGAAGTAAAATCTCCTCCTACAGGTGCAGTAAGCACAGTGATGGAAAGCTCAGGCTTAAAGCTAGACTGCCTGGCTTGCATCGTTGCTTTTCTACTTACTTGCAAAATGGGGGCAATGATAGCATTTGCCTCAGGTTTGCTGAGAGGGTTAAGTGTCTGTTCCCTTTCAGCCTTTTGAACCATAGAGTGTAAGCCCTTGAGAAATGATATCTGGTCACTCCAGAAACAACACTTTTGAGGTGAGACCAGGAAGTCAAAACCTAAGGCTGGTGTTATTGCCATCCAGTCCTCTTGGGCAAAGTTGATTCAGCAAGTAGTAGAAGGTGAGCAAAGATGGACTGCACCAGCCACAGCCTGTCTCTCCAACAACCCCTGTCAAAATATATTACTGGTGAACCAAACCATTTTTTAAGTAAGTGTTCCACTTTACCAGAAAGGCAGTATATGCAGTTAGCTAATCCCAAACACCAACTCTGAGCCAACTTTAGTCCCTATACTTATTTCCTTTATCCCTTGATCTTTCTAAAAGTGGTCAGATATGCAACCCTAGTCAACCACGCTATTTTTTGAGGTTCCACTTTTTAAAAAATATATCTTTATTGATTTCAGAGAGAGAGAGAGAAATATTAATGATGAAAGAGTCATCATTTATCAGCTGCCTGATGCAGGCACCCTACTTGTAATTGAGCCTGCAACCTGGGCATATGCCCTGGATTCTAGGTTCATGCTCAACCGCTGAGCCAAGCCTGGCCGGGTTTGAGGTTCCACTTCTAATCCTCCATCCAATTCACTCTTGCCCACAATTCCTGAGAAAGAGTGCTCCACCTCTTTCTCAGGAACTGCACTCCCCTCCATGGGTTATTTTCCTTGACTAGGGGACCCCAAACTCGTTAACAGAACAAAAACAAACAAACAGACTCCTGGGTTGGATGGGCCCTGATAGTGACCCAGTGAGTGAAATCCTCTATCTGTTATATTGGGTTTTTCTGTTGGGAGCCAGTGGTATGTCTGGACATGGTCCACGTAGCCTGAGGGCCTGGAGCCAGGGACTCAACCCTCCCCACAGGTTACTGTGGGGAGCCGAAATGAAGATAGTTACAAAGGTCTGAGCTCATGCAGGAGGCGGGATGTTTACGCTGAAAGTGTGTTTGTGCAGCCTTGAAAGAACTACTTTGTATCACCCTCACTTCCTTACCAGTTGTTTGTGACTCACTATATAATAAAGGCATTGAAGCCATTTGAGGCTGCTGCACCTTATTGGAGGGCAGCCCTCCTGATCCCATAACTGTGTTTTTCTCATTAATTCCCACCACTGGAACTCAGGTTTGTTCGTCTTTCAGGCTGGTTCCTGACAAGTGGTGCCGGAACAGGGACCTGAGTACTCGAGATGCAACTTAAGGTAAGGTGAGGAACTCCTCTATATGTAAGCAGTGCACACCAGAAGAATTGAGGTAAGAGGAGCATTTTTGTTTTATACTCAGGAGTAAAATAAGATGGGGCAATCTAGTTCAACAGAGGCTTTTTGCTCAAATGTGATGTTCTATGTTAAGAACAAGAGGAGCAAAGGTTTCTGAAGAACAGATTTTAAAGTTTTTAAAATTCATAGAGACAGTCTGTCCTTGGTTTCCTGAAGAAGGTACGGTTAATACAAAAACATGGGAAAAGGTAGGGGGAAAATGTAGGAAAAGGAATAATAGCAATGAACAAGAAAAACAACCAGGATCGTGCCCAAGATATAAAAGAGGAAAGCATTGGGCTAATATGTGCAGGTCAAAAATTGACATAAATGGCAAACCCTTACAGCAGTTGGGAAACTACAAGAGGGGGCAGCCTCGACCCCCTCAAACAATCGGGGCCATGTCAGTCTGCCCACCCCAGGATTACCAGAGACCAAACAGGGAATACAGGACCTATATAGAAGCCACGCCAGGAAGCACAGGCCTGGACCTCAGTCCTACCACCCGCTACGTATTAACACCTGAGATGGGACCCCAAGCCATACCCACAGGGGTATACGGGCCTCTGCCAAGAGACACTGTAGGCCTCTTATTAGGACTTAGTGGGTTAACAATGAAGAGACTTCAAGTTTTTCCAGGCATCATAGATTCTGACTATACTGGGGAGTTAAAGGTCATGTGTATAGCTCGTCTTAATATCATTACATTAACCCCTGAAATGAAAATCGCACAATTGATATTATTACCCTTTAAGAAGATAGGAAGAGTTTTATCTCAACAGGATGGGGAAATCATGGCTTTGGTTCTTCCGATAGAGCCTACTGGATTCAAACAGTGGGGTCTGAGACCTGAAAGAGAACTGCTGATTAATGGTAAGAAATGTAATGGATTGCTAGATACAGGAGCTGATGTTTCAGTAATTAGTTATACTGGCCATCCCAGTGGCCTGTGCAGCTTGCTATGACTTCTTTGCAAGGAATTGGACAGACTCAATCTCCACTACAAAGTACACAGATTCTTACGTGGCGAGATGCAGAGGGAAAGTCTGGTAAATTTCAACCTTATGTATTGCCTTTTCTGCCATGTAATTTGTGGGGCCGAGATGTTCTCAAAAATACGGGAGTGTTATTGTATACCCCAAATACTAAGGTAACTAATCATATGTTAGACCAAGGTTACATGCCAGGGCAGGGACTGGGCAAATATGGCCAGGGGATACAACAACCCATTCCCTGCAAAGGCCAACTGACAAAACAAGGTCTTAGCTATGATTCAAATTTGTCCTGAAGGTCACTGCTATTCCTGCCTTCCTTATAGCTGACTCTATTACCTGGACATATGACAATCCTGTATGGGTGGAGCAGTGGCCTTTAACAGAGGAAAAAATTCAAGCAGCCCAGCAATTGGTGCAGGAACAATTAGCTCAGGGGCACATTGAGGAACCTAATAGTCCTTGGAATACACCTAAATTTGTTATTAAGAAAAAATCTGGAAAGTGGAGGCTATTACAGGATTTAAGAGCAATAAATAAGACTATGGAAATTATGGGGCCTTTACAACCAGGTTTGCCCTCTAGTGGCCATTCCTGCAGGATACCATTTAATAGTATTAGACATGAAAGACTTAGACTGCCTTTTCACCATCCCATTGTACCCTGCAGATTGTAAAAGATATGCCTTCAGTGTTCCTTCAACCAATTTTAAGGAACCAATGCAGAGATATCACTGGAGAGTTTTGCCACAGGGCATGGCCAATAGTCCCACATTGTGTCAAAAATTTGTGGCTACAGCTATTAAAGAGATACGAAAGATACATCCAGAAGCCTATGTAATCCATTATATGATGTTTTAGTGGCTCATCATGATCTAGAAAACTTAAAAGTGATTTACTCAGAGTTAGAACTTCAACTAAATAGATTTGACCTTGTCATAGCCCCTGAAAATGTTCAACAGACCACGCCTTATAATTACTTAGGGAAATTGATAGAAGGGCAGAAAGTAAGGCCACAAAAATTTCAGTTCAGAACAGATAATCTGTCCACCTTGAATGATTTCCAAAAACTTTTGGGGGACATTAATTGGATAAAGCCTTCTTTAGGCTTAACCACGGGTGAATTAAAACCATTCTTTGACATACTCCGTGGCTACCCTGACCCCTGTAGTCCTCGAGAATTAACCATTGAGGGACAAGGGGCTCTAGAGATGGTAGAGAAGGCTATCTCACAACAACAGGTAATTAGAATTGATTACACAAAAGCCTGGCAACTAATTATCTTACCTACAAATTATTTGCCTACTGGGTTGTTTTGGCAAGAAGCTCCAGTAGAATGGATTCATTTATCTTCCTCCAGAAAAAAGGTTATCACACCTTAAGCCACATCAGTGGCCCAATTAATATTGCAGGGTAGGAAAAGAGCTATAGAGTTATTTGGGAAACAGCCTGCTACTATTATTGTGCCTTACACTTCCCTGCAGCAACAGTGGTTGTCGCAAAATGAAACTTTATGGCATATCGCTTTTGCAGATTACAGTGGACAGATTGCCTGCCATTATCCATCAGATAAATTATTACAGTTATTCATTCAAAACCCTGTGATATTTCCAAAAATTATCTCTAAAGAACCTCTGACTGATGCTCTTTTAGTGTTTACTGATGGGTCTACATCTGGAATTGCCAGCTATGTCATCAATAATCAGGGCTATACATTGAATACTAAAGAAACCTCTGCACAGAGAGTAGAGTTAGTAGATGTCATTGCAGTATTTAAATGCTTGCAAGATGTAAAATTTAATTTGTACACAGATTCTAAATACATTGTATCTATCACTCAAGGTTTGGAGACAGCTACCCTGACTGACAGTGATCCCTCTACAGTAATAACTGCTCTCTTCTCTTTATAGCAACTGATTCAGCAGCGAACCTTACCTTGTTTTGTGGGACATATCAGAGCTCACTCAATTCTCCCTGGACCTTTAGCAGAAGGAAATGCACAAGCAGACATGTTGACTCGTGGCACTTTCTTAGTTATTTCCTCTATTAAACAAGCATGAGCCTCACAAGCTCTGCAGCATCAAAATGCTTCAGGTTTAAGAAAACAATTTAACATGACTCGTGAAGCCGCCCGACAAATAGTAAAGGAATGTCAAAACTGTCCTGAGCCTATGCCCCTTGGCCCTCAGTATGGTGTTAATCCACGGGGATTGCTCCCAGGACATATTTGGCAAATGGATGTTACTTATATAGCTGAATTCGGTCGCCAATCATTTGTGCACGTCACAGTGGATCCTTATTCTGGATTTTTAGTGGCAACCGCACGTACTGGGGAAAATACAAAACAGGTTATTTGTCATGTGTTATCATGTTTTGCTATCTTGGGCATTCCAAAAATTATAAAAACTGACAATGGGCCTGCATATGCTAGCAAAACTTTTACAGAGTTTTGTGCAACTTTCCAAATTACTCATATCACAGGCATTCCTTATAGTCCTTAGGGCCAGGGAATAATCGAGCAAGCCTACAGGACCTTAAAGGCTCAAATTGCAAAAGTAAAGAAGGGGGAAAATACCTGCCATTCTTCTAGTAATATACTTAATCTCTCTTTATTTACCCTTAATTTTTAAAATTCAGATGCAGAAGGTTTCTCAGCAGCTGAGCGGCATTTCCCCAGTGGAAAATATGCTGAGGGTTAACTGGAGAGATCCGCTCACCAATGAATGGAATGGACCGGATCCCGTACTTGTCTGGGTGCGGGGTCATGTCTGTATGTTCCTAGGAATCAGAATGGACCTAGGTGGTTACCGGAGCAGTTGGTAAAACCTCATGGAGCCGATCGATCTAACTGGCAGAATGAAGAAGCTGAATATTCACAATCCTTGCCCATACCCCCGGAGAAGACCCCTGAGAGCAAAAGGGACTCAAGAGGCAGCTGTGCAGACATGGGGCCAGATTAAGAAGCTAACACAGGAGGCCCAAGCTAACCTTCAACAGGGTGGAAGAGCTACTGATCCTGCCTCCATGTTCCTTATGATGCTTGCCCTGATCTCCAACCAGGTAAATTTTGCATCACCTGAAAAGGTTTATTGGGCCTACGTGCCAGATCCTCCTTTAATCAGAGCTGTAGGGTGGGAGGATCAGGCAGTACCAGTGTATGTCTCTAACCCTGATATTCTCGTCCCCCCTTCTATTGGGCTACTGCCCCCACAATGGGCTGGAAAATTTAATTATTCGGGGAAGGCTGCAAGTCCTCTGATATGTTTTACTACTGAGGCTATTAAGTCATTTGGCTGTGTTATTCAGAATTGGGAATTTAAAACCACTCATTCACTGCTAAATGAAGTGGAAGACTATGAATCATTTAAGTCAGAAAAATGGGGCATGTTATTAAAAGGGTTCCCTAATAAAAAATTATGGGCCAATAAGAGCATACGACCCCGTAAAGTTCCTGCATGTGGAATTACTGATCATGTAAATAAAGACTATCCAAGCTGGAGACAATGTAGATATGGTATGGCCGTGAAACATCCCATAGAAGGAACCTCTTTGGCAATTTATGACTGGTCCAAGCCTAACCCTGCAGGACATTCACATTATGAACTGATTGAAACACCTGGAGGATTTGTGGAGACCTTACTGATGACAGAGCATGGACGAGTTCAACCTAATGTATGGAAGTTAGTAGCAAACATGGACATTGTCATAGTGAGACATAAAGATGAGAATCATCCAAATGGGAACTATTCTGTTAAAGGACGTTTAGCCTGTGTTCCTCCTCCTTATGTATTACTGGTAGGTAAGGTTTTGATTAAGAAATTAGCTGATTATTATACCATTAAGTTTGTAAAATGTAACCTTACAAACTGTTTATCTAGTGCTAATGCAAACTTAGATTTGTTGGTATTGCACCAACCTGTGTTTGTAGTGCTTCCAGTTAAGATGCAAGGACGCTGGTATACTGTAGGTAGAGCCCAAGAGATATACCTCAGTGCAGTGGCTGATGCAAGGCTGTGAGCACACTCCAGCAAACATACTTCCTTGGCACACCAGGAAGTGGCAGTGCCCACCTGAGGCATCTCTAAGAGGCCGCATACACAATACCCTGACCTTTTACTCCATTGGGCGCCCAACTGGACGTGTCACCATCCCATTAGTCAATAGAGTCTGCTCCTCTAGATACCTCACCCACAGACTTAACAAGAGAACTGTTTGATAAGTTTTCTGGTGTTATCTCTAGACATAGTTTATCTTCATTATTCTATTCTGGTATTATCTTAATGGCTGTAGTGTTAATATTCCTATTTTAATTCCCAGTCTGTGTCCAAGCAGAAACACAAAGCCTCTCAGAGCTGCAGACAGGAGTCCACGGGCTCAAATTAAAAAGTAAAGAAGGGGGAGATGTTGGGAGCCGGTGACACATCTGGACATGGTCCACACCACCTGAGGGTCTGGAGTCAGGGACGCAACCCTCCCCCCAGGTTCCTGTGGGGAGCCGAAATGAAAATAGTTACAAAGGTCTGAACTCATGCAGGAGGCAGGATATTTACGCTGAAAGTGTGTTTGTGCAGCCTTGAAAGAACCACTTTGTATCACCCTCACTTCCTTACCAGTTGTTTCTGACTCACTATATAATAAAGGCGTTGAGCCATTTGAGGCTGCTGCACCTCAGTGGAGGGCAGCCCTCTTGATCCCATAACTCTGTTTGTCTCTTTAATTCCCACCACTCGGACTCAGGTTTGTTCGTCTTTCAGGCTGGTTCCTGACATTTTTCTGTATGATTTTATACTTGAAAATTTTAAGTTACATTTTAAAAGTGGATATTTTGTGGTTTTATGTAATGGTGTAGGAGAAAACACTTATAAAAAGTATTTTTATCTTATTGAAATTCTCAGACTGTGCTTTGGTCTTCTCCACTAAACTATAAGCTCCTCTAAGTAGGAACCGTGATCTATTCCTCACTGTAGGCCAGCACCCAGCTCAGTGCGTGGGTATTTTAAAGTAAACTTCCACTAGTACATAGAGCCAAAGATCGAACCTCTGAGGTAGGGGTTAAGGGGGTGTGGGGGTGGGAGGAGTGGATGAGGGACTGGGCCTGTTTTAATAGATCTCCTGAAAGGTTGTGGTTCTCCACTTAAGCTGATGGCTCAAGACTTGCTTTGGTGTGGTTGACAGTTTCTCTTCACCGGCAGAAGTTTGTCACTTTAAGATGAAAACCAGGAAGATCCCAGTGGGTGCAGGGAGAGATGGAGATAGAAGGCCTAGCTCCAAGGAGTGTTCCAGAGTGCCGCTGAAAGAAGTGGTAGGATTCATTTTTTTCTGCTCTCATTTAATTTTTGGAGGCTGAGAGAGGGAGCATGGGCCACTGAGTGTTGGCTGAAAGAGGTCCTACGCCACAGCCCCGCCCCATCGGCTGTTGCTGGGATTTGCAGGTCTTCGCGAGCAGTCAGAAGCGCAGAGCAGCCTCCAGATTGCAGTTGACAGATCGAACGCCAGCCGGGTGCTGTAGGAAAGGTCGTGAGATCGGGTCTGACAGCAGAGTCTCAGCTCTGGGCCTCAGCTTGGAGGCACAGGGCTCCCCTCTCCCTCGCGTGCAGTGAGTCCATATAGCTAAGAAGAAACCAGAATCTGGCCTCCCCAAAGACACCTGTTGCAGGATTTCTTTGGATGTGTCAGCCAAGGTCTTTTCTTGAAAGGTGTCAACTGATATGTGCTTTCTGTCTTTTATCATCCATTCTTTAGGACAGATTGGGTAGACCTAGCCCTGTGAAGATCTGGAAACCATGACCAACAAAAGAATTGCCGTGATTGGAGGAGGTGTGAGCGGGCTGACCTCTATCAAGTGCTGCCTAGATGAAGGCTTGGAGCCTGTCTGCTTTGAAAGGACTGATGACATCGGAGGGCTCTGGAGGTTCCAGGTAAATCTCCTGGTTAATACTACTTTTGGAACCCTCACTGTAAGTAGGTGCATGAGACATTATATATCAGATACTTTATCTTGTGTCAGGAAATATGATGGACTTGACAGTGATTAAAGCTGCTAGAATTTGGCCTGCTGACCTCTTCTTAGCAGCCATCACGTCTGTATAGGTCCCTCTTTCCCTAGGCGGACAGCAGAATGGAATACAGGTATCATTTGTTTTTCCTTTATTGGTGTCCAGGAAAATAGAGCAGAGATCATTTTCATTATTGAGTTTTGCTGCTATCCAGAAGAGGGTTACACTTGGTGGTGTGAGGCGGAAACAAAATAACAAACAGAAACTGTAAAGTCATTAGAAAATTTAGAGTGGTTGTTCCTGGTCCAAATTAATAGGTAAGCGCCGGAGATTACCTGCTTACAACTCCTTCCAGGGATTCCCTCTTTAATCTTATCTACCACTTTTCTTTCCTTTGAACTTTTATGTCCCTTGAGAAATCAAATCAGTAGTTCAAAGTCCTTTGTTCAGAAGAAGGCCGAGGACACCTGCAACTGGATTTTCTTGACTTTGCAAATACTGTTTCAAAATCAAGTTGCTTTAATATACATACCCAGCCCTGTAACTTGTTCCTAACAGTTAAGGTATCACCTACGTAAATGATTGATAGTTAAGGTTATTATAAGCCAAAGAGTATTAACCTCCTTTCCTGATATCAAAGTGACATGCACTGGTTTTGCTTTTAAACTCACTTTGTAAACCAGTGAATGGTATTGGGGTATCCAAATGTGTTTCATATTTCCTAAAACCTAACAGTGTTGACCAGCTACTTAAAAGTGGCTTCATAGCCTTCCTTAGTTGAAGAGCAGAACAGTCCTTTTGCATCTTGGCTCTCTCTTTGGGGACTAACTCTGTTTAACAACAGTCCTCATTTAGTTCATGGGTATATACCCCTTAGCAACCCCCCCCCACCTCTGTCATAATCAGTCTTGGGCATGAGCTGAAAAGGCTGTTAATTAGTATTTAGTAATCAACAGAAAATTCTATTTTTGAAATCCAGCCACAGCTTAATGTAGAGGTTAACAGCAGTCTTGATTCAAATCCTGTGTCTGCATCATTCAGCAGTGTGATATTAGAGAAAACCAGTAAACCTCTCTGTACCTCTATTTCTTCATCTTTAAGAAGGAAGTAGTAATAGTACACATGTCATAGAGTTATTGTGGGGATTAAGTGCATGAATAATTGTGTCTTTCATTAATAATATATGACACGGTGCCAGTTGCACAATAAATGCTACATGTCGGTTATTACCGAGTAGGCCTGGAGTGGGTTCCACCCATCCTTGCCAGGCTGAGCAGCTACTGGCCAGGTGTGAAATCACCATCCCAGGGTCCATCGTCCAGCCTGATTATCAGGCGCCTGACTTTTATCTCCAAAGTGGTTTAGCCTATTCTCTGTTAACGACCTAAGTTGGAGTTTCTTCTGATTATTCTCTTGGCAAAATTTCAAGACTTTATCAACTACGTCCTTGAAAATAAACAAGCTCTATTCATAAGTCTCTGACTTATGTTCAGACCACATCTGTGTCTATTATATGTCGCACAGCCTGGCTGGGCGTGGCTCAACGGTTGAGCATCGACCTAGAATCCAGGCGATCGGTGTTCGATTCCCAGTCGGCACATGCCCGGGTTGTGGGCTTGATCAATGACTCTCTCATCACTGATGTTTCTATCTCTCTCTCCCCCTCTCCTTTCCTGTCTCTGAAATCAATAAAGATATGTTAAAAAAAAAAAAATTTTATATGTCATACAGAAGTATATGTCAGAAATATCTATTCTTTTCTGACAGGCCCTAGGGGTTCAGTATGTTGTGTGTTTTTTTCAATTTTTTAACTTTTTAAAAAAAATATATCTTTTTCAATTTCAGAGAGAGAAGTGGAGAAGGAGAGAGAGATAGAAACATCAGTGATGAGAGAGTTATTGATCTGCTGCCTCCTACACGCCCCCAACTGGGAATCGAGCCTGCAACCCAGGCATGTGCCCTGACTGGGAATCAAACCTTGATCTCCGGGATGGTAGATCGATGCTCAACCTCTGAGCCATGCAGGCCAGGCTTCAGTATGTATTTTTTCTTCTGAAATACCATCACTTGCATTTTCTTATCTTTACTCCTCTTTCTCTATTCCATCTGCAAAATAGGAGTAGAGTTCACCGCTTGCTTCCTTCTTGTTATTGCTGAAACTTTATAGTAATAATTATTCCCTCTTACCCACTGCCAATACATTTGAGGATCCCCAGTGGTGCCGGAAACCATGAATAGTATATTATTTTTTTCCTATACATATATACCTATGATAAAATTCAATTTATAAATTAGGCACAGAAGAGATTAACAACTGTAAGAATAAAGTAGAACAATTATACTGTAAAAAAAATTGTACAAATGCGATCCCTCTTTCAAAATATCTTACTGTATTGCACTCAACTTTATACATAAAGGAATCACTTTACGGCTTCTCTTTGACATATTGGAATTGCCAACATCACTACTCTTGCACATTGGGGCCATTGTTAAGTAAAATAGGGTTCCTTGAACACAAGCGCTGTGATGCTGCTGATAGTCAATCTGACAACCAGGATGGCTACAAATGATAACTTACGGGGAACATATACAGCATGGATATGCTAGACTAGGGAATGATTTATGCCGTGGGCATGTCAGAGGACAGAATGAGATTTCATCATGCTACTCAGAATGACCCAAAATTTAAAATTTAAAATTGCTTATTTCTGGAATTTACTATTTAATATTTTCAGACTGCAGTTGACCTTGAATAACTGAAACCACAGAAAGCAGGTAAGGGGGAACTACTATATATACAAGTTCTCAAAATATTAATTTCAATCTATTCTTGATCCCGTCACTAATGTTAGGTAAGTAAGACTGATGGTGGGAAAGTACATTCTACTAACTTACATTCTCTCCAGCATAAGTTCCAACTTCATCCCATTTTTGCTAACACTGAGTAATCTTTTAAATTAGTAAAAATGAGGTAAAATGGGGATATATACTGGAAGAATCTAAGTTGGTACAATGATTCCTGAAGAGCAAGCTCCTAAGTATATGAAAACCCTTGAAACTTACCTTGGCTTTGAAATATATAAAATATAGTTAAGACCATTATTCAGATGGGCAGTTCTCACTCGGAGTTTCAGGTCATTGCAATCAGCTCGCAACTGAGACTGAACATCTGCTATGGTTTCTTTGCTCACATGTTTAGAACTTCATGTGGGATAACTAGAATTTCTGGGAGCTGACTGCATATCTATCTCATACATTCTGTTCATGTAACTAGCTTGGGCTTCCTCACAGTGTGGTAGTCTCAGAGTAGTTGGACTTTCTGCATGGCTGCTAACTTCCACAAGAGCAAGCTTTCTAAGAGACCTAGAAACACAAGACCGTTCTTGTGGCTGCCAGGCTACTTAAGACAGTTTTGGAAGCCATTCGGTATCATTCCAACTGCATGTTGTTGGCCACAAGCAAGTCACAAAGACAGCTCAGATTCAAGGGGAAGAGACTACATAAGGGAGCAAATACTGGGAGATGTGTGTGTGTGTGGGGGGGTAACATTTTTTAAAATGGCATTTCTTCCAGAAAGCTTTTTGAAGTGTTTATTGGCTGTTTATAAACCATGAAGTTAATTCACAAGTGGCTTTGAATGCTTCTTATTTCCTGCAGGCAAATCCTGAAGAAGGAAGAGCCAGTATTTACAAATCAGTGATCATCAACACTTCTAAGGAGATGATGTGCTTCAGTGACTATCCCATCCCAGAGCATTTTCCTAACTTCATGCACAACTCCCAGGTCCTGGAGTATTTCAGGATGTATGCCAAAGAATTTGACCTTCTAAAGTATATCCGACTGAAGGTAGGGAATTTTGTGGGTATCTTTGTGTTTGAAGTTGTTTGTCAAATAAATGAATAATGTGACTTCATTTACCAGTGCTTACGTGTAAATACTGGTTTGATAGAACATGTATCTATCCTTTCTAGACAGAGACTTCACTCTTTGTCTTGTCTGTTCCTAAAAAATATTCACAGAAAAGCTCCTCTTTTATATGTGTTTCACTGCAGCTCCAGGAAGCCACCTGCCAGAATGTTCTCATTGCCTTCATTTTATAGTATTTGATTGCAATGAAACAAATGAAGGGGAATGTCTTCCCAGTGAGAGAGGGGAACTGACAGGTATGGGAACTTTAAAACCCTCCGGTTCCACAACTTGTCCACTAGTGCTTAGCCCTTTCATGCTTTCTGAAGTATTTTCCAATGCATTATTTTATGTGATCACAACAACCCAGGGAAGCAGTTATTGGGAAGTTGCTGAGAAAGCAATGAAGTTAACTAGTAAAGAGGGAAGAACACTGAATTGGGCAACAAAAACTTGAATTCTAGTCTGTTCTCTTACTAATCAACTTGTGACCTCAGACAAGTAAGTTGCTCAACTTCCACGTGTCTTCATTTTCTTTTCTGTAAAACAAGATGATTGTACTAGATCACTTACTTAAATGATTTCTTCCTGCTGTAAAGCCTTCCATACTTTTCTATCATTTTTAGCCATGGCCATAAAAGAGTATTTTCGGTGATGGAAAAAAAGTCTTAGGACCTACTCTCTTAACAACTTTCAAATATACCATACAGCATTGTTAGCTATAGTTACATGAAGTACATTACATCCCCAGTACTTATTTATCTTATAACTGGAAATGCGTACCTTTGGACCACCTTGATTCAATTCCCCTACACCCACCGTCCTTCTACTTCCTGATCGTTCTGCTAAATCATGCCTTTTTCTGTTTAACAACAATAATAAAACATTAATATCCGGTGACAACTTCCAAAGCAAATCATTTCCAGCCCAGTAGTACTTTTCACTTCTGTAAACACTTATCGAACAAGTTTGTTACCATTCTAAGTAGTGACGATGCAAAGACAAAAACAGAACAAAACAAAACGCAGTGATTTCATAATCTAGTTAAGATATAGAAAAAAGGAAGTGTAGTTTATTATAAATATAAGTAATAAAAATTTTTAAATGTTAACCTTAGACAAAAAGTCAGCCAGCTATTTCTCCAGCAAAATGGGTTTATTCAGGTACAACAAAGACTTGCAATCCGGAACATGCGGCCATGTGGGCCACATGCAAGTCTGCTAAAACAAAGGAGCAGGAGCTCTTCTATAGAGCAGCGGAAGAAGTTGCGAGGGCGGTTACAAGGAGTTCTCCATGTTATGCTTCGTGAATGACATAGGGCACTGCATTTAAATGAGGTTTCTGTTTACTTTTTTTTTTTTACAAGCATTAGAGAGTGATAAATGTTATAGAGATCTATATATTGCAGCTCAGAGGAGGGATGCTTAACCCATCTGGGCATGAGGCATCAGGCACCAGGGAAGTTCTCCTAGAGGAGAAAATATCTAAAGTCAAGGTTGAAGGGTGAGCAGGAATCAGGCAAATGAAGAAGGTATAAAAGGGTGATCCAGACAGAGGCACCGGCCTGTATAAAAGCAAGGACTATAAATCATGCAGGACGGCTAGAGTATAAAGGTGTTGTGTTTCTATTAGTCCACTGAGATATTATGGCCACAGAACCTGGAAGCACGTAGGAACGCTTTTTTTAAAAAAATATATTTTTATTGATTTCAGAGGAAGGGAGAGGGGGAGAGAGAGAAACATCAGTAATGAGACAGAGTCATTGATTGGCTGCCTCCTGCACGCCCCCTGCTGGGGATCGAGCCTGTAACCCAGGCATGTGCCCTGACCCATAAACACACCTCCATCTCCTGGATCATTGGTCGATGCTCAACCGCTGAGCCATGCCAGCTGGCCCGAACACATTCTTAAAGTTTCCTTAATCTGGGTAGAGTAACCCATATTTATATATTATTTTTTTAAACGAAAAATTATAGTCCGGCCAGGCATGGCTCAGTGATTGAGCGTCGACCTAGCATCCACGAGATTGTGGTTCGATTCCTAGTCGGGGCACATGCCCGGGTTGTGGACTTGATCAATGACTCTCTCATCATTGATGTTTTCAACTCTCCCTCCCTCTCCCTTCCTCTCTCTGTAATTAATAAAGATATATTTTTAAAAATAATATTAATAATAAATAAAACAAGAAATTATACCATTGACTATCCCATCTCACAACTTCGTTTATAGTTATTTGTGAATTAGGCATTTGTGGGAACAAAGAGAGGTTCATTTAGAGAAAACTTTTTTATGTAAACAAGCTAAAGAGACAGATTTTTTTTACTCAGTCACATGTTTATGGCTAGACAATGAGAACAGGACTTGGCGATAAGACATCAGCGGGTCTCAAGATGTTTGGGGGTCAGGGGAGGAGTAGGCATTTAGTGCATAGAGTATCTTAGAAGCTCAGGGGAAGCCTAGGCTTTATTCAAGTGTTGCATTGACTTAGGATAGTGATTTTCAACCTTTTTCATCTCATGGCACATATAAAATAATTACTAAAATTCTGCGGCACATCAAAAAATATATATTTTGCAAATCTGACCAAAAAAAAATCGGTATAATCTTGATTCATTCACACCGGCCAGCTATTCTTGTGTTGGCTGTTGCAATTTTTTTGACAGCCTAAAGGAAGAGAGGTCAGTGCCCCTGACCTCAAGTATTGCATGTTTTAAAAATTCTTGTGGCCCAGCCGAGCATGGCTCAGCGGTTGAGCGTTGACCTAGGATCCAGGCGATCAGGGTTCGATTCCCGGTCAGGGCACATGTCCGGGTTGCGGGCTGCAACTGATCACTGACTCTCGTCGTTGATGTTTCTATCCCTCTCTCTCCCTCTCCTTTCCTCTCTCTGAAATCAGTAAAGATATATTTTAAAAAATAAAATAAAATAAAAACAACAACAGAACTCATTTAAAAAAATTTAAAAAAGCCCGGCCGGGCGTGGCTGAGTGGTTAAGCTTCGACCTAGGATCCAGGCGATCAGGGTTCGATTCCCGGTCAGGACACATGCCCAGGTTGTGGGCTGCAGCCAATCAATGACTCCCTCATCATTGATGTTTCTATCTCTCTCTCTCTCCCTCTCCTTTCCTCTCTCTGAAATCAATAAAGATATATTTAAAAAATAAATGAATAAATAAATAAAATAAAAAATAAAAATTCTTGTGGCACACCAGTTGAAAATCACTGACTTAGGGCATGAACCAAGAGAATAGTAATGTGCGCTTTTATGGAAGCAGAGAAGAGTGCATCATTAGCCTGCCAACTTTATTTTATTTATTTGGTCTTCTGGAAGTTTTCTCACCCCTGCTGCATCTGACAAAAATATTCTTACTTGTGGAGTATGGAAATCAAATGTCCCTGCATGAGCCCTCTTGTGTAAGATCAGCCCTTTGTGTCACACTCTTCAAGGAGAGTCATATCAGAAAATATGTCCACTGTAGCGGCTGTGGTTACCATCGCCTGTAGCTGTCACTCTCTTTTTCAGACTACTGTGTGCAGTGTGAGAAAGTGGCCTGATTTCTCCACTTCAGGCCAATGGGAGGTAGTCACAGAATCCGAAGGGAAAAAGGAAGTGGGTGTCTTTGATGGAGTCATGGTTTGCACCGGCCATCATACCAATGCTCACTTGCCCTTGCAAAGCTTCCCTGGTGAGTATCCTACCAGGAAGAAAGACCCTCAAACCATACCTGTGACCTGACCCCTGAGGAATGGGGGAATTTCAGTCTTAGTGATTCTTACCTTGGGATGAAGTAAGGCTTATCTTAATTCTGCATGTTCTCCTGAAAGATGCTGGGAGGTAGACATAGGGTAATTTTGGAGACTAGAGGAAAGTTGGAGAACTCTATATTTAGTTTCAAAATGACTTTAGTTTTTCTAAGGATCAAAAGGAAAAACATGGAGTTGATGTGCATTAGGTTGAATAAGGATTTTCAGCAATCAAGGAAACAAATGGAAATAGAGTTTATAAGGAAGAAATTAAAGCTTAAGGAAAGAATTTATTACAGTTCTGGGTCTGCACTTTTAGGCACAAGAGCAGTCTATGTATATTCTAGAGTTTATAAAAATATATGCTCCAATTGAAATGGGAGTAGGTATTTAAAGAGGATGAGAGACAAAAGAGAATGGAGGTTTCCTGAAGCCATTTGTATATCTGAGTCTACAAGTCCAAAATACAAACAGATCCTGAGTGAAGTGGACTGTTTATGATAAGGGAGTCTCAAGGTTCTGCCCTGAGGCTATGGGGGGAAATAGGCAAAAATATTCAGAAAGGTAAGTGCAGCTGAGTAAAAGGAGAGCATATGGAGAGTATATTTTAAACTCTACACACTGCAAAAAAATATATTTTTCAAATGATATCAGATAAACACTTGATAATTATGTTTCCCTCTCTTGCAGGAATTGAGAGGTTCAAAGGACAGTACTTCCATAGTCGAGATTATAAGAATCCAGAGAGTTTCACTGGAAAGAGAGTCATTGTAATTGGCATTGGGAATTCTGGAGTGGATCTGGCTGTGGAGATTAGCCACACAGCCAAGCAGGTTTGAATCAACAATTATTTACTTTGCTTTACCAAGAAAGCTGCAGGTGGACTCAACAGAGAGTATGGATACCTGCCCAGAGCTCATCAGTGCCGATGGCAAATGTAGGGCTTGGTTTCATTGGCAACGTTATGATGGATGATATGATGGAGCCAAGGTTGCTAGTTAAATTCCCATCATTCGATTGGCCTCACACTAAGGAATTAGGTCATGACCACAGCTGTGCTCATAATCCCAATCAGATGTCTCCAGAGTGGGCCTCTAGCTTTCAGGAAGACCAAATAATTGATGGGAGAGCTTGTCAGAAAGCAGCACTCAGAAGTGTAGATCTTCTCTTGGCAAGCAGAAATGCCATGCTCTTATGTGAAGAAAGCACACTGGGTCATTGAAAGCTTTTCACTCATAGGATGGTGGGGGGAATTTCCTCTTGCCTCCACAGCTGGAAAAAAGAAGCAGTCTAATCTTTCTAAAGATGACATGCTTACCAGTATGCAAGTGTCCACACTGAGGCATCTGTGGGCACCAGCCTTTTCATTACAGTTAGATAACACAATGATGTTTTCTCTAAAGCAGTTTTTATGTCCTTAAGGTTTTTTGTTTTTTGAACTAGGAAGAAAATGTGTTTATTATAAATTTCTAGAAAAAGACATTTCGTTTTAATATTTTGTTATTTATGTCTTTATTGAATCATAACTGTTGACAACAGTTAAACATGTGGTTGTTCTTTGGTAACTTTAATTAAGCTGTGCTTCTCCACAAATGTGTTTTAAATTACTATTTTTTTAAAAATAGAAGTTTAATGCCACAACTTTGTTAAATGACCTCTACTCAGAAACTCTGTTCAATAACACTTCTCAGTCATATCTCCGTCTGTCACCACAAAAGCGATTTCAGATGCTCCATGAATTAATTCAACAAGCATTTATCAGGAAATAGCTATAGAAACAAGAAAGAGGAAAAATGTGTGTGGGTGTTATGATAAAAAGAATGTGCAAGGTATGTTGTGGGGACCCAAGGCTTGAGCCTTCTTTAATATCATTGGCTTGTCAGATGGTCAGTTAGAAGGGAGCTAGGCCTTCCATGCACTGCGGAATCGTAGATTGCCAAGGAACAAAGCGTCCAAGACGGGGTGGATATAGGTAGCCGTGTCTGACAGAGTCTGGGAAAACACATAGCAAAACGATGTCTGCCTAGCAGGGACAGCATTGTCACGCCACTAAAGCAAGCTGAAGAAACTCAATTGCTGGGTTCTGACTTTCTGCTTTACATGTTAAATTGTACTTATGAGAAGTGGTTTGTAAATCAAACATTTTAAATGAACCTATAAATTTCGGTGTATCAAGGACATCTTGCTATAGGAATTCTTATGTTATAATGCTTTTGTGAAGAGAAAACATTCCTTTCTTGTACAACAATCTTCCTTACATTTGTTTCTTATAAATCCAAATTTGTAAATATGCTGTTTGCTTAAAAGAAGGCATAGATGGAAAATTGAAATGAGTACAATGATAGCCATTAAGCATTTATTGAGTAGTTACTATATGCCACACCCTTTACAAAAACACTATTTCTCACAACAACCTTGTGCTATATGTATTATTGTCACTGTTTTATACACTGGAAACCTTTTAATTGAGGCTCTGAGCATTTACATTACTCATATACTTATATAACAAAAGTTACATAGACTGCACACAAAACTATTTGATTCCTAAGACCATGCTTGCTCTTTCCATTGTGACATGTAAAAGTGCTTAATTGTGACAGCGCTAAATTAAGGTCACTGTTGGTGAGAATATATGTGTGAAGAGAATATATGTGTATGATAATACATGATTATCCCTAAATGTAGACACGTTACCGTTTTACTTACAGCTAAGACAAAAGACCATAAAGCAAGGCACTTACATACTTTACAACTTGAAACTGTCTCTAGAGAATTTTGTAATGTAGAGAAAGTGATACTTTTGCCAGGGAATTCAATAGCAAACTTTTAGCAGCTCTGACCATGGACTTTAGCCGTCAGAGCACATAAAGAGACTGAACAGCTTCTTGTTATTCTACTAGCAATCTTCAGTTTTTCCATGAAATAATCAATGAAACACTTTCTAAGTACAGACTTTGGCGTCAGTAAGACCTGCGCTGGAAATTCAGCTCTGCCACTTACTAGCTGTATGATCTGAGGCAAGTTAGGCGTCTTCTCCATGCCTCTCACCCATAAAATGGGGACAGTACCTACCTCAAGAGGTGGTTGTATTGGTTAAATAAGATACAGATAAAGGACCTAGCATAGTGACTTACAGTTCACAATTCTCAATAAATAGAAGTGATGATGATGATGAGTTGAGTAGACTAAAAGATGTGTAGGCTACACCTTCCAACCTGGAGAAAACAGTTGAAGGGACAGAAAATAAGTGTTTAACTTCACACATATATTCTCACCAGTGGTGACCTGAAGTGCTATCCTAATTAAGCACTTTTACGCAGTTGAAAGGAAAAAAAAGTTAAACATCAATATAAAGTATAAATAACAGGTTTTCTTTTTTGTAATAATGCAACCAATATCAAAGGCAAAAGAGACTGAGGGTTTTGGATTAAAATATCTCCAAGTTGCTTTCAGCTTTACCATTCCATGGTTTTAAATGAGTGGAACAGGTGGTAAGTGCTAGATAGTTCAGAAGATGGAGAGAAAACTGTCAGCCAGAACAGTCAGCAATGTCTTCATGGAGGAGGCAGGCTTGATCTGGATCTTAAAAATGAATAGGCTTAGGCAAGAGAAAGACAAACATCACATGATCTCGCTTATATGTGGAATCTAAAGAACTTAATAAACTGATGAACAGAATAGATTCAATGATATGGAAGCATGGATCAGACTGACGAATGTCAGAGGGATGGAGTAGGGCGGGTGGGTGGAGGGGAAGAGAGTAACCAAAGAATTTCTATGCATATATGCAGAAACCAAGGACACTGACAGTGGTGGGCAGAGACATTCGGGAGGGGGATGGGACGGTGGAATGGGTCATTGGGGAGAAAAATAAAAATTTGTAATATTTAAAATAATAATAATAATAATAATAAAGCCCTTGATAGAAAAAAAATGAATAGGCTTGCCCTGGCCGGCGTGCTCAGTGGTTAGAGCATCGGCCTGCACGCCAAAGGGCCGAGGGTTCAGTTCAGGTCAAGGGCATATACCTGGGTTGCAGGTCCGCTCCCCGTTCCCAGTGGGGGTGCACGTGGGAGGCAACAAATCGATGTGTCTCTGTCTCCCCTCATTTCCACTCTATCTAAAAATCAATGGGAAATCAGGTGAGGATTGAAAAACAAAAACAAGCGAATAGGCTTTGGAGAAGGAAGAGGCTAGGCGCTTTTCAGGGAGGTGTAATGACATTAGACAGACATGTGGTGGTGAAAAGCAAGACGTATTCGTGGTCAGTGAATGCGCCAATTTAATTATAAGTTAGTGTCTGAGAAGGAAAATAGCAGGAAATAAAAAAAGGCTGTACAGGCACTGAAAAAACAGACGAAAAGTTTAAACTTACTCTTGAAGAAAGCTGCGTACTTCTAAGGGATTATGAACCAGAGAATGGTAAAAGCAAACCATTTTCCCCCGCCCCAGGTTTTCCTCAGCACCAGGAGAGGGGCTTGGATCTTGAATCGTGTAGGAGACTATGGATATCCTTTTGATGCGATGTTCTTTTCTCGACTTAAACGTTTTTTGATGAAGATTTGTGGTCCATCATTAGTAAACATGTATTTGGAAAAAAGGATGAACCAAAGGTTTAGCCACGAAATGTATGGCCTAAAGCCTAAACACAGGTATGTTCAGGATGGGCTTGGGGCGGTTATAGCCAAAGCACAAAAATAAGGATTGTTCACATAGGCTAATAGTAGAGCTACCTCTACACATTAAGAAAATCCAGAGTCTAAGATCAGATGTCTCCCTTGCTCCCACAGAAGCCCAAGATCTGCTGATCTGTACTCTTTGATCTATGATTCTCCTTGGCAGAGAATAACCATCTGATCATTTCCCTAGGTACTAGTTCTGTTTACATGACGTCCAACAACAACCTGGTAGTAGAGGGCAGTGCATCATTCATTCATTCAGTTATCCAACAAACACTGAGGACCTCTTACGAGCCAAGCATTACACTGGGCATGAGCATACAGAGACTAAAGACCTCATAGTAGTAGCAATACAAATAATAAAACCTTACCTTTTTGAGGACTTAATGTGAGACAAGCATAGTACTAAATGAGTTACATGCATTATCTCATTTAACCCCCAGAACAGCCCTATAGATTGGCGTTTTCCCTGCATTTGATAGATAGAACAGTTGACACTTAAAGAAACTAATTATCCCAAGAGCACATTAGAAATAAACGGCAGATGCAAGAAGTGGATTTTACCTTCAATACTCTAATGAAAAGACAGACAAAAGAATAAGATAAATGCATGGCATGCCATGCGAGCATAAAGGATGGGAGTCCTCACATAGCCAAGGAAGGAAACTGAAAGCATTTGTAGAGGCTGATTTTAAATGCTTTTTCCCTCCAACTTTTTATTTATTTAGTTTTTATTTATTTATTTTTAAATATATCTTTATTGATTTCAGAGGGAGGAAAGGAGAGGGAGAGAGAGAGATAGAAACATCAATGATGGGAGAGTCATTGATCGAGCCCACAACCCGGCATGTGCCCTGACCAGGAACTGAACCCCGATCACCTGGATCCCAAGTCGATGCTCAACCGCTGAGCCACGCCTGGCTGGGCCAACTTTTTATTTTTCAAATTTTAAGGTTTACGTGATGCAAAATATAAGTATAAATGAGCACCCATATACCCTTCACTTAGATTCACTATATTTGCTTTCTGTCTCTCCCTCACTAAAGATAGATCCATTCATGTATATCATACATACTACATATATACATTCAGATATACATATTTTTTTCTGAATCATTTAAATAGTAAGTTGCAATCATTAATACACTTTACCCTAAATTACTCAGAATATATTGCCTGAGAAAAAGGGCCTTCTCCTACATAAACAGAATGCAATTATGACACTTGGAAAATTTAACATTGATAAAATACCATTATCTAATATGTTTAATTTTACCAACTTGCTCCAATAATATATATACAGCTTTTTAATTTCTAAATACAAGATCCTGTCAAGTATTACACCATTGCATTTAGCTGCCATGTCTCTCCTTTTTCAATCCTCCTTTTTAAAAAAAATCCAAGCCAGTTGTTTTGCAGAAAGTCTGTATGTTTCCTTGAGAATCCATACATGCACTCTCCAAATAAAACCATTCTTCCTTCATGTCTCCAACTTCTTTTGTTTCAGTGCCATCCAGGGTCCAACTTCTGCTCTGAGATCCTGAACTGTGCCAATATACATTAGACCTTTCCCAAATGCCATGGATAGACCACGAGGGAGACCATTGGCATATTGTTTAACCATCTCCATCAAAGTAGAATTTTACTTACGTGATACTGATTTCTCCCTTTCTCCCTGCCCCCATGATCACTCTCATTTCTCCTTCTTCTTGGTCTTTATCTCTACTCACAGACCTCTGAGTCAGCAACCAACAATCAATGATGACCTGCCAAATCGTATAATTTCTGGCTTGGTGAAGGTGAAAGGAAATGTGAAGGAATTCACAGAGACAGCTGCCATATTTGAAGATGGCTCCAGGGAGGATGACATTGATGCTGTTATCTTTGCCACAGGCTATACCTTTGCTTTTCCTTTCCTTGAAGATTCTATAAAAGTAGTAAAAAACAAAGTATCCCTGTATAAAAAGGTCTTCCCTCCTGACCTGGAAAAGCCAACTCTTGCAATCATAGGCTTGATCCAGCCCTTGGGTGCCATTATGCCCATTTCAGAGCTCCAAGGACGCTGGGCCACTCAAGTATTTAAAGGTAGGTAACCATGCAAGTTGACTACTTAATTACTTGGTAGTATCTTTATGTTTATGGCTTGCTTTTTAGTTTTTTCTCTATTTTTTATCAAAAATTTTAATGTTGACATAATTACAGGTGTCCCCCTTATCCCCCACCCTTTCCCACCTTCACTAACCCTCACCGTCCCTTTCCTTGGCCTTCACCAAAATAGAGTTTGTGTACATGGGGTATGCGTACATATTCTTTAGCTAATCCCTTCACCTTCTTTATCGTGTCACCCACACTCCCCTACCCTCAGGCACTGGCCAGTCTGTCCCATGTATCCATGCTTCTGGTTCCATTTTGTTTGTCACTTTATTTTGTTCATTAGATTCCAGAATTTTATGGAGTAACACCTTATGGCTGGGTGTGGCTAAAATGACCTCCATGGCATAGTCCCTCTAAATCTGGACAAAAAACTAATCCTTTTAGCTTAGAGTTGTTTATGTTGACTTAAATACTACTCTACCTTTCTCTAGCCAGTTCCTTGATGTTAAATTCATACTATTGGAACTGTTTGTTCATCAGTGTTTAAATGTATCTGTCAAGATTGGGTATTATGAGTTGCCCTCAGCTTTACTTCCATTCTGACCAAATAAAAAAAGTTTAGAAGATGAGGCTTATCTTCCATAGGACTTTAGGCATGAAACGGGATTGAAAATTATGTTTTACTTCCTTCTCCCTGTGGTATTAAACTTCTTTGTGATTAAGAGTACAGCTGTGGGTGTGTTCCCCCTGCTCTTTTTCTTTGTACTTCACTTTCCATATACCTTAAGGCCATTTATCATTTCCTTGTGTCCATATTTCCTTTCCCAAGTGAAAGACTAAGGTAGGGAGGAAGTAGTTACTGGTTGGAAGGCAGAGTTAAGAGAAATATCTTCCAAAGACAAAGTGGGATAGAGAAAGCTACTGATGTTAATTAATATCATTATA
The DNA here is from genome assembly GCF_964146895.1 of Miniopterus schreibersii. Taxonomy (NCBI): domain Eukaryota; kingdom Metazoa; phylum Chordata; class Mammalia; order Chiroptera; family Miniopteridae; genus Miniopterus; species Miniopterus schreibersii. The sequence goes on along the minus strand of NC_138119.1, from coordinate 14,790,049 downwards.
TTATGGTGGTGGTAGGATAAGGTGATCAGGTGAAGGTGTAACCTCCTTGAGTACAGAAAACTATCTTGTATTTCTTTGAACTCTCCCTAACACAGTAATTGTTAATAGGATTATTGCTCCTACTGAGGTTGCTTTACACTTAAATTTTTGTTTTTTCTCTTTAGGGCTAAAGACATTGCCCTCACAAAGTGAAATGATAACAGACATAGCTAAGACTCGAGAGAAAATTGAAAAAAGGTGAGAAATTCTCTCAGGAAAGTATGCACTTACTTTTTCTACTTAATAAGAACAATATTGTACTATATTTATCTTCGTTGCATTAGTTCAAGGATTTAGATTGTATTTTGAAGGAAAAGGAAATAATATTTGTGACAATAAAATGAAGAAATAGTACCAAGTCGTTTAGATATGGATGGGAAAGAAGAGACAAACTTTAAAAAATCTTTAAAATCCTGTGTTTAGGACCTATAAGAAAAGTCAAGCCCAACCGGCGTGGCTCAGCGGTTGAGCATCGACCTATGATTCCGGAGATCGGGGTTGGATTCCCGGTCCCGGCACATGGCCCGACTGTGGGCTCAATCCCCAGCCCTGGGGATCATGCAGGAGGCAGCCGATCAGTGACTCCCCTTCATCACTGATGTTTCTCTCTCTCTCACCCTCTCCCTTCCTCTCTCTGAAATCAATAAAAATATAGTTTAAAAAAAGAAAAGTCAAGGAGGAAAAAACACATGGAGAAAAAAATCAAGCATGTGGGTTTTGTAACAATTACTAGAAGTGCTAGTAGAGCTGCCAGAGAAAGGAAGAGTGACAGTGAATTGAGCAGTAGATATGGTCCAATTCCAAATCTGCAGGTAGGTTTACAAATCTGCAGAGACCACTTTGTGGGCGGTCGTCATGTGAGAGCCCACTCAAGTCACAGTTGCTCATGGTATGAATAGCCTGTGTGACTTGGAAGTGTAGTAGCATCAGCCAGCTGCCTAGTGCTTGGGTGGATGGACACAGCAGTTTAGTGATCTGACTTTCAGAACTGAGCTTATTCACTGGTTTTTATTTGGGCAAAGTGGAAGTTGATGGTGGTGTGTTAAAGTCAGAGGCACAATCATTCCAGGCCTAAGGACGTGTTTCTTCAGCTGGTTTCTTCAACCAACATAACTCTTCCCTACCTTGGAGGAGGAGAAATAGTTTTTATTTAACCCTGATACCCTTTCCAGGTCCTCTAGTCTCCTCTTTCCTTTCACTGCCAAACTTATGCAATAAATATTATGCATTATATGCTCTAAATTCTCACCCTTTCTCCCTCTGAAGGTCCCTGCATCGTCATTCCTGCTACTGCTCACTTGAAGGTCACCCATGACCAACTTCATTTTCCTTCCTCTCTGAGTCTGACACTTTTAAACATCTCATCCTTCTTGGAGTGCTTTCTTTCCTTCTTTTTCTAGTACTAAAATATCCTATTTCAACTCTTCCCTTTACTTTGACTTATTTTTGTCTGGCCACCTGACTGAGCAGTCCCTAAGGATATAATGTACCCTTTATTGAGGGTCCACTATGTATATACACCAAATGATTTATATGTATGAGTTTCTTTACTTCTCATAACAACCCTACAAGGCAGGTACTAGTGAATCTCTTTGTGAAAGTTTCATGAATTCTATAGCCTGTGACCCAGTACTGTCAGATAAATGCATGTCTATAAACCCTTGAGCCAACCTAACATCCATAAGGGACAGCTCTCAAATTCTGTCCTGTCTTCTCTTCCTCTCTTCTAAAGTTTAGAATCTATCAGTTCCTGTGGAATTTCATTTCACCAGTTCTACCTCAAATTTATCTTTTATTATTTTTCCCTGTGCTTGTTTTGGATTCTTTTAATATGCGCATCTAATTTCAGTTAATTTGACTTGGCTTTTTCTCTTCCTTTCTGGACCACTACTCTTTGTTTTATTTTTATTATAGAAAGTAAAACAAAGTTCTCAGTTAGCTCTCTAAATCTCACTCCTTCCACACTGGCATCATCATTACCACATTTCCCCTCTATAAAGCCCTTTTAGCTTTTCAAATCTGCACTTGGTGTAATCATTCCTATCTGGCTCCATTCAGAGGGTTAATTCCTCTGGTGGAGTAAGTCGTCCTCCCCGGTCCTCTCAACATTCTGAATTAACATTGGCCATTGGAAGTCGTGCTCTGTGGACCCCACTACCGCTGCCCTCATAAAACAAGGAGAGTCCCAAACTTGAGGATTTTCATGATAGGTTCTCTCTTATAAAATCGGAACCCTCTGTATCTTGATGTGCTATACTTGCCTCTCTATATGCACTCTTGCTTTTCACAACATTCCTCCTCTACTATAGGTAATGTCTACAGGTATTTTACACTCACATTCTACACTCCTGCTTTATTCCTTCACTCTGCTATTCCCCTGACTTGTAATACTTCCTCCTTGTTCTCAGCTTATCTGTATCTTCCACATCCTTCAAGAACATATCATAGCTCTATTTTAACTACCCTCTTCTACATTCCTATTTAGCAGTCTAAAACCACATGATTTGCCAAAAGTCCTATATTCTATGTTTCACATGTGTCTATCTTATCTTTTCCAGTAATTATAAAGTCCTTAAGGATAGAGACAATATCTTATCTTTCTTCTCTATTTTCCATAGCTCCTAGACCAATATTGAGACAATAACAGGTACTTAGAAAGCACTGATTAACTGATTAAATTGTTGATAGGCCATGGCTTTTGTCTTCTCTGTTTCAGGTATGTGGAGAGCCAGCGCCATACCATTCAGGCAGACTATATAGATACCATGGAAGAGCTTGCTGACCTGGTGGGTGTCAGGCCCAATTTGCTGTCTCTGGCCTTCACTGACCCCAAATTGGCATTACAGTTATTATTGGGACCCTGTACTCCAATCCAGTATCGTCTACAGGGTCCTGGAAAATGGGATGGAGCTCGAAAAGCTATCCTTACCATAGAAGATCGCATCAAGAAGCCTACGATGACGAGAGTAGTTGTGAGCAGGAATTCCATGACTTCAACAATAACAAAGGCCAGGTTTATGTTGGCCGCTGTTATCTTTGCTATAATTATAACCTATTTTTAGCTGTTCCATTGTCATTGCTCCAGTTTTCTTTGAGGAGCTGGATCTAGAGATGCCTTCAGAATCTGAAAAGGTTGAACAACTCTTACTTTCACATTACCCAGAAATCTATTTTTTCCCCCAAAGCATTCATCCTTTTTCCTCTTGTCCCTATAATGAAATTCCAGCATTTCATTCATATTGACTTATCTTCCTTCTCATGACCCAGCATGTTTTCCTTTTGGCAATCCCTAGGCTAGTGAGCTCAGAGACTCTTAATCATCTTTTTATGTCCTTAGCAGAGTTCTTGACACATGATAGGTGCTTAATAAATGTTTGTTGTTATCACATATTATGGTGGGGAACATAAGTCAGTATCTGTATAAAAAATGGGTGACAGCATTTGTAACTCAGCTTCTGATAGGATTTGGTTCTCTATTAGTAGTTCAATCTTTTATGTGTTTTTCATGTTGTAATTAAGTGTATGTTTCCTGAGGGGTAATAGAAATAATGGTCTTGTAACAGCTGTATATACCTAAGATATATACATAAACATTTTGTCTCACTAGCTATTCACGAGTGTATCTGATAGTTGGTCATTTCGACTTTTTCCCTCAGCAAAAGGTCTTTATTATCTCAGTGAAGAAACTACCTTCAACTTTCTAGGCACATGGGCCATTCTAATAATCTAGCATTTGTCAGAAGGTTCAACTGGGTTGAAAAACTTGAGATTTTAAATTAGCTGTCCTATCTTTTTTTGAGCTCTTAGTTCTCATATTAGAATCCAACAAGACTTTACCTTGGGAGGTGTGATCAGTAGCTGCCTACTGTTGTAGTGTGACCTACAAAGGTGATTTCATTTTTCTCCCCCCACTCCTGCTTTCTCCCCTCCAATCCCTCTCACAGATAAAGTCTAAGTAGTAAGTATTTGAAGAGGTCATTTGTATTAAATTAGAATTGGTATTAACTAAATATAGGGGCATTCAGAGAAAAGGGGGGTGGGGAGGTAGTAAAGAGTAAAGGGGGTCAAATATAAGGGTCAAATACATGGTGATGGGAGAAATCTGACTTTGGGCGGTGCGCACACAATACAATATACAGATCATAGAATTGTGCACTTGAAACCTATATAATTTTATTAACCAATGTCACCGCAATAAAGTTAATTAAAAAGGAAAGTATAAGATCATTCTACTTATAACAGTTCCCCTTATATCATACAGTGTAGTTCTGACAAACAGCAAATGAGACAAAAAGCAAGGACTCATCTTATTCCCAGGGCCACTGTTGATTCTGTTTTCTCATCTGTAGAAGTGTTGCTCTGTTTTTGTCTCACAGAGAAGTCAATGAAGAGTTAGCCATCAGGCCCACTTAGTTTCATGAATTAAGGTACTATATATACTGGCCAGGTGTATGTCATAAATAGCTGTTGGGCAATAGATTTTGGGATCAATGCCTATTACTTGACAAAAGGATCAACCTGAAAAACTGAAAGGATAACGTTAGAAATTATCTTGCCCAATATAAATACACAGAACCAGAATTGTGAGAATCACAACATTTGGACAATTTCTGCCCTTGGGCCTAATTTACCTGTGAAAATTCTTCTTGAGAATTAGACTACTGACAACCAATATTCTTTAGTCTTTTTCCTTCGCTAATCCTTATGATGCTGAGGACTTGAAAAATATTAAAATGGACATAATATCTTTTAATCTGCAGATAGTTCAAAAGTAAATTGAAGGCTGCTTGCTATTTTTTCATTCCTTGCTCTTAACATATAAATTTGCCTTTTTCAGCGGGTAAATTTGTGAATTAACAGTCCTTTAATAATACAATTCCTAATTATCAGCAACAAGTACCACAGTTTTTTTAAACATTTTTTATTCTAAATTCATTGACTGTCTCATTATCCTTATAAAATAGGTTACAAAAAAGTCATTCGTTACCTTCTAAATCAAGCTAAAAGTAAGATGAATAGGAATTTGAAATCAAGCCAATTCAATTACTACAAACCCGTAGCAGCTGATGAATATGTACTAATATTCATCAATTTATCATATCTTGCTTTTGTAATTATAATTCCCAATTAGATTATACAATAGAATGCATCCATGTAGCGCAAAAAAGTATGGATGTGCTCAAAAAGCAAACTGATGGGGTATGTCCAAGCCACACAGGAGCCAAATGAAGGTGGACCCAATGGTCAAAGATGTAACAATTTGAGCAATAAATTACCTGGTACTGGATTATAACATAAGATGTAAAAAAATACCCATGAGTCTGTATTGATATTAATGATTGAATAAATTAGTAGGCGGGGAAGAATACAAACCTCCCACACAGAATTCCAAATAGTTTACGTAGTCACTCTGCCTTAAGAGTGAAGTACATAGTGACTTCCTTCCAAAGAGAAAAGCATGGAGAGGGGGGAAAATACCTTTACAGAGGAGCAATCTGACAAGTAGGACCTCAGCTGGGTAATCAAGATGAAATCAACAGTGAAGTCACGTTGATAGTACGCACCCTTGATATGATGCGATGAGGATACTTTATCTCTGAGGTCTTCCTCCTAACCCATAACCCAGTCTAACCACGAGAAAAACATCAGACAAACGCAAGTCAGGAATGTTTCATAAAATATCACCGCAAAACTGTCAAGATCATAAAAGACAAGGGAAGTCAGAAACCATCAGACACATAAATGCAAAAAAAGGAAACTAGACCAGCTTCTTATGCCATACACAAGAATGAACTCGAAATGGGTGCATGACTTAAATGTTAGACTCGAAACCCTAAAAATCCTGGAAGAAAACAGGCAGCAAAATCTCGGACATTTCTTGGAGCAATACTTTTTCTAATGTATCTCGTCCGCCAAGGGAAACAAAGGAAAAAACTAACCGGGACTACATCAAACCAGAAAGTTTTTGCACAGCAAAAGAAACCATTAACAAAATGAAAAGACAGCCCACTAAGTGGGAGAACATTTTCGCCATACAGCGTCACTAACCCGTTAAGGTTTATCTCCTAACCACTCCTTCCCTGGGGGGTCAAGGTGTCTGCTCCCCAACCTGGAGCAACCGGGCCTTCAGTGGGAAGCGGGTGTAGTTCCTCTAGGAACCCACCTCTTGGGGTCGCCATGACAACGAAACCGGTTTTGGCGAAACAGGCCCGGTGAGGGGCCGGGAAGAAAGCACCGTGCCTGTGGGTACCGAACCCCGGAGGCTGGGTGGCGGTCCCGAGCACCATTCGGGGGCCGTGTCCTCCGCAAGGCAGGCCCGCAGCCTCAGCGAACCGTTTCCCGAAGCGTCCCGCGGGAGGACGGTCCCGTGGGCCCTCAGCTGAGAGCGGGCGGGCGGGCGCCCCCTCCCGGCGCTGGGGGCTGCGCGCGGCTGTCCACCATCGAGGCGGCGGCGGCTAGAGAGGCCGGCGGGCGGGGGCGCGGCGCGGGCCGCAATGCCGGCCTAGCACCCATTTTAGGAGGAAACCCCGGTCGCTCCCAGGCGCGGCTTCAATTTCAATAACTTTATTGGCGGCTTTATCGGCAGAACACCCGTCGCGCCGGCGGCCGGGAAGGAGGGAGCGCGTCGCGGGAGGTGATGGGGGTGCGGGTGTGAACGCGGGGATGCAGGGGAGTTCCCGAAAGCGGGTTTCCTGAGCAGCGGACCTCGAGGGGGCCGGGGGGGGGGGGGGGAGTGGGGGGGTTCCGGGCGTTCCTGGAGGCCCAGGAGGGAAGGGCCCAGAGACGGCTTCCCTGCGGCGGGGATTCCCTTCACCGCGTCCCCAGGCGAAGGGGCGGGGCCGGAGGTGTCCCTGACGCGGCCGCCGGGGTGTCCCTCGCCCCGTGTTGTTCCCCGCGGCAGGTGGCCGCGGACTCGAGCTGCAGCCATGGGAAACACCGCGAGCGAGCGGGTGGCGGGGGAGCGCCACGGCGCCAAGGCTGCGCGCGCCGAGGGCGCCGGCGGCCACGGCCCGGGCAAGGAGCACAGGATCATGGTGGGCAGCACTGACGACCCCAGCGTCTTCAGCCTGCCGGACTCCAAGGTGAGCGTCCCCACGCCCCCACGCCCCCAGTCGTGGCGATTCCGCAGCGGCCTTATTTCTTAGTTCTTATGACGCTGACCTAGGTTACGGCTTTTTTAATTGAAGGGATTTTTCGGGAGTGGAGATGTTGGATGGCAGTTCTCTCGCAATACTGCCTTCAAATAGAGGTGAGAATTATTCTTATTTTCCGACTAATCTGTCGGGCACATTTTTAGGAGAAGGACAGGAGGACCCCCGCCGCCCCCTCCCCACCGCCCCGAATGTTTGGTTCTCCTAACAGGCAGGATGTCCTCTTCTAGAGTATCCATGAATATATAGGTTGTAAGCGCTGGTGGGAAACGTCACAGTTTCTCACATTTGCCCTGAGGTGGGTACATGAATTTTTCCCCTGACAACTTGTGTGTGTCAGTATCATTTTTGCCCTTCTAGGAGCTCAGCGCTTCGGATCCTTTTTCCTTTGGCTTGGCTGTGAGCAGCAACCACTCGCTTATTTGAATCACTTTCTCCTAGTCTTGGGGCTCAGTAAAGGACATCGCTGCCCAATTTTTGTCCCATACTCTATAGCTGTGGTGGCTGAGGGTGTGCTTCTTTCTCGCCCAGCTGTTGCTCAAGTAGCAGAGCCGATAATTCCAGGATTTCACCATTTCCCAGTGGTAGCAGTGCTTCATGATGTTACCATGGCTGAAAACGACCACCCACAGCTGCTCTGAAGACCTTGCTCCCAATTCCAAGGACTTTCAGGAAAGCAGCAACTTGTGTTCACTCTCCAGAAAGGATAGGTGGAGCTGACAGCAATGTGATTACCATCCATATGCTTTTGATCAGTTTTAGAGCTGTCAGCGTTAAATGCATTAAGGCCAACTGGGACAAAGTAAAAAAATGGAGGGATTGAGACTGGAGTGTGTTTGATGTTTCTTATTTCTTCAGAGAAATTAATAGAGAATGATTTGCCAAGTTGGTAGCACATGAAATTTGGCTCTTTTCTTGGATCCCAACTGAGAACATAATCAGAGAGAGGAGGAGTGAGAGTTAATGATTTAAAGGACCATTATTTTTGGGGGTTTCTTCTCTGTTCCTTTCTTCTCCCACTTCAGGACTTCTTGCTCATCATTTGGGCTGTCCATCCAGCCATCTGAATTTACTTCTTCAAGGCTTTCTCAAGGTCATCTACCTCACTGTATTTTTTACCATTTTCCTACATTGATGACTCAGGAGTTAAGAACAGTGTATTTGTCAAACTGTGACTGTGGTCATCGGTGCCCTGGATAAAAGCCAGGTTGCTGTATTTGAAATGGTTCCTGTTTTGGATCCTTCTTTCCCTTACCTCAGTCTTGCCATTTGTGAAATAAGAAAACTGGTTCACATCATTCCTGAAGTCTCTTCCAAATCTAAAATTTTATAGTTCTCAAACTATCATCTTTACTTCTTCCCTCAATGTTTTACTTAAATGTTTCAAACTGTAATTCTAATTGTTTTGTCTCTTTTCCTGATGACTTTGCTAACTTTTTAACTCAGAGTCAACAGTCTTTCTGCTAGTCAGCTATACTCATGTCTGCCACAGAAATGTCACGTCATACGTGGAAGGGCTGTCTTCCAAAGCTGGGCATATTCATTGTTTGTAGCTTTCAAATTCTAAATGGAAAATCCTAAATCATAAAAGTAACTGATAGAAACAGTGGCAGTGGGGCCTCCATTGCTTTGAACAGCAACCTTCTTCAGTTCTCAATTCTGTTTGCACATTAAAATAACCTGAAATTTGTTTAAACTCTTTATGGAATATTTGAAACATTTATCATGTTTCAAAATTTAGAAAGAACGGTGTAATGAAGTCCTAAATATCTGTCACCCAGTTTAAACAATGATCTAATCATGAATGAATTTCAATCACCCATACTCAGTTCATTCTCCCCACCAATTATTTTGAAGCAAATTCCAGATGTATCATATATTATTTTATCTAAATATTTTAGGACGTAGCTCTAAAAGTGAGGTTTATTTCTTTGTTTAACATGTCATAGCATTATTATATGGTAAACTTAAAGAGATTCCCAGGCCCTATATCTGAATCAGAATCTGAGGATTATCCTTAGGCATATGTAGACATTTTTGTAATTATAATGCAGCCTGTCAGACAAGAATCCATTGCTTTAAGAATATTGAGATCAGGTTTTCTCTTAAGCCACTTATATAATGTGAAAGTCCCTTCATTTCTCTTTCTCTGTTTACTTTGGATTATGCTGCTACTGGTGTCTCATTGCAGTTTTGAGGAATACCGAGAGGCATTATGGAAGTTAGACTTCCCCGGCCATTTTTAAAATAAAGTCCAAATGAATAAGCTAGTCCTTTTAAAAAAAACAAAAAACCCACATTATTTTATTTGGTAATCTTTTTTTTAAATATGTTTTTATTGATTCTAGGGAGAGGAAGGGGGAGAGAGAGAGAGAGAGAGAAAACATCGATTGGCTGCCTCTCACACCCACCCTAAGTAGGGATCGAGCCCACAACCCTGGGCATGTATCCTGACCGAAAATCAAACAGGCAACCTTTTGGTGCACAGTACAAAGCCCAACCAACTGAGCCACCTGGCCAGGGCTATTTGGTGAATCTATACAGTCTTATTTTTCTGTTTACCAACGTCATTTACTCCAATGTAAAGTGGGGCTCAGCAAACTTTTTCTGTAAAGGGCCAGATAGTAAATATTTTAGACTCTGAAGACCACATAGTTTCTCACAACTACCCATTTCTGCCACTAGCATGAAAATAGCTGTAGATACTAAGTAAATGAATCAGTGTGCTATTTTCCAATAAAAATGTGTTTATAAAAGCATCTGGCTCACTGGCCATAGTTTGCCAACTCTTCTTCTAAAGGATGGTATGTGGAGAGACTCTTCCAAGACATGACCTCTGCTTGACCCTCTACCTACATCCAGCTAGATCCCAGCCAGAACAGATTGCTTCCTGTAAATCCCCTCAGAGACTGTCTGACTGGCCCATCCCCTATGCCCCAGTGTGCTGGTTCCTGGAACAGGCCTTTGCCCTACCCCGGGCAGGCACTAAGGCTTTTTTCCCCTATCTGGGGCAGCTCTTGCCCCAGGACCACTATCAAGCCCTACTCCATAGGGCTTGGAGTACAGCCACATGATGAGGCCCCAGATGAGCCTCATGTAAGTTCCCTTAATAAACTCTTGATTTAATGATGGTGTTGTCAGCCTCTTTCTTCAGTCTGCCAGTCCCAAGAAATTTTCCCAACGTCGTAATGAAAAGAAACTAAGTAAGGAGTCAATATTTTTCAGAATCCTACAGACCTCATTTGATACTAGAACTGTTTTTGTTGAAGGAAGCTGTATTTTTTATTTGATGTTCCTTGAGGCTCCAGAATTTTCATTCCTACTCCTGAAATAATTAGTATAAACCTGACATAGGTGAACAAATAAGATTTCATAACCACCTCTCAAAATTTAAGAAACCAATGATGTGGGTTTTATATTTTTAATGCCCTTTGTAACCTATTAGCTAAAATGGAGTTTATGAATTATTTATGAATTTCAGTATCTCTGTCTTCTATTACAACTGATAATTGAGAGCTGTTCATACTTGCATGTGAAAAATACATGGCTCACTTAATTATTTTTTATAGAACCATACTTTTTTTTTTTTGGTGCCCTGACCGGGAATCGAACCTCAGTCTCCTGGATCCTAGGTCGATACTCAGCTGCTGAGCCATGCCCGGCCAGGCAGAACCATACTTTTAAAATATGATTTTATTGATTTTAGAGAGAGAAAAAGGGAGAGGGAGAAACATCAATGAGAGAGAAACATTGATTCGCTGCCTCCTGAGTCCCCCCTACTGGGGATCAAGCCCACAACCTGGGCATATATGCCCTGACTGGGAATTGAACCAGCGTCCTCTTGGTGCATGGGACCACACTCAACCAACTGAGCCACACCAGCCAGGGCAAGAACCACACTTTATTTTCACATTTTTTTCCTCTTAAGAGGCACTTGGAAGCATATAATAATTGCCTGCTTGTGAGTTAATGTGATAACAGGAAATAGACTTGGAAGTTAGGATGTGATTTGGACAGCCCTCGAGCATAAGCCATTTGACCATTGGTCCTAGATGAGTTATTTTTCTATAGTGTGTTCAAAACTTGATTTAGTTGCTAATTTCAGAGCTTATTGGTTCTTAGCAGAAACCTAGCACCCCTCTCAGCCCTAGGGAGGAGAGTGACCTTTTAAGAATTCCTGGGTCACAATTTAGGGATGACCTAATCCTTTTTACAGCTCCCTGGGGACAAAGAGTTTGTATCATGGCAGCAGGATTTGGAGGACTCCGTAAAGCCCACACAGCAGGCCCGGCCCACTGTTATCCGCTGGTCTGAAGGAGGCAAGGAGGTCTTCATCTCTGGGTCCTTCAACAATTGGAGCACCAAGATTCCACTGATTAAGAGGTGAAGACAAGTGTCTTGATTGAGTCTATAGAGTCCAGGAGTAGAGGCCTGGCTGGACTACTACTATCCATTTTCTAGGGACTCTTGAACATTTTCTGTGACCAGTGACTATATCTGTGACTTTTTAAAAATCTCGTAGTGAGTCCGGTGTTTTACCACTCAGAGGGATTTATAGCTTTGTGGGCACATTCTTTAGGACTGTGTTAATTCAGGTCCTTTCTATGCTTGTAGGACGTATTCTATAACTAGCTGAGTCCAGTTGCTCTGACTTCTGCGCTAAAACAAAAACATGGTGAAGTTCTAGGTAGTGTTATTTGTGGCCTGCAGAGCAATAATGAATTATTTAACTGATTATCAAAAAGGCCTACCTGTCAGTACGTAATTCTCCAGAAGATGCTCACCAAAATGTGGAAAGGGTACCTTGAGCCACTTCTGTATCCCGAACCTACCTACTGTCTTATTTACACTTGTGAAGGATCTGTTCTCCTAAAGCAAAATAATTGTACAAAGGGGAGATTAAAATTTTTATTCTTTTCCAGACATTAGTTAAGAACTAAAGTTATTGGGAGGGCCTGGCAGATACATTCTGAACATGATATAGGAAAGGAAACGGGGTTTATCAATTATTATTTTAAATATGTCTTTATTAATTTCAGAGAGAGGAAGGGAGAAGGGGAGGGAGAGAAAGAGATAGAAACATCAGTAATGAGAGAGTCATTGATTGGCTGCCTCTTGCAGGTCCCCTACTGGGGATCGAGCCCACAACCCAGGCATGTGCCTTGATCAGGAATCAAACCTCTATCTCCTGGATCATAGGTCAGTGCTCAACTGCTGAGCCACACTGGCTGGGCTATAAATTATTTTTCACTTTGGGGGCTACAATCGCTTAGCAATGTGAGCGATAATTGGTATGATATTTTGATTGTCTCATGGTTTTTAAATTTACATTCCGTCTTCTGATAGGAACTTGGCCTGTTTAACTTTCTGTTTTCTTCTGTAGTCATAATGACTTTGTGGCCATCCTGGACCTCCCTGAGGGAGAGCACCAGTACAAGTTCTTTGTGGATGGACAGTGGGTTCATGATCCATCAGAGGTAAGGCCTTGATCTCCGAGGATAACCACTAACTTAGCAGTCTCCTCTTAGCTATTATTCCCCTTGGTGTCAAACTTCATTGCTGTAAGGATTGATGGGCAGCTGCTCTCCTGCACTGGAGGATTTATCTCTTAATAAAAAGATGGAGGTGGCGAGTATGATCATTTTTTAAAAGAGGAGAGTTGAATGGAAGAGATGGATTTGAAACAGGGACTCATAAATTTTTTCCATTCACTGTTTCAGCCTGTGGTTACCAGTCAGCTTGGCACGATTAACAATTTGATCCATGTCAAAAAATCTGATTTTGAGGTGTTTGATGCTTTAAAACTAGATTCAATGGAAAGCTCCGAGACATCTTGTCGAGGTAATTTTGTAGTATTTGCTCTTTCTTGGTGTTTTTTTCTTATAATGCATGTTCCTTCCCAAGAGTGGTTTTTATTTGTTGTTTTTTCATTTTCTCACTGTGAGGCAAAAGTAGGTTTACAGTTGTGAGTATTCGAAACACAGTTTATTCTTGTATTACTACTTATTAATCATTGTATTATTTTCCATACAAACAATTCTAAGCCTACTTTTGGCCCACCCTGTATAATTCTGTAAGCATTTAGGTCCTGTTATCTGAGACAAAAAAAATATCTCAGTTTAGAGTATTTAATTTCACACTTTAACCAGGATCTACAGCAGGGGTGGGGAACATCTGGCCCGCGGGCTGTTTGCGGCCCACAAAATCATTTGGTGTGGCCCTGCTAAGGAAACCACAGGTGGGACTCAAAATTCAATAAATCTAGGAGCTTTTTACATAGCTAATTTTTTTTTTTTTTTTTAAATATATCTTTATTGATTTCAGAGAGAGGAAAGGAGAGGGAGAGAGAGAGAAAAAAACATCAGTGATGAAAGAGTCATTGATCTGCTGCCTCGCCCGCAACCGGGGCATGTGCCCTGACCGGGAATTGAACCCCGATCGCCTGGATCCTAGGTAGATGCTCAACCGCTGAGCCATGCCTGGCCGGGCACATAGCTAATTTTTAAGTTGATAATTTTGTATGGCCCTCAAATGATGTTACAAATATCCAAATGGTCCTTGGCAGAAAAAAAGATTCCCCACCCCTGATCTACAGTAAGACATTTGTTTTACATTGTAACCCAATACACACACACAACTGTAACACTTGTGTTTCTGTAAAACACAAGTCTTACAGAACAATGTTTGCCTTTATTGCATCTGAGGCACTCTATTTTCTTTTTATCCCTTTTCTTGAATTTATCTTTATTGTTGAAAGTATTACAGGTGTCTCATTATTTCCCCCCAGTTGACCCCCTCCACCTCGCTCCCACTCCCTCCCCAGGCCTTCACCCCGTTATTGACTGTGTCCATGAGTTATGCATATATGCATATAACTTCTTATCCTTTCTTTTTAAAGTCATTAATGGGCTATGGCCCATAGTTTAGAAAGCTATTTCTAATAATTCAAGCTTTTTATTGACCTTTGGTGGTATCACCCCTCAGAGGCTTGATTTGTCTGGTTTGCCTAACTTCTGCAGTGTTATAGGACCCTACAGGTGTGGCAGTCTTTGGGGAAAGAGGGGGTTACAAAATCCCATAATTCTTTTGTGTGTATGTTAACTGAAATTTTGTAAGTTTTTCAATTAAAAAAAATGCCTTGGGAGAGTAAAAGGCCTGTATCCTTTTGCTTCTCCCAATATTATTTTTTCCAAGGCCTTCATCTCTGTGTACATTTGCTGCAGCACCAGAAGCATGATTTGCTAACCACACTCACAGTTACCATTTTGTTACTTTGCAATAAAGGCAATGACTGTCTATAGAACTGTGTGCACTGTGTTCCTAGTGAGCATACTTCTCCCTTGTGGGTTCAAAGCCTGCCTCTGCTACTGACTAACTTTGCCATCATGGACAAGTCCTTCAACCTTTTTGGTTCTCAGTTCCTTATGAGTAAAATTGGAGCTATTCTCAATTATTCTCAATGATTCTCAACTAAGGAGACACAGTACCTTAAATGGGGCAGATTAGAATCTCAGGGCACAAAGAGTGGCCTACTAAAAGAAGCAGTTTCCAAAAGAATAATCAATAGTATAATTGTCTGTATAGGAAAATTGTAAAAATACTGTTTTCATTATATAAGCTCAGAAAGTAAAGTTGGACATTCTTCTTGGCTGGTGGGGCAGTGATTAAAAAGAGTTTAAGAATTCTGAATTAAATCATGAGGCCACTTGTGACTAAATTTTTGTATTACATAATTCTGATAAAGCAGTCAATAAATAATAGACATATAGTCATAACTATGTAGAAAGAGGACTAGCATACTTTTGTTATTTCTTTCTTCCCTCTTTCACCCAATTTCCTGATCCACTGAGGTAAGGTTTAGAATACATTTTATTAGGAATCTGCAGACAATGGGTTTTAATCTGCATTCAGTGACCATGTTGCTATGTATGTGACTTTGGGCAAATCACTTAACCAATTTTTTTTTTTAAATTTTGGATGAAAAGAAAAAACTTTCTAAGTACTTCCTAGGTGTGTTTTATGGATCACATGACAAAATAACAGAGCATTTTGAAAAATTTCAAGTTCTATATATTTTTAAGATATTGTTTAATATAGCAGTATTATTGCTACTCTCTTTTGCCTCTCATTTGGATTGTTACTGCTTTTTGTCTATTAAAAATAGTGCTGTTTGGGGTTTTTTTTAATATCTTTATTGATTTCAGAGAGAGGAAAGGAGAGGGGGAGAGAGATAGAAACATCAATGATGAGAGAGTCATGGGTCGGCCCCCTCCTGCACGCCCCCAACTGGGGATTAGGCCCGCAACCCGGGCATGTGCCCTGACCCAGAATCGAACCCTGATCACCTGGATCCTAGGTCGACACTCAACTGCTGAGCCATGCCCTGCCAGGCAATGCTGTTTTGAACGTTTGTGTTCAAGTTTTTGTGTAGACCTATGTTTTCATTTCTCTCGGCTATATACCCAGGAATATAATTTCTGGGTCATCTGGTAACTTTATGTTTAACTTTTGAAGGAACTGCCAAACTGTTCTCCAAAGGAGCTGGGAATAGTACAAAGGTTCCAATTGCTCCACATACTTGCCAGTAATTATTGTTATTGTGAGTCTTTCTTATTATAGCCATCTAAGTGAATGTTAAGTGGTATCTTATTGTGGTTTTTATTTGCATTTCCCTAATGACTACTATATTATTAGTAATTTTGTCCTCATTGTTGCAGTCACGGTAGTATAAGTATCTTAGAGTTTATAACCTTATGTGTTGCTTGGGTGGAAAAAGAAGAAATCTAAACTTTTCATCTTGTTTGACAGTTTACAAGGTATTGTCATATCT
Source organism: Miniopterus schreibersii (assembly GCF_964146895.1). Lineage (NCBI taxonomy): Eukaryota > Metazoa > Chordata > Mammalia > Chiroptera > Miniopteridae > Miniopterus > Miniopterus schreibersii. Next base: position 14,774,029 of record NC_138119.1, on the reverse strand, counting down.
GTTATCTTATTTGATCCCTTTAAAAACATTGTAGAATAGGGCAGAGATTCTTTTTATTTTATGAATGAAGAAATTGACGATAGTGGCAGGATCTGTCCCACATCATACAACTGATAAATGGAGTACTTCCCAAAACCTATGTCTTTTACCCCTCATCTTCTCCTCTGAACTTCCTGGTTTATGTTCAGCATAATTCAGACTTTGTTTTTGTCTACAACTTATAGTTGTAGACCCAACATGTCACAAGTTTATGATCCATGACTTCTATGTATTTTCTATTAGCTGCCATGGTAATGACATTTTTTTCATGCATTTTTAGTAGTCCTCTAACTTTCCCTTATATTTCGGTAAATGTCTTCCAGACCTTTCCAGCTCACCCCCAGGGCCTTATGGTCAAGAAATGTATGTGTTTCGATCTGAGGAGAGATTCAAATCCCCACCTATCTTGCCTCCTCACCTTCTCCAAGTTATTCTTAACAAGGACACTAATATTTCTGTGAGTATCCTGAGAGAATTGCTGGGGCATCTTGGGGTCACTAAGACCATTTGAGCTAAAGTTTAGTAACCCTAGAGGTTGGGATTATTACAAAGGTATGTTGAGAGTATAAATCATATATATGGAAAAAAGAAGAAATCTAATCTTTTCATATTGTTATCATATATGTAGATATATATTACAGATTCTTTTTTCCAGGGCTGAGTTGTGACTTTTCCAAGTCTGATATCAAAATTCATAGTTGTCTTCTGCTCCAAATATTCAGGCCCAGAGCTGTGGATTACTAGAACCAGTTTCAGGGACTTATATTCCAACTTATATTCCTTATGGCATATTTATCATTTAAGGATATAGAAAAGAAGTAGAAGGGTTTTGTTTTGTTTTTCTTTTCTTATAATTCACATTTCTAGTCAATTCACGATTTCCATTACGATTACTGTTGCCTCTTAACCTGAATCTTCTATGTGTTATTAGCAAGATTTTTGTCTTAGCTCTGTTAAGGAAGATGAATAGATGCTGAGGCTTAGGGTTTCTGCCCTGGACGCAGAATTTTCCTGATTTCCTGTAATGAGAATGTGTTATTGATATATACAAGGGTGAGTGCAATATTTAAAAGAAGCAGTACATACTAGTTTAGAGTTTCTCAATCCCAAAGGGCTCGCAAGAAGAGTAAACTGCTTCATTTTAGACTGTGCATTTAACCCCATTCAGTGATTTTTTTTTTTCCTCTCTTAGTGTGATCCAGCCTTGCTCCCTGAGCCAAATCATGTTATGTTGAACCATCTCTATGCGTTGTCCATTAAGGTAAGTGGTGGGGCTGGCTCTTCACAGAGCTCCCCAAAACGGGAGGGACGTGTAACATATGTTCTCCAGTTGTTGCTCTGCTTCTTCACTGAAGCTGAGGCTGGCAGTAATGGTTAAATTATAGAGAACTTTTTTAAACTAGTGGGTGGGTTTTTTGATTTTTTTAAAAAAAGTTTTAGTCTCAAAAAGTTTCTGCACAGCAAGAGAAACCTCCAACAAAACTAAAAGGAAACCAGCTGAAGGGAGGAAGATACTTGCAAACAGCTCCAAAAAGGAGCTGATATTCAAAATACATAAAGAACTCATGCAACTCAACACCAAACAAATAATCCAGTTAAAAAATGGGCAGAAGACCTGAGCACACACTTCTCCCAAGAAGACATACAATTAGCCAACACATATATGAAGAGGTGTTCAACTTCACTAGCTATTAGGTAAATGCAAATCAAAACCACAATGAGATACCACCTCATACCTATTACAATGGCTACTATCAGCAAGGCAAGTAATAAGTTGGAGAGGATGTGGAGAAAAGAGAAGCCTCATTCACTGTGGTGCAAATGCAGCTATTATGAAAACAGTATGGAGGCTCCTCAAAAAACTAAGAATAGAGCTACCTTATGTCCCAGCAATCCCCTTTCTGGGTATCTACCTGAAAAATTTGAAAGCATTTATTTGCAAAGATATATGCATCCCTATGTTCATTGCAGCATTATACACAGTGGCCAAGACATGGAAACAACCAACGTGTCCTTCAGTGGATGATTAGATAAAGAAGATGTCGTACATGTACACAGAGAACACTACTCAGCCGTAAGAAAGGGTGAAATACTGCCATTGTGACAACATGGGTGGGCCTTGAGCGTATTGTGCTAAGTGAGATAAGTCAGTCAGGAAAAGCTAAGAACCATATGATTCTTAGGTATGGGATATAAAACTGAAACTCATAGGCACAGACAACAGTATGGTGGTTACCAGAGGGAAGGGGGGTGGGGAGTAGTAAAGGGTAACAGGGACCAAATATATGGTGATGGAAGATGATTTGACTTTGAGTGGTGGACACACACTGCAATATACAGATCATGTTTCATAGAAATGTACATTTGAAACCTATATGACCTTATTAACCAATGTCATTCCAATAAACTTAATTTTAAAAAGTCTTAGTCTCTATATCTATATTCTGGCTAGCTGAATTTCCCTGTGATTGAATGAAGTTTTTTGCTCCCTGGTTTCTTTGTGGGTAGCTATAACCTTTGTACTACCTACTTAATTAAATTTGAGTTCATAGCACTAGAATTTTATTTGCAGAAAAAGCAAGTTTAGCTTCTAGTTCAAAGAATGCTTAAATGTGATACTAAGGCTCGCACTTTTTAAAAGGTGGACACATCTGCTTTCAGGTGCCTCAATCATATATACCCAAGAGGTTACATCTCTCCTATATACTAGAAATTTGACCAGATTTGCTGTGTCTCCTCCAACTCTTAGAGTCCTTCTTGGTTTTTCTGCTGCTTTAAAGTCTAGGTTGAAAATATCTGTTCAGTCTAGTCATGTCTTTGTGGTTTGGCTATAGGAATAAAATTTTATGTTGCTCTACAGTTACCAGACTAGGCTGATCATTACCAGAATCACCTGGGAAGCTTGTGAAAATAGAGATTCAGAGGCTACATTCTCCAGGGATTCTGAATAAGTACATCTAGGATAGGCCCTAGTCATCTTTTTAAGCTGCTTGTGTTTCTTAGATGTGCATCAGATAAGGGAAATCATTGATCCAGTTTCTTTAATAGATGACTTCTTTAACAGGTACTTTTAAAATATATATTACTGAATTTATTTTTTATAATAACCTTATGTAGTAAGTATTATTTTTAACCCCTGTTTTATAGATAAAGAAACTAAAGCTCAGAGAAGGTCATATTGCCAGTAAGTACCAGACAGAGGACTGAAGTCCAGTCCTCCTATCCTCATTACATGTTCTTTCCTAGAGATTACTGTGCCAGGTCTTTCCAAGTAGGTCCTTCTCTCACCTGCTTCTCATTCTACCAAACCCTTCTTGGAGTTAACTTTTTACCTGCCTTGCTTCTGTCATATTTAGGCTATGATCAGCATTCCCTGGTCCCTGAATGTTAATCTGGGAACCATTCATTGTGGATAAACAGTATAGGGGAAAATGGGAAGATGCACTGGTTTCTCAATTGGATCTGCTTGGGTTCTTTGGGATCTGACTGAACTTTTGCCTCCTCTAACTGCTTTTTGGCTATCAATGGATGTCCACAGGCCTGCTGTCTTCTCTTGTGGTACACACATTGCCTGTAATACAGCCTGGGAAATTGTATCTTTTACTTTTCACACTGGTCTTGAGTATTGTGATTCACCTTGGCCTTGACCCGGATTGTTTAGGCTATTTGGATTGAGTGTCTTTCCTAGGAGGATTTTGGGGTCTACTTTTTCCAAGGATAGAAGGGGATTCCTGAGTCCCCTCTTGATCAGAGAAGACTTTTTAAGTTCATCCTTGGTGTTAAATGGAAATTAGACCTGCTTCAGGGCTTCAAAATGGTTTTTTAAAAGGATCACTGCCCTTTCTTCTCACTGCATTTACAGCTTCCTTCTATAATTGGATGTCAAGATGTTTCTTTCTTTTTTTCTTTGCTAGGTTTAAACCCAATATTCAAATTTAAAATGGGGAAGGGAGTGAAGTAGGAGACTAATATTTCTTCAACACCTATTATGTGTCAGGTACTTTCCCAGATATTCTGGTTTAATCATCAGAGCCACCTTAATGGTAGGTACTACCCTTTTAATGATGAGAAAAAAGACTTACTGACATAAAGTAGATTATTCAAGGCCACAAACAGAGTAATGGTAGGATATAGGATCAGAATTTAAGTTGATTTGACTCCAAAACCAAACTCCTTCTGTAGTATCGAACTATGTCTCTTAAAAGTGAACAACTGTGTACCACCTGAACTAATGAATTAGCTGCATGTGTTTCTTTTCCTTTCAGGACAGTGTGATGGTCCTTAGTGCAACCCATCGCTACAAGAAGAAGTATGTCACTACTCTGCTGTACAAGCCCATCTGAAGGAATCCCTTCCTGCCTCCCAGGCTTCAGAAGCATTTCCCTTGCCTTTCTGGACTGGACCAGTCTTACCTGAGACTGGAAGGCTGATTTGCTTTGAGGCTGACCTGTGTTTCAGAGCCTCTGAGTAGGATGCTCTGCTTTTGCATTTGATTGAAGATGAGAGCTTTATGAATTCATGGAATTTATTTTAAGAAGAAAATTACATATATATATATATATAGGCGAGGAAGGTTAATGGAAGCCTCCTAGCTAGAAGTATTCTGTCTGTGGGGACTCACCAAGAACTGTTTGGGGATGCTGCAGGAAGAACTTTCATTATAGGAAGCTTTTTTCCTAAAATGAATGAAGAGCAAACTCAGGATCCTTGATGGGGGGAGAGTCTCACTGCTACCTTGGCTTTCCAAGGGATGGACTTGTGCCATACTCGGCCCTACTCACAGCTGCCTCCTTGCAGGGGCAGCTTTTCTTGCATGGGTTTTTTGTATTCCCAGAGTATGTGGCACAATCTGTGTTGCTGGGTTTTTTTGTTTTGTGGTGTGCCTGAGGATACAATCTGTGTTTTTTATATAATACCAGATGCCCCACAAGAACCCTTTTTTCCTGTCATTTCACATTCTTGCTTTGATAACATTTTCAGATCCTATACCTGACTGTCCCCTAACACAAAAACTCATTGGATAAATGACCCCTTTCAAAGGCTTTGTGATATCAGCCCCACCTCGAGACTAGAGCTGCCAGAAAGTCTTTTTTAACCCAGCACAGGCCCAGGCCACTTTGTTACCGCTTGTTCTAACTTCTACTAAGGAAAATATGGCTCAACATTATAAGAAAGGCAGGAAGCACTGGCCAGTGTGGCTAAGTGGTTACAATGTTGGCCCACGTACCAAAGGGTTCAATTTCCAGTCAAGGGCACGTTCCAGGGTTGCAGTTCAATCCCTGGTCCCGACAGGTGTGCGTGGGAGGCAACCATTCGATGTATTTCTTTCACATCGATGTTTCTCTCTTTCTCTCTCCTCTCCCTCCTTCCTTCCCTACCACTCTGTAAAAATCAATGGAAAAAATATCCTCAGGTGAGGATTAACAAAAAAAAAGAAAAGAAAGGCAGGAATGCAGAAAGTCTTGTTTTAGTTTAATGCTATGGCTTAGGCTATATTGGCAGATTCCTATAGGTTTTCCCACTTGGCCTGGCCCTGTTCCATGTTCTCTTTCTCAGAGCAGACAGCTTTGGAGGTGGGAAAACCTTCATGTCTTTCGTCCTTGGAAGATTTTTATGTGCCTACATTTTTCTTTAATCAAAAATGCCTTTTCATTGGTCTTAAGAGACTTCATAGGAGAATTCAGACTCTTGATAAATGGTTCCCAAGATTTTCCTCCCTAGTCTAGCTCATCATTAAACTAAATACTGCTCTAGATACAGATTTATTCAGGCTAATGTGATGCTCCTAAAAGGTTCCCTCAACTTTAGGCCAGCAAGCAAGAAAGTACCCTTGGTGTTTTCAACCACCATTTCATTATTCTGCCTCTTTTTAAAAAATATATTTGATGATGAAATGGGGTCAATGATTTCCATTTGTGGAATGAAAAGTAGCTTATTCAGTCCACTCTTGGGGTTCAAAGACAAAGCATTTTCCTGGTATCTATGGCTCTTCCATTACAGATAAATGCATGTCAGACATTCAACAGCGAAGGAGTCCAAACTTGATGTTTGACTTGATGTTTGACTTAGCTTGACTGCTAAGATGAGCCCAGTCACACTGAGGGCATTCACAGGTCAGTTTAGTTACCTCCTGCTTTCCTAGACAAAGCTGATGACAGTTATCTTCGGGTATGTACACCTCTTAGATCCCGGGTCTGAGGCAGTAATTTATGGTGGTGTTTTGCTGGGAATGCAAATTGCTAAGTGCTTTGGTGGTTAATTGCTGAGAGTAAATATTGCTTTAGCCACTCAAGGCCACCTTTGCAGCAAAAGGCTTTTGCGGAGAATTTTTATGCTCCCAACCACTTTTTGAATGGTGTGCCATTTAAAAAGTCCAGGCCAAATCCTATTTTAACCAACTCAGGATCTACGTCGTCTTCAGTTAAACTAGTATTTTGTTTAATACCCGTTAAATAAGTGGGCCACTTAGGAAGATCCAAAATCTTGGTTGTTACATAAAGAATTTTGTTGCACTAATACTTCTTGTCAACAGTATTGAAATGTAATTGCCTATATGTTCATGTATTAAAAGTTTTATTCCACACAGGTACATCAGGAAAGGGAGGCAGGAAAAGAGATCCCTTTGGTTTCTCTCAGGCCAGAGGCTTTGTTGAATTGAGTCTGGCTCCAGTGGCAGTAGGTCCTGGTGCTATGACCTTGACATCTTTCTAGTCTGGAAACATGCAGAGAGCATCAGTGTCCCAAGCTCTGAGGCGGTCTCTCAGCCAGATGTGAAATGGGAGCCTGCCTGCAGGTATGGAAGGTGATTGGTAAGAGGAACTGGACGATGACTCCTCAGTGCTGTTCCTTCTTTATATTGCTCTCTGTCCCATGGCCCTGCGAAGTCCTATCACACTCTCAGTCTGTCCCTGAGACAGGGAGGAAGGTAGCCCCAAGGACAACCACTCATTCTTTTATATTGGTTAAAGGGGTAGTGTACTTTCTGCAGAGAGAGTTTGGCAGGTTTTGGAAATGAATAAAATGCAAGTTTTGAAAAAATATTTTTGGCTGCTTTGGGAGGGACTATAGTAGTTTCACAGAAGTCAGAGAGTAAGTCAGGAGTTCTCAGGAGGGTTGACGTTTCAAGAACTGCATCATGGTTTGGGGGTTGTGGGAAAAGAATGACTGAGCTAAGGAGTAATACTAGGAAAATAAAGACTTTAGTAATTCAGAACTATCCTTTTTTTAAAAAAATTAAATCAGACATAACATACTGGTGTCCTTGGATCTCACAGTACAGAATTTACTGTAGAAAACATCTTTCCTTCGACTCTTGTTCCTGTTCTCTACCCTTTTTTCTGTATTCTGCTTTAACTTCATTTGTCAGATAGGCTCTACCAGGGTTTTAAGTCAGACATTACCTAAACTAAATGTTAGTCATCTTGCTGGCATGGAGAACTTTCAAGTCGCGATTATTAGCTTGCTTTAAGCTTCGAGTTGAGTGGGTCTCAGCCACTGTAGGCAACACCCCTGAAGGGCATACCTGGCCTTAATTGTTTAGCTTTTTTAAACAATGCTTATGTGGTAAAGAAACTATAAAAGAAACTAAGAGAAGTTTGAGAGGATCCTACAAACCCTGGCCCACTCACGTCCCTTCAGTTATTTTTAGTCTCTTGTAGACCTAATGGATCTGAGCTAAAGCCTTGAAAAGTGTTGGTACTCCATGTATGCTGCTAAAATGAAGCTAAATTTGGAAAGAAGTGTTACCTCTAGACTGGGCTTTTATTAATCTGGTCTGTAAATGGAGACGTACAATGATAGAATTCCCTGCTTTTAACTGGGGAAACTGGGCTTTTAAAATTTTGACCTCAACTAAAAATGATATGCAATAGTCCATGTTTGTGTGTATTTGAAATACATTCTGTTCTCAAAGGGTTCTAAATCCTCGTGTTCTAGTAATTTGGGGCATGGGCTTACCAGCAGATACATAATTTGTTCCTACCTTAGTCTGACTCGTCCTTACAGCCAAGTTCCTGCTGCCTTCTACTGGGGACTGCAGATCCCATTTACCAATGGGATGGAGGGTCTGGGAGGGGGAGAGGTTAGGTCTGTCTTTTAAAATTCTGGATCTAGGCATTTGTTCTTAAGCGCCAATCACAGTTGGAGCTTGAAGGGCTGTGATTTCTGCAATGAATAGAAAAAATATATTTTTAAATTATAAGAAAAATGAAAGGAAGAAAAGAAAAAAAATGAATCTGCTACTTATGAAGTCCAATTCTTGGTAACGGAGTCTCTCTAGGATTCATATTTGGGCTTTGTCTTGATTTGCTTTTCTCAATTGTGCTTTGAAGTGAATAAGTTTTGTTAATTATTTTGTATTAGTTTCAACTTCATTTGGAAATGAATGAATGGTGTGTAGCACAGTGCTTCTGCAGTAAGATTGGTATGAAATACTAAACACTGGATTTTGTAGTCAGGTTAAATGGTCAAGGGATGCCTGCCACAAGTATTATGTATTGATCATCTTACTTTTTTCTATTTCCATCTACAGAGCACTTACGTTACCCAGGTGCAGGTTTTAGAACAGCCACGCTCACTGATGTTATTAGTCCCAGTCTCCACACTGGGTTCCATATGAGACTTATTTGAATATTAGTAAATTGGAGGATATTGGTGGCAGTTATACTGAAGCATTTTGAATTAGTGAAGCTCTGTCATAAAGGGGAAATAATACTGTAATTTGAAGAGAATTAAATATGTGAGAGTCCTTTAAATGGTGCTTTTTGTAACCTTTAGTGCTGAGGTGCAGAGCTGCTTTTCAGTATTTCATAGAGGAGTGGCATACAAGAATGGATTTTAAAACTTCTCCAAATGTAACTTGTCACTGGACTCTGATGTGTCTGAAAATTATGTGGTGTAGCACATACAGAAATGTGAGTTTCCCCCCATAAAACTATTGAATAAAAGTATTATACAGCAATACTCGAATTCCTTATTGATTACTGATTATATTATCAAGATCCTCTGCCAGCCTGGATGATGTGGCTCAGTTGGTTGGGCGTCATCCCGTACCTAAAGGTTGCTGGTTCGATTACCAGTCAGGGCACATACCTGAGTTGTGGGCTCAATCCCGGTAGAAGGTGTGCACAAGGTAGCTGGTCACTGTTTCTCACATCAATGCTTCTCTCCCTCTCTTCCTCTCTCTCTCAAAATCAATTTTTAAAATCTTAAAAAAAGATCTGTCTGCTCTGGTAGTCTCAGGACCTAAAGAATGTAAATTGCCACACAGGCACATTTAAATAAAGAGAGAAGTTATAGAGGTAGATCACAAGTGATTGTCATCTTTACATCTGCCACTTTTTCTTTTTTGTTCCGGAATATGTTGACATTAACTAGAGAAGTACAAACCCAATGATTCAATTCTCAGCACTTTCTGTAAATTGCACACTTAGCCATCCTGGGCTGGATTAGCTCAGGTCCTAGACTAATGTTTTCAGCTCTGGCTACACATACATATAACCTATGGAGATTGCATAAAAATATTGATGCCCAATCTACTACCTTTACCCCAGTTAAATGAAAGTCTCTGGTATGGGGTCCAAGCATCTATATTTAAGCTCCCCAGATGATTCTAATATACATCGAGAGATAAGGACCACTATCACTCTTTCTCTGCCAGATACATACTTCATTATATATGAAAACATTATATGCTTCATTCTGACAGCAAATCACTCTCCTCAGATGGCTTTGTCCAGGGCCATGATTATAACAGGATAATTTTTGTTTTCTATCTCTGTTTCACTGGGTTTTTACATAGCTGGCCTCTGGACTTTCCCAAAAACAGCACAGCCAGTCTCCTTCATATTTGCTGCTCTAAAGATTCAACTGAGCCTGGCTGGGTGTGGCTCAGCGATTGAGCATCAACCTAGGATCCAGGTGATCAGGGTTCAATTCCCGGTCAGGGCACATGCCCGGGTTGCGGGCTCGATCCCCAGTCGGGGGCGTGCAGGAGGCGGCCGATCAATGACTCTCTCATCATTGATGTTTCTGTCTCTCCCTCTCCTTTCCTCTCTCTGAAATCAATAAAGATACATTTATTTAAAAAAAAAGATTCAACTGAGTTAAATTTCCTTAATGGAGAGAAGATAATGACACTGGGAGTGACTAGAGGGTGAGTTGAGAGAAGTGGAGATACATAGTAGGACAGGCAATGAAGACTGGTGATAGAAACGGACAGAAACAGTTAACCTCAAGCCTTAACAGCAAGTCAAGATATGCCTGCAGACTCTAGATAGAGTGGTGGATGTCATGTGGACTCAGCCTGTGGCAGAATGGTCTAAACAGGTACCCTGGTCACTGAAACAACAAATGGCACCAGCATTCTGTCAAGGCTCAAACTTGCATTGGTGTATGCTTTTTAAAGCATTTCTATCTGGCTCACTTGGTTTGGGGTCTTTAGCTGTATCAGCTGTATCCCTTCCAAACCCCCCTGCTCCCCATCATCGACAGTTACCCATAACACAGGTGGTTCAGAGACATCCTGAGTCTTCCCCTCCCTCCCCAGCCTATGTGGTCACTTCATCCAGCAGCACATAGCAGGCCTAGAGTACCACCGCCCTTTCCCTAACCTATTCCCTGACTCCAGGGCATTTCCATTGTCTGAAGATGAAATTCTCCATATGTTCTACCAGTTGGAATTCTTCAGGCACTCAGTTGTGTTCTGAAGGAGACTCCTGTCCAGAGTTTTCTCTTCATTGACTTCCCAGGAAGGGGAAAGTTCTTTGTCAGAGGTCAGAAGACCTAAGGTCCATACGCTGTGTGATATTTTAAAACCTAAAAGTGGGTTTTCACAGACTACTTAACTACTAAACTAATTTCCCTTCACTACAGCTTCCAAAGCCCTTCTGCTAGTGAGAACTTATGATGACAACATCAAGTAAGAATATTGAGCACCTGAAAGCCACGAAGATGACTGCAGACCTGCAGACCTGAATCTTGGGGCGAAAAGCTTTAACTCCAAGCCAACTGATCGTCATCTTCAAAACTGAACTACAGCCCTAACTTAGTTCTTGTTTTCAGGGATCTTTGTTATCAATTACAATAGTTCTGGGTCACAATTATAATTACGGTAACAATTTAGGTGTCAGAATTGGGTAGTGGGATGGGTGTCCCATTCAACAGGATCTCAGAAAAATATTTCTGGGGGTCAGGGGACGTGCTAAGGATATTTTGAATGTTTGGAGTCTTTTGATGTATCCAACCTGAAGGTCCTATTTCTTTTTCTCCCCTAATTAGCAGAGCTGGTTTTTACAGGTTGTGAGAGTGACCCTAGGATACCTGGGGAAGCAGTAAAGGAATGTGACAATCCAGGGATCTACCAGATCAGGAGCCAGTCTGAGCTCAGAATGGATTCTGAGGGTGGCGTCTTATTTTTAGATGTAACAGCGCCAAGTCTCTTCCCACACCTGGGACGGAGTCTCTTTTCCAAACAGTAATGCAATCGTCCGGGTGTGGGGTCTGTAATTTCACACGAGAGATTCTGAAAGACCTCTGACCTCATTGGAGGCTTCTCGCAGGGACGGGAAACGTCCCGCCACCTCCCTGCGGGACAGCGCGCCCCCTCCCAGGTCCTGCGAGCCAGGGCTGAGTCGGGGGCGCAGGGGCGTGAGCCCGGGGGGTAGCGAAGGAGGCGAAGGAAGCGGGAAGGAGAAGGGGGCAGCAAGGAGACGGGGAGAGACGGGGAGGGGAGCCCCAGGAAGCCCCACGCCTGTTCTGAGCCCCGGAGCACCCCGGCGGCGGGAGGGTGGGGAGGACCCCTGCAAAGGGAAGGGCGGGAATGGCCTTTACTCCCGCAGGCGCTGTACCGCAGGGCAGCCTCCGGTGAGCCAGGCTTTTTACCCGGACCGCCCCGTGTTTCCTCCCCAAGCCAGCTCGTCCCCGCAAACGCCGAGGGAAGGGACGCGCTTCCCACCCACCCCACCCCCCGTCCCCTCGGGGCCTGTTGCAGGGGAGGAAGGTTTGGGCCCCGCGCCCTCCTGCTCCCGCCGCGTCCCCGCGCTCTCGCCTCCCCCCGGGGGGTCGGTCCAGGACACCCGGTCCTCGGGGTGGCGCGGCCCACACGGACCGGGAGGCGGAGTCCAGGGGCCCTGCGCCCGCGCGCGGCCACCCCCTCGCCAGGGCCACCCCCGGGCCCCGCGCGTAAAAGGCAGGGCGGCGTCCACCGAGCCCTGGTCCACCAGGGTCTGCCCGCGGCTCGTGCGACCGCACCGGGCCACCTGTTTCTGCTCCGGTAGAAACCAATTTAAATGGGAGGGGGCGTTTCTTAAGGGAAGGGGGTGGGAGGGAAGGGGGCCTAATGTATGGTGACGGGAGAAGATCTGACTTTGGGCGGTGGGCACACCGAGCAGTATACAGGTCTTGTAACAGAAACCCGCACCTGAGACCTGTATGTTCATCTTCACCGTTGTCACCCCAATACATTTAACTTAAAAAAAGGAAGCAGTCGCCTTTCTTGGCGCAGTCGTGGGGTGGTGAGACCGAATGTCTGGGTCGTGTCGGGTGCATTTCGTGGTATTTTCCTTGGACCCGAGCTTCTGAGTCTCCGCTGAGGCCGGCAGGGGCCGCAGCTGCACCGTGCGCTGCGGGCTGCGAGAACCTCCGCTCGCCCCGAGCGCGGCCCCAACGAGCGGTTCCCGCGGGGGACTGCAGGTCCCCGGCCCCTGCAGGGCCGAAGGGGAGGGGAGCCAGAGCAACTCCGAGGGCCGAGCCCCAGATCCGCGGGGGAAGACACCAGTGGAAAAGAAGGCCGTGCCCTTTTCCGTGTGTTCACAGAACAGTCTTAGATGAGAAATTGGAAGGACCCCCTTGGAAATGCCTTGGGCCCCCCTTGGGTAGAACGTTGACGTACCCAAGGAGGTTGTCTACCCAGAAAGCCTGAAGCTGTTCGCACCATATTTATTTTGGCGAAGTTTCTTTCTACTCTTTGCAGGTATGCATTTAGTTGTTATTTAATTTTTATGTTTAATGGAATTGAAAAGTTTGTAAATAGGCTCTATTGTCTCTTGTATATCTCACAGCCATCTCCAGCTGCTGGTACATTAGGCGTCCTGGATCCCCCAACACATTTCTACTGGTGCTTGGAATGTTTTCCTGGGCTTCACAGAGAAGATATCCCTGCCTTTCTTTTTCCCATGGAAACTGCCAGGCCCCTCACAAGTCTCACCACTCCTTCCTTTTCATGTCCCTTTGGGAGGAGTATCTGCTGCTTTGCCTGGGAAAAGAAAGAGGGAAATAAAACAAAGTAAGTTGAAGGAAGAAAATAATAAAGATAGAGGTGAAATAAATAAAATATAAAATGACGAAACAATAAAGAAAAGCAACAAAAGCAGATGATGTTTCTTTGAAAAGATTAAGAAGTTTGATATACCCTTGGCAAGATTGACTAAAAAGGAGAGAGAGATATTGGATAATATACAATGTCCACTCATGATAAGAACTCTCAATAAATTAGGAATAAAACGGAACATCCTCGACCTGTTTAAGAGTATTTACACACAACCTACAGCTAACATCATACTTAATGCTGAAAGACACAATGCTCTTCCCCTAAGACTGGAAACAAAGCAAAGATGTCCACTCCTCTCACTCCTATCAACATTGTACTGGAAGTTTTACCCAAGACGCTAAAGCAAAATAAAGAAATCAAGGTATCCACTTTGGAAAGAAAGAAATGAAACTGTTCCTAAATCACAGGCAATATGATGGCCCACATAGAAAATCCCAAGAAATCTGGGAGGTGGGATGGACAACCACCCAAAACTACTATAATAAATGAGTTTAGCAATGTAGCAGAATGCAAGGTGAGCTTACACAGTAGTTACAAAATAGGCATGGGGATATAAAGTACGGCACAGGAAATATAGTCAATAATATTGCAATAACTATGTATGGTGCCAGTTGCATACTGGAAATACCAGGGGGAACACTGTAAAACATCTAATTGCCTAACCACTATGCTCTGGGTAGTGACTGCAACACTTTCCACCAGGGGGTGCTATCCCAATGCACAGCTTCTCCCTATACCCCTGAAAACTCCCTGTTCTTGGCTGCAGGGTGCTGCCCCCAGGGTCCCATCTGACCCTGACCTCAGCCCACCCAGTGGTTCCTTCCCATGTACTTGCCCCCTTTGTCTCAGTTTCTCTCTCTTCCCACTGCCCCATGCCAGCCCCAAGAAGAGCCCTGAAAAGGGGACCCCAGCCTGATTCTGAGGAGCAGAGTGGGAGATGAGGAAGGGATGACCTGAGGGCCTGGCATGGGGCAGTGTAATGTGACATCACCAGTGTGGTCTGTCCTGCTCCCTGGGGGCTGACTCTTGCTCTTTTCCTGATGTTTGCTGCTGAAGGGTCCCAAGGGGCTCATTTGGAGCCTGGGAATGGGGCAAACTGGGTAAGGGCAGAGGTGAGATTCAGAGAAGGGTGTAGAGTCTGCAGTGCCTGGGAGGCCTTCTCTGGGCAGAGCCGCTGGAAAAGGAAGCCACTCCCCACAGCCCCATTCACAGTTTATCACCTTCCAGTAGCAACAGCTCAAGAGCGGGGGAAACTGAAGCACCAGAGAAGGAGCCCGGCTTCCAGGTATCCTCCCTTCCTGCCCCTAATTTCTGGATGTCTCAGGATGAGACCTGTGTGGACTCCACCCACATAGCGGCTCTACTGTAGGGGCTACACTAGGGTTCCCACGGGGGATGGGGAGGGTGGTGCTGCTGCTGCAGGTCCCTTACCAACCCTGTGTGTGCCCAGGCCACACCTAGCACACAAACCCCACTGGGTTAGGGCAGACAGTCCAGAGAACCCATCCCCACACCCTACTGCTGGACAAGCCAAGGGACAGATAACCAGCAGGTAGAAGGTCAGCATAAAGTTTCTCTCACCCCACTGCTCTCCAGCCCTCCTTTGCCCTCTGCCTTCATCCTGACCTTGCTCTCTGGGCCTCTGAGGCCTAAACCCCTAAACCTGAATCGTAGAGGTCAGTGGGAGTCCCCAGCTGACCAGGGAAACAGGCTCCTCCCATGAACTTTGGTCTTGCTTAGTATCTGGCCTGAGCCCAAGAATCAGGTTTCCCCTCTCCAAGGCAGACTTCCTGCTGGCTATAAACTGGGGAAATCCCAGAAGCTGAACTCACAGCCTGGCCAGGCCAGCTCAGGGAGCTCTGTGCCCTCCTGCAGGAGGGGGGTATCCCAGGGACAGAGGGTAGTGCTGAGAGCAGTAGGAGAAAAGGCTGGGGCTGGGCTCAGGCACAACAAGGAGGAGGGACTGGGGAGGCAGAGAGGGGACTGGGGAGATACCAGGGGACAGAGCCCAAGATGGAGCCAGAGTTGACCTCACTCACCCCTTCACTTCTTGTGTATAGGGATTTTATCACCGTCTACCCACTCAAGGGAGGGGGTGAGTGCTGTGAGGGAGCGTGGAAGAAGGGGTGGGGGCTGGGGAAAAAGTGGAGGGTGGGGTGGGGGCTGAGAGATGATGCCAGATTTGTCTGTCAGGACAAAAGTGGCTGCTGCCAGACCAGGAGAAAGGGATCGTGATGGGCTGAGGTGAGGGTGGAGACAACTGGCAAAGCCCACTCTCTCGCACATGCTGGGAGGTGGTGGTCCCTCTTACCCACAATCTGCTTGGGTGGAAAGTTGGGGAATGGAGAAAAGAGGGAGTGGGAGGGAAAGGTATCCACAATGCAAAGCCCCCACAGGGAGAGAAGGTAGCAGAACATGGAATGGTGCTGGGCATTAGAATAGTTATTCTTGTCTTGTTTCCCTAGAGATCTCATTCTGGGCCCCCTCACAACAGCTGTGATGCGCTCTTCCTCCAGCACTCCCGAGATGAATTAGGGGACCAGGCCCAGAATCCCAGTTAGGGGCAGGAAGCTTCATCTTCCTTGCAGCCAGCACCTCCCCCGCTCCCAATTCTCTCCCCCTCCTTTGCAGCCTACTGCTCCCTCTTGGCCAAAGCTAGACCTCCTCCTCCTCCTCCAAGAAGCTCACCTAGACTGACCCCTCTTCGCTCCACTCACTCCAGGGCTCCTCATCCTCACCACAATGACCAAACAGCTTTTTCATTTCTGGGCGTTGATAAGTGGCCAGGTAACTTGTCTGAGCACTGTGGTTTCCTGGGTGTGTCTTAGGTCTCTCCCATTAGAAACAACTCCAGGGCAGGGACCTGGAAGGCAGGTCACAAGCCAATCCTCAGAGAGGGGGTTGGGGAGCTGCCAGTGCATGTTCACAGCACAGAATCCTAATTAAATGGCCCCCATCTCTCCATACAGCTTGTCTAAACCTGACCTTTGCATCTCCCCTTCCCTCACTTTCTTCTTTTTTTTTTTTTATCCAAGGATATTTTTTCCATTGCTTTTCAGAGAGGGAGGGAGGGGGAGAGAGAAACATCTATGTGAGAGAGACACATGGATTGGTTGCCTCCTGCACGCACCCCAACCAGGGCCACTGATCGAGCCTGCAAACGACATATGTGCCCTTGACCGGAATCGAACCCGAGACCCTTCAGTCTGCTGGCTGACGGTCTAACCACTGAGCCAAACCGACTAGGGCCCCCCACTTTCTTCTTAAACCCAAGCTAGCAACTTTCCCAACTTCCTGTTCTTTGCCAACAGCCCTGCCCTTCTCCCAGCCACCCAGACTGGAGGCCTGGTCTTCTTTCACTCTTTTCCTCTGACATCCCAGACACAGACTCATATCAAGCCCTGCCTTTTCTAGGGCTCTAATCCCAATCACCTCATTTCATTTCAAGTTGACAAGCATTCCTGAGCACCTTCCAGAGGCCGGCCGATGTCAGGTGCTGGTACACAAAAGGCGAATTAGACACCAGCCTTAGAGGGAGTTGCCACAGTCTAAGTGAGACTATAATAAATGTTATACTAGAAAACAGAGAGCTTTAGAATCAGAGAAATTAATTTCCACCTGGGGGAGGAGGAAGGCAGTCTGGACTGTTTCTGTTTTTGCTTCATAGAAAGGATGAAGTTCTGGCTCACCAGTGACTGGCTGGGTAGCCTTGAGCAATTTTCTTAAGCTCTGAGCCTTTGTTTCCTTAACAACAATAAGTGAAAGATAAAAACCCTTGCAGGATTTGGGTAGGATCAACTATAACAATAGCTAGCATTTATTAGTTCTCCTTAGGTACCAACCCCTGCCCTAAGTGTTTTACATTTCTGTTATCATTTTATCTTGGTAACCCCCCCCCCCCCCCCCCGCTATGAGGTAGGTGACATTAAGAAACTGGGTCTCAAGGGAGGTTAGGTAAATTGTCCAAATCAGCCCAACTAAAAAGGATTGGAGCCAGTGTTGATGCAAGACTGTTTCATAATCTAATCCTCCTCACCCATGCAAGTTTATCTTCAAAATAATTGTAATACTAGCTAACTTTTTTTGGAGCTCTACTCTGTGCCAGGCTCTATGTCAATTACTTTACTTGCATTTAATCTTTAGCCTAACCTTGAATGGCGGATATTATCATATTATGAGACAATCGAGGATCAGAAAGGTTAAGCTGTGTCTAAGATAACACAGCTAGTTCCCTGCAGAACCAGGCTGAAATCCGAGTCTGCCAGCACCCACCCATGGCTCAGCCTGTCTTGTCACCTCCTAGACTCACACAGTCACTATGCTTGCCCTCCCTTCTCACCTTGTTAATGTTCCCACCTGCTTTCCA
This sequence comes from Miniopterus schreibersii, assembly GCF_964146895.1. Taxonomy (NCBI): domain Eukaryota; kingdom Metazoa; phylum Chordata; class Mammalia; order Chiroptera; family Miniopteridae; genus Miniopterus; species Miniopterus schreibersii. The sequence continues at coordinate 14,756,297 of NC_138119.1, read as the reverse complement.
CACCACCTCTGACTTGCCTCTTCCCCTCTGCAGATTCCTACTCACTGTTCAAGGTCCAACTCAAACACAACTCTATTGGGAAGTTCTGCATGCTAACTCATTCAAGCCACCCTGGCCTCTCCTCTTGCAGACAGCACATAGCACATTTGTGGCCTATATTTTGACACTTGCTCAGCATGTTTAATTGACAGTGTACTTATTATTTGGCATTGTCTTTTAATTAATTAATGTTTACATATCTTGTATCCCCAACTAGAGTGCAAAAATTCCTCGAGGGCAAGAACTTTGACTTTCTCTTCACTTACTGTCTTCTCCCCTCATCAGCTTGCAGAGTGCTGGGCACACAGAAAGAGCTCCTCCAATAAATAGGGACTTCAAGAGCACTGAAGAAGCAGGTATCCCCAGATTATTAACCAACTTCATGCCTTATTATATGGATGTGTATCTACACAGTATGCTACCCTGGCTGGATGCAGCAGAAACCTCACCTGAGGGCAGCTTTCCCTGAGGTTTCTGGGTGCTAGGGGTCCTTTGAGGACAGATCAGTCAAAGGACAGCTTTACCTTCTCTCCCCACTGACAATGCCAATTCCTTGTCCTTCCCTCCTTCCTGTTCTTCCTGAATGAGGGTGATGAGAGATTTACCCAAGGCGAGGAGAGGCGTAATGGCAGGGCTGAGAGCACTCAAGCCCAGCGTGTCTCACCCTCTTGTGTCTCTGCAGTAACCACATAATCAGGCCAGGGTTTCTAGGGAGGCGGTCCCTACAGTGACATAGGATCCTGTCGTCATCTTGAAATTCTTTATCATATATGAACATTTTCCTTTTGCACTGGGTCCAACAAATTATGCAGCCAGTCCTGCATGAGATCCCTTCCAAAACTGGGAGCCCATGCAGATGAAGGTAAAAACACAGACTAAGGCCAACAGCCTGGGGCTCCTCCTCAGCTCTGCTACTTATAAATGACAAGGGGCTCATGGGGTAAGTTGTCAGACTTCTCTCAACTGGCTCCCAGCTCTGTGTCACAGTTCCACAGTCTCTTCATCTATAAAGTGCAGGTTCCCTGTAGTGTTTCCAGGAGGGTCGTGTGAGAATATGCATGTAAAGAGCTCCATGCAGTGCCCAGCACATAGGAAACACTTGACAAATGGCAGCTATTAGGGATGCTGTTGAGATTATTGCTGAGGCAGGAGACACAGATGGGAGTTGGGAGCATAGATGACACTGGAAAGAGCTGGAGGTTTGACCTTGGGACCAGGGCCTCATACTCCAGGTCCAGAGATGAAAGTCCTAAGAGCCCAGGCCTCTGGCCATTAATAATTCAACTTTCTCTTCCTCTGCTTTTCTAATCACACCTGTCCTTCTTCCTCAGCCAGGGCAGTGTGCTATCTCTGGCAATTTTCTTATCATGTCTTAAACATGAATATGGAAACTTTGCACAAAACATTTGTTCCTAAATCTTCTCTCTCACCCCTTTCCAATTTGTGCCTATCACCTCCCCCAAGAGGCCTTCTTTGACTAACGCCTCTCTACTCCTCTCCCTGCCTCTAGGACCAGAATTACATTGCAGTTGCCCATAGCTTGCTTAGCCGTGGCTTCTCCAACCACCGAGTGGAAGCAGATACCATCTTCCCATTAGAATGTAACTGCCTGAGGACAGACAACTGACCCCTTTGAAATTCTCACCACATCAGAATGTCTCTTTCTGAACTCTGAGCTCTGTTCAAGCCCACTTCTCTGTGCTCAGTTTGCATTTTTGTCAAAGATAGTGAATCATGCCTGCTCCTTTCTCACCATCTCAGAGTGATGGGAGGGAACTCAGAAAAACAAGCTATGCCCTAGCCGGTTTGGCTCAGTGGTTAGAATGTTGCCCCATGGACTGAAGGGTCCTGAGTTTGATCCCAGCCAAAGGCAAGTACCTTGGTTGCAGGCTCAATTCCTCACCCAGAAGGTGCTCGAGTGGGAGGTGACCAATCAATGTGTCTCTCTCACATTGATGTTTCTGTCTCTCTTCCACTCTCTCTGAAAAGCAATGGGGGAGAGGGGAGAAAACAAGGGAACCTCTGGGATTTAGGGTTCCAGAGAACTGCAAGATAAACATTATTTAAGTGTGCTCTGACCTCAGCAACAAGGATAGAGGAAACATCATGGTACAGTAGAAAAATCCCTCAGAAAAGAGCCCAGGAGAGCCAGGATCTGAATTTCAACTCTACTGACATGCTGGGTGACCTGAGCAAGAAACTTCTCCATTACTCAATTTTCCCGATTTGGGGTCCTAAGTGCTGGGGATGTTGTTAGTACATCCTAGGCTGTGTATATGGCTGGCTCCTCCAGGGCACCTTGGACAGAGCTTTTATTTGTGTACTTATGATTGAAGGAAAATAGACCAGGCTCCAAACCAGACTCAGGTTCTGGAAACTATGTTTTGCTGTCCTCCTTTCAGTCCTTTCAGACAAAATCCCTTCTACCCTCTCCCAATATTCAGTGTTTCCATCTAAACATGAAATAATTTTAATTAGTAGAGTCCTCTCTTGTAGGAGTGAGATGAGTTTAAGTCAAATGCCTTCCTAGATCACTTGAACTTTAATCAGTAACAGTAATTGACTATATCCCATGTTCAAATAATTATCTTTATGAATATTTTGATGCAGAAATAATGGGGAGCCCTGAAATTCCTTGTGCCCATTCAAAATATTGCAAATAAATTTTATTTTGTTCTTATTTGGTTCTGTAATCTATTGCTATATAATAAACCACCCTAAAATTTAGCAGCCTAAAACTAGAGCCATTTTAATGTATGTCAGAATTTTGTGGGTCAGAAATTTGGAGAAGGCTTAGCTGATTCTTCTACTCCATGTGGTAGACTGGAGTTACCTAGTAGTATTCAGCTGGTGGCTCAGCTGGCTGGACAGTCCAAGATAGCTTTTCTCATATGCATGCTATCTTGCCTGAGATGGTGGAAAGACTGGACTCAGCTGGGTACCTTTCTCTTTCCTTGTAGTCTCAAGGCCTTTGTATGTGCTTTCTCTAGTAGGGGGACTGGACTTCTTTCATAGTGGTTCAGGGTCACAAGAGAAAAAAGTGAAAGCTGCAAATCCTCTTAAAAGTTGGGCCCAGAACTTGCACAGTGTCACTTCTGCTGTACTCTGTTGGTCAACTGAGTCAAAAGCTAGGCAAAATAAAGGAAAAGGGGAAATAGACCCCACCTGTCCAGGGAAGGAGTATCAAATAATTTCTGGCCATGTTCAATTCATCACAAAGATGTGTTGGAAAGGAGAAGTGGGATGAAAAAGGCTAGAGAATTGCTTTATATGAAAGTTAAAGTTTCAGACTTAGCTGAGGTCCTTGAAGAAGGTAACAAACACCTCAGCCTCCCAGATTATCTGCCCTCTCTCCACCTCAAACCCAGCCTAGACTGATCAGATCCTAGGAGTTGCTCTCACTGGATAATTCAAGATCCAGCCTGTAGTCTAGAACCCACTCTACCCAAACAACCAACCCTCTTCTAGGAACCTCTACTCCCCATCTCCTAACAACAACTGTCTTCTCCTTTGTCCTAATGAATTCAGATCCTGCTAGTCTTAAATCTCCCAGGACTGGTTTCTCTAACCTGCATCACCATCTACCATTTCATGGATACTTACTTTGCACCAGGGTCTGTGCTGAATGCTTTATATGCATTATTACATTGACTCCTTGCATCAGGATTTACTCTTATTTTACAGATGATGAAATTGAGATCCAGAGAAATTATGCAATACACCTAAGTTCAAATGGTCGAACTTAAAATGCAGACTTGAAACACAATGCTATGCATATCCTCATTCAATTACCTACTGTTTAGATAAACCATCCATATCCTTATGACTGGATCTTACATTCTAGGCTCCCACAGTCAGTATGAGGGGCTAGAAGCCTCTCACTATGTTAATTAAGGGCCCTTTTAGAACAGTCCCTAAATCCTTAAAGGAGGGAATGCAAGGAATATCTCTGTTGAAAAATTACAATCAAGATTTTTTGTGTCTTTTTTTTTTTAATATATTTTTATTGATTTCAGAGAGAGGAAGGGGGAGGAGAGGGAGAGATAGAAACATCAATGATGGGAGAGTCATTGATCGGCTGCCTCTTGCACGCTCCCCAGTGGGGGTCAAGCCCGGTATCCCGGACCTGTGCCCTGACCAGGAATTGAACTGCGATCTCCTGGATCCTAGGCCAATGCTCAACCATTGAGCCACTCCCAGCTAGGCTGTGTGTCTGAATTTATGTCATGGTGTGTGGGTCGGTGGTGAGGATGAATCTATACATGATATCATAGAAAACTGGTTACAGAGAGATAAGAGAACTAAGCAAGAAGAGGGAAAACGAAACAGTTCTTTCGGCGGTGTAAAAGCACCGTAGTTACACCTCTCCTAACTGGAGGTCAGGGTCTGACTACCTCAATTCTGTGGAATGCAGCACCAAATCCAGAAGTGAAAGAGGCCTCTAAGCACCCAAAATAGCTGACACAAATCTCCTGAACCAAAGCCAGATCCTTGTGCTTCCACGTAGACTCCTACTAATTACACTGAACGAAATATTTAAGAGGCTGACCCGGCTTCCCAGCCCTTGGCCCTTGGAGGGCAGGTGGGTGTGGGTGAAAGGCCTTCTGGGGAGGGAAGCATTTTGAGAGCAGAGACAGCAAACAACCCAACAGCAAAGGACAATAGGGTTCAAAAGTAGACGCAGCATTGTGTTGTATGTCACTTGACTCTAGAAAGAGGATTATAATGCCTCATTGTATGGTGCCCGATGGTTTATCAAGCCCTTTCATACACATTATCTCACTGCATCTCCACAGCAAGCCTATGAAGTAGCCAGAAGAGGAGAGAATACTCAGAGAGGGTTAGTGACTTTTCCATGATCACACAGGTTGGTGAGTAGAGCTGGGAATAAACTCAGATCTCATGATAGCTAACACAGAGCCTCTTCCTCTGACCCATGATGTCTCCTTTTTCATAATGATGACCATGAGTCATCAAGAAAAGGTCAGTTTACATCTAGTAAAGTCTATTGAAGAAAACAGGGAAGTAGGTACTACATTAAAAAAAAAAAATCATAAAAAAAATGATATAAATAGACAAAGTTTGGCATTTAGAATAAAGTTCAGCTTTCTGTTTTCAGCTACATTATAAATTATAGTCATTCCCTTTTTATGCCTAATTGCCACACAGCACGATAACGTTGATGTACATCATCCAAGTGTGTCTCCTGAACTTTCTGGCCCCAGTCGTACCTGTCCATCTCTATTCCACCACCTTCATCCTGCTCCCTCCTCTCTCTCCCGAACTTTCATAAATCTCCCGATTGGGATCCCCGCCTTCAGTTCTGACCCCTCATGTTTATCCTTCACTCACATCATTCTGATCCAGCCGATAAAAAAAAGTCACAGATCTTAGCAGCAATCAAGGCCTCACTCCATGACCCAACCCCTGCCAACCTCTACAGCCTCCTTCTTGCCCCTCCCGCCTCCCACTTGGACTCCCACACCACCAAAGCCCATAGCTACTAAGTTTCTCCCACATATATGGTGGCTTCTGCTCTTATGATCCTCACTTTCTGAAATGCCCTTTGTCCAGTCATCTACTTGATTAATTTCTGCACATCTTTAAAGACTCAAGTTTAGTTGTCATCTAGACACCTCTTCTTGGTGTCCCTGCAATACCCTATCTCCATTCCACAGTGTCCCTATCCTTGCATGTATCAATTAGGATGCTTGTGGTTTTGGGTAACAGAACTCCCACACCTAAATCAGCTTAAAGAGTACGGGCTTATTATCTCTTTACCAGTAGTCTTCAAGTAGACCGTTTCAAAGTTGACTCAGTGATGTCAGGGTTTTTAGCTAGCAATTCTATAATTCTCTTGGCTCTTCCAAAATATGGTCGCAGAGTTTCTGAACTCATATGATGACATCCAAAATCAAGGAAGATATATTAGTTTGTTAGGGCTTCCATAAAAAAGTACTACAGACTGGGTGTCTTAAACAATAGGACTTTGTTTTCTCATAATTATGGAGGTTAGAAGTTCAAGGTGTTGGCAGGTTGGTTTCTTCTAAGGCCTTTCTTCATGGCTTAGATGACCATCTTCTCCTTATGTCCTCACATGGTCTTTTCCCTGTTTGTCCCTATGTTCAAATTTCTTTTTCTTTATAAGAGCACCAATCATATAAGAACACCACTCTAATGGCCTCATTTTAATTACCTCTTTAAAGACCCTATCTCCAAATACAGTCACATTCTGAAGTACTAAAAGTTGGGACTTCAACATGAATTTTAGGGGTGACACATTCAGTTCATAACAAAAGAAGGCACAGGAATAGGAGTTCCACTCTGGGAATCTTTTCAGGTGAAAAACCTTTCCCAGAATCCTTCCAGTAGGCTTACAGATCAGGATTTGGTAACGTGCCTTTTCTAGTTTACAAGGGAGTCGAGGAAAGCATTTTCACTTATATAATGTGAGAAGGGCTCTGCCAGCTGGAAAAAAAGGGTTGAGAATAATAACTGGGTGGGTTATCAAACTGTCTGTTGCACTACCCTTCACACTGTGTCAAGGTTGTCCGCTTATGCGTCTACCTCTCCCATTAGACTCCCAGCTCTTTGAAGAAGAGACTAGCATTTCAATCATCTGTGTACCCTTAGTGAATAGCACAGTTCCTGGCTCATGGAAGGTTCTCAGCCAATATCTGTTAAAGGAATGAAGGAATAGAATTTAATGAACTAGATGAACCTGTTTATGTTATGTTTGATTACAACGTTAAACTCTGTTCATATGTTTGGCTTGCATAGTCTGTGGGTCACACCTTTAAATAATTGTAGGGAGTATTGCTGATGGAACTGTTATTACAATCAGAGACGACCTAGCTCCATGAGATTTGTCTCCCCAAAGTCTGGCATAGTGCATGGTATCTAGTAACTGCTGCATGAATTGTTATGAAATAAATAATGAATGAATAATTATATTTAAATGCTTTTAAAAATATTATATAAACTTAAGGAGTTATTATGTTTTCTAGAAAAGTCTTCCAGAACTGGGCATCCATTCTGCTCTGTTGGTACTTGCAAAGGTGGTATGTCGCCAGGTATTTATATCACCTATTTCCATTGTGTTCTATTTTAATGAAGACTGATCCTGATGAACTTGGCCAATGGGCCCATAATACTCAAATAAATTTCATCTGAAAAGTAAAGATATATTCATAAGCATAAAGTGGAGCTATTTAAACAGGTGTTTGATTTTGAATCTGTGGAGTTTCAAGGCATATGTCACAAATCCACACAAAGCACTGCTGGATTTCAGCAGGTCACTTTTGCTCCACAAAACCCCACATATCTGACCTTTCATGTTCTACAGAATAGGGGAAAACAAAGCACCTAACTAATGACTGGCATTAGTTGTGGGGGTAAGTGACCGATTTGGTGGTGGTTCTCCAAATTCTGGCCACCCCATATGCTGGAGTGACTCTCATGATTCTCATCTAAAGACTACTTACCTCTCTGCATCAAGGTGAGAAGACTCAGAAAGTTACAATGTGAATTATATGGAGTAAATGAGGAGCAGGGAAAGCAAAAAAACCCCAAAGTTGTCGCAAGTAACTGGGTTCCCAGAGGCAGTGTATTTTAGCACCAGGAGACAAACAGTGTAACTGAGAGCTGAGTCTCCTCTCGCCCTATTTCAGACCCAAGGGACCCACACCTCCCTCACACAGTTCAAGTAATGAGGTTCAATTCAAATGTTCAGGTTCAATTAGTGTTTCAGGGCTTCAGGGGCAGTCTTAGGGCAAAATATTTTCCATGAGAAACAAGCACTCCTCTGGACCAGACTGGCATGTAGGGGCAGATGAGGACTTGGTCTGCAACCAGCATCTGCCTAATGTAAAAGCTGGACAAGATGGCATGTGTGTGCGGGCATGCATGCTTCTGCAGTGCATGTTCTCTGTGCCCCAGGCGCTTTCCTGACAGCCAAGAGGAGGTATATGCTAGTTGTTTTTCTTCCAAGCTTTGAATTTTTCTTCTTTTCTTAAAATATTAGCAGCCCATATTTTTGCTGCAAAATCATAGACCTGTTATTATAATGATAGTGATTTTTTAAATTGTGCCAATAAACCTAGTCTTAAAACATTATTGCAAAGCACATTAACCAAGCTTATTACAATAATTTATTGTTAAGAGAAAAATATCCTGGCGGTACATGTATCTAGACATTCCACCTTCTGAATTGATGCCAAAATATGATAGATTCCCAATTCCTTATGATGTCCAACTACTGTACATGAACTCCCACTTCTCTCCCCTGCTGCCAGCATAATGACTAGCTTTACTTTGATGTTCTCTGCTTTCCACAGTAGCTTTAACTCTCTGCCAGAGTCTCATGCACTAAAGCACACTGCTATTTGGAATCTCATTACCTGCAACTCCAGTAACTGGCATCCCACAGATCAAAGGTACAATAATTGAGGAGACGCTGCAAGATCCTGCAGTGACTTCTGAACCATTTAGAAAATATTTTATTATGTTCAGAATAGTTTAACATTGGCATTTTAATGTATTCTGCAGAAGTGTTTTTCATGCTTGCTCCAAGGAGAGTCTCTGTCAATAAATTATACAATAATACATTTAAATGATATAGACAGGCTGGCATGAGTCACAGAACAAAACCAACCAAATAAAATTGACAAGAATTAATGTAATTAATGTAAAGTCTGGCATTTAGATTTTAAAACTACCTAACAGGCTAGCCAGAGTGGCTCAGTGGTTGAGCATCGACCTATGATCCAGGAGATCGAGGTTCAATTCCTGGTCAAAGAACATGCCCAGGTTCCTGATTCGATCCCCAGTGGGGGGCATGCAGGAGGCAGCTGATAATGACTCTCTCTCATCATTGATGTTTCTCTCTCTCTCTCCCTTCCTCTCTCTGAAGTCAAATTTTTAAAAAATTAAAACACACACACACACAATTACTTAACAGAAGAGACCTGGATTAATAGTCTCTGTAAGAAAACCATGGGGATTTTGACTATCTACTCAGCAGTGTACAGTGGCCTCTGGAACAGTCGATCTTATCCAAAGCCATCGGAGAGAGAGAAGGAGAGAGTGAGAGAGTCCAAATGAAGGAGGGAATGGTTTCACTCTATATTTTGCTAGTCAGACCAGGCCTGTGGAGGACTATGTACAGTTATTGAAAAGGTTTGAAAAGGAACAAAACTAAGGATGTTTCTTCCAGCAACTCCTTACAGAAGGCATAATACCTGTTATCAAATAGCCAACGGGTTATCATATGGAAGAAACATTACATTGAATTGGCATAGCCCCAGTACCCAGAACTAGGAGTCACAGGTAGATGTGTCAGTGGAACACATTTCAGGTCCATATAAGAAAGAACAATTAGGGTTATCTAAACATTGAACTTGGATGAAATCAGGAGGGGCAAAGAATTCCAAGGTATGGTCATTTCTCATCTTTGCCTGGGTGGTAAGTACTTAAGTACTTTGTTTTACTATTGTTCTTCAACACATATATTTTCATATGTTTTTTTGTAGGCATGATATATTTTACAATGAAAAGCTAGGTTGATTAGGTGTTGGGCAAAGTAGTGAACTCCTTGTCATGGTGAGGGTTCAAGAGGCTGGTGGCACTTAGTGAGAGGATAGAATAGATGACCTCTGACATTCATTCCATGTCTAAGATTCTACAAGTCCAAAAATATGTGAGCAATTATTAAAGGAAAATTTTTCTAAACTATTTTAAGGTGATTGACTGTTAATTAATTTGATTCAAGATCTCACTCCATTGGCCACTACAACCGTTGTTGGCGTCTGTTAAACTATGATCATCAAGTCTCTATTATAGTGATTATCATTTTTATTGGCTATTATGTAATGAAAATTACACAGATACAGTCTCTGACCTCTTAGGATTATAAATGATGTAGACAGTCATGAAGAGAATACAGTGAGAGTCAGATATGAACACTAAATAAATACAAAAGACAGCAAAAAGTTTACGTGGCAAACAGGTCAAGGTTTCAGGTCTTATAAGAGTAGGGAACACATGCAGGGCCTTGAAAAACACATCCTAGATAGGTTAAGAGAAGCTAGTCCTCTGTTCCAATTAACTTTAGCAGGCTTCTTGGAAGAAGTGAGCCTTCAGACATATATAGATTCTGGCAATCAAACATTTGGTTAGGGGAAGCTTGCTCCTAGGCTGCCAGGAAGGAGGAAAAAAAAGAAGAAAAAAAGGCCAAATCGCTTACGTGGCCATTTCCTCAAGTAAATACTGTCCCATGCTCTCACAACCCTCTCCACTGTGCCAATTTGAGATGGGGGAACCAAGACCTAAAAAAGGGAAATGAGAGGAAGGGGTATTTGTGGACTGTGATGGACGTGGAATCCGGGAGAGTCCTTGAATCCCCGAGTCACTGCTGAATAAACAGCCAGGTTCCCTGCTCCTTCTCATTGGGCTGTAACTTTGGACAAAGTTACTTCTGCTTTGGACTCACTTAACCTTTAATCTGGGGATCCCCACACGTTACTGACATTAACTCCTTTACCCTCGCAACAACCTTGAGTTGATGGGAAAAATAAACCAAAACACAAAATCTTATGAGCCACTCGAGTCCAATGTGGTAAAATGCAATTAATATTTAGTGAAGTTTATTTTCTTATAATTTGCCTTCACTTTAAGGAAAACTGAGTCACAAAGCATAGAAATAAGTCAATTTTGTTGTTGCTGTTGTTAATCCTAACCCAAGGATATTTTTTCCATCAATTTTTAGAGAGAGTAGGAGGGAGGGGGAGAGAGAGAGACAGAGAGAAACATCAATAAGAGAGTCACACCAATTGGTTGACTGGTTCCCTCCCACATGTGCCCTGACCAGGGCCGGGGATCAGACCTGCAACCCGGTACGTGTCTTTGACTTGGAATCGAACCGGCGACTCAAGAACCCTAATTTTCAAGGCAAAATTCTTTTTCAATTAGATTCCTACCTGTTTGAAACATTAAATCCACTCAAAGTTTGTGAAATTAGGTGATAACTGCTGTAAAGTTTGAGTTCTTAATACCATCGTGTAGCGTCTGGGATAATCACCAGAGTAATCATGATCCTTGACCTTTATAAAGGGTTTCGTACTTTACAAACACTTCATAACCTCTATGGGACACTGTGTCCTCATCAAGGACATCGATAGTGTCTCCCTTTAACAGATGAAGATGAGGCCAGAACTTAGAGACATTTAGCAACTTGTCAGAGAACACAGTCAGCAAAGGGCAGAAGCAGGACCGAAACTCAGGTCTTCTGAATCCAAGTTCAATGAGAACATTGTTTAGAGAAAAGAGTCTACCTGTTTTTTACTGAGAGATTTAGAGGAAACTGAGGGAAGTGCGAAGATGTCAGTGCTGGTAGCACATAAGCCCTTATGATACAGAAAAGGATATTATCAGCATTAGGCATTTCAAATGATGACACAGAACTGCTCTGGGCACTGCAGGGACCTGACTGCAGCTCTAAGCTCTGAGGGCCTGCAATCTAAGACAAACACACTAAGAAGAACAAATTATATGCATGACACACAAATAGTATCTGACACTGTAAATCTACCACGAGAGTAGAGAGGAAGACGTTTACGTCATATACAGGGGTAGGCAAAAGTAGGTTTACAGTTGTGAGTACATGAAAGAGAGTTTATTGTTGTATTATTATTTATTAATTTATAATTTTTTATATGAACAACTGTAAACTTGCTTTTGACGACCCTTGTATATGGCCAGGTAGGTTTGGAATGTGGAAAACAAGTGTATACATGAAAAGAGGAGCAATAATGAAGAGCAAGCCAGGGAAAACACACACACACACACACACACACACCCCAATCCAAGAAGAGTTTTTTAAGAAAAATTAATTTTAGATGTTTTTTTATCCCCTCTTTTTTTTAACTTTCAGAAGCAATGGAGTAGCTTTGTTGCATCAAAAGCCACGCTGAGAATGGGAGATTTAGAACAGAAACTTATCCTAGGCATATGGAACAATTATAAAGATGGGTGGGAAGTGAGGCAGAGGGCAGTCTCAGTGGACAAAGAAGGCTTTGAGCAAGTGGAAATTCAAGAGAGATTACAACCTGTCTTGTCTCCTAGACTATGCCTAAGTGTTTCCACCCCCACACTTTCAGAAAGCTCATGCTCTCCATATTTCAGGAACAAGAATCATCTCCACATTGTGAAAGCCTGTCTGCAGCAGACAAAGGCAAGCAGTGCTATGGTAAAGGAGATAGTGGATAGGGATCTTGAGTACACTGGACAAGAAATCCCTAGCCATCCAAATCTCCCGATACTACCATCACAGAAGTTCCCAGTGCAAAACTCATTTATCTGGTCTCACTAATTGTGAGGGAATTTCCAGTTTGCTTTATCAAACCCAAAGTCACCTGTTGAGTTTCAGGTCAGTGATTTGATTCTTCATGTAAAAAACGATGTCGAGTTCTTCTGGCATATAAACATTTCTCAGTAGATCAATTCAGACTCCAGCCAGGTATAGAGACCCATTTATCTCTGTTAATTGTGTTTACTCAAGTCATCCTTTATGACTAATTAGTCAGAGAAGCTGCAGCAGAGAGCCACTGGGAGACTGGGGTGAACAAGTATATGCATAAGGAGTCCCTATATGCTGCTTTCTGGCCCTTTGTAAAACACAGGGTCCTTAGAGGTTAAGTGCTGGCTCTAACCATGACAATTTGAGCCATGAGCCAAAGGCCAGTAATTTCAGACTTTCAGAAGAAGCTGCTCGTCCTGATCGAAGTTGACACGATTACTAAGATTTGCTTGGGTGGTATGAAAAATTGAGGATTTTTATGATTATTATTTTTGCCAACATTTGTTCATCTGCCATATTTACAACGCACCATTTTCTGTTCTAACCCCTCTACATGCGTTAACACATTTCATACAACCACATGAGTAGATACTATAGGTATTACATTCATCCAGATGAGAAGCTGACACAGAGAGGTCAGGTTACTTAACCAAAGTCACACAGCTAGTAGATGAAGATACTAGGACCTGACTACAATTGATATCACTTAGCTAAATCCCAATATTTTAAAAACACTGTTCAACCAAACATCTGACATTTGCATATGACATTGTTCTAGGTACTGTGTGGAAGATACAAAGGATAGATAGTTCCACCCAGCTGGGGTTGCTCAGAGGTTGGTCGACCTATGAACTAGGTCACAGTTCTATTCCCAGACAGGGCACATGCCCAGGTTTCCAGCTCCATCCCAAGTAGGGGACTCGTGCAAGAGGCAGCTGATCAATGACTCATCATTGATGTTTCTATCTCTCTAGCCCTCTCCCTTTCTCTGAAATAAAAACATACTTTAAAAAAACAAAGGACAGATAGTTCCAACACTCACAGACCTTGTCATGTAACTGCAGACATTGGTAGTCCTTCCTACAGCGCTAAAATATTATCCTTTCTTTTTAAACAGGAAAGGCAACTTTAGGCCCAGAAGGGCCCAACATGCTAGTTAACTTATCAACATCTAGAGAATCGCTAGGAGCAAAACCAAAACTGGAACTTTTCTAACAACTTATGATGATGTTTCCATGTTCTTGGTGGCATTCAGGTGTTATTGGAAGAACAGTACCAGACTGAATTTATGACGTTATTCCAAATTGTTCAGATTTCCTTCAATTCCATCTCTCTTCACTTCCACCACACTTTTATTCTTTAGTCTAATTTATTTAACCTTTACTGATCCTCATTTCTCCCTTTTTCCTGCCTCTGGAGTGAAACTAGGCCTGGAGAGCACTCAGCCATACGGGGCTGGGGAAAGAGATGAAGGTGAACTGCTTGAGAGCCTCGCCACGGAGCCCGACAGGGAGAAACATGCTTGGCACTGGTCACTTGGAATTGCTTGAGCAGAAACCAACGGCAGAGGGAAAAGAAAGGGGAGATGTATTTGAACGAGTCAGAAGACTTACGAGTTGCTTAGATGTGGACAAATTAAAACTGAATGCAGAATGCAGAGGTGTGGGGATAAGCGGGGAACCGGTCACACTTCCCATACGTGGGCAACTGCCTGGGCAACGCGCTCCAGAGACAGCTTCGCGGCTTCTCTCCTCGGCACCTGAAAGGGCCCCTGCGGGGGGACGCCCTCTGATGTTGGGGTCCTCTGCCCATTGTGCAGGCTCGCCTCTCTGGGGGTCGCAGCGGTGCGGGGCGGGCTTTACCCCCGCACCTCGGCCCTTCCAGGGGTCTCTGCGACACCCCCTCCCGCGACCCCGGGGGCTCTCGGGGCCGCGCCCCGCCCGCGCGCGGTGGGCCGGGACGCGCCAGAGCCCACGTCGCGCAGCCTCGCACTCTAGCCGGAGACCGGGCGGGGCCGAGACTGGGTAGGGCCTCCTGCCGCGAGCGTGCGTAACGTGCCCCCGCAGCGTGACACACGCGCCACTCCGGGGCGGCTGCGTGGGCGGGGCGGCGGCGCGGGTTTCGCCGCTGGGGTAGCGCCGGGGCCGCAGAGCCGGCGGAAGTCGGAGTCTGCGGAGACCGCGAAAGGGAAGGGAGGCGCCGCTGGGCGCGGCGTGACGCGGCTCCGAGACCCGCGGGAGAGCACCGCCTCCTCCCCGCCCCGCCTGCTGATGGAAGTGACGACAGCAGCCGAAGAGGTCACTTCCTGCTGGGGTGGATGAGGAGGAGCCGGAGACGCCGCGGAGGAGACCGGACCGAAGACGGACCTTGCCGGGGAGAGGTGAGTCCTGGCCTCACTGCCCGGCCCCTCGGACGGACCCCGTGAATCTCGGCGGGGACGGCATCGCTGGGGTCGGGGACGCCCAGCGGGCCACGTCCCAACCCAGCGGGCCTCACCCAGCGCGCGGGGGGGGGGCGGGGGAGGGAGGGCGCCCGGGTGTCTGTGAGGCGACGGGGTTCCAGGGCAGCGTTCGTGCCACGGAGCGAGGGGGACCCGGCCGGGAAGCCAGAAGGAGGGAGGCTGCGGGGGCCGCGGGCCGAGCCGGGGAGCCGCAGCGCCAGACTCTGTGTGCTTCACTCTTCGGGGAGTGCTCGGGACCCGAGGAAGGGCGAGGGGCCTTGGTGGGATTTGCGGAGTTGGGATGAGTGGCCGTACTTGGACAGTGTCCTCGGAGTGAATTTGTGAAACTCCTGCAGAGGCGCCTCCGGGCTCCTGGGAGGGGAAGCTTTATCGGGGGAAATCGGGAGCCGGGGTGTCAAGAGAGAGCTTCCCAGTCAAGTTATTGTTGCAGCGGGGTTGGGACCCGAGGCTTGGTGGCTGAAGACCATTCCAGTGGCAGGATAAAAGGCCCTGCGATCCGACAGAGCCATCCAGGAGTCCAGGGCGGCTTCCTGGAGCCGTGGGGAAATTAGTGTGTTTCCTCCCTCATTGTCACGGAGATGGGAGCAGCTGGAGAGGAAGCTTCTGCCTCAGCTCGGAGGCCCTGTTATTGTCTCCGTTATGGATGTGGCTGTGTCTGTGTTTGTTTCTTCCTTGGGGGTATTTATCTCATCCTCTTTCCCTTGTAGTCTTACAGACTGAAACTTACCGGTTTTCTTAATGTGTATGGTGAGGAGAAAAATTCAAAGGATCTAGAGGAATCCTAGATTAGATGAAATTTCCAAGATTAAGAATTTGTCCCCACTCCACCCTGAGGCCAGTGAGGCACCTACATGCTGAGGGCCTGTCATCCACCCTGGGGAACAGTGAGGGCAGATCTGCCTCTCCTGCCCACATCTCCCTCTGGCAGTTTCACTCTTCCCTTCTTTTTGCTAAAGGATTGATTGATACAAAGCTGCGTGCTGCTAGAAACAGGAAATTTATTGACGTACCGTAAATCTGGATGGAGTGAATTCAGATCACACCAAGACTCCCTCCACTTACTGGACAAAGGTTCTCAGAAATGTTTGTGTGTGTGTTTTTTTCCGCCCTCCTCTTTCTATTAAAGGGAGAAAATGTAATTATTTTCTCAAAAAGATTTTGGAAATGTGTGTGTTTCTTGTATAGAGTAACTTTATATATGGTGTGTTTACTCTCTGTATCCCAGGGTGTTTTTCAAGGAGGAGGGGCAGTTTCTGACTGGGAGTTTTCCTTCTCCCATCTCACATAATTCAGTAAAAGAAATCAGAATCAGATGTACTTTCTTGAGTGGCAGTCAGATGGATTTTGATTTTTTTTTTTTTCCACTCTTCTTTAAACTGGTACATCTGGGTGAACTCAAGCATGTATATCTTGGCATCTGGGCCTGTCTAGTAATAGAAGACAAACTGATTTGTTTTGGCTGCCTCTTTGGACTCCTTTAACTGTACCCTTACTTTCCAAGGAGCTGATCAGGAGAAAGAAAGCAAATATTAAAGATAGTGTTTACCCCTTGTAGTTTAAAGTCAGGTGAAAGATAATTATGGCCTTTGAAGCTGATGACCAGAGGACCATCATTTGATGACTTGAGGCTTACAGTTTGGAGGTGACCTGTTTGAAAGAAAGAGGGTTACATAAGAAGGAAAAGGAAGTTTGGGGAAAGGCTGTGCCAGAAATCCTGGGGAAGGTAATAAACAATAGCACCTTAAAGTAATTGATGTGGCTTGTATCTCTCAGCAGGAGGGTGAAAATGAAAGCAGGCTGTAGCATCGTGGAAAAGCCAGAAGGAGGTGGAGGTGAGCAGAAGTGAATCATCTCTGGTCTACTTGGAATGTCCCTCCATGGTTCTTTTTCTCTCCACTTGGGCTCTGTTCACAAATACCAGACCATGACTGACAGGTTCTTGACTGGGTGGATACTGCTAGGACAGTTGTAGGCTTGTTTCCTTTGTATGTATATCTAACATGTCTGGTCACCACACTTTTATCCCAAGATTTAGATTCTCTTTCCTGTTAGAGAGACAGTTCTAACTTTGGGAATAAGGGGTTTTCAACTGTATTTTCCTAAAGCATTGGTTTATATTTCCTGTTTGTTCCCTTTGGAACTTTTATGCCTTCATAGAAAGTAGGTGTGAGATTAAGTAATGTATGAAAGAGTAAGAGATTAGGACACCTGGGTGCTGCTGCTCAACTCTTATCAGATTTGATGATTGCCATAAGGAAAGGTAACCACTCTGCGTTCCTCTGCCCTGTTGTGGTTAGCCCCAGCTGACTGGAAAGGTGTTTATAGCATATTTGCACAGCACTGTAGAGATCCGAGCATTGGAATGTGAAGTCAGGGATACTGGGATGTATGTACCTGGCTCCTCACAACTTTGATCTTGCCCTTGTCACATTAAAGGCTATCAGTTTCCTGATTGGGCCTATAAAACAGAGTCATCCCCGGGCTCCCGACAGATCCAGCTGTGGCACTTCATCCTGGAGTTGCTGCAAAAGGAAGAGTTCCGCCATGTCATTGCCTGGCAGCAGGGAGAGTACGGGGAGTTTGTCATCAAGGATCCAGACGAGGTGGCCCGCCTCTGGGGCCGCAGGAAGTGCAAACCACAGATGAATTATGACAAGCTGAGCCGGGCCCTCAGGTAACAGAAAGGATCCCAAATCTATGGTGTCAACAGGTAGAAAGGAGACTAAGCAGGGTGATGAATGTTAGGTAAAAAGGGTATCAGGTGACAAGAAACTATACTGTCTAAGTGAATAATGTGTAGTTTTCAAGTGGGAGTAGAAGAGCTGTTGAATCTGAGGAGCAGAGGCACAAAAGGAGAAAAGGCATTATCTTTGGTTACATGTAGGAAGGAATTCCAATGTTGTTGGCACTGGCTTCTGACAGACAGCAGGTTCTGCTTTGTAGTGGGTGAGAGTGTGTAGTAAAACATGGATTATAGCTCATTTATAATCCAAAAGATTAGTTTAGACTTCCTTGTTGGAAATCTATAGAATTTCTCTTCTTTAGGTTCTTCTGGAAAAAACTAAAAAAAGATTGAAGCAAACACATAGGAGGAAGACTGACTGAATAGTACTGACCTAGCTACAGTATTTAGGAACTATATTTGTGAGCTTAGTTGTCAGTCCATAGGTTGCTCCAGCATGTCCAAGATTGATCTATAAGTTTCTCAGCTTCTCTTTTCCACTTGTCAGTCTTTACATTTCATAACCCTTAGCCCTCAAGGGGTTTATGACCTGTGCTAATGAATAGATGCTAGGATAAAGGTTCCTGATACATTGAAGCTCGCTAAATGAAGTTTTTTTCATTCTTAGTAACCCTGAATGTAAAATCTGTGTGGCAGCTTTGCTGGAGCCTCTCACATCCTCTTTAGTGAAGCAGGCCAAGCTGAGTGCTGTTTTCCAGATCCGGGTATACCATTGTTTTACCTGCCACCATAGAACAGTTCCACATTCCTTCATCCAGATGAACCACATTAGGTCTCCCAAGAGACTTGTCTGTCCCCACCTGGGTAAGGCAGAAAAGAGAAACTAGGTAGTGACATATAGTGGAACAGGAAGGAAATGTACTACAGAATTGAAACTGTAGAGAGATGGAATAGAAAGGAGTTTGGGGCTAGGATAGGTATTCAGGATCTTAAAGTGAGATTGTTCTTGTAAAGCTCTAGCCAAGGATCAACTCAGTTGAAAATTGAATGAGAAAAGGAAGCTCCTAGGTGTCCCAGCCCTAACCTTAGGGCAAATGAGCAAAAGAATGATAGTGATGATTGCGTGTAATACTTCCAGCAAGAATTGCTGCTCTTAGTGATTACCCAAGTGTAGCAACTTCCAGTAGGTAGAAGATAAATTGACATGCATTCCTGTTTTTACAGATACTATTACAATAAGAGGATCCTTCATAAAACAAAAGGGAAAAGGTTTACTTACAAATTTAACTTCAACAAGCTGGTGACGCCCAACTACCCGTTCATCAACATTCGATCAAGTGGTAAGATGCAAAGTCTCTTGGTGGGGAAAGAATTTTGAGTTGAAGAATCCTGAAAACCCAAATCTAAGACTGGCATGATTAAAAGGTTTTTAGAAACAATAATGTGACCCCCTTGGATTGCCTCTGTTCTTGCTCAGGTGTTTCTATTCATCTTATACCAAGAGTGATAGGCTCTGCAGCATCAAGATAAATGTGTTTGGGCTGTTGTTTTGGTTCCCTTTTTTACATGTTATTTGTAATTTCCTAGATACTATTACACTATCCTCTTTAGGAATGATGTTCTGTAGGTTTATGTTGATCTTTAAGTTTAGGACTCAGTTTTAACACCCTACCCGGTGGCTCTTTCATAGATAAGAACTTGTTTCTACAAACACTTCCGATTTTCTATGAAACTACCAAACTCTCCCTTATCATGTGAATATCATCAAAACCACAGCATCCTTGATCACAGAGGGGGATGTTCATATGTTTGCAGTGAAAAGCAGTGTCTTTGATCTATACCAGCAGCTCCTCAGAGAACAAGACTCTGGGGTTATTTGACCTTCACTCGTAAGTGCAGCAAGGTTTCCCCTCTAGGATCTCTGGTGACAGCTTTTCATCACAGCTCTTCACAGAGGTTTCAGGTCTGCCTCTCTCAAAGCAAAAGGCAGTCTCTTACAAGAGTGTGTTTGTTGATGCAAATCATACCCCTGCCCAAGAAACATTGTATTAACCAGTTTCTGACTAGCTGTCAATACAGTCTTTGTGGCATTTATGTTGAGGCAAAGAAATCTAATTGTGATTCTACAGTAATACAACTTCTCATGGAAAAGTTGGAAACAACCTGAAAAATTAGAATGGAGGTGTGGCTGAGAGAATATAATGCTGAGATCCATTGTAGATACCTAATTACTACACAACAAGTTAGGGCAGTTTTAGCTTGATACTGCTATCATTACATTTCCATTTCATTCTGTAGCCACTCCCTCCTGTCCCTGGGGCATACATTTAAAAAAAAAAGTGGTATTGGAATGTATCTCTCTAATTACAACCTGGTTTCTTTCCTTGTGCCTGAGGGAGAGGCGTTAGGAAATCAAACCTGTTCTAGCCCCTGGAATTCCATTTCCTCTGTTTTTCACTCTTGCTCCTTCCTTGTACACCTAGCGTAATGGTACTCTAGATGGGCATACCAGCAACTTTGAAGAATGTGTTGGTGTTCATGCCCTTCTGTACCACTCCCCCAAAAAAGGCTTTGATAGTCTTGCTCTTCTGTCTTTCACCCATTCTTGTCTATTGAAAACCCAGAGTCTAGCCATTGGACAACCTGTAATGGGGCATCCATCAGCCCCTGGGAGTAATATGCTTTTCCAAGGCAAGGAAACCTTGACTCTCACTCTGTGAAGACTCTGGTCTAGAGACCTAACAGTAGTGGCCTGGCACAACTCATTCTGCCTGAAGGCAGTGGAACCAACATTCGTCCTCAACTAAGCTCAAGATTCTAATCAGAAAAGTCCCAGGGAAAGAAGAGCAGTGTGTATTTCCTTTAGGCACACTGCCTGGTCGCTTATTCCTGATACAGCTCCAAAGAACGTCATTTGTTCATAGGGAACTTTTACCCAGGTAGACCAAATGTTGTTTCAGGTTAACTCTTTATGACAAAGGAAATGCAACATTTATTGAGTATCTGCTTAACAAAGGTACTTTTGTTTAGTGTTTTGTGAATTATTTCATTCAGCCCTGCTAGCCGGGTAAAGTATATGTCTCAATATCATTTTACAAATGATAAAATTAAGGATGACAGCAAAGTCAAAGATTGATCAGGGTAGGTTGAATACAGGTACCTGTTGAACAGCTTCTCGGGAAACAATATCTGAGAGATTTAGCTACTGAACACAGCTCTCATTTACTAAATCAACCATTTTTCCTCTGGATTGGGATTCATTCATTTGGTCAACAAATAATTTGTTGACAGGTAAGCCCTAAAGACAGAAGAGAAAAAAATAAAAATAGAGGGAGTACTCTTTCCCTCAAGGAACTTATATTTTAGCAGGAGAGATAAGATAATATTAGGTTCAAAATACAATTCAGAATGTGGAATATGATAAGCCCTCTTAAGAAGTAGGCTGTATGGATTTAGATCTTGGAAGCCAGAGAGATCTTGTCTAGATGGTGGGTTGATACAGTTGGCCTGTTTGGATCTGTGTGTTTTTAAAAATGAGGCAATACATGCTGGTTGTAACCTATCCAAATAATACAGAAGTTCATAGAGTAAAAGTAAAGTGAATGTTTTCCCTTCCCCGTAATTCTACTCACTGTTAATAGTTTAGGGTAGAGTACTTAACATTTGAATAGTGTTGAAAATACTTCTATATACAGTATTTCATTTGTATCATTAAAAGCATCCTGTGAAATTTTAAGTATTTACTTGTACTTGCATAATAAACAAAAGGAAGATACAGAAAATACTAGTAAAAGTGATAACCTGTCAGAGTGTGGGGGCAGTACATACCAGTTCAAGGATAGACTTGGGACCTCCCTTTATGCCTCGCCACCCCAAGTTGTTTATATACCTTTATTTTGGAAAACTTTAAACCTACAGAAAAATTGGAAAAACAGTGAACAACCACATGTCCTCCCATGTTCACTAATCATTAACATTGTTGCTATAATTTATCCCTTTATATATATATACACACACACACACACACACACACACACATTTTTAAGTCTTGAGATTAAGTTGCAGACATCATGACACTTCGCCCATGTGTACTTCAGCATGTATTTCCCAGGTACAGGGACATTCACCTCCATGACCACAATAACATTACAACACCCAGGAAGTTTAACATTGCTCTAATACTATTATCTAATATATTGTCCACATTCAAATAATAAATGCCTTTTAAAGTTTTTATTTCGAACCATGATTATTAATAGATTCCTTATTCTGACAAATACTTATATGCATTTTGCTATGGGCTGATACTCTTCTAAGATCTTCAGAAATATTAACTCTTTTAGTGTTAAAAACATGAGATTAGTCCTGTTATTACCCATTTCACAGGTAAGGAAACTAAGGCCAGAAAGATAAGTTATCCAGAGTCACACAATAAGTGATGGGACCAGGGTTTGAACCTAGGCAAAGGCCTTATTTTCATTTTGCTGGAGGGTGGTTAAAGACCATTTGGTTACTTGCACCGGGCTACAAGGTAGAAGGTACCAGAACTAAAGCAGAGTACTTATTTTTTCAAATAAAAGCTTAGATTTGCTATCTCAACATGTAATAGAGGGTAGAGAGCAGTGAAGGCTGCTGCAATAAGAGGTGAGGGGTTCTGAATGCTACCTTCAGCATTGCTCCTAGGTTTCACCTTTCTTTACTCCCTCTGAATGCATTTGAAAACGCTATGTATTGTTTCCTTCTTGCAGATTTACAGTGTATCTTAGTCTATGTAAAGACTTGAGATATCCTTCAATTTAAAAAGAAAAAAATTGTTTAGGAGACAGGACCTTCTCACATTATGTTTAATGTTACTCAGTCCTTCAGAACACACAGAAGTGGGTTTTTTTTGCTTCTGAATAGATGTGCTCATAATAAATCAAGATCCAAAAGAATCAAAATGAATAGAATTTTAGCCACTGTAAAAGGCTGGAAGAAGAGATACTTATGGCCTGCGACCCTCTTGGCTCGACTATAATTATGTACAAGATCGTCCATTTTTTTTTTTCCTAATTGTAAGATTAAATCAATAGTTTTAGGGGGGAAAAGTCCTGCATTTTCTGGAAAGTATCAGTTTGGGAAATGCTACTCTGGCCCAGTGTTACTCAGTCACATGTGCCTAGAAAGCTAGTCTTGCACACAGGAGCAAAGTCGTAGCGGAGGATGATGCCATTATACAAATAGCAGAAGGCAGCTGATTGGGAATGATGCCTAACCACACTGTATCTTATGTACTTTTTTTGTTTCTTTTCCCAGATCACTATACTTTCACTTATTTGGATTTTTCTTTTTTCTTTGCCCTTTTTTCCTTCTCCCTTATCTGCCTCAGAGTGTAAGGAACCCTCCTGACATCACCAGTGATAGAAGCTACTAATTTTTTCTAGGAACCCAAAGGGTCCCTGAGGCCTCAGCTGGCACACCTTTCTTATGCCCTATTTATCAGAAGGGCCTTTTGGGGAGTTGAGAACTTGTGAGAGTCTGAAGTTGACACGTCTGGCATGGTTGTCGGTAACTTAGAGCTTCGCATTTTAGCGGGTGACCTTGAGAGAGGGAGCATTGGGTCCTGGATTTTGCCCAGTGTTCTCAATGTTTGAAAAGCATTGAAAGCATGTTGGGATCCTGACCGACGTGGCTCAGTGGTTGAGCATCAACCTATGAACCAGGAGGTCATGGTTCAATCCTCAGTCAGGGCACATGCCCAGGTTGCGGGCTTGATCCCCTGTAGGGGGCATGCAGGAGGCAGCCGATCAGTGACTCTCTTTCATCATTGATGTTTCTATCTCTCCCTCTCCCTTCCTCTCTCTGAAATTGATAAAAACATATTTTAAAAAAAAAGAAAAAGGTTGGGAATGAAGGTCATTATATAAAATTTGTTAAGAGAAGTACAGATTTGGAGAGATTGAAAAATATTTAATTTTCTGTAAAGTAGTGATTGTATATCAGAAATTATAAAGTATATACCATAAGAATTTAATAAACATGGATTTTTTTAAAATCTGTTTTTATTCTGAAAATATGCCTTATTTGTGTCCATAGATACTCGGTGCAGGATCTTTGGTCTTTTAATGCATTGCTTTACAGGAATGTCATTTTTAATTTTGTTTTTGGGGGTTTTTTATTTGTTTGATTTGTTTGCTTGCTTTATAGATGTCGCCAAAATTGTGAAAATAAGAAAAGACTATTTGAAAAGCTGAGAATTAAAGCAGGTGATATACACACGGTATTTAGAGTTGCAGAGGAGAATACTCTTGTACCCATTCATTCATTCAACTAATAGTTATCGAGCACTTACTCATTGTTAAGCCCCAAACTGCTGGAAATCTAGTTGTGAACAATAGGAAGTCCCTGCCTTTGTGGAATTTATGTTTTAGAATACAGATAAACAAGTAAATCATGTTTCAGGTAGTAAAACGTACTGTGAAGAGAAAGTAAGAGGCTACAGAAAGATGGCAACTAAATTGAAAAGAGGTAGCTGAGCAGTAGTACTAGGAAGACAGGGAGCTTAAGGAATCAGTCCACCTGGAGTGTTTTCTGTTGTTCCTAAACTTGTATTTATTTAACATAAGTAAAAGTGCTGATAATGAATGACCAAACCTGAAGTAGCCTTTTGTCTTTTCTACCATCGCAGGTGTGGTTCCCCAGAGTGCACCACCAGTTCCAACAGCCTCTTCCCGGTTCCATTTCCCACCTCTGGACACTCATTCTCCAACTAGTGATGTGCAGCCGGGGCGGTTCTCTACTAGCTCCCTAACTACTTCTGGCCAGGAGTTGAGTAATGGCACTGATAGAAAGGTGGAGCTTTCAGAGCTGGAGGATGGCTCAGCCGCTGACTGGCGCCGGGGCGTGGATCTTATGTCCTCCCGGAATGCTGTCGGTGGAGGAGGGATTGGCCATCAGAAACGCAAGCCCGACATCATGCTTCCTCTGTTCACTAGGCCAGGGATCTACCCTGACCCCCACAGTCCCTTCGCTGTCTCTCCAATCCCTGGCCGAGGAGGTGTCCTTAATGTTCCCATTTCACCAGCCCTCTCCCTGACTCCCACTATCTTCTCGTATAGCCCATCACCAGGCCTGAGCCCTTTCACCAGCAGCAGTTGCTTTTCCTTCAACCCTGAGGAAATGAAACACTACCTTCATTCTCAAGCCTGTTCTGTGTTCAACTACCATCTGAGTCCCCGGACATTTCCCCGTTACCCAGGGCTCATGGTTCCACCACTGCAGTGCCAAATGCATCCTGAGGAGTCAACCCAATTTTCTATCAAGCTGCAGCCCCCACCAGTTGGGCGGAAGAACCGAGAGAGGGTAGAGAGCAGGGAGGAGTCAGCACCTGTTACTGCTTCCACCATGGCTCCTGTCCCCCCAAGAATTAAGGTAGAGCCAGCCTCTGAAAAGGATCCTGAGAGTCTCAGGCAGTCAGCCCAAGAGAAGGAGGAACACTCTCAAGAAGAGGGCACTGTGCCAAGCAGGACCATAGAGGAGGAAAAAGGCACCATCTTTGCCCGCCCAGAGGCACCACCTATCTGGCCCTCTGTACCCATTAGCACCCCAAGTGAAGAACCCCTAGAGGTGACTGAAGACAGTGAAGACAGGCCTGGCAAAGAGCCCAGTGTACCTGAGAAGAAAGAAGATGCCCTGATGCCCCCCAAGCTTCGATTGAAGCGGCGCTGGAATGACGACCCTGAAGCCCGAGAGCTGAGAAAGGATGGCAAGTTCCTCTGGAATGGGTCAGGACCACGGGGCTTGGCAACGGCAGCTGCTGATGCTTAGAATTGGAAGTGGATTGGGAGCTGTTTATACTATAATCACACACATGTATTTATGTAGCAAGATTTGGGGGGGAGGGGGGGTTAGACTGGTTTGATCATTCTAGGGGCATAGACTTGTATTTTTATGTTTTGGGGATGGGATTGGGAATCTTCTGTTGTAAATTAGGTGGGATATGAACACACTTCTTTCCCTGGTGAGTAGGACACGGGAAGGGTATTGAACTGAAAGGAGAAAGGGCCTCTATTTCTTGTTGAGGCTAATACTTTCTGACAAGCTCCCAAAGGGCCAAGACACTGTTTTGGTCCCATGATGTTCAGGTTCCAAACTTCTTTCTTTTCTACTGTATTTATATATAGGAAAGCCATTAATGAATTTATTTTGCTCTGAGAGTTACATATAAAAGGGGAAAGGGCATGGTTGGGAGGTTGAGCAGTGAGAGACCATTAATACTCAGTATTTGCCTGAGATGTTTCTTTGTAATTATTTCAGGGGGAGACAGATAATCTCAGTCTTACTGGGTGGGAGGGTTGGGGTGTTCAGAGGTTGCTTTTTTTCTTTGTTGTTTGGCATTTTTTCCCTTTTCCTCTAAAAAATATTTTCATGAAACATACTGCCAATTAGAGTGGAGCAGGCACTGAGCCTGGCTGCATGGTTGAGACAGGAAGCCCTGCTGTGAATTTCTTGGACTTTTCACCTTCACCTGTTAAGAAGCCATGAAGAGTTGCAAACTCTTGTTCAGGGAGGAAAGAAGAGGCAGGAAGTAACCCAATGCCTTTAAAAACAAAACCCAACAAAAATGACCTTTATTTTTCCTTTTCCATCGTGGGTTTGGGGAGCCAAACCAGAGTATGACTGTAGCGAGTTCACTGAGAAGCATGACACTGGTGAAGATATATTTTTGTTGTGTCTGGTTCTCATCATTTTAAGTCAAGCCTTAACGAACATACTTTAACATGATACGGGTCTGTCAAAATAAACCTGTAAAAGGGTATGAACAACTTTTCAGATAATCCAAGAATTTTGAGGCATGGTTAAATTTTGAGCTAGTATTAGTCATCCCCTCTTGATGTTACTGGCATGGATAGCAAAAGGGCAAGATTGTGGGAGTTAAAGACAGGTGACACCTGGGAATGCAAAAGGAAGCCAGGGTTCAAGTGGATGTTTGTTGAACCTGAAGGAACAGGAGACAGAAGGCAACCAAATGCCAAAAAGCCTGGTATGAATGAAAGTTCATGTCTGTCCCATTGTGGCGTTGCCATTCTTGCCATACCCATTTCCCTAGACTATTCTGACATTCATGATCAATTGACTATACTATGTGAGACTGCAGCTAACAGACAGGGATTGTTTTTTCATGGAAAACTCCCTTTCATCAACTTCAAAGGATTGGGAAAGTATGATCTAGGAAGGAAAAGGAACCTGAACTAAGGGCAGAGAGAGAGAAGCCACAGCCAACTCTGTATGTGTGTGCACATATACCTATGAGTTGTGTGGGAATACCTAACCGTGGCCCAGATCCACCTGGCAGCAGGGCAACAGGGGGAGAAGTTTTAACTCCGTACCTGATAGGGGCAAGGAGTGGGCACAGGGATGCTGTCTAGGAATGGAGAAATTCCTGACTACCTTAGCCGAAGTGAACTCTATGCTAAGAAGCATTGGAGGGCTGTCTTTTAATGTTGGAGGTGGGTGTTCTTTTTTAAACTGGAGAGCATGCATGAGAGAAGGGCTCAGGAAAGGTTAGAGCAGGTGAGTGAGTTAGGTGGCTTGGGATGACTTGAGTCCATCGGGTTTTTTTTGGCAAGTGTTCTCCTTGTTTAATTCAGATTCCATGAGTGACTTGTCTTTCCCTGGGAAAGGGACTGACAGAGCAGGCCCTTAAGGACTCAGGCTTTGGTCACGCTGCAAAGGGTGCCTTTGGTTGGTTATGTTTTTGTCAGTTTCTTTCTCTGCGCCTCAACTTACCTCATCAGAAAGCAAGCCCGGGCACATGGAGGAGAGATGTCTTGTCATTGCCCGACCTAACCAGGGAGGCTGGCTGGCCACCCTCTCTGTCCACTAGAGGGGAGGGCCAGCAGGTGTCGGTATTAACTCAGGAATAGAAACATGAGGCCTTTAAAATAAGAGGGAGAGAAACCATGATGCATACCTGTAACCCCCTAGAACCCAAGTGCCAGAATTAATTCCTAGATGCTGCTTTTGTTTGAACAAAAAGTCACTGCTTTTACACTTGAAAAAAACACTCAAAAAATGTTCAATTCCATGAAAATGTTTTTGGCTTTAAGAAGTTATTTGGTGTTTAGCTCTTTTGTTGATTGCCATTCCACCAGTAAATTGTTGGTCAATTTGCACTGCACACTGGGGTTGGGGTGGAGGGGAGGGTCCTTTATACAGAGCCGAACTTGGGCTTGCTCAGGAAGTGGACCAGGGAATGTGGAGGTGGGTCATTCCTGGGGTGAAGGGGTGGGAGTTAGTTTTTCTCCCCTCAGCCTGCGCCTGGCAGCACCTGGCACAAAGCCAGTCTTGTCTTTTCTGTGAGCATCTTATCACTGTCCAACAGCAGGTAGAAAAAAGGGGGACAAAACCAGACCTATTTTCTCCCCCAGTTTTTCTGAATTTTGCTGTGCCAAATGCTTAAAACTTTACAAATTAAATCTTGAAATTTTATTAATCAAGAACTTGTTCGCGCAGTTTGCTTTTTTGACTATTGAAAAAAGAAAATAGTAGAGGTCAATCTTAAGAGCATCCAGCCTTGCTGAGCACTTTTTTTTTTTTTTTTAAGAGAATAGCTATGAGTGAACTGTAAACAAGTCATCAGTCCCTTCACCCCCAGCTTTCAAGCTGCACTGCATTAAACCCAACTCACTAATACAGGGAATTACTGCACCCTAGTCCTCCGTGGGCCAAGAAGCTTTCAGAAGCATTAAAAATATAGTTTGAAGTATTTCACTTCTCACCAAGCGGGTAGAGTGAGTTGGCTATTTGTCCTTTTTTTTTTTTAATTTATTCCATAATTATGTTTGTGCTTTTTGTTTTATAAACTAATGAAATTTTAATTTTGTTACAGAGAAGAACTCTGATCCAGTCTTTTAAGAACTGTTCCATTTTTAGTTTCTTGTTGAGGAAAAAAGTTACCATTTAATTTGTTTTGAAATAATTTAGGCATTCTTTGAATTATAAAATTGTGATGCAGGGATTTGTGAGTGAGATATTCACATGTAAAAGATGACTTCATTAGTTAGCTTAAGCAGAATAAAGTGTGTATATGTACATAAAATGTAAGTAATCTTAACTCCATTGTGCAGTGCCTTTTAGATGTTCTGCTTTCTATAAAGTCTTCAAATTTTTGCATATATATTATATATATGATGTAATGTTATAGAAATATATGTATAATATACATATTTTTTTCCAGGGGTATCTGATAGCTCTGTATTTTGTTATGGAAGTTGAAAGAAAAAAGTATTTTACCTCAGAAATTAAAGTTAAATAAAAAAAAATACTTTTAAGTAATACTTGCTGAGTGTTTGGTTTTTGATACACAGCCAGGGTAGCTATGCCAGAGATTTTGCCAAGTCTGTGCTATTTAGGTAGGTCTCCGAACAGTTCTGGAGTGTCAATTTCCTTGAGTCAGTGGCTACTGCTAGATAAAGGACAGTGGACACCTGGGACACAAGCTAGCAGGGAAATTTCTACCTCAAGATTGAGCATTCATAAAGAATACATGCAAAGCCAGACACAATAGGTCACACTTCGTATGATTTTATAAAATGTCCAGAATAGGCAAATCCATAGAGACAGAATATAGATTAGTGGTTGCCAAGGAGTGTGGAAAGTGACACTGATGGGTCACATCTTTGTTTGAGGTGATGAAAATATTCTGGAATGAATGGTGATAGTTGTACAACAATTTGAATAAAGTAAAACCCACTGAATTACAATCACTCTAAAAGGGCAAATTTAATGGTATGTGAGTAATATCAGTAAAGGTGGTTTTGGTGGTGGTGGTTTGTTAAGCCAGTACTAGGGAAACCTAATACTTCTCAGCAGAGGACAGGAATCAGAGGGGTAGGAGGAGATTTCGGTGGGGTACTGAATATCAGGACACACTCTAAAAAAAAATGGTGGGGCCAGACCTAGTAATCTCATTTCATCCTTGAGATAAAGTGATCTAAGGATCCCAACATGTAGAATCATAGCCAGATGTCACATTTGACTTCCATGAAAGAGTCCTGAGTCCAGGAAGATTGGAGTTGAGGGCGAAGCTGAAGAGGTCAACCAGGAGGGATTATGGAGGATCTGCGGAGATGCCAAAGAGTTTACATTTCATCATGCTAGCGATGGGCACCCCGAATATTTTGCAAAGCATCTGGAGTAGGCCAAGGAGCATGAAGGCCACAGCCCTGAGAAACTGACCAGCCTGATAATACCCGCTCAAGAAGACTGTGCAACTCATTAAGGTGGGGAAAAGTGAAGTGACAGGCTGCCTGGCTGATTGCCTGAAGCCAACCAAGTGAAGCTGGGAGTGGGCACGGATGCAGACCCTCCTGCTGGGAAATCTTCCTGCTTTCCCTTCCCGTGCTACTGAAAGCAAAGTGAGACTTGTGTTGGAAGTGAAGTTGGATATAGTTCTGAGACGAGGGTCCCAGGTATCTTGTCCTGCCACCCTCTCGACCATGCAGTGCATAGAACTGGATGGCGATGATTCTTATTCTGAGCCCAAGAGTGACAGTGAGCAGGGGGAAGGGATGAAACAGATAGGGTCTGCGAGTGAGAACACTGCCTGGGGACAGAGGGTGGTAGGGAAGGGGGAGTCTCAGGGCCTGTCAAGGTAAGTGAGGAGGGAATAAAGCTTTTAGTGGCTCCCTGTTTACAGTCCTTAGTTTAGCTTAGAAGGCCCTTCGTAATCTGGCTCCTGTTTCCCATTCCAGCCGCACCCTTGACCACACACAGGCACACTACACACTCCCACCTCACACAAAGCCAAAGTGGCTGCAACCCCAACAGCCAGTGCACAGAGCAGTTACCATGTGCCAGGCATGTTTAAGGGCTTCTCATGAACTCATTCAATCCTCATGAAACAATGAGTCACAGAGACATTAACTGATATGCCAGGGTTCAAGCCCCAGAACCTGTGCCTCCACTACGCTGCCATAAGTCCTCTTGACCCTGCCGAACTGCTGCTGACCTGATCCGTCTCACTGCCTGCCCCACCCCTTTTCCTCCACATGGCCCGTGGCATCTTATCCTTCAGAATCCCACACTGGTCATCGCCTCCAGGGGCCTTCTGTGGGCACTCTCCTGTGTTGTGCCGCAGCCCATGTCAACCTTTGCACCCTCGCCCTTCCATGCTGTTGATAATGCTCTGCTGGTCCAGCTCTGTCGCAGGTGGTCAAGCAACCAAAGGCTGGCACAAGAGTCAGCTCATCTTTCTTCAGTACCCAGCACATTGCCTGGAGCCTAAGGATGTTTGATAAAAGTTTGTTGGATGGATAGATGACAAGAAATATACAAAGGAGGTTTGATTGTCAGGATGGAGGATGCCCGTTTGGCATATGAAAATGGGAGAAGGCCTGCTGTCTCAGACACTCCCCCCACTTCACCGCCCTGCCCCTTCTCATCATGGCTTCTGCTCCCCTCCCCTAACAGGAGCTGGGTGTGTTAACTCCCTGAGGAAGGGAGATAAACTGGAACTGGCTCTAATCCCATAGTCCCACCCCTGCCATTCTACTGGCTATTAAATGGGCAGATTACAGCTCTCTAGGCTTCAACTTCCTGCTTATATAGGATTGTCCTTAGTATTAAATGATTCATATAAAGCATTTAGTACTCAAATCCTTGTTTAATAAGTACCAGGGTGTTTTTGTGAGGTCCCGCTCTCCCATCATGATTCTTGGACTCTGGGTCTTTGTGCCTGCACATCACTCTTTCACTGGCCCCACTCGTACTAGTACTAGGATTCCTGTTTTACAGATGGGAAAAATGAGGCCCACAATGATTCAAACTGATCTCCTCACTCTGAATCCCATACTTTCTCTAGTCATTGCTTTGAATTTCTGAGCAAGGGTAAAGACACTTCCTCCCAGCCTCTAAGGATCAGACATGCAGAATTGGAGGTGTTGTAGGGGATCACAACTTTAGTGTTTCTTCAAGTGTCAGACCATGTGTCCCATCTTGAGCGCAGGAAGGAGAGCTAGCCCCTGGTCAAATAGGAGCCAGGGGCTGAGCTGTGGGACTGACCAAGGAGGGGAAAGATCAAACCTCTCAGAATGCAGATGAGCCCAACCCTAACTGATAGGGCCCAGTGAAAGCAGCTCCAGGATCTGGGGATCCAGCCTAGGCTGACGACGGGGAGGGTGTAGCCCAAACAATGGGCTGAGACTGGGAAGTGAAGATCTGAAGCCAAGAGGCAGCAGGTCTGTCTACCCCAATGTCACTGCCTCTTACCTCCATTGTCAAATGCTGGCTCCACTCCAACTCCTGTCCAAAGACTGGTCTAGGAGAACACTTAGAGCCTGACAACCTTGGTGCCAGAGGCTAAGGTCTAGCAAGGGACCTCTCACCTAGAGTCCTCTAGGGACCACACCAGGGAGGAGAGGGAGGGAGGGAGGAAAATGGAAAGACCTTTCTCTCCAGGAGGCAGAGGTCAGCCTTGAGACCAAGATCCTGGCTCCAGGGGCTGGACCCTTGGTTCCAATGTGTCATTAAGACTTCCTCCAGTCGTCCTCCCCCCCCCCCCCCATTCCTCAAAGAGTAACATAAACACCATGATGTGGTGTTTTGAGCTATGTCTTTTTTGCTTGACTTTTGCCCTCTGGGCATTAGAACTTAACTAGAAGAAAAGGGAAACGGACACTGGTGTGTGGTTTCAGGCTATCTGCAGAATATCGCAGGTAAAGAAAGTTCGTTTTTAATTCTCCCACTGCTGGCCCAGGTGAAAAAAGTCTTTATCTGCACTTGTTGAAATTTTGGTTTTCTGAGCAACCCCTCCTACTCCTGTATTGAAAATAACAACTAACATTTGAACATTTTGTCACTTAATCTGAGTTAACCTATTTGATCCACAAAATTGCCCTCTGCCAAACATACCAGTTACCCCATTTTGCAGATGAAGAAAACAAAGGTCAATGAAGCTAAGTGAATTGCCCTAGGTCAACACAGCTAGTGAGTAACCTAGCCAGGCTCACCCAGAGTTTCTGACTCCAAAGTCCATGTTTTTTCTCAAACACTTCCCAGCCTCTCAGAGGTGACACACAGAGGGCAGAGGGAAGGGAGCAGGGGATTGGGTTGCTTTAAAAAAGCCCCTGATTTCTCTAAGGGAACCTTGTCAATTATTGCAGTATGAGTTCCCCTGGATGGACCCCCAGGTCAAAGAGGGAGAGGCACATAGACTCATTCATTCATGAAATAAACCTGGCAGGCCAAGGTGCTGGTAGACACAGCAGGCTCCTGCTCTCTAGGGACTAAGAGTTTAGGTGGGGAAACAAGCCAACATAATGAACTGAAGTTCAAGGTGGACTGTGGCAAGGTGACAACAGTCATTCATTTATTCAGCTAACATTTCCTGAGTGCCTACTGGATGCCAGGCTCTGTCCTGGGCTTTCACAGCCAAATAAAGACATTCGTTATCTGCCAAGATCCTCCAGTCCAGCAGCGATGGAAGATGAGTAATCAGGAGGTTCTGACTCCTGCTCCAGTGCTCTTCCCACAATGCTATGGCCTTTATCTTCATCCCCCAATGAGCTGTAACTTTCCTGGTTGACAAAGAACCTTTTATACTGACTTGGAACTCAGGTGTTCCTACATACTGGGGGCTTCTCCCTCTCCCCCACACCCCTTCTTTAAAAAATCAGAGCCCTAAGACCCTCTTCCAAACACAGGCATTCCCCACACGGCCTAGTGCCCTTCACTATCAGCACCCACCGTGTCACCTTTGGATCAGCAGGAGGAACTAAGTTTCTCCTCCAGCTCCCTGCCCCCAGAGTCTAGCTCAGCCTGCACCTAGCATACAAGGAGTGGTCAGTAAGTGAAACAGGTTGCACTACCAATAACAGTGAAAGGAAAGGCACAGCTCCCTCTTCAGTCAGGCCTGGTCCCTGCAAACCTAGTTGTCCTCAGAAAGTGCCTCCCTGATGGGGGAGAGGGGTGGAACCACCTCCCCACACCTGTCCCCAGGACACAGATGTAGGCAGCTGGCTACCCAGCTGGCTTGGGCTGTGGACTCCCGTGAGCGGGAAGGAGGGCAGGGTGGAGAAAGACCGAGAAAGATGTGGAGGCATCAGCCTAGAAGAGCTGTTGAGAGAAGGGGATCAGTTTGGGAAGGGAAGAAGTGGAGAGAAAGTCCTAGGTGGGGGTGGTAGCCTTTAGGGGACCAGAGTGCAAGGCTGGATGGAAGGCAAACTTAGAGATGAATTCCTGGGGGGGGGGCAGCTAAAGTGGGTGAGGGGAGCTGCAGCAGGGTAGTCAGGGGATCAGCACCAAGAGCATGAAGCACCCCCCAGCCTCCTGCCCAGGGTATTGATCTGCTAGATTACTCAATTTCACCCATATTGATCAGGTAATTGCTTTATCTCAGGTCTCATTTGAGCTCTGCATTCTCCTGGCTTTGCCTTCTCTCTCCCTGTCGCTATTTCCTATCAGCCTGACAAAGGGTTCCTTAATACTGACTCTGTGTGTGTGTGTGTGTGTGTGTGTATATATATATATATATATATATATATATATATATATATATATATATATAATATAATGTATGTATGTGTGTGTATGTGTGTGTGTATATATATATATATACACACACATATATATACATATGTGTGTGTATATATATATATGTATATATATGTATATATATGTTTGATTGGCCTGCCCCAGGTTTGTGTTGGGGTGGGGATCAGGGGTTCGATGGAAGGGAGACCAGCATCCCCCTGGAGTCCCTGGGTTCTCCTCTGCCAAGAAATCCTTCCTGGTTCCAGACAGTGGAAATGTCTGCCCATCTAGTGTTCTCAAAGGTCCAGAAAAGAGCTGGGGAAGTAGAATTAGTGGGCATCAGCCTCAGTCTTCTTTTTCTCACCATGACCCTCCACCACTCACCACCCCCAGCCCACTCCTAAGCCAGGCTTTTGACATCCCTTCTCTTAGTCTGCAGAGTCTCGCCTGCTCCCCCTTGCTGTGTGTAATGCCACCTTCTCCCTGCCCTTGCTGTGGCCCTGTGTGTTTGTCCTTCTTGCCTGCCTTCCTCACACTGTCACCCTCTCCCCTCCCTCGCTGTCTTCAAGGAGCCTTGGCCAAATCTCCCCTCTCCCCCATTCTCCCCAGGGCTCAGGCAGACCACTGGGCCTCCAGCCTGAGAAAGAGGAACTAGGAAAGGAGACTCAGCCCCTTCCAGGGAGTCTACAGACTAAGGAAGGAGGGAATCCCCCAACCCAACCCCCAGCAACTAGGTGATCCCTAGTCTGAGGGAGGAGAGTTTCCTCAGGGACCCAACAGCTCCTGGCTTCCTGAAGCCCCCAGTCTGAGGGAAGAGACAAAACCCATCTGAGAAATAGACAAGAAGAGCCACACAACAGATAAAAGGACAAGGCCCGAAGGAGAGTGAACACAGCAGGATCCTGGGCAAGATTCAGTTCCCCAACTGTCTTCCAGAGCTCAGCCCAGGGCCCAGCTGTTCACTTTGGCCTCCTTGTGTCCAGGCCTAGAAGAAGTGTGACCATGTCCTGGTTTGTCTGGGACTGTCCCAGTTTCAGTACTGAGAGTCTTGTGTCTGGGGAAATTGCTCGGTCCCAGGGACGGTGGACACCCTACCTGGAAAGTAGGACACTGCCTGAGGCCCAGTTCAAGGGGCTAGATTGGGGCAGGGCTTGGGTGCAAAAATACTAGGAGGCCAGCATGTACTTTCCCACATGTACAGGAGACAAAGACAGGC
Organism: Miniopterus schreibersii; assembly: GCF_964146895.1. NCBI lineage: Eukaryota > Metazoa > Chordata > Mammalia > Chiroptera > Miniopteridae > Miniopterus > Miniopterus schreibersii. The sequence goes on along the minus strand of NC_138119.1, from coordinate 14,721,031 downwards.
ACAATCCCCACCCCCAACCCCACACAAAGAGACACATACACAGAGACACCTACAGTCTCCAAAACAGAGCACAGCCCACACACCCAGGAGCAGACACCCACAAGAACACAGAGGCACAGGCATCCCAGGCTCACAGACCCAGGTTCCCAGAAGCAGGTGTGTGTGGACACGGATAGACACACGCAGTACACTAGCAACACACGCTGGAAACACAAACACCTACGCACAGAAACACAGTCGCAAAGGCAGACTCCGCAGAGAGACATCCACTCATTTCACAAATCCTCAGACACACACAGACTCACACCTGCTAACGGAGACAGACAAACACACATTCTGACACCCACACAGACCCAGGCACACAAAGAGGCCTTCACCTGCACCCACGGGTAAGCTGATCAGCAAATCCAGAGCTTTTCCCTGTTCTGTCCTGGAAATACCCCCAGGGTTTGAGAGGTGAGCCCATCTCCTGAGAGGAGACGGTGGCCCAGGTGGAAGGCTTCAGACCACAGGCGTGGGGTCCCTACCCCATCCCCATGCCAGAGCTGAGGACAGTTCCGAAAGCAGCCTTCCTGGAGAGGGGGTCAGATGTGGGAAGCCCTCGGTCCCTCTCTTGAGGTTGGCCAGTGGGGGTGGAGAAGTGTGAGTGGAATGGGTTTATTACTGGGAGTCTGTTGCCTCAATTGGTATCGATCCCTGCATGTCACCTTCCATTGCCACTAATGGGACATGAAGAGCCTCTACCAACACCGCAGCCACCGGCCACACACACACACACACACACACACACACACACACAGCCCCCCCCCCCAACCCTCGCATCTGATGCTGGATGCTGTGTTCAGGGCTGCCTCCCTTGCCCCCTGCTCACCTCCTTCCCCTGGTTCTCTCCTCTCCCTCTTCTTTCCCTTAAGGCTGATCTTCTGGTCCTTCCAAAAGCATACCTGGCACTTCCTTTCCTTTCTCCCTTTCTGGCCCCCTGGGGCCTTATCCCCCTATTTGGGAGTGTCCCTGTCCCCTCTCCTCTCTTCCCTTCTTCTCCCATCTCTGAATCAAGTCCTGCTTGATGGCCCTCTGATGGGGATGCACTGGGCCCCACCCTGTCTTGGAGGGTGGCTGGAGGATTCCTGGAATGAGCCAAAGAGGGAATGACCCCTCTTTCGCCAACAGCTGGCAAGGAGTGTTTATGAAGGGATATTCTCTTTCTGCCACAATTGGACTGGCCTGGCAGCCCCCCTCCCCTGCCCCAGAAATAAGCCAAGTCCCCTGCCCCTTCAATCCTCTGGCTGCCATGACCCCAGGCCAGTCCTGGCAGAAGAGCAAGGAGGCCAAGGAAGAGGAGACTTCTTGTCCTCCTTCCCCACCTCTCAGGGAAGAGATGACACCACCTCCTCATCTCCACCCTGCCTGGCAATCCCGGATCCTGTGCAGCCTCCAGAGAAGCCCTCCCCAGGCTCTCACCCCATCCCTGTGTCTTTGATCCTGCCTATTTTTATGTCAGACGGTCACAAAGGCACAGTGACACCTGAGAGAACCCATTCAGGGTGGTGAGGTCTTGATACAAAATATGGATCGTGCTGGCTACTTAAACACTGAGTAAGTCACTAACTAGGAAAGGAAAATTCTACTTGAGGCTCAGATAGAGCATCCCTTGCTTTGCTGCTGTGAAGGCCCTCAGTGTGCCTGAGTCTGTGCATTAAGCCCTGGGGGCTGCAGGAGGGCTGAGAGGGGCTCCCAGCCCCCACCTGGCCTCCTCTCAGCCCTGACAGGCGTGTCCCAGAGACAGCTCTTAGCCCCAGAGGAGCAAGGGATGCCTCTGGCCGCCTCCTGCTGACTCCTGACTCCAGACAGGGATGGGATCTCCACCCAGCTCACTTGCCCCCTATTAATGTACCACTTTGTCTGGGGAGTTTAGGAGGCTGGTCAGTCCAGGTACAGTTACTGGATATGAAGTTGGGGGTTTTGAAGGCAGTTTAAAATGTGTTGAGGCTGCATGTTGCAAGTTGGGTCCTGAACTGTGTTGTTTTTTTTGGTTAAGCCTCACTTGAGGATATTTTTTCCATTGCTTTTCAGAGAGAGTGGAAGGAAGGGAGGGAGGGGGAGAGAGAGAGAAACATCGATGTGAGAGAGACACACCAGCTGGCTGCCTCCCATGTGCACCCAACTGGGAGCTGGGAGTGAACCAGCACCCCAGGTACATGCCCTTGACTGGGAATCAGATCTGCGACCCTTCACTGCTCTGGTGACGCTGTAACCACTGAGCCACGCCGGCCAGGGTAGTCCTGAACTCTTCAGAGGGGGAAATGGGATGGGGAGGAGGTGAGTGAGGGGTAGGACCAGCTCTCCAGGTGAGGAAATACCAATGACTCCTAAAAAAAATACCCGGACACTGGATCTTGGCACTAGTCTCCTTCGCTGCAGCCCTCTGTCCTCTGTGGACAGCAAGTTTGCCTCATCCTTGCTCATATCCAACTCCTTGGGACAGTGTTTTGGGCCACCTCTCCCTTTGTAGCCCTTTTCCTATGCCCTCAGTGGGCTCGGAGGCCTAACCTGCTGCCTCCCCCTAACCCGGACCCTCTCTTCCTGGCCCGCAGCTCCTGTCTCTTCCATCACTCAGCCTCTCTCACTTCCATTATGTTAGCTTCGGTTGATTTAACCAGAAAACAACCCCCAGAATTTAATTCCATGGCCCTGTATTCCCATCTCGATCAGCTCAGGGCTGGGAGAGGTTGTGTAATGACGGGGGAGGAGGAGAGGGAAACTTGGCCTCCCAGAGTCAGGGAGGAAAAAAAGAAAGAAAATCATATTGATTCCCCAGTGTCAACCATCAATCTTTTCCTCCCCTCTAGGGATTAGGGAGATTGGACACAGGCCCACTCACCCAGCTCCAGGGTTGCTTGGTCCCCAGGATTATAAAGACAGAGGCTCTAGTCTTCGACACCCACTCTCCTCCAGTGTCCCCTGAGAAGCCTCTCCTGAAGTCAGTTACCTAAATCCTTCATCCCCGCCCTGGTGTATTTAGGAATCCTGTCCCTTATCTTGTTCCTACTCTGTCCTTAGCAGGGTATCTGATGGCCCCGCAGTTACTTTCTCCTGTCTGGTTTAATGCCTTGTTCAGAAGTTCTTCTTGCTGTCTAACTTCGAGTCATACTCGATAAAGAAAAGGAAAAATCATTTTCTAGACCTCTAAAAGGAAAGAGACATACGAGTGCTTAAAAAGCCTTAGAAAGAAGGTGATTGGTAAACTATTCGTATCATTTTAATACTGGACACTGAGAAGAAAAGTTACACATTGTGAAGGTTTAGCAGCGGAATGTGAGCACAGGTGGGACCTGGGACTCAGAGGGGAAAACGGGGAGTGAGGTGGTGCTAAGCGTCAGAGGTTGCAAAGGGGGCTCTTTTCCAGGCCTAGATTCTTTCCATGTCCACAGAAAGTTCCTTGGGAGAAAAGCTGCCTTATAGTGGGAATGGCAGACCACTAGGAGGGCTTCCCGGCAGGCCAGCGTCCCTTTCCCAGGCCTGAGGAAGGGGCAGCCCTCTCGCCAGTCTCTCTGTTGTGGCTGTTTTAGGAGCTGTCTGCCCCAGAGGTAGGTGCTGGATGCAAGGGACCCAGGGAGAGATGCTGCCTCCCACCCCACCCCCACAGAGGTGGCGGGGGGCTCATGGCTGTGGTGCCACTGGCCCCCGAAGGGTTAATTCTATTGTCTGAAAACCACATCGGCTCCCCTGGGAGCTTGGAGATCCCGCTCTCATTTTAAGTAACCCTAACTCAGCGTGTGATGAGCGAGGGGCTGCTGGGCAAGGAGTGAGACTGAAGGAGCCGCTAGACAGAGCACGGCCCAGACAGACTGCTGCACCGAGGTAAGGGACTCTGGTGGCAGGTCTGCAGCTGGGACTGGCGGGACTGGCCAGGACTGGCTGGAGGGACTGCCCTCCTCTGCCTCCACCCCCACCCCAGCTATAGTGCCATTGGAAAGGGGAGAAGTAAGGAGACACAGTCACTGGGTGGAGAGAAGAACCCAAGGGCCACGCTGAAGCCACCTGAAGGGGTCAGGTGTGGGACAGCCGCAGAGCCAGGTGTTAGGCAGTCAAGGAAGAGAGAGGTGGGCACCTCATAAAGACAGCAAGTCCAGGATGGCAGCAGGCTCTTCCTGAGAGGGGCGCAGCTGGAGCCAGATGTTGGCTCGCTGCAGCAGACTCCTGGGACTAACGACGCTGAGTGGGGCTCTTGGGGCCCTGTTGGGTACAGACAGGGAGCCCTGCATCTCAGCGAGCTCACTGGGGCCATCCGTGTGGCCAAGGGTGAAGGGCAGTGGGTGAAACTAGCACTGAGGGCATGGGCATCACAGCACTGGGATGGGGGGGAGTAGGGGATGGGCAGGGTGGGGAGAGTTAAGGTTGTGCTCCCGTCTGAAGGATAGGGGGTGAGAGGACTCTGCCCACCCTCCTCTCCTTTCTGGGACTCCTGGAATCCTTCCCAAAGTACTAGGACCAAGAAGCCTGGAGTCTGAGAGGTTGGGTGCCCTGTATCAGGGGAACCCCTGTGACCATGGGGACAGACGTAAGCTGTGTGAAGCTGGAGAGGCATGGAAGTGATGCTCTTATGGTTGAAAAGCCCCCCCCAACCCCTTCCCAAGGGATAAGAGAAAGGCTGTGGAAGAGTATGTTGCCCCTGCCACTCCACCTTCAAGCCCCTTCCTGGCCCTGCTCAAGGGTAGTAGAGCCCAGTGGGGAGAGGGACCAGGACACGTGGATGGAGCTTGGGTTGGACTTGGGGCTTAGTGGGAGTTGAAGTTAGGGTTGTGTTAAGATTGGGGTTGAGGTGGAGGCTGGAAGTAGATGCAGGACTGAGGGTTGGGGATTGAGGCATCAGAGGCCCCCAGGGCTACTGCATTCCTGGTCCCATTACTCAGCCCCACGCAGGCCTGCCAGCTCACCCCAGTTTAACATTTAGCTAGGAGCTTTCACTTCCTCTGGTTGGCCTGGCTCCTCAGCCACCTCATCGCTTGCTGCTTACTGCTTGCTGGAGGGGATTTCTTGTCTCTGGGTTAGGGGGACAAAGGGAAGGATAGGGGGTATCCAGACAGGGGGATCCCCTGGGGCACAGCTGATGGGAATGAGCTGAAAGGAACCAACTGAGGTTGCCACTGAGGGAGGGGCAAGGAGTGCTGCAGGGCGTTGGGAAGAAAAGAGTGTGGAGCCAGGAGGTGCGCTGCTGTAAGAGCCAGGCCGGGAAGCTGGGGCCTGGGTTCAGTTTCCAGCTCTGAAGCACCAGAAAGAGACAGGGGGGCTGGAGAAAGAAAGAGAGAGGCAAGGGAACAAAGTAACAATGAGAGACAGTCACAGAGACAGCAAGACAGAGAGAGCCAGTGACATGATTTGTAGACACAAGAAGTAAAGATAGAAATGGAGAGACCAATGGAAACTGAGACAGAAAAGGAGGGAGAAAAGAAAGTGAATGGCGGTGGGAGGGAACTGGAACAAAGGAAGAGGCAGGCCAGAGAAGAGAGGAGACAGCAATGAAAGAGGAAATGAGTGGAAGACTGAAAGGTCAAAGGAAGCAGAAACAGTCACCTGGAGGGGCCAGAGAGAGGGGTGGGTGCGGAGCTGACACCCCATTTCCCACACCCCTAACCTCTGGATCCCTGAGATGGTGTGTACTTTCCCCATGACTTTCAACTACCCTTAGTGACTGGTCTGGGCATGAGGCACGGGAGTGTCTGGGTTTGGATTTCTACTCCACTGACTTGCACAGACCTTTTAAATCCCACAGCCCCAAGGGACGGCAAACACTGTCCTTGGAGGCGTCTGCACTGGGCAGGGGTGGGAGGAGGGGGTGGAAAGAGACCTGAGACCCAACTGCAGGACCGACTGCAAGAGCAGAGTGAGGGGGAGCCTCAGAGGGGACACAGGCAGAGGAGGAGGAAGGAGGGGGGCTGGAGTGCCGCTGGACCCTGGGGTGGGGGTGGGGGGAGCGGCAGGGAGGGAGGGGCCTAGCCCAGGTGTGGGGGTGGGGGCTGGAAGGGCTGAGCTGCAGGAGGGACATGGGGTAGGATTCCCAGCCACAGAGCATCACTCAGGAGTCCGTTCTGCCCTAGGCAAGGGCTCTCTGGCTGTGGGGGCTGCGAAAGAAGGAGGAACAAGATGCCCTGGGGTCTCTGTGAAGAGAGGACATCCACCCCTGCACCTCCCTCTGAATTCCCCAAGTGAAAAAGGGATTGGATCTGCCCTTCTGGGGGGGCCCCCAGCCTGTCTTGCTCTCCTGCCTAACTAAGCAGCTTTAGCTAATAGCATTAAGGGAGGTCTCAGGACTAACCGCTCTCCACTTGGGGCTGAGATCAAGGGAAGGAACCAGAGGCTTCTGATCAGATTCAGGATTTGGTAGAGGGTGGGGATGACAGTGTGCTCGGTGCTCCCCCCAGCCTCCATCCCTGTGTTAACACTGCCGCCCATCTGATCCCCCCACTGGCGTATCTTCACCGCACCTGTGCCCACAGTCCCATTCCCACAACTCTGTTTCTGTGATTCATTCTCTCTGACTCGCTCTTTCTTGCTGACTCTCTTCTCCGCCTCTTTCCTCCACCTTTGCGTTTAGAAACAGTCCCGCTTTCCCACCGAATCCATCAAGCAGTCTCTAGGCTTGGTTGGGTCCAGTCAAGCAGATAGATCATGCAGCTCCTCAGAAGGCCCCACAACAAATGACTTTGGATGCAAGTTTCTGCTTTGCAGAGATGCAGCGTTGGTCTTGAACTCTTGACTTTTTTTCCCCTCTGGGTGTGTTCCTGTCTTCTCACCCTTTCTGCATTCCAGGCTCTGCCCATCTGACTGCCCTCTGGCTTTCTGGGTCCTCCGCTGATCATTTTTCTGGCAAAGAGCCCACTTCTTAGGTTTATACTGAGTGCCTCCTTCGGAGCCCATGGCCTCCTGCCAGCCTCCTGTCTCTGCTCCCAAGTTTCATCCTCAACTTTTCTGCCCCGATTGACTGATTACAGCTGGGAGCCTAGAGTCAGACAGACCTGTTTCCATCCGGCTCCACCACTTGCCAGGGAATCTTATGCAAGTCTCTTAATCGGCTGAGCCTCCACTTCCTAGGCTTGCAAAACAAATAATAATACCCACCTCAAAGGGTTATTGTGAAGACTCAGGGAAGAAACATGACCAAAAAAATGTCAAGCCCAATGCTGGGTGCACCATAGGGACCCAATTCATATCAACTAAACTCTTAAAAAGGTAAAATCTGCTTTGGACATTTCCTTTGGCTCCAAGTCCTAGTTTGAGGCATACTCCCTCTTGTTATCATCGTTATCTTTCTTGCTTCTATTAAATAATGACCTAAAACCTACATGTGTTGTAATGTGCACTTGTGTTGGCCAAGGGAATTTATCATATTGTTAGTGATCAGAATGATGGTGATGACAGTCATAATCGCCTGCTGCTAGAACCCTTCGAGAAACACAAAATGCTTATGAGCGGCCACTCTGATGATGCAAGATTAGGTTAGGATCCTTTTTGATTTCTAGTTCTCAATCCTCTTAGGACTGTAGGGGCTATGCCGAGCCTTACAGAGCTGCCCCAAGCTTTGCACAGCATGAGAGGGAGGGAGCTGGGAGATGGGGGAGTGGGACTACCTCCCTCCTTCAGCCTTGGGAGCATCACCAGGAGTGTGGGTTAAAATGAAACACAGGGAATTAAGGTTAAACACCAAGAGTAATTCTTGGGCAAGAAGGCAGAACTAAAACCTGCTCCTCTCTGAGGGCCCCCAAAGTTGGTCAGCTCAAAGTCTCCAGCAAAAAAGGGAGGGCCTGAGGGGAGACGTATGACAAGACTTGCCAGTAGTGAGGATTCCCACAGCTAGAACTGGCAAGCTCCTCAGAGACTTAAGATTATAGGAGGGACTGGCACACGCCATCAGGCCAGGGAGTGGCTGTGGCATTCAGATATTCAGGAAACCCAGAGGCTTAACCCACTTTGGTTCTGTATTTTGGGGGTTTTTTCTCTGGGGCACAGAAGATAGGATGTTTGTAGGCCACCTACATGGCCATATACTGTAAATCTTGATTTCAGGTCTTGCTTCCCACTTTTTCCCTTGAAACTATATGACCTTAGAGAAGTTACGCCATCATTTTGAGCTCTATCCTGTCTGATACTTTGTGTGAGGCTCAGGACATGTCAGTTCCTCAGCTCAGTGCAGGAAATGTTGAGAAAAGGACAGGGCAGGAAATGAGGGTGGGAGAGGAGTGGGGACTCTTCTTTAAAGGGAGGAAACGAAGGAGAGAAGAGGGTTCCAGAATGTCAGCTGTCATTTTACAGACAGAGGGATGTGAGGAAACCTATTCACTCAGATTCAGAGTGGCATTGACCTAATCATTGCCCTAATTTCCAGAGATGTCTTCTGCTCAGGCCAGACGGGGGACCCCAGAAGCAACCCCCCCCCCCCATGAGCTGTTATTCTTTCAGTTGACTTGCCTGGAGCCAAGCATTCCCTGGGAAAGGGAGAGCAAGAGACCCTATGATCTCTTGGTGTGGGGAAAGCAAGGCCTGCGAGTGCAAGGCCCTGGGCTAGAATGGGCTCTAGGGAGCCAGAAGTGAACAGACAGCTGGGCTTCCTGACTTCATGGAGCTAACACTCAGAGGGAGAAGACAGGGGTTAAACTCATAGAGACACCATTGATAAATTCAGTACCATTCATTGACTGTATCAACAATCATTTCTTGAACACTTATGACGTGCCAGACATTCTGTTAGGCTCTCGAGACTCAGTAAAAAAACACAAAAATCCTGCACTTCTCAAATGTAAAATTGCTCTAAGTACAATGACTGTTATGGGTTCTCTGTATCTGCCACCTCCTCCTCTCAAGATTTAGAAAGAGCCAATGATTAATTACATTTTGTCTTATCTTAGGAAAAACTCCAATCCTGTTAAGCCCCAAGAAGAGATCTCCTTCTCTGTCTAAATCCCCCAGCAGGGGGCAGGATACAGGGCCCTTTGCATTCCTTTCTATCTATATAAGTGACTCAGCATCCTGGGTCAGCTCCTGGCCAGTGAGGAGGTCCCCAATGGAGGCAGGACCCTGCGGGAGTGTGGAGGAGCTTCCTGCCTCAGACCCTGCTCCCCTGCCTCAGTCTCCCTTTTCTCTCCTTGTCTCTTCCTTCTTATCTCCTTCCTTCTTTGCCTCCCTCCTCCTGCCCGCTTTCACCTCCCTCTCCCTTGCCTTCTTCTTTCCCTTCCTCCTAAGTGGTGGCCATTTCCTCCCAAGGCCCAGACACAGCCCTCACTCCCGGACTGGAACATGCACTGCAGCTGCTCAGCAGAGGGCATCCCCACACTTGCTGGCAACTCCTGGATCTCAGGTGAGCCTCTGCCAGGTGTCCCACCTAGGCTCCAGTGGTGGCACTGGAGGCATTCACACTCCCCTCTCTGCCCCAGGCTTGGCCTGCCCTGATTGGGCCTACAAAGCTGAGTCGTCCCCGGGCTCCCGACAGATCCAGCTGTGGCACTTCATCCTGGAGTTGCTGCAAAAGGAAGAGTTCCGCCATGTCATCGCCTGGCAGCAGGGAGAGTACGGGGAGTTTGTCATCAAAGATCCAGACGAGGTGGCCCGCCTCTGGGGCCGCAGGAAGTGCAAACCACAGATGAACTATGACAAGCTGAGCAGGGCCCTCAGGTGAGAGGAGGCAGCCCAAGTGGCCAGACAGGGCAGAGTTCAAAGACAAGGGCTGTGGTTTCTGGCACCCAGTCTGATTCCTGCCCTTTCAAGGCTTGGAAAATGGTCTTGAGTGTGGTCAGATGCCCCCTGGTTCTCCAGGGACAGCTGGGGGTTGCTTAGCCTTGCTGGCCTGGGAGGGGGACATGGCTGGGTCTCAGACTGCATTCCCTGCCCACCGGGCCAACTCTCCATTCTCATTCTTGGGATCTCCAGATATTACTACCATAAGAAGATCCTGCACAAAACCAAAGGCAAAAGGTTCACTTACAAGTTCAACTTCAGCAAGCTTGTCATAGTCAACTATCCTCGGTGGGAGGTACGGACAGTGCCAACCCCCAACTTGCTGCTGGGGGTCCCTGCCTTGTTTCGGCCAACCTTGGTGCCCATGGGCGTGCAGAGTAAGGTAAGCAGGAAGGCAGCCCCTATCCCCTGGGCTCCAACAGACCCCATCTCTCTGCCCATCAGGCCCCAGCCCTCCTCTTGGACCTCAGGGGCCTATCAGCTTCCAATGTCCTTTTTCCCTGTATCCTAGTCCTTGGGATAAGATACTCTAAAATATTCCTATGCTGTGGATCACAGGGAACGGAGTGGGGGTCTCAGGTGAGGGTCCAGGGCATGTGGGCAGGGGTGATTTAACAACCCTTATGAGAACATTTCATTGTTTTAACAACTTGTTAAGCAGTATGTCCTGGGGAGTGCATGCCAGGGAGAGCCCATTCCACCCACCCCCACCCCCGCTGCTCCTCACCCCGCAGCTCCTACACAGCATGCTGCTCACCCACTGGGCCACGGCGGAGAAGCTGGCTGGGCAGTGCACCCCCCGAGGCCCCCCAGAGGCCTCTGAGGATAAGAAGGGGAGCAGCAGCGGTGTCTCTCGTGAGTGCTTGGGAAGGGGAAGGACCCAGGGAATCTTAACCAGATAAGGGGAGCACCCTCCTGAATGAACACATGGGTGAGGGAGCATGAGACAAGCCTCGCAGGACATTTGGTCCACCCCCACCCATCTACCTAACCCCATGTGCCATGACCAGCTGGGTTGCTAAGGCAAGAAGGATTATTGGCAATACAGCCACGACATTATTATTGGACCAATAAAACATGACAGTATTTTTTATGCATTAACCTGTAGACCAAAAGTAAGAAATAAACACTCTGGGCCCTTTGAACCCAGGGACATTTTCTAAGAGTAAACGTTTTGGACAAAACCAAATGTCAAGGACCTTTTGTCATGACCATATGTCTCTGTGGATGTTTTTGACAGGACCAAATATCTGTTCATTGAGACAAGGGATAACATAAGTCATTTATTCGTTCAACAAACATTTCTTGAGCAGCAGCTATTTATTAGGTATGGGGATTCGGAGATGAAAGACGGCCCTCAAGATGCTCAGAGACTAGTGGGGAGAAGAGATGGGAGTACAGCCAGTGACAGGTCTGAGATTTGGGGAAGCACAAGGTGCTACAGGAAGGCAGAGGAGCTGGGCCTTCCCAGAGGAGGTGAAGCAGGTGGAGGAAGATGCCCAGGCACAGAATAGCCTTTGTAAAGCAAAAAACTGTGAGTGCATGTAGCAAATCTGAAGAACTGCTCGTAGCTTGCCATGATCAGAGAGTGACTTACGTGATGGTGGGGACAAGAAGGAGGGTGACAGATGAGGCTAGCAAGGCAAACAGATGACTTGGGTTAATGTAGAGTTTGGGCTAGAGTAGGCATAGGACTGGTATTGGGGGGCTTTTGAAGATCATGTAGGCTGAAGATGACAGGACCAGTACCAAGGCAAGGACCATGGGGTGGAGCAGGGGCCCCACTGGAGAAAGGCTGGAAAGATAAAGTTCGCTCACTCATTCATTCACTTACCTATTTCTTCTTTCAACAGATATTTAATGACCTCCTGTTTAATATGCCAGGCACTGTCCTAGGGCTGAGAGCACCAACCTGAGTGAGCAGGACTGCTTTTATAGAGCTTGTAGGCAAGAGGGAGTTTGCAGACACCCAGTTAATAACTTGACAAATACCTATGTAATTATAACTGTGCTAACTGCTACAGAGAAGTTCAGGGTGCAGAGAGCATCTGGGAAGACTTCCTTGGCAAAGTGACATTTGAACTGAGACCCAAAATGTAAATAGGTTTCAGCTTAGTTTGGAAGGAGGGAGGAGAGCGTGGCAGGCAGAGAAAACGGTGCATGCACAGATCCTAGGACAGGAAAAAAGGAACTGGGAGAAGGCAAACGTGGCGGCATCTAGTGGCCTGAGGGGGAGAAGGTAGAAATGTTGCAGAGGCCAGCACTTACAGGGCTGCAAGGCAGGAAGGGACAAAACCAGATTTTCTGTGGAAAAGGTCACAAAGACACAGCCTCTTATGCAGATGCCCATGACCCACCCCTCTGTTCCTTGGCAATTTTTGGACTAAGAATTCTTGGCCTTAGCCCCACCCCAGAGCAGCTGGGGATCCAGAGGTCCCCCCTCTCAGGGAATGCAGGGCGCCTGGCTCTGGGCCCCTGTGAGTGCGGCTGAGGCTATGGGCGTGGGCGGCCCCGGGCCTGCCGGGGCCCATCCTGCAGCCTGGAGCGAAACAGCACCTGAACAGCTCTCCCTGTCCCTCCGCCCCCAGCCGCCCCTTCCCAGCTCTGGGAATGCCTTGGGCACAGAGCTTCCCTCTCTGGGAAACTTTGAGGAGGGAAAAAACTGTTCCCTGGCTTGGAGTGGGCTATTTTGCACCTCCCTGCCCCAGGTACGCACACACACCCTGCCTGTGCTTGGGCCCTAAGGGATGCTAAGCAGGTTTAGGTCATCAGAAGACTAGTCGCAGCCACATGCCTTACTTCTGGATGGTGATTCCAGAAGGCTGTGCCAGCCCCTCACCTCTACCTTCCTGAGAGCACTTGATGCCAACTGCTTCTGGGCAAAAGAGTGGCAGGACTATTGAGCCAGAGGCAGCAGGTGCAAGATTGGTTCTAGGAAGGGGTGGGAGAGCAGTGCTATCTCCTCCAGGTGCCTACTCAGCTGTGGATCTCCGAGGGGAGACAGCTCGGACCTCAGGGGTGATGGGACACAACCTTCCTGGTGGAAAACAGCAGTTTCTCCTTATGTAAGGACCCAAGGAAAAGGCCAGTGGCCCAGGAGAGGGTCCTCTGGCAGAGGTCTCCATGCTTTTCCTCATGAAGGATCATTTTTTACTATTTTCCTCTTATGTAGATCCAACTTCAGAAATATTGTTTCTTTCAAGTAAATCGGGCATATCGTCTCTTGTCATAACTAATGTGTTTTTCCAGTTTTTATCAACAATAGCCCCACCAAGGTGATCACATTGGGTTGATAGTTGCTCTTCTAGTTAAATGATGTGGTCTTGCTAAGAAAAATATGGAACTGGTGTTAGGTGTTTGAAATATAGAAAGTGATGTGAAGTTCTATATAGCCATCCCCGGAGACCCCAGGCTGAGAGCCCCTATGTAGGATCCTGGGGAGAGAGGGAAGGTTTGGAAGGAATAGAAGGAAGGGAGGCTTCTTGGCAGAAGAGAGTTATGGGCCAGAGCCGGCTGGAAAAGAGGAAGACGGGCTCAGTCCATGTGCACTGGGACCCTTGATTCTGTGGGCCCCTTTTTACAAATGATATCGCTTATTCTTAGCTAGGAGAGGACTTTTTATGGATGAAGAAACAGGCCTGAGAATTTAAATGACAAGCCCAGGGCCATGCAACCAGTCCTTTGCCCAGCTAGAACTGGAGCCCTCTGCTACAGGGACAGTGAAGAGTGGATTCGCTGGGTGTATGGCAAAGAATATCTCCATTCATTCATTCAACACATATTTATTGAGCCCTTAATATGTGCCAGGCTCGGCTGAATCCAGAGGAAAATAAAACAGACTGTTCCTGCCTCTAGAGAGCTGTAATCAACAAATGGCTACCTGATTCTAACCGAGCAAAGGGCCCTGGAGGAGAGGTGCTGGGGGTCATGAGGCGCAACCAGGGCTCTTGCGCAGACTGAGGTGGTCGCAGGAGGCTTCCCCAAGGAAGTGACATTTATGATGAGACCTGAAGCAAAGAAAAAGGGAAGGCACACGGGATAGGGGAGAAAGTTTTCAGCAAGAGGAAAAAGAAATGGGAAATAGGAAACGTTGGGGGGGCCCTCCCCGGGCCCTCCCTTGACCCTTTCTCTCTTCCTCTAGGACTTGGCTCTGCCTCCACCCCCTGCCTGTTCAGCCCTTGCTGCCATTCGGGGAGCCTCCCAGAAGAGCTGCCCAGTTTTGCCTCCCTCACACCTTCCTTCCTACCCTCTCTCTCCTCCGCCTGTACCCACCTCTCAGGGCCCTTCTTGCCGCCTCTCCTCCCAGAGCAGCAGTTTCCAGGGTCCTCCAAATCAGACACCCTGCTCCCAGGGCCACGTGCCCCCCAGCAACCTGGCATTTTCCAGGGCTTCCCCTGTTGGCTGGGCTGGGACAAGGGGCTGGTGAGAGGCTCCGCCTGGTGTCCCTTAGGTCAGAAGGGCTGGAGGTAAAGCCCCAGCCCCTGATGGGGGCAAAGAGGTCCCTGAATCCCTGGGAGGGCTTCTCCTCAGAGAGGCATAGACCCAAACCAGGGAGGAAAGTCCCATGTCCCCTAATTTGGTTAATTTTGAAGCAGTGTGGTGCTTGGACCCTCCTTAACTAAGGAGGAAGATGTGAAGTGGGGGCCCCCAAACTCCATCTCTGCTCTTGTCCACCTCCCTGCTGGCTTTGCACCTTCCCTGGGTGGAAATGAGTTTAAATTGAAGGAGGATATGAATGGATGGAGTTGGACCCAAGGTGCTGGGGACATTGCAGGGAAGGAGCATATGTGGAGATGGGAAACACTGAGGTGAGGTGCCCCCTCCCATCCCATTAAATTGCTAATCAGAGTAAGGAGATTCTTAATCTCAACTTCTTTTGAGAGAGGTGAGAACAAGGTTTCCATCATTTGAAGCGTCCCATACCTACCCACATGAGGGGGAAATCCAAGGGCTAATTTGGGAAGGGAGTCAGGAGTTGATTTGTTCCCTGAACCTCAGGGCAACTCCTTTCTTCTCTGGGGCCCATGTCCCTTGCCCAGTCTCCCTCCTTCCCCTCCATGTCCTTGTTTTCCATCCCTCTGATCTCTGGGACCTCGGGATGTGCATGTAGGCCCGTTCTTCTCTATCCGTTTCCCCAAGACCCAAGCGAGTGGGGTAGGGAGGGACTCTGTAATACTCTACCGCAGACCATGAATAAAATGCCCTTGGCAAACTGCCCTCTTGGCTCACATTTCTGCTGCCCTCTGATCTGGTGTGGCCCTAAAAGCCACTCAAAATTACAGGTGGGAAGAGGTGAGGGGGCTTGGGATGAGGGCTTCAGTCCTGGAGCAGAAGTGAAAATGAAGCCAACCCGTCTCCTCCCTCCTGCTGTCATCATGCCCCAGAGAGAAAGGCCAAAAGAAGCCACTCTGGCCATGCAGAAAACTAGCCTCAAGGAAAGAACAACACAGCAGAGCAGGGCTTCTTTACAGAATGACCCTCAGATCCCTGCTGTGGATCTCTAAGCAGAGCTCTAAGAGGTTGGGGGTGAAGGAAGGTGTTGGTGGGGTCCCTCTTGCTCTGAGCCCCAGGTCCTAAGAGGGACAGGTGTGGGAGGGGGGAATTAAAGCATTGGGTAGCTGGGGAAAGGGAGACACATGAGAGAGGGCCTTTTGCTTAACCAAGGAAATACCAAGGTGATTGAACCCTATTGCTCTCCTATTACTAGGCTGTCAATGACAGGCTCAGGGTTTGTCTCCACTTCCTCTCTATGATGTGGAGCAGGGACCAAGGAGGTACAGAAGGTCTTTTTGTCCATCTTTTGTCCCTGTCTCTCATCCAAAGAGTAATGGCACTTCCCTGTCTCTGGGATCCCTGTACATTTTGCTTTCTGTTGCCTCTCAGTCCTCTGGCAGGTACATCATTGTCGTGAATGGAATAGGAAGGAGACCCAGAGTAGGACTGGGTTAGGCCTCATCCCACAGGAAGGTTGATAAAAGCAAGAAACCTGGGTTTCCAAGCTGGATATAGGCTATAGCTTCCTGGTGAAGCTTCCCAGCTGACCATGCTTATAATGTCTAATCTCCCCTTTGCTCTCTTCCTATTATTAATATTAATAACTAGCTAATTATAATGGAAGCTACAGCTTCATGCTCTCTGGGAAACCACTGGTCCATTCCCTGCAGATCACTGGGGGAAGGGATCGAACAAAGGGAGAGATGGGCACATGCCCAATGAAGTCAGGGTGACAAAGGGAAGGTGCTTGCCTGTCAGTCTAGCCTGGAAAAAAGATAACTGATGAGGAGGGTAGAGCCACTGCAAGCATGCAAAATCATGAAAAGATAAAATCCCCCAAGAGTTCCCGCTCCCTTGCTCCCTTTCCTCTCTTGCTCCATGATGTGCACTCACCCACCATGTGGCCTTAAAGCAGCTGCATGGCCCATGGCCATGCGGACCCCACATGCAATGGACTGCAGCTGGGAACACAAGCTAAGCTAGTCAGATGCTGGACTGGACTTTAATATGGAGCAGAAATTCTGGGCTGTGGCCTTAATTCTAGTCCTGCTGAGGACCAGATTGGACTTCTTTCATGGCACGATGGATGGAGATGGAACCTTGGAGGGGAACTCCCTTAATTTTACATCATCAATAAAGCTTTCCATGAAACCTCATCCTTCTGTGGGAGCTTCAGAAAATTCTTTTCCTTGCAGCACCCCAAGAACTCCACTTCCACCAATAACAATCTCAGGGGCTACAGAGAAAACTGCTGCTCACTTGCTCCCAAAGCCACAGGCCCAACTCCAAGGCTTTTCCAACAACCTGCCCAGTTTGGGAAGACAAGGAGTTAGCGTTGTCTGCTCTAGAAAGGGGAGCTTGAGCCCAGTTCAGCGAGGCCAGTCCCAGGGACAAGGTCCATGATGGGAACCAATGTGCCCTCTGCCTTACCTCTCCTCCTCTTCAGTGGCTTGTGATTGCTGTGACCCACCACATTTTACCACACTGTCACTATTCTAAAATTTCCCTTTGGGGTAGGTGAACTTAGGAGACTGAAAACTCAGTTCCAGAGGAATAAGTTTCCAGGTGGTATAGTCTGCATTTTAGACAACAGATTCAAGTAGAGCAGAGTTCCTCAGCCTCAGTACTATTGACATTTTGCGCCACAAAATACGTTGTTGTAAGGAGCTATCTGTACATTCCAGGATGTTTAGTATATCCCTGGCCCTTAGATAGCAGTAGCACCCTCTCCCTCCCTGCTTTCTTCTCCAGACACTGTGAAATATCCCCTGGGGAGAAGGAGCCATCCCTGGTTGAGAATCTCTCTCTCTCTCTCAAGAATAGTTTATTGATATTTTTTTAGAGAGAGAGAGGAAGGAAGAAAAGAGAAACATTGATGTGAGAGTGTAACTTGGATCCACTGCCTCCTGCATGCCCCCTACTGGGGATCAAGCCTGCAACTCAAGCATGTGCCCTGACAGGGAATAGAATCAGCAACCTTTTGGTGCATGGGAGGACACCCAACCAACTGAGCCACACCAGCCAGGGCAGTTGGGAATCTGTTAAGCAGAGAATGGGTTCAGCAACTTCAGGTTTTTCTGGCAAAGATGAGACGCAGGTTCCAGGAACAGAGAACTGTTGGTTTCCACATTGTAAGAGTGCCCTCTGGTGGCCAGAGTCAATACCAGCGATCGGAAGAGCTCAAGAAAGCTCTGGACTAGCCTTGGTGGGTAGAGCCCATGGGAGGGCGCTGTTTAAGGTGAAGAGGTGATGAGCACCTTGGAGTCTTCTGAGAGGAGGAAGCAAGTTGCAGAGTAAAAGCATTTTATAATAATCCTCCCATTTCAAACTCCTTTTGCAAATCATGGACTAGTCAACCAAGGCTCTGCAGGTCTAATGTGACAACAGATTGCAGGTTGTCAGTTCCTCTGGTACAATTGGCGCCACTATCAACCCTAGACCACACCTTCTGGTCATCTGTGGCCATCGACCTCCTCTGAGAACACTGAGTGGCTACTCAGTCTTTTAGGAGTAGAGAAAACTGTGGACCCTGAGAAAGAAAATACCTACTGAGAAGGGCTCTCAGTGGCTTAACTGGGCTCATATTTTAAAAACAGAGCCTAGCAGCCATTTCTACACAGGTAAACCTCTCCTGCAAACCACACTTCAGGAAGCCTGGGCTAAACTGCCTGCCTCCTGCCCTGAACTGCCTGCCTGCACTGTGTTCCTGCCAGCTGAACCAGCCTTTATAAAGAAGTTCCTGGAATCCTATTTCAACCAATAGGACTGAGGCTTTTCCCACCCAATTGGAGCTGTGCAGCTATATCTCCATCAGCATTGTCACCTTCACCGACCAATCAGGACGGTGCCTTTGGCTAATCAAACTGCAGGGATTTGGAGTCCTTATTTGCATGAGTGTGGACCAATCAGGGACCAGGGACAGGACTTCTGTCTATATAAGTCAACTCCCCTCTGGCTCTGGGACCACACTTACGGTTTCCACCAGGGACCAAAGACTGAAGACTGTATCCTCTGGCTGGAGCTGAAGCAGAAACACTAAAGATGAAACAGTGAAGATGTGTGACCAGAGCAGAGCTATCCAGCCAGAGATGGGCCTGGCCCCAGGGCCACCTTGCCTCAACATGCCTCGTAGCCATGCTGTTCCACAAGCTATACTGCTTCATAACTGAGCTGTAACACTATTAAATTGTTCCACATCTATCTTGTTTTCACAGCCATACTGTATCACAATTAAGCTGTTTGCACTGAATAGTTTCCTTCTCCACTGCACCCCAAATTGGGGATTCCTGTTGGTGTTGAATTGACACCAGCAACCATCAGTAACAGAACCAAGACAAGACTCAGCTTAGTCAGCTCACCGACTACCCCTACTCCTGGGCCCTCAGCTCTATCACACCAAAGACAAAGACAGAAGCACTCACTCAAGTAGAGTTTTAAGGAGTCAGACTTCCAGGCTTCATGAATCTTAGACTGTTAGGAGCCAGAAGGGATCTTTGAGATCATCAAGTTCAACCCCCTAATTTTACAGGCCCAGAGAGAGGAATGGACTTGTTCAAAATCGTGCATGTAGAAGAGCCAATTTAGAATGTAAATTCCTAATTATCAGTTAACGTTCTTTCTGTTTCACATGATCACTTGGGTTGAGAGTTTAAAATTTGGCCCTTAAAATTCCTTAGAAATAGAAGTATATATTGAGAGAAATTTTAAGTCACTCCTGTGTGATTTTTAATATGATCATAGTAGCAAACATTTCCCTTTTCGTGTGCATTTTGGCACTTGATTACTTATTGTCTGGTGCTTTTTTCTAATTGTTGGTATGCATTAATATTGTGTCCCCAGGAAGCCATATTGTCAGGTTAGTGCAGCACACCCTTGTTAAATGGAAGGTGGTGTCACCAGGGCACTTGGAGATTTAAAAGCAAAAACAAAAGCAAAGTATTTGCTGCCCTGAGTTGCTGGAGGCAATGAGGATAATCCCTACCCTCTCCCCGCTTTTTTCCCAGTGAGGACCAAGAAGGGAGAAAAAATTCAAGTGCTATATATGATTTACACACACACACACACACACACACACACACACACACACACACCTCAACAAACATTTCTTAAATGCCTACTATGTGCTATGCCAAACACCGTGCTGCCAGGTAGTGAGGTGCACGGATGCTTTCATCTGTGAAGTGTCACAGGGAGCATGACAGAAGTCAGTGCATTGCAAAAGAAGTAAGTGAGTTTGCATTCGAAATGGGAGCAGGGTGAGCAGCGCAGGGGGCTGAGTACAGAAGGCTTGAGAGGCAAATTTTCTTATAAGTGTTTAACAACTAATTTAAATATAAATCTTGTTTATTTTTGTAGTCAATCAACCTACTTTAAACACCTACAAGTAAATCTTAACAAGTCATTTTTAGCCCTGGCCGGTGTGGCTCAGTTGGTTGCGCTTCGGCCTGTGAACCAAAAGATCGCCGGTTTGATTCCGGGTCAGGGCACATGCCTGGGTTGTGGGCTCGATCAATGACTCTCTTATCATTGATGTTTCCATCTCTCTCTCTCCCTCTCCTTTCCTCTCTCTGAAGTCAATAAAGATATATTAAAAAAAAAAAAAAGTATGGCATTTTAATGGCTTTAGATAGATGTTGCCCAACTGTCCTCTGTTTAGTCTAGGGATGGCTTCCTGGATGGTTTCAGTTTCGTCTTCTCTCCTTGTCCTAACCACCACTGAATGCTGACTTCTCTCACGTCTACACAGCCAGCCATGACCTCTGACTCAAGCTTCAGGCCCGTTGGTCTAATTGCCCACTGAGCATCTTTGCCTGGATGTACCACAGGCATCTCAAACCTATCATGTCCCCAATGGAATTGTTTGTCTCCTCATCCAGTGCTGCCATGCAGTCCCCTTTACTTTTGGTTTCTTTAGTTAATGACACCACAATCTATCCAATCACACCCAAGGAGAAACTAGGGTAGAAAGCTATGCTTTCTTCTTGCTCACCTCCTACACTCTCAGTCAGTCACTTTATCCTGTTGGGAGCAGAGATGGTGATCATGCTCTGTTGACCATGATTGTTAGCTATAGTTATAAGAAAGATTAATCATGTTCTGTTAACTGTGATTGTTCTGTTTAGAGAAAGCACATTCTAACCTGGCTAAGAGCTACACACCTGGGACGTTGGCTCAAGTGGTGACAGGTAGCCAGGATCCATTGTGTCTGGTTTCACTACTAGTTTTACCTCCTAAACATTTCTCAAATCTACCCTCTTCTGGACAACTTTATACTGACCTAAATTAGGTCCTCACCAGCCTCTTGGAGAGTCTAAGCTTGTCCCTTTTCAATTCATATGCTGTACTGCCAAGATGCTCGGTTTAAAATGCCAATTTGAGCATGTGACTTAAAACTCTTAGTGGCTTCTCTGGGAAAAAAAAAAAAATGTTCTCTGTACCCCCAGTGGTGGTAATTTATTTGGACTATAATGTGATTTAAACAGATACAGATATAAAACTAGATATAAATATATATTTATGGCATGTAAAACTATAAAAGCAATGGCAATTTACCAATTAAATAGAAACAAAACTATAAAACCAATACATTTTAAAAATAAAAATGTTAATTTATTGCAACAGATGATGTTTGCTGAAACTAATTGCTGCACAAACTGTAGTCATAGAATGAATCTCTCCAGCGGGGGTGGGGGGGTGGTTGCTGGAGTTTGACAAAGTGTGTGATGACTCACTTCTCCCACCACTTTTCTCTATTAGAATTTCGGCTAACCCTTTGTTCACTCAGGCTGCTGGGAGGACATTTGGCCTCCTCAAGGCACAAACACATCATTTACATATTAAGACCTCCTTTGTTTTCTTCCCAGTAGTTGAGACAATTAAAGCAGCACTACTTGGTGCCAACTCATCGCAAACACTGAGGCAAATGCAGACACTGAAATCACTTGACAATATCAGTGTTAGCATAGGTAACTAAATATTAATCAAGGAAGGGAGCAAAGGAAGCCAGAAATTAAGAAGCCTAATCTACTAGGAAACTACAGCTTTACCACGCCCCAGGGGATTGTGGCGTTGCCCGACTAAGGGGATCAATACCCCTCCCTCCCCTATGTCAGGAGAAAGAACCAGCGCCAGCCCAGAGCTTGGGAAGTTTGTCAAACGTATCAAAAGTTTTTAAAAAGTTGTTCAAATAAAGTCATAGGTCTTTGTGGAGTTGAAACCAGAAAAGTCAGCATTCATGCTGCCTGTCACTACAAGAACCAATAAGTAGAGTCTCGAACCCGAGATTCTGGGTCTTGCCATTCAAAAGCAAACAACAGTTGAGAGCCTTGACCAACTGGAATGCAAAAGAAGGCATTTTTCAAGTCCAATACTGAATACCAGAGGCTGTCCCCGGGGATACGGTTCACCAAAGTATAAGATTTCAGGACAGTGGGGTGAATGTCCTGTACAATGTCATTTATGGTCCTTAAATCTTGTACAAATTGATATTCATTTGGGCAGGGTTTCTTGATGGGAAATATGGGTGTATTGTATGGGGAGCCGCAGGGTCAAATAAGCCCATATTCCTGAAACTTCTGAATTCTTTGGCTTACAAGGATCCTTCTAAGGTCTCTTTCTGTAAGGGGCACTATACTACCTCTTATTGGGAGTCCCCACCCCTGGTCTGAGGTCAACTTTAACAGGGGAGGCTCACTTAGCCCTCCCTAGCTTTCCAGCAGCACACACAATGGGCTTCACCTCATTCTCAATTTCTTCTGGCCAGGGTCATTTTTCTTCCTCTCATGCTTTCAATGAGGAACCGCCAAGCATGCTCTGGAGGGACCTGAAGGTGGAGCTGTTGTTCTTCTGGAGAGAAAGTGATCTCAGCATGGAGTTTTGACAGCAAGTCCCGTCCCAGAAGAGGAATTGGACACTCAGGAATACAAAAATTTATGAGTGAAAACTGTATCTCCCACACTACATTCTAACGGCTTCAAGAAAAATTGGCTTTCCGGGCTTCCAGAAATTCCAGTTACAGATACAGCCTGCCTCAGGGATTCAGTTAGAGGTCTACTGACCATGGAATATGTCACTCCGGTATCAAAGAGCCTACAATTTGTCCCCCCACTGTCAGTTTTACCCAAGGTTCCTAGGGGATGGCTTTAATAGGTTGTTGCAATAATGAAACCTCTGGGCCCTGTCACTCATCGTCAAAGCTATTGCCTTTTCCCAGCAAACTCTCCAGTTCTCAGGCTGACTTCCTCTTCCCTCACTCGGGCACTCATTTTTCCAGTGCCCCTTTACTTGGCAATACGTTCATTGATCAGTGGCAAGTGTTTTAGATGGCGGTGGGGCGCCTCTTGCCCATCAATGGGATTGCCACAGGGCCTGGTCCAAGAAAACTGTGGCCACTTGGGCCTTTTTCTGTTCTCTGTTATTATAAATTTTGAAGGCAATGTCTACAAATTGGGAAGGATTCATATGATTCCTTCCTCTAACTTCTGAAGTTTCTTTCTGATGTCAGGTGCACTTTGAGAGATAAAGGTCATATTCACCATTCTAATATTTCTAGGGGCTTGTGGATCCAAATCAGTATATTTTCTATAGGCCTGGCAGATTCTTTCGAGAAACTCAGAGAGGTCCTCTGTGGACTTTTGTTGTACCACTTGTCCCATATTCAGACTTTTCTGCTTGAAGACTCCTTCCTTCAGACCCTCAAGGATGCGCCTCTTGTAACACTCTAGGAGAGGAAGGCCATTCTCGTTAGGGTCCCAGTTGGGCTCGGTTAAAGGTATTGCCTTCATGGGGTGGGAGCCCCATCTGGATTCCCTTGGTGCAGTCTCCAAGCCACTTCATTTGCCTTATCCAATACCAGCCTCCACTCATCCCCCGTAAGCAAAATATTCAGTAAGGCTTGTATGTCTGCCCACACATGGCAAAAATTTACATAACTCAGTCATTTTAGTAGGGTCATCCCTATAAGAAGGACTAGAGTTTTCCAAGTTTCACAGATCCAATGTAGAAAATGGAGTATGTACCCAATCACATCCAGTGGGGCTGGCCCTCTGGCCCTACTCCCCACTGGAAGTCTTTACAAAAGGTATTGCCTTGCCCCAGTAGGGGCTTGTCCTCCACTGCATTTGGTTCCCTGGTGGGCTTGGGATGGAGAGGCCAGTTCAGGCTCACCTCCTCTGGCTCCCTCAGCTGAGTAAGGAGGAAGATCCCTCAAGGCTGGAGGGGCCGTGGGAACCCTGACCATGCTTGCAGTAGACATAATATCCAGATCTTGCTGCTCCCTCTCTTCTGGGTTTCTGCTATCAACCACAGGCAAATTCCCTTTTCTCTGGACCATTAATCTATTTCCTTTTAATCCTGAATCTTTATTACGTAAAGTCATAAAAGCTTGTACATAAGGTATTTCTTTTGTCCCATTTCCCTGATCTTTGACAAAACAACTCTGAGTATAGTATAGTAATTTAAAGACCCATTCAGTGCCAGCACTCCCCTGACTCTAGATTATACATAAACCAAGCAGTATGACAATAAAAGTCATCTTTTTAATCATAGGTTTATAAGTATAGGTCATTCAATCAGCCAAAACTCGCCCCAAACGGCTGTTTCCTGGAACGAAGCTGTCCCCCACATTCTACCAGACAAACCAAACTAAAAGGCACCTTAATTTCTGACTACCAATCTAAGTCCTAAATGGGACTGTATTCCTGAACCAGAAAGCGCAGGGATTCAATAGAAAGTGAAGGCGACGGGGGAGTACCAAGAATCAGAGAAAGAGAGTCCCCAAGTGAAATCACTGGGCAGTTGCTAGGGAGTCTCCAAATATGCACCCCAGGGGCCCCAGTCAGGCAGCCGACAGGACTCCCCGCCAAATACCCAGCCGTACCAGAGAGTCCTGAAGCTGTCCCACCAGAGTCGCAGAATATGAAACCGGGAAAGTTGGCATTTGTGCTGCCTGTCACTATCAGAACCAATACGTATAGACAAAGACTGAATCTTTAGGGGCGCTTTGTTCAGATAGCTGGCAATCTGAGAAGATGGTGGGTTATATACCCTGAAGGCCATCTTACATCTCGTCTCAAGCTGACCTTTTTTATAAGGAGAAGAAAAGTGTAGGTAAAGGATTTGGAATTTCGGAAAAAGTAGGTAAGGGGTTTGGAATTCAGGGAAAAGTTTAATCAGATGAAAGCTGCAGTCCAGCTATTTTCCTAGCATCCCCTCCTCTGCTGACCCATGATTGTTTATCTGAGTCCTGGGCAGTGGACATTCTGCCCCTGGAGCACAGTGGCTCAGATACCATCTTGATCGCTTACAGTCCTTCTGGGGCACAAAAGTCGAATTGTTTGGGGGCTTCTTGGAGTCAGGGTAGGTCTGGTCATACATTTCAGTTCCTGGAACAATAGCTTTCTACATGCATTAATTACCAAGCCTATTAACTATATACCTAAAGCTAAATTTTTTTAACTTCTTGAGTTCCCCATCAGAACAATACTTAATAAAATAATAATTACCTATTTAACCAAATTGACAATAAAAGTTTTCAAAGACAAATACAGAAGGTTACATAGTTGTAAACAAAATTTAGCTCTCAGAC
The DNA here is from genome assembly GCF_964146895.1 of Miniopterus schreibersii. Lineage (NCBI taxonomy): Eukaryota > Metazoa > Chordata > Mammalia > Chiroptera > Miniopteridae > Miniopterus > Miniopterus schreibersii. The sequence goes on along the minus strand of NC_138119.1, from coordinate 14,696,223 downwards.
AACATGATCATCTATATAAAAACTGATGAAATCTGTAAAATACCTACTAAAACTAATAAGTGGGTATAGCAAAACTATAGGATACAGAATCAATATACAGAAATAATTGTATTTCTGTGTCTTAGCAGTAAGCAATTAGAAATTGAAATTTTAGAAATACCATTCAGCAATAAATTGATATACTCAACAATATAGATGAATCTGAGTAAAAGTTATACAAGAAGGAATACATACTTTATTTCATTTATATAAAATTCTAAAATAGGCAAACTAATCTATAGGAACGAAAAGCAGATCAGTGATTGCCCAGGGACTAGGAGGGAAGAGGGGGTCCAGTGGGAAGGAGTGGGAGGGAAGAATTAGAACAGAGTAAAAGTAAGTTTTGAGGTACTAAATAAATTCATTATCTTCATTGTGGTGACTGTTTCGTGTGTGTATAGGTGTCAAAACTTATCAAGTTGTACATATTAAGTATGCGTAATTTATTTTATGTCAATATATATTTTTTTAATTTTAAAGGACTTTTTTTCAGTTTTTAAAGCAGGCTTGCAGCGGTTTTGTTGTTTTTTGGCATTTCACCTTTTTGGTATCGCACATTTAATCCTGGGAACTTTTTCTTATTCATAAGGAAAAAAATAACGCACATATACACCCACCTTCCCAAAATGTTAGCCTTCAATCTAAAACCGGTTTTCTTTCACACATTTTTCCTTATTTATCTTGGCACCTTCCCTGTTATTCAATTCGTGTCAGATAGTAAGGGTGCTGATGCGAGAGTTGGTTTCTAAGGTAACCACAGACAGGAAGGCATCTAACTTGGGAGGCTAAAGTGAGTTCTTGTGAGCTGACCCCTCAGGCCCTGCAGACCTCTGAGTGGGAGTTCAGGTGGGAAGCCCCTTCTCCTCCGGAAAGTGCCTTGAGATCTTCAAAAGAGATGAGGGGGCAAATTCCTGGGGAATATCTCAAGGGACACTGAGAGGGGAGACAGAGAACTGAGAGCAGTAAGGTAAGATTTGCTGGTGACTACATGGGAAAAATTTAACTCTCTGGAGGGCTGAAGAGTAAACCACTGACATCCACTTCCAGCTCCACTGGCCTCAGTTTCTCCTCAGTAAGCCCTGGCCCTATTCATCTTTCCGAGAAGGTTCTGCCTATGTTTTGTTCTTTGGTTCTATCTTTTTCCCCTGTGCTTGACACGGTGCGTGTAACAGAGAGGCAGTGCCATCGACAGTTAAGCACAGACCCTGGGGCCAGGCAGCCTGAGTTCCCGGCTCTGTGACCCTAGGCCAGTTGTTGTACCTCTCTGGGTCTCTGTTTCCCATCTGAAAATGGTGATAAAAATAACTACCTCAAAAGGTTGCTGAGATGGCCTAGTGGTTAATACTTGCTGTTTGTTTAGAACAGTATTTACATAGAAAGCACTCTATGTGTTTGGGGTATTATCATTACAGGCATACCTCAGAGATATTGCAGGGTCAGTTCCAGATCACTGCACTAAAGTGAGTATCACAATAGAGTGAGTCATATTAATTTTTTGGTTTCCCGGTGCACATAAAAATTATGTTTATACTATACTGTAGTCTAAGTGCACAATAGCATTATATCTTAAAAAGCAATGCACATGCCTTAATTTAAAAACATTTTATGGCTTAAAAATGCTAACCATCACCTGAGCCTTTAGCAAGTCATAATCTTTTTTGCTGTTGGAGGATCTTGCCCTGAATTTGTTTTTAAAAAACACAGTATCGAGAAGAATGGTGGCATGAGAGATCCCCTCAGCCTCTCCCCCTGAAACGTCAACAAGTTAATCCATTATAACTCAACAAAGGATCCCCTGCTCGATATAGAAACATGCCTGAGAGACCTGCACATTGAAGCATCTAAAGGTGGGCAACCAGAAATAAAATAGGAGGCGCGAAGGGAGGAGAGCCCAGATGGCCACAGATGCAGCCCTGCAGCGGGGAGCTGGTGACCAGCTTGGCTGGGAGAGGGGACGAAGCTGGTGGTAGCAGGTGCTTTGGTGGGCTGGGAGGAACAGGGAGTCTCAGTGGGCTCTCCTGGTGGGCAAGCGGTGCAAACAGTGGCTGAGCCAGCAGAGATGTCCAGGCATGGGCACAGCATAGGGGTTCTGCTGCAGCTGTCCACTGTTGGGTGGTGGGGTTTCAGACAAAGAAACAGAGCCACAGAGCCCTGCCATCCTTTGGATTCCCAAAACTTGCCCCCAGTTGCCCTTGGTGTCGAGTCAAGGAGCACATTAGCTGCAAACAGAGAGCTATTATAGTAGCATTGCTGTTTCCCTCTGTGATTGATCCCCAGGTGGGGTATGTTGTGGAGGGAACCCTCGGAGATACAGAGGTATGGGGTTTGCCATTATGGTGAAGGCAAGACAAACCCCACGTGGCTATGGTGTCTGATGGAAGCTGGGGAGGGCAGCTCTGGAGGGCAGAGGTAAAAATCTTGTGATTCAGTGTGATCTACTGGAAAATAGTAGAAAGACCTCTTCACAGAAGCTGCTGGAGAAAGGTCAGTGATAAAATAGATGCCTAGACAAAGGAGACCAGCAAATGCCTTGAATAATCACTGTAATGATGAAGCTCAGAAAGAAAATGAAAAAATCTCCAGAAAGCAATCTAGAACACATGGAAATATGTGATATAAATGACAGAGAATTTAAGACTGCAGTACTGAAAATACTCAGTGAGATGTGAGAAAATACAGACAGGCAATTCAATGCACTCAGAAAACAAATTAATGAAAAAAAGGAGTACTTTACCAAATACATTGAAATGTTTAAAAAGAACCAGTCAGAAATCCTGGAAATGAAGCATGCAATTAAGGAGATTAGGAGTGAACTACTGAGCATAGGAAACAGAGCCAACCAAATGAAGGAAAGGATTAGTGTCACCAAAGATAGGCATCTAGAAATAATGAAAAGGGAAGAAGAGAGAGACCAGAGCATTAAAAAAATGAAAGAGCTCCACAAGGACTATCTGACTCCATCAGAAAAAGCAACAGAAGAATTATGGGCATACTAGAAGAAAAAGAGAGGGAGATGGGATCATAGAGTCTATTCAAATAGTGGATGAGAAGTCCCCAAACCTATGGAGAGAACTAGGTCCTCGAATCCAAGAAGCAAACAGAACACCTAGTTACCTCTATCCAAAGAGGCCCCTCTCCAAGGCACATTGTATTAAAACTGTCAAAAATTAATGACAAAGAAAAAATTCTCAAAGCAACCAGGGAAAAGAAGGAAGTGACATACAAAGGAAAACTCATGAGAATATCATCCAACTTCTCAGCAGAAACTCTACAAGCAGAAGAGAGTGGAATCAAATATTCAAACTACTGAAAAAGGGAAATTATCAGCCAAGAATAACGTATCCAGCAAAGTTATCATTTAAATACAAAGGAGAAATACTTTTCCAGACATACAGAAGTTGAGGGAGTTTATCACCGGAAAACCTCCATTGCAGGAAATACTCAAGGGAGTTATTCTACCCAAAACAAAGAGCAGAAGGTCACAACACTACAAGTAAGATCACCAAAACCTTACAGCAGAAAAAGGGATAATTTGTGATAACAAAAACATAAAAGGGGGGGAGGTAAAGGTCTGAACTGGTAAAGAAGGGCAGAGATCAGATGCACTCAAAAGAAAACACACTACTATATACACGAAACTTTATTTTTCAAAAACCTAAAAGTAACCACACACAAAAACTGGAAAACATGTATTCGCAGACATATATTCACACCTATGTTTATCGCAGCATTATTCACGGTGGCCAAAGCATGGAGACAACCAAGGTGTCCTTCGATAGAGGACTGGGTAAAGAAGATGTGATACACAATGGACCCCTAATCAGCCATGAGAAAAGACAAAATATTGCCATTTGGAACAACACGGATGGACCCTGAGAATATTATGCTAAGTGAAATAAGTCAGGCAGAAAAAGCCAAGAGCCATATGACTTCACTCATATGTGGGATATAAAACTGAAACTCGTGGACACACACAGCAGTGTGGTGATTGCCAGAGGGAAGGGGGTGGAGGGATGGGAGGGCAAGGAGGCCTAATATATGGTGACAGAAAATGATTTGACTTTGGGTGGTGGGCACACAGTGCAATATACAGGTCTTGTCTCATAGAAATCCACACCTGAAACCTATATGATCCTATTACTCAATGTCACCCCCATAAATTTAATTTAAATAATAATAATATATTTTAAAAAACACAGTATCTGCGAAATGCAATGAAATGAGGTGCAATAAAACAAAGTATGCCTGTACTTCCTATTAAAATCTTATTGGGAACCCAACAGGTTGAATGAACAGAATACTCTGAGTGACAATAAAATAATGTCTGTAACACAGAAGCATTCTAGAGAAATCTAAATCAGCTAAAAAATAAACCACAAAGTGTTCTCAGCCTCAGGACTAAATACCACTTTAATTAAGCAAGCCTCTCCACATCATCTTTCCAACTGATAAAGGTTAAAGAAGGTAAAGGATCTCCAAGAAATGGCATTATTCCTCCAGTGGTGGCTTTATTTTGGTAGGCCTGTCCCCTAACAGCATGCCAGAAAGAGAATGACTGAGTAACTGCAACCTAGAGCCCATCTTTCTAGAAAATACACGTGTTTGGGGCTGGGGATGTCTGCCCGTGAATGAGAGCTGCTTCTCTAGAACTCAGTGTGAACCATTCCAGTACACCACTGCTGTCCCGCAGCTATTCAATTAAATATTCAGCTTCTAGAATCTGTCTCAGCAAATAAAAGCTGATCATACCTGTTTTTTCTTTTGCTTCTCACACCTAAAAATGAGGCAGTATGAATTCTATCAATTAATGGGGTTTCATGCAAATCACCTAAAATTCTTCTTTGCCATTGTTTCCTTAAGTGTAAATGAACTGAGCATAACAACTAATGACTATAATGGCTAATGCCCTACCTATCCCACAGGATGCTGGGCAGAGAAAAGGACTCATTTATTAATGAGTTCTGTGGAAAAAAGTTAAAAGGACTATGTCAATTCAAAATATCACTTCTTAACATTTATCCTGATTTTCCTGCCCAGCACTCTATAGTTTACAGAGTCCATGCTTGATCTTATTTAATCCATAGGTAACAAAACTAGGAAGGGATACAGCCCAAAACAAACTCACTCAGTTCTTTGGACTCCTAGGCTAGCGCTCTTTCCATTAACCAATAGCTGCTTCGAGATTCCTATAACGTAGTCTGCGTTGGGCACAGTATAATCTTTTTTCCCCCCTAAATTGAGATTTGCAATTCATTTACATGGCCAGCTAGCTTCAGGGAACTCTATCCTGCTAAAGCCACTTCATCTCCAAAGTCCTCAAAGCACAGTGTACAAAGAAATGCACTTATGAAGAAAGTGTTTAAGAATGCATTCACAATAGTATTTAACTATAGCAAAAACAATTATTTAAGCTTTATTAATGCTAATCTTTAACATACAGACTGACCTAGCACTGTTACTGCATCACTACTTCATAAGTCATCTATCTCATGCAATATGTGAGATTTTTCCAGGAACCAGTGGAAATGCCATGCACAGTTCAGACATTCATTTTCTTTATAATGCATGCCATCCATTGGACAAAAATAAGCCTGTTAATTGCTATAAACTTTACAGTTCTTAGTAAAGACAGGGAGAATGACCATGAAAACCTTTGTTCTGCATAAATTCATTGGTTATCTCCTGGGGAAAGGCCTAAAAAGAGATATTGAGCATAGAGGAGATACACATTTTTATTTTACAATGTTCTATGATTAGCAATGGCTGGCAAGAGTTTACTAACTAGAACTTATTATAAAAAACAAAATAAAACAACAAAAATCCATGTAATCTGTGCCTTAAAGGTGAAGATGGCAACCTAATAATATAGAGTGAGAAAGTCATTGCCTTTCTTTTTTTTAAAGAATAGTTTATTGATTTTGAGAGAGAGAGAGGGAGAAGAGAGAAACATCGTTATGAGAATGTGACTAAGGTAGGCTGCATCCTGCACAGCCCCTCACCAGGGATGAAGCCCAAAACCCAGCCATGTGCCCTGACCAGGAATCCAACCAGCAACCTTTTGGTGTGTGGGACAGGATGACACCCAACTGTTTCTAAAGAAACTTTTGCTTACAATTATTTTGAAAATGCATGACTGGAAATGATTCCAACATTGTGATTTTATTATTACCAAAAACAATGTGTTTCACCTATAAAAATTTGTCTGTACATTTGAAAAACTAGGATTCAGAATTTTAAAATGTTTTAAAATTCTAAATAAAGCTTATTAGTGGATTTGGACCCACTTATTAAAAATATAAAATGCAACACCTTCCAATCACTCATGAAGGACTTGATTGGCTTAAGATGTAAATGTACTAGTTGCATTTAAATTAAAAACTTGGCATTACGATGATACTGGGAAATGAGTATCATAATTTAATAAATGCAATCAAGGATGCACTTCTTCCATTTGAATCTACCTCTTTGACAAGTATCTTTTCTTTATGACCATTAACTTTCACGAAATAAAATTTTAAAAATGTGCTTCATATTTTTTCCATTTTAAAATATTTCTACTCTTGGGCATGTTTTATACAGTACATAATAAAATATATGTAAATAGTTTTTAAAATATGACATATATTAATAAAGCATGGTATGAAAAACATTTGGCAACCAGCGGTAGGTCTATGGCCACAGAAGTGTCCACATTTGGGAGCATCATTTTGCAAGTAGTATGGGAAGGAAATAAACAATAGGTCAGTAGCAATTTGGACTGTGATGTTTCTGGCCTAGGGGTTGGCAGAGATAGGATGAAGGCAGCAAGTCTTTCTTTTAATTGCCAGCCTGCGCTTGGTATAATTTAGGGGAGGCTCCTGATCATGCCAAGTCCTCAACTGATGCTTTAATGTTTCTTTTTCCTCTTGCTATTTGCAAACCCACCACTTCTAACACTGCTGGGGTCACTCAGCTCCCTCTCTGCTGCTCATGAATATGTGTTGGTAAATATACACACGCATTTCACCCAAGAACAATCAGGGTGGTGTGGAAGGGGGAAGACTCTCAAACACACCACTGCCCATAGGGCATTTTCCTAATGAAAGTTTCCTTTTTGCATTAATTATATTTAACCATTACTGCTTGGGACCTTCTGATAGTGTCATGTTTCTTGGAAAGATTTAGAAACTGATTCTACAAGACGGGGTTATGAAAATATAACTGTCCTTGAAAGGCCTTTTCCATAGAGTTCAAAACACTTTACACAGTCCTGTATCAAGATGCCCAAACCAACCAAGCGAAGGTCTCTTTCCCCGGTGTCGGTGGGTGTTAGAGGCGCGGAGGGCCCCCTAAATGGGAGCAAACAGTCCAAAGGGCTCCTGACGCCTAGGAAGGAGGCCGCGACGAATTTCTGAAAAATTTGAAAATAAAGGTGGAGACAGGGTGATGCTGGGGGGACGCCGAGGTAAAACCTGGAACGTGGGCAGGGGGCCTGGAACCCAGCGGGGATGGGACAAAGGTCGGGTCTTGAGCGCGGGGCAGTGAGAGGGGGACCAGCAGCCAAGGGAGGGCACCGAACGGCGGCAATGGTGGTGGCGGCCGCGGGCACGGCGCGCGCTGCGGCGCGGACTCGGAGCCGGGGTCGCGGCGGGGCGGGGCCGGGCGGGCCGGGCGGCGCAGCGCCGGATCCCAGTGAGCCCGGGACCAGCTAGGCCGCGCCGAGGGGCCGCGCGGCGACGGTGGGCGCGGAGGGGCGGGCGGCGGCGCGGGGTCGCCGCGGGGCAGAGCGTGCAGGGAGCCCCGCAGACGGGCCGGCCCACCGGCGGGCGGGGGGGCGGCGCGGCTGCGGGACAAGGGGGAGGGAAGGCGGTCAGCTCGCCGTGCCCGGTGCGGCCGCGGCGTGGGGGGAAAGGCCGGCGGCCTCGCCGCGAGGAGGAGGAGCCAGCGGCCCCGCCCCCGCCGGAGCGAGGGAAGGAGAAAGGCTCCGGGGGAAGGGGAAGGAGGAGGGCGGGGAGGGGGCGGCCGGCCGGGCCTGCGCCCGAGTGAGCGGCGAGCCCGAGGGGAAGGAGCCCGGAAGGAGGGAGCGCGGCCGCAGCGCCGGGAGCCCGCCGCCCGCCCCTGCCGGCCTGCCGCCGCCTTCCCGGCCTGCGCCCGAGCCCGGAGCCCCGCGGCCGCCCAGGCCAGAGCGCGACGGTCGGGCGCGGGGCGAGCGGGGCCGGAGCCGGAGGCCGCCGGCGGTCCTGCGCGGTTAGGCGGAGGGAGGAGCGGAGAGGCCGGGGGAGAAGCGGGCGATCGGATTTTCCCGGAGGCTGGTGTGGAGGAAAATCCAAATCCCACCCGGACTCAAATCCACAATAATCAGCCGAAGCCCTCAGGATAAGGGAGCAGTTGTTCAGGCCGGGAGAGTAGGAGCGAAGGGCGAACGGGAGGAAGCGAAATCTGTTTCATGGAGGCTGAGGCAACAGAAAAATTCGGAGCCTGGATGTGGACAAGCAAAACAGCAGAACTAACTCAGGGAATGTCTTTCAGAAGAAGGCCGAACCTAGGCTGGGTCTGAGAATCAGGCTGGGTAGGTGGAGAAACCTGCAAGTTTAAAGGAAAAAGAAAAGGAGAGAAGATTTTGTCTGGTTTGTGGTTATTGCTACCGTTTTAAAGGTAAAAAGCATTGCATTTCAGGTGTTTTTTAATTTTTGTTTTTTTCTGGTGCGAGTGGCTCGCTTAAGAATTTCAGAACCTTTAATGTAACAGCTTTTTTGTTTTTGTTTTTAAAGGAAATTCATAATTTTGGTTCCAGGGTTGTACTGGACTTGGAAGGAGTGCTTTTGTTTACATACTATTGTATGGTTTAATTTTTTCTTTTTGCTGTGCAAATCAGCTGGAAGATTTTTTTTTTCTCCAAGTGCCAATTCTGATTTATTCTTTTTTTTTTTTTTTTAATCATTCCCTCAAATGTATCTGTTGTTTTAAGCATTGAAGACCTGAGGATTTTTCCACCTTTGAAGCTTGAGGCTCTTTTACCAACAGAAGGACAGCTGGAAAAACTGGATTAAAAGGATGGTTTTTATCTATATTTTGTAGTAAGACTGATATTTTGGGGGCATATTCTTTCTGTGTCTCATTTTTTAGCCCATAGCGCTAACCTTTTAGAGATTTGTGGTTGGGTTTTTGGTTTCTAAGGTCATAGTTTTTCCTCTTTTTCTTTCGTTTTGTTTTTTAAGAGGGGGGAGGGGGAAGGACTAAGAAAGCAGACCATGTTAACTGGTAAAGTAGAATGGACCTTCAGTTACTAGGGTCCTGAGAGCTGGAGGAACAAGGATTCAGTCTTCAAGTTGGGAGGCCCTCCTCTCACCTTTCTTAAAAATTGCAAGGATTCAGTCCTGATCAAGACATCAATACTACAGGATTCTGAAACCGTGGAGACACCAAGAAACCATGAGTGTAAGGTTACCCCAGAGTATAGACAGGTAGGTTTGCCAATAATGGGGCTTTTCAACACTTAAGGAAAGACCGGGAGGGAGGGTGGTGCATTTTGATAAAAGGTTGCAAAAGAAGGGTCTGGGTGGACTGTGGGATTGGTGGGGTGGAAGCATGCACTGATCTCTGGGGACTGTCTGGACATGTGTGTTTATCTTCCCTGTGTGTATCCCTACTCAAAACATCTCCTGATTCAGTGTGTTTTTTAATTTTTATACAAGCAATAGACAGTGAAGCCAGGAGTGGGGAGGAGGGGCAAATGCCTCCAGCCAACTTTAGCTTTTGCTAGGCTAGAGGCCGAATTTGAGTCCTTAACTTGCCAGCCTGGAGGGTAGGAAATGGAGGAAAGACTGGGTAAGGGTTACCTGAGTTTGCAAGGGTGGATTGGGACTGGCTTTAGGTGTTGGAGCTGCTGCGTGAAGGGCCCTGGCAGTGGTATGGGCCTCCATCGGACTGGTGGTTGTGGAATGGTGGGGTTTGGTGATGGGGTGGATCCCATTCTAGAATGAGAAAGATGTTCTTGGTTTGAATGATAGGATAGAAACACCCTTTGCATCCCAACAGGGCTGGATTTTTTTTTTTTTTTTAAACATGGCTAATAACGGCTTCCAAATGAATAGGTCACATTAGAATTTTTTCTTCTCCAAGGTTAGGGTTTAATTTGAGACCTGCCAACCGGCTAATGCTCTAGATTTAATCTTGCAAGGCATTTTTAATAAGCTTCACTCTGCAAAATCAGCCTTCTCTCTGCCTAGAGCCGGAAGGAGTTGTTTTGGGCCCATAGGCGTGATGGGCAGATATGCACTGGCCCTTAGAGTGGGAGCACAGGATGCCCCTCCCCCACCCCAGAGTCTCTCCAGCCTCCCCATTGCTGGCCACAACACAGTTTACAACTTTGTAAGGTGTCTGCCTTTGCCCTCTTTCCCCTCCTCCCTTCAACCTTTCTCCTTGGGAATCTTGCGAGTGGTTTTGTGGGTGCTGCACGCACATCCTAACAGGATAGAGGACTGAACTAGCAAGTGGAAGGACTGGGCCTGGAAAATATTGGAGAGCTGGGGAAGACTATTTGCAAGGAAGTAATTGCTTTCTTCATGTCCAGTTAACCTTTGATAATGCACACTAATAATAATTTCTTTTTGGCTATGGAATGTGTTCTTCGGTGCATATAATCTCTCTCCCCCAAACCCCTGTTGCCTTAGAGTCCTGTTTAGATTAGTTCAGCAGCCCTCAGACAGAGGGACCTGACTTGGCAGTGGAAAGGAAAAGGCAGACAGTCACAAAAAACAGAAAGTGTATGTGGCTGGTTCGAACCTTCATCTTGTACCCTTTCTTTAAAAATTATGTTTTTATTGATTTGAGAGAGAGAAAGGGAGAGGGAGAAAGAGAAATGTTGACCTCACATGCCCCCTGACGGGATGGAATCCACAACCTGGGTATGTGCTTTGACCAGGAATCAAACCGGCAACCTTTCAGTGTGCAGGACGGCGCTCAGCCAGTGGAGCCACACTCTATAGTTTGACTCTTGTAAAGGGAGCACAGAGGCATGTCAAGGCAAGGAGTTGAAATGCTTTACATGCTGCCCTTTTCATGCTCTTGGCGTTTGGGATTAGTGCACTTGCATTTTTGAGATTTGGATGGTGGACTATTTCTTTGAATTCAGGGACATGAGAAAATGGAAACTTAGATGTTGGGGGAGTGCAAGAAGGAGGCAATGTGGGTTCCTGGACTGATGAGAGATGCTCCTCTGGGAGTTTGTATATCTTCACTGTCTTCTCAGGATTTGTAAAGCACAGTACGTTTTCCTAAGTGCTCTCATAGGAACATATCTCCTTTGAGGCTCACGATATTTCTGAGGCAGACAAATCAGAAGTTGTTATTCCCATTTTATGGAAGGGATAATTGATGCTCAGCGAGGATACCTGGCATGCCCAGTGCCGTCTTGCCTGACTAGTAGCAGAATCTGGACTCAAACGCAGGTCTTCTGAATCTGAATCCCTGGCTCTGTTCATGGCCCCAGTCTGTCTAAATAGTTCTGTATACTGGTCCTGTGGAATACGGGGGACACTGATTCATTCTCTTGTTGGCAGCAGGGTGAGATGCTCTTCAGCATTTCTTTGCACTTTTTAACAGTTTTGGGACTCGCACCTGTAATTTCTGTGGTTAAAGCCTCATTTTCTCCTGTGGCATAACGCAGCTTTGCAGGGTGAGAGCGCTTCTCACTTCTACTCCTACCCCGATTCCCTTCCCCGTTAAAGGATCAGTTCTGGGGTCTGGGCCCCCTTCAAGTTATCTCCAGTTGCTTTGGGTCTTACCCCTTTCACTGTAGGCTCATTCTGTTGGACTTTTTGACATCTCAGGCTCAAGACCTTGGATTTTAAATAATTCACAATCTGTAGGAAAGCATGTACCTGTCTTTTCTTTCCTTGATCCCTTCCCCTCATTTTTGAACTGTAGGAGACTGAGCCCTCCTTGGGCTTTCATGACCCCCCCCATCACTGGGACTGTTTATTTGATGGTTGATTTTGCTATGCTGGGTACTTCTATTTTCTATCATTTTGTAACACACATGCTGACCCTTTCCCTTCCTCTCTTTTCCCTGGGAAAATAAAATGAATAAATGCTTATTTGTACTGGACAAATAAGTAATTCCCAGTCTGACGTCGTACTGGAGGGATTGAGTGGAAGGAAATGCCTCTGCTTATGGAGTTAAGGATTCTCTTTTAGTTTATCAATTTGCTGTGTAGAGAGCCTAGTGTAAAGTGATATAAGAGTGATTTAGAAAATGAAAGTATGCAGTTCTTGCTCACAAAGAGCATGCAGTCTAATTGGGAAACTAGGAAAGGTGTAAAACTCCTGAAAACCACTTAAAAGCAACACTAGACTATAAGCTCCATAAAAGACTGTTTGGTTTGCTCAGATATACCCTGTGTGCCTACCTTAGCACCTTGTGTGGGCTAAGTGTTCAATAAATATTGACAGATGAATGTTAGAAAGAATGAACATGTCAGCAAGTATCAATTCTTCCATTTCAGATTTTTCCACTCATGTATTAATTTCAAATGTAATTAAAGTAAGGCCAATTAGAGAAGTCTCTCTAGGTAATGTGTATTTTCTAGGAGGTCAGCAACACGATAGAGGAGAATGTCTGTGGAGAAATACTGTGGCTCAAAGTAAAGAGGGCTTTGGAATATTTATTTGGCAGAGCCTTTAGCCCCCTCTAGGGAAGTGATTCCTGGTTCCAAAGAAACATGAAGTGTTTGTGACTTATCTTTTAATGTTAATCAGCTGTTACTGGAACATGAGTTATTACTAAAATATAAGCTGTTCATGTTCCTTTCAGTTTTTGTCCATGGACAGCTTATTGCCCATTAATATAATTCTCTAGAGTTTCTAAAAATGTGTTTGAGATTGCAAGCAGAGATAATGATACTGAATTATTTTTACAGGAATGGTAATGAATTTTACTAAGTAATCTATATCCATTTGCCTCATTCTCCATGGCAAATGTTTTGAGATGGACAAATGGGTTAAAATTTGCATCCCTAAAACAGTTTTTCTCTGTGCAGAGTTATTTAGCTCATGTGAGGACCAAAACAGAGAAGTACTAGATCTAAGCCAGGAGTTCTGAATTTGAGCCTGGCATTCCCCTTAACTATGTGACCTTGGGCGAGTCACATGCCTCCTCTAGTTTCCTCATATGTAAAGCAATAGCTCATATATATGAAATGCTTTCCAGTTCACAAACATAGTCTGTCATTTGAGGATTATAACATTTATTGCATCTCTCTCACGAGGCTGTTGAAAGGAGCAAATAAAATAAGATAATATATTTCAAATTGCTTTCTAAATTGTAAAACTGTATATAAATTTTAGATGGTAAACACATGGATTTGATTTAGCTTCACAACTACTTTCTGAAGTAGCCCAAAACATATTAAGAGTAACTGAAAGATCTTTCCATTGTTTTGAAGATTTTAACCAGAGTGAACAGGGTTTTTTGTTGCAGAAGTTCATGAGGTTAGAAAAAAGGAATACTTTTCCACTGGTAAGGGTTGGGTGAGAATACTAGAAGAATATGAGGAGAGGAGGTTATTGAATCTCCTTCCCAGGAATTTCAGTGGAGGCTTCAGCTTCTTAGATCCCTTAGATGGGGATAGAAAGGATTTGTTTTGTGACCTCTGGACATTCCATGTTTGAAGCATATGACTTTTCCTAATTCAATAAATCCAGACCCAGCAACTGTTTCTTATCAGGAATTTGAGATTGAATGTAACCTTTCCCCAGTCTGTAGCCTCTTTTTCTAGAAGAAGCAAATCTCATATAAGGTGTATGGGGAGAGAGGAGGTAGAAGGCAGAAGAGAGAGGGGAATGGTAGGTAGGCCTTTCCTAAGACAGAACCTCAGGCTGAGGGGAAGGGAAGGTTTGTAGTTAAGGCTGAGGACATGGCTTATCTGAGAAGGGGGTGGGGAGTGGTTCCTGGCATGCTTCCCATCTCAGCTTCAGGTTAGTGAGCCGTGGAACCAAGACTCACCAGACTTTCAGCTTAGTTTCTACCTAGTTTAGAAGGTTGGCCCCCCAGAACAGTGACAGGTATCCAGAGCTACAGATATTAAGTCCCCTGAAATGCTGAGTCTTCTACAAAATGTGCTCTTGTCCTATCTGGGAGTGAGATAAGAGATGGCAGGGGATTTGCAGATGAAGCATTTGTCAACCTTTGGCAATTAATCACCATATGAGCAGGAGCAGGCCAAGCTTAACTTTAGATACTCAAAAGCCTTTCTGAAAGAGCACCCTTTGATTAACAAATTTATTTTTTTAATGGTCTAAGTACTATCAGACAGTCTCTGTCTTCTCATTTAGAATAGACAAAAACCATGAAAAGTTAAATGGCAGTAAGAGATCATCAAAAATAAAAAAGACTGCCTTGGCTGGTGTGGCTCAGTTGGTTGGAACGTCATCCTGGGCACCGAAGGGTTGCAGGTTCGATTCCCGGGAGACAGCCAGTCATTGTCTCTCTCCTCCCCTTCTCTCTCTCTCTCATCAATGAAAAACATATCCTCAGATGAGGATTACAAAAATAAATAAAATTATTTTTAAATAAATAAATACAAAATAAAAATAAAAAAGACTGTGAAGAGCACATAGCTAATCCCCAAATTAGTATAAAGACAAAGGTGTTTTGGAAACCCATATCCTCCATGGAATAGAGTTGGGAAACTTAGGTAGTGTCCATTGCTGCTTTAAAGGTCTGGGATTCTGATTGATGTATGTCAACTGTACAGTTCCATAAAACATAAGAGGAATTATTTTAATCTATATTAACTGGATCTACTTCACATCTTCATAGTGACATTGCCTTTAAAAATCCATTTCACGGGTTATTTTTAAAAAGTTATTAAAAATTTTTTTAATTTAGAGAAAGAGAGAGAAACATCGATTTGTTCCACTTATGCATTCATTGGTTGATTGGTACACGTGCCCTGACTAGGGATCGAACCCGCAACCTTTGAGTGTTGGGACGATGCTCTAACCAACTGAGCTACTCACCCAGGGCTCGCTATTTTTAAAACTTAATTCCAAGATTTATCATGTGGTTTGAAAACTCTTTTCTTCATGAACTGTGCGTTCTTCCTTTCTCAATCACTGTATTGGGAAAAAGCTCAAGCGTAGACCTGCTAGAGACATCCAGAGTCACTCTTTTGTGACATGGGGGTGAGCAGAACTAAAGAAGCTGCAGATTCTGATCTCAAAAGAAAAAAGTAGCATTACTTTGTTAGAAGTCACGTTAGATTTCCTGTGAAAGGAGATTGGGAGTTCTGAGGGACGAACACCACCAGTGTCTGAGTTATTAGATAAATGAATTAGGCCAGCCGGCCTCTAAGATTTGGTTCTTTCTAGCTCTTATATTCTTTGAGGCTTTGGAAACAAGGCCTGTGTCTTTTCTTTCAGTGAGCCAGGACCTTTTCCCCCTTATCTAGCCTTCCCAAACATCAGTGAAAATGAAAGTTTGAAAAGATCAGGGAACAGAGCTGTCTGATGAAGTGGGAGGAGAAAGTGGAAGTACAGTGATGTGGAGCCATGAGGAAAGGCTGGGGAGTCTCTAGCCCCTAACAGAATTGGCTAGGATTTGGAAGGTGTTTTGTTCTCAAGGTCTGGAAGAACACCCGGATTTGTAATCCTGAAACAAATGGACAGATCTGAGGGGGAAATCACAGAAGTCTTAGGGGATCACCTTGCCCTTTCCTCTTGACTCCAAATAGGGTGTCTCTTGAGCTACTTAGGACTGTTGAGGGTCTCTCCCATTTTCAGTGATGTTTTGTGAAAGGTGATTCTATGAGTTCAATAGTTATACACTCTTTTGGATATCAGACTTTGCTACAGTTTGAGTCTATTTTATATCTTTTTATTCTGATTTCAGTATAGGCCTAAAGTCACAAGTATCCCTCTATCTTTATTGACTTCTTCAAGATTTTCCTCCTCATTCTAAAGAACAACAAACTAAGAAATTCATGTCTTAGTGAGAAAGGGGCTTTGGAAAGTCAGAGTGAAGTGATTTCAGCCTTGATTTCCAGCACTTTCTCCTCCAGTATTTTAAGCTACTGTAAACTGGTGTGATGGAATCTAGAGACTTACCAGTCATGGCCTGGCATCAAATCTCGGAGGGAACCGAACCAGTCTAGTAGCCTTCCAACTGATGACCTATGGTCTGTGGCACTTGACAATCAATTGGTTAAACAGCAAATACTTATCAGATAGCTCCATGCTCAGCTCAGTTCTTGGTGTTCTGTGAAATAATTTGCAAGAATGTGGAGCTTGCATTCTTGTTGGGAAATGTTATTAACAAAACAATAAAAAGATAAATATTACATAATTGCTGAATCTTGATATATAGCAAAAAGGTATGTTTAGAGAAGAGTAGAAAGTTGGTGTTCATGAGAATAGCGAGGGGAGGGGTAATTATTTAGGTGGAAGAAAGTGAGGAGGGCATTTCAGACAAGGGGAGCAAAAGCAAAGGGTCTGGGGCAGAACCAAACGTGGAGTGGTCTAAAATTGTTGGTCTTTGTAGAGCAGAAAGAAATTATATTGTTAAGGTATGGGAGGGGATAAATCTATTCAGACTGGATGTGGTAGGAAAAAGGGATCCAGTGAGGTTTATGTAATATATGGTGATAAAAATCGTGTTTAAAGACAGAATTCAGATATTAGTATGTAGATGGGAAGAGAGCTTGGGGCTAAGAGGACCAGCGAGGAATTTTTGTAGCAATCTTAGCAAAATACAATGTGGAGGAAAAAGAAGAGGGGCAGGATTTGGAAGGAAAATCAGCAAGGTATGTTAAGGCTGAATCAAATTTATCCCAAGTTGAGACTGACTGATAAGAGAAGGGTAGTGCTAGAGAGAATAAGACCATCATTAGAAAGTCACTATTCCCCATGATACCCAGCAAATTCACTGAACAGCGTATCAGATGGTACTTAACTTGCCAAGACCCTTAGGTTAGGGCCACGCTTACCAGGTAGTTTTAGCGTTCTTCGCAGCCTTTTAGAGGGAGGGAGAGCAGGGGAATGAGTTCTGGGAGATCCCTTTAGGGATTTGAGTCGTGATTTGAGGAGACTGGCGCATATTTGATGGATTCTGATTCATGAATCACTCCCCAATTTCACATAGCAGATCAAATCCCAGGTTGAAGGGGTATCTATGCAGAAACCTTTGTAGTGGCATAATTTTTTATTTATTGATTGATTTTAGAGAGAGAGAGAGAGGAAGGGAGAGAGAAGAACATTGATTTGTTGTTCCACTTGTTCATTCATTCATTCTTGGATGTGCCCTGACTGGGGATCGAACCTGCAGCCTTGGTGTATCAGGATGATGCTTTAACCAACTGAGCTACCCAGTCAGGGCCCCAAGTGGCATAATTGTAAAGAATATAGGACATTACGTGAGATCTTTATGTGAGCCCCAGATCAGCCACTAAGTGTGCGGTCAGGATGATCTGTGTAAAGCGTTTGGTGAATTCTATAGTGCCAAACATATGGTGAGTGTTGCTAAGGCAGTTAGTTTGACAAGGACTCCAAATTGGCCTGAACTCTCCTCAGCTACCAGTAGAAGAGCTGTGTTTGGGTGCTCAGGTCTATGCTGATTCTAAACTAAGGACTGAAAGGTGTGGCTCTGACAACATAGGCAACAAACACTGGACAGTAGTTAAAAATCAGGTGCATAAGATCTCATCCTAAAGTAATCCTTTGCTAGAAACCCGCAGCGTCTTTCCTTCTCAACCCAGTCTCCCTGGCTTGGGATTTGTGACTTCTTCCTTCATTTCAGCCCACATCTCGCTGATTATAAGTTTGATTACTGTACCTGCCACACTGCTTCAGGTAGACTAGCCTGCTTCCTGGGCCCACGTCATTCTTTTCACACCTTTAATGAGTGTTCTCCCCTCCCAACTCTTTTAGTCTTAGTTCCTTCAAGGAAATCTTTTCTGGTTAACACCATCAAACTCTCTATATTTTATTATTCAGCATTCCTTTGACACATACATACAGCAATTCAACTCTTTTATATGCTTGTATAAAATAATTCATGTAAAAGTTCTAATAGAATGTCTAGCATGTGGTAAACTGTTATAAATAAATGTTGGTGCTCCTCCATTCTTTGTATGTTTTTTGTTGGTTATTGTGGCTTATCCTGTTACTCAGGGTTCAAGAGCAATGTCTCTTCACTTTTCTGGATTGCCTTCTAGTGCCCTGTTTAAGTTCTCTTTATACAAGGTATATTTCTACTGGCTGTTTCCTGACTTGAACTCTAGCTCATTTTTCACATTTCCAGTTCCCTCCATGTCTAGCCAAGGGATGGAAAGCAAGCAACGTTAAACATTGTTGCCAGGAACTGAGATCAAGAATGCCACTTGTTCTTCTGGGTGCTAGGTCTCTGGGCACTCGGTATTTCTTCAAGGGACAGAGCAGCCTTGTTGGGGTTGCTTCTCTTCAGCTTCTCAGAGCTGGGGGGATTTCCCCATTGATGCTTGGTTTCCTGACTGGTTTTCCCTGCAGGAGCCTGAGGGGCAGAGGGCCCACCCTACTATTGTCCTGCCTGCCCCAGGCTGGCCCCATTTATTTCCCAGAGCTCAGCCCTCAGAAGCTTCCCTCTAAGAGACTGCTGCTGCAGAGAAAGGCCGCTGTTGTTCTGCGGGGAGGTGCTGGAGAGAGTGTAGTAAATAGCTTTGTGAATGGGACCTTTTATGAGGCTAGAACCACAGACCCTTTTCTCCTTAGAGCCCAGGGGAAAGGGGCAAAGAACTGCTAGGGTTTTCCATGTCTTCACAGGAGCAGGGTCTGAAGTTTAGGGATCTTCACGTTATCTGTCAGATAAGGTCAGTCCATTTAGCAAATCCTCACTGGGGTGTTGCCCCGTAGGGCACGGGAGCCCTTGGGAATAAAGAGTAGGTTGCATTCCCTGCCCTCAAGAAGAGTGCGGTTTTGTGGGGGGAGACAAAATAAGCAGGAGTTGTATGAACACACTCCGAACTCTCTTCTATGAAGCCAGCTGAAGCATGTGAGAGAGACGTTAAAGGTTTCTTGGAGGAGCAGACCTTTTGGTTGAGGCCTAAAAATGATAGCCAGGCTTGAGAGAGGGAAAGTCCGGGCAGAGGGAACAGCATATCCAGAAGACTGAAGGCAAGAAAGGACATGGTGTGGGGGTAATTTAAAGTAGCCGTGATCAAATGGCAAGATCATAGAACAATTCATTAGATGAAACTGGAGCACAGGTAGGAGCTGGGGCCCTAGGACCATGTAATCCTCCATGTTAGGGTTTGGACTTTATCCTGAGGGCAGTGGAGGATCATTGCAAGACTTTAAGTAGGAGGTGACATGATTAGATATGCTCTTAAGAAAACAAGATCACCCTGGCTGAAGTGTGGATGGTTAGCTTGAGAGAATTAAAGAACAGAGAGAGGGAAAATGCATTAGGAGACCATTGTGGTTATCTGGGCAGGAGGTGAAGATGGCCTCTGCTAGAGAAGTGACATTGTAGACGGTGGAAAGTGAAGGATTAGAGACTGAGTAGTTGGTTACATCATGTGCAGGTAGGGGGTCGTGTGGAGAATGTGGGTCAGGGATGACATCCTTATTCTTGGCTTGGGCTTCTGGGTGCTACTGGTCAATGAAAAAGGGAACTCTGAAGGGAGAGTGTGATGGAGGGGAGGGGACAGGTCAGCATGCCTTTGGACAGGTGCCTGTGGGGGATCCAAGGGAAGATGGATGTTCAGTAGGCAGCTGCGTACATAGGGCTGGAGGTGGGAGAGGGTTCTGGTATGGAGAATCACACTGGGTTATCACCACCTAGACAGGATAGTGGAAGCATAAGACTGTGCAGGGACAGCGTGGGGAGTGAGAAGGCGGCCTTGGACAGAACCCTGAGGGGCACTACATTTGAAGGTGAGGCAAAGGAAAAGGACCCCACAGAAGAGATGAGGGGGGAACAGGAGGATCCAGGGCAGTGTGGAATCTCAGAACTGAAGGGAGGAGAGTCAGCAGTGTCAGATGCTCCCAAGATGGGAAGAATGGAAAGGATAGAGAAATGCCCGGATTTAGTAACAAGGTGGATTTCATGGCCTCTAGGCAGTAGTAGGTGAAGGGGGGCAGGAGCCAGTTTGAAGTGGGTTGAAAAGAGGAGGTGAGGAAATGGTGATAGACATTCTAGTCAATTCTTTTATGGAGTTTGGTCAGAAGAGGAGAAAAAATGTAGCTCCTGGTCCCTGTCAATAGGACTTTGAGTTTAGTTTTTCAAGGTACAGCTAGGCTGCCTTAAGTCAGAGGTTTTGGTCTTTAGTACACATTAGAATCAGCTGGAGAGCTTGATAAACTAGATTGCTGGGCCCCACCCCCAGTGCGGCACTGGGACCCCTTGCTCCTTGGTGGTGATATCCCTCCCGATTCTTAACCATCACGTGGGTAAGGGACCAGCCTGCTTTGCGTCCCTGCCCCTCCTACAAGTCTTGATGTGGTTTCTTCTTTATATCCTTAGTTATAGGAGTTTTGTTCAGCTAATCTTCAGGTTGTCTCAAGGATGGTTCTGTAATTTAGTTATAATTTTGATGCTATCCTGGGAGGAGGTGAGCACAGTGTTTACCTACTCCACCATCTTCACTGGAAGTCCCCAGTGGTTTTCAGTATATTCACAGAATTGTGCAACCATCCCCACTATCTAATTGGAGAAAATTTTCTTCACCCCAGAAAGAAACTTTGTACCCATCAGCAGTCATTCCCATTGTTCCCTAGTCCCTGGCTGCCACTAATCTATTTTCTGTCTTTATGGATTTCCCTATTCTGGACACTTCATATAGATGGAATCATACAGTATGTGGTCTTTTGTGACTGGCTTCCTTCACTTAGCATATTTTCAAGGTTCATTCATGTTGTAGAATGTGTCAATACTTTGTCCTTTTTTATGATTGAATAATATTCCGTTGTGTGGATATGCCACCGTTTGCTATCCATTTGTCAGGTGCTGGGCATTAGGGTTGTTTTTACTTCTTGGCTGTTATGAATAATGCTGTGTGAACATTTGTGTATGAGTTTTGTGTAGACATGTTTTCAGTTCTCTTGGATGTATACCTAGGAGGGAAATCTGTGGATCATATGGGAGCTCTGTGTTTTAATATTTTGAGGAACTGCCAAACTGCTTTCCAAGGCAGCTATACCATTTTACATTCTCACAAGCAATCTATAAGGGCCCGTTTTTTCCACATCTTTGCCAACACTTGGTATTTTCTTTTTCATATAACCATTATAGATGTGAAGTGGTATCTTGTAATTTTGATTTTCAATCCCTAAATGACTAATGATGTTGAGCATCTTTTCATTTGCTTTTTGGCCATTTGCATATCTTCTTTAGAGAAATGTCTTTTCAAATCCTTTGCCCATTTTTTTGTTTGGATTACTTGTCTTTTTATTGTTGAGGAGTGGGTACATACAGTTTTAAGCTAACTTAACCTCAGGAGGCCTCAGTTTTGTGAATTGTAAAGTGGAAAAGTTGGATTTGATCTCAGATCCATTGAACTCTAATATTATTTAATCTGTGGAACCTTGGTCACTTCTTTAAGGTTTTAGTCACCACCATGTTGCAGTACAATCTAGTTGTTAGGAGTATGACTTTTGTGTCAAATAGGCCTGGGTTTTCTGTTACTTAACCCCTCTAAGCCTCAGTTTCTCCCTTTGGAAAATGAGGGAAAAGATTATTTTTCTTACAGGATTCTTGCAAAGATTAAATACAAGTAGTCCATGTAAAGTGCTTAGCATAATACTTGACATAGTTAAGAGTTGAATAGCAATTAGCAATTATTATCTCATTACTACATCATGTACTGTAGTCTCAAGTTGGATGAGCCAGGTCCCCATCCCCTAGATGTGACTTGCCTATCGTGATCATTGAGGCTTTGCACAGATCAGTATTGTTCAGGTTACCTATTGCTGCATATCTATCTATCTATCTATCTATCTATCTATCTATCTATCTATCTATCTATCATCTGTCTATCTATCTATCTATCTATCTATCTATCTATCTATCTAGTCTGTCATCTATCCCCTCCCTCCCTCTGAAGTCTCCAGATTGTGTTTCTTCATGTGTTTCCTCAGGATAGCTGGACTCCAGACTCCTTCCAAGGTGACTAAAGACTCCCAGAACAAACATCCCAAGACATTTGCAGAAGCTGCATCCTTTTTATGAGTGATCACCTGGTGTTACTTCTGTCGTACTCTTACTAGTTGAGGGAGCCACAAAGGCCTAAACAGAATTGGGGAGGGGAATAGACTCCTCTACCTCTTGATGGGAGGTGGCAGGGCTCTGGAAGAGCATGAAGGGATGGCAAATATAGTATTGTTGTGGTTACTTTTGGAAAATTCAATTTGCCACAATTACTTAACTCCTTTCTCATTAATGTTTGTCCTTCCTCTCTTTCAAATATCAGTTTAAAATTTACTTAACTAGTGAAGTCTTCCTGATGAACTCTCCTTGATTCAGGATTTTTTCTTTTTCCTATATCTCTCACCACATAGATCCCTGTTGATTTTTGTGTGGCATCTGCTTACCTTTTCTTGTGGTTCTTTCATCTATAAATACCCCCATAGTACCTACAACTGGACTCTGTACCCTTTAAGGAATGCCAGCTAGCACCCTAAGATAGTTTACGAAAATTTCCAGTGGGAGTTTTCCCAATAACTTTTATCAGCTAGTGTTCAAATATTGACTGGTTCTCTCTTGGTTAAAGGTTCTTGCAGTTTTTCAGACTGACTAACCCCTAACCCTAGTTCATCTGGCCTGTTAGGGAAACCCAAGTCCTACACCCTTTTTTCTCTCTCACATGGTATTGCATCTGGCCGTAAAAGCATGTAGAGATGCCGACAGGGAAGAGCCATAATAACTAGCATTTGTCCAGCACTTGACTGTGTTTTGAGAAGTGATCTAACAGCCATTCAGATGTACTTATTACAGTTATTATTCTCCTTTCTAGATGAGAAAACCGAGGCTCACAGGAGCGGAGACTTGGAATCACATTAGTAGTGAACCTAGGTCTCTGGCTCTAAGTACTGAGCTCCTCCCCTTGCTTGAGAGAGGCTCTGGTTTGGCCCTGGTTTGGCACTCTTAATCACACAGAACTCCCACAGTACTGATCTCCAAAATCATCTCCCTGGCTCTATTGAAGAAGGTGAACTTGGATGAAATCTCTTTTTTTTTACCACTCTTAGCCCTACCTTCTCTGAACAGTCATCTTGGTGACCTGGGGCTCCGAACTTTGTTTTCCTCCCATGGTCTTACCCCCGCTGCTTTGATTATTTACACCAAAGGTTGAGGCTCTTCTGAGCCCTTTGGACTTGGTTACTTTGGAAAAGTGTACTCTCAGTAGAGGAGGGGTGTGCGCGTGTGTGTGTGTGTGTGTGTGTGTGTGTGCGTGCATGCACGTGCCTGCTGGTAGAGGGTCTGAGAAATAGTGCTTAATAGAATAGGAAGCACAGAATGAGTAAATGGGTGGGAAGGTAGCTAGAGACGGCAGAGAAAAGAATCTCCACAAATAGTCATTTTAAAGCCCTCTTTTCTTCAGTGGAGAAAAGTACAGGCAGATGCAAAACTGCTGCCCTCTCTGCATCTACCCCTGCTGGTGATCTGCCACTGCCTCCAAATTGTCATCAGGGGCTCTTCACTGGGAGTCTGCTTCATTTCATTTTCTATCTCTGCGATCAAATACTTGGTGAGTTTTATAAGGGTGCTGTTGGAATAATCAAGAAACAAACCAGGCATAGGATAAGGGCCCATGTAATATAATAATGCTTGCTGTGCCAAGCATTTCTACAGTGCTTTTATTCTTCAAAGCACTCTCCATGTATTGTACTTTAACTCACCACATACTTGTGAGGAAGAGCCTGGGGGGTGATAAGGGAGGCATCTCTCTTCTCCCTCCCTGGACCTGTGTTCCCCTAGGACACACTGTTTTGACAGCTCTTTCCAGCTTTTGGAATTGCTGCCCTCCCCCAGCCACCCCCCATTTCTGAATAGAACTTAGCTCCTTGTCTGTCTTCCAATGAATGGGTTGCCTTCCCTCCCTGGTGGTCACTAACAGGGGAGCCTGCTCATCTGTGTGGCTGCCCAGTCTGTCATCATCAATCTCCTGGAGAGCCTTTTATATGAAAGCTACAAGATTAGAAAATAAATTGGCTAGGGCAGAAAGATTACCCACTCAGAGGCTAGGAACCCACAGAAAGCATGGAGGAGGGGTGCCGAGGAGGGAAACATGAGATAACTAGCTGGCAGCATGAATTCTACTAGATTCTGAGGTTCTTTTTATCTCTCTTCCTGACTTATATACCCCATCTCATTTTGGTGACCATCATCTCTGACAGTATCTACTTCTGCCCTGTATTATATGCCCACCTCTCTTCTAAATGTCTTGGAGAAGATAATGGAGATGAGTGGTCTTTGACTTTAGGGAACCTAAAGGTTGTTGGGAAGGCACCTGCAAAGGACCTAAGAATCACCCTGGCTAGTGTGGCTCAGTTGGTTGAGCGTTGTCCCATACACCAAAAGGTTGCAGGTTTAATTCCCAATTAGTGCACATACCTAGGTTGTGGGTTCAGTCCTGGTTGGGGCATGTATGAGAGATAACAGATCTATGTCTCTCTCTCTCCCTTCCTCTCTCTTAAAAAAAAAAAATCAATAAACATACCCTTTGGTAAGGGTTAAATAAAAAAATAAGTAAGTATATTATTTAAAAAAAAAAGACCTAAGATTCCTTATGCAGCCTAATGCTTTACTGGAAGGGTGGAGTAAAGGCACTGCAGCCCACGTCCAGACAAGGAATCTCCTTTCTGACTTGGCCTTTCAAGTCTTATATGGCAATAAGTTGACTTCAAGAAATGTTTATTGATCCCAAGTTGATGGGCCCGCACTATGCTACAGATTGTGGAGATTTAATATTCATTAATACCTACTTAACCTGAGATATGTGTTCAGAAATATGAAAGCAATAGTCACTTAAGCTGCCAGAAAAGTGACATATCTGTCACACCTTTTAAAAGATTTTCTCTACTATTAAGAATATATTAGAGGTACAAGAGAAAAGCAGGAAGAACTGTTAAGCTATTGCAGTAATCTAAGCGAGAGTTGATGGGCAGAATTAGAGTTAAAAATCTCTGTTGTTTTTACTGTGACACAGATGCAGACTTCTTACACTTGGGAATAGGATGTGTTTCTCAGGGATTTTGTTCCCTTTCCCACACATCTTTAATTCACCTTTTCTGGTCTGAAATGAAAGGGAATTACTACAAATGCACCCTAAAATCAAGGGATAAGTACATTAAAATGTAAAATACATAGGAAGCTGGGTACCTCCCATACCTGCAGACGAGATTTTTGAGGATTAGTGAATTGGCTGATTTAATTGCTACTTTGTCTAACCTTATGACTTCACAATCTATAGCCATTTGTTTCATAATAAGCCCTTGTGTTTGTGCATTACTTTGCAGTTTTATAGTTTGTGTGTTTTCATATATATTCTTTTTTATAGCAGCTTTGAGATATAATTTACATGCCATCAAATTCACCCTCAAGGTGTGCAACCATCACCACACTATCTAATTCCAGACATTTTCATCACCCCAAAAAGAAACTTCGAACCCATTAACAGTCACTTCCAGTTCTCCCCACACCCTCAGGTAACCACTAATCTATTTTCAGTCTCTATGGATTTGCCTATTCTGGACATTTCATATAAATGGAATCATACAATATCTTCCTTTTGTGTCCAGTTCATTTCACTTAGCATGTTTTCAGGTTTCATCTATGTTGTAGCATGTATCAGAATTTTATTCCTTTTTATGGCTGAATGTTATTCCATCGTGTGTATATACCATTTATCTGCCGATGGACACTTGGGTTGTTTCCAGATTTTTGAAATTTATGAAAAATGCTTCTGTTAACATTAATATACAAGTATATGTTTGCAGTTCTCTTGGGTATATACCTAGTAGTGGAATTGCTGGATCATAGGATAGCTTAGTTCCATTTAGAGGAACTGCCAAACTTTTCCAAAGTGGCTGCACCGTTTTACGTACCCACCAGCAATTTGTGAGGGTCTTTCTAGTTTCTCTATATCCTCTCCAGCACTTGTTGATATTTGTCTTTTTTATTATAGCTAATAAAAAAGATACACTGTAAAGTGGTATCCCATTGCTTTGATTTTTGTTTCCTTGATGACTATTGGTGTTGAACATCTTTCCATGTGCTGTGGATCATTGTATGTCTTTTTTAGAGAAATGTCACATGTTAAATCAACCTTGCATTCCTGAGATAAATCCCACTTTGCCATGGTATATAATCCTTTTTACATATTAATGGTTTGATTCGCTTGTATTTTGAGGAGAATTTTTATGCATATAGTTTTATTTAATTTTTACAACCCTATGAGATTAGAGAACTCATAAGGAAACAGGCATAAATTAAGCAGTTTGTGACTAATGAATGTCAAAACTGTAATAGGAATGCAGTACTTTTGAATTTAGTCTAATTTTCTTTCCAGTGCTTCACTTTGTCTCTCTTTTTTAGCATAGATAACCGACAATTGATTTCATTTATCTGGGCTATTTTTCTTTTTAATTTTTAAAAATTCTCATCCAAGAGTATGTTTTTGTTTTATTGATTTGAGAGAGAGAGAGAGAAACATTTATGTGAAAGAGAAAAGGTCATCCGTTGCCTCTACGGACCCTGACTGAGGATTGAACCTGTAACCTTTTGGTGTACGGGGACAATGCTCCAACCAACTAACCAACTGAGCCACACTGGCCAGGGCTGGGCTATTTTCCCTCTTTGAAACCTCATCATTATTGCTTATACTGAAAACTCCCAGAGGGTGGTCTCTCTAATGCTCTTATCACATGGATACACAATTAGGGCTTAATATTGGGTGCATTTTGGATGATAATTAAATATATATCCTTGATGGTTATTAATTTGATTTTAAATGTGCCCATGTCATTGCCTCTTTCTTTGACTCAGGAGCATTACAGAACAAGGACATGTGTGATTCTTTTTTTTCTTTTTTTTTAGTGCTCAGCGTTTGCTGTGCCCAAATAAATACTTAATAAAGGCTTTAGGATTGGAAAGAGGCATCTCTGTAGTGCCCACCTAAAAGCATCTAAGGAGAGTGAATTCTGCTGGCCAACTGTTCATCTGGCCTGAAATCTCAGTGTCCTTCTCTTGAACAGCTCTCTTCTACCTGAACTGTATACCCCCATCACACTGTCTCTCCCTCCTTCCTACATAACAACTGGTTCATCTCAGACTGTAATTGCTGAGAATTTACTGACAGAATCTCAGCATTAAATCTTTTGCTTTTTCCACCTTTTCTGATGTGTGCATAGGCAAACTATAACACATTTTACATTGAAGTACAAGTATTTAGAGGCCCAGAAAAGCTCTTTGGGACAACTCAGAAGAGTGAGTGGGAAGCATATAGGCAGACATTTAACTGTAAATATGTAACATTGGTGGATATGTATGAATGCTTTTGAATTCTCAGTGTCTACCTTTAACTCAGTTGCTTTGTTGATGTCAGCATTGTAATTTATCCTTGCCATCTGAACTCCTTGGCTCCTGCTCTAGTATAAAATAGAAAAAAGATGATTGTTCATTTAATGTTAGTCAAAGCCTAAGAATGTCTTCTGCAAAACAAAACCATGTATTAAATTACAAAAGCAAATGAAAATGCTTTTTGGATTTTCTGTTTTTGCTGATTATTTGTGCTGTCTCTCCATTAATGTGGGTATTTGGGACTTGCCGTGAATTAATTAATTAAATTATCATTTGTATGTACAAACAGAATCTAAGAGAATGTGTAAATATTGGGGCTTTTCCCTTTTTTAAATCCAAAGGGCATTGCCTCATTTTATGATCTGGCAGCACCATGACCTGGATAATAAACAGTGTCTTGGGACAGACTTGTATTACCAGTAAAAAGAGTCTGTGCCTACATCTCTGTAATTGAGAAGGGCAATGTTTAGTTTCTAGTGTGGGCCTCAAATACTTTTTTTCCTTAATGCTGTTTTTTTCCCTCTTAATATTATGGAGATATATTTGATGTACAATCAGTGTGTACATTTAAAGTATATAACTTGATGCATTTTTGCATATGTGTGCATCTGTGATGCTATCACCATCATCGAGATAAGCAACATACCCATCACCCCTAAAAGTTTTCCTCTGTCTTCTCTTCTCCCCCATCCCCAGGAAACTCTCCTTGGGATTTCCTTTCAGTCACTATAGATTAGTTCACATCTTCTATAATTCTTTATAAATGTAATGTCCTCTTTTGTTGTCTGACTTCTTTCACTCAACACAATTATTTGGGGTTAATCCATGTTGTATGTGTCAATAGTGTGTTCCTCTTATTGCTGAGTAGTATGATATTTGCTGGATAATTTGTGTATCTATTCTCCTGTTGATGGACATTTGAGCTACTACAAATAAAGCTGCAATGAGCATTCATGTACAAGTCTTTGTGTGGACATGTTTTCATTTTTCTTGTGTGAATCCTAGGAGAGGAATAGCTGGGTCATATGGTAGGTGTATGTTTAACATCATAAATTGCCAGATTGTTTTCCCAAGTGGTTTTACAATTTTACATTCCCCCTAGCAGTGTATGAGAGTTCCAGTTGCTCTACATCCTGGTCAGTATTCGGTATGGTCAGTCTTTTTTATTTTAACCATGTTAGTGTGCATGCAGTAATATCTTATTGTGGTTCTAATTTGCATATTCCTGATGACTAATGATGCTGAACATTTTTCATGTGCTTATTTGCCATGTATATGTTTTCTTTGATGAAGTGTTTGTTCAGGTCTTTTGTTCATTTTTTAATTGGGCATAATTGCATAGTATTAACTCAGTTATTAAATTGTAAGGGTTCTTTGTGTATTCTACGTACAGTTTCTTTGTCACGTGTTTTTGCAGTGAATGTTTCTAGTCTGTTACTTTTTCATTTTCGTAACAATGTCTTTTAGAACTTGTTTTAAATTTGCACGTAGTGTCTTTTGAAGAGCAAAGGTTCTAAATTTTGATGAAATCTAATATGTTGATTTTTCCTCTTATAGTTTGTACTATCTTTGTATTTAATAAATTCTTGCCAAGTTCAAAGTCAGTAAGATTTTCTCCTAGAAGTTTTATTGCTTTAACTTTTACATTTAGATCTATGATTTATTTTTAGTTACTTTTTGGATAGGGTCTGAGATAAAGTTTAAGGTTATTTTTTTATTTAGGCATATGGATGTCCAGTTGTCCTAGCACCATTTGTTGAAAAGAGTATTCTTTGCGCATTGAATTGCATTGTCACCATTGCTGAATATTGATCACGTATGTGTGGTATGGACTCTACTTTGTTCCATTGATCTGTGAGTAACACACTGGTTTAGTTATTATAATTGTATAGTAAGTCTTGAACTCAGATAATACAAGTTTTTCAACATTGTTCTTTTGTTTTCAAAACTGTTTTTGGTTATTCTAGGGCTTTTTCATAAAAATTTTAAAATCAATTTGTCCATGTCTACAAAAATGGTTTCTGGGCTTGTGATTGAGATTGCATTGAATCCATAGATCAGTTTGGAAGAGAATTGGCATCTTAACAATATTCAGTCTTCCAGTTTATGAACATGGTATATTGCTCCATTTATTTCAGTCTTTAATTTCTCTCAGCAATGTTTTGTAGGTTTTAGTGTACCGGTCTTATATATCTTTTGTCAAATTTATCCCTAAATATTTCATTTTTGGATGCTATTTTAAATGGTAGCTTTTAAATATCAATTTTCAGTTACTTTTTGTTTACATATAAATACAATTGATTTTTGTTATATTGGCCTTGTATCCTGCAACCTTGTTAAACTCATTAGTTCTTGTAGCTTTTTTATTAATTCCCTAAGATTCTAGAATCAGCTTGTCTGACAGATAATGACAGTTTTATCTCCTCATTTCTAATCTGTATATTTTTTTAACTTTGGAGAAAATCTGGATTTTTAGAACTTTTTTCTAGGCCTGCTGGACCTGTGTAGCAGGTGTTGGATTCTCCCTCATTAGAAATTCTTGAAAAATAAAAAGGAGATTATTAAGTCTTTTGTATCCATTCCTTTATTCATTAAATGAACATTTAGTGTCTGCTGTATGTCAGACACTATCTAGTGACTAGTGGAAAAGACAGACATATAAATAAGTAATTGCAGCTTAACAAGTAAGTATAGTAAGTGCCAGAGTAATTATGCATTGGGAACTTAGAGTCAGGACTGGTCAGAATCCAGGGAGAAAAGAGGCTCTTTGCAGGCCCTGCAGCCCTGGATGGGAGCGATTGACTCAGAGACTATTGATAGGAAAGGTTTCAACAACTCTGTGTGATAAATTCTACATCCTACCCATCCTGATTGTCTGTATTTACTTGATTATTATTGAGAGTATGAAAGAAACAGAACTTTATCGTTCTGTTTTCTTTTTTTCTTCTTTTTTAAAGTTTTTTATTTTATCTTAGATGGTATGGCTCAGCCTTTGCTTCTAGCCTTAAATCTCACTTACCTAAGGCCAGGGGCAATGCGAGCAGGGCTATTTGACTTTGTGTTATTGTTAATACTCAAATTTATGCTGCTGTACTCATAAGAGCCCAATGAGTTGGGTACTATTGCCCCATTTCTGCAGTGTTTTATTTTAAATGCTTTTTTAAAAAGCATTTTAGCTTGTATCCTCTTATTTTTCCCCTCATGGCAACCTTTAAGATTTTACATTTCTCCTGCCATATACATTTAAAATTTTTTTAAATTAATTTTAGAGAGAGAGAAACATCAATTTGTTGTTCTCCTCATTTATGCATCATTGGTTGACTTTTGTATGTGTCCTGACAGGGAATCAAACATGCAACCTTGGCATATCAGGACAATGCTCTAACCAGCTGAGCTACCTGGCCAAGGTCCTGCCATATACATTCTGAGGGGGAAACATGCTTTTGACTTTGTAGCCCCAGCATATTTCCCAGAATCTGGTGAGTGGGAGGTGCAAAATAGACATTAAGGTATGTTGGTATAATTTCTTCTTAGCCCAGTTGTCATGCTTCAGGTTCCTCCAGATAATATAAGGTCATTCCAATTTTGCAGATAAGGAAATTTCTCCAGGCCACTAGAGAGTAAACAATAGTGGGTACTTCTTTTTATAGAGAATTCAGTATTTTATTGGTTTGTAAAATGGTGTAATTTAGGAAACACTAATCTAGACTAGCACTCTTCATCTTAGAGGTGAGGAATCTTGCTTGCTATCATAGAGGAAGATAGTTTAAAAGCAGTAATATTGGAAATCCAGGCCTGTAAGAGGTGCTCTGGATGCACGACTTCATTCAGTCTTCACGAGTACATGCAGTGTAGGTCTTATGGGTGGGTCATGGCTCCTAATAAATATATTTACTACTCACCCAACTCTAAGAATCTAATCAAAAGTTCTTCCTTTGTTGTTTTTCATCAGTGATTGAAAACTTAGAGATATCCACATTTCTTGTTTGTTTCTAAAACCCTGACTCACTCTTCCCATCACTTTATTTATTTTTTAAATATATCTTTATTGATTTCAGAGAGAGGAAGGGAGAGGAAGAGAGAGATAGAAACATCAATAATGAGGGTCATTGATCGGCTACCTCCTGCACACCACCTGCTGAGAATTGAGCCCACAACCCGGGCATGTGCCCTGACCAGGAATCCAACTGTGATCTCCCTGGAACCTAGGTTGATGTTCAACCACTGAGCCATGCCCGGCGGGCTCCATCACCTTATTTTGAAAAGATTCTCTCCTTCCTGAACAGAATTCCCAGAAGGCAGGGATCAGTATAGCAGAGCAACTGGCACGTGGTAGGGATTGAGTATATGTTCTTGACCTAGTGAACAAGTGTATCCAGCTCACCAAGGGAAACACGCCCAACAGGCTGGCACGCTAAGAGTATGGTGGTCAGTTTCTTATTTCAGTGCCTCTTTCTCCTTCAGTGGTAAGAAGAACTGACCTGCCCATAGCTGTGCTGCATGTGTTAAGGCTCTCAGTGATCTTACAACTGTTAACAGACACGCCCTACACATTCTGCATGCCTAGAATGCTGGTTTGGCTTTAGGCCTTCAGGCTGCAAGAAAGAGTAAGATAATCCCTGCCTCAGGTAGCTCACGAATTATTAAATAGATAACCGCAGTGCACAAAGGGTACAGTAATGGGGATTTTCACTGTGCATTAGGGGCATGTGGTAAAGACAGCTAACCCAGCGAGGAGAAGGGAGATGTATTTCACATACCGTGGAAACTCACCCGCGTAAAGTATACAGTTAGGTGGTTTTTAGTATAGTCACAGAGTTGTGAGACCATAGCCACAGTCTAATTTTAGAGTGTTTCAGTACTCCTTCACAAGAAGCAGCTCCATACTTGTAGCCGTCATTCCCCTTTCCTGTTTCCTACCTCTTCCCCCAGCTCCAGGAGGCCACTAATCTATCTCATGTCTCTATGAATTTGCCTATTCTGAACATTTCACATAAATGGAATAAAAAACATGAGGTCTTTATGTCTGGCTTTTATCACTTAGTGTAATATTTTCAGGGTTTGTCCACGTTGTAGCATAAGTCAGTACTTCCTCCCTTTTATTTATTGCTGACTAATGTGCCATTGGATGGATGATTATCTGTTCGTCAGTTGATGAACATTTGGGTTTCCTGTTTTTTGGCTTTTATGAAAACTGCTGCTGTGAACAATCACTTGAAAGTCTGTTGTAAGGAAATGTTTTCGGTTCCCTTGGGTATATACTAGGAGAGGAATTGTGGGATCATACAGTATTTTTGTGTTTACCATTTTGAAGAACTGCCAGTTTTCCAAAGTGACTGCACTATTTTACATTCTCATCAGCAATGTATGAATGTTTCGATTCCTCCACATTCTCACCAACACTTGTACCATTATTTTGGTTCTAGCCACCCTAGTGGGTGTGAAGTGATATCACATTGTGGTTTTGATTTGCATTTCCCTAATGACTAATGATATTGAACATCTTTTCATGTGTGTATTGGCCATTTGTACATCTTTAGAGAATCATGCCTGCACCTTAATATGTGCCCCAAATGTCTAAATCACTCCTGTGTGCCAATAAATACTGTAGTTATTAAATATTGATAAAGGTAAATGTGATCATAAATACAAAGATTTCTGAGCTATTTGGGAAACATTAAGTATAAATCCATTTTGTACTTGATAAGCAGACTCTTGGTAAAGGTAAAGAGGTCATATGAGAGTCATGATTTTAAGGTTTAATACAAACACACTTGGGTTTTTAAAGATATGTAGGAGTGTTCTAAACTGCCCCTAGAATTTAAGTTCATTCTTAATTATCTACAGATGACGTACCAGGCACATACAGGTGAATGTTCACTTCCTGTGGACTTGAGCTTTACTGACTCCCACTCCTGAGGCAATCTTGGGACCCAACAATAGCTGGGAAGAGAAGCCTTTGAAAGCAAGGACTTGCCTTACCTTTTGTTCCCTTCCCCACCTTTTGAAGGAATGAAGCAGGACTTAGGAGAGTGGCTCCCTTTGCATCTCTCCCAGAGGTGAAGCCATGGGCTCCAAACATAGAGTGAGAAGCTCTGAGAATAAAGGGTGAGATAGAAACACTAAATCCATTTTTCCAGCTTCTCCCAGTGTTGTTATTTCCAGAATGGCCGACACCCCTAATTGATTTGCAGACACATTCCAAGGCCTAGGTGTAATGGAAAGCTCACTGGCCTTGGAGAAGCGTTGAATTCTAGTTCTCACCCTGCCACTGAGGGATGCTGAAAAATTCACTTAAAAGGCAGTCTTAGTTTGCTCAGGCTGCCATAATAAATACCATAGACTGGATGGCTTAAACAACAAAAAATTATTTTCTTACAGTCTGGAAGCTGGAAATCCAAGATTAAGGTGCCACCATGGTTGGGTTTTGGTGAGGGCCCTCTTCCTGGCTTGCAAACAGCTGCCTTCTTGCTATATCCTCATACGGCCTTTCCTCGGTATGTGCACATGGAGAGAGAGCAAGCCAACTCTTCTTATGAGGGCACTAATGCCATCTTTAGGACTGGAATAAGAAGTTCCACTTAACATCCCTGTTGCCGGTACACTGTCAGAGTCTGGGAGAGTCTGGCTGACTTAAAATCTGTACCAACTCCTGTGACAGCGCCCCATGTAAATAGTTTTACAACTTCCGTCTCCCCTGATGAATGTTTTTCTCTTTTGCCCTCCTTTTCTGTCTCCTTTCTCCACGTCTTCCCACGTAGCGCTCTATCCACAGTCTTTATTCCATCATTCTCTTGCAGTTATTCTCCCTTTCCTTTTGGCTGCTCATCTCACATTGTATGTATTCCATCTCTAACTCTTCCCCTTCCCCCTGCATTGCTTTCCTTTTTCTCATCTCCCATGCCCTGTGATCTTTGTGGAGAAGGGGCTAACACAAGGTGAGGTGCTCTCGCCATAGCCTGCAGAGTAAGCTGCATCTTGGCATCTCTCCCGCCTTCCCCTGACTGCACTGCCTGAGCACGCAGAGCCTCTAGGGAGAGATTCTGACACAAGTCATTTGGGATTTCAAGAGCTGCAAACCACGGCCAGTCTGGCCCTGCAGGCACCCGTCTTTACTGGGCATGTGGCACAGGGCTCATGCTACTGTCTGGGTCCTTGGTTCTCTGGCTCAGGCCCTTGGCACATTTACAGTTAGTGGATTATGGGGATGTTATCACATACCAGTCAAATCAAAGGTTCAGCATGATCCAGAGAACAGGGTGCCAGCGGGTGGTGAAACTTTACATCGGTGACTACCATCTTCTCACTGCCTTCCTGACCTCACCCCTGTCCACGTGTTGGGAAGGCCAGAGCCCCCTTACTTCCCCTGGTGCAACCTTCCACTCCAGAGGGGAGAGGAGTCCTCTTCTTGCCTGCAGAACCCCTTTTTTCCCTAAGCTGTGGAAAGAGTGACAGAGAACCTAGATTCTGCCATTTCTGCCCTGTGATTACAGTGCTTTTGCTGGGATGCACACTTGCTCCCCACTTCCCTCCCTCAGCCCCACTCTGTTTTCAAATCAGAACTGGCCTCAGGATTGGGAGGAATCTTGGTCATCCTCTAATTAATCTGACCCTCTGATTCTTAGCCCATGTGGTTGTGGGGCTCCATCTTAAATAGCTCTAGTTTCCCTTTGGCTGTCTGGTCCCTTCAATTTGTGACTTGTTGCCAGTGGCCATTTGTCAGCTGGTTTGCCGAACAAGTGGATTAAATAGTGGTTTGTGTGTAGAATCCTGTATTTTGTAGTGAATGCTGTGTGTGTATACAGTGCCTGTGCAAAAAACAACACTTGTTTTCTCCAGCTGGCCAGCAGAGGAGAGAATACAAAGATATTTCAAAAGTGGAAGACACATCCTTTCCACTCAGGGAGTTTACAGCTTAGTTTGGGGAACCCAGAGATGTGGAAGTGTGTTGATTTAAGAATCCTTAGAAAAAGAGTATCAAGCATGCATTTAATACCCAGGTCAGGCCTTTGCAGTATGAGCTCCAGCGAAGTGCTCCTCTTTTTGGTCATTCTGAATCTGCCAAATATAACTTGAAATAAATGGTTTGAATGGTTGTGTATGTTTTACACTGATTTTATTGTAAGAAACTACCAATAGTACAGAGTAAATTTATGAAGGCCGAGGTTATGCCTGCCTAGGGGGAAAGGTGGCCAGGAGAGGCTAACTCAAGGAAAGCTGCTTGGGATTAATATGTTTTAAGTCAGATTTTGATGGGTGGAATTGGGTCAGAACCAGGCTACTTTGGGGCTTTTCTCAGTCTGCTCTGTCAGCCACAATTCTGGGGTGTCTGGAATGGCCTCAAGAAATTGCCTTGACAACCTTCAGTTCTGATCTCTGAGCCGTACCTGTTCAAAAGCCCCATTAGGGTGTTAAAGTCTACTCCCTATTAGTGTGTCACCCCTCCTTATCCTCTGTACTGTCCAACATTAACTTCACCTCCAGAGAGTCCCTGGAGATGATTCTAGGGTGTTCGGACCCACTGAAGGCCTTCAACATTATGGGCATGAGGGTTGGGAACAGCCCTGAGACCACTGGGAGCAATAAGGGACGGCATTCTGTTTTGTAACCATGTGCCCAGGACAGTCATTTGAGCTAAACTGAGCAAATCCACCCTTCAAGTAATGGACAGTAACACTGCAATGAAGAAGGAAAGTACTGCGCCAAGTACCCTTGTGCTGGAGTGTGAAGTAATTTCAGGATAGAAAAGCAGCATATTTAGTAAAGAAGGCAAGGCGTGGCATTTCTTCCTGTTAGCCCAGATTAAGAGGAGCTGTGATGGGTAAATTTCCTACAGAACCCCTCCAGGATCTTGGAAATAAAGAGGTAGAATCCTAGATATCTTTGGACTTCTAGGTGTCACCTTTTTCCTCCCATGTCCAGCCAAGGTTGTTCCCTGTCTAGAGAGACTAAGGTTGCTGTTTCTGGTTGTACCAGATCCCTTCATTTTCATTTTTGGGGGTCTCACCTAGGGAACTCCCTCCTAATACCACTTTGTGGGAAGTAAGGAATGTAACAAAGTAAGGATTGTAATGAAGAATGCTTTTCTTTCTGTCAAAATTGTTTTCATCGCTTGCTGCCATTCAGTGTTAGTTATGTCCATGAGAGGACTTCTTTCCTCCCTCACCCCACCCTTCTTTAGTTTCCTGGAAATGGAGTAGGGGCTGGAAGAGAGAAAGGATGGAAATTCCCATTGCATCTCTCTCTTCTGTGCAGTGGTTGAGATGAGGTTTGGGTGAGGGGGTAGGGAGAGGTAGAGAGATGGAGTCAGCCCTGGAGGGAGAGGCCGAGAGACTGCTGAGCCAATGGTATGGGCCTAATTACTCCTCTGCCTTGAGCTTGCCTGTAATTGTGGTTTCTGGGAGCCAGCACATCCTGGAAATCTGCTGGGACAGCGGAGATTTGGGATGGAGTTGAATTTTCCACTTGGAACAGCTTGCCCAGCACCCATCTTTGGTTGGAAGATTGGGTGAGTTCCTAAAGCTCAAAAGGGGCAATTAGGATAGTCAGGACTAGCAGGCCTTCCTTTGGAACTGGATGAGAGGTCGTATACTCTGAAATTCTGGACACTAGGAAAGTTCAGAGAGGCAAGTAGCAGGACCTCGTGAAGAGTTATATGCTAGAAGTTAGGAGATCAGTTCTAACCTTGAGCAAGGGCCATAATGTTCCTACACCTTAGTTTTCCCATCTGTCATTTGGTTTAAACATCTGTCTTTTTTTACAGGGATATTCCTAAATAATAGATGGGGAAATGCTAGACTAATATAAGGGAGCAACTTAAGTCCCCTTTTTCCCATGGTGGTGGTAATAAAATAGCTAATATACATAATGATTATTTATTGTGTACCCTGTGCTGAATGCTTTAATGAATGGCATTACTTAATTTTATAACAATCTAGTGGAGTAGTTACCTACCTCTGCTACAGACAAGGAAATCTGAGGTGGAGAGATTACATACCTTGCGTAAGATCACAGAGCCAGTGTCAGCATCAGGATTACCAACCCAGTGATTTGATTCCAAAACCTGTGCATTTGGCCTGCAGACATAAATGGTAATCTGCATTGTGTTTTACACTTGTGCCAAGAAACACCCAGAGCCAGACTGGCTTAGTGAGATTTGGCTGTTGGGCTTGGAGTCAGGGAATCTGAGTTTCAGTCCTGGTCCGAGCCCTCACTAACCCTGCGACCTCATGCAAGTCCTTTATCTTCTCTGAACTGCAGCTTCCTCATCTATAAAATGGGTATGTTTAGAGTTGTTCTGAGGATCAAATGAGATGCTGCCCAGCACAATACCTGTCACCCAGCAGATGCTTAATAAATGTTAGCAGAATCTGAATTTATATAAGGAGAAATAGCAGCCAGTCCCTGCCACCTTGACTTTGTGAACTGAGATTTCAGAACACTGACATACATTAAGAGTGGATTTATAGTAAAATAAAATGAATGGTGAGGACTCTAAACCAGAGCAAAGCATTAGCAGAGAAAAGGCTCTGAAGTTAAACTGCTTGGGTTCAAATATCCAGCTTCATCTCACTCACTGGATGCATGAAATGAGCAAGTTGCTCAGCCTTTCTGTAGCTGTTTCTTCATCTGTAAAATTATGACATTAATAGTATCAACCCATAAGTCTGTTGTAATGATGAAATAAAGTAATTAAGAATGACTAATAATATTGAAGTTCTTACTGAGAACCAGACCATGGCCTTAAGCATTTTATTTTTACATGTTTTCAATAATTTGGTCTTAATAATCCCATGAAATGGGTACTATTACCCCGTTTTAAAAGTGAGACACAGAAATGTTCAGTAACTTGTGTAAGATCACATAGCTAATAAATGGCAGAGCCAGCATTTATATCTGGGTGAGGGGTTCAGGAGCCCATACTCTCTTATCTCAGTAAGTGCTTAAAAACATGCCAGCTCTTATCCTCATCATTGGGATCCATCAGTCAGTCAGTCACAGTGTTTAAGAGTATGTGCTTAGAAGGCGTTAGTCATGGTGATCTCTGCCAACCAACCATGTGGTAGGCTTTCTGCTCTTAAGGTGTGTGTTTTTTTCTTATTTATTTAGAGAGAGACATGATCAATGTGGATGACATAATTTGAAAATAAGTGCTAGGAGATACAGTTTGGATTCAGAATGCAGCAGAAATGAATTTAGTTACTAAAAAGCTCATTGGAGAAGTTGGACTAGTTCTTGAGAAGGTAGTACATACTTGAGTTCAGCCCTAGAAACTGGGCCTAAGGACAAGGGTGCTTTGGAGTGCTGGAGTTTGGGAAGAGTTAGAATTTTCAGTGAGTATATACTCTGTGCCCGGCCCAGTGGAGAGGAAGATCAGTATTGATTGCTCAGTTGCCCTGGTTTCTCTCCTGGTCATTCCAGGTGTGTTTCCTAAAGATTATGTCTTGCAGTCTGGTAATACCAAATTGAAATACTTCTATTGCTCTGCTGAAGGTGGCCCCTTGTTCACATAATAAAACCTTATATAATGTGATAATGGGATTTGTACCTGGATGTAATCAGGGTATATTTTCCAGGTCCTTGGGAAGGAACTGCAGGGACCATCTGGTTCATTCATTTTTGTCCCCCTCAGTCTGCCCCACACACGTGCACACATACACACAAACACACACCATCACACTCTGTGAGGAAACTAAGGCCTAGAACTAAGGTTATAATCCAGAGCTTCAAACCCCAGGACACTTTACTCAAACTACTCTATGCTGCCTGATAATAAACTGAGTCCGTGTAAGTACTCTGAAATGTAACTTCATAGAACAAATGCTTATCATTTCTATTCACCTGCAAAGGGGGGTATAAGCCTATCTCCCAGCACCAGTAATTTTTGTCTTAACATTGCTCTCACTGTTGTACAGCCCTTTCAATATGAAAGATTTAATTTACTGGGAAGAAGTATGAGAGACAGCAGCACTTGCTGGAAGTGGCCAGGGCCACTGCTCTAAAAACCCTTGTCTTCCCACAAAATGTCCTGGCACTTCCCCTAGTGAAGGCTGCAGCTGGCTTACTCTCTTTATTTGTAGTAGCTAGATTGGCAGCCCCAGAAGTGTCTGGATAGGCGGGGCCAGTGGAGCATTCTTTTGGTTTGTGGCCACTCTACCTCCTCTCGGGGGAATGTGTCTGAGTTTGTTGCTTGGAGTTGTCTTAGGCGGGTTTATGTTTTAACAACCTTGGCTGTCCAGCAGTTTTAGTCCCATCAGTCAACTTGAAGGATGGAGGGAGGGTCGAGTGGTGATGAAACTGTAGTGACAGCTACAGGGGTCCCTGGCTGCTGGGTAAGTTGACTCAGATTTTCTCTGGCTGGACTTCTGTCAGCTTCCTAGCCAACTGTGTCTGTAAAAGTATACTTTGTAGAGCACAGGTTATTGGTGGGGGACCTAGGCCAGGTGGCTGGAGGTGTAGGTGCTGAAAAAACACAAAATAGAAGACATAAGTCCCTACTTCAGAACAGGTATTTTATTAGACAGAACAGAGATAGAATACTTGATGTGCTTATAGCCCAAGTCAGATGCTTGAGGGTTAGAAGGATGCAAAGAATATGTTGATTATTCCTAAGTCATCAGTAGAGAGTTAATTGAGGAAAGCTTCCTGAAGGAGGGGAGTTTCCAGGCAATTTTTACAAGGATGGAACAAGGAATTTGTAGGGAGCCTGTTGCAAGCTGGGAAGGAACCTCCCCCATCCACCCGTCTTTCCTCTCTCTGCTTCTGGCGGGACTTCCTGAAATCACTAGCTAAGAATGCAGAGTAGAGACACTCAGCCTGTGACACTCTGGGCCCCCCCTCCCCCCTTACAGTTGGTAGCTTAGATGTTGTGACTAGATTTGCATCTCTCAGCTGGAGAAAGGGTGCTGCCTCCCTGAGGTAGGAAAGGGATTGCAAAGAAGAGCAGCCTTTCTACCAGCTGCTCAGGTTACCCCATGAGATACTTGCTTTATGGTTTAACCTCAGCAGTTTTAAAACTGACTAACTTCCCTCTGCCCCCAAGTACTTTCCTATCAATTTTGGTATGAAGTCAAGGAAGCAACTAATTTAAAGTCCACCTTAAATTAGAAGGGTGAATCTTCGGAGCCAAATGACAAAATTTTTAAAAGCAAAATGAAGGTCCGGCCGGCGTGGCTCAGCGGTTGAGCATCAACCTATGATCCAGGAGATTGAGGTTCGATTCCTGGTCAGGGCACATGCCCAGGTTGCGGGCTCCATCCCCAGTTGGGGGTGTGCAGGAAGCAGCCGATCAATGATGACTGTCTCATCATTGATGTTTCTCTCTCTCCCTCTTTCTAAAATCAATAAAGTTTTGTGTTTTTTTTTAAAGAAGGAAAATGAAGACTTCTTAGATTGGCCATTAATTCTGGGTTAATTTTTTATGGTTCTTTATTTGTGCCAATAATAAAAATTCACTCAAATAACAATTCTATTTATATAAAGTATAAAGCAAAGTATGCCAAGCCAACTCATTCTTTATTTTCTCTTGATGATAAGTGTGTGTTTATGATATTCTGATGTCTACAAAGTTTATATGCATATGTAATCTGATTTCATCTTCAACACATATGTATTGATTATCTACTGTGTACTAGATTCTGGAGCTGTTGTGTGCTCTAGAGAACAAGAGACAATGAAGCTTATCATTAAACAGGGAAAGCAGACATTAAACAATCAACAAAAAAAGTACCCAAATAATTAGTTGCTATTGAGTTAGGCACTGCAAAGGGAAATTGCAGGGGTGATCCAGCCTGGTGGGATGTTAGAATGTTTAGCACAGGGCCTTCCCTGAAGAAGAGGTGGTTATGCTGTATAGTAAAGAATGCGTATGAGTTGGCTTGGCCAAGGCAGGAGAGAAGGTTCCTGGGGTTGACTATATATATAGTGAGCAAGGAGGGGAGTGGCAAGAGATTATGTGGCTTGAGAGTAAGCATGAGGATGTCACAGAGGACCTGTTAGGACGTGTTAAGGATTTGGAATTTTACACAAGGACAGTGGAAAACCACTAAAGTGTGATATATGTTCTAGTTTATTTTTAAAAGATCACTCTGTGTGTAGAGAATGAACAGGCTCTGGAGGAGTGGAAGCTGGAGTAGATGTGAGGAGATCAGTTAGTTGTTCTAGGTGAGAGATGATGGTGTCTTACACCAGCCTGTGACGGGGAGGAGCAAAAGTAAGTGGATTCCAGAAATATTAATGGGTATAATCAGCAGGACTTGGCAGTTGATTAGATTAGAGGGGGGAATGTCAGGGATAACTCAGATTTCTGGCGTGAGTGACTGCACGGTACTATTTCC
The DNA here is from genome assembly GCF_964146895.1 of Miniopterus schreibersii. Taxonomy (NCBI): domain Eukaryota; kingdom Metazoa; phylum Chordata; class Mammalia; order Chiroptera; family Miniopteridae; genus Miniopterus; species Miniopterus schreibersii. Next base: position 14,654,316 of record NC_138119.1, on the reverse strand, counting down.
TGAGAAGGAAATGTTTGCTCTGGAGCAGAGCTAGGCTTGGGTTGGGGAGGTTGATTTCAGTTGGAACATTTTTGCTTTGAGGTATTGGTGAAGGTGATTTGGTCCTCCCAGTCCCACTTTGAGGAAAATGAGATGATCCACATTTGTGAGGAAAATGGGATGATCCACATTTGTGAGGAAAATGGGATAATCCATATTTGTGATTAAGAAACTTAGGTTTGGAGAGGTTGGGCGACTTGCCTGAGATGACATATCCAGGAGAATGCTGGGACTAAGCTTGAGCCTGTACAGCAGGTTCTCGAATAAAGTCGTTTAACTCATTGTTTGGTTATAATGTTAAGATCCTATAAGATCTTAGCTCTTACTTAGATCAGTCTGTGGCAAAATTGGTTTAGTTATACATCATTTCGCTGCAGTTCCAAGAACCCATCAATAACTTTAAGTGAGGACTTACTGTATTTTATTCCTAAGGCCCTATTTCCCAAACCATACCATGTGGGCTGTGTGCTAAGTATTAAATGTTGAATCGAGCTAGTCAGCCCTCTCAACTCCTGCGCACACACCTGTCTGCCAAGTTGTCTGCCCTGACAAACAGTCCTAAAATCTCTTGTTCTTAAAGAGACCTTCATGGAAGTAAGAAGGAGAGTATTCCTGGCTTTGCCCTCCCTAGATTTAGAACACACCAGGAGTTGTCCTCTCTTTCCATTTTTCGTTAAGTCACTCATTCTTGTCCTGCTCACCTCACCTCTGACACATGTTGAGCATCGGTCACCCCATGGAGTGACCATTTGCATGCGACTTTACTCTGTCAACCTATGGTTGTTGGTGCCAGTTGAGTGCCAACATGAATTCTCAGTTTGGGGAACAGTGAATAAGGAAACTATTCAGTGCAAATAGCTCAGTTGTGATACAGCACAGCTGTGGAACAGCTCAGTAGTGTTACAGATCACAGGGCAGCAGCACAGCTGTGAAATGGCCCTGAGGCAAGGTGGCCCTGCTCTGCTCCAGTCTGCCCCACCTCCAGCCTGGTGTGCAGACAGACCACTGCTCTGCTCTGCTTGGGAAACACAGTCTTTGGTGGAAAGGGAAAGTATGCTCTGTGGGACACAGGGGAGCTGACTTGCAGTTTTATTGGTCCAAAAAGCACAGTCCTGATTGGTCAGCGTGGAGTAGTTCTGATTGGTCAGTGAAAATTCTGTGGGGGATATAGCTGCATAGCTCTGATTTGACAGGGAAAGTCTCAGTCCTATTGGTTGAAATACAATTCCAAGAACTCCTTTATAAGGGTTGACTCAACCAGCAGGAACGCAGTGCAGGCTTTTCCCTGAAGTGTGGCTTGTGTGAGGGACCCCTATTTAGAAATGGCTGCTAGGCCCTGTTTTTTGTTGTTGTTTTTTAAGTTTGAGCCAGTTAGCCACCAGGAGTCCTTCTTTCTCAAAGAACTTAACAAACATTGCCTCTTTGATCCTCACATCAGCTCTGAAAGAAAGGGCATGTATATTCCTTCAGCAAACGTTTCCCGAGCAGGCACCCACCACACACCAGTCACTATGCTGGAACTTGGCTGGTGATACAAGGATGACTAAGCCCCTGTCCTTGTTCTCAAGGGGTTTTAGGTCTCATAAGGAAAACCTATGATAGACTCAGAAGTTAAGGGACTTGGTTTTTTGTTTTTGTTTTTAAAAAATATATCTTTATTGATTTCAAAGAGAGGAAGGGAGGGGGGGAGAGAGATAGAAACATCAATGATGAGCGAGTCATTGATCGGCTGCCTCCTGCACGCCCCCTATTGGGGATCGAGCCCACAACTCAGGCATGTGCCCTGACTGGGAATCTAACCACTATCCCCTGGATCCTAGGTTGATGCTCAACCGCTGAGACATGCCCAGCCAGGCAAGGGACTTGTTTTGAAAGTTCTTTAAAGTTATGGCCCTTAGAATAAGGAATCACTTGGGCTGCTTGTTAAAATAAAAATAGATTCCAAACCTGCTGAATTGGATCCCCAGGGTTGGAGTTTCCAGTGACTCATAACACTGCTCTTCAGCTAGTAGATGATCTAGTTGAGATTTGAGCCTTTTCTGGCCATATTGCCAGAGACTTTTTCCCTCCATTTGTCATCCCCTAGTTTTACAGATGAGAGAACTGACGCAAGTGGGAGTCAACTGCCCACAGTGAATTAGAGACAGAACTGGGATTAGCACCTGAATTTCCTGGATTCCTACATCTAACCTATTTCTACAACAACATCTAGAGTGTTAAATTAACTTTGCACTCTGGTTCTGATTGAAACTGCTTTCCATGTCCTTTTATTTCTAAATTTATTCAACTGTATAAGCTCTCAGGGAGCATTTGTGTCACATTCTGTCAGCAGGGATTGTCTGCAAACAGGTCTCTGCCTTTACTGTAGGGATACACAGACCTGAGAGGCTGTGTTTGTCAGCCTCAGACCACAGGGAAAATTCTACCCGGAGGCACAATCCTTGGAGAGTTAGGGTACCAGGAGGCTGCTTAAAGCTCCTCCTTGGTAGATAAGGGAAACCAGACCAGTAAGGCCTGGTCAGGGTTCACTGAGTGTGGATTTTATCTAGAACTAAGGTCCTGGCAGGGTAGCTCCTTCCTGGCTTTGGGGAGGGACTCAGGAATATTACTTCACTCCAGATTCAAGAGACCTAGGCGAACCTATGTATAGTGTGCTTTTTATCTCTGTCATATGTGTCTGTATATATACATATACCATATGTATTCTGTATATCTCATGTGTATGTCATATATGTGTGTGCACATGTGAGGTGTACATATTATACATGTGTGTGTATATTGTGTGCATGTATGTGTATGTATGTATATAAAAAAGAATGTAGGAGAGAAGTTCTAATGAAAACCAGTTAGATCTACATATGGCCACAGGTCATATAACATTTTGTCTAGGGGCACAGACCTTGAAGTCAGACCAACTTTATGCACATCTTAACTCCATTTATTTAACCTCCATCTTCACTTGTCTGAAAATGGATGTACTACCTACGTCACCAGGCTATTGTGATGATTAAATGAGATAACGTCTGTTGAATGTTCAGCTCAGGGCCTGGTAGGTAGTAAGAACTTAATCGTTATCATCACAGAACAGGGATATTCTAGGCCTTTTCCTCATTTACGTATTTGTGGTGGGATGAGGGTAAGGACCAAAGGACCAGGAACTTCCCACTGAGGGGCTTGATACCACCCAGCTTCATCCAATTGTCACCATGGGAAACTGTGAGCCCAAAGGTGCCAGAGCTTATGCCTTTTCAAGAGAAAACAGAAGCCTGTATTTTTAAATGTGAAATTGCCTGCTTTTCACATTTTAACAACTAATTATTTTTAAATACACACAACGCAAACCTACCACACCATAGACCAACAGAAGGGATATATAGGCTGGTTCCCAGTTTTCAGCTCTGCATTCTGAAAGGTCACCAGACACTTCCTTGCTGTGTCACACCTTCTGGGCTAGGGTGCAGAGGGCGTTTTTTGACACATGTTAACAGAGTCTGCCTGTTCTGTGCCTGGTGCTGCTGGAGAGCATATGGGAAGTACTCGTAACCTTTGCCCTCTAGCAGAGAGGCAGGACTAACACACCAGATGACAAGGATCAGGTAGGAGGTAGGAGGTAGGAGCTACTTGAGCGTGGTCCACATCATAAAGAACAAGGAAATGGAAGCTTTCCATGAACCAATAGGGAGCTACTTGGAGAATATATTAAATGAAGAAAAGCAAAGTATAAAAGGTACAGGATACTACCTGTTATGTAAGAAGAAAGAAACTAAGAATATTTATATGTATTTGCTTAGTTTTGCAGAAACAAACAGAAAGGAAACCAAAAACAACTGAAAATGGTTACTTGGGGAAGAGTGGGATGAAGGGATAGGGACACTTCTGATTATGCTTTTAAATTTTCAGTTTTAGTGAGATATAGTTTACATACAGCACTGTATAAGTTTAAAGTACACAGCATGACATGTATATTGTGAAATGATTACCACATTAAGTTTAGTTGTCATATATAGATTCTAGAACATTTATTAAATGATGAACTAAGCTGAATCTTTACCTTGGGTGAAGAGGAGGGGGTTGTGGTCAGAAAATGATGGATAGAGTAATTTGAAGAAAGCCAGAAGTTGTAGCTTTTGGAAGCTTACCTTCTTGTCTAGCTTATAGATACAGTAATGAGGAGTAGCATAGGAAGAACATCTAGAAGAAGGAACAGTGTGGGCAAAGACAAAAGCCAGAAGCCATAGCAAGTGAAAGGAGAACAACTAAGAGCAGGGACCAAGAATAGGATGGAGCCTTCACTATGTCAGACCCCCAGGGCCTGATCAGAACCACTCTGCCTTCATGGCTCCTGCAACCCCATCTGTATAGTCCAACAGACAAGCAAACAAGCAGTTCCTTTGGGTGTTCGTTCTGCCAGAAGATCAGGTTCTGGGAGCTGTGGCAGGCATCGGAGGCTGACCAGCATCAGGCAGCCAGTTCGATGCCGTGGCTTAATGGCCTAGCTTGAAGACAGGATGACCTTTCTCTGGAATACAATAGGGAAGCTCTAAAAGGTTTTAAGCAGCAGAATGACTGGGCATTTTAGTAGCTTCACTCTCCTCCATTGTGGCCAATTTCCATACCTGGGGCCATGATAGCTTGATTGTGGTTTCTTCCGAGCCAACCATTTCCAGTGTCTTGTCTAGTTTATGTCTTGTTTTGTTTTATCTTTCTCTTCTTTCCTGTGTTGTGCTCTCCTGGGCCCCACGCTCTCCTCTTGATGTGCTTCTCTCTCTGATCCAAAGATCAGCCGGTAAAAAGCAGTCTCACCTGTCCAGGTAAGAGGGGTGCCAGGGTGAGGGAGGGGAGACCCTCCTCTTTTAAATTTAAAAGTTATTTATTTGAATTGTATTGTGTTTATTATTTGGATAGATAAAACCTTCACATGGTTCAGAATTTAAAAGTTGCAAATGAAAATATAATGAAAAATTTCCAGCTCCATCCCTGTGCCCTGGGCACTGTTTTCCTTCCTCAGAAGCTACTGATGCTGTTTCTTTTATACCCTTTCAGAGATATTTTAGATACTTTATGCATGTGTAAGCAAATATTTTAACATATAAACAAATAATTGCCTTTTTATCTCTTTTAGCCACTTTTTTTCTGTCCACAGTTCTGCATCTTACTTTTTTCACTCAGCAACACGTCTTAGAGACCGTTCCTCGTGGTTTATAAAGAGCTCCTCCTTTTGTAGGCTGAATACTGTGTCAGTCCATTAATATACTGCAATTTATTTAACCAGCAATCACCCATCGTGAACATTTAGATTCTTTCCAATGTTTTGTCACTGCAAGCAGTGTTTCATGAATAGCCTTATACATGGTCATTTACTATAGATGTGAATAGGAGACTCTTTGGAAGGGCATCAACTATTGACTAGGAACCGGCAATTTGGACACTTCTCTAAAACGGGGAGGCATAGCAATGATTTGTGCTGCTGTCCCTGCTGGGGTGTCCTATTAAAGGAGATCGAGCAAAAAAATGTTCTGGTTTAGTGATCTCATAGATACCTTCAGGTTTTAGGATCTTAATAGTTTCTAAGCAAGGTGCCTCAGGTTGGTGGTAGGAATGGGCCTGAATGTGGGGTTAGAATGCTACCACCAACTAGACCAGATTCCCGTTCTCCCATGGTACCCACAAGATAATGGAATTTTCCAAGGTTTGAGTCATTGCTATATCCTGCTTTCTAGAAAAGTGTACAAGTTGCCAGTTACCCAACAGGTTAGTACCAAATGCCCAGCTACCCTCCTAGAGACGCTGCTGGGGGAGGGATGAAGAAATGAAGCTGAAGTGGGGAAGGGCATCTCTTGCCACCACCGCGGCTCTCTGCTGTGCTCATGCAGGCTTCTGTATGTTTTTTACTCACCCCATTCTTGCCCTCTAGTCTCCCTTTCCTTTACCTAAAACTAATTGGCTGTTTATTTTTTCCTGTCTTTTTCTCGCATTCATTTTCTCTGGTGCTCTGTTCTGTTCCATCAGCCCCATTGCAGCCTGGTAAGACCCAACAAGCATGTGTCTTTGGGCACAGCCTGTTCTTGCTATTGTCTCTTTGTCTTCTGACTCCAGGAAGGGCTATTTCCCTTCACACTTTGGTGGGTATTAAAGAGATCATGTTAATCCTGCCAGCCTAGGAGTCCAGACAGGTGGTATTACTAGTGGTGTAGACATGGCTAATCTTCCACCAGGTTGAGTAGGTCCGAGGGTAGAGGGTTGGTCTCTCAGTGTCCAAAACATGGGGCCACTTTTGACAGGGCTTTTTTCCACTACAACATGGGTCCCTCCCTGCCCTCCTTACTGATACGGTTTTATTACTCCTTCAGGTTAAGTAGCCTGTCTTTGGGAGATTCAGCACCTGAGCGCAAGTCCCCTTCCCACCACGGCCAACCCTCTGACACCTCTGAGACAACAGGTAACCTTCTTCTTGGGGCCTTAACACAATGATACAGGCATACACTCATACAGACTAACCCTGTACCCTAGATATAAAGCTGCTTAGCCTTTATATGAGCTCATAATGCGTACTAGGCATTGTTACATGTTGTATATAAATTTCCTCATTTAGTCCCTATATCAACTATAGAAAGTAGATTTTATTACCCCTGCTTTGTAGATGAGGAAGCTGGGGCTCAGAGAAATTAAGAAACTTGCCCAAGTGCACAAGCATGTAGGGAACAGAGTCAGAACCTGAAACCAATGGGTTTTAAATCTAGAACTCATGCTTTGTCAATTACAAGAAGCAGTCACACGTACCTGCACACACATGATGCCTGATACGCATCCACAGGGGCAGAGATAGCCTTTCTTGTTGTCTGTGTTTGTGTATGGAGGTACATGTGAAAAAACGGTTTTCTCTTGTCATTTATCCTTTCCTGGATTTGGCAAGGGACCAGCCCTGGGTCACCTTGCATAAGTTGTCCAGCTCTGCGAAGAGTCAACAAGCACTAGTGTCCCGTCTGCTGCATTCACTGTATGTAATTAGACAGAAAACTTGAAGTCTCACTGGGCTTCAGTCCCGGGACTGCTTCTCTGTAACGTTAGTCTTCAGCCTGCATTGGCCCTGCCCCTTCTTCTGCCAGTCTCACCCAGACAGACAGGGAGAGACGGACATGTACAAGAGAAACAAGCATCTCAGAGAGGGTGCTTTCTTGTATGGAATACAGGATTAATCACTGAGGGAGGCAAGTCATTGCCATAGCATTTGGAAAAGGTAAGTCTGGGAATCTGGTTATCTGGAAAGGTTTTTCTAGAGGAAGAAACATGGGGCTTTCCTGGGTTGGTCTCGGCTTGTGTGCACTAACCTCCTCTCTTCCTCTCACCACTCACCAGGTCTTGTTCAACGCTGTGTCATCATCCAGAGGGACCAGCATGGCTTCGGCTTCACAGTCAGTGGGGATCGCATTGTTCTGGTACAGTCTGTGCGGCCTGGTAAGTGTTGCATCCCTTCTGCAGTGGACAGTTCCCACAAAGCCACCTTCTATGTGACAGTGCTGCATAACGTGGAGAACTTACATGTCATTTCTGTCTGAGGGCCTGAGAAGTCCTGGAGGGTACAGTTGAATTACTCTAGAACTGGTTCCCCAGAGGCATCTGGGAAAGTCTCCACAATTCTAAGCCACTAGGGCAGAATTTCTAGGGATGACACTTTATGCTCACTTCCCCTGTCCAGAAGTATAAAAACAACAGAATTGCCTTCAGGTCAGGTAGATGCCTGGTTGCCCTCCAAGAGAGGTCTTCACCCTGGGTCAGAGGATGCCAAGGAGGAGTCAAAGACCTGCTCTCTTCCTACCCACCTTCACATAGCCTCACTTGGCGCACAGGTCATCACCCTTCTGCAGCTGTTTAAACTGAGACAGGTCCAAATGTATTTGCAAATACAATTAACATTAAATAATAAACTACCAAAAGATAAATGATGCATGTTGGACAGTATGGGGAGGAAATGGTGTTTGGAAATTTGTGTTTGGGTAGTTGTGGTATAATAATTTTTCTTCTGATCAGTTCAGGAAGCCTTCTTATAAGAAATAGGATTTCAGGAGTAGTTTGAGAGATGGGAGTGAAAAACACATTGGCAGGGTAGGAATTTGGTGGGAAAGGAGTAAAGAGTGGGAGGACATCGTAAGCAAGTCAATCAAGTGACCAATTAGGTATGAAAGAGTTTCAAATATTTCAAAGCATAGTTATATGTCAGGTGAGAGAATCATTGTTGATAGTAATCCAGGCTGAAGAAGATAGGAAATGAGCGTGGGGAAGAATGTAAAGCAAGTGTCCCAAAGAGGGGTGGACAGTAGTGTAGCAAATGGGGTTGGGCCTGGTGACACAGAGTATCGTGGGCTTGGTTTATAGAAGATACAAGGAAAGGGGTAGGAGCAGGCTAGTGTTTCACACTAAGTACAGTGCAAAATGGGAAGGAAAATATACTTTAAGTAATTTTGGAAAGATTTGGGATTTGTTTATGGAAAAGACAAAAAGAGAATGTTAAATTTATGACCAAAATGAGGTAAATGGATCATGCAGGAATATAAACACTTACAACTACTTAACTTTTATCAGTGGGGAGTTTGTTTTTCATATCCTAGGGTAGAGCTCTGAAAAAATACTTTTATTCTTTGCTTCCCTTGTTCTCTCAAGGTTCCTGGACTAGGTGAGACAGCTAATGGGACTGCCAGTGACTTGTACTTTGCCTTTATGGTCTCTTTGATATAGGAAGTTTGGGGATCCCCTCCAGTGAAGTATGAGTTCAGCACTCCTTCAGTTTTTCCTCCCCTTAGGCCAGAGCAGAGTCAGACCCAAAAAGGAAAGAACAAAAGAATGGGTTGCAGCAAAATACGAGTTTTGAGAAATACGCGCATGTGTGTGTATTTTGGGAAGGAGAGAGGAAGAGACTTAATTTGGATTGGCATTGAAATCACAGAATAACACAGCAGTTATTTTCTTTTCAGATATTAGGTTCCTCTGGTTCACTCTTTCTCAAAGCGTAGTCTTTGTTCTGCCTGTATCAGAATCGCCTAGATGCTACAATGGTTGAAAGCCATAGTCCTGGGCCCCGCTTCAGAAGTACTCTATCGCTTTCTAGCAAGGGGGCCAAGGAATGTGCTCTGTAATTAATTCCCCCAGTGATTCTTGTGCTTACTGAAGTCTGAGAACTTCTGCTCTAATTCCTTAACTCTGAAGAGTTCTTTTTTTAAAATCACTAAGTTATTAGAAGGCATGTGTATTTCATACGTTCTGGCAAAATAGCTCTTTCTTCTCCGCCTTTAGTTTCTAGATGACAGCGTAAGAGAGAGTTTTCAGCTCTTTGCAAGTGGGAATAAGTAGCACTTTACATGAGGGCAGTCTCAAGTCCCAATATTGAAAAGCCAAATTAGAATGTAGTCATCACTGTAATTTCTCTTTTTAAGACTACAAACATCTAGATGTGCCTTGTGGGAGTTTTATTTTGATCAGATGAATGCAACTTACAGATGTAATGATCATTTTGAGAGTGACTGACAAAAAAATCCTGATTTTTATGCTTCTCATTAACTTGTCTCAGTGTTTCTTGTGCTTCCTGGATATAAATTAAACCAGGACTCTAAATCATTTAAAACTACATAGTGGTCACAACCACTGCAGCCTTCAGTCGAATAATAACCTGAAAAAGTGGAGAGTACATTCTGAACTCTACTCATTCAGTCACAATCAGAAGCTCTTAATCTGGTCTGTTAGAAAGGAAGAAACTGTTGCCTTGGTTGAGCGTAGTCCCATGCACCAAAAGGTCACTGATTTAATTCCTGGTCAGAGCACATACCTGGGTTGCTGGTTCGTTCCCCCGGTCAGAGCACGTATAGAAGGCAACCAATGGATCTTTCTCACATTGATGTTTCTCTCTCTCTCTCCATTCCTCTCTCTAAGTGTGTCCTCAGGTGAGGATTTTTTAAAAATGAGATAGGACCTGCCATAGTCTACTTTAGATTAAAAGTAGTTTTGTCACTGGAGCAGAGTAGACATTTGAGGTACTTAACACAGAAAGATGGGAAGAAATTTTGGAGGGAGGTGGTCTGACAGGGACTTTGGTATGCATTTAGTGACCTCTGGGGAAGCTTGTTGGGCTCTGCTGACCAGGCCTTCTTCTTACAGGAGGTGCAGCCATGAAAGCCGGTGTGAAAGAGGGCGACCGGATCATCAAGGTGAGTGGCCTTCCCTTTGCATGCTTCATTTCCATTCCAGCTGTTAGCCACTGAGTTGAGGTGGTACCATGAGAGTGGGCACAGCAGTATATTGTGAGAGGGTGGGGACTAAGATATTCTAGATCTTTCTTGACCCTAATGTAACCAGGTTTCTGGAACAGGTTTTATTATTCCCATTTCACAGATGACAAAAGCAAGATTAAGAGGGAGATGCTGAGACTAGTACAGTACTCAGTGCCTTCTGATTCTTGGGTTGATACTCTGTCCTCCATACAGTGCTGACTTTAGGTCCTTGCCAGTTTTAAACTACTGTCATCTCCCCTGTTGATTCAGCACTTCTGGAATACAGAGTCCTAGAGCCATTAAGGAAATCCTAGATGAGGAAATCCTTTCTTCTAGGAGGAGAAAACACACCGGCTCAGTTGACATTTGAACAAGGCTAATGGTTGAAAAAGTATATACCAAAAATGAATGAATGAATGAACGAATGAATGAAGCTGCAGCTCTTATCCCTGCAAATTTACAGACTAGCTGGGTAGGCAAAACACATGGCAGGTGTGAACAGGAAGAAATTCATAATGTGAATTTGAGTAAATAAGTGACCAGAGGTGGTTAAAGAACACTGGAAAATAGCCTCCTAAAGGAGTGGCATTTGGAACTTGTACATAGATCCCCTAGGTTTCCATGACCATTACTCAATGCCATATGTTCCCCCAACAGGTGAACGGCACCATGGTGACCAATAGCTCACACCTGGAGGTGGTGAAGCTTATCAAATGTGAGTTGCAAAGAGCTGAGCACTAAAGAATGGAGGGGAGATGAACTAGGAGGGAACAGCGGAAAGAGCAGGCTTGTTGACCCCAGAGGCTTCCTTTGTAGATGCGGGCAGCAGCTGAAGTCACATCTTTAATCTTAGTGGGGACCAGTCCACTGAGACTGCCACAATTTTCTGTTACCATTTCAGGTGGAGACACTGTTAGTCTCTCATCAACATCTCTATTTTTACACCCATCTTTGCACTCACATCTAGACCATATTTTACTAAGACTAGGTCTCACTCAGATACCATTTTCTCCCCTCTCCCATTCATGGGTATTCTTCCTCATTTGTTTCCTATTTTGGGAGGAAAAGCAAAAATATTCTGTTTGCAGCTGGGAAGACTCAACAATTAAGTCTGCCCAGGTAATCAAACAGAAACAGCAGATGATGAAGAAACAGTTAAAGGCTGTGGGAAGTTTGGGAAGAGTGGAAGGCTAGAATTTGAGTGTCTTCCATGTGCCAAGCAGGCAGTATATTTGGGGCTTTATACTGGCCACTTAATTTAGTGAGACAAAAGAGGAAGCCAGGGACTGATCAGAGACCCTTGGGAGTGTTCCCAGATATTTATGGGTGGAATTTTGGTTGAGGTCTCTACATGAAGAAAGGGAAAGAAGGGGTACTTGTGTTGGTGCAGGGTAGATAAGCAGGCATTAGGGAATGGGGTGGGGGAACATGACAAGTGAGGAGACTTTATCTACAGAATTATAAATTTAATGAGAGGAAAAAGGGAAAGAACCCCCTCCTTTTAGTTTGAATGTCTGCTGTCCAGGACAGTACCATTAGCAAGCCTTCTTTTGTCTGTCCCTCTAGCTGGTGCCTATGTTGCACTGACCCTCCTGGGCTCTTCACCCTCCGTTGGTGTCTCTGGGCTCCAGCAAGACCCAGACCCAGCAGGAGCTCCCCAGGTCACCCCTGTGATCCCACCACCACCACCTCCTCCACCTCTGCCACCACCACAGCGCATCACAGGACCCAAACCTCTGCAGGTAATGGTCCTCCTGCTCCTCTTCTCGCTCTGTTGTCCCTTTGAATAACTCCCATTGGGGGGAAAGCAGGTTAAATTGAATGATATGCTGGTAAGCAGAGACAAACCGAAGAGATATTTTTCCATGTAAATGCATGTGCAGTTTTATCAGACAGCAACATAAAGTGTGGAAGACTCTAAGAAGGCCCTTTGAGAGTGCTCCTCCCCACCTGCAGGTGTAGACAGAGGCATCTTTTAAACACTGCTGCCCGTCATTTTCAGGAGGGTGTGGACCAGGAGCAGGAGAAAGGCTTCCTGAAGAAAAAGGCTGCTTGGAGGAATGAAGTATGGAGCCCAGTCTGTAGGGGTGAGGGTCGGGGAAGGAAACACACAAGTAGGGAGAGAACCTGAGGACCAGGGAAAGCTGCATGAGGGGTTAAAAGAGATCAAGATGCAGATAGAATGGGAAATGGGATTTTCTGGCTGGAAAGAAGACTGAGCCAGTGAGTCCTGGGAGACTTTAGAGAGCAGTTTGATACCAGAGGTGATTATGATTGCAACAAGGTTTCTGGGAAGGTCAGGTAAAACCAAGATAACACTACGCTTACTGAATTCTAGACAAAACACATTTATGACAGGCACAACTCTCATAGCTCTCCTTGCCCAAGAATCAGCTGGTAGAAGAGAATTGAACTGATCCCCAACTCACACTGTCATATTTTCCATTCTTAGGATCCCGAATTTCAAAAACATGCCACCCAGATCCTTAGGAACATGCTGAGGCAGGAGGAAAGAGACTTACAGGTAAGGCCACTGATGACTGGCCGTTGCCTTACTGAAATAACCCTTTTTCAGAGCAATCTGCCAATGTGTACAACTGAATTTATAGGCCATATCCTATTACCATAAAGCCTTAAAAATTAAAACCCAGGACCATGAAGGAATTGTGATAAGCCAATAGAATTTATTAAAGCTGAGTTTGACCGATAGAGTGAAAAGGGTAATAGCTCCTAGATAATAAATTAGAATAGTCAATACATAGACAAAACACAAACAAGTGATGAGACCAGTAGAGTAAAATGAGGGAACATTAGAACTGAGGGCCCAGCCAGGTGTGGCTCAGCGGTTGAGCATCAACCTAGGATCCAGGAGATTGAGGTTCAATTCCCAGTCAGGGCACATGTCCTGGCTGTGGGCTCGATCCCCAGTAGGGGGTATGCAGGAGGCAGCCGATCAATGATGATTCTTCCATCATTGATGTATCTATCTCTCTCTCCCTGTTCCTTCCTCTCTCTCTGAAATCAATAAAGATATTAAAAAAAACCAAAGAACTGAGGAAAATGCGAGTCAGTTGGAATCGACCTTGTGGTTTCTAGGGAAGGGAAGGGTGATGGGAGGAGGAAGGTAGGGGTGGGGAGGTGAGCGCCACGCAAGCTGATGGAGAAGGGGGCGCTGTTGGTGAATGGGATGCAGAGAGATTTCCAGGCCTGGGAATGGTGCACATAGAGAACAGTAAGATTACTTTAGCTGGAGTGGGATCGCCAGATGACTATAGTAGCTGTGGCTTGCAGCAAGCCCCTCACTCCATTTCAACTCAGCAAATTTCTGTAAGTACCCACTGTATGTAAGCATTGTTTTAGTTCCTATGGTATACAGAGATGAGAAAAGATCAGACAGTTTTTACCCTTAAAATATATAAAATCTAATGGGGAAAATTGATATTACAGTAGAGGAGAGAGTGGCAGGAACAAAGATCTTCCAATAAGAGAACAAAGAGAGCATTAATTAATAATGGGAAATGTGGGGGGAAACTTCACAGACAGGATTCTGTTTCTGCTGGGCCTTGAAGAGTACAACTTCTGTATGCAAAAGAGATGGGACAGGGAATGCTACTCAGCATAGGTCAAAGGAACAAAGATATAAAAATACACTCATTTATTTAACAAGCCCTGAGTTCCTGCTGTGTGTGTTGCATTGCTAGGGAGAGGAGGGGTGTGAGGGCAAAAGTTGGAATGGTTACAAAGATAAATGAGAGATAAACCTTTCCTTTAAGGAGTTTGTAATCCAGCAGGATATAAGTGGATGAATGAAGATACAGTTATACAACAGTGTAGTAAGTGGTGATACATATTGACAAACGTCATAGAATAATCATGACAGCATGGCATTGGTATAAGGAGAGACCTATAGATCAATACAATAGAATTCAGAGTCCAGAAATCAACCCATACATCTATGATCAATTGATTTTTGACAAAGGTGTCAAGATAATTCATTGGAGAAAGTGTAGTCTTTTCAACAAATGGTGCTAGGACAGCTGAATGTCTATATACAAAGAATGAGTTTGGACCCTTACCTCACACAATAAAAAGAATTTAACTAAAAATGAATCAAAGACTTAAATGTAAGAACTGAAAACATTTTTAAAAACTATAAAACTTCTTCAAAGAAAGCCTGGGTGTAAATCTTTATGACCTTTTAGATATGACACCAAAAGCACGAACAACAACAATGAAAAGATAAAATGGACTTAATCAAAATTAAAAACTTCTGTGCATTAAAGATACGATCAGAGTCCAAAGACAACCCATAGAATGGGAGAAAATATTTGCCAATCATATATCTGATAAGGGTCTAGTACCAAGATGTATAAAGGACTCTTAAAACTCAGAATAAAAAGACAAGCCAATTTCAAAGCTAGCAAAGGATTTGAATAGACAGTCCAGTAGAGAAGACAAGCATGACCAGTAGCGCAGGAAAGGATGCTCAGTATCATTTGTCATTAGGGAGACACAAATCAGAACTACAGTGAGATACCACTCCACACCCACCAGGGCGGGTAGAGCCAAAATAACAGTTGTTGGTGAGAATGTTGAGAAATTGGAGAAACACTTGTTTATATTTTGTTTAACTATTTATAGCCTTCATCTGTTCCCACCATTGATGGTGAAAATGTAAATATAGTACAGCCACTATGGAAAAGTTTGGCAGTTCCTCAAAATATTAAACAGAGTAACATGGAGACATGATGATCAATTCCACTCCTAAGTATATACCAAAGAGTATTGAAAACATGTTCAAATAAAAACCTGTACATGAACCTTTGTAATAGCCAAAAAGTGGAAACACCTCAAATATTCATCAGTTGATGAATAAACAAGTGTGGTCTACCCATATAATGGTATATTATTTAGCCATAGAAAGGAATGAAGTGCTCATTCATGCCGTAACATGGGAGAACCCTGGAAACAGTATACTGAGTGAAAGAAGCAGATCTGTGAATGTACTAAAACCACTGAATTGTACACTTTAAAATGGTGCCATTTATGTTAGTGAATTAAATGTTAATGATAATTTGTAAAATGCCATGGAAGCCCAAAAGAAGGAATAATTAATTATGCAATGATCAGAGAAGTCTTCATGAGGTGACACTTGAGTTGGGATCAGTCTGTTTCCCTCTAGAAAGTGCTTTGGGCCTTGATGGGCTTGGAGTTTATTCTGAAGACAATAGGAATTGATCAAAGGATTTTTGAGTAAGGGAGTGAACATATCTTCAAATCAGTGTTCTTCAGAAAAGTATGTTAAGTGGATTGATACATAAGGAAATCATCTAGGAAGCTGTTGAAATAGGTAAGAAATGATGACAGATTTAACAAAAACAGCAGAAATAACAGAAAGTTGGGGATGGCAATGGGAGACATGTCAGATGTCAGATCAGTAGAACTTATCAATTGGAAAGGGGAAGTAAAGGAGAAGAGAGAGTAAAAGCCTGAATTGGGTACCTGGGTAGATGGCGATGTCATCTATGGAGTGAGGCAGGGAGAGGAGCAGGGCTTAGGGAAAAGAAATGAAGGTCAATTTTGGGTGTACTGAGTTTAAGATGTCCCTGGGACATTCAGATAAAAAGACCATCGCAGAGCATATGGAGGTAACAGGGCTGAACCTCAGGAGAAAAGGCTGGGTTGAAATAGACATATGGGCATCCTCGGCACAAAGGTGGTAGTTGACATTGGAAACTAGATGATACCACCCAGGGCACCAATGCAGAGAAAGAGAAGATAGCTGAGGATGGAATTTTGGAACTTATGTGCTTCTGTAGCACAGTGCACCAGCCTCTAACATCACATCAATTGCTGTTAAATTTCTTCGTTTGTTTGTTAATCGTCACCCAAGCATATTTTTTCCATTGCTTTTCAGAGTGGAAGGGAAGGAGAGAGAGGGAAAGAGATAGCAAAGAGAGAGAGAGAGAGGAGAGAAATATCGATGTGAGAGCGACACATTGATTGGTTTCCTCCTGCACACATCCCAAACCGGGCCGGGGATCGAACCTTCAACCCAGACACGTGCCCTTGATCAGAAATCAAACCCACTTTGGTGCTTGGGCTGGTGCTCTAACCACTGGGCATACTGGCCAGGGCTTGGACTAGGTTTGTCTCTACATTTGAATATTCTTCCTGCACGGCTGGCAGAGGATTTGGCATATACCAGTTCTCTAAATGTTTGTGGGACTGAAGGCTCACCCAGATTTAAGAGATGAGGCAGAGATAAAGATGCAGCTGGGGGAGGGGTAGGAAGAGACCCAGGATAATGTAGAGTTAGGAAGTCAAAAGAGGGCAGCATTTTGAGGAGGACCTAGAAGAAACCATTGGATTTGGCAATTCGTCATTTTGTTCTCATTTAGCTGTTTGAGATAATAGGGAGGAACTAGGTTGAGGAGTGACTGGAAGGCAAAGCAGTCTGGGGCTAAATGTAGACTCTTGTTTTGAAATACGTGGCTATGAAAGGAAGGAGAAAAACCTGAGGCAGCGGCTTGAAGAATAATCAGAGTTGAGCCCTGGCTCAGCAGGTTGAGCGTCCCATGCACCGAAAGGTGTCCAGTTCAATTCCCGGTCAGGGCACACACCCAGGTTGCAGGTTTGTTCCCAGGTTGTCGTGGTGCATGCCGGAAGCAACCGATCAATATCTCTCCCTCTCCCTTCCTCTCTCTCTAAAAATCAATAAAAACATTAAAAATAATAATAATAATTCAAGTTGATGGAAAAGGTTTTGTTGTAGTGGTTTAAGACTGAAAACTTGAGGAGAAGGAGCCAATGGGAAGAGAAGACTTTGAAGATATGTGACTAGTGCCCAAGAAGAGCATGAGGCAGTTGGAGGCATTAACTTTGTAAATATTAGACATAGTTTCTCTTCTGGGAGAGGGAGGAATGGCTGCAAATGTTCTGAAGTGAAATAAAGTTGAGAAGGGTCTTACCAGATGATACTGTCTGCTGAGACTGAGGGAAGGATTGGAGGCCTGAGAAGATGGAAAAAGTAAGTAAGGAATTTTTAAAAAAGGTTGGCTGGTAGCAGTGAGGCCCCAGATGAGCTGAGAGAATATGTGCACTCAGAGTCTTTGTTTAATTATTTAAGCAAAGCTATACTGAGTATTTTCTTTTGTAGTGAAATAATAATAGCCAACCGTATTTAGTAATGTGACTAAGCACCAGACATCCTGCTAAGCACTTTACATAGATAATCTTATTCAGATCTTACGGCTCAGCCCTCCCGGGAGGCAGGTACTGTCATCTGCAGGTACTTTAAAGGACCTGTCTCTGAGGACCTATTAAAGCTTGCCCAGGTCTACACAGCTAGTAAGTGGAGGTAGCGGAATTCAAAGCCAGGACTCCCTGAGTGCATAGGCCCAGCTCCACAAGCATATGCTGCGCTCCCTTGTGTGCTGTGAGGGGTGCTAGTTAAGTGTCAGACCACTTCCCAACTGCTGGGCTGGGGAGGGTGATGGTGGCTCCCCTAGTCCACGCTTCTCCCTCTCAGTCTCAGGTGCTGCTCACTGTGTGTGAGTTTCCCCTTGGGTACCTTTTCCTGTGCTGATCTGGACAGTCACATATCTCACACTTGAGGAATAGTGAGAGAACACCTCATTTAGGGTGTGGTACTTAAGCCAACCTTTGAGGGATGGGTCAGGTTAGGATGGGCCTTTGTGTTGTCTGCTTTCTCCAGTTGCCTCATGTGTTCTGTTTCTCCCCATTTATACTTTTTTCTGTTCCCAACTGATAGTGAAATAACTTACATCTACTAGAACACAAAGCTCTCTTCTCTCTCCCCTTTGTTTTGGGATAACTGCCTATTCCCCTCACTGGTGAGTTGTCCATTCTCTACTAACCACCTCATCTGCCTTCCCCCTTCTCCCTGTCCCCCTCACCCCTCCCTAGCATATCTGTGAGGTGTATAGCCGGAACCCCGCCAGCCTGCTAGAAGAGCAGATCGAAGGTGCCCGGCGGCGAGTCACTCAGTTACAGCTGAAGATCCAGCAGGAGACTGGTGGCTTAGTGGTGAGTGATAGCAGGCATAGCTCTAGGACGGGCACCCTGCAGGCGGACTGGGTGGAATTAGTGAGAAAGCTAGGGCAGGAGGCTTCCTGAGTCATGCCAGGACCCCAAGGCTGAGCTAGGAAGTGTTTAGTATCTAACAAAGAAACAAAGGTCTGTATTTCTTTTTAGAGCCAGAGAGACTGAGCACTGTCCTGACACTTGGGACTTAAAAGGAAAGGCCTTCTAAGAGCTTATAGTTGCAATGGAAAGCAATAAATATGAAATAAATGACTGTTGGCTTTAGTCTCCTAATTATCCATCTCCTCCTGAGTAATTTCCTCATAGCTGATATATATATTCCTATACTGACTTCACTCAGTGTTCATCTGGTAACTTTTTCCACTACTTACTTCTCAGGTCTTCTCAAATACAAGTACTTTAAAAAGTCCGCCTAAGTAAAGTATTCCCAGTTAGTTATGAGGCTTCTATAGCAGCAGCTAACCACACTTTGTGGAAGGTCCCAGAGGAGCCTCTTGGTCCTTATCTGTTCTGGTCAGGGAGTTTGCTATTAGTAGTGTCTTTTATCTCTAGCAGGCCTTAATTCTTTGGGTATATAAGAAGTAATTTTCCAGAAATGTTAAGATCTCCAAGAATAATATTTGCCAAAGTCAATAGAAATTATTTGAGGATTAGCCACTTTCTCCCTTAGAACATCCAGATCAAAAAAGCCTGGGAAACATAGGCTAATCAGATTTAAGCTGTTTTATTTTCTGAAGGAATTCTCAGTGTCACATGGTTGATAGGAGCTCAGATTCTGGACTTAGACCATCTGGATTCACATCCCAGTTCCAGTGCTCACCAGCTTTAAGACTCTTGGGCAAGTTACTTGATCCCTGGGAGCCTTTGTGGAGATCACAACAGGATCTACCTGACAGGGTTATTGTCGGAATAATGCGTGCCCTCAGCACAGGGCTTGTGCATGTTGCTGCTGCCTGCTTGTGTGCTCTGTGAGTTGGAGTCTGAAATACTCCAGCTGGATTTGGAGGTCTGAATTCAACCCCAGCTTTATAGTTTACCTGCTGTGTAGCTTGGGCAAGTTACTTAAGATCTCTGGGCTTCTGTTTCTCGTTTATAACATGAGAGTTCTATACCTGCCTCAGAATTGTTGAAAGACTAAATGGGAGATAGAAAAGAGGGCTTTATAAACAGTGAAGCACTATCAATATAATTCTTTCTACATTGGCTGGTCAGCCAACCCGAGGCCAGCACCTCAAAGACCTTTAGAGATGACCTTCCACACGTTCCCTCAGTCATCTGCCTGAGCTTTGTGTGCCGCTTGATGGGAAGTTCTTTCTGTGTCTAGCCCTACCAAGGCAATAGGTGTTGTGAGGTCCTGTTACAAATCAAGCGAATTTTTACAAATTTTCTGATGGTAAAGCTCTCTTTCTACCATTAGGGGTCACCATCCTCCTAAAACTGTACAAATGAAGCAATAGCTCTTGTAGCTGGGCATTTTTAAGGCAATAAAGCAAAAGAGGCCACTAACTGTACGCAGATATTATCTTCTGAGACTAAGGGAAGGGTTGATTGGAGGAAGGAAACAGTAGGGGGAGAGGTTAATAGGATTTGCCTACCCTCTGGACCTTTCTTTTTTAGGATGTACTTCCACTATATGGTAACATCAGCCAGAGATCATCAGAAGGTAAGTCCCTCCACCACACTTTTTCCTCTGGCATGTCTGTAGTCCAGGTTTCTTATCTGTTGTACCCTCTCCTTGAGGCAGATTCAGGGAAAGAAAATATATAGTACCTGCCTCTGGGAAATAGGGTAATGAAAGAAAGCAGTACCAAGCACAGGGAAATTGGATACAACTCATTCAGTAGAAATGAGTGTGTAGCCGGTAGCACTAGGTAGATAAGTGCCATGGAGAGACTAGAATGGTGATGATAGGATGCCAACTTGCCTACCAGCACCTGGCACTTAGGAGCTCAAGAAATACTGTTGCACCCTGGCCAGTGTGGCTCAGTGGTTAGAGTGTCACCCCGTGCACAGAAGGGTTGAGGGTTCGATTCCCAGTCAAGAGCATGTACCTGGGTTGCAGGTTCAATCTCCGGCCCCAGTCAGGATGTGTGTCCCCCCCCCCTCTCATCCTCCCTCCTTCCTTTCCACGCTCTCTAAAAATCAATTAAAAAAATAACCTCAGGTAAGAATTACCAAAAAAGAAAAGAAAAAAGAAAGAAATACTGTTGCAAGAGGAAATGAATGGGAACCAGGGAGAGCTGTGGATGAAGCAAGGGGTAAGACTTGTAGATAAAGCCTTAGAGTGTTATTTTAGGAGGTGACATGGCCTGGGCACAGGTGTAGGGGTAGGTGAAAGCAAAGCGGCTAACACACGGGGTTATGAGATAGAGGCAAAGGGAAACTGGGAAGGAAAGGAAGGTAGCAGTACTTTTCTGCCCTGTGCACAGGCTCCAGATTAAGGTTCTTCCTTTCCCCAGACCACAGCTCCTCACTGTTTTCTTGTCAGGCCGACTTTCTCTGGATTCACAGGACGGGGACAGTGGCTTGGACTCTGGGACAGAACGCTTCCCTTCCCTCAGTGAGGTGAGTGCCAGCAGAGGTGAACCCGTTTAAAGCTGTAGGTTTAGTGTTCCTTCTCCAGCACCTGATGGTTCTGCTGCTCACCAGTTGCCAAGGCCTGTGGCCTGTCGTCTGTGGACTTCTCCGATAGTTCCCATTCCAAGGATTTTAGTCACTCTGCCCTGGGTTCCAAAAAAAGGGTTTCAGATGCATCCTGCATGAAAGGTCATCAAATCTGGCTTCTGTTTCATCATAACTCCATGACGTAAGGAGTAGGGTGGAGAGAGAGGCTGTGCCATTAACTGTTGCCAGCCTTTGAGTGTAAGGGAGCAGGGACATAAATCATCTAAAATGGTGGTGGCTTGACTTAAACAAAGCAATTTTCTGCTTGGCTGCAGGTAGCTCGTCTTTGATTAATACAGTGAACCCTGCCTAGTCAGAAGCAGCACCATCTTTTTCTCTGCTACAGATCCTTCTGTGCTTCACCAGTCATCTTTTCTAGAGTGGTCAAAGGATTTCAAGTTTGGGCCTCAAAGGCTCTCTTTTCCAGGTGTTCTCAGTTTGCATATGTAAACTGCAAGTATAAACTTGCAGTATAAAAATACAAGTGAATGAAAGAAGTAACAATGATGTTAGCAAAGTATATATTTAGCCAGGTTAATTAAATATGTGAATCAGTCATTTAAAATATGTTTAAAACCTAATTTTAAGTAATAGTTGGGATTTTATTTTCTTACTGCTCCTGTCGATTCGGGGGGAAATGATGCATCTATGTGAAAGGATCAGTATGTGGGAAAGACATCAAGAAGGGGCCAGAGGATCCTAAATGATCTACAGTTGATGTCACCTTGAGGGTTTCACATTGGGAGGCATCATGGCTTAGTGATGAGGGCTATGGATGGGACTGCCCGGGCTGAATCCAGGGAACACTACATTAGCAGTTATTTGACCTTTAGCAAGTCCTGTATCTGCTCCAAGTGTTAGTGTCCTTGTGTGAAAAGCAGAAGGAATAATAGTATCTCCCTCAACAGACTGTTGTGTGAATTAAATGAGATACCATATAATCAAGGTTAATATCATGCCAGGCACAGAGTAAGTACTGAATTTATATTAGCTGATGAGTGTGGCTGTTACCACCAAGTGAGCTGAGCTCTGAGGGTCTTCTGGATGAGTTTCCTTCTCACAGAATTCTCTGTTCCTTTAGCCACTGATAAATCGGAACTCAGTTCTGTCAGACCCTGGATTAGACAGTCCTCGAACCTCGCCTGTGATCATGGCCAGGGTGGCCCAGCACCAGAGGTGGCAGGGTTCGGATGCCCCAGGCCCCCCCACCAGCGACCAGGTGAGTGGTACAAAGCTACCCTGTAATCTTCCTTTCCCTTTTTTCAGAACTGGGTCACCAGTACATAGTCTTGAGTAATCAAACTAAACCCCTGCTTTGAGATATAGACTTATCTAGAGAATAAATAGTAAAGAAAGAACGTGGTTTCAATAGACATATGAAAGTTAGACTATCTCAGTTCTGTGCAAAGGGTCAGGGAATACATCTGTAGAGAAGTGATGTCTGTGGAGCACATAGGTGATCTGTCAATGTCTGTATAAAACAGGAAGTAGGTTTCTTTAGTGTTTCTCCAGAATACTAATTTTCAATTTTCTCTTTCTTTAGCAAGTCCTTTTTGTAAACACAATCTTACTATTTGGCACCCTAATGTAGAGAACAAATAAAAGCTTAGGTACCCTGGGACCTTTCCCAGTCAACCCCCCCTTACCCTCAGGGGCACTTCCTGGCACCCTAAGATTCTGTAAAAACCTGACCTAAAAGCCACTGCTTTGAAGGGTAGAACTGGGTTCCAGGGAGATATCAGGAAGACAGGTTTTGGCTCATTGCAGAAGGCTTACAGGGAGTCTGGGCTGTCTGACAATGAGATGGGCTGACTTGAGAGCCAGGGAATTGCTTGTGTTCAGGCAGACAGTAGGTGACTACCTGTTAGAGACACTGGAAAAAGAACTACGAGTTTCGTAAAACAGTATCTCTTAAAATCCACCTGCTGCCACCGTAATGATTTTTTCCAAATTCTCATGCCAATTGTTAATGTTATGTAATATTTTTCTTTATGCTAGCTCACGTTTTTAAACTTCAACCTATTTTAAAGCAATTCTGTCATTCTCTTAAAACCAGTATCACACAATTTAATGTTCTAGTTTTACACGAAGGGTAGAGTTGGTTACTTTAGCTCGTGGAGGGAGAACAGTGGGAACACGGGCCTACTGTGTATTCAGATGCCTGGTACACCAGCTGCTGTGCTAGCTCCTTTAGGAAAAAAAATCTCATTTCATTGTCCCCATCAGGAAAGGAAGTAGGCGTTACTGTCTTCATCAGTAAGCGAGACAAGTGAGGCAGACAAAGGCTAAGGGTCTGTTCAAGGAGGTAACTTGTTAATCGCAACGTCAGACTAGCAGTTCTCCTGAGCCCCGGCGCAGGGCTGCTCCTCTCCTGGCCACTCTCTGAGTGCCACTCCCCACTCTCTTGGTAGCACTACAAGACCAAATTTGGGTCCCAACGGAGGTCAGGTGCACCTCTGTTCATAAGGAGGTTTTCTGGTAGGTAGGTGGCTAATAGAAGCAGGTGTAGAGTAATCAGCCGTGGAGTCCATTTTTTCCTCCTCTGAACCTGTTCATCTTCTGAAAACTATTTAAATTGCTATTTTTGAGTGATAAGAGCAAATATAGTATAGTTCCAGTTCCTTAACAATAATCTGTGTTGGTAAGAGCATGGGAGAAGCCTGTACCATCCATGGAACTGTCAGCAGCAGGGGCATGGGATCTAGGGGAACTCTCACTTTCTGTTATGTAATTCTGAAATTTTTAAAAAATAATAAGCATTCTGCTTTTGTAATCAGAAAAACTATGTATCTGTAAAGATTAAAGAAAAAAAGTCCTCTCCCAAACAAGCAAAAACCTAGTGCTTTCAGGTTTTACCAGAGAGCCAAGTATAAGCATCCAACACCCCCTGGGGATCCTAGACCCCCAGGGAGAGAGGGGGGTGCTTGGGATATGTCTAAGATACACAGGTATAGCACATCAGGCTTGACTCTGCCACTTTGCACGCATCATTCAGCCTCTCTGGGCCTCACTTTCTCTTTTATAAGTGAGCACTAAACTCTGATCTCTGAGGCATCTTCTGGGTCCTTCACATTCTGTGATTGCGATTCTGGGCATAAAGTCTATGTATATCCGGAAGAACAAAAATGCATGAGGAATAACAAGGAGGAACTGTCAGGAAAAGCCCCTGGAGAAAGTGAATTAGGAAGTATCTTAGGTCTGAAAAGAGGTAGGCGTGAGGAGTCTAGGTGGGTTCCAGAAGCAGAGCCCTTGCTGGGGAGTCGCTGGAAATGAGGTAGATTTAACTGAGAGAAAAATATAATTGGTGGGAAAGCTCTGAAAGCTCAAGGAACCTGTAGGAGAAAGGCTTGTTCATTGAAGCATCTGAAAAGCTCATGCAGTCTGACATCTCTCACCATACCTGATATCGATGGCGTACCGTTTCAGTTCCGTTATTAAAACTGGCATAAGGGGGAGAGAAAGAAAAGCCAATCTAAGAAGTTTGGATTCTAGACAAGTAATGGATGTCTGCCATAGATCTTGAACAGGCAGGGAAATGATGAAAATCATGTTGGAGAAAGCTCCCCTTTTGCTTAAGGAGGGAGAGGAGGACCGCTGGGCCCTGGCCGAGGTGAAGCTTTGCCTGCTGACTGGGCACACAGCAGCTGTAGAGCAGCACTGTGGTAGCTGCTCGCTTGGAGGGGTGTGTTCTGTGCAGGGGGTGGCTGTTTAGCAGAACAACAAAGCCACACCCAGTGGGAGCTCTAAGTTCTTATTTTGTTGGCTGACACTCCCTCCCCAGTTCTTTCGCAAACAGGAAGAGAGCACTTTCTTTCACTTCCCATCTTCCTGTGTTCGTCCTGTGACCAGGCTACTCTGAGTCTGCTCTGCCCCACCCAGATGTAGTTGACTTCTGCAAGTGGAAATCTTATTTTGTGTTTTCTGAGATTTGGGGGTGGGAGTGAGTTTGCCAGACCCATGCGGCTCTCCCTGTCAGTGCTGTGCTGTCACTAAATGGGCTTCATCAAGGGAGGGTGGGTCCTCTGTCCTCTAACCTCTCATCTCTACAACTTGACTCTCTCCCCCAGGGTGTAGATCAAAACCCAAAGCCTTTAATTATTGGCCCAGAGGAAGATTATGACCCGGGTTATTTCAACAACGAGGTAACGGTTTCCTGGTTTTCTCCTTTCATCATTCTTCTGTCATACCGGTTGCTCTTGACTAAAAGCAGTTTAATTACACCATCTGGGAGGGAATGTGGAGGAGGGAGCCTCAGCCTAGAAGCCCTGGGAGGCCGAGAACATGCGCACTAAGCTGGAACAGGCCCCGCGGCTGTTCCCTGCCACTGTGCCCCCCGGCCAGTCTCATCCTTCTGTCTTCCAGAGTGACATCATATTCCAGGATCTTGAGAAACTTAAGTCACGGCCAGCTCACCTGGGGGTTTTTCTACGTTACATCTTCTCTCAGGCGGACCCCAGCCCACTGGTAAGTCAGGAGTGTTGGTCTTCATTGAGTGCCTGCGTGAGCCTCACAGATCTCTGACGGGCGTCTCCAGGCCATGGACAAAACAGAAAAGGAGGGGAAACTTAAGTGGAAAAGAGTCTTCACTACTAAATAAATAGCATAGGGAGGAGCAGGATAGCAAGGCCAAGAAAAATCATTCTTGGCCAGCTTGAAGGAGATGATCCTCTAGAGGTTTTTGAATGAAAGTGGATACAGACTGACTGGGGAGTTGAGAGTCACCCTTGGAAATATACAGAGCTACTACAAGATAGTTTGACAGAGAGGCAAGACAATAAAGGGCCTTGGGTATGAAGCTGATGACAAGAAGGACCGTAAGGTGATGGAATCTGGAGTGCCCTGGGATAGTGCTCAGAGCCAGCAGCCTTACCAGTTGCTCTCATTCTGCTCAACTGCTTGAAAAGGAAGTGGAATAAAAGAGAGGCTGATGTTGCGCTCTTCAGAATAAACTTCTCACCCAAGGCATGGACTACTGGTGTTTTCTTTCTGGGGTCACCACTATTAGAAGCCAGAGTCAGCATCCATTTGCGCAACAGATTATCATTGAACACCTGTGTGTAAGTCCCAAGTGCTGCTGGTGTCTCAGCAGCATTCCTGAATGAAGACTGGCGGGCACATCAGTCACAGAAATAAAGCAAGACGTTAGGAAACCATCCATCAACAAGTACAAGATACTAAGTATCCCGTGTGGAGAGGATACAGAATTGAGGCAGTTGTGTTGACTGGTGCATGCAAAGGCAGAGGGGTTTACCATAGGCTCCCGAAACACCCTAAGCTGGGGTTTCTCAGCCTCAGTACTGACGTTCTGAGCTGTAGAATTATTGGCTATGGGGGGCTGTTGTGTACATTACAGGATATTTAGCCACATCACCGGAGTTTACCCATTAGACAGCAGTAGCGCCTCTCCAGGTATCTCCAGACATTGCTGATTGTCTCCTGGGGAGGCAAAGTCCCTCCTGGTTGAGGACTACTTACTTCTCTAATCCATTTTTTTCTTTCCTCCTAGCTTTTCTACTTGTGTGCAGAAGTTTATCAGCAGACAAACTCCAAGGATTTCCGAAGCTTAGGAAAAGACATCTGGAATATTTTCCTAGAGAAAAATGCGGTACGGCAGTCACGGGTTGGATGACAATTTCATTACACTCTTTGGACCACGGAGACAGGAAAAACTAAGCAAAACATTCAGGCCGAATGCAGGCAGGTTCTTGAAGAGAAGTATGGGCTGCGAGACTGGGACTCCGGTTCTGTTCTAGCTCTGCTCTCAGGGTCGATCTGCTCTCTAACTTGCTTTTGTTCCACGTGCACCAGGGTGGAGTACACATTGCCTCTCTCTGAGTGACTCTCCCCTGGGTTAGTGCCCTGGCTCCCCCCAGCCCTTCCTGCCTCACCCATCCCTGGGACCAAGAAACAAGCCCAGAGCCCTCAGATGAGCCAGTCTGACTTGCTCTGACTGCCCTGAGGCAGAGTCCAGAGGTAGGACAGCCAGCCCAGAGGACAGGGGACAGATGAGCACCACATGTGGACATAGGTCCCAAGGATGCGGCAGGAATCCCCCTGGCAGCAGCACCTCTGCCTGCAAAGGGCAGTTCCCGTCTTAGGCTTTCTAATCTGATCAACTAAACCAATTCCAAAATGATTTTATTCATCTGGCAGTGAGCTACCAAGACTAATGAGTGTGAAATGAACTGGTTTTCCTCAATATTTTCATTTTTGCCTCTTAAATGGATCTTAAATAAGGAGATTAGAGCTGCCAGTTTTTCCCTGTTGGTTGTGGTGGAACCAGCCCTGTCCCCAGCTGTCAGGTACTCAGAGCAGAAGCCAATACACCATGCTTACTGGGAGACTTGGTGATATAAGACCAGTTTCCCTTGGCAGTGCAGGGAGGGGAAGTCCATCCAGTAGCCTAATAAAGATTTCCCCCTTGCTCCTGTATTAGCACTGGTCCACTTTTTTGGAACATCCATATCATGCACCCTGATGTCCTTGAAATAAGAGTGGAGAAACTGCATGTCCCACCCTCAGAATATAGTCCCTGCTGGCTCTGTATCCTCAGATTCCATTTCCAAAAACCGTAGCCTAGAATTTAGGTTTACAAGTTGGGGAATGGTGAGAGGAGGGTAGATGTAGGGGAAAGGGAGAGAAGGCAGTGTTGTCTCCCGTGTCCCCTGGGGTGTGCGACCTCACCACTTCTGCCCCACTCTTCTGTTTTTTAGCCACTGAGAGTGAAGGTCCCAGAGACGGTACAGGCTGAAATCGGTAAGTTGGCTCATTGGTCAGTTAGTGCCTGTCTTGTCCCGGGCGTTCAGGAGGCTGCAGAGCAGAGGGGCATAATCCCTGTCCTCCAGCAGCTGTCCTCTAATAGGGGAAAACAGAAATAGTTCCCCCAGAATGCCTCACACAAACAGGACAGGCCCTGCCTGGGAGCTCACTGCCTGGTGGAGCTTCTCATAGGAAGACACAACTTGGTTAGGAGACCTGGGCTCATTTCTGCCAACCTTCCATGTGACCTTTCTGGGCCTCAGCTGGGTCATCTGTACAGAGAAAATTGGAAGTAATGAGGGATTCCTAAGCCTGACCGGGTATCAGAATTGCTTGGGGAATTCTTTAAAAGCATAGAAACCAGGGCCTCACTCCACCCCACTCACAGAGTCAGTATCTCTGGGGTCTTTTTATAAATTTCTCAACTAATGCTGACCACAGCTGACCCAGAGTGGACTAGGTGAGCACTTCGCTCCCTTCCTACTCTCCAGTCACCAGTCGAATAGCTAAGGGAGGCAGTGGAAAGGGCTGTCAGCCTGAGAGGTGGATCCCAGCCAACGTTCTAGGAGATAGAAGTCCGAAGCTGCCTTTGGAGAGAGGGTGACAGGAAGGAAAGCTCATGGGCACAGGCGAGAGGGTGAACAGAGATTGCTGAAAAGCAGAGAGACAGCTGCCACTGCCAGGAACTTGGCCTTGGCTGCGTATAGCTAGATGCAGGAGCAGGAGAGCCGGTGTCTGGTGGGGACAGGTTTCATGGGAAGTGCTTGTGAGCTGTCCCTGGGGCACAGGAGGAGCATGAGCCTCTCAGACATGTGCACTTTGGTGTCTGAGGGCAGCATCTAGACACAGCAATGAGAGGGGCTTTAATATTTCTCTACTTAATAGAGGGCAGAACATCCAGAACGTTTTCTTGACCTTGCCTTAGGACGTGAGCATCAGGATTTTAGTCCTGACTTCAGGAATGCCTACTGGGTCCACCTCCACTTTCTTTGCCTAACAGGAGGGCAGAAAGCTAACCTCCCCTCCCTGTGCCACAAGAGGCTTTGACACCCTCTGCTAAGGCGACCTCCTCCTCCCCAGCGTCCCTCCCCATTTCTTCTTTGGCTCCCCCCACAGATTCGCGCTTGCGGAGCGGTGAGGACTTACGCGGCGTTCTCTCTGAGGCGCAGGAGGCAACCATGCCCGAGATCCAGGAGCAGATCCAGGACTACAGGTGACCTGGCCGCTGTCCTCCTCTCCCCTCTGCTCCTCACCCCTCTTCTTTCCCCTGTGATGCGTGTATCTCATTATGTGTGTGTGTTTGCCTCACGTTTCTGGGTATGTGTGTCAAACGTTTGTGTACATTTATGTCTCTCTGGCTCAGAACGAAGCGCACCTTGGGACTGGGCAGCCTGTATGGTGAAAACGACTTGCTAGACCTGGATGGGGACCCTCTCCGAGAGCGCCAAGTGGCTGAGAAGCAGCTGGCAGCCCTGGGAGATATTCTGTGAGTCTCCAGTTCCTCTGCTACCCCCTGAACAGGTTGACACTTTGTGGGGCTGTTCACCGACATCTCTTCCCCTTCTACTTCTTGTCTGATTCTCTTTCCTCTGAAAGATGGATCTGCATTTCTCAGGCTGAGGACTGACGGTATTTCAAGGGAGGTGCAGAACCCGGGGCTCCTGACAGTCATGGGGTGGTTCTAACAAACCATGGGCTCCAGGCGTGCAGTGAGCTTCTTCTTCTTTTTTTTTTTTTTTTAATTGATTTTAGAAAGAGAGGAAGGGAGGAGGGGGAGAAAGAGAAACATATTGATTGGCTGCCTCCTGCATGCCCCCTAATGGGGATCAAGCCCTCAACTCAGGCATGTGCCCTGACTTCGGTAATCAAACCTCAATCTCCTGGATCATAGGTCGATGCTCAACCGCTGAACAACACCAGCCAGGCTATTTCTGGAATCTTGACTGTCTGCCTAGCACTGTTCTAGGCTCCTGGGATACATTAGTAAACCAAACAACACTTCTTGTGGAGCTAGTGTTATAGTTGGAAGAGAACGCAATGGAAAATGATAAATAAATTATATATTATAGTATATTGGAAAGTAATAAGTGTGGGGGGAGATAGAGCAGGCTGTGGGGATCAGGAGCTCCAGAGCTGGAGTTTTAATTAAGAAAGTGGGGGGTTATCCTTGAAGACATTGAGGGGAAGAGCATCATAGACAGATACAACAGTCAGGACAAAGTAGGAATGCGCTTGACGTATTTGAAGAATGGCAGGAGATCAGTGCGGCCGGAGCAGATTCAGAAAGATGCTGCTCAAGTGAGAGAGGTGATAGGAGGGTCAGCCACCTGGAGCCTGTGATTGGGGAGCCATTGGAGCTGTAAGAAGTTCGAGTGTGGGTGGAGGGAGGTGGGAGATCAAGGGAGGGTTCCCAGCAGGGAGGTCAGTTCCCAAAGCCATGCAGTGGGGGCTTGGACCACAGTGGGGGTGACCATGGAAGGTGTGGAAAGATGTCAGTTCTCACTGCTTTGATGGTGAAGTAGAGGGTTTCCTTTAAAAGGTCAAAGAAGATTCCATGGTTTTTTCACTGAAGCTACTAACAGGACGAAGGAAGGTGCAGTAGACCATTGGAGGCTCAGATTGGACATGAGATGTTTTTTAGACATCAAACTGGAAATTTGAGTGGGCAGCTATATGTATGAAGCTGGTATTTGATCAGAGGTCTGCGCCGGATGGAGTTGAGACTAGATGAGATCACACAGGGAAGGCCCTCTGACCATCAGCCAAGCCCTAAATCCTTCTGGGCCTTAGTTTCCCTCCATCAGATGGCAGTAATTGCCCAGCCAGTCCAGGGATGGAGGCAAAATGTGTCTGAGCCCATTCTGAGATTGGAGCACCACAGAATTTTTCGGGATTATTACTGACAGCGTAAGCACCCACTTACAATGGTTTCTGTTTAAAGCAACGGCGCTTTCATCTCGTTATGCAGAGGTAGAATACCTACTCCTGGGTTATTTTGAGAATCAGATGAGTTAATACTTGTCAGTAGATTAGGAAAGTGCCGGGCCCATAATTAACACTCAAGTGGAAGTTTCAGTTACTATTCATTCATCTTTTTTAAATAGGTTTCTTTGAATCAGGTCTCAACATATTATCTCTGCTCCTCACCTTCTTTTCGTCTGACCTCTGTGTCAGCCCAACCCCTCATTTAGCTCTGGGTGGACACAGGGAGGCTCCTCTTCCTCCATAATAACTCCAGAAGCTGAAACAGATACCACGCAGGAGGCAGGATTTGCCACATTCCCCTCCTTTTAGCTAGAAGGACATGATCGTTATAACTCTGTGCTGATGGAGTCCCTCGAGAGAACGAGAACCCTCCCCTCCTGAGCCCCACGCTGGCTCTAGAGCTGAGACCCAGAGTCCAGTCTGACCTTTTATTATACTCTTCCCTTCTCCCCACCACACTCCCTTCCTCCTCCCAGTCTCTGCACAAGCCGATGAGCCTCTGCCTCTGCAGCCTGAGTCATCTGTTGTTTCTTTTGTTCCAGGTTCAAATATGAGGAAGACAGGAGGTGAGTGAGTCTGTGGTGTGTTTCAAGGTTGGAGGGAATGGGGTTGAGCTGCTGTGCTTTTCCACCCCTGCCAATCGCAGGAGAGTCCCTAGCATTGTAGGATCGCTGTCCAAGGTTAGTCCCAGGAGTCTGTTTCGCCACCACACAACCAGTTTACGAGGTCCAGGCCCCTGATGCTCAGGACCACTGCCTGGGACGGGCATCTGCTCCTCAGTGTGAACACGCTGAACTGCCATCACTCCCAGTGTTCCCATCCCCACACCCTCTTCTCCACCCAAGTTAGCCGTGGGTCTCCCTCCCCGCTTTTTTCTCTTAACCCACCTGAAGAAGTAAGGGTGACAGAAACAGCCTACAGAGGGGAGCTGAGGTACCGCATGTTTTCTCTCTTGGCACATATTTTATAGTCTGTATACAGATCTCTTTGTTTCTCAGCAGCCAGGGTTAAAATGAGCATGCATTCCCTGAGCATCCACACACTTAATAAGAGAGAGAAGATGGGATTAGAAGGACCCCATCTGTTTAAAAGGAGAGGAAAACCAGGGCTGAAGTATTTGCTGCACTGAATCCACAAAGTGGATGATCTGTCTACCAAATTGAGAGCCAAATCCATTTTTAAGCACAGGGCTCTGGACAGTTTCATCTGCAGCAACTGCAAGCTACTTGACAGCTCCTTTCCGTCTTTTTCTCTGTACTTGGCGGTGGGAGGCTGGCTGAGGCAGTCTGCCATAGAAGGGGCAGGTTGGCATTTCTCCCCTTCCCTTTGCCACTTCACCCCCACATGAATGCCTAAGGACATTAACTGTGGGCCTCACCTGGCCCTCTAGGCCTGCTCACGGCAGGTTTGCTTCCATTGCAGGGAACTGGCATGTCCTTCCACTGACCACTATCCCCGTGTTAGGAAGAATTCTGCTCAGGGAAAGAATACAATTTCTTCCAGGAGTCATGGCAGCCAAGACTTCCAGCCAGCTTCTGCCTGCTGCCCTGTTTGAGTATTCCAGGCCTCCCTCTGAGTGCCCTGGCCCACACCTACCCCTCTGCCACCCTACTGGGTGGTGGGGAGGAGACTGAAGCAGCGTTCCTGCCCTTCCCCCTGCAAGGAGGACGTGACTGGGCTCTCTGAGTCCACACCTTGCTCCTGTCTTCCAGCGCCCCCATGGACTTTGCCCTCAACACCTACATGAGCCATGCTGGGATCCGGCTTCGAGAGGCACGGTCTTCAAACGCGGCTGAAAAGGCCCCGTCGTCTGCTCCTGACAAAGACAAGTGGCTTCCCTTCTTCCCAAAGACCAAGAAGGTAACTGAGCTACCCCAGAAAGTATCTTCCCTTGACACAGTTCTCTGCACTGAAGCAGGCTGGGAAAGCCCTTTTGGGGTTCTCTAGCCCATCCCACCACCTTTGGCCATGGAGTCAGCAGAAACCCTCACACTAGAGCAGCTCTCTCCCTTCCTTCAAACCTACTTAGGGTACAAGCATGACTCTGCTTTTCAGTTACTTGTTTAGGGCCAGTCTTCGGAGCAGTGGCAAAGTGAGTCTGGATATTGGGACCTTCTCCAACTCCTTGTCTCTTTTCTCAGCAGAGCAGCAATGCCAAGAAAGAAAAGGATGCCTTGGAGGACAAGAAACGAAACCCCATTCTCAAATACATCGGGAAGCCCAAAAGCTCATCCCAGAGTAGTGAGTATTTGGGGAGCAGCAGCCTTGGGCAGGGACCTCAGCCCTCTCACAGACCAGTATGATGGCAGGTCTTCCAGTGTTTCTGAGCCACAGGCTCAGACTCTGAGATGGCAGCTTCCTCTTGGTGCTACTGCATTCTCATTGGCCACACTACTGCAGGCTCTTTGAAGGACAGGTAACTGCGTCAGAGCCAAGGAGGCCATGCCAATCCCTTGGTCTTAGTCTGCAAACTCAGAACCAGTTGTAGCTACTGAACAGCCATTCAGAGGAATATTTCCCCCTTGGCCGTATTGCTGTTGGCACTTCACCTTCATCCGTGGGGTTCATCTGTACCCCTGAGGGCCTGTGTGTTGGGAGCAATTTGGGCCCTTGATGACGATTTGAGTTACTATTAAGCAGAACTAGGTGGAAAGAGGGCAGGTTTGGGGCCCAGGGATTCCCCTAATGCCATCAGTAACCCAGCTCAACTGATCCTGTCGTTGATCTCTTCCCCATTGTGTCATTTGTCTGGAAATTGCTGCTGGCCCTCGCAGTCATTTCCTAAGACCACCGGTGCTAGTCTTGGGAATCTGAGACTGGCCATGGGATGGGACTGCTACCTTTTCTGAAATTGCTGCTTTGGGGGAAAGGGGAGGGGACTCCTAGATCAGCCCTGATTTTTGCCACTACTTTCATTTTCCAGCTTGATGTAATTTTTATTTTAATTTGACTTTTCATGGTTTACTTTTGTTTTTGTTTGTTTGTTTTTTAGCATTTCATATCCCCTTGTCCCCTGTGGAAGGTAAAAGGACCATTTTTTGGATTTTTCTTTGCATTAGCGTTGAGTTTCCGTTTCCCAAATCCCACCTTTCCTTCTCCATCCTCTCCTCCTATCCTGCCCCTCTCCTCCCTCCCTTTCCTCCCTCCCTTTCCTCATCCCACTTCTCTTATATTCCTCCGTGTTGCTAAAGCTGCTCTGTGCCACGAGACTTTGCTCAGGGGACTCCTGTCCTCATGCCTGCCTGTTGCAGGGTTGGGAGGGGCCGGGACACTCCTCCCCAGGTGCAGGTAGAGCTCTTCCTGGCCTTGCTCAGAGGCCAGACTTCTAGGCCCTCCCACAACTGTCCCACGGTCTGAGGCCTTCCTCTTTCATTCTGTCATCTCCACTGATGAGTGCCAAACATCCAGGATTTTATAGAAATGAGGGAAACCCTCGCACGCTGAAATGTCCTGCACAGATTCCTCAGATTTTTATTTTCCATTGAAATAACAAAAATCCTCATTTTTGAAGGTTATATAGGGTAATTTATTTATTTATTTTTAGTAAATAATGGGTCTTCAGCAGTTTTTCTTTGGGGTACTTTTAATTTATATCACCTACTTTGCTTAACCCCTTCAGTGTAGTACCTCCATCTCTTTGACTCTTAATTTTGCCAGCACTGTATAACTACAGCAGTTAAAAAATAATGACCCTAATATCTACCCTAGTATGTGTAGTACCTATTATCTATCTTAGAACCTATATATTAAAACATATATACACAATACACATTAACCAAAGAAGCTTAGAACCTAGAATTGGACAAGTTCATTGCCCATCAGTGAGGTCCATATTGCATACAATTAAGTGATTAATATGTTTAGGTTCTGCAGTAAGTCTACAGAGGAAGATAGCAGTGGGATGCAATCAGGAATTTATTCTTTTGCTAGAATTCATTTTTTGTAAAAGTGGCAATTAAAAATAATGATCTATAATTTTTTTAAATTATTAAATTCCTAAACTCATTATGTAGTTTTAAACAACAAAAATAATTATTGGAAAGTGATTATAAGAATGGCCTTGAAACCCAGGCCCTTAGTTTTTAACACATACTTTATCCCATCTGCCCTGCCCAGGGAAGGCATGAGGCTTTAAGAGACTGAGTAGCCATGCCCAGGCTGCTCACTTTGTGTCAGCCTGAGAGCAGACAGGAAGGCCCAGGGTGGAGTTGCTGATCCTAAGGTCAGGATCAGGGTGCTGTATATCCACCATCTCTTTGAGTCAGATCTTTCCATTATAATTTTATGATTTGGTTTGTGTTCTTAAATTCCCAGGACACCAGACATATCTGTCTTCATATCTAAAGATCACACACCCACCAAAGCCAGAAAGCCTTCATATTGAGTTTTGCCATTTAGGATCATCAACTATTGCCCCTGTTTATTAGTGAAAATACCTTATTGTTAGTAACATAGTATACTTTTATTTAGATTTATCATTATTTAGATAATAGAGGAAGGAGAACAGAGGGTTCTAGTGAAACTTTGCTCTTTTCAAAAGTGTGCTACTTCCCACCAGCTTTTCCCCTGTACTGTGGGTTTTTCAGTTATACCATTTCTCAGGGCCACACCTGTTTCTTGTCACAGCTAGGACATAACTATATCTCAAGGACAGAGGGGCATTTTCCAAGTGACCCATGGGAGGGGGAACAGTGGACTCAGCCAAGCTCCATCATCACCCAGTCAGGGCAGCTCAGGGCTGTGGCTACACAACTGACTCTGGCTCCTGCCATTGCCCCAAGGCCCAGACTCACCTTCCATTTGGAACAAGCCAGTCTGGCGCTAAGCTCCTAAATGGGAGTGATGGTGATACCCCTACTCCTGTCACATACACACAGCCACCTATTAGGCAGTTTTAGAAAAATATTACCCTAGCTACCTGCCTAAAAGATATGAAGTTGTGAGCTTTGAGGAGACCAGCTAAATGTTTTATCTGTTTCCTCTGGCTTGGAAATTTTCTTACAAAACTGGAGTTTTGATACACAGGAAGATTTGTAAGTTGTACATGTAGATATCAGAATCTGAAGCATGGGTGGGACACCAGTCAGTGTGGTTAGGATCAGGGCTGAGCCCACTGGGGTATCTGCCTTGCCTTCCTGGTCCCTGGACCCTTCTTGTTGGTCTCAGGCAGAGCAGCATTTCCAGCCCAATTCCTATTCTGATATCACTGAACTTGGAACTGAGCTAGTTGACTTTGAAGATGAGAGCCACTGAGCCCCTGGGCCAGAGATGTCTTCTCCAGGTCTCTGCACGGAATCACACGTGCTTTTTTACTCTCTTATGTGCCCTGTCTGCTTCTTTGAACAAGAAGAGCTGTCTCTTGCCTTAGTTTTGAAAAGGGGCTAGAATGTGAATACCAGAGAACATCTCTTCTTTGTTCCTCTTAAGACACCTCCTCCCCACTGATAATAAAGGGTTTGATTCTTTAATGATGGACCAGGGGTGAGGGCTTGGGAAGCAGAAAGAATAGGAAGGAGAGTTAAGGAAGAACAGAAATCATGAACTCTAATTAAAAGTAATATAAATTTGAAAAATGCTTGATGTAATTTGGTACCATGGCCAGATTACACGTAGATATGTTTTTGGTCCTCCTAGCTATTTTTTTTAACCTGTATGTGGCTCTTGGGAAAAACCTAGTCACAATTTTCAAGCAGAAGAATCATTGTAATAAAGAATATGAGAGTCAGAAGAAATATCCATAGAATATATACTTCTAAACCTCTCATTTTGCAGATAAGAAAGAGCAGACCCAGAAAGGTAGAGGGGCTTCCCATGCCATGCTGCATGTCAGTAGAAGAGCCAGGACTAGACTGTGCCTCCTATTCTTAGCCCCACACTGTTCTCACCCATGCTTGCTCATTGCTCTGTCTCCTGGGTTAGAGGGGAGCGAGAGTCCTGAGACGTTATCCTTGAACAGAAAGCAGAATGTCCTTCATTGTTTTTCTGCTTCTAGTTAAACCAGGCAATGTGAGGAACATCATTCTGCACTTTGAGAACAACCAGCAGTATGATGCCCCAGAACCTGGGACACAGCGACTCTCGACAGGAAGCTTTCCCGAGGACCTCCTGGAGAACGACAGGTAGCAGTGGCTGGATGGGGCTTGCCACTGCCCAAGGAGGGGCACATGGGCAGGGTTTGGAGCTAGGGTTTGATTCCAGCTACTTTAGCCCCTCCACTAGACTATGAGCGTCCCACTGTGGAACTCTCTCCCTCCCCCCACCTTCCCATCCGGATATCTTCAGAAGACATAATATGTGTTGGCAGAGAGAGAGCAGGGTCCCCACCTTCCAGCCCAGGAACCACATGCCTTTAAAATTTCCTTTGGATTCACCCCCAGCTTCTTAGCAGCCTTTATCCCAAAAATGAGCTAGATTATATTATGAAGCAGCTAATCAGGAAATCCTAAGTGACAAGGCTAGAGGAGACTATGAAGGGAGAAGGGAAGTCCTTGGAAGTCAGGTAAAAGTCTTTGATGCCCATGAGGAAGAAAGCTGGAGATGAGGCTCTGCTGGGAGCTTCAAAGGCAGATGTTAGAATTGTGAGCATCAGATGTCCTTATCCACAAAGAGGCACAAAGTTCACCAATTCAAAACGAATTGCTCTTTTCAAGAATAAAAAGAAATTGTGGCATCTCTCATAGTCTCCATCTTTGGCCAGGTTCTACCTAGAACCCTTCTCTGGTATTGAACACACTCTTGGACTTGTTCTTGACTGCGGCGTAACAACAGTCAAGTCATGTCTGAAACTCTACAGCCAACACTTAAGTGAAATTTGCCTGTAGTTGGAAATATCCTTGCAAAGTTCTTAAGTCACCCTTGAGGTATAGTAGTGTGATCTTCTGTATACAAAAATAATGCTCGTGTGCACTCAAGCCTGAGCCACTGGGCTGGACTAAATAAAGACAGGTGCAAAGGCAAGCCAGTAAGTAGCAGCCTTCACAGTCAGACCATTTACCTCTGACATACCTAATTATCAAACTACATGTGGGACATTCCTGCTTGTATGCAAGGTTACTCCTTTCTGGTAAGTTTAATACATGTTAAATGATTTTGCCAAATGAGAATTAACAAAGATTTAGGGAAGATAAAAGTTAGATTTGTACTGATAGGCGCTTGAGTTCTAGTATTACTGAGTACATTAAATATACAAATCATGTAATTGCTGGGTAGGCATAGTCTTGTAGACTATCAAATACACAACTGTAAGTTATATCAATGTTTTGAGAAAATACTTGAGGCCTTTTGCAATCCTGCATTCTTGAAGTTGCTGGGTGTATTTGCCCCAAGACAGTCACCAGGGTCCTAAATTTACCCTCAGCAGAAGCCTTTGGATTTGGTGACTAAGCTCAGAGGATATCATAGATACTTAGAAGGTATCAGAAGCCCCTGATTCTAGAAGGCAGTACTCTAGGAATTTCTGGCCAGAGTTGGGTTACATGCCTCACTTCTTGATGGGAGTGCTGTTCCCTTATGGGCACTTAAAGGAAGTTGCTTAGCTCTGCAGCCCCAGTAACCTCACTGGATGAGGTTTGTTGTGCTAAAGTGACCCATTGGGGGGCACTGATGAAAGTGTTTTGTGGTAGTC
Source organism: Miniopterus schreibersii (assembly GCF_964146895.1). Classification (NCBI taxonomy): domain Eukaryota; kingdom Metazoa; phylum Chordata; class Mammalia; order Chiroptera; family Miniopteridae; genus Miniopterus; species Miniopterus schreibersii. The sequence continues at coordinate 14,615,919 of NC_138119.1, read as the reverse complement.
TGGGTTGGAATTGTTCTAACAGATTTCAGGGGTGAGTTCAGTAGGGGATCAGCGGGCAGTGTGGTTTCTAACCCTGCAGACAAACCCTCAGGATGCTGGGGGAGGCTTCATGTAGATCCTCTGGCAGTTTGGAGACACATGATGAATGGAGAGCAAGCCATTTGGCTCCTTCTGTTTAGCGTCTTGCTGTGCTCTTAAGAGCTCTCCAGACTCTACAGGCCTCCTGTGGTCCTAGACACATGGCAGGATGTGGATTAGTAATAGTGTCAACAAAGAAGCAGCCCAGCAGGGTTGAGTGGGGAGGCAGCATCCTGGGCAGCAAGGGTTCAGAGATGCTGGCTATCTCAGGGTAGATGTGCTGCAAGACTTGGAAAAGAGCAACACCCACTTGTCAGCATCTCATCAAGCCCCAGAGATACTCAGTGGCCAAGCCCTGCAGGCCAGGGAGCAGGGTCCTGACAGTCAGTAAGCAGGCTCCTATAAGTGCTCTCCCAAGCTGGTCTGCTCCCAAGAGAGGAAATGGAAGCTTAGGAAGGATCTATCAAGTTAAGAATGGAAGAAATCCACATTACAGCTGGAGGGGTAGGGATCTATCAGCAGATAGAATTTTCTGGCAGGCAGTGTAGAGAATGCTAGAGTGAGTGTGTAAGACAGTGCCTGTACTTCCCTCATAAAAGATCCTGTCAAAGAAAGGATCTGCCTCAAGCAGAGTCCACAGTGGGAGCTGACCTATTCCATAGGAGGGGGCAAGATGGACTGACCACGAGATGCTGAGAGGTGGTCAGGGTGGAACCTGGTCCCTGATGAGAGACTTGAGTGTCCACAGCTTTCCTGACTGGGGCCTGGTTTCTTTGGCATTAGAACACACTGCAAGTTTGATTCTGTTAGTCCCAGATTTCACCTTCTTGTTAGAATCCCTTTCTGATTGGTCATGAGCAAGGTGAGAGGCTCTGTCCATCCTAGGGTGGGGAGAGGGAGAACTTTGTAGAATAGCAGTAGTAGTTTATCATTAGGAAGCGTCTTCCATCTAGGAAGTTTTGGTGTTTTGGTGAATCTCGGTGTTTGGGCCTTTTGTGGGGGTGGGGTGGAGAATCTGCACCATTGAGGCATCCTTGAAATGGGGCAGCAGATGAAGCTGGCCAGGACACTGGAGCCTAAGGTCTCTCACCCTTTTCCCCAGCTCACGCTCAGAGATTCGTTTGGGCCGCTCTGAGAGCCTGAAGGGTCGGGAGGAGCTGAAGCGCTCTCGGAAGACAGAGAATGTGCCCCGCTCTCGCAGTGATGTTGACATGGATGCTGCTGCGGAGGCTGCTCGCCTCCACCAGTCAGCCTCATCATCTGCCTCCAGCCTCTCCACCAGGTGGGCAGGGCTTGGGTAGCTCGGCCCACTGATACTGCAAGGGCAGGAGCAGAGGGTTTCTGATAGCTGACATTCTCTCCACAGGTCTCTTGAGAACCCAACCCCTCCCTTCACCCCCAAAATGGGCCGCAGGTGAGTGATGGGTGCAGTAGTACCTCTCTTTGGTGTCCGAGTTCCAGCCATGTTCAGCCGTTCCTCTCACTGGAGTGGTTGGTTAGGTGTGCTTCTCCTCTCCGTGGCCTGCTCCTTTCCAGTGGGCATGTGGCAAGCAGGCTGGGCAGGAGAGGAAAGGACAAACCCAAGTGTGAGTTTTTCCTTCGAGTAAAGCTACGCTGCCCGTTTTCTCCCAGGAGCATTGAGTCCCCCAGCTTGGGGTTCTGCACAGATGCCCTCCTCCCTCACCTCCTAGAGGATGATCTGGGCCAGCTGTCTGACCTGGAGCCAGAGCCAGACACCCAAAACTGGCAGCACACCGTGGGCAAGGACGTGGTGGCTGGGCTAAGCCAGAGAGAGATTGATCGGCAGGAGGTCATCAATGGTAAGAATGTGTTCCACCTTGCCCGTTTCCACTAACTTGTGTGGGAATAGGTGCAGAGCACCCAAGATGCAAAGGGTGGTAAGGAGCAAGTGGGTGGGGCCCTGGGGACAGGCCCAGGCCCTTGTTGATTCTGTAAGGAATGCCTCAGTTCTGACCCTTGGGTGAGAGAAAAGTTCATGTACAATTTGAAAACAATGCTCAATTCCCCCCAAAATAAAGTGGTTTGAGGGGGTCGCAGTAGTGACTCTGGATACTTGCTGATACGTTTTCGCCCTGTCTTTCTGCTCCTATCTCAATCCCTGCTCAGAGCTGTTTGTGACAGAGGCTTCTCATCTACGCACACTCCGGGTCCTGGACCTGATCTTCTATCAGCGAATGAAGAAGGAGAACCTGATGCCCCGGGAGGAGCTAGCCCGTCTCTTCCCCAACCTGCCCGAACTTATAGAGATCCACAGTGAGGAGACGTCCTCCCCGCCCGACTCCCTCCCCCTCCACACCCCTCTCTGGCTAGCCTTCAGGCTTCTGTTCCACTTATACCTGCATGCCGGGACTTCCCTGTGTAGATAACCCTCACCAAATCCTCTTTGGTGAGAGAGCTTGTACAGCCTGAAGCCAGCATTCCAGTTCCCCCCACAGTGTACTGGTTTCCAGACCCTTCCCCACAACACTGCTGTCAGAGATCCCCTGCAGTTCAACCCCAGGCCTTTCTGTTTCTTTTCCCTTTGCCCCAGATTCCTGGTGTGAAGCCATGAAGAAGCTCCGGGAGGAGGGTCCCATCATCAGAGAAATCAGTGACCTCATGCTGGCTCGGGTATAGCTGCAAACTTCCCCTCCTTGGAGGAAAGGGGGAGGTCATTACCCAAGGCATGAAAATGTGACAAAGGAGGAGATGGGGAAGGACCAGTACCAGGTAGGGATGTGATGATGCCTGCCCGTGTCCATTCTGCCTCTCAGTTTGATGGCCCCGCCCGAGAGGAACTCCAGCAAGTGGCCGCCCAGTTCTGCTCGTACCAATCCATAGCCCTGGAGCTGATCAAGACTAAGCAGCGGAAGGAGAGCCGATTCCAGCTCTTCATGCAGGTGTGTTCTTGGCCATCCTTCCACCTTCTCTCATTGCCACTAAAAGCCAAGTCAGTCATCTCTTTAATAAAGTTGGGGCAGGGTTAGATCTCTTGAACTTCCTTCCTGGCCTCCAGCTCCAAGCACCCCTGCCCCTTCTCTCTGCCGGGGAGGATAATCTGAACTCCTTGCACCCATCTGCACCCTCCCTCACGCCACCTCTCCAGAAACACTGACATTTTCCCACTCTCAAGACAGAGACTGCTGTTTGCTGAAAGGAATACTAGATAAGCAGTCATCAGGTCCTGCTCACCTGTTTACTGTTTATAAAGTGGGAATAAGACCTGCTCTATGCGGCTTGTTTGACCATATCCCTTCCATGCGCTTTTGTCTCCCTGCCCCCACATACCTTTCCGTAAATATTCAAGGAAGAAGCTGCCATCGCTGTGCTCAGTCACCCTCTGGAATTAGAACCTATTTGGCATTTTCACACCAACCCAGGTCCTGAGCCCATAAACCAGCTCATGATCCCAAGTTGACAACTTCCTCTGTGCCTCCTTTCATCTAGGAGGCCGAGAGCCACCCTCAGTGCCGACGGCTGCAGCTGCGGGACCTCATCATCTCTGAAATGCAGCGGCTGACCAAGTACCCACTGCTGCTGGAGAGCATCATCAAGCACACGGAGGGTAGGGCTGGGTGAGGGGCTAGCGTGCGAGGCAGCAGCCCTCATGTCAGACCCTAGTCCCAGCACTGACTTACGTTGTGACCTTAGAAAGTCACTTGACCTCTCTGGTCTTGAGGGTCTTCATCCCTGCCTGGTTATGGTCAGTCTCAGAAAGCAGATAATGATTGTAAATGTGCTTTGGGAAAAACAAGGTGCACAGCAGTGGCAGGAGGTGAGGGCTGCCTCTGGCCCGTGCGGTGCCTTTGGGGACAGCATCTGAGTGGACACAGGTTGGCCCACGTAGGACACCTTGGATCCCCTGATGATCATGGTTTCACACCGGGGCCGTGACTGATTTTAGTCCCTGTTTTCCCCACACACACTGGATACCTCTGTGCAATGCACAAAACACACAACCGTATGTGGTAACTAGAGGAGTAGGGACCGTGCTGAGTAAGGGGGTCTGACCTGTTTTTCACTGTTCCTGGGACCTCGGGCATCTTTCACCACTCTTGAATTTGGATATTGGAGTCAGGGTATACAAGTGTGAGGATCCTCAGCTTAATTGAATAGTTATTCCCAAAGGCACAATCACCGCAGTCACCCCATTCTCTGTTCCTGTCCCCCCACATCTGTAGAGCTGGTTGTGGGCTAGGCAAGGATTCCCAAGAGCTATCGGTGTCTTCAGAGCAGTAGTCTGAACTCCAATGACCCTCAGTAAAATAAAACGTTACACGAGGTCCTCAGATTAGGCAAGGGTGGCGTATCTATACCCACATCTACAGTGGGCCAGTAACCATGGCTGTAAGTAGCCAGGTGACAGCCGACTCGTATAGACTTCTCAGGAGGAGACCCCGACTACCTCCTCTATGCTGATTGGTAGGTGGCACTTCTGAGCATGAGAAGCTCTGCCGGGCCCGGGATCAGTGCCGGGAAATTCTCAAGTATGTGAATGAAGCAGTAAAGCAGACAGAGAACCAGCACCGTTTAGAGGGCTACCAGAAGCGCCTGGACACCACCTCCCTGGAGAGGGCCAGCAATCCCTTGGCAGCAGAATTCAAGGTAGGCTGCAGAGGTAGGAGGCATGGTTAGCTCCCCACCCCCCCGCCACACACACTCATACTTCCTGGGCGCCCTAAAGAGAACAACTCTGGTCAGTGCCTAGAGAGTGGGATGCAGGAGACGTGGGCCTGTCTGGTAGGATGGCGTAGTGGGGCCCTAGAATACACATGCCTCCTATTACCATTGTCAGTCCATCCCCAGACAGAAATGGGCAGACAGCCCCACCAATGAAGACTAGATGTTAGACTCAGCCCGGAAGAGCAGGGGGTGGGAGTTCAAGCTTGAGGTAAAGGTAAAGATCCTTTGGGAGGGAATAAAGCTGAAGGGATGGGCAAGTAAAGCAGAGAGTGATCTTAGGAAGGTGGATGACATGGGATACGGGGTGGATGAGAGACCCAAGCCAGAGCTATTGGCATATCCCCCAGTACAGCACAAGACACATGACTTTGTAGTGGCCTCTTTACTTGTCTGTGTCCCTCACAAGAGGGTAAGGGCAAGGACTCTTTCCTGCCACCACTGATCCCAAACACCTTAGCATGGTGTCTGGCACATAGTAGGTTCTTGAATACTTGGTCGAATGAATGAACAAATGAACAAATGGTTTCTCTTTAACAGAGCCTGGATCTTACAACCAGAAAGATGATCCATGAGGGGCCTTTGACCTGGAGGATCAGCAAGGATAAGACCCTGGGTACATGCTGGGGCGGGGTGGGGGGGACAGTGCTGGGGCCCAGGGGCAATCTGTGGTAGGCTGGGCTGCCCCAGCACTTCCCTCCCCAGAGCATGAGTTCTGGAACCTGGTGCTCTCTAAAGGGGTAGTGAGGGAGCCAGGAAGCAGCTTAAAACATAAGTGGGCATGAGAGCCCAGACTCCTTAAGCACAGCGTGGGGAGTACCGAAAAGAAGGGGGCCAGGTGTTCCAGAGTCTTTGGTGACCCATGTGTTGATGATGGAGGCATGGCAACTGGAAATGCCTCACAAGCACCACCCACTCCCAGACCTCCATGTGCTGCTGCTGGAGGACCTCCTTGTGCTGCTGCAGAAACAGGACGAGAAGCTGCTGCTCAAGTGCCACAGCAAGACAGCTGTGGGCTCCTCAGACAGCAAGCAGACCTTCAGCCCCGTGCTCAAGCTCAATGCCGTTCTCATCCGCTCCGTGGCCACAGGTACTGTGCGGAGACAGTCCCAGCTGGCCTGGGCCCTGGGGCCATGATCACTGTTACTCATGCCCAGTGAGCAACGAGTGATGCAGGGTCAATCTGGGGCCTTACAGAATATATAGGTCTTGATCCATCTAAGCAAGAGGCTGTGATCCAAGATTGGGTAGGATGGTAGGTTGGGTGGGGACCAAGATGAAGATAACCTGGTGCAGACAGGAGGGGATGTGAGCACCCAGGACGGGCTAAGGAGATGTAGGCAGGATTGGGAAGGATAGGGCTGGGTAGAGAGGAGTGATGAGCAGAAGACTGCAGCCTCGCAGTACAGAGCTGAGTCCAGCGGACAGACGTTTCAGTGAGCAGTGGAGGGTGCACGGGAAAGGGCTTTGGAGCAGGAGGCTGGCAGCCACATTCTCGGGCTCACTCTCCTCATCTATAATGTGGGGGTGACACCTACCCTACCTCTGGGGGGATCAAAGCACTGATGGGCATGAAAAATTTACCCCACACGTCAGCCTTCGCTGTTAGGAAAGCAGGGGGGTAATGGGTGGCCCTGAAAGATGCCATTAGGGGCTCCAGAATTGCCTCTGTCCCTTGTGAGTAGGTCCCGAGTGGTTCTGATGACCCACGTCCGTTTTACGCTACATTTTTCATTCGTATTGAGGGTCAATGCTTTGAGTCCTCACTCTGTCACCCTGGCCCAGGCCGGAGTCAGGCCTCTGCCACCTCCAATGGAGTGCCTTCTACCTTCATTTCCTCACAGATAAACGGGCCTTCTTCATCATCTGCACCTCCGAGTTGGGCCCACCCCAGATCTATGAGCTGGTGGCATTGACATCATCAGACAAGAACACGTGAGAGTCAATTCAAGGGGCACACGTAACTGCCGTCTCTTAGGGACCAGGGTGGTGTGTATGAGGACAGAGGACAGTGAGGCCAGGGATGGGCCCCAGAGCAGTCAGAGGACAGGGCATTGGGCAGGGCAGTTGGAGATAAGCTTGTAGGGTCACCATCCCTGCCCTGTAAGCAGTGATGGTGAGGAGTGCCCAGCAATCTCCCATCCATTTTGCTCTTCTTTCCTTGCTCTGGCCCCATCCCCTTCTGCTTGGGTTCGCTTCCCTTTCCCCATCACGTGTTTTAAATCCACACATTCTTCTCAGATGTTCGCCTCTGGGCCCCTCATCCCTACCCTGGTCATTCATGGACCCCACGTCCCCTGACAGTAGCCAGCTGGAGGAGGCCTGGTGCAGTAGGACACAGATTAAGTCAGGCAGTTTCTCAGCTTCAGGGTTTTCATCTGTAAAGCGTGGGGGTATTGACTTTTTGTTGAGAGAACAGATAGAGAGTGCTCAGCACAGAGTGTAACAGGGTTGGTGTTCAGTCATTGGTAGCTGCAAGTAATAGAGCCACACAGGAGCAGTCAGCCAGGACTGTGGGAAGGTGGGGACCTGCCGGGCCAAGTGTCCCTGGGGCAGGGTGTGGAAAAGGCTTCAAGGCTCTGGGCAGTGGGGTCAGCAGGGGAGCTACTGTGTGCCTGGCTCTTGTCCCATCACCGTCCTCTCTTCCTGACAGGTGGATGGAACTCTTAGAAGAGGCTGTGCAGAACGCCACCAGGCACCCAGGAGCTGCCCCGACGCCTGTCCATCCCCCACCCCCAGGTCCCCGGGAGTCAACCCACCGGAGCCCCAGGTCCAGCAGGTGCTTAGCCCTACAGGCCCCCCTGCTTCCCCAGTCCAAGCTCCTTGTTTTCTGCTGTTCCTGTGCCTTCACCTCTGGGGAAGGACAGCCTCAGCAAACAGGTGTTAGCTGGCATATAGAGAGACATACCCACACCTCTGCCTTCCCTCCCTGTCTGCTGTCCCCAACAGCCCCACATGGCTCTTGTGGAGGCTACACCTAAAGTGGGGGGGGGGTAAAAGCGGAGACAAGGAGAGGCTTGGCCGGCACCCACCTCCTCTCCAGGCTGCCATTCAGACAGCAGGTGCTGAAACCGAGCACCTTCCTGGACCCTGCACCTTCATTGCCCATTCCCACTCGGGAGGCCAGTGTGGAATTTCATGACCTCTGGCTGGCAGAGAGCCAGCATTCCCAGCAGGTGATCTCTGCCTGCTCTTTCTCCCTGCAGGGTAGGACTGGATGACTCAGAAGTATTTCAAAGTGAACCAGAACCAGAGGAGCTCCCTGGAGGTAAGTGTCTTTGTGGGAGACAACCCCAGTCCTTTTTTTTTTTTAACCCCAGTCCATTTTTTGCAGGCACAGGTAGGAAGGTGGTCAGAGGTGGGGTGGGGGTGATGGGAGGGATCCATCAGGGCCAGAATGTGAGGTTTTGATAAGAACAGATTAAAAATGGAGGAAGAAAGCACCTGGGCCAGGAAGGAAAACAGACTTAAGCAAGTGTAGACTAGCTCACTTGAGCAGAGGTTGCAAACCTGGCTCACTGGGTGACAGGAGGAAGAGAGGGACATTTGGGAGCCTGGGACATTTGCTTCCACCAGGCAGGTAACTAGTGGAGATGAGATGCAGGCAGAAACTGTGTTGGGGAGCACATTGTGCAGGAATCATCAGGGCTGGGGAGGGGGAGCTCAGAGGGCTCACGACAGTTACTGGAATGAAACTGGCAGAGGCAAGAGGGCCCCAACCAATTCTCACTGATAGTTTGTATGTGAAATAGCTTGCTTAGGGTCTTGGGTTTAGGGAGAGATCTCCCTGGGTAAACAACCTGGCTGTGTCCCTTTCTGTTTCTTGTGCTTAGAATGCTTTTCTTCGTAACTTCCGCACCTCCTTCAAGTCTTACCTTGTAATGTAGGCCTTCTTTGACCCCTCCGTTTAGTACTGTAACCAGCACTCCTGATCCTCCAGACCCTGCTCTTGTTTTTCTTTTTTCCTATAGCTTTTCTCACCTCATTTATTTAGGTGATTTACTTATTTTATTTCTCTGTGTCCCTGCACCTGAATTGAAGCTCCATAGGCCAGATATCTTTATTTACTGATGTATGCCAAGAGCCTGGGACAGTACTGGGCCATAGTAGGTGCTCAGTAAACATTGTAGAATGAATCAGCCAATGTTCCCAGCCCCTTAAATCCAAAGCTAGGCATGGGATCAACCCCCACATGCCCTCCCTCCTTCCCTGTCTTACACTGTCCTTCCATCCAAAACAGGTACTGAGCCCCAGCAGAGAGTCACAGGGAAGCACTCGGTCCTGCTCGAGGGCCCCAAGCGTGAGGGCAGCATAGAAGAAAAGGAACTGAGTGCCCTGCCTCACCCTTCCACATCCCTTAATGGAGAGAACAGGGGTGGCAGGACCAGGGACCCCATCGTCCTGCCCCTCCCAGACCCTCTCTTCATGGAAGGACTTGCCGATGCAGCCCTAGAAGATGGTGAGTGCCTCGTTGACCCTGCCATCAGCCCCAGTCCCCCAGTAGCATGACCAGTATGAACTGGCAGGTGTCTGCACCCTCCACATGCCTGAAGATTCTCCCTGGTTGTGCTGGAGGAGAGATGATGCAGAGACACAGTTGTCACCCCCGTGCCCCAGCCTTAGCTAGCTTGCCAGCTCCATCCTGTGATTTCGGAGGCAGGTTCACCAAGTTGGGGGTTGGGAGGGGAGTTAGCAACCCTCCTGCCACCTCTTCCTACCACTGGCTAGGTCCTGTACTAGGGAAGCCACCTCCCTCTTTCCCTTCAGTGGAGAACCTGCGGCACCTGATCCTCTGTGGCCGGCTGCCAGGTCACCCCAGGGAACCACAGGCTGCTGGGGAGCCTGAAGACGACCTGACACCTACACCTTCTGTCGTCAGCATCACCTCTCACCCCTGGGACCCAGGCTCCCCTGGACGAGCTCCCACTGGGGGTGAAGGGGAGAGCACCCAGCTCCCAGGGCCAGAGGGGGGCCAGCCAGAGCAGGAGGACATGGCTCTCTGCTCTCTGGACCACCTACCCCCAAGGACCAGAAATTCTGGGATCTGGGAACCTCCTGAGCTGGATAGGAATCCAGAGGAAGAAGCTCCAAGCACAGAGGCAGCAGGAAGTTACAAAGTTGTGAGAAAAGGTAAAATAAATCGGGGCCTACTGGGGAGACAAATGCCCGGTTTTGCTAGGGTAGAGGCGAGTCTTCCAAAGGCTACTTCCTTCCCCGCCTTATCCTGGAAATCCCATGTGCAGGGGCTCACACTGTGTCATGGGAAGGAGACGTGTTGATGGCGTGCAGAGGCTTTGGGGTTGGGCAGCCAAGGGTCAGAGCCCTATCTCCTAGCTTCATAGCTGTACGACTTTAGAGCAAACTCTCAACCATTTGAACTTCATTCTGGAATATGAGGGTATTACCTATTACCTGGCACTACTCAGCCGTCAGTCAAAGTCTCCACTAATGTCCCACTGGTCTGCCAGTCCTCTTCTCAGAGCCTCAGACAAGTCTGGGAAGATGCTTCTCAGGACAAGTCTGGGAAGATGCTTGGAGAGTTGGGTGTGGCAAGTGAAGGAGGTGGAAGGGAGGGCACCCCAGCTGTGGACATGGTAGATGGCTCTAAGACAAGAAAATCTGAGACTGGCCAGGATGAGCTCTCAGGACAGGTTTGTCTGGCCAGAGCAGTGAGCCCAGGGGAGGGGGCTCCCGGCGCCAGGAGGGGTCCGCTGAAGAAGGAAGGCTGGTTGAGGAGAGCAGCGGGAAAGGGTGCCTGAGGGGTAGGGTGGGATTCAGGTTAGTGCCAGGGGTTTCCGATCCTCCCCTAGTGCGCAGCTTTGTCTCCCTGTCCAGGAGCATTTTTTTATTCCATCTGCTAAAGGTCTGCCCTCTCTCCTGGGTTTCTGGGAACTGACCTTCCTTCTCTCTCCTTTGGTGAATTGGTGGGAAAGTTCTCTGCAGCTCCCTGGGGTACAGTCACGTGAGCTTGTGTTCACTGTGTTCTTCCCTTTTTCTTTTTCTCCACCCCCACTCCTCTCCTTCCTACTCTCCTTCCCTTCCCTTCCCTCTTGGTTTCTGCTCTCCCTGGTGGTGGTGGTGTCGGTGCAGCTGAGGTGGCAGGCAGTAAGGCTGTCCCTGCACTACCAGAGAGTGGCCAGTCAGAGCCTGAGCCACCTGAAGTGGAAGGCGGACCAAAGGCTACGGGTAATGAACCCCTCCTGGGAGCCAGAGACAGGACAGGGCTGAGTGTGGGCCCAGAGGGTAGAGCCAGGCCCTGGGCATTGGAGCCCTGCCTGTGGGCCAAAGACAGGGACAGACCTTGTGCCATCCCCTTGTCCAGAGCTTTCCAGGCCTCTTGCAGAGCAGTAGGGTAAGCAGCTTGTGCTCAGTCAGGATGTGGGCGGGAAGCCTGGCCTAGCGCCCAGGCCCAGTGTCCTTAGCCTGATACATGAGCCACTTCTTCTCTTCACCAGCCACCTCCAGTGTCACTATGGAAATAGGTTTACGTGCCCTCCACAGTTCCTCGGTGTTCACCTATGCTTATTGCCCTGTCAGGGACCCTCTGCGTCCTTCCTCCAGCAGCCTGACCCCTCTATGATGAGTTGAGGTATCCCCAGGATTGTGAAATATATGGCATCTAGGGCGGTGCTGAAGTTCAGCAGAGCTTGAGGTGGGGCAGAGTAAAGGAGGCTACTGCCCACGGCTTTCAAAAGTTCCTAAAGTCAGCCACCACCTCTGTACCCTTCCTTTAAGGAATGGGAGCCCCTCCCCCATTTCCCAAATGAAACACTTCTCCCTTAGCTTCCACCACTGGGCATCTTCCCCTGGTATGGGACACACTAAGCAAAACTGCCATCAGGAAGGCTCTCTGGAGGAGAGGGGGAGGGCTTTAGGAGCCCAGTAGGCAGCATGAGGCCAGCATGCTCTGAGCTCATCTGCAGGATGGCTTCCTCTGCCCAGTCGGCCAGCAAGGGGAACACCAGGGGAGCAGAAGATGGCTTACACTTCCTCTGCATTTGCCTCCTAATCTTCTTCTCTTGCCACGGGGACAGGGAACTGTTTTTATGTGAGCATGCCAGCAGGACCCCTGGACTCAAGCACCGACTCCTCAGGGGTACCCACAGACCTCTCGCAGCCTGACAGCCTCCCTGCCTGGCAGACAGAGCCTCAGCCTCAGCTGCAGGGAGGCAGTGGAGACCAAAGGCGCCCCAGCTGCTCTCCCCCCAGCCTGGCTTTCAGGGACATGGGCATAATCTTCCGAACCATTGAGCAACTCACCCTCAAGCTCAACAGACTCAAGGTGAGGGAAATGGGGCTCAGGTTCTCAAGGCAGTGGGTAAGCAGCCTGTGCTCAGTCATGGGGGGGCGGGCAGCCTGGCAGCAAAGTTCCTGAAGGGTTATGGACCAGTAATGTGTATCCCTGGGAGCCCTAGATCCTGGCCTGGCCCAGGGCTCTCCCCTCAGTCCACCCAGCCACCCTCGGGCACAGCCCCTTCCCCAGGGACCTTATGAGCGGGACATTCCCCTGCACTCTTCTAGGACATGGAGCTGGCCTACAGAGAGCTGCTCAGGTCCCTCGGGGGAGAGTCCTCTGGTGGCACCACGCCTGTGGGCAGTTTCCACACAGAAGCGGCTAGATGGATAGACAGCTCCCTGTCACCTCCAGTGAAGGAGCCCTCATCCTCTGACTCCAGGGACAGCCACGAACTGGAGCCCTGCCCTGAGGACAGTGAGTGAAGCTGACTTTCTCTTTGTACCAGCCCCGGGGGAGAAAGCCTCCGTGCAGGCAGTATGAGGAGAAGGGGGGTTCTGAGGGGGGTCTCGTTTCCCCGGGTACAGGTAATTCCCCCAATTCTGATGAGCTCGAGGACTTTCCAGGCAAAGCATAAGGGGGAGGGTCATCTCAGAGGCCAGTTCCTCAGTCATCACTGCATCTTCCACAGGAGCCAGCAACCCCCTGGAAGACAGGGCAGCAGACGCAGCCACATCCCCATTCCCAGGACTGTAACTGTCCACACCACCGGATCCTCTGCATCCCCACTCCTTGCTAGGGACTGGCCTGAGGCAGGGCGCACGGTGGGGCACCCCAGACCTCCTCCCGTGGTAGAGGCAGTTAGGAAACGGATCTGCCGAGGGACCCGCATGTTGCTTGGGAGTCCAGTTTCAGTGTCTCTTGTTAATCCTCACCCAAGGATATTTTTTTCCATTGATTTTAGAGAGTGAAAGGGGAGGAGAGGGGGAGAGGGGGAGAGAGAGACAGTGACGTGGGGCTGGGGAATCAAACCTGTGACCCAGGTACATGCCCTTAACTGGGAACCCACGACCCTTCTGTGCATGGGCCAGTGCTCTAACCACTGAGCCATGCAGGCCAGGGCCAGTTTTGGTGTCTTTTCCCCCTCCCTTCAGCCCACCACTCCAAGGCCTCAAGTCCCCTGGGTCTCCCATGCATGCCGACTGCATCTGAAAGACCCCCCGTCCCACGTACGCAGGTCCACTGGTACGCGTGGGTACCTCAGATATGTGAGCGGAAGGGGAAGGCTTCTGTGTAAATGCACTTTCTTCTTCCCTCCCTTTCTCCACAGGACCCCAAGGCTAAGGGGGGTGCCTCTACCTCTCCTCTGTCCTTGGTTTCCTATAAATATGTATGTATTGTATGTGCATCTTTGCTGTTGTAAATAACTTTGGCCTTTTTCGTTCCTGTCCCTGGAGTGCTAGAGGCAGCTATGGAAGCCACTGGCAAGGGAAGAGGGGGTTCACTTACATCTCCTCATTGTCACCCAGCTCCAGGAACAGGGCCTGAAGGTTGAGCCAGCCCTGGGTGTCCCTGTTCCCGATAAGCCCAACTAGCGCAGGAGCCGTTCTCTGTGGCTCAGGGCCAAGCTACTCCCTCCCCACCAGACTTCTCATCTTCAGGGGAACTTCTTATCCCACCAGTGTCCACCCTTCCCCACCCTCCCTCCCCCACCCTTTCCCTACAGAAAACCAGTGTATCAGGTACGGAGCTAAAAACTGGGTGGGCCCAGGAGGTAGGAGTAGGGTTTTAATGCTGGAGTCCTTAAATTCACCCAGGACCACTCCAGGAGCAACTGCAACATTGGCCCCTGTTACCATGTCCACTGCTCTCCCCACTGACTCATAGAATATACACACTGTGCTAGGTGTATATATACATATATATAAATATATATATAATATATAAAATATAGATATGGAAATGACTGTTTTGCTGTTAAAATAATGTATACTCTTTTATTTTCTTCCTTTCATGGTTAAGATTTTTTTTTTTAAAGAAAAGTTAAATATTCTTCAACTGTAGTGGTGTGTGTGTGATTCTTGGAACTACTGTGATAAAAGATACTGTGGCCGTTCCCCATGAGACTGGTTACAATTGGATAGAGGGACAGAAGGGAGCCCCCCACCCCACCCCTGACATCCACTCCTCAGACCCAGGTCTTGCCATAGTCCCTCCCAAAACTCCAGATGTGTGCTCACTGAACTTCATTTGGGCAAACTAAATTATATAGCCCCATGGCCAAAACACAAAAAGATGCTTAAACCACTTAAAAACACACACATACACAAGTATATACATAGGAGCAGTAGACCCTGAATCACGATACCCCATTCAGGGAAGGGTCATCTCAGTTGTCTAATCCTGTCTACACCCTCCTGCAGGCTCCAGCAGCCCCACACTAGCGACGACAGACCCAGCCACCTCCTCAGGGCTGTAACTATCCAAATCTCCACTATCTCTTTGCCTTCACTGTTGGACTTAGAGACAAATCCTCTTGCCCTCACATTCTCCCTCCTAATCCTGGCATAATGCTCAATGCAACCTTGTGAGCTGTGATCCAGCTGGGTGTGAGAATTAATACTCAAGTCATTGGTGGTAAAGTGTAGAGAGAAGAATGGAGGCAGAAAGGCTCACAGAAGCTTTACTTTAGAGGGACTTGGGCAGGACTAGCTGGAGAAGCGGAGGCGAAATCCTTACCAAGCACCTGTCCTGGGCTCAGTGTTGGGAATCTAAAGAGCTGATCAAGTTTTCCTCCAGAAGCTCAGCCGGCTGGCCCCAGAGGATGAGCAGGTGGTCAGAGGTGGGGAGAAGCCTGGGAGGGCCACCGAGCCTCACCAAGAGTTCTCGGCAGGGAGACCAGGTCTCTGTCGAGGCAACAGGATGAAGGGATATGGACCAGGTTAAATCTGCCCAGAGATGAAGAAGGGATACTTCTCTGGAAGCTCCCTGTAAAGTGGATCTTGGCTCCAGCCCTATGTGCTCTGGGCCTTGTTAGTAGGCCCTCTCAGGGGAGGCCACAAATGATGGGCCCCCAGTGCTCCTGACTCCTCTGGCCCCCACACCATCTGGTGTCCCTGGTTTAAGATTGCTAGAGGACATCTGTAGGCACATGTCCTCTAGGAAACACAGGAGACAGTGACTCTGGCCTGAGCAAGGGCCCCTGCAGAGCTGTGCAGTGATTCAGCCATTTCTGGCCATGTTACATGAACAGACTGAGTCCAAATGTTCAAGTAGTTCCAGAGCAAAGTTTTTCAGACAATCTCAAGGAGAAAAAGGTACAGCAATGGACTTTGTTAAAGATCCGAGGTCTCCCCCAGGGAGGTCAGCCCACACATGGACAGGAGGTGCTTCTGTGGCCCAGAGTCTGGGGGGAGAAGGTGGGAGGGGCTAGTTGGAGGAGGCCTCCTCCTCTCTGGACTTGGTCTTACTGATGGGGTCCCTTGACTGCATCAGTTCCTGGATCATGATGTACACAGGACATTGCAGGGAGAAGCAGTTTTTCTGAAGGAGGAAAAGGAAGGCTGGCAGCTGACAAAGGGATGGAAATAAGTTCTCTGGGAGAAAAAGTTTCCTGGGACGGGCTGGGTTAGGGGCGGGGGAACATGAACAAAAGGCAGAGCGAGTGTGACGACGGCTAATCTTGCACCAAGACAGATGGAGGGTATGTTGTGATTAAAAAGAAGTTGGGAAACTACAGAAGCTGCGCAGGACAGTAAGGGGGACTCACCGCCAGAGACAGCCACAGCAGCCCTACAGGGCCCTTGGACGCGCTCTTGGACCTGGATAACTGTACCTGGTACCGCACAGCAGTGAGGAAGCCCTCCAGCCCCACCTCGGTGATGCGGTTTCCTGGTGCGAAGAGCCGACAAAGTGCCTCTTACACCACCATCCTCACGGGACACCCTCGACGGCCTCTCCACAACCAGCTTCCAGCTCACCAGCCCAAAACTAACTTGACCTGGCCCTTCACCCCAACTCTCCTTCACTTCTCTGACTCCTCCTCTGTCTGACTTCCCTGCGCCTTTTTATCCCCTCCCCCCCCATTTATCTCTCTCACTCCCCTCATTACTCTTGAATTGCCCCACCCAGGACCTGACTTCCTCTCACTCAAAAGGGCCTCTGACATCATGGGAGAACCAGGTTCTGCTCTGTGGAGTCAGGGTGGGGGCACCGTTGGGGCAGTATGGGGCCCAAGTAGCCTTGTGGCAGGAGGGCAGGGGTGGTTGGCACACATACGGAGAAGGTTGAGGTGCAATAGGACCTTGTTCCCAGGCATGAACACTTTCCCTCCTCGGTGTTCCACAGGCTCCAAGAGAGGGTTGACCATCTCAGTAGCTTCAGCAACCAGCTGCCAAAGCAAAATACTAATTGCAGCAGAGGAGAGGCTGGTCAACAGGCTGCTCAAACATTCATTTATTCAACATAAGTGCTTTCAGGGCTGGCTATAGTCCAGGCTTTGTCCTAGGTGCTAGGGATACAAAAATAAATAGGCCTATACCCTCAATAAGCAACTGGGGGCGGGGAAGGTAGAAAGTGAACTGGTAATACAGTATGAGTGATGAGTGTCAGAGGTAGGCTTAGGGTACTATAGGAGCATAGAGGAGGGACACCTAGCCCAGTCTCCCAGAGGAGGTGGCCTGTGAGCTGAAGTTTAAATGGCACGTGGTAGGTACCAGGTAAAGATGAGAGGAAAGGTGATCCAGGCAAAGAAACCAGGTGGTCAAAGGAAGGCCTGAAACAGTATGTTTTACTGCTTCCTAGGGCTAGAGCACCGAGGGCAATGATTGGAGGGATGGATGAAGGGAGTGCCACAGTTGTGAGAAGCAGCCTGGATCAAGACAGGACAATGTCTCTAGCTTTCTCTAGCTGGCTGTCCTCTTTTGTAAGATCTTGTCGTGGGTGCCAGAGAGGACTCCTAAAAAGGGAGCAAGGGAGGCCTCCTGATTGACAGAGAGAGCAATAGCTGGCAGGGGTGGGAGCTATGGTTGGCAGTCCAGGAAACAAGGAACAAACCGGCCCAAGTTGAAAGGGAAAGAGAGGCTCCGAGGCAAAGGAGAGAAGGTCTGAAGGAGCCTCACACAGGGCGGGGCAGCATCATGACTATGAAATTCCCTGCCTTCCTGGGAGCTGCTGAGCGGCACTGTTCCCAGGGCAGCTATACCAGCAAATGGTGGAGGTGGTGATGCTAAGTCACAGGCCTTTGGGGAAGCAAGCTGAGTTGAGACAAGATCAAAAGTGTGAGCTCCTGTCCAGCGGGCATGGCTCAGTGGTTGAGCATCGACCCAGGGGATTGAAGTTCAATTCCCAGTCAGGGCACATGCCCGAGTTTACAGGTCGATCCCCAGCAGGGAGCATGCAGGAGGCAGCTGATCAATGACTCTCATCATTGATGTTTCAACTCTCTCTCCCTCTCCCTTCCTCTCTCTGAAATCAATATATATATACATTTTTTTAAAAAGTATGACTAAGCAAGGAAAAAGGGGCCTCCGCAAGCCCGAGGGGGAGAGTGGCGTGCTGTTATCTCCTGGCAAGCCCAGGTTGGGATGGGGGGGGGGGGCATCAGATGTGGCTGGAGCAGGAGTGGAGGGCAAAACATGAACTGAAGTGGCTGCTGCCACAGTACAGGTCCGGAAATGACATTCCAAGAGGGGCTATCCCAGGAACATGCTTCCCACACTCCCTCCCCTGCAGCCTACCTCTGACTCCAGGAGGATGCTGCGCTTCTCTTTGCTCCCAACCTTGAGCCCTTTTCCCTTGGTTGGTTTCTGCTCAGGGATGGTTACCTCTGGAGCAGGAAGAGGAGTCAGAATGCACAGACCTCTGATACCATCCAGGTTCCCCAGAGAGAAGGGCTGGGCAAAGAAGGCTACTCCTCAAACTAGGTTTGGGTGCAACAGAAACAGAGCTGGAGGGAACCCCCGCTGGAGGGGGGTGGCTCTTCTGAAGGCAGGGCTGCGGGGTCTGGCCCAGGGAAACACGTGTGGAGTGCAGTGGTGAGGATATGGGGCCAGGTAGGGCTTTCCATATCATCTCCAGAAAGAAAACAGACTCAGAAAGGGACATGCCCAGAAGACTAGCTCACCCCTCCTGCATCCTGCCCTGTGCTCCTTCCTCCGAACCAAGAAGGCACCGCAGAGGGTACAAGCACTTACTCCCCTTGCCTGCCTTTGTGGAATCTTCCTTCTTTGGGGTTCCTTGTGTGGGTGACTGCCCAGACCCCGACTTCTCCTCTCTCTTCATAATTTCCTGTGGGGGATTAAGAAGACAAATTAAAGTCCAACCTCCCCGGGGGATGGGGAGTAGGTTGGAAAGGGGACTCTGGGCCTGAAGTGGGCCTTTAAAGGCTTTCTTCCCTCCCCCCACTGTGCACCACGGAGGTTTCCTGGCTGCTCCCAAGGCTCTCTCTCCCAAAGCACACCTACCACCGACTTCTCCTTCTTCTTGCTCAGGCCCTTAGCGGTCTTCACCAGCTGCACCTTGTCCACCAGTGCAATACTGCTCACTCCTATCAGCTGATTCTTCTCGCGGTCTGTTTTGGAGTCCCCATGCCGAGAGGAGGAAGGCTGTGCTCACAAATGGGATGGAATGGAGGCAGAAGCCAGTGTGCCTTCCCCAGTGAGGGGTAAGGAGACGCCTTGTGCCTGGGGGGCTGTCAGACAGGCAACACCCCTGCCCCCATCTACCTGCCTAAATGCTAAAGGATTCCGACTGGGACTTCTGGGGGGGTGGGGGTGGGGGTGGGGAATGCTGCTGGGAAGAAATGGCAGAGGGACCTGAGGATGAGCTGGGAGGGTGGATGGGAGAAGGGGCTCAGACTCTCATATTGTTCCCAGTGCTTTACATGCATTAACTCATTTCATCCTCAACAATCCTGTGCGTGACATGCCAAGATCACAAGCTGTTATTGTCCCAAGGGATTTCAGGGCCCAGCAGTCTAAATCTACTTCTTTCTCTTAACCAATACATTCTACTGCCCGTGGAAGGGTTCTGCAGCGAGAGCCCAAACGTTTGCTAGGCCTGTGCAGTTGGACAGCAGGACAGTCAGGACAAAAGACAGATTGGGACATAGCTTGCTGACAAACAGCTGGCCTAGGAAGAGGCTGGGGCGCTGCTCACCGACCGCGAGCGCTCCTGGCTCCCCTTCTCCAGCAGGAGGCGCCGGCGCTCCACCACCTCCGTGTGCGTCAGCTCGAAGGGCCGCAGGACCTGGGCCGGGCGGCGCGGAGCCGTCGGACGCCGGGGGCCTGGCCCACTCACCCAGCCCGCCCCGTCGGCCGACCCACCTCGGCCAGCTTCAGGGCGCCCTTATCCTGGATGCGGTTGTGGGCCAGGGACAGCCAGAGCAGGGAGCGGTTCAGCCGGAGGCCCTGAGGGGCGGAGAGGGGGGCGTGAGCCCGGGGACCCGGGCGCCCAGGCTCCGAGGGGCCCCCCGCCGCGCACGCACGTCGGCGATGTAGCCCGCGCCCTCGTCCCCGATGTGGTTGAAGCCCAGGTTGAGCGAGACCAGGGACCGGTTGCAGGTGTGCAGCGTGGACAGAGCCTGGCCCAGGAGCTGTGCCCCGTGGTCATCGATGTTGTTGTTCCGCAGAGACAAGTGCATGATCCTGGGCAGCGGAAGGGGAAGGACGGTCACTGGAAACACTGTGTCCGGGCGGGCACCTCAGGAACTTGGGGGCTTGAAATGAGGAGGGCCATGGGGGGGGGGGGCTGAGGTTGGTGGGGCAGGAATTGAGGGTGCCTGGGGCGGCGCTAGAGGGGCAAGAAAGGGCGGGGCTCGGGATGATTTGGAATGGGGGCAGGCCCAGAGAAACGGGGTAGCCGAAAGGAGTCTCACGTGTCCAGTGACATGAGCTTGTGATACGACTGCTCCGGCAGTGGGTTCCCCTCCAGAGACACCTTCCTGAGGGTGGGGTTGGTCTGAGAACCAGGGAGCACCACTGAGGCCACAAGAAGCAAGGGGACAGAGAGGAGGTATGGGGCTCCAAGGAGCTGCTTGAAAACAGGGTCAAAGGATGGACCCCAATATAGGAAATTATGAGAATTTTTAATTATATGAGAACTAAATATTTAGTTCTCCAGACTAAAAGTCCAGAAATGTGGCCATGTAAAGGGATCACTCCCCAGAATTAGCGACCTGTGGTAAGGTGGCCACTGGAATGACCCAAAGGATCCCCGCTTCCTAGTGTCTATGCCCTTGTGTAATCCCCTCCCCTCGAGTGTGGCTGGACCTAGTGACTCACACCTGATGAATAAAATATGGCAAAAGCGATGGGATGTCACTTCCAAGTTAAGCTTACAAAGAGACTGTGGCTTGGGTCTTGGGTGCTCTCTGGCACTCTCTGGGTCACCGTGAGCTGCCATGTGGTGAGAGCACTCAGACTCTATGGAGGGGCTCACCTGTGGACTCACTGCGACCTATCAACAGCCATGTAAGTGAGCTTGGAAGCAGATGCTCCAAACCCAGTTGAGATAACTGCAACCCCAGCCAACAGCTTTACTGCAACCTCACCAGCACCCTGAGCTGGAAGCACCCCCTAACCTACATCCAGATTTGTTTCACAGAAACTGTGAGATAATGTTCGTTGTTTTAAGCCACTATGTTCAGAGGTGATTTATTCCACAGCATAAGTAACTAATATATGACCTATCCACAAAGCAGTGGCTTCTCCAACAGTGCTGAGAGAACAGAGGACTTTTTCCAAGTCACACAAAAAAATTTTTTTAATTGAACTAATGGCTAGAAATTTCCTATTTAAAACTTTTCTCCCATGATTTATTATCAGTGCTCAACCTTTCAGCTTGGCTCATCTTTCATCTAAACTTGATTACATTTTTTTTTTAATTCTCACCCGAGGATATTTTTTCCATTGCTTTGGGGGGAGGGGGGGGAGAAAGAAAGAGGGATAGAGAAACATCAATGTGAGAAAGACACATCAACTGGTGCCCCAACAGGGGCCGGGGATAGAGCCTACAACTGAGGTACGTCCCCTTGGCCAGAATCAAACCTGGGACACATCAGTCCACGGGCCGATGCTCTAACCACTGAGCAAAACAGGCTAGGGCAATTACATTCATTTTAAATTATTTTTATAATGTTGATCTAACTTATTTTTACATATATTAAAATAAATTCTATAGTTACTTTTCTGCTGGCTAACTTGTGTCTAATTCCCATGTAAATAAAATAATGTGTTTCATGGTAGTCTATACAAAGAGTGCTGAGGACCTCCAGCTGAAGAAGGCACAATCCCTGCCCACAAGAAGAGTCCCTCCCGTCCATGGGAGGATGGGCAAGTCAGCGTGTAGAACTGAGCGTGCGTTCTGTGAAGCAAGGGGTGCTGCAGGAGCGTGGAGAAGGAGCGGCAAATCAGCTTTGTCCTTTATTCAGCAAACCACACCTGCAGTTACACTGCGTCACACCTTGCTCCTGCTCCCTCCTTCCCAATTCCCTGCCTGACCCCCTCCTATTCTTCCTTTAAGGTTCAGCTCCATACCACCTCCTCCGGGCAGCCCTCCATGTCACCCTGCCCCATGCCCATGACGTAGCACTACTTCTCTGCGCCCACTCCCTCCCCCCATGAACCACCACTGGTCTTCACACTGCCCTGCAGTACCTGTTCCCAAGTCCTCCCTCACTCGCGGGACTGCCAGGTCCTGGAGGCTAAGAGCCAGCCCCTAGTTTAGTGTCAGGCCCCAGGCATCCAGGAACAAGAGAAAAACCTCCAGGGAGAGAGTGGTGGTAGGACTGATGGAGAGGAGAGGGGACCAGGCCTCACAGGTCAGGCTCTTCAGGCCCTGGTGCAGGCAGGAAAAGCGACTCTGCTTCTTGTCAGATGAGAGCTTCAAATCCCAACAGATACCAGCTGCACACTGTCCCACTGGGAGCCAGCCCAGGCCCACAGGAGTTGGGACTTGCCACTCCCCTCCCCAAACTGCTCCCTCTGACCACCCGCCCAGCCTGGCCACCAGGCACTGGGGGCCTCCCCACTTGCCTGTCGCCCTCTGCTGACCTGAGTGTGGATGAGCAGAGAGGTAGGAGGGCGATGAAAATGGCCAGGGTCTTATCAGTCAGCCCCACTTTCCACAAGCTGTTGGTGGAAGGACAGGAACACAGCTGGAGCACCCCCTCCTTCCCCAAACCCTCCTCCCAGCCGCACCCCACCTCATCCCCCACCTCTCCACCACCCCAGGACCTTCCCTGCCCCTTCAGCTCTTTCTCCCACATTGCCCTCCCCCATCGCCCCTCACTTGATAGCCTGCAGCTGGCTAAGGGGGGGCAGACATTTATAGAAGATGCCCAGGATCCTCTCCTCAACCTTCCAGCCTACGGAAAGGAGAGAAAGACGGTGCCCCAGGCCTGCGGGCGGGGGCGGGGGAGGGGGGGCGGGGGACCCACCGCGGATGTAGATTTCCTTCACCGCCGACTTGTCTTCCAGCTCCAGCTCCACCTGGATTGTGGGCCGGAAGAACACGTATTTGCTCTCCAGGCTGTTGAGGCTGCAGGAACCCGACAGCCGCTGGTCGTCTAGCAGGCAGGGGTGCAAGGAGACGGTGAGGAGGGTGGGGCCGGCCGACGGGGGCAGCGGGGCCGCAGGGCTCCGACGGGTGGGAGACGCTGGCCGGGCCGCCGCCGCTGCTGGAGCCAGGCCGGGGTCTGCCGGTTTGGAGGGGAAGAGAGGAGACTCTCCTACCTTCCCACCCGCCCCCTGAAGCCACCCCTCGCTTACACCCGCCCTGCCCTGCGCCCCGGCCGTTCGGGCCTCCGCGCGACGGGGAGGCTGGGGCTGGACGAGGCGGCCCTGGGGGGCGCCCCGGGACTCCACGGTCGCTCACCTAGGGTGGGCTTCTCCGACAAGGAGGAGGAAGGGACGAAGCTCGGGTGCGGGCGGGGCCGGGGGACCACTTTGGGGAAGTCGGTGTAGCCCGACCGGGTGCAGAGCTCGGCGAAGTCGGTCTCGAGGACCCCGGTGCACTGGTACTCCTCTGCGCGCGGGGGGGAGACAGGGGCGCCGGCGCGGCCTCAGCGTGGGCGGGCCCGCTCGGAGGCGCAGCGTCTCACCGACGTTTTAAAAGGTAAGATGCGTTGTAAAGACCCCACGCTGAAAACTGGGAAATCAAGTCCCGGGAGAAAGGACTACAGGGAGTGGACACGGGCTGGCTCCTCCACCGCCCAACCGGTCAAGGCACTGCCACGGGCTCTCCGCTCCCTAGGGGCCTCCGCCTTCCCCAGAGTGTCCCTAGCCCAGCCTTTTCCCTTGTCCCTTCCTCGCTGGGGCTACCCAGGGTCACAGGGAGAAAGAAGCCCCAGGCCTGATGTGAGCAAAACCAGGAACCACCCAGGAGCACCCCTTCACTCCCACTCCCAGTCCACATACCCTTAAGTCCAGAGCAGCTGGCTTTTATTTATTTAGCAAACATTTATACAGCATTTACTCCTGTCCGGCACTGTTCAAATTCTTTAGAAATAACTCATTCAAGCACTGTATGAGTTCAGACAGATGCCCACCACCGCATCCCACTACTCAAACCTGAGGTGTTGAGTCCCCAGAGACCCTGCTTTTTCCTGCTCCTCCCTGGGCATCCAGGAAGAAGTGGTTTCTGAAGACGGGAAGGGTGCCCCAGGCGAATGGGAGAACCTGGAGGCAGAGGGCTGGCTTGGTGCCAGCCTACTCTTCCAAGTGCCCAGCGGCCTGGAGCCCCCACAGCAGCAAGACCCCCGATGCAGGCAGCTGCTGCAGGGATTGTGCCCAGAGAGAACTGCAGCTAACAGCAGGAGCCTGCCTGAGGGTGTGGAGGGACTAGGAGGACATGTGCTCAGCAAGTGCAGGATGCAAAAAGGTTTGGGGCTCCTGCAGAACAGGGGTAAGGCACATAAATGTTCCTCATGTACCCAGCCATGGGGGGACAAAAACACACAAGAAACATTGGCTGATGGACAAGGCAGGTGAGAGGAGGTACAGGTACCCTTTGTCCAGCTGACTCCTGCACACCACCTGCTTTCCTGGTGTTCCCTCTGCTGGGAGAGCCCTCAACCCTTCCTTGCTTCACTCACTCCACCTTTCTCTACAACAGGGATTCTCAAACTCTAAGAATCACCAGGAGAGCCTGTTAAAACAGTTTCTTGGGCCCCATCTGCAGAGATCCTGATCCCATAGGCTGGGTGGAGTCCATTACTTTGCATTTCTAACAGTCTCACGGATGTTGACCAAGCTGCTGGTCCACCTACAGTACCTTGAGAACTGCTGCTCTAGAACAGAGCTGCCCAAAAGAACTTAGTGTGACATTGGAAATGTTCTATGTCTGCGACCAGGAGGAAAGTGCAGCACTTGGGGCTGGCTCCCACTCTCCTCCACTCCCACATTCCTTCCCCAGGCTCACCAATGACCTGGTCTCATAGTTTCTGGAGACACAGAAGCTACCAGATAGGATTTCCTCTACATCTATAAACCTTCCTACATCTGCCCCCACTCTCCCACATACCCTATTCCAGCTACCACTGTCCTTCACCTGGACTGTTGAAATATCTCATACCCCACCTCTCTGCCTCCATGCTTGTTGAATGAACAAATGAATTTGCAATCTACAAAACACCACTTTGCCATCAGCCCCATTGTTCCTCACCTCAATAGGCAGGGCACTTCCATACTACAGAGAAGAACCGTGCCCAAGGCCACACACCTAATGATGGTTACCACTTTTAACACTTACCATGTGCCAGGAGCTAGCTACATTCACACACTGAACTTCAGCAGGTGGAGCTCTTTCCATACAGCACTTCTTTGCACCAGAAATTCTATTATTATTTCCTGGCTCGTCTGTCTCGCCCACCAGAGCATCTTTCTGCACCTCCAGTTCAGTGCCTGGCACAACAGCGCACCATCCAGCCGGGCTAACCCGGCCACAAGAGGCTGGTGGCAGCACACAGAGCCTCGAGGCCTCGAGTCCTGATCCCCCAACCCCGCCGCCAGCGTACCAGGGTTTTTGGGCTCCTCCTCGCCCACCGGCGGCAGCACAATCGCTGGCTTCTCCTTGGCCGCGCGATCCCCCTTCTTGGCCACTGTGCCAGACGACTTTTGGGTCCCCGGCCGCTGGGCCCTCGGTGAGACTCCCTGCGCGCTGGGCTCACTGGACATGTTGGTGCCGTCCGCAGAGACGCTGGGACCCTCACGGGGGCGAGGAAGCAGGACGAGCGGCGATTCTGCAGGCGGTGACCAATTCAGGGGTCTCTATTCCGCGTCCACCAGCCTGGCGTGTCCGCAGTGGCGTCGCCTGCGTGTCCCTCTCCATGACAACGACGCCAGCTGGGCGGGCCCGCGGAAAGGGGCAACCGCAGGGCGCACGCGAACCAACAGGGGGCGCCGCAGACTCATAGCAGGGGTGGGGCCGAACCCGCGGGGCGAGGTGTGGGGGAGGGGGAACAGCGGGGCCGGGGGGAGGCTGGACATGGGCGGCCCAAGGTCAAGGGGGCAGGTGAGCCCTGGAGGGCTCCGCCGAGTGAACCCCTTGGGAAGGGAACGAGCCAAGGCTCCCCCCAAGACTCAGGCGGAGCGGGGCGGAGCGGGGCGGAGCGGACAGGGCTAGATGAGACCAGGGCCAGGAGAGGGGAGGGGAGGGCAGGGGAGGGGGCTAAGGCCTGATCCAGACTTCCAAAGTCCCCCAGGAAACTGAGCCCAAGAAAGCGGGGAGCTGGTTCGGCCTATCAGGGATGGTGAGTCTGGGGATTCTAGAGAGAGTCAGGTGGGGGCAGATCCTCTCTGGGTCCCCCTCTTAGCTGTAGGTAGAGGGCTCCTGGTGGAAAAGGCCCAGAGGGACCCACAATGAGTTGGTGTGGCTCTAGGTTCCTATTTTTCACCCTAGCCATTTGGCTTTCTCAGGTGTGGGGAATTAGTAATCTGCTAATGAGTTAATGAATCTGGTAATGCTTTTTGGAAATCTTGAATTCGAAGTCCTCAGGTAGTACAGACCCTGCTGGGCCTCAATTTGAGTATACCCTCTCCAGTCTGCCTTCCTGCTTCCAGCCTCCACACCCCACTCAGTTCCACTGCCCCAATGCCACTCCCAGCCCTTCCCACCTTTCAGCCTTGGTGCTGTTTCCTGTAGAACTGCCAGTCTTCGGGGAAGGCTCCCACCTGTTCAGTCTATTAACTCTCAGAGTACGCATTTTCCCCATCTATCTGAGCACTTACCATAGTGTCACTGGTACTTTTAGTTCACTCAGCCACTCAGTCTTTTAGGGAACATTTATTGAGTGCCTACTATGTGCCAAAGGGAACCAGTGTTGAGCATAAACACAGGACTCATGCCTTCGGGGAACTTACAGTCTGGTGGGGAAAGCAGAAATTAATCAAAGGATCAAGTAAAGAAACAACACATTATAGAGGTGCCTGGTACCCAGCAGGCCTCTGCAGGCATCTGGTGAATGAATTCAGCTGTGATCCATGCTGTTAAACAGAGGTGCTTCCCAGAGGAGGGAATGTGAAAGACAAATAGAAGTTAACAGGTTAGTGGGGGAGGAAGAGCATTCCAGACATGTGAAGTCCCTGTGGCTGTAAGAAATATGGCTGATATGAGGACCTAGAAGCCAGTGTTACTGAAGCAGAGTGACAGCAAACACAGTTCAAGGTGAGGCTGAAGACACAGATAGACCAGCCAACAGAGCTTTTAATTAAGACCTTTGACATTTTGACTCTAGCCCAGGAGCAATGGGGCACCCATGAAGACTCTTAGGCACGGGCAAGCTAAGCAGCTTGTATCTGGAGCAGTTGGTTGGAAGGGGTACCAAATGAATGCAGGAAGCCAGTTAGGAGACTATTGCTGGAGTTAACTGGTTTGGGGCTGCCTCTCTACTAAATGGCGAGGGCTATAGGACAGGGCCTGTGCCTGGTACCCCTCTGAAACCACACACACACACGCACACACACACACACACAAATACACAGAGATCCACCTGGGAGTGCACAAAAAAAGGTACCCAATATACATTTTTTACATCGATATGAAATCAGAATTATCCAGCAACATTCAACCCACCAGTATGTACACAGGCCCTGGCAACCTTGGGGAGCAGTGGGTTGGGGAAAGGGAATGCAGGCTTCTTGCCGACCAGTGTCCCAATGTGGAACCAGGAGCCAGGCTCCCATCTCTCCATTCATTTCCTCTATTAAACTTGTTCATAAACATGTTCATGTTCATGGCCTGCCAGACCTCTCCCTGCTCCTGGCAGGGTACAGCTGGCTCTGTCCCCAACCTTGGGCATCAAGAACAGGTGTGCAGGCCTCTGCACACCATTGTGGCCCCTCAGTGGTCCTGGTGCTGAAGTGGGGGGGATGGGGGATGCCGTACAGGAGGCAGGTCATAGTGTCCAGGGATGTGGCTGTTCTTGGGTGAGTCGTAGTGGCCGGGGGTCAGGCCCAGAGACTGTGGGTGCTGGGACCCTATGGAGTCTCTGTCTGGAAACAGAGAAGGGACAGAATGAGGGGGAGGTGGCTCCTCCCCTTCTTACCACTCCCCTCTCCAGCCTCTTCGGTCCAAAGAGAGGGCTAGCGCCTGGTTATAGGGCAGTTGGTGCAGTTGGCAGCTCCGCAGCTGCCAGTAGGGGAGGCTACCTTGATGTGCTTACCTCACAGGATATGAGGACACTATGTCACCTGCCTTGTTCCCCATTTTTCTGGGTACCAACTCTGCAAGTCAGGTGCTATACAACCAACCACCCTTTCAGATCCTCAGCCCTGTGAGGTATGTACCACCACTCAGGCGCTAAGAAGCGATGTGATTCCCAAACACCACGCCTGCTCTGAGCCCAAGTCTGACCCCAAGGCCTTGCTCTTGCTCCCACATCATGTCGCCTCTATATTCTCTTTCTCGGTCCCTTTCTCCCTTTCTCCTCCCCTTGTCCCTTGTCCCTTTCTCCCTCTCTAGCCCCTGCCTCAGCGGAGAGGAGGGCTCACCGTGGGTCAGAGCGCTAGGCTGCTCGTAGGTACCGCTGTCTCTCTGTGGCTGGGGGTGCCGCCGCCTCTGGCTGTCCAGGCCCTGAGGAGGCTGCCTCGGGGGACATCCTGAGGGAGGGCCTTTCATTTCCACATAGCTGCTCTCCCGGGGGCCCCCTAGCAGGCTGGGCAGGTCCCGGATGGTGGCGTAGGGGTTCTCGCTGCTCAGGGAAGCCACACTGGCCCCCAGCCCCTCTTCAGAGATGGGCCCTGAGGATAGGGAAAAGAATTCAGGCTCGGGGGAGGCACTGGCTCCTAAACAAACCCCAGTGCAGCCCCCTCGCTCACCCCCACCCCTGTGCCCATACCTTTACCATAGAATGGGCCTGGGCCATTACTGCTGTCATAGCTACAGCTGTAGCTTCGGTCCAAGCGGCTGCTGCCTGAGGAGGAGGCAACACACAATCAGACCCCTGGTCCCCTCCCCAGGCTCAAGTCCCCTCCCAGAAGCCCTTCTGCAGATGCACACACTCAGGTGGAGCAGGACGCTGGGCTGCACACACCCACCCTCACCAGAGGCCTGGCCTCCAGGCTCCTACCCCTGTCCAGAGGCCCTGGAGGGGCCTCCCATCGGCGCTTCCAGTCGGCGGGCAGGGTGGAGTGGTTATCAGGTCCATGGGCTCCACTTGGCCGCTCGGGGGCCTGGAGGCTGGCAAAGTGCTGACTGCCTGGAACCTGCTGGGGAAGGAGCAAGGATGGAGCTTTCCAGAGAAGCAGGCCTTTCCCCATTTCTCCGCAGTGCACTCCTCCCCCAGCACTGACCTTGTTAGGGGGTGGGGGGATAGGTGAGCACTGTGATAGGGTGTGGTAGCTGGGGTTGGAGTAGTAGTGACTGTAGCTCAGAGGGATATCTGCAAGAACAGACACAGGTGCAGGTGACCCATCAGTCAGAGACAGGCCTGGGCCCAGGAATGTTCCTCTGTTCCAGGAGGTCAGTAATCAGCCCCTCTGACTTCCCTTCCTCCCTCCAACTCCCCATTTCCCATCTTCTGGGTCCAGGGAAAGATGCAGGAGCCCCATGCCTATGAGCCAGCTACTTGTATGTGTCCCCTGCCCCCAGGCCAGCTCACCTGGCATGACATACTCAGAGCCATCCAGTCGCCCACTGCTGTATGCCACTGCCAGGTGTTGGTGCTGCTTGCCTTTTTGCCAATGGCGGTATCCAATGAACAATGCAACCAGGGCCACCACCAGGGACCCCAGCACTGCGATGCCAATCACGGCCCCCAGCGAGTTATAGGCCACTGGAAAGGTAGGCGTCATGGTGAAGGGCTCCTGGCTTCCTAGTGGGTAGGGCAGTCATTCAGAACAACGTCTTGGCTCTGCTGGTGAGCTTGGGGGACATTCATGGGAGAGACTTCTAGCTGAGGGGCTAGATCTTGGCAGAGACCCAGGCAGGTACCCGCATCCTAGTTCCCTGGGGATATTAAAGGCCTAGAGAACTCACCAATCCTGCAGGGGGCACCACTATACCCTGGGGGACACACACAGGCCCCAGTCTCTGGGTGGCACCTCTCTCCAAAACCACACTGGCATGGTTGGGAGCAATTGGTACCAAACATCCCTGGAGAACAGCCTGAGAGAGAGCCAAGGAGGTAGGCAGGGGTCAGAGGTTGCCAGGACACTGCAGTCTCCTCCTTGGGCTAGGGCTGATTTGGGGATAGGGGCATGGAGCTCCGCTTCTGTTGGTACCTTCCAGGCAGAGGTGTCCAGTCCAGCCTGGGGGGCATAAACAGCTCCCATCCTGGGGGTGGCAGGTCCCACCATGGTGACACTGGCAGGGCTGGGCACAGTTGTCTCCCCAGTGTCCTGGAGGGCATGCTGCAGGAGACAAGGTGCACCCACCTCGTGTGCCAGCCCAGCCTCCCCCCCACACACCAGATGAATTCATGGCCCCCAGCATCACTGAAATCTTCCCCTCAGCTTTGTTCTCCCCAGGGACACCAAGGCTTTGAACAGTATCTACACTCAGATGACTCATATAAATAAATAAATTGAAAAATGCAAAAGGAGAAGTTGTTCAAAACTGAACCTGCAGTTTCCCTTGCCCCCTGCCCTGCACTGCTCTTCCCAGGTGTCCCATGGAGAAGGGCAGGGAGTTGTTTTCCCCAACCTGTTCATGGCCACATCCTCAGAACCCAGAATGGAGGTGATGCCCAATAGGTATTTGTTTATATTGTTTATATAACTGACTGAATCAAGGTAGGTCCAGAGGCTTTTATACCCAAGGGCAGGGGAACAGAAGCCTCTGGTTCCCAGCCCACCCACTGGGCACACACATGCACTTAGACACGCAAGCCACCACTAGGCTACCACGTACGCTGGGAACAGTCCGAGCCAGTCCAGCCAGCCAGGCAGTAGCAGGTTCCATCCGAGGGGTGGCAGGAGGAGTGGTTAGCACACTTGCAGGGCACACAGCGTTTGCCATAGCGGCCAGGCTGACAGGCTGGGAGAAAGGGGCTCCTGGTGACTGGGGGCAGGGACCAACCCTCCATCAGCCCTTGATTCCACTATCTCCCTCCCTCCTTCCCACTGGCCCAAAGATTAGAATCAGTGGAAGAAAACAAGATGGGTAGAGTGGAAGGCTTCTGGCATCTGACACTATTCTGCACCACACTGCTGGCAGGTGGAAGGAGAGGAGGGAGCCTCACGTCTCTGGCAGGAGGGACCTCGGAATCCAGGTACACACACACAATTGCCATTCTCAGGGATGCAGGTGCCCCCATTCTTGCAAGTGCAGGTGTTGCTGCAGTTGGCTCCCCAGAAGCCCTCAGGGCAGGGCAGGTGGCATCGAGTACCTGTGGGAGAGAGGAATAGGGTGAGCCTGGCCTGCCCCACCCCTTCCATAAGGGTTCTTCTGGACACATTTCCTGAGAGATGCACCCCAACTCCACAGTGGGCCTGGGGTCTGGACACCCAGAATGCTCACCTGTCCAGCCAGCCTGGCACTGGCAGTGTCCATGAATAGGGTCACAGCCATCAGAGTGGTCACAGTCACAGCGACTGGCACAACCTTCACCAAACTTCCCCTTCTTGGAGAGGGCATGGAGAGTAGGGCAGACTAGTCAGCTGAGGGATTCCATGCCCTCTCCTCCCCCACGCAGGCAGGCTGTTGGGCACTTACTGGACAGGGGAGCTCGCAGTGGGCCCCGTGCCACCCAGGGGTGCAGGTACAGGCTCCAGTTTGGGGGCTGCAGGCTGCCTCGTGGGCACACTGGCAGCTGGCATTGCAACCAAATCCCCAGGTTCCAGGTGGACAGGGCACAGAGCAGTTACCACGCTGCCAACCTGGAAAAGGGGTTTGCAAGTAGGCATGGGGACCCAGCTCCCCTCCTGAGCAAGCACACGCCGGACATTGGCTGTGTCAGGCTCTGTGCTATGAGTTGGGGGGTGGAGTGGGGGTGCTCATGGTCCCATACAAGAGACAAGCATATAAATTGTCAGATGTGGAACAGAAGGCTAAATGACTGCCAGCCATGCACCACCCCATTCTGGGTCTTGGATGCCTCTTCTACAGAATGAAAGGGGTTGGCAGCAAACCAAAGGCCTACAGAGGCCCCAACAGGTAACTAAATGAGTTGTCCATGTGTAAGACAATAGGGAGGAGTGGGGACTGGAAACTGGAGGATTGTTAGACATAATATAGAGCTAGCCAAACAAGACATCTGTGTCAGAATCCAGCCTACAGATTGCCACCGTGCCACCCCTGGTAGATCTCAGAGGCCCTGCCTGGTGCTGCTTTTTTGTGGTTCTGTATCACTGAGGGTGAACAGTGTTCACCAAAAAGGGCCTTCTGGCCGGGGCCTTTAAGGATGAGTGGGGTTTTTGCAGTTGAAGAAAAAGCAAAGTGGAGATTCTAGGAAGGAAGTAGGCTGGCTACTTTCCCACGGTCCAGCTGCTGCCCAGCGGCTCCTCCCTTGCCCTGCAGCCTCCCCCCTGCCCTTGGACCCTCCCTTCTCCCCGTGGCCCCGCCCCCCTAATCGCCCCTCCCGGGGGTGCATCCCGTTACCTTCCTTGCAGACGCAAGTGCCGTCAATAGGCGAGCAGGCGATGGCGTTCTCGCAGGAGCAGCGGGAGGAGCAGTTGAGGCCGTAAGTGTCGGGCGGACAGAGGCTAGCGCAGTGCGGGCCCTGGAGCGGCGGGCGGAGCGGTGAGGCGCGGCCCCTCCGCCCCGCCCGCCCCGGCCCGGCTCCCCGCGCGCCTCACCGTGTAGCCGGGCGCGCACCGGCAGAGGCCGCTGTCGGGCTGGCAGACGCCGCCGTGCAGGCAGAGGCAGTGCTCCCGGCAGCCCAGCCCGTGCGTGTCCTGAGGGCAGCTCTCGTTGCAGTGAAGACCGGCCCAGCCAGGCTGGCACGAGCACTCCCCGCTCATCGGGTGGCAGCTGCGGGCAGAGGCGGGCGATGCGCTCTGAGCTGGGGGCCAACCTCCAGACCCCTTTGCAGGGGACAGCCCGCCTTGCCGAGTGAAAGGGCCCTAACGAAGGGCTGGGTGCTGTTCCGAGAGCGCCTCATTTCCCCGTCCCCAAGGCCCCTCTTTTCCCTTCTGTGACATCCGTCCCACCCTTGGAGAAGCCCATGGTGCTTTTCAGGACTCCGACGGCTTCAGCACCAAAGGCCTCTCCCACTGACCCCCTGAGTCCTTGACCAAAGTCCCGCAGCCCACCTGAGACTGTGCTCTGGGTCGCAGGTGCAGGGCACCTGGCAGCTGAGGCCGAAGAGGCCGTCGGGGCAGAGGCGCTCCGTGCAGCGGTCCCCGGTGAAGCCGTGTTCGCACAGACACGCCCCGTTGGCTGGGAAGCAGCGGGCCCCGGGCGCGCAGTCGCACGTCTCAGCACAGTCCTGTCCAAAGTGGCCCACGGGGCACTCCTCCCGGCACCTGGGTGCCCAGCTGAGTGAGACTGGCCACGTTTACCCCTCTTGGCTTGCCCTCACCGGTCCTGCCCTCGGCCACTGCTACTCACCCATGCCCGGTGTAGCCAGGAGCACAGCGACACTGCCCAGTGAACCGATCGCAGAGGCCACCGTTGTGACAGTGACATTCCTGGGAGCAGTTGGGTCCATGGAAGCCCTCCGGACAGGGCAGAGAACAGATGGTGCCCTGTGGGGTGAGAGGTCAATAGAGTCCCAGGCACCTGCCCCCTCCCCATGGTTACACGACCCTTTGATACTCCGATACCAAGAGCCCTCAAACCTCTCCAGGGCCCACAGAGCCCACCCACCCCAAATATACCCTACTCAGAGCCCTATTGAGAACCACCCACAGAACTGTCCCCAGACTCCCACCCTACCTCAACAGGCCCCACCCTTCATACCATCCAGCCAGGTGGGCAGCTGCAGGAGCCCTGGGAGGCCTGGAAGATACCCCCATTGTGGCAAGGAGAGGTGCTGGGGCAGGAGAAGCTAACAGTGTCCCGGGGACAGGTCACCTCACAACTGCCGGGCAGAGCAGGTGAGGTCAGTGTGTGAACAAGCAGTACCTGCCTCCCTTTGCCTCTAAGGCCTGACTTCAGGGCTCAGTGAGCCCCACTCCCACCCCTTCTTGTTGGGGACTGCAGGCATGAGAAAGCAAAAATTTCCAGGACTGGAAATGGCAGGTACACAGCACCACCAGGTGGGGTGGAGTGGACAGCCTCACGCACCCTACTCCACCTCCACCTTTGCTCACGCTGTTCCTTCTGGGGGAATGCCTCTGTCTGTGTGGAGGTCTCAACTGCGAGCTCCTCCATGAAGCTGGATCGTTGGTCTTCACTTAGATGAGCCCTCTCCTTCCTGTGACTCCCCAGCTCTCCCTGTACCCTGCTTTGCAACAGGGTTCTCTAGGTCCCTGTATCAGCCCCACTTTATGACATGCTTTCACACACATGCTCTCTCTGTTATCTTCACAGTAACCTTTCCACATGGAAAACATTGTTGACATTGCACAGACAGGAAGCAAGCTCACAAAGTCAATGATTCACTCAAGGTCACTCGACCAGTGAGGGGCAGAGCTGTGACTAGGATCTTTGCCTCTTGACTCCATCCCCACATTTGGAACCCTGTCTGAGTTCCCTCATATGCCCATGTATGCCTGTGTGGTCCTGTGTCTGACCCCATTAGTATGCTTGTCCCCTGTTACGCACCTGGGCCCAGTTCTCCCTGGGGGGCAGAAGCAGGCTCCAGTCTGGGGGTCACAGGGTGCCCCATGGCACTGGCAGCTCAACTGGCAGGCAGGGCCATAACGGCCAGGGGGGCAGGGCTGAAGGCAGTGCGGGGGCTGAAAACCAGAGGGGCAGGAACATGCCCCACTCTTTGGGTCACAGGAGCTGTTGTTGCCACAGCTGCAGGGCTTGTCACACTGTGGCCCCCACACTCCTGGGGCACACGCTGTGAGATGAGAAGGGTGGAAGGAGGTCACCAGGAGTCTCAACACTCCCCAGCCTCCAGTTAATCCCTGTCTCTGTCTCCCAGCCCCGATATACGCCCATGTCTGGCTTGTCCCAAATTCTGTACCACATCTCTGGAAAAGGCAACATAGAGCACATCCCAAAGGGGCGCTGGTAGATAATTACCCTGGGGTCCTAATAAGCACCTGTGCCCTGGTAAGGAGGGTGTGCCCGGGGGCCTTGCCACCACCAGCCACTCACCACTGGAGCAGTCGTCACCTCGCCAGTCTTGCACACACTGGCATTGATTGGGTGCCACACAGCGGCCATGGACACACTCCTGGGCACAAAGTGCTGGGGCAGAGATAGGGGTGAGAAGAGGCTTGCAACCCTGCCCTCACCCACCTTCATCCTCTGAAGCCCAACCCCTTCTTCCTCCCACACCGGGACCCGTGGTTCTCTAAGCAGCAATTCTGCCTCTAACATGCAGAAAGACCGGGGCAGCAACTCAGGTCAGAGCTTGACAAGAGCTGATTCCGGGCTCCCCAGTCCCTTCCTGTGAAATTCTCGAGGCACCTTGAGAAAACAGGGAGAGGGTTTCTCAGGTAGCAACTAGACATGGGTACTATCCAGAGAGAGAGTGGGGGTCCAGGGTAGATCAGGCTTGGCAGAGGCTGATGACAGGCCAGAGGTGAGGAAAGGGAAGAAAGGCAGAGCAGGCCCCAGTCTGGGGGTTTCAGTGTGTTAGGGGGCAGGAGGGGCAGGAGAGACTGAACAGCAACAAGTCAGAGCAGATAGCAACAGAGAGACAGGGACAGGAAGAGACAGATGCAGATACCAAGCCCCCATACACAGCGACAGAGGCACAGGCAGACGGGAGACGGGGAGAGCTCTGGAAAGAGAGATGCAGAGACAGAGGCTGCTGAGGGACTTGAAGAGGGGATGGGGAAACATGGGGTCAGGGAGGCAGAGGTAGAAATTGGCAGCTGTGTCCCTAGGGAAAAAGCCAGGTGAGTGGGAGGAGGGGGAAAGCCCAAAGGGCAGAGGAGTAGCCCTGCCCTGGAAGATGCAGGGAAGGACTGACTACAAAGGGTGGACCAAGCCCTCCCATTCCACGCCCCACCCAGGACTCACGGACACAGGCCCCACGGCTCTCGTAGAAGCCCTGGCAGCACTGAAGGCGCTTTCTGTGGTCCGTCTTCACCACCTGGCGGTAGACAGTCCTGTAGACAACCCTGGGGGGACCCAGAAGGGCCCTCAGTCTCCCTGCTGCAGGGCTCCCTCACCCAGTGCAGCGCTGTGGGAGGCCTGGGGCACTGTCCAGCACTCTGGGCAGGGAGAGCGGAGAACACCCCACCCCTTGAGTGCCTGGTGGCCAGCTGCTTCCTCTAAACTCTAAAGGTCCTGAGGAGACAATGAGGGTGTGTAGGAGCAGAGGCAGCCCACTGCCCACAGAGGGGGTCAGGGCACTCACATGGGCTTAGGGCAGGTGTGAGGGCTCTCCCAGGGCTGATCGCAGGTCTCCGAGGGGAGCAGACTGAAAGGGCGAGAGTGGGACTCCTTGGTGGTGGTGGTGAAGCTGCAAGACAGGAAAGGGTCAGGGGCCCAGGGCGGGGAGAGGCCTGAGCTGGCACAGGCGCCATAGGAAGCAGGTGTATGAAGCTTGGCCACAGTGGGGAATCACCACCCCAACATTTGGGTTTGCTCCCTCAAGCCTAGGATGGATCCCCATCCTGCCCCCCAATCTGAAGGGATGCTCCCAGAATTAGGATATTCCTGGGACACCCCCATCAGAGCCCCCTTCTCACCATATAAGGACCAGAGCTGCCAATTTTTCCTTCCTCCTCTTTCCATGCAGGGAGATTGAGCTACAGCTGACTCTGGGCCCAGCCGATGGATGTGGGCTGAAGCATTTCTGGCCAAATCCCAATCCTGTCCTTCTTGCTCCCCCTAGGCCTGCCCCTCTGCTTGCCCCGCACACAGAAAATGACTCCCACCCTGTGCCCTATCCTGTAGCCAGACTCCCATCGAAACCAAGGCACTGGGATAAAGAAAGGACAGACAGGGTCAGAGCTGGGATGGAGATTGAGACAAGGTCTGAGATGGGGAGAAGTCAGAGGCAGCCCATGGAGGGGAGTAGAGAGAGCAGAAGCAGAAACTGGAGGGAGGTGAAGGCTGGAGAGAGGAAGGGAGGTAAGGGGAGCCCTAGTAGGGAGAATGGGGAGCTGGGGGCTTGGAGCCCTCAAGGCACAGCAGGGGCCCCTCTCACCTTTCCCAGAAGCTGCAGGTATTGGGGTCATTGGGGTTGAGAGTTCCAGCCAGCCTCAGGCCCAGGGCCAGAAGGAGGGAGCACAGAGGTGACGACATCACAGAGGCCTGTGACATGACATGGCCGGTGAGGGGCACTGCAGCCACAAGCCTAGAGGACCAGGTCTCTGCAGAGACCTGAGCAAGGGAGGCAGAAGAGAAGAGGCTGCTGCCTCTTGTCTCCGGCCCCATGCTCCCTGGCCCCAGCTCCTCAGGCCTCGCTCCTGACTGGGTCGTGTGCCTGTCTCTGAGCCTTTCACACTCTGCTTCCTCTGCCTAGCCGGCCTCCCTCCATCCTTCACCGTGAGTACTCACCTTTCAAGGTCTAGCCCCAAATGCCACCCCTCCTTCTCTGCTCTGCTCCTCGACCCCCACTAGCAGACTGCCCTATCCTCTGGTCACCCCATCAGCCATCTGGAAATGGACTCCTCTCCATCTCCCCCACCCCTGGCCTCACCCAGTGGGTGGGAAGCGGGTCAGGACTCAGATGAGTTTGTTCTGCTCGGAGCTCAGTCAGGGAGGCTGAGCTGCTGAGTGGCCACCCCCACTGCTGGTTTCAGATTCCATGTTTAACGTTCCCAAAACGCCCTGGTTCCTGCTCTGCTCCTCCCTGAGGCACCCACATCTGCTTGTGATTTGGGAGCAGAAAGGTCGGTTACTGGCCCCTTATACCCCTGAGTATCTCTGGAATGCATAATGCCTGGTCCCACCCTGTGCCCCCCACCCACACACTCCCAGGGGCCCCCCAGCTGCTCTCAGCTCCAGTCTGGGCAGCATTCCTTCCCCCCAGGTCTTAGAGCAAGAGATGTGCTCCCTGACTCAGCCAGTCTCCTCCGATGGGAGTATCCCCACAGGAAGCCCACTTCTCCTCCCAGGTGGCCTCCCTGCCACTGAAAATCTTTACCCAGCGCCCTCCAGTCTTGCAGCACAGTACCACCGCCCCACCACTCTGGCTAGTCGTCCCCATCACAGCCGCCTGGAGGCAAATCTCCGCCTCTGGCCCCATGTAACTCACTGCCAGTAACTCACCAGGTCCTTACAGCAGCATCCAGACCTGAGAAATTCAGGTGAACCCGATAACGTGTCCTCAAGGCCTGAGGGGACAGAGGGCGTCCTGGGGGATCCTGGTGCTCAGGATATGGAGCCTGAAAACAGGAAATGGAGACCAGCTAGAATGTGTGAATTTGGGGGAGGGCAGCAGGGAGTGGGGTGGCTCCATCCTCCCACTGCCCTCAACTCAGAAGGTGGCATGTGGGGGGTCAAGGCCAGAAGCCTCTTTCCAGTGACTTGTCTCTTGAGCTGAGCACTGGGGCTCACTCTGAGTGGGCGAGCGAGCGGCAACTCAGCCTGTCCTCAGGGACCAGTAGTGTCCTTCAGATCCCATAGCCTGTCCTGGTGCACCACCCCACAGCCTGCCCCACACATGCTGCCATCCCCCTCCCAAACAGCTGGCTCCTTCTCCCAACGTCCCCAAACTACTCCTTCTGCCCCTGCCCTGCTCTAGCCTCCTTCCCAGGTCCAGTGCCTACCTCCAGGGCTCGCCCTGTCTGCTCCCAGCTCACGTTCTCCCACTTCTCCCTTGAGTGCTCAGCAGCCAGGGCCACGGACAGGACCCTGAGCCCTCCACACATCTCCCCCTTCCACATTCCACTCTTACTGGACCCCCACTGTGGCCCTGGCATGGGGCCCTTGTCCTCAGGTTGGAACTTAATCTGTCGGGATCCAGGACCATCCCTGGGTAAGCCTTGTCTCCAGCCATACCGGGACCCCAGGCTTCCCCTGGCCAGGATCTGTCCCCAGTCTAAGACCCCTGTAAGGTGGAAAAAACCTGCAGCAGGAACCATCTGAGCAGAGGCACAGGAGGAGGGGCCGTGAAGATTGGACTCTTGGCCCACTGAACGTCCTTCCTACATTCATATCAGCAGCCCCCCCATCACCTCCTCTAACCAACTTCTAGAGGAAATGGTTCTCCGGGGGGCTCTGAGAGAGACCTGGAGGCAGGCAGGGGAGCATAAGGATAGCTGGGCTCTCATGGCCAAAAGGTGGCTGGTTGGAGGGTGAAGAGATTCTGTTTTCCCAAAGGGCCTTGTGGTAGGACTGGAGTGCAGGGGAAGCTTCAGCTGCTTGGTATTGGGGCTGGAAGCCAGAGTGGGGTCTGGGAGACCAGTGGGTAGTCAGCAGGAAGGGGGATGGGGGATGGGGAGCCTGGCAGGGAGGGGAAGAGTTTGGCCTGACCAGGAGCCCAGAGCACCGGCCTGGCTTCCCAGGCTTATTCCCTTTGGAGCTTTTCTGTTCCTGAGGCTCAAGGGCACCGGAGGCCCTGGACCACTCTCTCCCAGCCCCCTCCAGTCCCAGCAGCATTGGGCCCATGTGGTTACATGAGCCCCTCAAGGGGTTTAAATCAGACAACTACTGGTACCGCAAACCCACCCCAGGGGCCCTCAATTCATTCACCAAGACCTACCCCCAATATTCCCCACTGCTTCGTCCCATACTGATGCCCCCCCACACTTACCCCCCCTCCTCCACTGTATCTCTGGTTTGAGGGACCCAGACACCTCCCTCACAATAAGAATGACAGTATGACTCCACACATCGGCTACTGTGCTGAGCGACTTACATGGATCATCTTATTTAAAGCTTATGTCTGTCCACTGTGGTAGGTGCTATTACTCATTTTACAGATAAAGAAACAGGCACAAAGAGGGTAAGTCACTTGCTCAAAGCTACACAGCCAGTAGTATCAGAGCTGGCAGAAGTTTCCCAATGGTTCCAGTCTATTCAGAGTCCAGGCGGGAATCCCAGGGGCTTTGTATCTCTTTTTAATAGCCTCAGTTATGGGGAGGGGAGAAGCCTGGCAGGAGAAGGGGATGGGGGTGGGGGCTGCAGCAAGAACATGATCAGAGGCGTGGGAACCGGGATGTGTTTACAGTCAAGAATGAGCTGACACTTCTCTCTCCTCCACCTCGAGATGCAAAGCAGCTGGGCTCCCGGCCAGCCCCCAGTCCCCAGTCTTGTCTGCACAGCCCCCAGCATCCCTGCCCTCTCCACCCCCAAGCCCACACAGGGCCCAACCCAGCTCATCCTCTCCTGCTCTTCTCCAAGCTCAGCCTGATTTCCTCCAGTGGGGGGTCCCTTACCCTCATTTTGCCACAGCCCCTGGTAGGAGGAGAGGAATGAGTCTGAGGCCTCTGGGAGGGGGCAGAGTTCCTAGTGGACAGATGATCCATTTCTTTAGAAAGCAAACAGCAAGAGTGGGGCTGCTGGAAGTAAGACAGCAAGGGGAACTTCTGCACCGGTCCCTCCCACCTCCTCGTCTCTGGGAGGTGATGCAGCAAAGGATACCCTCTGAGTTCTGCACACACACACACCCCCGCTCAATCCTGGGTGACAAGGACAAGAGTACTTCCCTTGGTAGGGTTGTTGTGCAGAACAAAGCATGAGTTAGTACAGACAAAGCGCTTAGAGCCCACGTATAATATGCTCAGTTAACATTAGCGGTCTCAGTCCTGCACCCATCCCCATATCCCTTGGCACTGTCATGCCTTTTGAGTATTAATTCCAGGAAAAGCTGTTCCTTGTTTTTTCTGAAGAATCCCCAAGATAATCCAGGAATAGGAATGCAGCCTTAGATGCTGACAGAGAGAAAAGAAGTGGGGGTCAGGGCCTGCCCTGATTGCCCCAGACCTGATCCCCCAGAACAATAGGCTGACCGCCAAAGGCGGATGACAAGCAGGTTGCCTGGATTCTGCTTGCCCAGCCCTCAGCCTGAGAACCACCTCCAACTCCTTGCTTGGTTCTGCTGGCCCATCTTCTCTGCATGTGTGTCCTCTCTCTCTCTCCTTTCCCATCTTGGAGTTCAAAGGTTCTAGTACTTACAAGCTGTCACAAACTGTGTGACCTCAGGCACAGCAGTTGAGCCCGGTGAGACTCTACTTCCTCATCTGTAAAATGGGAGAATAGCCCCCACATCTCGCAGGGTTCAGTGAGGGTTGGAGCTGCTGGTTCCAGTGGCCACCTGGACCAGAGCCTCAGGCCAGGGGCTGTTCAGTGTGCGTGTGTTCGTGCAGAATCAGAACCCCAAGCCCCAGGCCTCCGCCTCTTTCCATTTCCTTTCATCTAGTTCTTCATCAGAAACTCTGCTTTCTCCCTTTTTGTCTTCCTCCGCCAGCCTCGTGGGCTCTGTCTCGTTGCCGCTCTCCTTCCCCTCTGCTCTCCTTCCCCTCTGCTCTCCTTTCCCTCCTCCAAGAGGCTGCCAGGTACCGTGGTGCAGCACAGTCACGTCCTGTAGCAGGGTCACCGCACTGGGGAATCTGCCCTCAAGTGTGAGGCGGCCGCTGAACCTGTCACTAAGCCATCTCAGCCTGGTGCCAAGGCTGCCTTCCTTGTATCTCCCTCGTCTTTCTGTCTCTCTCCCCGTCTCTTTGTTGGTTTCTCTGCACCCCTTCCTAACTTATCTTTGCCATAAAGACAGGATCCTTTAGTCTTCCCCACTCAGTGAGATCCCAATCCGAAGACTCCCCCTCCCTGCCCACATTGGGATGCGCTCTGACCCAGCTCTACATGCCACTCAGTGCACACACATACCCGCTTGCACACGCAAGCACGGAGCCCCTCCTACATCCAGCCAGGCCAGGCCTGTCTGCCGGATGGAGGGACAGGAAGCCTGCTCGTGTGCGTGCCAGAGGCCAGGCGGGAAGGGAGCAGGGGTGAGGGGCTGGCCTTGTGTTCTCTGTGGCTCAGGAAACAGAAGCTAGAGGGTCCTCTGTCTGACCTGTTTACTCATCAGGAAATAGGGAAACTGCAGGGATTCTGATTCATCAAACATCTCCGCGCCTACTGGAGGTTGGCGCCAGTGCCAGTCCCAACCCTTGCCACCAGCCACCACCCATAGGTGCTAGTGACTGTTATGCCCACTTCACAGGTGAGACGATGGGGTCTTAGATAAAATGACTTGCCCAAGGACTGATGGATTGTCAGAGGCAACTGCAGGACTAACATCTTCAAAAAACAAAGTGGTGGGTGGAGAGTAAACCATGGGCTGACACAGTCCAGGGAGCAACTCTTTCCAGTGGAAAGCTCCCCTCTGGCCCACCACCAATGGGTGCTCATTGCCACTCCCAGATACCCTCAGAAACTACAGCTCTGCTCTGGCCACCGCCCCTCTCTAATACCCTCTGTGGCTCCCCACACCACAGGAAAGGGCACCCAGGGGCAAACCCATCAGATGTCCAGCCTCATGGCCTCTGCCCCTGTGTTCCCATCACACTGGACAGCATGCTGCCCCCACATGCCTCTCACTTCACAGCCTCCTCTGCCCAGGCCACCCTGAAATGCCCAGGTCCTACCCATCCTTTCCGGTGGCCTTTTCCAGGAAGCCCCTTCAGTGACTCCAGACCTCACCTATTCCTCCCTGCCCTCATCACCACAGGGGCCCCCAGTCCCCCTGCCTGAAGGAGACCTGGGATGTCCTCTCTCAATTCTTCCCTAAGGCCAGCTCCAAACTGTATATGGGTCAATACTTCCGGAGACCCCAGCCAAAGGCTTGGCACTGGTATCCTTCCTCTGGGGGCACATGGGACTAACCCAGGCCAATCCAGAAATTCACAGCCTCTGGAACACCTGAAATCTGATGGACTGATAAGTTGATGAGACCCCACTTGTGATTGCCAGTTTGTGAGTCTGGTTTCCCACAGGCTGGGACCCCCCTCCAATCTAACTGCTCTCCTAGGATCCATTAGTGGGTCGACTGCCCCCCGGATGTTCACTCCCATCCCATAGTCA
This sequence comes from Miniopterus schreibersii, assembly GCF_964146895.1. NCBI lineage: Eukaryota > Metazoa > Chordata > Mammalia > Chiroptera > Miniopteridae > Miniopterus > Miniopterus schreibersii. The sequence goes on along the minus strand of NC_138119.1, from coordinate 14,573,447 downwards.
GTATGTTTTTGTTAAGGTCTGTCTTCCCCACTGGAGCTATGTGGGGTCAGGGTCCTTCTCTGCCTCCCTCTCCACCACATCACCAGCACCACCAGCACTACATGCATGCACCAGGATGCCTGGCACCCGGCCACTGTAATTAAACATTTGTGTGCAGTGGATGGGCTGATAAACCCTGAAAACCTTCCTTCCCCAGTATGACTTGATCTTACTTTGTGGGAAATAGGGGGGAGAGGGGAGACAGAGAGAGAGAGAGAGAGAGAGAGAGAGAGAGAGAGAGGGAGAGAGAGAGAGAGAGAGAGAGATGTGTTTGGAGGCTGTGGCTTCTCCCTGACTCAGTAGACAGCAGAACTAGGCCCTCCTTTCAGGGCCCTCAAGACACAGCATTGGCACAATGATGGAAGGTGGAATTCCAGAAAGAACTTCCATTGTTACAAAGTGAAAGGCACCTCTAGATCTGACCCCCTGACCTCCAGCAGGAATTCCTCAGGGCCGGCCTCCAAGTTCCTATGGGATGAGTGCACCATAGTAGAACGGCACTGAGTCACCTGAAGAGGAGGGGGTGTGCACCTCCAGTGCCGGGACAACGCCCCTCACTGTCCATCCACACCTCCTCCTAAATAGAGGGACTAGGCTCCAGATGCCATTACTTTGGAGGGGGAGGGACAGAGGCAGGAGAGGGGACCCAGGAGTCCCCAGGGACCACCCACATGCTATTCCTGTCTGGAGACCTCTCTTTTGCCATATGCGGGGGCCGAAATACCAGTCACTTACCCCTTGTTAAATGTGTACTGTGGGTAGATCCTTGCTTTTCGTGCTCTCAGCAATCCTAGAAAGCAGGTGCTATCATGCTCCCATTTTGTAGGTGAAGAAATATTCCAGGAAGGCTAAGGAATTTGTCCCAGGCCTATACCCGGGTTTGGACCAGCCTGTGCCGCCCCTTTTAGGCCCTTTCCCAGTGGTTTCTTTTCAGTCTTCTGACTCTCCGTCTTTCCGCTGTCTCCCCCTCCTTCCTGTTCTTCGTCTAGGTCTCCGCTCTGTTTTTCTAAGTTGGCCTCCCCCACCCCCCTGCCCCGGGCCTTGTTGGTTCCAGAGTCTCTAAGTCTCTTTCTCGGCTTCCATATTTATGTCTCTATATCTCTGTCTTTCTCCTTCCCTGCCTTCTCTTCCCCCTCCTGCTGGCTTCTCCCCAAAGTTCATGTGCCAGGAATGGAGCCAGTTAGAATGGGCCCCAGAGCCCCTCAGTGTCACAGGAGTCCTCTTTCTCGAGGCTTCCAAGGCTCCTGAGAGGAGAGGCTGGGGAGCACCTCGGTGGAGGCCTGGCCTGGCCTGGCCTCAGCCCCTCCCAGCAGCACACGTTGTTGTGGGAGGCAGACAGAGCCCAGTGACCTGTATCTCTATCCAGGTTTCCGATTGGTGCAGGGGCTGCCTGGAGTTTCCCCTTCTGGGAAAGTCTGATAGGGATTGGTGGGGGGTGGCGGCAGTGCAGAAACTGATGCCAACCGCAGGCTGCACCTCCCAGTGGAGGGGAAGCCAGAGAGGTGAGCCTGGCCACCAAGCCAGCTCCTAGGTGGCAGAAAGGCAGCCCCAACTGTAGCAGCAAGTACAATGGGTAGGCTCTGGGAGACCTCAGAAGTGGGAGAGGTAGCAGCAGGGGACAGAGGACAGGAGACGGGAGAGCTGAGCCCACACCCTGTCTCACACACAGGTCCTATATTGTGGACGGGGATAGGATGGGGTTCAGAGAACAGCTCCCTGCCCCCCAGGCCCACCTTAGGCCAGGGTTCCGAGCTGACCCCTTGCCCAATCTTGCCTGGAGCTGAGGTCTGGCTGGTCCTGGGAACCTCAGGCCGGCACAAGCTGTTCCCATCCCCAGGGACTGGGATCCCAGCCCAGCCCCGGGAGAGGCCACTCATTAAAGGCCAGGAGAGCAGAGAGTCTACTACTGGAGGCTGGAGATGGGGGGTGAGGCATGGCCTTGCTGGGGACTGGGCTCCTGAAGCTGGACCTGTCCCCGCCCAACCTCAACCCCACACATACACCAGTCTTGCTATTAGCACTACCTGAGACTATCCCAAGCCCATGGAGCACTTGGAGGACCCAGGTGCCTGAGACCTTAGGTCAACTTACTAAGTCCTCAAAACTGGCAAAGCTCTGAGCACCCGAAATCTGCAAACCTAGGTCCCTTCTCTAGGCCTCCTCAAACACTAAAAATAAACACTGACCAGGAGACAAGCTTTTGCTCATCTAAGCCTACAACTCCCCCATGAGGTAGGCACTATGTATTTAGAAATGAGAAACTGAGGCACAGAGTTTAAGTGTCTTGATGAAGAACCTACAGCTAGTAAGGAGCAGAGTAGAGATTCCAACTCGGCAGCCTTGACTCCACTGTGGGTGCTCTTAAAGCTCCCCTCGGCCAAGTAGAGGATGGGACTCTTTGTCCGGCCAGCCCCGGGAGGGGACAGCAGGTGGAGGCTGCCCTGGACTCACCAGTGGCAGCAGGGGCTCTGGAAGCAGCCTCCTTCGCTGGTCCTGTACCTGCTGCTTCATTATACCTGGCAGCCCAACCCCTTGGGCCCCTCTACTACACTCACCCCGTTGGCACCTCTCTTTCAGTCTCTCTGGGTCCCCACTCCCCGTTCAGTGGGCTCAGACTCCAGTCCAGAGGGGACTTCAGAGTTCGCACGCCCTTCCCCTGGGACGGGGGCGCAGTCACTCACCTGCCTGGGCTCCTACCCCTCCGTCGGCTTGGGGTGGGGACCGCCGGGGTGGCCCAGAGGAGGATGGGACGAGGGTCCCGGCGTGGAGCCCCAGCCGGAGCCGAAGGCTGTGGCCGGCAGGGCGGGGAGACGCGGAGGGGCGGGGGGCAGGAAGGAGGTGGGACTCGGGCAGCGCTGCGGCAGGAAGTTTTGACAAGGAAGCCGGGAGCCTGGGGGGAGCTCCAGAGAACCCGGGAGGGAAACGGGGTTGGGGTGGGACTGCAGAGGCCGAGCGGCGCCGACCCCAGGCAGCCGGCAGCTGAGCAGACAGGGATGAGCAGGGAGAAGGGCGGATCTCCGCCAGCCGTGAGGCGGGGCCACTGCGCCTCTCGTGCCTCAGCCTTCCAGTCTGCAAAGTGGGCTTGCAGAGGAGAGTCAATGAGATCGCACCTTGCCAGCGCGGCCCACGACAGTGATCTCGTTCAAGACAAGACGGGGACCGACCGGCCGCATCCCAGTTCGGGAAAGGTGTCAGGGGAAAGGCCTCTCCTCCTCTCCTGTCGCCCCCAAACACCTCGTGGGCCGGTCTGACTCTGGAAAGCAGCCTCCCGCGGAGTCTCCGCCTCCGCCTGCGCTCCTAGTCTGTCTGCCGGGCGCTACCTGGCGGCCGGCGGCCACCTCGCACAGCCCGCAGAGCGGACCTGGACCACTGCGCTCACTCCGGAGGTGGGCAACCTCTCCCACTCCTTCTTAGGGCACCTTCCCCTTACCAGTCTCTGTCTGCGGGGACAAAGACAATTTTATAACATTTGCTGTCACCATCATAAGCCTTTTAAGTGCACTGCTTCGTTTAATCCTTAAATTGAGATTGGTTGCATTTACATGAGCCGGATGTCCCGCGAGGTTAGAACACTAGTAAGGGGCAGAAGCAGAATTTGAACCGAGGTCCTTGGTCCGTCAGTCTTATTACAGGGCAAACCACTGCCTGCGACAAAAAAAGCTACAATAAATCAGGAAAGGCAAGACAGGATCATTCCTCCTTGGAGGCTTTTAAAAATCAACTTTATATTATTGAGGTATAGTAGACATATGATAAAAAAAAGGACCCATTTAAAAGTGTACAGTTTGATGACAGTTTTTTAGATTTTCTTATTGTGGTAAAATATGCTTAATATAAAATTGACCATTTTAAACATTTTTTTGAAATATGTTTTTATTGATTTTAGAGAGAGAGAAAGGGAGAGGGATAGAGAGATAGAAACATCCATGAGAGAGAAACCGACTGGCTGCCTACTCCACACCCCCTATCTGGGATCAGCCAGCAACCCCGCCATGTGCCCTGACCAGGAATAGAACTGGTGACCTCTTGGTTCATGGGGTGACGCTCAACCACAGAGCAACGCTGGCCATGCTTAAACATTTTTGTGTACAGTTCAGTGACATTAAGTTCATTCATATTGTGCAACAACCATCATCACCATCCATCTCCAGAGCTCTTCCATCACCCAGACTGAAACCCTGTCCTCATTAAACAATAACCCCCTACTCCCCTTCCCACAGCCCCTTGTGCCTCTATTCTGTCTCTATGAATTTGACTGCTCTTAGTACCTAAAATGTGGAATTATACAAATTTGTCCTTTTGCTTCTGGCTTATCTCACATAGTTCAATGTCTTAGTTTGATGAGTTTTGGTAAATGTGTTCTTCTGTGTAACCACCAGCCCAATCTAAATTTTTTAAAAAAAGAACACAAATTTCCCTCTCCCCCCAAACTTCCCTGTGCCCCTTTGCAGATAATGCTGCATCCCAATTCCATTCTCACCTCCAAACCCAGCCCTATAAAATCTCTGACCTGCTTTTCATTACTGTAGATTTGTTCTAGAATTCCATGTAAATGACTCATACAATAGGTACTCATTTGTGCCTAGCTTCTTTCACTCACTGTAAGGCTTTTCACTAGTTTGTTGCTTCTATTGCTAAGTGATATTCCATTGTACGGATTTACCCCACATTGTTTTATCTTTACACCAGTTGATGGGCACTGGGTTTTTCCCAATTTGGGGATAGTATGAATAAAGTTACCATGAACATCTGTGTAGATAGTCTTGTGTGGAAATATGTGTTTGTTTATCTTGGTGCTACCTAAGAGTGGGATTGCTGGGTTATAATGGTTATAAATTCTTTATGTAGTCTGGTTTCAAGTCCTTTGTCAATAATATGTAGAGAATATTTTCTATCTGAGAAACAAGCAAGTACTGTTTAATTTGGTGCTGGAGAGGTGGAAGATTGTGCGGGGGGTGGGGGTGGTGGTGGTGGTGGTGTGGATTGGATGATGTTGGCCACTTTGGGGAAGGAAGGAAAGGAAAATGAGAGGTTGGCTGCTGCTTTTCTTGAGTGCTACCAACAGTCTCCAGCAGGGGGCAGCAGAAACCAGAGCAAAGCCCCAGGTTCCGGAGGTCAAAGACCATAGAGTTGCAGCATGTCAAAGGCCAGAGGGGCTTTGAAAGGCATAAGAGCCAACACCTTCTAGGGGCAAATGGGAAGACTGTGGACCAGAGAAGAGGAAGGTGAGCTCCTCCCTGCTTTGACCTGGTTCGCTTGTTCTCACAATCAGCTCAACTGCCCTTTCTCTGGGAGTCTTTCCAGCCTCTGCCCCTCCCTCCCTACCCCACTCCTGCATATGAAAGTTTAACTTGCCTCTCTCCCTATACTCTGAGTTCTTCAAGGACTGAGGCCAGGTTGAAATCTTTGTGATCCCAGGGCCTCGCTTGAAGTGAGTGTTCCATAGACGTTATAGTGAATGACTGCCACCTTGTGCAATGCTCCTGCAGCAGTCTGGACCTCAATATGCTCCTGGGCCCTGTCCTATAGCTAGAAGGACGGAAGTTCCCCTGTTGCCTCCAAGGGAAGTACAAGGGGCACAAGGTCCTCATTCATCACAAATACTCACTTTGTGTTTACCTGGTGCCCAAGAAACAGAGGAAATGAGTTGATGTTAATGGCAACTACTAGTTTTAACTCTTTTAAGACCTTTATATTTAATACAGCGGTACCTTGGTTTTTGAATGTGACCCGTTCTGGGAGACCGTTAAGAGTTCTGAAACGTTCAAAAACCGAAGGATCCACAGCCGACAGCTGGGCCTCAGGATCTTGCCCTCAGCGGAAGCCGTGTGGCCTGTTCGACTTCTGAGGTGTGTTCAAAAACTGAAGCATTTCCTTCCGGGTTTATGGCATTCGTAACCCGAAATGTTCATCAATGGAGACATTTGAAAACCGAGGTACCACTGTATTTTATTTAGGGGAGAAATAAAGGTTTCTTTCCTCAAAGAGCTCACATGCTAGTTGGCAAAAGGGTCAATTATTCATTCACTGAGTAAAGATTTGTTGAGCAGCTACTATGTGCAGGCACTGGGGCTATAGCTATGAATGAAATAGACAAAAATCTCTTCCTAAATATGGAAAGTAAAAAATGAAGCTTACATTCTAGTAGTAGTGCTGGTGGAGAGATGATAAATAAACTAAATCAGTATGATCATGACACATTGGATGATGGGAAGTCCTATCACAAAAAAACAGAGAAAAACAAAACATGGGAAGGGGATATGGAGTGCTGGGGGTGCAGTTTTGGAAAGGTGGTCAGGGAAAGCCTTGCTAAAAAGGTAATCTCCAGGTGAAGACCTAAAGGAGGTGAAGAAGGGAGCCATGCAGATTTGGGGGGGAAGAGCATTCCAGGCAGGGGAAGAACAAGTACAAAGGCTCGGAGGCCAGAGCATGTGCCATATTCAAAGACTGGCTAGGAGACTGCAACCCAGTGAGTGAGGAGACATCGTGAGAGATGTTGAGGACAGAGGTGTAACAGGGGTCAAATCCTGCAGGGCCTTGTCAGCGGTGGTAGGCTGTGGAGTTTGTTCTGCCTGAGATGAGAAGCCACTAGAGGATTTTGGACAGAGGAGGGACATAATGCAACTAGGTTTTACAAGAGTTACTGTAGTGTTGAGAATGGGTCGTAGGGAGCATGGTGGCAGCAGGGAGACCAGTGAGGAGGCTACAGCATGGACCCAGGGGAGCAGTGATGATGGCCTGGACCGGAGGTGCCAAGGAGTGTGTGGGCTCAGAGCACAGTAGGGTGCTAACGGGGGGAGCTAGGGGGCAAAGTGTGGGTGCCACTTTCCTCCAGGATGGGAAGGAGTTGCTGTCAAGTCCTAGAGGCAGCTGCCTTGAAGGAATTGGAGAAGGCTGGAGAGGGCTCCCTGGTCCCACTGGGAAAAAGTGGCTGAAAGTTGAGCATGAGGCTGGTCTCTCTCCTGAACATACAACTCACCTCACAGCACACCTGCCACTCCCTGTCTCACCCACAGCCCTACTAGATGTGCTCACCAGAACATGGACTGAGGAGAGGTGGCTGCCCTGGGTGAGAGCTGAAAGGAACAGCAGGCCCTCTCAGGAAAGCCTGAAAGGATAGAGCATTCCTGCTGCCACCCCTGCCTCTCCAGCCGAGCTTGGCGTAAATGCTTGGCAATGATGACAATGGTCAGGACGACCCACTTCCTAACCTTCCTGGGTCTTAAATTTGTGTTGGAGGGGCGAAAATACAAGCTATTACCCACAGTTGCCCACTTTCAGCCTGTACCCCCCTCCCTATTTCAAGCTCCCAGATCCTTACCCCTGGGTGGTCCCTGGCCTGGATCTGCCCACAGGCCCCATCCCCTCCTCTCTCCCTCCCCCTGCCTATGGCCTGCCAGCCAGTCTTCCTGGCACTCAAGCTCCCATCCCTCACCCCCTCCACTCTAGCTTTAATCACAGCTCAGCCCAGACCTCCCTCCTGTGAATAATCGGGGCTGATTTAGGGGCTATCAGGGGAAGGGGGGGGCTAATGGAGTTCGTGGGGGGGGCGCCCTGGTGATGAGGGGAAGGTTGAGAGGCAATTAGCAGGGCTGACAGCCTCAGGAATCACCTAATGCGCCCCCTTCCTCCACCCACAATAAGGACTAAGGAAGGGTGAGGGGCTGCCCCATGCTCACATCCAGAGTGGACTTGGGCTTGGAGAGAGAGCCTAGCCTTCCCTCAGCAGGAAGCTGGAGGCAGATAGCAGGAGGGACTTCCAGAGAAACAAAGGCAAGGAGTAGGGTGGTGGGGCACTGTGGGGAGAGAGGAGACTGACAGGATAAGTCAGGTGCTCCTGGTCCCCCATAGCTCCTGACTCGTCCACACACACACACACACACACACACACACACACACACACACACACACAGTGCCCCAGCTGAATCCTATCCCTCACTGGGGACCAGCTCCTCATTAATACCAACATTAGCCCTGAACACTCTCCCCTCCTGGCCTCCTGGTCATTAATTACCTCTCCTCCCAGCCCAGCAGAGGGAAAGGCAGCTCCTCTGGGGCAGAAGGAACTGGGCCTGACCCCCTGCCCAAGAAGCCACTCCTGCCCCCCCTCCTCCCAACTTCCGAAGGAAAAGAGAAGAGAGGAAGGAAAGAATCCAGAGGAAGGAAGGAAGGAAGGAAGGAAGGAAGGAAGGAAGGAAGGAAGGAAGGAAGGAAGGAAGGAAGGAAGGGAGGGAGGGAGGGAGGGAGGGAGGGAGGGAGGGAGGGAGGGAGGGAGGGAGGGAGGGAGGGGAGATCATGTCCTTCTATCCCTAGCACCCCCACACCCCCACATCTCCCTCTCTGAGGTGCTCACCCAGTGGAGTCTTTCTGCAGCCTAAGCCCCATCACCACCCCTGGAAATGGTCAGCAGGAGCTGGAAAACCTCTGGCTGGGAAAGGGGCCAGATCCCTGAGCCCCCTCCACTGCCTGCATCCCTTCTGATTGCAGGTTGGGAATGGGAATTTGCACAGACGTGTGCAGGGAGCCAAGTTTGCACAAACCTTCACCCAAGGACTGTCACGTGCAAACACAAAACCAGATATTCTGGGACCAAACTCACTCTGAGGGTGAGAAGGGGACAACATACTCCACTGTGAAGTGCCACCTACCACACACGCTGAGATAGCTGCTTAGAGAGGTGCGGGTTAGGTGTCACAGAGCACCCACGTGTTAGGGGAGGACACTCTGCCTCCATGGGGGGAGGTTGAGGGTCATTTGCATATACATGAGCCTCAGGAGGAGGGATCCCTGCCTTCTCCCCCCTTGTGCTGCCATCTTGAATCTCTCGAGCTCAATTGCATTCTCTGTCTCTCTGTTTCTCTCTCTCTCTGCCCCCCCTCTTATGCACACACATGTGAGTGTGTGCCCATTAAAGCAAAGTGTAGTGAAATGAAACCAAGCCCACATCCACCTAAACTGTCTGGCCCACCCCACAGTGTCTGCTCCTTGCCCAGGATAACAAACCCTAGCTCCCCTCTCAGCTCCCTCTGCCTTCCTGGAGCCCTTGCCTCCCAAGTCGTGTCTCCATATGTCTTCCTTTGAGACCCAGGCAGCCCTGCTCCCACCCACTCTAGGGGCTAGGAGGCTCTGTGAGGTTCTCCTGAGCCCCTCCCATCACCCTTCCTGAGCCCCTCCCATCACCCCCGTGAGCCCCGTTATAAGACCAAGTGAGCCTGGAGACCCCACAATCGATATTCCTCAAAGATAAAGACGCTAATAACTCTATCCCTTCTTGTCCTCTAACTCTCACCTACATTAGCTCTGACCACAGGCCCCAGGCATCTGGGACCTGCGAGGGGGGGCGGGGGCTGGAGCTAACCCCTTCAGATCCAGGTAGGAAGCAGGACGGCAGATAGCAGGAAGGACTTCCTGACACTTAAGAATGAGAGGCCACAGGGATTAGGGAGAGAAAGCCTCAGAAGCATGTTCCCACTCCTGGATGGATGCACTGGAGACCTAAGAGTCTGTGAGGATTTGTGCCAAGATCCGTGTCTAATCCATGAGGGCTTCCCAGAGGAGGTGAGCTGGGAGGCAAGTTCCCACTGGGAAAAATCAGAGTCAGGGGACTGGAATTGATAGGGCTGATTAGAGGGGGAGCTCTACCCCTGTCCTCCCTGTAGTGCCTGGGGGCTCTTCCCCCAACAAGATCTGTCAGGGCAGCCCAGAGACCTGCAGCCTACAACATTTCAGGGGGAAGGAGCCCTCCTCACCTCACACACTCCACAGCCAGGCAAGCCCTCTCTGGAGCAGCTGCAGCTGGAGGGGGTGGTTGGGATTAGGGGGCATGTGCTTAGTTTTGTGAGCCTTATCCCCCCAAAACATACCCCTGCCCTCCTGTCCTGCCTCATCCCCAAAGACCAGGGCTAGGGCCTGGACTGGGAGTAGGACAGAGAAGGAGAGAAGGAAATGGAGGAGTGGAAGCAATAAAAACAGAGAACATTTCCACAGCACCTACTACAGGCCAGGCCCTGTGGGAAAAGTTCTACACGAGGCACGTTTAAACCTCATAACAACCCTACGAGGTTAGTGCTATTAGTATCCCCATTTTGTAGAGGACACTGAGGCACAGAAAGGTTGAGTAACTTGCTTGACATCACACAGCTGGTAAGTGCACAACCAGGCACTCTGACTCCAGAGTCTAGAAAATTCTCCTCTAGGGAACTTAGCCCTGGAAGAGGAAGGGACCCAGTTCAGTGGGAGGTGGGCTAAAGAGCCTCTGATTAGAGGCAGAGCTCAGAGTATGGCCCTGCGGCTCTGCTCCCACAGACCACGGGCTCTGTCCTTCTGCACCTGAGCTCTCTCCCTTTTTCTCTGTGCCCTCTGCCTGCACAATCTGCTCCTCTGCGCAGCTCTGGGCCCTTCTGAAGGCTCCTCCTGCAGCTCTGGTCTGTCTGTCTCTGTCTTTCCCGGCTCCAGACCTCTCTCCTCCCCCAGTGCCCCAGAGCCAAAGCTGTTCAAACTTTTCCATCTTAGCAGGGGAGGCTGTCAGAGCTGGAGTGGGGGTGGGGGGACAGAGAGGCAGTCGGGGAGGGGACTGATGCTTGAAGTAATGGAGTCACCTCATTCCCAGGAGAGGGCAGTGCGGGAGCTGGACTGCCTGGTGCTTCAGACGGGCAGTTAGGATTCCTGGGTCCTGGCTCCTCCCTGGACTGTCACTTCCTCCCTCACCACAGCCTGTCCAAGGCCACTTCACTTTAGGAATTTAGCAGGACAGGCTCTCTCCAGCTGGTAGTTAGAGAGCCCAGGGCCTCTGGAGTCTGGAATTCTCTCTAGGAACTCTTTTCACCTTGAGGGTTCCAGGGGGCACAGGACATGCCCCCCCAGGCTGAACAGATGCTCTGCTCTCCTGTTGGAATCCGGCCCCTGAGGGAGCAGGGCAGGAAGGAAGCCAAGGCTGCTTAGGAAGGCTGAGGGGGGCAGGATGGCTTTACCCCGGATTCTTTAGAGAGTCCATCCCATTGGGGGGCTGGGGAGCCCCCCTGGCTTCTGCACCACTGAATCCTTCCCTTGAGAGCTGATACAGAGGAGCTGGCAGGAGCTTCCTTAGAGAGAATTCTGGGTCCTTTCCTCGTTGCTGGGTGTGCTTGCAGTGCCCACCACCCTTTCTGAGCCTCTGCTTTCCATCCATTTCTGAGAGGAAGAGCTGGATGGGGGGGCCCACGCCAGGTCTAGAGGACCCAGATGTCTGATTCCCACAGCCTCGGGTTCCTGTCCCTGTCCCAGCTCCCAGGGCCCTCAGGGTCCCATTCCATTGATTCCCCCCCCCCCCCCCCCGCAGGCATCCATCTGGTGCTCAGCTCCTGGTGTGTGTGTGGGGTGAAGCTAATGGACTTGGCACAGGCAGGAGGTAATTAACAGGGAGGGGGCATGTGCCACAATAGGGTGGAGGGGGGTGCCAATGGAATCCACCAGCTATGAGTGATGGGCGGGCTGTGTGTGTATGCGTTTGCACGCGTGTGCCTGGCTGTGGGTTAGGCCAGTGTGTCTAGGGATGTGCCATGCATGTCTGTCAGTGAAGCTGGTGCTAGCCCCCTTTCTACCACTCAGGACAAGGCTCTGGGCCCAGATTGCCTGAAGGGAGCCATGACTGGCTTCAGCTCCTGTTCCCAGATAGATAAAAGCTATCCAGTTCCCTTTCCCATGCTCTCCTGGAATTTTCCTTTCCCTGTCCTAACCTTGTTCCCAGAACCCCTCACCTCACCTGCCCAGCTTTTCCAGCAAAACCTCCAGCTGTGGTTTTAAGAGCCTCTGATGCCCTGAGGCTCTTGACCTTGGAAATGCTACCCGTGCCCTGGCAGGTCCCTTCTGCTACCTGCCCTCCATCCCCTCTGCTTTAATCCCGCTCAACGTTGGCTGAAACTCAATAGAGACCCTGAGCCTCTAGCACAGAGTCTCCAAGGCTGGGAGTACCCACCCCCTCCCCAGCCTTGAAGAAAGGCTCACAGGGCAGAGGAGGTGGGGAGGATGGGTGTGCAAGTGACATAGAAGTGCCCCAGGAGTCCATACTATTCTCCAGGACACTGATTCAGCTGCTTGTCCCACTCATCTGTTCTCTGTCCGTCCTCTGTGTGTGTTTCTCTCCTCTCTGTTCGCTGTCTCCCTCTGCAGTCTCTGTGTGCCTCCATATCTGTAGGTCCTGTCCCCATCTCTGTCTGCACTGTCTCTCTTTGCACCTGTCCCTAGGCTCACCTGTCAGATCTATTCCCCACCGTCTTTCCCACCAGGTTCCCACCCCATCTCCCCCCAGTGGCTCCACCTGCTTTAAGCCCTCCCTCACAGGGGCGGTGCAGCACCACCTCACCCACCCCAGGGCCACAGAGGAAGGCCTGTGAAGTTGCCCTCAGCCACCAGACTCCCATCAATCAGCCTGAAGCCCTGGTCAGACCTCCATTAGCACTAACCAGCCTGGACAAGAGGCAGACACCATTGGGCTAGGCCTAGGGGTGATAAGACCCAGATTGAATCGCCATGTGGGGAGAGTTGTGCACCCAAGGACATGAGGCAGCCATACCATTAGCCCTGAGGAGCTGTGGGGAACGTGGGTTATTGCAGGAGCTGGGCAGGTGATTGAAAGTGATGGGCTGTGGGTGGGGGGACTGCTCCTCCCTGGCTCTGGGGTGAGGCAGATGGGGGCAGGGCCCATGTCCTGGGGATGAGGAGCCTCACGCAGCCTCCGTGCTGACAGAAGCCTCAGGCCACTCAGTAAGGCCAGTAGTGGCCACTCAGCAAGGGGGAGAGGGCAAAGGAGAACCCATCTCCTCCCTTGGGCAGAATGGGGCAGGGACATGGCTTTGTCCAGTCCCCAGCCTTCAGATGCTGATCTTAAAGCTCTTAGAGCCAAGAAGAGTGATGGAGGGGAAGCAACAAGGGGTCCTGCGTCCTTCATCATTCCTGTATCCTGCTCCTTCCCTGTCCCTGCCACATGTACACACACACACACACACACACACACACACACACACTCTCTCTCTTTCTCTCTCTCTCTCTTGTCCACTGGTCCTACTGTGTGCTTGCACTGTTCTGAGCAAGGAAGACTCACCCGACCAATGTTCCCATCCTGTCCATCATGACAGCTAACTTCCATCCCTCCCACTGTAGCACCAGCCTCCTGAGCATGAAGTACGGAGATAGGAGATTAGGGTCTGAAGGCCTGAGGAGCTTAACCTGAGGCTTCCTCACCACCAAGTAAACAAGGTGACCTCAAGCCTGGGAGGCAAATCACAGCCACAAGGTGGAGGTGACAGCTACATGGAGTAGGGGTAAATGCTGAAGGGAACCAGAGAGAGGGAGGATCCCAGAGAGTCACCCCCTACCTGAGTCCCAATACCACACTCCCAGAATGAGGTCATCCCAAGAACTGGCAAGAGACACAGCCAAGGGATAATAAATATAATTGCTGTGACAGAAGCCTACCTAGAGAAGAGGCACATCCCCCCTCCCAGACTCTACCAACCCCTCCCGCATGCTGAGGGAGAGTTAGATGCTTTGGGATCACCCTGGGGCTGCTGGGAATTATGGAGTTGCTGAGGGCAGATCCCAGTATTCAGGCTACTCAGCCCCAGCCTCTGGCCAGCCCCCTAGCCCAGGACATCCAGGTAGACAGGAGGCGCCTGGGCCAGCGCTTGCAGCCTGGCGTGCACATCCTTGATGCTGTGGCGTTGCTGGGGCTCCCGCTGCCAGCAGCCCTGCATAATGGCATAGACCTCCGGTGGGCAGGCACGTGGCCGCTCCAGCTCACGTCCCTGAGTGATGCACTCAATCGCCTGGGGCCACCAGAAGGAGAGAGAAGAGGGCACACTGGGTTGGGAGACAGGAGAGTGCAGCCAGCCCCAGAACTACCCCTGCCTCACTGAAGCTCCCAAGGCAGGTCCCACAATTGCCTGGGCCTCTTAGCTACTAATAATCTAAAAGGATGCAGTGAACCCCAAGTTCTTTCCACACTGACACAGTAGTGGGAAGGATTAAGGCCAGACAGACTCTGGGAAGGTTGGGCTGGGGGTGGGATTGCTTCCCATAGGGTTAGAATCATATCCTCAGAAAATTTGCCAGGTGAGTTGAGGAAGGGGAGGGGTCAAGGCATTTGCCAAATCCATCAGCCTAGTGTTTAGGGCTGAATGGAGGAAGGAAAGGTCCTCTACCTCTCAGCTTGAGGGCAAAAAGAAAATAGAGCAGGATTGTGGGCAAAGGCCTTGAAAAATGGCTGGCTTGCATTTGAAGGTAGAAGGCAACCCCACTTCCTTTTCTCTTCTGTAGGTCTCACTCTGTAGGGACCTAGCTTCTCTGAAAAGAAACTGCAGCAGGGGAGATCAAAGTTGGACTCCAGGAAGGACTGCCAGAGCTGCTAAGGGATCTAATGAAGAAGAGATGGTGGCAGGGAGCTGGTTGAAGGGGCCTGGAGCCTCTCCCCTGCTCTTCTTCCCTCCCACCCCATTAGAGGACTTGGGTTATAGGCGGCACTAATTCCATTCCTTCTCTCAGTGCTTGAGAAAATTAAAATCTATAACCCTCTCCCCCACCCCACCAGCCTCCAGGGAACAGACTGCATTAGGAGAAGAAATGGAAACTGACAGCTGTGAGCCAAGGAGGGGGTGGGGGAGCTGCTCTGGAAGACAGAACACCTGGGGCCTGCTCTGGCTGTGTCCAGCCATGAGGGGGAGGGGGCAGGACTGTCCTTCCTACAGTCTAACCTTCAGCCTTCCTGCTGCAGTGTCAGGCCCTCTTGTGCTGTGCTCCTCTTCCCAGCCTCTCCCTTCCACCCTGATAATGCCTATTAGGTCCATAAAATGCAGCTAGGGATGGGGGTCTGAGTGCCATTTATAAAGTGCTTTGAGGTTCCCCAGGAGCCAGGAAGTGGAGGCAAGAATAGAAGAGGGGCAGAATGCAAGAAAGAACAGGGTTGGGGTGGAGGGAGCACAGTGTTGGCAGGAGGATGGGTGCCCGCTGGCAGTGGGATGAGGGACAGAAGGGGACGGAGTTCTAAAACAGAGCGATGGGGCAGGGAAGGGGGTGGCCGACAGGGGCGGCCCACGAGGAGGGGCTGACCTCGTTGTTGGAGAGCTGGTACCAGGGCTGCTTGCCGTAGGTGAAGATCTCCCAGAGCAGCACGCCGAAGCTCCACACGTCGCTCTCGGTGGTGAACTTGCGGTAGAGGATGCTCTCGGGCGGCATCCAGCGGATGGGCAGCATCGTGCGGCCTCCCACCTGCGGCGGGCGGCGGTCACCTGCAGGGGGCGCCCCTGCGCGGCCTCCCGCGACTAGACCCGCCCCAGTCCCCTCATTAAAAATACATGGCAGTTGCTCTCCCGCCCAGGGCTAAGAGGGAAAAACCGGTGAAGCCGTTCCGTCCAGGGGAGCGGAGACAGCCCCTCCTGTACTGCCGGCCCGGGAGCTAAGACGGGGGTTTTAGCCCGAGAGCTGCAGACCCCGCCAGGCCCGAGGAAGAGGTGGGCGCTCCCGGCTAGGGCGGGGGCTCGGCATCCAGTGTCTGGATGCTGGGGCGGGACTGGGACCAAAGATCCTTACGCGGTAATAGTCGGTGCTGTAGATGTCCCTGCTCATGCCGAAGTCGCCGATCTTAACTACCAGTCCCTGACCCACCAGACAGTTGCGCGTGGCCAGGTCCCTGTGCACGAAGTGCAGTCCCGCCAGGTACACCATCCCCGCAGCGACCTGGCTGGCCACAGCCAGCAGCTGCCCCAGGCCCAGAGGGCCTGGAGCCACGTCCTCCCCGCCGGCCAGCAGCTTGGCATCAGGCCCGTGGGACCTGCAAAAGAGGGAGAGAGAAGGCGTGGGCTGGGAGGAGAGAATCCCCAGCAGCCCGAGGAAAGAGAGTCTGGGGAGCTGGGGTGGAGTGGGGTAGGGGACTCAGGGGGCTGGAAACGGAGGAAGGAAAGAGCAGGTGAGGCAGTGTCTGAAGGGGGGGCATCGCCTCCCTCCTGCTCCACACCCTCCACTGGCTCCTCCCCACCCACAAGGGAAGCTCAGACTCAGGATCTCTCCCAGCTGACTTGTGCAGCCTGATTGCATGAACGACCCATCACTCCCAAGGGATTGTTTGGGGACCAAAGCAGGACCACCAACTCACAGTCACACAAAGCTTTCTCATCCAGAATCACAGTCCCCTGGGTGGGGAAACAGGTCAGAGAGGAAAGCTACTTGACAAAGAAGGCTCAGCAGAATCCAAACCCTGGCCTCTCCCTGCCTCACACTGCCCCATCCTCACAGGGCTCATCTCATCAGAACAGGTGACCATTTACTTCATCAGAACATGTGACCATCACAGTCAGGGCTTAAAAGCAGGGCTCTGCCCAGGGTCACATCTCCCCTGGGCCATTTACTACCTATGTGCCCTTGGGCAAGTCACTGAACCTCTCTAAACCTCATCTGTGAAATGGGCACAATTCTTGAAGTTACTCAAATGATCAGCACAAATTAGTAAACATATCACAGTTGTTCCATCCAAAGCCAAAGAAATGAATTTTGGGTAACTTTTTTCAAGTATAAATTGCCATATATGCTTGGAGACTATGAAAAATAAATATATATTTCTATTATTATGCAGATGTATATGTACAAGTACATAGAGCCATATTAAGAATGGATTGTAAGGTATATAACGTAATGCCTGGAACATAGTAAGTGCCTGATAGATGTTTGTTGTGGCAGTTTTCTCAACTGCCACCTCTCACAGGCATGGCTGCCGTGTGCCATACACAAATGCACACACTCTGCAAAGCTCACCATCCTGAAGTTTGAGTTCATGCCTTCTGCTAGTGCACCTCCCTGACTACTGCCACTCTCTGCTTTGCAAGGACTGTCCCCATGTCCACACACCTGCCTCAGAGCTCCCTGAGGTCAGGGGTCATGCCTTTCTGCTGCTTCTCGGTGTCCCCCTCATCCAACAGACAAGCAAGAATGTGCTTGCAAGAAAGGGACAACAGGGTTCAGAGCCAGGGGCCAGCGCGGGGACCAGGCACTTGTACCGGAGGAAGCGGTTGAGGTCACCATGCCGCATGTACTCGAAGACCATGAGGAGCGGGCGGCCCTCGGTGCAGACACCAAAGAAGCGTACAATGTGCTGGTGCTGCAGCATGGTGAGCAGCTCGGCCTCACGCTGGAAGTCCTGCCTGGCGCTCTCGGACACCTCCTTCAGCACCTGAAGGGAGGGGAGGGGACAGGACTGAGTGGGGAAGGGCCCTCACCTCCCCAAGTCCAAGGTGGCCCACTCAGCTGCAAGTTGTGAGCCGCGCCAGATGCCAGCAGCCCACCCGGCAGCCTGTGCACCCTGTCCTGGAACAGTGACTAAGGGCTTACCTTCACGGCCACCAGCATCTTGTCCTGCTCGGGCAGCAGGCTGTGGCACTCGGCAAGGAAGACCTTCCCAAAGGCGCCCTCCCCCAGCTCCCACTTGAGAACGATGTCCCGGCGCTTGATGTGACGAACACCTAGGGAGTGGCTTACAGGATCAGACAGGAGCCCCAGTCTTGGGAAGGATGGGGTAGGGGCCAAGGCAGGGCTGTCTGGCAGGGCTGTGCACTGCACAAGGCCACCAACCGAGGGGGCGGGTGGGGACTGAAACTGAGCCTTTGCTTCTTCACCAAGCCCCATGCTGTGGGGTAGACAGGGGTGGTGATGGTGTAGACAGGAGTGGTGGGGTAAGGGAAGGCTTGTTCAGGCCTGGGGTAGGCGAAGGTGATGACACAGGAATATGCACGTAAACTTGCCCCACCCTCGACCCAGCATAGCCCCTCACAGGCATCACTGAAGTATTGTGGGTTCTCAATGATGTGGCCTTGGAGCCCGGAGCCTTTGCCCTCAGTGGGGGACAAGGAGCTGCCACCCAGTGTCATGAAATGCAGGGACATGGCCAGTCCGTCTTCCGGAGCCAGCACAGCAGGGCCTGGACAGGAGACACAGCCACAGGTTGCAGGGTGCTAGGTGACCCCACCTTGTAATTTGCAGGGGGAGGAACAGAGGAGCTAGGGAGCAAAACAGCCAGCAGGGAGAAGGGAAGGCACTATGGCCTCTCTATGTCTGGCTCCTGTCCAACTCCAGGCCCCGTGGGCCACCAAACAACTCCCCCCCCACACACACACACCAAGCTCAGACCTCCCAGACCCACTTAGTGTTTGACTACAATCCAGCCACCAATTAGCATCTACTGCCTCTGAAACTACCCCAGCACCAGCCTGACACACACTCACATGCACAGCCTCACAGCCAGGCCCTCATACACCCCAAACACACACTCCCTAAACTCCACATGTCCCCCTACCCCACAGAAGACAGGGTCAGGAAGAGCTAGTAGGAAACAAAGCTAGTAGGACACACTGACAGACAGCCGCCCCCTCCACTCACGATTGATCCCAAACTTGTTCCTCCGGCCACATTTGTTGAGCACGAGGAACAGCGTAGAAAGGAAGAGGCAGGCAAAGACAGCCAGGCCCACAGCCACTGAGACCTGGGGGTGAGGGAGGGTGAGATCCAGGGCTTCCCTGGATCTCTAAGAGCTCCCCTACGGCAAACTGTTTCTCCATCCTATATCAGAGCCCAGGGCCAGGCTCTCAGACCTGCCTCCTTCCCCGGGGCCCCAGGTTGTGGCTGTGACTGAGTGCAGGCCAGACTGTAGTGATCCCCACTCTCTGATCAGAAGTGACATGCAGATGAGCCTCCCCATCCCAAGAGGAAGAGCTTCCACCTCCCACGCTCACCCCAAAAGGTGTTTCCTCCTTCTTCTCCACCGGGTCTCCAGACGTACTGTTAGTGTCTGCGGGGACACAGCGCAGGAAGGTGGGCCTTGGCACATGCTGTGTCTTCTCCAGCAACTCCCCACCCTGGCCCAAGCTGACCCCTTGGGGATCAGGTTAACTGTACCCTCTGCCCCAGCCTTGGCTCCGGGGACCAGACAGAACCTACCTCCAGCCTGAGTTACTCACCCACTGGCGAGAAGGAGACTGCAGCAGGGGGGAGGAGAGAAAGCAGTCAGATGGGGGAGGAGAGCAGTGAGTCCCCTTCCCCCTCGAGGCTCCTCCCTTCATGGGCTGCGGGTGGGATGGGGTGGCGGGGTGCTGGACCTCAAGCAAGAAGACGCACATGGCCCTTTTCCAGCTGGGCCGTGGGTGCCCTGGTGTACGGCTCTCTCCAGCCAGCCCAGGTGAGTGGACTAGCTCAGGGACTCGGGACTCCTGGGCATGCAGGAGGCAGGGGCACGGGGGCCAGCACAAAGCCGGACAACAGAACGCCACTCGGCTCTCCAGCTTTTAAGGTCAGGATCACAGCAGAAAGTGGGCCAGGCCTCCCTGGACACCAGGCTATGTACCCAGGTAGAGCCCAGGGAGTGGGGGCAGGGTTCAGGGTGGCCCTCGCACCAGGGATGGGGTCCTCGGGGTTGAACTCGAAAGGGTTGTCCATGAAGGCAGCTATGACGGAGGCAGCGGCCTGGCCTGAGGGGTTGGTGGCCAGCAGCGTGTAGTTGCCATTGTTGACGTGAGTGGGTTGGTTGAGGCGCAGGCACCCATGCCTCACAGTCTCGTTGGCTGCCGGCTCCAGGAACTCGGTGAAGATGAAGCTGGTCTCGTTGAGCACGGAGCCATTGAAGAGCCAGCGAAGAGAGGGTGCTGGCTGCCCATCCACCGAGAAGGGGATGCACCAGTGATGCAGCTCCACCGCCGCGTGCAGCTGCACACTGGCCGGGACTGTGGGCCAGAGAGAGCCGTGAGAAGTCAGGGGGCCGCTGGGGGGGACCGAGTACTGCCGGACACGTCCAGGGCTCGGCAGGGAGGCGGGGGGAGTTGACAGTAAATCTTAAATAAATCGGGTAGCAAGTGTGTAAAATTCAGGAGCTTAAAGAAAAGTGGCGGGCCCGGCCAGCGGGGCTCGGTGGCTGAGTGTCAACCTATGAGCCAGGAAGCCATGGTTCAATTCCTGGTCAGGGCACATGCCTGGGTTGGGGGTTCGATCCCCGTTAGGGGGCGTGCAGGAGGCAGTTGATCAATGACTCTCATCACTGATGTTTCTATCTCTGTCCCTCTCCCTTCCTCTCTCTGAAATCAATAAAAACATTTTTAAAAAAAGAAAAGAAAAATTGTGGACCTAAAGTAAATAAGTAATGGCCCTAGAGAAGGGGGGCACCAGCCTATAGAAATTAAACATGGAGTCTTTTGGGTAAGTATAATCAAGCTTAAGCAGAGGAGGGGGCCTAAAAACCAAATGAGCAAAAAATAAATAAGTAAAAGTTAAAAAACTTTTTGAAAGAAGACATGGTTTTGAAATAGACTCAACCTGAAAGAGGCAGAAAGTCCCTCAATAATAGGAGAACATCTATATCTCTATATCTATACACATATGCATATATAATTTATATCGGAATTCCAGCCTGCGCTCATGCAGTGGAATATTATTCAGCAATGATTTGAATGAACTAAAGCTACTCCAAGTAACATGGGTGGATTTTACAAATATAATGTGAGCAAAAGGAACTAGACACAAAATAAACTTGAGGTCTGATTCCATTTATAGGATGTGCAAGAACAGGCAAAGCTACACCATATTGACAGGGAAGCAGAAGCATATAAAATTATTTTTTAAAGCGAGGAAATGATTATCACAAAAGTCAGGATGGAGTGGAGGAAAAGGATGGGTCCTGAATGGGGAGAGGAAGGGAGTGTCTGCTGAGGTGCTGGTGAGAATAATTACTGTGTAAGGGGTATAAGTTTTATGCAGGAATCTGTGTGTGCTATATTTCACATTAAAAGGAAGTTATATAACATAACTTTTCAGCCAATCAATTACTGAAGATTTAAAATAATTTATTGGCAGACCTAGAGAAATTAGGCAGTGAGCCTAGAGAGGAACTGGGGGGGCGGGGGGGATTGCTTCTTTTAAAACTAGTTTGTAGAGTTAAGGCCCTACAGAGGGACAGGCATGAAGAACGACAGCGGAGCAGTGAGAACAGCCGGGCAGCTGGCGTTGATGGCCTCAGGTAGCAAGACTTGGGCAGGGGGCCAAAAAGAAATCCATCTCCATCCCTCTGGCCTTGATGAGCCCCCAGGATTTCCCCCAAAGGATCAGGTTTTCATGGGAATCTGGAGACAGCTGGGAGGGAGCAGCTGTGGAGACACACATCCCACCCCTTTCCTCCAGCCCCTCCCACCCTCACATCTTCTTTTCAGGGAAGGAGATGAGGGTGGTACAGCGCAGTCATTGGGACTCACAGGAGACGTTGACCTGGACAGAGACTTCAGCCCGGCCCACATCGTTCTCTGCCCAGCATGTCACATTCTTTCTATTGAGGTTGCTGGTGACATTGGCCAGGGTCAGCCCCAGAGATGGCAGACCCCCAGATTCCTGTGCCAGGAAACAGAGGAGAAAATCAGGAAGAGCATCAGTTGGCTTCTGGCTAGAGGTTGGGGCTAGAGCTGACATCTTTGGGGATCCCCTTTGGCTCCAGATAGAAAAGAGAAGAGTGCAGTAGGGAGTGGAAGGAAAGAGGTATGGGAGAGACTATAGCAGAGAATGGGCCTCCTCACTTTAGAGTTTGTTCACAGACTCTCCCCTGGATTATTTATTTAATGATCTGAAAAATGTAGAACACAACCAATAACCTCAAAGTAGGCACAAAATACCCCAAACCAAAATCACCCTTCTGAACAGCTATGTAGATGCCACAGATTTCAAGCACCAAATACACACCACTCACTGGAGAACCATCTAGGACCTCGCCAGCCACTCACTCCCACTCTTGGCACCATTCTAACACCTTAGTCTCAGCCCAGGGAAGGTTGGAAACAAGGAGATGGCACTGGCACCATGACCTCCTTTGGCAGATGAAGACAGAGTGAAGTTAGAGAGGCAACCTGACTTCATTCTGAATCATCAAAAGGTCGAGTCAGGTTCAGATTCTCTTCCTAAGAAACCACGGACACGTGGAAGTTCTACGATCTTAATCTTGCTGGACCATCGTTTCCTTGTTTTTTAAGCGGAAGTGGTAGGCAAAATGATCTTCTGACATTTCAGAAAGCTGTTTTCATAAAATGATGAAAATAAGTGAAGTCGTGGACAAATCTCACTCATCTGGAAATTTCTAAATGTGGAATCCCTTGAATAAAGCCAGAGGAGGTTAAGTTTCCCTGGGCTTCCACTGGAATATGTGAGTTCAAATATGCTGGAAGTGCTGTCCAGCCTCTTGTGCAAGTGCTGGGTTCCAGCCCTGCCCTAAGCCTCTCTTGGTTGTCCCATCTCTTCCAGATTACCCTGGAGTGTGGTATCCTGTCAGCTCTTCCCTCTGAGCTGCTCTGCCACCCTTCACTCTCCTGAAGGTGGCCATTCTCCCCTCCCCTCCATTTAACCCAGTTAGAGTGTGACTTTTCTATAGGACGTTTCTAGAAAATTTAACTGGTAGCAAAATGTAAATCTCCCCAAGAGAAAAACAAAAGCCGATAATTTTTCAAAACATAGTTGATCAAAGGTCTCGCCACAGATAGTCATGGCCCACCTCTTGCCTCTGCCTTGCCCCCTTTCCATGGCTCACTCTCAGTGGCTTTGATCTCTGAGGGGAGGAACCAATGGCTAGTGGTGCCTCCACCATGTCTGGAACCCCCTGCTCAGGGCTCTAGTGGTTCTTCCTGCAATATTGTTTCAGGGGCCTCCAGCAATTCTGGTGTTGACTCCCCTCCCAAAGTGAGAGCCTCTAAAGTGAACACCACACCCCAAGTCCCACTGTCCCACCTCCTTCCAGGGGCTGGACCCTGTGTGTCTACCCATGCGGGGACAGCTTTTGGGGTGGGCACAACCCACTGTTGGCCCCTCCTGACCTTGTCAACAAGGTCTCCTGAGTCAGTTGTGACTACTCTTGACTGCCTGTCACCAGCCTGAGGACACAGGGCAAGCCTGGGAAGGTGCCCAAGGACAATCTGAATGGCAGAGATAAAGGCCAGAGAGTGCCCAGGGGCAGGCAGGCCATCAGAAGGCCATCATGTCCACCTCCTCAATTTACAGATAAGAAAACCAAAGTACAGGCAGATTAAGAGATATTTCTGAAACTCACTCTAAGAATTAATTAGGGAGCAAGCTGGAACCATCCCTGGGAGGGATGGTCTGCAGAGTCCCCCTCAACTCCAATATATGAGGGCTCTGTGACCCTCTGTCTTGCAGCCAAAATCATGTTCCCAGAGAGGGGGCCTAAGTCCCTGTGGCTCCAGCAGAGCATGGGGTCCCCACTGCCCACAGCATGAGCCTGAGCACCGTGGGTCTAAACCACCTCTGCCCATCCATTGCCCTCTATGTGCTTCTTACTTGTGGTCTCTTTTCCTGTCTTTGTCCACTGTGTTCTGCCCAGGGTTCTCCTGGGGAGAGGGGGAGGAGGCAGCCATGGTGAAGGGCTTCTCACCATCACTGTGGCCGATTCTTCCAGCTCGGTGAAGATCCAGCCGGCCTGCTCCAGGCCCTGCCCCTCCACCTGGCACTGCAGCAACACGTCATCCCCCACGTCCACGGAGACATTGGGCATCTGGACCTTCAGCATGGGCACACCTGGTCACCCAGGATGCCCAAGGGGTGTTAGAGAAAGTAGTGGCCTCAGAACCCTACTTCTGAGCAGTGCTCCTTCCCCCAACCTCCTCGATGACCTGAGCCCACCACTGGCAATACTCTCCCCAACCCTCAGTTTCCTCAGCTCTTGTCAACGCCTGTTCCCCAGGTGTCCTTCAGCGCTGCCCTCCCAGCTCTGCTCTGTGCCCTCTCCCCAGCCCCTTACACCACCTCTAGCACCTACCACAGCTGGTGTTGGACCCATGGGCGAAGGGCTCCTGCTTGTGACACTGGAACTTCACACCACCCAGTCCCTCCTCCTGCCAGCGCTGCAGCCAGCGCAGGGCACAGGAGCAGCGCAGAGAGTTCCCAGACAGGTCTCTGGTGGGCGTGGGGGATAGCAAGAGTCAGGGGAGGGGGAGGGGGGGTCTGAGGAGCCACAAAGAATGAAGTACTACCTAAGACAGAGTGTAGCTGGCAGCGTGGAATGTCTAGAGGGAAGGGAGCGTGGACCCAGGAGAAGTCCCTCTCCTCAACCAGTAACAAGACATTGAAAGAAACAGAAAGCAGAACGTCAGACAGTTGCCTATGGGCCACGTGGAATTCCTGGATCCCAGGCTCCCCAGGGGGAGAGGCCAGGTGACAAGGAGGGAGGGACATTGCCCTCCGGAGTGGCCAGAGGCCGTGGGTGCCCACCAAGCACGTGGCTCACTGTTGTCCCACCCATCCCATGTGCACAGGCAGCTGGCAGCCCTCAGCCCCCCGAGCACACACAGAATTAGTTGTCCACCCCACACCCCTCCCGACCCCAGGGCAATAAGCCCCTCCAAGGGTAGGCCTGCAGCCTCTGTTTTTATGGGAGGCTCCCAGGCATGCACTGAGTCCCCAGCCTCAGCTCACAGATAAACAGGGAGCCCCCAGAGCCACCCCACCCCTGCCAGTTCCACACAGACACAGTGACACAGAGATACAATCACACACACACACACACTTGCTGCTCTGGCCCCTGGAAGCCCCCACACTCACAGTTCCTGTAAGGAGAGGCCCTGGACAGTTTTCCAGGAGAGAGACTCCAGAGCATTGAAGGAGAGATTCCTGCGGGAGTTGACACAGCAAGACAGACAGACCCCAGTGAGCAACCCGACCTCCCTCTGACCCAGCTTGAGGGAGGGGAGGAGTCCAGGAGGAAGCTGACAACCAGAACCAGCTCAGCCCAGCAGGAGGGCCTTGGGGGTGGGGGACAGGTTAAGCTCTTCCAGTGCCCTTGTTCTTCCTGGAACAAGAGCTCACCCCACTTAACCCCCTCTCCAGACCCCAGGGAGGGGGTCTCAGGGAACAGCTGCTCCTTCCTCCCCACCCTTGGCCCCAGCTGGCAAAGTGCTGAGGCCCCAGCTGGGGGAAGGGGCTCCATCTGTGCTCTCCTCCCCACAGAGCCCAGGACAGGGCCAGAGGAGGGGGAGGACTTGGGCTCCCACCCTCTCTTGCCCCCTACCGGATGACAAGGGTTTCAGAGTACTTCCTCAGGTCCCCTCCCCATTCCTCCTCAGGGATAACTAAAGGAGGGATGGGGAGGGGTCCCCAGGCCCCCAGACCCATTATTGTAGAAATGGAGAAAGTGAGCTGGGGAGGACCAGCTCCAGGCTACACAGAAAGCTGGTTTAGGAGCTCCCATCACCAACCAGGCTGCCACTCCCAGGGCCTTCTGCCTCTGAGAGGCCTGCCCTGACCTCTCTCCTTGCCTAGCTGTCCTACAGTTTTGGGGGGCTGGGTTAGAGAGGTACCACCACCCAGGGATCAGAAAGACTACCCACTTCAGCACCAGACAGAGCTGAGTGTGATTCTGTCCTGCCACTCACAGCTGTGTGACCTCAGCCCAGAAACTTGACCTCCCTGCATCTCAGAATCCTCAATTATAAAGTGGGGATGACACTCTCTCTAGGTTGATTGTGAAGATTCATTGACACAAGTATTGTAAAGTACACATTTTTAACTGAAGTCCCGGTTCATAATCAGTGATGTAACATCACTTTATTTGGTGGTGTTGTTGTTGCTGTTGTTGAATCACTGGACACAATAGAGAGTTCAGAGTACCCAGCACAACCATGTGAATGACAGCTCCCCCTTCCCGTTGCTCCTCCTGCCTGTGGTGGGGAGAAGTTGCTAAACTCTTGCCCTCAGAAGGCCAAGAAGAGGCAGTCAGGGACACCAAGGGTCTCTCCTTCAGCAGTCTCTCCTGCCTGCCCCTCCCCTCCCTGTCCTGAGCTGCGACTCCCAGGAATTGGGAGGGTGATGAGTGGCAGATATGATACCCCAGCTCCCAGGGGAGATGGAATCCCAGCCGGAACCCAGGGTCCTGCTCCTGTCCCTTGCTCCCCAGTTCATGTGTATCTGAACCCTGGGAAGAAAACAATGGGACAGGCACCTATGAGAAGTGTTCCTGCAGCATGAAGCATGGAAGTGAGACAGCAAGAAGGACCTTCTAGCTGTCGGGGAGGGGGGGGGAGCTGAGAGTACGGCCATCCCTGAAGTGGATGAGAAGCCCCAGGCTGGAGCCTTCCTCAGAACAGGTCCCTGGAGAGGGCCAAGCCCATTAGCTGCCCAAGTCTGGGTGGCCTCCCACCCTCTCTGCCCAGCCAGGGCCACTCACAGGCGACTGAGCCGAGGGGTGAAATGAAAGGCATCTGGCGCCACGAATCGAAGACCACTCTTCACGATGGTGCTGGAAAGGGGTGCGGCAGGGTCAGCCCCAGGGCCTTAGTTACAATGGGTCCTGGCATGTCTGCCCATGCCAGCCCCCAGGTCCTGTGCTGAGCCCTGGAGCCCTCCCCCGGCCCTCATAGCTTCCTCAGCTACCCTGGACCCATGAGCCTTCTGACCTCCTCCAGCCCCTCAGGCTCAGCCTCTCATGTCCTCCCAGACCCCTAGAATCTTTGAGCCCACCCTGACCCTCTGGTCCAACAGGCTCTGTGCAGAGCCCTACACCCACAGTCCCCAGCCTCCTCACAGGTTTCTCAGCTCCCCCAGGCCCCTCAGATGATTGGGTTCCAGATGCTGTAGATGCTGCTCATTCTCGATGTAGCTGTGGGGAGAAGGGGTGGGAGTCACAGGAAGCCAGGCCCACACTCGAGTTCCCATAAGCACCCACCCACCTCCCTCACAATCACACATGCACGTATGCATGCATGCACACTCATATGCACAGATCCATTTACACACACACACATGCACAGCCATGTATCCACACCTGTATACACATATGCACAGACACACACCTCCTCGCACCATCACACATGCACATGTATGCATGCATCCTCACACCATCATACATGCACACTCTCATGTACATGCACATGCTCAGGCATGGACTTACACACACAGAGGCATAAATATATGCACAGAGACGCGCCTCCTCACACACGGTCACACATGTGCATGCCTGAACACACAGACGTGCACACATGTATGCTCACACTCTCACACATGGACATCCGTGTACATGTATCTCTCCTGCACACACGTACACATGTGTGCAAATGTGTGTGCATACTCACATTCATAAACACACACAAGTCCATTCTTGGCTTGGTATTCTGCTTTTACACAAGGCGTCTCCTGCACATGCTCAACAATGGGGCTCATGCTGAAACACTGGCTTCCGTAAGGGGCTTAGGCTCATAGCTGCCACTGCCCACCTAGCACAAAGGATGCCTCATGGTCACGCAAACATGTGTGCCCAAACACACCTGCTCACCCATACTGCTGCACACGCTCACACACACACCACCCTCTCCCCCTTGAAGCCACTGGCCCTTCTCCACACAAGCAGCAATCCCTACTCCCTCCCAACCACCTTTCAGCAGAGCGAGCAGAAGCACAGAGGCTGTCAGTCAGGGACATCTTGAACCCCTCCCTGCCCCAGGAGGGACCTAGGAAGGAGGAGAGGGGCAATGAGAGGATGGGTCAGACTGGGGGGGGGGTGAAGAGGCAGGACTTACACAGTGAGAGAGGGGTGGGAAGGCTCATGTGGGGGGTGGCAGAAAAACAAACAGGAAGAGCAAAAAAGAGACACTGAAAAAGAGTAACTGACAGAAGAGACTGGCATAGAGAGAGAGAGACAGGGAGAAAGACAGATAAGGAAAGGGAGACAGAGAGACAGATAAAGGGCTGAGAGCCAGAGAAAGCTAGATAGGGAGATGAGAAAGAAAGAAGAGCAGGCATGCAGGGGTGGAGGATTGCGGGCGCCCTGGGCACTGCCCAGCTTCTGGATCTGGCATGCCAGGGAGTTCCTGAGAACTCAGCTGCCCTGCAAGGGCACGTCAGTGAACCCCCCACCCACACCCACGCCAGGGGCCCCTGACTCACTGCCTATCTCGGAAATCTCCCCCTTTACCCCCTTACTTTCCGTAACTTGTGGGAACCAGGAACAACCTGAGTGACCCTCTCCTTCTCTCCTCTTCCCAACCTTGGCCCCAGCAGGACGGCAGTGCAGTCCCCTAGGGCCTAGGGAATAAACTCCAGTGACTCTGAGGGGGAGTGGGTCCCTGCCCAGAGGGTTTAGAGCTGTATAGACCCGGGGAGGGGTGAGAGTGGCCGGGCATGTGCAAGCTGTCAGGCAGCGTGCTCAAAGCTGCCTCATTCGTTTGGATTCATAATCAATCTGTCTATTCAAGTCCATTATCTCCTCGTTAGTTCTGCCAGTGATGGAGGAGGAGGGGACCCTGCAGGGAGAGGCAGAGGGTCAGGCTGCTGCCCCACCCAGAGAGACATCTCGGCTCACCACCCTGCGTGCCTCCTAGTCCCCAGCCCCAGCCTGTCCACAACCACCCCCCACTCCAGGCCAGACCCACTTGGGGTTTGGAAGGAAACTGAGAAATGAGAGCTCTCATAGGAAATATTCAGGAGACTGGGCCTTGGTTTGAAGGCCCAGGGTGATGAATGGAATAGACTGGGGGTGGCAGCCTGGATCTCATGTCCCCTCCCATTATGCCGAGACCTAGGCCCAGACCAAGACAAGGCCATCTCTTCTCCTCCTGGTCTCCCTAGGGCCATTAGAGAGATTGAGTACCTTCCCGTTAATTACCACAAGATACCCGAGTAACTCAGTGCCAATTATCTCAGGCTGCTCAAGTAACTTCCAGACAGTGATGGCCCCTGACTCAGATACCTTCCAGCTTGTCCATCACTGCATGAGACAAGGTTCCTTGCCCACCCTCTAGGCCCCAGGCCCCAGGAGAATGATTTTCTAGCAGGTCCTCCTCTCTTCTAGAAGTCTTGCTGGCCCCACCAGCCGCATAGAATACTCAAGTATTTTCCAGCCATCACCATGCGATGCTGGAAACCAATTATTACAGAACACTCCCATAGGTTTCACCAGCTGCTAAAAAGTACTCGAGTATTTTGTAACCAACTACTGCACAATGCTGGAGATTCCTCCCAGTTTGGGGCCCCAAAGGGAGGAGAGTCCTCAGCAAGGGCCCTGACTTCCTGTCCCAAGCAGAGAGACAAGGGTGGAAAGGGAGATGGGTGTGGGGAGAGAGAAGCCAGGGGGGTGTCTCCTTTCCTACATTCAGATCAAGGAGTCGTGGGGACAAGGGAAGAAGAAAGCTCAGCCACCCAAGCTATGACTCCTCACCACCTCCCACTTTCCCAACTCAATTCCCAATTCCAGGGGGAAGAGTGGGGGTCGCCTGGTCCTGACGAGGAAAGGGGTGGGAGCTAGTTCCCCCTGGAAAGGGGATTAAGGCAGTGAGGGTGCCCAAACTGAAGGGTTCTCCTGAGCTCCAGAAAGCTGCTTGGAGATGGCGGGGTCTCTCAGACCTGGTCCACGGAGAGTCCCCCTTGCTCTCCCCGAAGCCGGCGCCCCAGCTGCACTGAGCGCTAGGTAACGTCTAGGCGGTAACTGCAGTCGCTGCCAGGGCGGCGGCGGCCGCGGAGGACCA
Organism: Miniopterus schreibersii; assembly: GCF_964146895.1. Classification (NCBI taxonomy): domain Eukaryota; kingdom Metazoa; phylum Chordata; class Mammalia; order Chiroptera; family Miniopteridae; genus Miniopterus; species Miniopterus schreibersii. The sequence goes on along the minus strand of NC_138119.1, from coordinate 14,543,904 downwards.
GGGCACAGCCTCCTGCCGTGCCCGCCGTCCTGACCGCAGGGAGTCCGCACCCTCGGGGCTCGGCTATGCTCGCTTGTCCCCGCGCCCCCTCGCCCGCCGGACACTCACAGGTCGGTCAGGTTCCCGGCGCCCGGCAGGTGGCGGAGGCTCTCCAGGGCCCCAGCTCGGGTGCAGCGCAGCCCCGAAGGGTCTTGGTGGCAGCAGACATCGGTGCAGGGTGCGGCGCCCGCAGATGCCAGCATCAGACAGGCCAGCAGGCGGCCCGGGACCGTAGCCAGGCAGTGCCCGCGGAGCTGCCCGCGCCGTCCGCCTCGTAGCATCGCGGCGGCGCCCGCCTCGCCCGGGCCGGGCCGCCGTCTGTGCGCTCCAACGGCGGCTGCCTGGCCTCCCCAGACACGTGCGCTGGGCGGTGTTAAAGACCCAGTCGCCAGGAAAGGGCGGAGCCAGCGGCCCCCGCCCGGCCCCGCCCCGCCCCTCTGGCTCCCATCCCTCCCACACCCCTCCTAAGCCCCCCAACTCGGCCCCCACCCTTTTTGGGGCCCCACCGCCAGCTTTCTCCCCCAAGATCCCCCCAGCTCTGGGAGACGCGGAGGGGCGATCGCAGAACGCCTCAGAGGTGTCTGCTGGGGTGGGGGAACTGGGAAGCTGATATGTTATTTCTCCCAGCCTAAAGCAGCTGCATCCAAGGGGGAGGGGAGGGGACTGAGCCCGGGAAAGGTTGCCGTCCAGGTCATCCTACCCAGCCCCCGGCCTCAGATCTCGCTCCTCACGGCGCACATGCCTGTGGGAGTGTGCAGTGTTACTTGGGGTAAATTAGGTGAAACGCTCTCTAAACCCTAAGGAGAAAAGGGAAGGGACCCCAAAAAGACTCCGGACCTTGAGAAGGAAAAGAAGAGTCAGAGAAAAAGAGAAGGTGTAGCCCAAAAAGCGGGAGAAGGGTGACTAGGGAACCGAGATGCGGACTTCCAGCAGAGACCACTGGGCGGCGCAGGAAGCCAGCGTGCAAAGGTGTGAGCTCTGGGGGGTTGGGTGGGCGGGGGTGCGGCCTGCAGCGTCCACCGCCCTGCGCCTCCTGACCCCCAACATCAGCCTCCGACTCAGGCCAGCCAGCGCTGGCCCCCAGGCTGGGTAGGTCCAGGTTGGGCTGGCATCGATCGCCGCCCTGACAAGAGCATCGATTTCTGCACGGAGAAATTAATAGATCTTCTCTTAGCTCCTTGAACGTGGGAGCGGCCGGCGAGTGGAGCTGGGGACCCGTCGGTCCTAGGAGGCCACACACCCGGAAAGCCCCGGGATCCCCAGCACCCAGGGGCCACAGGGCATGTACCAGCCGCTCACACCCCGTCGGCCTTCGTGGCTGCAAGAGCCCGTCCGTCTCCAGCCAGGGAGAGGAGGAAGAGGGGTCCAGGAGGAGGGTTTGCGGGGGGCGCAGACAAGGGCTCCAGGGACAGAGCGGCGCGCGGCTCTCTTCTCCCCCAGGGCCCGGGGACAGACTGCACACACACACACACACACACACACACACACACACACCCCACCACCACCACCACCACCACCACCACCACCACCACCCGCCCATTCCCTGAGGCTGGGACGAACAGACAAACCATCAAGCAGCCTGAATTCAAGAAGGCAAGGACAGAGGAGGGACCCCGCAGGGTGACTGCCCTCTCCACGGGGATATTGGTCAAAACCAAGGGACCTGGCTGAGAAGGAACCTCGCACCCCAAAGCGGACGTGGAGGCCTCGGGGGATGCTGAGCGGCTGGGAGAGGCCAAAGGCTTGAATATTAAGGAGACACAATTCACGTTCCCTCCAGGTTTCTACAAGCTCGCTCCGCCGCGCCCCGGCTGCCAGAAGTGACCCCGCAGGTGTCGGGGCGTGAAGGCAGAACCTGGAACCGCTCCTCCAGAACCCGGCTGCTGGGAGCACGCCTCGGGCGGTGCAGCCCAGCCTGAGGAAAGTCCGCAGGGCGGGGCCGGGGAGCTCAGTTCTTGGCCTACCACCACCTCCCCTTTATTTTGGCCTTATTTCCCCAACAGACCTGTCCCCATCCCACCCGCCCCAGTTGTCAGGCTAAATATTTTGGCTTGGCGGGAGGGGCGGAGAGAGCCTAGAGGTCCCAGCGAACCAATCCATTTGGACTGGGGGCGGGGGGAGGACCGGAGCGCCCCCCCACACCCACCCACCCCCACCCGGCGTGCGCAGCGGGAGGCGGCCCTCGGGCACTCGGGAGCAGAGCGCGCCCCTGCAGATCCCGAAAGACTCTCCCGCGCGCTCCGCTCCCGGACACTCGCTACTCTCCGTGGCACGGCAAGCTCCTCGGGCTTCTCTCGCCCTTGCGGCGGGCTGGCCCCTTTTGCTCTGCACCCTGTGTCACTTTCTCCCCCTGGGAGCCCCTCTGAGCCTCTCCCTGTGCTGTCTGCATGCCTGTCCTCTTCTGTCTCTGCCTTCAAGCTGAGTCCCTGTCTCTCGATGCCTCCACTGTGTCTCTGTGGCTGTCTGTCATTCCTTTGTTCTGTCTCCTGCCATAACTGGTAGGATTCCATGTGGCTTGGTCCCTACCCTTCCTCTCCCCTCAGAAGCTTGTGTCTCTGTGTCCCTTAGGGCCTGTGAGACCCTTCTGCCCAGGGCCATCTGGAGAGTCAGGACTGAGGCAATGGCAGTGCCCAGACTGTGGCCATGGGTGGCATGTCTGCTTGTGATCTTCCTGTCCTTGGGATTTGGCCTGGACACACTAGAGGGTGAGTCTCCCGTACTGTCTCCTAGAGCCCCATCTCCCTCCCAGTCAGCTGGGAGGCCGAACAACTGAGCTTCCAGCTGGAACACATCAATTTAGCTGCTGCTGTGTGAAGACTGGTGTTAGCTCTCAGAAGGACTTCCCACCAGGAAGAGCAGTTAGTTCCCTACGTGAGGGTGTTTTCCTCTCAGTTCCCCGGGAGGTAAAAAAGACCTTGAATGGAGATGCCCTCCATTCCTGCTTATGAAACCATGATCCCAATAGAGCCTGAATGAGAACTGAAATGAGGGAGGAGAGTCTTAGAGATCATTCCCAGGGCCCCTGAATGGGAAGTGGGCAGGAATGGAATGGGTAGCTGAGAACTAGGCACAATTAAGTGACTGAACCCACTGCGCAGGCAGGAGACGGAGACTCAGGAAATTGAGAGGTAAAGCTAGACTGGGATTCTGAGCTCCTGCCTCCAGGGCCCTATCCCATGTTCCCCATCTTAGGGCCCATTCACTGGAGTGGGGTGGGGGCTGCTTTTTATTGATGCCCCAGGCCAGACAATCCCCATGTGTAGGGTTTGGGGTGGGTGGGACCATGTAGACTAAGTGGCCCTCATGGGGGTGCTGGGGAATTGGCTGGGAGAAGAAAAAAGCTGAGGATGGAAGATTCAAAAGGGGAAGGATTAAGAGACTCCCCCTTTCCCATATCCACTGTTCCCTTCCAGCCTCCGGGGCTCAGGAATCCAGCAAATCCAGGACTCCATGCCTGCCTGACATCCTCAGACTGGGGTCTTCCTGGGGCAAGGCAGAGTCTTCCCTTCCTACACAGACAAAAATGATGCAAATGGATTGGCGTAGGAGGTCCCTGAAGAGTCACAGACTCACTGCCTTCAAAGCATAGTCCCTCCCGGACACCACTTCCCCTCCTCCACTGTGTGCCAGGATTGGGCACAGAAAATGCCAGCCAGAAGCATGGTTGTCAGGACAGGAGCACGTCCCTGGGGGGATGGAGGGGTTGATGTTTGGTCAGGGGACCCAGATGTCCCATTCCCAGTGCAGCTCTGGGCAGGGCCATGCCCTAAGGGGAAGCAGGTGAGGGTTAATCTGTGAAGGTCTGAGATTTGTTTTTCCAAATGACTCCCATCAGGGGAGCCCTAGAGAGGCAGGGGGCATGATGGAAAATGGCATTGGGCGCCTGAGAGAATCCCCCATCTGCCTCGAAGAGCCTGATTGGCCTTCGCCTGGAGGGATAGAAGTGTTTTCTCATTTTCTCTCCCTCTTTTGGGTATGTGCCTGTACCTGCACGTGCTCAGATACACAAACTCAGAGCTGCTGGGAGGAACTAAGCACAGGGCCCATTAAGAACAACAGGGAGGAGGTGTGAAGTAAGCTCCAGGGAACCTGCCCGCCCCACTTTTACCCATCAGGGGATGGCCTGGTTATGTATGACACTTGTGATGTTGCTGAGGGGTAGGTAGGAAGGGAGGGAGTAGAGGCTGCAGAGGTCAGCAGGACTTGAATGGCAAGTGGAAGAAGAACAGATTTGAATCTTCCCCAATGGGGAGCCATGGAAAGTATCCTTGGGATCAAGTGAGTGCAATGACCAGGAAGCCCATTTAGGGGACCGGTCCTAGGTGCCTTGGGGAGAGAAAGGGAAGTGGGGCTGGGGCCCTGGAGAAGCCAGACATATTGGCATCCCCAAGGAGTGGACTTGGGATCCAGATGTCCATCCATTCAACCCATGGTTTCTGAATGCCCTGTGGTTCCAGCCCTGAACAAGCCAGCTAACAAGGGCCCTGACCTCAGAAGACTTCCTCCTTGGAGGGGAGGGGAGGTCATATATATAGAGAGCAATGTTGAAGCAATGCCCCAGCTATTCTAGTGCGGGTACTGGACTAAGTGCTGCTGAGCCTGAAGGGAAAGTGATTAACTCATGGTTGGAAGGTGAGGGAAGGGGTAGGGGGCCTTGACCTGAGGCTTGCAAGACAAGAGCTGAAGGTATTACCAGGGTGAGGAACCCTTCTGAGGCTGTAGATATTAGTGGGGATGAGTTTAGTGTCAGGCTGAGGTATTTAAACTTCAACTTTTGGCAATGGGGAGCCATGGGATGTCCCTTCAAAAATAAACAAATGCAGGGACCTGGCATCTAAGCTCCCTTAGGTCTGGGAGAGAATTAGAGTGTATGAAGCTCAGACTACTGATTCCCAGTCAAAGAATTCATTCATTCATTCTTTCATTCATCAAATATTTATTGAGTGCCAATTTTGTGCCAGGCACTATACTAGGCACCAAGGGTACAGCAAAGATTATACAGAGATCCCTGCCTTCCAGAGCTTACAGTAAACAAAATTAATAAATTATATATTAGCAAGTGTTAAGAATTATGGAAAAAATAAAGTAGGAAGGGTCACAATTTTATTTTATTTTATTTCTAAATATGTCTTTGTTGATTTCAGAGAGAGGAAGGGAGAGGGAGAGATAGAGAGAGAGAGAAACATCAGTGATGAGAGAGTCATTGATCAGCTGCCTCCCGCACACCCCCTACTGGGGATGAAGCCCGCAACCCTGGCATGTGCCCTGACTGGGAATTGAACTGTGATCTCCTGGATTCTAGGTCGATGCTCAACCATTGAGCCATGCCAGCCAGGCTGGAGTGTCACAGTTTTAAATAGGATGGTCAGAGGTGACATTTGAGCAAAGACTTAAAGGGGCTGAGGGAGCCATTTAGAGAGAAGAGTTTCTAGCCTGAGGGAACAGAAAGTGCCAAGACTTCAAAACAGAAGTTTGACTGGTTTGTTTAAGGTACAGTAAAGTGGTCAATGTGACTGCAGAAGAGAGAAAAAGGGGATGGTGACAGAGGCTGCAGAGGCCCTGTAGGCTGTGGTAAGGAATTTGGCTTTTAATCAGTGATATAGGGCCATTGGGATGTTTTGAGCAGTGGAGGAAGGTGATCCAACTTGTGTTTTGAGAAGATCACTCTGGCTCTAGAGTGGAGCATAGACTGAAGAGGGGACAGGGTGGAGGTGGAGGGGCTGTTTGGAAGGCTGTTGCTGCAAATCCAGGAGAAGACGATGGTGAAAGCAGTGAAGGTGGTGACCAGCAGTTGGATTCTGGGTGTGCTTTAAAGACAGAGCCCACAAGGTGTGGACATGAGAAAAGAAAAGGAGTCAGGATGGTTTTAGATCTGGAGTCTGGCTGCAAGGAGAAAGTGGCAATCAATGGAGAAGGGGAAGCAGGGTGGGGGGGCTCGTCTGCTCATCTGGCAGAGCCCCCTCAAGCTGCCCGTGAGACCTCTGAGGCCCTTAGAGGAAGGCACCCCACACCCACAGCAGAACCTGGCTCCCACTCCATGTCTCACTCCCAGTATGATCCCCTCCTCCAAAGCTGCTGGGGTGGGATGAAGTGCTTGGCCCAAGCTGTACTGACCACTTCCTGCCCTTGTGCCCACAGTGTGCCCCAGCCTGGATATCCGCTCAGAGGTGGCAGAGCTGCGGCGGCTGGAGAACTGCAGTGTGGTTGAAGGCCACCTGCAGATCCTGCTCATGTTCACTGCCACAGGAGAGGACTTCCGTGGCCTCAGCTTCCCACGCCTCACTCAAGTCACCGAGTACTTGCTGCTCTTCCGTGTCTATGGCCTGGAGAGCCTGCGTGACCTCTTCCCCAACCTAGCAGTCATACGCGGTGCCCACCTCTTCCTGGGCTATGCGCTAGTCATCTTTGAGATGCCACACCTGCGGGACGTGGGGCTGCCGGCACTGGGGGCTGTGCTGCGTGGGGCCGTGCGTGTGGAAAAAAACCAGGAGCTCTGCCACCTCTCCACCATAGACTGGGGCCTGCTGCAGCCTTCACCTGGTGCCAACCACATCGTGGGCAACAAGCTGGGCGAAGAGTGTGCCGACGTGTGTCCTGGTGTGCTGGGCGCTACTGGGGAGCCCTGTGCCAGGACCACCTTCAGTGGGCACACAGACTACAGGTGCTGGACCTCCAGCCACTGCCAGAGAGGTGGGCACTGGCACAGAACACAACTGGAGGGCACAGGGAAGGCAGGGTCAGATGGGTGGCTACAGGATGGTGTGGGTCAGTACTTTGCAGCCACCGTTCATTTTAATCTTCAGCCATCCTATGAGGCAGCTACTATTGTTTTGCAGATGAGGAAACTAAGGCTCAGAAAAGTTAAATAACTGATGTAGCATAAGGTAGTCAAGACATAGGCACAAGATGGCATCAGGTAGTAATGGAAAAAGTAAAGTGCAGGTACAAGGTGGGCATGGGGGTAAGAGTGGGCATGAGTGGGTACAAGACAGCAGCACAAGAAGCATTTGGGGCAGTGGTTAACTACAAAGCCAGAGGGCCTGGGTTTGAATTTCGGCTCTACCACTTATTGGCTGCTCTTTTAGCCTATCTGTGCCTCGCCTTCCTTATCTGTAGAAAGATTATAGGGTTCTTGTGAGGAATGAGCTGGCTGATAAAGCATTAGAGCAGTGCCTAGGCTGTGGTAGCAGTTCTGGTCCTGACAAAAGTGACCACAGCACAGGTGACCCAGGGTGGCTGGCAGCATTGTAACGGGGAGGTTGGAGGCTGGGTAGAAGAAAGGAGGAGGTGACAGACGGAGAGGACAGGCGAGGACCACTATGTGAGGTGGGATCTTTAGGAAGTAAGGAGCATGGAGAGGAAACAAAAGCAAGGGGGAGGAGAAAAGGGAGGGTAGAACCAGAAGGGGCTGGTGGGAAGAGGGGGAATTGAAAGTTCTAGGGGAGAGAAGGCCTTTCGGAGTCTGGGAGCAATCTGGGGTCCTTTCCAGCAGTTCCTGGGGATCAGCTTCCCTCACCCCTCAGCATCAGGGCAGAAGAGTAACCAGATCCCTACTGTATCCTCCCAGCCCGCCTCCCTGATGCCTCCCTGTTGGCTGTAAACACAGCTGCTGCACGCCCTCTCTCGTGTCCTCTCTCGTGTATAGTGTCAACATGCCCTGGCTGACCCGCACCACATGCACGCTCCCACAGACATCCAGCTGCCACTGTGTAGAGTTCCCAGGCTGCTGGTTCCCCAGCCCCAAACCCACCCACTTTTGCTTGGGACTGCCTCCTTCCCAGGGCAGAGAGCTGAAAAGGGAGGAGGTATGGACAGGGGCATGGGTGAAATGACCCACCTTGCCCTGGGCCTAGCTACTCAGGAGAAGCTGGCTGGTTCACCCTGGCACAATGCCCAGTGACGATCTGGGCACCAGGCCTAGACAGGACAGCAGGAGGGGGAGCAGCAGCCCTGATGGACAAGGTCACTGCTCTGGGATGAGTTCTGATACCCCTGACTAGGCACTGCGGGAGGTGGGGAGCCACAGAGAGGGGCCACAGTCCTTGTCCTCAAGAGCCCCTTTCTGAGGGAGAATCAGCAACCAGTGTTATCTGAATTGGAGTGATTTGGGTTCAGACTAAGAGAGTTATCCCAGATGGAGGGGGTGGGGCCAGGGCCACAGACGAAAGGATACAGTCTCACACAGCACTCTGCCCACAGTGTGCCCCTGTCCCCATGGGCGAGCCTGCACAGCGGAGGGTGAGTGCTGCCACACCGAATGCTTGGGGGGCTGCAGCCAGCCAGACGACCCCAGTGCCTGCGTTGCCTGCCGCCACTTCTACTTCCAGGGTGCCTGCCACCAGGCCTGCCCTCCAGGCACCTACCAGCATGAGTCCTGGCGCTGTGTCACAGCTGAGCTCTGTGCCAGCCTGCGCTCTGTGCCCAGCCACGCCTCCACCTTCGGTATCCATGAGGGCAGTTGCCTGGCCCAGTGCCCTCCAGGCTTCACCCGTAATGGCAGTAGGTGAGTGTAGGGTGGGTGAGGGCACCCTTGAAGCAGTGAGAAGGCTCAGACTAGTCCAGGGCTCATGCCACACCCTCCGCTTGCCCCTGCAGCATATTCTGCCACAAGTGTGAGGGGCTCTGCCCCAAAGAGTGCAAGGTGGGCACCAAGACTATCGACTCCGTCCAGGTGGCACAAGATCTGGTGGGCTGCACGCACGTGGAGGGGAGCCTAATCCTCAATCTTCGCCAGGGCTGTTAGTACATTCTTCGGGGCCATACCTCTCCTCCTGGCTATACCCTTCCTCCTGCCACACCCCTTACAGAGGCCCAGCTAAAGCACCACTTCCCATTACCCTGAGTCCCAGGCTGAGGATGCCCCCTGCCCTGGACCCCACTTAGTCCCCTGCCCTGTGGACCCACCACTTTCACTGCCCCTGCTCCAGCCCTGTCTTCTCCCTCCCCAGACAACCTGGAGCAGGAGCTGCAGCACAGCCTGGGGCTGATAGAGACCATCACTGGCTTCCTCAAAATCAAGCACTCTTTTGCCCTTGTGTCCCTGGGCTTTTTCAAGAACCTCAAACTAATCCGGGGAGATGCCATGGTGGACGGGTAAGGAGTCAGAAACAAGCCTTTGATCAGCTCCCTCTATCCCATATTCACCCCTACACTCCCAAAACTGTGGTGAAGAGCATGGGCTCTGGAGCCAGCTCTGCTACTCACTAGCTGTGTGACTCTAGTACGTTGGTTACTTAATTTCTCTGGTCCTCAATTTTCTCATCTGTAAAATGGGGTTAATATAACACTACTTATTTCTTAAGACTGTTGTAAATATCACTTAAATTGTTCTGTATAAAGCACTTAAAACAATGCCAGTATATACTATGTAAACTGCAGTTACATATAATCTCTATGGGTTGGCTATAATTGTTATCTGATCCTTTCAGCTGCAGAGCAAGACTGCCTGGGTTTGAAGCCCATTCCAACCACCTACCAATAAAGGCCTATCCTTAATATTGCCAGGGTTTTTCAAAATAAAGACAATGTTTAAAATTCCCATCCAGGCAAGTGGTTCCTCATGTCTCCTGGCACACTGCCATGTATCCCCAGTGTTGCCCACTCTCCAGCTGGAGAGGCATAGCCCCATGCTGAGTACCACTCCTTAGCCTGGCATGTAGAAGGTGCTCAGTTAATGTGAGGTGAGGGAAGGAGGGAGACAGAACAACTGTCAACCCCAGTGATGAGGAAAAGACAGGGAGTGTGGGTGACTCCTGGTCAGTGGTATAGAGTTGGTGTGTATGAATACCTCCAGTGCACTGGTGAGAGTGGGTGGGTGCGCCCCCTCCCCTGTGCCCCCAACACAGCCTTTCCAAGGGGAGCCCATAAGGCTCCTCCTCCTCCCACCCTTGCCCCATCTCCCGTTTGGAACAAGGTCCTCTCTGGCCCCCAGGAACTACACTCTGTACGTGCTGGACAACCAGAACCTACAGCAACTGGGGTCCTGGGTGACTGCCGGGCTCACCATTCCCGTGGGTAAGATCTACTTCGCCTTCAACCCACGCCTCTGCTTGGAGCACATTTACCACTTGGAGCAGGTGACCGGCACGCGGGGCCGGCAAAACAAGGCGGAGATCAACCCCCGCACCAACGGAGACCGCGCCGCCTGTGAGGCCCAACCCCCATCCCGAGGGGGGAGCACACGACCCCAAGAAACACCCAGAAGCGCAGCCGGGTGGGAAGGGGCGCTTGGAGGGGACAATGTGATGACTGCTCTTCAGAGGCGGTGTTGGGGGTGGGATGCCGCGGGGTCAAGGTCGGGGCTTGGAAGTGGGCGGCTCCAGAGGATGACCACGCGGCTGAGGGCGGGCGTTCGCCACTCGCCCCGCCCAGGCCAGACCCGCACCCTGCGCTTCGTGTCCAACTTGACGGAGGCCGACCGCATCTTACTGCGCTGGGAGCGCTACGAGCCGCTGGAGGCTCGCGACCTACTCAGTTTCATCGTGTACTACAAGGAGTCGTGAGTGCCCCTGCGGGGACAGAGCCGGGCGGGGCCAGGGAGGGGACCCAAGGAGCTGGGCAGAACCGGGGCGGGGTCATCCTGACCCAAGGCAAAGGAGGACAGGCCCACGCAGGGCTATGGGGAGTCAGGAAGCCAGTACCCCCAAGGCACACTCCCTGTATGTAGGGCCCACCTCTGGCTCGCTCCTCTTACCTTCATCCCTCCGTGTCGCATTTTCACCTCACCTAGTGAAATGAAAAGGGGAGTCAGGACTTCTGAGAGCCAGGGAGAGGTGCCCCGCTGGGAAGGCTTGGATAATTAAACTTCAATTCACTGTGCTAATATTCTGTACTGACCACATGCTCCTGCCCCAGCAGCGGTCTGGGAGTACCCACTAATTTGGCCAGCTTTATATGCAGCTTGGCCAGCATTTCATTAAAGCCTGACAAAGGAAGGAACCAGGGACAGCCAAGGACAGGCTGCTCTTTGCTTTGGAGAGTGTACCGACCAAAGCAGGAGGGATTGTGCTTAGGCCACAGGAAGCATTTGGGATGGCAGGCTGGGGGGGCAGGGGTGAGGAGTACTTCTCCTCCTATGGTAGAGAGAAGATGGGAGCCACCTGGCTTAGAAGCATTTCCTGCAAATTAAAATTAAGAGGTCTTAGCTGTTCACTAGCACAGGCCCTGGCCTGGGAGGAAGGGAGGGAAGTCAATGGTGGGAGGCTTGCTCAAAAGGCCAAAGCTCTCCTAGGCCTCAGTGGTAGGTGATGGTCTCTAGCATGGGGAGCTGGAGAGCTTGTTAAATACAGATTCCTGGGCCCTACCCCCACAGATTCTGATTCAGTTAGTCCTGGATAATGCCCATGAATCTGCATTTCTAACTAGCTCCCAGGTAATACTAAATCTTCTGGTCCCTGAACCATACTTTGAAGAGTGCTAACATGGATTGCAATGTAAATGGCACCCCTTGGCTTGTGCAACTGACAATCTGCACAACTATACGCGTGCCTCTGGATTCAAGGGGCAGAGTATCGAAGAGCTCCTTCAGGAAGCTCCCCACCATCACTGCAGGCTGTGCCCCCTCAGAGACAGATACTGTGGATCCTGCCTCAGCTCCAGCTCTAAGCAGACCCACTCTGTGAGTGCCACAAGGCACCTACCCCAAAGGTGGACCCACATCTGCTTCTGGATGCCTCATGCATACTGGAAGAAGAATGGCAATAACAGTCTTGGGATGATTTAGGGAGGAGGGAGCTGCTAGAAATTGGGGGTGGGGTGTTCAGCCCATTCCAGAATGCCACGGAGCACATAGGTCCAGATGCCTGTGGGACCCAGAGCTGGAACCTGCTAGATGTGGAGCTGCCCTTAAGCCGCAACCAGGAGCCAGGAGTGACCTTGGCTCCCCTCAAGCCCTGGACACAGTATGCAGTGTTTGTGCGGGCCATTACGCTGACCACTGCTGAGGATAGCCCCCACCAAGGAGCCCAGAGCCCCATCATCTACCTCCGAACCCTGCCTGCAGGTAGGCCTTTGGAGGGAGTAGGAGTTAGATGCCTGGGTCCTAGTGAGAATGGGGGAACCCAGGCACCAGAAATAGAGATGCTGGGTCACTGAACACTTAGCCCATAGAGGATGGGAGGCCAGATGCTTGAGTCCTAGAAAGAGCAGAGAGCAGGCTCTGGCCAGGTAGCTCAGTTGGTTAGAGCATCCTCCCTATACACCAAGGTTGTGGGTTTGATCCTGGTCAGGGCACATACAAGGATCAACCAATAAATGCATAAATAAGTGGAACAACAAATCTCCCCCCCCCCCTTTCTCTCTCTGTCTCTAAAATCAATCAATAAATTTAAAAAAAATTATCCCTGGCCGGCGTGGCTCAGTGGTTAGAGCATTGGCCTGTACATGGAAAGGTCTCAGCTCGATTCCCAAGGGCACATACCTGGGTTACAGGTTTGATCCCCTGTCCAGTGGGGGCGCAAGCAGGAGGCAACCAATCAATGTGTCTCTCTTACACCAATGTCTCTATCTCTGGCTCCTCCTCCTACTCCTCCCTCCCTCTCTTTCAATAGAAAAAACACCCTTCGGTGAGAATTTTTTTTAAAAAAAAGAATAAAGGGCATTCGCCCAGATCCTAGGGAGACTGTGGGTGGGACAGCGCAGGGGAATAACTGAGCCAGATCAAGGGCCCTTGGGGCACAAATAAAGGACAAACTGCTCAGTTCTAGGAGGAAGAGGTTGAGAGTCACCTATTCCTTGGGACAAGTGGGAGTTGTACTCAGAGAGGGGGAACAGACAGTATTTGAAAAGGGATCTGCAGCTTCTCAGTTGTACCCTTACTCACACCCCCAGCGCCCACGGTTCCCCAAGACGTCATCTCCACGTCCAACTCCTCCTCCCACCTGCTGGTGCGCTGGAAGCCACCGACCCAACGCAATGGGAACATCACTTACTACCTGGTGTTGTGGCAGCGTCTGGCAGAAGACAGCGACCTCTACCTCAACGACTACTGCCACCGCGGTGCGCAGGGAGGAGGCCTGGGAGCGGCTGGGGCACCGGGCGTGCGGGCTGCCGCTCTAACTCCGTCCCTCCCTGCCCACGCGCCAGGCCTGCGGCTGCCCACCAGCAACAACGACCCACGCTTCGACCACGAGGACGGGGAGCTCGAGGCGGAGATGGAGCCCGGCTGCTGCCCTTGCCAGCACCCACCTCCGGGGCAGGTCCTGCCACCGCTGGAGGCGCAAGAGGCCTCGTTCCAAAAGAAGTTTGAAAACTTTCTGCACAACGCCATCACCATCCCCAAGTGCGGCGCCGCCTGGGCGGGGGCGGGACAAGTGGGCGGGGCCTGGGGCGTGTCCTGCGGAAAGGGGCGGGTTTGCTGGCGCCGCCGGGTGCCGGGTGGGCTGGGAGGCTGTGCGCCGCTGCGCGGGGGCAGTTCCGGGCGGACGTTGCAGCGCCCTCCCTGGTCTCCCCAGATCCCCCTGGAAGGTGACGTCCATCAATAAGAGCCCTCAGAGGTGAGCTGGGGTGGGGCTACGGCTGAGGGGTGTGGCAGGGGTGGGGGGACCCGGTTCTGACTCGCGCCCTCCCTAGGGACTCGGGGAGGCACCGCCGCGCCTCAGGGGCCCTCCGACTCGGGGGAAACAGCTCAGATTTCGAGATCCAGGAGGACAAAGTGCCCCGAGAGCGAGCCGTGTTGAGTGGCCTGCGCCACTTCACGGAATACCGGATCGACATCCACGCCTGCAACCATGCGGCGCACGCCACAGGCTGCAGCGCCGCCACCTTCGTCTTTGCGCGCACCATGGCCCACAGTAAGGAGCCCGCCCCACCTTCGACCCCGAGCACCTACCCAATTAGTGCTCCATCCAGCGAGTTTGAGCTCCAGCTAACCCCAGGGCCTTGCTTTCCTTGCTCCTCCCAGTCCCCACAATCCTAGAGTTTCCTCAAACCTCCCAGTTTAGTCCCCTTGGGTTTGAATTTGAAGGTGAGAGTCATTCGCTGCTTAACAACGGGCGTATGTTCCGAGAAATGTGTGGCTAGGCGACTCCGTAGTTGTGTGAACACCAAACCTAGATGGTATAGCCTGCTACACACCTAAGCTATATGGTCTAGCCTATTGCTCGTAGGCTACAAGCCTGTACAGCATGTCACTGCACAAAACAACACGAGGTTAAATCAGGCACAAGAGAAAACAACGCAGCCAAGAAACACAGTAAACGCGTGAGATGCAGCAGCCACAACACCGAGTACTATGCTCACAGCAAGCATTTTTTATAAATAGAAAGAGCACCCTCTAAAATAAGGACAGCCCTGGCCGGGTGGCTCAGTTGGTTGGAATGTCATCCCCTACACCAAAAAGTCTGTGGGTTCGATTCCCAGTCAGAGCACATACCTAGGTGAGGGTCCTCCCATCCGAGTGCTTACAGGAGGCAACCTATCCATGTTTCTCTCTCATGTTGATGTTTCTCCCTCTCTTCCTCTCCCTTCCTCTCTCTCTCTCAAATCAATAAAAACATATCCTCAGGTGTGGACTAAAAATAATAATAAAATAACGGCAGAAAGTATATGATAGTAAATACATAAACCAGCAACACTGTTTATTATCATCAAGTTCTATGTACTGTACACACTTGTATGTGCTATACTTTCATACACCGATGCACTGGCTTGTTTACACCAACATCCCCACAAACGTGAGTATTGCTCTGCGCTATGACGTTAGGACAGGTACAAAGTCACTAGGCGGAATTTTCCAGCTCTATTATAATCTTATGGGACCCCCATCGTCTGTCGGTCACTGACAGAAGCATCCTTATGTGGCACATGACTGTACTTGTGACTGGGCTGCCTCTTCCCGCAGGAGAGGCTGATGTCATCCCAGGGAAGGTGGCCTGGGAGGCAGCCAGCAAGAGCAGTGTCCTCCTGCGCTGGCATGAGCCATCGGACCCCAATGGACTCATCCTCAAGTACGAAATCAAGTACCGCCGCTTGGGAGAGGTAGGTACCTCAGAAGACCCCCTAACCCAGCTCCAATTTGTGCCTCCACCCACTTCCCAGCCAGCTGTTCTGTGTTGCCCTCAGGAGGCCACAGTGCTGTGTGTATCCCGCCTGCGATATGCCAAGTTTGGGGGTGTCCATCTGGCCCTGCTGCCCCCTGGAAACTACTCTGCCAGAGTTCGAGCAACCTCGTTGGCTGGCAATGGCTCTTGGACAGAAAGTGTTGCTTTCTACATCCCTGGCTCAGGTATACACAGCCTCTGTCCCAGACCTGTACTCCCAAATGGCTCTACCCAGGTCCCCAGCCACATCTCCCGTGTGGGGACCACAGGCCCCTCCATCCCATCCTTGGCCCACCCTCATCTTCCGTTGTGGAAAGAGAAGTGTCATCTACCCCTGACTTCTCCCTCTTCGATGCCACCCTCTGTTCCTGCCCTCTGACTGACCGCCAGAGGAGGAAGACTCCGGGGGGCTGCATGTCCTTCTCACTGTCACCCCCGTGGGGCTCATGCTGCTCATCATTCTTGCTGCCCTTGGTTTCTTCTACAGCAAGAAGAGGTAAGGACAGGTCCCGCTGCTTCCCAGCCCCCTTCTCTCCCTGAGCCCTCAGCATAAAGTCAGTGCAATCAGAAGGTAGTAGATGAGATGGCAGGAAGGACTTCCTTCAAAGAAGTAACCCCCCTGAGGCTGGTGTGGGGGAGAAACATCTTTTAGTTAGGGCGATCAGCTCATTCCAGTTTCCCTGGGACTTTCTTGGTTTTAGCAGTGAAAGTCCCACATCCTGGGAAATCCCTCTGTCTGGGTCCCCACATGAATGGAGCTGGCTCCGCCTAGCTGGGGGAGAGGCAGGAGACCACAGGCTCTATTCTGGGATGCCTGATGTCAGATGTGCCCTGGGGCTGAATAGAAGAGGGAAGTGGGGCCAGGACTTTGATTAGCTGGGTTCTAAGGTCTACTAGCTGAGGAGGCAGGAGCCCCTTTACTCCTGTCCTCCCTGTTTCCAGCCTGTCAGATCCTAGGTCCCAGGACTAAGACCAAGATGAGTTTAGAGAGTGCTCAGGGCTCCCCAAGTGTCACCCTGATCAGGGTGGGGGTATTCAGTAACTTCCCTCCTCCTTGCACTGTCCCTCTTCCTTGTGCTCTGATGTTGCTCCTTCCAGCCTGATCCCCTCACCTCCCATTGCAGAAGCAGCACCCTCTATGCCTCTGTGAATCCGGAGTACTTCAGTGCCTCTGATAGTAGGTCTGGGGGTGGGTGGACAGGTGGTGTGGGAAAGGGAGACAGGAGGGGAGGAGAGGCAAACTTGCAGGAGACCTTTTTGGAGCAGAGAGCCTTGGGATCTGAGCCCTTCAAAGGAGGAGAGACGTGGGTGGAGGAGTGGCAGACAGCAGCATCCTTGCCTTGTGACCCCCACCTCCTCTCAGTGTACATCCCTGACGAATGGGAGGTGCCTCGGGAGCAGATCTCCATAATTCGGGAACTGGGCCAGGGCTCCTTCGGGATGGTATATGAGGGGCTGGCACAAGGACTTGACGCTGAAGAGGAGTCCACACCTGTGGCCCTGAAGACAGTGAATGAGCTGGCCAGCCCACGAGAACGAGTTGAGTTCCTCAAGGAAGCCTCCGTCATGAAGGCATTCAAATGTCACCATGTGGTAAGGGAGGGTCAGTGGCATTGTCAGGGTCATAATTAGGTAAGAGGGATACAGTCAGGGATGAGGTCAGGGCACCATCAAGGTCAAGGTTGGGACTGTAGTTAGGACCCTAATTGGGGTAAAGGTCACGGTTAGGGTTAGAGTCAAACCAGGGTCATGATAGGGTCATGGTGGACTCATGGCTAGGGCTGAGATAAGTCATGGTTGGGGGTCAATATTGAATGTCCAGATCATTATTGGGATTGGGATTGGGATCAAGGTCAGAGTTGGGCCAATCATAAAGGGTAGGATGACAGATATAATCAAGGTCATGGGTTAGGGTCAGGGTTGGTATCTGGGTCAGAGTGTGGTCATAGCAGATCAAGATTTTGGCCAGGTGGATCCAGGGGAGCTGGGTGAACCTGCAACCAGGGTCTTTGTCTATCTCAGGTACGTCTCCTGGGTGTGGTGTCTCAGGGCCAGCCAACTCTGGTCATCATGGAGTTAATGACCCATGGGGACCTCAAGAGCCATCTTCGATCTTTGCGCCCAGAGGCTGAGGTGAGGACTGGGAAGACTCTGAGCCAATGGGCCAGAGAGTTAGAGAAGACTCGGACATAGTTATGGGGGATAATCCTTGGTGAGGCGTCTTGCCTTTAGGTTCCTTCATCACCAGCCCCTTCTCTTGGCTCTAGAATAACCCCGGGCTGCCACGGCCAGCACTGGGAGATATGATCCAGATGGCTGGTGAGATTGCAGATGGCATGGCCTACCTTGCCGCCAACAAGTTTGTGCACCGAGACCTGGCAGCCCGAAACTGCATGGTGTCCCAGGACTTCACCGTCAAGATTGGGGGTATAGAGGAGCTGAGAGGCTCCCTCTAAGCTAAGCATCCAAGGACCCAGGCTTCGCCCACAGCTCTATCCCTGATAGCCTCCCACCCTGAATCTCAGTCTCCGTCAGAGTACAGAGGGGTTCGAATGGGAGAGTCTCTGATGTACTTAGAGCCCTCACATTCCAGGATTCTTGGAGACTCTGGAGGTGGAGAAGGTTCGGATAAGTATTCCTGGGGCAGGAGCTAGCGAAGGCTCTGCTGCCCCACACCCTGTCCCCCTTACTTTCCAGACTTCGGGATGACTCGAGATGTGTATGAGACAGACTATTACCGCAAGGGCGGGAAGGGGCTGCTGCCTGTGCGCTGGATGGCCCCCGAGTCCCTCAAGGATGGAATCTTTACCACCCACTCGGATGTCTGGTGGGGCCTGGCTGGAGCAGAGGGCTCAGGGGATGTGGAAGTGGGGTCTGGGGAGAGGTCTGGGTGCACTCTCTCACGAAGGGTGGTAGGTTCAGTCCCTCCTATGTGTCCTCAGGTCCTTTGGCGTGGTGCTCTGGGAGATCGTGACCCTGGCTGAACAACCCTACCAGGGTCTATCCAATGAGCAGGTGCTCAAGTTTGTCATGGATGGTGGGGTTCTGGAGGAGCTAGAGAGCTGTCCCCTTCAGCTGTGAGTCACCCCAGCCTGCCCCTTCCACATCCCTGCTCTGCCTACCTCTATCGCCTGCCCAGGGATCTGGTCTACCTCCTCTGAGGCTTTTACTTCCACTGATCCCCAGCTTTAAACTCAACTCTAAATCCCCACTATGTTGCCCATTTACTCCCTGTGACCCCCTACTCATACTGACTGACCCTCTCAGTACAAGAGGCAGGGGCTGTAGACCCCTCTGACCCTGCCCTCCCACCCCACCAGGCAGGAGCTGATGAGCCGCTGTTGGCAACAGAACCCCCGCCTGCGACCAACATTTACCCACATCCTGGACAGCATACAGGAGGAGCTGCGGCCTTCCTTTCGCCTCCTTTCCTTCTATTACAGCCCAGAGTGCCGGGGGGCCCGGGCTCCCCTCCTACCCACTGATGCAGAGCCTGACTCCCCACCAACCCCAAGAGGAGCTTCCTCAGACTGTAGCCCTCAAAATGGGGGTCCAGGGCACTGAGGGTCACTCCATTCCCTGGGTGATTGGCCTCCCATGGGCAGAGAGGAAGGGACCTGACCTTTTCAGCTGAGATGTGCAGACTTTTACACCCCCTGACCATGGGGTGGCCAAGGGTGGGGCAGGAAAGATTGGGGTTTGATTAGAGCACTCATTGTAAAATTTTTTCAGGAGTCTGAGTGCTCCCTGAGAAAATAAACAAGGTCCCAGCAGGAGTGGAGATTAGGCCCTCAAAGAGCCCCTACTCAGACTAAGAAGAGAGGGCCTGTCCACCCCAGAGGTATTGTCCGGACAGCCCCACCTTCAGCCCACAGGTCTCTTGTGGACTGCGGGGCCATCAACACGCTTGAAACCAGATAAGCAACCAGAATGGTCCTGGAACCTCCTGTGTCCATGTTTAGGCTGCTGGGAAGCATGACCGTCTTTCTCACCACTGCGTGTCACCTCCTACCCTCTGCCTCAGACACCAGGCAGGGTGGAAGCACCCAGGCCCAGCCTGGCCCTGAAGGCCTGCGCTCACCTCTTCCTCTCCTTTGCCATCCCGGGGATTCCCAAGCTTGGTGCTCCTCCTTCCTGCTCCCCTGAAAAATCCCTTGGAGTGAATCACCCACCTCTCCTGGTCTCACGCCCTCAATCTCCCTCATACCCTTGGATTATTAAGGCTTTAAGAGGCTTGCTTCCTCCCTGCCCTCACTCCTGCCCCCTCCCCTCCCCTCTCTGGGGAAGCCACAATAAATGCCAATGTCTGTTTGTACCCTGGTCCCCAGCAGCCCATTTTCTCTTCATCTCTATGGAGTTAACACTAGATGAACTTCCCCCCTCCCTCCTTGGAGACTTGAGGTGGTGACCCTGAAGCAATGATACAGGATGAATGCTGCTGTCAAACACCACCTCCTGGGGGCCTGAGCAGCCAGGGTTGCCATGGCAGTGAAGCAGGACCACCCTGCTTGTATCTGAGCTCAGGCAGCCCGAAGTGGCTGAGCCCAGCAGGGAACCCTGTATCTGGCCTCCCAGGCTCACCAGCCTATCCTGACATCTCATCTTGAAGTTATCTCTTGCTATTTCCATGGGCAGACATGTCCTGGGGTATCTCAGGACAGACTTGAAGTGGGCAGAACACGAGGTGGGGAGGGGCCTTGAGGACATCACCAGTCCATGCTCAGTGCCACCCGGTGAGGCATCAGAGCAGCCTGTGTGTCTGGCGCCCCTCTCCCAGCAGAGATGCCCTGGAGGCCTGTTGAAGCCCAGGGGAGTTCATTTCCCAGCTCTCCTGCCAGTGTCACCCAGGCATTTGAAAGGAAAGGACTGCAGAAGGGGGTGGCAGTGGAAGCAGCTGGTCATGGCTCAGGACTTCTTAGCATCCTGTACCAGTGTTTCCTGCATCCCTCCTCAGGGCTATAGCTCCCGCTGCCACAAGCTGCCACACACCTGGACTCTGAAGAGATTTGCTCACTCCGGCAGCTGTCCCACAAAGCACAGCTCATTAAGGCAGGGCCCGAGGGGAGTGGGCATGAGTCTATGACAATAATTACAATTCATATACACTACCCTGACCGGTCAGTCAGGGTGGGCAGCAGGGACCACCTGTCACGGGACCCAGGCCCTGACCCACCTGTCATTGGTGGCTGAAGCAACAGCGGCCCCTAATGGTTTCTGGGAGAACCACAGCTTAGGGAGAAGGGGGCAAGTTGTCTCCCTTGCGTTGCTGGACTCAGAAGCCTCCAGCAGGGTAGAATGGAGGAGATACTCTGCACAAAAACCCAGGATCTGAGACCCACACACTCACACGGAGCACACAGCACCCCTGCACTTGCTCAAGCCCTCTCCTCACCACCCACGCCCCCAACCTCCACGGTGCTGGATATTGCATGCTCAGGAAGTGCTGGTCACCTGAATATGAAAGGGTTTAAGGATGGGATTGAGTGTAGAAGGAAAGAGAGCTTCAGAAAAATTCTGTCTGCTCCATCTCCAAAGATGAGCAGGTGGTGGCTGGCCAAGAAGAACTTTCTGGAGAAGGAAGTGGGGATGCTAGAAAACAAACTCTATTGCCAACCATATCCTAGAAAAGAAGTAGATTAAACAAGGTAGCAAGAGAGATTGGGGTTAGACTTCAGAAAGGACTTCCCAACTATACAGGGAAGTTGTGTGGATGCTATGTGTAAAGTCTCAGATATACTTATATTTAAAACTCAATTGTTGGAATTTTCATATGAAGTTGATGTGAAAAATTGAGGAATTGCCAATAAATGATAGATTTTTTTAAAAAAAACAACAACACAGAAACAATTAAAAATAACATATCATGCCTATGACCCTGAGAACACCATTTGTGTAAATTAAAAACTGATATTAATAAAACCAAAGGGGAAAATGTTGGAAAAAAATTTTTCTCGTACTTGTCTTTCATAGGCTCTCAAGTCTGCTTACTTTTCTACTGAAGGACTTCCAGTTCCTTAGGTGCCAAAATTTATGTCTTATTATGAGTCTGAATCTGTCCAACCAGTATGAGGATGTTGGATGAGACGACAGGCGGAAATTAACCGTGGACCTTCCCCTGGCCTAGTATGGAGAATGCTGTGGAAGCTCCTCCTGGACCAGAACTTGTTTCCCTTTGTCTTCAACTCTGTGTTGAGGGTTAGAACGAGGGAGATGTTAGTACACGGCCATCGCCCCAAGGCAAAGGTCTTCTTCCTTCCTGCTAGGGGCTCCTATGCACGACCCCTCAGGCCAACACTGCCTGCCCCAGGGTGAGAAGGTGAGTTCTGGTTTCCTCCCATCTCTGTGGGGCTGACAGACAGTGGTCAGGCACCTCCCGACCATCCCTGTCTTTTTCCAGGTGTCAGAGGGTCTTCTCTGAGTTGCCTGCCACGAATAGGAGCCCCTCTGGGTCACTTGTCTAAAGGAGCCACTAGTGAGTGGACACTAGGGTGGACACTCCCTGGAGAGGATGAGGGAAGTGACATTGGATGTGTACCAAATTGGGAATCCAGCCTGGTAAGGCTAAGATGGAGCCAGAGAAGAGGGTACTAGGTGCGGCCCTGGGCACATGGTCGGGAGGGGCCCACTTGATGGGGCCTTGGATGTACAGTCAGGAGCTTGAAATCAAGTCCTCAGCTACTCCTGATGCTGACTGAAGCAAAGGCCCTCAAAGGGGCCACATGTCTAAAAGTTTTGATGTCTTGCTGTTGAAAGGAGGCTTGAAGGGCCATGAAACTGGTGTTCAAAGTGGGTGTGGTGAAGGGTGGGGTGAGTACAGGGCCTGGATATCTAGATTACTCTAACTCAGGGCTATTTGCCTTTCTCCAAGGCCAGGAGATATAGCTGCCTGCCCCGTGTCTTGGCTGAGTAGATATTCCAGCCGCAGCTTAGATATGCCCCTCGTTTGGTTGCTGGGAAGCCAGGACATCTGAAGAGTTTGGCCTGTAGTACTGAGCAGCCCAGAAGCTTCTCTTCCCACCTTCATCATTCCCACCACAGAAGACAGAAGAGATAGGGGCCTTGATAAGCAAGGGGTGCCGATGGGCAGAAGGGAGGTGCTCCCAGGATAAAGACGTTGATTGAAAGCCCAGGACAAAAAAGGGAGGGCTTATTCAGGGCACAAGATATGCCTCCCTACCTCTCTCCCCACCTTCACCCACCCCGTGGCTGCAGCTCTCAAGCACTACGGTTCCCAAATGTCAGACAGAGAAAGGACAGGAAAGGATAGGGTTGCCAGAGAAGTAGGAGGAGAGAGAAACAGAGGCAGGCGTGGGAGAGACAGAGAGGCAGGGGGCCAGGAGTTTAGATCCTCTGTACACAGGTGGAATGGAAGCTGAGAGGCTACCTCAGGACTTCTTCCCCACCTGCCCTTTTGCTCGCTGTGGGTCTCCCCCCCACACTGGTGAGCAACAGCTTGGAGACATTGGGGGGGCGCACATCCTAAGGGAGCAGAGGATCACTCAGGTTCCCTCCCTCTTAGGTTGTGTCAGGTTGGTCCTTATGCGTG
Organism: Miniopterus schreibersii; assembly: GCF_964146895.1. Classification (NCBI taxonomy): domain Eukaryota; kingdom Metazoa; phylum Chordata; class Mammalia; order Chiroptera; family Miniopteridae; genus Miniopterus; species Miniopterus schreibersii. The sequence goes on along the minus strand of NC_138119.1, from coordinate 14,521,281 downwards.
ATTGACAGGAAGGGGGGAGTGGGCAGAGGCGCAGAGGGAGAGAGGGAAGGATGAGCCATGCACAGGAAACTAGGGTGGCAGGGGGAAGAAATTCTGAGAACGCGGAGGAGGGTTCTCGAGAAAATGAGATGGGGATCTTTCTCTCCGGGAGGCAGAGAGAGGGGAGAGTGTGGACAAGGGGGCAGAGGTTGACAGCTGGGTCAGGTAGGAAGCAGTGGAGATGGAAGAGAGGGGTCCAACCAGTGTCCATCTCTCCCCAGGGCAGCCAGAGTGGAAATCAACCGCTGGTGAAGCAAGAGGAACGAAGGTGGGACTGTAGAGAGACCTCCAGAGCGTGGGAGGCACGGGTGCGAGGAGGCAGGGGTGGCCTCATTTGGAAGCAGAATTACACAAGGGAGAGACCTGCGTTCGGGAAGGCCGTGGACTGAAATAAGATAATGGACGACAAGTGCTTTGTAAGCTGTAGAGCACTATAGAAATTATTGTCATTGTGATCTAATTGTGATAGCCTTAAATAGATGCTGCAGAAGTACATTTAGTACCTTGGAAAGATGGCCACGATGACCTGCAGAATGAAAGGAGCAAGTTACAAATAACGTGAGTGCCATTGTTTGTGTTTACACGGACAAACTCAGAAAAATATCTGGGAGTGTAAACACACATCTGGGAGATGGTATTGTGGATGATTTATGTCTTATTTTTGCTTATCTGTATCTTCTCTTTATGATTTTTTAAAGAACATACATTATTTACAGAGTGAAAAACAAGCAGTTTGCTTTAAAAAGGAGCTTCCTCCCTGCACAGGTGGTGGAGGTGGAGGTGGAGGCCCAGGAGGGGTGAGGTCCAAGCCTGCAGCTGGCTCTGCCATCTCTCTACCTGGTTGGGTACCTCGGAGTCTGACCCACTCCCACTGTCCAAAAACACTTTTCCTCCATGTTCTGGGCTGGGCCAGAGTCAGTTTTTGTGAACTTAGGATTGGCAGCATATTGCTGTAACCCCACGATGTTTTGTGTCTGGGGAGATAAAAAATCAGGCAGGAGCCCTAGCTGGTTTGGCTCAGTGGTTAGAGCATCGGCCTACAGACTGAAAGGTTCCGGGTTCGATTCCGACCAAGGGCACATGCCTCAGTTGCAGGCTTGATCCGGGCCCCAGTTGGGGCGCGTGTGGTAGGCAACCAATCGATGTGTCTCTCTCACATTGATGTTTCCCTCTCTCTCCTCCCCCTTCCACTCTTTCTGAAAAGCAATGGAAAAAATATTCTTAGGTGAGGATTAAAAAAAATAAAAATAAAGAAATTAGGCAGGAGATAGAGAAAAGCAGACATTTCTCAGAGATTCCTGGCAACTCTGGCCCCCCCAAAAACAACAGCCCTCTGCTTGTAGTGTCTTTGGGCCATAAAAAGTGAGGGCATCTTTCCCTTCCAACCTTGCAGGATCAGCCTCCACCTACAGTGGTTCTCACGCACCCCTCGTTCCTTAGTACCATGCCCATCGCTTTTTCCATTCCCCCCCATCCTCTGCCCAGCTTTGCCTGCCAGTCTGAGTGTGGACCTTCTCACCCCAGCAGTCTCCCCCACATTCTTCCCCACTGGGCTCTCACCCTCCTCTCTTTCCCAGCCTGGAAATACCCTCCCTGGTCCTGTGAGCCCCTCCTCCAGAGCTGCTCTTCCCCGCCTACTTGGAATAGTATCTAATATCAATAATTCCTTATGCTGACAAAGAGCTTTCTATTTCCAAAGTGTGAGTGTGTGTGTATTAAAATCCACTTAAGAGAGAATGCAATCAGTGATCTGAGAGGCAAAATGACTTGCCTAAGATCACATAGCCAGTCCCTGGACATCCAGCCCCTTCCACCACCATCCTGTCTCAAGGGCTGAAAATAAGCTGAATTGTCCCCTCTTGTCCTTCAGTCCCTTCATTAACTCTCTTTTTTCTTTTTTTGGAGGGGGTCTGAAGTCTTTATTCATACTCAGTAATTCATATAAAGGACAAGTCTGTCTTAATTTTCCATATCATAAGAAAATATACCATAGTCACTGTTTTTGATGTGAACTCTCCTAGGAAATTCCTCTTGTGCCCACTCATTTTATAAGAATGTCATCTTGTGCTATTATGTCAATATTCTGCTTTATTTCTATTATATTTTTCATAAACTAAGGGAAAACTTTTTCTTTAAAAAGTTAGATGTTTTCTCTTAATTCCATATCATATTTACAGCTGAGGAAAAACTGTTTTAACTGAAGTGTAAAATGGTTAACAATGGCAAATGATATAGCCCTCTTAAAGTTTATAAAAAATGTATACCAAATAGACATTAATAAATAAAACAAGCACTTGGAAAAGTCCTTTGAAAGCAGACCTAGGGATGTCACCTACATCCTTTGCACAGATTTTGTTAATCTAAATCTTTCACTCAGTGACAGATTTCTCATCTGAGCATCTTGCATTGCCTCCCCAATCTTTTGCTAAGTTCTTCCCTAATAATCGCAAAACAGGCAGCCTCGATCCATGGTCAAACAGCCCCATGTGGCGCAACAGCATCTCTGTGCTGAGCACTAGGGTCTCGGGGTTGGCCGTGTCCTTGCCGGCGATGTCCAGGCCTTCCCGTGAACCAACTCGAAGATCGCGACCAGGTTGGCTGGCACCAATGCTTCTGCTTGGTGTCACACCAAGACCTCCAATCAGTCCCGCACACAGTTATTTCAGGATATCTCCGTACAAATTTGGCATAACAAGAACATCAAATCAGGATGGATCTTGGACCATATTAAAACATACTGTATCAAGGTACATCTCATTAAATTTGATATCTTTACAGTTTTCTGCAACTTCCCTGCATTTTTGCAGAAAAAGCATCATTCACACGACATTGGCTTTGTGATTGGCAGGGGGGTGACATTGCTCCAGTGATTGTTCCTGGCCCACTCACAGGCCAACTCCCCAATGGGTCTCCTCTCCTCCTCCGTGACGCGCTTGGTGCTCTGCACAGCTCTGTCCACCGTCACATGCTCGACCCCACTGTACTCTGTGTTCTCTCTAATGGTGACGATATTTACATCGTCGATTGAGACATGAGGTCAGGCATTTGCATAAAGGTCGAAGGTTTTACACAGCAATAAATTCACGGATGGGGGACCAGCTGCTATCGAGGTCATTAAAGGGGGCTTCAGGCCCATCTTGTTATTCTCCATGGACTCCTTGGCTTCGGAAGGGATCATCCACTTTCCTGCTGAATGGCAGTGACATTCAGCTCCTCCCACTGAATGGGCGCTTTGGCGGCATCAAAAATCTTCATAACTGAGGCTGAAATTTCTGGGCCAATATCATCCCCCGGAATTAAAGTTACTGTCTGAACACCACCAGCAAAACCTCCAGTCACCTGTTTTGGGTTGTGGAGTGCCCCTATCAGCGGAGAGACCTTGGACATCTGGGGTCCCCACGATCATGTCTCTCTCCTCTCACCGGGGCCACAGCAAGGCATTAGTGTGCAGTCACTCCTTTCTTTATCTCTAAATTGCATCTTCCCCGCCAGCCTTCCACTTCTAACTGCAAACTCCCTTCTCAGCATCAGGACCACTCCAGAGCAATCCAAACCCTCTGTTTCAATCAGTTATGGCAGCTCATACTGATATCTGGGAACTCAGGGAGAGCGTTCTGGGAGGGAACACCAGCCGACCAGCCACCTCCTACATATTCCTCCTGAACTCTTCCTGTCATCAACCCAGCCCAGACTCCGGCCTCCACAACCCAGCCAGAGGGAAGAGCTGAGGTTTTCCCCTCCCCCCAGCTAGGAGGAGCTTGCAGAAAAGGAGGGAACAAAATACCTGAGCTCCTCCTACATCTCAGACAGGTGCTCTGCTGGGCTCAGCACCCATTCACTGCGGGAATCCTGCAAACCCTTCCACAGAGGTGATCTTCCCCATTTCCCAGGTGAGGCACCCGGAGCTCGAAGAGATCCAGTAACTTATCCGGATGACCTTGGTGTATGGTGGAAGGAGATGAAAAACAAATAAGGGTGAGAAACAGTCACAGCCACAGAGAGGCTCAGGCTCTCCAAGTGCCATTCATCTGATGAAATGTGGAGACGCACGTGAGATTCCTGGCAGCCCCGTAACCTGGTCTGCATCTGGACAGAGTTGTTGATGGGTCAGCTGTACCTGGGTCTAAGAAAACCCTCCACTTGCCAGTGCCTCTGCCTGGGCCCAGGCCTCCAGACAAAGAGAGAGTGATTCCATTTTAAAAGTGAAAAATGCTTCTGTTGCAATTATCACAAAGTACCAGAGTGGAAGGCACCGTTTCCAGAAGTGGGTTGTGCAAAGCAGTAACTCCAGCCACGCAGGGCATCGACCCGCAGAGCCCTGGCGTTCATGGGGCTGCACTGAGCGGGCTCCTGTCTCCCGCTGACCAATTACATGGCAGGTTATGGAGAAGATGGCAATCAGGTGTGAGGGGAGGGGGCCGGATGCTTAATACCAAGCAGTGCTAATCCTCATGGTGTCCTACGCTGGGGGATGGAGGGAGAAAGAATCCATTTCCAGGGTCCTCCCTGTCCAAAGCCAGAATCCTGAGGTGGAGGTGACCAGGGTTCTGGAATTCTCTGCTGAATCTGGGCTGGGTAGGCAGACTTCTGGGCTAGAAGGGGCTGTACAACTCCTCCATACCCCTCCTTTCTGCCTTTTTTCTTTGTTTCCATCTTCCCCAACACCTTTCAGGCTGGTTCTGCCCCATCCCAGCCCTGGACCAGCCTCCCTACTTCCCAGAGCAAGCAATTCACAGAGGCAGGAAGCTGTAACTGAACTGGTACAGGCGTGGCTGGCCTGGGAGAGGCAGGCTGCACGTGCAGGAGCCTACAAGGGAGCCCACTGGCCCCAAGGTGATTCTCAGGCTGAGGTTGGCAGACTGGCCCTGTGACTGTGCCCTTTGCTCCAGGCCACTGCATCCCTGTTCCACCTGCTCCAGACACTTCTCCAGACCTCAAAGAGCTGGCCCCTTCTTACCTGGTGAGTGGATTAAAGTGGCTGTTACCTGCTCAGGGGAGGCCTTCCAAAGCAGCATCTACTCTACATCTAACACCCTACATTATCATCTTCATAACTCAGATCACAATCCGAATTGTTTATTTGTTCACAAGTTTCTTTTTCTCTCCCAGACCAGAACGAAGGGCCCAGAGAGCAAGGCTGTGCATGTTGCTGCTATATCCGTTGCGCTTAGGCTGTTGACACATCATGGGAGAGTTCACCTCTGTTGAATGGGCCAACTGGATGGTCCTCCATTTCTTACTATTACTCTATTGATATAATAAATAAAATAATAATACTGAGTACAACAGCCTTTTCCAAGGTCCATAAGTTTAGTACCTATGTTTTCTTCTATGTAGTTTATTGTTTCAGATCTTATATTTAGATCTTTGATCCACTTTTAATTAATTTTTGTACAAGAGAACAAACTATAATCTAGTTTCATTCTTTTGCATGTGGCTTTCCAATTTTCCCAGCACCATATATCGAAGAGGCTTTCTTTACTCCATTGTGTGTTTTTTGTTCCATTGTTTTTTGTTCCATTGTTGAAAATTATCTGCCCATATACATGTGGTTTTATTTCTGGGCGCTCAATTCTGTTCCATTGATCTGTGTGTCTGCTTTTCTGCCAGTACCATGCTGTTTTCATTATTGTAGCTCTGTAATGTAATTTGAAGTCAGGTGGTGTGATACCTCTGGTTTGTTCTTTTTTTTTTTCAGGGTTGCTTTGGCTATTTGAAGTCTTTTATGGTTCCATACAAATATGATGCTTTTTTTGTTCTATTTCTTTAAAAAATGACATTGGGATTTTGATGGGGATTGTATTAAATCTGTATATTTCTTTGGGTAATATGGCTATTTTAACTATGTTGATTCTTCCAATCCATGAACATGGAATATCTTTCAATTTCATTATGTCTTGTTCAATCTCTTTTAATAATGCTTTGTGGTTTTCAATATATAGGTCCTTCACATCCTTTGTTAAGTTTGTTCCTAGGTATTTTATTCTTTTGGTTGCAATTGCAGAAGGAATTGTTTTTTCATTTCTTTTTCTGAAGCTTCATTGTTAGTAAATAGGAAAGCAATGGATTTTTGTACATTAATTTTGTATCCTGCAAATTTACTGTATTTGTTTATTGTTTCTAATAGGGTTTCTAAAAAATATATTTTTATTGATTTCAGAGAGAGGAAGGGAGAGGGAGAGAGATAGAAACATCAATGATGAAAGAGAGTCATTGATCAGGTGTCTCCTGCACGCCCCTGCTGGGGATACAGCCCACAACCTGGGCATGTGCCCTGACCAGGAATCGAATCAGGATCTCTTGGATCATAGGTCAAGGCTTAACTGCTGAGCCATACCAGCTGGGCTCTAATAGTTTTTTGGTGGAGTCTTTAGGGTTTTCTATATACAGAATCATGCCCCCTTACTTCATGAGACAAAATCCTTTTTCTCTCTAGGTTCTTCTCAGCAAGAATAGTTGGCCTAAATCATGGTGAAATTAGTAAGAAATCTAGATTATATGCCAACTCCACAACCAACTCCTGACACACTGAAAAACCCTGGCTAAGGCACTTTTCCAAGCTTCAGTTTTCCCTTCTGGAAAAGGGATAATGTTCTGGGTCCCCTTCTCATTTGTGAGGGATCAAATGAGAGAGAAATGGGATTGGTTCTCCAGTGCAGCAGAAGACACAAGCCCACTGCAAGTTTAAGACATGAGCATTGAAGTTATTAACAACTGCTAATAGTGTCACTACTAACAACAGTTGGCCTAGTTGGAGGAAATTCTCCCTCCTTCCCTCCCTCTAGGTTTGTCTGGTTTACCCTAACCCAGCTCTATAATCTGCTGGAGGATTAACCCAGGCCCCCTCCTCCCTACCCTTTGTCTCACAGATTTCATATGACCTCAAAATGTCCTTCCACAAGTCTGACCTACATCCTTCCTGTTGCAGCCCTGCCCACTCCCCTTCTCATGTGTCCTAAGGACATAATCCTGAGTATAAATCTCCAGGGAGTACAAAGCTTGAGTACCTTATAGAGCTTATCTTTCTGAGGTTGATATCCCCACTGCCAAGGCTCAGAGCAGAAGCTGAGAGAGAGACAGTGAGAGACAGAAAGGGAAATCCCAGTCTAGAGTGAGGGAGTAAAGAAAGAAACAAGGGGGATTGAGGTCAGATAGCAGTATGGAATTCCTAACATCCAGACACAGAGTGACAAATACCCACCACCACACCACCACCACCTTCAGCTGCCTGTCTTCTGGGGGCGGGATTGTTGTCTTATGGCTTTCCATGACGTGAGTCCTCCGCTAGGGCTAGGGCTGTGGGTAACGCGACATTTCCTGCCCAGGGGGCTGGAGTGAAAGGAGAGTTGCTGAGTGTGCACACCTTTTGAGAGCACAGACATACACCCTGCTCCTGGGCTCCTTCTTAGGCCCCCATGGAGTTCTCCCTGGCCCAGATAAGCTCCCAAGGTAAGTGTGATGTTTAAGAATGTGGATGGGAGGGGACAAGACCCCCACAGCCTGCTCTCTACTGGGCCAGAGCCCTACCCCAAGCCAGGGCTGGCAGGCTGATCAGCAGGGGGCCCACAACCCCTTCTCCTTCTCTGGGACTGCACGTCCCTCAGCCCTGAGAACAAAGGTGAAGAGGGTCTGCTGTGTGCTTCTTGGAGAGGAGGGAGGAGGGAGCAGGAGGGATGGGGGAAGCCACAGGAAACTGGGCCGGAAGAGGGGCTTGCACTAAAGAAATCTGCCTCCCCTCCCTGATTGTGGGACTGACTTCCAGGCCACCAGAAGGCCAGCTGACATCCAGCTCCCCTTTCTGGTGCCCAGTTTCCCCAACAAGCCCCTCTGCTGCCTCAGCCCCTCTGAACCTCCTTGGCTCCATACTCCTCTTCCCTGATAAATACCCCCGCCACACACACAGCCTCACTGTCTTACCTGCATTTCTCCTGCTATCATAACTGTCCCTGTCCTACAGGTCCCTAGTCAGAGGCATGCAGGGCACTTCTAAGCCTGGGGGAGGGGTGGGCAGCAGAGAGAGGCAGTCCCTCACTGAGAAGCCCCACCTGTCCTCTCTGTGCTAACAGGGAGTTACAAAGCCCCCACTCCAACCTTTACCACGTTCCAGTCCTTGGACTCGACCCAAAAAAGCTGCAAGGGCCTGGGCTTGCTTCCAGAGCCCAGACTCCAGGCCCTGAAGGCTGAAGAGACCCTGTTCAGCCACAGAGCCCCGGATGTCCATGCTGCGGTGAGTGGGAACCTGGGTATGCAGCTCCTTCATCTGCTCTCAAGCCTCCCACGGGTGAAGACATACAGATGGACAAAGGCCAATGGGGAGAAAGCTGAAGTGAGCTGGGGCTGCCTACAGGGCAAGGGTACAGAGACAGGCAAAGGGAATGGGAAGTCCCTCCTTCGTGTGCTGAACTGCTCACTCACTGCTCCTCTGCCCCTGGGAAGCTCAGGCTGAGTCCCCAGGTGACCAGGGTACAGTGTATCAGGTCCCGGAAGCAGGCATCTGCATCTTTGTCCTTGGCCTTCATTTGCCTGACACAGCCCATCTCAGTCTTTCTAGCCCACCAGCTCAGTTCCTCCTCCTGTAGGGTGAGCTCTCCCTTACTCCAGCCTCTGGGGTGACCTGCATCATCTTTCTTCATCCTCCAGGCCAGGGTATGACTTTCTGTCATCTGGAAGGGCTCACCCCCATTTAAGCACAGTTTAACAGCTTACCGCTGCTGGTTTAAAGGCCCTCAGGATCCAGGGGGAAGTAGAAAGAAATGTCTCAGAAACCAAAACAGCTGGAGCTGAAGAAGGGATTTAAGTTAGACCTTGGGAAGGACTTTCTGGGCAATTGTACTTAAAATAAGCAACGGGCGGGGGGGTGGGGGTGGGGGGCCTGGGAGCTTCCTCTCCATGCCCAGCGGGGTCTGGGGATGAGGGTGAGAGGGCAGTCGCTGGCTTGTAGTCCGGGGAAGGCCCACAAATCCTGGCAACTTTCCCTCCTTAAACTCTTCCCCTGACTGGTTATCTCCGCAGGCCCTGGGGGCTGCCTCCGGTCAAGAGGACACCGGAAAGGCTGAGGAGGTGCCTAGGGAAGGAGGCCAGGCTCTGCAGGCTGAGACCCTGGCTTGGTTCCAGAAGACCCAAGCCCAGGGACTCCTGCAGCACGGGGCAGCCCCTCCGTGGTTCCACGGCTTCATCACTCGGAGGTGAGTCACCTAGGAGGAAACGAATGGGCCCAGGGAGGACCAGGGGCAAGGCCTGGGTCCTGCAGCCAGTCAAGAGTAGATTGAGGCTGCAAGTCCAGGCTATGACTCCTGGAGGTTCCCAGGCCATTCACTAAGGATCTCTCCTGGAGGAGATCCTCGGAGAGGCTCCAGTCCAACCCTCTCTGGACCTCAGTTTCTCCTCTCTGGCTCAGTTATCCTCCTATATCTAACGCCTCTAATCCTCAGGGTTTCCACCTGGGTCTCAGGCTCTCTGGGCTCACCCAGCCCCCTCCTCTTTCCTCCCTCCCCTGCAGTTCCTACCTCCTCCCCCACTTCTCAGCTTCACCTCTGTGTCTTTGTTCACCACCCCCTTCAGCTTGACCTTTGACATCTAGAAGTCAGCCACCAACCCCGTAGTTGCGGCCGCAGCAGCATCACCACCATTCCAGTTCCGCCACCTCACCCCACCCCCTGCCAGACCACACACACCGCCGGGGGCCCTTCCAGGATGGGGCCAGGAGGGTGCAGGCCTGGGAGTCGCGCTGGGTGGGACCCCTCGGCCCGTCCGAGCCCAGGCCCTCCAGCGGAAGAGCAGCGCCCACATCCTCTCTCCTACCTCTACCTTTCTCTAGCCGCTTTGGTCCGCTTGATTGGGGGTAGGGGTCCCCCATGAGAGCCCGCGAGGCAGGGGTCAAGGCTGCAAGAGTCAGGGCAGCGTCTGTCTCTTCTCCGTCACCCACAGAGAGGCCGAAAGGCTGCTGGAGACCAAGCCGCAGGGATGCTACTTGGTGCGGTTCAGCGAAAGCGCGGTGACCTTTGTGCTGACTTACAGGTGAGGGGCGGGGCTTCGGGCTACTCGGGGGCGCGGCACTGGGCGCCCACGGGGGTGTGAGGGGCGGGTCTTCGGGCTACTCGGGGGCGCGGCACTGGGCACCCACGGGGGTGTGAGGGGCGGGGCTGCTCTCCGATCCCTCCCCCTCCCCTCCCCCCTCCCCAACCCCACTGAGAGTGGGACGCCCGGCGCGGGGCGGGTAGGGGGCACGCCTCGTGCCGGAGGCCCGCGCCTGGAGGGCTGGGAGTGTGGGGGAGCAGATCTGATACCCACGGGCGCCCACCAGGAGCCGGACTTGCTGCCGCCACTTCCTGCTGGCCCAGCTCGAGGACGGTCGACACGTGGTGCTGGGCGAGGACAGCGCCCACGCGCGGCTGCAGGACCTGCTGCGGTACTACTCCGGGGCCCCGCTCAGCCCCTACGGGGAGACTCTCAGCCAGCCCCTCGCCCGCCAGGTATGCCGCGCCCATCCCCGCCCTGACCCTCGCCCCGGGACCCAGGCCCCTTCTCCTGCAGGGCCCAGGCCGCAGGGCCATGGCACCAGGCACTTTCTTATCCAGACAAGACTGCCCAGCTGTGCCTCCCTTGCCCACATATCTCCGTGGGAAGCCCTTCGAGAAAGATGCATGCTGGGGAGAGGGAATTCTTGAGAGACCAGCCCAGAGAGGCACACGGGTCATTTGTGGGTTTTATTTTGTTTTGGCTTTTGGTTTCTTAATTTACTGATTTTAGAGAAAGAAGAAGGGAGAGAGAGAAATACTGATTCGTTGTTCCACCCATGCATGCATTCACTGGTTGATTCCTGTATGTGCCCTGACCTGGGATCAAACCCACAACCTTGGGGCGTCCGTCGATGCTCTAATCAGCTGAGCCACCCAGTCAGGCAGGTCATTTGTTTTGCTTTTAATTAAAAGATATTTACTGAGTGCCCAGCATGTCCCAGATGCCGGCAGGCCCTGGAAATAGAGCTGTGGACAGACAGGCGGGTCCCAAACCCACAAAGCTTACTTACCAGCAGCAAAGATAGGCAAATAATGGGAAACAAGTATGAGGGTGTGATGAGAGAGGAAATACAGAGCCCGGTGCCATTTCCCTCACTTGGCGGGGAGCTGTGTCAGGGAGTGCCTCCCTGAGGAAGTTCAGGCAGTTCTAAGGGACCACTCTGTGCCAGGCATTGGTCTGGGCACTGGGAAAAGATCCATAAACAAAGCTGACCAAAACATCCCTGCCTTCATGGAGTTTACATTCTAGTGGGAGGAGACAGGCAATGAACACACAATACAGGTAGCAAACAGATAATACATAATAATATGTTTTATAATGATAAGTAAGTGCTAAGAAGAAAAACCAAGCCGTGACAGGAAGTGACAGGTTTGGGGCTATTTTACATAGAGAAATCAGGGAAGGCTACTCTGGTAAAGGGACATTTGAGCCAAGGCCTAAAGGAAGTAAGGGAGAAAGCCATGCAGATTACTAGAGGAAAAGCCCTCTTGACAGAAAGAACAGCAAGTGCAAAGGCCCTGAGGTAGGAGGATGCTTGATGTGTTTGAAGAAGAGTGAGAGCAGTGAGGAAGCTACCGTCAGTGGAAAGGCAGGAGGTGAGATCAGAGAGGTGAAGGGAGGAGGCCATGTAGACTCTTGTATGGATTTGAGATTTTAGTCTGAGTGAAATGATATGACACTCGACAGTTGTAACCTGAGGAGTGACATGACCTGGCAAGTTTGGAAGGGGAAGGGTGACCAGATGGAGGCTACTACAATACTTCAGGTGAGATGATGGCAGCCTGGACCAGGATGGTACAGGCAGACGGACAAGGAGGTGGACTGCTGGGTCTGTTTTGAAGGTGGGGCTGGCTGAGGAGTGTGAAAAGATGAGTTCTTGCTGACAGTGCTACTGGATGGGGACTGGGCCCCGAGTGGGTTTGCCTCGGGCCCACCCATAGTATGTGGGTTCTTTACTGTGCAGGAAAGAATTCGCAGTATGAGTCCAGGTGATTTTGAGAATACATTTATTAAAGCTGGGGACAGTGAAACAAAGGAAGGGCTTAGGGTAGAAGAAGCAACAGGAGAGAGCCTAGGTGGTGCCCTGTTTTGGCTCCCTAGAAATGTTATAGGAAAGAAGTGAGCCAAGCAGGGCTGCTGTTAGCTCACTGGGAAGTAAAAGTCAGTGACAGAAGAACTCACTGGGAAGTCAGAAAAAAAACGGGGCCTTGGAGACAGGTTCAGGGGGGAAGCCTGGGACAAGCTGCTTCTGCCTGCTGCTCCCCTGGTTGCAAGTCTTGTGGGGACCCTTAGAGTTTAGGAGAAAGAGAGCAGAGATGCATGGCATGGGTGTGCTCTAGGGAAAGTGAGGCTTGTGGCTTTTTGTCTGTATTTGGCCCGTGGGAATCCTAGGGGAGAGTATCAATAGAATATTCATTAGCTTTTCAGGTGTGTCCTTCAATATGTTGATTCATCAAAATGTGCATATAGAGAGGTCAGGGGTTATTTTTTGGTTAGTTTTACTTTTAAAGAACATTATTGAAGAAGCTGGTCTGCCCCAGGACAGTCTAGAATGTGTAAACCACTTGCTCCTAAGTGTCCTTGGTTAAGGAAAGAAAACCTTGTGATTCATTTAGCTTGCTGTGAATTTCTCAAATCGTTTGGCCTGTGTTAATGATTTTGTCTCAGTTTCCCTTACTCCACTTGTCAAAGAATTTCCCTAGCTTCTTACCATCCTGCCACAAGAGGAGGAAGCTATAGAAGGAGCAAGTCTGGGGGCAGTGGAGATCAGGAGGTCACTTTTGACATGTACAGTTTGAAATATCCATTTGATATCCACATGGAGATGTCAAGTAAGCAGTTGGAATATACTGGCCTGGAGTTTGGGACAGAGGTCTGGAGTGGAGATAAGTATTTGAGAGTCATCAGCATGTTGCTGGATTGATTCTAAAGCCTTTAGGAGGGGTGAAATCTCACTCAGGAGAGTGTAGATGGAAAAGAAAGGACTACCAAGTGTTCAGCATTTAGTTTGCAGAAATGAGAGAACCTACAAAGAAAATTGAGAAGGAGCAGCCAGAGAGAGAGAGGAGAAAACCAGGAGAGTGTGATGGTCTGGAAGCCAAGCAGAAAAAGCAAGTCAAGGAAGAACAAGTGCATAGGGTCCAGAACTGACCATTGAATTTAGCCAAGAAGTCATTGGTGACCTGGGCAAGAACGGTTTCATGGAGCTTAATTGAATCAGTTCAAAGAAGTGGGGACTATGCCTATAGGTGACTCTTTTGTGGAATTTTGTGAGGAATAGGGGGAGACCTGAAGATTCTGGAGCAATGAGGACAGGGTGTAGGGAAGTTTGGAGGCGAGGGGAGCCAGCTGGAACCAACAGAGCTGAAGGCAGAACTCTTGGAGACCAAGCCCTATGATCTGGTCTCAAAGGGTTTTGTCATTCAATATCTTTGGAGTTTGGACTTTATCAGGGAGTAATGGGCAGCCATCGAAGGATAGTTATGAGAGTTTCTGCAGGCTCACTGCCCAGAGTGGAGAACGGACTGACAGGGCAAGATAATGCAAGGGGAGAATTTAAGAGGCTTGGACTGGGGTGGTGACTGCGGGCATGTAGAGAAGTGTGCAGATGTAAATATATTTAGGCAGTGGAAGGAGTAGGGCTGTGCTGCATCAGATGTGGGTAAGGAGGGGTCAAAGTTGACCTCTAAGGTGCTATTGTGGCCACAGGGTGAAGGTGCTGCTTTTTGTTCATAAAGGGGATGCTGGGGGGGGGGGGCAGGGAGTAAGAATTCTGAATTGGATGCATGAAGCCTGCGGCGCCTGTACACCTCCAGATGGTGACACGCACTTGGTGGATTGCAGGAGCACAGGAAAAGCCTGTGGCCTGAGCATGCCGGCAGAAATGGGCATATGGGAGCATTCATGACCCCAGGGCTAAATGCTGAACTAAAAGTGTACCTATTGTGGGAGGGAAATGTCCCACTGCCAGGCTCACCTCCCCTGAGGCAGTCTCTCTGCCCTAAAATATCTAGCTTACAGGTCCATAAGGTACTCCTCTGGCACCTGCAGAAGAAAACGTAGGCACAGCAGTCTTGGAGATCTGTCATGCCAAAATTTTTAACTTAAGACTTCTCAAGCCTTGTTGCATTTTTTCTTTCTTTCTTTTTTTTTTAATCTTCACCAGAGGATATATTTTCCATTGTTTTTCAGAGAGAGTGGAAGGGGGAGAGAGAGAGAAACATCGATGTAGGAGAGACACATCAATTGGTTACCTCCCACATGCCCCCAACCGAGGTACGTGCCCTATGGTCAGAATCGAACCCGGGACCCTTCAGTCTGCAGGCTGATGCTCTGACCACTGAGCAAAACTGGCTAGGTGAAGCCTTGCTGCATTTTTACAACCACAGGCATAAATGGAGACCTGCCTGGCGCTGTGTTCCAGATGAAATTAAGTTGAATGCTAGATATTGCCTGTGACCAGAGCTACTTCCCCATCACTCCCTGGTCTCTTTGCCATCTTCATAGCCTCTTCTTCACCCAGGGCACCCAGCACAGGCCAAATTCCTGTGCCTCTCCCAGCTATCCTCCACCTGGACTGGTTTATTTTTTCCTTCTGGACCACCTGCCCACCCCCACCTGCTGTCCCTCCTCAACCAAGTCCCTCAAACCTCCTTTCCCTGCAGACTCCTGAGCCAGCAGGACTTTCCCTAAGGAATGAAGAATCAGACTCTGGAAGCAAAAGCGAGGACTCATACCCCCAGTATAGCCCAATCCTCAAAAAGGAGCCCAGAGCCCCCACGCAGAAAGAGGGGGGCAGTGAGCCAAAGGAGGTATTGGGCTGGAAGAACCGGGAGGAGGCCGGGCAGGAGGGAGGCGAGGACCCAGGAGGCAAAAAGGAGACAGCGGCCAGTGAGGAGTGGGGCCAGTTTGGAGGAGCGGGGTCTGCAGAGGGCACAGGCTGGGGCTGGGGTGCTAGCTCCCACTGTGACCCTTCCTGAGTTGCTCTGACCCACTCTCTTTCCTGGTGTCATCTTCTCTTCTAGCCTTCCCAGCGACCAAGGCCCAAGCCTCCTGTTCCTGCCAAACCTCAGCTATCACCCGAAGTCTACACAAGCCCAGCTTCGAGACACCGCCCAGCCCTGCCCTCCAACCCCTCCAACCCCATCTACCATGAGCCCGATGAACCCATAGCTTTCTATGCTATGGGTAGGGGCAGCCCCGGGGAAGCCCCCAACAACATTTATGCCGAGGTGGAGGTGGGGCTGGACGTGCCATCAGGGGGAAAGGGCCCACCGTTCATCCTCTGGCACTCGGCCCTCAGGAAGTGCCGATCCAGGCCTGTCCCAGGAAGCCAGGTAAATGGGGGTGCAGGGAAAAGCTGGATCACAAGAAGGACTTCCTGAAAGCTAGTTTGGGAAGGGTTCACATTGGATGCCTGGGTCAGGGTGAAGGTCAGAGGTCTGAGGTGAGATGGGAAGGACAGAGTCCAGGCTGCCAGCATTCCTTTTGCAGGCCCAGGGATTACTCCCTCTGCTCGCCCTGGAGTCACTGGGAGAGGGCCTGGGACTTATTCATCTCCGTTTCCAAAGCACCCAGCACAGTGCCTGGCACAGAGCAGGCGCTCAGGAAATGTTTGTTGAATGAACGAGAGGGATGTAGCCCTTCTCTGTGCAGGCCAAAGACTGTTAAGACCAGATGTCTTGGCCCTTGAGGCTGCAGATAGGCCTGAAAGGGTGTGACCTAAGACTGTCCTTCTCTTTGCAGAATCCAGGTGGCCAGCAACTGCATTCTGACAACTCTGTGGCTAGACAAGGCCCTCCCGTGCCCCACAAGCCCCTGCCTCTCGGGGGACACAGCCTCCCTCACATCATCTCTAGACAGGTGCTCCAGGACAGAGGACAGGCATGTCTTCCCCTGGGGCCTCCTCAGTAGCCAGTGAGTCTGAGCTGAGGGAGGATAACCTGGGACATCAGGTCTAGAGAACTTCACACACACCCAGGTGCCCTAAGGAAATGTGGATGAACAAACTGTAGGTGATTGATCAAAACCTGGAAAGGACCTCAGCTGTCATCTATTGCAAAGATGGCAAAAATGTGTCACCTTGTATCCCAACTCCAGTCCATTGGTCCTTGCTGCTTATGGCGCTGCATTGGGAAGGATGTTAAGGTCATATCTGAACTCAGCAGAAAAGAGCACCGTGATTGATTAGTGATGTCTGCCGTGGGTGAGGGAAGGAAGAGGAACAGCATCGTTTTTCGTCCTTCCTGATCAAGTCCAACTCCCTCACTGTGCAGATAGGAAACAAAAAGCCAGAGTGGGATAGTGCCTTGGATGAGGTCAAGGACTGGAAACCAGGCCTCCTAATTCCCTAGTTTAGTGCTACTTTCCTGACCCCACATCCACTAAGTCTTCACAAATTTCCTAACATAGGAAATCTGGCTGCTTTCCTGAGTTCCACTGCATTGGGTCCCCGGGTTCCCTTCCTCCAGATCCCAGCATAGCCGTTACCTTGACAGGTCTGGGACCCCCACAAAGAAGCCTGGAGGTCAGAGGAGCAAATGTGGAATCCACTT
Source organism: Miniopterus schreibersii (assembly GCF_964146895.1). NCBI lineage: Eukaryota > Metazoa > Chordata > Mammalia > Chiroptera > Miniopteridae > Miniopterus > Miniopterus schreibersii. The sequence goes on along the minus strand of NC_138119.1, from coordinate 14,504,668 downwards.
TCTTTTAGGGACACACCCACCGGTTCCCTCTGACTCCTGTGTTTGGTGCTCCTCTAAGGATGTGGCCTAGGAGGGCCCTGCTGCCTCCCACTGCCCTGGCCTCTCCTCATGGAGCCTGATTTCCTTGGCCCTCTGAGCCTTTGGGTCTGGGCCCTGGTCCAATGCTGCTGTTGTCTGAGGGTTGGTTTGGTGAGAACAGATGTTAGAACTTGTTTGTTGATTCTTGTCTGGCTAATAAATCATCACCAACCACCTTCCCCTACAGGGATCCAAGTACTCCAGGCTCCTTCTGTCTCTGACTCTCTCTCATATTGTGGAAAGGCAGGTGGTTGAACAGCCATTGCAGTGGGAGGAGAGGGGTCTGGGGATTGAGAGACACCTGGGCAAGGGTCACAGGCCTGTGGCCTGGGGGTCAGGAGACACCAAGACAAGGGACACAAACCTTTCTCTGCAAAATATTCCTTCCCTGGCTGGGTTGGCTGGGCAGGCAGCCAGGGACACAGGGGTGGCTCTATCTCCTGTGGATGCCAGGAAAGAAAGAGAGGTAGGGAGGGAAGTGGTTGAGAGTAGCCCCTGCATCTCCTTCCCCAACCCCCCTGCCAAGCACAAAACTGGGAAGGGGGAGAGTGCACTCTCAGCCTGCATGTGAGCCCTTAGAGGATGCAGAGGCCCCTACAGCGGCTCCAGTACTCTCTTGTGTCTTCCAAGTAAGGCCAAGCCATAGGCTTTTGCCTCAGTCAGGGCCCTAATTCTCTTCCCTATCCCTTTCGTGAAGCATCCTCCCTTCTCTGCCCAGAGCCACTTCAGGGCAGCCTCCTGCCCCAGTGCAGGGCTCTGGGCTTTCAACCACCTGAAAGAATCTGCCCTAAGTCTTATTTTTGTCTCAGACTTGAGGGCTCTTCAAGGCAGGACAGTATCTGCCCCTGGATTGCCCTCAGGGCTCAGAATAGAGACTGCCCCCCACCCGTCCTAAAGCCACTCAGGCCCAGGTACTCCCATCTATGCAGCCTGTTCAAGACAGTGCCTATCAGGGTCCCTTTTCCTGCCAGAGGCACAGAAATCCCCCAGACCCGCCCCTGAAGCCATGCCCCTGGGCTTAGGTGCTGCAACCATCACGCCACCCCCAGCCTGGTGCAGGTGCCAGCTCCAGTGACAAGCTAATTCCCCTCCTTTCCACTCCAGTGCTAATCAGCTTAAGGAGAAAGATGATTGCTGAGTCAACAGAGCTGGGGTTCCACTTCCTGCTGTCTGTAGGTCTAAACTCCCTCCTGAGCAAGAGGAGAGAGAGGGAGGGCGGGGAGCAGATGGTTTACAGAAATCAGAGAGGCTGAAAGTGCAAAAAAGTCTCAGATTAGACTCAGGGAGTCACCTAGTGGCTGTTTCCTTGTGGTAGGGGGAGGAGGCAGAAAAAGTTCACTGTATAGCAAGAGCTAGATCAGAAAGTCAGAACACAGGCTATAACAGGATGGGCAGGTCCAGGGAGGAGGTGGAACTAACTGCCTAGGGACCCACTTGGTGTTTCCAAAGGAGCAAAGCCTGCTAGAGGGGCACAGAGTGGGACCCAGTGACCCTCCCTCTCCCTCTGCAGCTTCACACAGCTAGGGGTGGAACCCAGATGTTGGCATCCAAAGCCCTGGGTTCGTGTTGTGGCGTGGTGCTAACTGGCTGCATAACCTTTGGCAGGAAAATCTTTCTCTGCGTCCCTGTTTCCTGCATTCCTTTGAAACAGAAGTGATGCCTCCTTATTTACACACAGGGCTGCTATACAGACCAGACTAGACCATTCAAATGAAGGGCTTGGCAGAGCACCACTGCCGGGGCTGAAAGGGACTTCAGGCCCTTTGTGGCTGACTTTTTGGTTCAACTAAATAGGCAACTGAGGTCTAGAGAGGGGAGGTGATGGATCAGGCCCAGATCTTGTCATCCCAATCTAGGGCTCTCCTTTATACCACAGGGCCCCTCCACCAGCTGCAGGCCCAGCCTTGAGGCCAAAGTGGTAGAGCCTCCCTTCCCCTCACCAAAATCATGGGGCCCCCAGCACCATCCTGCTAACCTCACTCCCAAGCTAAGGCCTGGGGCTATGGTGAGACCTCAGGATGAAGGTAACTTTTACAGGAAAAGAAGCTGGAGCCATTGTACTGGGGGGGAGGGGCGGGGCATTTCCAGCTAATTCAGTCTTCCCACGGTCATCCCATCCCTATTGCTGCCTCCTCCGGGCAGGGCTTTCTCTGGCGCAGCCCACTCTCAGATTTGAGAGGAGTCTCCCACCCCCAGCCCCAGGTCCCCTTCAGAGCCTGAAGGCTGTAATGAGTGGGCCTTTCCTTCCAGCTCGTCCCCGTAGCACAATGGCTGACCCTGACTCTATATTCTTTTCCTGCCCCTGCCTCCCCTAAGCTGCCCCTTTCATCTTATCTGCTCCCTCGGCCAATGCAGTAGACCATCTCAGTAAGGTGTCCTGTAATTCTGGCTCAGGCCAGGGGGGTTGAAAAGCAATGAACTCCATAACCTCAGCTATCCCAATTCCACAGCACATCACTCCCCATGAACCCACTCATCACTGACCCCCACCCTCAACTACCTCTACTCGCCTCAGAGCACCTGACCCTACTTGAACGAAAGCTGAGGGAGAGGGTAAAAAAGGTTAGGAGCAGCTAGCACAGAGCTTCCCAAGGCCCCACAGAACTTCAACCATCCCCTCCAGACTATGGCTTTTTGGACAGCAAGCTCAGCACTCAACTGGAATGAAGACCTGGCCAAGCCCCTCCCCAGAGCCAAAGGCTGTGGGGTAGAAGCTGAAAACCCCTCACGACAGCTTTGCTGTCTCTGTGCAGTTTCTAAGTTGGATCCCTGTATACCTCAGCTTCCTAGGCTCTGCAGTCCTGGTCAGTGCAAGGCTGCACTGGAACTGTGCCCCAACCCCTCCAAAAATCTGCCAGGTGACCTGGATCCATTTCCGACCAAGGCCTTCGCCCCTTCCTCCCTCTGCCCTTGGCGGCTGCTGCCTGCCAATTTTAGCCAAGTGCCATTCCTAACTCCTCTCCCTCACCCATCTTCTTTCCTGTTTATTTACCAGAACTCGAAGTCGGTCCATTTTCTAAACTGTCAAATTTCTCTTGGCGACCAAGAGTTTCCACCCACTAATAAAATGTCAATGTTGATAGAACTATAAAGTAGCTTATAAAAAAGTAGCTTAAAATGACTTGCAGAGAACCAAAGGAGGTGGAAGGCAAAGAGGAACCTTAAAGATACCTGGCCTTACTATCCATTTCCGGAAGACACTGGACTCTCCCTACCTACATGTCCTGTCTCCCAGGACAGAGCCCTTCCCGCTCCATCATGATGCAGCCCCTAGAATGAGAAAGTTGAACTGCTGAGTACCAGGAGCGTGGCACCTCAGGAGTAGGGCTGCACCTGTAGCATAATGGATACAGTAAAGAGCATTTGACTCCTCAGGATCCCAGTTTGGCCCTGTTAAACCTACCTCACCACCTAAGACACCCAGAGGGGCGATCTCAATCCCCAGTGCCTCTGTGGATGGTGGGAGTGGTGGGAGCTGATGCATTGATTTTGACAATTACAGCCTGAATGTCCCTGAGGGATGCAAGAGCCCTGTCTGGCTCCAACCCCAAAGTAGGTCAGATTTCAGATAAGTGGGTGGTTTTCCTGTAAGTGATGAAACCCTCCTCCCCCCCCACTTAATGGCAAACAGACTCAACTTACCCCAGCACACAGGACCAGATGCATGGTGAGAGGCCACACTCAGCCTCTTCCTTCTCAGCCCCAAGTCCCTACCACGCACCTGAACTGCCCCTCTGGCCTTAACCTTCCTCTGTCACCAGGACTGTCAAAAACTAATTCCTCTGTGTATTCCCTGTTCCAAACCTGCAACTGGAGTCAAGCTTCTCTGTCCAGTCAGTGCTCCTCTGACTGGCATCCAATGCCTTTCTTCTTGTAGGAGTTTCTTCAACACTCTTCCTGTAGGAAGCCACTGCAGGTAAGCCTTACTGGAGTCCCAGTACCCTTAGCAACACATTATAGGGAAATCTGCAGTTTTGTGACGAGTGCAAGTATCTCCCCTCCCTACTTGATCCCTTCCCTGGCAGGGAGAAACCACGCCTTCTATCTTGTCGCTTCTGGGCATCACAGTGCCTGACAGCTAACTGAAGTCCATAGGCCCCACCGCTTCCCTTCATCAACCACTCACCCAAACCACCCCTTCCTCGCTAGCAAAAGGCTAGGGGTCCAGAAGCCTCCCAGATTTGTCTAGCCCCCAAGCTCTATGCAAAGCTTCCAAACCAGTCTAGGCCAACGACTACCAGTATAAACTTAAATCATCTCCAGGGACAGGCATGTCACCATGTTACCCCTTGCTGGACTGAATTTTATGTCTAAAAATTCTCATGTCACAAAAAGAACCTCCTGACTTCCCCCAATCTTCAGGGACACTGGAGATCAGCAGTATTTCCCATGTTCAGGATCACAGGCTCCTGCCCAAACACAATTTACATACAACTCCTGGGGTCTTCAATGGCCGCGAACCTAGTTTAGGTGGTGGGTACAGAGGACAAAGGCAAGGTGACCATCGAGGTGACCCATGACGGTTGGAGTGCTTTACACCAGTGTTATCTGACCCAGGGACAGGATAACAAATGAGGTTTAAGTCTGGAATGAAAAAGGAGGCCATACTAAAAAGTAGGAAAGGGCATAGGCCAGGCATCTGTCAGACTGAATGTTTTATTTCAACAGACATCCCTGGTTTTAAAAAAAAAAAAAAAAAAAGGGCAGAGGGAGGGGTTCAACATTTCATCACACCCAACAGGGAGCAAAGTCCCATCCAAGAACTCAGAGCCCCTTCTGAGGCATCACTCGAGTCTTTGCTAGCTCCAAGACAGAAAGGAGCTGAGTTTTCTAACTTTTGTAAGAAAAATCTATCAAATATGTTCATTCTCGCAGAGGCGAGGGCTGGATCCTCAGGGAAAGAGGTTCTGGGCTTGGAGCAGCCGGGGTCCCAGAGGTGAAGCCAGGCGTTGGGCCAGCTGGGCTGCAAGAGATCCTGGGATCTGCGATCAGGCCCAGAGCCTTAGAACCCATACTTGGCTTGCGTCTGCCGGCGGCTGAGCTTGTTCTCTGACCAGGTGTTCTTCAGCTCCAGCTCTCGCTCCTTAGCCTGTGGCAAAGAAGAAGGGGCAGGGGAGAGTCAAACTGAGGTTTTGACAGACATTTTTCTCTTGCCTCTGTAAGCTTCCCAATTTAAAATATTTCTCCCATCATAATAATCATGGGAAAATAACAAATCACTTAAAAGACATAATTTTCTCTTATTCAAGTATAAGGGAAAGACCCTGGGGAAGCAAAGAAAAATAATCCCTTTGGGGAACTAACACAATATAAACAGAATAAAAACCCAAGAATCCTGGTCCTTCATCTGCTAGATTTAAAACTGAAATCCTCAAGTAGGAAATGGACAAATGAGAACAAGAACTGGCATGTGAAAGGAAGACACATCCGCTGCCTTGGATACCTGACCAGCCAAGTGGGAGAGGACAGCCTCAAAGACTTGGATAGGTCCAAATAGGACACCAACCGACAATACCTTAGTCTGGAAATGAAGCTTTGCTGTAGTGTCGAATACAGCATATGTGAAACCCCAGAAACGCACACCACTTTAAAGTACACTGGAGCTGTGAGAAAAAGACTGGAAAGTACTGGAATCATGACTCTCCCCTTCTGATCTCCACAACTCCTGGCTCTACAACTGCATTCTGGGAATGTACAGGCAATATCATAGAAAAGGGGGTCCTCAACCTTACCCCCAACAAAGTTATTAGATACCCTCTCACTTCCCATAGATTAAGGGGGCGGCTAACAGCTTGGATTTAAAAACAGACCCTACCCTCAAATTCTCTTCCTGCAATAACAAGATAATGGTAAGGATATAAATGAGTTCCTGAAAAGGAAAGTGAAAATATGACAACAACAGAAGTCTGATTTGTCACTGAAATCACCAAGCAGCATAGACATTCCCCAGGGAAAGAGCCAGGAAAGAGTCTTATTCCTGTCTGATCTTTGACAGCATTTCATATAGTAGGTCTCAAAAGAGGGCTGTTTAATGATTATTTGAAAGCTGCCAGGTCCTATCAAATAAATACCAAGCTATGTTCTAACTCCAAAAGACGTATTTTTATTATGTATAATACTGGATTATCTGTGTTGATGTTTCCTGTGGCAGAAGTGGAGGATACAAAACCAACCTATTCATTAGGTGGATGTTTTGCTAAGGGCAGTGAACCAATTTTTTCTTTAAATCATTTATTATTATTAAAGCTACTACTTAAAAGAACTCTCTGACAGGTGACTTCCAGTCAAGATGAGGGAGTAGGTAAGCGCTGTGCTCACCTTCTCTCATGACATCAAAATTACAACTAAATTATAGAATAATCAACCTGGATAACCACTGAAGACTAGCTGAAAAGAAGTCCTATAACTAAGGACATAAAGAAGAAACCATGTTGAGACTGATAGAAGGACAGAGACACTAAATGGGCTGGTCCCACAACCATGTGTGGCCCCTGAGAAACAAGAGAAGTATCTCAGCCCTGGCTGGGTAGCTCAGTTGGTTAGAATGTCACCCCGAAACACCAAGGCTACAGGTTCAATCCCTGGTGAGGGCACACACAGGGATCAACCAATAAATACATAATTAAGTGGAACAATAAATCAATGTCTCTCTCCTCTCACCGTTCCCCTAAGTTAATTATTTTTTTTAAATGTATTTTTATTGATTTCAGAGAGAGGAAAGGGAGAGAGAGAGACAGAAACATCAATGATGAGACAGTCATTGATCGGCTGCCTCCTGCACGCTCCCAACTGGGGATTGAGCCCACAACCCGGGCATTTGCCCTGACTGGGAATCGAACCCCGATTGCCTGGATCCTAGGTCGACGCTCAACCACTAAGCCATGCCCGGCTGGGATCTAAGTTAATTTTTAAAAAGAAAAAATCTTTTTTTAAAAAGTGTCATCTCAGCTACAGAGGTCCCCCTGAGGAGCAAGGGGTCCCAGTGAGACACCATGCTACCCAGCCCAGAGCACCAGTGCTGGGAAGAAAAGCCCCCACAACACCTGGCTGTGAATATCAGCATTTATATATGGAATCTAAAAAACAAAACAAAAAAAACAGAAACAGACTCACAGATAAAGAGAACTGATGACTGTCAGATGGGAGGGAAGGTTGGGGGCACTGTGTGAAAAAGGTGAAGGGATTGAGATATACAAATTGGCCCAGCCGGGCATGGCTCAGCGGTTAATCATCGACCTAGGATCCAGGAGATCTCAGCTGGATTCCTGGTCAGGGCACATGACCGGGTAGAGGGTTCAATTCCCAGTTGGGGCATGCAGGAGGCAGCTGATCAATGACAACTCTCTCATCATTGATGTTTCTATCTCTCTCTCTCCCTCCCTCTCTCTGAAATCAATAAAGATATATTTAAAAAAAAAAAAAAGATATACAAATTGGCAGTTACAAAATAGCCACAGGGATGTAAAGTACAACATAGGGAATACAGTCAATAATACTATAATATTAGTATTATTGCTGGCCTGTTGGCTGCTCACCCTTTCTTATTGGGGGAACCACTATGCTGTACACCTGAAACTAATATAAATATTGAATGTCCACTGTAACTAAAATAAATTAATTTTAAAAACCTGTGATAAACTATTTCACTTCCTCTACATTTATGTTTTGGACTTACAGAGTTTATTTTAAGCACCTGTACCTGAGCCTTATATGAAGTAAGACTGATACAGAGTAGTGTAATTTTGAAGGACACACACACTCCTAGTGGCCACATGGAAAATAGGAGAGGACACCTGCCCAAAGATGGTGCCTGACACCTGGGCTTCTGGCCCAGATCTCAGCCTTCAAATTTTCAGGTTTGTAGGGATCCTACCAGGCAGGCCAGGGCCCTCAATGCTCTCACCTGATGAATGAGATAAGTGATCTGGTGTTTCCGCCGCTGCTGGCCTGTTGGCTGCTCACCTTTCTTCTGCAAGAGAAGAAAATACCATCATTAATCCACAGGAAGAAAAGCGGAAGTTTCTCAGGTGCCCAGATGGTGCAATGACAGGGACTGAGAAACCAATGACACTGCCCAAATCCTAGCAGAGAAAAGTATGTTTGGAGCTGTTTTTTATGCCTATAAACTTACAAAACAATTATTTTTATTAAAGCTCTTATGCAAAAAACCCAAGCTCAGAATACTTGCCTGAAATAGCTTGCTAATACCCCCATTAGACTGGAAATACTTTAAGCTCAGGACTCTTTCTTCTGTTTCTTAGTAACCCCATCCCACCCCCAGCACCAAGCTCTGCCCACAGTGAACACTTGATACCAGTTTTATTGCCTACAGTCAATCTAAAACAGCTTAAGTGCCAGAGCACAGGCAACCTCCCTGCCCTCTCACAACCCCTCAAACCCTGTTCATCTCTGTCCCCTCCCTACTCCCCAGTCAGTCCAGATGTCTAGCCTGTCTCCTAGCTACTGCTTACCAATGCTTTCTCATCAATCACCTTTGGCTGAATCCCCACCTCCCCCATCCTAGTAAGTACCAACACCTTCCCTGGAATCAGAATTTTCACCATCACTCCACCTTTCTCTGGTCATCTAACCTCCACCTGTAACTGCACTGAACCCCTAACCAAGCTATGATGAAAATGATCTACTGTCAAAATCTGTATTGATTTGGACTTTCATTCTGTGCTTTTTCTGTCCTCTGCCAATGTTGTCTCAGACTAGGAGCTTCCTAATCAGCCCCACCCAACTCCCAAAACTCCTCTCTGGAGTCTCCTCAGCACTTATGTAATCAATTTGCACTGGAATCATTTATACTCAAGTGTCCTTAAATCTTTTTCCAACTACACTGTAAACTCCGAAATGACAAGAATCGTATCTTTATGCTTTTTGTTTTTATTTTTTTAATCCTCACCTGAGGATACGTTTATTGATTTTAGAAAGAGAGAAACATCTATGTAAGAGAGAAAACATCAATCAGTTGACTCCCATATGCGCCCCAAATGGGGACTGAACCCGCAACCTAAGTATGTGCCATGACCGGAAATCAAACCTGCTACCTTTCGGTGTACAGGATGACGCTCCAACCAACTGAGCCACACCAGCCCAGGCTTTGTCTTCTTTTTTTCAAAAATTGATTTAGAGAGAGAGGAGAGGGAGAAACATCAATCAGCTGCCTCCTGCACGCCCTCTACTGGGGATCGAGCCTGCAACCAGGCATGTGCCCTGACCAGGAATCAAACTGGTTTGGTGCATGGGACAACACTCAACCAACTGAGTCACACTGGCCAGGGTCTGTCTTCCTTTTTAAAAACCCAGCTCAATACAATGAGATGGTGGAAAGAAAACTTGGACCAGGGAAATAACAAATTCCAATTCCTTACTATTTAATGTCATTTAATGTGACAGTTCAAGATGAGAAACATAAAACATGCAGCTCCATTCTTGGCCCACAGTGAACAATAGTTGCTATTACTGTGTGATGATACCTCTCGACCCACAGTTAGTAGAGCATTCTCTAAGTGGTTCTTCCAGTAAGCAGTGATGGATCTATGCTATCTAACCACTATCCTTTGCTCTGTCCTATATGACCGCCAGCATTCAGTTAAAACAAATGGCTAGGGCTCAGGTGGCAATCTGTGGCTACAGAACAAAACAAGCGGGAGGAGAAGAAGCCTGTAAGATGCCTGACCCTGGCCTTGATGGTGCTGGGCTGGAATCCAGGGTTTCCCCACGTTCTCCCCGTGGCAGGCTCATAAATGTCCACATTTGCTGTACTCAGCTACTAGGTGGAGATATTCATTCTGAATGAAGACAACTAGCCCAGAGAAGGTGGGAGGGTGGTGTGGGAATAAAGAAACATAGCATGTGAAAAGACCGCAGATGGCCCTGGCTAATGTGGCTCAGTTGGTTGAGCCTCGTCCTGTGCACCAAAAGGTTGCCAGTTTGATTCCCGATCAGGATATATGCCCAGGTTGTGGGTTCAATCCCCAGTCGGTGTGTGTGCACAGAAGGTAGCCGATCGATGTTTCTCTCTGACATCGATGTTTCTCTCTCTCCCCCTCTCCTTTCCTCTCTAAAATCAATAAAAAACATATTTAAAAAAGACCACAGGTGGCTACAATAAATAATGGGAAGGAGAGAAAGAGGTTGCATACTCAGATCCTAGGACCCCAGGACTTCTGAGGCCCTGCGGTGCCTACATCTCAAAGATATGCTGAGCCAGGTCCCAGCTTAATAGAATGGAGAGAGGAATATGACCATAGGGAGAGGGTAGAGCAGCTGTGGATTCTGTCCAGCGAGGGAAGGAGCCATAACATATCAGAGATCTTCTCAACTGGGAAACTGCTCCACCGTTCAATCTCAGCAACCAGACTCCACCATCCAGATGGAGTGCAAAGTGCTGCAAAGTGCTGGAAGGCAGGAGTAGTGTTTGTGAGGCTCAGTGCATACTCCAGTACCACTGACAACAGGTGTTTGCTAAAGGTGTTGTTGACAGTAACAGAGTAGGGAGCAGGACCAGATTTTGCGTTGAGGCCTCCCAAGTTTGCCACCCAATAGATCCTGCCCACTTACTTTGCTGAATGACTTCATGGTTTTCTCTTCTGTCAATGACTTGGTCATCCACTGCTGGGCCCCACTGAGCTGGTCATCACCTTTGATCTCCACGAAGTTGATCTCCTCCCTCCCTCGGTTCCTCTTGCCCTGCAGCCGCTTAAACTGGAAAAGGAGAAAAAAGGCAGGAGTGGGAATCTGAGTGGGGGATTGGGATTAGGAGATGTGGCTAAGGAACCATATTTTATCCAATGGTTTTGTGATTCCCTAATTCCATTGCATCCTCATTTCCCCTCTATGTAATATATCCTTTCACCAGGCCACCTACCAAGCTTCCCTGATGCCAGATGCATGGCTACTTCTCAGTTCTCCTGGACTCAGGGAAAGGAAGGTCAAGAGACATTTCCAAACATAAGTGAGTACTGAGAATAACTTGTATGAATTTGTATTCCCATTACTATACACTGTATCTGCCTAAAAGGACTACATGCAGTTTTCAAATTAACAACTGGGGATAAAAAAATCTAGGAATTCTCTAAAAATCAGTTCCTTTTACACATCTGGTCCTTCTCATTGGTTTGGTATCACCAATTCAGCAGACCACACACCAGAGCAGATTAGTGAGGGAAAACACGGAGCTGGGTACAGAGAGGGCTTCACAAAAAAGGCCTGGTCTAGGAGACCACTACTCTTTCCTCCTCCTCCTCACAAAACATGCAGATCACTTCACAGTAACCCAAAGATGTGTCTGGAAGGGAATGTGGGTGCTGAGGAATCAAAACACTCAAGCTTCAGTGAGACGGGGGTCCCTTTCTGAGCATTACTGAGGCCTCTAGGGTCACTCTACCCACAAGAAACTGACTTCTGCCACTGGATGAGCAGCTCCCTGATGCCTCCTAGGCTTAGGACAAAAAAGAACTGAACCATAGAACTTGTCAAGAAGGACATACACAGGTGAATGAATGAACACAATATTAACCACAGGCAGAGAAGTATGCAAAGAGATGCACAACTTTCTGTGAACAGGTGAGCAGAAATTATTTTTTTTATAAGAACCTGCATGCAAAGAGGTAACACCCTCTATTTCTCCACCCCCACCCCCAATAGGCTGTGATATCCCTATAGATGAAACAATTCTTTAAATCCTGAACGTGGCCTGATGGCTGCAGGACATGGGGTTTTCATATCCCCTCGCACTGAGGTTGGGGAGCTCAGCACCAGGGGATCCAGTTATATGAAGCCCTGGGGGTTATTTAGTGTGACTGCTGTTTCCTCCCATAATCCATTCTCCCCTTCTCCTGTCATGTGAATGACCCCAACTAAGGGCTGCAAAGGGCTAGATGGAACGCAGATGTGACAGCTGTAGCCTCAGTTGTTATCACTGACCATAAGAATAAAGGCCACAACCTAGGGATGGGAAAATAATGATCAGAAGGGGACTAGATCCCTGACAACTTTGTGGAGCTGTCCCACCAGCCCTGCCTGGCTTGCCTACCTCTAGCCTTCTTTTATGAGAAAAATAATTACCTTCTCTTATAGAACCCCTACTATTTGGGGATTCTCAGTTATGTGCTACCACACCTAATCCTAAATGAATAGAAGTTTAAAAAGAATTTCCTTTAGCTTCAGATTCGTCTGTGGGTCAAAGATGGTCACTTGTACTTTGTTAACTTACTGCTTCGTCATCAATAAAGGAGGCATCTGAAGCAATTTCCTGGGTGGGCACCAGGGCCGGGTCCTGTACAGGATAGTAGCCACCACTGTAATAATCCTGTAGCCAAGGAAAGAAAAAAACACATCAACTGAGGGCACCCTGATGAGAGGGGACAACAAGGTCTGTCCAAGAACAGAGAAAACCCTCATAAAAGAGGCAATGGTGACGCCCACACTATAGACCCCTCAAACGGACCAGTCAAAGGCAAAGATCTTAAGGATGTCTCTCACAATTCAAGAACAATTTCTGCCTTTCTGATATGCACCATCCAGACAGAGGGGCATTTTTTTAAGAAAGGGTGACAAGAAATAACGACATTCTCTTCTGCTTCTACACCCTGCTCCCTCAGCTGCTTCCCAAGAGTGATTCCCACCCTTTACGTCTACTGTGCCCCCAGCTCTGCTCCTCCTGCTCATAAGACCCTAATAAGCTCTGATGGGAGAGGGATGAGGTGTGAGGACATTATTCCTACTCCTCACCCTATGAAGGGCCTCCAGACACAGGGAGGCTGCCTTGAGTGAACGGGCGGGGAGGCGTGCAGATCTCTGATGCAATAGCAACCACTGTTCGGGCGGTATGGAATTTACAAAGCTGGGAGCAAACTAGGTTTGTATTACCATATTTTTGGTTCAGGAATCTGATGCTTCTCCCCTTAGGGGTGAGCTATGCAGATTTCGTTGTGGACACTAGAAGGCAAGGCCCCTGCTGAGGCCAAACCAGGCAGCCACAGAGCTGAGAAACTGTGTCCACCCTGTCCACACTTTTTCCTAAGCCTTCCACCTTTGCCCAAAACTCCAAAAAAAATGCCCCTCTAAGAACATCCATTTTATAGTGCGCTCAATGGAAAATAAAGTTTAATAAGGACTTAAATCAAAATTATATATAAAAACACAGAGTGATTAGAGCATGATTTTCCATAAAAGTAGAGTTGACCCTTGAATAACAGGAATTTGAACTGCATGGCTCCACTTAATGTGGATTTTTTTCAACACTGTAAATGTATTTTCTGTTCTCTAGCTTACTTTATTGTAAGAATACAGTAGTATATAATACATATAACGTACAAAATATGTGTTAATCGACAATGTTACCAGTAAGGCTTCCAGTCAACAGTAGATTATTAGTAGCTAAGTTTTTGGGGAATGAAAAGTTATAGTAGGACTTTTGACTGTAGGGTGTTGGGGGGGTGTCAGCCCCCTAACCATCTCCTTGTTCAAGGGTCAACTGTATTCACAATAAGATATTTACATTACAGGGTCCCCTAGTGTATTTAAAGTGCCTTAATTTGTATAGCCAGCCTCAATGGTGTTTATAACTGAATAAAGAATTCCATTTTGTTATTCATTTGCTGGAGGTAAACAAGAAGTTTCTGATTTAAATAGCTTTTTTTTTCCCCCTCCCTAAAGAGGTCAAAACATTCTCATCTTCTTCCTTCCTTCTAACAATGTTTAGGGAGGATAGACTGTCTGTGATCAGCTACGGGATACAACAAGGTTTAACAACAAATATCTAGGGAACACAACTGTTTAAAGTTTCTGATCTGAAAAGGGTCCCTACCCATGCCCAGACTGAAGGTAAGATTAACACTGACCATTCAGAGAATCAGAGTGGTTGAAAAGGACTTAAGTTTTCCAACCATCCTAGGCTGGCAAGAAAACTTTCTACAGCTGCCCAGCTGGGACCAGCCAGCTGCCTCTACTCAACCACCATCACCACTGCTTCTGCAAGTTCCCAAACTCCTGGGATCCCTCTCCACCTAGAGAAGCTCTGACTGCTGGGAAAGCCTTCTTAAACCTATTTACAACCCGGCATCCTATACTCTCACTCTCTGAGGCCACGTAGAACAACCTAAATAGCTCTTCCAAATGACGTTTGAATAAAAAGTTATCATAACCATTTACTGAACATTTATTATGTTCCAGGAACCATGTCAAGCTAATGTAATTTTCCTAGCAACCCTATGAGGTTGCCATTATCATTCCCATTTAACAGCTGAGGAATCTGAGACTCAGAGAGACAGTTAAGGATTTGCCCAGACTCATATAGCTTGGGATTCAAACCCCAAACCAGCCTCAGAACTCATTCTCAATCACATCCCTAGTTTCCCCTCTCCAGGGCCTTGCCTAGGTCATTTCAACTTTTCATGACTCAGTCAAGGCTTCTCACCAGTCTCCTTATTCCCCCTTTTCATTCGTCAATCCAGATTCCCTCCTTCCTCCCCAGTCCCACCTCTCCCCTTCCTCTGTGTTCTTGGACTCACTGCAATTAGAAGTCTAGGTCACGGTTCACTTATCTGCATCATCCACACCTGCAAAGCTACCCTAGATCTCCAAGGCTGGAGACCACTCCTCTTCCACCTTCTCCCTATAGCTCTCACCAGGTCCTACAATAAGATTTTGTTTTCAGAATAAAGGTGCCAATTATGTGGTTCTACTATCAGACCTCAAGACTTAGGAAGTTTTAGACCAATATGGTTCAGAATAAAGGTAGTATGTTTTGAGGCCTGATAGGTATGGGAAAACCACTAGAAGATTCATTAATTCACCCAAAGTGATGCCCCAAAGGCTGTATCACTGGCTCAAAGCTCTCCCTGACTGCCATGCTCAACAGTCCCTCCTACCCACCTGATAATAAGCACCAGCGGCATTGGCATCGCCATATGTGGAGAACTGACAGTAGCTGTAGTCGTCCCCAGGCTTGGGCATCCAAGGGGCCCCACTTGAGCCTGCTGCCATCTTGAATTCAAGGGGGGCATTGGCTGCATCATCCTGGAAAGCCGGCTCTGGTTCCGTGCCTGGAGGCAGCTCTTCAGGGACAGTGGGAATGGGGTAAGGGTATGGCTCAACTCCAGGAGGCTCAGCCTTGTCAGGGAGGGAGAAAAAGTTCTCAGGAGCTACTTCCTCATCACTGTCGTCCTCCTCCTGCGTGATCTGCTTCGTCACTTGCAGGGCAGCACTCTTGGCAGCAGCCTTGATGGCGGAGGGCGACGGAGTGGTGGTTGTGGTGCCCACAACAGGGGCAAGAGAGGAGGGCTTGGTCTTAGAAGCCTGTCTGGAAGGCTTAGTGTCAGAGGAGCCATCTGAGGGTTTCCGAGAGAAGGCATGGGGCAGGAGCAACCTGTTAGTCTCTTTCACAGTCAGGTTTTTAGGTTGGGGAAGCAAGGCAGACAAACCAGTCCCCTGGCCAGATCCCTGGTGATCCGGGTTTGGGGAAGGAGGGAAGAAAGATGACAAGTAAAATGTTATGATATATACTACTAACATCAAGAACAAGAATTACAGACACGCGCTCTAGCTAAAATCTTACCAGCCCTGTTGCCGTCTCACCTTCATCTATTCAAGTGATCGAAACTGTGCCCAACTCCTACCTCAGGCCCTTCTGCTGGCTGCTTCTCCCAAGGTAAGATGTCATCTCTGTTTTCCTTGGCTCCATCCCAACTCAGCTCCACTGCCCTCTGCCATAGAGCCTTCCCTGATCGTGTTTCTGGCAAATATAATGCTCTTAACCTCTCCTATCATCCTTCTCCCAAAAAGCCCGGGGCTCTCTCTAGCTATTCACTCAACTCTCCATGTCCTGAAGGTTCCTCTTAACATGGGAACTTGCTGCTGCCTTTGGATTGCTCTCAAGGTCAAAAACAAGGCTCTGTCCAAAACAGACATTCATACATGTTGCCAAAAGGTACCTCTCTTGCCCAGGGAAAGCCCTATAGACGTTTAATATTCAGTTTGTTCATGCCAGACTCAGGCATTTAACATATCGTAAGCAGTTCTCAGGTTCTGCTTTTTGTATGCTATGAGGCTTTCTGTATGTTACAGGGTCAGCTTGGTCAAACTGTAAGACTGAGGGAAGGCCAGTGTGAAAAAGGAGAATGGAGTAAGGTCCCTGGTCCTGGAGTCAGTGTACTATATCCCTCTTAGTCAAGAAATGCCCAGAACATGTAAGATTTTTAGTCAAGCAGGCCAGGCAGAAAACTGGCTCCTTTCCCTGCTGTCTGTGTTCACAGGTTTGAGTCACTCCAGCCTGACAGACCCCAGAGGCTCAGAGTCATAGGAACCAGACTGAGGTTCTAGGTGGAGCATATCCTCAGGGTACCTTTGCAGTGTTTGACTTCTTAGCTGACATCTGGAATCATGGCTACATCCCTTTGCAATGCTGGGTTCCCACTCTACCTTAACAGCTCAGAGTTTCTCTATCCACTCATTTCCTACCATCTGAAAGACTGCTCTTTAACTACCGGGGTGCCTTCTGATCTGAGCCAGTGTCCTCCCATCATTTTTATATGCCAATCCATCTCCTCCAGGAAGCCATTTTGATAACAGAATGACTGGCCTTTCAGTCTCATCATGCCAGTTTCCTCCATCATCACCCATCACAAATACGGACAGCGTCACTATGGCCAGTTATCTTTCTAACTCCCACATGACTGATTCCTTCTAAGACCCCTCAGCAGTGGAAGTGACACCTTAATAGAGTCAGGGAAAGTGGCAGCTTCAGCACTGTACACCTGAATCACATGACAACTTTTATAAAGGCAGGACCACTTTGGATGAACACGAGATCAGAGACTGTATAAATCACCAAGTGTGAAGTATAACAGAATAAAGAAACTGGGACAGGCAGAAACAAAGAAAACAGCAGAGAAACCATTTCCTGGCACTGTCTGGTTGAGGACCTCTGGTCTTAATTACAGAGCAGCAGCCGAATGCAGGTAAGAGCTTGGACTCCACAGTCAGACCAGCTGAGTCTAAATCTCAGCTCTGCTGTCCCCAGCAGGTGTCTGACCTTGAGCAAGTTCTTTAAGCTCTCAGTTTCCTCATATATAACACAAGGATGATGGTAACACTAAGACTTAGGCAATATTACAAGGATTAAGTCAATTAAATGCTACTAGAGCACTTAGAACAGTGCCTGGTACATAGTAAGTGATATTTAAATGTTTATTTTCCAGCTTAAAAATGAGACAGGGAGAAGATGGATAATTTTTAAATACAGATGTTCTAGAAACAAACTCATAAATACAAAGAACAAATTAATGGCTGCCAGATGAGAGGGGGGTTGAGAGGCTGGATGAAAAAGGTAAAGGGATTAAGAAACACAAATTGGCAGTTATAAAATAGTCACTGGGATATAAAGTACAGCATAGGGAATATAGTCAATAATATTGTAATAACTATGTATGATGTCAGGTGGGTACTAGAATGGGGTGATCACTTTCTAAGTTATATAAATGTCTAATCACTATGTTGTACACCTGAAACTAATATAATACTGTAAGTCAACTTAACTGAAAAATAAAAATAAAAATTTTTTAAATAAATTACAGATGTCCCCTAACATCATTTTGACCAATCCATTTATTCTATCCTTCCTATATAATCCTTTTACTTGAAACGCAATGAATCAAATTGAGTTCCAATTCATCTCCCTAACACTACCTGTCCTGTAAGAGGTAACACCACCACACTAAAGCCATGGAAGAGTGAGGAGAAGGCAGAGAAACACAAGGTCCAATGTTGTCAAAGAACAAAATCATTCTGAAATAATCGGTCCTCATATGCCTGCGTTTGTTCCAAGTCTGATCTGGAAACCGCTGGGCAATGGAAATGCTGTCTTTCAGGAAGTAATATGGAAAGAGAAAAAAAATGGCTTCTATTATGTCACATAGCTTACCTGAAGGACAGTTTTCTTCTTTGTGGGTTCATCTTCCTCGGAATCTGACTAAGAGAAAAAGAAATGGAATAAAGCCTCACTGTTTAAGGATAGTGAAGGAAGCACATTAAATAAAGCACATATGAAGGACTGGACAACAGCGGCCAGCTCCTGTGTCCCACCTCGGTGCAAGAGGCACACCCACCCGAGGCTCAGCCCAACAGCAGAGCTCCCTTCCTGCTTTCAAACATCAGAGAACAGGGTGTGTGCTGGTCTCCCCTGGTCTTTCATTCTCCTACCCCCAGACCTGTTGCACAGCCTTCTTGGTATCAATTTCTGTTTCTTTACTTTAAAAGTATTTCCTCCTATTTAGTGTTTGGTGGAAATAAAAAGCTATACCCTATACCCGTTCTTCTTCCTATAAATCTGTCCACTAGAGGATGAATGGGATTTGGCCCACAATCTTACCTAATCTCAGCTTCATTTCTAAAACCACTTATATAGACTACATAACCACAGGACTGGGGAACTCCAGTGGGATTAAGTGGTGTGTTAACTACTCTTCTATGAGGCATTAAAGGTCAAAGCCATTGGAGAAATCCATTCCCTCTCCAAGTATGATCTATTGTCTGCCAAACAGTTGTTCATGTCCAGAAAGAAGGCAAGCAAATGAGGACTGTGAGAATTTGGGGCAAGACAGGTCATCTGTGTTATCCCTCTGACTCATCAGAGCTGTTTCTAATACAAGCTCTCACACTGAAAAATAGCTAAACTTTTAATGCAGTACCAGTTCTTAATATCTTCAACTATCAGAGAGATGCAAGGTATATGAATCAAGCTTTAACATTTCATCTTTAAAAGTAATCCAAACCAAGAACCCTAAAAGGTTTCCATTTGTTCTCAGGACCTTGGTTTGGGCATCTGTAAATAAAGATGATTAGGCAGGAATCTAATATCCCACTCACCTCCAAGATTCTACAAGAATTCATACCCTCTGCTTATCTTTTTTAACTGACCTTCCCATCTCCTTTCTGGATTTGTCTGCTACCAAGATCTTTAAAATATATATATATATATATATATATATATTATTAATTCTAGAGAGAGAGGGAGAGAAACATCGACGTGAGAGATAAGCATCGATCAGTTGCCTCCTGTACACATCCTGACTGGGGATCAAACCCGCAACCTGGGTGTGTGTCCTTACCAGGAATCGAACCGGCAACCTTTGGGTGGATGCGACAACACTCAACCAACCGAGCCACACCGGCCAGGGCTACCAGGACCTTTTGATCATCATTACTGAGAACCTATCTAGGCCCTGGCCAGGTAGCTCCGTTGGTTAGAGCATCATCCCGACACGCCAACTTTGCAGGTTCAATCCCTGGTCAGAATCAGCTAATAAATGCATAAAGAAGTGGAACAAATTGATGTTTCTCTCTCTCTCTCTAAACTCAATCAAATCAATAAAAAGAACCTATTCCATGCAGGACTTCCTGCTAGGTACTGTACACAGGCTCGATTGCCAGTAGAGGGAGTGCAGGAGGCAGCCTACTGATGTTTCTCTCTCTGCCTCTACCTTCCTCTCTAAAATCAGTAAAAACAAATTTAAAAAAATACATAGCTTTAGCCAACTCCATCGTAGAAAAGGTTGGAAACATGGAACTCACTGGTTCACTATGAAAAAAAGTTTAACTCTGGCTGGGTTAGAGCTTCCTCCCAATATGCCAAGGTTGTGGGTTCAATTTCCTGGTCAGGGCACATTCAAAATTTCAATGAATCAATGCATAAATAAGTGGAACAACAAGCTGATGTTTCTCTCTTTCTTTTCCTCCCTTCCTCTCTCTTTAAAAATAAGTAAAAATTTGTCCTGCCGGGCATGGCTCAGCCGTTGAGCGTCGACCTGGGATCCAGGCGATCGGGGTTCGATTCCCGGTCAGGGCACATGCCCGGGTTGCGGGCTCAATCAATGACTCTCTCATCATTGATGTTTCTATCTCTCTCTCTCTCCCTTTCCTTTCCTCTCTCTGAAAGCAATAAAGATATTAAATAAATAAATAAATAAATAAATAAATAAATAAATAAATAAATAAATAAAAATTTAAAAGCCAATCAATAAAGTTTTTTTTAAAAAACAAGTTCAGCCCTGGCCAGTATGGCTCAGTTGGTTGAGTGGCATCCCAAAAAGACTGCTGGTTCAATTCCGTTCAGGGCACATACCCAGGTTGGGGGTTGGATCCCTAGTCACCCTGGTAGGAGTACATACAGGAGGCGACGGATCGATGTTTCTCTCTCCCCCTCCCTCTGCCTTCCTCTCTCTAAAATTGATAAAACAAACATTTAAAAACAAGTTTAGATACCACTCAAAGCACTTCTGGGCATGTGGGGGCCTGATGGAAAACTAGCAGGAAACAGAAGGACAGCTCATCAAGGAATTATCCAAATAATTTAGAAAAGATAATAAATTTTGGTTTAGAGTACCAAAAAGCAAAGAGATGAGTAATCCAAATGATAAAAGATGTGCCATAATATACTCTGTCACCCTGGGGAGGGACGGAGGGAGGAGGAGGTACAGCTGCCTTGAAGCATTTGACAGGATAATCAATTCAGCTTCTATCCAGAACTGGCTAGAAGCAATGGGCAGTATTTAATTTAGACTCAAGGAGAACTTCTTTGATGGTGATAGGTACAGAAGCATATTGGGGGGTTTTCTTTATCATAGTAAAACACATGTAACATAAAATTTAACATTTTAACCATTCTAAGTGCCACTTAATTCAGTGGCATTAAGTATACTGATGTTGTGTAAAGATCACCACTATTTCCAGAACTTTTTCATCATCCCAAACAAAAACTCTGTACCTATTAAATGGTAACTCCCCATTTCCCACTCCCTACCCTCCAGCACCTGGTAACCACTGTTCTACTTTCCATCTCTATGAATTTGCCTATTCAGGTTCCTAATGTAAGTGGAACCATACAATATGTGACCTTTTGTATCTAGCTTATTATTTACTTAGCAAAAGGTCTTCAGAGTCCACCCATGATAGAGCGTGCATCAGAATTTACTCCTTAGGGTGAACATCATTCCTTGGGATGTATGTACCATACTTTGTTGATCATTCTGTTGATGGACGCTTGGGCTGTTGCCATCTTTTGGCTATTGTGAGCAGTGCTGCTGTGAACAGTGGTACAAGTTATCTGTTTGAGTCCCTGCTTTTAACTGCTTTCATCTAGGAGTGAAATTGCTGAATCATATGATAATTCTAATTAGCTTTTTGAGGAGATGTCAAACTGATTTCCGCAGGAATGTATTAAACGGAGGCTGTGGAGTCAACTCCTACAGAGGATTAAAGACCAGCAAATGGCAATCTAAGTGGGTCTGTGCCACTGGGCCCAGAGAAATGGGTAATGCTAGAAATACCAGAGCACCCAGGGCTGGGAGAAGTGTGCTGAACCAGAATAGGCACTCCCAAGTTTTGGAGGCACAACCCGGTTGTCTCTCTTAAGAAAGTATTTTATTTCTTCTTGGCCTCACAAGAGCCTGAACCTCAATGGCCACCACTGTCCTCTCTGCTCCAGCTGCCAAGAGTGACAAGATACACACACCCCGAGACTGCTGAGCAAGAACAGAAACAGACATTTTCCATTAAGCTAAGCCCAGTGGGATCTGCTAATCTATTGGAGCCTCATTCCCCATGGCAGCCTCCCTCTTATCTTCTCAGGCTCTGGTTCTCACAGACTCCCTCTCCGAAAAGCAATCACTAGTTGCCGGGGCCAGGAGCCAAGGAGGAAATAAGAGCCCAAGCACAGACAGACAGAGACAGAGAGAAAGACAGTCTCAGTCTCTCTCTCCACTACCCCACCACCCCCACTCCAGGCTCCAAACTCAAATCACTACTATACTCTTCTCTGCTATTATCCCAATTAGCTAGATTTGCCAACTTTTTTTACTCTTTGGTGTGAAATATCTTCTGCTTACATCTGCATTTTAGTTAGGTTATCATTTTCTCTCCCATGTTGCACTTCTGACTGTACTGCTTTCCTATTTCTGTCTGCCCAAGGCTCTTCTATCTTTTCTATAGGTATATGATAGACAGAACAAAACATATCTGGGTACAAATACGACTTCTGCTACTACCAAACTGTGTGGTTTTAGGCAAATCACCTCTGTTCTCTGAATTTCTAGTTCCTCACCTGTAAACTGGGAATAATACTTAGCTTACAGAGTCACTGAAGTGCCAGCACAATGTCAGACATTAAGCAAGTGCCCCGCAAGTGTTAGTAGGGAACGCCTTCCCTTTCTATCCAGGGCTAAAACTTAGCTTAAGCCACTGCAGTCAACTCTTAATTATTTGGTTAACAGCAATGACCAAAATTAGTGAAATCTCAATCTCACAGCTTCAACAGCTTCAACCTTTCCACTATCTGGGTAAACAATCTGAAAGTACGGGTAATACTAATCCAGATAACTATAAAATTCCTATTTGCTTTGGCATGCACATTCTTACAGAAAACTCTTCCAGGAGACTTCTCTTCTAATTTTGCTTTTCTACATCTTAATTTTAGAAGTCTGCATACTCTAAGCCCATGAAATCAACAACAACCAATGTCTGGAGGTTGTGTGGGTTGAAGCAAGAGTAAGAAGGGAAAAGGAGAGGATAGTATCCATCTCATGGACCATTCCTAACTCCTCACATAAATCAAAAGCTGAAATTTGATTCTGCAATGCACCTGGAGAGAGAATATGGTACTAACCTGTCCCCTGACTGCAGCTAATGGATGAGTGACCCAAATCAAACCAATCTCTCCCGGAAAACCAGAACTGGGACTAAGATTGTAGTTCAATCTGTGCTGATCACTACAAGGAAGGAAGTGTAATCAAGAAGGTGTGGGTGGCATCGTTCACCTGCAACAAAGACCTTAAGAAGCAGAGGGAAAGGGTCTGTAGACAAAGAAGAATGAATGAAATGTGCAAGAAACCGTGTGGGTCCCAATTCCTGATTCCAAGCACTTTCCAAGGTACCTCTGTATATTTATGACGCATTACTATTTAAAGGAGCTCGAGTTAGTTTTTGATACTTGCAACCAATTAAATCTAACTAATTCACAATCTGCTTGCTTCCTTAATACCCTAAATAACTGGTACCACTACTCTCCCAGCTGCCTGAGCCAAAAGGCAGGGAGTCAACCTTGAATCCTCCCCCACTTGATCCATGATATCCAATCAATCCCTAGTCTTACCACTTTCTACCTCCTAAATAGACCTAGAGCCTCCAGTTCTCTCCACGCCCAGCTACTCCCTTTTCCAGAACGCCATCATCTCATACATCGTGTCTCCTCCATCTTGCTCCCTCCAGGTCTTTCACCACTCTGTGATCAGAGAATTCTGGTTCAGCCTTAAGGACTCTTCACTATCCCCAGAATTACACATAAAGGCCTTAGCATGGCATCTAAGGCCCATTATCATCTGGCCTCAGCCTTTCTCTGTAACCCCATCTTTCATCACTTCCCCTGCCCACCTATGTGCTCCAGCTACTGTACCTTACTCACTTCAGGTTCCCCCAAAGCATTTTCATTCTCTCACCTCTAGGCTTCTGCATATTTTATTCCCTCTGCCTGATGTGCTCCTCCCCACCCCACCCCTTTCTCTGGCTACCTCCTCCTCATCTGTCTTATATCTGTTAAGATATCTCCTCTTTCTGGAAACCTCCCCAACCTCTGGAGTGGTGTGCCCCCATGGCACCAGCTCTATTATGGTTCTCCTCTGACTTGACCTAAAATCTATTTCCTTGTTGGTTCCTCCAATAAACCACAGCCTCTTTTGAGCAGGGTCTATCCTGTTCACTACTATACTCTTAGCTCCTGGCAGAGAAGTAGCTCAATATTAAATTAATCAATAAGAGTTCGGAGTTAATTACTTCTACTTTAACACCAAACTCAAAAGGGAAATTATTTAAGGAAGCCCAATTCATTTCTTTAAATGTGTACTAAGAGCCTACTAAGTGCAAGACACAAAAGATTAGATCCAGAGGGACTTAGAACTGGAGGGGGCACAACAATTTTAAAGATAAAGGTCACCCTCGCCTGATCATCTTGAATTCTCTTAGGCCATCTTTCCCCAAGAATTCTGTGTTCAGAGAACAATAATAACTCAAACAGGACAAAAATGGGAAACGGAACCAGCTAAAAGCTGGGACTTAATTTTAACTATCCATGTCACAGCTCACCTCAGGAATTTAGTGAATTATACCTACAAAGAAGGGACAGAGTTAGGAGTCCTCAGAGTTTTCTGCCACTTCAGCCAGTCTAAATTGAAGATTCTATAGTCTCTACCAGCAACTCTTTCTACTGCTACCTTCACAGACCTAGAAATGAGTCTTTCCACTGTTACTACGGAAGGAGGGAGGCTGGTTCAAAATGCCACCTTCCCCCACATATCACAATTAGGCTGAGATAAAGTTTGGGAGAAAACTGTGAAGAGACCTGGAACCAAAAGAGAATGCCAAGGAAATGAACCTATTTTCCTCTGTCAAATTCAGGGACTTTTCCTTTATTTCAGATTAAATCAAGGTCAAAGTAAATTTCAGTGTGGCAACGAGGTTTTGGATCCTAGACTTAAAAATGACAGACTGGCCCAGCCTGGCGTGGCTCAGCGATTTAGCATTGACCTAGGATCCGGGAGATCATGGTTCGATTCCTGGTCAGGGCACATGCCCAGGTTGCAGGCTCGACCCCCAGTCAGGTCATGCAGGAGGCAGCCGATCAGTGACGACTCTCTCATCAATGATGTTTCAACTCTCTCTCTCCCTCTCCCTCCCTCTCTCTGAAATCAATAAAGATATATTTAAATAATAATAATTTAAAAATAAATCAATAAAAATGACAGATTCAGGTCCTGCCAGTGTGGCAAAGCAGTTGAGCACTGACCCATGTACCAGGTCACAGGTTCGATTCCAGTCAGGGCACATGCCTGGGTTGTGGGCTGGATCCCCAGATCAATATTGATGTTTCTCATAGATGTTCTCTCTCTTTCCCCCTCTTCCTTCCTCTCTCTCTAAAATCAATAAAAACATATTTTCAAAAAATGACAGACTTAGGTGAGAAAGAAGGGGGAAATAATCTGCCAGAAAGTTTGAAACAAGTTAAGGAGGGAGATTTTGGAACCCCCCCTTCCATTCACTTGAGTTCAATCACTCAGAAAATATTGAGGTAGTATTCAGTATGTGCCAGGCATTGCTTTAACTACTAGAGACATAGCAGTGAGTAAAACAAATCATAAGCCCTGTCTTTGTGGAGCTTGTAAACTAGCAGCAGGAGGGGCAACAAGACCAGATAGTATGTTAGATGGTGGTAAATGCTATGAAGAAAAATAAAACAAAGAAAGGGGGAGGGAAGAGTGGGTAATAGGAAGTTGCAATTTAAATAAGTAGGCTAGGATGTCCTCGCTGAAAACAAGTCTTTTAAGCCCAAACTTGAAGGAGGTGAGGGAGAGAACATTAAGATACCTGGGGAAGAAACTGAGGGACCAGCAAGAACTAAGAATGGAAATGGCCCCTGGGCAGTGTTGGAAGTCTAAAGAAAAGCAGTAAGAAAAGAACAAGCTTCTCCTGGGGGGTTACCAAAGGTAAGCCAGGGTCTGACCAGTTAACTCTTCACAAGAGAGGAAGGAAGGAACTCAGGATAACTCTAAAACACTACCTGCCCCTAGGCTTAAAGTCTCCTTTATCCCCAAAGTACTCCAAAAAGGCCTTCTAGTTTTCCGCTCTAATATACAGAAAATATAAGGTTGGCTGCCTCTTCTAGAAATAGTACCCAAGCATCCTAATTCACCTAGGCTTGACACCACCAAAATGGTGAAACCGAGGCGCAGACCTGGAGTTTAGACAGACCCAGCTCTTAATGACTCTGCCCTTTACCAGAGTCATTAAATGCTGATCTTAAATGCTGAATAGCTGCTTTTCACCTGTAAAAGTTAGGTTGTCTCCCACAGTTCTGTCATAATTGAAGGGTCAAAGCCTGCCAAATGGTCTGAACTCAATAAATACTCAATTTCTTCCTTAACTCTTCTCAAAAATAGAATCCAGGATTCCTATCCTTTTCATTCAGACCCTGATGCTTTTAAGTTCAGAGACAAAGGAAAAGGTTAGTCTTGAGTTCAGCTAGGGCTCAAGAATCCTGTTCTCCTGTCACTTCCTCAGGTACAACAGCGAGTAAAACCAAGTGTCCCTAGGCCTGAGCTTGGGTCTATCATCAGTGCCAAGTGATGGTACGTGGCCCGTCCGCAGGCGGGTCCAGCTTCGAGAAACCGCATGGACAAATACCTTAATTCCCCAAAGTTGACCAACTTCAGCTCAATTAATTGCACTGTGCCAGGAATCCAGTGGTCTGGAATCAACGGGCGCAGTTATGGGAGGAGTCCTACAGCTGAGCCCATGCCCAAGCCTGATGGACAGTTTGGGGGTACCCTCCCCGGATACTCACATCCCCCTTATGTAGCTCTGGCGCGGCAATCTTCACGGGCTCTGTTCTCTTCTTTGGCTTGGGAAGCCCCAGGGGGGGCCCGGCACCGCCGATTGGAGGGGGCAGACTGAGGCCAGGGCCGAGGGCCGAGGGCATCCCCAATCCCAGCCCCTCCCCAACTCCCGCTGCTTCAGCAGGGCTCACGCCTGGAGGTGGGGGGAAGCCTCCCAGGCCGAAGGGCAAGGGGGGAGGAGGCTGGAGCCGGGGGTCTCCGCTGGGTGGGGGCAGCAACAGCGGCGGGGGAAAGGCTGGGGCTAGCATCTGAGGGGGCGGAGGCAGCAAGGCCGGACCCTTGGGTGCGGGGAGAGACGCGAACAAGCCCCCTACGGTGGGCCCAGATGTAGGTGCGGCCGCCTCCTCCTCCGGTTCAGCTTCATCCAGCTCACTTTCATCGCTGCTGGCGTAAGCAACCAGCGACATGGCGCCTCCGCTTTCGGGGCGCCCTTGCCGGCAGACTAGGCCTACTTGAGACCGGGGATGCCCGGAGGCCTAGTGGGCCCCGCCACTTGGCGGGGTAGAGAACCGTGAAGTCCACCTTCTCCGTATTCTAGGGCTATCCCCGGCAGGATCCCATCGCCACAGCTGATTTCCACCAAATAAGACTTCCCTCTTCACTTAAGCTCTTAGTCCCGGGCAACTACACACAGCTAATGGCCGCCGAGTCACTCCGCCCCCTCCTCGTCTCTCTAAAACAGGAACTACAACTCCCAGAGAACTTTGGACATAGCCCCATTCTCCACGCAGGGAGCTCAGTGCAAGGCACAGCGGGAGTTGGAGTCCGAGAAAGGATTAAGGGGCGCGCAGAAAGACAGAGGGCCAAGCCGCCTCTAGCGCGGGGTCTTCTGGGATGAGTAGTTTTTTTCGAGGAGGGATGTCTTCCGACAATTCTTAGGTGACTGCAAGCCCCACCGGTCACCGCGGTAGTCACAGAGGCGGGTAGGAGAGCATTTCGGTACTTGAAGTTTCCTAGGGTAGCCCCTTGAGCGCTAAGATTTATGGGAGATGTAGTGCTCCTAAAAACTGCAAGTGATGTCGGGAAGGAGAGGGAGTCTGGGAAGGTGGCGGATTGGGGAAGATAGCTTAAAGGGAAAGCGATATGGAAATAAACTGATGAAGTTCCCCCAGTTGGCTGATACCGGCGTTGGACCTAAAAAGAGCCAGGGCACTAGAGACCGCTACGAAATTGGGCTGCGAGCCAGAAAGAAGCGAGATTTCAAGGCTAACAAATATCTGGGAGCTGAAATAAATGTGACTTAAGAGGGAGGAGGTGATCTCCTTCGTCTTGACCAAGGTGCACATCCAGGAGCAAACCTAGCCCTTCCAGCCTGGGGACTGGCCTCTCTCTGCAGCGACCAGTGAGACAGGGCCCTGGGAGTCAGAGCCAGGTATTTGAGGTTAATCCCTTCCCCTCGGCCCAAAGGAGACAGCTGCATCACAGCCCCCTGCACAGATCCGGGGCATCACCTGAGTCCATCACTGCTGTGACTCCCACGTACTCCTCTACATGTCCTCCACATCTGGCTCTGTCTGTGCCTGCTGTCTGTCGGGCCTTTTTGTGTGCCCTGTATATGCCCATGGTTCTGTACCTGTCCTTCCCTGTCCATCTGTGACCTTGTGTCCTATTCTTGTTTATCCATCTTTGTCCCTTCCTGTCTGCCTGTGACTGAGTGCCCTCTACTTGTCAATTCTGTCTCTATGTGTCCTTTACATGCTAATCCACCTCTGTGTGGGCGCCACCTTCCTGCTCCCAGACAGCAGAAGATTCTACTGAGCTCAGCCCAGAAAAATTGTTGAAGTTTGGGGAGCAGGCTAAAGAGGAAGATGGAAAGGATGTTGAGGGAGCAATGATGGTGGCAAAAACGAAACGGCAGTGAAAGGCCCAGGCCTGAATCTTCCATGAAGCCTGATATGGCCCCCTCCACTGCACCCTCACCATGTGTCTAAACCTCACCCTGCCTATATAGGCAAACTCATATGCCACCTTCTCCGTGAAGCCTCCTTAAATATGTTTGCTCCCTGCTCTGGGTGTCCAGAGCATTTTTTCTGCATATCGAGTCTTTAATGTACCTGAGATCATCTGGAATGCTTCTTAAAAATGCAAATTTCTGAATTGGTCGGTAAGAGATTCCTATTCAGTAGGGGTGGGGTGGGGTGCGGTGGGTTGGGACCCAGAGTCAAGATTTTTAAGAAACTCCTCAGTTAATTGCAAAGCAGGACCACTTTGAGAAGCTAGACCTTCCAATCCTGGTGTGCTCTGCACAATGCTGACTCCTAATACCTGCTTTTCAAATCTAGGTTCCCCAACATATTTTCTGGTGACTTTGGGCAGTCACTTATCTGAGTCTCACTTTTCTCTTTTGAAAAATGGATAAAAGTATTACGGAGCCCTGTCCTACTTCCGTGAGAAACACCTGCTATTAACACACAGTGAAATGATTTAGAACACT
Source organism: Miniopterus schreibersii (assembly GCF_964146895.1). Taxonomy (NCBI): domain Eukaryota; kingdom Metazoa; phylum Chordata; class Mammalia; order Chiroptera; family Miniopteridae; genus Miniopterus; species Miniopterus schreibersii. The sequence goes on along the minus strand of NC_138119.1, from coordinate 14,475,709 downwards.
AAGAATCCTATCCTTAGTGTTCATGCTGCCCTGCAGAGAAGAAAAGTCCCATGAAGTCAGGGACCTATCTTTTACAAATATTTTCAAAGTCAGTCCTCTTAAAGATTAATGATTCATCTTACTAGGTATATACCCTGCCCTCAAATGGTTTTTTTCATACAAGAAATTGATAATATAAACTTCAGGAGTGGGAAGGGGATTTATTTCTTATGTATACTCTTTCATACCTTTAGAAATTTGTAACCTGTACATGTATTATCTATTCAAAAGTAGTAATAATAGTAATAACGTCTTCCAGTAAAAGATAGTGAATTAAACATATATCTAATTGGATGCTCTCCTGAAATCCTGCTAAAACTTCAATAAAGGAATTTTTTGTGAAAAGGTACTAAAGACCATTTTGAAAAGATTTTTTTTTTTTAAATATATCTTTATTGATTTCGGAGAGAGGAAAGGAGAGGGAGAGAGAGAGATAGAAACATCAATGATGAGACAGTCATTGATCAAGCCGGCAACTGGGCATGTGCCCTGACCGGGAATCGAACCCCTATGGCCTGGATCCTAGGTCGACGCTCAACCGTTGAGCCACGCCCGGCTGGGCCATTTTGAAAAGATTTAAACCCACAAAGATGGGACGTTGAGAAGAGGAAACCACAGTTACAACATTTTGGAAGATGGAAAGCAAATGCCCCAGTGGTAACTGACTTGCCACATCCAAGAGCTGGCCTTGGGGAATGTGAGAATCAATATGATCTATTGAAGAGCCTCAAAAGGCTCAGCAGGACCTCTGGAAGTGAACGAGACAGGAAGGGAACAAAATGAGGACTGGTTAAAAGCTGTTTAAGAAACAGCTATGGCCCCTCCCCTACTTCATGCTAGTGAGAGACTGGCTCTACCCAACCCCAGAAAAAAATAAAGGAAGGCTTGCCCTGCCTGGTGCTCAGTGGTTAGAACATCTTCCTACACACCGAAGGGTTTCAAGTTCGATTATAAGTCAAGGGCACACATCTGGGTTGCAGGTTTGGTCCCTGGCCCCAGTAGGGGTCCTTGAGGGAGGCAACCAAACAGTGTTTCTCTCTCTCCCTCCCTCCCTCCCTCCTGTCCCTCCTTTCCATTCTCTCTAAAAAAAAAAAAAAAAAAAAAAATCAATGGAAAAATATCCTTCGGTGAGGATTAACAAATAAATAAATAAAATTTTATTATAAAGGATATTATATAGTTATAAAACAAGCATTTTAAAGAAAAATAACTAATATTATCATACTAATAGTAAACACACAGTAGCCAACAGTACCTACTATTAATATATTACATATATCACATATATTAACTGATTTATCAACATCCCTCTTTACAGATGAGAAAACTGAGGCACAGATAGGTTGAGTAACTTGCAGCAGGTCACAGAGTTGATAAGGGTGGAGGTGGGACTCAAACCCGGGTAAGCTGGCTCCCAAGCCCATCCCAGCTGCCCTCACCCATTGTAGTAGTGCCAGGGCATAATGCTGGTACCTTAGAGGCTCACTGCAAAGGAACCCATTTTCTCAAACTAATTATCACTCAAGCACTGGCCAAGTAGCTCACTTGGTTGGAGCATTGTCCCAATACACCAAAGATGCGGGTTCTATCCCCATAAATGGGTGGAACAAAAATCAATGTTGCTCTCTTTCTCAAAATAAATATCACTCCAAATATAATATAATAAATACAGTGATAAACAATTTTTATAAAATTGATCTTAGGGAAAAAGGAAGAGAGAAACATCAATCAGTTGCCTCCCGCATGAAGCCCCAACCAGGAATCAAACCTGCAACCCGGGCATGTGCCCTGACCGGGAATCCAACCCTCCACCTTCTGGTGCACGGGACAATGCTCTAATCAACTGAGCCACACCAGCCGGAGCAGTGATAACCAATTTTATCAAACACTTATTATGTTTCAGGCTTTGTTCAAAGCACTTTCAATACATTAATTCATTCCTCATTACAACCCATTTTACAGACATGGAAACTGAGGAACCCCATTTTACAGACTTACAAAGACTCAGGTCAATTAGATAGCTTTCCTATAGTGACACGGTGTGTTCGTGATGGAGCAGGTACTCAGACCCTGTTATCTCTGATTCATAACCACTCTGACTGCTCCTAAAATGCATAAAAGCATGGATACTCTTTCATTTTGGGTGGCACTTATTAGATGGGGCAATAGAGATACCATTTTGCAAACCACTGGTCTAAACACCCATCTTCCTCTCCTGCATTTTCCAGTGGGGGTAACCGGGGGCCAAGAAGTGGTGAGGGGAGTAGGTCACACAGTGCTTGAGGGCTGGAGCCAAACCCCTCTACTCTCTCTTCAAAGTTTAAAGGGAAGGAACTGACATTTCCGTTGAACCTAATGAGGTTTTGATACAGATGATCTCCTTTACCACCCCATAACATAGCTATTTGTATTTGTATTTTTACAGTGGAAAAAATTTTTGCTTAGTAATTCTAGTTAAGTCATTTGCCAAAAGCAAAATTCAAACCCAGGACCCCTGACATACAAACCCAGGTTGTTGCCACTAGATCACATAGCCCTTCCCCTAGCACCCTCAGCTCCATCCCTCCTGCTGCTGAGTCAACCTTCCTTCCTGATATGGACAGAATAAGTCCACCCCCTGACCTTGCTCCTCCACAGACATCCTTCAGAACCCTACAGCCAGATCTGCGCTCACAAGTCTTGTCTGCTTTGGGGCTTCAAGTCCCCTGACTTCTGTCCTGACCTCCCTCCCACACAAATGCAGGCGCAAGCAGGAGCATCAATGGCATCATTTCACTGAGACATTTGTGAATTGGTTCCAAGCTGGACTGGCAGTCTGGGAGCCTATGACCTGTGTGCTCTAGATCTTACTACTCAAACAGTGGTTTAAAGCAGCAGCAGCAGCACCTCGGGGCTTGTTAGAAATGCAGACACCCCAAACCTACTGAATCAGAATCTGCCTTTTAAGTGTTTTCCAAGGTGATTCGTTTGCACATTAAAGTCTGCACAGCACTGTTAGGCCTGAGTCCCAAGGGAAGCAGGCTTATGCCCACCTGCCCCTGTAACTGACCCTCTTCTGCTCTTGGCTGGGTTGTCAGGGGCAGCTGTGAGTTGGTTGATGTTATTGTAAAGAGAACTTGGATACTGAATTGCACCCAAGGCCTGGGAGATTACAGCAACAAAGGGAACCCTGGTTGGTTTATTGCAACCAGCATCTGCATGGTGGACTGAGACAGGCCCAAGAGACTTGTTGCGAAAAGAAGTTAGAAACCTTATTGCCACCGCCAGACAGGATTTTATGTCGGAACAAAGTGGAGAAATGGATAGGACTCTTGGTTCTAACTAAATTGACGTGTACTAAATTGGAAATTAGTTTTTAAATGTTTGTTGCATTGAAACTGTGCATATGTATAATACTGACCTGGACACTAAAAGGAAACCTATTGTGACATTGGGTTTACTGAAATATCTTTAAAAACTTGTGACAAGAGTCTCTTCTAACAACAGTAAGAACAACAAAGAAAAGTACTAGCCTGACAGAAACTGGACTACTACACTGGCTGCATTTCAAAGTAGAGTGCATTGTAGAATAAACACCTACTGGAATCTAGCTGCTCTGTTGCAACAAGTTTGGATTTGCTATTGAACAAATCTACAAGTCCCTGGCTAAAGGCATGCTCTTTTCTTGCAACAGGACCTTGCAGAGTGCCCCACTGTGCCAGCAGCCTGGGGTCTGGAGCCTCTGTGGACAGAGCCAGAGGGACTCCTATCACAAGGGGGGATGATGCTAAGAAAGCACATTATTATATAGGCAAAACTTATGAAGTAAATTGCCATGCGCAGGACAACCAGCTGACATGAAGAACTGCAGGCCTCAGCTAATGATAAGCTCCTATTCCATGCCTCTGGTGTTGGCAGGGCAGCAATGTTATCCCATCTTACAGTTGAGGACACCGAGACTCAGAGCTAAGTTCAGGGGGTCGTCCAAGGTCTCATGATGGTGAACAGCAAGCAGGGTAGGATATGGACCTGGGCCTATTGGTTACATCCTGCATTCCCCTGCAAGACTACATATGCTTTGAAGTAAGATCAGGAAAAGTGTGGGGAGAAAAACATGCATATTTTACCTATTCAAACATATTTTGTTGCAAAATTTTAAGAATCTGGACACCTATAACATCTAATCCAAATATCTTATTTCTAAGATACCATAGGTATCTGGAATTTGGGCAAATCCAAGACAGTAAATCAAAAATGCAATTAAAGTCTTGTTTGGTTCAGTGGGAAGAGAGCTGAGTTCGTTTTGGCTTTAGGTAAGATATAACCTAGGCTAAAATGTTGTGTCTGGGATCCAGCTAAATCACATTCGTACTTTAAGGCCCAGCTCTAAGTAGCCAGCCACCTTTGTGAAGCCTTCCCAGGTTCTCTCCCACTCCCAACCCCCAAGAGAGGTAGTGCCCGGCTCCTGGTCTTCACAGTTTACTAATGAGTTGGGATTTACTGGCTTCTACTATCTCTTCCCACTAGAATAGAAGGCAATCTTCGCGGGCTTAGCTAGTCCTACAGCCCAGCTCTCCTTTGCCAGGAAGTAGCAGAGAGAACTGGGATCTATCTAATGGACCTGGAACGTGGCCACTTCGTGCCATAACCCCTCTGCCACCTCCTGGCTACCAAACTCGAACTATTTCTCCTCAACAAAGACCACCGTGCGGTGCAAGCCCCGGGCGTTTCCGGGGCCACCCCACAGACTGTAAGCACGTGGCGGCCCGGGGCAGACGTCTGTGCTCACCCCTTGCCCCAGTGCCCGGCATGCCGCGAAGCACGGCCAGCGCCGAGCACAGGCTCGTGGATTGGGACGGAGCCGAGGGCAGGAAGCCTCGGCGAGTAGACGTCGCCACATGACTGAGTGGAGGCCACGGTTGTGAGTGCCCCGCGGGGCCGGGGGAGGGGCGCCAGGCCGCTCCGTCCAGCCGGGCGCCAGCTCCTCCCGCCGGGGCGGGTACCCACCGACTGCGGGCACACAAAGCCTGCTCAGCGAGCTCGGCGATCGGCTCCGCACGCCTGTGTCACCGCGCGCCGCCAGAGAGGCTTGGGGTTGGGCGTCGGGCGGTGGCAGGCCCGAGCATCCGGAAGCTGCGCGCATCGAACCTCCGCGGGTGGGGTGCGGAGGGGAAGAAGGAGGAGTGGGGGAGGAGGGAGCAGGAGTGGGGATCGGGAGGGGGGTGGAGGAAGAGGCCTCGCGCAGAGAGGGAGCAATTTAATTTCAAACACAAACAACTGCACGAGCGCGCACCCACCGCGCCGGAGCGTCGCCCGGGATCGGCGCCCGCCCCGTCCGTGCGGCGCGCGCGGGGGAGACGCCGTGGCCGCGCCGGAGTTTGGGCCGGGGGCCGCCATCGAGGCGGGGGCCGCGCGAGGGCCGGAGCGGAGCGGCGCCGCCACCGCCGCACGCGCCAACTTGGGCTCGCGCTTCCCGGCCCGGCGCGGAGCCCGGGGCACCCGGAGCCCAGCCATGTCGCGATCCAATCGGCAAAAGGAGTACAAATGCGGGGACCTGGTGTTCGCCAAGATGAAAGGCTACCCACACTGGCCGGCCAGGGTAAGCGGCGGGGCTGGCCGTCCGATTCCCCCTCCGGGCTTGGGTTGCATAACACCCGGGAGGGTGCTGGCGCTCCGCGAGGGGGGGGTCTGGGACCCCGACTTTTTCCCAGCGCCTCCAAGCCCGCTCGCCAGTTATATAATGGGGGAGGCGATGGGGTGGGGGCGGCGAACACCTGGCAAGACCGCATCCGAGCTTAGAGGCGTGTGCGCGGCGTGGGGACCCGAGGGCGCGGGTCACTTCCCGACTTGGCTCTGCGTGCTCACTTCTGCCCCCAGCCCCCGTTCTCCCAGCGGTTTCGGACCTGCTGCCTGGGTTTGGGCCGGTCGTGTAACTCCTCCCGCCCCCCAGGCGCCACCGCCACCCCCTCTGGGACCCCCTTAGAGACCCCCAGTTTCTTCATTGATTGTAGCCCCTGGCTCAAACTCCTTCCTGGGTTAAATGGTTCAAGAAGGATCCCAGCCCAGAAAGGAATAGATGGAGGCGGAGTTCGCTTCTAGAAAACTTTGGTTCAGGGCGTCCTTAAGAGGTCTGAAGTTGGGAGGGTCGAGCAGTGGTTGGGGTCGGTGTAAAAGGTGATCTACCTGGTTCGGAAATTATCCTTCAGAACTCTTCACTCCTAAGCCCCACAAAGATATGCCTCCATGTGCTGCCAACTCAAATTTGGGGCTGTGGGTGCAGGGGCCCTGTGGGGCAGGGATGTCCACTCCATACTGCCTCTTCGCGGAGGCGGGGCCCGGCGAGGCGGAGAGCGCGAGCTGCTGCTACAGATCCCCTCCACCCCCAACGTGAGCCTCTCGCGCCCCAAAGGCCGAATCTGCCATGTGGTGGATCAGCCCGCCAATATGAGGGCCCCTCCCCCCTTCCAGCACCTGGCCAGGTGGGAGGGTGGGGCCCAAAAGTCCTTCTGGGTGTGTTGTCATGTTTTCCCTGAGGACTGAGACAGGTGAAGTAAGGAGCGAGGAAGGTGGCCCGAAGGTGTTGAGGGTGTCACAGGGGCCAGTGCCTCTGGCAACTTATTTCAAAGTTGTTGTAGGGGAGGCCTTGGTGTTAGGTACCTAGAGTGCCTAGTGTAGGGCTCGAGCAGAGTAAAATCCAAAGGCAGAGAGGGGTGGAGGGAGGGCGTCTTCTGGGCTAGGGGGCCAAGTGTAGAATTTCCTTAAGGCTGTGGTTTGTTCTTCTTGGTGTGAGTCTGTGTCTTCATCTGGCCCAGATCCTGCTCTGAGTTTAGGAAGTTACCCCAGGCTCCCTGGTGTCCTGTTCAGAGTGTCAGGCCAACTCTGGGGTCACTCTGAGGAAACCCAGAAGACCCTTCCTCACTCTGTACCCTCTTCTGAGGAGTATCCCTAATCCCTTGAGCTCCTTATTTCCTGAAACTTTTAGATGTCTGGCCTCTGGAATGGGAATGAAGTGCAAAGAGAAACAGGACTCTCCCAGCTTCCAGGGCCTCCTAAAGATTAGGGGAGGCAGCAACCACGGAAGCCTTGTGTGTGCATGTGTGTGTGTGGCATGTGAACACTCATGTACTTTACCCTGCACCTTTGATCCAACTGGCTTCTTGGCCTAGATGCCAAGGCCCTGGTGGGCAGGACAAGAACTGAATCCAGGTCTTTACTGCTCCTGCCTCCTGGGGTGGGACAAAGTCCAGAGACTAGGCTAAGGCCTGGGGAGGGGGTATAGCTGGAATGTAGTTTGCAGGGAACCCCTTCACCATCGGGGAAGAGAAAAGGGATCAGGGAGACACTGATGGGCCTACATTGACCCTGCGAGGAATCCCTTAAGATTTCTGGCCTTTGGAGTGAGGGCAAGGCCTGGGGCTGGGGATGCCATCCATTTTGTCTCTTCCCAGTGGCCTTCAGGGCCGAGGGTGGGACAGGGAGGCCGAGGCCCTTCCTTTGTTGATGCCTGGGCCTTCTAGATAAAGTTAGGGCTGGGGAAGGGAGGGGAGAGAGATCAGACCAGGATCCCAGGGCTCAGGCCCCACCCTTTGCCTGTGCTCTGGCCCATGACTGTCACAATTAGGGGGGAGCGCTACATCCAAGGCTGTTATTTCTGACGTGCATCCCCCTTAAACACCAAAAGAACAGACAAATCAGTCTCCTCACCATCCCTTGGATGTGCTCTTAGTCTCTAGAGTGGTGAAGCCTTTATTGGCCTGGACCCTCCTGAGATGGAGTAGGAGCAGGGGACCACCCCTCTCCCCTGGTGAAGGCCACTGTGTGGAATTCCTTTCAAAGCCCTTGCTTTTGGGTAGGATGGCTGATTCTGGGTGAGACCAGAACAGCCCAGGGCTGGGAGAGCCCAGCCAAAGGGGCCACGTGGTAGGCAAGACCTACCTGGAAGGATAGTGTGACTCCATCCTGACCTTCTCCTTTCCCTCTTCCTCCTGCCTGACTTCCTGGGGGATCTCCAAGCACTTAATTAACCTCCAAGACTCAGGGACCTCCCTGTCCCCCAGGTTCCTTCCTCCTTTCTCCCTTCCTGTTTCACAGTCCCAGAAAACCTGAGCAGTCAGAGGGCCTCACCCATCTTTCCTCCCTCTGCCCCTCCCCCACATCCAGGCACTACCTTCTCTTTTCTGCTTCTTGGGTTTGCCACACTTTCCCGGCCCCAACTGTCTCCTGCCCCAGATTTTCCGGTTCCTGGGTCAGGTGGGGCCTTGGCCCTGGGTGTGGTGGTTATAACCCTGACTGGCAGGCACTGTGGGCTTAGCCACCCTAGGCCTAGATTTGGTCCGAAACTGGGGTGCGATACTCAATCCTCTCCCCCACTCCTCACCTGGGAACTTCAAATCCCTCTTGAGACCTCAGGGTGTCCAAGGGCTCTGGGAGAACAGGATTTCATATGCTCGGCCTGTCGGATGGAGCTAGGCAAATGCAGAAGGGTGGAATAGGTGGGCCTGGCCTGGGAGAAAAAATAACTTGCCTGGATTCCTGGAATGGCAGAGAAGTAGCAAAGCCCTCTCCCCTGTTGGGCCAGTGGAGGGGGTATAGTGGGTCTCCAGCACTGATCTGGCCCCACCCTGACCCACTTAGCCTTGACTCATTTGTTGAGTCACAGCCTGGATATAAAGGCACCGCCTGGGAGACATATGTTTGTATTGGGGGTACAAGCATTCTCAGGGACCTCATATCATCTTCTAAATGCAAAAAGGCATTTCCTTTGTAGCTTGAAGGGTGGAAGGTCCACTGTAGAAGGGATTTCTCCAGGGACTTGGGGGTGGAAATTTTATTAAATGAAAAGAGCGCGCACCTCCTGGCCCCTTTTCCACAGGTGGCCACACACAAGGTGAGGCAGGGGGGTAGATGCCCATCTGCCCAGGCCCTGGCCTCCCTTCTCTAGACCCACCTTATATTTGGCTAGAGGCCAGCAGGGTGGGTATATCTGGCCTGTCTCATTCTATTTTTAATTCCTATCCATTCTTTTATTTCTCCCCCACCCCTGAGGTTCGGTGGCTGCCGCTTCCTGAGTCCTGTTACACTGGTCAGCTACCTCTCTCCAAGTTTGATTTCAGCGGGAAAGGGACTGGTGGTCGGGGGAGTTGCTTTGCTGTTGCTGTGCTCGAGAGCACTTACCCCTCTCTTGAGCCTCACTTTCTCCCCTTTCATCACATATTTTCTAGGAGCATGTTCATGCTCTGGCTCTGGTGTGGGCCCGGAAAATGCAGAGCTCCAAGTTTGCTGCTGCGCTCTCAGCTGGAGATCATTAGATCCTACCCGGCCCTGTTCCCGGTGCAGAGATCCACTGGGAAGAAGCCTAGGGAAGGGGCTATTATTGTACTGTGCCATTCTTCTGGGATCTCTAAGCCCTGGAGGCTCTCATTTTGTGTTTTTTTTTGTTTTTTTGCTTCTCCCTCTGAGAAGAGGGTGGGGAACTAGCTGGTAACTGGACCCAGGTGTCCTGGCGGAGGACTGGCTCCTCTTCCTCCGCCCCCCTCCCCGCCACCCAGGTCTAGCTTCCTGAGAGGGCCCAGGCCCTCCAGCCCTAACTGTGGTTTCCAGCACAGCCCTGGGCCCCAGGAGCCAGACTCTAGGCTTGGGGGTGGGGTGTGTGTTAGTGTCCCCTCCTCCCCAATCCGGACAGAGGGCCTGGGGGGAGGGGTGGTCACATTCCTGGTAGCTGAGTGGCCCCTGGGGGCGGGGTTGAGTTGTCATGGCGATGGAGATCGTGTGTTTTGGGGGGTTGGGGGAACAGTGTCCCTTTCCACCTTCTGCATTCACACCTCAGCTCTCCTGGTCGCGGGGGGGGGGGGGTGGACAGTGAGCAGTTGGTGCCGGGCCTTCCTGGGGGGAGGGGCTGGACCTCTGTCCCCAGAGGCCACAGGGCAAGTGGGGGAGGTGCCCAGGAGCATGTAGACTCCATGTTTGGAGCAAGATACCCCTCAGAGTCTTGCCCAGGGTTCCACCCTCTCTTCTGGGTCTATCTTAGCTCATTTCCATCCTCCCAGCTTCCATGTCTCCCGGGCCCCCCGGTCAGGTACTCCGTTCCAGTCTTGATGCGTTAATCACTGCCTTGGCCTGTCGGCCCCTTTCCTATCTGCGCCTGGGGCCCAGTCAACATGGCCACCTGGCCTCTGTCCGAGGGAAGCCTGGTTGCTGGAGCTGCTGCAAGTGCTGCTGGGAGTTGTAGTTTTCCCTCAGTTCAGTTTGGCCTGGGCGTCCATGGCCTGATCTGAGAGGCTGGCTGGCCCACTGCCTCTCTGCATTTCCCAGGCCTCAGAACCTCTGCACCTTCACCACCAAGGCATGTGGGGCAGGGGACCAACTCAGGAGGTCTATCTCCAAGACCTGGCCTTCACTAACTTGCCCTGTTATTTTGGGCAAATCACTTTTCAAAGTGTTCCCCAGAAGCCTTTGGGGGCTGCTACTGAGGAGGGCAGTGGAGTAGGCAGCCCCTTAGCCTCACCCCTCCACTACAACCAGAGCTGTCTGCTTTGATCTGTTTCAGAGATTCATTCGACAATCTTTATTGCGCATCTTCTGTGTGCTAGGCACTGTGCTGGGGGTAAAAACAGACCTGCTCTCTGATTTAAGGGCAGGTATGCTCCATAGACATTAATGAGGTGATAATATGAATAACTAAAATTGGAATTGTGAAAAGTGCTGTGAAGGAGAGGTGCTAAGAGTTTCATCTGGGAAGCTGCCCAGGTTGGGAGAGATGGAGGACTTTCTGGAGGAGGTGATGGTGGGGCTGAGGTTGGAAGGCTGGTGAGGCATTAGTGAGTATAGGAGGCTGGAGGATCGCCCACTGGTAGAGGCTGAGGAGAGCGCACACATATGTGGGATGTACTATGTGCCAGGTTACAGTCATTTAGTCCTCACAACCCTGTGGCTTAAGTACTATGACTATCTCCATTTTACAGCTGAGGAAACTGAGGCAGAGAGGTTCTGTAAGTTGCCCAATGTCATACAAATATTGGCGGCAGTTTTAGGATTCAGATCTTGACATTATGAGCCCTAGATTCATGAAAAGCCATCGAAAGGTTTCCAGCAGGGGGAGGAAATGTTCATTCCGATCAACACTTCAGAAGGCTCACTCTGACTGCAGTGGGAAGAATGGGTTGTAGTGGGGCAAAAAGGGAGACTGAAGGAAGAGACAGATGCTGTAGTTTTAGTCCAGGCAAGAAGTGACAGTGGTTGGACCAGGGTGATATCAAAGACATGGAGGGTAAGGATAGGATCTGGGCATGTTGAGGGCAGAGTGGATGCTGTTTGATTTGTGAAGGAGAGGGGGTGACTAGGGTTTCTACTGGGCTGTCATGTCTTACTTTGTTTCAACAAAGTTCTACTGTTAAGAATGATTCCAAAACCACCATGGTGACCTCCTGGGTCCCTCTCAGTCTTACACTAATGCACCTTAGAGGGCAGCCCCTCCACCCCCAAATCCACAACTTCAGACCTCCAGTTCAAGCTAACTCCCCTCCTCTCTCCACAGATTGACGAGATGCCTGAGGCTGCAGTGAAATCAACAGCCAACAAATACCAAGTCTTTTTTTTCGGGACCCATGAGACGTGAGTGAGGGGGCAGAGGTGGGGAGGGCCCCAGGCAGACCACTTGGGGAAACGGGTGGTTACTGGCGCCCCTTCCCTGGCGGGCTGCGCAGCTCAGAGGCAGTGAGGGGCTTGAGAGCACAGTCTCCCATCTCTCACCAGGGCATTCCTGGGCCCCAAAGACCTCTTCCCTTACGAGGAGTCCAAGGAGAAGTTTGGCAAGCCCAACAAGAGGAAAGGGTTCAGCGAGGGGCTGTGGGAGATCGAGAACAACCCTACCGTCAAGGCTTCTGGCTACCAGGTGAGTTGCCAGCTGCCCAGGAGACCCCCTGGAGAGCAGGTGTGGCCATAGGCTCTGGGCACCCGGGGCCCACACGTGATGCTTAGTCTTCAGGAATGGGTCTCAGAAACCAGGGCTTTCAGAGCAGTAGCTCGTAGGGCAGAGGGGTGGGGGGAGGCTTCTGGCAAGAGGGGATGGGGTTGCAGGTGTGTGGTGTAGTTGTGAGGCCTGGGGGGCAAGAACAGGATGGAGGCGGTAAGTGGGGAGGCCTTTGTTGGGCCCAGCTAAGTGTAGGATTTGGCCTTAACTCTTCCGCAAAGGCTTCCTGGAGGAGGTGCTCGTGAGCCGGGCAGGATGAGGCGGGAGGGTGGGGGGCGGGGGTTGGCGGGGAAAGGGTCCCAGCTCCCTTTGGGAGAAGTTGACCCGAGGTTTTGCCTCCTGCTCCAGCCCTCCCCCCTCCTGCACAGAGCCCTGCCTGCCCGGCCAGTGGGTTTACCCTGGGGCTAATCCGACAGAGGTGGGTCTCAAATCACTTGTGAGACTGGGCACCTGGGTGGGGGTGGGGGAGAGGTGGGAAAAGGAAGGAGTGAGTGGCTGAGGGAGGGCTCTGGGGAGGGGGCCTAGCATGGCAGCCACTGGTGCCACTCAGCCTCTGCCGTCACTGCCACAGTCCTCCCAGAAAAAGAGCTGCGTGGAAGAGCCGGAGCCAGAGCCCGAAGCCCCAGAGGGCGATGGTGACAAGAAGGGGAATGCTGAGGGTAGCAGTGATGAGGAAGGGAAGCTGGTCATCGACGAGCCCACCAAGGAGAAGAATGAGAAGGGGGCGCTGAAGAGGAGAGCAGGGGACCTGCTGGAGGTAACTGTCCCCCAGGGTCCAGGAGCCGGGCTCCCAGTCAGAGACAGACCTGGCATCTAGTCTTGAGGAGTCCCTTGCTGAGAGGATGGGACACAGAAGTCATTTCAGCCAGCATAGGGCTCGGGGGGACTGCGGATACCCAGGAAGGAGCCTCTGGAGAAAGAGGGGGCACCAGCCGGTGGCTGCCATCCCCCTTCTCCAGCCGCAGTGCACCTCATCTCTACCAATCCTGCCTAGGACTCCCCAAAACGTCCCAAGGAGACAGAAGACCCGGAGGGGGAGGAGAAGGAGGTGGCCAGTTTGGAGGGTGAGCGGCCCTTCCCTGTGGAAGTGGAGAACAGCACCCCCTCTGAACCCAGCTCTGGCCGGGGGCCTCCGACAGAGGAGGAGGAGGAGGAAGCAGCCAAGGAAGATGCTGAGGCCCCGGGCGTCAGAGAGAATGAGAGGTGAGCGAGCCCTGCCCTGGCAGCTGGGAGGCGGAGGCGGAGGGGGAGGGCCTGCAGCTGTCAGCCTGGCGGGGCTGGGGGCTGGGTGGGCTTTGCCAGGAGATGGCACTGGCTGGGGCGAGGGCAGGCCAAGGCCCCACCATTAACCCTTCTCCCCTCCCACCCTCCCCCACAGCCTGTAGCCACCAATGTTTCAAGAGGAGCCCCTGCCCCGTTCCTGCTGCTGTCTGGGTGCTACTGGGGAAACTGGCCATGGCCTGCAAACTGGGAACCCTTTCCCCACCCCAACCTGCTCTCTTCCACTCACTCTCCCTCCCCAAGCCCAGCCCCTGGAGATTGACCTGGATGCGGCAGGCTACCTGGCCCTTAGCTCCATGTCGCCTCCATGTCTCCACACCCCTGGGATCTGAGTCAGGGCCATGTCTTGTGCTCCATGGGATGAGATGAGGCCATTATATCCCTCCCTGCCTGGAGCTGTGTCCCACGGTTTCTGGGCGAGCTGTCTCCACCTCCTTACACCCCTTAGCCCCTTCCCTGGGCATTGTGGATCTCTGGGTTGGTTGGGATCAGAGTTAGGAGTAGAAAGGGTGGGCTTCTGGGGCCTGACGGGGACAATCCTCAACTTGGGGTGGTGAAGTGGGCAGGAGGATGGCATCTTCTTGAGCTCTTGTCCCTTCTCCCACACCTATTATCCCAGCTGCCTAGATTCAGGGAAAGTGGGACAGCTAGTGGGGGAGGGACTCCTTTCCATAAGCCCTTGATGATTGATAACACTCATTCTTCCCTTTGCTAATCCCAGGAGTTCTAGAGGTTGTTACTCATCAGAAGATTTTGGGGCTTCCAGTTGTTTGGGGCAAGGACCTGGGATCTGAAGGGTTGACTCACCCAGCTTAGGTGGGAGTATTGAGGAATAGCTGTCCCCTTTTAGATCTTGGGCCAGAGATGTGATACCCTGGGGAGATCCCTAGCTGCCCATCACCTCTCCCCACAGTGCTCAAGGCCAGCCTACAGTCACATGTCACCCAGACATAAAGGAGAAGACACATTTTTTAGGAAATGTTTTTAATAAAAGAAAATTAAAAAAAAAAAAATTAAAGACCCCTATCCCTTTGTGTGCCCCCCACTCTGCTCCTTTCTTCCCCACTGTTGCCCTCATTTCTGAGGTACACTGGGAGGCTCCCCTTCTGTTTGGGCTTGATGACTTTCCTTTTGTAGCTGGGGCTTTGGTGTTCCTTCTGGTGTCATTTCCCATCCATATACTCCCACCTGGTGCCCTCAGTATTGTCAACAGATCTGATTTGTAAACCCACTGAGAGGACGGGGAAATGAATGCCCTCTCCCAACCTCTTTCTAGTGGTCTCTATGCCTCTTCCATCTCGTGTCCCTGTCACCCTTGTCCCTCTCCCTAGGGCTCTGATGAAAAATTGCTGACTGTAGAAGTTTAGCTCTCAGAACCGTAGACAATTTCAGTTCTAGGAAAATAAACCCATTGATTACTATGTTGGATTCTGACTGATTTTTGGGGGGTGTATTGAAGAGAGGGGAAGGGGAATACAAATGATTTCCAAATTAACTTTTCTCAGTGAGGTAGGTGGTGTCAGCCTCTCTTCCATTCTCAGGCTGTTCAAAATACCAAAATTCTACATGAGGGCAGTCACAGAACAAACTACACCATTTCGTTTTACTTCTCTTGCCCAGCTACTGTTTAACATAGGTTGCTCCATAAGCACCTGGAAATATTTTTAAAAAGGTTGCACAAGATGTAGGGTGTAAGAGGGTGTCAATATCCGCCAAAGCGCAGGATAGCCATGGAAGTGGCGGTATTTGGGCTGGTTGTAGAGGTAACTGACACCCAAGGTTAGAGCCAAGTATGCCAGGCCCCCTTAACTGGTGATTAGAGGCGCGGAGGTTGATAGGGTGGAATCTTCCCAGCACTAAACCAGCGAAATGGCTGGATTAGACCACAGGTTCCTTTCCGATTTGACATTTTGTGACTAGATCATTGACTGGCATTGGAAAGGCCCACGTTACATCCCTTCCTTTAGAAGACCTATGACAGTTTTTTAATCTGTCTTGGCCGCGTCCAACAGAGAAGGGCTTGTGGGGAGAGTACTCTCTGTAGCCTTCCTTGGAAACAGTGGCCTCTGTTTTGAACTGGAAGCCACAACCATCTAGAAAATGGAGCCATCGTCTCAACTACAATTCCCAGCAGCCTTCACAATATGTTCGGGAATGTGCCAGGTGCGACAGCCTATCCCGCTTTGCCTCCAACTTCCGTCATGCTTCACCGTGATCTTACGCTTCCTTGATTTCCTACTCGACTCAATTTCCTGTTTCAGCTTGCTTCGTAGCTTCGGACTACAACTCCCAGCATGCAGAGGGGCTAGATTGCGCTTCCGCTCTGCGATTAGACTACATTTCCCAGAAAGCCGAGCAGAGGCGAGAGGGGCTCGGGGGCCCACGTGCTAGAGGTAACAGGCGGAGACTCCGCGGCACAGCGGAAAGCGGAGGAGAGGTCGGCGCAGGCGGGGAAGGTGGGTGCGGTAAGGGCCTTCTTTTTCCCGGGCTGTAGCTCAGTGGTATCGCCTGAAGTTGCCCTGCACCGGAAGCTTGGAGCACGTGGGTGGTGCAGACTGCTGGGGCTGGACATCTCCCGCACCTGGGAAGGGGCTTGGCGGGGAAGCCTTTGGAGCTGGGGCTTGAAGCACGGACGCTCCACCGCACTGCCTTGCACGGCGCTTCCAGAGCACGGCGCCAAAGCCCCACTGTGAAAGGGACACCAGCCTCTCCAGGGTATGGAGGGGAAGAAAAGGACAAGATCCGGGGGGCTGGCTTTTGGGATTTCCTCCCAGAGCTTCAGTTTTTAAATGACTTCATGCAGGAGTCGTGGGTCTTAAGATTGGCTCTGCTCCAATCAAACTGTATGAGCTAGAACGGGCACTTCAGCTCTCAGGGTCTCGGTTTCCTTGTCTCCTGTCTACCTCCATCACAGGGCACTGTGAAGATCAAATGCCAGTAATTCCCAGCATTAGACTGTCTGTCACATAATAGTGCTCACCAACCATTTGTTGAATCTGAATGGGAACAATGAAACTCTTACATTCAAGTACATTAATTGAAAATAACATTAGGCCTTTTTCATATTGAGAAGTATGAGGGAAAAAATGACACAATATCTCACTGTTTAGATAAACTTTTTTTAATACACGTGGTTAAAAAATGCAAATGTTATGGCAAGGAACCAGATGGAAAGTAACAGCTCTCCCAAACTGTTCCTCTCCCCCCAAAACAAGTACTGGAGTTATTTCCTAATTCCTTCTGATAAATATTTATGCCTGTACCAGAAAAAATATATATATATTTTTTAATTTACTCAAAACAGATAATACTGTTCACATTATTCTTTAAGTATTAAAAATAATTGGAATGACACCAACAACCCTGTAAA
The DNA here is from genome assembly GCF_964146895.1 of Miniopterus schreibersii. Lineage (NCBI taxonomy): Eukaryota > Metazoa > Chordata > Mammalia > Chiroptera > Miniopteridae > Miniopterus > Miniopterus schreibersii. The sequence goes on along the minus strand of NC_138119.1, from coordinate 14,459,072 downwards.
GTTTTATGGATGATGAAACCTACACTCAGAAGTTAAGTTGGGTCCCAGAATAAGATGATGGTGAAGGAGGAAGTAGAACCCAGGTGATCTGACTCCCAGTCCAGAGATGTTTATGCCATCATTGTGCACTTTATTTGTATTTTGAGGCTAGACTTCATTCTTAGCTATAAAACAAGACAAATGCTACCTCCTTTCTTAAATGATATGCTACAGGAAAGCACTTAGCATGGCACCTGGCAGGTAGCAAATGCTCAATAAACGGAAGCACTTTTTTTTGCCTTCAGTTCACCACCTTGTTGATTTAGTTCATCACCCAAAATTGGGAGGCTTACAGTACATAGTTGAGAAATTAGGACACAATAATCCTAGAGTCTGGCTCTGGGTCCTTTTCTTTTAGAAAAGAAGCTGAGGGAGGAGTGGTCTTTTCCTGACTGAAGATGGGAATTTGAAGTGATGTAGGAACATTTCAATCCCAGTTTTTCTCTCTTTGTTCCATTTGTTTTACCTTATAACTGCCTGGTTTTTGGCCTTATGCCAGTGTTTTGTTCCATTACCTGTTTTCTTCCTATCCTGCTGTGCGTGTATTTATTTAATAACTTTTTCTTGAGTACCTCCTATGTGCCAAGCCCTACTGAGATCTGTTGGATTCAGGGGGAGCTAAATAATGTGGTTCCTGGCCTCAATGAACCTTTTGGACTAGAAATCAGATATATGTGGGTTCGAATGCTGATTCTCCTGCATAGTAGCTTTATGACCATGGCCAAGTCAATTAACCTCTCTATTTCCTCATCTGTAAAGTGAAGATAATACCTTGTGGGGATTCAGCGAGATGAGACCCATTGAGCGATGGAGTAAATGCTTAAAAAAAAATCCTTCCTTTGTTTCTTTGCCCCTTGTTTCTACCTGTCTGTCCCAGAGCTGACTAGGAAGGTTTCTGGGTCTTTTCCAGGCCAGGGGATTTCTCACAGCCTTCAGCCATGCGTCTCTCAGCCCTGTTGGCTTTGGCATCCAAGGTCACTCTGCCCCCCAACTACCGCTATGGGATGAGTCGCCCAGGTAGCCTGGCAGACAAGAGGAGGAACCCGCCAGGGACCAGGCGGCGCCCAGTGGCTGTGGAACCCATTTCTGATGAAGACTGGCATCTGTTCTGTGGGGATAGGGTGAGAGCCTCAGATGGGGTAGAGTGGTGGGGAGCTCCTGGGGAAGGATCTCCCTCCCTCACCCTCATGTCTTGCCACAGGTGGAGATCCTAGAAGGCAAGGATGCCGGGAAACAAGGCAAAGTGGTTCAAGTTATCCGGCAGCGAAACTGGGTGGTCCTGGAGGGACTGAATACAGTAAGTGAAGAGTGGGATTGTGGATGCTCAGGAAGCCTATCCCATCTCTCTCTCTATTAAAGAGCAGCACAGGGAGTCAGGAGACTAGCTGAGGGCATGGTGAAACAACTGAACCTCTATTTTTCAACATGGACTGGATGCTCAGAGCTGCAGTAGGCAAGTTGCCTTCATTCCGTTTGGTTTCTGATAACACCCCTCTTTTGGACAGCATTACCGCTATATTGGCAGGACCAAAGATTACCGAGGAACCATGATCCCTAGTGAAGCACCCTTGCTCCACAACCAGGTCAAACTTGTGGATCCTGTGGACAGGCAAGCATATGGGGTTCTGGTCAGAGGGTTTCCCATCCTCTGAGTTTATGCAGGTGTTAACCACATTTATTTGATGGGAATGGTGGTTTGGATGGTCTGGAAATTGAGAGGGGCCATCTTGTGGACATGGCCCCCTGTAGGCAATCCTAATACAGAGGTAGCAGTGAAACAAGATGCTGACCTTAGTATTTTCAGCCATTGAATTTTAGGCTGTGGAGTAGCAGGGAGACCTGGCTCCCAGGCCAGGCTCACCTCTTCTATCCATTAGGAAACCTACTGAGGTGGAGTGGAGATTTACTGAGGCAGGAGAGCGGGTCCGAGTCTCCACAAGATCAGGAAGAATTATTCCCAAACCTGAATTTCCCAGAGCTGATGGCATTGTCCCTGAAACATGGATTGGTGAGGCTGGGTGAGGGACAGGAAGATGGGGGTGGGGGGGTGATAAAAGTGGGAGTAAGAGATGTTAAGAAGACTTCACTCTTACCTTCTTTCCTCTGGCTCAATAGATGGCCCCAAAGACACATCAGTGGAAGATGCTTTAGAAAGAACCTATGTGCCCAGTCTAAAGACACTGGAAGAGGAGGTGATGGAGGCAATGGGGATACAGGAGACTCGGAGACACAAGAAAGTCTACTGGTATTGAACCTGGGGAGAGCAACTTCTCCTCTTCCTTGTCTTAGCCTTGAAGGCTGGGGCCACATCTTCAGACATCAATAAAGAGCCATGAGTCCTCCTCTCTGTGCAATTACTGTCTTCTGGCACCCCTAACGCCACTGTACCTGTTTCAGGGACTGGAGGGTAGGAGCATCTGTCCCAGTGTTATGACAGAATCCAGAATGGAAGTTAGCTAGCCTTAAGTTGGCCTTCCCAAGGGGCAGGGCTTACAGCTTCCGGGATAGAGACCAAAGTAAGAGAGGTTCCCTCCAATGGAGACCTCTGAGTAACAGAAGATGCCACCTGTACTGGAGGGCAGTGGAGGTTGGGGATGTAAGACCTAATTGTCACACCTGCAGCATCTAAGTAGGGAGGGTGCACATCTGTCCTTTTCTATACTTGCTAGAAATGGAAGGGAAATAAAAGATTTTAATTTTTGTTGTTAATTCTCACCCGAGGATATTTTTCCCATTATTTTTTTTAGAGAGAGGGAGGGAGGGAGGGGGAGAGAGAAACATCAATATGAGAGAGACACATCAATTAGTTGCCTCCCACAAGCACCCCGACCAGGGCCAACGATTGAACTTGGAACCCAGGTACTGTGCCCTTGATCAGGAATCAAACCTTTGACATTTTGGTGCTGCCAATGCTCTAACCATTGAACCACATTGGCCAGGGCAAGATTTTCATTTTTTAATAAATTAAAAATAAAATTTTACATACTATTACATAACTCATGGAGGGAGAGAAAGAGTCCGAAGCTGAAGGTCTGTGGGGCACCAAGATTCCACAGAGGATGCAGGATGCTGGTTCTCTGGGTGAAGAGTGCAGACTCTGCCACCCACTGTGGTACCTGGGTGATTTCGGATGGGGTCCAAGATGTGCCCTTCCTCAGGCTGCATCAGCTGTCTTCGGTCTCCAGAACAGAGAAGGCCTGACCCAGGGGCCTCTTGGTGGCCACCAAAACCAGGTTTCTCGGAGAGAGTGCAGGGCTGAAGATGGGCAGGAGCTCAGAATGGAAGCCTGGGAGAAAGGCAAGGCTACTAAGAAGGGGAGAAATGAAGCCCACTCTCAGCTCCACTTCTTGCCCAGGCTGTAGGCAGGCATAGCCCCTTTTCCCCATGGGAGAGGCTCCAAGAGACTAAGAAAACCCAGTTCTCTACCAGGAACACTGGTGCCTGATGCACTGACTTGGGAGGAAGCAGTCCTCTGCATATTGTAAGTTCTCAATGCCTGGGATGCTCGCTTAAAATGCACTTCAGGTATGCACTCCACAGGCTCATTCAATAGGAATCTATATTTACAAGTCTCCCACCCTACTCCTTTCCCACTGGTGACTCTGAAGCAGGTGGTCTAAGAATCACCACAGTGATGAACTGTGGGACCCAGAAGAAGAACCCCAGAACTCCAGCCCCTCTAGCCCTGGGTCCCTGCTATAGGTCACCCTCACCTTGCTCCTGAAGGTACAGTAGCCGGTCCAGTAGAATCAGTGTCTCCACCAGTGGGGCCAGCAAGAGGGCCAAGCTGAAGAAGGCCACCACACGGTTCTCCTGGGCCTGGTGGGCCTGAAGGGCAGCCAGATTCAGTGGCAGCTGGGGATCCAGCCCCACCCGCTGTAGCCCCCGCTGCACATATCTGTGGGGTCAGCCACACATGGTACTCAGTTTGGTTTTAGGAACCTCCACCTCCCACTCAAACTGTCCACTCCTAATTTGATTCCAACTTTGCTTGATTTGCTACCCTAATTTGCATTTTTTTTTTTTTTTTTATGATTTTAGAGAGGAAGGTGAGAGAGACATCAATGTGAGAGAAATACAATGATCAGTTGCCTCCCATATGTGCCCCAACTGGGGTATGCACTCTGACCAGGAACTGAACCCATGACCTGTGCACAGGACAATGTTCCAACAGGCCAGGGCCTAATTTGCATTTTTAAGTGTTTCTCTGGCTGTGAGCTATCTGTCCAATAACAAATTGATCCAAAAATGTATTTTCAGCCAGATCTGTCCAATTACTTAGCCATATTCTTAGCATTTAAAAATCCTGATAGTCTCCTGATAATAGAGTGACAACTCCCTTTTAAAGAAATTTGGAGAAGCTTCTCCATTCAGAGAACTCAGAATCACTCTCCTGGGGGCATTTAGATTTACTTTAGGAATTGCTAACAAGTGGGAGGGGAATCAGACTTCCAGGTGGCTCCCGACCCGCCCTCCCCCCCAAAGCCTCACTCTTCAATCTTGAGCTCATGGACTCTAGGGATCCCTTGCACGCCTGGTCGACGGAGCTTGGGCTGGGCACGCCGGATGACCGTCTCCAGTGCTGCCCGGTAGCAGTGGGTTCGAAGGCCAGGGCCTGCTTTCTGTAGCCTCTCAGCATATTCCTCCAGGGCATGGCAGGCCCCCTCCCGCAGCCTGTAGGACAGTTCATAGCCAGGCAGCGCAGCCACCCACTGACTCAGTGGGTAGCCACCAGGGTCACTCAATTTCATGTAGCAGCAGCCCACTGAGGCCAGGGCCACCACCTCAGGGCAGCAGGAGAAATGCCTCAGCAAGGCGACACTCAGGTCCCCACAGGCATGGAGGCCTGTCAGCAGCAAGCGGGCCTCACCCAGAGGTGAGTTCTCCAGCGGAAGCAGAAGCTCCTCACACGGGGTCCTGGGGTCTACCCAGCAAACCACATGGTGTGGGGAGCGGCGAGAGCGAATCTGCACCATCTGTGGAGGCAGGAAAGGAAAAGGCAGGTGGGAAGTCTGTTTGCTGTCCCTATGCCACCTTAGGCTTCAGGAGGGATCTGTCCTCTGTGTTTCCTCCACAGAGGAAGAAGAAGCTAAGGCATGGGAGAGAGCTAGACCTTGAATCAGAAGGGATAAATCATGGATCTATCATTAACTGCAAATTTTTTCATGTGAGTCTGTTTCCTCATTTGTAACGAGTCTAATACCTGACTGGCCACTTCACAGGTTGTGAGATGGACATATCAGGGTGGAAAGCACTTTGTAACTAGTGTGCCTTTAAAACGTGAAGAGGCTTTGGTGAAGGGGAAACGTGGGGAAAGGGGTAGCAGAGATAGGGACATCATCTCAAGCTGAGAAACTTGAAAGAGGGAATCCAGCCCGGCAGATTCTACTCTTGCAGTCCTGGGTGCAGTAAGGGCAGGCCTACCTGTGGGTTCCTCTTCTCCTCTTTTTCCAGAGCCTGCAGGAGCTCCTGGTCCAGATGCTGAGCTCTCTCCACCAGTCTCTGATCCCCTTCAATGCTCTTCACCTTCAGCCCCAGCCCCAGGGACATGAAGCGGGAGAGATGGCCCTGAAGTCATGAGGGGGAGGGTAGAGACAGCCCTGTTCAGTGCTCTTATCCACTGTTACCTTCTCTATCAGTAGCCTAGACACCTGGGTCCCAGGCCCCCAGAAGACTTAAATTCTGCCATTTACTTCTACCACTCCTTGGTAACTGCCTCCCTGAACCTAGGGCCTGACAACCTGTTGCCTTCCAGCTGTTCTATCCCCATGACTCAACACCCCCCCACACACAAAAACAACCCACAAAAAAACAGAATGTTAGGAGTCTGTCTGGCTCACCTGGCCTGAGCCTACATCCACAACCTGGGTGCAGCCTGTGAGGTCACTCAGCTTTTTCACCAGCTGAAAGAGGGAACAAAGGTCTCTTGGCCATTGGTTCTTGATTCCCATGGCCATCATCCATAATGAGGGTGGAGGAGCTTAAGATGGCAGAGGAAGAGGGTTAGAGGGTGCCATGGGAGCGATGAGATAGGGAAGCTAAAACTAGGGGTGCTGGCCCTGAGCTCAGGCTCCTCTCCTTGCTCCTCTCAGGTCAGTGATTCAATCTAAGAGCAGATTATGGAGGTGTGAAAACAGGAGTAAGACAGCAATTCAGACATAGCTACCAACACACCCAGCAAAAGGATAAAAAAAAAACACCAACATCTCCCCCAATCCCCAAACCCAGCCTTGAGATATGATTTTAGTATGCCTGCCAAGGAAGGGACCCTCTAGGGCCTCTGGTCCTGCAGGTGAATTAAAGTGCCCACATCTTTGTAACCCACCAGCTTCAGTCCCCAGGCTCCCAGACAACACCTAAACCCCAGGCATGTCCTCACCTCTCCCATCCTCCGGATCTCATGCTGCTTCTTGGGCCTGACATGTTTTCGGAATGGAGCTCTAAGTCTGGAGCTCTGGCTGGGGTTCTCCGCAAACTCTGAGGGGGTCTGAAACCCAGGCGTCCGGGTAAAGGCCAGCGCATAGGCGGTGGACTTCAGGGCCAGCAGGGTGAGTGGCCACACCGACCTGTACCTGAGATAGCCCAGCCCAGACCCCCAGTGAATAGTCCCATTGTGTCCTGAGTGCACCAGTTTACAACCCAGGAAGCCCTTGTGAGACTCTCTGAGCAATGGCTGGCTGCAGGGTTCAGTGCCAAGTCCCCTAGCACAGGGCCCCCTTGCCTATACCTGACCACTTCCCCTTCTCCAGGCATCCCCAGCAGCAGTGTGGCCAGCTGTGGTGGGTCCAGTCCATCCAGTGCTTCCTGCCATGAGCAAGGGAGTGTGCCCCACAGGTTGTCTGTAAAAAATTCCTGCAGAAGGGCAGAAGGAATCAACAGGCTACTACCTTTCCCATTCTTCCCCACCCCACTCTCAACACAGGACCACTGGCTACACCAGCAGGTACCTCCTACTCATGCGAGTCACCTCTTCTCTAAAGCCTGCTCCAGCCTCTCATTCCTTCCTCGGAGCCCGGAGTGCATTCTGAACACACCTCTCCTTTTAGCAATTTCCCACTTACTTATGTGTCTGTTCTCTCCACTCAACTGAATGGAGAACCTAAGGGCAGGAATGGTGTATTCTTTATATCAGCATCCACAACACCACAGTGACTAACAAGCTGTACTAGTATGTTACCATTTAGTAACCTACCCTTATATATACCAGACACTTGATATGCCAGAATGTATTTTTATTCATTCATTTGTTGAACACAGATTCTGGAGCTTTGTTTATGTACTTTTCTAGGCTCAGGGGATATGACAATGAACCAGACAGACAAAATTCTTATTCTTGCACAGTTTACATAAAAACAATTCTTTTTCAGAACATCAAATGCCACATGGACAATAAAACACTAACAAAATAGTAGGAGACTGAGAGAGAACTACTTTAGAGAGTAATGAGGGAATACTTGAGGTGACACTTGAGTTGAGACTTGAATGATGAACAGGACACAGGCATGTAAAAAAACTCAGGTAATAGGAAACACTTATTAAATACTTTAATATTCCAGGTACTGTTCTAAACATTTTATATATACGTATTAACACCTTTAATCCCCAAAACAACACTGAGGTAGCAACCATTTTTATCCCTCATCTTACAGATAAGAAAACTGACACACAATTAAGCAACTTGCCCAAGTCAAAAAGCTAGTATCACCCGGCCAGGGGTGGCTCAGCGGTTGAGCGTTAACCTAGGATCCAGGAGATTGGGGTTCGATTCCCGGTCAGGGCACATGCCCAGGTTGCGGGCTGCAGCCTATCAATGACTCTCTCATCATTGAGGTTTCTATCTCTCTCTCTCTCTCCCTCTCCCTTCCTCTCTCTGAAATCAATAAAGATTTTTTTTTTTTAAAAAAAGGCTAGTATCAGAGCTGGGATTTGAAATTAACCCGACTCTAGAATTTTTGCTTTTAACCATACTACTCTATTGCCATTCTGTTGAGGACAAACATTCCAGGCAGATCTGTAAGAGCAAAGGCCCAGATGTCTGCCATATTTGTGGAGCAGAAATCAGAACACTGGGGTGCAGTATAGTGAATGTGGAAGAGAATGAAATGTGATGGGATTCAGGAGACAGGGGACAGATCCTGTAGGGCTTCATAGGTATCACTGGTATTGGTAAGGAGTTAGGATTTCATCAAAACACCCAGGAAGGGACTGCCATGATCAGAATTATATTTTAAAGAGATCAGTCTGGCTGCTTGTGAAGAACTGATTATGGAGGGGCTGAAGTAAACAAGGAGATTAGTTAGGAAGTAGTCCAGGAGAGAGGTGATGGTGGCTTGGCCCAGGGTGGTAGTCATGAAATGGAGACAAGTGGGTGAATCTGGTATCTTTTCTAGAGGTAGAGCCAACAGGAATTATTGAAGGAAAGAGCTGAATCAAGGATGGCTTCTGGGCCTGGCTGGTGTGGCTCTGTGGTTGAGCATGGACCCATGAACCAAAAGGTCATCAGTTTGATTCCCATCAGGGCACATGCCGGGTTTTGGTTTCCCGCTGGATCACCAGTTGGGGACATGCAGGAGGCAGCCCACCGATGTTTCTATCCCTCTCCCTTCCTCTTTCTAAAATCAATAAAAACATATTTTTAAAAAAAAGGATGGCTTCTGGGTTTGGGGGCTGAACAATTCAGTGGATGCTGGTGCCATTAATACATCATCTCATTTATTCTTCACAATGATTCTTCAAACAGGAATCCATTTTACAGCTGAGAAACCAGGGCTAGGAGGAATTTTTATTTAATGCCTATGGTTAACACAGTAGGGGAGGCAGGATTCTGTTGGAGTGTGCCTGATTCCAAAGTTTAAATTATCCATGACATTACAAAACCACGAATTTATTCAAAGCGTGGGTGAATAAACTTGTGTTCTTGGAACACCTCACATGTTCCTAGGAGACTTCAACGTAGCTGCAGCATGGCTCAAATGGCCATGCGTTTTATTACTTTGGATTTGGAAAGATTAGAGAAATAACCTAGATATTAGAAATATTAATATTTGTGTCATCTGTTAAAAAAAAAAAAAAAGAATCGCTCCAGTTTTAACCCCTTCTTATAAAGACAGAGTGGAAGTCTTAGAAAAGAGATCAGAAGCTAAACTCTCCAGGTTCTTTCCCTGTCGTGGGCACCTAGCGAAGCACACAACCAGGAGGACCCCGCCCACAACCCCGTGGCCTCACGATGATGTAGGCGTCCAGGATGGAGCGGTAGAGAGACAGGACACGGGTGAGATCCACAGCTAGCTGCCGCCTCTCCTCGTGAGAGAGGCCCCGGGCGGAAACGCCTGGCATCCGGGGTCCAGCCGGTGGCGCCGGGAGCGAGAACGCGGTGAGGAGGAAAGCGGCGTCAGCGCCACGCGCGTGCAGGACCCGCGCCGGGCTCAGCTCCGCAGGCGGGACGGGAAGAAGGCGCTCTGCACCGGCCCGGGACGCCGCCTTTCCCGGGTTCCTGGTAGAGGCTTAAGACCTGAGGCGTCCTTCTGACGTCACAGGTTGCGACACCCACAGCGCGAAGGTGTCAGCGTCTAAGATGACCGGGGAGGGGTCCCTGACAGTGACGCCACAGAGGCGGGCCGCAGCGACCAGGTCCCGCCCATCCCGGAAGTGAGGCCCGGGGCCCCGGCGCGCGGCGGCTCCCGTTCGTCGCGGCCTCCCTACACCGTCGAGTTGGACCTCCGCTGGGCTACAGGGGCCGGGGAGCGCACCCCGCTCCTGCCGCCGCGTCCCTAGCACTCCGCGTCCCTGGCCTCGCTCCGGGAGGCTGGGGGCCCTGAGAAGGCGCGCGCCGACCTCCGGCGCGTCCCCTCCCGCGAGTCCGTCGGCCCCGGCCCCGGCGCGCGCCAATTTCCGTATCCGGCTTCCGGCGTTTCCGGGCGTAGCGGGCCCGTCGGGGAGGTAGGTGGTGGTGGGAAACGGGCTCTCTGACCCGGACCCCCGAAGTGTGCTCGCCGAGGTAGACAGCTCCCAGCCTCGGCTTACCCCCCTGCTGCCATGTGTTGTCAAAGGTCGTTTCTTCGGAGGACTTGGGTGAGAAGCATGTGGAGATGGCCTCCACCTGGAAACCGGGGGAAGGGGTACCCGGAATTATATCTATTTGTAGGGCCGGCACTGGGGAAGCCTGGCTAGTCTAGAGGTCATCTGTGCGGTACTCGTCACTGGTTTCGAGCGTACGTAAACGTCCCTTCCCTGGGCAGATGTAGAGCTCACCTATTCTGGCTTCCCATATTCAGAGAGAGTCAAGCTGGCTGGCTCTTCAACCCTCTGTTTACAAGTGAGACAGATCTAGAGGGGGGGAAATGACCTTCCTAAGACCTTAGGGCTGGTGAATTGTGGGCTTGTCTCAGACAGTGCTCCTTCGGTCATTTCACATTACAGATTCATCCCCCCTCTATCTGGGAGGTTGCTCTGATGTATTACCTCCCTTAAGTCCTATGGAGATGGGTCTCATGGTTCTCCCAGGCCAATTGGGCTCTGTTATCAGGTTCACTTTCTTCTCCAGGGTATACCACAAACCTCCAGATGCTGGTCTGTGAGATTCAGCAGGGGATGAGTCTATCCTTTCATTGGTAAGCCACTCTTCCCAACTGCTCTCCTACCATCCACCATCCTCATGTCTACCTTACTCCTCAATCTGGATTTTGGCGAACCTCCCCCCAAAAAGGCATTAGAAGGGAATGCCAAGCACCAAAAATTTGTCAAGAAGCGGCGGCTCTTGGAAAGGAGAGGCATTCTGAATAAGAAGAACCAGCCCCCTAATAATGTGCCTAAGTTGCACTCAGAACCTCCAAAGAAAGGGGTAACTCCCCAGGTGAATGGCACTTGGAAAATTTCTCCCCTTCCAAAAAAGAAGAAGACTGCTGCCTCCAGCACTGGGTCAGGGCAGTCCCTGGACAAGAAAGCTTCTGTGCCTTGGCTGACCCCTGCCCCTTCACAGAAGGCTGGTTCTCTTGTGGCTAAAGCAGATTTGCTGGGGGAGTTCCAGAGTTCCCTTCCAAAGATCAAGAGCCACCCAGCTCGCCCCCAGAAGAAGGACCCCCAGAAGAAGGACCCGCAAAAGAACCCGTCTCAGAAAAATATCCCACAGTACTCCACTCCAGCTCATTCAGAGAATAAATGCTCTGGAGCATCCCAGAATATGCCAAGGAAGATGGTGGCAATTGACTGTGAGATGGTGGGCACAGGACCCAAGGGGCATGTGAGTTCCTTGGCTCGATGTAGCATCATCAACTACAATGGAGACGTGCTCTATGATGAGTACATCCTTCCCCCCTGCCACATTGTGGACTACCGTACCAGATGGAGTGGCATCCGAAAGCACCACATGGTGAATGCTACACCCTTCAAGATTGCCCGCGGCCAGGTGAGAAGCATGGGGCATAATGTTAGCAACAAGGTGGGTGGGGAGAGGTCCAGGTAAGTGTGGACAATGTTGGTGGCAGGAGAAGGCAGAATGTTTACAGAAGGATCTGGGACATTATTTGTATAACTGGAATAGGTAGCCTGCAGTGAAGGGGATAAAAGTCAAGGGTTGATGTGTCAGATTTCTCATTTCACCCACTGAGCAAACCTGTATAGCCCTGTGCTGAGTAGTGGGTAAGTAACAAATGGAACAGGAAAGGAGAGTGAGCCAGCGGACGCCTCCAGAGGGCGCCCTTCATCCGTGTCTTTGTAATTTCAGCCTCACGTTCTTTGCCTTCTCTAGACGTACTCCTCTGTTCCAATAATCGCTTATATTGCCAGAACAGTCTTTTGGAGGAGGCTTATCAGAAGTGAAATGGTTGGATTTTTTTTTTTTCCAAACTATAAGAGAAAGTTTCTTTAGAAAATCATAGAGGTGGAAGAAGTGAGTGTTAGAAGAAATGGGCTCAGAAAACAGGTTACCGAGGCAAAAGAAGGGGCCCTTGGGGCTAAGAGAACGGTAAAGGTAACCCACCTGGGGGGGGGGGAAGGGGTAGGGGAAAGGTGCAGGTGTGCTCCCAGGAGGGGAGAGCACCAAGATTTTAGAAAGAACTTGAAAGGAAGAGCTGAACATCCTGTTCATTAGGGGCACAGCTGAACAAAGGCTTGGGAGGGAGAGGCAAGAGATGGGATGGGTCTGAGAAAGCAAATCCACTCAACTTTAACAAGGGCTATGTGTTGAAGTTAATGCAAAGTAAAGGTGTTGGTGGACAATAAACTGCAGGTGAAGTCAAGAGAATATGATGAAAGCCATAGACCCTCTCCCCCCAAAACACAAACAAATATATATATATATATATACACATGTATCTATCTGCCTGTAATTTGGGGCTTCTGTCACCTCCTTGGAGCTCATCTATGACTCCATTTGTCCCAGCCTTGTGCCTAATGATAATAATAATGATAATGGTTAAAGGCCTTCAAGTAGCAAGCCAGAACTGAACCAGATAGTTACATAAACATCTTCAGTGTGAGTGTAATTTGGGGCTGTAGGCAAATTAATCTGTCATTGGGGTGGAAATTAATGAGAAAGTAAGGAGCCACTGAGGTTGTAAGTCCAAAAAGGGTTACACTGTGAAAAATATCCACTTTCAGGGGAGAGGTTGAGAGACTGAGTGAAAGAAGCGATGTGATTAAGAAGTACATATTGGGCCCTGGCCGGTGTGACTCAGTTGGTTGGGCATCGTCCTGGGCACCAAGGGGTGTGCGATTTGATTCTTGGTAAGGGCACATGTCTGGGTTGCAGGCTCAATGCCTCGTAGGGGGCATACAGGAGGCAGCCGATCAATGTTTCTCTCTCATATCTGTGTCTTTCCCTTCCTCTCTTTCTAAAAATCAACCAAAAAATCTTTGAAAAAAAGTACAAATTGCTAGTTATAAAATAGTCATGAGGATATAAAGTACAGAATGGGAAATGTAGTTAATGATATTGCAATAACTATGTATGGTACCAGGTGAATGCTGGAAATATCAAGTGGAACACTTGTAAAATATATGATTGTCTAACCACTATGCTGTACACCTGAAACCAGTACAAAATAATATTGAAAGTAAACTGTAATTGAAAAATTAAAATAGCCCGGCTGGCGTGGCTCAGCCGTTGAGGATCCAGGAGATCAAGGTTCGATTCGTGGTCAGGGCACATGCCCAGGTTTCGGGCTCGATCCCCAGTGGGGGGCATGCAGTGACCCTTATTGATGTGTCTATCTCTCTCTCTCTCCCTCTCCCCTCCTCTCTGAAACCAATAAAGATTTTTTTTTTAAAAAAAGAAAAAAATAACACAAAAAAAAACTACTTTCACCTGAGTCTTACTCCTTACCACCTCTTCCATGACGATTTCAGATCTTGAAGATACTCTCAGGGAAGATAGTGGTGGGACATGCCATCCACAATGACTTCAAAGCCCTTCAGTACTTTCACCCCAAGTCTCTTACTCGCGACACCTCCCATATCCCTCCTCTCAACCGGAAGGCTGACTGCCCAGAGAATGCTACCGTCTCTCTGAAGCATCTCACCAAGAAGCTGCTAAACCGGGACATCCAGGTAGCATCTCCCCAAATGCTGCCAGGCCCCTTGCTTGGACACTGTGGAGGCCTTTCTAGCTGCCTCTACAGACTCTGACCCCAGAATTCCTTTGGTTGTAGAGAGATCCAGGCAGCTGCTCTTATGGGAAGAACTTTGGGCTAAGGGACTAATTGGTCTCTCCATGTGTTCATAAGGATAATTCCTATTCTCTACCTTACAGTGTTCCATAGGGTACTTGGGAAAGGGAAAAAAGCCTTTAAGTGGGTGTAAAACCCTGAAAAAAGAGGAAAGCAGATAGTGGTAGTGGTCTAAAGACCTCAGAGCAGATGCAAGGACCTCTCATGTATTTCACATGTTTGACATTCAAGAAAGGGTGACCTGCCGGGTAAGAGGGTATAGACACATGTTATGTAGAGAGAGTTAAGGAACTGAGGAAAATGGAAGACTCAGAAGGCCTGGATATGATAGAGATATCCTGTCTCTATGCAATGTAGAAAAATGTGGCATATACATGTTGCCACAGAAGAGATTGAGGCAGACGTTAGCAAAGATTTCCTACGAGTTGAACCCTTGAAATAAGGGGTAGGGCCCCGCCATAGTTCTACCTTTGCAGCCCACTAACTCTGCAGAAACAACTGCTTATATAGGGGTTGGGGGGAGCCAGTAGGGAAGGGGGAAAAAACAAAAAACATTCTTATAGCCTCATGCTTTTCTCTTCCTCCCTCGTTCAGGCTGGGAAAAGTGGACATTCCTCTGTGGAAGATGCTCAGGCCACCATGGAGCTGTACAAGTTGGTTGAAGTTGAGTGGGAACAGCATCTGGCCCAGAATCCCCCAAAAGATTAGCAGCAGTGGGGACACCGGTGATGAAAGGAAGCAGAGGCAGCACCGCACCCAGGAGAAACAGCAGAGAACCAATGGATGGCGCTACCAGCTCCACACCTTTAGAAGCTTGAGTTGTTGGGGAGAGAGAGGCTCTACCCCAGACTTTTAATATCCATTGAAATCTCACCTCAGGTGTTGTGTTCTGTGTCTGATTAAGTATCCCATGGAAGGAGGAAGTCTGTATGTCAGCACCCAGCCCTATACTGTTTACCTCTTAAATGGTGCTAACCACAGGTCCCAGGGTGCTTTGTTCTAGTCCAGCTTTTTGACTTTCAAGGGGCAGGGCATAGTGGGAAATTTAGTTTCCCAAACTGCCTTATAATTAGGGTGGTTGTATGTCCCACTGTATGCCTTTTGTTCTCAAGTGATTAACAGCACTCTTTTTCACTCAGAAGTATCCTGGTTGGATGATAAATTGTATGATCACATTCCATATCAGAGTCTATATCTAGTCTGTCAGGATAGCACCTGTTTTTCTCACGGTGACTTTGAGAGGAGCCATCCCTGGTGAGGTTTAGTTCTTAGGGTTACAAGGCAGTAGAGGTAAGAGAATGGAACTTGGAAGTCAACTTCTATGACTTAGGAAAGCAATCTCTTTCCTAAAGCATTAGAGGATTAATTTAACTTCGATCCCACTTGGTAGGTTAAAAAAGAATTTAAAGTGTTTTAATGGGTTTTTAGTTTTTTATTTTGCTAAACCAAGCCTCTAAAATAGACTCAAATTATTCCCTTGGTAAATTTTTTTCCTTGATAAATTTTAATAATGAAGAAACAAATGTGTGATGTTTGTTTGTTTGTTTGTTTTAGAGAGAGGAAGGGAGAGAGACAGAAACATCAATCTGTTTTCTACTGTACGAGCCCCAACTAGGGATTGAACCCTCCACCTTGGCATGTGCCCTTACCAGGAATCAAACACTTTTGGTGTACAGGATGATGCTCCAGTCAACTGAGCCACACCAGCCAGGGTGTGTGGTGTTTTCTTTTTAAATTTCACATTAAATTGTTTTGTCACAGGTGTTACAGGGCTATAATTCTGTAAGCAGGTTCCAGAGTCTCTGGATGGCACTGATTGGGCCCTTGTCTGCTGGAAGTCATCAGGAAGCACTGACCAAGCCTTTTTGTGTAGCCCACGTGCTCTGGTACCTTGTCCTCGCCCCTACCGCATAGCAAGGACCACACCTCAAATCACACCCCAAGCCATTAGAGTACCTTTACATGGAGTGCATGTGATCAGGAGAGTGACTTGGAGAGTGGGCACATGGGAGGGATGGGGCAAGAAAGAAAGGGTGCTTCGTGATGCCAGCCTGGTTGCTGCTGCTAGCTCTTCTTGGTGCACACCCTCATTTTGGGAAGGTGAGTTACAGGTCTAACCTTGTGTCTGGGATCACTGTCTTGAGGGAATGCAAACTCCATATATATACCAGGACTTGTGCCCTCTTGAGTGGCTGGTTTTGCTCCAGGGGGCCAGTCACAGTCATGGCTGCTTATAGCAAGGAATTTTCTGCAGCCACACCAGACCTGACATGGTCTTGTCACGTCCTGTGCTGCAGGATCTGCTTGCACAGGTAGCTATTGAGCTGTGAGCAAGTTGGTTCCTGCTGAGCCCAACATGAAATGTCCATGACACCTCACAAAGAGGTGCCAGGTGCCCTACACACTAGGAAGGCCACACCCCACCTGGGCATACATATGAAAGCACATTACATTCTGCTTACACGTTACATTATGATCAGTAAACTAGGAAATTCTCATTTGAGTTTAGTTTTTAGGGTACCTGTTGACTGAAATAAACCTGGCTTTGTGTGTGTTTTGGTAAAGTAGCAACTGGCTTTTATGCTTCATCCCTTCACCCCCATGTTCTGAAGGGCCCCTGGTTTCAGTCTATCTTTGGAAAGAGCTCAGTCTTACTTTGCTCACCAGGAAGAACCTGTGGGACTAAAGGACCTTGCATCTGTTTCCTCACTGTTTTCTCTCATCACACTTTCTGGTCAGAGCCCAGCTTGCCCTGCAAGGATGCCTGGGGATCCCCTGTTGTTATTTCCTTTTATCTGCCCCTCTGTCCCCAGGATCCTGGCTTCATCAACTGATAAGAGCCCCATTGCAGGTTGCTGCCTGAATCCCTATGGTCCAGCAAGTCCTGCTTGGCTTGCTAGACCATATGCATGATAAAACACAAGCTCTTGTAATAATATTCTCTTTGTGGCACAATGTTTTCTAATGGCTAAGAGACCCCCTACTGCAGGTGAGCACTGGAAAGGGCAAAGCATGAGAACTACATCTGCCAAACAAACTTGATAGCCTAAAACTTCACTTAACCAAGCGGTTCTCAAAAGAAGGGGGTCCTGGCCGGTGTGTCTCAGTGGTTAGAGCATCAGCCTGTGCACTGAAGGGTCTTGGGTTCAATTTCCAGTCAAGAGCACCTACCTGGGTTGCGGGTTTGATCCCCAGCTTTGGTCTAGACACATGCGGGAAGCAACCAATCGATGTCTCTCTCCTGGATGTTTTGCCCCCCTTCCGACTCTCTCCAAAAATCAAAGGAAAAAAATATCCTCTGATGAGGATTAACAAAAAAAAGGAAAGAGGTGTGTATTTTGAAATTTCAGCCCTGGCCAGGTAGCTCACTTGGTTAAAGCATCCTCCTGATATACCAAGGTTGTGGGTTCGATCCTTAATCGGCACATACAGAAATCAACCAGTGAATGCATGAATGGATGGGACAACAAATCAATGTTTCTCTCCCTCTCTCTCTCAAATCAATTTTTAAAAAATATTTCAGATGACAGCACTGCCCCTCCCTCTACATTCAAGAACCACTGATCTAGTGAAGGCTCCAAGGAAGAATCATTTAATTCCTAGTTTAACAGATGATTACAGCTAACAATAGGAAAGATCAACAGTACTGTAATTATGAACTTTCCCCAAGGCACATTAGCCCAAGTCCAAGTTTAGAGAGGAATACTCATGTAGGCAGTGTGCCACGTACATCTATGAAAACCCCATATCTTAAGTCTGTATTGTTCACAAAGCACTTTCACTTATCTATAGTGTAGAGCAAGTCCACCAAACCACTTTCGTCATAAGAGACTTACGAACATGTAGAGAACATGAGTTTGTTTGAGCCAAACTGACTACAAATTTCAAGAAGCAAAATCTCAATAAATTGAGAAAATGCTCCTGAGAATGGCAGTTTTACAGCTTATTTTATACATTAAAATCAAAAGAGGAGACATAAGTGGGGGATGGTTTACATGAAATTCTTTGGTGGAGATTAGGGAGGTGGGAGAAAGCAAAGGAGGGCATCTCAGATTGTATAAAGAGTAAAACTGAGACAAACTTTTATATTGGTGGGTATGGGTTAGTTAACATAGCACATGGAGTTGGTATGCAGGGGGGGGGGGGATGACAACATAACAATGAGGGGCTCTGTGGCTGCTCTGGTGAGATGGGTATGCCCTGGGGTCTGGAAAAGAAGAATGACATTCCACGGGTATGTTATCTTAGATTCAAAACAACGACAGGCTCAGTTAAGATTAACCTTTGTCGCCTTGGCCACTGTGGCTCAGTTGGTTGGGTGTCATCCTGTGAATCCAAGGGGTGTAAGTTCAATTCCAGGTCAGGGCACGTCCCCAGCTTGCGGCCTAGATCCCCAGTTAGGGTCATGCAAGAGGCAGCCAATTGATGTTTCCCTCTCACATTGATGTTTCTCTCCCCCTCCCTTCCTCTCTCTCTAAAAAATCAATAAAAATAAAGACTGACTTGTCAAGAAAGCTACAGGCCTTGGATGCGACTACCCAGCATGACCTGCATTTAGGAATTTTTATGTTCAGACTACCCTGTGTGGTTACTTTCGGTCTCTGAATTTATAAGGCCCACCTTGCAGACCTCCCCTGAGCTTATCAGGGTTAGTATGTGGCCCCTTTTCATCCACAGCTGTATAGAGTAACAGCAAGTTACCTTGTTTGACACTGGGCTTCAGGGTTGATTTTACCACTTAAGTCTGTGACATTGTCACTACTTCTTGGAGCCTAATGGTTCTAGCTTCCAAATCCTGGATCTTTTCTAACCCTTGATGTTTAACTGATGATTGCTGTCATTAATATTAATAGCAACTATTTATTGAGTGCTTCTCTGTGCAAGGCACAATGCTAAGTCCTTTAGGTGCATTTTCCCACCTCTGTAAGGGAGGGGGTGGTGTTCTAACAGCTGAGGAAACCAAGGATGACAAAAGGTAAGAAATCTTCCCCAGGCCAAATAGCTGGAGGTTGGTGGTACTGGCACTCAGACCTGCCAAGCTTGCCAGTCTGAAGCCTCTGCTGTTAACCACTGCCCTACTCTGCTGTTAACACATCCAAGTGGCATCTGGTGAGACTTGGAACCCTTCCACTCAAATTTTTACTGAGAACCTGCTATGTAGCCAGCCATTTTGCTAGGCATTAGGGAAATAGCATTGTCTTTGCCCCCAAGTTGCTTACAGCAACATGAGGAGGAGCCTGTATAGTAATTTCAGTGCACAGTGGCAAGTGCTGTCCACATTCACTGAGAGATCTGAAGCAGGGGAGTGATGTTATCAGATTTGTGTATTAGGACGATGATGCTGGCAGCCAAACGGAAACTGAATTGAAGAAGGGCCAGGAGATGAGTTCTTCTGTTTGAATAATTTGGATGAGTAAAGACAGAGGCCTGAATCAATGAAGTGGGAAGATGCATATGAGCATCACTGAGGAGGTAGAACCAACAAGACTTAGAGATCAGGGCAAGAGGACTAAAGGTAGCCTTGAGATTTCTGAATTAGTGAACAGACAACTGTGGTGCCATTCACCAAAATAGAGAACATGGCAGGCAGAAGAGCAGGTTTTTGTAGAGGATGAATTGGGTTTTGAGTGGATTGACTTTAAGCTGCCTGAAGATAGCCAAAGGGAGAGGTCCAGCCAGCAGCTGGAGATACCAGACTGGAACTTAGCAGGGTAAAGAGATCTGAGCTGCAAATTAAGCCTTAGAGACAACAGTGCAGCAGCGGGATGAGGCCTTTATGTATGAAGGTATATAAAGAGCAGAAGGTCAAGATCAGAATCTCAGGAAATACGTGTACTCAGCGAAGCATGAAGAGTATGAGCTCTCCCAGTGAGCAGCTCTGGCCTCAGCTAGGGCTGTTTCACTCTCATTTTCAAATCCGAGTTTTGTCAGAGTACCTCTTTCATGCACCTAGCAAGGACAGCTAAGTAAATGATTAAATCAAGAACAAGAGTACTGCCCTGGCCAGTGTGGCTCAGTTGGTTAGAGCGTCGTCCTGGGCACCAAAGTGTCTCAGGTTCAATTCCCGGTCAGAGTACATCCCCAGGTTTCGGGTTTGATCCCTCGTATGGGGCACAACTGGTTGATGTTTCTCATTCACATCGATATTTCTCTCTCTCTCTCTCTCAAATCAATTTTTAAAAATCCAGAGGAAGAATATTTCAGAGAACGTGAGGGGTGCAAAGGCCTGAGGTAAGAGATATGCTTGGAGTATTCAAGGAGCCACAAGGAGGCCAGCATGGGCAAAACAGAATAAACTGAAGGGAAAGCTGTTGTAGGGGAGAATCAGTGAGCAGGGGAGATGTAGGAAAAAATAGAGAGCCTTATAGGCCATTGTAAAAACTTGGGCTTATATCTGCAAGAAACGGGGAGCAGGATTTTGAGCAGAGAAGTGGTATGAACTGACTTATGGTTTAAAGGACTGCCCCTGGCTGATGTGAGGGGGAAAGAATGTGAACAGAGAACCAATGTGGAGGCTCTTGCTGTAATCTAGGGGCTGAGGCAATGGAGGTAGTAAGTGGCCTAATTGAGAACAGATTAATTTTACACACGCAGATGATCTTTGATGTGGTTGATCCTGAACAAATGTTTAAATCAAAGCCAATATCTTTGGCCTTTCAACTCCCAACCCAGTTCCTGTACACACTGGCTCCCCAAAGAGTGTTCAGAGAGTGCATGTGTGCCTCAGAAGTGGGGGACCCACATGTGCTCAGGGGTGGAGATTTGCTGCAGACTCTGGGCAGAAAGTCAGGTTGCATGTTCTCTCTAAGGCACTGACTAAATAGATAAGTGACACGTAGTGGCACTACTGAGGTGAGAAAGGTCTCTCACTCCCCAGCCGTCCCTGCCCCAGTTCCTGGCCTTTGTGAATTCCTACATGGGTCTGTTCTGGTGTCCTCTCTGCCCTCCCATTGCTTAACTGTGCTGACTTACTGGTCTTGTTTCTTTCTTTAGTATGTATGGCTTCTAGCCTTATTTAGGGACACTATCAATTCTATGCTTTCTTTTTTTTTAATCCTTACCCAAAGATATTTTTGCCAATGATTTTTAGGGAGAGTGGAGGAAGGGAGGGAGGGGGGAGAGAGAGAAACATCGATGTAAGAGAAACACGTGATTGGTTACCTCCCACACGTGACCCGTCTGGGGTCAGGGATTGAACCTGCAACCCAGGTACATGCCCTTGACCAGGAATCAATCCTGAGGCCAGTCAGTGTGCAGGCCAAGGCTCTAACCACTGAGAACACTGGCCAGGGCACCTCTATGCTTTCTTTGAAAGAATGTATATAATGCATAGGATTTGGGAGAGACATGGTGGGGGGAGAGGTGGAGAGAGAAGGTATTTTTAAAAATTTGGCACAGAAAAGCAAGCACACCTAAATTCTCTTCCAGGCTCAACCAAATTCCACCCTGAAGTGCTTAAGAGCAAGGCTTTAGAATCAGACACATCTAAGGCAGCACAAGGTAAGCTCTTGCACAGTGTGGGCTCAGTCATGCCCCTCCTCTCCCAGGCCTGGGTATTGAGGGTTGGGCCTGCGCCTGTGACCTGACCCCTCTGTCCCAGTGCACAGCAGCACCAGAACCTAACTTGTCTGGCTTCCCTCAGCCAGAGGCAACTTCCCCAAAGGCCAGGCCCTTTATTCCCTTCCACTCCGTGGAATCCTGTTCGGTTGCCTCTTTGGAAAGATTCCATGAGAGGGATCCAAACCATAACCCAAGGAGGAAGAAGGCAGATGCCCTTGCTCTGGGAGCTGGGGCCCACACCCAGGACCCACAGGGAGGCAGAGGCAGATAATCCAGCCTGGCAGCTTGAGACCTGAGGTTGGGCTGGCAGAGTGGGGAGATCTGGGAAGCTTTCCTGAAGTGGGGGAGGTGAAGCTGGGGTAGGAGCAAAGGGGCCCAGGCTGGGGAAAGGGCAGAGTATTCTGGAGGCTTCCTCAGAGGCTAGAGCCATCCCCCCCCCCCACACACACACACACACAACACACCTCTGTGTACTCTCCACTGCAAGGCAGGGACTGACTCCTCCCAGCTTCAGAATCAGCTCTCTGGGTCTCCTGGAAGCCTGGCACCAAGGGGTCAGGGAGCTTATAAGGGGAGACTGACTGGACCCACAGAGACCACAATGCCCACAGGCAGTGAGAAGGGCCCACCCCATGTGTGCTGGACTCAGGATGGCTCCCTCTCTAGGCTGTGAGCTCAGTGGGTAGACTAACCAACCCAAAATCCAGATCATCTGGAAACCTGTGGCTGACAGTCCCAGAGCTTTGGGATTTAGGAGGTGTGAAACCATGGCTAGGAGGTTGGCAACTGTGAAATCCAGGAGCTACTGCCTCCTTTGATCCCCCAGGGACATGTCCCTGCGGATTCCCAAATGCCAAAGCTCCCGCTTGGATGTGTTCCCCAGGTTTGTGGAGGAGACACAGGCCAGGGAGGCCGGGAGTTTCTCAGGCGCTGTGCCTGCTCAGCCAGGCTAACTGAAGTTCACAGGTGCTAGCCCAGCGCTCTGGGAATCCAGGCAGGCTGAGAGGCCCTGATGGAGGGGATGGGGTGGGGGGTACTGGGCAGTGGGAGGTGGAGACTGTTCAGTCTCACTTTGACAGCTAACATTTTCCAGAGCTGGCGCCCGCAGGGGAAAGGAAATCGGAGCTTCCCACCTCACACATCTTTTTCCCATTTTGTTCAAGCTGCCCAGGGAAAGCCATTAGGGCTAGGTCAGGCTGGGGCCTCCCCCGCTACCCATCTCTCCAGTCTACTATAAGGAGGGGCTGGGGGGGGGTCACTGGAAGGACAAGGCCTAGTCTGGCTAAGGGGCCAGACTCTGAACTCATGCCCCTTCTTAATTCTCAGCCCGCTCATGGTGGTGGCAAGGACGAGGAATCTGGGCTCCTGGGACCTCAATTACTCTGCTTAAATCCTCCTGCACCTCTGATTCTGTCTCTAGGGAGTCTGGCCCACTGGCCCCAAGGGTCCAGGCCTCTTCTGAAGCAAGGAGGGCTCTGGAGTTGGGGAAGCTGGTCCTTATTACTTGACTCCTAGGGCTCCAGACTCCTCCTGGAGCTGCTAGCACAGCTGGTTTCCATCCGCCCCTAGGAGCCAGGGTGAGGGGGCAACTATTGTGTCTGGAGATAGTAGCTGCATTTGGGGGCTAGAGACAGGAGGAAAATAAAAGCTCTCAAGAGCCTTGCAGAGAAGTTCTTCCTAAGCTGCCTGCCCTCCTTCCTAAGGCCAACCCATCAGCCCCTCTTGCCTTGAATTCCCCCGCCCCCCACAGTGAGTCAGTCCATTACTCTTTCTAGCCCTACCCAGAACCTCAAAGCTCAGACCTGGGACCCCCTCAGTGTCTTCTCTGGGACCTTGCCCTTGTCCCCTCCTTCCTGCCTCTTTCCTCTTCAATCCTGGAGTCTGGTTATCTGGCCCTATGCCCACCTTCTTCAGTTCAGGCTAGAGGAGGCACAGAACACCCACCCAGTCTGCAGCCCTGCTGATTTATCCAGAAACTCCATCCAGCTCATCTCCATGAGGAAAGGGATTTCCTGGACCCCTGGCTCTTCTACTCTCCAATCTCAGAGAGTGGGAGAGGTGGCCTCTGGGAGAAGAAGGCTTGGGATCCCTAGGTCCAGCACCCTGGGCAACAGTGGCAGGGTTCAGGGCTAGACTGCAGGCTGTCCACCTCTGTGTCCAGGTGTCCAGCCTGCCAAGCTTGCCACAGCAATAGCCTTCTCCCTCCTGCCCTGGGCTGCCAGGGGTTAAAGGGCCAGTGAAGGGCAGGAGGTGGGATCAGCATAGGGGTCTGGCCCTAGTCACTGGATCATAAAAGCCAAGAGGAGTTTAACTGCAGGTCATGTTGCTGATTGACTTCTCCATCAGCAGTGCTGCCCTGGAGGGGAGAAGGAGCCACAGCTGGCCAGGTCTGTCCAGCTTTAGATGTTGGCAGCTGCCCCCAGCAGTCCCAGCCACACTGGATCCCCACCTCCCCCTGGAGGTTCTCTGAGAAGCAGGGAGGCTCGGAGGAAGAGGAGTCAATTTGGTGCCTTTCACTGCAATAGGAAAGAAAACCGAGCAGGGGCCTGAGTGGGGAAAGAGATGACCACCCCATTCCCATGCCCAGCTGGCAAGAAGCAGCAGCCTGGGTGGTGGAGGCAGGGCAGAGGAAAAGAGAAGCAAAGGCCCCTGGGTCAGACAATAAGATCAGTGTGGCAGCTGCCAGCACCTGTGCAGGGTCTCCAGGCTCTTCAGTGACTACCTGTGTTCTGCCTCCCTGAAGAGGCCAGCAGAGCCAAGGGCCTCTTTCAGGGGACAGAGACTCAGTCCAGACCAGTGAATCCCACCTCCTCTGTCTCCCTTGCCCCTCCGTTGGCTCAGCCTGACCTGCTCAGCACGCTGGCCCAGCCCTGAGGAGAGCATTAGCAGATGGAGCTGGGAACCTGGAGGCAGAGCCAAAAACAACAGAGGAGCCGCCTAGCTGCCTAGGTGCTGTGCAGTCCATTTCTGCTCGAACTATAATGCCTCCTATTGCGGCTCCTTCCCCACTGTGGTTCTGACCCTACTGGGCCACACCTGCCTCCCTTTACCAGGGCCTGGAGCTGACTCTAGAGGTCACTGTCAGGTGATCTTTGAGTCCAGCTGCCCATACCTTCCCTAGTTCTCAAGGTCTCTCCTCAGTGCCCAAATGTTTCTGGGAAATGAGTCGCCTATTTTCTGGATCTCTGGCCCCATCTCCCAGCTTGTGCTTCAGCTTGCTGGAAGCCCTTTTTGGTCTAACTCCCATCCATCCTGCTGCAGTGGCAGTTTTATTTGGGAGAATCAGAGCCTTACCAGATTTGAAAAAGGCTGGTTCCCTGAATCCAGGGAGACCGGAATGGAACATTCCACTTTGTATGGAGGATCAGACCAGACCGGAGGCAGGATGCTCAAGTCCACACTCTGTGCTAAGTGAAATACTGAGGGTTCAGGGAAACCAGGAGACACAACTGTCCTGGCCCAGCCACTCCAACTCCTTTCTTCCACTCTCAGACCTCCCACCCTCTGTTCAAGTCCTGCCTTCTTTGCTGCCCCTACATGGAGTGTCAGAGACCCGGGTCCACCCCCACCTGGGTTTCATTTTTACATGACTCCCAGCCAACAAATTCTCTGACCCAGCAGATGCAATAACACTGCTCAGGGTGAGGCCCTTCCACAAGTGCTGAATTTGGCCAGAGCTTCTCTTTGGTCCCAGTTGGGGGTGAGGGTGAGGGGTACATGACCCTCCCACTCTTCCCATTCCTCCTCCCACCCAGCCTCAAGGGAGTGATGGAGAGGGATGGGGAGCCTCCTCTTCCCGCAATACATCCACTCTCATTCACACTTCTCCGGCCATTCAGAAGCCTGCTCATCTCCATTCCTTCTACTGCAAAACCAGCCACTTTCCTCTTAGCCACACTACAATGCGAACAAAGTCCCAGAATATTCCTTTCCTAACTCTCTCTAGCCTGCTTCCTCCTCACCCCACCTCCATCCTGCCTCTGTTCCCCCAGCTTTTCTCACCAACTTTGCACCTTCCCCAACTTGAGTCTTCAAATTCCTGGGGAGCCCCAAGAGGGGTACTACCAAGGCACCTAGAAAGGGGGAAAGAGTTGCCCCCAGCAGACCTGCCGCAGATCTGGTCATAATTAAAAGACCAGAGATACTGAAAAATTCCTTCTTATTGATCCCTGTGGGAAATTAGAGCCAGTTGTTTGTGACTGAGTGGCTGATGCTGACTAAGCTCCTCCCCATTGCCGGGTTCCAGGGCCCAAGTCCTTGCCCCTCTCTCTAGGCTCCTCCATTCTCCCATTATCCTTAGTCCCCTTTCTCCAACCCATCCCCACCCCCAGCCGTCTCATCCCATTCCCTTCCCCCTACTCCCTGCCCCAGCATCTTCCCTAAGCTCGACCCCCACCCACTCTGTGCCCACCCCTGCACTTTACTCCTACGGGGTAACAGGGCTGCTGGAGGCTGAGACCTCCAGCCTCGCTGCTCAGCACCCTCCTCCAGACCCTCGGACCACCTCCCTCAGCCACGGTTGGGG
Source organism: Miniopterus schreibersii (assembly GCF_964146895.1). Taxonomy (NCBI): domain Eukaryota; kingdom Metazoa; phylum Chordata; class Mammalia; order Chiroptera; family Miniopteridae; genus Miniopterus; species Miniopterus schreibersii. Next base: position 14,433,284 of record NC_138119.1, on the reverse strand, counting down.
TGCAGGGGCTGGAGCTCAGGCCAGAGCTGCCAAACCACAAACACATCTGGAAAAAATTCCCCTCCCAGCCTGACTTCCCTTTGTCTTCTGTCTTTTTGGAAAAACTGGCCGGCTGGGTGGGGGGGAGAGTGAGGAAATAAAGGGCGGGGAGTGGGCCCAGGCCTCCCTTCCCCCACTGAGGGAGCTCCTGTCCAGCCTCCCCAGGATCCTCAGCCAGACCATGTCCCTCCTTGGTGCTACTGTAGGTCCAGGCTCTCTCATCCTGGTGATCATCTTCTGGGTGAGGTTTTAATATCCTCAGTCACCAGGCTTGTGGGGGCGAGGGCCTGCTTTGGCCCTTCTGTTTGCAATAGGTTATCTGTTGAGTGGGAGACTGGACTGTCCTGCCTGGGGGCTCAAGGGGGCTGGAGCGGAGTGGAGATGGACATAGTGACTTGGGTGGAGGAGGCAGGGGGCAGTGAGGGGGAGGAGGGGCAGTGGGAGTCTGGTTTCAGCCATATGCCCTCCCTTTGGCTGGGAGCCCGATTTCACTGTCAGAACCTAATCCCTCTCCCTTTACCTACAGCACGGCTGGAGCCGTGGGTGGGGGAGGAGCACAGGCAGAGCCTGCAACCCCAGGCCCTGAACATCCCCCAGGGACACCCCCTTCCCACTTCCACCTCTGCTTTTGTCTGTCCTTTCTCAGAGAGCTCCTCTACTTGCTGCCCTCTTACTTCCAGAAGCCCAGCCCTCTCCACCCCAAAATAAGCTCGGCTGCATAAAACCAGGACCCCTAAAACCAGGCTGAAGCATCCAGCTCCCTTCTTCAAGTCTGACAGTTTATTGATTACTGCTGATGTGGGGCCCCATCAAAAAGTCCTCTCTACAGTCTAACCTCCGTCTCTCCTGCTCCAGAGTCACCCTAGATGCTTAATTTTTTCCCCTTCATATCTATTATTCAGAGATTTCCCTCCTTACAGCACAGGGGGTCCACCCCCAGTGCGTTCTACAGTCCTCGGTCAATCCTCCAGCCCCTGTCCTTTGGCTCTAGGCCTCTAGACCCCTTCCCAGCTAAGGCCCCCAACCCTCCGGACCGGTCCGGGCTCTAAGGGACAGGGCTCAGAATCTGAGAGCCTGTCTTCTGCCCCACCCATGGCCACGCTGGCAGGGAGAGACCAGGGCTGGGACCAGATGTGGGGTTTCTCCTCCCCGCCTCGGAAGGAGCTGGGAGCGTAGTCCTGGAAGGGTGGCGGGGGTGGGGAGGGTGGGGACGTTGGGGCAGCTGGGCCTAGCGCGCGGATTCGCCCAGGGCACCTGAGCCGCAGCGTCCCTCCGCGCGGGACAGGCCCGGACCGCTCCGCGGGCTCAGGGCACCGCATCCCGCCCCGAGCCGTTCCTCCGCTGCGGGCAGTCTCGGGTCTCCAGCCAGTCTCCGAGGCTCGCAGCCTGGCCTCCATTTCTGCTTCGTGGTCCCCCGGCCCTATCCTTAGGGGTCTCTGCGGGAAGCTGTGCCCTGCCCCCCCCTTTGATCTCCCACTTCAAAGCCGCTCCCCAAGGGGCGGCCGCTCCTTCCGCTCGTTTTACGGCTGAGAATGGTGACACCTGAGACCCTGCTCCGCCTCCTTCCCCGGGCACCCAGCCTCCTTCCAACAGAGGCAACTCTGCGCGCCGGGCTCCGCGTCCGTCCCCGCCTCTCCCCCCGCAGCCTACCGCGATCCCTCGGGGGTCCGCGCAGCCGAGCTCCGGGGAGGCTCCCTAATAAAGACCCCGTGTCAAGTGATTGGCTGTGACCTCTGCCCTCCCCAGCCTCGCGCCTGCGGCTCCTGTTTAACCCTTTGATGCGCGCTCTGCACTTTAAGAAGGACGAGTCTCCCAGCTCCCACTTCTGAGGTCCCCAGATTGTACTGGACCCCGAAACCCAGTGGGGAGTCGGATGGGGGGGGCTGCCCCGTTCCAGCCCCTTCGAATCGTTCCAGCAGGAGGCGGTTTCGCCTCACTGAAGAGCCTGGCCCAGAACCCCGGGGCTCCTAGCCGGTCTCTGAGTTCAGAGTGGTCCCCGGGGATCCAATTCAGGCTTCAGTGGAGCCGGAGCTCGGGCGCCCCTTCTCTTCCTTCACCAGCTCCGGCTCGCGAGCGGGGGCTCACCCGCTGGTGATGTCGCCAGGTTCCCGCACCAAGGAGTTGGGTAGTTGTGGGGAAGCGGCAGGACATGACCCTGGGGCTCGGACTGCAGGACCTTAGACCTGAGCGTCTGCGCCCGGGGCCTGCCCCCCCCCCCGCCCCCGGGCTGAGCGGCGAGTCCTAGTCCCGCTCTGGGTCCGCTCCCCATCCAACCTTCGGCGCCGGGCGAGCTATCTCGGTCCCCAGCAACCCCTGGTCCCGCCCACGGAGCTAGATCTGGGGGCTGGGGGCCAGGGGGTGGTGGCGGTAACGCAGGGCCAGGGCTCAGGGCCCCCCAGGTGGGGTGGGAGGCGGGGCGGGAGGAGGGGCCACCTCGTTTTTTGGGCAGGGGCGGGCCCGCACAGGGTATAAAAACTGCCCGCGCGGGAGCCCAGGCCAGCTTCGGGGTTGTCCTGGGACGTGTCCTTCTTCCTGCGTCTCACGATCAGGCGAAGGCGGCGGCCACATATCTTTTGACTAAAGGACTCAGCGTCCAGTGCTCCAGCCGAAGGATCTAAGGGTACTGCCCCCAGCGCCGCCACCATGCCCAACTTCTCTGGCAACTGGAAGATTATCCGATCGGAAAACTTCGAGGATTTGCTCAAAGTCCTGGGTAAGGAGATTTTCCAGCACCTGGGAGAGGGGAGAGGAGTGGGGGCCCCCGGAACATTTGGAGGTGGGTAAGAGAAAAAAAAAAAGGGGGCTAGAATCAGGGCTTGGGAGCCGAAGCCCCCTGCATCCCCAAGAAAAAGGGGCCTTACACCTGGGGCCCGGGGCTCTGGGTCGGGACACCTAAATCCTGCTTTCTCTGGCCGGGCGCCCACCGATGCCAGCTCCTGCGGTGACTCAGCTGTGAATCAAGTAGAAACCAGAAGCACGAGGTCGGTATCCCTTGGGGTGGGGAAGAGGGGCTCTCCTCAGTTCAGAAGCTGCAAACCCTGAGAGGCAGGGAGCCTGGGACCCTCCCCCACCCAGCCCCTCGGAGACATTTGGGCCTCCTTCCCTTGTCCCCACTGGTCGCCCAGTCCCAGGGCAAGTTCATTACCCCTGCTCTCCGCCGGCCAGGTGATGGCCACCTCAGTGCCCCCTTGGTCCCTGTCCCATCCCCCTTCAGCACTTTCCCCTTGGCTCCCTCCTCACCCCCATCTGTGAGACACATATTTTCCTACTGTGAGCTCGAGTCCTAAAATCGCTCTAGATAATTATCACTTTCTTCGATTTCAACAAATGGCCTCGTGTGTAATTTCCTCACTCCCCTTTCCCAAAATCTGAGTTCTTGGCTCCCTTCCTCCCTGGAGACCCACCACAGCCCAGCAGGGTTAAAGATAGGGGAAGTGGTGCCCACCCAGACGGCCCTTCCCAGGTCTTGAGGGCCCTCTGTCTGGGAAAGGGGTGAAAGCTAGGAAATGGCTGGAGAGGGGGCTCTGGGAAGAGATGGAGGTTAGTTAAGCAATTGAGAAGCCACTTGGGAGCCCTAGAGCCATACGTTTTGGGACTGAACAGAGAAAACCTAGTCGGGCTGGGTGGGGAGGTGCACCTTGTGTGGGGCAGGGAGCTGTAGGAGTGAATTTGAACCTAGGAAGGGTCTGGAATGCGATAGGGAAAGCAGGGATATCCATCGTTCCTTGCTGTCAGTTCTTCTTGCAGTCTAACCACAGTACAGGTAGTCACGTCAGTCTTTCCTGTTCTGCCCTTGCTGAAATGAAAGACTGAAAAGATAGAAAATTTCCCTTCAGAAAGCCTAGATGTCGTTCCCTCCCCCATCTTCTCTGGATTTGGCCCCTCTCCCCCAGTGGATGAGGCACCCGCAGTCCCCAGCTGGACAATAAGATCCAAGGCTCAGCCTTGTTGTCTGTCTGGCTTCATCTGTTTGTCCTCCCTGCAGGGTCTCTCTCAGAGCCACGTGCGCTCCTCAGGTCCTGCTGGGGGACAGATTGAAAACAGAACCATTAACACAGTCCTGAGTCAGCCCAGGTTGGCTGAGCCTGGACCCAGCTCCACAGGCTGCAGAGGCTGGCTGGAGGGTGTCTCTTCTGAACCCCACAGCCTTGCCTCCACAGGAACCTCAGTCCCTTCTCACCTTCTTTTGCCCTAGTCAAGGGTCCTTCTTCTAGTGAGGGATGCTCAGGTATTTGGAGGATAGCTGTCCCCTCAGTATGATGGCCATGGCATGGACAGGTTCTGCTCCTGTAACAGGAAAGATGGGTGTTAGATAGTATGATGGACTCCCCAGGCAGCAACAGAGTGAAGTAGTCTCTGTGCAAGAAGCTGGAGTGGGACGTGTCTCCTCTACCAAGTCAATTGGACCTGGAACCTCAGTCATTTCTCCCTGGACCCGAGATTAGCAGTCAAGAACTGGGCTCCTGGGGCTCCTGAGTGACAGGGCTCTCCCCCTCCCACTCCCGCTTTCTGGACCAGAGTGGGCCTGCTGTGGTGCCAAGAGGAAAGAGGATTTGTTTCTCTAGGAACCCAGGTCTAGAGGAGGGGCAAGGAGTTTGGGCTAGATCAGGAGTGGGGCAATCCCGCTCACCCGGCCCAGCCCAGCTTGGCCCCCTCATCCCCACCAATGGCTTCTCTGAGGGATTCTGCTCCAGTCAGGGTGGGAGCCCAGGCCAGGAAAAGTGGCTTTAAGTTTAGACCTGGGCCCTGGCCAGAGGTGCCTCCCTGCCTGCTTGTCTTTCTGTCAGAGGGGTGCTTTCTTCTAGCTCCCCCAACCCTCTTAATAACTGGGGAGCAGAGGGAAGTCCAATCTGGGAAAGACTATGGGGGACAGGCACAGGGACTCTGAATGAGAATGCCTTACCACTGAGGTGGGGAGGGTGACCCTGGAGTCGGGGACATATCAGGGGAGATGTCCCTTTCTGTCCCTTGACTGGAGAAGGGTGTGGGAGCCTTCCAGGAGGGTAGGTGAGCAAGAATCTGATGCAGAGAATGTCTGAGCCCCAGCTCTGGCTTTTTTCTTTGCCTTCCTTTTATCAGTAAAAGTAACAGCAACAGTAAGACTAGCTACTGTTTCTTAAAAATTCAAAGGTGTGCCTGGCATTGTGTGCTAAGCCCTAAACACACCCACCTCATCACGTTTGCTAGACTTTAGAAGAAGCTATTGTCTCCATTTTACAATTGAGGAATCTAAGGCTCAGAGAAGTTAAGCCATTTGCCTAGGGTCACCCTGTCTGCAAGGAAGGCTGAACCAGGTGGAAATCAGGGCCTAATGGATCTTCCTCCAGAGCCTCTGTCTTCCCCAGGCTGCTGGTCACCTCTTCCCCTGCCAAGAATCCCTGGTCCTTCTCATTTTGGGGAGGGACAGAGATGGGGCAAATGAAAGCCTGCCTTGCACCAGACAGGGGAGGTGGATAGCACAGAGAGGGAAGTGGTCCCTACTTCCAGGACACAAGTGTGAGGCCTGGCCTGGGAGCATCTGCCCTGCACTTGGGCAGAGGTGAAGACACAGTGGCTCTAATGAGCCCACCCCAGCAGAGGGTCTCAAGTAGGGTAGACAAAAGGCCAAAAGTGAGGTGGGCAGAGCCAAGGTGAGCCCATAGCAGGATGCCTGCTGGGTGAGAGGAATGGGGAAAAGCCCCCCCTGAGAACTCTTAGAGTGAAGAGCTTATACTGGGGGGGGGTGGGGGAGTGGTAAGTGATCTAGGATGACTCATGGTGGGGGCGGGCAGCCAGGAGCAGGATCCTTAAGGGCTGGCACTGCCTCTCTGCCCCTCCCTAAAGCCCACCACCCGTCAGGGCTGCAACACTTGTCTGCTCCTTCAGTGCACTTTCTTGGAAACTAGGCAGACTGCTCCAGCTGTCTCATGGTGAGGGTGTAAACCAGGTGCCTGGAGCACCCCGAAACGTGAGCCTCTCTCCTCTCTTCAGGGGTGAACGTGATGCTGAGGAAGATCGCTGTGGCTGCTGCATCCAAGCCAGCAGTGGAGATCAAACAGGAAGGAGACACTTTCTACATCAAAACCTCGACCACCGTGCGCACCACAGAGATTAACTTCAAGATCGGGGAAGAGTTCGAGGAGCAGACTGTGGATGGGAGACCCTGTAAGGTGAGTGCCAGGAAGGAGTCCCTCAGGGCCATGGCTTTATTGTCCTGCCTCTCAACATGCCATTTTCTAGTCTTTTCCTGGATTCCTTACTCTTTTTCTAATGGAAAGTCTCTAGATAGTGGTGACTGGTAGAAAGGGGGTACATTCCCTACCCCTCTCACTACATTGTCCCTGCTGTGGACTCAGCTCACTTGGCCACCTCTCTCTTGCAGAGCCTGGTAAAATGGGAAAGTGAGAACAAAATGGTCTGCGAACAGAGGCTTTTGAAGGGAGAGGGTCCCAAGACCTCCTGGACCAGAGAACTGACCAATGACGGGGAGCTGATCCTGGTAAGTCCTGCTTCTTCCCAGCTAAGAACAAGCCCACTGCTACCTCAGGGGATTTTCTGGGACACTCCAGGGTGCAAGGGGTTCGAGGACAATCATGGTTGGTCTCCCCAACTCCTGATGGGGCTTCTGGGGTGTAACTACACTGTCCCTGCCTCATACAGTGCAAATGAGAAATGACGTCCTTTCTGTGTGGAACAATGGACATTCATTGAGAGGTCCCAGCAGTTCTTCAGGGGATCTCCTTGGCTTGGGAATGAGGACATGGGGTAGACCCCTGAGGCTCTGTTGCTACCCTCCTTCCCATGATGCCCAGGCATCTTGGTATCAGCTTCTGACTGTTGGTCCTGTACCAAGAAGCAGGTTTGGGCCTAGAGACAAAGCAGAGTTCCTTCATTCAACCCTCCTCTTCCCAAGCCACAGGACCAGAGGCCTCCCAGGCTAACAATGACTTCTAATTTCCTTCCAGACCATGACGGCGGATGATGTTGTGTGCACCAGGGTCTACGTCCGAGAGTGAGTGGCTATGGGCCTGATAGATGCCCAAGCCCATCCCCAGCCCATGCTCCTGTTTCACTCCCCTATTCCTTCTAGGCTAGCTCTCCCCTTCACCCATGTCACTTCCCCAGGGAGCTGGGATGCCTCCTGCAGGGGCTCTGCTATTTTTGGCCCCTCCCCCCCTTCCCTATACCAACAAAGAGGGATGGATTGCAAAATCCCAGATCACCCATTCCAGAATCACCCCGACCCCCGACCCCCTCCTCCAAATAGGCAGTCCCACCCCAATCCAGCCCAGAACAGCCTCTCTTTCTGTGAGGGGACCTGAAGTCCTAAGAGGGAAAGACCGGCCTTCTGGCTTCCACTTTGTCCCTGTAGCCTAAACAGTATAGAATATTTATTGGTTAATTTTATTAAAATGTTTTAAAAAAATAACCTGTCCCTGGCTCATTGGAAAGGAGATGGACGTGTTTAAGTGTGGGAGCTGAGGTTTCGGCAGCAGGGATGTGAGTTACGATCCTTCCCTTCATTCTTCTCACCACCACCCCTTCATTCGCTGCTCAGTCTATGAGCATCACCTCCCCTTTCCTTCCTCCAGCCTCCTTGGTCCCCCCTCTGGCTTCCAAGGTCACCAGGGCCTCATCCTCCTGACCTCTCAGAGGGGTGCTTGACACTAAAGAGCTGATTCCTATATTCTCCCACGTTCTCCACTAAGGTGACACAACTGCCTCCTCCTCCTTCCATTGTTCCCTCTCTCTCCTCCAAGCTCAGTCTGTGGGCACCCCAGGCCTAGCCTTGGCCTCCCACACGTTCCAGATGAGCTCATCAATGCCCCAGGCTGGCCTTGCTCCTGCCCAGGTCTCTGTGTCTGAGACAACCCTTCTCTGCCTTGAGATCTCTCACATAACCTTTTTGCCCTGGCTCCTGGATCTTCCAGGCCCCTGGGGTCCTTCTCCCACCCACCCTCCTGAACCTCCACACTCAGGTCTGTACTGCATTTTCCCAAATTCCATCCCGATCTCTCTCAAATGCTTGCCCTTCTTCCCCAGGCCACTGCCCTAGGTCAGACCTTGTTATCACTCACCAGGCTTTATACAGCAGCAGCTTCTAACTGGTTTTCCTGTCCTTCTCTTTCCTTCATCGTGTCATGACAGAGCAAAATGAGCACAAGAGTTAGAATAAGAAAGTTTTGAATCCTGGTTCGGCCACTTGCTTTGTGTGACCTCAGACAAGTTAGTTTCTCTAAGCCTTAGCTCCTCGCACAGCCTGAAGCGGCCTCTCCCTGCATCAGTGCTGACAGTCTTTGGACATGCTTCATAGGCTCTGTGTTGGCAGGTGAGCATCCTCTCCCTGCAAGACTAAACTGCCCTGGGGCCAGGGCCTACTGCTCCTGCCCCATGAGAAGCCACATACTGCAGCTGAGGGCAGAGGGTCAGGGCCAGGGAGTTGGGGAGACAGAGTCCAGAGTCTCCTCTGAGTGTAGGATGGGGAGGTGAGGGGTCCTTTCATTTAAAATCATCTCACTCTCATTTCCTGAGTGCCTCCTAGGATCTGGGTACCCTCTAGGTGCTGGGAACACAGCTATGAAAAAAATAGACAAGATCCCTGCCCTCATGGGGCCTGTGGGGAGAAACAGACCTTTAATGGGGAAAGGTAGACAATTGAAAAATAAACGCAGCACCTGGCTGGCATGGCTTAGCGGTTGAGCACTGACCTACGATCCAGGAGATCGTGGTTCCGGTCAGGACACATGCCTGGGTTGGGTTTCGGGCTCAATCCCTAGCAGGGGGCGTGCAGAAGGCAGCTGATCAAGGACTCATATCATCATCGATGTTTCCATCTCTCTCTCCCTCTCCCTTCTTCTCTCTCTGAAACCAATAAAAATATATTTAAAAAAACAAATGCACCAATAAATAATTGTATATTGTGCAGGTTCTGTGAAGGAGAGGGGAGCAGAGGGGAGTGCATGAGAAAGGAGGCCTCGCTTAGACTGGGGTGGGGAGAGGTGGCGGGAGGGCAGGTGTTTGGGAGGGCAAAGCACTTGGGGGTCCTGAAGCACCTAGTGGGGTAGCGCAGAAGGAAAGGTGCTCTAGGCAGAGGAAACCACAGGGTAAAGGCCCTGAGGACAATTTGGGGCTGAGGGCAATCTTCTCTAAAGTCCAAGCTTCTCAGAGCCCAGCCACAGGAGGGTGAAAAGGCTCAGCCACTGAGGCCCAGGACAGGAAGGCAAAGACAAGGGAGGGGGCATGTGTGATTCTCCCTGGGGTGGGGGCTGACATACATGGCAGGGGCACCAATAGGCTGGGAGAGTCTGTGCCAACATCTTAGGAAAGCTGAGGTGCATTTGCAAGCACATACCCAGGACACAGGAGCATGGAGCTCGGAGGGAGGCCTCGTAATGTCAAAACCAAGAGATTCAGGGCATAGCTGAGACCAGAGAAGAGAAAGCCTGGGGGGAGCCCAGGGTCCAGAGTGGTTTTGAGGGCCCCAGAACCCAAAGGCAATTTCCTGCTTACATGTGGCAGGAAGAGCCAAGTTATAGGAACCCATGAGGGAGGAGCTGGCAGAAGTGTGGCCAGAGACAGGAATAGAGGAAGAGAGAGACAGAGACGCAGAGGGAGAGACCGGCTGAGAGAGACTGGGGGAGGGGGACACAGTAGAAAGTAAGTGGGGGGGGGGAGGAGACCCAGACCAGAAAGGAAGAGTGGGGGAGGGGGAAGAAAGGGCCCCAGGGGTTGAGGGGGTCAGAGGAGAAGGGACCTACTGGTCAGGCCCTCTGACCCCAGGTCCCTACAAAAGGCTGCCTCAGGACCTCCACAGGCACAAGATAGATGGGATGGAGACTGAGGGGCCCTTTGTGGTGGGGGGAGTGGGGATTGTAGGAGATGAAAGGGAGCCGGCTCTGAGGAGAGTCCTCCAGGGTCCCCCACATCTTGTTGGCTCCCTTTCCCCTCCCTGCAGTGACCTCGGGAGTCTTCCAGAGTTAGTGGGGGATGGGGGAGACACTGAGGGGGTAATGGGGAGGAGGGGAGGAGAGGAGGAGCTGAGTCCAACCAGGTATTTCTCCTGGCTGGGCCAGTCATTACCTGAGAAAGATGGGTGACAGAGCAGAGGGACAAGGGGAACCTGGTGGGGGGGTGTCACTCAGTCTGTATAGATAGTGAATCAGAGCGTTGTCCCAATACACTAAGGTTGCGGTTCAATCCCCAGTCAGGGCACATATAAGAATCATAAATAAGCAAATGCATAAATAAATGGAACAACAAATCAATGTCTCTCCCTCTCTCCCTCCCTCTAAAATCAATAAATAAAAAGAAAATGAAAACGAATCAGTTATGCACAAAAAAGACACAAACACAGTGCCCACAGAGGCCCAGCAGTATGGCTGAGACTATTGTCTCAACGCCGGTCGGGGCCCCCTGGTCAGGTCCTCCCACCTCTCCTTCAAGCCTGCCACTGCCCTCCTGACCTCTTGGCTTCTTCCTGCCAGTCGAGAAACCAGTTCTGTTTCTGCCCTGGATAAGGATCTCTGGGCTGGGCTCTTCCCAGGCAGCGGCAGAAACCTGGCAGGCCACCCCCACCTCCGCCCCTAACCGGGGCTGCCAAGTTCTCCACTCTAGGCCCACCGAGGGGCCTGGTTCCTTCCTCACATTCTCTCCCCTGGCCAGCACCGCCTCCCTCTGGCCCCTGGGCACACACCCCTTGCTGCCTCCCCTGCCTCTGGGGCAGCTTTGTAGCTCTTACAGAGGAGGGACCCTGGGGAAGCTCCCTCCTGGCTCTGGGTCCCTAGGTCCCCAGGAAGTATCTAAGCCCCTTCTCTTCCAGTGACACTTGGAGCCTCCAGAGTTCCTTGCCAGCTCCATTCCTACCTGAGAACAAGTTCTCCTCGGGAGAGCCGTGTAGGAGGCAGGGTCTGTCCCTTGGCTTTTCTCCTGGGTGTCCATCCCCACTTCCCATTGTTTCCCATTGGTCTGCATTGCCTGAACCACCTCTGCCTCCTTCCTGCCCTTCCCCTGGCTCCCCACAGTGCTCTACAGTTGCTCCCACAGCAGGGTCAGCCCTCTGCACAGTCACTGGCACTAAAGGGGTAGGGTGAGACAGGGTTGACCACGCTTAACCTCAGCCTATGGACTCCTCTGGAACCATCATTCATTTCCCAGGACATTCTAGTCGCTTACTCATCCCTTGTAGCGGCAGCCCCAGACTCTTGCAACTAGAAGGAAGTTTAAAAGGTCATCACCTCCATTCTTCTGCCTCCTCAGGTCTGCCTGACCTGTACCTCTGCCCAGAACCCCAGAAACCTCAAACTGTTCCCTGTTCCTGTCCCAGCCCACTATAGGGTTGGCCAACCTCTCCCAGCTTCCCCCAGGGCTCCAGCCACTTGCAGGGGGCAGGGAAGGTTCACAAACAGAAAGGAGGCAATTCTGGAAGCCATCAGGGGAGACCTGGGGGAGTCTGGAGGAGACAGGACTCAGGCCTCGGCTCCCACCTCCACCCCTTGAGGTGAGCAGGTGTGACAGGCCAGGCTGGGATTCCAGCTGGTGACTCAAGCTGGAGCAGCCTGACAGCTTCACAGTCCTCAACAACAAGCCCTCCCTTCTGGCCATCCCAGGTGGAGCCTCAGAAGCTGGGAATTCTAGAACCAGAGAACAGAGTCCCGAAAGAAAGGGCCCTCAGGGATCATGCCTCTCCTTTGTTCCAGAGGAAACTGAGGCCCAGAAAAAGGGTGTGGCTCACCTGGGGAGTCACTCAGGCAGCAGGGGCAGGGAACTCACTGGTAAGGTGAAGGGGCTGCTTGAGTTCACTACAAACTGGCATGGTTACAACGGGTGTCAGCTGGACCCTCCTATCCTTTCTCTCTAGCGAGGGGAGCAGATTTTACAGTGTGGAGAGAGATATTAGCTTTCCCATAGTCTATCTTCCATCTCTCAGCCTTGAGTGGGCCAGGCCTGTGCCCCTCAGTGGCCCTCTCTCCTCCTGGGCTCAGGACAGGTGTGGGGCCCTTCAGGCTCAGGTGGGGAATTAGGGGCTAAGGTTTCAGCGGGAGCCTAAGGGCATGGGGATCCTGCACCCAGCCTGGGGAAGGAACACTAAAAGAGATTATTTTTTTATTTTTTTTGGTAGTTTTTTAAAAAATATATGTTTTTATTGATTTTTTTAGAGAGAAAAGAAGGGAGGGGGGAGAGAAATATCGATGAGAGAGAAACATCAATTGGCTGGGGATCAAACCCACAACCCAGGCATGTGCCCTGACTGGTGACTTCTCCGTGCATGGGCCAACGCTCAACCACTGAGCCACACTGGCCTGGCTGAAGGCGATTCTTTAGAGGCTTAATCCAGCCCCCAAAACCACTTCATCCTACACAGGGATGTGCCTGAGTATAAGGAAAACCAAGGCCAGGTCATTGCCTACTTGGCCACACTGGGCACAACTGTCATCACTGTTTTCAGGGGTGCCTATGAAGGCAGGCCCCAGACCTGGGCCAGGCCTTGAGCAGATGGGCAGCATTTATTCTTTTGACTAACATTTACAGAGCATCGGTTATGTGCCAAGCACTGTGGTGAGCAGGGCCAATGCAGTCCCTGACACAAGAGCTTCCCTTTGTCCTTCCACCCAGTGAGGAAATAGTCACAGTCACCGAGCTCCTATTATGTGCCAAGCATGTTGTTCCTGCACTTCTCCTCAGTTCCAGAGCCAGGATGGGACCTCTGCAGCCATCTCTGTGGGACAAGGGGTCAAAGAGGGCCCTCTCTTGCCATCACTGGCTTCTGCCATCCTCAGGCTGCTCAGCCTCAGCTCCAGTCCCTTTCCTCACAGCTGTGTATAGGGGCTAAATCTTTCAGTGAAGCTTTCCTGTAATTGTCCCGTCATCACAGCTGGACTCAGAAGGCAGCCAAGGAACTGCAGAAACACAGAGGCAGAAAAGTGAGGTCATCCTGTCTGGCAGCCTGTCTCAGGGCCAGAACATGCGCCACAACCCAGCTGAGTCCCAGTGCCTAACAGAGAAGGACAAATCCACCCTCCCACAACCTTCCCATTGTCCCCATTCCTCCAGGGAAGTCCTTCCTGAGGGCTAACTTAATTGCCTCCTGCTTTAGCTTCAGCACCTCAGCAGGATGGAACCCAGAAGACAGGCTCCTTTCCTCCAGTGGCTTCAGGGACTAGGAAGGGGAGGAGTGCGGGTGCCCCCGGTGGGGCACTTTCTCCACCCCTCTCCCCTTCCTTTTCTTTTTCTCTCCTCCGCCCCTCACTCTCCGCCTTCCCTCCTCTCTGCTCAGCTGCCTGGCTGGGAGCCAGCATTGTTCCGCCTGCTCCCGCTCACTCCGCCTTCTTTCCTTGCCCCTCTCCCCAGCCAGCCCACTGGGCACCGGCAGGCCCAGGCCCTGGCGCAGTGGCCCTCGTGGGGGGGGGGGGGAAGACCGTAGTCCCGTCCTCCGCTTCCTCATCACCCTGCTCTTCTAGTCCCCACTGATGGCCTCCACCCCAACATAGAAAGCTGGGGAGCTTGGGTTACTCAGGGCCTCAGGTTATTTTTAATGCCGCCAGCTCAGAAGATAAATATACCTCCCCCTCCCCCCAGCTGTCCTAGACACCCCACCCCCCTCCACACACACACACACACACACACACACACACACACACACACATTCCCTCCTTCTCCCACCATTCAGCCAATCCCCTCGGACTTGCCTGGACTCTAGTCCTCACATTCCCTCCTAGTGGGTCCCCCTCAACACTGGACTCCCAGCAGGAAGAGAGCTTGACCCCAAATCCCGCAGAATAGGCGGGAGGTGTCCTGGCTCCACCTAGTGCTTTCTTGAGACATCACATCCAACAAAGGGCTCTCTCTCTGCTAATCCTCACCAGAGGATATTTTTTCCATTGATTTTTAGAGAGAGTGGGAGGGGGAGCTGGAGAGGGGGAGAGAGAGAGAGAGAGAGGGAGAGAAAATTCAGTGTGAGAGAGTCACATGGATTGGTTGCCTCCCACAGAGCCCCCAGCCAGGAGGATGGAACCAAACTCAGCTCTGGGGTGTTGTCAGACCAGCATGCAGTAGGGAAGTCAGTCAGCAAACACCTGGTGGGAGCTCGGCGAGATCCTATGAGAAACTGACCCCACCTGCATCTTCCTCCCTGGTATCCTAGCCCAGCCCCTGCCAGCCTTCAGTTTTTCTTCATCTACTTCTCCCCAAAACTGAGTTGGAGCGAGGGTGGGATAGGAAGACTTGATTTTAACCAGGGGAGAGGGTTTGAGTCCAGGATTGGTCATCTCCTGTCCCCATGGGGCCTAAGGTGGCCCTGCTTGAGGTGCTAGGAGAAGCATGAAGCATAGGTCCTCTCTGACCCATCTCCCTATCTCCACCATCACTTCCTTCCCAGAGAGAGGGAAGTGCAGGCTGAGTCAGAACTCTGAGTTCAAGCTCTAGCTGTGTGATCTTGGGCAGGTTACTTATGATTTGTTGCCTCAGATGGAAAACTATGGGTGACAATGATGATAATATTACCTGCCTCACTATAAATCATCTTGCTTTAAAAAATCCCGCTTCCCAGCAATAGCGGCCCCTGGTGGTCATGCTCTGCTGCAGCACCTTCTACTTTCTCCAGGGTGGAGACCTAAACTGAGTCAGGACTGAGGCCCTCTGCTGCTTAGCAGGTTGCTCATTAAAACCACAGGCCCAGAGGGTGAGAGACTGAAGGAAACATCTCATTGTTCTCCCTTAACAACATTGTCCATGCTCAAGGTCCTTCCTTATCCACCCACCCCTACATTGCATCATCCTTCTAAATCAAAGCCCCAGCCCTCACAGTTCTGTGCTTGCATCCCTCCCTGTCTCTAGGGCCAGGCCCTTTACATGAAAGTCTTCCCTGTCCACTTCCTCCATTCCCACACCTAACTCTTCCTGGAACTGATACATCCTAAATATTCTCACATCTCTTCCCCCCTCTCTGCCCCTAGGTTCAGGTCTCATTACCACAAGCCTTGATGGTGGCAACTGCCAGGCCATCCTGCCTGTCTCCCCCACCTCACCCCAATCCTCCACAGTGATCTTTCTAGGCTAGGTCTCAGGTCCAAAGACAGGCAGTGGGGAGAGAAGTGCTCTGCTTTTCACACACACACCCCTCTGGTCTCTCTCAGGCTCCCTCCTCCACTGCAGAAGGGAGGAGGGAGCAGGGGCGAGTGCCACCTACCTAGTACTACAGTCAGCTTCCCTCAGATGCAATCTCCCTTGGGGCTAGTGATGCCCAAAGCTTGCTGACCCACAGGGGCTCCTTTCATGGAGTCCTCTTGGCCCACAGAACCTTACTTCTCTCTCTGTGTGGCCCCCTCTATTCCTGGCCACCTTTCTTCGGGGTCTGTTTCCTCTACTCAGTGAGGCCCAGAGGGCAGAGGAGCAAGACCCTTGTCCTAAAAGACAGCTGCCCAGAATCAGGGCACCAGTGGGTCCTTCAGTCAGACCCCCAACCTTGAAGAGTGGTTCCCATGGAAGTCCTCACCCACTGACCGTGGTGGCCTCAGCCTTCCCCTCTGAGCAGAGGGGCAGGAAGCCACAGCCTCTGTCCGTGATGCTTCACACAGCCTCTTTGCACCCCACCTGCCTACTCTCCTGTAGACTGGGGCAGGGGTAAGACCTTCAGGGTGGGTCTGGCAACTTTGTTTAGGATATGCGTGGTATCAGAGGCTATTATTTTTATTTTCAGGGCTTAGCTGCAATCCTGAGACATGAGTAGATTCAGAAAGTCTTTATCAGCCCTGGCCGGGTAGCTCAGTTAATTAGAGCATTATCCCCATATGCCAAGGTTGCAGGTTCGATCCCCAGTCAGGGCACATACAAGAATCAACCAATGACTGCATAAACAAGTGGAACAACAAATTGATGTGTTCTCCCTCTCTCCCTCCCTAAAATTAATAAATAAAAATTTTAAAAATGTCTTTTTAAAAAAGTCTTCATCAAACATTCCTTTACCATCTAGTTATCTTTCCCTGGGATCAATTCCAACCCGTAAAGGTCCCTCTTAAAATACAGTATCCAGAACAACACTCCAAGTGCAGAGGGCAATGAGACTGTCACCACCTCTGATCTGGACCCCTTCCATCTATTAGTCACTTATAATCTTTTTACTTTTTTAGGCAGCCACTGCACAGTGTCAGCTCATAAAAGGCTTGTGGGCTGCTACACCCACCAGGGTTTCTTCACTAGAAATGCTCTACTCTTTATTCTTCCTTTTTATGCTGGTTTTTTAAATTGATTGATTGATTGATTGATTGATTTTTATAGAGAGAGAAAGGAGAGAGAGAAACATTGATTTGTTGTTCCACTTAGCTAGGCATTCATTTATTGATTCTTGTATGCGCCCTGACTGGGGACACCTTGGCATATCAGGACGATGCCCTAACCAATTGAGCTACCTGGCCAGGGCTTATGCTGTTAATTTTTTAAAAACCAAAAGCAGAATTTTACATTTATCCCTAGTAAATGTCATCTGCTTCACTTTTTTTTAATTCTGTCAAAATCTAACTCTTAGTTCTTGCATAATCTGTTAATTTGATAAATACGGCTTCTATGTTTTCATTCATCTTTAATAAAAACTCATGACAGTCAGGACCAAGGACAGAACCTGATTAGACAGCCCAGAGCCCTCAGCTTGCTCATGGACATCTCTGGCGACAGCTACTGAACTTTGTGTCCACCACTGTAGTATCACATGGCCCATGTGTCCTGGGCCCAGAGGTTCAAGAAGTGCAGCCAAAAACCTAACAAAAATCCCAAGACTCCAGTGCAAGCCCTGGGGGAGGAGAGGAGGCCGCTTGGCCCACAGAGTGCCTGTTGAGTGCCTGCTGGCCCCCATGCAGGACTTCATTTTTCTGTCTGTCATTGTTTTAAATACTGTTTATCTGTTTAGAATCCGCTGAGCATTGATGGAGCTCTGTCTGCTAAAACCTACTTTCTCCTGCCTTAGGAAAATCAACACCATGCTCTTCTTTAGCATTCTAGATCATCTCTGCTCCCCATGGTCCCCAAAACTCACTGCTCCAGCTAAGTGGCTTTGTACAAAGAGCTTCCCATACTTGGTCTCGTTTGATACTCAAATGAAATCTATTAGGATGGGGAAATATTAATCTCCTTTACCAAACTGGTAAACTGAGGCTCACTTACAGAAGTTATGTGACTTTCCCAAGGTCATTCAGCTAGAAAGTTCACAAGTCAGACCCATTGCTCTTTGCACCAGACACAGTGCCAAATGTCTTCCCCTCTGCATAAGAGTGAGGGGTCCAGGAGAGAAAGTCACCCCTTCAGTGCCACCACACCTCTCCAGGAGATGTCCCTAAGGATTCCAGGGGATCCCAAGTATTCAGCATCTCTCTCCCCATAGGAAGGAAGTGAAAGAGGAGGGAGAGATCCCAATCAACTCTCTTGGACACAGCTCTTGGGGAGCCCCCAGCCTAAACCAAATAGTAGAATTTGTGAGGTAATGTGAGGAAGGAGTCTCTCCCCTCACTCCACATCCATAGGCCCTCCTGGCCTCCATTCCACATATTGGTGGTGAATTCCAAATCCCAGCTTGCCTGGGGATGGGAGGGGATGGGTAGGAATGGCCTGCTGGTCACTGACCTTGCTGTAACCCAGAAAACCCTTTCCATTCTGTGTGTTTCCCCAACTCCCTGCAGACACCTTGGGAGATAAGAGGGGCAATAATCTTATTATGTCTACTTCCACCACCAGACTATGAGCACCCGTCACTGTTGCTCTCACATCACCGATCTATGAGCTCTTCCAGGGCCGGGAGTGAGTGCTGACACATACTAGGTGCTGATCAACACTTGTAGAACTGGATTAGATTTATGTGAGCAGAATTTCTTCCCTAAGATCTCCTTGGTTTCATTTTCCCTGACTCTCCTCCTGTGGCCCTGCTTCTTTTTTACTCTGCAAACCCCAAATTCTACTGTCTCTCACTACCCAGGAGGAGGACCCCTCCTCCTCCAGAAGGCCTTCCCAACGACTCCCCCCCTTACCATTTCAGGTGAGCTCTCTGCTTCCTGAAATGTAGAACCATCAAAGGAATGTTTTGAGGATTAAGTCAGATAATGTAAGTAAAATGTTAGAACACGATTTGGCACATCACAAAGGCTCAATAAATCTGGGCTAGTTGTGATAAAGGAAAGAGCCGCTGCTTTTCTGCTTCTTCTTGGCCTGGTCTGTATGCCACCAGGGGGCGCCCTCTGCCCAAAAGTCCCTGGCACCTAGACCAGGATGGGGGCCTTTCCCTGAGACTGGGGGAGGCCTTGGACTAAGTAAGGTGGGTATGTGGACCTCAGGTTATGTGGAAGAGCAGCAGGAAGGATGGAGGTGAGTAATAGAGAAAGTACCCTTTCATTTTTCCATTTTCTGATGGATACAGAGGCAACAGTGTGTGCATATCTGTGCAGAGTCTCCCCATACAACATGTTCTTTTCCCCAGGCAGTGTCTCTACCTCTCTTTGCAATGCTACCTTCTTCCAGTATTTTGGGCGGGTGAGCACTTGCAATTTACAAAAGAACAAAAACAAACAACAAACAAAAAAGCATGGGATTTCCATCATTGCTCTGGAATGATGAAGAAACTGAGTCTTAGAGGAATTCAGTAAGTGATACCTTTCTCGGGTGTGCTGAGTATCTGAGACTCGAGTCCTCTCCCAAGCCTGAACCCCCTGGTACCCCCTCCACAGGCTCAGTTCTGTGCATAATCTGCTTTTATCAGAGGTTATGACCCTTCCTCACTGCCTCCTCCCTCAGAAAGCCACCACCATGGGATCAGATTCTCCAGGCATGGCTTTTCCTACAGTTCCACTCTCCATCCAGCGCACCAGGCCGCAGGGACACAGGATGCAGCTGCTCCTCCAAACTCTAAGGGGTTAAGGCCGAGGTCCCGCCCCCCCGCCCCCCCCCCCCACTGGCGGGAGTATGAATAGCCTCGCTCCCACTCCCAACTCTCTGTCGCTCAAGCTGCTCCTCACCCTGTCCAGTCATTGTTCCTTCCCATCTCCCTTCCCCTTTCATCCTAAA
The DNA here is from genome assembly GCF_964146895.1 of Miniopterus schreibersii. Lineage (NCBI taxonomy): Eukaryota > Metazoa > Chordata > Mammalia > Chiroptera > Miniopteridae > Miniopterus > Miniopterus schreibersii. Next base: position 14,414,228 of record NC_138119.1, on the reverse strand, counting down.
AACTTTAAGAGCCGCTGGCTTCTCCCGGTACCTAGCGTCTCTCCGTCTTCGGTGGGTCAGACGTGCAGGATGGAGGGCTGCTTGGGGGTGGAATCTTTTCAGATGTGGGAGCTCAACCGACGTCTAGAGGCCTACCTGGCTCGGGTCAAGGCGCTAGAGGAACATTATGAGCTGCTCAGCGCGGAGCTCGTCGGTCTCCGGGCACAGTCCGGGGACTCTTCCTGGCGGGCCCGTGCCAACGACGAACTGGCAGAACTGCGGGCCCTCGTCGACCAGCGCTGGCGGGAGAAGCACGCGGCCGAGCTGGCGCGCGACAGCCTGAGGGAAGAGGTGGAGAGCGTGGCGGGCCGGTGCCAGCAGCAGCGGCTGGCCCGCGAGCGGATGGCAGAGGAGGTGGCCAGCAGCCGGCGTGCGGTGGAGGCGGAGAAGCGCGCCCAGGCCTGGCTGAGCAGCCGGGCTGCGGAGCTGGAGCGCGAGCTGGAGGCTCTGCGCGCCGCGCACGAGGAGGAGCGCGCGGGCCTGACCGCGCCGCCCGCGGGGCCCCGGGGCCCCCCCAGCCCCCCCCGCGGGCCGCCGGCGCCGGGCCCCGAAGTTGAGGAGCTCGCGCGACTGCTCGGCGAGGCGTGGCGCGGGGCCGTGCGCGGCTACCAGGAGCGCGTGGCGCACATGGAAACAGCGCTGGGCCAGGCCCGCCAGAGGCTGGATCGCGTGGCGCAGGGCGCCCGCAAGGGACGCCTGGAGCTGCAGCAGCTCCAGGCCGAGCACGGCGGCCTCCAGGAGCGCAGGGCAGCCCTGGAGCAGAGACTGGAGGGCCGCTGGCAGGAGCAACTGAGTGCCACTGAGAAGTTCCAGGTGAGGAGGTGGGGGCCTGGGCGAAACACGGCTTCGAAAAGTCCCCAGGGGGCTCAGAAACGCTCTGGGGAAGGGAGTGGGAAGTGGGGGTGGAGATGGCTGCCCATTCGGGGACTGCTTCTTAGAAAACTCATAGCTGGTGCCAGAGGCCCTAGACTTTCACAGCTCCCTGAGTAGGGTGGGAATGGTGGCGTTCAGAGCCCTCAAATCAGACCGCCTGAAAGGGCAGACAGGCCCAAGACGCATGCAGCACCTTCCCGCTCTGATGGCCTCTGGGCCCCTCCCTAGGCTCTGCGGTCACTGGCAAGATGCCAGAACTTTCCTTCTCAGTGCTGCCTTATGGTCCTGCTACTCAGAATCTCCAACGTTCCTCACCTCCCTTATCCCCTGACAGGTGGGGGTGAGGGGCCCTGCAGGAGGGGCCATCTGCCCTTGTCCCGTGTCGTGGCTTCTTAACTCCCTGAGCACATTCCAGAAGCCTGGGACAGCTGCTCCCCCTCACTACACAGACGTGACCAGCAACTGAGAAAACAGCTCCCTTGCTGGGCCAGACAGAGGTCTCACCATGGCCACCTCCCCAACTCTCCTCTCAGAGGAGACAGATTCCAGGACATGTGGGAAGTGGAGGGGGTGGGAGCCTGGTGTGAGGAGCAAAAGACAGTGATTGGGACTAGGGCAGTTTGGCTTTCAGTCCTGCAAGCTCCAGGCCTCTTGATTAATCGTTTTTCCTTCTGCTTCCCTCCTTTCCCCCCCCTCTCCTCCTCTCTGTAACCCATCTCCTCCCCTCCTTCATGTCCCCCTTCCTGTGGAAGCTGAATTCTGAGAGCATGTGCAACCATTTAATCAGCATCCTCAGAGGAGGAGCCCCATGGGAGAGGGCTGAGAGGGGCCCTCATGCTCTTTTGGAGGCTCTAGAGGGGCTTCTCTGGGCAGGGAGTGGGATAGGGAGACAGGAATCTGCTCAACAGAGAAGTCAGGAGCAGAAGGTGCTGCTGCAGCAGCCAGGGACCCCGCCCTTTACTGACTGCCTCTGGCTTGCTCTGCAGCTGGCGGTGGAGGCGCTGGAGCAGGAGAAACAGGACCTACAGAGTCAGATTGCCCAGGTCCTGGAAGGTCGGCAGCAGCTGGCACACCTCAAGATGTCCCTCAGCCTGGAGGTGGCCACATACAGGTACAGGTTCACCCTGACCCACCCGGACATACAGATGGACACGTACATACAGGCTAGGGTGGAAGCTCCTCAGCTGAAGGCGTCCAGAGCCATGGGTGGTGGCAGTTCTGCCACCATTAGGTTCTGTGACTCTAGGCTGATCCCTTTCACACCAAGATATTTCCCATCTGAACTCACTTAATCCCCTATGGGTTCAGGACCAGAGACGTAGCCTGTGCCCAGGAAACCCCCCAAGGAGAGGTGATATTGCTGAGTGGGGCAGCCAGATGAGAGAGGGCAGGACATGTGTGGGGCATCTGTATCCAGACCCTAACCCCAAGGGGCTGGAAAGCCCTGTCTGTGTGTGTATGTGCTCACACTAAGGAGGCAACTGACTTGGGCAACCTCAGAAAAGAGGAACTGCAGGTGTGGGTAGCTGGCACTGGTTTGCACTGACAAGTCTCCTTGTTTGGAAGATGGAAGATGGGCTGGGTGACCTTCAAGGCCCCTTCCATCCTGAATGTCTTGGGGCCTGACAATTCTCAAATCCTAGTCCCTTGGCCCCACAGCCCTTCTGCTAGCCACATTTCCTGTTGGCTCAGGAAAGGCTGCGACTGCTGCGAGGGCTGCTTCTCTGGCCGTGTGGCCTTGGGAAAACTCACAGCCTTTTCCGGGAAACTGACTTGGTTGGCTGACCATGTAGGGCTTCGTACACCAAACCCACTGTGAGGGCCAGGGCTAGACAAGCTATGAAGACAGTGCTCCCCAGAATCCACAGGCAAACAAAAGCAGGGGTCCTAGGACAGGTTCTGGAGGGGAGGGGAAGCAGGGCCCAGAGTGGAAGGTCAGTGAGGACCCAGGGATGAGTGAGTGTTGCATGAGCTCAGAGGGCAGGATGCTGCCTGGAGAAGATGGAGGTGAGACCACAGACAGTACTAACCAGACTCAGAGATCTGGAGGAAGCATTGAGAGTCGATGTTCAGCATAAGCTGTTGAATCAGTTGTTTCCCCCTCCCCCTATTGGTCCCCTCCTCCTCAGTCCCCAGGGGGCACTGAGGCAGGGGCATGAACACAAAGACCTCCATTGCCCTGAAAGGCTTGGGATCCAGAGTACTTAGAGATCCCAAGATGAGGGCCTTGACCCCAACCCAACCACTGAGGGAAAGGGTCTGCGGAAGGCTTAACCTCTGGGTTTTTGAGGCTTGAAAAGGATTTGGATGAATTCTTTTGTTTTTTTTTCTGTGACTAGCTCCTGGGGCCCTGGGGGAGGAGGAGGGAGCCTATCCCATGGGAACAGCCTGAGAATTCCCACTTCCCCTGGGAAGCCCCCTCCTCAGACCCTCCAGATGGTGGTGTGGACAATGGCAGCTATTAGCATGAGAATGGGCCCCACACACAGAGTATGAGGTCATTGGCCTGGGGTGGGGAGGAGGAGACTAGTCTGAGCAATGTGTGTGTGTGTGTGTGTGTGTGTGTGTGTGTGTGTGTGTGTGTGTACACTGTGTCTACTGTGTGGGAATCTGCTTGTGTGTCTGTGAGCTCATCTGTGTGTCCCAAATATGTGTGTGATGCTGTGTGACCAAGTGTGTGATGTCTGGATATGTGATTATGTGATTTCATGTACACAGCCAAGTATAACCCCACCTGTGGCTTTCATGTGATAGTGGCAAAAATGAAGAGGAAGCCTGCAAGGTCAGGGGTTTTTTTCTGGCTGGCTTGCTTACTGGCCTGTGGACAGGGCTCACCCAAGTTTTCCTCATCCCTAGGACCCTCCTAGAGGCTGAGAACTCCCGACTGCAGTTACCTGGTGGTGGTTCCAAGGCTTCCTTCAGCTTCCATGGTAAGAGTTGGAGCCAGGTTTCCCCTCCCTAAAACTCTACCCTTCTTTGTTTTTCATACCCCAGAGCAATTTCTTTCTTGAGAGGCAACAGTCTAGGTCTTGACTCCTTGGCCCCCAACAGCTCAGAAAGTGGGAGGAAAGGACAGGGCCCATGGACACTCTTGCCAGAAATGGTAACTACTCTGTGGCCACATCCCTCCTGCCAGTACCTACTGACACCGTTTCTTTTCCTCCACCTTTCCAGACTCCAAGCTGGAGCTTCATTTTCCTGGGACCCCAGAGGGCCAGCGTCTAGGACCTTTGCTCTCTGTCCTGGGCCCTACTCCCCTCTCCTTACCCTTACCTGATACCCTTGAGACACCTGTTCCAGTCTTTCTGAAGAGCCAGGAATTTCTCCAGACCCGTATCCCCACCTTGGCCAGCACCCCAATCCCACCCACACCTCAGGCTCCCTGCCCTGCTACAGATGGAGAGATCAGAGTCCAAGATGCCCCTCTTGCTGTGCCCCAACCAGAGGTTGGGAGGCAACAGTGGGCTGAAGCCAATGTAGCTATTCCTGCCAGCATCCTGCCAGGACCAGAGGAGCCTGGGGGCAAGCAGCAAAAGTCCAGTACAGACAAGTTCCCTGAGGATCATGCTTCCTTGGCCCCACCCCTTAGCCTTGATCACCCCAGTTTAGAGGCCAGAGATGGAGAACCCAGTGAGACTAGAGTGTCCAGCAGATTCCAGGAGGAAGGTGAAGGGCAAATGTGGGAGCTGACAGAGAAAGAAATAGCCATAGAGGTCAAAGTGGTAAGCAGCTTGCAGCAGCAAATGCAGCAAGAAGAGGGGGATCCAGACATGAAAGAAATCCAGGACTCCCAGGGTCCTTTGAAAAAAGAAACTCTGAAGTCTCTGGAAGAGGAAATTCAAGAACCACTGATGTTTCCAGAAAAACAGAGCCATGAGATACTGAGATCTCTAGAGAAGGAGAATCAAGAACTATTGAAGTCTTTAGAAGAAAAGGACATGGAGGTAGTAAGAACTCTAGAAAAAGAAACTCTAGAACTACTTAAGCCTATAGGAAAAGAGGACCCACAGACATTGCAATCACTAGAAAAGGAGAATCAAGAACTAATGAGATCTCTTGAAGATAATCTACAGACATTTTTATATCCAGGGAAGGAAAATCAAGAATTAGTGAGATCTGTAGAAGGGGAGAACTTTGTGTCCTTGAGAGCACTAGAAAAAGAAAATCAAGAGCCACTGAGGTCTCTAGAAGAAGAGAATCAAGGGACCTTGAGATCTCTAGAAAAAGAGAACCAGGAACCACTGAGGTCTCTAGAAGAAAATAATCAAGAGACCTTGGGATCTCTAGAAAAAGAGAACCAGGAACCACTGGGGTCTCTAGAGGAAAAGAATCAAGAGACCTTGAGATCTCTAGAAAAAGAGAACCAGGAACCACTGAGGTCTCTAGAAGAAGAGAATCAAGGGACCTGGAGATCTCTAGAAAAAGAGAACCAGGAACCACTGAGGTCTCTAGAAGAAAATAATCAAGAGACCTTGGGATCTCTAGAAAAAGAGAACCAGGAACCACTGGGGTCTCTAGAGGAAAAGAATCAAGAGACCTTGAGATCTCTAGAAAAAGAGAACCAGGAACCACTGAGGTCTCTAGAAGAAAATAATCAAGAGACCTTGAGATCTCTAGAAAAAGAGAACCAGGAACCACTGGGGTCTCTAGAGGAAGAGAATCAAGAAACCTTGAGATCTCTAGAAAAAGAGAACCAGGAACCACTGAAGTCTCTAGAAGAAGAGGACCAAGAAACAAAAAGACCTCCAGAAAAAGAAAACCAGGAACCACTGAGGTCTCCAGAAGATGAAAACCAGAAGACAATGAGACCTCTAGAAAAAGAGACTCAACAGCCACTGAGGTCTCTAGGAGAAGACCAAATGATATTGAGACCTCTGGAAAAGGTGGAACCAGAGCCACTGAAATCTCTTGGAAAAGACCAGGAGATATTTAGACCTCTTGAAAAAGAGAATCAAGAGTTATTAAGGCCCCTAAAAGAAGAGAGTGTAGAGGCAGTAAGATGTTTAGAAACAGAGAATCTAGAATCAATAAAGTCTTCAGGAGAGGATCTGGAAATATTAAAGTCTACAGAAACTCAAGAGCCATTGTGGTCTCCAGAAGAAATGAATGGGGAGACAATGAAACCTCTAGAAAAGGAAATTCAAGAATCACTGGGGTCTGTGGAAGAGAACCAAGAGTCATTGAAACCTCTAGAAAAGGAGAATCAAGAATCTCTATCTCTGGGAGAGTGGAACCTAGGTTTGAGATCTCCGGAAGAGGTAGACAGGGAAAGTCAAAAGTACCTGGAAGAGGAAGAGAACCTGGAGAAGGCAGAGAACCAAGAGTCGCTGAGACCTCTGGAAGAGGAGGGACAGGAGCTGCTGCTGTCTGCGGATCAGCAGAGGTGGGAAGATATGGTGGAGAGCCAAGAATTGGATCAGGAAATGCCCTCTGGGAGGGCTGGAGTGGGCAATGAGGATGAGGCAGAGCTGGACCTGAGGGAATGTGATGGCTTCTCTGGAAAAGAGGAATCTGCAGAGGAGGGAGAGCTGCAGCTAACTGTCGCAGGGGGCGCCTGGAGCACAGGTGAGGGACACCCAGGGAGCCCAGAGCCCAAAGAGCAGAGGGATCCAGCTGAGGGCACCAGTAGGGAGGGAGGTGGTGAGGGCCTTCAGGACCTTGAAGGGCAGCCAGAGAACATGGGGGACCCAGGCCTTCAAGTTCCCTGGGGAATGTCAGAGGTGATAGAGCCAGCGTTGGAAAATGAGGATGAGGCCCCAGGGGGTGACCAAGCCTCCCCAGAGGTCACTTTGGGGTTGGAGACAGCCATGGGTGAGTCTGCTTCAGGAGCTGAGCAGGGACTGGAAGAGGAGGTGGTAGGCTTGGAGTTCCCAGGCCACCTGGCCAGAGAGGAGGTGATGGAGCCTCTCCTGGGGGAAGAAGGTTTGGAGGCAAAGAGGGTGCAGGGCTTGGGAAGGCCTGGAAAGGACCTAGAGGAGGATGCTGCTCTGGAGCCAGAGCTTCCCATACTGCTCAGGAAGAGCAGAGACTCTCTGGAGTCTCACGGGACTGGGGAGAAGTTGGAGCCTGAGGTCCCCTGGGGAGAAGAGGAGGAGTTCCCTGCTGAGACCTTGTGCCATGATGGAAGTGATACCCCTCAACCCAGGCCCCTGGGGTCAGAGGAAGCTGAGAAGGATGCAGAACCAGTGCCAGGGCCCTCCAGCCCAAGGCCCCCTGAGCCCTGTTTGCTCACCCTAATCCCCAAAGATGCCCCTGAGTCCCAGCCCCCAGCTGAGGGGAACCAGGAAGCTAGCTGGGGGCTGACAGGAAGGGCTGAGGCCCTGGAAAAGGTGGGGGGCGAGGAGGAGGAGTTGGGTCCTGGGGGGCTCCCTCCGGCCCTCCAGGATGAGGCGGAGGAGAGCAGAGATGAGAGCGAGGCTGATGAGCTGGGAGAGACCCTTCCTGACTCCACTCCCCTGGCCCTCTACCTCAGTTCCCCTGCCTCATCCAAGTGGGACCCAGCTGGAGAGCAGAGGCCCTCCCCTCAAGGCGAGACCAGAAGGGAAGGCTGGGATTTTGCTGTCCTGACCCCTGAGGGCCAAGGGACACATCCAGAGGAGGAAGAGGAGGAGAGGGGGGGAGATGAGGGTCAGGAATGTGGCCAGGACTCTGACCTGTCGGAGGAATTTGAGAACGACGTGGGGACTGAGGCTTCTGTCCTTCCTGGGGTCCCTGGGGAATTGATGGAGCCCCTGGGCCAGGTGTCCCAGGTGCTCCTGGAGCCTGCAGCCTGGGGTCAGGATGGGGAGTCTGATGGGTTTGCAGATGAGGAAGAAAGTGGAGAGGAGGAGGAAGAGGAGGAAGAGGAAGAGGAGGGAGGGGAGCCAGGGGCCGGGCAGTGGGAGCCAGGGCCCTCTGCTGGCAGCCTTCCTGCCCTGAGCAGCGCTCAGAGCAGCAACCTCTTGGGGTCTGAGGCTGTGGATGTCAGCGCCCCCTGGGATGATGGCTCCAGGGGTGCAGCAGCTGATCCCCCTACAACAGCCCTAGAGACTGAGTCCCAGGACAGCACTGAGCCCTCCGGCTCAGAGGAAGAGTCTGACGATGCTCCCTTGGAGGGGGAGGACCAAGTTCCTGGCCCTCTGGGGACCCTCAGTGGGACAGAGGATACCCCTGGTGTCAATGGCCAGGGCCCCAGCCTGAAGAAAGAGTTGGAGCATGTGAATGGGGGGTTGGTGAATGGGGTGGAGCAGTCTGAAGGAGCGGGGCAGGGAAAACTGGGGGCCCTTGAGGGGGACCAAGGGAGCCCTTTGGAAGAGGAGGAGGGGGGTGCCCTGAAGACCCCTTCTGCAGCCATTCCTCTTCATCTGGGCCCAGGCCAGTTCCTGAAGTTCACACAGCGGGAAGGAGATGGGGATTCATGGTCCTCAGGGGAGGATTAGAGACAGTGCTCATCCTGCACTTCGAACTTTAGTGGGGACATGTCCCCAAGCCCCCTCCCTGCTCAGGGCCAGCACCTTAACTTATGATCTCCTGTCCTGTGGTATCCATCCGAGCGGCCTGGCTGGCCAAAGTGAAATGGGTGTGGAAAAGGGACAGCTGTTCCAAGAATGGAGGCTCTAGGAATAAAAACCAGCCCCTCAGACCCTGCAAAGGGGACACGCTGCCTGCATTGTCCCGTGAGGTTTAAGCCAGCTGAACCCCTATAGGACTAGGCCCCTTTTCCTTGCACCCCCTTTCCCCCTCATTCCTTTAGCTGGAAAAGGCCTGGGGCCCTGCGGCTCCTCCAAGGAGAGGGTGGCTGTGGTGGCCTTTGTGCTGGGGTTCACCAGCCCTGCCTCTCCTCACTCTCCACCCTTATGGGGTGTCTGCTCCTGTGTCCTGACCCCCCATATTCCTGCCCCATGTGGCCCTGTCTAGCTCGTCACTGCTTGAATAAAGTAATGCTTCTACCGACAAAGTCTGATTTCTTTCTTCCCCAGTTCAGGGGGTCCTCGGGGCCAGCACAGGAGCTGGGGAGGCTGGGGAAGTATCGGGAGGTGCTGGTGTTGGGAGGGGCTGCTTCCTGAAGAGAGGAGGCCTGGGAGGCCTCATGGGAGGACAAGGCAGATGGACTAAGGCTGCAGCAGCAGTGCTGGGACCCCAGGGAGGCCTGGGGTTCCAATCCAGGTGATCTCAGTGCCTGAGCATGCAGGCGGTCATCATCTCTGCCACAGGGCTGATTACAGGGAATAGGACTTGTGCCACCCCCACTTTTGCCTGTCCTTCTCCCTGCCCTCAGTGCCGCCAGCATAATAAGCCCCTTTGCCCCCAAACCCAAACAGTTGTCTGGCCTGTGATGTCTGCATGGGCTGGCTGGGTCAGAGTGGGGTGAGGAAAGAGGAGGCCCCTTCTGCCTTATGGTTGTGTGGCCCCAGGTCAGCCTTAAATCTCTCTGAATCTCACACTCAGCCACACAAGATGGGTGCTGGGCTGGGTGACTTGGGGGGCCTTCCAGTGCAGGGAAAGCAGGAGGAAGGCTAGGGGAAGCCAGAGGGCTGCAGCTTTGACCATGAGTGGTTCTTTCCTCACTTGCTGACGCAGGAGACAGGGAAGCCAGGAACATGGAAGTGAGGAGGGGGAGAGACTGAAGAGCTAAGGGCTGTGTTGGTAACTGGGGTAGACAGAGGGTGAGGAGCACAAAGCCACAGCTTCTCTCCACTCCCTGCCCCCTTTCCAGGAGTTTTCTGGGTCCCTGTATAGGGCAGGAAGGGACCAGAGGTTCCTGGATTAGGTGGGGCCTGAAGGCTTTGAAGTCAGGACACCCAAATAGAAGCCACTCCCCAGCTCAGCTCAATGGGGACGGAAGATCTGGCGACACTTCTAAATATCTTTGGTGGGGGTGCGATAGGGGCTGCCAAACAAATATTCCATGTTTGGAGACAATCTCAAGTCTGGGAACAGGCTGAGGGCCTGGGAAAGATGAAAGGATGAAGCCTCAGCCGATCTGGCCCCAATTTATGTCCTCTGGCCAAGGGGGGGTGGACAGGAGGCCCCCTGACAGAGTCTCACTGTTTGCCTCTCTGCCTGTGCCTTTCTCCTCTATCTGGGAGTCTCTGTCTTGGGCACTCAGGCCCCCATTCCACACACACCCCTGCCCTCGGGGTCCAAGGTTCTGTCCCTCCCCACCCTTCTGGCAGCCCAAGCCCACACTCTCCTTCCTGTACTCACCACTAACAAGGCCCTGTGTGCCAGGGTGGGGACCAGAACACTGGCATACAGGCAAATAAGGCCCACTCCCTGACCCTCTAACAGGACACAAGAGCCCTGTGCGTGATCTCCCCGGGCCCTTGGGCACCTCCGCCTGGGCAAGGGACCAAGGACAGAGGCCAAGCCAAGAGCAGTCCTTCTCTCTGCCTGAGTGACCATCCTGTCCCACACACCAGGGTCCCCGGTTCCCCGCAGAGTTATCCAGACTAGCTGATTCTGCTAACAATCCTCAATAAGGAAGGACGTAAGTTAACAAAAGTGAGGACTTTCCTAAAGGGGGTATGTGATGGTAGGTGTTCTCTCTGGAAATGGTCATCTGTCTACACAGCAAGAGAAATGCAGGCTTGACAATAACAGAGACATTCCTGGTGCTGAGAACAGGAGCGAATGCCATTTTTCGACAAATATTTACTAAGCATCTACTATGTGCCATGCACTATGCAGGCACCGGGAGTCGAGGGTTCCTCGCTCATGAAGCTTTATCTTCTAATTGAACAAGGGCTTGAAAACAGAGAAGTGCAGGAAGTAAGGGGAGCAAGGAGCAGAGGACCTCGCCTGACCTGGGCTGAAGGAGGCGGCCAGGGAAGGCTACCCTAAGAACCTGAAGGGTGAGCAGGAGCTGCTCAGTGGTGGGAGGAGGGAGGAAAAGGATTCTGGTCAGAGGGAACACCATGTGCACCATCCTGGGGCAGGAGGGGGAAGCTTGTGCATTTGAAGAACAGAAAGATGGCTTGTGTGGCCAGAGGGTGGAGACAAGGGAGAAGATTGATAGTGAGACTGGAGAGCGAGTGGGGGTCAGTGGCCGAGGCCTTGCCAGGCAGCCAGAAAGTATGGACTTCTCCCTGAGGGATATGAGGAGCTGCTGAGGAGCAAAAATCCAGGTTTGCTTTTTTTTTTTTAAGATTTTTGAAATTGAATTTTAGAGAGAGAAGAAGGGAGAGGGGGAGAGAGAGAGAAACATAGATGTGAGAGCGAAACTTCGATTGGCTGCCTCCTGCACTCCCTCTACTGAGGATCAAGCCTGCAACCCAGGCATGTTCCCTGAACAACGGCCACCCAACTGAGCCACAATGGCCAAGGCCAGGTTTGCATTTTTAAAAAACCCTTCTGGTTACTGTGAGCATGGCCTGGAATGGGCAGGGGTGCTTCAGGGAGGCTACTGCAACAGTCCAGGTATGGTGGCAGGGGGATGGAGAGGAGGCATAAAAGAGCAGCAGAGTCTCAGGACTCGTGATCCACTGTGGGAGATAGGGGGATACGGCAGTGCCTGGGCAGCTGGGAGACAGTGGTCCCATCTCTGAGCTGAAGAATCCAGCAGGAAGTTGTGAGTTCCAAGAGGAACTGCCCTCATGGAGGGTAAGATATGAAGCTCAGGAGAGAGGATCAGATTGGAGACAAGAATTGGAGGGCTGCTGGCCTTGAGATCACCCATACAGAGCCCCCAGCAAACTCCTGGCAGAGGAAACACTTGGGCAGGGGCAGGAAGAGAGGCCAGAGAATAGGAGAACCAGGGGACTGTGGCACCTGGGAGGATCCTGCCATTGTAGAAAGCTCCAGAAAGCAAGGCCTTTGTCCAGCCTACTACCAAGGGTGTTCAGGAAATTTGGATTGGATAAATGAACTAATGAAGGAATGAATGACCGAGATGAAGTCTGACAACAGGAAGCACTTTGGAGGGTGGCGTCCCCTCCAGAGAAGGGAATGAGGAGACCGCACACTCTCTCCACCAGCAGGACAAGTGGGAGGTTATTTTAGGGCCTCCTCTGGGTAAACATAGCCTCTGAGTGGGGTGGGGGCAGGGTGGGCCTGGGCCCCCCTCCCTAGGTGGCTTCCTCATTTGTTTGGGGCACTTCCTTATAAGGCTGTGCAGGCTGAGGGCCATGGAGGGTGAGGTCAGGGCTGAGCTCTCCATTCAGCCCAGCCTGATGCTGTCCCTGTTGTCCCTGTGGCTGCCAGAGTCTCAGAGGAAATCAAAGGCTGAGACTTTGGGCTCCAGCCAAGGGAGCTCAGAGTGGGGCCTCTTAAAGGGCCCCTGAGCCTTCATGTCTGTTGTGGGGGCCCAGTTCAGGGATGGAGAGAGGGTGTCCTTCAGGGTCCTTTTGGAACGTAGTGCCGGGGACCCTGGTTTTCCCATCTGCATAATTGGCTCATCCTCTGAAGCTCCGCACAGCTCTGACACCCTGTGGTCTCACCTTTATCCCTTCTGCTGCAGGGGCTGCCCCTCTTGCTGTGGACTCTTGAGAGCAAAGACTCATTCACTACTTCCAAAGGCCCTGGTTCCTCAGCTCCCCTCAGCTCCCCCTTCTCAGCCCCTCTTTGGGGAACCAGCTGCTGCCACTTGACCCTGTGGTGTCACAGCTGCTGTCAGCTATGCCATTCTTGCCAGGCAGGGAAAGAAGAATGTGATTTAATTTCAACTGGAATGTGCTCTCTGAGGCTGCTCACAGAGAGGGGAGGGAATGTAGACCAACCCACCCAAGCTCAGGAAACCCAAGAGGGCTCTGGGCTGGGGACAGGCTCCTATGTCCTTATGGGGCCCTGCCCCCAGCCCAGAGGGGAGGCTAAGCTCTGGAAGGGCTCCTGCAGCAGGGTGGATCTTCATAGTAGGTGGGAAAAGAACAGGCTTCTTGTGAATAAAGAAAGGACCCAGGCACCTGTTCCTGAGTCCACAGGCCCACCTTAGAAAGATATGAGGAGAGTCTCAAGTCACCTGATCAGGGAAGGGACGACTTGGCTCGGGGGCAAGAAGAGAGACAGAATGGCCTGGGGTGAGGGTCCATAGAGTCTGCAGTGGAGCGTAGAGGAAACCACGGTCCTGTTTCCTCGCAGCGCTCTGAGATCCCATATGCTTCCATCCACTCTGGGAGCCCCGTTCCCTCTCCCCTCTTTCTAACCCAGTACCCCAACACTCAGGTCAGGCTTGCCTCTTTGCCAGCATTTCTGGAGCAGGAGACTCTGCCTCCTGCTCCCCACACCTTCCTCAAGCCCATTATTCCAGGCTCTCCAGTGTGGATGTCCCTCCTGTCACCTAACACTTGTTTTTTGTTGTTTTTTGGGGGGTTTAAAAAATATATCTTTTCAGAGAAAGAGGAAAGGAGAGGGAGAGAGAGAGAAACATCAATGATGAGAGAGTCATTGATCGGCTGCCTCCTGCACGCCCCTGACTGGGAATCGAGCCGCAACCCGGGCATGTGCCCTCACCCAGAATCAAACTGCGATCTCCTGGGTCCTAGGTCAACGCTCAGCTGCTGGCTGGGCCCTAACACCTGCTCTTGATGCTGTAGCACCAGTCCCTCTTGTCCCAAAGGGGTGGACCCCAGGATCCAGAGCCCAGATCCTAGAGCTCTCTTCCCCCAACAGTGTCCTCCCCTCCCAGCTTCAAAGTCCCCTCCCTTCAGCCCCATTCACTTTCCCCATCCCCATGACTCAGCTGTGACTCCAGAAATAAACGGAGTCAGGAGCCAGGGGGCCACTGTCGAGGAACCACTTCCCAGCAGCTGTGGAGTCAGCTGCTGATAAACCGGAGCCCCAGGGTCCCAGGAAGGGTGGCTGGGGGACTTCAGCAATGAGAAGATGCCCAACTGGTTGGCTCTGGCCCCTCCTAGATCCTCTGGGACTCCATCTTCCCTGCTAAGAGAACACTCCTCCCTGTCAGCCTCATTGGCCACTCACTCTCCTTCCCCATCACCTCTCCTCTGCCTTCCACACACCCCCATCTCTTCCAACTCCTGAATCACTTGGTGTCTCCTGGATTCCTTCCTTTTCTACTCATCTCATTCGCCAGGAAGTTGTATGTCAGAGTTTCAACTCACCTTGATGGGGAAACTGAGGCACAGAGAAATATCCCTTGTCAATGATATTAAGAGTCCCTAGATGCCATTTGGAGTCCACAGAACATGGGCCAGGTGGCTGTGGGTTGCTCCCCTTAAGTGCTCCAGTCCAAAGTGGCCAACAGCCTTCCCTCTGTTAAGCTATCTAGAGACTCAGGAAGGACCACCAGGGGCCACAGGTCCTCCCGCCAGGCGGTTGAGTAGAGCTGAGTCTCCCAGAGGGCATTTTCTCACATCCTTCCTCCTTCACCCTCTTGCCTTTTCCTCTTCTCCTTCCCGAGCCCCTCCCTGTGCTGTGCCCTGAATCTTTTAGTTCTCTCTCCCCAGGAGGAAGGAGGTTGCTTTATAGCAGGCAAGGTTGAGGTTAGATCACAGGAAGGACCTCTAGTCTGGGGAATAGGAGAGAGGGACCTGACTGCAGCCCCCACGGGAATCCTTCCCTCCCACCCAAAGGGGTCTGATAGGCTGAGCATTTTGGGGAGTCTTTGGGAGCTGCTGTCACAGCAGGCAGGCAGGACAATGGGGCCCTTTTCTCTCTGCCCAGAAGCAGGCCCACAGACAGGACTTCAGGGCTGGGACAAAGACCCCAGTGAAGTCAGCACATCGTGGATGAGTCAAGGGTGGGGAGGTGGGGGTTGGGGGAGGAATAAGGAGATGGGGTGTGGACCAGAGCAGCCTGGGGGGAAGCTGGGGGCCATGGCTATTGAGGACCTTGGAAGGCTCATCTCACTGGGCTCTTAGGCTCCTCTGCAATGCCCAAGCCCCTGACCTCCACCCAGGCTGGACCTCCCTCCTCCATTAATACCAATACATTCCCTGATCTCCCATTCATCCTTCATCCCCAGGGAACAGGAAACTCTGGGGGGACCCCATTTTAGACATGTGGGAAAGGCTGAGGGTTAACCACACACCCAGGGCTTGGCAGGTCTGTGGTACATCCCGGAGGCAGAGGCAGATACAGGTGTGCCCCTGCTCCAGCCTCCCAAAGAGATAGACACTCGTGAGGGGTCAATTCCCTTTCCCCAGGCCAAGACAGGCCCCATTCTCTCTCTGTCCCTCCCTGGATCAGGGTTGGATTCAGTGCAGGGTGTTGAGTCACCCCTGGTCCAGCTTTCCCTTCCCCAGGAAGCCCAACAAAGCCAGAAGGCTTCCGTTTTAGGCAGTCATGCCCAAGCAGCCCAGCAAGTGTGTGTGTAGGGGGAAGTATTCTAATTCCAGCCCTGTATCAACTTCTGGACCGCTCCTCATCCACAGATCAGAGAAGATGGTGGACCCCTGTCTACTGCTTGGGGGGGGGAGGGGGGGAACAGATTCAATGAGAAAGTGTTAAGTAAGGGGCTGGGAAACCAAAGTCCCTTCCAGCTCACCCCCAGGGTCTCTCTGGGAAATACAACCTGCTTTCTAAACTCCATCTCTGTGAGGATATACTTCTCAGAGAACTTCCCTTAAGAACCCAAGGACAGCCCAGCCAGTATGGCT
Source organism: Miniopterus schreibersii (assembly GCF_964146895.1). Classification (NCBI taxonomy): domain Eukaryota; kingdom Metazoa; phylum Chordata; class Mammalia; order Chiroptera; family Miniopteridae; genus Miniopterus; species Miniopterus schreibersii. The sequence continues at coordinate 14,398,782 of NC_138119.1, read as the reverse complement.
CAGTGGTTGAGCATCGACCTACAATCCAGGAGGTGGAGGTTTGATTCTGGGTCAGGGCACATGCCCGGGTTGCAGGCTGGATCTCCAGTCAGGGCATGCAGGAGGCAGCTGATCAATGACTCTCATTGATGTTTCTCTCTCTCCCTCTCCCTTCCTCTCTCTGAAATCAATAAAGACATATTTTTTTAAAAAGAACCCAAGGAAAGACACTGTCCCCTCAGCCTTCTCTTCTTCAGGCACTATGTTCAAAGGCCCATCTTGGTATTGGACCACTCATGACTCCAGCTAAATATCCTGACATGCCTAAAAATGGAATGAGTGAGCAACTGAAAGGTTGTACAGGATAAACTGGGGGTCTATTCTGGTCCCCAAATCATCCTCTTCCCTGTAGCTCCTTAAAAAACAGCCCTCCTCCCTAGCTATGCTAGCCTGGGCTGTCTGGGGAGGACAGAAGGTGGGACAGGTGAGCCTTGGGGTGAGGTGAGGAATGTGGTGTCTCAGAGACCAGCTGGTCGGGGGTTTGTATACAGGGTGGAGGAGGTCCAGGAGCTGGGCAAGGATGGCCTGGAGAGCCCGTTTTTCTGTCTTACCTCACTGTCTCTGGGTCTTTCCCTGTCACTCAGCCTTTTGTTTCTCTGGATCTGTCTCTGTCTCTTCATCTTACAGGTTTTACTGACTTTTAGGAAAAAGAACAAGAACTGCTCATGTGGGTGAATGTGGTGTCACTCAGGAGTGTGTGCACGATAGTGTGCACACGTGTGGTTAAATGTGAGGATCTGCAACAAGAAGATTCACCCCCATCATGGAAACAGATGGCATCCTAACACACACACACACACACACAGCTGGTCATTCTCTGTCCACTTCTGAGAGTGACCTCACTACTTCAACCTCCGCTGACTCACAGCCCCCAGGCCAGCTCAGGCTGGCGGAAGTCTCACCCCTCCCCTTCGCCTCCCCCCCTTCTTGCCCCCCCCCCCAGCTTTCCGACTTCCACGCCCTGGGTAACTCAGGAAAAAAGACCGCAGCGCCCTCTGGCGGTACCCTAGGACTCCTCCCGCCCGGCTCCGCTCACGCAGGCGCACACGGCACTTTCAATCCCACGTACCTGCAGCCGCAGCGCCTTCTGCTGGCTACAGCCTATGAGACCTGCAGGTCATTCAGAGCCCAGCCCACAGCAGGGCTGGTGGATCCCTCCTTCTCACTTATCATGTGTCCCTTCCTGCATCTCTGCCTTCTCTGCTGGAAGTATGCCTTATTGCAATCCCTTCACCCTCATCCCCCTACCCAGTGACCCCCCCCCCCAGGAACCTCAGAACTGGGACAGCTATCTGCTTTTCTTTCTGGGCCCTCAGCCCCTACCCAGACTGAACTCATCTAGGTCTTTTTGACTGGGCACTCCAACTCCTTTCAAACACCCTGATGCTGTCCCCCCAATCCCGAGGGCCCCTTCATCCCATAAATACTTACTGGGCAGCCGCTCTGTGCCAGTCACTATTCTATCCCCTGACATCTTGGGGACTTCTCTGGCCTTCAGAAACCAATCAACCCCAAAGGTATATTTATATTTATCCTGTGAGGCTAATCCCAACCCCACTTCTCTCTGTCTCTTCTCAGAAGCATCAAACTCAAATGCACCCAAATGCAGCTTTATTTCCTGCTGGTTTTACAGGTATGCCATCCTGCAAACTCATTCTCTTGAAAAACTGAGAATGAGTGGCCACAGAGCCCCCCAGGGGAAAGGAGGGGACAGGGTGGCTGGCAAGGATGGGGCAGTTGAGGCACTTAGGGGCAATTTAAGGCCCTGAGGGGAAAACCTGATGCTCAGTGTAGAAGGGCCTAGGCTGGGCTGTAGCTGCTCAGGTATTTCCCAGAAGCCCCTTCAGACACTGTCACCTGGACTCCAGCTCCACCCCTCTCATGTAGTCACTTCCCATGGAGGGGCATGAGGGCAGTGTCGGGGGCAGCAGTATTCAAGGCCTTGCCTTTACGGACCTGGAACATGACTGGAAGGAGGGGTAAACAGCACCTTCCAGTGCCTCAGTAGCCTCCCCTGACGTCCTTCTGTGGCCTTCATTGGGCGCAGAGCTCGAGACTGGGGAAGACACACACACTCACCCTCAGCCCTGGGCTCATCCCCCTTCTCTTCTCAGAGCCTGCCCTCTGGCATTCTTGCTCCTTGATGCCTCATCTCATCAAACACTTGCCCTGGCTCAGCCCTTAAGGGACCCAGAGCTTGGCCAAATGTTCTGACATCAGCGCTGAAGAACCCCAGAGCATCCAGCCCACCTCCTTCCCTTGGCTCCAGAGAGGGGTAGTGATTACTCCAAGGTTACACAGTCAGTGACTGGCAGAATTAGGATTGGAGCCCAGTGCTACTGTTGGCTAGTTCCCCCCACCTGCCTCCTCTTGACACTCACAGGCCTGCGGGGCACACAGGAGATCTGGGGGGGCTCCCAGTGACCATTCTCTTGGCAGCGGATCAGTGGCAGGTTGCGTTGGGCCAGCCCCTCCCGGCACCGGTAACGAAGCACCGTGTCCACTTCATAGCGCTGTCTCGGGCGGCCAAACACTTGAGCCAGGGGCAACTCCGGTGGGGATCCACAAGACACTGTAGGGGAGACACAGTCAGAAACTGGGAGCCTGGCTCTATGAGTGACAGACAGTTCCCAGAATCAGGATGAAGATGAGAAGAGTGGGCCACAATCTGATACAAAAAAGAGCAGGGATTCTGAGTAGACCCATCTAATTTGTTATCCCTCCCATGCTCATGGCCTGGGACCCATTTCTGACTCTCTCTGCAGCTTTGCACCCTCCTTCTATACACACATCAGTTCCTGGATCCCGAGCCCCCACCCCTCCTCTCCCTTGTCCACCCTCACCCAGCCCCATCTTGCAGGTGTAGGACAGGTGGTAGTTGCAGGGCACATCGCTCCATTGTCCCTGATCATGCCACACCATGACCACGCAGTTCTCTCCCGACAGGAAGTAGCTGTCAGGCTGCCCAGGGTTCCAGTTCTCATAGAGCTAGGTGGGTGGGGATGGAGGAGGTGGTGAGGAGCTCCAGTACAGGAGCACTGAGAGGAATGCACCTGGAGGGCATGGGGAAGAGGGGTGGGAGGGGCACAGGAGAGGGCAGGCTAAGGGAATGGGGAGTAGGGAACCCCAGGAGGGGGAAAGGAGAGGTGAGGGGCTTTGGGGGGAAGGATAATGGGAACCAGAAGAGAAGACAGAAGGACACAAAGAAGGGAGGACCCAGGGAGAGAGAAAGGGCAGGGGGAAAGGAAGGAGCCAGAAAAAGGAGAGGGAGGATTGGGGTAACTGTGGGGTAGAGGTGGAAATGCTTCGAAGAAGCGACCTAGAGAACTTGAGAGGCGGCAGGAGCCTCTCACCAGAGGGACGCCATCTGACCACAGGAAATCGCCTTCGATGGTCCTGTCATTGAGCCCAATCCACTGGTACTCCCGGTATCGATCTAGAAAAGAACCGCAGGGGAGACGGTGTGCAGTGAGCCCCGCTGCCAGCAGATGGCGATCATTCCCCAGGATCGAGCGGTGGGTGGGTGGCCGCTGGAGAAGTCCTACCCGCCACCCAACCTCCTGGTTTCCATCGCTCCCACCTCTGCACGTGGGCCTGTGGGAAGGCAGGGACGTGGTGGGTGAGGGAAGAAGAAAAATATTACCCGGGCTAGAAAAGGGAAACTCTAGAAAAACAGTAAAAACGTTCAATGAGGTCAGGGTCGGGGAAAGCAGATGGAGGTAGGAGAGCCAGGGAGGTGAGAGCGCTGAAGGGGGCCCCTGGGCCACCCCCAGGCTGATGCAGGTGCATTTCCAGCTCTAACCTCAGCTTCCCGTCTGAAGCCCCACCTCCCACGTGTGGGGTGGGCAGGAGGGAGAGAAAGGAAAAGTGAATTAACAGAATGAGGTAAACCAAGTAATGAGTACCCGAATTAATGAATAAGGGAGTTAATTCATTAACATAGTCATTAATTAGCTGGTTAAGGAGTGAGTGCGTGTGAGGGAGAGAGAGCAGGCGCCAGGGTCCCTCCCGCCCGGCCCCAGCCCACTGTTGATGAAGTTCTGTTCCTCGGGCGTGCTGATGCTGGCCAGGTGCGCGCCATACATCCGGCACTGGGTCTCTGCCTCCTCCCAGCTCCTTCGTGTGGAAAAGTGCTTGTAGCAGGCGCCCTGGAAAGCGTCCCAGCCGGGGCTGCAGAAGCGGAGGCCTGGGGCGCAGAAGGGCAGGCAACTTAGGCGGGAGGATCCGGGAGCTCAAAGGGGCCTGGTCACCTGAAAGGGTCTTGGCTCCTCCCACCGCCGCAGCCTGAGGGGGCGGGGCCAGGGCAGGGGGCGGGGCCAAAGAGCTAGTAGGGAAGGGGGGGAGGGGGAGCCGGGAGGAGCCCTGGTGCCCTGGACCTGATGACTTTCTTCTCTGAGCGACTGGGGACCGGGGTGAGGGCTGGGAAACCCGGCCTGGGTCTCTGCAATTCTCCATCCTAAAAAAGAGCCCTACGCTCCTCTCTTCCCAGGAGAATGGAAACTGACATGTATTGACTCCAAATGCCAGAAGTATGCTAAGCAGTCCACCCGCACCGAACCCCTGAGAAAGGCATTTTTGGTTCCACTTAACAGGTGAGGAAATCGAGGGTAGGGCTCAGACAGCTTATGTGATTTGCCTAAAACAGGTTAATCAACGACAAAGCCAAAAAACAGTGCCCTCTGTCCTTCCTCTGGAACCAGCATGTTGTGGCAGGGTACAGGTTTCAGATCTATCCCCACCTCCCACCAGCCCCTCAAGCACACTCACCAACATCGCACAGGTCCCCCCCATAGCCAGGCAAACATAGGCAGCGGACCCCCTCCTCCTCCTCCAAGCATGTCCCACCATTGTGGCAAGGGCTGGGGACACAGTCACCTGAGAGGGGAGAGAAGTGAGGTGGAGGGAAGCAGGGGAGCATGGCCCTGCTGCCTGAGTCCTTCTGGAGAGGGTTCAGAGAGTCCTCAGCCACAACCCCCTTTTCCTGGGAGCTAAAACAGCACCCTAAAAATTCTCCCTGGAACCTGCCTCTGGTTAGAGCCCAGAATGAATTCTGGATTTCTCTCCACCTCCTGGGTCGTGTCAAGGCCCCCACTTCAGCATTGGCTCAGCTCTGTGCTAGCCATTGTCATGGCCACCAGTGTGGGCTTACTCTAACAGGAGCTGGGGGAAAGTGGCCAGGAAGGCCCTCAGGACTCAACCCCACTAAGAAGAAAGATATTGGGCTGTCAGTCATGAGACTTGGCTCTTGTCTGGCTCCCAGCTCTGCTGGGTGACATTGGACAGGTCACTTTATCTCTCTGGGAGTTTAGTCTCCCACCCCTTGTCTTTGTGCCAGGTCCCAGAACAGTTCTGTACAGTCCAGGTGGGCTCCATGGAATTGGAGGAGAGTCCCCACAGCCACCAGTGAGTGTGGCCTGCCCTTTACTGCTCCTGGGACCTGATATTGGGGGAGGGGGGCCAGATGGGAGCTAACCATTTCTCCTGCTGTCCACTGGGCAGAGTCAGCCCCAGAAACTGTGAATGAAGATCCAATACACTTCCCTTACTTTGAGCCCTACCCCCTCTCTCCCAGCTCTGGAATGAGGCTGCAGTGGCTCCCACTGTCCTGCAGTGTTGGCCCCCACACTCTCTCAACATCATCCGACCTCTTTGCCTCCCCTTTTATCTTCACAGACTCTTCCTCTTTACCAGACTTTCCTTTCACCCTCTAGTCCAGGTTTTCTGCAGGTTTGTTAGCCTAGAACCCCCTCTGATCCATCTCACAACCTCCTTTTGGCTCTCTCTTCTCCAGGCAGTCTCCTTAAGACTAATACACTACCATGAAGGCCTGTAATCTGCTGTCTGGCTCCAGCTCCACCTGGCTAGGCCACCTGCCTTCTCCTCTGGACACTCTCTAGATCCTGGGGCTGAGCCTGGATGCTGGAGGGGCTATCAGATTCTACTGCTTTCTGGTCCTGATGACCCAAGGAAAGATAACCCCACAGACTGAATGACAGCACAGTTCAGGGCTCTCAGCCCTGAGCAATAAAACCATCCTTGGGCAGGATCCTTCAGATTGTGGCACCCACCCCCTAGCAGCCAAGGCCAAGGCCCACATGCTTTACTTTTGCCCAAGATCCCAATGCCTGGTAGGGATCAGAGCAGAGGTGGGGGAGGGGAAGATGGAATTGATTCAAAAATTTTTGCTGCTGTGATCTAGCTGTTTGGGGTAAAACGAATCAGCTGTTCCAGCACCACTCTCCCTGTCTTCCCAATAGTTTTACCTACCCACCAGGGAAAGGGGGAAGGGGAGGTGTTTTATTTAACCCTTTAAGCACCAGACCCCACAGAGGGTAGGAGTCCTGAACCCTTCCCTCATTCCTCACATTTTCCTGCTCTTTCTGTTGTCTTCTCTCCAATCCTCCAATCCTGGGAGACAGAAACTCTCCAACTTGGTCCCTGGTGCCCTGCCCAGGCCATAGGTCCTTCCCCTCTGGCTGAACCTGAGCCAGGATGGGTAGATTAGGGTGAGATTTTCTGGTCTGCCTTCCTCCCCATCTGGGCCAGCTACTATACATGACCAGAGAGTTTTGTCTTCCATTCTGCTGCAACAGTAGCCAGAAGACCTTTCCGCGACTTCCAGGTGGGCAACTGCCCATGGTGCTCCTCTTCCCACCAAACCCCTCCCCACCCCACCAGCGCTGAAATCCAAGGCCAGCTGGGAGGGAGCCAACAGTTGAAATGTGTGAGCCTGGATGTGATGCAGGGACACCAGGGACACCCTGGGCCCTCTGGGAGAAGGGTTCCTGGGACTGAGGGCATCCCAGCCTTCTGCAGGGGCCTCCATCAGGAAGCTCAACCTTCCCTGAGCAGGTAGGGCTTCTCTAAAATGCCAGAACCTATCTCTCCATTCCCCTCCCTCTCTACTCCCTCTCTCCCCTTGCCTCCTGATCTGTATCTTCTCAGCATTAGGGACTTTGAGATCCTTTGGGTTTAGGGAGAGTAAAAACATTCTTCCTAAGGGGTTGGGATGGCCATTAGTGCAGGGGTTAATGGAGGAGAGGAAGGCTGTGGACAGTGGGATGAAAGTTAGACACCATTCCCTTGCTGAGATGCAGGGCCCCCCAGGGAGGCATGGGCCCTGGGGTACCTCAGGGAACCACACCTAGGCTGAGAGAGTTTTTCATCACTACTCTGTATATGTTCCTCTATATGGGATCCATTGAGATGGACCAGAAATGAATACAAATGTGTGTGCACACACGCACACACACACACACACACACACACACACACACACTCCAGGCTGTGGAGGCTTCTCCCCTCCAAGGGTGAGGGACCACACCTCCCAGCACTCATGCAGCTGATGGACAAGGACTCCTGTGGGTATGTGTACAGTCAGATTTTGGATCTCAGCACTCAGGAAGGAAAGTGGAGAGAGACCTGAGAACAGGATGAGAGAACAGCAAGGGGCTGTTAGATTGCTAGGACAGGAAAGGGTTCAGGCTGAAGACGAAAAAGGAAGCAAGGCAGAGCAGTGGGGGGGGGGGAGAGAGGGAGGGAGAGAGAGAGAGAGAGAGAGAGAGAGAGAGAGAGAGAGAAGAATCACAGAACTACCCATGACATGAATCTATGGAATGTAAAGGGCAGACAGCTGGGGGTGGAGACAGAGGGTGCCAGAGTTTTGGTTATAAAGCAATTTAATAGAGATTTATTTCCAAGGTTTGTTTTCCATGAAACAAATGAAAAAATACTTCACAGAAGTAGTCGCTTAAGGCTCTGTGGGATTAAGGGCTCTCCTGGACCCCAGAGGTTGAGAGGTGGGGATGGGGTCCCAGGCTTTCCTGATATTAGTGGGAGGCGTCTGAAGGGCATGGCACCCAGGAAGGGGGAAGGGAGCAGTGGGAGACCAGCCTGGGCCTTGAAGTGGGCAACAGGCGATGAGGGCTCCCTAGTGCATGAGGCATGAGGGTGATCCGTGGGGTGGGTGAGATGTGAGTCACAGGTGGAGAGCCCAAGAGTAGGAAAGAGTCTAAGGTGGTCAGTGATGGGGCTGGAGTAATAGAGTGAGCATTTCAGAAACAGGAAGAGTGTCTTAGGGTGAGGTTCAGGGCATTGGGGGCCATAGGGTGAAGAATCAGAGCTGGGGTGGAAGTCACATGGTGGGGTATCCAAAATAGGAAACCCACAGGTAGAGGTGGGTAGGAGAATAAAGGCAAAGGACAGGAGTTCGGGGCAATGGTGGGTTAAAGGACTACAGGTGAGGTGGCTCAGAGCTGTAGGGGTAGAAAAAGGAGGAAGAGAAATAGGGAAGCTGAGCCTTGGGCAAAGTTACCTGATGAGGGGGCCACGGCCACTCCACCGTGGCTGGAGCTGTCAGTGGGCAGCACTGGCTGGGCCTGCACTGAGGTCCCTGCTGGGACAATCCTTCCAGAATTCTCTTCTGAGGGGGCCTCCAGCTCCCTGGTACCCTCAGGGGCCTGTGTGGCTGGAAGCAGAGCAGGGGCATCCTCGGAGCTCCCTGTCTCCTCACTCTCTCCTCGAGGGACTCCGGACAGCTCAGGACCCCCAGTCTTTCCCCCCACCTCTCTTGCCCCAGTTGGAGTGAAAGGTGGAGATGCCAGGTTCCCCTCCCAGGGAGTGGGCAGAGTCTCAGTGGGTGGTCCTAGGACTCTTGGAGGCCTGGGAGCCCCTGGCTGTCCATTGGGAGGTGGCGATGCAGCAGGCTGTGGGACTGTGGATGACTGGGATGCCCGCGAGAGTGACTGGTCTAGGGCTGGCTCGCTGGGCAGAGGGGTTTCTGGGTCTGGGCTGCTGAGCTCGCTGGGCCAGGCCCACGGGGCCTCGTCTTCCACCTCCTCCTCTTCCTCCTCCTCCTCTTCTTCTTTCCCATCTTTGTTTTTCTCTTCTTCCTCCAATGCCTTGCCTTCCTCTTCTGAGGACCGCATGGGAGGTACAACAGATTGGGGTTCAAATTCTAGGCAAAGCACAGAGGATTCAGCACCAGGGACAGCACCACCCACTGGAAGAGGAATGGAAGAGGCCGGGGAGAAAGGCAGCTGGGGAGGGTGGGGACTGGGGCAGAGGACAGAGCCTGCACTGGGGAGAAGCTGTCTTTGCTCCACACCAGGAGAGTTTCAATAGCAGCTGCAATGTTGAGGCAACACTTGAGAAGGCTCTGTGAGCTGTCATTATTAGCCTGGGGAAACAGGGTCCTTGCATCTCCCTCTCCTAGTCTGTTAAAATTCTCTAGTCTAGTTTGGGTAGGTAAGGGAGAGGAGAGACCAAACAAAGGCTTGTCCTTCCCAGAGGGAAGCTCCTTAGTCCAAATATCTCTAGACCCAGAGAGTTGGAAGTGGAATTTGCTGGAAAGGCAAAGGTTGGAAGAGGGACAGGAGAGATGCCTTGCACCATTGAGCTGCTGAGAAAGTACAGGGCAGAGCCGAGCTGCCATAGCCCCATTATCAAGCTGGGCTCCTGCCCCTGACCTCTCAGGTGCAGACCTGCCCAGACTAAAGGACTTGAGTTACCTTGAAGGGTCCTAGGAGCCTCTGCTGGGTCTTCTGGAGTGGAGCTTCCACCTCCTCCATCCTCCAAGATGGGAATGGAGTAGATGGCTCCTCGGGACTCACTCTCCACAGCTTCCTGAGGCAGCTGCAGTTCCTCCAGGGTCTCTGTCACTGTTACAATGGCCTCCAGTCCATCAGAGGCTGAGTCAGAGCCTGGATTGGAGTCCTCAGGGGTGGCAGAGGGCTGGGCAGAGTCTGTTGCAGGAGTTAAGTGCCAGTAAGGGAATTAAATAGGTGGCTCTGTCCCCCCGGGTCATAGCCTACATGTGAGGGCTCTGGGTTATAACTCAGAGACCATGGAATTCCCTCAGTTCTCTCTCATCTTCCCTGTGGAGCACCCATGGGGCCATGGAAGCACCCTAGGATGTCACCACTTGTTCCTCAAGCATTAATCAAGTTCCCACTACATGTCATGCTGAGCATTCTCCGGGGCATTGAGAATACAGTGAAGAGCAAAACAGCAAGCTTCCCGCCCACAAGGGAATTTATATTCTATGTACAGGTAATAAGCAAACAAACAAGTATTAGAATGTTACCATATAAAGAAAACTTAAGCAGAGGAAGGAGGTGGGATGGGAAATACTGTTTCAGGTAGAAAGGTAAAGAAAGGCTCAGGGGAGAGATCATCCCACGAGTAAGGGATGGCAGCAGAAGGCTGCACAGAATGGCCTCAGCACCTTGGGCTTGGGGCAAGATGTGAGGGATCCCAGTCATCTCAAGACCTTTGAAATGGAAGGGGCCAGGCTGCCACCACTAGGAGAGCTGAAGGGCACAGGGCAGGAAGAACACTGAGTGGTCAACACCTGAGGATGTCAGTACTGAGGCAAAGGAAGGGGCCACCCTATCTTTCCGGGGTCTGCTCCCTTCAAATAGCAGAGATTTAGAATAGATTACCTTGCCTCTAGGGGAGTAAACCAAGAGAGGAAAACCAATGAAGTGAAGGTGGAATTGGGCTAAGAAAAGCCCTGAGGGCCATCTGTGCTCAGCCAGATGAAACAGGACAGCATGTCCTGCCCTTGTCACCTGCTCCAGTGAGCCTTGCTAATACCAGATAAGCAAACCTGTGCCCTGCATGCCTCTGTCTTCCACCTGCTTGCAACCAGAGTCATCTCCCCATGCCTCCTGATTCAGTTCCTCTCTCCATTTTCCCTGAGTTTTAGTCACCTTTGGCCTGGGCCCTGTGCCTCTGGGGGTCCCAGGCATTGCCCCCCTCATCTCCCAATATAAGATGTGGGCAGGAAGCCATCTCTACACCCAACAGTCCTTAAGGACCTGCTCCCTGTGGGGGAACCTGTATCTGTCCATCAATATTTGGTGTTTAAAGATATGACACTTTCAAGCTGAAGGTTCTGGAAACCCCTTTAATGGCTCTTGAGGGCATTTGGTTAACTAGAGCAAATCATTTGTTGGATTCAGAGATTGTCAGTCATCTCTGCTCTGCTAATGAGCTGGCCAGAAATGGAAACATAGTTGGTAGCCCAACATGGGAGAGGCAGTTTTGAAACTGGAAGAGACAAGCCTGGACTACTGATGTGGAGGGAGGTGAGAAGATGCAGAGAAGTGAGCACTCCTGGAGGCCACATAGCCAAGCCAGAGGATGTGACCAGAATTTAAACGCTAGTGACAAGCTGAACATGACCCAAGCCTCCTTCAGGCAAATGGCAAAGACCTGAGAGGAACTGCTCAGAGTTGGGGCAGGACTTCAGGGCTGACTCTGTCTCTGTGAGGTTGGTCTCAATCCCTGCAGGAAGGCGGGCTCACCTCGGAAGCAATAGACGTTGAAGCGGCTATGCTTGTTAGGGAAGCCAGTCTGGTTGGGGAAGAGGAAGAGAGTCTTGACACCAGGCAGGCCCCCACCGCAGCGCTGGCTGGGTGTGATGATGGGGTAGCGCACACTGCCGTCGGCCAGCCAGCCTGGGCTGCAGCGGTCCAAGCCACCATCCCAGGCTGCATACAGCTGGCCTGTGGTGGCGATCTCTGCTCCCCGCTCCTGGCAGTATGCCCGTGCTTCCTCCAGCGTCAGCTTGTCTGGGGGAGCACCCAGGAACAGCTCTCCTGGTGGGGAAGAGGAGACGGGGTTGCCAGGAAGTTGGTAGCCCCTTCTACCCTGGGTTCCCACAGGGACCCTGGGCAAGCTTCTCTAGGCCTCAATCTCCTCATCTGTGACATGGAGTCAATTATCTTACTTCATAGGACCAAAGTCTGGATAGAACCTCAGGATGGATATTATTGCTCAGAGGAACCTGGCCCGACTTCCTCATGCTGCTAAAAAGGAAACTGAGGCCTAGAGATGCTAAGAAGTAGAGATGCACAGCAGGTAACAGGAAAGCGAAAGTGCAAACTCAGTCTCCTATGCGTGCCTGAGGCTTTGACCATGAACTTGCCATGGTCAAGTTTGTTTCCTTACCCCTGGCTTCCCCCTTAAACACATGAAGGGCAATAGGTCCAGCAGAGGCCCCAGGAAGACCCATGGGCAGCATTAGATAAGGGGTTTGTCCCCTGGGAACCCCTCAGATCCAATCACCATTTAGGTCTTCAGCATAACAGTAGACATCATAGAGGTCATTTGGGTCCACCAGTCCATAGTTTCGGACACCAGGGAAGCCATCCATGTCTCCATAACAGGCCTCTCGTGGAGTCTGGATGGGATACCTGGGGAGGGAGGACCGACACCTTCACCAGGAAGCCGTCCCACGGTGGCCTTCCGAAATCACCTTGCTGTTCCATGCAGCCAGTTGTCCTCCCAGCTCTGCGGGGATGCACACCTCCAGGGCAGGTCCCCACCTATTCTCTACGGACCAACTTCATTCCCAGGAGGCAGGGAGCCCTGAGGCAGCAGGCAGCCCCTGGCAGAACCGGAGGCCACAGCTACCTCCAAGACAACCAGAAGTTCCCGGTCCACAGCCCAGCCTACCTGACAGTCTGGTCGGACAGCCAGCCAGCATCACACTGCTCATAGCCCCCAAGATAGGCTGCATAGAGCTGCTCAGGGGTGGCAATGCGGGCTCCGATGCGGGCACAGGCCTCCTGGGCTCCAGCGAAGGAGAAAGCATAGCGGGCAGAGCCTTCCCGGTACAGAAAGACGACCCCTGAGGGGCAGAGAGGACTCCTAGAGGCATGGTCACTCTGCACACTGACCTCCCCTCACCCTTCTTGTCACTCATCTGTCCACAAAAGGTAAAGTCCAGGTTACATTCAGTTTACAGAATAAGAGGCTTAAGTTCGACTCTAGGTAGAACTTCCCCCACTTGAAGAGAGAAAGGAGGTAACAAAGGCCTGCATCTCTGCATCTCATCGGCCATTGTCTTCCAGGTGTTAGCTCCCCCCTCAGACTGTGGGCTCCCTGAGGGCCAGAGTCCTCCCCTCCCCTCTTTGAACTTCTCCAGGTTGCTGCCCTCTCACCTTTGACCTTGACCTCCACTGCGTCGCTGCTGTCGTCGATGCCGTGCTGGACCTCGCAGCGGTAGATGCCCGAGTCGTTGGGTCTCAGCTCGCTCAGCGCCAGGGAGACGTCGGTGAGCGACGCGGGGTAGGCGGGCAGCGCCACGCGGAACCGGTAGGCCTCGCTCACCTTGACCCGCAGCCCGCGCGCCACCAGCACCTCGGCCTCCCGGCCCCCGGACAGAAAGGTCCACTTGACCCGCGGGGAGCCCAGCACGGCCCTGCGGCCCGACGGCGGCCGCGAGTAGTGGACGTGGCACGGAATGGTGAGGGCGCCGCCCAGCACGCCCTGCAGCGGCGGGGCGCCCGCGATGCGCACTCGGAAGGCCCGGTCCTCTGTGGGCGGGGCAGGACTGGCTGCGACTTCAGCCCGCTTTCCAAGCCCCTCTCCGGGATCCCTCCCGTCTCACCCCAAGATTCCCGGGCCTTGTCTTTGGGTTTTCCTAAACTGTCCCCAACAACCTGGGCCCCAGCCCCCAGGGTCCTGCAAACCCACCTCTAGATCCCCAGACAGATCCCTGAAGTCTCCCAGTCAATTCGCCCCCAGAGGACTGCCCTAAGGTTCCTGGCCCCCCCCCCCCCAAGGTCTTCAAACCCTGCCCCCTGGGTCCTACAGTCCTGTGCTCAAAATTTCTCAGTCTGTTCAGGATCTTTTCCAACTCCACCTCTGTTCTGCCTCCCAGCCCCTCATCCTGTCCCAAGGGTCTCCCACCCTCCACTCTAAAGGCTGGCAACCTTGCACCTTGTGCCTTTCCCCAGCCCTACCCCAAGTTTCCACATCCTACCAGGGACCCACAACTCATCCCTTCTTTCAAAGGGTCCCAGCCCAGACCCTTCCCCATAGTCCTCCAAATTCTATCTCCTCCCTGAGCCCCCCCAAGCTGAAAGAGGTTGGTTAGGGCAGAACAAGAGACCACTCCCTACCACAGGGAAGATGCAGGAGACAGAGGAAATGACCCTAAGCGGGTTGCTTACCTGAGCTGTCCCCTTCCAAGGCATCAGCTAAGGCCTCAGGGACCCCAGCCAGGGTCAGGGCTGCCAGCAGGGACAGGAACAGTGGGGTCATGCTGCAGGCTGATGGGGAGACTTGAGGAAGAAAGATAGGGTTAGACCTCAGGATGGACTTACCCTGGCTCCCCAACATATCCATGTGGACTCACATCTGGCCCCAGAAGTCCAATGCCTCCACCTCACCAACACTGTTTCTGATGACCAAAATTCTTATTCAAAGCCAATACCTCATTTCTAGTCATCTCACTGTATGACTTAAGGCAAGTTCCTTACCTTCTCTGGGCTTTTGTTTTCTTGTAAAAGAGCACCATTACTACCACCTCACAGCTTGTGATGAGGCTGTGTGTTTTGAGAACACTTTATATTCTAAAAAATCCTGTACAAATACACAGCATCCAACACACAGTAGGAGCTCAATAAATGCTTATAGCATATAGAATGAGTGGTGGGTGCTATATATCTATAAGTGTTTAGAGTTCTCTCTGCCTCTCCCAGTGCCAGACTCCTTCTTCATACCCAGAGTCTTCTCCTCCCACAGAACCCCCCCAAACTTCCCTTCTTGTCCCTTTCTCCCTGAGTACCGTAGCCACCTGGCCTCCTCCAGGAGGGCCTCCTAGACTGAACCCAGGCAATGCACAACTTTTCCCCAGCACAGCCCCTCCTTGACCTTCCTCCACCCCATCATTACTTATAAGGAAACTCTTCTCTTTACTCCCCAGCATCCTCCGCCCCCTCCTTGGCTGCCTTCTCTTTTCTTCCTCCCAGCCTTTCCTTTCTGTCTGGCACAGGCTTTCCCACCGGATCTCCTGGCTCAGAAACTAGCTGGGACAAAGCCCCTGTCTCTGCCAGTCTGGCCTCCATCCAGCCTCTCCCTTCCCCCACCCTAACCCTGGATTGGGGGGTGGGCTAAGAGGAGTGGGTGAGAATAAATGAGAGGTGCTATCTCCTTCCTGCCCTTGGTTATAAGAAGCTCTTTGAGAACCCAGAGTATTTCTCTGAAGATCTCACAGCATTTACACTCTCATAATGGAGGGATGGGGCTGTAACATTGAGAAATGGAGCCCAGAGAGGGATAGCGCTGACCCTGAGTCCCCAGTGAAGCCAAGGCAGGCACCAGGCCAATGTGCCCCCAGGACAGAAAGCTGTGGAGCTAGTGTCCAATGTCATCTTTAAGGGTAAGGCTAGAATTAGAAGACCATGAAGACCCAAGTCTGCCATGTAACAGACCAATGGTGCAGCAGGAGAGATGAAGGTTAGATTGCAGGCCAGACTTACTAGAGATCAGACTTATTCCCCCTGGCTACTCATTCCCATATCAGGCCCATTGTTCAACCTCCATCTTCCCTGCCTTCATACATGTACCACTTTCCTAAGCCTGAGCTGATGAGAAAGCCCGGTCTTCTTCCAGGTTCTACTGAGGATGCCTCCTCATCAGTGTGAGCCTCTGCTTCCCCCACTGTGATGGCATCATTTCCTCATGGTCAAAGTTGGGGGAGGAGTGGCTGGGGTCAGATAGAGTGGCCCAGGGCATCTCTCTGACCTCTGATGTGGCCAGATCAGAGGTGCTGAGACTGGCTCTGGATATGGAGGCACCTTGGGAAGACTGTTTTCTGGGGTTGGGGGATCTTTGCGGATGAATACCCAGTGCCTGTGGTGCTGTGGAGACTGTCAGCCATGCATTTGAGCTGTGCCAGGTCCTAGGCCAGGTCTCTCCCTGGAGCCCTCCCTCCCCTCTCTCTGGGCTGAAGCTGCTCACAGACCTGGCTCCCAGCTCTCTGATGGGTGGCCCAGAAACCCATATAGTTGGAGCCATTCTGGCAATGCCCTGGGCCCCCCTTTTGCCTCTGTTATGAAGGTGGGGGAATGAAAGGAGAATATCTGAGGCTGAGGACCTGGCTTTCCTGGAACAAGAAGGTTTCCCACCCCCACCTCTAGGAATGGAAATCACTGATCAGAGACAGAGTGGTCCTAGTTGTACAGTTCTTACAGTTAGAGAGCTCTGCCACCCCACCCCACCTGCCAATCACACCAAGCTTGGGCCTTAGTCCCTTCTTGGTACAGCTAGGAGTCCTGAGAAAACTTAGGCGTCCCTCATCAGGCACCAGACTCAGACCCAGGGATCCAGGCCTTGCCTTCTCCATCCCACACACCCGTCCACCTCCACTCCATCTTCTCATCAGCCAGAGTAGGACACACCACTCCACCCCTAACCTTGAGAGCTCAGTAGTCCTCCGGTCCCTTCCCCTGATGCCACACTGTCCCTCACTCCAGCTCTCTCTTGCTCCAGCATCTGGATTTCTGTCCTTGTTTTGAGTTTCTCAAGCTGTTCAGGAAGCTTTCCCCTTGTTACAGTATCATCTCTCTTTCTGACCATGGTCCTCCATCTCCCTCACAGGCGTCATAGTCCCAATTCACAGAGAATCAACACCAGGCTGTGTGTGTGTGTGTGTGTGTGTGTGTGTGTGTGTGTGTGTGTGTGTGTGAGACCCAACAACTGCCATCTCCATGCTGAATGCCCACCAGCTGGAATCCAAGGTCCGCTCCATGGGAACCGAGCTCCAGTGCTCAGCAGGATCAGCTGGGATGCACAGGAGGCGAGAGCTCGGGTCCCAACAGGAGGGAAGCTCTCAGCTATCCCCTTAGTGGCTGTGTGAGCAGCAACAAGAACCTACACAATACAGCCAGGCCTTCGAAGGGCCTGCAGGAGTAACTGCAGTAATGGTATAAATAGTCCTATTTACTGGGAAGCACAACTAATAATACCATTAGCAACATTACCAGATGAGCTATTGTAGCTCCTCTTAGTATAAAATCTGAAATGTAGACGATGCTCTTATCAATGGCAAAGTTAGCCATGACAACACAGCCACTGGTAGTACTGTGGGTGGGTCTATGGGTACTGTCCCTTGGTATTACTGGTATTTTCTGGAGTAGAAGTAATGCAGTTGTTTGTGTGTTTTTTTCTACCCTCACCCAACGACATGTTTTCATTGATTTTAGAGAGAGAGGTAGAGAGAGAGAGAAACATCGATGTGAGAGGGAAACATTGATCAGTTGCCTCCCAAACTCACCGCCACCAGGAAAGAACCCACAACCTAGTTATGTGCCCTGACATGGAATCCAACCCACAACCTTTTGGTGCTGGGGATGACACTTCAACCACAACCAACCGAGCCACCCAGACAGGGCAAAGTAATGCAGATATTAGTGGTGATAACAAAATTCATGGTCCTCTTAAAACCACGTGGGCAGAGCTATTCTGGAAATAGGGGAGAGTTCCTGGCAGTTCTAGGAAGGGAGGCAGGAGTGGTACCGGAGCCAGGCCCTTGTTAAATGCCTCCCAGGTATAACCTTAACTTTGTGGGGGAAAAAAGCTGTTTGGCCATTACACTGATCAGGAACCTGGTGTTCAGGGAGGTCAACTAACTTGACCAAGGTCACAACAAGTAAGTGCCAGGGTGGGATTCCAGCTCCAGTGGGCGCCGGATTACCCGCCACAGCGGCTCCTACCGGCCGTCCTGGGGGCTACGGGAGGTGCCCCTGGAGCAAGGGCTGCTCGCCCCGGCTCCTCTCGCGGTGCCGCCCGCAAGGCGCAGGGAGCCGGGGCGGCTCGGACCACCGCCCCCAGCCCGAGACAAGGGCGGAGATGGAGCGCGCGGCAGGGAGGGCGCGAGGACCGAGAGGGGCGTTCCCGTGGGCTCCAAGGGGGCCGCTGGTCAGACTGCGAGCACCAGAGGGGGTGCCAGGGGCAGAGATGATAGGAGGGGCCGCCGGCGCGCGGAGGCATCAGGGGTGGGAACACCTCGGCTCCTCAGAGGCAAGGGCTGGGGGGTGCGGGGCGCGGACCCCTGGGCGCCCGGCGGGCGCGCCCTTCTCTCTCCCTCCCGGGTCCCGGCGGCCGGGCTGCGGTCGCGCTCACCTACCGGCGTGCGGCCGAGGGCCAGAGTTGGGGTGCGGCGCGCGAAGTTTGTCGCGTCCCCTGGGGGTCTCCGCCGGGTCCACGGCTCGGTCCTGCTGCTGCGGCTGAGACTGCGGCGGGGACTGCGCGGGCGCAAGCGGAGGCTGGGCCCGCAGGATGCTCGGAAGAGGGCGCCGGGCCGGGCGCCGCACAAAACCCCCTTTCTTCCCCCCGTCCCGCCCTGCCCTTCCCCGGGGCTGCCCCCGCCCCCTGGCCCAGAACGCGGGGGGCTCGGAAAAGTCACGGGACCCGCTGCCTCCTCGGCGTCGGTTGCCGGCGGCAGTGGAGAGAGCAAGGACGAGCGAAGTAGGACATCCTTCTGGAGATGAGAAGCCGAAGACTTGGAGTAGGGAGGGAGGGCAGGCGGGGCGGGGAGGGAGCGGATGATGTTGCAGCTGGAGGGATGGTAGTTAGACAGCCAGCGGGACTTCCCCTTGGTCGGGGCAGAGGTGGAGGGACTCAGACTTTGAGACTAGGGAAAAGGAAGGAGAGAGAATGACACCACGCACACATAAGAATGGGGGAGGGAAGCCCGATTTTTGGAGGCCAGATGAGATGCGAAAGACCTTAGCCACCTCCCTGGAGGAAGTCCTGATTGGTTTTGTCTCCTGTGGTGCTTGCACTCCCCAAACCGAGGAGGAGCTGACTTTGCAGCTGGAAGGGTGAGGTTAGACAGCAGATTCATAGATTAAGCAAAGCAAGTCAGGATCTCTGGACACGGGGGAGCTGGGGTGGGGGCGGGGTGGCCCTGTGAACGAACATTACTGCTCAAGCAAACCAATGTGCAAAATGCAGAGGTTGCTGGGAGCCCAGAGGGCCCCCTGGCCAGGGCTGTCGCAGATGAATGTGCAGTCTGGTGCCAGGAGGTGGGCCTTGACTGCTGCCCAGCCATTGGGAACTTCTCAGCGCCCAGAATACCAATGACACCCCCCTCCCCAGCTCCAGGGCCTCTGCTTCCCTCTTCTTTCCCAGGCTTTCTTTCCCCTCCCTCCTCTTTCTCCCCTCCTGGGACGCCAGGCAAAGCCCCTGGCACAGACTGTGGGCAGGACAGCCAGACGCCTGGATTCTCTCCCTGTATACCAGTGGTAGCTTCAAGGAGAGCTTTTCTGAGGCTTTGATCCCCATAACCTTCAGCAGCACCCCCCAAATATCCCAAGGAAAGTGAGGTGCCTGCAATGCAAATGCAGACTAAGGGCAGGTTACTGTCCTCCCATCTGGACTGCACCCAAGTCCCTCCTGTATGGGAATTCTGGGCTGCCTTCTACTGGATGCCCCAACTGCCCCATTCACCCCTGCCTGGGCTTCCACTCCCAGTGCTATGAATTTGGTTCCAAGGCCTTAGAGAAGCTCACACACAAAAAGCTCCTCCCCCCCAATCCTTGAGGATCTAAAGATGGAGTTCTGGCCCCTCCCCAGAGACTTTTCTCCTGTAGAGACAGGACAAGAAGACCTAGGATGGAGGGTGGTACAGTCCCTCAGTAAGAGAAATGCCCCAGGCAGGGATGTGAGACTGAAGGGGACAGAGCAATGTTCTGGGGATGGTCTGGGGAGGAAGAGACTTCCGTTTATTGATTTTATTAAATAAATATTAACTGACTGTCCACTATGGACCAGGCACTATTTTAGGCCTTGGGAATGCTGCTCCAAGTCCTCTAGTGAAGAGAAGGATCTGAGGCCTTTAGGACAGATCAGCACCTGGTAGCCCAAGGACCTCCCTTGGCTCCACCCAGACCTTGTATCCCCCAGGCTGAAAGAGAATCCCCTCCCCCAGGACAGTCTCAGATGCGTGTGTACATCCAGCCTGTCCCCATATGGCTCTTCTCCGTAAGGGTAAGGGCACAGTGGAGCCAGGCAACCAAATGGTTCAAATTCAATCCCAGTGGTGGCTCACATGTAACCACAGTTCTTGCCTCCAGAAAACCTGTCTATGACCTGGGAAGACAGAGAAAGTGACCTTCCTCACCAACTCTCCTCATGACTAGAACTGTGGGCACAGTTTAGTGCCCTGGGGGAGTCCAACCTTGACTGAGGCCAGCAGCACCTGGATCTGGACAAGGGCTGCTACCGAACAGTCTGTTCCAAGACGCAGACCCCTGGTGGGAAACCAGACATAGTGAGAGAACAGTCAGCTGCTGCTGTGAAGATCTTGATGAGAGCCAGGATTTGAGTCATGGGCACTGAGGCCAAACTCCTGTTTTGCCATTTGCAGTGGCAAAACCTTGAAAAGGTCTTAGTTTCTCTGAAACCACTTACTCTTCTGTAGCAGCATCTACTATGCTGGGTGACGTCTATTGCACTGGGTGACATCTGTACTGGGTGATGTCTACTGCACTTGGGCTGGGTAAGGGAAGCACATGTCCCACCCCACCCCCATCCCCACACACATACACAGTAATCTCCACCAGATCTCCTGGCCAGGTAGTCAGTGGGCCACTCCTCTGTGAATGGGATGGGGGCTCAGTATTTGAGAGGGGAATCCATTCTTGAGGATTTCCTAGGAGAGGAATAAACACCTCCCCAAGACTTTTCCAACATTGCCAGCTGTAAAAATTCACACTGAAGTCTAATCATACTTTGCACTGGCAGTTGCTGATCAGGGACTTCCTTTATTGTCTTCACTTACATCTTAGCCCATGGCCATGTGATCACCCTCCCATTTCTATTCATTTTCTGAGCAGAGGCAAAAACCAATACCTTCCCTGCTAGGTCTCAGAAAGGGGCCCTCAGGGCCTGACTGACAGCAAACACAATCAATGGAAGCAGGGAGAATGCAAGTCAGATTTCAAGTAGAACTACTGGCCGAGTAACAGGAGGAGAATGTCTCAGGTAACCTTAGGTATCTCCTGGACAAAGAAATTGAGACCCAAAGAGGTGAAGTGACTATCTGGAGTCACACGGCAGGTAACGACTGACCATGACCAAAATGAGTCTCCTGCCTCCAAGGTCAGGGTCTTGCCAGGGCCCGGAGCTGTCTCTCTCAGGGGACAGAGAGTCGGGGAGGTGGAGAGAAGACAGAGAGGAGGGAGAGTGGGGGAGCTCTCCTCCCTTCCCCACGTGCAGCCCAGCTGGCTTGCCTCCCAGCCTCCTGAGCCCTGGGGAGTTTTCCAGTCTCTCCAGATGAGGACAGTCAATCTCCTGCCTCTCCCCCGTCGGCTGAGGTCACCCTCCAAGTTGAAGAAACAGAATCTCCCCTCCGAGCTCTCGTACCCTAAGAGCGCTCCATCTCCAGTGTCAGCCTGGAGCCTTCCTCACTGGATTCCCAACCGCAGTGGCCACTGGAAGAGCCTGTCCTTCCCAGCCCCTTGAACACCTGCTCCCACTTCCGCAGGCTTGGGGGGTAGGGGCCCAGGCAGCTTAGTTTCTCTCTGAGGCCCTGCGTGCCACACAGGCACCTGGGGCCTATGCCATGGGGATGCGCAAGTGGGGCCAAAGGGGAGAATGGAGGCAGTGCTCAAGGCTGGCACAGCTGTGTTAGGAGAATGGGGGCTTTGATAGCTTCTGAAAGGGTCCAGGAAGCAGGGGCTGCTAGCCCAGGCGAGGGGGTGGCCAGGAATGGCTGGGTATAGCTCTGAGGGCTCCTGAAGCTGAAAGAGAGTGGGGGATGGGAGGGGAGATGGGGTGGTGAGGAGACAGTGGTGGGGCCTACAGGCTGAAAAGCATTGTGTAAGAACCCTCGCTGTGTGAGCAGGAGCCACTGTGCTCTGAGCTGACAGACCCTCTCTTTAAGGGATGCAAACTCTTGTGTTCAGAGGAGACCGCCAGTCTTTTCCCCAAAGAACAGCTGAAGGTACTGAAAGGCTCGACCCTGAGTACAACCAAATCTACTTCTTATTTATTTTTTTATATGTTTTTATTGGTTTCAGATAGAGGAAGGGAGAGGGAGAGAGAGATAGAAATATTGATGCAAGAGAAACATCAATCAGCTCCTCCTGCATGCCCCTACTGGGATCCAGCCCTCAGCTGGGGCATGTGCCCTGACCCTGACGGGGAATCAAACCACGACCTCCTGGTGCATGGGACGCTGCTCAACCAACTGAGCCACACTGGCCAGGCCACATCTACTTCTTGTCAAAAATCCCCTTCCCTCAAGCTCCCTGCAGTCCTGTCTCTAGCTCCTAATGAGGAAGACCATTCACTTTTCTATGATGCTAGGCCAGCTATTAACTTCTCTGAGCCTCAGTTTCTTCACCAGCAAAATGGCACTAACACCTTGTTTTATGGTTTTGGTGTGGAACTATGTAAATGTTTTATATAATTAAAACACAAAATAAAATTTAAAGAATTAAATTACTTTTAAATTAAATTTAAAAGAATAAAAGTGCTTCAATCCCTTAAAATCTAAAACTTAAACAAATGCACCTAATTATATATGAAGTTGGAAGCAAAGTCATACAAAAGAATTTTCTTTCAAGTGATTATAAAACTCAGCATTTTTCCTATACATTTCTAAGAGCAAAAGAGCCATGGATAAATCTTAATGTTGGCATTACTATTTCAAGAAGTTCTATTCATTGTAATAAGGCAAATAATTATAGCAATAGTGTTAAGAACTAAGGTTTGCAGTGTGAAAAAAATGAAAGTTAAGCAACAACTACTAACCTTTAATCTGACTTGAACATAATAGCATGAACTCATGATGTGTGTGTGTGTGTGCACTTGCGTGCGTGTTCTCCAGTTTATATATATGTAAACATATATATAACAGTTTATATTACTTGTGTATACAGTTTACTTCAAAAAAGTAACAACCCGACAACAATGAGTGCTCATGCCCAGATCATAGTCTTGAACTTTCCACTAAAAGGAACCATGGCTCTGGAGGAATTCCAGGCCCGAGGCAGGATGATTTTTCATACTGGAGAACTCAGATCAAGTTCATGTGAAAAGGACCCAATTGCCAACTTGACAACATTCCCTCTGGCCAAACAACTTTAGCATTAAAATGAATAATGACTATAAGAGATGGAAGCACATCAAGTAAAAAAAAGTCAATGAGTTCATAACGCTACTAAAAAATAAAACCACTGGTCACCTTTGGGCATTGATAGTACACCAACTTACGATTTTGAAAATCAATAGGGTGTAGCAGATTCTGCTGATGACCCTGCTTATATCCTCTTAGCAGTTACCTTGACAAGCCAAAGGCTGCTGAGGATTTTTTCCTGATTGGGGAAGTATGCTTGGCCTAAGTGCACGGTAAGCCAGAACACCAGAGGATGAATGCCCCTGGAGACTGCCTTCAACCGGTGACAGGGTGAGTTGGTAGGCTAAACCCCGGCCCCTCACTCTCAGGCAGCAACACTGTGAGGCAAGTTCTCTAGTCTCCAACTGTCCACAGTCATAATCTGTTCAATTATTCGGATTACTTAATCAATTACTTATTAGATGTCTTCCCTTCCCTGTCTCACTTTCCAGATTTATTGAGATCAGGGAATTTTCAAATCCACAAAGTCATGAGCACGTGTGGGCGGGCACAGTAATCCAAAAAGGCACATTGTGATTGGGCAGTGAGTGGGTTCAGAGGGCACAAGTGAGCTACGTGAGCCGGAAGCCCAGGCTCCCACATTACTTGTCTCTGTCACACCCATGCCTGTCTCTCAGCTCACCCTATAGTTTTGTAGAGTGTCTCTGCGATCAGACTCCAGAGGAGGAAAGAGCCAGGCCTGGTTCATGGATGGGTCACTCTGATATACTGATGTGAGCTAAATGTGGACTGCTGCCACACAACAGCCCCACTCGGGGGTGTCCTTGAAAGATAATGGTGACAGAGGATCTTCCCAGGGGTTTCAGACAGTACACTGATCACCTAACTTTGCAGTGAGAGAGGGGACTTGAGGGAAGTATATACATGAACTCTTGGACAGTGGCAAATGGCTTTGTTGGTTGGTCAGGGGCCAGGAAAGGGTAAGACTGGAAGGTTGGAGGTAAGGAAGTCTGAGGAAGAGCTACATGGATGGACTTACAGCAGTGGGCACTGGGTCTCATAGCAGTACCATTAAAGAACATTCGCTGCAGCAGAGGCATGAACAACCAAGGGAACAGAAGGACTCCAGTGGGTAACAGCCAGCCTTTGTCTTCTGCTATGCCAGGGATCACACTGTGGGCCCATGAATGGAGTAGCTGTGGCAGTGGGCATGGGGGCTATGCAAGGGCTCACCAGCAAGGGCTCCCTCTCACCAAGGCGAATCTAGCTGCTGCCAGTGCTAGATGTTTGGCCTGTCAGCAGCAGAGACAGACATTGAACCCTGGACATAGTACCATCCCTCAAGGAGCCCAACCAGCCACTGGGCAGCATGTTGGTTACAATGTACCTCATTCAATCTGGGGGAAAGAGCAATATCTCCTTATTGGGAATAATATTCTGGATGTGGATTTACCTTCCCTGTCCAAGTGCCTTGGGCAGCACCATTATCCAAGGACATAAAGGAGATGATTTATCATAGTGAGATCCCATATAGTATCACCTCTAACTAAGGGGATCCACTTTACAGTGAAGGAAATGTGACAATGGGCATAGGACCATAGTCTCCATTGGCCCTATGATATACCACATCACCTTGAAATTGCTAGCCTGATAGTCCATCAGTATGGTCTCTTTATAGCACATCTAAATACCAGCTTGGGGAAACATCCTCTGGGATTAAGCTACTGGCCTTGGAAATACAGTATATCTTTTGAACCAATGGCCATTGTATCCCAGACAGCTAGAAATCATGGGTCAGGAACCAGGGTATGGAAGTAGAATACCCCTCTCACAATCAGTCCCCATGATCCACTTGGGGACTTTGTGCTTCCTGTTCCTATAAATTTAGGCTCCGCAGAATTAGAAGCCCTAGTTCCTAGGTTGGGAGATGCACCTATCAGGAATCTCAGTAAGGGTACCACTAAGCCTAAGGCAATACCAGCCTTTGGGTCATTTTGGGTATCTCATGCCAATTGACCAGTAGACAAAAAAAAAAAAAAAAAGGTACATTGGCAAAGACATTTGATCTTGATTACCCCATGTCCAATGGTAATCATGAACAGGCAGTTGCTGCAATGTTGGCCTCTCAAGGGCATGGAAATGAAAGGCTGAAGCCTTCAAGGATGAAGGTCTGGGTTTTTCCATTGTGAAAACCCAAGAGACCAACAGAATGAATTGTAGAGGAGGGAGATGTTGAATATTGATTACAACCTTGGAACCAACTGCAGCAATGGTTACTGTAGTCTGTGCCACGAGCCCTCCTGTTGCAAGACTTTTTTTTTTTAAGAATTAGACATTGCAATTAGCCACCACGTTGAAGAACCAGTGACAGGACAAATGAATTTAACATGGGGCTACAAGTGGATCTGAGCACTGCAAAGGCTAGATTGTAGATACGGCCCATATCAAAAGACTCTTAATGAACATCTGTGACTGTCTAAGGGCTTTTTTTTTTCTGGCTTTGGGAACATGTTTGAGCTCAGGACTAGCCAGGAACACTAGAGGGTTAATGCTTCCAGAAGCAGCTCTCAAACCTCCCAACAGGAAGTTTACCAATAATACCCTAGATCTTTTTCCCCTTGGGTGGGATTCTCTGAGACAGGTTTTACACTATCTTCCAGAATTCCCCAAAAGGACTGAGCCTCAGTTGCTCCACCTGCTCTATTACACAGCTTTCAATGGCCTCCTTCCCTTTCCTCTCAGTTCTGCACTCCTCCGCCAGTGCCTCTTAGCATGACCTTGTACTCAAAGTCTTGATTTGACATCTGCTTTTAAGGAACCCCATTGTCTCAGTCAGTTTGAGCTGCTCTAACAAATACCACGAACGGGTGGCTTAAACACTAACATTTACTTCTCACAGTTCTGGGGGCCAGCAGATCTGGTGTCTGGTGAGGGCCCCTTCCTGGGGGACTGACAGCAGCTTCTCATTGCATCCCCACCTAGTGGAGAGCAGAGAGAAGAAACTAGCTCTCCAGAGTCCCATCATGAGGGCTCCACCCTCAGGGCCTAGTTACCTCCCAAAGGCCCCATCTCCAAATACCACGGCATTGGGTATTAGGGTTTTAACATATGAATTTGGGGTGGGGTGGGGGGAGAGCACCAGATATAGTCCATAGTACCTACCTAAGAAAAGTGGAAGACAAGCATTGAGCCTACATTTCTTGAGTGGGTTATATACGTGTTAGGGTAACAAAACAGTTGATGAGGGAAAGTTTTCTTTATAGATGATTACAGATTATAGCTAATAAATGCAGGAATGACAAAAGGAAAACATCTCCATTTTGTACTCCTCGTGAAATAATGGCTCTAGACAATGATCGTCAGCAGCCATTACATAAGTTAACGGCTGTATGAGTTGATTGACAGCCACAAAAAGATATGTCCGCGTCCAAATCCCTGAAACCTGTAAGTGTTCACTTGTTTTAAAAAGGGTCTTTGTGTGGCCCTGGCAGGTGTGGCTAAATGGTTACAGCATCGGCCTGCTCATGGAAGGGTCATGGGTTCAATTTCAGGTCAAGGGCACATACCTGACTTGCAGGTTTGATCCCCGGCTGGGGTGTGTGTGGGAGGCAATCAATCAATGTGTCTCTCTCACATTGATGTTTCTCTCTCTCTTTCTGTCTCTCCCTTCCACCTTCTCTGAAAATCTATGAATAAAGTATCCTCTAGTGAGGATTAAAAAAATAATAAAATAAAATACTCCAGCAAAAACAAACATGATGAGGGGATTGATGAAATAAGGGCAGAATTCTGAAATGACCAAGCTGGCTGATGAAGTGGTTCATTACATCTTCTACTTTCTGTGCATTTGAAATTCTCCATAATAAATAGCAATGTGTAAGAATTAGTGATCATGTGTTTTTATGGGTAAAGAAACAAAAATTTGCATCAAATGGGAAGCTCCTGCCATGACCATTTCTCTTGACAAAGCCTGAAGGCATCGTTCTAAAGAAAAGCCATCTCTGCCTGCGGGCTGAGCTGCTGGACCAAGGATATTGGCTTTCTGGGCTCTTGACTCCATAATAGGCCAGAACTTAGAAGACTCAGAAGAACGGTGGGGGAACAGGGGAATGGGGGAATAGCAATGCGTCCCAGAATCTATACTGCCCCCCTTGGTGCTTGTGGTAGACGTGGGTACTGCTGCTGCCACCAAATAGTTCCAATTGTGCTTCTAGGCCAAGGTGACTGTTCTTTCCTGCCCCCTTGTGGTTGAGTGGGGCCATGTAATTAGTTCTGGAAAACTGAGTTGTGAACAGACGTGACAGGTGTCTCTCTGGGCTGCAGCCATTAATTGGCTGTGTAAGAGCCTCCAGAGCTTTTTATTTTTTACTTCTGGCATAGTGACTGACAGCATTTGAGATGGTGACTGCTCTATCAGCCTGGGTCCCTGAATAACTAAAATGAGAAGAGCCATCCGCTTGTTGACCACCATGCACATGTAGCCTGAGCGAGAAATAAATCTTTGTTATTTTAAGCCACTGATTGAGGTTTGTTATCACAGCATAATTTAGCTTGTCCTGGCTAACACAATGCCATACGGCAACCAATCCTATAAACTACCTGCTAAGAACCCGAATAATAATTGTTCTATTATTATTATTATTATATGTACCACTTACTGAATGCCTCTTATTTATAGCTGGCATGTACTACCCTGTACATTCATTGTCTCAATTCTGCTCACGGCAAACTTGGGAGGCACATATATTCAATGACCAAGACAGGAGAAATAAAGCTTAGGAACTGGAACAAATATTTCATTTGCTGAGGGTTATTGAAGATGCTATTCATTCGATCATTCTCTGTCCCTCATACAAAATCCTATGGGATAAATTCTCTTTAACAATGATAGCAAGAACCCTCTTGGGGTGCAATTTTACATATGTCAAGCGCCATTAGAAGGTTCATACCCTTTGCTCCAGTCATTACTGTTCAATAGAGCAGGCTTTTGTGGTGCAGTTAGATTGCATTAACAGTAAACAACAAAAAAATGATCTATGTGAAAAACAAATTAATGACATTCAAGTTTGTATGCTGAGTTACTGGTATGTTTCCTTTAGCCGGATGTTAAGAGTGCTCCTGGTCCAGCTGGCCCCTTTCCCTGGAGGCCATGGTGGTGGTGAGGGCTAAACCAGACGACCAATAACACCAAGTATCACCCTGTGGGGCCATGCTGGTGTGGTGTTCATGCTGCCTCCTCCTTCCATAGGGTTAATTTCCCGTTAGTTGTAACAGCGGTATAATTTTCCTTCCTTTAATAGTAGTCCTGAAAACCCTTCTGGGAGACTGGCAGGATACAAACAGATTTAGAAATATTTTTAGGTAGCTCTTGTATTTGTTCTGTGGTGCCCAGGGTGTAGGCCTGCGGGTAGGAGAGCTCCTGGCAGATTTGAAGTAATCTTAGGTGGGTTTGTGGCTCCCCCTGGTGGTGGTTGGCGCAACACCCTGGGTTCTCCGCGTCTCCGCCCGGCCAGGCTGCCCCCGGCGTCTCCAACTCTCCTTCGCCCTTCGGGTGCTCTCCCCTCGCCATCCCCTCTCCAGCAGGCAGGAGCCCCTCCTAAGCGCAATCTGCAAGCTTTGTCCGAGTTCATCCCCCTCACCCCGACTCCTCGCCACGCTTACAGCAGCGCCCAACACAAAAACTTCCCTTTATTTTATGGCTGTATACAGAGGTCAGTTAATGCCCCCTGGGCGCCCCTCTCGCCCCCTAGCAGTGGCTGAGTCGTCTGCTGGGGCACGCGAACAGCCACGGGGCCTCGATCCGCAGGTCCGAGGGTCGTAGCTGCACCCCGCCACCGGGGACGCCACCACCTTCCCTCCGTCCCGACACCCGACCAGCGGGATCCGCGTGCGCAGCCCACGGCCAGGAAGGCGGGTCAGGAGGGGCTGCCCCTCACCTGGCGGGAGGAGAGGCTCGAGAGAAAGGGGCGGCAAGAGCCTCCCACCAGGCCTCCCAGGCTTCGTCGCGCGTGTTGAGGGTGTGCGGCGGACCCCTACTCAGAGTAGCAGTAGGTCCCATAGCTGGCCTGCTGGGGCTGCGGGAAGCCGAAGCTGCGCACTCCGGGATCAGGGAGGCCCCCGCAGCGCGGCCGCGGCGTGGTGATGGGGAAGCGCACGCTGCCATCCGCCAGCCAGCCGCCGTCGCACTGGTCCAGCCCCGAGAACTTCCAGGCGGCGTAGAGGTGCCCGACCTTGGCCACCACGGCCCCGCGCCGCCGGCACGCCGCGTGGGCTTCAGACAGCGTCAGCCGCCCGGGCACGAAGAACACTTGGCCTGGGGAGCGCAGCGGGTCACTGACCGGGCGAGGTGCAGCGGGGACTGAGGCCCCCAGGGAGCAGAGTCGAGGGGTAGGCTGCGGAGGCGTGGGGCCGGGCTGGGTGGCAGGGGCGGGAGCGCTCAGGCAGGGGTGCAGGTGGGGTTGCGGGAGGCCAGCTGGCGCGGGTGGGCGGAGGGACGCCGGCTGCAGAGACGTCCCAGCCCCGCCCCATTCCCAGGCCCCGCCCACCCCAGGCCCCGCCCCCGGCGCCGGCGCTCGCCCCGCCCCTCACCTGCCTGCGCCGACGTGAAACAGAAGGCGTCGTAGCGGTCGCGCTTCCGGTCGCGGGGCCCGTAGCTGCGGATCCCGGGCCGACCGTGGCCGCCGCACGGGGCGCGCGCGGTGAGCACAGGGTAGCGCACGGAGCCCTCGAGCAGCCAGCCCGCGTTACACCAGTCCAGGCCCTCGGTCCACGCTGGCGGGAGATGGGGGGTTAGAGGCGGCAGAGGCAGGATCCAGACCCGGAGGTCGCCTCCGCTGGGGTCCCGGCAACAGCCCGGAGGGGGCTGGGCGGTGCGGGGGCCGCTCACCTTGGTACAGCTGGGCGTAGGTGGCCAGGCGCCCGTCTTGCTCCTCGCACGCCCGCTTCGCCTCGTAGTAATTGAACTGGTACCGGCCCCGGCTGGGCTGGTACGGAAACACCACACCTAGGGGGCGGCGGACGAGGGCGGAGGCGGGGGAGTCGGGCGGGGGAGGGGAGATGCTGAGGGAGGAGCCCCGGGAGAGCCGAAGGCCGCCCCACCCCCACCGCAGCGAGAGGGGAGGGGCTGGCACCGAGGGGCCTCACCCTCCAGGCGCAGGGTCAGCGCCACGCTCTCGTCCTCGATGCCGTTGATGAGCTCGCAGCGGTACCGGCCCTCGTCCTCCAGGAGCACGCCCGCGATGACCAGCGAGGCGTCCAGCCGGTGCGCCCTCCGCATCCTGGCTCGGCCCCCCAGAGCCCCGTAGCCCCGGGCGTGCAGTCCGTTGGTGATCAGGATCGGCGTTTCCCGGAGCTCCCCTGGCTCCACTTTGCTCCAGCGCACCTTGTAGCTGGGAGGCAGGGTGCCCAGGACGCAGGGCAGCGTGGTTGTGGCGCCACGACGAGAGTGAATGACCTCGTGGATGGGGGGCAGGAGGTAGTGGGGGCCCCGGTAGGATGCTGAGCAGAGGGGGCCACAGTGGCAGGAACCCCCTGGCCCCCCACTGCCCCAAGTGCCCATCCAGACCCTGTTCCCCAGGCCGCGCCATCCTCTCCTCCGCTGCCCACTCAGCAATAACTCTCACTCCCTGGGTACCTCCAACAGCTGCCTTTTCTACTTTCCCCACACCTGGAGCTTCTCCCCCACTGTATCCTAGATTGTGGGCAGGAACTGAGGTCTTACCTGGGTCTCCCAGGGCTTTGTGGAGGGTGGTGAAGGCCCACGGGAGAAGGAAGTGACAGAGCGTGGGGAAACTGAGCCAGCCTTGCATGATGGGGAGTCAGCCTAGCTGGGTCTACAAGGCACAGAGGGTGGACCATACTTTAGGGCTAAAGGAATGGGGGCAGGGTGGGGAAAACAGGGTTTGAGATTAACTCCCGGCAGGGATTTCTCAGAGGGACTGTCTGGCTGGAAGCCATGGGGGCAGAAAAAGGGGCTTATATTCATGGCAAAAGGAAGGTGGTGGGGGAGGGGGTCAGTAGCAACCACACTCCCACCCCTGCCCATCCTTCCTCTCTCTCATCCCTTTTGGCAGCAAATCCTCTACCTATCTCCTCATCATAAGCACCACTTCCAAGTCTTGCCATCTGGATTGCCAGCTCTCCAGTCTCTATCCTCTACCAACACTCGTTCCCATCTGAAGCCAGAGTAAATATGATCTGGTCACTCTCCTGCTTAAAACTGTCTCTCTGTTGCCCTGAGAATAAAATCCAGTCGCCTCACCACAGCTTCTAAGGCTCTGTGATCCAGCCTCTCCCTGCCCTTCACCACCTGCCCTCTGTGCTGTGCCCCACACGTTTGGACTTCTGGTTCAAACAGTCCAAGTTCACTCTCACCTCCTCACAGACATCAGTTTGGGCCTTGCCTTTTTTGGGAAGCCCCCCCCCCCCCCAGTTCACCACACTGCGGTGCACTGTGATCCACTTGTCTGGTTCCCCTACTGCACTGAGTTGAGGATTTTTTTCCCCTTAGAAGTATTTTTATTAGCAGCTAAATCAACAGTGTGAATTTGAAAGTTATACATATGCAAATGTAGTAAGGTTTTCAGTAATTATAAAGTATAAAAATTATAGCTATAAAAAAGATTTTAAACACAGTTGTCTATTTCAGTAGTTATTTTCTCCTTTATTGTATCTATTCTTCATCACCTTGATAATTTTTTAAAACTGAGGACCCCTTAACCTAGTTTTATTCATTTTTAAGATCTGATCCCTCCACTTCCTAACTGCATGACTTTGAACAAGGCACTTAACCTCTCTCTGCCTCAGTGAGGACATGGAGTAAGATATGGATAACAGCGCACGCCTCCCTTACTGAGTAGTTGTGAGGATTTGATGAAAATAATATATGCAAACTGCTTAAAATAGTGCCTGATATGTAGTAAGTGGTAGGTATATGTTTGCTCATTTCTGCAGCTCCCAGCATAGTTTCTGGCATACAGTAGGTACTAAGTTAATATGTGTTTGTGTGTTAATGAATGAGCTCAGATTAAGGCCTTCTGGGAAGGAGAGCTGGGACAAGGTGAGGGAGGAAACACTGAGGAGGAGTCAGAAAGCTTAGGAGCTGAGCATCTTTCTGCAAATGAAGGCCAAAGACGACCTTGCAGAAGGAGAAATGGGGGTTAAGCACAGAAAGGACTTCCCAGTGGCTAAAAGGGAAAGTATTTGGGACAGGGACATGAGCAAGAGAACCACTTCTGTACAGGAGAACGTGGTAAGCAGAGCCATAGTGGGAACTGAGACCGACTGAGAGGCCAATAGTAATGGCATTAACCAGTTTAATGTGCCCGAAATGGCTCTAAGCACTTTACATGTATACTTTTATATTTACACCTCTCAGCAATCCTACAAGGTAGGAACGATTATTGAATCCCATTTTATATACTCAAACAAAGGTGCATGCATTTTAGTAAACTTGAGTGAGGTAAACAGCTTGTAGGGAGGAGTTTTCTGGGATTGAATCCGGGTCTGACTGAGGCTTAAGCTCTTAATCACGGATCTATATTTCTGTATTTTAAAGCAAGGGCACACACATCTTCTTTATACTCCTTACAGAGAATAGAGAGGGGCCAACAACAGCTCCAGGGCCTACCTGTTAGAAGCTGGTCTCTTCACAGAGATGGAGGGAGCAGTGATTGGCAGCTTTTTGTCCTGCTGGAGGAGAGGTTCCAGGTGAAGGAGTTGCCTGGGCCACTGGGAGGTCCAAGCACCTCAGAGCCCTGGACTTGGGCACCTGGTCAGTGCAGCCTCTCCTTTTGCACCTTTGAGGAAAGGCTTCTGCCCTGAGATCACAGAAGAAGCCAAGGAGCCAAGAACTCCATTACCCATTACTCCACTAAGCTAGGCTAAGTGACCCGTGTCCAGCCCTGTGACCAGGCACTGTATCTGTGGTGCTCACTGTCCTGGGCCCAGGGGAAGATGCTGGGCTTGGGATATGGGGCAGGGACCCACTAAGGGGTATGGAGTAAAGGAGGCAACCAGGAATGGTCACCTGGATGACTGCAGAGAGTGAGGTGCCCCGTTTCATCTAGATGCTCTTGCACCAGAGAAGGGTATTGATTGGTGGGTATGAGGATGTTGAACCAATGGGCATGGCATGGGCATGAGACTCAAAGATCCATAGCTGTCAAATTCAGATGCCTCCATTTTTCCATATGGGCCTCATCTGCAGGCTGAGCTGTGGGCCAACAATCTTGGCTTTCTGGGCTCTGACTCCATAATAGGCCAGAAGTTAGAAGACCCAGAAGAGCAGTGGGGGAATGGAGCACCCCTCCCCTCCTCCTTTCCCAACAAAATCCTCACCTCTGCTCTCCGGTGCCTGGGTGCTCATCGCCTATGGGAAGAGGCTCTCGAGGTGGGAGCCAGACTTTCAGGACCTCCAGCTGCTTCGAGAAACCTGACCCCTTCTGTCCAGCCCCCGCATCTGTCCATCTGTCTATCCTTTCCTTCTCTGTCCCCACCCCATCAGAAGCACAATTTTCCATTGTCCCCATCTTTCCCCCATTGTTGAACAACAGGGGCCCTTTCTTTATCCTGTGGGCAATGGCAACAAAATGTCAACAGCTGGGGATGTGGGATGCAGGACTGGCTGGCACACACCACCGGAAAAAGGGTCTGGGTGGGGGTGGGCTTAGAACAGGAACTGACACCCCCAAGGAGGACAGAATGGGATGGGGGGAGAGAATGGTCAGTGAGCAGGTTGAAATGGAGTCTCCCTCAATACTGTAAGCTTCGAGGCTTTAGAGATCTTATGTGAGGCTGGGCTCCATAGAGGCCAGAGTGAGTGCTTAGAATTGCAATCGGGGAGATGGAAATTAAACAGCAAGGAGGATTTTTCTGTCTCCAGGAAGGAACATGACACGGGAATTCCTGAGGATGGAAGGGTTTGGGGAAACTCTCCAAGAGCCAGGTCATATTTTTTTTTTCCTCGCCTCCTCCCTCAGCACAGGTGCATAATCTTAAAGTTCTCACGAGAAGGGAGATCCTTAACTTACCTGGGTAGAAATTCACTTCTCTAAAGTCTCTTGTTCGAAAGTTTTTTCTGAAGTCTAAACTCATTTTGGAGTTCAAGCTCATTTTAAAAACCTTTCTGTTGAGGTATAATTTACAGGCAACAAAATGCACAGCTCAATTAATTTTGACATGTGCACGCACCATGTAATTATGCACCCCCCCGACCCCCCATCAAGACATAGAAGCTTTCCAACACCCAGAGTGAGCAAGCACATTTCTTTTTTGTTTGCTATCAATGCAGAGGGAGGACTCCCTCCATAAATAGCCATTTAGAAATGTTCTGAGCTTCGAATTGCCTCTTAGCCTTCTTTTACCTCCGCTGAGCAACCACACACCAGTAGTTTAGTGCTTTTAGAATCATCCACGTTCAGAACCGAGGGAACCTCAGGGTGCTTAGCCTCCTCGGTTATCAGAGGAAGAGGAGATGGAAGGGAAAGGGACTTGTCCAAGACCCTGCAGAAGGCAGCTGTTGAGTCAAACCGAGAACTTGCCGCTTTTTTCCGTGATCCATCTCCCACTCCTCTTCTTGACTCTCCAGGGTTTTCCCTGGGGCCAGATCTAATAACAGGAGCTCTCCCATGGCACTCCTGGGGGCTTGATTGACTGTCTGCTCCATCCTGTTTCTAAGCCCTTCCCTCCTCCCAGAGAGACAAACAAACGAGACAAATAACCCCCTGTCTCCCGGGCCAGGACACCCTGATCCCGCGCATCTGATTGGCTCCCACCCAACTCAAACAAACAGCCTCCCGAGGGAGGGAGGGGCACAAGGAAAGGCCCCGCAGCCAGCCTCGGCCACCCCCCAGGCCGTGCCTCACCCAGCGCTCCTTCCTCCCCAGATCACTTCTCAACTGTGGCTTGGAATCTCTGGTCTCTAAATCCACAAAAGGCTGAGTTTGGCGTGGGGGAAAACCTCGAACTATTTGATAGATGCCAAAAGAACCGTTTGAGGGTAGAATGAGAAAGGAAGAGATCAGTAATAAACACAGCGAATAGACAAGCTGTGTTTAGTTTGCTCAGTGACACTTTCATTCTGAGTTTTCCCCAAGACACTGCAAAAGAAGAATCTGCTCAGGCTTGAGTTGCCACCTTTTCATTGAATTAGCATCTTTCAAAGAGAAACTTTTGCCACTTATGGTACCTCTTGACCAGGGTGAGGTGGAATCATCTAGAACAAGCATGGGGTCCTGACACCTCTTTTCCTCACATCACGGGCTCAGCTTACACCCTCCAGGCACATTTGGCTGACTCATTTTCTTGACCCCTGCTGACGGCACGATCCCAGTTTATTGCTGGGATTGTCACATGAAGGACTAGAAGAGTTGGCAAAATGGCACTTTAGGGGAAAGATCGGGGAGGGACTAGGTGTGACTATACTCCCAGCTGCCTCCACCACCACCCTGCCTCCCTGCAGAGCTCTCTGGAGGTGCTGTGGGCAGCTTCACCTCCTCCTCTGCCGGCCCTGCCTTTCTCCTCCCTGGGGTCCTCCAGGCCGCCCTCTTCCTTCCTTCAGGTGTCTTGTGGGGCTGGATCCTGGCTGCACTGCAGGACAATGGGGGGGGTGTGTGTGTCCAGGGAATCAGCCTTGAGGAAAGACATGCTTTTGACTCAGGGGACCTCTCTGCACCCTGAACAGCCTTTGTCCTGTGGATAGAGCCAAAGGTGGGAAGGAAGTGGGAGATGAGGTCCGTGCCCTTCGGGAGGCTGCCAACCTGAGGCATGGGGCACGAGGCCATGTGGGCTATGGGAGCAACACTGGACCATGATTCAGGAATCCTGTTCCAGCCATATGCTAACCTCATATGAGATTCAAGAGCAAACTCCTGGAGCTTCAGGCTCTGTATCAAACAGGCACATCTGCCCCAAAGGACTGGCCAGTGTGAGGACAGTGGAACGGAATTCTACCAAGTGAAAAGCACACAGTGAATTAGGTTCATTGTTCTGTGGTTGGTTCAAGTTGAAACAAGGCTAGAGTGGGGGAGAACAGGGTGGGGAAAAGATGGGACCCATTGAACTCACTCACTCATCCTTGCGCTAGCCACATCCTCTAAAAACAGGTGGGCCCATCTGTGCAGTGAGGGTAAGCAGTGGCGTGTCCCCAAAGTCTGAGGCGGCAGCACAGGGGACGAGGGAAAGGGGAATAAGGAAGGAAGGGGGCAGGGGAAGCAAAAAGTGGTAGAAGGCCAGAGATCTTTTCCCCTTACTCTCTGTATTTCCATGTCTAGGGAGGGCGTGAGGCTGTCTCACTTAATTATTTTTATTTATTTATAACAAAAGTAATACATACACATAATGAAAAAGACTTCAACCACTACTAAAGGGGTAAAACAAAAAGCCAAGTCCTTCTTTCCTTCCTTCCTTCTCGCTTCCCCTGAACAATTAAACCTCTTCTGTGTCTGTCAGAAGTTTTTAAGACTCTATGAGAATGCAGATAAATAGAAACATCCATGATGCATATATTCTTTTAAAATTGATTTTAGGTAGAGAGGAAGGGGGGAAAGAGAGAGAAACATTGATTTGTTGTTTCACTTACCTATGCTTTTAATGGTTGATTCTTGTATGTATGTGCCCTGACCAGGGATGGAACCTGCAACCTTGGCGTATTGGGATGATGCTCTAATTAACCAAGCCATCCAGCCAGGGCCTTTATGTTGTTTTTGAATTGAATTGAAATCATATTATACAAACTGTTCCCTACCTTGCTTTTTTTACCTAATAATACGTTGTGAGCGTCTGTCCTATCAGCACATGGCATAAAGCTTCCTCACTCTTTTTTCTGTCTGCACAGTATTCCAGTGGGTGGCTGTAGCATAATTTAGTTAATGAGATGCCTACTGATGAACATTTAGGTTGCTAGAGGTTGGGACAATTAATTAATCACCTGGGAATGAGTCCATAACTCATTCCTTAAACTAAAAAAATTTCAGGAAGCTCAAAGATTTAAACGTGAGAGTAAGTTGCTCATTTTTCCTGAGAATAAGTTGCTCGTTTTTGCCCCCATGCATACAGGAGGTATACATTCTATTAAAATTCTGTGTGTGTTTTTAATTAAGCCAGGATGAATTATAGAATAATGATTTTTTTTTAATTAGAAGGCACATTTTATTGCTTTTTTAAGTGATTACACAATGATACACTTAATTGTAGACAATTTAACAAACAAAGTCATTTTTAAAAATGAAAATCCCCTTTAATCCTACCAAACATAGAAAATAACTTTTAAGGCTTTGTTGCCTATGCGTCTAAACTTTCAAGATATTACGTGTGTGAATTTTTTGTCGATTTAAATAACATGCAATACATGACATAGCCAGCAGGTGGCGGGAGAGACTGCATTACCGCTCAGATGGGCTCTGCAGAGCTCGGGCTCCGCTCGGACCTGGCGCCCTGTGGCTCATCGCGAGTCTAAGGTGGAGTACGTTCGGAGGTGAAAATGCTGCGGTAGAGAGCTTGCAACTCTGGGGGTGTCCTTCAAACTCTCGCTTTTCATGGGCTCTGCTAAACTGTAGTTGGGGGGGAGGTAGCCCCAATTTCTCAAAGCATTTTTCTTCGTAACTGTAGCAGCAGTGCCAAGAAAAAGACTACGGTGCCTTGCTGTTTTTAGTTCCAGCGGGTCTCTTTCCCACCTCTACTCTCACTAGTATTGGTGTGTGTTTTTTTGTGTTTTTTTTAAATTTATTTTATCGATTTGAGAGAGAGAGAAACACTGATTCGTTGTTCCACTTATTTATGCATTCACTGAGTGATTCTTGACCGGGGATCAAACCGGTAAGTAATCATGGCATATCAGGACAACCTAGCCAACAGAGCTACCTGGCCAGGGCCAGAGTATTGGTGTCTTTTATACTGCCTGGTTCAGAAAATTTTCCACAACATTTTTACTGATGTATCTGAAAATATATTTTTTTAAAAAGCAAAGCAAATGGATGTATGTGTCTGCTACCTTAAAACCAGCCTGCAATCCTCTGGGAGGATTTTTTTTTTTAAATGTTTTTTATAGATTTCAGAGGGAGAGACAGAAACATCAATGATGAGAGAGTCATTGGTCAGCTGTCCCCTGCATACCCCCCGCAGGGGATGAAGCCTGCAACTTGGGCATGTGCCCTGATGGGGAATCTAACCATGACCCCCTGGTTCATACGTGGATGCTCAACCACTGAGCCACACCAGCTGGGCTCTAGGAGGATTTTAGAGGTGGCAGCAAGCACTGAAAAGAAAGAGGACTCCTGTTATGCCCCACCCCCACCCCCACTGTTCATCTCCCCCAGCACACTGGGGTGTTCAAGCCCCTTCAAAGAAGCAGACACTGAGGCCAGGGAAAGGAAAAGAAGAACTAGAAGGACAGTGATGCAGGGCTCAGAGACGACTCTTGACCCCAACTGCAGAGAATGATGCTACCAAGGGGCAGATGGCAAAGGGGCTTCAAAGAGAAATAAATGTTTGTTAAGCAAAATCCACACTGGATTGCATCAAAGGCAGCCTGTGGCTGAGATCACAGTATTCTCATTCCATTGCCTTTTTCTGTGCTGTCTGGTTCTCAGTTTACTAACCTACAAATAGGGATAACTACATATAACACGGGACTCTGGTGAGAATAAAATATAATAATACTTGTGAATATGATATTTGAAACTGTAAACCACTGTTTTAAATAAAAACTACTATTTTAAAATAGTAAATCACTGCACACAAGGGAGTGGGGGTGGATGCCGGGTGGAGGGGATCACTGGGGGGAAGGGGAGACATCTGTAATACTTCCAACAATAAAAAAAAATCAGTGTACACAAGGTATGGTAATATTTTTATTATCATGAACTCAAATGATTAATGAAGTAGGAAAATTAGAAACTGCCTAAACCAAGGATTAGGAAATAATATGAGCCTTAGAAAAACCCTGTAAGACACAGGTGCACCTTTTTTTTCCTCAACAGAAAGAAAAATAACATTCTATCACAGCAATTTTCAACAGTGTGCCACAAGAATTTTTAAAACATGCAATACCTGACTAGTCAAGGGCACTGACCTCTTTTCCCTTAGATTGTCAAATAAAAAACTGACAACAGCCAACACAATAGTCATCTGGTGTGAATGAATCAAGATTATACCTATTTTTAAAATCAGATTAGCAAAAAAGCATATTTTGAGGGGTACTGCAGAATTTTAGTAATTAGCTTATGTGTGCCATGAGACGAAAAAGATGCCTTGGTCCCTCAGGCACTGCAGATGGGCAGCCAGGGGCACACCTCCAGTACCTCCGGAAATGGACACGCTCTGCGGCCCAGTTTCTATAGCAACCATAACAGCCCACCCCATGCTGATTCTCTTGGGAGGACCAGGATTTGGTTCCTGGATTCGTCTCTATGGTTTGGACAGCCTAGAAGGACCAAAACGACACTTCCGGGAAGGTGGCGGCTCCCGAGTCAGGTCTGGCACATGTTTCCGCCCAGGGCCTTCCGCAGTGACGGTAAGGGGTTGCTGTCTCCTGAGTGGTGGCAGTTGGAGCCTGGGCTCAGGAGAGTAGTTTTACCCAAGTAAAACTGCGGCGCGGGAGGGCTGGAATTTAGACCTCAGAAGGAAGGAGGCCTAGGGAGAAGGCAGCCGGCTCTTTTGACCCGCTGTAAAAAGAGCCGCTTCTCCTGGACACTCAGGTTGGCTGGAGGGGAGACAGTTCTGAAAGTGTGCTCGCAGCCTTCACAGAGATTGCGGCGCACAGCCTGGGACCTACTTGCTTTGGTCCACAGGTATCCATTGTAAGTCCGTCACAGAAATTCCCACCTAAGCCGTTCAGTTCAACAAATAACGACTGAACGCATTCGCGATTCCTGGCGCTGCACGAAGTGCACTGAGGTCAGGGAATAAAGCCTGTCTCCGACTCCAGGGCGCATTGTTTCGAATTTCTGCGACAAGAGACCAGGCTGTGGGAAGACGTACAGCAGAAAGCTCAAAGAGCGGTAAGAGGCCAAGGAATGTGATTAACGCCAACTCTGGAATACCTGAGATCCTGGATCTACTACCTGCTACTTATTTGATTTGGGCAATTAATTAAACCTCTCAGTGCAGTTCCTTCGTTTGGGAGGATTAAATGAGAAATCTGTGTTAAGCAATCAGCAACAGGCTGTCATTGAGTAAATGCATAAGTATTATTATTCCTACTGAAATCTGGGGGCTGATGGA
Organism: Miniopterus schreibersii; assembly: GCF_964146895.1. NCBI lineage: Eukaryota > Metazoa > Chordata > Mammalia > Chiroptera > Miniopteridae > Miniopterus > Miniopterus schreibersii. The sequence continues at coordinate 14,358,641 of NC_138119.1, read as the reverse complement.
TCAGAAATAACTTCTGAGAAGAGGCAGAGTTTTGAGGTGGCCTTAAAAGACCTCACTGTTTGAATTTTCTCTTTAGCAGTATCAAAAAGCAAGATAGGGCCATTTTCTTACTCAATGCTTTTCTGTTGGGACTGTCAAGGCACCAACTAGGTTTACAGGTAATTGTCCTTAACAGTAGAAATGTGAGTCATTCTGAATTTGCTATTCTTCAAACCTAACCAGACTGGTCATCATACTTAAGCCTAATATATAATGTTTAGGAGGGTGACAATGATATATCTCATTTTTTTAAAGCATCCTTACTAGACCTTCCTAAACTCACATGAAAGTTTTTTGGTTTTGTTTTTTAATATATCTTTATTGATTTCAGAGAGAAGAAAGGAGAGGGAGAGAGAGAGATAGAAACATCAATGATGAGAGAGTCATTGATCGGCTGCCTTCTGCAGGCCCCCAACTGGGGATTGAGCCCACAACCCGGACATGTGCCCTGACCGGGAATTGAACCCTGATCGCCTGGATCCTAGGTCTACGCTCAACCGCTGAGCCACACCCGGCCGGGCTCACATGAAAGTTTTATCTTCAGAGCTGTCACTTTGGGGGGCTACAGGATTACTCCAGTAGTGCCACTGATCAGCTTTAAAAATAGTCTGCAGCACCTGTAGTAAATGATCTATACAAGTTAACTAGTGAGTCAAGTCAGCAGTTGTAGTCTTAGTATTGAATGTCTTGTGTGATAAGCCGTCTTAACCATTTCAGAGGCAAATTTGGTATATAAGTTCAGTGCCATTTTGGCTGGTGTGACTCAGTTGGTTGAGCATCATCCTATGCACTGAAAGGTTGCTGATTCGATTCCTGGTCAGGGCACATACCCAGGTTGTGGGCTCAATCCCCAGTTGGGGTATGTGCAGGAGGCGGCTGATTGGTGTTTCTCTCTCACATCAATTTTTTTTTCTCTCTCTCCCCTTCTCCCTTCCTCTCTCTAAAGTCAATAAAAACACATTTTAAAAAAGAAAACATTATAATAAAAAAACGCAATTAGTTGGGGATGTGATAGAAAGAGGACCACTTTAGAGTCAGGCAACTTGGGCTCATATCCCAGCTCCATCTCTTATTAGCTGTGTAACCCTAGGCAAGAAACATAGGTTTTATTTTCCTCATTTGTAAAGTAACGATAATACCTAGTAGGACTGTCAGTATTAAGTGAAACATAGTATGTGTAATCCACCTGTTGTGCTCAATAAGAGTGCCCTTCCTAAACTGTACAATTTCAAGAGGGGTGTTTCAACAAGATCAAAAGACTAGCTGTGGGGAAGAGGAGTGTAGCCCCCACACTGAGAGGAGTGTAAATGCTAGTGCATGGGTATAGGATATGGGCTCTATTAAGTACTGTTATAACTCAGGTTAACAAGCATCTCATTGCTTTGTTTTTACATGGTAGTAAACCACGGGATATGTTTTGGACTCTGCACACAAGCTTTCTGGGTTTGAGTTCTACACACATTATCTGTGTGACCTTGGGAAGGTCATCTAATCTCTTTAGGCTTCAGTTTTCTCATTTGTAAAATAGGGATAATCATGTTTTCCTGAATGTAAAGTTCAGGAAATCTTCCTAGGCTGGGAAGATTAAATGACATACTCTGCGTAAGGCCTTAGCATAGCCTGGCATGTGGTGAGTTCTCTGTAAGTGTAGGTATTATTAACTTCTGACATGTTGACATTGACCTCTCTATGGTTAGACAGGGAGCTCCCCAAGGACCAGGCCTCCTTCCACTGTCTTGCCTCAGTTTCAGGAAAGAATTCTTATAAGAGCAATAAGGATGGATTTGATGTATGATTTGGCACTCTCTCCTTTCCTCTTAAGGAATGGTTAAGTGACTTCTTCTCTGGTGAGGACCTGAGGACGGTGACCCTTTTCTCACCATGAAGGATACCCCGGAGGTCAAGAGTCATGGGATGAAGTTTGCCGAGGAGCAGCTGCTAAAGCATGGATGGACTCCAGGTGATCCCCAATTCCCTGCCTACCTTCTGCCCAGGGGAGGTGCATCACCCTGGATTACCCCTATGTAGTCCACTCAATTGGACGAGGAAAAGCTAGCTTAAAGGGAAATTTACAGAAGAAAATTTCTGACTTTTCCAGAAAAGGGGAGAAGAGGAAGAAATTTGACAATGGATAGTAAGAAAGAAGTGGTTGGGAGGACTGGGACAGAGGGGAAGAAACTTGGTACCTGTCCTGAAAGAATTATGAAGGAAACGAGCTTGACCTCAGATAAAGGCAGGGGGACTGCATGGAGAGGTGCTAGAAAGAATGGAACTTGGAGGGCTTCTGAGAGGACAGTTTGCCCAGTGCTAGGTGTATGGAATGGCAAGGAGGGGCATGTGTTAGGTCACTTGTGGGGGCTTGGGACAGGCAGAGTAAGCTAAATTACTGTCTTCTGCAGGCAAAGGCCTGGGCCGGAAGGAGAATGGCATTACCCAGGCCCTCAGGGTGACACTAAAGCAGGACACTCATGGGGTAAGACTGGGCAAGCTGGGGGAGGTATGGATAGGGAAGAGGGGGAACCCTTGAGGACAGGGAGGCAGGTTCAGGGTTCATACTTCTTCCTCTGGCAGGTGGGACACGACCCTGCCAAGGAGTTCACAGACCACTGGTGGAATGAGCTCTTCAACAAAACTGCAGCCAGCATAGTAGTGGAAACTAGGCAGGTATGAACTGTAATAGATGGGCATGTGAAACATGAGCGCCTGGGACATATGGAGGTGAGGGAGACAGGGTATGTCACCCACTCCCTGATACTTCCCCACAGGATGGAGTACAGATAAAGCACCTTTCTAAGAAGACCACCCGCCATAATCATCCCAAGCCCAACTTGCTGTATCAAAAGTTTGTGAAGGTATTAGAGGCTGGGTGTGAGAGGGTTCATCCTTTCTTCCTTCCCTGGTGTTCCCTGGAGCCTGAACAATTGCCTTGTATGCTCTACGTATTCTCAGGATTGTCCTAACAGTAGGGTCTTGTGACCAACCTTGCTGTTGTTTAATTAGACTGCCCAGACCCTGGGCAAGAATTGAGATTTCAGGTTACATGGACCCCCACCATCAGCTGAGGGGGCAGCAACAGAGTGGGAGGTAGGGCATAATTAGGAGCTGTCGGAGTGAGGCAGGGAGGGGGTGACCAATTCAAAAGACTTAGAAATCAGAGACTTGAGAGATTATCTGACCTATCCTCTTTATTTTGCACATGTGACCAAAGAGGGGGAAAAGGGGCTTACTGAAGAGCCCACAGCTGGCTAGTAATGGCAGACAGGACTAGAACCCAGGTCTTCAGACTCCTGCCTACTAGCAGTTCAGTGCACCTCTCTGTGGGTCTGCAAGGAGCAATATCGGGGGCTGGCAAATTTGTACCTGTTGGTCTGAATTCTTGGGGAGGCGTCCAGGAGGGAAGAGGGATAGCAGTGGTATGTTGAGTGGGCCTTGTCCACCTCATGATCCCTCCTTCTAGACTGCCACACTGACTTCAGGTGGGGAGAAGCCAGACAAGGACTTGGAAAGCTGCAGTGATGACGACAACCAGGGGCCCCAGCCTCCAAAAATGTGAGACTTCATTTTAGTGCTGGGGGTAGGTAGGAAGAGATGCTGCAGATCTTAAGAGAAAGGACCAAGTCTTAAATGCTTGACTGTGGGCTTCTCCAGGGTGGAACTGTGTTGTACTAATCTTTGCATCTCCTGCACCTAGAAAAGTGCCAGGTCCTGAATAGGAACTCAGTGTTGAAGAAATGTTTTAGAGGGGAGGAGAGGTCAGGCTTTTCCACCAGATCTGTAATTCCTGATCTCCCCCCACCCCCACCAGTCTGACTGATGAGATGCTGCTCCAAGCCTGTGAGGGGCGAACAGCACACAAGTAAGTAGTAGTTAGCTCCTGGGTCTCACTTTTCTCCCTATCACAAGCCCACCCCTGAGGATGGCCTATACCACTTCTTGAGTCTTTTTGACCCCAGGGAAATTATTTATTCTACCTGCCCATCTCTGAACCTACCAATTTCCCCTACCGTCTCAAAAATTAGGCCTATTTTTCCTGATACTCTCCCTCTGACTTTGTCCCTATTTCAGGGCTGCCCGTCTTGGGATTACGATGAAGGCAAAGCTTGCTCGGTTGGAGGCCCAGGAGCAGGCCTTCCTGGCTCAGCTCAAAGGCCAGGACCCTGGAATCCCTCAGCTGCAGTCTGAGAGCAAGCCCCTCAAAAGAAAGAAAAAGAAAAGGAAGCAGAAAGAGGAGGAAGAGGCTACAGCAATTGAAAGGAATGCAGACAGGGAGTACCCAGAACACACTGACCAGAGCATCAAAAAAAGCAAGAAGAAAAGACATCAAGAAGAAAAGGTCACAGATAAGAGAGAGGGGACCACTGTAGGGGATGAGGAAGAGGCCGCAGGAACAAGAGGGCTTGGGGAACTGAGGAGCAGAGAACAGGCTGATCAGTCTCCCAGGAAAAGGAAGAAAAAGAAGAGGAAGCACCACGAAGAGGAGAAGCTAGGGGTATTAGATAAAGGAGGAGATAAGAAGGCTGTAGGTGGTATCAGACCAGAGGAGGGAGAGAGCCGAGCACACACTGATCCACGTAGCAGAAGCAAGAGGCAGCAGGATGGGAAGGAAGACTTGAATATAGAGGATAATGAACTTGAGGAGGCTGTTGTAGATGGTGGTACCCAGGAAGCAGAAAGCAGAGTATGCAGTGATAGGAAAAGCAGAAGCAAGAAAAGACAGCGGCATCAAGAAGAGGAGGGTGTCTTGGATGTAAGGGATGGACACGAGGATGGCAGGGCTAGGGAAGCGGAGAACAGAGCACACTCTGGCTCAAGCAGCAGAGGTAAGAAGAGGCAGCAGCAAGCAGAGGAGGAAAGAGTCAGAGTCAGCACTGACCAGAGAACAAAAAAGAAGAAATTGAAGAAAAGAGACTGAAGGTCAGGTGAGGGTGGGCTTCGATTGATTTCTTTTCAGGAGTTGAAGCCTCAGAGACCTGAGATGATGTAGGTCTCCTGCACCCTCCCAGTGAGGAGTCCTTCCCAAGGAGGAAACTGAACTCCGAAATACTAGCCTGCTGAGAGGAGAGCAGTAGCACCATGCCTTCGTTGAGGGAGTGGGCATCTTCCCCTTTGCAGCTTCTAACCCAGAGATCATGAATTCAAGTGCCTATAGGAGCCAGGCAGCCAAAAGACAAGGAGTGCCTGGGGCCGTGGGAATAAGAATGCAAAAACCCTTTGAAGAGGCATCCTTGCTAAAAGAAGCTAAAAATGTAGACATGTGATATGTCCTGATTTTTAAATATTGTGAAACTAAGTATAACATACAAATTTAGGTCTATGAACTGGTTCTAATACTGTGCCAAATGAATCAATAAACATCAGCTTGGGCTCCTGGCTTACATATAAGTCCTGACTGGCATCTCCATTCTCAGCCTGGGAAGGTCCTAAATACAAAATAAGTTTCCTTGGTGTCTTTGAAGAAATTCCTTCTGTTAAATTGGCTGTGGTCTTGCTACATTGTTGACTGGAAGGGGAAAGCTTAGAGAACCTCATCCAGTGTCCTGTGGCCCTAATGGGCAAGAATAACGAGTATGTAAAAGACAAGCACACCTCACGTGGGAGCCTTTTTTAGCATCTGAGTCAATTTTTATTGCCCCCAAATGCCACAGCAACCTCTCTTGCTTATTCTGCTTCCCCAGAGATGACGTCATATCTCCATCGTTGCCTGCCACCCATTAACCTTTACTGCCAGAAGAGCTCTCGGCTCTCCACAGTTCTGGGGGAGAGAGGCACTAAGTCTATTGGGAAGAACACCCACACACCTTCCCTCACTGCAGACGATACACACACTCCGTGTCAGGGTACGGTGGCAGATTCAGCTGGTACTTCTTTTCCAGAGCAGGTGGTACGAAACGACCCCCCAGGTAATGGTAGCGACCTGTGAACTGGGTGGCAGACTTTTTGGGTGCAGTCAGGGAGATGAGCAAGTCTGGCTGGATCCCTCCAGAGTTTCCCTTCTCCACGTCCCATCCTGAAAAGAGGGCTGTACTCAGGAAGAGAAGAGGCCAGATGTCCTCTTCTGAACCTTGCTTTACCCTTGTCCTAAAGGAAGGGGAAGCCCCCTGCATCCCCACCTGAGGGATTTGCATCCTGGGAACTCATGTACTGCTGAAGCCAACATGTAAAGCGTGCTCCTGAACTCTCTGCTCCCCGGCTATGTTCTACACCTCTAGACTCATTTTAGACTTGGCTGGAGCCTTGGATCAAGAATCAGGACTCCTAAGTACCTACCTCAAGACAGGGCATGACCCTAATCCCAACCTCCTTGGACCCAGCACCTGAGGGAATGTCGATGCTGGCAATGGGCACAGTGAGTCCATTCAGGACACTCAGGATGCTGCGGAATGGCTCCCGAACATCACCCTTGAAGCTGAAGCCAAAGATGGCATCCACCACCAGCTCATATAGCTCATCAATCAGCATGGCCTGTGGCAGAGCAGGAAAAGTAAAGGATGTCAGAACAAGCAGCTACACAAAGAGCTCTTAACAGGAGAGGGCTGTCCTCTGCACCCAGAGGCACAAACACAATTTTGTCTCATTCAGATGGCATTCTGAGGCCTAGAGTTAAGTGCAAGTTGGTCCCTGATTCAGGCCAAGCCACGTCCAGACACCAAGTTCTGCCTGCTTGCCATTAGACTGAGAGTCAGGAGGGCCAGGTTCTGGTCTCAGCTTTGCCACGATCTGGTCTGTGACTGGAAAAACCACTTTCCTTTGCTGCACCTCAGTCTCTTAATCTGTAAAATGTGTTAACTTTTTAAAACTACCAAGCTCTCAGGTTTCTTGCCCCTAAATCCATGCATCTGCAGAAAGGGGTTAGGCACTGACTTCAGCTCCTAAGATAATGTGTTTACTGCATCCTAGGGGAAGAAGAATGACTACAGAGTAAAAGGAGTGACCGGGGAGATGAAGGGGAAAGGAAGCTTTATTTATTTATTTTAAAAATGTTTTTTATTGATTTTGGAGAGGGAAAGAGAAACATGGGTCAGCTGCCTCCTGCATGCCCCCTACTGGGAATTGAGCCTGCAACCCAGGCATGTACCCTGACTGGGAATCGAGCCTCCAACCTTTTGGTGGATGTGAGGACAGCCAACCACCTGAGCCACACCAACCAGGGCAAGGGGAAAGGAAGCTTTAGAGGTAGTATTGAGAACTCACAGAGCACATCTTATGGGGGAGGAGAAGGCTCTTAAAAAAAAACAAAACACTGCTTCTATTCAAATAGCATACTTTAGGCACCTTTTGTGCCAAGCACTATTCCTACCCTCTAAGAGTTTAACATCTAGAGGAAGATAAACAGATGAGCTCAGCCTAGAAACCTGAGGGAAGAGAAGAATACAGTGGTTATTGAGGAGGGCACTGAACTGGAGCCACCTACCTCTGGAGGCATTTCACTAAGGAAAGGGATGTCCATTTTCTGACATTGGGTCACCAGTGCAGTGAAGAGTGGCTTATTGGGTCTTTTCGGGTAATAGATGGTTGGCTGGTAGCCCTACGAGGAAAGGAAAGGGGGCAATTCATGTTCAGATCCTAGAAACCTCACAGCCTCCCCACAGCCTTTCACATACTCACAAAGAGTTTGAGGTGTCGGGCACAGACCAAGCCATCTCCTCCATTATTCCCAGGGCCACAGATGACCAGGACAGTAGGGGGATTCCTGGACAATGACGTGGGAGGATAAGCCTGAGAGTAGAGGCAGAGGGGATTCAGAGCAGCTTTGGACGGTAACAGCCCAAGCGTGGCTCAGCTGGCCCTCCCACTCCATTGTGCATAGGCCAGGGGGCCAGGGAGAGGTGCACCACTGACCTTGGCAATGGCTGTAGCACAGCTCAGCCCAGCCAGCTCCATAAGTTGGTCCACGCTGAACTGGTACTCGTTAAACAGCTCCTGGTCCACGGCCTGAGCCTCCTCCTGGCTGTGCACACCCTCCGTTCAGGGGCTCGGTCGCGAGAGCCGCGCTGCATCCCAAGTCCCGCACAGTAGGGAGCGCCCTCCGACCGCGCGCCTGACCAGAGCCCCGCCTACCTCAAGTACTTCACCACCGCGCTTGCCATGACCTCTGAGTCCCCGCGGCCACCCGAGCTCTGCCGCCGCGGTCCCCACCAGGTGGGCCCCGCACGACAGGCGTCGGCCTGGGACCTGACTCGCGGCAGGCGCGAGCCCGCCACCAGCAGCCCGAACCCGAGCACAGACCACAGCCGGGACATCCGGCTCTCGGTGCGCGCGCCTCCGGCCCGGCCCGCCGCCCTGGCGCACGCGCAGCGCTCTGCCCGCCCCCGACAGGCCGGAAGTGCCTCTCTGCTCCTGGGCTCTATGCTGTGCGCGCAATTGCTTCAAGTTTACCGTAGCAGTTCGCTCGGGTTCCTGTCACCTAGCTAAGGGAATTTGGACACTCCAGTTTCCTGTCTGTAAAATGGGATAAAAGTACATTTCATAGGGTGGTAATGCATGCAAAGCGTCGACAGGAGCGGTGCACAGGGCTCAATAAATTAAGCTAGTGTTCTTATGTACACTACTAGGCGTTTTGTATAACTTAGGACCCCTTTCCTTACTGCATTAGCTCTCCCTAACTCGGTTTACGATGATAGCACAATGTGCTTCCTAATCATACAGAATACTTACCTCTTTATCAAGATAAGAGTAATAGAAAATAGGTTGAGTATGCCATTGTCAAAAATGTTGAAACTATAGACTCCAGGTCATGATAATATTTCGAGAAAAACCTGGAGAGGAAAGTAAAATTTTTTACCCAAGACCTTTTAAGAATGCAAACACACTCTTGCATGGTTAAGGCACTAAGATAACTGTCCTGGTGGAATGAAGGTCGTTTTTAAGCTAGATTTATTCTTTTTCTGTATCATGAATTGCCTCCTGGCTAGTTCACTGTGAAAAGCAAGAACCCCTCCACATTTTAACTTCTCTGATAATCTTTTTAATTATGAGGTTTATCATCTCCTATGGGATGTACTCTTGAACTCCAGCTATACTTATTTTTACATTAAATGGTAGATCCAGTGATGGTTGATATTGAATTGGCAATACTCCTGGGTGGCAGATGCTGCTACTTGTCCCTCAAAATCTGTCTTTCTCCTTTGATAACAGAATCCCTGAGATTTATCAGGCCACATGGCTGCCCACCTAAACACTACATTTTCCCATCTTCTTGCATCAGCTAACCATGCACGTGTGACTAAACTCTGACCAATGAGATTTCAGCAGAAATGACATATGTCACTGGTAGGTCATACCCTTGAAAAATAAAGAATGTTTTCTTTCACTTACTCTTTTCTTCTTACTGGCTGGAAGGAAGGTATTCTGCTGGAGCTGGAGCAGCCATTTAGACCATGAGATGTAAAACCCAGGTTGAGGATGGCAGAGCATCTTGCTGGCTCCCCAAGCTCCACAGAGCCACTATATTAGCCCTGGGCTACTTATATGAGACAGGAATAGAGTCCTTTCTGGATAAAGGCACTGCTATGTTGACTTTTGTTATAGTTGGTGAATCTGCATCCTAATGAAGACATGTTGAATGCCTAACAAGATAATATACCCCATTTACATAAGGAAGATTAACAGCTGTGTCCCCAGCACCTACTTCTGTGCCTGGCACATAGTAAGTCCTCTATAAATATATTTTTTAATGTTTTTATTTGTTTCAATATATTTTTACTGATTTCAGAGAGAGGGAGAGAGAGATAGAAACATCAATAATGAGAGAGTCATTGATAGGCTGCCTCCTGTATGCCCCCTACTGGGGATCAAGCCTGCAACCCAGGCATGTGCCCTGACCAGGAATCAAACTGTGACCTCCTGGTTCACAGGTTGACACTCAACCACTGAGTGACACCAGCCAGGGCAACAATAATTTTTGAAGTGACTCACCTTAGTCAAGTCTTCTAAGGATTCAACTTTATTTTCACAGAAACAGTGCTTACTTTCACACTCTTGGCTCACTGATTTATATAATATTTAATTAAATTAGAAATTACAATAACACATACAACCAGCATAAATACATTTGTTGTCAAGCACAACCAACTCTTGGTAAACAATGGAACTGCCCAGCATTATAGAAGGGACTCACTGCCTAGGTTAGAATCATGGCCTTTCCCCTTACTAGTTGTGTGACCTGGGAATATAAACAACTTAGCTTTTGTGCCCTTTTTTCCTCATTTGTGAAAGGGGATTCACCTTTTGTGATAAAGGAGAAAATATTTGTGAAGCACTTAGAACAATGTGTGGCATATGCCAAGTGATCAAAAAACCTTACTTAATATCATTGTGGCTGCTGGCAGCAGTTGTCCTACAGGGAGGAAGTGGAGTGCATTGGTTGATTAAGCTGTACCTTTTACAGCATAGTCCCATTTCCCCTATGAGAAAATGGAGGTCTGGAGAGTCATTGACTCCAAAGCCTTTTGGCCAAGAAGTTGTAATTTTTAGAACTGGAAAGGACCTTAGTGATAATGAGGTTTGGGTCCAGAAAGAAAAGGGGGAGATTCACATCCATTTTCCTTTTCGATTTTTGCCTGTTGAGTCCAAAACTCCCAGCAAGGAGCAAACAGCCTAAGTGCTGAGATTGCAAAGCCCTTGCCCAGCCTGCTCTGGAGCTCACTTGCTGACTGTGTTGTATCCCGTGTCTATACAGCACTGAACAGCTGGGAAGAGGCTGGGTCCCAGAAACCCATCAAGTGTGTATGTTGGGGAGGTACCACTGAGGTCAGCAGGGTGGGGTCACATGATCATGCAGAAGCCAGATGTGGTGGGTCTCCTCTGTGGGTCCCTGCTGGAGGTTTCCCTGGGCTGTTTGAATGACCTGAAGGAGGCAGGGCAGAGCTTGCCAGTGGGAGTGGCTGTGGAAAGAGCAGGGACAGCCTGCTTTGGCTCTAGCTTCTGTTGCCCTCTCTGACCCTTACCTTTGCTGGTGGGCTGCAGAGCAGTAGTGAGCAGACTTAAGCTGCATATCCCCCCATCCAGCGGAACTCTTCCTTTCTCTGAGGTCTACAGTCAGGCCGTGCAGGAGGCAGGGAACATGCCAGGCCTCCTGAGCTGGGTGAAGGCTGTTCAGGTTACTAAAGGGCAAAGACAAAGAGGCTCAGAGCGCCATATATTCCCAAATACCAGACCACAGCTACCCCCAACTTTTTTTTTTTTTTTTTTAATATATCTTTATTGATTTCAGAGAGAGGAAAGGAGAGGGAGAGGGAGAGATAGAAACATCACTGATGAGAGAGTCATTGATCAGCTGCAGCCCGCAACCCGGGCATGTGCCCTGACTGGGAATCGAACCCTGATCTCCTGGGTCCTAGGTGGACGCTTAACCACTGAGCCACGCCCTGCTGGGCAGCTACCCCCAACTTTAACAGTGATCATGTTCCATTAAAATTGTCCAAAGTCACGTCCTCTCCAACTCCCTTTATCCATTCTCCAGGTCTCCTTTTCTTCCCCAGGGACCCACCCATTGGCTTGAGAGCACTGAGTACCGAATGCCAGGGCACTCTGTTCTGGGGGGGCCTTGGCTTCCAAATGGGAGATGGGCCCTAGGATGGAGAGGGGCAGACACATTTATTGCAAGCCTCTCTGAACCAAGAACCATCAATGTGGAAAAGAGAATGTTTTAGGAGAACAAAGAGGGCAGGCGTCAGGGAATATGTTGGTCACTGTACATGAAAAGGGTGTACCAAGGACTATGGTTTGGGGCAGGTGATTGACAAGCCTGGGCCCTCTAGTGGCCAGATGTGGGAATAACTTGCCAGTGCCTGGAAGGAACCACTGAAAAGAAGGTATCTTTGAATTCAAGTCAACAAATAGCAAAGAACTCTGCTTCTAGAGCTGGAAGCCTTTGAGGCAAGAGACTAGTAAACAGCAAGCTAGGGTAAGAAATGCACCAGGTACCTAGCATCTAGCAGGCTTGCAACAAACCCTGGGGGCTCTAGGATGCAGTTCTTGAAGTTAGGAAAGCTGTGGAAGCAAGGAGGAAGAGGTGATTCTATAAAGGGCTTGGGAAAATGGGCCAGGGTCCTGAGAGGAGCAGAAATGGGGGTAGGGTGGTTTTGGGTGTTAGGCCTAGAATGGGGAAAAGAGGCAGTAAGAGGAATGAAGTGAGTGAGGACAGTGTTCCCCTCAGCACGGACAGCCTACATCTACTCACACTCCAGTCCCTGCACAAGCCAACCAGTCACAGGGAACTTTCATGAAGCCCTCTTCCTTTTTCTCTTCATGACCCTCCTCTAACTCTTTGTCTTTCCACCCACCCAAAGATCTATAGGTCCCTCCTCCCTGGGGCACCTATGAGGTACTTCCCTACCCCCCACAGCACTGCTGCAACACCTCCCAACACCCTCCAGAGGCCACATGCATCCCAGCTCAGCCCCGCCTCACCTGTGCTTCGCTTCTGCTGGGACCCTTCCCAAGCTGGCTGCAGTCCCTGCTGGGCAGGCCCCACCTGGAGTCGGAGGCCTCCTTGGAGCTAAGGTCTGGGAATGAAGGGGAGTAAAGGGAATCAGTTTCAGAAAAGTGGCTGTGCATGTGCGCATGAGTGTATGTTCCCTCCAGATACGTGGCACCAGAGAGACAGGGAAGTGCCAGAGCAAATCAGCTGTGCCACATGTCTGAGAATGAAATTTCGGGGTGAAGCCCTTTGTTCTGTTAAGGCCCCCACTAGTAACTCTCATGTTAGAACTCAAGCTCATGTGCTATCAGATGTGGCCAGAGCCTGACTACCACCTCACTCTGCCTGGGGCCTCCAGGAGCGAAGTCACAGAAAGTTGGTGACCAACTCTGGGTGGAACCCCAGGTCCTCTGACTCCCAATCCAGTCCTCTTTCTGTACCAGGCTAATAAATTCTCTTTTAATCCTCACCTAAGGACATGCGTAGAGAGAGGCAGGGGGGAAGAGAAACATCAATGTAAGAAACAACGATTGGTTGCCTTCCATACATGCCCCAACCAGGGACTGAACCCGCAACCCAGGTATGTGCCCCAACAGGAAATTGAACCAGCAACCTTTCAATGCACAGGATGCTCAACCAACTGAGTCACTCCAGCTGGGCAGGCTAATTTAATTTTACTTACAAATTATACGTAGGGTGTCCTAGCCTTTAAAATAAGAGAAGACATAAAACCTATTAAATAAATAGAATAAATAGTAAAGTATAATTTCAGATCCCGGGATGGGAGAAGGCAGTTTGAGAGGCATCAACCTGCTGAGAACTGCTAGAAGGTGGAGAGAGGGTGAGGAGGAGCCAGAGCAGGATCAGGGTGGAGCCCCATAGAGAAATATCGGGTGAGAACTAGAGATGGGAGAGAGCACTGCCCCCATCCTGTGGCCCTTTAGGGAACTGCAGCCAAGAACTTAAAACTCCACCTCCTCCTTGGTGTTCAAGGTCCTTAATTGCACCCTTTGCCCTTCACCCACTGAGTTAGTTACCACTCAGCCAAGGCCCTGGCACAACCCTAGTGCTGGACACACGCCATGACCTCCTGCCCATCTCCTACCCCCAGGTGGCCTTAGGAAAGTGATACATGTACCTTATGCTGGCCCACGGATAGATAAACACAGAAAAGCAGTCAGGCGCAGCATCCCTGAGAACATCAGCTCTGCTTACCTCTGCTTCTCCCTTCTCCAGGTAACCTCTCCCCACCCCCAGCTCCTTGTCTCAGGTGTCATCTCACCAGGGTGTGAGTCGGGTCCAGACCACCCCGGGCCAAGTGGGTCCTCATGGCATCTGCCAGCTTGGCCACCAGCCGCTTTCGCACAGAATCTGGCTCCTTCTGGGGAGAGGAAGGGTAATGGGGTGATGGGGAAGGCCTGGGCTTTGTGGTTCTCTGGAAATTGGGGAAAAAAGAAATAGGAAAGGGAGGAAGGAAGGGGGCTTTGTCTTCCTTCTCTTTTGCCCCATCCCCATGCCTTTGCCAGGGTTCTGCCCAGAACTGTGGACAGAGACAAACTTCCTCACAATAGTGTCCCAGAACCTAGCACACATGTGCCCAGTGCATGTGTTTGATGAGTGAATGAGTGATGCAGAGAAGACAAGACATGAAGGCAGGACTATTGGCTGGAGAAGGCTTCCTGGAGGGCTAAGAGGAAGAGTTAGATTCTGGGATGGAGGGTCTCACCTGACACTGGGCCAGCGCTTCCTTATAGTACTTCAAGGCCTGATCATGCTGCCCCAGTCTGGCTGAAGCAGCCCCCAGGCCCTCGTAGGCCTGCCACTGTCCCTTCATGTCCCCTGGGGAAGAGAGCCTGACAGGTCCTTTATGGCTCCTACCCTACCCACCCTCCCCTCCAGAGGTACTCCCCACCCTCAACCCCAATCTGCCTCCCCACCATCCCCAAGGACTCTCAGCCAAGCTTTGCTCCACCACTCTCCTAAGCCACCTGCTAACCCCCTCACCCTCACCAGCATCCTGGGCAGCCTGTAGAGCATGTAGGTAGTTGTCTCTGGCAGCCTTGTGGTCCCCAAGCTGGCTCAGCGCAAATGCCAGGCTGCCAAAGCTCCGGCCCTGCTCCCACCGCTGCCCCAGAGAGCCTGGTAACAGAGCCCACCCAATTCTAAGAGGGGACCTTGGCCACTGGGGTAGCAGAACCCTAACCCCCAACCACCAAGAGAGAGTTTGCAGGAGACCCAGGCTCAGCCCCAGCACACCTTCAGATGTACCACAAAGGCCCAAACTTTCGATACCCATGTTCAGCCTCTCCTCAGTCCTGAGTTTTGGCCTGAAAGCCTCCCCCTGGCTATTCTGAGCCATGCGACAATCTTGTGAGGCAGGCAAGGCAGGTGTTAGTAGCTCTTCCTTCTGCCCGTTGCTGCCTTCCCAGCCCTAGGCCTCAGCCTTTGGGCCCACAACCCTCTGTACTATCTGGCTATCCCATCTCCTGCACCCCCAGCCCTCACCCCCCTGGTTCTGGGCTTCTGACCCCATAACTAGTCCTCAAGGTCCATTCACCATTCAGCTTTAGGGCCCCTGCTGGAACTCCCTCTTAGTCTCTTAGTCTCAATCCTACTCCCCAGCACCTGGTACTTACCATGCAGGTCAGCAGCCTTCTGGTGAAACTCCTGCGCTTCCTGATAGTTTCCAAGGGCATTGTGGGCCATCCCAAGGTTTCTCAGCACCGTGGCCTCCTCTCCTGGCCCCCGGCACAAGGGCAAGGCCTGCAGGAAGGCCTCTGCTGCTAGTGGGAACAGCTGGAGCTGGGAGTAGCCCAGGCCTAGGTCATTATAGAGTTGCCCTAGAAGGCAAGGCCAGGGTCACTAGTAGCCAGGTCAGATGCAACTGAGGCTATACTGGTGTAGCCCCTGTCCCACTCTCAAAGGGTCCCGCCATCCACTTCCCCAGCCCTCAGAAATGCCTCTGTTTCCACCCCACCTCTCAGAGTATCACCAGGTCCGAATCCGCCCAGATCCCACACTTCTCGGACCAAAGGCCTCACCAAGCAGTCCCCGCTCAGCACTCATCTCGGCCAGCCTCCGGCTCTCCTCCAGCACCTGCACCACCGCACCCACGCCATGCTGCGCGCTCTTCAGCATACACCTCGCCGCAGCCCCCAATGCCAGGGCTGCAGCCCGGGGCTGCCCTGCTTGGGCATAGGCCTCGCTTGCTTCCTGCAAGCAGCGGGCTGCTAGCTCAGGCCGTCCCAGAGCCTGATAGCAGGCTCCCATTTTTGCCTGGGCTTGCCCCTGGTCACCCAGTGGCTGATAGTGGCCCAGGGCCCTGTGGTACCAGGCCAAAGCTTGAGGCAGGTTGCCCAGGGCATGGTAGGCCAAAGCCACATTGAAACACTGGTCACCATGACACCTGCCCTGTGCCTTCTCTTCAGGTTGGGCTCTTAGGAGCAGCTCAAGGCCTCTGGCTGGGTTCCCAGTCTCCACGTAGGCTGCCCCCAGGTTGAAGGCACAGGCCCGAAGAAGAGGAGTGTCCCTTTGTCGTGAGGCTTTGGAGGCCAGGAGGAAGGCCCTCTGGAAGTTAGTCAAGGCCTCATGGTTCTGGCCGGCCAGTAGGGCCCCGTGGCCAGCCCTGGTGAGGGCCTGGATGCTGGCCTCTTGCTGTCGCCACTTTGTCTTCTTTTTCTTAGTGGAGCTTGAGGGCTCAGGCTCAGGCTCTTGTGGGGCATCCTCCGGGTTGGGGACAGACATAATACTGACAACAGAAAGCACAGGGTTCAATGTGTCACCCCTCGCTTCCTCCAAAGCAGGATCCCCCTAGGACAGCGATTGTCAACCTTTTTCATCTCATGGCACACATAAACTAATTACTAAAATTCTGAGGCACACCAAAAAAATAAATATAACTTCGATTCATTCGCACAGGACGGCTATTGATATTTTGGCTGCCGTCATTTTTTAATTTGACAATCTAAGGGGGAAAAGGTCAAGTGCCCCTGACTAAATAGTCAGGTAGTTCATGTTTTAAAAATTCTTGCGGTGTGCCAGTGTGACAGGGTTCAACCTGCCCTGGTGGAACCTCGGGGTTTCAAGGACTTCTCTCTGCCCTCTCGCTCTGCTTTACCTACCCATCGGGCACCGGAGCAGCTCACTCTAACGTCCTGACTAATTCTTAGTCAACTTTCAAGGCTCAGTTCAAGTAATAGCTTCTTCCAGAAGGGCCTCTCCCCTCAACCAACTGGGTTCTTCTGTACTCTCATAGCACCCTACGTCTTTTGTGGCATTTATCGCACTGGGCTAGAGTTGTTCACTTTCTTGTCTATCTCCCCTGTTAGATTTGGAGCAACTTGAAGGGCCTGACACATAGTAGATTCTCAATAAACATTTATCACATGAAATAAAAAGGTTACGGAGATGGATGGTCTGATGATTGCACACAATATGAATATACTTAAATGCCACTTAAAATGGTTTAAAACTATGTATTTTATATTATATATACTTGACTACAATAAAAGTGTTTCTTGAATGAATAAATGAATGAATGAATGGATGAGTACACACAGGACCTCTCCTCCACCACCTCCTTCACCCTGGGCCTCTGCAGACACCTCTCCACTCCTAATCTAGGTGTCCGGCTGTCTAATCTCAAGACATGGTTCAAGTCAGTTTAACAAATATTCGGTGAGCTCCTGCTATGCTCCAGGAAGGCACTGGGATCACAAAGCTGAAGAGGCTATTGAATTGGCCAGGAGGCGACTTCCAGGAGTGAGGATTCTTTCTCTCTATTCTTTCCCCCACCCCATACACACACACTCCCTATCTCAGGGGGAACTTCCTTCTCCCCTCTCCCCTTGGCTTTCTGCCTGCTGGCTAGTTCCAGGCCCCCAATATCCTGCTTTGGTCTCTAGGGTGCTCTTAAATCTAAATACATTTCTCTCATCAGCATGTGCTTCCCATTAGTATCCCTCCCCTAGAAAGGCAGAGCCTTTTCATGAACTCTCCTCCCAAGAGACAGGAAAGAGTGAGAAAGACCCAGGCACTGAGCTCTCAGCCCTTCCCCTCTCCTGTCCCACCGCCTTTCCCCAGTTTTAGAAGTAGGAGGAGGTGATACATTCTCTTTTAAAAGAAATTTCCTCTGCTCCTAAGAACAGCTAGGTAACTTGCCTCTTCAAGGCCTTCATCCTTGGGGTATTCCTGGCTACCCCTACCAGGTTTTGGGGCCCCAGCCATAGGATGCCTTACCTCTTTCGATCTTCTCCGCTGCTAGCCTTCTGGAATGGTCCCTCTGGCTTGGGTTACCTCCCCTAGCTCCTAGCACAGAGCCCTCCACCCCGCTCACCCGTTACCAGACAACCAGGTACCGCCCTCCACTCCTAGGGAATTCTTTGATTGACAGCTCAGGTGCCCTATCTTAGTGCGTAACCCTGCTGGTGCTTGGGAGCGGACTCCAGAATTTCACTGTCCTTCCTGTCCCACCACTCTCCACACCTGCAGACACCCCCCTGAAGTCCCTCATTTAAAGCAATGAATCAAAGCATCATGAGCTTGTTACTAGTTACAATTTTAAAGATCATCTATCCCACACCCTTATTCCACAGAGGAGGTGACCAGGCTCAGAGAGAAGGTGTGACTTGCCTGAGGTCACAGAGCAGTCATGCAGCTGGGATTAGACCCCAGGGCTAATTAGCCCAGGTTCAAGGAGGGTCGTTTCCACTAACTGTGGTTGGAAGCTTTAATAAGGCTTGAGTTGTCCCACAAGTGAATCCTTTCACACATACACAGCCTCTCCCTCTCTCTCTCTGTCTCGGGAACAGGGTGGGAGGTTGATGATCAGGAAAGGCCTGGAGATCAGAAGAGCCTTCCTGCCCCCAGACTCCTTTTCCCAGCTCCACTGATCTGCAACCTCCCAAGTTCTGCTTAATGAGAGGACGGCAGGCCCCAGGACAACGGGCTCCTACTACCCTAATTCACCAAAAGTGCTGGCCTCAGAAAGCAAATGTCCTCGTTTTTCTCAGGAAAGGCTTCTTTCAAGTAGATAGGGCTTTGCCAGAAACAAAATTATAAGGACGTAGTTGGGTTCACATGCATTTGCCTATCAACCTTTGCTGAGTGCCCACTGTGCCATGCCAGGGGCAGGCTCTCCCAGCTGCCTGCAGCTTCTGCCCCAGGGCTGGGCCTTTCAGAACTATCACAGCCTGGCCAGGACCAGACGTGCATCTCAGTCTGTTGTTGACTCCACAGGCTTCTGGAGGATTTGGGGAGGGGACAGGGACTGAAACTGCTCTAAAGACCTCTGAATGATCTAGTGATTATTTTCTGAATCCTTTTCTTGTTTGATTTCCTGCTGTATCTGACATATCCTTGCAACTCTCTCCTTACTTGGCTTCTATGTCCCATGTGCCCTGGCTCTCTTTCTCCTGCTCTGACGTCTCTGTCTCCTTTTCTGGGCCCTCTGTCCACCTCTTAAATACTAGTGTTCCACAACACTCTGCCCTTTGCTCTTTTCTTGCTTTACATGCCCTTCCGAGAACATTTCATTCATCCCTCTGATTTCAACACCACCAATAAGCTAATAATTTCTCAATGTATACCTCTAAACTTAGTTTGTCCAAGCAAAATTCCTAGTTCCTCAAACCTATCCATTCTATGTTCCCAGTCTTAGTTGGTAAACCATCAACCCAGTCTCTAAGCTGGAGACCTGGTAGACATTCATGACTCTCCCCTCTCCTCCAACTCTCAATCCTATTGGCTCTACTTCTAAAACCTCTCTCCAGTGCACCCTCTCCTCTGCAGTCTCACGCCCATAGCCTAAGAACTCAAGCTTGGGGACCGCGGTTGGGTAGCTCAGTTGATTAGAGTGTCATCCCAATATGCCAAGGTTGAGGGTTCCATCCCCAGTCAGGGCACGTACAGGAATCAACCAATGAATAAATAAGTGGAACAACAAATCAGTGTTTTCTCTCTCTCTCTAAAAGTCAATCAATAAAAATAAATGCATTTGAAAAAGAAAAATAAATCAGGCTTGGAGCCGGACTGAGTTTGAATCTTGGCTCTACTAGGTTTTAGCTATGTGAGATTTCTAAGCCTCAGTTTCCTCATCTATACTGTGAAGATTAAATAATATGGTCCTTATAAAATAGTGCTAAGTATAGTATCAGCATATAATAAGCGCTCAGTGCATGTTGATGTGATGGTCTGTAACTCTGGCATTTTCGACTACATCTCTCCTCAGTTCTTGTTTCAAGTTCCTATTCCACTGGGGTGGTGGAAACAACATGAGTCAGTTTGGTGTGCCTCCTCCTCTTGCCTAGGGTGGAGTCCAAGTTGGGGGGAGGTATGGATGCTAAGACTTAAGAAGGGAGGCCCATCTGGCCCTTGGCCACCTATTTACTCTCCACTGACATCTTTCTTATCCACCTGGCTCTTCCAGGCTCAGGGACCCTCCTCACAACCAGAAGAGGGAGTAAGTCATCTAGGTATTTCCTTTCTGGCTAGGTTGGGCAATTTCTGCACAACAGTCTAAAGGCATAGCTGCCTGGCTTGTTATGCAACTGTTCCTTCCCAGGGTCCTGTGCTCCTCCAGTCCTTCCCAGGAAGCAGGGAATAGGATTTCTATCATCAGGAGCCACCAACATCTAGATTCTCCCTACTTTCCCGCTGGTGGTGGTGCAGGGGAGCAAGGGGGAATCCCTTCTGGTCTCAGAGAACACCCACTCTCTTCAAACCCCACATCTCCCAAACGGTTTTATCTCAGCCCTGAGTCTCCTCTGTTTTTCTGAAGCTTTGGATATTTTCTGTTTTTTTTTGTCCCTTTGCATTTCTCTCCTGAGATATGAGCCTAGGCTGCCTAGTTGCTTGAATGGGGCACAGGTAGAAGGGCAAAAGGAGAAATACCAGATGGTAATGTACCAAAAAATATTTTTTCAGTATAGTTGTAGTTATAATTATTTTTATTAGTTCAAACCCTCATTATCTCTAACTCGTGCTATTGCAATAAACTCCCAATTGGTCTCTGTCCCTAGCCTCACTCCCCTTCAAGCCACTGCTGCAAAGGGAATCTTTATAAAATATAAACCTGGCTCTGACCTGTGTCTAAAGTATTCTTTGGCACATGACTGCTCCTCAGACCATGGTGACCAAGGCCCTGCAGGATCTGGCCATGGGCCTCTCCAGGCTTACTTCCTGCCTCTCCCTGGTTGAGGTTTGTTCCCTTATAAAACTGAACCGATTTTAATTTCCTGAATTCACCTCTTTGCTTTTGCACATGCTGTTTCCACTGACTGACATTCCTCTCTCCTTCAGTCTGTTGAATTTTTAACTTTTTAACTCAGATCAGCTGTCACCTCCAAAAGAAAGTCTTCCTGTCCTTCATCACAGCAATTAACTCTTTTTTTTTTTTTAAATTATGTCTTTATTGATTTCAGGGAGAGGGAGAAGGAGAGGGAGAGAGAGAAACATCAATGATGAGAGAATCATTGATCGCCGCCTCCTGCACGCCCCTACTGGGGATCCAACGCGCAACCCAGGCATGTGCCCCAACAGAGAATTGAACCTCTACCGTCTGAATCATAGGTCAATGCTCAACCGCTGAGCCACACTGGCCAGGCAGCAATTAACTTATCCTCTGTGTATCACTGACCTCTAACTTATGTGACTATGTTTATCACTCATTCCAGAACGGCAAGCTTCTTTAGGGCATTTACTGTGCTTATTTATCTGTGCATCCGTGGGACCAAAGAATACTATAGGAAAATGAGCGAGGTTAAGGGAAATAGTAGGGAACCGATAAAGGCGAGGCCAAGGGCAGGGGCTACTTTAAATAAGACGGTTTAGCACTAAGGAGCTCTGGAGGAACAGCAACCAGGATACCGCCACGAGGGGAGCACCCCTCCCGCTGGGGCGGTATCGCCGTCCTCCCCACCTACCCGCGCGCCTCCGCAGCTCGGAACTACAAATCCCAGTGTTCCCTGCGCGGGCACCGGAAGTGTCCTGCTGGACAGCGGTGACGGTGAAGGGCAGTGGCGGGCGGCGGGAGATTCAAACCTGGAGAAGGAGAAACATGGAGGGGAGAGGAACCGGCCCGGGCCAGGCGGTCTGTGAGTGTCAGAAGTGGAGGGCCCAGAGGTGGTGGCCCCTACTGGGGGTTCGGTGGTCCTGGGAGAGGGTGGGGCGGGGCTGGGAGCGGGGTCTACCAGGCAAAGGCCGGCGGGACTGTGTTCAGTGGGGAGGGAGCACTGAGTCCTGGCTCCCTGCGGGCAGGAATAAAGCTCTGAGCAACAGAACTTCCCCGACTAATGTGCTTACAAAGAGTTTTCCCCCCTTTCCCTAAATTCTGCGGCTCCTACATTTTGAGAGAATGTAGGTGGTCTGGATGGCTCCTTAAAATTCAGCAGTTACTGATGGCTGCCATGCTTGCTAAGCGCTACCCGGGACTGGACGCCTAAAGAGACCTGGGGAGTGAGGGGGACTAAAGTTTTGCCACCCCAAAATATGCCTTTTAGGATATTGACTTTAAGCTAGTTATTAAGCAACACAAGACTCAAAGAACCTTTGACTCTCTCTCCTTACCCGCCTACAGGAATACAGAAAAACTTGCTTAATATATAAACTAAATGTAGACACGGAGAAATCCAGCAAAGCCTATTTGTTGAACTCCCCTCTGTGGACCCTCGTTTCTGGGTGGCCCAGCGAGAGTTTGTTTACCACATATTTGCCCTTTCTCATCTACCTGTGACTTACCTGATTTCCGTTTGCAATCCCAGACCCATGCCTCGGTCTCCTTTGTGGAGAATGGCAGACAAGCCTCAACTGCCCAGTGCTTCCTTGGGTCTTGTATTCTTATGGCACCCCTGCATGTACATCCATAATAAACTTCCCCTATTAATCTGTCTCATGTTAATTTGAGTATTAGCCCAGCCAGAAGAACTTAGAAAGGTGGGAGGGAAGTTTTTTTTCCCACTCCCACAGGGGGATTCCTTGACTTTCTGATGCCTCTCTGAGACAATGTCTGTCAAATTTTAGGGTTTCAGAATTACCTGGGGAGCTTGTTTAAAATGCAAATTCATGATCCCCATCCCAGAGCTTTAACTTCAGTAGGTCTGGATGGAGGAGGGGGGCGGGTGCATAACTTGCATGTGTAACAAACCCTGCTGTGCTGCCTCACCCCAGGTAATTACAATGCAGTTAGTCCATGAACCACACTTTCAAAAACACTGCTTTAGAAAGTGAGATGGAGGTCAAAAGGATGGGGCAACAGAAAGGTTTCCATCAGACCTTCAATAAAAGGCAAAATTTCCTTCTTCCTTTCCATTGGGATTCAAAAAACAAAGCCCACATCCACCAATCTCTTGAAGGAAAGCTAGTTCCATATCTGAGTAGGGCAGGAAGACTGATTTTTTTTTTAGACTCTGTGTATGTACAAAGCCCTGCCCATGTCTCATAGTCCTCAATTCATAACTCTGAGGTGATGTCATTCACTTACTGGTTTATTTTCCATGCTTAGCAACCAACACAACACGTTCCTTATACACCCCATCTCACCCCATCGGTGGAACTGATGGATTTCCCGTGGTTGCCCAGGGCTTTCAAATCTGAACTTGTGTGTTTTAACTTGCTTAACTGCCATTTCAAATAAGCCCTGCCCCTCCCCCAAATCACTGCAGGATATGCAATATAAAGAAATAAGATATTGACTAAGCTCTATCTCTTTAAGCTCTCTTGAGTTTATTTTCTTGGTGTGTGTGTATAGCTTTCATTCTAATTTTTTAAAAATATGTCTTTATTGATTTCAGAGAGAGGAAGGGAGAGGGAGAGAGAGAGATAGAAACATCAATGATGAGAGAGTCACTGATCGGCTGCCTCCTGCATGTCCCCACTGGGGATTGAGCCTGCAACCTGGGCATGTGCCCTGACCAGGAATGGAACTGGGATCTCCTGGATCCTAGGTCGGTACTCAGCTGCTGAGCCACGCTGGCTGGGCTCATTCTGTCTAATTTTGTATTGTCTTCCTGAGGAGACCAGAGTAATGGCGGGGGAGGGGGAAGGATAAAGGGAGGCTGTGGCTAAGGCAGACTATGAGTGCTGTCTCATTTAAGGGATTCCCTGTTCTTGAGTTTGGGGGTCAGAGTATTGTCTGCATTTTTTTTAGCTTGGACACCTGTACCAAAAAGGAGAGTAAAGATACCTTTGTGATCTTTTAAAATTCTTTGTCTTTCCACTTAATCCCAAGTGAATGGCCTTTTTCAAGTGGTTCTTGCTATTGAACTGCCTTTTCCCCCCTCTAAGATTCTACTCATAGGTAGAATCCTTTGCTTCCTCTGCTGATGTACAGACTATTCATGGGCTGTAATCACATTTATCACATTAAGTTGGAGTTTTTTACTTACATGTTGTTCTGTTCCAATAATTATCTCTGTGTTTCTTGAGAGTAGGGATCCACTAGCCCAGTGACTGACATATAGAAGGTATTGAATGAATGAATGGACTTTGAATGATGAGCCCTAGTAGGTTCTGGGGAGAGTACTTGAGGAGGATGACCCAAGTCAGTTCTTGGAGAACTCAGAATCTAATTAGGGATAAAATAAGGAGCTAATTTGCCAGCCTAAGAGGGATCTGGATATTCCAGCTGGGAGGCCCTGAGGAAGGTTCATATAGATTTGGGAAGGTGGAGGTTGGGAAGATGGCTGAAGAGGAATGGGAAGGAATGCCTCCGATACAGGATGGATTCCCCTGTTAAAGGGTTCAGAGGCGACCCTTCAACAGGGTGCTGACTAGGATAGCTTTACTGGATGGGAGCAGAAGATTGGAGCCAGGGTGTCCTGAGAAATGGGAAACAGATATTTGGGAGATGCTTCTGGTTTCTGAGCACAGATGCCTAAGAAAGCCTGTTAAAAGAAGCTTCATTGCTGTGGCCCTCTATCTAATGCTCCCTTCATTGACCTTACCCCCCTTCACTCAGATGAACGCCTCACAGCTGAGGAAATGGATGAGCAGAGGCGGCAGAACGTTGCCTATCAGTACCTGTGCCGGCTGGAGGAAGCGAAGCGGTGAGCAGAGGGATTGCCTCTTTCTGGTCTCCCTTTCCCACCCTGCCACCCCAGGCACCTGCCCCCAAAGCAAATGCAAAAGGACAAAAGTCCATCCTGTGGGAAAGGGAGAGTTGAAATAGCATCTTTTTTTTAAGACTTTATTTTTTTTAGAGCAGTTTTAGGTTCACTGTAAAACTGAGAGGAAGATACACAGATTTCCCATGTATCTCCTGCCCCCCCACGTGCAGAGCTTCCCTATTATCAACATCCCCACAAGAGTGGTACATTTGTTACAATTGATGCAGCTACATTGACATCATTATCACCCCTAAGCCCCATTAGGGCTTACTATTGTTGTAATATATTCTGTGGGTTTGGACATATGTATAATGACATGTATCCTCCATTATAGTATCATACAGAATTCTTTCACTGCCTTAAAGGCCCTCTGTGTTCCAGACCTATTCATCTCCCTCTTCTCTAACCCCTAGCAACCACTGATCACTTTATTGTCTCCATAGTTTTGCTTTTTCCAGAATGCCATATACTGGTAATCATATAGTATGTAGCCTTTTCAGATTGGCTTCTTTTATTTAGTAATATGCATTTTAAAGTTCCTCCATGTCTTTTCATGGCTTGATAGCTCATTTCTTATTAGCGCTGAGTAATATTTTTGGATATACCAGCTTATTAATCCATTCACCTACTGAAAGACATCTTGGTTGCTTCCAAGTTTTGACAATTATGATTAAAGTTGTTATAAACATCCGTGTGCAGATTTTTGTGTGGACATAAGCTACAACTCCTTTGGGTAAATATCAAGGAGCACGATTGCTGGATCATATGGTAAGAGTATGTTTAGTTTAAGAAACCACTAAACTGTCTTCCAAAGTGGCTGTACCATTTTGCATTCCCACCAGCAATGAATGAGAGTTCCTGTTGCTCCACATCCTTGCCAGCATTTGGTGGTGTCTATCTTCCAGATTTTGGCCATTTAATAGATGTATATTGGTATCTCATCATTTTTTTAAAAAAAGAAAAATGTAAGGATTAACACACCCTTTTAAGTTTAAAAAAAATATTTTTAAGGTTTAAAAGTGTTTGAAGTTTGTAATTCCTGGTAGGAAAATATTACCTGAACGAAAACCCTAATGGCAAACCATCATAAAATGTTACAGCTGCATTTGGGACAGAGAGGTAGGGATTCTCTTC
This sequence comes from Miniopterus schreibersii, assembly GCF_964146895.1. NCBI lineage: Eukaryota > Metazoa > Chordata > Mammalia > Chiroptera > Miniopteridae > Miniopterus > Miniopterus schreibersii. Next base: position 14,332,946 of record NC_138119.1, on the reverse strand, counting down.
AAAGCGCCCAGCTTTCTTCATGAGAAGGTCAGAGGTACACTGGTTTGTATTACTGGGACATCCATTGGGTGATCTGAGTTGCTTTTTCTTCAACAAAGGCTTTAATTTTCAAAAGGAATTATGCTTGACCTCCAAATTTGACTGACAGTTTACTGATGAGATTCATAACCTTTGGGTTGCTCTGATATTTTGACATATTTGCCAGGTGTCATTCAACTTGTTCCTTTATACCCCATATTTCCTGTAAATGAATGTTGACTCTAAAGGCAGGATAAATGCTTACTACTTTCCTTTTTGTTGATAGTATATTTTTAATGTTCTCCAAAAAGGTAGGTAGGGTGGAGTAGACAGAAAATCAGGTGTCTTTGTCAGGGAAAGCATGAAGTTTGACTGGCTCTGTCTTTGAAAACAGCTATTTTCCTATAGTTCTTGTTATGTGAAGAAGTTTGGAAATTTCATGTCAGAGATCTGTCCCATATACAATCGTCAACAATAATACTTCACATTTATATTCAAAGTGTTCTCACATACATTAGTTCATTTAATCCTGACAGCTGCCCTGACACAGGGAGTACAGGTGGTGATATCTTCATTTTGAAGATTATGCAACCGAGTCTCAGGTGAAGTAGGGGAGATGGTGTGGAAAGCATGTTTCCTGATTCCAAGGGCTGTGCCCTTTCTGTCCCTCTGTGCTGCTCCCCTTCCGTCAACCCTGGGTGTTCCCCACTACCCTCACCATCACCAAAGCTGGGTTATGGGCTGTGTAGATCATTCAGGAAGACATGACCTTTCTGTACCTGTGTTCTCCAAGGACATGCAGAATGAGAGAAGTGAGCAGATTCAATTTGGTTGAACAGTTAAATGCATAACCAGACTGAGTGAGAGGTTATATCATGTAACAGGTAAGAGCCTGTTTAAGCCCCACTGAAGGTGGGCAGTTTTAGGATCTTGTCAGGGGAGATTTTCTGGGGTGGGTGGGGGCTGAGGATTGGCCAGTCCAGGTGTTTGGGGCAGCTTGGGAGAAGGTGGGAACAGCCAAGCAATGGGCAGAGAGAGGAGTTGTGAGTAGGAAAGAACAGGAGGCAGGAGAGTCAGGCTGCTTAGGGGGAGAGAAGGAGGGAAGGTTCTGTGATTAGAATGAGCTGCGGTGGCCTGCCAGAGCGGGTGAGAAGGTGCTTATGCTCTCATGCTCTCAGCTGGATGGAGGCCTGCCTGAAGGAGGAGCTTCCTTCCCCCGTGGAGCTGGAGGAGAACCTCCGGAATGGAGTGCTGCTGGCCAAACTGGGCCACTGTTTTGCGCCCTCTGTGGTTCCCTTGAAGAAGATCTATGATGTGGAGCAACTGCGGTACCAGGTGGGGAATAGAGGTCTCTACCTTCTATCTTCTTCCTCTCAAACTGCTCCTTCTCAAAGCTGTGAGAGTAGAGTGACCATATAACTTATTGTCCAAACCTGGGTACTTCTGAGGATGAAAAGAGTGTTACTAATCATTGCACTGGGACAACAGGTATCAGTTGATGTCTCTGTTAGGCAGTGTGCATTATTTTTAGCAAGGGACATTTGGTAGGTGGGCTTTGAGTTAACCCTGATATGAAGGGTTATTCTACCTCCAAGAAGACTATTCTACCACCAGACTACACTCAGAGGCTCGTGGGCTTTGCCACCTGAAAGTACTTCCTAGGCATACTGCTCCTTCCCGTGCCCTGGCCAGCCCAGCCTGCCTCTCCTTCCTGTCCCAGCTCTGTACTCCTCTGTTTTAGGAAGCCTTACAAGATTGTTAGCCCCATCCCTGTGCCATCCTTCTCAAATATCCCCCTGGGTCATCCATTCCTGGTGGTTTCTGTTGGTCTGTGTATCTTGGTCCTGGGGAGATGGGAAGTCCATGGGATAGGAACCTCGGGCTCCTCCAAGCTGTGGTCTGAGCTCTGCTCATAGGGAACCCTGAGAACTTGTGGAAATAGATTCTCTTCTCTTTCCCTTTCAGGCAGCTGGCTTGCATTTCCGTCACACAGACAACATCAATTTTTGGCTTTCTGCAATAGCCCACATCGGTCTGCCTTCGGTAACACTGGGCCTCAAGATTGGGGTTCATCTTTACTACTCACCAGCCCCCCCTAACCCTCACTGTGCACACACAGTTTATCTCCCTGAGACCCTTTAGCCTTCATCTCCATGTGTTTTCTAAACTAACTTAACCTAAGGGTTTAAATTCCTTGGGGCTGTGTGTCTTTGAACCAGGTTACTTGGTCTCTGCCCCCACTTCCCTGTGGGTAAAAAAAGGAAGTGAAGGCTGCCTGGCTCAAGTTGCATTGTTCCCATTAGGCATTGAGGCCCCTTTGTAATGCAGGAGATGGGGCTCATGTTAGCCAGCCATCTTTCCATGAGAATTTCGTAGTGTGAAACAAGGGCACACCACATTCCTAGGTGATAGACTTGGAAGCCTAGGCCCCAGACCCCAACTGGACAGATGCTACGTGTCTTCTCACTCTTTGAATTTCAATTGGCTTCTTATCTATAAAATAGGGATAGTAATCCCTTCCCTGTCTATCTTATGAGGTTGACAGGAGGATCACACGATCTGTGTGAATTCCCTTTTTGAATTGTAAAGTGCTATACAAACAAGACACGATAGGATTCTACAATGTATGATTTCTTTCTTTTTTGTTTTGCTTCATTGTAGAATGGAGATATAAGACAAGGAAATAGTAGTAAAGAAAGATGCTTTGGTGGAAGCAGTGGAGCCATGTGTCCTCAGTGGGGTTGGAACACTTAGACCTCTAGATTTAGTCCTTAAGAATCTAAAGTAACCAAGAGGTACTGAGGTTAGACCTCATTGTAGTTGCCAGGTGGCATGGGAAGCCATGCCTGGGGTAATCCAATTACTCTTAGAGGGGCTTCCATTGATCAGAGGCCTTTGGCTTGGAGACAGGGATGACATACCCTGACCCCTTGATGGTCCTTGGCATTGTATTCTTCACTGGGCGCTCTGTGGGACCATGGCCAACTCCCTAGCATGCCACCTTTCTGGGAAGAGTCCAAGGTGAGGGGCACAGGCTGGCTGTGTTTATAGGATGAACAGGGGGCCCATTTCTCCTGGTAGATATAGCCTGCATCCTATAGCCTTGATAGCCTTGTTTGGCATCCCAGTGTTTGATTAATCTAGGGCTGGGTCTTGGCTTAGTATGTGTCCCCATTGCCTTTCTTTTATACTGGGCTGGCTGCAAATGGTTGGGGAGACTGACCTAGAAGCCCCAGGCAACAAAGGAGCACACACCCCAGGTTGTGCTCAGCCCCCCTCTCAGCCCCCTCTCTCTATATCTGGTGGAGGTTAAAGGTTCCCAGTGGCACTAACTGCTTGTTTCCCCTCCAGACCTTCTTCCCAGAGACCACAGACATCTATGACAAGAAGAACATGCCCCGAGTGGTCTATTGCATCCATGCACTCAGGTGAGAGACTCCAAACTTCTGTCATCCTGGTTACTCTAGGTGGATGCAACCAACAATTGACAGCAACAAACATTGTAGCAGGAAGGATGGAAGATAGACCAGGGGAGCACATCTCAGGAGAGTAAAGTTTTAGATTTGTGTAGTTGTGCTTAGATTTACGTGCATGTTTGTGGGACATTTATTTATGACCTGTGTGGGTGAAGGAAAAGAGCAGTGAGGGAAAGGTCTTCAGTCTGTGACTGGAGTATACAAGACCCATCAAGAGCAACTTAGTGTGAACAGTGAAGGCTGTTTGGTTCTACTTACAGCCAGCCATCAGCAACCAGTTGGCTAAATCATAGAAAGTGATGGACCATTTCCTGTGTCCAGCATGTCATCACTTCCTGACTTCATTTCCCGTGTTCTTTCAAGCCTCTGTGCCTTAACTCAGTGGATCTCTCCATTATGCCCTTCCCACTCTATCTCCCTCCAGTGGCCTGCTGTTGCAATGTGCCCTTATCTGTGAAGCCTTCCCAATCCCCAGATTTCCACAGCATCTAATTTATCTTTTATAGCACTTGCTTTGGGCTGACTTCCAATAACATCTCTTCCCATGGATTGGGGATGACTTGAAGGCAGGTGTTGAGTGGTCTTCATCTCCAGGTCCCCATAGTATGTCCTGCAAACCCATTATGGGCAGCATGTCAAAATGACTAGACTCCAATGCCTTCCATTCTTTCCCAGTCTCTTCCTCTTCCGGCTGGGATTGGCCCCTCAGATACAAGATCTATATGGGAAAGTGAAATTCACAGGTAAGCCCGGTTCCTTCCCCAACCACCACAGTTCTGTGCAGGCTCCTGGGGGTTCTGGGCCTGATGAAGGGCACCTGTGATATCATTGCAGCTGAGGAACTCAGCAACATGGCTTCTGAACTTGCCAAATATGGCCTTCAGCTGCCTGCCTTCAGCAAAATTGGGGGCATCCTGGCCAATGAGCTTTCGGTGGATGAGGCTGCAGGTAGGGACTGGGCTCTGCTCTGCTAGGAGTAGGCTCAGTGGGAATGGGAGGACTGAGCCTCAGAGCCCGCAGGTGGATTCTGGGTACCTCTCATCCACAGGCAGGGCCATCAGGCTGCCTGGTTATCCTGGCCTTTGAGGATGGAAAAGGGATGATGTGAGAGTAGCTTGCAGCTAGACTGGGGTTTGTTCTGCCCTCCTGACCTTGTTTCTGTGCCCCCTCCCAGTTCATGCAGCTATTCTTGCCATCAATGAGGCAGTGGAGCGAGGGGTGGTCGAGGACACCCTGGCTGCCTTGCAGAATCCCAGTGCTCTGCTGGGGAATCTTCGAGAACCTCTGGCAGCCATCTATCAGGAGCTGCTGGCCCAGGCCAAGATGGAGAAGGCTGCCAATGCCAGGAACCGTGTAAGGAGGAACCTTGGAATTTAGGGGCTGAAAAGCTGGGTAGCTTGGAAAACCTTGAGTGAAACCAGGACTCCTATGTTCTGTTTCTAGGTTCCAAAGTTGCTTAGAGAAACTAACTTGTCAGTTATTTTGGAGAAATAGGAGAGGAACTTGGGAGAATAATGAGAACTCAGAAGAGAAGAGAAGAGGTTCTGGGGGGATAGATCTTCAGTGAGGGCTGAGAGAGACTGGAATGTAGAACTGAATGAGATTGGACTGGAGGTTCCAAAGGTTGGTTTGACCTAACTGTCAGTGCCGGAGGGTGGGACCCCACAATTTCCCCAGATTGCTTCCTACTAGGCTGACTTTTGGCCTTGGGAAGGCACCCAGAAAAAGAAATAGGTCTAGACAGGGAGGAAGTGAGAGAAGACTGACTCAATGTAGTATTTGCAGGAGGATGGAGAAAGCCAGGACATCTATGACTGCTGCCTAACTCAGGCTGAGATCCAGGGAAGCATCAACCATGTCAACGGTAAGATAGGCCAGGAGGGGCTTTGGGGAATGCTTTCAGGATGAGCTCCTGCATTGGGAGGTTTGGGGATGGTTCTCAGGCCAGAAGACCGTAGGGCCTCACTGAGGCCAACCCTTATCTCAGGGAAAGATCAAAGTCAAGGCAGTGTGTGCTCTACTTTTTGGCTATCAGTATCTGTCAAGGGGGCTTCTGTTTCAATGGAGATTCATGGAGAGGACACGGGGTTCTTCAAGAAGGGGATGTGGAGAATGGATAGGGAGGAGGAGATCAGGGCAGGAGGGGCTGCTTGAAGGCTCAGGGTCTGGGGTGGTGACATGGGAAGGCTGTGCAGATCAAGCTGCAGAATTTGGGCCGGATTAGTTGGGCCCCAGGAACTCAGGGAGCAGGAGTGGGGGTAACTCTGGTCTAGCAAGAAGAGGGCAGACTTCTAGGGCTGGGCTGGGGATGGTGGCGGGGGGCTTTCCCACATTGTCCATTATGGAATCTTGTCTTTTTCAGTCCATGGGGCTCTAGAAGTTGTTGATGATGCCCTGGAAAGGCAGAGCCCTGAGGCTTTGCTTGAGGCCCTTCAAGACCCTGTCCTGGCCCTGCGAGGAGTGAGGAGAGATTTTGCAAACTGGTACCTAGAACAGCTGAGCTCAGACAGAGAGCAGAAAGCACAGGTCAGGCTCTCTCTATCACCTGCTGCCTCCTCTGTCTGACTGTAGGATGGGGGAGGGCCTCTTACTTAGGCATCACCTCTGTCAATTCTTTGTATCCAGTAGGTGCTGATTACATGTTTAAATGGTGAAGTCACCCCAAAGCTTAATGGACTAGACTGAACAACTTCTGTTCTCTGAGATTCTCAAACTGACTGGGGGACCTAGGAGCAGTTCAATAGCCAGTGTTAGGTTCCCCCACTGCTGAATTGGAACCTCAACTTAATAATCTTATTGTCAGTGCTGTTGACTTTCTCCCTGACACTATTTATATTCATGTTACCTGTGTTTTATTTTAGATGCTTGCTGGGTAATAAAGAGCCAGAGGTTAGAGATGAGTGAATAGGGATGGGTGGGCCAACTAGTCTGCCTAAATGGGAGAGGTGGATTGATGGTGGGTGACTGGGTGGATCTGGGAGCTCATGCTGACAACTCCTAAAGCAGTTCATGGCTCTTGGGGGACTCGTTTCTACTACCTCTTCCTTTTCCAGGAGCTGGGCCTGGTGGAGCTTCTGGAAAAGGAGGAGATTCAAGCTGGTGTCACTACTGCCAACATGAAGGGTGATCAGGAACAAGCCAGTAAGTCATCTTCAGGCCGAGGTCTGGCCTGGATGTATCACAGGCTCTTGGAAGAGTACCTAGCCCGGCTGGTGTGGCTCAGCAGTTGAGCATCAACCTATGATCCAGGAGATTAGTTTGATTCCCAGGCAGGGCACATACCCCTGTCGTGGGCTTGATCCCCAGTAGGGGGCCTACAGGAGGCAGCCGATCAATGACTTTCTTTCTCATCATTGATGTTTCTCTCTCTCTCCCTTACTCTCTCTGAAATAAAAAAAGATATATTGCCAGTTTCTGTGTAGCACAATGCAAACTGCTGCCTGATTTTCCAGCCTGGCAAGGGATTTCTCTCTTCTCTCACATAGTGTGCCCTATTCCTGGCTGCCTGGAGGGACACTACAGATAAGTTCATTAAGCTTTTAGAGATAATGACAGTACCGCATTGGGCTGCACTCTTAGGGTAGACAGTTTCCTTCTAGGCACTTCCCCTTTATTTTGACAGTTTCAACCTGCTAGAATTCCTTTGCTTTCTGAGATGTAGTTATCTCCCAGATGCAATGACAGCAATGCACCATGGGTATTTTTGTATCTTTATTTCTCCCCGGTAGCTTGTGTGCTCCTTGGTGCTAGTGCCCATATCCAGTTGGTGTTTTATAAGCCCTGGTGTTTCAAAACTAAAACTACATTGATGCACCATGACCCCTTTTTTGCTTACTCCTGCCATTAACAGCCTAAATAGCTCTACCTTGGAGCTGTTTTTTTATTTTTCTGTGCTGTCATCAAGATTTGATCCCCACTGGAACCCCTTGACTAACCTCATCTTAGTTAAGCTCCATAGCTTCCTGTCAATCTATGCTTACCACCTTAGGAACTGCCCTCTGCCATGACAGCCACTCTGTGTTACCTGCTGAGCTACTCAACTTCTAGGCCTGACATATTGCTTCTTCCAGAGCCTCTTAAAGTGATCCAGCCCCTTTTCCCCCTGAACAGTGAGAAACACATTTTGAACCTTGCAGAGTAGTTTTTAAGAGTAGTTACAAAGCCATTACCCCTCAGAGATCCCCAGCAGAACCTAATTGGCCAGGAGAGTAGAAATGGCTCTGAATGGCCAGCTTGTGCAGCCTCTCTTCTTCATCCCTTGCAGTGCTCCAGGCTGTGTGGAGGGTCAACAAAGCCATCCAGAAGGGAGTGGCAGCTGACACTGTAAAGGAACTGATGTGCCCTGATGCCCAGCTGCCTCCTGTCTATGCCTTTGCCTCAGCTATGTACCAGCAGGAGCTGGCAGTACTCCAGCAGCAGCAGGGGGTAAGCCCCAGATATGTGGGGTCTTGCTCTTGGGTCCCTAAGTGGCTGGAGGGATCAAGCCGTCAGCCTAGAGCACCCTCTGAGGGCACTCTTAGATGCTGGCAGAGATTAGGGGAGGAAGGAGGGTGACCAGGCTTGCCCCACTGAGTATAGTATAATAGCCAATATCCTTGAACAAAGACTGCATTACACACTCATTTAATCCTTAAAAGAACCCTGTAAGTTAAGTATCATTTCCATTTTAGAGATGAGGAAACTGAGATGCAGAGGTTAAGCAACTTGCCCAACACAGGTGTAACTGTCAGTGTAGAGTGAATGCTAAGCTGAATGTACTGGCAGCCCATGCTTTTAACAACTCTGCTGTCCCACTTCACCCTAGTCTATATAGCTTCTCTGACAATGGGGTGATAGAACCCTCCCTTAGGGGGGATAGGCCTTTCCTAGTCTGTTAGAGGGTCTAGGCAGAGACACAGGGAGGGAAGAGCAGGTGATATAAGTGGAATATGACTTTAGACCAGAGAAATAAAGGGAGCAGAACTAGGGGTAAGTCTGGGAAGGCTTCCTGGAAGAGAGGAAGAGAATCGTACCCAGAGCAGGCTTTTATAGAGCATTGATTTCAGGCATGACTCTCAAGAAGGGCACAGTCTCAACACATCAACTAAGGACTAAGAGGTAAAATATAGTGACTAAGGTTGCGGACTTTCAAGCCAGGCTGCCTGACTTCAATTTCGCTCTGCTACTTCTAGCCAAGTGACCTTGGGCAAGTTATTTACCTTTTCTGTTTCTCAATTCATATAATAAATGGGAATAATAATATATTTCATGAGATTGTTGGAAGGATTAAACAGGTTAGGAATGAGCCTGGCATGTGTTTGCTATAATTACTCACAGTATTCTGTTGTAGAGGACAGGAAGTGTGCTCCAGGCAGAGGGAAAAGCATACATAGATGTTTGAAAAAGAGAAGGACTGGGCAGGGAAATGGGGCTAGGGCCTTTGGGGTGTGTGCAGGTGGAGGTGCCCACTTCACCATCCTGTCTGTGTGCCTGGGTCTTAGTGTACTTCTTCATGCGTAGAAGGGACCAGAAAGGGCTGGTAGAACTCACTAGTTGAGTGTGGTCTCTGGAATCAGGCAGCTGGGTTTAACTGACATTGCTTGATTATGGGCTCACCTGTGAGATGAGGGTATTAATGATACCTACCTCATGGCTTATTATGAAAACGAAATGATAATATGTGTGAAATACTTATACATTGAGCACATAGTCAGCATTCTCAAATATAAAGTATGATTGTTAGTGAAGGGGATTTGGGATAGAGACTGTGGGACATAGCAGAGTCTTGGGGGCAGGATGGCAGGTAGGCCCCAGACCCTTCACCAGCTCCCCCTATTGTAGGAGCTTGGCCAGGAGGAACTCTTCGTGGCTGTGGAGATGCTGTCAGCTGTGGTCCTGATCAACCAGGCCCTAGAGGCCAGGGATGCCAGGGGCTTCCGGAGCAGTCTGATGAACCCTGCCACAGGCCTGGCTGAGGTGGAAGGCGAGAATGCTCAGCGGTGAGAAAGGTTTAGCCCCGTGTTGAGAGTGGGGGGATGGAGGGGATGCAGCCAAGACCAAGTTCTACTTGGAGACTAGCCTTCTGCATGATGGCCTATTCTTTCTGGGAGCAGGTGGGGCACAGTCATTCCCCTTTCCTCCATTTGACCACTCTTGCATCGCCAGGATTTGATTATCTGCTCATGTGCCAGATACTGTTCTATGTGGGACCTACAGGGCATAAGTAATTACGATGAGAGGGACCTACAGGGCATCAGTAATTACCATGAAGCTGTTGGGGGCACAGGCTCTGAGAAGTGTACTTGGTATATTCAAAACACACCAGGAAGCCATCTGGCAGAGTGGCGTGAGGACGGGAGAATGGTGGGAGATAAAGTAGCAGAGGCCAGACAACATAGGCTCTGGCTTTTACTCCAGTGAGGAAGGAAGCCAGGGGGGTTTTGAGTGAGGAGGGAGATGATTTGATCTACTTTTAATAGGATCACTCTGGCTGCCGTGCTGAGAATTGAGAATTGATTACAGGTTAGAAGGGGAGAAGCAGCAAGACCTGTTAGAGTCGGTTGGAGTAACCCAGGCAGAGGCAATGGAGGCTTGGCCTAAGGCAGTAGCAGTGGAAGTGGTGAGAAGGAGTCACATTTGAGATATATTCTGAAAGTTGAACTGACAGGATTGGCTTACACAGCGGATATGGGATGTGAGAGAGACGAGTCAGATATGACTCCCAGATTTTTGGCCTGTGAGATTGGAGTGAATATTTACTGAGATGGGAAGACTGTGGGATACACAAGTTGAGCAGGGGGATCAAGTGGTCAGGTGTGAGCTGTTGGATTTGAGGTGCTTATCAGGCATTCACATAGAGATGCCAAGGACGCAGCTGGGATTTATGAACGGGCTGGAGGTATGCTTTGGGGAGTTATTAGAATCTGATGTTTCAAGCTGTGAGATGAGATGAGATGAGATCACCAAGGACATGAGCATGGCAAGAAAGGCAGCTTGAGCTTCTGGATACACCAGTGTTTAGAGGTCAGGGAGGAACCAGCAGAGGAGGCTTAGAAAGAACAGCTGGCAAAGTGAGAGGAGAACCAAAGACTGGGATATCCTGGAGTCAGGCGAGGAAAGTAGTTCAGAAGTGTCCCCTGCATTCTGGCTGATGATGCACTGTTGCTCACCCTGCTGCCAGTTACTTTGATGCTCTGATAAAGCTGCGACAGGTACATGGAGTAGATGGGGCCTTCTTGAGCTGGAATGACCTGCAGGCCACTGTGAGCCAGGTCAATGCCCAGGTCCAGGAAGAGACTGATCGTAAGTGGAGTGTGGGGCTGGGGGAGGACAGCCTACTGCGGGTTGCCCTGTCTCTTCGCCATAAGTCTGGGCCCTCTACCCACCTAGATCTCTTTCCCAGAGGTCCTCGCGGTTAGCCTCATCAATGAGGCTCTGAACCAGGACAGCCCTGAGAAGACCCTGTCCGCCCTGCTGCTTCCCTCAGCTGGCCTGGACAATGTCAGCCTCCCTGTCGCCCCTCGGTACCATCTCCTCCTCGTGGCAGCCAAAAGGCAGAAAGCCCAGGTGAGGTTTGGGCTGTCTGAGTTGGCCAACAGAACAAGAAGAACATCCCTTATGGTTAGGGCTGTGACCACTATGCATCATAGGAGTACCTGATGAACAGTCCCTTCTGGGGGTGGAGAATAGGAGGGGTTCTGATCTAGCCACGGGAGAAGATGGCCTCCTTGGCCAGGGCACTGACAGCACTCTAGTTGCCAGCACAGAGAGAATGGTGGGGCCTTGTGCTTGGGAAGAGCACAGGCCTGGGAACCAGAGAGCTAGGCTAGGCATATCCTCCTCTGACATTAGTAACCATGTGACCTCCAGCAAATCTCTAATGTCTCTGAGCTCCACTTACTCATCTATAAAATACTACATGATGTGTTCCTACCTACCTCCTGGAATGGGGGTAAAAATCAAATGAATTGAAGAATGTGGCACATGTAGTATTTCCACTACCTTGTGTGGTAGAGAAGTGTGGGAAGGAGAAGGTGAAGGTTGGGGTCAGATTGGCCTGAGAAGGTATGAATTGAGGCATAGGGTAATGGGGAGTAGGGGCAGGTGGGTGGAGCCTCCAGTGTTGGCTCTCTCTAGGCATGGCTCAGGCACAAACTCAGGGAAGTGAGCTGTTGACAGTGTGGTGGATACTGAGGTAAGTTTAAGAGGGTTCTGGGGATGCTGTGGCCAAGCTGAATTGATGTTGGGCAAGCCTGAAAACAGGTAGGAAGGAGCCTTCTGAGGGCAGAGTCCCAGAGAGCCACAACGTCATACCTAAGCAGGGCAAGAGGAGGGGAATGGAGGCTGCTGTCCATGTGGCTCCCAGTGTCAGCTGCAGTTGGGTTCACTGGGCGTCCAAACCTGGGAACCAGGGAGACCATTTTGGATTCTTCTCCTGTCTCTCAATTTTCCAGAGGACGAGAGATCCTGGAGCTGTGCTATGGCTGGAAGAGATTCGCCAGGAAGTGGTTAGAGCCAACCAGGACACAAACACAGCTCAGAGAAGTAAATGGGCTGGGTAGAGGGCAGCCAGGGTGGAGGAGAGGGAAGAAGCTGTGGGCTCAGCAGGAGCTCAGGTAATCAGGGCCTCCCCAGTCACCTCTGTCTCCCTTTCAACCTCTTTGTGGAAGTGGGCCAGAATCAGAACAGGAGGGTTGCTGCTTGGACCGTAGGATGGATTACCTAGCAGTCACTGGGCAGGACAACCTCAGGGGTTGAGAGTGTATTGTCTACCCACTGCGTCCTTCTGTGTGGGCACTTTCCCCTACAATGCGAGCATGTGAAATCAGGTGGGGGCCAAAAATTTGTACCATTTGCTATTGGTAGCTTGTTTGGGTTCCAACAGTCAGCTCTGGCTAGAGAATGTTTAGTCTTGAGTGTAGAGAAGACTACACTCAAGATTGGCTTTGAGGAAAAGTAGGCAGGATCAGTACAAATAGACACAAATGTGTTCTGTGTCTGGAGTCCCTATGTCCATCTGTCTGTCTGTGAGTGACTGGAAGGCAGGTGCTGCATCAACCACCTCCACTTGGACTTTATTCTCTTCCTAAGAAACTGTCCTGCGATTCTATGCCCATATCCTGCCTTTGACCTTCTGTACAAGCTGACTTTCCTTTTACCTAGCCTAACCCATGCTACCTCTCCAGGACGCCTTCCTTGACTGCTGTCTATTATTTCAAGCATAGCTGCATACTGCTTTCATGTATCTGCATCAATCCTGGGATACTCCCTGTTCTCTCCATCATACGGGGTGTTTTTGTGTCCTCTGAATCCCTTACGGGTGGCCAGGAGGGACTCAGGGAAGGATTGACTACCCCTTTCTGATGCCTCTTCCAGTGGCTCTTGGTGTGGCTGCCATCAATCAGGCCATCAAGGAGGGCAAAGCAGCCCAGACAGAGCGGGTGTTGAGGAACCCCACTGTGGCCCTCCGAGGGGTGGTTCCTGACTATGCCGACAGCTACCAGCGAGTCCTGGAAGGTGCCATGGCAAAGAAGAGGCGCCCAGGTAATGGCCCTAGCCTGACCCCAAGTCTCTGCCTGCCTCAGCCACCTCTGACCTCCACTGACTCTTCTTTGCTTACTTGGCTTCTGCTTAGGGGACACAGCTTTCTGGGTTCAACATGACATGAAGGATGGCACCGCCTACTATTTCCATCTACAGACCTTCCAGGGGACCTGGGAGCGACCCGTTGGCTGCCACCTCAACACCTCCCACCTGACTCGGGAGGAGATCCAGGTTGGCAGTGCCCGTGCAAGGGAGGGGACCGTGATGAGGGATCCCCTGTGAGAGAGGCTCCCACCCACCAGGGTACCACAGGCTCTCTCTCTTGCCTTCATAGTCAGCTGTCACCAAGGTCACTGCTGCCCATAACCGCCAACAGCTCTGGAAGGCCAACGTCGGCTTTGTCATCCAGCTCCAGGCCCGCTTCCGCGGCTTCCTAGTTCGGCAGAAGTTTGCTGAGCGTTCGCACTTTCTGAGGACCTGGCTCCCAGCAGTCATCAAGATCCAGGTGGCAGGCTCTGACTTTCTTAGTCTTCAGGGTCTGGACTTACTGAGCTTCATGGTTCCCTCACTACTTCCTTTATGCTGAGTGGGTTTGGGACGATCTTTTGGTCTCTGAACATACTGGTTAAGAGCACAGATTCTGGACCCCAGACTACCTGGGTTTGTATCCCAGCTCTGTCACTTAGGACAAGTTTCTCTGTTTATTCATCTGAAAAATAGGAATCTGGAAATTGTAGCACCCATATTATAGGGTTGTGAGGATTCAGTGAGATAATATCTAAAGTACTTTAAAACAGTGCCTGGCAGATAGGCTAGAACATGGCATAAGTGCTAGTTACTATCACCACCATCACCATCCAGAGGGTATGAGAGCTGCTTGTTAGCTTCCCCACGGGGAGAGTGGAATAAGATTTAGTAATATATCAGGGTTTAGACCCCAGGAGGACTTCCTACAAGAATAGGAGGAGTGAAAAGAGGGTGATGGTTAAACAGAAAAGGGGTGGAATAGCTCAGGGAAAGAACTTCTACCCTTTCTCTTTAGCCAGTCCTTTCCAGTTTTATTCTTGCAGCCTGTGGCTGGTCCACTGTGACCTCTAAGACTGACCCACAAGTATCTGGGACCTGAGGCCAACTAGAAAGATAGGCCTGAGGCCTGGGCACTTTGCAAGCCAGAAATGATGGGAATTGAGCAAACAGAGACCTCCCCAGGTAGATGCGACCTGGAGGGCCTCATGGAGATGTTGGCAGTGTAAAGATACTTTATTTAATGAACATCTCTGAGTGCCTAGTATCCGCAAAGGCTGCCACTGGCACTGGGCAGGGGTGGGAGATGGAGGAGAGACACAGCTGATTGATCACATCTCTCCCCTTGCAGTAACTGGAATACAGCTGATGTTAGACGTTGTAATAGTAGAGACACAAAGACAACCTCAGAGCATCCCAGGGAGACAGATGCACAGGCTGAGACTGGCAAATGGCCCTCAATTATGGATTAAGATGTAGGGCATGTGGGTGGTAATTGAGAGCTCAGGCTTTGGAGTCAGAGGCTGGAGTTTGCCTCCTGCTCCTACTATTTCTGGGTCCCGTGACCTCGACCACCCTACCTAAGCCCTCTCCAACACCGTTTCCTCATGCATAATGATGGTACTCGCCTAATCTGAGGATTAAGTAGGGAAATTACATGTAGCACTTAGTGCAGTAGGCGCTCCATTGGTGGTAGCCATTATGAGTTGCTAAATTTCAGGGCATCAGTCCCAGAACTCAGTACAGAACCTTAGTCATCAACATTTAGTGGTCTGAATCATAGGGATTCCTCCTATGAGCACAGGCTGGAATTTCACACCAACTTTCTAAGGAGCCAAAAAGCCACACCAACAGTGGGCGGATAGAGTCATTTGCTGCCAGTACTGGTGCTATGTGGGCTCAGCCTAGGTCCTAGGAGACAGAGGGAGAGGTAGCACAGAGCCTCAGGCCACCTGCCCTCCAGCTGCGGAGAAGGGAGATTCAGAAATGAGCCCGCTTGGGTGTGCTGAGACTGATCTCTCCTGAAAGCTCCCACATCATTCAGGACCCTAGTCAGAGTCCTAAATTCCAACCAACCTAGATTGGGAGGCCCCCTCTTTAAGGAGGAGCCATGTGAGGCGAGCAAGGGCAAGAGCAGAGAGACCTCTCTGCCTTTCACTCCAGCAGCTTTCCAGAGGGTATGTCTGCAGTACCTGGAGTAGAAGAGGAAGGAGTGCTGAGGAAAGACATGAAAACGGGGCCTCCTAGCCTCTAGGCTCCAAGAGGGACAAACAGCTGGTGTCATAGGGCCAAGCTGTCTCTTACATCCTGTCCCAACAGAGGGACAGTGGAATCCTTAGGCTAGGGAAAGGCTAGCCAGGAGAGTCAGCTTTAAGAAGGCCTGGGAGGACAGTTGGCTGCAAGGGGATGCTCATAACCCACCAAACTGTGACATTGTCAGTGGTAGAGTGTTCTCCAGGGCTGGAGCACCAGGAGGTATTTGACATGGGCCCTAAAAGACAGGAAGAATTTCAGAGGGCAGAGATAAGGCTGGGAGCAAGGGTGGGCCTGAACAAAGATTCTGGGCAGAAAAAATCATAAAATGTTTAGAAGAAAGTGGAATGTCTGATGTAGCTAGAATTCTTAAGAGGGTAGGGACCAGTAGAAAATCAGATGGGAGTGTGGGGTCAGGTGGTTGAGAACTCTGGGAACTTTGGGGCTGAGAGAGACATAGTCCAAATGGTTCTTTAGGAAAATTAATCTTACACAAGCTTGGGGTGAAAGGGAAGAGGCCCCTAGGAAGGAGACCAAAACAGAAGGGCGTCATGAGATTTATGTCTTAGAGACCAAAGGGGGTGTGATTTATGGAGGAAATGGTCCCTTGAACCCTTTATAGCAGACCTGTCAGGGGGATAGGCCATTAGCCTGACAGCTGAATTACTAGGGACCTTGGAGAGAAGATTTACTTAGAGCAGGGGAGATGTATGGTATAATTGTAAAGAAAGTAAATTATGAGAGTATTAGTGACCTGCTGCCCACTGGTAGAGATGGTGAGCACACTACTGTGCCTGTGCACACTTTACATCCATGCCACCATGTGCCTCCCCAGACTGTGCATGTGAGGGGGGATGGAGAGAGTGATGGTGTGTGGATGGACTCTAAATGGGTGGATGAGTGTGTAGGTGTACACTTTATTAATTTCTTTTAAGCCTGTATCTTGCAGTTGAGTTGCTGTGAGGAGGTATTGGTTGGCATGGGTATGTGTGCCTGATTGTATAATGCACAGGTACGAGCTGGTACCAGGGAGTGTAGTGGAGGGCATGGCTGGCTATGTGCAGGTGTTTGGTCTCCCCCATGAAACTGGAAGTTCTTTGAGAACAGGGCCAGTTTCCCCTTCCCCCTCCACTTGCCTGACCCCACCCTTCCCTGAAGAGCCCAGGACAAGGCTTTTGTACAAGCCTCACAGGCCAACAGTGACCAACCAGGGTGACTTCTTTTTCTGTCCTAATGTGCAGGCTCTTTGGCGGGGTTATAGACAACGGAAGATTTACTTGGAACGGTTGCAGTATTTAAAAGCAAACACAGATGCCGTAATCAAGGTAGCTATCACGATTTACGCAGGTTCCTGTCTTTCTTGAAAGATCTTCTGGGAAAAGTTTTTCAGTCCTCTCACCAACTTGTGATCTTTGGAGATGGCTGAATTGTCCTGAGTCTGAGGGAAGTGTCTCTCTTTTCCCAGATTCAGGCTTGGGCCCAGATGTGGGCAGCTCGGAGGCAATACCGTAGGCGTCTGGACTACTTCCAGAAGAATGTGAGTGTCATCCTGTGCCCCCTGTCCCTATACCCAGCCTTTACCCATGAAACCAGGGCAAGGGCAGTCAGTGACCCCTTTTCTATCTGTGTTCATGGCAGGTTAATGCTGTTGTGAAAATCCAGGCATTTTTCCGAGCTAGGAAAGCCCGGGATGACTACAGGATGTTAGGTAAGCTGCCTGGTCTTTCTCTGCATTGTGAGTAAACTGCCTGGCTTCCACCCCCTGTCTCTGAGTGTCTCTGCTGTGCAAGTCAGATGATTTTCAACAGTCAGCAAGACAGAAAGTCACCCCACCCCACAACTTACAAAGTGGGACGTTGGAGGAGTTATCTGGCCCTCTTCAGCCCTTTTCTCTCGTTGACAGCTGCTGTCCCAAACCTTGAGTATGTCTTAGGACCTGGAGTTGGAGTGGACAGAACAGTGAGGAGATGTGCCCCTGCCTTTGGGAATCCCCCAGTTTGATGGGACAAATAGGGATCCCCCCAGAGTCAGGCAGGTCTAGATATTCCTTCTGAGGCTACACAGCAAGTAAGGGGGAGGTACAAGTTGTCTGTGCAAGAATGTCAAATGGGTATTATAACAGAAGCCACCCTGCCCACCCAAATAAGAGAAAGCCTGGTCACAGGGACAGTTCCTCTAATCAGGTTCATTATATACCAGGCTTTAGTTATCTTTCCATGGCTACCACCAAAGCCACACAAAAAAGAAAAGAATCTTTCTCCTCTCCCTGGAGTTCAAGCCTCCTCCTGCTTTGCCCTCTCCCTGCCTATGACCCTTCTACCTGCTGACCGCTGTGGTCCAGCACACAGGAACCAGGTGGGGTTCATGGAGTCCTTTCTGCAGTGCTGGGGAACTTGAAAGAGTCCATCTTCCTGCCCCACAGTTCCCAGTGATGGCGTGTGCATTTCAAGCTTTAAAGAAGTCCTTCTAGGCTGCTCTTGGCTCCTGTCCATGGTCCAGAAGCTCAGCCCTGGAGTCCTCCTCCTTGTCTTGAGGTGGACTAGTGGTTCATGTCCAGGTTCCTGAAGAAGTTGACCCCTTTCCTTTCTGGGCCTGAGCTTACAGTCCTGGGCTCCAAGTTGAATATGCTATTCAGGAGTCATCTCCTTCACCTTCTCAGTCCTTTGTCCCACCCTGTCCTGCCTACGGGGGCACCACCGTCTTCCCTCTGGCCGCGGACTCAGCCCATCTGCCCCCAGGCTGCCAGCTGCTTTTCCTCCTTACTTCCCCCAGCCTGGCCCTTTCTGTTCTGCTCTTGCTGTGCACTAATAACGCAGCCCTGGCCATCCTTTACCTTCTTCTCTTTAGTTTATAGTTTTCGTGGAAGAACTCTGTCCCTGGTCCTGTCTCCCAGTTCCATTATCCCAAGCTTCACTCGGCACTAGCCATGTAGCCCTAGCCAAATTACTTGACCTCTTTATTGCCTCAGTTTTCTCATTTATAAAATGGGGATAATGACAGTACATATCTTGTAGGGTTGTTTGGAAGCCTAAATGAGTTAATGAACCATGTTTCATTGAATCCAGATGCTCTCAGTGGTCTTTGATTCCACCATTCTTCAGTCCTCCAAGGTCCCCGCTGTGCAGTAACCAGATTAATCCATAACCTGTGCATGTGATCTGGTCATTCTCCCCCTTAAATCCTGTCAGCAAATCCCATTTCCCTGGGCATAAAGCCTAGTCTCCTAACCACAGCTTCCAAGGCTCTCTGTGATCCAGCCTCTACCTGTGCCTCTGGCCTCACTGACCCCTGGCTTTGTCCCTCACCACCTGCACCCTCTGTGCTATGCTCCAGACATGATGGACTCCTGGCACTTCCTAAAACAGCCAATGTTCGCTCACTCTCACCTCCTTTTCACAGTCATCAGGGTGAGAACCTTACCTCCTCTGGGAAGCCTTTCTTCATTCGCCAGGTGGGTTTGGGTGGCCGGTTTTTGTTTTCCCAAAGGTCCCCATGCTCACACCTCTGAAAACATTAGCCACACTGTCGTGAATTGTGGTTTCTTTGTCTAATTCCCTTACTGGACAGAGCCTAGTTTTATGCACTTTCCACATCCGACTCTTTCATTTATTACTAGCTGTGTAAACTAGGGCAAGTTGCTTACCCTCTCTGCGCCTCAGTGGTCTCACCGATTAGTTTTAGTATACTGACCTCACAGGGCTGCTTTAAGTGTGTAAAGCAGTTTCTGCCCCATAGTGAATATTACATGTAGTAGCTTGGTTGTTATTCCCTGCAGCTTAGCTCAGAGGCTTCTCTTTGCTCAGATACCCTTTTCAATAGAGGTTCTGGGAGAAGCACCATATAGCTCTGACCTCCCTATAATATAAAACCTATCAGACGTCCCTTCTGCTGCTGCTCCTCCCTGACAGAGGAGGGTTGTGTGAGGGGTAGGGAGGGCTCAGTGGAGGCCAAGAGGTGGAAGTGAATTTGGGATGAAGGATGAGAGCAAGTTAGCTCAGCAGGAGTGGGTTGTAAATCAGAATAAGAGGGCCCCGGGGGATCATCCGAGGGAGCTAGGGCTCTGACTTTGGTGTGGAGGGTACTGGGATAGGCCCAAGTTGGGGGTGAATCCACAGGCAGGGCAAGGACAGCTCGTCCTCATATCATACCTGGTTAATAAGGAGCTCAGGGACAGGACTGACTAGGAGGCTGCGCATTGCCCTCCAGCTACAAGCAGAACCAGCTAGGGTTTAAGGGCCTGCTGGCCTCAATCAGAATGGGGACTGAGGGTGGGATAACTAGGGTAGGGGGTGGGTGGGGAAGCCTCTGGTGAGGGCATGTCTAACCCGGATTCCCCTTTCCTTCCTGCCAGTCCACACGCCCCATCCTCCTCTCAGCGTGGTATGCAGATTTGTCCACCTCTTGAATCAAAGCCAGCAGGACTTTTTGGCAGAGGCAGAGCTGCTAAAGCTCCAGGAAGAGGTGGTCAGGAAGATCCGGTCCAACCAGCACCTAGAGCAGGACCTCAATCTCATGGACATCAAGATTGGCCTGCTGGTGAAGAACCGGATCACCCTGCAGGTGAGGGGACTGCCGGCCCACCTTCTCCCCCAAATCTGGCTGCTTCTGGAGCAGTGATACTAGACATTCTCTGATTGCTAAACCAATATTTTTAAATGTCTGGATTTTATCACCTGGCTCAGGTCCTTAGTCCAGAGGTCCTCTGTCCTTCTAGTAATTTGTTGGGCACACGTGATATAGTAGAAAGAGCATTGGACGTAAAACTGGAATGCCTGGCTCTGCTGCTGCTTAGCGATGGTACTGTGGCTGTAACCTGAGTGTGTTTCCTCATTAGTAAAGCGGGAATAATGAGAGGGCCCACCTTGGCTACAGACAGCCATACAGACATGCAGGGATGGGGTAAAAGCACTCTCACCACTTAAATTTGTGCAGCAGTCCAGTAAGAACTAGGCGAGCATTTTAGACCTTGCTTCCTGATAATTGTTCAGTTGGTCCAAATAAACACTTATAAAAATTCAAAAACAAAAGAAGAAAAAGAACTAACAATAAAACCAGTGGACGTGATGCCTCAGCCTGGCAGCCTAGTTTTCTTTGGGGACCCACCCTGTGAGATCAGGGGTGCCAGGTGGAGTTTTGGGCCAGTAGGAGGGGCCCTTCCTCACCCTAGAACTGTTTATCTCCCTTGGCTCATGCCTTGAATACCTTGAACAGCAGAAAGCCCTGGCTCTTCCAGGCGCTGATTCTAGACCATATGTTCTGTGCTCCGGGCTGGCCTGGGCTGGCTGCATCATCCGCTTCCCCACCCCTGCAGGAGGTGGTCTCCCACTGCAAGAAGCTGACCAAGAAGAATAAGGAACAGCTGTCGGATCTGATGGTCCTGGACAAGCAGAAGGGATTAAAGTCGCTGAGTAAAGAGAAACGGCAGAAACTAGAAGCTTACCAAAACCTCTTCTACCTGCTCCAGGTGAGCAGAGGACTTTGGAAGGAGATGTCGCCACCATCTCCTGAGGGCCTGGGACCTTGAGGCCTTCAGGTCGGTGCTTTTGCCTCCATGTGACATGTACTTTCCCATAATCCTAATGCCTTACCCCCTGAGAAAGAGACTGTTTCCTCCCATTTGTCTGAAATGTTTCTAGTGTCCTTGAGAAATTGTGACAGTGCTTTCTCCATTCCAAGTTCCCATCAGGAAAACCTTCCTTTATCTGATCACTAGTCCTCAAAGTGCCTGAGCAGTCATTCCCGTCTCCCCCATTACTTGCAGACTCAACCCATCTACCTGGCCAAGCTGATCTTTCAGATGCCACAGAACAAAACTACCAAGTTCATGGAGTCAGTGATTTTCAGTTTGTATAACTATGCTTCCAACCGCCGCGAGGCCTATCTCCTGCTCCAGCTGTTCAAGACTGCGCTCCAGGAGGAAATCAAGTAGGTTTTCCAGATGCAAAGGAATGGAAAGAGAGCAGGTTAAGAGATCTTATTGTTGGTTCCTTCATAGGGTAGCTATTTGTTGAGGTTTGCGGGTAGGAATGGAACCAGGAAACCTTTTTAGTCTACCTCCTGTGAAGTGACTATAAGACATCTCCTAGGACAGCAGGGTGGGAGGACATAGGCTGCCATGTTAGCTCAAAGGATGAGCTAGAGCAAACAGGGCATTTTTAGGAAGAGGGACATCAGAGCAGGCTTTGAAGAGCCAAAATCTCAAAAAGGAAAAGCAACTGATTGTCCTACGCAGAGGTGGGAGGCCAGCTTCAATGACCTCTTGAACCACAGGTCAAAGGTAGAACAGCCCCAGGACATGGTAACAGGCAACCCAACCGTGGTGAGGCTGGTGGTGAGATTCTACCGTAATGGGCGTGGACAGAGTGCCCTGAGGGAGATCCTGGGCAAGGTTATCCAGGACGTGCTGGAGGATAAGACGCTAAGTGTCCACACAGACCCTGTTCACATCTACAAGAGCTGGATCAACCAGACAGAGGCCCAGACAGGGCAGCGCAGGTGAGCAGATGGGAGAGGACAGAGGGAGAGCTCTCTTTGATCAGCTCTGTCTTGGGCCTCATTGGGGAAGCTTGGGTGTGCTTTGAAGGTAAATGAGCATGCTGATTTATGCAAATATGACACCAGCCCTATAGGATGAAATAAGGTAGCCTTTCAGACCCCCTCTGGTAATTAACATGGAACTGATGTAAATGACACTGGACCTGGTGTGCTTGACATAGAAAGAGCAGCACAGATGAATATGCATATTTGTTTAATTGCCATGTCAGTGCTTGTAAATGATATCAGATTTGCTGGGAGTTGGGATATGGCCTACTTATTGATAGGAGTATAGATGAATATTCAGATTTATGATGAATAGGCAAATGAGATAGTGGGAGAAATATGTTGGCCTTATAGATTAGAAGCATTACTCAGATGCTTACGTACTAAGGAGATGGAACCACTGAGGAGAGCAGGTAGTGCTGGTGGTTTCTCCCAGTGGCACACAGGCTTGTAGGTGGGGGGACTGCTAGGCCCTGGCCCAGCTTTCCCTATTGCCCTAACAGCCAAAAACTAGATGCAGGGCAGCTCTGGTGTCCTCATTTCCCCTTAGGAGTCTTTCCACAGTCTTTC
The DNA here is from genome assembly GCF_964146895.1 of Miniopterus schreibersii. Lineage (NCBI taxonomy): Eukaryota > Metazoa > Chordata > Mammalia > Chiroptera > Miniopteridae > Miniopterus > Miniopterus schreibersii. The sequence goes on along the minus strand of NC_138119.1, from coordinate 14,310,543 downwards.
CCTTCTACACTCTTCCACCTCCCTGTGGGTACTCCAACTCTTTCTTCTTTACTTTCCACTCACGTGGCTCCAGTCCTTTCTGAGTCCTTTCCCTTATTCTGGCCTCATCCACTTAAGCATGCTGGGCTGCCCTTAATGTGTGTGTATGAAACCCTGTTGTTAGATGAAGAGTTTAAGGGGGAGGGCTTTGGGAGAGGAGGCCATGGGAAGGGGCTCTGGCTGATACCTTGTCTCTCTCTGCCCACAGCCACCTCCCCTACAACGTCACCCCAGAGCAGGCTTTGAGCCACCCTGAGGTCCAGAGACGACTGGACATCTCCCTTCGCAGCCTCCTCACCTTGACTGATAAATTCCTTGTAGCCATCATCTCATCTGTGGACCAAATTCCGTATGTGCAACAGCCCCACCCCAGCCTAGGCCAGGCCATGATGGGAAGAGCAGAGCAGTTCTGAAAGGGTGGGGCAGGAAAGGAAGGGAAATGTGGCTGGGGGTGCTCTAGGGCTTCTAGGAGATGAGTGGAGAGAGTGCATGAATACCCTGCTAGACTGAGCTGGAATACAGCATGCAGGTCTGTATGTGGCCTGTCAGGACACCATTGGAGCCAGAGAAGAGAACATCAAGTGATTATGAGGATATATTATTGTCTGAGAGCAAATGGGGGGAAAAATAGGATTCAGTCCATAAAGTCAAAAATAAGAAATACTTCAAACCAGTAAGCACTTTATAGTTCTCTCCTTTCTTAAAATTTATTCAGTAAGGGGTTTTTTGAAAAGCAAATGATTACAAATGTTGACAAGGTGAGCCTCATCCAGGTCATTATTTAGCCAGCCAGCCTTCCTGGTGCTCAGAGCTGCAAGAGGCAAGGTGGGGATACAGGTGGGAACCCAGAGTTTATAACTCTGCTCCCCAAACCTGGAGAACTGGATTAAGTTTACAGTTAGAATTCAGAAAAGATTGTCCTAGATCTAATAAAGGAAAGTACACAATGAGCTGTAAACTTCTGTTTCTGCTACCCTAGGAGATCGAAATAGCTTTTAAACAAATCTAAAGAAATTTGTAGGTGGTACATCCATAATAAGAATAATAAAAAATAATAAGCGAGTCTGGCGTGTTTGACTCGCACTCTACCATTATCCATTACTGTCACAGACGTAATTCCACTTGGTCTTCACAGAAACCCTGTGAAAGAGAGAGGACAAGAATAATCATCCCCACCCTGGCCGGGCAGCTCAGTTGGTTAGAGCAACATACCAATAGGCCAAGGTTGCGGGTTTGATCCCCGGTCAGGGCACATACAAGAATCAACCAATGATGCGTAAATAAGTGGAACAACAAATCAGTGTTTCCCTCTCTCTCTCTCTCTCCCCTTCCCCCCTCCCTTCATCTTTCTTTAAAGTCAATAAACATATCCTCGGGTGAGGATAAAAAATAAATAAAATCGATAAATTTAAAAAAAAAGAAAGAAGAATCATCCCCATCTTCCAGACCAGGGAAAACCTCTAAAGGGGAAGAAAATGGCCTAAGCTGATATCTCGGGTTAGTGGTAGTCAGGACTGGAGCCCTCCCCCAGCTCGTGGTTGTCCTGGCCTTGCCTCGCCCAGGCCAGGGTCTTCGCAGGTGCTCTGTGACAGCCGACAGGGTTGGCCACCTCGGCGCCTCCCGGGCTGTCCTGGGGCAGGGTTCTAGTGTGAGTGTCAGGCGCCCAAGGTACGGGCTAAAGGTGCCTCTGGAGGAAGGCATGGTAGAACTGGGGTCTGGGGGGCCCCCAAGGGGTACTATGGGGCCAAAGATGAGACTCTCAGGCCAGGTGGGAAACAGAGCCTAGTGGATGAGTGGGCCCTGGTCTTGGGTTATTCACATGAGCAGGAGGGAGGGACAAGGTCCAGAGATGTTTGGAGGAGGGCATCAGAGAGCTGGCTGTAGAGGGCCAGTGCTAATGCTCAGCTCTAGGGTGGCTGAGCCTGGGGAGGGAGAGGCAGGCAGGCACTCATGACCTGAACTCTGGTAGAAATGGGCAGGAACAAAGTACACCAATTGCTTTGTTCACAGCTATGGGATGCGATATGTGGCGAAGGTCCTGAAGATGACTCTGGCAGAGAAGTTCCCTGATGCCATGGAAAACGAAGTCTATAAGGCAAGTGTTGTCTCCTCCCCAACATCCTTGGCTGTCCTTTCCCTAGTGGTGCCTATGAACCCCCAGACTGAGACAAGAGGACAAAAACCCCTGTACTGTAAAAACGCAAGAAGGAAACTTGACCCTGGCTTACCAGCAGGGCTTAAGTGGCAGATGGAAAGGCAGCTGGGACATGAACTGGCAGTGGATAACCCTAGACTTGTCAGGAGATCTGGGTTCTAGTCCCACCTCTTGCTCAAGTTTGCTGTGTGACCTTGAGCAAGTTGCTGTCCTGCTCTAGGTCTTGTTTTCTCTTCTGTTAAATGACAAGGTTGGCCCAGATGGTCCTTTCTAGCCACATGAGCTGGGTGGGTGGGGCCAGGGCTGCCAAGGCAGACCCCAGAGCGCTTCTGAGATGGTCTCCTCTGCCCTCAGGTGGTAGGGAACCTCCTGTACTACCGATTCCTGAACCCAGCCGTGGTGGCCCCTGATGCCTTTGACATTGTGGCCATGGCAGCAGGTGGTGCCCTGGCCACCCCCCAGCGCCACACCTTGGGGGCTGTTGCTCAACTCCTGCAGCTTGCCGCAGCTGGCAAGACCTTCTCTGGGGAGAGCCGGCACCTGCAAGTCTTGAATGACTACCTAGAGGAGACGTACATCAAGTTCAGGTCTAGGGTCCTGGCACCCTGTTTTTCCCTGTCCCCTTTTTCTTATCTTTCATGTCCCACTTTCTCTCTCTGGAATCCATGAGGAAGAGAGGCATGGGGTGAAGAGAATAGTTACTGGGCTGGAGGGGAGATTGTTGGAAGGACTCCCCAGTGGAGAGATAAGAGGACTATTGAAGGAAGAGGTTTGGGGGGAATTGGGAGAGAAGTAGGGCAGGACAGTGGTGGAGCTGAGACTGGAGAGTCAGAGTTGGCTTGAACAGTCACTGGAGAGGGCCAGGGGAAGGGCTGTGGGAACAGAATATGTGGGGGTGCTGACCCACCCCACTCTCTCACATGCTCTCCCTGTGGAGATAGGAGGTTCATCTGCCGAGCCTGCCAGGTACCAGAGCCAGAAGAGCGCTTTGCAATGGACGAGTATTCAGACATGGTGGCTGTGGCTAAACCCGTGGTGTACATCACTGTGGGGGAGCTGGTCAACACACACAGGGTGAGGGGCTGCAACCTGGGTGGGGGCTGGGTAGGTGGATAGGGCTATGGAAGGCCACGCTATGGTGTAGGGTGGACCCTTGAAGGAAGGCCTGGCTCAGACCTTGCATCTCTTTCCTTCCTCCATGCTGCAGCTGCTGCTGGAGCACCAGGACTGGATCGCTCCTGACCACCATGACCCCCTACATGAGCTCCTGGAGGACCTCGGGGAGATGCCCACTATCCATGACCTCATTGGTGCGTGCTGAGGCAGCTGGGGCCTGCAGGGAGAGAGGGACAGGCAGGTGGGCAGGGCATGCTTACATGCCCTCTATAGAGTTTTTGTTCAGTCTGGGATGTGTGCCAGGAAGCTGGTTACACACTCATCCTACCTTTCCCTCTGGTTGGGAGGTGGACACATGGACACAGACTGATATGGAGAGAGTAGACAGACAGTAGAGAGACCCAGTATCATCATATAAATGGCCAATTAAATCACGTGAGATAGCCCTGGCTGGTGTGGCTCAGTTGGGCATTGTCCTGTGCACCAAGAGGTTGCCAGTTAGATTCCCCATCAGGGTATATACCCAGTATTCAGGCTCGATCCCTGCTGGGGGTGTGTGTAGGAGGCAGCCAATCGATGTTTTGCTCAGGATTTCAGGAGTTATGAAATGGGAGGAAGCTTATTACAGGGGTGAAAAGGCCGAACAGAGGTGCTGACAGATAGGAGAGAGCCAGGAGATCCAGGCTCAGGGAGATACAGCCCCCTGCCCTCAGGGCACCCAGGCTGAGGCTGTTGGCGAGTCATGTCTCCAGTAACACACGGGTAGGATCTGTGGGTAACAGCCCTCCCATTGGTGCTCAGGGTTGAAGGCACAGGGTGGTGCCATGAGTCAGTGTGGGAAAGCTTCCTGGAAGAGGGGTGCATGGAGCAGCTTATATTCCATGACCCGCTCCCATTTCTCATCCTACCTTAGGGGGAAATGTAGCTGCAGATGGGAGCATGGATCTGAGCAAGGTAGAAGTGTCCCTGACACTTACCAACAAGTTTGAAGGGCTAGAGACAGATGCGGATGATACCAATGCCCGGAGCCTTCTTCTGAGGTGAGAGTGGCCTTGTCCCCCTGCTGACCTGAGCTTTCCCCCTAAGGCCAATAAAGTGGCCTACACAGAAGTAGCCATTCCACCTTCTTCCTGGGCTCTCCTGTCCTTCAGAAAGTTCTCCCTGAGGCCTAACTGGCATTCCCCTTGCTGCCATCTCAGCTGTTTTCCTTCTGGCAGCCTCAGCTTCTGGTCTGTTGTAGCTGAAGGCAAAGGAATAGATAGGATATTGGCAACAATGATGTTTATGTATTGTTGTACTGTTTATCAAATGCTTTTTTATATGTTATCACTTAACCTTAGTAACAAACTGCGTTACAGTTGAGGAAAGAAGCTAGGGGTTAAGTGACTGCCCAGAGTCCCATGGCCAGTTGTGGTGGAGCTTGTGTTCTAATTCCCTGTTATTGCCAAGTGATGGTCAGGAGATAGGCATGGAGCTTGGTTTCCCCAGTTCTGCAAAGGTGAGGGAGAACTCAGAGGGCTGGGCTGGTCTTTGGGCAGAAGAGGAGCCAAGAGGAGATCGAGCCACCACCTCGATCTCCCTGCCAGCAAGGCAGCCCCTCCTCATTCATTCACGCAGTAAACAAGTGAGCTGCGTGTTCAGCTTTGTCTTGCCATCAAAGGCCTTGCAGCAGGGTGGGGCTAGGGGTGAACGCACAGCCAGAGCCTCCAAGAGGGAGGTGGGTGTCTGGTGCATTAAGAGCTGGGGAGAAGGGACACCTGGGTTGGGAAAGGTCTCACAGAGGAGGAAGTACGTACTTCAGCCGGAGGACTCAAAGGAAGACAGTTTGTGGGAGGACACTGTAGGCAGAGGACACTGAGAGCACAGTATGTTCAGACTGTGGTCTTTCTTTCTGTAGCACAGGGGTCTCCCTCCTGGACTGCGTTCTCCTCACACACACTCCTGCTCGCTCTCTTACCTCCCTAGTGTCCCTGGCAGCCATGATGCTAGGCGGGGTCCACTTCCTGTCAGCTCTCTAGCCAGCCCCACTTCCCGACCCTTCCCCTGCCCCTCACCTCTCCCCATCACCCCCTTCCTCCTGCAGCACCAAGCAGTTGCTGGCTGACATCATGCAGTTCCACCCTGGGGACTCCTTAAAGGAGATGTTGTCCCTCTCGGTGTCCAGCCTACAGGTACTGTCTCATTTGTTTCCACCTCACCCCACCAGCACTGCTGATTCCTTTCTCTCACCCCCACCCCCAGTCTGCTTCACAAGCAGACACCTCTGCTCACCAGAAACGCATAGGCTGAAAAGAGCAGCCTTAGCTGTGGGGAACCTCAGGCTGCAGAATCCTGGGACTCCACCATCCTCCCCACTCCCCACTAAAACAAGAGTGAGCTTTGCAGGGACACCAGCCTCTGATATCAGGTTAGGTGTGGTGGGGGATGTTGCACCAAAGGGCTGGTGCTCAGCAGAGGTTGGTCACTTGAAGGCCCGGAGGCAGGAGAAAGGTAAGTGGGTGGGGAGCCAGGGACAAATTGGGCCAGCTGGAGTGAAGACTAAGCCAATGGTTTCCCAGAGAAAAGGTGGGGACAGCCAGTAGAAGCACGTCCCAACACACAGGACAGGAGGGAAATGTTCCCAAATACCCTGGAGCCATCACAGAGCTCCAGTGTCGGGAAGTCACAGCCAGTGTCTGTCGGAATCCTTTATGCTGTACTTCCATTTGGGCCTCCCTTGGGTCTCTACTCCTCTTGGCCATCCATGGGGCCCTTCTATGTCCATGATATTACACCTTGATGTTCTTCACAAGCCACCCCTGTCTCTTTTCCCCAGAAGCTGGGCTCTGGGATCATGCTACTGATGATACCCTGAAGTGCCCCTTTGTTGCTGGTGCCTCTGGGGCCTGCCCTGGCTTGGGGGCAGAATAGTAGGGCCAGATAGACCCATGAAGCCATTATCTCCCCCCCCAGGAAGCTGCTCACAAGCGGCTGATGTGCCAACGCCAGGCCTATGAGGCACAGAACTCAGAGCCCCTTCGACAACGACGCTCACTGACAGCTGACTCCCTCTTGCCACTGGCAGAGAAGCAAAGGCGCGCCCTGCGGAACCTGCGCCGATTGGAGAGCCTGGGGTTGGTCAGTGCCAGCGATGGCTACCAGGGGCTGGTGGACGAACTGGCCAAGGTAATGACCTGGGCCTGGGATCTGTGTGCTTGTGTGTGTATATGTGTGTGCCTGTGTGTGTACTTGCGTGCATGTGTGCACATGCACATGTGAACATAGTATTGGCACCTCGAGGGCAGTCCTCTCCCTGGGAAGTGCCCACCCCAAGTTGTCACCAGCCAGGGGAAGGCCAATAAAACCCCAGAGGTTCCTACTTGAAAGAAAGGTCTTAAAATTAGTCAGGGAAGGAGATACTTTTGCAACTCTCTTTTACTGAAAATCAAGGAGCCTTGAAACAGTTACTCCTCAGTGGGGAAGGGCCTGAAGACATGATTTGAAGGTTTGGGATAGCATCCTTGAGATTGTCCTCCTCCCAGGAAAATTAGCCTTGAAGTCTCCTCTTCCTGCTTTTCCTGAAGGTACTCGGTGAGTTGTTCTTGGGCCTGGGTCAGGCCCTGAGGCTCTCCTGCCAGGAAGGGCCAACTCTCCCTCCCTTGGTCCCCCAACCCCAGGACATCTGTAACCAGCGCAGGCACCGGCAGCGGCGGAAGGCAGAGCTGGTGAAGCTTCAGGCCACACTCCAAGGCCTGAGCACTAAGACCACCTTCTATGAGGAACAGGGCGACTACTACAGCCAGTACATCCGGGCTTGCCTAGATCACCTGGGCCCTGGCTCCAAGTAGGTGCTGCCTTCATGTGTGACCCCTCACCCTGCCCATGGCGACCTTTGCCCACTCTCTACCAGCTGGGAAAGTGGCATCTCCAGCCCAGCAGGCCCCTTCCTAACTCGGGTCTTTAAATCTCCGTTGCAAAGTCTTGGGCTCAGGTGCAGCCCCTCCTTTATCTCTGACCAGTGAAAAGTCTACCTCAGGGTCTAATTTCTTTTTTACCAGCCACAGAAAGTACAGTCTTTGGTGCTGAAGAGTTTATTGGATTAATTCTCTGGGGCCTTTTTTTAATCAGGAGTTCTGGAAAAGGGAAGAAGCAGCGATCTCTTCATTACACTGCAGCCCAGCTCCTGGAAAAGGGTGTCTTGATGGAAATTGAAGATCTTCCCACCTCTCAGTATGTTTCTTCAGAGGGCAAAATGTCAGGCCCTTCCTGTCCCATTACTTGGGGGTGGAGCCCTGGGCTGGGCACCAGCTAGGAGGGGAGAAGAAGCATGGTTCCTGCCTTGAAGGAGCTGTTAGAATGATGGGGAGGACAGGACATCTCCAGACAAAAAGTTAAGGACAGTGGGCATAGTCTGGCGCAGTTCTAGACACCCCAAGGCAGAGGATGCTGGGAAAGATTCTCAGAGGAGAGAACACCTGAATGGGCCAGGCAGACAGATGTGAGGTAGTGAGCAGAAGTAAAATTGGGAGAAGACAGAGCCGGGCCCTGAGAGTGATAGAGGGGAAGTCTGGGCTCTGGGTGGCACACGGAACTGCCCAGGATGAGGGGCAATGGGTAGAGAAGAGTGTGACTCACCCTGGAAAGGGGCAGTAGTCCCCATTTTGAATCCTGTTCCTGATAGCTTCAGAAATGTGATCTTTGACATCACTCTTGGAGATGAGGCGGGAAAGTTCGAAGTAAATGCCAAGTTCCTGGGTGTGGACATGGAGCGATTTCAGCTTCACTATCAGGTGAGAGGACACTCATGAGCCCTCAAGACACCTGCCAGGCTTTAGGTGCCAGCCTCATGACAATAGGCTGACCTCAGATCACATCAGCTCTGTTCCTCACACAATCAGCATTGTCTGTTTCTGAAGAAAAGGGTGAGTGAGGGTCTTTACAGACCCTGCTGCCGAGCATCGGGAGAATGGCATGGGCTGGCAGTGTCAGAAGTAGGATTAATATTTGAAGCCCTCTCGCAGGTCAGGGACTTTACACGTTACCTCGTTTAATCCTCTCCACAGCTCTGAAGCATTAGGCCTGTTTCACAGGCCCTGAGGCTAAAAGGTTGAGAAGCGAGCCAAAGCCAGAGGCTGTTCAGGAAAGCGGTGACTTTAAATCCAAATCTTTTTGCTCTGCTATTTTGCCTTTTGAATGAGAAAACTGATTTCAGGCCCTAGTTCTGCTTGAATTGACGTTTGGTCAAGTCTCTGTACCTCTCCCTTGGCCTTAGTTTCCTCATCTGTGAAGTGGGGTTGCAGTGCCCCGTTGCAGTGGCTGCTGGATGACTGTGTAAAGCTCCAAGATGTTTTACACACTGGCTGGGCCGGTGAAGAACACTTACACTCTCCTCCCCGCCTCTTCCCTTTCTCCTAGGACCTCCTGCAGCTCCAATACGAGGGTGTGGCTGTCATGAAGCTCTTCAATAAGGCCAAGGTCAATGTCAACCTTCTCATATTCCTCCTCAACAAGAAATTCTTGCGGAAGTGACGGAGGCAGTGGGTGCCACCCAAGCCCTTATCTCGCTGGATGCTTTTCTTAACACTATTTGCTTCCCTGCAGACACCCAGAGCTCAGAACTGGGCAAGGCTCAAGGAGCCTTCACCCTTTCCCTAGCTGGAAGGAGTTTATTTGTCTACTTGACCACAAGCAGGGTCTCTAATTGGCTAACGTCAGCCTTGCCCCAGAGTCTGGCTGTGCGACTTTTAAGTCCCAGAACCCCATGGTTTTCCAGCTAGATGGTAGGGCATGAACCTAGGTGGGGTAGAACCCTGCCCTTTGGCCTGGGAAGGCAACTGCACTTGTGTCTGCTGCTGCCCTCCCATGGTCACCCCAATATTATATGCACTGCACTTGCAGCCTTATCTCCCTCTCCTTTCCCTGCAAACCCTAAGGCCAGGGCCAGGCTCCCTGTCCCTACTCCCATTTCATCAGCAGTGGGTGTTCCTGCCCTGCTGAAGCCCAGGCCACTCTGCTGCTACGACGCCTCACACCCTCCAGCCCCTCACCCTCACACCCAGGGGAGGCAGACAGTACCCTCTAATGTCCATGTGGGGTTGTGGCACTGTTATCCTCCATAGTGGCATAGGCAAGCTGACCCTCCCTTAACCACAAATCCCATTCCTTTGTTGATGGTCTGTTTTATATGTGGATCACCAGGATATTTATTCTCTCCCCCAGCCTTATACTTTGGATCATGGTTTTAATTCTTTAATCTTTTTGAACTTAGAGAGTTCTCATTTCCCTTATTCAAACTAATATTTATGCTAATCTTTTATACCTTGTATTTAAAGTCACCTTAGATCACTCCAGTAAATTCAATTAAAAAAATAAAGACTTAGGATGAAAACCTGAAAAAATAAAGTCACCTTAGGTGAAGGGCAGTAAGATTCCCACTCACGTTTAAGACCTCGTTTCAGCTTCAGATGGTACAGAGAGTGGCCTTTCCCTTTTCTCTTTCACCCTCAGGACTTGTACCTTAGAGCTGACTCTTCCGAGGCAATTTTGATAGATCTGCAGTCTTGTCTCTGCCTCTGTCTCTCTTGACCCCACATATACCAACTTCCTGTCCCTGTTGCCCTTCTGTTTAATTTTAATAAAAGCAGCTATTACCTCACATCAGTTGTTAACCCCTTATTTCATCTGCAGAGCAGGCCTCCACAGTCTTGGACAGATCTTTCCTGAGAGAGCTGGGGAGCCCTTCCTCCAGCCTTCCCAAGCCCCTGCCTGCCTCCCATGTGGGACCACTCTGCCCGTCTGAGCTTGTAAAAGCTTAATGAGATGTGGCATTTATGCCTCTCCTCCCTCCCCAGGGGACAGAGAGGAGGAGGAAGGAATTCTTAGGTTTCTATTCTGTGTTTATCAGCCACTCTGAAGACTAAAGCCAAGAAGAGGAGAAACCAGTCCGGACTCTATCCCACCCATTTTACACACATTTCCAGCAGGTTCTTTTCCTAAGCTGTGGGTGATGATGCCAGAGGTGCTCGAGCAGCACAAAATCCCCCTTTCGTGAGGAAAGCTGCCCTCCTTCCCTCTCTGCTTCCTAAAGGAGGGGACAGGGCAGCCCCTGTTGGGCCCCTGCAAGTTTGTCTGCTGAAGTCTGCCTCCCTGCACTCCATTCCTTTATGTCACTCAGGACTTGTCTTGCTGTCACATTCAATCTCAGTCACATCCTTTCCCCCTCTTAACATGTCACAGCAAAGACTTCAAGTACCACCTTGCTCTGGGTGACAGTGATACATCCCAGTGGATCCAGATTTCTGCACGTGATCAGTCATTAAAAATCTCACACCGAATAACTCCAGCATTATCCCACTGTGACGCTCCCCCATGATCACATGATCTGGGCCCCATATAGCACATACACGAATGTCACAATAGCTACTATTATTGAGGGCCTGCCATGGGGTGGGATATTTACATATATTTACTCCTCACAACTCTACAAAGGTTTGTGGTCACTATCTTTGTTTAATATAAGGCAACTGAGGTAAGTGGGGTTGGATAACTGCCCAAGGTTACACAGCTGGTAAGGGGCAGAACAGGGCTTTACATTCAGGCCCACCCACTCAGAATCTATATTCCCCGGCATTTTCCTCTTCCTGCAGCCCACTCTTTCAAGCCTGCCCCAACCCCTCCACTGTGATTGTTCCTGATGAGCTTCAGTTTATCAGTGTCCTTTCCTAACCTTCAGTGCTCAATCTGAGATACAGGCACTTGGCTCCTGCGGGTGGGAGTATACACTAGTGCAACAGCCTCTTTGGAGGACAGTTTGGCGAGAGAAAAAATGTAAGTGCAGGGTGCCAACCATTCAATGGGGAAAGACTAGTCTTTGCCAGATGGTGCTGGGATAACTGGATATCCACATGAAAGAATGAAGTTGGACCCCTACCTCACCATATACAAACATAGATCACAGATCAAATTAAACTAATTAAAATGGATCACAGACCTAAATGGAAGAGCTAAAACTATAAAACTCAGAAGAAAACATAGACACGAATTTTTATGACTTTGAATTAGGCAGTGGTTTCCTAGGACACCAAAACACAAATGACAAAAGAAAAATTAGATAAATTGGACTTTATCAAAGTTAAGAACTTGTGCTTCAAAGAATACCCTCAAGAGAATGAAAAAACACAGAATAGGAGAAAACATTTACAAATCATATATCTGATTAGGGACTTATATCCAAAATGTATGAGCTAAACAAAAAGACAAGGCAATTAAATGAGCAAAGAATTTGGATAGCCATTTCTCAAAAGAAGATATGTGAATGGCTAATAAGCACATGAAGAAATGCTCAACATCATTAGTCATTAGCAAATGCAAATTAAGTCACGAGAAACCACTTTATCCCTTTAAGGATAGCTAAAGTAAAACAGATATGTGTCGGTGAGAATGCAGAGAGATTACAATTTATACAGCGGTGGGCAAAAGTAGGTTTACAGTTGCCTCGTGCCATCCTTTTGAGTTAATAAAGCTATTACAACAGTCATAACCTGCATGACTTTTTCCATACGAACAACTGCAAACCTACTTTTGCCCACCCGGAGCCCAGGCTGATGGAGGAACTACCATCTTGTAGCTGCACCATCGGGAACAGATACGTTAGGGAAAGAAGGAGCAGAGAATCAATCACGTGGGATTTTTGTTGCCAAATGTGGACGTGACACGCTACACTTCCACTCACGTTTTGTTGGCCCAAACTAGTCACATAGCCCCACCTAACTGCAAGGGAGCTGGGAAATGTAGTAGCGTGAATGGAGTTTTTGGTGGGTGCCTGCCACACCTGGTATGACACCTACAAGGCCATGCAGGATGTGTCTTTCCACACCTTACCTCTAACGCCTTTTCTCCAGGAGCCACATGGCTTCCCCAGTTGCCTCTTTCAAGTCGTCACTGAGATGTTTCTCAATGAAACTTCTCCTGATCACCCTGTTAATCGCAGCCCACCCCTCATTCCTCCCCTTCGCTGTGCTGTCCCTCATTCTGCTCTGCCTTTTCCCAAAGCACAAGTTCTGACACTCACGCACCTGTCTCTCTCTCCCTGCCAGGCTGTCAGCTCCATGAGGGCACTGATCTACGCTTGCTTTGTTTAATGATGGAGCCCAAGTACCTCCGATAGTGCCTGGCACACAGTACAGGGCACTTAATCAATATTTGTTGAAAGACTAAATTTTTAAAAATACTTGGTGCTGGCAAAGTTGTAGTAAGACTACCACTTCTATGCCTTCTTAGTGGGACTATAAATCGGTACAATACAGTTTTAAATAAACTTTTAATTTTGGAACAGTTTTAAATTTCCAGGGAAGTTGCAGAAACAGTGCAGAGAGTTTCTGTACGCTCTGTACCCAGTTTCCCTAAGGTGAACATCTTACATTTGTCAAAACTAAGTAATGAATATTAACATATGTTAACCAAGCCCCAGACTTTATTCCATTTTTCAATTAAAGGCCTCTTTTCTGTGCCAGGATCTAGTCCAAGGTACCACGTTGCATTTGGCAATCCGTATATTCCTTTTGGAGAAAGGGGCCGTCTTATGCAACACTTGAAAAGGCAAATGAGAAGTTCTGCAAGCCCCAGCAAGGGCAGGTTTGTGTTCATGTGCAAGAGCCCGGCTGAGTTTCCTCCTGGACCCTGGACCACTGGCCCAGCAGGGCCAACCACTTTTTTCTCCCCTTCTGAGAACTTTCTTCCTGTTATTGGTACAGATTCTCTGGAGGACATTAGACCACATGTAAAAAGATCCTGTATAAAGTGCTTACTCTTTGATGCAGTAACTTCCCTTCTAGAAATACAGTCCAAGGAAACAAACACGGGCATAAAGATTTAGGTGCAAGGACGAATCAGGAAGGAATCCGTGTAAATGACAAACTTCAGTGCTGAAGAAGTTCAGCAAGTAGGGATTTGTTGGGAGATGCTGAGTAGCACTCAGGGCTATAAGGAATGAGATGATTTGACCTGGGAAAGATGACATGCTAACCCTTCTGGGGGATTCCAGTGCCAGAAACTGGTGGCCATCTCTCCAGGGTGCTGCCAGCTGGTGACTCAGGTCCAACTGGCTTCCCTTCCTGGATGCTGCCTTCAGAATTCAAATTCCCATGGTAGAGGGGAAAGGAGTCTAGTGTCTGCACCAGAGTCCTGAGCCCAAGGTCTGGTCCGTGGGAGGCAGACTCCGCCAACCATTAACTCCACCAGTCACGTGGAGGGAAGGAGGGTCAGCTCCCTAGAGAAAGAGACCCAAAGAAAACAATGCCACGAAGGCTTTGCAACACAGCATTCTTTTATATATGAAAACTTAAACCACCTAGATAGTGGGTGAATTAATTAAATTTATGGTATATCCCAGTTAATATGGGAAAATGTTTACAATGTTAACTGGGGAAAATGCTGGTTACAAAATAATATGCATAGGATGATTCTGGTTACAAATATGATTGGAAGAAAATATATGAAAATGTTCCAAATGGTTATTTTGTGATGGTATTATGAATTATTTTTACCTTTTTTTGCTTTTTAAATGTTTTCTGAATCTTCTATAATTAATATGTATTATAACCAGGAAAAAAAGTTTAAAAAAATATTTTATTTTTATTGATTTCAGAGAGAGGAAGGGAGAGGGAGAGAGAAATAGAAACAGCAGTGATGAGTCATTGATCTGCTGCCTCCTGCACGCCCCCTGCTGGGGATTGAGCCCCAAACCCAGGCATCTGCCCTGACTGAGAATCCAACTGCCATCTCCTGGATCCTATGTCAATGCTCAACCACTGAGCTATGCTGGCTGGGCTGAAAAACAATTTTGTAAAGTTCCTGCTCTTTGATATAGTGATTTCTGTTCTAGCACTCTATTCTAAGGAGACAATTAAAAATGTAAATAAAGATCTTGTACCTAAAGATATCCATTACAGAATTATTTATAATAGTAAAAATGGAAAACAACTTCAATATTGTAGGAATGTTAAATACAGTAAATATGTGGGCTTTATTATAGACATCAATGCTTTGAAGAAATTTTAAAGACATGGAAAAATGATTTATGGGTAAGGAATAAAGAGGAAACCGACATTGCATGTACTGTACGATCGCACCTATTCAACAGTGTTCATTCTTATGTCACATATCTAAACATATGCCCTCTAGAACAGTTCTCCAACTGTCTACAGCAAAGAATGACTTTTTAAAATTTCAATCTGTTATGAACTAATATTTCTGTGAAATAGAACCACTAGTTACTAGAAAAAAGAAATGGAAAAGACCTATAAAATACACTCATTTTTTTCACATTCAATTCAGGAGTAAAATGACTGGCAACTGGCTGGAAATTGCTAAGTGCTTGCTCTCAGTTTCTGCATGTGTCTGGTGGCAGACCAGGAACAGCTTGTGGATCCTACTCCAAGCAGTGCTGCTGCAACACAAGGCACACACCACTCATCCCTGTGGCTCATACCTCAGTTCTAGAGCCAAAGTGTGTGTTGGCTTTCCTTTCCAAAAGGTTAATATAAGCTCATTGTAATAAGAGCACAGAAAAGCTACTTCCCCTCATTGCTACTCCCCAAACCACTGCCAAGTTTCTTGTGTATCATTCCAAACAACATGTACATTGACAGCTTTTCACATCGGTACACACAGACCTAGCTCATCATAGCGAGCATTCCATTGGGTGGCTGCCCTACTAAGGTCATTGCCATTGCAAACAATACTGCCATAAATACTCCAGAGCTCTGTGTTCTCTTATCCAGGGATAACCATAAGAAAAATGCCTTGCTCGGGATGTGCAGATACTTAAAAAAAATAACAGCTTTATTGAAATACAATTCACGTACCCTAAAATCCACCCTTTTAAAGTATACAATCGAGTGCTTTTTACTGTATTTACAGAGTTGCACAGCCATCACCACTATTACAGAGCA
Source organism: Miniopterus schreibersii (assembly GCF_964146895.1). NCBI lineage: Eukaryota > Metazoa > Chordata > Mammalia > Chiroptera > Miniopteridae > Miniopterus > Miniopterus schreibersii. The sequence goes on along the minus strand of NC_138119.1, from coordinate 14,295,303 downwards.
TTTTCATCACTGCAAAGGAAAACCCACACCCATTAGCAACCACTCTCCATTCTCTCTTTTTCCCAGGCTCTGGTAACTGCTAATTTACTTTATGGGCCTACATATTTGCCTATCCTGGACATTTGGTGTAAATGGAATCATACCATATGTGACCTTTTGTGTCTGGCTTTCAGTTAGCAGAATGCTTTCAACGTTCTTCCACGTGGTAGCATATATCAGCATTTCATTCCTTTTAAAAAATTGTATAATGTTTTTTCCTTTAAAAACATTAAAAAATTTTTTTCAATTGCAATTGTCATTCAATATTATATTAGTTTCAGGTGTACAGCACAGTGATTAGACCTTTATATACTTTTTGAAGTGATCCCCCAATATGCCTAATACCAACTTAGCCCATCTGCCCTGACGCAGAAGGATTTCACTTTTACTTTGTGTTAACTGAGTCAATTGTTGTTAATTGGAAAAATGCAAGAGCATCGTTCTTTAGTTTTAATTTTTTTGATAATTAGTAAGTGTAGCCGATTATATTTTCTAAGATGGCCATACCAAAGCCTGCCATCCCCCATGCTCTTTTTATCGCAGCATTGCCACCTCTACATCTCATCCCACTGGAAGGTCTTCAGGGCCAATAACACGCACGGAGCTGGCATCTCCTGTGCTAGCAGTGCCTTCTGGAATTACCTCCTGAAGGACCTGCCTGGCTTTTCTCGAGGAGGTGTCGCTCTTTTCAGAAATACATCTGGGGTGGTTAACTTGGTTTGTTGTTGTTTTCATCATAGATTTGCTTGTAAGCAGATAATGCACCATGAGCATTCCTCCCTGTTAAAGAAAACCTTTCAGGGTTGGGGTTCATGTTTTCAAACGTTTATTTCTTAAGGTTTCATTTTTTTAAAAAGATTTTTAATTGATTTTTAGAGAGAGAGGAAGGGAGAGGGAAAGAGAGAGAGAGAAGCATGGGTGTGAGAGAAAAACATCAGCCAGCTGCCTCCTCCATGACCCTTACTGGGGATCGAGCCTGCAACCCGGGCATGTGCCCTGACCGGGAACCAAGGCAGCAGCCTTTTCAGTGCATGGGGCGACGCTCACCCCTCCAGTATCCCTGTGACCACACAGTCAGGGTTCTCTTCCCGGGCAACAGTGAAATCACTTTCTCCCTTCACCTTCACTGGGTGCAGGCAGGCCTGCCTGCACCCCACAACCACTGCTTGTTGCGTGAATATGAACATGCTCTTTAACCTCTCTGCCCTTCACTTTCCTCATCTGTAAAATGAGGGGCTAATTCTATGTCGGGTGCTCTATTGTATGATAGTGAAAATAGTGTGTAAAATGCTTTTCCGAGTGCCTGGCATAGAGCAGGGATAAAGCCCCGGCTGGGTAGCTCAGTTGGTTAGAGTGCTGTCCCCAAACGCCAGGGCTGCAGGTTCGATCCCCGGTCAGAGCACATACAAGAAACAACCAATGATGCATTAGTAAGTGGAACAACACATCAGTGTTTCTCTCTCTCTCCTTTCCCTTCTCTCTAAAAAAGACAATAAAATAAAAATAAATAAATAAAAATAAAGCAGGGATGAAAACAAAACAAGCTTCTATCCTTTTTATCCCCAATTTCTTCTTTTTCTCAATGGTCAGGCCTAAGGCAGCCTCTCGTTGGCCTGTGTCGTCTCAGCAACACAGTCCTCCAGGGAGGCCTGGAGTGTGTGAGATGGAGGGCTTGCAGCTGCCCACCCCTTACTGAGAGGAGGGGGCTGACGTAAGGTCCCCTGTGGAGCTGGGGACCTTACCAGGATAGACGGCAAGAAGTTATCAACCAGTATGTGCAACACACGTGCGAGTGGAGAGTCTGGTGAGAGAACTGGAGCCTGCTGGGGCTCCAGGGGGCAGACTGGCACTACCCAGGAGGGGCTAGGTGTGGGCCACCACAGTGCACACCCCTCGTCACTTCCCTAACATCCTATCATAGGTGCCCGATAAGTGCTTGTTGAATGAAAGTGCTCTTTCTGAATAGGGGCTGAGCCAACGGGAAGAGAGTGGTGATGGCTCTGTGTCAACGCTGACTGGACCCAAGCTGCTTCGGTTGGAGAAGCAGTTGGGTGGGTGACAGGGCTCAAAGGAGAAAGAATAGTCTTTCCTGTGTCAGTCTCCAGTCAACCCAAAAAACAAATTTAAAATAATAGAATAAAAATAATGAAATACAGCCTTGGCCAGGGTTGTTAAACGGTTAGTTAGAGCATGGTCCCAATATGCCAAGGTTGCAGGTTCAATCCCGGGTAGGGCACATACAAGAAGCAACTAATGAATGCATAAATCAGTGGAACAACCATTCGATGTCTGTCTCTCTCTCTAAAACCAATAAATAAAATTTTAAAAAATAAAAATAATGAAATACAGTGGAGAACTTCAGCTTTGCAAACACAGACATCAGGACGAATGTGGAGCCCTGCTGCCCGACTGCTTCTCCTCTGACTAGGAGGCTGGAGAGGTTACAACCAGCTTCCCATCAAGCTGCTACCTTCAGGCCTTTGCATTTCCACAGAGGCTCCTACCTTTTAGCAGATGGGGCAGGTTCTGGACCCTCCTATCACCCTGTGAAAGATGCTTAACCTGGTCTTTCGTCCCCTAGCCGCTGCCCTGCCAATCCTCAGAGAGACAGTGTGATGAGTGTCACACAGGCATGTTCACAGTCACAGCATTCTGGAGAAGGACCACACACTTACTCATTAACATGCCTACTCAGTGATGGAGACACCTCTCTTCTGTAACTGTCACGAGGAGGATGGGAGAGGGAGCCTTGAGCTCTGTCCACCCTGCTTCTTTATATCTTCCTGCCTCCCCCATATTAGAGGTGCCAGGGCCCCCTCCTATGCCCTCCAGGTACACAGACTGGTTGCTTAGCGATGGTGTGCCTCTTCCCAGACCTCGGCAACTTCCCTTGAAGCTCTAGTAGTAGCTGAATCAGGGAGAGCCAGGCTGGACCTACAGGAGCTGCTGCTGTTGCTGACAGGGAATGCATGGGAACAAGCCCCCAAATAGGCCCAAATGTGAAACCCAATGTTCCTTTTTAACACTCAGGACCCACACTAACTCTCAGAAAGTCCTGCCATGCTCCCCTGTCCTCAGCTTCTGCAAGACTGCTGGCTCCCCTCCCACATTGCGCTTCTCACCCCACGCGTCTGCCCTTCTCTCTGCCCTGGAGCTCAGGATCTGCCCCTGGGGTCTCTCTTCTTGGGGCTCAAGGCCCTTCGTCCTTTTGTGCGTACTGTAACTCCACATCTATGTGTCTGTCTCTGGGGTTCTGTGACTGTCCCAGCCTCTCTTTGCCTCCTCCTGCTCAGACTATATAACTTCCAGGCTCCCTTTCACTAACACAATCCCTTACTCACCACCTCCAAGGGCCAGGACCCCATGTTGCCATAGCAACCATGATCACACCCCTAGTTACCATCTTTCTAGGAAAAGCCTGTGGTGGGAGGGGGTCACAGAAGAGGCCCTTAGGGGAATCCTGCTTTCCTCACTTAGCCTGCCCTGGACTTTAGCTTCAATGGAAACCGACCTCAGACGTTCAGCAAACAAGAGCACTAGGCTCAGAAAAGGAAGCAGGTCCTTCCTGCTGCCTCCTCTCCACCTCCTCAGTGACAAGATCAGAGCCTTCAGAAGAAGCTCCTAAAGAGGCTCACACCTGTGACTGATGTCAGGAACCTGCCTGCCCCCAGAACAGTGCTCGCAGCCCCCAGCCAACAGTGCCCTCCAATCTCCCTGTCTGCGTCCCCTGTCAACCTCTTTTCCTACACTCCCTGCCACCCCACTTCCTTAGTCCTTGATGCTTGGGTCTGACAATTAATTGTCTCTGAGTTAAGAACCAGGACAAGAAAGCAGTCAACAAAGGGACAGCTGAGAGGAAAGACAGTGTGAAGGCACATGGGGTGGAGCCCAGCTCCCAGGCAGGACGGGTTTGGAAGGACACTGAAAGGAGGGCATGAGGGAAGCTTGGGGACGGGTGGTCTAGATTCTGCCTTCTAGCACAGGGAGCAGGCACACAGCAGATGGAACAGAGGAGGCAGGAGGCCGGACCAAGTGACCTCACCCAAACCCTGTTGTCCGCAGCTATTGCAACCTGGCGAGACTCCCAGCTCTCCTGGGTCCCCAAGTAGGAGAGCTTTTTATAGTTCACTCCCCAACTTGGGTTTGAATAATTAAACAAGATGGACAGAAATAGCAACCTGACGGCAAAGGCAGTTATTTTGGGGTTTTCTGGAACACAGAGTGCTCCTGGGCAGCACCCCACCCCTGCAGGGGGTGGAGCCAGCATCAAGGCTGATGGGAGATTTTTGTGGGGAAAACCCACCCTGCATCTCCCTCCTAACCCCACCCGGTACCCTGGCCCCTGGGAGTTTCTCACCGCTTCTTTCTGGTCTTCAAGGAAGGAGAGGGCTCTCACTATCTCTTGCTCATAGCTCCTCTCCTGGCAGGAAGGCCCTTCTGTTGTCTGTCAGCCCTTCTACTTCAGAGATGGGGACAGATATTGACAATGAGATCAACAAGCAGCTGCAAGACAGGCTGAACCAGGACGAGGTGGCTACTGATCCTCTGGCCAAGAAGTTGGAATCAGGTTTAAGAGGTGTTGTGCCTCCTGCCCCCACTATAACTCTTGGGATGCCGTGGAGGGAATGAAGGAGGGGGTGGGGGTGGCAGGCAGAGCTGCAGAAAGGAATTGGTGGGGGGACAGACTAGGCTCCGGAGAAGAAAAGGCCAGAGATGGATTCTTGTCTGACTGAAGAACTCTGAAGAGGCAAGAAGCTCCTCTCTTCCTGCTCCCTTTTAGTGTCCTGTGTCCCTGGCAGAAACCCAACCTGGGTTTCCTGGGACAGGGTTTTAGCAGCCGAGCTGGGGATGGGGAGAAGTGGGGAGGCCCCCTCAGGTCTCCATTGCAAGCCAATCATTTGCAGCTTATTTGCATAATACTTTTGGTTCAATCACAGAGATTAGGGCCTCACCCCAACGCTCTCTGAGGCTCTGCCACAGAGCTTAAAACCTGGGCACAGAGGGGACATTTCTAATGTTTTCTCCCTTTGGGTAACAACTTCAGGGGTGGGTTTGGAGGTCAAATTTCAGGAAACAGTGATAGTCATTCATTCCTGTCTATTCATTCAACAAACATTTTAAAAGCACCAGGGATAGCCCTGGCTGGTTTGGCTCAGTGGTTAGAGAGTCAGCCTGTGGACTGAAGGGTTTCAGGTTCGATTCCAGTCAAGGCCACATATCTTGGTTGCAGGTTGCAGGCAAGGGCTCCTACCTGGGTTGCAGGCTTAATCCCTGCCCCAGTCCGGGCACCTGCAGGAGGCAACGAATTGATGTGTCTCTCTCACATAGATATCTCTCTCTTCCTCTCTCTCTCTCCCCCTCCTCCCTCCCGTTCACTCTCTCAAAAAATCAATGGGAAAATATCCTCAACTGAGGCTTAAGGGGAAAAAAAAGCACCAAGTATAAGCCTCCCATATTGGTGCTGAGATTAAATTAGTATAGCAAAGCCCTTGACTCTAGAAACTCACAGTCCAGTGGGGGAGATGGCCATCTTAAAACCTACTCCCCACCATTATTGAGGGCTTGCTATGCTTGCTATGCCATAGATATCATACAAGAGCTTCACAGAAATTGTCCCACTTAATCCTCATACAAAGTCTATGGTCTAAATAGCATTAGCCCCATTTGACAGTTAATAGAACTAAGATGAAGAGACTTGTCCAAAGTCACTTAGCTACTAAACTGTATAAATGGAATTGGAACCCATGTTTACATGATTTCAAGTTCTGTACTCTTAACCACTGCCCTGTGATCACTAATGCATGGAAGGAAGATGCAGGTTCATTAAATGCTGTGTGTGTGGCTTCAAAAGAGAGTGAGATTGTCCTTAGTTATGGGTATGTGCTCTGCATGCTCTGTGGGGCAATCAGGGAAAGCCTCCTAAAGGAGGCGGCTTTGTACGGGACAAAATTCGTATCCACTACGTGTTTTGTTCTTGGTGCTGGAAATACCAAGTGAACAAAATCCTTACACTGTAGATGTGCTGTACAGGGATGGAGGAGAGGCTGAAATTGTAACACGGCTAATCTTCAATGCCAAGTCTTCTTCACCCTCAGAGTTGTCCTGCTCCAATTTTGGGTTCTCTCCTAGGCTCAAAGACTCAAACTTCTGGGGAACATAGAAGGAAGTTCTTCCTAATGTCTATCCTGCATTTTTTCCTGTTCCAATAGATTTTCCCACCTCCCATTTCATCCCTCTTTTTCAAGGCCAAATCTCACAGCAGTAACCGAGCAGCCCCAAAGCTTCTGGCCCTTTAAGGCCACCTTCTTCCCCCCACGTGCCGTCTGGTTGGGTTGGCGACGCTGACGCACGCGTGACGTCAATGGCAGCTGGCGCGGTCTGGGCACGAGGAGCGAAGTTGGAATGGGGGTTGGGGGACCAGAGCGAGAAGGCTGTCATTTGCATTTAAAGGGGCCATTCCCGGATTAGTGATCAGGGCTTGAAAGAAATGTGTATCCGGCAAACTTTGCGTCCTGGACTACGGGGCAAGAAAAAGGCGTGATACAGCTGAAGTCGTTGGTAACTGCACTTTGCGTATCAACTATGTCCTTCCGCGTAAAGGGGAAATAGTCCTTCGGTGCCCCGGCTGGAAGCACGTGACCAGGAGGGGGCGGATAGGGAGGGGAGAGAGAAGGAGGGAGGAGTTGGGGAGACGACTGTCAAGCTTAGTTTCAGCTGCCCCCACCCCCACATCCTGCCCACCCTCCTGCAGCTGCCACCACATCCTGCCCAGGCAGGGAACTCGTGGTGGGGGGGCGGCGGGCACTGACCTAGGACGAGGCTGTGGCACCCCTTCCCTGCCCCTTTCAGTTCCAGGGTTGGGCCTCTGCCCTTTGCCCTGGCTGGCCTACCCTCTGGCACTGAGCTTGGGGCACAGCTCTGTGCCTCACTCCATTCCCTCCTCCCACCTCTGGCCTGTGGAACTTGTCCGGAACCCCAGATCAGAGCCCCATTCCTGGGCTAGCACAGTTATCAATGGACAAATAGAGGTGTTCAATAAAGTTTTTATAATTTTAACCCAGGTGCACAGTTACACACACACACACACACACACACACACACACACACACACACACACAGATTCATATAACAGACATTTGCTGAGCACATCCCATGCCAGGCCCTGCAAAGCCCTAAAGACCCAAACTTGAGTTAAACTGCTGCCCTCATGATGCTCAGGATCTGGTGAAGAAGAGTAAATTAGAAAACCAAAAATATCAGTACAGTATGGTGTGTGCTGATGGGGTAGATGCACGGAGGAGGGAGCCCTATGCACAACTAGAGGCACAGGTGGACACACAAGTCCACATGGAGAATGTGTACACAGAAGGACCACCAGTACTCATACTGATAGTCCTTTCCCTCACAAGCAAGATGTAAGATGTGGGGAGAGATTGGGGCCTTTGCTAGGATCACTGGAAAACTGGAGGAATGATAGGATGGATGGAAGGCGTGATATGGATGGAGGTAGGGGATGGAGATTGTTCACATGATTGTGGGGAGGGCAAGAGGAGTAACCAAGCGGCCAGACAGAGGCTGGATCAGCAATAATGCCTCCCCAGAGATAAGGAACAATGGGCAGGAAGAGTAGCTCTTGGGGGTGAGGAAGATCTTTCCAAATTAGGTTGAATTAGGAATTTTGGGGGAGGTATAGAAAAGGGGAACTATTGATGTCACTTTGCCATATAGATTTATGAAGATGATACTGTACAGAGGAGTTTACACACACTTTGTAGGACTTTGGTGGGTGTCTTTCTGACTCCTGGGGAATTTTATAGAAACTTTGGGTTGTTAGATGACTTTTCTCTAGAAAAAATGGGTTGGTAGCCAAAGCAGAAAAAGGAAAAATGAGACGCAAGTGTTTGAGCCAGCTCAGGCATTTTCCACCTAGAGGACTGTGGGATAGGTAGTCGAGGGGCTAGAAGGAAAAGATGCAGTGAATCACTTTCAGGAAGTCTTTATTATAATTTAATTTCTAGCAACATTACTCCCTAGACCCTTTCTTAGTCCTCCTGGGAAATCAAGACCTCGTGTTTCTTACTTTTCCTTTCTCATGAAGTTCTCTCTCTCTCTCCATATGTGTGTGTGTGTGTGTACACACACACACATACGTATATGTGTATATATATATATAATTCTATCCTTCAGCCTCTCCTACATTTATAAATTCTACCCCTCAGCCTCTTACTCTGTTCTTTAGTGAATTATCATTTCAGCATCTCTGGGTCCAGGATACTCCATCTCCCCTCCTGAGCTTCCCCCACCACCCTTCGTTTCTCCCTCTAGCTCCTGGACCTTTAACACCTTCCCAGGTGACTCACCTTCCTTCCTCATTCCTTTGTTAGGAACCCAACATTCCGAGGCAGTAGGACCTATTGGCCAATCACAGCCCTGGCAAACCTGCCTCTGGCTTGAGATTGGCTGGAGCTGTGGTCTGTGGGAGGCTCAACACACAGATCTATAACAGTTTGGGGAAGGGGTTTCTGGGAATCAGTTCTGGGCAAGAATTTGTTCAAGGGCTGCTTCTGTTTTTGAGAGAATCCTTCTAGTAGAGCTAGAAGGGCCAGAAAGGTTTCTGGCTTGGAGAGCCTCAAAACGGGAGGCTGGTGGAGAACCCAGCTCTCTAGATCCCCTGGGGGCTTAGCTGCCCCCTGCCCACTTTGTTGTTTTTTCTATGATTTGGGACCCAAAGGTCTGAAGGCTGAGTTCCCACAGGCCTATTCCTAAGAAGTCTTTTCCAGCAGCCCTGGATCTCTCCAGTCTCAACATTCTGCTTTCCCGACATCGGAAACAGCCGGAAAATAAACACCCTGATGACTAAACGGTTTCTCCAGCTAGAGCTTGGGGAAGCACTAAAAATAGAGGCCATAAGTGAGGGGAGGTTCCCCACTTGAGGGAGGAGGGGTGCGCTTTCCCATCCTGCTACAGCCACAGCCCCAGGCCTGGCACGAGGCTCTGTTCTCTAAGTCCTTGAGGACAGGGCAGATGGGCTTCCCTTGCCTACCCTTCCCTGGCAGGGAATACTGACATCTTCTGGTGCTGGGGCCCCATCTCCTAGATCTAATGGGGAACTGAGAAGCTACATTTTAGGACAAAGTGGGACACTTTAAATTAGGTTTCCTGAAGGAGGGGCCAAATGGAAGGGTTGGAAACTGAGGCCAGGGAAATAGGAGCCTGCTGGCTCCCTGTCTTAGGACATTTAAGATAAGCCTCCAACCTATTTGCAGAGCAATTCTATTGAGCTTGTCTCCTATGAGACTTGTATGTGATAATGGGTATAAAGGGGTCTTTGCAGTATAGCCCTTGAGTTATTATAATGCAGCATGAAGTACTGTTATAACCAATCTCCTTGTATGAACTAATTTAATCGTAACACCAAATTTATGAGTTAGGTACTATTACCACAATCTCCAATTTTACCCATGAGGATCATGAGGTACAGGGCAGTTAAATAATGTGCCCGTGTTCAGTTAATAAATGGTGGAATAAGGCTTTGAACCAAGAAAGCTTGACTACTCCAAAGTTGATGTTTCCAATCACTGTGGCATGCTCTCTCTCTGTATATTCTAGTCTTTTCAGCACTTAACCCAGAATCCAGTCTTTGTCCAGTAAATCGAACTCAGCCAGATAGAAATCAGGGTGTATGAAGAACTGAGTGCCCTTCTGTTCTGCAAGGTTCTTTGAGATCTAAGCCAGATTCCATCATTTCCTCAAGCTCTGGGTAGAAAGCAGAACTTAGAGGTAACAGAGATGCTGGAGAGGAAGTTTGGCTAGTATGGCACCCACACTCCTGTTGTAGGGCATGTAAAGATTCACCACACCCTGAAGCAACCAGGAATTAAAAAAATTTTTTTTTTAAAGAGCTACTGCAACTTCTTTAGTAAGAAGCTTTTGGGTGTTTCCTGTCCTGGGGGAAATTAGGGTCCCGCCCCTTTAAATTGCCCCTCTTGGCTGTAAGTGCTCTGGGGCCGCAGGCACTGGGGATTAGGTCACCCAAGAACTATGAGCTGTTGCTTTAAATTGCTGGGCGGCTGCCCAGTCAGGCCCTGGCAGGGAAGGGGGTCTGTCACAGGTAGAGGGAGCAAACGAGCTCCCTAGGTAACCTCCAGAAATGAATGTGTCCCTTTAAATGAGCTTGGGCACACAGTAAGGACGAGAGATGGAATCTTTTCTTCACTTAGCGTCTACCCTTAATTTATCTAGTTAGACTCCCACCTCCTAACTCTCCTGGGGCTTGGGGGGAGCCGTCGGGGTAGTGTGTGTCTCTATGAGAGTGTGCGCACAGCGCGCGGAGCCTCCCGGAAAAGGACCTCCTTAAGTGCACGGTGGTGGCAGTGCTAGGCAGCGGTCCCCCGAGCTTTAGGGGCCACCTCGACCGCGGGCCGATCCCTTTAAAGGCCTCTGGGTCTTGCCTCCCCACTTTGCTTCCCTCTGTCCCTCTCTCCCTCACGGCAGGCGGAAGGATCTGCCACTCTTGGTGCTACAGCCTTGCTCGGGCAAGCTATGGAGCGGGGGCTGACCCGGCCCGGCCCCGCGGGCCGAGAGGCGAGGGGCGGGGCCGCGTCTCCGGTCCCGCCCCTGCTTCGGCCACGCCCCCGAAACCTCATGGGTTCCTTCCATTGGCCCCCCGCCTGTCCATCACTACTGTTTTCCCACCCTTCAAGCTAGGCTGAGCTGTGCCTACGTCGGCCTTGACTCCCGGGGGCTGGAGGAGTTACCTTTGGAGCCCGAAAGGAGGAAGGAAGCAAAATATCAACACAGCCGAGGCGGCTCGGGTGCTCGGCCCGGTCCCCCGCCTGCCCGTCGCCCGCCTGCCCGCCCCCCACGCCCACGACGGGGGCCCAGGCCCCCCGGCGCCGCCCAGGGCCCGCGTGGACGCCAGCCTCATTTATTATTCCCCCGCCCGGAGCTGCGGCTTCCCGGTGTTAAAGATCTCCCCGACTGGAAGCGAGGGCTACCCCTTCTCAGCCGTGACACCCCCCATCCCCCCAGCGGGGCCGGTGAGTAGAGAAAAATAATGCGCCTGTCGCTTTAAGAGACCCCCTCCCCCACTTCGTCCTGGGGTTGAGGTGGAGGGTGGTCTAGACTGTCCCCCTGGAGGGGTGGGATGGGGTGGCCGCCTGGGCCGGGAGAAACTTGCGAAGCGGGCTGTGTTTTCGTGTGGCGTTGGTGGGAGATTACTTGAGGGACTGTTTGTGTTAGAGTGTTGGCTGTGGGGGACAAGTGGAGCGATCTATGGGGTCGGGGTGGGGACGGGCGGCTTGGAGGCGCGCCCGTCTGTTGGTGTCCGGGGGTTCCGACGGCCTCCGAGTGATCTGGGAAGGGAGGCCATCCTCAGAGGGGCCTCCGGTGACAGCCGGAGCGACTGACATTTTAACAGCCGGCCCCCCCCCTCCCTCCTCGCGCCGCCTGTTCCCTCCTCCTTGGCCCGAAATGGTGCAGAAGGGGGCCTGGGAGGGCGGCGGGAGGGTGGGGGCGGGGGGAGCCGCAGCTGTTTGGGAAGCGGGGGAGGGAGGGGGGGATGTTGTTCAGATGACACCGGGGTGGTGGGTTGAGGTGTGTGTGTTAGGGCCCGGGTTTGCCGGGTGCCTATGGGTTTGGAACGCAGAGTCACCACGGAGGTGGACACGCAGGATCCTTCTTTGGGACCTCCTAGTCCGCTCCCGAGACCTCTGATCTGGTTTGTCAGCAGCCCCAGCTGGAGAACCCCTGGCCAGAAGTTTGCAGCTGTGCGACATCTGGGCAAGAGTTCTCCAATCTCTCTCCACCTATGGCGGCGAACTGGGCTCAGAGTGGGGGTCTAGGGAGTGGGGCGGGGGCTTTTGGGGGAGGGAGGGCCAAGGAAACTGAGATGCATCTAGCCTCTCCTCTAGTCTGTTTCCAATGCCATCCCCCATCCTATCAGGTTTGGGTCTTACAGAGATAGGGGAAAGGGTCTCCCCTCACCAGTGATCCAAACTGACCTCTCTGAAGCCTCCTGAGGTCTCTCTCATGAGAGGAGGGTTCCTGGGTGTGAGCAGGCTTGGAGCCACTGAGTAGGTTTTCCCAGGTTTGTCCTGAGTAGGAAGCTCTCTGTAAGTCCCTTTAAGTAGTACATTGTTAATGGGTTGGGGGAGGGTACAGTGAGTGGATCCTGTGTTCCCTACTCTGTGTCCCGGTCCCCTTTTGAGGTTTCCTTGTAGGCCTTGTTTTTTTTTTGGGGGGGGGGGTAGTTGGAGGGTGGCCCTTCCCCATCCCCTCAATGAGTCTTTGAGGCAATTCAGGTGCCAGCCTTGACTATGGGAAATTTGCCATCTGGGGCAGTGACCTTGGGCTGCTCTGGCCTCGAGATAGGAGGGGAGCACAAGATTGAGTGTTTTGAAGTTAGGGAGCTGTCCACCTCCTACTCCCCTCCAAACCCCCAACAGGGAAGTCTGAGTGGCCAAGGAGAACATCAAAAAGGCACATGTCAATGTTCACACATGTTCACCCGCCTGTGGCCAAGGGTCACACCCGCTCCAGGTCTTAGCCTGGCTGTTCCAACTCCCAAGGCCTGCTTGGGAATGAATTTCCTTCCTGTGGTTTCCCAGTGTTGGGCAGGAGGTGGGGGTGGGATGGGATCAATGTGAGGTTGGGTGAGGAACTGTTTCTATGAAGTAATTGGGGGACACTGGAGCTTACGTGTAGCTCTTTCCCCACTTGCCTCAGCACAGGGATTTGGACCCTTGGGTCTCAATGGTCATATTCTCATTGTAACTCCCCTGCCCCCAACACACTTGGTGTGTGTGTGTGTGTGTGTGTGTGTATGTATGTGTGTACATATACATTTGTAAGAGGGAGGCTTCTGGTTTCTGGGGAAAGGAGGAGCTTTCATTCACACTCCTTTAGAGACCAGAAAGGTTGAACTTTTTACCTAAGATCACACAGCAAATCTGTGTCAGAACTTTAGTCCAACCGCCACTCTTTCAGGCATGGCTTCATGGTAGAGAGAGACCATAGGAAGGAAGACACAATGCTTGTTCTTGGAGGCCCTTGTCCAAGGGGAGAAGCAGGACCTAGTCAGAGAGCATGGTAACCCTTGTGTTGGGGGATGGGTATGGGAGGCTGGGCTAGAGCTTGTTTGCTGTGCTCAATGCCTGGAACAGAGTGGTGGAAAACATGGAAGGATGGCAGGTGCTGCCCATTGTCCACCCAACTCTGTACCTGCTGCCCTGCACTGGAGGGGCCTGAGCTTCCCAGCTCTGTCCCTGTTGGCTACTGGATCTTCTCATCAGCTGGGAGATAAAATAATCTTTCTGGCTGCTATTATATAATCTCTCCCCAGCAGGTTTTTCTTTTTTTAAAAAAAATCTTTACTGGATCTTTCTTGGGAGGTGTGATGGGGGAGAAAGTGGAGACTAGACTCCCAGGTAGGAGGCTGCTGGAAGACCAGGAGCAAGGAGGCTGGGGGAGGCCCCCGGGCCCCTGAGGGGGACAGGGAAGAAGAGGCCTTGGGTTTAGACCCTCCCACCCTCCTCCTCTGACCCTGCCCTGGGATGGTCTCTCTACAGCGGACGTTTCTGGCCCTCTTCTCATCCTGTCAATCCTCTGGCAAGCTGGGCCCCCTGCCCTCTCTGGTTGGTACTGGGTCTGGAGTCTCAGTGCTTACCTTGGTACTGGCCTGGTGTGAGTGGGCCCTGTGTCCAACACTTTACCACCCACTTCTGTACCTCTATGGGGACAACAAGGGTCAGGGACAAATGGTTGGGTCCAGCTTTTCCCTAGTTGTATTTGGAGCCTGGCCCCCTGCTTCGATGCTTCTCTAGTCCAGAGGGTGGTGGCCTTACTGGAGAAGATGAGTCAGTGAGGTGGGTAATAGAGATCTCCACCTCTTGGCTTCAAGTCAGAGTTGGGGTTTACCTGGGTTCCGTCACTGAGTATGAGGATGAGATGTGGGCCTAGAACCCGTCATCAGGAATTAGATTCTGGTCTTGTGGCACTGGTGGCAGGTTCTCCGCACCCTTTGGGACCATGGCTGGGACTCTCCAGGCTTTCTGAGGCCAACTCGTTTGAGGCAATTATCTCCCTTTACAGGGAAGGAGGAGATGGTGGTGGGGCCAGCATAACCTCAGCATCACTGTAATCACTGGTGGCTTTTATGAGCCAGTCATGGGGTCGGAGTCTGGCCAACTGTCTGTCCTTCTGTCCCAGTTTGGTGACTTACTCATGGGGGGAGGGGAGGTGTTAGGTGCTAGTAGTTCTGTTCTGGAAGCTGGACACCTTGCTGTGTTGTGGTTGATGTTGCCCTGCCTGTCTACAATTGCAGCAGGCAGAATGGAGCTTAGACCTCAGGAAGAACTTCCCAGTTGTTGGAGAGACAGACAGCTCTAACTTGGCCTGGGGAAAAAGGGAATCTCAAAGCACTTTCTTCTTTAGTGGTTCTTGCTGAAAGGCCTTGAACTTTGGCCTAGTGGGAATGGTGCAGTTTGGCTCCTGGAATATTTATTTTCACTTCTCTCCCCCTGCCTGGGGCTGAAAGTATTCTGAGGAGAGTGTCCTGGAGCTGTGGGATGGCTAGCCTGTGGACCCCTTTCCTCTAGCAGGGGCGCTAGGTGGGGAGTCTGTGCAGACTGATATGCCCAGATGCACCTGGCAGGTCCACAGCATTTAGTGGCACACATGCTTGAAGGTGTGCAATGCATACATATGGGTGTGTAGGCACTCACAGAGTAGTTGCGGCCCTGTAGGGGTAGTGAATGGCAAAGATGATTAAAGGATTGGAGACTGGGGATATGGTGGGGGTGGGGGAACTGAAGGTAAGGAGGTGAAGGGCATACAAAAACTCTGAAGAGAGAAGGGTTGACTGGAGCTTGAGGGATGGAGGTTAGACTACAAACAGGCAGACCTAGAGCATGGCTTGTGAGATGTGGAGCCCTGGCTGACTTCCATCACTGCCCCTTATATTCCCACCCTCTCCCATAAATCCCTCTCTGTGGCCCTGGCTTAGCCTGCCTCTGTCCCTCACACTGGCTGTGTGTCTTTGGATAAGTCAGCTTTCCAGATATATAGGAGTTTTGCCTAGTCTTCTGGTGATCAGAGCACCTGGGTGTTTTGATGGTTGTCACTGGTCTTTGTTGCTCTCCCCATTCACTGTGATGAGCCCTTTTCACTCTGAGGTATCAAGGTTGCATCTGAGCCCTCTGGCATTTGGGGGCAGATTCCTGGCTTGGGTAATCTCTAAGGCCCTTTGCATCTGATTTTTCCTTTTCCTGAAGCTCTGGCCACAACCTCCCCTTCCTGGGAGCCTAGCCATGCTTCTGGCCAGGTGTAGAGATGGGGGATGCATTCATTGGCTCTACACGGGACCCTGATAGTCTGGAAACAAGTGGTGGTAGTGGTGGTGGGGTGTCTTCTCTCCCTTTTGCTGCAGGCTGGGAGGGAGAGGACTTGTCAGGAGCGCTGGCCTGTTGCTGACCACACCCAGGTGGGACCGTATTTACTCATTTAAACTCACCCTCCCAGGAGGCTCTGGGCTCTAGGCCTGGTCACTGACCTTGGCTTGGTGCCTCTGGCTGGGTGCTCTGGCTACTCCCCTAGGAGTTGGGCACACCAGGGAAGCATATAGAGAAGGAGGTTTTTTTTGCCCCTGGTCAAGAGAGCTTTACCCCACTCACCCTATTTTCCAATATACTTTGGAGACCAAAAAACTAAAAATTTTGAGGCCCTTGGGGACTGGAGGAAAGAAACTTCCATTTGTTGTGTCCCTGTGTGCCAAGCTCAGTGCCGGGCATGGAAACATATGAAGACTTGTTTATTTCTCTCTATAATCGTTTTTGATAGTTGGGGAGACTGCATCAGAGGTTTCAGTGCCTTGCTCAAGCTTTCCCAGTGAGGAGGGGTTAGGGCTTTTGTCTGAGTGTTAAGGG
Source organism: Miniopterus schreibersii (assembly GCF_964146895.1). Taxonomy (NCBI): domain Eukaryota; kingdom Metazoa; phylum Chordata; class Mammalia; order Chiroptera; family Miniopteridae; genus Miniopterus; species Miniopterus schreibersii. Next base: position 14,279,341 of record NC_138119.1, on the reverse strand, counting down.
ACGGGTTCTGCCCTCTAGGGAGGGCAGTGGGACCAGTGGCCCAGGGAGACCCTGGAGAAGGAGGAGGATGTGCTGAAGGGAAGAGCGGGCCTAGTAGGATTCCCTGGCAGAGGGCAGAGGGCAGAGGGCAGAGGATTAAAGTTTGGTGGCAAGTGGAGAGGAGGTGCTTTGTTTCCCTGAGAATGTGTTGTCCTCTGATTGAGTGCCATAGGAGAGACCCCCAGAGCCAGCTTAGAAAGTAGGTGTGTCCTTTCTTCCAGATATCAGCTTTAGCCTGGCCTAGGACTTGCGGGCAAAGGCAGCTACCCAGAAGGTGGGGTGGGGGCAGGCAGTGTCCCAGGTAGGGACTTGGTGTATGTGTGTAGGGAAGCTGTGAGCAGCTGAAGAGGACCTTCAGGCCTAGGACTTAGTCTGACCCTGGGATGGGCTTGGGAAGCTGAGTGCAGCCCTGTGCTCCCCAGCCAGTTGTCTCCTGGTCTCAGAACCCTTCCACACTTTGCCCCATGAGCTTACCACATCCCTCTAGCTTCATGTTCTTGATTTCCCTGCTCCCATCCCACCAACAAATACTTGGGGTTGAGGGTTGGGAAAAACAAGAAATAGAGAGAGCTCAACTCATGCCTCAAGGGAAAATCTACAGTGAAGTGGGTGTGTGGGGCTAGAGGAGGGGTCTCTTTTCATGGAGTCTTTACACTGCAGTTGAATCAAGTAACTTGGAGGCAAGGGGATGGAGCAGATGACCTCAAACCTCGAGTTTTTTCCTTTAAAGCATGCATAGGTTATGTATTTGGTGAGGAATAATGGTTGGGAGTAGACCAGGAGAAAGGGCTGATCTTGAAAAGGTGCTTCAGGCCTTCCCACTTACATCTCTCTTGACCTCTGATCCCCTTTCCTCCAGCCCCCACAGCTGCTTGCCTCTCTGCTTACTACCCTATACATACTCTGTGGCAGGCCCATGGGGCCCTGATGACGGGGTGGGAACAGGTGTCCTGGACCGGCTGCTCTCTCTTGTCTTGCTCACCTGTCAGCCCAGGGGATAGGGAGCTGATGGGGAGGGGAGGAACCTTTTGGCCCTCTCACCTGCTCCCTGGGGTGGAGCCCTGGTTATAAAACATAGCAGGAAGACTGAGAATAGACCACAGGCAGTACTTCCCACTCAGAAGAAGGATAGCTCCACATCATAGCAATGGCAGAGAAAGCTTGGTAGGCAGGGGTCCTTGCTGGCAGGAATCAGAGGGGTCTTTGCACAGTGTCTTCATGAAAAGGTGAGAAGCTGGATATTGGTGAGAAGCATGAATTTGCATAGCTGTGTGCAGGTCCCCTCCACACTCCCCCGCCCACCTGGGCCCCCCTCCATCTGGCTGGGCATCTTAGCCTCACCTGGCATCTTTCCTGAAAGCAGCAAGCTAATCCTGTAAGAGCCGCCTGGCTGGCCTTCTCAGCATGCCCACGCAGCTGCGCTGCCTGCCCTCCCCTGCCAGGGGCTTAGAGGACTGTCCTTCCGAGTCAGAAGGAGACCCAGTCGCCTCCCTGAGTGGCCCCTTTAAACCCTGTGTGGCTTCCCAGGGTCATGATTTCGCTAGGAGGATTTGCTTTCCCTGATTGGATTGGCCTCTTTCGGGCCCCCTGTCTGTAATTGTAGGTGGACGATCACACTCTGATCCTCCACCTTTCCTTTTATCAAAATTGGTGCTGTCCAGTCTGAGGGTCCAGGCCTCAGCCCCCTACCCTCTCCCTTTGTTCTCACTGTCCCAGCAATCAGGGCCTGACTCCCTTCATCTGCTTCAGCCAGAGGAGCCCTGCCCTTGTTCTTTGGGTGGGAAAAAAGGGTTTCCCTGCTTTAAACAAGGGGACAAACCACTGCCCTGGAAGAGAGTGCTCCTCTGAGACTGTCTACTTACTGCCTGCTTTTCTCCATGTTTTCCTCTTCAGCCTGTTCTTCCTTTGGCCAGGGGCCCACACTCCAAGTTACCCCCCTGCCCTCATTTCCATGAGAAATCCTCTCTGTAGTCTTGCATGGGAAGTCCCTCCCCTGATCTAACCATTAGCCCACCCACTGCAGTGGCAGGCAGCTCAGACCCAGCACTGGTTCATGCTCACCCCAACGGCTCTTAGGCTGGCCTGCCCCCCACGGCCCCAGCTGCCACTTTCACTTCTGTCTCCTGAGACCCCAGAGGGAAGTTGAGTGGGGAGGTGGAAGGTGACACACTAACCGTCCCAACTGCCCCACCTCTCCTCAACTGAGGCTTGGGATGGCCTGGGTGCTGTCTACCAGTCTCATCAAGATGACTGAAATGGGCTTAGGTTGTACTACAAGGGTTGGCTACAATAAGACGGATAGTGGTTAGATAGCAGGAAGGACTTCCCAGGATTGGAGACCACTGATGGGCTTCATTGTTTTAGAGGGTATGACTGACAGTATAGATACTATAACTGGACAGGCAGAGGTCAGTTTGTCTGACCTCTTCGAACTCCCATTGGTTGGAGTATAATGCCAGGACCTTCATGCCCTCCAGGTGTTACCAGCTGTACATGCTTGGTTGGATGGCTCCTAACAAAGCAAATTTGAATCCTAGAGACTACTTAGAAGCCAGCAACCCTGCCCTTGGAAGTCTTCTCTGTAGTCTTGCATCTCTCTTGCTTGCTGTACTACGCCATTTCTTCTCATTGGCACTCCTGGGAGTGGATTTTTAAAACAGGGATGGAGGAGAAGTTTACCACCCACCTCATCCTCCTGCCCAGGCTCTGCACCAAGAATGGAGTTTTTTTCCTGGGGAGCTGCAAGGCAGCTGTGGAGCCAGCAGCCTTCATCCCATGAGTCTTACCAAATTCGTCAGGCTTCACTATTTGCTAATTCCTCATAACTACACCCTCCCTACCCCCCATCTCTACTTTGACAGGGACCTGGATAAGACTGGAGGACCCAGTTGGTTGAGAGCTGTAGATAGACGGGGAAGGGGGGTTATTTATCAATTTAGGAATGCTTTTGGGAGAAGAAAGATGGGACTTGGAGGCCTGAGGTACCAGGAACTCTACTTGGGGTCCCTAAGTGCCTAGTTTTGCTGGATGACCCAGGTCCTAGAATGAAAAGTTGAGCCTGATAGAATAAAGTCAGACACTAGCAAATCCCCATGCAAATGAGAGGTAGTGAGTCATTACTGATCGACCTGCTGGGTAGAGCATGAAGCAAGGCTCAGGCTCGGGTTCCAGAACTGGCTCCACAGTGACCTTGGGCCAGTCACTATTCAGTAACCAGAAGCAGAACCCAAGCCCTGGGTCTGATAGGTATTCCAGGTGTGTGAGGAGATTGGGATGACTGAAGCTGCCCCCAGGGCTTTGTGTGCCCACCTGGCACCTGCCCTGGCTGACTGTGAGCCTTTGTCAAGCCTTGGCCATCTGTTGTGGGGGTTACTGTTCAGAAAGCACCTTCCTCTTTAGCTCCCTCCCTACTCTCTTTTTGCCTCTATATCGCCTGACCTTCTTAGGCTATAGGACAGTGGACCCAACCAGGCCATCTCTGCTGTTACCTCTCCATGGAATCACACAGTCCTGACCGTTTTTCCTTTTGGGCCTCTTAGAAGAGCACAGAAACTGAATGATAAGGCAGAAAGGGCACTTGGGTACCTAGTCCACTCCACCCATCCATTGTACTGGTCAGTGGGTGAAGCCTGGAGGGAGCAGTGACTTATTCAGGATCACACAGTGATTTAGGGCCAAAGCAGGGACTAGAATTGGACATCCAGAATCTCTGCCCAGAGCCCTCATATTTCCCTGGGATGCCGCCATCCAACCCTTTTCTACTGGGATTCAATCTCCTGTTGCTCCCAGATTCTTCCTAAGATCAGGCTAGGTGGCTCCAGGAACTTGCAGGGTTTTGGGAGAGGTTTCTAGAAGCCAGCCCAGAGGCCACCAGGGGAAGGCCAGAGCTGGGGTGGGAGGTCCTGGAGCCTGGGAGGGGAGGCTGGCTGCTGCCTCTGAAGGGAGACATACAGCCTCACAGCTGCCACAGGAAGGATGAGAACTAGACTACAGGAAGGACAGGCCAGGGTGGGGAAGCAGGGGAGGAGGCTCAGGAGACAGACCCTCACTGGAGAGGCATCTCCTGGGCAGAGAACAGGATGACCCCATCCCAGGAGATTTGCCAAGGAGAAGAGGGCTGGAAGCCTAGGGTGGGGCAAGGGAGAGTTGTCCAGCGGAAACCCTCCGGAGGGAGCCTTTCAGCCTTGCTCCCACACTGGACACTCCTCTTGGCAAGTCAGTTCCTGTCCCTTAAGCTGAGGCTGTCATGCACTGCCTCCACTTGCATTCCTAGGGTGCCTGGGACCTGAGACCACCCCTGCCGCAGGTCCAGTTTTCCTGGACTGGTCTTTCCCCCTCCCCCCCAGCGGCAGCCGGCCCCCAGGTCCCTTGTGGGTGAGTTAAAATTAGCTCAGTGCCCAGGCTAAAAATAGCCCCTGCCCAACCCTGAGGCTGCTGGGTTGGGGGAGGGGAGTCCCCGAGGGAAGGGAAGATGGTGGGAACCAGGGGTTTGGGTATTGAGCCTGCCAAACTGAACTTTAGAGGGCGGAGGATTAGGGGTGGGGGACTGCTCGTGCCTTTGAGAGCAGATCGCCTGTGCCTTTTAGAGTAGACCATAGAACTCGGGGGTGAATGCAGAGAGACTGCCACGTGGGAAAGGATGGGGGAGACAGAATGGAGCTGGGAGTAGTGGGTGGGGAAAAGGCAGGGGTGGGAATAGGCTGCGGTGGGAGGTGGGGGTAAGAATTGGGCTGGGCGGTGGGGCACTGCCTTTGTTCAGACTTGGGAAGGATAATGCCCCCCACTTCAGGACCAGCACAGGGTTTGTGAAGGAAAGGCTCCCTGCCTCATCTCCTGGTGTTTGGGAGCAGTCACTGGGTTCACCTTCCTTCCCATCTTCCAGGCCTCTTCATCATGTGCCTCTGCTTAGGGGAAAGGGGTCCCAAGGCTGATGTTCAGTGAGTGACTGGAAAGGTTGTGAGCCCTGGGCTGGGGTGGAAATGGAGGTGGTACCCAGGGGATTGAGAGTGCCCTTGGGCCTTGTGCTCACCTCTGCCCACTCTCAGGACATGCCTGCCCTCAAGGCTGGGCATAGTCCAGAGCCCCAAGGGCTGAAATGCCCCTTCCAGCAGGGGAGGGGAGGAAGTGGGCCCAGTGCAGGCCCCCAAGGGCCCTCTTGCTTCTCCATGCCCTCGCCCAAGGGGGACTTGCCCTTCTGTTGTCTGTCTCTTGGCTGGACAGCAAGTTTTCAGGGCAGGGATGGTGTCCTGTGGAGTTATGCCCACATACCCAGCCTGACTTCAGGCTCCTGTCTCTTGTCTACCCACTTATCTCTGCACCCTCCCCTCTGTTTGCTCCTGCCTCTGCCTCTCTCCTCCAGCCCTCTCCATGTCTGCCTCTGCACCACATTTGGCCTTCTTTTTGGCCTCTCTACCTCTTCTCTGTCTCCTTGCCTAAGTCTGTGTGTCTGTTCCCCTCTGCCACCCACTCTGTGTCTGCCTCACCCACTCCTCCTCCCTCATTAGCGAGCAGGCTGCTTGAGGCCCCCAGACTGTGGGGGTGATGGGTAGATTGGATTGTCACCCCCTCCCCCAGCTCCTGCTGCTTATTTCATGCCCTGCAGCCCAGCCACAGGGAAGGGGCGGGAGGAGGGATGACAGCTGTCTCCAGCGCCTCCTACCTTCCCCTTCAGTCCACAGCCTGCCGCCCTGGGCAGCCTGGGAGGGAGGGATAAAAGGCCCACTTAATGAGAGCTGCCTTTCTCACCGTGTGGAAGAGCAGGGTTTGAAACCATTGCTCTGTGACAGGCACTGCTCACTCAGCCTCTCTGGGCATATTTGCCCCATTTGACCAGTGCTGGTGTGGCAGCTGTGAAAGCAGGTGCCTTGTATTTCTTCTGAGTCTGTGGGACAGAGGACAGATATGGGTGGAAGGGTATGGGGAGAAGGGGAGGCATGTATCCCTCTGACACTAGCCATTGGAAGGCATTTCTGTGGCTCCCCAGGAAGGGCAGCCCCTAACACAACTGTGCTCCAGGAGACTGTCCTGACCGCTCCCCCACCCCCACTGGCCCCAGGCCATCCTCACACAGGAACTGAGATAGCATCATTCTGAAACCCCAAGAATGGTTTGAATATTGCTCAGGTACCAGGAGGTGTTACATTAGAGGAGGCTGAGGTCTGCTGCTTCTCCCTTGCCCCCTCTAAACCAAGACCCCCTTTAGGGTACATTTTGCATATTAGCTATGTCTCATTTGCATGTTAATACAACCCACGTGTTCCTACTGAGTCTGTAGCACAGCTTGGAAAAATGGCTGTCCATGGGATCCTTCTGGATCTCCCACGTCTCTAGTCCCCTCAGCCCCTCCTCCTTGTCCAGAATGTTGTCAGATGAGCCTCCCACCCTTCGTCCTCTCTGCTCTCCACTTACAAAGGCTTCTCTGCAGCCCAGCTGCCAACCTGTCTCCCTCTTTGCTTCTCTCTCCACTGGAAAGGCTCTACCTCTCCCTGCCCCACTCCCCACCCTCAGGAGGTCCCCCTGCCCCATCCTGTCCTGCCAGCAGTGCTTCAGTGGGTGAATCAGAAGCAGCTGGAGAGTTCCAGGGGGGTACTTTGGGTGACACAGATGCAGCCAGCCAAACAGGTCATAACTGTGGCCTGAGGTCAGGATTGGGCAGGCCCTGGGGCCATCAGGGCATGAAGGCCATCCTGGCCAACCCCCATGGCAGCTCTAAGCCCTCCCAAGCCTTGGGCTCCAGGAGAAGTAGCCAAAAGCCAGTTCATCTGGGAGGGCTTCCTAGAGGAGGAGTGGGTGGGAAAAGAAAAGAGGAATGGGGCCAGGGCAGGCCAGGGAGAAAAGGCTAACATCTGGAGAACAAATGCCAAGGCCTCTGGCTCCTGGAAGCTGGTTAGGTAATTAGGTAGATGGCTAATTAAGGAGCTCCAGGTGTTCATTAAAATGTTGCTAATTGGGTGGGAAGGAAGCTTGGACAGGATAGGCCCCCATGCCTTGGATAGGGTCAGTTTAGGGTCCTTTGTGCCCATCCATGCCCCAGCCACCCCTTCTTCCAAAGTCAGGGGTGAGTTCATGTTCTTTCCCCAGGGCTTTCTAAGACTGCAACAATGTAGAATGGACAGCAGAGAGGACAGAGATTGGTACAGACAGAGCCTGCTTTGTAGGAGGGCTCCTGGTTAGATAGGAGGAAGGATTGCCCAAGGTAGGGGCATCTCCACCTCTGGCAGTGTTGGCACAAAGATAGGAGGGGCAATGGGGAAGGAGCCACGACAGCATGGAATTATAAAAAGTGCTTTGGGCTACCTTGGCAGGGACTGGGGATAGATGATGCCCTGAATTCCCTGTCAGAGGTGTTGGATGGGTCTCTGTGGCTTCCCTGTCTTCTCAGCCCTGATCCCTCTAGCATCCCAGCTCCCCCAGCATGAGGCGGGGGTGGGGGGGGTGTAGGAGATCAGCCAGGGAGCTCGTTGCCAGGCGACGGTTGCCTAAGCAACCCCATCCTCTCCATATCCATGTGCTCAGGGCTGCTCCTTAGAAGACTTAGTCTCACCCTCTGTACCAGCCAACCCAAAGGGTGGAGAGGGTTGAGGACTAGAGGGGCAGAGGTGGTTGGAAGGTAGATGGTTTCCAAACGGACAAGCTTCAGGTAGCTGGTTCTGTAGCAGGACGGATTGAAGGACCACAAGGGACCACAAGAAGGACTTCTCACAGGATCACAAAGATGAAACAATTCTTTCTTCCTTTCAACAGATATTTCCTGAGCTCCTCCTTACAGGAGATAGAGTGGTGAAAAAGACAAATGTGATTCCTGCCCTCATGAAGCTTTAGTTTCATAGGGGGCCCAGGCATTAAATAGAAGCACAGAATTATAATAATTTAGAGTCATGATAAGTGCTAGAAAGAAAAGAACAAGATACCCTGAGAGTAAGCAATTGGGGGAACCAAAGTAGTGAGGTTGGCTTGCAGGAATGGCTTTTCTGAGTGTCATGAGAGCTAAGTGTGTTCTCTCCCAACTTGGAGGAAGACATAGTATTGGCCACACGTTGACAGAGGTTACATCTCAGCAAGAATTTGCTTGTGAACAAGGGTGGTGAGAAGGAGATAGTAAAATAGGAGAGGGAGGGCAGTTAGGTGCTATAAGCCAGAGGAATGCTATAGTGACTGCATTTCATTTACCAATCTGGATTGGGGTCTCCAAGGCAGGCCAGAAAATTCTGTTTAAAAAACCCTTTTCTTAGCCCCACTGCCCTGCCCTCAGTGTGCCCTCCTCACCTCCCCTGCCAAGTTCTGGAAAATACAGCCTTTGGATTACATGGGGACACAGGGGAGCTGAACTCCTTAGGCTGGAGCCTTTGCAGTGGGGGTTTGGCAGAGATTGAAGTTACAATCAAGGAATGGTGGGGGGATAGAGTGGTTCTGGGCCTGGTATCTGCTGGACCACTCAGGGTTGGCTGGGATTATGTTGGTGGTGTCCTAGGGCCCTTGTAAGGGGTGGCAGTAGGAGGCCCCGGCCCCATGGAAGCAGGTTGAGAACAAGGAAGAGGAGAATATCTGTCTCTGGGGGAGAGGGGGAGAGGGTTCTTCTAGGAGTGAGAAGGGAACTACATTGCTTTCTGAAGTTATCGAGACAGAATAGAAGCTCTCTTTCCAGCTGGGTGAGGGAAGGCCTGAGCAACAGTCCTGGTAATGGGAGAGTGGAGAAGGGTATTCCTGGATCCTCCCAAGTCCACAGATTCCCTGCCTTCCCTCCCCCATGCTGAGATGCTGATGCTGAGCTTCAGCAGCTATGGAACCTTGGGTGCCACAGTTGAGTGGAGCTGGAAAGGCTCAGCCATTGGAAATGGGGACTTGGGAGGGGGTTCCTAATAACAGGCATTTGTCACCAAACACCCCAGCAACACCTGGCAGGGGCTCTGTAGGAGGGGAACTCTGGGGGGAAGTGCTGTGGGTTCCTACGGTCTGGACTCCTCTCAGGACGCAGTCAGAGAGGCTTTAGAAAGCATGAGCCCCATGCTCACTGCCCCTTCCACCATCTCCCAGAAGGCTCCACCTCTGGGACCCTTGGATTATCTTGTGCGTCTAGCCCCCAAGGGATCACCCAGCTTGTTTGGGCACTGCCCACAGCTGAAAGCTTGCACCTTTTCAGGCTCAGACTGGGCTTTCACTCCTGTGTCCCCTCCCATCCCAGGGTACCTCCAGAGTTGTACAGTACAGGGACTCCATTTCCCATCCTGGCCCTGGAATTGGAGCTGTTCAACTGGTAGGTCATGACTGGTTTATAGGAGTACTGAGACAGAGATCCCCACCTGGTGCCTGCATCCCCCTGGCTTCTAGCAGCCTCCTTTGCGTACATCAGTAGTAGGCTCTGTATTTTCTTTGTGCTTCAAGGTGAGCATGGTTGGGAAGCACTATTCAGGCTGAGCTGTGTTCTAGACTTCGGCCCATTCCTTTAGAGTAGGAATCAGCAAACTGTGGCCCATGCTTATTCATATAAATCTAGTTTTATTAGAGCACAGCCACACTCATTATTTATGTGTTGTCTACAGCTGCTTTCATGCTACAATGGCAGAGTTTAGTAGTTACAACAGAGACTGTATGGCCTGCAAAGCCTGCAATATTTGTTATTTGGCCCTTCACAGAAAAAAATTGCCAACCTCTGGTCTAGAGGGGTGATTTATTGATTGATTGGTTGGTTGATTGATTGATTGACTGATTTTATAGCAGCAGAATCCTTCAAAAAAATTGTAAGCTTAAGCCACTGAACAAAATGGACTGGTGTGGAAGTGGTTGAAGAGATAGGGGGGTCTGCAGCTCTAGACCTGCTTTGGTATGTTCTTTTTTAAAAAAAATATTTTAAAATTAATTTTTAGAGAGAGAGGAAGAGAGAGAGAGGGAAAGAGAAACATCGATATAAGAATGAAAATTTGACTGGCTGCCTCCTTCACGCCCCCAACTGGGGAATCTAGCCTACAGCTCGGGCATGTGCCCTGACCAGGAATCAAACCAGCAACCTTTTGGTGCATGAGATGATGCCCAACCAACTGAGCCACACTGGCCAGGGCTCTGGCATGTTCTTGATACAGGGATGCAGAAACACTCCCATTGTAGTACCAGGTAAACTGTACCAGCTGTTCATGGACTTGGCAGGTGTTCACTGAGCACATTCTGTGCACTAAGCTCTAGCACAAGAACCACCATTCTAGGCCAGAAGGACAGCTGGTGAGCCCAGGTGTCTCTACCCTGGGAGAAGAAAGTGGGTGGGGTGTTTGCTAAGACCTAGACCCTTGGAAGCCAGGAAGCTCCATGTACTCTATCTGACCTGGAACTTGAGGGCAGCAGTGATGGTGTGGAAAAGGCCTGGGCAAGAGTCCTGGGCTCTGAGTGTGAGGGCCAGCTTGTGCCTGGCTGTGGTAGGCCATCTCCTCAGGTTGCCACCATGTTCTCATTTTGAGGATGGGGCTTAGATGCTGACAGCCTCTCCCAGAGGTGCTGTGGACCTGGCCTGTGTGCCCAAGGAGCAGGGCTGAGGGTTTCTAGGACTGACAGTTCTCTCATGACCCTCCCTTCCCAGGAGGCTGTGCAGAAGGTGTCCTGCAGACCATGAACTGAGCACTGGTCCCAGACCGTTCATGAGCACAGTGTGAGGTGTGCTGAGACCCGCCACCCAGCGATCCCCTCCCCTCCCTAGCACTGAGGATCCCCGGAGAAAATGGGGAGGAAAAAGATTCAGATCCAGCGAATCACCGATGAGCGGAACCGACAGGTGAGGAAGTCCTGGAGCCACACAGTGTGGATGAGGGTAGGGAGTTGGCCTCTGCCTCCGTTTCTTGCAGCCACTCTAAGAGGGCTTCCTGAGGAAGGGGAATCTGGAAGCTATTATGGAAGGGAAAGGACTGAGTTGGGAAAAGAGGAACCCCCGCCTCCTTGCAGCTCTTAGAACCCTGTGTCCCAGAACTCCTGCTGCTGCTGCAACCGTACAGATCTGTGCCCCTGCCCAGGAACCATATGCAAGCCTCAGGCCACACCTGGGCATGCCCCCTTTCCCAAGATGAATCCTTCCCTCTTCCTACCCCAGGGAAAGAGCCAGGAAGTCCTTCTGTTCTCCTTCCCTGACCTCGTTATAGTCCCCAGAACAGAGGTGTGGAGGTCCATCCATCTGAATCCTCTGCCTTCAGTGAGTTGGCTGTGGGCTAATGCTGTGGCCATGTATTGGCAGAGGGGTGCTGGCCTGTTTCTTCCCCATGCCAGGGCCTCCTGAGAAGAGAGCTGTGTCACCTTGAGATGGGGGCTCCCAAGAAGGGGCTGTGTCCAGCTGCCTATAGGTGGGGACTCCTAGACAGGCCTTGACTGAGCCAGATCTGGCTGCCCACCCGCCCACCTGCAGGTGACATTCACCAAGCGGAAGTTCGGGCTCATGAAGAAGGCGTATGAGCTAAGTGTGTTGTGTGACTGTGAGATCGCACTCATCATCTTCAACCACTCCAACAAGCTGTTCCAGTACGCCAGCACCGACATGGACAAGGTGCTGCTCAAGTACACAGAGTACAACGAGCCGCACGAGAGCCGCACCAACGCTGACATCATTGAGGTGGGCCCACACACACAGACCCCACCCACCCCCGCCCACCACCGAACATCACGTGCCCATGAAACACATGCACGGGCCTGCCCATGCACTTGCCTGCCCATGCATGTGCATGTATACACCTGCCCTCACAGCTCCTCACCTGTGTGCACAAACATACAAGCCCACATCCTCTCACACAAACCCTAGGCTGAGGAGGAAGGAGGGGCAGTGAGTAGATGGCAGGTGTGGCTGCCCACCCCAGCCCACTCCCACTGCAGCTCTCTCTGAGAGTCTCTTCATGTCTATCGGGCATGACATGACCTATCTCTTCTCCATCTTTTCTCAAATTCTCTCTCTGTGTCTGTATCTCCTCCTTCTCCAGCTTTTGGTCTGCTACTGCATCTGCCTCTTCCTTTGTCTCCTTCTTTGTTTTCATCTCTCCTGCCATCTCTGTCCCTTTTTGGGTCCCCATCGCCCTATGTTATGTTTCCAAGAGAGCTGCCATTGTGAACTGTTGAGAGACATGGACTTTGGCCTTTACTGGCCACGGAGCCTTAGTGCTCACCCACCTCCACAAAATGGGGCCGGTGCCTGCTTTGAAGGGTGTTGTGGGAATTGAATGAGACGGCCCAGTTCTTGCTACTCACACTGAGGTGTTCATACTTTGGACATATGAACTTGTGTCAATGGAGAAGTATGCCTGGGAAGGCACAGGCCTGCCTTCCTGGAGTGAGACTTTAACTCAAAGGTTTGGAGGAAAGTCCCTTATTTTTATATTAGAAAAAACAGATTTACTCAGGACTAAAATGTAAAATTTTCATTCATTTTAAAGACAAAACAAGTATCTATGGAGATGTTTTAAGCCTTGAGAGGGCAGCTTTGGGGTCTACTCTAGACCCACCAGGTGTGTCCCTACTTTGTATAGCCACATGTGAGAAGCTCTGATCTTGGAAAAGGACAGCATATGGGGTGGTATGTAGTAGGAGCTCAGTAAATGCTAGTTCCCTTGTTTGCCTTTCTCCCTCTTGTCCCTCTACCTCTCTGTCTCATTTCTATTTCTCTCTCCATCTACTAAGCAGAGCCCAGGGATTGAGCTAGACAAAGCCAGGCTTGATTACCTTCCCCTGGGGAATGCTCCATGCCTCTAGGCAGGGCTAGTCATGGGTGGTAAGGCAGGGGCTGGCCAGGGCACCATCCCCCCCAACCCCCAAAGCCCACCCCACCTGTCACCTTGAAAGCACATGTCTCTGCACCAAATGCATTCTCTGAGCTGTGCCCACCTTTCGTGTGACCTGTGCCCACCTTTCATGTGACCCATGCATTCGGATGCCTCCCACACCAGCCACACCTTCACACAGTGCCCCAGGAGGGGAGGGTGGCACTGAGGGAGTGGGCTGGGGAAATGTTGGGACCCCTGAGGAAGGAGGTTGAAGAACAGTTAGGGGTCTTTGGAAGGGCTGAAAGAACTCCAGAGAGATGGGCGTGGGAGAACCCTCACCTCTGCTGACAGTAGTGGTGCGGTTACAGACCCTGAGGAAGAAGGGCTTCAACGGCTGCGACAGCCCGGAGCCAGATGGGGAGGACTCGCTGGAACAGAGCCCCCTGCTGGAGGACAAGTACCGGCGCTCCAGCGAGGAGCTCGACGGGCTCTTCCGGCGCTATGGGGTGAGCCCCACTCACTCTCTCTCTGTTGGCCCCCCTTCCGGCCCCTTCCCCCAGGCGCTGCACAAGAAGCACAGGGAATGTGAGAGCCCTGAGGTGGACGAGGTGTTTGCCCTGACCCCCCAGACGGAGGAGAAATATAAAAAGATAGACGAGGAGTTTGATAAAATGATGCAGAGTTATAGACTGGCCGTGAGTAGTAGCATGGAGGAGAGCCTCCCTGTGGTGCATGGTGTGGCTTTGCACCCCGCCCTGGCTCTCTGCTGCCTCTGATGGGTGTTCTGCTCTGAGCCATGCTGGGTTATTGGTGACTCCTAAAGAACCTCTGACCTTCGTTATGATAAACCTGTGACCCTTGCTGAGCCTCACTTGGATGGAGCATAAGCCAGGAGAGGCCTGGAGTATCCCCCTCACCAGCAAGAAATGTGTAGATGACATGAGATCCTTAGATGGCAGGAATGTAGAAAATGTGCTATTGTCTGGATCTTTTTGGGAAGGCCCCCTTGGGCCTGCTCTGACACCCCAGGCTCAGATGCTTAGTAGCATTGTTTAGGGGAGATAGATTGCTAAAAGGAAAGACAGTGAGGTGGGGTGAGCACCTTCTACAGTAGGCCGGGTGGATGATGTCCTGACCCATGGTGCAGGCCTGTAACAGCTCTGTGTGTGAGTTTGGGTCTGTACTCAGGGCCTCTAACCTCTCCCTGTGTGTCCTGCCTGGCTGAGGACTAACCCACTTCTACTAGGGGGGTTCCAGGTGTCCCTGGTCCTGTCTGTAGTGAACAGAGCCTTGTCCTCATTCTCTGGGCCAGAGCTGGATCCCGAAGCAGTCTCCCCAATGTACTTCCTTGGTGGGTGTGGCAGGCAGGACTCCAGAAGGGCTCAGGGCAGAGAGCTGGAGCTGCTGGCCCTGGGACACACAGCCCAACACTAGAAGAATCCTTGCCTGCCTCCTCAGGCAGAGTGGGTCCAAAGTAAGGGGTTACCCTGGCCTGACCCTGCCTCTCCATTTTCTGTCTAGTCAGCTGTCCCGGCCCCCAACTTTGCCATGCCCGTGACAGTGCCTGTGTCCAATCAGAGCTCACTGCAGTTCAGCAATCCCAGCGGTTCCCTGGTCACCCCTTCCCTGGTGACATCATCCCTCACGGACCCACGGCTCCTGTCCCCCCAGCAGCCAGCACTACAGAGGAACAGTGTGTCTCCTGGCCTGCCCCAGCGGCCAGCCAGTGCAGGTGAGTGGGTGCTAGGTGGGTAGGTGAGATGGAAATGACATGCAATGGGAACGATGTGTGATGGGGACTTGGTTTCCCATTTTCAATAGAGAGTATTTCCCTTATTTCCCTTCACCTGTACAGCATTCTCCCATCTATGTGGCTCCTGCTTAGTCCCCAAGACTCACTCTGGAGGGGGTGTCTTGTCAGCTCATCATGGTTCTGTTTGTCCTCCAGGGGCCATGCTGGGGGGTGACCTCAACAGTGCTAACGGAGCCTGCCCCAGTCCTGTCGGTGAGTATAGCTGCCCTTGCCTGGGGTGGTCTGCCTGCTCGGGTCCAGGGACAAAGAAGGACCTAGATTATAGGAGAGGAATATCCCAGGGCCTGAATTGGAGGTTGAGTCTGAGGACTTCTAAGCCCCGGGATTTTTTTTTGTATATAGCAATGATTGGTGTAGAGCTTTAGGCTCAGGGAATTCTGGACTGTTGGAGGTGAAGATCCAAGTTTTTCCAGTTGAATGGGACATCTGGTTGACCAATTTGGATCTGGAGGATGCAAATATACCTGGCGTTGCCAACAGACAATAGGCACAGACTCTCTCACACTTACATATATACACATGTAGACATTCTCACTCATGAAGATACCCAGACATCTGATGTGCGCTTGTGTGCACACATCTATAAGCCCCAGAAGAAAGACTGCTCCCACCCCCACCCCACCGTGGCAGCTGACAGTCCCTCTACCCTGTACTGTTGTCCAGCTGGTTTCTATGACTTCGAATGTCACCATTGACGTCACCCTGACATTCCTGCCATTCCCGGACTGATCCGGGAATTGGGATGGAAGCAGCCACACACTTAGAGAACAACAATGTGCTCTCAGGCGACAGAGCAAGGTGACACTTCTGATTGTGGTCACCTCCACATCTCTGGCCTTTAGAATTCCCCAGTTTAGCACCAAGCACCAAGCTTTTTGGCAGTAATTGTGTATGGGGTCAGGAAATGGGGGAAATGAGTGAATACCCTCCCTCTCTAAGGAGAGGGCCAGAGATACTTGTGGGCCCTCAGGCCTGTCATGTGGAAAGTGGTGGTGAGGGCCCTAGCTTGGCTTCCAGCCAGCTATGTGGCCCTGGAGAAGTCATTAATACCTATGTCAACCAGGCCTCAAGTTTCCTCTTGTGTAAACAGGGCCAATGATACATGTCCTGGCCATCTTGAGGGTTGGTGTGAGGATTAAATGAGATAACATGCATGTGAAAGCCCCATGTAGGCTATGGAGTGTGGAGCAATTGTAAGGATAGTTATTGTGCTTGTTGTTACCAGTCTGATTATGGTGGTGGCTGGGTTATCAGCCCTCCAGTGCCAGGACCACCACTGGTGAATAGCTCATCTTCCCCAGAGCTGCCGGTATCTTGTTATGGGCTCATCCAAATCACCATGTCCCCAGCTCATTGCGAAGGGAGCTGCCTGAGTGGCTGACTTGCCCTGGTGATCAGGATCCTCACTGAGGCCCAATTCCAGGCTGCCAGCCCTTTTCCAACCTGGGTCATTGTGGGCCTAATCATGGGCAGGTAGTGGGATCAGAAGGTGCTGGACTTCCTACCCATGGATACCAAAAAGAAAAAAGAACCTTTGACCATTGTGGTTTCCATTTCCAGTTCTTCCTACCAACTTCAGAGCTCCTGCCACCCAGCCCCATCATGCATAGCTCAGAGTCAGGAGGATGAGCCCAACAATTCAGTAGTAAGGGTTTTGGGGGAAAATCAGAGAGCCCAGTACTCTCTCAAAGCCTGAGTGTGGCTTTGAGAGGGGCTGGGTGATGAGTACTGGCATGGCGGCAGTTAACAGGGCTGAGGGGTGGGTCCATGTTTTTCTTTTTACCCTCATCTCTTCTCCAGGGAATGGCTACGTCAGTGCTCGGGCTTCCCCTGGCCTCCTCCCTGTGGCCAATGGCAACAGCTTAAACAAGGTCATCCCTGCCAAGTCTCCACCCCCACCCACCCACAGCGCCCAGCTCGGAGCCCCCAGCCGCAAGCCGGACCTGAGGGTCATCACTTCACAGGGAGGAAAGGGGTTAATGCACCACTTGGTGAGTGGGGGTCTGGACGGAGTAAAGGGCAGGGGCTGGGGAATGGGAGAGTAGAGGGAGGAAAGAGCTGATCTCCAGCAGGAGAGATGAAGGTTAACCAGCAGTTAGGACTTCCCAAGAGAGATCATGGAAGCATGGCTGGGAAGAAGTCTCAGAGGGCTTTACAAAAGGTTGGAACACAGAAGTACCAGCCTCAAAGGCAGTAAAAGGGAACAGGAAATGGGAGAGAATGTTCTGTGATAGGAAGGAGGACAGGAGAGATCTGTTACAGCAGAGGGATGGGAATTAGATTGTGTGGACTTCCTAACTGGTGTACACTGGGATGTAGCATCTTGTGGCAATCCATCAGGACAGTGAAAAGCTGTGTGCTTGTAGGCTGGCAGAGCCATCCTGCTCCCATGTGGAGAGGTAGATGGGATGACTGTGGGGACAGTGTTGTGAGGGGAAGGTGGAAGCAAGAGACTGAACCATCCCTTGGTTTTATTTCTGCTCCCAGACTGAGGACCATTTAGATCTGGTAAGTGAGGCTGTGAGATGTTTGCTGTGGCTTTCAATTCTGGGTCATCCCCGTGCTCTGTGGTCCCAGCATGGAATATGTGGGTGCCCTTGTCCTTTCACCTGTATGTAGTGTGTGTTGTTTATTTGGTTGTTTGCCAGGAGCTCCAAGTGAGATACAGAGGTGAATGGGGCAGGGGTGAGGGGTCAGACATGCATGTATTTGTACATGTGTGTATATGGATGTCTTATTGTAGTGTTGCATTCATGCCGGCACACCTTTCACTGTGTGTATGTGCATGTGCAAGGGGAGTGGGCCAGGCCTTGCCCCAGGATGCCTGGATTAGGCCCTTTGACCAGAGGCTGGACTGCACTTGCCTTCTGACTCCTCAGGCCCACTGAGCATTCGTGGAACATCTGGCAGGACCTCCGTAGGAGGGGTACCAGCTAGCCAGTAAAATCAGTTTTCCAGGAGAAGCTGAGGCTTAACGCAAGGCCAGAGTTATCCCTGGTAGGAGAGCTTCCCTGTCTCCCCTCTGTCTCCTGTGCTCCCTCCTGCACACAGCCCGTCTCACAGGCACTCAGAGGCATACGCAGCCGCTCTTTCTCTCACACACACCTACATACTCACCCTCAGCCAGGAGTGGGGTGGGGGCTCCTCCCTCCCCAGCTCCCTGAGAGGAGGCCAGTGAGGCTGGAAAAGGCAGGCAGGCTTTGGCGGCCAGCACGGCGGCAGTTTCGGCCCCAGCGTGGAGTTGGAATAAACAAGTGAGTCAGCGGCAGATGGAGCTGACAGCCCCACACACGTGTGTGCATACACGCAGGCACACGCATTCCCCTCGCAGATGCCAGCACGCCTCTCCCCAGGCATGTGCTGCGGTGTGATAGATGGAGAGCAGACTCCAAAGAAATGAGCCAGGAGAATGGCTCTTCTCACTCTGCCTTGGGAGAGCTTGATGCTGGGCCACAGGGCAAGCATTCCTCTCTGTGTGTAGGTGTGAATGGATCTGTGTGGCATGTTTTTCTCTGTGGATCTCAGTGTCTTTGAACCCACCAGCATGTGTTTGTGTATCTATGGGGCCTCCATGCTGAGGCATCCCACCTAGGCCTTGGGATTCAAGAGAGCCCAGCTTGGCCTTGGAATGGTGGGCCAGGATCAAGCAAGCCCCCCATCTGCCACCTCTTGACAGACAATTTTTTCCTGCAGAACAATGCCCAGCGCCTTGGGGTCTCCCAGTCTACCCACTCGCTCACCACCCCAGTGGTTTCCGTGGCAACACCGAGTTTACTCAGCCAGGGCCTCCCCTTCTCTTCCATGCCCACCGCCTACAACACAGGTGAGTGTTCAGGTGGCCTGAGCTGTGTGCACAGGGCCTTGGGACAGGGGAGGGACCAGTGAGGGAATATGAGCTATTCTTTCTGGGCGACACCCCAACCTGAGGAAGGCCATTGATTTGAGAGTGTCCTTACCTAATTAAGGTTGCCAGATTTAGCCAGTAGAAACCTAGAATGCCCAATTAAACTTGAATTTCAGATAAAAACAATGAATAATTTTTTAGTATGTCTCACAGAGATTCTTCTGCAAAGTATGTCCCAAAGACATGCTTATGCTAAAAAATTATTCATTATTTTGTCTAAACTAGGTATTCTTTGTTTTTAATATGGACCTAATGGAGAGGGAAAGCCCTGGCCTCAGGGAGCCTCCCATTAGGAGAAGGCAGGCAGAGGTGGGCTGAGCAGATGATTCGGGCCACAGGGGTTGGGGTGGGAGGCAGGCATGGTCACTTCAGTGAGGCATCTTAGTGGACAAGAATGAAGGAATGAGGGAGAGAAGAGACAGGGAGACTGAGCAGGCCAGGTTCCAGGGAAGGCCACTGGGCTTGGGGGTGAAGTGATGAGGGGGCAAGGAGGAAGACTGATGAAGGTTGAGGAGAGGGATCTGAAGGTGACTAGTCACTTGGAGACATGAGAGAGGCCTCTAGGTGGAAGAATTCAGACAGGATACCCAGTGCCCAGGCTTTCCTGAGTACCCAGGGCTGTCCTGGCCTGTGTTGCCTACTCACATTCTCCCAGGAACAGTCTGTGAACACTCTTCACCTTCCTTGCCTGCACTACCAGCTGCTGTGAGGAAGGACTGTCCGAAGGGGAAATGCCTTGACACTGTTTCAGAGCATGTATGTGGTTGGGGAACCTGGTCTGTTTCCCGCTGAGGAGACGTCTGCTGTTTCCCAGGCTCTTACCTGTGAGTGGCTTGTGTTAGGGCTGTTTGTGATGAGATGAGACTAGATCAAAAGACCCTTCAACTGCTCTCCCCTTTCCAAGCCCTCATACCATAGGTGAACCACACTTGGTCCCAGACATCAATATAAATAGCCACAAAATCCACCTCTTCCCCATGTGTAAAAATCCAGAATCCAGCCCCGTATGGAAGAAAGCCCTTGGTGCAGGTAGTTCAGCTGGAGGAACCACCTCATGGTGAGGGACCAGACTCTGGCATGTGTCTTTATGTCCAGATTTTATCATCAAGGTGTCTGTACAGTTCGTTGTTCTGTGTGTGCTCCCATACATGCACCCACTCTCAGGTTATGTCCTCGGGCAGCTTCAAAGGGGACTGCTTCAGATGGCCGCATCCCTGGGGCCAATCTCTTCATCTGTGAGAGTTGTGGGTGGACAGGAGGTCTCTGAGGCTTGTCCAGCCCTGGCAGCTGGGGCTCTGGGCCTGACTAGAAAAGCCAGCTCCCTGAGGATGGCCGGGGGTGGGGTGGTTGGTGGAAGGCAGCACAGACCACTTTTCAGGAGCTATTGTTTTTTGGGAATCCCATGGTGGTGATTTTCTGCCATCTTCTTGGGTCCCCTGCTACTTTGTGAAGGAGGGAGGTTAGTGGGTGCCAGTGAACTTGGGACAGGTGCTCAGCAGGCCAGACTTTAAACTGTTTGTGAAATTGGTATGAGAGCAGAATCTGATGCTGGGCTGCCCTTGGATCCCTGCTGAAAAGTGTGCAGCCTTTCTCGCATCTTCTCAGCAGCCAGGGCTCCAGTTCCTCTTGCTGCAGGAGTAGTTTAAACAGCAGGGTGTTCAGGTGACTCTAGGTGCATAAACAAAACCCTAAGAAGCACATTGCTGTTTAGTTGTTTACTGTTTACATTCCTTGGCCACAGTTCAAGTTCCAGCTGGGGGTGATCTGGCTATGGTAATGTCTTGGTAAGGGATAGGCCTTACCAACGCCTATCCCTTTGTTAACACTGGCTGCAGAGGTCTGGCTGTGGTCATGCTAGGGGCAGACCACATGGGCTGCCAGGTGGCCTGTGGCCCATGTTCCTCTTATCTAGCAAGAGTGAAGCCTCTTGGGAAGTCAAGTCTCCAGGTAGATGGGGCTGGAGTGTGCTGGGAAAGTGAGGGGCTGGGAGTTGAGTCTCAACCATTCAGTGGCTGAGGGATGTTGGGCAGGTGATGTACTTCTCTGTGGTTGGCTTTCTTGTTTATAAAATGAGTGTTTGAAATAGTTGGTCCTAGGCTCCTCTTTCTGCCCTTGCTCTGCTTTTTAAATATAAACATCTCAAAGCTCCTGGCTAAGGTTATAAGGCCAGAGGCAAGCATGGACCATCTCTCTAGGGTGAGATTTAAAGGTAATAAAGAGGCCTGGGATCTCGTCTTAGCTCTGCCATTGGCTTTCTCTGTGACCTGGGGTGTTCCTCAAATTTGAGGCTACAGTTGCCTCATTTGTAAATTAATAACAACAAGTAAATCTTTTGAATATCTACTATGTGCCGGACACTGTTCTACGTGCTTCATGTGTTGTTTTTTGTTGTTGTTATTTTGTTGAGGATATTTTTTTCCATTGATTTTTAGAGAGTGGAAAGGAAAGGGGGGGGGAGAAACACTGATGTGAGAGAGAGACACATCAATTGGTTGCCTCCCGCACGTGTCCCAACCAGGGCCAGGGATTGTTGACCCTGCAACTAAGGTACATGCCCTTGACCAGGAATGAACCTGCAGCCCTTCAGTGCGCAGGCTGACACTCTAACCACTGAGCAACACCAGTCGGGGTATGCTTCATGTGTATTAACTCACACCTCACAACAGCTGTGTAACTATAGGCAAGATTATTGCCTCCAGTTTATAGAGAGTAAGTAGGTTGCCCAAGGTCACATGACCTGTAAGCTGAGGTAGCCAGGAAGTTTGACCTCATCGCACATGCCTGTGTTGCCCATATAATACTGTCTTCTCTGCATAAACCCCTTTATCTGCTGGAGCAGATGAGCCCATGAGTAAGAGCATGGAGGTACCGTGCTGCTAGGATGGGAGTGGGGCATGCTCCTACCCTCCCACGACCACAACGCAGTCGCCTTGTGCTCCTCAGGGAAGACATTTTCTAAACTATTCCAAACAGAATGCAACATGAAACATAACAATGCTGTGTAAATTGTGAAACACCTCAGGGTTCTGTTCATTCTGTGACAGTGCAAATATCACAGTTTCATTATTGAGATAAATTTTAGGAAGAGCGAGCAACACCTTGTGGAGAAATTGGTCAGAACCTTGGCCTGCTGCGCTGCAGAACTGTTTTCCTCCCAGCCCCTCTGCTCTTCCAGGCCCTTCTGGATGGCGGATATGCATCCTCTGTGTTTATGTGGGGGAGGGGCCAGCAGCTCAAACCCTGGCTGCTACTTGTCTTATGTGTTGACAGTCCTTAGGAGACTCTGGACTTTGCAGAAGGTAGAATGGTTGTTAACAGTAATTTGCTTCAGATGCACTGTTCACCTGGCATTTACCATGCCTCCCTGTGTCTCGGAAAGGCACTTGAAGACTTGGCAATTGAAGAGATGACATATATTAGACCTTCCCTGATTTTTTGCCCTTTTTAAATATATTTTTTATTTCAGAGAGAGGAAGGGAGAGGGAGAGAGATAGAAACATCAGTGATGAGAGAGTCATTCATCGGCTGCCTCCCGCATGCTCCCCTCTTGGTATTGAGCCCACAACCTGGGCATGTGCCCCGACTGGGAATTGAACCACGATCTCCTGGATCCCAGGTCTATGCTCAACCACTGAGTCATGCCGGCCGGGTTTTTTGCCCTTTTTATAAATTGACATTCTAAAAGTGATACCCACACACAGTTTAAAAAAAAAAAGTTAAACACTATTTAAGAAACCACCTCTTGCCCAGCTGGCATGACCCAGTGGTTCAGCTTCGGCCCATGCACTAAGAGGCTGCTGGTTCAGTCCTTGGTCAGGGCACATGCCAAGGTTTCGGGCTCAGTCGCCAGCAAGGGGGCATGCAAGAGGCAGCCAATCAATATTTCTCTCTCATCAATGTTTCTATGTCTCTCTCCCTCTTTCTTCCTCTCTTTAAAATCAATAAAAACATGTTTTAAAAAAAAGAAACCACCTCTTTTCATCCTGTTAAAAAAAACCGCACCTCCTGGTTATTACCATCTGCATTTCTTTCCTTTTTTTTAAATATATCTTTATTGATTTCAGAGAGAGGAAGGGAGAGGGAGAGAGAGAGAAACATCAGTGTTGTCATTGATTGGCTGCGAGCCCGCAACCCAGGCATGTACCCTGACCCAGAATCGAACCGCGATCTCCTGGGTCCTCGGTAGATGCTCAACCGCTGAACCACTCCCGGCCGGGCATGATCTGCAATTCTTGAACTTTGCCATCTTCCTGGATTTGTATGGGTTTTATGATTCGCATCTATCATCAACAGCTGCTTCCATGTTCCTCCCGGAGGTGCCCCCAGCCTTGGTCCTCTCCCTGCCACTGAGGCTCATCCTCACTTTCCCCCACCCATGCAGATTACCAGTTGACCAGTGCGGAGCTCTCCTCCTTACCAGCCTTCAGTTCACCTGGGGGGCTGTCACTAGGCAATGTCACCGCCTGGCAGCAGCCACCACAGCCCCAGCAGCCGCCCCAGCCGCAGCCTCCGCAGCCTCAGCCCCAGCCCCAGCCTCAGCAGCAGCAGCAGCAGCAGCAGCCGCAGCCACAGCAGCCGCAGCCGCAGCAACAGTCCCACCTGGTCCCTGTGTCTCTCAGCAACCTAATGTGAGTCCCTGGGGATCCGTGCACATGTTTGGGAAGGGAGAGTTGAGGGTCGGAAAGAGGAAGGATCCCTTTGAGGTTGCCTGTCATCAGTGGACACCATGTGAGGCACCAGCTGGCAGCCCTGATGTCCCAGGTACAGGCCTGGGAGACCCACCCTGAGTCCCTCTTCCAGCCAGCCTGGGGTGGGGATGGGGGTGGGGGTGGGGACCCTGCACTGCAGAAAATGACAGGAGATAGAGAACTAATATGACTTCTTTTCCTTCTTTCCCTTCACTTGGCTCGCTCTCTCTGTCTCTCTCCTGGTCTCTCTCCATCCACCTGTCTGTTCCTCCCCACTCACATCCCCATCTCCCAACTTCTCATTCTCTGCCCCCTCACCCTATCTTGTCATCACCCATCACTTTTTTTTTCACTCACCTCCTGTCCTCTGTTTCCCCTGTACCCCATCCCCATTGCCTGTCATCAGCCCTGGCAGCCCCCTGCCCCACGTGGGTGCTGCCCTCACAGTCACCACCCACCCCCACATCAGCATCAAATCGGAACCTGTGTCCCCAAGCCGTGAACGCAGCCCTGCACCTCCCCCCCCAGCCGTGTTCCCAGCCACCCGCCCTGAGCCTGGTGACAGTCTCAGCAGCCCAGCTGGGGGCTCCTATGAGACAGGGGACCGGGATGACGGACGGGGGGACTTCGGGCCTACCCTGGGCCTGCTGCGTCCAGCCCCGGAGCCCGAGGCCGAGGGCTCAGCTGTGAAGAGGATGCGGCTTGACACCTGGGTACTGTAGCATCGCCCCTCCCGTCTGCCTGTGTCCGCTACACCCAGGGACTCCCCGTGTGCCCCAGCCTGTCTTATCTCCCACCTGAGAGGCCTTGTGGCCAGCTAGCCCTTCCATCAGCCCTTTTGAGGCAGCACTAATGCCCTTTTACCCCCACCAAAGGCCCGTCTCTCACCCTTCCTCCAGCATCAGCCCTTTTGCTCGACAACATCCTCCCCTCAGAGCTGGCCCTGCCACTAGAATCCTGGCCCTACAGGGAGAGGGGCGTGGGGGACACATACCCCATAGTCTGGGCCGCCCCTCACACCCCCTTCTCCATCTCCTCTTTTCACAGACATTAAAGTGACGATCCCCACTCCCCTCCTCTCAGCCTCCCTGATGAAGAGTTGACAATCTCACCGCCCACCCCCCTGTCCTGGGCTCCTCCCGCTTGACCCCCACTTCCTTTCTTGTGCTCCATGTCCTGTTGACGGTTACATTTGTGTATAATTATTATTATATTATTATTAATATTATTATTTTTTTTAATTTGGATTCTCACTTTGGAGAGGGGGATGCTCCCATCCCCTTTCTGCACCCCCTGCCATTTTCACTGGCTGCGGGAGCTCTTTTTTGCGGGAAGGGGGGAACACTTTGCACGTTGTACACATATGCTGCAGGAGGGGGTGGGGGCCCAATGGGCCTTTGGAAAAGGACAGGTGCCGAGCCCTGCATGCGGAGCCCTCCCACCCCGTCCCCCAGATAGAGGGAAATAACCAAAAAAACTACCAAACAACAAAACCCTTACAATAGACTGAAACCCCAAAGTTGGCTTGATGGTGGGTTTGTGTTTCAGGGGAAAGTGAGGAAGAGGCTTTGTAAAGGGTTTCTGCTTCTGGGCTGTTCCTATGGCCATAGGCATATGGGGCAGAATACCCAAGCCTGGCCCCCACGTGTCCCCACACACACACGACACTCACTGATTCTTGTGTGAGCTGCACCTCCAAGGTGTGTGGGTGCTGGCTGAGCTTTTGGGCTGGGAAGGCTGCCTAGGAATCTGAGGCTGGGGGGAGGCGTTGAGGTGGGGGCCCCTCTGAAGCACATTTGGAGAGAAAGAGCCATGAGGAGAAGGCTGAGGAGGGACAGAGGCTGGGCCAAGGGGTGAGTCAGGGTCCCTTCCCTTTCCCAGCATTTTCTCTAAGATACACAGTGCAATAGCTCCCCATCCCTCAGTTGCCACCAGCCCTGTAAAGCTGGCCACAAAGTGCAGGGAGAACTGGGGAGAGGAACTTGAGTGAGGTGACTCAGTGGGAGCGGGCCTTGGTCACTTCGGGATGCCTGAGGACCGGAACCCTTGCATCCAGGGGCAGGTGTGAGTGAGGGGACTTGCTCTTCCTTGCACGTACATATTCCCAGAGGAGTGGACGTTGGGATGGGGTGTGAGGATGGGAGAGGGGACGGGGAGGTCTGCAGAAGGCCTGCCTCCCTTCTCTCCTCCTTAGCCCCTCGCCCAGCCCTCCTCCCAGCTCCCACTCCTGCTCCCGAACTGCTCCAGGCCCCACCTCCCTGCTCTTGGCGCCCTCATTGTCTGGCTACCTCCTGTCCCACCCCAGGCCGCATCCCACCCTCCCTCTTGGCTACTGTAATTGTAAATAGCAACCTTTGGAAAAGTTAGCAGTGTAACAGTCCAGGAAACTGTTTTTTTGTTGTTGTTGTTGTATTGATATGAAATGAGATTCTATTTTTGTCAAAGTATATTGTAATAATAATGACTCAAACGCCCGTACTGTACAGAGAGGTTCTTCTGCTGTTGTTCTTGCTCCCCTCCCCCAGCCCCCCAGTCTGCCTGTCTGCTGCCTCCCAGGTTCTGAGACCTCAGGCTGGATGACCGGTCAGACTGGAGGGGGCAGGCCCCAAGCCTGTGATCCACACCACCCCTCATCCTAAGGTGCGGGGGCAGACTGGGATCTTGCCCCACTCCTTCGCGTAACCCCAGCTCCTCTGCCCAAGGGGTGCAGCACTCCCTTGGGGTTCATCCCGGTGGGAAAACAGAGTAGACAAGGCTCAGTTTTGTGCCAGGTGACTATCTTTGCCCACCTCCACTTGCAGTATTTCAACACGAGGCAGGGAAGGAACCAGAAGCGGGGGGGTGGGGGGGACATGTGGCTGCGCATGTACCTGAGTGTATTCGCAAGGGCGTCTGGTATTTGTATGTCCAAGTGTCCCTCTGTATTTGTGTGTGCTTGTATGGTTGTGTGGGTCTCTGAGCCTGTCTGGGCATACACAAGAATTTTTGTGCAAATAGAGCTCTGAGGGCATCTGTGTGAGTGTGTGCGTGTGAGCATGTGCCTGGGTATGTGTTTACAGAGGGACAGGTGGCTGTTGCAGCCACACAGCCCTGGCTTCCAGCTCCATGACCCTCCTCCCCGAGCCCCACTCCCTTCTGCCATGCTCCTTCACCTGTTCTCACCCTTAGCTCTGATATTTTTGTCCTGCCGTCAGAAGGGATCTAGCAGTTGGCCCTTCTTGCCTCTCCCTGCAGCCCTGCCTCTCCCAGGCTCCATGCACAATTGTCCACCCAGCACCCACACCTTTACACACAGCCCCTTCCAGGAGTACCCTCTTCCCCTCACCCCAGTCCTGCTTTCAGGGTGACGCTCAAGTTCCTCTTCCTCCCTGAAGTGTTTTTCCTCACCTGATCAGTGAACCGTCGTTGCTCATACCTTAACCCCCACTTGCTTGCTGGGCACACAGCATGTCCAGTCTTCCTGCAGGTTCCTAGAGGGAGTCTGAAGAATCAGTGAGACTTGATCAGGGCCTTGAAAGGAGAGGGTGTGGTCGTGTGTGTTTCCCCAGGGCCTTGCCCAGTGCTTGGCACCTAGTTGGCGCTCAGTAAATGCTGAATGAGTGAATGGTGGCTGATAGGTGCTCAATAAACATTGAATGATTGGCCTTCCCTTCTCAGGCTATTCCTGCCATCAGTCTGTCCACCTTTCTAGGTTGGGCTTGGCCACCATTAAACACGGGGTGGGGGTGAGGGCCCCTGCAGTTCAAGGTGCAATATTTACCAGTTTTGCCCTCTGCCTTGTAACGGCAAACCTGGCTTTTGATTACCATGTGTGGATGTGTGTGTATCCTTTCTTCTCTATCCCTGGGGGCAGGAGGTGGTCTGTGAATGAATGTGCGACATTTCTGCAATTCAGTATCCCAAGATTTCTCTTGGGGGTAGGGGCTCCTGGCCGGCCAGATGAAGGGTCCCTGGGAACCCAGACCTCAAGTGCAGACTTCATTTCTTCCTCCTCACACAAGCCAAATTTGCCTCCACCCACTCCTTCCTCTGAATAACTGGGCATTTGCCAAAGTAATCACTGGAGTCATCCAATGCTCCTCCCCTCCCCAGGTTTCCCATAGCTTTCAGGGACAGTGGGCAAGAGGACCCCCTCCCATCCCAGTTGAACACACCGTTTCCCCTTCCCCCAGCAGTGCACTCAGTTCAGCAAGACTGACCCCTGACCCTTACCCAGCCCTCCCCACCTTGGACAGGAAGGAAGTAATGCACCTTCTCTTGCTGATTATTTATTTGTTTGGAGAGACAGAAATGATGTAAAAGTGTATCTAGAAATATCTATATCTATATATTTTTAACTGACTCTTTGGAATCCCCAGGGGTGGGGTGAGGGTGAATTTAGGCTTTCATGGAGGGGAGGAGACATGGAGCCTGGGAACTCCTGTTCTCCCCTCTGCCACCTCTCTCCACCCCCTAAACAGCTGGTAGAAGGAATGGGATTTGTATTGGGGGAGGGGCGCTGGAATGTTATATGGAGAATCTGGATTCTCTCTGTCTTCCCCACTCAAGTCCCAGAGGGAGGAAGGGGACAGGCCACGGAGGTGCCCCACCCCCAGACCTGACAATCACCCACACTCCTGGGGCTCCTCCTGGGTCCTGGGCAGGGCGAGTCCAAGTGTGTGGCTGTTGATTTGTTTTCAATATTTCTTTTCGTGCTGTATGGTGATGCTTTCTTAGTATTCTACACAATAAGAAAGACAAAGTCCCCGAGATTCTTATGAGTTTTGTTTGAAAACTCTTTCACTATATTTGTTGTAAAGAGGTTTACTATTAAAAGAAAAAGAATACACGTTTCTGATACTTTGGCTTGGGTTCTGGTTTCTCTGGTGCGGTCGGCTGAGGAGGGAAGGAGGGACTGTGCGCCCTGCCAGGGTGAGGGGCCCAGCGTCAGGGCGGAGAGTGGCGTCAGCCTTCAGGGCAGGCACTGAAGTGGGGTTTCAGGTGAGAATTCCTTCCAGGTGCTCTGTCAGAGGCAGAGGCAACCCCAGAACTAGGGAAGGTTGTCCTATTAGGAGCCATAGGAGGAGTCCTGGGATATAAGAGAAACAAATTCCACCCAAGGCCAGGTCAGGAACAGGGTTGTGTGCAGTGAGGGAGCAGCATGGTAGGGAACCTTTGATTACTGGAAACTTCCCCACAGCAGGAACTGGCCCAGGCACTGTTTTAGGCACAGATGAAGTCCGCCCTCACAGTGGTCCCACAGAGCTCACTCCAGCAGGGGCATCTGCCCTGCCCCTCCCTTTTGAAGCGCTTGAACAGTGCCAGGGAGCCTTTCCCTACCCTCTTCACATATCCCAAAGGGCCTCCCCACCTGGTGCCCTTCAGGGAAGGTGATTCTTACTCCTGCCTCCCCACACCCTGCACAGCTGTGCTTTGGGCCAGGGCAGGGGCTATGGAGGAAAGGTGTGCGAGGCTTGGCTAATGGGTTTGGCCACTCCTCTGTACTAGCCCATGCTAGGTGCTGCAGAGGCAAAGTTGGAGTGCAAGACACCAATATACAGTGATAGAGACAGGCTTACAAATGCCTGAAGTCCACACTGCGTGCTAAATGCTTTGGTTGCTGCATCTGCAGGTTGATGCAGGAGCACATGGGAGTCGGGCAAGTCGTGGACTGTCTTTATGCCTTGGTTTCCTCATCTGCAAATTGCAGTGATCTGCCTCCCTCCCAGGGTCATTGCAGACTTCACCGGGCTTCTCCCCCAGCTGGAGCAGAGATGAAAGATGAGTTGAGCAGGAAGCAGTTAGGAAGATACCATCCTCCAGATGAGGCTCCCCTGCTGGTTGCCTGTGGTGGCAGCCTCCAAGGTGGAGTCCAATTACCTCAATGTGGTACTCATGCCCTTGTGTGGTCCTCTCACATCGAATTATGGTTGGTATGTATGACCAATAAAACTTCCAAAATAAAGCTGGTACATGATTCTTCAAGGGCTTTCCCTGTTGTGGGAACTATGGAAGCACATCAAAGCAGCCTGGATTGCTAAGCTGCCTTAAGGTGTTGTCCAGCATCACAGTGGACTTTGTGTGAATGGAAAATAAATGTGTTAAGCCACAGAGATTTGGGTATTGTGTCTACAATAGAACTTATCATATCCTGATTAATGGATTATCCATGCCCACTTGGACAACCTTGAAGCCCCATCTGATAACCCCTGAGTGAGGTACAGATCTCTGGACTTGACATCATCCAGAACTGGTTCAACTCCTAGTTCTGCCACTCACCAGCTGTGTGGCCTTGGGTAATCATAATCTCCTCAAGCTGCTGTTCCATCGAGTATAAGACAGAGCTAGAAGCTGCCTGTTTTCTCTAGCCCTTGCCTCCCCCTTCTCCAGTGCATCCTCCTAACTTTGGCACAGCTCTGATCATCTAACACCCCAGGGTTCTCCACTGCTCACCACACCGTAGGAAGTCCAAACTTCTCATCCTGGCTCCCAGGGTCTTCAAAGAACCAATATAACCTCCTTTCCAGGTTTAGTCCATGCATCCCTGCTACACATCCCTTGGACTCTAGATTGCCAGGCAGCCCACTCCATTCCTGGACAGATCCTTTTCATCCTTGCTTATGTCATTCTTCTGTCTGAAATGGAACAAATATGTATTAAGCAAGCACTGTGTGAAATCCTTTGTTAGGCACGGGATATAGAGAGGAGTGAGGCAGCTCCTGCCTTTCAGCAACTCAGTCTAGTGGGGACAAGAGCCAAGGGAACCAACCAATAACACTTGAGTCAGCAGCCTGTGTTAAGTGTCATATAGAATGGATACGAGTGGGCTGTGGGATCAGAGATGAGGCACATCCAAATCCAAGCCAGTGGAGATCAGGGAGTCTCCTTCGAGGAGATGTTTGAGCTGAGTTTTGAAGATACAGAATTTCCTAGGCAAATGAGGGCAAGGAAGGCATTCCCAATAGCAGGAATGGCATGTAAGGTATGGAGAAAGAACGCTGTCTTCAGGAAATCCAATACTGTGGTGCAGGTCAGAGCACTAGCAGGTACAGCTGAAGAGGTGGGCAGACGGCTTGTGGTGAAGGGCCTTGATGGCCATAACCTGGACTTTATTCTGCAGAAGATGTTTGGTCATCAAAGGATTTTAAGTAGAGGATGGACATGATTGTATCTGCATTTCAGAAAGCTCCTGCCACTGCAAGTTCTCTCTCAGTACTGCAGAGAACAAGTTGGAAGGACTGCAGAATTGAGGCCCAGTCAGGGTCCTTTACAACTGAGAGGATAAATTTAGTAGATGTTTAAGAGAATTACTGGACTTGGAAACTGCCTGGTGAAGGTAGAGAAGGAAAGGGAGGAGGGTCGATAACTCCCAAGCTCGTGCTTGGAGTACCGATGATGGCGGTGCTGTGGCTCCAGACAGGGCTACCAGGTATCTCCTGAGATTTTAGAACTGAGTTGGAAACAAGGGAAAGCTCACTGGTGCATTCTTTGTGGCATCAAAGGGGAAAAGGGGTACTTTGCTCTTCGCTGCCAGCCAGGGGTAACTGCAGGGTTAGGCGTGCTGGTCAGGGTTGTGGGAGCCTTAGGAAGATCTGGCTCTAAAGGCCAGACCCCCAGTGCAACCCTAGAGGTCATTAGTTTTCTTTTGCTAAGGGGAGGTGACGTTTACTAGCTACCTGGAAGATACTCAGGAGGAACTACCTGGTAGCCCTGCGAGACCTAACGTTAGACTTTCCTGGCCTCCATTGCTTCCTGTGTAAAGTGGGTTGCTGTGAGGTTTAAATAAATGATACATATAAATTACTTAAAACCATTCCTGACCCATAATAAGTCCTCAATAAGTGTGAGTTATTCTTTTTATTACTGCTACTTGTCAAAGACATGAAAATAAATGAGCTTACTTGGGTATGAAGAGGTATAAAAACTGCTCTACAGCCCTATTTCTCTCTCTGAAAACTTGCCGATCATTCAGGGTTTTACTCCTACAGCTTTCCCTCCATAAAATTTTTATTGCCCCTGCCCTCCCCAGCTGGCTGTGTTATTCTTCCCTAATGGGGTGTTAGGAATCTGCCCCTTTATAGCACCTGCCTCATTTTTCCTGAAAACGTGGGTACTAGTTTCAACTTTCTCTTTAAAACTGGACTGAAAGCTCCTTTAAAAAAAAACGCACTGCCTCATCCCTTTTTGTGTCTGGCTCGGTGCCTGGCACACAGTATGTGTTCCGTCAGACTCAAATGAGATAATGCATGTAAAAGTGCACGTTGTAAACGTGCTACAAACCCCAAAGATTTTTTTTTTCTCCTTCAAGGGCGTGGTGACTTTGCGCAGCTTCTCTGCTACTTTCCAGCTCCAGGAGCACCAGATACAATGAGGCTGAAAAGGAGTGTGGGTTCCAGTTTCCTGGGCTTAGCTGTCATCAGTCCACTGAAGGATTAGCACCTACGGGGCTCCTACACCCAAAAGAGGTGGCTCTTGGGAGGCAGGAAGCAAAGGGTGGCGTCTGACTGTTCCAGCTAAGGAGGCCAGGCCAGTTCCCTGTACCTCATGTTCTTCTGACTCACCCCTCGGTCCCAAAGGCTGAGTAACTTTTCCAGCCTTGTGATTGTGGAAACTTGTTTCAGGAACATCTAGCAGATGTGAAAGGGGCATAAAGGTGACCCCACCCCAGGCTCCAAAGTGGCTTCTACTGGAGCCCATACATTATGCATGTTTGTGTACAGACTTAAATGATTGTTACTGCCCAGCTAAGGGACGGGTGTGGTTCTATAGGCCAGATACCTAGCGTCCATGTCACAGTTGGTAAACCAGAAGCCCCAAAGTAAGGCAACTCGCAGGTTCTCCCCACAGCGCCTCGCGCTGTTCCTGGATAGAGCTGGTTCAGAGCCGCCTGGGGCCCGGGATTAATTGCTTCCAGGATTAACTGATTTGTATTTAACACCCCTCCCCTTTGCTTTGTGCTTATTTCCACGTGTTTACAACTCTGGGGCCTCGCTCGGGCAGTTTGGTTTCTCGTAAAGTGCGGTCCCTGCCTCCGCAGCTTGGCCGCCCAGAGTCACTCCTATTTACAGCGCATCGGCCGCCACGTGCCGAATAAAAGCTGGTGACTGCCCCGCGGGCCCGAAGCGGGAGGCGAAGGGCCCCGCCTACCGGTGAGGTCACGCGCCCGCCGAGACCCGCCCTCACGTGACCGAGCGCCTGTCCTCCGGGGTCACTACCCTCAGCTGAGAGCCGCCGCTGGCGCCTCGTCCTCGCTGCCAGCCAGGGCCGGGCGGGGACGCTGGGGCCTTTCAGAGCTCGGGGAGAGAAAAAATCTCCATCTAAGGCGAAGGGGGAGTAGGGAGGCAGCAGGCAATAAAGGCACCTCTAGACCCGCCCCTCTAGACCGGAAGCTCCCAGGGAGCAGAGGCCGCCATTCCCAAGCGCCCCGCAGAGTCCGGCACACAGTGCTCAGTAAGGGGGTTGGCGACTACCCCTCTGCCACTGCCAGAAGCAGAATTGAACCCACCGCCCTTTCACTCCCCATTCACTCTCCGACTATGATCGTTTGGCAGCCGGTGAGCCAGCGCTCCCAAGCCTGCTGCCCGCACCGGGACAAACTCCTCAACGGGTCTGTCTACCACTCCCTCGGTACCAACAAAGGCCCAAACCCACTCCCAGGGTCCCCCGCCGCGGGGCGTGGGTCTTCAGGCTCGCTTCATTGGCTCTTTTAATGACGGATGGGATCGTCAGCCAACCGCAGCCTGGAAAAGACGCATGCGTACACAAAAGATGGAGCCCCTATAAGGGAAAAAAACAGCCCCGCGAAACAATTTTGGCGGGGTCGTCCCAAGGCCTAGGGAAGGAGGCGCGCATGCGTGGGCCTTGACCGCGTCTCCGCCCCGTTGGAGAGGCGGATAGCGCCCTCTGTCTTCCAGGTGGTTTTCCCAGATGTCTCGCCTCCGCCAGCGCCGCGTCGGACGTGGCTTTGCCCGGGGGATCCATGAAGCTGATAAAGAAAAAGGTTGTGAAGTGAGAACAGAGGGTATAGATCAGACACTGGAGAAGTTTGGCGCCATGGAGGGGAAAAATCAAGCAAGAGGTATTGGAGACAGTAGTGCCGGTTAGAGTTCTCAAGATTGAGAAAATCCGGGTACGTTTGTAGAAAGGGGACAAAGCCAGCAGCGTGGGACTTGCTGAAAATGCTTGAGAAAGAATACCTGAGAGTACACCTTCAGAGGCGATGGGAGGGAACCGAGGAATCAGCCAGATGAAGGGATTGGTTGGCCTTTACAAAGAAGCGAGAAGCCTCCTCCTCTGAAGTAGGCAGAGGGATAAAAGGCATGAGTCATAATTACATACAGGCTCCTAAGCGGGGGAAGGTGATGGCGGGGAGCTCTTGTGTATTTTATCAATAAGGTGGAAGCAAGGGTGCGTCTCCAATAAGGGGGTGGTACAGCAGAACTATGGGTTGCTGGCGATTTTAGAGACATTATTCTTTGTTGGCTAAACTCCTTTTCCGTACCCTGTGTTGTTTCCTGTGGGTTCTGTCTTTGGCTGCCCGCTCTTTACTCCTTTTCAGAAAACTGTCCCCTATTCCTGCAACCACCTGAATGCTGTTGTCTCCCAATCTATGTCTGTATCTTAAATTGCTCTCTGGAGCTTCATGTCTGTATATCCAGCTACATATGTAACATATTCCCAGGGTATTTCACGGGTTAAATTGAACAGGAACTCAGTATCTTCAGGACTGAAACTTAACTTCTCTTAAGTTCCTTATCTTAGCTAATGGTCACAGTGCATTCCCAGTTGCCCAAGCCACCAGATACACATCTTCATTTCTCTTTCTCTCTCTCTCTCCAAATATGTGTGTATATATGTGTGTGTGTGTGGGAAGGTATTTAATAGAATAGGAACATACACTTTGTGTATTATGTTTTCTTTTCATTTAATAATGTGATTATTTTATGTCTATAAATACTTTTCTACATTTTTAGTGGCGGCATAGGATTACCTCATACACGTACTATATTCTACTGTCTTATTGAAAATTCTGTTTGTTTCCTTTTCCTATTATGAATAGCACATTATATATTATAAATATATATTTGTACATATCTTTTATTTCCTTAGATTGAACATTAGAAGTCAAAATGGAGGGCCAAGGAGTATGCACATTTGAAAAGCTTTTAATGCATGCTGCCAAATTGACCTTCCAGAAAAACTGTACCAGAATTATATGGTAACATTCATTTATTTGCCTGTACCTTTTAATATTATTATTATGTAAATATATATCTTTATTGATTTGAGAGAGGGGAAGGGAGAGGGAGAAAAGAGATAGAAACATCAATGATGAGAGTCATTGATCGGGTGCCTCCTGCACGCCCCCTGCTGGGGATCGAGCTGAAACCCGGGCATGTGCGACGAAATCAAACCAAGATGCTCAACTGCTGAGCCATGTTCAGCCAGGCTGAATATTATTATTTTGAATTTTTGCTGATTTAATAAATTGTATCTGACCCTCCAACTCTCAGCCCGTGACTTTCCAGTAAATCCTTCATCATTCCCTTCTGAGTATTCCCACAACTCCCCAGGGACACACCATTCCCTTCAAAGGCAGAAAGGGAAGCAACACCAAATTTCTCACGGGTAATTCTCAATCTTCTGCACTTTCCTTAAGCCTTGAGCCTCACTTCTGCTGCTCTTGTGCACAGTGGTTTCTTTTGTGTGATTCCTTTTTTTTAAAATCCTCCTCCGAGGACATTTTTTCCATTGCTTTTCAGAGAAAGTAGAAGGGAGAGAGAGAAACATCAATGTGGGAGAAACACCGACTGATTGCTTCCCGCATGGCCCTGACCCAGGCTGGGAATCGAGCCTGCAACCAAGGTATGTGCCCTTGGCTGCAATTGAACCCGGGACCCTTCCGTCTGAGGGCCAGCACTCTAACCACTGAGCAAGACCAGCTAGGACTGTGTGATTCTTCAGCATCTTTCCTGTCTCCCTCTTTTCCTAAATTCCTGTCTCTAAGAGGTGGTTTTTCTCTCCCTTCTCATCAAGGCTGGCCCTCCAAAAGCACCCCTGTTCTTCCCTCCTCCCCTAGAACTTTTGTCTTGTGCCAGCACCATCTCCCACTAATAGAGTATTAATCTTCCATTTGGCAACAAATATATTTAAATCTCTCTTATACAAGAAAGAAAAAAGAGTTCCATTACCCCTTTTAACCTTTCAAGCTACTGCCTTCATTTCTCCTTCCTGCACCATCAAACTTTTCCAAAGAGTATCAAGAAGCATCTATTGACTCTCACTCACCTCTGTGTTGCAGCCCCAAGGTCCCGAGCAACCTCACAGCCATACTGGAAGTCTTGGGCTCTGTTCTCTTCCTGACCCCTTTGCAGCTTCTCCTGCACTAACCTGCGGCTGTCACCTGGCTGCTCAATTCTGCCCTCGCCCGGTTCTCCTCTCAGAACAGCCTCTGCGAAGCTAAATGTTTGTGTGCCCCAGGCCTCATCTCTTCTCTCTCTTTGGATTTCTCCCTTCTGTGGCTTCAGTGACCTCCTTTACATTGATGATTCAAAGCCTCTCTCTTGAATTCTAGACCCAAATTATGCAGTTGCTCTACCTGGATGCAATTCCTCAGGCTCCACAGGTCCCAGACTGAGTTTATTAGCCAGCAACTCTGCTCCCGACACACGCACGGTTTCCGGGTTCAGCTAACGCCGTCACCACACTTCAAGTCATCATGTTCAAAACCATAATCTAAGAGTTGCCATGTACTGAGTACCTACTATATGCCAGGTGCTTTCCACTCATAATCAAATCCTGTCCTCCCACAGTAATCGGGCCAGGTAGATAGACTATCCCCATTGTTATTATGAGGAAACTACTAGAAAGCGGTGGTATTCAATGAGTCTAGTTAGTGCTAAAGTCTCTGTGTGGTATTTTGTTTGTTATTTTTGTTTTGGGGAGTGTTTTCCCCCTGCTCCTCTGTATATATCCAGCCAGTTTCCAGGTCCCTGTGCATCTGCCTCCTCCCTACCTGCCCCACACCAACTCCTTAGGTGAGGCTCTGCTCTTTTTCGCCTGGCAATTAGCAAACCCTCTTCAACCATAGCTGCCAGATTTCATTCTAAAGCATAGTTTTAAATACAGGGGTGAGCAAAAGTAGGTTTACAGTTGTGAGTACCAAACAGGCAGACAGGGCGACGAGAGCCAGTGGCATGGCCACCGCAGCCACCAGGCCTCTCACCCCAATGGACTTCTTTTGGGGTGTTGTCAAAGAGAAAGTCTTTTTGCCCTAACAGGTTTGGCTCAGTGGTTAGAGCACTGCCGAGGACTAAAGGGTCTCAGAAGGATCTCAGGTTCGATTCCAGCCAAAGGCACGTCCTTCTGTTGCAGGCTGGATTCCCCAGCCCCTGTCAGGGCATGTGTGGGAGGCAGCCAGCCGATGTCTCTCTCACATTGATGTTTCTCTCTCTCTCTCTCCCAGTCTCTCTGAAAAGCAATGGAAGAAATATCCTCTGGTGAGGATTAAAAAAAAAAAAGATAAAGTCTCTTTACAAAAACCACATATTGTGGATGATATGATTCACTACATTAAGAGAAGCACGTCAAGAAGCTGATGACAATAAAGACCTCTGAGCCAAAGTGTGCTTGAGTAGACAGCAAGAATGTAAATGACGAAGGCCGGCAGTTGGAGCACTCAGGAGATCGTACCTAAGCGCACTGTGCCATTGCGACATTCTTTTGAGTTAATAAAGCTATTGTAATAATTATAACCTGCATGTCTTTTTGCCATACGAGCAATTGTAAACCTACTTTTGTCAACCCCCTGTATATCACTCCTTGAAAGTAAAAATCCTAAACGTCTCTTGGTGCTGAGTGAAGTTTAACCCTTTAGCGTGGCATCGAAGGCCCTCCACCCTCTAATGCCATCCTTTCATCCTGCCGGTGCCCTTTGTGAACCTTAGATTCCATCTATTTGAGAACAAGTCTTCCACGTGCCCTGCACTCGCCCCCGCCCCTGTTCCTGGCCTTTGTTCTTGCTATTGCTTCCCCCTATAATTCCCTTTCATTTTAGCTAACACACACACTATTAGGAAGGTATTGCAGAGCACCTCGCCTCTACTTCTGCTAGCAAAAGGAATGGGTTGGAACCACAGCAAGAGGGACTGGAATTGAAGAGATCTGGAATATTTAGGGGAGAAAGGGACAGACTGGGCAGCATGAAAGCAGGGACACCTAGAAACGAGCGGAGTGATGGAGTGACTGGCACCACAATTGGCTAGAGGGAAGGCTTAGTATATTTTTGCCAAAAGATTAGGCAAATCGGTGAATAAAAAATGAATGTACTGCCATAACATAGATTGATATCTTAAAAATAAAAATAAAAAAAGAATGTACTGTATAAATGAATGTGAGTGAATGAATGAAAGAACCATGGTCCCTCTCTAGGGTCAGGCATTTTAAGGTTCGCAGACACTAGGTGGCAGCATGAGACAGCAAACCAGAGAGGGGCGCCTCTTCCCAGCTGCTCGGAAAGGAGGGGCACCGCATCCGCCTTCCCCGGGCTGTAAAAGCACCTCTTCCCTTTCTCTACGTATGTTCTTTCTAATCACAACACTCGCTCTCATGGCAAAGACACAGAAGCAGGCAGGGAGAGAAAACCTGGAAGGGAGCCAAATGCATATTACCTAGGGTTGTTTTCAGATAGTCCCTGGAAGCCCCCGGGAGCTGCTTCCAGCTCTCAAAGGGGTATAAGAAAGACAAAAATTTGGAACACTGAGGAGAAATCTGGATTAGGTTAAGGAAATATTTAGATAGAACACCCCTCCCCCCCCATCTAGACTGACTGAAGAAAGAACTGGTGGCAGGAATCTTTTTTTTTTTTTTTTAATTAAATAATGGTAACCTAGAAAGTTACTGCCTCATCCATTCCTGCCTCAGGACTCCTCAGACATCTCTAATTTCTCCATAGACGGAGAGCCTATAGCCTTTCTTAGCAAAGCAAAGGCAAAGCAGAAATCAGGCCATCTAGTTCACTGGAAACTCAATATTATCCTTCTGTCAAGTATTAATTCTTTGCTAGAGGAAAGAAGTCTCTGCCAAAAGCCAGGAGCCATTGAGTCAACCCTCCTCTCAGCCAGGAAACCCTGTAAAGCTGCCGTGGTTCTAAGCAGGGAGTTGGTCTTTACCACGTAGCGCAAGTCATGAACATAGTTCCAGTGGGAAGATGCCGCCTTCTCTTTAGCTTCACTCTGCTTGGCTCTACAACTCTATGACAAAATCCCCCTTTCTGTACCATTTCCACTCCTCCTGTTGCTCTGTTCAACATCTTATTTTAGCAGCCACCCCTGGATGTGCAGCCCAGCCACACCCCTCCCAATTTCCTTTAGCACAATAGAACCAAGACCATCTTATCCTATCTTCTCTGTGGCCTGTGACTCCCTGGTTCTTCCTGTGTGCTCCAGACCTCACTTCTTCCCATGCTTTTCCTTTCACTGAATTCCTGCAACACTTACTGCCTTTATAATAGTGCATACAAAGCACTTGAAACAGAACACAAGATTAGTGATTATCATTGCCACTTCTAACGATCTGCAATATTTTACAATTTACAAGAAATTTTTCATGCACTGTCTCATTCATTCATTAAACGAATATTTATCAAATGCCCATTATATGCCCAGCACTCCTCTGGGCACTTCATAAATAAACCAAATGAGCATGATCCCTGCCTTCACGGAACTTTCAAGGAAGCCTATGGTTTTCTGTTTATGCTGGTATATCCACTGCTTTGTACTAGAATCTTGGCATTGGGAAGAAATGTTAGGAACTGGCTAGTTCAACCACTTAACCAAAACAGAATTCCTTCATCTACGTCTTTGATGAGTGGCCACTCTTCACCTGACATTCTCTATACTTGGTCTTTTCCAGGCATTGGTACATCCTGTGTTCTGCCAACCCTAATCTGCTTATTTTCATTCGCTGATTCTTCTTCCACACCATTAAGTAAGTCGGCTCCTCTTCTCGGGATGGCCCATTAAATAATTTATTTTTTTAATGTACTTACTTGAGAGAGGAAGAGAGAGAGACAAGAGAGAGAGAGAGACATCGATTTGTTGTTCCATTTTTTTAT
Source organism: Miniopterus schreibersii (assembly GCF_964146895.1). NCBI lineage: Eukaryota > Metazoa > Chordata > Mammalia > Chiroptera > Miniopteridae > Miniopterus > Miniopterus schreibersii. The sequence continues at coordinate 14,240,085 of NC_138119.1, read as the reverse complement.
GCATCATTGGTTGCTTCTTGTAGGTGCCCTGACCAGGGATCGAACCCGCAACCTTAGCATGTCAGGATGAAACTCTAACCAACTTAGTTACCCGGCCAGGCCCTGGCCCATTAAATAATTAAAGACAGATACCATGTCTCAGGCATCCATCGTGTTTGGGTTTTTCCCCACCGTGCTTTATTTTTGAAGAGTTTCTCCTTTTCAAGATCATTTCCAGTATTTCCTATTGTTACCCATTTAACCTCACTCTGAACCTCTGCAGTAACCGGCATTCCCACTTTACTGATAAGGGGGGAGCCCACCAGCGGTCACAGGCCGTGAATATGGCAGAGCCCCTTATCTTCTCGGTGCTCTCATATGTCAGCATTTCACTCCAGGTGAAACCTTTTCAAAGAATAGGAACACCCTTCCCCTTTCTTGATCTGGATGTGATTCTTCTGCACACAGAGCCAAGGACACGCTCGCTCTCAGCAGCTCCGTCCTTACTGACTCGCAGTGAGCTGGGGTCACCCAGTGTTGGGGTCTTACTGATCAGCACCCTCTCTGGTCAAGCGGGGCTCCCACATTCTCTGTCTTCCCGACATTCTGCAGGTTCAGGTCCTATCCACTGAAGGACGACCCAGCTCGCGCCGCCTCCTTGATGAAAGCTTTCCTGATTCCACAGTACCCCAGTTGAACGTCAACTCTTTCTCTCTCCATAGAATTTCTATCTCATTTCCTGAGCACGTACCATGTTCTGCTAAGTAATCTGTTCCCTTGTTTCACTCTTTGATCAGGGCACCAGCCTCATCCCCCTGTGGGTTTCTTAGTGCCTCGTACCTAGAGGTGGCCAGCAAACACCTGTCAAATGAACAAATCTTGTTCATGTTTTGTCCCTAAATATATAAATGCTTCACACATCCCCGTGAAGTCTCTTGAGCAAATCCTTTCTAACTTCTCCGTGGTGTGGGGCTGAGTCCCTGCTCTGTCTTGCACCCCCAGGAACTGGATATATCTCGCTGATTTTTCACAGTGGTCCTGTGAGTTAGGCATAGTCTCTGTTTTACAAATGAGGAAATGGAGAGTCAGAGACCCAGGATCCAGACCCAGGATCACACACTAAGGAGCAGAGCTGGGATTGATTCAAAATGACACCTTTCTGACTCCCATGACTGTGCTGTTTGTCACTCGGTTGCTTTTCTAAAGTAAAACGTGTGCCCCTGCTGGAGACCAGGTGCGTTTGGGGCTGTCATCCCCCCCCCCCCCAGCTGTTTAGCAGAGTTGGAGACAACCCGCAGAGGATCAGACAGGCTGCTGGGAGCCCCTGTAAGTTCTTGAGCAGATTAAAAATAGCCAAGAATGATGGTTGAGGGACAGAATGGGATAGAAACAACCAAGACAGAAGGAAACTGGGGAGAGAGGGCTATTCTTTGTGTATGAAACTCTCTCCTGATTCCCTTTTGAATAACTGTTATCTCCCATCTTTGCTCAAATGCCACCTTCTCAAGGAGGCATTGCCCCTCACCCCCTTACCCTGTTTTATATTTTATTTTCTATGGCAGTTATCTTTTTTAAAAAAATGTATCTTTACTGATTTCAGAGAGAGAGAGAAAGAGATAGAAACATCAATGATAAGAGAGTCATTGATGGGCTGCCTACTGCACACCCCCCACTCAGGATCGAGCCCACAACCTGGGCATGGGCCCAGGCCTGGAACCGAACCTCGATCTCCTGGGTCTCTCCTGGATCTTAGGTCGGTGCTCAACTGCTGAGCCACACTGGCCGAGCACAGCCATTATCATCTTTTACTGATAACTTGCAGGATCTCAGTCCTGAGCCTGATGCGCCTACACGGTTTTCCTGGTTCTAGCCAGAAGCTTCCCAAGAGGCTCCTCCTAAGCCTCCCTGCCCCCCCCCATTTATGAAGCCCCTATAACAAATAAGAGAATAAATGTGAAAAGCCTATAGAATAAATGCCTTTTAGATAGAATCAAATTAGTGTTTATGTGGATTTTCATGGCCTTTTCCCCAACAGTTTGGCCAAGGGAGAGAGGAAAGTTAGATTTCAATAATTTTTTCCCAACAGTCACAGGTGGGAGAAACTCAGAAGAGACTAGAGAGAAAGAGACCAGAAATGAGCTGGGGCTAAGGTGGCCTCAGAGCTGAGACAGCAGGGCTGTGGGGACAGGCTGTCCCACACCTCCGCAGGGAGCTGATCCTCCGAGACCCCCAGAGCCCCGGGCCCGCCCCTCTCCCCATTCCCATCAGCGCAGGCTCCCGAGAAGAATGCAGGTCAGGAGCATAAGTGACCTTTCACACCTCAGACAAACTAAGTTTGTTTTCGCCTTTTCTGTCCAGCCCGCAGCGGGAGGGCGGGGGAAATGGGATGGGCCTTGTCGAACTTTCTTGGGCAACAATACCCCAGAGGAGTTGAGGTGGAGGGAGTAAAGGATCTATTTATTTTGGCTCAGGAAGGACAATGTAAGCAGATGGTCTTTGATGGGATTAGCGGCGTAATCTCTAAGACCCTGGTAAATTGGAAAATGATCCATTATATTCCACAAACCTTTGGCGGCTTCAGCTCCTGAGGAAGGAGGGGCAGGGTTGGGGGGGCACCTTGTTAGAAAGGATCCCCCTCTGGGAGCAGCCAAATCCCCCGCACAGAGAATTTGGGAAGAAGTTCGTTAGCGATGCAAGCCCCTCTCTTCTTGAGAGAGCACAGAAATGAGAATTCTCCCTGTGCCCTGAGCCTCTTCTTTCCCTCTCCCCCTCCCTCTCACTGGGGTGTGCTGGAATATCTTCACTGCCATCCCTTGCCCCCAACCCTTTCCATTCCCAGGGCATTCGGGGGACTCTTCTTTGAGAACAAACTATATTGGACCTCCTGCATTGGGAGGCCAGAAAATTCTTCTTAGAATCCAAATTATATTCCTGCACTGTGATCTCCGTCCATTTCCCACTCCAGTGCTACAGCTCGGGAGGACCCCTCCACTCTCCATAGGCTTGAAAGCCATAGGGAAAGAGCCAGGAGGAGGGGGACTGGGTAAACTGCACCTGGGAGCAGGGATTAGGGGAGAGGGGGAACTGTGAAAGGGGCGATAAGGTGATAATGAACCCCTTTGCCCAACCCTCCATCCCTTTAACTCACCTCCATCCCCAAGAGCCCAAGTGCCTCTAGGCCTAGGATCCCCTCCATCTGGAGAATCCGGGATGCTGAGTTGGGAGCATATGGGAGACCCATTCAGTAGGAGGTGTGGTGCAGTAGGAGGCATTGATGTAGGTTGGATCATATTTGTTATTTACAGTATGTGTGATGTGTTGCAGTCATATGTCACTTTGCAGTTGATAAAGAAACTTTGATGTGCAGAATGTCATTCAGATCTTGTAACGACTAAGTGAGGAGGGCATGTGAAAAATTGGAAAGCAGGTTTAGAGAGGGTAAGTGACTTGCCTAAAGTCACCTAGTTTAGTGACAGAGCTAAGGAATGAAATTTAACTTAATCATTATACTATGAGATCTATTCATGTTGATAAATACAAATCTAGCCCTGGCTGGAGTGGCTGAATTGGTTGGGGTGCACCAAGAGGTTGCTGGTTCAGTTCCTCAGTCAGGGCACACGACCGGGTTGCAGGCTTGATCCCCGCAGCAGGGGTGGTGCAGGAGGCAACTGATCGGTGTTTCACTCTCACATCGATGTTTTGCTCTCTCCCTCTCCCCTCTCTCTCTAAAAATCAATAAAAATATTTTTTAAATATATGTCTAAATTTTTCTTTTAACTACAGCATATTTTATTTATTTATTTCAACATTTAAGTTGTTGCCAAGACTTTATTGTTACAACCATTGTTGGACAAGTTCTTCCTCACTGGAATCGTATCAAATTTATAGAATTAACTTGGGGGATTAAAAACCAAACACAAACTTTCTAAACATGCATTTTTCCATACATAGTTACCACCATTCTCTGAAAATAAATATATAAGTAAATAAAGTGGGAGGGAATGGACAGAAAGGCAACACAAATTACTCAATTCCAAATAGAAATTCCAACACTTCTGAGTGGGTGACTGGTGGAGACTCTAGGAGGAATTTCACTTGTATTTTATTTCAGGCTAGTTCAATGAACTGAGGGATGTTTTATTTTATTTTAGTATCATTTTTAAAAAGAATGACACTTTGTGTTATGTATTTGTGTATTTGAGGTCATCTGAGGCTGACACAGATTTGTAGACCAGAAAACAGGAAGCACATTGGACAGGCAGCAAGCTACAGTCATTCTCTGCCCCCCAATGTCTCCCCAATTTTGACCCCCAATAAGAAAATCAAAAAGTTGACATGACAGTTCTAAATCAGAAAAAAAGCTACTATTTTTTGAGTATCTATGAAGGGCCAAGCAGGCAGAAAGTGGGTACATTAATTCACTGAGTTCGCACCCCAGGGAAGCAGGTTTCCTCTCCTTCATTTTACCTGTTCAGAAGGGAGGCCCAGAGAGTTTAGGTAATTGGATTAGAGTCGCACAGCCGGTTAGGTGGGGGGGCTGCCATTGCAGACTCTGCTCTGCCCACACCCTGCACCCTCCACTGAGATGTCTGCTCTTTCTCTGACTTTCTGCCGCATCACCCTGCCTGTTGAATCACATCAGGGTAGGACCCCCCCTGGGAAGCCCCCTTGCCCCCTGTTCTCCTGGTTTTTTCTCATAGAAGCAGCGCGCTCCTCACCTCCCACCCCACAGCTGATCGCTTTCTCTGAAGTTGGCTCACATCCTGCCCCAAATTAATATATAACGTTTTCTGATGAAGTCCAAAATGTTCTGGAATGAGACTGACCCACCAAATCTGAGTTGGTCTCATTCCTTCCTGCTATGACCGTCCTTCTACGGGAAGGACTTTGATGATCCCCAGCCCTACGATCTTTTTTTATAAAGAACAGGTGGGGGAACTGACTTGGCCAAGGGCATACAGTTGGTCACAGCAGCCCTTCTGCACTAGTCCACGGATGGAGGGGGGGCGGCTAGAGGGAGGTGCTCTGAGCTTGAGCCGGCCGCTGGTACTCCTGCCCCCGAGGTCCCCTGAGGTCCCCTGAGGTCCCCCGAGGTCCCCTGAGGTCCCCTGAGGTCCCCCGAGGTCCCCCGAGGTCCCCTGAGGTCCCCTGGGGCCTGCGCCCTGGGCCCGGCCGGCCCTCCCCGCCCTGCTTCCAGGGTCCTGGAGGGGCTCTGCCCCCGGCTGGGCTCGTCGGGCGCCTCTCTCACGCACCTTTTCTGTGCCCGGAGGTGTTACAGCTCCCGTCCGCCCGCAGCCTCTCCCTGCCCTTTCTGTCCTGAGAGCCACAGACTCAGAAGTCCCCGGCTCCACAAGTTTTTAATTCTTCTGCGCGTGGTACAGGCTGTAAGTGACAGTCTCCCCATCTGCTGCTGGAAACCCAGGGCCTGCGGGCAGAACTGGGCACCTTTGGAAGAAAAGGAAGGAGGCTCCCAGCGGCTTCTGGAAGAGGAAGGGGCCTCAGGGCCTCTGGCCCACCTCGCGGGGCCGCGGCCGCCCCACCGCCGTCCCCGGCTCTCCGCCCGCGTCTCCCGGCGCCTCTCCTCTCTCGCCCACCGAGTTCTCGGCCCCTCGCATCCGCCTTCTCCGCGGCTCGCCAGGCTCCCCCGTAGCCCGGCGTCTCCCGGTGACTAACTGCTCGGCCCCCGGGCTGGGGTCCGGAGCCGCGGGCAGGCGGAGCGTCCCCGCGCCGGGTCCCCGCGCTCGGCACGGGCCGGGGCTTCCCGAGGCCTCGCCGCGCGCCGCGGACGCAGAGCGGCGCCTGCGAAGCCCCGCGGAGCCCCGACCCCGCGAGGCGGCGGGTCCAGGATCGTGCTTGGGTTTCTGTCCCGCGGGAACCGCGCGGCCGCGGCGGGCGGAGGCGGCCGGTGTCTCCGCGCGGCCCGCGGCGGGAGCGGGGCCGGGGTCGGGGCTGTTCGCCGGAGCCGGGTCCGCAGCTCCCGCCCCGCGCCTCGCGGGCTCGGCCCCCTTTCCTCGGGCGCCTCGGAGCCTTTTCTTTTGCACTTTGTTTCCTTGCCTTTCCTATAATTAGTTTAATAGTCTTCGTATCTTTGGTATGTTTCTTTGTATCTGTTTTAACATTTATTTCTTTTCAATTGGATTTTGTTTTTTCCCCTTTTCTGTTTCCAGTTCTCGTTTCCTTTTCTGCGCGCTCGGCGCCTCGGCTCCTCTGGCGCGTCCTTCCCGCTCCTGGGCGCCCGCGGTGTCCGGCCTGCAGCGGGAGCGAAGAGGCGCCCGCACCCGCACCCGCGCCCGCACCCGCACCCGCACCCGCACCCGCACCCGCACCCGCCGCCCGGGCCCGGGCCCCTCTGCGCGGCGGAGCCGGGACTTGGTGGGAAGCGGGAGCCGAGCGGCCGCCACCCCGGGAGCGCCCCGACCAGACAGGCGGGGCTCGGGCGGGGCTGCGCGGGCGGTGTCAGCCTGGCTTTGACCTGGCCCAGGGCCAGACCGCGGGACGGAGCCGCAGCTCACACATAGAGGCCTCGGGGCCGGCAGACCTTGGTCCTCCAACCACCGAGCCTCGCAGCCAGGTCAAGGGTGTGCGCCCACAGCTCGCAGGGACAAACCCCGAGATCCGCAGATGTCACACATGCAGCCCCAACCGCACATACAGCACAGCGCGGCCATACGGATTGGGGACATATATGTGACTGTAATACACACACACCAGCCCCACACACATGACTACACATTGCAAACAGACATGAACCTCCTTGCACACACTCAGCAGCTCGGGGATTTCAGCCCCGGCCCTAACTCAGGGGTGACCCTCCAACAAGCACCGGGCCATGGGAAGGGAACCTGCCGGGTTTCAGCAGCAGCAGCAGCCATAGGCACAGCCACCCAGAGTTCAGTACCTCTACCTGGCCCAAGGTTGCAGGGGCTTCAAAGATGGGGCATACTGACTACTTGTTTAGCTGAGGGATCCGGCCCACATTCGAGAGCCTGAGTCCCAGAAATGAGCATCAGACCCAGAGAACCCTCTGTGAAGCAGACGGAAGCCATCACTGCACCAGAAAACAGCCCCGTGTTAAGTCTAAAGCAGGCATGTGACATGTGTGCCAGTATGTATTCCGTGCTGCGCGAATCACACACAGAGCTGGTGCTTGGCCAGGTGCCCACAAAGAGACCATTATTTTTGTGGAAACGAGCGGAGGAGGAGATGTATATGGTTTCAAGAACAAAAGTAACACGTGTGTACAAATATAGGTAACAACGCAAACCTAGGGAGATGGAAAGTAGAAAATCTCTCTCCAGCTCATGGGTATTGTCATCAAGCTGGAGAGCTAGGCTGAGCCTCTGTGACAGGGTCTGATCGTCTTTCCAGGGCAGACAGGATTGTTTGGAGTTGTGGGAGTTCTGTGGTGAAAGCCTGGTTTGTGAGAGAGCCATGTGTATCTGATATACTATCAATTCACCAAAAGGGTGATTTTGTCAACGTTAGGGGGGGAACTCTGGGGTAAAAGACTATCTAGACTGTGCCCCTGGAGCCCTGGGTCTGAAAGGTGCCCTTGGCTGTAGCAGAGCAAGTGGTGGCCGGACACACCTGCCTGATGGTGGAGGCAGGTGTCAGTACACACAGACTATGCTGGGTAAAAACACAAACCTGTTCATGCCATGCTTGGACCTGCTCCACACACAGCTCCTGACAACCCCTGGGCAAGAGGCAGGAGATGTGTGTTTCCACATGTCTAATTGGATTGCCAGGGTGATTCATTTTGTGGGAGAGAAGACAAGATAAGAGATATTTATGTGTGTACACATGGCTCCATGGGTTTGCAGCTCAGTTATTGTGCAGGAGAGCCACAGAAGTAGGAAACTGTAGAGCTCAAAAGAGAAATGTTCATGAGTCACCATCCTAGAATGCCAGGCTGAGTGGAGAAGGGGCAGCCCCGGGAGGGGGCCCATCCCTTGTCCAAATGACTTCAGCTCAATGTAGAGGGATGTGCCTGATGAAGCTGCCAATCTATCTGCCAAGATTCTGGGCTGAGTCTGGGGAGAGAGTCAGAGTGAGGGCCACATCCCAGGTCTCTAATGTGGGACAGAGAATGGCAAGCTTGGTCCCTGGGGCTGGCTGGCTGTCAGTCTCTGGGTCTGCCCTGTCCTTGACTGGGTTTCTGGTGCCTGTCGGTGCCTTTCTTTTTCACTCTTGTAGGGCTCAGTTGCTGTCTCTAGGTTTCTCTCTCTACTCCGGTTGTCTGTCTTTCACTGCCGCTCACCTCTTTTACTATTCTGTATTATATGGCCACAAAGAAACCCAGCCAGACCCAGGAGCTGAAATAAATACAAATGCATATCGTAGATGCACGGTCATTGGTGATAAAACCCATCCATCTTCTGGTCTATATATATTTATGTGACAGTACATTTTCCTTTCTGTGTAAAAACCTAAGTACAACCTTGAAATTTTGTTTTTGGCTGCTGTCTCTTTGGGTGTCTGTCTCTACATCCATTTCTCTCAGGGACCTTTCCCTTTCTTCATTTTGCCACACAAGAGCAGGCCGTTTGGTCCTTGGACCCTGCCACAGTATTAGCAACCCTCCCCTCCCCACAATATTGCCTTCTTTGAAGTTTGCCTCAGGTGGGCAAAGGGTTTTTTTGGAGACAGAGATAACTGGATAGCCTCATTGCAAGCGGTGCCTGGAGAAAGATATTTGAAACAATGGGAGATGCAAATATCTTGCTCTAGGGGCTTTGGTGCTGGTGCGAGTCAAACGGATACTTCCTTAATCCACCTGGGGTTGGAAGCCTTTTCTGAGTGGAGCGGAGGGGAGGATGCAGGTGAGGCTCTGAAATCCCAGTAGCTGGTCCGTGGCCACCAAGGGCCACCAGAATGCCAACCAGCCAGGCGAAGGAAAAGGTACCCAACTCAGTAGAGCAAATTCTGGGAACAATATGAAGGAAAGCAGTAACCACTGTCAAGGCCCTGCTTCCCCAAGGTGCATTTGGAATTAGTCACATCTGAGTAAAAGCAGCGTATAGTAGAAGAGAGGCAGTGATGTGATTGATTCCTTAGAGACCGAGGCCCCCGTGGACATGGAGTTGGAGAGCTCAGGACTGGACAGACAGCAGACACCCCCTAGGGAGAGGAGGGCTCCTGCTCAGTCCTGGGGCAGAAAGGAGGGCAGAGTCAGACCTTGTCCTTGCAATCTGTGCTCACCACGTGGTGGTTGGGATGGAAATGAGCCAAAAGCCTGTGCTTGGTTCTTTGACCACTTACTAGGTGGTAGCAAAAAGGCAAAGGAGTGCTAATGTGGGATGGGCTCCGGTGTCGGCAGGGAACCGAAAGGTCTGGGCCCCCAGGCTGCCCCAAACCGAGTGAGCCTGGAGAACTCACCACTCCACCTCCAGGTAAACAGATCCTTGTTTTGTCCAGATCTGGATTCTTTGTGCCTCTCTCTGGGTGAGTCTGCGACTCTGTCTCTGGCTTCTCCATTCCCGTGAACTGTGGGGTCTGTCTCTCCCCATCTCTGTGATTGCTTCACAGCTTTTCTGGCTTCATCTGTCTCTGTTCTCAGGTCTCTGTCTCTCCATTACCCCCCCTCTCCCCCCTTTGTTAATTCAAAAGGTTCTTACTGAGCCCCTCCCCACTCTTCCCAGAATAACATTGAGTAAAATGAGATATAACCCGCTGGGAGGTTTTTTCCTGTCGTCCTCCCTTCAGCCCCCTCTCCCAGGGCTACAGCCCCCTCTTACAATGTCAGATAATTGCTGGTGTGCAGCTCTGAGGAGCCAGAGCTGATACCAGGGAAGGAGGGGGGAGAGAAATAAATAATAATCTGCTTCCATTCAGCGGATATAGGTTACCTGATTTGCATATATGCTAATAATGCTATAATTACCCTGCTGTTCTGGCCTATGATCAAGTTCTATAAATACATAGAAGAGCAGAGCCAGGCTTAGCAACACCACCCCCAAATTGTAAAGTGTGCGTAAGTAGACGTGTGCTCTTCTGTGTGCTCTAAATCCAGGCACCTGTCCCTGTTCAGATACACTCCCTTACAGATCCCAGCTCTTCTGGCTGTCGGAGAGCCCTCCTGTGACTTTTTCTTTCCCTCCTGTGTTTTGAGGCAACCCCAAGGGAGGAAGGAGATGCCTGAATGAGAAAATATGCTAGATTATGTTTAATTCTTAGCATTAATATTATTATGAATAAGTTATTAGTATTTTTAGGAAAATCAAACACTTCCCAAAATTATCAAATGCCACACACACCCTACAGGTCCATGCTTCGGGGGTGCAGGTTGGGAGATAAGAAGAGGACACCTCCATCTCCCAGGCCTGCTGAGATGTCTAAGAACGTGCTGTCTGCAGGGCGAGGCAGCGGACTCCCTTTCCCCAAATCACCCCCGTGCTTCCGTCTCCGGCACATTCCCCGGCTCAGGAGACCAGGGGAAGAGGCTGGTGAAGTTGTGCAGATTTTCGGATGATGGTGCAGAAGTGGGTAGGAAGCTTGGAGGAACATAAAAGACGCAATCCACAGCTGTCTGCTTTTAATTATAATTACCCCCTTTTGCTTCCTTTCTGGCTAATGAGGGGGGGATTTGATTTTTTTCTCCCTTTCCTCCCCCCTCCCTCCTTTCCCTAGAATTGAGGAGTGGGGGGAGCTCAGGGTCCTCCTCCCCTTCTCTCCTGTCCCCTGGTTACTGGGAGAAAGGCAGACTCCAGAGGGTGGCGACGGTATGAAGAGATTTATAGGAACAAAAGGACAGGTTTGGATTGCTGGACACGTCCCAGAGTTGGAGAGACCCCCCCTCCATTCCACTGGCACCCCCTCCCGTCAACCCCACAGCTCCCTAGACAAGGAACTCAATGTCTTCCAGCCGGTGAGAAAGGAGCTAAAGGGAGCCCTGGTCTAGAGGGAAGGAGGAGGGAAGGGGTGGGGAGCTGGGGGGTGCAAAATTAGTCTCAAAGGATCTTTATTTCTGAGCTAGTGAAGCAGATGTAATCAAGGGGAGAGCAAAATAATCGTAATGGAAGGAATGAGGGGAGGGGGAAGCTGAGGCTGGAATTGGGGGACTGGGCCAGGACAGGGCTGTGGATTGGGGGGCAGGGAGCCTTGAGTGGGGGGATCTGTTGCCTTCTATGACCTCCCCAAAGTCCTCCAACTTTGGGGTGGGGAAAGAAGGATCAGGTCTACAGACTCTGACCTTAGCCCTCAGAATCCCTCTTTCAGAGCTCGGGGATGGCCAGGCCAGAAGGTGGCTGGGAAGGCACCAGGGAGCAGAGAGCCCCCGCCCCAGTTGAGGGAGGTGGTGTGGAGAGGGAAGACTGAAAGCAGTGGGGGAGGGGGGAGAGGGGAGCCGGCGGAGACTCAAGTGGCCTCCAGGTCTGTGGGACAAAAGTTGGAAAGAGATTTGTGTATGGGAGAGGAGGGGAGGGGGCCTTGGGGACGGGAGGGGCTTTGACAATGAACTTGAGACAAACTTCATTAGCATGCAGGCCTGCTGTCTGTCACCTCGAGCTCAGACTGAGTTCTCAGGCCGGCCAGGAAGAGTGGGAGGGAGAAAAAGGGGAGGGCTGAGGGTGGGGGTGAGAGAGAGAGAAAAGAGACCCGACCATTGTATCATTCTGGGCCCCAGCTTCCACCAAATATCAGACTGGCCCTGGAAACCAACCCCCAAATTGCGCTCCCTCCTCTAAGAACAAGATGATTTATCTCCTACTTTGAATCTGTGGCCCCACCCCTCCTCTTCTCTTGTCTGGAATCTTGAGCGGTGGCCTTCAAGGCCCCCTAGCTGGCTGCCCGCGCCCCAGCTCTCAGCCTTCATCTTCCATTGTCACTTACTCCTTCAAAACTAAGATCTGGATTTGTGATTAGTTGAGCTGACAGGGACAGGGAGTGGGGGAAGGCTTGGGAAGGAGGGACCGGAACACCCTGACCGTCCAAACGGCAAGTTTTGCCCTCCATGGCTCTTTATCATTCTCAGCTCCGCTCCCCTGTGAGAAGCGCACGGCGTATGATCCTGCTCTCAAGTCCCAAGGCGGACGAGACCTGGAAGGAGACTGGGGACAGGGCTCTTTCTGTTGCACCCTTCCTCCCGCTTCCTCTGGGGATGAGGGTGGCCTGGAGGAACAATAGCATCCCTTAGCCCCTCATCCTGCCTCAGGCTAGGAAAGGCAGAGGGAGGAGGTGGGACCCGGTGGAGATGACAGAGACCCTTTCCCACACAGGCACGAGAAGGAAGCAGGACGGAGCTCACAGAGCGCGTGGTTATTTGGGTGGTGGTGTCTCCAGACAGGGGCAGCACCCCCTCTTTGCTGCCTTTCCGGGGAGAGCAGCGAGAGAAAGAGAGGCCAGCGAAATTCCTGAATGGAGAGACGATGCTACGTCATCAGCGCGGCATCCTCTGCTCCACGAGAGGCCGGGAGCCAGGGAGAGGCGCAGTCCAGCAGCAGGGGCCACCGAGCGGTCTCTCCTCCCAGAAGCCTGGTAAGTGGCCATTCCCGAGAGTCTTAACCCCCCCCAGACACCTGGGCTGGGCGTGGGAAGGGATCCCCTAAAATCACTCAGCGCCCCCTAACCTCCCTACTTTGCCCACTGACTAAGGGAGGGAGGTGCAACGATCTCAGAAGGGAAAGGCCCATAGAGGCTTAGGGAGTGAGCAGAGGGGAGGAAGCAGGTGCGCGGAGCAGTTGGCAGAGTGAGGTTTCACCTCCTGCTCGCAGGGCATCTACCAAGGCAGCTGAGGCAGGGGCCCTGCCCCGCCGGCCCAGAGCTCCTCTTGGTCCCCCTTCCTCCCCTCGCCCAGGCCAACTGGGAGACAGCTCACTAAGTTTGTCAATAGGATTCAGGGGGGCTTTAGGGTCATGGTGCAACTGATCCTATTAGTCTGCCCCGCCCTTCCCTCTACAAAACGCGGCCAACGTCTTAATGCCTACACCGGAGGAGAGACAGGAAGGCAGATGTGGTGGGGATGGGAGGGAAGAGAGAATGCTTCTGTTTGGACCCCTGACCTCTCCTCGCTCCGGCCCTTACTCCTGTCTGTCCAAGTCTGAGGGACTGGGGGTGTGGGAGGAAAGGAGGCACATGTCCAAAAAAGGGAGACAAGAATTAGAAAAAAATCCAAGACCGTGTTCTAGGAATTAGATTAATTTCATTCCTTTCTTCCCTGCTTTTCCCATGAGCGGGCAGGTGGGAAAGGAGCTGAGGGAAAGGGGCTTAATGGCAAGTGAGATGCTGGGAGCAGACGCTTAGGTTCTAGAAGGGGGAGAGCCCTACTCTATCCCTCATCAGACCCATCTGATAGTGGGGTTTTGTGTGTGTGTGTTTTTTTAATTTCTTGTTTTTTTAAGAAGAGCCAGAGGATATAAAAAGAAGGCACGATTCTCACCCCTCATCCCCACCCACACGGTGCTTTCTGGAAGACTGGCTGGGGTCATTGTGGGGCAGTGGAGGCTGGAGGCCAGCAGACTACTTTGGTACCCCAGAGGCCAGGTTTCCCGGCAAGGCTGAGGCTGTCAGACACCAAACATGCACACACATGTTCCATGCCTCCTGGGCTGTGGTCCTCGGTCACCACTTTCCCCTGGGCATTGTGTGCGGGGGGAGGGGGGGCAAGACAGAGATCCTATTGCTCCAGGAACCCTAGGACTCTTTGATTTGGGTGGAAGAAGGGATCAGAGGCTCCCCAGTGTGCTTGTACCTATTTTCTAGCAAGCCTGAAAATTGAGGGGTGAGGTTGCTCCCCTCTTTGGTATGAAGATAATTTATGAAATGGATGGGCTAGCAGAGGTGAGGCTGGGGGTCAAGTGGGTATTTGTGGTGTTAGAAGTGGGGAGGGGGCATTCAAAGCTTGCATTTAAGGCTTATCGCTGCTCCCCAGCCCTCCTTCTGTCTGATTTCCTCTGCATGTAGTTAGGTTTTCTTCTTAACTTTTAAAAAAAGAAGAATTAGTTGTGGAATTGAGTTTGAGGTAAAAGAATTCACCAACTTACCCCAACACACACACACACACACACTCCTTTTAGTATTTTAGGATCTGGGTCACCTGTGGTATTCTTGTCATTCCCTCAAATCATCATTTAGCCTGAAAGCAAAATACTGGGAAAGTTAGGCTATAAAATATTGAGACTGGGCTCCATACCCAACATTATAAAAACAAAAAACTGCTTTATGTTCACACCTTTTGTGTATGTGAAAGAGAAGGAGAGGGAGAGAGGGAGAGAATTGATGGATGCAGGATGTGTCTCTATGGATCTGTAGTGGGTAGATGACAGGTAAACAGGTAATGGCAGAGATCGGGAAGAAAGCTACAGATATAACACAACTGACAATATCTTAACTGCATAGCACTGTACAATTTACAATGCAATTAGATCTAGACAGACAAAAATATATCCCTGACCCCAGACCCTTTCTTCTGTCCTGAGCATGATTTCTGGTGGGCCATGGACAGCAGAAACCTGTGAGGAGATAGTGTCCGCTGGACAGAAGGTTATTCCTGTAGGTTTAAGTCAGAAGAGCCACAGCACCTCCATAGGCTCAATTCAAACGCCTGAGCCCTAAGGTTTTGGGTGGAGGTGGAGGGAGGTTGTGAGGATGGGGCTGGGTTGGAGTCCTCTGGGCAAGATGGAGCTGGAGCTGGAGCTGGAGTCTCTGGCCCATGGGCCTTGCCCTCCCCATATGTCTAGGCTTTTCTCACTTGGCTGTCTCCTTGTGCAGCCTCAAGCTCTTGCAGTTGAAGAGATGAACCTAGACTGTCTAGGTCCTGAAAAACGTAAGGCTAGGAAAAAAGGAGTTGGTGAGAGAAAGACAGGGAAACCAGGGGATGTTAGGGAGAGAAGATTGGTGCCACTCAAAGCACTTTAACCTTGGTGTTCTCCTCCTTGACAGGAGCTGGGCATCCAAGAAGAAGCCTCGTTTGTTTCTGGTGTCATCGTAGGTGGCCACCTTTGGCTTTGGGGGTATTTATTTTCTTATTTGTTTGTTTTTGATGTGGTGTGGGTGTGGGAGAAAAAGAATGCTGGCCTGTCACCTGTGTTTTCTCCTGTTCTCTTCGCCTCTCTACCCCACTCCCTGGCTCTTCTAGCTTTCAGCCCCTGATTTTGGTCTACTCTGATTATAGTAAGACCCTTATAGTCACTGATAATGGAACAAGGTAGCTTAGGAGTGAATGGCCACCCTGTGACCAGTTCTGAGAGAGAGAGAAGGAGGTGTTGGGGATTCAGGCAACTCTTCTGCCTTCTCTCATAGGCTCCTGAGGGCAAAGACGAAGGTCAGTGGACCCTGGAAGAGGTGATTGGTTGCAAATGGGGGCAGAGATACCTGTTCATGGCTGACAGAGGTGAGAAAGGAGAGGAATGTGGCTTGTGGTTGTGGGTTGTGAGTGGGTGTGTGTGGAGGGTGTAAGCACAGGGAGTGGTACAGCTGGAAGTATCTGCGAGATGTCATCACATCTGTCGTAGTTGACAGTTTGCGGGTGTGCCCTGGTGCATGTCTGCAAGCACAGCACCCTCACACACTCATGTTTTTGCCCCTTGAGGAGACCATTTGCTGATAGCCAAGCCTTTACCATCTCTGTCACCTTGTCCTCACCTCCCAACTCCATAGGCTCTTAGGCAAGTGAGTAGACTGAGGGCTCAAGAACAGAATTAGGAGCAGGTGGGGGAGGCATTGCTTAGGCAGGCCTGAGGAATTCTCAGGCTGGCCTCTCAACAGGGAAAAACACTTGTGGGGAGGGGTGAGTGGTGTCCCCAGGGACAAAATCTTCCAGATAATGTCCTTATGCACCTCTAACCTCATCTGCCCATGTGGAGATTTAAGTTTTTTTTTCACAGTTTCATCATTTTTTAATGCCATTTCTTATTTTTATTTATCACTATTCGGAAGACAATGCAAATATCCTTATAGCAAAAGAATAATTATGATAATGTCTATAATAATGCTGCACTTATAAAACAGAATAAATGCCCAAAACCACCTTCCTCCAAATGCAGCTTTCATCTGTATCTTCAAGGCAAATTAACCTGATAATTAAAATAAAGAAAAAATATGCATTTTATTTAATTACCTGATTATTTCAAGAGAGTGGCTTAACGCCAAAGTGTATTTTGGGATCCAAATTATAAATATCTGTCCAAAAGCCGCACCTGAGATCATAATTTAGGCTATGTTCTCCTATCCATGGGCCTCTTCAGGCACACAGACAATGGGTGGGCATAAGGACCAGAGGGAGTGGGGTGGGGCTGGGCACTGGCAAAGAATGCAGTCTCCCAGGCTGAATTTGCAGACTCAGATCAGCACCAGGGATTTGGTGTGCTCTCCTTGCAGTCCCCCAGAATTTCCCTGGAAGGACTCGGGGCGGGCTCTGCAGACCCTCTCTCTATGGAGCACTGCAATGGTCTGTGCTGCGTGCTAGAAGCAGAGGGCTCTGCTTCAACCGAGGCCGTTCTAGGGAGACTGAAGCTGGTTTGCCAAGCACAAGGGGGACCTAATGCACCCATTTGGCTACTTAATTACCAAGCATCCACAGTCTTAGGCATGTGTTAGATACCATAAATTGAATATATATGAAATTGCCTCTGCCCTCGAGGGGCTGTCTCATTTGCTACCTAGTTTCGCTTTTGAAACTGGAGCAACATGGTTTAATATACAAACGAATCCCCTGAACATGGTGGGCAATTTTCTGCTTCTTTCATGTCTTATCACTCCGTCTCCATTGGAATAAAGACAGGTGTCCTGCTTACCTTCATCCCGGAGCAGGAGTGCTGAGAGACTGGTTGGCAAGTCCACCCAGACAAAATCAATTACTTCATCAGGAATCTGGACAGAGAGGGGCATTCCATGCAGATAGTACCCGGACAATTTAGACTAATCTCCATTTTCTTTTGTGGGGCCTCCTTAAATTTGGATACTCTGTTTAGGTTGAGGTTCTACACTCTGTAGAACCCAAAGCCACAGTAAGAGGCAAGGGGATCTAGCTCTTTATTGAGCTACTTTGGGGAAATTTAGATATGTACCCATTTCTCTCCTGACCGTGGTTTTGAGGAACTCCAGTTTAATCCAAATTTGGCCAATAGGGTGGGGGTGGGCAATGAAACCTTTCTGTCCCCCACCTTCCCAACAAAAATGTAGCAGTGGCTGAAAGAGAAAGGAGGTTCATGCTGATCCCAGCTGCCTCTTGCTACACAGTCTCGATGGCCAAGGCCAGGGTATGGGGCTGTGCAAATAAAATTGGGCCCCACAAAGGGCAGAAGAATAGGTTGGAAATTGGTGACAGTGAAGAAAGGGGACAATGTTAGGTAGCAGGACAGCCAGCTCTTTCCCAAAAGCTGGCCCCAGCCTTCCAGGCACTGGGTGAGGGAAGGAAGGAAGAAAGGGAAGAAAGGTTCACTTAAAGAGCTTTCAAGGGATCTTGTGGGAGGGCAAAAGGAGAAATCTTTGTAGGGGAAGTTGGTGCTGTGTCTGGAGAAGTGTAGACCCTATTTAGAATTGCTGGAATGTCTAGAGATTATTGGGTATTCTATAAAAGGTTGTGGGGTGGTGTACTGAGAAATATTTGAGGAAGTTTGTAGGCATAAAGAGGAATGGCAGAGGGGGCTCACAGTTCCTCTGGGGCCTGGAATGGGGGATGTACTTAGGGAATGCATTTAGCAGCATCCAAGTGGGGTATATCTACCTGTGAGAGTGTTTGGGAAGGTTTCTGCTTTTCTACAACTGTACTGGAGCCACAGGGCCCCCAGTGCTCTTAGTGTTCCACTCTGAGCTGTAGGGGCACCTGGGAGGGACAGAAGGAAACAAAGCAGGGAGTAGACACTTTGTCTCTATCCTTCCCTCTCCGCCATTGGCTGGTGTGCTCCCAGTTCTGGGAGGGTGAAGAATTGACACTGTGAAAGCTTCTAAAATGTCTTTCCTTTGAGTAAGGGCCCTGAGACGCTCTACAATTATTCAGACATTCTCCAGTCTTGAGGGAAGCATCAAATGAAACCCACTGGCAGTTGGCTTGCATCTAACCAAGGCAAATAGCATCAGGCTCAGCTTTGTCCTAGACTGAGCAGAGATGGGACCCTGGGGCACATAAAACAATCTAGCCAGGCCCAATGGCCAAACCAGGGGTGCGGTGGAGTGCACCCCTGTTGGCGTAGTGTTCAAATATCCCTGGTGATAGGAACAGCCCATATTAAAGCTGACAGTCTCCAGGTTTCTAAATCGTAGGATTTTTTTAAAGAAAAGGGGCTGAGCAGGGTCGAGGAGTTGTAGGTTAGCTCCGTTCCAGGGATTCTAACTGCTCCCAGACAGGCAGAGGCTCAGCTAGGCCACGACTGGCTCTCAGAGAGCTGGGGGGAGGGGGGGAATCCGAATACCTCCAGCGGGCTGGCGTGTGCCACTCTGGGTTGGGAAGCAGCATTACTGGGCTCCGATTCTCCCAGCCAGATGGGGAGCCAGGTCGGGAAAGACAGAACCCTGAAACCCTGCTGGAGAGTGGTCCTTCTCCATTACCCCAGTTCTCCAGACACCTGGAGATGGAACAAGGATGGGGGCCCAGGCTCCATGGATGCAGACATACGGGGTAGGGGAAGGAAAGGAAGGCACTAGGGAGAATCTCCACGACTGAGTCAAAATCTGTAGGTGCTGCCCAGGCTAACGGTGGCTGGAGTCCTCCAGCCTCTCCCACCTGGAACTTTGGCGCTGTGAACAGGTTCAAGAGATATTCCCATTTCTGCACAACAAAAGAGGAGGCCCAGCCTCGATCAGACTCCACATCTCGCAATAGGAGTCCCAGACTTCCAGAGTCCCTCACTATTTTGGGTTGGAAACCAACAAGATGGGTTTCCGCCCATCCTGAAAGATTAGGATCACAGTCTGGGAGGAACCAGAACCCAAGAGGCATAAAGAATATCCTAATGAGAGGAGGCAGGTAGGGATAGGGTCTCCAGTCATTTGGTTGTCTTTTCCATCTTTGAGCCCCGGTCCTGGCGCAGTGTACCTAGGGCCAAAATGGAAAATGTAGGATCTGCAAAAAGAGTGACGCTGGGTATCAAAGCTACACATGGCAATAGATTGGAGATGGCAGGCCGGTGTCGGGACGTCAGGCAGCAGCAAGAGGTTGGGAATCGGCACAGAGACGTGGTAGTTCCTCCCCGCCCCGCCCCCACTCCATTCTCCTGGGGTGGGGCGCCCCAATTGCGCGCTCCAGCTCCTACTGGGGAAGGGGCAGGGCGGGGCCAGAGGGGCATAAGGTGGTGACGTCAGACTTAGCGGAGCCAATCAGAGGATGGCCTAGGGAGCGAGCGTGAAAGGATGAATGAAAAGTCCGGAGCCGGAGCGCGCCGGGGCCAGAGCCGCCGCGGAGGCTGAGGCTGCAGCTGGGGAGGTGAGACCCGCTCTGCCCCGCTCGCCTTGGTTCCGAGGCTGAGATTCGGGTGGGCGCCTCCGCCCCGGCGCCTGCTGAGCCCAGACACCCAGGACCCAGGGCCGTGGCGCTTCGTGGGCCGGAAGGACCCGAAAGGACAGCGCCTGAGAGCATGGATGGGCACCTTGGGCTCGATGTAAGTGGCCTGGCCGGCTCGGGGCCCCAGAGGGGCTAGCACCTCGGAATCCAGAGTGCCTGTGCGTCGCCTCAAGGGGCTGGCCGAGCCCCACATCTTCCTCGGGGCTCCCGGGACCTTCTTAACGGTTCTTGTTTCTGATCGAAACCCCCGCCAATCCCCGGGTACCTCTCACCTAGGACCCCCGGCCATTTTCACCGCCCTGGGTGATATTTGGAGCTCTGGTACAACGCCGCTTTTCTGGGGAGTCCTGCGGGGCCTGGGACGCGGCTCACGTGCCCCGCCCGCCGTCCACTTTCCTTCCCGCACTCCATCTCGCTGGCGCCGTGTGCGCTCTCTTCTCGGGGAGGGTCGCTGCCCTCTCCATCTCTCCTGGAGAGCCTCGCTTCGGAATCTCTGGGTCGCCTCCCACCCCACCCCGCTGGCTTCCCTCTCTCTGGGTTGCCGCGATTTCCCTGTTCCCTACTGGGGCACCTCGGGGGTTTTATCCCCGGGTTTCGCTGCCTGCTCCCCCTTTGGTCCGCTGCTGGATCGAGCCGCGTCGCCTGCACGAGCTCCGCTCCGCCTCCGCTGCCTTCGCGAGTTGGGAGACTTGGTGGGGCGGGCCGCGCGCCCCCCGCTACGACCCCGCGCAGCGGCTCGGGCTCCACCGAAGGCTAAGGCTCGGGCTGTGGGTGCGCCCTGCGTCTTCCAGGGGAGGGCAGTGGAGGCCGGTGAGGTTGGGAGGCCTCGCCTCGGTGCCTGTGGTCTTCCCGGGTGGCACGAAAGCCCGCGGCTCCCTCCTCCCCGGGACCAGCGGAACTCCCACCGGGCTGGATTGGGGAGCGGGAAACGCGGCGTCGGAAGCTTTGGGGTCCGAGTCCGGGGGCGATTCCTGGACTTCGGTGCCACCGGCCGTCGTGACCTTTCCACGCCTTTTTCGGTCTCTGTCGTGTCCGTATCCCTGTGCCTCTGAGTCTTTCGGTGTCGGACTCCGTTTCTCTCTCCGCCCCCCACCTCCATCCGTGTACCCTCCCCGCGGCGGGCGACCCGGAGGCGGCGGCGGCCGAGAGGCTGCGTGGAAGAGGCGGCGGCGGCGGCGGCCAGGAGGCGGGGTTGGTTGTTATCTTTGGTTATCTAGCTGTATGAGTGGTGTGGAGTCTTCATAAAGCTAGATAACCGAAAGTAAAAATAACCCCATACACGGCGCAGAGGGGACCCCGGGGCAGCGGTCGCACGGGCGGGGGAGGAAGCCGGGGAGGCCTGAGCGAGGGTCTAGAGCCGCGGGGACCCACGGACCGCAGGAGGCGACGAGAGGACCGGGCGGCCCGCAAGCCTCACGACCACACCCGGCCGGGGGACGTCCCACCCTCTGCGCAGGTGGGAGGCGCCGTCCCAGTTCACTTTAGCCAGGTGCGGCGACTTCAGCGCTGAGTTAGGGAGCGAGAAAGGGGCGTGTGGCTCCCTCTCGGGCCGGGGCCTTTCCTGGCAGGCTGTGGACTGGGTCACTGCTCGGGAAGCTGCTCCCAGAGCGGATCTGCTGAAGCCTGGTGCGGGGATGTTCAGGACGGCACCTGGGGCTCCCCGCCCGGGCCTCCGCCTGGCTTCTGGCAGTCTCCTGCAGGCTCTCACAGCTATCGCAGGGGTGGGAGCTGAGAACGCTGCTCTTGGCTTTTATGGCTCTCTGAAGCCTTGGAGCTCTATCCAGGGAGTGGCAAAGTGGAAACGGGGCTGGAGGTACTAGGTGGGGGGTTGCTCAAAGGGGGGCGGAGTGGCTGGGGAAGAGCCTGGGCTCTGGGGCAATGAGTGCAGAGTAATTCTCAGTTCCCTTCTTTCTGTATGCCTTCCTCCTTACAGCCCAGGACCCGAGTCTGATGCCCTGAAAAGCTCCTCATGCCAGCCTTGTCTTCACTGACCAAAGGGGTTGGGTTGGGGTTTTTCAGAAGACCCTCCCCTCCCACTCCACCCTCTCTCTCCCTCTCCCTCTCTCTCTCCCTCTCCCTCTCTCTCTCAAATCATCTCCAAGAGCAAATGGCCTGAAAGAGCTCAAACACAAAGGAATTTGTAGCTTAGTATTTATGCTGCCCAAAGAAAGCAAAGAATTAGAGATTAATCAGGGTCATTCCTAAAAGAATCCATTTATCTGGCCTGACCTAAATATTTTAAGCAAAAGAGCGTTTAGGTGCAGTTGAGAGGAGCATGGTCTAGAGTCACTTGGTAAAATAAAAGTAAATGTGGCCAAAGCTAGAAAAGCAGCCCCCTCTGTATGTATTACCTCTCTGTCCCACCCCACACCTCCTGGCGTTCCAGAACACAAGGCAGGGCAGTAAGGAGTAAAAAGAGGGCAGGAGAACTGGACAAAATGACTTTGTACTGACTCCTGTTTCCAGTGTAAATTTAAAATCTCCCAGGAACTGATTTTAAAGGTAGAATTATGATTCAATTATATATTCTATGGGGGAAATCTTGGGGAATCCAAACTAAAACAATTGTGCTTCAGAGAGCCCAGAGTACATGTTTCCTTCCTTCAGATGTCTGGAGGAAGGAGAGATTAATGGCTTCTTGCTTCTTTAGCTGTTTGAAATTTGGGGGATATTGTTTTTTGAGGGAAGCCGCTGGATACAGGATTAGGGAGGAAGGGAGCAGGTTTGGGGCAGGGACTAATGATCCTTAACACCCACCATACTTTCAGGTAACAGTGCTCTGCCTACATGCCTGTCTTTGCTGCTCCAACACTGTCAGGTAGCCTTTTTTAATTCCATTTTACAGATGAGGAACCACAGGCTCAAATGAGTTGCTATGTCACTCATTGGTCTTAAATCCAATGCTTTTCCCATTGCTGTCCACTTACCTGTGAGAGGATCTGGAGAGGGTGAGGTAGGGAGACTGAGACAGGGATGAGCTGCATCAGGGAAGAGGGAAGGGCCACGCAGATCCAAGCCTGGTGGTGACCATGGGCTGAAGGGAGTTGGCATCTGATGAGATGCCAAGAAAGATAAGTTTTTTTAAAAACTTCTCGCGTCTCGGGTTGGAAATGTGGACTTGGGATCTGCTGAGGCTCATCCACACGAGACTTAGAACCTGTATTATTAAGCACAATGGGTTTATGTTATGATCACTGTGTCCCATTAGCACATTTGACCACAGAATCTTCAAAAGAGAATAGATAGCCTGAGGGAACTGGTGGTTGAGGGTTTACATTCTACGAAATAAGTATTGCAGTGGAAAGCCGGAATAGAGGCCAGAAGGATGTGGGGGTGAGGGTTTGTGTCTGCCTCATGTGTGCCTGCAGGTGTGTGGGTGGGGTTGTCAGAATGATGGGTGACTGTGCTTGTGAGCCGTGTGTGTCTGCACATGAAGGTGAGACACTGAGTGGTGTGTAGCCTCCTGTGAGTCTGGATGTGTGTGATCTACGGTGAGCAGGAAGCTCCGCTGTGAGACAAGAATACATGGCTACGTGCAGGCATAAGTCCACTAGAGGAACAGGCGCTCTGGGATTGGGGAGGGGGGCAGATTTACCAAATGCAGACATCACAGTGACACAACTGAGTCCTGTCTTTCTCCTCCCCCAAACTTCATGCAAAATAGCACCTTCTCCAATTGAATCCAAGATGAGAACTGATGGAATGGGGTGCAAGAAAGATGGGTTGAGAGGGGCTGGGAAGGACCTCATCAGCTACCAGTTAGGAAATTTTTTCCTTTGTATCATAATGCTTCTGTCTGTGTCCAAGAATTTTTGGCTCTATCCTTCAGATCTTGTAATATCCATCTATTCCTACTGGACACCAAATTCTAAGCTGGTTTCTTTATTTCTGTCCTTGGGCCTTCATCCCAATACCTTCCTGTTGAATTCTGGGTCTAGGAGTTCAAAGGCAATTTCTTTCCAAGTAGCTTACTCAGGTTTTCGTTATCACTCACAGCCTCATCCTGGGACACATTTTTTGGAATTCTAGGCATTGAAAGGGTCTTGTTGAAATGTCCTTCCACAATCATCACAATCAGCCAGCCTGAGGAGGGACAGGAATAGAAAGTAAATGTGACTGATCCAAGGCCTGTCTTCAGGGGCCATCATTTACGCAGATCTCTGAGCCTCGGCGTGGGTGTTTGTATCGTGGGGATGAGAGTGCATATATTGGGTTGATACATGGTGCAAATGAAGAATTCTGTATGGGAGATCTCATACTATGTTCTGATGCCCATGGGTAGAGAGTAATTCTTAGACTGCAGAGGGTTGAAGGCTACAGTTTGGAACCACTCTCTGAAAGCATGTGATTGATCTCAGAATGCAAAAAGAACGGCTTTTTGGCATATTCTTGACTGAGGAGCTCAAAGCATTTACACTCGAGGAAGTTTCTTCTGCTTTTATGGTCAAGGAAGCTTTTGGAGTCGAGGAAGGGCTCCTGGGAGTGGTGCAGGCAGTGTCTGAAGTCTGGGGAGAGGACGAGCCGTCCTTGAGAAGCCTGCTAAGGGAAGAGTCTGGGGTCCACGTGGCAGAATGGCCATTGTGCTTTTCTCCTTAATGGCTCTTACCACCTGTCTGTAAGAGTACTTGTGATTGGTAAACTGACTTATGTAGATAGAGAGACAAGACTTGTGTAAATGACAATTCCAAGTTTTTTCATTAAGCTTCTAGAGTTACTAAAAACAGTTTATTAAGTTAAAGGAACAGTTAGGTAGTAGGCATAATTAACAAACCAAATAGAGGCCTTCCCATCGGCATGCGTCAGTGACTTTAAGAAAGGGTGTTTTCTCTCCTCTTGCCTCCCAACCCCTACCTCCCCAACTCCCATCTGGATTCCCAAGATTGGTAACCCACCGGAGAAGCACCAGACCCTCTGCATTCTTCATCTGGAAGGCCTTGAAGTCTGCACTTTCCTAAGGTTTGGGAGTTGGAATACTGATACTTATTTCTTTACCTCCTTCCCAACCTGATGTTCTGGGGACAGATTGATCTTTCCACCTTCTTTCCTTTGCCCTTGAGACCTCAGATCTTGAGGTATTATGGCACTGTCTCATCCAGGAGCAGGGTATGCTAACTTCCCTAGGAGATACGTGATTTTAGGTTAATGCTTTAAAATCACTGGCAGGAAAGAGGAGACAGAACTAACTGTAAAAACATTCTTGGATCTTTGAGGAGAATGCAGAGCAGGGTTATGGACGGTAAAGGTGAGTGGGTACATATTGAGGTAGGAGAGAGGTGAGGGGAAAGGGGAACCCCTCCTTGCCACCCAGGCTCTCCCAGGACTCAGAGTGATAGCCCCCTCCTCCTGCCCTAATCCCCCATTAAGGCTGCTCTGAATTTGTTATGACAGCAGCTGAAGGCGGCTGAATTGCTGTTTGCTGTGTCTGCTAATTGGGCTGAAGGGTTGGAATCTGGACACTGAAAGAGACCATTGTTGCTGTTTACCTTCCACAACTGCCTCCCTGGGGACTTTCTGGGTGAAGGGGAGCAGCGTGCCCTCTGGGTCATTGCACCCATTCCCTGCCTCTGCACAGGAACTGGAGTGGGGAGACAGTTCATCTCATTGCCTTGGAGTGGTTTGAGCTTTCACAACACAGAAAGGACACACCAGCACCCGAGTTGTTCTCCAGGACAGCCCCAGGCCAACGGGAGTTCTAGGAGAGGAGTCGCATGCTTGCCTTCCCTATTCATTCCCTTCCTCTTCAGGGGCCCTAGCTTTGACTCTTCCTCCACCTGATCAGGCTTAGCCCCTGCACTTTTTAACTCTGCTTTCTTCCAAGGCAGTGGTGCTCAACTTGGTTATGCACTAAAATTACCTGGGGAGCTTTTTAAAAAATACTGATGTTTGGGCCCAGCCTCAGACCAATAAACTCAGAGTATCTGGAAATGAGGCTGAGGCCTCAGTATTGTTTAAAGCTCCTTTGGTGTTTCTAATGTGCAGCTAGGGTTAAGAACCACTGATATAGGCTTATCTCTCTACCTGGGACACACACACACACACACACACACACACACACACACGCCCTTTCCCATCTTCCCCACCTTTCCTCTCAAGCTCCTGGTATCTCTTATACTATAGGCAGATTGTGTATCTTCATCTTTCTCATCTTTATTACTAAATTCCTTTTAGGAGCCTTAGAATTTAGGGTGGAGCTTAGAGTGTTGTACCCTGTCAACTACCGAGATAATCCTGGACACTTGAGTCATGCGGGATGAAGGGGTGGGAGGCTCAGGGTTCCCATGACTTTTGTGGAACTCATTGGCAAGTTGGAGGTCTTCAGAGAGGAGAAACTTTTTTCAGGAATACATCTGCTCCTTTCCTTACACTTTCCAAGTGTTTCTGCTGCTTCTTCACCTTTTAACTTCTCACCTGGGGTGGGCAGGTGGATTCCCCACCACCCTCCCTCCCTCTTTTCATCCACACGGGCATCCGAGCCGCCGCCAGCACCACGGACAGCTCCCCGGCGGGTGAGTGAGATGACTGCGGCTGACCCTTGTTGAGAGGGTTAGGAGGGAGTCCCTCTGTCTGTACCCGCAGATATCAAAGACTCTAGCTTTTTTTAACCTGCGGGAGTTGTTTGCAGGCAGCTTTGGAGTCTCAGGGAGAGGAAAAGGCTGAGGGCAGTTGGCATTCCTTCTCCCGGAAGCGGGGTTTGTCCACGTTGGGGAGTTCAAATGACAGGGGCTGCTCTAACAGTAAGGCGGGTGAGAGTTAGAGTTCAGGAAGGATTTAACGTATGTTCATGTAAGATACAGAGTGAACTAATCAGGTAGAGCTAAACTGAGCTTTAGATGTCATCAGCCCTATATCCCTCATTTTACAGATCTCAAGAGAGTGGAAGAGGTGTGACCAACACTGCTGGTTAGTGAAAATGCCAACTCCTGCCAATCCAGGCTCCTGAGTTCCAGCCTGGCCCACCTATTGTGTCTGATGCCACCTTTAGGAGTCTCCCTGTCTGAGTTGGATGGAGCTGTCCTAAAGCTGGTAGGGAGAGTTCACAGGTTGCCCCCTTACAAAAAAAGAACAGGATGCATGTCTGGGTATATGAGATGTCCACACAAGCCAGGAAGGGGTGTGACTGACTGCGTCTCTGTCTGAAGGGTTTGGAGGGGTTTGGAGGGAGAAGCACAGGGGAAGGCATACCTAGCAGTAGCTGGCAAACCCATGAGAGAAAAGGCACAGGAGCAGCCATCTGCCAGGGCACAGAGGCCAGTGATGGCCACAAGGATTCTCCAGAGGCCAGCAAGAGTCATGCAAACTGGAACAGGGCCTGGGAAAGGCCCTTCTGTGAGCTCCAGCCTGCTCCCCCAACATCGTGAGCCTAGAAACAAAGGGGCCATTCTCTCTAGGATTTGATGGCGCCATCTCCGGCTGGCAGTGCCAGGTGGTGGGGGCACCAGGGGGTGTCAATCTATTATCCCCCCCCAACTCCTAGGTCCTCTGGGGCTGGATGATGGGGAGGTGGGTGTTTCATGCTATGTTGCTATGGCGACCACTCCAACCCTCACCTTCCAAAGCACAAAGAGAGGCAGCTTTTACCCCCCACTCCCAGGAAGAACCTGGGTCTGGTTGGGAATCTTCCCTCGGGAATCTCTTTCTGATGCACAGCCCTGGTGTGCATAAGCATCACCCTCTTTTCAGGACCTGGAGCTGAAGGTTGGGAAGCTGGTGTATTAGAGTCTCTGGGCAATGCTGTGCAAGTGAGCAGGGATCCTTTGTACTTAACCCTCTCCTCCCAGGCTCTCCTGTCCCTTACCTATAGCCAAGGCCATCCTAGGCCTTCTCAGCTGAAGCGACGGGGCCTTGACCTACTCTCCGCCAGAAGAGAGGGATACCCCGCTACCCCCAGCAAGCCTCCAGGCTGTGGGAACAAAGAGGAGGGGTCATTCCTGCCATCCTCCATCTGCACCCTTCCGCCATTACTCATTAGGCATTCTGCCCCCTCCTTCCGCTCGTTAAGCCTGATTTGCATAGATTTGCATAATACAACTCATTTGCATTCCAGGAGGCTGGTGGTAGGAGCCAGGAAAAGGGGGGAGGAGGAGGGAGGAGAGAAAAGGGGAGAGATTTTGTTTTCATCAAAGTGTGTGTGGAGTGGGGGAGGCGGCAGGAAGAAGACAGAAATAAAAACTCACACTACTTTCTTTCTTCCCTCCTGCCCTCCCTCCCTAAGCTGGACTCAGATGCCAGGGAGATGCCAAGGGACCGGCTTTTCTGTCCTTTTTTGTCTTGCTTCCTCCGGCCTTGGCTCCCCAGCCTGGCCCCCCACCTTGCTGGGCTCAGGCTTCAGAAAGAAAGAGGCAGTGGGGTAGGAGGCTCGGGTAGGAGGCGAGGCTGTGGGAACGGAAGCAGAGCGAGGCTGCCATCTTAGCGGCCGCCGGGGAGAAGGCCTCTCGGACAGGTCCGGGCCCAGGGCCAGGCCCAGGCCCGGGCAGAGGGAGGTGAGATGAGAAGGACGTCCTGGCGGATCGGGAAGGTCGCTGAGTCTTCCCACGAGTGGAACTGGGAGGGGTGGGCGGGAAGAGAAGAAAGGAGGGAGCAACCACGACGAATGGCAGCCCCAGGAGAGATGGGAGCGTCAGGCAGGAGGGAGCAGGGCCGGGAGAGAGGCCTCCGCACCGGGTTTCGGTCCAGAGGCCCGGGGAGGACCGTGGGTGATGAGAACACCCCAGAGGAATCAGCGCTGAGAGCCTCAGCAGGAGGAGAGGGGAAGGCGCGGGCTGGCAGGGTCACCTGCCATCGGTCTCTCTGGGGCCTGCGAGGGGCCGCTGTGTCCTTGAAGCGAGGCTCGCGGCCTCCCCTCCTCAGCCCAGCAGGCTGGCTTCCTAACTCTGTCCTGACTCCGGGGGACCAGCCCCGCTCCCAGCCTTCCCGGCTGGACCCGCAGCCCCTGCTCGGCCTGGTGAGCTCTGGCGCATCTCCTACTGACAGCAGGGCCGTCAGTCTTCTCCCTTGGCCTTTGGCTCTTCTCTCGTGTCCCTGATTATTCCCGGCCTCCGGGCCAACCAGTTCTCCAGCCAAAAGCTTTTCCCCCAGGCTCAGCCATGAGGTTTTCCTCCCCTTTCTTCTCACTCTTATTCCCATTTATCACCTCAGCCCTCACTCCTGAGGGGGCTTCCCAGAGGGGGACAAAGATAAGGGACAAAAGATATGGGGGATGGAGGGTAAGCAGAGGGTGGTGGAGAGTCGGGAGCGTACTTGAAAGCAAGGAGGTAGGGAGAGCCTGGCATGTTAGGGAACCAGTGTCCAGCAAAGGGGGCCTGGGTAGGAGGAGATAGGAAATGGAGGCAGAAGCTTGGTTATTAGGAGCCTCTGTGCTCCACCGGGAGGGCTGACTCCATGGGGTACTGGGCGATTAGCTGATGTGCTCAGAGATGCTGGGCAGGGTGTGGCTGGGAATCAGCATATAACCTCGCCCAGGAGGGGAGAAGACGCCCATCCAGCTGCCGGCTGAGCCCAGCACCCAACCAGACACTTAACTGGCTCTCAGCTAGTTCAGAACAAATGAAGGAACATATAAAAAGCCTGGAAGCTCTTTCTCTACTAGAATGGCCCCATACTCACACACACACTCACACACACTCACACTCGGGCTTGTGGGAGCTCTCTGGGGAAAGGTGCCCAGAAGCCAAGTTGGTCCCTAGCACAATGAGTGCCCTGAGGTCAGGACAGGAGGTGGGCTGCTGGGGATGGCAGTGAAGAACAGAGAAGTAGGTTCAGTCCTGGAAACTTCTGGAAGAGGGAGTGACAGGAGGGGGAAGGGGTATCCAGGGCTGGCCCAAGGCTCTGAGGGGATTCTTCCCAGAGAAAGGGGGTGAGAGACTGGAGAGACAGCTGAGGAGATGATCAGCCATGTTATGTTGCTGGGCACTGAGGTGGAATGTAAGTGGGGTGCTGGCTACCGCCCCTCCCCCAGCCTCAGCCTCTGCACAAAGACCTCTCTGTGAGTGGCCATGGAAGTGGCCCTGTCAGGTGAGGGTGCTTAGCTCCCAGGGGGCCCCTTGGGGGTGGAATGGAATGGGGTTGGGGGAGGGAAGGCAGGAGGGATGGCCTTAAGCTTTACCGAAGTCCAGGAAGGAAAAAGAAGCTGAGACCTGGCCATAGTCTCACAGGCGTGGTTGACTCATTCCCAGGACAGGCTCCTTCTGATCCAGGCAGAATCCACAGGTCCCCAGCACCAAGTCCCTGCCCCCACCACCTTCCCATTTCTTGCAGCTGAAACTCCCAATCCTGCCAGGCCTCCTCACCTCCCTTCCCCAGCCTGCACCTGCCCCCCTGGGCTACCGAGGCTGACTCTACTCTGAGTCTCTCATCTTCCCAACATAGGGACTGTTTCAGTCCCCCTCCATCTCCTGTACAGGGGGGGCTGTGATGAGAGGGTGGAAAGGCAAGATTGACCAGAACTGAAAAGGAGTCCCCCAGCCCTGGCCAGGTGGCTCAGTTGGTTGGAGCATCGTCCTGTATACCAAAAGGTTGCGGGTTTGATCCCTCGTCGGGTCCAGGACAAGGAGGTTTTGGTTTTTGATTCAAATTGGACAGGCTGATCAGGATACAAATCCTGGCTTTCCTACCTTACTAGAGGGTGACCTTAGACAAGTCACCTAATGTCACTTACTTACTCCCACGTTCTCCTGAGGGTCAAATGGGCCAGAGTGAATGAGTTTGAAAGGCTGTGTGCAGATGTCCAGTGTTAATTTTAAATGCTGAGGGACACAGAGGGACCACTGCAGGTATGTGAGGACCATCAAGGAAGGCTCCCAGGGTTTGGAAAGGAGGGCAGGGATCGCTGGGTGCAGCTCATGGTGAAGGGCTGTCTGAGAAGCCTTACTGGGCACCAGGGACTGGCTGGAGTGCTCGAGCAGGCGAGCATCTTGCTGAGACTGGTTTGGGAGGCACATTTGTAACGAGGTGACAGACCCCTTGACCACAGCTTCTTTCGTCCTCAGGAAGGACTCCTCCCTGGCCCTGTGTAAACACTGTGCAGCAATCCTGGGAGGGGGCAGAGGGAAGTTAGATCCCTCAGCCCAAGGCCTAGGGAGACTTCTCACGGGAGGGGGCTTTTGTCTCTAAGCGGTCATGCCTTATACAAGCCAGAGCTGGAAGGAGGAACGGTTTTGGCGTCATCCCCCACTGATAGCAGTGGAGCCCTTAGTTCTGGAGGGAAGGAGCAGGCGGAGGCTGGCATATGGAGGGAGAGCCCTGGGCACAGGGGACATGAGCTTCGCCCGGCTGGGGCTACCTTCTGCTGGGTTCATCCATCTGGCACCAGCTGGCTTCCTCGAGCTGCCCTGCAACCAACCAGGCTCCTGCTGTTGCCATAGCAATCGGCTGCCATGTTGTACTCAGGGCACTACCTCATACCTAGATTTTCCCATAGGTTCCTGGAGGGTGGGAGATAGGTCTTCAGGGATTTATCCCTTCTTCCTGATATCTATCCAATAACAATCTATATTAATATATGATTTTTTAAAATAGCCCAAATGGAAGCTCACTATATGTCAGGTTCTGTGCTAAATATTCCCTATGTGTTATTTAATATGGCTAAGAAAGCAATAATGAGATAAAAATGTAAGAGGTTCCCACCCAATTTCCTGTTCCTATGACAGACTTTTCCCTCTTTCCGACCAGGAAATTCTATGATCTTGCCTATTCCTGTCTTGGGAAGTCCTTCCCAATGTCTAACCAAGATCTGTACTGCTGAAGCACCAGTTCTTTAACCCTTGGCCTGCCATGACTAATTTGAGAGGTAAGGAAGAAACTGCCACCCAGCTTTAGTCACTTGTTTGGGCTCCCTGGACTTCAGCTATTGGGATAGGGAAACTGAGACTTGGCTAGCTAGGTGAGAGGTCCAAGTACCCCTTAAAAACTTGGGGGCCCCAAGTCTAAAACCTTTTATTTAGAGGAGAGTCAATGTCACCCTCTGGACTCAAGCAGAAGATAGAGAATGGTCACCTTGACCTAGAGGGGCACCTGCAAGGGGCACTGAGCAGGGCCAGCTTTGCTGAGGGATCCAGAATGCTTAGCAGGTGGGGAGAAAAAGCCGTCCTTAACTGAGGAGGAGTGGGCTGGCAGGGAGGGACTGCGGATAATTTATGATATCGTTGTTCCCCGCCCCCCTTTCCCAGCCCCCACCTTCTTCCCAGACCCCAGCTACTGTACTGTTGCTAGGAGATGCTGGCTCTGTGGGGCTGGGCGGGTGGAACAGGTGGAAACTTCCATCTGGACTCCTCCTCCACCCAGGGGAGGGCCCTTCATAGACCTTCATCCACCACCCTTTCCCAGGTCCTGCAGACACCAATCTCTTCTGCTGTTCCCCCCAACCCAGCCAGCCTGGTGCTAGGAGGGCTCCCAGGCAGCCTGAGGATCTGGAGCAAGGAATGGGGAAGGGAGCTGTGGAGGGAGAGGCAGACTGTTGGGGCACTGAGAAAACAGCTGGCTCAGCTTGGGGCCTCTGGGAGCCAGCCCAGGCCCAGAAGAGGGCCAGAAGGAGTCAGGGGCACAGGCCTAAAGGAGCCCCGGTTTGAGGCAGACCAAGTCCTTACCTTTGGGGAGTTTCCAATATGATGGGTGAGGCAGACCTCCCATCCCCACCCCTCCATATTAAGGTCAAGGTCAAGGTTAGGGACCTGGCAAAGGTAGAGTTGGGGGAGGGTGACTGGGTGGGGGAAGAATGTGCGACAGGGAAGAGGGAAGGAAGTTCGGGCAGTCTGAGAGTGGGTAGGAAGAAAGCGACAGGGATCTGAGCAGAGTTGGGCAGTGTGGAGGCATGGCTCAGATTCCCTTCTCTTTCTGAAATTCTCTTCTCAGATTTTAAAGCCCTTGGAGAAGTGGACTTTGGGGGCTTCCAAAGCTGCTGGCTCCCAACCCCAGATGGGGAAGGAAAGGGATTATTTCCCCACAGCTGAGCATCTGACTCCTGATTTCTGTATAGCCCCTAATTTTATCTTTTCCTAGGCACAGCTCCCCTGCACCCCAAGGAGGGAAGAAGCTGACCTTGAGGCACCCACTTGCTTGTGTAAGTCCTTTCTTAGCTGTTATCTGGGTCGATCTTCCCAAAGTCTTGGAAACTGGGTGATATTGTCCCCACTTTACAAAGGTAGAATCAAAGCCTCAAGAAAGACATGTTGCCCTGAGTCCCAAGGCTGTGCTTCAAATGGGGCTTTGTGGATCCAAAGCATATGCTTTCTCCCCCCCTTTCTGTGTTGACTTTCAGGAGAACATAATCCAAACACAGTGGAGGGACTGAGAGGAGAGAGGAGCAGATAGGTGTGCGTGTGTGGGGGGGCTTCTCAACAAGTTCTCAGGAGAGGAAGGAGCCCTGCTTCTTAGGTCCAGGGGTGAAGTCTGAGGGATGCTAAAACATTCATTCCTTGCAGGCTGAAGACAGGACTGGGGAGAGGACACAGGAGCTGTGGGAGTCACCCAAGTCCTCCCAGGTTGGTCCCTGCCTTCCTGAAGCAAGTCCCCTGGGCTTCCACCTATTCTCTCCCTGCTTAGCATCCGAGTCTCCACCCTGGGCATCCCCTGTGCCCCATGGCCCCAGAGCACCTAGAAGAGGTGCCTAGAGTCAGCCACTGTCATGGTGGCTCCTTTGTTGGGGGACCCTCCCAACCACTTCCCTTTCCTGATGGAGAGGAAGCCTTTCCAGGGCCACTGGACGCTCCCCCCTGGAAGTCTGTCCTCTGCCTCCTGCTAAGGTCTCTATCCAAACAGAATCTTTTTCACTCTGGACATTTTTTCTTTTCAGACCAAAAAGGAGAACTTACTCTACCCAGTTGGCCTGGGTTTTCTCTAAGAAGCCTTCCTGCATTGATTGAGAAATGAGGCTAAATTCTAGCAAGTTGACTGCCTCCTCCAAGAAGCCTTTGAGCAGGATGGAAGTGGGAGGCCCCAGTCTCCCGTCTGGGCAGCCTATCACACCTGGAACTGCCTGGGATAAGACTTGGCTTCACCCTTGCTCCGGTCCCATCCCATCCTGGTTTCTCCTGTGTCATCTGAGCTGAGATTACTCTGAGATGGAAGTCCCATCTCCTGTCTAATAAAGACTCTTGACTACTGAACAACAGTACTAGTGGTAGTGGGTGTGCTTGTACAGGGTTTGGAGGGGAGGGACTCAATGAGAGGAGGGCAATCCTGGGCTCCCTCTAAGAGACCGATGCTAGAAGCCACCACTGCAACAGAAGAGGGAAGCCTCACTCAGGCAGAACTCCCATGGTGGGGGGGGTGAGGGGAACAGCCACCCCAAGGCTCCTGGGAATGCCATCCATGATCTGGTCAGTCCCAACTCAGAGCAATGGACTGATGCCCCCAGTCAAGGAGGCCCCTCAATATCATCCCAAGAACCAAGAGAATGGGGGGGTTGCTCCCCCAGAGTGCCTGTATGGGAGATCACTGGGTGAGTGGGCCTCTGTCTCCTCCATGAAGGGACCCTTCCTCAGATATGTCCTCCTGGGTTTGAACAGACCACAAAGAAAGAGCACCCCTGCACCACAGGGCCACCCCACCCCTGCTTCCTCCCTCAGTAGTGACAGAAGGGAAAGAATATGTCCAGCAAGAGAAATTCAGGTTAGAGACCAGGTAGGACTTTCCAATAAGATCTTGGGAGGGAAGCTGAGGGGGCAAGGGAACCACATCAAGAAGAGGCTGGGACCGTGCTTTTGACCCCATTTCCCCCATAACACATCTGTATCCAACATGCTTCTCCAAGAGATAGGCCTCCTCTCACTCTCAAGAGAGCTCCTGCTGGAAAGTGTTAGCAGAGACCAGACTGCCAGCACATTTTAAACTCTCCACCATCCTCTAAAAAGTCTTTCCTCTCACCATGGCTGGTGTGGCTCAGTTGGTTTGGCATCAACCTGTGTACCAAAAGGTTGCCGGTTCAATTTCAGATCTGGGCACAAGCCTGGGTTGAGGGCTCAAACACTGGTAGGGGGTGTGTAGGAGGCAGCCAATCAATGTTTCACTCTTACATCAATGTTTCTCTTTCTCCCTCCCTCTCTCTCTCTCTCTCAAAAAAATCAATAAAATATCTTTAAAAATAAAATAAATAAATAAAAAGTCCTTCCTCTCATCTAACCACAATCCCTCTATGGAATTATAGTCAGACTCCTAGAATTTTTCTAAATAAAAAACTTATGATAATACACATGCTACAATTTCTAACAGCACAAAAGGGAAAGTATGTCTCCTTCCCATTCCTGTCACCTTCTGTCCCAAGAGGCAACCACCGGTACCTGTCTCTTCACTGAGATACTCCACATGCATTTAAGAACGTGTCTACACCCCCATTTAAACACTGATCACAGCTTTTTAGTTCCTCTAGACCAGGTCTCCTAGCCTAAGGTCAAGATGAACCTCAGGGGATCCTTGCATCTGCTGAAATTGCATACAGAATGCTGGCTCGGCACCTGGGCCCTGTTTCCAGGAAGGAGGCTCACATTAAGAGCCACCTGGTCCAGCCCAGCTCCTCATTTTACAGAGGAAATGAGGCCAGAGAGAGGAAGGGCACTGTTCAGGGTCCTCAGCCTGGTGAAGGCCTGTCAGGAGAAGACTCCCAGACTCCCCCACTCTACATGCCGAAGAGCCCCAGGGCACCCCACAAAGACGGTGTCAAAGGGGGCTGTAGGAGGCCTAGGAAGCAGCCAGGAAGAGGCAGTTCTATTTGCGTCAATGTGACATACTTAAGGGGCTGAGTCCTAGGCTCTCCAGGCCCAGGGGAGTGTCTCTGAGGTTCCCAGCCCTCCTTTCAGTGCCTTCCTGCTGCCCAGCCCGGCGAGGACCCACTTCGGTGTCCTCCTCACCACCACCCACCTCGGTCCTTAGAGACGAATGGAGACAGGGTCTGGTCTGGGGTCAGCACGAGGGAAGTTGCCCGGGACTGCCTTCCCCCTCCCCCGGCTTTTGTTTGGACTCCAGAGCATCAATCTATCAGCAGTGACTGGGGCCAGCCCCCTGCCTCCATTGGTGGCCTCCTTCCTGGCTTGGAAGGGAGGCTCCTGGTGAAGGAGCTAGAGCAGGCACGAGGAGGTGGGAAAACTCCACTGAGCACAGGAAAGGAAAGCAGGGCACCAGGGACAGCAGGTGGGAGAGGGGCGACAGAGGGTGGACTGCCTTTTGGAAAGAAGAAGGCTGGGACACTGACAGGGGCAGTAGGGCTGGGGACAAACCCCTCCTAGGCAGGGATGCCGGGACTGGGGTAGGAGGGTCGGGGGGGACACTCGGGAATGTGCTCTCAGAGTCCTACTGAGCCTATGCAGATGAGACCTGTCTCTATGCAAATGAGTCTGTCTGTATGCAGATGAGGAGAGAGGGCATTCTTTTTCCGAGTTACCATAGAGTCCACCCCACCCCCTTCCCTCAGGGCCCCAGCTGCAGGGCAGCGTGGGAAAAGGCCAGGCCCGGGGAGGGGTAACTGGCAATGGGCTAGCTTTCAGGAAGGACTTACAGAAGAAAAATGGCCAGTTCTGGAGATGAAATGGGAACTATAAAGGGGCTGCTGGGAGAGTCAGGCAAAAAAGATGGGGGTAGGCCGTGAAAGAACACAGGGAAACAAGCAGACTGACCTAGAGTTTTGGGAAGGAGACAGGAATAAAAAGAACTTCCATTGAGCATCCACTCCATGCCAGGTCCCCACAGAGAACCTTCCACTCGCAGTCTCGCTGGATCCTGAAGATATCTGTGAGGCCTTTCACAGATGAGGCCCAGACAGGCTGACAGACATACCCAGGCCACATATTTTGCAAATGGCAGGTTCATATGGGACCCCATGGCAGGCAACCACAGCTTAGAACCTTCTTACTTCTTCCTGGCATGTAGAGACTAGGACAGCTCCTCCTGACCTGAAGTGAGGTGAGGGTGTTAGGGGGCTGGGGGCAGTGCCTGGGTGTGGGGTCCTGATATCCCTAAGGGGAGGTCTGGCTGCATCTCAGCCAGATAAGGCCTGCAGAGGGCTGAGAATTGGCAGAGGAGGGTGGGATAGGGCTGTTGGTGATAGCTCAGTGGGTAGAAATTCGGAGGGGCACATCAGGGCTGGGAAGGATGCCAGGAATATTATAGTGGGGAAAACTGAGGCCCAGAGAGATTGGGAGGGTGGCCCTCCTTGCTCAGCAGATCCAAGTGCAAACTGGGCCTGAACCCAAGGCACTGGGCCCCCAGCCCAGGCCCCCTTCCTGGGAGTGCAGAGCCTGGGAGTGGGGGTGTCTTTGAGACTGGCCTCTCTTCCTCCAGTGGCCCCAGCCCCCCACATCCAATGGTGCAGCCAAGGCCTTTGTGGGGAAACCATGGGGAAGAGAGGCCCCTTGTTGGCCCATTCATTGTGCCGGAGGCTCGGCCATGCCAGGCCCCCGGTACCGGCTGGGATCTCCTTCCTGGGGGTGCTAGCCAGCCAGCCCCCACCCGCTGCCACTGCCCATTCCCCAGCTCTGTCATTTCCTGGAGCCTCAAGGCTTTGGCCCTTGTCCCAGCTGAAGGATGGCGGGGAGCCCTGGTCCCCACTCCCCCACCCCCCTGCACCTCGCCTTTTACATGCTGGCACCAGAGCCGTGGGAACGCTGGACAGCAGCTGGGCACCGGTGCCCAGCTCTGCCCACCCCCAGCCCAGCCGACCTCAGAGAGGGGAGAGGAACAGGCCGCCCCCAAAAGAGCCCCTCCAGGATGGGGCCCTAGAAATCCTTAGCACTAATTATGAATCTAGGGACAAACGAAGAATTTGCAAGTCAATTAGTGAAAGAACTTTCCCAGGGAAGAGCCTTCATCCAGACTCAGCTTCAGACAGGGCCACATACTGGGTCATCTTGTCCCTCCCCCTACCTCTGCTCTGCTCAAAGCTTGGGATGGAGGCCCACCCAATGCTCTGCCAGCCCCTATGTGGCTAAGAGTGTCAGAGGCCTGACTGGGCATGAAGGGCCAAGATCAAGGCTGCACTCTGCTGAGGTCAGCTGGAGGTCATTATAGGGCTGCCACCAGGAGATAGCCTGTCAGGGCTCTGACCTCAATGCCACCTGCAATAGAACCTGGTGGCTCCTGGATGGGATTGCCAAGGAAGACAGCTGGCCTGGACAGGGTGCCCTGGGTGGGTTGACAGAAAAATAGAAATCACTATGAAAGAGCCAGGGGAAGATGCTTCCCAGAGAACACAGAGAAACCAGGACAAGAGGAGACCAAAGGAGAGACAAATGGTCCCAGGCATCTCAACTTGTGCCCAGGCAGGAGCCACACGGTTGGAGGAGGTTCAGCTACACCTATGGGCACTTCAGGTGGACTGGTCACCATCTGTGTATGATCTTGTCTCTCCCAGGCTGGGAGGCCTTTAGCTGGGAAAGGGGCTCTCTGCTGAGGGGACCCCTTAATTGGGAGAAAAGAGGGAGGGAAAGGGCTGTTGGGGCAAAAGCCCTAGAGCCAGCCTCACCATCTGAAGGAGATTAAGGGATTTTAATTAAAACTTGTTTGAGGGACTCTGAGCAGGTGGGTTGGGGCTGGTGCTAACGATCTAATTGCTGCCTTTATTTAGCCAGGGCTTTCGCCAGGGCCCGGCTGCTGGGCTTGGTAATAAGTGAGGTGGCTTTTTAAAGGAGGGTGGAAGAAAAGAGGCGGAGTTGAGGGGCCAGGAGTAAAAGTTTTTTTCTTCACTTTGAACATCCAGCTCACAGGATCACGTGCCCAGAGAGGCTCCCCCTACTGCCCTCCCTGAGAAGCCAAGGTAAGGTTGGAGCATAATAGAGTAATGGGAGGCCTGAGAAGACTTTTTGGGGCCAGGAATGAGCAAAGAGAACACATTGGTCCCCATAGAGAGGGGACATTGAGACAGGGGATGGTTAGGATGTCCTTGGAATAATTATAACAGCCAACATTAGTTGAAAATGTACTCTGTCAAGTATTCTTTGAAACAGTTTATATACACTTACTCAACCCTCACAAGCACACTATAAAGTAGCTCTCCCTCAGGACTAGACTGAGCAGGCGATACCTGTCTCTAGAGCAGGGCTCAGCCCCTAGCTAAGCAGATACTATGGGCCCCACTGACTAAGGGCAGCTCCTTTTAAGGAAGGGACAGGTGGACAAACCCTCTCTGGACTCTGAGAGACCTCAGGTTGAGGGTCTAAAACATGCAGGTTGCAGCCCAAAGGCCTCTGGCTATGGCAGTCCATCCTCACCAAGGTGGTGCAGCCTCCTCTCCTGCCTCTCCTGCAAAAATTGCACTAGGGCCCAGCCGGTGTGACTCAGTGGTTGAGCGTTGACCCATGAACCAGGAGGTCACCAGTTCGATTCCCAGTCCGGGTACATGCACAGGTTGCCATGTTCGATCCCCAATGGGGAGCATGCAGGAGGCAGCCGATTGATCTTTCTCTCTCATCAATGTTTCTCATCTGCAAAATGGGGACATAAACAGTAGCTATATGCCAGAGCCGTTTTGGGAATTAAATAAGATTATGTATGTGAAGTGCTTGGCACACACAGGCCTGACGCAGGGCTCATAAACGGTGGCTGTCGTTATTGTTATTAAAGGGAGGGACTCTGCAAAATGCACTAGCCTAGGGCAGGCTCCTCATTATTGCTCGGAGGAATAATGAGGCCTTGTGGTAATAGCTGCTCACAGCACAGGCCCCTCCGACAAAAGGACTCAGTGGCTGTGGATGGGCCCAACAAAGTGAGAAGTGAATGGTGCATAATGAGACACTTAGGGGCTTAGCCTTTGGGGGGGGGGGGGACTGGGAAGAACCCTCCAGCTGTGGCTCCAGGTGCTGATGGACGCCACAGGTCAGAAACCCAAGCCCAGAGGCCACATTTTTTCTGCTTCAAGGTGGCTCAGCCAAGAGCCTTCAAATGCAAACCCAGGTCACCTGTGCCTTTGCTAAC
Organism: Miniopterus schreibersii; assembly: GCF_964146895.1. Lineage (NCBI taxonomy): Eukaryota > Metazoa > Chordata > Mammalia > Chiroptera > Miniopteridae > Miniopterus > Miniopterus schreibersii. The sequence goes on along the minus strand of NC_138119.1, from coordinate 14,200,778 downwards.
AGGTACCAAGCCCCTCCAAGTGCCAGGTGCTGCTCTGTGTGCTGGGGCACCAGCCCCTGCAGATGGACCCCAGGACCTCGGACCTCATGAGGCTAGTGGGCAGACAAACAAGGACCCAAACAAATAGGTAAAACACATAGAGTGTCAGGTGGTGATAAATGACCTGGAGAAAAACAGATCATGAAAAGGGACGTGGAGGGCTGGGGTTGGGTGAGGAACTGCAATTTAAAATAAGGTGCTTAGGAAAGGCTAGGGTTTTTTTTTTTTTCAACTCTTTTTTGTAAAAAATGTTAAATAGAAGCAAAATTCCCTGGCCGGTGTTGCTCAGTGGTTAGAGCATCGGCCTGCTCACTGAAGGGTCGAGGGTTTGATTCCCCGTCAAGGGCACATACCTGGTTTATAGGTTTGATCCCCAGCCAGGGTTGAGGCAGGTGTGGGAGGCAATCAGTCGATGTGTCTCTCTCACACAGATGTTTCTCTCTCTCTCTGTGTCTCTCCCCTTCCCTCCCTTCCACTCTCTCTAAAAATCAATGGAAAAAATATCCTCAGGTGAGAATTCACAACAACAACAAAATAGATACAAAAATAAACACTAGCTTGGCCTGCTTGGTTCAGCGGTTGAGCATTGACCTATGATCCAGGCAATAGCAGTTCAGTTCCCAGTCAGGGCACATGTCTGGGTTTTAGGCTTGATCCCCAGTTGGGGGAGGGCGTGCAGGAGGCAGCCGATCAATGACTCTCTCATCATTGCTGTTTCTATCTCTCTCCCTTCCTCTCTCTGAGATCAATAAAGACATATTTTAAAACATAAATAAACAAATAAACAGACTAGCCTAATGAAGCCTCACCTCTCCATCACCCAGCTTCAACAACTGCCAATCTTGTTCAACTTGCACTTTCACCTCCTAAGTTGTTTTGAAGCAAATCTCAGATATCTCTTTTCATGGAGGCTGTGATTCAAGCAAAGACCAAAGGAGACAAGGAAGCCAGCTGAGGAAGCCAGCCATGTGGTCACTGGGGAGGCGAGTGTTCTAAGCAGAAGGTCAGCAAATGCAAAAGCCTCATGCCTGGTATTTGGAAAACCAGGCTCTCATCTGGGCTTTGCCCCCACTGGCTGTGTAACCTTACATGAGTCTCTTAACTGCTCTGAACTGAAGTTTTGTCATCTGTGAATCGGGACTGATGCCCTTACTCTATAGGACATTTGTAGTGGTGGAGGGAGGACCCCTGGAGTGTTTCATAGAAGTGGAGCAATGTGGCAGAGTCAAAGTCTACTCACAGGCAGGTCTGGCCCCAGAGAAACTCAGTGAGTTGGTGGAGGTGAGACAAAGGCCCCTAAGGTTCCCAAGACTAGGTGGAGGTTAGAAAGGGAGTTGGGGGGTGATTTTGTGTAGAAGGCTACCCTTGAACTCAGTCTACCAGGCCACAGTGATGGGGAGGGCTTGGCCATGTTTGCTGGCCCACCCCTCACTCCCTCCCCCCATGGATGGGCCATGGGATCCCAGGCTGCTAGAGACAAGTGAGGGGCTGAAGGCTGAATGGCCAACTGTTCTCTGTGGAGGCTTGGCGTCCTATAAAGACTCTTAGCACCACCTCCACCTCCCTCCCAGGGTGATTATCACCCAGAGGGGCCTTTCCTTGGGGACAAAAAAAGACCCTCAATTCCCATCCTCTAGGCAGGATAATGGGCCATTCACACCGAGGGACCCCAGCCCACACCTGGACCTCTCAGGCAGCCCCCACAGCCCCATTGTCCCAGGCCTGCCTTACAAGGGTGTCATTGGCAGGGAAGCCCTAGCCCCAGCTGGAGCACTCCTGGCCCTTCCCCCACCTCTTCAGCCGTCTGGACTCAGGGCTTGATTTGGGGGGAGGTCAGCCCACCATTCATCCCACAATCGTTCACTGAATTCCCCTCCTCTTGAAGTCCTTACCGGGCAATGGGAAAATGGGAAGAAATAATTAGGAAAACCATTAGCGTCTCCAGGCCCATCTGAGAGGGATTAAGGGATTAAAGCCTTCCAACCAATCTCTCCTACTTTAAGGTTGTTGTAGGGGTTTTGTGTTCAGGACTTTTTTTCTCTTCTTTTTCCCTGGGTTGGGCAGACGAAAGTCTTGGTGGATCCTTCCTTCAAAAGCTTCAGATAAAAGTCAAGACATTGAAGTTTCAGATGGAGAAAAATGAAAGCAGGTGTCGGGGGAGGGTCCCTTTCCAAGCTCTTCTGGGCCACCTTGGACCACTTCTGGGACATGAGTGGATGGGGAAATGGGGTGGGGGTGGGGGGCAGGCTGGGCCAGAGGGGAAGCCCAGACAGGCCTGCTGAGAGCCAACAGGCTCCTTTGGAGGGCCCAGCCCTGCTTGCCAGGCCACCTACCACCTCCTTCAAGTCCTAGCTGAGGGCTCAGCTGCTTCTCTTGTCCTTGATCAGGTCCAACTGAGGCAAACTGGGACAAAGGGCAACTGGCCATTCATGGAGCTCTGGTAGCCTGAGGGTGGAGGTCAGGGAGGGTAGAGCAGAGCGGGCAAGGCTCAGCAACTAAACGGATGGGGCTCTCATTGTTTGGAACAACAGGCAGCCACTGGCTTCCCGCAGTGTCTGGTTAGGGTGACAGATAAAAGAACAGCTCCTTACAACACCCTGTGAAAGGGGCTGGACTATGAAAGGGGTGAGGGCACCTACAGTGGACAGGCCTCATCTGGTCTGGAGGGATGAGGGACAGTTCCCTGGAAGATATAACTACATCTTATTTATGAGAGTACTCCCTCCGGAGGCCTGGCACCCAGTAGGTACTCAGTAATTGTGAGGTACATGGTCCATTCAGATGCATGATTCCCATTTTGCAGAGTGTTTTGCGGTCCCATTGACATGGTTCCCTAACCACAGGCAAAATTCAAATACTCTATCACCTGGCTGAAGGCAAAGGGGAACTGTGGAGGCACCAACAGCTCTGGGTGCTGGGAAGCAGAGGTGCACATTAGGGTGTTCACCCCAATTCTCCCTTGAGTCTTCCTGTGCTCCATCCAACCTGCCCCTAAATCTTCTGGGGAAGACAGATAGTGGCATCACTGGCTCACACAGTCCGTCTCATGCATGCACATACTGGCTTCCCTGGTTCCAGTTTGGGGCTCCGAGGAGTGAAGGTTGCCCCTCCACCTCTCTAGAAGTCTCAGCTAAATCCCCTTTGAGCCTCTGTACCCACCCACCTGTGCCTCGAAGGGCCTAAGGCGAGGCGGGGCAGGCCCTTCCCAAGCTGGAGGCAGGCAGGTCACCCTGGAGCCTGCACCTGGCCAGTGGTGCGGGTGATAGATGCTGGCAGCTGCAGCCTGCTATAGTATTAATAATCAAGTTCATTAATGGTCTTAATTAGCAACTGCCAACAAGAAGCCCAGTGCTAATTCCAGCAATAATCGAGGCTGGAGGGGCCTGGACAGGAAGGGTGGGTGCAGGATGGATGGCTTGTAGACACAGTGTATAGAGTTGGGTTCAGCTACAGCCTGAATAGCTGGAGAGATGGGAAGAAGGGGGACCCTGCCCCCCACTGCTTCCCACATCAGGGTTCCTCAACCCCCCCAGGCACAGGCACCTCAGATGGTGGCTGGGACACAATGAAATGTGAGGGATTGCAGGGAGGGGAGACCTCTGTCTGTGCTTCAGAGCCAGAACTCAGACAGCAGCCCGTGGGATGAAGGCGAGTCTGTAAAAGCCCAAGTGAAATGAGCTAGAAGGGGATTGGGAACAAGCTCCACAGTGTCCTGGAGCCACATTCCTTGCTCTGAGGAGACGGAGATGGATGGTGCTGAGCTGGAGAGGAGGGACACTGGAGTGTGTGTGTGTGCATGCGTGTGTGTGTGTGTGTGTGTGTGTGTTGGGGTGGAGGGGAGCAGCTTAGCAGCTTCTCCAGCTCAGCATTCTCCTGCCAAGAAGAGCAGGGTAGGAAAAGCAAGTTTAAGAATCCAGACAATGCCCAGGGACAACAAAGCCCACTTCCTCTCTCAGCCTCAGAGCCAAGCTGAGCCTGCTTGGGTCCTGCCTAGGCACCCAAAGACGCACCAGAGCAGACCCTGAGGGCCATGGAAATACAGGCTGAAGAGAGAGGGCCAAAAAGAGGGAGGGCGAAGGGAGGGAGGGTGTGCTCTGGGGTTCAGGCAGCTGGAGGTTCTGGCCCTGTGTGGAGACGTGTGAGGATGTGGGTTTATCTTCTTTCTGCAGTGGCTCTCAGGGATGAGTTTCCATGAAGCTGGGTGGCCCCAGGTCAGACTGCTTTGAAGCAGAGACCCAGACAAGAGAGCAACAGGGCGAGAAGCTGCAGGAGGGCTCCCTTCCAAAGGTGGGGAGTGGGCAGAGCTCTGGCTTCCATGCTTCCCTGGCACCATGCATTAATGCTTCAGCACCCAGCCCACGTCCCCTGATCCCACTTTTATCCAATAGCCTCCCAAACGCTCTCCCAGGAAGCCAGGCTCCTCCGCCCCCACCCCAACTCACCGCCACCCCAAGATGGGGACATTGTGCCTGGATCCTCATCAAGGCCAGGAAGAGAGAAGGGCGGGAAGAGCTCCACCTTAGTGGAAGGCTGGGCCGACCCTCAAATGAACAGGCCTCATAGGTAGCTAGGACTCCTGCCTGCGGGAAGACTGCCTGCCCTGCCGCATCTTCTCCCTCCTCCCTCATTCAGCCCTCTCCTGCCATACTGGAGACCTGAACTTCCTGGGACAGTTCTCAGTTTGGTGTTGCCTTGATTGATTTTGCCCCCCTCAACCATTATGAGTCCTCGAAGCATCACTGAACCATCTCCGAAACAGATTTTCACCTTAGTGGCATCAGCCCTTGATCTAAGTCTTTGTGGGCATTTAGGAAAGAGGGACTTGGGTCCTGCACTGTGCTGGGTTTCAAGCCTGTACCCTGTACTGTCCTGAAGCAGGGGCTGAGTGCCCAGCTAAAAGAGACTCTGCTCTGAGCACAGAGCTCCCTTGCCCACTGTCCAGGTATTTTCCTCCAGTGTTGGATCAATACCATCTGTTGGATGGACACAGACTCCTGGGCAGGGATAGAGGGACTCACCTCTTTCACTTGTGGGAAGCGACTTGCTGTGACAAGCCCCCACCTTACATCATTGGAGAAGTTTATTTCAGTCGGGTGCTCTGTACTGGCCTTTCTCCCAGTTCCTTAACTGGCGGTGGACAGAGAGGGAGGTGGGAAGGAAGGCCCGGACTAGTCTTGGGCTCAGAAGTAAGAGAGGATCCCTGGGGCATCTGGCCAGTAACAACCCACTCTGGGGAAACCAGGGGTATTTCTCTTGGGGTTCTGGAAGGGAGCTGGCTCCAGAGACAGCTGTGAGATTCCATTGGCTGAAGCAATGGGAAAAAGTGGACAGAGAGGGAGGAGGGGCGTGGTTAACAGGTAGGGCGGGTGGGAAGAGCTGCAAGTATGGACCAGGTTTACGGTCCTGGAGACAGAGCCTCAGAGAAAGGCAGGGGCTTGTGCAGGTCACTGAGACGGGGGGTGGGGGGGGTGTCAAGCTGTGGGCCCGCCGTGGCCTGGCCCCTCTTTGGAGAGAGGAGTAGGTGTGGGGCGGACAGGTGACCAGCCCTCCGGGGCCCGAGGCCTGGCTGCAGTCGCCGTCTGCCCGCCTGGCCGGGCGGCCGCGGGCCGGGATCAGACGGCGCGCAGACAATGGCGCTCTGTGCGCGGGCGGGCTCGCGGCTCATCCCTATGCAGCGAGCCCTCCCGCCCCGCCGGCCGCCTCGCCTCCCCTTTCAGGCGGCCCGGGGAGTTCTCACAGGCCGCGGGCATTAGCATAGCGGGCTCGCCGCCGGGAGACATTGGCTCTCATTGTTCCCCGCGCTCCGGCGGCGGCGCGGGGCCCGGGATCTTGGCCGGCGCGGGACGGCTGCGGGCGGGCGGGCCAGACAAAGGGGATGGGCGCAGCGCCGGGAGGCGGCGGGCTGGGCGATCCCGACGGTGGGAGAGAAATATCGAGGTGAGGTGGGGGGTCGCGGCGGCCGAGTTTGTCTGCCCCTGGACGGCCACCCCCCCCCCTTCGGACACCCAGGCCGCGTCTAATTCCGACCCCCGCTGGGGCAGCTGCGCGCCGTGATGTGAATCCCAATGAGGGGGCGGGGTCAGGTCTCAGGCCTTTGCCAGGCCGCCTGCGCTCAGCACAGGTCCTCCAGAGGTCACAGGAGCAGCTCCTAGCTCCTGGCCCGGGGGTATATGGCCACGCGGGCACAGACGCACCCTGAGGCCCCTGGGGGACCTTGGGTCTCCCATTCACATGCACTTGTGCCAGAAGAGTGGGAAACCTTGCTCTCAGTGCCTCTGGCTCTGCCGGCTTCACCACTGACTGACCTCAGTGCAGCCTGGTTCCCCTTTAGTAGGGCCCTGGGAGATGAGCAGGGGCCATGTCCTTGGCCATCATTGTCCCCAGAGCTCAGGTACTGGGGCTCGAAAGAGTTCATGAATGGGCAAATGTCTGATGGCCCTGCATTGAGAGATATGATGGTGGTGATCAGAGGGGCTGTCCCTGAGGGGCAGAGGCTTCATTGTCCTGACGGGGTGAGGAAGGAGCCCCCTGGACCCCTGTTCCTGTCATCTTCTTGACCTTATCATTGTCACCCTGTTGACCTGGCCTGAATGGATGGGCCGCCATGTGGGGGACCAACAGTGATAAGCCAGAGACTACAAAGAGGACCAAGGAGGAGTTTGGTCCTGGTTCAGCCAAGGGCTCCAAGGATACCTGTCTTTTCTGCCCACTGAACTCCCTGCCTGAAAGCAATGATGGGGGAGATGGCCCCCATATCCAGACCACAAATGATGGCTCAGTCCAACTAAACAGAACAATCTATGGATGACCCACCAATGTGCTAGTCATTAGAGGCAAAACTAGGGGCAGGGGAGAGAAGGAAATGCAGAATTAAAAACCAAGGGCCTGTTCTAGGAGACTTCACCACCGGACAGAGTACCCAAAGCCATGGGGCCACAGCTCAGCTACATCTTCCAGGACTCATGGGAGTGATAGAGCTTGGAACTACCTGGCTACAGGAGGTGCAGGGCCATCTCTTATAGGACAGCAGCCACCTTGTCTGTCCTTCCTCAGGGACCTCTTGGAGGGCCATCCTGGGACCTGTGGCCTTTCTTCCCTTGGAAGCTGGCTGGATAACTGCCCTCCACCAGAGAGGGCTCAGTTGTCCCTTCTCTAGGAAGCCTCCCTGGAGTGAGGTGAGAGCAGTGAAGAGTGCAGGCTAGAACAGCCCATCTTTTCAGGCCTGGAGAAGATTTAGTAGTGGTCAAGAAGGAACCGGCAGTAGAGGGAGAGGATCAGGTCAAGAAAATTTAGGTATCATGAATAAATGAATATTCATAGCTTTCCCCACCCAGAATGAGTTGGGGTAGGGAGGGATCTTATCCCTATCGTTGAATTTTCCTTTGCCTGGAGTCGTTCAGGTCTCTGAGGACTGCTTGGAGAGCTTTGGGGCAGAGCAGGTCAGCAGGACTGGGAGCTAAAGTCCCAGAGGGTGGCATGCGGGCTGGGGCCTCAGCTCTCTCAAACTCCCTCCCAGGAGGGGCTGATAGGACTGGAACCTCTGCCATATCAGCACTCGTCCTTATGACTCAGCACCAGAATCTCCCCCAACACACCTACCCAGCCAGCACTGGGCAGGAGAGGGTGGGGGTAGGGGGGTGTCCCAGTTCTTTAGGGTTGGGAAAGGAGCTTGGGTCTACTGGAGGGATGGATTCTCTGCTGGATGAGATCTGAAAGCCCTAGTGCCCACCTGACATGTAGTGGGGCTGGAAGCTCAAAAAAGACTGTGGCATTAATGGTGAGGACCAGAGATGAAGCAGACAGGAAGGCTGTTAGGCTATAGGAAGAACTTCCATTCTTGATAAGACAGAGGGGCAAGAAAGCCTCATCGTCCTCTGCTGTGTCTGGAGCGCCCTCTGGTGGTCAAATGACTTGAGGCCTTCCGAGGCCCTGGCCCTTTTTTCCTCCCATCCTTCTGAGGCAACTCTCATGAGCTCCTCTACTCCTCAAAAGTGGGACAGGGACATCAGGTGGCATCTGGCTGCTTCCAGCTTCTGAGGAGTTAGTAGCAAAGAATTCCTTATGCCCCTCATAGGCCCTGTGGGTGCCCTCTTCCTACTCTGCTCAGAAGCTGCCCAAGTTGAGGGTCACAGTGGCAGCAGTTCTGGAATATAAGAACTCTCCAGCAGCCCGAGCTGTCCTCTAACAGACACAGGCTGTCTGGCAGAGAGTGAGCTCCTTGTTTCTCCAGGCAGGCAAGCCCATGCTGGGTACCCATCTGGTAGAACACAGCATCCTAGAGGGGGTTCCATAGACCCAGAGAGGTGAGATGTTTCCCACCCCAAGTTTCTTTTTCTTTTTTAAAATATATTTTTATTGATTTCAGACAGAGAGGAAGGGAGAGGGAGAGAGAGATAGAAACATCAATGATGAGAGAGAGTCATTGATTGGCTGCCTCCTGCACACCCCTGCTGGGGATTGAGCCTGCAACCTAGGCATGTGTCCTGACCAGGAATCAATGGTCGATGCTCCTGGATCATAGGTTGATGCTCAACTGCTGAGCCATGCTGGCCAGGCCCACCCCAAGTTTCTAACACTGAATTAGAGGGTAAAAGGAACTCCCCAAGTTCCCAGTTCACAAAAAAAGGAGTCAGAGTCCTTGATGATAGTGTTATCATCCTCGGAGAGCCAGGCCCTGGCTCACACTGTAACTGTGTTGACCAGTGGATCAGCGGTCACCTGGGTGCCTCATGAGTTGTGGGTGGTGGTGGTGGTGAGGCTGCTGGGAGGTTGTTACCCCACCACGGCCAGTCACAGCCCTGCTCCTCCACCACCTCCCAGGCCTTCTCCAGCCCTTCCCCTAGTGCTGCCTATGGAAAGGAGGCTCCTTCTGGCTCATGACTTCTTTTTTGCAGTAGGAAGGATGGGAGCTACAAAAGAACTTCCCAATCGTAGCCAGTCATTATCTTCTAAAAGGAGAGCATCTTCTCAAGGGCTGGAAGCAGGTCAGGCTTGAGTGTCTCGTTCCTCCTCCCTCAGAGGTCCCTGGGCTTCATCCTCATGCTCCCCAGGTACCTGGAGGGCAGGGGTAGGGAGGCAGGTAAAAGGGTTGCTCCAGGTGGCTGAATGCCACAGCTCAGGGGTATACCCCAGAGAAGAATGAATGAGCAGGCAAGGAAGGGGAGGTAGGTTGGATCTTAGGAAGTGAGACAGGGGAGGGTGACAGGGCCCTGTGGGCCTGAGGGGCTGCAGCTTGGTCTTACCTCCCAGTAAATCTGGTCCTCGTAACACTGAGAGTCTGGGGGGGCATCCAGAAAGGGCAGCCTCAGTAGGAGCCCTGGTGGTGGTAGGGGAAGATGTGTGAGGCTTTTTGCTGTCTCCATAAGGGAGGCTGCCACCCAGTGCCACAAGGCACAGAGGAGTTGGGAGGCCTGGGGTCAGCAAGATGCCTAGCCCAGGCAAGTCACAGTTGTATCTGTCAAGCACCTACTGTGTGCCAGGCCCTGTGCAAAGGACTTGACAAGCACTGCCTTCCTGAGTAATCATAGCAATCCTGAAGGTGAATGTGACCCCTATATTACAGAGAAGTTAAGTAATTCACTCAAGTTGTACACAGTTGGTAATGAACAAAATAGTGATTCTGTCATGAATCACAGCTGCTTTCTGTGGCCTCCTGTCCAGGAGGGGTGCAGAAAGTGTTTATTGAATGAATGAATGAATGAATGAATCAATCAATCAATCAATCAAACCTAGTCTAAGAATGAAAATCTAGAGTAGAGAGCAGGAGGATGAAGATACTAAGTCATAGGTTTTATTTTGAAGACCAAAAGGACTAAGGCCAGACATCAGGAAGGACTGCCTGATCCAGCATCAGTGGGCAGTCAGCCTCGTTGGAAGGTTTTTGTGCTTCAACCTAATGGTAAGCCAAGCCAACTCCTTGGCTCCCTGTGCCCCTGCGGGGGAACAAGATAGATAGCTTGTCATCTCCTTCAGGGACTCAGCCTGAGGTTGGACTGCCCTCTACTGGGGAGAGGAAGCGGCACAGGGAAGCCACAGAACCAAAGTAGTGGAACCCAACACAGCCCCTAGCGGAGCTCCACCTTTCCTTGGCACCAGGGGGAAGCAAGTGCCCACTTGCTCCTCCTTACCTGGAGGAGGTTACCCCTGAACTCTACAACCGCACCCCACACCTGGCACAAAGTAGGTGCTCAATAAATATCTGAGTAAATAAATAGCAGGGGGATGGGATCCAATGGCCTTTCCTCCAGAGAGCCCCCTTTCTCTGTCTTTTGCCCTCCCTGGAGCTCCTGCCAGTCCTCCACCCCCAGCCAAGGTCACTCACCTCCAATACCCCCGCCCACAGAGGCAAACGTCAGTGTGACAAACAACCCGAAGAGCTGGTGCATGGCCTGAGATGTGGCACTGCGCTGGCCCGTGGCAATGAGTGGAAACACGCTCTGTAGGCTGCAGGGAGAGGTTGTGGGGAGACAGGGCTGGTCAGTGCACCAGAGCATTGCATCATGCAGTGGCTAAAAAGCCTTCAGGGGCCCTGGCTGGTGTTTCTAAGTGGTTAGAGCATTGGCCCACGCACCTAAGGGTCTCAGGTTCAATTCCTGGTCAAGGGCATGTACCTAGGGTGCGGGGTTTGCTCCTCGCCCTGTCAGGCTGCGTTAGGGAGGCAACCAGTAGATGTGTCTCTCTCACAGAGATGTTTCTCTCTGTCTCTCTCCCCTTCCCTCCTTTCCTTCCTCCCTTTCACTCTCTCTGAAAAGCAATGGAAAAAATATCCTCTAGTGAGAATTAACAAAATAAAATAAAAGGGCCTCAGGGGAACCCACCAGGCTGTCTCATCTTTGCTCCAGTCGGGCCCGCAGCCGGGAACACCCTCCCACCCTCGTGTGATATCAGACACCCACACACCTTCCAAGACTCAGTTGGAGGGTCACTTTTGCCTGCACTCTCCTCTGAGCCTTGATGTGCACAAGTTGATCCCAAGGGTCACTATCTCTCACCAACCCTTTAGTAACACTATTGAAATCATTTGTTCAGTGACCTGCCAAACTTGACTGAGGACCAGGAAGGCAGTCCCCCTGGGTGGTCTTGCTCACTCTAGTGTCCTCAGCTCCCAGAATATGGATGAATAAATGAAAATAGACACTGCTTTTTTTTGTTGGTGCACACAGGAAGGAGAGAGTGAGGGAGATCATTCCAAGGGGGTAATGACTTCGGTGTGGATTGATGGCAGGGGACTTACCCATCTCCGTAAGCTTCATGGGTGGCCAGCCCAGTCACAAGGACCCCCAGTAGGGCTCCCAGGACCCCAGGCATTGCATGAAGGTTATGGACACCACATGTGTCTTGAACTTTGAATTTTGACTCAAGGATGGGCTGGAGGACAGGATACCAATAATGAGTCTCGTGTGCTCCTCCCACCCCAGGCCTGTAGAGAGGTGGGAGGGAGGCCCCCTGTTCTGCCCAGGGTTGGAGAGGCATTTGTACCGTGAAGAACTTGTACCCCAGCGTGGAGACAGTTCCGGCCAGGAAGCCAGCTGCTAGGGCCCCAAAGGGTGTCAGCATCATTTCACTTGATGTCCCCACCACAACCCCTCCAGCCAGTGCTGCATTCTGGATGTGGACCTAAAGGAGCAGGGAAGAGTAAGGCATTGGAGGCCCTACCAAATCGTCACACCCACATCTAACCCAAGCCTGTCCACCACACCACAGTGGCGCCTACTGCTTCTGGAAGTCCCTCCACCACCTAACCTCTAACTCTCCTGCTATTGTATCGCTGTCTCACACTCTGACCCCACCGCCTCTAGGCCAGGTGGAACTTCATGTGCCTGTGTCCTTACCTGTTCCCCAAGAGAAGTGGCCTTACTGGGTCCCAGGCCTCTCCTCCCCCTCCCAGCTCCTCCCTCTGCTTTGCCCAAGGCCTCCTTCCCATACCATGTCCAACCGCCCATCCCTCCCGACAAGGGCTGACAAGGTGAAGGTGCTGAGGGTGCTTGCGGTCAGGGAGTAGTAAGTGTTGAGGACTGTCCGATGCTGCCCGTCCCCCAGCGCAGTGGGTGCGGAGTTGAAACTGGGCCAGAAGATCCACAGGAAGATGGTCCCTAAATGGTGGGCAGGCAGGCAGAGTGAGAGGAAGTAAGTGGCTGCCCACGAGATACAAGCTGAGTAACTGCAGGTAAGTCACCTCCTCTCAGCAGCCTCAGTTTTCTCATCTGTACAGTGGGGATAATACCTGTCTCAAAAAGTGAGGACTGAATGAGGTGACACACATGAGGTGTACAGCCCACAGGCCTAGTAGGTACTAATTGCTCAACAAACAGTAGCTATCGAAGGGTTCTGGCCCAAAAGGGAGCTGCCTGATTGAAAACCACAGAGGGTTGAGATTTTTTTTTAAGTATCAGGAAAGGGAAGGAAAAAAGGCAAAGAGCACTGCATTTCAGCACTAAACTGGGTACTTGATATATGTGTCAGGAAAGGAATTTGTTTTATAACCTCAATGGCCTCCTAGAAAGGACAGATTCTGCAATGTGCAGGCAAGGCCCAAGTGCTGAGCACTGGGTGGGCTGGGCCTGTGCATTTGGGGGTAAGAACTGGAGGTCCATATGCCCTGCCTACCCATGTGAGGTTCCCAGGTCAGTCCTGGAGGGCAAGGGAGGAGCCAAGGGACAAAGTGAGGAAAGGCTGGGAATCTTTGGTAGGGTAAGCATGGCAAGGGGACTAGAGGGACGGCCCCCTGGTGTCCAGTGGTCCTTGGGTGTGCCGTAGGACTTCTCCCTGCAACCCGAGAGTCTGCAATAAAATCCACCACACTCACACACTGGTGCTGTGAGGGGGAGAGTTGAGGGAGGAATTAAGGAAAGGTGAGGTGTCTTGTCTGGAAGAAGCTGAGAGGCAGAGGAGAACTGAGAATGTAGGCTTCTGGGCTAGCACGGAAATCTTGGGGAAGCCTTTGAACTTCAAGCCAAACTTACCTGGGTCTCAACGGGCAAGGAGGCCTCAGCTGCCTGAGGGTTACATGTATTCTACTTCACAACAAACCCGGAGCAAGAAATACAAAACCAGCGTCTCTTCAGTCACTTTTCAGTACTACCCATGGGGGGAAAAATCAATTCCTTTCCTGGCTGGTTTATGAAGATAGAGAAAGGAGCCCAGGCCAGGGGAGAGGTACACTCTTAGAAGAAAACAGGTGGTGGTGACTGGTGCTCAAAGGTCAGACCTTACTGCTCCCAGGGATGACCCACAACCTCCCCCTCCCCCCCAACCCCAGGGCAGGGGCTTCTCTGAAAAACTCCTCGGTGGAAGTGTCCTTAGGAGGTGGGAGGCAGCACTGGGGACAAAGGCCTGGGGGTAAGAGACTCAAAAAGCCTAGTGTGAGGGAGACAGTTGGGAGGGAGGAGGAGGGTGAGGGGCCGTGTGCCTGGCTGATGAGTCTGGTTTCTAACTTGTGGGTGGTGGGCCCTGGAGGGTTTTAAGCAGGGATTGGTGCCAACATTTCTGAAAGGCCCCTGGGAATGGGTCTCTGAGCCTATGCATACTCCAGGGCTGAGTTCTACGAAGGCATCATAAAACTGCTGAGAGTCCCAGGTCCCAGGACTCTCATGGAAGAATCCAAGCAGGGAGTTCTCAGCCAGAACCCCAAAGACTACAGGCAGCACCCTGAGACCCGGCCAGGAGATAGTCCTCTCTGGCCCAGATCAAGATGCCTGGGACTGGCTCCTACCCCACCGCACCCTGGCAGGCCTCACCAATCATGGCAAAGAGGTCCGAATGGTAGATGGAGCTCTGGCGATGCTTGCTCTTTTCCAGATGGGGCCTGTAGAGGACCCGTGAGAGCACCAACCCAAAGTAGGCACCAAAGGTGTGAATGGTCATGGAGCCTCCTGCATCCTTCACCTGGGGAGGCAGAGCTGAGGTGGAGGGGCAGCCCTGCCCCCACTCCCCCACTCCACCCACCCCCTCCTCCTGGTCAGGGACTATCCTGGCCCAGTCCCAGCCCTCACTCCATTCCAATCCAGACTCACCCAGACTCACCCCCAGGAGACTAAGGAGCACAAACTCGTTGATGCCAAACAGTGTCACCTCCAGCAGGGCCATGAGCAGGAGCTGGGCTGGCCCGGTCTTGCCCAGTACAGCACCAAATGAGATGAGCACAGCCCCGGCGCAAAAGTCAGCATTGATCATGCTGGAGGGTTTCGATGAGGAGGGTGAGAGAGGGCCAAAACAAGGGGAGCCCTGGGGCAAGCGGGGGAGGGGAGGAGGCCAGGAGCCTATTACGTGTCTAAGTTCTTCCCTGGCAGGAGGGGGGATCGCCTTGCCTTTTTGTAGATGGGGAAACCCAGTCTCAGGGAGCAAAGACTCAGAGAACAAAGCCGACAGGTGGAAGAACCGGATCTTGAACTAGGAGCTCTTCTGAACCCTGCCCTTTTCCATGAAGCTCTCCACCCTCCCAACAGCTCTTGAGTAATAACGGGCTTAAAGAAATGCAGGGGGTGGGGGTGGCTGAGTGTGTGGATCAAGGTTGGGAGAAGAAATCAGGCAACGAGAACAGGCAGGGCACTTAAGAGAAATCAACTGATGGGTCAGAAACCGAGTCGTAGAGCAGACGTGAAGGGCAGGGCTTTAGCTGGGGCCTGTGGGCAGGGGCCTCCCAGGCAGACCTGGGGGGGGCAGGGGAGGCAGCTGCCGCCCACCTCTCCACGCCAACATGGATGTAGCTGCCGTGGAAGGAGTGCAGGAAGCCCTGGACGAGTGTGGACCACTGCAGGGCAAAGGCAGCCAGGAGGAAGGTGAAGCCCACGCTGCTGAAGCCGTAACGCTGCAGGAAGGCCATGAGGAAGCCGAAGCCCACGAACACCATGGTGTGCACATCCTGGAAGCCTGAGGGGGTATTTGGGGATGCTCTGGCAACCACCCACAAACCCAGCAGCCACCCTGCCAGGGCCCCCAGCTCTTGAGGCTGGAGCAGATCTATCAAACTCCCCAGTATGGCAGGGCCTCCCAGACTGAGCCACCTGTGCTTAGCTGGCCAGCTTGGAGCAGTGGGACCCAGGCCATCCCTGATGGCCCCATGTCAGAACAAGGGAGTAGAGCCTTTTTCTGCTCTCTTCTCGCCCCCCCCCCCATTTGCCCCATCTCTTGTCTCTTACAACCACCTGCCAAAAAAGTTAAACCTGTGTCTCTGCTGCAATCCCTGTCCCACCACGCTCAAGAGTCTCTCCCTGGTCAGGCTTCTCTTCAATTTCCCCTTTCTGTTGGAAAGTCCTTCTCGAATGTCTAACCTCCTTCCCTCATACTTCAGGATCTATCCCTCCCCATGTTGAGAATTTTCCCCATATTAAGAAATAATTTACAAAATAGCTTTAAATTGTTAATAGATTACCTCAGGGAAAAGGAAAGGAAGGGAGGGACAGGGCTGCTGGCACCCAACGCCTGTGCAAAAGGTGCCCCTGGAGTTATGCAACATGGCGGCTCTGGGAAGGAGGATTCATTTTTTAGTTTGTTTCTTTCTATAGTTTGAATTTTTTATTTTTATAGATGAATTACTTGAATTTTTTTTACTTGTCAATGGGGCTCCTGGGCAGGGAGATTTGGGGCCTTTTCTGTTTGCTTTCTATTCTGCACCAGTGGGCATAAAAAACTAAGCTAATGCTCTAGCTGGCTTGGCTCAGTGGTTAGAGCACCGGCCTGCAGACTGAATGGTCCCAGTTTGGATTTTAGTCAAGGGCGAGTACCTCCGTTGCAGGCAATTGATGTGTCTCTCTCATATCAGTGTTTCTCTCTCTCTCTCCCCCTTCCACTCTCTCTGAAAAGCAATGGAAAAAAATATCCTCAGGTGAGGATTTAAAAAATACTAAGCTAATAAAAGTAATATACAGTAACACTGACAATAAGATAAATACAAATAATTTGCATTTAGTACTAGTTCTGTGCCCCTCCCCCTCTGTGTAAATAGGGTTTGAAGCATAACCCTGTGTGATATTTGGCATCCATCTGGGCCTGTTTCCTTTGCCTTGGGACTATGTATACAGTGTCATGCTCTGTATCTTTGGCCTTAATTTTTTTTTTAAGTTGTGATTTTTTTAATTTTTAATTTTAGAGAGGAAGGGAAGAGGGGAGAGAGAAGAAGAGGGAGGGCAGGAGGGAGAGAGAGAAAGAGAGAGAAACATCAATCAGCTGCCTCCCTGACTGGAGATTGAACCCACAACCTGGGTATGTGCCCTGACCAGGAATCGAACCAGTGACCTTTTGGTGCTCAGTAGAATGCTCAACCAACTGCGCTACACTGGCCAGGGCACTTTGGCTTTAATTTAAAACACAGCAGAAAGAATATCATGAGTGCTGCTATTGCATTTGTTGTAAATAAGTTCTTGAGAAACAGGGTCAACCATGATCCCAAACTCCCCTTTTACAGCTCCCTGTGAGAAATTTTTCTTAGAACATAGCACTAGGTAATGTCACTTCCCCTGCAGAACCCAGTCTGCTTTCCCATATTCATGTGACAGATGTTTACAAAGCACTGGTGGTGCATCGGGCTCTAGGAATGGAGCTGCCGTCAAGCAGCCACAGTCCCTGCACTCACAGGAGTGAAAAACAGATATCAAAGAATCAAAGCATCACCTATGTAAGCCTTTCTTCATTCTGATGCGAACACATAACTGATCATATTTCTCTTTTTCCTTGGCCGCCTGGGAGCTCGGAGCTACAATGGAATCTCAACTGCAGCAACTATAAATAGGCCCTTACGGTGTTCATTATTTGTGATACGTGTGTTTTTGTTGTGAATGACCTCAAGTCTCTTGTAGAAAGTGGCAAATCATAAAGAAAACAAAATCATGGTCATCTTTTTTGTTTAATCTGCGAAGCTCCACTAAGCCAAAAATTTATTACTGAACTTCGGAATGTAATCAATAATTTTGAGAGAAACAAACTTTATGCTTTTTTGTGCTGTATGTGGGTTGACAGGAAATGAGTTTGCAAGCTCCTGGCAGAGGTTTGGGTGTGTGCTGGAACTGGAGGTCTGCAGCTCAGCCGCCATCCCCAGCAGCCAAAGGTAGTGAGGATCTAGCGGCCCACTGGCCTTCCTAAATGTTCCCAACGTGGTGTCACTTCTCCAGCCCTGCCCATTACCCAAACCACCAATATTTCTCTTCCCTCCCAGATCTTAAAACCCAATAGAAAAGGAGAGACATCACTTAGAACTCGTCCCACAGTCTAAGTTCTTCTAGGCCTCGCTGCCTGACTTCTTTTCTCCCTGTGCAAACAATAAAGGGGATCCGCCTTGTCTGTTCTTTTGCCCAAGGACAGAAAGATAACGAAGGGGGCTGGGTCACAGGGCTCTGTGCCCATCACATGCTGAAACCACTCCACAACTTGTTTTAAATGGCAATAAGATTTACATCTCCCACCTCAGGTTTGTTTGGAATCAAAACTCAATGCCTTGGCCTTTCAACTGAAGTCTAAACATTAAGAAGTCTCCTTCAGTGGGGAACGTTCCACAGGGACACTCCATGGGCTAGCCAGCTGGAGGGGGGGGGATGGATAAGATGACCCCTTACCAGTCCCTTCAGGGGATCCCTGTGGGGGCAGGATGGAGCTTACTTGGAGAGAAGATAAGAGCCATCTAGTGCCCTCCCTCCTTCCCTAACTGCCCCTCCCTAACCCCACTAGATGACTCCTGAACAACACTAAGACTATGGGACAAGGAAAGTTAAAGCTGGGGCTTTAGCATCTGACAGAGCTCAACTGAAATTCCAGCTTCTCCCTTCTGACTTTGTGACCTTGGACAAGCCACTTAACCTCTCTGAACCTCGGTTTCCTCATTTGTAAAGTGAGAATTTAAAATATGAGGAGCAGGAAAAATGAGTGTCGAGCTGGGGAGGCCATCCCCCCACGCTCCCTACTCTCACACAAACCACTCTGGTCCTGGTCACATCCCCCTTCCCCACTTCTTCCAAGAAGATCCTGATTCCATCTAAATCTTTCTCCTGGTGAGTGAGGCCTGAGACGTGTGTAAAAAGGACCTATCTATACTTCTTTCTTGGAGCCCTTTCCCATGTTTGCTTCTGTGGTCCCTGCAACTCTGGGTTTTTTTCTTCTTTCTTTTTTCCATTACTTGCCTAATGGGATAAGCAGCATTAATGTGGGGGAAAGGCCCCAGATGGAGAGCCAAGAAACCTGGCTCTAGCCTGGCTTGCTTGCTGTGTGATCTTGGGCAGTCAGATATTTTCTCTGGGTCTCTCTCCTCGTCTCAGTAGAGTTAACCAGATGGGCTCTGAGGGCCCTTCCTACAGGCATAGCAGACAGTCCCTCAGAGGAGCCATCCCCTTGGCATTGGCTAGTCCTCCAGTGGAACAACACTGCAGAGCTCCCTTTCATCTCCCAAATCAAAGGGTGATGGCTACACCCCCTCTGGCCCTGATCCTTTCCCCTGTACACAAGGACAGGTGAAGACCCGGCTCATCAAAGCCACAGGCTCCAGGGACTTCACACCTCCCTCCTCCCCTGACCTTCCCCCACACCAGAGTTCCAAGTCCACAGGGGTGGAAACCTAGGGCAGAAAAAAGAGGGAGGACTCCCAACTGCCATTCCTCTTACTGCCATACAGGGCGGACAAGCTGTGTCCAAGGAGAGCCACCACTGCCGCAGAGGGTGAGAAGCTGGCAGGTTTCAGGGAGGACTTTGAAACAAGCAGGGCTTGGAGGCTTTTAGTGAGGCCTGGGGAAGAAGCAAATGGGGGTACATGGCAGGCAACCAGGTCAAACCCTTGGACAAAAGCTTAATTCTCTCAGCCTGTGGACTGTTCCCTCCCAACTCCCTATCTCTCTGGACAAATGCATGACCCCAAGAGTCTACCATTCCAGCCCTATTGGCTCTGGCTTTGATCCCAGCTTCCATGGCTCACCTTGTCCAGCGAGGGCTGGGGTGAGGGAGGGGCTATCACCCCCTCTGCCTAGGATGTCTAGGGGTCTGGCGCTTTATGCCCAGGTTTAAACCTCCACCTCACCCTCTAGATCCTCAGCACTGTGAGCTTCATTTTGTCAGGCTGGGGCTGGGACAGGGTCAGGTGGGGGCAGCCTGCTGCCAGCTCTGCATACAGAAAGGAGGGTAAT
This sequence comes from Miniopterus schreibersii, assembly GCF_964146895.1. NCBI lineage: Eukaryota > Metazoa > Chordata > Mammalia > Chiroptera > Miniopteridae > Miniopterus > Miniopterus schreibersii. The sequence goes on along the minus strand of NC_138119.1, from coordinate 14,181,639 downwards.
AACAGCCTGTGGGTTTTTTTATAGAATACTCTCACACTCTGAGCCTTGTTTGAATGTATATCCTTCAACTGAGGCATCCTTCTTCCCATTGCCCAGATGAGGAAACTGAGGCTTAGAGACCTGCCCAAACATTTGTGATGAAGTCCGAGGGATCTGGTGTCCTTGGTCTAAGATGCCCAGGGCCTGGGTCACAAGGCTCGGCCCCCAACCATGAGATACTGTCCCAGGAGGGGTCAGGGGATTAACACTGGGCCTTGTCAGCAGGCAGGTGAACTGTGGTACAGGGAGCTTGGGATGCCTGAGTCCCAGTTCCCACTCTGCCACTCACATGATGTGTGATCACAAGCAAGTCACAACCTCTTTGAGCCTCAGCTTCCTCCCCTATTAAATGGGCTGATGGCCCTGCCACGCCTCCCATGGGCTGCTACTCTGTGGTTGGCCGGTAGGTAGTTGCATCATTTTTTCTCTGACTCTGGGAAACTAGGGAAGAAATGCCTGAGCCCCACTAGCCTTGACTGCCCTCATAGCTGGTCCCTGCCATTACCACCTGCTATCTCTCTGGCCCAGGATTCTCCTTCCTGTGGTCAAGGTGGAGGCCCTAGGAAAGGCAAATTCTCTGGAACAGCCGAGCAAAGCCCAGTTAGGCCAACTGGGAGGTGGGACAAAGGAGCCGTTAAAGCTGGGGCTTCAGATCTGGGTTTGAATCCCAGCTCCCTCAGTTCTGACAGCGTGATCTTGAACCAGCCACTTAACCTCTGCGGCCTCAGTTTCCCCACCTCTGTCTAATTTTTAGACTAAAGGAGGGAATGCATGTGCCGCTCTCAGCGTGATACCTGGAACATGGCAGACACCAGTGAAAGGGTGTTATTATAAATCTGGGGCACCTTCATCTCAGAGCGAGAGGGTTGCCCACCTACCCCTCGGGGTAGACTGGGCACCCAAGTGCCCCCTCCGTTGGGTCCTTGCTCCCGCGAGCCCTCACCCGCACGCACTCACTTGGGTAGCGAAAGTAAAATTCATTGTCCGCGTTGCTGTGGTTGCCCCAGTGCCAGAGGGCAGCGTCGGTTTCGCGGCCGTAGCGGACGAACACCGCGAAGAGCACGGCGGTGGCGGCCTGCAGGAGGAGGCAGAGCAGCGGGAGCAGCAGGCGCGGGCCGGCCGCGCGGCGCGGGGGGGCGGCCATGGCACAGGCGCGGCTCCGGGGCTCCGGCGGCGGGCGCGGGGCGCGGACGGCCGCTCCCGGGCGTGCCGGGCGGCTTTCCCCGCGCCCGTCTCCGCCCACCGAAAGCCCTCCCACGGGCAGGCCCCGCCCGGAGGAGACCTAGCCCTGCGTCTCTGCCCCCCAGCCCCGGGGGAGGGCGGCGGGCGCCTGGGCAGGGACTGGAAGGGTGGGGCGCGCTCGGACCCGGATCCTGTCTCAGTTTGCCCAGCCGCCCCTGGCGCTGTTCTGGCCCGTAGGTATTCTGGGGCACAGCTGTGGACCCAGTGGTGGAAAGGAAGGGAGGGGACCTGCCCCCCCCTTAAAAACAAACAAACCGGTGATAGTTTAGAGAGTGTTTCCCAGTGAATAAGTGGCTCTTAAAGGCCCCGGCCTGGCCTCTCCAGGGTTAACATAAGAGTTTTTTCCAAACTGAAAAATCGGGATGGAGATTGGAGATAAAGGGATGGCTGTCCAGGCCTTGATGATGAGCCCAGCTGGGGAGGCCTGAACCCCAGCAGCCCATTTGCTTCCCCGCTCCAATCCTCCTCCCCATCCCAACCCGCACCCCACCGCAGGGCAGCAGGCCTGGCAGGGGCCACATTGACACCCGGCTTCCCTGCACAGCCCAATGTGGATCTGAGAGGCTTTGGGCTGCCTCAGCAGGTGTAAAGAAGGGAAACCAGATGGAAGGAGGGTCTTCTCACTTAGGCGTCAACAGCCCCTTGTTACACAAGCAAGGTTTGCATCCACTGGGGACCTGGTAGACGGACAGTGAGGAGATACTTACTGTGAGCCAGGCTTCAGGGATGAGCCAGATGGGACCCCTCTCTCCAGGAGCCAGTTGGGAGACAGACACTTAGGAGGGAATTTAATTGCCATTGAAGTAAGTGTGTGACCCTGGAAGCACAGAGACTCTGGAGATCTAGGAGGAGAGGCTGCAGAACCCACAGGAGTGGGGATGAGGGAGGGGACTGAGATGGAGAATTCCTGTGAGGGAAGGTCCACAGGCAGTCTAGGAGGACAACCCTGAAATGGGGCAAGTGAAGAAAGAAGAGGGACATTTCAAGAAGGGGCCCAGCATAGACAGAAGCCTGGCTCTGTGAGCATCCAGTGTGCTCAGGAACCGAGGCTGGGGGTGGGGAGTCTAGAATGGCCTCGAGGGCCCTGCCATGGCACATGGCCTCTACCCAGTGGATGCTGGGCCACTGGAGGGCTCTGAACAGGTGGAGGGCCTGGCACTATTGGTTCTGACACCTGCAGGCCTCAAGGGTCTTCAAAAAAGAAAGCTGAAGGCAGGTCTCAGACAGGCTAGTGGGAGGGGAGACCCTCTGCCTACACTGCCATGCTACTATCTAAGGGGCCCGTCATGTTGGAGGGACTTGTGGGTGTTTGCGCAGATGTTCCAGAGCCCTCCCGGAAAGAAGAGTTGCCATTCCCAGGAGATGTGGTCCAGGTTCGCAGGGCCCAGCCACTCCCCAGAGCAGATGCAGAGTGGGGCTCCTCCTAGGAACGAACTTGCCCCTTCTCAGGAATGGGCAAGCACAGAGGTGACAGTGGAGGCCCTGACCCTCCCCCTTGCTTTCTGTCCTGTTCTTTCCCCAGTTCACCTCCTCCCCCACCTCCCCTCATGGGCTTGAGCCTCCAAGTCAGCATGGACTCTGGGGGACAATTGTATTCTAGATGTCCAACTTCCTGACCTAAGTCCCCAGCCAGGCAGGCATGGGGGTGGGGGATCAGCCTCTGGGTAGCAGCCTCTGGTAGCTCTGCTCCCAGCAGGCCAAGCAGGCTCTCTGGCCTTTAGTGTCCCCTGGCCCCTGGCCCCTGGCCCAGAGGCTCTTTACTTGATCAGCAGGAAGACTGTTTTGTAGCTTCTTCTGTGGAGTGGTGTGGGAAGTGGGTGTCTGGTCAACAGTCTCTGGATAATGATTCTTGGATTATTCAGCATCTAGGTATCCTCCCAGGTTCAACGTTCTGCTCCAGAGACACGGCCTGCTTTCGGAGCCCTGTTTGGGCGTGGGGGTTGCTCTGGGTTGCCCAAGCAGGGTCCAGATAGGCCCTAGGAGGGGAAGAGCCTTCAAGAGCTACAAACCAGAGAGAGCAAGGCGCGGTCAGCTGGGCCTTCCCAACATCCCCTGGGACTTTCCTCCCTGATTCCAGCCTCTCCCATCTCTATCTTACCTATTGAATCTCTTAGTCTTTGTAAATTCCTTAGGATCTCTGATTTTCCGCCTCCTCTGTTACTCATCCATTCATTCAACAACTATCCATTTAGTGCCAATCCTAGGCCAGCTCCTGGGGTTCTAGTCAACACCAGAAACAGGGTTAGGTCCTGGAGTCTCCTGCCCTGGCAGGTGTTAACCCTTTATTTGCTGGATTGTGGAGAGATCTAGAGGGAGCCCTTGGAAGGGCCAGGATAGCTGGGCCAGCCTCTAGAGTAGGGGTGGGGCACATCTGGCCCACAGGCCATATATGGTCTGCTAAATCATGCCAAGGCAACCATAGGAAGGACTCAAAATTCAATAAATCTAAGAACTTTTGTCATAGCTAATTTTTAAGTTGATAATTTTGTGTGGCCCGAGAATGATGTTATAAATGTCCAAATGGCCCTTGGCAGAAAAAAGTTTCCCTATCCCTGCTCTAGAGGGTGCACTTGGACAACAGCTCTTTACCAGCTTATATGGGAGAATCTTGATATTTTAACAACTAGTGAGCACCAGCTGGTATCCCCCCTTGGTCCAGCAGAGAGCAAGACCTTGACAGTCCTCCCCTTGTGAGGGTTCCCCTGGCCCACCACCTGTTATGGAAAGGACCAGGTCATTATTTTATTTTCACTCACCCAGTGATGTCAGGCTCGAGGTGCCCCATCCTGCCTCCTCTGGCCCTGGAAGCTCTGATGGATTTGGGGGCCTCATCTCTCACTCCTTCCTCTACCTCAGACCTCTTCTGAGGGGCACCTGACTCTGTCACCAACTCCCAGCCCACCTGGCCTGGGGTCTGTCCAATCTTTGACCTTCTATCTCCAGTTTCCAGCTGTGACCAGCTGAGTACCTGAAGGGTAGCCAAGGGGAACCGGCGTCTGCTGCCTGCCCTGGCCCAGCCTGGCCAGACCATCCATGGGGACCAGGGCTCGGGTTACTGAGTAACTCGGGGTTGCTCAGAGCTGCTCTTTATCAGGGTCACCTCCTCCCTGCTCTTTTAGCTTAGAAATCCCAAACCCACTTGACTCCCTTAGCTCCAATGAACAATCTTCAGTGTTATGGGGAACAAAAGAGAAAAGTAGCAAAGCACCAGAGTTGCTAAAACATTTGTTCATTCATTCATTCATTCATTCACCACATTTTTACTGGATGACCTTGAGCAAGTCATTGGGACCTTTTTGAGTCTGTTTCCTTACATATAGGAGTAATAATATTCCCTTTGTGGCAATGCTATGAGGATTCCAAATAACTGATGTAGAGTTCTAGCGTTTTGTAAGCATTCAACAGATGTGATTATTAATGTTCTTAATGGCCGAGCAGACAGGAAAAATGGGTCACTAACTGGAACACACAATGGGCACATGCCTCTGAGGACAAGGACAGATGGAGGGGGCAGACAATCTCAAAGCATTCTCCTGTCATTGACCAGAGGGGGTGAGCAACAGGGGACAGGGGCTTAGGATAAGCACATTCAAAAAGGGCCATCAGACCAACAGCTCCAGTGACATAACAGCTCTTAAGTAGAGGAGATTTGGGACAGGCAGAGCCTTCCTTCATTCGACAAACATATACTATGTGCCAGGCACTGTGCCAGGTACTGGAAATCCAGTGAAACAAGATAAAACCCCAGTTCTGGGTGGGTGGAGCTTCATCTGGGGGATATAAATGAATAGGTAGGCAGTCATTCTGCAGAGGACTACAATGGGGATACAGGTTCTGTGGGGCCTTAACCCATGGTAGGGGAGGTCAGGGGAGGCTTCTCAGAGGAAGTGATGCATACATTGAGACCTGGCTTAATTTTACAACTGGGATGGCAAAGAGGGATTCCTTTTTGTCTGACACTCTGGTGTGAAAATAGAAAAGAGATTATAGTAGAGAGCTCTTCGATGCCCATTTTTGGGGGGTAGACAAACCCCAGATCTCAATTTCTCCTGAAAGCCACTGCAGCACTATGCAAAATATTGTTGTATTTACATACATGACATGGTAAAAATAAAATGTGATTTTTTTCCTCCCCAGAGGTTCACCATATTAGTCTCCACATAAAAGATTGTCAGAATCAGATTATTTATGTAAAATAAAAATGACAGTACATTGAAAAAAGTTTGTCAGATGGCAATGATCTCAAACCAAAAATTTCATTCATTTAACACATTCCGTTTGCATTCCGGCTGTGTGCTAGGTGTTGTGCTAGTTTCGGGGGGGGGGGGGTGTCCTTCATGATCTGTCTGTCACCATCAAACGAAATAGGACTGCACTCTGTTCTCAGGATGTCAAACTGGATGAGATGTAGTCTCAGATCCTGAAGATTGACAGCACCCTGCTTCAGCTTCTTGCCTGTCCTGTTGGGGCTCTGTGGTCAATTCCTGAGCACTAAAATTTTGAAGCACAGCAAAGTGCAGAAGGTAAGAGCATGGCCTTAAATAGAGAGGGCAACAGGTGAGATTCCCAGCTTTGTCCAAAAACGATTTTGGATAAGTTACTCAGCATGCCTTGAACCAAAGTTTTCTCATCTGTTACATGGATATAATAATAGTATTTACCTTACCCCACAACCCCACAGGGGTTGTTGTGAAGACTAATGCCCACCAAAGCTCATGATGTATAGTACTATCTTCAGTAGTATAAGTCATGGCTATAATAAGGAAATTTGTAAATAAATGGTATGGCGCTTGGCCAGAGTGTCTCAGTTGGTTGGGTTTGATTCCCTGTCAGGGCACATACCTGGGTTGCAGGTTCAATTCCCAGTCGGGGAGCATATGGAAGGCAACCGATCAATGTTTCTCTCCCCCTCTCCTTCCCCCTTTCCTCTCTCTAACCATGTCCTCAGGTGGGGATTTAAAAAGCAAACAAGCAAATAAATAAATAAATGGTATCACCATTTATTTCTTTCCCTTCCGTTCATCCTGCTACTGGCCTTAGGAGAACTTTCGTTAACTGTAGAGACATGGGGAAACTGGCCCTCAGGTCTTAGTTTTGGAAATAAAAAGAAGTGTGTTCAGTTAACTCTCAAGTGCCTTGCTGGGCCCCTTAAGAGAAAAGGCCAGGAGGAAATCCAAGGTGTGGTGGGCTTGCTTCTAGGAACGGGCCATATGGATGTGACTGCAGTTAAAGGGAGTAGGGAAATAAAAAGCTACATGCCCACCCCAGCTTCCCTTCTTCAGTTCTTCCAAGGATCCTGCCACCACCACTGAGCCAACCAAAACCACACTGCACCTTGGACAAGCCAAGAGAGCTGTCTCATGCCCTACTGCTCTCCTCTGCCAGGAGCTGTTTGTTCAGGCATCCAGGGATTAGACCCTTGCTCCCTCCCTGCTTTCCCCAAACATGAGTGACACTTTTTGATGAACACTTCTCTGGAAAGGGAGCAGCTGAGCAAAAATGTTCTTCACATATGACCAGGGACAGGACAGTTATAAAGGCTGAAAGCCCATCTTCTCTTCCCAGGGCCTTGTGAGGGACCTGGCACAGCAGGGCAGGAGGACCTGGGATGAAGGTGGTGAGATGGGTCCTTGGGTCTGACAAGAGGTGCTGGCTCCAAGCAGTTCCTGGATGCAGAAAGGGACTGAACTGGACTGTGAACACAGGAGAACTTGGCTCCCTCTAGCGCACATTTAGGGAAGTGGGCTGTCTGCTCCAGCTCTCCTTCCTGCAGCTCTGCCAGCTCCTGAGACACAGGGGAGAATATGAGATCTTAACGTTGTTAAGCAAAGTCCTACCCATTCAGCTGTTCATTTCATAGCTATTTATTGAGCCATCCATTGCGAGGTCAAGCAGGCCCTACTTTCAACCCTGAACAAATAGACATTGTCCTTGCCATCAGGGAGCCACTATTCTAGTGTGGAAGACACACAATAAACACACAAATAGATAAATAGTGTCATAAAAGGTTTAAAGAAGACAAAGCTGAGTGAGAGGACAGAGTGGCAGGGGTGCTATTAGACTGTATTGCTAAGGAAGGCCTCAGGAGAGATGGGGAGGAAGTGAGGGGGGTTCTCACAGACTCTGAGGCAGAGGGAACAGCAATGAGCTGCCCCTGAGGAGGAGGGGGGCAGTCTGGCTAGAGTGAGGTGAGCACACGTAGGACTTAAGGCCTGGTAAGGAGTTTGGACTTTACTGTAAGGATTATGGGGAGAAAGTGAGTGATCAAAAGCAGAGGAATAATGTTATCTGATTAATTATTTTAAAGAATCCCTCTGGCTGCCTGGGGAGCATGGACTGTAGGGGCAAATGGAAGCAGGCAGCCAGTCCAGAGGCCACTGGAACAATCAGGCCAGAGCTGTGGTAGTGGTAACAATAGATTAGGTGAGATGCAGTCAGGTTCTGGATATACTCGGATGGTAGAACCAACAGGGTTTACTGAAGGATTGGATATGGGGATAAGAGAGAAAGGAGCTGTGATGGATTGACTTGTGTTCTCCTTAGATTCATATGTTGAAGCCCTACCCCCCAATGTGATGGTATTTGGAGATGGGGATAGAGGGCCCCCGGTGTACACCCAGTTCAACATACCCAGTCTTGGAGTTTGTCTGCTCCCCCAAAACCTGTTTCCTTTCACCAGCCAAATGTTTCAAGTGGCTGAGGCCTTGAGAAGGAGTGCAGGGCAATTCCCCGAGAAAAGCCCCCGCAGCTGCTGGGAAGCCCCCACGGCCCCGCTCTCCCGGCTCAGCCTGCTGCAGGCAGCCAGGACCCCAGCCTGAGCCCTCCAGGACTTACAGAGGTCCACACTGTCCCAGCAGAGTCACCAGAAAGTGTAACCGAACAATAAATGGAGGCTTGGCTGCCTGCCACAATGAAAGCCAAACTCGTGAGACAGGTGCTGTTGCAAGAGGGAGGACGTTTTATGCAGCAGCCACATGACCTGGGAGAATGGCCGACTCCTGTCTCAAAGACCAGTTTCTCTACCTGCTGGAGGCCACCATTCTTATAGGGATAGAGAGGGGAGGGCTTTTTTTTTTTTTTTCCTATTCAATTACCTTTCTAGCTTTTGGCACATTCAGTGTAAGAACCTTCCCCCACTGCTGTCTTGGCAAATGGGGGAGACTCCCCAGCTGTGATAACAGGTGTGACTCTAGGATGACATGTGTGAAGTGACCAGCACAGAAAAAAACAATAAAAAGAGCTATTGCTACTATATTATGACATAGTATTGTAACAAATTGTTGATGTAGCTTTCTGGGTAGGCTGTGAACTCCTCCAGGGCAGGGTCGTGCGTAACTTCCCTCTATCTGGTCCCTAGCAGGTACCAGATAGATGTTCAGTGAATGCTTGTGGAATGAATGAATGAAGAAAGAAAGAAGTAACTAAAAGGAATGCATAACTGTACAATCAGGTCCCTTGTTCTTTCATGAGCAGCCTGGAGTGTCTGTTACCAAACTCAAGAGGTTCACTGCTTGGGGTGCTCTATCCAAAGGAGATGTGGTTGGCGCAACGTTGTTTTGTTTGTAGCAAGTAAAAGGGACAGAGAATTTCATATCCAAAGCTCTGTCTCTGGGAAGGGGGGCTTAACCATTGCTTATATACACTATTTGGTCATTTACCCTTTGATTTCTTCTTTGCACTTGGCTACATTTATCCCTTGAGTTCCTGTTTACAGCTGGTCTGCAAAATACTGTGCTAAGTTTTGCCAGTTAGCAAGAATAGCATTTAGTAAGAATAGCCCAGATCTTGAGACCCTTTGACCTATCAACCTTTGACCTCCCATTCCTGAGGAACTCACCTGTGGTCAAGGAAATGCCAGAGACACACACACCACCTCTAGCTGCCAAACCTCTTCTCCAGCAGGGCATGGGAAGACCCTTGCCCACATGCAGCCAGTTTCTTCCTCCAAACTGACAGATTCCCTTCCCAAACTCTACTGCAGTTAGTACGGTTACCTGCCATACCTAAGATGAGTAATAAACAGAGAGGCAGGTTCAGATGAAAACCACAGGAGGCTATCAGAAAAACTGGGGCTGTTTTACCTGGAGAATGGAGGTCTTATTCTCAGAGATGGGGGCACAATTGGTCCCCGTTGTCACAGTGGAATTAGTTTACTAAAGGCCTACGGAAAGCTGTAGAAGTCAGGCTCAGGGTTAGGGACAAGAAGAGCTTTCTAGCACTCTAAGAGCACTTATTATGAACTTGTGAACTAACCAACCATATGTAGAATATACAGGGTGGGTCAAAAGTAGGTTTAGTTGTTCGTATGGACAGTAATACAAGAATTAATAAATAATAATACAAAAATAAACTCTGTTTCACATACAACTATAAGCCTACTTTTGACCCACCTTGTATATGCCCAAATTCCACCGAGGGTATACTTGGAAGAAAGAGGGGGGAAAACATACACAATAACTTTGTTTCACAATTCATTTACTGAATTAAGGCAGGTGATTTAACAACAGATTGCGATTTAAGGCTGGGAGAAAAGAGTTCTTGCTTTTCTTCCCAGGAGCCAGTTGTGTCATAGATGCTTGTAAATTTTCCAAAATATCCATCTGTTGTTGGGCAAGTTGTGTCTGAAGCTGGAGATTGGCATAAATACATTCTAGGAGTCCTGGGCATTCCTTGGGCTTGTGGTCAGCTCCTGAAGGAAGAGCAATGGAGATAAAAAGGAGACAAAAGAGAGATTTTGTCATTGTGAGAAGGGCTCCAATAAGATGATCCTCTCTAATCTTTCTAGGCACAAATCAACCCAAACACACTTTTGCCCAGCTGTCACCTTCTCAGTGAGGCCCACCTGACAATTCAATTTTAATTTGAAACCAATCACTGGAATTTATTACCTTTCCCCTTGTGTTATTTACCCCATAGTATTCACGATCATATGGCATATTTTGTAATTACTTTATTGTCTAAGTCCCCCTTCTAGAATGTAAGCTCCTGGAAGGTAGGGATTTTTGTCTGATATGTTCATTGCTGTATCCCCAGCACCTAGAAGAGTGCCTAGTGAGTGAATGAAATGATCTGGAAGTGAGGCCTAACTTCCCTTTCAAGAACTCTGTGAGCCTCAGCCTTCTTCTCTTGCCTGACATAGTGTCTCATTAGTAGAGACTTGAAGTTCTTCTTGTTATCTAACTTCAACCAATCTTGCTGCATCAGTCCATTTTCTTCCTAATGTTTCAACTACATTATACGCAGCCAGCTTCTCTTAAACCTTGGTAGTTATTATCTATTGTTATTGTGTTTTTTGTTAAACTCTGAGGTCCTCAAAAACAGGGATCATGACTGTCTAGTGCCCTGTTAGACACCCCACAGGTATGGTAAATACTCACCGATTTCTCCAGGGGACGATGAATAACTGAAATTCAAAGAAACTGAGCTAATAGTTACTATTTCCTTCCCTGGCTACCTTCAAACAAACATTACTAGCAAGCAATAAAATTTTCATTTCAGTCTCCTGCTTAGTCTAATAAAGGTGCTAATAAGCAAGAAAGTAACACAATCAGTAGAATCAGGAAGAAAATGAAGTCAGTTGAACTGAATAATCAATAAGCTACCAATAAAAAATCTAAAGGTGCCTTGACCCAGAGTTGGCACTAGGACATTAGGAGAAAGCTCAGGCCACCTCCTCCATTCACTGCTTCCCCACCCCCACCCTCACCCCTGAGCTGAGTCTATTTGGGAAACCCTCCCTGCATCCTTACCTGAGGGCAGCTTTGTTGCCTGGATGTTCAGGAAAGTAGGTGGTGGGGAACTTGCTTGAAGATTAATAAAGCTGGGGGAGGGTTTGGCTCGATAAAGAAGCACAGCATTACCTCCCTCTTTGGCTAAAACAAAAGCAGAGGCACTTATCAGAGCTCATTCGAACAAGGGATGGTCTTTCTAATTAAATTTTATTATTATTATTTTTTATTAATCCTCCCCCAAGGATATTTTTTCTAGTGATTTTTAGAGAGAGTGGAAGGGAGGAAGGAAGAGAGAAAAAAAAAATTGATGTGAGAGAGACACATCGATTGGCTGCCTCCCACATGCACTGCAACTGGGGCCAGGGATCCAACCTGCAACCCAGGGACATGCCTTGACCAGGAATCGGACCCGAGACCCTTCAGTGCGGGGCGGACGCTCTAACCACTGAGCAAAACCAGCTAGGGGCTGGCCTTTCTAATTAGATCCCTGCAGCTGGTCTATGAATGCAGATACTGAGGCCCTGGTCCTGAATAGCTTCAAGGAAAGATCTATAAGACACACCAAAAAGAAACCATAGTAGGCCTAAGAGAAACCAAGCAGGGATGGGGTGAACTAAAATCTAATTTGCTTACCGTTTACAAGTTCTTATTAATATCTAGTTAGGAAAACAAATCAGATGCTGAGGAAATGGTGATATAACAACACAAGGACATAAACAATGAGTCTGACACTCTGGTATGAAAATTAGGCCTTTTATCTTTCAGTTATATGAAATATGTGAGTAAATGTAAAAATGAATGTTTTTGAAAAGGGGGAAGAGATCAATATGAGTACAATAGTTAGAGATGACTCCAGGCAGGTGGAGTATATTTATTAAACTTTGAAAACAGGAAACTTTCGATGAGTGGAAAAGATATTTTAAGTGAGAGAAAAAAGGAGAGCAAGAGCAAAGGCAAGGGAGCAAGAATATTGCTGGAATGACGAGCCCTGGGAAACTGGCCAGAATTAGGGTTAGGGAGAGTGGGAAGGCAAGATGGGTCACAGAAGGCCCTTTAGGCTTTCTCTTGAACACAATGGAAAGCCATCGAACCTTTTAGGATTAGGAAATATGATTAAAATTGTATTTCAGTTAATCTACAGGCATTAAAATGAGCTGGACATTGGAAGAAATACTTAAATGGGAAAAGAGATAACCTTGGGCAAAAATAGTTAAAGTAGAAGGAAAAACTGATTTGTAGGAAGACGACGAGTCCTATAGAAGACATATGTTATTTTTGTCTACCTAGCAACTCTTCCTCTAGGATACTGTTCTTTCCCTAGATTTCAGGCCATACTAGGGGGACTGCATCAGGTCCCTCTCCCCAACAGGAAAGGGCATGTGAACTAGTTATGATATCCTGTTCCCCTTGGCAACTGTGATTGATCCAAGGGGTAAGCACATAAGGCAAGTTGGGCCAGAGTCATTCTCTATGTCAAAGAATCTTGCTTTCTTCTGATTTGCTATGCTGGGAAGATGTAAAGTTGGGGCCAGTGAAAGCTATTGAATTTGGCCAGCATGTCATGGTAAGCAGATACAAGCAAAAGATTAAAGACACGGAGAGAGATGGATAGACAGATACATACAGGCACTGAATCCCGTTTCAGTCCCCGAGGCCCTGGTTTTTGCAGCTCTTCTTCCTATTCCGTGCAGCAAAAGGTGGCAGAAAATTCCAAAGGGTGCTTTACATACCTTATCTTTTTTTAAAAAATATGCTTTTATTGATTTCAGAGAGAAGAAGGGAGAGGGAGAGATAGAAACATCTGTGATGAGAGAGTCATTGATCGCCTGCCCCTGCACGCCTCCTACTGGGGACAAGCGGGCAAGCCAGGCATGTGCCTTGACCGGAGTCCAAACTGTGACCTCCTGGTTCATGGGTTGATGCTCAACCACTGAGCCATGACAGCCGGGCTACATATATTATCTTATATATTTTTCACAATAACCCTCTGAAGTAGGTAGCTTTATCCACATTTTATTTGAAAAAACTTAAGTTAGGAAATCTGCTCAAGATTCCACCATTAGTATGTGGCAGTGATGGAATCAAATCCAAGCCTATAAACTCTGCGAAAAGAGCTAGTTCATTGATGCCCATACTATGACATAGTAGGCCTCTCAGCTGAAGTAATCTGCTCCACACAGTTAAGTGGATAGTCAGATGGCCTCAAGCATTTCCCTGGCCACCAGTGGTACTGTCCTACTCAAACTGAGTGTTCATTCCAGTCAACACTATGTGTTCTGGGATCCCTGTAAAAATCTTGTTCAAAGTATTAAGAGGAGGTACAAAGGAGAAATATTATATTCATTTGACATATATTTATTGAGCATTTATTATCTAACAGATCCAGTCCTAGGCACTGGGAATACAGTAACGTTCCCATTTAATGGGAAATGCAGAAGAAAGAAAAATACTTTCCAACTAATCAAGTAACAGGAAAAAAACATACATACAACTAGAATCAGTTTCCCAAATGCTGAGCAATTAAGGTCTGGCTTTTAAGGAAAGGGAAGCAGGGCCTCCAACACACACCTTTTCTGTTAGTAGGATGACTAGTATGTTGCTCCATCTGAACACCAACGGGTGTGGTGCCTGGGAAAGAATCATAGGATTACATGATCAACAACCTGGGCTATTATTTTACTATTGACAATTTCATAAGTTCTCTCTAGCAGATCTCAGGCTGTTCCAATTTGGGGAGGAAAAAGTGTGAAAGGGTGTGCGTTTCTATTTCATGGCCAAATATAAGTGATTCCTGAATTGTTTGTGCTCTTATGGTCCCTTCACTAGTTTGAAAAACAGCTGTTTCCATTATTATTGCTTCCGTTTTTTTCTGGAAAACACACACACACACACACACACACACACACACACACACACACAGAAACTAAACCCAAACCTTAACAGTCTCCTACGAACGGGCAATTACTCTGTGTTCTGTCCACGTTTAGCTTCTGTAGTATCAGGCCTTTTCCTTTCGTATAAGGAATCTAAAAGCTCTGGCTCCAGCCATCTCCAACGGACCAGCAGTTGAGTGGATGAAGAGGGTAGGGAAGGCAATGATCATGGAGAAAGAAAACCTCAAAGCCCTACAGGGAACTTGAGAAAATATTTTGGATAGAATAATTCGGGGGGCCAATAAGCCATCACCCTCTGGTACCACTCACAGCCTCGGTATAAAACATTTGCCTAAGAAGGGTAAGGTCCACGCACAGCAACGAGTGCAGAGGAAATAAACCACAACTCCCAGGGTGCCCACAGGAAAAGCTGGTTACCGCCTACCCCAGTCGGAGAACTGCAACTACCATCACCCCCCGCAGCCAACCAGGGAGGTCTTCCCTCAAGGGCTACTGAAGTCCCGCCCCTTGATTCCTTCACGTTGCAAAGGCTGGAAAGATTGTGAAAACTGTCACGCCTTTCTCGACTTTTGCGGCCCGAGAGAAACTGAGACGCAAGCCAGTCCACTGACCTACCTGCGTACTTTATTGAAAGCCTCCACCCCAGCACCCACCCTGTAGTTGAAATACATGCGCAGTGGCGTGCAGGCCGAGTGCCGGAGCCTTGGCGCTTGCGCCGACGTTCGCGCCGCACGCGGACGGGAGCGGCCACCTTATTGCGCAAGCGCCAGGGCTCTCCCGCTACCATCATCGCGCTCTCTCTACCTAGCTTCCCCTGCCGTTCTAGCGTAGGAGGCGGGGCTAAGGATGTCAATTGGCCTATTTTCGTGTCGGTCAATGAGGTGGGTGCGGTGATTGGTGGTGACCCGGAGAGTAGCATTTTAGGTGTAAGCCCTGAGAAGGCAACGTTTTCTGGTCTTCTCTCAGGTTCCCTCTCCAGAAGCTTCTGCCTGTTTCTTCGGCTCCGGGTACCGGGCTCCACATCGCGCCGCCATGATGGGCCATCGTCCCGTGCTCGTGCTCAGTGAGTTTTGGGGAAGCCGGGGAAGAAACCCCACTTCTTCCCCTCTCGGGCCACACTTTTCAGGGTTGCCACAGTCCAGTCCCGCCGTTGTCCGGCTACTGTGCCTTCCAGTCATCCTCCTCATTTGGGATGCCCCTTCTCCCGCTTTCCTGTCATCCCTTAACCCAGTCCCGTCATCCCAAACGCAAACTGCCCTTCCCCTCGCCCAGCTCCTTGTCTTTACCGCTGCTCGCCCCGGGATCCTTCCCGCTCGGCCTTCGTTCTTCACCCCCCCTCTCCCCTGCACTCTTCCTTACGTGATTTCCAGTGTGTATGTAAATGAATAATGGTGTTTTTAGTTTGGCCTAGCTTTATAGCCTTGGTCCATCCCTTGGTAGCCGGTGTGGCCACGGCCATATTGCTTAAGTGTTTCCGTCTTTATTATTGGGGTTAACAGCATTTCCCCGTAGGATCGCGAGGATCAAATGAATAAATAGGTGAACTGCTTAAAAGAGTGCCTGGCAAATAGCAAGTGGTATCTTTGGTCATTTTTCAGTAACAGCCCTCTTGAATTTCCGCTCAGCAATCCCTCCCTCCCTGTTCCTGAAGTAACTCTGCTTCCCTCTCGTCTGTCTGAGATGAGATGTAATTACTCCCTCAGTGTCCCCTGCGTTGTAATCGTTCCCATTAACCAACTCGAGTTTTCCCAAATTTCTTGGCTGGTTCTCTTTACCCTTTGGGAACATCCCAAATTTCATTATGACTAATAAGTACCTCCTTCATTGTCTTCCCCCGGTGTGTTTCCATTCTGTGTGTAACTTCTGTGTGACATCTGCAAGACCATCTGAGATGGCCAACTAGCCATTTTCCCTTGCTTGCCATCTTCTGTATACTGAATGCCGTTCAGAGATTTTATCCATTTTCTCTATACCTGGGAAATAACTGTTTTCAGAAAAAACTTCACTTAACCCAGAGAAAAACCTTTCTGATGAATCCATAAGAAGGGTTCACGCAGGATTTTACTTACTACTACTGCCTGAAATGGGAATCTAAGTCCTGAGAATTGTGAACGTTTAGATTTGATGGGACTGGATTGAAATTTTTACAGGTTTAAATTGTAGGGAATGTATAATTTGGGGAGAGGAGGGAAACGAGGGTATGTTGGTTTGGTTATAACCACTGGATTGTCTCCACTGAGAGGGCCCTGGGGTGAGTGGTGCTGCATTGTGAAGGCCTTTTCGGGTCTGCATTAATCCCTGGCATTAGTGACTATAACTGATTTGGCTCCCTATTAAAATATGTACACAGCTCTTAACTGATAGTGAATGGGTTACTGAGGCATTCTTCTTATATCCAAGCATTGAGTGACTGTATCTTGCAAACTGGGACACTTTAAAAGAGTGTATTCTCATTCCACAGCACAGTGGGGAGGCACTATCAATAATTGTCAGGAATGTGATTCTCCTTATCCAAGTAGGAAAGTATGAACCCCCAAACTCTTTTTACATAAAGCAGTGATTGTTTTTTGGTGTGTTTTTTTTTTAATATATCTTTATTGATTTCAGAGAGAGGAAAGGAGAGGGAGAGAGAGAGAGAAACATCGATGATGAGAGGGTCATTGATCAAGTAATATATCTTTATTGATTTCAGAGAGAGGAAAGGAGAGGGAGAGAGAGATAGAAACATTGATGATGAGAGGGTCATTGGTCAAGCCTGCAGCCGGGTATGTGCCCTGACCGGGAATTGAACCCCGATCGCCTGGATCCTAGGTCAATGCTCAACCGCTGAGCCACGCCTGGCTGGGCAGTGATTGGTATTTTTTTAGGCTCACTAGCCCTTTGAGAATTCAATGATAGCTATAGATCCTTTTTCCAGACAAAAATGCAGTATCTCCCATTTTCTCATATAATCGCAGGGATTTCACTTTCCTACTGGGGCCCATTCATGGATCTTAGGTTATGAATCCTTGCTGTAAATACATGAATGTTTGGTTAGAGGGAAAGTGATGACCATGATTCCAAAGTTGAGGGTCTATGGGTTGTTTCTTAGTATACCAGGGGTTGAAGTACAGTTTAAAAATATATATTTTTAAATTTATTGATTTTAGAGAGAGAGGAAGGGAGAGAGACAGAGAAAAACATTATTATTCCACTTATTCATTCATTCATTGGTTGATTCTTGTGTGTTCCCTGACTGGGGATCTTTGATATATCGGGACCACGTTCTAAGCACCTGAGCTACCCGGCCAGGGCTTAAAATATACAATTTCTGTAAACTTTAATCTACATATGCACCCATGAAACCTGTGTGTTTTTATTTTCAAAGGTTGGGGAATAAATAGCTTATATACAATGGGACAATCCTGGGCTGTTGTCTTTTGTTTTTACCTATTCTAGGCCAGAACACAAAGCGTGAATCTGGAAGAAAAGTTCAATCTGGAAACATCAATGCCGCCAAGGTAGCATATCTTTGAAGTTATTTAAAGTGTAGTAGTTTTTCCTCCAGCTGCCTTCCCTATTATTCTGTATCTGTTTGCAATTAGGCAGAGGAAAAATTGACTTCCCTTCCTTCAGGACAGTTCCTTGATGGAGGTAGGGAGAAGGAAGCCCTCCCATTCTGAATTAGGCCTAATAGTTTTCTCATGTTAACTTACGCATAATTCCATTGTTGTATATTGTTTTATATTCTATATGTGTTTGTCTCCCATACTGGAATAAGTTACTTGAGGGGAAGGGCTGTATTAATTCCCTTTTGTATTCTTAGTGCCACTGTAGATCCCAAATAGGTATTTAATATCTTTTGAATGAAATAGCCCTAAATCTGATTTAGTATGGTGTGGAGGCCACTATTATGGAAAGAAATACTAAGACATGGATTTCCATTTATGTGGACTACTGGAAAACTAAAGCTGTGGAAAGCATGTCTTCTTTTTTCTTGTGAAAAGTCATTTCTTTCTATATCTACCCTGAAAGCATTCCCAAAAGGGAAAAACAAGGTCTAGAATCTAGCCATAGGCATACTATATTTAAAAGGCTGCCAACCCTACTTTAGATGGGATGTTGCTAAAACACTGACTCTGTGGGTCACTGATGCCCCTTTTCTGAGCATACACACTCACATCATCCTCTGATTTGTGCTTACATATTTTTTATTTTCTTCCCAATAGACTATTGCAGATATCATCCGAACATGTTTGGGACCCAAGTCCATGATGAAGGTAGGCTTATTTCTTATTGAAACTCTTCGACTACAGATTTTCCCTTTCTGTTATCTGGAACACTGAAATATAACTTCTGCTTTTGTCCTAGATGCTTTTAGACCCAATGGGAGGCATCGTGATGACTAATGATGGCAATGCCATTCTTCGAGAGGTATGACTTTTCATTATGCTTTCTAACAATTCGATATAAAATATCCATAAAGATATATGTAGATGATTAGTTTTCTTAGGGCTGCCTGAACAAATTAACACAAACTGTGAGGCTTTAAGTAATAGAAACTTACTCTTTCATAGCCTAGAGGCTAGAAATCTGAAATCAAGGTGTCATGCTCCTTCTGAAGGCTCTAGGGAAGAATCCTTCTTTCCTTTTGTAGCTTCTGATGGTTGACCACATTCCTTGGTTTGTAAACTCAGTCTCCTCCTTAGTTGTCATATGACATTCTTCTGTGTCTCTCATTATAAGGACACCAATGGTTGGATTTAGAGCCTACACTAATATTCCTATGACCTCATCTTGTTTATATTTGCAATGACCCTATTTCCAAATATAGTCACATTTATAGTTTCCAGAGGGTAGAGCTTCCACATGTCCTTTTGGAGGACATAATTCAACCACAACAGTGGTGCTCCCAGTAAATAAGCTAAAAGATACTGTTCTCAAAAAACTTTAGTAGTTCAGTTGGCATAATACATTTTTGCCTAAAAAGAAAGGAAGTTAGAAAGGTGGTTTACTTAGATATTTGAGGGACCATTTTTAATATTTCACACTATGGTACAACAAAGGAAAGGGGAGGAAGTATGGAAGCAAGAAGCTTAAGAGTTAGGGCCAAGCCCGGCCTGGCATAGCTCAGCAGTTGAGCATCCACCTTGGATCCAGGAGATTGCAGTTCAAATCCTGGTCAGGGCACATGCCCAGGTTGCAGGCTCGATCCCCAGTTGGGGTCGTGCAGGAGGCAGCCAATCAATGACAACTCTCATCATTGATGTTTCTATCTCTCTCTCCTCTCCCTTCCTCTCTCTGAAATCTATATATTTTTAAAAAAAGAGTTAGGGTCAAGCAGAATGGATTAAAAAGTCTTTGAGTAGTGTTGTTTCTACTGGCAGTCTGCATTTTTCTTTTCAGATTCAAGTTCAGCATCCAGCAGCCAAGTCCATGATTGAAATTAGCCGGACGCAGGATGAAGAGGTTGGGGATGGGACCACATCAGTAATTATTCTTGGTAAGAGGAGAATGGAAGATTGGTTAGGAAAATTGGATTGAAATGGGAAGATTTTTGCCAGGAATAATGTCTGTGTCATATTTTAAGAAATAAATTGTTACCAATCTAATTACATATATTTAAATAACTTGATGCTAATTATGTATTCTCTCCAGCTGAGTATAAAATATTCGTCAATAGTATAGGATGAGCTGTGTAAATCTGGTTGAGTAAAATACAGTCAGTTCTCATCAGTCACAGTAAGTTGTATTCTATAAAGTCACCACAAACTGAATTAGTGAATACTAAACCATCACTCCTGGGGGAAGTAAGGGATTAGATTCCTGCGAGACATTCAGCTGATAAATATATACCTTATTTTATGTGTTTCTTGTTTTGTTTTAAAGACATTTTATCTAATGTTGACTTATTAACATTGAACTCAAGGTCAATAGCATTATAGCTCATGCCTAAACAAAGCTAATATTTTTTTTTTATAAGACACATCACACAGCCTTCTTGCATTTAAAACCTAAACAGCATTTTAGTGCTCTGCTTGGGGGCCATTCTAAACTGAATTCACCAACAAAATGCACAAAAATGTGAAAAACATGGTACTAAATATATCACATAAAAGATACTTGTTTACAGTGAGAGCTAAAACAAGGCAGAATGTTGTCTTATTCAGCCTCACCTGGGAATGAATTCATTGGGTGACTCACATTTTTCATCTCTGCACATGTCTGTGAGTGACCATTAAAGTGATGTAAATACCTATTTTGGTGTTATAAATTTTAGTGAGTAGTCAAATTGACAAATATGGAATCTTGAAAATGAATCTTGATTGTTCAACTTTTAATGACTAATCTTTCCACTTCTTAAGGGATCACTTCTGAAGACTTGGCGTATTGCTTTTACTTATTGTATAAATTTTAAGTTGGTGAAATTTTTATAACATATTTAAATATTTCTAATTGATTTTTGGAGAGAGAGACACACACAGAGAGGAACATCGACGTGAGAGAGAAACATCAACAGGCTGCCTCCTGCATATGCCCTGACTGGGGATCAAACCCAAAACCTGGGTATGTACCCTGACCGGGAATTGAACCTGCCACCATTTGGTTTACCAGATGATACTCCAGCCAACTTAGCCACACTGGCCAGGGCCAGAAGCATTCATTTTTCAAAATCTGATTGCAGCAACAATGTTAGGAAATGAGAAAAGAACTATATATTAGAGATGCCAATTTATAGCGTTGGCCTACATCCCTGAAAAATAAGAGTTCTTACAACAAAATTATTATATAAACTTTTAAAGGGGGGGACATTTTAAATTATTTCTAGAATGCCTTTGTACTGCATTTTGAGAATGGTGAGTTAAGTGGGAAATTTACTTCACCACCAACTAATCACATCTTTATTATTATTATTATTATTATTATTATTATTATTATTTTGTTTTGTTAATCCTAACCCAAGAATATTTTTCCATTGATTTCTTGGGGGTGGGGGAGAGAAACATCAATGTGTGAGAGACATTGGTTGGTTTGGTTGCCTCCTGCACATACCCCGACGGGCCAGGGATTGAACCTACAACCCAAGTACGTGCCCTTGACTGGGAATCAAACCCACAACCCTTGGGTGAGCAGACCAACGCTCTAACCACTGAGAAACACTGGCCATGGCTCTAATAAGTTAACTTATTTGAGCATCTTGTTAAATATTTTATTATCTTTCAGTATACATGGTGGTCACTTAGGAATTAGTTATAAAGTATTGAATTCAAAAATTGGAGCATATAACAAGGAGTATACATACGAACTTTGGCACATTTGTGTAAGTTTTAAAAACTAGTGCCTGTGGGCAGGTAGTATAAGCAATTTGTGAAAAGGGCTTTTTGACCAAAAATATTTACATTTCTTTTGTGAAATTTTTTTTTTTTAGAAACAAGCTTGTGTGTTTATGTATTATTTTGTGTTTCTATTACAAAGTAAAGACACATTAAAAGAAAGGGACATTTTACCAATAATTCCTCTTCCAGAGGGTAAATTTTGTACATTTTTTTTAGGTATTCTTCCAGGTGTAAGGTTTTTGTGTTTTGTTTTTATTTTTAGTATTAGCAGTTTTCATCCTAGGTGTTGAGATAGGAAGTCAATTTTTTGTTATGTATTTTTCTTTCTGTTTTAGAGTCTTTGGAAAAATGTTTTCCTTTTGTTTAGAAAATGGGTAACATATTTAGTTAGATCAAGAGAATAAGTAAATCCTAGGATCAATCTTTGATCATTTAAAATATGTATGATAAAGGTATTTTCTTTCTGAATTATCTTGTACAAAGTGTAAAATTTGGGATAGTATTAACAGCCAAATGGCCTGTCTATTTTAGGAAGAAAGGCGAGATATCTCTAGAAGCATAATGAAGTTGCCTTTATATTCAGGTACTTTTTAAAACGTTATGGTGTTTGTATCCTTTTTCAGCAGGGGAGATGCTCTCTGTGGCTGAGCACTTCCTAGAGCAGCAGATGCACCCAACAGTGGTGATCAGTGCTTACCGAAAGGCATTGGATGACATGATCAGCACCCTTAAGAAAATCAGGTATTGGGAAAGGACCAAAAACAGGTAGTATCAAATATGGGAGTCCTGAGAGAATGATCTGCCATACCAGCCAGGGCCAGTGCTGATTAATAAGAGGAACTCTCAGAATTTGCTAGGGGTCAGGTTTCAAGGACCAAACATGTCTTGACCCAAGTTCTAAAAGTTCTAGAATTTTTATTTGGTTGAAGCAGAAGGTGAAGAACAAAGTATTTTACTGTAAGGTCTATATGTAAGAGTGGAAGAGTTGTCAGAGGAGGGAACAGATTACTTGGGGATTTGATACACCTTCCAGGGATGGGTTAGTTGTAATCTTGCTGAAAAGGCAAAGGGATGGACAGGATTTCTTGATGTCACTTTCACTTTCTTACAAAGAAACAGATACTCCTGATTCTGCCTATTGGCCCATTATTATAGTTACTGAGATGTAGATGAGGGACTTTCATAAATATCCAAGGCCCTTGTTGAGCATATTACCTGTTTTTCTTTTCTCCAGTACTCCGGTCGACACCAATAACCGAGATATGATGCTGAACATTATCAACAGCTCCATTACTACCAAAGCAATCAGTCGGTGGTCCTCTTTGGCTTGCAACATTGCCCTGGATGCTGTCAAAACTGTGCAGTTTGAGGAGAATGGTCGGAAGGAGATTGACATCAAGAAATATGCAAGGGTAGAAAAGGTAAACCCTTCGAATCAGTACTTTGGAGACAAATTGTTTACTAGCATGAGTCATCCCACTTGTGGAGGAAATAGCTTTAAATCAGAGCAAGATACCTCTATAGTTAGAACTAGGAAGAAGAATATTTGCTGCCTGAAAAACTAAAACTTGGGGGTGGGGAGGGAGTATTCGTAAAATAGTTCTATTACCTTGACTGCTGTCTCAGTACAAGGTTTATAGGGGCTAGGGAAAGGTTTATTGGTTTTCACATGTTTGTGCATTTGTATACACTTGATCAGGACATAAAGAAGGGCTCTACAATATACACTGTTAATAAACCCCAGAATGCTTTCTTTGTCTACCTACTAATTTAAGGTCAAAAAGTAGCATTAAGATCTTGTGACCAGAAGATGGAGCCCCAAGCCTAAAATTCTGTTGGAATATCTTTCAGGAAGTAGAAGAGATCTGAGCCCCTTTATTAAATCTTTGTCAGTCTTTGAGTATCTGTGAATCTCAACTGATTTTCATATTAGGTGTCGTAGTCCAAGATTGATGTGCGTCCTAGAGGGGGGAAAAATGTGATTATGACAGTATTTGTTTTTGAGGTTCATGAAAGAAAGATACTTTAGAAACCCAAAATAGTGGTCCTTTGGGAAAGATGAGCTTTTGGGAAGAGAGTTGAAAAATTGTCTCGTCCTGGTTGTGGATTAAAGTGGATCTTTTGCTCAGATACCTGGGGGTATTATTGAAGACTCGTGTGTCTTACGTGGAGTCATGATTAACAAAGATGTGACCCATCCACGAATGCGGCGCTATATCAAGAACCCTCGCATTGTGCTGCTGGATTCTTCCCTGGAATACAAGAAAGGAGAAAGCCAGGTAAGGTTCCTGGTTCTATTCCTTAAAGGTGATCTAAGAACCTGACTATTAATATGTACTGGGGGAATAAAGGTATGTTTATTACATACCTACTGCGTGTCAATTACTGACCTTTACATGTAATTTCTGATTCTTACCACAACCCTTTAAAACGGTTGGTATTGACTTCCATTTTACAGATGAGGAATCTAAAGCTCAGAGAAGTTGGATTAATTGATTGAGGAATGCAGCCGATACTGGCCAAATCAGGATTTGAATCCAGCTGTGTTTGGCCTCATATCCACACTACCATGCCACCTTTCCTAATGCATCAGTGGAACATATAATAGGAATTAATTTAGTTTTCAAGTACTAAAGAAGAAATACAAGAGGGCAGGAGGCTCATAAGGCTCCATTGCTCTTGTAGAAAACAACATAGTTGGAGGTTATTAAACAAGGATTTCAAATAAGAATCAGTTCATTGATGGAAGAGTTCAGACCCAGAATTACTGTGCACACTGACAGGATAGAGGTAACATTGAACTGAGTGGTCAGAGACATTAGGCCACACTCTCCACTAATTGCCTTATGTCTTTGGATTTTATTTGCTTTATATTTAAATGAAGGAGTTAAACTAAATGATCGCTAGAGCAGTTTAGCTTATAGAAGTATCAGGTTATGGCTTTAACATTATTCTGTGATACTTGAGAGAGGTGGGTGGAGGGAGCATAGTAGCTGGAATGACCCTGATTGATCCTTAGCTGCTGTTAATGCAACTTTAGATTGCACTGATGCCTGTGCTTAGATACCAATAATTTTTAATGCTAATTATAAAGATAAGTCTGCCCCAACATCACAGAATGTATCGTAGATCCAAATAGAATTTTATACTTCAGCTTACTCTGAAATGTCATGGGCATATACTTTGTTGACTATCTACATGCCCATGAGTGGGGGGAAAGAGGGACAAATAAGAAATTAGTCCTACGTTTATTAAAATTGGGTCAGAGATATACTTATGTTCTTATTCACCATCCTCTTTGCTTGCCTTTGCATTATCTTTAGTAGAGTCCTATTATTGGCCTTGAAATCTAACTGGGTAGTACAGAATGAATTCTATCTAGAAATGGCCATTATGTGGTACGTACATTTAGATGTGTGTAAGAACTCATTTGGCCAAGATTTTTAAATCAGATTGACTTTTCTTCACCACACAGACTGACATTGAGATCACACGAGAGGAAGACTTCACCCGAATCCTCCAAATGGAAGAAGAATACATTCAACAGCTCTGTGAGGACATTATTCATATGAAGCCTGATGTGGTCATCACTGAAAAGGGCATCTCAGGTAGGACTCAATTCGTTTTTTTAGCCTACTGTTGATGTAGAAGAGGGTGGGTGATCACCCCCCCCCCCACACACACACACACACCCTATATTGGCATAGAATTAAACATGATGGTTAGGGTACATTGAGGATTTGAGAATAAAACCAGTTCAGAACCCAGGAGTTCTGGTTTTGAGCTTGACATCTCTGCTCTTGGGTTTGCAGATTTAGCTCAGCACTACCTCATGAGGGCCAATATCACAGCCATCCGCAGAGTTCGGAAGACAGACAATAATCGCATTGCCAGGTGAGTAGGCCAGGTAAAAATAAGGTTCTTCCTTTCCATTCATTTCTATTTTGTAGCTTCATAATGCTGTCATCTTACCTGAAAAGGTCTAATATAGAATATAGTCAGCCAAATCAATTATAGGTGGGAGTACCTGGGTTTAGCTGTCTGCTGTTTTCCAAAATCCTTTATCTGGTTCAACAACTGTCTACTGCATGAGTCTCTTCTATACTGCTCCTTACCAGTAGTGACCAGCTTATACTTAGACGTGTGTGATTGCTACCTTGGTAGGGGTCCATTACAGAGTACCCTGTTTTTAATTAGCTCAAAATATAGCAGAACCGTCAGTTTCCTTGATTGGTCCTCAGCGGCTGTTAATGCAACTTTAGATTGCACTCACTACTTCTGCACTGATGCCTGTGCTCAGATACCAATAATTTTTAATGCTAATTTATAAGAAAGAAAAAAAGATAAGCCTGCCCCAACATCACAGAATATATCATAGATCCAAATCAAATTTTATATTTCAGCTTGCTCTGAAATGACTCTGGGAATATGTGCACATACTTAGTCGATTCTTATCTACATGCCCATGAGTGGGGACCTACATTTATTAAAATTGGGTCAAACATATACTTATGTACTTATTCACCATCCTCCTTGCTTGCTTTTGTATCGTCTTTAGTAGAGTCCTATTATTGGCCTTGAAACCTAACTGGGTGGTACAAAATGAATCCTACCTAGAAATGGCCATTATGTGGCATGTACATGTTAGATGTGTGTAAGAACTCATTTGTCCAAACTATATCTGGTTATAGTAGTTGCCTTAGGTGTGCACACTTTTATTTATTTTAATTTTTAAAAAAATATGTCTTTATTGATTTTAGAGAGAGGTAGAGAGAGAGAAACATCAATGATGAGAGAGTCATTGATCCGCTGCCTCCTGCACACTCCCTACTGGGGATCGAGCCTGCAACCGGGGCATGTGCCCTGACTGGGAATCGAACTATGATCTGGATCATAGGTCGATGCTCAACCACTGAGCCATGCTGATCTGGCCACACTTTTATTTATAAAGCCATATTAGTTTAAGGAAACTGCTCCTATAGAGGTTTGAAAATCTATTTCATGAGGTAGCCAAGACCCCTTTAGTTAGGTAGCATTGTTTCTAGCGATCTACTTTTGCCCATATCCCCAGCCACAGACCCTAGGGACTAGGGGAATGAGTAAAAGTATCTGAAATCATCTGGTTCCTCCTTCTCCCCCATCTAATCAATAGAGCCTGTGGGGCCCGGATAGTCAGCCGACCAGAGGAACTGAGAGAGGATGATGTTGGGACAGGAGCAGGCCTGTTGGAAATCAAGAAAATTGGAGATGAGTACTTCACATTTATCACTGAGTGTAAAGACCCCAAGGCCTGTACCATTCTCCTTCGGGGGGCCAGCAAAGAGATTCTCTCGGTGAGTCACCCTTGGAAGACTGAATATCTTAAGTTTCTCAGAGGGCTTAAAATCACCCTGTTGTCCATGTATAGCTATTTAATTTTGATCTGTAGCCAAACATATCTGTCGTATTTTTTAAGTATGTTCACATTCTTGTAAAACAGATCTCCATAACTTTTCCTGGTTCACATCTTGCAAAATTGAGACAATATCCATTGAACAGTGACTCATTATTCCCCAGCCTCTGGCAACCACTGCTTTCCTATTTTTTAAGTTGAAATTTTTATAACTGTTACTTTCTTTTCTTTTGTTAATCCTCACCCGAGGATATTTTTCCCACTGCTTTTTAGAGAGAGTGAGAGTGGGAGGGAGAGAGAGAAACATCAATGTGAGAGAGACACATCAATTGGTTGCCTCCCCCACATGCCCCGACCAGGGCTGGGGATCAAACCTGCAACCCTTCGGTGCGTGGGCCGATGCGCTAGCCACTGAGCCACACCAGCCAGGGCATAAATACTATTATTTTTTTTCCCTCAGTGAGGTTAAGTAACTTACCCAAAGGAACATAGCTAGTAAGAAGCCTAACTTCACAGAGTTACATCTCCTTCCCCACTCCAGTCATTTTGCAGTTGTAGTTACTATGTTTGTCCAAGATAAATAGCATCTGCCTTGCACAGTAGGGACTCCAAGGATCTCTCTTAGTTGCCCTTCATGGTGGTTTACTGAACTTGGCAGTCAGGAAGTCCTTTGGTGCCTCTGGTTTGTCCCTGAGTCATCAAACTTTTGCTTCATGCTATCTGTTTGCTTTCCCAAGGAAGTAGAACGCAACCTCCAGGATGCCATGCAGGTGTGCCGTAATGTTCTCCTGGACCCTCAGCTGGTGCCAGGGGGTGGGGCCTGTGAGATGGCTGTGGCCCATGCCTTGACAGAAAAATCCAAGGCCATGACTGGCGTGGAGCAATGGCCATACAGGGCTGTTGCCCAAGCCTTAGAGGTCATTCCTCGTACGCTTATCCAGAACTGTGGTGCCAGCACGATTCGTCTACTTACCTCCCTTCGGGTGAGTTCCCTTCCATGCTGTTTATTCTCTTGATGGGGTAGAGAAAGCTGTGTTTGGCTTAAGGGGATGATTGACATCTGTCTATCCAAGTTCTTTATAGCTTATTTCCTTAATACCTCTGCTTCTAAATTTTGCCTTGTTTGTTGTTATTGCCATTTCCTCTTATCCCTTCCTTACCAATCCAGTGTTTTTGGTTTAGTTTTATACCTAATGTTCCCTGTTAGCTTATTTATTCCCAGTGTTTTCCTCTCTAACTGTTTATGCTTTTTCCAACTATAGGCCAAGCATACCCAGGAAAACTGTGAGACCTGGGGTGTAAATGGTGAGACAGGTACTTTGGTGGACATGAAAGAACTGGGCATCTGGGAGCCATTGGCTGTGAAACTGCAAACATATAAGACAGCAGTGGAGGTGAGGCACCCTAAGGCATATGCTATACCGTTTATTCCTAGATAACCGGAAACCATTGTGTTCGATCCCATCTTGAAGTGGCAGTGGGGTATGTGGGGTATGGAAGGCAGAGTATTCCCCCAAAAATCTCCCGAGGAATTCCATTCTCCTACTAAGCTTTAGCTCATATAAGTAGCAAGGTCCCCTGGCCACTGTGTCTCAGTGGTTAGAGCATTGGCCCATGCACCAAAGGATCACAGGTTTGATTCCCCGCCAAGGGCACATACCTGGGTTGCAGGTTCTATTCCTGTGTGGGAGGCAACCAGTCAATGTGTCTTCTCTCACATCGATGTGTCTCTCCCTTTCCCTCTCTCTCCTTCTCCCCCTACCCCCAACCCTCCTTTCCTTCCACTCTAAAAATCAGTGGAAACCTGTTACAGTGTGGGTCAGGTGTATATATTCTTTATCACATCAGAAAGACTGCTAATGTGTCAGTCTTGTGAGAGTCCTAGTAAAGAAATATATTCATACTCCACTATAATAAACAAAAACAAATATCAATGGAAAAAATATCCTCGAATAAGGATTAACAACAACAAAAAAGCAAGGTAACATCACAAGCTGCATTCCTAGCTTAGGAAGAACTGCATTTTACATTCAAAACTCTGAAAAGGTAGCTTTCAGATAAAATGGTAATTGTGTAGGAGGAGCTAGGTGATAGTGTCTAAAAGAAAACAAATGTCTTTCTCTGCTGATCTTTTTGGGGCTGTGGTTTTTCTCCTAGACTGCAGTTCTGCTGCTTCGGATTGATGACATCGTCTCAGGCCACAAAAAGAAGGGCGATGACCAGGGCCGGCAAGGTGGGGCTCCTGATGCTGGCCAGGAGTGAGTGGTGGGCAAGACGACCTCAACACACAGAGCCAACAGTCTCTCCCTTCCCTGAGCCAGACCGCCGGGGACACTGTGGATGTCTTTGTTTGGAAAGGATCAGGTTGAGGGGCAGCCCCAGTCCCTTTCTGTCCCAGCTCAGTTTGCAAAAGGCACTGACATGTAATTCTTCTCTATTGTAAGCTTTCCATTTAGTTTGCTTCCGATGATTAAATCTAAGTCATTTGAGATGGTTGTTATGTGTTTTTCAACCTTGGGTCATATCTCTGCCTCCGGGCAAAGAGGGAAGAGGCAGAACACCTTATTGGGGAGGAAGGGAGATGGGAATAGGGTCGTTAAGTGTTTTTATTTGCCTGTTGAAGGGATATTCTTCAGGCTTCTCAGTAGATGCTGGTTGGAAAGACTTGAAGTTCAAAGGATGATACTGTAAAGTTTAAAGAAGCATCACTTTGCATTCACCACCCAAAGAACAGGAGGAACCTGTCTGAACCATGAATGTTCCTCATCTGTGGTTGTATGTAGAGCAACACCCAGTTCATTCTAGGGCTCAGGCATGTGTCCTAAAGCATGTAGAGCGTCTGTTTTTCATATTGTAACCTGTAGCTTTCAGAATCTTTTCTATCTTAACCTGGAATTCTTTTTTTCTGCCTTCTCCCAATATTCTTACTGATTCTAATCTATATTTCGACCTGTTGGCTCATTGTCAGGGCATGCTTTGTCACGGTAGGACGACTCTGCCCTCCTTGCTAGCAGAAACAAAAGAATTTAAAACTCATTTTGTGCTTTGTTTTTTGTGTTTTGTTTTTAAGATTTTTAAAATTGGTTTTTGAGAGAGAGGGAGAATGGGAGAGAAACATTGATGTGAGAGCAAAACATCTTAACAGCTGCCTCCTGCAGGCCCCCTACCAGGGATCAAGCCTGCAACCTGGACATGTGCCCTGACCAGGAATTGAACTGGCAACCTTTCGGTGCATGGAACGATGCCCAACCAACTGAGCCAGACTGGCCAGGACTGTGCTTTGTTTTTATCAAGGAAAAAACTTGAGTAGTGGCCCTGGGCCTAGCCTTTGGTTTCTTCAATGTCCTTCCTCTTGGCTATTGGGCCTTCCACCCTTTGGCCTTAGAATTCATACAATCAGCCTTTATCTCCTTCCTGACCTCAGGACTTAGTTGTGTTAAGTTGAATACTAGATAGAATAATCATGTCTACTATGTAATAGGCATGTTCTAGTCACTTTGCATATATAATCCTCACACAGACGCTATAGGATATATAGGCAGTATTCCCCATATTATGATGGGGAATCTAAAGCATGGATAAAGAAGGTTGTCCAAGGGTCACAAAGCTGGTGAGTGGCAGACCTAGACTTTCTAGGTAGGCAATATGGCTGTAGAAGCCATCTGATTACAGCTGGCTGGATTGAGGTGTAAGGTGGAAAATGGCTTGTGAGAGGGCACCTCGGGTGCAGGCTTGATTCCCGGCCCCAGTTGGGGTTCATGTAGGAGGCAACGAATCATTGTGTCTGTGTCACATTGATGTTTCCCTCTTTCTCTTTCCCATCTATTCTTTCTGAAAAGCAGTGGAAAAAAATATCCTCCAGTGAGAATTTAAAAAAATTAAGTCCTCACTTAGACTTTCTTCTTCTAGCCTACCTAACCTTTTGTTGAAATCCCTGCCTCTTGTGGTGTTAATAGTTCCCTCAAGAGTTTTAAGATCTTAGATTAATTCTCAAGTAAGTAAAAAAGATCTTGAAGAAATATTGCTCGTAAGACCTGAGAAATTCTAGAGGGAGGAAGCTAGTCACACTGTGTGGATTCTTTTCCTTCCACTTGTCCCTTTACTCCTCTAGGTTTATTCTGGTTTCAATTCTTAATGGTTAAACACTTAGATAATTATACACAGTAATCTTCCTTTTAAGCACCTACAATATCTCCTAAACCTATGGAAATCACTTCTGGTATGTTAGATCAATCTGTACTCTTCAGCCTGGCTGTCAAAAAGCTCCTTTGTGCTTTCCAAAACCTAAATTTAACATAGTGATTAAATTTTGCTATCTCTGATTTTGCTTGTGGTTCTTCCTACTGTCACACTCCTAGATTCAGCCAAATTCTATTCCCCCCCATAAAAGCAGTATCTTTTGGATTGTGTGGAGATTTGAATTCCTGACTACTAGACCCTAGGCTTGTTTTTATTCTTCCTCACTGGGTCCTAGGGTTGATACCTACCTCAGAGGATACAAGTACTACTATTCCCCCCCCCCCAAGATTAAAACTTTTGAGGACACAAGTTCATCTTAGTTACTTGGGGGGGAAAATGAAATTGGATCCCTACTTTATTCATTATAGCAAAATTAGTCCCAGGCATCTGAAAGATTTAAATACATGAAAGTGAAGCCATAAGAGAGTTCTAGAAGAAAACATGATTTAAAAATAACATTAGAGTGGGGAAACATAATAAATGCAACTGCATTTTAAAAATCTGCATGGTGTCTGGCAGGCGTGGCTCAGCGGTTGGACATTGACCTAGGATCCAGGAGATCCTGGTTTGATTCCCAGCCAGGGCTCATGCCCAGGTTGCAGGCTTGATCCCCAGTGAGGGCTGTGCAAGAAGCAACCAGTCAATGATTCATCATTGATGTTTCTATCTCTCCTCCTCCCTTCCTCTCCCTCAAATCAATAAAGACATATTTTTTTAAAAAAGAACAAGATAGGGCCTAGCCCTGGCCTGGCCTGTGTGGTTTAGTTGGGCATCATCCCATGCACCAAAAAGTTACTACTTCGATTCCTGGTTAGTGCACATGCCTGGGTTGTGGGCTCGATCCCCAGGAGGGGGCATGCAGGAGGCAGCCAATTGATGTTCTGCTCCCACTTCTTCCTCTCCCTCTCTCTCTAAAAATAAATTTAAAAAAAAAATCATATATATATGTATATACATATATATATATGCAAGACGTGTAAATAGCTCCAGAAAAACAAGTTACTGTAAAATATGAGATGCTTAACCTTATTTTTAGGAAAATGCAAATTAAGTGTGATAAACACTTTCAAGGGTGTGGGGAAATGGGCCTTCTACACGTGGTATGAGCAGCAATTGATGTCTCATGGGGCAGTTTGACCCGGCAGTTCCGCTCCTGGGTATTTATCCTATGGACTTGGTTACAAATATATATGAAATGTGGCCCTGGCCGAGTAGCTCAGTTGGTTAGAGCATCATCCCAAAATGCCAAGGTTGTGGGTTCGATTTCCTATTAGGGCACGTACAAAAAGCATCCGATGAATGCATAAATAAGTGGAATAAATTGATGTTTCTCTCAAATCAATTTTTTAACATTAAAAAAACACTAATATATATGAAATGCTGTGTGTACAGGGACATTCCTTTCAGCATTGTTTGCCATAGCGAAATGTTGGAACTGAAGGTTCTGGCTAAATATACCATGGAACATCCCCCCGCAATGAAATGCTTACATCGGAAAGTGAGACTGTTCATGTGCACCGATACAGAACAGTGTTCAATGTACAAGTGAAAAAGCAAACTGAGAACAGTGGATGCCATTTTATGGTATTTTACAGATACGTATATAACATGTATTACATATTTTGAGTATGCATAGAATATCTTGGGACGGACACAAACTGGTAATGGTTGTCTCAGGAAAGGAACCAAGTTGCTAGGGAATAGGGGTGATACCCTTGGTACCTCGAGAATTTTGTGCCATATGCGTTTATTAGTGAAATTAACTTTAGGATTAAGAAAAAAGAACAACAGCACCCAAGTACAACACAAAGTGCATTCATTCAGCCAGACATGACAACGTTTTGTTCTCATATCCTATGTTCAGTTATCTTTTTTCTTCATTTCCACCTGGGGGATCAATAAATAATAATGACAAAAAGAAACTTCTAGAGTGTGCTATCTCCCCCACATAATTCCTTCAAGTTCCTCTCTGCGCCTTCCCTACCAGAGTTATTTTGGGGGATCCCATTTGGATCTTGAATCTAGACATCATGCCCACTTAGAGGTAACTAACTGTTCAGTGGGACCAGCTGGGTAGGAGAGTCGGGAATATGTCTACCTATCTATCTAGTCTGGGACGTCTTTCTTGCCAGCCCAGCCAGGGATGACAAATCTCTAACCATTCTGACTATTCTCCCTCAAGCCTAAAGCTGGGTTAAGTGAGGCGGTCTCTTTAAGAACTGCTGTGATGGCTCCTCCCTTTAAAAGAGATCAGCTGAGTCTGTAAGTCACATGACTCAGGTGTCTCTTCCGCAGTCCGAAGCTGAGCTGCATGTGCAGCTGTGAGGAACCCCGCTGGGGTTGGGGGCGCTGTGCCCCCAGCCCCATTCTCCTCCTGAGTCTTCTGTTTGCAGTTCCATTTGGCCTGCTGGGGGAGGAGACCCGCCAGGTGAGGGGCTAGAGCAGTAGAGGTTTCAGGAAATGCTACCCTTGAAGGGCGGTTGGAATCTAGGCCAACCAGGGAGTGGAGGGTGGAGGGGGGCTTGCATAAAGAAGAATTATTCAACTTGGGGGCGGGGGCAGCCGTGGGGCCGGGCGAGTATGAGGGCTTCCTGACTTAGCCCTGAGTGACACAGGTCCAGGCAATGTTAATTTTTTTTTTCCTCCTCTTAGCTCTATGCCATGATCTTTTAACCAGGGTCAGGGCAGTTCTGGCTCTTCACTCTACCTCTGCTCTTACACCAAGATTCCCTTAGCTCCCACACAAACTCTTGTCTAGGCCCCACCCTGTCCCCGGCATTGCCCAAGTCCCCTGACTCTACCCCCAAGCTTCTCCTTTGTCTTGTGTCTTTCCCTAATCCCGTTCTCTTGACCTACCCCTACTCCATGTTCCAGGTATCTCTGGAGGTCATCCATGACTCAATGGGCACCCCCCAGAACCTGCTGCATATCCGGGCAGTGGGCACCAATTCCACGTTGCACTATGTGTGGAGCAGCCTCGGGCCTCCAGCAGTACTGCTGGTGGCTACCAATACCCCCCACAGCGTCCTGAGTGTCAACTGGAGCCGTTTGCTATCTCCTGAGCCTAATGGGGGCCTGATGGTGCTCCCCAAGGACAGCATCCAGTTTTCTTCTGCCCTTGTCTTTACCAGGGTGAGGAGGTTGGGGGAGAACCAAGGGAAAGAGGAGAGGGTTCATCAAGTTAGAAAAAGAAACTGAACACTGGGTGGGTGAAGTAGAGTCAGGTATAAGAGCCTGGGCCTGGGATCTAGTGAGTGGTGGGGGCGGCGGTGATTCAGGAGAAAACTGGACTCAGGCAAGCCCAGTCCCATCCCACCCCACCCACCAGCTGTTCGAGTTTGACAGTATCAACACATCTGATGCGGCAGCAAAGCCTCCAGGAAAACCGTATCCCCCATACTCCTTGGGTGAGTTCTCCTGGAACAACATCACTGACTCACTGGATCCTGCCACCCTGAGTGCCACATTTCGAGGCCACCCCAGTCATGATGCCACTGGGGCTTTTGCCAATGGCAGCCTGGCCTTCAGGGTAAGAGTATGGGAATCAGGACTCAAAAGGCTGGTTTATGAGGGTGGGAGTTAATGATGGGGGTGGCCTTCAAGTACAGGCATCCATTTGCTTCCCACGCCCCCCCATGCCTCCTCCATCCTAGGTGCAGGCCTTCTCCAGATCCGGCCGACCAGCCCAACCACCTCGCCTCCTGCACACGATGGACACCTGCCAGCTAGAGGTGGCCCTGGTTGGGGCCTCTCCCCGAGGAAACCGCTCCCTTTTTGGGCTGGAGGTAGCCACCTTGAGCCAGGGCCCTGACTGCCCCTCAATGCAGGAGCAGCACTCCATCGATGATGAATATGCACCTGCCGTCTTCCAGGTCAGGCTTCCAGCAGAGAGACAGATAAGTGGGGGAATGTAGATGGAACCCCAATTAGTACCTCAGACAATCATTCAACCATTTACTATTTAGCAACACTTTATTCAACTCCTTTAAGTGCTGGGCACCATGCTAATAAGTTTGGCCCAGTCTCTGCCTTCAGGGGAAGACAGAAGGAAGGCAGAAGACAGTGCAGTGTGACTCAGTGCTCTGGCAAGTAGGATGTGCAAGGGCCTAGGGACCCAGAGGAGGGAGCTAAGTGTAGACGTGCAAAGAGCCAGGGTGGAAAAGCACCTAGTGTGCATCCAATCCAGCTCCCCTCTCTACAGAGGAAATATTGAAGTCCCAGTGCAAACAGCCTGTGAGTTCTAGAACCAGGCCTAGGTCTCAGGACGACTAGTGACAGATGAAGTCTGAGAAAGCATGGGGGTAACAGAAGGGTCAGGCACAGGTTGGTTCTCCTCACCCTGCATTGTCTGCCTTTCTCCACAGTTGGACCAGCTGCTCTGGGGCTCTCTCCCATCAGGTTTTGTGCAGTGGCGACCAGTGGCTTTCTCCCAGAAGCAGGGGAGCCGAGAATCAGCCCTTCCCTGCCAAGCTTCCCCTCTTCATCCCACCTTGGCATACCTTCTCCCCCAGTCACCCATTGTCCGAGCCTTCTTTGGGTCCCAGAACAACTTCTGTGCCTTCAATCTGACATTTGGGGCTTCTACAGGCCCTGGCTACTGGGACCAACACTACCTCAGCTGGTGAGTCGGGTTGTGGGCCAAGGGTTTGGGAGGTTGAAGTAGAGGAGGACTGGGCCTCTCTGTCCTAAGTGTGGTTACCTCTCTTTCTCACTCTGCTTGCTCTAGGTCGATGCTCCTTGGTGTGGGTACCCCTCCTGTGGATGCCTTGTCCCCACTAGTTCTAGGCATCATGGCGGTGGCCCTGGGTGCTCCAGTGTTCATGCTGCTGGCAGGAGGCCTGTTTCTGTTGCTGGGCCCCAAGAGGTACTCAGAGTACCAGTCCATGAATTGAGGCTCACTCTCCAGATGGAACGACATTACTGGACCTGCCATGCTGTGCCTGAAACCTCTGCGAGTTTGAGGGTCAATGTTCCCATCCAGTTACTCCTTTCTCCCATCTTGCTTTTCTGCAGAACCTCAACTCCTGGGAACCACCAGGTGGGGCTTCCTTCATACTTTGGAGAGGGACCGGGACAAGAGTTACTGCTAGAGGGAGGGTGCCCTTGGAGCCTCCCCACCCCTCCAGCCCTCATTTCTTGGATGGGATTCAGAGGCCGAAATGAAAGGCTTTCTGACTGGTTGCTGCCTTGCGGGCATGAAATAGACTTATTTTTTCCACAGGGCTTGTCTCTCTGTATGCGAGTATTGTTGGCTTGGTTCAAGGAATGAGAGGGCTAAGAGATGTGCGTGGAAGGCAGCTTTCTGTGAATGGCCCCATATTTCCCAGGTCTGGTTCTGTCTCTTGACATGAGACCAGAGTTCCTGCTAGCCATTCTCCATCATGTGAAGCAGGGAGGTTTCAGGTGCAGTATGAATCAAACAAGAAAGGGACACTTGAGACTAGGGTACCAACAGAAAGAAAGAACCAAGTAAGACTGTAGTAGTCATTTATTGTTATACCTGTCCAACCCCACACACACATATTCACATGGGGTTAACAGCAGCCATTGTATCTTCCAACCACTCCCCAGCTGCCACATACGTGAACATGGACGGACGTACACACACACATACACACACACACACACACACCTCTTGGGAGGCAGGTTTCCCTGTCCGCTTCTCTCTTCTGGGCAGGTTGGAGGTGGGAAGTTACAGGGGCCTAATTGGTCAGAAGGGAGGAGGCAGCAGCTCTGTGCTGGGGCAGTTGTAATAGTCTTGATTGAGGCTAAAGGGCTTGTGAGGGTCAGTCACGGAGGGTCCTCAACCCAGGCCCCCAGGACAGTTTTGCCCAACGTGAAAGTCCTATTTGATGCCAAGCCTTTATCTTTAGGCATGAACAATATTTCCAGTCTCCTTGAGGCCCTCGGCTTAGACAACTGGCACAGAAAAGGCCATTGTTTTTGCTGTGGCTCTGCCCCACTGCCTCACAGGAGGCTGGAGAGTCCAGCAGAGTCCAGCAGTGGTGGGTGGCTGCTCAGGAAGGAACCATGCTTCTCCTGGTCCTGGCCCCATGCCCTCTGCACCCTTAAAGAACATGACTGCCTACCTCGTTCCCTGCAAGAAAACATCTGCTCTACCTCCCTCCCTCATAACTATCCTGGGCTTCGAAGGTAAAGGGCAGCCCTGACTGGGAGACAGCGGGAGTGGGAGGGGCAGCCCAAGCTCTGATTGGATGGGACCCTGTTGGGTCAGAAGTGGGGTACATCTCACCGAGGTACCCAGGCTGGGGGCAAGAGGATAGAGCAGCTCAGCCCCAGGGGCGGGGCCTGTAGTCTGAGCGGGCGTAGTCGGGGTAGTCCAGGCGGCTCTCGGTGGCAGTGAACATGCGCTCAGGCTCCACCAGGAACATGTAATAGAGGTTCCACACTAGCATGGACAGCAGGGGCAGGAATGTCAAGCCGTAGCCAAAGCCTCGGAAGGAGCGGCCCACGGCAAAGGTCAGCCAATATATCAACCTGCAGGGTGAGAAAAGGTCAGGCTACCCCCAGGGTAGCTAACTCAAGGAGATGGGGGTTGGTGGATACAACTGATACTTCTAAAGACAGTAAATGTTTATGTACTATGTGCCAGGCACACTGCTAGGGGCACTATTTAATTTAGACTTCCCCACATTGCTATGAGGTGACTTTATTATTTCCTTCCCTCTTTTATTTTTTACTTTTCAAATTTTAATTAAAATTTTTGAGTAGGTAGCATACAGTCACATGGTTCAAAATTCAAAGGTACCAATGCATATAGTAAAATGTCTTCCTCTACTGATCCCCAGCCACCCTATTTTATATATATATATATCTTTTATTGATTTCAAAGAGGGGAAGGGAGAGGGGGAGAGAGAGATAGGAACATCAATGATGAGAGAGTCATCATTGATCGGCTACCTCCTGCATGGCCCTGACTGGGCATTGAGCCCGCAATTGAACCTTGATCTCCTGGACCCTAGCTGGGCCCCAGCTACCCTATTTGTTCTCTTCTCTCACCTCCCCACCTTTACTCTACTCCCACCATAGGCATCCTATATTATGGTTTCTTATGCAACAGTGATTTTTTTATGTATATATGAGCAAAAAGATTTATGTTTTCCTCCCCATCCCCTTTTGAAGTTTGGTAGCGTAGTATTTAGACTGTTCTGCACATTGATTTTTTCCCCCATTTTATTATACTTTGGAGGTTATTTTTATCAGTATATAAACAGTTTCCTCATTCTTTTCTAACTGTAGTACATTCCATTGTCTTTATCTCCCCTTTTGCAGATGAAGAAACTAAGATTCCAAAGAGATTAAGTAAGACTGGTCCAAGGTCAAGGTCACATATCTGGGAAATAGTAAAACTGATTTGAACCCATGCCTGTTCATTACCCCTTCTCCTGCCATTTCAGAGAGGCAGAGGAAAAGGAGAATAAGGAAGGCAGCTTCCGGAGGGCCTGAAGCACAGAGGGAGGGGTAAGCTACAACCAAAGTTCTTTTGGAAGATCTACTAAAAATATGTATCCCTCCATGGGGGAAACAGCTTCCTCTTAATATATAAAGGACAACTTATAAAGTTGACGTGCCTTTATGTTTTTACCTGTTAAACAGAAGGAAGAGTAACCGCTGCTTCTCTACTGCACCAGGAGGCAACATGTTATAATAATAAAAGTTCACATTTAGCAAACCCTTACCAAGTGCCAGGCTGTTCTACATACTCTATATGAATTAACTCATTTAATCCTCACAACAACTCCATTTTATAGATGAAATGGGTGATGAAACTGAGATAAAAATGCTTGCCCAGCCGGGTGTGGCTCAGTGGTTAAGCATCGACCTAGGATCCAGGCGATCAGGGTTCGATTCCCGGTCAGGGCACATGC
Organism: Miniopterus schreibersii; assembly: GCF_964146895.1. Classification (NCBI taxonomy): domain Eukaryota; kingdom Metazoa; phylum Chordata; class Mammalia; order Chiroptera; family Miniopteridae; genus Miniopterus; species Miniopterus schreibersii. The sequence continues at coordinate 14,142,897 of NC_138119.1, read as the reverse complement.
CCGGGTTGTGGGCTGCAGCCGATCAATGACTCTCTCATCATTGATGTTTCTACCTCTCTCTCCCTCTCCTTTCCTCTCTCTGAAATCAATAAAGATATATTTTAAAAAGAAAAAGAAAAAAAGAAATAAAATGCTTAACTGGCCCTGGCCAGGTGGTTCAGTTGGTTGGAGCATTGCCCTGTACCCCAAAAGGTTGTGGGTTTGACCCCTGGTCAGGACATATGCCTTTGTTTCAGGTTTGATCCCCAGCTGGCGCGCATGTGGAAAGAAACAGATCGATATTTCTCACATCCATGTCTATCTCTCTCCCCCTCCCTTTCTATCTCTCTCAAATCAATAAAAACATATCCTCACGTGAGGATAAAAAAAAAAAAGTTTAAGTCACTTGCCCATGGTAAAAAAGAAAGGACCTTAGGTGAGGGAGGGGAAGGGACATGGATTCTAGTCATGCCACTTCTGCTGACTGACCTGAGTGGCTCTTCTCCCCCAATCTGTTGTGATTTCCTCTGTATAAAATGGGTCAGATGGCCTGGCCGGGCGTGGCTCAGCGGTTGAGCATCAACCTAGGATCCAGGAGATCTCGGTTCGATTTCCGGTCTGGGCACATGCCCAGGTTGTGGGCTCGATCCCCAGTTGCGGGTATGCGGGAGGCAGCTGATCAATGACAGCTCTTTCATCATTGATGTTTCAACTCTCTCTCTCTCTCTCTCTCTCCCTTCCTCTCTCTGAAATCAATAAAGATATATTGGGGAAAAAAAGTGGGTCAGATGGACCAGACAATCACTGAGTCTTCTTTAGCTCCCTGATTGTTCTTACTGCTTAAGCCAACTTGTATCTGAAACCAGCATCCCCCTAGAAGGAGGTGGGAGGTACAGTTACATGAGTGGGAACATTTATCTTAGGAAACATCTACTGGGAGAAAATGCAGGACTGTGTCATGGGAGGCTGGTGGGACAGCTGACCTCTGGGCTACAATCAGAGGTAACAGGAAGACAAATTTTAGCTCAATAGGAATAATGTTTTAGCAGTTAAAGCAACCTGGAATCATACATTGAAACTGACAAAAGGAAATGTATTAGGGAAAAAAATGTAAAGACCTGCATTTATTTGGTTTCAGAAATTCAAAGGTGCCTTCTGGGTTAACGGTAGTTCACATGAAAGCACCCCGTAGGATTTCAGGTGACTAAATTCTAAATGAGAGTAATGAGGCTGCCATGAGAACTAATGTGGCCTTGGTTTGTATGAATAGGACAATACCCTTGACTAGCCCCCCCCCCCATATGACAAGCAGGAGAATTTCCTGCCCAGAGTGAAGGACCCACGACAGTATAGGGATCAGAGCCACTTAGCAAGTAAACACGAGGCAAGCAGGGTGTTGGAGTGGGGGAATTGAGAGCTGTTGTCAAATATCGAAATTTGTCCTAGGTAATTCCTGAGATTAGAGCTAGGGCAGCAATTCCTAGCACAACATAAGGAACTTTGTAATAATTGGGACCTTTGAAAAATGAAACAGACTGCCTTATAAAGAACTGACTGAGTACTTGGTTATAGGGGGGGTTCAACTAGAGGCTACCGGCTCCTTGGCCAGAGTGTCAGAGGAGTGGCTGCAATGGGTGGGAGGTTGGGTCTCCATGACACCTGAAAGTCCTTCCAGTTCTAGATGGTATAAGGGTCTCTGAAATCAGCTTCTCGTGAGAAGATATACGAGCTGATCACCTGCCACCAAGTGAGGGAAGGTGCAAGGGAGAAAGTAGACTCATCACCTTTCCAGGGCACACATTTGGGCTGATGCAGGATCCAGAAAGCTCCTGTCCCTGCTCTCCAGACATTCAGACCTGGGTCCCTCTAGCACCATTACCTGCCTTGTGCCCCACCTCCAGCCCCAACTCACCGGGAGACTGCGAAGAGGCCAGTGAGCAGAGGGAGCAGCTTGAGGGTATCTTGGGGCAGGTAGGTGGAAAGCACAGCCAGGTTGAAGAAGTAGAGAATGAAGAGCTGGACCGACTGGGACACGTACTGCCGGTGGATCTCCACCTCCCGCCGTGGCTCCCCAAAGGGCCGCAGGGCAGAAAAGCACAACAGGCTCAGCCCGTACACGAGGAGCCCTGGGCGGGGGGCGAGGGGTGGGATGGGGGGGTAGAGAACACAAGGTCAGAGTAGAACCGTAGGCAGGAAGCAGGGGCAGGGTCTGTAGTGGACAGCTCACAGGCAGGGGCTCTCCACAGTGGGACTCGGGGGCCTGGGAGGGGACGGGCACACAGGGCGGCAGGGTGTGTGAGGCCCTGAGGGTCCAGGCTGAGTGAAGGGAAACCCCTGCTCCCCAGGCCAGGCAGGCCCTGACCTCAAGTGCGGCTCCCAGATACCCCCTTCATTCTCACAGGGCCCCGGCTCACCCAGCACGATGGGGAAGGTGGCGAAGACTCCGCAGCGCAGCGTGTAGACGAGGCGGGAACTCATGGTGGGCAGCCGAGGGGCATCGAAGGGCAGGAAGGTGTACGCCCCGTACAGCAGGCAGGGGAAGAGAATGAGAGCGGCTCCCACCGAGGCCACGGCCTTTAACCCCTCGTGGCCCCCACAGCTCCCGCAGGAGTGGCCGGGTGGCCGCGCCACGGCCTCGGCCCACTTGCACTCGGAAGGCTCAGGCTGGATGGTCCGGGCGGGCAGGAAGGCCCGGCGGCGCTCCCCCTCGGCCGCCTCACAGCGCACAACAACGTCCTCCTGGGGCCGCCGCTCGATGCACTGTGGGTCGATGGGCACGAAGGTCCGGGCCGCCTTCTCGGGCAGCAGGTTGGCATCATCTTCAGGCAACTCCTCTAGCTTGCTGAGTGGCTCCGACTCAAGGGGCTCGGGCTCAATGTCCCGCCAGCCAGGGGGATCCGGGAACTGGGCACCTGGCTGGGGGCCAGTCCCCCAGGGCAAGGTGGCAGCCTCGCTTACTGTGCTGTCTAGACCGTCTTCAGCCCCCTCTTCAGCTGTGGGAGACCCAACTGAAGAGCCCACTCTAGAGGACTCAGCACCGGGGGACTCGGCCCCACCTTCCCCTTCCGGCTGCCTGCCATTGGGGACCAAGGCCTGGGGTGGGCTCTTTTCCAGGGCCTCGGGCCTCTTCACTTCCAGCAGGACCAGGGTTTCGGGTTCTGTCATCCTGGGGCCTCAGTTCTGGAATCTACCCTGAGGTCATGTCACTGTGGAGGTTAGCAGAGGAAAGCTCTGTCAGAAGCTCCTGTCCTCTGGCCCTTAGGATGGGTTGACAGAACTGGAATGCTCCAGGGCAGCTGACCTCATGGGCTTTCGCCCCTCCTGGGACCTTAGGGAGAACATTGTACAGAGGACAGTGTTGAAAGAGAGGGAGGCAGGAGGGAAGTGAGCAGCTAAAATGGAGGAACCCTTTTGACATCAAATTCAGTCCAGCAGGAAAGGGTGAGTCAGGGGGCACAGGCCCTGTCAGCTATGGCCTAGCCAGTCCCCACCCACGCCTTCTACCGGCCTCCACCAAAACCCCTGGGGTCATTGCCACCCTAATGCAGGAATGGGAGGTACCTAGAATTTTGTTAAGACCTTCCTAACCACTAAGAATCTCCTTGTGGACAGAGAGGCTGCCCCTTCACCTTCAAACCTTCCCTTCTCTCTGCAGATCCCTGCTTGGAACTCTACTAGCAACTAATACCAGCGATTTACTGACAAATATGTTCAAAGGAACTGGCAGTAGCAGTGCACCCTGTCTTTAGTCTCCAGTCTGGGTACTTGGGCAACTTCTAAACACCTCACTAGCACACCTCATCCATCTCCGGAGGGTCTATGTGCATTCTGATTTCTAGGTCCAATCATGGCTGTTTTCTGTGACTCTTCCCCTGTCTTTCTCCTCTCCCTGCCATCCTTCCTGTCTGACTGCTTCTTGATGGGGCTGATCCCCTCCCTTCACCTCCTCAAGGGCCTCCTACCCCTTGCCATTTGGACCCATGACACCCTCTTACTTTCCATCTGGAGAGACGTGGAGGGTCCCCAGCTTCCGAGAAGGAGCTGTTCAGCTCCCTGCTGGCTCTGCAAGTATTCCTTTCTCTCTCTCCCTTTACCTGTGTCTCCAAACCAGTCTGACCAGAGCAGGTGGGGCCCAGATTAAAGGGGCAGGCCCTGCTCTGCTGAATCTGCCTGCCGACAGAAAAAGCATTAGAGGACGTCATCCTTCCTGAAAGTTGGGGTGCGGTTGGGCATAGAATTGTGTGTTCTAGGCAAATGGGATGTACAGGAGCTCAGGGCAACAGAGGGGGACCATCGGGTTTGTGCATCAAAGGGTTCTTGGAGGAGGTTGGAATACCCAGAAGAGAGGTGGAATTTGTGCACTTATTCATTCAATATTTATTGAGCACCTATTATTAGCTAGGCACTATTCTAGGCACAGATAGGGAAGAGAAAAAGATGACAGGCAAGGTCTCTGCTCTTGAGGAGCTTGTTCTATTGGAGTAACAGATAATGAAGTCTAGCAAATAAATCAATAAGGCAATTTCATTACTGAAAACCTCTTTGCCAAGGTGCCATTTGAGCTGAGACCTGAAGGGAAATGAGGAGTATGAATGTTCCAGGCAGAGGAATAGAAAGTGAAAGATGAATGAATGGGAAAGACTTAGGCTGTTTCAGGAACAGAAAGGTCAGTGATTGGAACCAGGATCATAGTGGTTGAAGGGGAATTTGTTCCCATTACAACGTGTACACAGCTCCCCCTCCCCCCCAATCCTTTGCTTTTTAGCTTAGGTTTAAGGTAAAGAAAGCAGTAGGGATCCAAGGTGATACTTCCAGTGGGAGGACCAGGGGGGCAGAAACGTGAGGGAGTGGTTTATCATTCCTGTGGGACCTTACCTCTAAAGTAATTTGAGCTTTGTGAGGGAGGGAGTGTCTGGGTTGCTCATTTTTGTGTCCCCAGAACCCAGCATTGCTGCTGGAAAACAGCGGTGTGCAATAAATGTTTGCGGGACTGGAAATCTTTGGGAGGGAGAGCTGAAGGGCCGAGGCGTTTGTACAAGAGTCATGTTCTGGAAGGCCTCACTCTTACAAGAACACTGTCATGTACACTTTTTTTGTTTAAACCATGGAAAAAAGGGAGGCTTGGAATCACTCTAACCAGCGATCTGAAAGAGACTTGGTTCAAATGGGGGGGAGGGGGAGGAGCAGAATGATGGACTAAATAACCACTGTAGGACAAAGCAAAGTCACGTTCCTAGCTCCCAGCTCCCAGCATGAGCCCATCTGCCCCATCCAGCTTAGCTTCAGCCCGCTGTCTGGGTCCACTGTCCGTTTTCCAATAGCTTTATCAATAAAGTTTTTCTTAAGGGCTTGAAGAAGCCTGAAAGAGGTTACACCGCCCAGAGTTAGTTCGGGCAACTTCCCGGGAGGGAAAACAAGTCTCGCGAGATTTGGTAGCAGTAGGTCACTGGCGTGCAAATGTGCAGCTGCTATCGCGAGATTTGGCAGGCGGAGGAGGAGCTGTCGCGGGCAGCCGCCTCACAGCGATGGCGGCCGAGCAGGGCCGACCGTGGTGGTGGCTGCGGCTACGGTCGGAGGCTGCAGTTGTGGCTGTAGCGGTGGGCGGCGGGGGCCTGTGACCGGGAACCATCCCCGGATCCGGGCACCATGAGCCAAGGCCCTGCCGCAGGGGAGAGCAGCGAACCCGAAGCAAAAGTCCTTCACACTAAGCGGCTTTACCGGTGAGAGGGGCCGGGGCGTGAGTGCAGCTGCGGAGGGAAGTAGGGGTCAGCGAGGGGTGGGGCCTCTGGGCGGGCGGTCCCGGGTGCGGGGCTGGGGTGCGGGCGAAGGAGGAGGTGCAGTTTTGGAGGGAGCTGGGGGCGGGGGCGGGGCCCCAACTGGGTTTGGAGCTGAAAGAAGGAATTGGGTGGGTGGGAGGTTTGATGGAAACACGTGGAGGAATCCCCTCCGCGGTGCGCGGCGAGCTCGGGGCGGGCACCCAGCCTTGCGAATTTGGAGTAAGAAGGTGGGAATGGAGGGGTTGGGAAGGTAAAGGGTGAGGTCAGAGATGGAGAAAAACCCAGAGGAGTGTGGTGCTAAAAACTCTGTAGGACTTACTGGGAAGAGCCCTGAACTGAAATCAAGAGAACCAGGTTCTCTTGCCATCTCTCACTGTGTGACCTTGGGCGTGAGCTTCCTCATCCTTAAAAGGAGAGATTTGGATTTGATATTCTCTGAAGCCCCTTATGGCTCTAATTTTGGGGAATCTGAATGAAAAGAAAGGCCGGAATACTGTGTTGGACTGGAAGAGCCATGAAGGACTTTGAGTTCAGAGTGTTCTTAGGTCATGAGAGCCCATTTTGGGGCACCTGATTCCTGCCTTCCTCCCAACCTCATGACTACAGTCTTTGGCCAGGCAGCTTACATTCTTGGTTTCTGATTTCCACAGTGCCACTCATACTCCTCAACATCTTCAGCCCTCTGTTGGGAACAGGCCGGTATGAACTTTTCCCACCCTGGGTCCAGGATTTTTTGTGTGGGGCAGCTGGAACATGGGCTCTAGAACTGGATCGAAATAGAGTGAAGCATAGAGATCAAGTTGAGTTTTCTGCTTTCTAGTAGGGAGTGCAGTTTTCATTTGACTCAGGCTCTACTGAACAGAACTGTTTGCATGAGAAGACTACCCTCAGAGCCCTTGGCCCCATCTTCACAGTGAAAGAGTCAAGAGCATGTTGTCTTTTCCTTCTTTGAGTAGGCAAACTGTCTGCTCTGGCTTTATAAGTCAGAAGATGAGGGAGTATAGGCTACTTTCAGAATAGAAAAGTGATCCAATCCAGCAACCCCTGGGCTCCCACTATGAGCTGCCCCAAGCAGTCCTGGCTGGGGGGTGGCACATGTGCCTTGTCATGCTGCTGATCGTCAGCATTGCCTGTCAGTGTTTGCAGGATTCCTTGTCTCCAGCTTTTGGTATTGGCTCTGGTCATCCTTTTAATCATTCTCAAATGTAGTTCTTTCTCAAGTCAGTACCTTCACAGGACTGACTGATTTGATTTAATGTGTTGGCATGTGTGCTTATATGTGTGCATATGGGTATCTCTGCCTATAATTGTGTGTTTTTGGCTTTGAGCAGGGTGGAAATGTGGGCAGCAGATCTGTTTTTATTCTTTATTACAGCAATGGTGATTGGTAGAAGGAAGTGGAAGAGGAAGGTCTGATTTCTCTGCCCACTATAAATGTGTTGTTAGACTATGAAATTGTCACTTTGAGCTTTAGTAAATTTGGGGCATTCCCATAGTGTAACTGTTTACAGAAATGAATTTCTGAAATGTTTTAAGCCCCTCAGAAGAAAAGGCAGCTAGAGAAGAGATGCTGGAAGGGATACAAGCACCAATTAATTAATTAGGCCAATTAACTTTATTTTTAATTATTTTTTAAAAGTATCTTTATTGATTTCAGAGAGAGGAAGGGAGACGGAGAGAGAGAGATAGAAACATCAATGATGAGAGAGTTGTCATGGATCGGCTGCCTCCTGCAGACCCCCCAACTGGGAATTGAGCCCGCTGCCCAGACATGTGCCCTCACCAGGAATCGAACTGTGATCTCCTGGATCCTAGGTTGATGCTCAATTGCTGAGCCACGCCCGGCTGGGTGCCAATTAACTTTTTAAAATATTTTTTTCCCTTTTTATTGATTTTAGAGAGAGGAAGGGAGAGGGAGAGAGAAACATCAATGATGAGAGAATCATTGATTGGCTGCCTCCTGCACTCCCCCTACTGGGGGGGATTGGAGCCCACAACCCAGGCATGTTCCTTGACCCAGAATCAAACCCTGACCTCCTGGTTCACACTTGTCAACGCTAAACCACTGTGAGCCACACTGGTCAGGGTGTTTTTATTTTTTAACACTGTGTTTGGCCTGGGATTACAATAGTGAATGAGACACAGGACAGTTTTTGTGATTTTGTTCTAAAGGAGATTACAATTTAGTGGAAGAGTCTGTGGTCTGATGGAGAATGGAGAAGAAAGTCCTGAGTCCTTTCAGGTTTTATAATTTGCAATTAGAACTTGTTAGAGTAGTGGTTATTAACCTTTTTTGGATTGAGAATCTAAGGAGAGCTCTGGAACCTGTCCATAAAAATGCCCACACATATATACACTCCTTACATCTGCTTATGGCACTTAAGTTAAAAGCCCTGCCCCTGGGGACTGAGCTGGTGTAGAATAACGGTTGCCTGATGCTGCCCTGGCATCAAGGGCCAGGCTGGCTAAAAGGGTTTGGCTCCCATCTCTAGGCAGCCCAGAAGGTGTTTGGAGAAATGCTGAGCTCTCGAGGTTGCCTGTTAGAAGGCCTTGATTACCATCCCACTCATTCATCTGGGTTCTGGTGATCACTTTTCCCTGGAAAAGGCAGCTTTTGGTGGTGTATCACCTGAGCCACCACAGGGTGCTCACCTGCTGTGGCCCACTTTCCTCAGCCCAGGAGCATGTTTCAGTATTCTGAAACAATCTTGGTTTTAGGAATCATCACTCCTTGGTTTTGGTTGCTTTTGTGTCCAGAGCTATGCCTGATTTATCTGTTCTCACAGCTGCTGTTTGTCATCCTCTGGGTTTTACCCTTCCAGAGATGACACCTACCTCTGATACTTCTTAGCCATCCATAGAGTTTCCTTGGCCTTTTCTGTTAGTGTCTGCAGTCTCCTCCTCAGCCTCATATCAAGAAGGATGGGGATTCATACTTACCTAACACAACTATGTGTGAGGCACTGTTATGAATGTTTTCTGTATTAACTAATTTAATCCTCACAAAGTAGGTGATAATGTTATTTCCATTTTATAGATGAGAGAACTGAGACATAAGGAAGTTAGGTATTTTGCCCAGGACCACATAGCTGGTAAGGATTAGAGCCAGGATTTGAACCCAGGCAGTCTGGTTCCAGAGCCTACATTCTTTATTAAATAATTCCTTCAGCAGAATCCAGGAGACCTTAAGACAACCCTCCACCCTACTTTTACATACCCCACTATTCCAAAGCAGAATTTTATACTAGGAATGCCTTTCCTTTGTGTCAGAGATAGTAAGCCCGTACATAATAATTTATTCATTCCTCCATTATTTATTGAATGCCCACCATGTACCGATACTGTATATAAATTATTTTATTTAGTTCTCACAACAGTTCTCTGAGGTAGCTGCTGTTATTTTCTCCATTTTTATGGATGTGGTAACAGAGGCTTAAAGAAGTCAGGTAATTTGCTGCCCAAAGTTACAGAATTAGTAAGGCACAGCCTGGGTTCAAACCCTAGATTTTCTGCCTGGGATCACAACCTATGCTCTTTCCATGGAGAGGGTCTACCTTTCCATATCACAGGATTTCTCTTCCTTGACACTGTTGACATTTTGGGTGGGATAGTTATTGTGGTGGACTGTCCTGTGTATTATGGGGTATCTAGCAACACCCACTAAATGATGCTAGCAACTCCTGTCCCTCCTACCCTGAGCTGTGACAATCAGAAATGTCTCTGTCATTTCCAGATATCCCCTGGGCAGGCTGCTGTATCAGGATGGAGACTGTTCATCTTGTTTTGTACAGAGCCCAACCTGCAGCCTTCTCATTTCCCCACCCCTAATTCTTTAGCTTTTCCTCTAGGTCAGTGCCTTAGCATCCTAGGTGGACGATACACATGACTCAGGGGCTGTTCACCTGTATGTCTCTGCAGGGCTGTGGTGGAGGCTGTGCATCGACTTGACCTCATCCTTTGCAACAAAACCGCTTATCAAGAAGTGTTCAAACCAGAGAACATTAGCCTGAGGAACAAGTAAGCTGGAGACTCTAAATCACAGATCCTTACAGTTTCTCTATCTCCTGAAACCCTGTCACACAGACACATGTTATCTCTTACCTCATGTCCTCCTCATGGTACAGTAATGGACTCTGAAGTCTCTGGCCCTCCTAAGAGAGGAGATGGGGTCCCTCACTCTGTTTTCAGCTTCTACATCTAATACACTGGGGCCATAGAGTGGCATTTGAGTTGGGGAATTGGCCGTACTGCACAGTGAAAGGAAAAAAGGGGGAGACAGAAAAGCAGAGAATAAAGGAGAGATGGATGCAGGGAAAGAGAATGAAGCTTATTAAAATTCTTACTGCTCCTGTGTATCTTTTGGGGCTCCTACTGCCTTCTAGCACTGCTATTGTCCTGGGTATTACTGACTGAACCTGGATGTCTCTTGGGGGGCAGAGATTTGTCAGTAGGGTGTTGACAAATGCCTCCTTGCCCTCAGTTCTTGTGCCCTTCACCAAGGAATGGGCAGTCTCTCTCATGCTCCTGTGCACCCTTCCAGGCTGCGTGAGCTCTGCGTCAAGCTTATGTTCCTGCACCCGGTGGACTATGGGAGGAAGGCTGAGGAGCTGCTATGGAGAAAGGTATACTACGAAGTTATCCAGCTTATCAAGACTAACAAAAAGGTAAGGGAAGATCCTCGGTCTTGGGAAGAAATTTGTCTAAAGAGGGGAAGCTAAGGAAGGAAGAGACAGATAGGAATGTGGGCCAGAGCATGGTTGGAGATGGGGGAGCCAAGGAAGAGATGTCAAAATGAGGAAGGGCATTAGATAGAATTAGGATTGGGGAAGGAGGAAAGTCTGATCCCAGATGGGGAGACCTCAGGGAGAAGTAGATGTAAGGGTGTGGGGGTAATTTGTGATTGAGAGGAGATGTGGATAAAGTTCCAGAGCTAAGAAGAGACGTTTATTTTCTCAGTGCGATGAAAAAGGTTATGGGGGTGGAGTGGTACTCTGAGCTTGTTGCTTAGCCAGCCCCTTCTCTTTCCAAATCTCTAGCATATCCACAGCCGGAGCACCTTGGAATGTGCCTACCGGACACACCTGGTTGCTGGTATTGGCTTCTACCAGCATCTCCTTCTCTACATCCAGTCCCACTACCAGCTTGAACTGCAATGCTGCATCGACTGGACTCATGTCACCGACCCCCTCATAGGTTAGTGATGTCTGCAAGGTGGACTTCCGGAGCAAGTTCATATGCCTCCACCTCTGTTCTTATCCCTCAGGGTTCATGTAGCTTGTGACCCAGCCAGACAGAAAGCATTTTGGCAAGACTTACAAATGGTTCATGAAGTTTGAATTTATCCAAAGAAGCATATGGATTAGGGTGAAGATCTTAAGAAAAAAGAGAGATCTCTCTTGGTCTGGGATTGTAGACTGAGGCAGAGTCAGGAGGAGGGAGGGGATGATCTAGCACTGGAAGATGGTATTAATAGAATTTGTTTTTTCCTCACAGTTGGATTTGGCTGTTACTGTTTCTTTGAATTTCAGAGATTGTTTCCCAGTGTTTGATGAAAGTATTGAAATTTTTAGAAATGTTGGGGATATTGTGGACATTCTTTCAACATAATGCAAATCCTTTTCAGCTGTCTCAGGTACCAGCAGCTGTAGTTTACCGCCTTTTCTAGCAGTTTTCTCTTCAGTCCGGCCACCCTGTAGTGCTCCTTCCCTCCTCCTCCAACTCCCTTGGTTTTTCTATACGCCCTTCTTTCCCCTAGCCCTACGCCCCTGTCCTCACCAGGACATAGACATTGCATGCCAGAGATGGAGACTGTTCCTGCCTCCATATGGAAGCATTTTCTGGTTAGAAGCACAGCATAGTGCTGTATTTTGTGCATTTGAAACCATCATTTAAAAACAACATTCATCTGAGACAGCATGCATAGGCTTTACGCCAGATGGCCGGAGGGTTTATAGCCTAAAAAAGATTAAGAGCCCTACTTCAAAAGGTTGGTTCCCCACATCACTTTAGTTTTTCTTTTTATTGATATTTTCTCCGTTCAGGCGACTAAGAGATGTCTCTGTAGATAACATTAGGAAGGGCTTTTCAGAATGGGAACTGCACACTCACGAGAGTGGTTGCAAGGTGGAGTAGATAAGAGGATGGTCTCTGGAGCCAGACTGCCCTTTGAATCTTGGCTCTGTCACTTACCCACTATGTGACTGTGATTTCCTTAGCTATAAAGTGGGAATAAGTAAGAGGACTAACCACCTTGTGGGGTTGCTGTGAAGCTCAGCTGAATTAATATGTGAGACACTTAGACCAGTACCCAGCACTTGAGAAACTACCTCCCAAGGAGCTCAGGCTCTCTGAACTGAAGTTACAAGGTGGTGACAGCCTGGCCACTACCATCCTCAGGCAAGGCAGGTGTACATTGTCTCCCAATCTGCTGCCATCTCCTCTGTGGTCCTCTTCTCCTAGGCAGAAGCCAGGAGCGTTTACCTTGATCTCATTCACATTCCATTCTTCCTGGGCAAGTTTCCCTTTTTTACCCAAACCTTTTGCCTTTATGTGGGGATCTCCTATCCAAGGCACCCATGACTGTCCTGACACTTGAGCCTCACCTCTTTGTCCTTTCTAGAAGTCTTCCTATGATGACCTTTTATATAACCTTCCCCCAGGGAGCTATCCTGGGTTGAGGACCCTAGCCCTTCTCTTCCAGTTTCTTCCTGTCCCGTGAATGAGTCTTACCTGCAAACCTTTGTGTCTCTGTGTCCAGGATGAGTGTCTTCTCTGTCCCGTAAGACAATGTTCTAAGACTAGCCCTGGATTCTTGAGTTCCTTTCTCACCCTAGGAAAGGTATTTCCCTGTAGGTAGGGGAAAAGGGATGGGCTCATAAATTTCTCTTTCTCTCTCAGGATGCAAGAAGCCAGTGTCTGCTTCAGGGAAGGAGATGGATTGGGCACAGATGGCATGCCACCGATGTCTAGTGTACCTGGGGGATTTGTGTAAGAATACAAACCTTTCATTTTCTCTGTTTAGGCTACAAGCCGGGCTCAGGCTGCTTCAGTTGTTAGTACCACCCTTTACATGATTAGAGAGCAGTAGTAGTTTGGCTCTGACAACTCTCCTTTTTGTCTGTTTACAATGTTCCCTTCTTTTCACTGCTCCTCTGTGAGTTGGAGAGGATCAGTGAACACGGGAAGAAGGAAAATGTTTTTGAACTTTGAGAAAGGGTGATAACTCAGTTTCAGTAGTGTTAGGAAGTTTTAAATTTCTCCTTTGGTTTTTTTTAAATCTCCATGGACTCCTAGAGGAATTGAAGTCAGGCCTCAGGGAGGACTTACTTGCCTGACAAATGTTTCTCAGAATGGAAAAGTACTCTCTTTATGGCTTCTGGGTCTCTAGTCCTAATAGACAAAGGGTCCTCATTAGGCTGCTGGTATGTGGCTGTTGGGGACATTATCTTTTGTTGACCAGCGTCTCCTCTTCCTCTTCCTGCCCCAAGCCCACCCTGGAACCCTCAGAATCAGCTGTTTCATGTGAGACTGACCAAGTGTCGTTAGTAATGTCTTCTCTCTAGAATTGAGCAGGTTGCATTCCAGAACCAAGTAAGAGAGGTCTTTCCAAGTAATCATGTATGCTGCAGCTTCTCTTCATTGGGAAGAGATCATCAAAAAGGCCTGTTTATGCCTGGCTGGTGCTCAGAGGTTGAGCATTGACCTATGATGCAGGAAATCAAGGTTCGATTCCCGGTCAGGGCACATGCCCAGGTTGAGGGCTCGATCCCCAGCAGGGGTGTGCAGGAGGCAGCCGATCAGTGACTCTCTCATCATTGATGTTTCTGTCTCTCTCCCTCTCCCTCTCTCTGAAATCAATAAAAATATATTTTTTTAAATAAAAATTTTAAAAAAGGCCTGTTTACTTTACAAACACTAAATTGTCTTTACATTTTGAACTTAGCAGTGAGGAGGATAGAGTTGAACAGTTTGCCCATAGACATGCACATTTAGACTGTGCCAAGGAGCCCTGGCTGGTGTGGCTCAGTTGAGAGAGCATCATCCTGTGCACTGAAGGGTCACCTGTGGGACTCTGGGTTGGGGCACATGCCCAGGTTGAGGGTTTGGTCCCTGGTTGGGGTGCTTACCAGGGGCAACTGATTGATGTTTTTCTCTCTTTCTCGCCCCCTCTCCCTTTCTCTAATATCAGTTTTTTTTTAAAAAAAAGATTGTGCCAGAGAGCCCTGGTCGGGTAGCTCAGTTGGTTAGAGCGTTGTCCTGATACACCAAGGTTGTGGCTTTGGTCTCCAGTCAGGGCACATAAAAGACAACCAATGAATGCATAAATGAGTAGAACTACAAATGTCTCTCTCCCCCTCCCTCCGTCCCTCCATTCCTCCCTCCCTTCCTCCTCCTCTCTGTCTCGCAAATCAGTAAATTAAAAAGAGAGAAAGATTCAAGTAGCCGGCCTCCTAGCTCAGGTGTCTTCCTCCCAGGCTCTTATTACAACTCCTCAAAGTGGGCTCCCAGATGAGGGAGGTTTTTCTGAAATATGGAATCAATGCGTTTCTCTTCCCTCCTGTCTCTCTGCAGCACGATATCAGAATGAATTAGCTGGCGTAGACACCGAACTGCTAGCTGAGAGATTTTACTACCAAGCCCTGTCAGTAGCTCCCCAGATTGGTAAGTGGACCCTTGCTTGGGCCCCTCAACCCAGCATCATTTTCCAGGAGGAAGACAATGTTGAGATGGCAGGTAGGCCATGCTCACTTTCCCCTGGGTCCTTCTCTCACTCTTAAGTTCTTTTGTACTTCACCTTGGTTATGCATTTTCCCCCTTGTAATGTGAACTCAGAAGATGGTAGAAGGGGAAGAGAAATGGAAAAGTCTTAAACTAAGAAGGAGGGAGGCAGGAGAGAAGGAAGAGAGAAGATGGCTTTCCTTTCCCTGAGGTCTGTGTAGAAAGAGGAGACTACTTCATCTGCCCCATGGGAGACACAGTGAAAGAAGGGGTTAGTCTCCATTACAGGGAGAAATGGGGATTGGAGGAAGGAGAGATCAGAGGTGAGAAACTGAGTTGGGTTAGGGGAGAGGACTCCATGGAGTTCTGTCAACCTTGGAAGAGTCACAGCTACCGCTGAAGGAATGACACCCATTAATGCTGAAATCCTTGGCCTGCCAGGCAGGAATAGGCTAATGGGAAGACAGTCTATAATCAATAATCCCCTGGAGGAATAAGATTAAGCTGCTCATCACCTGGACACCTGCAGACCCAACTCTTCCCCCCCCCTGAGTTCTCTAATCTTAGCTTTGGTTGGGCCTGGCAACTTTGGGTGAATGTTGTGGCTACAGGCTGTGTGACTTTTCTCTCTCCCCAGGAATGCCCTTCAACCAGCTGGGCACCCTTGCAGGCAGCAAGTACTATAATGTGGAAGCCATGTATTGCTACCTGCGCTGGTGAGTATTTGCCACTGTTTCCCCAGCCCTGTTTTCTTGTCCATGCCATTCCTGCTTTGTTTTCTCTCTTTCCTTCTCCCTTCTCTAGCTCTGGCTGAATTGGGGGAATGCTAAGATTGAAAGATTCCTCCTGTCGAGGCACCCTGGCACAGTCCTGCTGCTTTTTACATAGCCACCTGAATTTGTAGATACAGGGCAGCTAAAATAGCTGTCCACTATATTATGCAAAATGTAGGACTGCTGTCTTGAAGAAGGAAATACATTTGACAGAGTTGATGAAATTTTACCAAAGTAGCCTCGGGCAAGAACCTCAGAATTATAGAGTTGTAGTGTTTTGAGATGACAGTGATGATAGTGTGGGGGACCAGTTTCTCCTGATCTGACACAGCTCTTATGATAACATTTTTAAAAATAATTTTTAAAAATTTAACCCTCACCCAAGGATATTTTTAACATTGTTTTTTAGAGAGAGGGAAAGGGGAGGAAGGAGAGAGAGAAAGAGAAGCATTGATGTGAGAGAGACATCAATTGGTTGCCTCCCATATGTGCCTGGACCAGGGCTGAGTATTAAACTTGCAACCCAGGCATGTGCCCTTGATCTGGGAATCTAACCCATGACCCTTCCATGCTTGGGCCAATGCTCTAAACACTAAGCCACACCAGCCAGGACTTAAAAATAATTTTTTATTTTTAATTACAGTTGAGGTACAATATTATTAGTTTCAGGTAAACATTTTTTTTCAAGGCACCCAAAGTTGATTAGGCTTAGGTTTTACTGAGTCATCACCAAAATGCACATGAGAATGATAGGGAAATCAGAATGTCATTGATTATGTTATAGTGAGAAATAAACTGCCAGGGAAACTGGGAAACTCAAGGTTGCCACCTAATTAGGGCCAAAGTTTACTTATGGACCCAGTTATTCTAGAAGAGGTTATAGTGAATTAGGCTTTAAAGTAAAGGGGATAAGGTGATTTTCATAGCTTAGATGGTCAAATACTAAAGTGTAAGGAAAAATAGCTAATACTGCCTTATAATTCCATGTGCCACGATCCTGGGTTCACTTGGTCAAGGTAACCTATTCCCCATATCAACAAAGTATTTGCTCTTGCATGCCCCTCCTCCTTTTCAGAACAGACTGGCCTATACCATTGTATTTATCCTTAAATATGATTGTCCTAGATCCCTGATCATACTCATGATCACGATTTAGGGTGAGTCGCTTCCAAAGAGAGCCAAGCACATCCAGGTTTGGGAGGTGCCCACAAAGATCCTACCCTGCTATGCTAAAACAATTATATTTCATGGTCTAGGGGTTAGGCATCGGGGAGGGCTCAGTTGGGCAATTCTCCTGGTGTCACTGTCTAGGGTTAACATTGGTATTCAGGTGACCTGGAGGTCTAATATGTCTGAAGGGTTGGCTCAGCTGGGCCTCTCTCCCTCTCCGTGTAGTCTCGGGGTTTCTCCATGTGGTTTCTTCCTCAGGATAGAATGTGGTTTCTTCCTCAGGATAGACGGACTTCTTACATGGTGGCTCAAGGTGCCGACAGTGAGTAATGACCCAAGAGACCTGGAAGTAGAATCTGCCAATCTTTTAAGGCCTGGACCTAGAAACTGGCAGAGTTACTTCTACAAAGTTCTGTTGATCAAAGCAGTGTATAGTCATTTCTTCCCCCAATAACTCCCCCACCCCCTGAGATTTAAAGGGCCAAGGAGGCCCTGGCCGGTGTGGTTCAGTTGGTTGCTACACTGAAAGGTTGCTGGTTTGATTCCCAGTCAGGGCACATGCCTCAGTTGCTATTGATCCCTGGTAGGGGGCATGCAGGAGGCAGCCGATCAATGTTTCCCTCTGACATCGATATTTCTCTCTTCAAAAATTAAAATTTTTTTTTTAAATAAAGGGCCAAGGAGATGTAAAATCCACTTCTCAATGGAAGGAGTATCAAAGAATTTGTAACTATCTTTAATTCACCACAGACATATATTTTTTCTTTTCTGTACCTTGTTTTTTATAATTAAAAGGTTTTCTTCAAAAGAGACTTAAAAATATAGCACACTGTTAAGGTCATAGACTTTGTAGTGAGATAGAGTTGGGTTGGGGACTCAGCTCTACCATGTATTAGCTGTGTGACCTTGGCAATATACGTGTTCTCTCAGGCTTCATTTCCTCATTTGTACATATGGACAGTATTAGGGTACAGTATCTGACAATAGTTTGATGCTCAGTATATATTTGCATTTGAATGAGCGTTATGAGGCTCAGCTGAAATGTTGTATGTAAATATCCTTGCACATAGTAAATACTTGCTAAATGCTATCTGTTAAGTGCCTGTGCTTTAAAACAGACTAAGGATAATGTATTTCAGGGATGGTAACTAAGTTAAGTTTGTAACATAGAATAGGATTGTCTCATTTTTAGATATAGAGGATGTGTAGACATCATCTTTACTCTGATTAATCTGGAAGTGTGTGTGTGTGTGTGTGTGTGTTATCAGGAGAAATAGCTTTTACTCTGAGTGTATATGGAAAGGGAGGCTGCCTGTATTTACTAGAAACATTGTTTAGGAAAGCCCTGGCAGAGTGATGTTCTCTCCCCACCCCCTACCTCCTGTGTCCCTGCCAACACTCAGTAGCTTGCCTCTGTGTCTCCTTCAGCATCCAATCAGAAGTGTCCTTTGAGGGGGCCTATGGGAACCTCAAGAGGCTGTATGACAAGGCAGCCAAAATGTACCACCAGCTGAAGAAGTGTGAGACTCGGAAACTCTCTCCCAGCAAGAAGCGGTGAGTGAGGCCTGTGGGAAGGAAGCGCTCTTTCTACATTTGGTGCTGTAGCACGATAAGGACTCTGGAGCCACTCACCATTTACCCTGGGCTCCTCTCATTTCAGATGTAAAGACATTAAGAGGTTGCTGGTAAACTTTATGTATCTGCAAAGCCTCCTGCAGCCCAAAAGCAGGTGAGTGGAAGGGAGGATAAGCAAGAACTGTGTCCTGTGAGCCCGTCTCTGTGGCAGCTCCTTACAGAGGATGCTTGAGGGGGGAGTGGGCTGCTGAACTCTGCTTCTCAGGTGGATATGCTCTAGCCAGTTAGCCTTTTCTCAGCATCCCTCACTGTTTTGCCCAAGAGTTCTGTGCCCATTCTCTGGGCAGCTCTTCCTCTGGCACAGAATGGGCTCTTACTAGATGTTGAAGGAGCAGCTGAATGGAAGCCCTCTCACATCCCTTCTACTTTGTGCCTGTCCTTCACATGTTATTTTGTCTGCTTTAGAGATCAGCCCAGCACCAAGTCCCCCTGCTCTGCTCTGAAGCGTTCCCTGAAGGACTCCTTAGTCTTTGACTCCGTTCCCAACTCTTTTTACCTGCTCCAGCCTCCATCACTAACCTCCCCTATTATTCCTGCCCTTTCCGTAGCTCTGTGGACTCCGAGCTGACGTCGCTTTGCCAGTCAGTCCTGGAGGACTTCAACCTCTGTCTCTTCTACCTCCCCTCCTCACCCAACCTCAGTCTGGCCAGTGAGGATGAGGAGGAGTATGAGAGTGGATATGCTTTCCTCCCGGACCTTCTGATCTTTCAAATGGTCATCATATGCCTTATGGGTGTGCACAGCTTGAAGAGAGCAGGTAACTTCTGGGGTCCCTCTTTTCTCCCCCACTGGCTTCTGGTATCCTTGCTACCCTTTTCTGCAGCTTCTTCTTTGTAAACTTCCTTCCACAAGCTGCCCCTTCACTACTGTGTCACTGCTTGTCTGTGGGAGAGTAAGGGACAAGGCGCCTTACCCTAAAGGACCTCCTCCTGATGAATGAACAAGGCAGCAGCATATTCCCTTCCCCTCCTCCTCACTCCCTTCCACAAACACACCCCCCCTGGCTAGGACCCAGGCGGACACCAGGGTCAGTTCTGCAAACTTCCCTGGCAGAGTTGTATATAGAACAAGGTTGGAAGGAAGGAAAGGAGAGGCAGGGCTGGATGTGAAGGTGTTTGGGGAGAAGCCTGTGTGAAGGCATCAAAGCCAGGGAGGAGGGGATGGGATGAGGAGACGCTTATGTGAGGAAGCGCTGGGTGAGCTGGCACATTTTAGATGACAGGATAATAGTGCAGAGACCTGAGAAATTTTTTTTACCTTAGAAGAAGCTTTGAGAGGTAGGTAGATCCTTGGATTGAGAGTAGGTGATACGGGGTTGGAATTAATGGTTCCTCCTCCTCCTCAGGGCCCTGGGCCCCTAATGCCTGACTTTCTTGGCTTTAGGATCCAAGCAGTACAGTGCAGCCATTGCCTTTACCCTGGCTCTCTTCTCTCACCTCGTCAATCATGTCAACATACGGCTGCAGGCTGAGCTGGAAGAGGGTGAAAATCCTGTCCCGGCGTTCCAGAGTGATGGCACAGGTACAGGCATGGCAGAGGGTGTGGCTGGAAATGTGAGCGTGCAGATTGAGGAAGCAGAACACAGGCTTGGCGGGGTGGTGTTGCCCAAGGGCACCTTCCAGCTTTCAGCCTCCAGTTTGTCCCTAGGCCCCACCTGACCGACCTCTTTCCACAGATGAACCAGAGTCCAAGGAACCCTTGGAGAAGGAGGAGGAGCCTCCCCCCATAGCACCTCAAGTGGGCGAGGTCAGAAAGAACCGGAAGTTCTCCCGCCTCTCCTGCCTCCGCCGCCGCCGCCACCGCCACCTGCCCAAAGCTGGTGATGACAGTGACCTGAGTGAAGGCTTTGAGTCTGACTCAAGCCGTGACTCAGCCCGGGCCAGTGAGGGCTCGGACAGTGGCTCCGACAAGAGTCTTGAAGGTGGGGGAACAGCCTTTGATGCTGAGACAGACTCAGAAATGAACAGCCAAGAGTCCCGATCAGACCTGGAAGACATGGAGGATGAGGAGGGGACACGGTCCCCGGCCCTGGAACCCCCTCAGGCCAGGTCAGAGGCTCCTGAGTCCCTCAATGGCCCTCTGGGCCCCAGTGAGGCTAGCATTGCCAGCAATCTACAAGCCATGTCCACCCAGATGTTCCAGACCAAGCGCTGCTTCCGACTGGCCCCCACCTTCAGCAACCTGCTCCTCCAGCCCACCACCGAACCCCACACCGTGGCCAGCCGCAGGCCCTGTGTCAATGGGGATGTGGATAAGCCCTCAGAGCCAGGTATTTGGTCCACTGTTCATCATTCTGCTCTTCCATACCATGTCTGCACCCCCATGCCATGAGCACTCACCCCCGCCTTTGCTGCCTTACCTTTGGTCCTCTGCGTAGCCAGGTGTTTTCCTGAGAACCCCCTCTCCTCACTTCCTCATTCCCAGCTCCCAGTCTACTTCATAGTTTTATTCCTTTCTCCCTTCACCCTGCCCTGTGGGTTTGGGGTTTGCCTCTCCACATGACAAGTTCAGCTATGATTTCTTCCCCTGGCGCCATCCCAGGTCCTGCCAGGGTTCCTGGAAGTTAGAAAAATCAGCACCCACCAGGGCAGGTTAGAGTGAGACTTACCTTCTGGGGATCTTCCCTGCAGAGGGAGCATCTAATCAGCAGCAGTAGTGGGCACTACTTGAGGTTACTGTCTACTCTATGCCAAGCACTAAGCTGGACTTCTTTCGGGTATTGTCTTATTTAACTTTTATAGCAATCTGGTGGTGGAATAGTTACCATCCTTCATTTAAATGCTTTACCTCCAAGTTGCTGTGCATGGTGTTCTCTTGGTCTAGAGCATATTTTTCCTCTCTTGTCCTGAGATTGTCACTAATTTTTACTTGCTATATAGATTTTAGATTAAAAGTTATATGATCTGGGATTCCAAAGTTAGGTTAGATTTTCTTCCTGTGGGCTCCTGTAGCCTCTGCATTTCTGCAACTTTCAGCCCTTTCTCACTCGGGCGAAATTATCTATTGACTTGTCTGTCTCTCCACTAGCCTGTGAGCCTCTTGAGGGCAGGATAGTCTATGTTTTATTCTCAGTACCTAACACAGTACCTGGCACGTGAGTGGGACTTAGTACATATTGAATGAATAAGAGAAATGAGGAAACATGCTCAGAGGTGGAGTGACCTGCTCAGTGTTCTGACCTACAGAGTTGAAGATGTAAGAGCTAGAAGTAGTTATTTTAATTCTGTGCCCCTGTTCTCCCTCCCTGCAGCTTCTTTCTGTCTGCCCTGCCTTCTAGCTCAGAGTAGGCACTTCATAAATCCTGTTTGAGTAGAGCTGTAGACCAGACTCAGATTAGCTTGAGTCAGAAAAAATATTTTAAAAGGCACCAGGCTCTTGGTTTAAAAGCAACCAGTTAAGTTAATGGACCCCACCCTGGCCGGTGTGGCTTAGTTGGTTGGGCGTTGTCCTGTGCACGGAAAGGTTGCTGGTGTGATTCCTGGTTTGACTCCCTGTCAGAGCATATACCTGGGTTGTGGGCTCGATCCCCAATAGGGGGTGTGCAGGAGGCAGCTGATTGATATGCTCTCACATTGATGTTTCTCTCCCTCCCCCCCCCCCCCTCTCTCTCTCTCTTCCTCTAAAAAAAAATAAAATAGTTATTGGGTCTTGAAAAATTAGGCAGGAGTCTATAAGTGAATTCCCTATCTTTCATGTCAAAATTCTTTGAAAGAGTCCAGGCAAGGTCTCCCCCTCTCCCCCCCAAGCTAAAACCTTTTGTCATGTACCTATTAGTCATCCCAGTTTTCTTCACACCCCCTCCCCCCCAGCCTCTGAGGAGGGCTCTGAGTCAGAGGGGAGTGAGTCCAGTGGGCACTCCTGTCGGAATGAGCGCAGCATCCAGGAGAAGCTTCAAGTCCTGATGGTTGAAGGCCTGCTTCCTGCTGTGAAAGTCTTCCTGGACTGGCTTCGGACCAACTCCGACCTCATCATTGTGTGTGCACAGGTGTGTCACTCCACTGCCCTTTTTCAGGCCTCAGGACATTGGGGGAGGGCGTCAGTCAGGATGGGGCCTAGGAATCCCATCCAGTGGTCTGGTAAGAATTGTTGCCAAGCATTCCTTCTCTGCTGGGCTCTTACACATTCTATGGACCTGACCTTTGCCCTGGAGGAGCCTGTGACCTGGAATACAAATTGTGTGGATGGAAAAGTGAGAGAGCTGCTTAGTCTGCTTTGTATCTCCAATGCCAGATGTGGTGCCTGTTATTAGGATTAATGTTGACGAGAGTATTTGTTCAGAGAGTCTCAAGAAAGGAGAGCATACTGAGTAGTGACAGAAGAGATAGGACCTAGGGAATGGTGGGATTTTCATACAAGGGTTGAGAAGGTGCTTGTAGTAGGGGGAACAGCTTAGGGCATAATCCTGCAGCCAGAGCGAATGATGTCAGGGACTGGCTTGGAGGCTGGCGGGGGCAGTGGTGGCCTTCTTCTCAGGTTCAGAATCTCAATCTTGACAAGAGCCTCTAGTACCTGGAGTCTTTTATTTGATGTTACTTTACCCTACTGACACACCTGCCCTGTGTGGAGGTCCCTTCTCCCTGCAGGTTGCCCTAGGTGAGACAGTGATCAGGGCGCAGCACACCCTTGGGTGTGTGCTTCTGTCTGATGACAGCTTAGTTACTTAGTCACTGTTTGTCATGGAGGAAGGTGTGGTAAGACAGAGATGTGGGGTCACATCCCTGAGCTATGTCCCAGTGGGCATGGTGAGGGGATGTTAGATGGGAGAAGCTTCCTCCAATGCTCTGGCTTTTCCCACCACCAAGAGCCAGAAAGTCCTTCTGGTCTCATGCCTTTTTTTTTTTCGTGAAGCCTTCAGCTGCTGGTGAAGTTCAGCAAGGCTCCGTGCCCCCCTTCATTCCTCACAGGACCAGTTCCTGGTTTCCAAGTCCTCCACAGGCCCCCCTTGGCCTCTCTTCATTGTCTGTCAAATCCCTCTAGGCTTGTGACCACAGCCCTCAGGCCTCTCCAGTGCAGTGCTTTTCTTGCTCGCTGCCACCCCCCACACTGCCCTGGCTGAGGGCCTCTTCTGCCTTCTCTCCCCAGAGTTCTCAAAGTCTGTGGAACCGCCTCTCTGTGTTGCTGAATCTGTTGCCAGCTGCTGGCGAACTCCAAGAGTCTGGTGAGTGAGTCCCTGGCACTGCTCTCCTTGCCCCTCTCCCTCATTGGCCCCATGAAACCCATCCCCCTTCCTGGTAACCTGGCCCTTGGGGTAAACAGGTTAATGGGATTCACTGCCAAGCCTCCCTTACACATAGCAGTCATTGTGGTCTTGGCCTCTCTGGTTTCTCACCCCAACACTGCCCTACTGTGGGCAGGTGGCTTGGTCTGCCAGGGAGTATACTCCCCGGGGATGGCAGTAGAGGGCAAGAGCAGAGTGAGGGGAGCCTGTAGGCTAGCCCCAGGCACTGGTGTCATACTTGTGCCTTGGTCATTGAGAATCGACCTTGACCTCCAGAGTTCATCTGCCTGGCTTATTCCTTCCTACCATCTTCCAACTGGCAATCTCCACCTCTCCTTCCATTGGAGCCTCTCCTCTCATTTCATCCTAATATAATTGCCCTGTGGTCAGGGAGCCTCAATCTGAGGTATCCTGGTTCTCCCCACCTGCTCTGTCCCTCCAACCCTTCCAGCTTTGGGCTTCTAGAGCTCTGCCTGACAGCCTCATGTATTTCTCTCTCTTTCCTTTCCTTCTATCTCTCCCCTTAATTCTTTCCCAGGGGTATGTCCTATCTCATTAGCCTGGGAATTCCCATAGGACAAGGCAGTGTCCCTCTGCCTGGGGGCTCCCACAGGACAAGTAGTCTCATGTGTCCTCTTTCTCCCCAGGCCTGGCCCTGTGTCCCGAGGTCCAAGATCTTCTTGAAAGTTGTGAACTGCCTGACTTCCCCTCTAGCCTGCTGCTCCCAGAAGACATGGCACTTCGAAACCTGCCTCCCCTCCGGGCTGCCCACAGACGCTTTAACTTTGACACGGACCGGCCCCTGCTCAGCACCTTAGAGGAGGTGAGGACATCATTTCTTAGGCCACAAGATCTGTTAATCAGACACAGCAGCAAAGCAGGGGCTCAGAGTTGGAGGGGCAGGCAAGCATCCCTCCCATCTAGGCAGGGAGAGTGTCCTGGGGGTTGCAGGCTGTGAGTCCTTTATTCAGGGAGCCGTTTGAGATGCCTTTCCTTCTTGGCAGGATGTCCTTGCACAGGTCTTCTGCTGGTAGTGTCTTCTGTTGTAGAACAAGCCTTCCATCCCTTTATCCGTCTTTTGTAGAGCACAGAACAAGTGAATTACTGGGGCTTTGAAATCTTTTATCAGTCTCATTCTACTGTGGGCCAATCCTCTGAGCCGAACATCAAACAGAGAGAGCTAGAAGGGCATGTGCAGTCCACTTAGTCCGGTGACTTTCACCCTTGAATCTGTGTCACCACATGGGCCATCTGGGGGCAGCAGAGGGAAGCCAAGCAGACAACTCTCCCAGGCTTCCTCCCCGCACCCTAACCCCAACACATACACCTTTTGGTTGCTCCCACTCTCTCCAGAGCAGCTTGGCTTTAGTCTGTTTATATTTTAGGGTTCTAAGTAAGATTTTTGTTCGATGCAGAAGAAGGGTTCTGTTGACAAAAAAAAAGTCGATGCAGAAGAAGGGTTCTGTTGACAAAAAAAAAATAAGTTGGAAATGTTGATCTATTTCAGTCCCCTCATTTTACACCTGAGGAACTGAAACTTGGAGGAAGAGGGATGGCATTAGGAGCCAGATCTCCTCACTCCCAACCAGTGCCCCCGGCCCTCCTCAGCCCGAGTTCTGACTTTGTTCCTGCAAGTCTCCTTGCCCTTCTTGGGTACTCCTTCTCTGGCAGCTAGAGGCTTTGGGCTCTGGTGCTCCTCTTTCCCCCACCCCACAGATCATGAGCCTTTCCAAGGAGCACTTGTTGCTGAGGTCTTGGCACAGTAGGGAGGCAGGAGGGCAGGAGCTCTTGTGGGCAGCCCTGCTCAGCTGGGCTGGGCTCCCATGTCTCCTCACAGACGGTCGTGCGAATCTGCTGCATCCGTAGCTTTGGCCACTTCGTCGCCCGCCTACAAGGCAGCATCCTGCAGTTCAGCTCAGAGGTCGGCATCTTCGTCAGCACTGCCCAATCTGAGCAGGAGAGCCTGCTGCAGCAGGCCCAGGCCCAGTTCCGCATGGTGAGTCAGCCCCCCCGCTCCAGGCCCATTCGGTTCCCATTGGGCTCACTGAGAAGTCATGGTAAGAGCCTCAGACTGGTAGCCCTTGACTGAAGACTGTGGCACATGGGGTTGGGGAACCGAGCCTAGGGAAAGAGGAGGCAGGGGAGGGAACTAAGGGATGGGCTGATGGACAGGAATGAGAGTTGCTTTGAGCAGAGGCAGCATGGACTGGACCAGTATCGAGACTGCCTGGGGGTTGGGGGCCTTCTGTGTCACCTCCTTGTCTGTGAATTGAATGAGTCAGGGAACAGTAGAATCAACTTTAGGGGGTTGTTGTGATGACAGAGTGATAGTACCTGTAAGGTACCTTGCACACTATCGCAGCAAATGCTCCTTTCCCTTCCCTTTCAGAGGGATGAAGACTGAGGAATGGAAGGGAATAGAGGGATCTTGGTATCAGACACCGTGCAGGAGCCCTCCCATTCCAGACTTGAACCCATCCCACAGAGATCCCAAACAGGAGGAAGTAGCCTGTTACCTCTTTTCCATTCAGTAACTCATTCCATGAATGTTTATTGAGAGTCTGCTCTGTGTCAGAGCCATTGGTATTCTGGGCACTAGGGTTACAGCCCTGAACAAGACAGACCTTTCTCTTGTGAGGCTGATACTTTGTGAACAGTCTGGTTCCATGATGGGGCCTGCACAGCCCTGGGTGTGTTGTCCTCCCTGAGCTAAGTGGCACCAGTACATTTGGGATAGTGGTGTGGCGCAGGAGGCATGGCCCACGGGCTCGGCAGTTCCCTCCCCTATGTTCTTCCCTACCTACTTCTCTAAGAACCCCCTTCCTGCAGATGGTCTGCTTGTCTGGGAAGGGGTACAGGCTCCCCAGAGACTCCTTGCTGTTTCAAAAGCAAGGACATTTTGTTAAAAACAAACCCTTTGTGTTAAGGCTTTTATTACTGTTCCATAGGGGAAGACACCGGGGGTTACAAAAATAACTGCGGGGAAATTACACAGTTTCAAAAAATGTTAAAGTTTTTGCAGGCATTTCCTTTAGCCTGAAATTCTTGAAGACTCATCCTGGGGGGCAGGGAGTACCTGAGAGCCCCTCTCATGTGGCATTAGACACCACAGGCCAAGCTGGATATGGGCCACATGCCTGCTGAGGCTGCCTCCTGCTCTGCCTGTCACAGGTTTGCACCCAAGGGTGTATTCCCTAGCAGCAGCAGTGTGGTCATCATTGCCATGCCATCTCCTGTTGTTTCTCGAGAGCTTTTTATGTGCAAAGCCTGATTTGCGTGTGATATCTCATTTAACCCTCGCAGCAGTCCTGTGAGGTGGGTGCTGGGTCCTCATTTTATAGGTGAGGAAGCCCCAGGACTCTGGAATTAGTCTGAAATTGTCTTGTTCTAAGCTGCTTTGGTGCTCAGCTTTTTTGCAGGCCAGGTAGGCACCAGAAGCCGCTGCTCCTACTTTCTTGTGGCTCCAGCATCTATCTGGTTTAGGGACCTCTCTTTTCCTTTTGGGACCTTGGTTTTCCCCTGATGAGCAAGTCAGCCCACATCTCTGAACTGCTTGACCAATTACCGGTAGCAGAGCCTGAGATTCATGTACCTCTGCTCTTCCCGGGTCCAGGTGGATCCCCAGTTACCTGTGCTGGTTCTCTGGGGCGTACTACTTACCCAACTGCCCCCATTTCCGTCTCTGGAACATGGGGTTTCACAACTCCAATTTTAGCCTAAAAGTAAGATTCCTGGACTTGATTTCTATGGTGAGAGGAGGGGAAGTTTGTCTACAGTGCTCCACTTCCTTACCAGTCTGCTGACAGGGCCTGTAAGAGAGTGGCTAGTTAGGCTCTGGTCTTCTTTCCTTCCTCTACTAGCGTTTCCTCTTGGCATTTTGGGCCGGGCCACTCTTTGTTGTGCAGGACTCTGCGGGGGGTGGGAGTGGGGATGGATCTTGCATGACTGTAGTGTAATTATCAAAACTAAGAAGGTAAAGAATGGTACATACTATTAACTGTAGACTTTATTTAGATTTTACTAGTTTTTCCACTAATGTCTATTTTTTCTTCCAGGATCCCACATTACATTTGGTTATGTCTCCTTAGTCTCCTCCAGTCTGTGACAGTTCCTCAGTCTCTCCTTGTCTGTCATGACTCTCACACTGCAGAAAAGTATTGGTCAGTTACTTTGTAGAGTGTCCCTCAGTTGGCTCTGTCTGGTGTCCGCTTATGATCAGAATGAGATGATACATTCCAGACTCATATTTTATTTTATTTTGTATTTATTTGTTTGTTTGTTTAAATGTATCTTTTATTGATTTCGAAGAGAGAGAGAGAGAGAAACATCAATGATGAGAGAGTCATTGATCAGGTGCCTCCTGCACACCCCCGACTAGGGATTGAGCCCATTGTGGGCATGTGCCCTGACCGGGAATCAGACTGTAATCTCCTGGATCCTAGGTTCTGCTGAGCCACTCCAGGCTGGGCCAGACTCAAATATTTTAAAGCACCACTCTGAAGACGCCACTTGATTCATCACAGGGCCTTCAGGCTCCCCATATCTTTTAGGATAAGTTCCCATCTAAAGCCTCATCTTTTAGACCATGTTAAGGAATTTGGACTTCACCCAGAAGACAGGAAAACCATCAAAGGACTTTAGTCAGGGCCGTGATGGAATATCAGATGGTTTTTGGAAGATGCCTTGGTTACAGGCAGAAAAAATGGATTGGGTTAGAGGCAGAGACCAGTAAGGAGGTGGTTATAATAGTCAAGGTCAGAGGTGCTGGCTTAGACTATGATTGTGCAGTGGAGATGGAGGGATGCAGAAGGATTTGAATGATTTCTAGAAGGTACAATCGACAGAACTGGGAAGCCAGTAACTGTTGGGGCTGAGAGAGAAGGAAAAGCCACACCCAACTCAGCTTTCTGACTTGGTTTATTTCCCAAGTTGGGGAGCACTAGAGGAAGAAGAGCAGGTTTTGAGGAATGGGTGGGGCTGCCAAGTAGGCAGTTGGATATGTGGGTCAGGGTGGTAGGTCTGGGCTGAAGCTGCAGCTTTAAAAGAAATGGGCAAATGGATGGTGATTGAAGGCAGGGGCATGAGGGGGCATGGATGGTATCCCCTGGGAGGGAGAATGCGTTGAGAAGAACAGAGGGGCAGAGCTCAGACCCCAAGGTACAGGGGTCCTGTGGGATGACGATGCCCACTGTCTGCTCCATCCCTCCTGGGTGTTGGAAGAGTGAAGAATGTTTTTCTCCCAGGCTTCTCTTCTTTTCACTTAATGGGATCAATAGAGAGCTGACTGTATGAGGACATACCTACTTCAGGCCCCAGAATTCTTCTTGGTCTTGCTTGCTGGAGAAAGGAATGTTGCCCCAACTCCTCGTCGCAAGCCTAGCACTTGGCTCTTAGCACTTGTTTTTTCCCCTCGTAGGCACAGGAAGAAGCTCGGCGGAACAGGCTAATGAGAGACATGGCCCAGCTACGCCTTCAGGTAGGAAACCAGAGCCGGGGTGCTCCTCCTACTCTTGATCTGGTTATTGCCTAAAGCCACCGGCAGATCCTCACCCCTCCAGCTGCACCCTGTTCCCCTGTGGCCGTCCCCTCTGCCCGGATTACCACCTCCTAGCCTCCTAGGTTGCCCTCTCAGGGCCCATTCTTCAGAGCCTTGACTCCTCTTGCTGCCTTCACTTCTGTCTCTTTTTCTTTACTTTAACCCTGTTTCTATTTTTCTTCAAGGCCATTGTAGGAGGAGTCCCCTGTCCCTGGGGCAAAGGAGTCCCCATAAGAGCCCCTTTGAGTAGTTTTCCCCTGCCCAGGCTGCGGAACCCATACAGCTCCACTCACTCTGCCTTCTCTCACCAGCTCGAGGTCTCTCAGCTGGAAGGGAGCCTACAGCAGCCCAAGGCCCAGTCAGCAATGTCACCCTACCTTGTCCCTGACACCCAGGCCCTCTGCCACCACCTCCCCATCATCCGCCAGCTGGCCACAAGTGGACGCTTCATTGTCATCATTCCAAGGACAGGTGAGCATATTGGGAGGTGGGAGGACAGATGAAGTGTGGCTAAAAGAAACTAACTCTGGGCTTGCAATTGAGAGGCCCTTTTTTGGAGCCCAGTTTATACACAGTGGCCTTCGTCAAGTCCTACTACCTCTGAACCTCAGTCATTTCATCTGTGAAATGGGCATGATAATCTGTTAAACCCTGTCTCACAAGATGGTTGGGAGAAACAGATGAGAATATCTAAATGAAAGCACTTGGTAAATTGCCAAGTACATGAGTGGCAGCAGGTCATACTTTGAAAGGACTTCAGGAGCCCTGTCAGAGCCACTGTCCCTTCTTTTCCTGCAGTGTGTGCTGGAGGAGCTCAGACTTCCTGCAGAGAGCCCCATGTCACAGTGCTCTGACTTCATCTCTTTTGTCCTTCCCCTCCCCCTCTTGCCCACTAGTGATTGATGGCCTGGATTTGCTGAAGAAGGAACACCCGGGGGCCCGGGATGGGATCCGATACCTAGAGGCAGAGTTTAAAAAAGGAAACAGGTGAGTGCAGGCCTGCTAGACCTGTGCTGAGCCCCATGTCTGTCTCCCAGACAGGTGTTTGTGTTTTACTCTTACCTGTGGATAAGACACACACTTACAGTCCCTACTCTCAGTTTACTCACCGCTGGAGAGGGAAACCAAAGACATAATAAGTCAAGGTCTTAGGTGCTGAAATAGAGGGTGATGGGAGGAGCCAGGAGCCCTGCAGGGAGCGCTGACCTGCTGTCCATTTGCCTCTGGGGCAAACATGAGATCAGCATCTCGGGGAGAGGGGGGCAAACCCCAGCTTCCAGCTGTAGGCACCTTGGTAAGAGTTTTTCCTGCTTTAGGTTTGGGACTGGTGATCAGGTTTGCTAGGGTGGGAGTGCTTTCCTTGGGGCTGCCTGTGGCTTCCCACCTCCCATTGAAGCCACCCGTAGCATGTAGGTGCTTAGCCCCACAGGCCTTTCCTTCTGGCCTCCCTGCTAGCTGACACCCCATACCTCCCCCCCCCCCCCGCCCCCACATCTGCCAGGAAGCTGCACAAAGCCTATTTGTTTGGACCTTGTCTCCAGAAGCCCTGACTTGAAAAGCATCTGCTGCTTCTCCCCTCCCGGCTCCTCCCCCTGGGAGGAACGGAGGAATTGATGTTATCAGGAGGAAAAGCGAGCCAAACGCCAGGAAACTTCGAAATGGCTCCCAACAGACCTGTGATGGGAGAGATGTGCCCCCTCCCTGCTCCTGTAGAACTGGGCCCCTGAGCCACAATGGTCTGCTTTGTGTGAGGCGCCCTTACTCTTCTGCCCCCAACCTCCACTCTCCTGTGTCCTTTGTAGGTACATTCGCTGCCAGAAAGAGGCGGGGAAGAGCTTTGAGCGACATAAATTAAAGAGACAGGATGCAGATGCCTGGTAAAGTTTCAGCCCCCACCCCTGGAGCCTCAGATAGCCTGCCTGCCTTGTTCCTCTGTGCCACTCCCCAGGGGAGCAGTTCAGGGCCAAGGAATTCTGACACGGGTGGCAGGACCAGCCTGGGGCCTTCTGCAAGTCTACCTTGAAGGAAGACGTTGCTTCAGCACCCAAGTCCCTGGGGCCTTGAAATGCTTAGGCTTGGTGTCCTCAGTGAGCCTTTGCCTGCTCCCCGTAGCACATCCCCCAGTACTAGCTTCCAGAACCTGCTGTCTTGGCTGCCTGGTTGCTCTTGCTTCCTGCTGGTGCCTTCCCTGCCCCTAGCTTCCCCTGTGCCCTGGAAATCCTGGGGTTCAGGCTGTGCTAATGCTGGGGCTTGGCCTCTCTTCCCCCTCCCCACCAGGACTCTCTATAAGATCCTGGACAGCTGCAAACAGCTGACTTTAGCCCAGGGGGCAGGTGAGGAGGACCCAGGTGGCATGGTGACCATCATCACAGGCCTTCCACTGGACAACCCCAGCGTGCTCTCAGGCCCTATGCAGGTGAGTTATGGGGTGAGGTGAGGGGACTGTAATGGGGACGAGGTACCGGAGTAGGCTCCCTCCTCAGACCTGCCAGGCAGTTGCCCTTTCCCTCTTCCATCACCGCTTACCCTCAAAGACTTGTCCCATAGTTCAGGAAGGGACTCACCCATCTCTCTCTTCCCCCCTTCCACAGGCAGCCCTGCAGGCCGCTGCACATGCCAGTGTGGACATCAAGAATGTTCTGGACTTCTACAAGCAGTGGAAGGAGATTGGTTGAGACTGACTCCCAAGCCCTGCAGTGGGGCTGACTCCAGATCTCTCCTGCCCTCCCTGGCTGCCAGGACCACCACCTGTAGTCACCCCACCACACAGACTCACGCACGCACTCAGGAAGGAAGCCCAGCTGCACACAGGCTGAGGGAGGGCCCAGGAGCCAGTTGGGAGGGTAGGGTCCCCCTGTTGCCAAGATGACGTCAGGAAAGTGAGGAAAGTATTTGGAGCAGGAGAGGCCTGTGGGCCCCTAGTCAGCCTTCCTGCCTCAACCCTCCTGCTGTCCCTAGAGGCAGGTGGCAGGCATGGGTATCTGCATTTCATCGGAGTGATTCCTGGACCTCTGAGGGGAAGGGACGGCAGAAGAAGCCCTTCCTCACCCAAGACATGGGTTGGTTGGGGTTAGGAGTTTGGACCCTCCAGCCCTGGGAAAAGAGTGGGTAACACCAGACATCTGGGTGGTTTTCTGCAGGCCCTTCCCCTCCTCAAAGACTACCCATTCTCATTTCCCCTTGTGGGCTGGGCAGCTCTGGAGCTTTGGAGACTCTTAAAGAAGAGGGGCCAGGGGCTGGCTGCACTGATAGCAGGACCCGGGCTCGCATCCCCTCCTCGTGCTGCTGGGGCTGTACACCCAGTTGCCCCACTTCTGCTTTCCGTCTCCCTCTGTCTAGCTTCCAGGGCAGGGAGCAGGCCTCGCCAACGGCTGCAGGCAGTTTGGCCTGTATGCCAGTGAGGGGTCTTGTGCCCACCAGCCCCACAGTCACCATGCTTTGTGCTCTTGGTTGCTGTGCTGTGACAGAGTGGGATGCCAGTAAGAGGAGGGGGGTGCAGTCTGAGGCCACCACCCCCTTGACTAGAGAAAGGAGAGGCTGCCTGAAGCTGCCCGGTCAGGGGCCCTAATCCTGATGGGCTTCCTACTTCGCCCTTCCCCAGGGCTGAAGGCCTGGTGGGGCTGAGTATGGGGCTAGCTTTTGGAATGTGGAGGTGACTGTGGGAGCAGAGATCATGAATAGCTCAGGACAATGAATGGAGCAGCAAGAGCTGGGCTGTGGGTGGGTGAGTTTGGCCAGGATTGCCTTGGCCCCTCCCCCTGGGTGTGGAGGGTGGGGGATCTCAGCTCAGCTGTCCCTCACCCCAGAGCTAGCCCAGCTTCCCAGGCTGTTCTCAGAGGAGAGCAGGTTTCCTGCTTCCTTCCTCCAAGATAGCAAGTTTGGGACAACCTGGGGGGAATAGGGTCACCCCCACTCCCAATCCCTGACAGACTGAGACTAAAGCATCACTTAATAAAGACCCCTGAAGCCCACTCCCTGTCTCCTGGTGCGTTTCTGTACAGGTTTATTGGGGTGTTGGAGATGGCATGCTAAAAGTGGCATTTTGGAAAGGTTTCTTCAAGGTGGACCCATTGAAGCAAGAAGTTGGCAATTCCAGCAAAAGCTCCTGACATAGTTTTGTGACATTGTTAAGTTCATTGATCCTGTGAACTGAGCTGGTGCCTTTGTAAGGGTGATGGGTGAAAACAGTATTTAGAAGGACACAGCACTGCCTGGGGCTGGTTTGCTGTCTCCAGCTGGGTCCTATGAATCAGAGAAACTTCCTCAAGGGGAAAGGGGGATGAGCCTTGAAACCAAACTCATCCCTGTCCATCTGCAAGGGCTGGCACCTCAAGTGTGTCTGGGGAGGAAGCCTGGCGAATCCCTTGTAGTTGAACCAACATTTGCTAAAGGCATTTACTCTGGACTCCGCCCAGCACCAGGTGCTCAGAGGCAGTGAAGCACAGTGAGGTGGTTTCTGATGCCCAAGGCCAGGATTTGGAATTCTCTGCCCAGCCTATGGCAGAGCCCACCCTCAACTCCTAGGAGAATTGGAACAGCCAGGTCTGAGGGCGCCTGCATCACACTGGCCGCATCCTGGCTAGGCCTCCAGCCTATTCTGGCCAGTGTGATCTCAGTGGGTTTGAGTCAGGCTGGAGGGGCTGGCTGTGTGCAGAAGGCCCAGTGAGCTGCCTGCTAATGGGATTGGGCCACCCTGCGCTGCTCCCTGGAGGCCGGACAAGGCTGGGATTGTTCCCTGGCTCCCCTTTGTCTCCCACTCCCTGACCAGGCCTGGCCTGCTGGCCTGCCACTCTCCTCTCCCTCCCGTTGGCCTGGCTGGCAGGAGCACCCCAGCTTTGCTGACCCACCTGCTTAGGAGCGCCAATCTCTGGGTAAGGAAGCTCACCTGGGACTGTCACCCATTCTGGGGAATTGGGGCCTGCTCCAGCCCCCTCCCTCATCTCCAAGGCTACAGCACAGACTCTGTCTACATAGACCTCTAAACCCTGAGGGAAGCTAGAGCCCAGCCAGCATCTTGCTTTCCCACCCCTCCCCCGGGCACTGGGCAGCACTCTGGATGGGTCAGACCACCCCCATCCTGCTCCTGGGCAAGGGATACCTTTGCGGCCTCTATTTTAAAGCTCAGCTGGAGTGCAGGGACTAGGAACCAGGTTTATCTTGTGCCCAGGCAGCTCAGGGGAAGAGAGCCCCCAAACTGTTGGGGAACAGACTGGTGGTGTGAGGCCCACTGTGCACCAGTGAAGCTGGCGGAAGGAAGAGGGGCGGGGCTAGGCTGTTGAGTTGCTGGAAAGTTTTGGTCCTGGGAGATGGGGGAGTGTCCTATTCCCCCTCCTCCTGGGGCGGTTCCACCCGCCTAGCTGGCCCAGCCCCACCACTTGTGCCAAGGAATGTGCCTGGGAGAGGCGGTCTGAGGCGGGCGGGGCAGCAGAGCCACGGCCACCCGGAGGCAGCGCACAGGTCTGGGGCTGAGGGGCATGGGGCTCAGGAGGGACAGGGACCCCAACTGTTCTCAGGGGCACAAGTGTCCTCAGAGAAGAGCCAGGCATCTCCCTAATTCCCTGCCCTGGCATCTGGCCTCTCCAAGAACTCTCGTGCTCAGCCTACACACTGTGGGCCAAGGGCTTTCGGTGGTGGTGGGTGGCTTGGGGTCTCTCCGGGCTGACCTCCATGAGTTAGGCTTCTCCTGAGAGAGCTGGAGGGCTGGAGGCAGCACTCCAGCTGGGGAGAGGCCTCTCCACTCTGTGCTGGGTTAAGGCTGACCAGACCCCCAGTTGGGTAGTGAATGCCCGAGGCCAGGATGGGGAGGGGTCAGGGAAGCTGGGCCAGCCTCCCCTGGCCTGAAGGAGCAGCTGGGAGGCCAGCTACCATCCACACGCACGTAAGCACAGCCTACCCTGGGACTCAGTGACCAGGCCCAGCCTGGACCCAGGTGATAAGGAGTCTGTGGATGGGAGCAGATACCTGATTTCCTCCCCCCCACCCTCTGTCTCTAGGTCAACGTGGAGGTGCCAGGCCATGCTCAGTCTCAAGCTACCCCAACTCCTCCGAGTCCACCAGGTCCCCCGGGTGAGGGGCTACACTGGCCAACTCCTACTCCCTAGGGACTGGGGCTGAGGTTCTCTTTGAGCAATGAAGGAAGTTCCTCCTGCAAGCTAACTCTCAGGCTCCCATTCCAGTGCGAGACTCTTCCTCTGTTCTCTAAGGAACAGGCTGTGACCACAGGCCCAGAATGCTCCTTCAGAGTCCGCTTTCCCAATGCGCCCTGTCTGCCACCAACTCCCCCATCCTATCTTGTCCCCTTTCCCTGGCTCTCCTGTTTCTCATCTGCTTTCTGGTATTGGAACATGTGATAAGAGGGAAGTCGGATTTAGTTTGGCTTTGGGGCCACTGTGACCTCCAGCCCATTCTCTTCAGTCCTGCTTCCCCAGCTCTCCCACGGAGAGGATCCAGCATAGTGCCCCCCCACCCCCACCCCCAGGTGTTCTGGGAAGACGGCATCATGTCTGGCTACCGCCGCCCCACCAGCTCGGCCCTGGACTGTGTCCTCAGCTCCTTCCAGATGACCAACGAGACTGTCAACATCTGGACTCACTTCCTGCCCACCTGGTGAGGCGGGCTGTCCCCGGCCTCGCGCTCTGAGGGGTCCCCGGGCAGGCGGCGGGCGGGACGGCGGGGCTCGGCGGCCGCCTGAGCACGTGCCGCCGCAGGTATTTCCTCTGGCGCCTGCTGGCGCTCGCCGGGGGCCCGGGCTTCCGGGCGGAGCCCTACCACTGGCCGCTGCTCGTCTTCCTGCTGCTCACCTGCCTCTACCCCTTCGCGTCGTGCTGCGCACACACCTTCAGTTCCATGTCGCCCCGCGCGCGGCACATCTGCTACTTCCTGGACTACGGCGCGCTCAGCCTCTACAGCTTGGGTGAGCCCGGCGGGGGGCGGAGGCGGGGGGGGGGGCGGGGGGAGAGGCGGGGCGGGGCGGGGCCCACAGGGGCAGGGGGGGCGGATGGCGCGCTGCGTCCGGCCCCAGCTCCTGCCCTGCGCCCCCCAGGCTGCGCCTTCTCCTACGCCGCCTACTCCATGCCGGCCTCCTGGCTGCACAGCCGCCTGCACCAGCTCTTTGTGCCCGCCGCCGCCCTCAATTCTTTCCTGTGCACCGGCCTCTCCTGCTACTCCCGGTGGGTTCTTGGCCAGTGTTGAAGGGGAAG
Source organism: Miniopterus schreibersii (assembly GCF_964146895.1). NCBI lineage: Eukaryota > Metazoa > Chordata > Mammalia > Chiroptera > Miniopteridae > Miniopterus > Miniopterus schreibersii. Next base: position 14,106,892 of record NC_138119.1, on the reverse strand, counting down.
GCAGAGGGACAGGACAGGGCGCTCGCAGCCACACTGACACCTGGGATCGCTCTTGAACAACATTAAGAGCACCCGGACCATTTATTGAGACTTACTGTGTGCCAGAGCCTGTGCGCTAGCACCAAACCTACACTGTTTCCTTTAATTCTCCCAGCCACCTAAAACGTCTTTATCCCCATTTCACAGATCGTGGTCATTTACAGAGGGGTCATGTGTCACTAAGCTACAATGACGGTCTATCTTGGTCAGAGGCCTCCTGCCTTCTGACCCCCACCCTAGCACCAGGATGGTGATCAGCCTTTCCCTCCTGCCTCCCAGGTTCCCTGAGCTGGAAAGCCCTGGACTCAGTAAGATCCTCCGTACAGGCGCCTTTGCCTACCCCTTCCTGTTTGACAACCTCCCACTCTTCTATCGGGTAAGGGTGCCTGGGGCCCCTGGCCTGGCCCCTATTTTCCTGTCCTGACCCTCATAGTGCCACTTCAAGCCCTGCCCCCTCAATCCCTCACCTTGGCCCTGCTGCCCACCCCCCAGGCCCAGCACCCAGCCTGGCTGTGTCCCCTCCCCCCACCCATTAGATTCCAGACACACCTGGGCCCACTTCCCAAGCCCCTCCCGCTCAGCCCTGCTTTTCCTTTCCCAGCTGGGACTGTGCTGGGGTAGGGGCCACAGCTGTGGGCAGGAGGCACTGAGCACCAACCATGGCTACCACCTCTTGTGCGCACTGCTCACTGGTTTTCTCTTCGCCTCTCACCTGCCTGAGCGGCTGGCACCAGGACGATTTGACTACATCGGTGAGAGCAGGCCCGGCCTGGCCCAGGAAAGGGCAAGGGAAGACAGCTTCCCAGAGCACAGAGATTGAACTGAGTAAATGGCGTATTACAACCAGAAGACAGGGTCAGTGGAGGGTCTTCAGAGTCTTGGCCCACCCCCCACTTCTCAGATAACAGCAAAACTGGTAGCATGTATGCTAAAGCATTGTTTTATGCATATCAGCTCATTCACTCCTTCCAATAATTCTTAGAATCAGATTTTCTTATTCCTAATTTTAGGACAGTAGCAGGCCTAGAGGATGGGGTGACTTGCCATGGGTCAGAGGGTGAGTTGGGGCAGCCTGGGAATGGGGTATGTGCCCTGACCTGCCCACCCTCCCCACAGGCCACAGCCACCAGCTATTCCACATCTGTGCAGTGCTGGGCACCCACTTCCAGCTGGAGGCGGTGCTAGCCGATATGGAATCTCGCAAAGCCTGGCTGGCCACACAGGACCTGCCCCTGGGCCTGGCGGGCATAGTGGCCACACTAGGCTTGGCAGTGGCCGGGAACCTGCTCATCATTGCTGCCTTCACAGCCTCCCTATTTCGGGCCCCCAGTACATGCCCCCTGCTGCAGAGTGGCCTGCTGGAGGAGGGTACTAACACCAAACAACAGTGAGGCCCCATCTCTGAGCCTGCCCTGGAAGGAGGCAAACGCCAGGCCTTGGTGCTGGGGAGGAGCCCAGACCCAGACCTGAAAAGGTGGGGGGCACATCCGAGCCTGAAACCAGAAGTGACTGAGAGTGCAGAGGAGAAAAGGTAGAGGACAGGAGAGGAGCTGGTGGGGCTGGCAGAGAGCAGGAGGGTCAGTGAGGATGCTCTTGATGGGACTGGGGAAGTGCTGAGGGTCTGAGAAGGGAGGTGTGTGTGTCCAGACTGGAGCGCACCCCCCCAGGCAGAGGCTGGGAAGGGTAGGTGTTGGGGCCCTTTCATCTGGTCCCATTTCTGGTGCTCCTGGAAGTCTATGCTCAGCCCAAGGAAGAACTAACATGACTAACCTAGGCCTGCCCTGAATGCTTGTTAACCAGGCTGGGAGGCCCACTCTTGCTCCACCAACCCCCAAACCAGGCAGTACCGTCTGCCGGCAGCTTTTTGCCTATAGTGAGGAGCCTGTCCTGGTCACAGTCATGTACTCAAGATGTCCAGGTCTTTAGGGTCTGGGTCTACTTGAGTGTGTTATGGATGGTGCAGTGGGTTGGGGTGGGGGGGAGGGTGCTGGGCTAGAGAGGGAGCCCTAGTTGGACTTTAGAAAGCCACCTCTAATGCTTCTGGAATGAAGTGGTACAAATAAAAAAATCAACAGACTTTGGGAAGCACTTTTTGGTACTGAAGGTAAAATCTCTTTGCCTCTCCCCATCCTCCCAGTACCCCCCTGACAAAGAGTCAGAACCCACCAATTCCTTTTTTGGAGTTTATTCTGGAGCAGCTGGGCAGATAGTGACCCCACACTTGTAGGGCAGGGAGGTCAGCGCAGGGGGTCCTAGAGAGGAGCCAGAGCAGGGAGCCGCCAGCAGGCTAGCAGGGCTGCAAGCTCTAGACTGTGCCGTAGAAGCGTGAGTAGGCCTCCTGGAAGCCAATGTGGTCAGCCAGCTCGTCGCAATCCGGGTTGAGCTCACACACTTCCCTCTTGGGCTCCAGGGGATCTGGGTAGGGGGCTGGGGCTCTGAGAGCCCAACACAGTGGCATCAGCCTCCATGCAAACTGCTCCCCTCCCCTCCTACTGCACATGGGACTCTGGAGTCCTCACCAGTGGCCCTCCCTGGCCTCCCAGCACCTTTTATCTCACCCCAGCCCGGGACCCAGGTAGCGCCGGAGTCTCTTCACCACCTCACTGCCCTCTTGCTTGGACATGAAGGCTGTGGAGCAGAGGGGCAGAGGTCAGGTTGCTGAGTTTGGGAGGATAAGGTGGGGAGTAGGCTGGCCTTCTGATAGCCAGACAGGAGCCAGCAGGAGGGCGGAATGGGACTGAGGGGACCAGGGTGAGGGAGTGCTGGGCAGCTGGGTGATATGGCAGAAAGCCCCCATCAGGCCTGTCTCCTACCTGCACCTCTGTTAGACTCTGCACCACTGGGCTTTGCATCTGCAAAGGAAAGGAGCCTGGTTTACTTCTGCTAACCCGTAGGCCCCCCTCCTCCCCTGCCTCTCTGGCAGCATGCTCTTCGCTTCTCCTTCCACAAGGACAGACCTGGGGGCAAATGGATTGAGCCTGCAGGGGGGTGATTATCCAGCCAAAGGAACTGCCAGTGGAGGGATGAGAAGTGAGTGCTCCCCTCCTCATTGGCTGGGGCAGAGTTGGGGACACTCACCTGTCTGGCCAGCGAGGCAGAGTGCAGCCAGGGCCAGTAGGGTGAGGAGCACGAGGGGCCTCATGGTGTGTCTCAGACGCTGCGTTGGGTCTGTTGCTGGGACTCAGCTGGCCTGTTTCCACCAGCCTCCAAGCACCATTTATAGTCTCCGGGCTGTGCCCTGGAGGCCAGGGTGGGGGCGCCTGGTCATGGTGCGGTCGGGTCACAGGGGACTCTGCCAGGGCTATTTGGGAGTCATCCGCTCCAGATCTATAGGCCAAACCCCAAAGGATGTTGTGGTTGGAGCCTGGGCAGGCCCCTGGGAGTGAAGGAGGAGGGTGGGTAGTAATCTGAGACTGCCAGCCTCTGGATGCCCCCAACTCTTCCCTAAGGGGGCCACCCCGGGTCCCCCAGCCTCTACTCTCTTGGAGACCCAACCTCATCCTGTTTGAGCACCAACTGAACAGGCCAGAAGAGGTGTAGGGGGACACAGAGAGGAAGGGGCCCAGAGGTCCAAAATAGAAGGGCGCAGAGCTGGGCTATAGCTCTCTCACAGATTGTGATTTCCACTGTCAGCCATGGGCAGGAGCCAAACCCCAGGGAGGGAGTGCCCGGCGATGGCCTCATTCACCCTTTGAGACACCAAAGGCAGGGCTGGTGTGGGGGCGGCTTGACTGGTCAGGCCCTGTGCAGCAGGACAGGAGAAATGGTCAGGTGGCACAGGGCCACAAGCCAAGAGCCAACACAACCAGGGCTGGGCATGAGATTAAGTATAGCTCTCTGTCTGGGGCAGGCCAGGTGGTCAGTGTGGCAGGGACCACCTTCCCTGTGCCCCTCACAGGGCCTTTGAGGAACAGGGAGATGGAGAACACATCTGGGCTCCTGACCCTCTGATTCTCTTCCTGTCCTTGCAGCTCCCCAGTATGAAAAACCTTGAGGACATACCCTCCAGGGGACAGAACATCCAGCCTGAAAAACCTCATCCCACACCTGAGCTCTGCTTCTGCCTCAGCTCAACCTGGAGAGGAGGAGCATGTGCCCCCCCCCCCCGGGCCTGTGGCTGGGCAGATGGGGACAAGGGGACATCTGGATGGCTGAATGCTGCAGCTCCAGGGGGAGAGAAGAGCCATGGGCTCAAATTAGGGGGTCGGAGTGGGGGTGGCAAGCAGGAGCCACCTGATATCTTCCTGAGTGTCCCAGTGCTCCTACACAGATCCAACCAAGCCTCTCTCCAGTGTTAGGCTGAGACCCTCACCAGGGAAAACAGTTTGCCCCACCCACCCTCTCCCCTCCACCCTCTGGTCTCTCCTGCCTTTGCTGCGCCCCTCCTGATGCCCTGTGAGGCGTGAGAAACTAGGACAAAGCGTGCAGCCGTGTGCGCTCATCAGACCGGACACTGAGGCCCACCGTGCAGCCTTTCTCAGAATTAACCCAAGCCGGCAAAGAGAAGAGTGGGCTGGGCTGGTTAGAGTGACACTCCCCTGAAAGCTTATCCTGGCCTCAAGGAACCCAGGGTCCTGGTTTCTGTGACAAGAGGCTTCACTGCCGGTCTGCACACCCCTGCCAACCCACTTGAGACCGGAGGCTCTCAGTGAACTGCAACTAAGGCTTTGAGGAGCCAAAACTCAGGAGCCAAGGAGGGGGTCTTGGCCCACAAGTGCCCCAGACAGAGGAAGCACCCTCAAGATTACAGTGTAGTAGAGGAAGTTTATTTAAGGATGTGGAGAGAACATGGCATAGGCCCTCGGCTGGCCAGCAAAGGGGCAATCAGTGGAGATTGAAAACAGATCCCCCAGCCAGGACCTAGGGAGGGATAAGGAACTGGGAGGCGAGTGTGGAGTGGGGTGGAGGTGTTGGTCAGAACCCAGAGGAGAGAAGGCACGGTGCCTGATTCCCAGGTGGGACCTGGGCTAAGAATCCTCAAGTTAGAAGGAAACAGGGAGGAATCAGGGTAGTGTGTGTGTGACCTCAAGGAAGCCCCAAGGCACAGTGGCAGTGGGGACTGCTCAGGCCTCACCCCCAGCAAATTCCATCACTGCTTAGGGACTGGGCAACATTTTAGCTGTTCTCAAAAGGCAGCTTGCCACAGGCCCTTGACCTTGACCACCTTCTGCTCCTGGGCCTGGCCATCTTCCCTTTACTCAGGCTCCCTCAGCATGGCCACCAGCTCCTTCTGTCCTCTGTGTAGAGCCTGCCATCAATGGGAGAGAAGAGACAAACTGGGAGAGGAGAAAATCCAAACCCTTTCCGTCTACTGTCCTTGCCCCCAGGCCTAGATTCCCCAGAATGGTATGAATCTGTGGCTCATTTCACAGGCACAGCGGGGCATGTAAGGAGGTCCCTTCCCCCTACACTCAGCAGGTATTTATGGCAGGCTGGGTGCCTTGGCCACTTAGGCTGGGCCTCCCCAGAGCAGAGTCCATCTTCGAAAAGGGCCCCCAAAGTGACCCCCTCATCGTCTGACCTCTCTTGGTCTGTTTTCTCCTCTGCTGCAGCAGGGGACCAGGTGCCTGAGGGCAGGGCCAAGGCACTCACCTGCCAGGCCTGCCACTGGGCCTGGCCCTGCAGCTGCAGCTCCTCCACCTGCCTGCGCCCAGCCAGGACGGCATCTGCCAGCTGCCTGTTCTCAGCCTCCTGTTTCTGCACACGGCGCTGCAGGGCATCCCGCTGCTGCAGGAAGTAGGGCACCATGGTGCTGCGCAGGTCCTTCTCTGGGATCCCACTAGGGCGCCTGGAGAGTGGCAAGCAGCACAGGATGGGGAGGGGGAAGACGTGTGTGGGATGAGGGTTCTAATTCCAGTTCTAATCAGTGATATTCCCACCTCCAATCTCAAATTGGACTAGCTTTCAAGGTTTCTCCTGGGGTCCCTCTCACCTCCTGAGACCCAACCACATGGCTCCTGCTCCTGATGGAAACGCTAACCTGTCCCTCTGTTTCAGTGCCCAGGAATCCCCCTCTCCCCCTTCTCACACAGCCCGTATCTTAGCCTTCCCAGCCATACCCCAGTCTCCTCCTCTTATCTACACACACTCCCCCATCTCTAACACTCCAGGGCTAGAGGTGACTTTCCAGCCTTTGCCTCTGTCCTTCTGAACATGTGCCCTGATGGTGCACTCACTCTAGACTGAGCTGGAGAGGTGTGCGGATGGTGGTGGCAGGGCGAGCCCTCCCAGATGGAGTGGCTGCCTGAGAGGGGGCCCAGCCCTGGAGAGGTCCTGGTATTAGCTAACAAGGGAAGATAAGGAAAGACAGGTCCGGGCAGGCAAGATTATAGGGAGTTCTGGATGCCCAGAGTGAGAAGATGCATCAATTCTAATAGACACTGAGGTGGAAGCCACTACAGACTCTTTTAAAATTTCTTTTTCAGTTATAAAACTTAATTATTTTAAGTGGTCTTGGTGACCTCAATTCTCCACTCCTTGTCGCAGGGCCCCGTTCTCCATCCTGCACAGGATGTACCAGGCAGCAGGGTTGCCCACTGACATGTGAGCTCCACGGGAAGCAGGTCTTTTGTGTCTTAGTCACTGCTGAATATCTGGCATCTAAAACACTACTGAGTGTACAGTCCATGATCCCTAAATGTTTGCTGAATGAACAAATGAATAAAAACCAGATGCAAACCTACGATTCTGCCTTCTCCCACACCCCCATCCCTTCTCCCATAGGCTAGATTCTGAAATGAGCTCCCAGGAAGGTTTCCCTCTGTCAGCCTCAAACCTCTGGACAGCAAGCACTTGCCCGGGGCTCTCTTCCCCCAAAGGGAGCCATACATTTCACTGTTTTGGGTTACTGTTTGGTGTCTGTCCTCTCCACCTGTCCCTGTCACAGGGTCCTCTCCCTGAGAGCCCACAGTCTCATGCATATGGGTCCATCATAAGAGCTCCTTCAAGCCCTGTCTGGTGTGACTAATTGGTTAGAGCATCAGCAGCACCAAAGGGTTGTGGGTTCGATTCTGGTCAAGGGCACATACCTGGGTTGCAGGTTCGATCCCTGGTGTGTGTGGGAGGCAACCAATTGATGTGTCTCTCTCACATCAATGTTGCTCTATCTCTCTCCTCCTCTCTCCCTTCCACTCTGTCTAAAAAATATCAATGGAAAAAATATCCTTGGGCGAAGATTAACAAAACAAACAAACAAACAAACAAACAAACAAAAGCTCCTTCAAGATTCTGAAATGCTGCCTCTTTCTCCACGAGCCCTCCCATGGTCCTTCTCACCAGGCGGGCTCCTTTCGGTCTTTGCCTTCTTCCACAATTTTATCCAAGGCATTCAAGACAGCTTCCAGGTTTCCCTCTGCTTTGATTTCAGAGATTTCCTCCTGAAGAGAAAGGAAGAAAGAGCTATAATGATACTAGACAAGCCTATAGTACAAACATGCTAAACTAACAGCATTTAGTAAGATTTGGGCTAAATTCTGTTGTGTCTTTATATGAACATTCCAGTTTTCCTACATGTGACTTTTACATTAAGAAAACGAGGGCTAGGCCCCGGCAGGTAGATCAGTCGGTCAGAGTGTTGTCCCCACACACCAAGGTTGTGGGCGGTGAGTAAGTGGAACAACAAATCAATGTTTCTCTCAAATCAATAAATAAAAAAGAATAGGATGAAGTAGAAAACATTTAAAAAGAGCCCGCAGCAAGCCTCTCCTTCTGCCCATCATTTGAGCGCTGCAGGCCTCGCTGTTATCCCCACGCTCTTGCTGATGCCACACGCACGTGGATGCTGAAAGGGCTCATCCTGAAGTGTAACCACAGGACAACTGAATTCTCTAGAGAGATCATGAGTGGAACCCTGTCCTTTTCTCTGTTCCCTCTTGTATGCAGTTCCACTGATTCAATAATTTGGTAAGTGCCGCCTCTGTGCCAGGCATTGCACCGGGTGCTGGAGATACAAAGAAGAGTAAGACCCAGGCACGCCCTCGCTGAACTCCCAGGTCTAGTGGGCAGACAACATATAAACACACAATTACAATACCGGACAATGCCAGAAGGGGCATTTAAGATACCCATGTCATTTGAAGGGAGGGACAACTGCCACTGCAGCCTGACGGGCACAAAGGATATTATAGGGAATGAGGAGAGAAGGTGGAGGTTTGCGTCCTGCCTCCAGGCAGGTGACAGTCTGGAGGCAGGACCCAAGCCAACAGTAGCTGCTGGGCTTCTTGCCACTCACCCAGATAGACGTCTGCAACTGAGTTATAAACTTGTCATAGATTCGCTGTGTCATCTCAGGTTGCAACTGGTAGAAGCGTTTGTAACAGTCAGTGAATCTCTGGTAGCTGGTGGGAAAGAGAGAAGGCAAAGGTGGGGTGGGTCAAACACACAGGCAGTCATCGGTCATCGGCTTTTGCCTGGGCACCCCCGCCTGTTACCACAGGGCTCTAGGCCTTGTCTTCATTGCCCTGGTTAGAAGCAGTGGATGCAAAACGTCTCATCTGCAACCCCGGACAGGGATTGATGGCTCAGCCTCACCAGTCCCCACCAGTCTCCCCTTTTCCAAGTCTCAGCTGAGTTCAGGTGTCTTCCCCCTTAAGGATGAGTCAAAATTGGGTCCTGGAGGCAATAGTAGCTGCTGGGCTTCTTGCCACTCACCCAGATAGATGTCTGCAACAGGTTAGTGTTTTCAGCAGCTTCAGTGTCTTCGGAGACCCCAGAACGTTTTTTGGTTCTTAAACTTTACTAAACATCAAATCACTAGGAGGGTTTTTTAAAACTCAGATTGCAGGCCCTGAGTGCCTGCTATGTGCTGGTCACCCCCTGGGCACTGGGTGGTGTGGCCCCTGGAGCTTCCAGTGGAGATGGCAGCAAACACAGAAACCCACATGTGAATGTGATGACCACTTGTAGAGAGTGCTTCTGGGATTCCAGGGCTGAGAGAGTATATCATGGGGATCATCTTTAAGTTGCGGGGCACAGCGAAGGCCTCTCGAATGAAGAAATGTTCAAGTGACCTGCAGAAAGCAGCAGTCTTTGAAGGCACGAAAGCTCATGTTTATGCTTTACTGTGGGTCCAGATGCTCCTCAGCAGTGTGGGTCAGGTAGGTGGACCAGTGGACAAACAGGGATAGGTACCTGGAACCCAATGCATAGCCCCCACCTCCTTCCCCACCCAAGAGATTACTGCTGGGTCTTCCCTTTCCCATGGCTCTCTAGGCCTCTCCATCCTACACAAAAATTCCTTCCCATACACACCCCAACTGGGGATAGAACCTGCAACCTGAGTTTGTGCCCTGACTGGGAATCAAACCCGCGACCTTTCAGTGTACAAGATGACGCTCTAACCAGCTGAGCCACACCAGCCAGGGCAACATCTTGGTGTTTTGCTGCTGGCCCCACTAGCCACGCAGTCTGTGGCTACATGGAGGAATGTGAAAGGACATATGATGCCCGGCCAAGTGGGGCTGGACTTGAAACCAGGTAATTGTGGCTTGAACCGGGTTTGGCTTAGACATGGGAGATCCTGTTCCTCCTCCCAGTCCACTCGACAGACAGGGTCTGAGCTGGACGCCTCTCTCCTCAGTTCAGGGAGCTGGCGGAGGAGAGGGCCCAGAGAAGGGGTGAGGCAAATTCTGCCCACCAGTGCTGCTCATGAACTCTTCTAGTGTCCTCCTTGGGGTCCGAGAATTCAGTGATAGTGAAGGACCGCAGAAAGATGCGCATTCATCTAAGATGGGGAATATACGCTGCCAACACAAGGAGGCAAGGCAGCCAAATTGGAGGCTAGTGTCAGTAAGTACAGGAGGAAAGTGGTTCCTTTCTGTTTTCCAGCTTTACTGAGCTATAACTGACACACAGCACTGTGTAAGTTTAAGGTGTACAGCACAATGATGACTTAAATGTAGCATGAAACGATTACCACAATAAGTTTCGTTAACACACACTGTCTTTTGTTGATACAAAAAAAGATTTTGACCACCATTCAATTTCCCTCCTCCTATCCCACCAGTGATTCCTTTTTTAAGAGCCAATTCAGACTTGGGAATGGGGTGAATGCCCTTGTGAAGTTCCTGAAAAAATATACGTAGAGAGGAGCAAGAAAAGTGACATTCATGACCATCCACCCACCCTGGTATCTCAAGGGTGCCCAGAACAGTGTTGGATACATAGCAGCAAACAAGACCCTGCAGACCAGGTGACAGGAACTGAGGTGAGGCCTGGGCTGCCTGGCCCCAGGCTGGTCCCACTCCTGGCAATCTCCCCCACCCTGAATCCCAAGGTACCAAGGCCTGGGTTAATATGGGTAGAGGAATTTTCCCATAAGAGCATCCGCAGAGGATTGTTAGCTACAATTACTATTATTAGTCTCAAAAGAACAGTCCTCACCAAGCTCTCCTTGGAAGTGCAGAAGACAGTAACTTGGCTTCCCAGAGTTGAGAAGCCTCCTCCCCTGCAGAAGGCAAGTGCTTAGTAAAATGCAACTTGATTACAATTGCATGTACAGAAACAAACCCAGCTGCAGGAAGAACAGATTTGCTCCCACTAGAGAGAAGAGGTTAAATTGTGGCCCCGTAAAAGTGCTACATTTATCGTCAATGAAAGTAACTTTAAAAAAAAAATTCTTTATTGTTGAAAATATTACAGATCCCCCGCCCCCCATCGATCCGTTCTGCCCTGCATGAAAGTGACTTTTAAAAACAGTATTTACTGCCCTGGCCAGGGTTTCTCAGTGATTAGAGCTCTGCCTGCACACTGGAGGGTCTTGAGTTCCATTCCCAGTCAAGGGCACCTACCTGGGTTGCAGGGTGCGTGTAGGAGGCAACCAATCAATGTGTCTCTCTCACATCAGCGCTTCTCTCTCTCCCTTCCTCTCTCTGTAAAAATCAATGGAAAAAATATCCTCTCCTTGGGTGAAGATTTAAAAAACAAAACACAAAAACAGTATTAGCCAAGTTTTAAAACAGAAATGACTATATTAACTGATTTTAACCTTTTTTATTTTTTCTCTCAAATACTTATTGTGTAATATTTTAGACACCTTCATTGTTTTTTAACTCACCTTGTCAGCATTTTATTTACTGCACTTTTTAAAAACTTACTATAAATTGAGTTTTCACATAAGTTTAACTTAAAAAAAAATTTTGACTTCAAAATATTTAAGCCCAGAATCAAACCCTAGTAATTTGTCTATCTGTCAGTTTATCTATGCAGATAGATGGTGCAGGAATAGAAGGATGAGAGGCACAGGCACAGACGCATAAACCGCTCCTGTCCAGCTCAGGGAGCCCTGGCCTGCCTGCCTTCGCCAGTTACTTGCTTGTTGCCCAACTGAAGGCCTATTTCACAGACTGTCCACCAGAGGGCAGGCAGGGATCGGAGCATCAGTGAGATCAAGACAGAAGCTGGGGATGGATAGAAGCCAGGGATCGTTATGACAGAAATTCATGCTCTCCACCCCCTACCCACCACCTACACAGCTGCCCTTTTCTTTTTCTTTTTTAAAAATATCTTTATTGATTTCACAAAGAGGAAGGGAGAGACAGAGATAGAAACATCAATGATGAGAGAGTATTATGCTGAGTGAAATAAGCCAGTCAGAGAAGGACAAGTACCAAATGATCTCACTTATATGTGGAATATAATAAACAAAATAAACTGATGAACAAAGTGGACCTAGTAACATAGAAGCTTGGAACAAACTGAGGGATCTCAGAGGGAAGGCGGGGAGGGGGGTGTGGGTGGGGGGAGATTAATCAGGGAACTTGTATGTTTATGGGCATGGCCCATGGCCGGGGACAATGGTGTGGGGAGGGCCTGGGGGTGGGATGGATGCGGGGTGGAGGGGATCAGTGGGGTTATAAAGGGGACATCTGTCATGGTCTCAACAATAGATAGGCTGCCTCCGGCACGCCCCCGACTAGGGATCAAGCCCGCAACCCAGGCATGTGCCCTGACTGGGAATCGAACCTCGATCTCCTGGATCCTAGGTTAATGCTCAACTGCTGAGCCACGCCCAGCTAGGCACAGCTGCCCTTTTCATTAAGAAATGTTTCTCTGGTCTTCTTCCCTTCTCTCCTTTCCCATTCTGTGTACACTAGGCAGTCCCAGAACTGAGAAGGGGGGGGGGGAACAACAACAAATGTCTCCTGATGAAAATAAGAGGTCAGTGATTTATGATGAAGACTGTATTTAAAAATGTCTTTTAAAAATTAATCTCAATTATATCATTAGGTTATTAGGTCTCTTGGGCTAATTTAACCTTTTATTGCTTGGATTCTTTGGAAACTGCTAGAAACTTACTGAGAGTTTGAAATTAGGATACTTTTTCTGAAAAAGAAGAAAAAAACTTCTGATTTGATAAATATGAGCATGAAGATAAAAATACCATCATGATAATTGTATTCATTTATTCATTTGACAAACACTAAGCACTGACCTAGCTCAGTGGTATAAACTCAAAGATGAGAAAGTCAAATCCCTGCCCTCAAAGGGGGTACAGTTTACAAGGAAAGACATCAATCGCCAGGAAAGTTAGGATGGAATAGCACAGGGGACAGGGCCCTAGCTGGGGGCTCAGGAAGAAATAGGAGTCAACCAGAGGACAGGAGAGGCCCAGGCTGTGTAACTGAAGAGTAGTGGACATATGCACCGTGTGAAGAAGTACAAACAGGAAATAGTTATTGAGCACCGACTAGAGCCAGGCACTATTCTAAGGACTCTACATGGAATAACTTTTTTAAAAAATAATATTTCCCTTCTTTTAAAAATTTTTATTTATTTATTTATTTATTTATTTATTTATTTATTTATTTATTTATTTATATTGATCTTAGAGAGAGGGGAAGGGAGAGGGAGGGAGGGAGGGAGGGAGGGAGGGAGGGAGGGAGGGAGGGAGGGAGGGAGGGGCATCAATGTGAGAGAGAAACATCGCATCGATTGGGTGCCTCCCACCTGCACCCCAACCAGAATCAAGCCTGCAACCTGGGCATGCCCTGGCCAGGAATTAAACCGGCGACCTTTCAGGGCACAGGACAACACTAAACAGAGCCACACCGGCCAGGGCTGGAGTAACTCATTTAATCCTCACAACAACTCTATGACGTAGTTTCTATTACCATTATCCCCATTTTCAGAAGAAAAAGCTGAGCAGAGAGAAGCTTGCCCAAGGTCACACAGCTGGGACACGGTAGAGCCATCTGGCTCTGGATCAGGGGCCCTTGGCCTCCATGGCACATAGCCTACAGGCTGGCGAGGCAAGCAGGGAAGGGCCAGACACATAGAGTCTGGACTGTATTATGCCAGAAGAAGCTAGAAAAGGGTTCTAAGTAGGGATGGAACTTCAGATGCGTACTTGAGAAAGCTCCCTCAGGCTGCTGTGTGAGGATGGACTCGAGAGGCACAGCTGGGATGATGGCAGACTCAAGCAAAGCAGACACAGTGGGGACAGAGAGAGGGGATGGACTGGAAATATAAGAACAGAATAAACATGATGGGGCTGAAGCCGCAAATCACAGTCTGATGAATCATGCCCACACTTCAGAAACAAATCACTGACAGTACGTGCACCACCTGCACATTCAAAGAGGGTGAGATATTTCTGAGGCATTTACGGAGAATAACCTATATATTAAACCACTCTTTTTCCTGTGAAAAACCGTTTCCTGTGAACACCAATAGTCTTTGCCACCAGTTTAAAACTCTACCAGTTCACGTACAAGTGCAGTTAGCTCTCTTTCCTTGGTTGCTGTCAGACATAGGCTTTAATCAATTTATTATACAAATCATACCCTGCACAGCACATCCCAGGCTGGAATTCAGGACCAGGACAGGCACTGGACACAGCCTGGCATCGAAGAACGTAAGAACTGTCAATCACCTCTCGCTCCCTCAGCCCCATGGACTGACACCGCTTATGGCACAGCTGCTGAGGTGCCATGGGTACCTGTAGCAGACCCAGCTTTCCTCTGAACAGTGCTCACGGGTTTTCAACCAGGGCCCCACCAATACCACCTCTAACCAACGGCCTCTCTTGGAGGGTCCTGATTTGTAACAAAACATAACTTTAGCTAAACAGAAGAATGGCTGTTTCTCAGAAGGTCCAGGAGGCTGCGAGGACAGAAAAGAACCCTTCATTTTTGCAGAACAAGGCAGAGGTCACAAATGGTAAGCTCCAATAGGGCCATATTTCTATGTTCTGAAGCCTGAGAGAGGACAGATGAGGGAGTCTTTGCCTTAGCTGGTCCAATGAAAGGAAGATGCCCTAACTGAAGTCAGTAAGGTATGAGGTCTGTGGGATCTGAGAGCCTAGCGAGGTCAACCATCTTCCAGTCACTCTTAGGTGCATCATATACTTTGCCTTCCTAGTCAAGCTAATATTTACATGAAAAATATGCTAAGTTATGGACAAAGTCAATCTAGGGTTTAAACTATCCCCTTGGATCACTGACATGTGAATAAATTAGCTTTTATTACATATAGACTTCTGTCCTGGATATAAGTACTTGGTCTTTGAGAACTTTTAACTTAATGACTTGGGAGAGGGTCAAGTATTTGCATATATCTTAGAAGTCTGTAGTCATACATGTCATGTATTGAGCCCTTTCTACATGGAAACCAGTTCTAGCAAGGAAACGCAGGTAAGTGGAAGAAGCAGGTGGCAAGGACAGGGGGATAGTGGCAGCACTCAATGCAGAGGAGCTTATGTGCATGTGTGTGCTTGCAGTGCATGCAAGTGTGCATGTGTTGTATGCCCATGGCCCTGACCACAGCTGGAGAGATACGGAGGAGCCAAGGAACGAATGGCCTTGAATTCTGAGCTAAGGAGCTTACATTTGATTTTTAGAAGCAACTCTGAACCAATTAAACATTTTAAGCAGAAGGGCCTGCTCAAATTTGAGCTTAGATTAGAGGGAGGGGGCAAGACTGAGGCTGGGCGGTCTGTCTAGAGGCTGGTGCAACAATCCAGTGAGAGATGGTGAGTCTATGAACTAAAGCACTGGCAGAAGGGTGGAAAGGAGGAGATTGAGGGGAACGGCTGGAACCAACAGGCTTGGTGGTTGACTGGAAGTGAGAGGGAAGGAGGGGTCAATGAGGATTCCCAAATCTCTGGCCTAGAGAATGGGTAGACAGTGGTCTTTTCAACTAAGTTAGGGATCACAGAGGGAGGAGAAATCCTGCTTCCGCCACACTGAGCTTGATGGTTCTGAAGGATACCACATGGAGATTTCTAGTTTCTGTTTACAATCCCAACCACAATTTTGCAGCTGAATGTTTTGAGGAACCAGAAAAATTCACTTTAAAGTTTACAAGGGAAAATCAAGGTCCCCAAATAGCTGGCCAATTTTAAAGAGAAGAGAAGTGAGGGGGATTCATTTGCACCAGACTTAAGGTTTCTACAAAGGCCTGGTGTTAAGAACCCATATGCACTGGCACTAAGATAAGCAAATAAATCAGTGGTGCAGAAGAGAGACCCAGGAGCACAGTAGGCAGAGGGACTTGCAACATGATAAAGGGAGCTCCATAAAACAATGGGGACAGCTAAACTGTTTTGTTGACAATGACTGGGAAAACTAGAAAAATGAGACTGGCTAAGACCACCACCTTATACCTTAATCCAGACAGATTAAAGATTTTAAGTAGAGAGTAAAATGATAAAATAGCTAACAGAAAAAAACATTGGAGATTATCTTTGTGACCTAGGTATGAGTATAGCCTCTACAAACAAGACTCCAAAAGCAAAAAAACATAGGGGGGAAATGTAATCACATGAAAATAAGGGTTTAAAAAATAGATTAAACAATACTTAATTTATTATGACTGTTTAGGGATGCTGAGTTAGTCTGGGGCTGAGAAAGGCGAGTCATGAGGATCCATACAGCTTGTGAGGGGGTCATCTGGGATTACTGCATTTCTCTTTCTGCGTCATCCTCCTGAGTAAAGTCTAAACTATGATCTGTGGGGGTTTTTATTTGATTAAAGATTCCTGTCCCTCAAAGGACATTATAGACAAAGTTAGCATCTAACAGAGAAAAACATTTCCGTCTTCAGTCTAAAACTGACAAGAGTGATTTCAATGCTATACCAGGAAATCAAGATAAAAACCCCAATTTAAAATTAAAAGAAGGTTCTGAAAAAAAAAGCTGGAGGAAATGAGTAGGCAGTTTGCAGAAGAGGAAGCCAAATGACTAACAAGTATATGAGGAAATGCCCAAACCGATGAGGAAATCAATGATATGCAAATTCAAATAATAGTAAGATATCACTTGCACAGGTTTGGAATAGCAAATGTTAGAATGGTGGACACCCAACGATGGTAAGGATGTAGGAAATAGGAACAATATTTCGGGAAAGCAATTTGACAAAACACAGGTAGGTGTAAACCCTTACACCCAGTGATCCCTCTGGAATTCTGGCACTATTCCATGAGGGACATTCACCCTGGCATAATTTGTGGAGGCAGGAGTTCGAGGCAAGGTGGTGTCCATGAGAGGCAAAGGGTAAGAGCTGGATGCTTATCATGGAATGACAAACAGCACTGAAAAGCTCTGAACCATATGCACCTAAAGGACATGGTTAGGTCATTTAAAAAATGGTGTTGACACTACAGTGTCTTTCAAACTAGATGTGTGTTCACTGTGTGTTATATAACTTGTGGTTCCTTTACCCAGCATGCCTAGTCCAACTTTTTTCTCCAATCAATCACATCCTGGGATCCAATGTATAAATCCAATATTGCATGTCTTGTGCATAATTATTCTAAAGGATCTTATTTTGTGTACTATATGCATCAGAATAGTGTACATTGTCATATAACGTAAAAAGAAAAGTCCACATATGAATAATGCAGCCAATTATCCAAATGCCATACCAACTAAAACACCAAATAAATCTTGAACAGTGAAAAAAAATGGTGTTTAGTGAAAAAGATATGTAGCACAATTATCATTTAACTTAAAACAACTTATTTTAAGAGAAAACAAACATATTCAAGTGTTACTTCCTTGTACTCACACTAACCCAGACCCCTCTCCCCACTGCTCTCTATTCTTTTGCATGGATTCATTTTTCTTTATGGCACTAGAATGTCTACTCCATGAGAGCAGCAACCTTTCTGTTTGATCACTGTTATCTCTCCAGCTTCTAGAAGAGCCTGGGACATTGCAGGTGGTTGATAAATATTTGTACCTGAATAAATGAATAAATGGAGGACCAACAGAAAGCAGGGCCTATGGAGAGGGGAGAAGAGGGCAAAAATGAGTAGGTGAAAAAAAACAATCAAAGGAAGGACCTTGCCTGGACATATAACAGTATGTCATGAATGGTCCATAAAAGTAACTACAATTATTTTATCAAATTCATTACTGTATGATAAGGCTATCACCTGCCTGTCCAGCCTCCTCTGATTTTACTCTCCCTCTGATCACTATGCTATAGCCAAGCAGGCCTCTCCCAGTTCCCAGTATGCCCTGGCCATCTCAGGGCCTTTGCATAGCTGTCCCCTTTGCCTAAATGCCTTTTCTCTAGTTCTTCCTCTCATTCTTCCAGTTTCAGTTTAATGTCACTTCCTCAGAGTGGGCTCCCCTAACCATCCTAGCTAGTCTTTTTCTTTCCCCTAAGTTGCTCTTATCACATCACCTGTTCATTATCTTACCAAGCTCTGTGATTACTTTGTTTACTGAAAGTCTCTACCCACTGAATGTAAGCTCCAAGACGGGGGCCTTGTCTGCTTTACCAGCACTGACACAATGCCTGGCAGAACAGGCACTCAAATATTTGCTGAGTGAATCAATGTGTGAAGAGGTGGATCATAAGGCCTGCGTAGGAGAGGAGGGAGGGAAAAACGAGAGGGAAAGAGGTTGGGAGAAGATGGGAGTATTTTCGATGTGGTCAAAGAGCAGGTTTGGAGACAGACATGGCTGGATGGAGAACAGGCTTTGGTCAAACCCCTTTAAATTCTCATAACAGTGTTTCAGCATTAATATGCTGGGTAGTGGGATCATGAGCAAAACTCTTCCTTTAGAGTGGCCGATATTGTTACACTGTTCATATAAAATAAAAATCAAGACAGGAAAAGTGTTTCTATGGCAATACATTTAGTCCTCACAACCACGCAGTGGAGGTAATATTATTCCCGTAACAACTAAAATTCTAATGCTTTCTATGTGGCAGGCACTGTCTAAGCGCCTTTCGTGTATCTACTCATTTAAATAATTCTCAAGGTCCTATTGTTGCCATTTTACTGATGAGAAACCGAGGCACCGAGTGGTTTAAGTCTTGCTCACTGTACGTTGGGCCATGATTTGAACCCTGACCTAATTCCAAAGCCTGTATCTTTCCCCTCAGCCACCAGAAGTTTTGGTAAAACTAAACTGGCTGGAGGACACGGCCGGGTCAGCCAAGTAACCGGGGTTAGCACGCACCACGTGAGCCGCTGTGCCCCTTTAGACTGGCTCAATAACCCTCCAAGCCCGGACCCACGTGACTGACCGTCCACGCCCAGGACCACGTGATACCCCCCACCCCCGTCTCGCGGGATTTACATTCTGGCGGGCGAAACTCGCTCCTCAGCCTCTCACGCCTCAACCTACTGCGAGATTTGTCCTCAGCGCACTTCCTCCACCTTACCTCCCAGCGGCGACCAGCTTCTGTAGAAAAGTGTCCACTGTGGTGTCGAGGAGCTTGATCCTCGAAATGGTAGTGCCATGGGGCGCGGATTCGGGGGACGGCCCCTCAGGCCCTTTTTCCTCACAGCCGCTGCCATCATTGGCGTTGCTTGCTTCGGCCATGTTGAAGTGGAACCGCCAAATCTAACTGCCCCGGGTGCCCCGCCCACCGAAGTCCCCGATTGGCCGCTCCCGGCGTTGGGCGCCTCCGATTGGAAGCAGCGGAATGTCTATCACCGAGCTGCCGACTGGGGAGGGGAAACTGCTGGAGGCTGAGCGCGGCACACAGGTAAGAGTAGTGGTGTAATGCACTTCCGTCCTTTCTCCGCTAGCCTGCAGAAGAAGCGCCAGCCAAAGCTCAGGGGCTCAATACAAACTTTTAATTACAGTTCAGAGACTTTGTATAGTTCAACAGTGAATGAATGTTCGCAGTTAGTATTCACAAGAGTCCGCTTAACCAAATGTTAACCGCATCATTTTCATCCCATCCCTCAATACTCCCCGCCCATCAGGTTTCCCGTCTTGCCCGGTCTCCCAAGTTTCTTCCAGTTTTGGCTATGGGCCAGTACATCAGACTTCAGCTGGTCCAGTCTATGGTCCTGGGAAAACGGAAGCCCACTGTCCCATTCCCACCAAGACATATTTTAATCGAACCCAATTAGATGGGAAAGTAGGGGCTGGGGGTTTTCATTATAAAAAAAAAAGCTCATCATCCTTTGAAACTCGTGTATGCAGGGGGCAGCACACAAAATGGGTGAATGGCTATGAAATACTGTACAAGAAAATAAGAGGGAAAGGAGTCTGGGAAGGAGAAACATCCTAAGGCATGAGAGGCAGGAAACTATACCTCCTGTCTATGACACTTAACCCACTTTGCCATTGTGGGGACAAGTTTCGAGGGAGGGGAAGGTGTGGGGCTGGAAAACAATCTCCAAAGGTGTCACTAGAATGAGTTTAAAGAGAGAAGGCTGGCTTCCATTATGTTGGTAGTTCTTTGTTTTTTTAATCCTCACCTTGATTGGTTGCCTCCCACATGCACCCTAACTGGTGCCGGGAATAGAGCCTGCGACATAGGTACCTGTCCTTGGCTGAAATTGAGCCGGGGACTCTTCGGTCCTTAGGCTGATGCTCTAACCACTGAGAAAACTGGCTAGGCCATATTATGTTGGTGGTTCTTAGGGTAAAGGGGTAACTGAGGGGCAGGAAGACTCAGAATGATCTGTGGACCCAACCCTTTGGATGACCATTTGTGGGTAGAAATTGAAGGACTCTAGACAAAGTGCAAGAAAAGGCAAACCAAAATAAAGATTAAAAGTTAAAGGGAAAACAACTCTCAAAGATAAAAAACCAAGATGGGCAGTGGCAGTGGTGAAGGTAGAAAAATGTTTTCAGATTCTGATTTGGCCTCGGTGATAGAATGTGGGGCAGCCATAAGAAACAGCAAGGCTTCAGAAGGTAGCTAGCACCTTTCAAACTGGCACCATGGCCCTTCCCAGGGGGTGGGACCAATAAGAAGGTCTGAAGGATCATCCTGGCTGTGTCTCAAGTTGAAGTGTGGGGTTTGATATGCCTTCTTTTCATCCTGTTCGTTGCACCTCTCTTCACCTGCAACACAGGCTTGGTAGACAAAGTAGGGAGGATGAAGCAGGGAAGGAACACTCATCATCTAGCTCCTGAGAGCATCGACAGATAATCTCGGCAGTATCAGGCTGGTATGCAGTGGTCCTGGTATTGGGTGACTTCCTGACCCACTCTTTACTCTCTTCCAGACATCCCGCTAGAGAGGGTACTGTGACTGGTATGACTTCACATTGGGGAGAAGAAAACAACAAACAATTCCACATAATCAGAGATTTCCATTGTGAGACAACATCCGTTTCCATGAGTATAAGTGACTGGGATGTGTATGTGTTATAACTGCCTGGGGCTGAGAACCTACATTGCCCTCTCCTAGGCTTGGCTCAGCTGGACTGGGGAGATGGGCTAGGGCACACATATCCTCTTGTTACTTTCCAAACCCACTACTCTCTAAATCTGACTTTTCAGGGTAGTGCTCCAAGTCCTATGTGCCTCAGACAGCCTGATCTACTTAAAACTGTGCCTACCACTGTAGTCATCTGGGCCAGGGGAAGCCAACAGCTTATATATCCTGAGGTGGCAGGGACTAAAGGGACATGGAAGGGATAGGGAACTGAGATTGAGGGAAAAGCTACATTACATTTTTCTGAGGAAGGGGTGGGCTCTGACTGCAGGACTGGATTGGTGCTTTAGCAGGACAAAGACAGTAACCTGGTTCACAGACGTTAAAAAAATATAAACACACAAAATAAAGTATTAACATTTCTCCCCAACCTAATAACTCCAAAGAGAGGATGAGTGCTCTGAAGTTTCTGCTGTACCTACTCCCTGTGCAAAAGTGCCTGGCACCTTGCCCCTAGAGGCAGAAAAAAGCATAGTAGTCTAGTGGGCAAATTAGTCCCAGAATAAAAATAAACCTAAGAGCTGAAGCAGGAAAGGACTGATGGCAGCTGCTTGGAATCTGGGCTGAAGGCCCAAGTGGAAGAACCAGTGGTAGTAAGCAAGCTCTTTGTACAGCTCTTATCAGGATCTTAAGAGACGCAGATGAAAAAGGAAACCAGAAGAAGGGTTAGCAGGGGAGGGGTAGAGTGGGATTAGTGGGGAGGATGGGTTTCTTTAGGGCAGGACTGAGTACAGGAACTGAGTGAGGAAGCCCAGTTTGGCAAGAAAACTAAAAAATAATGGGGGCAGGGGATGCAGGTGTGGAGCCTCTTCAGCAAGAGCAGTTCAAAGTCTCTGTTCCTGTCCCAGACCGGGCACCTGGCCCAGGGCAGGGCTAGGTATGTGGTAGGGGCACTTGGAGAGGGTGCTATCCTCCCTACTCTGCCCCTAACCCAGAGTAGTGTGGGAAACAGCAGTCTTCTCTTCCACCACTGGTTACCAGTGTCTCGAGTCCACCAGCTCAGGTCGGAGGCTGAGTTTCTTGAGGCTCTCATAGCCCACCACAATGACAATGGTAGAGGGCGTGGCTGAGATGATTCTGGCTGAGAGGCCCTTCATGAGGCCCCAAGGCCCCTCCTCTGCCATCAGCTGTCTGAAGGTCAGGATAATGGAGTTCTTGCCCTCAACCTGTCAAAGTCAACACAGTGAAGGGTCATGGTCTGCAGTCAAAACTTCTCTGCTCATTCTCTGCCTTAGGCAAAAGTGAATTTGAATTCTGCCCTGCAATGTACTAATAGCATAACCTCAGTAATTTACTTAACTCTTTGCATTTCAGTTACCTTGAATATAAAACAGTGAGAGGAGTTCCTATGCCATGTGGCTGTTCTGAGTGGTAAACAAAAGAATACTTGTAAATGTTGAGAACATGGCCTAGTAGACAGTAAGTAAGCATTAGTCATTCATATCATTAGATAAGCTACACAGCTATGAGTCTTTGGATTGGGTGCTTCTCTCCAGTCTCAGGGAGTCCGGATTAAATCACCTCTAAGGTCCTCTGCAGCTCCGCCAGTCTGATTTTGACTGTGGTCATCTCAATCCCTCCCCTCTGACTCTGTTATCTCCCAGGCCTATCTTCCCTATCACATTGGAAGCCTGGCTAAGGCAGGAATCTCTTTCTTTCTCAACAGTTCTGCCCCCTCCCCCAACACCCATACCCTGGCACCAAACTACACCTTTAGAGACCTCCCACTCATACCCTCAGTCACAGCAGGACAGATGCACTCCCTGTTATATCTCCTCCTGTCCTGTATGACTTCACAAGGTGATCCCATCTATGGCTAAAAACATCTCCCCACTCGACCTGCCTCCTTTAGCACCCTCCTCCGCACTCCCTTCGTCCTTAGTCCTCTCATCTGACCACCTCTGCTCCCCTAACCCTCGCACTTGCCACAGCCATGTCAAGGGCTTTTTAGCTATACCTCTGGGCCTCATATGCACTTTATCTCCTCTGGCTTGGAAGCACCTCAAAGTAGAGACCTATCCTTTCCCTGGATCTCCTTGTGGAACAAGGCTCAGGAGAGAATGAAGGTGAATCCTATGTAATTTATTATTTACAAACCTATTAGATGCCAATTAACTCATTTTCATATGTGTGGTAAGCAGAGGACATTCTTTCTTGAGACAAAAATACCTAGATGTTCCCAGACAAGAAAAAGTTAAAGGAGTTCATCACAAAGGCTGTAACAAGAGACAAAGAAGGGCCCAGCAATGCCACTTCTGGGTATTTATTGGAAGAAACCCAAACACTAATTTGAAAAGACATATGCATCCCTACGTTAACTGCAGCATTATTTACAATAGCCAAGATATGGAAGCAACCTAAGTGTCCACCGACAGAGGAATGGATAAAGATTTGGTACATATATACAATGGAATGTTACTCAACTATAAAAAAGATTGGAATCTTGCCACTTGCAACAACATGGATGGACCAAGAGGGAATTAAGCTAAATGAAATAAGTCAGACAGAGAAAGACAAATGCCATATGATTTCACTTATATGTGGAATCTAAAACACAAAATAAATGAACAAAACAGAAACAGACTCATAGATACAGAGAACATTTTGATGGTTGCCAGATGAGAGGGGACTTGGGGGGGGCAGGTGGTAAAAAGGGGGAAAGGATTAAGATGTGCAAATTGCCAGTTAGAAAAACAGTGCCAGGATGTAAAGTACAGCAAGGGAATATAGTTATAACTATGAATGGTGTCAAATGGGTACTAGACTTATTGGGGTAATCATTTTGTAATTTATATAAATGTCTAATCATTATGCTATACACCTGAAACTAATACAATATTGTATGTCAAGTGTAATTGAATAAAAAATTATTTAAAAAAAAAAATCTAGATTTACCAGCCACCTCCATCCTAACATCCTGGTATCAGGGAAGCTGACTGCACCCCCAACCTAGTAAGGTTATTTTTCTTTCCTCCCCTCCTCAGCTTTCCTCTTAAGCTACCCAAATCAGACATTAACCCCCCCCTCCCCCAATCTCTTGACTTAAAGTTTTATAAAGCAAAATCGGCCATATATATATTGTATCTCATCATCCAAATTCTATTTCCTTGGACTAGGTAGTGTGAAATTGTTTTTGAGCTGACTGAAGACAGGAACTATAACTTCTGGACAGTACCACCTAGGGCTTTGTCAGTGTTTTTGCTGAGTCCACACAGTACAATCTGTAAAACCTATTCAAGAACAGTCACTCTCTTGCCCTGGCCGGTGTGGCTCAGTTAGTTGGGCGTCATCCTGTGCACTGAAAGGTTGCCCATTCCCAGTCAGGGCACATGCCCATACTGCAGGCTTGATTCTTGGTAGGGGGCATGCAAGAGGCAGCCAATTGATGTTTCGCTCTCACATCGATGTTTCTCTAAAAATCAATTAAAAAATCTTAAAACAAAAAAAGAACAGTCACTCTCACTGTGGCTGGTGTGGATCAGCTGGTTGGAGTGTCGTCCTGTACACAAAAAAGTTGTGGGTTCGAGTCCTAGTCAGGGCACACGCCCAAGTTGTAGGTTTGATCCGTGGTCAGGGCATATATGGGAGGCAACTGCTGGATGTTTCTCTCTTACATCGATGTTTCTCTCTCTCTCTCTCTAAAATCAATAAAAACATATCCTCAAGTGAGGGTAAAAGGAAAAAAACAATCTCACTGCCTGTAGAGAGCTCACAGAAACCAGACAGACTTATGAAATTAACTGAAATCGATATTTCTAATGCTAGTAAGGAAAATGTGGTTGATAGTCTGTGCTAATAGGATAAAAGGCTGTAAGAAACGAGTAAGAAGGACTAGAGGCATGGGCAAGTAAAGGAATAGAGGCAGACAGGATGAGAAAAACATTCTAGGTGTTTCAAAGTGCTCAGCTGGTTTCTGTACATGGTAAGTCATAACCACAAGGAAGAGGCTTGGATGAGCAGGAGAAGGCTGGCTGGACTAGAGAGCCATGACAAAAAGAGGTCAGGGGAATGCTGGAGGGCCTAGAGATCATTCTTCTAATGGCTTGTGTAAGAGGAGGGTGGGCGTGAGGCTGGTCTTACCTGCACTCGGGTTCGGATGACATCCATGGGATTGGTGAGGATGGAAGCAGTAGCAGCAGCCAGGGGCCCTGAGATGGCTTGAAAGACAATGTGAGGGCACTCCTTAGGACAGAGGTGTGAGAGCTGCTCTGGAAGGGAGGGAAAGACAATGCCTTAAGATATGAGGTACCACCGTCTGCCCTCACACTGCTGCTACCAGTTGGCCCAATGATGACAAACCCTCCATTCTTAGCCACCTTAACCCCCCCATCCCCATAACTCCCATCTTTTTTCTCTTTGCTTCCTTTTGAAACGCCCTGACCGGGAATCAAACTCATGACTTTCTGGTGCATGGGCTGATGCTTCAACCAACTGAGCCACACCAGCCAGGGCCCTACCTTTTGAATTTTGAACCATGTGAATGTTTTTACAAATAACAAATTACAATTGAAAGAGAAAGTCATATCCTACATTGAGAACTTTTTTCCAGCCTCTATTAAGAAACAAAAATTCATTTTTCAAAATGCTGATGAAGAACACTGAAAATAGCCCGGGTTGGTGTGGCTCAGTAGAGTGTCAGTCTGCGCACTGAAAGGTTGCATGTTTGATTCCTGGTCAAGGGCATGTTCCTGGGTTGCAGGTTAGATCCCCGGCTCCGGTTGGGCACGTTAGTGAGGCAACCAATCAATGTGTCTCTCTCACATCGATGTTTCTGTCTCTCTCCCTCTCTCTTTGTCTCCCCCCCCACCATTCCTCCCTTCCACTCTCTAAAAATCAATGGGAAACTATCCTTGGGTGAGGATTAACAACAACAACAAAAGACAAAGAAGATTGATAATACCCAGATTCACCCATTCCAGTATCACTGGAAAGTTCACCTGCAACTGAATTTTCTGCTTTACCCTCCGTTTTTATTCAACAAAGATGTATTGAGTGGCTACCATGAGCCAGTCACTGTGGGTTCTGAGGATGTAACAGTGAATAAAAGAGCCTCAAAAGCCCTGCTCCTGTGAAATTTACATTCTAATGGGGTAGACAATAAACAAATAAAAAGCAATATATAGCTATGTCAGAAGATGTGTGCTAGCTGCAGATAAAACAGGAAAGGGAGGCAGGAAATGCCAAGAGTGGGGGTGAGTGCATTGCCATTTTAAACAAGGTAGTCATGAAAGCCCTCTCTAAGGTGAAGTTTGAGCGAAGTCCTAAAGAAGAGTGCAAGCCATGTGGCTCCGTGGAAAGAACTTTCCAAGCAAGTAACATCCTATGTAAAGGCCCTGAGGCAGGAGCACACCTTAAGTCTTCAAAGGGCAGCAAGGCCAGTAGGCCTGGAGTAGAATGAGGGAAAGAACAGTAGAAGGTCCAAGGGGTAAGTTGTTTAGGCCCTTGAAGCTATTGCAAGAACTCTGGCTTTTACTCTAAGCGAGACTGGACGTAAAATAGATTCATCATCTCAAAGATTCCCTCTCAATTTTCTCTCTACAATTTAGTCACCATAATACCTTTAAGGTTTTTTTTTCATGCTCTTAGTATGGGTGATTTATGGCCAGGCAACTAAATATTAGGGGACAAGTAGGATAGTAGGGGTTGGCAGGGCAGAAGTGAGAGCTTCTAAGTCCCGGTAGCATGGCAGAATTCCTTAAGCCCTACCAGAACCACCTCTCCCTGGTTTCTAATCGCTTTCTTCCCCAGGGTCAGCATACAAACAGAAACTAAGTGAACTGGTGGCTCCACCTCATGAGTGTCCTGTTTCTCTTGACAAGAAAGCATTTCATAACCATTTGAAGGTAACATCTGGGCTGGCACTGCCAACCTCCTTGGGCCTGTCTGCACTAGTCCCTAGGCCTGTAAGCTGCAGTGGGATCCAGATGCGATTCTAGTCTTGCATATATGCCATTTTCCTGAGGCTTAGGGAGAAGATGGAAAAACAAAGGCAAGAAGGTGGGGGAAAGAGCCTCATGTCTTTCCGTCTCCATTCATTCAACAAGTGTTTATTGGGCATCTATTATCTGACTTGGTTTAAGTCTCCCCTGGCTAAATGACTTTGGACAAGTAATATAAATCATTATTTGTTTAATGCTTACTAGATGCCAGGCACTGAGATAAGCACTAGACATAAAACAGAGAAATGGACAGGGAAATGCCTTCATGGAACTTACAGTCTAATTAAGGAGCTGGGAGTTAGAGATAAAATAACTGCAAATTATAACAAGTGCTCTGAAGGAAACATGGTGCTGAAAAAGAAAACAAAGAGCCCTCTTTCCAACTGGGTAGTTAAAGAAGTCCACTTGCAAAAGTGGCATGGAAGTTAAGGCTTGAAGCATGAGAAGGACCCAGCCATACAGAGAACGGGGGAAAGGGTATTCCAGGCAGAAAGAACATTATTTGCAAGAGCTCTGAGGTGAGAACAGAGCTTGGTGTCTCAGGAACTGAGAGGCAATGAGGATGGACCAGAGTGTGGAAAGGAGATTAGCACAAGATGGGGCTGAAGAAGCAGACAGGAGCCAGATCATGTAGACCAGTGGGAAGCATTAGATTTTATTCTAAATGCCCACAAGTCAGCACTGTTAGATTTTAAGCAAAAGTGAATAACAAGAACCAATCTACTCATTCAACAAATATTTACTGAGCACTTTGATTTACCAGATCCTGAGAGAGTGGGTCACAGAGCCTGGCACATAGTGGATATTCAACAAATGTTAGTTTCCTCCCCCTTCCAAGAACCTTTCCAGTCAATTATATCTCAATATAGCTGGAAAATATGCATCAGAAAATTAAAGAACCTTTCCACATTGTAGAAGAGATAAGGCACACACAAATAACATCAAGGCAAATGTTATAACTGCCTTAAGAAAGATTCAAGCAATATAATGGAGGTTGAAAGGAGGGAAAGATCACTTCTGGGTTAAGGGCTACATGGAGAGAATGGATTAGGAAGCATAAGGAGCACTTAAGTCATGATTTCATCAGGGTAAGTGTCCCTGGAATGCATTTAGGCAGAAGAATGATACGAACAAAGCAAAGGCAGGAGAGATGACACATGGTTGATGAACTGTACATTAGCTGGCCTGGTTGCAGCATAGACTATACACAGGGGAGCAGCAAGAAGTTTCATTATAAAGGGAGGTTAAAGCCATGTTGAAGAGTTTGGATTTTACTCAGCAAGCAGTGGATCCACTGAACATCACAGACTGGGTTTAAAAAATTAATCCATTAGGGAGGTGAGTGATGCATAGGAAAGAAGAGGCTTGGATAGAACAGGCTGAAGCTGCTGTCCTGGAGGGTGGTAACAGTGGCATGGTTTCCAGGAAAGGCAGTAGGAGTGGAGAAAAAGTTGGGAAAGACATTCTGGGGTCATAAGGACTACATGTGGGGACAAGGAAGAGGGCATGGCCAAGCCAATCCCCAAGGCTTCAGTCTCAGTGATTTGGAGAATAACCTGACCACTGACACATAAAAATAAGTCAGGAGGGAAAGCCAGCTTGGGATGAAGAATAGTTCACAGAATAAAATTTCAGATGTAAATACATGCATCCAAGTTGAGAGGTCAGACAGGACTTTTGTCCAGAGCTCTGGACAAGTTAGTCTGGGAATGGAAAGAGATTTTTGGACATATTAGAAAAGTACAACTCAATTGTAAATGAAATCAAATGAAGATAGAAGGGCAAAGATAGACTCTAGAGAAAATGCTCATGTTTCCTAGGAAGGTTTTTTAACATTAAGATTGCCAGGATCCATTCCCAAAGAATCTGATACAAAGGATCAGGGGTAGAGTCCAGGTATGTGAATTTTACCAAATATTTTAGATGAAATATTTTCATCTAAATGAAATATTTTCATCTTCTGTGTTAAACAGAAGAAAGAAAGAAAAAGAAGTATAGAAGAAGGGGGGGAGGGGGAGGAGGAGGAGGGAGAAGTACAATCAGAAAAACAGAACTAGGAAAGTATAGTGCCATAGAAACAAAATATTATAGGTTAGGATGTCCTTATAAAATCTGGTTAGAAAAGTTCCAAATGGGAAGAGAAAGAATGCCTACTGCCAAGGGTTAGGAGCCAGGATTAGGGAGGCTGCAAGCATAGACTGCCTTAACTGGATTTTGGTAATTACCCAAAACTGGATGTCGCAGGGAAGGGGGCACACTCAGGCCCTGTTCTTGGCAATGTGTTCTGCCCTTTCAGAAGGAAAAATCTGGCAATATGTTTATTGAGGCCCTTGAAAATCTTACCTTTTGACACAGCAATCCCATTTCTGGGAAATACTTAAAAAGTAAAATGTGTTATGAACAAAAAATACATTATAGGAGTAGAGAGGTTCACGATTATATCACATCTTGAATTTAACAATGCTGAGGAAAGGCATCCAACTCAAAACCTCACTATTATTTATTAATTTTATCTCCAAATCCCAAATACCCCTAAACTCTGTCCCTTTCCATCTTCTAATTCTCTGCCAATATTCTACTAACCGTAGCCGATGCCCATGCACCCAGAGCACACGCTATGTTCTAAAATCATCTACTGTACTTGTCTGATTCCCCTCACTCTGATATAAGCTCCTTGAAGGCAAGAACTATATATTATTCATTTTTGAGTCCTCCTGAATCAAATGTTTGCTGACTGAATGGCCCATTCTCCCATTAAATCTCTCACTGTCACATGTACAGAACAATGGAAGCTTAGCCGCATTAGTAAACCCACCTCCACCCCACTCTCCTGGGTCCCTGCTTACCTGCATAGAAGTGATAGAAGGGCCACCAGACAGCACTGTTTGGGATGTAGGTAAGCAGTGAAGCCACATAGCCTCGGTAGAAGCCTCGAACCCCATCAACCCGCAGGATCTGCCTGATGATGTCCTTGGTTTGGCCAAAGGCAATTACCCCTTGTCCCTCTGGGTTCCCTCGCACTTGGAAGCGGCCCGTTTTCTCACCCTTACGCTGCATCATCAGGTGCTGGGAGACCACATCAATGGGCACTGTGATGCTCTGGGCCACGAGAGAGGCCGAGCCACCAGCCACCAGCGATTTGACTGTGTTGCTCTGGCTGTAGTCAGATACGAACTTCCGGGTGAGCTCGTACGTGGTGACATAGCACTGGCCTGAGATGAGGGTGAAGGTGTTGACCAGGAACCCCCGGTATAGGCCAGTCACACCATCTGCTCGCAGGATCTTGATGAAGGCATCAAAGGTCCCATGGTAGAGGCTCTTGCCCTTCTGAACCTGCAGCCGAGTGCGGATGAGGGTGAATGGGTAGACGCTGACACGGATCATCATTGTCATTGCCACACCAAGCACATAGAACTTCTTCTTGTCCAGGTGTTCCCACTCGATGATCTGGATGTTGCGTTTGTCTTCCATTGTGCCCAAAGTCCTGGGGATTTGAGCAGGGTGGAGCGATGTAAGGAAGGAGCTCAGAACTTTGCACTTTCCCCTCCTGGCTAGGCTCTGAAATCCCCCTCAGGCTCTATCTCCCAGGTACTTCACGCAGTCTGGCTCTGGGCATTCCTTCACAGATTAGGAGACTTCCCCTTCTCTCTCCTTTATCAGTCCTTCCCAATTCCAGAAACCATTCCTTACTTCAGTGACCTGCCCTGGCTTCAGTCCCACCTCAGCTCCCTACCCCAAGCCTATCATCTGTTCTGGTCTCTCTGCCCCTGCCTGGGCCTTGGCATTATGGCCCATTCTCCTCATTCTCTGGCTCACCCACACAGAGCTCAGGATGCTAAGAACAAACCAACCACCTAGCAGGATGCAAGGCCTTTCAGTGGGCTAATGGGACATCACTAAGTGACATTTAGGAGGTTCCTAAAGGCTGGAGGGAAGTGCTTCATTTTTGATGCTCTAGGTCCACTGAAGAGGCACAGCCTTTGATCTGCATCCTCAGCAGGGTGCCTCTTTTATAACCATTTACCAGCTGACTCACCTGACTTTATTTCTGGCTTCTGTGCGGGGCCCCTCTGAGCTCCCCTGGCCCACACTCTCTACACTTATATTATTTGCTCCAGTCTGCATTAGAAGAAAGCATGGGGAAGAAGCTAAATGGGGCTTTCACAGCACAGGCACCCTCACACACACACCTCGCCTCCCTCCAATGAGAGTAGAACATTAGGAACAGGGCAAAGGTCAGAGTCCTCTCTGGTTATTAGATAACTCACTCTGGAGAAAGAAAAGAACCACTCGAAGAGTCTTGAGAACTACAGGGTAAAAATCATGTTTGGCCCCTTGTATCCCTAAGCATATAAATCATAACTTTAGTCCCAGATAATGAAGGGAGATTCAAGTAACAAAGATACAGACTCTGCCTTCCAGAAACTCACAGTCTGTTCAGAGACACAGTATCTCTCTGGGGAATGGATGTCAGATAAAGAGATAAAGAATACAGGGCAACCCTGGCTGAGGAGCTCAGTTGGTTAGCATTGTCCCAATATGCCAAGGTTGTGGGTTCAATCCCCAGTCAGGGCACATACGAGAATCAACTAATGCATAGATAAGTGGAACAGCAAAGTAATGTTTCTCTCTCTCTCAAAATCAATAAGTAGTTATATAGGACAAATTAATGTACACATGACCCTCATGTTAAGTGTATCCACTACCTAAAGTTTCAAACATAACTAAAAATGTAATAATTGCATAAAATCAGGAACTTCCAACTGAAGAACTGTCAAATGAGAGGATGTCATATAATAGACATATTCTTAGTAAAGTGTAATGTGCTCCTGTGTAGGACACTGGACATTTTCAGCCAGAAGGGGAGAGTGGGAAGTTCAATTCCAGAAGTGAGAAGTGAGGGGCTCCCCAGGCTCTGAGAGAAATCTCTAAGGGCTGGGAAAGGAGGTGGCCACATCAAAGGGAGAAATCTAGAGGGTTGAAATGTTCTACAGAAGCAGTCCCAGTGCTAATGCCTTGGCAAGCCTCATGTCAAATGTTTAACCAGAGTCCACCTTCAACCACTTTCCTCAACCAAAGGTCCTAACTAGCCTACGTAGTTTCTTGGTGTACCATGGAATTCAGTGGGGAAGCAAGGCTAGCTTTTCAGTATTCCCTGAGCTGGACTGTATCACTTTCATTAAAGCACAGGGTTCCTGCAGTGCACACTGAGTGCATGAGAGCTGAGGGACAACCTCCCTTCAAGGTGAGGCATAGGTGAGGTACATGTAACCAAGACGGGCTTCCTGGAGGAGGACAAGGCAGTTTGAATGAAGAAGGAATACAGGTAGACAGTGAAAGGGAAAGAACAATAGCTTGGAACAACTAGGTTGGCCAGAGAATCTAGGCTGTGGAAAGTAAGGTAGAGGCGGGTTCTAGGAGGAGAACCCCTGAAAAACTGATGTGCCATTTGCTGTGGACAAAAGTGGCCCTCCTTCCCCACCAAGTCCAGAAGGGTAATCTTCTCTTTTGAGGCCATTCAAGAGGAAGAGGTGGTCACTGTCTCCCTGACCCAGGTGTTTGTCATTCAGGGTACCAAGGTCATGTTTCCATTACCACCAAGAGTTGAAGAGAGACACTAGGATTTACTGAATACCTATTACCCCATGCAACCCTTACAACCTAACCTGTGCACGATGGATACTTCTGCTAAATAGGGGAACAGAGGGTCAGATATATTAAAAGGAACAGGCCCAAGGTCACATAGCGGGTGAGTGGTGGAGGCATAATATGAGCCAAGATTTCTTCTTATTCCACCACGCCTTCTACCCCTGGGAGTTGAAGAGTTCCAACACAAATCACTGTTTCGTCTAAAGCCAAGTCAGTCCCACTGTGGGAAGCAGAATGAATGCCCTCATGACTGCCGATCACCCAAGGGTTAAGCACAAGCTCCTGGCCCTGCAGATGCCCAAGGATTTCTCTCAGCTTTGTTCTAGAGAAACCAAGAGCTGCCTCTGCTTTCTCAGTGTGCTTGTGGAGTGACTGGGCTGAGTGGCTGGGCAGTCCCATTGTTGTCACAAGAAAAATACAGCAGGGCTCAAGCAGGAGGGACTCCTACAGGGATCATGCAAATAATGTGCTAAGCAGGGCAGAGAGGCAGAGCAACACAGGATTCTGTTCCAGGACCCGGTTTTGTGGGCACCATCTCAATTTGTCAAGCTGAATCACAAACTACCAACATCTCCAGATGAGAAATCCTAAGGTAGGACCCAGTGCCTCCTTTCCTCCATCTCTGACATGTGCCAGTCTATTTTAAATTCCCAGAAGGAAAGAGGGACTCCCCAAGGCTGAAGCAGGTAACTTCTACTATTGCCATGGTGACTGAAGAAGCCACTAAGAGTCATGCCTCAGAGAGATAGGCCTCTACAGTTGAGAGAGTCATTACATCTACCCTGTTCCCTTCAAAAAGTGGGACTGCTCCTAAAAGGTGGGATCTCAATCTGCTCTTTATTATGTAACTTCCAAATTTCCTGCTGAAATAACCAGTACCTCTTGTTTTATCCTCTGGAAAATCCTCCTTGCAGATACCTGTATGCAGACTTCCTTTTTAGTCTTCCCTTCTCCCAATTCAATCAGCCCAACTTCATTATGGCTCTTCCTAGACCCTTCTTTGTGTACATGACTCCAATTCTGAATTCCCCCCATCTTTTCACACTGCTTGGAAACAAAGGTTGAAGTGCTTCCTATGGAGACTAAACAAATGACCCAAGATGTTCTGAAATAAATCATCAATGAGATGTCAGAGGCAGAACCCTCACTACCAAGCCTACCAGTGGAACGGAACAAACTGGTGGGCTCAGTACACGTCCTCTCCACTTCCACTTTCCTTTTTAGAAATATCACATTAGACTATTCACTAGATTCTGAGATGAGATTCTGCTTCAGGATAAGACAGTGTCACCTGGAAGGCAAGGTCATGCTGTAGAAAGAACACTAGTAGTCAGGAGGTCCAAGTTTGAGCTCCACTTCATTACTTCCTAGTAGGACTGGAACCAAGTCACTTCACTAAAATTCAGTTTCCTCATCAGTGAAATGAGGATAATAAAGCCTGCTATACCTATGCAGTCATGCACCACTTAACGACAGGAATACATTCTGAGAAATGTGTTATTAGGCGATTTCGTTGTTCGAACACCATAAAGTTCACTTACACAAATCTAGATTGTATAGCCTACTATATACTCAGGCTGTATGGTATAGCCTATGGCTCCTAGGTTACAAACATTTACATTATTACTGTAATGAATACTGTAGGCAACTGTAACACAATGGTAAGTATTTGTGTATCTAGACATAGAAAATGTACAGTCTAAATATGGTATAAGAGATAAAAAATGGTTCGCCTGTATAGGGCACTTACCATGAATGGAGCTTGCAGGACTGGAAGTTGCTCTGGGTGAGTCAGTGAGTGGGGTGAATGTGAAGGCCTAGGACATTACTACTGTGGACTTTATAAACACTGTACACTTAGGCTACACTAAATTTATAAAACAACACTAGATTAAATCAAGCACAAGAGAAAATGATGCAATCAAGAGATTTGGTAAACATAAGATGGGAAAGGCTGTTAGTGTGACACGGCACACTGCTTACAGCAAACTTTATTAATCTTCACCCGAGGATATGATTTTTTATTGATTTTTAGAGAAAGGGAGAGAAAGAAAACAATGTGAGAGAAACATGAATCCGCTGCCTCTCGTATGCGCCCTGATCAGGAATTGAACCCACCACCTCTTGGTGTACAGGACAACACTCCATCCAACTGAGTCACCTGGCCAGGATGCAAACTTTTTTATAAGTAGAAAGAGTATACTGTGAAATAATGATTAAAAGTATAGTATAACAAGCCCTGAACCTTGTGGCTCAGTGGTTAGAGCGTGGGCCCAAGCATGGAAGGGTCGCAGGTTTGATCCCAGCTGGGTTGGGGCGTGTGGGGGAGGCAACCAATCAATGTGTCTCTCTCACATGAATGTTTTTTTCTCTCTCTCTCTCTCCCCCCGCTCTTGCACTCGCTCTAAAAATCAATGGAAAAATATCCTCTGGTGAGGATTAACAATAAAGTGTAACATAGCAAATACATAAACCAGTAACAATTTTTCATTAGCAACGATTATGGATTGTATGTATGTGCTATATTTTTATACAACTGGCAGTGCAGGTTTGTTTACACCAGCATCACCTCAAACGTGAGTAATGTGCTACATTACGACTACAGCTTCACTAGGCAATAAAAAATTTCAGCTCCATTATAATCTTATGGGACCACTGTCCCACTGTCGCATATGTGGTGTGTTAATACGTGAGAAAGCATTGTGTTAACAGCAAAGCATTTCTACCATTGCAGAAAGCTCTATTGGACAGTGTTGCTCTAAATCCTTGCTGTTCAAAGTGGTACACAGATCAGCAGCATGGACATCACCTGGGAGCTTGTGAGAAATACAGAATTTCAGAATGCACCCTAGATCTGCTGAATAACAGCCAACATTTTAAGAAGATCTGGAGTGATTAACATATGTTAGAATTTGAGAGACATTACTTTAAATATTAAGGATTACCAGCATTATAAAATAATAACAATGCTCTAAAAGTCCAGGACCACTACGACTAGGTTAGAAGCCCTGACTACATCCTGACTTGTCACCAGAACTTGGCCCAATAATGTCTCCTAGACTTATTCAGATCCTTTCAGTCAACCACCCCCATCAAATTAAATCACCTCCTATAACTCCTGATAAGACACCCATGGGGTTGGATCCTCACTTCTCAACTGGAAACAAGATTTTTGCTTCCTCCTTCTGTTCCTGTTCTCCCTACTGCGTCTACATCGGCGCTCTGCATGTGGGAGCTATCCACACGAACGTGAATGTATTTACATGCTTGACCACCTGTCTTGTTAATGAATATGCATTTCCTTAGAGGACATCCCTGGTGATACCTCGACGCCTCCCTTCAGAAAATCTCCCTTGGATTAGGTGCGATTCCCACCAAGCCTTCTTTTGGTCTTCAAGAGGTGGTCTCGTGATCCCTTACCACAGACACCACATGACAACCCATCACCTGCTCTACAGGACACCCTTTTTATACGCTTTCGTCCTGGCGGCCGCACAGCCGCCTCTGGGTGCTCCGCCATGCCGCTCGCCGTGCCTCTCGTCCCGCCTCCATGGCTGTCAGCGAGCCTCCTGCTCCTCGGACGGGAGAAAATGCCTCGTCCTTCATCCCCCAAACCGCGTGGCGGGCTCCCACGGAACTGCAGCGGGCACTGCAGACACCCTTTGCCTCCTTGACAGGTCTTTGGACCCTCCAAACCCGTGCTTTCTTACCTGCTCAGATCAGAGCGGCCCCGCCGCGTCTGAGGCGACCTCCAAGCCCGGCCCGCTAGGCCGCAGCGGCCACTCTGCCCGCGGTTCCCGGCGACGGCCAGCTTCGGCGAACATCTTCCTCCATCTCGACCCGGCTCCGGGTACTACCGGAACCGGAACACGGGACGCTGTCATTCCCGCCCCCTGGGGGCGGGGGTGAGCGGTGGGCAAGTCCACCAATGGTGTTCTGAGTCCGGGGCGAGGGGGGTCGGTCCTGGCGACCTTCTTGAATTCGGGCAGAAGCCACGCCTCTCCGGCTTCTCGCGCCCTCAGCTCCACGGCGCCTGCGTGCCCTTTCCAGCTCGCGAAGATCGAGTCACCCGGCGCTCCCTGCAGATCCAGGGCTAAATGTGTCACCTAGTGTTGGGGATCTATTGGAATCCTTAAATTAAAATCTAATCTGTAATTTTTGTGTAGCTTTTCTCATCTATGGAGCCAAAACAGTAGAGACCAAACTGTCTCTCTCCAGCTCTTCCACTCTCTGAAAAGCAATGGAAAAAATATCCTTGGGTGAAGATTAAAAAAAAAAAAAGAAAAAGAGCCCCGTGAGCATCAGCCTATGATCCAGGAGATCGAGGTTCAATTCCCCGTCAGGGCACATGCGGGGGTTGCAGGCTCATCCCCAGTAGGAGGTGTGCTGCAGGCAGCCAATCAATGACTCATCATTGATGTTTCTCTCTCTCTCTCCCCCTCCCCCTTTCTCTCTCGGAAATCAATAAAGACACATTTTTTAAAAAAAGAAAGCTTCCTGCATTCCTTCCTTCCAAGAAGTGAAGAAATTGAGGTACAGACTGAAAAGGCTGGCTGAGTCTATTAAGAGCAGATGGAGGCCCCAGGAGCCCAATATCAGCCCAGTGACCTTTTCATCACCCCACACTGTCCCACTGCCCTTGGCCTCCCTCCAGGTCATCAGGGAGCCACGGGAGAAGTCTGGAAAGGGTGCTTAGAAAGTGAAAGGCCTCAGAGTAAAAGTGTGTTGGGCAATGGAAGGGTGCAAAGGTGCTCGCGGGGAAGAAGAAAGAACTAGAGAAGCCGAATAACTCCAATAAGGGAGCCACAGCAAACGGTCTGGAAGAGAGATTGGCACACCCATGTTCACTAAGGCATATTCACAACAGCAAAGACATGAAACAGCCCACATGTCCATCAGCAGGCGAATGGATTAAAAAAGACGCAGTATATACATACAATGGACTATTATTCAGCCTCCAAAAGAGAATGAAATCCTGTCACATGCTACAATGTGCATAAAACTTGAGGATATTATGGTGAGTGAAATAAGCCAGACCCAGGACAAATACTGTATGATCCCACTTATGTGAAGTGCCTAAAGTGGTCAGATTCATAGAGTAGAATGTTAGTTGTCAGAGGCCTGGAGGAAGGGTAATGGGGAGTTGTTCAATGGATATAGACTTTCAGTTCTGTAAGATGAAAAGTTCTAGAGACCGATTATGCAACAATGTGAATATAGTTAACACTACTGAACTGTACATTTAAAAATTGTTGAGAATACATTTTATAGTATGTGCTTTTTATCACAATTAGAAAATTAAAACAAACAACAAAAAACACACCAAAAAAGAAGAAACCATAGAAGAAAGTTGTGAGAACATTAGGGTGGCCAAGGTGTGAAGACTACATAAAGTCAAGGTCAGTTGCTAATGGGTAATTGTGGCGAGTCATTGGGGGGGGGGACAGACCAAAAGGGATTAAAGAGAGGGTGACATTGGGGGTGGAGTCGTGGAGGCAGCCAGCATGGACCCTCTTTGGTGTTTGGTGGTAACAGGAAAGAGAGAGCCAGTAGCGGTGGAGGGCATAGATTCAAAGGTTGGAGCTGGGGATGGTTATTGTTTCGTTTTTTCCTATGGTGTGTGGGAGAGGGGAGATTAAGCTGAAGGAGAGGTAAAGTGAGGAGGC
Source organism: Miniopterus schreibersii (assembly GCF_964146895.1). Lineage (NCBI taxonomy): Eukaryota > Metazoa > Chordata > Mammalia > Chiroptera > Miniopteridae > Miniopterus > Miniopterus schreibersii. Next base: position 14,068,962 of record NC_138119.1, on the reverse strand, counting down.
CATGCTGCGGGTCTCTTCAGAGAGAAGGGGGCACAGGCCTTGGTTAGCCTTAGTTGGAAGAGGGACATGTGCCTTTGTGAAAGGAGGGTGAGGGGGAAGGTGGTGTGGGGTGTGGAGATAGCAGTTTGTCAGATATTGAGAAGGATGTAGCCAAGATGGGGGAGGCTGTGTGGTGTTTCTATAAGTTTAATCCACTAAGAACTGAAACCAACTGCTGCAGTGGGAAAGAGGGGCTGAGTTGGAGTCACAAGAAATGTGGGAGAGTGAGGGGCAGCAACGGCAGGGCTGCAGCAGTGACACTTGCCAAATCATCACCCAGTGATGGAGCAGGTGTTGCCCAGCCAGCAGACACAAGCTGAAGCTGGTCAACAGAGTGTTGGCCTGAAAGGCAAAGTTTGAGATACTCTAGCAATGGCAGGAGTGAAGGAAAGGGCTGTGGGGCTGGTTCTGGGGGGAGCTAGCAGGGCAGAAGAGTTCTAGGGAGCCATCACCCCACAAACCTGGCCCTCTCCCACTGGTGCCCTCAGTTCCTGCTCCCTTTACATCTTGCAGTCCTCTGTTGGAGAGCTCTGCTCTGACAAAAACACCACGAGCCATAAGCTTTGTCTTTTTAATAAAAAATAAACTGTGACAAGCAGTTTTTTTGGATCCCAAAGCAAAGGAAAGGGAAAGGACAGAGGTCAAAGGATCAGCCAGGGTAAAGGCATGAACCAGGCTCAGATTACCCCTGCCATTCTAGCCGGGCTAGAAGAGATCACAAACTCTCCCAACTGAAGCAAGAAGGTAGTTGCCTTCAAGACTTCCTGGGAGTCAGTGCATAGTTGATAAAGGGGAGTAGGAGGGGGTAGCTCCGTGCAGAACCCTAAAGATCCCTGGGAGAGGGGAGTACTGGTGTCCAAGGTGACAGCTGCTATTAGAGTGGAGTCCCCAGGAGTGACGTGCCGTCTTGTGGTTGTTTAGATGTTTGGTGTTATTACCAAAGGGTCCTGAAACAGTCAGGATGTTTTAGAGTCTCCTGGAGCAGTATGCTTCTGGAGGGTCCTTTCTGGGTCTTCCCATCACAGCCTCGGACCGGGTCTGGGGTAGCCCATGTGCTTAGTAGAAGGGAATCCCACAGGGGAGCCAGCCACTGTGCCCAGGCCCTCTGAGTGCCGCTGGTGCCACAGAGTGGCAGAGAAGCTACTCTTGTGGGAGGAAGGTGATCTTTTGTGCTACTCCCACCCTAGTCTGCACTGCTCCAGGCTCCCAGGTCAGCATAGCCCAGTGCCATGCTCTGCCACAGCCTCAGTCTGTGCCCAGAGTTTAAGCCACCTCGGTGCCCAGGTGGTTGCTGTCAGCGTCCACATCACTGGCAGAGGTCCTGCATTCCTTGGGAAGTTGGAGGTGCTGCTCCCTGCTCAATGGGGCCTTCTCCCCGGGGGGCAGGGCCCCACAACCCTGGACCTTGCCCCGGGCTCGGAGTGCCCCCAGCCGGGAGAGGAGGAGGAGAATGAGGGCTCCGGAAAGCACTAGGGCGAGCAGTACAGTGATGGTGAGGAAGTGGGGCCAGTAGGACCGCTGCGCAGCCAGGGCGGCCCCGCCACCAAACATGGTCAGCGAGTCCTCCACGCGCTCCCGGGGGATGCCTGCCAGTTCCGGGTCCAGGGCTCGGGGCTGGTCCTGGCTGTCCACCCAGTAGGAGACCACAGGGTATGAGAAGCCATTCTCAATGGCCCAGCACTGATAGAGGCCCCCCACTCCATCCTGCAGCAGCAGCAAGAGGGAGCCATTGAAGACCATGGAAGAGGCTCCCAGGACTGTTGCTGTCCCATGACTCCAGTGGTAGGAGGCCAGGGCTGAGAGGCGGGGGCAGGGGAGCTCCAGGATGGAGTTGGGAATGGCCAGGACTTCTTTAACTGTAGGTGAAGAAAAAGGGGCAAAATCGTTAAGGGATGTGGAGGAGAAGAAAGACAGGAGAGCCCAGCTGGTGTGGCTCAGCGGCTGAGCATCGACCTAGGATCCAGGAGATCTCAGTTCGACTCCCGGTCAGGACATGCCCTGGTTGCAGGCTTGATCCTCAGCTAGGGGCGTGCAGGAGGCAGCTGATCAATGAGGACTCTTGCATCATTGATGTTTCAGCTCTCTTTCTCCCTCTCCCTTCCTCTCTCTGAATCAATAAAGATATTTTTTTTAAAAAGAAAGGAGAGTGTCTCTACCCTACATTTGGACTACCAAGGAACACCTCCAATTTCCATTTCAACTCCCTAATGCAACTCTGACCCCTTCCTTATCTCCAGTCTGGACCCCAAACTAACTTCCAGTCCATCTCACTCCAACCCTGACACCAAAACCAACATTAACCTCAATCCTGAATCCCACCTTAGAACTCCTATCCCCTCTTCCTATAGCCAGGATCCAAATCCATCCCAAGTCTGGGTGTTCAGGTCTCAAGCCAGGTAGATGCTGGAGGAAGAAACTGAGGCAAGAATGCCCACCCCTGCCGAGAAATCCTCCCGAGCCTTTGCCCCTTTCTGGTCCCACACTCACTGATTTGGGGGCGGCTCTTTGGCCGGAAGCTCCTGCCCCTGGGACCATTGACACACGCCCACTCTGGGTTCCCTTTCTCCATGTCCTGCCTCCAGGATTTCCTGAGAAGGGAAGGAAATAAAAAATCATCCCTTCATACAAAAGTGAAAAGAGCAGGGAGGAAGCAGTGGGAAAGAAGGTTGGGGTGGGGGGACACAAGATAGAACAGAGTGGAAGAGAGACCCAGGATGCTGGAGCAGCTTCTAAACTGCTGGGTGCAACCCCATCCTGGAGGAGCCCACCACGGGGGGGGGCTCTTGGAAGGAATGTGTCCGCAGCCCCTAAAGAGAGGAAGAACAGGGGCACAAGCTGGGTAGAAAGGGTCCTGGCACCATCCAGGACTGGCACTCACGGGATGGAGGCGGGCAGGAGGCGGCAGATTCCGGACTCAGGGTCCCAGGCACAGTGTGGGTCCCGGGCAAGGACACAGTCCACACAGCTCTCATAGACACTACAGTTGGCTCGGGGAACCCTAACGACACCTCCTGAGAAGCCTGCAAACAATGCACCCTGGAAGAGAGATGGACAGTGTCAGGGCACTCCTGCCACGCCTAGCAAGGACCCAGCACCCTAGGCCTGCCCCATGGGAAGGTCCCTTCTCACCTGGGTCGGGGCCAGCAGCAGGTTTCGAACAGGTTCAAGATCAGGAAACAGCTGGATCTCCTCTACCAGATAAGCTCTGCTGTCCCTACTCACCACAGCCTTATGCAGGGACCCTGTGGCTGTGGAGAGACAGAGAGCGTTGAAATTGCCTCGCCTCCTCCACAGACCCCTCTCTTCTCCCTCCCCGACTCCAGATGGCCTCCCAGCTGTAAGAAAGTTCTCTCTGAAGTATCACATGCACTGGACACGAATCTGTCAGAGCGTTTCCCTCTGTGCCGTGCAGATGGAGCGCTCTTGTAAACAGCTTGAAATCCCTGAGCCTGTCCTTCCTTTGCAACCACCTGATTAAACTCCATCCTTGAAGGAACACAATTGCCCACATTCTCCATGGACGTGGGGCAGTGGACAGCTGAGTGCTTCTGTGGAAAATCACATCACCAGCCTCCCTCACCTCCATTAAGTGTTTCTACTCAAAGGCACTTCAGTGAGTTCTATCCTGACCACCCTTTTAAAAATCGCAACCACTCTGACTGGCATTACTGATCCCCCTCGTATTAGACTAATTTTCTAATGTCATAACATCCGACGTCATTGACTTGGTATGTTTATGGTCTGTCTCCCTGCACTCCACAAGGACAAGCTGTTTGTTTTGTTCTCTGTGTACCCCATAAATGCACGGCTGATAGGGTGCCTAGTAACAGGTCCTGAAAGAATGAATGAATCTGGTAGGTTTCTTCCACTAAAACTCAAGGTCATCCACCTCACCAGGCCTCAATATATATGCCTGGCAACCTTCCACATTCCCGTGACTCTCTCTCCTTCTTTCCACAATGACTATCTGCATCCACCCCTCTCTCCTCAAGCCTCCCACCTTTTCCACCCCTCATTCCCAGCTCAGGACCTGTGTCCTCCTACTTATAGAGAACGCAAAAGCCTTCACGAAAGAGCTCTCTCTGCTGTCCTGGCCGCTGTGGCTCAGTTGGTTGGCGCATTGTCCCATACACCAGAAGGTCGTGGGTTTGATTCCTGGTCAGGGCACATGCCCAGGTTGCGAGTTTAATCCCCAGCTGGGGTGCATACGGGAGGCAACTGACTGATGTTTCTCTCTCTCCTCCTTTCCCTTCCTCTCTCTAAAATAAATAAAAACATATCGTTGGGTGAGAATTAAAAAAAGAAAAAAAGCTTCTGCCCCCCCCAGGCTATATATGCCCCCCTGACTCCCACCCCGGCAGAGCGGCTGGCCCTCCTCTGTTTACAGCCAGTTCCTCCACCCATGTCCTGGACTCTGGCTTCCTGCTCCCTCTGCAACTTCATCTGCCAATTGTCTCCTTGCCTGCCCATCTCTCACCATCTCTCTCTCTATTGGATCTTGACAATCTTTCCACATTTAAAAAGACCCCACACCCTCCTCCAGTCACCCCCTTCCTCTCTTCCCCTTCACAGCCAAGCCTCCTGAAGAATGAACTCTGCACTTGCTGTGTCCAGCTCCCTTCTGCCCACTCACTCTCACCTCTTGAACATGGCCTCCCCCAGAAGATAAACAGCTCTTGCTACGCCTGTGTGTGTCTCCCCAACCAGGCTGAAAGCTCAGAAAAGGTAGGGACTGGGCTGTTTTGTTTCCCAGCTGTATTTTCAGAGCCTAACAGGGTGCCAGGCACATAGCAGGTGCTCAGAAAACATTTGTTGAATAAACGCATGAGTGAATGACTCAGAGATTTCCCTCCTCTGCTCTAGTCCCCTGAGGGATGTCCTGAAGCCTTTTACTCACTGGTTCCCAGGTACATGACCGGATAGCTATGCCCATCAAGGCCCTGGGCTGTCTCCACTGCAAGTTGTGTGTACTCCACACCAGACTTCACCAGCAGGGGCGTTCCCACCACCTGTTCATCCATCAGGAAATGGTCCTTCATGAAGGTCAAGGCCTTATCAGAGGAGGGGCTCACCGAGCACTGCAGAGGGAAGAAGGCAGATCAGGTTAGCTTTCTCCTTCCTGTAAGCTCACTCACTGCCTCTTCCCTCCTTTCTTCCCCCTCTGCTAATCTTTGCCTCCTTCCTTCGTGGCTGCCCTTATCTCTGAAAGTTCGAGTCCCGAGCTGCCTGGCTCTGAGTTCTAGCCTCTGCATGCCTGAGGCTCCTTAATGGTAAAATGGGTGCATTACCAAAATAGGCTTGCTGTGAGGATGAACAGTAAAATACATTAAAAGTAATTAGAACAGTGATTGGCATGAATTAAGGACTCAATAAATGTTAGCCATTATGACTCTCCTCCCCTTCCTCGCCTTCATCAGGGATGTCTGGCAGCTGGCAGGAAGCAGGGCGAGAGCCCTTAGCAGGCAAGGACTCTGTTTTACTCATGTCTATAGCCCAAGGCTTAGCACAGGACATGGCACACAGTTGTTGCCCAATAAATGTTTGCTGAGTCAGTGATTAAATGAAAGATGTCACATAAAAGAGTGGTGTGGCAGGGAGTGTTTCTCGTCAAGGTTTTGCATGAACCTGCTATATGACTCTAGGAGAGTCTCTTCTCCTTTCTGGGCTGCCTTTTCTCACCCATAAAATGAGGGGTTGAACTGGTTGTTCTCTAAAGGCTCTGCCAACACCAGTATGCTAGGGCTTTGGGGACACCTGTGTTACGTACGATCTTTAGTCAGGACCCTTGTCCTTCATACCCAAGAGCACTGTCTTAGGGCCAAACCCAGTTCTGTCACCTACAAGCTGTGTCCTCAGACAAGTTACTCCACCTCTATGAGCTTCAATCTCCTTATCTGTAAAGTGAGGTAATAGCATCTATATCACATTTTGATGCCAGAATGAGCATATACACCTACTCTTGCTTCCTCCCAAAGGAATTTTTTTAAAAGGAGAACCTACAGGGATGGGGAGAACAGGAGAGGAAACAAAAGCCTCACATTTTGGAAGCTGGAAAACAAGTGAGCAAATAGTAAAAGACTTAGCAGGGGGAAAAAAGTCTTCTTAAGATGGCCTTGGGATAGACCAAAACTATTTGATTTATAAGACAATTTCTAAAGTTCATGAATTAGTGGCCTTCATCACCTCTGGAAGTGGGGTAAAAGGGGGCTGAATAAAGAGAATTGTTTGAAAAATCTGTTTAAAAAGCAGGCAGGTCTCCTCCCAGCTCCATGCTCCTGAGTGACTGTCCCTTCCATGCCCTGGTCCAAGACTGGAGGTTTGTTCTCTGGAGAGGGTAAGACAGAGGGTCTCTGGATGGAGGACAGCAGGCACAGTTGAAGAGGGACACCACCATGAAAGCAGGGGAGTAAATAGGCACAGTACAGGCTGATACCCTTCCCCACACCAACCATCTTCCCCAAGGCTCCCTGACACCAGGAACCAGACCATCTTCCTCAAAGCAGAAGACCAGAAGAGCCTGCTCGGGGAACACTGACTAGAGGTCCCAGAGGAAAGACTTAAAGATACTAGCATTGAAGGTCCCCAACAAAATAGCCCAGCTAGACCATCCTCAGAGGAGCTACGATGGCGCTCAAGTTGCCAAGTCATACCCATGGGCACAGAGTTTCCAAACAGCTTCATGGTCCCCCGCTCTTAAATATAAGTAGATAGCCAAGGATTACCAGACATGTGAGTGAAACCATGATCATGAAAGAGACCAAAGCAAACAAATGGAAAAAATGAACAAACAAAAACCTAAGAGGAAACAGAAATGATTCAGAGAAAAGAAAACTTCACACCAAAGTATCATTACTATCTTGAGAAATAAGTGAAGATAGTATACTCATGAAACAAGAACATAATGCTACAAAAAAGGAGATCTTACTTCAAGAGGACAGCCAAACATTGCATACGTCTTGAAGGAAGGACACACTACCATGACGAAGTAGTCTTGCCACCCACCCCCCCAATCAAACTTTAATCTGATCAAGTCTCTAGATCCAACCACCAATTTATAGGAAATACTTAAATTCGGACACCAAGAAGCAAAATCATCAAAATCCTGACTATGGAAGATTCTACATGACAAATAAATTACAAGAGAAAAAAAGAAGATAGAAAGGGAACATCTAGATTAAAAGAGACTTAAAAGAACCACCAACCCAAATTTATAGATCTTATTTAGATTTTCACTTAAATGAACAAATTCTATTTTACAATACTTTTCTGCCCTAGCCGGTTTGGCTCAGTGGTTAGAGTTTCGGCCCACAGACTGAAGGGTCCAGGGTCTGATTCTGGCCAAAGGCACGTACCTCGGTTGCCGGCTCGATCCCTGGCCCTGGACAGTGTGCGAATGGGAGGCAACCAATCGATGTGTCTCTCTCCCATCAATATTTCTCTCTCTTTCCCTTCCACTCTCTATGAAAAGCAATGGAAAAAATATCCTCAAGTGAGGACTTAAAAAAAATAATAAAATAAAATATTTTTCTGACATCTATGAGACTATCAGAAATTTGAACACGAAGTGCATATTATATTAAGAAGTTACTAATTTTTCTGGTGTAATAATGGTACTATGGGTACTTTTTAAAGCCCTATCTTTTGGAGGTACATACTAAAATATTTATAGATGATGTAGTAGGTTGAATGATGCCCCTCCCCTAAATATACCCCTAAAATATGGCCATCTAAAAGCTGGGAATGTATGATTGTCCAAGTCCAGCTCTCAGGTCAGTTGGAAGTCACGTCTTCTCGGGGTCCTCCTCTGACACTGTGATCGCTGCTTATGCTCAGAGATGACCTATCTGTGGAATTCCTGGATACCGTTCATACATTGTGGGAGGCCATGCTGGCCAAAGGCGAGTTCAGAGTGAAGGAAATGCCTACAGTCTTATTGTGTTCCATTCTTTATCGTCACACAATCTCTGCTTCTGCTTCTATCACATCATCAAAATTTAGGTAAGAAGAAGAGACACCATCAGCTCCTGTAACTACCAGTGGCCTGAGTTCCCACTACCTGAGTTATCAAGTTGAAGGGAAGTCTTCAGTGTGGCAAAAGGCCCCAGGGGGCCTGGCCCCTGCTCCTCCCTCCAGCTTCATTCACAGTTATACGGCAGCTGGAAGAGTGGAAGCAGCCATCTGTGTACCCACAGTACTCCAAGAAGTCCACCGAGATTCCCAGTTTGTCCACTCCTTCTCCAATCTTCCATCTCTCCCTCAAGAGTGCCGTGAAGCCCCCTGAGGAGCCCTAACCTGCAGCTCCCCTGTCATCTTGCTCTAGTAAAGTGGTGCCACGTAGGTGATCTCTTGCATGTCAGTCATTTTTACAAAATCTGATAAAATGTCTGCTTCTTATCCAAGAGAACAAATGTTGTCTCCTACACAGACCAAATAAATATATGAAACTAAAACAGGTGTCAAAATTACATCTTTAAGTGTTCATACAGTTGCTAAAAATGACCTCTCCCTAAAATCTCTGTGTATGAATAACAACTAAAGCCATAGGTAACCTAAATAAATATCTAAGCTTTTTGTTAAATAAATAAGTAAAACCTGTGAGTCTGACTTTACTTGCAAAAAAAGGTCCTTGTAGATATCATTTAAAATCTCAAGATGAGCTCAGTCTGGATTATGATGGGTTCTAAATCAAATGACAAGTGTCCTTATAAGAGAAATGGAGGAGACACAAAGAGGAGAAGGCGAAGCGATGACAGAGGCAGAGACCGGAGTGATGTGCCTGCAAGCCAGGAACACCAAGGATTGCCGGCAGCCAAGCGGAAGCGGGGAGAGAGGCATGAAGAGACTCTCCCTCAGATCCTCCAGAAGGAACAAACCCAGCTCACACCTTGATTTTGAACTCCTGGCCTCCAGAACTGTGAGAAAATAAATTTCTGTTGTGTTCAGCCACCAAAATTGTGGTAATTCATTATGGCAACCATAAGAAATTACAGATGAAATGACATGATGTCCAGAATTTGCTTCAAAATAATAAGGGAGGAAGTGGGTGAAGTAGAGATGAAACAAGTTTGATTCGCTATGAGCTGAAGCTGACTGATGGGCATAGGGAAGTCCAGCACACTATTCTGTCTGCTTTGGGTATGTTTAAAATTCTCCATAATAGAACATTTTTTATTAAAAAAAAAAAATCCTTAGGGCTCAAAAAATCTAGGAAATTATATATTTTAGCAGAAATTAAAAATCTGGTAGAAGGATCAGAAGATAAAATTGAGACACTCTCCCAAAAAGTAGAACAAAACTAAAGCCTTGGAAAATAGGAAAGGGTTTTAAAGGCTAGGAGACCAGTCCAGGAGGTCCAGAAAGAAGAGAAAAAACATGCTACCATTAGAATATCAGCTCCATGAGGGAAGGGACTGGTTTTTATTCCCTGCTGTATCCCCAGTGCCTAGAACAGTGGCATGCGGCTTCAAAAATATTTGTTGAATGAAATAGGAGGAAAGAGCTCAAGAAAACTTCTTAGAACTGAAGGAACTAAATTTCCAGGCTGAAGGGGCAAAATGAATGTCCAGCACAATAAATGAAAAAAAGAAAAGAAAAAAAAAAAGAGTAAATAAATAGAGTCTCACCAAAGCACAATATTGTGAAGTTTCAGAACAGCCAGGGACAAAGAACAGACCCTGCAAGATTCCAGTGAAGAAAAACTAGGTGACTTTCAAAGAGTTAGGGATCAGAATAGCTTTGGACTTCTCAACAGCAGCCCTGGAAGCTAGAAGAACATAGAGCAAGCCTTCAAAGTTGTTAAGGGAGATTCTAGTCTCGACTTACATGTACCTACCCATACTGTCAAATGTGGAAGTAGAATAAAGACATTTTCAGACATTCAAGGCCTCAAAAGATTTTACAGCCATGCATCCCTATCCAGGAATCTACAGAGACTATCCCCCACTAAAATAAGAGAAAAAAGAAGCCATGAGATGCAAGAAATATGAGATCATCACAAGAAAGAGGCAAAGGGAATGCCTGGAATGAGGAGGAAGGGAGATTCCAGGATGGCAGCGGTGCCCGAATGTAGGGGCCCTCCAGTCCAGACTGCAGCAGACAGGACGGAGCTCCAGGAAGATGAAACTGTTAGAACTCCTAACTGCCTGTCTTCAGAAGAGATTCAGATAATTGAGTAAGAGTTTGAGGCTGGCTGCTCTGTCTGTGGAGGAGCCACTCTGTCTCACTGCTTCACTAATAAACTCTCTTTTCCTTAAAAAAAAAAAGAAAAAAATTTGAGGTTAAATTAAAGACAAGAGCTTAGAAAATAAAGCAAGCAAAGAAACATCAAAATAATTACTAACCCCAGGGAAAATAAAAAATTATGCAAAGGGGAAAGTAATCAGGGCTCACTACTTGGCTGATCTGTGAATAATAAGACTCTTAATATAAATATTGATCTAACCAAAATTGCTATAAAACTGTGGGAAGATGAGAGTTAGGTGCGCTGGTGTGTTGGTAAGGCAGCTCTGGAGCAAGGGGTGGGGGAGCCCTGATTTGTAGTGCTCATTGATTCCCGTGGTTTATACTCCCACATGGTTGATTTCGAGTTACCAATGTAATATCATTGGACACAAATTTGGAAAGAGATGTGCAAAGAGAGTCCTTGCTGGTTGCTGTAAGCCAGCTTCAGCACACCACTGGGTATGGGAACACAGTTAAATCCTCACTTCCTAGAATGGGAATGCAACAGATACTGCCTGAAACTGAAACATCGAGACGTAACAATAAAAGTATATTATTTAGAGATTTGGAGATAAATACCAAAAGAATCAATTGAAAGAATTGAAGCTGGTTTGCTCTAGGAAGGGAAATAGAGCTGTTTTTGTAACTAATCATGTAAACCTATATGATTTTTTAAATGGTGTGCATATACAACTCTGATTAAAAAACAAAGTTAAATAAGAAATGCAGGTGAAGATGCCCAACACAGTCCTTGGCACAGCCCATGCTCCCTTGTTTCCTCAGTGAGATACCAGGTATTTGGCGTGTACTTAGCTGGGGTAGAAGGGGCTGCTCTATGTGTAGGATGGGGCTGGACACCTGTGGAATGTGGGCAGCTGGACCAGGTGTATATCTGAGCAGAAAGGACTGGTGGTGGTCAAGAGGAGAATTGACATTTATTATGTCATGATAGGTACTTTGGTAAGTGCATTATGTGTGTGTCTCTGTGGCAGAGATGGGGCTTTGGTCAGTATGGGGGCTGTTACTCACGCTGCCTGGTCGAGGACTGATATCATCAGGGACCTCATGAGTAGTCCATCGTGAAGTCTCTTTGTTCAATGCCTTGTACTTGCCCTCAAAGACACGGTTGATGTCCTTGAGAGAGAAGGCACAGACGGCTGAGCTCCTGGTCCCGCTGATTTGCCTGGAGACAGCCAGAGGGGGCATTGTCTGTGATCTCAGCTATATGGGGAAGCTCTCCCTCAGCTGGTGAGAAACCCCAGGAGGGCAGGAATGTGGAGGGCTGGGCCAGCCTCTAGCCGCCTCTCCTTCCCCTAGTTGTGGTGATAAGGGCTGGGAGGGCCCCTAGCTCTGGCCCCAGCCTCTAGCCACTTTGAAGCCCTCCTCCTTAGGCCCCATGGTTTCCTGGTCCTCAGAGAATGAACCAGAGGCTGGATACAGACTATTTTTATTCCTTCAGCCCTGGTCCGTGGAGACAGGTCTGTCTTTCTTGTTCTCTTTAACTTGACTGTGGCACACATCGTGTTCTAAGTTCTGGATGCCATAGATACCAGGCCCTGCTTACACCAGACATCTCTGGTCCCGGACACACTGTCAGCAGATATTTAAAACACTGTGGGACCAGCCCACAATGCATCGCTTAACCTTTCTTAGCCTCCAAGCAGTGGCTGGTGGTGCTTCCCTCCTTGCTCTGGCCATTAGGAAGCTCAGAGCTGTTATGTGACTGGCATCCGGGGACTGTATAAATGCCAAACATTTGTAATGTGTTGATACTATCCTTGGCTTCTCTTATTCTCCTTTTATTCCCATTTCCTTATTGGATATTTTAGTTTAGTTTAGTTTAGTTTAGTTTAGTTTAGTTGATTTTTTGGAACCAGCCAGGATATAAGCTAATAAGAACCTCTGGGAGCTTTATTCTCCCCATCTACATGAAGGGCATAAATCAAATTTCTGGGAGGTGGGTGACGATCTGCACTCGGCTCACGTCAGTTCCTACCCCCCACCCCCACCCCCACCCCCCGCCGGAGAGCCCCGACGTTGCGCCCCGGGCTCACCACTGAGAGGTGAAGACTGCGTAGACCTGGAGATCGGTGGGGAAATTGCCCGGCAGCAGGACGGCGTGGCGGATGACGTTGAAGGGCAGCTGCCCGGGCTGGGCACAGAGCAGCGGGGCCTTCAGGAACGTGGTCCACTTCTTCTGCAGCACCTTTTCACCGCCCACGTCGTTCTAGGGACAGGGCCGGATAAGGGGCGCCCCTTGCCCCACGTGTCTCCGCCCCTGGCCCGCCTTTCCCCTCTCCCATTGGGCTCTGGGCCCTCAGTCCCCGCCTCTGCCGCCTCCCCATTGGCTCGTCCACGGCAGCCCCGCCTCCCGCCCAGGCAGACCTTGCAGACTCTGGCCACTCGGGACGTGTTGAGCTTGTGAAAGAATTCAAACTCGCTGGCTGTCTCCTCGAAGAAGAAGTAGACGACCTGAGTAGAAGGGATGGCTGCCACAAAGGAGGCGTCCGCTGCGGCAGGGGCGGGGGGGAGAGGGAGGGGAGGCAGATAGGCTTAGGGATGAGCCCTGGAGGCCCTGGGATCCCCGTGGAGAAAACCCTGGGATGGGCTCGGGGGGCCAGGGGACTGGATGCCTCGGGCCCCATGGCTGACCGAGGGTAGCCACAGGGGCGGAAGGGAGGCCTGCTGCTTCTTTCTTTATGTAGGATGAACGCTTCATGAGGCCCGGAGCTTTGTCTCCTTCCTGCTGTACCCCCAGCACCTAACAGTACTGCCTTGAACGTCGTATGCCCTCAACAAATGAGAGCTGAGGGAATCGCCAGGTCTCCGGGACTCGGGGGAAGGGGACCAGGCCTGTGCTGAGTGGGGCTCAGGTTCTTACGTTGCAGCCAACGGAGGAAATTGTCCGTCTTGAGTACAGGCTGGGGTCCCAGCGTTCGGATCAGGATGGGCTCACTGCCTAGGAAGTTGTTCATGGTGCCCGAATAGAGCATCCCGTCTGGGGGGGGGGGGAGGCATTATTAGTTTGAAGGTGTCCTGCCCCTTCAGACCTGCCTCTGTCTGGGGCCAGCGTTCACATCAGTGTCATTCGTTCAACACCTTGCTGTGGAGCCCCAGCTCCAGCTCACAGCCCCCCCCCCCCCATGAGCACCTTCTTAGATCCTTCTGACCATAGGAAATGGCCAACTCTGTTGGCCTTCTGTGTTTTGGCACTTTCCCAGGCTTTTTCCTGCTACTCCCCAACACACCCAGCTAAACCACCTGCCAAGTAGGATCACTCATTGTTCCCAGAAGGTGGCTGTGTTCTCTGCTTCCACACCTTGTGTCCTGCCCTTCTCTTCCTGGAACACCTTCCCCACCCATCTACCTATCATTCAAGGTCCCACTCAAAAGCCAAAGGCCACCTCCTCCAAGAAGCCAGGTTGGGAAGTCTGTAATGGTTTGTGTCTGGCAGGGCACAGAGCCATGATTTCTTCTCTGAAACCCCTATAGTTGTTAGCACAATGCCTGGCACACCAGAGGAGGTGTTCACACAGTGCCTATTTGTTGAACAATTGACTGAATCTCAGACCTTCCTTCCTCTACTTATCTCTCCTCAATCATCTTTCTTCACTTCCTTTGTAGCAGCTTCAGCAGGAGCTGGCGGTTGGGGTGCCCAATTCTCCCTCTGATCTTGTGCTTTCTCTCCCTCTGTCCCCTGCCTGTCAGATTCCATATGTCACAGAGTGGCCTGGGGAAGCAGATGTTGGGATGGACCAAAGAACCTGACACTCACCTACAAAGACAGCTGTGTGCTTATGGGCAGGGTCAAAGGGGCTTTGCCCTTTCCCCTCCATAACCTTGTCCTCCAAGATGGGCTTCAGGTAGGAATTTTGGTGTTCCTAGAGAGGGGGAGAGGATGGGAGACTGGAATGCCAGAGACTCACATCTGGAAAATGAGGGATGTGACGGAGGAACGGAAAGGGACAGAGAGGGAAATTGGTGTGGGGCCAGGGAGCTCATGAGGGTTCTGATCTGGAAGACCAGAGGTTTCCAGAGGCACAGAGGATGGGAGTAGATGTGAGGAGATAGGCTTGGGGCCTGAGAGGTGGGTGCCAGGTAACTCACAATGAAGGTACAGGCAGGACTGAAGGCGAAGGTGCCGCAGGCGTAGAGGTGGGTGGCATTGAAAGAGACCAGGACACGAATAAAGTTGAAACACTCTGTCTGGAGGAGATAGAGAATTCAGGCCTCCAGGACATTTGCCCCAAACTCCTGGGCCCCCGAACTCCAATGCTCCCTCACTTCCTAGTGGGGAGAAGGGCTGGGCAATGCCGAAGCAGTTTGTGTGTGTCTTCATAGGCCATGATGCAGGCAATAATATGCAAACAAGCAGCCTCTGCTGCCTGCCCCACCCGAGATGATGATCTAGGGACACTTGGGTTCTCTACTCCGAGCCCCTATAATCCCATCTCTGCTTACCTCATTGCTCTTCCTCTTAAAGACACAATCACTCTTCTTTCTGTCACTGGCTGGCCAGGATATCTGAAGTGGGGAGTTGGGAGGGGGGAGGTGAAGGGACATGAGATATTCATTTCTAGCTTTGACTTGTCACCCCCTCCTTGGCTCTGGTGTGACATCACCAGCAGGCATGGTGGTTAGTGACCTGCTGGCGGGCTATAATAACATCGGTTGGTGACCAGAACTATTACCCTGAAGATGCTGCTATGCATTAGGATACAGCTCCATGCTAGACCACGGCCTGCGGAATCAGACCTGAGTTTGAATCTAGGCCCAGCCATTTACTGGTCGAGTGATCTTGGTCAATTTCACAGGCTTCCGGAGGGCACAACTAGGTGGCATATGCAAAGCCCCTAAGACAATGTGTGATGTACAGAGCAGCAGTTGTGAAACCACACATTTCCTAGGGAAACTGTTTAAAGTGTCAGTTCCTAGGTCACACCTTAGAAAATCTGCATTTTTAAATCTGCATGTGTGCAGTGACCTACAGACCACTCTAAGGAACACAAACCATGGAGATGCTCCATAATTGCTAGCTCCCTCCTCCCCTTCCTCCCTCCTTCTCCTTTTCTCCTTCACATTATTGCCATTAGTAGGGTGACTAAAATTTAACACAGAGGCACGCTCTCCCTCCCCCTGGGAGTACTCCCATGCCTTTCTTCCCTCTCAGGTGTGTATCTCCTAAACTCTAAGGTCCCCAGGAGACTTGCAACCGGGGGAGCAGTGGGCAGCAGCAGCTTGTCCCAGGCTAACCCCCTGAACCTGTCCCTAAGGCCTCCTTTTCTCTGACTTCCCAGAGATCCAAAGCAGCCCTGCCAGGCTCTCCTGTTGCTTCTTCTATCCTAAGCCCTTAATTGTGTCACTGTTCTCAGCTTCAATAAACATACTCTCAAAAAAAAAATTTAACACAGAAGCTTCAGTGATTTCTAACAATGGGTGAATAACACGTTATTGATACAGTCTGAGTCAGTGTTTCTCTCGTGTGTCAATGATTTCCATCTCAGCCATTTTAGCAATTAATATTATTCAACCAGTAATTACGATACCAATAAGTAGTGAGGCCACTATAGTATTTCTTGTCTGTGGTACAGACCAGATATACGTAACAAGAGTTGCTGATTATTACTGAGTA
Organism: Miniopterus schreibersii; assembly: GCF_964146895.1. NCBI lineage: Eukaryota > Metazoa > Chordata > Mammalia > Chiroptera > Miniopteridae > Miniopterus > Miniopterus schreibersii. The sequence goes on along the minus strand of NC_138119.1, from coordinate 14,053,070 downwards.
CAGTAGACCCTTGAACAACACGGGGTTAGGAGCACCAACCCCTTACACAGTAGAAAGTCTTCATGTAAGTTTTGACTCCCCAAAACTTAACTACAGTAGTCTCTTGGTATCCATGGGGGGTTGGTTCCAGGACCCTCATGGATGCTCAAGTTCCTTATATAAAATGGGGTAGAACAATGCATACAGTGCATTCTCCACATCCATGGATTCCCAACCACAGATCAAAAATGCTGGTTGAGCCTGGCTGAGCATGGCTCACCTATTGAGCATCGACCTAGGATCCAGGAGATCGTGGTTTGATTCCCGGTCAGGGCACATGCCCGGGTTGTGGGCTCAATCCCCAGTCGGGGGCGTGCAGGAGACAGCTGATCAATGACTCTCTCATCATTGATGTTTCTGTCTCTCTCCCTCTCCCTTCCTCTCTCTGAAATCAATAAAGATATATTAAAAAACAAAAAACAAAAACGCTGGTTGAATTCACCGATGGGAAATCCGAGGATACAGAGGGCCAATTGTACATTTATTGAAAAATATCTGCATATAAGTGGGCCTGCATAGTTCAAACCCATCTTGTTCAAAGGTCAACTGTATAGATAGAAGAAATTGGGTGATTATCACCCATAGACCTGGCAGGCACAGAGCAGCTGCTGGCCCCCTCCTCACCCCTGGCCCACACCCTTTATCCCTGGCCTCCTCACCATGTTCTTTAGCTTTGGCACACCAGGATCTTGGATATTCAAGGCCAGAATGGCCTCTCGGGCTCCCACATAGAGAGTGTCTCCATCACCACTCAAGAGCAGAGTGTCAAAATCCCGGAGGTTCTTCTGGTGGAAGAGGCTAAGAACCCTGCGTCCGTCCCCTGTTAGGAGGTGGTGAGAAGGGTGATGAGTGATGAGGAGCTGGTGGACACGCAGCTGATTGCTGAGATAAAAGTGGGGGGGGTTGGCAGAGCATGCTCCCCAGGCCTTGGCAGCTGGACCCATTCTTCATCAGCAGCTCCCCCCTCTTTACCCCACCCTGCTGGCAGCCGTAGGAACTTTGTGTGTTGAGTCCACAACAGAGAGGAGAGGAAGCCAAAGGCTGGGTAATGACAGCCTTGGACTAGGAGAGAGTGGCCCACACCAAGAGACAGACAAAGGGACAGGAAATAAAGTGAGGCACAAGGATTGCTCTTCCAGGCCCTGGGGGCTGCAGTGGGAGAGGACACATTGCCCTCACTGGCAGGGGGAGCAGAAGGCAGATAAACAGACAGGAAGGTGTTGGCAGCCACAGGCAGGAAGCTAGACATAGACAGGACTGTGTGTCAGAGTAGCTACGGGTTGTTGGGTCCCACTCACCAACCCCATTTCCTTCTCCTCTACTGCAGGAAATTTCCACCACTAGAATGACTGCCATAGGCTGAACAGAAAGAAAACATCTTTCTTCAAAGGTCCCATGGGCATGCCTGAATGTCACCTGGACAGGGGAGGTGAGCCGAGGTGGCTCATCTAGGTCTTCTCTATCGCCTTGATGTAGTGATGGGGTATGTGTGTTCCTGTCCCACTGGCCATCAGCAAGGGGAAGGAGCTCCTCAAGTCCTCTCTCATGGGCACATTTGCACTTTTGCATTAGTTAGAGGACTGACTAGCTAATTGCTACCTTTAAAGGCTCAGAGTCTCAGACAGGACCAATAGGAGGAGTTGGGGAATAGTGCGTGGCAAGGTGCTGGAAGGGCTGGCCTCCATCAGAACCAGACAAACCCCTCCCCCTCCGTTACAGAACTGATCGCCCTGTAGCGTGGCTGGCTGCTCATTTGCTTCCCCTTGGGAATAGAGCACCTTGAGGGCAGGGGCTGAGTCTTGTTTATGCTGTTAATCCCAGCACCCAACACAGAGGAGGCCCTTCCATTAATGAGCAACATGCATTTTCTTTACTACATCGCCCCACAAAGACGCTAAGTGCCCAGAATCCCCTACCCCTACTATTTCTACAGGACCCATGTCCTTCCCTGAATCTTCTCCCTGGAGGTGAGAGTGCCAGCAGCCCCACAGCCTCAGTAAGAAAGCAGCCAAGCTGTGCCTCCAGGGTTCCAGGGCCTGTACCCCAGCTGGGCCACCCTAAATGCTCGTATCCCTGGTGTCCATGGTACTAGACACGCCATAGTCCAGCCTGGTCTGTGTGGTTGGCATGGGCCTGAAGTATCCTGAGTCACCAGGATGGGCCTTGGCTTTGGGGGTAACTGGGGATGTGAAAGCAGTTTTGGGTTTGAGGTGCCCAGCTTGAGGATGGGGATATTTAAGGAGGGAAAGAAAAATAACCAGTTTTGCAGAACCCGAAGGAGTGATTCCCCAGCCACCTGACCATTCTCTTTCCTCAGTCTTCACCCCACAGACAGAAGTGAGAGATGGTTTCATCTCACTTCTGTCTCAATCTGAATTTCTAGTTCGGCTCTCAGTTTCTCTCTGAGGCCCTCTGTCTCTCCCTGGCATATCTCTCTCTGTCTCTCTGTGTCTGTTTTTCTCCCCCTCCCTCCACTCCCCTCTCCTTCCTCCAGGCCCCTCCAGTTCTCTGGGCCATCCCCACACTCCCTGGTCCCTGGCCGTCAAACTCTTACCTGCATAGTATTTGACCCTGGGCACGGGATCCTGCCCACTGCTCCCCGTAGTCGTTGTGGGCAGCAGCAGCAGGAGCAGCTGGAAGAGGAAAAGGCCCAGGAGGCTCCATGGGTCCAGGCCCAGGGCTGGTAGGGCCATGCTCAGCCACAGGGCGTCACCAGATGGCTCTGGGGAAACAGGCACAGGGCACTCTCTGGGTTAGCAGTCCTCACCACATCCCCCCCAGGGGGCCAATCAGAGAGCCCCAGGCAGCAGAAGTGTGTGTGGGGGGGGTTAGGGGAGGGGACAGTTCCAGAGGGCCCTCAGGGAGTCTCACTTCCATCACCCTCACAGGCCTCGGCCTGCTGCCTCACTCTGCCCTCTGGATAGGAGTCCAGTTGTTCCCCATCCTGCCCTTCTGATCTCTTTTCACCAACAGCCTCCCTCTGGGTTTTCTCACCTTACTCTCAGGGAAGTCCTTCTTGCTATCTACTCTTTGCCTTCCTCCCTCCCATAGCCCAGAGCCCAAGCCATTGCCTTGCTCCAGGCAGGGGACATTTGGGGAACAGATTCCTATGCTCAATAAAAATTCCTCAGACCTTCCTCCTTGGCTCTTTCAGGTCTGGTGATGCCCCGTCTCTGAGACTTACCCCTGCCCTCTGATGACCCAAGTGGAGAGACTAGGTCTGAATCAGCTGCTCTGACCTGCCCCAGCCCCAGCTCCCTGGGCCTCCCCTTGCAGGGTGGCAATGAGAGTACATACAGCGCAGCGGGCTGGCTCACAGCATTTCCAGGCTAGAGGCCCGAGGCAGGAAGTGGCTGCCTGTCTCCTGCCTCTGCAGCCGCCCACCCCCTCCGGAGACTGTGCCGCCGTCTGTCTCCCCGGGTCTCCGCGCAAACTCCTCCTCAGGACCGCCAACCCCTAGCCACCCACCTCATCGCACCTACCCTTGAGCCAGCCACAGTGTAGACCCCAGGTGTCTGGACTCTCGGGTGGAGGTGCCATCCAAAAGAAAGGCGGCAAGCGGGGGTTCCAGGCCCGAGAGGCAGGGGGCAGAGGCTCAGCCCGGCTGGGCCGGGACTGAGACCCTCCAGGTATACATCACGCCAAAGCCAGCACTGGCTGCTCTGGGCAAGGGAAACCAGAATTTCTACCTCTCGAGTTGTGACAGATCCCAGGCTTGGGCGGAAGTTGGTGGATTGGGAGGGAAATAAAAGGAGACACACCTCTCTCTTTCCCCCTCCTCTCGCCTCCGTCTATCCAGAAAGTTTAAAAGACCAGAAAGTTTCTAGATCATTTCAGCCATCTTCTTGTCCCTCTGTCACATCACATCTAGTCTAAACAATCTAGCAGTGGTTTCTCCTCTTGCTCAAGATTTCCGAGGTAGGAGACATGACTCGGTCTTTCATATTCCTTTTTTCACCTACCCACAAGACGGGGTCTCTCCCCGCCCACCTACTGGGAAGTCCCTGCGGTGGTCTGAACTTTAAACTTCCCACTTCCAGCTGAGCCAGGTCATCTTTTTAAAATAAGGCAATTGCATTCGGCTCTTATTCTTGTGGCTTTGCTGAGGGAATCCCTCCTGAAGTCTAATTTGCATCACTCTTAGGGCAGCAGCAGGTCAGTGGGAGGCCCAGAAAATTTCCTATCTGAGCTCATACTTCTGGAACACACTGCCGAGGCACCCAGCCCCCCACGGTGGCTGCTCAGTCTTCCCTGATGGCTCCAGGGGGAACCTCATAATGCTGGGCTAATGAGGCATCCAGCACCAAGAGCTCCGTGACCTACAAAGGGGGTAGTTTCCTGCCCACTCAGCCCGAGACTGCTGGTTATAAAGCGTACAGCCATCCCAGGGCAAATCTGACTCCAATAAACAGCCCACCTTCCTCTTAAGTGCTCATTCCTCGCTGTCAGGGAGTCCTTCCAGCACCAGCCTGCAGGGCAATTGTACAGCCCGAGCTATTCCTTAGAAGAATTCCTTGTCAAAGGCTGCTCAGCCTTCTTTCCTTCTCCCTCTGCTCCCATTTTCCCTCAATTTTCCTGAGGGTTGGTCTTAGCCAGACCCCTCCTGACACCTGTTTCTGTCAAGACTTGCCTAAGACTCCCTCAGGCTCTCATGGAGGCTGGTTGCCAGGTTCTTGGGAGAAGCCATGGACCAAGCCCCCCAGAGAAAGTCTTCCTGACACTCAGAATCAAGGGAAACTCCCAACCCCAGCTCAAATTTGGGAACCTACCCTGCCCCTGGGCCTCTCTGCTTGAACAAATTGGTTTATCTGGGTCGCTGGGAGGAGTTCTGTTGGGGGGGGAGTAAAGTAGGGGGAAAGTTCCAGCCCCACCCCTCCCAGCTTGATGCCCTGTTCTGGCCTCTCTAGGTGTGTTAGATTAATGCCCTGCCCCTAGTTCCTTCTCCAGAGACCTAGGAATTCTCCTTCTAGCCCCAGGCCTTTTCCCCAGCCCCTCTAGCCAATATGATTCAGGCCATAGCCTACCCAACATCTTTAGCAGATAGGTACCCCCAGGATCCCATTTTACAGATGAAGAAGGTGATTCAGGAAGGTTATACAGCTAAAAGCCAAGTTAAATAACCCACGGACACAGACAATAGTATGGGGAAGGCCTGGGGGGGTGGTGGATGCGGGGTGGAGGGGATCAATGGGGGGGAGGGAAAGGGGACATCTGTAATACTTTCAACAATAAAGATAAATTTTTAAAAAAACATTAACTGAAAAAAATAAAATAAAATCCCCATAGGATAATAAATAAATGAGCCAAGTTAAACTCAGATAGGCCTCATTCAAAGCTAATCCCTTAGCTACACTGTTTCTCTGGAGTCCTACTCCTGCCCTAGTCCAGGAAACTCAGCCTCTTGGATGGAGGAGGCAAGTGGGTGGGGGTGGCAAGCTCTAGCTCCTTTAGGATAAGAAACAGTATCTCTGGGGTGATTCCTGAAACCTCTGTGAAGAAAGGCCATCAGGTACTACTTCCTGCCTCCACAGGGCCTCCTGGTCCAGCTCCACGGAAGAGTCTGAGGGAGAGGCAGGACCACCTGCCCCCTGCCCACTGTCCCTCTTGCACTAGAGCCTCTGGAGTCAGATTCAAAGCCACACTGTCTGTCTTGTTGCAGTTGGCAGAGCCCACAGCCAGGGTTGGTTTCATAGACACATGACCTGAGCCAGTCATACAGGGCCCCAAGCTCAGAAGGGCCCATGCTTCATTGAATGCTCTACTGCAGCTGTCTTGAAAGTCTTGATCATTTCTGAACAGGAGGCCTCACATTTTTATTTTGCACTGGACACCACAAATGATGTGGAGGTCCTGCCTACAGTATCAAAGAAGCTCTGAGCTGACAGGGTCCCACCCCCTCACTACACAAATGAGGAAACCAAGGCCAGGGAGCAGAAGTGTCTTGGCTGGATTGGAGTCATTGTGCTAAAAAAAGGTCAGATGTTCAGGAACCACTCTGAAGGGACCATGCCATTTCAGAGCCCTAATGTGGGGTTCTCCAGCTCCTTCCTCCCCAAGCCCTGGAGCCCAGCATGGGGACCCTCATGACAACAATGCCAAATTCAACCCCACCCCCTTACCCCAGGGTCCAGCTTTTCCAGGGACTCCTCCTCCACAGCCCCTAGGCCGTATCAAACAGTGGGCCCTTCCTGCCAGGTTTCTGGCCCAGGGTAGAGATCCAGATGTATGGGTGGGGGTGAGGGTGGGAGGGGAGATAGCGATGTCACGCCTCACCCCTACCCCATGCTCACCCCAGGGCTCTGTCTCTTCTGTACCCCTGGAGCACGGGTACCTCACTGGGTGGGGTATCAGGAGAAAAGCCACTGGGGGCTTCACCCAGCAGGCCCAGTGCCCCCTACCCCCTTCTTCCTTCCAGCCTCTGGGGCAGACCCAGAAGAGTAGGCTCCTAGTAGGGAGCTCCCTGGCTCCCTTTCCTTAGCCCCCCTGCCTCACCCCCTCGCTGCCCTCCTTTTATTAAACAAGCAAGTCAAAGCAACTTACACTTATTAAGCGCCTACCGTGCGAAAAGCACTAGGGATGTCCCTAAGCCTCTACTCTCCCAGGATCCCCCCACCTCTTCCCCCCCCCCCCCCCCCCCCGCTGTCTCGCAGCTTTCTTGCCACCTGCCCAGCCCAATCCCGCCAACCCCTTACCCAGCGCCTCCTAGGCTCCCTCCTCCTCCAGCCTGACTAATGCTGGAAGGCTGAGCTGAAGATCGCAGACAATGGCCGGACCCCCTCTGTCTGCCCCCTGCTCAGGGCACAGCCCCAGACAATGGCCCACCGGCTCCTTTCAGAGCTGCCAGCTCCCCTGCTTCCTTACCTGGCGCTGGAGGCTGCTGCTGCGTCTCCCTCCCCCTGGAATGCCTGGCTCTCCGTCTCCCAGAGCTTAGTCCTGCCACACCCCCGCCCCCCATCCCCAACCCCATCCCACCTCTCTGGTCCTCAGTCACCATGGCGACCGCATCTCTAAGTGGGAGGGACTAGAATCTCCCCATATTCTTCCTCCTCCTACCCGTGTCCCCCTGCACCCCACCTTCTGCGGCTCCTGGATCCACATGTAGAGGAGGCAGGCTTCCAGATGTGGCGGGAGGGGGCACACTAGGCCCTGGGGGTCACTGTTCAGCTCCCTTGCTCACTGTCAGGCAGGCACCGGCAGCACAGATGTCCCCAGGCTGGGTTCAGGGTCAGCTGGGGCCAATTCTCCTCCCTTACGGCCGGCCCCTCTGGGCTTCCCTCTTCCTGCTGTGTATATGCAAGGTGCTCACACTTGGATGCCAGCCAGCCTGACCCCATGCAAACTGAGTTTGCCAATCAGGAAGCAAATAAACACCCAAATATCTATGCAAACAAGCCAAGAGATGGGGTCTCTCCTCTGTCAAGAAGCCTAAGAAGCCTAAAAAGCCCTGGCCCGGTGGCTCAGTTGGTTGGCTCTTCCTCCCATACACCAAAAGGTTGTGGGTTCTATTCCCAGTCAGGTTACACACCAGGTTTTGGGTTCCATCCCCCCTCAGGGTGGGTACAGAGGCAGCCCATCGATGCCTCTCTCTCTCTCTCCCCCACCCTCTCTCTTCTCAAATCAACAAAAAACAAACAAAAGGAAACCTAAGAAGCCCTCTTCTATTAATATTGTCCTGCCTTCTGTGGGAAGGGGGCCACCTCCAGGTTCTGGGCCTGCCATTCTTCCTCCGCCACCTTATCAAGATGACTTCTCCAGAAGTCTTGACTAACCCCTGAGACCTATTGGAAGGGGAAGGTTTGTGCTGTAAGAAGAGGGATGGAGGACATACTTCAGAATGGACTTTCCAAAGGTCTAGACCAGATAGGAATAAAAAACAGAGAAGCCTGAGCTAGGTCCTTTCCCATCTGTGAAGGAGCAGAGGCAAGCAGGGGTCCGGGTGGGAGCTTGGGAAGCTGCACCTTGTGTCTGCCCCCACTCCTGGTCCCAAGCAACCCTAGTTAACAGAGACCTCTCCTATCTTCACTGGACTTCTTCATTGGGAACACGAGGAACTGAAAAAAAAAATCGTTTCAGATTGACCTATCTCAGCTGCGGGAAGACTGAAAGAGGCACTATGGGGCTGGGGAGCAAGAGCCCTGGGTCCCAGGCCTGACTGCCTCTTACCTGCTGTGTGATCCTGGGCAGGGGGCTTGCCCTCTCTGATTTACATGGGTAAAATAATGGCTTTGCAGCCTTCCTGAGAAAAGCTTGGCTCATTTCTAGACTTAATAGTATTTTTCTAAGAAGAAGGAAGTGAACATGCTGGTGCCCCCCCTGGGCAGAGGGTTTTTCAGGCCATGTCTGGTTCCCTTTTAGGTCTGGGTTGGGTAGGGGGTGAGCATTTCTGCCTGGGACGGGGAGGACATGGCATGTTTTGAAAGCAGAAGTGAACTCTAAGCAGAGCTGCTGTCACGGCCCCCACCACTCCTGACTCCATCCTTGCTGCCCTCAGCTCACAGGCCTTGGGGACTCAGGGGGTACCTGCTTGTTTAGGCTCTTCTCCCCCAGGCCTGGGACACGTAGTGGGAGGGGAAGAAATCATTTGGAGTCAAGGTGGCAGGGACTAGATGAAACTGAACTACTGTTGTAACAGGAAGGAAGACATCACACCCAGGGGATGTTCTTGGGTCCCTGCCCCCAACCCTGTCTCCTTCCCTTTTGGGGAATTGAACCCAGTCTCTGTGGCAAGATTGGAAGGGGCCACATTTCTGAATAACCCCAGGGAGGAAAGTAAGGGGCCTACAAACTTCCCCTGGCTACCCTTCAGCCCAGGTCACCCAGCTGTGCCTCGGGGAGCCTCTCCTGGCCCTGGCATATGGAAATCAAAACCTCCAGAAAGGTGTTAAGTTGTCCTGATGAGGCAGCAGAGACCTAGTCTAGGTAGTGGCCATGGCTGTAGTTGGGAACTTGCTGGGGTAAGCTGGACACCCAGGTCCCCTGTGTCTGGTTCTCTGGGGTGGAGCCGGAGGGAGAAACTTTCCACAATCTAATCCCCGTTTCTCCTCTGCCTCACACATAGTTCCATTTCCCTTGGTTTGCTGAGCCTCAGTTTCCCCACCTGTGGGAAGATGGGGTGTCAGGGCCCTATGTCTTTTATTGCAGGAGAGACAGGGAGTGGCTGATGGAGTTTAGTTAACGAGAGTCCTGGGAAATGAGATGGGGAGTGGAGGGTGAGGAGACCCTCACATCCTGCCCCCTGGGCTCTGCCCCTCCAGATCCTCCGCCCTTCCCCCAGCCTGAGGCCAGAGGACCACCCAGCCAGGGCCCCCCACGTTATCCACTGAAGTTGGCACACAGACACTCCATGTCCACAGAGCTAGGAAACTGGCATCCCACACCCCCATCCCAGCCCAGGGACCACGGTCCCCCTTCCCCATCACTTTCAAACCTTACCCCCAGCCCAGAAGTGGAGACCCTAACCCAGGCGTCCAAGACTTCCAGCAGAGTCTCTACCAGTCAGGGGGAGGAGCAACGGCGGGCATGGCAGGGTAAGCAGTGGGGGCCCTGCCAGCCCCCTCCGGTGCCCCAGTTCCCAGGCAGCTCTTAAAGGGACCAAGACAAATTAGCTAGGGGGAGCTTAAGGAGGTAGGTGCAGAGGGGTGGGTGGTGGGAGATGATTAGGTTTTCCAGGGGCAGGAGGGCCAGAGTGGGGGGCCTGACACCTCCTCTACTCCCCTGGAAGCCCTCAGACTCCTCAGTCTAGCCTTTCCCTCATCCCATGTGGCCCCCAAGTTGGCCACCCAGCTTCTGACGGCCACCTCCTCTCCATCCTGGTCCCTTGGGCCCCTGCCCACTTCCCCCGCCTCCCCCATATTCGTGCCACCTCAGCCTCCAGCGAGAGCTGCCAGCTGGCACTGACTGGTACTAAGCATGGAGAATCAGCCCAAGGATTGTAAGGGTCTGAAGCCTGGCCCCAGAGCAGGAGGGGAGGCCAGCACCTCAGAGTCACTCAAGGGGAGTAAGAGCAAGAGGAACCTTCCTTTCCCAAGTGCCTTCCAAGTCTTGTTTTCTCTGCTCCTCCAGGGACAGAAAAAGGGTGGCACTGAGGCGCTGGGGCGGCTAAGAGACACAGGGTCCTGGCTCATATCCTCCCTCACCTACACCCTGATAGGTCGTCAGGGTAGTGACATGGAAAAGAAAAATAACTTAGCCAGTGCTCAGCCGGCGTGGCTCAGAGGTTGAGCATTGACCTATGATCCAGGTGATCACGGCTCGACTCCCCGGCAGGCCACATGCTAGGGTTGCAGGCTCCATCCCCAGTAGGCGGCCTGTAGGAGGCAGCGGATCAATGATTCATCATTGATGTTTCTGTCTCTCTCCCTCACCCTTCTCTCTGAAATCCATAAAGACATATTAAAAAAAACAAAAATTTAAAAAAAAACGACTTAGTAACTGCTGGCCATGGAGGGGCCGAGGACAGCCAAGAGAAATACACAGAAAAAGAGAGCAACAAAGAAATGGAAACTGAAAGACAGCAGATGGTCAGATAGTGAGCCAGCATGAAGCTTCAGTTCTCATGTAACTCCTTTGCTCAAAATCCCCCCTGGCTCCCAGTGCCCAGGGCATTCATTTAAACTCCTTGGCTGGTGTTCTTGGCCCCTCCCATCTCCTCAGTGTGAAAGGGTCTCCTGCAGTCCACCTGGACCCTGCTGTTCTCAAGTTTCAGTTTATAGTGTATCTCCTACCTGGAATGTGGCAATGTGGAAATACCTGGACTTTCTTCTCATTTCTACCTAGTAGAATTCTTCCCATTCTCCCATGCCTACCCCAAAAGAACCCCTTCCTCCGTAAAGCCCTCCCTTCCTGGCAGTCAGGAGGCCCGGGCTCCCCAGCAGCACACTCTGCTCCCTGGGTGTCAGTCGCCTCCCTTGGAGTGGGACTAGGGTGCAGATAGTCTGCCCACTAGTGGTGAGGGTGAGAATCGGTTCCATCTCTTCGGAAGCAGTTTGGCCGCAGGTCCCAGGTTCCATTTCTGAGGCTATGCTTTTACAATACTCATAAAGTCCCCACTATGTTGTCAGGTACTGCACTAGGTCCTTGGGACTCAACATGAATCAAACAGACAAAAATACAGCGGTACCTCGGTTTTCGAACGTCTCCGTTGACGACCATTTCCGGTTACGAAGGCCGGAAACCCGGCAGGAAATGCTTCCGTTTCCGAACCCGCCTGGAAGTGCAACATGGCCCGGCTTCCGCTGAGGGCACGATCCTGAGCCCCGCTGTCGGCTGTGGACCCCTCGGTTTTCCAACGTTTCAGAACTCGAAGGGGCTTCGGGAAACGGGTCACGTTCGAAAACCGAGGTGCCACCGAACCTGCCTCAGCCCTCGCTGGATAGCTCAGTTGGTGAGAGCGTTGTCCCCATATGTCCAGGTTGTGGGTTCGATCCCCGGTCATAACATATACAAGAATCAACCAATGAATGCATAAATAAGTGGAACAACAAATCGATCTTTCTCTCTCTCTTTCCCTTCCCCCCTCTCTAAAATCAACTAATCGATAAAGAAACCTGTCCTCAGTTGTATGTATTTTGGTACGGAGGACAAAGTGAACAAACACACAAATGAAATACGTGCAGTGGTAGTAAGTGCCCTGGAGAACAGCAAAGCAGGGAGGGTGGCTTGAGAGTGACAAGCCTCAGGGTGGGGAGGAGCATGCTATTTCCTAGCATTTGGTTGGGGAAGGCTTTTGGATAGAGACCTGACGAAAATGAGGGAACAAGCATGTAGATATTTGATGGGAAAAGTGGTCCAGGCAGAGGGAAGCACGAGTGCAAGTGTCCTGAGGCAGGTCTGTGCTCTGTATGCTCTGGGAATACTAAGGCGGTTGCCGGGGGTTGAGTGAGCGTGAGTGAGAGCGCTGAGACACGAGGTGAAGGGATGGATCGTCACGTCTGGCTTTGCCTGGCATTGTGAGGACTTCGGCTTTTACATTGAGGGCTTTGGGAAGGTTCTGGAAGGTTTTGAGCAGGAAAAAACAAGCTATCACAGGATCACTCTGCTGCTGTGTGGAGAATAAACTGCATGGAGCGAGAGCAGGAAGGAGACCACTTTGGAAACTAGTGCCATAATCCAGACAGGAGATGGCGGCGGTGGCGGTGGTGGTGGTAGGCATTCTTACTGGATTCCAGATATATTTTAAAGATGGAGCCGACAGGATTTGCTAATGGGGTGAATGTAGGGTGCGAGAGGACGAGAGGAGTTTAGGATGAACTGCAGGTCCTTTTGCCTGAACAGCTGGAAGGAAGGATGGTCACCAGCTGAGATGGGGAAGACTGTGGCCTAGCACATGGGGTGGGGGGAAGGGGGGGACGTGGGTAGACCTCAGGATATCAGTTTGGGGCGTGTTAACTTTGAGATGCCATTAGACCATGGAATGGATATTCATGACTGGAATTTAGGGCAAAGGAATGGGATAAACTGTAAACTTGGGAGTCACCAGTCATGAGGCTGGAGGGAGTCTCTTGGGGCCTAGCATAGGCAGAGAGGAGAAGAATTGAGCCCTGGGGCATGCCCTCTGTCAGAGGTCAGAGGTCAGAGGTCAGGGAGAAGAAGAACCAGCAGCGTAAGCTGAGGAGGACCAGAGAGTGATCATCGTGACAAAGAAGTTCAAGGCAGATGAGGACTGAGAAGTCACCACGGGGCAAGCAATGTGCAGGGCATGGGGACCTTGACAAGAGCAGTCTTTTTGGAAGAAAGAAGGAAACAGGTCAGCAGCTGAGAGTGAGGAGGGGAAGTTGGAAGAGAGAGGACCTGGAGAAAGGGGACACTGGGCTAGGGACAGGAGCAACGGGGGAGGCAGTACAGGGGGTGGGGGGTGGTCACAAATTTAGACCAGTCATCAGGGGAGTCATTAGGATTCCATCCTAAGAAATTACCTGAAATATTTATTTATTTATTTATTTATTTATTTATTTATTTATTTATTTATTTAAAATATATCTTTATCGATTTCAGAGAGAGGAAAGGAGAGGGAGAGAGAGAAATATCAATGATGACAGAGTCATTGATCGGCTGCCTCCTGCACGCCCCCGACTGGGGATCAAGCCCACAACCCGGGCATGTGCCCTGACCGGGAATCGATCCTTGATCTCCTAGATCATAGGCTGATGCTCAACCACTGAGCCATGCCAGCGGGGCACCTGAAATATTTAAAGAAAAAGCATTCGCTGTAGCATTCTTTACAATATAAAACTGGGAATTAATGAAATGTCCAGAGGGGAATTAAATGAAGTGTTGTATAAACATTGAAAAAGTCTGTTTATATAATAAACACCCTTTATAAAATATTTTCAAAACATGTAATCTTAAAAATCAACATGAAAAAGATAATCTTGGCAATAAAAAATTAAAAATGAGCAAAGGGTTTGGCTGGGCAGTTCAGTTAGTTAGAGCATCGTCCTGATACTCCCAGGTTTTGGGTTTGATCCCTGGGTCAGAGCACATACAAGAGTCAACGAATGATGCATAAAGAAGCGGAACAGCAAATCAATGTTTCTTTCTCTCTTTACAATCAATACATAAAAAGAAAAAAATGAGTAAAAGGTATAGAAACATGTTACACCAGAAGAAATGCAAGTAACCCATACATATTAATAAAAAAATTTCAACTTCTTTTCAAACAAATGTGATTTGAAACAATAATGAAAAATAATTGTTTTCCTATCAAGTTAGCAAAAATTAAAACTGACAAAACTTGTGGTGTTGGGGGGAGTATGAGGGGAAGTAAGCTCCGCTGCAGGTGAGAATGACAAAGGTCTAGTTTCTCTGGGTGACACTTGGAAATATTATCAATGGCCTTTATAATGTGGACACCTCTGAGTTAGCCAGTCTCCTTCTTGGAACTTATTTCATGGAAATTCCTAGAGATATGTGCAAAGATATACATTCCAGGAAGCATTATTTATAACAGCCAGTAAAAAAATTGTAAATGTTGTGTCTATTTCAAAATTGAAAAATAAAATGAAATAAAATGCTCAACGTCCTCCCACCATAATGTTCATGATGGTTTTGCTGAGATGATTTTTTTTCTCTTGCTCCTTTTCTGTCCTCTCTGCAATGGCAAAGTGTTACATGAAACAGACAGAAAAAGAATCAGTTATTTAAAAATAATGTTTATAAACTTTGAAAGTACATTGGAAATTGCTTATGCATTTTAACTGAGAAAAGAGCAGAATCGAATTTTAAGCCACAGTGAGATCTTAACTGTGTAAAGTACATGCTCAGGAAAAAACATCTTGAAGGAGATCCATCAGTGGTTGCCTCTGGGTGATTGAAAAGGGATGATTCCCCCCCCCCTTCTTCTTTGTACTTATCTGTGTTTTCAGTTTTACTACAGGTTATGTGTTACATTCTAACAACAACAAATATATATATATATAATGTATAATTACATGTGGCCTGCTGAGTGTTGTGTCCTGTCATGTGAGGTGACCAGCTTGCAGCAGTTTTCGCTGACTTGCCTTATCCCCTCAGCCCTCTGGCCTGCTGGTTCTGGTGTTCCCCAGCCCACAGTGTCCCCACAGCCCCTATAATTCAGAGCCAGATCCATCCACCAGGCTCAACTGAGCCCAAGGTGAGTGGACCCCTTGTTGGCCATGGGTGGGGCTCTGGCGCCCCCAGGTGCCCAGACTTGGAAGTGCATGTAGGCGCCCTCAGAGATGGGCCTCCTTCACTGATGTCCAAGGCCCACCAGGGCCCCTGGGGCCTTAGCCCAGGGCTGGGAGAGGGGTTTCCTTCTTTGAATTTGCCCACATGAGGCAGGGACCTCATTCTCTCAGAAGCCCTTTCAAAGCCCGTGGGGAAACAGGGGTTTCCAGAATGAATTCAGAGGCTCATTTCATTTTGCTTTTTCCAATGTTTTCTCATAATCCCACACATGCTTTTTCTCACTAATTTTTTTTAATATGTTTTAAAAAATTGATTTCAGAGAGAAGAAGGGAGAGGGAGAGAGAGAGATAGAAACATCAATGAGAAACTCATTGATCAGCTGCCTCCTGCACGCCCCCCACTTGGGGTTGAGCCCACAACCCATGTACATGCCCTGACTGGGAATCGAACCCCGATCTCCTGGATCCTAGGTTGATGCTCAACCGCTGAGCTATGCTGGCCAGGCTCTCACTGATTTGAAAGCAGGCTTAACTATTCTGCCCAGGGGATGTAAACGTATATTTTATCATCAGTATTTTTTGTTCAGATGGGGAGTATGATGTCACAGGAGCAAGGGTCTGCAGCCAGAGCCCTTGGCTGCAGAGCCCTTGGCTACTTGCCTAAAGCTGTGTGGCCTTGAGTCCCCATTTCTAGGGGCAAAGGGGACAATAACTACCTTTTGAGACAGTAAGAGGGTCAAATGAGACGGTGCAGAGATGCTTTAGGTTGTACAAAAAGCCACAGAAAGGCCGGTCACCATGACTCACTTTCCTATTTTGAGGTCCTTTCCATTAGTCTGGGTTCCTCATGCCTCCAGATTATAAAACCACCTCCCTCTCTGAGGCTCCTGCTCTGCCTGACACACCCCTTTGTCCTCAGCAATCCATGTTTCTTGACTATTGCTGGAGTGTAAGTTCCCTGAGGGCACTGAATTTGTTGCCTTATTTATTTCCTCTCCCCAAGCTGAGCAGAGTAAGGCATAAAGGGACATTATCTGTGTGTTTGCAGTCAGTCTACTACTTTCCTGTGGCCCTCACTTGCTTCTACTCCCTGAGATGTCACTACCCTGAGACTGGGTCCATATGTAGAAGGTCCCCAGTATGTAGAAGGTACTGGGTAAGTGCTGGTGGGGTGAAGGGAGAGCCCCCTGAGTGTTGCTTATGTCACAGCCTCTGCCCACAGCCACCACAAATGTGCACCTGGGGTGCTCTGAGGACTGCATCTTGCCCCCCCACCTAGAGCAGGGGTGAGGCTGGGCAACAGTGAGCATGAGGACGCTGGTGACAGTGCAACATTTGTGTGTCTGCCCCTCAGAACACACGGTGACGCCCACCAACAAAGACACCACAGCAGACAGGAATAGAAACAGCTAGTGTATTGACACAGGGAGGAGAGAAGGGGTGCAGATGGGGAATGGGGAGCCAAGGGGATCCTTAGTGTTTGTCAAAAACCACTGCCACACACCCTCCACCCCTTCTCGCCTTCCTCCTGGGGTGGGGCCCCACAGGCTCTCACCCTTTCTAGTAAGCCTCCTTTCCTGTCTCCCCTGTACCCACTTGACCTCGATCTCCAGTGACCGGGCAGACCCTGCTCCTGCTCTAAAGCTGGGTGAAAGCAGGTCCACACTGACCTTTCTTCCCCTTCCTTTACCGCTCACCTCATTCCCATCTCTTGTCTACATAAAATACAAAAAAGCAAGCGAAGCTAGTACGTGGGAGAATCATCACCCTGGGGCTAGGGACAGGGGTGGGACTGGGGGCGGGCAGGAAGAGGAGCCTCAGCCAGGTACACTGGACCGATGGGGGCCAGCCCAGCCCTCCTCCCTGGGAAGGTGGCAGAGAAGACTGCACCTGCCTCTCAGGCACCATGTTCATGGGGTCCCGGGGTGGGGCTGCAGGCAGGGCAGAAAAGCAGGAACTCAGCTCTGTAAAAGCACCCCCATCCCTTGGCTCCTAGAGGAGCTCTCTTTGGTTTTAAGGCAGATATGGAGTTTCCTGAAAGCTGGGGAAATGAAGGACAAACTGAGATATATGCTTTTTTTTTTTTTGCTTGTGTTCTTCCTTCAGTATAAAACCACTGTAGAAAATAATTTCTCTTAGAAAAAAACACATAGAAGAAAAAAACCAAAGGGGCATTTTTCTTTGGCTTCAAGCCCCATCCCATGAGGTGCAGGGATGGGATGGCCATGAGGTGAGGAGGAAGCAGGAGGCCTGCGTCCCCACCTCTGCCTGGCAGGTCCCAGATTACATGATGCTGCAGTTCTGGGGGTTCTAAGAGAGAAGAGAGAAGGAGAGAGGTATGAGGGCAGTGCCTGGCCCCCTACCCGCCCTCCCAACCCTCAGCCCTGCCCCTGCCCTCCAGTCTGGGGCTCAGACAGGAGGGGCAGAATGCAGGAGTGAACTGTCTAGGATCTTGGGTGGCAGTGGGGAGGCTCCCGCTCCCCCGGGCTGCGGGAGAGAAGGCTCTCCCCTCACAGGGCCACCTTGCTCTAACCCTTAAGGACCAGGGTCCTCTGCCTGTGGGGTGTGGAGGTAAAAAAACAACTCACCTGGGTTCGGCGACTGGAGTTGCCCAGGAGGTAGGAGCGGGTGACCAGGTTGTCCCCGAAGCTGCCACCCCCACTGCCCCCCACACTGCGGTAGCTGCGAGTGACTGTGACACTGGAGGCAGAAGAGCCAGAGGAGATGGATCCGCCCACCTGGGCTCCTGAGCCGCTGGCAGACGCCTTATCGGCGGGCTGCCCGCAAGTCCCGCACAGCACAGTGCGAGAGCGCAGGTTGTACTCAGCTGGGTCCCCCGAGCTGCTGCAGTGGGATCCCTGAGGAGGGAGACAAGGCTCAGGCGGGACGGCGAGTTTGGGACTGACTGCTTAGGCCTAACAGCCAGCTCCACGCTCCTGCAGGCTCCCCGCCATCACGCAGGTAGGTGGGGTTCTGTCCTCAAGGGACCAGAGCGCAGGCAATAGGGCTTGAGAGGCTGGGCTGGGAGGAGGGGGAGGGGAGATGTGAAAGGGAGAAGGGTCAGGAAGACTTGGGGACAGGGAATGGAGTTGTGGCTCTGACTCTGTCCTAGCTACCCTAAGCTTAAGTGGGGGGAGAGAGTGAGTAGGCTTGTAGGGCAGCAGGCATGCAAAATAAATCAGAGAGGGTGGGAATGAGAGAAGGATCTTGCAGGAAAATGGGGAAGAAAGGACATGCATGCAACAGAAATGGGGGGAGAGAGGCAGGGCTGGATGCCCCACGTCTGTCCTCCCGTCCCCTTCCCAGGAGACAAATCCGGACCCTTGTCCACTGCTCCCATGGGAATATTCCATGGCATCAGAGAGTTCCCACTCCCTTCCTTACCAGAGTAGGGCGCCCAGACACCTGGGTTCCCTGTTCAAGGTATAGGGAGGAGAGAGAAGAAAAGCCAGGGCAGCAAGTGAAGTTCCAAAACGTTCTTTAATGAAACGATTTTTGGCATGGGGAGGCCAGGGAGAGGCTGCCCCCAGTCCCGGCTGGCTGCCCAGTGTGGGCTCGGCCTCAGCGGCGGCTGCCACTCACGTGGTGGTGATGGATCAGGTCATCTCCGTCCTCATCGTCATCGTCATCGACCACAGTCACTGAGCGCACCAGCTTGCGCATGGCTACCTCCTGTCAGGGACATGGGACCAGGCCCAAGGGTTAGGGGTCAGGGCCAGGGAAGGGGTGCGCAGTGTAGCCACCCACAGTGACCACCTAAGAACCGTTCTTGTGGTCTGCCCTTTGTCCAGCCTGCTTCTTACTTGTCCTCCATGGAGCTGGAGCTAAGGAACTGGTTTCTACCCCAGAGGAACACTGTCAAACTGTCTGGGTAGGAGTGTGATTCTGCCTTTAACACTCGGCGCTGTCTAACTTCCACCACCCAGGCTGACGGAGGAGGCATCTTTTGGTTTGCCCACTGGGTGGAGAGTTTAGGGCCCAGGACTGCACCACAGAGATAAGTGGCCCTGAATTGGCTTCCTTGGGTTGGGGCAGCTGGCTCTCAACTGCCCCCAGGGGAGTCCCCTGGATTGTGGTCACTAGGGGAGCCTTGCCCAGGAAGAGGCCAGCCTGCAGCATACTCACCTCCCCAGTGGAGTTGATGAGAGCCGTGCGCAGGCTGTTTCCACAGCCCCAGGTGTTCTGTGCCTTCCAAACCAAGTCGGTAGGGGGGCTATGGGTGGCCCCCGCTCCTGCAGCCCAGATCTAGAGAGAGAGGATTAGGGAAGGGCGCTCACTCCAGCGCACCCGTCCTTAGGCCAGCCAGTCCCCACCCAATTCCAAACACCCTGCCACTCACCGTCACCACCTGCCCAGCCTTCAGGGTGAACTTTGGTGGGAAGCGGTAGGTCAGCAGGGGATCATCTCCATTCTGGCGCTTGATCTGCCAGTTGCCCATGGACTGGTCCTGCCAGGGAGGGGAGGGGAAGGTGGAGATGCTCATCAGGTTCCTGGATTTATAGCGCTCAAGGGCCCAGCAGGCACAATTGGAGGCCTCTCCCTCCATCCCTCCACCCACTACCCTACCCCTCAAGGGTAACAGCTGCGACCTGCGGGCACTTAGGCTATACCACACTCGATACTTTCACCTCCACAACTCAAAGAGTTAGGGACTACTGTTCATCCCCATTTTACACATGAGGAAACTGACGCTCGTGGGTTAAACAACTTGCCTAAGGCCTTATAGCCAACGATGAGTCCTGGAGCCAGGCCAGAACCAGAGTGTGGGGAGACACACACACTCACCGGGGCTGCCTCTCTCCGGACGTGGCCCCTTCGCCTTTCCGGGCCTGCCCTCACCCAGCGTATTCCCCCAGCCGGCCTGGCCGCCTACCTCATTGGACTTGTTGCGCAGCCGCACGAACTTGCCTTCCTCATCGACCTCCTCCACGGCCACGCGCCCGCTGGTGCGAGCGTGCTGCGAGAAGCTGCTGCGGCTCTCCGACGACTCCAGCTTGCGCTTCTTGGTGATGCTGCCCCCGCCCTGTGTCTGGGACGAGTGCGAGGAGGCGCGGCCGCGGCTGCGCTGCGAGGTGGGGCTGGGGGACAGGCGTAGCCTGGGGAGGGGGAGACAGAGTGGAGAGCCTTGTCAAGGCCAGTCACAGGCGAGGGCAGCTGCGAGCGCCTCCCAGCTCCTCCCCGACGCACCTCTCCTCCTCGCCCTCCAGGAGTTTGCGGTAGGCGTGGATCTCCATGTCCAGCGCCAGCTTGATGTCCAGCAGCTCCTGGTACTCGTCCAGCTGCTGCTGCATCCTTGCCCGCATATCTGCCATCTCCCGCTCCTTCTCGGCCAGTAGCCGCCGGCTGGTGTCCCGCTCACGGGACAGTGAATCCTCCAGGTCCCGCAGCTTCGCTTCCTTAGCTGTCAGCTGGGTGAGCAAGGCAGGGAGCCGGTGAGGTCCCAAGGACTCCGAGTTCAGATAGGTAAGGGGTGGGGGACACCCAGCCACACTCCCCAGGAACTCCAGGCTCCCACCAGAGACTATCATGGGCTCTAACATGGCCTGGGCTGGCGAGCCCGAAGCCCTTCCCAATATCTAACTGAAATCTCTCGTTCTGAGGCTAGAACCTACTTCCTCCTGTCACAAATGGCACAGCCAGCTAGAATAATATTGATGCTTTTAACACCTCACAGAATCTCCTGGCAGATCTGTAAGTTTGGGAAGGTAAGAATGATCTCCATTCTTATGGAGTGAAGGTCATACAGGTGAGATAAGAGGTAGTCCAGGTCATCTCACTCCAAATCCCAGGCCCTTTCTCAGTCTGTGGTCCTGGGAGCATGTTCTGTCCCTTACCTCTACCCCCTCCTTAGGAAGCCCCCCTGGACTTCCACCCTACATCCTGCCCAGACTATTGGCCTCTGGGGTAAGGGGTGAGGTGGGGGCATTACCTGCTTCTGCAGCTGGCTGAGCTGAGCTGAGAGGCTGTCGATGCGAATTCGGGACTGCTGCAGCTCCTCATGCGCGGCCCCCACCAGGTTGCTGTTCCTCTCGGCTGATTGCCTGGCATTATCCAGCTGGAAGGGAGGGAACAGGGTTAGGGCTACAGGGCATGGGAGGGAGAGAGGACCTGAGAAGGGCACTACTGCTGCAATCACAGGTCTGGGGCACCCTGAGCTTCCTGATCCCCTGTGGAACACTCCGGGGTGGGCAGGGGAGGGCTGCTGGGGCAGAGGAAGTACCTTAGCAGAATAGGTCTTCTCCAGCTCCTTCTTGTACTGTTCCACCTGGTCCTCATGTTGGGCCCGCAGCTCCTGCAGGGCATCTGACAGCCGGCTCTCAAACTCTCGCTGCTTCCCGTTATCAATCTCCACCAGCCGGGTCTCATGGCGGCGCTTGGTCTCACGCAGCTCCTGGAAGGGTTGGACACAGAAATCAAAATGAGAACTAGGTCCTTAGAGGCTAAGACCCAGGTGGCCAAGCTCCCTGCCTAATCCTAACCCCATGGGCCATTGTTAGCCCCACTTTAACCTGGGAGGTAGGTGCTGGTCACTCCCCGACCCCCACCCCATCCACTAGTGCAAGGGAGTCAAGCAGTTGAGCTCTGTACACAGCTGATTCTCCAGCCCCAACCCTGGTGTCTGAACCACCCAGCCCTGGTCCTCTGGCCTGCAAGGCACAGTGCCCACCTCGCTGTAGATATTCTTCTGGAAGTCCAGTTCCTCCTTCAGGGTCTGCAGCCTGTTCTCAGCATCTACCCGCCGCAGCATCTCATCCTGAAGTTGTTTCTTGGCCTCACCTAGGGCTGCCTCCAGCTGAGAGGAAGGGGGCAGAGGTCAGGGAGAGAGGTCACAGAATATCAGAGCTGGAAGGAGGCTGAGGGCTGGGCTGTTCCCAGTGCATCCCTTTATGTGTGTGAAACAGGTCCAGGGGAGTGAGAGCCTTGAAGGTTCACGGAGGTAATGATATATCCTGACTCAGAGTAACTACTCTGGGTAGGTACTTGCTAAGAAATAAGAGATAGCAACTACCGTCTCTCGCACAACACAGAAATTGCTATAAAAGAGGGATGCCCAAAGTCCAGCGGGAACACAAGAAAAGGAACCAAAGTGTGCCTGGGGTGGTAGACGAGGTCTGGGAAGGGCTCCAAGAGTCTGAGACCTGAAGGACAGGTTAGTGGAACATGGGGAGGGATGCTGCTGGACTGGAGAGCAGAGAAGAGCATGTACAAAGGCACAGGGGTATGAAGGTACACTTGCCTTCAGGATCTTCAGGAGGGTCAGTACTACTGAGCCTGAAGGATGGGGGTCAAGGGTGGAATGATGGAAGAGGTGGCTGAGCTGGAAGTTTGAGCAGGAAAGCACCTTTCTTAGATTTTCATCTCAGAAAGCACAGGCTGTCCAGTGCAGCTGGGAAGGGCTAGGGGGCAGGGTAGAGCTGGAAGCAAGAGACCCGGGAGGAGAACGGCCCAGGCTTGGTTTTGTAGTCAACCAGCATCTCCTGGTCTCTCCTTAGTGTATTTTGGTAGTAGGGCCTGGGAGGGGAGAGAGTCCAGGATAGAACCTTGGCAATTGACTAGTCCTAGCCTTGCTCTGAGCAGATGAGGCTGTGAAATTGAGAACAAGTCAGCTTTTTAAATTGTTTCCTAGCTTGAGAGATTAGAGGATGGGATAGACAGTGAAGTGTTTTGAA
Source organism: Miniopterus schreibersii (assembly GCF_964146895.1). Classification (NCBI taxonomy): domain Eukaryota; kingdom Metazoa; phylum Chordata; class Mammalia; order Chiroptera; family Miniopteridae; genus Miniopterus; species Miniopterus schreibersii. The sequence goes on along the minus strand of NC_138119.1, from coordinate 14,030,716 downwards.
AGTAAAGACCACCAGCCCTGACCAGGTAGCTCAGTTGGTTAGAGCATTGTCTCGATACACCAAGGTTGCAGGTTCAATCCCTAGTCAGGGCACATACAAGAAACAACCAATGCCCGGCGTAGCTCAGCAGTTGAGCATTGACCTAGGATCCAGGAGATCGAGGTTCGATTCCTGGTCAGGGCACATGCCCGAGTTGCGGGCTCGATCCCCAGTTCGGGGGGGTGCAGGAGATCAATGACTCTCATCATTGATGTTTCTATCTCTCTCCCCCTCTCCCTGAAATCAATAAAGGTATATTTAACAACAACAAAAAAAGAAACAACCAATGAATACATAAATAAGCAGAATAACAAATCAATGTCGTTTGTTTTCTCTCTCTCTCTCTCAAATCAATAAATCAGAATTTTAAAAAAAAAAGTAGACCACCATATACACATGCCAATCATTAAGAACATGCATCCCATATGTGATTAACCATCAGCTCCCAACTATGAGTTCTCTCCTGTCTCTCAGAGAGGTTGCAACTCTCTATAAGAGGGCCAAAGCAGGAGGGAATCCAAGGCCAAGCACAGTTCATTGCAACATTAAACGGAAATGGCTTATGGATTATTTTAAATTCACTGTGCTAGACACCATGGGCAGTGAAGAAAGATGAAATATGGTCTGGATGGGGTGAAATGACGCTAGGACAGGTGAATGGCCCTGAGGCTGGGGGATAGGTCAGATCAGGCATCTCCTGAGAGCAACTGGGGTAGAAGAATGAGTGTTCATTTGTTTGGGGTGGGTGAAAGGCAGGTGGGTGTGTGGGGGGTGGTTCATGGGCAGGTGCTGGAGGGTGGTCTCACCTTGGCCACTTGACCCCGCAGGTCGTGCAGCTCACCCTCCAGCGTGCGCTTCTCACTGAGAGCAGTGCTCAGTGCAGCCTCTTTGGAGTTGAGCAGAGCCTCCAGGTCCTTGAGCCGGGCCTGGGCAGCCATCAAGTCTCCTTCCTTTTTGGTATTGCTAAAGAAGAAAGGAAGAATGGGTTTAAGGGGAGGAGTCTGTGTCCCTAGAGAGAGCCAGGTTCCCTAAGGAGAGAAGTCACTTCCCCAGAGGTCAGCTGTGGGGCCTGGTTCTGCTGTCCCTCCAATTGCCAGGAGAGGGCATGCTGGGATTTGGTTTCTTGGCATCTGCCAGCCCCCCAAACCCCTTTCCTGCTTCTCCACCCTTCCCATGACTCAGTGCTCAGGAACGTGCCTGGGGCCAAGGGCAAAGCTTGATCCCGTGAGATGAATGCTTATGTTTTTCCCCTCCCATGCCTTCCCAAAGAGACAGGGCCACCTTTGTCTCCCACCCCTTCCCACACCGGGGCTTAGCTTTCTCCTCCCTGACTCCACCCACCTTTCATTCAGCCAAGCCTTCCCTGCTGCAGGGACCCAGACAGCCAGACTCCCAGGCCTGAGTTCTATGCATCCCTAATGCTTCTCAGTTTGAGCCCTAAAGGTATTGGTCACCTCCTCTAGTCCCTTTTATACTCTGGGGACTGTGGATTGAGAAAGTCTGGATAGAACTTAGGAAGACCTGGGAGGATAACCAGGCGTGGTATGGACCATTCCCTCTCTCAGACACAGTCTGGGTCCCATGATCTGGGCAGAGCACGGGGTTTCCAGCTCCCTCCCTCTGGGCCTCCTCAGAGCCTGAGAGAATGCTGATCCCTATGTATCGATCATAAGCCTCAGCATCGGGCTCCAGATATGGCCTCCAGGCCCATCTGGGCTCCAGCCTTTAACTTCCCCACTCCTCAAACCAGGCAAAGCTTTAGCTAGAACCAAGCAAGCAGGGGTTGCCTCTGCTACTCCTCCCCTTTCTGGGCCCGTGATTATTTTTTGCTGGATAGTGAACTGGAGAAATAGAGGGGTCCTATTTTCTTAAAAAGCTCTGGGGAATCCAAGAACTCTACAGATGTTACGATCCTTTCACCAGTGTCTGGTGAACTGGTTAGACCCGGGGGGTGGGGGAGAGCCAAAGGGCCTGGTCCCAGCTGCCATCTGTAACACATCAGTCCTTCAGCACAAACCCACCACAGCAGATGGAGAAAAGGAAAACCAAACGTAGGAGGGGGAAAATATTCTATCCTGGAAAGGAAAAAAGTGGCCCTGCCAACATTTTTCTCCTGCCACAAAAGCGCTAAGCTCCAAGAGACCCAACAATTCACTGTGAAGCAGGAAGGAGAGGACAGACTTGAGGACACTCTGAGGGAGAGGCCAAGACTGAGGCAGTGTTCTGCCACCTTAGCAGATTCAAACAGGAGTCACTTCCACTTCAACTGGGCTCCGCCCGGAGGGGGACAGAGTGACGTCCAGACAGGCCCGGGAAGGATGTGAACAATTGGAGGGAGCACCCCCAACCTGCATGCTTGCTCCTGTTCAGCCTCTGGCCACACCTCAAAACAAGCTGTTTAATGCAACAGTGTCTGTCTCCTGTGAAAAGAGGCCCTTCCAGAACTGGAGGAGGTCTCCCCTCCTCCGTCTCAGCCTGAAAAGCTAAAAATAAAGTCAAAACCCAGCTCAGGTTTTGGCTGCCGTCCGGCCCAGCCCCTGGCTGGGAGCACAGCCCCAACTTTCCATGACTTCAGAACTTTTCCGAAGCTGAGGCAGCTGCAGGGGAGGAGGGAGGAAGAAGAAAAACCGCTGGTAAAGTGAAGACGCGGCAGGCATAGGCTCCGAGGGCCTTGAGTCGACTCCAAGGCTGGCGAGGGCTTCCCAGAAGCGGCTGCTCTACGCTGTAGGCCAACAGCCGCAGCTGGCAGCTGGCCGTACTGGGAGGCTCTTGGAATTTAGAGAACGAGAAGGAGCTTAGAGTGGGTTCAGCTCAACCCCCTCGTTTTACGGATAAGGAAACTGAGGCACAGAGGAGGAAGGTAAAGGGGCCCAGTGTCATGCTCTGCAAGCAGCAGCAGGAACAGGGTCACAGGACTGCTGCTCCTCCACCTCACTGCTTTCTAAGCCATAGGTCTAGAGAGCGTGGAGAGCTAACAGGAGGGGGAGGGCTCACGGCCCAGCTAGCCTGAGCTGGGAGAAGCAGGAAAGAACGATGCTTTCAGAAGACATCTCAAAGGCATCTCTTCCCTAGTCCTGCTCTCTGACCTCCTCAGACTCCAGAATAGGAACTCTAGGAGTTCTTGGAAATACCCTGCCTGTGGCACACCCTGACCCAGGAACACAGAGACACACAGTCCCTGCCCTCTGGCAGCTTACAGGTGGACAACTACAGGAATTTCCCCTTCAGTCTAACCTCTTCACTTCCTACTGCTCCCAAAGATGGGCTGGTTATAGTAACAATAATATAGTAACAGCGAACACATATAGGGCTGGTTATATACCAGGTGCTGCTCTAAATATCACACTGTTAACTCAATCTTTGCAGCTTCCCTATAAGAAAGATGCTATTACTATGTAACTGAGGAAACTGAGGCACAGAAAGCAGAGTCCAGGGTCCTGCAGCACATCCCGTCCGTGCACAGCTGATGGCTGTGCTGCTTTAGCATCTGCCAGGAGATAATGGCTCCAAAGAAATTAAGGGGCTATTTTCCTTTCCCCCTGGAGGCTTAGATTATTGCCTGAAAGATGCCACGAAAGGACTAAGACACAGCCTGCAGATGAGGAAAACCATGAGCAGAGGGGGAAGTGAGGAAGCGCCTTTGCGGTTTTCTCAGCCAGGCTTGGGGAGCTCCCATCTGTGGGGAAGAAGCCACTATCACTCATGGCTCGTGACTCAGACCTCGGGAGATCTGCGGCCAGGGAGCCACACGCACATGGCTCTCTTCCCTCCTACCTCCTCCCCAGGCTTGCCCACGCACCAGCCCCCAAAGCCACTTCCTAGCTAGTTGGGGTCTCCCAACCTAGCTCAAACCCCGAAGAGACACTGCCCAGGGGCTCAGCTCCAGAGCAGTGGTGCTACCTGTGCTGGAGTCCACTGGGGGGTGGCAGTGAGAAAACTGGGCACGTGTTGAATGTTGTCCCACACTGGGTTGGCAGGGGGGACAGGGTGGGGCAGGCAAGGGGAGCTGGGAAGGGTGGGAACCAGGGGCTCTGCAGCTGACTCATCCTCAGGCAGACAATACCCGGGCAGGGGTCGGGAAATCCTCTAGTGCTCACAGGGGAGACCCTGGTTTTGTCTGCGTCCTGCCCCAGGCCCCATGCCATGCCAGTGGAGGGGTGAGTCCCTCGCATCTGCCAGGTTCCTCAAGCACAGGAATGGCTCCATCCCAGGGGCCTCCTGAGGCAAGAAGGGCTGGGCAGCCTGTTGCTAACCCTTCCCACAGCTGGCAAATCTGGTCTCTGAAGGAGGGAACAGATGGGTGGAGAAGGGCAGAGGAACAGCGAGGAAAAGAAGGCAGAAAGGATGGCAGGGGGCTGGCTGGCCTGGCGCAAGGCTTGGGGCCTGCTAGGCTGAGGCTGGCCAGATGGGGAGCCCAGCTCCAGGCCTCTGCAGGTCAGGACTCTGGGACTGCTTTTGGGGAAGAAAGGCGCCCAGCATAGCAAAGGGGCTGGGTGGGCATGGGGCCCAGTGCTGACCCACCTGCTGAGTCACCCTCTTCAGCCCAGTTTGGATGCCAGATATGGAAGCCAGGGCCTGCTGCAGGCCTCTGTGGGCCTGGTTGCTGGGAGCAACTTGCTAGGCCCTGAGGAAGGACCCCTATTTCCTCCCCTGGGCTGAGGAAGAGACAAGGGGAGCAGAGACATGGGCTGGGCTAAAATAAGAAGTGGGAGGGAAACTGGGCAAGAGGGCTCCCTCACACCCACTCCAGGCCCCTTGTAGGCCCTATCTCAGCCCCTCAGCCTCACCAGCCAATGGAGTTCCCCATGGTTGAAGGGAGACCCTGGAGAAGTGGGGAGGGGAGAGGAAGGGTAGGAGAGCAAAGGTCTCTGAGCCCCTGGGCATTTCCTGCCTCCCACGAAAGAGCGCCCCCTGTGGCTGGGCAGGGCTGGGCAGAGAGTGCTGGCCCTCCTGGCTTAGGAACTGCTCTTTCCTGTCCTCCCAGGTGTCTAAACCCGTGGCCAGGCTGACTTCCTGCCAGTGATGGGGCAGCTCCTAGGGCCACCCCAAGCCTGCCTGCAGGTCCCTACTACTCCTCCCTTTGTTCCAGCAACCCCTCCCACTGCAGTATATTCCCCTTCCCCTCCTCCCTCCATCTATCCAAATCCACCCCAACCTTGAGCCCCACCTTAGCCCTGCACTCCAACCCCCCTCCTCTTCCCAAACGTGTTCAGTGTTGTTTAACCCACTGGTTTATTCTCTCTCCACTTACACCGAATCTCTGGGGCTTTTTTCTGTATGTCCCCTGATGCCTTGACACTAGGAGGATCATACATATGCTCAAGGCTTCTAGAGGGACCTCCTCCTGCGCTTTTACAGATGCAGAAACTAAGGCCTGGAAAAGGGTAGGCTCAGACACTAAAAACCTGTCCACCGGGTCACCTAAGGACACTAATAGCAGACAGGACAGAACACAGACAATGACACGATGCATGCAGGGGGCACTGAGAGTGGCACAGAGATACCCAGGAAGAGAATGCGGGAGACACCCTGGACAGAGAGGGATACAGAAGCCTAGTGAAACGGCCCTCAGACATCACACTCCCACACTGTGTGCAAGCCGAGGTTTGGCATCCTCCGTCTCCAGAAGGAACCACTGCTTGGTTTCTTGGCTGGTCTGTGGGTTTGGCCTCACTTTCAGGTAATGGCAGGGTGTGGGGAGGCTGGGACATCTGGCCTCCCCACTCTGGAGAGTAAAGAGAGGAACTGAGGGGGAGGTGTTCCAGGGTCCCTGTGAGTTCGAAATGTCTTTTAAACCCAGAAAGTATATGGTAGGCCCTCCAGGACGGACCCCCTCACTCCTGACCTCCCCATACAGGCACATGCACCCACAGCAGGCATAGCTCTGCTTCCACATGCCTCTCTCTTGGGTGTGACACCCGCCACACATGCTAAGTGTCTGAGGCCCATCAGATCTTCTTCCAGAGCCACCAGGATCTCAGCTGTCCTGCCCCCAAACAAAGCTGGATCTTAATTCCAAAGGGATGGCTGGGATGGGGGAACTAGTGCTGAGAAGGGGGACAGGAGGCCTGCTGACATGTTCAGACACTGGGCCTGGCAGGGGGCCCAGACTGAGTCACAGCTGCTGAGTATATCAACGTGGCATTGTACAGAGGCGAGAGAAGCCTGCAGCCACAGGCCAGGGCACTGGGGTCCTGGACAACAGGAGGCTGGCTTCCTAACTAACCGCTCCCTCAAGGTCCCCTGCCAAACTCCACTTTCCTTTCTTCCTGGCCTTTTTCTACAGAAATCATTCCTGTGTTATCACAAAAATGCAGAAGTGAGGCCTGGGAACAGACCAGAAGTGGAGGCATGGGGGAGAAAGGATGCCTAGGAAGAGATAGAACATCTTGTAGAGTGAGAGAGAGGCCACTGGCCAAAGGAAGGGACAGTTAGGAGATCCCCACAGGAAGGTGACTCAGCAGTCCCTTTTTAGGACATATTAACCCTCCACCTGCCCTGGCCGATTTGGTTTAGTTGGTTGGAGAGTCATCCAGTACATCGAAAGGTTGCTGGTTTGATTCCTGGTCAGGGCACATACCCAGGTTGTGGTTTGAACTCAGGTCAGGGCTCATACGGGAGGCAACCGATTGATGTTTCTCTCTTGTTTTTGTCTCACATTGATGTTTCTCTCTCTCTTCCCCTCTCATTCTCCCTAAAATCAATAAAAACATATCCTCAGGTGAGAATTTAAAAAATCCAAAAACCCTCCATCTGGTGGCTCATGGTTATTAACCCTGACAACAGTGGGAGGGGGTAGAAGCCACACCCCAAGATCAAGAAAGGAGATGGGGTAGGACCTAGGAGTTCTGGTCACACTGCATTCCAGCTCCAGTCTAGGGAGATGCAGCTCTCTCTCCATCCAGCAGAGGGTGGCAGCGTTAGTGCTTCCAGAGGAAGGGGGGACCTGGCAACCCTAAACTGCCTCCTCTCAACTTCCCAGAGCTGGGCCCCTCCAAAGGAAGGGTCTCTTGCTCCCCTGAGCCAGCCTGAAAAGAACTCATAGGTCCTGTTCCCTTCCATGTGTCTCTCTCATCTGATTCAGACTCACCCTTCTTGCTGCCACTCAGCAAAAACACCCATGGTAGTTCTCAAAAAAGGCTGTCCCTCAGCCTTTTTGACTGGAGAAGCTCAGGGTCTCCTGTCTACTCTCTACTCTGCCCTTTACTGTGACTCAGCTCCTATGCTGGGCCTGGGATCCCAGCCAGAATTATTCTTGGCTTCCATTGGCGGGATTCAGGCCTCCTCTCCCACTAAGGGACGGGGAGCACCCCCTTGAGCCTTGCCTCCTTCCCAAACTATACCTTCCCTTGAAGGATTGTTTAGGGCCAAGGCCTCACAGCCCAGCCTCAGGTTGGGGGAGCCAAAAATGGGTGCAGGAAAGGTAGAAGGTGGGCATCTCAAGGTCACCCTGCACCTCCCTCCAGCTCCAGACACACAATGTCTAATCCTGGCCAGCTCTAAGGTAACAGTCCTGCCTTTCCCAGGGCCACCCTCCTACCACCAACACAGGTCAATGGGGCTCTCCCTCTCCTTCTACATGATACAGCCCTTTCCACTGTCCTGAATGGAGAGGCACTGAAAACAAAGTATCCTTTCCTACTAGCAATAAAAACAAAGCATAAGCCAAGAGTGTAATGCCACAATTAAGTTTCTAACAAACTTTCTTTGAGAAAGAGAGTGTTAATACTTTTAATTTCACAGCTTGTAGGAAATATTTCTATTGAGAATAGCACTGGCTATGAATTATATAAATCACATTAATTATATTTGATTTTAATATTTAGCTTGCTATTTAGAAGGCTGTTTTCTCACTTTGTGGGTCATTGTACTACTTTGAAACCTGAGTGATCTCTGGAGACCTGCTCTAACCCCTTTCTTTTATAGCTAAGGAAATCCAGAGAAGGGAGGTGATTTACTCAAGGTCACACCGCAATTTAGTGCCAGGGGTAAGCCTAGAACTAAGAGCACCAAGGGCCAGGGCTGCTTCAACTCCCTCACACAATCTGTCATTTTGCTGGTGGACCACCATGCCTCTTGTGGTGAGACTGCAACCTCCCCAAAGATAGCTCCAAGAGTATCAGAGCTCAGCCTGCGTCGCCTTCAGTACACTGGGGTCCCAAGGAGGTAGGAATTGGATAAACTGCCCTAGTGTGTGGGCCTCTGAACCAGACCTGGTCTTGGCTGCTACAGCTGCTGGAGGTGGTAAGGGGCTGAGGAGGAGGGGTGTCAGGGGGAGGAGAGCAGAGAGCACAGTTGGTAGATGAGGTATCTCCTACCAGTTGTCCCCCAGCTGTCTCTGGCTTCAGCCCTGACACAGCTACTGAAACACTGGGGGTGGGACTGGGAGTGGGGACAATGGGCACATCCCAAACAAGACTAGGTCTGACTCCTGAAGGACAGGGGAAGTGCCAATCAAAGGCATCGATTGTAGAAAGGCGATCAGGGGCCCTAGTAGGGATTACTGTCTCTTGTTTTTCTTGGGCTCCTTAAGTACTGCTCAGCCCCAAGGTTTAGCTGTGCCGTCTTCTTTTCCTTTGAATCAGATGTGGACCAGAATGGGGGAGGGGCAGAAATAACATCAGGAGGCTCCCTCAAGTGAAGACTGGGGCCCAGGTATCCTCAAAGGCCTCCATGCAAAGGGCATATCCTTCTTTAGATCCAGGTAGTCCCAAGACAGCAATCACCAGCCTCCTGATCCATGGCCTGGCAGGGTTCTGGGTCTTTCGGGCTGGGGCAAAGGATGTTATTAAGTGTTAACAGGCCCTGGCAGAATAGCAAAGTATTGAAGTATCACTGGTCCCAGAGCAAAATCTCCAGACTCCACCCCATTCCACCCTCCTGACTCTCCAACCTGTTCCCTAAACTAGAGGAGTAAGGTGTAATGGTATAATCACTCAACTAGAAGTCAGAGCTGGACCTTGCTGTGTGACATGGAACCTCTCTGGCCTTTGCTGTTCTTATCCTGATGAGGGTTTGGATGAAACCCAGGCCTGCACCTCCCTGCCTGGTCCCCACCTGAGGCTGCATTAGGTGGGCAATCCAGGAAGTTGTCGAGTGCACAGGCTTCGTCCGGAGGGAAGAGGCGCTTCTGCTTTGTGGGTCTGGGATCTCCCCACTTCTGACTCAGCCTTCCTCTTCCAGTTCCGCTTGGGAAGGCACAGACCCTGACACTGTCCTGCAGCCCAAGCTGACTCTGGCCTCAACTCTAGAACCACTTGTGTACCCTGCCTGTCTGGAGCCCTGGTTCCAGACCACCACCAGAGGTCCTAAGGAAAAAGGCAAGAAAGGATCCCAGGATGTTGTAGGGAGTAGGGAGCAGAAGGTTGGAATGGAAATGCAGACAGTCGGGTCCCCATCCCTTCCTTTAAGACATCTGCTGTCTCCACCGTGTCTCCTGCTGTCTCTTGTAAAGCCACCAGGGTGGGAGGGAGGGGGGGCAGCCTATGAGTCATCTACCCAGCTGTCCTGCATGGGGTGGGGCCCAGCTCCAAGCCTGGACCCCAGGCAGGCCTTTCCTGGTGCTTTCAATTCTCCCTGCACTTAGGCTCCAGAATAGAAAGAATGTGTGTGCGACTCCGGCCGGGTGTGGCTCAGCAGTTGAGCGTTGACCTAGGATCCAGGCGATCGGGGTTCGATTCCTGGTCAGGGCACATGCCCGGGTTGCGGGCTAGGCAGCCGATCAATTACTCTCTCATCATTGATGTTTCTATCTCTCTCTCCCCCTCTCCTTTCCTCTCTCTGAAATCAATAAAGATATATATAAAAGAATGTGTATTCTAGTTGGAGGGGAAAGAGGGAGGCAGTGTTTCCGCTTGGAGCCTATAACCCAACTCAACAAGAGAGCCCCAAACCCCTGGGTGTGGTCCACAGGATCTTATGGGCAGCTCTGCATCCCAACCCAAAGCCTGGCCCTGAACTCTGAGCTCTAATTAAACATTAAACTAGACAGCACCTTCTCTTTAGGTTTTAGTGGGAGGAGTTAGGACAACGTTTTTCCTCCTCTCCCAAATTCATTCTACTCTTCTCCGCCTCACCCCGAGTACAGCACACGCAAAAGGGAGCACCAAATCCTAGCTCCTCCCACTGGGGACATAGAAAGGGATTGTCACCCCAGTCTGAACCCTCTTTGTCTCCACCCTGCTGTCCATCAGCCTGGGATCCAGATGTGCAAACCCACCTCCCTCTTCCGGAAGCCCAACCAGGATCAGTGGGGGAGAAGACAGTCAGGTGGCTAAATATAACAAGTACACACACCACCCCCACCCTTGCCCCACGTGTGCACACCCCCCTCTGGTGTCCCAGACCTGGACAGCTGCATCAGGAGGCAGAGGAAACAGACTGGTGTGGCTGGGTTAGCATGAGACCATAAGCCCCACTTGTCCCATTTCTTGATCAGTGTCTACCCCAGAAAAAGATTTGCTAAGAATGCCCTTCACAGGGGTCTGCAACAGGGGCTTTGGTGGTTGAGGGGACGAGTTTAGAACACTAACATTCCTGGGACTCCTCTAGCTTGCCTCTTGTCTGTCCTGCTAACTAAACTGTTCAAATCTCTAGTGAAAAAGACAGGAGTGATCCCTTCAACAGAAGTCAGCCTATCTTCCCACACAACTTCCATGTACTCTTCACAAGGGGATGGATCTGTCATACTCACCATGCCTGGGGCTGGGGCTAGTGAAGGGGTGGAAAGAATGCAGAATGGGCAGAAATTCTAAGAGCAAAAGTTTGGAGAAGATGCAGAGGGAGAGAAAGAGGGGAACTCAAACCATAGTCCCCCTTACCCCCCATGCCCAGGGATCTTCAAGCACCTTTAGAGCTCTTTTATTTTTTTAAAAAGATTTTTTAGAGAGAGAGGGAGGGAGAGGGAGAGAGAAACATCTATGTGAGAGGGAAACATCAATCAGCTGCCTCCTGCACACAGCCTACTAGGGATCGAGCCCACAACTCCGGCATGTGCCCTGATGGGGAATCTAACCTGCAACCTTTCAGTGCGCAGGACAACGCCCAACTAACTGAACCACACCGGCCAGGGCTCGTTAAAGCTCTTTAGCTTGGGTCTTTGTAGAGAAAGGGGCAATAGAGGAGGAAACCAAATTCTTGAGGGCTAAAAGAAGGCCCAAACTTCCAGGCTCCAAAGGCCTTTTTTGAAAAGAGGGTGGAGTCAAGTAGGGTGGGGTAGGGTAGGGCAGGGATGGGTAAGGTAGGAGTGGCCTAAAGCTTCCAACGGCTGGATTTCAAAAATGTCACTGTATTCCAGCAATTTATTACAGCAAAGATCAAAAAAGGCAGTGGCTGAAAGGCCTGGCCAGAGCAAAGACCGCTCGGCTTGGCTGGGAAAATGAAAGTGGCTCACTCCGAGGAGGGAAGCAGAGAGGGACACAGCCTTAAACCCTCCAAGACAGCAAGCAGAGAGGGTCCTGGAAGGTTGAGGGAGCCACCAGACCTAGGCATAACACAACTTCCTGAGGTGGAGCCTCTGCCCTCTGTCTCCCTCCCTCCCTTGCATTCCTGGGCCAAGCAGGCCAAGGGCTGTGGGAGCTGCGGGGGAGCCGCTCTCCTAGAGCTGTTTGGTGGGCCTGCCAGGGCCCAGGGAAGGTCCCAGATATTCATGGAGTGGATAGCTTCCCAGTTCTTAGAAAGAACCCCAGAAAGGGTCACACCAAGAGAGTCACCCTACGTGCCCCTGCAGGCAGAAAAGGGGTCCCTCTGCCTTGGTGACCTCTCCCCAGCACCACCGGACATCTGCCAGCTTGGGAGCTCTGTCTTAATAGACATCATGTGTTCAGAGCCAGTCTGGGCTAAATTGGCACTGTGCCAAGTCTGCGAAGAAAGTTATTACAGGACCCTTTCACCCACCCCAATGTGTCCTGGGGTGCCCAAATTTCTTAGAACAGGTAGGGTTAGTTCTGCTTTGCTCAAGCCCCTACCCCAGGCTCCAAATGGCTGGCATACCTTACCACGACCTAATGTGGGCCAGCCACCAGTCCCTACTTGGCCCTGAGGCCCCTACCATTCCTTACATACCCCACCCTCTCCCAGAGACCTCTCCCTTATCTGTCCTATCCAGATGATTTCCCTTGGTACTGCCAGTCACCCGCTGGGGGCAGTTCCGGGGAGGGAGGAGACTATATGGCAAAGTTAGTTATCAGGCGCCTGGGGCCGGGCAGGGGTGACCAGTCGGCCGCACGCCGCCACCTGGGCACGTCGCCACCTGGGCGCACTCACCGCGCTTTGAGCTCCTTAAACTCTTCTCGCACTTTGCTCAGCTCCAGCTGCAGGCGGGCACGCTCCTTGGCCACCGAGTCGAGGGTTTTGCGGGCATCGCCGAGCTCGGCCTCATAGGCGGCCTTGATGCCGGACACCTCGCGGCTGACCACCTCCTCAGACTCGGTGATGCGAAGGCGCAGACCTGCGTTCTCCGTCTCCAGCGAGCGCACCCGGTCGATGTAGACTGCCAAGCGGTCATTGAGCTCCTGCAGGTCCTCCTTCTCCTGCAGCCGGGTGATTCGGGTGGGCGACAGCGGAGTGGAGCTGGTCTGCGCCCCGCTGCGGGTGGCGCGCCGCTGGGACGGGGTCTCCATGGCCGGCAGGGTGGCAGCGCTGCCCGCAGGGCAGGGGTCCCGGGAAGGGCACGGAGCTCGGGCCGAAGGATAGAGACGGCGCGGGGTTGGAGCGCGCCGGCCCGCAGGCTCTCGGCTCGCTCCTGGCAGGCGTGGGGACCGCGGCCGGGCGCTGTCGGACCTGGGATCCGGGTTGGCTGGACAGGCTGCGGCGCTCCCGCGAACACTGAGTCACCGGCGTCCGGGGAAAGGCTCTAATAGGTCCTGGGAATGGGAGGAGGGGCCACTGCTCTTAAAGGGGCCGTCACAACCTAGAGGGGCGGGGGGGTGAACGGGAGAGAGGACCGCCCAGCCTCGGCGGAGTCGGGCCCCACCCTCTCCCTCGCACCCCACTCTGCCCGGAGCTTCGCTGTAGCTCCCATCTTGGTTCCTAGCAGCTCAGCCTTCCTACTCTCTCAGGCCTTAGGGGTAGAGGGCAGAGCCAAGGGGGGAGAGTGGGTGGGTGAAGGGCAGGGGGGAGAGGGAAAGTGGGTGTCAAGCAAAGGAGGGCGCCAGGCAGGCAGATCCAGGAAGGGGGGGAGGGGGACAGAGGCTGGTGCCCACCAGGGTGACTCATTCTTCTTCCACCACCGCTCCCCATAGTAATAGTGAGTCACCCCTCCCTCCCCCCCCCCCACGTGGGCAGTCCATTCAAAGCAGCATCTCAATATGCCAGGCTGGGGTGGAGAAGGAATGCCTGGGGGGAGTTGGGGAAAGCTGAACAAAGTTCTAGATTCTGAGTTCCTTTTACACCCTCAGTTTTGGGGTGGGGACCAGGAGTTTGGGGTCCCTCTTTTCCTATTTTCTGCCCCAATTAACCTCCAAAACCAACCACTTGGGTCTTAGACCTAAGTGACAAGCCACAGAACCCCCCTCCCCCCAAGGCGAAGAATAGGACCCAGGCACTGCCCCCTCCACCCCCTGCCCCTTTCCTTTGAATCCAAGCAATTGGAGAAAGAGGCTGCCTAGGTTCTTTCCCCCCTTCAGTCCCTTCCTACTGCTTACCCCACCCTGCCAACTGCAGGACTATACTGATTTTTTTCCCCCTAGGATTGTACTTATTTTAATGGATAATTTAAAACAGATACCAAAGCTGTGTGCACACTCATCATGTTGCCAGGACACCAGGGCCCAGATTTTTGTGATTCCCAAAGAGGCCTGAAATGGGGAGCAGGGCAGGGAGCTGGATAGCCCATGATAGGTCTCCATCCTGGCTGCATCCAGAAAGGGGTAGTGGGAGGCAGGGTCAGCAAAGCCCCCACTGCACTTATCTTTACATCCCTCCCTGGCCAGGCCTGCTTTGCAGCTGGCTCTGGGGAGGGGCCAGGCCCTCTCACAAAACAGGATTGTCCAGGTCCCCAGGCTTCCCACCGCAGGCTCTAGAGCCTCACCAAGGACCCCTTTGATCAGTCTTTCCACTCCTGTCCCCTAATTCTGGCCCTGGCCCCACCAGCCACCTCTTCTCTAAGAGATGGTAGAGCTAGGGATCTGGAACCCATGGGTGCCCTGCCTCTGCGCCTCCCACAGCTTCTTCTGATGAGGAACTTGAGAAATTAAATTATGTTGTTAACTCCCACAGCTCCAGGACATCAGGGTTTCTGTAATATGCAAGGGAAGCAAAGCTGGACAGACCCTCTGTCTTAGGTTCTGGAGCTGGCCTCAGATGGATAAGGGGTTGGAATGGGATTAAGGCGGGAGTGGGGCTAAGGGAGGGACTCTCTCGGTGCTCAGAGAGGAGCACCTGGGAGGTAGTAGCTTGGGTTCCCATCTCTAGGAGGGTACTGGGCAGTGTGGTGAACATCCAGGATGCATCCAGGTGAGGGACCCAGTATATGGCTTCCCCTCCCTGCAGCCCTCTCCTCCAGGGCTTCCCAGAGAAAACAAAAAGCCTTGTTCTGCTTCTCCCTCTTCTGTTCTCCAAACCAGGAGCAGAGAAGGGGTGGTGAGCTCGTGAAACATGAGGGACAGGGCTCCTGCTGTTCCCACTGCCTCAGCAGCCCCTGCCCCCCCACACCACACCACACCCAGTCCAGCCTGGTCCGCTTCTCCTCCTGGCTGGGGAAGCAAAATCACACTTAACTCTTCCTATCCTGGACCTCCCTAACTTTAGGGAAAGAGGCAGGAGAAAGGAGGGGGGAAATCTCACACCAAATTTCTTTATAGGCTCTTTCCGAAGAGTTCCCTGTTTTACCACCACCAAAATGGCCTCAATCTTAATCTGAACTTCAAAGTGGGTCTTCATCCTAAATATCCAATCCTAACTCTGGACACCAAGTGCCATCAGTCTGCTCTCCTCCTACCAGGGCATAGATCCCCAATCTCAGAAGAAGCAGGAGAAAGCAGGGGGGGCCAGCGGGTCCAGAGGAACAGAACCTGCTGGGGATGAGGGTGGTGGAAGTTGTGACTGGGTGGAGACCAGGTTCTAGTCCTGCCTCTCACTTGCTGTATGATGATAGATCTACTGAATTATCTGGGCTTCAGTTTCCTCATCTGAGCAGAGTGGCTATCAAGACATGGGGATTGAGCCCTGGCCAGGTGGCTCAGTTGGTTGCAGCATTGTCCCGTGTACCAAAAGGCTGCGGGTTCAGTTCCTGGCCAGGGCACACACCTAGGCTGCAGGTTCAATCCCCGGTCAGGGAGCATATGGGAGGCAATGGATCAATGTTTCTCTCTCACATCAGTGTTTCTACCTCTCTCTCTCTTTCCTTTCCATATCTTCAAGTGAGAATTAAAAGAAAAAAAAAGATATGGGGATTGAGCTACTATGCTTTCTCTCAAGGGAGCTGCTGACTGGTAGAGAAAATAGAGGGAGAAGCAAAACCAAGCACAGTGGTTAAAGAACAGCATAGGACCCTGAACTGGATGCATTCCAAATGGATTCCAGAAGCCTGGGAACAGGAGCATTAATGAGTGATATAAAAATATAGCGGTTATGTTTTATTTTTTGGTTGTATTGAAATATAATCATGTTCTGTTTTTAAAAAAAAAAGAAAGAAAGAAAGAAAGAATATAGTGGTTGAATCCAAGGGGTAGCTTGGGCAGTGAAAAGGCACCTGTCTTGAAGACCAGTGATTTTGGAGGGTTTGGGGGTGGGCCCTCCTCTGTTCCCATAGCATCCTGGGCCTCCCTCTATGACCCTTCCCCCACAAGTGCTGTGGGGGACAGGTAGGACCAAGTCTTGGTTATCTATGCTCCTAACACCAGGTCCAGTGCATGGCATACAGGAAGTGTTCAGTGTTTTAAAATGAACAAATATATCTGGCCCTGCCTCTTTCAGGTGAGTGACTGGGCAAGTTTCCTTACCTGTAAAATGGGGATGCTGCAGTGATTGAGTTACAAGCATTTGAAGGGAGGCTTCTTGGAGGAAGGAGAGTTAGGAGCTTTACAGAAGTGCCTTATACATAGGTAGTTAATTCACTCATCCAACAAATATTTATTAAACACCTACTATGTGCCAGGCACTGCTCTAGATACTAAGGATACAGCAGTGAATAAAATACAAAAACCTCTCCTCTACCCTCATGGAGCTGACATTCTAGTGGAGGGAGACAGTCAATAAATAAAAGGCAAAATTATAGCTTGTTGGAAGGTGGTAAATACTATGAAAATAAAAATATAGTGGAACACTCAACAAACTGAATAACTTACACTTTTAAGCTCTTTACAGTTGTATGTTTTCACCCACATTCTCAACTTGGTCCACAAAACCACCTCATGGGTTGGAGATTATTTCCCTTTCTCAAAACTGGAGAGTAAGTAATAGTCAAGCTCAGACTTGGACCAGGCATCCTGGTCCAAATCCAAGATGTGCTTCACTATCTTATGCCACTTTGGCTGGAGGTGTGGGAGTTGTTGGGGTAGACTGGGGCCAGGAGGAAGTCTGTGCAGAGGGAGCAGCCACCAGAGGTGAGGTGGGGAAAGTGTGGAAGGGGGAGCAGGCTGGGAGAAGTGGGAGAGGAGGCAGGAGCTGGTGCTGGGATGGGATCTGAGGGAGAGGATTCTGGCCGTTTGATAAGGCTGGGGTCAAGAAGGAGAGAAGGGAGGCATGGAGACCAGCAAGGAAGGAGTCAGAGGCACTGGCCTGGCAAGAGGCAAGCCAAACAGAGTGGGCTTAGCAGAAACATGAAACCAGGAGGGATTCCAGAGGCAGGCTAATAATGACTTGTATAGGGAGTATTCATGAGGACCTACTGTTATTAGGCACTAGGTGTTCACATTATCTTGTTGAACCTAGACAATGGCTCTATAAGGTAGATACTAATATTAGCCCTATTTTACAGATGAGAAAACAAAGCCCAGGGAGGTTAAGGCATTCATTTAAGGCAGGGTGTTTCTACTTTGGCTTTATTGACATTTTGGGCCAGATCATTCTTTGTTGTGGGGGGAAGGTCTGTGCATTGTGGGATGTTTTGCAGCATCCCTGGCCTTTACCCTCTAAATGCCAGTAACATCTCTGCCCCTAGGTTGTGACAATCCAAAAAGTCTTCACACATTGCCAAGTGTTCCCCGTGAGGCAAAATCTCCCCCAGTTGAGAACCACTCATCTAAGGTCACAGGGTTAATAGCAGAACTGGAATTTTAATACAGGCTGGCCTGACTGAATGCGAAGATCTTACCACCAGGCTATAATCCTGGACAGGTGGGGATGCGAGAGAGAAGTCAAATGCATCCTAGGCCATTGGGGAGACAGTTATACTCCCATAGGGGTGGGAAGGGATGACTCTTTGGAGGAGGGTCTAGGAAGTGGGGGTGATTTGGAGAGTCAAGGCCATGGCTTGGGAATCCCTTTTCAGTGAGTTCTTGAGGGAGGGTCCCTGTCTTGTTCATCCTCTGATCACAGGATCTGGTACTAAACAACTGTTAAACTGTTGAGTCAGTCATGCCTCAAGCACAGGTGATTGTTATAACCTTGAGAGGGTAAGGAGTTGCCTATTCTTTTAGTGGTTGTCATGTACTAGACAATGAGCTAGGGGCTGTCTGGAGGTCATCAGATTTAATCTTCACCTCAGCCTTATGAGGTAGGATTATCTGCATTTTGTGTGTCAAGAACCCAAAACTCCGAGAGGTTGGGTAATTGGCTTAAGGTAGCACAGCTGAGTAGACTGCCTTCTTTTTACCCATACTCAGCAAGGATAGAAATAATGCAGAAATAATTAAGAAATAAATTAGCTTAATTTAGTGGAGAAGGCTCTAAGGAGTGGTTGACAGCCATTTGTAAAGCCAGAGAACCCCTCATTTGAATGAATCTCACCCATAAAGCCCCATATACTAAATGACAGAGGCAAAGTCTCTCTAATAGGTTTGGGGGACCTTGCCTAGTGATCTTTTACCCTTCACCTAGGACACTCCCAGGACTCTGGGGATAAACCCTTCCCTCTTTTTACAAGTGAACTTCTGAGGCCAGAGGAGGAAAGATTTGCCTAAGGTCACACAGCCAGAACCCCCCAAATAGTGCTTTGACCCCATTCTCATGCTCCCACAAGAGACAGGACATCACTCTGGACAGATCTGAAAGAGCTAAATCATCGTGAGGGACCGGCATTAATGTTATGATGTGGGGAGGCTGGCTGCTCAGCCAGACCTGGCAGTCGTCCCTCACTGTTCCAGCCAGGCCGGAAATAGCTGGATAACACCTCACACCTGGGCAGGTCTCCCTGGCGACAGCCCTTTCACAATCAGGATCATTACCAGTCCTCTGCAGTGTCTTTGAGGTGCACAGAGCAAGCGCCATTACCCGGTCATCCAGATAGGAGGTCCACGTTCGGTCAGGTTAACTGATTAGCTCAAGGCCACACAGCTAAGTGACAGAAACAGGCCCCAAACTCCAGAATAACTACACCGCACCTCTCTCGCCGCCCAAGGAGACCAATCCAATAGCCAAACCCTGGAGTCTGCCCCAGGGCTCCTTCCCAACGTCCCAAACCACCTCCCGCATCCGCAGTTACTAGGTAATCGGTACCGCATCACGGGTTTGGGTCAAGACGGCGCCCTGCCCCCCCCACGCCTCGCAGGCCCGGAACTGTCACAGTGCACAGCACCGCCACCAGGCACACCCGGCTAGAGCCTGGAGAACAGAAACTCAGCAGTGACACCCCCCCGCTCCCCTTTCCATTCCCCAGCTTTGGCCCCGCCGCACCTGGGGGGGGGAGGGGAAGGAGCGGGGCCGCCGAGAGGTGGGCGTGGCCGTGCGGACAGCCCCGCCCCCGGCTCCTTAGGAGGAGTGAACTTCGGCCCGCAGCCGGGCGGGGTGGCCCCGCCCCCTCCAGCCGGGCGGGTGGCCCCGCCCCGCCCCCAAGGCGGAGGCCGCGGGTGGTGACGCAGGCGCCTGCGCGTGGGCGGCGGCCGGCGGGAGCCTGTGTGTCTGTGTGTGCGTGGTTGCTGGGGCCTCCCCGGCCTCCTAAATAGGGATTTCCTCTCCCTGTTGCCAAGGAAACAAACAGAAGCGCCACAACTCTAGGAAAGGGGCTGAAGGACCCGGCCCCCAAGTCCCACGCACCTGCACCCTTCCAGGAAGTGAGGCAGAGAGCGATTCCCTCCCCCCGCACCCCCCCCATCCAGATGCCGGCCCAGTTCTGTGGGCCTGAGACTGGAGCTGCCATCTGTCTCGGTTTGCTAGGTTTCAGCGCTAAAACCCGGACAATCCCTGGCAAACTAGCAGTTGGGCTCCCTACATGTTCTTCCAATTTTTGTGGGATGTCCCTCTTTGAAATATATGAGAATAGGCCTGGGCGGTGTGACTCAGTGGTTAGAGCGTCAGCCTGTGCACCGGAGGGTGGCGGGTTCGATTCCCCATCAAGGGCACACACCTGGGTTGGAGGTTCAATCCCCACTCCAGACCTGGCACCTGCAGGAGGCAACCAATTGATGTGTCTCTCTCACATCAATGTTTCTCTCTCTCTCCCCCTCCCTCCCTCCCTCCCTTCCACTCTCTCAAAATCAAGGGGGGGGGGAATATCCTCAGGTGAGGATTAACAACAAAAAAAATATGAGAATATCTTTTTACAAATTTTACATGGATATGTGACCACGTGGAAACACAGGCAGGCTCCTCAAGGTCTTGGAAGGGCCTGTGCAACTGAGGGGCTCTGAAGCTTTCCCTATGTTAGCTTCATGATAAACCTACCCGTCCCCAGCCCCTGCAGCCCCCAAGCTCCTCAGAGTCCCCCGGCACTCAGACCACTGAAGTCAACGGGGAATGTAAACTCTCACAAGGATGGTGAGAGTTTGTTGAACAGGTTAATCAACAAATGTCCAGATGGATGGGGTGGAGCAAGGGGCACTTTCTGGAGAAGTGGCAGGGGATGCCAGGTGGGGCAGGTAGATGGGCAGGGTCTCTGCCAGATCCGGAGCTCCTGGAGGGAGAGCCTGTGGGACAGGGGAGAAGGAACTGCCTTGGGCCAACGCTTCATCATCAACTGCCTAGAAGCCAGAACTTCAGAGCTAGGAGGAGACTTAGGGCATCATGCAGGCCCCTTCATTTCTAAACCTGCCTCGGTCTAACTCCCCAGATTCCTCTGTACCACTATCCCTAAGCCAGTCCGAAGACCTGCCCCAAAGCAGCACCCCATTAGCTATCTTTACCAAATAAGTCCAAAGCTTACAGGGCACCCAGAGAACCCACCTTACTTTAGCCCTCCACCCCTCAGGGGCTCTTCATCACAGTAACAGGTAATGGGGAAGCCACTGCAGGAGGGTGGGTCAGTGGGGGCCTGGCTGGGAGGTACAGGATGCACAGGCTGAGGCTGGCGGCTCTCAGGCTGCCCAGGGAGGGGCCAAGGGGGCATCTGTTTCCTCTTGGCCATGTTTCCCTCAATTCTAGCCCCAGAGGAGGGGAAAATGGTGCTGGCTTCCTGAGGCAGAGCTTCCTGGCCTGGGGATGGAGGATGGATAGGGTGTCCATCAAAACATCCCACATCCCCTCACCTCTCTCCCCCTGGAGCTTCAGGGAGCTGACTTAAAGCTTAGGTGGTTTTAATAGAGAGGTGAGGTCCTGGGGCTCACTGAGTACCAATGATTATCAAAAGCAATAGCCAAGCTGGGCTCCCCGTGGGATGTGGTCTGGAAGAGGTAGGGGGACCTGTCTGGCTCAGGAGTGGGGTCTCACTCAGGCAATTTAGTGGATCAGAGGTGGAAGATGGACCCAAAAGAGTTGAGTAAATTGGCACTGGGCAGGTAGCCCAGTTGGTTAGAGTGTCATCCTGATACGCCAAGGTGTCGGGTTGGATCCCCGGTCAGGGCACATACAAGAAACAACCAATGAATGCAGGAATAAGTGGAACAACAAAGCGATGTTTCTCTCTCTCTCTTTCTCTAAAATCAATAAATTTTAAAAAAGAAAGAAATTATTGAGCAAAAAGGGTTAAGAGGGGATGAAGGGAGAGATGAGTAGGTAAAGGGAGGACATTGGGGAGAAAGTCTACCATGAGGGAAGAACTGAGTTGGGAAGTGAGGGGGGTGGGAATCACATCTGGAGCTGAGGCCAGGGGGCCAGGGAGTGGGGAGCAGGGCAGAGGAGAGGCCCAGGAATTGAGGAGAGGGGCAGCTGCCTAGGCTGACGCCACAGCTTCAGCCCCAGGTCCTGGTGGGGCAAATATTTACCCAGCAACGGTTGCTAAGCAGGGAGGAAGGTGGAGGGAGGCCAGTAGCCAGAGGGCCTTTGAGGCTCCACCCCATCCCTCACAAAAGACTGCTTAGGGAGAATGAGCCACACAGTTCCCCCGCCCAGAAGGCTCAGCTCTATCCCTTCATGCACACATATCGTGGGGTCACCTCTACCCACCCCCAACCCCAACCTGGCAACAGGCCAGAGGGTCCAACTGGGGGAATTTCATTCCTGGGCTGCCAGGCCTTCCCCCCATTCCAGGACAGCTCTGGGGACTCAAATCTTACAAAATGCCCCCTTCCCAACCTGCTGTTCAGCGGGGGTTGGAAAGGAGGGGGGTCCAAGGAGTCAGGATACAGTGAGGAAAGAGATGCTGAAGGATGGAGACAGGATGTCCAGGGGATGGAGACTGGAAGAGAGAACAAGGACACTGACAAGAGGGAAAGGAGTAACTCCACTAGAGGCTGTGAAAGGGCAGGTGGGGGGTTGTTGATGGGCCCAGAGAAGAGGAATCCTCAGGGGCACTCCCAGCTCTAGCCCCTGGGCAGAGGAGAGGGAGGGACAGAAGACGGGAGGGTGTGCCCAAATGGAGCCAGATGTGGTCCATGTGATGTGGGCTGTCACTGGCATGGGCACAGTAGCCTGGGGAATTGCAACTGTTGCCAGGAAGGATTAGACAGAAGCTGGGAGGGGGCAGGGGAGAGGAACAGCGAGTCCAGGACCCCCAAGGAAGCAGATGGGACTTTGGGGGAGGGTAGAAAGGCTCACAGCCTGTGAGGAGGAGCCAGCTGGGGCGAGGGCTGCCCTCTTCGTCCCCTCCGCCATCCTGAAGGTTCCCATCCATTACCCTGACTGAGACTCAGCTTCTGTATGCAGAATGACACCCCTTCCCAGGGCCCAAGATGTGTCCAGCACGCAGGAGGGAGCTCTCTTTCTTACCTACCCCCTCAGGGTGAGGGCTTTGCTCTGCAGGGCATCTCCCTGGGGGTTGATAGGTTCTCACCCTCTGCCACAGGTCCTCTGGAATTGGGGTACAGAAATGGGAGGGAAGGGCACAGAGAGGAAGCTGCTGGAGCAGAAAGGAGGTTCCTGGAGTCCAGGCTCCCTGGTGCTGATGGAGGTTCTCAAAGTTTGAAGGGCTGGCCAGAGTGGCTGCAGGCCCCATGGGTCCACCCTGAAATGGGGGTAGATGGAGGGCTGTCACTGTGAAATGACCCCAGAGGAAAGACTGAAACTCTACCCCAGGAGGGAATTATCTAGGCCCCTACAATAGCGTGAGCTGGTCCAGACGGGTAGGGGATCCCAGGAAGCAAAGCAGACCTGAAGGGTGGGCCAGGATGCAGCAGTTAGGGCAAGACCTCCAGAAACAGGACAAGGGACCCCTGAAGAGCCAGGTCCAAGCTGGCAACAAAAAGGGTGTTGTTTTCCAAACTCCCATCGGAAAGTTTGAAAAATACACATGGAAACATGACTCACTGCCCCCTCCCCATGGCCCCCCTTTCCTGGTTTCTGTGATTTTTCTCCCAAGAGTTAATTCAAATCACATTCTCACAGAAACCAAGCTTAATGAGGGAGGGCAAAGAGCAGGGGAAGGAGGCAAGGAGGCGCCGAGGGAGGGGCTGGAGAAGTGCTGGGCTGGCCAGTCGAGGCTTCAGTGATTGTCTGCTGTGGTTACCTTAGGGGTGAGGGGGTTCATCACACCAGCACCCCTGAAACTGTGGTGTGGCCATCACACCCTGTTGCCCTGTGTACCCCAAGACCAGAGAGCTTGGCTTCTGGCCTCCTCTTTGGAACCCACCCCAGAGCCACAACTGAGACCAGAGGCTGGGAGGTGGGGAGGGGCTCCCTGAACTCACCTGTCTCCATTGCTCCTTCCCCCTGAAACGTGTCCTGGAGCAGGCAAGAGCACATCCCTCCCTTTGGGCTGGGGAGGGTTCCACCCTTGACAGGGTGCCTCTGAGCCTGTCCCAAAGATGGGGAGCCTGGAACTGGGCCAAGGGTGAGTGGCCCTTCCACTCCAGAGTTCTTGGAAGAGGACTCCAAGCATTCCCAGGTCAGGGGTGATCCCAGAACTCGCATACTTGCCATCCCTTCTTGGATGTCCCAGATGGAGTTCTCCACGTCTTCTCAACACCCCCAGCCCCACTCTGCTCTCCCTCCATTTCCCTTTGCCAGTGAGTCCCCAAGCCCTAAGGATCTTACCTCCAGAATCTGTCTCCATTCTGTGCACTGACCTCCTGCTCCCCATCCTGATCACCATCACCCCTGGCCTGGGAAACTGCAGGAGCCTCCCAGCCGACCTCCCTGCCTCCACCCTTGCCTCTGCTCTGATCCTTTCTCCTCCCTGAACCGCAGCCATCTTTCCAAAATGTCAACCTCGGCATGTTTCCACTAGACTTCAAACTAACCACGCATCCCACTGTGTTTGGGATAAAGTACAAATTCCTTGAGCGGGCTTATAAAGTTCTCCGTGACCCAGTTCTGCCTGTATCTCCAGCCTCCTCGTTTGCACTCTCAATTCCAATAATCCCGACCTCTCTTCTTACATCTAAGATAACCTGCTTGAACTTGACACATGCTTAGCCCTCTGACCAACTCCTACTCAACCTCCAGCTACCAGTGCCACTAAGACTGAGCTAGGTGTCACCACTAAGCTCCCAACATCTCTTGTCGTACACTAGTGACTGTCTGCATGCCACTGTCTTCCCCCATTAGGGGAAATCCTAGAGGG
Organism: Miniopterus schreibersii; assembly: GCF_964146895.1. Lineage (NCBI taxonomy): Eukaryota > Metazoa > Chordata > Mammalia > Chiroptera > Miniopteridae > Miniopterus > Miniopterus schreibersii. Next base: position 14,006,706 of record NC_138119.1, on the reverse strand, counting down.
CAGAGGCCGGGGGAGCCTGGCCCTCTCCTGTGTTCCCAGCCTTCAGCATAGCGCCTGGAACATGGAAAGGCTCTTTTCGTGTTTGAGCTGACAGCTTCACCATACTTCCATCATGAACCAGCACCCTCAAAGTGCTCAACTCCTCCGTCTACTTTTCCCACACACCCCACTCTTCAATACCTAATTCTGGTCTCACCTTCCTCCCCCGGACCCCTTACTGCCTTCCTTCCTCGGGGCTCCATGCGTGCTCTGCACCTAGGCCTCTCTGCACACTAAGTCTGGAGCATAGTCACAATACCACCTGCAGTAATAAGAGCTGCTGTTTATAGAGCACTCACTATGTGTCAGGGCCTGTTCTAGGTTCTTTCCATCCATTGACTCATTTGATACCCAGATGGAGCTAAAAAAAAAAAAAAGCTGGCTCGAGAACTTGACTTGCCTGATGGGTCAAGACAGATCTCTCCAGGAGCTTATAACTCAATAGTCACCATGTGTAAAGGAGATAGGGTATATGCTAGACCCTTAATAAGTGTTTGTTGAGGGACGGAACACTATAATTGCCTAACGTTTATAGCAGGTCCTATCACTACGGAAACATTATCTCCAGGCAGCCCTGGGAGGTGAGCTTAGCAAGGTCATTACTCATTCTATAGAGGAAGACTCAGTCCAGGTGAGTGAGGAGGGACCTGCTTCTGGCCACATAGGTAGCACCTCCAGGGCAGTGCAGAGTCCAATGTGATACAGGACAGGGAGCCACTGTGCCGGGCGGGGGTGGCTTATTGGAGAGTTTTCAGGGGTCAGGGCTGGGGGAGCCTTGGAGACCACACATCCAGTGTTCTCAACCCTCAGTGGGTATCAAAATGGCTTGGGGGAGGGGTTTTCAAAACTGCCAATGCCCAAAGTCTCAGATATCTTGATTCATTAATTGGCCTGAGGTGGGACCTCAGCATTTTTCAGCATACACCCCTTCAATTTGTCACTTTTCAGATGAAAAAGCTGAGGTTTGGAGTGGGAATTTTAATAACAGCTAATACTTACTGAGTGCTTATGATGCCAGACACTGTTCTAAATAGTGCAGGTGTGATAGCCACCTGATCCATCCCACCATAACCCTGCACAGAAGGCACTGTTATTTACTTATTTTTATTATGTACTGATTTTAGAGAGAGAGGAAGGAGGGGAGAGAGAGAAACATCAATTTGTTGTTCTACTTACTTATGCATTCATTGGTTGAATCTTATATATGCCCTGTGGGGAGACTGAACCCGCAGCCTTGGTGTATTGGGACGATACTCTAAAGGAGCTACCCTGCCAGGGTGAAGGGACGGTAATTATAAGCTCCCTTTTGCAGTGAGAAAACAAAGCACAATGGAGCCAAGGTCACACAACCAATAAATGGTAGAGCTGGCTTTGAGGGCACACTCTCAACCTTGACCCCACAGCTGTCAACTCCAAAGTTGCAAAGAAGCCCATGGAAGAGCCAGGCCCAGATCCCACAAGTCTGGGCAGAAAAGTCTGGAAACGGGTGAAAGTGGATAAACCGAGGCCAGAAAAGCCACAGTCCAGGTGGAAGCTCCTGAAGCGGCTGAGCGGTGAGGGGCTGGGCAGCAGGGCAACTTCTCTATGGGGCCGCCCTCTACCTGCCTGCCTCCCCTCCTGAAGGGGAGCACTGACCAGCCCCAACTGTGCTGTCACCCTGCCTGTGCTAATTGATGCAGCCTCCTAATTGCTGATCTCAAGGAGGCAATGAAGTCCAGTTAGGGAGGGAGAGCTAATTAGTGTTCAGCTTCCCTGGCCTTTGGGCAGCCCCCTCCTCTCTGTTGAAAACTGCTGCCCACCTTCCCCACCCCAGGGGGAGAGGATTGTTGCTTATATCGAGCATGTCAGAAGTTCACATTCCTTCCCTGCTCTCCCAGAGATCAAGGGTCAAGCACTTTGGTCTGTTCCCACCTCTGCACTGCAAGACAGCTCTGTCTCCCAGTTTCACTAGACAAGGACATTGATGTCAACCCATAATTCACAAGCACTTGCCCACCACCCCAGCTCTCCTCTCCAAAACCCTGGAGATAGAATACCCCGCATTATCACTGGGGCTCAGAGGGGGTAAGTGATTTGCCAGGATCACACAGTCCGCTTTAGCCCAGATCTCATACCCCTGATGTACATATGAATAAGTCTTTCCGATGATCTCACCCCCATTATTCCTGATGTAACATGGCAGACAGGTGGAACATGAATTGCGAGCCTTCTTCCCACTGCTACACTATGCTAGGTTACCCCATTTGATTTGATTTTCTGTCTCCCTGTGTTCATTTGTCTGACTGTTCCCAATTACCCAGTGCCAAATTCCAGAGTCAGGACACAGGGATCAGTTCTCTCTTCCACCCATTCACCCTATAACCTTGGAGAAATTTTCCTTCTATGGGCCTCAGTTTCTTCACCTACAAAACAAGTAGACTGACCTGGAAGATTTCCAAGGCCCTCCATCCCTCCACTGCAGGGGAAGAGATGGTAAAGGGCTGGACTTCCCTCTCACAGGCCATCGGGGTCCAGGGGTGGGATGGGGATACCTCTTTCACACTGAAATTGGGGGGGCCACAACCAAACAAGAACGAAACTGTCCTGAAGGCAACTGAGGGAGGCTGGGAACTCCCAGGCTCCAAAAGGGACTGGGAGTGGGGAGCGTGTTGGGGGAGGTATACAGCAGACACAATGATCACATACACATGTGCACGCGCGCGCGCGCACACACACACACACACACACACACACACACACTCTTGTCCCCAGGGCCAGAACTGGAGGAGACGCCCTGGCTGGTGTGACTAAGTGGTTAGAGTGTCGCCTGCACACCTGAGGATTGAGAGTTCGATTCCTGGTCAAGAGCACGTACCTAGGTTGGATGTTCGATCCCCAGCACTGTCGGGGAAATATGCAGGAGGCAAGCAATCAATGTGTCTCCCTCACATCGATGTTTCTCTCTCTCCCCTTCTCTCCCTCCTTTCCACTCTTTCTAAAAATCAATGGAAAAAATATCCTTGGGTGGGGATTAAGCAAAAAAAAAAAAAAAAAGGAGAAGAGTGAGAAGCAGGGTGGGCCACATTTCCTGGCACACATCAGGCCGTGCATTTTACCAGCCTCCCTCCCAATCTGTGTTGGGCACATAGGTTAGGGCAGGCAGGGAGGCTGGGGAGATGGAGGGCCCCTTCCCATCTCCTCCAAAGTCTTAGCCACACTCTAACTTCCATGCCCCTGTTCTTACTTTGCTGCTTTCTGGGTCTTCACAAGCATAGTTAGAGTCAGACTAGCCTGGGTTCTAATTCTGGCTCTGACACTCATGTCCTATCCTATCTGTGTCATCCTGGGCAAGGGTGAAAGTTTCCTTTTCTATCAAATGGGGTAACATTAATTCCGCAAGGCTGCTGTGAGCAATAGTGAGATGTGCATGTACAGTGAGCAGAGAGCTCAGTTCCCCTCTTCGTATCTGGTAGAGCACAGGCCCAGGGGCTGAGGTTGGAGCGCATGCTGAGCACTGCGGAGAAGCCACAGGGCATCCGGTCCCCAGCACCCAGTCCCCCCACAACCTCCCCTTTCCTGTGGTGAATCACGATTCACAAGCCTTGGGGACCCAGGAGTCCCCAGCTTGCCACAAACACTACCATTGCCATAGAAACCGGGCCTCCCCTTCCTTTCTCGCTGATTGATTTCACCACATTGTCCCCCACGCTGTGTCTGGTTCCTAGATCTCAGCTTTTGACTCATTGATTCAACTACCTCTCATTTCATGTCCCCAAGATACTGTCAACCTACCCCCACTGCACCGTCTGTGCCCCCAGCCCCTCAGCCAGGGCCTTCTCCCAGTGGCCTCCCCACTCCCTTTCCTGCCAAGTTAGCTGTGCACTCGCTGGGAAACACCTGTCCATGAGCGGTGAGCGCGCATCAGCCCCTGCTGCCTGGGGCCTGGAGCCCCATCAGGCCTCAGGACTCCAGCTCTCTGGCCCAGTTGCTGCCTCAGCTGTGAGATGTGAGATCAGCAAGGGCAAGGGAGGTGGCCACCGGCTGAGACCAACAGGCACTGGCGCCATCTGCTGTCCTGGAGGGACCAGCCCCACCTTCTTATGGGTGGCTGTGTCCAGGCTAGTCCTGAGTGGCAGAAGGCCCTGGCTCTCTACCGTCTCAGGGGAGACAGTCATCCACACCATTTGTTCATTCATCCGCTCACAGATATTTACCATCTCATGGGCTCACAGATATTTACCATCTGTGTGCCCAAAATGGTTCTCGTCCTCATGGAGAAGCAATTAAATTACGATGAGTGCCTCAAAAGGAGCAGCTCAGGAGGCTAGGGGGCAGAGACCAGACACCGAACCCAGGCTCGGTGGTTTTGGAGCAGGCCTCCCTGAGAAAGGGATGACTAAGTCCTGAGTAATAAAAACAACATTTATTAAGCACCCTCTAGATGCTACATAGGTACTTTACATGCCTCTTTCTGCTAATCACACAACAATCCCATGAGGTAATTGCTACTATTATCTTCATTTTATTAATGGGAAAACAGGTTCAAGCATTAAGTAATTTGCACAGGCAGTAGGCAGCAGCTCCACCCGCCCACCGGTAGCCCAGGTTTGGAGGACATCCACACTGCTGCAGACAGGCAAAAGAAAGCATGTTCCAGGCAGAGTGAACTACAGGCCTGGGAACCACTGGCCATGTGGACAGAGACGGGCCGAGGAGACTGAAAAGGGGCACCCAGGGAGGTAGAAGAAATGCCGAGGGAATAGTTTAGAGAAGGAGGGTGGGACCAGCAGGGTCAGAGGTTAGAGGTCAAGAAAGATAAAAATTGAGACTGGACACAGCCCCTGCTCTGAAGAGCCCTGGTCAGTGTGGGAAGGAGAGGCAAAGAAACACAGGGAATAGTTAGTCCCTCTGCGCAGGTCTGATGTCAGGGCTTGGGCCAACCAATGGGCCTTTAGTAATCTGCGAAGGCTGCCTGGAAGAGATGTGTAGAGTTACCCACCTGGAAGAGCATGGAAGTACTTCTAGAAAATTGGCAATAAGGGGCACTGGGCAGCCAGGGCACCAGGCAGCCTGGTATACAGAGTTCCTCCTGTCCCTAGCATCTTCAATGCTCCTCCTGAGTCTGCTGTGGCATCCAGTACTTACCTTTTGCAAGTACTTAGACCACAGTGCTGTCAAAGCCAGTTTACATGTTCTGCAAGCTACACCAGACTGGAAGCTCCCCCAGGACAGGGGGAGTGTCTCTCCAAAACCTATCATAGGGGAGGCACTCAATAAATATTTTTGAGTGGATGATTAACTGAATAAATGAAAGGAAGAAAATGACTGTGTGATACTGAACAAGTCACTCCACATCTTTGGGCCTCAGTTTCCTCTTCTGTAAAGTGGGGGCGGGAGAGTGTACAACAGTGGCGTGCTTGTGCATGTTTAATAACCAGTGGGGGAAAGCCCTGATTTATGGCAATTGCCAATTGTCATGGTGTAAATTCTCTCACCATGGCTGATTTCAAGTTGAACAAGGGGGCTCTCACCAGCAGGTGCAAGGCACCTCCAGCTCACCACTGCGTGTGGGGTAGCTTGGGCCATAGGGCCTCCAGGGCACTTTCTAACTCCAGCATCCTTGCACAAGGCCCCTTCCCCAGAGCCTGAGGGTCAGAGGTTAGGCTTCTCCCCGCTCATCATCTCCCTAGCACCTCCAATTATCTCTTGTATCCAGTTCCAGGACCTGGTGCCCTTTATTCTCATGTTGTGCTCAAAGCACTGAAAGAAGATCCACGTGGCTGGAGTGGAGAATGGGAGGGAGGGCAGGGTCAGCTGGACAGCTGTGCAGGGGCCAGAACATGAAGGACGTTCTAAACCACACGAAGGCCCTGGCCAGGTAGCTCAGTAGGTTAGAGCATCGTCTAGATATGCCAAGTTTGCAGGTTTGATCCCTGGCAAGGGCACATGCAAGAATCAACCAATGAATGCATAAATAAGTAGAGGAGCAAATCGGTTTCTCTCTGTGTATCTCTCTCTCTCCCTTTCTCTCTAAAATTAATAAATAAAAAATAAATTTAAAAAAACCATGAAGGAGTTGGTCTTGCATCTAATGGCAATGGAGAGCTAATACAAGGTTTTAAAGAAGAGTTTCATGATCTCATATATATATATATATATATATATATATATATATATTTATTTAATGTATCTTTATTGATTTCAGAGAGAAGGGAGAGGGAGAGAGAGAGAGGGAAACATCAATGATGAGAGTCATTAATTGGCTGCCTCCTGCACACTCTCGACTGGGGACCGAGCCCACAACCTGGGCATGTGCTCTGACCGGGAATCGAACCACGATCACCTGGATCCTAGGTCAATGCTCAACCGCTGAGCCACGCCTGGCCAGGCTATTTATATTTTTTAATCCTCACCCAAGGATACTCTTCCCATTGCTTTTCAGAGAGAGTGGAAAGGAGAATGAAAGGGAGAGAAACATCGATGTGACAGAGACACATCAACTGGTTGCCTCCCGCACGCGCCCCCACCAGGGCTGGGGATCAAGCCTGAAACCGAGGTATGTGCCTTTGGCCAGAATTGAACCTGGGACCCTTCAGTCTGGCTCCAACCACTGAGCCAAACTGGCTAGGGCTCATGATCATATTTTTTTTAAAAAGTGATCTCTCTGCCAGTGTGTGGAGAATGGATTGGAGGGAGCAGAGGAGACAAGAGCAAAGGAGAGAGACCAGTTAGAGGCTACTGTAGGAAGGAGATGATGGTAGCTTGGATCAGGAGGGTAGCAGTGGAGGTGAAAGTTGATGGGTTTGGGAAATGTTTGAGGTGGAGTTAAGAGGACTGATTGATGGACTGGATGGGAAGAAGTTTGGGAAAAGGCAGGAATCACAGATGGCTCCAGATTTCTGGCCTGAGCAACCATGTGGATGCTGGTCCTTTACTGGAAGCAGAGAAAGCTGGGGGAGGAGACATCTGGACTGTTATGGTAGTGCCAGGACTAAAAACTCAGGGCTCCTGGTTCCAAGCCAGGAAAATGGAAGCACCTGCTTTTCCTGTCCCTTTGGGCCAAAGGGACAAAACATGGAGAAAATTGGGGAACATGGCAATGGAGAGGGGCAGAAGCCAAGGGCACAAAATAATAGTGACAATAGCCAACACAATGCCAAGCACTGTGCTTTATATATGTCCAGTTAAATTCTCACAATATGACCATCCTTTCTAAATTCATCACTTTATACCTTTCTATTCCCATACCCTGCTTTATTTTTCTTCAGAGCAATCACCACTACCAGAAATTACATGATCAATTCTTTACTGTCATCTGTCTCCCCTCCCCTCCCAGACTACCAGCTCTGGGACAGTAAAGACTTTATCTGTCTTGTTCAATGGTGTTATGTGCAGTGCTTAGAACAGTGCCTGACGCAGCAAGTGATCGATATAGGGTGTCACACAAAAATGCATACACACACTTTGAGTAATTATAAAGGCAGTATTTATTAAACTACATTTCATTTTCAAAATTGAGCTATCAGCTGTTATAGTGTGTATACATTTTTGGGGGTACACCCTGTATTTAACTGCTTATTAGGTATTATTATCATTCCCCTTCCAGACCCAAGTCAGTTGGACTCAGTGCTTGTTTCCTTAGCCTGTACCCTGAATAGTGTCTCCCCTGGATGTGAAGCCGATCTTAAGCAGCTGGAGAGGAATCAGGATAACCTGGACCATGGAGACAATCAGGTCTTAGCCACGTGACTCAAGAATAGACTGGTAGCCTCTTGCTCTCTCCCATGTGTTGGATACCCTTCCAGAAAAGGGCAAGGTGGGAGCTTCAGATGACACCTGAGGCAGGGCTGGGCATGGAGACGGAGCTGGACAGGAAAGAAACACCTGGTCCCTAGTGTCACAGCCCGGACTGGAGCCACTCCCAGTAGTTGGCCTGCAACGCCACCTTGTGGCCAAGATTCAAAAGTGCTTTTCCTCCCACTGTCCCCTGCCCCTCAGGATCCAGGCAAGCTGGCCACCTGCCCAACCAGCAAGTTTCCCTGGGAACCTCTGGCCCTAACTTCTAGCCATCCCTCCAATCCTTTCCCTTCCAATTAACTTCATTCATCCTTCAGGGACTCCAGATCTACTTCATCCAGGAGGCCTCTCCAAACTGCTCCAGCTTTAGTGATCACTCCCTTCTCGGCCTCCAGAAACTCGCTGGGTGTCACTGTTTACTTCTGGGGCCCTAGGCTCTGGGTCAGACAGATCTGGCTTTGAACACTGGAGTGTCCACTTACCAGCTGTGTGACCTGAGCAAGTTACTTAATCTTTTTGAGCTGTAGGTCCTCGAATGTTAAGCAGAGATGGCAATTCCAGCCTCACAGAGTTGTGAATAGGATCAAATGAAATCAAGTCTGTAAAGGCCAAGAGAGCCTCGAAATAAACAGGCACTCAGGAAATGGCAAGTCCCTCCCATCCCTCTCTCTGGTTTCCTCTTTCTTTTCCTGAAAAAGGAAACATGATGGAATAGGAGGCACAAGAGAGTCACAGGACCTGGGTTCTCTGGGCCTCAGTCTCCTCTGTAAAAAAAGGCCATTAGATAATTGATGAAATCATTCATTCACTCATTCAATTGCAGTTCCACCTATGAGTCTATACTTAATTCATCTGTGCCAGATTGTGTCTCATGTTTGAGTATCCCGTTAGTATCTAGCACAGTGCCTGGCCCACAGAGGGCACTGGAAAAATCCCTCAACAACCTACCAAGGGGATGTTTACTGCTTCCCCCTCCCTGCCCCAAGAGAGTACTCAGCCCTAGCTGGCACCAGGAACCCCCACCCCCACCCTAGCTCGAAACCAGAGCTGGCGCCACTGGGTGAGGAATCTGGGGACCAACTGTCACAGCTCCGGTATCACCCGCCTCCTGGACGCCTGGGTCCAGCCTGAGTCCCAGAGGGGCCCTGTCAGCCAGCTGTCCCTGGGGGAACCCCAGTTCTGCCCCAACCCCTCTGAGCTGCTCTCCCTGGGGAAATCAGAGAAGGCAGAAGACCTGGTAGGGGGAATGTTGGAGTGGTGGTCCCAGCAGAGGAGTGGAGGTGTTTTTCTGTCCAGGTCCAAACCTCAGGCTGGGCTTCAAAGCCCTTGGAGATCAGGTCCACAAAAACAGAAGGACCTACAGTGACCTCATTTCTCCTCCAATCCTGTAGCCCTCCAAGTCCCAAATACTGTTTTGCCCTCACATTTACTCGTATTTGTCCATGTTAACTGGGTCATGCAGACTAGTTTCTGTGTCCTGCTGAGGGCAGAGATCAAGTTTGATGTTTCTTTTGTATGTCCTGCAGGATTTTCCCCAATACATTCTCATTGATTGAAACTAATGAGTCGAGTGTATTCCAGCAACAGAGAGAAAACTGGCTGCATTCTGGCTGCATTCTCAGCAGGAAGGATGGTGTTTAGATAACAAGGTGGACTTCCCATAAGGGAGGGGCATTTAAAAAAAGAAAACAGAAGCCCCATAGGAGAAGAGGCCCACCTGACTAGGACAGATGGAGAAGGCATTCTGAGAAGACTACAGAGATGGGTGAGATAACTTCTATAAGGGCTAGCTAGCTAGGTGGGGCAGCCTTGCTAGGTAGGGAGGGAGGGAGTGGGTGTCTCCCTCCCTCGAGGCTTTGAGAATAGGATAGGGAGGGGCAGGTGTTAGGTGTGTGCCCCCTTCCCTTGGGACTTGGTGTGTAGACAGTGATAACAGGTGCCCAGGTTTGCTCAGAAAAAAAAGAGACACAGATCTATACACAGACAAGCACTCTTAATCACCCACCCAACCCCTGTCCTCCAGCCTCCTCATGAACCGTGGGTCACCCACTCTCAACTAGGTCACCTTTCCTGCCCTGCAGCCAGGCCTATCTACACATGCACACACACACACACACACACACACACACACACACACACACTTGCACGTGAACACACACTGCACATACAACCAACTCAACAGCTCCCACAGGGTTCTTTGTCCTCCGGCCTGAGGCCAGGAGCCTGGGGTGTGTGTGTGTGTGTGTGTTAGAGACAGAGTTCCCCTGCATTCCAGTGCTCAACAGAAAAAAATATTTTTGGAATTATCTGCTCTTTGGGATGATCTTATTTTTGCAAGTCTAGATCTAGAACTGACTTCAAGTGACTCTTGGTGGGTCAGGATCTCCTCCAGTGCCTGGCACATCCTAAGAGTTCATTAGGAAGTAGTTAGCTGAATAAATGAATTAATGAAGACCACAGTCTAGCCAAAGTCAACTGCAAGGGGAAAACATCTAGGAAACTAATACTGATTGAACACCTAAGAGGAGCCAGGCACTATGCAAGAAATTTGGCTTATTATTTCTATTTTAGAGATGAGGAAATTGAGGTTCAGCGGTAAATAAATGTCCAAAGGGTAGAACTAAGAGGCAACAGTTTGGCTCCAGAGGCCTGCTCCTTTCTCTTACACCATGAAGCTTCCAATATGCAGTTATACTCAACACACTCTTACTGAGCTTCTTCTGCTCTAGGCAGGGCCCTGAGCTGGCTGGGCACTGGGGGGCCAGGAGGGCTGACAATGACAAAGATAAGACACACAGTCCTATTCTCCAAGGTCCTGAAGGGGAGAGATATGCCACCTACACACCTTTCTGGTCATAAGGCAGAGTGTGAGGGTTGGGGTGGGTAAAGCCATCTATTTCCAAGCAAAATTGTTTAAGTAAGGCCTGGGGCCCTAATCGTCATAATTCTACGTTGGGCAGGCAGGGGGAAGGAGGAAAAGGAGGGCCTCAGAGAGAAACTTAGCTTGGCCAACAGTGTCAGTGGAGGAGGAGAGTCCCCTGAACAAAGGAGGCCACCAGCCTCTGGGAGCAAGGGAAGGACTCATCAAAACCCAGTCCTGGAGCTTGGCTCAAGGTGCCCACCCTCAGGCTCCTCTGCTTTGTGGACACTCTGGTGGTCCCCAGTGTGGATGGACATGCCCCATACCATCTGCAGGCACATGCTCGCTCCCATGTGTGTGCCCCTGCCACAGACCTAAGTGCATTCACACATGTCCTACCCTCCAGGGGCCAGGTTTACAATTGTCTCTCCCACCTTGGATAACTGCCTGGAGTCTCCAAAGGACACCCAAGCGTGGCCATATGGAGCATTAAAGCATCCAGGGGGTTGATTTGTCCTTGTTGGACTAGTGAGGTGGGTCCAGCAGGGACCACCGCCTCCCCTACCCCACCCCTTTATCTACCCTTTCCCATCCAGCAGCTGTACCCCTCCTCATTCATACACACAAGTTTCTGTCCTTTGTTTTCCTCCCTGGCCAAATCCCCAAGGCTTCTTTGGTCATTAACCTCCTGCTTTAATTAGCTTAGTGGGGAGGAAAGTGGAAGCAGGGCCAATTCAATAGTGGGTGTCTAGGGGGAAATCTCATTTGGGTGGGGACAGGAAGGCTCAGACCAGCTGGTGACAAAAATGCCTGGCACATAATAAGTCCTATGCAACTGTTTGCTATTCTATTAATGTGAAAAACAGTCACCTGGTCCACAGAGTAGGAACCTTCCACCCAATGAAAGCCCTATGGTCCCCAGTACCACTGCTCCTCCAATCCAGGGTCCTGGGGCAGAAAGAGAGGGGACAAGAGTAGAGAACAGCCAACTCCCACAGGGTCTTGTCTCTGCATTTCTTCCTCTCCCACTCTTTCTTGGAGGTGGTGGCACCCAATCCCTCAATAAGGTATGTTGTTAATTTATGTTAAGTGCCTGATCCAGGGGGCACCCCTCCCCAACTCCACGGTTTTCCAGTGGTTCCTGAGTCATGGCTCCCCTTCCAGAATCTTCTGCCTAGCAAAGAAGCAAGAGCCCCACAGAGTGCCAAACCCTAACCCCTCCAGAGATCCTCCAGTCTGACCCCCACCCTCTATTGGTGTGCAAATGTACTCTTTCCAAGAATCAATTTAGGGAACTGGGTTTGGCAGCTCAGCCCTCTCTCATGGCCTCATAGTACCAGGTCTATGAGGTCACTCATCTGTCCCCCAGCCTCCAGCAGGACTTTACCTCACAAACTAGCTCGGACTTTGGTTTCCAAGGCGCTCCAAAAAAAGACACCTTACTACTGTAGCTCACCCACCCATTCTTATCAAACACTTTTGGGAAGTTCTACTTAAAGTCTGACTTCAAGCTCTCATGCTGCAGGAGGTCTTTCCTTTGAGAAAGACCAGGCATAAAAAGAATGACAAAAGACATGCTGATGGTGTAGGGTAAGGGGAGAAGAGAAGATTGCATTATACTTCAACTTCCCCAAACTCGCTCTAAAAGTGCCCAAGTGCCCAATTCATGCCTTAAAAACTTATTTTTACTTTCACCAAATTTCGAGAGTCAAAGGAACTGAATTAATGAATTTTCAATGCGGGAGAGAGGGGTAGAGTGATGGTGGAGGGTAGCGAACAGATCTCCAAGCTGTATGCATGGCCAGGCCTGAAGGAAGTCTGGGTCCCCATTTCGGTAGCGTCTCTCCTCCCTCCTTCTGTGGCACCCAGAGCTCACGGCTCTCACCTGGAACTGTTCAGTCACACACCATGCCTTTAATACTACCTCTGCCTCCCACTCTCTGCCCCCCCCCCGTCTCTCCTCCCCTCCACCCCCTCAAGCTCCTCACCTCACTCCAAAGCCCTCCAGGCTCCCCTCCAATGAACAGAAGGCAGTGAACTAACTCACCTCCCAGTCGGTGCCCCTCAGATCTCCGAGACTGGGGGGCGGTTGGGTATGAGGGGAGATGGCTTGCCGCTTGGGAATGAGGGGACCCCGTCTTTTTCCTGGGGGTCCCACACTCCAGCCAGACACCCCATCCTGGCCCCCACTGCGCGCAGAGCCGGGCTCTCCCCGCATCGCGGCTGCGGGCTTTGTCTGCTCTGCGGAGAACCTCTCCCCGCGGCCCAGAGCTGGATCGACTCTGGCGGAGCGGGAGGGGGGCGGAGAGGGCGCGCGGCTGGGAGGAGTAGAGGGGAGAGGGAGGGAAAGCCGCAGTGACCTAGCCGGGACCGCTCCCCGCCCTCTCGTCCCCCCCACTCATTACCATGAGAAAGAGGGACCTGAGACCTGCTGGGACCGCGTGGGAGCCAATCTTGGGAGGGGGGCTCGCTCCATTAGCCTCTTTTCAACCGTTCCGTTTCTGTACACTGGCTCTTTTCCTCTTGCCCGCGAAAAAATTAGGGACTTCGACTTTCATCCCACCCCCAGCTTTGCCTCCGAGACGTGGGTAGACCCAAGGCACATCCCGATCCTCCTTGGGTCAAGGAATTCGTCCCTGCGCCCCCAAGGGTGGGAAACTACAACTCCCGGCATGCCCCCGGCGCCCCCGGCGCGCCCCCCTCCCGTCAGTTCCATGCTGCTCCATCCAGTTCATTTAAAACAAAAGAGTTTGAGCGCTGGAAGGGGCTGGTCTCTATTGGGGGCCACTGAGTGCTACTCCTGGACTGGGGCTCGGTGCGGGAGCCTAAGGGGGGCGTTTGGACGGCTGGGTCTAGAGACTCCGGGTCCGAGGAGGGAGGGGTAGGGGCAGAGATCCCGCAGCCCCCGGTCCCCCGTCACCCCGGGAGAGGAGAGGAGATCTGCTTTCTTGGTTTTGTTTCTCTTTCCCCCCACCCCCACCCCGGGGGCTGGGGCGAGGGGAGTCGGGTTACAGGGTGTTTGGGGAGGGGGGCTTAGGGGGAGGGTCTATCTTTCTATCTCGCCGTCTTTCCCCCTCCCCAGTTCTTTGTTCCCCCCTCCCCACACACCCCCTCCTCTCCTCTCCCCTCCCCTCCTCTCTCCTCTTTTCCCTTCCACCACCTCTCTCTCTCCCTCTCTCTCTCCCCCAGCTTTTGTTTCGCCATGCCTAGTCTAGTGGTATCTGGAATAATGGAAAGAAATGGGGGCTTTGGAGAACTAGGATGTTTCGGGGGAAGCGCTAAGGACCGAGGGCTGCTGGAAGACGAGCGCGCCCTTCAGCTGGCTCTTGATCAACTCTGCCTCCTGGGTTTGGGGGAGCCCCCCGCCCCCACGGCGGGCGAGGACGGGGGAGGTGGGGGGGGCGGCGCCCCTGCACAGCCGGCCGCTCCCCCGCAGCCGGCCCAGCCGCCGCCGCCCGCGGCGCCCCCAGCCGCCCCGACGGCGGCCCCCGCGGCGCAGACGCCTCAGCCCCCCACCGCCCCCAAAGGGGCCAGCGACGCCAAGCTCTGCGCTCTCTACAAAGAGGCCGAGCTGCGCCTGAAGGGCAGCAGCAACACCACCGAGTGTGTACCCGTGCCCACCTCGGAGCACGTGGCCGAGATCGTGGGCAGGCAAGGTAAGCGGGCGCCCGGATCGCGGAGAGAGACTGGATGGGGGGCACCCCATCCCTAGCGCGGAAAGTTCATTTCCTCTCTCGTCCACCTTTGGCTCTGTCCCTTCCCCACAAAGAGGGACCCTCCCCCTACCCTGATTTCCAAGTGCCACAAAGTTCCCTGCTACCCCAGTCGGGACTGTTCTCCAGATCCTTCCTCCCCCTGGGCCCTGCCCTTAGACAAAGAAATATCCTCTCTTGAGAGAGGGAAAAGGGAGGGGGATTGGTTTCCCAATCTAGAGAGGCTGTCTGTCCTGAGGGGGTGTCCACTCAAAGCCAGAAAAACTGGCAGAATGTGCAAAGAGTTACTCAGAAACCTCTACTCTGGTATCTGTTAGTGGATTGGGGAGGGGGTACTCCTGGGACCCCCAGCCGCCTGGAGTTACAGACTTTGGGGGAGACCTGGCCTGGGGAGCCAGTCTGAGTATCTGTCTCTTTGTTGGGCTGAGTGTTGGAATGGAAGGGGGTGTGGCTCATGGGAGGGTCCCAGCCTGGGGGAGAGATGGGGAGGGGGGCTCCTGGGAGGAGGGAGGCCTGTGGTCACCCACACACCAAAGTTGAACAGTCTGTGGGGTTTTGGAAGGGGCGCCTCCAAGGAAGTGCCACATCCTGGTGTGGACCTCTCTTCCTCCCTCTCAGGCTTTTGTTCTGGGCTGGCCAAGGCCAGGGGCCAGAGGCCTGGATAGGGGTCTCTGGTAGTGAAAGAGTAGGATAGGGTAGGAGGGGACATGCTGGGGGTTGGGGTGGTGAGAAAGCTTCACCTGGAGATTCGGTGCAGGGAGTGTGTCTGGGTGTGTTGGGGGAGGGATGTAGAATTAATACAGTGTAGTCTGTCTGATACCACACCCTCCTCCACTCCAGCATCCCTGGACGGGTGGGGGTCGGAGTGTTGGTGACTGTCCAGATTGAGCAGACGGGATCTTGGGGACCCTTCCCTCTCCTGGTTTCCCAAAGGGGAGTGTGTGTTTGGGGGGGGATTTGGAAATTGTAAGGCTGGGCTGGGGAGGTGGGGGTGGGGAAGGAGCAGGGGAGGAGCTGTCCCACAGTACGGAACAATAGAGGAGCTGCATTCCGGCTGGGGAGTGAGGGAGGAGGCCGGCTGCTGGCGGGGGGAGAGGGGAGGCGAAGCCAGGGGGCCTCCTCCTCATCCCACCTCATCCCCCTGTAACGCTGGGGGTTGGGGGGATTTTGCTGGGAGATCCAGAATGGAGGAGGGGAAGATGCCACTGGCCTGCACAACCCTCATTTCCACCCATCCCACTCCATCACTTGAGATTTCTGGTTTAAAAAGTTGGATTTCCTCTTGTCAGAAACAAGGGACCCAGAGCCCTGGAATTGGGTGGGGACATTAGTATCTTTTCTTGTGTGTGGGGGTGGTCTTGGGAGGCCCCGGAATTTTATGGAGTCATTCTTTCCTCTTCTGCCTCCGCATCAGATGGAGCTGTCTCTCATAAAAGTAGGGGGGATTTCTCTCTTCTCCCTCATTCCTTAAGTATATGGAAGTCCTCCTTCTTGTCTTACCTCCCTTCTCCTGCTGCAGTGTCAGTGCTCCTATAGTTGACCTTTAGGAAGGTGAAGCCCAGTGGGTCTTCCCTTCAAGAGATGCTTCTTGAGGCTTGCAAAACCTAGGGTCAGGTCCACCACCAGTTCTGCAACTCCAGGCCACTAGCTTTTCTACTTTTATGCCCAGGCCTGTCCTCCTCACCCCACCCCCAACCCCCAAAGCTCTCACTTAGCTCTCACTTAAGTTTATGGACCCAAAAGTTAGAGCCAGAACCCGGGTGCCTATCAGACACCATATGAGTAGACATAGAGAGGGGATGTCACTGTTCCTCCACACACCAGGCCTAGCAAATAGAACAATCATTTATTGGCATTAAAGCAGCAAGGATGTGAGCTTGACAACAGGTAGGACTTCTCAATTGCCAAGAGGTCTGAAGACAAACAGGGAGGGGCAAATTCTCCTTTCTAAGGTCTCTTGAAGGTAAGGAGAGCTGCCCCAACCCACTCTTTCTGCTAGGACTGGAGAAGCCATATGGAGTGGAGGAATGAGACAGAATAACAATAATAAGCTCACCTCAGGCCTGTGGATGGAGAGTTGGGGCAGAGAGAAAACTAGAACTACTAGTGTTGGTTTTGGGGGGATAGGTAGTGTGGTGGGAGTGAGAAAGGGAGCGGTGAATATTTACCCGAAGAGGGGCATGAATGTGTCTACGTGTGAGTGGGGTGAAAGTTGTAGGCGTCCGTAGGAATGTGCCGTTTGTCCTGGGATGATAGGGATGGAGGAAAGGCTGAGACAGGGAACCCCTGTGAGTGTGAAGGTGTATGAAAGTGCCCTTCCAGTATTGTTTACAGAAAGGCACCTAGTGCATCACGGCTCTCAGGTCCCTGTGTGTGCAAACTCACACATGTGGCATGTGTGCTTCGAGAAAGGATGAGTCTTTCTGAAGCTCGGTGCAGAGAGAGGGAACGCGGGAGAGGAGAGAGAGGCTTGTCCAGCCAGCCATTGAGGTCTAAAACCTTTTAGAGCCGGCGTTGCCATCCCACCCTCCCTCACTCTTCTCTTTCCACTTCTCCCTCTTTGTCTCTTTGTCTCCGATTTCTTCTTTCTCTTCCTGCCTCTCTTCCCAACCTCCCAGCTTTAACCCACTCCTACTTCAAAGTGGGAATATAGGTCCAGAATAGCTTCTCCCTCACCCTACTCATCCCCTCCCCCCACCTCAGCTCACCTGCTCCCAGGGGACAGGGTAGCAGGAATGTCCTTGGGGTCCAGTGCTGTCCCTCACATGTCATTATTTTTATCTTCATAGTCTTTTTTTCTCTCTTGAAACTGATTCTCAGACCCTTCCCAGTCTCCCACACTCCACTAGTTGCTGCAAACTTGCTATGAATTGGAGAAACTGAGAGACACTAATGGGTGGACGCATGGGGGGAGGGAATCATAGAACAGTGGTCCCTGAGTATACTGCTGGACACTTATAATTAATGGAAGTCAAGTGAGGAGTGGATTGTGGGGTTACTGAGTGCATTGGGGTTCTGTGGGAAGATCAGCCAGTGACAGATTTGGGGGTGGGGGGCAGTGTGATTAAGTGATTTGAAAGTTTGTGAGTAGCCAGGAATCAGCAGAGAAGTTGAGAGAACAGTACATGGTTGTGGAGGGATTAGTATGTACATCTAAGGTTAGCAGCTTGTCTGGGAGGGTCAGTAGTTATTTCAGGGTTTCAAGGAGTAAATGAATCGGAAGGGTCCTGAATGGAATTCGAGGGAAAGTTGTTACATTTTGAAAAATGTTGTGCCCTGCTTGTGTTACTTAGTGGTTGAGCATCGACCTATATGATCCAGGAGATTGCGGGCAAGGTCAGAGTTGCAGGCTCAGCCCCCAGTGGCAGGGGTGCAGGAGGCAGTTACTTTCATCACTGATGTTTCGTCTCTCTCTCTCTCTCTCTCTCTCTCTCTCTTCCTCTCCCTTCCTCTCTCTAAAAAAACAATAAAGACATACTTTTTAAAAAATGTGATTGATAGAGACTTTGGGTAGATCTCAGGTGAGTGGATTGTTCAAGTCAGGGTGGTTTGGAGGGCAGGGTTCAAAGGGTAGATTGAAAGGTTCCTGGGGACGGGGTATCTGAATAAGGATCTGGAGCTTATTGGTCCCAGCGCAAATATTCTTGACCAGTGAGTTTCTCTCTCTCTCCCCTTCCCTAACTATCCCAGGCTGCAAGATTAAGGCTCTGAGGGCCAAGACCAACACCTACATCAAGACCCCCGTGAGGGGCGAGGAGCCCGTGTTCATGGTGACTGGGCGGCGGGAGGACGTGGCCACAGCCCGAAGGGAAATCATTTCAGCAGCCGAACACTTCTCCATGATCCGAGCGTCACGCAACAAGTCGGGTGCTGCCTTTGGCGTGGCGCCTGCCCTGCCTGGCCAGGTGACCATTCGCGTGCGGGTGCCCTACCGCGTGGTGGGGCTGGTGGTGGGCCCCAAAGGGGCAACCATCAAGCGCATCCAGCAGCAGACCAACACGTACATTATCACGCCAAGCCGCGACCGCGACCCGGTGTTCGAGATTACGGGGGCCCCAGGCAACGTGGAGCGCGCGCGCGAGGAGATCGAGACGCACATCGCGGTGCGCACGGGCAAGATCCTCGAGTACAACAATGAGAATGACTTCCTGGCGGGGAGCCCCGACGCCGCGCTGGACAGCCGCTATTCCGAGGCCTGGCGGGTGCACCCGCCCGCCTGCAAGCCCCTCTCCACCTTCCGGCAGAACAGCCTGGGCTGCATCGGCGAGTGCGCCGTGGACTCCGGCTTTGAGACCCCACGCCTGGGTGAGCAGGGCGGGGACTTTGGCTACGGCGGGTACCTCTTTCCTGGCTACGGTGTGGGCAAGCAGGATGTGTACTATGGGGTGGCAGAGACCAGCCCCCCGCTATGGGCGGGCCAGGAGAATGCCACGCCCTCCTCGGTGCTCTTCTCTTCCGCCTCCTCCTCTTCCTCCTCTTCTGCCAAGACACGCGCTGGTCCCCCAGGAGTGCACCGCTCTCCTGCCCCCTCCTCAGAGCTGGCAGGACTCCCAAGACGCCCGCCTGGAGAGCCGCTTCAGGGCTTCTCCAAACTTGGGGGGGGAGGCCTGCGGAGCCCCGGTGGCGGGCGGGATTGCATGGTGTGCTTTGAGAGTGAGGTGACTGCCGCCCTGGTGCCCTGCGGACACAACCTGTTCTGCATGGAGTGTGCAGTACGCATCTGTGAGAGGACGGACCCCGAGTGTCCTGTCTGCCACATCACAGCCACGCAAGCCATCAGAATATTCTCCTAAGCCCCCTCCCCCGCCCCGCACCTCCTGGGGCCACTCCCCAGGGGCCTGCCCCTGGAGCTGTTTTCCACCAGAGCCTTTTGGAAATCAGTAATTTGAGGGGCAAGGTGATTAGAGATACCGGCTGGGGAGGGGGGAAGGGAGGTGATGGTGGCTGGAGGGTGGGCCACTTTTAGACCCTCTGGTCACCCTATCCTTGAAAGGTTGGGAGGGGGCCAGACCGGAATTTTACTAGAGTTACAACTCTGATACCTCAACACACCCTTCAATCTGAAAGCAGCTAAGAGAAACTTTTGTTTTGCCAGAGGTGGCAGCTAAGGCATCCTGACCCCCTTTGCCCACCTCCCCCTGTGTGTCACACAACCCCTTCCGCTATGGAGGGGAGGGGAAGGGAGAGGGAGAATTACCATCTGTACATAGAGGTGCTCTCTCCCATCCCCAAGTCCTCTGGTCCTGACCTCCGACCTCCTGACATGACCCTTTGGACCCTCCACTGCCATATCCTTTTTGGGAATCTGTTCCTGGGTTTCCAACGATGGGAGGGGCTTGGGGCCCTTTCAGAAATCTGCATAGATTGTAAGGGGTGGGGGGCATGTCAATCAATTAGGGCCTCAGACCTGCCTGTCCCCACAAAGCTGGGCTAGAAGAATCTAGATGAGGCTCCCTCTGCCCCCTTCAGCTCTTCCCTCCTCTCCACCCGCATTTCCTCCCCTTGGGTTCTCCTTTCTTCTTTGCTCTTTCCCCAGCACCTCTCTTTACTTCCTCTTGGGGGCTGTCACTCCCACCCTGTCTTGCTCATTCTGTTTCTTCCCTTTTTCCCCCTCCCTCCTGCCCCTTCTAGCCCAGCTTTGGGGAATACCATCCCCCTGGGGAGAAGTTGGGGGAAGGACATTTTGGTGGTTCCCCCTAATTCCTCTTCTGGCATCTAGAGGCCCTCTTTTCCCACTCCTCCAAAGAAGCACCTCAAATTCTCGATGGAATGTATCCCCATTCTCAGTGAAAATTTGAGGAGGGGACTAATACTGGGGTACTTAAAGGGCCAACCCTCTACCCTTATCATCTTTGGGCATTACATTTAGAGAGCAGTTCTTGGACTGGATTTCATGGCAGTGGTAGGAGCAGAGCCAGGTAGTGGGTCTGCTGTTTCAAGGAGCAGCAGAGGCTGCTCCTCTTCCCCTGCGGTACCCCCACTCCCTGTGCCCCTCTCTGGACCTCACACCAACCCTTATTAGGGAGCAAATCATTATGTCACTGTCCTACCCACTGTGGTTGAGAAGTCAGGTCTCTAGAGAGGGTCAGTCCAGGGCTAAGCAGGATTGGGGTGCGGATGTTCTGAATCATGTTACAGGCCTCACACCCCCTTTGCTGCTTCCCTACTGCTCACTTGGGGCTGCCACCAGCCTCCCACCCTCCTGGTTCCGCTGGCCGGGCCAGGAGAGGATGGGGGATTGGAGTCCCTGGGGGTCCCAGGAGATTCTTGTATATAGTGGGGTGGGACTATTGTAAGTGATCTCTGAGCACTTAAGCTCTGGAGTCCCATTCCTGGATGGAGAGAGGGTGCAGGGATGGAGGTACAGAGGGGATTTCCTCCTCTCCTTCCTCCTGTTGTGAATTAACTCGCCTCTCCTCAGCCTTCCCCTCCAGATCACCAGCCAGGGAGGGGAGAGGAAGGAGGTCACAGCCAGGAAAACTGGTCTGTGACAACTTCCCTCCTTCTAGCCAATGTGAGCCATCCTGAGATGTCTGTACAATAGAAACCAAACCAAATGGGTTGCCCAGGGGAGGCGGGGGCCAAGATGGGATGTCTGTCTGTCGATCCCCCTCCCCCTCTCCACTCCTTACCCATAAAGGCAGAAGACTGTTACACTAGGGGGCTCGGAAAATTCAATCCCACCCTTACTAATTGAGCCAAACCTAGAAACAAACGCAGAACACACATAGTGAGAGACAAAATAGAGGTGAGAAAGAGAGCGTGAGAGGGAGCGAGATAGGCGACCAACACAGAGAGAAAACAAAAATAGCAAAAAAAAAAAAAAGCAGTTCTTTATAATTTAATATTCTATTTTAATAAAGGCGTTTATTACCGTATAAATGTAGCAAAGAACCTGGGCTAATATGAAAAAAAAAAAGACTTTTTATTAGGTAATTTATTATATGAAAAGGATATTTTATTTTATGATAAAGTGATCCTTAAAAAAATAAAAAAAACTTTAGAAGGTTTAGAATATATGTAGGGAGAGAAGAAAAAAATACATTTGTATTCAGAGTTAAATCTTAAAAAAGTGTTTTTAATATATGTTCAGGTTTACGTTCCTTTTTCCCCCGCTTTTTTTTGGGGAGGAATGTCACTTGCTTTGGGGGAGGAGGAGCATCCTGGAATGGATGGTGGCTAGGGGAACCTGGTCCCTCTGGGGCCCTGCAAGTGGATTGGATTTCATTCCATGGGCTCCCTTCTCCTCTCCCCCTCCCCCTCGGGGGAGCTGGCAGAGCCAAACAAAGAAAGGAATTAACAAGAAAGGAAGGAGCTGGAGGATTGAGGATCCTGGGGTGCTCCCCTTCCCCTGCCCTGTCCCAGGGGCAAGTGAGGAGGGGAAGTCCAGAATTTAGGCTTAGCAGGCCTATGGGACCCTCAGAGAGGTGTGAGATTTAAGAGAAATAGTTTTTGTTTTTGTTTTTAACCAAAAATGAGAGAGAAGAAAAAGAGACTGAGGGGTTTAAAAGAAAATACTACAAAATAATAATTATTAATAATAATTCAAATTTATTTCATATAATCCTAGAGAAAAAGAGAATTACTAGTTACTTAGTAGACTATTCAGATAGCTTAAAGTTTAGTAGCATTGCGGGCCCCTGGGTCCAGTAGAATGTATAAAAGTCGTAACAAAAGGAAAATAGAGGAGGGAACTGGCAGAGTCACCCATCTTCAGATATCAGGGTGGAAGCAAATTGCTAGTTAAGGTTGGGAGCTTCTAGTCTGCTGGGGTTGATTCTGAGAATCCTTGGATTTTTAACTTGTAGGACAAATTGATGAGGGGCTCAGTTCCTAGTCTTTAAAAAGGATGGACATTGATCATTTCAACCAGGAGGGGGCAGCAGAGGAGGGCAGCACCCCTGCTCTGCATCCCAGCACCTGGGGGCCTGCCATCCTGGTCATTCCGTCTCTGTTGGGTAGTCCTTACTCCAAAGTGATTATGTCCATTCTTGGGGCTCTCAGTTAGGCTCCCAGGGCTAACTGAGGAAGTCCTTGAAGTGGAACCTCAAGTGGTACAGATTGATTCAAGAGCCTGGTAGGTCATTCCACAAACATGCATATGCACATACTTCTCACCTCAGCTTCAGGGGACTGAGGGGGTCCATACACCACCCCTGTTCCTACCCAATCTTCCACTTAGTTTTTGGCAGCAGAGGGAATAAGTCTCAGCTGTTCTTTAAAGCTGCACTGTGCTTTACAGGTTTGCAAAATGTTTGATTGTCCCATAGAAGTTAGATTCCAAGGACTTACCCACTGGAGTGGAGTGGAGTGGAGACACTGTCTTTGAAGGCCTGGGAAAAGGGGCTCCCAAAGGTGCAGAGTCAGGGGGTGGGAAGTAGAGACTTTGGGTGACCTTGACCCTAACCCTCTGCTCCAATCCACCTCCATCTGTCAAGAGTTCAGGTAGGGGTCATCTGCTGTGCTCTGGCCTGGGAGCACATCACCCTCCCCACTGAAAATTGGGGAGCTTGGCTTTTGCATGTGAGAAATCAATTTTTTAAGCACTTGCCTTCCATCAACCCCAGCTTGCGATCAGGTGAGGCCCCTTCCTCCAGGCTACCCAAGAGGGTGTGGGGGTCCCTTGGTTCTTTTGGCAAGAAGAGCCTGCTCCATTACACCAATGACTCTGTCATGACCCTCCTGGCCCTAGACCCCAAACATATCTCCCTCTCCCCAATTTACTCTTCTCGCCCCATCTAGGGACAGGTTACCCCCTGCTCTTTTTGTCCTAGAAACCCCCATAGTTTGGGAAGGTAGTGTCTGGGGTGGGGAAGGCTTCCTTCCCCCACCCAAGGGTGCGGGTAGGGTAGGGTGGGTGGGTGAAGACAGCCCTGGGGCAGGGGGGATGGTCTCTCCACTGTAGAAAGTAGAGTAGGATTGTGGTCAGACTTAATTTGAGGCATCTAGTGAGGACACATACAAATCCACCAAGGAAAATAGTTCAAAAGCAAAATAAAAGGCGGGAAACAAAACGGACCCATGAATAATTGAGTCAAAGTGATGTTGCACAAAACGCAGAGAAACCAAGAAGGGGGAGGGTTAATGTATTAAATGTGCTATTAAGAAGTTAATTTTATTAAAAGTATTATTACTTAAAGCTCTGGCTGCTTTCTCTGTGTGTGGGTCTGAACTACCTCGGGGTATGTGCCAAGGGGACCACTGTGGGGGCTGTAGCTGAGGGTTTTCTTTAGTGTAACTCTGGGTGCCCCTCCCTGCTCACCTTTGGGAAGTGAATGGCTCCTGTCTTCTCTCCACAGCTCCCAACTCCAGTGTCCAAGCACTCAATCCCCTCTTGTCTACCCATTTTACCCCTCCTGTTCCTTGGGGGTACAGTCAGAAGAGAAGACTAGAGGCTGCTTAGGCATCCAGCTCCTGGGCTGATGGAGACGGCAGAGAGCTGAGAGACCCTCCCCGCTAGACTCCACCTGTCCCTGTATACCACACCCCGTCTTCCCTGGGGTCAGGCAGAAAACTGGATGGAAAATGGACCTTCTACCTCCCAGTCTTAAGCCCCTTTCCCCAGCACACAGGGACAGGCTGGCCTGACTCCTCCTCCTTGCTAATATCCCCCCTGCCTCCTCCGTTCACCCCTGGCATTGGAGTGACCTCAGTTCTTGGCACCAGGGCCCTGGGCACCAGATGGTACCCGCCGATGGTCTCCTTTGTCTTGCCTTCCATGTACCCCCTCTCCTCCATGCTGTCCTCCCTCCCCCCTCCTGCCCTGGAGGTTAGCAGAGGGAAGGGTGGGCATCTCTCACCCCCTTGGCACTGTCCCCAGACCACAGGACTGCAGAGGCAGCTGGCCCTGGGGGGCAGTGGGGAGAATGGAGGGAGGGGGAAGGGAAGGGGAACAGGGACTCGGAGGAGGAGCCAGAGTGGAAGGGGAGGCAGCAGGATAGCCAGGCATTGATATAAAATAGCTTTATTTGATAGCTCTAGTCTGCGAGGGGGTAGCAGATAATAGAGATATTGGGGGGGGGTGAAGACCTTAGAGCTCTGCGAGGCTGTGAACAGGGAACAGGCCACTCTGACATGCGCAGCCACGGGGCAGGGAAAGGTCCTGGAGCGTGGGGTGGGGGAGCACCAGGGCAGGGTTGGTGCTGGCTAAGGTCAGAGGCTGATGCAACAGGCTTTCTTCTCACCAGGGCCAGGCTCCTGCCCAGCCTGGGCACTGCCCAGGGTGATGGCATTGGTCCGGGTACTGTTCTGCCTCTGCTTGGACACCTTTGCGAAAATCTCTGAGAGGGCAGAGGATAGTGGTCAGGTCAGAAGAAGCCCACGCTCCCCGTACTCACACCGTGTACCCTTTTCTGAGCACTGGGGGTGGTCGCACTCGCAGGAGGCTTCGCTGGAAGGAAGTGGAGTTCCTGGCCCTTCTACTTACCTGAGGACTAAGGCTCAGCTCCCTGAGAAGTGTGGCCTCTGGTTCCTTCCCAAGCTCCAGGCTGAGTGGGGAGTGGGGCAACACTAGGGAATGTCCAAGGGGGGTGGTGGGAGGCTCTGAGGTGCCTGGGGTCCCACAGAGGGGCTGAGGGACCAGCTGGGGTGGAGGGGGCTGGGTGTCTGCATTCCTATGGCTGCCCATGGTAGCCTCAGGGTTGGAATGGGGTGTCAGTTAGAGGCAGGGGCTCTAACCTTTGAGGACAGTCTCAAAGGCCAGCTCCACATTGGTAGAATCCAGGGCTGAGGTCTCCAGGAATAGCAGCCCATTGTTTTCTGACAGGAAAGAAAACACACCATTAATTGTGGGGTCAAAGGCAATAGTAACAATATTTACTTAATGTTTACTATGTGCTAAACCCTTGGCATGTGTAGCTCATTTAATTCTTAAAACAACCTGTGAGGTAGGTTTGAATACTCTCCCATTTTATAGAAGAGGAAACTGAAACCCAGAAACACAGAGAGAGTGAAAGAAAGTGTTCAGTGTCCCACATATAGTAACTGGTCAAGAGCCGTCAGGCTGGGCGGCTGGAACTCCTGAGCCTGCACTTTTAAACACTATATCTTGCTGCCTTTAAACCCGAGAACTGGGGAAAGTGAGACTGGAGATAGTCAAGGGGAGCCCACCCGCTACACTTAGGATCTTTGAGAACTGCAAGGCGAGGCTGTCTTAAAATCAACGGAAATAATTGCCCATAAAGACAAATCTCAGGGCAAGTGGTGGGACACCATGAGAAACACAGGGTGACAAGGGGGAAGGGATGGTCCTGAGGAAGAGGGGATGGAGGTAGGGGGCCCTGGGATGGGAGCAGTGTCTGGAACAGCGTGGGTGGGCAGAGGGGTCAGACTAGGTCTTGGTAGGCTCTTACCAGCGAACATGCGGGCCTCGTCACTGGGCACCTCCCGGGCCTGGCTGAGGTCACTCTTGTTGCCCACAAGCATGACGACGATAGTGGCCTCGGCATGGTCATAGAGCTCCTTCAGCCAACGCTCCACCACGGCATAGGTCTGGTGCTTGGTTAGGTCAAACACCAGTAGGGCTCCCACTGCACCACGATAGTACCTGGGTGGGGGTAGAAGGGGTGGACAGAGAGGCAAAGGTCAAGGTGATCAGGCCCAGCCTCAGAGCAGAGTCTCAAGCCAAAAAGCCAGAGATGAGTCCCAGCGATTGGGAAATATGAAAACTGGAGTCCAGGGACACAAACCCAAACAGAGCAGCCCAAAGCCCTGATGCCTGACACTGAGAGCCTTCAGGAATACTGGTCATGGAGCCTCTGAAGACTCCCCTCCCTGCTCTAAAACCACTGGCTCCCTCCTTCCTTCATAGCCCCTCTGCTTCCCCAGGTCCTTTGTTCTGATTTCAGCCCCTCCTATCTACCAGCGCATTCCTGGGCCCTGATCAAGTCTGTCTCCTGGGTGCCCCACCTCTGAGAGGTCTTCCTCACATGTCTCCTAGACCCACAACACCCTCTTCTCTCTTATGGCCATCTTTCTAGGACCAGCTAAATGTCCACCCCATCCAGCAGTCCCCGAGTTGACTATCTGATGCATCCTTGCAAGCATTTAGCCTTACTCCTGGTGCTGCTTCAGACTGGTGATCTATAACTACTCCCATTTTATTGATGAATCAACTGAGGCTCACGAGAGGTCAGGTGACCAGTCCAAGAGTGAAGAGTGTGTGTAACCAAAGCCCTTGCCTCCCACTTCCTGCCCCTGGCGGGTGCTGGCCCCCACCACACACACATAGACCACCTTTCTCACATGTGGCCTGACACTGTCTGGGAAACCCTCTGCTTGTGGTGTCTTCAGAGTCTTTGTAAAATGTAGTTGAGGGGTCCAGCCCTTCACCTTTGGGGTTAGACCGTAAAGGTTGCCACACACAAAGCACTGTGCAGAAGTGAGGGGCGCTCTCAGTCCTGGAGCCTGCCCCCATTCCCAGCTCTGCCTTGACTTCACGTCCTTGAGCCTCAAGCTTGTATTTAAACAGGGATTGAGGATAGCACCTCACTCGTATGGTACCTTGGAGATTGAACAAAATGCCCAATGTAAAGCGCCTGTACCTTCTTGGGCACACAGCAACTGGGACCCCTTAGAAAGTGGTGACAATGACTCCCGATTTCAGTCCTCATAGTCTGTATCACTTTATCCTGTCTCAGACTGTGTGTGGCTCATAGCATTTCTGTCTCCTCAACCGGGCCATGGCATCCTGTGATCCCACTAGGAAGCACACTCCTCCCCAGCTCCATCTCTACTCCAGAGGTGTTCCCTGACTTCCCCAGCACCCCCACACCCCAGCAATCCCCCAGCCCCGGGCTCACGCTGAGGTGATGGCTCGGTACCGCTCCAGGCCAGCCGTGTCCCAGATCTGAGCCTTGACAGCAGCGGTGCCCAGCATGACAGTGCGGGTGGAGAACTCCACGCCGATGGTGGTACGGCTATCGTGGCTGAATTCATTGCGCGTGAATCGGGACAGCAGATTGGTCTTCCCCACACCTGACTCACCGATCAGCACCACTGAAGGAGCGGAGAGATAAGGGATGAGCTGGGCAGAGCAGCCCCAGCCTACCTGAGCCTACTGCTGCTCATTAGCAAAAGGGAGCTGATCTCAGAAAACTGAGGAGCTGGGGCTCCTGGCAGAGACTGGGGTCTGCAGCTCCACATGCTGCGTTCATCCGGGGCAGAGGGGCCAAAAGCTGGACTCAGCTATGGGGCTTTAACGGTTCCTGGTCTGGTCTGATGAGAGAGGCCTGCAGAGTCAGCCTGCGGTTCTGGGGATGGGTGACGCCTGTGAGCTGCTCAGGGGCTGTGGGGAGAGGTCAGCAGGGGTGTGAACGTGGACAGAGATGGCAGGAGGTCTTGGGGAGGTGCACATTCCTGGAGTAGGGAATATGAGCACTGAGTTGGGAGGACAAGTGGAAGGGGTGGTGTGTTTGCACAGGAGCAGAGATGTGAATAGAAGTGTGGGTGCGGAGAAAGTTTGGCAGATGGCAGGTCTGGGGCAGTGACAGATACAGAGGGGTGTGTGTGTATGTGTAAGAAGTTAGGATCCAGTTGTCCCCAAGGAGGGTCAGTCTTGCATGGGGCTGGGAGTTAGACCCCCGTGTGTCCTCAGCAAGTTATTAACTTCTCTGACCTTTTTTTCACACAAAAAATGGGAGTAACACATAGTAACTCATTTAATCCTCACAACAGTACCATGAAGCAATTACCATTATTATTATCATCACATTTTTACAGATAAAGAAAGGAGGCACTTGGGGGGTTAAATAACTTGAGCAAGATAACACCACTAGTGTGGTAAACACAGGTGTGCTGCCCAGATGTGCCTTCGAGAGGACTTGCCCCTGCTACAGGGAGTGCAGTCAGCAGGCTGCAGCTGTCTGCTCCGTTAGCATCTGCCTCTGGTGCGGAGAGCAGGTTCACCTGAGGTCATGCCTCTCCTGGGCAGTCTGTATCCGGGGCCCAAACAAGGTGAGGGTATCACAGAGCTCCCCCCTTTGGCCAAAGCTTGGTGATCTTGCCTTGCAGTTTAACTTCTTTCTCTGTCCAATCCTGTTTCCTCCCCCTTCCTTCCAATGGTGTTGATACATAATAAATATCTTGCAGGGCAAACTTCTCAGTGTCTGCTTCTGAAGTCCCCAACCTGCAATAAGTAGTAAGTGGCAGGGCAGAGATCTGAATTCTCCGCCTGGCATCTGACCATTAAGCTTTCAAAATGAAAGAACTTTTTGGGGTTGTTATGGTGGTAAGCTAGTGGCTGGCACATAGTAAGGGCTAAATAAATGGTAGTTACTAGTAGTATTAGTGTCCCAAACTATTGCTAGCTCTCACCTGGTCTCCCCTTCCTGGGAAAGATGCTGGGAGTACAGGTTTCCCAACTGCTGGGAAAGAGGAAGCCTGGGAAAGACTCAGAAAGAGGCCAACAGAGGCAGTCCCTCCTTTTTGTTTGTTGTTTTTAAATCTCTTACCAGGACCCCCTAGCTCTTACCTAGTCTCCTTTTCCTGGAAAGATGCTGGGAATACAGGTTCACCTGAGTCCCAAGTGAGGGTGGGGCCGAGGCTAGGAGGGGCAGTAGGGTGGGGTGGCTGGACATGGAATCATTGCTCTGCCAGTTCACCCTGCCCAGAAGGAGGTAAGGTGAGGGTGGGGGTGGGGGTGGGGGACGTACAATAAGGGGGTCAAACACAGGAGTTTAGAATAAAGAACAGGAAAGATACTTGCACACTTCCAGGGATAGCCAAGTTGGACTCAGTGCCTGGTATTTGGGGCCACGGGGTCTGCCTGCCAAGGGACAGACAGAAGGCTATGGCCTTAGGAGCCCTCTGAGTCCTATTAGACCCTGCTCCCAACTCATTACATCTTCCCTATATCTTCACCCAGCCCTATGACAGGATAGATCTCTCCTCTCTCCTTTTCTGTACATCTGCCCAGAAAAATGACTTTTTTCCTCTTAGGTCTGCCTGTTTCTCCCTCCTCCCAGGAGGGAAGCCCTCTCAGAAGTCTGACCTCTATCTCTCATGCTGCAGCGGCTGACTATTCTTTGGGATTTGGCCTGCCATTAGGAATGGGGCAGAGGAGCTTAACTGGGCACTATTAGAGAGAGAGCAGCACCATTCATTATTTACAACAGCAGAGTATTCTGGCAGCCCCAAGACTTTTGCTTCAGTTACCAGACCCTCCCCCATCCTTGCAGCATTCTTTCTTATACAAAGGAATGATGCGCCCTAGGGGGTCCTGGTTAGAGATTAAAAAACATCAACAAACAGGAGGGGTTACCTCTGTTGGTCTCTTTCTGGGTCCTTCCCAGGTTTCTTCTTTCTCTATGAACCCCAACTTACCCTTGAAGACAAAGTTATAATCTTCCTCGGTTCTGTTCCCCATCTTGGCTCCGCATGGAGGGTGCAAGTGTCTTCGGGGACAGAGGTAACGGGTCTATGTGTTGGCTCAATGCTCCTAACCCTCAGCTCTTAAGAGACCTGGATCTACCCCTTCTCTCATTGGGGGTAACGAAACTTCTGCAACCAGAGGGACTGAGGGCCGGCTTAAGGCTAGACAAGGCCTGGGGAGGCTCACCTGTAGCAGGTGGAGGTGCTGTAAGGAAGCTGAGGACGGAACAGGAAGAGCAGGTCGGCTGGAGACCTGGGGCCCAGGTGGGTGGAGACGATGACGTCAGACAGGTTAGACAGGTTGGGTGTCTGCTCTCAGCCTGGACTCCCACAATTAGGTGAGCAGGCTCCAGAAGGTGATAGTGGGGGAAGCTGGGACAGGGTCTTCGGAGAGCCAGCTGACTGAGTGCATGTTGTTAGGCTTCTGGGACCTGTGGCCAAGATAGGCCCAGCTGCCAGTGAGAATCAGTCCTTCAGGGAGCAGAAACCTACTTGGCCTTCTGCTTTGCCTTTAGAGCCTCTGGTGGTAGTGGTGGGGTAACTGGGGGCACCAGAGGAAAGGCTGACAGGATGGTGATCACCCTGCTGCAGTGCAGAGCTCTGAGAGTTGCATCTTGGGTACAGCAATTTCTGCCCCTCCCTAACAGCCCAGGACCTGGGAGGGGCAGCATTTCTTACTCTGGGTGGAGCTGGAACTTGCAATCTATCCACTTTCCTAGGATGGGTCCCTTCCTAGAGCACTGGGAGAGGGGCAGGTAGCTCCTTGCCCAGACCTGCTCTAAGGATACTGGGTAGGGGAAGACCTGGGGCAGAAACAGCCAGATGGGGTGAGGGGTCTGAGAATAGGAGCAGAATCTGAAGATGAAAGCCTCTGAAAGGTCTTCTGAGTTTCTTCAGATCACTGCCCAGGAACTTTGGCCTCAAAGCAAAGCCATCCTATCTGCAAAGGGCTTTAGGATCTGGAGGTCTGGGTAAGCATGTGAGTGCCTGGGAGAAGAGAAACAGGATGGCCCCTCCCAACCCAAAGAGTAGAAAAGGCATCCCACCAGTCGGGACTGAAGGACACTGAACTCCTAGGCCCCATATTATTTTTGTTCAACATGACTCCCACTAGCCCCCTGCTTCTTGGAGCTCACTTCCAAGGTTTTGCCAATCAGGTAGGTGAAATTCTGCTCTGAGTGGTGGGGGCCAAGTGCGGTCACTCCACTGGAGCCGAGGTGCCACTGTCCAAAACCACTTGGCTGCGGGATGAGCAGGTGGAAATCTGTTCTTGCAGGACATGAAGAATGGTGTAAGCCGTCCCTGCTCCTTCTCATCTCCTCTGACTCCTCCCAGCCAAGAAAGCAGCCAAGATCCACACACCAAGGGGTCGCTGGTTCAATTCCTGGTCAGGGCATATGGCCAGGTTGCAGGTTCGATCCCCCAGTAGGGAACAGTGAAGGGAGACAACCAATCAGTGTTTTTCTTTCATCTATGTTTCTATCTCTCTCGCCCTCTGTCTCTAAAATCAATAAAAACATATTTTTTAAAAAAGACACAAGACAGGAGTGAAATTTATTCTTTGAAAAAACAAAGTCCCACCCTCCCCGTACAGTCCCGGAAGGGTTCCCCAGGGGGCCTTGCCCCTCCAAATGGTCATCTCTCTTGTCTGACCCCTACTTCCACCAGTGCCCATTATGATGCTGCTACTTGGGTGAGGGGCTCCTCCAGGTACTGCACCAAGGCCTGGGCCTGCGAGAAGGAGAAGAGAAATCAGTGACACACATGGCCTGCCATGAGAGGGACCCCAAATCTAGGTGGACTCCCAATGCTGAGCACCTAGCCTCGGGCCCCACCAGACATGGACTGGGTGACATGAGGACTCCAGGAAGGTGGGGATGGGAGTGGACAGAGGAATGAGCATATACACACCTTTGCCTTGAGCATTCCGAAGCCAACAGTCTCCTTGGCATACATACACAGCAGAAGGTTGGCCACTCGGGTGATGGCTACACGGCCCTCCTGGTGGGGTGATATCATAGACTGTTACCTTCTGCTTGGTACCCTTAGCTCCCTCTTTCCTCAAGGAGTCCTCTTGAGAAGGCTATATCTTCCCTCCATGCCCTGAGCATGGCAGGAGCTTCAGCTGGGGAGCTATGGCTATAGCCCTGGACATGGGGTCCTTATGCCCAGATTCTAGTCTCAGCACAGCTACCTACTAACCACGTTACCCTGGGAAAGTCAATCTCCCAGAAACTTAGTTTCTCTTTCTGTAACCTGTATCTCACCCCAGCTGGTGAGGGTATAGGTACACAGGAAGGAGTTTTGTATCTGCAAAGGGCTATCCAAATGGGTGATATTATTATTATGGGTTCCCCCAAAGACACCGTAAAGGGCTTGAGAGCAGTAACCCAACTTTTTCCCCCTCTTTTCTCATGGTAATGATTTTCCAACTGCAGGTTTGAGCCCAGGGTTACATCAGTTAAGAAGATTGATTAATATTAAAAGAAAAAGGAAATAAGAGAAATGAGGTGCATTGTATGTAGTAAGGGAAGTACTGTTTCACGAAACTTGTTTTTGTGGGCATATGTGTGTAGTGGGCTCTGACTTAAAATGTGTTTCTTATGGGCGGGCTGCGGTCAAAGTTTAAAAGCTCTTGCCTTATAGCACCAGCTCTAGGACGGGTACCCAGTAGGAGTCATTAGTTGAACTGAAATGTACCCTTGGTTGGGCAGAGGGTGAGAAAGAGGCAGGCAACTGCGTTACAGTGGAAATCTTTCACTCTTGGGGCCTTTTCAATTTGGTTCAGCAAACTTTCACTAGGTATCCACTGTGTGCTGGAAACCAGGTGCTGCACCCCCCTGCCTCTCAGGCTTCATCTCCTAATAACCTCTCCCACTCTCACACCACTCCACCCACATCAATCTTGTTGATCCTTGACCAGGCACCATTTTGCCTCGGGGCTTTTTCACCTGCTGTTCTATGAGAAATGTTTTCACCCGTCACCTATCTTGCAACTTCCTTCAATCTGTGATAAAATGTCACCTTGTCAGTGAGGTTGTCCCTGGCACATGCCCTCCTCTATCTCACTTCCTTGCTTCATTTTTCTCCATAGTATTTTCAATAACTAATGTACTATTTTTTAAACTTATATATTTTACAAAACATACATATTTTTCTTATTTTAAGACATGCAAGACTGTAAATTTCATTAGGGCTGCAGTTTTGTCTGTCCTGTTTGCTACTTTTCCCCCAGTCCTGAGAACACTGCAGGGACCTAAATATTTGTTGACTGAACCAAAGTGATTGACAGTTTCTGTTTCCAAGAAGTTTACAACCTAATGCCACTTCCCTTTTCTGAACTTCATCTCCTTTCTCTGTAAAATGAAAGATTTAGACAAGGGTTTGGAGACTGTCATGGTTCTGTAAGTCAATGAATCTGGGATGCCAACACTTTGTGCGAACCTCACTCTACAGTTTCTATTTACTCTTTTGTTTAATCTTCATAACAACTCTGTGGGGGAGGGAGGGCAATTATTGTTTACACCTGAGTTGAGATAAGGCCGCTCAGAGAGGTTAAGTAACTTATGCAAGGTTCCACAGATGGTAAGTGGGTGGCTGAGACCAGAACCCCAGGTAGATGCTGGATCCAGGGCTCTTTCCTCACCACCACTTGATGCATAAGATCCTGCCTATTGTAAATGCTGCTGTGGGCCAACTCTTAGCAATCTTCCATAGATCCCAACCATCCATGACAGGGTACAGGTCACTCCCTGGGGATCCCCTTTGGAGACAGAGGAAGTGGCTCCTCTCTTCATACCATGCAGTCCATGAGGATGAATTTGAGATTGTCTTCATTAAACGCTTGGTTCCCGTTCCTGTCGTAAGCGGCCCAGATGTTACTGGCGATGGCTGCGGTGACCCGGGCGTCTGTATCCCCGTAACCAGAGTAGGCCAGCAGCGATCCCTCGTTATTCAGCAGCCTGGCGAGGGACAGGGCAGAATAGCGACGTGCTCAGTAAGGGGAGTAAAAGGCTTGGGTTCCCATCACAGGCCCCGCCACTGACGCTTCTACAAAGCAAGGGTCTGGGCTGTGTCCTGGAAAGTGACCTGAGCACCCAGAACGTCAATTTCCCTTTTCCAAAGGGTCTCTCCATGCCGGTTGCCCCAGCTGCTGTCCCCTCCCTTCCCGGAGATCCTTCCCCACCCTTCCCTCAGAAAGCCACGCGCTGTCCCACTCCTGTGCTCGCCGCTCGGGTCCTCGGTCCGCACTCACAAGGTGCTCTGGACACCTCCAGTGTTGGCTTGGCTTAGCACCTGGGTCAAAGCCTTGGGACGCAGCATGCCTGCGAATCCTAACCCTAGGCTTTTGCACCCAGACCCTGGAATTGCTTCTTGCTCTGGATCCTCCAGCCACTTCCGGTGCTGCCTGCTCCGGGGCGCTCTGGGAATTGTAGTTTCTCCGGTCTGACTTTATAGTTCTGACTCAACCCTTCTCCTTCGCGGTGGCCACTGGGAATTGTAGTTCCTCGCGAGGCACCCTGGGAACTATAGTTCGCCTTTCCACTAAGGCCAAGCGGTTATGGGGGCGGGGTAGGGCGAGCGAGAGCGGGAGTAAAAGTACAGTGGCGGTGTGGGAAGAGCATTTAATTCCTTCATGGAGAGAAAAGTTATCATGTCCGTTTAACAATCCACGATTCAGTAATTTAAAAAAAAATCCCTGTATTTGTCAGACACACCTTTGGTTAACAGTAATTTTCTACATTACGCACAATTCTGTGAGATGGGATAGATGCTATTGAGGAAATCAAGGCTCGGGAAAGCCACGCAGGCAAAACCCACGTCTCTGAAACCGAACTTCGTGGAGTTCACTCAGGCCACGACCCTGAGGGAAGGAAGTCAATCCTAGAGATGAGATTTTAGATGGACGTCCCGAAGTGGAGAAGTTCAACCTCCCAGTAGGCAGAGGCCCCAGGCCTAGAGAGGATTTCGATTTCCAGAGAAAGACGAGCTATCGCAGGGAACAGAGAGAAAGTGGCGACACAGAGAATCCTTTGTCCCGCAGCGGGAGTGACCTGCGGAGGGGGCAGGGCCAGCTTTGGGCCGGAGGGGAAATCGGCTTTGCTCGGGCCCTCTCGGATGGGCCCTGGTCTCCCGCCGGGAGCTCGCCCCCCGCCCCACCAGAGAGCGACGCGTCCCGCCCCCTCCCGGAGCCCCCCAGGGGCCACCGCCCAGCTAGGCCCTGTCCGGACCGCGGGACCCCGGACTCGGCCCTGGGCGGACTCTGCTGCAGTGGTCCCCCCAGTCCGCCCGGGGCGCTGTGGCTGCGTCTGGTTCAAGGCGGGTGGCGAAGTCTTGGGCAGGGGAGGGGAGAGGGGAGTGTTGGAGGCGCCCGAGCCGAGCCAGGTCAGCCGGGCGGGCGGGGAGGAGGAGGAGCCGGGGCGTGCTGGCGGGCGGCCGGGTGGCGGCGGCGGCATGGCGGAGCCGAGTGGGGCCGAAACGAGGCCCCCCATTCGGGTCACCGTTAAGACCCCCAAGGACAAGGAGGAAATTGTGATCAGCGATAGAGCCTCGGTCAAGGAGGTAGTACGGGTGGGGGTGGGGCGGAGAGGAGGGGTCCACGAAGAGAGGGGGTGGTTCTGGACTGTCGGGCGTACGGGAGGGCCTGAGAGAGGAGGGCGGGGGCCCAGCGCGCACTCGGAGGAGCGGGAGCGGAGGAGAGGCGGGTAGGGGGCGTTCTGCGAGGGTAATTTGGGGGAGCGTAGCGCGTGTTGGAGAAGGGAGACCTAGGTTTGCCTTGTGGCCTGGACTGGGGGCGTGGTGGAGGGTGGGGTGGGGACACCTTGCGCAGGGAAAGGGGAAGTGTTTGAGGGGAGTGTGCGCCCCAGTTACTGGTAGGGGTTCGAGGCGCCGAGGCAGAGTGGGGGCCGGGCAAGGTCCCGAGCCCCGAGAGCGGGCGGGGGGCGCAGGGGAGAGCTCGCGGCCCCCGCCGGGCGCCGCTTTGAGAACGCCCAGCGTGCTCCGCCGCGGGGCCGGGGGAGGATTTCCCTCTGCCCAGGTCTTTCTTGCTGTTTCAAGTCCAGGCGGTTATGCTTGGTTCTCGGCCCCTTCGGGACTTACGCAGTGTGCAGTAGGTGTTCAATAAAATCGTATTGAATGAGGGAGTATTGCCTGTGCTCGCCACCTCCCTGTGGCTGCTCCAGAATTCACATAGGCGGGGCTTAAGAAAGGCCTTCGGGATGGAAGGGAGGATCTGGAAGCTGCCTTTGCTTAGCTAGTGCACTGTTTTTACTTAGAGTGTATGTTTGGTTTGGTTTGGTTTGTGAGGTGATAGATTTTGGAGTCTTAATTTCCCAAACCAGTCTTTAATATCATCACTGCCCCCCCCCCCTTATAAAAATGACTACTTTCCAGAATTTAAATCTTTTCCCCTGCAAAGCTGGATTGGAAATTGGCTCCAATTGAGAGGCAGTGTTTTGGTTAAAAGCCTGGGCTTTGGTCTGAAGACCTGAGTCCAGTCTGCCCTGGCAAGTTTCCTAACCACTCTGATCTCTTTTTTCTCATCTTTAAAATGGAGATAATTAATGTGTATCTCGTGGGACTTACTCTTAGCTCATGAATAGTTAGTGCCATTATAAATAGCTGGGATCTGTGTGTTGTAGTTGTCACAAGCACGCTGGATATAAAGAGGGGATAGAAACTTGGGGTCTGAGAAGAGAATGCTAAGGGAGACAGGGCCTGGGTCCAAGGCTGTTGAAGAAGCTGAGATGGAGAGTGATGTCCAGGCAGTAGCCTCACAGGGAACTGGGCAGAGGGACTGAAGAGGGAGGAGCAGATAGCAGCAAGGGCTTCCTGGGATGGGAGACCCTGGAGTAGAGTTGAGAGAGGAGCCTCTCATTGGTCCATCTCCTTGGTTAAGAAAGGAGCTGCTTATTGCAGCTGGAGTGATGGAGTCAAGACTCCAGACGGGAAGTCTCACAACTAGAGGTGGGAGCAAAAGAATGCAGAGGCTGTTGAATAAGAGTCCCTGGTGGATGGAGTCCAGGCAACATTTGCAGTGATCTCTGCCTTTCAATCACAGTTCAAAGAGGAAATCTCCCGGCGGTTTAAGGCTCAGCAGGATCAGCTGGTCCTGATCTTCGCAGGCAAGATCCTCAAGGATGGGGACACACTGAACCAGCATGGAATCAAGGATGGGCTTACTGTCCATCTGGTTATCAAGACCCCTCAGAAGTAAGTTCAGGAAAAAAGCTTCTGATTGGACCACTTTTCCCCATCTGATACTTTCTCACCCATCACTCAACTACACCTGGAGGGCCTGTGCCAAGACCCAGGAAAGTGGCTCTTGAATGGGTTGCTAGACAGGCTTATGATCTCACCTGCAGGGAAAGGGATCCTGACTTACGTCTCCAAGAACGCCCTAAAGACAGATGATACTAGCTCCTCCTTCCCTCTCTGATTTACTAACTACCTCTAGCATCACCCCTCCCCAGCCTCAGTGTTGCTTAGGATGCAGCCTGAGTTGGGACAATAGCTGCATAGCAAACATGGAGATGGTTGTCTCCCCTCTTCTTGTGTTCACATAAACTAGGATTTTCTTTCTCTGTCCTCAGGACTCAAGATCCGACTGCTGCCACTGCTTCTTCCCCATCTACTCCAGACCCTGCCTCAGCACCCTCCACCATGCCTGCTTCACCTGCCACCCCTGCCCAGCCCTCTACCTCTGGCAGTGCCACTTCGGATGCTGGCAGTGGAAGCCGGAGGAGCAGTGGGGGGGGTCCCTCCCCAGGGGCTGGGGAGGGCCCTCCCAATGCTACCACATCCATACTCTGTAAGCCCTTAGGGATTGGGGGTTGGGGGAGAGTCAAGAAAAGGGAGAAACTTGGTCCCCATTCATGGTCTGACGGGGATAGGGCACCCCTGGACGTAGGACTTCCCAGATAAGGGGAGCATGGGCAGATTTTACAGTGAGGGGGAAAATGGGGCTGGAGACATGGGGAACCCTGAGTGAGGATATTGTAGGTAGGGGCAAAAGTGGGTCCAACAGTAGCCAGCTGGGGAATATTGATTTACTCATTCACCAGGCCATCAGTGGTTGCCCTCTCTGTCCTCAGGACTGTGCCTAGCTCCCAGCCTCTACCACCGAAGGGCTTAGTCTAGCAGGCTGACATCTCTGTCAGCAGTGGATCAGGGCTGAGGCTGCGGGAATAACTGGAGAAGAGAGATGCGGGAAGCAGAGGGGGCCCATCCTGGACACCTGAACCTAGTGGCTCTGACCAGGTTGGGGAAAGGCGCCTGCAGCAGACTGTGACTCTGCCCCCTCCCCGCAGCTGGCTTTGGGGGCATCCTAGGCCTGGGCAGCCTGGGTCTGGGCTCTGCCAACTTCATGGAGCTGCAACAACAGATGCAGAGGCAGCTGATGTCCAATCCCGAGATGCTGTCGCAGATCATGGAGAACCCCCTGGTTCAGGACATGATGTCTAACCCTGACCTGATGCGCCACATGATCATGGCCAACCCCCAGATGCAGCAGCTGATGGAGCGGAACCCTGAGATCAGCCACATGCTCAACAACCCCGAGCTCATGAGGCAGGTGGGTGTGAGAGAGGTTGGGGCGGGGATGTGGAAGACACCTGGCAGCAACTGAGCCTGCCTGGCCTTTCCCCACCTTGTCCTACCTTGATTTGTTCATTCATTTGTTCAGCAGCTATGTTTTGCACACTTAGGGTATGGTGATGAAAAGACACATGCCTAGCTTTTCAGGAACTCCTGGTCTTAAAGGGAAATGGGACAAGTAAGCAGGAGATTATAATACAGTGTGGTCAGTACTATTCATACAGCTGGTTACAGGATCCCCCAGGAGCACAGAGGGTAGGTCTTGACCCTATCCTGGGACTCCAAGGAGGCCTCCTAGAGGAAATGTCACCCAAGCTGAGATCCAAGGGAGGAAGCATGAACTAGAAGGAAAAGAGAAGAGTGTTCAGGGCCGAGGGACAGCAAATGCAAAGGCCTGGGAGTAAAAGATAGTAGGATATTCGGAGAGCGTTGAGGCTGGGCGGGGCCAGGTGGGTAAGGGAGGCCCAGGTGAGGCAGTTTTTTGTTGGTCTCTGGGAGCTCCACCTCGTGGCCCATCTACCAGGGGACAAGGAAAGACGACCTCAGCAGAGCTGTGGACACCAGTGCTAGACTCACCAGAAGATAAGTTTTGTTAGGACAAGGATTTTTAAGTGTTTTGTTCACTGTCTAGAATTGTGCCTGATATATAGTAGTCACTCAGTAGGTACTAACTGAATTATGGGATAAGAGATCAGAGTCATGTCTTAGACATAAGGGTGTCTTAGAAGCAGCAAGAGTGGAGCAAATTTGGGAAAGACAGGCAAGGCATTGGATGGGAACTAGAAGTAGTCATACTCATTTTTTCTATCATGTACTGCTGTCACCTCAAGTTGACACAGGCTCCCCCTTATTGAGAGTGAGCCACTGGCTCTAAAGAGAAAGCCCCCATCCTGTTTCTCAAATTTAGTCAGGCCAGAGACCTGGGGATGGGGGTTAAAGGGGGTTGGTCACATTGTCCCAGCTTCAATCCTTTCCCTTGTCAACATATCATTTACCAGGAAGCAGAGTTTGGTGTTGGTCAGACAGACTAACCTGGCCTTGACACCTGATTTCACCACTAACTGGCTGTGTGTCCCCAGACAGTGAGTCTCTGAGCCTGTTTTTCCTTCTGCAAAAAGGGACAGAATTACCTGCTTGGGACTATTATTGTGGGGATTAAATGACTTGAATTCTATAAATTACTGAGTCCAGTGTCTGTATATAGTAGGTGCTCGATAGATGCTAATTTTCTCTTCTGCCTCCTCCCCTTTCTCATGTCCATTCTTACTCAATTTCCTTGTTCTCCCTGATCCCTGACACTTCTGTGGACCCCCTGAACCTGAGGGAGGGAAGCTGCTGCCCTCACTGCTTCTGAGATCATTGTACCTCACTAGAAAAAGCCAACCAGAATGCCCACAGGGAAGCATGGTTGGAACCAAGATAGCAGTACAGGAAGGAAGTCTAGTTTACCCTACTCTCTACCACGGTAGGGCAGATCCTGGACTCTGGACCCTGGTCCTGATGCAGGCCTTCTCCTCAGGGCCCACCCTTTGCCAGGCTTGGTGCTCCCCTGGTTCTAGGGCCCATTCTGTCTCTCTCCCTTCTCCACCAGACGATGGAGCTTGCTCGGAATCCAGCCATGATGCAGGAGATGATGCGGAACCAGGACCGGGCCCTTAGCAACCTGGAGAGCATCCCTGGAGGGTATAATGCCCTCCGCCGCATGTACACTGACATCCAGGAGCCCATGTTCAGTGCTGCCCGGGAACAGGTGGGGCCAGGGCCAGGGGCAGGGGCAGTGGGTGGGTTTTCTGGGCCAGAGATTCCCTACCTCCAGACCCAGGTGAGCCTAGGGTGCTGTCTGCTCCTCTTTCCAGCCTTGGCTTGAAAATGGTTTTCAGAGTGCATAGTCAGGGATGGTCCAGCTTGGCATGGGACTGAGGCACGAGGGCAGAATGTAGCAGAGTTCCCCAGGAAAGTAGGTGAGGTGTTGAGTCTCAGGGGTTTGACTTTCTGACAAACTTCTTGTACCAGGGGCTCAAAGGTTGTGGGGCAGGCCTGGGGTCAAACAGCTGATCCCAGCACAGTGTCTCAAGTATGGTCCATAGATTACCTATGGCAGAATCACCTGGGGATCTTGTTAATGGTGAGATTCCTGGTTCCCACCTTTGAGCTACTTATTGACTCAATCTCTGGAATCAGCCTCTGGGAATATGCACTTTTTAAAATGCTTTGAATTCTTTCCAAATATACGACAAATATAGATAAAAATAGAGCATTCTGTTGTATCCATGTTGCCCTAACATGTTACCATATATAGTTTCAGTGCCTTTTTTGGTTCTCTTTTTAAAGTTTAATTTGCATTAAATACATTACATATTTACATGTTTCAAAATTCAAAAGGTACACAAAATAAACAAAAGGGTTTTTAAAAAGCATGGAAAGGAATTTAAGCTCAATATGCAAAAGGGATCCTTCTATTTTCTTCTCCCAACCACTTCTTTCCTACTCCAGGTTAACGAAAGTTGTTAATATTTTGTATATTTTCCTATACATATTTAATATTTGCAAATAAGACCTCACAGATAGAATAGCAGCCTTCTCTTATGGCTTTCTTTCCTTCTCCAGAGCTAACTACCACCCTGAAGTTGGTGTTTGTCACTATAATTCTTTCATTACCTATATATGTATCCATAAATACTCTATAGTTTTGTTTTGCATACTTTTCAACCTTCTAGAAGTGGTGTCATGCTGTTCATATAATTTTTAACTTGCCTTTTAAACATTTAAAAAATGTTTTATTTAAGGACAGCATAGTGACAGAAAGGTGCATGTAAGGGTACAGCTTGATGGATTTTCATAAACTGAACACACATACAGCCCCCCAACCAGTGCTCAGGTGGTGGTGGGGGGTGTCTCACATTATTTTTTTCCTTGTGGAAAGGAAAAAGCACCCTATCCTGAGTGGCCCGTGATATCCCAACGGATTTCTTGTTCAGGCTGCCTCTGTCCTACACCAAGGCTCCACAAATGAGTGTATGTCTTTCTGACTCTACTTAGTTGCACTGGTCTGTCTGTCTGTCCCTGCAGTGATACCACATCGTCTTACTTAAGTCTGGGCCTCTGGTGGAGTGGAGCCCCCACCTAATTCAGCATCATCTTGGTTTATTTTGGGGATTGCTCCTTCAAATTTTAGAGACTGCTTGAGGGATCAACTGTGAATTTTTAAAGGAATTTGTTGATTTTAAATTTTAGTTAAGTATTTAATTTAAAATGTATATCAAAGTAATGCATTCACCTAGTAAAAAAAACCCAAGTAGTTGAGAAAGGCTTATAACAAACACTCCAGCTAATTCTGATGCACACTAAGGTGTGAGAGCCACTGGTTTAGCTAAAAGAACATAGCTTTTGGCACCAACAAACCTGGGTTCAAATACCTGCTTCACCATTTTCTAGTGATGTGATTTTGAGTTTCCTAACCTCTTGAAGCTTTAGCATCCTTATTTTCAAAATGGAAGCAATTATTATAGCAGTGGCTCTCAGTCATTTTAGTCTCAGGATCCCTATATACTCTTAAAAATTATTGAGGCCCTAGCCGGTTTGGCTCAGTGGTTATCGGCCCTCGGACTGAAGGGTATCGGGTTCGATTCTGGCCAGGGGCATGTACCTCTGTTGCAGGCTCTATCTCAGCCTGTCCGGCAAGTGCAGGAGGCAACCAATTGATGTATCTGTCTCACATTGATGTTTCTCTCTCTCTCCCTCTTTTTTTTTTCTCCCTCTCCTTCTCCCTCTCCCTCTCCCCCCCTCTCTCCCCCTCTCCCCCTCCCCCTTTCACCCTCTGAAAAGCAATGGAAAAAATATCCTTAGGTGAGGATTAAAAAAAAAAATTATTGAGGATCCCACAAAGCTTCTGTTTTCAAGGCTTAGACCTACTGATATTCACTGTATGTAAAATTAAAGCTAAGAAATTTAAAAAATACTAATTCATTTAAAAATAACAATAAATTCATTACACATTAACATAAATAGCATATTTTTTTGAAAACAACTTTTTATTTTCCAAATCAAAACTTTAGAGGAAAGAGTGGCCTTGTTTTACTTTTTTTTCTTTTTTAAAACAACGTGGTGGATTTGGGGTGGGGTTGTTTTTTGGTTCATTCCTGTATGTGCCCTGACTGGGGATCGAACCCAAAACCTTGGCATATTGGGATGATGCTCTAAGCAACTGTGCTATCTGGCCAGGGCCTTGTTTTACATTTTTACAGATGTCTTTAATGTCTGGCTACAAGACAGCTGGATTCTCAGATCTGCTTCTGCATTTGGTCCACTGTAGTGTCACATATTATGTATGTAGCCCTTGGAAAACTCCAATCAGTACTCACAAGAGAATGAAAATGAAAAATGCAAATAACACCCTGGAATTATAAAAATAGTTTTGAGCCTTGCAGGGGTCCTAGGACCACACTTTGAGAACTGGCGTATTGGAGGGATATTGTAAACATTACCATAAACGTAGGAAGCACATCGTAGGTGCTCAATAAATGGCAGCTGTTACCACTATAGGGAGTTCAGGAAAAGAGATTCCATCCTTAGGGTGTACCAGGAAGAACAAAGCAGGGCCCAGAACTAGGTGCAGTTGGGTGCTAGGCAAATTGCCAGAACAGGAAATCTGAAACGGACAGAGACTGAAACCATGGTGCACAAACTCTGGCCTGCAAGCCCTGTTATCTGAACAGGCATCTGGTAAGGTGAAGGAACCACAGCTCAGAGCAGGAGAGTCCTTGGTCAGCCCTGGTCCCCATGACCCACTTTGAATAAACAGGGTGACTGGATGTGAAACCACATGGTGGGGAGGGCCTGAGGCTGCTCAGAGATCTGCTTAGGTCAGGACTGCCTAGGAACTCAGGACACAGGCTGAGCAAGGGAGCGAGGGCCTGGGACTTCCTCAGCAAGCACACCCTTTGGACAGAGCTCTTCCCTAGGTGCTGGCGGGTCCAGAGGGAGGAGATTCAGGTGCGCCCTTGGGCAGCACACCATATGGTGGGTCCAGACCCTGAGATGATCCTGAGTGACATAGTGGGAGCCTGGTGCTGGGGGGGATTGTTGAGCTGAAGCAGCTGGTCTGAGGAGGTAGGTTGGGGAGGTGGAGGAGGGGAGATTGAGAACCTAGGGAGTATGTGCTGAGCCAGAGATGTGCTCCATTGTGGTGCACCTGGAGGGACAGAACCCACTTAGGGGACCCAGACAGTGAGGGAGAAGGCTCTGGGGGGTTAGTATTGGGCTAAGGTGGTCAGAAAGTGGAAGCAGGAGGCAAATCAGCATTGAAGTAAAAGTTAACAGTTACTTATTGAGCACCTACGAGTGTCAGGAACAAGGTGCGAAGGTGAGTCCAGTGTCTCTGCACTTGAGGAGCTAAGGAAAAGTGTCTCGCTGTACACTGGGAACGGTGTGTGTAAAGTACTGTGGAACACAGAGGAGACTTGAGACCAAATATTTAGAGCCACCAGGAGAGATGGGAAGTTTGCAGTTATCTGAGAGGTTCAGTTATCCAGTCACTAGCATCAGCCAGCTCCTACCCTGCAGGATGGGGGTGGAACTGCCCATTGTGGGGCTAAAAGTTGAGCTGAGAACTTTTAAGGTCTTAGAGCTCTCTCCCTTTCCTGGGGAAGGGGAGGCTACTAGGTGATAGGGAAGAAAGGGTGTAGCCCTTGTCCCTGATTTGTTTCAGTCCTTAACCCGAAACCTTTCCCTCCTCCCAGTTTGGCAACAATCCCTTCTCTTCCCTGGCCGGGAACTCCGACAGCTCGTCTTCCCAGCCTCTGCGGACTGAGAATCGAGAGCCCCTCCCTAATCCCTGGAGCCCCTCGCCCCCCACCTCCCAGGCCCCCGGGTCCGGTGGGGAGGGCACCGGAGGATCGGGGACCAGCCAGGTGCACCCGACAGTCTCGAACCCCTTTGGGATCAATGCGGCTAGCCTGGGGTCAGGTATGTCCTAGGGTGGAAGGAGCTTAGTGGGGTCACCAGGGCAGTTCCTCTGGCCCAGGACTGAATGGGGTTCATACTGTTCCAGAATATTGAAGACAGAGGTGAGACTATTGAAGCCACAGGGGGGGCTCTGCAGCCTGAGGTCATGGCTCCACCCCTCAGAGAGTGAGGGTTGGTTCTGACCATGCCCTGATATCACTGGGAGTCACCTAAGTGATGGCTCATGAATGAACCAAGCCCCACCTTCTAAGCTCTTTCAGCACGTGTGGTACTGTCCAATGTACATGGGTCAGACGGGGGCTGGGGGTGTGGGAGAGGAATCAGGGCAGACCTGGGGACAGGCAGGTGCGAGGCTGGGGAGAGGGATGTGCAGAGCTACCACACAGAGGTGCAGGTTGTGCACTGCACAGCCCTGGGGGTGCCCCATTTACCTGGACTCTGACTGCATATGACCCAGGGGATGTCGTTGGTAGATGCCCTGATTTTTCTGTACCCTGGGACCATCTTGATTGGGAAAGTCCCTTTCCCTCTATGTGTGCTTCAGCTCCCTTATTTATAAAATAAGGGACTTGAACCTGATTCATGGTTTTTAAAGTATGCTCCTGAATCCTGGGGGTTCTGGGCCATCTCTAGGATGAGGAAGGACCAAAGGGGA
Organism: Miniopterus schreibersii; assembly: GCF_964146895.1. NCBI lineage: Eukaryota > Metazoa > Chordata > Mammalia > Chiroptera > Miniopteridae > Miniopterus > Miniopterus schreibersii. The sequence goes on along the minus strand of NC_138119.1, from coordinate 13,961,735 downwards.
GAGGCTCCAGGCCTCCTGCTCCAGCACCAACCAGACTATTGACATGCTTGGTTTCTATGCGAGACTTGGTTTCAGGAAAGGTCTCTGCTGCTAAGACAAGTTTGAAAACCATTGATCTAGGTGATGTTTAGTCAAATCCTTTCCAACTCTGGCATTATCTGAGCTTGTGGAAGGAACAGGGCATGAATCAGACCCAGTTTCCAACCGGCTTGTCCTTAGCAGAGTGGATGGGAAAGGGGCCAGGCCAAAGCAGGAGTCAGGAGAGACTTGGACCACGCCCCAGTAACTGGGTGCCCATTTTACTGTTGCCATTCTGAGTTTTGTAACCACTCAGTGTCTAAAGTAAGGTGGATTGGTGTGAAACATCTGGTTTCCATCTGGACCCCTTTTCTCCTGTTTGGTTTTTTTTCCCCCCTCCTTACCTTAGGGATGTTCAACAGCCCGGAGATGCAGGCCCTGCTCCAGCAGATCTCAGAGAACCCCCAGCTGATGCAGAACGTGATCTCTGCCCCCTACATGCGTAGCATGATGCAGACGCTTGCCCAGAACCCTGACTTTGCCGCTCAGGTATGGAACTGGTTCCAGGGGAGTGCACTGGGGGCAGTTTCTTGCGGTCAAAACACTCTGGAGCCAGACTGCCTGGGTTTGCATCTCAAGCTTCACCACTTCCTAGCTGTGTAAGTTAAACAAGTAGTTTAACCTCCCGGTTTCCTCATCTGTACATGTAATAACAATAGTTCCTCATGACTTGTGAGGATTAAATGAGTTAATGCATATGAAGTGCTTTGAACTTGGCATGGCACACTGTGGGCACTGTGTAGGGAGTGTGAGCTCTCGTCAGCATCAGACGTAGGGCTGAGCAGCCTGGCTTCTGATACTCGTCACTGCCCGGGAGTATAGTTCCATTTCCTCTCACTGTCCCACTTAGGCCTTCAGGATACTTTGAGATCCTTGGAAAAGCTGGCCAGATTTCCTGCAGTGGTAGGGGTGCCGAGGGACACTGTGGCTGTGGGGGAATTCTTAGGATGGGTAGGCCCAGGCCTCCTCCTACTACCTTGACCCTGGCAGATGATGGTGAACGTGCCGCTCTTCGCGGGGAACCCCCAGCTTCAGGAGCAGCTCCGCCTGCAGCTCCCAGTCTTCCTGCAGCAGGTGAGTGAGAAGCCCAGAGAGGTGGAAGTTGGCAGGGGTTGGACCGTGAAGGCCAAGAGGTGGAACTTCAGGGACGGGCAGAGCTTGGCCCTGAACTTTGAGTTTAGGCTGCTTCCTGTCTCCTGCCACCTCCCATTGCCTTTCTCTGCTCATTTCCCACCAGATGCAGAACCCAGAGTCACTCTCCATCCTTACCAATCCCCGCGCCATGCAGGCGCTGCTGCAGATCCAGCAGGGATTGCAGACCTTGCAGACTGAAGCCCCCGGGCTGATACCCAGGTGAGGGGGGCCCAGGTGGACAGCAAGGTTCTGGCTACTTCTCCCCTTAGCCCGTCCCCCTGCCACTCTGAGCAGCCATTATGACTCTCAGTCTATTTTCCTGTTTCCTCCAATTGCTTTTCCTTCTGAATCTCATGTTCCCATCTCTTTCTCAGAGGCCCTCTCCCACCTTTTGGTCTCTCCTCTCTGCAGCCTTGGATCCTTTGGGATGTCCCGGACCCTTGCACCATCAGCAAGCAGCAACACCAGGCCTGCGCCCGAGGCCCCTGCCTCCTCACCAGCCCCACCAGCCACTTCTCCAACTGGGGCTTCCAATGCTCAGCAGCAGCTCATGCAGCAGATGATCCAGCTTTTGGCAGGAAGTGGAAACTCACAGGTACATGGGGCAGCGTGGCTGGGGCTGGAACCACCACTCCATGCTGGTGGTGTTAGGGGTCACAGTAGAATGAGACAGCAGAGCAGGCTTTGGAGTCAGTGAGACCTGGCTTTAGACCCTGGTCTGCCACTTTTTAGCCTTGGGCAAGTTACTGATCTTCCCTAAGTTCTGTTTCCACAGCTGTAAAATGGAGATGAGAATAGAATAGCACTTACCATGTGCTCCATACTGTTCCAAGTGCCTCATTTAATTTATTCCTCACAACAGCCTTGTGAGGGAGCTATTATTGTAATTTCTGTGTTACAAAAGGAGAAAACTGAAGCCCAGAGAGATTAAGTGGCTTGCTTAGTCAAAAGCTAGTAAGTAATGGAGCCAAGATTCAAACCGAGGCATGCTGGCTCTAGGATTTACACTTTAACTGTTGTCTTATACCACTTCTACTTATATCATGGGATTCTTTTGATGGTAAAAGCAGTCCTCCATCTCTTGAGACCTGAGAAGAGGATTATGGGAGGTGAGGTAACTAAAGCCCTGGGTTACAAAGTCAAGGCTAGGGGTTTAGGGCAGTGGGGATGACCTTAGGTAAGTCCATTAACCTTTCTCTGGCCTTTGTGACTCATCTGGGAAAAGCCTTTCAACAGAAATGTAAGTATGCCCAGCTTGGTGCAAAAGCTGAACCAAGTGATCGCCAAGGTTCAGCCCAGCTTAAATGCTGTGGATGGCATGCAGCACTGGACGGGGCTTTTGCACAGCAGCCAGGTGGCCTGTGATTGCTGGGTTTCTTCCAGCTCTGAGAGTCTTCTATTCATGATCTAGGCTAGTGCTTCTTAAACATTCCCTGGGAAAACACTTCCAGGAGATGTTTATGGGAGTGTCAAATATACAAAGCCTTCTCTTTTGTAAATAAGTGTGTTTGTTGATTGGTTAAAATTAAACAGGTTCTTTCTTCCCTGAGGTGATTCGCTGGCCTTTAATATGGCTGTATGTGTGATGGTGGCTAGGAGGGAGTTTAGAGGTGGTGTTTATCACGCATCTTACGGACCACAGAGCGTTTGGCATCTGGAGTACCTATTAACATCTCTAGACTGTTGATGGAAAGCAGTTAGGAATATAAGCTGACCAAAGCCTATCTGTTACTTTGAAATTTTAAGAAAGACCCCTCTACACACCTTATTATTACACAGTTGTTTAGTGGCTTGGGACCCAGGCTCCTTGGCCCCCATTTGCAGCTCACTGCACCCTGCTCCATTGGTTGATTCTGACGATGTTTGAGAAGACCTACAGGTTGTCTTCTCGTCATTATAAACCTCCAGCTTCTGAAGTTGGTCCTGTGCCCACTTCACAAGGCCTGTCCCCTGTAGGTGCAGACGCCGGAAGTGAGATTCCAGCAACAGCTAGAGCAGCTCAACGCCATGGGCTTCATCAACCGCGAGGCTAACCTGCAGGCCCTGATTGCCACAGGAGGGGACATCAATGCGGCTATTGAGAGACTCCTGGGATCTCAGCTCTCCTAATCCTGTGGCCTGTGTCTCCTGCTTCTCCCTTCCCTGGATACCAGCCTTTGGATCCTGTCAGCTCCTTTCCTCTGCAACTTGTCATCCCTCCTGTCTCCTTCCTGTCCTCTCCAGACAGCAGGGTGGCTTTAGAGGCATGGACCCCAACCCTGTAGCTCTGTCTGAGAATTTTGGTTCTACTTCTATGTCTCTTACAGAATCTTCTCTCCTGGTCCTGCTTGAGCAGAACTATTTAAACGGTTTTCACAGTTTTGCTGATGGGCCCCACAACCACCTTTGCAATCTTCAAATTTCTCAGTGGCAGTACAGAGTTGAAGGAGGAACCAACTCTCTGGTTTATTGAAACATGGTCTTTCACCTGTACCACTAGGGTTTTGCTTGTTTTTATGTTTGCTTTTGGTAACTCTCATCTTCTTTCTTTCCCCATCCCCTCTCACCTCCACCCTCACCAATGCTAAAACTTCACACTCTAAAGGAGAGGCGGGTGAAGCAGGCTGAGATTCTCCTTGCCTTCTAGTCCGGACACTTTATCCAGGACTTTTTAATGGGGTCTGTTGGGACGTCCAGGGGGAGGAAGATGCCTGTTCTTCCTGTCTGAAGGGGGAGATAAGACACAGCCCTCTGAACAAGGAATTAACAAGCCCTGGACCAACCCAATGGAGATTGGTGCCCGGGAGGAGGGCATGAGATTTTTAGAGGAAGGGAATGGGCAAAACAGCCTGAATAAAAGGCTTGGAAGTTGGAATTGACAGAGAAGTGGAAGCACTAATTACTCTTTTAGGCAGGGGAGTCCTGGCTCAGGCCTGGCAGAGGAGACTTAGAGATGCTAATAGAACTTGAGTTGAAAGGGGCTCAGTGGAGCTAAGCGATATGGCTCACAAGGGGCCATATTGGCTCCATTTCCTCAAATACACATGCTTATGTACACATACACACATTTCTGTGAACCCAGGACCTGCTTGTGTCCCCAGGTACCAGTGATTTGAGCCCCCCTCAAAAGACAGGAAGTGGATTGGGGTCTGCTTTAGCAGTGGGGGTGTGGGGGAGCTGGTGCGTGTGGATTGAGTAGAAGGTTGGATTCTTTGCTGATTTCTGGTTCAGAGCACCCCCCACCAGAGAAGGAGGCAAAAAGGGCTAGTCTAGGGCAGGAATACACACAGCCCAGGGAGCCAGGTCTCTTGGGCCTCTGGATGCTGGGTAGCCCCAGGGCAGTGTGGATACCCCTTCTGAAGCTCCCAGGGTTGTGAGCAGCACCCTTACACTCCTAATTGCTTTCAGGGAATGGTAGAGGGGTCCTTCCACCTAGAGCCCCTGCCCTTTGACTTCTCTGTTCCCTCCGGGCCAGAAAGTTCTGTTTGAGAAAGGAAAGGAGGGGTGCCACTGCTGCCTTTGATCTGGAAATGGACATTACTCGATTGGAGCACAGAGGAGGCTCACCTCAGCTCCTTTCTCTGCTATTTAGCCTGGCTGCTTGGGGGACCCATGGCTGAAAACATAGAGGCATGAGAAACAGAATCTTCTCCAAGTGGGAAAGGGTCCCAGGCAATCCAGAGAGGATGTGTGCGTGGCTTCCCTCCGTCCTTTCCTCAGCTCCCACACTGGCCTTTGTAAATAAATGGTGTGTGGTCTTTGTTGTGAGTGTGTCTTGGTGTTTGTTTTCTGCGGGGGAGGAGGCTAGCTGAAGACAACTTCTTGGTTTTAGAGGGTTTTTATAAAGTGGATCTAGAGGAATTTGAAGTTGGGTTCAGTTACCACAGATGTTAAGAAACATTGAAGGTTAAGGGTAACTGGTCTTGGGGAATATCTATAATCCATGGTTTAGGAATGGGAAAGATTGCATTCTTCCATTAACCATCCCCAGGAGAGGAATGTATGAAAGTGTTTGGAAGGTGGCTAGGTCATTACTTCTATCTGATCTTTTTGGCAAGACTGCTCTCTCCTTACCTCAGGTAAAAAGGTCAAAACAAAACAAACCCTTGCATCCAGATCTTATGCAGGTGGAGTTTAGTAGTTCTTAGTCTTGAGCTCTGAGACTAGACCTGGCTCTACTACTAATTGCGTGGACTTAAGTCTTTCCATGTCTGTGAGGATTTATCTTGTATAGTGAGGTTATAGCCCAGAGTTCTGTGATATATGAATGATCATGGTGAGAGGTTCCACTTCTGATCATGGTAGTCTGGATGTTTCAGACCAGTAGTGGGGTTTGATCCCTGGTCGAGGCACATACGGGAGGAAACCGATGATGTTTCTCACATTGATGTTTCTCTCTCTAAAAAATCAATAAAAAAAACTATCCTCTGGTAAGGATTAAAAAAGAGCAATGTAGTCTGGCAAAGCTGAGGAAGGCTAATCCGAGAGGATGGGGGTGGGTGGGATTTGCATAAGGAAAGAGGCATTTCAGGGAAGCCACACACAGAGACTTGGAGAAAAAGCACATGGTTATGTGTAGAGAAGTTGTTTTTCATACCTGGAGTACTTCTGTGTGCTCGGTCGTGACACTACGCAATGGAAAACAGACAACCTGTCGTCAGGGAGCTCTGGTCTGGGAGGTGGGGAATGGAGGGATTCCTAAAACAAATACAGGTGATAGGTATTACTGCACAAGATTGTAGCTCCCAGAAAGTAGAAATCCTATCCGTCATGCTCATGACTGTATCCTCAGTACCTAGAACAGTGCCAGGCACAAATTAGGTGCTCAATAAATTCAGATTGAATGAAGGACTGCTACAATGAAGATATTGAATAATAGTAATATTGATAGTTACCATTTATTGAGCACACACATGTCAGACAATATGCTAAAAGTTTTACATACATTATCCTTCAACATTTTGAGAGTATTATAATGATCTCATATTAAATATTTGGGAACCGAGACTTTATAGAAGTAACACTTTCAAGGTTACCTAATCATCAAGTGACAGACAGAGCTGGAACTTGATTTCATGACTGCCTAACTTCACATTCCAACCTCTGCACCCGGAGTCTCTTGTTCAAAATGCTATTTGGGAAAGTTTGTCTGATAGCTTATTGAAAAGTGCAGGGAAAGACCTAAGATAGGGAGACTACTGCAGTAAAAACAGCATGCAGTAACGGGTATGAACTAAAGTTACAGGGCGAATGGAGAAGAAAGAATTTACTTCCCTAGCACCTCAAAGGGCTTCTAAATAAAGCTCAGGGCTTGGTTACTTACTGGATGTAGGGGACGACTGAGTGTCTTGCCTGGAATTAGAAAGAATGCTGGTAACCCTCGGAGAAAGAGGTTTTCTCTAATTCCTAGTTCAACAGTATGTACATTCGACATTCTAGATATATGATCAAAACCTCTAGGTGCGGCAGTTCCACAAAGCACCTGATCAGGCGCTGGGCACGTACGGTAAGGGCTTGAAAAGCCACTGAACAGGGCAGAATAAGAAAAGCATGGTGTCCGCACAAGCGGACCCGCCTTTCTGAGGGGCCCGGCGTCGCCCAGATCCGCGGGCACTACAAAGGGAAAGGCGGGGCTTGTCGCGAGAACTGCAACTCCCAGAAGGCTTCGCAAGGAGCACTGGGGCTTCCGGTCCAATCTTATTTCCGGTCTTTCGGGTGCTGACGCTCTCTTCCGGTATTGGTCCCCCCTCTTCCCCCAAAGGCTTTCGTGGGGCGCACGGTGAGTCCCCGGCGGGAGCGCGAGCAGGACGGGGAGAGTCCCGTGTGCGCACCTCACCAGCGGCTGGGGGAGGGGCAGGGGCGAGGGCGCGCGGCCGGAGGACGTGTAATCTTGGCGAGAGTGGGGAGGGCGCAGAGCGGACTGAGCCCCTGGAGGCACCCACGAAAGGATGTGGGGCGAGGAGAATGGGATCTCGGGGGAAGGATGGAGGGTAGGATGCAGGGGTGGGTGGGAGGACCCCGCGAACGCGCAGTGGTCTCAGCGGAGCTGGGCGGTGGAGAGAGGGGCTGAGGGGCCTCATGTGTAAGGGAAAGCTGGAAGGCGCCGCAGGTCTGAGATCGGCCGAAATCGGGCACCCCAAGGAAAGCCCTGTTCTAGCCACAAGGTGTCATCTCAGAAGACCCTACCAGTTGGGAAGCACCCTGGGCCCCCGACAGAAAGAGGGTGGTGGATATGCTGGTGCTTAGACCGAGGGCTTGCAGGGCGGAGATGGCGGGAGAGTCGCGAATAAGTCAGTTCCAGTGGTTTATAGACTGCTCTGTGGAAAGGGCTGCTGCTTTGGTAAGGTCAAAGGGCTTTGATAGGCTTTGTCATGGAGGACTGCCAGTCAGATTTTGGTGATTTTACATGCTTGGGTTGACTGCTCACTTAGTCTCTTTTTCCACAGATGAGGCTGCTGGCATTTGTCGTGTTGGCTCTATCTGCTGCCACTCAAGCAGAGGAAGGAGCCAGGCTTTTGGCCTCTAAATCACTGCTGAACAGATATGCCGTGGAGGGGAGAGACCTGACCTTACAGTACAACATCTACAATGTTGGCTCAAGGTAAGGAGGCTCCGGAGCTGCAGGTTGGGCCCTTTTCAGGCTTTTTAGATTTCCCTGCTGGGAACAGGGACTAGTGGTGATTTATCTTTGGGAGACCTACAGCAACAGATGTTGTGAGTGAATGAATACACTGCTGGACCTGATTTTGGAAGAGGAGGACATTCTTACCTAAGCTGCAAAAAACCACCCCCACTTTTTTGATTTGGAAGAGTTTTAGAGTGGGAAAGAAGCAAGAATTGTGAAACAGGGAGAAGCAAATGAGAAAGCATAAAATGTATCATTCCTTCTCGCCTCAGGGCTTTAAAGTTTCAGCTTCCTTTGTTTCATTAGCCTACGTGCATTTTTGTTGCCTTTTTTTATTTTGTTCCCTTTAATTTGATCTTCCATAAGAGTCTTAAGAGCTCTTCTCCCCAACGCACACCCTTGGAGAAATTGAGGCAAGAAGGGGTTTGGGCCCATTCTTCCCAGATACTTGAGTATTTTGGTGCTTCTGAGCCACAGAATCCAGCCGTTGACCTGGATTCTTCAGTGCAACAAACCCAAGTTACTATATAGGTCAGTCGTATGTGTCTATTGTAGTTCTTAATTTTTAGGACAAGCAGGCAGATTTGATCACTGATTGCTTTAATTTTCATACTCATGACTTCCAAACCTTTTTTGTTGCCTCTGTTTTCTAGTGCTGCATTAGATGTGGAATTATCTGATGATTCCTTCCCTCCAGAAGACTTTGGCATTGTCTCTGGAATGCTCAACGTCAAATGGGACCGGATTGCCCCGTATCCTCTTGACACTGGGTGATGAAGGCTGGCGGTGAGGGTTGGGGGAACGTTGCTAGCAAAGCAGTCAGGTTACTTCAAACAGTCCAGGTGTGCATGGCCATTCTTCTGTCACCTCTCTGGATGATATGGGGCAAGAGATACTGGTGACAGTTATGTGAGTGTGATTTATGGTAGACCTGAGATTCTGAAGTTCAGGTTAGAAGGCCCTAAAACATACTCTGTGGGGAAGATGTAGCCACTTAAATGTTTGTGGCCCAGCAAAGATGAATAAGGTGCTTTTAAAAGAAATTCAGTTGGATGCTAACATGGAGGACCTGGGTGACTTTTCAAAGACTCTTCTTAGTTCAGTGAGTCTCTTATTCTGATCTACCAGTTATTTCCTGAGTGTTGTGAATTGGATTTCCCCCCCTTGTGAATTAAAGTATGTTTAGGTTTTCTGATGAGGATTAGTGTTCTCTTTGTGGTTTTTGTTTGTTTGTTTTTATTTCATCTTTTCAAGAACTTCCTTCAGTTATAGTCAATGAAAGATTTTTCTGTGAGCTTAAGTGACTAATATTTCATCCATAACATATATTGCTTTGAAAGTTTACTTCAAAAACCTCCATATTGAGTACATCCATATAGACTTAAAACTTGGCTAAAAAGGTATCATAGTATAACACACTTTAGGCTTACAAAAAGTGCATGTTCATTATTACTGCAGAGTATTGCAAGCATGAAATCAGCATGTGTTGGCATCCTTTTTTGTGAATGGGGCATTCAGTCCACAAGTTGAAAGGTTGTGAGAACTTTAGCTTCATCTTTTCCCTTCCTTAACTCTTGGGCCAGTGCCAGCAACGTCTCCCATACTGTTGTCCTGCGCCCTCTCAAGGCTGGTTATTTCAACTTCACCTCAGCGACCATTACTTACCTGGCCCAGGAGGATGGGCCCGTTGTGGTGAGTTTCCCAAACTCTTAGCTGGATGGGGCTTAAATCTGCTTTTGAAAACCCTTGCAGAAAATTTTCAAAGCAGCCACTAAATTCTGAGAAGGATAAGAAGGACCAGAAGTTTGGGATATTGTCCTTAGGAGGCGTGTTTCAAATTGTCAGGTTCCAGAATAAAGCAACTGAAGTGGGTGGGAGGGGAGCACCATGGCATTTCTTGCCTCACCATTCCTTCTGCTTGGCTTTTAATCCGAATGTGTCACTTTCTGCCCAGTGTATTGCTGTGCTTGCCCTTCCTATTCATCTTCTGTGCCGCTGTCAGATTGTTCCCTGTCTTCACGGTTTCTCCATCTTTCCCTTGCTGAGGGCGCTCCTGCGTGTCATAGCAAGGTCAGGCTTTTCTGCCTCTCATGGCTGTTCTCTGCCTCTCCAGCTTCTCTCTCGCTCAACCCACAAAGACCCTCCGTCCTAGTTAGGCCAGGCTTCTCCGTACATTCCCTTCTCCTCTCAGTGCTACTTTTTCCACATTGCCCTTCTCGGGTTGAAGTACTCTCTCCTCCACTTCATTATCCGAAGCTTTCCCAAGACCCAGCTTTGAGCCACGAGTCCTTGTTTCTGTCTTCTGCTTTTACAGTTCGCATTGCTCTTCCCTACTTATTCTTTCAATAAACATTCATTGACTGCAACTAAACATCTGTAGCTCTTGTGTTGTGTGCCATTTGGACATTTAATTATTTATTGTCTTCAGTAGTTCTCTTTCTTATGTGTAGGACCCACACACACACACTTCCCAATTTAATATAAACTCCTTGAAGCCAGGGACTTTGTCTTAGATTTCTCTCTGTTTCCCATATATAATAGAAACACAGTAGTAAACAATCTTTGATTGATTGGTGTAAAGGTCAACGGACATTTATTGAGCCCCTGCAATGTGCTAGACTCTAGGGACTCCCAAGAAGATTAAGACACTGTCCCAGCCCTCAAAAAGCTTAGGTCATGAATTTATAAAGGCCTCTGATAGGACCGTGTGGATAGGCTATTGGCTACTTAGTGCACAGTAGGGATGGGACTTTGTACGGAGACAATCATAGAACTAAAAGAAATCCAAGATTCTCTAAAATGCACTTTCTGAGTTTTTTGTTTCTTATAAACCATGCGGAACCCTATTTTTATAATCCTATTTACATTTTCACATCTTGTGTCATTTCTGCTTTCAGACCAACTTTAGAAATAGTCCTGGGGATGTAAAGTACAGCACAGGGAATATAGTCAATAGTATTGTAATAACTGTGTATGGTGCCAGGTGGGTACTGGAAATATCAGGGGGAACACTTTGTAAAGTATATGATTGTCTAATCACTATGCTGTCCACCTGAAACTAATATAAAATAATATTGAATGTAAACTATAATTGAAAAGAAATTAAAAATAACCCAGCCAGAGTTGTTCAGTTGATTGAGCGTCATCCTGTGCATCGAAAGGTTGTGGGTCCGATTCCTGGTCAGGGCACATACCTGGGTTGCAGTTTTGATCCCCACTCAGGGAGTGTGCGGAAGGCAACCGATTGATCTCTCTCACATCGATGCTTCTCCTTCTCTTCCTCTCCCTCTCTCTAAGCATGTCCTTGAGCGAGGATTAAAAACAACAAAAATCATAATAAGATACTACTTCACACCTATTATGATGGTTATAATAAAAAATAAAGATAGTAACAGATGTTGCAAGGATGTGAAAAAATAGAACGCTAGAACACAGCTGGTGAGAACAAAAAATGGCTGTTGCCACTTTGGGAAAACAGTTTGGCAGCTCCTCAAAAGAAAAATAAAATAAATAACCAACTTGAGGACTCTTTGGTTCTACCTGGCATTTGATGGGTTAAAAGACACAAAACCAAAGGCGCAGCTGCCAGTTTAGAACAAAGTTGTTTGCAGTGTGCTCCAAAGTCTTGGCCTCCTCTCCAAGACAGAGGAATGCACATTTGGGTAGGGCTGTATACTCCCAGCACCCTTCTCATTTCACCTGAGCCTCACGGCCCCCTGAGGTACAGAGAGGTATTTCCACTGGAGGAATAAGGAATGATTGGCAAGGGCAAGTCACTTCGTTACATGCTTGGCCCTGAGAGGGGCCAGTAGTGGTGAGCCGCTTGCTCCAGAGTCTGAGACAGATAGAAGGATTTGGTTTGAACTTCAGCTGCATACCCAACCTACTTATTTATTAAATGCTCATCATGTGTTTCTCAGTTCTCTTGGCTCCTAATTTACCCCTCTTTACAACACAGTAAGAATCATCCAGCTCTCTCTAGTTCAAAAGCTTTACCCCGACATGAAGCTCTGAGAATCTGACACTTAGAAGTAGGTTGGTTGGGACTGCCCTTTCTCAGGTGAGAAAGTGGAGGGCCTGCCTTAATGCCCTTCTTTTATTTTCAGATTGGCTTTACCAGTGCACCTGGACAGGGAGGAATCCTTGCTCAGCGGGAGTTTGATAGAAGATTCTCACCTCACTTTGTAAGCTGTACAGTGTTGTCTGGGATGAGACCACCCTTTTGGTACTGGGACCCCTTAGCCTCCTTAGGAGATTTGTTAAATTGGTTTGTTTTTGCCATACCTATTTTTTGGTGTCTGATGCAGCTGTCAAATATCCTGATTTAATCATGATTAGAGAGTTTTGGTAATGAGATCACAATAGTCAGAACCACAAAACTGCCCCTTTGCTCTACTCAGCCTTGAGTTGAAGTCCGGAGTCTGTTTTGAGATTTAAAAAGAGTATCTGCTTAGGTTCAAAGAGTTGTAGAGTGTTGAGACGGTGAAGTGGGAACTTAGCTGTGGTCTATTGGAGGAGAGAATTTTTTGAAGATTTGCGTAAAGTACTGGCTGAAGAAATTCATTTACTCATTTACTCAGTGGATAATTATGAAGTTCCTAATTATGTGCTCAGTTCGGTACTTTGCTATGGGAAACAATGGTGACCAAGAAACAGTCCCTTTCATAAAGATTTTAGGGACTCCTAGGGGACTCAGAACAAGTCACTGCGGGGGAAATGCTTTGATAGAGATTATAGACAAGTGCTGGAGGAGCAGGCAGCGGGAACATCAAACTTAGTCTCTCAGAGTCAGAGAGGGTTTTCTGGAGGAGGTGACGTTTAACCAGTCAGAGAGGGGGTTAGGAAGGATGGGCATCCTAGGAAGAGGGAGCAGCTCAGAGTGAGAAAGTGTGTGGTGCAGTCCAGGTGTGGCAGGTAGTCTAGCGAGGCTGGAGAGCAGACTGAGGCAGAGGAATAGGGGAGGGCCTGGAGACAAAGTGGGATTAGGTCACAGGAGGCTTGACTGTCAGGGCAATACCTGGCCATCTCCCTCCTCAGAGATTGTCTGGAAGAGAAAAGCTCTTCCAGTCTGGGTTGGGTCAGGTGAGGCTTTGGCTTCACAGCTTGAAAGATAGACTAGTCTTCAGAGAGCCATTTTCTATCAGGAGTGCTCAGAGAGGAGCCTTCTGCCAAGGTTCCGCTTAAAATTTGGGCTGGGCTGCTCCCTCTCATTGATCCCCTCCTTCCCAGTCCTCTCCTGCGCCCTGCTCCATATTTCTAAGCAAGGCCTGTGTTGTCTTCCACAGCTGGACTGGGCAGCCTTCGGGGTCATGACGCTCCCCTCCATCGGGATCCCCCTGCTGCTGTGGTACTCCAGCAAGAGGAAATACGACACTCCCAAAACCAAGAAGAATTGAGTGGGGTTTTCACAGCCCTCCCTTCCCAAGAAATCCAGGTGCTCTCCAGACTCCAAAGGGTATCTCAAATGCAGTCTCCTCCCTTAGCCTTGGCCACGGTCTCCTGGATCCTGCCCTGCTCTCAACCAGAGTGAAGGACTAGGCCGAGGAGTCGATGAGAGCCTCCTTGGTTCCCTCTTGAAGCCATACAAACAAGAATGCCTTGAGCCTAGAGGTGCTGTAGGGTATACTGCTGTGGTGGGAACTCTCAGAGGTGTGGGAGGGGGCATTTGGAGACTGCATGACACCACCCCCATCTCTTGCTCTCCCCTCGCAGAAGAGGACAGGAGATAACAGTGAAAACTATGGGACTCTTGGAGGTTCCCCAGCCCCTGTTCTGGGTTAGGGAAGTGCTTACTGAATGGGTTTTCTAATAAAAACAAATGCCACACTGACTTGTCCATTTTCTTATCAGCTGGGTGGTGCAGGTTGTTGAAGTTTAGGCCCTCGGGCCAAGGCTCCTAGGCAGGTGAGCTGAATCCTTGCCTCATTGCTGTGGGGGTTGTGGGTCCTGTTCCCATGGAGCTATCTGTCCCCTTTTGAGCACCTTTGCTTCCATCTCTTATTTCCCTCTCTGTTCTCACATCACCACATATTCCACTAAACCTTTCTTGACTGTTAGCTCCTCTCCATAGCTCAAGGAGAGGATGGGGAAGCTGTTCTCATGCCCAGGAGACATTCTGGTCTCATTTACTGACTTCTTGAAAAGCTATTTTTTTTTTTTTTTTAATATATATTTATTGATTTCAGAGAGAGGAAAGGAGAGGGAGAGAGACAGAAACATCAATGATGAGAGAGTCATTGATCGGCTGCAGCCTGCAACCCGGGCATGTGCCCTGACCGGGAATCGAACCTCGATCGCCTGTATCCTAGGTTGATGCTCAACCGCTGAGCCACGCCCGACTGGGCGAAAAGCTATTTCTTATACCTGCTTCTAGTCCTTCCTCTGTTTAAGAAATAGCGTTTCTTAAGCTGGAATTTACTTGTAATGCCTGCGCTTTGAGCTCTGGCCAGGCAGAAGCACCTGGATGCCCTGCGTTGTTCCCGAAGCATGGCCCATGGAAAGGCAGCGGTTTTTGCTGCAGCAGCAGTGGGGAGACTCCACTCTGAGCTGACTCTGTCCAACCCAGGAATGCCGTGGTCCGAGAGCAGCCTCCCAGGCAGGGGAGCAGCCCAACAAACACCCGCTTTGTTCCTGCCACCAAGTTTCCCAGTTTAGATTGTGTTGGGGATGGAGGGGGGGGTTGCTGCCCAACCGGTTTAACCTTTCCTCAGCCCAGTAGTGGAGCCTCGGCCCGGAAGGATGAAAAGGACATGGAGACAACGGGAAGCTCCAAATGGAGTAGCCCTCCATCAGCTCACAGCCCTCCTTCACGCGCTGTGGCTCGGACACCCCAGGCCTGGCCAGGTGAGAGGCAAAGGGTATATTTGCTGTTCCCGTTGTGTTCCTGGTGGGGACCTGGGACTTGCTCAGGAGAAAGGGGGAGAAAGCAATGGGTCAGCAGTTTGGGGTTGAGAACAGTGTGGGGAAGGAAAGGGAGCTAGTTTGATGCGTGGCATCTTGCTCTCAAGGACTATGAAGTATTACTAGTCTTTGGAGGAGGGAGCACACTGTTCCATCTGTGTGGTTGCCACTGGAAACAATGAGTTAGCCTGGAGGAGGAGGAGGTGTTCTGCTTTAGAGGTTGGGCGAAGCTTCACAACTGGAAGGCGATAGAAGAGCTTTCTTCCTCAGCCTCACTCAGGTGCTCCTTTCCCAAAAGCCGGGGCAATCTTCACCTTTCCCTGCAGAACTCAGCACTTTGTGTCCTGGCCCTTGTTAGGACGGAGGAGACTGGGGTTGGGTTGGGGGGGCTGACAGATAACAAGAGAAGCATTGTGAAGGCAGCTAGTGTCACAGGCACCTTGAAAAGGGGCCAAAACCCAGAAACTTCCTCTGAAGAGATCCGCTTCCACTGGAGTCGGATGGAATTTGAGCCTCCTGTAGTAGTGGGCTTGGAAAATGGAAGAGCCCCTAAAATCTATAGATAGACTTTTACCTGGAATAGTTGGCTCTGTGATCGAACCCTGTTAACTTCTTGAGGTAATTGAATGGGAGGAGTGGCAGACAGCAGTCCTTTGCTCTCATGGAAACCACCCTAGGAAGGTGGGAACCCTGATCTCTGGATTGCCTGCAGGTCTGCATGGGAGAGGGAAAGTAAGCCTCCTTCCTGGAGGTTGGATGTGGGGCTCCTTCCTAAAAGGCAATATAGAGAGTAATGTTGCCACCAACATGTTCCAGATCCCACCCTGGAAACTAGCCGTCTATTCCTCCCATGTCCAAACTTTCAGCAGGCACCTGCTCACCCACACACCCAGCCCTGGTACCAGGAGGAAACAGGTGCCTGGATTTCCACCTCCTTCACATACTAGGCTTGGGGACTCTACCTGAAGAAAGTCAATGGGAAACAGGTGTAAGAATTTCCAAGAAACGGAGTAATGCAGCAGCTGGAGTGGTGGAAGCAGGACTGGCCTCAGATGGGCAGCAGTGCTGGGCATCCCCCCACTGCCGTCCACCACTTGCTGGCTGCCTGACCTCAGGTAAATCACGTCTCTCCCGGAGCCTGTGTTCTCATCTGAACAACCATGCGACTGTTTAATTAGAGGATTTCTGAGGACCTCACACCAGTAAAATGAGGCAGGTGTTTCCCCTGTGTCCTTGTGAAGTGAGAAGCTATCCCTGTCGCCCATCATGTGGTTTGGGGCCGAGCCAGGTAGGAAACGGGGCAAAGTTTCCACATCTGGCAGCTACTGCTCTCTTCCTTTCATCCAGAGTAAGGATTTTAGAGCAAGCATAGACCATGGATCACGTAATTTAACCCTCTTATTTAATGGGTCAGGGAAGGCACAGGCAGAGTGAAGTGGGTTATCCGAGGTCACACAGAAAGTGGCAGCTAGCTTATTTATTGAATAACTAGGGTGGGCCCAGCATTTGTGTGTCAATATTTGCACATATCTCATTTAACACCCCCATTTTACAGGCTAACAGGCAACCACTTTTTCAAGGCCCCATAACTACTGAGTTGGCAGAGCCAGCTAAGGTCTTCCGACTCCAGCAGGGCCTTCCAGAGGAGGGCTCCACCTTACCTCAGGAAGCCCAATGCCTGCCCACGCTATCCTCTGCCCCAGGGAAGAAGTGAGGGTGAGTCAGGCCCCCCAAGCTGTTATCAGGGAAGAGGGTAGGGGAGCTGCTCAGATATCCTGCGCCTGGTATCCACAACAATGCGGGAGGGAACAGGAGCCAGGTGTATGCTGAGCTGCCTGGTCACCATGTTCCTGTGAGCTGAAGGGAGGGCCCTCCTCAGAGGTAGCTGCCCCTGTTAAGGCTCCTCCCTTCTCACAGAAAATGCAATCTTTCCTCCTCTACCCACTGCATAAACCTGCCTCTTAAAGGGACCAACAAGCAGGGGTTTTTTGTTATTATTTTTTTTAATGTATCTTTACTGATTTTTTAGACAAAGGAAGGGAGAGGGAGAGAGAGAGAGAGAAACATCAATGATGAGAGAGAGTCATTGATCAGCTGCCTCCTGCATGCCCCCAAATGGGGATGGAGCCCCAGCCAGGGCATGTGCTCTGACCAGGAATTGAACCGAGATCTCCTGGGTCCTAGGTCGATGCTCACCCACTGAGCCACGCCTGGCTGGGCCCAACAAACAGTTTTGAAGCCAAATTTGAGAGTGGGCAAAGGACCTCCCTGACCCCAATAGGACCTCACTATTAAGTAAGTTTCCAGCTGTGAGTCCTTCCTGAGATGTCCACTTTCTTCCCTTAGCTTCACCCTGTCCCCACTGGAGGGAGGGTGAAGGTTCCTTAGGATGTCAGGTTCCCATATACTCTCCCCTCAGGACGACCCCAACTTGGTTCCCTCTACCTGCTTCCACATGAACCTGAGATCCTGTGGCTGCCCTTTGTCCAGGGAATGCTGACGATGGGAGACCCAGGAATCCTCATGACCAGCAACAGCACCCAAGGGGTTAAAGGTCTGCACACAGCACTGTTTAGGGTGTTTGAATAGGGCGGGGAAGGAAAGTGCTAGAGTGACTGAAGAGGCAGCTGGTCTGGGCTGAAATGAGTGCCCCCCGTCTCCTATGCAAACGCCTGGATCATGAGCCCTTCCTTTAAAAGGACCAAGAGAGAGGCGCTTCCATTAAGGTGCTGGACTGGATTCTTAGAGAGGCAACCTGAAGCAGGACTTTTTCCTGTATTGAAGTCACCAACTGAGGGCAGGAACAGGTCCCCCATCTCTGGGATATCTCCCACGTCCGGTGAGTTTCCCTCTTCCCCCTTGCTGGGTCCTTCCCCGGGAGCAGAGATCTTCAAGCCCACCCTGCACTCCTGGAAGGGGCAGAACAGTTTGTAGCTTCTCTACCAGCCCCCTGCACTCAGCTCCCATTTTTAATTACGGGCAGTGTGTGTGTGTGTGTATGTGTGTGTGTGTGCGTGCACAAAAGGGAATCACAATTATGGCCAACGGTTAACACTTAACTACTTGTGTGACAAGTGATGCTAAACTCGTATATACATTCTTAATCTTCACAATGCTATGGGTTTTAAAACCTTGATCAGATTACGGGTTCCCTGCTCTGCCCACTACTTTTAGCTGTCTCCTGGGATCTGATGGGTTAATTCCCTAGGACGCAGAGTGGCCAAAGTCTTCTCAGGTGTGTCCCTCTGAACCTCAGACCCTCTCTTGCCCCACCTTCCTGGCACAGTGCCCATAACACATGCCAAGGAACTGGCAGGAGGAGGTAGGAGAGGATTGGTTCATCTCTCCCTCTCTTCCGTAGCCCCCACATGTCATGGGCTACCCTGGGTCCCGATAATCATTAAGGCCCAGCAGAAAGAAAGAAGGTGATTTTGTAGACCTAAATTTGGTTTATAAGCCAATTGGAAAAAAAAAAGTGGTCACACTTGGAAGCCCAAAGCAACAACGTTCCTGACTGGTTTGTGAGCCTAGTTTATCAAAGAGGTGGGGGTTATTTAGGGTGGTTGTTTGAGATGCCTGATTGCTGACTTAGTAGGAGGTGTTGTTAGGTCAGGGGCCTGGGGCTGCCTGACTTTAGCTTTGAACTTAGGAGTTAAGTAGCAACAGTAAAATCAATAGCTCTGCCCTGTGGGCCCTGGGAGCAGGTGTGTGCCTCTCAGAAGCCAACTTGGAAGCTGATGGGCATATGGCTTTAGCCTATAGTTACCCTGTCCCACTCAGAGATGGAACACGAGTCCCACCATTGTATTTGTACATAGACCCTTCTGGGTCCTCTTTTCCCTGCCTGACACCTGAATGAATGAATCCCTTCTCTCTATACCCTTTGCCTTTCCTTTGATTTTTGGCAGTTGACAGGAAAGTCAGAGAAGGGGAGTGAGTTCCAGGACACCAGTCTTCAGCTCATGTCAAAATCTCATGTGCCTCACACTGAGAAATAGAGTAGTGATGTGACCAAATCAGGGTGAGGAGAGGAGATATCAGAGACTCGGGTGCTATGACCTGCCATAGAATGGGGTTTCGGGGTGCAGGGTGGGAAGGAACTGTGGTTACTGGGGCCTTCTTTATCTGAGGCTAAGAGAAGCCCTGCTTTAGCCTCTTTGCAGACACTGTTGGATTAATGGATTAATGGTTTACTTTCTACAAGAGAAGATGCAGGTAGGTTAAATTTTGAACCATCAAAGGGTTTTCTGTGACCCTGTCCCCCCAGGCCTAGGAGATCTGAAGGAGAGCCAGCAGGCCTCTCCCTCCCATTCTTTATTATCTGCATCTTTGGGTCTTCCACATGAGTGCCCCCCTTCAGGAGATTTAGGACCTGAGAGCCAGACCCAGGAAGCCCCCCAGGTTTCGGAAGGGCTGTGTGGTTGCCGGCAGCAGTTACTATCCCCAGTGTTTGCTGGCAGCAAACATAGGCAGAGCCCTGCCTGCCCCCATAGCCTCATTCAGATTTCTAAGATAACAGAGGGAGTAGAAAGGACAAATTTAGCTTCTTTGGAGCCCCCATCTAAATTCTTTAGAAGTTTCTTTGACTGGGGTGGGGGTGGGGTGGGAATGGGGCACAACAATATTGCCAGATTCTTTCAAAGGTAGCCCCTTGCTCTCAGGTTGCATCTCTTCTGGTTTCAGAAAAGAGCTCAGGCCCTGGAGTGTGATGGATTTGCTTTGAAAACTCAGCTCCACCTCCTACAGCCCTGTGACCCTGAGCCAGTTATTTTACCCTTCTGTGTTTCCATTTCTTCAAATAGAAAATAGGGATAAAGTTGTATTGCAAGAAATGGCGAGGTTCTCAGAAGGTGATGCAGGCGCTCATGGGTTAACTTTCTTCCCCGTCTAGGCTCCAGAGGCGCTTTAGGAAACTATGTTGGGGTCTTCAGCATCCCTCCTCTCCCCAGCTTGGTGCAGAATGATTGGTCAGAGTGCAGTGAGCCTGGAGATCTTCCTTGGATCTCTTTTCCTCCCTCCTAAGATTTTGAGACCCAGTTGCTCTAAATCAGAAGTCGGCAAACTTTTTCTGTAAAGACCCAGATGATAAATGTGTTAGGCTTTGTGGGCCACGTGGTCTCTGCTGCAACTACCACTTTTGCTGTTGTAATGCAAAGACAGCGATAGACCATATATAAATGAACAAGGAGGGCTGTTTTCCAAAAAAACTTTATGACCACTGAAATTTTAATTTAATATAATTTTAATGTGTCACAAAGTAGTATTCTTCTTTTGATTTCCCCCCCAACCATTTAAAAAAAGATAGCAGGACAGATTTGGCCCACAGGCTACAGTTTGCCCACGCCTGCTTTCAAGTACAGGGGCCACTCTGTCCCCTCCCTCCTCTTTGAAGAGGACAGCTTCTTCAGGGTTCATCAGGGGTCCAAGGGACAGAAAGGCTATTTCTTGCTGTTCCTTCTTGTTCTGGTTGTGGACACTCGATTCCATCAGAAGTCATTTATGATAACTAGTCCCCACCACAATTGTGACTCATTGCCCATGGGTTATTTATTCTCTCTCTTTTTAAAAAGTTTTTTTTTAAATATATATGTTTTATTTACTTTAGAAAGAGAGGAAGGGAGAGAGAGAGAGATCCATCGATCAGCTGCCTCCTGAATGTCCCCCACCAGGGATCAAGCCTGCAACCTAGGCATATGTCTGGGCCTGGAATCGAACTGGCGACCTCGGTGCATGGGTCAATGCTCAACCAACTGAGCCACACTGGCCAGGGCTATTCTCTCTCTTTTTTTAAGAGAGGATGGTGGGGTAACCATCATATAATACCTGTTCTGCTTCTGTGTCGGGCCTTCCTCTCTCCAGCTCTCCATTTTTCTATGCCCTACCTTCTCTCTCTGCCTCTACATAATAAAAGCAACAACAATAATAGTAGCATTTATTAAGCACCTGAATATGGTCCAAGCACAATGTTAGTTGCATTACATACATTACCATTCAAGTCCGTCAACATTCTTACAACCTAGGTATTATCGTTCCCATTTTACAGATGATTCTGAAGCTCAAAAACACTAAGCAAGTTCCCAAGGTCCTATGGCTTTTGAAGGTGTCAGAACTAGTGAATCTGATAGACTGTAACTCCACTATAACACCGTAAATAAATTATGGTCTCCGAGTTTTGCATAATAGATGTGTCTATTAAAACATTATATGCTCTCATCTCACCACCCAGAATCACTGATGGCTAGTGCAATCCGTGGAGGTTACACACTCAGAGGAGGGGCAGGAGACACTGATGGTCTGTGCTGGTAGGAAAGCCATCTAATCCAGGAGCAGGAAGATAACTAAAACGACTTCCCAGAGCCCTTCTTGCTTTCCTCCCCTGCCCCCATCTCAGGCTTCTGATCTCAGATCTATTTCAGCATCTCCTATCTCTCTGCTCAGCAGAAGCAATGATGTGACATGATGTGATCACATCCGGGAGCTAAATAAAGCCATTGTGTGAGACCCAGCCCTGGCGACTCCCTTGCACCATTTCCTGAGCCTGGGAGGCTAGCATGGCTGGGGGAGAGCCAACAGGAGAGGGGGGAGGCGAACACAGCCATGGGGACCCCAGCTTGAATTTCAGAAAATGGAGGTGGGAATATCTCTGGGAGGGGGTTGAGAAAACCTAATTATTGCATGGATGGGTGGAATTTAGGAAACAGGAAAGACTTTCTGAGAGATGGAATGAAGATATGAAGAAGGAGCTCATTGGATTCCATTTTCCCGGAGGGCAGAGACCATGAATGAAATGACAGAGACGCTGGGGAAAGGGTAGATCCTTCAGAAGAGGTCAGAATCCAGTTGTTTGGAGGTAGAGGAAGAAGGATGAGATTTCAGGACATAAAAATCTCAGGATGCGATCTTCTTCCACCAGGCCAGGGTGATAGGGCACCATCTCCAGCAGGTGGCCTCTCCAGGAGTGGAGGGAGAGGAAAGGGCTCCTGTCCATTGCATTTCATTAATCTTGCCAAATCCAGCCTTTTGGGCAGAACTGGGGCAAGGATAGCAGATAGAGGCTGGGTACAGGGGGTGTACCTCAAGCAGTGTTTCCCCTTTCATGAGGTCACTGAACGTCAGATCCAAGATTCTCACAGTGCCCACTCAGTCCCCCTCAATTTCTGTCCTGTTCCCAGTCCCCATTCCTCTCTTCCTAGTGAGCACCTCCAGTTCCTACTCTTCCCTCCAGTCCTGCTTCTCACAATACTTTTTGTGAACCGCCCTCACCCCTAAATCTTAGATTTGGGAACCACTGGTTGGCAGGGTCTGTGCCCTGGCCCTTAGGCCCTGTCCTGCGCCCTGCAGATCTGCCCATCCTGTTTGCAGCAGCACATCCGATGGCAGGAGGCCCAAGTCTGTTAACAAGGAGAGAGGATCTCTCCCAGTGGCTGCGGAGGGGAGCCCTCTGCATTGCTTTTCAGATGTCATGATCATGGACGGCCACAAGGGTTTCCTAGGCCTCTCCTTTTTTCTTTTTTTTTCAGTCCTCACCCGAGGGTATTTTTCCATTGCTTTTCAGAGAGAGTGGAAGGGAGAGAAGAGAGAGTGAAACATTGATGTGAGAGAGACACATCGATTGGTTGCCTCCTTCATGGAGCCGGGGATCAAGCCTGCAACCGAGGTATGTGCCCTTGGCCAGAATCATACCCAGGACCCTTCAGTCTGTGGCCCAACGCTCTAAACACTGAGCCAAATAGGCTAGGGCTAGGCCTCTCCTTTTTTGTCCTTAGACCTACCCATCAGGGCAGCAGAATGCCACTGCAGGGGCCTGAGCACTTGTGGCCTTCCTTCCCTGTGGTAGACAGGCAGAAGTGCGTTCTCAGCGGTCCTGGAGAGTGTGGGGGCAGTGACGAGGTTGAAGTGAAAATTGTTGAAGGAACAATTTTCCAACAACTTTGACTCTCCTGGGTGGGGTAATCAGATAACTTGGAGTAGGCTTGACTCCCTCACAGAAAGCCTGGGAGGAACTTTCTGACTCACTGCTTCCTGGTCCTCCTGGGTACTCCCTGCACTTCAGTAGCTGGGGGTGGCCCTGGGAGAGGGGGAGCCTGGGAGACTCATTCTAGCAGGAGGTCCAAAGATACTAGGCCTGGAAGCGAGGTGTTCAGAGGTATGCAGTCAATGTGAGTTCCCTCCCTACCCCTTCACCACCTTGGTACTCTGGTATTTGGTACTTCTTCCTGGAATGGGCTTATCGTTTTCAACTTTAAGAACACCTGAGGGTTCTTATCTCTGAGACACACCGAGGCAAGCCCTGGTGGCAGCCAGAAGTGTTGGGCAGTGAGAGGAATGCCTACCTGGGAGAGAAAAGGAAATGCCACATGGTTGAGCCTGGAGCCCTTCTCTCTGCTCCGTGGGAGAGGTCATAATGGTGTTTTTCTCCCCATATGACCAGCCTTAGAAGAAATCATAACACTTTCTCACTCATGAACCTTTCCTCCCTGCAGCTTATCTGCCTAGACCCCTTCCTCTCCAACTTGGCCAAATCCTAACCATTTCACTCCTCCAGGCCCATCTCAAAGGCTACCTACTTCCTTCCATTTGCCTATTTTTTTGAGCCCCCTAATTGGTTATATGCACTCATTCCTTTGATAGCACAAAGCCTTTTGTTGAAACTTCTCTTGTGGCATTTAGCATGCTCTGGCCAGTTAGTTATCTGTGATTTGCGTTTTTGTCTATGTACATATACACGCACATGTGCACATGTGTCACTCACTAGATTGTAAATTCCTTGAGGACAAGAATAGTATCTGTTTCTCTTTGCTTGGCTTGGTTTCCTGCCACGTAGGTGCTCACTAAATGGAATAGCAATGAGTGACTGAGGTTGTCATTA
Organism: Miniopterus schreibersii; assembly: GCF_964146895.1. Lineage (NCBI taxonomy): Eukaryota > Metazoa > Chordata > Mammalia > Chiroptera > Miniopteridae > Miniopterus > Miniopterus schreibersii. Next base: position 13,938,150 of record NC_138119.1, on the reverse strand, counting down.
TGAACTGGAAAGAACACTGGACTGGGAGTCAGAACACCCAAGTCCTAGACTTGGCTCTGCGGTTAATTACTCGTGTGATCCTAAGCCAGCCATTCTCCAATTCTGTGCCTCAGTAAAGGGAGGGGTGACTCACTGCTTTAGGCCTGGCTGACTGTGACACCTTTCTAGTTCCAAGGCTCCAGAGTTCTAGAACTCTGCTCACCTTTCTCTGTCTTCTTGACTCAGACTGGCCTGCGTGTGCCTTCCATGAACAGAGACGGCCCAGAGGTGTCCCTCACAGGTGGAGACCTGGTGCCCCAAGACCACGCTCCCGGCTGCCTGTCTGCGGTGGAATCCAGAGAGCAGCTGGAGGAAGGGGAGGAAGAGGAGGGGAAAAAGAAGGAGAGAGATGGCTTCCACGCTGTACCCCTCCGAAGATCGAGGGCTTTCCGTGCCCAGAGCCACAGCTACGACCCCTTCAAAAGACATAGTTGGGGGCCAGACAGGGAGCACCAGGATCCACTGAACAGGTAGATCCCCAGGGGGCGTCCTGTCCCTACTTCCCTTAAGTCCTAGACCTGGTTCAAAAGGAATGACGGGAGTTAAAGAGACCTGGGTCCCTAGTTCCTTCTCTGGAGGGTTAGAACCCAGGTCTGTGGTGAGCCCTTGGGGAAGATGGGTCCTGCCTTTTAAGATGTGGCCCTCCCTAGTGTTTCTAGCTCTGCCTTTCTACCTGGTCTCAAAGGCAGGTGGGGGTGGGAATAGAGAAGGGGAAGAATGGAGTTGGGGCGAGTATCAGGACACTTGGGTCTTGTTGCTCTGCCTGCTTTGAGATTCAAAGAACCATGCAATGGTTCAGTGCTGGAAGGACTCAGGGATCATATGGTCCAATCTCTTCCTTTTACAGATGAGGAAACGGAGGCCCAGAGAACTGTGGGAGGTTTCTTGAAAGAAGTGGTCCTAGGTTGGGGCACTGAGCCAGCCCCTTTCCCAAACTGCTGCCTACTTGCTGGTTCCAGGCTGAGGCAGACCTGCGATGTCTTAGACATCATAGTGCAGGCCTGCAATGAGGGGAGAGGGGCTCTTGCTCAGACGTCTGCACATGCTTGGCAGACCAGATGAGAGGGACTCATCTCCCCCCTCTCCTGGAAAATCCCTGACCACTTCCCCAAAGACAGAGGAAGTCAGAAAGAGAAGCCCAGGGGTCAGCATGAAGAGTTCAGTGTGAGTGGTCATTGTGAGGACCTGCTAGCCATGGAAGGGCCCTGTCTCTCTGCTTTGGCAATGGTTCCCTTGCCCAAGTTCTCTTAGCTCCGGTGAGTAGACCAACCTCTTCTAGCTCTTGGGCAGCTGGCTGAACGAATGAGGGGAGAGGATCCTGTGCCTTGTCCATGAACTGGCTTGGGCCAGAACTTGAGTGAGAAGCTTTGCCCGCAGGGCTCATGGCACCTTCCTAAGAGCAGCCTGTTGAAGGCAGAGATGCTGTGGGTACCCCTTATGTGATGCCAGCTGTACCTCAGGTCTTCCAGGTGTCACCTTTCACTATCAGGCATTAATTCTGCCCCTGGAGTAGAGGGAGAAGGGATCTCTGGACATATCATTTAGATGAGTAGCGACAAAAGTTGTCTTTAGAAAGCAGGCAAGGAGTGAGAATCCAGCTTGCTCTTTGCCATGAACACTGGCTTTCTTCTGCAGGGCATTACTATCTTTTGACCACCAGGGGCCACCCTTGCCTGCAGCTAGCTCTGCAGCTCTGCCAAAGCACAGTTCCAAAGGGAGGGAGGCCAGTTTGAGTCTGGGCTGCTCCTAAGCCAACAGGAAGGGCTGGGCTGGGCTGGGCAGGGCTGGGGGCAAGCAACAGTGCTGGGCTGAGGCGGTGTTCCTCCCTTGTGCCAGTCACTGGCCATTGGATACAGAGGGCAGTGGTGGCAATGTGTGTTTCAGGAGCAAATTGCAGGCACTGGGATGCACGGGTCCCCAGGAGGCTCCCTTACTGCAGAGCCAAGAGGACCTGGACACATTTTTGGAACTGCAGCACCAAGGTGGCCAACCTTCCAGTGTGGTATGGATGGACAAATCCCCCGGGAGTCCTCCCCTCCTCCCCTTCCTGCCCCCTTGCCTTTCCAGCCATCACTCTGTGCCTCTTCTGTTCTGCCAGCTGCTGGGTCTCTCTTCTATGCCCAGGCATCACTCTGACTCCATCTGACTGAATCTGAATCTATTGTCTCTACCCCTCTGTCTGCTCCCTGGGTCTGCATGCTGAGTCCCCCACTCTTGGTCTCCTGCCTCTATCTTTTTTCTCTAAGACTCTGTTCCTTCCTTTCTGGGTCTGGGTCTCTGTGTTGATGCAGGAATCTCTGTTCCTCTCTCATTAAAAGACTCCTGTTTCCCTAATTGTTATAACCACTTCTCAGATTTGAAGCTGAACTTATTTATTTATTTATTTACTTACTTATTTTAAGTATGTCTTTATTGGTTTCAGAGAGAGGAAGGGAGAGGGAGAGAGAAAGATAGAAACATCAATGATGGGAGAGTCATCATTGATCGGTGCCTCCTGCACGCCCCCAACTGGGGATCAAGCTGCAACCCGGGCACGTGCCCTGACCAGGAATCGAACTGAGATCTCCTGGATCCTAGGTCGATGTTCAGCCACTGAGCCACACCCTGCCAGGCTGAACTTATTATTTGTGAGATGAGACTAGGTATTTGGTATCCTGAAAGAAAATAATTCCCTAGCAAGATAATCAGAGGATTATTAAATAAGAAATATAGAGATTGCCCAGCCTTCTGGCTTAAGGGAACACAACTGGGGGATCTCAAACCAGGACTCATGGACCACTGAGGGTACACGAGGGCTTTAGAGACACCACTTGGTTGGCCAGCTAAGAACCCCTTGGTACACAGAAATGTCTCAAGCCCCATGACTAAAAGGCTGCCTCCCTTGCAGCTCTTCCTCTAGCTCGCCAAGGGAACCTGCCCCAGCCTCATTTTCCTGGTGCCTGTGTTTGGGAGAGGGGCTGAGAGAAAGGGGCTATCACATATTACAGCCTGTCAGGGGAGCAGCAGGACCCATCTTACCTCTCACCCACTTTTCTCCATCAGCATCTCTGCATGTCTCCCTTACCCCCATTTCAGTGTGATATGATAGAAAGAACAGGATTTCAGAATCAAACTGACTCCTAGATCCTTCCTTCATTCACCAGCTGAACAATTTATTTCATCTTTCTGAAAATCAGGATAATAGTAACGATCTTTTAAAGTTGTGATTCTTGGCCCGGCCAGTGTGGCTCAATGGTTAGGGCAGGGGCCCTTGCACCAAAGGCTTGCAGGTTCATCCCCTGGCCAGGGTGTGTGCTGGAGGCAAGCAGTCAATGTGTCTTTCTCACATAGAAGTTTCTCTCTCCCTCCCTCTCTCTCTCCCTTTCACTCTCTCTGAAAAGCAATGGAAAAAATATCCTCAGGTGAGAATTTAAAAATGATAATAATAAATAAAAAATTAAAAAATCCAAATGCTGGCACTGTCCAGAAAAACTTAACAGGCTTATTTATAATTGTTATAAAGTTGAACTGCTGAAACTTGCTCACTGAAACATCCTGACTTGCATTAATGCTTTATGTCCCTGCATTTATATTTTTAAAATTCATGCAGAAATGAAAATGGAAAAACATCCAATACCTGATTTCTGTCCCCTATTTTCCACTTGTAATCATACACTTAGGAAACTTTGACCCCATGGGGAAAAATTTTTAACGTTCAAAACTACCAATAACGGGAAGAAGAGAAAAAAAAGTTTTAGAAAATGAAATGTTTCCCATCATAGTGGATTTTTAAAAAATCCTCATCTGAGAATATGCTTATTGATTTGCGAGAGAGACACTGATTGGCTGCCTCCCATAGATGTCCCAATGGGGGATCGAACTTGAAACCCAGGTATGTGGCCCAACTAGGAATCAAACCCACAATCCTTTTGTGTGTATGTGCACGTGAGGACACTCCAACCAACTGAGCCACCAGGGGCCCATTAAAATGGATTCTTAAGCACGTTTTCCATGTATGCAGGGTGCTAGCTGGATGTCTTTTGGCATAACTGTTACATGTTTGTCATGGGTAGCACACAGGTTGGTGTCTTCAAAAAGGCCAACCAGATAGGCCTCACTTGCCTCCTGCAAAGCACCAGTAGCTGCATTCTTGCAGCGCGGATCTGTTTTGAAGTCCTGAGCAATGTCTCGCACCAGAGGCTGGAAGGGAAGTTTGCAAAGCAGAAGTTCAGTTGTTTTCTGATAATGCCTAATTTCACCAAGTGCGATGGAACCAGGCCTGTAAGGATGAGGTTTCTTCGCCCCTCCAGTAGAGGGCGCTCTCTTTCGGGCAGCTTTGGTAGCCAGTTGCTTTCTTGGTGCTTTACTACCGGTTGGTCAATTTTGGTGAGCAGTCGTCTGTGTAGGAGCCATGGTATAGAGACCTCTTTACTTACCCCCTTCTTCCCTGGAAGTCCGTGGGCTAGGAGAGCCACAGCTATGAACATTTGCTTGTCTTTTTCTTATTAATTCTTAAAAGTTCTTTATATATGCAGGATTGGAGTCCTTTGTCAGATATGTGTATTGTGAATATTTTCCCCCCAGTCTTTGACTTGCATTTTTACTTTAATAGTGTATTTTGATAAGCATGAGTTTTTATTTAGATAAAGCCCAGTTTATCCATTTTTTTCATGGTTAGTGCTTTTGGCCATGTTTAAGAAATCTTGCCTGCCCTGGCTGGTTTGGCTCAGTGGTTAGAGTGTTGGCCGCAGACCAAAGGGCCCCAGGTTCAGTTCCAGCCAAGGACAGGTACCTCAGTTGCAGGCTCCATCCCCAGCCCTGGTAGGGGAGTGTGTGGGAGGCAACCAATCAGTGTGTCTCTCTCACATGGTATTTCTGTCTCTCTCTCCCTCTCTCCCTTCCACTCTCTCTGAAAAGCAATGGAAAAAATATCCTCGGGTAAGGATTAAAAGAAAAAAAGGAAATAGACTCCTTCATGATGGGAGGAGCTGCAAACAATGTGGCCATTTAAAATCTATTACAGCCCGGCTGGCTTGGCTCAGTGGTTGTGCATCGACCTAGGATCCACGAGATGGCAGTTCAATTCCTGCCAGGGCACATGCCCGGGTTCAGGGCTCAACCCTCAGTAAGGGGCGTGCAGAAGGCAGCTGATCAATAACTCTCTCTCATCATTGATGTTTCTATCTCCCTCTCCCTCTCCCTTCCTCTCTCTGAAAAAAGAAAAAATAAATAAATAAATAAATAAATAAATAAATAAATAAATAAATAAATAAATAAAATCTATTACGGTTTTCTATGAGCTATTTGTTATTTTGTTTGGGATTTTTGTGCTTATGTTCATAAGAGAGATTGGCCCATAATTTTCCTTTGTCATATTGTCTGTGTGTAGTTTAAGAATCAAGATTATACTCACCTTGAAGAGTTTTTGTTTTCTAGTTCTTGGAAGAGTTTGTATAAGATTTCAGTGACCTATTCCTTGAAAGATCTGTCCCTTGCCTATAAAAACTGTTCTGACCTGGTATGTTTTGTTTTATTTATAGAAATATTAACTACTGATTCCATTTCTTTAATAGGACCATTCAGACTTTCTATTTCATATATATGTGTGTGTATATATATCTATGTATCTATATATATCGTAAAGATTTTATCTTGTTTGCATTTTCAAAATCACTGGCATTAAGTTGGAGGTAGTGTTCGCTTATCTTTCTAATCACTGCTCTTTCTGGGGTGAGCGCCACTTCCATTTTACTTTTGTTTGCCTGCTCTCTCTTTATCATTCTTATCAGAAGTTTGTCTATTTTACTGGCCTAAAAAACAACTGGGCTCGCCTGGCCGGGCGTGGCTCAGCGGTTGAGCATCGACCTAGGATCCAGGCTATTGGGGTTCGATTCCCGGTCAGGGCACATGCCCGGGTTGCAGGCTCGATCAACGACTCTCTCATCATTGATGTTTCTATCTCTCTCTCTCTCTCAAATCAATAAAGATATATTTAAAAAAAAAAGAGAGAGAGAAAGCTTATTTAAAAAAATAACAACAACAACTGGGCTTTATTAATCCTATTTTATCTGTTTACTACTTCACTGATTTCTGCTTTTATCTTTATCATATCCATTCTTCTGTTTTCTTTGGGTTTGTCTTGTGTTATTTTTCTAACCTTTTAAGTTGGTATAGCTCATTAATTTCCAGCTTAAAAAATTTTTCATTATAAGCATTTTAAGGCTACAGATTACCCATGAAATACCACTTTGGCTATCTCCCACAAGTTTTGTTCTGTAGTATTTTCATTATTGTTGTTATGAAGTACCTTTAAATTTCCATTATGATTTCTTTGACCAGTAAGTTTACTTAAAATAAAAGGGTGTTTAAAAATTTCTAAATCATAGAAATTTTTTCAAAACTCAAAAATTTTTTGAAATGTTACACATATAAAGCATATAAAACTTATTCATTATATGTACAATGTAATGACTAATGAGGAAGCAAACACCCATGTAATCACCAGGTTTAAAAAAAAAAGAGTAACCCTCTTTATATAACCCTTTCTCCTGGCAGAGATGATCATTTTTTTTACTTTTGAGATAGATTTTTCTTGTAGATTTACCACCTTTTTATGCACCTCTCAACAATATCAATTAGTTTTGCCTGTTTTAATCTTTTGTGTTTTGATTCTTTCTCTCAGCATTATGTTGGTGAGATTCATTCATATTGTTGGGTGAGCTGTGGTTGGTTCATTTTTATTGTTGAATAGCATTTCAATGTATAAATTTATCACAGATTCATTATCTACTGGAAAGGGCCTTCTGGGTTGTTTCCTATGATCTCTATGACACAGATTATTTGAAATTAAAATTTGCCTTATGGCCTGATATTTGGTCAGTTTTATGATGTTCCAAGTAGGCTTGGAAAAAAGGTATTTTCTAATGGTTGGGTGTGTGGTTTATAAATATATATATGTATATATATATTTAAATATATCTTTATTGATTTCAGAGAGAGGGAGAGGGAGAGAGTTGAAATATCAATGATGAGAGAGTCATTGACGACTGCCTCCTGCACGCCCCCAACTGGGGATCGAGTCTGCAACCCGAGCATGTGCCCTGACCAGGAATCTAACCCCGATCTCCTGGGTCCTAAGTTGATGCTCAACCACTGATCCATGCCTGGCCAGGCAGTTTATAAATATTTTTATTCCTTATTGTCTTAAACCCAGAACACCTCAGTTTGTTTGTTTTTTTCGTTACCTGTCTGGCCTCCATAGGTTGAGTTGTCATCTCTGGAAACCACTCAGGGTAAATCTTTCTTAAGATGTTTTCTATATTAAAGAAGCCTGGGCTTGAATTGCACAGAGTGTTGACCGGTAACTAGCAGGAAGAACTTCCCAGCTGTTTCAAGTGGAATATCTCAGATATGGGTTGTGTTGGGGGTGGTGGTGAAAGGCCTGAGACCCTGAAGAAGGGCCATGCTATGTGGGGAAGTGAAGACCATGGGGATGGGGGAGATGGATGAAACCTAATCTTTGTGTGAGAATTCTTGACCTGATTCTAGGGTCAGGGTTCCTGTCATCCAGCTGCTGGCCCTTTGGACCACTCAACCACTGGCATGCTTTCGAAGTCTGTATCCATGAGTGGCATCAATTGCATCTTGGGTGGCTCGGATCCAGCTGGTGAGTCAAAGTGGGGAGCAAAGTAGTGGTAGCCACTTCCCCTGTCTGTCTTACCACCACTCCTCAGGGCGAGCTGTTTAGGGTTCAGATATATCTTGGGAAACCCCAAACTGCTTTTATTTGAATGAGAAATATGAATTCAGGACTGGCATTCTGACACTCTCCTACCAATGAATGAGAACATAGGACAGCCTGAGACTCTCCAGCTTCCCATATCACCAGAGATAGAGGGTAGTTAACTGCAATGTACCTTGTCCTCAAGATGAGGCACTGGGAGCTCACTGTGAAACCTCTGCCCTCCCCATTCACCAGAAACAGAACTGAGACACTGGGTCCCCAGCCCCCTTCTCTACATAACCCTGGTGCTCTGTTTCCCTGGCTCCCAAGTTCTTTAGCTCTGCTCAGACCCCGCCCTCCCTCCCTACTCCCCAGAGCTCGCCCTCCGGAATGGCGTCACATGCACCTGCAGCTTGGGAACCTGATCCAGGTGGAGGGGGTGGGGGAGGCAGCCCTGGACGCCTTTGTCTGGCTTCAGCTGGATACTTCTCGTCTCCTTTTGTGTTGGCAGGAAATTTATCCCAGTCCTCTGTTGCCAACTTCAGCCAAAGGTAAGTTTGGGGGGATTTGGAGTCCTTCAAAGGCCTAGATGGGGGAGGGGCAATGCTTTCTAAAACACTGATCCCCTTAACGTTTCTGATCAAAGACCTCCAAATATCCTTCTCCCTGAGCTGCATAGAATTGACCCTCTGGTCATTGGCCAGGGAGGGCTCTGGAAGGTTCCTGGTAGCCCATGGGATGGGGAGGAAATTAAAGAGAGAAAAGGAGTATTCAGACCCCAGGGTGTCAGTTAAATAAAAGAGAGTAGGAGCTGCTTGTTGTTGTCAGTGCTAGAAAGGTGAGCAGGCCGTTGGGCTGTTGGACAATCTTAAGGAGAGACAGTGACCAAGGACGGGGATCAGCTTTGGATGGCTCCGGTAATTGACCAATGGCGAGTGGCTCTAAGGAGAGCTGGGCAGCAGCCCTGAGGAGAACCCCAAGGGGAGAGGGCAGGGGCTGAAGGCATAGTTCAGGAATCTGGGTGGAGGCTGGGAGATTTCAATAACTATGTCAATAAGCATGCAAAATCAGCACCTGTTTATTTGGCTTCTACAGCCAAAGCCTGATTGGAATGGGTCAGCCCTCTAAGACAGTGTAGGCGTGGGAGCTACTAATGGGCCCTTTAAGATATCAGGCTCTGATTTGCAGTCCTGAAAATCTCTAGCTGACACATACTCCTGGCTCTGGCTTTGGGATTAGCTCATGGGATGGGGCTGATGAAATCCCAGGAAATTCAGTCCTATTGGCTTTAGGCCCAGAGGCCCTTTCCAAACAGCAGAGGGGGTCGTAACAAGGCTCTTGTTTTAGGAGGGGAAAATGTCACCCCAGAGAGCCCCCATCCCATATCACTTCCGTTGGGAGCAGCCTGAGAGAGGAGATTGGGCCTGCATTAAGTAGGAGGGGTGGGTCTGCATTTATCTGGGAGGAGCCTGGAGTTTTTCTCATAAATAGAGGGGCCTGGGAAACTGTAGTGTCCACATCTAGGAAGTCTGAGGAGGTGGGGGCTGGACTATTTTTGTCTGAGTCCTTTCTCTCTCTTCCTCACCCTTTCTCTGAATCTTTCCCCTTATATCTCTCCTCTCTCTCCTTATCGCGGCAGCTTCATCCACCATCTCTCCCTTCTCTTTCTGCAGCTGTAGCCAACTGGAACAGGGTTCAGCGACCTGGGTAGGCTCCTCCCTGCGAAGGACCTTCAGCTTCCTCTTGGGCATGACCGGAAAGGCCAAGGTAGGAGTCGGCTGGGGAAGGAGGAGGCCTGGGACCCACTGCCTCTCCAGTTCCTTTCCTCCTCACCCCACCGTCTGCTCCCTCTCCAGCTTCCCCTGGTAGACAGAGACTCAGGGCAATATTCAAGTTTTAAGGGAATACATGCTATCTCTCCCAGCCTTCCTCCCTATATTGCAGTAAATCACCTTTCCCCAGCTTTCCCCATGCTTGCAGCTTAGCAGCCGGCTGTGGACAGCTGGAAGAGACAGCTGGGAGCTTCAGTAGCTATAAGGTGGACTAGCCCTCCCTTTTCTTTAGACTTCACATAGTTGAGAGGTGAGCAGCAGCAGAAATCATACCCATACTTTTTACTTCTTCATAGAGTATTAGGGTTTATAAAATGCTTTTACGCTTATGATTTTATGGGTGGATACAGCAGCCACAGGAGTTGAAATTAGACTATAGGCAGAGTGGCAGCCAGGAACGTAGATGATTAGGAAGCACATGCATGTCGCCTGTGCAAGGCCATGTGCAGTTCGAACCCTGGGCAGGTGAAGGCATATTGCTCTCTTCCTTATGACCAACCCTGGGCTCTGGTGAAACTGGGAGCACTGCTTGCTGCTCAAATTCATATCCACTTTCTTCATTTACTGGCAGAACGAGCCACTCTCACCTTTTCCTCTGGTGGTCTCCCCGATTATGCATATACTTTCCAACCCAGGGCAGCTCCTGAGCATTGAGAGACAACCCAGAGCATCATCATTCACCTGGAAGAATCATGGGAGTCTCAGCCAGGAAGGTTGTCCAGGCTCCTCCTGGCCCCACCCACAGTGCCAGGGCTCTCTCCACTGCCAGCCTTTTAGCCGAGATTCCTCTTCCTCTGGGTGGACAGGAAAGGCAGAGATAGCACCTTCTCACTACAGGCCAAGGTGGGCAGTTGAGGCCTGAGACCAAGTAGCCTGAGAAGAGGAGGAGCAGCTGGAAAATCCTAAAACTGGAGGTAGCAGAGGGCAGATGGGGCAGTGAGGCCTCCCCTCTCTCATGGGGGAGCAGAGCTCTCTAAAGAACAAAGGAAACATGAGGACTTGGGTCTGAGTCCCAGCTCCCCACAGGCTTTCTGGCTCAGTTCAGGGTGGTAGAGTCTGTTGGCAGAATCACACTCTTTTCCTGCAGTGGAGATGTTAGGGGACCATACGGGTTATTTGCCCACCCTTGGCTTAACAGTTTGGTGAGGGGCTGAGTAACCCGGTAAGGAGGAATGCGGGCAGAGACCTTGGAGCCCAGACAGGCAGCAGGAAAGCTCCAGAGTAAGTCAGGACATTGACCCATTCAGCCTTTTCGCACCAGGGTCTCTGTCTTGTCTTCCTGTTCCCCCTTCCGTCACCTCCTGGTCCATTTTCCTTCCACCCTCAGGAATGTGTTCTCCCGCCTCACCAAATCTCTTCTTCCCCTTCCTCCCAGTGTAAGCAGGTAACTCAGGGGTGGGGCTGGAGAGAAGCCCAGTCAAGCAGTGAGAAGGAAGTGGCGTATTCCTTCCTATTTGACTAGCATTGTAGAGTTGACAAAAACACTTTTCCAGAGGTCATCTTATCTAATTCTTATAACACCCGGGGAAAGATAAATATTTTAATTTCCATTTTTAAGACAAGATAACTTAGAGGCTAAATTACTTGCCCAAGAACCCATAGTAAGAGGTGGAGCTGTATTGCAAACCTAGAGCTTTAACTATATAATGTTGCCTCTGCAGGTCAGTAAAGCTAACATAACAGTTTATCCCCCTCTTCCCTTCTTCCACCATCTTCTGATGGATGGCCACCAGAGTCAATTATGTCTTAATCATCTGCTCCCAGAATACATAAGGTCCAGAGTAATAAGAAAAGCAAGCTTCTTCCTGGGCCCAGGTATCCCTGTGGCTCCATCTGTTTACTTACTGTCCATGACTCTGATTCTAACAACCAGGTTCTTCTCTGGAATGGTCTCCCCACCCCTGAAATGTGGGGGACATATGTGTTAAGTTAAATGAGCTTAAGAAGATGGTGGACAGCAGGTAGGATGGAAAGTAGACTGAAGACTGAGGTGGGAGACAGGAAAGGGTTGGAGGGTTAGGTCCTCTTCTTTCACAGAGACTTCTTTTTTTTTTTTTTTTAAATATATCTTTATTGATTTCAGAGAGAGGAAGGAAGGGAGAGAGAGATAGAAACATAAATGATGAGAAAGTCGTCATTGATCGGCTGCCTCCTGCACGCCCCTGACTGGGAATCGAACCTCGATCTCCTAGATCCTAGTTCGATGCTCAACCGCTGAGCCACACCCGGCAGGGCTCATAGAAATCTTTTAAGTTGAGTTTGAGGACTGAGAGATCCCTCAGCAAACTTTGGGATTCAGGTCTCAGGTTTACTGGGTTCTCAGGCCAGAGTTTGGCCCTTGAAGATTTCATCCTTAGCTTGCAGAACCCTCCCACTGCAGGCCTGGGAGAAAAGCTGAGGTCCCGGCCCACTTCTTGTCCCTGGGCCTCTAGTGGGAGGAGCCATGAGGTCAGGGTCCTGACTTCTCGCTGTTTTTAAATTTAGTACATTCTTCAGCCTTGGCTGCTCACTGGGGTGGGGGGGTGCAAATAGGTAAATCTGGGATTCTGAGCCTGGGAGCCGCCTCTAGACCCACGGTTTGGGGGAGTTCTCAGGGCCTTCCAGGAGGCCTCTCCTGTGGGTGCACTCCTGGAGGAATCAGCATTTCTCATGGCCCTGGAAGAGCCCTTTCTGCATTCTGCTTTCCATTCAGCCTAGAACAAGCATGGTTCTTTCCTCTCCTTTTTTCTGGTCTTTGCTATATAAGGATCCTGACAGGGAAATGGGTGAAGGAGGAGGTGAAGGGGTTGCTACGCAGGAGGGGAAGCCAGAGGAGCAGCATGGGGGTGGTGCTGTGGGTGAGGAGCCCAACCAGCTCAGCCAGTGGTGAAGCAGTGGGGCCCAAAATAGTGGCAGAAGCTAAAATTGGCACCTACAAGAGTGTTGAGTTGGGCTTGAAACCTGCAGCCTGGCCCTGCTGCCCCACCAGCTGGGCGAGGGAGCCACTAGATCTGGGTTAGGGTTCCCCCCTCCTTCCTCTACACCTTTTGGGACCAGAATGGGGCAGGACTCAGCAAACATGCTCCGCGTCTCAGGGCATTCCATGCTTCTGGTTTCTCCAGAGAAATGGGAGACCCTAGAAGGCAGAAATGAGCTGCAGTGTGAGTGGGTATAGCTAGCCAGTGGAGGAAGAATTTTCCCAGTAGCAGGAAGCTGGCCAAAGCTGGAGGTGGCCTCGGGGCTGAGGCACAGGGTCCAGAAAGAGCAGCCTTCCTGCGGAGAGACTGACTGGCCTACCCCAGCCGCCCTGACTGGTGCAGGCTGGTTTCTGGTCTTTCAGTTCTGGCTTAACTTACAGAGAGAACTAGAGTTAGACACAAGAAAGGACTTCCTCAGCTCCTAAGCTTTCGTTAACGGTGGCAAATTCCTCCCCACCCCGCAGGTATTTGGCAGAGGCTGAGATAGGAGAGGTGACTGGACAGAGTGCGGTCGGAAGGTCCCCGAGGGGTGGGGCTGGCGGGAGAATTCTCTCCCCCTCCCGGTGTCGTCTGGAAGTGACTCCTGTCCTTCAGGCCTTCTAAAGACCCAGCCCTTAGCTCCCCTTTGGCTTCCCGCCCTGTGCCCACCCCTGCCCCGTCTAAAAGGAGTCTGTCATCTGCCGCCAGCTTCGACGGGCCCGAGGGCCAGGAAGGAACTGGCTGCGGGTTCCCTCGAGAACCGGGGGTGGCTGGAGCCCTCCGGCCAGCGGGTCTTTAAGTCCTGCCGACTGGGGGGGCGGCGGGAGGGGGACCTGGGGTGGGGTGAGGGCTGCGGGTCTGGGCAGGGGTGGCTTTCAGAAAGTCGAGAGCTCAGAGGCAGGTCCCCGGGGCTCAGGGAGGTTCCAGGCGCTGGAGGGGCCCTCAACCAGTCCACGACCCCGCTCACTCCTCCGAGCTGCCCCTGCCCAGCCCCAGCAGTCGGTCGGCTGGCACCCGCCCTGCTCCGCCCCGCCTCCCCTTCCTGCGCCGGGCGGGGGTGGAGACTCGGGTTTGAGGAACTGGCGCGGGTGCAGCGAGGGGAGTCCGACTTCCTGTCCCCCGAGCTACGCGTGCGGGGCAGCCCGTCCCCCACCGTCCCCACAATAGCTGGACGCCGGGGTCCCACAGCGTCCCTGCGGCTTCCCCCCATTGGGGGATTATGTCTCGGATCGAATCCCTCACGCGGGCGCGGATCGAGCGGAGCAAAGAGCTGGCGAGCAAGGTGGGCTTTCCAACCCCCCTCCCGCGTCCCCAGGGTGCCCTTCGACTCCCGCCCGCAGGCGCACCCCTCCCCCCAGTGTCCCCGCACCAAAACCCGGGGAGCATCCGCTGGGCGGGAGGCGGGCGGGGTGGGTGGGGACCGCGAGTACTTGGGGAGGGGGAGGGGGACGGTAGAGGGACCCACGCTCCAGCCCCACCTCCACCTCCACCTCCACCTCCTCGCTGGGGTCTGGGGGAGAGCGGACCTGGCGTTGGTGGCCTCCGATCCAGCGGCACCGGGTGTTTGGGGCCCTACGAAAGAAAGTTGCTCGGGTAAGGGACAGCGGGAGGGAGGGGAGTGTATCAGGGTGGGGGTGGCGACGGCTCTGTGGCACCCCCTTCGCCTGGCTCCCACCGCCTTGCCCTCAGCTGCGTCCCCACACCCCAGTCGCTGGCTCGGTTGTTCCCCCTTTGTCCCCGCCATCCGGAGGAGGGGGCGGGAGGGGGTAGTTTCCCGGCTTCCTCCCACCATCACCTCCAACGCCTCCCAGACAAAAGTCAGCCCCTCCTCGCAAATGGACTTTCCAGCTGTGATTCAGTTCTCCTCTCTGGTGGGAGGGTGATGGGGTCAGGGCCGGCTTAGTTGTCCCCTAGCAGTCACCCTCAGGTGGAGGGAGCAGAGGTCTTTGTGTAGCTGGGATCCTTTCCTCCATCCTTAGCGTCCCTGAGCACCCCTGTTCCTGCAACACAGGGTCCCCCATCCCTGTCCGCCTGGCCAGTTTCCAAACTCATTCTCACAACCTGAAACCCTTACTCTGACCCACTGGGCACTGTGCCTCCTCTGTCACTCCTCCCCGTCTCCCAGCTCCCTTATTTCTTCGTCTGGGGATGTTCACCTACCATTTTAAGAGTCTGGGTGTATAATTATCCTCTCCCCACTCGCATCATGACGTCTTGGCTACTCCTTTCCAAGTATCCTTTATCTCCCTGTCTTTGTACTCAGGCCCGCTCCCCAAAGGCCGAGACCTCTCCACAGCCAGACCCCAGGAAGTGGTGAAGCTGGTTTGTAGATGAATAAGTGAGGGCTTGGAGGAAGGTGGTGCATGCAGACAGCACCTCCCAGTCACTCGGGGTATACCCACACTGGAGCCATTCTCAGGGAGGCCAGGACGCAGCCCATAACTGGCTTAATCACTGGCTTCTCTCTCACCCCAAAACCCCAGTGCCCTGCCCCAGGCTCCCACCCTATGCTGATGACTACCACCATCTTCAGGCCAGGGAGCAGTACCCTTTCGGAGCCCTCAAGGATGGCCGAAATCCACCCACCCACTCCTAGTTCCTAGCCTACCTACCTGTCTTGGGGTTAACTTGGGAAAGATTCCATCCTGGAGCTTTTCCTTAACGGGTTGGGATAAGATTCTGCTAACAGGAAAACAACTGGGGATTTGAGTAGGGCCTAAGACAAACTGAGGGCTGGGAGAGGTGGCTGAAGTGTGGTGAAACAGTGGGGTGGCAGGAAGGCTCTTCTCAGCCCTGTGCCAGGCCAGGCTCCAGCTCTAAAAGTCTGTTTATTTTTCAACAGTTTGAGCTGAGACCCTGGAGTAGAGCCAAGGGGGGTGGAGAGGTTTTTGAAACCACGGAAATTTGGTTCCACCCTAAAAAGGAAAGCAATGGGAGAGGCAGTGGGGGGCAGACCTGGAGAGGGGGTATAGAGAGGAGTTCTGGGAGGGTAGATACTTGGGGTCCTTTTTGCATTATTGGGAGGAGCTAGGGGGTCAGATACCTGGGTTTGATGGTTTGTTTGTTTGTTTTTTGGTAGTGGGGAACTGGGAATCTAGACTCTTGGCTCTTTCAGTCCTGGGGTGGCCATGGTGGGGGTAGGTGTTGGGAATCTGGCTGGAAGGTGGGGGCTGAGTGGGTAGATTTTTGACGGCAAAGAGGCCACTGGAGGTTGTCAGTTTGGGCTGGTCGGAAGAGGAGGGCCACCTCCGGAAAGCTGTGGTTACAGAAGGGGGGAGTTGGTTCTTAGCCAACAAACCCTGGATCCCCTCTTCCCCCCTCCCCCAAGCACACCAGCTGTCTCTTTTCTTTTTATACTGTGGTGGGAAGTAGAGAGGGGCCTGTGGAAATGAGATTATTGGAGGAAGATGGTCTCTCTTGCTACCTATTGGGGGGATGGCTCAGAGCTAAGCCCTGACCCCCACCCCCCATTCCTTCCCTTACTTCCCAGGACCTCCTTGTAGAGGGAGAAATTTAAGTCAAACCTGCCCTTTTCGCTCTTCATCCTCATAGAGTCTTTCTGTGTGGCTTTCCCTCCCCATGCTTTTTTTTCCCCTTTTCAGTCCATTTTTGTTCTCTCAGGCTGTCTTCAGTCCTCCACCCCCTCAATTCTCTCTGCTCTACTTCCTACCTTCACGGGCCCCACACCCAGAGGTCCCCTTTCTCTCCTTAGCGCCCTCTTCTTCCCTTTCTGCTCCCCCAAACCCTGAGCTTTATACCTTCACGCCTCTCACAGAACAAAGGGTCTTTTCCTGCCTAGGAGCAAGCAGGGTCCAGGGGTGGCTGTAGAGGCTGGGGGGTCTCCTTGGAATCTCTAGGACCCCAGCATTGGAGTGTGAAGGGCAGGTGGGGTGGGGAGAAGGGAGAAAGGCTGTTTCTTTGTCCTGAATAATGGAGGGGTGGCTGGCTTTGTGTGCAGGACGTGGAATGGAGCCGCAGAGTAAGGGTGGGTGAGCCCAGGAGGCAGCTGAGAAGGGTGGCAGCTGGGGGGAAAAGTTGGGGAGTTGGGTCCCCAGGAGGTGGAAGCTTTTGGGGGCATAGGTAAAGATCCTAGGAGTCATGGAGGTTAGGGAAAGAGCTGAGGGGGAGGGGAGAAGCGAGGATGGGGGAAGGGAGCCAAAAGCTTAGGGAAGTCACTGAGTGACTGCAGAGGAATTGGATGAGCCTAGAGAAGAACCCGCTGGGGCTGACCTGAGGATTTAAGAGGCTCTGATCTCAGTCCCTCTCACTTCCCTGGATCCCTGACTTTGGAATCAGGGAAGGGACAGATCTGAATGTATGAGTTCTGTCCATGCACATGACCTGTGTTGGGGTATATGTATACATGTCTGTCTGACTGTCCCCAGATGCTCTGCGTTACTGCTTTAAATGGTGGTCACCAAAGTAGGAGGCTCGTACTCTGGACATGAGGAAGCTATTCCATTCTTAGCTTCAGTCTCTGGTTTGAAGTACCCTCCAAGAGCCTGAGAGAGCAGATTGGTCAGGGTTCATAGAGCCGATAAGAGAAATGACAGAGAGGAGCTGGCTGGACCTTTCTGGGTTTGTTTATATCTCCTTGGGGGAGGGGGCCTGCAGGCAGCAGCTGCCCCCTTCCCAGCTCCACCAGCCTGCCCTGTGCCAGGAGGGCAGGGAGTCCTGGCGCAGCTATTGTTCGCTTGCACAAATGCCCGTCTGTCTGCATCACTCCCCACTCCCTCTGCTGGTTTCTCTCTCTGACCCGACAGGTGTGGCCGGTTGGGGAGCAGGCTGGGGTCCAGGATGCCTGGGTCTCAGCCTGATTTTATTCCCGATGACCCTTAGCACCCCTCTTCTGCTCACCAGTGTGCCCACCCCCATTGTCCGATGTTTGAGCCTCTTCATCAAGCAAGCATTTATTAAGTGCCTTTGTGTACTCAGTGATATCTTTTTGTGTTATGTGTCCAGCTTTGGTGTTTCGATTGGCTGCCTTTTCTTCAGCCTCCTTTAGCTTGTCCCTGGAAGCTCATAAAGGGACAGAGCCCAACAGAGACCATCCCCAAACCCCCTTCTCAGTCTCATGGCCAGGAACCCTCTGTCTCATTTCCCAGCCCTATAGCTCATCCCCATGACTCAGTGTCCTTTGCAGCCTATGACTCTGTACCCCTGCTGGCCAGGGACTGAGCCCCAGATGACTAGAATCCTAGTGGCACCCTCCAGGGTCTTCTGGTCACCATACAGAGGGCCTGGAGAGAGGTCTCACCATCTTGAGGAGGGGGCTGCTGCCAGTTGCAGCTGGAGCAGAGGTGATTCCGAGTACCATGTGACTCCCCTAGAGCTCTTGGTTTGGATATACCTGACAGAGGAGCAGGGACATGAGAGCTTAGGCTTTGCCTTGGAGAGGCTCTGACTCCTGGATAAGCTCTGCCAGCCCCTGCTGCCCGCTGGGAGCACAGGAAGCCAAGGTCCAGGCTTTGACATTGCCTTGTCCTTCATGTATGTTACTGTTTTCCTCTTCTTTCAGCCCAGGAGACAAAGCCAGAGAAGTGGGGAGACAGCCTCTGCCTTTGAGTTTTTGGCCCTCCAGCCACAATGCCCCCTGCTATTCACCCCATCTTTTCCCCCCCAAAAAGTGACCAAGGTCTGGGATGACATTGAAGGAAGGTTTGGGTTGGCTTTCTGGCCTCCAGGTCTAAGCTCAAAGGAAGTAAGAGGAGAGAAGAGCTGGGAGCCCTCCAGGAGGAGAGAGAAAAGGAGAAATGAAGAGAGGGGACTGAATGCTCTGAATCTAAGAAATGAGGGCCCCTAGAGCAGGGGTGAGGGTGCTTCTGGGACCCTTTGTTTTGGTGTCCATCCATCCATCCATCCATTCACCTATTTTTGCTTGCTTCCTTTCCTTCTTTCCAAACATCTATTGAGTGCCTGTTGTATACAAACCATTGTGCTGGGTGCTTTCTTTGCTTTACCCTTGGTTTAGCAATGGTGTAGATGAAGGCTGTGCAGAAAGAGAGACTTCCCGTGAGGCTTTATGAGAAAGAATGACTCTAGACACTGGGCAGCAGAGTATTGAATCAAGCAGGAAGGGCCTCTGCGTGTTGGTGGTGGGTGCTGTAGATTGTGGAGGAATGGGCCCTTTTCTTGGTGGAGAGATTGGGGTGTGGAGGTGAAGGTTTGTCCTGCTGGTGGGTGGGTAAATGGGAGACCAATGTGATTATCTTAAGAATACCTGGAAAAGAGTAGGACAAAGAACCAAACAAACCCATTCACTGCTTTTCTGGAGCAGGCACCCCTGGTGAGCAGGCCCTGTGTTCTCCTGTTCACCAGCCTAAACCCTGGGGCGGGCATGGTCTGCCTCCAGGACAATAGCACTAGGCAGTGCCAGGGCTGCTTGCTGCTTGGCAGTGCCCGTGTTGGGATGTGCTGTTGCTGCGGCTGCTGCCCACTGCTGGCCCACCTAGAGAGGGGGTCACTTGGAGAGAGGGTGAGTATTAGGAGGTTGAGAAGCCTGGGAACAGAGTACCTGGGTGGTCTATGGGCCATTGATGCCAGAGAGGGTGGGCCACTAGAGACCCCATTCTCTGGCAGCCCCAGTCCTCTCTCTCCTTCCACCTTCTTCCCAGGTGCGTGCAGAGGTCTGGTTAGGGGGGGAGAGTGGTAGCGTCATTAGGGCAGATCTGTAGCATGGCCCATTCTGGAGTTGACCTTGATTTAGACATGTTGCTCTTTTTAATATGATTATTATATTAATATTCATGGTTTTGTTTGCTTGCTTTTGTATTTTAAAAAAATTTTCAATTATAATTGACATTCAATATTATTTGCTTGCTTTCAAGTCAAACATAATAAATGCTCTGACTTTGTGTCATAGAGAAGGCTGGGAGGGCGGGAGAGGAGGAGAGAACAGAGTGTGTATGGCAGTGAGAAAGAAATACTTGGACTTGGTCTTTGAGGTCCTATAAGGTTATTATTCAGAGCAGGATTTGATCTTCCAAAGAGCAAGACAGATGGAGGTTAGACCAAAGGGGGAATTTTCTAGTGGTCCAGTAGGTGGGCACTGGAACATTGGCGGCTAGAGTTAGAGGCTGGTCAGCTTCCTTAACCAGGCCTAGGTGGAGGAGGTGGGACGGAGAGGCCACGGTGAGAAAGGGGTGAGAAAGGGAAGGCAGAGGTGGAAGGTGGAAGGGTAGAGGAGGTAGGGAGTGACCTTAAGGCCTCTGGTCTCTGCTTATCACCATCAAACCTGGGACCTGTGAGCCGAGGCAGGAGAGAAAAGGATCCTGGGCCACCAGGAAGTCGTCTGGAGACATGTTAGGGCATTGTGACCCAGTGCCCTCTGGCCCCTGTAGTGTTGACTCAGCCCCTCCACACTTCCCTTTTCTACCCTAAGCACCAGACCTGTGTGTCTCTGCTCCTCCCCCACCTCTTAACTATTAGTGTGGCCGGAGCTGAGGGTCAGGGCTCGGCCCTAAGGTCCAGGGCTCTCCCCTGAGTTCTAATTCTCTGTCTCAGGGCCCCAGCCATTGTCCTCCAACTTGGGGTTCATACCCTCAGCTTCAGCAATTTGAGGCACTCCTTGGTTCTGAGAGGCTGGGAAACCTTAGAGGGTGGTCTTGTCGGCTCCCGCTCCTGCTTTCCTTCCTCTAAGAGTGGAGGGAAAATCCAGGATCTGAGGTGACCACTGCAAAAGGTCCTGGAATGGGTGGGAAGGATGGTATCCCACCTTCTCACCTTCTCCGGCTTTCAGGGAAGCCCAGGGGCTTGAGGAGGGACAGAAAAGAGGTAAAGAGGTTCAGAGGTCAGAGGGGAGCAGGAGAAGAGAGCAGAGACGGGAACAGCCAGCGTCTGAGGTTTTGAGGAAGGACACACAATATGCCCCATTTCAAGGGAGAGCAGAGCTGGAAGAATTGATGTTAGGGCTGGAGGATGGAAGGTAGATGTCAGAAGGGACTTCCTAGGGTGGGAGAGACTAATTGTGTGAGGAGGAATAGAGGGAGCTATCCTAGGCCTTGGAGGGTTGTTTGAGAGGGATAAAAGTTAGGTTGCAGGAGAGACTTCCTGCCAGGAATGACACCTAGCCAGCTGAGTTTCCTTCCTTAAAGAGCAAGAAGAGCGACCCAAGACCAAAACCAGGCTCCTCCTCCTTCAGGGTTAGTGGACAGTCCCTTTGTCCCTTGGCTGAGTGTGTGTAGAAGAGTCAGAAGTTTGGGATCCTGACTCTGGGTTGGGGGTGCCAATGGAGGCATTCTGCCCCCTTCAGCCAATCTAATAAGGGGATCTTCCCCTACCCCCCACTGTGACTGCCACAGAGACAGCGACTCCAGCACTGGTTGTCATGGTTATAAGAGGAGCTCACTCCCATAGATCTGAAAGCGCTGGTGAGCTGGCACCCTCTGCTTCGCCTGCTCTCCCCTCCTCTCTGCGCATATTCCTCTGGCACAGAGAGGAGAGCACAGCAGCTTGGGGGTGAGCAGAACTAGGGCTGGGAGGTGGAGTGAGGACGCCGAGGTCTAGAGCCGGGGAGATGAGTGGCAACCGGAGGCAGCCCAGCCGCAGAGGCCAGGTAGGTCAGGGGCCAGCTGGGTCCTCAGGGCTGGCCTGGTCATTCCTGGAGAGCTACGGCAGGCTCTGCGTTAGGCAGTGGGGTCTTTCCGGCATCCCTAGGCGGACATTCCTCCCTGGCCTGTCTCTCGGGACTCTCCAGGCACTCTGGCATTTTCCAGCCTCACTTACTGTTTCACCCCTTCCACAGGCCCGGGAAAAGGAGAAGATGAAGGAAGCCAAGGATGCCCGCTATACCAACGGGCACCTCTTCACCACCATCTCCGTGTCGGGCATGACCATGTGCTATGCCTGTAACAAGAGCATCACAGCCAAGGAGGCCCTTATCTGCCCAAGTAAGTTGGACCCTGAATGTCACTCTGACTCTAATCTTTCCATCTGCCCTTTCTGCACGGGGTCCATAGGAGTCACCCTCCACTCAGAGCCCCAGCTGGGTCCAAATGCCAAGGCCAGATGCTTGATCCCTTGCTCCCTTCCCTCCCGCCGAGGGGTGGTGGCAGTCGGAATATGGCATAAGCAGGACTAGCTGGGAATGTGGGGGAGGGGAGACTAGGATGGCTCCCAGTGCAGCTGTCGTCCTCTGGGTGTCCCTGGCTCCTGAACAGCTGGGGAACTGATTGGAGGAGCAGGAATGCATGTGAGGGCAGGTGCAGGGAGGATAGGGGAGCTGGGTGGCAAGCTCATGAACTCGCAGCTGACTCTGCCTATCTTCTGGGCAGAACTGGACATTCAGGCCTTCAGGGGCCCTTTGCTGCTCCCTTTCTATTGACTGTGGGTGGGGCTTGAAATCTCTCCATCTCTGCAGCTTGAAGCAGAAGATGTGTTTAGGACCCTCGGTCTCACGTTCTAGTCTGACTGGCTACACAATGGAAAGAGGGATCATAGCAAGGATGTGTGTGTTTTGGGGGGTGAGGTGTAGAACTCCTGACCTTGACCTGCATCTGCGGGTTGCCCAGTATTTAAGAAGTACAGTTCTTCTTTCTCCAAATGTCTATGTGCCTATTCAGAGGGCTCCTGCCCTGTCCCATACCCCCACCCACAATTTATGGCCAGCAGTTGCTTGTGATTAGAGCAGGCCTGAGGCATTGTGACCTGCTGCTGAATAGTGGGAGGACAGCCCTAGCCTCTAAATCCCTAAGGACCTGCAGAAGGAACCCCCAGGAAGAACCAGTGAGGGCTCCCTACTTCCTCGCTGCTTATCTTAGAGTTATGAGAATGAGGAGGGAACCCCAATCTAGATCCCTCTAGAGACCTGACAAAATTCCTAATCCAGAGCTTGTTGCCAGGGGAACTGGTGAGGCGGGCAGCCAGCAAGTGCTATTTTGAGAGCAGGTGGAAAGCGGAGGTTCACTCCAGAGACAAGGGGTGCTAGGGGTAGGAGAAGGGAGCTCCAGGAGGGTGGGGGCAGCTCCTGCCCTCACTTCTGTCTGCCCCTCTGCCCCACCCTACTTGCCTTGTATTTGTGGAAGTGAGCATGGTGCTGGGTATTGTCTGAAGGAGTTGGCAGAATTTCCGGTGTTATTGGATGGGGGAGGGGAAGCTGGAGAGGAACAAGGGCCGAGGACAAGTCAGGGGAAAGGGACAGCCAGTGGTTCCAGTGCCTAGGCTTGGCTCCTCTTCCTTTCCTCTCCTTCTACCCAATGGCAAGGTGTGTGGGGCGGGTGATGGGGGAGAAGCAGATGGAGTGTAAGTGCTGTAGGTTTGCCTTAGTTGGGGAACAGGACTCCGAGGCCTGGAAGAGACAAGGCAGGTTGACTGGAGGCAGAGCGAGCATAGCTGAGCAGGGCTGAAGGCAAGCAGTGGAGGGGAGGGGCAGGGCTGGGCCTGTCCCCACTCTACCCCTGGGCCCATCAGCCTTCACACTGCTTAGGCCCTGCTAGAGTTCATGGGCAGACGCGTGGTTCAATGGAAAGAGCACAGCCTTTGGGTTCAGGCGCTCCTGAGGTGAAATCCCAGCTCTGCCTCTAGCTGTGTGACCTCTGGCAGATAACCTAACCTCTCTAGGGCAGGTTCCCTATCTGTGAACCGAGGATAACTGAATCTACCTCAAAGGGTTGTTAGGACCAAGTAAATGTGGACCGTTTACTAGGTGCTCTGGGAATGTTAATTCCCCCCTCAGCCCCTAGTCCCCATCTCAGCTGCTCCTGTGCCATCTTCTGTTCTGTGGGCGTCTTCTCTTCCATCTGTCATTCTCAACCACCTTTGTGCTTCTTGAGCTCATCTCTGGCAGCCAGTAACCCATTCTTCCCTCCAGTCCACCCCTCAGGTCACCTTTGAGTCAGGATTGCCCACTGCCCTGATTGCTTAATTGCAGTCAACACCTGTACCCCCTAAATTTCTTTCCTGCTTGAAGGAAGGGGGAGGTGGGAGGAGAGGGGCTGGGGTGTGGTGATGGTTGAGAAGTCTGGGAAGGGGGGACAGTCTCTGAGACTGTGTGGCCAGGGGGAGATGGGTGCACCCTGTCCTGTACCATCCGGCCCTCCCTTCACCCTCTTTACCCCACCCTCCCAGCCTGCAATGTGACTATCCACAACCGCTGTAAAGACACCCTCGCCAACTGTACCAAGGTCAAGCAGAAGGTGAGATGGCAGGGAGGGCAGAGGGCTGGGGGAGAGGGTAGTGAGTGTGCGGTACCCTCATACCTTCTTCATTCACTCCCTACCCTGTGTTCCTTAATCCCTCTCCTGACCGTGGGCCAGCCCAGACCTGCAACCCTACTCAGGCCCCACGGGGGCCAGCCTGTTGCTATAGACCTATGTCACCAGCACTGGGCTCAGCCACCCTGATGTTTTTAGCCATCACGCCAGCTTTCTCCTGAGGGGGCCAGCTGCCCAGCTCTTGCCCTGTGCCTATGGGGTCACTCTTGGGTGACAGCTCTTCTTGGTATCTCTCTTGCTCTCTGTCTCACAGCAACAGAAAGCTGCGCTGCTGAAGAACAACACTGCCTTGCAGTCGGTTTCACTCCGCAGTAAGAGTGAGTAGTGAGGGAGTGCAGCCCCCTGGGCCCCTGGGCCCCAGGCCTTTCAGCCCATGGGCTCTGCTGCCCCCCCCCCCCGAAGTTGTTCCCTGGCACAGTTCCTTTCTCCCCTTAATTGGAAACAGGTGGTGAGATGTCCAGTCTCTCGGGCTTAGAGGCAGGACAGGGGACTCCAAGGGGTATGAGGACTTGGGATGGCTGGTCATCTGAGCCTGGCCACACCCTGTATTATTATTGTTATTTACACTGCACTTGGGTGTTGGCGGCAGCTGTCGAGTGTCAGTTCAGACAGCTTTGGTGGAACCGGAAGAGCACGGTGCTTAGTCAAATCTGAGTCCCTGCTCAGCCACTGGCTGAGTCACCCCAGACAAGTGTTGTCACCTTTTTGATCTTTAGTTTGCTCATAGGCATGTTGAGGTGAAAAGATAAGACAAAAGCTTTTAGTATATTAAAAGTGTTGCACAAATGTAAGGTAGCATTACTATTATCATCTTTCTTTGACTAGAGTGAGCTAAGGGGGGGGTGGGAGAGTATATTAAAAGTGTTGCACAAATGTAAGGTAGCATTACTATTATCATCTTTCTTTGACTAGAGTGAGCTAAGGGGGGGGTGGGAGAGGAGGCCTCACTTTTAGTCGAGGAGCCTAGGAGGCCTGACTCCTGGGAAGGCACCAGGGTTGACGTTTGCCTGCTCGGTCCCCCTCCACAGACACCATTCGGGAGCGGCCCAGCTCCGCCATCTACCCTTCCGACAGCTTCCGGCAGTCCCTGCTTGGCTCCCGCCGTGGCCGCTCCTCCTTGTCTTTGTCCAAGAGTGTTTCCACCACCAACATTGCTGGGTGAGCCTCTGCCGGGGGAAGGGAGAGCCAGGTAGACAGAGAATGTGGCAGTGGAGACCGGGGGCTGAGAGGTCCATGCTGTCCCTGGGTTCAGAACTATAGACAGACAGGTAAGGAGAACTTGGAGTGACTGCCTCTCGGATCCAGGCCTTGGTTCCGCACCTGGGACGGGCTCTCTTGCCAGAGTAGGGTGATGCAGCCGACCTCCACTTCCCTCAGACACTTCAATGATGAGTCTCCACTGGGGCTGCGCCGGATCCTCTCCCAGTCCACAGACTCCCTCAACGTGCGGAACCGAACCCTATCGGTGGAGTCCCTTATCGACGAAGGTGACCGTGCGCAGCCTGGGGGAGACCTGGAGATGATGGGCTGGTGGGCAGGCCTGGGAATGGTAGAGCCAGAAGGGGTCTAGAGAAGGACCCAGGACCTAGGGAATTGGCCCTGAGTTGTTTCCCTCACTGATGTCCAGGTGCAGAGGTGATCTACAATGAGCTGATGAGTGACTTTGAGATGGATGAGAAGGACTTTGCGGCTGATTCCTGGAGCCTTGCTGTGGATAGCAGCTTCCTGCAGCAGCATAAAAAGGAGGTGATGAAGCAACAGGATGTCATCTATGGTGAGCCAAGGCCACCCACCCCAAGACTTCTCTTCCTTCACTAACTAGGTCCTGTCTATTGGTGTCTTTTCTGTGCCAGCCCCCACCTCTAAGACTCTTCTGTCTTACCCCACTGGTCTCCAAGACCCTGCCTGGCATCCCACAAATTGCCACTGGGCCCCTGTCTTTTGGGACTGTGGTCTCTAAGGCTGTTTTTATCCCTTCATTCTAGTCAATTCTTAGTTTTTACTCTGTGCCTGTTTCATGCCCAACACCATGCTAGGGAAACCTAGACATGTAGGGGACACATGGTTCTTGTCCTAAAACAGCTTACAGCTTGAGATGACAATCATAAAGATAAAAAATGATTAGAAAATGCTCTAAGGTCATAATAATGCAGAATGTTAACCTGGCAGGGACCTTGAAAACCTCAAATAAAGCTCTGAGGTCCCCAGCCTACGTCCTACCAATTGTGGCCAAGCCAGGGTAGAGGCCAAATGTCCCATTGTCCACACAGAGCTGATCCAGACAGAGCTGCACCATGTGCGGACGTTGAAG
Source organism: Miniopterus schreibersii (assembly GCF_964146895.1). Lineage (NCBI taxonomy): Eukaryota > Metazoa > Chordata > Mammalia > Chiroptera > Miniopteridae > Miniopterus > Miniopterus schreibersii. Next base: position 13,912,120 of record NC_138119.1, on the reverse strand, counting down.
ATCATGACCCGCCTCTTCCGCACGGGAATGCTGGAAGAGCTGCAGCTGGAGCCGGGAGTGGTCCAGGGCCTGTTCCCCTGTGTGGACGAGCTCAGCGACATCCATACGCGCTTCCTCAGCCAGCTGTTGGAACGCCGACGTCAGGCCCTGTGCCCTGGCAGCACCCGGAACTTCATCATCCCTCGCTTGGGTGACCTGCTCATTAGCCAGGTGAGAAAAGGCAGTGTGACTGGAGTGGGCATTTCTTTTTTTAAAAAATATGTTTTTATTGATTTTAGAGAGAGAGGAAGGGAGAGGGAGGGAGATACATTGATGGGAGAGAGAAACATTGATCTGCTGCCTCCTGTACACACCCCAGCTGGGGATCAAACCCACAGCCTGGGTATGTGCCCTGACCAGGAATCCAAACATCAACCTTTCGGTGTGCAGGATGATGCTGAACCAACTGAGCCACACTGGCCAGGGCTAGGGTGGGTATTTCTTGCCTCCAAACTCTAGGGGCTGGAGCCAGGCAGAGCTGGAGATGCAGGAAGCCAGCCTGTTTGGCTGGATGCCAGAGGGTAGACAAGGGGTAAGGTGTGGCTTTGGGGGATATGTTGACCCAGCCTTGCTCCCCCGACTTATAGTTTTCAGGTCCCAGTGGTGAGCAGATGCGGAAGACCTATGCGGAGTTCTGTAGCCGCCACATTAAGGCCTTAAAGCTCTACAAGGAGCTATATGCCCGAGACAAACGCTTCCAGCAGTTCATCCGGGTGAGTGAACCTCTCCAGGACCCACACTCAGCCCCCTCTAGTGGCCCAAACCCAGCCTCCCCCATTCATGAGTGCATGTGTGTACTCCAGCCATGTGGAGATCAGGTGTTCCCCAGCCCTCATGGACCATCTTCCACTGGAGCCCCTCATGGAAAGCAAGAGCTTTCCCTGTTTGGTTTGATTGTCTTCACAGTAAATCCTCATTTTTCAGATGCACCCACCTAAGTCAGCCTGAGGTCAATGGCCAAGTTAGGGCCAACACCGGAGCATAGGCTCCAAGTCCAGTGTTCTCTGTGTTGCCCTCCCCTCTGGTCCCACTCTTGCCCTGAGCCCTGCCTCTGCCCTTGTAGAAAGTGACCCGCTTGGCTGTGCTGAAGCGGCATGGGGTACAGGAGTGCATCCTGCTGGTGACCCAGCGCATCACCAAGTACCCAGTGCTCATTGACCGGATCCTGCAGCATTCCCACGGTGAGAGGGAGGGCCCAGGGAGAGGAGGAGGGTGAGGCTTATCTGGGGTAACAAAAAGCTTGGGATAGGGTCAGGCTCTAAAAGTGGGATCAAGACTCGATGGGAATTGAGGCTGGGGTGAAGCTGGCTGAGCCATCCCTCATGCTGACCCCGGTGCCAGGGATTGAGGAGGAGCGCCAGGACCTGACAACAGCTCTGGGGATGGTGAAGGAGTTGCTGTCCAATGTGGACCAGGATGTGCATGAGCTGGAGAAGGGGGCCCGCCTGCAGGAGATCTACAACCGAATGGACCCTCGGGCCCAGACACCAGTGCCTGGCAAAGGCCCCTTTGGCCGAGAGGAGCTTCTGCGGCGCAAGCTTATCCATGATGGTTGCCTGCTCTGGAAGACAGCGACTGGCCGTTTCAAAGGTCAGTGGTCACCTTGGCAGACCAAGCAAGAGTTTGAAGTCAGAGATTGACACGGAGAAGCATCCAGCCCTTAGATCTCTATGCAGCCTTACACCCAGGAGTAAGTGGGAGGAATAAGCATGGTCTCTGTTGCAGCAAAAGTCTGCATCCTGGATCTAACTTTATGGACCACTCAGGGACTTCCTTATCAGTGTTTATTCATTTCTTTGGTCCTTGCATGCCAGAGAGCTTCCAATTTTGATGAGGAAGACAGAGAAACTCCAGGACCATAGGATAAGCTTGGGGCAGTTGGGTCTGCTCACCTCTACCCAGTGGAGTCCCAGCTACCAGGACAGGATCTTTGGGAACACAGCTGGGAAGGCCCACAGGTGGGGACTGAGACCAGCAAAGGATGGGCAGACTGGATACGACAGAAAAGAGCTGAGGGGCCGTTTTGGGGGTGGGGGCACACTCCCAGGCTCTCTTCCCAAACTGTACCCACCAAATCTAGTCTTTCCTACCTAAATCAGGGGAAGAGAGTAGCAGGCCTTGGCTTGGGGCAAGGAACAAGAGAGACAAGTAAGTTGTGCTGCCTGAGGCCAGAGCCTGGCTGAACCTCTGTCCATGTCAGAATCCTCATGCACTTGGGGATTGCAGTCTTCACCAGCCACTTTCCTTCATTCCTTTCTCTCCTTCCCATCCCTCCCACACAGCAGCTAAGAATATAGGCCATGGAGGGGGGTGGGGGAGAACTAGAAAGATGAGATCTTTATTTGTGAAGCATTTAGCAAAAGCCCTCCCCTTGTGTGTGCCCACAGTTCAGTAAGATCTCCAAGGGAAAAGGGTGAGTGTATGTTTTCTTGACCGTGACATCTGAGTTTTATGGACTTGACCTTTGTTTCCTCTGCAGTCTTAAAGTACAGGACTTCATAGGATCTGGGGGCCTGGAAGGCGGGGCAGACAAGGAGAGTGAAGGGAGGGGCTGCTGGGGTGGAAGGAGATGGCATTGTTCAACTGAGAGAGATGGATAAGGAACCCAACTTTCCCCCTCCTACCCAGCACAAAACGAGAAGTGGGAATATGCTGGGCACGGGGAATTTAGGTCCAATATCCCAAAAGGTCTTATGTTATTAGGTGTTAGACACAGAGCTGAAAGATTGAAAAAAGGTGGCCCCCTCCTGCTTTGGGAATCCTTTTCATTCTCACAAAACTTCTGGATCCTTTCACCCAGAAAAATACATGTTATATTAATATGCAAAGTTGCTTATGCAACCTCAGAGGGTTTGCAGATGGGTGAAGAAGGGTTTCTTCAAAGGCCTTGGGGAATCCCTTATGGTCTCTTCTAGCCCAATATGCTGTTTTACTTGATAGCACATGCATTTTCCCCCCCTCGCATTTCTGAGCTGTAAGAATGGGGAGGTGCTAGGTCTGCACAGGTGGAGGGAGCAACCACAGGGAAGAGAGTCCAGGAAGAGGGAGATCAAGAGCTCTAATGAGATGGGGTCAGCCTGGCCCTTGGGAAAGAGGAAACCGCTGCTAAGATCCTCTCATGCTGACTGCTCTCCTGCCTTTGTCCCCCTGCCAGATATGCTGATGCTGCTGATGACAGATGTGCTAGTGTTTCTCCAAGAGAAGGACCAGAAGTACATCTTTCCTACCCTGGTGAGACTTCCTCCACCTTTCTCAGCACAGACTAATGTTTGAGGCCCTTTTTGCTTTCCTGCCTGAGTCCAAAAGAACCCTGGAATCCTCTGGAGTCCTATGGCTATAATATAACCATTACCGCAATAAAATAAGAAGAAATAGGAATAACTAACATGTTACTGTGTGCACGCACTTTTACAATTGTGAGGAAGGCCCATTAATATCCCCTTTTTGTAGATGAGGAAAGTAAAGCTTTTAAAGTTAATTAAATTGCCAAGAGTCACATGTGCTACTAGGTCCTCTCTGGCTGGCACCAAAGCCAGGGCTCTTGACTTGTACTGTAGGGGGACTCTTCTATCCTTTGGCTATTCCGTGAGGGCTGAAGAGCATCCAAATATCCAAGGGTCAGGATTCCCAGGCTTAACCCTTCCTTTCCCTGACTGACAGGACAAGCCCTCGGTGGTATCACTGCAGAATCTCATTGTTCGGGACATTGCCAACCAGGAGAAAGGGATGTTTCTGATCAGTGCGGCGCCCCCTGAGATGTATGAGGTCCACACGGCATCCCGGGATGATCGGAGCACCTGGATCCGAGTCATTCAGCAGAGTGTGCGCAAGTGAGTGTGTGTGTGGCCTCAGGGTTCCTGCAGCTTCAGTGCCTCGTGCTTGCACCTAGGCCACAGCACTCGCTAGGATCAGAACCCAGGGTTCGGAGGCGGAGGCAGAGGCTGGGGGGAGACAAGATGGCCCAAGGCAGGAAAGGTCATCTTATGTTTTCAAATATGATGACAACCCTGATCACCTGTCAAATGCAACATGGCAGAGTACCTGCCAGCCTGACAGTCCAATTTCAGCTGCTTTAACATCTTGGTCTATTGGTAGTGGGCCATTATTTGGATTGGATTACATTTTACCTTTATTTTCTAAAGGGGAATGACAAAGAAGATAATAAAAGCATTGATAGTGGAGATAAGAAAAGCGAGTCTCATGAACCCCATACAATAGAGGCGAGAAGGAAATTGTTCGTGTGCTAAAGCAGCAAATATTTAGCCTCTGTTGGACACACATTAGATTTGAGGCAGTTGGTCGACTTTATGTCTGTTGTGACAAAAAAATGTCAAAGTGCATGTAAAGTGATGAAAATGGATTCTTGAAGATTATACTCAATGAGGATGTTTCTAATTTTTCTTTAGCTTTCAGAGAATGGATTCTTCTCCACTTTATAATATGTAAACCTACTTTTTTATTGTTGACACTATTACAGATGTCTCCCATTTCCCCACCCCTTTGTCCCCCCCAGCCCCCGCCCCCCTGTAAACCTATTTTTTTAACTTCTGCAATTTAGACTTTTGAACTAACTTTTTAGAAATGAATACAAAACTACGAGATTGCCTATTTTAGCAAAACAATGCAAAATTGACAGTAAATCCACAGTGGCCTCTTTATTAATAGTATTAATATTTACAATTGTGGAAAATTATAATTAATATTACTCATTGTAATTTATTTAGCCTTTGCCATTGTTAAAGCACTGTTACATTATTGCATTTAATCCTAATGAAAACCTATAAGGAAAATAGTATCCCCATTTTTCAGGATGTGGAAATAGAAAATTGATCACCTGGTAAATAGTGGAGCCAGGACTTGAGCCCAGTTTACTTGATGCCAAAGCGTATAGTTGTCCCTCTGCACTGTGCCGCCTCTCCAGGTGATCTTAGGGGAGGTATATACATACCACTAAATGCAGATGATCAGTGCTAAGAAAAGGGAAGGGTCAAGAGCGAAGAAAGCCAGGGCATGCAGCTGATGGGTTGGTCTTAACGTGGGAAGCATAGAATGTGTTTGAGGAGGAGGGGGAGTGAGTCCTGGTCTGTAGCCCAGCTTCCTCCCCTACCTTCACCGAACTGTTACCCTTCCAGATGCCCATCTAGGGAGGACTTCCCCCTGATTGAGACAGAGGATGAGGCTTATCTACGGCGAATCAAGAGTAAGTCCACCCACAGAATTCATTAAATAATTTATGATATGGTCAGTCACACAGTGGAATACTATGCAACTATTTTAAAAAAAGAGATGGCTGTCTGAGAGCTGATATAGATCCATAACTAAAGTGTATTGTTAAGTGAAAAGAGCAAGGTTTAAAACAATGTAAAGTGTATGCTACCATTGGGGTAAAAATAATGGGGATAAATATATGTCATGTATTGTTGAGACACTAACTTTTTTACTATAGGGCTTTATTTTAGTTAGGGTATGATCTGCATCCCAGCTAGCAGGGAGGAGTAAAGGAACAAGGAGACTTTACATCCATTTCTTTTTTAAAAAATACACTTTTATTGATGTTAGAGAGAGGAAGGGAGAGGGAAGAGAGAAATTTTAATCGGTTGCCTCCTGCTTGCACCCTGACCAGGGATCGAACCCACAGCCTGGGTATGTGCTCTGACTGGGAATGGAACCAGCAACTTTTTGGTGCACGGGATGATACTCAAGTAACTGAACCACACTGGCCAGGGAATATATCATTTCTTTTGAGGGCATATCCGGAAGACACGCCCGTGGGCCAGAACTTAGTCACGTGGCAATATCTAGCTGCAAATCAGGCTGGGAGATGCAGTCTAACTGGGCAGCAAGCGCCCAGATGAAACTTGAACACATTCTCTACCTAAAGCAGGATGGTGAGAGTGAAAACTTGGTGGACAACCTGCAGTCCTCCCACAAACCAGTTTTACTTTAAAAAATTTTTTTCTTAAATTTATTGATTTTAGAGAGAGAGGAAAGGGGAAAGGGAGAGAGAGGAGGGGCTGGAGAGAGAGGAAGAGAGGAAGAGAGAGCGAAACATTGGTTTGTTGTTCCACTTATTTGTGCATTCACTGGTTAATTCTTATATGTGCCCTGACCAGGGAACAAACCCAAAACCTTGGCAATTAGGACTATGTTCTAACCGACTGAGCTACCTGGCCAGGGCTATTACTTTTGTTTTTAAAACAAAAGTGAGTGTATTCCCCTGCCCCTCCCCAAAAAAGGTGGTTTGTGGGTTTTTTTCTTTTTCGTAAATGCCAAAAATCAAAATTAAGTCCTGCTACTCTGCCCATCCCTGACCCCTAATCCCTAGGGCGGCCCCTGGGAGGGCTGCCCCTCCACTACTGGCTCTTCTGGGTGCCCTCTAGGCCCTCCAGCGTGTTCACCTCTTCTTTATCCACAGTGGAGCTGCAGCAGAAAGACCGGGCACTGGTGGAGCTGTTGCAGGAGAAGGTCGGGCTTTTTGCAGAGATGACGCATTTCCAGGTGGAAGAAGATGGCACTGGGATGCCCATGCCCACCCTGCCCAGGGGCCTCTTCCGTTCTGAGTCCCTTGAGTCCCCTCGGGGCGAGCGGCTGCTGCAGGATGCCATCCGTGAGGGTGAGGGAGCGCCTAGGGGAGAGGCTGGGCTTGTCCACTCACTGGCACAGAATGTGGACACGTGGCTAGACCTGGACGCATGCAGACAAACGGGATGTTGGCCCCACAGCCCATCGACTCCCTTGAGTGTCTGCTATGTGCCAGGTGCCGGGAAAGGCAGGGGAAGAGATGTGCTTACTACTGTTGGACATCTGTCGCCCTGCGTACACTGGTGCTGCCCTTGGGCATCTGTAATGAACTTTGCCTTGTACGCGTGGTGTGAGGGCCCGCACGTGCGGGGCATTCCCCTAGGTGCCTGCGTAGGCCACGTGTATTGGGTAAGTAGCATCGCCTCCCATTCCTCACCTCCTCTTCTTCCCCTTCAGTGGAGGGCCTGAGAGACCTGCTGGTGGGGCCTGGAGTGGAGCTGCTCTTGATGCCCCGGGAACCAGCCCTGCCCATGGAAGCAGAAAGTGGTAACACAAGTCCTGGAATCACTGCCAGTGAGTGCCAGGGCAGGGGACCAGGGTGGTGGGTGGGAGGGCTTAAAGAGAATGGGGTGGTACCGTGGACCAAGTGCTGTCAGGGTCCTGGGGAAGTGAGCTCAGCCCATCCTTTCCTCCTCAGCAGATGGTGAGGCTAGAATCTTCAATGGCTCCATTGAGCTCTGCAGAGCCGACTCAGACTCCAGCCACAAGGTGAGTCCTCAGATGTCAGGACTTGGCTAGAGGATGGGAAGGGGACAGCTGGCCTATAGATTCTTGACATGGGACAGGCACCAGGGACTTGTGTGCTTGGTGACTCCCTATCTTTGCCCATTTCTGCAGGACCGAAATGGAAATCAGCTGAGATCTCCCCAGGAGGTGAGATGGGAATTTGATGGTATAGGAGACTGAAGGGAGGGTATTCTTAGTCTGAGAAATTGGAGCCCAGTTTGGAGGGGTGTGGGGCAGTGTACACCTCAAAGTTATCTGGAGTCTTACTGTCCCCATACCCATACCTATTCAACTTCTGGGCAGTTCTCCCATCCTGAAGCTTGAGCCTTGTTCCCACCCTCTCCTCTGTCCTCAGGAAGCGTTGCAGCGATTGGTCAATCTTTATGGACTACTGCATGGCCTACAGGTCAGTGGGCAAGGGCAGGAATGGGGAAGGGGAGGGCCCAGAGCAGAGCTGCCCATTTAGGTGAACAAAGTCATTCTAATAGGCCTTTTTTTTAAAAAAAATTTTTTTATTGATTTTAGAGAGAGGAAGGGAGAGGGGGAGGGAGAGAGAGAAACATTGATGAGAGAGAAACATTAATTGGTTGCCTCCCACACGCACCCCGACTGGGGATTGAATTCAAAACCTGGGTAAGTGCCCTGGCTGGGAATCGAACTGGCAACCCGTCAGCGCACAGGACGATACTCAATCAACTGAGCCACACTAGCCAGGGCCTACTAGGCCTTTCTAAGCCTTTTCCCAGTTGTAGCCCTCCAGGAATCCTGACCTGGCTCCTGGGGGTGAGAGCAAGGGGTAGAAGAAGCGGGGGGTTCTGATATACCCATCTGTTCCTATTCCACCCCAGGCGGCTGTGGCCCAGCAGGATACTCTGATGGAAGCCCGATTCCCTGAGGGCCCGGAGCGGCGGGAGAAGCTGACCCGAGCCAACTCTAGGGATGGGGAGGCTGGCAGAGCTGGGGCTACCCCTGCGGCTTCTGAAAAGCAGGCCACGGAACTGGCGTTACTGCAGCGGCAACACGCGCTGCTGCAGGAAGAGCTGCGGCGCTGCCGGCGCCTCGGTGAAGAGCGGGCGACAGAGGCCGGCAGCCTGGAAGCCCGGCTGCGGGAGAGCGAGCAGGCCCGCGCGCTGCTGGAGCGGGAGGCTGAAGAGGCGCGCAGGCAGCTGGCCGCCCTGGGCCAGGCCGACCCCATCCCCCCGGAGGCTCCCTGGGTCCGCAGGCCTCTGGATCCTCGGCGGCGGAGCCTCCCTGCAGGCGATGCCCTGTACTTGAGCTTCATCCCCCCACAGGTAAGGAAGCTTGGAGTAGGGAGCCGACCAGAGGTGGGCATTAGGGTCCATGGGAGAACCTGAAAGGAATTGGGGATTTGAGCCCAAATGAAATTGGGCAACAGGCTTTAAGGATATTAGGCTGTTAGGGAACTGAACACTTCAGGTGGGTGCAGAAAGAAATCAGTCAGTGGTGGATGTACTGAGAGAATTGAGTCTTGGGGCCTACGAGGGCCCAGTGCCCCCAGCTGAGCAGGGCCTGCAGTCTTCACACTGCTCATTCCCTGACCTGCTGCTTTTCCTACCCGCGGTCCATAGCCCAACCGAGGCCATGACCGCCTGGATTTGCCTGTGACTGTTCGCTCTGTCCATCGACCCTTTGAGGATCGAGAGAGGCAGGAACTGGGCAGCCCTGAGGAGCAGCTACAAGATAGCAGTGACCCTGACACTGGCAGCGAGGAGGAAGGTAGCAGCCGTCTGTCTCCGCCCCATAGTCCACGAGGTGAGATCCTGGCAGAGACATGGAATAGAAGTGGGGTACAACCTGGGTTCAGATCCTTGGGCTGTGCTTTCCAAATGGAGTCTGTGTCCTGGAGCACAGGAACATTAAGGAAGGTCCCTAACCACTGAGGTCCACAGTAACTCTTGGGAGGGACACAAGGATTTCCTGTTTTGTCAGATGGTGAATGAGTGGCGAAACTAGAAAGCAAAGAATATAGGGGCCACTCCTCCAGTAAGCCAGTGATTCCCAACCTTTTCAAGTAGAAATATATATATTTTTTAGAGAGAGAGAGAGGAGGAAGGGAGAGAGAAACATCCACTTACTTATGCATTCATTGGTTAATTCTTGTATGTGCCCTGACCGGGGATTGAGCCAGCAACCTTGGCGTTATCAGGACAACACTCTAACCAACTGAGCTACCCGGCCAGAGCTAGAAATAGACTTTTTAAAGTAAAAAAATGTCAAAGACCTCCAGGTTCCTATAGTTGGTTCAGGAAATACAAAATAACCAAAAGCTACTATAACTTAGTATCTTAAAATATTTTCTGTCTTATTAATCAAATTGTATCTTCATATACTTACCAGTATACAAAGTACCTAAGTGTGGGCACATTATTTATTTTGTTGTCGGAAGTTTTTCCCTCACCCAAGGATTCACGGACATTGGTCATCCCTCACAGCCCTCAGATGGGGAGACGTTAGTGTAGGGGTGCTCATGGAGCCTCTGCTCACTCACCAACTTTGTCCTGTCCCCTTCAGATTTCACCCGAATGCAGGATATACCAGAGGAGACCGAGAGCCGTGATGGGGAGCCTGTAGCTTCAGAAAGCTAAGGGGGCCCCTCCCTCCTTCCTGTGCCCCCTGAAGAACATTACTGAGGGAGGCAAACCTTGGGGACTCCAACCTGCCAATGACCAGGGAACACTTGAACTGCTGATTGTCCTTGCCAGCTCTTGGGATCCTTGGATACCTGGGGCCATTTAGGAAGCTGGGGGGAATTATACCACAGTGCCCCCTGGTGGCATCCAGAAGCTACACCACAGATGCCAATTTTTCATGCCTTCTTCCCTCTACTTTAGGAAAATTTATTTATTTATTATTAGTTATGGAGGGAGAGGGGAGTTTTAGAGGACCAGGGACATGGGAACCAAGCCATAGGGATAAAGGGGCCTTGTCCTTTAACACTACTGGGGTTTGTTCAGACTTAACCATGCAGCTGCTGGGTTCTAGCCCCAACACCCTCCCAGGAATACCGTCTTTGAGGAGAGGCTGCAGCTGTAGGACCCAACTGCCCCTTCAATAACGGCTGTGGGCAGGGCCATATCCCTCTCCCCTCAGCCTCTTACTGCTGTTCTCGCTTCTCTCTGTCCTCAGTGGAACCCCAGGGAGACAACCTGGCTTCCTAGAGTTGATGGAATAGAGGTTGAGGTGGCCATATGGTCTGTTGGGGGTGAGGGAAAAACCCACAGGGACCAGAATGTCTTTTTGTTGCTGTTTTATTTTTTTTGTACCAAAGCCAACTGCACGTGTTTTATATTTTTAAGAGAAGATTGTAGGCAATTAGAAATTGCAGCCTTCTATCTCCCCATTTCTGAAGAACTTGAGGGATGGGGGAAACAATGACTTTACTCCTCATCTGTAGTAACGGGGGACCTAGTCTGATCTCTTCCCCAGCCATTTGGAAACAAAGTTCTAGGATGAGCTGGGAAATCTCTATGAACCCTGACCTTATCCCCCACCTCACCAACCATGACCTGAAACCTCAGCCTGAATTGGGGGGGGATTTTCAATAGACCCTCAGTGCTCACCAGCCCCAGCCATTTTTCTGCCAATTTGGTTGTAAAAAAAAAAAAAGAAAAGAAAATTAAAGACCTGGAACCCCATGAAGTCCTGTGTCCAAATGTCTGCCGGTTCCAGTGGTGCTGTTGATGGGGAGCCAGGCAGTGACCTATGTTCCTCCGAAAGGGGTCTTTTTCACTCACAGGAAGGGCAAGATGGCCTCACTGAAGACAGGGGACCCTAACAAAAGAAACTACCAACTTTTTTTGTTATTGTTGATATTCACAAACACCAGGTTAGGTTCCAGAGGCTCTTGGGGATTCCAATATTAGAAAACTTGTTTTCATCTCATTTGCGTGCTGTGCTCAGAAACTGCACCAGTCTCTTGCCCTCTTCCCTCTCTTTTTGCACAGTTCCTCTGAGCCTTTCCTGGGTGTCATTTGTTTTCAGATTCAGCCACCACTCTGCCTTGGTTCTTCAGTGTCAGAGCCCTGGGGTAACCTCTTCAAGATGGTTCCCCTCAGGGGAGCTGCTCCTTCGCTCTTAAGCAGTGAGAGATTAGGTTAATTTCAGTTCTCATTTTCATGAACTTTACTTCCTGTTTCTGGTTAATGCCCTACTTGGGGGCTGTGGGGGAGGCTAGTCTAGAGTTGCAGAAATGCTGGCATATGTGCACCTATCTCTGGGAGCCAGTGGGGTGAGACGAGAACAGGGCTCAAGGCCTCAGAAAGAGGAATTGGAATCCCACCTTGGGGGCGGGCTTGGGGGAGCAGCCAGCACCCTCCACTCCTGTGATTCTCACCCACCAGTATCAGGCCTTTACAAGGTACTTGCTCATCTGTTACAGAATCTCAGGGCACCAGAGGCCACAGTGCTGGGCAGTGGAGCCAGCCAAGTGCCAGAATGGCAGGGGACACCTGGAGCTCTTAGCAGGAGGCTCCAGACCTCAGAGGGCAGGGGCTGTGGATGGGACAACCCACCCCATCCTTGTTCGTGGTGATTGGTGGTGGGTGGCGCAGGGTGAGAGAGGGCCGGACATTTGGTGTGTATGTGTGGTATGTGTTGGAAGGGCTCTCTGCAGTAGAGAGGGAAGAGGGAGGGGAATTACCCCATGAACAGCAGCCCCAAGTCTCCATCCCAGAAAGAGAAACAGAGATACCCCTTCTCAGGCATGACAGGAGCCACACTGCAGCCCCTCTTCCTACAAGTGTGCAGGGGCCCCCTTCTCTGCAGAAAATGTTCCCTTAGGGCCTGGGGGAAGGGGCCTGGGAGGGGGCATATGGCAGGGAATCAGAATGGGTGTCAGAGAGAGAAGAGGTTCTGCAGTCTCACTGGTATGACTTTGGGTGAGTTACTTTACTCCCCTAAGCCTCAGTTTTCTTGCTTGAAATTTTCAGATAACTCCCCTAAGCCTCAGTTTTCTTGCTTGAAATTTTCAGATAACTCCCCTAAGCCTCAGTTTTCTTGCTTGAAATTTTCAGATAAATGTCTGCTTCACAAGATTGGTGTGATAAATGAGATAATACATGTTAAAAACAAAGCACTTGGCATGTTGCTATTTGCCTGAATGATTACTATTTTAAAAGAAAAGTTTGGGGTATTTGTGGCAGAAGGGAGCAGGGTACTGAGCAATTATCACCAAGCCCAGGGAACAAGTGCCAACTAAAACAGGTTTAATTCACTGCAGCAGCAAGTGACCTTGAGGCTAAGGGCAGGGAGGGAAAGGGGAGAAGTCACAGCTTCCTGCTCCCTCCTTACTGGGAACAGAGCCAGAGAGGACCTGAATGGGCCTGGGCATGCCCTTACTTCTGTTCCTGCTCCTGAGTATTAAGTAGTCCCGCTAACCTCTATCACTCCACGGCTTTTGCACCTTTCCTGCTCTAGTCTATGCAGTCAGAAGTCCACAGCAGCCCCTCCTCTTCTCCAATCCCCAGACCCTATTTCAAGAGTTATGGATCCAGCCCGGCCGGGTGTGGCTCAGCGGTTAAGCATCAACCTAGGATCCAGGCGATCAGGGTTCGATTCCCGGTCAGGGCACATGCCCAGGTTGTGGGCTGCAGCTGATCAATGACTCTCTCATCATTGATGTTTCTAGCTCTCTCTCCCTCTCCTTTCCTCTCTCTGAAATCAATAAAGATATATTTAAAAAAAAAAAAAAAGAGTTACGGATCCTGAGATACACTCTCACCACACCTCATCCTGTCTCCCCATGATCTCAGTCCTAACAGGAAAAAATGCTTCATTGGGTCCTCCCCTTTTATGCCCATATCCCTACCCTTTGCAGAATTTGCTGTGATGGGGAAACAGGTGGGAGGTGGGTAAATAGAAGAGTGAGGTTTTTCAAGGATTCCAAAATAGTCAACACCTTCCTGCCCTCTGCCAACTAATTACAATGTTTGATGTTCAGTTTGCTTGAAGTGCTGGGGGAAGGGGTCCTTCAGGACAATAAGTCAGCAGTGGGTTTAACGAACCCTATAGAAGAGAGCCAGAGGTAAAGAGATCCAGACTGGGTGCCAGGATATTTGGGTTTTTCACAAGGAATGGGTGTGAAGGGGGTGGTAAAAGGGAATTGCCCAGCCCAAGTTCTGATGAGTCCCACGGGTTCCCTCCTGGCCTCACAAACTGACCATGTTTACTTTCCCACCCATCCAAGTGTCACCTTGCCAATCTAGCAGTGAAAGTGTCTGCTTAATGCATTAGACTTATTTTCCCTTGGCTTGGAGAAAAGAAGCTGGGTCAGAATTCTAGGGTTCTGCTATCCCATTTATAATATCTGGTCCTCTGATCAATTCTTTACCTTTATTCATTTCTAATCTAAATCCTTTTCCTTGCTCTAGCAATACTCCCTTGTGGATATGTAGAGAAATGATGCCACCAGCTGGCTGAGTCTAAGAACTTCACTTGGGGCCCTTTCACTTTTCTAGAATTTTGTTGGTTGATCCTTTCCTCCTTCCCTCCCTCCCTCCCTCCCTCCCTCCCTCCCTCCCTCCCTCCCTCCCTCCCTCCCTCCCTCCCTCCCTCCCTTCCTCTGCATTATTAATTCATTCATGCACTAATCACAGCATTTCCAAAGCTGTTACTATGTGCTAGGCACTGTGCTAGATGCTGGGAAGATAAAAATTAATAAAATAAGGTCCCTCACCTCTTAAAATATAATAAACTTTTTGAGATGGATGGGATCTTTAAGATAATCTAGTTCAATTTATCATTTTATAGGGAGTGGAAGTGACTTGCCCAAGGCCACCAAGGAGTGGTGGCAGAGCCAGAATTTGAGATAAAAGTCTTAACTCTTAGAATCTGGCTCTTTCCATTACATCACAAAACAATACCCTTTAGGTATTTATTTCCACCTATAATCTCATCCCCCTTTCTGTGTGCCAGAAGCACCAGTCCCTGCCCTTGGGAAGCTTCTAGGCTGCAGATGAAAACAGATGTGAACAAAGGGACAGTGACAGCTCCTCTCTAGATGTCCATCATTCACAGCTGCTGGGAGATGAGGAAGAAAGGGATTCAACAAGAATGACGTCACTGTCCCTCGAGTTCATATACTTTATCAGCCCCATTTTCTATCTCAGTAGAGTGCGAGGACCTGTAATGGTAGATTGTAGTGTCTGCCTGACATAAAAAGGACTTCTAATGACCAGGCCTTCCTTCGTCACTGAATATTTACTCCTCCCTCGGCCCACAAATCTCTCTACCCCACGTCCCTGTCCCTTCATTCCAGAGCCTAGGCAAAGAGGGTGAGGGGTGGGGAGGCAGGAGGGTCTGAGTTATCTTTCCACAGAACCAAAAGAGAAAAGCTCTGCATTTGTGGCAAAGGAGACAGAGACTAGCTGCTTGGGCAACTACAAGAGGCAGGAGTAGGAGAACTGCCCCTAACCCAAATCCCCAACCTCACATGAACCCCTCAGCCACCATTTCATACACCTTCACGTGTCTGATGAGATCTACCAAAGAAAATCCTCCAGTCCTGGTAAGGGAAAGGGCAGCTCCAATGCTCTAAGTAAATCTATCTCTGTCTTTCCCCTTTCCTCCCAATCTCTATCCCTCCCTCCCTCCTTTTCCCTCTCCCCTACTCTCAACTTTATATTTTGGAATACTTTTAGATTTACAGAAAAATTGCAAAGGCAATGAAAGTGATCACCTCTTATTTTCCATATTAAAATGGGCAGAGCATCAAAAATAAAAACCTTAGGATAAATCTGACAAAAGGTGTGCATTATTGGCACACTGAAAACCACAAAGCATTACTGAGAGAAAGAAGACTTAAATAAATGGAGAGGCATACAGTGTTCATGGGTTGGAAGACCCAATAACATGTCAATTTTCTCCATAATGGGCCTGTAGACTCAATGCAATCCTAATCAAAATTCTAGCAGACTTTTTTAAAAATAGAGATTGACAAGCTGATTCTGAAAATTCAGATGGAAATGCAAATAGCCAAACAATTTAGTAAAAAAGATAAACTTTGGCCCAGCCGGCATGGCTCAGTGGTTAAGCATCGACCTATGAACCAGGAGATCATGGTTGGATTCCTGGTCAGGGCACATGCCCGGGGTGTGGGCTCCATCCCTAGTTGTGGGGGTGCAGGAGGCAGCCAGTCAATCACAACTCATCATTGATATTTCTCTCCCCTCCCTTCCTCTCTCTGAAATCAATAAAGATATATTTAAAAAAAAAAAAAAGACATAGGGTAGCAGAGTGGATAAGAAACAAGACCAGGGGAGCATCTGGGCAGATAAATGGAAGTGTTGGTGATGGTCTGAGATATCACCTCCAAGCTGGGAACTGGGGAGATGGCCGAGACTGACCCCAAGACCATGCAAGATCTCACCTCAGTGGTGCAGACACCCCTGCAACAGATGCAAGATAAATTTCAGACCATGTCCGTGACCAGATCTTTGGAAGAACTGATGACATGAGTCACATTGATGACCTGGAGAAAACATTGTAGACCTCATGTCACAGGCTGGAAGAACTGGAAGGTGAAAACAAGATACCTGCTACACAGAAGAGTTGAAGATACCCCGTTACACTGGAATATGAAACATTGTTTTTACAAGCCAAGAGAAGACTGAATGGCTTTTTGCAACTAATTACTATGTGTAGAGAGGTTTTTGTTGTAAAGTGTGCATTCTTCTTATCACATACTATATAGTTAGTTGATAGAGTGATTCCCCCAGCCCCAGTTTCTTGAACATGGTAACTTCACATCTTAGATCGTAGTCAGTTGTGCTATTAAATATTAAACACTAAAATTTGGCAGTTCCTAAAAAAAAAAAAAAAGAAAAGAAAAGAAAAAGAAAACAAGACCAGCCTTGGCCAGTGTGACTGGGTTGGAGCATCATCCCGTACACCAAGGGGTGGCGGGTTCAATTCCTAGTCAGGGCACATACCCAGGTTGCAGGTTCAATCTCCAGTTGGGGTGAGTGCAGGAGGCAGCCAATGGTTTCTTTCTCACATCAATGTTTCTCTCTCTCTCTCTCCTTCCCTTCCTCTCCCTAAAATCAATTTAAAAAACAAGAAAGCAAGACCCATATATATGCTGTCTACAAGAGACCCACCTCAGAATGAAAGATACACACAGACTAAAAGTAAAGGGATGGAAAAAGATATTTCATGCAAATGGAAATTTTAAAAAAGCTGGGGTAGCAATGGTCATACCTGACAAAATAGTGTTTATTTTATTTTTTAAATATATTTTTATTGATTTCAGAGGAAGGAAGAGGGAGAGAGAGAAAGAAACATCAATGATGAGAGTCATTGATCAGCTGTCTGCCAAATGACCCCCACTGGGGATCAAGCCCACAACCTGAGCATGTGCCGTGAACCAGGAATGGCAATCTGGATCCTAGGTGGAGGCTCAACCGCTGAGCTACACCGGTCGGGCCTAACAAAATAGTTTTTAAAACAAAGGCTATAGTAAGAGACAAGGAAGGATACTACATAATAATAAAAGGAACAATCCAACAAGAGGATATAACTGGTAAACATTTATGCAGAGCACCTAAATATGTAAAGCAAATCTTGATGGACTTAAAGGGAGAGATAAACAGTAACAGGGGATTTTAACACCCCATTGACATCAATAAATCTTCCAGACAGAAAAGCCAATAGATGTGTCTCTCTCACATCGATGTTTCTTTCTCTCTCCCACCTTCACCCTTCCTTCTACTCTCTCTAAAAATCTATGGGAAAAAATATCCTCACTGCTTGGATGAGGACTGTAATAAAAACACTATAGCAAAACAGTAGATCAATGCAACAGAAAATGCATAAATATATATATTTCATTTATGATATAGGCGGCATTTGTGTGGAGGGGATATTTATCCAATGCTGAAGGGGAAACACTATAAATTTGACTTTCAAATGCATTGGTATTCTATTAGTCCTATCAGAATGTAAACTTATTTGAAAAATAGTGCTGTATTATATTTATTTGAGCTAGAGACTCCTTGTGGCTCCAAGAAACCCCAAATGTTGGGAATCTGGTTTCCAAAATCAACTCAGACTTCTCAGCGGGCATTCAAGGCCTTTCATGATCTGGCCCCACACTCCAGCCAGTTCAACGTCACGTACTAGATCGCAGAACAGGATTTCCTAACCTATGCTGGATCACTTCTCCGCGCTCGCTCAGATGTTCAGCTTCCGTTTCTTTCAAATACCTAAGTGTAAGTCCTACCAAGCTGAGCATTTCCTTGTCTTCGTCACTGCTCATGTCTTCCACAACCTTCCTATATGCGTCTGCCTGCATGCCCACCCCGCCACAATGTGACTACTAGGAAGGCAGGCCCCGTATCTTATTCATCTTTACGTCTTTATATACGTCCTCCTCTTAAAACACTGCTTGGCGCCCAGTCATGGAAAAAAAAACCCTAAACCATAAAAGGGGACGAGTCATTTTCCTTTTCCTAAATAGGTAACTGAAGCGTGAAACGGGCAAAAGTCGCGAGAAAGCTCTCTCCCCGCGTAGGGGCTGGGATTCCACGCGAGTACAGCTCGACGTGGGGAGAAACCCGCTGAACTCCGACTCATGCGCATCATCACGCAGGTTAGGAACTCGCCCGCAACAAAGACGGAGTCTCCCCGCCCCAATTTCGCTTTCACTGGAGGAGTAGTAACCATCTTTCTCAGGGGCAAGGCCCGAGCAGGAAGGTCGCACCCTACCGGCCTCAGACAACGCCAGACGCCTTGAAATCGACGAGAGTCCAATCGGAATAGACGTTTAACCGGAACCTCTTTGCCTCACGACCGGAAGAGGCTGTGCGTAAAGGCGTTGGGGGCGGAAGTGACGGGAAGGTGGTTGTGGGATAGTTGGCGGGTGGTTGAGCAGAGCCCGTCGCCATGTCCGCGGGGAGCGCGACACATCCTGGAGCGGGCGGGTAAAGCTCCGCGGGCGAGGGAATGGCGGCGAGCAGGGGGCCCAGGAGAGGCGGAGGGACCATGGGGAGCTGCGGACGGGGAGAGGGGCCCTTCGGTGGGAAGAGTAGTGTTGGAGGGCCGGGTTGTTGAGAAGGCTGCCGAGCAGGCCTGGGGCCCCTGGAAAAGGCCGGCGAGGACCGGAGCCGGGAGGAAAGCGGGGACTTTTGGAAGTACGAGCCAAGGGGAAGGCGAAAACGAGGTCATGTGGGACAGAGTGAAGTCTTTTGACAGGGATGACGGAAGAGAAAGGAAGCAGATTCTGGGAAAGGTTTGAAAGAAGTGAGGATTTGGGGAAATGCTACAGTAATTGTCTGTGTAAGATGGTAATTTTAAGCTCCGATAGGAGGTTGGAAGGTGTAAAAGGAACATGGTAGAGGGAAAGTGGGGTGCTAAGGCATAGTAAGGGGACAACTGTAAATGAAAGCTTTGAGGGGCCTGTTATTTTTCTTTTATTTATTGTAGGCGCCGCAGCAAATGGGACCAACCAGCTCCAGCCCCCCTTCTCTTCCTCCCGCCGGCGGCCCCCGGTGGGGAGGTTACCAGCAGTGGGGGGAGCCCTGGGGGTACCACAGCTGCTCCCTCTGGAGCCTTAGATGCTGCTGCTGCTGTGGCTGCCAAGATCAATGCCATGCTCATGGCCAAAGGGAAGCTGAAACCAACTCAGAATGCTGCTGAGAAGGTATTTGAAGTTGAAGGGACTCTACTAATTGCAGTTTCAATAGGGGTTATTTTGTAATCCTGTTATCTCACAATTGTATTAACAAAGGAGAAAACGGGCACAGTAATTTAAAGATCTTTTAGTTTTGGAATGTATCACATATTTTGTCATTTGTTTTTACGAGGCAGTTTTGATTGGATTGATTACATTTATGGACCAAATAGCTTGTTTTGTCCATGTTGATTAAGTTCAGCTTAAGTTTATATAATCATGTAAAGCGGTGATGTAATATGTTTTTTGATATGTGCATATTCCCCAAAGCCAAAAGAGTTCAAATCAAGTGAGCTTTCAAATGTCTCTAATTATATTCTATAGATTCAACTTTTTTTAAATTCTATTTTTCATTTATTGATTTTAGAGAGAGAGGAAGGGGGAGAGAGAGAAACATGTTGTTCCACCTACTTATGCACTCATTGGTTGATTCTTGTATGTGCCCTGACCCGGATGGAACCCACAATCTTAGCGTATCGCGATAGAGTCAACTTTTTAATGACTGCCTAACCAAAGTGCAATTTATGGATGGTTTTGTTGTTTTCACACAGATTGAGGAAATTCTTTGGTCATTTTATAAAATCCCTGCTATAATTGGAATCTTACAGCTAGAATGGATCTGAACTTAGAAACCTTTAACCTAATTGCATCTTCCTATAGGGTGATGAGTATATAGTGACTGTATTGCCAGAATGCATGCTTTGCACTTTAAAAAAAAAAATTCTTATAACAATTCTATTGAATAAATTATTGTCACCAGTTTACAGATGAGGAAAATTAGGCTCATGAATGTAAAGTAACTTGTTCAGAGTCTGTAAATGGTAGGCACAGATGTCTATTTCAGAGTCACCTCAGGCAATTGGATGAAAGCCTCTAGAGTTGTAGAGTTCAATGTGTTCCAAGGCAGCCCACTCCATTGTAATTATAATTTTAAAAAATTATTTTGGCTTAAACTTGCCATCCTTGATACCTGTGAAGAGATGAGTTCTGTATTTGAAAATGCAATGAATGTGAGGTGATGGATGTGTTAATTAGCATGTTTGTGGTGACTATTTCACAATGTATACATATAGTAAAACATCAAGTTGTACATCTTAAATATATGCAAGTTTTATTTTTTTAATTATACCTCAATAAAGCTGGTAAAAAATAAAATGATATTCTTTGTTAGCCTTCTAATTTATCAGTAGATAACATCAACAGAATGTTTATCAGTAGGCCATAACCTGCTGGATACTTAAATATTCAAGTTCTGCAGAATTGGTGAGAACCTTTAGTGACTTGGAAGTTTACCACCCATTGTATATTTATGGTTTGCAAAGATTATGTGAGTCAATTGTCCATTTCTGAGGTCTACAAGGAAATATTAAAAGGACACTGATGAAGAAATACTCCTTGAATATTAAAACTCTAAATACTGATATTAATCATTTAGACTCATTTTTTTCTCTAAAAAGTGATTTTTAAAATGGTAAATGAACTCAGCAGGAGGCAGCATGGTGCATGAATACTGGATTTGGAATCAGAATACCTAGGTTTAAAACC
The DNA here is from genome assembly GCF_964146895.1 of Miniopterus schreibersii. NCBI lineage: Eukaryota > Metazoa > Chordata > Mammalia > Chiroptera > Miniopteridae > Miniopterus > Miniopterus schreibersii. The sequence goes on along the minus strand of NC_138119.1, from coordinate 13,891,542 downwards.
CAGAATCCCCAGTTACTGGTTGGGTGGCTTTGACAAATGCGCCTCAGTTTCCTCATCTGTAATGGGGTTGGTCATATATACCCATGCAGTCCAGTCCCATAGTCACTAGCCTCATGTGGCTATATAAATTAAAAATTGAATTAAAAATAAAATTTAAAGTTTAGTTTCTTGGTCACATTAGCCACATTTCAAGTGCTCAGTAGACATGTGGCTAGTGGCACCCATATTGGACTGCCAGGCAGGAAACACATCATCACAGAAAGTTCTGTTGGACAACACTGATATGTACCTTTAAAGGAGGCCATAAAGATTCAGTGAGATAAGATGTACTGAAGGGGACTAAACAAAGGTAAGGAGATACTGTGTCCATTTAGTTTGCTTTCAGATTTAATAAATGTATCTACTACACAAAGAAATAAACTGTATTTTACCTTCCTTGAACAGATTTGCTAGACATTGATCCAGGGCAGCTAAGGTTGGGGAAGGCTATCCTGATAATAAAATTTTTTCAAATAACACTCAAATCGCACCTATCTGGAGTTGCCTGTAATATAAATTGAGAGAAACCAGCTCAGATTTTAGGATCTTACTTGGCTTGTCACCCATTCTCTTTGTTCTTAAGAGAGAGTAATGGGGTAGAATGTGAATTAGATATAATTTAAGGGTGTGTGTTTTTTAAATTTATTTTAGGGAGAGGAAGGGAAAGAGAAACATTGATCGGTTGCCTCCTGCACTTGCCCTGGCCAGGGATTGAACCTACAATCTGGGTATGTTCCCTGACTGGGAATTGAACCCACGACCTTTTGGAGTTTGGGACAATGCTCCAACCAAATGAGCCACACCGACCAGGGCCAATTGAAGGGTTTTGACATTGCAAGGATGGAATTAGTTGACTTTGATATGTTGTGACTATAGTGTTGGCACAAAGGCAACTTCCCATTACACAGATGAGATGTATGAGTTATTGTGCTTTGTGGGTTAAGCTCTACCATGTATTTTACTACATGCATAGCTAGCTAATTGAGCTGTAAAGCATCATGACTTAGCCCTTTAGTTTTTCTTTTGGAGGTACCAGCTTCTAGTCCATAGAGTTTCTGTAATTATGTGGTCATAAAAATGCACACGTGGCCAAGGTAGAGAAATCTGATGGCAGCCTTCAAGTAAATTGATTGTACTTGGTATCATTTTAGTGAGGTTTTTTTTTTTTTTTGTTTCATTTATGAAGAATGACCAAGGAGTGTTTCCAAGTATGTTTGCAGGCAGGTAAAGGGAACCGTAAGGAGGTGGAGGGACTTGGGAAGATGTACTTGGAAATTGGGCATTGAAAAGATACTATTTTGTCATATAAACATTTAAATCTGATTTCTCTTTTTGTAGCTTCAGACCCCTGGAAAAGGCCTAACTAGCAGTAAAAGCAAGGATGACCTGGTGGTAGCTGAAGTAGAGATCAATGATGTGCCTCTCACATGTAGGAACTTGCTGACTCGAGGACAAACTCAAGACGAGGTGTGGAGATGTTGGACTTTGGGGAAGGTGGCGGGTGGGTGTGATTTCAGACAAATAAGACTGCTAAATACAGACAGACATGAGTCAGATACTCATTAGTGGATTTGGGTCATAGTCTCCAAAATCAGAGTTGGGTTTGACTTAACTGCAGAGTGACTTAGTGAAGGTAAAGAAAAAGGTAAGCATGTATTCCCTGGGTTGGTCTGAGGAAGAAACAATGGAACTAGATTTTCAGATATCAGAGAGAATTCATTTCTCCCTTATTGGTGGAATGGGTGGATGGGGAAAATCCTGCTGTCATTGAAATCTATCAATTGCCACATTTTAACAGAAAGTTTCCTTTTTAGATCAGCCGACTTAGTGGGGCTGCAGTGTCAACTCGAGGGAGGTTCATGACTACTGAGGAGAAGGCCAAAGTGGGACCAGGGTGTGTATGCATGTCCTGTACTTTGGGGAGGGGCTGGGTATACGACTCACACTAGCTTCATGTTTTTTATTCTTAGGGAGTATGTGTGTTTGATTAGTAGCTTATGCAGTAGCTACTTGGGCTAATAGATGTACATGTATGTATATGTATATATGCTTATTGTGAATTTGGGACATCTCCAACAGATAGAAGTGTTGCAGTTACTCTCTTTCCTATTGTGCTTTGACTTTTTTATTTCACAATGTTCCATGTTTTCTTAATCCTCACCTGAAGATATTTTTCCACTGCTTTTCAGAGAGAGTGAAGTGGGGGGAGAGAGAAACATTGATGTGAGAGAGACACATTGATTGGTTGCCTCCTGGATGCACCCTGACTGGTACTGGGGATTGAGCCTGCAACCGAGGTGCGTGCCCTTGGCCGGAATTGAACCCAGGACCCCTTAGTCCACGAGCTGACATTAACCACTGAGCCAAGCCAGCTAGGGCAATAAAAATGTATTTTAAAAAAATAAATAATTGTAGTTATTTTTTCACCTACAGCTTTTTATTAACTGTATGGTTATTAATCACTTTCTGCATTATTATAATCAAAATCTGAATCTAAGCCACTTTTACATTTGTAATCTAAAGAGTCTTGGTGTAGGCCTTCAAAGAAATTTATATATATGCCACCATAACTTTGTCCCCATTTAATTTGGATAGCCAAGAGCACATTTGCTTATAACCTATTAGACATCTTAACAGAAAGGAATTCTTTTCTCAAACATTGGGTTATCTCAATTACTGGATACTAATATTTATGAGCCCATTAGAACAGATTTGACCCCTATGTGAGCCAGTTAACTTTAAGCAACCAGAAAAGTTTAATCATTCCTCCACTGTTGAACCATGCTCTTAGAAATTAGCAATAGCCATTTCCATGTACTATGTATTACCTTTCACTTATTTGGAAGCTTTAAACGTTACAAATTAGTTTTGGTGACTCATTTAGCTCCTTTGGTTATGATCAGTTTGGTATCATCATTTTATATTTCTCTTTATAGGGATCGTCCATTATATCTTCATGTTCAGGGCCAGACACGGGAATTAGTGGACAGTAAGTACTATTTTTGGCTCATGTGTCACTTTTTGTGAAAGACAAAGTACAGGGCTAGTATAATTTATGAACTGCTCATGAATAGACATAGGGGTTTAGAGAGGTTGGGAACCAAACACTTGGGTCACCTATAAAATGGATTGATATGTTTATCACTGAGTACTAGTCAGTTCATTCACTTCTTTGGTATAGTATCTTACTCTCTGTGTTTTTCCCTAGGAGCTGTAAACCGAATCAAAGAAATTATTACCAATGGGGTGGTGAAGGCTGCCACAGGGACAAGTCCAACTTTTAATGGTGCGACTGTCACTGTCTATCATCAACCAGCGCCTATTACGCAGCTGTCTCCAGCTGTTAACCAGAAGCCTCCCTTCCAGTCAGGGGTATGTTTTGTGGAGAGATCATTAACAGCTTTATCATTTCTATAAAAATGATATATGCCAAATAATACAGAAAGTATGAAGAAACAAAATCCTGAAATTCCATCCTGTAAGTTACCCACTATTGATATCCTATTAATGGACCATTTAGGTTTTCAAGATGTAGTGAACATTTGAGCACACAGTTCTTCCAATGTATTCTAGAAAGGGGATTTTGGTAGCTCAAAGAGTGTGCGCGTTGTACATTTGAAGTTAGGGGTTTGAATTTATATTTGTAAACTTGATGGCGACTGGAGGACTAAGAAGGCTGAGTCCGGTGAAGTAGGACTCTGCTGATACAATCCTCCTAGAAAAAAGGGTTGGAGAGAGCAGCCCTTACTGGAGAACATCTCAGGGCTGACTGTACCACCCAACATTCTACTCCAGTTTTACAGGAAACTCTCTTTGCTATAGTTTCTTAACATTTATCAGTCAAGAGGAAGTGGGTATGCTTACTCAGTATTAGATTTTGGGTTTCCACCTCTTAGATAGATGTTGCTGAACAGAGAGGCATTCGTGTTGTAAGTAGGTATGTGGACTGTGGTTCTCATTTAAATTAAGCTACTTGATAGGGTTTACTTTTATGGCCTCTTGATAGAAATTATAGGGGATCCTTATTCTGGAAGTAATTAGAAGTATCTGGAGAATTAAATATTTTATATAATGATTTCCAAGATTAGGGTTTAATTCTCTATTCTCTGTTTAACCAGAGGTATTCTGTTCTTTTACAGATGCATTATGTTCAAGATAAATTATTCGTGGGTCTAGAACATGCTGTGCCCACTTTTAATGTCAAAGAGAAAGTGGAAGGTCCAGGCTGCTCTTACTTGCAGCACATTCAGATTGAAACGGGTGCCAAAGTCTTCCTACGAGGCAAGGGTTCGGGCTGCATTGAGCCAGCATCTGGCCGAGAAGCTTTTGAACCTATGTATATATACATCAGGTATGGATGGAGTCGAGAACGTTTGAGTCCTTGTCAGCTTAGCAGTACAGACAGCAGTGATTCAGAAGGAGTGAAAGAAAAATGGCCTTAATAAGTAGTAACATGAGGAACATAGGTAAACACTGGGAGTAATCACTTTATGGTTAGTTATAAAAAGTTTTAGATTAGGAGGTAGATAACCTTTATATTCAAATCCTTGAGTTTTATACAAGTCTGTAATCCTAAAATGAGCTGTTATGAGCCTACAATAATTTTGACTTAAACCTATCACAATATTTTTAAATATCTTTTCTTTATATCAAGAAGTGCTATTACTGAGAGAAAGACCAATGAAATAATACTATTTATACCTTAAAGGGCTTATAACATTATTTTGTGTCCCTATTTTGTGGTTTTCAGAAGCTTAGATTTGTGCTACATTGAATATATTAGGTTTAGAAAGCATCCTTTATTTTTCTTCCCTTTGAACCCTTGGTTCTTAATTCTTTGCAGTCATCCCAAACCAGAAGGCCTCGCTGCTGCCAAGAAGCTATGTGAGAATCTCTTGCAAACAGTGAGTTATATTTGTCTGATACTCAGAACAGCTACTGCTATTTTGGACTGTGTTTTAGCTGTTTTTCCTACCTGTATTAGTTTCCTAGGCTGCCACACAAAATTACCACAAACTGGGTGACTTAAAACAGCAGAAATTTATTCTCTTACAGTTCAGGAAGCCAGAAGTCCAGAATCAAGGTGTGGGCAGGGTTGGTTCCTTCTGAAAGTTCTGTGGGAGGATCCATCCCACGCCTGTCTCCTAGCTTCTTGTCATTGCTCATGTCCTTGGCTTGTTTGCCTTGTGTCAGCATACTCCAGTCTGTCTTGATCTTCACCTGACCTTTTTGCCTGTATCTCTGTGTCTATCTCTTCTTCTAAGGGTGTCAGTCTTTGGATTTAGGACCCAGTCTAGTCCAGTTTGACCTCATCTTAACCTACAAACAAAGACCTTATTTCCAAATAAAGCCATATTCTGAGGTTCCAGGCAGACATGAATTTGGGGGTGGGAGGAGCACTATTCAAACCACTACACCATTGTAGCAACTAACATTGTCTTTGAAGAAGTTACATTCCCATAGCCAGGGGCACAATTGTCATGGAGCTATTTCAGGAGCTATTTCAGTATGGAATTTTGAAATCCATAGTACATTGGTACCATAAAGCATCAGTGTTGTCAGTTATTTAGATTAATACTTTTAATTCCATTCAAGTAATTAGGATAAGCATTCCAAATTCTTCTTTTTTAAAAATTTATTTTAGATAGAAAAAAAACCACGTCGATTTGTTGTTCCACTTATTTATACATTCATTGGTTGCTGCTTGTATGTGCCCTGACCTCTGATCAAACCCACAACCTTGGCATATTGGAACAACGCTCTAGCCAGCTGGGCCATTACCAGGCCAGGGCCCCAAATTCTTTTTAATATTAGATTTAGCTAAAGTAAGTGTAGAGCTATAATAGTTTAAAACCATTAGCAATGCCTTTTGGATAATTGCTTATTTGATTATCTATTCTTTTTTTTTTTTTTAAATTTATCTTTATTGTTGAAAGTATTACAAATGTCCCTTTTTTCTCTCAATTCTTTCTATTTTGTAAACAAATAACCAAAAGTTAAACCATAGGGCTGTTTTTATAGCGCCTAAAAGAAATTAGGTTTGGGGGTTGAATATATTCAACCTTGTGTTATTTCATGTTTAAGGGTGCTCTTTGGGATGCTATTGTTTTCTTTGCCTTTGTGAAGTAACCTGACTGACCAATCCTGTTCCAGAGAACTTCCCTGACCATTCCCCTTATTTTTTCTTTGTTGTTACTTGAAGTTATGGACTTTAGTAAGATGCTTATAGTGAAAAACTGGAGGGAGGAAGTACTAAACATTTATTAAACATAAGCTCCTTGGGGACAGAGTCATTCACTCAGTAAATAAAAGAATAAAGAAGTCAAAATTTGATTGAAATATCAGTGGGAACACTTTAATTCCTAATTGTTTTGGTTTTCAAATTGTATAATTAGACCCCTTATAATAGTCAATAAATTAGGACTGTCCCATCTGTGTTTTTCCTTCTCTTACAGGTTCATGCTGAATACTCTAGATTTGTGAATCAGATTAATACTGCTGTACCTTTACCAGGTGTGTATGTCTTAAAGTGTTTAAAAAATACTTTGCTAGTGATATTTATGAATAAAATAATGATACTTGAGGCTAGACTGTGCCAGGGCACTAATAGTGTTCCCTTCAACTTGGTAATTTGGAAAGCCATTTGAAGCTCAGTAGTTTTCTTCCCTAGAGATTAAGTTTAATATTCAGCTAAAATGTCTCATTCTGCTGCAGCTGATTAAACACTTTTTTTCTTCCCCTTCAGGCTATACACAACCCTCTGCTATAAGTAGTGTCCCTCCTCAACCACCATATTATCCATCCAATGGCTATCAGTCTGGTTACCCTGTTGTTCCCCCTCCTCAGCAGCCAATTCAGCCTCCCTATGGAGTTCCAAGCATAGTGCCACCAGCTGTTTCATTGGCACCGGGAGTTTTGCCAGCATTACCTACTGGAGTCCCACCTGTGCCAACACAATACCCGATAACACAAGTGCAGCCTCCAGCTAGCACTGGACAGGTAAGATGCCAGAATATGAAACATGATACCATTGAATTAGGAAAAATGGGCCAGTGAAGGGGTGGAAAGATGGTGGTTTTATTTAGAAAATCATATGTAATGTGGGATACTGTTTTCCTGTTATCTTTTAAATTTTTTAAATTGATTTAGAGAGAGAGAAACATTGATCTTGTTGGTTGATTTTTTATTTTTATTTTTAATCTTTATTGATTTCAGAGAGAGGAAGGGGGGGCGATAGAAACATCAATGATGAGAAAGTCATCATTGATCACCTGCCTCCTGCATGCCCCCAACTGGGGATCGACCCTGCAACCTGGGCATGTGCCCTGACTGGGAATCGAACCTCGATCTCCTGGATCCTAGTTCGATGCTCAACTGATGAGCCATGCCCAGCCAGGCACATTGGTTGATTCTTGTATGTGCCTTAACCGGGGATCAAATCCACAACCTTGGCATATCGGGACAACACTCTAACCAATTCAGCTACCTGGCCAGGGCCCTGTTATCTTCTTGCCAACAAACTACCTGAATGCTTTTGAATAGTGTGTATGTGTGTGGATTCATCCTGAAGTTCACAGTTTCATGAATCTTGCCACTTTATAGTTGTTTAGAGCAGGAGTTGGCAAACTTTCTACAAAGGGCCTGATGGTAAATATATCTTAGGTTTTGTAGGCTAGTGGTCTCTGTCACAACTACTGCAACCCTGCTATTGTAGCTCAAAAGCAGCTGCAGACAATACCAAACAAACACACATGTAAACATGCATGTCTGTGTGCCAGTCACACCTAATTGACAAAAATAGGTAGCAGGCCAGAATCATAGTGTGCCATATTGTGGGCCATCATGTGCCTGCACCTGGCTTTACAGTGTTTAAAAAAGTCCAAGGAACAGGGGGCTGGCCTGTACTACACCTCTACATGATAGGAATGGGATTACTAACCTAAGAAATATACCACATACAGGTCTTTGTAAACCAAGATATATTCCGAACCTAAGGATTATAAGTGCTGATATCTATTTCTCAAACTGTAAGAAACCAGAATTTTAGGAAATGAGTAGGCAGCTAGCTAATTTAGATAAATTATATACAATCCTCCTTAAAGGCAGGGGAAAGACTAATGAGAGAGCATGGTATTGGATTTATGGTGGGCCCTTCTCTGTGGGCCCCTCATAGTGTACCCATGCTAGAGTAAATTGCTGCCTCGAACCATTGCCCAGCCTCCTTACCTGTGAGCTGGTAGCACTGAAGGGGGTTGTACAGTATGAGACAAAAAAGGACTTCTGGACTAAATTCTGTTGTGGTCCCTAGTCATAATTATTTTACTTTTTGTATTTAGGCAGGGAGAGCTTTATAGTTCTCCATCAGAAATAGGCAGGATTCATCATGCTTTCCCATTTTTGAGCTGTGTGATATTGGGATATAATATAACCTATCCAGGCTTTGGTTTTCTTTCTGTATAGAATGGGCATAGCTCTGGCCTGTGTGGCTCAGTTGGTTGGAGTGTCGTCCTGTGCACCAAAAGGTAGTTGGTGTGATTCCCAGTCAGGGTTCCTACGAGAGGCAGCCAATCAATGTTTCTCACATCGATGTTTCTTTCTCCCTCTCCCTTCCTCTCTCGCTTAAAAAGAAAATCAATAAAAATGAGCATAATGATAATATCTCGGGGGGGGGGGCAAGGATTAAGTAAGATGCTCCAAGCAGTCAGTAAATATTAGCCATTTGTTATTCATAAGTGTTTTCCTCTGATAAGTTCTTATTTAACATATACTATCTTTTGACGACACCTTAATCCTTTTTGGAACAGTCTCTCAAAAGATTAGACAGACTTGATCTGGACATAACAACAAATAAATGAAGTTGCCTTTGCCACAAGCATTAGCAAAATTTATGATCCAGAAAGAACTAGTCACATTGATCGAAGGGCTTTAAGTAAGAGTGTTCTTGCTTAATAACTTCTAAAACTAAGTAAATGGCTGGAGTCTTTTGTTTGTTAATTGTCCTGTTTGCTACTGATAGCTCAAATGCACAACAGGTTTTTCCTGAGAGTTCAAAGCTGTAGAGATGATCAATTTCATGTTTCCTTACCAGGAAGGTGGGAAGGCTAGGTGATACTAATTTGTTAGCAAATTATACGTGAAGGAAAGGAAACTAAAGACCAGAAGGTGAACGATTCATGTGCTACATATTGATCATTAAAGTATAGTTATTGTTTCATTGTTGGCTTCTTCATTAGTTGGGGATTCTCACACTTTTCCCCCTTGGTTTGTTTTGGTCCCAGAGTCCGATGAGTGGACCTTTTATTCCTGCTACTCCTGTCAAAACTGCCTTGCCTGCTGGGCCCCAGCCCCCACCCCAGCCCCAACCCCAGCCCCAGCCCCAGCCCCCACTCCCAACTCAACCCCAGGCACAGAAGAGGAGATTCACAGAGGAGCTGCCGGATGAACGAGAATCTGGACTTCTTGGATACCAGGTTAAATAAAATACCCTGTCTTACTTTCCTCATCTTACTCTATATTCTCCCTTTAAATAAAGATAAATTCACATCTATATCAACTGTCCTCCCAGTACTAGGATTTCTGCTTTCTGGAATCTATTTAGATTAGGTTTTTATCCTTGGGGGATTAATTTAAAGCAAGAGTGATTCCTTCTGAGTGGGTTTTGTTTTGGGGCATACAAAGCTTTCCACCTAGGGAGGTCTCTAAATAGCATCTGGAAGGAGTTCTGTAGATTTGTGGACTTCTCCTATTCATACTCTTGGAAGCCTCTGGTAGTTCTTACTTCCCTGTACATCTCACTGAGAGCTCATTCTACCAATATGTGGTTTATATTTAAAACCTTGGCTTTTGGTTTAGGATTCCCTTTTCCTCCCCCTAAAAAAGAAGATGATTTTTTTTCTCTCCAGTGCCCCCCCCAAAAAGTGTCAGAAATGCAGTGAATCTGTGCATACACATAATTATGAAGTCACTCACTAAAGAGGGTTTTTTTAAAGATTATTAAAATATGTGGTTTGGGTACATTTTTGTTTTATCAGGAGAAGCACCTTTACTTTTTGCCAGGATTCTTGAAGCATTCTTTTGAAACAAACTTTGAAGTATTTTTATAGTTTATAACTAGGTTTATACAAAGCAGTTAAGTTATGGATAGTTGAAAACAGACATAGCATAATGAACATAATGTCCCTGACCGGCCATTCCAACAGAGACAAATCTCTGCTTTGACTATAGTTATGCTCCAAATCCCAAGGAGCTTTGTAGTGCAGCTTACTGCAATTTATCAGAAAGATGAGGCACTTGACAGTTACATTAAGGAGCTAAAGTCAATACAGCAGTTGTAGATTTGCTAATGCCACTGTATTTTTCTGCTCATAGCATGGACCCATTCATATGACTAATTTAGGTACAGGCTTCTCCAGTCAGAATGAGATTGAAGGTGCAGGATCGAAGCCGGCAAGTTCCTCAGGCAAAGAGCGAGAGAGGGACAGGTAAGTTAGTTGGTAGTACGTAATTATATTAATATATTCATGTCATTTGTACCGTTAGTGTAAATAATGATCATTGCTACGAGCTTCCATGTTCTAAAACTGGAATTAGCCCGGCCAGGCGTGGCTCAGCAGTTGAGTGTTGACCTAGGATCTAGGCGATCGGGGTACGATTTCCGGTCTGGACACATGCCTGGGTTGCGGGCTCGATCCCCAGTCGGGGGCGTGCAGGGGCCAGCCGATCAATGACTCTCTCATTATTGATGTTTCTGTGTCTCTCTTTCCTTTCCTCTCTCTGAAATCAATAAAGATATATTTAAAAAACAAAACAAAACTGGAATTAAACCACTTGGATAAACAAGCTTCATGGAGAGTACAATGATATGACTTCCCCAATCTTAGTAGCAGTGGTACTTAGCTTTGAATAACTCAGTGCTTGCCTATTCAGGCATCTTCCTTTACTTTCATTGTCTGCATCTTACTGTTTTTTTTAAGAGGAGGCAGTAGTTATGTAGTCAAGCCATTTTTTCTACTTAAAATCATAGAGTACCATGGATGGAGGAACTTGAACCTGGGGCCCAGCCTGCTGTCCAGTGCTTGAATTCTCCCTATAATAATAATAATATAGGAGAAAGCTCACTTCCCACTACAGTTCCTTCTGTTTTTGGCATGGCCTGGCTATGTAGACAAAGCCTCATAATCGTACAACTTGAAAATAGCTTAAAGCTTGAAATTAATGGTGAATATGAACTTGAAAGATTATCTGCAGACTATATTGTTATTCCACTTACCTACTGGAGAATTTAAAATTGATTGTCTAAAAGAGTGTTTCTGTTTATTTAACAGGCAGTTGATGCCTCCACCAGCCTTTCCAGTGACTGGAATAAAAACGGAGTCTGATGAAAGGAATGGATCTGGGACCTTAACAGGGAGCCATGGTGAGTAAGGTATAACTGGGGGACTAAGGGAGTGGTTAAGACTGGTCTTGAGCTATTAGTTTTCTAACCTGATATTCATTCAGGTGTGATACATTTAGGTGTTTTATCCAGCCTCTATAATCTAATGAGAATACTTTTTTTTTTTATTCATACGGACAGCATATAGTTACACAACCTTTTATTTTCAACCGACGTGTGTCTAGAAAAAAAGAGTCAGTCGACTTATATTTTATACATAACATCAGTGACATTAAAACCCTAGGAAATACTAATGATTGGTAGGTCATTTCAAAATTTTGTTGCCTTATTGTCTTAAATACTTGGAGATAATCTGATACAGACTTAATTAAAGATTGATACTTTTTTGTTGGGAACTGAGCCGTCTCCCCTCTTAGCTCTGTTGGTTGGGAATGATCAGCCTGTGGCTGTTATAAAAAATGTTGCTTCTTAGTATCCCAGAACTCTCTAACTCCTGCAGAGGTACATGGGATCATTTTTGTTTCTTGCCTGTAGTCATCATAAAAATGAACAGAAGAAAATAAATTTTCTTCTTTTCTTCTTTTCTTTAAACTCTTTAAAAGGTGAAATGTCAGCCTCCAGAGACTCACTTGCTAACTCCTTTTTTCTTTTCTTTTTTTTTCTTTTTTTTTTTTGTGTGTGTGTGTTTCTTTTTTCTTTCTCTGTTTTCTTACATGGTTCTGGTGGATTCACATTTGCTGCTGCTGGTGCTGTTTTTCGTGTGACCTTCAACGCTTTTGGGTGACCACCGACCCTGTGACTTCAAAATGGTGTCCAACTAACCACTTAAAATTAACATCTTTTTTTTTTAATTAACGAATTTATGGTATTATCTTTTTTTCTTGTCGGGGAACGGGGTTTGGGTGGTTCTTCTCTGTTCTAGACTATCCAGCCAAGAAGATGAAAACTACGGAGAAGGGGTTCGGCCTAGTGGCTTACGCTGCAGATTCGTCGGATGAAGAGGAGGAACACGGAGGTCATAAAAATGCAAGTAGTTTTCCACAGGGCTGGAGTTTGGGATATCAATACCCATCATCGCAACCTCGAGCTAAACAACAGATGCCGTTCTGGATGGCCCCGTAGGAAACAGTGGAACAGAGTTTTGACCCTCGGTGACTCTTCTTTAGCAATAATGCATGCATTTGATTTAACAAGACTTTGGCCTGTACTGGGAACCATCATGGACCTTTGCAGAAGTTAGAGGTGCAGCATCTCCTTTCTTAAAAGGGTTTCATTCTTTTTTAAAATACCCTTTTTTCTTCAGTGGCATAGCATCTGTTAAAATTTACGTAGGATCACAAATTTGTCTCAGACCCTTTTTTTTAAACACTTGGTGAAATGTGCATCCCATTGGGGTCATTCCAGTGTACATTTGACCTGGTCTGGCCTTTCCAAATGAATAGCCCCTATTTGGACGTAGACAGTTTTATTTATATTTTACTACTGTTTGGTCAATTTTGATAATAACTTGTTACAAACCAAGCCTTACTGTTTATTAGTGGGAAAATGATTTTAAGACCATCCTTTCCTTTCAGTACTACATTTACGAATTCCTAATCCCTATTCCATTTTTGGATTCTTTCTGTTTTGGAAAGTGCGATTTTACTAATTTAAAATTGTAAGATATAGCTGGATCCTGGGTAGGAAAATGAAGTTATTTTTTTCATTGTGTCTTTTTTGGGGGATGATCCAAAGCTGGCACCTTCAGGCACACTTGTCTCAGATAGCCATTGCTGTTTTTATTGCTCTTCTAAGCTCTTGTCTTCAACTGGGTCAGAGAAAACTCATTGATCAAAAGCTGGTGCGAATTTATCATAGAAATGAAACACAGTGGTCTGTCTCTCTCAGAACTGGTTGCAGCTAAAATAGAGAGATTTGACTGCTCACAATAGGATGGTGGACTTAGTGACTGAAATTACAGCTGTCCTTTTTCTTGGCATTACAGGTTTTGCCAAAAGAACTTTTTTGTATCAAATACTGATGTGTGAAAGTGAAGGAGCTAGTCTGCTGAATCAGTAGTTTGAGATACTGAACTGTCATTTTTGCACATTTGAATACGTTGCAGGCTGGCTTTGTATAAACTTATCCTCTGGTTTCCTATATGTTGTAAATACTTAGACCATAATGTCATTATAAATAAATGTATAAATATTGTGCTTGTGGTTTCTCTGTTCTTTATTCCACAACCCATCCATACATTAAAATTCATAAACTTAACAACTCATAGCACAATGACATTCTAACCCCTCCAGAAAAATACATACATGGACCCAAAAGTTTGCATACAGTTCTATGAATTTTATGACTTTCCAAAGTAAACCCTTAGGAGTCCAGATGAAAATGTAAAGGGCTATATGCTGAATGTTTTTCATTTTCATATTTTAGCCCTCCTTTATTAAACCTGGTTAAAGGGACCGAGTGAATGAAACACTTTTTTATTTTTTTATTTTTATTGATTTCAGAGAGAGAGGAAGGGAGAAGGAAAGAGAGAGAGAAACATAAATGATGCCCGGCCGGGTGTGGCTCAGCGGTTGAGCATCGACCTAGGATCCAGGCGATAAGGGTTCGATTCCTGGTCAGGGCACATGCCCAGGTTGTGGGCTTGATCAATGACTCTCTCATCATTGATGTTTCTACCTCTCTCTCTCCCTCTCCTTTCCTCTCTCTGAACAGTCAATAAAGATATATTTTAAAAAAAAAGAAAAGAAGAAACATCAATGATGAGAGTCATTGATTGGCTGCCTCCCTGCGTCCCCCTGCTGATGATGGAGCCCTCAACCCAGGCATGTGCCCTAACCAGGAATTGAACCTCAATCTTTTGGACCTTAGTGCTGAACCCCTGAGCCAGGCTGGCCAGGCTGAATGAAACACTTTTAAAGAAAATGCAAATTATTCTTGGAAAAACACTAAAAAAGGAAGTAGGGTGAGCAGCAGTTTCAACAGAAAGATTTCCTGGTGCGAAGTTTCTCCAGTACCTGTACCTGAAGAGTATTAATGTCATTTATTTCCATATTCAATTCAAGGCGACCTGAAAATTCAAATTTGACTTCCTATTGGAGGGTAGTTCATTTGTTTAAACAAAAATTATTTTAATAGGTTTCATTTACATATGTAAATCCAGGAGATTGAGGTTTGATTCCCGATCAGGGCATATGCCTGGGTTGCAGGCTCGAGCCCCAGTAGGGGGTGTGCAGGAGGTGGCTGACCAATGACTCATCATTCATGTTTCTACCTCCGTCTCTCTTTGAAATCAATAGATATATTTAAAATGTGTGTGTGTAGAACTCAGGCCCTGGCCAGGTAGCTCAGTTACTTAGAATGTCCAGACATGCCAAGGTTGTGGATTCAACCTCCAGTCAGGGCACATACAAGAATCAACCAATGAATGCATAAATAAGTGAAACAATAAATCGACATTTCTCTATGTCCCTCTAAAATCAAAATACAGAACTCCAGCAATTGTCAACTGGTGTGCTAGTGTGCGGCAAGAATTTTTAAAACATGCAATAGCTCACTAATCAGAGGCACTGACCTCTTTTGCCTTAGATTGTCAAAATGGCAACAGCTAAGAATAGCCATGTGATGTGAACTTATCAAAATTAATACATATTTTGTCATTAGCAAAAATAGTTTTTGGTGTGCCGCAGAATTTCAGTAATTTAAGTGTGCCATGAGCTGAAAATTGCTTGAGTAGAACATCTGGTCTTTAAGACTTGATGCACTGTTTTCTGGAGCGAAAATCAGTTATTCCTCTGGGGAAATTTGCTTTTTCTGCTCTTACAGGGTAAGCTTGATCTCTGTTTCGGGGGAGGATTTGGTGGATGTCCATTTCCTGATAACCCTTACATTTGGCCAAACTAGTTTATCACAAGCAGCAGACAGCCCCTAATAGTTACTCACTTTAGAGGTCGTCTATGTGTCCCTTATCACGTCCAATATCCTTTTTTTCCTTCCTATGTGTGTGTTGATTGATTTTAGAGAAACAGATGAGAACCATCCATCAGCTGCCTCCTGCCCGCCCCCTACTGGGGGTCGAGCGCGCAACCCTCCATCTTCCTGGGACTTGCGTGAACTATTGTAAGCTTTTGTAGGTCCGTGCTTGATACTCTAGCCGGGGGCGCTGCGTCGCGGGATCTGGGTTAGAGACCCGAGGGCGCTCGTCCCTCCCCCGAGGGGGCGGGCCGCGGTGCGTCACGGGGCAGGGCCGTCCCTCTCCCACCCTCTGGCCGGTGGCGCCATCTTCCCGGGCTGTGGGAGGGGTCACAGGTCAGCGCCGGAGCGCAGCTGCGAGGGAAGGAAGACGGAAGGGTGGCTGGACCCGGGCGGCCTTCGCGACCTGAACGGTACCAGCGGCTGGGGTCCCGGAGTAGCGGAGCGGTGGGGGACGTGGTCGCGGCGGGGGGGGGGCGCCGTCCCCGAGAAGGACGCGTACGGAGCCGGGGAGGGGGCGGGCCCGGGGCCGGGCGGGGGGCCGGCGGGCGCGCGAGGCCCCCCGCGCCCGAGCCGCGCTGTGCCCGCGGCCCCCGGGCCGAGCCTCAGCGCTCAGCTCCGCCTCCCTCCCGCACGTTCCCCAGACCGGGAAGATTCTGAATTCCTTTGTGTGTTTTCTTTTTCCCTTTCTCTTGGAAAACCCGTGGTGGTCCTGGGACTGAACCGTCCTGGAGGGAAGGTGAGGGTGTGGGCTTTCCTGGGGCCCCCAGGGCGCTCCAGCAGGCGGCTGGAGTCACGGCCCAGAGTATGCCCGGGAAGGCCAGGCGCTGGCGGCGGCACTGTGGTCACGGTGTCGCCATCCTGGATTAACTGTTGTCTTCCTTCTCTGTAGGTGCCTTTTCCTTGGGGCAGCCAGGAGCCTCCAGGAAGTCGATGGATCCTGGAACCCGCCCAGTTGGGAGCTGCTGTAGCAGCCCTGCAGGGCTCTCTCGGGAATACAAACTAGTGATGCTGGGTGCTGGCGGCGTAGGGAAGAGTGGTAGGTGACATTTTCTTTCCATTATATAAAAACTAAGCTTGAAAATTTCGTAAAACGAGTGACTTCCACTCAAACTGAATGGGAGACTGGCTGTCACGCAGTTAACACAATTCTTTCTCTGTATCAGTCACCTTTGTGTGGGTTTTAACTTTCATTTCTTGTTTTGAAGCCATGACCATGCAGTTCATCAGCCACCGATTCCCAGAAGATCATGACCCCACCATCGGTAAGTCAGATTATCACTTAGATTTCTAAATAAACCCATAAAAGTGTCTTGGTGTCAATTTTTAAAACCGGGTTTTAACTGTTTATATTTTGAGCCTCTTTTGGTGTCCAATTCAGATTTATTTAACAAGAGTATCAGAGCAATTGGTAAGCAAATGAATTTTTCTTTTCCTCACTTAACTCTATTTGAACATAAGCCATCTTTAAGTTCTGTCTTTTATTCAGCATTAATGGGACACTTTCTTTGTCATATTTTTATGGTTATACTATATTGCTAGATTAAAGGAAAAGTTTAAAGGCCAATTAACAGGAACCTTTTGCTGTCACTTCTCTAAGGGTCTGACTTGAGGCTGACTGTAACTGTGAGTCAGCTGGTTTGAACTTCCACAAAAGGAAGCAGAAAAACAAGTAGAGCCAGCCTGCTGAACTCTTACAATCCAGATATCTAGAGCCTGGCCTTCCCCTCGAAAGCTCTTCATTTACTTCCTTATAGCTCAAGTTCACTAAATAGTAAGGTCTTCCTTCATTTCTTTTATAATCCTTAATGCTCTGTTGTTGGCAAAATGCTATAGAGTAAAAAAATAACTTCATTTTGCCCTTTAAAAAAAACTTGCCTTTCTTTACAAAGACTAAGAATATTACTGTCATTCCTAAACCATAAGGAAGCAGGTTTGATTCTAAGGGGTTATATCTCAGGATAAAAGGGGTAGGACTAGGGGAGAGCACAGGTCTGCCATAGTAATGGTATTCTCAGGATGTGATACTTCGTCATGGTCCTGGGTCTCTAGGAAGGACTTGCATTGAGTCAGGCCTCTGCTGCTCTGTTCTCCACAAAGCCAGTGAATGTGCTCACCCAGCTTTGGATGTGGTCATTTCATACAGAAGCTGTTGTGGACGGGGGGAAAGGGAGAAATAGGAAAAGTGTTTGCTTTTTCATGCACTCTGTTAAATTTAGAACATTGTTCAGAGATTCACACTCTGGTGGAAATTCAAGGAATAAAACCAAGTTAGGAATTAGGAGAATTTACTTAGAATTCCAAAAATATCTCTTTTTTTTCATTGAGTTCCCCCACCCCCCTCCAATCAGCTACTCTCCTGACAATATTAACTGATTCACCAGCAAATTCTTATGTTACTTGAGTTCCTATTATGTCCCAGCACTATGGTAGGCCCTGGAACTAGAGTGGTGAGCAAAAGGATGTGATGTCTGTTCCCATTGAGTTTATAAGTTAGTGCATTTTGTTTTAAACTTTGGCTGCTAACTCTAAGAAGAAAAAGTTTACCTCATAACTAGTACACATATGCACATGTAATTAAAATGTCATGAAACTGTACTTGCCTCACTATCTGTGGTGCACTCGGTATTTTCTCTTTTATTTAGAGTTTCTGCTTGTTTATTTTAATGCTGGTCCCAACTCTAATACTAAATTCATTCACAACTCACTGATTGTAATGGATCATGTCCTGCAGTTTGAGAAACATTGATTTAGGGGGCTCTTCACCTTTGAAGAAGAGTCAGAAGCAGGGGTTCGAGATAAAAATTTTTATATGAAAATACATCAAGATGTAAGCAGCAATTGTTTGAATGATGGACATGTCAAGTGGGTTTTTTCCTCTTCTTTTTTACTCTCCTGTATTTTCCAAGGTTACTATAATAATATGCATAAAGAAATTTGCTTTCATAAAGGAGAAATTATGACAATATGGATTATTTACAAAATAGTAAAGTTAGTTATGATTTTTTTTCTCTCTTTTCTATAGTATTAAGTGAGGAAGAACTATAACATATGGTTAAGTATATGGCTTTTGAGTCCAGCAGCCCTAGGTTTTAATTCTGGTTATATCATTAATTAATGTATAATGTGGGAAGATTTAATTTTTAGAGTTTAACTTTTTTTTTTTTAATATATCTTTATTGACTTCAGAGAGAGGAAAGGAGAGGGAGAGAGAGAGATAGAAACATCATTGATGAGTCATTGATTGAGCCCACAACCCCGGGCATGTGCCCTGACCGGGAATCGAACCCCGATCCCCTGGATCCTAGGTCGACTCTCAACTGCTGAGCCACGTCCAGCCGGGCTAGAGTTTAACTTTTTAAATATGTAAAATGGAGATAACAGTACCCCATATTATTATTGAGTTAATGTATATAAATTATTTAATGTAATGCCTGCATCTAATAACTATTTAATAGGTGGTAAAGTTACTTGTTGGCTTAATATGTTTTTAAAAAATGATCCCAGAACCCTTTTTAGCTTAGAAATGTAGGTGAAGTCCTATAAAGTGAGGCAATGAATAAACTTACATCATTGCTTAAGTGAAAAAACAACAACTTAGTTTATGTATTTCAGTGGATTTCGCGTACTTCCTAAGAAAATGTGGGAACTTAAAGAACTTGCATAATCTGCTTTTCCATAAGATGGATTTTAAAGTAGGGTTGCATATCCCTGCGTTTATGGGTTCATAGTACACCTTTCTTCCTTCCTGTAGAAGATGCTTACAAAATCCGGATCCGTATTGATGATGAGCCTGCCAATCTGGACATTTTGGATACTGCTGGACAGGTATCAAATCCCAGAATGATATGAACACAGACATTTTCACTCTAGTAAAGGGGAGGGGGAAGGCATATGCAGAGAATATCACTAGTTCATGTCTTTTAATCTTTCATGCACTCTGACTCAGGATAGCAGGTAATTGACATATCTCTTCTTTAATCTGAAATAAATAGCTATTACATATGTAGTTCTAGGTTGCATCATTACATTAATGACCCTTGTTTCCCTCTAGGCAGAGTTTACAGCCATGCGAGATCAGTATATGAGGGCAGGAGAAGGGTTTATCATCTGTTACTCTATCACCGACCGTCGAAGTTTTCATGAAGTTCGGGAGTTTAAACAGCTTATTTATAGAGTTCGACGTACTGATGATACACCTGTGGTTCTTGTAGGAAACAAGTCTGATCTAAAGCAACTAAGGCAGGTGAGGAGGGAGTTGAAGATGCTGTCTATAATTTAGAGGGATTAATCATTTTTGTTTTTCTGTTTACAGATTCCTCTGTCTGAAAGTAAAAATTCAAAATTATCTTCTCCTTGACCTTGAAAATTGCCTGGTATATTACTAATTTGCTGTCATTTGGGATAAAAATCTGGATTTTAGGAATCAATTTATAGGACAAAATCCACAGTATAGTAATCAGATGACACATAGACTATGCATTAATTAAAAGATCATGGAATGTTCAATTCCTAAAATATGGATATAAATCTGTTTATGCTGCATTAGGAGAAACTGAAATTCGACTTGAAGGTATACTTCCTGATGGTGAGGATTATGAGCCTGGGAAGGGAAGAATAAGAGAAATTGTAAAGGATTTTAGAATAAGTGATACCTTTCAAGTTAGCAATGATATTTATTATTATTATTTTATTTTTAAAAATATGTCTATTGATTTCAGAGAGAGGAAGGGAGAGAAAGAGATAGAAACATTAATGATGAGAGAGTCATTGATCGGCTGCTGCCTGCACGCTCCCACTGGGGATCGAGCCTGCAACCTCAGCATTTGCCCTGACGGGGAATCAAACCCTGATCACCTGGATCATAGGCCGATGATCAACCGCTGAGCCACGCCAGCCTGGTGGCAATGATGTTTAAAATTTTGCTCTTTGGTATAGAGTTTCTGGAGGTGTAGCGAAATGGGCGCACTCATGAGTACTACTGGAAGCAATGAATGGTCACACTACTTTTGGAAGTAGTTTCACTTTGAAAAATCTATTCAGGAATTTATATATAAAATGTTTATTGCCAAGCTATTTATGGTAGCGAAAAATTAGAAAAAGTCTAAATATCCAAAAGTAGGAGAAATGATAGTGTATCTACAATTGGATAGATCAATTTTGGGTTCCTTATAGTTTTCAGTATTGTAGTTTAAGTATACATCTGCTTGCCTCTTGTTTTACTTTTTTTAAATGAAAAGTATGAAGAAAATGCAGATTGCATGTTTGATATCTATAACTGTTCCCTGTTCCAAAAAGTTATTTTTAAAATAGAGTAGATACAGTTTTCACATAATTTGAAGGCAGAAGGAATCTTAGAACTCATGTAATTCAGCCTCCCAGCATTACAGAGATCACTGCACTCTGCTTGAACACCTCCGGAGTTGAGGAGCTCTCTTCCTGTTAAGGTAGCCCCTTCACTTTGGGGGTAGTTGTAATTGTTTTCCACTGCTACCATTATAAATTTTCTTGGTTTACATTTTTAAAGGTCACCAAGGAGGAAGGATTGGCTTTGGCCCGAGAATTCAGCTGTCCCTTTTTTGAGACATCTGCTGCATACCGCTACTACATTGATGATGTATTCCATGCCCTTGTCCGGGAAATCCGTAAGAAAGAAAAGGAGGCAGTACTGGCCATGGAGAAAAAGTCTAAACCCAAAAACAGTGTATGGAAGAGGCTAAAGTCACCATTCCGGAAGAAGAAAGATTCAGTAACTTGAAGTGGAGGAGGGTTTGTGTGTGAACTGCAGTGCTTGATCAGAGCAGTCCAGTAACCTGCATTAGTGAGCACGGTGCTTGCTCTTTCTCCCGTTATGACCGTTATTTTAAAAGTAACTGATGAAGGGGACACGCCTACTAGGAGTTTTCAATGATGTGGTATTTAATATATTATCTTTTAGCTAATTCTGATTTATTAACCCAGTGGAGCACTTTCTTCTTTTAAATTGTCACATTTGAATTTGATCTGCCATAGTTTTGGGTTCTGTTGCTGATTGATTAGTTCATGTAAATTGTTTCTTTCCGGGGGAATATGTATACTATGTATGTTTGACTAAGCTCATAAGAGGAATTTTTTGCCATGCACTACTCCACGTTATCTTCAGCTCCCTGGGACTGTCCCAGAGAGGGACCTCGGTCTTCTCTGTTCACACTGTGCTTCCTAGAGACAGAGCAAAAATCATATAGGGAAACCAGTGCTAAAGAGATTAATGCTGAAGTTCAGCAAATAGTTGTGGAACTGACTCCTGTTGCAGATTATGGAGTGGTGAGATTTGGGGAAATCTGGCCATATGTTGACAGGAACTAGGCCAGAAAAACGGTAGGGTCAGAACAGTGTTCCCAGTATGCACCTGGCTTTTCTAAGAAATGTACTGGGATGGGTGAGAACAAATGGAAGCATATAAAAGGTAATGAAGGGTTTCCCTTGAGGTTCTTTTACTCTTTCTTTCAGGGTTTGGACTTTCTTTACCTTCAGAGGTAATACTTTGGGAACCAATACTAGATTACTAAACTCTAATCTAAATCCTTAGTTGGGATAGCCGTTGCCTTGTTGAGGTTTATTTTTTCCCCCAGAGATGCACTCATCAATACATTTACATTAATTGTTTCCTAGTGTTTTCCCTTAGCTTCCCTGTGCTCTTTAGAAGATCCAGACTTGGCAAAATGTTTTTTGGCCCTTTGTCAGACTGACTGCATTTTCCATACAGAAGAGACATGAGTTTGAGTAAAATTGTGTATGTGCCTCCTTGACATTGACAATCATTAGACTCAGTGCTCTAAGAAAGCCTGTGGTATTTCTGTTGAATGAGCCAGTCTTGAAGCTTTAAAATTCCCATACGTTGAGTTTCTTATTGAAGATTTCTTTGCAAGGACTTTGCTAAGTTCAACTCAGGATGTCTGAGCCTTGACAAAGCTTAAGAGAATACCACTTTGATAATCTATTGTCCTGGGAAGAAGCAGCTTTAAATATTGGTGGAATTCTCGCTCAGAATCAGGATTATTTTGATAATCTGAACTGGTTATGTGTTGAGATTAAGTGCAAAAGTGCTAAGAGTAATGTAGCAAATATTGAACATTACATACCACAAACAGTGTTCCTGTCCCCTTCATATGCAGAACAGGACTTTGTGTAGTGCCTCTTAAACACACAGCTCCACTTCTGTGTCCTTTTCAATTACAGACAGGACAGGGTTGTTGTGTTTTTCCTTCTAATCAATGCTGTATGTCCTCAGTTTAAAGAAAAATGATGGTTGTAACTTTTTTAGCTGAGTAGTGGTTCCTTTTGAAACTCCTGGAAATGTTCTTGCTACCAAATAAGTCATGTTTTATGATACTCAAGCCATTCAAAGGTAGAAGACCCAGAATTTGAATTTTGCAGGACAATCTTACAGGAACCATAGAATGGTTCATGGAGAAGCATGAAGGTAGAAAATACAGACAGTGCAATTCTGTTTTAACAGTATTTCACCACATTTAAACTAGCCTAGAGCCTTTTAAGTTTAATGCCTTAGCTCTCATTACTAATGACCTAGGGAACTGTCAGTAGCATCAACTAAGAAGTTGGCAGGTATATAATTATTTGGGATAGACAAGGTAGCAGAGAACATTGCAATAAAGAAAGATCTGTACCACAGGAGGGAATTTGAGTTGTATAAAAGAAAAGTAACAAATTAGTGTTTTTAATACTATCATTGTCAGGGCTTTCCTTCTTGGGAGCACGCCCACACCTTTCCTCTCAGGCGTGCATCTCTTAAACTCTAAGAGTCCCCATGGGACTTGCAGCCAGGGGAGCAATGGGCAGCTGGAGCTTATCCCAGGCTAATCCAAACCTGTCTCCAAGGCCCCTTTTTCCCTGACTTCAATAAGCCAACAGCTCCTCCTTGGCTCAGTTCTGTCACTGTGACTTTTACTTCCCAGTGAGCCAACAGCAGCCCCGCCTTGGCTTCTTTTCTATAAAGTCTTGAGAGAGCCAAAGCAGCCTCGCCTAGGCTCTACCCTGTTGCTTCTATCCTAAGCCCTTCCTTGTTTCACTGTCCCCAGCTTTAATAAACATATTCTCAAAATAAAAATCAAAAAAGACTATCACTGTCATATATTTCATTGTTGGATTCATTAGCCCATCAATTAGTATTAAGAATTCTCTTCATGGTGCTAAGTAGTTTGAGGGACATAATACATGTAAGTCATTATCTCTCTTCTAAGTGATCATAGAGTATATGTAATTTATAAGATCTAAGTAGTCAGCTTTATCCAATTTGAGGGCATTAAAATCAATTACTGCCTGGAACTTTGAGGAGAGAAAAATTCAGGGACAAGTTGAAAAGCACTGGAACTATTCATGTCCATACCAGATTGGTAGGTTACAAAATTTAGAAGCTAGTGTCTAGAATTAACTGTTTAGAATTCAGAAAGAGATATATGTTTTAACTTCATCATATATTAGCAAAAATTGGTCTGCTGTGATGTTTGGGGAAAAGGGGGAGTCATTTTCCACTTATGCCCTTGTATACGAAGACAGTTTGTATGACACAAGACAAAAATTGTAAACAACGTATTGGGCTGTTCCTTTACGTACCTATGTATGGGTAGAAATGTTTGGAATCTTTGCAATGGGTCATTTTAAGAAAAAACTTAATGCTATGAGATTTTATATTCTGGAAAATATTGATTAAAAGAAATTTTAGTGCTCACCATGTACAGAACACCTGTGCCATGGAATGCTCCTTCATTCAGATTACCTCTTGGGTGGGGAGAAAGGAAAAACACATTGAAAGGGATAGCACCTTTGCCACCTGATCAAGGGTTAAAGTTGTTTCAAGTATGTATACTAAATGTGAGAGAACAAGAAATAAATTTTCATGTGAAGGCCACTGCTTTTATCTTGTCGAAATGGGCGTTAGTGTTGGTAGAGAGGATTTAGTTTGAACGTTAAAGGAATGAATTGAGATGGGTAATGACGGCACAGCATTCATTTTCTAATGCAAGGTCTGTTGGGAAAGGCAGTGGAATTACAGAGTATGTATAAGCCTCTTCTGTGCACTGCGCACTGTCCTAAGAGCTGTGAGGCCTCTTCCCCAGACATTTTAAATCCAGCTCCAAACAACGCCTGGCAGCACCGATCGCACGCCAGCCCCCCAGCGGCAACTCCGCCACCATGGAGGATGTGAATTGGTACAGCAACAGAGGGATTCGCAGAGGGGTCCAAGGTCAACGTGAGCAAGGTGACTGTCAAATGTTTATTGGAGGCTTAAGCTGAGATACAAGCAAGAAAGATCTGACTGAAGATTCGTCTCCATTTGGGGAAGTTGGAGACTGCACAATTAAAGCATCCAGTCACCAGACGATCAAGAGGATTTGAATTTGTGCTTTTCAAAGATGCTGCTAGTGTTGATAAGGTTTTGGAACTGAAGGAAGACAGACTGGATGGCAAATTGATAGATTCCCCCCAAAGGGCCAAAGCTTTAAAAGGGAAGGAGCCCCCCAAAAAAGGTTTTTGTGGGTGGATTGAGCCCAGATACTTCTTAAGAACAAATTAATATTTTGGAGCATTTGGAGAGATTGAAAATATTGAACTTCCCATGGATACAAAAACATGAAAAGAGTAGTTTTTGTTTTATCACATAATACAGATGAGCCAGTAAAGAAATTGTTAGAAAGCAGGTATCAAATTGGTTCTGGGAGCTGAAAGGTTAAAGTCAGTGGTGCGCAGGCAGGCTAAGTAGCAATCTCAGACAGTGAATAAAGACAAATTGCATTTATTTAAAGAAAAGGGGCTGGGGAATGGGGATGTCCAAAGGGTATTGCGTCCATGATGGCAGCAAAAATCTACTTAGGATGGTGAAACAAGGAAGGTGCATAGAAGAAATAACAGGAGAGCCTAGGCTGGGCTGCTCTGGTTCACCGAGAAGTCAGAGAGAAGAGGACCTTGGAGACAGGTTCGGGGGGGGGTTAGCCTGGGACGAGCTGCTGCTGCCCGTTGCTCCCCTGGTTGCAAGTCTCATGGGCTCCCTTAGAGGTTAGGAGTATGTTCTTGGGGGGGGGAAGGAGAAGGGGAAGGGAATGGCAGAGGCATATACCCGGGAGGGAGAGCTTGCATTGGGTCTTTATTTTTCTCTTACAGGTGGAAATCTGAGGGAGATCTCACAGGAGTGTCCCAGTAGAATATTCATCAGCTTCCCAGGTGTGCTCTTTCAGGATTGTGGTCTCCACTGATTGGTTGGTGCCAAGGGCTGTCATTAGTCAATGTAGCTGGTCCCGAGGCAGCCACAGCATCACTTGTCTGGTTTTGCTGCTTTTCTGGGCCTGGAGTTGAGATACACCTGAGGCCTAGATGTTATCTTTAGGGTAGAGAGGAGAAGGTCAGGGGGTCCAAACTTCATGACCAGCCATATGCTAGGGGAGGATAGGTTACCCTGGGGACAAGGTTCTTACTTTCCCAATTTTGCCCCTTGCTAGATACCCAGGGCTTTCTGCCCTGGAGGGTTTCTGTATCTGGCCTATCGCCCTGGCTCTGCTCATGTCTGTCTAACAGGAACTGTGAAAATCAAAGTTGTCCAACTCAAAGAGATATATAGACAGCAATAGCAACAACAAAAAGTGGAAGATGTGCTGCAGCTGATACGCAGGGTGATACTAGGGGGTCGGGGCGAGGCCAGCAGAGCCCTTAAGGCAAGCCTCTGGGGGAATGGCAATCACCTAAACGATGATCAGCCGTGCTAAAGGAGGACCTTGGACGGAGATTGCTCAAGTAACCCACCTGGCAGGACGACACTGAAGATGGATCTTCTGTTGCTCTAAGACTACCGGGGCTGGGGATTGACCCTGTAACGGAGGTACATGCCCTTGGCCGGAATCAAACCCAGGCCCCTTCCGTCTGCGGGCTGATGCTCTATGCACTGAGCCAAGTTGGCTAGGGCAATAAAAACATATTTTAAAAAGAATAAGAATAGTTTATTAAAACACACACAATACGTTGAAAGATCTAGGATTAAGTTGGTAGGTGGAGTTCGACCAGATTTCTTGAAGGGAGGAAAAGTGACTTGGAACAACAGAGAAGTCAAGAATTGTGTATATAGGACAACTCCAATGCAGAATTTTAGACTGTGTCATGTTACACACAGAATGGGCATCAAGAAGCATGTTTGGGGTTAAAGGGTAAGAGCTGGGATATAGCAAGAGACCAATAAGGCAAGGATAACTGGGTAGAAAGTCATGACCGGTCCGAAGTGTGCATGGGTCCCAAATACCTGGTTATTCTGGATCAGTAACAGCTAGAGAGCTGTTTGGGTTTTTTCTCGTTTTCTCAGCTTAGCCTCTGGAAATTTTGATTTGATTGATCTCTGATAGGACCCAGGAATCTATATTAAAACAAAAACATGATTTCAGCCATGCAGCCATTCCTAGATTAGGAATCACTGAGCTGGATGATGCGGAACTGTCTTGGAGGATCATTGGGGGACTGTAAAGCAGTGACAGGTTGTAGTTAACAGGTGTGGAAAATTTCAGTGAGTATATTTTACAGAATGGTGCAGTGGATGGGGAGCAGCTGGCAATAAGTCACCAGAAAGATGCTTTAATAGTTCACAGGTAGGGAAACAAGCAAGAGGACAAGCAAGAAAACTAAACTCATACGTTGTTATGAAGGAAACTACTGGATTGAACAAAGGACTGGTAGGTCTTCATGTTTGGGGTATTCTGAAATTTCTAATCAACTTTTCAACATGAGTTGGCCTTGACACAAAATTACTGAAAAATTTCAGCTTTGTCTAATAGTCCTCGCTTAAAACAAAACAACCCCAAAATCCCTGTTGAGCAGCTTTTGGTTCAGTGTGTACATTCCCCAGCACACATGATCATATCATTAACTCACCCAGTTTTTTTAACAAAAGCTGCTGGGGTGGGGACATGTGTCATTTCCTGCCCTTCCCAGAGCTGGGTACTGATAGAGTTTATTACAGTTTGCTCTGAGCCAGGAGAAAGTCTTTAGCTCCAGAAACATCCTCCACCAGATGCTTTCCTTGGTTTCCTTGCAGAGGAGCGTGCAGGTGAAGGAGTGGAGGCAGAAAAACTTAATGTTTTGCATGAAGGTCAGTGCAAATATGTGCTCAATTATAGGATAATCCAACATAAAATCTGCTGGCCGGGGAGGGATGCGTGAACATCGATTTAGTCGGAAATTACTTACACAGGCCCTGGCCAGGTAGCTCAGTTGTTTAGAGCATCGTCCCGATACTCCAAGGTTGCAGGTTTGATCCCCAGTCAGGGCACATACAAGAATCAACCAATGAATGCATGAGTAAGTGGAACAGCAAATGGATGTTTCTCTCTCAAAATCAATGAATTAAAAAAAAATTATAACTTACACAGTCCCAGCCAAAATTGTGGCTACTCTTCCTTTCATATCCTTAGACTCCTCAAGAGAATATGTGGGTCTAATTATAACTAATATACACTCACCACCAACAACAACAAAATAAACATTTATTTATTTTCGAGTTTGCTGTACGTCTGCCTCCAGGCCAGTGTTGTGTTGCCTGCCTGTCTGCTTGCATTCAACAAACCTTTAGTGAGTGCCTGCTGCCTGCCGGGCGTTGTGCTGGGTGTGGGGAACTTAACAGTGAATTAAAAACAAGCACCCAGTTCTTGGAGTCTCAGTTCTGTTCTTTGGGCACCTCTAATTAAATGTGCAAAATCTCATGTGTGGCATTTGGACCAAATGGTGGAAGAGGGAGAAGGGGTTAGGCACAAGTAGGAAATTCAGCTGCTTGGTAAAGAATAATTCAGTGTTAACTTGGAACTCGGCGTGAATGAGTGTACATCATGTAAATGTCCAGTTTCATACTGCCGCAGGTGACTCTCTAAAACATTCCTGAGGACATTGGCGTTAAGATCACGAGCATGTTCTAATCTTTGAGGCTCTTTTTTTAAAAAAAATATATCTTTATTGATTTCAGGGAGAGGAAAAGAGAGGGAGAGGAAGATAGAAACATCAATGATGAGAGAGAGTCATTGATCGGCTGCCTCCTGCACGCCCCCCACTGGGGATTGAGCCCACAACCCGGGCACGTGCCCTGACCGGGAATCGAATTCCGATCTCCTGGATCCTAGGTCGATGCTCAACTGCTGAGCCTCACCCGGCCAGGCAAGGCTCTTTTTGCATCTTTCTTTGAAGTCTCTCCATCACCAGTCCAGCAGTGATGGTAATAAAATACAGGTTCTGGCCCTGGCCGGTTTGGCTCAATCGTTAGAGCATCAGCCCGGGGACTGAAGGGTCCTGGGTTCGATTTCGGCCAAGGGAGCGCTTGATTGCAGGCTCAATCCCTGGCCCCGGTTGGGGCGAGTGCAGGGGGCAACCAATCGACGTGTCTCTCTCACATGATGTTTCTGTCTCTCTCTCTCTGCCTTCACTCTCTCTGAAAAAGCAATGAGAAAAATATCCTCGGGGGCAGATTAAAAAAAAAAAAGAAAAAAACAGGTTCTGGAGTCAGACTAAAACAGTGTCAATCCAGGCTCCATTTCTCATAATGAGCTGTGTAATTTGGAACAAGTTATTTAAAGTGTGGACTTCAGTTTTGACACCTGTTTGGAATAATAGCACATATCCAACAAGGTTGTTGGAAGGACTAAATGAATTTTAAATGTATAAAGTGCTTAAAACAGCCCCAGTATTGGTAAACATTCAATCATGTTAGCTATTTTTGCTCTTATTACTAGAGTCACTGTTTTATGGTTCTGTCAGAGCTTTTCAATTAGATTGAGGTTTAATGTAACTTTTAAGGTGAATTAGCAGCTTCCCAGGCTTGAACACAAAAGCAGTTAATGAGTTTCCAGGCTTTTATCCAGATTTTCCTGTTAGCACATCTATTCCCGGGCCTGTGCAGCCACAAGACCTCCTCTAGGAGTTTGTTCTCGAACACCAAGCAGAGTTTTGAGCATTTCTTAGAGGCGCTCAGAAGGCGGTGTTTAGCCTGTGGTATTAGGCAATTGGCATGCTCTCCAGTTTACTATCTTATAAAAGCTATAATGATTAAGAATAATGTTCTCAGCTTTCTTGAAAAATTTGCCCTATGGCCGAACTTATGTTGCTCTTGAATTATTTAAAGAGGACTCCAAGCAGCAGGCTGTTTGTCTTTTCAAACCACAAGGTATGGGGGGGTGGATAAAATTAATACGTGAGGCACTTAGTAGGCTGGCAACTCTTAGTGAGTTTGTTGTGACAGCGATTTTCAACTGTCGCACCGCAAGAGTTTGTAAACATGCGCTACCTGACTATCTAGTCAGGGCCACTGGCCTCTTTCCCCTCAGATTGTCAAATTTTAAAAAATGACAGCAGCCAACAAAATAATAGCCGTCCAGTGGGAATGAATCAAAATTATACCTATTTTTTTTGTCAGATCGGCAAAAAATATATTTTGGTGTGCCACAGAATCTTAGTAATTAGTTGATGTGTGCCATGAGATGAAAAGGGTGAAAACTGCTGTGTTATGAGATCACAGCAGAGAATACTTGGAGTGAGAGGTCCAACAGAATATGATGTGGTTGCCCACCCGAAATCCATTCCCCCTACCAAAGAAAATGACATTTTATTCAAGAATCCACCCATCTTCCATACTCAGATCCAGGGTAGCCCTAAAACAGCCTGCAGATAACCTCACCCCCCCTTGCCTGTGATTAGTTCAGAAACGCCCATGTGACACATATTGAACTGGCAAGACTAGAGGAAAGAATAGCCAGAGGTGTCCTATTTATATACATGCCACGACTGCAATTATCAGAGAGTTCAAACAAATAGAGAAGAGGTGTGCCAGAACAGTAATGTTTGTGTGTAGGTAGATTTTTTCCTATTTCTATCAACTTATACTTTATTTTACATGTTTTCTATTATGATCCTGAGTGATGTTATCAGAGAAAAAATGCACAGGAAATAAGACTGGAAGACAAGCCCTGGCTGGTTTGGCTCAGTGGTTAGAGCGTCGGCCTGTGGACTGAAGGGTTCCGGGTTCGATTCCAGCCAAGAGCATGTACCTCGGTTGTAGGCTCAATCCCAGGTCAGGGCACATGCCGGAGGCAACCAATCGATGTGTCCCTCTGACTTGGATGTCCCTCTCTCTCTCTCTCTCTCTCTCTCCCTGTCTCTCCCTCTCTCTTTCCCTCCCCCTTCCACTCTCTCTGAAAAGCAATGGAAAAAATATCCTCAGGTGAGGATTAAAAAGAAAAAAAGACTGGAAGACAAAATGGTTGTTAAGGTTTTGGGATCAATTGATTTTTTTCTCTCTTATTTTTCAATATTCTTATCATATGCTTATTATATTAGTTTTGTAATTTGAAAACTTTTTTAGTTCCTTCACTGAAACTTCAGAAGAGCAGGGACTTTCTCTCCTGCTTCCTTTCTCTCTCCCCCAAGCTTGTACACAGCGAGGATCACTTACACAGAACAGAAAATATGAAAACTGAATCATTCCAGACTTTAAGGCCAGCACAGAATCCACAAAGCTCACTTGTCGGGGTCATAGCACCCCAGTACATGACCCCAGAGTGCTGCGTTAACCTGTATTCTTTTTCTTTCAGAGCGTTTCTGTTTGTATTTGTACATTTATTCTTGTGATTATTTGGTTAATGTTTGTCCTCTGCTAAGCTCCACAAGAGTAGGACTCTTGCTTATCAATGTATTGTTTCCTCAGCACGTGGCATATGGTAGACACTCAATAAATAAATAGCCATTGATAATGAATGAGTGAACCGAATCGGTCAGTGTAGGTATTGCTTTTGGAATAAATCTTCCCAATGAAAGGGGCAGACTAATTCTCAGCACTCAAAACCAGCATCTCTCCCTCTGGTGGTTGTGGTCTTAGGAACTACATTTTGAAGGGAAAACAGAAAGAACAGCAAAAGAACTAAAACAAACAGCAAACCAAGTCACCTACTAAATGAGAGTCTCTAGGGCAGAAGCCTGGAATCTGCATTTTTTAACAAATGCCCCAGATGATTCTGAATCAGGTGGTCTGAGGCCCAGACTTTGAAAACATGCCCTAGAAAGTCCTAGTAGAGTCTGAGTGTTAACTTCATTCATAGTCACCCGGCTTCCAAGAGAATCATGCCGACGTCACTGTTTCTATTTAATGGGAATCAGTTTTTATTTTGCACTTGTGCGGTGCATTAACAAATTCAACATACAAGATAGCATTACATATTGTAAGTTAGCGTTACAGCATTATGCAATTTCACACAATTCATGTTAGCTTTTTCAGATTTTTCTTTTTTTTTTTTAATTTGACACGTTTATTTTATTCTTGAGTTTCATTTTTACAAGAGAAGACACAAGGTAAAGAAAGACAACCACACTGGAGAAGGATCATGGTGAGGGAAATGTCACTATCATGGCCATAATAAAGTCTTCCAAGAAAAAGGACTTGCATCGCTCCCTCTCCTGAGCAAGCTGCCCGTGTCCCACAAACCAGTTCTGTCTGTTTTCCTATCTAGAGCACTTGTTCATAAACACATACCTCTTGGCTGTGCTCCACTGAGAACCGAAAGAAAGAATAACTCATAAAGGGACTTTTATTATTAAGAAAAACTCTTGTCTTCCCAAAGGAATCAAGATATCAGCAGAGAAGGACTGACTCTTGGAAAATCAGAAGTGACCATTCCCTAACCTATTCCTGCCCATGAGTGCCTTGTGCAAAAGCTAGGATGTGACTCTCTTGTATTTCCACTGACTCTTAGGAGGAGGCATATTCCTTTTCCACCCTTATCAGTGAGCTCTGGGAGGAACAAATGTGAAAGCCAAATCCAGCTAAGAAACTTTGGGACAGCAAAGTCAAGGGCAGGATGGATCAGGCCTGAGGTAGGAGGGAGGAACCCTGTACCGCCTCTTGGCCTTTTTCTGAGAAAGACACCGAGGCAGCTCATAGGCTAAAGAACTCCTGGTTCCTCCCCTGTCACCTCACTACCCACTACTCAGTAGACCCAAAGAATGCAAGGACTAAAGCTACAAGGAGATGGGAAAGAGAAGAGTGGGGCGAGGCTGTTTTCCCAGACTTATGTCAGGAGGAGCTACAGAGGCACACACAGCAGGGCAAAGACCAGACTATCTCCACCTGTCGCTTTGCATTGTTTCCAAGAAGGAAACAAAAGTGGATTGCTCAGCAGTTTCTGATCTTTAGACATTAAGGCGATGAAGAGGAATCATTTAAATTTTTTCCTAATGGGGTTTCAGAATGCTCCTGGCAGATTTACATTAAACTATCTCAGAATGCCATTTTTAGAAAACAAAAATTATTTTCTTCTACGTATGATACAGTATTTACATTCCATGGAGTGTAGGACAGAGACGGGTGGTGTGAACCCAACTGATGGTGAGAGAGTGAGTCAGGGTGGGGGGTGGGGGTGGGAGCTGACAGGGACAAGAAGAGAAAGAGTGGGCTTTGTGCCTGCTCAGCAGTGCTCTGCCTTGTCAAGAATCCAGGTTTAAAAAAACAACTAAAGGACTGGGGAGGAGCAGACTGGTTTCAAATGCACAAGAGCTAAGGGACCATCAAAGGCAATATCGCCACTCTCCATGGAGACTCAGCTTTTTAACTCCCTTCTCAGAAGCAAGTTAGAAAGTGATGCTCCTGCATGGAGGTAGACCTTCAATTTTAGCTGATCCCTCAGGCCTTGCTTCAAGCTGCTGCTTATTAGAGTCCCTCTTCAGGCTGGCAAAAATACCTACTGCCTATCCAAGCATACTTATTGTCAGAGAAGCCTCTGCCACCTGAGAAGTCTCAACATTAGAAACGTGGCTGGACTAGGAGTAAGGAGACTTGAATTCTAATCCCAGCAGGATGCTGAATGTCTTTCAACCTGTTGCCCTCTGGCACAAGGAGGACTGAATTCTGTGGTTCCCCTCACCCCTCCACCTTGTGAGACTCATAAGTTCCAAGAATCAAGCACTTTGTTTTGAGGGAAAAGATACCCCAAGGAATCCAAGTTACCTTTATGACTCAGTCACACTGTTATTTTTAAGAGTCATCACTGAAAAATTTAAGGAGGCCCTTTGCCTTATGAAATAAAACTAACCACATCTAAGCTACTTGAGAAGACTCTACAGCTTCTCAAGGGCCAGCATTTCTGGAAAAACAAAGGCCAGTTTAATCCTTCAAACCTCTGATGATTTCTAACCCTTCAAGCAAGAAATGGCTGTCGCTTCCATATAGAGCTGCAAAGGGGGGTCACAGTCATCTCTCTCTCCTCTCCCTGTCCTCATGCCTAAGAACAGTGTTTGGGATCAGCAGGACGTGTTCACTGGTACCATCCTATAGCTGAATTTGAAGTCTCCAAAGCTGTTTTTAGAGACGCCACCTTGTTTTGTAAAGCCAGTTCTGCCTCATGAGTCGGATGTGTCCATGTGCTTCATCACAATCTAACCGTAGGCCGCCGCCTGCCCCTTCAGAGCAGGCGCACTGACAGCAAGAACACTCCACTTCTCAAGGAGTCTTCCTCCTGCAAACCTAGCTTAATCCACTCCACCTTTGTTTCTTGGCTTACTGCAGACCTCTGGACCTTGAGCTCAGTAAAAGAGCAGAGATGTAAGAGGTAATAGGAAGAATACAGGGGAATAATGGAAATAGATTTTGCAAGAGCAAAATATTCTTTGCAGAGGTGGGGAGAGTAACTGTCCAGAGAAGCCCAATAAAAAGAGGCCAATTTCAGGTAGTCAGCAAATACAGTTCGGCACAAAACACAATTTTCATGGATTAAAATCTGTAACTTGATATTGGCAGCTAGGCTAATTTCTTCAGTTTGTATTAGACATGCAAGTATAAGGTTACATTGTTATATATAAACTTGTAGAGGTCTTTCCCTCTCTCTTTTCCCCCATTTAAAAAAAAAAAAAGAGAGAGAGAATTTCTAAGTGCCTTGCAAAGGAGGAAAATCATCATCCCTAAGAACTGATCTGCAGCTGTGGTCATGTGGGGTGTTCTTTGTGGGGTTGATTTTGTAAGAAATTTTCTTCTACAACTAAAATGAGGTTTTTGAGTCCGCTTCTCTCTGTCACCTCTCTCCCCACCACGTCCCTGCCCAGCCCAGCCCTGGGGTGAGAGGTGAGGAGCGTGGGATTAGTACTCGCTCAGACTGTGCCACTTGGCCACAGGCTTGCGGGGGCTCTCGCACACCTCTCGCCAGTGTTCGGCACCACTGGCTGTGACACTGTGCGCCCCCAGGATCAGCCTCCCCACCACCTCGTTCTTGGTGGTGCGATCAAAGTCGATGACGAGGAACTCGATGCTGATGTCGGGCAGGAGGTCAGTGGGGATGTCGTAGATGAAAGACTCGTTGAAGACTGGGTTCAAAGTGCACTTCTTCACGTGGGTTTTCTTCTTGGCGATGCGCTTTCTGCCGTAGTAGACGTTCACCTTGACGTAAGGATCTGGGGCCCCCAGAGAGACAAGAAAAAGGGAGACAGGCCTATGACACAGTTCTCTCCTACATAATGGCGGTTTCATGCTGGGAGGGAGGGGGTTCTGTGGGCCCTTCTTTGGGGCCACCCCTACGTGGTCTTTAGTGATGACACGATGAATGCATCCTGACTGTACTTGAGCCTGCCTGCCTGCACCGGGGGCAAGGAAACCAAGCAGGAGAGAACAGGACAACTCCTCTCCGAAGAAACCCAATGACACCAAGAAGCGTTACGGGGCACAGACTAACAACGCCTGCAGTCTTTGTGACAGTCTCACCTGGAGCAAGCACTCAGCACCTGGCACCCCCCCCATACACTAGGGGACCTTGCCAAAGGTAAAGACCCCATTTGCTCACCCAAAGCACCTCCCCGGCTAGGAAAACCTACAACCTAGATATTCACCAGGGAGAGAAGGTGGACACAGAGAGGAACGGATGCAAAGTGACAGGTGTGAGGGTCCTGACGTGTGTGTGTGGGGGGGGTCTGGGTCACAGGCAAGAAGAGGGGGGTGTCATTCAGACATTTAGAAACAGGTTGAGCCTGGCTGGCGTGGCTCAGCGGTTGAGCATCGACTTAGGATCCAGGAGATCGGGGTTCGATTCCCAGATCAGGGCACATGCCCGGGTTCAGGGCTCAATTCGCCAGCAGAGGGTGTGCAGGAGGCAGCCGATCAATGACTCTCATCATTGATGTTTCTATCTCCCTCCCTCTCCCTTCCTCTCTCTGAAATCAATAAAAACATATTTAAAAAAACAGACATAGGTTGAAGTAAATAGCTGCTACCTGAGAGACCGGTGATATCCATCTTCGGCAAGTGTCTGGCTTTGAGGACCACCACTGTCATTCTCTGTGCCACAGGCTGATATGACAGAGATACCTGGAGCTCCCCTCTGCTAATGCACTTCTGTGAAGAAAAAACAGCTGATGAGAATCCCGGCAGGGGGGCAGGGTGTGGCACAGAAAGAGTGCAGAGGAGAGGGGAGAGGGGCGGGGAGGAAGCTCAGGAGGAGAGGGCTACCTGGAGGTGCCCATCCCCTGAAAAGATCTTACTGTCACATTGAACAGGGCAGGGGGAAAGGAACTCTTCTAATTATAATCCTGATACTAAGTAAAATCACTTGCATGGAGAGGCAGCACAGCCTAGTACTGAACTTAAGAGCCCAGACTCTGAAGCCAGCCTGGCCTGGATTCAAATCCTGACCGCTGCTTCTCATTGGGATGACCTGGGACCACCTACTTGGCATCTCTGCAGTACTCCAGTTTCCTCATCTATAAAATGGAGATAGAAACAGCACCTAATTCAGAGGATTATTAAAAGGATTAGATAATTAAATTTTGTAAAACGCCACAGTGCCTGGAGTATATTGTGCGCTATGGAAGTGTATCCTCTCATTTGGTTCTTGTGATAAAAATGTACAGTGGGAGGTAGGAAATTTGGGTTCGAGCCTTCACTTTGCCACTTAATCACTACCTGGCCTTGGGCAAGCCCCTGACCTTTCTGGAGCCTGTTCCTCCATATCGCAGGGTGAATATCCACGGCTGCTCCGCCTGCCTCAGTTGTGCACTTTTGAGTGTCTTCTCCAGCCAAGTCAGCTTTCTCCCCTGTGCCCACATCTTTATTTCCTCATCTTTTAAGTCTATTCTAGGCTCTGTTCTGAGCTTGGGCAAAAACCCTCTAGTCCTCCAAGAGCATTTTACACACATTTGGATACTCACTACATGCCAAGTGCTGGGGATACACAGCTGACAGGACTCAGTGGCTCCCAAGGAGCTTACCATGTAGTAGAAGAGACAGAGCTAGAAGTAAAGATGTACTTGTCAGAGAAGTAAGAAGCCTGTTCAAGTGCTGCTGCGAGATTCGGGAAGGCTTTGCCAGCTGACATTGGGCTGAGTTTCTGAAGGGGGAGTAAGAGGCCGTGAGACAATGGGCAGACGGCAGCTCACGTCAGGCAGAGTGGCAGGAGCGCCGTACAAAGGCATTGGGCCCTGAAAGGGGACATCTGTGTTCAGAGAATGGCGAGAGGCGCGCGTGCCTGCTGTTGGGGTGCCTGGCAGGAGGGATGAGTCAGGAACCTGGAGAGGTGGGTGAGGTGAGGGTAAGGAGCAGTGGGCACGCTAAACCAACAGCAGAGTCACCACTAGGCAGATGAGGGCTGTAAGTATAGGAGCGACAATGTTATTATGGTTGCTGTTAATATTTTATTAATAATATTATTATTCTGGTGAAAGCTGGACAATGAACTAAAGTGGAGAAAGACCAAAGTCAGAAAGCTCAGTTAAGGGGCTGCTGCAATAGGCTCAGGAGGAAATGAGGAGGCCTGGAAGCAGGGCTCTAGCAGAGGGCATGGACGTGGGGGTAAGAGATGCCTCGGGAAGAACTGTCAGGATTTTCCAGGTGTAGGTAGCTAACTGGATGTAAATGTAGGGGAGAGGGAAGAGATGGAGAAATATTTCCTTTTGCTTGTTGGTTTTTTCTTGTTGGAGGACTATTTCTTAAGTTTCTAGCTTAGAAAGTGGGGCTGAGGCCGAGATGAAAACAAAAGAAGGTAGAAGTTGAGGAATTTAAGACACTGGGCCCTGGTCAGGTAGTTCAGTTGGTTAGGGCGTCATCCCAATATGCCAAAGTTGCAAGCTCTATCTCCGGTAAGAACACATACAAGAAGCAACCAATGAATGCATAAATAAGTGAAACAACAAAATGGATGTTCCTCTCTCCAAAAATCAATCAAAAAACAACAACAACCCACTAAGTTCAAGATTATGGTTTAGGTTTCCTGATTATTTGTTTAAAACTGTTTCCTAAATCATTCATTATAGAAAATCTTCCTAATCTAAACCCCCAGGTCCCTTCCCTAGTTCTTTGAGAAAGTGGACAACTGCTGGTTACCCTTTTAATACTTTTCTCCCCTAAAATGACTCCTCAGGCAACCGTTTTCCTTCTGGCCCCCTTCACCTTTGGCATTTTACATGGGCCGAATGCCTGTCCCCATTCAGCTGTCCCTTTGTGTACCCAAGTCTGCTGCCACACCACCACCTGAATGCCATTCCCTTCTGCATTGAAGAATAGAGTTTCATGTCCCCTCACTCCCCTCCCCTTCTTTTGCCACCCAATCCCATTCCAAGTAGCACTGCCAAGGGCTCTTTCTCAAAGGCTCTTTGTCAAGGGCTGGGAGCGAGCTGTTTCCCAGTCCCTTGGCTTAATGAGGCAAAGACCCTGTTGTGGGGCAGACAAGCAGAAGGGCAAGGGGGAGGAAGGGTTTTATCCATGCCTGACCGAGCTGGGAGGCTTTGCCCGCCCTCAGTGGGAAAAGAGGAACAGGAGCATTGGTCCTAAAGAGGGCATCCAGACAAGGGACCACTCAGCCAAGGGAGAAGTCTATTTTCTCTAATTAGCAGCGCCCCTTCCAGAGTGATTTTCTAGCTGCAGAGTCATTGCTTTAGGTGGACCCACACATCCTCAATAAACCTTTATTGGGGTTGGAAGTGCCACCTCCACATAAATCACAGTCATGGGAAAACAAAAGAAACAAAAACCTTAATGTTCAACCACATCGCGGCCCCTTTTAACCTCCTCAAAACACACACAGCAACCTTCTTTATTGTTCCTGGAAAACTGGCATTCCTTTTTCTTTCTCTCTTTTCAGTCCCTTTGGCTAGAATGGGTGACCTCTAAGGTCCCTTGTGAATTTGAGATTTTAAGAATCCTTTTGTTAAGTGACCACTGTCCCAGGACATCAATACCAGATGGGACAATGGAAAGACAGGAAACGGTTTAGAAAACAATGACCTGAAGAAATTAGGAGCCTAAGAACTCTCTATTATCTACTTTGTAAATCTCTTCTTTCCCACGTCTCTTTTTTATTCCCCAGCCGGCTCTGTACTGCCTCCCTTCTCTTGGTGGGGAAGTTCTTATGGGAATGTAAATCCACTTTAATTTCTGTCTGGATAAAATACTAGGAAGAAAAGCTGCCTGCCACTAAAAAAAAAAAAAAAAAAATCGAGTCCCAAAATCCAATGCAGAGATTTTGAGTTTATACTGATCTTTCACTAATAGTCAAGAGTTATGTTTTCATGCTTCTTATATCTTTTTGCATATTCATGAGAGCCAAGAGTGCTCTCACAAAGTGGTCCCAGTGCCGTCACGATCCAGTCTAGAGGGAGACTGAGGCCCAGAGAGGATGACTACTTGCCCAGAGTAAGGTAGTGAAATGGAGAGCGTAAAAAATGATGACCAGACCTGTTTTTTTTCCAACTGGACTGCACTATATAATGGAAAGGACAAGAGATGAATTTTCTGCTAAAGGCCAGGAAATGCAGTTAATAGTGCGGAGTTACATAGAGAAATGCAATTCTCACCAGTTTCCGCCCAGGAATCTTTGGAGGAAGACAATTTGGCCCCATCTTACTGTGTAAGGCTTTGTAATATAGGTCCGAAGCCTCTGTGTAAGGCTTTCTCAGCAGAGAAAGCTCTTTACAGACAGTGTGGAATCACCCAGAGTGGCTCTAACTGATGGGCTAAGGGAAAATCCAGGAAGGACAGACCCCTGGCTACAGAGGTGACGTGACGGTCACGACTCAGGATGGAACACAGCCCTGCTCATAGGAATGGGTTGGGGAAAACACTCTTAGGAAGCCAGGAGGCTGGAAGGCTCTGGTGTGGGGCTGTGTACGCTCTGGGTGTCCTGTCTGAGACCTCTCCCAGGGAATGTGTTACTAAGAATCCCAGCCCTGGCTTATCCCTCCTGAGGAGAGTTAATAAAATAGAAATTTGGCTCATGCCAAGAGCCCCTGGCAGTTTAGCAAATGCTCCCTGCCCAGTGTCCTGGATTCGAGGCTAATTTGTCCCTACCCCGAATCAGTTGCTTTCCTTGCCAGTCTCTTCCCAGCTGCAGCTTGGCACAGAACCATCCTCCACTCTCAGCCTTGGGCTGCGAGTGCATTAGCTACCTGGAGGAATCCAGCTAGTTGGCGGCTTTACCAAAGCTGGGGCTACAGGGAAAGCTGAGCTGGAAAGGATCCTCCGGCGAAAAGAGCCGGATGAAGGCAGGCAGTGGAGCACTGCAGCTCTATAAAGGGGAGTCAGGACATGGGGAGGGGTTGGCAGAGCCTTGTGGAAAAGAGATGGCAGAAGAGGGAAAGGGACAGGAGGGGGATTAAACAGGAGAGGGGCTGCACCACACCCCCTGACTCCAGCTTCTGAGGCTATGAGAACCCCTGCTATGCTAAAATCTAAGCTATCTCATTAGGCCCGGCATTGGACATGTTTATGTCCTGACCAAAAGCCTTTATTATTATTCAAAATGTTTGGTCTTCTCTGGCCCTTATGAGGTAGGCTGAGTGTGCCATGTGGCAGCAGCAGTTCTTTGGGCAATTGCTTGACTGGGCTGGCTGCGGTGGGACAGACCAATGTTACACAGTGCAGAAGATAAAAACACCTCCGGGGGACTGCTCCCTGCCCCCAACCAGCTTGATGCAGGGCCCTCCTTCAGCCTACAAACCTTGTTCCCAGAAGCTCACTGCACATTCAGCTCCTGCTGGCCTGGAAGCCTCTTTTGTCCAATCCTGAGCCTCCTGCCTCCCCACTGAGTCCAGTGTGGGCTTGCAGGTGGAAAAGACATCAAGAGATAAGTGTGGCCCCTATTGCCAGGGCTCTTCCTGAGATGTGCAGTTTTTTATAAGTGACCCTGATATCCTTTCTAGACCTTCTACCTGTTTCTCCACTGATGCAAGTCTCCCTTTGTCAAAACAAAATACAAACATTTCCAAACCACATATATCTCCCAGGGACCAAACTTTATTAATAAAAGAAACAATAATAATAGCGGTTACAATTTATTGAAGGTTTACTATGTGCTAGGGACGATGTAAATCCATCACTTTACCTAATACCTATAAGAAACTGGGCTAAGCAGCTTGCCCAAGGTCAGTTGGCTGATGGCACTTGGATGAAAATTCAGGTCTGATTTCAAAGTCCTTGCTATTAACCACTTATATTTTATCCTGAAAAAAGAATGAAACTCTGAATTTAAAATAACAACTTCTTTCAAAGCTCCTACCACACTCACTGTATGGTAATTGCCAAGATTGTTTGTCTTTCCTCCACTAAAGTAAAAGCTCCTCCAGGGCACTAACATGCCAGGGGTATGATCTCATTTGCACCTCATAGCGCTGTAAGGAAGGTAATATCAGCTCCATTTTACATCTGAGGAAAGAGAAACTTAGAAGGGTTACTCACCCATGTCACACAGCTGGAAAAGGGTGAGCTGGAACATGAGCTCAGACAGTCCAACTCCAGAGCCTGAGGGCTTAACCATAGAACTACATTGCCTCCCCAATCATGGAAGAAATGAGTGAACTAACGGACGACAGGGGGCACATTTCTTGTACCCCTGAAATTACAACTCAGGTGGGAGAGAAGGCTCTCACTCCTCTTCTATTGCAAATAGAGAGGAGGAAGAGAGAGAGAAAGACCTGTGGCAAAGGTTTGGGCCTGG
This sequence comes from Miniopterus schreibersii, assembly GCF_964146895.1. Lineage (NCBI taxonomy): Eukaryota > Metazoa > Chordata > Mammalia > Chiroptera > Miniopteridae > Miniopterus > Miniopterus schreibersii. The sequence continues at coordinate 13,850,169 of NC_138119.1, read as the reverse complement.
CTAAGGGGTTCAAAGGTGAAGCAATTCATTAAATTGCATTTATAAAATGGTTATTAAAAGGCATGATACTATTTACACCCCTAGGTTTGGGCTGGGAAAGGAAAGCTGAGGGGAAAATTACTGAACTACTTTCGTAGTTTCTTAGCTGTGAGAAATCAGTTCACTAGAGGAAGATCACACATTATTTCAAAGAAAAAACTTAGCCCCTAGATCCCAGCAGGCTAGGAAGTTGCTTCCTAGAGGAGACCCAGCCTGCCAGGCCCTCGGTCTTACTTGGATCACCGCTTGTTCTTGACAGCTGGGAGCTCCCCCCAGGCCTTCTTTGCCACCCATTTCATCTCCTTCCCCTCCCATTTGTCCTCTAAGATCTCGACTCCCCCAACCCACCATCCCTCCCCAACGCACACGTCCTCCTCACCTGGATGTTCCTTTTGATGATGTCCCTAGTCAGCTGTACCTTGCCTGTGCTGGGGTCCACCCCAGCCAGTGGCACCATGACCTCCCCAATCACGTCGTCCCGAGAGAAGCGGTCAAAGCTGAGAACGAGAAAGTGCAGCACCAGGTCCTGGAGCTGGCTGTAGGGGATGCCGTAGAAGGTGAAGGTCTCGTCAAACACAGGGTCCAGGGTCTTCCGCAGCACCCTGGTCTTCACCCGGTGCCGCTTGTCGGGAAGGATGGTCATTTTGATGTAGGGGTCAGAGCCCTGGGTCTGGTCATCCATCACGGGCAGCCCATGGGCCTCCTGGATTGTCACCACCAGGGCTTTTTTGGGGAAGTTATAGTCCACTGAGAAGGTGAGGGATCCCAGCATGACGTCCTCCTCTGGAGATGATGGAGAAGTAGTTTTGCTCTCCCCAGGGGTTAGGCTTGCAATGGGGCTTCTCAGCTCTTCCCCATAGTTCACTTTGATGGGTAACTGGTCTATACAAGACCCAGAGCTAGGTGCCCTGGGACTCTTGTCTCGGCCCAGCAGGCCAGCCTCTGCTGCGTCCACCAACAGGTTCCCATGTCCACCTTCCCTCCCAGGGCCATCTTTGTCTCTTCGCACTTTGATGATTTTCTTCTTGTTGCTGAGGGTCTCTGGGTATATACTGATGCCTTTGAGCATATGAATAAACTTGTATGGTGGGGTCTTGTGCTTCTTCTCTGCTTGCTGGTGGCAGCATGTCCAGACAAAGACGGTCACCGAGATGGACACCACCAGTAGAGAAGCCCCAATAAGGCCTGCCACCACTGGCGATACATCTGAAGGTGGAGACCAGAGATGCGATTATTATGTCCTTGCCAGGCATTGCGCTAAAGCTCTCTCTCTCTAAATGAAAGAACTCATTAAATAGGTACCATTAATATACTCACTTTACCATTGGGAAACCTGTGGACTCAAATCTGCCCTAGGCCAAGTGTAGCAAATGGCAGTGATGGGATTTTAACCCTGCTTTGCCTGATACCAAAGTGTTGCTGCATTATGGATAATCAGGACAGTAAAAGATCTGGAAACCATAGCTAGTGAAGGAAAATGGAAGGAACTGAAGGAGCTGAGGGGTCTAGGAATAATAACTTTCTTCAATTATTGAAGGCACTGTGATGGAAGAAGGTGTGATTTGACTTTACTTTGGAGGGCAAGTCCAGTACCAGCGCACACAGGCTACAGGAGGACAGATCTGACTCAATGAAAGGAGTCAAATTATTACTAGAACTGCCTCACAATGGCCCAGATTGCTTCATAAAGCAGTGAATCTACAACTGAAAACTTTTGGAGGTTGAATCGCCATTGTCAGGGATATTCTAAAAGGGATTTCTTCCACGGAGATTGCGTTAAATCTCTCTGAAGTTTTTCCTACTTCAAATGTCCCATGGTTCTATGAAAGTTGGGACCAGGTAAGAAAAGAAGGGGTCAACCCTGGCCGCGTAGCTCAGTTGGTTAGGGTGTCGTCCCGATACACCAAGGTTGTGGGTTTGATCCCTGGTCAGGGCACATACAGGAAGCAACCAGTGAGTGCAGAAATAAGTGGAGCAGCAAAATTGATGTTTCTCTCTCTCTTCTTCTCTCTCAAATCAATAAAAATAAAATTTTTTAAAGAAAAAGAGGGGTTACATTTTAAAATAATATAGATGAGGAATAAGGCCACTAACAAAATAAATCAAGGCGACCGTGTCCATACTGAATAATAGCAGCATTTATTCTCAGAGCAGTAAGTGAAATAATAGTTCTTATGGAGTTTTCACAAAATGGGGGCAGCCTGTGTTCAGCTCATTGAGAGCAAGCAAAAGTAACGTCCTGCTCACCTTTGAATGTCTGAGTCTCTTGCATCTAATACAAGTTCAGTGAATACTTATTTGAACAATTGATTGGTTTCAACTGTCAATCAAAATAAGCTGAAAAAATGGCTCTCTACTCACCAATCAGGGACTCTCCTGAAAATTGCTTGCTACTCATTAGTGAAACTGAACATTGATTGTCTCTGTGAGAAGAGGAAAGCAGGGAACCACCAAGACAGGTATATTTTTGAGAATGATTTGAAAGAGAGATCTAAAGGGCCATGTTGGGAGACATCTGGGTGACCCTTTTGGCTCTACCATAAATTTACTCTGTGATCTTGAGGGAACCCACTGCTGCTTACCATGCCTCAACATTTACTATTAGAAAATGCAGGTGGTGTGGGTAAGAGAGAAGATGAAGGATTCTTATCTTTTGGGAGGACAGAGAAGGAAGAGAAACAAAGTAATCCATTTATGAATCACCTAGGTGCTTTTCTCCACCTTATTTCCCACCTTTGCCCTGCTTTCTTCTTCATTGAGTATTTATTAACCTCTGCCTCTCCCCCCCATATTCAAGGCAGTTAACTAGAAAAATCAGAGATGTTGAAACTCAGAACCCTCTGTCTAGCTTTAGTCAAAAGGTTGGTGAGAAAAGGATGTTGGAACTAATATCTGAAATGAGTGTTTTATAGTAATTGTAAATTGCAGTCACCCATGCTGCTTGCTCCTTCTGTCCTCCAAGGTCATGGATAATTGAATGTTGGTTTGGTGTATCTCCCAAGGACTAAGGCATTTGAAATGCAGTACTCTATGAGACATGAAAAAGTCAGAAGTAACAGTTCTCTAAGTAGGAAACCCTCTGTAAGGGTTGAAAGACCTGCAAGACACATCTGGGCTATGCTCAACTCTGTCAGTCCCTGGTCAGATCTGCTTAGTGACCTCTTTTACTAAAACAGCTTTTCCCTGTCAAGTAGACCAGTGTGATACAGAAATGAGAATAAACTTCAGCATCAACTGGACATTGGCACTGCCCTCACTAGTTTGTGTAACTTTTATCTACTTTATCTCCCTGAGCCTCAGTTTCCTCATCTGGAAAATATATATAATAATTCCTACACCAGAGGGTATTTGTAAGGATTAAATAAAATGTAGTATGTAAAAGGCTGATAAAATTTCTTTTCTCTTTTCCACTAATATTCCTTCTAAAGGAAATCACTACATTATACTCCACACCATCTCATTTTCCAAGGAATCGGGAACTGCAGTTAGAAAAAAGAATATGTTGAAAAGAAGGCATAAGAAGAAAAAGAAAGAGCAGAAGAAAATCATAGGGTGCTCATGCAATCATCAAAGGGACATCTATTTTGGAAATTTAGGACTCAAAGAATAGCTATGCAGAAGGTGAAGTGGAAGAAAAAAATATCAAGATTTAGATTTGGGAATCAGTGGGAACCGTAGTTAATGGGTGTGATCTGTTGTCTGGGTACTTTCCCTGATCCTATGTCTTCTGATATTGAGAGAATGGAGTACATTGATTTCTGCTCATTCCCATAAACCTCTTACTGGGGAGAAAAGCCATTTCCTAGTTGGATTGTGGCCCCACCCTAAACATTGGATGCTCAAACCTTCTGGATTGTCTGAGGGTTAGGACCTCTTAAGGAATATGAAGGAAGCCTAGACTGACAGCAAGTCTCACTGGCTTCTACTATCCAAACTGGGGTTAAGTAGAACTGAGGGAGAAGCAGGGCAATTCTTTTTTTTTAATTTTTGCACCAGCAAAGCACAGCACAGGTAGTCTGTTACCCTAGTATATTTTGCAGGAATTCCCTAGGAGGAAAAAGCATCCTTCTTGAGCTTTTATTTTCCGTCTTTCCTATTTTCCACTCCACTCTCTGCTCCAAGTAATGTAACAGATCTTGGAGCCTCGCCGAGATGACGTAATGCTTTCTCTGGTACACAAAGCGGCCTCCCCCGGGCTTGGCCTCTCTCGCCCCTCCCCCTCCGGCCTGGATCGGGCCCCCACCAGCTCCACATCAGCGCAGACGAGTCCCCCTGTTTGAAAAGCCAGCCCAGGGAACGCGGAACAAAAGGCCTGGGAGCAAGCGCCTAGGCGCTGCCAGGAGGCCCAGAAATAGACATCACGTCATCCCCTAGCCCAGCAGCACCAAGCGCCATTTGGTAGCATCGGACGGACCCCACCATTACGATGCAGAATAGAACTTGCGGGGCTCACGTTTCCTCCTAGCTCCAGCATCCAGCTGACCGGCTTAAGGAGTGGCTTCCTTTTTGCTCCCCACCCCCGCACCTCTCTCCCCAGAGGCCGCTGCCTCCCTGGCTGCCAGCCACACAGCCCACGGTCTCCAAACTGCCATCTTGGTGCCCCATCCCCCTTGCCACCTCCCTCCCCCGCAGCCCTGAGGAGTAGGAGGGGGAGGAAGGGGCACCGCCCTGCGTGCCCCAAGGGGGAGGGCTCGGCCTACTTCACCTCTCCTCCCCCAGAAGGAGGGGTTCACATCCTCCGCAAGCTCGCCGTTTCTCACCTCCAGCGATGCTGACGATGCACCACACAAGGTTTTAGCATCCTGGACCTCCCAGCCCGTGTGTCTCTAGCCTTCCCAGTCTCTGCAGCTTAAGTTCAGGCTCTGTCCACTACCCGGTACCCACCACCCCAGGCCCGATTCTAGCGGGGCTGCCACTTAAAGACCCTGGTCTGGGCTTCATTCCCTGTGCAGCCTCTGGGTTCCCCTAGCTTTAGCAACGTTTTCAACTACCGCAGGCTTAGTTTGACGGATTGTACTTACCAACGGCAGGTCGGATATTGATGAACTCGTCCATGTCGTAATCAGAGGCTATTGCTATAAATGCTTTTTCAATGGCCAGACAATTCTGGGGACCCCGAACCAGAACCGAAGCTGCCGCTGTACAGCGCTAGGTCAGGGGAGGGGGAAGGTATCTGGCGGATGTCTCCTGCGACGGTCTGGTCCCTGGTTGCCAGCTGCGGTCGCCTCTTAAGATGCTCCAGGGATGCTCTGAGCTAAGGATGCAGGTGCAGCCAGACTGGTCCTGATGCGAGGGAGGCCCCGCCTTCTTCCGAGCGGCCCTCGGCAGGAGACTCCGCCTCTGCCCGAAGAGTTCCGGAAGGCAGTCCCCGCCCCTTTCCGGAAGACCTCTGGGAGGCTCCCCATCGCCGGGATTTCCCGAGAATGAGACCCCGCCCACTGGCGGGCTGTTTGTCTAAAGGAGAAAACCCAGGATGGAGTAAGAAGTGTAGGTATATTATCATATGAGAAGCTATAGATCCTGTGATTCGGGTTCCCTGAGCTTAATATAGCAGCAGAATATTCTGGGTGAGAGGGGGCCTAGGATTTTGGAAAAACAACATTCTATACTGCCTGCATTTCAGTATCAATTTGCCGTTATTGTTATGCATTTCTGAGCCCATTAAAGGTTATTGTGGAAACTTTTTTTTTTAAAACCTCACCCCGAGGGTATTTTTCCATTAATTTTCAGAGAGAGTGGAAGGGGGAGAGTGAGAAACATCAATGTGAGAGAGACACATTGACTGGTTGTCTTCTGCATGTGCCCTGACCTGCGCCCCAGATGGAGCCTGCAACCTAGGTGCATGCCCTTAGCCAGAATTGAACCCGGGCCCCTTCAGTCCTCAGGCCGAGGTTCTAACCACTGAGCCAAACCGGACAGGATGGAAACTTTGTTTTTTTAATTTTTTTTTCTTTTAATCCTCATCTGAGGATATTTTTCCCCATTGCTTTTCAGAGAGAATGGAAGCGAGAGAGAGAGAGAGAGAGAGAGAGAGAGAGAGGGAGAGAGAGAGGGAAAAACATCAATGTGAAAGAGACACATTGACTGGTTGCCTCGTGCATGCACCCTGACCAGGGCCAGGGATCAAGCCTGCAAACAATGTGCCCTTGGTTGGAATAGAACTGGGACCCTTCTGTCTGCTGGCTGACGCTCTGACCACTGAGCCAAACCAGCTAGGTATGGGAACTTTCTTAAACTTCAGAACTCTATAACTCTAATTAAAGATCCAACCTTGTGTTGGTTGTGTGACTGAAAATTTACTTATATTTTAATTATACAAGTAAAATGGATGAATTTTGTGGTGTGTAAATTAAAGCTGTTTTTATAAAAAGACTAATGAAGAATGCCAAAGTTAATCAGTGCTGCATATTTATTTTCTAAAAGTGTCAAATGCTTAGGCTGCTTAAGAGAGAGCATACGCAAACCAACAGATGACCAGACAGGTTCTGATATTTGAAACCCTGTGAGCAACAAAACTTTTCCTTCCAAAATGCAAGATAAGACTGAAAGCCAGTGCCCCAGGGAAGTACTCATATTCTGCAGGTTCAAAAGCCGGGCACAAATGAAACCCCAAGTTTCTAGAGACTTCCTTGGCATTTGGGAGAGTTAGGGTGATCCAGATTAGAGTGAGATTGCAGTTATGTCCATGACAGCATCAATTTCATTCTTCGTTTTGGCTGTAGATACTTCATCCTATTGGAGTTTGTTTACAGACAAGATCAGGTCAAATAGATTCTTTAAAGGCATAAATATTTGTTGGCAGTTCACTTGTAAAATGAGAGAGTTGAATGTATTTTTCCAGCTTTAACATTCCTTCTAGAAAAGTGGAAAGAACATGGTTCGAGGAGTCATTCATTTATTCAAAACACAGGTATTGAATCAACTATGCTTTCTGGACATTGGATCAATGCATTAGAGGCTAGAGTTAAGGATACCTTATTCCCCTTGATAGCTGTATATCTTTGTGAAATCACCTATCCAGCTGAGCCAGAAATTTGTTGTGTGTAAACTTGAAAGTATAATAACATACATTGTTCTACAGGATTTATCGTGAAGATCAAATCACCTATGATAACGTAAGTGAAAGAACTTTGAAAAATGGCAGAGTACTATACGGATATGAATAATTACTATGGAGTGAGTCCATGACTCACTATTACAAATAACTGCACACTATTAGTAACCCAGGGATTCCTTTCTGAAATTTTCTAAATTCTCCATTTCCGTGGTCCCGTATTCCAGGTGTCACGAGGCGAGAAGGATTAGTTTTCCGGTTAAACTACTGCATCTCAATCGCGGCATGTTTTGAGTAGGATAGCCCCAAGAACCGAGAAAGAGAGGTTATTTCCTTAAAATATTTTTGCCCACAACTGACGCGCTAGCCTTGCGGCTTCACCCGCCCTAAAATAGGACGGCGCCTCGTGGTTGGACCGTGCTCCTTGACGTCCTGACGCTACGCGCCGCGACTTGGCGGCGCGGACGTAAGTTGCTGCCGCTGGCTGACTTCCGGTGGCACGGACGCCGAGTTTCCGCGGGATCGGGCGCTGGTGAGGGGACTGTCGAGTGCCGTGAGGCGGGAAGTGGCGAGTGGGAGCTGGACGTTCGGGCGGAGGATGTCCAGGCTGAGGGGGCCGGGGGTGAGGGCAGGCGCGGGGTGTGTGACAGAAGGTAGAGGTGTGAGGGTGTCTAGCCGGGGGTGGGGTCTTGGGCCGGTCTTCGGCGGCCCCTAGGTAAACAGCGCAGTGAGGACCCCTTTTTGAAATTTTTTCCCAGGAGGGGCTCGCGCTGGGGCTACCCCCGGAGCTGCGCGCTTTCACCCTGTTGGTCTCACTCCAGTTCCTAAAAGGTGAGCGACTTTAGAACTGCTGTATTATAAGTGCCTGGAGCTTATCCCTGTACGCCGCTGGCTTTAAATGGCAGCTGTGTTTCTTAATTTTTTTTTTTTCCTTTTCTGGATCTCAGTAATTAGTGTGTGAAATACAGGACTCACCTAAGCTACTCCCACTCCTCTTAACCCACTCACCACCCTCCCTGTCAACGGGATCTTCACGTGTTTGTTGAGTTTTAATTAGCAAGATACGGGCGTTGGTAAATTGGAGGGTGGGGGAGATCTCTCCTAGTGACCTGTGGAAACTAAATTAGGGAAGTTTAAAACTAACTTTATAGTTCAAGCTCATAAGAGTTAGAACTTTGCCCTGGCCAGTTAGCTCAGTTGGTTAGAGCGTCCTCTGGATACACCAAAGTTGTGGGTTTGATCCCCCGATAGGGCACATAGAAGAATCAACCAATGATGCATAAATAAGTGGAACAACAAATCTCTCTCAGTCACTCTCACTCTCTCAAAGCAATAAATAGGGGAAAGAATTTTTAAAGGAAAAGGAGGCGGGGAAAGAGTTAGAACTTTTATTTTTCATTCCTCTAGTCCAAGCTTTCATCTAGTGCCCTGGTAGGTGGGCATTCAGACCTTGAACATTGTCAGTGATGAAGAACTCACTGTAACACAAGGCAGCTTATTTTATTCTTGTACCTGTTTTATTGAGTAAAGTTCTTTGGGTAGAAAGTTTCGATATAATGCTTAACTCTTGGTCCAAGTGCTGCATAAGATGAGCACAGAGTAGGAAGTTCACACTTTTTTTTTTTTTTAAATATGCTTTTATTGATTTTTTTAGAGAGAGAGAGAGGATGGGAGAGAGTGAAACATTGATGAGAGAGAGAAACATTCATCTGCTGCGTCTTAGGGGATCGATCCCAAAACCTGGCCATGTGCCCTGACAGGGAATGGAACCGGTGACCTTTCGGTGCATGGGAGGACACTCAGCCAACTGAGCCACACTGGCCAGGGCCATGCCCTCTTTCATTCATTCGTTTCTTCAGGGAACATTCATTGAGTGTCTTCAATAGGGCAGATATTTCCCGGTACTAGGGGTACTAGTTGAAAGAGTTATTTTCCTGAAAAAGCACATAGTTTTTGTGGAGGGAGATGGGAAGGAGACAGACACGAGGCAATCACAAAAGTGATAATTACTATAAAAGAGGTTTGTAAACAGGTGCTATAAGAACATAAGATACCCTCCAGTTTAGATTAGTGTTGCCCTTAAATGTGATAACTGGAATTGAAAGCAAGAATTTAGAAGTAACATAGTGCAGAGGACAGTAGGAATCTCTCTTATTTACAACACAAAATTTCTGTTAATATGGCCTAACCTATTTATTTCTTTATTTGTTAATCCTCACCCAAGGATATTTTCCCCCCCATTGATTTTTAGAGAGAGTAGAAGGGAGGGAGGGATGGGGGAGAGAGAGGAGAAGAGAGAGAAAAACATTGATGTGAGAGAGACACATCCCCATTGGTTGCCTCCTGCACATACCCGGACTGAGGTAAAAAATGGAACTTGCAACCCAGGTACTTTCCCTTGACTGGGAATCGAACTGGAGACCCTTCGGTGTGTTGGCTAACACTCTGACCAGTCAGGGCAAGGCCAACCTCTTTAGACAACCATACTTTGCTTTTGGATTGTTTCTGTTAATGCAAACAACAGTAGAAAACACTTATTGATCTAATAAATTACTATCTACTCATGTAGGTGCTATTTTTATTTCACTTTATAACTGAAGAAACTGAGATTTAGATTAAGTAATTTATACAGGGTTACAAAGCTGGAGAGAATCAGACCTGGGAGACAAATCCAGACAGTTTGACTCGGGATGGTCTCAGCATCATGCTATTTTACCCTCCTGATGGTAATAATAATAACTGACACTAATCACTTACTATGTAGTTCTTTTTTTTCTTTTTTTAAATATATCTTTATTGATTTCAGAGAGAGGAAAGGAGAGGGAGAGAGATAGAAACGTCAATGATGAGAGAGTCATTGATCGAGCCCGCAACCGGGGCATGTGCCCTAACCAGGAATTGAACCCCGATCGCCTGGATCCCAGGTCAATGCTCAACTGCTGAGCCACTCCTGGCCGGGTGCTATGTAGTTCTTATAACAACTCTATGAGGTAAAAACAATTTTTTTTACAGTTGAGGAAACTGAAGTTTAGAGAGGTTAAGTCACTCAGCCAGGATAACTTACTAATCAATGGTAGAGTTAGGATTTCAACTCAGGCACTCTACCCACTGTCTGTCTACTTCCACCTAATGGGAGATTGTGTATTTGATATAAAGTACTGTGCTTATGATTGAAATGAGTAAGTGAAAAGGTATTTGAGGAAGTATTATCATAATTAATATGAGGTGATGAGAGCTTGCTTTTTTCCTTTCAGGATGGGACAAAAGTAGGACTTTTAAAATGTTGTCCAGTAAGAAGAGAAGAACTGCAGTGACTGAACTCCCACAGCATCAGGGCAACCAGGAGGAAGATGACTTAGACCTAGAGTCAGCTGTTAAACTAGAATCTGACCAGGTTGAAGACTTGGGGTCAGTGTCACTGTCCTGGGGTCAAAGTCATGATAGAGCAGCTGACCTCGAAGTTGAATCTGTGCAGGATGCAGGAAATCAGCTTGGTATAGAGGACCCATCTTTGAGCTCCAGGGTACTTATCCAGGACACAAATGCACCAGCTCTAGAAGCTGTTGATGTGGCCATCTCTAAGGGAATCACCCTACCTTCCTTGGAGTCTTCCCAGCCCCTTAACGTACATGTTGATAAAGAAAAACTCCATGCCACTGGCTCAAGGAGAGGGAAGAAAATAACACTCAGGCCTAGGCCAGTTACCCAAGAAGACAGAGGTGATGATCATCCTATCACAAAGGAGCCTTTTTCAGGAGAGCCTAGTGAAGAAGTTAAGGAAGACGGAGGTAAGATATGCAAGGTCTTTAGGCTACATTTTCCTTGTAAATAACATTTTGGCATTGCTTTTGCCTTTGCTACTTCACTCTTGGCGGTGCCTTTACAAAATTTAGTTTTTCTAAAAGGGGATCCTGATTTGGTATGGAATTGGAACTGCAGAGCTCCTAAGGTCAGCGGTGTACTTTATGAATTGGTGGATACTTTCTTCTTTCTTCCCATTCTTTAAATCTTCTTCTGTGTTCTTTCCTTTCTCTATCCTTTCATGTCTGGAGGTATGTACTGTGTACCGCTTTTTGTGATTTGATGGGTATCCATGAAGTGGGCCTTGTGGAGGAGTGAGCTGTCGTGGTTGAAGAGGGAGAGACTACTGCCTGGGACATTGGGAAGGACTTTACAGAGATGACATAACCCTTGGGACTTGAAGGATGAGTTGCACTTTTACAGAATGATGGCATGGGGTTTCATAGGCCAACAATAGTCTGCTCAGAGGTCAGAGGCAGAAGAGGACGGTGACATTGTTGCTTGGAAGAAGTGGTGAGAGGTGACGTCAGAGTGGTAGATTGTGTTTAGATTGCGAAGGGCTTTGTTTTTCATGCCCATCTACCAGGGCGCTAGATGAAACCTTGGACTAGAGGACTGCAAAGTAAAGTTCTAATTTAGGCAGATTTCAGCTTTTAATTAGTTGGTTTCTACAGTTCTCAGGTAATTATCTTCATGTTATCATTTACATTTCTTATGCTGGCAGTAAACAATTTATATATATGCTCTGAATAGGGCTTTTTCTTCTCTATCTCTCTTTTACCCGCCTTGACTTCTCTCTAAGGTCTTCTCTCTAAGGTCTTTCAGCATCTAGCACATTGATAGAAAAAAGGAAGAGTGGGGTCCTAAGAGGTTTTTTGAGAGAGGAATTAAATTGAGATAGGCCTGGCTGTGTGGATCAATGGTTAGAGCATTGATCCATGCACTGAAGGGTCATGGGTTTGATTCTGGTCAAGGGCATGTACCTGGGTTGCAGGTTCGATCCCTGCCCCAGTCATGGTGTGTTCTGGTGCCTGTGGGAGAAAACAGTTGACCGCGTCTCTCTCACATTGATGTTTTTCTTTCCCTTCCTCCCTCCCATGCTCTGAAAAGCAGTGGAAAAAATATCTTCAGGTGAGGATTAACAACAACAAAAAAGTCAAAAAAGTTTAGATGGGTTCAGAGAAAAAAAAGGTTGCAGAGAAAAGGAACATTTTCTCTATGTGAAGTATGGTGCAGCGGATAAATGTAGGAATAGTTTTAGAGTAGTTCCAAATGTATTTTAGGTTGCAAAAATATAAATGGAAGCTCTACCTACCAAAGTGAGCGTCTGTATTTTGCTTTAGATGTAAAGACTCTAGAATGTTTGTTTAAAAAGTCATTTGTATCAGTTCAGTTTTAAAATGTTAGACATTGTTAATTCTACAGATTATTATAGATTGTTGAATAATGAGACCGCTCTTCTATGCTACTGATAGAAGTACCGTTTTTTAAAAAATAATTTTTAAAAATTGATTTTAGAGAGGGAGAGGAAAGGGGGGGAAGAGAGAGAAGAAACATTCATTTTTTGTTCTTTATTTATGCATTCATTGGTTAATTGTTGTATGTGCCCTGACTGGGTTTCGAACCCGCTACTTTGGTGTATTGGGCCAGTGCTCTAACCACTTTTCCATACCAGCCAGGGCAGAATTTCCCTTTATGAGAAATTTGGCTACGAGGAACTTTTGATTTGATGGATTTAGGATTCAACTCCTTGTACAGTCCATATTAAAGCCAAAGCCTTTAGGCTTTTTGACTTTGTGATGTTGTCATGGGCTCCAGAAGTAACAGAAGTAAAATTGAAGGTAAATACTATTAAGGATTGATTCATATTTTATTTCAAAATAAAGGCTTTTTTTCTTTGTTGGTGGGGAGGGTCCTCCAGTTTAAAATCATACTTAACGCCAGTTGAAATTGCTAATATTGATGAGATAGTAGTTCACAAAAGTACAGAATAGGCTGTCAATTTTGAATGGAGCTGAGTGACAAATAACGTGATCCGTTTTTGAAAACAATCTTTTTGACTGTAATACACACATGGAAAAAAATTTCATAAATACAGAAAGCACACAGTGAAAAATGAGGCACTCTTTCACTCTGTCCTCTTCCTCAAGTTGTCTTCTCAATAGCAATCACTGTTTAATAATTCCTTGTGTATATTTTATAGATATTCTGTGTATTCTTTTTATTTATTTAATGTGTATTCTTTTCCCATGGCAAATTTATTCTGTTTACTTCTGATACTGCATGAATGTTTCTTTGCTTTTTTAAAAACTACCCCCAAAAAGAAAAATAGCACTCTTTTAGAGTTGAGGTGAGAAAGGAGAAAGTTGTCTAATGAACTGTAAAATGATATGTTGATAATTTTTAGTGATTTTTACTCTAATACTCTGTAAAATTGATTTGCAATGTCAGTTCAGGATATTGTTTATAGTTAATTAAGTGTGGTGTTAATAGTCACCTATATAAAATGTCCCTCTGTCGTCAGGAGTATAACCTACCCCCCCCAAGTACTAATCTGATTTTTCTGTAGGAAAAAAGTGCTTAGCTCACAGTGTTAGAGAGCTAGAAAGACCTTAGCAATTATCTACTTCAACTCCCTGACATTACAGATGAGTAAACTGGATGTGAGCATATTTCAATATTTTTCTTAGAACACTGTCTTTAAGAGAGAGGAATGCCTCTATAGTATATGCATCATTAATGAAGTTATCTACCTAAAAAGGACTTTATAACAAGATCCTGATTTCTACAACAGAGTATGACTGAGAATGGTGAAAGTGTGAAGCATTGTTTGTGATTCTTCTAGGGAAACCTCAGATGCATTCTGGAGGAGAGATGCCTTTACTGCCATCAGGCAACCACTCTGTAAAACCAGGAGCCCAGCCTAGAAAATCATCTCAGCCAGATGTCTGTGCTTCTCCTCAAGGAAAGCCACCCAGGACTTCAGATCACCAAGCTGAGGAAGAGATAGAGGATGATGGACTCTTTATTCCAATGGGTAGGCTTTCTTTTTTTTACTTTAAAAGAATAAAAAAAAAAGAACTTTCTTTATTGAAGTGTAATGTGAAAAAGAGTGTACATATCCTAAGATATACAAGTTTATTGAATTTTCAGAGTTTTTAATACACCTATGTAACCAGCAACCAGATCAAGAAACAGAATATTATTGCTCTGGCTGGGTGTCTCGGTTGGAGTGTTGTACCATACACCAAATGTTACGGGTTCAATTCCTGGTCAGGGCAAATGCCTGAGTTGCAGGTTTAGTCCTCAGTTGGGGCACATACAGGAGATGGCTAATCAGTATTTCTCTAACATCTATGTTGTGGTGTTGTTTTTCTCTCTCTCTCTCCCTCCCTTCCCCTCTCTGAACATATCCTCAAGTGAGGATTATAAAAAAATCAGTGAACATATCCTCAGGATTGAAAAAAAAAAACACAGAATATTACCAGTACCCAAAAGTAGTACTCCCTTTCAGTTATTACCAGCACCCTACCCATGAGTAACCATTATCCTGACTTCTGGCAGTGTAGATTGGTTCATCTGTTTTATACTTTATATGAATGGAATATTTATGCATGTTTTGTGACTGCCTTTTTTCACTCAACAATATGTTTATGAAATTGGTCCACATTGTTGCGTGTACTTGTAGGTTGTTCATTTTCACTGCTATGTAGTTGGAATATTCTACATTTTCTTTATGCATTCAACTCTTGCCCTGGCCAGTATGGCTCAGTTGGTTGGAGCATTGTCCTGTACACTGAAGGGTCGTGGGTTGGATTCCTAGTCAGGACACATACCCAGGTTGTGGGGTCTATCCCCAGTTGGGTGGGTACAGACTGCAACTAACTGATCGATGTTTCTTTCTCTCACTGATGTTTTTCTCTCTCTCTCCCCTTCTCCCTTCTCTCTATAAAACAAAAAAAACCAAAAATGAGAAACTCATAATGGGCATTCAGATCATTTCCAGTTGTAGGCTACTCTGAATGGTGCTGCTGTGAACATTGTACTATAGATCTCTTGGTGAACATATGTACTTTATTTTTGTTAAGTGGAATTAGTAGGATTAGACCTTTTTAAAAATTCTTTGAACAATATTTTTTATTGTGAAATATAACACATACAAGTAAATAGACTTCTTTATTCAACTTAAAATGCTTTTAAGGTGAACCTCAGTGGTTTTATTTTATTTCTTTGTTCCAAATTACTATGTAGTTTAGAAGTGGTGATAGTGGATATCCATGTCTCATTTTTGAAGTTGGGGGAAGGTGTTCAGTATTCCTTCATTATGTATGATAATAGTTTTAGGCTTTTTATTATTTGAACTTTTAAATTTTATTTTGTTAGAGAGAGGAAGGGGGTGCAGAGAGAGAAAAGAGAAACATTGATTTGTTGTTTTACTTATTTATGCATTCATTGATTGATTCTTGCATGGGCCCTGACCAGAGATCAAACCTGCAACCGTGTGGTATTGAAACAGCTCTCTAAACAACTGAGTTACCTGGCCAGGGCAGTTGTAGGCTTTTTATATATTGTATGAGATTAAGAAAATTTTCTTTGCCCTGGCCGGTGTGGTTCAGTGATTAGAGCATCAGCCTGTGTACTGAAGCATCGCAAGTTCAATTCCCAGTCAAGGGAACATACCTCTGTTGCAGGTTCAGTCCCTGGCCCCGGTTGGGGTGAGTGCGTGAGGCAACCAATTGATCTGCCTCTCTCACATCGATGTCTCTCTCTCCTTTTCCGCCTCTCTTACACTCTCTCTAAAAATCAGTGGAAAAAATATCCTCGGGTGAGGATTACAACAACAAAATTGTATTTGTATAATGTTTCATTGGTTATACAGCACTTTGATATATATTATTTAACTTAATCTACATGGCATCCTTGATGGGCAAATACCTCTATTTTAAATATGTTTTTATTGATTTTTAGAGAGAGAGGAAGGGAAAAGGAGAGAGAGACATTGATGAGAGAGAAACATAAGTTGGCTGCCTCCTGCACGTTCCCTACTGGGGATCAAGCCTGTAACCTGGGCATGTGCCCTGATTGGGAATCGTACCTTTGACCTGTTGGTGCATGGGTTGACACGCAACCACTGACTCACACTGGCTGGGCAAATATCTGTATTTTATAAGAGAAAAAAATGAGACTATTACCAAGGGTACCCTGCTAAGTTATAGAACTGGGCCACAAACCAAGGCCCAGTAGTATAGAGCACTAAGTAAGGCTGCTGAGGGTCTAGAGCTAGAGTGCTTTGGCTAAAAAATATGGTCTCTCATTACTAGCTCTTGGAAAAGTTTCTTATCTTTTTGCCTCAGTTTCTTCATCTGTATAGTGGGGAAAAGAATAGTCTACCTCATAATGTCTTTATGAAGAGTAAATGAATTAATATATATAAAGTGTGTAGAAGACTGTGACAAAATAAATAATCAGTGAAAGTTAGGTATTATTACTATAACAGTTCTACCACCTCCACCATTACCACCACTACCATATCATAGTCTTTGATTTCCAGGGCTAGATGGCTGGCAGCTTGTTTTTCTTTTACAAGGTTGCCTTTTGGGGTTAAGTTCCAGGAGCAATTATTTTAGAGATTCTGGTGATGTTCTTGGTTGATTTGCAGAAGAGCAAGACAGTGAAGAAAGTGAAAAAAGGCAGAAAAAGAAAAAGGGAACTAAGAGGAAACGAGATGGAAGGGATCAAGAAGAAGGGACTTTGGCTTATGACCCGAAACTGGATGATATGCTTGACCGTACCTTAGAGGATGGCGCCAAGCAGCACAATCTGACAGCAGTCAATGTGCGAAACATTCTTCATGTGAGTAAAACTGGGACAGCTATGTAATTGGAATGGAAATTTTTCATGGAAAGCAAATAAATGTACTCAGGAAATTCTTGACTCTTGGTATGTGAATTAACTAATTTTGTGTTACCTATGGCAAAACATTTTACATTTCTTTCTTTTTTAAAAATATATTTATATTGATTTCAGAGAGGAAGGGAGAGGAAGAGAGATAGAAACATCAATGATGAGGGAGTTGTCATTGTTCGGCTGCCTCCTGCGCACCCCTGACTGGGCATTGAGCCCGCAACCGGGTATCAAACTTCAACTCCTGGATCCTAAGTCGATGCTCAATTGCTGAGCCACTCCCGGCCAGGCAAAACATTTTACATTTCAAGATAGAGTTCTCTTTGCACTCAGCACATGTTTGAAATCAGAACACATGTTAAAGAAGAGCTTAACTGGAAAGATAAACTGTTCCTCTACTTCCTTCCACTGATTTGTTTATTGTATTATTTATCATAGTTTAAGATGATAATGTTTATACTGGATTTACTCTTTTGTGGGTTAATATGCCTGAAAAGATGCCCAGTTAACAGTTTACAGTACTTTGCACATATGCAAATACTGTTCTTTGATATGTAGCAGCACAGCTATTTACAAAGCCTTTGTTGTTTATTACTGTTTCTCTTAAGCGTATAGTTACCTCAGAATCTCTTTTTATGTAAGCCATTCCTGTTCCCTGTAGCAGCTAATAAAATCACCTTGCTGACCGGTCAGGGGATAACTTGTGTCTGCACTTACATTAATTTAAGTAATTTTATACACCTTGCTGACCGAAGTAGCTGGCCTCACAGGTGAGTTCTGGTTCAAAACAGCCTGTCAGCAAGGTGATAAGATGGTCCATTTGCTGTTACATTGCTTGGAGCTGAGTGTTTTTGTCCAAAACTTGCTTCTTTGCTTTTAGTTGCCTTTCATTACCCCAATCTGAAGCTGTTTGAGTATCTAGCTCCCATTTGTCTCTACACATGTCTAGCAGAATTAGAGAGATGAATATTATTTAGATGATACATCTTTGTTGCATAATGTGCAATTTCATCTTTCTCCAGGAAGTAATCACAAATGAACATGTGGTAGCAATGATGAAAGCAGCCATTAGTGAGACCGAAGATATGCCAATGTTTGTGAGTAGTTGATTGTCATTTTTTAATGTCATGGAACAGAGCTACCTGTAAACTGGCTAAGTGTAGGAGGTCACTTCAGAGTCTACAGTTTGACAATTGGGGGCAAAGCATCTCAAAATCGAAGAATTACACAATGATTTTTATTGATTCTTCTTCTCATTTTCCCCTCTTTAGGAGCCCAAAATGACACGCTCTAAACTTAAGGAAGTGGTGGAAAAAGGAGTGGTGCGTGTTTTGTTTTTTCTTTATTGTATATTTTGGTTGGTAAATAAGATCTAATTTCAGGTTATTTGTAGGGAAAAAATATAGAGAAAATTTATTGTGGTCTAGGTTTCCCTTTTTTTTAATATATCTTTATTGATTTCAGAGAGAGGAAAGGAGAGGGAGAGAGAGAGATAGAAACATCAATGATGGGAGAGCCATTGATGGGGCCTGCAACCCGGGCATGTGCCCTGACTAGGAATCAAACCCGAATTGCCTGTATCCCAGGTTGATGCTCAACCGCTGAGCCATGCCTGGCTGGGCTGGGTTTCCCTTCTTAACAAAAGAGTTGTAAAAGACAAGTAAAGGTAGAATATATGAAGTCATCGTCATAGTTTATTTTTATTTTAGTTGATGTGGTGCAATTTTGGAAGTGCTAGGTAACCATTTAGAATTGTTGAAAGCAATGAGAGGTCAGTTCTATTCATGTTGTATGTGGTAGTGTATAGAGTAGTGTTTTTCATAGTGTGTCCCAGGGACCACTTGCATGAAGATCACCCTGGTGTGTGTTCCCTCAGGAGTTCTTTTTTTTTTTTTTAAATATATATATATTTTTTAATATTAATTTCAGAGAGAGAGAGGGAGAGGGAGGGAGGGAGAGAGAGAGAGAGAGAGAAACATCAATGATGAGAGTCATTGATTCGCTGCCTCCTGCATGCCCCCTACTGGTGATTAAACCCATAGCCAGGCGTGTGCCCTGACCAGGAATCGAACCAGGAATCAAACTATGACGTCCTGGTTCATAGGTGGACATTCAGCCAGTGAGCCACACTGGCTGTTCCCTTAGGAGTTCTTATTAAAAATGCACGTTCTTGGGCTCACCTCAGACCTAGAAAGCAGGACCCATGGGTAGGGCCTGGGTATATGTATTGTTGAAAACACACTAGTTCGTTCTTTTGCACACTAAAGTATGAGAACCACTTAAAGACTTCTGAAGTATTCTGGTACAGCAGGGTCTTTGATGCTTGGAATGATGTTACATCCTGCTTAACAGACACTTGTCCATTTTGTGCTTACCTTCTGTGACTAGGCAGGTGGTAGGTGGTTCAGAGGGAGTCCATTCTATCTCTGATAGTAAGGAAGATGGATCCAGAGTGCATATTGTAGTTTTTATTTGTCCAGTTCTGTTCCTTGCAGCCCTAGAGAAGAAAAGTCTGTTCTTCTTCCACATGAATTTTTCTCTAGTTAAACAACCATGTCTTCTTGTAACATTCTTTTCTTGTTAAACATCTCCCAATTTTTTTTATTGGTCTTCATGTGACAAGGCTTTGAGTACTTTCACCAGTCACCCTTTTCTTCTGAATGTGTCTAGTTTGTCTATATCCTTTTAAAAGGATGCCAAAAGTGGAATCTACTGATCCAGATGTGTTTTAACTAGTACAGATTAAAGTTAGATTATCCCCTCAATGTTCCAGATACCATATTTCTCTTAATGCAGCCTGAGGTTGCATTGGCTATTTTTTTTTGACAGCCACATCATATTTTTTAGTTTAATCAACTAACCCTGGTTGCATTAAATGAAATGTCATTTTTCTCCAGGAAGTACACAAATGAACATGTGGTAGCTATGATGAAAGCAGCCATCAGTGAGACAAGTTATATGAAGTCTGCCTGACATATAGAGTGTAATTAACATTAATTCCACCTTTGATTTTGAATAAAAGGCCAGTGAGATCCAAATTAGGCTCTGGATTATGTTTACCAACCCACAAACAGGTACAGAGAAGTTGAACAACCCAAGACTATAGTTTATGTGGGAGAGCAGAATTAGAGTTCCTCTTGCTTCTTAATGCTTAATAGAATGACTCCAGTACACTTCCACATGCTGCTTTGCCTTCCTGATGGATTTGGCAATAGGGAAACTGATTGGTTCAGAAACAAACATGAATGTGTGGACCTGAATTACATCATCCCCTTTACATTTTGTATGGGCCTAGCTACAGAGCTAGATACATGGCCAGAATGTGGCAGGGCTGAGATGTGGAAAACCTGAGGCTCCTTGTAGAGGCAGAACCTAGTGGCCTATTGGATTTTGTTCATAAAATGATTTTGATTGGGTCACAAGTAAATGGTCAAGAAATTATCCACTTCAATGGCATTTTGTCAGCACTATGTAGGAGATTTTAAAAATTCTTTTAAAAAATTTCCTCCAAACTCTATTGTTTTAAAACATGAAAAAAGTTGAATGAATTTTAGTGAATCCATATTTCATTTAGATTTAACAATTGTAAAATTTTGACATATTTGTTTTGTAACTCTTATCTATTGTTTTTTCCTGTACTATATGGAAATAAGTTGTGGACAACTTGACATTTCACCCATAAATCCTTTCCTAAGAACTTTTTGTGGCTGGGTTTTTTGGAGGCATACTTATGGTAGATTTATGTAATTGACTAAAAAATCACTGATGTCAAAAGGCTACTATCACCTATAGTATTTTAGTTTATAAATAGCTTTCACATTCATTATTCTGTGTGAACCTAAGCTGTGATATAAAGTAGACAAGACAGGTACAGAGTCTTACTAGGTGTAGGGCAGAAATGCTAATGATGGAAATAGATTTCTCACCTTTTCTCCTGTCAAGTATACCCTCAGGGATGACCAATACCCCTAGCTCAGGGCAGCTCTATGGTAGGTAGATGGCTTTTTGTAATAGTAAAGAGGAAGTAAAAATGAAAAAACCTATTTCAGTTAAGAGAACTTAATTACTTATATTCTTTGTTGGTAGGTAATTCCAACATGGAATATTTCACCAATTAAGAAGGCCAATGAAATTAAGGTAAACTTGGAAGAGGTAATTCTTATACTTTTCCAGAAAGACTTCATCAGTTTTGAAACCTAAGTACTTTCTATTTGTTAATATTTTTGGGACTTTTAACTTAAAACATCCAAAATTCCAGCTTTAAGTTTTCTATTCTGTTATTCCTAGGTTTGACTGTCTTGGTAGGAGTCTCTTTAACCCCTGCTTCTTGTTACTTGCTTTAGCTCATTGTGCTTTTAGGATGTTTTTTTCCTGCTCTGCCTTTTCCTCCTTATTTTCCAAATACATATGACTTATATTTCTTATTTACTTCATTTCTTTCTGTAATTGTACTTATGAAGCCTCCTCAGTTTGTGGATATCAATCTTGAAGAAGATGATTCCTCAGATGAAGAGTACCAGCCAGATGATGAAGAAGAAGATGAGACTGCTGAAGAGGTCAGTAGTGACCCTGTGAGTGTTAGTTGATAATATAGAAAAAATTTGGGTTCAGTAAGGCAGAGTATATTTTCTTCCTTCATAATGTCACCTGTTATGTAGAGAGGATTGAGGCATAGTTCTTTTTTCTGCTCACTTTGCATAAATCTAAGACTCTGAGGTGTTTTCATACTCTTAATTTTTTCACGTCTTGTATTATGAAATATAACACATACGTAACATACAGAACTGTACATACAATAAAAATTTACATCTTAATTATAAAGCTCATTCTCATGAAAATTCTCCAAAGTCTTTGCCAGGATACCTTTTATTTGCCCTTCATGATCATAATCATTTCTCTTCCCCTAAAGAAAACCACTGTCCTGACTTTTTGGTAATGACTTCCTTGTTTTTCTTTATAGTTATATCACCTAAATGTGCAGCTCTACACACTGTAGTTCAGTTACTGTTTTTAAACCTTATATTAATGGGCCCTTAGTGTATGTATTCTTTTGTGTCTGACTTTCTTTTTTGTTCAACATTAATCCTTTGAGATTCATCTATACTGTTGCTTATAGCTATAGTTAATTTTTATCTCTGTGTAATGTTCTAGTAATGTATTCTTTGACTTGTTTATAAAAGGATTTTTAGTGAATGCCTTACAGTTTTACTAAGTTTGCATTGCTGATGAGCATATTGATCTGATCATCCCTGTTCCCACCTTCAGAATATTAAGCTTCTATTTAAAAGTATTTTCCGTTACTCTGACTAATTGAGTGATTGATAGTTTGTGATTCATTCTCTTGAGATACTTCAAACTCAGTGGAATAAGGTAGAGGCATAAATGTAAAAGTGAATGGATTTGTTTTGTAGAGTTTATTGGAAAGTGATGTTGAAAGCACTGCTTCATCTCCACGTGGGGCAAAGAAATCCAGACTGAGACAGTCTTCTGAGATGACTGAAACAGATGAAGAGAGTGGCATATTATCGGAGGTAAAACTGTATCATAAAAAAGAGATAAGTTATAACTGTATAAATTCTCAGCAATTACCCTTTGTTAAACATGAATCAAGATCATTAATCATGTCAGGATCTTCCTGGAATTTTCAACTGATTATAACTGTTTAGATTTCAAAGTGTCTTAAATCAATGAACATTTAAGAGAAAACTGAACTCAGTGATTTCTCATTAATGGGCCAAATATGAGTGATTAGCAGAGTTTCTTCTTTTCTACCCTTCTCTTTTTCATACCTATTTTCTAATATTGTCCTAAAGCTGTTGTATTAGATTTCCCACTTTTGGTAACCTAAGTAGTATCCTGTTGACTTCATTGGAAATAGCATGAAGCCTGATTAGATTCATATACTTGACAGAGCCTTTGTTTTTATCTAGATGGGACAAGAAAGATCACTGGCAAATGAAAGATGTGCCTCTTTCCTGCTTCTGTCCCCCACCCCCCACCTTCCATTTATTTTTTAATGTGCTTGCATCTTTTAATCAGGCTGAGAAAGTTATCACACCTGCCATCAGGCACATCAGTGCTGAGGTAGTACCCATGGGGCCTCCGCCCCCGCCAAAGCCCAAACAGACCAGGGATAGTACTTTCATGGAGAAATTGCATGCTGTGGATGAGGAACTGGCTTCCAGTCCGGTCTGCATGGATTCTTTCCAGGTGAATGTAATTCTAAATCGCTGAGAGCCCTGGCTGATGTGGTTCAGTGGTTAGAGTGTCACCCCACGCACCCAAGGGTCTTGGGTTCCATTCCTGATCAAGGGCATGTACCTGGGTTACCGGTCCTGGTTGGGGCACATGCAGCATCATATTGATGTCTCTCTCACATCAATGTCTGTCTGTTTTTCTCCCTTTCTCCCTCTCCCCCTCTCCTCTCCTTCTTTCTCCCCACTTCCTGCCTTCCTTCCACTCTCTCTAAATATCAGTGGAAAAATAATCCTCATGTGAGGATTAACAACAACAAAAATGTGTAAAAATGTGTTCATGAATGTTCATAACAGCATTAATTATAATAGCCCCAAGTAGAAACAACTGAAATTTTCAACTGATTAATGAATAAACCAGAAGCTGTATATCCATATAATGGAATATTATTGTGCAATAAAGAGGGGCAGAGTACTGATACATTCTACAAAATGGATGAACTTTGAAAACATTATGCTAAGTAAAAGAGGCCAGAGGCAGAAGGCTACAGTATGGTTCCATTTATATGAAATATCCAGTATAAGCAAATCTTTTGAGACAGTAGATTAGTGGTTAACAGAGACTGGGTGCAGATAAGAATGGAGTGGGGAGTGACTCCTAATGGGAATTGGATTTCTTTCTTTCTTTTTTTTTTTTTAATATATCTTTATTGACTTCAGAGAGAGGTAAGGAAGGGGAGAGAGAGAGAGAAACAGCAACGATGAGAGAGCCAGTGATGGAGCCCGCAACCCGGGCATGTGCCCTGACTGGGAATCGAACCCCGATCGCCTGGATCCTAGGTCGACGCTCAACCGCTGAGCCACGCCTGGCCGAGCCGGGAATTGGATTTCTTTTGGGGGTGATGAAAATGTTCTGTAATTAGATAGTGTTGATCACATAACTCTGTGAATAAAATCCACTCAATTTTATACCTTTAAATTGAATTTTATGACATGTAAATTATAGCTTAATAAAGCTGTCATAAATGTCCCTGAAATGTTGGTTTTAAGACTGATGTCATTGTCCTTAAAGTTTCTCAGACAAAGACTAATAAACCCAAATTGTTTAGGGGAGAGACTTTGTTGTTCTAGCTAAGAAGAGAAGCACACAGGATATGATGAAGTTTGGAGAATTTGGAAGCATTAGACATTCAGTGACATGTTTTTATTTTCTTCTCCATTGACTAGCCAATGGATGACAGTCTCATTGCATTCCGAACTCGCTCTAAGATGCCTCTGAAAGATGTTCCCCTGGGACAACTAGAGGCAGAGCTTCAAGCTCCAGACATCACCCCAGACATGTATGACCCCAATACAGCAGATGATGAGGACTGGAAGATGTGGCTTGGGGGACTCATGAATGATGATGTGGGGAATGAAGGTAAGTAGTTTTGTTTGCATTTATTATCTACTCTGTCCATTTTCTCTGCGGTAAAATTTTCATTAGTTAGAAGCTTAAAGAAGGTGTTCTTGGTTAATTGAATTTTGTATTTCCCCAACAATTTACTTTAAATCAGCAGTTAAAGTCCCCCCTTCCCCTTTTTTTGGTTAAGAATCTTTGGGAATCTTTTGAATGCTAAGAATCCTCTCCTAAAACATAAATGCACACATAATTTTATATACCATTTTATTGGAGTACATTGACTCACTCAACTATTGTGTTAAGGTTCTTTATGATGCAAGTGAAAGAATCCAAACTCCCACTTGCAAGATCATCAAATGAAACCAAACTTTGCTGAAGGGCAGAAAAACTGCAGTAGAGTTGAGGCCTTATTAAGGTCCTCCTTCCTTCTCTATAGCCTCATCTCTTCTTCTTTTTGTGAGTCAACTTCATTGTCAAACTTGTTTTATTTTATAAGGCTGGAATCATGGTCATAAGCACACCATTTACTTCTTGCTTTGTCCTCATATCAGAAGGACTCTCTCCTACAGAATCCAGTTGTAAAATCCAGGGGAACAACTCAGATTGGCTTGGTTTGATCACATGCTCATTCTCTTAGTGTTGCATGGGATTGATAGGGACATTGTTTCATCATGGAGTTCTGTGATTGGCAGCATCTCATAGAATAATGTGGTTGGAGTACTCAGTTACTCAAAAGAAGTGTTTCCAGTAGTGAGGAAGGAGTATTGATCAGACAAAAACAATGTTGACTCCAGTTATACATTGTGTAAGAATCCCTACCATAACCCTTATTTTAGAATATAAGTAAAAGTTCTTACTTCAATACTGGGAAATAAACATTATTAAGTTTGTCTTTGGTGATTTTAAAAAAGTGTACTGTAGTGGAAGTCAGGCGTCACTTAATCGTTTTGTGCAATAAATTTTTGTAGGTTTAGAAGATACCAGATTGACTTCATTTGTAGTGTCTCTCTCACATCGATGTTTCTCTCTCTGTCTCTCTGTCTCTCCTCCTCCCCTCCACTCTTTAAAAATCAATGGGAAAAATATCTTCACTCCTTGGGTGAGGATTAAAATAAATAAATATATAAGTAAATAAGTAAATAAATAAATAAAATTTCCCCAGGAAAAATATTACCTTAATATAATAGTAATTTGATGACTGCTTCAAAATTTTTATTGAGGAATGGGAAAGACATCATAGTATCAACAATAGAGAAATTATGAGGGAGAAGAACAACCATATTCTGTGCCCTAACATAACAAATGCTTTATTTTTGTGTATTTTTAGTTATTTTTGATTCCATTGTAGGTATATAATTTTTAAAACTTAATGATTATATGTTATTATATTGTGTTGTTTTTTGTCATGTACGTATTAAACATTTATAGAATGTTGCACGTTTGCATTTTGTATTGTAGTCATTCCCTAATTTGGGGGAATTAGAATCATTCCTTTTTTTCGCTATCAATACCTTCGTATTGTTTTACAAAGGTATTATTTTCATAGGATGCACTAAAAGTGGGATTCCTGAGATAAATTATATGTTTAGTTTTCTGACTTTTGCTGCATTTTGAGAGATTTAAGTCTTGTTTGAAGGAAAAAAGGAATTTAGCTTATTGGAGAGGACAGGTGAGATGAATCAGCTGTGGGAAGTGATCTGTGCAAAGGCGAGGAGGAAGAGAAAAATTATTTTAAAGCTTAAGAATAAATGCTTTAGCCCGGCCGGGCGTGGCTCAGTGGTTGAGCGTCGACCTAGGATCCAGGCGATCGGGGTTCGATTCCTGGTCAGGGCACATGCCTAGGTTGCAGGCTAGGCAGCTGGTCAATGACTCTGTCATCATTGATGTTTCTATCTCTCTCTCTCCCTCTCCTTTCCTCTCTCTGAAATCAATAAAAATATATTTTTTAATAAAAAAAAAAAGAATAAATGCTTTATTGGAACAGATTCTTATAGTGCTGAATATCTTAAATTGTCACTGAAGATAATAGTTTAGAGTTGGAAATAAGTGTCTGAAACTTTTTTTATTTCTTAGATGAGGCAGACGATGATGACGATCCAGAGTATAATTTCCTGGAAGACCGTGATGAACCAGACACAGAGGATTTCCGCACCGACCGGGCAGTGAGAATCACCAGTGAGCCTGTGTTTACTATGAGTCCTGCTCTTGACTGTGCCCCATCTACAATTGTTTACTTTGTATATTTTTGAGGGTAAAGTTTGCAGTCCATTCAAGCTAAGACATTTAAGCTTCCTCTATCCCATTTCTATAAATCTTTAAATTTAGGTATATATTCAGAAAGCCTATTAGTTGTCCTTTTACATATCCACAGTCCTGTATTGAATCCAGTATTTGGCAGGGATTGTACTTAGGATACCATAATGAATAAGACATGGCCTGTGTTTTATAGGATGATAGGTTAGTAGGGAATACAAACAGAAAAAGTTATAATACAAAGTAATAGGTACAATAGTAGATTGTGTATAAATATACTTACTAGAGGCTAAAAGAGGGTGTAACCTAGTATATGGTATGAAGTTAGTGTAGATGGACTTAGGGAAGGATTCACAAGATGAGATGTTTTATCATAGTTTTGAAGGAGGAATAGGAAATTTTTGGTAAATGGGGGCAGAGAGGGATATTGCAAATGTAAGAACATCTACAAATAGCAAAATTATAAAACAACAATGTGTGTTTGGAAAATAGTAGTTGGTATAGTTGTTTGAGTGAATAGTGGTAGAAAAGGTAAGCAATATTCAGACCTTGAATTTGAGAACCTTGAACTTGAGTTTTGATCTATCAAAAAGGAGAACTCAAAGAGTTTTAAGCAGAAAATCAATAGGAACTTGATTTCACACTGCTGGAGACTTCTCTCTTGACTTCAGTTGGATGGGTCTATAAATTTAATTTATTTTGTAAAATCATCTAGCTCACATTTTATGTATGCCTTACCACTAGAATTTAAATGTCACAAAAATAAGACTATTTAGTTCTGTCATCTATCCCAAGTATCTAGAACAGTGTTTGAGGCATAGTTGGTGTTCAGTAAATGTTTTTGAATGAACGAATGTTAGATATATATGAGGATTTTGTCAATTGCCTTGCTGAAAATACATTGTCTTCTTGGAATTCCTGCTTATGAAACTAACTTGTGCCAACAACATACTGTTTGGCTTTTTTGCAGAAAAGGAAGTGAATGGATTGATGGAAGAGCTGTTTGAAACTGTAAGTAATGATCCTTGAGTAAGCATTCTGAATGATAAAAGTGGATTCTTCAGCAAGCTCTGTCCTTTGGTCCTAGGTCTACCTGCCTCCAGAATGGTGTTCAGACAAAGCCAATACGCCCTTTAGTCCACCCAGGAGAGAATATAATGGCAGGAGAATTTTGCTAACTAATAAACTTTGATTGTCTATATGTAGATAATTCTTAGTAAACTTCCCTTGCAAACTTTGGATGGCCTTCCCATCTGTCATTTTGTGCATCCTTAAAGATTGCAAACTAGTTTTAGATTATTCTAAGCACAATTAACTTTCTCATAAATTTGTCCCTTGAAAGATACTTATGATCATTGTGAGTTATCCATGCTCCGTCCTTAGCATTACAAGTTCACCAGTTGAGAGATTTTTTTCCTGAGTTAATAGTCTAGTTCATCCCATTTGCAGGACTGTGGAAGCCCTGAAGTGAGAAGACTATTCTGATGAAGCTCTTTCTGGGTGCCAGCACTATTAAAGTCCTGTGAACTGTAGTGTTGACTTCCCCTTCTCCCTGCTGCACTGACTTTCATGTGCCTGTTCCCCAGGAAAACCCCTCTTTTCCTTCTCCTCAGTTCCAAGATGAGATGGGGTTTCCCAACATGGAGGATGACGGCCCAGAGGAGGAGGAACGTGTGGCTGAGCCTCGACCTAACTTTAATACTCCCCAAGCCCTACGGTAAGCCTGACAAAGACCTTGAAACTTAGAATGGAGAAAAAGTATATTCTGTAAAGATTTCCAGAAATTTCTGTTAATTCCCCATCCCTAGGGGAGTGTTAGGTGTCAAGTGAATAAGTCTCCTTACAATGGGGCAGTGCAGCTATAGACCAAGCTGTATCTGTTTGGGAAGGGAGATAAAACAGTAGCTGGCATCCACAGCAGCTTCTCCAGGTGAGCAGTGCTGGAGAGGTATGTAGGACTCTGTGGCCAGCCACAAAAACTACCCCAGATTGTTGTACCCAGCATGTCCCTTTTGTTCTCTTCATTTGCCGTTAACATCTGGTAAATGTTAATGAAACTTTGTTAATCACCTAGGCATTAATTGAGCCCGAGTCTAAAATATATGTACTGCCCTCTTCGCATAAAATTGGCACTTCCGTTGCCCCACCCAGGAAGTAGAGGCCTTAACTTTTCCTCTTGGTTTTGTGATGGGTTTGCATGATCTGTCTGTACTTTGTTGTACCCCATTCTGAGTAGAAGCAGGGGCCAGGGTGTGGTTTATTCCATGAGTGGAGCAAAGCAAAGCTAAGAGATCCACAGTCCTGTGTTTTAACCAAACAGCATTACCTAACTAGAGAGCTTGGGATCCAGCTGAAAGCTAGACTTTCAGGGAACTTGCAACCTAGTGAAAAAGACAAGGTATACTAACCAGTGTATAAAAGCTAGAAATATTAGTAATACTCCATTACAATAAATACCATAATGTAACTATAACAAATATCTCAGGATTTCCCCTTTTGGCTTTATTGAGGTGTTATTGACAAAGTTGTAAGATATTGAAAGCGTACAATGTGATAGTTTGATACAGATATAGATTGTGAAAGGCTTTCCCCCATTGATTTAATTAACACGTCTTATCACCTCATGTACGTACTTTTTTTAAGAGAACATTTTCAAGATTTCTAAGAGTGTATTTGACCCACTTACTTCAAGTCGTAAAGCAAAAGGTATATAATAAAATTCTGGTCTAGCAGAATGGAACCATTCCTCCTGGGAACTTGTTATAAAATAGGATTTGATCTGTAAACCTATTTCAGTTCCACTAATCAACTCTGTAAACAAATATTTTAAATTTGGGAATTATATAGCTACTTTAAAATCCTTGTTCAGATTCAGTTACCTTCTAGTGTTCAGTTGATCTGTTTGGGCTGCTGCAGCTTCTCTTTCAGTTGGAATTGCAAACCTGATTTAATCTTGATTCAATAAAATATCATGGGGAAGGTGAGTTATCTGTGCTCCCCTTACCAGCTATCCAAGAAATACTTATTAAAATCAGGTGCAGCCTGTTTTTGCATTACTACTTTTTCTCATGTGTCTGTTCTTCTGTTATGCTGCTAGTCGTGCACATAATCAAGTGTTTTCAGTTCTCAGTAGAGGCTGTTAAGAACAAGTCCCAGATTAGTGTGGATATCAGTATGATACTAGAATGATGAGTTTCCATTAGCTCCTTGACTGCTTTGTTATCCTGATTTTCTCTGCTCTTAGATTTTTATTTAATTTCCCTTTTATTTGTATATTACTTAGAGGACCAATTGTAGAAAAATGGGGAGGGATTACAATTCAGAACCATCTTATTTGAATCTGTATTAACAACTTTGGGAAAAGATTTGGCTAGACTACGAGTTTTGCTTGGTTAACATGGGATTGAGGAATTACCAGTAGATGGATGTGTTGTTCAAATGCAGTTATCTCCCTATTGGGGATAGGTTTGAGGAACCACTAGCCAACTTGCTAAATGAGCAACATCGTACAATGAAGGAGCTACTTGAACAGCTGAAGTTGAAGAAATCTTCAGCCAGACAGCAGCAGGAAGTAGAGAAGGTTAAGCCCCAGAGTGAGAAAGTTCCTCAGACTCTGATTCTAGACCCAGCACAGAGGAAGAGGCTCCAGCAGCAGATGCAGCAGGTAAGACTCTTCTTCATAATGTTAAAATTGGGTCATTCCATGGCTTGACCTGAAGCCAAAAGTTAGCAGCTTTTTAAAAGTCAGAAATAGGTGTCTTGACACTCTTTGAAACCATAAGACCACAGGATCTTCCCATCAGCTGGATCCTTGAAAACTTATGTTCATGAATCATTATAGCTCAGGCAAGAATGCATATAAGGACCCTGATAATATTCAGAATTATAGATTTCAAAGAATCCTTAGTAATCTATTCTGAATTTAACAGCCTCATTGCCAGAGTAGTTTTTTCTTCTTTCTAGCCTCAGTTTTTCTGGTTTGGGGTTAAATTTCCTATCATTTTGCTCAAGGGGAACATATCTGCGAAATTCATACCAAGATACTGTATTGTTCTCATAGTCTCTCCAGAAAGCAAAAGGTATATACTAAAGTTGCAAATATCTTGGTAAGATCTTCTGGGTTCCTGAAATGACATCATAACGTGTCACTTTTATTATTTTCTTTCCCTCCTCAGCATGTTCAGCTCTTGACGCAAATTCACCTTCTCTCCACCTCCAACCCCAATCTCAACTCGGAGGCCAGTACTACCAGGATATTTCTTGTAAGGTTCCAAATATCCCTAACTCTATAAATAAAGACTTGAGTATATAGTTAGCTTGGCAAGTCATTTCTCACAGATATTCACCCATTTCTTCTCTGCTGCATGTTTTGGTAGCTATTCCTATAGCTTCCTGTGTTTGCTGAGAGAACATAAACCACTGATTTTCATGAAAGGACAGAGTGTATTCAGTGTTTGTAAGGATATTGCTTTGACTTGCAGTCTTAAAGAGGTAATGTTAATTATGGAAGACTTTAGGATGATTTTTACCTGTTTTTATTCTGTAAGAGGAAGGATAGTTTCTCACACAGAGGCTAAGGGCTATTGGTAATAGTTGTCTGGAACTTGAATCTCCTATGTCCTGTTTTTCCAGGAAGAGCTGGGAACCTTTGCTCAAAGCTCCATTGCCCTCCACCATCAGTTCAACCCCAAGTTTCAGACCTTGTTCCAACCCTGTAACCTGATGGGAGCCATGAAGCTCATTGAAGATTTCAGCACACATGTCAGCATTGACTGGAGTCCTCGTAAAACTGTCAAGACGGGTAGGGAATAGATGTGTCCACTTCAAGTTTTTACCTGCAATGAGAAGTGAGAGTCTTATCCCATAGATAATCTCCTAGGGATGGAGGAAACAGGATATTTGTAATTTCTTCCTTTACTCTTTTAGCCTCCCTTGTACTCATTAAGTTCTAGAATTACATGGTATATTTGGGCTTAAGTAAGGGAATGAGTAGGTAGACAAGTTTATGAGGGGTAGAGATTTAGGACTCATTGCTAAGAATTGGACTTAGATATGAGGATAAGCTTTAGGAGTGACATCAAAACAGACAGATCTGGGAAAGATGGAAGTCAAGTGGTAAAGATGGGTCATGTTTAGGTTTTACTCTGTCCTTTATTAGGATCATTTTCTTTCCTATAACGATTGTAGTGGTATCTCCATTTTGAATGAATGTTGATTTGGGACAGGGCACAGAGTAGAAATATCCGTTTGCCATGTTTAATATTTTAAAGAAATTTGCATTATTTTAGTATTTTTTGAAAAAATACTTGCTCTTCCCTTAAACTAAATATTTGCTGCTTTATTTTTTATTTTTCAATTATAGTTTACTTGCAGTATTACTTTGTGTTGGTTTCAGGTATACAGTATAGTAGTTAGACACTCATATACTTTTTTAAAAACTTTTAATTTTTTTACTGGCTTAATTCCTTTATTTTTCTTGTATAAAATTATGTGGTAGCCACATCTAGAGCCTGGGTTCTCTACACCGAAACTGGTGTGGGTCTTTACAAGATGGTCAGTGAATTGCTGATAGTTAAACTTGGTGAACACAGTCTCTTTTCAGAGATTGAGAGTGAGATAGTTGTAGGTCTTAGAGATGGAATCAAAGGTGGCCTTGGAGAAGTTGCTTAGGGTGGCAGTGCAGCTCCTGGCTGAGGTGTAGCAGTTGTCGATTCCTGGCCATCAGCAGCAGCTTCCTGGGCATGGGCTGAGACAATGCTATTGCCCCTGGTGGTGGGGATGAGGTGCACCAGCACAGAGCCACAGCAGCCAGTCACTTTGCAAGGGATGATATGGGGCTTGCCATTCTTGTTCCCCCAGTATCCTCACCAGGACATTAGAGAGCTTGGCCGCTATGATGGCCCCATGGGTGACAATGACTACTACCTTTGAGTACTTAACACCCAGACCAATATGTCCTTTGTAGTCCCCAGTGGCAACAAACACCTTGAGCTGGGTCCTCTGGCCAGCACGTGTCTGATTTTGCACAGGCATGATCTTCAAAACTTTGTCCTTGCTGAAAGCCCCCAGAAAAAAATCAGTGAGCTCAGATTCCTTGAGGGCAGGGAGAAGAGATAGATCTCATCCAGGGACTTGGTCTTCATGTCCTTGACCAGGCGGCCCAGGTTGGTGATGGGGGTCCACTCCTTTTTCTCGGCCTTGCCTCTCTGAACTCCATGGCCTCTGCCCCAGCCTGGCCCCGGCCCTGACCTTGACCCTGGCCGTGACCTTGGTCCTGGATGCCACTGCCAAATCCTCCACAGAAGCCATTGTGGCCACCCATTCCAGGGCCCCCAGGGGCCTCCGGGCCCTCCCACAGCACCAGTGTCAGCTGCCATTTGAAAAGAATCAACACCCATACACTTTATAAATAGTTGCTTCTGATTTGTTTCCTGGTTTGGCAAATTAATTGTGGTTTGCTCTGGATTTGGGTTTGTTTTCAGATTTGATTTTAAATCCCTGACTCTTAAAGTAAGTTGAATATAGTTGAATTTAAGTGTATTAGGTCATAGGCACTGATCTCAACCTACTTTATTAGCTGTATGTTGGTACTGAAAACTTAATTTAACACCAAACTACAGTAATAACATACACATATAGTGTCCTTTGTTTTTCTTCCGTTGTCATAAAAACACTTAAGGAGAAGTATGGCTACAGTAGTACTTACCTCTGGAAAGGCAGAAGTGCCGGGAATTGAGAGGCTTAGACTGCAAAACAAATGAATGAGACTGTATTGTCATTCCCTTTATGATTTTTTTAATTCCCAGCCTCAGGAGAAATCTGGGAGAACTTAATGAAAATTAAGTAAGAATGAAATAAATTTGGAATACCAGATTTGTGAGGGACATTAAGAACTTGGAATCTTATCCTGAAAGAAAGCATGTTGAAGCTCACTTATCTTTCAAGGATTTAAAGGGGGAAGGAGGTAAAAATATTTTGAGCATACACTGTGTGCGAGGTATTATTACTAGGTACTTTCTAAGTGTTTATGTTACTTAGTGTGTTAAGTGTTCCACATAGAAAATAATAAGAAAAGCAACTTTTAATGACATTGAATAGGACTCCCGGGAGGTGTATGTTAGGCTTAGAAACTTGTGGAAACTTTTGTGGGGGAGGTTGTATGGGTTGGGAGGGCATCAAGTTAGGTAGGGGCAGTTCTATGTAAATGCAAAACTGCATTCAGAAGTTTTTGTGAAGCCCTCTTTGTTCTAGAATTTAACTTATTAGGGATTTTTTTTTTTTTTTTCTTACAGCCTGTAAATTTCCCTGTTTGCCAAAGCAAGTGGCTTGGATCCTGGCTACAAGCAAGGTTTTCATGTATCCAGAGCTACTTCCAGTGTGTTCTCTGAAGGCAAAGAATCCCCAGGATAAGAATTCATTCACCAAGGCTGAGGACAAGTAAGGGTTTATTGTGGGGGTTAGCACAAAATATCCCAAAGAGAAGGCCTAATTCCTTTTTATTGTGGAGCCTAGGGAAATAAGGCATGTATAAGACATGCATACAGTAGGTAAATAAACGCAACGTTGTTGGGTATAAGGTTCTATAGTTTGTGCTTGTTTCAGCATTGCCAAATACTATTCTTTTTGGGGAATGACATGCACATTTTTCAAACATTTTAAATTGTATTTTGTCTTTTGTTTATTGTAAAAAACAATCTTGTAATATGTACTATTAGAGGAAATTTTCCAGAGGAAAACATTTTTTTATCCACTGTTCTAACCACTCCAAGATAATGATTTTTCTCATAATTATTGGCAATTTAAATATATATATATTTTTGCTTTTTTAAAATCTAACATTGTTTTGAAATTGTTTCTCTATTTGCTGTAACATTGTCCTTTTGCGTTGTTTCTGTATATTGTCTTTTAAAGCAGTATTTAACGGCCCTGTGATATTTCTTTTATTTGCTACTTTCCCACTCTGCTATTTTGCAGTTGTGAGTGAGGCTTCACCAAGGATCTTTGTACATAGAGCTTTTTTCTTAATGATCTGAGGACATGCTTGGAGAGAGAGAAAAAAACCACATTGATGTGATAGAGAAACATCAATTGGTTGCCAGTTGCCTTCCATACATGCCCTGATGGGATTGAACCTGCAACCCAGGTATGTGCCCTGTCCTGAATCGAACTGGCAGTCTTTTGGTGCACAGGACAACGCTCAACCAACTGAGCCACTCCAGCTGGGCTGTACATAGCACTTTTAAAAATCTTTGCAGTGTATGCCTTTAGGTAAATACCCAAGAGTGAGATTATTCAATAAAGGTTATGAACATATTTTATGGTTTTTTATATGCATTGCCCCATTGCTATTAGTAAGTATGTGCATAGGTAACCATAATAGATTGTTATGATGGAAGGTAGTATTGGTATTGATTTCATATGCCTAACATGGTGCCCATTGTTCATTTTATACTTGTTTTATTAGATCCATCCTCCTTTCTTTGAATATGAACTTCAGAGGAATACAAAGTATGAAAGCTAACATGACCTGACATTTATTAGTGATTTATGCTTAGGTTTTCCCCTTCCCGTCTGATTGTGAACTCCTGATTCTTATTCATAATACTTATTTGCACTTAGTAAATATCTGAATTTTCCGTTAGTAGCTATTAACTTACACAAGAATTGGATGTAGAAAAATTGGATTGTAAAATGTGGCGTTAGTCTGGGGAGGCTTTTTAGAAGAATGGACTGTGAAGTAAGATTTCATGTCATTGTTTGTTCTCAGTTTGTTAGTGTTAGGACTGAAGCACTTTGAAGGGACTGAGTTTCCTAAGCCTCTAATCAGCAAGTACCTTCTAACTTGCAAGACTGCCCACCAACTGACAGTGAGAATCAAGAACCGCAGCATGAACAGAGCTCCTGACAACATCTTCAAAGTAAGTATTTCCTGCACAATCCACCTGGGAACCTCTTATAAGCAACCATTCTTTTTTCCTTAGTCTTGACGAAGAGAGGGATCTGTTATCCACAGCAAATTCCTTACACCTTTGTACTAGATTAATCACCCTCTTGCCTTTACAGGTACATTGATCTATATTTTCCTCTGGAGTATCATCTTCTTTCTCTGTTATAGATATTATTTCTCCTAAAATAAAATTGTTAAGTCTTAAAATATTTCTTGAATTCATGTTTCCCTCTAGCCATTAATTTTCTCTTTTACTCTAACCTTTTGAAAAGAAGGGCGGACAGCACTCCACTTATTCTTTCTCTTTAACACTTTGTATTCAGATATTTACATCAAAATTGTAAAGGATATACTTTAAAGAGGCAAGTACATAATTTAAATGGTTTTAAGAGTCAAATAGTTACATGAAGTTTGTTATGAAAAACAATATTTTTCTCCCTATATCCTGCTAACCGTGGTTTTTTGGGGGGTGCGTTCACCTTCATGTCTAGGTAACGTGCTTATAATTGCAACCACTTGATGATTTGGATTTAGGCCTTACTTACAAGACTTTAAACTCTGAAGGATGAAGTCTTCGCTTTCTCTGCACTCCTGCAGTCTTGCAATAAACATGTGTATCTTGTGTCTTCCTGTTTTCTTACTATAATTATATCACAGTTTTGATTAGATGATATTCAGGGTTTACATTATAAGTACTATGTAAATGCTCCTCACAGCTGAGCTTGTAGTTTATCATGATTACTTTGCTGCTCCTACTGAACATTTTGTTTCTCCTGGAGTTAATAATTGCATTTTGGTGGGGTGAGTGGTGCTTGGTTTTAGTATGTATTTATTACCAGTTCAACACTAAAGCTTACTTCAGTTTTATAAATCTGTCAGTGTGTCCAAACATTTTAGGTGTCCTATCATTTTCATCTTCCTGAAGAACTCTTTTCCTGAACTGATGCTATTCTACTCTAAACGGGTTGCTTTTTCAGCTTGCTGCAGTAATGTCTTCTTGGGCTTTGTCTTTACCATCATGCTGGGCATTCCCCCCCCCCCCTTATGTTAGATCCTCTTATTTCCTGAATCCCACATCTTTTTTGCTTTACTTCCGTAACTTTTGTTACAATGTAACATAAGATCTTACCATTGGGGGAAACTAGGTAAAGGGTACGTAAGACCTCTCTGTACTATTTTTGTAATTTCTTGTGAATCTATAATTATTCAAAATAAAATGTTTAAAAATATTTTTCTATTCTCTCCTCCTTTAGTGCTCCATTTTCTTCTGGTTTCTAGTGCTGTTGATTTAGAAATTTGATGCTATTTCGACTCTTGAATCTTTGTGTGATACCTGTTTTTGCCCCCTCTATGGCAGTATGTAGGATTTTCCCTCTTCTTTACTGTTTTGAAATTTCATGGTAGTATTCCTTAGTATGGGTCTACTTTCATTAATTATGTGAGACACTTGGTAAACCTTAGTCAGGAAACTCGTGTTTTAGTATTGGGAAGCTTTCTCGAATTATGTATGGATGGTTTCCTCCCCATCATTTGGCCTATTCTTTCCACAGCGCCCAGTAGTCAGATGTTAGGCCTCTCAGGCTGGCCCTCTCATCTTGTCTTTCTTCTTTTTCCCCATCACTTTGTCTTCATGTTGTACTTTCTGGGATACTCAGCTTTTTCTTCTAACCCTTATGCCAAGTTGAGTTCTTTATTTCTTCTCACATTTTAAATTTCCAATAGCCTTTTTGGTTCATTGAATATTATAAAATAGTGAATGGCAGAGGCACGGTGGGAAAGCAGGAGAGGAAGAAGGCTGGAATTTCTGTATTTAGCATAGTACTCCAACCCTCAGTTATGCCTGATAGCCTCGGACCACAGATCTTCATTTCCGGAAATGCTCCTGCCAGGGCAGGGGAGAGGCTTTCACCTGGCTACACCAAATGGGAGAGGGTATTGGGGGTCTGGCTGCCTCCTCAACAGATTTAATCTTCATCTGTTTTTAGTTCTAACTTTTCCTCCACTTCTAGAAGTATCTGGTGTCTTATCCTGTTGCCTGACTCTGACATAAATTTTGTTGGTCGTTAACTTTCCTCCACATGGGATTTGGTTTTCTTCATTTTTCTATGTGAATTACCATTCATCCATCTGCTTTTTAGCTTTGAAAATTTTGTTGCTGTTACCTTTTTCTCTCATTCTCTTTCTCCTTGTAGGCTCTTACCTTTAAAAAATGCCTTTCTGTTTTCATGGGGTTTCAAGAGGGAAGAAAGACAAATTGATGGTTTAAATTGCATGTTTTAACAGTAAGTTTCTTCTTAACTTTTAACCTGTGAATGTGTGGATATTATCCTTGCAAAGATCTTCAATTATCTTCCAGTTGGCTATCCAGTGGATACTTTTCTGCTCTTGTCCTGTTAAACCTTGCAGATGATACTGTTGTTCAGTCATGCCTTCTTTATGTGATACCAGGACTCTTACTTTAGGAAAGAAATGTAACTCATGCTTTATTTCTTCATGCTCAGTTTTATAAGAAGACCAAACAGCTGCCCATATTAGGGAAGTGCTGTGAAGAGATCCAGCCACATCAGTGGAAGCCACCTGTAGAGAGGGAGGAACACCGGCTTCCATTCTGGTTAAAGGTAAGTCCTTCTCCTCAAAGGAGACCAGAGGCAGAAGGTCACTAAAAACCTGGCAGAAGCACCAGTGCTACTTTACACCTCTAATGCTTTAATTGTAGAGCTAAGACTTAAGAAATCTTCCTCATTTATCCTTCTTCTCTTCCTCCTCTCCCCTCCCTCCAGGTGGGTAAAATGATAGTTTCCTGTAGGGAATTCAGAGAAGAGTTTCTGAAGTATGCAATAGGAATGTAGTTTTCGTAGAAATTTGGTATTTTGCAGAAAAATCCTTCTTGAAAAGATTACCTTGAGACTGTCCTGTCAAGGTCCTTAAAATCTATAAAATCCTATTTTATTTTTTTACCAAATTCTGACATATGCTGGATCAGAGTGTTCTTGTTCCCAATAGGCCAGTCTGCCATCCATCCAGGAGGAACTGCAGCACATAGCTGATGGTGCCAGAGAGGTAGGAAATGTTACTGGAACCACTGAGATCAAGCCGGACCCAGACCTAGGAAAAAGCAGCTCAGAATTGGGGAGTGAGACTCAGTACCCACTGCTATTGCCTAAGGGTGTAGTCCTGAAACTGAAGCCAGTTGCCAACTGTTTTTCCAGGAGGGGCTGGAGACAGAAGCGGTCATCAGCCCTGAAGCCCCTCCTTATCAGACCCAGTCCCTCTCTCCAGCCTAGCTCCAGTTCTGGGAAAATACCACCTAGGTCAACTCAGTCAGAAGCCCCTCCGAGCAAAATGGTGGTCCGGATTCCTCACACGATCCAGCCAGCCACTGTCTTACAGACAGTGCCAGCTGTCTCTCCACTGGGGGTCACTGGTGGTGATAGTTTTGAGTCCTCAACAGTATTGCCTACTATACACCCTGAGGCCAGGACCAGCTTCCCTCTGTCTGAGCCCCAGACCCTGCTCTCCTCTGCTCCTGTGCCCAAGGTAATGCTGCCCTCACTTGCCCCTTCTAAGTTTCGAAAGCCGTATGTGAAACGGAGAGGCCCAAAGAGAAAGGGGGCCAAGACCTCTCTCTGTCTGAAGTCTGTCCCCCTCATCAACTCTGCACCTGTTATTTTCACTGTTCCTGCCACCACTGTGAAGGTTGTGAGCCTTGGTAGTGGCTGCAACATGATTCAGCCTGTCAATGCAACTGTGGCCCAGAGTTCTCAGACCCTTCCCATCACCACACTCCTGGTTAACCCTACTTCCTTCCCGTGTCCATTGAACCAGCCCATTGTGGCCTCTTCCATCCCACCCTTAATTGTTTCCGGCAACTCTATGAATCTTCCTGTACAGTCCACCTCTGAAGATAAGGCCCAAGTGAACATGGACATTGGTTGTCCTTTGGATGAAGGGAAAAATGCCTTTCAAGGACTGGTACCCAAATTAGAACCCCAGGAACTATCTCCTCTCTGTGCTACTGTCTTCCCCAAAAAGGAGCAGAGCCCAGGACCTCTACCATCAAATAGAGTGGGCCAGGAAGAATTGTCAGAAAACAGTGCCTATATCTGGACTGTTGTGAAAACAGAGGAGGGGAGGCAAGTTGTGGAACCACTGCCTCAGGGCTTCCAAGAATCTTTAAGCGCTCCTCCTGGAGATTTAGAGAAAATTGTCAAGATGGAACCTAACGATCCTGGGGAGGAAGTCTCCAGTGGATCCCCAGTGGATCCTCCAGTGGAGCAGACTGTTCATGATGAAATCAAAGAAGAATACTCTGTGGAATTGGACAGTGGCTTCCCAAGTGAGGACTCAAGTGGTGCAAGAGAAGCAAAGAAACAGACAGTCTTACAAAAGGAGGAGAGAAGTCAATTAGCTAAAACCCCTTCAGCTTCTCAAGATCCCTCTGATGGAGGAAATTCAGGAAATGTGAGTAGAGACTTTCCAAAAAATGCTTCCTCCTCCACTGACCCTGAAATGGTGCTTAGCAGCCCCCCAGGGAAACCTGAAGACTTACTTGGCATTGATGGTCAGTTAGCAGGGACCTCAGCTAGGCCAGAAACTGGGGGAGAGAAGGATGGGCCCGAGGAAGAGGAAGAAGAGGACTTTGACGACCTTACTCAAGATGAGGAAGATGAGATGTCCTCGGCTTCTGAGGAATCCGTGCTCTCTGTCCCAGAACTCCAGGTGAGAATTAGGGAATGTTCTCAAATATTTGGTGGACTCAGTAAAATCGATAGATCACCTGCTTGCTTGCTGCACTATAGATATTTTTAAAATCATTTTGATTTGACGTTTGAAGTAAAATTTTGGGTTTGTGGTGAGAGGAGAGGGAAAAGGGTAAAATTTGACTTACTATATTTAACTTAAATGCATTTAAATGTTGAACTGAATCACCTAAGCACAATTTAAATGCTTAAAAAATAGATCATAAGGACTATAGCAAAGGAAAGAGGGGACCTTTCCAAACACATCCTCTTCCCCCTCCTGCTGTCAGGCAGCCTTCCCAGCTACATCTGTGACTCCACAACTCAGAGAACCCCGCTCTGATAGTTGTGGCAACTGCCCCTCCGCACACACACTCCGCCACACCCACACACCGATTGATTAACCTCATTTCCTCTTGAAAAAGTCAGCCCTTGGTGAGCCATTACCAGCCCTTATGAACACTCTTTGGGGGTGGGAGTTGCAGGAAACAATGGAGAAACTGACTTGGCTCGCATCTGAAAGGCGCCTCAGTCAGGAGGGTGAGTCTGAGGAGGAGAACTCTCAGGAGGAGAACTCCGAGCCTGAAGAGGAGGAGGAGGAGGAAGCAGAAGCAGAAGGAATGGAGAGCCTGCAGAAAGAGGACGAGATGACCGACGAGGCCACTGGAGACCCTGCTGAGAAGCCTCCCGCCACCTGCGCCTCGCCCCAGGCTGCTCCAGAGGCGGCCAGCAGGACCCCACCAGGTGAGTTTGGCAGGCCTGTATGAGGGCACATCTCAGTTGGACTCCTTGTGTGAAGGACATTGCAGAGTGGCCAGCTTGTAAACCAGGTGGCAGGCTTTCAGAAAAACTCCTCTGGATCGCCCCTGCAACTGCCCTTCCCCAAAAGAGACGTTTAACTTGGTGTCTTTACAGAGAAGAGGTGCTCAGAAGTTTTAAATTTTATCCTCATCAGCTGCTGGATTTGTATCAGGTTTATCCAAGTTTTTACACTGGTTCTTAATTCATCTGTCACGCATGGGGCTAAAAGCTCTTTATTTCAGAAAGCCCTGCTTATTCCCTGCCAGGCCATAGTCCCTTGAGAGTCCAACATAAGGCCATACTCACTCTTGAGACTGCTGACTCTGCATAGTGCTGACTTGAGAGAGAGAGACAGGCCTCTCTTACCATTTTCCCAGCAGCTTTTCTCCTGAATTGTTCGATACCAGTGAAGGGGTTTGCATGGGGTGGGTGCATGTGGTGGGATGGGGAGAGTAGGGGTTGCAGAGATGAAGAAATCGTGTTTTTCACGTGTACTCTTAAGGAGAGAGCATCAAAGCTTCTGGAAAGGGCCGGAGCAATCATCGAGCTCGCAATAAGAGGGGCAGTCGGGCCCGGGCCAGCAAGGATACTTCCAAGCTGCTGTTGCTGTATGATGAGAACATTCTCGAGCGGGATCCACTCAGGGAGCAGAAGGATTTGGCCTTTGCCCAGGCTTATCTGACCAGGGTAGGCAAATGCTACTTCCTATTACTGCCATTCCCTCTGAGTGAGGCTACTCCTTAAGGGGGGTTGTTTTTAAAATGAAGTCTGCTTTTCACTCTCCACTACAGTCTTCTATGCTTCTGCCTTTACACTCCTGGAATTACCTAAAGATCTGTGTGAGAGAACCATAAGACAATTCAATCATAAGCAGATTTATTGTTAGTACCTTAGCATCACCTCTCTGTTGCCCAGAAATTGGGGAAAGATGGTACCACCATCATCAGTAAGAGGTTGTGACTTCACTGGGTAGGCTAAAATAAGGACCTTTAATGAGTCCTTGGCTTGTGGAGGAAGACCTTTGGTATACTGCTAGAGAGTGGATCTCAGGGAAGCACCTTGATCTTTAGAGAGATGAACCAACGTGTTCCTTAAAGTTGTCCGGGGTAGCTGTCCCATTCTTTTGCTAACCACCTGGTTCCTTTATTCCCCAAGCAAAGTGGACTACTAGTAGTAATAGTCATAACTTTTTTTTGTCTCCTAATATTTTACCAACAATCCTAACTTTTATATTATTTACCCTCAGATGATACCATACTAAAATATATGTACAGAATACTCCTTGTCTATTTCAATATGGAGTTGAAATCAGAAAGGAGAGGTTAGGGCTGTGAGCTAGAAAAAAGCTTCCCTGTTTTTGTGGGGAGGGCTGTGGTCCCTGGAAAAGAAAGGCTTTTCAGTTGCCCACTACCAGAAAAGGACCTGTACCTTGCTCATTGTCTTCCATTAACGGTCAGATCTTAGGACCTGTCAGAGGAAGGACAATTCTTAGAGCTCTCTAACACAACTCCTCATCCATTCTTGGTACTGCTAGGTTTTTTTGCAACCCAAAGAAAGGGTACTGATGATTGAGTCTTCCTGTACAGGTACGAGAAGCCCTGCAACATATCCCTGGCAGGTATGAGGACTTCCTTCAGGTTATCTATGAATTTGAGTCAAGTACTCAGAGGCAGACAGCTGTGGATCTCTACAAAAGCCTGCAAATTCTGCTCCAAGACTGGCCTCAGCTGTTAAAGGACTTTGCTGCTTTCCTGTTACCTGAGCAAGCTCTGGCCTGT
Organism: Miniopterus schreibersii; assembly: GCF_964146895.1. Classification (NCBI taxonomy): domain Eukaryota; kingdom Metazoa; phylum Chordata; class Mammalia; order Chiroptera; family Miniopteridae; genus Miniopterus; species Miniopterus schreibersii. The sequence goes on along the minus strand of NC_138119.1, from coordinate 13,807,257 downwards.
GGATTAGTGAGTAGATGGGCAAAGACAGCACATTGGGATCCCTGGTTCAGAGCAAGATTGGGTTTGAACAGAGTTGATTAACACTGTTCCAGTCTCCCGACTGCTTTCATTCAGATAGCCTTCTCCTAGCACAAGGTGATAAGAGCCTCCTTCTTTTCAAAGTATGATCTTCCCAACTCCATTCTCCCATTTTTGTTACTTGAGGGAGTGTGTGGGAGGGGTTACTTTCAGTTGCCAGTAAAGACCTTAGTTAAATCATATGCCCCTTGCTCCTCATTGTAAAACAGGCATTCATTGAACAAATATTTAATGAGTGCCTACTGTGTGTCAGGCAAAGTCCTAGGTACTAGGAGTATTGTAATTATAAAAGACTAAAGTACTTGCCCTCGTGGAGTTAACATTCTCATGGGGAAAGTCAGATGATAAACAGTGTTATGCAAAGGGCTGAGGTCTGAGAAAACCTCAGGGTATTGTTTGTGGATTCAGAAGAAATAACCTGGAGGACTGGCTGTGAAAGACACAGGATTATTAGGACTTAAGTGCACACTGGTGGCAGCCAACTGGTGAGGTTTACTGCCACACCAGCTGCCACCTGTGAAATTTTCCATCAAGTCCCATCCAGACTGTGGACGGATGGCATCAGGGGCGGCCAGTCTATGCTATTGTTTAGCCGCCACCCAGACTTTCCCAACACAAGGTTTTATAATAGAGTACAGAAAACAAAACAGGGCATGCAGGGGGAGGTGTCTTGTCCATGCACAAGTTGTGTGAGATCAAAACGCTAGCTGTTTACAATCCAGGCTCACCTCTAGAAGCAGTTTCTCTTTTGCCTTAGTCAGTTGCTGGCCAGGCTCCCAAGCTCTCGTAGTCCACTTACAGATGGCCTTCTCTATATTCCCACAGGGTGGGAGTGGGGGCTGGAGCATGGGAAGGGGCCCATGTTCCCATTTATTATAGAAACAGTAAAATAGATTATTGTAAATACATATACAGGGTGTGGCAAAAGTAGGTTTATAGTTGTGAGTATGCAAAACACAGTTTGTTCTTGTATTGTTTATTTGTTAATTGTATTATTTTCCATATGAACAACTGTAAACCTACTTTTGTCCCACCCTGTATATTATAAAATTATAAAAGATAGGAATAGTATATAGTATATAATGCTTTATAGTAATAATGCTCTATAGAAAAATAAAGTATAGGCAAGGGGAATAGAATAGTAGGTAAAATGGGGGCCGGGGGAGGGTTGCAGTTTTAACTTGGAGGGTTGAGAGGGTCACTGTGATAAGTGACCTTATTTTTCAACATTCTGACATTCGAAATGTTGGAGAATAAACATAAGGGATGTCTTGGTAGTTTTGGGTTTTTTGTCATGACTGGCAAACACAGGAATAAAGGATGTAATGAGAATTTTCTGATAGTCTTAAGGCAGTTAAATGAAAATGGAATGATTATGCATATCATCCCAGTCTTTTCTTTCTGTATTATTATGAGAATCAAATGAGTGTACATGTGAAAATTCTTTGTAAGCTGTGAACGCTACATCAGTTTGAGTGCCTGATTTCACAATCCATGAAACAATAAACAACTTGAATTTTTCCTTCATATCACAGTTATCTTGGGTCGGTAGACTCCAGTAACCCAAGTTGGGTAGATACTAGAGGTCTTAGGAAAGATCACACAGTTGCAAACTAGAGCCTCGTCATCCCCAATCCCCCAGCCCATTTTTCTTGGTTCTTATGCTTAGAACCCTCAGGTCCTGCTCTAACTCTATAGGTGACTCCTCTTTCGCTCTCTTTTCACTCTGGTAGTTTGAGGAGCAGCAGGCTTTTGAGAAGAGTCGCAAGTTTCTTCGGCAGCTTGAAATCTGCTTTGCAGAGAATCCCTCACACCACCAGAAGATTATCAAGGTCCTCCAAAGTTGTGCAGACTGCCTGCCCCAGGAAATTACTGAGGTATCTTTTCCTGTCCTGCTTGCTTTCCACTTCCATCTGGGCCTGAGGCCCTTCCCTTCTCCCTTTCCCTAACCTAGCCTATATCCTTTTGCTCCTGGGGTACCATAACTTACAGAGGGGATGAAGGCGGCAAGGATTTTTTAGGCTTGCCTATAGCATAATACACAGGAATAGGGGGTGTTTGCGACCTGAAACCAGATCCTGACTGATCTTCACAGGCTCAGGAATGCCATTAGTGCACTGAAAGGGAGAATATCAAGGAAGGAGGTGATGGGATCTAGGAGAGGCTTGGTTTATTGCTCTGCTTGGGTTAATGCCTTAGCTGGAGATCAGTAGGACAAGGTAGAGAGTATTGTTATTAGGAATCAAACCTGTTGTTAAAACTCCTGTGTAGGCAGGCAAGGAGGGAGAGGAGGTTTAAGAGCTCTTAGCTGTCAAAGAGAGGCTTCTGCGTGTCTCCCAGTTGATGAGGAAAGTAGAACTTGGAAGTATATGGGATTGGTTTGGAATATGGCCTACAGAGGCTCTGGACACTTCCTTTTTTCCTCTATAACTCTTCCTAGCTCAAGACACAGATGTGGCATCTCCTCAAGGGCCATGACCACCTACAGGATGAGTTTTCCATCTTCTTTGATCATCTGCGGCCAGCAGCTAGCCGGATGGGTGACTTTGAAGAGATCAATTGGACTGAAGAGAAGGAGTATGAGGTACAGGCCCTGAGGCTGCAGTAGGGTTGCGAAGGGAGAAGGCCTTGTGTAGGAGGGATAATCTTCCCAGAGTCAATGTTGAGTTGCCCCAACTTCTCCCCAGTTTGATGGCTTTGAAGAAGTGGCACTGCCTGATGTGGAGGAGGAAGAGGAACCTCCCAAGATACCCACAGCCTCAAAGAACAAAAGAAGAAAGGAGATTGGGGTCCAAAATCATGATAAGGTATACCAGGTTGTTGGAGATTGTTCATTTTTCATGAATCAAGACTTGAGTTTCTGCCTAAGTGTTTCTCTAAGTGTGGTGCAAAGCCCCGGGATCTGAGGCTGCCATGGACATGCAGAGCCCATGGGAAGAACAGTGCAATTGCTGAAGAGGCCCCACTCTTGAATGCCTCATTAGAAGGATCTGTATCTGTTTTCTTTCTAGCTTAGAGCTATTTCTCTTTTCCTTGGGTCTTAACTTTTTCTTTTTTGTTCATGTGAAAAGTAGAACCAAGATGCTCCATTTTAATAATAATGATAATGGCTAGTATTTAGGTGTGTTACAAAACATCATGCTTCCCTTGGAAGTATATTCTGTGGATTATTCACTCATTTAATTTTCAAAATAATCCTATGAAGAGATTGCTCTTATTTGCATTTTACAGAAGAGGAGACTGAAGTGCAGAGAGAGGCCATTGCCAGGGTCTCATATTTAGTAAGTGGCAGTGCTAGGATATGAACCCCAGGTAATCTGGCTCCAGAGTCTGCCCATACTCACTGATGTCTGATGCTCTTCAGGAAGTAGTCTTTTTAATCCATGTCCCTGTACTCCATGTCTTTTACTATTTCTTAGGGAAAAACTACTTCTTAGTAGCTGAATGATCTTGGGCAGTTTAATTTCTTTGTTTCAGTTTTTTCATCATCAGTGGGGATAATGGTACCTATGTCTTGGGTTTATTAAACAGAGCATTGAGTGGGCCTTCCATATGTACAAAGCCCTCTCTCAAGGGGATTGGAAGTGAGGGGAGAGCTCAAGGCACAGGGAGACAGAAATAAAGATGAGTGAATAGGTCATATCTCATGATGGAGCTCTCCAGTTACTTTTCCTCAGATTATATTTGATTTAAATATTTCTTGAAACATCTAGGCAACTGGGATATGTCAGTTTTGGGGTCATTTAAGGATTGTTTTACAGATTCATAATAGACTTTAATCGAGTTTGGGCATTGATTTCCTCATGCATTGTAAAGAGATGTGCATAATAAAAGAGAAAGGGTGGGGTTCCTGGGGGCAAACTGATCTTTCTTTCTTACTACCAAAATGCTTGGCAGCTAACCAAGCCCAGATATCTTCTAGGAGACTGAGTGGCCAGATGGCGCCAAGGACTGTGCCTGTGCATGCCATGAAGGAGGTCCTGATTCCAAACTGAAGAAGAACAAAAGGAGGAATTGTAGCCACTGCAGCAGCAAGGTGAGAGGGGGGGACTGGTACCAAGAGGTATGAGAGCTGCCTACCTAAGTCAGCCTCCAGTTGCCTTTACTGTTTACTACCACACATGTGAACCTTGTATGCACACATAGAATACAAATAGGAGCTTTTAAAAATATATTGTGGATTTTGCTTTTTAAAGAGAATCCTGTGGGTAAAGCTTTTGGAGTTGGGAAAAATTTAACTAGTTCAAATATTTCCTTCTTAGATAAATGAAATAAACCTGTGTCAAAAATACAGACCCTAAAGGCATTGCTGGTTCTCTAGAGTAGGGTTGGTTGGCAGCAAAAATACAGTCTTTAGTTAGAGGAATGGTTGAGGTACTCTATTCTGTGCATTTAAAGTCCTTGAAGCAGGCATGCATCTTGATTGACTTGTTGAGCATCACAGCAGGGCCTCTTCATTTTGTTGGCCCCTAAGACAAAGGAGATCGGGAGATCCTTGACCCACAAGGCCATTCCTGCAGGTCTATGACAGCAAATCCTACAAGAGCAAGGAGCCCCATGAATTGGCGGGTGGCAGCCCCCACCGAGAAGCCAGTCCTATGCCTGGTGCTAAGGAAGCTGGGCAGGGCAAGGACGTGATGGAGGAGGAAGCCCCAGAGGAACGAGAAACCCAGAGCAGGACTGGCAAGAGTACCAGAAAGGGAGAGATACCTATTCCAGGTGAGTGATACAGCCGCCAGTCCAGCCTTTCTCCATTTATTTCTGTCTTATTTCACATACTTAAGCAAAAACGTATTTGAACCTGGATAAATAACAGTCTTTTCAGGGATGGACAATCACCTCTTTTACTAATAAACCAATAGGAAACCCTTCTCTGGTTCAGCCTGAATTTTCTCTCCTGTGGCCTCAGTACCCTTGTAGAACTAAGTGCTACAAAATCAGCCTGACTCAGCCTTCTCTTATATTCCCACTTTTGAATCCCTTCTCTTTATTTCCAGATCCTCTGTGATCTGCGTTCTAAAAATTCATGCATTCTGAGCTTTGGCAGACAGATGTTATTTCTTATTTTTTATTAATTTTTAGAGAGAGAGAGAGGAATGGGGAGAGGGAGAGGGAGAGAGAGAGACATCAATTTGTTGCTCCACTTATTTATGCATTGATTGGTTGCTTCTTATATGTGCCCTGATTGGGGATTGAACCCACAACCTTGGTGTATCAGAATGATGCTCTAACCAACTGAGCTACTTGACCAGAGTGGCAGATACTATTCCTTTTCTTTTTAATATGTTTTTTAAATTGATTTTTAGAGAGAGAATGAGAGGGAGAGAGAACCGTCGATCAGCTGCCTCCTACATGACCCCCACTGGGGATCAAGCCCACAACCTGGGCATGTGCCCCCAGCTGGGAGCTGAACCATGATCTCTCCATGTGTGGGATGATGCTCAACCGAGCCACACCGACCAGGGCTTATTTCTTTATATAAGTGATTTTAGCCCTGACCCCACCTCACTCTTTGGGATTAGAATTTTGTCACTGTAGCTCACCAAAGTGACCCTGTGGTAATTTGTAGTCAGTCCTTAGGTGCATCTCGATACTGTCCATATTCTTAGATCTTTGTTTTCCTCCTAAGCAGGATTGGCAGTGGGGAGCACTTTGCTGTCCCCTCAAGAACTGATTCTTAAAGAACAGCAACGTCTCCTGGATGGCCCACCACCTTGCTCACCAGAGATTCCTCAGCTTCCCTCCAAAACTGGAGTTGTTCTAGACACCACCAGTACAAACCAAGTTGGACCTGAGGTTTCCTCCTGCCCTGAGGCATCCCCCAGGCTTCAGAATGAGGGGGAGGACCATAAGGCAGCAGGTGACTCAGAGTCTTCCATGCTTGTCTGCGCTGCTTCAGAAACTCAGAAATGGCCTGGAACTCTTGAACCCCCTGCTTCTTTTCTGAGTTCTGTTTCCTCAAGGACCAGAGACTTAGGGAGAAGACAGGTGTCTGGGAAATCAGCTACTCAAGAGAGCTGGCTACCTTCAAGCAGAACTGGGGTAAAGACATCAGACAAGAAGTCCCTTGTCCATGAATCATCAGGAATTGACACCTCAGAGACTTCTCTCAAAGCCCCTAAAGTAGGTTTGGCTAAAGACAGTGGAATACAGGGCAAGGGTCCAGAAGGGGAGCAGCAGCCTAAGGCCACAGAAGTCACAGTATGTGCGAACAACAGCAAGGTCAGCTCCACTGGGGAAAAGGTGGTCCTGTGGACAAGGTAGGTAGGGATGGGTGTGTGTGTGTAGAAAGCACATAGACCATATCCATGTTACTAATTTAGGACTAATCACGATACATGGGTTACAGGGAAGCTGACCGCGTGATTCTCACCATGTGCCAGGAGCAAGGAGCACAGCCCCAGACTTTTCGCATCATCTCCCAGCAGCTAGGAAATAAGACTCCTACTGAGGTAAGGGGGGAGCCCTGCTAAAGCTTCAAACCAAGGAGAGAGTCTGGCAAGAAGAGGACAGGTTGGCCAACTAAGAGCAGATAAGACATCAACTGGTCATTGTAAAGGTCTGCCCTGAGGAAGGGCTTGAGTTGTCAGGGTGTTCGATAGTGGTTCCAGGGAGAGGTCACTGGATTTTGAGGTGGAAGCCCCAGAGGTTCCATTCTAGTTTTGTTTTTAGGAGAGTGACTTTGGGCAAAATATTTAGCCACTTAACCTGAGCTTCCATATCTACAAGGAGGACATAGCCCTCCCAACCTTACTGCGTGGAAGAAATAAGATTAACTTGATATATAATGCTTAATGTTAAAATGTTACTTAGGAACAGGGAACAGACCTTCGCCTCTCCTCCTAGGTTTCCCACCGTTTCCGAGAGCTCATGCAGCTCTTCCACACGGCCTGCGAGGCCAGCTCTGAGGAGGAGGATGATGCTACCAGCACCAGCAATGCGGACCAGCTCTCTGACCATGGCGACCTTCTGTCTGAGGAGGAGCTGGATGAGTGAGACTCCAGGAGCGTGTGGGTGTCACCTGCATTGGATCGAACCCACAGGCACCCTGATGAGGGAGAGGGTGCTTGTATCTTGCTTGTATACCCCTTGAGCTCAGTATACAGAGCTGGAGGAGCAGGGGCCAGGGCCAAGGACAAAGGGATGCTGAGGGTTTTCATGGCTCTGACATCCTCTGCCTCACTCAATGTCTGTTAGGAAGTCTTTAGAAATTACTTTGTAAACAGTGTTGAGGAAGAGGGGCTCAGCTCCTTTTCTACTCTTTTACTTTTTTGTCCTGATGGTTCACATTTATTGTAATCTAAGGCACAGTGTTTCTGAATGTAGTAAGTGGATATGTTGGTGTAGCCAGTCCTAAGACACTGAGCTCCTGCATCCAGCACTTTTTATTGAAAACTAGTCCTTTCCTTTTCTTGGAACTTTAGTCCATAAGGCTGTCAGCACTCTGATAGCACTGGGCCAGACTGTGCAGCTCCTGCAGCAGCTCCTCTAGGTCATCCTGTTCTACTCCAGCGTCCATGAAGCTGGCCCAGCGCCGCAGGTTGAGTTTGGTGAGTTCCTGGGCCAAGTCTCCCAGGGTCCGGCTCAAGGATGAAGAGGAGCAGAGGGCCCCGAGCACAGGGATGCTCTCCACTGCTGCCGAGGGGAAGAAAAGGGAGGCCTGTAACTGCATCGTTCGTCTACCCCGAGACTCCTATAGACAAGGAGGTCTGGGTCTTTAGCTGACTTGACTGTAAAGTAAACTCAGTAATTTTGTGTACTGTCCCCTTAGTATACCAGTACTCCGGAGGAAGAACACTGCTCTTCAGGAACCATCAAATGAATAAAGAAATGTCTGACTGTGACTTTTTTAAGTACCTTTATCCAGGAAGCGGTAAAGTAAAACCTCTCCTGTGTTTGAAGTCTTGGTTTTCTTGACCTACATACCTGCCCCGGTTGGGGGAGTATCTGGAACCGAACCATGCTGGCTGAGGCTTGAGAAGAGGCAGGGATATGGAGGAACCACCTTGCAGGGAGTGAGCAGCAGATGGGAAGAACTGGGGACAAGAGAATAGCAGCTGAGTGAGAAAGGGTCAGGGGAGGTCAGGTCTGGGAGGAGTAGGAGCAAGTATTTTACTGACCTCCTGGCTCTAGGCTGCTGCTGTTGGAAGTACTGGGCCAAGACTTCTTCCCCAGTGGTGCAGGCATGGAGTAGGGAGGGCAGAGGTGTCCCTGGAGTAAGCTGACTGCGAGAATAAAGTCAAAATCACCTTTAATCTGGGGCAGCATGAATAAGAAACTAAGAAGAATTTTTTATTTTTTAATCCTCACTTGAGGATATCTTTTCCATTGATTTTTAGAGAATGGAAAGGAGGGGAGGAGGCGGAGGAGAGGACAGGGAGAAACCATGATGTGAGAGACACACATCAATTGGTTGCCTCCTCCATACATCCTGACCTGGAGCAGGGAAAGAACCTGCAACCCAGGTACATGCCCTTGACCAGTAATTGAACCCGCGACCCTCAGGTGTGCCAGCCAACACTGTAACCACTGAGCAACACCAGCCAGGGCGAAACTAAGAATTGTGTTCTCAAGCCGTCAGCTGAATCAGGATGCTCAGTCTTCTTTTAAAGTAGTGCAGAGGGAAGAAGAGAGGGCAACACCATGAGAATGTCGAGGTATCAGAAAAGGACATGAAACAGAAGTCTTGATGGGCTTCTAAGGACCACCAGTCCTCACCTGGTGTGGCATGCTTTGTCTAGGCCTCTCAGCACCACTGATTGGGCAAAGCAGTGTGTTCCAGAAGGGTCCCCACATGCAGACAGGGGAGTCCAAGGGGTGGCCCCTCCAAGCTGCATCAGGGTATCGGGAAGGGACTGGCTTGGAACCAAAGGGAAGGGGATAGTCGCTCCTGCTGTCACCACCTTAAAATTAAGGATGAGATCAAGTTACACAGCTTTTTTCCTAGTTCTGACCAAACCCCTCACAAAGCTTCATACCTTTTTCCCAGAGAAGTTCAGCATATCAGCCAGATGAACCATGGAAACTGGTGAGGAATGTAGGCGATAAGGAACAGTGACTGTGTCCAGGGCTGTAGCCAGGATGGCACTGCAGTGGAAGGGCAGAGTGGCCTATAAAGAGGGTACCAAGAAGAACACTCGGTCTTTTGGCTCTGGAGAAGAGAGTGTGGAGGCAGACTAGTAATGGCAGGGAGATCGAGGGCTTTGAGGTAAATCAGGGTGTGATTGGCCTAAGGCCAGACAAACAGGACAGTGTGATCTAAGAGGCCACATCATAGCTGAGTTCAAGCTGAGGCTTCAAGAATAGAGCCAATAACAGGCTGACTTGGTGAATGGGAGAGTCCCGGATACTAACAGAACAAGAGCATTGAGCCTTACATCATAACGCAGGTGAGGGAAGCTGACGGGTGGCTCAGGTCTCAGCCCCAGGCTCCCACCCAAGGATAAGGGGCAGACCAGAGAGCTGTGAGCAGACAGGTGCACCAGACCAAAAGCTGTGTTTAACAGACGATAGATGTTTTTCTGGGGCTCCTGCTGAAAGAAAGTGGTTTAACTTTCTCACTGGGCTATCATTCCCTCATTTTCCCTCCATAACCTGTGTGTTTTTCCTTCCAAGTTCTACTCACCCCAAGACTGTAGGGACCAGGCAGCAGGCCCCAGGTCATTATCGCTCGCCCTGAATACTCATCTTGTAGCAACTCTGCGGCCTTAGCACCTACCCCAGAGAAGCCATCGTGCAGGTCACACAGGATCTGGAAGCCCTGGAGAGGTGAATGATGAAAAACAGGATGAGCCCCAGTAGGCTGTTGTGGCTTGGTTGGGCATCATCCCGGGCACCAAAAGGTTGCCAATTCGATTCCTGGTCAGGGCACATGCTTGGATATCGGGCTCAATCCCTGTAGGGGCGTACAGGAGGCAGCCGATCTGTGTGTCACTCTCACGTCAATATTTCTCTCTCCCTCTCCCCTTCCTCTCTCAAAATCAATTTAAAAATCTTAAAAAACAACACAGGAGGATGAAAAGAGTTTCTACCCAGTGCCCACCATGCCACACGGCTACCTGCAGGTAGTCACATTCCTCCACGTAGAAGTGTAGCCGGTCCTCCAGCTCATCCAGGTACCTGGGTTCCTTCAGGATACTCTCCCCTTGGCCAAAAGCCTCCAGGCGACCTGCTTCACTATCATGGGTAAACACAATCCAGGACTTACAGGGTTCCCTCCCCACCCCCAAGATCTCTTGTTTTCGGGAGGGCAGGAAAGATGGCCTCAAGACCCTCATCCAACATTGGTAGGGACCCAGTTTCTTGCCTCAGCCTCTGGGGCCCCCCATACCCATCATGGTTGTACTTCTGAATCATACAGATGCTCCGGGGATGGAGATGCACTCTGAGGAAGTCTGACCAGACTCTGATGCTGCCCTGTGGGGGGGTAAGTGGCTCTGGAGTGGTAGCAGTGGTGAGTGGTGTGGGACCTGAAGAAAAAGCAGAGGAAGCGTACCTTTCTCCATGTTTCTGCTCTGCCCATTTCCCCATCCTGCAGTATCTGGACAACTCTCACCTTTGCCATTGGGACTGGATTTGACCCTCCAGATACCATCACTACTCAGTACCCCCTGGGAGGGATGAGAAAAGTCTACATTTAGTTCCAGGCAGTCTAAAGGCAAAAGATTTATTCTCCCTGGTTTTGCTGCCTACACCCTAGAGCCTCCTTTCTGTTCATGTAGTCACAGTCCTTGAGGAAGAAAAGTGCTTCTTCCCAAAATACTACTATAAGGCATTCAAGATGACTGAAACCCTCTAGTTCTCTGACCCACTGGAGGCGCTCTGGCTGTAGCACTGGGTTTAAAAGTTCAGAGCAATCTCTGTCCTCTCTGTCTGTCTCTCCCTCTCTCCCCAGAACACACCCACTCAAATCTTCTTTTCCAATGTACTTTCCTAAACCTTTCTTTTGCCTCTGTAACTTGTTTCCTTGGCCCATTTCTTCTGTGGCTCACTTTTACTACCTGTAACTTTCTAAACTTTCTCTTATAACTTGAAAAAAAAAAGAGTTTGGGACAGAGATGCTCACCTCTACACTCAGAAGATCCTGGAGATAAGGGTTCTTGGAATAGAGTTCCTCTTTGTGTGTGGTGAGCTTCCCTTGCCTTAAAGAAAGTGGAGACTGATCATAGTCAGTTGCCCTCTGTTTTCCAGCTTCCTGTGCACATCTCCCACTCTTCTCCAAACGACAAATACCATGCTATTGCAGCGTCTAGCTGTTTGTCCCTGTAGAGTCCACTTTCTTGTTTTAGGGAGCTCAAACTACCTGCACAAAAATAACAGGCAATATTAGACCAAAGCCTAGACCCTTCCAGGTTTCAGCTAACCTTCCTCTGATCACCTGACAACCTGCTGTCACCGTCCCTCCAGCACTTGGCACTCCCAAGCTTTCTTGAATATACGTGAGTTGGGGGGGGGGGGGGGGGCGGGGCTTGCCTAGGAGACTCTAGATTCCATCCTTTCCTTAGCTGTGGGGCCTGGGGCAAAGACCGTACCCATTGGTCTTAAAGGAGGGCCGTATCACTGTCTCCAGGGACAAGCAGCCCATTCCAGAGATGGCTCTTGAACGAAATCAAGCTTTGCCATCTTGCGTCCCTCGGGTATTTGTGCATAGAGGTTAGATCCTCCTAGGCAACTCATCTCTGCCCTTCAGCTTAGTGTGGTCGGAGGATCCTGAAGCGAACAGATGCTAGAGACACCGCACCCTTAGGAGAAAATGGGCACTGGCTGACCCCTGCCACCGCCTCACCCTTCAGATCCATGAGGATGAGTCTCGGTGTGTACGTCTCCTGGCCGTGCAGCGTTCGGCCAGTTCGGTACAGGACATCGGGGCACAGCTCCCCTGGCGGGTCCTTGGCATCAGTCCGTTCGCGCAGCGCAGCATCCTGGAAAGGCACAAAAGGAGGACTGGACTCCGGGTGGCAAGATGGGCAAGCCGGAAGTAAGGGCTGGAGATCCCGAAAGGCTCCGCTGGGGCAGCCGCCCAGAGACCTCACCTGCTGGTTCCACCAGTGCGCTCCCACGAAGCCGGCAAAATGCCCCAACTGCAACGTGAGCACCTCCCGGGCCCCGCCCGCCATGCCGTGCGGCTCGCCTAGGTCGCACAGCCGGCGCCTGCCCACTAGCTGCTCCCAGCCGATTGGCTCGGCAGGCTTGTAGGCGGGGCCTCATCCTCTGAGTCCTATTGGTCCACAGACCCATCTTTTCCCAGAGGATAAACGATTCATTGGGCTTTACAGACACCGCCCATCATTCCCGCCTCTTCCTATCGTGGACCAGTGTTGCCTCCTCGTGGTTGTCAAGGGGTGGGGCCTACGCCGGAACTTGCGGACGCTCTAGCATCCGCGCCCGCTGGAGCGTTCTTAGTGCTGTTGTCTTTGCATCGCAGGTGGGGGTCCCCGACAGTGCTCACCGTCCTTCTTACTGCTCTTGCAGCCTTTGTCTCTTCTCTCACGCGATACTTCTGCTTCAGGCAAAATTAAAACCTTACTGGGGAAATCGATGCTCCCCTAAAGCTTCCCACTCACCTTCCTTCCGCTCCAAAAGTCACAGCCTTCCTGATTTCTAACCCTGTGTACTGTTTTTATGTGTCTCTCCAGCACATTACGTAAATAAATCGGAGCACATATTCTTTTGCGTCTGCCTTTGGCTCGGTATATTTTGTGAAGTCTTCCCTGTTCTATGTACTTACAGTTCATTTTCTTTGCTTCAGAATAGTCGATTGTATGAATATACCCCAGATGATTTATTCCAATGATAATAGACTTTGGGATTGTTTCCAGTTTTTGGCTACTAGGTGCTACAATTAACATTCTTGTGCATGTATCTGCCTGTGCATACATTTCAGTTGGGTATATACCTAGGATTGTAATTGCTAGGTCATAATATTGGATATGTTTGAATTTGGTAAAAAACACCAAACTTTCCTAAATTTCTTTACCAATTTACAATTCCACCACCAGTGTAGGGGAATTTTCAGTTGATGTTTCAAAATCTTGCCAACATTTTAAAATTTTAGTCGTTATCACTAGTTTTAATTTTCCTGATTGCCAAAGAGGTTGAGAGCACCTTCTGATGTTTATCAACCATTTGACTATCCACTTTTGTGACTCACAGGCACATCAGAAAAGTATTTCTTTTCTTTTTTTAAAAAAAATATATCTTTATTGATTTCAGAGACAGGAAGGGAGAGGGAGAGAGATAGAAAGAAACATCAATGATGAGTCATTGATCGGCTGCAGCCCGCAACCCGGGCATGTGCCCTGACAGGGAATCGAACCCCGATCGCCTGGATCCTAGGTCGACGCTCAACTGCTGAGCCATGCCTGACTGGGCCAGAAAAGTATTTCTTAATTTCCAAACATGGGGGCCCTGGCTGGGAAGCTCAGTTGGTTAGAACATACTCCCAATACGCCAGGGCTGAGGGTTCAATCCCCAGTCAGGGCACATACAAAAATCACCCAATGAATGCATAAAAAAGTGGAAGAGCAAATCGGTTTCTTTCTCTCCCTTCCTCTCTAAATTTAAAAAAAATTTTTAAAAAACATGCAATTTCCAAACAGATGGGGATTTTCTATGTATTATTTTGTTCTTGATTTCTAGCTAAAATTGCATTGGGATTAGAGGACATGGTTTGTTTGATTTAGATTCCTTGAAATTTGTTGACTTCTTTTATGGTCCAGTGATAATTTTTGAATGGTTGTTTGTGTGCTTAAAAAGAAAGTATATTCAGACGTTTTGGGTTTAAAAACATACTTTCATTAGGACAATATGTTAATCATACTAGTCAATTCAAGTTTATTAATCATACTAGTCAAATATTCTTACCTATTCTTTTGTCTCCAGTTATTGAAGTATATTGTCTCTCCCACTATGATTGTCTGTATCTCCTAGTAATTTTGCAAGTTTTTATTTTCTTAGGCTATGTTATTAGTGTATACTACTTTACAATTGTGTTATCTTACTGGTTAATTGAACCTTCTACCATTATAAAATAACTTTTTAATAATACTATTTACCTTAATGTCTACTTTGTTTGATAGCCATGTAAATGAACCAGCTTTCTTTTGGTTAGTGTTTGTGAGGTATATAATTTTTCACTTTTTACTTTCAAATTTAGATTTGTCTCTTGAAGACAGCTTATAACAGAAGCAAACATCAAAATGGGATGCTGCATGCAAGTGTTCATCAGGGGAAATGCCTGTGAGGGAACACTGGGAGGAAACCAGAGGCGGCCGGGAAAGCCTTCAGACCACGAAGGTATGAACCCTTGAAGGGTAGAAGGAAGAAAGACTGACTGGAGTTTTTAACACCCTTATTGAGGTTAATTCTTTCGGGAACCTGTACAAAGGGGCTGTACCGTACAAAGCTGCCAGGTTAGGTGGAGTTTCAGTAAGGTTCTCAGGGACCACTGATAAAAGTATAAATAAGAAGAGAGTGGTAAGTGTCTGCAAGGGAGAAGTTAAGCTGTGAATCTCAATCTCCTGAACTGAATAAAGTCTGGAAAACTGCTACTGGAAATTTCTGTGGAATTTAGCCTCTTTAGACACCCAGCAAGCAGAATGCCAGAGAATTCAATTTGGCCCATCTGAAGACTTTTCCCATCTTAAATATTTAACACAACACTTTAAGAAAGATAATTTAATTTTTAAGGAAAAGATGCATGATTAATTAAAATGTGAAAACCACATGTAATAAACTGATACTAGTTTCAGGAACAAGAGAATGTCTGATTGCCGTTATAGTCACTTTACAAGGAAGCCATTTCAATGAAGGGTGGGATCTGACTGCAGTCCTGTCCAGTCCATGAGCTCTTCGTGTGTACTGTGGGAATCCCCATCTGATTGGGTCTGTTAGTGTCCACTGTCTTCCCCGTGTGCTGCGGCTTAGAGATAGGCACAGAGCCGCTCCAGCTGCCCAGGGTTTGCATTACTTAGGAACAGGAGCTCCTTCTTCCCTTCTTCTGTATGAGCTAAAATGGAGTCAAACACAGATAATTGGCAGTTTTCTCCTGCAGCATTTATGTTACACCCAGAAAATTCTGTAGTTAAGAGGCTACATTATCTAGATTATATTTTTATGTCATTAGCACTCCCAAGAGACCTCACTTCTAGATCCTTTATCCTAATAATTGTATTTTCTATGCATAATTTCCCTTTCTGTCTTTGTTCTTCTAATCCAGCATCTCTCTCTTCCTCTGTTCCAAGAGTATCTTCTGGACTTTAGGACTCTGTCAGATCTCCCGACCCCTCAGAAATCTCCATTGTGCTTCCCAACCCATCATGCCGCAGCTGCTTTATCCTCTTTCCTTTCTTCCTTTATGCTCCATTCCAATCATAGCTAATTCTCTATTTCCTAGTGACAGAACAGCCTTTACCTTCCCCTGCACACCCCCCCCCCCCAGCTGCGGGCAGGGGTAAAAGGAACAGCTGGATGCTTTCATGCACAAAGACTGCGACAGGTACAGCAAGGGGTTGCTTGCTGCGGGGGTGGCCTCTCACACACTGTCAACTATTCTGTGGGCGTCCTAGCATACGAGTCAATCGAAGTTTGCTGAATGATGAATAAATGCAACGATGAACAAAAAAGATTAAAAAAACAGAAACAAGAAAGAAAAAATGTAACAATGAGTGTGTGGCAGCAACCCAAACCAAGTGACTGGACGTGGTGGCCTCCTCTCTTAGCATGAACATCTTATTTAGACCACTAGGACAATTTAGGGAGAGATATAACGTCTTTTGTAAATTAAACCTTACACCCCCCCACACACACCTTTCTGTATCATCTGATCAGCCAGAAAGAAAATAAGATAAAGGGAAAAAACATGAAATACAAATTACAGCCTGCTGCTGAGGGAAGAAGAGATCGAGGCTGATAGTGGGAGTCTCCCTGAAAGCATAAAACCCTTATAGGAAAACGTTAAACAACTGACCTTTCTCATGTTGAAGCCAACTGTTTTCCAAATAATATTGAATGCAACTTTCAAATTCTTTTGGGTTATAGTTGGAAACCAGGATAGGAATAAAGGGATCCAGGGCATCAAATCCTTCCTGGAGAAGAGATAGGATAAAGATACAGTAATTGCTAAGTGACAAATCCACAGAGAAATCCATTTTATTCAAACACTTTGAGGGCAAGGTCTTTGCTTTCTTCTGTTCCACTCACTCCTCACCCTCTGGCTATCCTGCCTTATTCGGGGCTCTACACATAGCTGGCTACTGTCACTCTCCAGGGCTACAAGTATTGGATTTAAAAAAGGAGGGAAGATGTCACTTGTTTGAGTGTATATGCACATAAACACACATTCATTTCTTACAGTTCTGACTTCAACAGTTGACAACTGTTTTGACGGTTCATATATTCAAAACAGAAAATAAAGCTAACAAGGATGTGGATGTGGAAAGACCCTAAGTGGAACACACACTGAAACAAACTGCAGTAGTCCCCTTTATCCATGGGGGCGACACTCTAAGACCCCCAGAGGGCCCCTGCAACCGGGGATTACTGAACCCTACGTATACTATGTCTTCTCCTATACATACTTACCTTTTCTCTTAAAGGAAGCACTTTACATTTCTTTCGCATATCTGAATTGCCAGCATCACTACACTTGTGTTTTGGGGCATTAAGTAAAACACTTGAATATAAGCACTGCATACTGCGACAGCCGCTAGTAACCGTGACTGCTGAGTGACTAATGGACAGACAGCATGGATATTCTAGACAAAGGGACGACTCATGACCTAGGCGGAGTGGAGTGTGAGCTTTTATCACGATACTCAGAATGGTGTGCAACTGAAAACTTACGAGTTATTTATTTCTGGAATTTTTTACTTAATATTTTCAGACCACAATTAGCCATGGGTGACTGAAATTGCGGAAAGCAGAACCACGTATAAGGGGGGACTACTGTGTCTCACATTTCAAACGTAACACTGCAGGGATAAGGGAAACTAATTCAAGTTAACTTTTTTAAAATTTTATTTTAGGTGTATACAAAGTTAACTTCTGAACAGAGTATTGGGACTAAAGATCCTGAGGCTAAAGACAAAAATTACATAAATACTGCATTCTCTATGTCATAGCTTCTATTTAGAACTTCTGAAACTATTTTACTAGAGTCTAAGACTGAGCTAATAATTAAATATACTGTGGATAGTAACAGCAGATTCTTATTGTTGGAGATGAGGCTTATAAATATGGAAAGGGGAAAGGATACTGTGAATGCTGTGATACTTGCCTGGAACTGGAACTGTCAGTATGAACTCAAAGTTTATATGTTTGTTTATGTATTTTTTGTGGATTCTTTTTGGTGTTTTTGTTTTTCTTGCCTTTTTTTTTCTTTTTTAAAAATTTTCTTTTTTTTGGTTTGAACTCATGGTGTGTTTTTTTTAACACAAAGGAACAGATATAGATATGTGTGGATGTGTACATATAAACGCATATATACACACAGTACATATACACCCAAATATTACATGTATCTATTTACCAACTCTGCTGGAGGGCTTAGAAGTGACACCCCAGTAGCAATAAGTACGCCCAGCACTCTCGGTTTCTAAATACCATTCTCCTCTAAAACAAATCAAGGCTCCTTGGAGAAATGGCTGGCTTTAGGACTAGGGCATGAACAGTACAAGATAAGCTTGAAACATATTTTTGTGCCAAAAAGTAAAGTAGTAGAGAAAGAATGATGGGTACATGTTAAAAGGATATAGAAGCCAGCTTCAAGGGGTACCTCCTGGCCAAATCTGTGATAATTTAAGCACCGAAATAGATGATGATAGTAAAGATTAAGAATCCGCATGTCTGCACTGAAACCAATACATAAAGGAGAAAGGAAAGTTCTTGCGTATAATAGAAAGCCGACTGATACATCTAGAGGAAACGATGGAACTAGAAGATATCTATTTTGCAATTATCATAACTGATTTAGGAAGAATCACCAATGGATACTAGTAAGGAGAAATTTGAGGAGTAACAGGATATTTACCTAGTCTCAAAGTATATACCCACAAGGTACTTATTCATTATAAAAGTAAAATAGTATCTTTACTGAGGAGAAACCAGATGGATACCACCTTAACTAAGTGTTCAAAGTTAACACTGCTAGTAGTGGGAGAAATAGGTTTCATGTGCCTCCTAATACTATGCACTAAAAACAAACATCCCTTCTAATATCACATATAATCAGGAGAAAACATCAGACAACCTCATGAAATAACTCATAAGATAATTGGCACGTATTCTTCAAAAATAAAAATATAAATGTTAAGATTATAAAATACAAAGACTGAGGAACTGTTCCAGATTAAGGAGACTAAAGAGACTAAATGCAATACATGGTTCAGGACTTTCTTTTTTCTGTAAAGAATATTGGGATAACTGGCAAAATCAGAATAAGTTCTATAGATTAGGTAACGGCATTATATCGATATCAACTTCGTGATTTTGATAATTGTACTTTGGTTATATGTTAGGATAGTTTTGATTTTAGGAAGTACAAATGATTATGAGATAAAGACGCATCCTCAGGTTTCTGTCACATATTCAGAAAACACTGAATGGAGAGAGAGAAGACAGCAAATATGGTAAAGCGTTAACATTTCAGGAATCTGGGTGAAGTCAGTCAAGAATAGAATTTTTCTCCAAGTCTGAAATTATGTTTAAAAAAAAAGAAAAAAAAAAGATGTCTTTAGATAGAATGACTATCTAAGGGAAACAAATTTTCCAATGATTTGACCTTTCCCAGCAGTTCCTGGGGCAGATAGGCTTTCCGGGGCTTAAAAAGAGACCCAGTCTGGCTCAAAGTCAACACAATGGCGCCTCCATTCTGAAAGAAAGGAGAAAAAGCCAATTAGAAAAAGCTGAAAAAGATAGAAGATATAAAAAACATTTTGAATAATTGCAAGCAAAGTAATTACACCAATATTTAAATAAAATGGTTTTGAATAAGTTTACTCAAGGTAAGTGGAAAGATTAGAAACCAAAGGCATAGATTTTAAACTTGGTACAGTTATGGGAATTATTAAGATATAAGAACTTGCTGTCCATAAAATTAGAGACTGGAAAGTACTAGCAATGAAGTAGTCGAAGATCTTTAAAATGAAAATACATTTCTTTCTGAAATGTATTAGGCATCATATGCACTCACCCAATCATTTTTCACCATTTTCCTCAGGTTGTAGATAAGTGCTAGCTCCTCTGGGGCAATCTGCACATTGGCCAATGTGTGACCGGGAGAAAGGGAATGGGAGCAGAAAGAAGAGGCCATTACTTGCTTTGCCTGGATGCTTCCCTGAGACAAACGAATTGACAACTAAAAAATCCTCAACTACTATGTAACCATAGTACCTGAAGGTATAGCCTCTGAGATTAAGCTTCATAGCTGCTGGCCCTAAACCTACCCTGCTTCTGGAGGTTAAAAACAGTCCCCAAGGGAGAAGACAGCCACCGCCCCAGAACACCCCCTTCCTTGATGCTTCTGATCTTATCTTTTTAGACCACACAGCCACATTTTGAAGAGAATAGAAAAAATCAACAAAGAAAGAAAACGTAGCTTCTGCTGCCCTGCTCTTTTCAAAATACTCTCCCTTAGTTTTCAATGGATAGTGGAACTTGGTATCACCTTTTTTTAAAAATTGAGTTTTAAAGAGAGGAGGGGGGGGGAGGGAGGAGAAAGAGAGACACATCAATCTGTTGTCTCTCATACGCGCCCCAACTGGGGATCAAATCCCAAACCTGGGTATGTGCCTGACTGGGAATCGAACCTGCCACCTTTCAGTGTACAGGGCGGCACTCTAATCCACTGAGCCACACCGGCCAGGATGTATCACCTCCTTTTGAAGCTATTTTCACTATACATCTTAATTCAAATACTCCTAGGGCAAGAAAATACATCTCACGTCTACTATGCCCCAGCCTACATATAATATGGCACCAGAAATCAGAGAAACCAGAATAGAAAACTGTTTTCCTACTGGGCTTTTATCTTCTCTTTTCAGCGTGGTCCTTCCCCAGAGAGCATTGACTCCATCCACTGCCACCAGGAGGTGAAAAATACCCAAAGAACTTTGCCTCTTTAGCTCTTTGAGCACAATGCCAACCGCATCTGTGGCATTCCTCACCCGTGTTATACCCTGTAGCAAAAGGGAGACGGTGGCTTACAGTCATATCTGTAAGAGGCCTTCTCTAGTTATGGCACAATACACAGTGTCATTTTTTTATACCTGTTCAACTACTTCTCCCAGAGAACTGCCTTTCTCAGAGCTTTCTCGCTTATTCCAGATATACTTCTCTTGAATTTTTATCTAAAACAAAACAAAAAGTTGCATTGTTAGGAATCAGTTTAAATCTATTTTTCAAGCCCTATAAGAGATCTCAGTATGAAAGTGAATGCTATCTGGCCAATTTCTGCCTGGAGCTTAAACACACACACACATGATTCTGACTAAAAAGGTCCAGGATAAGGCATTGGCACCTACATTTTTAATAAGCTCCTAGATGATTCTAAATATCTAGAGTTGAAAACCCCTGGCCTAGAGATCATATTCAAAAATTACTAGAGTAAAGAGTAATTTTACTAATACATTTCTGGTTCCAAAAGTGATCTTATCTGGAGAACATTATGTAGTTGAAAATATGCTTTAGAGGATTTAAGGCTGTGACCTTGGAAAAGTCAATGAATTAATCTGCACTTCCATTTGCTACCCACAAGCTGAGAACAGCCTACTGCTGCCTCTATTTCACATGGATAAATGAGTTTCAGATGGTGAGCTCACTGTGAGTAAAATACTGTATATGCAACAAATAGAAAATGGTATAGTTATCTGAACCACAATATAAGTTCTCCACAGTCTACTGGTAGTTGGGGCACAAAGAAGATAAAACCTATTTAAAGAATATCCAGCACCAAACTTCTGGGAATCTAGTTACCTGACTCAAGAAACGCTCATTTGTAGTTTTGAAATTCTTCAGCCAGATTGAAGCCTCTAAAGGTTGATCAAAGCGCTGTTTGTTGTAGGTGGAGGGCAGAAGATCCCGGCAGTTTTTCACCCAAAGATGAGCTTAAAAAAAAAAAAAGGCACAGAAAAACTAGGCAGGAACTGACTGTATTCAACTCAAAATACTCTGATTCTTTAAGTTATGGGAAATGACTTTACATTCCTATATATTTCTTAAAGCCTTCTTGTTTCCAAGGTTTATTTTTGTCTGGTCCATCTTAGATTAAACATTATTACTACACTCAACACACAAGGCATACCAAGTGAATTCATGGTCACCTCAGTTTCCTGGTAGTTTCTAAAGATAGTCATAAAATGTGGATGTACGCATACAGCAAGGAAGGATATGTACAAAGTATGAGAGTTTAAGTTTTTAAACTCTAGAAAGCTGATAGCCAGTACCATGTCAAAGTCTCTCTAGATACTCAAAATTGTTGACTGATGGCAGTAATGCCTATGATGCCCTCTAAGGTGAGAGTTTATGCTCTTGGGCATTACATATCAAAATGAGCACTGCTGGGCCAAAATACTTCATTTTTAAAAGGCTTCACAAAGGTTTTAGCTGAATTTCTTCTTTTTAAAAATATGTTCTTGATGATTTTAGAGAGAGAGAAAGGGAGAGGGAGAGAGAGATAGAAATATCAATGAGACAGAAACATCAACTTGGATCGGTTGCCTCCTGCAGGCTCCCTGCTGGGGATCGAGCCAGGAACCTGGGCATGTGACCTCCTGGTGCATGAGTCAAGGCCCAACCACTGAGCCACACTGGCCAGGAAGCTGAATTTCTTCTCATTGCATTTACTTCACCTTGCAACCCGCTTGTCAGTGATATGGAGAAATTATGATTAACTAGTTCAGACCACTCTGCATCTGGAGCAAAGGCCTCTCCTGTAGCCATCAGAGCGCCCTGGCAGAAAATGAAAGCCACAATGCTACCAGGGTAACAGGATAACACATCCCAGCATAGTGAAGACAGGAAGTTCTTACCGTCTGGAATATGCAGTATCAGCCAGTCCTGTTTTGCACAGAAATGAATAATATGGCAAAGACTGAGTGTTTTTCCTGTTCCCTTCTCCCCATCTAAAGCACCTGCTGTTAAAGAAAACATTACCAGAAGGAACACTTCTACTGCTGGCAGACTACTCTTGCATTTCTTCTTTTCTTACATTTGAGGGAGGAAAGCGCTGGCTCAAAACAGCCCACGCAGGCAGGAAAGGATATAGAGAACGTATCGTACAGCTGGATGAGCAAAATTGGTGTTTTTCAGGTAATGCAGGAGCTCTAGGGCTGGTTTCCTTACCATTAGGCAAGCTTCATTGAATGTCTTCATCTAACAAAACAGGGAAAGAGAAAGGAGGGAGTGGGTGTGGAACTTCTAGCCAGTTCTTAGTATACACACTGAGCCTAATATAGCAACGAATTGCCTATTTTTCATTTTTGCAGTTAGGAGAAGTTGGGTTAGTTCTGAATTTGAAAATATATCCATATAATTTAGCTAAAAACTGAAACACATTATCTTACACCAAATAACATGAGTCAGCATTTGATTATATCTATTAATGAAGCACAGATAATGCATCAGTTAAGTGAAATCTACAAATAATACAGATATCTCATAACTATACCATTTAGGGTTGATGTAAATATTAAAAGCATATAAGAAAGTACCTGACATATGGTAAGCACTGAATAAAAGTTAATTCCTTTAAATTGATTTTTAGCTAATTCTTATTACTATGACCATCTAGACATTTCTCTAGAACTATACACATAGCAGCTCAGGAGCAGGTGTGACCAACCAGCTGCCCCACAGCTTTGAGGCCATACCTGGCACCACCAATATACAGACAAACCAGAAACTGACATGTCAAGTTCATTTCCTTTTTGCTATCAGGATTATTTTGGTGGAAAAATTTGGGAAGCATCGATATGTGAAAGTCATTTGCAAATAAAGCATTTAAGAATGTCTATTGATAAGAAAACTATCTAACAAATACTATTTGCAAGTATATTAGATAAGATTAAAATAGTGTTGGTATTTTTAAAAAGAAATCCTAAGCAAACAATTAGATTACAGAGAAGGACTTGACGGGTAAGTGCAAACTTAATGAAAAGTGAAACCTTAAAAAACTTGATACAGATATTAAAACAAAAATGCCCTTTTAGGCAATATGACAGTACTAAAATACACAAACAATGGTGAGGGTGTTGACCTTCACATAAATGGTTAAAGTTAGGTCCTCACAACCCGAAGATGAAGATTGTACTATGAATGTCCCAGAATAGTTTAAAGTGACATTACTGAGGATTCCTTCCAGTTATGTCCTATTTCCAAACTTAACAAAAGTTTAGATGACAAAGCTGTTTAGTCTAGCATTAGCTCCTTTACTGGAGTCACATCTAGTTTTTTGAAATAAAGCACACTAAAGAAATGACATCTTTTTGCTCCTTAGCTAAAAATCATCTGCACAGTCAAGTTTGATATTTTATTAAGAAGGAATAATTTCTGCCCTGGCCAGTGTGGTTCAGTGCTTAGTGTTGGCCCGCACACCAAAGGGGCATGGACTTGATTCCTGGTCAAGGGCACGTACCTGGGTTGCAGGTTCAATCCCTGGCCCTGGTTGGGATGTGTGTAGGAGGCAACCGATTGATGTGTCTCTCTCACGTCGATGTCTCCCTCTGGCCCCCTCCACCCTCTAATCCTTGGGTGAGGATTCACAAAAAACACCAAAAAAGAATAATTTCTGAGACTGAAAATAATTCAGCAGGAGTTAGTCAAAAGAACTGATTATGCCAATAAAATATGCTTGCAGTTAATCATGAGTTCTTTTTTTAAAATTTATCTTTATTGTTGAAAGTATTACAGATGTCCCCTTTCTTCCGCCCCAATGATCTCCTCTACCCTGGGTTTAATGGCTATCAAACAACCCAAGCAACTCTTCAGGTTGAAGTTATGACTACAAAACTAGAATTTTCTGAAAATCTGTGAGACTGAAGAACAATGATGCATCTAATCCAAATATAATTTCTTTATGGTCCAGGAATACATTATAATTTTGTTTTTCTCTAGCATATTAATTACTTTCATAATACTTCTCTAAGAAAAATATTAAATTTATTTTTTTAAAAATATATCTTTATTGGTTTTAGAGAGAGGAAGGTGGGGGAGAGAGAGAGAGAAACATTAACGATGAGAGTCACTGATCGGCTGCCTCCTGCACGCCCCCTGCTGGGGATCGAGCCCGCAACCTGGGCATGTGCTCTGACTGGGAATCGAACCTCGATCTCCTGGATCATATGTCGATGCTCAACCGCTGAGCGCCTGCCAGGCTTCAATTCATTTTGTAATAACTATTTGAATGCTAAAGTTTCCAGAAATTGGTTGGGTAAGGAAAATAGTAGAATATTGTTTATTTAAGAATATTTTGCCTGGCTCCAAAAAGGATTTTAAGTGGTTAAACAGAGATAAACATTGTCTTAAAGTAATTACAATAATAGCACTATTCACAAAAGATAAATTTACCTGTTATTTTAAGATTCAAATTTCATTTTTTATAGTTTGCTACTCATTTAATCCCATCCCTTTTCTATCAACAGCTTGTGTTTTGGGGCTCCCTCCAATTCCCTCCCGTTTTGAGCACCTGCATTACAAATCGAGGCGGCAGGCCGTGGGGGAATATAGTCTTCGTATCCTGGAGGGGTAGGTTGTAGTGCTGACCCTCATGCTGCTCCTCATGCTTGGCCTATGAAATAAAAATGCAAACAGGTATAATGGGGGCCACAGATGAAGTGACAAAGACTTTGAAAAAGTGGAAAGAGCCTAATAGACCATACTGAGGAAACATGCATCTCTCATAACTGAAAAGCATATCTTTCCTTTCTTAATTTTCGATAAAAAAATTGCTAGTTGTCCCCAAATCCACAGTGGGTATATAAAGCTGGCGTTAGCCTCAATGATGAAGCCAGTTGCCCAGCAACGTAAACCCTAGATGTGGAGGTAGCAGCAATAATTCTTGCCATCTGGATTCTTCTGTGCTGTGTATAGAGATGCTCCAATCATGTGACAAGATCATCTGCATGCTGCTGTTTCCATAGAAACTCTAGAGGAATTGGCAGATAAAGAGACTATATTCATAGGGAAAGCAGAAACACACTTTGATGACTTCATTCACTTATTCTATTTCACTTTGTGCTTGTGAAAGTAGGTGAACACAGGAGATATAAATAAAACACACCCTGCTGAGATGGTGTTTTGGGTGATAAATTATTTTGTTCTCTCCCACATGCACAGCAGCGTATGTTAAGATGGGGAAACCCAGAGAGAGGGAATACAAACAAAAAGAAAAAAGCTATTGGTCTCCTTCATATTGGAGTGCAGCCTCACATCTAACTTCATGTCCAAGAGGCAGCAGTAATGCTGGGAAGGAAGAAAAATCAACACCTAGTCTAATGGGATTTGAAGTAGAAAATACAACACTGGATACCACTGGAATCCTAGCTTCTCCTGACAAATCTCACCTTAAATGTGGCTCTTCTCAACAAATCAAGTTAGTTCCCTTCCCAAACTAGGAAATCCACTTAAGTAGATACAAAATAGTCCCAGATTGGTTATTAGGAAAATCAGGTTCTGTAACTGCTCTGCTGTAATCTTGGGCAAGTTAAGTTGATTTCTTTAGGATTTTCCATACAATAGTCTATAAACTATGGCTGACCACTGTTTTTGTAAATAAAGTTTTATTGGAACACAGACATACCTATTTGTTTATGACAGAGCTAAACAGTTGTGACAGAGACCACTTTGGCTCATACGCTTAAAATTTTACTATCTGGTCCTTTAAGGAAAAGTTTGTCAACCCATCATACATTATGATCAATAATAACTGCTAAAATGAACTTCTAGGGAATTGACTTAATAAGTATTTACTACGTACCTGCTCTATGCCCAGCAAAATCCTTGGCATGAGATGAATTCAATGGTAGGGATTAAATCAGAACAAATGTGGACTGACCTGCCTGAGTGTTTTATGTTACCACAGTATCAGACAGGGATGGGAAAGATCTGGGTTCCAGAATGCTGTTTTGGGTGCATTGTCTGACTGTGTGTACATTTTCTTGATATGTATAACAGCAACACAAATTATAAGCCCTGAAAAAAAATCCATATACACATTAGCAACTCACCGGGTCATTCTCACTGGTGCAGGAAACAGCTCTAGGACTCTCAAATGAAACCTGATTATCCAAGTGAGCAGCAAGGCTTTGGGATGCCTCGGTTGCCATGCCCAAAAAATGTCCAGGGTCCAACTAGAAAAGAAACCATTTTAGTGTTTTGGAATTATAAGGCTTTTTATGCTTGCTACAACAACGAGGTTTTAACTAATGTCTGCAATAGGGAAAAATGCCACTAACATACATTTTAGTTATATGTAAAATGAGGGTCCTTATTGTTATTTACAATTTTCTAAGTCGAATTCATGCTCTCAATCTGTTCCAGTTTATATTGCTATGTCAGGGCTCTGTCCCAAATAGAAACAATTTCATTATGGACTGTTCAGGAACATAGTACAGCCATTAACCTAAAGCAGGAAACTTCTTTTAATGCTCTTGCCCACAGTGATGAATGTGGCCAGTACTGTACAATTCTCAGCTGTCCAGTAATCACAGTCACTTCAGGTATTAGGGGATTAGTGCAATGTTCCTATTGGACAGGTACAACTATACTCCCCACAACAATTTTCTTGCAAGCTGTGCCCTGGAATAAAGAATCTTTATTGATAAAAGAATGAGGGAGTATGTAAAACATCTAGCTAAGTGAAAATATAATGCTCAATTCAGTGAACTGCACATGGAAATCTCTGAATCAGGAAGGGATGGGAGGTGCAGAGAGAGGATGACTCAGGAGACAAATCAGACAAAATGCTAACTGGAAAACTCCTAAACTGAGTTTGAGGATAACAGTCTTATCTAGAAGTGAAAAGATGCCAGTTACAAGGGAAAGATTAGGATATGAAAGCAGCAGAAGCAGATGTGAGAGACAGCTATAATAAGGAAGTTGCCTGATAAATCAATAGGCAACATGAAAGCTGCCTGTATTTATATTTAGTCTCACCAAGCAGCTTCATGAGTGCAGAAAATGTGTATTATTTTGTACCACCCCTCATAATAGTTATATCCATTAAAAAAGACCTTAAACTCCATAACAGCTTTCTAACTGGTTACTTTTACCTCTAAATCTTTGACTCATCTTTCATAGTGCAAAAGATTTGTCCTCCCAAATAATAAGTTTAACATCCTTTTAATCAAAAAGCTTGGATGGTTTCCTATTGATGTCAGAATAAGCCCCTAAATCCTTAGCATGGTAATCAAGGCCATGACTTAACTGACCTCTCCAGTCTCATTCCTGTATGAACTCCACATTCCAGCCATGTGACCATGTGAAAATATGTTCTTCGCTTTTATACCTCTATCCTTCTGCTCGTTCTACTTCAGCCTCCCCCTTCTCCATACTTAAGTCTTCCTCCTCCTTTAAGGCTTATCTCAAATGTCACATCCTCTGTGAAGATTTTCCAGACACCTCCAGTGAAAAGTAATTATTTTCCCCTCTCTGCTGATAGCACTGTCATTGTCTTGCATGACTTTTTCTTTTTAAGTTTTTTTTAGAATATTTATTAAAGCTGCGGACATAAAACAAAAAGGGCTTAGTATGGAAGGAGTGACAGGAGAGCCTAGGCTGGGCTGCCTTAGCTCTGTGGGAAGTCAGAGAAAAGGGGCCTTGGGAACAGGTTCAGGGGACTAGCCTGCAACAAGCTGCCACTCCCCACTGCTCCCCAGGTTGCAAGTCTCATGGGGTCCTTTAGGGTTTAGGAGATGCATGCCTGTGGGGAAAAAGTGGGGGAAGGAGAGAGGAAAGGAAATGGTGCAGGGGGCGGAGGGTGCTCCCCAGAGGGAGAGCACAAATAGTTGTGTGTTTTTTAAAATAAATAGTTTTATTGATTTTGAGAGAGAAGGGGAGAGGGAGGAAGAGAAACATCAATGTGAGAGTGGAACATCAATCAATTGCCCCCTGCACGTCCCCCACTGGGGATCAAGCCCAAATCCCGGGCATGTGCCCTCACTGAAAATTGAACCAGCAACCCCTCAGTGCATGGGAAGACACACAACCAACTGAGCCAAACTGGCCAGGGCTTGCATGGCATTTTTACTCTGCCTTGAACTGCATTCATGGCTTTTGATAATTGAGTACCTATTAGATGCTAGGCAACAGAGTTTTAAATGCATTTCTGAGCCAAGAATCCTACAAGATAGGTAGAATGTTATCGTGCTTGTTTTATGAAGAGGGAAACCAAGGTTCAGGCAAATTAAGTAATTTTGCCTAAGGTCACAGGGTTGGTAGGTGGTGAAGCCAGAATTCAAATTCAAGTCTGTCTGACTCCAAAATCTCTCTTCTTTTATTACATCATGTTACCTTATGTAAAAGTTTGCCTCCCATTCTAGGGCACATGCCTGGAAGGGAATGGGCCAGATTTTATTCTCTTTTGTTTTCCCTTCTCTGAGTGCCTAACACACCACAAATACTTACTATTTGTGCCCTGGAATAAAGACTCTTTTATTTAGAGGCATATAATGGAGTGTATAAAGCACCTAGCTGAGTGAAAGCAAATTGCACTAATTCAACTCAATGAACTGCACACAGAAGCCTCTGAACCAGAACCTGTAGATTTAATATAAAGCAAGAGACTTGTTCCACGTCTGTCGGAGAATGGCAGACACCAATGTTTATTAAATATCCAAATTCTCTACATTTTCCAGCCTCCTGTGCAGATAGATTGGGGTTATTTGATTAGTTCAAGTTAATCAGCTCTAAGTGAATATAATTTGTGTCTTTTCTAATCAGTCAACTTAGAGTGGATATAAATTCTCTTTTTCCCCCCTGCGGTGGCAACCTACATGCTAAGGTGGCATCCCAAGAGGAACCTTCATTCCTATGTCAAGCCTTTCCCACAAGTGCCTGTAAACCACTTTGGAAATACAGCAACAGCAAAAACAAAACAAAACATGCACATATCATAAACAATATCATTTGCTGCATTAAGCCAATGAGAATTCAGGGCTGTTACTGCAGTTCAGCAATCTGAATAGTATGCCCTACTACTGATAGGACAGTGTACTCAATTCTACTAAAAAAAGGTAGTAGTGAAGTGGAAAATTAAAGATATTAGAGGGCCACAAGGTGGTGCTATTTCTACAAGAATCCTATGACTTTAGTTCACTGCTTTTTGAAGCAAATTAGGAGCTAGCAAAATGGATTCCTTACTTATTACAGCATTATACATAGCATCACCCAGCTAGTCTAGTTTCCAGGGAAAACAACAATAAGTACAATAGCCTCTACACAGTTCCACAATGAACATCATGCAGTTAAGAACAGTATTCATGAGCCAACCAGACAGTCACTCTAAACCGATCTACGAGCAGCACAAAATTCTTTAGACATCTCTGCATTTTGGACTTAAGTCTTTCTTGTCTATTAAAGAAGAAGAAATTTTAGCTTTAAATGTAATCAGTTGAGACCAGACTCCTTCTCTCTATTGATCCTTGCTTTTATTTTCATTTCATAATAATGGGTTATTTTATGTATATAAGTTTATCATGAACTCCTCAAAAAAAGATGAATTCTATAGGAGGAAGGGCTGCTTTTCTAGGAAATTTAATCTGTAATTAAACAATAAGATGGAAATGACTAAGCCCTTCTGGCTCAGTTCTCATCTTTTAGGATATAGCTCTCGGAGGATTTCGTCTGGATCCTACTAATCCAGATTAGGTGCTCCTACTGGGTGCTGAAACAGCACAATACTATAATAACCATTTATACATGATTCAACTACTGACTTTGAGGTACTAGAAAACATGGACCGTAACATGCAATATAGCACAGTAGTAAGGCCACGGGCTTTGAAGTCAGACAGACCTGGTACCTAGTCTGGGCTCCGCAACTTCACAGCCTGTTACCTTAGGTAAGTTACTTAGCCTTTCTAATCCTCAATTTCTACATCTGTGAAACAAAGTTATTATTTAAATTTACTTCATGAGTTAGTTATGAAGATTAAAGAAGTAAAGCACTTAGTCCCAGTGCCTGGGATATAATGAATGCCCAACAAATAGTAACCATTAGTAAAATGAGTCATCTTAAAATCCTGAGTACTTGCCATTATGGAAAGTACTAGAAACTATTTGCTAAGTAAGTAAAAGAATGAAGTAAAGCAACAGATTTTTTTTTTTTCATATATGGTTTATTTTATTCAACAATCAGATACTTAAGGTCTAAATTGACAACATATTTTTCTTTTAAGTACTTCATTAAGAGATGATAATTAATCCAACTAGAGAATATTAATAAAAATTCATAACGAACTGCAATCAAGCTTTTTAAAAAAATATTAATTCTCCTATGACATGGTAAATTCTCAAGCAGAACGATTCTATGGAGACCTTGTTACTTGAAGATTTTTAGGGCAGCTGGGAGGGAAGTGAATGGACAGAGAAATGGGATTGTAACTGTTCTTTTGAGTGTGAACTTGTAAATTAAAGTCAGCTGAAGTATTCTAGCGCATTTAATTCTGGATATAATAAATCCATATATAAACAAGAAATCCACCTAAAGACAGTCTGTACAAAGCACTTAGGTCAGTTAGGACTCACCTTATGGACCCTGGAGACAAGTCTAGTCACTCCTTTTAGCATTGTCCCCGCACTCTTAAAAAAAAGTGGTAAGGTCAGCCAGAGCTGGGAAAAGATATTTGCACAATGGATTAGTATCCAGAATATATAAAGAAGGTCTACAAATTGACAAAAAAAATGAGAAGACACAAACAGACACTTCACAGAAAAGTTTATACAGATGGCTAGCAAACCCATGAAAATTCTCATTACAAATCAGGGAAATATATATTAAAACCAGTACAATGAGACCATTCACAACCACCCTATTGGGAAAAATGAAAAGGGGCTGTGAAGGAAGCACTGGGAACTTTCAGACACTGTCAATGAGAGTGTAAATACAAATACCTTAACAGAACAAATTTGGCATTATCTTGGAAAGTTGAAAATGTACAGGTCTAAGACCCACAGATATTCTATTCCTTGGTATTTACTCTACAAAAATACTTACACATGTACACTGGAAAATATGTATATAACAATGTTCATAGTTGAAGCAAATGAATGATAAAAACTGTAAAAAGTGTCCAAGTGTCCATTGGTAGAAGAGTGGATAAACATATTATGGTCATACAATGGAATACCATACAGAAATAAAAAGAATAAGTTGCAGTTACATGCATGACATGTATGAATCTCAAAAACTAATACTGAACCCTGGACAAGTGGCTCAGTGATTGGAGCACTGTCCCACATATCAAAAAGGTTGTGGGTTTTGGGTGCAAGCAGGAGGCAACCGATTAATATTTCTCTCTCTCCCTCTCTCTCTCAAAATCATAAAAACATATTTTAAAAATAATATCCTTTAAAAAATTTAGACTAGTAGAACTGCAAGTATAGTATAGACTTCCTTACACCTTTCATCTAGCTTCTCTTAATGTTACCATTTTATGTAACCATAGTACAATTATCAAAATTATGAAATTAACATTGTTACAATACTATAAACTATATACCTTATTTGGATTTCCCCTACTTTTCTGTAATGTCCTCTTTTTGTTATAGTATCCAATCCAGGATCCCACATATGGAGATCTGTTTTTCTAAATCCATCACATACATATTATCTACCCTTTAAATTTTTTGTGTGAAAATTACAAATTTGAAAAACATATCTTAAGCGATCACATTCAAATAACGATTCAACACGATACAATTACCTGAAGAGTTGTGCAGCATAGCCTAGATAAGCAGCTTTCTCAATTATGGCTGCACATTAGAAATATCTGGGTATAATTAAAACTTCTGATGCCCAGACTATATCTCAGACCAATTAAATCACAAATCTTTGGTAGTGAGACCTGACATCAGTAATTTTTAAAGTTTCCCAACTGATTCCAATGTGCAGCCAAGAGTGAGAACCACAGCACAGATGTCAATGGTTAAGGGAATTTCAACCTATTTAACTAACATGTAGTCTTTTGGGTACAGTTATACCAATTAAATATTCAGTACATATTTCTCCAAAAAGCTATAATGAGACTGTCACATGTCTTACTTTAATGAAGACATGATATACATAATGGCACTAATCTGATTTACCATTCTAGGAATTCTGACAAAAAGGATGTATTAGTCTGCCATGACTTTTCTCTACTGATATGATTTCCCGATGATCAGTGATTCTTTTTCTAAATTGGTGATTCTCATTTGGAAGCATTTTTAGTTGTCACAACTTGGGGGAGTGTTGCTACTGGCATCTAGTGAATAGAGGTCAGGGATTCTGGTAAACATCCTGCAATGCACAGGAGAGGCTCCTACGTCACAGAATTAGCCAGCCCCAAATGTCAATAGTGCTGAAGATGGTATTGTTTTTGTTTCCATAAAATAAAAAAAAATGTCTTTATTGATTTCAGAGAGAGGAGAGGGAGACAGAGAGATAGAAACATCAATGATGAGAGTCATTGATTGGCTGCCTCCTGCACGTCCCCCACTGGGGGTCGAGGCTGCAACCTGGGCATGTGCCCTGACTGGGAACTAAACGGCCATCTCCTGGCTCAACCGCTTAGCCACGCTAGCTGCCAGTTGGGCGGGATTGTCCTAAATCCTGAGTCCCACAGAAAAAATTTGGTTCATGGAAACTATTCTCACTGCTTTCATAATTTCAGTTAGAAAAAAGAGAGCCCGGCCAGGCGTGGCTTAGCAGTTGAGCGTCGACCTGGAATCCAGGCGATCAGGGTTTGATTCCCAGTCAGGGCACATGCCTGGGTTATGGGCTTGATCCCCAGTCGGGGGCTTGCAGGAGGCAGCCGATCAATGACTCTCTCTCATCATTGATGATTCTCTTCCCCCCCTCCCCCTCCCCTTCCTCTCTCTGAAATTAATAAAGATATTAAAAAAAAAGAAAAGAAGAAAAAACAACTCTAGAAGCTCTCTGGGTGCTTATGAGGAAAAATTTCAAATATATATTAAGTGAAGGGAAAAAAAGCATGGACAATATATACAGCAAGCTATTATTTGTGTAAAAAGGAGAAAATATATCCAATTTGTAAAAAGGTAAATAGTATTTAGAATATACAAAAACTGGTTGCCTTCAGAGAGAGAAAAAGGGTTCCTTTGGAGGCAAGAAAAGAGGGAGAGTGGTGTCTTTTGTACTTTTTGAATTCTGAACCAGGTTGCTATTACCTAGGCAAAGAGTAAATTTTCAAGAATTAAATCAACAAGTCCCTAGTGACTCTTATAAAGCTAACAAGTAATTATTCTGTATGAATATTTCCATATGAATTATTCTGCATTTTTCTCTACACAGGAAACCCTGATGCATCAAACTGTGTTATAGTGGGTCCCCATTTCCAACAATATATCTAAATCTACCTTCAGAATGTTTGAGAAACCCTTTGGTTTCTCAGGTGAGTACGTTTCACGAAACATTTTCTACAAGAAAAGATAACATTGTTTAAAGCTTGTAAAAGTCTTTTTTCTCTCTAAGCTCAAGTCTCCTATCTGTAAAACAAGGGCATAAACTAATGTTTTCCAGACATTTTCCCTCCCTGGTAATAGAACTTTTACCAAGCTAAGAGCAATTTATAATACTAACAGAAAAGAGATAAAAGGCTTGTGGTGGTAAAGGCAGGAGTAAGGACAATATGCTTCAAAGTTCCCTTTCCTCCAGCTACTAAAGTACATCAGAAAAAAATCTAGGTCTCCAAAAAACTCAAGTAACCACGACAGCAATAGTTAACATTTACTAACACTTTCTGTATGTCAGGCAGTGTTCAAAGTACTTTATTTGAAAGAACTCATTTTATCGGCACAACGATCCTCCGATGCAGGCAACATCATCTCTAGTTTACAGATAAGGAAAGAGAGTGGCAAGTATAGTAAAATGTTTAAAAGCATGGACTTCACAATCTAATTGCTGGGATTCGAAACCTGGCTCTCCTACTTCATAGTTATATAACCTTGAGCAAGTTATTTAAACTATGTGTGTCTGTTTCCTTATTTCTAAATTGAAGATAAAGCATAAGTTTAAAATCTTGGTACACCAGACTGGGTGGCATGGCTCACTGGTTTAGCATTGACCTATGAACGTGAAGTGAAGATCACGGTTTGATTCCCATGTTCCGGTTGGAGCTCAATCCCCAGTAGGGGGCCTGCAGGAAGCAGCTGATCAATGAATCTCTCTCATCATTAATGATTCTCTCTCCTTCTCCTATCCTCTCTCTGAAATCAATAAAAACATATTTTTAAAAATCTTGGTACACCAACAAAAATTTCAGTTTTCCTTCGTTAAATAGGAAATTATTCACAGACTATTATGCTTATATAGCATTTACCCATAACTTGTCAAATGTAAAGTCAATCCTG
This sequence comes from Miniopterus schreibersii, assembly GCF_964146895.1. NCBI lineage: Eukaryota > Metazoa > Chordata > Mammalia > Chiroptera > Miniopteridae > Miniopterus > Miniopterus schreibersii. The sequence continues at coordinate 13,772,617 of NC_138119.1, read as the reverse complement.
GTGATATTCCAGGAGGTTTTACCTTTAAAAATGTCTGAAACTTTAAAAAAAAACAAACACATATTGATTGTCCAGGCCTGTGTGGCTCAGTGGTTAGAGGGTCAGCCCACACACTGAAGAGTCTTGGGTTCAATTCCCAGTCAAGGGCACATACCTGGGTTTCAGGTTCAATCCCGGCCCCAGTCAGGGCAACTGTGAGAAGCAACCAATCAATATATCTCTCTCACATCAGTGTCTCTCTCTTTCTCTCTCCCCCCTTCCCTCCTACTCTCTCTAAAAATCAATGGAAAAAGTGTCCTCAGCTGAGGATTAAGAAACAAAAGCATATTTATTGATTTGAGAGAGAAACAGACAACTATTTGTTGTTCCACTTATTTATGCATTCATTAGTTGCTTCTTGCATGTGTCCTGATGAGGGATCAAATCTGAAACCTTGGCATATCAGGATGATGCTCTAACCAACTGAGTTACCCAGCCAGGGCTTTAAAAATTTCTTTTAACACCTGAAACCTTATTTTAAAAGTTTATATTGAAGAGCTTTTCCTATTTATCTATATTGCATTTAGACAACATCCCAGCAAGGAAGCACCATGAGATAAATGTTTAATTGCTTCTATTCCAGTGGGGAAGTCTAAGAGCAGCTTAGCTAAGGTCATATAGTCCACATATACAGCTTGAGGACTGATGCGAGGACAAGCAGAGCAATAGGGAAGTACAGGCAGACCTTAGAATATTGGGAATCTCTGTGCCTCTTGAACTTCTGTGACTTTTTCCTTCACCAGGTTAGGGAAGTTTTCTGCCATTATTTCTTCAAACAGGTTCTCTATCACTTGCTCACTTTCTTCACCTTCTGGTACTCCTATGATGCAAATATTGTTTCACACTGTCCTATAGCTTCCTTATACTGTCCTGTTTTTGAATTTTTTTTCTTTTTGGTTTTCTGCTTGAGTTATTTTTTTCCACCGTCTTCCAATTCGCTGACCCAATCTTCAGCTTCTCCTTATCTGCTGTTTATTTCTTCCAATGTATTTTTTATTTCTGTGACATTCTTAATTTCTTCATAGTTTCCATATCTTTTCTCATACGGTTGAGCATCCTTACAATCATTATTCTGAAGTCTATATCTGATAAGATTGCTTACCTCCATTTCATTTCTCTCTTCTTCTGGAGAATTCTCTTATTCTTTGATTTGGGGCTTGTCTCCCCATTTTGGCTGTCTGTGTTTGTTTCTATGTATTAGGTATATCTGTTAGGACTCCCAGTCTTTTTGGATGGTCTCCAGTGCAGGCCAGTGTCAGATGGTTTGTGACGGGCTCTGAGTACCCCCTTTGAGCTACTCAGCTTGTGGCTCCCTCTGCTGAGGCTGGGTGTGTTTGGAAAGGACCACAGTGCCCACAAAGGTCTGCTTTTCCAAGCCCTGAGTCCAGAAGCAGATCAGGCAAAGACTCAAAGCAACTAGAGATCCACCTTTGCCTGCAGGCTGCTTGTTTGTTATTCTCAGTCTCTTAATGAGGCTCAGTCTGTAGACCACAGCAAGGTGCAAATTCCTCCTGATTTATTCTCCTTTACCCTTTGGGTGAAACTAAAAACTACTAGATTAGATAAACTTTGGGGTTATCTGTGTATTTCAACAGTCCACAGTTCTCCTAAATTTAATCATTAAGAGTATATCTTGGTACAGAGTTTGAGAAATAAGTATTAGTAGCCACAGAAATCTGATGGGCCTAGTTTTGCATTGTTTTATCAATGATTTGGAAGAATAAGACACAACTACCAATTACACCCACAAACCTTATCAACATCAACAGTACTCTGAACAATAATATAACACTGCTCTTTCCCTGTGCCTAGGAGCTAATTCTACTTTACATGAACTACGTTATCTAATATGCAACTAGGAAAACTTTTTGAAGGACACACAAGACATGGAAGATCGAGTTCAGAGCTGAACTAGAAAGACATGGTTTCTTTATCCTCTAACATCAGGCTGAAAATGTATCATCCATCCATGAGGAATGAGTAGTGCACAAAAAGATAGTGGTGTGATATTCCAGAAATCTAAGCTGGGTTTAGAAAGAAAGACGACCACCGCTCCAGTCTTCCCTTGGGTCCCAAGTTCACAACACCGAGCCCAGAAAGAAGTCCCCTAGGAGGGTCCTCGGCTCTACTTAGCCTCACTTCCTACCTCCTGGAAGTCCGGAGGCCCGCTCCCTTCCCTCAAGGGTACAACCCCTGTGCTGGTTCATTCGCTCACCGGGAGTCGAGGACCAGTCCTCCTGACGACGTGAACAGCGAACCTTGGCTTGCTCCACAGATCTCGTCCCACAGCAGAGGAGCAAGCTGGGCTCGTACAGCAGGAAACTACTCAACGCGCAGCCGCCGCGGCCTCCAACCACCGCCCAGCGGAGGGGCGCCAGCCGCCCCCAACCCGCTCGCCGGGGCCCGGAGGCGGAGGGGAAGAGCGACCCGGGCCGCCGCGGTGCCGCGGCCAGGAAGGTAAGTAGTTATAGATCGCGGTCCGCCACTTGAGTAGGTCCAGTCATAACGGCCTGCTCTGCCCGTTTCGGCAGCCCTCTTCTCCCCCGCTCCTGCAGCCAACAGAATGGAACAGGCCCGCGGGGGGGATTCTGGGAGATGCACGCGCGAGGGGCGGAGGGAATGTGGGGGGGGCGGGGGAGGAGGCGGCGGCGGCCGCGGGGGCTGTTGGTGGCAGTGGGGGCGGGGAAGGGGGGGGGAGGAAAGAAGAGGAGGTGGAGGAGGAGGCTTGGGCTCGCGCCGCTGGAGGTACGCGTGAGGGCCCGCGCCAGAGCGGGTTATACTGGGCCGAGGGGAAGCGGGGGACGGTGCGAGGAGGCGCCCTTGAGCGAGCGCGCAGGCTGGCGGGCGCGCAGGGCGACCAAAGGCGGTGGTTGGTGGGAGCAGCGCGCGGCGAGCCCAGCTACACTCTGGCGCGTGTGGGCGGGCGTGCGCGCTCAGCCGCCGGAGTCGGGTGAGGGGGGGGAGGGCAGAGGGGGAGAAAGCGAAGAGGGAGGAGTGGGAGGTGGGGGGGCACGAGGCGCCCTTCGCTCCCTCCCTCCGGAGGAGCTGCCGCCGCCGCTCTGCCGCCGCCGCTCCGCCGCCATTTTGGGTTCGCTTTGCGGAGGGGGAGACGATCCCCGTCTCGGTTGCGGGACCCACCTCCCTTCAGTTTCCCCAGCTTAGCTCCACGCCTTTCCCTTCTCCTCTCTCGAATTTCCGGCAGTCCGCTCACCCGCTGGCCGCCTCTTGACAAGCGAGAGGGATCCGCTGTGGACCAAGGGAAGCGGAGGAGCTTGGTGGCGGCCGTCCCCTCTTCCCCACTTCCCTGCACTCTCATCTCTCTCGGCCTCGGCCTGTGACACGGTGAGTAGAACCGCCTGGAGAGACCTTTGGGCCTAAGTAATTCCTCAGCTACTCAATCCTTGGCTTCCTGGGCGCTCCTGTCATCTCCCGGACCTGTACCTCCGGGAGAGCGGTGGTAAGAATGGGGGAGGGGAAAGTAGGGAAGGGGATCCTGAGCTTATCGGGAAGTCCCTCCTGGCGGGGGTGAAGGGGTGTCCCTTACTGGCGGGCTCCTGGCTTGGGGGAGGGGGCGGGAAAGTAAGCAAGTGGAGGCGGAGTCGTCTGTGTCCCTGACAGGTTTATTTTGTGTGTTGTGTAGGGCAAGATTGGAGCATCCCCCGAGGTCCAGATTGTGTCTGTTACGCGGGTAAGAGTGGCAGGAGAGGTGATCTTTTGAGGGTAGTTTATGTGAATGATCAGGTCTGTTCTATCCCTGACACGCTGAACTATATGTAGGAACGACAGAATAATCTCAGTGTTGTAAGTTTAATAAGTGTTACTGGTTAGTTTGTACAAGGAAACACATGTTTTTGGTCTAGAAGACAGAATGCCTGTTGGTGTATAGCGGCTGTTTGTGTGTGTGTGTGTAAGGAAGGAAAGTGTTCCGGAAGAGTTTGCTTGTATTTGTATAAGGCTAATGGAGTTCCCCTTATAAGTTAATTATTTTTAAAATAAAACTTGGGATGTTCCCTGCTGGTTGATATATGTGTGTATTTTAGGGCTCGGGAGCACGTTATTATTTGCTGAGAAAGAGCAGTCATGGCAGTAGTATTTTAGACATACTATATACCTGTATGTGTGGGGTCAGGGATGGGAGAAACTTGTCAGAGCCAGTTGTGGTCTTACGAATAGTTTGTTTTTCTGAATAAAGTGAATTGTGTAGAGTGAAGGCCCAGATCATCTTTAACAGAACAATTATTGTGAGGGTATAAAGAATGCATGGCCTTTTTGTGGACCGAGTTTATATCAACACTCTATGATAGAAATAAAGCATTTGTATTTTTCAGACTGTACTTTCAGTTTTTTTGTGATCCTAAATCCCTGTGAAAATCGTAGAAGAGATGTTTCCTCCCATTTTACAAAATAGGAAATCCAGACTTAAAGAGAGAATTTTTCCAGGGTCACATGTTAAATTGGGCACAAAGTTGGGACTAAACTCAGATATTTTGACCACGAGTCCAGTAGTATGTTCATCATACAACAGAGCCTCAGGAGGTCTTTGTCAGGCAAATTTGAGTTTATTGGAAAGATAGGGGCATATGTGACTAGTTGGGTAATATATTTGATACAGATCAGTTGTGTCAGACATGTATATCGAATGTAGGTTGTCCTTGCCTGGGTTGGCCTGTATGAAAATGTGTATCCATGACTATATTATTTTTTGTTTATGGGGGAAGCAGATAATTTCTCACACTGAGACTTGTGTGTTTGAGAGAGGGATCTTTTTCATAGCTTAACTTGTACCAGAGCAGCTGCGTGGGGGCTGACAACTTAACTTTTATTTTATTTTCACAGCTTAACTTTAAATCTGTGGGAGGAAGGATCTTTCATTCAGTAAACAAATATTTATTGAATAACTACTTAGTAATTGGTCCTGCCTTGGGCTGAGGATAATCAAGGTGACTCCTTTGAAACGGCCTGAGTAGATATGAAGGGAGACTTGTCTTGACAGTGATGTATATTAATGCCTGTGAGGCAGTGTGGAATTGAAACTAGAATACCTTCCTAAAAAATCTATTCAGTTTGGAGGGAATTTAGATCTCCCATACATTTTAATATGGAAGGATACAAGTGTACATAAGACTCTTAACAAGGTAGCCAAGTTGTGATAGACTGTGTCTTGTTTTGTTGTTGTTGTTTTTTGGCATTTATGAGTAAACTGTTTTGGGGATCTGGGAATTCTTATATGTGCCTGTGGATATTGAAACATTGGCTAGGCTGAAGAAATTCTTCGAAAGACTGATTTTATAGTAAGGATCCTCTCTATGAATATGAGGGAAGGAGGCTTGAGCAAAGCCAACTTTATTTCTCTGGAAAATGGAATGTTTTTGATGTGCTAGATTAGTGGTTCTTAAAGTTTTTTTGGGACACATCCTCCTGAGAATCTGGTGAAAGACCGTTGCTCACTAGAAAATGAGTAATCACACAAATTATGCATACAATTTCAGGAACTTAAATTGTAATGGAATAGAACCAATTTATATTCAGGTCTCATTTGAAAGCCGTTTTTTTTTTGTTTGTTTTTTTGTTTTCTAGTTTTGTTTGGGGGTGAGGATGCTGGTATGCGTTTAAGATGAAATATTCTGTGATCTTATTTGAGCATGGTGACAGGAAGGAGAACTTGAAGATTCATGTTTTTAAATTATTTTTATTTCTTTGCATACTTATTTCCGCAGTGTTAGCATGTGATTCTGAATTAGGTGATAAGAGAATATAATATAGCACAAATGTTTATAGATTTATTTTTTTGTTATCTTTTTCTTTTCAAACTTCTATCTTTCCAGTTTTGTGTGGGAATGAGGTGTTTTGAAGCTCATTTCCTGAAGTTTATCTTAGCTATAACAAATATTATGAGTTAATTCTATGCAGGGGATACAAAGTTGAATAATATATGGCCTCTGCCCATGAAGGCATTCTAACCCAACTGAAGCTATGAATTATATGATGGTAGGGACTTTCAAAAGGGCAAGGAGGAGGGAAGCATATTCCTGGGAGTTAAGGTTTCATGACTTAATTGCAGAGTTTTTGCCACTACTTAGGAAGCAATAAAGTCTTCATACTCTATATGCAACTTTGTAGCTAAAAAATGTGCTTTGATATGGAATGATTGATCATTTGATGTTTTTGGATTGAGGAACTCTGGTTTGAAAGGAGGCAGGCATTGGTTGCATTCCTTATCTTGTTTTGGATGTATTTCTATAGTAAGTTTATGTAAAAAAGGTCTTAATGTCATTTTTGGATATGCATCTAGAAAACCCTTCTCGGGTAAAATCCAATAATTATTTCACAGACTACTCATGAATTTAGTACTGGAAATTAAAAATAATTACTGCATTTTTAAAAGAACAAGAAATTCAGAAAGGTGTTTCAATAGGACAGATTACAGGATTCAGCAAGATAATGGAGAGATCTTAAGAAAAATGGTCTGATTGTCTCCTCTTTATTGTCATGGCCTCTGTGTAAGAATATCATGTAATTTTATGAAAAGTTTGATATTTTCCCTAATTTTTTTTTTTAATCCTCACTCAAGAATAATTTTTCCAATGCTTTTCAGAGAGAGTAGAAGGGGGAGAGAGAGAGATAGAGAGAAACATCATTGATGTGAGAGAGACTCATTGACTGGTTGCCTCCCGCAGGTTCCCCGGCCAGGTCAGGGATCAAGCCTGCAACCAAAATATGTGCCCTTGACCAGAATTGAACCCAAGACCTTTCAGTCCTTGGGCTGACACTCTAATCACTGAGCAAAACTGGCTAGGGCATAATTTCTCTAATTTTTAACTTGGGTAGTAGGTTCATGGCATTTTAAAAACATATGTTGTGTATGTGTATACAGGGTGGCCCAAAACACTTCGAATGATTATGAAGTCAGTGTTTGTTAACATAAGTTCATTTTCAAAATTTAAAAGAATCTACAGAAATAAATAAATTTTTTGATCAATGTCTGTTTTCAAACTGATGACTGTTCTGGTCCATGCACTACTGATAATGCGAAGCAGTGGAATTGCAAACGTCAAGAATCATTATATTCGGTATTTGTGTGCCTTCAATTCGTTGATTGTTGCTGGGATTTGTACCATAAACTTTATCTTTTATGTATCCCCTTAAAAAGAAGTCTAGTGGCACTTTAGGATGAATTTTGTTTGTTCAAAGCTTAGTCTGGCTTCGCCCATTATTTCAAATTAGCTAAACCCCTGAAAAGGAGTGAAAATTTAAGTGAGTTATCAACTGTTAAAATGTATATACATTTTGGGGGGCACCCTGTATATCTGTGCATATAGGTACATATGTATATAGTTTCTTCTATGTATGAGATACTTCACAAAAAATAATGCTTATAATAAAAATCCTTCAGAGTCTTTAAGAATCAAGAATGGAAAGCAATTTTTCTGTTCTATTCTTGAATTGTATTCTAAAGTACACAACATAACTTCCCTATGTCTTTTTTTTAAAATGAATTTATTGGGGTGACACTTGCTAACAAAATTATACAGGCTTCTGGTGCACAGTTATACAACACATTATCTGTACACTATATTGTGTGTTCACCACCTCAAGTCAGTTCTCTGTCCATCATAACTTCCTGTATCTTGCTAGGGTCTGTGTCTTTACAGAATTAGCAGTACTATTTGAGGCTTTATTCTAAGTCTTATTCTGTACCTTGTGAATAAAGAATTGGCCACATTCAATCCTGCCCAAAATCATCTGCCTACAAACAGTACAGAAGTTTTATCGTATGTGTAGGTGGTATGTTTCCAGTTAAATAATTTCTTATTACTATTTAGGTTACATGTGTTGGTCTAAACCTTTTAAAGGTAGTATACAGCCTTACTGAAATCCATTGTGAGGTCTACTTTGTGTCTGTCTTTTCAGAGCATGGCTGCCATAAGAGGGAAATGAGATCAGTTTTTGTTTTGTTTTGAGCTATATTGTAGTGTGTGTTTTTTTTCCCTTTAAATTATGTATAGTGTGGCTTTTTGTTTATATTCTTTTGTGTGTAGAGGTTAGATTTTCATACTTATGACTTGTCATCTTAGTTAATAACTTTCAATCTTACATTTCATGTTTTAGAAATCACTTTTTTAGTGACTGCCTCATTGGGGGTCTTAATGTTGTGTGATATTGAAGCAACATAAGTTGTGGCTTCAAGTAATGACAGAAATTTAAGTAATGAACTTACTGCTTTTTCAGAGTTGAATAACTTATTTAAGTTTGAATAATATAAAATTTTATTTTTAGCATTAATTGCTTTTGCCTTTTATAGTTTTTAGTCATTTGCTCTCAGACATATCCAAGTTGATGACAGGTTCGTATACTTTTCCCATTGTGTTGATTTTTTTAAATGTGGAAAATTTCAAACATATATGGAGATAAAGAGAATAGTGTAAGAAGTTGTCATGTATTCAACATCCAGCTTGAATAGTTATCAACACCCAGTTATCACACTATATCCGCATCTACTAGCCTCTCTCTTTTTTCCCCTCTTTGATTATTTGAAACAAATCTTCCAGACATATTTCATTCATAAATACTTTAGCGTACATTCATTTCGCTCTTAAATGGGAACTTATTTCTCCATAGTTAGTTTTATATGACTTCAAAAATAAAGTATCCAATGACAGTTGGAACTAAACTACTTATACCAAAAATTTCTAATTTATATTACCTGTCAATAGGGATTTCCTATGCAAACTAAGAAGAAATGAGCTGAATAGAAATTCACCTCACTGCATTTAGATGTTTACACAGAAAAATGCAAGTTAATTCCTGTGTTTGCCCTCAAAGCTTATAATTTTTTACAGTTTTTTTGTTCTTTTTTTCATCAGAATGAAAGGTACTAAAAATATTTTCTAATTCCTCTTAGTTTCTCTTGATTTTCTAACTGCATACAGTTACTACAAATAAATCAGTTGATACTAGTGGTGTTGAACAGGAGCCGAAACTTGTCTAAAATCAACCTGATATTTAGAATAAAATACACATTATTTTGAATTTTGAAATTCTAATTGAGGACATTAGAAAATACAAACCATTTCTCTCTTTTTAACCCTCAAAATTCCCTTCTAATGAATTTTTTAGACACACATTGGTTGCCTCCTGCACTTGACCCAAGTGGGGTCCTGGGATCAAACCTGCAACCCAGGTATGTGCCCTTGACCTGGTATTGAACCCGAGACCCTTTTGTGTGCGGGTCACTGCTCTAACCACTTAACCACACCAGCTAGGGCAATACTTCCCATTCAATTTTTTTTTTTTTTTTTTTTTAAATCCTCATCCCAGGATATTTTTTCCATCGCTTTTCAGAGAGAGTGGAATGGGGGGGGGGGGAGAAACATCAAGTAAGAGAGACACATTGATTGGTTTCCTCCTGCATGTGCCCCAGCCAAGGCTGGGGCTCGAGCCTGCAACCAAGGTACGTGCCCTTGGCTGGAATCAAACCCAGGACCCTTCAGTCCGCAGGCTGACACTCTAACCACTGAGCCAAACTGGCTAAGGCCCCATTCAATTTTATTTGTCCTAAGACCACCGGTGAACAGTGTGTCAGATTATAAAGTAGCCATATCATGGCTTCTTGGTGTAAATGACATTATTTAGAATGTGGAGGAGATATTCCTTATGATAAGGTTTCTTAATTTCAGCACTGCTGAAAATGAAAGCTCCAGAGTTTAAATACTTACTAATGTAGGCCTAACTGGGTTGAATGGAGAGAATGTAAAAGATTGCCTTTGAAAGAATAATCTGCTAGCTTTAACATATGAGAAAATGGGGGAGTGACTCAATCATGTATAATTATTTATAGTATAAAGGTTTTCAAAGAGGATTGGAGGATATAAATCTCAAGTAAGTAGAGATTCCATTAAGCTAAATGGTAACAGATTGGAAAGCTAAAGTTTATGTAGAAGCATATCAAAGAATAAAGAGCCATCACCTTGAAACTGCAATGAATTAAAGATTTAAGTTAATTTTATTTGTGTGTGTGTGTGTACGTGCTTAACTTTAAGGAAGAAACCTTGAATGAATGTAGAACAAGATTTTAATTTGGTGTAACAAGTATTTCTTCGGTTCATTTGTTTATTCATTTATTCATCATTCAGCCAACTAACATTTTTTTCCAGTGTTTAGTCCATTCCCATTTATGTGCTTAGGTGTTGGGAAAGAAAACTTTTTTTTTTGCCTTACAGAGTTGCCAGTCTAGTAAGAGAAACTTCTTGTTAGCAAACATATTATAATATGCAGTGTAACACATTTCTCCCAGACAGAAAGGAGAGAAAGTTACTAAGTCTGTAGAGAAGGGAAAGGATAGGGATGCCTTCCTACAGATGGGAAGAGCCAGGCTTTAAAGGATAAATATGAGTTATTCAGTAAGACTTAGGGCATTCTAGGTAGAGGATGATCATCTGCAGAGGTATGAGAATGAATATAACATAACAGAATGAGTTCAGGGTACTGTAATTTGGATCAGTATGCTTTCCACCCATTCTCCTTGCTGTCTTCAGTGCTATATAAGATTGGCCTTTGTACTTAGAGATCATCAACAAAATAAAGATGGAACTGTGTTCCATACGCTCTACTTAGACAAAATAGTATATTGTTACTTAAATGTAGTTTCTAATAAAGATTAAAATCAAGAAAATAATTAGTTATGTTTTAGTTACTCTGAAAATTTTTACTAGAATACACCCCACTCCTTCAGCATTTTAATTAATCAAGCCTTGATTATAATAGGTAACCAGCCAAATACAAAATTGTATAATTGTTTTTCATAATAATGAACAAATCTCCCAGCCTCCACATTGGTTTATTTTTCCTCAATTAGTTGAAAATCACAAACAGATTAAGATCATGGATTCTGAAATCAGATTGACTAGGCTTAGATCCCAGTTTTGCTACTTACTGGCGGCATAATCTTTAGCAAATATTTATGATTTTCGGTTTCCTTGACTGTAAAATGATAATGCTGATAGAGTTGTTCGAGGATTATATGAGTTAATATGTGTAAAGTGCTTAACATAATGTATGTCATATAGCAAGTGCATAATACAGATTTGCTATTATTAGTTATTTCTCCTCTTTAGTTCCTGAAAAGATTATTTTTTTTTTTAGCAAAGCAAATGACCTCCTTTACATATATTTCTTATGGGAGGTAAGAATATGCAGAATACATTTTTTAAAGTATATATAAACAACTTTACATGTGTACATAGTTTTTCTAATTATTTTTTGGTTAATCCTCAACAGGATATTTTTTCCATTGATTTTTTTTTTTTAATATATCTTTATTGATTTCAGAGAGAGGAAAGGAGAAGGAGAGAGAGAGAGAAACATCAATGATGAGAGACTCATTGATCGGCTGCCTCCTGCACGCCCCCAACTGAGGATCGAGCCCGCAACCCGGGCATGTGCCCTGACGGGGAATTGAGCCCCGATCACCTGGATCCTAGGTCAATGCTCAACAGCTGAGCCATGCCTGGCAGGGCTGATTTTTTTTTTTTTAGAGAGAGTAGAGGGAGGGATGGGGAGGTAGGGAGGGTGGAGGAGAAAGAGAAACATCTATTGATTGCTCCCCCCCCGCCCCCACATGTGCCCCAACCAGGGCCTGGAAATGAACCTGCAACCAGGACACATGCCCTTGACCAGAAATCGAACCCACAACCCTTTGGTGCGCATGCCGATGCTCTATCATTGAGTCATACTGGCCGGGGCTCTAATTCGCCTCACATATGAATCCTACTTTTGTATTTTCCCACTAACTAGGCTAGGCTTTTGTTTGGCTTCATTTTACCTTCTTACAAAATCAAGGATTTTTCTCCCAAAATGAACAAGCATGTATCTTCCTGTGGGAGAGACACATCCATTGGTTGCCTCCTGCATGCCCTCAGTCGGGGTGGGGATGGAACCTGCAACCCAGGTACATACCCTGGACTGGAAATCGAACCCGCCACCTTTCAGTGTGCTGGCTGACTCTCTAACCACTGAGAGACACTGGCCAGGGCAAGTTAACTGTTTTTCTAAGATATTTTCCCTGTCCCTCCAAGTTCCCTTGATATACTACTTTGTGTAGTAGTACCTTCATTTCTTATGTTAAAGTTACTATTTATGCCATTAGTCATTTGTCTGCCTACTCCTCTAAAATTTAAAGTTCGTAGGACCAAGAACCATATTTCTATTACTTATGGCTGTACTACAGTGGCTGTCAGAATTCTCAAAACATTTTAAGGCTCTTGGAATATTTTTTAAATGAATGGATAGATAAAGAACGATGAATTCATAAAGGAAATGATGGAATGGTTAGAAAGGTAGTTGGAGAATCCAGTAGACTGTATCATCATAGAAGCCAAGTGAGAGTTTCAAATAGCAAATATGCCAACTGTAGCAGGGAAGAGTAATAAGATCAGAACTCAAATTGATCAATGGGAGGCAGAATAACAGTATTTAAGAGGAGCCAGACAGACCTGGGCTTTATCTTTTATTGGCTGTTAACCTGTTTTTCATCTCTAGAAAGGGAATAATAATAGTAACTACGTCATGGTGATTGTGAGGCTTAAATAAGATAATCTATATAAAACACTTAGCATAGAACTTTGCACATATTATTAACCAATGTCATCCAATAAATTTAATTTTTAAAAAAGGAGCTCAGTAAATTTTAGGTATTTTTATTACTTTTAACCCACTGTAAGGACTCATTATTTGTAGTACTTAAAAATATGTAGTTGATTTTATATTACCTTGCTGAACAAGTATTCTATCAAAGCATGTCTATACCCTTCCCACCCCTTATGATAGATAGGGTATCTACACAAAATGGTCTCCAAATATGGTTGAAGTGTTTTCCAGAGTGGTTTGGTATCTCACAGACCAGAGCACTATATTAACAGTGAATTTGTTCATTGTTATCAGATCCATTGTTTGTCACTGGGATGGATGTGAGATTAGTATGGGAGGTGTGGGGTAGGTAGTGGGCTTCACTTTATAAGAGAAATAGGGTATGGAGGTGTAAACAAGTTTGAGCAATTTCTGTTTAAAAGTTCCATATTTGTATATTGCTTGCTAGGTATTTAGTGGCATATTGCAGAGTATATAGCGAGTGGCAGTCATAAATCACTATGAATTGTGTTTTATTTTGTAAGTTTATAGGTAGTATCTAACATGTTGTTAGATCACACTTTGTGTTGATGTAATATATATTCTATTAATATAATTAGTAGTTTCCTAAAAAGTTTGTTCACAGCTAAAATGATCTAAGCTAAAGGGCTTCATGCTATAGATTTAGCTAGTTTCCCTTGAATTTGGACCAGGCTGTTCCAGATTGTTGTAGTGATTTGAAAACATACTGTAAATCCCAAAGTTGCAAGTGAAATAAACATTGGATTTTGCCTCTGAGCAAAGAGACTCTTGCAGAGTCTTAATTCTGTGTTTCTCCTTGGAACTGTGTTTTAAGTTGAATATATTGTGGTAGGAACCAGAATAAGTTGTGTAACAACATGGCATCCTTGCTCCTGGATGGAAAACCTAGATCTTTCTAAAAGCTGAAAGAATATTATTTATTCACAGAGAACATTGCTTTGAAAGTTCAAAACAGTATTCTGGCAGCTGCTGTAGAGACGGCTTTTCAAGAAGTTTACATTTAGCAGGTAAAAAGGATTCTTTGTTGTGAAGTATCTTCAGAATTTGGATTTATCTTTAACTAGAAACACTTAAATTTGGTATGTAGGGTTTGCCAGTCATGATTTTCCAGTCCCGTTGCCTAAATGGATTCACAAAATATGCCCTTAGGCATACTGGGGTTTTTTCTCCTTGATCAAGCTAGGGAACCATAGTATTTTCTTATTTTTTATTATTATTAAATATATATATTTAAACATATCTTTATTGATTTCATAGAGAGGAAGGGAGAGGGGGAGAGAGAGAGAGAAACATCAGTGATGGAAGAGTTGTCATTGATTGGCTGCCACCTGCTTGCCCCCGACTGGGAATCGAGCCTGTTACCTGGGTATGTGCCCTGACCGGGAATTGAACCTCAATCTTCTGGATCCTAGGTCGATGCTCAACAGCTGAGCCATGCCCAGCCGGGCTGTTCTCCTATTCTTAAATACATATTTAGGGTAGTGATCAATCTTTCCAAATTCCTTTTCAGCTTGTTGATACTCTGTTTTATAATAATGCTTGTGACTTGGATTCAGTTTTTTCCTTTTTTTAAATGAAGAGAATCATGCATTCCCAAACCCTTTTATGGAATGTTTTGAAAGTAAATAAGTACTGGGGGAAAAAATACTCTTGAGTTCTTTGTAAAAATACTGAAATTCTACTTTACATTTATAAATATAAAGTCTTCTGGAATTCTTTTATTATGAAAAACAAAAATTATAGGGAAATTTTAAAATTGTGTACTTGTGTGTAGTGAATATAAAAGTAGTTGTTTTGTGTAAATTATTTATTTTTATTCCAGAATTGATTTGTTTTTAATAACCTGAAAGATATATGGCAGGTCCATGACTTCATTAGTAACATGAAATCCATGATGGGCATTAGAAATTAAGAAACAAGGAAGAGGAGGAGGAAGAAAAACTAGAAAAGGAACAATAAGATATAGCCCACATAAAACATGGAATTAATTCAAATATTTATTGAACACTTCCTATGTGCCAGGTACTCTTCTAAGTACATTGAATTAAACTGATAAAAAAGAATTCATTTTCTGGTGGACTGTACATTCCAATGGAAAGATGTAGACAATAAATAAATATACACCTTTCAAAAAGTTTTGTTATAAAGGTACAGAAATGGAAAGCTGGTGGAGAATATGAGGTGAAGAGGAATTTTCTTAGATGAGAAATACTATAGTATGTTTTTGTGTTGATTGCATTATCCAGAGAAAAGGTGAGAAATAGATGATGTCAGGGAGAAAAAGGATACTTGCCTGAATATTGCCTTTGAGAAGACAACAGGGATAGGATTTAGTCCTCAAGTGGTGGGATTGGTAGTAGAAACAATTTATATATTATGGTAAGGAAAGCAGATACAGGCAGGTGTGGGAGCTTGTGGTAGTTTTCTTCTGATTGTTTTTACTGCCATCATCAGATTGGAAGCAAAATCAGTGAGTGTGGAGATGATATGAAATAGCTGTCTAGGAGAGTGGTGGTGGAGTGAATAGATTAGGGGAATGTATTACAGCTCTAAGAGCCACTTGAGATTAGAGGTCAGGAATAGATAAAGTGAAATTAGTGAACATTGTTTTTCTTAGACCAGTTGATGGTATAGATATAGAAGAGATATAAGATATGATTTGGAAGCTATTACTAGTGCAATTAAGATATTTTAGTAAGTTTACAGAAAACCACTTGTATGAAATGTAGTCAAAAGACAATAAATCTTATATGTAGGTTTCTCATTTCTAACACAAAATGAAGTCATGTAAAAAAAAAAAAGGGGGGGGGAGAAACATTTTCTACATGCCAAACATTATATTAGAAGCTATAGGGGCCTTAAAATTCCTTCCTTCCTTTCCACTACTTATTGGGTACTAAAATATGTGATGTTCATTTTTCCAGGTCCTGGGGATGTAGTGAACAAGCTAGAAAAGTGTCCTACCTGCATCAAGCTTACATTTTAATTATAGTCTATTTGGAAGGCAGCTGATAAATGTGGAGCAAGAATAAAAAATTACCCAGGTTGTGAGCCTATATGGATAATAGGCATTCGGGGAAGAATCAGATCAGTGCAGGCTTAAATATAGATCTGAGAACATAGGTCACAATTCATTATCCAAGTTTCTTTGATGCTTTTAGAAAGATACAATGTAGATTAGGTTACTTCACTTCCACTGTGGTGTTTAGAGTATCACTCCTCAGTCAAACACATTAATATTTCACCATTGAAATGTATAACTTTTCACAGAAATTGTGGTAATTAAGACAAAAATGGATCCAGGTCAGGTCATGTCAGGTTTTGTTACTAGTGAATTATGAAAATACTTTTGGTTTTCAGACTTTTGAGTTTCTGGATTGTGAACCCGTCTTGGTGAAGACAGGACTTTGTATATTTAAAGGGAAAGAAAACACATTTCATAGAAGTAGGAATGAACATGATTTGTTAGGGACAGTAAAGAAAGCTGAATCAATTAAACCATAGAGATTGTATGTTGGGAAATAAGGATAAACAAATTTAAATAGTTAGAGCCATACTATGAAAAGCCTTGAATGCCACTGTGAAATATTAATATATGAAGTGGTAGACAGCAAGAATTGCCAGAGTGAATTGATTGGAAAGTTACTTTCAGCTGTTTGTGTGAGTGAGTAGAGTGGGAACAAACTAAAAGTTTTAGTCAATTGGCCAATGTTTGTTGAGTAACTACTTTAAAAGCTGCTGCTACTACTATTAATAGAATACCTTTTATTGAGCCATGCTATGTGCCAGTCATTTGGGCTATACATTTTACTTACATTCCTTATAGAAGTTACAAAACAATTATATGGTCTTTGGCCTTGAGAATCTTATAATCTTGTTGGAAAGAAAAGTCTTAGGGCACAAAGTTTAAACTATAAAATATTCTACTTAGTACATGGGACTTTCTATGTGTTTGTATTTGTAAAATTATGTCAACTCCTGGATCTTGTTTTGGACATATGCTTGAAATAAAGACTAGCCTATCAATCCTCAAGAATAGTAAAGTGCTTTATTTTGGTTTTATATGTACTCGTCAGTCTTCTGATTATAATATGGTAATCTGGTTTCTTGAAGATCTCTATGAGAAGGGGCTTACCCTGTGTAGATTATTCAGATTATCAAGTAGGGTGTACCACCCACTACTGCAAAATAAATTGGCATGCTAGTTTAAAAATATTTTATGAATTTGGGGAATTGAAGCATGACAACTATTTGCTATTAGGAAAACTTATAAAAATAAATTTCTGGTTTTCAAAGTTTTTGTAACAGTTGTTATAAATAATGTGTGATTAGTTGCTTAACTTTTGTCTTTCTTACTGGAGTATAAGGCTTGTTTAAGAACTGGGTCTGTTTTGTTGAATACTGTATTTCTAAGGTATTGCACAATGCCTTGCACAAGATAGATGCTCAGAAATATTTTTGAATGAATTCAGAGTTGAATTGTACAACAGATAATTTTAGCCTAAGGGTCCGAACATAAAAAGCCTGACAACCTCTTATTAAAAAAGGTTGGCGCACTGAAACTAGCCAAAAATATGATTCTTATCTTAGGCTTGTGTTTATAGAAACTTTTTTGTTGAGTTATAGCAGTGGTTCTTAAACATTGATTTGCACTATACCAATCAGCTTGTTTATGATATTTGTAGAATAATACTCTGAAAATTTAAATCTAATCATAGCTAAATGAATTTAAATTCATTTTGAACTACATTTTTATTTTAACTGTGATTTTGTGTTCTTTCTGACTTCCTTGTTCCCTTCCCCCATACCCATTTCTCATGTTACTTCTATTCTTACACATTTTTGTTATGGTCTATCCTGCAGAGAAAGAGATGCTGGTTGCAAGTTTTGGAGATTCCTGTTTTTTATGGAACACAGTTCTGTAAAATATTCATAGGATTCCTTGGCAATAACATACACTTGTGATGGACCCTAGAAATACTGCTATGTTAGGATTGGGTTCTGATTCCGAAGGATTTTCAAGAAAGAGTCCCTCTGCCGTCAGTACTGGAACACTGGTCAGCAATAGAGAAGTAGAGCTAGAAAACAACACAAAGGAGGAAGAGGGCCTTCGAAAGTGGAGTCGGGAAAGAAACACTGAATCAGGGAAAGATGATGGTTTGACTGATGCACAGCAACAGTTTTCAGTGAAAGAAACAAACTTTTCAGAGGGAAATTTAAAATTGAAAATTGGCCTTCAGGCTAAGAGAACTAAAAAACCTCCAAAGAACTTGGAGAACTATGTATGTCGACCTGCCATAAAAACAACCATCAAGCACCCAAGGAAAGCACTTAAAAGTGCGAAGATGACAGATGAAAAAAATGAACATTGTCCTTCAAAACGAGTAAGTTGAATTCCCAAAAATATGTGGTAACAATATTCAGATTTCTTGATTAATTTTTATCTAACCTACATACATATTTTATGAAGTTTGACTTTAATTTTTATGTTATTTCAAAATAGTCTGTTTTGTAAGCCTGAAATAGACTTTATGGCTTGTCAGATACGTGAATGCTAGTATTACCATGTATGTATTTGTATTTGTAAAACTCTTTCAGATATTTTAAATGGAGTATACCCAGATTCCTGCTTCTAGTGGCATAGTGGAAAGAATACTGGATTTGTTTAGGAAATCCAGACTTTTACCTTCCTTCCTATTTACCAACAATGTGACTACAAATAAATCAACAGAGAAGAAACTGAGGCTCAAAGGTCTTAAATGATAATAATACACCTACCTTTTAGGATGGTTGTAAGGATCCAGTTCACTAATATATGTTGAGAGCTTTTGTTAAATAAATTGTTTTATACAAGTATTAACTCCTGTTGTTCATCATAACAGAAATTAGTCCAGGTTGCCAGTTCGATTCCCGGTCAGGGCACATGCATGGGTTGTGGGCTTGATCCCTGGTAGGTGGCATGCAGGAGGCAGCCGATCGATGTTTCCCTCTCACACTGATGTTTCTCTCCTCCCTCTCCCTTCCTCTCTCTAAAAATCAATTTTAAAACCCCTAAAAAACAAAAGTTTTCCCCTCTTTCTCACCAGCTATCCAAATATAATTGTCTTAACTCTTTTTACTCTGTCTAGTACAGATACTAGATGTGTTTTCGATAACGTGTGAACTACAAGTTTTAGTTACTCTATACAATATCTAATTTTAGGCTGTAGGCACCATATGTGCCTACACACAGATTTTAGTTGTATACATAAGTAAAACAATGGATTTAGGCAGAAAGAACTGACATTTTGACTGAAATTTTGGAATATTCCTGACTGTGTGAAATAACTTGATTTTTACTGTTATTTCCTTAACATCAAATTCATATGCTTTCTGCATGTTACCAGAAACCATAATGATGCAGGCTCTTTGTTCTTCAAATTGCTATGGCATCCAGAAATTTTAATAGTTGTCATTCTGCACAAGATCATAGAAATGTATTGTGGCTTGGGAAGTTTTATTGATAAAATCACCTGTGAATGAGATTATAAATCAGGAATAAATGGGTATTATACCAATTCATGAAAAAAATTAACTGGACAAATCTTAGCTAAGTTGATTCATCTACCCTGAGCCTTATTTTCCTCATCTCTGACCTCAAGAATTTTCAGAAGATTGATTGAAAAAAGATTTTTATATAGATCTCTTGACTTAAAACAATGTTATAGTTTATTTGTATAGCTAACTTGTAAAGGGCTCTAGGATGGTCGTCTTTAGTCATCTTTATACAGTATTTTAAAAAATACTCAGTACAGCCCCACTGCCGTGGCTTAGCAGTTAAGCATCATCCTATGATCCAGAGATCCTGGTTCAATTCCCAGTCAGGGCACATGCCCAGGTTTGCATGCAGGAGGCAGCCAATTTCATCATCATTGATGTTTCTATCTCTCCCTCTCCCTCCCTGTCTCTGAAATCAATAAAGACATTTAAAAAGAAAAAAATTATGCTAAATTTGTGAGGTTTTGTACTGAAAAGATTTCACCCACATACGAACTAACAATATAAGTTGTTTATATTGCACATACCTTGTTTATAGTAGAATACAACCTGTGGTTTCTGAGGGAAGGTATCTGTATACTTGCAAAACTAGTGAATGATGATGCAGTGAACAGTGTCATACAAATATCTGTTCAAATACTTGCTTTCAATTCCTTTGGGTATATACCTAGGAGTGAAATTGCTGGATCATATGGTAAGTCTGTGTTTAGCTTTTTATTGTTGTTGTTAATCCTTCACCCAAGGTTATTTTTTTCCATTGCCTTTTTCCCCCCTATTGCTTTTCAGAGAGGGAGGGAAGGAGGAAGGGAGGGAGAGAGAAATAGAAACATCATTGTGAGAGAGACGTATCAATTGGTTGCTTTCCGCATGTTCCCCTGGGGACAAGCCTGCAACCGAGGTACGTGCCCTTTGCCTGGATCAAATACCCGGGACCCTTCATTCCCCGGGGCCAATGCTCTAACCACTGAGCAACTGGCTAGGGCAGTAAGTAGAATATTTAATTATATCATTAACATTTTGTTCACAGTGGAATGAGATTTAGGAACAAGTTTTCAATAAAATGTTTTCTTGAACATGGAAACTTGGGTAAATCTCAAAAAATTTTGTTACCAACTACTGAAAATGATTGGCAGTCTGTATAAACACTTCAAAAAGTTTATTCGGATTTTGGGCCTCATGAATTATATCCATAAATACCTCTTAAAGCATTTGATGTTTTTGTATTGAGTGAAAACAACTCTTGTTTTGGACATTTGGTTTTCCTTTGACATTTTCTCCTTTTTTTATACTACTCCTTATGTCCAGATCAAAGTTGATTTCTTATGGGTTAAAGATTATTTATTTTAGAATTTCCCTCTTGAAAATTTGAGCTAAGTTAACGTCTTGCTTTTAAGTAATTTTTACACAATGTGAAGAATTCCCAAATAGGAATTTTTCTTGACTCTGAAAGATTAAAGAGAGTAAAATATTTCGCTTAAAAGTTAATATGTTTAATGTTATTTAGCTTAGGGTACTAAAGTTCTAGGAAGATTATGATTATATAAATGCTGTTCTTTATTGTCTTATGATTATTTAAATTTTATTAGCATTTATTTTATTTAATCTTAAAATAATATTCACACTGATTTAGATAACATACTCTTAATATTTATATTGTCGGTCTGTTTTCTTGTTTACTTAACTGTTTGATAGTTCTTGCTTTAGAACATGAAATTAGTAACATTTATGATCATAACTGTTTCAGCATTTCACTTTTGCAATAATACATATACCTCAGCTTATTTATTAAATGTTAATACATTTTGGCCCTAGCCAGTTTGGCTCAGTGGTTAGAACGTTGCCCTGCAGACTAAAGGGCCCCGGGTTCGATTTTGGCCAAGGGCACATACGTTGGCTCCAGGCTCTACCCTCGGCCCCAGTTGGGGTGGGTGAGGGAGGCACCCAGTTGATGTGTCTCTCTCACATTGATGTTTCTCTCTCTCTCTCCCCCTTCCAATCTCTCTGAAAAGCAATGGAAAAAAATATCCTGGGGTGAGATGAGTGAAGGAAGGAAGGAAGGAATGTTAACACATTATGCCCATAAGGAAATTATTCACTCCATGTTTCAGCTAGAATGCTTACCTTTAATAGAAAGTGAATATGCAAATAATACCATAAATCTGAGTGTCATATCTTGGTTTTATTACTGACAATGTTAAACTGATTATAATTTGTAGTAATCTATTCTATCATGTTGATTACTCACAGGTTTTGTGATACCAGAAATGGAAGTAAACATTTAGTTGTTTGGCTTTCCTGAGACTAAGCCAAACTTGGCAAAAATCTACCTCTAAGTATTTATAATATCTTTTAAAAGGAGTTATTTAAAAATATTTTTGTAGCTTTAATCTTTTCCTGTCTCCCTGTTTGTACCTTGCTCTTTAATTATATTCTGTGAATATATTTATAGAGGTATCATTTACTTATTCTCCTGTACTACTTGGCACTCGTCCTAATAATGGCAAAATACAGAGTGTCCCTCAAAAATGTATACACCTTTGAATGATTATAAAGTCAGTGTTTATTAACGTAAGTTCATTTTCAAAATTTAAAAGAATCTACAGAAATGAGTAATTTTTTTTTGTCAACACCTGTTTTCAAACTGGTGACTCTTCTGGTCCAGGCACTGCTAATAACACAAAGCAGCGGAATTGCAAACATCAAGAATCATTTTGTTCAGTATTTGTGCGCCCCCAATTCATCAACTGTTGTTTGTTTTGTAACGTAAACTTTATCTTTTATGTATCCCCATAAAAAAGAATAGTGGATAAAGCTTAGTCTGGCTTTGCCCATTATTTCAAATGAGTTAAACCTGAAAAGGAGTGAAAATTAAGTGAGTTATCAGCTGGTTAAAGTGTATATACATTTGGGGGGGCACTCTGTATCCCAAAAAAATGAATACAGAATTTGAATAATTATAAAGGCAATGTTCGTACTTCAACTGCATTTTCAAACTTCCAGTAGTATTTTAGGATGAACTTCCTTTGTTCAAAGCTTAGTCTGGCAGAAAAGAAAGAAACAGCAATTGAGCTATCAGCTATTAAAGTGTGTATACATGTTTTGGAGATACCCTGTGTGAAATCCCTAATTTGAACATATGTTTCTTCCCTTAGTGTAGTGAGTTTGAACATTTTTTTCCTTTTTTTCTTTTTCTATTTAATTCTCTGCTTTGAATGGTCTGTGCATATCTTTGTTCATATTTATTTTGAGTTCATTGGCTTTTTTCTTTTTGTTATTTTAAAAAGCGACATCTCAGTCTTTTCATATATATAATTTCTTTTTACCTTTTTCCCAGAAAAAAATCGTTCTATCCAGAGAATTTACAATTTACCTACATTTTATTTTAAGCCCACTCAAGGTAGGGAGTTGGAACTGTTTTTTTTTAGGGTCTGTACCCTCAGTTAAACACCTCTTAGAGAAGCTCAGAATAAAAAATAAATAAATAAAAGAGTTACCATGAGCAGCAGCAATCAGCAGACACAATTAACAGCAGGATTAGGTTCTAGAAGAACTTTAGATAATCAGTTGTATAAAGAATATTAAGTAACTGTATTAGAAATGATTATAAGACTTAAAGGAGTAATAAGCAAGGGATAACAATTAGCCTTTTAAAAATGACCAAATTTTCAAAAGAAGCTAATGAAATATATTTTCTCTATGAAAATTATATTTTCTTGATGAAAAATGCATTTGTTGACATTTACCTAGAATGTAGCAGAGCCAGAGATATCAAATATGGTAGAAAGAATAAGAGAAGATAAAAGATGGTACTAGGAAATCCAGTATATTATTATTGGCATCCTGTAGAAAAATTGAAGAGATGTAATATTTGAAGGATAATTTTCTAGAATTGATTAGTATTGATTAATTCTGAGAAGTATTGATAAAGCTATGTCTTTACTGAGATACATTTTAGTGAATCTGTAGAATATCAAAGACAGGAAATCTAAAAGAAACAATACGGATTAGACAAAGGAATGCCAGTTAAACAAAATCAGGCCTTTAAGTATCAACTAAAGAAAGTTAGGAAATAAAAGAATTAACTGTCAGTTCAAAACAGAGCTTTCCTAACTGACATGTTTAGCCGAATAGATTGCAGATGTAGCAAGGATACTGCTTCCAGATATTTTGCTGGGAATTAAAAAAAATTTAAAGTCACCTTCACAAAAAGGATGAAGAATGAAACAGTAATAAGAGAACACAGAAAACAGATGAGATATCTGAAGGCCCCCTAGGAGACAAGGAGAAGAATAAAATTAGTTATATGAAAGTGAAATTAGCACATGTGAAAACTGTGGAAAAGAAAGAACAAAATGGAAGTGAACAAAGTTCAAAAGGATGGAGAGGTGTGATATATATGGGAAAGGGGGGGAAGAAGTACAACATATGCGTAATTGGTATCTTCAAAGATGAAGGTACGAATTTTGATTTAGATTAATTTTTAATAGCATAAGGACATTTTTAGAAACAATAGAAAATTTCAATATATATAGAGTAAAAGT
This sequence comes from Miniopterus schreibersii, assembly GCF_964146895.1. Lineage (NCBI taxonomy): Eukaryota > Metazoa > Chordata > Mammalia > Chiroptera > Miniopteridae > Miniopterus > Miniopterus schreibersii. The sequence continues at coordinate 13,748,834 of NC_138119.1, read as the reverse complement.
ACTTGTTAGATTTCATATAAAGTTGATATAGGATGTTTGTCATGGAAACAATAGTTGCGTTATTAGACTTTATCAGGATAAACCATGAAATGATTCGGTAAATTCCATTAGAACCTGGGTAGCTGTCTAGGAGATATTATACATAGACAAATACACATATGCATTAAACTTCAGGAGTGTGTGGCTTTTCATTTCTTTTTTCACTGCTGTATTTCCTTTGAAAATTTAAAAGATGCCATCGTTTTCCACATTTAAAAACTATGATTCCACTTTCTCTTCTAGCTCTGATTCCCATTTCTCTGTTTCCCTGCTGTTCTTTACATGGTTTTAGATTTCCCTCTGCCCATTCTCTTTTAAACACATTCCAAATCAGGTTTTTGCTCTTGCACTTTACAGAAACTGCTGTTACATGGTTACCAATGCTTAAGTCCAACAAACAAATATATGCTCTCATTTTTTTTTGATCTGTCAATCGACACTCTTGGAAGTATGTCTATCCTTCACTTAAGTTTCAAGGTATCACACACTCATTCACTGTATGTTTTATTTTACTTTTCCTTGTTAACCCTCTGATTCCGCAGTCTTTGCTGGTTCTTCTTCATCTTCCTGATCTTTTTTTTTAATGTTGCAGTGCCCTTCAAAGTTAGTCTTTAGTCTTGTACTCTTTTGTGTTCACCCTCACCTGATTGTATCAACCAGTCTCAAGGTTTAAAATGTCTGTATGCTGTTGTCTTCCTAATTTGAATCTTCCTGTTCAGACTTCCTTTATTTGGATGATTAGAAGGCATTTCAGACAGAATCTGTCTAAAACTGAGCTTCTGATAGTCATTTTTAATCTTCCTCCTACCACAGTCTCTGTTATGTTCTAATCACTTGCACTGTTTTTACCATAGTCCAAGTCACCATCATCTCTTGTCAAGATTACTGTAGCTTGCTAACAAGACTTTATTCTATTACCTTTGAATCCCTATAGCTTTATGAAGCGAGCAGCTAGAGGTGTTGCGGGTGGAAATAGGGCTGTTCTGCGGAGTCACGAGAAAAGCATTTAGGACCCACACATAGGAGGATGAAGTGTAGTGGTAAGATTTATTGAAGCAAAAATAAAGACTGTCCCCAGTTGCTGGGTGTCTTATCCAAAACCATATGGCTAAGCTCCTTCTAGCTGTGGGGGAAGCCCCGGAGGACCAGGGCCCAGAAATTCTGTGCCATTGTCCTCTCATCAGCAGGGTACCCGTAGTGCAGCTCAGTACATTCCAAACTTTAGTCCAGCTCAGTCTGTCTCCATCCAACCAGTTTAGTCTCTGTGCCTGGCTGTGCTCTGGTTGGCATTGCACTGCGGCGCCCAGGTCCATGCTTGGAGTTATGCTGCTGCCAGACCCACTCGGCTCCTATGGGGAGAGAGTGAACAAACCAATGGGTGAACATGTGCTACCCAGACAACCTTTGTTAAGCCTTGATTATATTACTCAGGTTTGGGGGAGAGCAAGCTTCCTTTCAAACTAACTAATCTAGTTCCTAATCCTTCTGTGAGCTTGTGCTGTACCTCCAGCTAATCAATTTGGTCTTTTTCTCAGGTTTTCCAGACTAGACTCCACCCCTTTATGTTGCCATTTTGGCTCCTACTGTGCATGCCCCAAAGTTTTGCTGCTTCATCTGGTTTCTACTGCATGTGTGCTTACCTCCCCCTGCGCCATCTTGGCTCCTACTGTGCGTACACCTAGCAAAGGAATTTCCCCTGCTGTTTTTATTCTTCCCTCAGTAATCCCGGCTCATCACCCTTAGCTGATTCTTCTTGCCCGGTTTGGAGATTAAGTCACCTCAGCAGAGGATGCAGCTGTCCCCTGGGAAGCCTGTGAAATCTGTGGCTTCCTAGTGAATCAGGCTTAGTGTCGGATTCATTTCCCTAGTTTATTGGCCTTAATGTCTGATTCCATTTGCTCCCTTCCTTTGTTAATAACTAGCTACTTACCTACCTAACAGAGGGAGGGACTGTTTAAGGATGCAAGTGAAATTATGTCACTCTTCTTAAAAACTTTTAGTGCTTCCCCATTTCATTCAGAGTAAAAGCACAAGCCATTATAATGGCCTAAAGACCCTCCATGATCTAACTAGCCCTCTCTGATTACATATTGTTATGTTAGTCTCCCCAGTCAAGTGCTTAAGTTCTGCTACAGTAGCATTATTGATGTTTCTATTAACTTCCTCACTTGCCTTTGCTGATCGGTGAGGCCTAGCCCAGTCACTGAATTCAAGTTTTACATTCTCTCTTATAACACTCTCAATTGCCTCCTGTTTTTCTCATAGCAATTACCACCTTCTAACAAAAAATATTTTTTAAATTTACTGTTTTTCTTTATTGTGTTTCTCTCCCTCTAAAATGTAAGCTTCGTGAGAACAGAGATTTTTGTCCTTATTTTTCTTGGTTGTATTTCCAGCAATGAGTAGTCGCCCAATACTTGTTGAATGAAGAATTAGGTCACACACCTTTTCTGCATAAAACGTTCCAACAGCTTCCCCTCTCTTAGACTAAAAAACATCTGTTCCCCTACCTCTTGTCTGACTACTCTTCCCTTGATTACTCTAGCAAACCTGGAATCCTCGAATATGCTAGACAAGCTCCTGCCTGAGAGCCTTTGGTCTTTCTGTTTCCTGTGTTTGGTATTGTTCTTTTCTCAGTAGCTACTTAGATCCCTCTTTTACCTCCTTTGGATTTCTCTGTAAATGTAATCTTTTGGCAACCTATTCTAAAATTGCAAATCCTTTTTAACCCTAGTCTTCCGCCGCCCCCCCCATTTATTGACCTCAAATAAATACAAAGTATTCTGGGTTCCATGTGCAACATGGTCAGAAAGAGCTCCTATCCAGCCATTGGAAAATACTATAAATTATATTTAAGGCTTCTTTTATTCAGTCAGAGCCAAAACCATCTGATTAGTTCTCTACCAACCCTAGTTTTTGTCTCTCCTTTTTTCAGGCTCTGACTTTCTTCATAGCATATTTCACTTGTCTTTTAATACCTCTACCCCTCTCATGCATTAGAATGAAATCTTCATGGTGAAAGGGATTTTTTTGCACTGCTGTTATTCTTAGCACTTAAATAGTAGGTGCTTAATACCTATTTGCTGAAAAAATGAATTCCTGATAGAGGAAGGATTTAAGATTATGAAGTAAATAAAATTAGGCCCTGGCTGAGTGGCTCAGTTGAATGGAGAGTCATTCCATATACCTAAAAAGGTTGTGGGTTTGATTTCTGGTCAGGGCACATACCTAGGTTGCAGGTTTGATCCCTGTTTGGGGCACGTATGGGAAGCAACTGATCAATGTTTCTCTCTTACATTTATGGTTCTCCCTCTCTCTCTGTGTCCTTTTCTCTCTAAAAATCAATAAAATATATCCTCGAGTGAGGACTAAAAAATAATAATTAAAATTAAATCAGTAGTGTTCTTTTTTTTTTTTAATTTTAAATATATCTTTATTGATTTCAGAGAGAGGAAAGGAGAGGGAGAGAAAGAGAGAAACATCAATGATGAGAGAGTCATTGATCGAGCCCACAACACGGGCATGTGCCCTGACCGGGAATCGAACCCCGATTGCCTGGATCCTAGGTCGACACTCAACCGCTGAGCCACGCCCGGCCGGGCAGTAGTGTTCTTGAATATCATCAGTTTATAGAGCTAGAAAATATAACCAAAAAATTTATTCACAAAAGTAACAACAGTATTTATGAGATATTTAGAAATAAACTTGACTGCAAATATTTAGGATCTATATGAATAAAATTACAAATATCCAATAACACCAAAAAGCTTGACTAAGTAAATAAATTTACTTTGTTATTGTGGAGCTAAAGTTGATGTTGAGATTTTTTTTTTTCCTATATTAATAATACAAAGTTAAAACCATTTAGAGTTTTTTTTAAAAAAACTTTCAGATGGAGCTCGAAGTCATCTGGAAGTATACATATGCAAAAATAACTAGGGAGCCTTATAAAATTATTGGTGATGGTTGTGCTACCATTGTTAGCTAGGTAGTGAATAGGAAAAGAGCAAAGGGGAGGCCAGACATTATAAGCATAGTCAGCTGGGCAGCTTCACCAGGAAATTACAGCTTCACGAATCACCAGTTCATTCCCTACAGATCACTGGGGGAAGGGATCGAACAAAGGGGAAGATGGGCACATGCACAGTGAAGTTGGGGTGCCACAGGGAAGGTGCTTGCTTGTCGTTCTAGCCTGGGGAACAATGGATTGGCTAGAGAGTTGACCCCATTGGAAGCACAGGAAATCTTGGAATGTTAAAATCCCCAGACAAAGGAGCTTTCTTGTTCTCTGGCTCTTGTTCATGCTTGCTCTTCTGCTCTTGTTCTCTTGATCCGTGACCCACACTCACGTGGCCCACATATACTCACCTGGTCTCTCTCCATAGCCATGTGGCCTTAAAGCAGCTGCATGGCCCATAGTCATGCAGACTCCATATGTAGGATGCTGGACTGGACTGGCTTTAATATGGAACAGAAACTATGGGCAGTGGCCTTTATTCTGGCCCTGCTGAAGACAAGATTGGACTTCTTCCATGGTGAGACACACAGAGATGGGACCTTGGAGGGGAACCCCCTTAATTATACATCATCAATAAAGCTTTCCATGAAACCCCATCCTCCCGTGGGGGTCTGAGGAAATTATTTTCCTTGTGGCACCCCAAGAACTCTACTTCCACCAATAATAGTTGCACAGCTCTGTGAATATACTAAAAATTACTTAATTTGTGCTTTAAAAAGGTAAATTTTATGCTATGTGAATTGTATCTCAGTAATGTTCTTCTAAATAAAATAACCAAGGGAAAAAATTAGTCTTTTCAAGTATGAAACATTATAAGGTTCAAGCATCATATGTTCCTTTTTTCCCCATGTGTCTGTCCATGTATCATGTATCTAAAGAGACTATCGTTTCTCCATTGTATATCCTGCCTCCTTTGTTGTAGATTAATTGACCATCTACATGTGGATTCGTTTCTGGGCTCTGTATTCTGTTTAATTGATTTATGTGTCTGTTTTTGTGCAAGTACCATACTTTTTTATTATTGTTAGGTTTGTAATATTAGTTTGAAATCAGGGAGTGTGATATCTTCAACTTTGTTCTTTTTTCTCAAGAGTGCTTTGGCTACTCGTGGTCTTTTGTGATTCTATATAAATTTTAGGATTACTTATTCTAGTTCAGTTAGATTTTCTTTAAAAGGACTATTGCCTGTCTTATATCTGACATGTGATCAATAAGTTTGTTCGATTATAATACTAAATTGAAGTGATAGAAAGTTTATCCTCTCTGAAACCTTTTTCTTGTTCAAATTTTAGGACCCTTCAAAGTTGTACAAGAAATCAGGTGATGTTTCAGCCATTCAATGCCAATCTGAAGAAAGCATCCATCTTCATTCACAGGGAGAAAACAATTCTTTGTCTAAGAAGCTTTCTCCAGTACACTCAGAAATGACAGATTACATTAATGCAACATCATCTACTCTTGTTGGTAGCCGGGATCCTGACTTAAAGAACAAAACATTACTTAACGGAGGAACAAGTGTAACAGAAAAGTTGGCACAGCTTATTGCAACTTGTCCCCCCTCCAAGTCTTCCAAGACAAAACCGAAGAAGTTAGCAACTGGTACTACTATTTCAGGATTGGTTAGCAAGGATTTGATCAGGAAAGCAAGTGTTGGCTCTGTAGCTGGCATAATACATAAGGACTTAATAAAAAAACCAGCTATCAGCACGGCAGTTGGATTGGTAACTAAAGATTCTGGGAAAAAGCCAGTGTTTAATGCAACAGTAGGATTGGTCAATAAGGACTCTGTGAAAAAACTAGGAACTGGCACTACAGCGGTATTCATTAATAAAGACTTAGGCAAAAAGCCAGGGACTATCACTACAGTAGGACTGCTGAGCAAGGATTCAGGAAAGAAGCTAGGAATTGGTATTGTTCCAGGTTTAGTGAATAAGGAATCTGGAAAGAAGTTAGGATTTGGCACTGTGGTTGGACTGGTTAATAAAGACTTGGGAAAGAAGTTGGGTTCTACTGTTGGCCTAGTGGCCAAGGACTGTGCAAAGAAGATTGTAGCAAATTCAACAATGGGATTAGTTAATAAGGACATTGGAAAGAAACTAGTGAGTTGTCCTATGGCAGGACTAGTCAGTAAAGATGCCCTAAACCTTAAAGCTGAAGCATTGCTCTCCACTCAGGAATCACTTAAGGCTTCTTGTAGTACAAACATCAAGAGTCATGAAAGTCAGGAACTTTCTGAATCCCTGAAAGACAGTGCCACCAGCAAAACTTTTGAGAAGAATGTTATAAGACAAAGTAAAGAAAGCATATTGGAAAAGTTCTCAGTTCGAAAAGAAATCATGAATTTGGAGAAAGAAATGTTTAATGAAGGAACATGCATTCAGCAAGATAGTTTCTCATCCAGTGAAAGGGGGTCATATGAAACCTCAAAGCATGAAAAGCAACCTCCCGTATATTGCACTTCTCCAGACTTTCAAATGGGAGGTGCTTCTGATGCATCTACAGCTAAATCCCCTTTTAGTGCAGTAGGAGAAAGCACTCTCCCTTCCCCGTCACCTACTGTATCTGTTAATCCTTTAACCAGAAGTCCCCCTGAAACTTCACTACATTTGGCTCCTAATTCATTACTTTTAAGTCCTTCCACAGAACTAATGGAAGAAATTTCTGAATCTGGTGGAAAGAACCAATTTACTTCTGAAAGTACCCACTTGAACGTTGGTCACAGGTCTGTGGGTCATAGCATGAATATTGAATGTAAAGGGATTGATAAAGAGCTAAATGATTCAAAAACTACACATATAGATATTCCAAGAATAAGCTCTTCTCTGGGAAAAAAGCCAAGTTTGACTTCTGAATCCAGTATTCATACAATTACCCCTTCAATTGTTAACTTCACTAGTTTATTTAGTAACAAGCCCTTTCTAAAACTTGGTGCAGTAACTGCCTCTGACAAACACTGCCAAGTTGCTGACAGCCTAAGCACTAGTTTGCAGTCCAAACCATTAAAAAAAAGGAAAGGAAGAAAACCTCGGTGGACTAAAGTGGTGGCAAGAAGCACATGCCGGTCCCCAAAAGGGCTAGAATTAGAAAGAGCAGAGCTTTTTAAAAATGTTTCATGTAGCTCACTATCAAATAGTAATTCTGAGCCAGCCAAGTTTATGAAAAGTATTGGACCATCTTCATTTGTAGATCATGATTTCCTGAAACGCCGATTGCCAAAGTTGAGCAAATCTACAACTCCATCTCTTGCTCTCTTAACTGACAGTGAAAAACCATCTCATAAGTCTTTTGCTACTCACAAACTATCCTCCAGTATGTGTGTCTCTAGTGACCTTTTGTCTGATATTTATAAGCCCAAAAGAGGAAGACCTAAATCTAAAGAGATGCCTCAACTGGAAGGTCCACCTAAGAGGACTTTAAAAATCCCTGCCTCTAAAGTTTTTTCTTTGCAGTCTAAGGAAGAACAAGAACCCCCAATTTTACAACCAGAAATTGAAATTCCTTCCTTCAAACAAAGTCTGTCTGTGTCTCCTTTCCCGAAAAAGAGAGGCAGACCTAAGAGGCAAATGAGGTCACCAGTCAAAATGAAGCCACCTGTACTATCAGTGGCTCCATTTGTTGCCACTGAAAGTCCAAGCAAACTAGAGTCTGAAAGTGACAACCATAGAAGTAGCAGTGATTTCTTTGAGAGTGAGGATCAACTTCAGGATCCAGATGACCTAGATGACAGTCATAGGCCAACTGTCTGTGGTATGAATGACCTTGAGATGGAACCAGATAAAACAATTATCAAGAGAAACAATGGACAATTAATGAAAACAATTATCCGCAAAATAAATAAAATGAAGACTTTAAAAAGAAAGAAACTGTTGAATCAGATTCTTTCAAGTTCCGTAGAATCAAGTAATAAAGGGAAAGTGCAATCCAAAATCCATAATACCGTGTCAAGTCTTGCTGCCACATTTGGTTCTAAATTGGGCCAACAGATAAATGTCAGCAAGAAAGGAACCATTTACATAGGAAAGAGGAGGGGTCGAAAACCAAAAACTGTCTTAAATGGCATTCTTTCTGGTAGCCCTACCAGCCTTGCTGTTCTTGAGCAAACAGCTCAGCAGGCAGCTGGATCAGCATTAGGACAGATCCTTCCCCCTTTACTGCCTTCATCTGCTAGTAGTTCTGAGATTCTTCCATCACCTATTTGCTCTCAGTCTTCTGGTACTAGTGGAGGTCAGAGCCCTGTAAGTAGTGATGCAGGCTTTGTTGAACCCAGTTCAGTGCCATATTTGCATTTACACTCCAGACAGGGCAGTATGATTCAGACTCTTGCAATGAAGAAAGCCTCAAAGGGAAGGAGGCGATTATCTCCTCCTACTTTGTTGCCCAATTCTCCTTCACATTTGAGTGAACTCACATCTCTGAAAGAAGCTACTCCTTCTCCCATTAGTGAGTCTCATAGTGATGAGACCATTCCCAGTGATAGTGGAATTGGAACAGATAATAACAGCACATCAGACAGGGCAGAGAAATTTTGTGGGCAGAAAAAGAGGAGGCATTCCTTTGAGCATGTTTCTCTGATTCCCCCTGAAACCTCTACAGTTCTGAGCAGTCTTAAAGAAAAACATAAACATAAATGTAAGCGCAGGAATCATGATTACCTCAGCTACGACAAGTTGAAAAGGCAGAAACGAAAACGGAAAAAGAAATATCCCCAACTCCGAAATAGACAGGATCCAGACTTTATTGCAGATCTGGAGGAATTAATAAGTCGTCTAAGTGAAATTCGAATCACCCATCGAAGTCATCATTTTATCCCCCGAGACCTCCTGCCAACTATTTTTCGAATCAACTTTAATAGTTTTTATACACATCCTTCTTTCCCGTTAGATCCTTTGCACTACATTCGAAAACCTGACTTAAAAAAGAAGAGAGGGAGACCCCCTAAGATGAGAGAGGCAATGGCTGAAATGCCTTTTATGCATAGCCTTAGTTTTCCTCTTTCTAGTACTGGATTCTATCCCTCTTATGGCATGCCTTACTCTCCCTCACCCCTTACAGCTGCTCCCATAGGACTAGGTTACTATGGAAGGTATCCCCCCACTCTTTATCCACCTCCTCCATCTCCTTCTTTCACCACTCCACTCCCACCTCCTTCCTATATGCATGCTGGTCATTTACTACTCAATCCCACCAAATACCATAAGAAAAAGCATAAGCTGCTTCGACAGGAGGCCTTTCTTACAACCAGCAGGACTCCCCTCCTTTCCATGAGTACCTACCCTAGTGTCCCTCCTGAGATGGCCTATGGTTGGATGGTTGAGCACAAACACAGGCACCGCCACAAACACAGAGAACACCGTTCTGAGCAACCCCAGGTTTCCATGGACACTGGGTCTTCCAGATCCGTCCTGGAGACTTTGAAGCGCTATCGATTTGGAAAGGATACTGTTGGAGAACGATATAAACATAAGGAAAAGCACCGGTGTCATATGTCCTGCCCTCATCTTTCTCCTTCAAAAAGCTTAATAAACAGGGAAGAACAGTGGATCCACCGAGAGCCTTCAGAATCTAGTCCATTGGCCTTGGGATTGCAGACACCTTTACAGATTGACTGTTCAGAAAGTTCTCCAAGTTTATCCCTTGGAGGATTCACTCCCAACTCTGATCCAGCCAGCAGTGATGAACATACAAACCTTTTCACGAGTGCAATAGGCAGCTGCAGAGTTTCCAACCCTAACTCCAGTGGCCGGAAGAAATTAACTGACAGCCCTGGACTGTTTTCTGCACAGGACACTTCACTAAATCGGCCTCACAGAAAGGAGCCACTGCCTTCCAGTGAAAGGGCAATACAGACCTTGACAGGTAAGAGGGTCATTTTGTTGCCTGTTAACTTGTGTTAGAGAAATAGATTATTAATTTTTAAAGAGAGAAAGAGAAACACCAATGTGAGAGCAATACATCAACTGGCTACCTTCTGCATGCCCCGTAACTAGGGTTTGAGCCTGCAACCCAGGCATGTGCCCTGATCGAGAATCAAACCATTCACCCTTTGGTGCATGGGATGACCCTCAACCAACTGAGCTGCACCAGCCAGGGCCATGTACATGAACTTTTAATAGATCTACTGGTTTTTGTTTCTATAAATGTATTTTGAAATGCTATCTTCAAAGTTCTGTTTTTCTTTTTTAAAAAATTTTTTTTTATTGACTTAGAAAAGGAGAGAGAAATACCAATCGGTTGCTTCCTATATGCACTCCATCCAGAGATCAAACCCACAACCTGGGCATGTACCCTGACCAGGAATCAAACCAGTGACCCTTTGTTGCATGGGACAATGCTCAACCAACTGAGCCACACTGGCCAAGGCGAAGTTCTCATTTTTAATAGCTGTAAGAAACAAGATAAGGCTTGTCTTTGCATTAATTTTGAGTTTTGAGAAGAGAGATCATTATCAAAACAAGAAATAATCATCTTTTGGAAACCAAGAAAAATGATATATTTTTCTTATGCAAGTAGGCTATTACAGTTTCTTTAGTGAGAAATGGTTCACAGATATCTGTTAGTAGCTATGCAGAATATTTTGTATACACTAATCCAATAATTATAAATGCTTCTATGTTATAGGAAGAGTATTTATCCTTTATGTCTCAATAAAAATCTAAGCATTCAAATAATTGATAACTCAAATTATCAACTTCATAAAATTTAAATATTCAGAGGAACTTCATTTTGCAGAGTACCTTTAAGTATCTATGCAAACAGCTTCAAATGGATATAAAATGACATGAAACAAATTTAAATAATGCATTTGTAATGTCTAGAATGTATCTTTTAAGAATTGAAAAGATAGAAATTAAGAAAGAGGAATTATTGCCTGTTTATATGGAACAGCCATTTTCAACCTTTTTCATCTTATGGCACACATAAAAATACTGTATTTTGCCAGTCTGACCAAAAAAAATAGGTATAATTTTTATTCATTCACACTGGATGGCTATTATTGTGTTGGGTAAAAAGTCAGTGCCTCTGACTAAATAATCGGGTATTGCATGTTTTAAAAATTCTTGCGGCACACCAGTGTGCCTCTTGCAGCACATAAGTTGAAAATCGTAGATATCTAACTCAGGAGGTTTTTTTTAATCAAAGATTTCAACCCTGAGTGTTTGTAAATAACTCTAGGAAGTCCATGAGAACCTCTGATGTAAGTAAAGTGTGTATTGTTCCAGGAGAAAATCCATACATTTCATCAAATTCTCCAAGTAAACTTTTTAAGCTTCAATATCACTTCCTATAAAATGGGATTAGTATGGTTATTATAAGGAGTGTTTTTCAAAGTGACTTACACATAGTAAGCACACAGATGTTAATTAGTATTATTCACCCAAAAGATTAAAAACTTGTGCATTTCAGGAAATGATAAAGCCCTCAAAAACAAGTTTTTGTTCCTGATTTTCATTATTCATGAACTTTTGAAAAATAAACGCTGCCTTGGTAGAAAAGCTGAGTATTCTTTAGTTTTTAACAGTGTAATAAAGAGAAAAAAAATCTTAAACTTTAATTGGGTTCATTCAACAAAAATGTTGTTTACATCTTTAAAGTTTGTTTAATGATAGAGAGCTAGGCAATCTGAGACCTTTTAGTAAAGTATTTAATTATAATACTCTTGGAGAAGGTAAGATGTGTACTGCTAAACTTACTAGATTTTGTTTATTTTTAAATTTTATTTTTAATTACAGTTGACATACAGTATTGTATTAGTTTCAGGTGTACAACATAGTGATTCAACATTTACATACCTTACAAAGCCATCACCACAATGAGTCTAGTAATCATCTCAGTGAATTTTTGACAAATATTTAATCAACAGTTTTTGAATATTTACTATCTGCTAGACATTCTACTTTGTAGGTACTTGTGATATAATAGGTTTATTGTTCTCATGGAACTTATAGTGGAGGAGATGGGTAATAAACAAAATAATTACACATTAAATGTCATTAAAATTTTTATAAGCGGTGTGTGTGTGTATATATGTATGTTTGTTTATTTATTTATTTATTTATTTATTTATTTATTTTTAAAGTACAGGGTTCTATGAGAGCATGAAATGGGGTCCTAACTCAGCAAGGCTGCCCTGAAAAGGGGACCTAAACTGTTACCTGAAGGATGAGCAGCAGTAAATAGAATTCCACTTATTTATTTTCATTCATTGACTCATTTATTTATTTATTGAATCTCAAAACATCTAGCATTCTTCTAATCACTGGCATATAGAAGAGAGAATAGACATGATATCTGGCCTCATTAACTTTCAGCTTAGTGAAGAAAGATAACACAGTGGTAAGCATGTAAATAATGGCATAATTGAGAAAAATACTGTTAAGTTACTATAACATTGTTAGGGTGAATAATTGGGGTGAAAATGGTATCTATTTAGATAAGAATTATTAGCTATTGCTTGAGATAAAAAGTTGAAACTTGAAAGATGAGAAGCCACCATTGTGGTAGAAGAGGGACTACAAAGAAAAAGATGGTGAGAGAGTTGTGGTGAAAGAAAGAAACCAGAAACCATATGTTAAAGATTTTGGATTTTTATACTAACAGCAAGAGGCAGAGGAATATTGATTTTAAAGATCATTCTGGCTCATGTGCGAACATTGAATTGTAGAGGATAGAAATAGTTACAGCAGGCAACTGCAGTAGTCTAGATGAAATGATGTTACTTAGATGAGGGCAGACTCTATGTGGACATTTGGGAGATTGTGGTGCTTTGCCTTAATACAGAGAAGACAGGAAGAGCAGATTTAGGGAGAGCACAGTTTGCTTTTTAGTTTGTATAAACTTTGTGATGCCTTTAGAACATTCAAGTGAAGGTGTCGAGCAGGCAGTTGGGTATCTAGTTCTGGAGCTCAATAGAGATGTTTGGGCTGGAGATATGGGCATTTCACTATGAGTTTTTAAAAAACTTGTTTGGCAGAATCATTCACTAAAAATTAAATGGCTTCTGAGAAAGATAGAGTTGGGAGGAGATTCTCAAAACCTATGCAACTTTGTAACCAGAGCACCAAGAAAAAGAATAATTCTAAAATATACCAGCTGTAGTTAAAAATATGTGTTAAATTGTTTAATAAATTAAAAAAATATTATAGTAAACAGAGGACTTAACTTTTTAGGAAAATAGGAAGGTAGCTTGATAGAAAGGGCTATAAAGAAGGTATGAAGCTGCTCAGTTGTAGGCGCAAAAGTGTATCATTGGCAGATAAATGAAGTGATGCCAGGTATAGCTGGTTCTGGTTTATTTTCCTGGTTTGTTTCTTTTGTGTGAAGATTGGTGAAAACCACAAAATTAGCTCTTGTAGGTAAGTTTGTGACCAGTTGAAGCCATAAGGAAGAATGTGGGATGCATTGCCATTCCGAACAAAACTGCTTTGCTTCATGGTTTACTGCATTTAGTTTTTGTTAGTGTATTCTTTGCTCTGCTGCTAACTTGGTGCTTCAAAACATTAATGTGCTTTGAAAAATCATTTATGAATTCACACAACTTCCATATTATACTGGTATTCTTCTCAATTGATTTTTAGAGAGAGAGAAACATTGATATGAGAGAGAAACATCAATTGGTTGCCTCCCGTACACACCCTTACTGGGGATCAAGCCCACAACCTGGGTATGTGCTCTGACTGGAAATCGAACCGGCAGCCTTTCGGCACATAGGATGATGCTCAGCCAACTGAGCCACAGCGGCTAGGGCTCCCTACAGTTTTTAAAACGTTAATTGCTGAAATGTGAAAATTGGGAACATCTGATAACAATCAACATATTCTGGATTACATTAATGGCTGGGTCTCATAGTGGCATCCATCACCAGCCCCCTTTAGTTGGGGCATGCATTCTTCAGTTTGCCACAGTCCATCAGTTTCCTGTTGTGTGTTATATATGGCCCAATTCAGCTATTTAAGAGGTTGTGTCTAGCACTAAAGAGCATTTGAGTTTGAGGCCCCTAATTTAAGGGTTGTGAGAAGAAGCTTGTAAGAGTTGGAGAAACTGAGGTTAAGGTGAGGTGAGATGACAGGTTAAGTAGTTGAATGTACATGTACATGGCCATTAAAGGCACCCAAGAGGCCATATAAATGAGTCGGAGTGAGTATGAATGTGAGGCTGGATTTCAGGGTCCTCAGGGAATGTGAGAGGGAAATTTATCCAATGCAAAAATATCAGCTTTAAAAACAAGAACTTGCCCTTTTTGCCCTTCTCTTTTAAAAAAATAACACAAAAACATTGAGACCTCTCTGAAGTCACTGTTCTGACACCAGTTCTCTGTCACCAGTCTTCATTTCTTTTCTGATACTACCTGCAGTTAGGGAAGACCTCACAACTTAAGAGAAAAATCCTTTGATGACTGCCTCCACTTAAGATGCCAGCCGAAAATTTCATCATCCCCAGTTCCCTCACACTTCTGCCCAGCAAGCTACAAATTTGGGGCTTCCTGCAATCCTTCAGTTTTGATAATTTGGTAGAACTAATCATAGAACTTACTGAAACCACTTATGATTACAGTTTTATTATTAAGGATATCGATTAGGAATTGAAGAGATGCATGGGGCATTGTCTGGGCAGTAAGGGGGACACAGAGCTTCCATGCCCTCTCTTTGTGGATGTGTTGCCCTCCTAGCACATCATTATATTCATCAATCAGGAAGCTCCAGTAGGCCTGTGTGTCCAGAGTTTTGATTGGGGCTTCATTATATAGGCATGAATGGGCCATGTACTTGAACTCAGTCTGTAACTCCCCTCCATCCACTGTAGATTGGGCTGGCCCAAAGTTTCACCCCTCTAATCATGTGGTTGGTTTTTCTAGTGGCCAACCCCCATTCTGAGGCTATCTCATAATCTACCTTAAGTTACCTCTTTGTTATAACAAGGACACTTCTATACTCAGGGAATTCCAAGGGTTTTTGAAACTATGCTGGGAATCAGAGACCAAGAACAGATATACAGGTGTGGGCAAAAAGTAGGCTTACGGTTGTGAGTCCTGAAACAGTTTATTTTTGTGTTATTTATTAATTATTGTACTATTTTCCATATAAACAACTGTAAACCTGTTGCCCACCCCTGTATTATTTATTATATCACAAGTTTAAATTCTTCTGTTAATTGGTCTGTATCATGGAATCTCTCCTCTTCACAATTGTTGATAAGTGGATATTAGTGGGGCTTGTTTTCTAATAGGAATTTTATTTCAGGTACACATGAAAATTGGCTTACCTATCTGCTTAAAACCAGTTGAGAACAAGATTTTTAGTTAAGGACAATAAGTTAAAAGTACTAAATAAATCATGAGGTATCTTCTATTTGGATCACTTTGAATATAAGAACTTGTTTTATTTAGGCAAAGCCTTATATATTAGATTTTTCAACCTTAACTATTTTGATAGTAGCTGTTGCTTCAGCAATTATTCTGTATCTGTTGTTTTCCAAGTGCAAAAAATACATACATGAATAAGATACAATTTCTGCTCTCAAGGAATTTATAGTTTATCAGAAAACATAGACATGTATACAAATAATTGTTGATAGCTGCTAAAGTTGAGATATTCACAACATGTTTTGGGGAGCACAAAAGAGAGGGACTTACGTAAAAGGAGCTAGGAAAATGTTTTGATTCATTATGCAAGGAATAGAAGGTGAAGACTGTATTTCATAAATAAGCTTCTCTGGGTCTGATACTGTGTTTAGGTAACTGTAAATAGTCTGATCTGGGACCCAGGAGATCAGGCTGGAAAGATAGGCAAAGGTAGATCATAAAGCCTCTTGTTTATATAAGATGCCAAGGAGTTTGGGGCTTACGCTATAGGCAATGGGAAGTTACGGATTTTAAAGCAGAACAACAATTTTTCTGAGTTTATATTGATCACTGTATGATAGATGGATTAGAGAAAGATCAGGTGGACCAGTTTGCAAATTGTCCCACCCAGATATTATAGGGGCTTTAACTTAGTAATAGTGAAGACATTCAGCAGTAGATTTACAAAAAGGGAAGGAAAGGGGGAAAGATTTTAGAATGTATTCAAGATACCCCTCTTGGGCAGTTGGTTGGTGATGTAATTAAATGAAAGGAGGTAGGTATGCAAAAGGTGAAAGTTGGAGATAGACATAGGATGTGGGTTTATGCTGTTCAGTGAGATGAAAGGATCTGTTGTTCAAAGGAAAAATCAAACCTGAACATACAAGTTTTAGATGTGATTGTTGAAGCCATGAGGAGCCATGAGTGATATTTAGGGTGAACACACTGGGTTTCCTAAGGGAGCTAGTGTCAAGAGTGCCAGGTGCTACAGACATCAGTTAGATAAGAACTAAAAGTAGACAGTTTGCTTTGGCAGATTACCTTTTGTGATCTAAGAGCCGTTGCCATAGTGTCAGATGTTAGATTTCTGGGGGTTAAGGAATGAAAGAGAAATGAGGAAATGCAGATAATTGAAATAATTACAGCTTTAAATTTTGTAGTAATTCTGACTAGTTTATTATTTACTTTTTCCTTGTAATGTCAGGGAAATAATTGCATTTTTCCAATCTGTGACTATGTCAGTGTCACACAGTTTTTCTTCTTAAATAAAAAGAGCATAACTAGCCCAGCTGGGCATGGCTCAGCAGTTGAGCTTTGACCTAGGACCCAGGAGGTGGCAGTTGGATTCCCTGTCAGGGCACATGCCCGGGTTGCGGGCTTGATCCCCAGTCAGGGGCGTGCAAGAGGCAGCCAATCAATGACTCTCATCATTGATGTTTCTATCTCTCTCCCTCTCCTTTCCTCTCTCTGAAATCAATAAAGATATATTTTTTAAAAAGAGCGTAACTAAACATCATGTTATTTTTAATTGACCTTGGTCTTCAGTTGATATTTTTTCCATACATGACTTGAAGATATATTCATTATATATTAATTGATATCCTGTTACAGTGTCCAAAAAAACTACTTACTATATGGTGTATTACAAAATTGTCAGTTACCTTCATGAGATTGTTATCCTAAAACAGCTCTCAAGGGCCAAAGCTGGAACAATTTAAGCAACAAAATAAGTAGGAGTATTGGATTTTAACCTAAAGAATAAGGTAAATATCGATGAGTCCATGCCAATGCCATTAAATGATTAAATAAATGGAGGAACTGGAGAAATCTTCCTTATAACATGTAAACTACTCCCTTCAAGGAGGTAGAACTTAATTCCCTTATTGTTAATTATGGGCTGGGTTTAGTGACCTAGTTCCAAAGAACAGACTATGGAAAGGAAAAAAATAGTAAGTAACCTTATAGTAAAGAGACCTAATAGCACCTTAACCAAGTACAAGGCTAACTTCACCAATAGTAAGTCATCGTGGTGACTTAATATGATTAAGTGGTGATATAATATGATTAGAAGGGAACTTCACGATGCTGGTATTCTTTCCAAAAATCCATAACATAAGAAAACATATAAGAAAACATTTTTTTAAAAAGGACATCGTACAAAATATCTGACCAGTACTCAAATGTATCAAGGACCTAAAAAAACAAGGAAAAATTGAGGAACTGTCACAGATCAGAGAAGATTAAGGAGACATGAGAACTAAAGACAATGTGATATCCTAAATTGGACTCTGGAACAGTAAAAGGAAATAAGTCAAAAAATTATATCAATGTTAATTTCATAGTTTTGACAAATGTACCATAATTATGTAAAATGTTAAAATTAGGGGAAGTTGGATAAAGGAAGAGAATTCTTGCTCTGTACTGTCTTTACAACTTTTCTATAAATTTAAAATGATTTCAAAGCCAGTTTTTTTTAAAGAGTGGACTACCAGCAACTTTCAGTCAAGATGGAGAAGTAAACACTATGCTCACCTCCTCCCATGACTACATCAAAATTGCAACTAAATTATAGAACCACCACCCTTGAGAACCACCTGAAGAATAGGTGAACAGAACGCCTGTAACTAAGGATATAAAGAAGAAGCCACAATAAGATTGGTAGGAGGGATGGAGACTCAAAATGGGCTGAGCCTTCCCCACATGTAGTGGTTAAGTATCAAGATGGGTATCTCCGTTGCGGAGGTCCTCTCTGAGCAGGAAGGATTCCCAGCCCCATAGCAGGCTCCCCAGCCCAGAGCACCAGTACTGGGAAGAGGAATCCTCTCAATGTGTGTCTGTGAAAATCAGTGGGTATTCCATCCGGGTGAGGCAGATGGCTATCGTAAACCCAGTAGTCCTCTTAAAGGGCCCAAGCACAGACTCCACTCATCCTAAGTTCCAGAGAAAGGACAGAAGCTTGAAAAGCTCCGGGGGCTTGCGGGGAGAAACTGAATTGTCTGGCTTCAGGGCAAGGGCTGGAGGGGCAGCTCTCTCCCCGACAGAAGTCCTGGCAGGCACCGCTGTTCCTTTGTTGAGCTCTCTCCCAACAGCCATCAGGTGCAGGTGAGTGCCATATCTGAGTTCATCTACTTAGTTAACACCACTGGTTCCACTCTGGTGATTCCTGGAGTCTTGCCCCATCCTGAACTTCTTTTAGCAGCTGTTTCTTACAAGCACCCAGCCTCTGCCGACACTATGGACTTAAAATCTCTCAAAAGATTTGCAGACCCCAAACTGCCGCTAACTTCTGCGTGCCCTTTACCTCTTCCTAAGTGGCCCCTGGCACTAGTGGCATCTAGCCTCTTCAGGGCACCTCCAAGCCCAGCATAGACAACTACCAACCACAGATCACTTTGTAGCTCCTACCAGGTGGCCCTGGGTCAGATATAGGCAGTGACTTCCCTGGGCCTATATCAGAACAACTCCCAAGAGGTCCAGAACCAGCACATCTGGTGGCCAGCTTCAGACAACACCAGACCACGATCTAATTAGCTCCACAAATGACACACCCAAAGGGTGGACTCTGCAAGCATGAGAGCCCCACCAAAGCAAATCCCACTCTGTGGGGTCAGCTGCTGAACAACAGCTGATGTGCTGTTGTCATGTACAATTCTCACAGCCAGTCAGCCTGAGGGTCAGTCCCACCAACTGAAATGCCAGCAACAATCAAGGCTCAACAACAGGAGGGCACACAACACCCACACAAGGGACACCCTTGGAGCACTCAGCTCAGGTGGCCTGAGAGTCTGCCACTGGACCTGTACAAGACACCTACTACATAAGGCCACCCTGTGAAGGCTGAGAGACATAGCAGGTCTACCTAATACATAGAAAGAGGTGCAGGGAGGCTGCCAAAATGAGACAGACAAATGAAAGAACAGGACAAAACTGCAGAAAAAGAACATAAAAATGGAGACAATCTACCAGATACAGAGTTCAAAAACACTGTTTGTAAGGATGCTTAGTGAGTTTAGGGGAAGAACAGATAACTCAGAACTTACAGAAAGAGAGAGAAACCATAAAAAATAACCTGTCCAGAAGTGAAGAATACAGTAACTGAAATGAAGACTACATTAGATGGAATCAACAGCAGATTACAATAAGCAGAGAATTGAATCAGCAATTTGTAATGCAAGGTAGTAAAAAATACCCAATTGGAACAGCAAAAGGGAAAAAAACCTTATTTTTTAATGAGGATAATTTAAGTGACCTCTGGACATTTACATCATAGGGGTAAGTGACCAGAAGGAGGAGAGAACAAGTGATGGGGAACATATTTGAAGCAATAATGACTGAAAACTTTCCTAACCTGGTGAAAGAGGTAGACATACAAGTCCAGGAAGTGCAAAGAGACCCAAACAAGATGAACCCAAAGAGGCCCAAACCAAGACACATCATGATTAAAATGCCAGAAAGAGAATCTTAAAAGCAGCATGAGAAAAGCAGTGAGTTACATACAAGGGAGCTCCAATAAGACTGTCAGCTGATTTATCAAGAGAGAGCTTTCATACCAGAAGGGATTAGAAACAAAGTGATGAAAACAAGGACCTACAACCAAGATTATCCTGAAAGACTATTACTTAGAATCCAAGGAGAAATGAAGAGCTAACCAGACAAGAAAAGCTAAAGGAATTCATCAGTCAACTAGCATTACAAGAACAGTTAAAGGGACTTCTTTAAGAAGATGAAAGGGGAAAATTAAAAATATGAAAAATAAAATAGGAATAATTACATTAAGTGTAGTTATGATTATGTAAATGTAAGTGGATTAAATACTCCAATCCAAAGACATACAGAGTGCCCGGCCAGAGTGGCTCGCTCACTTGGTTGAGCATCATCCTGTGCACCGAAATGTTAACTGGTTTGATTCCTGGTCAGTGCACATATCTGGGTTTTGGGTTCAATTCCTGTTCTGGCACGTACAGAAAGCAACTGATCCATCTTTCCCTCTTACATCGATGTTTCTCTCTCTCTTCCCTCCCCCATCCAATTCCTCTCTAAGCATGCCCTTGGGTAGGGATTAAAAAAAGAAGAGCCCAGCCGGGCATGTCTCAGAGGTTGAGTGTAGACCTAGGGTCCAGGAGATCGCGGTTAGATTCCCCGCCAGGGCACATGCCCAGGTTGTGGGCTCAATCCCCAGTCGGGGGCGTGCAGGAGGCAGCCGATCAGTAACTCATCATTGATGTTTATATATCTCCCTCTCCCTCTCTCTGAGATCAATAAAGACATTAAAAAAAAAAAAAAAGAAATCTTACTATTTGCAACAAACAACGTGGATGAACTTATGGGGTATTATGGTAAGTGAAGTAAGTCAGACAAAGACAAATGCCATTTTATTTATATGTGGATTCTAACAAACAAATGAACAATCAAAACAGAAACAAACTCATACAGAGAACAAATTGATGGTTGCCATTTGATAGGTCAGAGGACCGGGGTGAAAAAGGTGAAGGGATTAAGAAGTACAAATTGGTGATCACAGGGATATAAAGTACAGCACAGGCAATATAGTCAGTACTGTAATAACCATGTATGGTGCCCGGAGAGTACTAGAGTTATTGGGAGAATAACTGTGTTAGTTGGAATAAAACAGACATATTTGATATGTTGATGTAATTGAGGAAAATTAAATGAAATCAGATCAGTGACACAGGCAGGAATGATAGTCCTTCCTATGTAGTCTGGAGCAAGGCATTTAACCTTTTTAATAGTTAGGCACTCAGACTGAATCACTCAAGCAGTTTGGGACTAAGCAAATTAAATCTCATAAAGCTTTAAAAAGAGTAACAGGCCTAATTGTTTAAATGATGTGCATGTGGTGGTTAAGTGTTTTTCTTAAGTTACATAGTCTTCTATACTAACTTATCTACTAACATTCTAAAATCAGCTTGTTGCAAATGAAATTGTAACGAAATTATACACTTTAAGTGAGCCCAGGTTTCACCCGATCCTGGTAACTAATTCTATTTAGTAAGTATCTGTGTTAGGTAGACATGAACTAGGCCTAATGAGAAAGAGTTTGTGACCTGAAGTGTCAGGTATTCCATTCCTGTTTTCTAGCATTTCAACTCATAGCTGGCAGTATATGCCAGAACCTGCAACCTGATTTTAAAAATGGGGTGAGCACTATCATGTAGTATTTTTGCATTTATAGATTACAAATTATAGAAAAAGCATACAGTGGGAAATTATTGTAGCTGTTGATAACTATCCACTAAGAATAAATTAGGGGTAAATTTTTTTGTTCAGAAAAAGTGTATTCACTGTAAAAGCATAATGGTTGAAGCAAAGTATACTGAGCTTTGTTTTCTTTTTAACTGAAGAACGTAAGCATTGGTCAGAAATTTCTGATTTATAACACCCATAAGTGAAGTGTGAACATGTGGAGATGAAATCAGAAAATTGATTGTGGTGGTTAGTGCAGTTTGGGGAATTTCCAGAGGAATTTCATTTCAGTGAACTGTTTTGGACATGAGAAAAGCCTAATTAGAAGGAGAAAAACCCAAAAGCAAAAAAACAGAAGAGAGAAAAAATAAAATGGAGAAAAACAGACTTTTTAGCTTAAAAATCGCCAGCATAGGCTCTGAATCATTCCCTCTCAGTACATTTAATTGGTGAGTCAGATAAAATGTATTACTTTCAGTAAGTGTATTTCTCAAAATTGGAATCAGCTGTTTTTATTGTGGAACCAACTCTTATCTCAGCAGTCACCTCATTCAAAAGAAACTTCCAGGGCTACTATGAACTGTGAAACAGCAAAGGATTCAAAACTTGAAACAAAAAAACTTGATCAGATGTTTTTGAATAGTTTGGTATTTTATGCTCATATGCTTTTACTATGGTATCCATTTTTATTATCAGTTTTGATTTGGTCATTGTTTAATGAACATTGCTGATAGCCTTGACTTATAAATGATAAAAGAAGAGGAATTTCTTTCTTAAAATTTTGCAACTATTTTAGTTTCGGTGGAAAGGAGTGATTTAAAAATTAGAAATTTGTTTCAAATATGTTACTTTACAATAAATTTTTCTCATCTTTGAACTGACTATTGCACAGTATCCTTTCAAATCTAGCATACTTAACTCTGTTTTACCCTAGTTTACTCAAAGGTATTTCTTTCTAGCATTAGAAACATCAAAGAACCTAACCTGCTCATTCAAACCATTGTGTAGTTACTTGGATCTTTAGAGTTGGACTCCCAACAGTGCATGACCAAAAGTCATGTTTTATTAAGTTATGAAAGTTTTAATAATGGATTTAAACTAAAGAAATACACATTTTATCCAACTGTTGGCTTCATTCACTGTGGGGTTTTTTTGCTAATTTACATTTGTAAATTCCTCATTTTGTTGTCTAGGATACTCAGGGCTTCAGTGAATTAGTTTGAACCTTTATTCCAGTGTTTTCTTTGTGATGCCTTTCCCCATCCCCACAGACACTATTATCAGTGGGAATTTTCTCTATTTATGCCGATATCTTTGCCCATTTGACTCTATCGTTACACCCAGGCGTCTGTAAATGTAGCATTCCTTTTTTTATCTTAGATTTGTTTCATTTCCTCCTGTGTAAGCATCAATCAAGATGTCCTATGACAGATCAACTTTAGAACATCATCTTGGTTTCCACTTGTCATGTATAATGTGAAGATTTCCAGATTCTTATCCCTTTAAAATGCAGTTATGTTCTTTTTTATTGTTTCAACTTTCTGGCATTCTTATCCATGGTTTCATCTTAAGGTTTTGCTATATAAAAGTACCATCTTTCCCCTTTTTGTCTAATTTGACATAGAACCTGTCTTAATCTTTAAAAGCTCATTGAGTAGTGGCCAAATAAAATTTAGAGATCCTACTATCAAAACAACTTCCAGGGCTCCGTCACATTTCCAAGTTTGTTTTTAATTCTTAATTCCTTTTCTATTATCCCAGTTTATGATATTCTCTTTTCAATTTCCCTCCTTACTAGTAGTCTGCCTACTTTTTTTTACATGAAGGCTTCTATTTTTCTAATTGAAATTTTTTTGTGTGTGTAGTAATCAGCTTACATTTATGTTGAAGTCCAATTTTATTTAGTGCTTAATCTATATTTTCTGCTTCATTTATGCGTGTAGAATTTCTAAACCTATTTCTGAAGCTGTTTAAGTGATGGGACACTCAGTAGTGTTTCTACCTAATAGTTTTGTGAATTGAGGAATTCCCATTTATATTCATTGTTTACGTCTAAAGTACTTAATTATTTGGCTTTACACTATACTGAAATGAAAAATTATGGAACACTCTGGTATCTAAAATTAAAATTACATGTGTTCATCGTGTGTATTATCTGAGGAAGTATCTGATTTTCTTGAACTGAAATACAGACAAACTTCTTGCCCTGTTAATAATGGAGAGTCTTCACATATCCCTCTAGGACGATATAAAATGACCAGTTATGAGATACGAATAAACATTTGTCACATGGTAGAGACAGCAACAAAGCAGTAACTCCCCTGAGGAATGAACCATGATTTAGAAGAACCAAAGAGCCAAATAGGAAAAACAGAAAACTACTTACTTCCCTGGTATAGAGCTGAATAGAAAGCCAGACACTTTCAGGTTGTGACTCATTATTTGGGCACATCTGGTTTTACTGATGTAATCCAGAACATAATCCCAACCCTGGAGAAGCTACAGGGAAAAATCTGAATTAGAAGATTCACTTAATAGGAGCTTCTTCCAACCTCACAGTTACCTACCAGCCTTGGAGGTAGCTATCTAGTACTTATTAAATGGAGGTACTTATTTTACTAGTACTTCTTATTTAAGAGAAATGCTTGATATTTTAAATTAGTTCCAGTTCCTAATTGAGCATAATGTGAGTTAGAGTGCTTTAATAATCCAACCTTCAAATATGTTTACTTGCCTACATCTTATAGTTTAATTTGTAGCAGAGCCAGGAATCAAGCTCACCATGCCTTACTCCATAGTCCATGTACGTAAGACTATACTACACTCAGTTGTGCATTGCATTCTGTTTTAGGTTTTGAAGCATAGGTACGTTGGTCTCCTTTGAAATGAACATGCTTGTTCTCTTTGGGTATTATCTTGCTGTTCCCCAGCCACCCAATTGCATGATGGCGCTTATAAAACAGTATACTTCTGGCAGTTTGGGAGATAATGTTTTCAGATTTCATATGATTAGGCCAGTTTTGACCTGCTTTTGAACGTCTTTTATAGGTTGCTGCCTCTTGCACATAAGTTTACATCATCATTTTCCAGTCTTAAACCTGGTTGCTTTACATCCTTAGGTAATATTTTTTTCAGGTATCCTCATTCTCTCACTGCTTAAGCAATGTTTTAAAATGAAGTAAGGGTCCAGATCTGATGATTACCAAGCCCTAGAGGTCTGTGTCTCAGGAATACAACTTGATTCCCCTCAAATATGGAATATTGTCAAGAACAGTTCTGTCTGAACAGGGAATTCAAACAGACTTAAAAATGAAAATGAGAACCTTCCTGAATGAAGTTTTATTCTAATCTCCTATTAAATCCTAAGAATAGGCTGCTGGCCTCCATTACTTTCAGGAAATGAAAAATGGCTCAGAAGCTAAGTAAGCTAAGCCATCTCTTTCTCAATTGTTTCAGTTTCTCAGGAATTGCTGTACAATGCTGCCAATAACGATCTCCGGGGATCTGACCCCCATTCCACCTCCCACTGCCTCCTCTGCAGCTCCAGATGCCACCAAAAGAAGGAGCTTTGAAGAAAGTGCCTGTACCCTCTTTTACCCTGAGGTGGGTGAGGCCAGGCAGGGTGATTCTCAGGATATCCTGATGATCAAAGGTATAGTTGAAGCCTTCATCAAGAATTTCTTGAAGATGACCAAGGAATTTGGGAAATGTTACCAAATAGCATAGAAACTGAAGACGGAGCTCAAGAGTGGATGGCACAAATGCCACCTGAAATGTAATACATGCTGACATACATGACCCTAAATAAGCTCCTTGAGGACAGACTGTTTTTATATCTATCCCCCAACCTCTACAAGGTCTGGCATAGTACCAAGCATATAAACTATATTCAATAAATGTTAGTTTGTGATTGAGAGAAAAGACTCTATAGAAAGTGCTCTCCAACCTTTCTTTCCTTAGCACTTAATGTAGGATTGTTTTCCCATTCATCAAGAGAAGAGTAATAAAGGGAGTTCAGTTATGTCTCAAGCTTCTTGGCCGCTTTTGTCTTCTGTCTGGCTCTGTGTCTGAGTAGGAAATATTTATCTGTCCATTATATAAATTTTCCAGTATTAATACTCAAATATATGTCTTCATTGATATCTGGGCTTTTACTTCTTAGGTATTTTACTGTATTTAGCTATGTGATGGAAATCTTATCTGAACCACAGTCTAGGGGTTTTTAAATCCCTTTGTATCTATTTTTAAGATTCGATAATAAACAACCTTGCTTCTTGATTAGATCTTGCCTTAATTATCACTGTGTTTCAGAAGTAGGATGTACTATCACAACATCAATTTCCCAGAAATCTAACTTGTTAATCTTGAAAGGCAATCCATAGTCTCATATCTCACCTGAGCAATCCTAAGAGTCTGCTAAAAGAGTATTTGCAGTGATGTGATTGAAGATATTATGTAATTAAAATAAAGCTCACAGTTTACTTTTTCTTGTAGAGAAAGGGAGATACTAGAAACTTAGCTGCACTCAGTTCTTCAGTTTGTCCTTCACTTCTTCATTAAGGAATTTGTCCTTCACTTCTTCATTAAGGAGTTAACTCTTATTAGGGGCAGATCGTAAAAATCTCATCTTCAAGTATTAGATTTCTTGTACCTTTTGTGCCTCCAGTTATATGTAAGGCTTTTTATTTGTAACTTTTTTCAAATTAAAAGTGCACATTTCAGAGCGCTACTAGTTTTTTGACAAACATGAGATGGACATTCCTTATGTATTCTCAACAGCTAGCTTTTTAAGTTATAAGGAATCCAGTCAGAACCAAGTATATTTTATTCAGGAAGATAGTCTTTCCTGAATGACATACTTAAAACTCCAGTAAGAGATGTGTTAAGTTATGCTGCATTGACTTGGGGTTTTGGAGAACTATGAAACTTTTTGAAAGGAAATTGAGTTTCTTTGTCTTCATGAGCTTTTATGTTTATAACCAAAGAACCTTAAATGTACAGCTTTAAAGGGGGGTTATTCTACTTCATGGATACAGTAGTCACGTTTAGAATATGCTGCAGAGGAAAAACATAGAATATGAAAATGACCTCTGTCGATTAGATAAAGCATGTGGATTTTAGGTCTAACCCTTCAATTTTCATCTCTGATTCTATTGAATGAAACAGTCAGGTTGCATTGTAAGTTTTGTTTTTCAGTTTATATGGTGAATTGGAATTAATAATCAGGAACATATTTGGTTAGGATATTGTTAGTGATTTTTATCAATATCTCAACTATATATTTCACAGTAATACATAAAAACTAAATTACTCTGTTTGTTCTTCCACTAAAACTAGGTGTTCCTCGGTTAATCTAACAGGAGAAATTATGTGTATGAAACCTGTGAAATTCTGTCGGCAACATCTAGTGTGGTTTGTCCCTGCTTATTTTCCTCTTATTGTCAGCTTAAAAATCGTATTATTACAGGGAATGGCAGTGGCAACAACTAAAATGTTACAGTGCTAACACAGAATGGTTTAACATTATTTTTAGACTTGAATTTTCCTATGATTTCTATCTTTTCGTGTTTCTCCAGGTTCCCAAACAACCTCAGATAAGTCTTCCCAGCGACCATCAGAGAGTATGAACTGTAGCCCTACCCGGAAGAGGTCTTCATCTGAAAGTACTACTTCAACAGGCAAGTGCTGTTTGTTTTACCAGACTTTGAAGATAATTTCCCATGTGTTACTTGTGAATAGACTTAAATTATAATATTGTACACTTGCCCGGCTGGGCGTGGCTCAGCGGTTGAGCGTTGACCTAGGATCCAGGCAATCAGGGTTTGATTCCCAGTCAGGGCACATGCCCGGTTGCGGGCTTGATCAATCACTCTCTCATCGTTGAAGTTTCTATCTCTCTCTCCCTCTTCTTTCCTCTCTCTGAAATTAATAAAGATATATTTAAATACATATATATATTGTACACTTGCAATAAAAATTATAATTTGTATTGACTTATAATATATTGTATAAAAAAAGTCACTCTGGGATGTGAAAATCAGTAATAATGTACATTAAAACAATATAATAGTTTTCCTCTTTTACCTCTTTGTGTCCAGCTAGTCATACAGTAGTCCTCCCTTATCCACGGGGGATCTGTTCCAAGACCCCCAGTGAATGCCAATAATCACAGATATTACTGAATCATATATGTTTTCTGTTCATGTCTCTACCCACAAATTTAATGCCTTTTTCATTTTTTATCACTCACCATGGTCATAACTTCCGCAGTTTGAGATGTGACAACAAAACTGGCATGAATTTCTTTTTCCTCCTCCGTAGTTTCTCAGATAGAAAATTCATTCTTACTGCAGATTTCTATAACCTCAGCATATGATTTTTTTTTCTTTCCCTATTAAGAACTTAAGAACTTTCACCTTTTCATTTAAAGGAAGTACTTTACAGCTTCTTTTTGACATATCCCAATTGCCAGCATCACAACTCTTGCAATTTGAGGCTGTTATTAAGTAAAATAATAACACTTAATTGAACACAAGCACTGCTATATGGAAACAGTTATAACCTGATAACATAGAACGCTACTAACTAACGAGGTGGATAGCATGTACAGCTGGATATGTTAAACAAAGGGATGATTCCTCCCATGTGGGACAGAGAGGGACTACATGAGATTCATGACACTGCTCACAATAGTGCAACATTTTAAACTTATAAATTGCTTATTTCTGGAGAGAGAGTCATTGATCAGCTGCCTCCTGCACGCCCCCTGCTGGGGATCGAGCCCACAACCCAGGCATGTGCCCTGACCGGGAATCAAACTGAGATCTCCTGGATCATAGGCTGATGCTTAACCACTAAGCCACCCTGGCCCGGCGAGAAGATTTCTGTTTTGTTGTTCATTTAGTTGTTTTTTGTTTTGGTGTTTTTTTTTTTGTTTTTCAGATTTCCCAATTAAGTGACATCATATGGTATTTGTCTTTCTCTGACTTTCACTTAGCGTAATACCCTCTAGGTCCATTCATGTTATCACAAATGGTTAAATTTCATTCTTTTTATGGCCAAGTAATATTCCATTGTAAATATGTACCACATCGTCTTTATCAATGGGAACTTAGGTTGCTTCCATATCTTGGACATTGTAAATAAAGATTCAGTGAACATAGGGATGCAGATATCTTTTTGAATTGTTTTGGATTTTGTTGGTTAAATACCTAGGAGTAGCTGGGTCATATGGTAATTCTATTTTTAATTTTTTGAGGAACCTCCATACTGTTTTCATAGTTGCTGTACCAATTAACAATCCCACCGACAGTGTACAAGGGTTCCCTTTTCTCTCTGTCCTTGCCACCACTTGTTTGTTTATTTATTGATGCTGGCCATTCTGATAAACTTAAGGTGATAAATAAGTTTTAATTTACATTTCTCTGATGAATAGTGACACTGAGCATCTCTTCATATGTCTATTGGCCGTCTGTATGTCTTTGGAGAAATGTCTATTCAGATACTCTGCCCATTTTTTTATTGGCTTGTTTGCGGGGTTTTTGGTGTTAAGTTGTATGTGTTTATTTTGGATATTAACTCCTTATTGGATGTATCATTGGTGAATATCTTCTCCCATTTAGTACGTTGTCTTTTCGTTTTGTTGATGGTTTCCTTTGCTGTGTAAAATCTTTTTAGTTTGATGTAGTCCCATTCATTTATTTTTCCTTTTGTATCCCTCGGCTGAGGAGACATGTCAAAAAAATATGACTAAGAGTGATGTCAAAGAATTTATTGCCTATGTTTTCTTCTAGGAGTTTTATGGTTTTAGGTCTTACACTTAAGTCTTTAATCTGTTTTGAGTTTATTCTTGTATATGGTGTAAGAAACTGGTTTCTTTTTTTTTTCTTCACATGTATCTGTCCAGTTTTTCCAACACCATTTATTGAAGAAACTGTCTTTACCCATTGTATACTCTTGCCTCTTATGTCATTCACCATATGGGTGTGGGTTTATAGTCTGGGCTCTCTGTTCTGTTCCATTGGTCTATTTGTCTGTTTTTATGCTAGTTCATGCTGTTTTAATTACTATAGCCTTGTAAGTATAGAAAGAACTTTGTTCTTTCTCAAGATTGCTTTGCTATTTGGGTCTTATGTGGTTTCATATAAATTTTAAAACCATTTATTGTAGTTCTGTGAAAAATGCCATTGATATTTTAGTAGGGATTGCATTGAATATGTAGATTGCTTTGGGTAGTACGAATATTTTAATTATGTTAATTCTTATCCATGAGCACGATACATTCCTCCGTGTATTTGTATCTTCTTCAGTTTCTTTCTCCATTGTCTTATATATCCAGGTATATATTTTTTGATGCAGTTATAAATGGGATTGTTTTCTCTTTTTTAATCCTCACCAAGGATAATTTTTCCATTGATTTTTTTAAGAGAGAGTAGAAGAGAGGGAGGGAGAGAAGGAGGCGGGGAGAGAGAGAGACAAAAGAGAGAGAAACATTGATTTGTTGTTGCATTTATTTACACATTCATTGGTTGATTTTTGTATGTGCCCTGCCCTGGAATCGAACCTCCAACCTGGCATATTGGTAGGACACTCACCAACTGAGCTACCTGGCCAGAGCTGTATAGATTTTTTTATTATAATTTTAAAGCTTTATCTAAGAAAAGAGCTTCACTTCTATTCCTTTGCACTTGTGACATTGGCAGAAAAAGTACTGAACTAGCAATATTATCTGTATTTAAAGTTTAGGTCTTTATCCAAAAGCCAGTATTCCTTTCACTGTCGTGTCCTTTATTTTTTGGACCTTGATTTTTGAAGAAATTAATTCTTTCTTCTTTCTGTTCCTCATCTCAAAGAGTGAGAATTGTTGTGTTTTAACCTACATATCATTAAGGAAATATGGGCCAATTTTGAATTTATTATGGTTACTGTAATGTATCTATTCATGAAGGTATGCTATCAGCTTGCCTGTGAAAGACTAATGCATATGATATTATGATGTTTAATCTTGCTGTGAAAAATAGAGCAGTATTTCTTGTCTTTTGTCCTATATAAAGAGATAGTTAAATAATTAGCTGTGTTCAGTTTTTATATGTGTGTGGTTTGTCATCTTATTTAGTGAATGGAGTTCCCTCTCGAAGTCCAAGATTGGTTTCTTCTGGGGATGACTCTGTGGATAGTCTGCTGCAACGGATGGTACAACATGAGGACCAAGAGCCCCTGGAGAAAAATATTGATGCTATGATTGCATCTGCCTCTGTGCCACCTTCCTCCAGTCCAGGCCATAGCCATAGCAAGGAGCGAACCCTGGGAAAACCAGACAGCCTTCTAGTGCCTGCAGTCCCCAGTGACTCCTGCAGTAATAGCATTTCACTCCTTTCTGAAAAGTTGCCAAGCAGCTGTTCCCCTCATCATATAAAGAGAAGTGTAGTGGAAGCTATGCAGCGCCAAGCTCGGAAAATGTGCAATTATGACAAAATCTTGGCCACCAAGAAAAATCTGGACCATGTCAATAAAATTTTAAAAGCCAAAAAACTTCAAAGACAGGCCAGGACAGGAAATAACTTTGTGAAACGCAGACCAGGTCGACCTCGGAAATGTCCCCTCCAGGCGGTGGTATCAATGCAAGCATTCCAGGCTACCCAGTTTGTCAGCCCAGAATTGAATGAAGGCGAAGAAGGAACAGCACTACACCTTGGTCCTGATACAGTTACAGATGTCATTGAAGCTGTTGTTCAGAGTATAAACCTGAATTCAGAACATAAGAAGGGGTTGAAGAGGAAAAGTTGGCTTTTGGAAGAACAGGCCAAGAAAAAACAGAAGCCATTTCCAGAACAAGAAGAACAAGAGCATACTAAATGGTAATTCCTTGTTTAACATTTTATCTGAGTAAACTAGCTTTTATACAAGTGTAACATATCCGTGCAGCTGCATAATTCAGTTAATGTTAAAATCTTTTATTATATAAGACCTACTCTTCTCTGTTCAATTTAAAGTGTTCTTATTCATGGCTTTCCAAAATTACAAATAATTAAGAAGCAAAGGGGATGTAATAAGCGAGTTCAAGACCCTCACTTTACAGATGGGGAAATCTAGGCCCAGAGAGATTATATATTTTATTGAGTATATAGTTATGTAAGTAGAATTATTTTTACTATCACACTTTTATCTTTACTGTGTTCTAAACTTTTCATCCTGTCATCAAATAATTTTTAAATCTTCCTGCATGTTAGATTTATTTTCTTCATAGTTTCCTTTTTATATTTTTACTTTTTTCTTAAAGGTATAGAGTAGAAAGCCAAAAATAACCAAAAAAAACACACAAAACCATTTAATCCTTTTGTTTTCTATCCAACCATTTCTTTACCTGAAGGTTTATTTGATACTTTTAAATGAATCAGTACTATATTCACCATTTGCAAATGGCTTTAGCTTTACTAAATGCATCATGCTCGGTCTCATTCACATTACAGCCCTTGTTCACAGTGAGAGAAATACAGATTGAAACTGCTAGGTACATTTTAAGTCTTTTAACATATATTTTCAAATTACCCTCTTGAAAGCCACACCTGTTTATACCTTTACTAACATTACACAGTAATAGTTGTATACTATTTACCCCACCTTATCTACCCTGAAAATTGTCTTTTTTAAGTAATTTTTTTATGTTTTTATTTTTTAATCCTCACTGGAGGATACTTTTTCCATTGCTTTTCAGAGAGAGTGGAAGGGGGGCAGACAGAGAAAAGGTGATATAAGAGAGACACATCAATTGGTTGCCTCCCTCATGTGCCCCGACCAGGGCCAGGGATTGAGCCTGCAACCGAAGAATGTGCCCTTGGCCAGAGTTGAACCAGGACCCTTCAGTCTGCAGCCGACACTCTAACTAACCATTGAGCCAAACCAACTAGGGCAAAAATTATGTTTTCAAAAATCATTATCAACCTGATACAGGTGAAATGTACTTCCTTAATGTTACTTCCTACTTGTTTCAATTCGCACTTATTTGTGTGTAGAAGATTAGTATTTGTTTATATTCCTTACTTGTTTTTTCTTTAATTTTTTAAGTGCTCATACAGTCAGACTATTAATTCTTCATGTTTGTTCTTTGACATTCGGTTTTCTTTATATTTTCTCGCCATACATCAGCAGAACAGTTAATCAGCCTTTTTCTCTTATCACTTGCCTTGGTGAATCCTATTTGTTGGGAGGTTTTTCATACCTCTCTATGCATACATCTGTGAAAACTCTTGTTTTTTTCTAGAGAATGTATGGGATTTCAGTGTTTTTCATGAGTAATACATGCTTATAAGTAAATCAGTGAAACTAGAAATTTACTGATTCAAAAGTTAAAATTCTTTTTTCATGTGATCTCATCCTCCCAGACCTGTTCTTCTCATGGGTAAAAGTGTTAAACAGGATATTATGTATCCTTTGATGCCTTTTCTTATGCATTTATAAATATGAACATATGCAGAGCTGTTGTTTCATGTAATTAGTATCATACTATACCTAATTTTTTAACTTAACTTTTTTTCTTTATGTATCTTGGAGATCTTGCCATTAGTACATACAATTATCCTACTCCATGCTAAGAATATATCATAATTTATTTAATTATTCTCCTTCGGTAGATTGCATATTACTTTTTTAGATGTAGGACCTTAAATCAGTTGAAATTTACTTTCATGTAAGGTATGGGTTAATGTTATATTTATGGCCAGTCATTATCAAGGTCACAAATTTGTAAGCATGGCTATTTTTATGTTGCAGGTAATTATATTTGTATTCCCAGTGGATTTTAGTAGTGTTTTTCTTTTGTTTTATTTCAGCTCTTTTAGAAAGGCAAAAGAAAAATTTAATTTAAAAAGAGATTTACTGTTTTCAAATTTTTATGTGATGATCTTACCACTATTATTTTTTATCATCTCCCTACTTATTTGAAATGACACCTTTATTGTATACTAAATTCTTATATCTCTTTGGCTCTTAGGGTCTTTTTTTCAGATTTTTATATGCTCTTCCCACCAGTCTGTTTCAGTATCACTGTTATTCTGTTTTAATTACTGAAGCTTTAAAATCCTTCTACAAAGCGAATGATTTCTGCTTTCACTGTACTTAGAAAGTGACAGTTCATAACATCTTGATCATTCACTTTAGGAAGGCTCATCTTAGAAATGTGCTTCAAAGAGAAAAGGCTTTATTTCACGTAAGCTTTTTTTGTCCCAATTAATTCTAGTGTCATTGTCAGCAATATTAAACACAGTTATTTTCCACAAAACTATATTCTGAAATGTGATGAGATTATGAAGAGAAAGATACAGTTTCTACGCTAAAGAGATTGTGCAGGAAGGGACATGACACAGTGAGTTCCCAGAGACAGCAGTTTTTCACCTTTCTCTAACTGGAACCTACTATAATACTTGTTATGTAGCAGGAGTTTATTCATTTCTTTCTTTAATAAGTATTTATTGCAAAATTATTTATTCCATGTGCTGAAGATAGATAAAATATATGTAATTATAGATATATTCCCTTTCCTCATGGATCTTAAAGTCTAAGTGCTATTATGAAAAGTTATTCAGCCCAATCGGTGTGGCTCAGCAGTTGAGTATCAACCTATGATCCAGGAGATCCCAGTTCGATTCCCAGTCAGGGCACATGCCTGTGTTTCAGGCTTGATCCCCAGCAGGGGGCGTGCATGAGGCAGCCAATCAATGACTCTCATCATTGATGTTTCTATCTCTCTCCCTCTCCTTTCCTCTCTCTGAAATCAGTAAAGACATATTTAAAACCAAAAAAAAGTTATTTAGGTTTATGAGGATATATCATAGAGGTAATTGATTTATTTTTCCTGTGAAAGTAATAATGAGTATGCCACAATCTTAAGAATACACATTATATGTTATTTAAAGGAACAAAGCTAGAGCAAACGTTATAGGCTGATAAGTGTGAAAATGCATGGGATGTTTAGAGAAGTTGAAAAAAGCTTTTGCAGCCAAAACAAAGTGAATTAGAGTAGTATAGTGTTAAATGAGTGTAGGGGAAAGGTTGTGGGGACCAGATCATTCAGAAAGCCTGTATGCCATGTTAAAGAGCTTGGTCACTATTTGTGATTAATAACAAACCAGAATGCAAAAGAAGGGTATGATGGTTATGAGCTGAGTTCTACACTGGATTCAGCTTCTGGTTCTAAAAGGAAAAAAGATAAGTTTTCAAAACTTGGGTAGCCCTGGCGAGTGTGGATCAGTTGGTTGGGTGTCATCCCATACACTGAGAAGTTGCTGGTTCCATTCCAGTGAGGGCACGTGCCTGGGTTTCAGGATTGATCCCCGTTGGAGGGTATGCAGGCGGCAGCCGATCAGTGTTTCTCTCTCTGTCCTTCTCCCTTCCTTTCTCTCTAAAAATCAATTAAAAATCTTTAAAAAAGGGGGGAGGGGTAAAAAATAAATCATAATAAAAATATTTAGAACTAAATACTGTGCTACATAGTGAAACTTATGGCTTATATCTAAAGCGGTATGTAGTGGGAGGTTCACAGGCTTTAATGCTTATATCATTTTAAATGCTTAAAAATTTATGAACTAGGTAACTAATTAATAAATTAGTTAAACAAAATAAGTCCCCAAATGGTGAAGAAAGTTAATAAAACATATATATTGAATTAACAAAATAAAAGTATAATAGAGAAAATCACTGAAAACCAAAGTTCCTTGAAAACTAAGAAATATACAAACTTTGACCCCAGCCAGGTACCTCAGTTGGTTATAGAGTATCATCCCGATTTGCCAAGATTGTGAGTTTGATCTCCTATCAGGGCACATACAAGAATCAACCAAAGAATGCATAAATAAGTGGAACAACAAATGGGTGTTTCCCTTCCTCTCTCTCTAAAATTAAAAAATAAATATACAAACTTCTGGTAATTAATAAAGAGAAAGTGAATAATAAAATTAGGAATTAAAAAGGAGAGCTATATATGAGAGATTAAAAAATGACTACTAGCCTGGCTGGTGTGACTCAGTTGGTTGAGAGTCGTCCCATGCACCAGATTATTACCGGTTAGAATCCTGGTCAGGACACATGCCTGGGTTGCTGGCTTGATCCCCAGTAGGGGGCGTGCAGGAGGCAGCCAATCTATGCTTCTTTCTCATAAATGTTTCTCTCTCTCCCTCTCCCTTCCTTTCTCTCTCAAAATCAATTTTTTAAAAAAAATTTAAAGTGACTACTATAAGAACTTTATGTCCAACAGATTGGAAAATTCAGTTGAAATGTATGTATTTCTAGGGGGAAAAAACCTACCCCAGAAGACATAGCCTGAGTGCTCCTGTTATGTAAATTGATTCTATAATTTTAAATTGTGCCACAAAGAAAGCACCAGGACCATACAGTTCAAAAGAGAGTTCTACCACACTTTAAAGAAAAATATCAGCCCTGCTGGGCGTGGCTCAGCAGTTGAGCGTCGACGTAGGATCCAGGCGGTTGGGGTTCGATTCCCCTGTCAGGGCACATGCCCAGGTTATGGGCTCGATCCCCAGTCGGGGGCGTGCGGAAGGCAGCCGATCAATGACTCTCTCATCATTGATGTTTCTCTCTCTCTCTCTCCCTCTCCTTTCCTCTCTCTGAAATCAATAAAGATATATTTAAATATATATATTTAAGTCTGCTTAATACACTTTAGACAATATGAGGGGAGTGAGGAAGATATACACATACAGAAAATATATAAATATAAGTAATCCATTTGTTTTTTTTAATTATTGATTGATTTTAGAGAGAAAAAGAGAGAAACATCCATTTGTTGTTCCACTTATTTTTGCATCCACTGGTCTTGTTTGTGCCCTGACCAGAAATCAAACCCACAGCCGTGGAATATCAGGTCGACTCTCTAACCAGCTGAGTTAGCTGCTCAGCCAGAGCAAGTCATCAGTTTCAAAATTTTTTAATAAAGTTAACACACATGTAGATATAAAACGGAAGATTATATAGAACGTTGCTAGCACCCCATGATCCTTCCCAATCATAAACTGCTTCCTTACCAGTAGATATAGTCAGTCTCCTAACTTTTAAGGACACCGCATCTTTACCTTTTTTATACCATTTAAGTATGTAACCATAGACCATGTAGTTTAGTTTATCCTTCCTGAACTTCATTGAAATGGAATTCACAAGGCATACGCTTTTGTGTGTCACATTTTTTGCTCAACATACACATGTTAAACTATCTTTGTTGTTGCATGTTGCTGTAGTTACCTTTGTTTTGTTACTGTATAGCAATCCATTGTTTGTCTATAATACAGTTTTTCCATTTTAATGTTGGGTTATTTCCAGTTTGAGGCTATTATCTAAAAATGCTGCTCTTAATATTACTCTAATGTCCATTGTGGATTTGGGCACTAATTTCTCTAAGGTATATCCCTAAGGATGGAATTAACTGAATAAAACGATGATTTTGTCCCAAGACTTAATTTCAAGATATGGTATATTAAGCTAGTATGGAACTGTATGGGTAAGAGAAGCAAATCCATGCATGTATGCAAGCTTGCTGTATGACAGAGTTGACACTGCATACTAATGGGGAAAGAAAACAATATTCAATACCTTGTGCCCCAAAATTTGGTATTGTGCAGGAATGGAAATGAAATTAGATTTTGTCTTATCCCATACAGAAAAATTAATTCCCAATTGATTAAATACATAAATGTAAAAGCAAAACTTTAAACTTTTAAAGGCTAATATGGAAGGAGAAAAACTTCATGACCTTGTCAGAAAGGATTTCATAAACAGAAGTCAAAAGCAGTAACCATACAGGTAAAAATTAGTATACTGAATTATATTATAACTAAGAATTTCTGTTCATCACACATCACATGTAAAGACCTGCTATAAACTGGGAGAGGAAATTTATAATATGTAATGTTTACATTTTGGTATTTGTAACAAAATGTTACAAATCAACACTATATAATCTAGCAATTCCCTTTTAGATAGCCTAGAACTGGAATCACCTTAATTTTTAAAGATGGTTTTTATTTATTTTGAATTCTTAATGAATTTAGAGGCCTTTCCCACCCCCCTCCTTTTTAGTACTATAGATGTTATTTCATTGCCTTCTGGCTTGCATTGTTTGTACATGAAAGCTGCATTCATTCTTAATTTTGTACTCCTGTATATATCGTGCGTTTTTTCTCTGGCCTTTTATTTTCTTCATCAAATAGTTTTCAGCAAGTTTATTATGATATCCCTTACTTGTTTTATTTCAATTTATTTTCTTTATGGTTTGTTTAGCTTCTTGGAACTTTGAGTTTATACTTTTTATCAAATTTGGAAAATTTTTGACCATTACTCTTTAAATTTTTTTTTCATTATGAATTTTTTTACATTGTTAATGTCGCATTATTGTGTCTGGTTTTTGTTTTTTTTGTAGTATTTAATTTATTTTGGTAGGCAGTTAAGTTACTTGTAGATCAGCTTGGATTCTTTTGAAGTTTGTTTTTAAGCTCCATTAGGGCCTGCCTTTAGTCCAGGGATAGTTAAGCTGTACAAAAATGGATACTATTACCCTCTGGGATCTCTATTGAATGTCCCTGGTATTGGGCAATGTCTTTCTGCTCTGCCTAGTGGAATCTGATTATCTATCATCATGTATGAGCTCTGGGAATTGTTCAGGTTAAAGTACTCTGGTAGTTCTTTGACTGGCCATGTAGAATTTCACCCTGCACATGCACAACTTAGTATTTAGCAGTATACTAAAGGAGATCCATATGCAGGTTTCCAGTTCTTTTTCTCCTTAACTTCCTTCACTCCAATACTCTGCCCCTGATTTCCAGCGGCCTCACCTCTCTGTACTCTGATCGTTCTCTCTTTTCAACTGTTCTACTTCCTCTACCAGAGTCCTCGTAAAGGCAAAGTTTTTATAGGACTCATCCGCCCCCCCATTTGTTTTGTTTGTTTTTCAGTTTTTCTCAGGGATCACAGTGCTGCACTAACTGTCGTGTGATATCTGATGATTGTTTCATAAATA
The DNA here is from genome assembly GCF_964146895.1 of Miniopterus schreibersii. Taxonomy (NCBI): domain Eukaryota; kingdom Metazoa; phylum Chordata; class Mammalia; order Chiroptera; family Miniopteridae; genus Miniopterus; species Miniopterus schreibersii. The sequence goes on along the minus strand of NC_138119.1, from coordinate 13,710,215 downwards.
TTATCAAAGTCTATAGTAGTTTACTGTATTTCTGTTAGTTTCTGTCAGGAGGACAAGTCTGGTATCTGTTACTTCAGCATGGCCAGATGAGGAAGATTCCATATCTCCTTTTTAAAATTGCTGTTATTTTTTAAAAATAGAAAATCATTTGCAGGAAAATAGTTTTTTCACCATAAAATTATCTTTAAACTTCTTTTTATAGCTTTACTGAAGCAGCAGTTGAAATTCCCAGTCCTCCTGAAACCCCAGCCAAACCTCTTGAACCTGAAAGTACCTTGCAGCCTGTGCTTTCTCTCATCCCAAGAGAAAAGAAGGCCCCACGCCCCCCAAAGAAGAAGTATCAGAAAGCAGGGCTGTATTCTGATGTTTACAAAACTACAGAGTAAGTAATAGTACCTGTCAGCTGACATCCTTTAAAGACCTTTTATTCGTCCATGTTTGAAAAAACACTTTGACACAATCATAAAACACAATACAAATATAATATGTATTCTAATGGTGCTTTTTTTGTTAATTAAAAATAGTGGCATTATGCATGTACCTAAAATAATCTTGATGATTTTTCTACATTCATTCCTCATTGATTGAATGTTTTCTTTGTTCCAAGCACTTTGTAAACTATACCTTACTTTAAAAAACTTAATATTTCCTTGGGAAAGTACAGCTTGATAAGCACTAACTGAGAAGTTTTAAAGCCCCCAAAGGGATATCAACTAACTGTCATTGAATAAGAAGTATTTTATAGCCCTGGCTGGATAGGTCAGTTGGTTAGAGCGTCATCCTGATGTGCAAAGGCTGTGGGCTTGCCCGGCCAGGCCTGGCTCAGCTGTTGAGCATCGACCTAGGATCCAGGAGATCGAGGTTCATTTCCTGGTCAGGGCACATGCCCAGGCTGCAGGCTCGATCCCCAATGACTCTCTTGTCATTGATATTTCTGTCTCTCTCCCCCTCTCCTTTCCTCTCTCTGAAATCAATAAAGATATATATATATTTTTTTTTAATTTATTAAAAAAAAAAGGTTGCAGGCTTTATCCCCAGTCAGGGCACATATAAGAATCAACCATAGAGTGCATAAATAAATGGAACAACAAATCGATGTTTCTCTCTCTCCTCCCTCCCTCCCTCCCTCTCTCTCCCTTCCTCTTTCTCTCTAAAATCAATAAAAAAATTAAAACATAGAATATAGTTGAGTTGGGTTATGGAGGTTTCATAGTAGTTTTCTGGGTGGAGAGGAGCATTGTGCAAAGACACGTACTAGGTTGTAAAGCTTTTTCATATGTTAGAACGACTCAACACTGACACTTTTCTGAAGTGCAGTGGGTGTTGTGGACAATAAGCGTTTCTCAGAATCCCAGCTGATCTCTAGGCAACTTAACTGCCGACCAGAACAAACTGAACACTGAGCAACCACAAACCATGGACAGACTGACTGTAAGGTATTTATCCCATTAAGCTAAAGGAAATTGAAAATGGTATTTTTAGGAAAGGAAGTAAAAATATAAGTTTGTGTTTTAGGATGATAAGTCTGGCAACATAGTAGAATGTGAACTGAATGAGAGAGTTACTAACGGCAGAAACTCACTATCCATCAAAAGGTCATGAGGGTTGCCCTGGCCTGTTTGGCTCAGTGGTTAGAGCATCAGCCTGCAGACTGAAAGGTCCCAGGTTCAGTTCTGGTCAAGGGCTCATACCTCAGTTTGAGGCTCAATCCCCAGCCCCCAGTCAGGGTGCATGCGAGAGGCAACCAGTTGGTGTGTATCTCTTACATCAGTGTTTGTCTCTGTCTCTCTCTCCCTTCCACTCTCTGAAAAGCAATGGAAAAAATATTCTGGGGTGAGGATTAAAGAAGAAAAAAAGGTGATGAGGGTCTGAATTTAGTCAAGAAAGTGACATTGAAGGATGAGTTTAGACTTTAGAGATACATCTGACTTGTGGTTTGAGTGATCAACATGTAAATCACAACACTTTATTTTGCACTGAAAAGGTTTTTCATTGACTCGCCACTGAAGTAGATAGCACATAAACTCTATAAATTCTATTCCTCCTTCTTGGTCATGAACATGTTTCATTACACTTAGTTTCAGCTTCCAGTAATAGGAAATCCTCAAATAACCAAGACTTAAACGATAGACATTTATTTTCCTCTAATGTAAAAGAAGTTGTGAAGTACACAGTTCAAGGTTAATACGGTATCTTCCCGGTGTCTTCAGGAACCTAGGGTCCTTTTTTTCTCTTCTTTCATTTCAGCACCAGGCTTGCATTCCTGTCGTTATATCTTGTCCTCTTGTTTCAGCATAGCTGCTAGAGCCCAGCCATAAGGCCTGCATTACAGAGAGCAGAAAAGGAAGTAAAAACATGCACTTTTTTGGTAAGGAAACACCACAACTGAGTATGTCCCCCCTCAGAAGTCATGCTGAATCCCTAATCCCCAGAGTGTTGGTATTTGAACGTAAGGCCTTTGGGAGGTCATTAGGGGATAAAGATGGAGCTCTCCTGAATAGGATTAGTCCTATTAGAAGAAGAGACGCTGAGAGAGAGAATTTTTCTCTGCTATGTGAGGACACAACAGGAAGGCGGTATCTGCAAACCAGGAAGAGGGCTCTCACCAAAACCTAATCCTGATCTTGGACTTGCCAGCCTCCAGAAAAGTGAGAAATAAATGTTTGTTGTTTAAGCCACTTTGTGGTAATTTGTTATAGCAGCCCAAAATGACTAAGAAAGGAAAATTCAAAACCTAATTATAGCCACTGGCCAGAACATAGTCATGTAACCACACTTCAGCCACAGGGAAGACTGGAAAATTATGGTCATTATTCCATATAATAATGTCTGAAAAAAATTAGCATTCTGTCACTACAAATGAGAAAATGGAATGCATTTTAGAAAGATCTAATACAGGTACAATTTTAAAGCAATATTTTTGCTGAGTAGAGAAAGCAAAAATATGTTGATCAAGTTTTCTGCTTAAAAAAAATATGGTTCAAGTTTTACTTCTGTGCTTACTGATGTGTTTTTTCTGGGTTAAACCCCTAAAAATGAGAGATTAATAATAAAATCAAACTGTGCATCAAAAGATCAATATCATCAATTACATCAGTATTTTTTTTAATTGAATAATATTTTATTTTTCAGTTACAGTTGACGGATAATATTATCTTAGTTTCATGTGTACAGCCCAGTGATTAGACATTTATATAACCCTGTAGTTGACGTTAGGGGTCACTCTTGGTGTTGTACATTCTGTAGGTTTTGATAAATGTATAATGACATGTATTCACCGCTAGAGTATCATATCATACAGAATAGTTTCACCGTCCTGAAATTCCTCCATGCTCTGCCTATTTGTTTTTTGAGCTACAGAATGTTACAAATAAATTGCAAGGTTACTCTTTTTTTTTTTCAATTACAGTTTACATTCATTATTCTGTATTAGTTTCAGAGGTACGGCACAGTGGCTAGACAATCACGTGCTTTACAGAGTGGTCCCCTGATATTTCAAGTACCCACCTGGCCCCATGCATAGTTATTACAACATTATTGACTATATTCCCTATGCTGTACTTTGCATCCCCAGACTATTTTGTGACTACCATTTTGTAGTTCTTTATCCCTTCACCATTTTCACCCTGCTCTCCAACCCCCTTTCCCTTGGCAACCATTAGACTGTTTTCGGTATTTATGAGTCTATTTTTTTTGTTTTGTTCTTTAGAGTCCACATATTAGTAAGGTTTCCCTTTTGTATCTAAATCATTAAAGGTCTTAAAAAGCTATGAGTGGTGTCCCTAACCTGGGTAGAGTTGCACTGGTTTTTGTGGTCATATCTGCCAGGAACAAAGTAGCTCCTTGCTTATCCCATGTTGCCTTTTAGTCTGTGCCTGTGCCTGGTTCATGCCCTGATACATGGGGAGGGGGTGGTGGAAACAGCTATAAAGGCAGACTGTGATTCAACCAAAATTGCATCAAGATGCAACAACAGTATTGGTATGGAAGATGAATTAGATGAGAAAATATTAGAAGTTAGAAGACCAGTTAGAAAGCAGGACACCTTTGAGGTTTTTCAGGATAGAAGTAATGTCATGAAGTAAGGTGATAAATAGTGACTGGATGTTGGAAAGCATGGACTCTTTAAATTTCTTTCTTTTCTTTTTTATACGTTTTATTTTTATTCTCAACACCCACACTTGTTCTTTGTTGATTTATTGATGGTATCTATTCTGGCAGGCATGAGGTGATATCTCATTGTGGTTTTAATTTGCATCTCTGATGATTAGTGACTTTGAAGATTTTTTCATGTGTCTATTGGCCATCTGTATGTCCTCTTTGGAGAAGTGTCTATTCAGGTCCTTTGTCCATTTTTAATTGGATTATTTGTCTTTCACTGCCATCATTCTTGATTAAATTTTTCTAGGTGTCCCTGATGAACATAGATGTCAAAATCCTCAACAAAATATTAGCAAATCAGATTCAACAATACATTAAAAAGATCATACACCATGACAAAGTGGAATCTATTCACCTATTGATGATACTTGGCTTGTTTCTACTTTTTGGCAACTGAATAATCCTGCACTGGATATTGACATACATATATCTATTCAGGTCCCTGTTTTCAATCTTTTACACACACACACACACAGGAGTGGTGAAATTGCTAGAACATATGATAATTTTATGTTTAGCTTTTTAAAGAACCACCAAATTTTCCACAGTGGCTGTACAATTGACTGTTTATTGTGCTGTTAAGTTATTGATTTGAGATCTGTTTTAATGTGTGTTTTTACTTCTTAATTTCCCTCTAAGCACTGTTGTATTTTCATTTTCATTCACTTCTAGGTATTTTCCAGTATCCCTTGTGATTTTTTATTTGACTTATAGTTTAATAGTATATTGTTTTCCACACATTTGTGAATTTTCTAGTTTTCTTTGTGATTCATGTCTAATTTCAATCCTTTGTGATCAGAAAAGATATTCTGTATATCAGTCTTTTTTTTAAAAAAAATGTTTTTGTTGATTTCATAGAGAGGGAGGGGGAGGGAGAGAGAAATAGAAACGTAAGTGATGAGAGAGACTCATGGATCAGCTGCCTCCTGCACACCCCCTACTGGGGATCAAGCCCCCAACCCGGGCATGTGTCCTGATCAGGAATCGAACCATGACCTCCTGGTTCATGGGTCAATACTCAACCGCTGAGCCATACTGGCCAGGCTGGTTTCAGTCTTTATATTAAGACTTGTTTTATGGCCTAACATATGGTCTGTCCTGGAGAATTTTCCATGTGCATTTGACTAAACTATATAATCTGCTGTTTTGGGGTGGTGGTCTTTATATTTCATTATTGATATGTATGGTTGTTCTAAACCATTATTGAAATTGGTATATTGAAGTCTCCGACTATTATTACTGTACTACTGTCTTTTTCTCCCTTCAATTCTGTCACTGTGTTCTTCACATATTTTAGGGGTTCTCTTTGGTGAATATATGTTTATAATTGTTATATCTTCTTGGTAGATGGACTTTTGTCAATATTTAATGTTCTTCTTTGTCTCTTGTAACATTTTGTTAAAAAATATTTTTATTAATTTCAGAGAGAGGAAGGGAAAGGGGGGGGGAGAGAGAGAGAGAGAGAGAAACAGCAGTGATGAGAGAGAGTAATTGATCTGCTTCCCCCTGCACGCCTCCTGCTGGGGATCAAGCCCACAACCTGGACATGTCCTCTGACCAGGAATCGAACCTTGATCTCCTGGATCATAGGTTAATACCTGGTTGTCTATTATTAGTATAACCTCCCAGCCTCTCTTTTGGTTACTATTTGCATGGAATAGTAACTAAAGGCAACCTGTTTGTGCTTTAGATCTATAGTAAATTTCTTGTAAACAGCATGGTTGGATCATATTTTTTATCCATTTTTCTCCTCTTTGCGTTTTGATTGGGTAGTTTCAACCATTTACATTTAAAGTAATTATCAATAAGGAAGGACTTAATACGTTCCATTTTGTTACATAATGGTACTTTTTTTTTTTTAAATCAATAATGAAAACATTACTTTCCATTTCTTAGAGCTTTTTGTTCCTCATTTCCTCCATTACTGCCATCTTTTGAACTTAGTTGTTTTTGTAGTGACATTTTGATTCCTTTATTTTTTATGTATATATTATATAGCTATTTACTCTGTGGTTACCATGGAGATTATATATAACTTCCTAAAGATATAACTGTAATTTGAATTGACACCAACTTCAATCACATACCAAAACCACTTCTAGAAAGCTACACACCCCCTCTCTTAAGTTATTGATTGATGTTACAAATTACATTTTTTTTTTTAATCCTCACTAGAGGATATTTTTTCCATTGCTTTTCAGAGAGAGTGGAAGGGAAAGAGAGAGAGAAACATCGATGTGAGAGAGATACATCAGTTGGCTGCCTCCTGCACACAAGGCAGAGCCTGCAACCAAGGTACGTGCCCTTGGCCGTAATCAAACCTGGGACCCTTCAGTCTGAGGGCTGACGCTCTAACCACTGAGTCAAATCAGCCAGGACCAAATTACATCTTTATTTGAATACATACATTTATAATTATGTCTTTTAAATCCTGTTTTCTATCTTTTCTCTGCAGTCACCATCATTATTAATCTATGAAGAGCCTCTTTTGTCTTTTTTCCTAGGAAAAAATCATTTTGACAATTATAAATAATATATGTGGTTGTCAACAACCACATTCAGAAGTTGCTTGTTTTTATAAAAAGAGCAAATAAGATTGCATTAACAGAGATGATTAAAGAGCTCTCCACATGTGATTTGGCTCCTAATGTGGAGTAGAACATATTAGACCTTCCCTGTTTATATTCTCAGGAATTATACATCATCAATTATGAAAGCTCAGTATGCCACTTAGGAATGGAAAAGGGTTGAGAGGGAGTTCATAATCACATTTACATTCTTTTCTATTTTTTATAGAGGCTTGGCTATGTCCAGTTTTATGGCTAAGGAAAATGTGTTAGTAGCTAGCCTTGAATAGGCAGCAGCTGTGTTGCTCTAGCCCCCTCTAGTGATATTAAAGTGTTTTAAATATTTTTTTATTTTTCAATTACAATTGACATACAATATTAGTTTCAGATGTATAACCCAGTTATTAGGCATTTATATAACTTCTGAAGTGATCAGCACAATAAATCTAATACCTATCTGACACCATACTACTAATAAAAATATTATTAACTATATTCCTTGTTTTACATACTTTGCATGCCCATGACTATTCTGTAACTACCAATTTGTACTTCTAATTTTTTAAAATCATTGAATTCATTTCACTTATTTACATTCAGTTTTATTTGTTTATTTCTCTTGTTCCTTAGATTCCACATACAAGTAAAATCATATGGTTTATATTTTTTTTAATATATCTTTATTGATTTCAGAGAGAGGAAGGGGGGGAGAGAGAAACATTAATGATGAGAGAGAATCATTGATCAGCTGCCTCCTGCATGCCCCCTGCTGGGGATCAAGCCCAAAACCTGGGTATGTGCCCTGACCTGGAATCAAACTGGTGACCTTGCAATGCATGGGACGACGTTCAACCAAGTGAGCCACACTGGCCAGGGCCAATTTGTACTTTTTTATTTTTTATTTGATTGGTTGATTTTAGAAAGGGAGGAAGTGGGGGGCGAGAGAGAAGCATTGATTTGCTGTTCCACTTATTTGTGCACTCATTGGTTGATTCTTGCATGTGCCCTAAGTGGGAATCGAATCTGCTTCCTTGTTGTATAAGGACAATGCTCTAACCAACTGAACTACCCAGCCAGCGCCCCATTTGTACTTCTCAATCCCTTCACCTTTTTCACCCATTCCCCCAAATCCCCTTCCCTCTGGCGGCCATCTGTCTATTCTCTGTATCTCTGAGTCTGTTTCTGTTTTGTTTGTTTATTTCTCTTGTTCCTTAGATTCCACATACAAGTAAAATCATATGGTATTTGTCTTTCTCTGACTGACTTATTTTACTTAGCATAATATTCCCTAGGCCTATCTATGCTGTTGCAAATGGTAAGATTTTGTTCTTTTTATGGCTGAGTACAATTCCATTTTGTGTGTGTGTGTGTGTGTGTGTGTGTGTGTGTGTGTATACACACACACACACACATATATATATATATATATATATATATATATACCACTTTTTTATCCATTCATATATTGATGGGCACTTGGGTTACTTTCATAGCTTGGCTATTATAAATAATGCTGCAGTGAACATAGGGGTGCATATATTCTTTCAAATTAGTGTTTTGGGTTTCTTCAGCTGTATACCCAGAGGTGGAATCACTGGGTCATAGGCAGTTCCATGAGAAATCTCCATACTATTCTCGATAGGTAGCTGCACCAATCTGCATTCTCTCTAACAATGCATGAGGGTTCCCTTTTCTCCAATCCTTGCCAGCACTTGTTTGTTGTTTTATTGATGATAGCCTTTCCGACAGGTATGAGGTGGTATCTCATTGTGATTTTAATTTGCATTTCTAGGATGATTAGTCACTTTGAGCATCTTTTCATATGTCTATTGGCCACCTATATGTACTCTTTGGAGAAGTGTCCATTTTTTAATTAGATTGTTTGTTTTTATGTTGAGTTCTTTATAAATTTTGGGTATTTACTCCTTTCAGAGGTATTATTGGCGAATATATTTTCCCATTCAGTGGGTTATCTTTTCATTTTGTTGTTTACTTTGGCTGTGCAAAAGCTTTTTAGTTTGATATAGTCTCATCTGTTTTGTTTTGTTTTTTCTTTTGTTTCCCTTGCCTGAGGAAATATATCAGGGAAAATAATACTGAGAGAAACGTCTGAGATTTTACTCCCTATGTTTTCTTCTAGGAGTTTTATGATTTTGAGTTTTACATTTAAGTCTTTAATCCATTTTGAGTTTATTCTAGTATATGGTGTAAGAATAGAAGACATCTTAATAGTTTTATTCTTTTGAGATTGGGTCCTACATTATAGGTTACTAGGTTACAAAATTTGAAAATAAGGTGGCAAATGCCTAAAGCCAAGAAATTATTATAGATAATACTTAAAATAAACTGAATAGCACTTAACAATGATTATTAGAAAACCTAGCTTTTTCCCCCCATAAATATTTGTATACTGTTTCTCTTATTTGGTCATGGATTTGCCTGTATTAATTAGATATTGCGTCCAAATGATATAAATTAGTAAAACCACTAATCTACCAACAGAAGAGAAAGCTAGCCACAAATACTGAATGGGTTACATTTATAAATGGAATATAAAAGACAGATTACCTTCTTTTTATAAGAAAAGCAAAGGATTTTTAAAATTCACACCCATATACATAGAACTAGTGCGTCAGAGGAATGGCAGCCGTGAGAGATCACCTTTGTATCTCCCCCTGAAACTTTAATAAACTGATAGACTATAATTCAAAGGATTTTCTGCTCAATATAGAGACATGCCTGAGAGACCCGCTCATTGAAGCATCTAAAGGTAGGCAAACAATAACAAATGGGGAGGCATGGCAAGAGGAGAGCTCAGATGGTCACAGACACAGCCCTGTAGCTGGTAGTTCACAGCCAGGTCAGCCAAAGAGAGGAGGAAGCCGATGGTAACTGGTGCATCCTTCAGCCAGGAGGGACAGTCTCAGTGGTCACTCCATGCAGGGTGAGCAGTGCAAACAGCTGCTGAGCAAACGAAGAGACTGGGACAAGAACACAGCACAGAGGTTCTGCCACAGCTGACCACTGTTGGGTGGTTGGTGTTTCAGACAAAGAAATGGGACAGAGCCCTGCCACCCCTTGGACTCCCAAAACTTGACTTCCATCACCCTTGGTGTCAGGTCAAGGAACACATTGATCTACAAACCGAGAGCTATTACAGCAGAATCACTGTTTCCCTCTGTGACTGATCCCCAGTTGGGGCGTGTCAGAGGAGACCCCACAGAGATCCAGTGTCACTATTTCCAAGAAGGCAAAATAAATCCCACCCCTAAACAGCGGGGCTATACTGTTTGACAGCAGCCACAGAGGTAGCTATAAGATTTCACAGATTAAAAAATATATACTGTGATTGTGCACTACCTACTGAGAAATAGTAGAAAGACCTCTTCAGAGAAACTGCTAGAGAAGAGCCAATAATACATAAATGCCTAGACAAAGCAGACCAGCAAATATCACGAGTAACCATGGTAGTGAGGCAGCTCAGAAAGAAAATGAAAAACCTCCAGATAGCAAACTAGAACATGTGGAAATGTGTGATATAAATGATGGAAAATTCAAGATTGCATTTAGGAAAATACTCAATGAGATGTGAGAAAATACAGACAGGCAATTTAATGCACTCAGAAAACAAATTAATGAAGAAAACAAGTACCTTACCAAAGAGATTGAAACTTTAAAAAAGAACCAAGCAGAAATCCTGGAAATGAAGCATTCAATTAAGGAGATTAGGAGTGAACTACTGAGCATAGGGAAAGAACCAACCAGATGGAGTAAATTATTAGTGATTTCAAAGATAGGAATCTAGAAATGACAGAGAGGGAAGAAGACAGGGACCTGAGCATAAAAAAACACACAACTCAATGAGAACTATCTGACTCCATCAAAAAAGCAGTATAAGAATAATAGGTATACCGGGAGAAGGGAACAGAGCGCCTATTCAAATAAATAGTGGATGAGAAGTTCCCAAACCTATGGAAAAAACTAGGCCCTCAAATCCAAGAAGCAAACAGAACACCTAGTTACCTCAATCCAAAGAGGCCCCGTTCCAAGACTTTGTATTAAAACTGTCAAAAATTAATGACAGAGAGCCTGGGCCGGTGTTCATCAATGGTTAGAGCATTGGCCTGCACACCAAAGGTCACGGGTTTGCTTCCCAGTCAAGGGCACGTATGTGGGTAGCAGTTTTGATCCCCAGTCCTGGTCAGGGTGGGTGTAGAAGGCAACCAATTGATGTGTCTCTCTCACATCGATGTCTCTCACTCTCTCCCCCTCTTCCTCCCTCCCTCCTTCTCCCTCCCCACCTTCTACTCAGTCTAAAAATCGACAGAAAAAATATCCTTGGGGTAAGGATTAACAACAAAAAAAAGAACACTACAGACCAACATCTCTGATGAATACAGATGCAAAAAATACTAGCAAGTCAAATACAACAGTACTTCCAAAAAATGATGAACAAAATACTAGCAAGTCAAATACAACAGTACTTCCAAAAAATAATGTATCACGGATTAAGGAGGGGTTCGTCCCAGGGGCACAAGGAGGGTTCAGCATACGCAAATCAATCAGTGTAACCCACCACATAACAAAAGAAAAGAAAAAATCATACAATCTTATCAATAGATGCAGAAAAACATTTGATAAGATAAAACACCCATTTATGATTAAAACACTTGATAAAATAGGACTAGAAGGAAAGTACCTCAACATAATAATGGCCCTACATGCCAAATCCTCAACCAATATTATACTCAATGGTGAAAAACTGAAAGCTTTTTCTCTAAAATCAGGAACAAAACAAGAGTGCCCACTCTCACCACTCTTATTCAACATAGTTCTGCAAGGCCTAGCCAGAGCATTAAGGCAAGAGAAAGAAAGAAAGCGAGGGAAGGAAGGAAGGAAGAAAGGAAGAAAGAAAAAGAAAAGGCATCCAAATGGGGAAGAAGTAAACGTGTCATTTTTTGCAATGACATGATTCTGTACATAGAAAACCCTAAAGACTCCACCAAACTATTAGAAACAATAAACAAATACAGTAAAGTCGCAGGTACAAAATCAATGTACAAAAATCCATTGCCTTCCTTTATACTAACAATGAAACTTCAGAAAAAGAAGTGAAAAAAAAATTCCTTTTGCAATTGCAGCCCAAAGAATAAAATACCTAGGAATAAACTTAACAAAGAACATGAAAGATGTGTTCACTGAAAATTACAAAGCATTATTAAGAGATTGAAAAAGACACAACAAAATGGAAAAGTAAACAACAAAGGATGTGAAAGACTTATATACTGAAAACTACAAAGCATGGTATTGGCAGAAAAACACACACACAGATCGATGGAACAGAATTGAGAGCCCAGATATAAAACCACACGTATATGGACAGGTAATTTTCGACAAAGGATCCAGAAACACACAATGGAGAATAGAAAACCTCTTCAATAAATGGTGCTGGAAAAATTGCAAAACCACATGCAAAAGAATGAAACTAGATTACAGTTTGTCCCCAGGTACAAAAATTAACTCAAAATGGGTCAAAGATCTAACTGTAAGATCTGAAACAATAAATTACATAGAAGAAAACATAGGTACTAAACTTATGGACCTTGGTCGGAGAGAACATTTTACGAACTTGACCCCAAAGGCAAGGAAAGTAAAGGCAAAAATGAATGGGGTGGTATCAAACTAAAAAGCTTCTGTACAACAAAAGAAACAGCAAAAGAAAGGCAAACGAGCTCTGACAAAGGGTTAATATCCAAAATATATAAAGAATTCATAAAACTCAACACCAAACAACCAACCCAATTTTTAAAATGGGCAGAGGACTTAGACACCTTTCCTAAGAAGACTAACAAACGGCCAACAGATATATGAAAAGATGTTCAACCTCACTAACAATTAGGGAAATGCAAATGGAAGCTACAATGAGAAGCCACCTCACACCTGTAAGAATGGCTATTATCAGCAAGACAAGTAATTACAAGTTGGAGAGGTTGTAGAGAAAAGAGAAGCCTCATTTACTGCTGGTGGGAGTGTAGACTGGTATAGCCACTATGGAAAACAGTCCAGCAATTCCTCTCCTGAGTATTTTCTTGAAAACATGTATTTGCAAAGATATATGCACCCCTATGTTCATTGCAGCATTTTTCACGGTGGTGAAGACATGGATATAAACCAGTGTCCTGCCATAGCGGACTGGATAAAGAAGATGTTGTACATATACACAATGGAATACTACTAAGCCATGAGAAAAGATGAAATACTGCCATTTGCAACAACATGGATGGACCTTGAGAATATTATACTAAGTGAAATAGGTCAGTAGGAGAAAGCTAAGAACTGTATTATTTCACTCATATGTTGGATATAAATCCGAAACTCATGGACACAAACAGTAGTGTGGTGGTTGCCAGAGGGGGAAAGGGATGGGGGAGTGAAGGGGGCCTAATAATGGTGACAGAAGATGATTTGACATTGGCTGTTGGGCACACAGTGCAATATATAGATCTTGTATAATAGAAACCTTGAAACCTATATGATCCTGTTAACCAGTGTCACCCCAATAAATTAAATAAAGATAAAAATTAATCTTTTAAAAATCTACTAGTCTCATTTTTGCAACTTAAGCCATAGGTCAAAAGTAAAACCTATCACAAAAATTTACTGTTTAATTTACTATTAAGTTATGGCAGTTTTATATCTGAAGTGGCTAGTCTTCATTCCTACAGGTATAAAGGTTTTTCTCCTGGGTGATTAGAACTAAGTATCGTACAAACAAATGAATGTCACAGAAAATGCTAGGAGTGTTCAGAATCTCCAAGACAAACTGACAAAGACAACCTAATTCTCTTAATCTGCTGCTATGCAGAGCTCAAAACAGAACCAAGAATTTAAAAAGTAATAGAAAGTCCCTTCTAGTTATCACCAACAGAAAAATAAGCAGCCATGCCTAAATTAGAACCAAACCAGACTTGGCCAAGAACTAGGAAAACAGTTTTTGACATGATTATCATGTATTTTAGACATCAGCATTGCAATGTCAGGGATAAAATTGTTTTTGTTAGGGAGCCATTCAGTGCTTGAGATGTATTCAAGGTTTCATTCATTTGGGGGACTAGAACTATACAGGTTACCCTTGTTGTTTTTTTGTAGTACTGTATGTTCGTTCGCTTTAGGGTGCCAAATATTTTCATCCCTGACTGCTATCTGTTTGCTTGCTTACCCTAATGGTAGCAGGGTAAAATGCCTGTTTTGCTTCCATTCCTGTTTTAGCTAAATTAAAACTTTTATATTCTCTGTTTAATCAGTTTGTATAAATCTTGAATGTAATGAAGCGTAGACCAAATTTTCTTTAATACAGAGTGCTTGTTTGTAAACACAGTAGTTTTCTTGATCTACATATTTGACTTTTATGATGAAAAAATATGCCTTTTATTTGGCTTTAAAAATTAATCTTTCTGTGCACAATCATTTGGGTAAGTAGAACAACCTAGCATCTTTCCTTTCTTCCTTTGTAACTGTTTCCCAAACTCTTTACCACTGCTTTAAAAACTTTATGCGACCTAGTTTCTGATTCCATCTGGACTGCTACAACCACATTTCATTTTTTCTCGTTCTCCAATCTCATTCTGACTTTGATCTTACACCAGCTATTTCCTCTGCCTGATCTTTTTCCACTTCCCAGATCCTCTCATAACTGATACCTCAGGAACATTTACATCTTAGCTTAATGTCATGTCCTTAGAAAACACTTTCCATATTATTTTCTATCACATTTTAATTGTTTGCCTAGCATTTATTATTTGCTAATTTTTTTTTCCTGTTTTCTTATTTCCTTGTCTTTCTATCCAAGTAGAATGTAAAGTGTCTTACCACTGTTTCTTAGCACTTAGAACAGGACCTGGACTTGATGAGTGCTCAGTAGCTGTTGAGTAAACAAATGAATGGTCCACTAAAAAGAACCAGTATTCAAATTTAAGAACTTCAGAGCATGTAAATAACTAACTTTTTGGGGCCTCAGTTTTCTCATTTGCAAAATTTGCATTAGTTTACCTACTTGTTACATAATAGAGTAGACTTGTTTTTTAAAAGGTAATATGTTGTCATTCGTAGAGAAAAGAAATATATCAGCCTTGCTTTATTTATTGGAACTTTAAGACAAAATCATAGTCGACTAAACAAGGCTCTCCTAGAGCCCTTTTTTCCTCTTTTATTTTTCTTTTTTCCCCCCTTTTTTTCTCTTCCTGTTACATGTTTGTGAAATCTCTTGAGATTGATCTCATACCAAACATTAGGAGCACAAACCAGTAAGATACATGGAAGAGGTAAGCCTATAAGAACATTGTGGAATGAAATAAAGAGAATAGTAAGTAAATGGAGTTGAGCAAGAAACTGAGATTTTATCCTTGCCCGTGTAGCTCAGTGGTTAAGTCGGCCCAGACACCAAAGGAGTGTGGTTTCGATTCTAGGTCAAGGGCTCGTACTGAGGTTTTCATCTTAAATCTCCATACCAGTTAATAAAATTAAGACAAGTCACCTAATCTCATAAGCATCTGTTTTCAAAATCTGTAAACTAGAGTTAACATTTCCTCTTGCCTACTTCAGAGGATTGATATAAATGATAATATGTGAAAGTACTTTATAAACTATAAATTGTTAGTGAAATATATGGTAATCATTACGATCAGATCTGAAATTGAGGTTTCTTCTGCAGAACTGTTAGAGAATGCTAACAATTCTTCTTCCTCATGTATAATTCCTAAAAGGCTATTCCAGAAATGTAGATTTTAAAAATATATGAAGGTACTTCATATATGAAGGCACTAGCCCTCCAAAAATATGCATTTAAGGTTTAAGCCAGTGTTGGCACTGGCCAGGTATCTCAGGGCATCGTCCTGATAGACTAAGGTTACAGATTCAGTCCCCTGTCAGGGCACATTCAAGAATCAACCAGTGAATGCATAAATAAGTGAAATAAATCAATCTCTCTCCCTCTCTCCCCCCATCTTCCTCTCTTTAAAATAAAAAAATTTAAAAGAAGATTTAAGCCACTATTAAAGCAAATACTCTTGATAGAACGATCTGTTTTCTATATATGAGCACAGGAGAAAATGTTACCGCCTCTAACTATGTGTGTTTTTTTAATCATAGCCCAAAGAGCCGATTGATTCAATTAAAGAAAGAAAAGCTGGAATACTCTCCAGGAGAGCATGAATATGGATTATTTCCAGCCCCCATTCATGTTGGTGAGTATACATAATATGTTGCTGAGAAAAAATGATATTTCTTGAGTTTGGGTGAAATGTTATGTTCTTGTTATTTATTATTTCTGTATCTCTAGTGGGGTTAAGCTCTTTTTCTACCATTTAATTTATACTCACTCTAAAGAATTCTGCAGACTCTTTGCTGTCTAGGAGTCAAAATGACATAATTCTTACTCCCTGGAGTTTCAGTAAACAACACTGTATCTGTAGCATTTGATTTTCTGAGTATATCATCTAGAAAAACCCAACTTTTCATCATTTCGATTTCATATGTTTTCTGTGTTCAAAAGAAAAAGGCCCCCTGCTTTTCCTGATTTAATCATTTATCTGCTTGAAAATCTAGCAAGATTTTTCTTTCTTTCTTTCTTTTTTCTTTTTTTTTTTTTTTTTTGAGAAAATGTCAAGGCTTTGTTTCACATTTGGATAACAGTACCTTCTAGGATCCTACTGTGAAGCTTACCAACTAAGTAAAAAGCACCTAAAAGTCATCCTAAATTCCTCCCATTTTTTTCATTGCCTTATCCAGTCCATCTCCCAAGTTTTATTATTTCCATACTCTCTTCAAATTCCATTGCTATCACCCAAGTCCATGCCACTATGCAATAGCCTTCTAACAGCTCTGTCCACTTCCATTGTTGTTCCACGCCACTCGCCACACAGAAAAAGAGAAATGGTTTTATAACTTGAACAGATCATACTTAAAATCTTTTAGTGGCTTACCATTGGAGTAAATTACAGACCCCTTATTCTGACTTAGGAGTGATGTGGCCCTGACTGCCCCATTATTTCCCATGTACCTATTTCTGTCTTTCCCTTAGTCACTGTATTTGGTCATGCTGGTCATCTTTCCAACCCTAGAGTATACCAAACTCTTTCCCACAAAAGGATTGTTATTATTATTCCCATTGCCTGAAAATCTCTTCAGACTCTTCTCATGATTGGTTTCCTCTCATCCTTCAAGAATGAGCTTAATGTCAAAATCATATTAAATATTATTTTCTTTAAAATTACTTTCATGGCCCGGCCGGGCGTGGCTCAGCGGTTGAGCATCGACCTAGGATCCAGGAGATTGGGGTTCGATTCCCGGTCAGGGCACATGCCCGGGTTGCGGGCTAGGCAGCCGATCAATGACTCTCATCATTGATGTTTCTATCTCTCTCTCTCCCCCTCCTTTCCTCTCTCTGAAATCAATAAAGATATGTTTATAATTAATTAATTAATTAAAATAAAATAACTTTCATGGCCCTGGCCAGTGTGGCTCGGTTGGGCATCATCCAGTGCAACAACAGGTTTCGGCTTCGATTCCCAGTCAGGGCACATGCCCAGGTTTCAGGCTCTGTCCCTAGTAGGAGGCATGCAGGAGGCAGCTGATCAATGTCTTGCTTTCACATGGATGCTGCTTTCTCTCTCTCCTCCCTTCCTCTCTCTCCAAAAATCAGTTTTAAAAATCTTTAAAAAATAATAATAAATAATTAAAATTGTTTTCATGATTGTCCCACTAAAAAGTTCTAACCTTTGTTCTGCATCACAGGACCCTGTTTTTCTTTTCATATCTATAATTACTGTATTTGCTCGTTCTTTTTGTTATCTGACTCCCTTATTATGTAATAAGTTCCAGCAGTACAGGATCATTTGTCTTTCTTACTCTCCTTTGATTTCTCAGTGCCTAATACTTAAGAGAAGTTTAACAGTTGTTTGTTGTATAAATGAAAGAAAAGAAGGAGAAATTAGGATAAATTGCAAAATGTAGAAGACAGTTTTTCCTCAGGAACAGCTTATTTGTGTAGCAGATGTTGATCCTATACATTATAATGCTCTCTTCAGCTGTGACTCTCTTGCCCCTTTTGACTATGGGGTTCTTTGGGTTATGATTATTGAATCCCCTTTTTCTTCCTAGAGGGCCCAGCACCAGGAAGGTATTTAAAGCAGCAGGTTTAAACAAGTTTTGCAATAAAGATGAGTTATTGTGTATTGAGTGGCTGGTGAATGGTATAACTACAACATAGTCACAAGGCTTAATTCTCAGCTGGGTAACTATGCTAGTGCTTGCTTAATGAAGATAAGAGTTAGGTTCCATATTCTCTAGGCATAATGCCAACGTTCTCTTGAAAGACCTTTTGTTTTTATTAGTGATTCCATAGAAGTGGAAGCCGATTCTTAGCAGATTTAGCTTTTTCCTAGAACCTGCTAATGATAAATAGGCTTTGAAAATAGGAAGTAATTTACAAGTCCTGTTTAAAGGAAAACAGCCATTTTGGTCTTACTGGTTTTGTCTTGTTTGGGAAATTAGCTTAGAGCTTAGATGAAGCTCTAACTATTCACGGAGATGAATGAATCGGTTAATTCCAAGGAAAAAAAGGAGAATAATGGGTAGACCAGTATTTCCTTCCTGCCTCTGGCATGAATAGTGGTTAAGAGGTCCAGAGTGGAAATGCCTTAGTTTAAAGAAAGATTTTATCTTTGTGTCCCCACTTTAGCTCTACTAAAACTAATTTGTACTCAGTGGTTTACAAAGTGAATAAATAATAGAAAAACATATCCAAATAGTGGCTCTTTTCTCTTGTGATATAGAACTTTATCTTTTTTTAAAATCCTTACCTGAGGATATGTTTTTACTGATTTTAGAGAGAGAGAAAGGAAGCGAGAGAAACATAGATATGAAAGCAAGAGCGATTGGTTGCCTCCTATATGTGCCTCAACCTGGGATCAGGACTTTAAATCAGACTGTTGCAGGATGGAATTTTTTTTCTGGACCAGTGCTATTTTGTTTTTCAAATAATCCTTTATGGTAGGATAGGGAGGGTAGATATTCTGTTGTTTTAAACAGGTCACTTCCAATATCATCTAAACAAAGAGCATGACTGAGTCAGCCAGACCTGGGTTTATCTCTATCTTTGCCATATTAGTTATATGAATAAAATAGATATATAAACAAAATTAAATGCATCTTACCATTGATGGAGTCAGATTCAATAAATGGAAAATAATATTTATTTTTAAATGTTTAATGAAATCAGGTTTCTTTATCTCATTAGAGAAATACATTTTAATCCTCACCTGAGGATATGTTTTTATTGATTTTATTTTTAGAAAGAAAGAAACATATATTGGTTGCCTCCCATATACACCCGGCCAGGGATTGAACCTGTAACCTAGGTATGTGCCCTGACCAGGAATGGAACCCTCACAACCTTTTGGTGTACGGGTCGATGCTCCAACCAAATGAGCCACCTGGCCAGGGCTAGAAAAATATTTTTTAAATAAAATTTTACTTTTATGATATACATACACTTATTTATCAAAATGTTATACTCTTAAATTTATGATCAACTGATTTTTGACAGAGTGCCACAACGGTTCAATGAGGAAAACATGATCTTTTCAACAGATGGTTCTGTGATAATTGGATATACTCATACAAAAGGATGAAGTTGGGCTCCTGCATCACACCATATAAAAAAATTAACTCAAAGTAGATCATCAACCTAAATACAAGAGCTAAAACTATAAAACTCTTAGAAGAAAATGTAGGAGTAAATCTTTGACCTTGGATTAGGCAGTAATTTCTTAGTAATTTCAATGATGTGCAACAAAAGAAAAAAGAGACAAATTGGACTTTATCAATATTTAAAGCTTTTCATGCTTCAGAGAACACCATCAAGAAACTGAAACAATCACCCACAGAATGGGAGAAACATTTGCAAATCATATAGCAAGTAAGAGACTTATATATAAAAACCCATACATATAAAGAACTCTTGTAGCTCACTAATAAAAAGATAACTTTGAAAGGGTAAACTATTTGAATACACAAATGGCCAATAAGCACATGAAAAGATGCTCAGGATCATTAGTCAGTAGGGAAATGGAAATCAAAACTGTAATGAGATTCCACTTCACACCCACTAGATAGCTTTAATTAAAGGACTGACAAGGACGTGAAGAAATTGGTACCCTCATACACTGCTGGTGAGAATGTGAAGTGGGTAAATCTATTTGGAAAACATTTTGGAAGGTCCTCAAAATGTTAAACATAGAGTTATCATATGACCCAGCAATTCTGCTGTTAGATATATACCCCAGAGAATTGAAAACATATGTCCACACATAAGCTTATACATAAATGCTCATTGCAGCAATATTCATAACAGCCAAAAGGTGGAAGCAACCCAAATTTCTATCAGTAGATGAAAGGATAAACAAAATGTGTTATATCCATACAATGGAATGTTATTTGGCAGGAGCAAGAAGTACTGAGACTTTGCAACAACATGGGTGAACCATAAATACATTATTTTGTGTGAAAGAAGACAGTCACAAAATGACACATTTTTTAAAAAGTTAATTTTTTTTAGAGAGAGGAAGGAAGAGAGACAAACATCAATTTTGTTGCCCAGTCAAGTTGACATAGAAACTTAACCATCGCAAGTAGTCTCTAGGGGCAAGCTAAAGTGAGTAGGAGGAATTCATGAAGGCTGTGGCTTCCTTATTCGTTGATTGGGTCATTCTGAAACATTCAGCTGCTCCTCAACAGCAACAAAAACTACCTTCTTCAGATTGGCTTCCCTAGCTCTGGCAGCCATGGCTCCGTGGTTAGAGAGTTGGCACACACACCAAAGGGTCCCAGTTTCCATTCCTGGTCAAGGGCACAAACCTGCCACTGAAGGTTCAATTCCTAGCCCCTGTTGGGGCACGTGCAGGAGGCAACCAATCGCTATGTTTCTCACACTGATGTTTCTTTCTCTCTCCCCTCTCCCTTCCACTCTCTCTAAAAATCAATGGAAAAGATCTCCTCAGGTGAGGATTAGCAAAACAAAAACAATAACAAAAATTGACTTCCCTACAGTTGGCATAACAGATTCAAATATTTGGCTCATGTTTACTGTTTTGCATTTTCTGTTTTTGTTTCCAGTGAACTGTTTTATTATTATTTTAATTTGTGGATTTGTGCATTCTTATTTTCTTTTTCAAAGAGTTATAAATATGAAGGTTGGAGGGGATCTCACAAAATATCTAGTGGGATTATCTAGTCCTATCATCCTATCCCCAGCCTTTCCTACTTATTTTATAAGTAAGCATATTGACTTCAGCTTGGTCAGATTTGAGAATTTTTTTAGAGCTACAAATTTCAAATAAGAAATACTCAGGTATCTAAATGGAATAAATTGATCAACAAAATGTGATTTTATAAATATGGCAATTTTAATATTTAAAGCTAAGTTTCCATCATGACATTACATGCCCTTGAAGTTGGTATATTGTACATCATTTTCTTCTTTCACACTCTCAGACTGAATGCAAAGTAGCACAGACAATATTGTGTAGTAATTTTACTAAAGTAATTTGGTATGGCCCTTATTTAAACATGTGTAAATATATGCTGAACTGTAAGGACTATTGATATTTTGTGCTATTGAAAGTTTGCATTTAGTTATTTAGATCAAGAAATCTCAGAGGTTAAGGTTAGAAAACAACAAAATTTTAGTGTAACTCTCAACTACTTCATTAAGATATAGAAAGATATTGCAAAACATCTTTATTGAAACACAGCAAAGTACTCTTATCACACTTTTTAAAATACTTAAACTTATGATTTTAACTGACTATTAAACTTAAACATTATATATATTTTTAACTTTGAATAGTTGTTACTGTTCCATGGGTTTTTCTCTATCAGTATAGGAAATTGATTTGGTACAAGTGAATGATAGATGTGATTTTTAAATTTTCTCTATTGGTTTGTTATATTTTTGAGAAATTGCTTTTAAACCATAAACATGTATTATATGTAATCATTTACATCTATTCTCTCAATTGAGCAATAAAATATTGAACAATATTCCTTAAACACACAGAAGGGTCATATAGAGTAAGGAAATTGAGGAAGCCTCTTTAAGGTAGAAAGGGGGCTTTGAAATTGGCTTTAAAAAGTAGTAGTATTTTAATTTTTAAAAAAGTTAATCATGAATTCCCATGTAAACATTATTGAGTTATTTAAATTCAAGGAATCCTATTTTTGTTTATTTAATCCTCACTTGAGGGTATATTTTCCCATTGATTTTCAGAAAGAGTGAGAGGGAGGGAGAAAGGGGAGAGACAGAGAGAGAAAAAAATCTATGTGAGAGAGAGACATAGATTGGTTGCCTCCCACATACACCCGGACCTAAGCCAGGGATCAAACCTGCAACTGAGTGAAGTACATGCCCTTGACCAGGAATTGAACCCAAGACCCTTCTGTCCATGGGCTGACACTCTAACCACTGAGCCAAACTAGCCAGGGCCAGGGAATCCTATTTTTAAAAACTCTTATACTTCCCCCTTTTATAATCAGCTTTACATTATGCATAATAATGAAGGAGGCCCGACTGGGCGTGGCTCAGTGGTTGAGTGTTGACCTAGGATCCAATAAAGATATATTTTAAAAATAAAAATAAAATAAAATAATGAAGGAGAATAGGTGCCAGGTGCTCTAGTTAGTAATTTTAATAATCAAGCAATTCTTAGTATTTTGTTTGCTTCATAATGTCTTGTTTATTTTTGGTAGTAAACTTGCTATGTTAGTTGTTTTATATAGACTACTGTTAAAATATGTCTTTAGCCTATACTACATGGTGAAAAAAGTAGATAAAACTAAAAATCAGTGATGGAAAAATCCATAAAGTTAAAAATTAGATTTTTGTTTTTCTAGTCAGTGCATATTAGATCTTATGGTTATTTGGCCCTTTGTATGAATAGATGTTGAAATTGATAATATTTTTTTGTTGTTGTTTCAGGAAAGTATCTAAGGCAAAAGAGAATTGACTTCCAGCTTCCTTATGACATCCTTTGGCAGTGGAAACATAATCAGGTACAATGAGCCTATCTTACTGGGTTTCATTCTGAAGTGGTAAGGCGTGGCAGGGAGGGCATGCAAGTCTTTTTCTCTGCCTCCTTGTTATGCTCTCATTTTAGGAAATATAAAGTGTCCCCGTGAAGGTGAGAGACTAAAAAAATGAATTTGCATCCATATTTAATGTGACCTATTTGCCTTTACTCATAATTCAAAATAACAGTAAATTCCTACTTTCCTGGGCGACCTTCTGTTATTATTCTGGACTTTTATTTTGGTAGCATAGATTCTGTTCTATAAGAATCCTGTTTGATGCAAGTCTCCAGAGAATTTAGATGTACTGGCAGCAGCACTAAGAGTTTCGGGCTTTATTTTTGTTGTCTCCTTCCCATCAGTTTGGAATTTATTTTTCACATACAAAAGAAATGCTTCTACCAAAGGAAACTGAAAATGTTCAACACTCTTGTACTTTTAAAAGATCTTCAAATATATTAGGAACTAAAAATAGGAAGTGCTATTTTTCTCTCTTGCTTCCCTAATTGAAAAATTTCCCTCAATAATTTTTTTTATTGATTGATTTGAGAAAGAGAGAAACGTCGATTTGTTGTTCCACTTATTTATGCATTCATTGGTTGATACTTATATGCGCCCTGGCTAGGGATCAAATCTGCAACCTTGGTGTATTGGGATGATGCTCTAACCAACTGAGCTACCCAGCCAGAGCAGTCCCCAATAATTTTTGTATTAAGCCATAGGCCCCAGACTCCATACTGAGAACAACCATTGGGTAATAAAAATAGTCATACGAATAAGCTCTTGAGTTTTGCCAAAACTCCACCAAACTTTAATTTTGGAAAGCCAAAAGCAATGGACATTTCCCTCTGCATTCTCTTTTCTGTTGGCCTTCCTTGAATTCTGAGAGGATCAGTATGTTAGATGTTTGTCGCAGAGAGTTTATAACATTGAAGGAAAGTCAGTGCTTTGATATTATACCCACTGAAAAATGATAGTGGGATTCTTAGACCAAGTTGCTATTTTTTGTACTGTCCTCTATGGTAAAGCAGCCAGCTGACTGCCTCTATACTAATACATTGTTGTTGGGTTTTTGATGCATTCTTTTTTTTAATCCTCACCAGAGGATATTTTTTTCCATTGCTTTTCAGAGAGAGTTGAATGGGGAGAGAGAGAGAAACATCTATTGATTGCCTCCAGTACGTGCCTCGACCAGGACCAGGGATCAAGCCTGCAACTGAGGTACGTGCTCTTGACCGGAATTGAACTCGAGACCCTTCAGTGCATGGGCTGACCCTCTAACCACCGAGCCAAACCAGCCAGGACTCTGATGCATTCTTGATTACAGTGTGAGAGCTCCATTTTCCTGCTTGCCCTATCCTTTTTATTCACTAAATAATGGCCTTAATTAAGATGTGAAATATGTTTTCCTACACTACCCACCCTGAAAGGCCAGGGTACTCATTTTTTTTAATTTCAGATTCTTATCCAGATCATATAAACAGTCCCTAGGCAAGTTTTCCTCTTTTTTCATAGAGTCCAATAGATTCTTCGTTTATCCAAATGAATTGCTTTCATCTACAGTGTGTGGTTTTCATTTAAGCCTATCCAACAGCATGCCAGAGAAACATTGTTCAGCCTTGGCCGGTGTCATTCAGTGGTTAGAGTGTCAGTCAGTGTACTGAAGGGTCATGGATTCGATTCCCAGTGAAGAGCATGTACCTGGGTTGCAGGTTCAGTCCTCAGCCCCTGTCAGGGTGCATGCGGGAGGCAACCAATTGATGTCTGTCTGTCTGTCTGCCTCTCTCTCTCCCTCTCCCCCTCCTCATCCCTTCTACTCTCACTAAAAAAAATCAGTGGGAAAAACGTCCTCAGGTAAGCATTAACAAAAAGCCTGGCCGGCATGGTTCAGCAGTTGAGCATCGACCTATGTTTCAGGAGATCGTGGTTCAATTCCAGGTCAATTCCCATGCCCCAGTTGCGGGCTCGATTCCTAGTGGGGGGCATGCAGGAGGCAGCCAGTCAATGACTCTCTCATCATTGATGTTTCTATCCTCTCTCTCCCCCCTCACTTCCTCGATTTGAAATCAATAAAGACATATTTTGAAAGAAAGGGAGGGAGGGAGGGAGGGAGGGAGGGAGGGAGGGAGGGAGGGAGGGAGGGAGGGAGGGAGGGAGGGAGGGAGGGAGGGAGGGAGGGAGGGAGGGATTCAAAATGCACTTTCTTTAAACCATTTTATATTTATATTCTGTTGAACCTAGTTCTCTCACATTGATCTAGTAAGTCATCATCTGTTTTGGGGTAAAAAGTGATCACACCAAGAGTTTCCCTCAAATGTATCTAGCCCAAAAATCTTGTAAATATTTCCATATGGGCAGAGCACATGGATAATTTCCTGTATTTTTAGTGATTAATGCTGCTGTCTGGCATTTGAAGTTAAATGTTATATCAAGATTTTTTTTCTTTCTAGCTATACAAAAAGCCAGATGTCCCACTATATAAGAAAATCCGTTCAAGTGAGTAACTTGGGAGCTGTTTTTTCTGTCTCTATATCATCAATGTTCTTCTTAGTTTGCCACTTAAAAAAATTATCCTGTAGGTTCACAAACTATTATTTACTGTCTTTTTTCAAGATGTCTACGTTGATGTCAAACCCCTTTCTGGTTACGAGGCTACCACCTGTAACTGTAAGAAACCGGATGATGACACCAGGAAGGGCTGTGTGGATGACTGCCTCAATAGGTACTGTACTAAACAGATTGCTCTAAAAGCATAGGCTTTAAGACCTTTTTGATACTTACTTCATTTGGAGGGAAAAGTTAAATATGCTCTTTGATTTTTCCTCAAGGAGTTGCACAAAGATATATAAGACATAATTAACTGGAAGTTTAGTTGGCTGTGGCTGTTATAACAAAATACCATAGACTGGGTAGCTTAAAGAACAGAAATTTACTGCCCGGCTGGGCGTGGCTCAGCGGTTGAGCATCCACCTAGGATCCAGGCGATCGGGGTTCGATTCCTGGTCAGGGCACATGCCCGGGTTTCGGGCTCGATCAATGACTCTCTCATCATTGATGTTTCTGTCTCTCTCTCCCTCTCCCTTCCTCTGTCTGAAATCGATAAAGATCTATTTAAAAAAAACAACAAAACAAAACAAAAAAAACAAACAGAAATTTACTTCCCACAGTTTAGGAGGCTATGAAGTCCAGGGTCAAGATGCCAATAGATTCAGTGTCTGGCTACTTCCTGGCTTATAGACTGCTGCCTTCTCCCTGCGTGCTTGCATGGCCTTTCCTCAGTGTATGCTCATGTACAACTAGTGCCTTCTGACAAGGGCGCTAATCCCATCATGAGGTACCTACCCTTATAACCTAATATAAACCTGTTTTCCTCCCAAAGGCACTGTTTCCAAATACCATCACATTGGGGGTAGGGCTTGAACTGTGTATTTTGGGGCCACAGAAACATTAAGCTCATACGTGGGATGAATGCAGTAACAAAAAGAATGAGATTTAGAGTCATACATACCCAGGTTTAAACCCTCTTGTTATTTATGAGACCTGAGGAAAGTTATTTAACCCCTCTAATAAAAATAATACCTTCTTTGCCCTGCCCTGGGAGCAGCTCCTCTCACCCCCTGAAAGTGTACGCCCGCACCAAGTTTGTCTCCACCTCCTCCTTGGTCAGGAGCACCTCTCAGCTGAGCCTGTCACTCTCTGGTGCTGAAACGACCAGAGACACTGACAGATGAGAGCCTCAGCAGATTGGCAGCCTCTCGTCCCCTGACCTCGCTTATTTCTAGCCACAGCATCCAAACCAGCACCATTTCAAGGGACATCAACACAGCAGCGAAGTTCATTGGGGCTGGGGCTGCCACAATAGGGGTGGCAGGCTCTGGGGCTGAAGTTGGGACTGTGGGAGCCTCATCATTGGTTATGCCAGGAACCCTTCTCTGACGCAACAGCTCTTCTGTGCCATTCTGGGCTTTTCCCTCTCAGAGGCCATGGGGCTCTTTTGCCTGATGGTGGCCTTTCTCATCCTCTTCGCCATGTGAAGGAGCTGTCTCCACCTCCCATAGTTCGTTTTCCTGTGTTTTGTCTGCCCTCTGTGTCCCTTTTCCTGTACCTCCCCAGGCAGCCTGGGGAAAGTGGTTGGCTTAGGGTTTGACAGAAGGAAGACAAATACTGTATTAATAAGAAAAAAAAATGCCTTTTTATGGGGAGTTTGTGTGGATTGTATGAGTCAGTGTTCATAAAGTATAAAGCACAGTTCTAGAAACCTTCCTAGATCTCAGTATATGGTAGCCATAATGGAGGAGTAAAGTAGGATGGTGGCAGTGAGAGATAAGAAGGGCATGGTATATTTGGTAGGGAATGTAGGTTAATAAACTGTTAGCATAGAGCAGATACACATGGGAACTGACTCAATGATACCAGCAAGAAATGGCAATGCTATTAAAATAATAATATTAAAATAAGAGAGAAAGTATGGAATCTGACTAGTTTGGAGAAAAAAATTATGATTTTCATTTTGGACCATTGAGTTTAAAACAATGAGATTTCAAAATGGAAATGTCTAATAGAGGCAAAGGGATGAAAATAAAGTTTGTTGGTTTTAGTAACATAAGCAAATTTATAGCAAAAAAGAACGAATGAAATTCACATCAATACTTTCTGTTTATGTAGTTTTCCTGGGCAAAGGCAACTGCTTTCCTGGTCTCTAGTCGAACTGTTCTCATGGCTGGGGGAAATCTGTTTTAGTACCTACCTCTTGCTTCAGCATGCCAATTATAAAATTGTACCTTATCTACATCACTGTAAATTTCAAAGTCTTCACATCTTAGTTTGTAGCATCTACTTTCAGATTTTGGTAAATTTACAGGGGGTTTTTTTTCTGAGCACAATGTATAGAAATGTTTTACTTTTTATAAAATTAAAGGGCTTATCTTGGTTATTTATCAAAACAAATGAAATATCAGTGCTTTCCAACTCTAGAAACCACAAATTTTTAGCAACCTCTGAATGATTGTTCTTCAGTAAAAATTTTTTTAAATTAAAGGATCTTTCCTCTCAACACTATTATATTTATATTTTAGTTATTTTGTCCACCTAAACTGTATTGTTGTGTATGTTATGAAATATGATGAAAATAGAGGTGTAGGGTATTATGAACAGGGGGTTATCATTGAAACCACAAAAATAAATGAGCCTTCTAAAGAAAAGATGAACAAGGAATGTGTCATGGAAGGCACCCAGGGAAAAAGGCTTCCTGTATAAGTAGAAAGGCAGAAATTGTTATTGCAAGAGAGGTGGGAAATCCATTATCATAAAAGATCGAGAGAGCCCACAAAAGGGGCGTTCTCGGGAGAAGTGTTCAGCAGTATTCTTGCAGCAAAGAAGTCAGCAAAAGAAAGAACAAAGGTGGTAAATTTGACCAGTAGGCAGTGTCTTTTTCACAAGTTACATTGATTGCCTTAAGCTGAAGAGTAACCCAGTGGGTACTTTCTCTGCTTACTGCTCATTTGTGTGGTTTGGCACTGTACTGTTTGCCCTGTAGATGAGGGTAATATTTTTCTGAGGAATAATCAAATGGCTCTGAAAGTGCTTTAAATTGTAAAGTGGTAAATACTCTCGGTACAAGATTTGCAAGTTATGATTATAACCGTAATATGATATTTTGATTTACTATTATATTCTTGGTCCTCCCTTGTTCATGCTAAATAACTGTACTGGAATTCCAAGCTATAAAACAACACTAAATGGCTTCTATTAAAGATCTAGAAATTTAAAAAAGAAAGCAGTGAGAGGACATATGCATGACAACTTGCATCTACTGTGTTCAAAAATGTTTACTTGTTCACTCCAAATTTTAGGTTTAGCTAGTTATATGGACTGCAAATGTTATTTCCAATATGGAAATGTCATTTGCACTAATGAAATATGAATTCCTATTTTAAAAAAACAATAATGTGGATATACTCACCTTTACAATTAAAAATGGTTATGGTGGTAAATTTTGTGTGGGTTCCAGTTCATTTATTCATAGCTCAGAACTAAATAAGATAACTTTTACCCAGGACACTAAGTGGACAATTAGCTTAATAATTTACCAGGAGCATTCAGTGTTTGCAACTTGATTTGGAAATTTTAAGTGTTATTAATTTTGGAAGTTATATATTACTACCTTGTTAAACTTGTTAGCCAATCTAACCTTGTTAAAATAATTTGGTGTATTCATTTTAAGAATTACTATAAAACATAAAATGCGTTTATGAAGGCATATATAATGTTAATTGACATACAATTTTTTCTTTCTAGAATGATCTTTGCTGAGTGTTCCCCCAATACTTGCCCCTGTGGTGAGCAGTGCTGTAACCAGAGGATACAGAGGCATGAGTGGGTGCAATGTCTAGAACGATTTCGAGCTGAGGAAAAAGGTTGGGGAATCAGAACCAAAGAACCCCTAAAAGCTGGGCAGTTCATCATTGAATACCTAGGAGAGGTTGTCAGTGAACAGGAGTTCAGGTAATTATTGATACTCAGTAAAATGCTAAAGGTATCAGATTAGAATGGAAAATGAAAGATTTGAAATTTACTTTCGGTTTAACCATTAAGTGACTTTCAATCATCTTTCTCCTCTTCAGGAACAGGATGATTGAGCAGTATCATAATCACAGTGACCACTATTGTCTGAATCTGGATAGTGGGATGGTGATTGATAGTTATCGCATGGGAAATGAGGCTCGATTCATCAACCACAGCTGTGACCCAAACTGTGAAATGCAGAAATGGTAAGGAAGCAGGGAAGGTGAAACCAGGAATCCCACAGAGTAGAAGGCATTGAGCGTATCCAGAGACTGATCTTTCCACAGTGTCAGTCAGCTTGCAGAAAGCAGCTCAGGCATTTCCCTGTTATACCAGGTCCTCCAGGCTGAGAGTAAGCTTCTGCTATTTCACTTCATCCTAACTACCACCTCCCAGAAAATTTTCTACAAATATACATATAATATATGGTATTTATTTACTGCTTACTGTGTCCTAGGTACTGTGTTACATGGGTCATCTCATATCAGTTCATTAAGCATATGCCCACTGGATTTGTCACCATGAGGTATAAAAACAAGTGAAAGATTAGAATCCAATTGAGAAGGAAGAATTACATCTAAAAAACATTAAAGAGAGTAGGATAGGAGAGAATTCTGGGAAGATGGTGGAGTATGAAGCACCCGAAATCTATCTTCCCTTAGACAATTGTACTAGCAGAATCTATTTGATATAATGATTTTGGAATTCTGGAGTATGTTGAAGGCTTGCATCTTCGAGGGAAAGGCTTAGATGGTAAATCGCAATTTGAGCTCTTAGAACAATAGCAGCTACCCATCCTCCACCCCCAGCCATATGGCAGGCAGCTGTACAAGCGTTCCTGGAACAGCTTGCACACAGCTTGCAGAAGCTTGAGTGGGTGAAAAGGATACTGTCCTCCAAATAGTGGGGATGTGTGCTCTGATTGTTGATTGCTACTTCTGATCACAAGTGCAAAAGAGGCATGCAACCATTGTTGCACCTCCCAGCACTGATGCAAACCTCTCTCCCTCAGCTGAAGTGACTTCCAGGAAATTTAAAGGGCCAGTGCCCTCTCTCCTTCCTTTCATTTTTTACTTTTTCTGTTTTGGGAGCCAGACATAAAAACTAAGACATTTGAAATGCAAACTGCACATATCTAAGGAGAGTTTCAAAAAAGACATAACAAGACACTGAGTTTATACCTCAGGCTGATCTTTGACACAGAGATAGGCAACAGTAAAAAAGCAAACAAAAAACAGGCCTACCTGGTTTGCTTAGTGGTTAGAGCATTGGCCCTCAGACTAAAGGGTCCTGGGTTCAATTTCTGCCAAGGGCACTTACTTCAGTTGCAGGCTCAGTCCCCAGTCCTGGTGTGGGAGGCAACCAATTGATGTGTGTCTCTCACATCCATGTTCCTCCCTCCCTCGCTCTCTCTCTCTCTCTCGCTTGCTCTCCCCCCATCCCTCCCTCCCTCCCATTCTCTCTAAAAATCAGTGGAAAAAATATCTTCAGGTGAGGATTAACAATAAGAAAAGAAGGAGTATCTCTACCTTTAACTTTTTTCCTTTCTCTATAGGTCTGTTAATGGAGTATACCGGATTGGACTATATGCTCTTAAAGATATGCCAGCTGGTACAGAACTCACTTACGATTACAACTTTCATTCCTTTAATGTTGAAAAACAGGTAAGAATAGTAAATCCAAGAGGGAGGTTGAACTTTATTACAATGCTCTGTATAGCATAGGCCTTCAGTAAACATTGCTGAGTTGTAGCCATTGCGAATACATGAGTCTATGTTACTCTTTCAGAACTCTGTAGAAAGTTCTGAAAGAACCAATCACTTTTGGTCTCCAATCAGTTTTTAACTATTCTGGTGAAGTTTTTGCAACATTTAATCTTTCCTTTCAACTATAGTGGAAACCCACTTACATTTATTTTATTCTCAGTTAGTTGTTTTCCTCTGTATGAAAATTTCTTGATTCAAACTTATTGTTGGGTGTCCAGATGCTCTGGCATCCTATTTGAACTTATAAATGAAATGGCAGGCTAAAAGCATCATTCTCTTTCCTTTCAAAGCAACTGTGTAAGTGTGGCTTTGAAAAATGTCGAGGAATCATCGGTGGCAAGAGTCAACGTATGAATGGACTCACCAGCAGCAAAAGCAGCCAGCCTATGACCACACATAAAAAGTCTGGACGGTCAAAAGAAAAGAGGAAGTCTAAGCACAAGCTGAAAAAAAGGGTGAGTAATGATCTCCTGGCTTTCTTCAAATAGTTGCTCAGAGGTGATTACCGAAATAAGGGAAATACAAAAGGTGGTATCTTTAGAGTGGTTTTAATATTCTTTGAGGTTACTTCTGAGTGATCTTTTTTCCTGCATTCTGATCCATTTTTTTCAGAGAGGCCATCTCTCTGAGGAACCCAGTGAAAATATCAACACTCCGACAAGATTGGCTCCCCAGTTACAAATGAAGCCCATGTCCAATCGAGAGAGGTAAAAAGCAGATTTTCTTACCTGAGCTCTCTAAATTACGTGATTTGCTTCTCAGCTTATTGAACATCTTTATAGTTGAGCCATTTCTTTTGTGTGGAATGTCTTTAAATGAGTATTCAAGGGATCTGTGTACTTGGATGGGGAGAAAATTGTGTCTTTATTTTCCCTAATTACTAACTGAAATTTAGTATGACTTTTAAATGTGACTGTAGGCAAAAAGAAAACAAAATGTGTGTGTGTGTGTGTGTGTGTGTGTGTGTTTGTATAGTATTTCCAGCTCCCTTGGATTTGGTCAGCAGTCTTTACATTTTCATATTATGTATGTGGGTGTTACAGATATCTCAAGATATCACTCATGTTCATCTCTACTTCAGAATTACTATGGTTGTTAAACCTACAGCTAGATTTTGTCATGTGTTAAAAATCAATGTTTAAATATTCTGAAAACTGTATTTCAGCATATTTAGTTTCCTCTTAACACTATGTATTAAAAGTACTTAAATATAATATATATTTTTAATTTAAAAATACCTTTAAAACATTGTTCAGAGAAGGGTTATATGGGCTTCATCAATCTGCCAGAGGAATCCATGCTTTGTTGATATATTAACATCAATAAAAAGGATCTTTAGGCCCAGCCAAACGTGGTTCAGCGGTTGAACTTCGACCCAGGATTCAGGAGATCACGGTTCAACTCCAGGTCAGGGCACATGCCCAGGTTGCGGGCTCAATCCCCATCAGGGGGGCAGCTGATCAGTGACTCTTGTCATTGATGTTTCTGTCTGTCTCTCTCCCTTCCTCTCTCTGAAATCAATAAAGATATATTTAAAAGTAAATCTTTTTTAAATTTAAAAAAAAATGGATCTTTAGTGGTCATTTTTGCTCTTCCTTGTATTCACATTTGTTCATGTCAGAGGTGAGCAAAGTAAATATGTCATATTTTTCAAAATATTCTATATTTCCCCTGACTACACACTTCAGTATCTTAAAAAGTTTATCCTTATTTATAACTTTACTATAATTTCAGCCTCTTTTATTCTATTTCACTTTATCATAGAAATTTTAAACTTCAGTGAAACAGAGATGATCTAAACCAGTGGCTCTGTACGTTAGCTGCATATTAGCCTAGGGAACTTTTAAAAACTTCTGATGGCCTTGGCCAGTGTGGCTCAGTTAGTAGGAGCATCATCGTGTGCACCGGAAGGTCAATGGCACATACCTGGGTTGCAGGTTCTATGCCGGGTCGGGTGCTTTCAGAAGCGTCCAATTGATATGTCTCTCTCTCACATCAATATGTGTGTGTGTGTGTGTCTCTCTCTCTTCCCCTTCCTCCCTCTCTAAAATCAATTAAAAAAAAAAAAAACTCTTGGTGCCCAGTACCACTTAAACCAGAATTTTCAGAGGTGGAACCCAGGCATCAATAGTTTATAAAGCTCCCCAAGTGACTTCAATGTGCAGCCAAAGTCAGGAACTATAAAATTAGTCTAATCTTCATTTACTGAGGCCCATAGTTTGAGATTTATTCTAGGTCACATCTCTTTATATGTGTGCTAGGATGAAAATCAAATTATGGAATCATCAAAGTTGTGTGTAGGGTTAATCAAGATAAACGTAACTCATTTAAATTTAGAGGTCCGTGTGGAAGCACTGCTCCTAATATCATTTGCCCAGTGCATATCCATCCTAAATATCTTTGCCTTTATCTGCCAGTTCATTTCTCCTTGTCATACCTAATTCTAAGCTTGTACTTCATCTGGACAACTTCCTCTAGAATTTGTAGAAATACTTCAGAAGTTCTGCCTTTGAAACATATTGCTTCAGTTGCCAAAATTTTTGTAGCTTTTAGGTTATATTTGCCAGATATTTGTAAATAATATAGGGAAATGTTTTATGTTATGTGAAAAAAAATCATGATGCAAAACTGAGTGTTTCCCCATATATATTCTTTTTATAACTGCTGAATTTACTGATAAGTATTCATTTATAACATCTTTTGTTGTGTTTTTTTAAATAATGTCTTTATTGATATCAAAGAGAGGAAGGGAAAGGGAGGGAGAGAGAGAGATAGAAAATCAATGATGAGAGTCATTTATCGGCTTCCTCCTGCATGCCCCCTACTGGGGATCGAGCCCACAACCCGGGCATGTGCCCTGACTGGGAATCGAACTGCAATCTCCTGGATCACAGGTGGATACTCAACTGCTGAGCCACTCCAGCCAGGCTTTTTATAACATCTTAACAGTGGCTTACGTAGAATAGACATGTAATAAATGCTTATTGAATTCATGAATAAAGGAACTACTTTTTTCCTTCCTTGCAGGAACTTTGTATTAAAGCATCATGTGTTCTTAGTCCGAAACTGGGAGAAGATTCGGCAGAAACAGGAAGAAGTAAAGCACACCAGTGATAATATTCACTCGGCATCATTATATACCCGCTGGAATGGCATCTGCCGAGATGATGGGAACATCAAGTCTGGTAAGGACTGGGAAAGTTTCTACTAATTCCAAAAGGTTATCTCAAAGTGATTATATTAGTTACTTTTAAACAAGCAATCTATTTAAAGATTCCTTTTACTCTGTTTTTAAAAAGTAAAGATCCAAGCATAGAAACACCCATCAGCAATAACCTATCCCTCCCATCTCTCCAACTTCCTTGTTTCTACTTGGGAGCATAGGAAGAAACCCCCTCCCACCAACCTCCCAAACATCATCTACAGCCTGAAAGTCACTAGACGTGAGGAAGGTAGTGGGTCCTCTGTCCTCTTTCCTGCCTGGGAAATGCCTTGCAGACGATAAATAGTGATAACAAATGCAAAGGAAAGTGATACCAGTGTTAATTTGAAGACTTTTTGCCCCCCACACTTAGATCAGCGTTATACCCACAGGCCATCCGATTTCCTTTTTCTGACCTTCATGAGTGAGTAACGTAACCGCTCCCAATGCAGGTTTGTTACCCAGAACACATTCAAAGCAGAGAAACTGGCATGTCAAAATGCCCTTTCCAACTGAAAAGAAAGAGTTCAAAGGCTCGTACTCTTATTATTTTCTTTCCTTCAAAAAGTACAGGCGTTCTGCATTGTACATGAGGGAATATGCTGAGCAGAGACTAGATAGGCTTGGAAATTTGCCCAAACTCTTCTGTCCTCTTAGTGATTTGATTGGCATAAATTCTCTGAATTTACAATTCAGTTAGTTCAAATCTTCTGGTATTAACGTCGTTATTTCCTAAAGCTTTATTATAGGTCAGCATTGAGCTAAACACATTATAAAGATTATCTTATTTAATCTGCACAATTACCTCATGAGGGAAATACTACCCCTATTCCCATTTTACAGTTAAGAAGCTGAACACAGAAAGTTTAAGTAACTTGCCCAAGATCATACAGGTCATAAGTAGGGAAGCCACAGTAAAAACACAGACAGACTCATTTTGAAGCCTAGGCTTGCAACTACTACACTACATAGCATTTCGCCACTAAAATAAGTTCCCTATGCCCAGCTGACATGGCTTAGTGGTTGAACATCAACCTATGAACCAGGAGGTGAGTGTTTGACTCCCGGTCAGGGCACATGCGCAGGTTTCAGGCTCCATACCCAGTTCTGGGCACGCAGGAGGCAGCCAATCAATGACTCTCTCATCATTGATATTTCTCTCTCTCTCCCTCTCCCTTTCTTTGAAATCAATAAAGATGTATTTTTTTAAAAAAAATTTGAGCAAAGAGCAGGAATCCATTGGGGAAGAAATAGAGCTACTCTTTTCCTGAAACTAATTTTCACTTTTTCCTTCCAGACGTCTTCATGACCCAGTTCTCCGCCCTGCAAACAGCCCGATCTGTTCGAACTAGACGGTTGGCAGCTGCAGAGGAAAACATTGAAGTGGCTCGAGCAGCCCGCCTAGCCCAGATCTTCAAAGAGATCTGTGATGGTATCATCTCTTATAAAGGTGACCATATCTTCCCCAAATTCATTTCTCCTAGCTTTTTAAAAAACTCCTATCACTTACCCTCACTTGCGACATCCAAGACCAAGAACCAGTGACAGTTTAGGATTAGGAATTTAGGAGGTATATTTAGCTCTTCCTTTTGTCAGAGTATAGAATTTTAGAACTGAGTATAGTCTTTGGGAATTGTTGTTTTTAAATCCCTAGATATTTATATTGATTATTTATTTATTAGATTTACCATAGTTAAATACTGTACTTAGAAATCACATTTTTAAACTATGGGATAGAAAGAAGCAGGTCTCTGACTTGGATATAATTTTCCTGAATGAAGCAGTGAAATAGCAATTTAAGAAAAAAGTGTTATGAACGTATGACATCAGTGGTTCTTAACCTTTTTTGATTGACACATATTTGTAAGAATCTTATAAAAGCTGTATACTCTTTCCCTAGAAAAATGCATGTACATAATTTTGCATATATTTTGGAAGGATCACAGGCCCTACATTCGGGAAAAGGACCCAAAGTTGCAAAAAAATTACTTCAAAAGTGTTTTCATGCAAATACCTTTACCCTACTTTCAAGACACATCTTTTGGATGTGTGTTAGGGGTGAGGGTGGGGAAGGAGAGAGGTTTTAATTCGGGGTAGGTAGTTTGGTAATGTACACGACTTTTTATGACCAGGAAATTTGGAGATATTTAAAAGATTTTAACAAATAATTGCAGCTTTTTGCTGTCAGTTTTGGCTGGTTTTCTCTTCCTTAAATTCTGAGGAACTTTTTTTCTCTTTTCTTTCTGTATTTTTCTTTGTATTTTAGTAGCTTTTTACAGTTTTTTTAACCTAAGGTAATAGAGAAGGAAGCGGGGACCAACCTGTCCTACAATGTAAAGTTTTGTGGCACCTATACCCTTCATTCCAAAAAGTCACAACTATCATTTTCAACCAGTCCCCGTCTGGTCTAATGTTAAACTGCAGTACGTATGTCTACATGTCCACTACATTCTGGGTATGAAACAATAGGCTTTTTTCTATATATAGTAAGTTGCTAGAAAGGAAATAAGGTAGCAAGTGAGAAGCAGCCCCACAGCATAAATTCTATTTTTATAATACAAAGTAACTATATGTGCTAAAGGATTCCAGAAAAATATTTACAATACTAAATTACTCATCTGAAATTTAATTGAATCCAAACCAGCAGAGTAATATTAGCGAGAACTGGAAAACATTTTTGGATGAAATGATCTTTGCTGTAATATTACTTGTTGAGCTGAAATTTGCCTAGCTACCTAAATAAGTTCCCATCTCTCATTCTTCATAGAAAGTTCTCATTACCCGTCTAACTGTGTTACATTTCAAGCATATATACTACATATTTTATATTTCAGGTAGTTCTGAAAGTATATTCTGATCCCTGCTTTTACCCACATTTCTAAAAAATTCTTGCATTTGTCATAGTCAGGCCTCAAAAAAACACTTACTTTTTTTTTTCTAACTTTTAATTTTGAGGATTCCACTTTTTCATTTCAGAGTTAATACTTGTGTTCCTTGTATCATTTAGTCCTTCTAAACCATGTATTCTTTTGCAGACTCTTCCCGACAGGCACTGGCAGCACCACTTTTGAATCTCCCCCCAAAGAAAAAGTAAGTTCATTTAAGCAGGAATCATCTGAATTTTTTTTTTAAGTACTAAGTGTACCAGATTGACGCCCTGACTTTATGTTCCAGGAATGCTGATTATTATGAGAAGATCTCTGATCCCCTAGATCTTTCTACCATAGAGAAGCAGATCCTTATTGGTTATTACAAAACAGTGGAAGCTTTTGATGCTGACATGCTCAAGGTCTTTCGGAATGCTGAGGTATTTCTCACCGACTTCAAACACACATTTAAGAAGTTTGTTCTGAAGAGAACTGTTCTAGGAGTTTTAATATTTTTACCCTCTTCTGTGAACCTTCATATTTCTTTTTTTCTTTTTACTTTTTTAATATATTTTTATTGATTTCAGAGAGAGGAAGGGAGAGAGAGAGGGAGAGAGAGGAACATCAATGATGAGAAATGGTCATTGACCAGCTGCCTCCTGCACTCCCCTGACTGGGGATCGAGCCTACAGCCTGAGCATGTGCCCTGACGGGGAATCGAACCTCGCTCTCCTGGATCCTAGGTTGATGCTCAACCGCTGAGCCACGCCCGGCCGGGCAACCTTCGTATTTCTGGTTAAGAAAGGCAGTGATATTTTTTTAGTACCCTTA
Organism: Miniopterus schreibersii; assembly: GCF_964146895.1. Classification (NCBI taxonomy): domain Eukaryota; kingdom Metazoa; phylum Chordata; class Mammalia; order Chiroptera; family Miniopteridae; genus Miniopterus; species Miniopterus schreibersii. The sequence continues at coordinate 13,672,135 of NC_138119.1, read as the reverse complement.
GCATAAAGATTACATTGTACTAAATATTATAGAATCTTGTATAATAAAGACATTGATATGATTGAAATGGAAAGTTAAATCATACTTCCAAAAAAGTTTTTGTAAAAACCTAACTTAAGTATTACACCTTTATATGTACATAATACATTTTACTACATTTAAATCATATCCGCAGTTTTTTCCTTGAGACGATAAGTTTATGTGAAATACACAGAAGTATTTTAGGTAAATAGTTATAAATATATCTTAGGAGTAGAACTGAGGGGTATTGTATGAATCGGTTTTTGAATAGGTGAAGCTTCGGAGGCTGGGTGGAGGGGTCAAAGGGGGGAATGGGGGGTGTCTGTAATACTGTCAGCAATAAGAAAAAAGAAAGAATAGGTGAAGCTTATTAGAGAGAAGGTGGTTTTGCACTTATTTAAAGAAGAGGATGGAATATTGTAAGATGCACAGAAGAGAGGAAATTATTCAGTGATTTTGAAACACCTTGGAGAGGTGCTTGAAGGAGAAAAGAGGCTACTTGATGAAGAATTGAGGTGGAAGACAAGGAATGAGAGAAGACAAACCAGTGGGAGAAAAAGTAAAGCAGTCCTTAATGATCACATGCTTTTTACTGAAACCCAGCTTTCATATATAGTTAAAGCTTGTAGCTTTGTCCCTAATATCTGCAAGAGAAAGGTAAATGAAGAGCTTCTCCACATTATTCTTGTGACTTGAATTCATATTTCATGGTCACTTTATTTTATCAAGTGGACAGTAAGACCTGTGGAAGGAGTTGAAAGAGCAATAGAGCAAATGGAAAAATTACCATGCACATTCTGATGTCAATACATTTTAGCTCAGTTTAAGCTGTTTTCAAATGCCTGGCACTATATTTGATGGTATTGAAAGTCTGTTAACCAAACTGGGTGGATAAAAAACATCCTGCTCCCTCTTCAGGTATATTCCTAAACCATATTGAGAAGACCAACATGATTTCTTTCTTCTGCTTTCTTTAGAAGTACTACGGGCGTAAATCCCCAATTGGAAGAGATGTCTGCCGCCTGCGAAAGGCCTATTATAACGCCCGGCATGAGGCATCAGCCCAAATTGATGAGATTGTGGGAGAGACCGCAAGTGAGGCAGACAGCAGTGAGACCTCAGTCTCTGAGAAGGAGAGCGGGCACGAGAAGGATGATGATGTTATCCGCTGTATCTGTGGCCTCTACAAGGATGAAGGCCTCATGATCCAGTGTGACAAGTGCATGGTGAGGGTCAGGAGGTGAAGCAGACCCCAAGTCCTGAGGAGCATAGCGACCTCTTCTGGCTTGGCTCGAGGGCTTTTTATGAATTTGAACTTTGCCTTGGTTTCTGTTATCCCTCATCGTTCACTGTATAGCCTTTCTGCTTTTTTATATCCGTCTCTTTCATTTTACCCTTCCCTTCTTTTCCTACCTCCCGTTCTTTCTGCCCACTTCCCACTGCACATGTCTTAGATAATCTAGATCAAGAAAAATGATGTATTTAGGATAGTACTTTACCTTGAAAAACATTAGAGGTACTACCCTCTGTATAGCATTGATACAGATGGAGTGTGGTTTAGAGCTCCCCGACGAAGGAGTCAAGGCCTGGATTTGGACTTTAGTATCCCCATTGACTGAACTTGTTATCTTATGTGGAAAATGGAGCTAGTAACACATAGATAGGATTGTTGGGTGAATATAATTAGATAAAGTAAAAACATTTTGTAACTGTAAAGCCTTTCACAATAACCGAATCATTGATGTATGTTATATAGTAAATAGTAGTTGGTATTATAGTCATTCATTCTCCCATTCTTTCTCCATCTTCCCATTTTATTTGCCCAGATCTCTATATTGTGAACCAGTCTGTATACTTGTGTTCAGACAAGTCCTTATTCTTTTTTCCCCCTATTTTATCATCTCTCATTTTTTACACACCCACTTATCCCTTAGTTCATTCCTGTTTTACTTTATCCTCTCCTGTTGCTAATTTTTTTACTTCTATGCCCCAGGACTTCTCTCAGTAAGTCTAAGGCACCCCTTGTTCCCCCCTGCACTTTTTTCCCTACAGGTGTGGCAGCACTGTGACTGCATGGGAGTGAACTCAGATGTGGAGCACTACCTGTGTGAGCAGTGTGACCCAAGGCCCGTGGACAGAGTAAGCTGCACTCTTCTAACACTCTGATCTTGAAGTAGGAGATTAGTACATGATATCTTACCTGCCCTGCCTCTGATGTACTGAAGTTCCTTTGATAAGTCACTCAGCCACTCTGGACCTCAGTTTCTTATGCTTTACATTGAGGGTGATAATTCTGCCCTTCCTTTTCTCAGGAGTGGGATCAAAGGGAAAATAAAATACCTAGAAATCTATGAAAGGAATGGTGTTATAGAAAACTATGGTTTTTATAAACACTATCAACTATTTATAAAAGAAGTAGCTTATAAAGTCTAGAACTTGAGTACTCTACCACTTATATTAAGCAGTGTTTAAATGAAAAGAGCACTGTACTCAGAGTCAACAAAGGTCAGCCTTAGCCACACACTCCAGGAGAGACTCTAGGTTGGGTAATTTGCCAAAGTTATTAAATGGGTTTTTGGTTATGGCTCTGCCATATTTATGTGTGTGATATTAAGCAAGTCACATCTATAAAAATTATTTAGGCAGTATTTTTTAACAGTAGTGCTGGGGTCATTTTGAGTGAACAGTTCTTTGTTGTGAGGAATGCATTGCAAGATATTTGGCTTCCCTGGCACCACTAAATACTAGTAGCCTCCCCCAGTTGTTGTGACCAAGTTCCCATCCACACATTTTCAAGTGCCCTCTGGAAGGCACAGAACAGCCACAGTCATTGCCCCATAGCATGCACTTGGGGCGCTGGCCTGCTCATTTTGTCGTCCGCCTTCATTTTCCTGCTCGCTTCCAGGTTTTGTTCTGTATCTGCGGTGTGTTGAAGTGACTAAACAGTAAGTCTGTCTTGGTCAGGGATTCTTGGTTTAGGTCTCTTCCTCTTGTATAGAGACAACAGGCCGGATGTAGTAGTCCCAGCCCTTACCCATTGGCTTTCTGCTCTTGTCAGGAGGTGCCCATGATCCCTCGGCCTCACTATGCCCAGCCTGGCTGTGTCTACTTCATCTGTTTGCTCCGAGACGACTTGCTGCTTCGTCAAGGTGCGTGCACAACCCTAGTTGTCAAAGCTGACCTTTCTGAATAGTAGGAGGTGTCTGTGTCTGCATAATAGTCACTCTCTCCATATGACCATTAGTAGCAGTAGAATAAAGGTTTTTATATCCTTCAGTCCTTACTTAGGCTTACATGCATTTCCCCTCCACCAAATAAAACTAATATGGAGACAACAGGGTGTTATAAAGCTAATTTTAAGACTAAGGGGGATATATAGGATCATGTCATTCTCATAGTCTAGAGTTGATTATCATTACCATTGGACTGCTGGATGAATTGATTGTTTTAGATTTTAAGTTCTTTCTATGTAGACCTTGGGCCAGACCAATGGGTGCCTAACAGAATTCATGCAGGAATCATTTTAACCTTCCCATGTTCTGTCCCCTTCCTAGGTGACTGTGTATATTTGATGAGGGACAGTCGCCGCACCCCTGATGGCCACCCAGTCCGTCAGTCCTATCGACTGTTATCTCACATTAACAGAGATAAACTTGACATCTTCCGCATTGAGAAGCTTTGGAAGAATGAAAAGTAAGTGTGGAGGTCCCTATGTGCACAGAGCTGAATATTCACTAGGATCTTGCTAACCAGCTAAACCTCTCCATTTTTTTTTCCTTTTTTTAGAGAGGAACGATTTGCCTTTGGACACCATTACTTCCGTCCCCACGAAACCCATCATTCTCCCTCCCGTCGGTTCTATCACAATGAACTATTTCGGGTGCCACTGTATGAGATTATTCCCTTGGAGGCTGTAGTGGGGACCTGCTGTGTACTGGATCTTTATACATACTGTAAAGGTAAGTAATCTGGGCTACTTAAGAAATGACCTCCTATCCCCTGGTCATTGAGCTACAATTGCCCACTGCATTCTTACTGTCTCTATTTCATAACGGGTTGTCCAAGGCTAGTCAGAGAGCTATACTATATTTTTTCCTTTCTTTTACCTAGTGCTTGCTACTTAATAATGTTAATTCTCTCTTTTTTTTATATTTTTATTTTAATACTGTATAGTTAGCACAGTGTTAGTATTTGTGAGAATATAATGTTCCTTCACCCACCCTTTCCAAAATCCTTAGGCCATCATCAACTCTGTACATTAAACAAACAAAGCACAATAGTTTTATAAGTTTCAGGTTGACAGTGAAGGCTATGGAGTCAGACTACCTTATTTCATACTCTAGCTCCACCAGTTTTCACCTATGTGCCCTTGAGCCAAGTTACTTAACCTTTTGAAAATATGGATTAGTATCTGTTTTAGAGAGTTTTGTAAAGATTAAATAATCTACAAAAGCACTTAGTTCGGTTTATGGTTCACAGTAAAAAAGTTCAGTTGCGTAGCTCTTTCTTAGTATCATACTTAGTATCGTAGTAAAGTAGTCCAGAAGAATATATATTCCATTCAAAAACTGACTGCTTGGAGGCTCTCCCTCTTGCGAGCACGTCAGCACCTCCCTTCCCTTCCCTTCCCACTCCCCACCCCCACCCCTCACAATAGTATTAGCATTAGCATTAGCATTACCTTCCTCACTCCCAAGCTCCAAAGGCCCTTTCCTTAACCTCTATAATTTGTTTCTTAAGCCCATTTCTTCTAGGAATTCCATTTCTTCTAGGAATTACTTTTTCCACCTCTGTAATTTTACCAAATAAATGTTCTCTTGGGAGAGAAAAAAGAGTGCTTGGAGCTTCATGATACTGATGGCCCCTCCATCCCCCCCAGATACAAAGTGTTCATTTCCAAATGTGCTTTCCTTATTTATATTGCCCTTTTCTCATAACTCCCCCTTATTCTGCTCTGTTTTTCCCTCAGAAGTCCCTGTAGCACTCAGATAATCTACATTCCTGGTCTCTTTCCATCCTTTAGTAAGCCCTGGACTCCTAGACACCCTTTTTCTTTTTTGTTGCTAGTGTCTGAGGATTCTCTTTTCTTCTGCAGTCACCAAATGCTTGGAAATGGCTGCAATATTTCCCTCTTAAGGGGTCTGGCTGCTCTCCCAGTGGTGTGTAGTAGTCTCTGGGAAGCTTGGGGAAAGAAGGGAAAATAGGGTTATTTAACAGTGTTTGGACCCATAGGGAGACCCAAAGGAGTGAAGGAGCAAGATGTGTACATCTGTGATTATCGGCTTGACAAGTCAGCACACCTGTTTTACAAGATCCACCGGAACCGCTATCCTGTCTGCACCAAGCCCTATGCCTTTGATCACTTCCCCAAGAAGCTCACTCCCAAAAGAGATTTCTCAGTAAGTCTCCTTTCTCTCCTAATTGTACGCGTCAGGATAATCTAGTTTATACATGGAATTCATAGAACAAGAATTCTCAAGTGGCTCTCTGCTTCTGCATCCTGTCTCCATCCCAAACTCTGGAAATCTTTATCTCTGTTTGGGATGTTTGAACAGCATAAACACATTTATTCTGCATTTCCTGGTATGAGCTGTGTCTCAGGAGATTTTTTATTTCCTAATTACACTTTAGTCAGATTTTTCTCTTTTTTTCTCTCTCACCTCTAATCTTTGCCCTTGAGCCCCGTATTGTAGTTTTCTGTTTTGTTTTTCACACCCCTAATTTTAAGAAGCAAGTAGAATCAAGAACCTGAGAAACCCTTGGTGAAAATAATTCAGTGCTTTTTCTTTTTACTCCTGTATTTAAAATGTAAGGCATCATTATATAAAATTTTAAAAGTACAAAGAATTAAGAAGAAAAATTGTAAGCCCTGATTAGAGCGTCATCACAATATCCCAAGGTTGCAGGTTCAATCTCCGGTCAGGGCACACGCAAGAAGGAACTAATGATTGCATAGATAAGTGGAACAACAAACTGATGTTTCTCTCTCTCTCTCTCTCCCACTTCCTTTCTCTCTTATCAATCAGTCAGTAAATAAATTTTTTAATTGTATACAGTCATGCGCTGCATAACGATGATGGTCCCATAAGATTATAATGGAGCTGAAAAATTCCTGTCACCTAGTGATACTGTAACATTGTAGCCCAGTGTATTGCTCAGGTGTTTGTGGTGATGTTGGTGTAAACAAACCTACTGTGCTGCCATTCATATAAAAATATAGCACATACAATTGTGTACAGTACTTAATACTTGATAATAAATGACTGTTACTGGTTTATGTGTTTATTATACTACACTTTTATAATTATTTTAAAGTGTTCTCTTTCTGCTTATTAAAAAAAAAGTTTGCTGTAAACAGTATGTCGTGTTACACCAACAGCAGCCTCACACATTTCATGTTTACCATAGTTTTGATTGCATCATTTCTCTTGTGTTCTTTTATAAGCTTGGTATAGCCTAAGTGTAAAGTGTAGTATTTATAAAGTCTGCAATAGTTTAAAATAATGTTCTAGGCCTTCATATTCACTCACCACTCACTGACTCACCCAGAGCAACTTCCAATCCTGCAGCCTCTATTCATGGTAAGTGCACTATTCAGGTGTACCATTTTTTAATATTTTATACTGTACTGTACTATACCTTTTCTATGTTTAGATACACAGATACTTACCATTGTGTTACAGTTGCCCACAGTATTCAGTACAGTAACATGCTATACAGACTGTAAGCCTAGGTGTGTAATAGGCTATACCATCTAGGTTTGTGTAAGGGCACTCTGATGTTCACACAACAAAAAAATCACCTAACTGTGCATTTCCCATCATTAAGTGGCACATGACTGTATTATCCCACTATCCAGAAAATAACCACTGTTCACATTTTTATTATCAGCCTTTTTCCTATTATATTTTTTCTTTCAAATTATTGTGAGCATATCCTCTGGTTATTTTGTGCCATTCATCATGCCATAAAGGTTTTGGCACCTCGTCCATCTATTTGCTATAACGAAACCCTGGGTGAAGCTTTTCTCATCCTTGTGGCTTCTTTTAAGTGGGCCTGTCAGATTCCTAGCTGTAATCCTGGAATGCCTAGAAATAGTCCAACCAGAAAGCAAACCTTTATGTCCCTATGTCCCTATTTTTCCTATAATTATTTCAACTTTCTCTAAACAGTATTTATTTTATATTCTTTCTACCCACCACCAAGCCCTGCCTTCCATCTAGATTTCTCTGGTCTTGCTTGCTCAGTCAACAGCTCAGTGATTAGCTTTGAAATCAACCTTAACTACTTAAAAGTTGGAACGGGGCAAAAAGAATTGTGAGCCTAATCTCTTACTGTCCTTTGGCCTACACATTAATAGAAATACTGAACTTCTGACTTTAAAATATAGTCACCCAGCTTGTAAGGGCTTTCATCCTATTTTTTTCTTCCTTTACCTCCCCACCTCCCCATCCTGAGTTGGTCCAGATCATGTGATCCAGCTTTGCCAGCTTCTACAGTACACTCACCACTTCCTTTTCTTCTCTGCAGCCTCATTATGTCCCAGACAACTACAAGAGGAACGGAGGGCGGTGAGTCCCATGGGGATGTGAAGAGCCTAAGGGGTTCACCAACAACCCCTAAGATTGGGGGTTCTCTGACAGAGTAGCCCAATGGAGTGCCAACAGTAAGGGCAGGGAGAGAGATTTTGTAAGGATTACAGGTAGTGAAGAGAATTTGGAACAGAACTCCATACAGCTTCAGAAAAGTCTTCATTAGATTTCTGCAAGCTTTTCCCATTACTCCAAGGTTTATCAGCTCTTGGGACCTTTGTCAAGGAACAAAAGTAGCTAGAAATGCACAGTTTTAGCTGAGCAGCTTGAGTTGTAGTTTTTATTTGTGTCTGTTTTGTATATAATGAGTATTCTTGGAGAAAGAGCACTGAAGTCTTTTCTTCAATTTCTTTTTCTGTTGAATGGTGGCATAACAACTGCTTTACCTACTTCAGTAGCTTACCATAAGGGGAAAGTATTGGATAATAGATGTGAAAGAGATTTAGGAAAAGTGAAAACTCCATTTAAATACAGTTGGACTATTGGTATTACAAAGTTGTGCCAGACTTCTCCATACTCATGAAGCAGTCAGAACTAGCTAAGCAATTGTACCAGCTCTGGTATCTTTTATTAATTTGTTGAATTTCTGAAAGACAAGAATAATTAAACTTTACAAATAGAAATTAAATTTCAGAGAAAGGTAGTGGTTTGTTCAAATAATAATAAAGTGAAAACCAGAGCCAAGTTTCTTACCTATTGAGCCAGGGTCCTAACAGCTAGGCTTCAGGGTCTCAAGCTACCCTGAGGTCATTTCCCTTTATGCCCCCTCCATCCCCAGGTGCCCTTCTCAGCCTTATTCTAAGTTCACATATCCTTCTGGCAGGTCATCCTGGAAGTCTGAGCGCTCAAAGCCACCACTAAAAGACTTGGGCCAGGAGGACGATGCACTGCCCTTGATTGAAGAGGTTCTGGCCAGTCAGGAGCAAGCAGCCAATGAAATGCCCAGCCTGGAGGAGCCAGAACAGGAGGGGGCCACTCCCGAAGTGAGTGAGGGTGAAAAAAAAACAGAGGAGAATAGTCAGGAAGCGCAATCACCCTGTACGCCTGAGGAACGACGGCATAACCAACGGGAACGACTCAACCAGATCTTGCTCAATCTCCTTGACAAAATCCCTGGAAAAAATGGTAAGAAGAATCAGGCTAATATCTAGGCTTTAAGATAAATAGAAAATTAGGGGAGATGGGATGAAAAAGAACAACTTCTAATTACTGGTCCAGATGGAATGTATTCTAAGAAAATGGTATAGTTCTTTCGTGGGCCTGCTTTTAGTTATATCTTGGGAATGAAACTGGAAGATGAGAGGATCTCCTTCCTAGAGGACAACTTTTTTATCCAGCTGGAGGAAGGCCTAAATTGCTTATAGGTTAGAAAAGCAATCATTGAACTCCTCTGATCTGGGGTAAGGAGTAGGCCGGTGGTATTTGATCAGCCTCCTTGGTTCTGTTTTCAGCCATTGATGTGACCTACTTGCTGGAGGAAGGATCGGGCAGGAAACTGCGAAGGCGTACTCTGTTTATCCCAGAAAACAGCTTTCGGAAGTGAACCTCAAAGAATGAGAATCTCAAGCATCTGGGATCCAGTGGAGCTAACAGTCCTGCCTCCTGTTCTCTGAGTGTAGACAGGGGTGGGAAGGGTCCGTCCAGCAAGGGGAATGGGGCCATGTTGTTAACATTAGGTACTTAATAAAACCTTGGAGCTAGTAGAGAGGAAGAGGAAGGGGATCTGTCTAACCAGTTCAATTTAACTTGTTTTCCTCTCAATTGCTTCATCCAGAAGGTTAATAATAATGTAGGGAGGAAGGTAGAGCACATTAAGGATGACCAAACCTTTTGGTACTTTACAACACCTGCCTCTCCCCCAGCTTGGGTTTTTCTGTCATCCTCTGATCCCACAGGCACTGCTAAGAAGCTGCTTCCTTTACCTGGGTGTAACTCAAAATCCAACGGGATAGGGCCAGGAGCCCCACCCACCCCTACCCCATCTGTTTTCTGTAGGCTCCAAGAGCTATCCCAGAGACCTAAGACAGGAACAGTAGCTGGGGCCTCTTTCCAGATCCCTGATTAGGAAAGTTTCTCTCTCCTTTCTTGCCCAGCCAGGTGAAAGTAAAACATGAGTTGATAACTCAAAGCACTTGTAACTGCTGCTCCTCTCCTTAACTCTACTCCCCAAAACAGAATCATGGAGTAGGCAAGGCCCCCATGGGGTCAGAGGGCACAGTACTTGTTATAATTATCTTTGTTTGAACCTGCCGCACGTATTTTTTTCTAACGAGAAGGCCAGGCCTCCCCCCAGCACATGTACAGTTTATGCACTGTGGTTTGTGTGTGTCTGCTGTGCTGTGCGAATGGAGATTCATTTCAAAATAAAATCATTTTAAAACCTATATAAAAATGAACTCTAACCCCCACAAAACTAAAGTCACTACATAAACTGTTGAACAGTATTCACCTATCAGAGTATTTGTTTTGAGTATAGATTATCAATTGAAAACACTACTCTTGTTTTCTTAATTGTACAGTTTTCAATTTCCATCTCTTAAAGAGACAGTGTGTTCTCCCTACCCCAATAGTTCCATCTTCCCTCCACCCTCCTGGTCATCAGGAGGGATATCCAGGGTGTTTCCTTCCTTCCCATCCATTCTCTGGCCAGAAGTTACTAGACAGTACTGTCTCTTTAAAAATAAAATTTAAAAAGCTTTGCTTTGTTGTCTTCTCAGACATACATATGCATATACGTTTTAGATGTTCTTATAAGAGAAAAGATTGTTTTTAAATGTGCCAAGTTGTATGTGTATATATATATGTGTGTGTGAATATATATATATATATATGTGTGTGTGTGTGTGTGTGTATATATATATATATATCTGCTGCGTGATTAGTAAGCAATACAATAGTAAACCAGTCCCCATTACTTTTTTCTAATATTGGACCAATGCTGTCCTGATTGTACATTTTCCCTTATGATGACGACACTCTGACTTGTTTAGGTAGAAACATTGACCACCTTCCATTCCATTGAATCTTTTTTCCTTTTTCTTCTTTCTATGTCAATCTTGAGGAGTAAACAAAAGAGACCGGGGATGCCAAAGATCCCCTTGAGCAGAGAAAAAGCAGAATAAATATTTTATTAAAGAAAAAAGAGAATTAAGAAAATAATTTGGAGTATTTTCTTACTGTAGAGAAGCACTGTACATTACTGAGAGACCTGGGTATAAGATACTCACGTGTGGAGCTGGAAAAATCGCATGTCCAAGCCCATTGGAGTGGTTTCTTTTGATTTCCATTTCAGGGAGCCGGGTGGGAGGGAGGTGGGGACAGGGGCACTTTGGGAGTCTCCTTTTAGTCAGAAGCAGGAAAGTGACAAGAAAGAGTTTAAATTCAATATTTCTTTTAATAGTGTTAAACACTAAAATTTTAAAAAAGAAAAAAAAGAAAAAACTTTGTAAAATGTGTGAACAGAAGCAAAAGACACTACGCTCTGTCGTTTTATCTTTCTTTTGTTGAAAGACTAAAAACTGAAATGTTTTTTAGACAATCAAATGTTAGGTAAGTGCAAAAACTTGTTTTTTCTTACTGGTGTAGAAATTAATGCCTTTTTTTATTTTTCAGTTATTTTATAATAACGAAATAAAAAGATTCCCCCTAGCTGCCAGGCGGGTTTTGGTGTTTGAAATGCGGGGCAAAGCACTACATCACTGCAAATAGATACAGTTAGTCTGCATGTCTGTAGGCTGTGTGATTGCGGAAAATATAAATGCTGCTAATATATTTCCTTTTTACAAAAGCATATCTAAATAGATGATTGTTTTGATGTTAATCTTTGTAAATTATGTATTACCAATTTTAACATTGGATGTAATTGCATAAAAAGCTTGCATCTCAATCCTTAAAAGTCTAGTATTAAATGGAAAAAACTTTTCCTAACTACAGAGTGGTGAGCCTGCTATTTTTTCTCTTTCCTATCCTCTATCTTCTAGGATCTTCTCCATCCTGTTTCCAGAGAGATCTTTTTAAAACCACATCATCAGGCCCTGGCTGGGTGGCTCAGTTGACTGGAGCATCATCCTAGATACAGAATAGGTTTTAGGTTAGATTCCTGGTCGGGCACATACCTAGGTTGAGTTCAATCCCTGATCGGGGCACGTACGGGAGGCAACCAGTCGATCTTTCTCTCCTTCTCTCTTTCTCTCCCTTCCTCTCTCTCTAAAATCAATGAAAAACATATCAACAGCATCCTGCATGTGAGCATACCACTGTTGACTATTGGATAAAGTCATTTCCTCAATACTAGGATCTTTTTGGTCTGAGCCTAGCCTAACCAATCAATATAATAATCATCTATACCTCTATCCCTTGCACACATACACACCATCTATACATCATCTCTTTTAATACTCATTAACAACCTCCAATGTTGTCAATAACTTAAGGCCACATTTTTTGAACTACAATGTCAAGACTATTTTCATTGTAAGCAGTTTACATTCATTTATTTATTTAATCTTCACAACAGCCTTTTTAGTTAGGTACCAAACCCAATTTTATAGATGTGGAAACTGAGGCAACAGAGAGGTTAACTAATTTGCTCAAGGTCATATAGCTAGTCATTCAGTCCTTCTAATAGCCCTCTGTAGTTATTCCCATTTTGTATAAGAAAAACTGAAACTCAGGAAGATTAAGTAAATTGCCAGAGATCACCAACTAGAGTTAGAATGACAACTCCAAAATCTTTATGCTCATCGCAAATAGAAAAGTGTCAGAAATAGCCAAAGTGGGACTCTCCTAAGGAAGATTAATCCACTCATGCCAACAACTGAAAGACCTAACAGAATGTTGTCACGTCTGACATTTAGGCTTTGAGTTCAGCTAGAACACAGCTGCTCAGAGCATCCAGTTGACTGCAAGAGCTCAGTCTCTACTTCTACAAGGGCTAGGGGTTTACCCCACAGACAGTCTCTTCATGACTACAAAAACAAACATACTAGTTAATTTTAATTCTTATCTTTATTTTTTTAACCTTTGGTATCTACTATAGTTGTTCTATATAATATATAATAGTATAAAACTAAATTTCGTATCAATGTTTATTTCATGATGTTCTGCAAGGAGGTCCCACTGTTCTATTACCACCCGCTCTAACAGTACTCAGCTTGGAGCTCTTACTAGGATTACTGTAAAACTACATGGGGATAGGAGTCAGAAAAAGGAGTGGGCAGGCTGAATCCTGGCAAATAAAAGCTCTGTAGCAGTATGAGATTTCTGAAACTTTAGAAGTCATGGACCTCCCCCAAGGTTACTCTGAAGACCTCACTTTGAGAAACATTGGTTCCAAAATCAAAGTAGTCTTCCACATATACTGTTTTATAACTTCAAACATTGTAAAAATAAAATTACTTTTACAGTGGTAATTTGCATAAGCTTGTACTACTGAGAATACAACTAGGAATCCCCAGAGGCTCTCAGAATCCAGTTGGTGGAACATCACCCTAGAAAACATCTGAAATGCAAACTGAGGTCGAAATTGCAAGGGCAGCCAAACACAAATGCAAATTTAAAGCAATGAGCAGATAAATATGAATTGGCCGGAAATGGGGTATAAGAATAAGTCTTTGAAAATGGCAGAAGTATGAGACATTTGAGGCTATCTAAAGCCTGCTACAAGTATTCACAAAGCTTTGGGTTTGTTTTTATCTCCCCTCTCCTATCACGTGCCCATTGTCCTCTCCAACAAAGTTCCCAAAGATGAAGGAAAACCCAGACACCTTTCCCATTTCACTTCATAGCTTTTGACTTCCCCTAACTTTCCTGTTGCCTGGTTATGATGATAGCTTTCCATTCTTGTAACCTTCTGCTGACTTTCCTCTAGGCAATCTATAGTGATTTCTGACCCCATCCTCAAGGCTCCAGAGCATCTGAACTATTCTCATTTCAAAAGACTGAAATGAACTCCTAATGAAGTTATAGATACCAAATTATTGTGCTTTCTGAAATTATATTACCGCAGAATGGTGATGTTAAATAGAAGAAAAATGCGTCGCTTCTTGCAACCCTTTAATCCCTCACCTCAGATACAGATCTAATGAGTACAATTTCAAGGGCTACGTCTTTCCTACACTCCCATTATTTTACTCAGGCACCTACCTATCAGTCTCACAAAACAAAGCAATCAAGTCTCAAATACAGAGAAGCACTCCCCTCCCTTCCCCCACAGCCTATGTCCTGAAACCCAGTGACACACACACATTCAATTCCCACACTTTATTGGGATAAAGGAGGAGGGAGACAGACCAACACCACAGGCCCACCCACCGGGGGTGTCCAGACTTCAACACCTGGTACAACATGAGTACATAATAAATACAGGCAACATGGGATGGATGAAGATTCATACATAGGAGACTAGAGCCCCTCTAGTCTTGGGAACTGAGGAATATACTGTACTATAGTAGGCAAGAGTCTACTTACACATGAAGGTAGTTGGGGGCTAAATCTCCATTTTGCAGATAGAAAGGGAGATGTTTCCTTATGCAGATGGGGAAGAGGAGAGACTCCATGGAGGGAAACTGCTTTGTATATATTTGGAAGAAGAGCAGATTTCAACTTACAGATGGATATGGGAGAAAAGGAAGATTTATTTTACATATTAGCAGAAAGGGATATTGGAGGAAAGTATCATTTTGCAGACAGGGTAAATGCTTCTGGGAAAATCATTTTTCAAGGGTTAGTGCTCACAGGCCATTCCATTCCCAGGTGACAGGAGGGAGAGACACACGCAGGAAAGGAAAAGGTCCGAGGCCTAGAGAACAAGAGAGGTATAGCCCACAGGCACCAGCCCCTCCTCGCCATCCCTCCCACAACGGAGCCAGTCCTCGTCCACAGTGTCGATGACACGCAGCACTTCCCCACGCTGGAAGCTCAACTGGTCAGGTCCTGCAGCGGTGTGGTCACAGAGAGCACGGACTGCCCTGTGGGGAGCCAGAGGGAGATGCTGGGATAAGTGAGGTGGGGGTGCCCAGCTGTCCCAGGCCTCACCTTCCCACTGCGTGGTGCGTCCCTTTGGTTCAGTTCAGTGAACATGGACTGGGCTCCTGTCTGCCAATGTGTGGGTTCTCTGTGGGGCCCCAGCCCTCTCCTGAGCTTCAAACCCACTCCAACTACTTACTTGACATGATTTGCACTTCTCAACTCAAATTCAACATGTGCATATTAAATGACTCATCTTAATCCTGTAAACTGGTCCCTCCTCTTGTGTCCCCTATACTGCTAAATAGCACCACCTTCCACCCAGTTGCTCCCAGCAAAAACCAGGGTCTCTCATTTCTCATATCTAATCAATGACCAAAATTAGCTTGGCGTTTGTATCTCCCACTACTCCATCCGTCTTTCTCATCAATTCCACTGCCCCCACCCTAGTTTAGCTCTCTGTCCTCTCTCTGAACCACTGCCTATAATCTAATTGGTATCCCTTAATCTCTCCTGGCCTCCCCCCCAGCTCCATTCTCCACACAGCAGTCAGAGATCCTTCAAAAACAGGCACGCACATCATTCCCCGCTTAAGAGCCTTCAATGGCTCCCACTGCCTCACAGTGAGGCCTAGGCCCTATAACTGGCCTACTGAAGCCTCTAGCCTCTTGTCACTGCTGCCAGCATCCTCCACTCCGGCCACAACCGATCATGTACCCACAGTTCCTCACAGCACGTGGACCTCTCTACCTTTACATCCTGTTCCTTCTGACACTCGCACACCCTACACCATCACTGGGCCTTCCGAGTCCGCATACCTGGGGAAGAAGCCCCGTCTATATGGCCCTGAAGGACTCAGTCTTCCTTTCCTACAATCTTTTCCATACAGAATTTTTTTAGTATGTTTTTATTGATTTTTTAAAGTTTTTTTTTTAGAAAGAGAGAGGAAAGGAGAAGGAGAGAGGGGTAGAAACATCGATGAGAGAGAAACATCGATCGGCTGCCTCCTGCCCACCTCCTACTGGGTTCAAGCTGGCAACCCAGGTATGTACCCTGAGCAGGAATTGAACCAGTGACCTCTAGGTGCATGGGACGACGCTCAACCAACTGAGCCACACTGGCCAGGCTCCACATAGAATTTTAACCACTAGTGTATTCATTGGAATCTCCACTGGACTACAAGCTCCTTGAAGGCAGGGGCTCCAATATGTTTACCTTTGTGTTCCCTTCCCTAGCATAACGCTGGGCGCATAGTAAGTACTTGGAAAACATTGAATGAATGAAAAAGCAAGAAGCCTAATTAAGTGAACTGAGAAACCAAAGGAAGCCAGACCCCAAAGTAGAAGCAACCCCTGGTGCCAAATTAGAAGACCCCGTGAAAGGGAAGCACAACCCTCGTGCACATGGGCACATCCAGGTACATACTTATCACTGACTAGGCACCTCCTCTGTGCCAAATGCTCTTATAAAATTATGTTTAGTCTCTATAACAACTATAATGGTATAAATTATCGTCTCCTTACAGAGAAACGAAAGCTCAGAGAGATGAGTTCACACCAACAATAGATAGCAGAGACGTAATGCAAACTAAGCACTGTCTCACTTTACAGCCCCATGGCCTTTCAAACTACCTCCCCTCCACTCTGTGAGGACAGAAATGCACACACACACATAACACACGTGCACATCAATGCATTCTTCCCGATCCTTCTTACCTATGGGTCTGCACCATGCTGGGTGCTGAGGCCTCAAGCTCCTCAGGAGAACAGGAAGTCTCGTGAGGTGCCACCCTCTTCACCAGAGCCAACACACTCACTGTAGGAGGCAGCCAGCTGGATGGTCTCCTGGAGGAAGGGACATGGGGGACATAGAGGTCACCCCACCTCCAGGAAAAAACAAAAAACAAGAACCCAGGGCTCTGGAGAGAGAAAAGGCTGAGCAGCCTGACTGTTTCAAAAGAGGTCAGGAGCTGATCACAGCTAAGGGCAGAGAATTTGTTAGGGTGATTAGGGAGGTGAAAACCAAGGTCTATACAGCCAATGTCACCAAAAGACCTATGGAACCAGTACACTCAGAGAGATCCCGAGACCACAAGAGTGCCTGAAGCCATTAAAGAGCCACCCATAGTCAAACCCCAGAGCAGAGCTCAGCAAATGTTTCCTTTAGAAAATTTTCTAAAAGGCCAGATAGTAAATATTTTTGGTGTTGAGAGCCAAGAGGCAAAATGGAGAACATTATATAGGTACTTATATAACCATTAAAAATGTAACCTCTTAAGAATGTAACCATTTTTAGCTCATGGCTATAGAAAAACAGACTGCCAACTTCTGACCTAGAGGATCACTACAGTTTCATATCTGGGTGACTGGGGGCTCTAGGATGGGGTCAGAGATCATGGAGAGGACCAGGTACCCCATTACCTGGACTTTAGAGTTCCACTTTCAGTTTCTGTGAGGCCCCCAGGCACTCCAAACAGTCTCCCCAGCCACACGCCTCTGCCTGGTGTCGCGTCCTCTGTGGGCAATGATTTCTCCTGTGCTTCCTCAGCCACAGTCCCGTGATGCCTGGATCCCCACCGACGAAGGGAAAAGCCCTCGGTGCCCCCAGAGGCGTAGACCCGGGAGGCCTGGGTCAGCTGCTCCCACCAGCTGCCTGGTTTGGGAGGGCTTGAGGGGGCTGGAGGGGTCTCCCCAGAAGCCCCACGAAGGCTCTGAGCCAGCCGACCCCCCCAGTGCAGCATGGCTTGCACAGTCTGCTGCAGGGCTGGAGGTGAGCCTGGGGGGGCAGGAGCCTGAGGTGGGCCCAGGGGCAGGTGGTGGTGATGCTCAAAGAGCAGGTCCAAGTGGAAGGTGAGCACCGACAATGGCTGCAGCAGGAGCAGCAGCTCTGTGGACAGGGAGGGGCAGCCACTCCGGGCCATGGAGAAGAATCCAGTGGGCAGGTACAGGAGGGACAGCAGGCCTGGAAAAGAGCAGGCTAACATCAGCCCCTGCCCTGGGCCTAGTCCTGGCAACAAACACCGCCCCAGGCCTCATTCTCTGCCCTGCAGGGCGCTGGGGCAGAGAAGGAAGAACAAGGCGGGGACCAGGGCTGACACATCCCTGCCCATGAAGAGCCATGGCGGAGAGAGGGAACAAGTGGTGACAAAAAACAGTAACAGAAAGGAGGACTGGACCATGGGAGCAAAATGGGGGTGGGAGTTAGCCTAGTCTGAGGGCAGGGGTGAAGCCTCACTGTAGGACCCAAAGGATGAATGAAAGTTAATGAGGAGGGGCAGGAAGGCCTATTCCAAGTGGGGGGAAGAATCAGAAAGGAGGACTGTCAAAGAACCAGGGAAAGCCCCAGACTTAAAGGCAGGGGAAGAAGGCAGAGGCCAAATAATCAAGACTGGAGGTTACAGTGAGGATTTGGGTCTTTCCCCCCCCTGTGGGCTGTGGGACTTCTTGAAAGAGTTTTAAGCAGAAGAGTCATAAGATCGGAGAAAAGATTTAAGATCATTCTGGCATTAGTGGGAACCAGCAAAACAGATCACTTTCCCTCCTTCCCGCATAGCCTAGCAACCCCATCCTCTCCCATCCTCTGACCTGCATCTTCCTGGAGACTGGAAAACCACAGCTCCAACTGCTTAGTGCTGGGGGAGAAAAGAGGGAACAGAAGTTCAGGGAGGTGGAGGACTCTAGCCCCCTCTGGGTAGGGGATGGGAGATGAGATTGGAACAGGAGAGGTTTTTCTCTGGGAACATGGGAAATCACTACTGTGTCCCACCTGAGATACCCCTGCAGTCCCCAGGCCATGGGAGGGGCACCAGTATGAATGCCACTCACTTGAGAAGGCCCAGGATGAAGGCGTGGAAGCGGCTTCTACTACTGCTCAGTGGGGCTAGACGGCTGACCTGGCTATACAGGGTTCCAAAGGACCTGGTGCTGGAGCCTGAGGACAACCCCAGCTGTCAGCCAAGCCCAGGCCCTAGCCCTGCCCCCTTCAGTCCCAGCCTGGGCTGAGTCCCACACTTCACCTGGCTTCACTGATGCCTCCACCACACTCCAGGGGTTGCTCCTGCGCTGCCCAGTGATGAGGTCCTTTCGGAAAGGCTTCAGCCCGTCAGCCACCAGGGCATGGAGAGCTGGACAGAGGGTGGTCAGCACCAGGTGCCCCACATCTGGGCTCAGCCGGCTATCCCCCAACTGGGCCTAGAGGCAGCGCAGTGGGCATGGGTCCAGAGATACCAACAGCACCCTTCCTGCCAACTGTTCTATGCCCGCAGACCTACATTCATCTCCATACCCCCTACCCCCCTCCCCAACTTCACCTTCTGAACCAAGTTTCGGGCTGCCCCAAAGTGCGAGATGATTTTATCCACTGAGGCGCTGACCGCTATCAGGAGACCTGGGAGGGGAGGGGAGAGAAGCATGAAAGCCCCCCTCTCTTCAGCGTACCCTACGGACTTGGAGAGGGCTGGTTTATGCAACCTGACCCTGAGAGGGGAGCGCTGCAGTGAGGGGCAGTTGATTCTGAAGCCGGGGTTAGGGTGTCCTACCTTTTTTCTGCTCCTGCAGCTGGCCAGTCCCACTCTGGGCTTCTGCCATCCACAGTCGCTGGGCCCCGGGGACACCGGCGAAGGACCAGGAACTGCGGACTGCGGGAAGGAAAGAAGAACGTGGTGACACCTACCAAGGGTTACCCCAGGACTCCGAGCTTTGGCACAGGTCACCACCTGCAGGTCCACAACGCCCCAGCTCCAGACTAGTTTTGGGAGAGGGGACGCAAAGCTGGGTACAGCACGGGGCAGCTCGACCCCGGACTCCGGAGTGAAATTCTGCTCAGATCTCAGCACTCGCGGCCCCTCTCCACCCCCACTCCCCGTTTCCATTTCCTTCTCCAGGGCCCAGCACCCACCTCCTCGATCCCGGAAGTCCCAGCGCGGGGACAGCCGCGCCCCACCCCCGCCCGCTGGGCCTATGGGGCAGTAGATTACAGGGCGAGGGGAGGGAGGGGCACCTTGGCCCTGCTGCCCGCGAAGACCCGAGAGCACGTGGGGAGCCCGGACCAATGGAAAGACAGACAAACGAGAATGGGGGAGAGAGGGAAGGAAAGGAGATCCAAGGAGTGGGAGGCGAGAAGGCGCCGGAAAGGGGAAAACCAGGTCCCGCGCCAGCATATCAGCGGGAGGGCGCCCCCGGGCCCACGTGAGGCTGGTCTGGGGAGGAAGCGTGACCAGGACCTCTCTCTTCAGCCTGGGGGTTGGGGAGCTTCACCTTGCACGTTTCCCACGTAAGGGGCTGGTCAGGCCCGAACTGCACTGGCCAGGGAATTCCAGAGGGTGTAACCCAAGGTCCCTAACAATGAACTCCCTGGGACCCCCTTAAACTGAGTACGGAAGCTGGACGAGCCAGCGTCCAAGACGCCGGGCCCCAGCACAGGAGCCGGGCCTGACTCCGAAGAACCAGAACCGATGAACTCGCTAGGAATCGGCCCCAGGTCTAAGGGCCGGGCGGGGCCGGGTACCCCGGAAAAAGCTAAAGCGGAGGTGTGAGCGGAGCTGAGTGGGCGGGGCGGCCGCCTGGGGCGTGGCCTGCGGGGCGGCCCCGTCCGTCTTACGTAGCCTGAGTGGAGGCGGTAGGCTCCGGGTCCAACGAGGGGCCTTCGGCGGACGAGGTGACGGTGGCAGCGGGGGGGCGGGTACCTGGCGGGGTGGGGGAGCCGTGGCAGGGAAGGTGCTACTTCTGGGAAAGAGCGGGGAGAGCAGCAGTGCCAGCTCGGGGCTGGCCAGGCAGGACAGGGCCCCCCGAGCCGGAGGCGAATAGGCTCCCACGGGGGACAGGCGGACAGGCAGAAGCTGCTCCTCTGAGGGACTAGGTGCCCCCAGCAACCGCAGCCCCGCACCAGGCCAGCCCCCCAGAGGCGCCAGGAGCAGAGACCCAGCTGTGCCCGCACCCCCACCCTCCAACAGGGGGCGCCCGTCGGCCGAGAACCGGAAAACCAGGGGCCGAGGGAGTAGGAGGGGACGGGCTGCAGGCGGGATTGGCGGGGCAGGTGCGGAGGGAAAGGAGGGCAGCGGGACGGGCAGCCAGGCAAGGAAGGGCGGGAGAAAGAGGGAGCAAAAAGTTAGTCCTGTAACCCAACGACCCACCCAGTTTCCCATTCCCGGAGCGCTCCCTGGTAGAAGGGGCCGGGGAGGATGGGTGACACAGAAAGGGGGTCGGGAGAATACAGGGGGACGGGCTGTAGGCTTTGGAGGCTTGGGCAAGGCCGAAGCCCTGCCCTCCTCCCGCTTCCTCCTGCGGCCTCTTACCCTCAAGACCGGCCTGCGCGCCGGGCTCCTCGGGCTCCTTCGCGGCTGGGGTCTTCTCGCCGGGCCTGCCCGCCCTGCCCTCCCCGGGCTGCCCCTCCGCTATAGGCTGCAGCCCGGCTCGGTTCTTCTTCCTCCGGGGAGGGACAGGTGGGGGTGGGGGTCGGGGCGGGACCAAGGCCCAGCCAGCTGGGGGGTCTCGGGGAGGGACTGGCGGGGGCGGGGCCCGGCTTCGGGACCGAAGTTCCTTGAAGGTGGTGACTTCCCTGGGAGCCGCCGGGGAGCAGCCCAGCGACCCGGTGGGGGGCTGTTCGGTGTCGGGCGAGAAGACTATAAGCCAGTCACTGCGGTCTTTCTTGGCCTGCGTCACGAGGGGCAGCCCCGGGCCCCGCTTGCGCTTCTGGGCCAGCTCATGGAAGGACGTGATTGTCCGGTGGGGCACCGGCTCCTCGCTGACGTCACTTTTCCATCCTCCATCACTTTTCCCTGCATCTGCTTTCAAGTCAGAATCAGTTATTCCTGTGTTGGTTTTCCAGCTGGAGTCGAATTTTCCAGGTTCAGCTTTCCAACTAGAGTTAGTATTCCCATTGATTTTCCAACCAGAGTTATTGTTCTCAGTGATTTTCCAGCCAGCTTCAGTTTTCTCTGTGTCGATTTTCCAAATGGGGTTAATTTTCCAACTGGGTTCGGCTTTGCCAGTGTCGATCTTCCCGTCATCCGCCTCCGGGAGCTCGGAGGTCAGGAGGGCCTGCTCCCCACCCTCGATTTCCTCCTCCAGCCCTGGGTAAGGGAGGTCCTGGCCGGTGGTCAGGGAATTGCAGTTGGAGTCCAGGCCAGGGCCGGGAGGGGAGGACGCTCCAGAGCAGGAATCAGGAGAACAGCAGAAGCTGTCGGGAGAGCAGGCGCCAGGGCCTATGGAGACCAGAGGGGAGCCCTGCTCCAGGGGGATGATGCTAGGCTGAGGGTGGACATCTTCGTTACCAGGGAGGTCCCGCGAGTAGACTGAGATGGGGGACTCATCAGGGCTAATATCTGAGCAGGAGCTGAGAGAGGAGGAGCAGCCCGGGTCCGAGGGAGAGGCTGCCCCCTCTTCCTCCTGTGCTGGGTCCTGCCGGGTTTCTAGGCCTGGCCCGTGCTCCTGGCAGCATCGGCAGGGCACAGCTGGGCTGTTGGAATTGGCGTCCACCAGGGTCCCGCTGCAGGGGCCCCGGCTCTCCTTGCCCCCGGTGTCGCCTGGGGGAAAGGATGTGCTCAAGGGCCCCTCCCGTAGCTCAGGACGGCGCGACAAGTGCAGGCCCAGAGAGACATGCTGGAGGTGGATGTGGTTGAGGTTGCAGAGTAAAGCCCTCTGAGGGGACAGCATAGTGCCAGCGGCAACGGGATGGCCTCTAGAGAATCAGGAAGACCAGGCCTCGCACATCCACCTACCTGGCAACCGCAGATGCTGACCTAGAAGACAGGGATGGTGAAACCCAGCCAGTGAGGGTGCCGACCGCGAGAAGGACACCGAGGTGACTGACAGCAGGAGCAGGCCTGGGAAGGCTCTGGCTGGCTGCTTAAGACAATATTCAAATGAGATGCTAATGGCCATCCGCTGGCCTTTAGTTTCCTCTGCAGTGTTTGCAGGTGGAGTCGAATGTAACCCCCCGGGAATGGGGCGGGGGAGATCAGAGAATGCGCGGCTGCGCTCTGGATCCTCGAGGAGGTGCCGGGGCTTGAAAAAGGATGCGGCCCGAATGGCCCCCGAGTCCAATGCTGCGATCACTCGCAGAGTAAGGGGCCAAGGGAGGCCCTGCCAGATGCTCCGAAATGAGGGGCGGGGGGCGGGGGGAGGTGCGTCTGGCTGGTAAATGCAGGACATGGGGGGAGGGGGAGGGGGAGAAGGATGGGGCAGCAGTCTGCCGGTCAAGCGGGCCGCACAGACCCCGCAGGGCTTCAGCATACGGCCGGTACCTCCGCCCTGCTAGAAACCCGGGGTTTCTGTCCATTCTCTCCATACTTGTCTATCACCCAGCCACCACCCCACCCCTATTCATTTATACTCCCTCTCCTGCCCCACCCCGCATGCCCGATACATCCATCCACACCCCCAGGCTGAGCCCTCCTCACCACGGTGCTCCCGCAGCCGCTCCAGGCGTTGGACTCCTCCGCGGCTCCCACAGTCCCCGCACAGACTGGAGGGGCGGGGCGGGGAGTGGAGCTACGACAGCCCTGCGCAGCCGCCCCCTTCACGCATGGGCGTGGCGTGGCTCAGACCCAGCCCCTGCACTTGACGTCCTACACTTGACTAGCCTGTGTCACCCACCAAGGCCTGTCTCGCAGGGGGCCTTTTGTTTGTTTTTATTGATTTCAGGGAGAGATAGAAACATCAATGATGAGAATCATTGACCGCTGCCTCCTGCATGCCCCCTACTGGGGATCAAGCCTGCACCTTGGCCTTGTGCCCTGACCAGGAATACAACAGCGACCTCCTGGTTCATGGACGGACACTCAGCCACTGCGCCACACGGGCTGGGCATGTCTGGCAGTTTTTGATGTCCTAGGCTTTTAGTGCAAAGGGGTCCAGAAGTCAAGACTGGCAGTCCTGGGTTCCGTGGAACGACCCCACCCACCCTGCCCATTCTGGCCAGAGCTGCACCCCTGGCTGGTACAAGAGCAGAACCACAAGGTTACAGTGCAGCAGGTCCTGGAATAATATAATTTTATTCACCCTCTTTTCTTTATAGGGTTAAGAAAAGAAAATCGATTCCAGGCAGGTCCACGGTGTGGAGCTTGCATGTTCTTCCCTTTGAATTTTCTTCTGGACTCCGGTTTCCTCCCACAACCCACATATGCAGGTGAAGTGAATTGGTGTGTCTAAATTACCTGAGTGGTTGTGGGTATGAGTGGGCTTGGAATAGAAGGGCCTCCTGTCCAGGGTTGGCTCCCACTTTGAGCTGCCCAGATAAGCTCCCTATTCTCTAGGTAAGAGCTCCCACAACCCTTAACTAGAAAGGTTGGAAAATAACCTTACCTGCTTTTAGTCATTCCTTAAATGTGTATATAGCTCACATTTATTTCAATGTTTAATATCAGAAGTGTTTGATGGTTTGTTTTAATATATTTTCTTGATTTTATTTTTAAATATGTCTATTGACTTCAGAGAGAGAGAGGGAAAGAGATAGAAACATCAATGATGAGAGAGTCATTGATCAGCTGCCTCCTGCATGTCCCCCACCAGGGGTCGAGCCCGCAACCCAGACATGGGCCCTGAGCTGGAATCAAACCACCATCTCCTAGATCATAGGTCAGTGCTCAACCTCTGAGCGCGCCAGCCAGGAAATGTTTTAAATTCTTTTTTTTTTTTTAGAGAAGGAGTTAGAGAAACATCAGTGTGACAGAGATACATCAATTGGCTGCCTCCCATACACACCCCGACTAGGCATCAGACCCACAACCTTGGTATGTGCCCTGACTGGGAATCAAACCGATGACCTCCCAGTGCACAGGATGACCCTCCACCCAACCAAGCCACACTGACCAGGGCTGGTGATGTTTTTGTGACTAGAAATATGCCATAGGAACGTAACTCGTCTATATCAATTAGCTTATGGCAAAATTTTGTCACAGTATCCAAGAACCTATGAACATTAAATGAGGATTTACTGTAATTTATTGAGAGCCTCCCCTCCCCACCCTGGCAGTCTCTAGGTCACTTTTTCCGCTTGTAGATCTTGTGTGCTAGCCTCAGGAAGATGGCTGGGGGCAGGGGCGAAGAGTACTGCTCGATGAGATCCAGAAGGTGTCTGTAACTCTCTTCCTCATACTGCAGGAACACAGCCTGCAGATTCAGCGCCTCGTAGAGTGCCTTCACCCGGGCCACCTTCTCAGCGTCTTTCTGCCCATAATTCTCCTAGAAGGGGTTGAAGGCAGGAAAATAGGTTTCCTTTCCTCTAGTGCTCCCAGGTCCTCTCCACAGTCCTCATCCATATATTCCAGAACATCTCCAATGCCATTCACTTGATTCCTGTCTCCAATTTCAAATGTCTCTGAGTGTATAAGATTGTCTAAGATGTTAAGCTTTCCCTTTCCCATTCCAAATGTTCAGATATTGGCTCAGCCCTCAGCTTCCTCTACCACAGGGTTTCTCAGCTTTGGCACTGTTGAAATTTGGCGCCAGATAATTCTTTGTTGTGGGAAACTGTTGTGTGCATTGTAACATGTATGGAAGCATTCCTGGCCTCTACCCACTAGATACCTTAGCACATCTACACATACCAAGTTATGACAACAAAAATTGTATGCTGCTGTTGCCATGTCTCCTGGGGTACAAAACTGCCCCACTTGAAAACCACTGCTCTATGCCCTTTCTTATCAGCTCAGGGATCTACAACCCTCTCTTGGGCACCTGCAGGATCTGGCGCTGTTCCGGAGAGGCCCGTTGCAGACACTGAACTACCAGCCAGCTGCATTTGTTGTCCTGGATGTCAGTGCCAATCTTGCCCGTCACACTGGGGTCCCCAAAGAGGTCAAGGTAATCATCCTGGGCAGGGAAGCAGAAAAGGAAAAATGAAGAGGCTCCAAGACAGGGAAGGAGGAAAGTTGGAGCCTGTTCTCTGCCAGTGCCTCAGGCTTCCTACCTGAATCTGAAAGAGCTCTCCTATCTCCAGCAGGATCTTCTTGGCATTGGTGTGTTCCTTCTCCCCGTCAATGCCCGCCTACAGTGAGAACGGGATTAATAAGCCAGACACCAGAGGTGCCTTTCCTGGCTGCTTCTTCCCATAGGGTCTTGCCAAACTTTAGTCCCAAAATCTCTCCTCTCCTTTCAGACATCCCTGGATTCCCTGATCTAGGAAGTCCTGACTGGTGGTCCAACCTCTATCCCACTTAATTTTAGCTAGGCCTTCCTGCAGGCAGAGATTAATCCATTCTGGAGGCCCTCAGACTCTTATTTCACAAGGATCCATGGGTCACTGATGCTTCTTCCTAATCTTTTTGCCATTTCCAGCTTCTTTCAGGATGAAAAGGAAACCTGGAGAGGCAAGGTCAGAGTAGGTAGGCAACAATCCCACTCACTGCCTGTAACTCCAGTCTTCTCAGCCTGATCATCTCCTCCCCATTCCTATCCATACTCAGATGGAAGATTTCTTGTTCCTCTATGATGTGGACCAACCACTTTCATATCACTTGCCTCACTTAATTTCTACAACAATCCTGTGAGGTGGGGATTTTATCCTCATGTTACAACTGACGAAATAGAGTCAGAGAGAATACATAACTTGCTCACAGTCACACAGCCATTAAGTGGGGGATACCAGATTGTCCAAAAGCCAACATTAGTGGGCAGCAGAGGTGTGGGGAGGCTCACTCACCATATACATGGCAGCAGCTACGGGAAGGTAGAAGGAGTAGAAAGCTGTCTTATATTTGACAATAGATTTGTACCTAAGTAGGAGAAGAAGATAAATTCCTCAAAAAGGCAGTGCCCACCTGAAGCCCTCCCTCACTGTCCAGATATGGTTCCCACTGTCCCTCACCTCTTTTCAGTGAATCTGCCAAGATCTACGTTGCCCTGCGGGCCTGCGATGAGGTCCAAGGTCTGTCCAATCTCAGTCTGATAGGAAATCTAAGGTGGAAGATGGCCCATTAGCTGGGCTTTCTCCAGGACTGGGGAACCCTGAAATCCTGGGCCCCATATCCCATACCAGTTAACAACTGGGTAGAGTCAAAAAGGCAGCAAGAGGGAGAGAGGCACCAAAACTCAAGGCCCATACACACACACACACAGTCCTTTATCACTCCTTCCAATCACACAGGGACAGAGAACCCTCCTTGCCATTATTACTACCCTTCCCAACTCCCTCGCTTTATTCCTCTTTCACTAAAACCTAGGTATTTCCTAGGCCGTGAAACCAGCTAGATGAGAATGTCCTGGAGAGGCCAAGGCTACTGCGGGCAGCCTCTGGGCATTGAGTCCCGGTCTGCCGCACACCTCCAGGAAGAGTTCCATCAGGTTCAGGTAATAGGGCTGCTCCCGGCAGTAGAGCTTCAGCAGTCGGAAGATACATGCTTCTAGAAGGAGAGCATCATTGACCGCATCCAAACCTACGCCTGGCTGTCAGGGGAACAGAGAAAAACAAGCAATCAGTCTCTGGCCTAGACTCATACCAAGAACCTGTCACCCCGAACACCTCAAAAGGCTCTACAGAACCACCTCCCTCTGGCCTGTTTCCATGCCCACTTACCTTCTTATACCAGCAGATCTGTCCCCGTCGGGTGAGGGATGAATCCATAATGTCGTCTGCCACCAGAAAGAAAGCTTGGAGCTAGGAAGAGATGGAAGAGTGGAATAAGACCCCCAGGGCTCCTTATTACTGTCCCTTCCACCAGCAACAGAGCTGCTTTTTTGAGAATCACTATGAGCTGAGAAGGCTGGGGTAGGGAGGCTAAGAGCTTGTTCTGTGCTGTGGAACTCTGGCAAGTTATATGACTTCTTCGGCTCAGGCTTTATTTGTTCATTTGAATTCTCACCAGAGGATATTTTTTTATTGATTTTAGAGACAGGGGAAAGGGAAGAGGAAGAGAGAGACAGAGAGGAAGAGAGAGAAACAGTGATGTGAGAGAAACATTGAAAGGCTGCCTCCCATATGCACCCTGACCAAGGATCGAACGCGCAACCTAAGTATGTGCCCTGACCAGGAGTTGAACCCACTGCCTTTTGGTTTATAGGACAATGCTCCAACCCAGTGAGCCACACCGGCAAGGGCAAAACACCCCTGTTTTCAGAGTAAGAGACTGCAACAGATGCCTGACATCTCCAAATAAGCAACCCTAGACAATGCCCTGCTATCAGGGAGATGATGAAACACATTCCAGTGATCAAGAACAAAGCTCCACCTCAGAAAGCTCAGTTGGGGGTGCAGGTATAATCGGACAGAACTGAAGTCTGACTCCTGGTAACTTGCACCCACAGATCTTAAACATCTTTAAACATTCTTAAATATCAGCAAAGAGCTAACTCTTCTCAGTGCCAGCCTACTTGAAGGAACCTAAATGTGGTTTTCCCACTAGACTGTGAACTCCTTGGAGGCAGGGATGATGTTTGCCCTCTTGGCATTCCCAGAACCTAGCACAGCACTAGACCCAGAGTGGGTGTCTCATAAATGCTTATCTAAGCATGAAACACCATAATGTTCCCCATGGTACTTCTTGCCATCAGGTAACACATTCTGGTTCCTTAAAACGGCTTTCCAAGGCAGAGTTTTTAAATCTTCACCTCCTACTGATCTGTATGTGTGCTTTAGTGGATCAGCATTGCTCAGAGGAAGCAACCAACACTGCTCACCGGCTTAGGTGTAGACAGTACAAAACTGGCCATGACAGTCACTGCTCTTGTTCTGGGCCAAGTCCTTGGGGAAGAAGGCATTCATCTGCACCTTAACCTCTGACCTCATCTAGAGGTGGGTCTGGGCTTTCCCCATTGGAGGCACATATTTTATTTACATCATGTTTATTTGGAGTGGCATGGTTCCCCTGAAGCCACCAGTCTACTGCCTCTTCCAAGAGTGATTGCAAGGGCCACCTGGTTTCAACCAGTACCACTCAACCAGGATTGTCTCCAAAGGATTTTTACACTGTGGCCTCCCTCAATCGTTTCTGCCCCTCAGTAATGATTCTGACCCAACTGCGCTTTGTATTTAAATTTTTTTAACTGATTTCAGAGAGAGGAAGGGAAAGGGAGAGAGAGATAGAAACATCAATGATAAGAGAGTCATTGATGCACTGCCTCCTGCATGGCCCCTACTGGGCATCGAGGCCACAACCCACGTATGTGCCTTGACCAGGAATTGAACCACAACCCCTTGGATCACAGGTGGATGCTCAACCCCTGAGCCATGCCAGTTGGGCATGCACTTTCTGTTTATTAGAGGGAAACTTTAAAAAATACCAGTGCCAGCCCTGGCCGCTGTGACTCAATAGTTGGAACATTGTCCCATGTTCCACAGGGTCTCGGGCCTGATTTCCAGCCAAGGGCACGTACCTGGGTTGCAGATTTGATCCCTGGCCCGTCAGGGTGAGTGCAGGAGGCAAGAAATTGATGGATCTCTCTCACATCAATGTGTTTCTCTCACTCCTTCTCTCTCTTCCACTCGCTCTAAAAATCAATGGAAAAAATATCCTAGGGTGAGGATTAACAACAACAAAAAATACCATTGCTACCCCTAGCCGGTGTGGCTCAGTTGGTGGCACATTATCCTATGCACCCAAAGGCTGCCAGTTGGATTCCCATTCAGGGCACATGCCTGGGTAGGGTTGCAGGCTCAAACCCCAGCAGGAGGCAGCAGACTGATGTTTCTCTTTCATCAAAGTTTCTCTTTCATCCACGTTTCTCTCTCCCTCTCCCTCTCCCTCTCTCTAAAATCAATGAAAACATTCTTTTTAAAAGGTCAATGATAATGGAGAGACTATTCTAGATTAAAGATTGAAGAAAAACTACCAAATACAATGAATCTTGACTAGATCCTGGATGTTAAAAAAACTTAAAATATACATTTTAGGGAGCATTAGGAATATTTCAATATGTACTATACATTAGATATATAATATATAATATTATAGTATAGTAATATTAGCAGTGTTAAATATCTTGGATGTTGCTATGATCTGGGTGTATCTCCCAAAATTTATATGTTGAAATCCTAACCCTCGAAGATGATGGTACTAGCAGGTGGGACCTCTGGGAGGTGATTAGGTCTTGAGAATGGTGCCCTCATGAATGGGACTAGTACCCTTATAAAAGAGACCCCCCAGAGTCCCTAGCCACATCCACCATGAGAATATGGCAAAGAGGTGCCATCCATGAACCAAGAAGCAGGCCCTCCCTCATCATGCTGGTGCCTTGATCTTGGGCTTCCCAGCCTCCAGAACTACGAGAAATACATTTCTGTTATTTATAAACTACCCAATCTCTGGTATTGTTGTAGCAGCCCAAACAAAGACATATGTGATAATGGTATTGTAATTATATAGGCAAATGTCCTTGTTTTTAGACAGTAAATGCTGAAATAGAAAAATAAGAGATTGACGGAGATGAGGTAGAAATAGAAAGATAGAAGCAGAAATTATAACTAAAATCATCCAAGTAAAAATAATGGTGCACAGCTCAAATGGCTTCTTAGAGAAGTGACAGCATTTCAATAAGAACTGATTCCACAGGTGAGCTGCTGGGCCTCAAGTTCTCACCTCCCATGGCCGACAGCTCAGCTACTCTTCTTTGCCCTGGTCCTCCTGCCCTTCCTTCCTACCTTCCTTGCCTGTTGCCTCCAAGTTTATGGGCTCCTCAGCCCCTCCTGATCCCTACAGCAATACCTCTGTCACCCAGGGCCCTGTCCTTCAATACTGCCATTGTCCCTTTACCTCCTTGAAGGCAAATCCCCATTCTCTGGCCCTGTCTTCCGAGCCCCAGTCTAGAATTTCAACACCCACAGGACAGACAGCTCTACCTGCTCAGCCAGTACCAAGATTTCAGAGTGGCTGACTCTGAGCTTATCACTACTCCCAAGCCAGGTGCTCCCTTCCTCAGGCCAGGAGCCTCAGCATAATCGCTTATCTACCAAGTCCTTAGCATCTTCCCTTCTGGTCTCACTGCACCCCACCCAGCATCCAGTCCTCCTGTCACTGTTTAGGCCAGGCCTGCAAACCATACACCTTCAAGGGCCAAGTGAGCTGGGCATAAGAGACAAGGAAACATGAGAAGTGCAGCAAAGCAGAGAGAGACAGACCCACACAAGAGAGCCAATGCTCCGTCTTGGGGAAGTGACCTCAGTTCAACTTTGGCCAATTGTTGCAATAGGGAATCTTGACCCAGATCTAGCAATTTTCCAAGTGACACTAGAAATTTGGGTTTTTATGTGCAACCTCTTCTTTGTTAAATTTAGGAGACTTAATTTTAAAATATTTTCAAAAAACTATCAGTGGGGTGCCACTTTTCAATCTCTGCTTTAGAATAATCTTCCGGAAGAACTATGTCACTACTCAGAATTGACACCTCTATGCCCAGTTCCAAGGGCATAGGTAATCTACCTGGCCCACAGGTAGTCTACAGGTGAAATGCGTACCTACTGTCTGGCCAGTCATGGCTCAACAGTTGAGCATCAACCTAGGATCCAGGAGATCGCAGTCTGATTCCTGGTAAGGGCACATGCCCGAGTTGCAGGCTCGATCCCCAGTCAGGGGATGTGCAGGAGGCAGCGAATCAATGACTCTCATCATTGATGTTTCTAACTCTCTCTCCCTCTCCCTTCCTCTCTCTGAAATCAATAAAGATATATTTGAGAGGGGGAAAAAAAAACGTACCTACTGGCAAAAGAGGTTCCCCACATTTGTTAACCCATGGAGTAATTCACTGTCTAAATTTGGCTGTGGCACACTAGAGGCACAGAAAAACAAATAACCAAGAAACGAGTTGCAAGCCCATCTCTCCCCTTCCCACCCAAGGCACCCCCCACATTCTAGTGAACCTCTTCTCCTGCCCTTCTCACCAGTTCCACACACCAGCCCACAATCATGGCCCGCTGGAGACTCTCAGCATCCTGCTTCGCTGGTTCCACCAGATCCTGGAATGTTATCAGCACCGTCATACCCCGTTGGTGCTTCCCTCCAATGACATTGTACTCCAGGACCTGGGAGGGCAAAGCCAGAGGGACAAGGTATCAGGATCCACAGATCAGCTACTCTGAGATTTCTTGTTGCCCTCTCCTATTTCCATCCACAATCTAACTTTAAAATCCTCCTTAACCCTGACTCCTCCTCCTCCAGGGAGCCTCTGGAATTGCTACTCTCTTGGTCATTTCCCCTAAGTCCTGGAACACAGAAGAGTTCCCCAGTCCCCAGGCTCTCTCTACATTATATTTAAATTTAACAGTGCAGATTAAAATCTGCTCCCAAGCCCCGGGAAAACTCTGTTCATGTTATAGGAATGACTGGCATGCTCAGGTCTCTCTTTTTCAGGTTCTAGCTCCATCCCACCTCTCCTAGACTACCCTCACAATTCATACCTCCTATCCCAGCCACTTTCTCCTACCCACAATTTAACCTATCTGTAAATGAAAAGCCTCTCACTGTTTTTGAAGACAAGCCCCACCCCTCAAAGTTGGTCAGAGGAGAGCTTGGAGAAGACCCAGGCTGGGGGACCCATCCCCCAATCCTGCACTGGTCTCTTCCGGCTCATTTTGCCTTCTGCCACCTGCTGACAACCACATCTAATTCAGTGGAAAGCCTTCCCTTTCAATCTCCATCCCAGTGTAGACAAACCTTCTCTTCTTTGGTTCCCCTCAGACAAATGAAACAGCATTTACAAAAGAATTACTAAATACTCCAAAAGAATAAAAGAATTAGGCACCATAAGTATCCCAGCAATAGTTCCTGTCCTAGGGCAGAGGCTTCTGACGATATACAGTACAAGCTTCACTCAGGCCTGCCTCAGACTGCCTTCCTCCCTGATCCCTTTAAAGGTAGCACCTTAAGATTTCTGGACACCTACTTTCCTTTCTCAACAAAATCAAAGACTTATCAGGTTCAAGGCCTTCACCCTCAGGGGCCTATACCCATGCAAAGCATTTTGGCCAGCCTACCAGAACCACAAGGCAGAACTGATGTGATAAGGAAGCATACCTATCCAGGCACAGGCCCCGCAGAGCTGGAGTCACTGAGGTGAAAACCTGCCCCCACACCTGTCAAAAATCCCCAAACACATTGCTGGATCCCACACATACACAGAGTGGCAAAAAATTCACTCCTTCAAGTTGCAAATCCCTCACCTCCTTGAGCCGGGCAATAGCATCTCCTGCATCTGGGTAACCCGTGTCATCCTCAGTCAGCACCTTGATGATCTGGGAGAAGTGCTGCATGAAATTCTGCTTTTTTTGGTCACAAACATCCAATTTCTGGTCTCCATTCATTCTATGTGAGGAATAAAGTACTCTAAAGAGAGGGAGGACAAGTCAGAAACCTGATCAGCTGCTTCCCTCCCCAAAGACCTTCACCCCCACCACACTCACCGAGGCTCCTCTGTCCACACTTGGCACCAGCAGCGGGCACTGTGCCATGTCCCCAGGACTGAGCCCCGGTGCACCAGGGAGAGCTGCCGTAGGGGACCCAGCCACCTCTCCAGTGGCACCCAGCAGGGGACTGGTAGCAAGAAGACCCCCATAGATCTCAGCCAGCGAGACGGGGGCATCATGGGGACAGGGATGGCATTGTGAGGAGGCACCAAGCACTCCCTGCAGGGACAAGCACCAAAGCGAGATGCATGGTGGCAGCTCCCCAGGTCACCCCTACCACCCCCAACTTTTTACCTCCAGGCCCTGGGCCTGCCCTCTTCTGGGCAGAGCTTGGGCATTTACAAAAGAAAGAAAATTAGGTAACAAAAAGTATGACCGAGTGGCTGAGACTCAACTGATCATACTTAAGATGGCAAGAACTTAATGCCACCTAACTTCATTCTTCTCAACAATCAACTACTCCAGGAAGCCTCTGGAATTGTTACTCTCTTGGCTTCCCCCAAATCCTGGAGTACAGCTGGAAGCGTCCAGAGTAAAGTTCCTCAGGACTAGGGGCCGCAAAGACCCTTCAAACACCCTATTTCACAAAGGTCAAACTGAGGCTCTAGGAAGTAGGAAGATACATAGGCAGTGGCTGCGCCAAATCTAGGACCCAGGTCTCCCCAGGTAGGCGGGGAGAAGGGTGTGGATTTTCTGAGATGCCCCAAGAAGAGGAGCCGGAACCCCTGCGTGCTACGGCCAAGTGGTCTGGGGCTCTGAGTCCAGGCGTCCCAGTACCCACAGGGAGCGCTGGGACTGCGGAGACCCGAGGAGCAACACTGGGCTAGTGAGGAGGTTTCGCAGAGAGAAGCAAACCTGGTTCGGGTATATTGGGGAGGTGCCAGGAAAGCACATGACAGAGCTCGGGAGCTTCCTCACCCCCCAAACGCGAGAACACCGTCGCTACAGACCCGGACTCCTGTGCCTCAAAGTATCGGTCCAGAGATAAGGCCGAGTCTCTACACCCTGCCCTCGGTCCCAGCCCGCAACCACTTACCTGTTCCACAATGCCGGTTCCTGGCCCGGATTGTCGGTGGGGTACGTCTTAAAGTTATACCCGCTCCACACTCAGTTCTCTGGGTCTAGTAGTTCTCGATCTTCTTTCACGAAGGACAGAAATGCACTATTAGACTACAGTTCCCGGCATGCCGCGGGAGGGACGGCGACAACGCAATCTAGCGCGAGCTGAGTGGGCGGGAACGAGTCGTCCTGATTGGCTGCTTCCCCTCGTCTGAGCGTGGCGCTGTAACCGAGAGCCAATGGGAGGGCTGCGCCCAAGGACCAAACATTAAAGGAGTGGGAGGTAGAGGCAGGTGTGAGGGGTGGGATGGCCTAGGAGGCGGCAGTGGCAGATGTGAAACCGGGTGGGAATGCCTGCAAGTCTGGCTCCTAGTTATCGCCTTTACTGTACGTTTCAACTTTCGTTATTTTCTTGGGCAACTGAATGACAGACCAGCTTTGTCACATGTTGGTTCTCTAACTTAGGCAAATCATTTAACTCTCTGATCCTCAGTTAGCTTCTTTGAAACTGGCTTTCCTCATCTGTTTAAGCGGGCAATACTATGAGGTAATGTATAGAAAGTACTTTAAGGGCTGAAGAAAAATAAGACACAGAGCAGAAGCTAGAAGCCTCACCGACCCTACACTCGCCATAGCTTGACCCAGTTGTCTCCCAAAAGTCAGTAACTTGACCCATGAGGTCAAGATGCCTGAGCCCCAGCGGGTGTGGCTCAGCTGGTTGGGCATCGCCCCTTGCAGGGTAAGGTTGCTGGTTCAATTCCTGGTCAGGGCACATGTCGGGGTTGTGGGCTGATCCCCAGTAGGCGGCGTGCAGGAGGCTATCTATGACCGATGTTTCACTCTCATATTGATGTGTTTCTCGCTATCCCTTCCTCTCTCTCTAAAAATCGGGTTTAAAAAAAAAAAAAATGCCTGAAACTCCAAACCATCTAGGACATAAATGAATTTTGTCATTATGGAACAAAAATAATTGTGCAAAAAATATATATATATATTATTATTATGCAAGGATTTCACCTGATTTCACCACTGCTATTTCAACATTTACTGGAAGTTCTAATCAGAGCTACTAGACAACAAAAAGAAATAAAAAAGTCAAATTGAAAAAGAAGTAAAAACATCTGTATTGCACAGACAATATTATTCTGAATATAGAAAAGCCTCAAGCCCTAGCCAGTCTGTTCAGTGGTTAGGGCGTCGGCCAGCAGACTGAAGGGGCTCGAGTTCAATTCCAGTCAAGGGCAGGTACCTGGGTTGCAGGCTCAGAAGGCAACCATTCGATGTGTCTCTCTCATATCAATGTTTCCCTTTCTCTCCCCATCCCTTCCACTCTGTCTGAAAAGCAATGGAAAAAATATCCTCGGGTGAGGATTTGAAAAAAGAAAGAAAGAAAAAGAAAATCCTCAAGAAAGCTACTAGAGCTAATAAACAAATTCAGCAAAATTGCAGGTTCAAAAACAACATGCAGAAAGCAGTTGTGTCTCTACAATCTCAAAAAGGAAATGAAAGAAGCAATATTATATACATTAGCATCTAAAATAATAAAATACCTAAGAATAAAATTTAACCAAGGAGGTGAAAGACTTGTACACTGAAAACTAGAAAACATTGCTGAAAAACCTTAAAGACCTAAGTAACTGGAAAACATCCCACATTAATATGTCAATAGCATCCAAAGCAATCTACAGATTCAATACAATCCCTATCAAAATTTCAGTAGAATTTTTTGATAAAAAAATTGGAAAAGCCAATCCTCAGATTCATATGAAATTGCAAGGGGCCATGAATAGCTAAAATAATCTTGATAAAGAAGAACAAGATTGAAAGACTCACATGTCCCAATTTTGAAACTTAGCTCAAAATTATAGTAATCAAAACCATGTGGTCCTAGCATAAGGATAGACATATATACCAATAGAACAGAATTGAGAGTCCAGAAATAAACTCATACATTTATGGCAAATAGATATTTGACAAAGATAATACTAAGTCCACTCAATGGGTAAAGGATAGTCTCTTCAACAAATAGTACTGGAAAAAACTGGATTTCCATATACAAAAGAATAAAGTTGGACCAGTACCTCACATCATAGTCAAAAATTAACTCAAAATGGATTAAAACCTAAATATAAAAGCTAAAACCATCAAAGTCTTAGAAGAAAACATGAGTAAGTCTTTATGCCTTGGATTTGGCAATAGATTCTTAAGTATGACCCCAAAAACATAAGCAACAAAAGAAAAAATAGATCAATTGAACTTCATCAAAATTTAAAAACTTTTGTGCATCAAAGGACACTATCAAAAGAGTGAAGAGATCTGGCATCACACCTTTTACAGTGAGCTGCGTGTGGCCCCTGAGGAGCACCCTGTCCTGCTCACCAAAGCTCCACTGAACCCCAAGGCCAACCGTGATAAGATAACCCAGATCATGTTCGAAACCTCCAACACCCCAGCCATGTACTTGGCCATCCAGGCCATGATGTCCGTTTTCACCTCTGGCCATACCACTGGCATTGAGATGGACTCTGGTGACAGGGTCACCCACACTGTGCCCATCTCTGAAGGGTATACCCTCCTCCATCCCATCCTGTGTCTGGACCTGGTTGTTCAGGACCTGACAGACTACCTCATGAAGATCCTTACAGAGCATGGCTACAGCTTCACCACCACAGCCGAGAGGGAAATCACGTGTGACATCAAGGAGAAGCTGTGCTACGTCCCCCTGGACTTCGAGCAGGAGATGGCCACTGCAGCCTCCAGCTCCTCCCTGGAGAAGAGCTGTGAGCTGCCCCAACATCAGGCCATCACCATTGGCAACAAGCGGTTCCACTGCCCCAGGCCCTCTTCCAGCCTTGCTTCCTGGGAGTGGAATCCTATGGCATCCATGAAGTGTAATGTCAACATCTGTAAGGACCTTTATACCCGTACAGTGCTGTCTGGTGTGACCACCATGTGCCCAGGGCATCAGCGACAGGATGCAAAAGGAGATCACCATCCTGGCTCCCAGCACGGTGAAGATCAAGATCATTGCACCCCCTGAGCGCAAGTATAGTAAGTACTCTGCGTGGATCAGTGGCTCCGTCCTGGCCTCGCTGTCCACCTTCCAGAAGATGTGGGTCAGCAAGCAAGAGTGTGATGAGTTCCGCCCCTTCACCCTTTCTTGGCAAAACCTAACTTGTGCAGAAAATGAGAAGAGATTGGCATGGCTTTATTTGTTTTGTCTGATTGTTTGTTTCAAAAAAATATTTTTTGTGCTTGAGTCAGGATTTTTAAACTGGAACAGTGAAGGTGACAGCAGTCTGTTGGAGGGAGCATCCCCAAAGTTCTACAATGTGGCTGAGGACTTTGGTTGCACATTGTTCTTTTTTAAAATAGTCCTTACAAATATCATGAGATGCATTGTTACAGGAAACCCCTTGCCTGCCCAAAAGTCACCCACTTCTCCCTAAGAAGGGCCAATCCTCACCCTTAAAAAGGAAGACAATTCTGATACATGCTACAATAGAACCTTGAAAACATTGTGCTAAGTGAAATAAGCCAGTCACAAAGAGACAATGCTGTGTGATTCCACTTACATGAGGTACCCAGAGCAGACAAGTTTAGAGAGACAAGAAGTAAGACAGAGGCTACCAGGGACTGAGGGTGGGGTGAGGAACGGGAAGCTGATGTATAAAGGGTAGAGTTTCTGATTGGGTTGATGAAAAAGTTTTGGAAACTGATAGTGGTGATGGTTGCTCAACAGTGTGAATGTACTTGATGCCACTGAACTGTACACCTAAAAGTGGTTAAAATGGTAAATTTTATCTTATTTATATTTTACCACAAAAATTTTTTTTAGAAATTTTTAAAAAATATTCTTATTGATTTTTAAAGAGAGAAAAAAGAAGAGGGAGAGAAAAAAGAGAGAGGAAGGGAGAGGGAGAGAGAAAGAGAAACATCAATAGAAGCTGCGTCCTGCACGCCCTGCACCCCCGCACCAGGGACAGGGGAGGGGGTACCCGAGCATGTGCTCTGATCCGGAATCAAACCAGCAACCTTTCAGTGCACCAGATGACGCTCCACAAACTGACCCACACTGGCCAAGGCTATTTTACCACAATTTTTTCTAAAAAGGAAAAGAAACTTGTATGGTTTCCCCATGCAAGTTAGGGTTCAGTTCAGGAAATCCACTGCAAAAGCTGTGAGCAAAATAAAGGCCACTCTTCATAAGCAAGGAGTCTGGGACCTAAGTGGGGGGAAAAGTGTAAACTGGACTATATAGTGCCATGCTGCCATTTGCACTAACAAGGGAAAGATCATATATTGTTTATTCCTGCATTATCTATTTCTGGGAGAACACAAAATTCTGATAACTTGCTGGGGGGAGCTGAGCGTTGGGGAAGGGGATGAAGCTGGGAAGGGAGAAACGCTTCACCTGCACCCTGAACCTCTGAATTGTGTATATTGTGCAAAAGTCCATTCGAATAAGTGTAAATGCATTTCGAACAAATTCTACGTAACTTTTGGAAACAGACGCAGGGCCTCGCAGGGCCCCGCAGGCGATTACTGAGGCAGGGGCTACACCCAGCGTGCCAGGGAGCAAGCACAGCAAGCCCGCCGACAGTGTCGCACTGCTCCCTCCCCTAGGATTCTTATCTCGGTTTGCAGATGACGAAACTGAAGCTCAGAATCTCTCCACCCAGGTCGGCGTCACAGCGGGGCGTGGGCGCGGCCGAGTCGCCTCGGAGGCCCAGGAGCCCGGGCCTCGCCCCGCCCCGCGGCCGCTCTCGGCTCTCGGGCGCCCCTTGCAGGCGGCCGGCCGGAGGCCCTTTCCCTGGGCGAGGCTGGGCCGGCACAGGATGGTTTGCAGAACAAAAGTCGCCTTAGGCTGGAGGACCTAGCCTGGACTTTGTGTGCCTGTGTGAGAACACGAGCATGCATGTGCATGCATGTGTATGTCTCTGTGAGAAAAAGTGTGGGAGGTTCTGGTGAGTCTGTGTGATTGTGAGTGTGTTGTATGAACTTGTGCTTGAGGTGTATAGACTGTGTGTGTTAGATGTGTGTGCGTGGATGGAATGGGAGTGTTTGAGTGTGCGCACGTGTATGCGTACATGCATGTGCATGTGTCCCTAGTTGGGCATGCCCTGTCCTTGACTTTGTTCAGCTCTGGTGTCACCTCCTCTGCGAAGCCACCCTGATCTCCCCTTCACTCACAAGGCACATTTTTTCCTAGTGCTCCTCTGTGTCCTGAACACAACTCTATCACCCCATCGAACACACTTTATGAAACCTAACTGCTAGCATTCCTGTCTCTCCCCAGTCTGGGCAGGAACCTGACGTTGGTGACCTCATACCCTCAGAGTCTGCCATTGGACAGGGCATGTGGTGGGAGCTGGCTCCATGCTTGTGTCTGTGCCTATGTGTGTTTAATGTCACGTTGGCGATCACATGAGTATGTGTCTGAGAATGTCACAGTACCTGCGTTTGGGAGTGGGAGTGGGGAGAGATCTTACCTGAAAAGCTGAATTCACCCATTCTGTTTGGAGGCCTGTTGTCTTCCTCCCTGTTTTTTCACCCACATGCCTCCCGTTCAGGGCTGCCTGACCCTGGGACAAAGTGCAGATTATCTCACATGGTCACTTGTGGACCCAGGGTCAGCCAGACTGCTTCCCCTGTTTGACCTGATTTCAGTCAAAGCTTCTGTCCCTCTGCTGGACAGGATAAGGGATGCTTTGGGACACCAACCCCTATTTCCTGTTGGCAACTTGGGACTTGAATCTCTGGGATTCTTGTCCTCCCAACTGTCCTAGAATCAGTTTAAAATTGCCAGGCCAAGATCCCATGTCCCTCTCCAGTCCCTGAAGTCTATCATGTTCCCTCTGGCTACAACTTTTGTTCATCTTTATTTGTTCTGTTTTCTGTATACAAAGCCTAGGATCCCAAGCTCATTCCCTCTATGGGAAGTCCTTCCTTTTATCTAACCTATTTCTTCTTCAACCAGAGTCTGAGGTTTCTCCCCGTCTCCTCCAATGAAATAGTCCTGAGAGGGAAGGAATGGAGCTCAGTGGTTACAGCCCAGGCTCTGGACCACACTTTCTGGGCCCGAATCCCAGCTCCACCACTGACAAGATTTTTAGCCCTAGACAAGTGTGGCAGGCAGGGTTCCATCAGGAAACTAAGGGCTCTCTCAAATTAGATAATTTGATGAGTATTTTATAACAGGATTATATGCAAAGGTGGGCGCAGGGCTTGGGTAAAACGTGAGGGATAGTACATTACCTCAGATGGGCTTAGTTACCACCCTCAGGGTCCAAGAATGGTTTCTTGGACATAGAAAGAGAGGGACACTGCTAGGAGCTGTGACCTACAGCAACCTTGCAGGGGTGGGAGAGGGTAAATGCCCAGATTCCCTGTCCTCTGTCTCATCTCCTGTTGGTGCCCTTCTCCATTAGTCAAGCCCCACAGAAGCCACAGGGCAAGGCCTTCAGCCTCCTGGTTCCAGGGCAGAGTGGAGAAGAGTAGAGAAAGGATCTGGAATGGCAGCAGAAGATGCCCAGCTCACCCTGCTCGCCTCAGTTCGCTCATCTGAAAGTCAGGCTGCTAATCCTATCTTCCAAGTTGTCATGATGATAAGGGAGAGGGTGTACAAGAGGCATTGGTGGACAGATCCAACTGTCTGCCTGTGGATTTTAATGATGAACTGACATCTCAAACTTAGTCTGTGTAAAACTGAAGCCTTGAATATTTTCCCCCGCAAGCCTATTCCTTCCCTAGTCTTAGTGAGTGGCAGAACCATGTACCCAACTACTCATGCCAGGCCCCTCAGCACCATTCTTTAGGAGACGAAAGCCTGTCTCCCTCTCTCAGCATCACTGTCACCCACCATGAATACACCTCATATCTCTTTCCCTTCTTCATCTCCATTGCCACTGCCCTAGTCCATCACCTCCCACCTAGATTACTCCTAAAACCCTCACTGGTCTCTATGTGCCTACTTTCTATGCTCCACCCATCAGCCAGAGGGATCTAGAGCATTAGTTGGGTCATGTCACTCCCCTGGGTAAACCCAGTGCCCTCCAAGGCCCTGTTTAGTTCTCCAAACAGGGACTATGTTTCACCAGAGACTATGCCCCTCCACTCCAGACATATGGCCTCATTTCAGCTTTCCCTCTCCTTTGCAACAGGCTTTTTCCTTCCTCAGAACCTTGGCATTTTTATTTCCAACCCCACAGAAAACTCTTTGCTCCAGATTGTCCCCACTCGTTCCTTCTCATCATTCAAATTTCTGCTTAAACACTTCAAAGAGGCCTTCCCTGACCAAGTAATCTAAAATACACCCCCGTCCCTCCTCCCATTGTCTTATGTGTTCCAGCATCCTGGTCGACTCCATCATAGCACTTATGCAGTTTGTAGTTATAGATTTACTTGTCCGATACTTGTTTATAGTCTGTCTCCCCACCATATTGTAGATTCCATAGAAAGACAAGGCCCTGTCTGTTTTGCTCAACACTGTATCCTCAGGCCCTGGCACAGAGTAGGTGCTCAATGAATACTGGAGGGTGGTCAGTGAGCAAATGGTAGGCAGTGTTAGCATGCTACCAGAGGCCTTCCCACCACTCTGTCACAGGGCTTCCTATTTCCCATCCCCTCTCCTCAGGCTCCAGTCCTTACCCTAAATCCCCTGCTTCCCAGGGGCCATATCACTGGCCAAAAAAATCTCCATTCAGGTTGATGACGAGTGAATGGATTGAAAATTTATCAGGAAATATGGATGAGAGAAGGGAAATGCCAGAAGACAAGGGAAGAGAGCCAGTAGGTCTAGGGGAGGGACTCTGTAGGGGGGCAGGGGGGCCTACAGGGTGTGTCCCTTTTCTTCTCTCTGGCTCCCCTAGATAAGACCAACAGTTCTGTCACCCTCTCCCCCTCTCTCTGCACACGCTTTGGAAGCCCCGGCCCACACTTTGGAAGCATGTCGATCCAGGAGGATGAAAACACACAGCAGCTTTGGTCCTGGATCTCTAGGTCCCAAAGGGACTTAGCAAAGTCCATCCTGCTTGGGGCTCCAAGAGGTACAAGGGTCAACAGAAGACAGTGAAAAGAGGGGGAAGATGAGGGTAGACATCAAGAGTGGGGGTGGAGGGTGCAAACGATGGGTATCTGCTGCTCTTTAGGAGGGTTTTTGGGATGGTCTGTGTTTATCGGGTCTCCCCTGTGTTAAGATGGGGACCCTGGTCTGGGCCTCTTCTCCCAGCCCCTAGAAGGAAGGCAGAGTGGAGCCTGCAGCATGGGAGCCATGGCACACTCCCACAGTTCCTGGACTCTGACTCCTGGTGCACAGGGCTTCCAGTGACGGGGGAAACACTGGTGACACTTTAACCAGTAGGCAGAGCTGCTCCCCAGCACAGCTGGGCCTCATACCTCTGACAGCCTGACAGCATGGAGAAGATCACCAGAGACCGGCAGGCGCGCGCGGCCGTGGAGGGTACCGCCGGACTGGCCCCCTGGCCCCAGTCAAGCTACAGGGACCTCAAGGCCCGATTAGCATGGCAGGGGCCGAGGAAACTCAGAGGGGATGGAGGAGCCAGCAGCTGGAAGACAACAGGGACCTTAGAAAAGGGAACTGGGTGATTCTGGGCCTGGATAATGAAGGGCTACTGTGAACTAGATACCTGGGGGGAGGGGGGAGCTGGAGCTGAGGGAAGTCAGC
This sequence comes from Miniopterus schreibersii, assembly GCF_964146895.1. Lineage (NCBI taxonomy): Eukaryota > Metazoa > Chordata > Mammalia > Chiroptera > Miniopteridae > Miniopterus > Miniopterus schreibersii. The sequence continues at coordinate 13,629,481 of NC_138119.1, read as the reverse complement.
AGCTGAGGGGCAAGAAGTTGGGAGTTTCAAGGTTTCGGATAGCTGGACTTGAGCCTGGAGTTAGTCAGACCTGGATGTGAATCCCATCTCTGTTACTTAGAAGTTATATGCTACTGGGCAATTTATTTAATCTTTCTCAGCCTTACCTGTAAAATGGGGATCATTGTATTTAATGGTGCCTGCTTGGTAGGATCCTTGTGACTATGTAAGATAATGTACGTATAATGCCCAGCTCATAAGAAGGGCCCCACAAAAACTTGAGAGGTGAGGGAAGGAAGAGAGGGTGTGCTGAGATGAAAGGGAGGAGAGGTAGGTGCTCATGCAGCCCCCTTCTACTGCAGGGCCAGCGGCGTTCCTACGGCTGGCCAGCGTGGCCCAACTGACCCAGGAGCTGGGCACTGCCTTCTTCCAGAGGCAGCAGCTGTCAGCTGCGATGGCAGACACCTTCCTGGAACACCTCTGCCTCCTGGACATCGACTCAGAGCCTTTGGCTGCTCGCAGTACCAGCATCATTGCCACCATTGGTAAGCACCCTCCATCCCCCGTAGTATCACAGGGCTCCTTGGGTGTTTTTCAAGGTGCTTCCACATCCTTTGTCTCCTTTGAGACTTGACAGAGGTATTCATTTAGCAAATATATGCTGAGCAGTTGGTAGATAAGGTTTTGGGCCCTGGGAGTTGATCAGTGAAATAAATAGACAAAGATCTGTGTTGTCAACTACCCTTGAGGAGCTGACAGTCTAGCTGGGTGAGACAGTTAATGACAAATACAATAATTTATTTAGTATGTTAGAAAGTTATCAATACTATAGAAAAAAGAACAATAGGGCATGGTGAGGGGACCAGAGATGCCAGGCAGGCTGCTGTCCTAAAGAGAAAGTCAGAGGAGCCATTATTTTGAAAATGAGACCTGAGCAAAAATACTTGAAGGAGATGAGAGAATGAGCCATGAGGATGTATGGGGAAGAGAGTTCCAAGCAGAGGAAACAGCGGTCAGCTGACCCCAAGTCAAGGAGGCTGGATCAAGTCAAGGAAACCATCAAAGGGGAAGAGTAGCAGAAATAAAGGGATTGCAGGGGAGGGGAAGATCATGTAGGGCTTAGTAGAATTTTTAGAATTTTAATTGAATTTTCCTCTGAGTAAAATGGGAAACTACTGCAGAGTTTTGAGCAGGGAAATGACATACTCTTAATTATGTTTTAATAGAACCACCCTGGCTGCTGTATTGAAAATAGATTGGAGGTGGGGTGGAGGCTGCTCCTGCAGCATTTCTGAGTCAGACCAGGTGGTGGCAATGGAGGTGGTGAGAAGTGATCAGATTCTATTGAATGTAAACTGTAATTGAAAAATAAAATTTGCCCTGGCCAATGTGGCCTAGTGGTTAGAACATCAGCCCATGCACCCACCAAAGGGTTGAGGGTTCAATTTCCAGTCAAGTGCATGTACCTAAGTTGCAGGTTTGATCCCTGGCCCTCGTCCAGGTGCATGCAGGAGGCAACCAATTGATGTCTCTCTCACATCGATCTCTCTCTCTCTCCCCCTCCCTCCCTCTCTCTCTAAAAATCAATGGAAAAAATATCCTCAGGTGAGGATTAACAACAAAAAAAAAGAAAGAGAGAAAATTTAAATTAAAAAAACAAGTGATCAGATTCTGAATGCATTTTGAAGGATTTCCGGATGGGTTGGATGTGGGAGGGAATGAAGATGAAAACAGGAGTCAAGGATGACTCCAGGTTTTCTGGTGTGAGGAACTAGAAGGATGCATTCATTGTCAACTACCAGGAAAGACTGTGGTAGAGAGGCTTGGGGGGAGGAGATCAAGTGTTCAGTTGGGGGAAAGTTGAGTCTGAGAGGCATATTAGACATTCAAGTGTGATACAGAGTAGACAGTCAGATATATGCGACTCTGAGTTTGGGAGAGAGGTCTGAATTGGAGATATAAATTTCGATACGAAATTGGAGATATAAATTGTCAGCATATAGATGGTATTTAAGACCGCAAAACTAGTTGAGACCACCAAGGGAGTGAAGGTGAAATGATCAAGAAGAGAATGAGACATCTACTGTTAAGGGAAGGAAGAGCAAGTGAGTCTGAGAAGTCTTTGAGCAGGTGAGCAGGAGGAGACCTCATGCCCAAGTGGAAGAACTGGCTTCAGGCAGGGGCTGGAGAGCTTGGCCAGCTGACTCAGTTACACAGCTCCAGTCAGCAGAGCAGAAATGGGGTAGAACTCGATTCTCCTCAATAAAAATGAGGCCTGTCAGCTTTACAGCCCCATACCCCAAAGGCCCTCACCTGGCACCCATCCCCTGCTGTACCCCCCTCATAGCTGGGGTTACACCCACGCTGCAGCACTTACACAACTGCAGACGTGGTTACCCTCAGGCCTGGCTGCGGATACTCCCCTCCGAGCCCCCCCCCCCCCCCCAGTGCTGACTCCCCGAAGTGTTGGCTGGAGAGGGGGGAACGGAGTTCTGACTTGTGAGCAGAGGTCGATGAGGGAATAAAGATCAGGTAACAAGACTTCTGTGGCGCGCAGCGTCTCTGGGCGGGGGGGCGTTGGGTTGTCTCTCGGGTTTGGGGAGAGAGTTGTCTGAGCGGGATCTCCGGTTCCAGGGCCGGCGTCTCGCTCTGTGGAGCGCCTCAAGGAGATGATAAAGGCCGGGATGAACATTGCGCGACTCAACTTCTCCCACGGCTCACACGAGGTTCGGGAAGGGGTCGCGGGAGGCGGCGGGGCTAGAGGTTGCCCCCGGGCCCTGGCCGCCGCCGCCTGAAATCCCCACTCGGTTCTGTCCCCAGTACCACGCTGAGTCCATCGCCAACATCCGGGAGGCGGTGGAGAGCTTTGCATCTTCCCCGCTCAGCTACCGCCCGGTGGCCATTGCTCTGGATACCAAAGGACCGGAGATTCGCACTGGGATCCTGCAGGGGGTGAGAGGCGCTGGCGGTGGGGCGCGGAGGCCTGGCCTAGGGGGCGGTGCGCGGCGCACGGCGCGCGGCGGGGGGCGGGCTCAGGACTCGTGGCTCCGCCCCCAGGGCCCGGAAGCGGAAGTGGAGCTAGTCAAGGGCTCCCAGGTGCTGGTGACCGTGGACCCGGCGTTCCGGACGCGGGGGGACGCGAACACCGTGTGGGTGGACTACCCCAACATCGTCAGGGTCGTGCCGGTGGGGGGCCACATCTACATTGACGACGGGCTCATCTCCCTAAAGGTCGAGAAAATCGGTGCGGACGCGCCTCCCGCCCCTCCGCGCGGAGCCGGGCGCGCTCCCGTTCAGCTCCCGCGTTTGCCCTGTGCACCCCCTTCCCCGGCGGCGTCCTCCCCACCCGTTCCAGGAGCCCCCAGCATCCAGACTCCTGGACTCACCCTGGCTTGGGGCTGGACTGGCGGGGTAGTCGTTTCTTCCACAGACGTCCACCCGGTGCCTATTCGGTGGCGAGCCCAGGCCGGGGGCGGACGGACAGATAGAACAGGACTGGTTCCCAGTTTCGTGAGGGGTCCAAGCCCCTGTTCCGTAGGCCGTGACTCTGCCCCGGCCTCACCCCTGACCCAGGCTGGCTCTTTCCATGCCCGCAGGCCCGGAGGGGCTGGAGACCAAGGTGGAGAATGGCGGCGTCCTGGGCAGCAGGAAGGGCGTGAACTTGCCGGGCGCCCAGGTGGACTTGCCCGGGCTGTCTGAGCAAGATGCCCGGGACCTGCGCTTCGGGGTGGAGCATGGCGTAGACATCGTCTTTGCCTCATTTGTGCGGAAAGCCAGCGACGTGGCTGCAGTGAGGGCTGCTCTGGGGCCCGAAGGACAGGCCATCAAGATCATTAGCAAAATCGAGAACCACGAAGGCGTGAAGAAGTGAGGCTTGGCCTTTGTCCCTGTCAGGCCCTTAACCAGCCCCGTAGCTCTTCTCCTCTCCCATCTCCTCTCCCTGGCATCTCCTGGCTCTTCCCCAGCCCTGACTCCCCCAACCGCCCAGGTTTGATGAAATCCTGGAGGTGAGCGACGGCATCATGGTGGCACGGGGTGACCTGGGCATCGAGATCCCAGCTGAGAAGGTTTTCCTGGCTCAGAAGATGATGATTGGACGTTGCAACTTGGCGGGCAAACCAGTTGTCTGTGCCACGCAGGTCTGGAGTGAGCCTGAGAGGGCTGGGGCATTCTGTGGGTTTGGGGACCCCTGAGGGTGAATACCGGCACCTTAAGTCTATACTACGGTTTGCTGTCCAGTGTTTCATCCTCAAACAATGAAGTCAGGAAGAGATACTGTGACCTCCATTTTCAGAGAAGGAGTCTTAACTGCCAGGATCACACAGTCTGTGACTGTGACCCTGAGAGTGTGGATGTCAGAGAAGTAGCTTCCCTGATCAGAGTGTGACTCCTACAGCTCTGACATCCAGATGTCCCCCAGATGCTGGAGAGCATGATTAGTAAGCCCCGGCCAACCCGGGCAGAGACGAGCGACGTGGCCAACGCTGTGCTGGATGGTGCAGACTGCATCATGCTGTCGGGGGAAACTGCCAAAGGCAGCTTTCCTGTGGAGGCTGTAATGATGCAGCACGCGGTAGGAGCTCATAATGCAAGGCAGATGGGCTGGACAGCCAAATCCCTGCCAGACCCCAGTGCCCCTGCCCAGCCTGACCTCCTGATGCCTGCAGATTGCCAGGGAGGCAGAGGCTGCAGTGTACCACCGGCAGCTGTTCGAGGAGCTGCGCCGGGCAGCACCACTGAGCCGTGATCCCACTGAAGTCACTGCCATTGGTGCTGTGGAAGCTTCCTTCAAGTGCTGTGCTGCTGCCATCATTGTGCTGACCACAACTGGCCGGTAAGGGGAACACTGAGAACACCAAGACAAGCCTTTGGGTCAGGGACAGGCTGGGATGGGCCACAGGCTTGGGTTTTGTCGTGTCGTCAGAGATGAAGAGTATCATTCTGGGGCAAGAGAAGAGGTAGCTATGAGATCTGGAGGCCAGGAGAGGCAGTTCTTAGAGCACACCAGGAATTGTGCCAGTGAGCTCCAGGGGCCTTGAGGGAGAGGTGGCATCACTGAGCATTGATTTCCAGGCCATTTGGTCTCCTAGGGCTCAGAAGCAAGTCCTTTGCATTTAGCCCACAAAGCCTTACACTGCTGGGGTGTTGCAGAAGGGCCCAGAATATCTGAGTTCAAGTCTTTGCTCTGAAATGACACCTTGGATAAGTAACCCAGGTTCTATAAGCCTCAGTTTCCTCAGGGGCTTGTGACGATTAACCAGAGACATTTGCAAATTAAGTACTATACTATAAAGGTATCTTCTCAGAAGGGTTTTGTTTTTTAAAGAGGCTTTTCCTTACTATTTCATTTGATGTGTCCTTTATTATTTCATATCTTCCTTGTGTGGTAAGAAGGGCAGGCATTCTTATACCCACTTTACAGGTGAGAAAAACCAAGGCCCAGAGAAATAGGACTTATAGCTTGTTGGTAACACCTGGAACCAGAACCCAAACTCTAGTTTCCTGATTCAGCACTCTCACGTTCTGGGCTGACCTTCTCTGTTTCCTTCAGCTCTGCCCACCTTCTGTCTCGGTACCGACCTCGGGCAGCGGTCATTGCTGTTACCCGCTCCGCCCAGGCTGCCCGACAGGCCCACCTATGCCGAGGAGTCTTCCCCTTGCTCTACCGTGAACCTAAAGAGGCCATCTGGGCAGATGATGTGGATCGCCGGGTTCAATTTGGCATTGAAAGTGGTAAGTCATCTAGACTTCTTCCCCACCCACCCCTGGATTTGTGTCATGAGCCCCCCAACCCCACTTCCCACACCCAAACAGCCTTGCCTCTATCCTCTTGTCCTAGATTTACTCTGTGAGGTTCACTAAGACTCAGAGATGTTTTGGCCTCCATGGGAGATGCTGGGGGAAGAGGGCAGAGGGAGAGAGGTCAGGGCCTTCCCTAAAAAGTCAACCCAGCTGTTGCCTGCATCAAGTGGCCAGAGCCTGGTGTGATATAAGGAGAGGTGAGAGGAGAAAGGGGACCCAGTCCCCTGCAGCTGGTACTAAAATCTAATTTAAAACTGGTTATACCCGGCCAGGCGTGGCTCAGTGGTTGAGCATTGACCTAGGATCCAGGAGATCAAGGTTTGATTCCTGGTCAGGGCACATGCCCGTGTTGTGGGCTCGATCCCCAGTCGGGGGGCGTGCAGGAGGCAGCCAATCAATGACTCTCTCATCATTGATGTTTCTGTCTCTCTCTCTCTCCCGACTTCTCTCTGAAATCAATAAAGATATATTTAAAAACAAACAAAAAACCCAAAATCTGGTTATGATCATACCCCACCTCTTCTTATTGGCATAGCAACACAGGTGGACAGACTTGCTGCTTAGCAACATTCCCCATGCCATCCATGGACACACCTGCAGTTCTAATATACTGCAGCGATCGTATTTCTTGTGATGCTACCTGTGGCACATACTGTACAGTTTGCCTCAGGCCTCTCAGTCTCTACTGGGTAGCCTTGATGAGGTAGAAGGTGGTGGCTGGTTCTCATTACAGGGCTGACCTGGGTCCCTCAGTGGCTGATTGTCATCTTCCCCTCCCCTAGGAAAGCTCCGTGGCTTCCTCCGTATTGGGGACCTGGTGATCGTGGTGACAGGCTGGCGACCTGGTTCGGGCTATACCAACATCATGCGGGTGCTAAGCATATCCTGAGATGCCTGTTCCTTCTGACTCAGCCAGCTCTGGACCCCTTCCCTCCTCTTGTTTCCTCTATTCCATGACCCCCTCGCCCTTCATCTGTCTTCTCTACTCCCAGTCCTTCCTACCTGAGGCCACATCTACCATCTAGCCTCATTCCAGGGTCCCTTCTCCCTCTCCATTTCATGCAGGCCCTGAAAGTCTGTCTAATTAAGCACTGGCCATCAGGCAGCACCAGTCATACAATGCCTGCACCCAGTGCTCTCAGCTGGACCCTAAGATGCTCTGAGACTTTAATCCTAGCTAAACCAGTTAATTGTATTTCCCCAGGCTTCCCACGCCCGGAGGTAGGGGAGAAGGGAACAGGACAGTCACATCTGATCTCCACAAAATCATCATTTTAGAAATATTTCATATCCACGCAGCCTGCTGTTCTCATATGTGGCCTTATGGTAACCTGATTATCTTCTGAGAAGAGTGCTACCTCTTCATTGTAACTAATAGTACTATCAAAGCACCACTCTTTGGGGGAGCTTGGGTAGATGGATGCTGGGGAGCACATCTTATCACTGTCTTCACAACCACTTCTGGGAATGCAGACCACTCCCTGGCTGCTCTCAGGGCCATCTCATGCCTTGCAGGGTGAGTTGCCTTCTGCATGCAGAAATTCCTTCAGGCCCACTTTGTTCCCACACACAAACCAGGAGCCAAAATGAGTGTCTCTATTTTCTTTTTTAAACCCAGCTGTTTTGAAGCAATTATAACATTTCTCCACATACCCAGTACCCCAGAACTACTCACCCAAGGGTAAAGATTTGGGGTTCTTGCCCCACATTCTTTGATGCTGTAGGCATGGAGACACATGGGTGGGGTAAGGGATTTCTCTTGTCCCTGAGAAGGCAGAGGTGCTGGCGAGCCTGCCCTTCCCCAGCTCAGATACCTTGAACCCTCCCCTTACTCTTGCACCAACAGCAAACTCAGTAGGGGGAAAAAACTAAAAAGAACAGTCCCCCCTCCTTCCACCTCAGGTGACCCTTCTGCCCCTTCTAGATAGGGAGAGTGCTCCAGTATTGCTGCCAGTGGAGTTGGCATGGGGGGGGGAGGTGCTGCCACATCCTGTCTTCCTACCAGGAGGGGATGGGAGGGCTAGATAAAGACATGGGTGAATAAAATGAATTGATAATAAAATTAGCAAATGAATAAATATATTAGCAAATGAATTAAATAATTGAATAAATAACAAAGGGAAGAAGGAAAGAAAAAATGCCATCTCAGGATTCAGCCACTTGCCCCTCACCTGGGGGATCTAGGCTAGTACACTAAATAAGGAGGTGCCAAACATCCCTTAGCTTCAAGGGGGACACCACTGGGGCAGGGACACAGGGAGGAGGTGGCTCCCAGTTTACAAAGAGACAGTTCTACTACAGAGAGAGAGCGCAGGGAACTTGGCAGGAGATGTGTCCCCACTCAGGGGTGTAGATAGGGAGGTCCTCCTACACATGGCAGTGAAGGTGGATCCCCACATTGGGGACCCAAAACATTTGTTGACAGCAATGGGGCCACAGGTAATTGGCCAGCTATGCTAGGAGACAGGAAGATAACCACTCCAGGTAGAACCTGTAGGTCATGGGCAGGGAAACAGACATCTAGTTACTTGACAGTGATGGCAGTGACAAGTACTTGTGCTTAATAAGGTGGGATCATGGCCCTGGGCCTTCACCTGGCAGGACCATGGCTGGGAGAATACCTTTGTCAGAGGGCTTGGAGTCACTTCTATTTGGCAGTGGAGACACAGTGCCTGGAACATGGTAGGCGCTCAGTACATTTGGTGACTGGGTGAATGGATTAGGAGGCTGCAGGGTGCCAGAGCTGAGGACAGAAACTATCTTTTTGGCAGTAAGGGGAGATATTCCCGTGGGGCAGTGTTTCAGGTCCCCGGGCACACACTACTACACCTGAGAGCTTACCTAAGGGCTTCACATGTTGGCAGAGAGCTGGGGGCCTCTAGGGGTGGCTGGCTCAGGCACCGGTGGCCTGGGGAGCTGGGCTGTCCCTGGAGGCTTGGACAGGAGCCCTGAGGGTGCCAGGCGTTCACTTCCTGAGCCCTTACGCCCAGAAGCGCCATCACCAGCTGCCCGCTGAGGCAGAGAGGGTTGGGATGCTGAGAGGGGGCGGCCCCATGGTCCTAGTCGACGGCCACCTCCTCCTGGAGGGGGGCCCAGCAGGGACACCTGGGAGCGCACAGCCTGGGATAGGCTGGTGTGAAGGGTTCGGGCAGGTGGGACAGGCAGGCGGGAGGTGGATGCCCATGGCCCCCGTGCCAGCAGCGGGCCAGCTCGCCCAGGTACCAGCGGGGAGGCTGGGGAGCCTGATGAGCGAGCAAGGAGGGTGGCTGGAGAGTCAGGAGAGAGGGTCAGGGGTTCCCGCTGGTGAGTCAGGGCAATGGCCACACTGGAGGTCACGGCTGCTGCCTGCAGAGGCGCATGCACCAGTGGCTCCCACAGCACTGGTTTTCCACTGAGCTGAGCTCCTGTGCCTGGGGCCAGGCCTTGAACACCCCGAGCCATGTCCCTGTCATGTTGCACCAAGTGCTGCTCCATGATGCCCCCACTGCTGCCGGGACTTGGCTCGGAGCGTTTCCGCTGCAGTACGGAATTCTTCTTACCTAGAAGTTGTCCCGAGAGGGAGGAGTGAAGGATAGGGAAGAAATCCAGGATAAAGGTTGAATATCAAAGAGAATGTCAAAAAGTGGAGGAAGAGGGTTAGGGGGTGAGCGTAAGTGTCAGAGATGGTGGGGGTCAGGGACTCAGGGAAGGAGGGCTCGGGATGGGAACTTAGGGCAATATCTCGAGGGGTAGGAGATGCTGAGTGACAAGGACAGTGAGCCGCAGTGTTGAAAGGCCTATGGGGACATTTGCTGGGACTGGGGTGGGCTGGGGTATGACACTGGAGCGCTAAAGCCTGGGCCCTGGGACCATGGGGGTTTCTAACTATGGAGAGGGGGAGGGCCCAGGCTGGACCCAGAGAAGACACAGTGCACAGGCCTCACCAATGCGGCGCAGCCGATCCATGGCCACAGTCTCGAAGGCCCGGCGCATCATCGGGAACTCCTCGAGCACAGCATTGAAATGGTCCACGCTGAGTGAGTAGAGGCGGCAGTAGGTGTCGGCCCGCACGCTGGCTGTGCGCCGGCCCCGAGTCAGCAGACAGATCTCTGCCAAATTTGGGAGGAGGTCTTCAGAACCACTGTCCCCAGAACTTGTTCTCACTGGGCCTGCAGCAGTTAACCCAGCTCCCTCAGGCTTCTCCCCACATGGGAGAAATTAGTGATTAATCACCCGCCCCAGGATCCCTAAATGCTTCAAGCACTCTCTCCAAACTAAAGCTGACAATCAGACAGGTCTTGCTGGCCCCCACACTCCTAGTTACTCCACTTTAATTCTCAACACCCCCCCCCCCACTGCACTATCCCAAAGGGTGGGTCTGAGGAAGGACCCCTTCAAATGAACACCAAAGATAGCCCAGAAGGAGAAAAGCAGTGCCAAGGGCAAAGGGCAAAACGATAGAAATGCTAGAGGGGGGTTTGGAGACTCAGAGGTTGTATGAGCTTCAAGTCAGTTCGGGCAACAGCTGGCAGAACTACCTCCACTGCCACAGGCTGGATCGCACCACCAGGGAGCCACCAAGCTCAAGCCCCTGAGACAGCACTGCTTTATTCCTCTCTGTCGCTCATCTCATAGGATCCTCAGATTTCACCAGTTACGGGTTCTAAAAGGCCTACTGGCCCAGAAATGTTCAACCTGGCTTTGCATTGGAATCTCTTAAGAAGCTTCTTAAAAATACAGAGCTCCAGGCCCCAGGACCAGATATTCTGATTAAGTAGGACTGGGGAGGGGCTGGAACTCTGTGATCCTGCAACATGGCTAGGCAGGGACCCTGATCCAGGGGAGCAGTGGCCCTCTGTTCTCTGTTCCAGTCCCCCCACCCTCCCTGAGGCCTGCTGACCCCCAAAGTAGGATCCATCTGTGAGGCGGGTGTCCTGGGCGCCACGTGCCAGCACACTGAGCAGCCCATGCTGGATGAAGTACATCTTCCTGCCCATGGAGCCCTCACGCACCACAAGGTCCCCTGGCTGGAAGACCTCAAAGCGCAGCTTGGTGAGTACCGCCGTGACGAAGCTGGGGTCGGCATGGGCAAACAGTGGCATGTGGGCCACCAGGCCCCTGCAGGTGAAGTTAATGATCTCCTGGGAAGGGGAGGGGCCTGTCAGGCAAGCTGTGCCCCCTGTCCCATGCCCTGGGGTCATGATCTGCAAGGATGGGGATGCTTCAGTGGGACTATCCTTAAGCTCCGACCTTCAGAGCTCTCCCATGTGCCCCCAAAGGACCATCTCCCCCAAAACAGAGATCCCTGCCATCCCTCCCCATGTACACTTCAGCCCGATACAGACTTCAAGAAAGACCCTGAACCCCCCCCCCCAAAAGGCCTGGCTTCCCATGTGGCCCTCTGATGACCAATAGTCCCTACCCCAGATGGCATCCTAGAAGCCCAGGTCCTTGAAGAGCCCCCTCCAAGGCCCTGCCCGGTCCTACCTCCCGAAGGGGCTCGCTCAGCTCGCCTAGGATGTTCTCCTCATCGAACATCTTGCCCTGATAGCGGTGCTCATAGTACTCATGGATGCGCTGCCGTGTGTCGGCTGGCAGCTTGTGGAAGGACATGTACTGCTCCACCTGCTTGTACTGGAGGGCCAGCCAGGGGCCAGCAGGAAAGAGCACACAGAGACAGACATGGGGCCAGAACAGTGGAGGGGGGTGTATGTGGAGGAAGGTCACAAACATGGACCACACCCAGAGAAGTGAAACATGGAGACAGAAGGGGACACAGAAGGCCACATGGATAATGGTGGATACAGGGAGGCACAAAGCACAGTCACAGGAAAACCCAGACAGGTGGAGGAGGGGTCCAAGGATGGGGCATAGGTCCAAACAAGGAAAAGGTACACATAGAGGCATGGGACAAATGGACATGGGGCAAGGAAGGACACAGAAAACCAACAGGGGAATGCATCAAAACGGGCTTCAAGTTCAGCTACCCAGCCTCCAGCACCCCTCCACGCCCACCCCTCCCTCCTCCTGTCCCCGCTAACCTTCTCTTGGTACTGACGCCGGGAGGAGTCCAGGGACTGGATGAGGGCGGTGGCGTGGCCAATGAACATGGCATAGCAGGTGGCGCCCACTATCATGCTGAGCATGGTGAGCCAGACGTCGGGCATGCCTACCGGGGCCTGCTGCCCATAGCCAATGCACAGCATGTGGCTCATGGCCTTGAACAGGGCGTGGGAATACTGGCGGCCCCACGAGTGGTTCTGGGGAACAAAGTATTGCACAGCTGGGCAGAGGGCCCTCAGAGCCTCAGTCTCCTCCTGGACCCTTTCTCTCTTTTGGTCCTTTGCCTGTACCATTCATTTCAGATCTGCCTCCTAAAGGGCACTTAAGTTTGGTTCTAGGGAGCCCCGAGGCAGAAGGAGCCTCTTTTGCAGTTTGGGGGCCTCAGTTTTGGTCTAGGTTTCCTTCCCTGTCTGCTCCCTCCGACATGTCAGCACTTCCTCTGGGTCTCTTTCCCCCTCCTCTCACTTCCCCACCTCCTCACTCCTGTCTTCCCTCTGGTCATCTCTCCATCATCTCCCACCTCTTGCCCCCTGTGGTCATCCCACTACTCAGGCAGACAAGCCCAGGAGAAGCAGAGCTGTGGGGAGATCTCACCACCATATGGTTGATGAAGACCCAGCAGTCGGGAGGAAAGTCCTGCAGCATGGGGACCAGGAACTGCAGACAGCCATCCCAGTGACATAGCAGCAGCATCATCCCGATGAGGTTGAAGATGCGAACCACAGCACTGGCCAGGTCATAGGTCATGTGAAAGATCTGAGGATTCCGAGGAGGGGCCACTGTGGACAGGAACCCTTCCTCACAGATTCCTCCATTCCCAGCCTTGCAAATTCTCTTTGAACCTCTCTCTAGCCCCAGCGCCATGATTTTTAAAAATGTGGCCATTATTTGTACAGAGCTGTACAGCACACATATAGCTAATGCAAAGTAGGCTGTGTTACTACTCTCATCTTACAGATAGGAAAACTGCTGCCAATCTTGTGCCCAGAATCACACAGTGTCACAGTGTCACTGCTACACAAGCTGCCTAGGTGTGGCCTGGAAAAGAGGAGAGAGGGCATTTCATGGTGTAATGTCACCAGGGCATGTGTGTAAGGATTAATGCCGGCAGCTCTCTTCCTCTCCAAGAATAATAGGTCATTTGCTGAGAATTTACTATGGGCCAGCACCATTCTAAGAGCTTTAATCCTATAACCTTAACATATGTAAGTATATTTAACATTCTCATTTTATAGGAGAGAAAAATCAAACCAAGCCGTATAGTAAAACTGGGATCTGACCACAGGCAATGAGATTGCAGAGCCCACACTCTGAACCAGTAAACTCTGCTGCCCTGAAGCTGAAACTCCAGCCTCTTGCACACCCTGTACTGACTAGCTCTCCTCCCACATCTTCCTCCCAGAGTCCAACTAACCCTGGAGTATTTGTCCAGCAGCTGTGCCCCACCCTCCTGCACCCCCATCCTCATCTGGGGGCCCCATGCCCTGAACTCCCATTCTGTTTCTGCTCTTCCCTCACCGACTTTGGAGAGGGCCCGCGTCGGAAGCTCCTCACATGTACCCACCCCATAACACCACCAGGAGTCCCACCCAGAGCCCTGCCTCGGAGAAGTGTGGGAGCCCCTGCCCACCGCCCCGCCCCACCTCCTCCCACTGGTGTATGTAGCGGATCAGGCGGGAGAGGCGGAGCAGCCGCAGGAGGCTGAGGATCTTGGTGAAGCGCACGATGCGTAGGGCCCGCGCTGTTTTGTAGACCTCAGCGTCCAGCCGGGACTCCAGCTCCACCACCAGGAAGATGTAATCCACGGGGATGGAGGAGATGAGGTCCACCAGGAACCAGGTGCGCAGGTAGCGGGCGCGGATGGCCTGCGGGGCCAGCAGGATCTCAGCGCCTTCCTCCACCACGATGCCCGTGCGGAAGTTAAGCGCCAGGTCCAGCAGGAAGAAAGTGTCGGAGAGGACGTTGAAGACGATCCAGGGCGGCGAGTTCTCCTCCTTGAAGAAGGTGATGCCCACCGGCAGCACAATGAGGTTTCCCACCATCAGCAGGAGCATGATTAGGTCCCAGTAAAACCTGAGGCGGGGGCGGGACAGGGAGGAAGACGCAAAGCTGTTTCAGCGCCACCCAGCCCGAGCTGTGGCCTGACCCGGCCGGGAGTGAGACGGTACAGGACAACCGACCATTTACAGCCGCTGGGAGTGTAAACTGGGACCACCACTTAGGAAAATGGTTTGGCATTATCTAGTAAAGTTAAACACCCCATAGAGACACTTGAGATATATCTAGGAATGGCAGTTTTAAGTCTGGGAACAACCCAGATGTCCAACAGTAGAAAAATGTAGATAAATAAGAGAAATACGCTGCGATATAGTTCTGCCCTGTGAGACTACACAATGGTGAACTCATCCAACTGCAGCTACGTTCCGCAGTATGAATGAATCTCGCACAAAAATCTTTTTAATCCTCACCTGAGGATATGTTTTTTATTGATTTTTTAGAGAGAGAGGAAGGGAGAGAGAGAGAAACATCGATTAGTTGCTTCCCTTACGTGCCCCAATCAGGACCTAACCTGAACCTAGGTATGTGCCTTGACGGACATCGAATCCCAAAACGTCTGCTGTACTGGATGATGCTCCAACCACCTGAGCCACCCGGCCAGGGCCGGGTCTCACAGATTTAATGCTGAGTAAAAGAAGCAAGATACAGAAGTATACACGCTGGCTGACTGCACTTGTACAAAGTTCAAAACCAGCCATACTAAACTGCATCATTTAAGGATTCACAGAAAATGGCGATACCATAAAGAAAATAAGACAATGAGTACTGTAAAAGTCACAATAGTGGCTTTGAGAAAGGAACGGGAGAGCGGGAGGGAGGCTTCTGGGCTGCCAGCAGTGTAGTCTCTCTTGACCTAGATAGTTGTTCCATGGGAGTGTGCTTTAGAATTACTTTCAAATACATACATGGATATATACATACACTATATAGTAAACTACTCTATATATCTACTGTATAGTTATACACAGTGTTTACTATATATCCCTATTACATATACGTATATCCCTATGTGTACATATATGTCTTTTTTAAAAATGTCTTTATTAATTTCAGAGAGAGGAAAGGAGAAGGAGAGAGAGAAACATCAATGATGAGAGTCACTGACTGGCCGCCTCCCGCACGCCCCCTGCTGGGGATGGAGCCCACAACCCGGGCATGTGCCCTGATCCGGAATCGAACCACTATCTCCTGGAACTTCGCTTGGTGCTCAACTGCTGAGACACGCTGGCCAGGCAACATTAAAATTTTTTAATAATAAAAAAAAATACAGGGTGGGGCAAAAGCAGTTTTACACTTGTTTGTATGGGAAATAATGCAGTAATTAATAAATAATAATATAAGAATAAACTCTGGCCCTAGCCAGTTTTGCTCAGGGGGTAGAGCATTGGCCCTCGGACTGAAGGGTCCAGGTTCGATTCTGGCCAAGGGCATGTACCTCAGTTGCAGGCTCGATCCCCAGCCCTGGTCGGGGAGCATGTGGGAGGCAACCAGTCGATGTGTCTCTATCACACTGATGTTTCTCTCTCTTTCTCTCTTCCTTCCACTCTCTCTGAAAAAGCAATGGAAAAAATATCCTTGAGTGAGGATTAAAAAAAAACCCAATAAACTCTATTTTGTGTATTCACAACTGTAAACCTACTTTTGCCCCACCCTCTATATGATATATATGTAATATCCTTACTATATATATGACCTACGTCACTATTAAAAATATTTTAAATTTATTTTATTTTATTGATTTTAGAGTAAGAGAGAGAGAGAGAAACATCAATTTGTTGTTCCACTTACTTATGTACCCACAGGTTGATTCTTGTATGTGCTCTGACCAGAGATCAAACCTGAAACCTTGGTATAGGGACGACATTCCAACCAAATGAGCTATCCAGCCAGGGCCTCATATAAACTTAAAAATAAAGTACCCTGTGCTAATCTCACAGGGTTGAAGAAAAAATAGGCACTGAGACAATGGATGTGACAGTGCTATACAAGCACTAGTTGGTGTTATGACTCACCACTCTTTCTTTTTTAGTTTTATCTATTGATTTGAGAGATGAGGGAGAGAGTAACGTCGATTTGCTGTTCCACTTATTTATGCACTCATTGCATTCATTGGTTGATTCATTTTTTAAAAAATTGTTTTACTTTCTTTTACTCCTCATTAAGGACATATTGATCTTCAGAGAGAGGGGAAGGAAGAGAGAGAGATGGGGGTGTGTGTGGCTGCACAAACAGAGAAGCTCCATAGGAGATCCCTGAGGAAACAGGCTTGAAGCTCTGCACTCCTTTCCTCCCCTAATCTCCCTGTGCCAACTGAGATTCTGGCTGAGCCCAGGCAAGGGCATGGGCAGGGGAGAGTCACACTGCTGTGGTGAAGCTGCGAGAAGAAGAGGTCAGGAGGAAGTGAGGTGAAGCCCTCATTCAGAAAAAAAATCACTGGACAATCTGAGGGTCCTAATTAGCAATGATGGTTTTAATTCCAGGACACCTCTAATTACAGCATCAACCCAGGACCCAGGCCCTTCTGGCTCTGACTGCAAAATCAATTATTTCAGCCCCTGAAAGAAGCTTGGTGGTCCCCAAGTCCAGGTCTCCAGGCAGCCCCTTAGACTGTGTGCTTTAGATCAACAACAAACCCTCGAGCCCCTCTTCCTCTCCCTCCTGGGCCACTGGAGAAATCCTATACCTATACCGTGAAGTGGGAGAGGAGAGAGAAGGAGAGTTCGCCTAGACATAGAGCAACCTCACTGCCTGACTCACAGGCAGTCACAAGCCTGGCAGGTGATGCAGTAGAGGGGACAGAGAAGAAACACAATAATAAGAGGGAGACACGGCTTCTGGGGATACATCTGAGGGTGAAATGGGGGAAGGGAGGGAGGTCTGTAGAAGACTAGAAAAGGTGCATGGTGGGTTGGGAATGAGGCAGTAAAGAAGATGGGAGTGGAAGACACAATAGGAGAAAGGAACAGTTAGGGAATGTGTATGAATGTGCGTTCAAGATGATGTCTAGGTCTCCAATTGTGTTTCCAGACTCCTGATGCACACCTCATGCTTTCAGCTCGTTTCGCTCCCCAGGTTAGGTGCTTTGCACACATCCTCACCTCATCCAATAGCTGTCCTTCATTTCCCCCAAGGACAGGGCTGCCCTCCTCCCCTAGCGCCCTTGATGAAAAGGTACTGCCAGATGGGGACTTGAAATGGCTCCGCCTCCACCCTCGGTCCTTTCTCTCTGGTGGTGGCCGTGCCCCTGTGTTGCTGCCTCAGTTCGCTGTGTTTCCCAGCCCTGCTCCGCCGCATCCCGCCTTCAGCACCAGGGACAGCTACCAGGACAGCGGTCGGAACACCCCCGCCACCCCTCCCCCAGCGTCCCTATTTTCCCGGGTAGCCTGCCCGGCTGAACTAGGCAGGTGCTGGGGGTGGGAGCGTGGGACCGGGGTAAGATAGCGGAGCTCGGTTTCTCTCTCAGGCTGCCCCTGAGTCTTGGAATATGACATAATTTCCCAGATCACCAGTAAGCAGTAGTGGAGGAGGCAAGAATCCCTAACTCCAGTAGTCCCTGTGGTCCAGGTGGGGTGTTGGGGTCCTGAAACGGAAAATCCAGATTTCTTGCATCTGCTTGTCTCTTCCGGCGCCCCCAGCCTGAGAAGTCCTTGAGAATTCCCAGGCT
The DNA here is from genome assembly GCF_964146895.1 of Miniopterus schreibersii. Classification (NCBI taxonomy): domain Eukaryota; kingdom Metazoa; phylum Chordata; class Mammalia; order Chiroptera; family Miniopteridae; genus Miniopterus; species Miniopterus schreibersii. The sequence goes on along the minus strand of NC_138119.1, from coordinate 13,611,936 downwards.
AGGTTGGTGGAAGTGACTCTCTCGACCCACCCGGGGACCCCTGGGCGGGAAATGAAGTGACCACGGAGGGTGGGGCGCGCCCAGTGCCCGTGTCCTGGCTGTGGGAATGGGATCTGTGTCCCCCACCCTCCTGCGGAGCCCCCAGTACCGGAAGTCGCTGTAGGGGTGGATGATCCAGGCCCCCGCAGACTTGACCCGTTCCTGCTCGATTTCCACTGCTTTGTGGCTGCCGAACACGCGAAGGGAGAACTTGTTGACCGTGGGCTGAAGCAGCGTCCCGAGTTGCCTCCTCTTGGGCTCGGGTCCGAATGTGAACCCGGGGATCTGACCAGAGGTGGAAGTCGCAGGCGCCGGGGCAGCAGGAGGCACCGCCTCCAGCCCAGGGGTCGCCCATTCTCCAGACCCCGTCGTCGGCCGCGGCTCCGCCTCCATGATGGCCCGCGGCTTACACTCTTAGCCACCTATACCCTGCGGCGGCCATCCGGAACCCGCGGCCCCTCTCGGGGTCGGAGCGGGCGCAGCCCGGCAGGCTCGGCACGCGGGGCAGAAGGGGTGTGTGGCACAGACTCTCCCGCCAGCTGCGGGCAGGTTGCGCTGCGCCCCCTGGCGAGGTCCGCGCGAAAGCTGGGCAGGGCAGGCGTGGGCGGGGCCGTCCGAGAGCCATCCCCGGAGGGGGCGGAGCCAGCGAAGTCGGTGTCCCAGAGGGTTCCGAGATGGGCGTGGCTTAGCGAATAGGGGCGGTTCTCCAAGTGTAGGAAGAGGAAGGAAAACGGCAGGAGCCATGGAGAGGGCGTGGCCTAGAGTTGACGCGCTTTTATTCACTGAGTGCCAGGGAGGAGGAGCCGCCTGCATGTGGCGGGAAAACCAGACGTGAGACGAAGCTGGTGAGACTAAGGAGGGCGAGAGATTGGGGACCAATGGTTCGGTGGGGAATGGCTTTTGATATTCCTTTTTCCCACTCTCGCTCATGAACTTCCTGTATTCCACTTTCTTTCTCTCAGCACCCTCTAGGCATGTTCTTTTCTTCTGTTCTCCCTTCTGGTCACCCTGGTATTTCACTTTCTGAGTTTTTTCTACCAACCTTTACCAAATGTGACTCTGCCCACTGAGTGGATCCTTCACTGAGTGGATGTTGAGAATACAACAGTTGGTTCAGATATCATCTCCTCTAGGAAACCTAGAGACATATTTCCAAATTTCCTTTCCCCAGGTAGTAGGTCTAGTCTAGAGCTTTCCAACAGTGTCCAAGGCACCACTGTTTAGGCATCACTCTTGTCACAAGGCTGCCATTATCTGTTTACTAGTCTTTCTTTCCCATTAGACTGTGAAGCTCTGAAGAATCTGGCACAGTGCTGGACACCTAGTGGACACTCAGTAAATGCTTGTTGAATGAACGATCTGGAAGTGTCCTTGGAGGAGGAAGTGAATTTGCCATTCTGTCCTCTCAGCCCCTCATTATCCTTCCTCTTCTATTTTAGGGAACTTTTCCTAAACCATTTCTGGCTAACTGATCTAATCTCGATCTGACAGTCCTCCATTCCAGCTCCCCTCTGATATTCTGACTTCAATGTAGTTATTCTCAGGTTCTTTTTCATTTCTCTTTCTATTTCTCAATTCCTTCTGCAGCGTCTGTAACCGCCCAGTTTGTCTCAAGCTCTCCTTCTCCCCCCCCTTTTTAAAAAAAATTCAGTAAACTTACACTTCTCATATTATGTGTAAGTACATAACTTAATACAGTTCTCAAGTGATTTTCCTCCTTTTCGGCACCCGATTCTCCACTTCTCAAACCGTTCCTCCACAGCCATGCTCCCGACTGCACATGTGCATAGTTTTTGTTTAGGACAAAAGGTGGGAGTCTGTCTTTGCTGTAGTTAGGTAGCCGAGCTGCTTTAAGAACTGGATATTTGCAGGCTATGTTGGAGAATCAGACCTCACCGCCAAACCTCAAAAGGTTTGAGGAGCTGCGACACTCCCTAAATAACAATCCTTTCTTTTAAATCTCCAAGCCTAATTAAGTCAGCGAAGTCTCATGAAAGGGGCAAAAGATTGAAGAGGGATAGGAAGTACATGAGGAGGACAAGAGCTGGCCTGCCAGCGACTCCCTCACTGTGTCCAGCAGGCGGACGCCCGCGAGCTAGGCGGGGACGCGGTGGCGTGCGCGACCTGGGGGCGGAGCCCAGGGGTAACTGGGAAGCGACGCAGAACGTGCGTGCGTACGTGCTCGCTCACGGTGGCAGCGGCGGATCGGAGAGGCCAGAGCCGAAGACCCAGCTGGGATCGGGCCCCGGGCGGGGGCGGTGCGAGCGGCCCCCAGCGGATCCTCGGGGCGGGGACGGAGCCGGGGCGGGCGGGACTGGAACAGAGCCCGGGAACAAGGCGGGAGGTCCCAGGGTCTCGGGTTGGGGGGGGGTGGAGCCGCACTTCGTCGCCGCGGGGGTGCCGGGACTCCCGGCCGCAGTGCCGCCGCCATCACGGACTTCCTGTGGGACAAGCGCACGGGCCTCGCCGCCAGAACGGTGAGCGCGCGGGCCGGCGGGCCGCGGGGCCGCGCGGAAAGATGGCGACCGCGGGATGGGAGGGGTAGGGTTGTATTGGGGGCAAGATTGGGAGACGGAGAGGGTTGAGACCTGCGAAGCGGCAGAGGAGGAGTAGAGAGTTCAGGTGGAAGATCAGCTTGCCTTAGGTGTACCCAGGAAGACCTATAGGAAACTTGGGAGGGACCAAAGTACAAGAAGGTGATGGAGTAGGGATAGGAGTGGTTCCAGAGATGAGAAACAGCAGAATGTCAAAATTGAACCAAGGCTGGAAAGAGGAAAGACACCATCGTGTCACTTGGAGGATACGGAAAGAGTTTGACTCCAGAAATTAGTTCTAGATTTTCTGAGTGAGAAAGGGAAAATAAAGACTTAGAAGTCTGGAAAGGTTGTAGGCTGGAGATGCTTTATAGGAGAAGGCCCATAAGGAACTTTGGTGGCAGTGTCTGTGGTGAGATGACATTTATGTGGCTAAGCAATGTTGGATTACTTGGAAGAATCTTGTGCTTGCATCTTCTTGGCTTCCTTTAAGCCCTGTTAAGCCAGGAATGAATTAAATGTCCCCCTTCTCCTCAGTTTGAAGACATTAGGCAGAGGTAGCCCAGAGTGGGAGCCAGATTTTGGAGTCATTGGCCTTTCCACATCTAGTCCTTCCCCCCACCAAGACTTCTGTCCCCAGTCATGTTTCACTTCATTGTGCCCTCCTATTCTCATCTTCCTGGATTGTGACAGTGATTTCTCATTCTTTCCCTGTAGGAAATAAAAGGGTTTGTGTACCATTCCATTGCAATTCCAATAACTGGAATGGAACTGGTTCTTAGCTAAGTAGTGCTGATACTAATTAAAAACTAGTTATTCTGTACTTCCTAAGCAAAGAGGGGAGAGGCCAGATGGTACGCTGACTGAAGCTTGGAGCCTCCTGTATTAAAACCTCTCAACGGCTGTTTGGCCAGAGGTGCAAGAGTTGGTTAAGACAGTTCAAGGGGCCAGACCCAGATCCTTAGAACTTGTTTATATTTGGTATACACTTCTGTATGTAGAAACCTGGTAAACGGGATTCCTGCCCTCAGAACACAGATGATCTAGTTTGTGAGATGAGATAAACTCTGAGTAACTGTAAAACACTTATAATAATGTATAGTAAAACTTTATCCTGTTGAGTTGTGAGGAGCTCAGCATGACACAGATCTTTCTTAGATCTCCACCAAGGAGGAACTGGGAGTCTCCATCAGTTACACCGTCTCACCTGCAATGAGCTGTGGCCCAGACCTGAAGGTTGTCATGGAGCCATGTTTGTGAAAAATCAGAGTAGAGCAATATACTGAGTGGGGCGTAATTAAGGGGTTGAGAGGGTTAGGGGAAGGCTTCCTAGAGTTTTCAGCCAGAGCTAGTAAGTGAATACTGTTACACTCCATTAAGGAGGAATTGAGCACGGAGGGTAGTCAAAAGAGATAGAAATAAAAGAGAAGAAAGCAGCTAGGCACCTCTAGAGCAGCCAGTCCTTGAAAGGGACTTCTGAAAACTCAGAGCTTTCCCCACTATTTCTGCTTTTTCTTCTCTTTCAGATGCCTCATCCCCGAAGGTACCACTCCTCAGAACGAGGTAGTCGGGGGAGTTACCATGAACACTATCGAAGCCGAAAGCATAAGAGACGAAGAAGCCGCTCTTGGTCAAGTAGCAGTGACCGGACACGACGGCATCGACGGGAAGACAGCTATCATGTTCGTTCCCGGAGGTGAGACCTCGTACTCAAGTTCACTCCTCCATTCATTCATTCAACAAAGATTTATTGGTTATATGCTAAGCACCTGGGTGAACGTGATACTCACGATGGATGACAAAATAAGGCATTTGCATTGTGATGTGAAGAATGTTATCACAGAGGAAGTAGGCAGTAAAGGGCTAAGGAAGCATCTAGAAGGTTTGGTTGGAGTGAGACAGGATGTGTAGTTCATGGAAAATGTCCCACAGAGTGTGACATCTAAGCTCATCTGAAATATAAGGGTGAAGTATCCCAGGCTGGGGAAAGCAAATGCAAAAGACTAGGGAAGTTGCTAATGAGCTGATAGATAAGACAGAGTTAGGTTTGCATGGTTTTAATAACTTAGCGTCACATTCAGCAGGAGGGATGGGTTAGGGATAGTTTGGAGTAAAGTTGGATGTCAGGAAAGCCTTGAAAAAGACATGGCTCTTTGTTCCATTAAATCATTGGAGGGGAGGAGATGGCCCCCAGAAGATGTCTTTTCAGAGGTCTTGGCGACATCCAGGTGCTGAGTCTTCCTCTGCACTTAGTTACTTCAGTTCTCTGGTCCTCAGTCCTCTCAGAGATTTGATGAGTGTCTGAGAGCCATTTTTCCAACAGTACTCTTGGTCCTCACTGAGGGAAGTACTTGTCATATGGTGTGGCAAGTAATATGGCCTGAACAGGTGCACCAAATGGGTGTTTATTAACCAACAGCAGCTATGATGACCGTTCCTCTGACCGGAGAGCATATGACCGGCGATACTGTGGCAGCTACAGACGCAATGACTATAGCCGGGATCGGGGAGATGGCTACTATGACACAGACTACCGGCATTCCTACGAATATCACCGGGAGAACAGCAGTTACCGCAGCCAGCGCAGCAGCCGGAGGAAGCACAGACGGCGGAGGCGGCGCAGTCGGACATTCAGCCGCTCATCTTCGGTGAGTGCCAGCCCAGGCTTTTCCTCTCCCCACTCCTCTTCAGCCCTCTGGGACCCTGGTAAGTGAGAAGTATCCTTGTTCTCAGCTGATCCTTGGGGCATGAACACTGAGGTGGGCACTGAGTCTGTCTACTCTCTTGAACACTCTTCGACTCTTGGAGGGCCCCAGAATCTCCTTTGGAGATGGATGGGCACAGAGCATTTGTGAACCCCAGTGTCCTCTCTGGCATGCTGGCCTTACTGTGTTGGGAGCAGCTCCTCCATCCCAGAGGCCTGCACTCTCTATTGGGGACCTTGCTTGTGAACTGCCTTTCTCCCTCAAGCCCTGGGCTCCATGGCCCCCTTAGTAGGTGGGCTTGGGTGGGGGAAAAGGGAGGTTTGTGTCCGCCTGGAAGGGCATTGTGTAGAGCATGGGGTTGTGGGTGACATTGGCAACGACACCACTTCTCTACTCTGCCCGTGCCTCTCCTTGTTCCCATTTTGGGTTTGGGACTTGGGGTTATGCGCCGCTCTCTCTTCTCACCCGGATCCGCCTTACTGCATCTGACGTGTTCCCTTCCACTGTCCCCCATCATCGTCTGTCCCCCCTGGCTGGGCGCCTGTGACCGGTGGCCCCTCCACCACCCACCCCGCCTCCCTCCGGCCCCCGCTCCGACACCTGGCTTGCTCCGACCCCCCCCGCCCCCCGACAGCAGCACAGCAGCCGGAGAGCCAAGAGTGTAGAGGACGACGCTGAGGGCCACCTCATCTACCACGTCGGGGACTGGCTACAAGAGCGATGTACAAGCCAAATCGTAACAATCCTATAGCCTGTAATGGTCCCATAGCCATTCTAACGTCCCGAGCCAACCCAAGTCACAGTCTCTTTTGCCTTTTCTCAGTGGTGTTGTTTATCTGGGTGGTTTGAGTTGCTGTTGAGAATTGACCTCTGCTGTCCACTCCCAGCTCTCATGGCCCCTGGGTTAAAGGTGGTGGGAATCACACAGGGGTTTTCTTCCCCTGTGACCATCTGTATCTGTTCCCCATCCTTCATTTCACCCCAGATTGCTGTACCCTTTTTCCTTCCAACTCAGCTCATTCCCCATCTTCTCTCCCTCCCTCTCCCCGACCCTGCTTTTTTTCATTTCAGATGAAATTGTAAGCACCTTGGGAGAGGGAACCTTTGGCAGAGTTGTACAATGTGTCGACCATCGCAGGTAACTGTCAGCCCCCCCCCCCCATACCTGGTAGGCATAAAGAGGTACAGTGAGGGTTATTGGGGGCCTATTTGCTGATTAGCCAAGGGTAGGATTTCTTTATGCCCAGACAGCCCCATTCAATTTGAGATGTTTCCGAGAACCTAGCAAAAGCCTCTTCTGCCAACCTACAGGGGTGGGGCCCGAGTTGCCTTGAAGATCATTAAGAATGTGGAAAAGTATAAGGAAGCTGCTCGACTTGAAATCAACGTTCTGGAGAAAATCAATGAGAAGGATCCTGACAACAAGAAGTAAGCAAGCAAAGGAGTATGTGGGGAGCCTGAGAGGCTCCACCCCTATACAGGAAAATCTTCCCAACCTAGGTTAGGCACGCAGGGGAGTCCTAGACCTTCTCATTCATTCATTTTTTGTTCATCATCTTAGAGTAGAACATTAGAGTAGAAAGGGAGGGTCTGTGATATTCTCTAATTCATTTCCCTTATTTTCAGGGCAGTTAGATTGCTGTGCAGTTTGGCTCCATCCCAGGGTGGCCTCTGTACGGATCTGCCCTGGAAATCACCCTGAGACTGAGAATTAACATATTATTTAAAAAAATAATTAATTGAGCTTTTAATACCTAGAACTACACTGATGAGGCTACAGACATTTATGTGTAATATTCTGTTCACACACATTCCATAAGCCAAACATATAAGAGAGTTAAGTGAAGACATAAAAAGACAGTAGTTATAAACATGTGCCTAGTAGTAGCTGATAGTGAATTTCAGGAATGGGTGGTGGGGTTTGAATTTAAGAGTGACAGTTTCACATTTCAGGGTCAACACTAGAGCCTGGCACTCAACAGCTCTTCAGCAAATAGACTTTTTTTTCAACTATTTAAAACTTTGTAGGAAAATGGTCTGAATCTTGCCAGGTAGTACCTCTCCTCTTGAGTCTGCCAGAAAGACCATTCCCTAGCTGAACTGAATTTTGTTGGTAATACTAGCTGGCATGTTTTTACACAAGTGTGTGGAATCAACAACTATGCAGTCCCTCCTTGTTGGTGGGGTGGTGGGCAGATGGGAGCTCATCAGACATTCCCCTTCCCTCATCTCTCTTCCCAGCCTCTGTGTCCAGATGTTTGACTGGTTTGACTACCATGGCCACATGTGTATCTCCTTTGAGCTTCTGGGCCTTAGCACCTTCGATTTCCTCAAAGACAACAACTACCTGCCCTACCCCATCCACCAAGTGCGCCACATGGCCTTCCAGCTGTGCCAGGCCGTCAAGTGTGAGTGGGGTGGGCCGAGGTGGACTCTGGGACAGCCCCTTCCTCCATTGGACCTCTTCTATCTCAGTTGTGCACTGGTGAAGCCCCGAAATAGTCAACTTGATTATCTACTCTTCTGTTATTCACTGTCACGTTGACATCTCCTCCTTTTCTGACTTAAATCCTTGACTGATGTCCTCACCGTCACTGATTGCTCTTACTCCACATCTAACCAAGCAGGAGCTGGAAGACAAAGCCTTTGAAATCAAAGCACTTAAATACCTCTTTTCCTTCATTCCCTTCCTTGGGAAGTGTAAGTCAAACAGCAAGCACAGAGAGACAAAAGGATGACTCAGGCTAGAGGTTTACACGGGTCTAAGCTGAGGTGCTTCTCGTTCTCAGCAAAGCAGATGGAAGCAGGGAGTAGCGCAGCCAAGGGGCCGAGTAGGGTATGCCAACTAGTACTAGTAGGGAATTAGAATCTAGACTAATTCCTCTTTTTTTATATATTTATCTTTATTGATTTCAGAGAGAAGAGGGGGGGGAGAGAGAGAGAGAGATAGAAACGTCAATGATGAGAGTCATTGATCGGTTGCCCCCTGCACACCCTTGACTGGGGATCGAGCCTGCAACCCGGGCATGTTCCCTGACCAGGAATCAAACCACAGTCTCCTGGATCCTAGGTTGATGCTCAACCGTTGAGCCACGCCTGGCCAGGCTAGACTAGTTCCTCTTGAGTGTTCATAACAATACAGCTTTGCAGAGTTGAATTCATGCAATGTCAGATACACATATGTTAGAGTCAGTACAAAAATACAAGCCATTGAAAACTCTTTATGCTTTGAGAATTACTTATATTCTGATATTAATAAGCATAGGGCATCTTAGACCAGGCATTTCATTTGGATGTGAGCAGAAAGCAGCCTAGTGATTCTTGACCTGCCTCCTCACCAGCTTGGAGCTAGGTGACGAAGCCTGGGGTCAGCTGGTGCCAGTTAGCCCTGGCCACCGGGACCAACCGTGACCTGGCCTTTTCCCCTGCAGTCCTCCATGATAACAAGCTGACACATACGGACCTCAAGCCTGAAAATATTTTGTTTGTGAATTCAGACTACGAGCTCACCTATAACCTAGAGAAGGTAAGATGGGTGCAGTCTCTCCCTTGGCCAATGAGGGCAGGCACCTTTGCCAGTTTGCCTTTCTCTTAGCTTTTTATGGCCTCCTTTTACTTTTTTCTCCCACATTTTCTCTTGGTCTGGCTCTGACTAAGTAAAACCAGAGTACCAGAATAGGTTGAAAGGGAGAGATTTAAGAAGACTTGAATTGGAAGAGAATTTGGAAGAAGGACCCTAGATAACTTTCCAATCTAGTGGAAATGCTTTTAAGCCTCCTGTTTTGGACTTCTTTCCCTTTTTCTTAAGGAAAGCTCAGCTCCCTGACTGACTAGAGTTCATGGAGATCTCACCAAAGGAAGCTCTCCCTCCCTGTGCAACCCATTACATGTTTTCAGAAAACCACCAGTCACTTGGGTGTAGTCTTCCGATGCACAGAGACTGGCGTGCTGTTCCGTAATTGTCCCTTGATCCCCTTCTTCCTCAGCCCCTGAAGTACTCTGCTAGGTATGGGGGAGGCTGTAACGAAGAGACTGGCATGTGGGGGGGACAGGCAGGCAGGTCAAAATTGCTTTTTGAGGCACAGAAGCACTTAAGAGAATAGTAATTGAATCTCAATCTGTAGTGCAGTGTTTCATTCTTTTCCTGTTTTGCTCCTAGAAGCGAGATGAGCGTAGCGTGAAGAGCACAGCTGTGCGGGTGGTAGACTTTGGTAGTGCCACCTTTGACCATGAACACCATAGTACCATTGTCTCCACTCGCCATTACCGAGCACCAGAGGTCATCCTCGGTGAGTGGGAAGGACAAGGTTGTCCAAGTGTGTAAGTGGGTGTGGTGGGGGTAGTATCCCCTAAACCTCATAACACCTTTTCCTTCCAATTTCTACCCAGAGTTGGGCTGGTCACAGCCTTGTGATGTGTGGAGCATAGGCTGCATCATCTTTGAGTACTATGTTGGCTTCACCCTTTTCCAAGTAAGTGATTATATGACCACCTGGCATTCTCACCCCTGATTTCCTTGTCTGCTGAGGACCTGCCTGCTTACACTTCCACATTGCTTATCTCCCTGGTAGCTGGTCCTCAGCGTACCCTTCCCAGTCCCATGCTCAGTTCTGGCTTTCTTTCCCAGACCCATGACAACAGAGAGCATCTAGCCATGATGGAAAGGATCTTGGGTCCTATCCCTTCCCGGATGACCCGAAAAACAAGGTGAACTTTGAGTGGGAAGGGCTTAACCCTTTTCCTTTTCTCCCTACAGATGGTCAATATCACATTTTCTCTTTTCTTTGACACCTCCCCTCCCCCAGCTACTCAGATGGGGGAATAAGGGAATTATCCCACAATAAGAGGAACCTCCTGATTCCTCAACCTCCCCTTCCCCTCTAGGAAGCAGAAATATTTTTATCGGGGTCGCCTGGATTGGGATGAGAACACATCAGCTGGGCGCTACGTTCGAGAAAACTGCAAACCACTGCGGGTGAGCCAGGCTGGGGATCAGTAGTGCCCACCACCCAGAGGTCACTTCTTTCTTAAGATGTTTTGCTTCTGGAAAGCATTTCACAAGCAGAGGGTTAGGAAAGAAGGGGAGGAATACTGAAAGAAGACAATTTTGGTTAATAGAAGAGAAGAGAATGGTGTTGTGGAGGGAAGGAGGTTAGACAGCCGTGTCCTTGAACCAATCAGAGATCAAAGCAATGTCCTGGATTCCTTGGGTCAGACAAAAGAATAAACTACCATTGAAGAGCTTAAATTTTAATGTGGAGCTAAAGAAAGAAGATTCACGAAGTTGACAAGGATATACAAGTAGAACTTTCAGAGTTATGTGAAGCAGTAATTGTGCTTGTAGGATGGTAGGTTAAGCTGTAATATCAGAAACGGTCACAGTGTGGTCATGTGAAGGTAGTATTCATAATGGCTGTAAGCAGAGCCTTGGTCCTCCAAGATTAAAAGCTAGGGCTGTGAAGATGGCAGGGTTTGTAAGGCATTGTGCCTCACCTTTTTCCTGCCCTCCACCACCAGCGGTATCTGACCTCAGAGGCAGAGGAACACCACCAGCTCTTCGATTTGATTGAAAGCATGCTAGAGTATGAACCTGATAAGCGTCTGACCTTGGGTGAAGCCCTTCAGCATCCATTCTTCACCCGCCTTCGGGCTGAACCACCCAATGCCAAGTTGTGGGACTCCAGTCGGGATATCAGTCGGTGACGATCAGACCCTGGGCCCCCCTGCATCTGTAGCAGCAGTGGGTGTCCAGTTCAGGACACTGGTGCTTTTTTATACAAGAAAACAGAACTGGAGCCCACTCCTTCCTGGCTCCCTATATACCTGTGAATATGTGAAATAGTGTAAATATGAAAAAGCTTGTACCCTGCCTTGTACATAATGCTCCTCCATTCTACACTCTTCTCACCCTCACTTGCCCCTTGCCAGTTGAGTTGGATGGGGGCAAAATGAAGTAACCAGGTGGCATCCATCCCACGTTTTATAAGGAATTTTGTATAGTCTTTGTGAAATAAAATGACGTGCTTCATCTGACCTCCATCCCCGGAGTTTGAGGTTTGGGGATGCTGGGGTGGCGGGATGAAAAGATTGGCAACCTTTCTGAGTTTGGGTATGAAGGAAATCCCATCTTACCCTCTAAAATTAGTCAGGCCTCCAGTTTATCTAGTTTGTCTCAGGGGAGGGTAATGATGAGTGGGATAACAGTTCTTGCACATTAGAATGGAGAGGGATTATAAGGTGGCACCTCTTTGATCAGGAATAATTAAGTTTGCAAGGAGGTCCAGCTACTAGAACCATTAAGAAAGGACCCCGCCATAGAGCCAGAAACCCAGGTTTTTAAAAAATTGGCTCAATTGGGTTCCTGCGAGGCTGCCACCACTGGTGGGGAGACTCCCATCATACATCTCGGGAGAGAGACGGACTCGGGTTCTCACGCGAGGTCTGCTGGGAGGTGTAGTTCGTTAGGGGAGGGGCTTTACGTAGGGAAAGGGACGGCACTTGCTAGAGGGACTGGATTAGCCGTGTCACGTGGGGCACTTCCGGCTTTGCCTTTAGCCAGGACGCAGGCGTAACCCGCTACAGCTGCGGGATCCTTGTGACTCTTCCGGTCGGTACAGCCAATCGGTGCACAGAGAAGCGGGGCGGACGGGAGAGAAGCGGAGGGAACACTGAGAGTCGCTGCAGCCTCCAGTGCCGCCCCAGGGGCGTGGAGGGCAGGGGGCGGCCTAGTCCCCGGTTGCAACTATGGCTCAAAGCAGAGACGGTGGGAACCTGTTCGCCGAAGGCGGCGAACTTGCCAACCCTTTTCAGGTGACTTGCGCCGGCCTCATTTGGGCAATTGGATTGACTTCTCGGTTCTGGAGGATTGGGCTAACTCGTATTCCCATTTGTGACATTTTATCTGTGGAAGGGCCGCCACGTGGGGGTGACGGCGACTCCACACGAGTGAGCACCCTGGGGGGCGGGCCCTGCCCCTGTAAGAAACTGGTAATGGCAGTGTGCGGTGAAGGATTTGGAAAAAATGTTAGGACAACAGCGTGGCCCCCAAGGTGCAGTCCCTAGAGCCACAGGCAATTGAAGAGACCCCTGTGAGTTCCTTGTGAGGTATCAGGTGCCAGCTGAGCCCCAGGTCTCTGCCCACAGGACCCAGCCGTGATCCAGCACCGACCTAGCCCGCAGTATGCCACGCTTGACGTCTACAACCCTTTTGAGATTCCAGAGGTGAGATTCCGAAGAGCACAGGACAGCAAGGAAGGGGAGAGTATGCCAATAAGCCCACTCTGTTGGGGTACAGGGGATTTTTAAATTATTTTTTTGCATGCAAAGGAAGGAAGAAGCACCATGATCTTAGCTCCCTGTGAGAGAGGCCAGTCTGCCATGGGATGCCTAATTCTGGAGACATCAGGGCCAACAGTCCATCCAGTTGGAGCTCTAAATGTTGGTTCTGGAAGGACCTAGAGCTTGATGGGGCCATAACCAAGGCTCTGTCTGGGGAGGTTTCTTTGAAGAAAATAAAGTATGTAGCTGGTTGGAGTTGAGAAAACAGACTCTGCTTAGGTGTGCAATTAGAAGGCAAAGAATGAGGAGGACTGGACATATCTGTCTCACTGGAAATAGAGTTTTAAAAAGTTAGGGAAGTAGATGTTGTAGATGAGTGCTTTGAGTTCTGGCTAAGGAATTTGATATGAGGGGTAATGAAGGCTGCTGCAGATTGTAAAGGAGCTCTCATATAAACATAAGAACTAGCTTTCTAACAACTGGGGGAGGGGCTGCTACCTTTGGGAGTGAGTTCTGGATCTAAAAGTATTCAGGCAGACTCTAGATTCCTATGTTATGAGGGACTAGGTGATCTGTAAGATCTTTTTTAAACCCAACAGCCACCACAGTCCTATGAGCCTCCTGCCCCCGCCCCATTGCCTCCACACTCAGCTCCTTCACAGTCTTCGAGAAAGCTCAGCCCCACAGAACCCAAGAACTATGGCTCCTACAGCACCCAGGTAAATGAGGTGTGTAGGTGGTAGTTGGGAAGTCAGGCCAGCCTTAGGGCCCAGGACTCACATCTTCCTCTGCTCATATTGGGCAGGCTTCAGCAGCAGCAGCCACAGCAGAACTGTTAAAGAAGCAGGAGGAGCTCAATAGGAAGGCAGAGGAGTTGGACCGGAGAGAGCGAGAGCTGCAGCATGCTGCCCTGGGGGGCACAGCTAGTAAGTGGATCCTTGATAGGGTGGGGAAGGAACCTGACAGTTTCTAAGGAGCAAAAAAAACTAAGAGCATGGGCACCTGAGCCAAATTGCTGAGTCTGAATTTTGGTGCCATCACTTATTAGTAATACTGAGCTCTTAGGCAAGTTACTTAATGTTGAGTGCCTCAGTTTCCATATTTGTAAAATGAGACTAATGTTTGTACCTGTTTGACAGGATTGTTGTGGGGGTTAAACAAGGTAATGTTATACAAAGTGCTTGGCACAGTGCTTAAAAGTTATAAATAATAATACTCAATATTATTTTTATCCCTCTCCATTTCCTTGGACCCCAAATTGGAGTTAGAAGAGGGCCTAGGGTGGAAGGGGGAGTGATTCCTTTATTGGTCTCTGCCGCACTTCCTACTCTCTTTGTGCCTTACAGCTCGACAGAACAACTGGCCCCCTCTGCCTTCTTTTTGCCCGGTTCAGCCCTGCTTTTTCCAGGACATCTCCATGGAGATCCCACAAGAATTTCAGAAGACAGTATCCACCATGTACTATCTCTGGATGTGTGAGTAGTAAGAAGCCTTTTTGGAGGAAGAGTACAGGTAGTAACTTCTACATCATTCCTGCCCTGGAGCCCACTCACCTAGAACTAGGGACTTTACTTCTCCTTAACATTTGAGTTTAAGGCTAATTTTTCTAGGATCTTCCTGGGTTACTCCTTTTATGCAATTTAGAACTTATTCTCCAGTCTTCTAGCAAACGTGTTTTTGCCCTCTCCCCCTCCCTTGTCCTCATGCATGAACATATTCTGAATCCTTTAAATGTCTTTCAGAGGGGATTACACATGGTTGAGATTTGAGCATTCTGTCTCCCCTATTGAGCTGAGGATTCTGTAAAGGCAGAATCCTCCTTTCCTTACTCTGCCACATTTGGTGAGGGTTATTGAGTGGCCTTACATGGGAAGGAGCTTTCATTGCAATCCAGAAGGAGCCATCATGCTGTCCCTCCATTTGTTAGGCAGCACTCTGGCTCTTCTCCTGAATTTCCTCGCCTGCCTTGCCAGCTTCTGTGTGGAGACCAGCAATGGCTCAGGCTTCGGGCTCTCTATTCTCTGGGTCCTCCTTTTTACTCCCTGCTCCTTCGTCTGCTGGTACCGCCCCATGTATAAAGCTTTCCGGTAAGTTGGGGGGCTGGGGTGATGGGGAAGTTTGAATGGACCCCCACAATCTGCTCCTCCAGTCCTAATTCTCCCGCTCTCCCCACTTTTTCTCCTTGCAGGAGCGATAGTTCTTTCAATTTCTTCGTTTTCTTCTTCATTTTCTTCGCCCAGGATGTGCTCTTTGTCCTCCAGGCCATTGGCATCCCAGGTTGGGGCTTCAGGTCCGTGAGCCTGCTACCTACCCTCATCCTTCCTCCCACTCCTCTAGACCAAGTCAGGGAACTGGGGTGGGAGTTGTTCAGCAAAAAGGAATGTGGTTTTTACCCTTGGGAAGTGCTAGTTTACCAAGAGAGACAGGACATACTTCCAGGATAGAGAGCCCAGACAGAACTCTAAACAGACATAGATTGAGGGTAAGGTCAATCTGAGAAGGCTTTCTGGAGGAGGTATATGTAGTCATGGTTGAAGAGGAGAGGAAGAATCTTCAACAGAAGGGTTTACTTAGAGTGAGAATGTCTGGAAGAGCTTGGAGAGCTAGGAGCTAATGGTTCAGAAGCTGGGTCTAAACTATGAAGAGAGTAGATGTAGTTTGGGAATGTGGTGCGTGGAAAGCTGCCAGACTGATAGGGGAGTGACCCTCAATAGGAAAGGTGGGAATAGGGCATGTTTGCGACCTGTAGAGAAATTGGGAAGACAGAGACCCAGCTATGAGCAGCCCCTCTTCACTGCCACATGCTTGTCTCCTTACAGTGGCTGGATCTCTGCCCTGGTGGTGCTGAAGACCAACACAGCTGTAGCTGTGCTTATGCTATTGGTTGCCCTGTTCTTCACCGGCATCGCTGTGTTGGGAATTGTGATGCTAAAGCGGGTGAGGGGCTGTGTTGAAGGTGGGGCCAGGAGAGTGAGATCATGTGTCCCTAGGGGCCTGGATGGAATATTCAGGAGGAGCTGGGGAGGCCCAGGCTGATGGGCGTGTTCTGAGATAATGGACCTTTGGGGTAGGGGAGTGTTTTTGTGGGGTGTGTGTTGGAGGGGATCCAGGAAGGAAAAGCTAGAGCAGCAGGCTGGGGAGTGGTGGTGGCAGCGGCGGTGTTATTCACAGTGGCTGGAATGTGCTGTGATGTCTCTGTCCTCTACTTGCAGATCCACTCCTTGTACCGCCGCACAGGTGCCAGCTTTCAGAAGGCCCAGCAAGAATTTGCTGCTGGTGTTTTCTCCAACCCTGCGGTGCGGACTGCAGCTGCCAATGCAGCCACTGGGGCTGCTGAAAATGCCTTCCGGGCCCCGTGACGCCTGATGGGATGCCCTGGCCCTGCCACTTAAGGGGGCTGACTTAGCCCCTATCCCTGAGGTCTCTGGGACTTGGTGAGACATTACTACTTGATGTCTCCTGTATAGTGCCCCCAACCTCACAGCTGTGACTGCTGAACCTGACTTAAGGGTGCGGGAAGCCCACTGTGACCCAGTCACTGCTCTGCCTACACCCCACAGCCCAATCAAGCCACACTGCTGCCACCCCTTACACATCCCAACCCAGCTTCCCTCTGCTGTGCCAAGGCTGTTGCTTCGATTATTTAAATAAAAAGAAAGTGGAACTGGAACTCAAATTCCTGTTTCTGGAATTTTTACTGGGAACTATGACTTACGAAACAGGAAACAGAAAGAGTGAGGAGGGAACTGGAATGGAAGCAGAATTCTAATTCCAGAGGGAAGGTCAGGCCTGGCTTTAGGGTGAATTGCGAGCTGTCCAGGGTGGGGCACCAGAGCCGGGTGACTGGGTGGCTGGCGCAGGAAGAGGGAGGAAGTCCACGATTGGGCGTGGGATCTCGGTTGGGCGTGGAATTGCGGAGTGGCCAGGGAGCCCGGCTCCCAACCCTCCATTAATGACCTGGAAAAAGCCACTGCCTCTGCTGGGAACGCAGTGGGACCAGGGGCCTGAGAGGCTGCGTGGGGCTCGAGTGGGCCCCCAAAGAGTTGTTGGCTCAGGCCTCGGTCCGGGTAGAGGCAGGGACTGGAGAGCGCTTACCTTGCCGCCAGACCCGCCTGCCTGCTCCGTGGCCAGCTCCTGCCCTCCCCCTCCTGCGGGATCTCTGGCCCCGACTACAACTCCCGGGGAGCACCGCGCAGCCACGCTCCTCCTCTCGCACCATCCCGTCCCCATCCCCCTGCCTCCAAAGCCACTGCAGCCCGAGCTCGGGGAGCGGAGCGTGGTGGGGAGGGGAGCGGGGCAGGCGACTCAGGAGACAGCAGCACCCTGCCCTATCCCCACCAACCAGCCTTGGATCCCACTGGACACTCCGGGGGCACATCGACCACCCCTCTAGAGTCACCTACGCCGACCCTTCCCCTCTTCTCTAGAATTCTTTTCCATCCTCAGGACTTCACCCTCCCCATCCTTTCCTGGGTTCCCAACCTCCGTCCTCTCCTCCACGCCCTCTCCTCACTCCTGGACCGGCCCTTCTCGGCGCCCTTTTCCCTAGGGAGATGCGATGAGCCTGTGTCCCAGCGCCCTCATCGCCATCCCGGGCACGGTGCCCGTCCAGTGCCCGTGGTGGGGAGGGAGCACTCCGCGGCCCCTCTGTGACTTCCCTCTCTTGGCCCCCCCTCCAGCTGGAGTCCCTGGGCCATGCCCCAGGGGACCCAGCCAGTGGGTGGGCTCTAGAGCGAGTTGGGTGGAGAGGCGGAAGGACGGGGCCTTGGGCTCCTCTGAGATGCTCCCAAGTGCCAGGGGGGGCCGAGCGAGGCGCAGGCAACCGGGCGGCAGGCATGATGCCCTCGCCTAGTGACTCCAGCCGCTCGCTTACCAGTCGGCCCAGTACCCGGGGCCTTACCCACCTCCGCCTCCACCGACCCTGGCTGCAGGCTCTCCTCACGCTGGGGCTGGCCCAGATGCTTCTGGGCATCCTGGTGGTCACCTTCAGCATGGTGGCCTCCTCCGTCACCACCACTGAGAGCATCAAGAGGTCCTGCCCGTCTTGGGCTGGATTCTCGGTGAGTTGGGTGCACAGCTGTTGGGTGGGGGCGGCTCCTTGGGCCCCACTCCTCCACACCAGCTGCCAGTTCAAGTCCTGGCCTCTCCTCCCTCTCCTGGTCCTCTACCTCCTTCCAGGGCTGGGTGCACCCTGTGGTGAGGGGCTCACTCAGGTGCCTCCCCTGCCAGGCTGAGCCTGTGCCCGCTCTGTCCCCAGCTGGCGTTCTCCGGGGTAGTTGGCATTGTGTCCTGGAAGCGGCCATTCACTTTAGTGGTAGGTGCCAGGGTCTGGTGCCCACTGGGAGGCAGGTGCCCAGCACCTGAGGGGATCCCCATTTATGCCCTCGAGAAGGGAACTGGCTCTCCAGTTCGTGTCACTCAGGCACAAAAGAGTGTGGCTTCTCCTTGGTAGTCCTCTACTCCTGAGCGTCCCAGCCCTGAATCTGCACCCTGTTTTTCCCAGATCTCCTTCTTCTCCTTGCTTTCGGTGCTGTGTGTCATGCTCAGCATGGCTGGCTCTGTTCTCTCCTGTAAGAATGCTCAGGTGGCTCGAGACTTCCGACACTGCTCCATGGTGAGATTTGAGGAGGGTGAGCCAGAGAGAACTGGTTGGGGGAGATGTGAGGGACACCTGACTCAGTCTGCCTCACCCTCCCCACTCCCACCCAGGAAGGAAAGGTCTGTGTGTGCTGCCCCTCCGTCCCCCTCCTCCGGCCCTGTCCAGAGTCAGGGCAGGAACTAAAAGTTGCCCCTAACTCCACCTGTGATGAAGCCCGAGGGGCCCTCAAGGTGAGCATGCACCCCCCCAGCTCTACCATTCCTTCCTCCCGCACCATGCCTCCCCTCCTGGGATCCTCACAGGCCCAGAATATGTGGGATTTTCCCCTCCCCAGTTCCCTCTTACCTCCCTCTTTCTCTCTTTTTCCCCCAGAACCTGCTCTTCAGTGTCTGTGGACTTACCATTTGTGCCGCCATAATCTGTACCCTCTCAGCTATTGTCTGCTGCATCCAAATATTCTCCCTTGACCTCATGCACACGGTGAGGGAGGAGCCTGGGTCAAGGCCAAGCAGGTGTAATGGGGGGCAGTGTGTGTGTGCTGGAACTGAGGTTGAGGGGGTGGTGACTTCAGCAATGGCTTCTGAGCACCAGGGGCTGTAGATCACCTATTAGTAATGTCTATTATTGTAGGGACGTTTAGGGGGCCCAAGGGTGTGTGTGTGAGGAAGGGAATGACAGGGAGTAAGAGAAATATGTGATGCCAGTCTGGGGCCAGTAGAGGGGGCATTAGAGTGGGATTAGAAATTGGGTGGAGTCAAGAAGGTCCTTAATTCGGGTGAGGGTGAAGGGTTGATGTTCTGGTGAAGACTAAGCGTAGGCGGTGATTCTGGATGCAGATGGGGTCATAAAGAGGAGGAATTTTTAGATGGGCAGGGTCAGACCTGGAGGTCCTGGGTGGGGGCAGGATTAGAGGAGGAGCTGGTTCTAGCTGAGGGAGGGGCCAGAGCTGAGCAGTTTTGAGGGGGCGGGGCCAGAAAAATGTAGATAAGGCCGGGAGTTTGGGAGCCTAGGGGCTGTATTCCTAGAAACCAGGCTTGCTGACCTGCTTGCTCCCCAGCAGCTGGCCCCTGAGCGCTCAGTCTCAGGTCCCCTGGGGCCTCTGGGCTGCACGTCCTCGCCCCCAGCCCCTCTCCTACACACCATGCTGGATTTGGAGGAATTTATACCGCCTGTGCCCCCACCTCCCTACTATCCCCCAGAGTACACCTGCAGCTCAGAAACAGATGCACAGAGGTGAGGCCTGGTGGACTCCTGGGTGTGGGGGGTGGATTAAGTAAGAGGAGGGGGATTTGTCTGTGGCCTTGATTGGTGGGGAGGGTCTTTGTGCAGTAGTTCTTCTCCAGGCTTTGACCCTCTCCCTCTTCCCGCCAGCATCACCTACAATGGCTCCATGGACAGCCCAGTGCCCTTATACCCTACTGATTGCCCCCCTTCTTATGAGGCCGTCATGGGGCTACGAGGAGACAGCCAGGTGAGAGCAAGGCTTGGTGAGGGCCACAGAGCCAGGGCTAGAGCGTGAAAAGCTGAGTGAGCTGTAGTCACTGGATAAACATAATAATAGTTCCCATAATCTTATAGCAGTAGCACATCCACTGTCATCTTTGATCATCCCTAGAGCCTGGTGAGGTGGGTGGGGTAGGAACCATTATTTCTATTTCACAGATACGGAAACAGAGGCCCACATAAGTGACTTGTACAAAGTGACATAGCTGGACCGGAACCTAGGTCTCCAGAGTTCTGTCCAGCATATGGGGGTGGCCGTATCAATGTGTAGAGCTGGACCTTTGACTTTTGTGTCTTCTTTAGGCCACTCTGTTTGATCCTCAGCTTCATGATGGCTCCTGCATCTGCGAGCGAGTGGCCTCCATTGTAGATGGTGAGCAGAAAGTGGGGAGGGTGGACAAGGGCCGGCTGCCTGGGATAGCAAAGCTGGGTGGGAGCAAAGAAGGGGGAGAGAAGGCTGAGTTGGTGGCGTGTGGACAAGCGAGGGCGGTGGCTTCTTGGAATCCTGGACTTAACTCTCTCCTTTGAGATAAAACGAGGAGGAGTTGTCCCCCTAGAGGCTGGGCCTGAGGAAAAAAGAACAGCCTAGGCCGGGTCGGGCTGGAGCTACCGGGCGCCCCCTGCTGCCCACAGTGTCCATGGACAGCGGGTCTCTGGTGCTGTCCGCCATCGGCGATCTCCCGGGGGGCTCCAGCCCGTCGGAGGACTCGTGCCTGCTGGAGCTCCAGGGCTCCGTCCGCTCCGTGGACTACGTGCTGTTCCGTTCCATCCAGCGCAGCCGCGCGGGCTACTGCCTCAGCCTGGACTGCGGCCTTCGCGGCCCCTTTGAGGACAGCCCGCTGCCCCGGCGGCCGCCTCGGGCCGCCCGCTCCTATTCCTGCTCCGCCCCGGACGCCCCGCCTCCCCTGGGCGCCCCCACAGCTGCCCGCAGCTGTCACCGGCTGGAGGGCTGGCCGCCCTGGGTGGCACCCTGCTTCCCGGAGCTGAGGCGGCGGGTCCCCAGGGGAGGCCCCCGGCCAGCTGCAGCTCCTCCCACAAGAGCCCCCACTCGCCGCTTCAGCGATAGCTCAGGTTCCCTCACCCCCCCGGGGCACCGGCCTCCTCATCCGGCTCCCCAGCCGCCGCTGCTGCTGCCACGGTCCCACAGCGACCCAGGCATCACCACCTCCAGCAACACCGGTGAGCCCACCGCCACCACCAAGGTTCAGGGAAGGGTGGGCACTGGCAGCTAGAGGGCCAGTGACAACCAGGCTCTGGGACATTGTGGAGGTCCCTGAAGAGGGCGACAGGGTGAGTTCACTCCTGCGGTAGACAGTTCTTGAGTGCTCACCTCCTAGAAACACAACATCAATAGCTTTGTGGCTAAAGGAGGAAGATTTGTTTTTTGAAACCCAATTCCACAGCTCCCGGCTTGGGCCAGTTACCAAGCCTCAGTGTCTCACCTATAAAACAGGTACAACAATAGTAGCTCCACCATAAATATTATAGAGTTACTGAGAAATGAGGTAACGCAAGTAACATGCTTAGCACAAAAAGTTCTCATTATCACCAGTATGTGCCAGGTGCTGGGGAGGATGCCGCTGTGAACAATACTGCCTTAGTCTCTGTCTTGTGAATTGTATCATCGTTGGGCAGAGACGATGCTCCCTTGGTTGGGGATGGGGTGTGGGAGCTATGAAAGACCCTCTGGGCTTGAATTCTCACAGGAGGGTGGTAGTATGGGTAGGTGTGTCCATTGAGCACCCCCACTCAGTCCCTGTCTGGCTCTCCTCTGCAGCTGACTTCAGGGACCTTTATACCAAAGTGTTTGAGGAAGAAGCTGCTTCTGTTTCCTCTGCAGATACAGGTCAGGCGTGTGGTTAGTGCCCAGGGCGTGGGGGCTGGGGGAGTGCTGCCTGGCCCTCTCTGCACCTCCCATTCCATGCACTGTATCTCTCTCTGTCTCTCTCTCCAGGGCTCTGCTCTGAAGCCTGCCTCTTCCATCTAGCCCGCTGCCCTTCCCCCAAGTTGCTACGTGCTCATTCAGCCGAGAAACGGCGCCCTGTTCCCACCTACCAGAAGGTCCCCTTGCCCTCGGGCCCTACACCGGCCCACTCCCTGGGGGACCTGAAGGGCAGCTGGCCCGGCCGAGGCTTGGTCACTCGTTTTCTCCAGATGTCCAGGAAAGCCCCGGGCTCCAGTGGGAATGGAGCCCATAAGCAGGTAGGCATTAGGGGAGCCTGGGAAGATACTCAGGAAAGCCCGGAGCTTCAGGTTGGGCCACATTGATGTCCTCTCCTGTGTCCCCCTTCAGGTGCCCCGGAGCCTGTGGGGACGGCCTGGCCGAGAGAGCCTTCATCTTCGAAGCTGCGGGGATCTGAGTTCTGGCTCCTCCCTGCGGCGCCTCCTGTCTGGCCGAAGGCTAGAGCGTGGTACCCGCCCCCACAGCCTCAGCCTCAATGGGGGCAGCCGGGAGACTGGGCTCTGATGTGGGCTTCTTGCTACATTGAACAGATCCAGATGAATGCTGGGGGCCACAGGCACCAGCTGGTTGAGACCAGCAGCCTCCAGCATTCCCTTGCACTGGCTAACACAAAAAGAAACTCGCTGTATACCCCAAAGTTACCCCTTTCCCTTCTCCCTCTGGGGCTCCTGCTGCTTGCCTCTGCTCCTCTGGTCTGGGAGAGCTTCTGTCCTGTACTGCATGGGTATTCAGGCTGTGGGGAGATACCCTGCTTACAGCACCGGAGGAAGAAAATAATTAAGTCCCACTCCCCCAGCATGAGAGTAGCTCTCTCTGATTTGCCAGGGGCACTATGGCCAGGGCAAGGCATGTCCCGGGTGTTTAAGCATAAGGGGCTATATGCCTGTACAACTGGGTGGTGAAGCATGAAGAGTCATAAAAATCTGGGTGGTCTCTCAGCTCTGCCACCTCTAGCTGCATGACCTTGGGCAAGTTATTTAACCTCAATTTCCGGACCTGTAAAACATTGTGAGGACAAATGTTTATAAAACTCTTAACACACTATGTAAGCCTTCAATAAATTTCAGTTTTCCCCTTCTCTTCTGGATTATTTTTTTTTATCATCAATGAAGTTTGTTCTAGCATCTCTTATAGATAAGAAAACTCTCTCTCAAGACTTACATTCCTTTCCAGCTGCCACACTGTATCTCTGCTCCTTTTCATAGCAGACTGTTTTCTCCTCCTTCCCTGCATTTCCTCACTACCTCTTCCCAGGCACTGCTCTTTTTTTTTTTTTTAATATGTTTTTATTGATTTCAGAGAAAGGAAGGGAGAGGGAGAGAGAGATAGAAACATCAGTGATGAGAGAGAATCATCGATCGGCTGCCTCCTGCACGCCCTGCACCACGGATCAAGCCTGCAACCCAGGCAGCTGTCCTGACCTTGAATGGAACCGTGACTTCCTGGTTCATGGGCCAATGCTCAACCACTGAGCAACACCAACCAGGCCCAGCACTGCTCTTGATAAAGTTTTCAGCAACCAAAAGGTGACCATTTCTCCGCCTGCATCTCAGTCTCTAAGGAGCTCTTACCCAGAAAATCAGCATCTTTCCTCTTGACTTTTTCCCTTTTGAAGACAGCACGTTCTCCTATTTTTCCTCCTACTTTACCCTCTCAGTATCCTTTGCAGCTTTTACACCTCTGCTGGACTACTTAACACCGGAAGGCCCCAGGGCTCTCCCCTCATCCCTTTTCTACTTTCACTCTGTCTGTAGATGGCTCTACCAAGACCTATAGCTTAAATACCATCTATGTGTTCGTGGATAACTCCCTCCTTGACCTCTCCATGGGCTCAAACCTCCAACTTGACATCTCTGCTTAGATGTCTAAGGGGTGTCTCAGCCTCAACATGGCCACAGCTGAACTCTTGATTCCCACCCCTAGCACCTGTTCCACTTCCACTGTTCCATCTCAACAAGGGCACCACCACCCGGCTGCATATTCCAAAAACTTGGGACTCAGCCTGATTTCTTCTTTTCCCTCATCCATCACCTTTTCATTGAGCAACCTGTCATTTTATCACATTGCCACGTTGTTTTGAGCATTTATACCTATCTAAAATTACCTTGTTTTTGTCTGTCTTGTCCCATAGAATGTAAGCTCCTGAGAGCAGGGACTTGCTCATTGCACTGGGCCTAACAGTAGGTCCTCAACAAACTCAAGTTTGGCAGAATGGGACCTTGAAAGCAGCTTCGGGACCCTATGATTTTGGGGATAGACGCGGTGCCTTACTGGGAAGGAAGGGAGGCACTGTCCACAGATGGCATCAGGACGCAAGGCTTCTTGAATAATTCACCATCATAACAACTCCGCCTCAGGGAGGGCTGGGGTGCGGCCAGGACGACAAAATAAGGTAGCAGGGGGTGGAGATCAGAGTTCCCAATGGGGCGGTTTGGGGGCACTGAATGTTCCCTATCCTGAGGCTCCCAGAGGAGGAAGCTCAAGAATCTTGCTTAGCCTTCAGGGCTCAGACTCACCGAGGAAATGCAATCTCCTTCCCCCCACCCCACCCCCTCACTTTGTACGGCGTGCGGGCCTGTGTAGGCCGAGGCGCATGCGCGCTCACGACTCCCTCGCCCTCTCTCCAAGAAGACTCCAAAATACGCTTGCGCTCCGTCTGGGTCACAGCTGGTTGGAGAGAGCCGTCGGTCCCGGGAAGATCAATGAGGAGTGCGGAAGGGGCCTGCGTCCCGCCTCCCGGCCATTAGAGGCGCACCTTCCCGGCCAGGCCCCGCCTCCTCCCGGCCCCGCCCCGCCCCGCCCCTCGGACCCTGAGCGCGCAGCGGCTGCGCGTCGTGGGGCGCATCCCCGCTGAGACCCGCACGCTGCGGAGCCTCCTCCAGCCCCGCCCACCCAGCTGTTGCAGGATGCTGTGGGGTTTCCTTTCGCTTGCGGTTGGGGCTGCTGTTTTACTTCGCCCACGGTAGGCGTGATGGATGTGGCACCGTTTGGCTCTTAACTCTCCCCTCCAGGCGTTTGCAACTTCACTTTTTAATCGTCGTTGTTGTTATTTGTAGGGATGGTCGTCATTTACTAATGAAGAAGAGAAGATACAGTCTTCGAATTCTCTATCCACTTGTTTTTTGAGGGGTGGAGTAGGAGGAAGGTCTGTGTAATTTATCTATTCTTCAGTCATTCAACAAACGTTCGCTGAGCACCAGACTAGCGCCAGGCGCTATGCTATACATTGGGGTACGGCCTTTGGAGATAGGAAGGGAGCGTGGACAGACTTGTCCATAGCCTGCTGGGCTTACGCACTGACCGATCAACAGGCAAACGAGTTAGCAGGCCACTGGACGCTATGACCGACATGAAGCCACTTGTACAATTAATTGGGATACCAGCTACAAAGGAGATGTAAGGGCTATGAACTTGAGTTACAGGAGGGCTGCGTGTGGAGGGAGAGAATTTTTGGAGAAAACGATGCCTGATGTTCTGAAAGATGAATAGGCATTAACTAGGCCAAATGCTGTGTACTGAAGGACAGCCTTTGCAAGGACTCGGAAGTACAATGGATATAGAACAAGGGGCAAGTCCCTGACAGGCTGTAATTGGCGGCTGGACTCCCTGTCTTGGCACCCTCCCCTACCATTTGATTTCTACACAGCAGCCAAAATGATCTTAAAAATCTAAATCTGATCTTGTCATTTTCCTGCACCAAACTCTCCAGTGAATTTCCATCTTAGAACAAAATTCTAAACTCCTTATGTGGCCACCAAGGCCTACAGAATCTGGCCCCAAACTTTCTTTTCTAAACTCATTTCTAACAATTGTCCCCATCACTGGCTCTATCCAGAACTCCCTGCCCCTTTAGTTTCCTTCATAGTTCTCACGGCCATGTGAAATTATGTTTGTTATCTACCAGCCACTAGGACAGGAACTTTATCATCTTACTTATTGCTGTATCCCCAGGATTAGAACAGTGCCTGGCACATAGTAGATGCTCAATTATTATTTGTTGAATGTGTGAATTGGGGAGCACTTAGCCCAGGTGCCTAACCCAGTCAGTCAGGGGTGTCAGTAAAATGGTACTGATGGCGGTGATACTAAGGCTGAGGCCTTAATGATAAAAAAAAAGGAGAGTTATTCATTTTCTTCCAGAAAAGAGAAGAAAGTACTCATGGCAGGGAGGAGAGCAGAGGCAAGATGGAATGCAGAGGAAATGGGACTGGGAAAATGGTGCAAGGGGAGAGGTGAGAAATGAGGGTGGAACAAAGATCCCATAAGCCCTCTTAAAGGCAATGTGGTGCCATTAAAGGATTTGAGGAGGGAGAGTGGTAGCTTCAGAATTTATATTTTAGTTTCATCATCCAGTTCTCAGAGAATGGGTTGGAGGAGAAAAGTGGAGGTTATGACACCAAGAGAGAGATGTTCCTATAGTCTAGGAGAGAAAAAAATGGAGAGAAGGGTACGGGGAGAGGACAGAGCCAAGAATGAGCCCCATCAGGATGGGATGTAAGGCTAGAATAAAATAAACAAAAGTTTGTCAAGTTAAAAAAAAAAAAAAAAGAGCCCCAGGTTCTGGGAGGAAGGGGTTCCATTTATGGGGAAAGAGAGCCCAGGGGAACAGGTTTGGCTGGGGAGATGATCTCATGATGGTCCTGCTGAGGTGTCCATGAGACATCCAGAGGAAAGGTCTAGAGGTCAGAGCATTTCACAGAGTCAATCCCAGGAGGATTGTAGGTGGATTTTTTTTTTTTTAATATGTCTTTATTGATTTCAGAGAGAGGAATGGAGAGGGAGAGAGAGATATAGAAACATCAATGATGAGAGTCCTCATTGATCGGCTGCCTCCTGCGCACCCCTGACTAGGGATGGAGCCCGCAACCTGGGCATGTGCCCTGACTGGGAATTGAACTGCGATCTCTTGGATCCTAGTTCGATGCTCAACTGCTGAGCCATGCCCAACTGGGCCGTAGGTGGATTTTTAAAAAAATTTGTTTTTATTGATTTCAGAGAGAGGAAGGGAGAGGGAAAGAGAGAGATAGAAGCATCACTGATGAGAGAATCATTGATTCCCTGCCTCCTGCATGTCCCCTACTAGGGATTGAGCCCAAAACTGAGCCTGCAACTCGGGCATGTGCCCTGACCGAGAATCAAACTGTGATCTCTTGGTTCATGGGTCGATGCTCAACCACTGAGCCGTGCCGGCTGGGCTGGAGGCAGGTTTTTTTTTTCTTAATCCTCACCCAAGGATATTTTTCCATTGCTTTTCAGAGAGAGTGGAAGGGAGAGAGAGAGGGGGGGGGGGAGAGAGAGAGAGAGAAACACCGATGTGAGAGATACATTGATTGGTTTCCTCTGGGACATGGCCCACCAGGCCAGGGATCGAGCCTGCAACCCAGGTACATGCCCTTGGCTGGAGTTGAACCTGGGACCCTTCAGTCCTCAGGCCGATGCTCTAACCACTGAGCAAAACCGGCCAGGACAAGTAAGTATTTTTTGAGCACCTACTCTCTGCTGTGAACAGAATGACAAAGTCTCTTTGACTTGACCATGGAGGTAACAGTGGAACTTGGAGGGGGTGACCTCCTTGGGGACTCAGTCTGAGGCCTAAAGAGCAAGGAGCCTATGACATGGTACTTGCCAGTCTCCAGGGCAGGAGTTTGCTATTTGAGCCAAGCCTACACCCTGGCAGAGTGCTAGCAGAGTGGGATCAGAACTCTGCTGCTGGGTCAGCCAAACTATTTTTATACTCCTGCTTTTGCTTATATTTATTTCCCAATTGTCCTCCCTTGGTGTTTAGCTAAGTCGTTTAAAAGTGTGCAACAGACCGAGGAATGTGGCCACCTAATACACCCTTAGTAGCCGCTGCAGTAAGGCCTAGGTGTTTGAGGCAACTCCCTAGGGCAGTGGTTCTCAGTCGCCCCCTAGGGGACATTTTGGAAACTTGTGTCTTTAGTGGAGACCAGGATAGGAGACACTTTGAGGATTAGATGGACGAAGGACAGGAAAGGTAGACATTCTATAACATGCACAAGAAAGAATTCTCTCATTCTACTTGACTTTGGAAATTTCTGCTCAACAACATATGCAAATATAAAATAAAAAACAAAACAAATCAGCAAGACTTTATTATATAATAATTTAGAAGGTCATTATAGAGAAGGAAGCTTAAATAAAATACATTTCCTACTATGTAATATATTTAGTTGAAAAGAGTTTCTATGCAGTAATACCGTTCCTGCAGAAGCAATGAACTGACTGCAAATATGTAATAAAAATTTTTCACTAGCTTAATTGAGGTGTAATTTATATACTATAAAAGTTCTCTCCTTTTAAGTGTACAGTTCAATGGTTTTTAATAAATTTACTGAGTTGTGCAACAGTTAATCCCTATTCCCACCACAACTTTGAGCAACTACTAATCTATTTTCTGTCTATAGCTCCACCTATTCTAGAATTTCATATAAATGGAATCATGCAGTATGTGATCTTCTGGACCTGGCTTCTTTCACTTAGCATAATGTTTTTGAGGTTTATTCAAGTCCTAGCATGTATCAGTATTTTAGCTCTTTTTATTGCTGAATAGCATTCCATTGTATGGAAATACCACAATTTGTTTACTCACCAATTGATGGGCAGTTAGGTTGTTTCCATAGTTAATGCTGCTATAAACATTCACAAGCAAGTCGTTGTGTGGACATCTTTTCAGTTCTTTTATGTAGTACCTAGAAGTGGAATTGCTGGGTCATATGTAACATTTTGAGGAACTGCCAAACTATTTTTCATAGTTTTTCATAGTGGCTGCCCCGTTTTACATTTCCACCAGCAACATGCAAGTGGTCCAATTTCTCCATGTCCCTGTTCACACTTGTCATTGTCCATTTTTTGTATTATAGCCATCCTAGTGCATGTGAAGTGGTATCTCTTAGTGGTTTGGATTTGCATTTCCTTAATGACTAATGTTGTGGAGCATCTTTTCATGTGCTACTTGGCCATTTGTATATTATTTTTGAAGAAATGTCTATTCAAATCTCGTGCCGATTTATTTATTTATTTTATTTATTTATCCTCACCTGAGGATATTTTTTCCATTGCTTTTAGAGAGAGTAGAGGAGAGAGAGAATGAAACATCGATGTGAGAGAGACACACTGATTGGCTGCCTCCCGCATGTACCCCGATGGGGGCAGGGGATTGAGCCTACAGCTGAGCCTGACTTTGGCCAGAATCAAACCCGGGACCCTTCAGTCCAAGGGCCAACACTCAAACCAGCTAGGGCTCTCTTGCCCATTTTCAATTGGGTTATCTTTTTATATTGAGTTGTAAGAGTTCTTTATATATTTTGGATACTAGAGAATGAAATGAGAGTGAAGTGAGGGTCTAATGCATGCAAAGTAGCATAGAATAAGTGCTCAACAAACATTAGCCCTTATTATAACCAACTTTATTTAGAAAATAAAATAGAAAAGTTCAAGGGCAGCCCTTGCTGGTTTGGCTCAGTGGTTAGAGCTTCAGCCCATATACCTGAAGGGTCATGTGTTTGATTTCTGGTGAAGGACAGTATCTGGGTTGCAGGTTTGAATCTCAACCCTGGTCAGGGGGCATCTGGGAGGCAACCAATGGATGTGTCTCTCTCACGTTAATGTTTCTCTCTCTCCCTCCCTCTCTCTCTCTCCCTCCTCCTCCCTCCTTTCCATTCTCCTTAAAAAAATCAACGGAAAAAATATCCTTGGGTGAGGTTAACAACAACAACAACAACAACAAAAGTTCAAGGGCAAATCACATTGTGAGAGAAATCTGTAAGACGAGGTGGTGTCAGCCCAGGCCAGGTAGCTCAGTTGGTTAGAGCGTCACCCTGAGATTCGGCCAGGGCACACACAAGAAGTAACCCGTGAATGCATAAATAAGTGGAACAACAAACTGATGTTTCTCTCTCTAAAAATTAATAAATAAAATTAAGAAAAAAAGATGAGGTGGTATCAACTCTGGAAGATTTTTAAACTGAATGATAAAAAGAAGAAATAAGAGCCCTGGCCACTGTGGCGCTTATTGGTTAGAATCTTTGCCAGAGCACCAAAGGGTCGTGTGTTCGATTCCCGTTCAAGGGCATGGACCTGGCTTTCTGGTTCAATCCCTGGCCCCATCGGGGCATGTGTGGGGAACAACCAATCGCCGTGTCTCTCTCACATCAATGTTTCTCTCTTTCTCTCTCTCTCTCCCCACTCCCTCCCTCCACTCTCAGTGGAAAAAATATCCTCAGGTGAGGATTCACGAAAAAAAAAGAAGAAACATGAGCCTCTGTTCCTACAGAGTGAAACAGGGAGGGGAGGGGGGCCCTAAACTCAACAGAGCAAACAGGGGCAAATATAGTATGTGCTTAATAAATATTTGTGGGATGAATGAACTAGAGGAAAGTAAGGCCTAGGTATCACCTGTCCTCCTCCCAAGAATGAGCCCTGCACAACATTTCCTTGAAAAGCAGGAAGTTTGGATGGAGCAGATACTGACCTAGTGATGATGGTTTAATGCATTTCAACAACTTGGCACCTACCCACTCTGTGTCAGGACAACTACAGAGACTGAGTAAGACATTCCTTTACTGAACTCCGCAAAGACTTAACTTATTGCAACATTTGGTGCCCAGCAGAGTGCTATACACATACATTATGGTTCTTAAACCTCACAGCAATTCTGTGAGCTAGGAGCTGTCACTCCCCTTTTATAGATGAGAAACAGAGGCTTAGAGTGATTAAGTCCTTTACTGAAGGTCAAACAGCCAGTAAATGGTGGAGCCAAGTTTCAAACCCAGCTGGTCTCACTGAAACTATACTGAAGTGCTATAGGAACCCAAAACAAGAGAAGATCAGTTTTGCTTGGTGTGTGTCTAGAAAGACTTCACTGAGATCATTTTAAAAACACACAACAGCTTGGCCGGAGTGGCTCAGCGGTTGAGCATCTACCTATGATCCAAGAGATCGCGGTTTGATTCCTGGTCAGTGCTCATGTCTGGGTTGTGGGCTTGATCCCCAGCAGGGTGCGTGCAGGAGGCAGCTGATCAATGACTCTCTCATCGTTGATGCCTCTATCTCTCTCTCCCTCTCCCTTCCTCTCTCTGAAATCAATAAAAAATATATATTTTTAAAAAGACACAAACAAACAAGCGGTTAGTGAGCACCTCCTATGTGCCAGGCCCGTGCTTATTTCACTGATTCCAGTAATAACCCTGAAAGGTTGTGGTGTGGCCTCCATTTTACCAGTTAGAAAACAGGCTCGGAGGACTGGAGTTGGTCAGGTCATCATTGTGTGTGTCACTCCCACTAAGTCATTTGTGTTGTGGTCCATGTGTGATGTGGTTGCAACCCCCTTCTCACATCCACTGAGGATATAGCTTGTACAGCACTTTCCAGTTTTTGAACCTCCCTGTCCTGTGAGAAAGGAAAAGCAGTTAATACAACCTGTACCTGATGACGAAACAAGGGATGCCTGGAGAGGTGAAGTGTTGAGGACTCCCTCCCTTCAATCATGCCATTCCTCTGCCCAGGGCCCATCCTCCCTGCACTTCTCTGGTGAATGATCCCCGCCCTTTCTCCTCCAGGAAGCCTTCCAGGATAGCTCCTCCCCGTGGAGTGTCCCTCCATGCATACCTGTTACCGGTTTGTCTTTATCTGTCACTATCTGTGTACGTGTCTAAATCCCCTGCTTCACAAGCCTCTATAGGGCAAAGACTGCCTTAATCATCTCTCAGCGTTTTAGCAACCCTATTTTGCACAGCGAACCTTTTATTAGTATCAACTTTATTAGTATTACTTTAACATTTTTTTTCTCAAGAAAGCAATGTGCCTACTATGGTTCCCCTCGTCTGGGACTCGGGGGCCTCCACTCAGTCCTCCACTCAGATCTCTGATCTAGATTCTTCCTAAAGCTGTCGCCCACACACGCCTCCCAGAATTTCACAGGGTGTGTCATCACCGGCAGCCTGGAGGAGCCACTCACCCTTTACAAGTATGGTTGCAGTTGCCTCACTTCCTGTGTCATGTGACTCTCCCGCCGTCATCACATGACCCATTCGCTCCATTATGCCGGGATTAACCCAGTGCCCGTCTGTGGCTGCCCAAGTGCCTGCATCCCTATTTTTAGTCGGGGGACTCTCTGGCCTCTCCGGGGCCTGGGGATGCTGCAGGCGCCTCACCTGGTGATGGAGCTTTCACGTCCTTCCCGAGAGGTGAGCGGGCCGGGGCTCCCACTTCACCTTGTTTGCTTCTGGGATCCTGGCCACCCAGGTTCTGGAATTCGATGAATGACAGACTCTCCTCGAACTCAGGTCATCATGGCATTTTTATGGAAGGACAGGTCCCTGGAGAAATGGGTGGGAAAGGGGAGGAGGAGGGTCCCGGTTGGGGTGGGCAGGGACTGTCGCTAACAGAGGGCTTGGAGGGGGCGCTGTCACTAGCAGAGGGCCGGTTCCATCCCTCTTAAAGGTGGGAGACTAGGCTGTGGGTGCCCATAGGTAGCAGAGCGCTGCCCAGGAGGGTAGCTGAGGGGTGGAGAGGGGCTTGCCTTCCTGCCACTATCATTCTGTTCTCAGGGATGTCCCAAGGCCCTGGGCAGGGTAGGCACCATGGCTGCCAGTCTCGTGGGATTGCTTCTACTTCAGGCAGCTTCTTGGGCATCAGGTAAGTCAAGGTGGAGGGAGTTAGCCCCAGAGCTCCCTTGTGCCATGTGGTTCTTTGGTAGTTTTCTGGCACACTGGTGGTGGACTTCAGTAGGTGCTCAACAAACGCTTTTGAGTGACCGAAACCAGCCTTGGGGTGAGAGGACAGCAAGAGGATTTTAATCCTCACCCAAGGATATTTTGTTTCTATTCTTTTTTGTTTTTTTTTTTAAGAGAGAGAGAGAAACATTGATATGGGAGAGATACATCAGCTGGTTGCCTCCAGGACATGTTCTGACCTGGGCCAGGGATTGAACCTGCAACCCAGGTATGTGCCCTTGATGCAAGGGAATCAAACCCTTGACCCTTCCGTGAGGGGGGGGGGACGATGCTCTAGCCGCTGAGCCATGCTGGCCAGGCTGTGAGGATTTTAGAAACCGGTGTTCAATCTCTCCTGACCAGTGTGGCTTCTCCCAGCTTTATCCTTCAGCCTTTGCCTCTCCCTCGCTCCCAGGTGCCCACCCCTGCAGCCCTAAAAGCTTTGGATATAGCTCAGTGGTCTGTGTCTGCAATGCCACGTATTGTGACTCTCTTGATCCCCTGACCCTGCCTGCTCCTGGCACCTTCACACGTTATGAGAGCACACGCAGTGGGCGACGAATGGAGCTGAGTCTGGGGACCATCCAGGCCAACCGAACAGGCACAGGTACCACTACACCCTTCACCACTAAGCCAGGCCGGGAACCTCTGGAGCGCAATCATGTCACGATCGCATGGGGTTTCTCCCCTGTGCACTGACACCTTGATTCCCTGCATATGTTCTCAGGGCTGTTACTGACCCTGCAGCCCAATCAGAAGTACCAGAAAGTGAAAGGATTTGGAGGGGCCATGACAGATGCTGCTGCTCTCAATATCCTTGCCCTGTCACCCCCTGCCCGGAATTTGCTGCTCAAATCGTACTTCTCTGAAGAAGGTGAGGAGGCGGGGGACAAGATGACATAGTGCAACTGACCTTGATATTTCCTTTGACCCTGACTTCTACCCATCCTGACAGTCTCTTAAGGCCCAAATATATAAGATTGTCCTACCCATCTTCCACTGAGTGCTTGGGGACTCTCAGGCTCAGAAGACCTGTGTTTCACCCAGGTGCCTGGCTCCACAGGCCCTAACCCAGGAGCCCAGACACAATTTAGGACTGGCGAGTAGTAGGCCAGGTTGCACATCTTCTATTGACTCAGACTCCCATCGCGGTCTTTTTCTGCAGGAATTGAATACAACATCATTCGGGTACCCATGGCCAGCTGTGACTTCTCCATCCGCACCTACACCTATGCCGACACCCCTGATGACTTCCAGTTGCACAACTTCAGCCTCCCAGATGAAGATGTCAAGCTCAAGGTGGGCACTCTGGCTTCCTTAGGCTCTGGTAGCATTGATGCCCAGTATTTGAAAAGCCTCAGGCTAGAGAAGTCTACAGAGAGACAGAACCCAGCCCCTCTTCGCTCTGTTTTGTCCTGGGGGAGCGAGGGCGGGGGCTGATGGCTAGGCCTGACACACTGGTTGGGCCAGTCTGTCTATGTTCTAACTCTGGTTGTCTCTCTCCTCACTATCTTTGTTTCTAGATACCCCTGATTCACCAAGCCCTAGAGATGGCCCAGCGCCCTGTCTCACTCTTCGCCAGTCCCTGGACATCACCTACCTGGCTCAAGACCAATGGGGCAGTGAATGGGAAGGGGTCGCTCAAGGGTCAGCCCGGGGACCTCTACCACCAGACTTGGGCCAGATATTTTGTCAAGTAAGGGAGCAGCAAGGCCATGGGGTCTGGAGAAGCCTGGTCTATGCCCCAACCTGGTTTCACCTCTAGATATGACTCTCCTCATCTCACCTTCCTACCTTCTGGGCCTTTCAGACTTGGGCCCCCAGTTTTCCCCACCTCATTGAGTCTCCTATTCCTCAGGGTCTTGGTCCACTTTCTTGGTCATGGTCACTATACCCTTCCCCTGCCAGGTTCCTGGATGCCTATGCTGAGCACAAGTTACAGTTCTGGGCAGTAACAGCTGAGAATGAGCCTTCTGCAGGGCTATTTAGCGGATACCCCTTCCAGTGCCTGGGCTTCACCCCTGAACACCAGCGAGACTTCATTGCCCGTGACCTGGGTCCCACCCTGGCCAACAGTACACACCGCAATGTCCGTCTGCTTATGCTGGATGACCAACGCTTGCTGCTGCCCCGCTGGGCCCAGGTGGTAAGGCCCAGTACCGCCATGGGTACACTAGTGACCCTCAAATCCAGGATCCAAATGACTGGCTCCCAAACAAAGTGCCTTCCCTGCCCCAACTCTTGATTCTTAGAGAACCCTAGGCTGGAGCCAGGTGCCCAGGTGGTATACCCTGGAATGCTGAGGTAGTAGTCACCCCTTTTGGATCTCCAGGGCCCCATGGATCCCCATGGTTGCATTAATCTCACTGCCCATTTCTCTGGTCTCCTGGTGCCTCTTCCAGAACCCTCCATACAAGGGCTAGGTTCAGTGGTTCCCTTTTCCCACTAGTCCTTCCTCTCTCCTGTACAGGTGCTGGCAGACCCAGAGGCAGCTAAGTATGTTCATGGCATTGCTGTACATTGGTACCTGGACTTTATAGCTCCAGCAAAAGCCACCCTGGGGGAGACACACCGCCTGTTTCCCAACACCATGCTCTTTGCCTCAGAGGCCTGTGTGGGCTCCAAGTTCTGGGAGCAGAGTGTACGGCTGGGCTCCTGGGATCGAGGGATGCAGTACAGCCACAGCATCATCACGGTGAGCCACCTGCATCCCTTTTCACAAAGCAGGCCACCTTGACCCCTTCCTAGCCTCACCAAAGACTGATGATAGGCCCTCCTTTCCAATTTTTCCCCAGCTGGCTTGCTCTTGGGGGCACATTTGGGGTATCACAACTCCCTATTTGCCTTCCCTTCACAGATCTGCCTTCCCATCACCCTTTTTCCAAATGCTTGGGTCTCGAGCAGTTAGAGCTGCTTCCGGTTTCTCAGCTTCTCTTGTGACATCTTCATTCTCAGTCTTCTTAGATATTAAGGATTAGAGCCCTCCTCACAGGGCTGAGGCACCGTAGCCAGTTTACCTCATTAACTACATTATCTGGGGACCCAGTGTGGAGCCTTTGTCTCTCTGCCCTGTTCCTGCCCTAGAACCTCCTCTACCATGTGGTTGGCTGGACTGACTGGAACCTCGCTCTGAACCCTGAAGGGGGACCCAATTGGGTGCGCAACTTTGTTGACAGTCCCATAATTGTGGACATCGCCAAGGACACGTTTTACAAACAGCCCATGTTCTACCACCTTGGCCACTTCAGGTGAGTGGTGGGCAGGCACCCCCACTCCACGCCAGGCCTAGTATTTCCTGCACTGGGCTTTCATCACCCCACATGAGCAGGAAGGTGTTTAGGGTGGGAACCTTGGGAGAGCCACACCTGTCCCTCTTGCGCCATCTGGACAGGAAGTGACTTGATGTCATCAGACACAGACAACCCCTGACTGCTGATGCTGGAGCTGGCAGGCAGGAAGGAGGGCATGCCAGCAGCATGGCTCAAGACCTAGAGAATTAGGGCAGAGCCTTGGCAAGGGTTGTAGGGGATGACTTCTCGGGTTACGAGTTGATGGGAGCTACCCTCAGGGCCAGAGGGGCTGGGCTGGGGTCCCTGACGATGCCTGTTCCCATTTCAGCAAGTTCATTCCTGAGGGCTCCCAGAGAGTGGGGCTAGTTGCTAGTGAGAAGAACGACTTGGACACCGTGGCACTGGTGCATCCCGATGGCTCTGCAGTTGTGGTGGTGCTAAACCGGTAAGAGCAGTAGCAGGGTCTGGGACCTGGGCTGAGGACAGAACTGTGGGTTTGGCAGGATCACATACTCAGCTTCTCCCTCCCCCCCCCCCCCCCCAGCTCCTCTAAGGATGTGCCTCTCACCATCAAGGATCCTGCTGTGGGCTTCCTGGAGACTATCTCACCTGCCTACTCCATTCACACCTATTTGTGGCGTCGCCAGTGATGGAGCAGATACCCAAGCAGAAGCCTGAGCTAAACATGGGCATTAAAGGGACAGAGTCAGCTCACATGCTGTCTGTGACTAAAGAGGGTACAGCAGGGCTGCGGTGAGCTTAAGTGACGTAAGCCCAGGAGCAGTGGTTTGGGTAACTCATTCTCCCCTCTAGCTGGAGCCAGGGGCTGGAGGCCCCTCAGGAAAGGATTGGAAAGCCCCAGTTGCCCCCCCACCCCGAAGCTTGTGTGAGTGTGTGCTCTGTGCTGATTGTCTGTGGAAACTGGGCCCAGGCCCAGGGTGAGCTCACTGTCTGTACAAACACAAGATGGGGGTGGGGAGAGGGTAAGAAAAGGAAGAACTGGGGACTGTTTGTCTTTCCTGGAGATGCAGAACTGGGCACTTGCAGGAGCAATGTCAGCATCAAGGCACAGGCAGCTAAGAAGCCAAGCACCAGTGAGGGCTAAGGCACCCAGATGGCCCCTTGGCGCCAGCTAGGAAAAACGGTGGCCCCTTAAAGGACAGAATGTCTGATTCCAGTCAGTGTGAGCAGGTTTATTCTGTGGGGGACATCCCATTTCTGGCTGTACTGACAACAGGGAAACACAGGGACCTCTGGAATGCATGAGAGTAGAAAAATGAGTCCTGGGAGCATGAGGACAAATCATTCCTCTTCCTCCTCTTCAGCCATGCCCAGGGCCCGCGTGCCTGGGGTCCGGGCAGGTGTTGCCCGCTGGATAGAGACAATGCCACTGAGCAAGGCATAGCCCACCATGGCTGCCAGCCCCGCCAACACGGATAGGATCTGGTTCCGGCGCCTGTACGGCTCCTCCTCGGTCTCTGGGCCCGTTGGTGTCTGGTGTGGAGGTGGCACCTCAGCTGAGGGATAAGGAAGGAAGGTGGGCAGGGGGCCTAGTTCCTGGATCTCTGTCCAATCTCCCCGGGGCGAGCACCCACCCCGCACCCATCTGCCCCTTACCTCCATCCCAGGGGAAGTAGAGGCTGAGGATGTGGGTGCAGTAGGCACAGAGGTTATGCAGCCCCCGCAGGTGGGCCTGCAGTTTCCCACTGGGCAGCTTTACCTGCAGCAGCAGGGCCAGGTAGCTGAAGACAAAGGCATCCAGGGAGGCAGGGCTGAAGCAGAGAGGGGGATGTGATGGAGGACAACTTTGGCAGAGAAAGTAGAGACGGAGTCAGAGGAAGATTTGGCCCTGGGAGGTGGGCTCTGGACAGCAGGTGCCACCAGGGTAGGAGAGGACACATCTTTCTGAGCCTTGTGTGGGGAGGGCCCCTAGGTGGCGCCAGCCTGGCTGTGAATGGGACTCTATCCCAGGGCTGCATAAAGAATATATTGAGTGCCTCACAGCCCTGCAGGCCCCTCCTGTGCCTGGCGGCCCTCCCACCCTCCTGTACCACTGAGGCAACTCCAGCCCTACACACAGCCCCACTGTCACCAGACCCAGCATCTGTCCCGAGGACCTCTTGTCCGGAGCTGAGCCACCCCAGCCCCTGCAGCTACATCTGAACCCGCATCTTCTTCCAAGCCATCTCTTATTCCCCTGGAGTCAGACTCACGCATCTCCAAAGAAGAATTTCTGAGATCCCAGGCGCTGAGAGAGGAGTGTCAGGCATTCCCGAGCCCCTTGGTACAGCTACAGGGAGGACACAGGTAGGCTTGAGGCTGCGGGCACTGTGCCACCTCCCCTCGTAGGCACTCCCACTCCTGGCCATCAGCCCTGGGGCTTCTCTTACAATAGCTCCCTATCCCAGAGATACCTCCTTTTCCAGTTCTTCCTCACTCTCAGGCCTATGCTCCCCACACAACAGCTGTAGCCGCTCCATGTGCTGCCGCTGCATGCGGCCAGGTAGGAAGAAGTTGAGGGGAAAGGGCATAGCCTCTGCATACCACTTTCGGGTCACTTCCACATAGTTCTTGGCGTCTATCCAAAAAGTATGTATCTGAATTTGGTACATAGGAAGGAAAAGGTAGGTCTGAGCCAGTGTACCTGCCTGACTCAGGGTGGGCTTCTGATCCCCATGCTGCTCCAAGGCTGGGGGGTGGGGGTGAGGGGTAGGGTGTGTGTGTCCCTGGCCCCCTTCCCCACTGGCCATAAACACTGGGAGTTCTGGGCACACTCACCAGCACTGGGAGCAGCTTCTCCTCTAGCAGAGACATGAAGGCCAAGGTGTCTGCCCCTTGTCGGGCAGACAGGTCATAATCAGCATTGTACTTCTGTGGAGGAAATGACTACCATGAGGTGGATGCTGGGGGACTCCAGGGCACTTCTCGGGGGCATCCTGTCTGGTACCACCCTCACTGGCCTCTGAGTGTAGCAGAGGTAGAGTAAGGAGATTTTCCTGCTGAGGCCCTGTGGCCTAGGTACAGCCAGTAGCCTGTTGCTGTTGGCGGACAGCCTGGTCCTTGGAGCCTGCTGGCCGTCAAGATCCCATGCCCATTGGGGAAGGAAAGAAGGCCCAGCCGCAAACCAGGAGCAGCTCCCAGAGTTTCCACGGAAAGGTGGCAACATGCCTGCTGACAGCAACTTCCTAACAGCAACTTCTCCAATCCAGGCACCACAAACCTAGCAGAGTGGAGCTCAGAGGCAGGTTGGGCCTCCATCCATGCCTCAGGAACTTGGGAATGCCATCCTCATGCTCCTGGGACCCCTGGCTTGTTCTCTCAATGCCCAGCTCTTGGCTATTGCCTCTACTTCATTCCATGGCCCAGGCGCCACCACCACCACCACCACCACACACACATTCCAACCGTACCCCCAGGTCTCAGGCTGCCTCATCTTCCTAGGTCCAGTGTCTGTTGCTTAGCAACCCCCCCACATCCTGAGTAAGCTTTGTCCTCAAATAACCTCTTGAGCATGATCCTTAAATCTCTCTGAGCCTCATTTTCTCCCCTGCGGAATGGGGGTACTAATCTCTTTCAATGTGGCTGTGTTAGGGAAAAACTCTAGAAACTGGAAAAGTTGTGCTCATACATAAGGAAACATGGCAGTGGCCCAGTCCCTGCAGGAACTTTGGCTTTTACCAGGATCCCCTGTCTACAGTCCTCTCGAGCCTCCATCAATTCCCCAGCTCCTTAATCTTTGGGAAAGTAGAAATGAAAAAGAGGGCCCCACTTCTGACAGTGTGTTCCCTTTTGGAATCACCATGAAAACTAAAAGAACCCTTGGACAGCATCCTGGCTCAGCCCCTAGTTTTACAAATAAAGAGCTTAAGGCTCTGAGACGTTAAGCGACTTGCCAAAGGTCACACCGTCAAGAAGAGAGTGAAGAGCATAACCTAGGCCTCCCTCCCCCTTCTTCTTATAATGCTCTTCCAACTTCCCCACTCTGGCTCTAAGCCTTGTCCATCCTCATCCCCATATCCCACCTGAACTAGTCCTTGAAAAAGGGCCCTTAGAAGTCCCTCTCTGGTCCCACTTTCAGAGGTCTCATCTGAGCTAACTGCTCTTCTACTCTCCTTACCCTTCTTTGTGTTATCAACCTGTTCATCTCTCCCTCACTGCCCAGCAGGCAGAAGGCACTGTGCCTCCGGATACCCTCAAAGTGCCTGAGCTTAATCTCTGGCCTACTGTTTACTGCATTATTACCAACAATGTGTGTGCCCTCCGCCCCCATCACACTGTGTTCCTTGAAGCTCTGGGTCACCTGCATCTAGCTTGGCATATACTTGGTGCTCAATAAATGTATGTTGCACTGAATTGACTGAACTTTTTTCACTAGTCCCCCAAACCAAGCCACCTACCTCTTTTCGAAGGTGGGTGATGATCTTGTGTGGTACTGAGATGACCTCTCCATGACTGGTCCGAAGGGCAGGCAAAGTTCCTGACATTGAGAAAGAAGTACGCCCACCAGACCTTAGTTGTCTATCCATACACATTTGGTACACAGTCCTGTTTGTCTCCTGATTCTCCCCTTCCTCGCACCCCCCCCCCCCCGGGACATTGGGTACCTGAAGGGCTCCGCCAGGGGTTGGTGATCTTGTGCACCTTGAGTGGGGCACCAGTAAATCTGGCATAGGTCTGCAGGGAAGGAAGCAGAAGGCAGAGGCCGGGGACATGGCCCCCCACAGGGGAATCAAGGAGAGAAATAACATTTATTGAATACCTTTTGTGCTACAATCTATGCTTAGTACTTGACACACATATACAAAGAGGTGAACATTACTGTGCCCACTTTGCAATGGGCAACACAGGGCTCAGAGATAATGGATATCTCCATGATTACAAGTCAGCTAGGAAAATCCTTCCATCTCCTCTCCTACCATCTACCTGGTGAACATTGATCCTCAGAAGTTTTTTCTTAACAGTATATCCCTTTTCTTGGAAAAACTGACCATGCCCTTTTTTGGCAGTCGCTGTGGTCTGTTCCTACTTATACCTTAGTACCTGAACATTTTTTATTACATTTATTTGCTGACATGTCTGCCTTTCTGAAAACAACGCCAAGGGAGGGACCAAATCTTATTTAGTTTTGCAGCCAATGTTTGGTATTTAGAAGAGGCCTAATGCTTATTAAATGAAGGAGTGAACGAGAGAAATGAACTAGTCTGACTCCAAAGCTTTTTTACAGAGCCTGGCTGTGGGCCTTTTGATTCAATAAACAATAAGCTCAGTAAATGCTGTTTAGTGAGGAGGAAGAAGAAAGGAAGGAGAAAAAGAGGCTGAAAAGATAGGAATGCCAAGCCTAAGAACCCTGAGATTGTTCAGCTTTAGTAAAGACGGATATGAAGAAACAGCACCCAGAGAGGAGAAGTGATCGCCCCAAGGTCACACAGTCAGCAAACAGATGAGTGAGGACTAAAACCCATTTCCTGAACCCATGGCCAAGGCCTCTTTATATGGTTACACAAAACCTAGGCTGCTAAGGCAGGCATGGGGCACTGAGCCCATAACGGCCTGGCACGCTCTTTGATTGCCTCAGTTTCTCCCACTTCGCCCGTGGTGTGGAGCCCTGGCAAAATTCGGATGATCGGCTAGTTGGAGATCCCTCCCTAGTCCTCCAAGGCGCAGCACACGGCGCCGGCACCACCCCTCACCAGTACCGCCAGGCTGTCCAGGTCCACTGACGGCAGCCCCCAGCCCCCCGACCAGCAGAACAGCTCCATGGGCGCCGCCATCTTGCCCGCCCTCTGTCCCGGAAGCACCTCCCCCCGTGCTTCTGCCCGCCCCTGCGCGGACCCGCCCCCCCGCCGCCGCTACTAGGGTCGCTGGAGGCCGAGGGCTGAGGGAGGCTCCGGGGGAGGTGCGGCTTCTCGTGGCCCGGGCGGCGGGGGCGGAGTTGAGGGCCTCTGGGGAAGGCGGCCGCCGCCAGATCTAGAGGCGGCTCCCAAAGTTGGGGGAAGGGCTCTCGACCTGGCGCCTCTTCGGAGAGTCGGGACGCCTCGGCCAAGGGGATCCCAGAGCCCCCAAGGAGTGGCCGGCCTGGGAGAAAGGGGTCTCGCGCCCCTGAGCCGACCCTGCGGGGTCTCGCAAATCTACACGTGGCCTGGACTGCTCTAGGGCCCCTCAGGCTCGGCCCTGAGCCGGGGCTGCGGGGGGGATCCCCCGAGGTGCATGTTTTCCACAGCGCGTTATGCTTGGAGCCGGCCCCGCGCCTCCTGTCGCCAAGGAAACAAAACAGGGGCGGTGGCGGCCGCGGGAGCAAGGCCCGGCTAGGGCCTGGGTGGGGGGAGGGGAGGTGGGTCTTTGAGCTGTTGCCTTGGTAACGGAACTGAGGCGCCCGTCTGCTTCATCCGGGTCGCGGCCTGCCAGCCAGGACCCCTGGTGTTCCCAGTCTGGCCCCCTTTTCCTGGTCTACACTCTCTGATGGCCCTTCCCTCTTTCCTGATTTCTTCACTCCGACCTCACTGAACACTGTTTTAGACTTTTCCCTCCAGTTCCCATTGGACGCTTCCAGGTTTTCCTAGGAGTGAGGGAAAATGGAGGTACAGGCACATGTCAGGGGACCCTCACCCTAATAAAGAGCACTTGCGTGTTAGAGCAGCACACTTCATGCCCTGTGGGCATCCCCTGGGCACTAGAGCGAGCTCGTTTCCACCACTCCCTTGGCTTCCTTTTATGCCAGCTGTGGAATAATGCCCACTGTGGGGTACTGTTCTGCCAGGGGTTTCTGCCTTCCCCAACTGTGACTTCCAGAAAACAGTAGCATTTGGTAGTGGCCCCCAACGAGGAGATGCCAGGAGAGAGGGAAGCAGCAAGCAGGATGAGAGGACCATTAAGGAGAGGAGGCAGTAGGCAGGGAGGCCTCCAGGGCTCTTCCCCAGTGCCCCGGTTTCTGGAGCTGGGGATGCCTCCAGGGTGATTGGCAGCTCTTTGTTTCAGCCCCCCCTTCACCCTCCTGCTGCCCCCCCTTCAACTCCCCCTTCCAGTCCCCCCGCCCCCCCGCCGCGCTCTCCCCGCCTAGCCTTTTCCCCTCCCAGCCGCCTGCCTGCCAGGGATAGTGAGCCGGCTGAGCGGCATGGAGACACAGGAACTTCGGGGGGCCCTGGCTCTTCTCCTCCTTTGCACTTTTGCATCTGCCAGTCAGGACCTGCAGGGTAAGCCTGTCTCCATCCTCTTCCATTTTCTGCCCCTCCCCATTTGCCCTCAGCTTAGTATCAGGGAACATGTGGGCAAGGGGAGAAGGGGAGAGTCCTGAAATTGAGCCAGAGTGAAGAAACGGTGTATTTTGG
The DNA here is from genome assembly GCF_964146895.1 of Miniopterus schreibersii. Taxonomy (NCBI): domain Eukaryota; kingdom Metazoa; phylum Chordata; class Mammalia; order Chiroptera; family Miniopteridae; genus Miniopterus; species Miniopterus schreibersii. The sequence continues at coordinate 13,568,967 of NC_138119.1, read as the reverse complement.
CTCTATGGGAAGGAGTGAACACCAGAAGGTGGTAGGTGAGTGGGAACTGGCCAGAGTCAGCATGAGGCCAGGGCAGAGGACTCAGGAGCAAGATGCTAGGGCTGCCTGGCTGGGTCAGTGTCTGAGCATCCCCAGGCACCCCAAAATCTGGGAGAGCAGCGTGAAGGTGGGTGCACTGTATAGTCCCCTCAGCCTCTTCGTCCCCTAGGCTGCTGGTTGCCCAAGGACAGGGTGGGGGTTGGGACCGAGAGGTCTGGGCTCTCCCGGAGGTCTGGTGGTGGGATGGGCCTGTGGGTATGGGAGAGGTAGTTGAAGCAGATGACACAGGCACAGATTCTTTACTGGCTGGAAGGGAAACCACAGATTGGCCAGAACAGGGAGGCAAAGGAGCTGGGTCCTACATTCCCGAGGGAGAGAGCCAGACAGTGGGAGGGTTGGAGCCCTCAGTGGGCAGCTGTTCTCATCCAGAATGAGTGTGCTGAGCCCCTAGGATGGGAGGAGGGGCATTAGGGTGTAGAATGAGCCAAAGCCAGCAGTGTAAGAGAAACTGCCTTCCAATTTTTGTGCTGTGGGCACCAGGTGCTACTCCTGCCTGGAATCAGCAGTGACTCCCTTGCGCCACCTGGTGGGCACATCTCAAGTTTGTGGGGCACTGTTTCTGTGTTTTCAAATGAGCCTCAGGCCTGTGGATTCCCAGAGGCTGACAGTAGGCAGTGCTGAGGGGAAGAAAGGCATAATACCTATCCTCTGATAGCAGCAAGGGTTGCATTTTGAGGTGGATTAACACTATCTGGTGGGGAGGTGGACGGAGTGATGAAAGATGCCCCACCCCTGAGGGCTCAGGGACATGGGCAGGCCTTAGCATCTAACACCATTCTCTGACCTTGATAATTCCTGCCTGGCCAGTGATTGACCTGCTGACTGTGGGCGAGTCCCGGCAGATGGTAGCTGTGGCAGAGAAGCTCCGGACAGCTCTGCTCACTGCTGGGGACATCTACCTCTTATCCACCTTCCGCCTGCCTCCTAAGCAGGGTGGTGTCCTCTTTGGCCTCTACTCTCGCCAAGACAACACACGATGGCTGGAGGCCTCTGTTGTGGGCAAGATAAACAAAGGTGACTGGTGGGCATCTCCTTTCCTGCAGCAGTGACCCCCTTGAGCACTCTCCCTTATCCCCACTCCCACATCCCTCTTAATTTTCCTTGGGTTCCACTGGGGACCATGGACCTATCAGGCTGTGCCCAGGCACCAGGACCACCTGGTATGGGGTGCTTAGAAGGTACCTCAGAAGACCAGGTACCCAAACAATAGGGTGAGGCCTGGTATTTGTAGGGATAGAATATTGTACTTGGGTTGCCTGTGGGGAGGGGGAAGGTATGACACTGTGCCCCAGCAGGGGTATAGAGAGGTCCTTCACATCCTTGGGACAGTTCAGTGGGTATAGAGCCAGCTGCCACCTCGCAGGGGATAGAGTGATGTGATGCCACTGATGACTAAGAAACCCCTAGTCTTTGAACCAATTTAAAAAACATATATTGTGTACCCATTACATGCAAGGTGTTGAGAGATACATAGCTAAGTAAGAGTAGCCCTAGAGATGTGGCATCCAGAAGAGTTGATCCAAGGCTCAACTGGGAGACAGGGGATGGGGGACAGTGCCCATACTGACCTCCCCTCCTGGGCAGTGCTGGTGCGGTACCAGCGGGAGGATGGCAAAGTCCATGCAGTGAACCTACAGCAAGCAGGCCTGGCTGACGGGCGCACACACACGGCTCTCCTGCGACTTCGAGGCCCATCCCTCCCCAGCCCTGCTCTGCAGCTCTATGTGGACTGTAAACTGGGTGATCAGCATGCTGGTCTTCCGGCATTGGCCCCCATTCCTCCAGCGGAGGTCAATGGGCTGGAGATTAGGACTGGACAAAAGGCTTATTTGAGGATGCAGGTGAGCAGGAAGGGAGGACACTGGAGTTTCTGTGGAAACAGTTTGTACCAGTGTGAGGAGTTGGTAGGTCCTCCCACCCTATTCTGCTCCTATCCTTCCAGGGCTTCGTGGAATCTATGAAAATGATTCTAGGCGGGTCCATGGCCCGGGTTGGAGCCCTGAGTGAGTGTCCATTCCAGGGCGACGAGTCCATCCACACTGCAGGTAACAGAGACTTCCATTAGCTGACATCCTGGACCCCAGATCACATTCTGTGGTCTTTGGTGACTCACATCCTTTTGACCTCCCGCTAACACTCATTCCTTTGGTTCACCTATTCCTGGGGCTCTGACCCTGTTACCCCAAATCTCCACCTCTGACTCTGATCTCCAAACAATAAAGCCATCTCAAAAGGTGTGGGCCAAAAAATCTCCCTGTTCAGGTCATCCTGCCTACCAGGGTAGCCAGAAAAATAAAGCGATCCAAGAGAAGAACAGAACTCTGAAGAACTCTGGAGTGAGGATGTTAACTACTTGGTCTTGGTTTTGACTGAAATAAGGGTCTTGAGTCTTTTTTAGCTCCCATTGGTGACTGTCACATACCAGAAGTTTCTCTGAGCATTGACCATCTGCCTGTCTCTGACAGGGATGTTCAGAGGCTCTTACCTAAATAAAACACCCACTTCTTCCACATATTTCAAAGAAAGCGCTCTTGAGGTAGATAGAAGCTTGGGAGGGAGGAAATGGAATGTATTGTAGCCCCGCTTTGGGTTTCCTCACTCGGATCCCTTCTGCCGCTACCATGCCTGGGAATCAGAGGGATTTGGGTTCTGAGGCAACTCCCTTAGAGGGTCTCTCACCCTGTGGAAAGAGCTCGTGTTGCTTGCCTGTCACTCTGACCACCTACCATCCAATACCCCATATCTTTATTCCGAGGCTCCAGCCTTTGTTTCCATCAGTCTCTTCCTTCTTCCTCTTCACCAGCCAGGCCCCTCTTCACAGCTTTACCCTTTTATTGTGTTTTCTTCTCTCTAGTGGCCAATGCACTCCACTCCATCCTAGGTGAGTAGGCCACGGTGAGGTGGAAGGGGCATGAGGGTGGGGAGGGGGTCCCAGGCTTTGGCAGCTGCCTGAGACTAAGTCCTCTTCAGCTAGGAATAGGGTGGAGTTTAAAGGTGGGGGTGGGTGGGTAGCAGTGGCAGGAACTGGCTTATTACCCAAAGAGGGGCCAGGGCTGGTGTCCTAGGTCTGAGCCTCTCTGCTCCCTGGGCCCTGACAGGGGAGCAAACCAAGGCACTGGTCACCCAACTCACCCTCTTCAACCAGATCCTGGTGGAGCTGCGGGATGATATCCGAGACCAGGTTGGAGTGGGTCAACAAGGGAGTAGACTCGGGTGGGATGGCAAATGCTGAGAGCTGACTCCTCCCCATCCTTATATCTACCAGGTGAAGGAAATGTCCCTGATCCGAAACACCATCATGGAGTGTCAGGTGTGCGGTGAGTGGGAGAGCAGGGGAGGGCTCCAGGTGGAATCACTATGCTTCCTACCCCATGGGTTAGGCCTTCAGTTCCGGTGATTTGAATGGTGACCTCTTGGTGGCTCTCACTGTGCCCTTCCCCAGGCTTCCATGAGCAACGTTCCCACTGCAGCCCCAACCCCTGCTTCCGAGGCGTGGACTGCATGGAAGTGTACGAGTACCCTGGCTACCGCTGTGGACCCTGCCCCCCTGGCCTGCAGGGAAATGGCACTCACTGCACTGACATCAATGAGGTGGGGAAGGGCAGATCTGGTAGGGCACAGAAAGCTGGGGGGAGGTAGTTAGGAGAGGCCTAAGAAGGTGGGGTAAATGTTGGTCTGAAACAGAGGAACCTAGGGTTTAGGAGAGGTTGGAGACAAGAAGTGTGAGAAGGGAGGGAGACCAAAGGCCTGAGGCAAAGACTGAAGCACTACATAGGGAAGGTGTTGGGGGAGTGGCAGGGGCATTTTGAGATGGCTATTCAGCAGGGAACCCAGAGGGAGGCTGGAGTTGGGGCTCAGAGCACAGGGATGTTGGGTGGGAAGGGCTGCAAATGGGATACCAGGACCAGTGGTCCTAGGATCATAGGCAGGGGCCTGACTTCTTCCTTCTCATCTGGTCCCCAGTGTGCTCACGCTGACCCTTGTTTCCCGGGCTCAAGCTGCATCAATACTATGCCTGGCTTCCACTGTGAGGCCTGTCCTCAAGGCTACAAAGGCACACGGGTGTCTGGTGTGGGCATCGACTATGCCCGAGCCAGTAAACAGGTCAGGTTGGGTAGAGTGTGTGGACGAGAGCTTGGCCTTGCAGGGGCCAGCGGTTTCTGGGTTGGCCTTGGGGTCCTTGTGATAAATAGGATGAGGCTGCTGACTCATCTGCTGGCTTTGCATTGGTTTTGGGTCTGGGCTTCATGTCAATGTTCACAGATAAGGCCACACCAGTGCCCTCTCCTGTATCTGAGGAGACCTGCCACGGGTCTGGTTCTACCCAAAGTCTGCCCCTTCAGGTCTGCAGCGATGTTGATGAATGCAGTGATGGGAGCAATGGTGGCTGTGACCCAAACTCCATCTGCACCAACACAGTGGTGAGCTGAATACCCTGAGTGTGTCTGGGGTGGTGGGAATGGGCAACCCCCTCTTCAAACTTCCTGCTTCCCCTCTTCTTTCCCCAGGGCACTACACATAGTAGGTGTTTCATATGGACCTGGTTTGGAATTCTGGTTTTGCCCCTTACTAGCTGTGATCTGTAGCAAGCTGTTTAGCTTTTCTGAGCTTCACATTCCTGCTTGAAAAATAGGACTACTATCTACTTAGAAAAGTTTTCAGTAGAACCTGAAAGAGATAATTGATAGACCTGACATATAGCTGAATGCCCATCCTATATCCCTCAGGTGGGATGGTACTTGTCCTGGGTGCTTGCTAGGCTCGCCCACCTTCCTGAGACAGTTTCCCTACTCTTAGGGCTCTTTCAAGTGTGGTCCCTGTCGCCTGGGCTTCCTGGGCAACCAAAGCCAGGGTTGCCTCCCAGCTCGGACTTGCCACAGCCCAGCCCACAGCCCCTGCCATGTCCATGCGCACTGCCTGTTTGAACGCAATGGTGCAGTGTCCTGCTCGGTGAGCTAGGCCTGGGGCTTGGAAGGAAAAGGGAGGATCTGGGGATGGAGAAGGGCTAGTGAACATGTTTAGGGATTGGGATGACGGTCTTCATGGGAAAGGGAAATTGGCCTGGGCCCAGGAACTGGGTGATGAGAATAGACCTTGAAGCAGGGAAAAGGGTGGAGTGGGGGGAGCCAGCCCCGACTGCTAACTCCCACCCTTTGTGTTGCCCCAGTGTAATGTGGGCTGGGCCGGGAACGGGAACGTGTGTGGGCCTGACACAGACATCGATGGCTACCCGGATCAGGCGCTGCCCTGCATGGACAACAACAAGCACTGCAAGCAGGTGCGGCTGCAGGTGGGCGCATGAGCAGGGTGGGGCCCCATGCTGGGGCAGGCCAGAACTCAGCCATCCATCTCCTCCCCTGACCTTCAGGACAACTGCCTTTTGACACCTAACTCTGGGCAGGAAGATGCTGATAATGATGGTGTGGGGGACCAGTGTGATGATGATGCTGATGGGGACGGGATCAAGAACGTTGAGGTGGCTCCCACACATCGTGCTCCTAGCTCCTGTGCTTTCCTCCCTGTCTCTGTTGCCTGCTCCCATAACCCTGCTCCCCCTACCTCTGGCCCCTGGCAGCTCTACAGTAACGGCTCCAGTACTATAAACTAGGGAGGAATCAGCCTGGTGCGTAGGACAAGGTGGACTACCTGGAGGTTGGGTGGGTGGGAGTGCGCCAAGCAGGTGGACCATCACAGAATTGGTGATCGTAGACAACGTAAGGGACAAGGTGGGTGCTAGACAGCCAGTGGTTTGAGGGAGGCCTGACTCTTTCCCTCCCACCCCAGGACAACTGCCGGCTGTTCCCCAACAAGGACCAGCAAAACTCAGATACAGATTCATTTGGTGACGCCTGTGACAACTGCCCCAACGTGCCCAATAATGACCAGAAGGACACAGATGGAAATGGGGAAGGGGATGCCTGTGACAACGACGTGGATGGGGATGGTGCAGGCCTGGGCTGAGGGGGTGGGAGACCTATAAGACTTTGGATACAGTGGGAATGAAACAGAGAGGCTCGGAAGTCTGAGAATTGGGGAGGGTGCTCTTATAGAAGTCAGCCTGGGTGAGAGATTCCCGGTGGCATGTGTCAATGAGAATGTAAGGAAGGGAGAGAGCAGGCAAAAGGGTGAGACAACGTACAGGTGGATTTCCTGAATAGCTATCCTCTGGATGGGAGAGAAAGCTCAGGGCCTTCACCAGCCTTGGAGAGAGTGTGACAACCTTTTCCTATCCCCCTGTTCTAGGCATCCCCAATGGACTGGACAATTGCCCTAAAGTCCCCAACCCCCTACAGACAGACAGGGATGAGGATGGGGTGGGAGATGCTTGTGACAGCTGCCCTGAGATGAGTAATCCTACCCAGGTACAGGGGAATGGAGAAGGCGGGGAGGGGCGGGGGAACTGATGCGTGCCAGAAAGTGGTCAGGTCACCCTCTTCAATTATCAAGAGGAGATGCTGAGAACGGTTCCCTCTCTCTTAGACAGATGCAGACAGCGACCTGGTGGGGGATGTCTGTGACACCAATGAAGACAGGTAGGGCTTTGGCCAAGAGATAGAAGGTCTTACAGGGAATACTTCACTTTTCTCTGGTATATTCTCAATCCCCTCTAAGGTTTAGCCTTAATTCTCCACTACAGTTGAACAGGAAGTTATTCCCATAGTCTACCCTGTATTTCTACTGGTGGACCTTCACCTCATCTGACTGACTGTAAGGGGCCTGGTTGAATGGAGGGTATATCTCAGAGAGACTCCTAAGCAGGAGGCAAGGGAAGTATGTGGTACCTTCAGAACTTTTATTTGGTGCCTGCTCTTCTGGGCAGTGATGGAGATGGACATCAGGACACCAAGGACAACTGCCCACAGCTACCCAATAGTTCCCAGCTGGACTCAGACAATGACGGACTTGGAGATGAGTGTGATGGGGACGATGACAATGATGGTGTCCCAGATTATGTGCCTCCTGGTCCTGATAACTGTCGCCTGGTACCCAATCCCAATCAGAAGGATTCAGATGGTAAGGCTGGGTCCCAGAGGATTAGACTGGTATGGGCTATGCTCATGGAGAAGTGGCAGGCTTGCTGGGGCATTAGAAAGGGAAGGTGGGGAGAGAGGTCAGGAATGCAAGGCCCAAGAGGTGGTGGTGTTAGCTAGTGGCAGTGGCCAGGGCCTTCCTGAGTGCCTAGTCCCATTCTTCCCAGGCAATGGCATTGGTGATGTGTGTGAGGATGACTTTGACAATGATGCGGTGGTTGATCCCCTGGATGTGTGCCCTGAAAGTGCAGAGGTAACCCTCACGGATTTTCGGGCCTATCAGACCGTCGTCCTGGACCCTGAGGGGGATGCTCAAATTGACCCAAACTGGGTCGTGCTCAACCAGGTACTAGGGCAGTGGGCTGGGTGGGTGCTGTCAGACCAGACTCCCAGGCAGGGCCTAAGTAGGGTAGTGCACCTGGATCAGGTCTTTCTTCTTTATTGCCCATCACCAGGGCATGGAAATCGTTCAGACCATGAACAGTGACCCCGGCCTGGCAGTTGGTATGTGAGAGATATCTAATTCAATAATTTCCAAACAGGAATCTGACAGGGGCAGAGGGTAGGGGACAAGCTGGCCACACATACAGCAGGCATCCCTTCCTACCCCCACAGCACAATGGGCCACTAGTAGCTTTGCTGCCCTGACCTTGATCCCATATACCTACCCACCCCAGGATATACAGCTTTCAATGGTGTGGACTTTGAAGGCACCTTCCATGTGAACACAGTGACTGATGATGACTACGCAGGCTTCCTCTTCAGCTACCAGGACAGTGGCCGTTTCTACGTGGTCATGTGGAAGCAGACAGAGCAGACCTACTGGCAGGCCACACCTTTCCGGGCTGTTGCCCAGCCTGGGCTGCAGCTCAAGGTCCCACAGCTGCCCAGATTCCCCAATTCAGGACCCTTTCCCAAAATCTCTTCCCCTACCTAAATGGGAACCCTCTTACTCAGACGTTGGGTCTGGAGGTTGGCTCCCTGGGGCCCCAGAACATTCTCCTGACCACCTTGACTTCCTTTCCCACCTGTACTTACCAGCCTATTGTCTCCCCTCATTTGGGTCCTATGGTTGACCCAATGTCTTTGCCAATGCCCCTCAGGCAGTGACATCAGTGTCTGGCCCAGGTGAGCACCTCCGGAATGCCCTATGGCATACTGGCCACACCCCTGATCAGGTACGACTGCTGTGGACTGACCCACGAAATGTGGGCTGGCGTGACAAGACCTCCTACCGCTGGCAGCTGCTGCACCGGCCTCAAGTTGGCTACATTCGGTGAGGGGAGGGGCTGAGCCCTCCTGAGGGACCCCAGGCCCAGCCTTTCCTTCCCCTTTAGCTGAGACTCACCAGTGACCCCTGTACTCAGTGCCTTGGTGCCATGGACCCAGATTGGGACCACTTCTCTCCATCTCCTCTCTCATCACAGACACGCCGCCTCAGCCCTGCTTTCCTCCTAGCATCAGGCAGCTTGGGCTGGTGCTGAGGGCACATAGGCAATGTTGGGCAAGTTCTTCCTTTTCTGTGTTCCATTTTCCCCTCTGTACAACAAGGGCATCTCTGGGAGCCTCCAAAGCCCAGGCCAGTCTGTGGAGAGGCACATCACATCCAGCCCCTTCACTGGTACAGCCCTGTACCTGCCTCCTCAAGGTGTCTGACCTGGAAGGAACCATCATTTACAGAAGTGCAAACCAAGCCCGACTTCACAGCTCTTTGCAGCAGAGCTGAGGCCTTTCAGTTTAGCACTTTGTCCACAACTTTGCATTTCCTAGTTGATGGGGATCACAGGGAAGGGAGGGAAAATGGCTAAGAGCCCAGAGTCCAGGCACTTGGGTTGGTTCCCCTTTAAGGTGCCTGGGGCTGTGGGGCGCCAGGGCAGGGGATAAGGGAGGGGTGGACAAGAGCCTGGGAAGCGGGTGACTTCACCCCCCAGCCCATTGTGTTCATCGCCATGGCAACCCAATCCTTGCTTGGAATGCGGCTGGTGCTTTGAGATGCAAAGGGGGCTGGACAAAGAGCCAGGGGCCCCAGGCCTGAGAAAAGCACCCCCTTCCCTCCCCTTTCCTTCCTTCTGTGCTCTCTTGGGCCTGGTGAGCTAAGGGGGGTTGGGGATGAGCAGGGCCCTGGCATAGTGGCACAGTGCCCAGTGGTACCCTGGCACCAATGGAAACCCCTATCCTGGACAGAGTGAAGCTCTATGAGGGTCCCCAGCTAGTGGCGGATTCTGGGGTGATCATTGACACATCCATGCGAGGGGGGCGTCTTGGTGTATTCTGCTTCTCCCAAGAAAACATCATTTGGTCCAATCTCCAGTACCGGTGCAATGGTGAGGCTCTATACCCAGGTCAGCCTGACCTCTCATGCCCTCGTGGGAAAGTCACATCTTTGACTTTAATCGTTTCTCCTTCCTCAGACACAGTTCCCGAGGACTTTGAGCCATTCCGGAGGCAGCTGCTCCTGGGAAGAGTGTGAAGAGGTGGCTACCAGATCAAAATCCTGATTTTAGACCCTTTGGCCTTGAGGTCCATCCTGGAGGCCCTGGGGTCTAATCTACAGCCCCTCAGCCAAACACACACCCTCCTCCGGGACCAACCAGTTCAGCCCCGGGGGCGTGGGGGTGGGTGGGTGACTGTTGAGATGGGAAGTTTTCAAGGGGCATTTCTCAGGCGCTAACCCCAGGAAAGATAATAGCATATTGCCATAAAGTTCCAGTTGTTTTCTAAGCCAGTGCAGTTGCTTATTTTAGGGACCTTTCCCGGGTAGTGTGGGAGCAAAAAGGAACCTGAAAAGGGCAAGGGAGAGGGCTGGCAGGATGGAAGTTAGAGATCTAGAGTAAGTTTGGCTGAGTTTGAGGCACGATGAGGTAGGTGCTGGATGAGGGTTAGGTGAAGGATGGGGGGGTGTTAGGTGAAGGCACGAGGTGCTGGTCGGAGGATGGTTCAAGTTCTCCCAGCCCCACTTACTCACGATGGCAGCAGCGACACTCCAGTCGATCTTAGATCAGCCGGGATCGAGAGCCAGGAGGGCTGGGGCTGCCCCGCTCGGGGTGAGCGGGGCGGGGGGCCGAGGGGGCCGGAGGCCGGGACGAGTGCAATATTGGCGGGGGAAAGAACAACACTGCACCGCGTCCCGTCCCTCCCGCCCGCCCGGGGCCCGGGATCCCGCTCCCCGCCGCTTGAAGCGGGACCAGCCCAAGGACCCGGAGCGCTCTGGGAAGTTGGGTTCACCTGGGAGGCCAGAGAGACCTGGCGCCCGGAAGAGGGAGGAGGGGGTGGTGAAGGAGGAGCGGGGAGAGGCGGAAGGGCCGACTTCGGTGTCCCGAAGGCCGCTTCTGACGCCCGGGCGTTGCGCGCGCTCGCTCCTTAAATACGCCGGCTGCGCGGCGCGGAGCCGCGGCCCTGGTAACGCGTATCCCAGCAACAGGACTAAGGGCTGCTGCCCGGCAACGCCAGGGGTTGAAGTTTTGAGACCGCCCACCTAGATACTCGCGGGTTCTCAAGCCGGCGGGCCCAGGGCTTCCCCGCCTCTCCCGCTGGCGCGCGGGGGAGCCGACGTCACGCCCCGTACCCCGCGCCCGCTGGGCGCCGCACAAAGCCGGCCAACTAGGTGGAGCGGCGCTCCCGGGGGCCGCGGCCCCAGGCTTCCCGCCGCACCGAAGTGTGTTTAAAGTTAATTTTTCAATCTGTATTCGTTGGGGCTAGGAACTGTTTTCCTAACGCGGATGTAACTGCTTCCCTCGGCCAAGACCGCAACCCAGGACCTCCGGATGAGGCTCTGTACCCTACATTCCACGTGTCTCTGTGACCCCATATACCTCTCTGGTCCCAAATATTTCTGCCCTTTAAAATATCTCTCGGTTCCCCAAAGTTACGCACCCTCATACAGTTTTGCCCGACCACTATCATGTGCTTACCTGCCCCAAATGCAACTCTGCTCCCAAAGATAGTTCAGTGCTCCCCAATACCATTCTGTCGCCCTACCTATTCTGACTCCTAAATACGTAACCTGTCCCACCGCCCCGACATTCCGATGTAGTTTCCTACACACCTCCCCCCTCCAAGTACCTGAGGATCTCACCCACTTAGCGCCACTTCCTTCAGACCTCGCCCCGCGTGCCTCGCCTCGCCCCAGATTCCTTCCTAAAGTTCCCAGCCTCTGCGTCGATGGCTCAGTGCGTTTCTCCCTTTCTCGGTCCAAGCCGCTCGCTCTTCTCGCTGGGGCGCCGCCCTCCCTCGCCTCCCTCGGCCCCAGTTGGGCAGCGCCGTCCAGCCTCCCCTCTCCCCGCGGGGCAGCCTCCCACGCGCCCCGGCGGGCGCCGTGAGGCTCCGGTGGCCACCAGAGGGCAGGAGAGCCCGGCGGCCCGGCGGCGGACGGAACGAAAGACCCTGGAGTTCGGCAGAGCCCAGGTTTCGTCCTTTAAGTGGAAATTTCTCCCCCCTGTCCCTTCCCGGGAGAAAGCCAAGGAAGGAACTCAGGCTGCTGGGGAGTCGGCAGGGGCGGGGGCTGTGTTTCGGGGTACGGCTGCGTGCAGAACTGGACAGGGAGCCGCTAGCCAGGTGGGGCCGTTCCGGGAAGTGGGGGGCGGGCCAAAACTATCACCCAGTCCGCTCCTGGTCAAGCCTTCCCGTGTCTCATCAGCCTCCACCCCAGAGTGGCTCCAAGGGCCTCGGAGGAGTGGGTGACCCTCCCCGCCTTAACCTAGCCCACTTTCTCTGTTACTTTTCTAACCTTGGCTGTTGCCCTGGGGCTAAAACTAAGGCCTTGGGGACCCAGGTCACAGACCCCCCCCCCCCTTTTCCCCACACACACCGCCTTCTGGAGCCAGGGAGTGGTTGGTGAAAAGGGGAGGCCAACTGGAGAACAAACAGGTTGTCAGAGGGTTGAGTGATTGGAGCCCATGTGCCCTACCTGAGGGGACAGGAATGGTTGGGCGGGAGGAGGAAGAGATAGGAGGTAGAGAATGGGGGCGGGGGCGGGGTTTTGTCACCTGTCGCCTGCTTTGGCGGGCGGGGCAGGGGGGACCAGTATAAAGCAGCTGGCGCCTGTGCCCGCGCCACCTCACACGCAGTACCTGCCTGAATCTGTTCTGCCCCCTCCCCACCCGGCTCGCCACCACCATGACACCGGGCATCCAGGCCCTTTTCCTCCTGCTGCTACTAGTCCCAGTGCTTACAGGTGAGGGGCACAAGGTGGGGAAGGGGCTGCTCTGCACAGCCATTCTGTGGGTTTTGTTTCCTGGCGGATGGCACCCCAGGAGGCAGAAGTTGCTGACGGGTGGCCTAGTGTGTGCCAGAATAAAGGAGACAGGCTAAGAAGAGACGACCCCCCAGGAGAGTGGGTGCCAGGGACAGGCGAGCTTCCTGAAGAGAAGTCCGGAGGGTGGGGGTGGGGGTGGGAGCCGCGGGAGGTAAATCTTAGGAGTGGAGAGTGGCCAAATCAGGAGCAGAGGGGTGAGGGAAGAGGGAGGCTGCCTGCTGGGAAGGAGGAGGAGGGCTGACTTGGGCCTGCTCCTCAAGTCCTCTGAGCATTATGTCTCCAAATGCTACAGGATGTATTTTCTCCTTGTGCTGATTTATCCCAGAACCTCATTCTCAACTTCTTACAGCTACTGCCACCCCTACCTCCAAAATGGTTTCTCAAACCTCTGGCCACACAAGCCTCAGCGGAAATACACAGACTATGACTGCCCAAAGCAGCCCAACATCCAAGTTCACTGACAGAAGTTCTGTGAACACAGCCAGCAGCTCTGCCACAGGTCCAGTCCCCCATGCTGCCTCTTCCCTGGCCACCAGCCCTGCCTCAAGCTCAGCCACTGCTCCAGTCCACGGTGCCACCACTTCCTCAAACACTGCTCCAGTTCATGGTGCCACACCATCCCCAGCCACCAGCCCTGCCTCAAGCTCAGCCACTGCTCCAGTCCACGGTGCCACCACTTCCCCGACCACTGCTCTAGTTCATGGTGCCACCCCATCCCCAGCCACCAGCCCTGTCTCAAGCTCAGCCACTGCTCCAGTCCATGGTGCCACCCCATCCCCAGCCACCAGCCCTGTCTCAAGCTCAGCCACTGCTCCAGTCCATGGTGCCACCCCATCCCCAGCCACCAGCCTTGTCTCAAGCTCGGCCACTGCTCCAGTTCATGGTGCCACCCCATCCCCAGCCACCAGCCCTGTCTCAAGCTCAGCCACTGCTCCAGTCCATGGTGCCACCACTTCTCCAACCACTGCTCCAGTTCATGGTGCCACCCCATCCCCAGCCACCAGCCCTGTCTCAAGCTCGGCCACTGCTCCAGTCCATGGTGCCACCCCATCCCCAGCCACCAGCCCTGTCTCAAGCTCGGCCACTGCTCCAGTTCATGGTGCTACCACTTCCCCGACCACCAGCCGTGCCTCAAGCTCAACCACTGCTCCAGTCCATGGTGCCACCACTTCTCCAACCACTGCTCCAGTTCATGGTGCCACCACTTCCCCAACCACCAGCCATGCGTCAAGCTCGGCCCCTGCTCCAGTTCATGGTGCCACCACTTCCCCGACCACCAGCCGTGCCTCAAGCTCGGCCACTGCTCCAGTTCATGGTGCCACCACTTCCCCGACCACCAGCCGTGCCTCAAGCTCGACCACTGTTCCAGTCCACAGTGCCACCACTTCCCCGACCACCAGCCGTGCCTCAAGCTCGGCCACTGTTCCAGTCCACAGTGCCACCACTTCCCCGACCACCAGCCGTGCCTCAAGCTCGGCCACTGTTCCAGTCCACAGTGCCACCACTTCCCCGACCACCAGCCGTGCCTCAAGCTCGGCCACTGTTCCAGTCCACAGTGCCACCACTTCCCCGACCACCAGCCGTGCCTCAAGCTCGGCCACTGCTCCAGTTCATGGTGCCACCAGCCATGCCTCAAGCTCAGCTGTCACTCCAGCACACAAGGGCACCTCTGCCAAGGCTACCACCACCCCAGTTGGCAAGGGGACTCCATCCTCAGTTCCCAGTCACCACTCTGATACTCCCACCACTCCTGCCAGCCACAGAACCAGGACTACAGCCAGTAGCACTAATGGTAGCACAGTACCCTTCACCTCTTCCAGTTATAGGATTTCCTTGTTCCTCCTGTCCTTTCATATTTTGAACCTCCAATTTAACTCTTCCCTGGAAGATCCAAGCACTAACTACTACCAGGAACTGCAGAGAAACATTACTGAATTGGTAAGTATCTACCTTTCCTCCATGTGCTCCCTTGCAGCAGCCTTCAGAACTGCTCAGACCCACTCACCAAACCTTAGTGCTTTTTTCCCTCTCACCCCAGTTTTTGCAGATTTATAAACAGGAGAATTATCTGGGCTTCTCTAATGTAAAGTTCAGGTACAGTTGTGGGTATGGACTGTGTCTGGGGTGGGTAGATGTTGTCATGACTGTGGGGGAGGGACTGGTACACTTGGGGTTGGGGGGAAGTGCCCAGAAACTGGAATCTGCAGCTGAATCGCTCATTTCCCTGTGAGCAGGCCAGGATCTGTGGTGGTGGAATCAACTCTGGCCTTCCGAGAGGGCACCACCAATGCCAACAACGTAGAGGCACAGTTTGCTCAACATAAATCAGAAGCAGCCAATTACAACCTGGTCATCTCAAGAATCCATGGTGAGGCCACTTCCCTTGGCTTTGGGCCAGCACCATGCTTACAGGCCCCTCTCTCCAGCACCTGGATTCCTGCTTCCTCTGGGTGTTAGTAGGGGGAGGGTCACCTCCTCGGGAGACTGCCCTGATCACTGCTTTCCCTTTTAGTGGATGGTGTGTCATTTCCTTCCTCTGCTCAGTCTGGGTCTGGGGTACCTGGCTGGGGCATTGCCCTGCTGGTGCTGGTCTGTGTTCTGGTTGCGCTCACCATCATCTATCTCATTGGCCTGGTAAGTGCTCCGTCTTCAGCCCTAACCAGAGTCCCCCTGCTAGAAGGAACTCCATGGCCCCCCATAACCTCCTATCTTCCCAGGCTGTGTGTCAATGCCGCCGAAAGAACTGTGGGCAGCTGGACATCTTCCCAACCCGAGACACCTACCATCCTATGAGCGAGTACCCCACCTACCACACCCATGGGCGCTATGTGCCCCCTGGAGGTACCAAGCGTAGCCCTTATGAGGAGGTGAGGATGGGCCCCACGGGTGGAAGGAGACAGAGGCTTTGGCTGGGGAGGGGTTCTGAAGGGGTATTTGGAAAATCCAAAGAACTTAGAAGAGGTGAGGGGTCACATGAAGTAAGCAGTGGAAGGTCTGGCGAGGAGGAGGGTGGAGGTCAGAAGAGTTCTAGGGGAAAGGTCTGGGGAGGAGACCACGGAAGAAAGGGGACCTCAAGAGAGAGTGTCCCCACTGCCAGCATTTCCAGAAGAGCATTCACTGTCCAGCTGAACAAGTGCCACTGCTATGGCTGGGATGCCCAGAGGTGAAATGGGTGGGCACCCTTCATGGGTGGGCAAAACTTACAAGGAGCGAGCACCTGTGCCCCCACCCTTTTCCTAAGAATGGAGGGTAGATTGAGAAATGTTGGGGGGGATCTCTGATTCTGAGGAAGAAGTCTCACCAAGCCAGGTGAGCCTGGGTGGGGTTCTTAGAAGTCTCAAGGAAACAAGGACCCTCTCCTCCCTCTTTCCTCTCCTGGCCCTTCTCTGTTGGAACTAGTAAATAATTACTTTGGTCACCTGGGGCTGGAACTCCAGGTGGGGGAGGGGGACTTTCCTTTTCTTGACCCGGGTTTCCCTCTCCTTGGACTTCCTTCTCCCAGTTTTACACAGATGAGCACACACACCTTCTTGGGCTGGGAGAGCAGAGAATGGAGGGAGACAGGGGCAGGAGGGGAGAGCAAGGGGGCTGATTAGAACCAAGGGGAGGCAGTGAAGGGGAGCAGAGGGAGGAGGAAAGGCCCTGTTTACAGTCACCTGGCTGCTGGTGGTACCTGGCAGGTGCTCTCTCCAAATTAACCCTTTGAGAGCTAGTCAGGCTCCTGGACCTATTACCCCAGCCTGGGGTGCCATCCAGGGGCCCTAGGGTGGTAGCTTCTCCCAGGAAAGCTCTGCCCCTCAGCCTGGCTCCCTTCTCCCCTCACCTAGGTTTCTGCAGGCAATGGTGGCAACAGCCTCTCTTACACGAACCCAGCAGCCACTTCTGCCAACTTGTAGGGGCACGTTGCCTGCTGAGTATCCAGCCAGTGCCAGCCAGTTGCCTCCTCATGGTCTTCACTACCATTGTTCCCCTCCTCCTCTTTCTGGACTGGTGAGCTGGGAGTTCAGATGGGCTGCTCACAGCCTCCCTCACAAGCCCCACCAAGTCCCCTAACCCATCTTAGCCCTGATGAGACCCATCAGAGCTCCCGGGGATATGCCTGGGGCAGTGGCTCCCAGGACTGGCCCCGAAAGCCCCCAGATGGGAATGGGAACCTGTACGTGGATGAATAAAATGTGGGCCTCCTCTGCTCTGACTGCCAACTTCTGATCTGTCATCTGTGACCCTCAGATAGAAGGGGTGGTCAGAATGTATGTGGGGGGGGGGGTCTGGAAGGGGTCTTTTGGGGAGGAGACAAGGAGGAAAGAAGGCACAGAGCAGGGTTCATTTGAGCAGCAGGGGGCATGGAGAGATGACATTGGGCTGCAGGAGTGGCTGGTGGAAGAATTTGAGTCACCTCTCCCCCATCGCTGGAGGCACAAGAGGAAGGAGGAAATGAAACCTAGGTGGCTGGGCTCTGGCCTGCACACCCGCCGCTCGGCCCGCACCCCATGGCTCACCCCTGGTTTCACCCTGGCTGGGGGGTGGCAGGCCCGCACCCTCCTCTCTCCTTGGCATGATGCCCTCAGGCAGTTCTATTCTGAGCTGCTGGGGTGTGAAGTAAGTCCTCGGGGCAGCGATAACAGCCTCAGAGTCAACACGACCTCAGTAAGTGTTAGATCCGGGGCTGGCGCCAAGCCCGGTCCCCTCCCTGGCCGCGGGCCGCCCCATCCGCCACTGGCTTTGGGGTCTGCTCCCTGCAGCCTGGGAATGGGGAAGTCGTTCTGGTTCCCTGCCCCTTTGAGCCCAGGCGCGGTGCCTGACCCCTCAACCACATTCCTTCAGGGTCTGGGAGCCACAGCAGGCTGCCTTGTTGGGGAAATGACTCTGGAGGTCACCAGAGCGATGCACCCCCTGGTGGCCATGGTGGGCTCAGGCTTGGGCGTCTGTGGGCAGGAGGCTCTGGTGCCTGGCTTGGGAACCTTCTTCCGTCAGGCGCCATATCCATCAGGCAGCCCTGCCCTGAGCAATGGCCACACCCAGCACAGAAACTAAGAGGAATGGTCAGGCTCAGGGAAGGCAGAGATGTGCCTGGCATCACAGTTTATTGTTTATAAACCATGAAAATGACAGCTGTTGCTTGGCACAGGCCTAGCAGTCCCTACCACAAGGGGGCAGCAGTGGGCACCGGAGGTCTTGCCTGGCCCAACCTAATGGGGACATCCAACCTCCACTCTGGCTCCAAAGGGAGACTTGGCACGTTGGCATAGGTGCGGGGCAAGTAAAGCATGCAAGAGGGAGAAGAGGGGTGTAAGAGGCATGCGGCTGAAGGGTATGGGGACCCACATAAACAAAGGATAGGGTCCTCTTCCCCTCACCAAGGAGTGCCTGGGCAGTGTCCGACCAAAGAGCCTGTCCACTCTAAGGCTATAATTCAGCATCAGTGGGGCAGGGAGCTTGGCAGGGCAGAGGGCAGAGCTGGGGATCATGCCCAGTGTTCCAGGAGCCTTCCCTGTCAATTGGCCTGAGTGCTGGGGAGAAAGGGGCAGGGATGGGGGAAGGGGCTCTCTCCATGACTCAGTTAAGATGCCAAGGGCAGAGTATGGAGCAGAAACTTGGTGGGGGTCTGGATTAACAGGCAATGGAGAAAATGGGGTACATCCAGAGAGGTGAGCAGAGGAGTGTCCCTTGGTCAAGAGATGCTCCTGGAAAGACACAGACACGGGTAAAGGACAGGATTACATGGTAGGAAGAGTTTGAGGGAAAAGCTGCCGGAGGAATCACCCGGCTCCAGGAAGCTTGGAGGGCCAGGGCCCAGGAAGGGCTCAGAATGTCAGTCCAGCTTGGCGAAGCCTCCAATGGTGACCTTCCTCTCAGGCTTAGTGCCCACAGGCTCCTGTAGCTGTACAGCACCCCCACCAATGAAGCAAAAGGCAGGGCACACAGGCCCCGAGCAGTCCAGGGGGCACTCCAGGAGCCCACGGAAGGACACAGCATCCAGGAAGGAAACCCGACCCTGCTCGTAGTCCAGGCAGATACCCAGGCGGGGTGGCAGGGGCACTGTGCAGCCGGCTGCTGGGCCATCCCTCCCAGTCAGCCCTGCATTTGAGCTGGCCCCGGATCCCAGCAGGATCTTGCCCATGCCAATGGTGAGGAAAGCAAAGGGTGGCGACGCTTCCACTGTGGCATCCTCGGCCCCACTGTCATGTCCACTGTCTGGGTCATACCTGCAGGAGAGGGCATTGGGTAAGAGGATGTTGGGGCGTGGAATAAGGGAGTGGGGAATGGGGTACCAGAGGGCTGAGATGTCGGATGTCTGGAATATTGGTTGAGAAGATGAATTTGGGATATTGAGAAAACATTTGAAGAGACAGGGTTTAGATTGTAGGGTTGGGGTTTTGGTTTGGCAGAAAAAGGGTATTGAAAGGAAACACACTGGCAAGAGAGGTATTGGGGCAAAGGAAAGACAAGGTATTGGTAAAGCACACTGAAGAAACACAGCCTTATCGAGGAAAGGAGGCCGTGAGAAATATGGTTTTGGGGACAGCATGCTGGGAGAGGGCTCTGAGGGTTACAGGATGCTGGAAAATGAGGAGTTAGTGACTAAGGTACTGGGTGAGAGGACAGGCAGAGGAAGGACGTTGGGAAGGTGAAGTGTGGGGAGGATGATGAGGGCAGACTGGTGTCACAGATGAGCAATGTCAGAAAGATGTGGGGTTGGGGATGGAACTGCAACTGGACAGAAAGGATTTTGAAGAAATGGGGTCCTGGGGGACAGAGTGCTGGGGAGAAAGGGTTTAGGGAGAAAAGCATGGGTGGGAGGGTGTTACGTAGAATGTTAAGCATATAAGGGTTTGGAGATGGAAAGTTAAAGAAAGAATTTCAGGGTGTTAAGAAAAGATATGGTTGCAAAAGGTGTGAAAGAGAAAAGGTTTTGTGGGGAAAGGATGTTGGAAATGGGGTATTAGGGAGAAAGACATGGAGGCTCAGAGAGATGGTATATTAGTCCTGAGTGACAGATGGAAGGAAGTGGAGATGGTTCCCTCCCCTATCATCTCCTTCCCCAGCCACGCACTCCAAAAATCAGTCCTCAAAATTCTCCACTGATCCCTCCCACATTTCCCCTGGCCACAGGCCCCCCCCCCCCCCCCCCCCCGTCCTGGCTTCTATTATCTTACTGCTTCCTCCTAGTCTCCTCCAAGCTCCACCCCAGCAAGTCTGTGCTCCCCTTGCCACCCCTACCCTGTCCCCAGCTCCCCTACCCAAGGCCCCCGCACCCTATCCCTGCCAGAGTGGCCTAACCTGGGGCTGATCACATCAGAGGCACCCTGGAAGCTTTCCTGAAGTTTGCTCTCCAGCCCAACGCCCACCTTGACCAAGTAGGAGGCTGGGTCTACAGCGCAGGCCCAGTAGCTGCGGCCCTGGGTCACGGCCACATCGCCCAGGACCACGTCCACACTCAGATGGCAGCCGGTGAGCAGCCGCTCAGCAGCCAACAGCAGGGGCAGCCCTGGAACACTCCGCACCGCTCGCTGGTCCTTGCTGATGGCCAGCCTCTCTCGGCTTGTGCCCCAGCGGCCATCGAGGAAGAAGTGAAGGACTGGAGTGGGGGAAGGTTGAGACAAAAGGAAGGACTTCAGGGACAAACACTGGCACTGGGGACTGTGAGATGTTAGCACAAGACACTGGGAGATTTCAGAACATGAAACAAGTTGCCAAAGGGTGGGCAGGAAGCTCTGGGAACAGGCTGGGGAACTGGAGTGAGAGGCATAGAAAAAAAGAAGGGGATATTCCAAATGGGCATGGACCCCAAGAAGAGTTTTAGTGATGACCAGTGGACACAGAAACTGGTCTTCCAGACCCAGTTGACTCACGGATGCTTCCTCTGACCCCTTTCCCATGGCTGTTCCATTCCATGTGGAATTCCCACCACCACCTGCCTACACCTTCCAGCCTGCACTCTGGTGCTCATATCTGGTCCTTACATCCAACCCCTACCTTTCTGCCCCTATGTGGGTGGTGATGCTCCTTTATGATGCCTATGTGCCAGGGTCCACACTCTTCTGGAGAGTCATTTTACTACCATTTATTGAGCCCTTACACGAGGTGAAAACTCTGCAAAGATTTTACATGTATCAATTTAATTTTCACAACAACCCTATGAGCTAAGTATTGTAAATACCTTGAACTTGAAGTTCAGAGAGGGGGAATAACTTGCCCAAAGCTATACAGTTGGCAAGAGGCAGAGCTGGGATTTGAACCCAGGAAGTCTAGTTTCAGAGTTAGTGAGCGTGACTCAATGTATCATACCGTCTCTCCAGTGCTCACCCAGCCCCAGCTGTTAGTGCCTGGGTCCCAGCATACCCTGTGCCCTTCCTGTGCCACACTGTGCCCATCCATCTGCCCACTCACCGGGCGCTGGGGGTGTGTGCAGGTGCACATCTTCACTGTACTCGCCATAGCCAGCCTTGTTGCAGCCTCGGACACGCAGCACGTACACAGAGCCTGTGTCAGGGTTCTCCAGCAGGGCGCTGGTGCCCCTCACCTCCTCCCGCCGCTGCCAGTGGGTGGGGCCTGGCTGGGCAGGCACGTCTGTGCGCCGGAACTCAATGGTGTAGTGCCAGGCAGGTGGTGAGTGGGGGGGCAGCCGCCAGCACAGGAAGATCTGGTCATAGGCAAAGGTGCGCTGGGTGTCAATGACTGGAGCCTCAGGCACTGTTGGAAGAGACAGTAGGGTCAGTCAGGGCCTGGCCACTGGCCGGGCATGGAGGGTAGGCAGGAAAAGGGAAAGCAGCGGGAGCCGGGGGGGTGAGTGTGGGTGAGAGGGACCTGGGGAAGTGACCCGTCTGGGCATTGGGCAGGGGATGGGCAGGCAGAGCCCAAGGGAGAAGGAGAGAGGCAGGTGCTCCCTGGGCAGGCAGGAGGCCTGGGTGTTAGTCTTGTCTGCCACACTGGCCTTAGGTCAATTATTTCCCCTTTTCTGGGCCTCAGTTTCCTCCTCTGTCAAATGAGGGCATCAGACCAGATGGAGACCCTTCTTTCTATGACCCTTTTATGAATAAAGAGGAGCCCCAGGGAAAGGCCACTGGAACCCAGGCAAGAGGGCACTGAAGAGGAAGGAGGGGACAGAGTGGGAGGGAGATAGATATGAGTCATCAAGACAGAAGGTGGGGACAACAGAGGGCAAGCAAAAGCTTGATGGCAAGGGACAAAGGCCAAGGAAAAGAGAAGAAAAGTCCAGAGGAAAAGGGTCACAAGGCCGAAAGGTCAGAAGGGCCAGGATTAGGCAAACACCTAAGGAAAGCAGAAGAGAGACAGGGCACTGGTCTGGAGGGGGACTGAGAGTCTGGTTAAGGCAGAGAAGAAAGCAAAGAGTGGTGGCTGAGCTGCATGGGGGCTGCGGGGTGGAGCAGGGGGCCCGGGCCGCTGACTTGCCTGGGGTGCTCCGGAGCAGAGTCCGCGGTGGCCACAGCCTACAAACAAAGAGAGGGAGAAGGAGCGCTGAGCGCGGTGGGCCCGTGCGGCCGGTGGGCTAGGTGGGAGGGGCGGCTGGCCAGGCTGGGCAGTAGGCTGGGAGGTCCCCGGTGGGCACTGCCCCCCGGGCCCGCTGCTGGGGAAGAAGGGAGGAAGGCTCTAATTGGACATGGGGCCTGGCCATCTCCTTACCTCGAAGGAAGTTAAGCTCTGTCAGCAGCTTCATCTCACGCCCCACGTCCAGCTGGCAATGGCGGAAGGAGGAGCTGGCAGCTGGCCGAAACGTCTGGAGGGCCTCTGTAGCTCGAGCAATCCTGGGATGGAGGCACCCAAGGGTCAGGCACTGCCATCTGGGCAGCCACCCTTCTCCTTGATTCTGCCTGCCTGCCCCTAGAGCCCTGGCATCTGCTTTGGGTGTCTTCCCTGTCCCTTCAGGCAAGCTGGATATTGGTTCGGCCTGGTGAGAATCCTCAGGGCCCAGCTCTCCATCGGATGGTACTGACATTGTCTTGGACATCGACTACACCCGTGATGCCCCTGCCCCCCCGTGAGCCCATGTCCCTGAGCTGTGCCCTGAAGTACCTGTTATGTAACTGCTTGGCTGCTTGCACAAAGCAAGGCTGGTCTGTTTCCTTAAGGACCTCCTGGGCGTAGCCCACCAGACCTGAGCCATCCAGCAGGCTCCGGTGCTCTTGGAGCTGGGCGCTGAGACGGGCCAGGCGCTCCTGCTGGCATTCCTCTATGGCCTGAAGCAGCGATGCCCTCTTCTCCTCCAGCACAGCCCCTAGCCCCCGCACCAGCTGGGACACCTCTTCCTTGGCCTGCTGACCACTCACCTGCCCAGAGAGCAACACTTACTATCTTCTTGAAGGCAGTGCCTGTGCCAGCCTCTTGGGGCACCACACCATGGGTAGGATCATAAAGGATCTGGGGAAATCGTACCCACCCATTTTAACAGGGCCAGGCTTATGGTTCCAAAGGCACCTATATACCCAGATGGGCTCAATTCCTGACCATTTGTGCTAAACTTCCTGGCACCCACACCATAGTCTCTAAGGACTCCCCCAAATAAAAGGGATCACGAGTGCACTAATGCCTATCTGGGCTGCACCAACATCACCGGGATCTGTGCTATCCTTATTGCCCATGCCCATGTCAGCTGATTCATGCAATCTGGAAGAAGGTATCAGAGCCATGGCCTTACCCTAGATCCAGGGATATATGCCATCCTCAGCAGGATTCTGAGCCTGAGGGCATCTGAGCTACATCCCTGGGGCTTTTCAAACTCTCCCAGTCCTGGGAGATAGCCACCCTGTCCCCACTGTAGTTCCAGATACATCCTGGCCTGGGGCACTGATGTTCCTGCCAACTTGCTTTAACCAGAACCTCGACACATCCATGGACCCCACACTTCATGAGTTTGCAACCAGGTGATTGGGCCGTGCCTGTCCATACCCTCTTGCTGCTTCCATGCCCAGGTAGGGCCAAGGGCCACCTCTATGCCCTCCCTCACCTCAGTGTGCCTCACGGTCTCCTCCAGCTCACAGATCTGGGTCTGTACTGTGTCCTGGTTTCCTAGGATGTATGTCAGGCTCTTTGTCAGTTTGTCCTAAGAGGGAAGAAAGAGGTGGGCATCATACCTGGCTCAGCAGAAGCCAGCAGAGGAGGTGTGAGAGGATGTGAGTAGGTTAGCACTGGGGTTGAGTTGGTGGGGGTCTTCACCTTAAGGGCCTGGTAGGCACTGAGCACCGGTGTGATCTTGTGCCCGCTGTGGGTGCGCCTCACTCGGCAGAGTTGGCATACCAGACGTTGGCATGTCTTGCAGTAGTGGGTCACCTCTTCCTTGTGGTCTGGGCACATTAGACCCTAGGGGCAGAAAGAGCAATGGCATAGTCAGCCAGTGGTCTGTGTAAGGGTGCTGACCTACCACAGGAGCAGTTTGGTGCCGTCCCTCCACCGGCCAGATGGGGGTGAAGAGGAGCTCGGCTTAGGGTGCTCCACAGTGCCGCCTGGTGGTACAAACTAGCATCAAAGAGAGCCTTTCCTGCACCCTCCAGGCACCAGCATTGCTCCTCCCTTCATCTATCTACCTCAGCAGAGGTGTGGTGATAACAATAAAGATGACAATTAATCTTATCCTTGTGGTTAATAATTAACCTTGTCCATCTTGTTCTCTGTCATATCCCAATGCCTAGAATAGCGCTAGGCACATAGATGCTTGATACATATTTGTTCAATGAATAAGTGCATACAGGCCTTTAATGTACAGATAAATTTCACAAATATTATCTCATGTGACCCTCTGAACAGCCCTGAGGATGTGGATATTGCAGGACAGATATCAGCCTCATTCAGCAGATAGGATGAAGGCTCAAAGATGTTCAGAGATTTGTCCAGTGCCTTTTTTGTTGTTACAGAAAAAGGAGCTTGGCAATGGCAAACCCCTACCCACCTCCTTTTGGAGGCTCACAATGCCAGGCATCCCCACCCATCCAGTTCTACCATGCTCCTCCCTTCCCGGGGCCTGCAAGGGCTAGCTCACCTTGGGGCGGAAGGAGAGGGTGGGCAGAGTGGGCTCATGCTGGGCCTTCTGGGTACCCCAGGGGTGGAAGAGCTTGAAGCACTCGTTGCAAAAGGTGGCACGGCACTCGGTGCAGCCCTTGGTGGCCTCTAGCGGTGGGGGCTTGCACAGTTGGCACAGGATGGAGCCACCCACACTCACACTCTGGCGGTACCGCTCCACCACACGCTCCAGGGTCAGGTTCCGGAACAGGCCTGCCAGGCCCCGCTCCCCCAGCTCCACATCACCCTGGCAGGCTGGGCACGGGAACATGAACACCTGGGGGTGCAAAGCACCTCGCTTCCGCCCGGGGTATGTCCCAAAGCCTGTGGATGGGCCGGGGAGGCAGGGAGGTGAAAATTACAGCTGGTTGGGGGTGGGGGAAGTCTGTTCAATTAAAAACTTAAATTTTATTATGCTAGATCTCAGCTGAGCCTAACTGAGCAAAATCTCCACTCCTGAAAGCCAGACAGATACCCCTGATCAGGGATGACCCCTTCTATCTTCCTGATGGACATCCCAGCATCCTCAACCCCACCCCGCAAGCCCCCCAGCCCCACCTGACTTAAGCAGCCGGTCCAGGCGTTCTGGCTTGGGGAGAGTTCTTCGGGACAGGCGGGGACTGCGGGTGGAAGGGGTGGAGGCAGGAGAGGTGGGCTCAGAGCTGGGGTCCCCACCATGGCCTACATAGCCCTGCTGGCCCAGCACCTCACGGGCACAGGCTTGGCACACATTGTGGGTACAGGGCAGCACCAGTGGCTGCTTGTACATCTCTTGGCACACTGGACACAGCAGTTCCTTCTCCATGTTCTTCATGCTCGTCTGTGGAGGGACCAGGAGGTTAGGTCAGAGCTTGGACACTTGGGCATATTTTGACAGGCCCCTCAGTTGCCCTTAGGGACCCAAGGGGTCTCAGGAAGGTGCAAGACAAACTGCCTATGGCTTTTCCCCAGTATGAGCCTAGGCCTGGCTCACAGACCTTCCCAGCTCTGTCTCCTGCCTCTATGTCTCTCAGGCAGAGCTAAAGGCCTACGCAGGAGGAGGGATGGTTGGAGATCGTGCCGCCCCCAGTCTCAAGCTCCACCCCCTTCGTTCCCCGGCTCAGTCGGATCTGCGGCCCCTCGCACCTGGCCTTTGCCCCCTCCCCCATCTCTGCTCCTGCCCGCGGCACTTCTCTCAAGGACACCGCCCATTGGACACGTAGGTGCGGACCCCCGCCCCCTTCTCCCGCACACCCCGCGCCCCCTCCCACGCGTGACTGCTCCCTATAGGCAGGCGCAGCTCTCTCCATCCTCCGGCTCACTACGCCTGTCTTCCCGCTGCGGCTCCGGCCTGCGGCCTCCCAGCCTCCATCCACCATCCTTCACTTCCCCAGCCGTCTCCTCCAGTCCCCGAAACCGACCCATTCTCCTCCGCCCCCCACCATCCGGACCCCCGCTCCTTCCCCCGGAGCAGCCGGGCTAGCCGCAAACCCTTCCCCAAGCGAGGGGGGAACCCGGGCCTCTCCCGCTCGCCCCCTCCCCACCGGAAGTACCCCTCCCTTTCTTAGTGGCGGGGGTCCTCAAGCTATGCCCCACCCCCTCACCTCACCTTGGTCCCCCTCTTTGCAGCCATCCCTGTCAGGGGCGCAGCTGACACAAAGGAGGGAGGGACAAGTAGGGAGGGGGGAGGAAGTGGTGGTGGGGGGAGCAAGGTTGGCACCGCCCCTGGGAGAGCCGGGCATGGGTTGCCATGACAACCGCAGGAGGCTGGGAGGCAGCGGGGAGTGGGGGTGCCGTGGGGTGGGGTCTCCTGGAACTGTCCAGATTGGGAACTACACCCTGGGGCGGCTCTTTCATCGCCCCCACCTGTCCTCAGGAAATTTTCTTGGACAATTTCCAAGCTCACCCCCACCCCCTCCGCAACAGTAAAGCCCCATTGCCCTGCAGCCCCAGCCCCGGGGCACAGTTGGCGGCTGCCCCAGCGCGCCCGCTGCGTCCGGGCAGCTCCCTGTTCCTCACACCCCAGCAGATGGACACCTTCGCGGCACCCACCTCCGGGTTGTCCCCGGATTACCATCTCATGCCTGCATCCCGACCCTCCCAGTCCTTTCTGCCATCACCAGCCCCCCGTCTGCATCCCAGCATCTTGCCGGATCCCCACCTGTTCGAGGTCCCGGCCGGCCCGGACCCTGTACTCCCCCTCCCCTCCCCCTCGACCCCGCCTTAACTCACACTGATGCGGACCAGTGCATCCATGATAGAGGTGAAGGTCTGCAGGTCCTCGCCCTCAGCCATGGCCCTACCCCGCCCGGCCGCCCCCGGGTGCCCGATCCCGGCAGCGCCTGAGAACCCGGGGCTTAGAGCAGGAGCCCGGTGGGGGTGTGGGGAGGGGTGGGGGTAAAATATCACTGCGCATGCTCCAGGGACAGCCTCGAACAGCGCCAGCCGGGATGGGAGGTGGGAAATAGTTTTCCCCACGTGGTTCTCAGGAGGCGGCGGCGGTGGGGTAACATGGGATGGTGTTTGAAGGGGGAACCGTTTCTTATGTTCGCATTCTTCATTGGCTCCTAGTCATACTCACATAAAGCGGAAGGATAGTTTTAGAGAAAGATGGGCTCCAGGATGGCAGGACTAGATTTTGGTTTGGCCAAGAGTCTACGGGAGGTGATGGAAGATGGTTTGACTTTGGGTGGTGGGCACGCAGTGCAATGTACGGATTTTGTATCATAGAAACGTACACTTGAGCCCTGGCCAGTGTGACTCAGTTGGTTGAGCGTCCTCCCATGCGCCGGAGGGTCGCCGGTTGGATTCCTAGTCAGGGCACACGCCCAGGTTGTGAGTTCCATGCCCGGTGGGGTGCGTGGGGCAGACAATCAACTGATGTTTCCCTCTCTCTCTCCTCTCTTCCTCTCTCTCTCTAAAAAAATCAATAAAAACATTTTTTAAAAAAACAATGAAAAAATGTACACTTGAAACCTATATGATCATATTTAACCGGTGTCACCCCAATAAATTTTTAAAGAAGAATCTACAGGGAATGTCGAGGCACTGATCATGGAGGGGGCAGGTTTGAGGAACAGGCATTAGAGGTGACATAATGACAAAGAAGCTAGAGGTTATGGGCCGTAGTCCCAGTGACTTGAAGAGTTAAGCGCAGCTTGCGTTGAAAGGCAGCAGTTGCTCCGGGTGCGGGTGAGCGCGGAGGACTAGGGCGGTGGCCGAAGATGCTCTTTGACGCAATATTTCCTCCCTGCCGGAAGAGGGCGCCACATAAGGCGCCGAGAGGGAGAAAGAGGCAGACTTGGGGGAAGCGAGTCCGCGCCGGTGCTGACGCACGCGCACAGGCAACGGCACCGGTCCGTCTCCACTTTCTTGGCCCGAGGAGTCTCTTGGACCCAGCGGCAGGGCGTGATGGGTAACGGGACCGGCGGGATACCCCGGCCGAACTAGTGGGGGTCGGAGTTGGCGCGGACCAGCTTTCCCGGTCCTCTCCCCGCAGAGCTGACGTGTCCTGGGTTCCAGGGGGCGGGCCGGTTTGCACGGGGCGGGGGGGTGCCGGGCGTCCCGGGCCGAGGTATTCGGGGGTCGTCGTGGTGTAGTGCGGGGAGCTGGGGAATATGGCTGCAGGCCCGGGAGCGCTTGGAAGTGGTCGGGCCCTCGAACTCGCGGACCTGCCGAATCTGCCTGCGGCTCCTGGAGGGAGGCCGGGCCCGCCTGACTGCCCGTCTCTTCTCTCATCCCCTCCAGTGGTGGGTACGGGCACTTCGCTGGCGCTGTCCTCCCTCCTGTCCCTGCTGCTCTTCGCTGGGATGCAGATGTACAGCCGCCAGCTGGCCTCCACCGAGTGGCTCACCATCCAGGGGGGCCTGCTTGGCTCCGGCCTTTTCGTCTTCTCTCTCACTGTATCCTTCTGCGGTGGAGGGGGGCGAGGTGTTTGAGGGTAGGAAGGGTGGAGGGCTACGCAGGCTTGTGCCCATCCCATTACCCACACAGCTCTGCCCTACTCCTTAATTCCCTCAACCCAGGCCTTCAATAATCTGGAGAATCTTGTCTTTGGCAAAGGATTCCAAGCAAAGATCTTTCCCGAGAGTAAGTGAAAAGTGGGGCTTGAGAATTTGAACCCTCTCCTCAAACCTCCCCCAACCTGAATTTCCAGGCGCTTAGAAGGCAAAGGTTGTTTAGGAGAAGGAAATAGGTTAATAAGACTGTCTGGAGACAGATCACACTTTTGGATCCAGCACTTTAGCTCACTCCTGGAACTGGAGCTGGAAGAGAAGGCCTCTGAAAGCAAGAAACTCAGTTGTCTTATGGCTAGTTCCCAGGGAATGTTTGAGGGGAACAGGCGAGTTTGGACCTGTTTTGTATACATCCACGAGGAGGTGTGCCTTGTTCCCACCAGAAGCAGCAGAAGGAAGGACCAAGTTCCTTGAGGGGTTCTGATGTGAAATTGACCCAATATTAGTGAATTCTATTTGAGATGATTGTGAAGAGCTTAAGTATTAGATACACCAAGTTTCTGTCAGCAGGAATCCTGACCAAATTAGAATAACTTAGACTGTTTCTTGTTTGAAATGATCCTTGTTATTGCTCATGAAATTGAGATTTGATGATTTAGTTATTTATGGAGAATTAAGTTCATAAAGCAAATTAGGCATCAAGGCCAGATCACACCAAGAATGCCATATGTTCAAAAATTGACAACCGAGGCCCCTCCCCTTCCTGTGCAGTGGAGATGCCCTGGGCATTGGGGGGGGGGGGCGGGTCCTTCTCACACTTTCACTGCCAGGCTGCTGTCAGGCTGCAGCACCTTAGCTTGCCAACCTGCTGGTTGCTTTTTCTCTGCCCTCACTGCTTCATGAAGCCGCTGGTCTTATTCGTCCTCAGTGGCCCCCGTGCTGGCAAAGAGACCCAGTGTGCCCGTATCGTGGAGAAATATGGCTACATACACCTTTCTGTAGGAGAACTTCTTAATTAAAAGAAAAATTCAGATTCATAGTTTGGTGAACTCATTGAAAAGTCATTAAAGATGAAAAGATTGTGCTAGTTGAGATAACCATCAATTTTTTTTTTTTTTAAATATCTTTATTGATTTCAGTGAGAGGAAGGGAGAGGGAGAGAGAAACATCAGTGATGAGAGAGTCGTCATTGATCAGCTGCCTCCTGCACACCCCCAATTGGGGATCGAGCCCGCAACCAGGACATGTGCGCTGACTGAGAACCGAACAGTGATCTCCTGGATCCTAGGTTGATGCTCAACCACTGAGCCATGTCTGGCTGGGCTCAACCATCAATTTTTTAGAGGGAAATGGATTAGACAATGCCTGCCAATGCTCAGAAGAATAAATTCTTGATTGATGGGTTTCCAAGAAATCAAGACAACCTTCAAGGTTGGGACAAGACTATGGATGGGAAGGCAGATTTATTTTATTACTTTATTTAAAAAATTTTTAAATTTATTGATTTTAGAGAGAGGAGAAAGGAGAGGGAGAGACAGAAACATCGATTTGTTCCACTTATTTATACATTCATTAATTGATTCTAGTGTGTGCCCTGACCAGACTCAAACCCTTGGGGTATCTGGATGACTCTCTAACCAACTGAGCTACCCCACCAAGGTGGAAGGCAGATTTATTTAAGATTTAAACACTACTGTACTTTGGTCAGAACAACAATATATCTTATAAATGTTTTTTTAAAAATTGACAGCAGATGCCATCTCATGTAAAGCCCTGCTCTAGGCCTTGCTCTTTACACCTAGCCCTGTTGCAAGCTTCTGGAGCTCCTTCTATGAAGCAGCCCCAGGATTTCTCTTTGTTAGATTTTGTTTGCATGTGAATTTTCTTCATTTACTTGTGAAAGAAACCTTTGTTGTGGGGCAGGGTTCCTGACCCTCTTTGCTTGTCTTGCTCTTCCCAAGGGACAGGTGGGGTTTGCCTTTGCTTTCTGCCCTCCCACCTTGTCGTCATGCCACATCCCTTCAAGCAGTTTCTTGGAAGGCCCCAGATTTCTCCTAGACTTCACATCTGAATGCCTGGTATTTCCATTCTGACCTCTATCCTCCTTGTCCCCTCTTGCCTCCCCAGTTCTTTTCTGCCTCCTGTTGGCTCTTTTTGCATCTGGCCTCATCCATCGAGTCTGTGTCACCACCTGGTAAGTGCCTGACAGCTGGGTAAGGGGTCAGTATCCTGTCCTTTGGCCCTGGATCCTCCTTTGATGGTTCCATCCTTCCCCATACCCCCTTCCCCCCTCTTCTCCCTTTCTCCCCCTTTCCCATTTTCCTAAACCTGAGCCTGTATTCTTTCCCTGATGCTGGTATCCGTCCTGAGAGGCACCAGGCTTACAAAGCATACCCACCAATTCCATGACCTTTTTGTCTTCTCCCTGTAGCTTCATCTTCTCCATGGTTGGTCTGTACTACATCAACAAGATCTCCTCCACTCTGTATCAGGCAACAACTCCAGTCCTCACACCAGCCAAGGTCACTGGCAAGAGCAAAAAGAGAAACTGACCCTGAATAAAGTTGATTCTTTGTAGCTCTGTGAGCTGTGATAAGCTGCGGCCCTCTTTTGCCAATGCGTGCATGGGTGTTATGGGTGTACAGAGTGTTAGGACACATGGGTACCTTCTTCTTTCAGACCTTAGGGATGGTGCAGCTTTCCTTCCACTGAGGTTCATTTTTGCCAGATATTTATAGAGTGCCATCAGTGGCCAGGTACTTTGCCCGGCACTGGAGTGACATATGTTTATGTCTCATCATGGAAGAAAAATGCACCAGTGATCTGTAGTCTTGACCTTTGGGAAAAGGGATAAAGGCTGCAGTGCAGGAAGGCCTGTCAGAACTGGACTAGATCTTGGAACAGAAGAATAAGGGAAGGGAAGGCTACTCACCCCTACACCTCCCCGGGGGGTTTCATTTATACCTTTGTTACTCTTAGTGTCCCACTTCAGCAAACAAGCCCTTGCCCCTTCTGCTCCAAGTCTGTGGGTGGGATTCCTACTGATGTGGTCCACCCAAACCCATGTCTTCTACCCCAGCATGGAAATATACCTGTGTTTAGAAAGACTCCCAAGGTTGATCACTGCCCCATTCCCTTTCTGGTGCCTTCATTTTTCATCTCTGTCTAGTAGCCAAGAGATTAGAAACATCCTAAGTTTTAGCAAAGTATATAAAATGACAGGGACAAGGCCATCCACCTTGGAGCCAGCCTTGATAGAAATGAAAGACGTGGCTTCTCAGGTTCTACTTTGTCCGGCTCTGTCATGAGGAACATCTCTGTCCAGAGTACCTGCCCTTTGGGGCACGTAGGCACCCTGCCTCCTGCTGGGTGGTGTGGGCTTTAGGGTGTGCACAGTGCCTTGGTCAGTTTTGTGTTCTCTGTAGCGCCTGATAATGGGCAGTAAAAACTAGTGGGCTGGTTGAAAGAACCTGCCCTTCTAGAACAGAAAACCCTGTTACATGGATGTGCCTAAGTGAGGGAAGAAGCCCCAGTGAAGATGACGTAAGTCAGAGGAGTTCAGTTCCAGGATTAGAGCCCTCACTCCCATCCTCTAATTAGAGGCCCACTTGGACACACCCCCATTGGCTGGAATCCCAAACCCTTTCTCCAGTCCCTAGGCTGAGGGAATGCTGTGCAGTTTACTCAGGATACCTGCAGAGGGCGCCATGAGCTCAGCGCCGGGAGACTAGCAACAATCCCCCTTGCAAGCCTCACGGGGAGGGTTGGGGTGGATTGCTGCTGGGTGTCCAGTGGAAGCCAAACTTGGAGGACCCAAAAGACTAGCTCACTTGGGAGGGCTGAAGCTTGGATCAGTCTCCTTGCTCCTTTAGGCTGGGAGGGGAGGCAAAGAACTCAGTGGAGGCCAGAGCCTCCCTGAGGAAATGGCGGCTCTAGGCTCCAACTTACCTAGTTATGGTTGGGGGGTTGCAGTATGCGGGACCCTCTGGGAAGGAGGAGAGGTTGTCCAAAATGGGCCCTGGACCTACGAGGTGGCTGGGTTGCATCTGGGTCTCACTCCGTCAAACCTTGTCTTTGTCCTAACCTGGGTGGGATCAGTGGGCAGAGGGCCAAGTCCCAGGCCAGGTGAGCATAGACACAGCTGGGGGTATCTGGCCACCCGAGGGCACCTTGCCTCCCAAGATGAGAGCTTGGGTGGGGCCAGGCGAGGGGAGGGGAGGGAGGAGCTGGAGAGCAGGTGCCAGGGCACCCACTGCGTAGGCACCAGGGACAGCAGGTGGCCCAGAAATAATGACCCCTTCCTCAGGGAATGCATTTACAAGGCAGGTTGGCGCCAACCTCCGCCCTCCACTCAGCCTGTCTCTGGGTTTCCTAGTTGCAAGCTGCCTGCACCTGACCTACCAATTAACCCTGACAAGGGTATCCCAGCCACCTATCACCATCATTAAGTAAGGGGGTGAGAGGCCATCGTGGCTTCTGGAGACCTGAAGGTGAGAAGGGCAAAGGTGCTAACCTCTTGGCCCCTGGACTCCTGGGGCTCTGCTTCACCCTGTGGCTGGAGGCCTGGGAGAGAGAGGGGCTCTCACACCCCTGGAGGGCAAAGGGAAGCCAGATGTTTCCTCTGCCTCCTGCTCCCTCACATGTGGTCCCGACACCCGTGCCTGCTCCCGGAAACAGGAGTAAATAATACAGGGGAGGGGATGTGAATGGGGACTCTGGCGCAATAGGGTGCTCCTTGGGACAGGAGGTGATTCCACCACCAAGAAGGCAGTGTGAATGTGAGACAGAGCAAGAAGGCTCCCCAACCCTGCAGAGGCTGGACTCCCCGCTGGCATGAGGGGGCACCTGGCACATAGGGTGCGCTAGAGGGTCAGGGCAGAGTGGGGGTGCTCAGGCAGGGAGGGAGAGTCTGAGTCAGGCCAGCCCTTTCCGGCCCTTATTGTCCTTGGTGAGAACAGGACGTAGTCTCGTAGTCTGGTTCCCACTGCCTGTTCCCCCCAACCCCCAGCTCTGCTCCCCAGGGGATTGGGAAGGATATTGTGAAACAGGAGTGAGCCAGAGACTCTTAGAGACAGAGATGCTGAGAGATACAGAGACAGATACAAAGGGGAGCATTCAAGTTCATTGTGAGCCCAGCAGGCCCTGGGCACTGTGGGAACCACAAAAGAATGGGAAACTGGAGGCCCTGCCCTCAGGGACCTCCGGGCTGGCCTGCCCTGTGCACACTCCTCCTTGACTTAGGTCACCCACAGAGCAGCCTCTTAAGCAAACAATGGCCTGAACCCTTGGAACCCTTGTGCACGAGGTTGGTGGCACTTTAATTGCTCCACTTCAGATACATTTCTTTGCCTCCCTCCCAGCAAACTGGCAGTTCCTCAGGGGGCAGGGCCAAGATCCCAAATACCACCTGGATAGGTGACAGCTGACAGACAGTGCTGAGAGCAGGCTGGCCAAACAGAGGTTGCACTGCAATGCTGTTCGCTGAGTTTCTGCAGAGGCAGGGAGAGAGCCCCCTAGTTGGCCCTGGAATTAGGCACCCGCATCACCTGCTGCAGGCTTGCCCTCTGGCACAGTGTGGAGCTCTCCCTCTGCGGTGTAGTCCGCTGTTCCCACCCCAGGCTCTGCAACATGGGATGTGGGGAAAGGGAGAGGCTGACACCCTTCCAAGTCTCTTCTACCTGGGCCCACAGTGCTTAGCAACTGCTCCCTGGAGAGAGGCACTCCAAAAGATCCAGAGGTCCAGCTCCCTTCAACTATTGAGGCTCCAGATACACTTTATTTTATTAAAAAAATTTTTATTTATTGATTTAGAGAGAGAGAGAAAAACATCAACTTGTTGTTCCACTTATGCATTCATTGGTTGTTTCTTGTATGTGCCCTGACTGGGGATTGAACCTGCAACGTTGGTGTATTAGGACGATCCTTTAACCAACAGAGCTACCCGGACAGGGCCAGATATGCTTTAAAATGAAGAAAAGCTTGCCCAGCGGGCATGGATCAGCAGTTGAGCATCAACCTATGATCCAGAAGATCGCGGTTCAATTCCGGATCAGGGCACATGCCCGGGTTGCAGGCTCGATCCCCAGTCGGGGGATTGTAGGAGGCAGCTGATCAATGACTCTCTCCCATCATTGATGTTTCTATGTCTCTCTCTCCCTCTCCCTTCCTCCCTCTGAAATCAATAAAGATATATATTTAAAATAAAATAAAAAGGTACATTAAAAAAATTTAAAAATAATAAAATGAAGAAAAGCTTGAAGGTTTGGGGTGGGGGTACAGGGGTGGGGTGGAGGAGATCAATGGAGGAAAAAAGACATTTGTAATACTTTCAACAATAAAGATAAATTTAAAAAAATAAAATGAAAAGCTGAGGCATGTTTGAAATGTTTACATCCAACAAATTAACACTTTTTAATACAAAATCATAATACAATATAATGATCTTGCTCATTACAGGATTTTTAGAAATTTTTCTTCACAGGGAACTACAGGCCCTATTTTATAAAGTCCTATGATAATGGGCATATCAGGTTCACTGTATGATTCTTTCTGCTTTTGTATACATTTGAAAATTCCATAGTAAAAGCTAAGTCACTTGTATGGTAAGTCCCTCCTTTCTGTTCTATGAGAGAGTAGCAGTGTGATGTTTTGTAACCATACTTGGAGATAACATCAGAAATCTAAGTTTGAGGCTCTGTGTGACAATAAGGCCTGAGCCAAATGTACCTCAAGGCCTGTGAGGAGCCCTTTTTGTAAAACTACCCTCACTCCAAATAAGCTAGAAGAGCAGGGGAAGATTCCCCTACCCGTTCCAGGCTGAGGGCTGCACTGTCAAGAGGTACTGAAGATCCTGTGAGCACAGGCCAGGATCTCCCAGAAAAAACCTTCCACACACCCCCTTCTGGGCCAAGAGTTGCTATGAGGGCTGACCTGGGGCTGCTTTGAGGGGATTTCTGGGACTGAGGTGTGTGTGCGCACCTGTGTGGTAGGTACTAGGAGTAATCTGGCAGTGAGACCCCTCCCCTTCCTGCTCTCAGTCTCCAGCCCCCATTTCCAGCCTCTGTGACCAGGGCCTTCTTCTGATTCAGATAAATGGAGGGTTCTAGGCAGTATGTGGGGTAGTGGGAAAAACCTGGGTCTTGAAATCAGACAGACCTGAGTTCTAGATTGCCCTCTGAACCTTACCAGGTGAGGGTCCTTGGGCAAGTTGAGTGACTCCTTGGTACTTTAATTTCCTCAACTGTAAAATGGGAGTAATAGCCCTGGCCGGTGTGGCTCAGTTGGTTGAGTGTTGTCCTGTGCACCAAAAGGTCGCTGGTTTGGTTCCTGGTCAAGGCACATGTCCTGGTTGCAGGCTTGATCCCTGGTAGGGGGCGTGCAGGGGGCAACCACTCTAACATTGATGTTTCTCTTTCTCCCTCCCTCCCTCCCTCCCCCTTCTTTTCTCTCTAAAAAAAATCAATACCAAAAAAAATATATATATAATATATTTTTATTGATTTCAGAGAGAGGAAGGGAGAGGGAAAGAGAGAGAGAAACATCAATGATGAGAGTCATTGATCAGCTGCCTCCCGCATGTGCCCTGACCAGGAATCGAACCGTGATCTCCTGGATCCTAGGTCGACGCTCAACTGCTGAGCCACGCCTGGCTGGGCCAAAATATTTTTTAAAAGAATGGGAATAATAATACCTATGTCAGATTGTGGTAAGGAAGATTTGAATTAAATAACAATGTGGAAGAGCCTAGCCAGCATAGTGCTTGACCCACCAGGTATTTGACAAATATTAGTTTCCTTAAAAATTTTTTTAAATTTATTTTAGAGAGAGAGAGAAAGGGAGAGGGAGAGAGAGAGAAACATCAAGGATAGAGAACCCAAAACCCAGGCATGTGCCCTGAGGGGGAATGGAACCAGGGACCTCTCAGTGCATGGGACCATGATCAGCCAACTGAGCCACACAAACTAGGGTGACAAATGCCATTTTTCCCTATGTGATGACAACACCACCACCTTTAATTGAACATTTACCACTTGCCAGTCAATGTACTTAGTGCCTTACAGATAGTCTCAATTTCAATCCTCACTTCACCCTCATTGCTGTTCTTATTCCATGACATGGTTAATTTTATGTCTCAACTTGGCTGGGCCATGGTGCCCAGATAGTAGGTCAAATATTATTCTGGATGTTTCTGTGAGGGTGTTTTTGAGTGGGATTTACATTTAAAATACAATACAAGCCCAGCCGGGCGTGCCTCAGAGGTTGAGCATCGACCTAGGATCCAGGAGATTGAGGTTCGATTCCGGGTCAGGGCGCATGCCTGGGTTGCGGGCTCGATCCCCAGCAGGGGGCGTGCAGGAGGCAGCCGATCAATGACGACTCTCTCATCATTGATGTTTCTATCTCTCCTTCTCCCTTCCTCTCTCGCTAAAATCAATAACGATATATTAAAAATGATAATAATAAAATAAAATGAAAGTAAAACAAATTGACCTCCACAGTATGGTCGGGCCTTATCGAATCCACTGAAGGCCTACATTGAACAAACGACTGACCTCCTCAGAGCAGGGGGGAATTCAGCAGCAAGAAGTCTTTGGACTTGAACTACAACACTTCTCCCTCCTTCACTTCATTCAGGTTTCCTTGCAAATGTCTCCTTCTCAGTGGGGCCTTTCTGGCTGTGCTATATAACAGCATATTCTGTCGCCCTATTTAGCCCTTTACCTGGCTGTATTTTTCTTCATGGCTCTTCTCGTTACTTTATATATTAAATATTTATTTGATTGTTTCTTCTCTGACCCCCACCACTTCACTGAAAGCAGGGAATTTGTCTGTTTTATTCACTAGAACACTGCTTGAGGTCTCAATGTATGTGGGTGTTCAATACATATTTGTTAAAGGAAGAGACAAGGACCCTAATAGCAGCCCACCACTGTCACACTTTGAGCTCTTTTCTGAAACTCAATTTCCACCCTGCCTCAGTTCCAAACTGCTGAATCCCCAGAATCAGCCAGATGTTTCCCTCAGCTGCCAGGCCTGTTCCTGGTCCCTCCTCCCATAGGCTATCTTCTTGTCCCACCTTGGTCTCTAGCTCTTCTCTAGGAAACCCTGACTCACCCTGCCCCCTCTCCAATCAGCAACGGGATCTCTGATCTACCTGCCATTTCCTCCTAAAGCCTGGCTGTAATTTTGTAAGTATGTGTTCTTATTGATTGCATGTGTGTTCTGCCTGTCTCCCCAGAGGAACTGTGGGTGCCCTGAGGACAGGGATGGAGTGAACACAGCCTGACCACCTGGAAGCTTTGCCAAGGACCAGTAATCACCTTGGCACCTGTGGGCACACAGAAGCCCTCCTGCCTGACATTGTACACACAGGCACGCGTGGGGGTCACCCACTCCTCTGAGGTGCGAAGCTGCTGACCTGAGGGACAGACCCTGCCCCCCAACACAAATACTTTCAAGGGGTCTTTAATAGCCTGGCCTGCTTTTCCAGCCTCTTCTCCTGCCACTCCCCCAGGAAGTTGTCTTTGTCCCAGAAACAGCCACAGAGGATTATTCACCATGGATTCTCATGCCTTTACGCCTTTGTTCAGACGTTCCCTTGGCCTCTCATGCCCCACGCCCCTGCCTGAACAACTCTTACTCATTTTTCCAGTACCAACTCCAGTGCCAGGGCCTCTAGGAAGCCTTCCTCCCGTCAATTCCTTCCTCTATTTTGTATGTAATTTTGTACATTTCCCATCTTCCATGCACTTTAGCATGAAGGCTCCCAGATTTGGAATTTCTCTCCCTCTGAAATCAAAGCTCGAAAGAACAGAAGAACCTCACGAACATGAGTTTATCCATCTGCGGAAGTAACTTACCTCAGAAGATGGTTTGGGAATGATGGGAGGGAGACTGGGGGGCCAAGCCCTGAGATGTAACTAATGACAGCTATTCATAACAGCAACAAGAGTAACTGACACCCATTATGTCTTTCCAAATTCCATAAGCAGGTTTAAGTACCCTACCTAGATTAGCTCCTTTAATCTTAGAGCAACCCCACAAGGGAGGATCAATTAATCATTGATTCCATTGTACAGCCGAGAAAACTGAGGTCCAGAGAAGTTAAGTTACTTGCCCAAGATCACATAGCTAAGTAAAATAAAGAGCCAGGACCCACATTTTCTTGTGACATAGGATTTCACTTTTCACATTAATTTTTTTAATGCACTGGGAATGAATTTTGGTATGAGGTGTGAGGCTGACCTCTAACTTCATTTACTTTTACAAATGGTAAGCTAGTTGCCAATGGTTTTCAAGCAATTCACCCTTTCTCACTTGCTTGAGATGCCATATCTATCATATGCTAAATTGGTATATATTTGATCTAATTTTTTGCTTTTTATTCTGTTCAGTGGATCTTGGGAGGAAGGTACTATATTGTAGTGGCAAACTCTGCAGGCTCTGAAGTCAGATCATTTGGGGTGTGCCTCAGTTCCCTCACTTGTGAGATGTAGATAACACTAACACCTACTTCTTGTGATGGCTGTGAAGGTGGAATGAGATAATGCACATAAAGTACTCATTACGGCGCCTGGCACAGTGTAATCAACCAATGAACATCAGTTGGTGTGATGATCCCTATCTGCCCGTTCCTGGACCATAACCCACGAGGGTGGAATTACTAAGCACATAGCTTTGAGCTGATGGGACAGCTCTGCTCCTTACTCTCTGCATGTCCTTGGGCAAGTTACTTACCTTCTGAAAAAAAATTTAAAAACAACAACAACTTTATTTGACAATCAGCAGTTAGCTCCTGTCCACATTAAGTGTTTCTAGATTTTTGGAAGTGGTGACAGGTACGCAGGTGACCAGCACATAGAGCTTGTCTGGCGAATCTTCATCCCCCTCCGTCCTCTGGACAAGTGCACCCTGATCGACGCGGGACACTCCTTAGTCCTTCGGCCCAGGCAGCTTTGGTGAGCCGGGTGTCAGTGCGGACATCTGGAGTCCCAGCTCCTTCGTGGCAAGTTTCCGGATCTCCTTGAGTGCCCGAGAGGCCCGCTTCTTGACCCCACTCTGGTCACCGCCTCGTCGATGGCAGAACGGCCCGTCTTACTCCCGCCGCCCTTTGTGGGAGCCACGACGCCGGCCCAAGTTGGAAAGAACTTACCTTCCACTGTCTCTCTGCTCTGGTTTCCTCGCTCACAGTGGGGACACACAAGCATCTACGACAGCAGCCTGAACGTTAACCACGACCCTTCAGTGAATGTTTATTCTGCTGCTGATTATTATGTTATAATTTATTATCTGTCTTTGTGTATTGTAGCCCCTTCTCATCTTTCCCTCCAAAATTTTATGGGGAGTGGCAGTCATTCACAGCCAGCTCTACTGGGGGTGAATAAAATAGAATTTCTGGATCTGCAGAGTTGATGCCTGGCCTTGACCTGCCCTGAAAGTCATTGTGACCAGTGAGGTCTCGAGTGAGCCAATAAGTAGGATTTGGGGGGTGGGGTGCAGAATGGGGAAGGGACAGGGTGTGTGTGTGTGGAGTTTTGAAGTTCATATAGCAGGTTTTAAAAAATGTTTTTATTCTGTCTTAATTCTTATTTTAACAAAGAAATTTGCATAGTTTAAAAAGCCAACTAGTTCTACAAGGCATTTAATGAAAACTAACAGTCCCTGTCCCACTCTTCCACATGACACACACACTCCTACATAAACCACTCTCAAGTTTATTGGCTACTTCTTTTGGCACTTGCCTTTATATTTCTAAATAACATGCTTATATTGTTATTTCTTTTTTATATTTATTTATTTTTTTAATCCTCACCCGAGGATATTTTTTCCATTGCTTTTCATGGTGGGGGGGACATCAGTGTGAGAGAGACACACCAATTGGTTGCCTCTGGCACATGCCCTGCCCTGGGCCAGGGATGGAGCCTGCAACCGAGATACTTGCCCTTGGTCGGATTCACACCCAGGACCCTTCAGCCCACAGGCGGACGTTCTAACCGCTGAGCCAAATCAGCCAGGGCTTCTTTTTCATATTTTAGATATAATCAGTATACTGCCTGTGGTGGAAGATGAAGATATAGTTCTCTCTAATCCTAACTCTCCTAATATGCTTCCTACCCCCACACTCTCAGTTAAAATATATTTAAACTTTTAGTTAAATCAATATTCACTCAGTGTTTACATTATTACGCTGTGAAAATATTCTTCACAGCTGAGTTACGTAGTGTTTGTACTAAGACTGTAAATCTGTAAAAACTGCTTTCGTTAATTAACATGAAGACATGGGGCTGAGAAACTTCCTTCTCTAGAATCGTAGCCACAAGTTTTGCTACTTGAAATCAGTCAGTGAGAATGGAACACGCCACCCTTGCCTGGAAGTCTGAGCCATGTGGATTACTTTGACACAAAGAAGCAGCCTTGAATTCCAGCCTAGATGCAAAGCCTCAGATAATGGGATTTTGGACACAACTGTAGATTTATCTTAATTATGTAGTTGTCTATTACATAATTATCTAAAATTAATTATCTTAATTTTGTAGTTTCCAAGTGAATCCTCAGTCCACTTCTCAGCCCAGGCTTGCTGTTGATTCCCTCACTTATATCGGTGCTTACCTTGAACCTATCAAAACACTGCTTTATTTAAATCCACCTTTACCATAGCCTATAATGACCCTGTTTTCCTTTGATGAGCCACTCCATATAGTTCCTCTGGTGTGTGTTCTTTTTTGAGCAGTGATAAATTTAACTCTGTCCAACATACAGTTATGTTCCTACTGGTCTTTATCAAGCAGGCCTTTTATCAATTCTCTTTCCTTCCTTTTATAGCTCTTTATTTTCCCTGAAGTTGATAATTGCTTGACCTTTTCTTTTTTTATCTTTGTTGTTGAAAGTATTACAGGTGTCCCACCCTCTCCCCCACCAATGACCCCTTCCACCCCTCTCCTACCCCCTTCCCTAGACCTTCACATTATTGTCTGTGTCCATGGGTTATGCATATATTCATATAAATTCTTTGGTTAACCTCTTCCCACTCTCCACCCTCACCCCCTTCCCTCTCCCCTCTGAAATACAATAGTCTGTTGCATGCTTCAATGTCTCTGGGTCTATTTTGTTTGTCAGTTTATTTTGTTCATCTGACCTTTTCTTTTACTTGTTTTTTTATATACATATT
Organism: Miniopterus schreibersii; assembly: GCF_964146895.1. Lineage (NCBI taxonomy): Eukaryota > Metazoa > Chordata > Mammalia > Chiroptera > Miniopteridae > Miniopterus > Miniopterus schreibersii. Next base: position 13,527,465 of record NC_138119.1, on the reverse strand, counting down.
ATGAATTCATTCCCCATACCCTCTGAAAGATGTATACACCTTCTCTCAATACCTTAAGCATATCAGACAATTCTTCTGTTCTACACTTTTCCCCCTTAAAGACACCCTCCTGGGGCCCTTCTTCCCCTGGCTCCAAGCTGTACTGATTTCTCCTCTGCTTTTCTTTTTAAAAATATGACAATCTTTGTTTTAACACCTATCTCAAAGCATCATGGTTACTTGCCAATGCATCCGTTTTACTGACTCCTCTTTTCCCCCTCCACCCCAGGAGGGACCATATGTCTTGGTATTTCTGTTTCTCCAAAGTTTATCATGGCGCTCAAGAAACATTCGAATGGTTAGGGACAGAGATGTTGCTCATGTTCTGTTGACCTTGAGTGTTAGCTATAGTTATAAGAAACATTAATTATGTTCTGTTAACTGTGATTGTTCTGTTCTAATTAGAAAATGCATTTTCTACCCTGGCTGGGAGTTGTAGACCCGGGACATGGGGATTACCCTTGGAATGGGTTCCATTCTCCTTTTCCGAGAACTGCCTATCATCAAGGTAAGATTAACAGCCTTGTTCTCCAAACAATGGAATCCAGGAGGCACCCGTCCTTTGCGACCCCCAGCCCACATTGCTTGTAACCTGTTAGCATTATACTTTGCCTACTTCCCCACGCCTGTAATTCCTACTTTCCCACCTGATCTTTGTCCTTCTACCCATTATAAGCAGCTGACTTATGGGGGGCGAGGGGCAGCAGAGCAGATTTTCATGGGTGACCCTTACTGCTCTCCCTTATTGCCTGCAATATTGGAATAAACCTCATATGATTCAACCCTGTCTCTGCTTAGTTGGCTCAAATGGTGACAGGCTGCCCAGACCTATTTTTGTCCGGTTTCAGAAGGAATGACTGAACGAATGGAATTTGTATGCATAAATGAAGTTTAAGGAGAATGATATTCCAAGGTGCCCTCGGGCTTTTTTTCTTTCTTTCCTTTTTATTGAATTTATTGGGGTGACACTGGTTAACAAAATCATACAGCTTTCAGGCGCACAATGGCCTCAGGCTTTCCGCAGCCCCACGCCAGCTTGGAGCGGGATTCTCCGGGAGAGAAGCAGCACCGAAGCCCCTCCAGCACCCAAGCGGTAGCCTCCGGAGCAGGGACGGCTGAACTCAGTAAAGGGGAAGACGGCGGCCGCTAGGCTTTCAGGCGTCGCCATGAGGACTACAACTCCCAGAAGGCGGTGCGAAGGCGAGGGCGAGCCACGGAGCGTCCCGCACGCTGACGTCAGACCTTTATGGAACTGGGAAGCGCGCGGCCGAGGTACGTGTGGGCCGCGGCCTGAATGGAGAGGGCGAGGAGGGTGAGAGCGGGGGGGCGGGGGGGGGCAGAGCGGCCTGAGGGTAGGTGAGACGCAGGGGCCTGGTGAGGGAGAAGGACAGATGGATCTCAGATGACGCGGGGGTCGCGACGCGGAAAGATCTCGAGCTCTGCTTGCTCTTCCCGCAGCGACCATGACGAAATTAGCACAGTGGCTTTGGGCATTGGCGCTCCTGGGCTCTGCCTGGGCGGCCCTGACCACGGGGGCCCTGGGCCTGGATTTGCCTTCGTCCTGCCGGGAGGTCCTCTGGCCACTACCCGCATACTTGCTGGTATCTGCTGGCTGCTTTGCCCTGGGCACTGTGGGCTATCGCGTGGCCACTTTTCATGACTGCGAGGACGCCGCCCTCGAGCTGCAGAGCCAGATCCGGGAGGCCAGAGCCGACTTGTCCCGCAGGGGGATGCGCTTCTGACACCTGAACCCCATTTGCGATTGGACAGCCCTCCCCCCCCCACCATTAAAGAACAAGTTTACTTTCTAACTTTGTTTAGTATGGAGAATGGGAATTGGGGATTGTGTGTGTACCAAGTGTCGAGAAGTAAGAGACAGACAAGCCACCTTCCTGAGGTCATCCGAGCCTTTATCTTTGCATTCTGCTGGTGTTCCTCCTTTTTGCTCCAAAGGAAGCAAAGACTCCTTCTCAAGATCGCTCAGGATGGAAATGTTTCACTTTTCTAGTGCTTTTGACCCTGTCAGGAAGTACTTCTTGAAGCGTAACCTACATTCTTCATAACATCCAAGCTCTGTCCTTTTGAAGGAGTCCCTAGGTCTTTCCTAGGTTGCTCTGGTTCTTTTAGATACCTTTTCTGAGCTAACCCTACTAGCCCAAGAATAACTGAATTAGACAGTACACCTCTACCCTTCACCAAACCAGGCAGGTTGATAATCACTGAATAGAGAATGAGCCTTGATGGGCAGGGGTAGGGAACAGTTTATTTTAAGGCACATTCTAAAGATTTCACCCCAATCTCCAAAATTAAAAAATATAATATCTAAAAAATAAGTGCTTCATCTCCCAGGTCCCACCCTCTAAGTAAAGCTCTTTGGTCCCCAGATTTTCAAAGTTGTTTCTTTCCCATAACCCATGGCACACATGAAACTGGTCAGCAGGAACAGCTGAAACAGGTTGGTTTGAACCTCTTTGGTAATAGGTTGGCATTAAGGTGTCCTGTGGTCAGGTTTGTAGGAGTTGATAGTTCCTGTCTTGCTCCTGAGGGTACTTCCAGAAAAGCCAGAGGCGAATGAAGCTGGTGAGGATTCCTGGAAGGTTGGGCACCTGAAATCACAAGGGCTACTATGAGGAGAGGAGTTGATTTTCCACCTTGTACACCTGTTGCCCCATGCCTGTGCTGCTTACCATGATGTAGGGATCTCTGAGTTGAAACCCATAGAGAGTCCAGGAGGCAGAGGTGAGAAGGGTGGCAATGGTCAGTGAGAAAGAGAGACGTTGGGTTGATTTGGTCTGAATAACTTTGGCCTGTGGGAAAGGATGAAAGATACTCCTAGCCCAGACACACAGTAAAGCTCCCACCTTGCCTAATAATTTCCTCAGAAAATAGGTCAAATATCCTCCCTGATCTTCTGTTACCCAACTTTTCCCTCCTGCCTTCCACTTACCCACCTCTACTGCCCTGACTTTCCAGGATTTGAATTTTCCCTTCCCCTGGAGTGTACACTACAGTCTCTGGCTATGGAAGCCTGACCCTTCTTATCTCCCCCACCTCCATGGACACTCCCACTCCCACTCCCACTCACCAAGTCAGTCAATGGTGAGAGGTACATACTGATGGTGAAGACACTGCAGAAGAGGCCCAGCTGCTGAAGCCTGGCCTCAATGTTTGGCACCAGTAGCCAAAAGTAACCAAAACCCAGGAGAAGGACCCCCAGCAGGGTTGCAGTCTGTAAGAGCACAGTACCCTGCAGGAGAGAGAATAGCTTTACTTCTAGGTGTGCCAGGAGCCTTTTCTGACTCCCCCACTGGAAGTAATTCATCCTGCCTTTTCCCATGCTCCAGTGGGGGAGCCAACCTTTGTCTAGGCCTCCAGTATTGCACTTGTCACAGCCTTTCCCCCACCAGTAACTTGACTCACCCACAACACTGGAGATTTCTAGGGGAAGGAAACATATCTTTTTTGTGTGAGTTTGGTACACAAAAGAGGAGCTTAATAAATTCTTGTATGATTGAATGGGGAAACAGCTAATCATCTCATTCTCAGCCACTGGCCCTGGTTCTGAAGCCCTTTCCCTGTTTGTTGGGCAGTAAGGCACTATCCGGTTAGGCAGAGCTACCAGCCTTGCCAGAATAGGGGGCGGTGTATGAGTATCAAGGCAGACTTTATGAAGGAAGCAGGATTGCAATGCTGGAGGGGCCTTCCAGGAAAGGGTGGCAGTGCCAGCTTGTTAGAGTCTTCCAGGAAGCACTGTTCCTGCCAGCAAGGCAGGGCATGCAGCAGAGAGGTGGGTGCGAGGGAGGGCCTCTACCTTCCGAGGGCAGTAGTGCAGATACACCAAGATATATATGGTCTGAAGCACAGCGCCCACGGCGTTGACGACGATTAGGGTCCCGTCTCCCTTCAAGGCCCCATAACTCAGCCAGCTCAGGTTGCTGTAGGATGGAGGGGATGGACATTTGCCGCGGGGTTGAATGTGGGAGGGGACCCGAGGGGCCTCTTCCACAGTCCTCACCCCATCCCACCCTCCCTCAGACAGTCTTTCCCGCTGCAGCTGTCATCCCTCTCACTTGACATCCGTGGTGAGAAAGGGCAGGAACTGGACATTGTCCACTCTCCGGGTCATCCACATGTGTCTGAGGTCCGAGCTGTAATAGTGCCCCGAAGGCAGGGGTGAGGGGAAGGGAGAACCAGGCTGCTGGGGAGTGGAGATCCCCAAAGGCCTGTCATCCTCCCCTGAAAACTTCAGACCCCCGGTTCCGCCCCTCAGCTCCCTGGCTTTCTTCGGGTCAAGTGACCAGCCTCGCCCTGGTACCCCGGTCCCCTCGACCCGATTCCACTTTGACCCCAGGTTCCGGACGCAGCCTGGGGCTGCAGCCACGTCTCCGTCCCCTCTCGCTCCTTTCCTGGCTTCCTGGTCCTGCCCCAACCCCGACCGGCCGCGCTCTCACAGGCCGGTGGAGAACATGCCGAGGGTGAAGAGCACGCAAGCTCCGGAAAGGAGCGTGTCCGCCACGCCGCCCGCCTCCATCCTAGTAAAGTCCGCTTCTGCGCGCAGCGCCGCGGGCAGGCCAGCTGGTGCGGGGCTCGCGACGTCGGGCCCCGCCTCTCCGCGTCCTCCGCGGTCCCCCGGAAACTTTACGGCCTAGGACGTAAAGCGGGAACTCAGGCCCCGCCCCCGCGCCGGCCGCAGGCTCGCGAGGTTCCGGGACCTGACGTCGCCCTCCCGGTCTCGGTCCGCCGCTTCCTAGGGCTCCGCGGGCCGTCCCGGCACCCGTCGCTCCCCCCACCGTGTACCCCTGGGATCACCCACACACCGGCCTCTACTCTCCCACGGGCCCTCGAGCCTACGTGGTAGGCGTCAAAGTCGTGCTGGACCCAACCGGACTTCAGCGTGATTCCCACTCAGAGCTCCAGAGCAGAATCTCAGTGGCCCAGGGTTTGGGAGGTTTTTCCCAGTTTGCTGAAGCCTCTTCCCAGTCTTTCCCCTAAGTAACAGGGGTTGCCAGGAATCACCAGTTCTGTCAGGTGCCCTCTCCTCTCAGCCACACCACCAACTTGGCAGGTGACTAAAGCGCATATCATTCTGACCCCCTAGTCCAAGCCGACTGCTGCTGGGAACTTTCCCTCCCAGATTCCCACAAGTCTCTGTTGGTGGGGCTCCTGAGTGGGGCGCCTGCCTCAGCTGGTGTTCTCTTGAGGGCTGCCCTGACTCACTCAACAGTATGACTATTTGCGTGGTATGCCAAAGCCCAGAGCCCAGCGCTGCAAGGGTGGAAATGAGGCAGAGGAAGAACTTCCAGAGTGGGTTCAGCCTAGAGCCTGAGATACTGTGGGGAGCACTCCTGTCCCCAACAACCCTGAAGAGGGAACCCCCCACTCTGGGGCTGGTGAGGGGAATGTGTTCTTTCCAGAGAGGGGGAAAAAATTCAAACCCAATTGCTACTGGTATCCTCCATAGCAGAGACTCAACGGTTCATGTTAGTATGGAGGGGCAGAAAAGCCACTCCAAAACAACAACAAAAAAAAACACAGCTTTATTTTGAGACAACATTGTATAAAAAAATTCCAGTTGTAGAAATCACCACAGACACACAGCAAGTTTATATACAGATCCTGTACATGTGGGCCCTGCCCTTCAGGCTACACTCTAGGCACAGACTCTGGGCACATGGGCACTGCCCTTACAGCTACATTCTAGGAAAAGGTTGGCACAGCCCCCCGCTGGCTCAGCTTTGAGGAGTGCTACCCCAGGATAGGAGAGAGTGCAGTGGCTGGCTGCAAACCTCTCCACAGCAGCTCTACAGATGGGAGATCCTGGGTCTGCCCAAGCATACTGCCTCTCCTGTCTGGCTACCAGGCAGGAAACTGTCTCTTGCCTTTCCTTCAGTCAGTTCATCTTGGCATCCTGGCTCTCTGTGGGAGGGGCATCTCTGCCAAACTCAGTGTCTACCCACATAATCCCAGACCCCTTCCAGCTCAGCTCCCACAGTACCCTTCTTAAGAGTCCATGTCTGCACAGCTTGTTGTTTTGGTTTAAGGGCAGGAATTGCAGGGGGAAGGACTGTCCTGTTTTTTTGTCCATCCCTCTGAGGTGGAGGCAGGGATGGCACTACCAAGCATGCTGACCTCCTATGGGTTGAAACCCTTAATACTGACCCGTTTTGAAGCTGCTGGGTGGCAGCTTGTGCATGTGGTGGGAGTGGTTCCCAGCACTGGGGCTTTGGGAGGGGCCCCAGGATAGGTGAGGGTGCCTGCTTCTGTCTTCACAGCACAGTTCTAGTCCTTAGGCCAGATGTGGCATACAACTTCACAGGGTTTGTAGCAGCAGGAATGGCAGGAGCAGCACAGTCCAGGCAAGTGGGAAGAGGCGGGGGGCAGCACTGTGACCGATGCTATGTAAAACCTTCACCTCTGGGTCATCTGCAAGGTGGGAGGGCAAAGGCTCTCAGGTGAGCAGTCTCACTATTGGCCCTGGCCCTCTGCCCAACAAGGTTTCTCCAGTCCCTGCCTGGTAAAGGAGCTACCTCCTGTACCCAGCCTCCTCAAACAGACACCCTTGTTTGCCCCAGGCCCAATTTACTCCAGCTACCTACCTGCTGGAAGTCCCTTCTCCTGTGAATTGGCATGGGCTTGAGGACTGTGAGCTAAAACACAGGGATGGCCATAGATTAGTTACTATACGAGGGAGACAGAGGAATGGGAATGCTGGGTGGGCTGGCCAGTGGAACTTCCCACCATCCCAGGTCATTAGGCCAGGTCTAGCAGAGGAATGGAGGAAAGAGGTTCACATGGCCCTGACACTCACTGATTTTGCCATTGACGGTCACCTTCAACCTCAAGCACTGGTCTTCTGTGTGGTGGATGGGTTTGGCTGCAAGATAAACCCACACAAAGTTAAGGAAGGGGAAGGAACCTTTGTTGGGAGAAAAAAGAAGTGCGAATGCCTCTGGCCCTGCTTTCTCAGTCCCTGCTCATTTGAACCCCTTTCTTTCCTCTAAGCTTTGATTCTTTAGGTTTTGCCCACTTTTTGCCCCATGTTCAGTCCAACTGCCCTTCTTTGGAATAACCCTTGGCTTTGGAGATGGTGGTGAAAAGAACATAGACACTGTCCCCTCCCCACAGTCCATCCTTCAGGAGTCCCAGCTGGAAGCTGGGTGAGGTCTGCACAGCATGCTCCCCTTACCCAGATATTTTGTACTCCTTCTGCCTAGGCACCACTGAAAGGGTGAGGCCTGGATGCATTTTAAAAAGCCGATCTTATCACTATTAAAATCTGCCAGTGGCTCTCTACTGCCCTCAGGATAAACTTCTTAGCATTTCTTAGGTCCCTGTGATCTGCCCTGTCCATCTCTCCAAGCTCATATTTTCCTACTTTGAAGTGTACCTCCTACTCTAATCCAGGCTGACCATATGGAGTTCCCTGAAGATGGTCATGTTGCTTTTGCACATGTCGCCTCATTTACGGTCAACTCCTCTGCTTGTCCTAAGCTCTGGGAAACCAGGAAGTCTTCTCTGAGCCCCCCTAACCTGGAAGGTACCCAGGTCATTACTCCAGGGCCCCTGTGCTCATGCCTACCATATCATACTGTTCTAATGGTTAACCTATGTGTGTCTCTTCCCAGCTTCCTTGAGGACAGGGAACCTATAGTGTTTTATTTATCTTTGTGACCGCAGTACCAAGCGCAGTAGAAGCTCACTCCACATTTGTAATGTGAATGAATGAAAACAGAATCCAGGACTGGAGAGGCCCTCTGCTGCTTGACTCCCCACTAAGCCTGTACTCAGGCATATGCATCATGCCAGCTGTGGCCCCCAGTATGTGCACCTTCCTGCATGCCTCCCAGGCACTCACAGATGTAGTAGTAGCTGTGTCCCTCTTTGAACTCCTTGCCCAGGGTAAAGGGTGTGAAGCGCAGGAACTTCTCAGACAGCTTCTCTGGGCCATGCCTGGCACTGGGGTGGTTGCACTGCCAGCGGACCTGTTCCTTGGATTGAGGTTGACACAGCTGGTACTGCTCGAGCTCCACCAGGTACAGTGTATACTGCTCCATGGCAGCAGCTGCCACAGAGTCATCCTCATAATGGGGACAGATGATGTCCAGGTAGTCATTCAGCTGTACATGTACTGTGTAGTCCTCATTCCGGAACCTGGGTATGCGCAGAGGGGAAGGAAGCAAGCAGTCACTACGAAGCCAGACCAGAGCCTTGAGTCTCCAAATGTTTTCATGACCCCTCACATTTCACACTGGACCCCCACACATGTTTTGACAATCTCAATTCCCAATATTTACTGATCTTGATCTCTTAAATATCTTTCCACTATCTCCAAACATCCCTGTACCATCATTGTGTCCCCTAATCCAATAAATAGCATCCACTTAGTATCTTTCAGGCAACGAAGCACTTCCCATAACCCCCCTGATATTTACCCAAGGATGGGCTTCTAAATATTTCCTTAGCTCACTCATTATTCTCTTCTACCTATAAATATTTCCCCAAATTTATTCTACCAGGTGCTCCTTTAAATGCTGTCAGACCTCAGTCTGAGACCCTACTGGCCCATTCTGCCATCAGGACCCAAGTAACCCTTCTCTTTACCAGGCTAGCATTCAGCCTCAGCACATTTATGTCTTCACTCCTCTTACTCTATCCATCCTCCCCTCCCACTGAGTATATCTCACATTTCTCAGCTTCATTTCCCCCCAAGCCCCCAGTATACCCATGCCTACAGATAATGCCTGAATCCTTTAAGTTAAATCACTTTAATCAAATCATTCATTCTCCTCAAATCTCCCCTTTGAGCTACTCAAAATGATGCTCAGGTCTCCTTGTCCCTTTACTCAAAGCACCGAAACATCATTGTCCTTTTATCTCCAAAAGCCACACAATCAGCTGTGAGGTGAGCTCCAGAAATGCTGGAGTTCTCAGATCTGAAGCAGCCACTCTCCTCCCAAGGTGGAGCGGGCTCCCCTCCCCCAGCCCACTCCCTCCAGGCTCCTCAGGCTCCAGCCAGACTGCCCACCAGGCCCTCCCCCCAGCTCCAGACACCTGGCTCCAGTCTGGGTGGGGTCCTAGTAGGGGGAAAAGTGCCTCCTCACCTCCCTCTCCAAGCTGGTCAGCTTCTCTGAATTCCCCTAAGCACTGTCAGCTAGACACTCAGCAGAGTTGGCTGCCAACTTACGACAAACCAAAGCCCTGGGCATGGATGGTGGGAGGAGTGGCAGGAATTAGGCCAAGGCCTTGGAGGTGGGCACCCACTGCCCAGTCAACATGACCCCTAGGAGGCCTGGCCTTGCAGCAGGACGTCAGTTCTCAAACTAGGCTTACCAGGGCCCCCTCCCCCACCCTGGGGAAGAGAGGGAGAGGGAGAGAGGCAGGGAGGGAGGCAGGAGGCAGAGAGAGAGAGAGAGAAGCAGAGAGAGGCTTTTAAAATTCCTCTCTGGAGAGATAAACATAGAAGCCATTTCAGAACAGGTATTTCAGCTCTGGGCCTGGCATCTTTCCCCCATTCCAGTGAAGGGCACTGACTCATTCCTCATCCACCTCTGCCACCCGCCCCGAATTCATGAGAGTCTGTGAAATTTACCTTGTCAAATGTGAAGAGCCCCTAGGACCCCAGGATGGCACAGTGGCCACTTGCCCTGGGCACTCTCCTCCAGGCAAAGGGAGCTGGAAGGTCTGAATGGGCAGGGTACCTGCCCCTCCAGTACCAAGGAGGCCAGTGCCCAGCTCCCAGTGGCACCACCCTTCATCCCACGCTACCCCCCCTGCAAGATCCCAGGGCAGATGCTCACTTCCCTGAGTCACCCATGCCAACCTCACACCCACCCAGCTCATTGCCACCTCATCTTTGCCCCTGAGCTGGGCCCAGCTTGGCTGCTTGTGGGCTCCACTCTGGGCTGGCTTCTCTTTAGTTCTGGGTATGGTAGGTGTGTGTGTGGCCAGATGAATAGGGCAGACGCTCTGCTTGATGGGGGCACCCATCACCCCCTTCCTGGGGTACAATCTGCTCCACTTAGGGCCCTTTTGACTCTTGGTCTGCATTTGAGAAAGGGGGGCAGTGGCGTCAGGGAAGGCGGGGAAAGGGGCAAGGAAGAGGCTCCTTCCTGAAAGAAAGGAAAGCTGGGAGCTTGGGAACGGAAAAGGCCAGGGTCACCCCCTCCCTACACACAGTTTCCTGTCCCCTCCTCCTCCTTCAGCCAACACCTGGCATGGGCATAAACAGGGACTTTGCTCTCTCCCACTAGGACAAGATTTGGTCAAGGAAGCAAAGAGCAGGCAGCAAGGAGTGGGGTGGGGGAGGGCTGTCTGGGCCACCCCTTATGAACCAAGAGCAAGAGGGCACTACCCTCTGGGGTTGGCAGCTAGCTGTTCTCTCCCCACCCAACATGCCACAGACACAGACCCCCTCACCAGGCAGTGCTGCTGCAGGATCAGAGGAAGCTGGCACAATACATTTCTCAAGGGGAGTGTGGGGCAGGCGCACCGGGCCTGGGGGTAGCCGGCTGCGTGTAATGTTTTCCTGGCCCCAAGCTGTCCACCCCTCCTCTCCTGTTTTTCTATAAATATTGTTCCCGTAACTTCAGAAAACTCAAGGGCAAAAACAAAGGGTCCCATGGAGCTTCTTCAGTCCAGTACCATTTGCCTCACAGCCCTAACACTGCCTAGAAGAAATTAACTCCTTTCTGCCCAGAGCCCTTTGTAACCTTTTAACCCCTTCCATCCCTTCTGAACCTTTCCCAGGACCTCCCTCCCCCAATCTCTTCAGTTTTACTACTTGAACCTTGTAAACAGACGACTACCTTAGCCCTGCTCATACACAGCATGTGCCTCACATGTCACCTCAAAAGATCCCTTGGTGGGGGACTTTCCACAGTCATCTTAAATACAGAATGAATGCTCAATGGATGCAGCCCAGTTCCCTCCTGAGAGGCCCTTCTAGGATCACAGTGAGCATTCTGCTTACTCCTGATTGCTTACTCCTGATGTCATAGCAGATACCTGTCAGTGTGGGCAGATGCCCAAGTGACAGACAAGGAGAGGCATACAGGCTGTCGTGGTGGAAGGACCTACAAGAGCCCTGGTGGCCACAGAGGGTGGTCCACGCGGGAGGCAGGAACTGTTCAGCATAGGTTCCTCACTTCGGAGAAATAGAGGTGCCAGAGGGAAGGAAAGGGGGAGCAGAAATAGTGGCCACTCAAGCAGACACGGGCAGGTTCCTACCCTGGGGTAGCCTACTCTCAGTTATGGGGGAGAAGAGAGGGGAAGAACATCTACGGAATCCCTCCCGCCTTCGGTCACCACCCCAAGACTCCAGTCGGGAGCTAGCTGGGACAGTTAAGCTGGGGTGGGGAGGCAGTGCCAACCAGACGCCCTTGCCGGCCGTCGTCGGCCCAGGACTCGGGGCTTACTTGGGGTTTGAACTGTTCCAGAAGACGGTGTGGCGGTCGGCAGCGGCCAGGCTGTAGAAGAGACCCAAGAGAGGCGCCCAGAAGAACTCCATAGCTCGGGGCCTGGCCAGGCCGGGCGCGAACGAGGGGCTCGTCAGGGTCTGGGTTCTCGCTGGCTTTCTCCGAGGCGCAGTCGGCACAACGCTCTCAGATCTGGCTCCTGCGCCTCCGGACTCCGCCTTTTGGGCCAGCGCAGCCCGACACCCCGCCCCGCCCCCCGCCCCGCCCGGCGCGCGGCTGCCCTGGGGCTTGGGGACTGGGGAGGTGGAGGAGGGGAGCGCCTGCGAGGGGCGGCGAGCGCTCCGCTCAGCCCGGGCGGATCCGCAACGCGCTGCGTGTGCGCTCACTCGGCGGTCTGTGTGCTGCTTTCTGGGCCTGTGCGGGGTGGTAGGTCTGTGTCCCCCGGCAAAGTCGCGTGCGGGAGAGGACAACCAACTCCACCAGCAGCTCTGCGAACATGCGGGGTAGAGACCCGGCTTTCCCTCGCGGCGCGCGGGTCTTGCAGGGTGCAAGGTTGTTGATGGGTCCGGCACCCATCCCTAGCCTCGAACTCCCAGGCTCCCCGCGGCGTTCCCACACTCTCCTCGCCACCGCCCCCCCCTTCCCGGACTCTGCTCTCAGCTGCCCCTCCTCAAATATACAGCTGTTTGTTTTTGTTGGGTTTGTCAATGTTGTCTTTGTTCGGGAGATTGTGTCATCGCCCAGATGCCAGGAATAAAGTGTTACTCTGAGTGATCAAGTGTGTAACCTGTGTGGCCGAGGCTAAGGGCGCACCTCGGTGCCTGAGAGAGGGAGAGACACTGGGGATCTGGGGCCCTCGAGAGGGTTCGCTCCTGTTTCTAGTGCGCCAAAGGGCGCTAATGACCTGTGTGTGTGTGTGTGTGTGTGTGTGTGTGTGTACACACACGTGTGTAGCGTGCGAATGGGATTTGAATATGGACTGTGAGAATCTGAGCATGAAGAGTGACAAACTAACCGCACATGTGCATCTGGCTTGTGCAGATACGTGTGATGGCGCGCGAGGGTGAAAGCATTTGAGGACTATCACAGCCGCGTGTAGGGTGGGGAAGCGTGTGAAACTTTGACGTGTGTATGCTAATGTTTGTGTGAAGAGGAAGGGAAGCGTGCACAGGCCTGCAGATTATGTGAGGCAGGGGGCAGGAGTGTCTGTGCGGCGTCCCGGGGTTGGGCAGCTAGCTGGGTCTCGCAGTCCTCAGGTCCCAGAACCCAGCTCTGCCCCCTCTCCCGCGCCCTGTAAACAAACCCACTGGAATTCGCTCTGGGGGGGCCCTCCTCGCGGGGTCTTCTGTGGTTTGCAGGGGGGGCTGGCGGGTGGGAGCCTGCCCCCCAGGTCCCGGGGGCGAGCGGGCGGGCAGGTGTTTGATTGGGCTGGAGTGTCTGGCGCGGGAGGGTCGAGCGCCGCGTGCCCGGGTGTCTGGTGCTTGTGTGTGTGATCGCGTGTCTGTCTGCGCGCGCCTCCGGTAGGTGTAGGAGCGTGTGCGCACCCCTGGCCAGCCCCGCACGCGGCTGCGCGCGCAGGAAGCCGCAGCCTCCGGGCCCAGGGCCGGCGCGGGCCCAGCTTCCCGGGTTCCCAGGCCGTTTCATCCTGCTCTTTTACGGCCAGGACTGGCGGCAGCCCCTGTAATTACGCGGGCCGGACGCCACGGCTAGTCCGGAGCTGACCCGGTGGGGAGGAGCCTGGGCGGAGGAGGGCCCAGGCCGGCCCCCACCCCCGGGGCGCAAGTTGCTTGAAGTCCGACGTGCTGCGCGGGCCGTAAATATTTACCTAGCGCCTGCCTACTAGGGCCCAGGCCAGGCTTGGCGCGCCGCCCCCACCCGGCTCACCCTCTGGCTCGCACCTGCCCCAGGCGACGTGCCCAGCCCAACGTTTTGCCCGACCTGCAGCCAGCTCCTCCCGCAGGGGCCGAAGTCTACCCGCCGACCAGCTCCAGGGCGGCGCCTCACGCGCTTTTTACTCACCTGGGAGGACACCTGGGTGTCGGCCCCCCACGTGCCCCCCACGAGATTATCCCGTCCCTGCGCCTGTGTCCCATAGAATCAAAGCTCCACGAGGGTTCTCTGCTGTACTGACAATGCCTGGCACAGCACTTAGCACACGCAGTAGCTGGTCAGTAAATATTTGTTGAGTGGGTGACATCACTGTTTAGTTAAGGTGCTTAACTTGTACCCACTTACTGCTCTGAAAAGAAGCGGGAGAGGGGTTAGGGAGGGGAGGGTGGTGGTAGCTCTAAAGAGAGGGTGGCCCCGGTGGCCCAGGGTTGCCCCCTGGAGGAGACGGTTTGGGGTACGTCCCCCTTTTTCTCTGGCTGCTGGGACTGCAGGGCGGTAACATGTAGGGAGCCTGCGCCGCTGGGGTCGGGCAGGTCCAGGCTCGCTCCGCCCAACCCGTCGGGGCCACGTCCGTTCCCGCCCTGCCGGCGTCTAGGTCTGGGGCAAGCCGGGTGGAAAGAAGGTGTGTGGGGGGGAATGAGAGGCACAAACGGAACACGGAGCCCTCCTTCCCCGGCTTGGCGCTGTCCCCAACATTCTCACTTCAGGCTTTGATCTCATTACTCTTCTATGCATATATTTGTGCGTTTAGGGGTCGTTCTTCTGACCTAATGGGGCACCCCTAGGGGCCCGGTGTTGGGATTAGCAACGAAGGTAAGGGTGCAACGAAGGTAAAATCCCTGCCCTTGGGGAGCATGCATACCAGTAGGGGAAACAGACAAACCACTATTTATACAACAAACTCGCCTTTAAGTGTCATAGCACAGACTGCAGATCCATACTCTTGAGAGCCACTAGGAGGCCTGCTGGAGAGTTGCAGGCATTGTGTGATCCAGACAGACAGAAGTAAACTCAGAGACTGGACCTGAAGACCAACTCAGTCCCCATCCCGTCCCCTCCCCAGCCCAGGCCCCCAGCCTGCCCAGGCGAGTCTGTCTTGGCTCTGGCATTGGGCTACCCCTCACCCCAAACTGGTGCACTTGTGAAGGCTCTCAACAGCCACCCGCAGGCAAACATCTGTGCTTAGTGGCGGGCACTGTCTGAGGTGTCTGTCTGTCTGCTTGTCTGGGAAATTCCCCACGGGAGCCTTTTCCGTGAATTCCTGAGAGACAGGATTAACCCTCTGAGTGCCTTGGAGGAGGCTGGACCTCTGGAGGAGTGCTGTCCACCTGTGGGGGCACTGTCACCCTGGAGGTGCCATTTCCAGTCTGGAACAAACAGAGCTACTTGATTGCTACTCCTTTACTGAGCACCCTGTAGTTTGGGGTGGCAGAGCCACAAGGTCCTGGGGCACCTGCTGACCTGGCCCAGCCCCTGAGGGGATCTCTTGACAGTGGGGTGGAGGTGGGAAGCCTGAGCCTGGAGCCGCCTCTGTTCCACTCCCTCAATGTCATATTAAGAAATAAAGTGTATGTTTCCCACTTTGTTAAGTAATGTGTGTGTATATTTCACACTTTATTAATAACATATGTAAAGCTGGAAAAGAGCCGTGGGAGAATAAAGGGAAGGAGGAGCCACCAGCCGCTGTTAACATCTCCATGCCGTCCCTGCCAGCTTTTTGTTTGTGAGGTTTTTTTGAGGGGTGGGGCTGCTTGCTTTTACATAGTGTGATAAATATCACCCATTTCTATTGTACTTATATTTTCTCCTTTAACTTTATGACAGAAGACATTTTTTTCATGTTGCAAACTCTTTGTAAACAATATATTTTTAGCACTTTTCTTTTAAATCCTCACCTGAGGGTACATTTTTATTGATTTTTAGAGAGAGAAGAAGGGAGGGAAAGAGAGAGAGAGAGAGAGAGAAACATCAATGAGTTGTCTCCCATACACACTTGACTGGGGATTGAACCCTAAACTTTTTGGTGTAGGGGATGACATTCCAACCAACTGAGCCACCCAGCCAGGGCTGTAAACAATGTTTTTAATGGAAGCATAATGTTCCATTGAGTGCTTCAGAGTTTGTCGTTGTAATGAGGCAGGGTAGATAAAAATAAACACACGCACACACACTCAGGCTATCCTTAGCTGCTGAGCACTTGAGTTGGCTGGTTCTTAGAATTTAGAAGTAAACCTGAGATTGACTTTCATTGAACAAGTATTTATGGAGCACCCAGTGTGGACTGGACTCTGAATGGGGGCTGAGGGCTTAGTGGAGGTCTATAGGAGAGGGTCTGGCTCTCATGGAGCTTATGTTTTAGATGAAATCTGGGCATTTGCTTTTCTAGATTTTGGAGAATTTCACAATGTGGGAAAATGCTTTTGGTGTTACCAAGCTAAAGCCAGATTCTTTTGACTACTAACTAGTCCAGATCTTTTACTGAGGGCCAAAGTGATCAGAATCTAATGGATCTGTCCCCACCCATACACATCCAACTCACAAAGGGGCTGGGCTCCATAGGAGAAGGTGGAATTCTTCCCCTAGGAGTCCCCTGCAGGGAAGAGGGGTTTGGGCAGGATGGGAAGTGAGAGGGAGACGGGAGGGGCCGTGGTAAGGAGGATGGGACTGTGTTCCAGGCGGTGTTTTGCATTGCTGCCTCTTCCACCAAAGACTGACTAATTACTCACGTTAAACACTATACCGGGAGGCGCTGGGGACTCTGAAATATATCCTTGCCCTAAAGGAATCTAGTCTATTGGCAAATATATAATTAGAATATAAGATAAGAATTATAATAGACATATAAGTGGAACAACAGGCTATGGGCTCCCAGAGGGAGGAATGTTTATTTGTGGTGAGGAGGGCTTCACAGAAGAGGAAACATTTGCAATGAGTTTTGGAGGATACGGAGGCATTCACATTCAAGGATTAGGGAACAAAGAACAAAGGTATAGGGGTGAGAGTTTGTGCAGTGAATACTCTGATGTAGCTGGGGGAGTGGCAGGAGATAAGAGCAGAAGGTGGTTTGGGGCCATGTTGCCAAGGGCCTTGAATGCCATGCTCAGGGTTTTGAATATTATTCTACAGAATAATAGATGCTTTAATCAGAAACATAATCAGATTTGTATTTTAGAAAAATCATTGTGGGTAATAGAATGTGGGTAGAGGAGGGAGCTCAGAGGTAGGGGGACTGGTTAGGCCTGAGCTGCGGGAGTTCTGGTGGGAGTGAGGAGGGCCTGAAGCTGAGGAGTGGCAGAGGTGGGGAGAGCAGAGGAAAAATTAAACAGAGTTGGATGAAACCTGAGCCATGGGCAAGAAGCAGGGAAGAGTGTGGAATGGCTTGGTGGGCAGAAGTGCCACTTATAGACAGGCAGTGGAGGAGAGGAACAGACTTGGGAAGGAGAAATGAGTATAATTTTGGTCATTGTATTAAATTATAATGATTTTGGCTGCAAGTAGTAGAATACTCAATGGTTAGCAGTTGAAACAAGGTTTTCCTTTCCCCCATAGCAAAGCATTCTGGAAGTGGAACAGCAGCTCCATAGAGTTTTCAAAGACCCAGTGCTCTTAGTCAGCCTCTCTGTTCTGTGCCCTCGTGACCCAGGTTAACTGAGTCACAGAAAGAAGGGGTGCGAGCACAAGGTCTTTTCATAAGGCTTTTTATCTGGTAAGGAAAATCTTTTCTAGCAGCTTCCTAGCCAACTTACCCTCAGGGCACAGACCTGACTCAGTGTCCATTGCTACACCCACATCTGTGAAGGAGAAGACAGGACTGATCCTGACTGGGGCTAGGGCCAACCATCCCCAAACAGGATCTGCTCTGCTCCCCAAAGAACTGGTGTCTGTTAGCCTGGGAGCAAGGGTGAGCCCTGAACAGTGCCTGCCACAGACATGTTGCATTTGAAGGGCCAGTGGAACTTCCAGGAGGAGGTGTCCCGGGGCAGCTGGAGATGGGGGTCTGGAGCTCAGGAAGGTGGGAAGCTCAGCACACTTGTCCCTTTGGATATCAGGGTGAACCTCAGGGCTTAAAGGGAGGACTTGCTCTGGACTATATACTTTAGGCAGGGAAGAGGAGCGTGGTGGATGTAGGACCAGGAATCCCCTTCCTATGGTTTTCACTGGAGAGAAATCCCTCCTTCCTTGTTTCCAAGCTTTGCAGGTAGAAAAGCTGGGCGAGGGTGAGGGTGGGCCAGAGGACATTCACTCCCAGTGCAGCCAATAAACCTCTTTTCTATTACTGGCTAGACTTTCACTATAACATAGTATAAAAGCAGGAGTTTAAATACTTTTATTTCAGAAGCATTCCTTTTATATAACTTTTTTTTCTGATTACAGAAGAAATAAATGATCAGTGCAGAAAACTAGAAGCACAAATGAAGAAAAAAAAATCACCCCCAAGAGCAAGCACACTTCTTGATTCTTTCCCCAGGGCTCTGTAATTTTTTATGGTAAATATCTTTGAGAGGTTACAGTTTAATGCCCATGTTACGGTCGGCTCGGAATCCCTTACAGTTGTGTAACATTTTATGATCTTCCAGGTTTTTCAGCTGTGTATTTTATCATGTACTATTTCATCTTTATAGACTCCTGTACATTTCGAGGTGGGCAAAGGCAGGGATTAAGCTGCCCCCTCTCCTTATGCCTGACTAGGTGAGGAAACCGAGGCTCAGAAAGGTGGTGGTGTTCAGAACACAGATGGGTACTTTCGATTAGTCTGGGGGCCACACTGTGTCATTCCTTCTACACCTTGCTGTCCACTGTCCTGGGTATAAAGAAAAGGCTGGGCACAAAGTGCTGAATTTGCGGTGGGCAAACGGAGGGAGTGTGTATAGAGAAGGGACAGGAAGGGGCTGGGGAGGAGGCAGCTCCTTCCAGCACCAGAGCCCATGAGTAGGGGAAGGAGAGAGGACAGGGAGCTGGGTGGGTCCTAAAAGGGACCTGAGGGGGTTTGTGGGACAGGCTCCTGAGATGCAGTCCTCCCTGGAGGGCATAAGCCTGCTCTCTCCTGTCCCTACAGGCAGATGTCCAGAAAGTGGCTTACTTTCCACCTCACCAAACTCTCCCTGAGGTCGGCTTATTTGTGTATTAGGCGCCCCTCCAGGTACTGCAGGATATGCCAGATAAGGCCACCTATGAGCAGGGAGAAAATGCAGAAGAGATCTGGGTTTGAGTCCCAGCTGTGGGAATTTGAGAAAGTTATTTAACCACTCTGAGCCTCCCCTGCCTTTTTTTTTTTTTTTTTCCATCTGTAGGATGGAGGCAAGATGACTTTCTTCATGGAATTATTATAGGGATCCAATGAAATGACATCTGTGAGGGCCTGGTGCTAAGCCTAGGGAGTAGGCTGGCATTGAGCACTGGTGTGTATTTCTCTTTACATGGCTCGGCCCTCCTGGGCTGACTGGGGGTAACTGTGCTGATACTGGGGGTGAGCAGGGAAGACTTCAGGATATAGGGAAGGCAGGGAGGAGGAGCCCCAGGAACACACATATTTATTCTACCAAGTAGTACTTGATAAATGCCCCAGGGACATGGCAGTCAAGAGCTCTGAGGTTCCATGGGGACAGAGAGAAGAGTGGAGGAAATACTTTTGAGAATTTTCCAGGTAGGAATGGCCAATAAGAGCATTTTATGCCCAGAGGGATGGTATGGGCCATACTCCCCTGATCTGCAGGGGTGAAGTGGAGGAGGTGGGGAGAAAAATCTGTCCCTTGGATGTCCCTCCTCCATGTTCCTCATTCAGTCCCCCCATCCATATAGTCCCCTCCCTCACCCTGTTAGCTTCTGCTCTTTCTCATCTTGTCAAAAGAACATCCACTCTAAGAAAAAGTCTTATAAGAGCTTATTTGAGCAAAACTGACAATTGCCAGGAAGCAAAATCTCAATGGATTGAGAAAATGCTCCAGAGAATGGCAGTTTTGCAGTTTATTTTATACATTAGAATCAAGGAGGAGATCTAGGGAGGGTTACATAAAATCCACCCGTGGTAGATTAGGCAAAGGTAGGGAGAAAGCAAAGCAGGGGAATCTCTGAGATTGGATAAAGAGTGAAATGGAGAGACACATACTTCTTTTATGTTGGTGGGTATAGCATATGGAGATGGTATGTGGGCAACAAGGTAACAGTGTGGTCTTACAATCCGGTGTCTGCAGTTGTACCTTTGAGGGGTTTGGAAAAGAAAATTACTTTGACATTTCAAAGGTATGCTATCTTACATGTGCAAAGAAAATAGGCATTTTAAAAGTTAAAGGTTGGCCTAGAACGTGACTAACCAGCATGACCAGCACTTAGGTATTTTGTTGTTGTTATTGTTGTTAATCCTTACCTGAGGGTATTTTTTCTATTGGTTTTTAGAGAGAGTGAAAGGGAGGGAGGGGGAGAGAGAGGGAGAGAGAAACATCCGTGTGAGAGAGACACATCCGTGTGAGAGAGACACATCTATTGGTTGCCTCCCGCACACGCCCCGTTGGGGCCAGGGATCAAGCCTGCAACCCAGGTACATGCCCTTGGCTGGAATCGAACCTGGGATCCTTCAGTCCTTGGGCTGATGCTCTAACCACTGAGCCAAACCGGCTAGGGCTCAGAGATGTGGGGATTTTAGAATTCATTTCCCGGTAGACTATTGCTGTGATCCTGGCTATAGTTCTGGCTGCCCCATGTACTTTGGTCTCTGCCTGTCTCCTAAGGGAGGTTCCCAGTTTTTCCATCCACTGCGTGAACTACTGAATTTCCTTCCAATAAATCTTCTTTCTGCTTAAGTAACCTCGAGTCAGTTTCTGTCCCTGACAAGACAGAATCTGGACTGGTGCAGAGCGAGTCAGTGATGGAACCAAGATCGAAAGTCTGGGAGGCTGGAAAGACCACCTTAACCTAAAAATGGAGGCTGAAGTGAGAGGCAACAAGCATTTATTTAAGATCCAAAAGAGTAGCTATACGGGAAGCACTGATTCAGGCAGAAATCCAATAGTTTTCTGATTGGGAGGTGAAGGCAAGGGGTCTTTATAAGAAAAGAAAGGGGAAAAATTACATCAAGAGAATTGTTGATGTAAGAAATGTCCAAACCTGTAGAGAATTTTTACGAGTTTATTTGAGCCAAACTGAGGATATATGCCGGGGAGCAAGATCTCAAACGCTCCAGAGAATAATACTTTTACAGTTCCTTTTATTCATTTAAGATTAAGGAGGGAAGATTACATGGAGGTGAGAGAAAGCAAGATGGAAATTGGATTACAGGATAGTTAAGATTACGTGTGCTCTCTAGAGAGCGGTCACCCTTCATAAGAAGGGCGTCTGAAAGGTGGCATTTCAAAGATGTGCTAACCTAGATGCACAGAAACAAAGGACAGGGCTTGCTTAAGGCAAAGAAGAGCGTTTTACACTAAAGAAGCTATAGGTCGCCCTGGCTGGTGTGGCTCAGTTGGTTGGGTGTCCTCCTGTGCACCAGAAGGTTGCCGGTTCTATTCCCCCAGGTGGGGGCAGTGCAGGAGGCAGGCGATTCATGCTTCGCTCTCACATCAATGTTTCTCTCTCTCCCTTTCCCTTCCTTTCTCTCTAAAAATCAATTTAAAAAATTTCTACCCAGCTAGGAATTTATTATCAGATCACCCTCTGAGGTTACTTTCTGTATAAAAACTAACACCGTGATGCTAATTCTGAAAAATACTTTTAATCTTCATGCCTGTAATCATAATATCAGCTTTCTTGCTATCTTTGTGAAACTGGTTTGGGATAGAGTTCTGTGTAGGCCCAATGCAAAGTTTACTTGACCCCATTTTAACATTCCAAAGGTTTGAGGAGTAAGACATACAAAGCAATCCTCTGAAATGGCAGCCATGCTAAAGTAGCTTTGTTTATGTTATTTTTCACAAACAATTGCAGCGTGTGTTTGGGGAGAGGACAGGGAGTTCTATTTTTGCAGGATAAAGTGCTTGGGAATAACTGGAGAATGGGTCGAGAAGCTGCATATTAGGGGCTGGGCCTGGGGACAGTACTTTGAGTTACAGCTGTAGAGATGGAACATGGAACAGAGAACTGGATTTGAGGCCCTGGGATGACATGAGAGAGTAGAGAGCTGGCTTGCAAAAAGAGTGCTTGCAAGGAGCCTGGCAGGAATCATAAAAGAGTGAGAGAACCAGGTATATGTGAGTGGACAGAAAAAAAGGGGCTCTATAGAAAGTAACCTCACAGAGTGATTTGATCATAAATTCCTAACGGGGCAGGTCATGGTGGGTAGTCACGTCCCAGGCATATTACTTCTTTAGTGAAAGGTTTTAAGCCTGTCCTATCCATTGTTCTTGCGCATCCATGTTTATACAATTTGGAAATACCAGAAGTAATATTTCTGAAAGTGCGTATTAACCCTGAAGAGAATGCATAATCTTGTAAACTGTCCTGAAATCCAATCCCCACCTTGCTTTCTCCCACCTCCATGTAAGCTTCCTTACGTCCCCTCAATTTCAAATGCATAAAAGAAGCTACAAAACTGTTACTCTGCGGAACGTTTGAGACCTTGCTCCCCAGCAAGTCATCAGTTTGGTTCAAATAAATTCCTATAAAAATTATCTACAGACCTGGCTGTTTGGCTTAGTTGGTTGGGCATCAGCCCATGCACAGAAACCTGCCAGTTCAATTCCCGCATTCCCGGTCAGGACACATGCCGGGGTTGCAGGCTCGATCCCTGGCGGGAGTACGTAGGTCAGTGTGCACACGGGAGGCAACCGATTGCTGTTTCTTTCTCACATCGATGTTTCTTTCTCTCTCCCCCTATTTCCTCTCTAAAATCAATTTAAAAAACACATTCTTGGGTGAAGATTAAAAAAAGTATCTGCAGGTTTGGATGTTTTTTATGTTGACATTTGTCACAAAGGCAGAACACACGTAGGCTTTAGGCTGGCGTCCCTCCACCTTGGTCACCGCAGAAGGACAATACCTCCGCTGCTTCAGCAAGATGCTGAGGAGGACTCTCGGCTCTCGTTGTCCTGCCGTGGGCCACATGCCCATTCCCAAAGCAATCCCTGTGGTCTACAACTGCTGTGCGGGGACCAGCCAGGCTCAGGACGTTGGCTCACTACTGGACCTGGGAGGTGGACTGAGGATGAGGGGTTCCCAAGGAAAATTGGGTTTTTGTCCCCAGAAGGGGGAAAGGAAGGTGGGCAAGCAAACCAGCAGATGTCAGCCAAGAGAGGCTGGTACTTGAGAAAGTTTCAGAATGGAGGGAAAGACTTTTTCTGAATGGCAAAATCTGGGCCTAGTTGTAGATAGAGAGGAGGGACCCATTAGAGAAAGGCTGGGGATGCATGGAGAAATTGAAGAATGGGCCCCAGAAAGAAGATGTGGGGATGGGGTTCAGGGAAGAGGGTAGGAGTCCACCTTGTCGAAGGTGAGCAACGGTTTCTCAGAGTGGGACAGGTAGGGAGATGGTGGGAGGGCCGAGAGGTATTGAAAGGAAGTCACAAGAACTGGTTTCTAGGTCATCTGCTGTTGCTTCGGCTTTGGAAACAGACTGCAGGGATTCAAATTCCAGTCCTATCACTTACTAGGTTGTGATGCTGGGCCTCAGTTTCCTCATTTATTTATTTTATTTAAAAACTTAAAAAAAAATATGTCTTTATTGATTTTAGAGAGAGAGGAAGGGAAAGAGAGAGAGAGAGAGAGAGAGAGAGAGAAACATCGACGTGAAAGAGAAACATCAATCAGTTGTCTCCCATACTCACCCTGACTGGGCATTGAACCTGCAAACTGGGTATGTGCCCTGACTGGGAATCGAACCAGTGATTTTTTGGGGCATAGGACGATACTCAACCAACTGAGCCACACCAGCGAGGGCTTATTTTTTTAATTTTTAAAAATTAACTTGAGAGAGAGAGAGAAACATCAATTTGTTGTTCCACTTATTTATGCTTTAATTGGTTGATTCTTGTACGTGCCCTGACCGGAGATCAAAGCCACAACCTTGGCGTATTGGGGTGACACTCTAACCAACTGAGCTACCTGGCCAGGGCTCAGGTTCCTAGTTTATGAAATGAGAATGATGATAGTAATGCCCACCCAAAGGATCATGGTGAGGATTAAATGAGATAATGTATGTAAAGTACTTAGAAAAGCTGGCATGTCTGGCATATGGAAAGACCTTGGGATTAGCTATTATGATGGTAATTATTATGATTTTTATTGCAGAGAGCTCACAGTGACAGTAATGAATTCCAATTCGACTGGCTCCTGCTCCTATCTGCTGACATAGGACCTCCAGTCCCCTGCAAAATCCCCCTCAAATATTGCTGATGGTCCCCAGAGGACATTTCAGTGGACTCATCACGGCGTGTCACCGAGCTCTGCAGCTGTTCTGCTGGGTGCAGCGTTTTTCTGCTGGCGGGGGTTGTAGCAGCAGGAATCTCCCTCTCCCCTCCTGTCACTTCTGTTGCGGGGTTCCCAAGTAAGGCCACTTGGTTTCACATCTTACGCTTTGGTGTGTGTGTCAGCCCTTCAGTTTTCGTTGGGGGCTGCTTCTGTCTGAGGCCCGACGTGCTTCCTTGGGGCTGGCCTGGCAGAGATTCGCACGTGCGCGCCTTCCAGTACTGTGGGGACTCCTAGTCCTCTCTGAGGATGAGGGCTTTCCCACGGAGCTGTTTGGGAGCTTCCTCAGCTCCTCCCGCAAGGACAGCCCTGTGAGGTGTCCCTCCCTGGCTGCTTGGTGATTTCAACCCCAGCGTACACGTAAGTCATCAGGCTCTTGGTGAATGTCCTGCCACAGCCCTTCCTGGGACAGCAGCCCTGCTAGTCTCTCTGCAGAAAACTTGAGCAAAGCGAGACCAGCCCTGACCCAGGTGAGGGTGGCCAAGGGTAAAGGTGAGGTGGCTGAGGACACAGCTGCCACACTCCCAGTACTTGTGGAGCTGGGCCCCTGGGAAGAAGGCGGGCAGGTTGGGCTGCACTCAGTCACCAAAGGCCCAGAATCAGGCCCTGAGGCCCCAAGACCCTTATCAAAGCCAGTTGTTGCGCTTCAGCCCTAGGTCATTGCCAAGGACCTACCCAAGACCTCCTCTCTCTGCCTTGTTCCCATCTCTTCCTGGGCTCCTGTTTCAATACAACTCTCCCCTCTTTCTTCTTATAGGCGCCCTGAGGGCCCCCTGAGATAAAGGCACTGGGACAGGGGCTGGGCACTGAGATAGGTCCCTCTCACTTAGCACCCTCCAGGAGCCCCCAGTCCCTGTTGCGAAGAGAAGCCCTTTCCTTTGCCCACAGCTGCTCTGATTCTAGGAGCTGTTGGATTCATGGCCAGGAAACCATTTCCTTGAGATGTTTCCTCGTAGGTGTACCCGGAGCCTGATACATGGTTCTGTCCTGGGCTGCCTGTGAGGCTGGTGCTCTCAGGAGCAAGGACCGCTCCTCCTCTCCCCTGGCTACTGGGAGTGCATATAAAATAAACATGACTGAAAAATCCAGTGACCACAGAAGACACAGATGAAATAAAAAAAATATATATATATCAAAATAAACAAAACCCCCCAAACTCACCCGGGGCCTCATATAGAAAAGCCAGGATCCCAGAGCCTGGTGGGATGTGGAGCAGGCCTGTTTGGGGTGATATTTATACAAGGGGCTTGGTTCCTCCCTCGGGCAAGTAAAGCAAGTTGTAAAATTTGAAGGCACATTTTAAAATTGTTTAAAATCCTGCAAATGTGTTTCCTGTCTGGCACTGTGAATGGGGAGCTGGTAACATGTGTGCATGTGTGGCCTGGAGTATGCGTTAACGAGGGAGTTTAGAGGCAGTGATGCCGAGGAGCCGACAAGGATCAGGGGCAAGAAAAGGAGTCTGTTGTTGCTCAGGGTGTGTGTTCCAGTGTTGGAATGTGTGTAAAGGGCCCCGGGACTTGGGAGGGTGGTTTAGTCTGGGATATTAGCATCTTTTAAAAAAACCACTACACTTATAAATCATCAGTTAAAGGCCTATAGGGGCAATAATGCAGGCATGTGATTTTTACTTTTGAAGCAAGTAGGTGTGCTAATATTTGACAACATATAATAATTAGAATATTGCAATATACATTTTGCTAAATTAGATGGCAGTGATTAGTCCTCACAGACATCCTGGCTTTCTACCTTTGCTTAAGCTGTTTCCTCTGCCGAGGAAGCCTTCACCAGCTGTCAAAATTCTAGTCATCCATTCTGGCTGGCTCAGTACCACCTCCCCACAGTGCGAATTAATCACTCTCTCTTCTGGGCCCTCGTGACATTTTGTCTTTTACAATGTTTACTTTGTTCCTTCTCTTCTGAAATTTAGCTGAATATGTGTCCATTCCCTGTCATATGTCCTTTGAGGACTGTATCCTGGCTGTTGGTGTCTTCCCTGCATCTCTGTGCCCGGAGTGGGCTCTCGGTCAATGTTTGTTGAATTAAACTTGGTTGTTGTATTTTTATTACTTTGCAGACTATAAAGACCCTGCACTGGCACAGGCTTGATTTGGTAAAAAGCCATCACACACTTGGATATTTTTTTATTTCATAGTTTTTGAGCTTTGCCTCAGTTAGAAGGTAGACATGAATTTAGAATTGATGACATTGAAAATATAATCTTAAGAAAATGTAGTTTTATTTTATTGCAGTTCTGATATATACTTGATAGACATAATGTCTATCTTGTTAGGAAATCCTTCGGGGATAGCATTTTCAGGGGGCAAGATGATCTGTGGTAAATTTGTCTTTATTATGAAAATTCCTGACACCTAATTGATGGAGGATGGTGATACTCCAGTAACTGGGCACTATTCCCTGTGGTGGTTTCTGTGACGGAAATCTTGGAACTCAAAGCTGAGCATGGAAGGAACACTTGACTCGGATGAATAATTCAAAGGCATCCAAAATGCGGCCCGCATAATGGAAATGTTAAAGGGAGTGGCAATCTAAGAGTCTAATTGTTGTGCTCAGCTCTCAAAAAGAAATCACACATTCCCTGGCTGGTGTGACTCAGTTGGTTGGGCGTTGTCCCTTGCAACGAAAGGTGGCTAGTTCTATTCCCCATCAGGGCACATGCCCAGGTTTCAGGCTCCATCCCTGGTAGGGGGCGTGCAGGAGGCAGCCAATCGATGTTTCTCTCTCTCCTCTCCCTTCCTCTAACTCTAAAAAAAAGAAAGAAAAGAGAAAAAAATCACACACACAAAATTACAGATCCTTGGCGTGAAAGCGTGCGGCTGTGTTGGTACAGAGCCTGGCGTGGGCTCTCACATGAAGGTGGGCACCCGTGCCATCTCCGCTGCCTCCGTGGGCCCCAGGCAGGGTGTGGTGCCGGGGAAGAAGCAGGTGCTTAGGATCGAGGCCGGCCAGGGGTTTACATACCGACTAGCAGTGGTCTTGAGTCTGCGTCTGAGTTCCCTCATCTGTAAAGTATAAGGCGTAATAAACACCGTGCAGGGGGTCATGATACTCTTATAAATGGCCCAGCAGCAGCGTCTGGCAGACATAAGCACGCAAGCACGTGCGTTCTTCCACTTGGCCTGGGCCGTCTCCCCATCCTCCCAGCCCATGTATGTTACCCCTTCTTCAAGTTTAGGCTTACCCGAGTTAGCAAATAAAAACAGGGCGTGCCCAGTTGCATCTGAATTTCAGATAAACAATGGATACTTTTTGGGTATGAGTATCTCCTATGCAATATTTGGGACATACTTATACTAAAAAGTATTTGTTTTTTATCTGAAAGTCAAATTCAACTGGGAGTTGTGTAGTTTCTCTGACAACTCTATGTCAAGTTCTACTTCCAACTTAGTAACAGCTCCACCCTCTGAACTCCTGTAGCCCTTCATGACTTTGACACTTGTTTGACATCCAGGAAACAGAACCACTTTTACTTATTAGTATCGATAACCACCTGCATGAGTATCAGGCACCTGGGAGCTTTATATGACCTGTCATATTAGCCCTCACAGCAACGCTATAAAGCTGAAATTAGTGTCCTCATCGAAGCCCAAGGAGGGTCAATGCCACCGAGTTGGCACACAGGGGCATTATGCTTCAGGCTCAAGTGTGCGAGACTAAACTCTGAACCCCACGCTGCTGTTCCTGGTGGGCAGGGGCCGGCGCTGGCACCTCAGGCCTCTGCCAGTGCCGGGCCCACGGCGGCATCTACCTCTGTTAACTGTTGCAGAGAGGGATGTTCCAAAGTTGCAGCACCTCTCTTGAAACTGACTTGGGGACCGTGGGACTGTGATCTGTTTCCTGAGTCTCCAACAACATTATGACAAAGACATGGGTTTTCAGACAAGAACAAGAAACTTTCTAAATTTCTAGGAATTTCCCAAGTGCTGTTTGCTTGAATGTGTGGATAACTCTAGACTGTCGCTGGAAGTATTGTGAAACTCGTCCCTGAGCAAAGTCCTCTGTGACATGGCCTGTGATCTGGTGTGGCATGGGACACACCACGTATACGCGTGGTGTGTGGCAGAGAGCGGGCAGGCCAGGACCAGGGATAGTCATACTTTTATGGAGTTTTTTTGTTTTAAATTTGGAAATCAACTGAAAGAAGCTGTGTCCTTTTTGGAGAACATGTTGGGCATAACTAGGCGGTCATTTCCGACAAGCAACGTAGGAACAATGTCTCTTTGCGCATCCTTCACCCAGACACAGAGGGTCTGGGCGTGGGCTGGGGGTAGGGAGGGTTATGATCACCAAATGAAAACGCAGTTCCTTCTGTTGTTTGGACCTCAATTATTATATTAATATTACTTCCGTCTTGTGCATCAAAGTTAGACAAAGGCATCATGGTCAAACACAGTTCCCAGGACAGGAAGAGTGGCCGTCACGAGCAGGCATGAGTATTGCCGTGAATAGACTGGAGCTAGGGGTGGGCCTTTGTCCCTGACAAGCTGGCTGCCTCCTTTCTTCTCAAACCCCTTTTGTCTATTTTTTTGCCATTCCAATTTATATTATTCTAAGGAATTGCCTTTAAAGGTGGATGGGGAGCCCAGCCAGTGTGGCTCAGCAGTTGAGCGTTGACGTAGGATCCAGGAAATTGTGGTTGGATTCCCGGTCAGGGCAAATGCCCGGGTTGGGGGCTCCATTCCCAGTGGGGGGCGTGCAGCAGGCAGCCGATCAATGACTCTCTCATTCTTGGTGTTTCTATCTCTCTCTCCCCCACTCCCTTCCTCTCTCTGAAATCGATAAAGATATATTTTTTAAAAATAAAAACAAAAACAAAAATAAATAAAAGAGGGCAGGGAGTGTGCAGGCATCGGTCTCTCTTCCTGATGACCAAGTACCTGGGATCGTCTCCACCCCTGAGTGGGCACTGAAGAGGATGGTGATTAAAACCTTTCCAGGCAACCACACCTGTAAATGGTAGGGCAGGGACTTGAATTCAGGTCTGTCTGACTTTGAATCCTTAGCTCTTTCCGTGGTGACACTCAAATCCTGTCCTTCCAAAGACTTGGGCAAACACGAGGGGTTAATCACACATGTCTGTTTCTCAAAACCACGTTAAAATGCCTGTAAATCACACAAAAATAGTATAGCTTCCCCAAGGATAGAAGAGCCCACAGTACATGAGAGATTTAACACATTTTGGAAGCTGGACAGCAGGTGGAGTGGCGACTGACTTTTTGAGAGGAAGTAGCTCTAAGGTGGGTGCCTGCAGACTGAAGTCTTGCCAAAAGTCAGTCTGTTGGCTCCCCAGAACTGAGGAAGGGCTCAGGATTTTGGAAGAGTAAGGTATCTCTCAAGGCAGGATGTGGCCCAGGACTGGAAATGGGGACAGAATTGGGGAAGGGGGACCTAGGGCAGTTAGGCCCCCAGGTCTTTCCTGCACCCCCAGAAGCTAAGCAACTACACCCCTGCCCACTGCCAAGGAGGCCCTCCCCCGTGTGTCACCTTCACCCCTGCCCCTTCTCAGGTGTTTTTGCTCCTACCCCGCAGGCTAGTTTACTCATAGGAAACCTCCCCGCTGCCTTGAGTGCACCTACCCCCTAAGAGTTCTTGGCAAGCTCCCTGCCGTGAACACCATCCATAAGCTGAGGACTCACAAGTTTAGATCTAACCCTTGTCTCACCCTCACCCAGACACTTACACACCCACTGCTCACTGGACATCTCTACCAGGCTGTTTAATCGGCATCCCACACTCAACATTGCCAAAACGCACTCTGGATTTCCACCCAAATCCATTCCTCCCCAGTGACTCTCACCTCAGAAAGCCCCACCCAACTGCCCAAATCAAGCCAGGAGTCATCCTTGACTGTCCTTTCTCTCACCCAGCATCCAAGCCTCGTCCTGAACCCAGCTCACCACTTCCACCTCTACTACCGGGGCTGGCTGGGCTACCTCACCTCTCAGCTGGGCAGAGGTCTCCTAGCTTCCTCGGACACCCTTATAATCCTATTTGTACACAACAGCCAAGACATCCTTCTAACCGTAAATGTTATCCTGGGATCCCTCGGCTAAACCCCCCAGTGGCTCCCAGTCACACTTCCAATCAAACTCAGGGGCTGACTGCAGTCTCCCAGGCCCTAAGTGATCTGGCCCCTCACTCCCTCCCTCACCTTGCCTCAGGCCATTCTCTTCTTACTCACCTTCTCCAGACACACTGGCCTTGATGCTCCTTGACCTCCTCAACTATGCTCCAGCCTCGGGGAATTTGCACTTCAAACCTCAGACTGAAAAGTTCTTCCCCAAGATAGACACTTGACTCATTCAAATGTCACCTCTATAGAGAAGTCATTTCTGATGACTCTGGCACACGCAGGCTAGCATGAGCGAGCTCACACGTGCTCCTGGCTTCTTCATCTGCTTATTTTTCTTTCTTTCTCCTCATAGCCCTTGTTACTACCTGACACTTATATATTCGCATATCTGTGTGTGTGTATACAGATATATTCTGTCTATTTTATGTTTCTCCCCGGTAGATCGTAAGCTTCACGGGGCATGCATTTTGCTCCTTACTGTAGAGAATGATGCTAAGCATGTAGTAGGACTGTAAAAATAGGAAGGGCATGACTCCAGCCTCAGCAACACCAAACAAAATAGGTAAAGGGAGCATATGGGTAAAAATAACAACCTGCGTGCTGAATGGAGAGACCCTGCCCCTTTTCCCTACCTGCTTCCTGAAAGCCAGGGTTGCACTCCCAGGAAAGATGAGAAGACTCTTCTGGAAAAAGCCCCAGAGAATAAGCCAACATTTAGAAATGATGAAAAAGCCACTAGGTGTCCTTTTATTTCTCCCTTCTGTCCTTCACTCCTTCTATCTTTCCCTCCCTCCCTTCCTTCCACAAATACATGTTAAGCACCTACTATGGTCCAGACAATATTCTCGGTGCTTGGATTCTATCTGTAAACAAAAGCAACGCAGATCTTTCTCTTGAAGGGCTAATATTCCAACGGGGTGCAATCACAAACCCAACTTGTACATGTAGTTACCCAACAGATTATTTGTGCCTCATGCTGAAATAAGAATGGATAGGCAAGGATCAGCAGGCGTTTGAGGAAGCCTCTAATGGGAAAGGGACAGAGATAAAGCACACAGAGAAAAAGAAATCACAAGAAAATAGGAATAATGCAGGGAGTAGAAGAAATCATTAAAAAAAAAAAAAAAAAGTAACTGGCCCTGGCCAGTGTGGCTCAGCAGTTAGAGTGTTGGCCTGCACACTGAAGGGTTGCAGGTTCAATCCCTGGCCCTGGCCGGGGCGCCTGCAGGAGGCAACCAGTCGATGTGTCTCTCTCACATTGATGTTTCTCTCTCTCCCTCCCTCCCTTTCACTTTTTCTCAATGGAAAAAATATCCTCCTGTGAGGATTAGCCAAAAAAAAAAAAAAAGGTAACTGATACAAGAAACTTTCTAAGAACAAAAATTTTAGAATGAGAGTGATGAAGATTTGTATTCAGACAAAGGATCGGGCATCAGTCGAGTCTTTGACTTCTCAATAGCAACAGCAGAAGCTAGGAGACCTGAAGAAATAAGGAGACCTTGAAATCCAGAGGGAAAATGTTCCTAACCTAAAAGTATACCCCGGGCAAGCTGGCAATGAAGAGTGGGGTTAGGACAAAGAGCACTTTGAGTCACTCAGAAACACAAAACATTTCCCTCCCATGCACTGTTTTTCAGGAAACTCTTGGAGGTATGTCCAAAAAATGAGAAACACAGGAAAAATGAGACATGGCATCCAGGAAACAGGGGTGTAAGACAGGAAAGAGGGGAAGGGAATTCCCAGACTGCATAAAAAAAACTCGGGGGCAGCAGCTGTGCACCTGAACTAAAGGCCCACCAACCCAGCCCTGGCTGCTGTGGCTTAGTTGGTTGGAGGGTTCAATTCCCGGTGGAGGCACATCCAGGAGGCAGCCGATCAATGTTGAAACATTGATGTTTCTCTCTCTCAAATCAATGAAAACATATTCTTGGGTGGGGATTAAATAAATAAATAAATAAATAAATAAATAAATAAATAAATGAATAACCATCCAACCAACCTCGATGAGAGCAGAGGAGTGAAGGCCTCCAGGGAGTGTCTCCAAGATAAGGACACTGCCAAGCTACCTGATGCATTGGACCATATGGAGAGGGAGGAGACTGATCAGAGAGCATGGGGACAAATTAGCAATGAGGAAAAGAAAATGAAAATAAATAGCTAAAAGAACCCAGGGATATTTTACATTTAAATTCATTTTTGAATAGGTAATATATTCATATGGTTGAAAAATCAAAATTATATGAAAAGCAAAATAACTGACTCCCCTCCAGACAGGTAATCATTTTTATTAGTTTCTCATGGATACTTCCAAGGTTTGTTTGTTTTTCAATTGTGATAAAAAATGCATAACGTAAAATTTACCATTGCAATTATTATTATTATTTTTTTAATCCTCATGCTAAGACTGAGGATATTTTTCCCCCCATTGATTTTAGAGAGCGTGGAAAGGAAGGGAGGGGGGAGAGGGAGATAGAAACATCACTGTGCGGAGACTGACGCACTAACCCCTGAGCAACGCTGGCCAGGGCAGCATTGCAAACATTTTTAAGTGTACAGTTCAATAATGTTAATTACACTTCACATTGTTGTTTTCCGGTGTTTTTAAAACAAGTCACAAGTAAATATGAATATACTATCTCATTTTTCTTGTGTTCTGAACACATTGTTCTACCCTTTACTGTGTCCACTTTACATTATATTCTGGAGCTCTTTCCATGGAACTTCGCTCTTTTGTCTAGTGGCTTAGTGTTCCATTGTGTGGATGTATACTTGTTTATTTGACCAGTTCTCTATAGAAAGACACTTGGGTCTATTCCAATACTTCACTGCTGTAAAAGAATGCCACAATGAATAACTGTATACCAACATTGTTTCAACCGCGTGCAGATATAGCTGCAGGACAAGTTCCCAGAAATGGGATTGCTGGGTTAAAGGGTAAATGCATTTGCAGTTTTGCTTGATATCTCCAGATCTCCCTCCACCTGAGCTGCACTTTTTTTTGCCTTCCCACTGGCAATATATGTGAAAAGGCTTGTTCCCTGAAGCCTCATCAACAGCCTGGGTTGTAAACTTATGGAATTCTGCCCAGCTGATAAATGCAAAATGCTATCTTAATGTAGTTTTACTTTTCATTTATCTTACGTGTGAGACTGAGCATCTTTTAAAACACTTAAAAGCCATTTGCATTTCTTTTTTCGTTTTTTTTTCATGAGACAATGATGAATTGTGTATTTCAAGCCTACAGAAGACAATCAAAATGGTCAATTTCTTCCTAATGGAGCACACACACTAACAAAACTGTAAAAGAAAGAAAATTCCGCTTGAGGTTTTACATACTTTCTTGTTTTCTCGAAATGGTTATAAATAAGAAGTACAATGTTCACATTCTCTTCTCTGTCCCATGACCGTGTTTCATCTTTTTATTAGATTGCTCTTATTGTTCTTTGGTTGTTTTTTAAACTCCTCTGCACATGCTGTCCTCAGGACCTTTGGTTTCTTTCTTTCTTTCTTTCTTTCTTTCTTTCTTTCTTTCTTTCTTTCTTTCTTTCTTTCTTTCTTTCTTTCTTTCTTTCTTTCTTTCTTTCTTTCTTTCTTTCTTTCTTTCTTTCTTTCTTTCTCCACCTATGTCTCTGTTTTCTCTTCTTCTGCATTTCTCATTTCTGGACTCCAATGCCAGCTTCTTTTTCTGCGTATTTTCAGGTATCCCTTCCAACCAAACTGTTCTCTGCAAGACTACAGGTTTGGTATAGAAATTTGTAACTCAGGAACAGCCAGATGGAAGAGATGCATGGGGCAAGGTATGGGGAAAGGGGTTGGAGCTTCCATGTTACTCTCCCCAAACCTCCACGTATTCACCAACTTGGAAGCTCTCACCATTTGCATTTCTTTTCTGTGAAATGTTCATGTTCTTTGGCCATTTCTCTGTTGGGTTGTTGGTCCTAATGCTTTCAGAGTGCTGTTTATTTCTTGCTGGCCAATCTCTTGTTACAGTCAATAGTTCTGTGTATTAAACTTTCCCTGTTCAAATTACCATGTGATTTCTGTCTCCTGACTGATACTGGTGAAACATGAACATCAAGTAGTGTCCTCAGAAGAATATTGCTGCCTGGCTGGTGTTGCTCAGTGGTTGAACATTGACCTATGATCCGGGAGATCACAGTTCGAGTCCCGGTCAGGGCACATGCTTGGGTTGTGGGAAGGCGGGGGGGAGGGTGCAGTAGTGGGCGTGCAGGAGGCAACTGATCAATGACTCCCTCATCTTTGATGTTTCTATCTCTCTCTCTCCCTCTCCTTTCCTCTCTCTGAATTCAATAAAGATATATTAAAAAAAAAGAAAGAAGAGGAGTATCGCCTCAGTAGCCCTAAATGAAAGACTGTTTTTGTCTTGCCAAGTGGCACTTAAAATCAAGTCTTAAAAGGAGCAATCTGGCCCCAAGTAACTTAACTGTGTCTCTGAACAAGGCTCAAAAATATTCAAAGCAATTTTTAAAAATCCAGCATCAAACAACATAAAATTCACAATGTCTGACGTCTAACTGATAATTACCACACATGCAAAGAAGAGGGAAAGTATGACCCAAAATGAAGAGGAAAAAACAAAATCAATCAATCAAAACAGATCCAGAAATGACACAGATGACAGAATGAATAAACAAAGGGTTTAAAATAGCTATTATTAAATATATTCCATATGTTCAGGAAGATAAAGAAGCACATGAGCTTGATAAGAATAGATGTAAAAGATATAAAATAAGACCCCCAATTGAACTTCTAGAGATGAGAATTACAATGATTGAAAAGGTACTGGATGGAATTAAAAGCAGATTAGACACTGCAGAAAAACTGGTGAACTTGAAGACGTAGCCATAGAAACTATCCAAAATGAAACAAAGAGAAAAGGAGTGGGGGTGGGGAGGGAGGCGAAATCAGTGAGCTGTGGAATAATATCAACAGCCTATGTACTTGTTTGGAGAGAAAGGTGGGGAGAGGGGTGACAGAAAAATTTTGAAGACTTTCCAATTTTGATGAAAACTATAAACCCACGTGTAAGTACCTCAACAAACCCTAAGCACAAGAAATAGGAAGAAAACAGCATGAAAGCACATCATAATCTGCCTTAATCGCTGCTGAACACCAGCGACAAAGAGAAAATC
The DNA here is from genome assembly GCF_964146895.1 of Miniopterus schreibersii. Taxonomy (NCBI): domain Eukaryota; kingdom Metazoa; phylum Chordata; class Mammalia; order Chiroptera; family Miniopteridae; genus Miniopterus; species Miniopterus schreibersii. The sequence goes on along the minus strand of NC_138119.1, from coordinate 13,492,486 downwards.
TTCAGAGCAGACAGAGGAGAAAACATTATGTAAACAGGAAAAAGAGAAGCTGACTTCTCGTCAAAAACAACGCAAGACAGCGGAGCAATGTCTTTAAGGCACTAAGATAAAAAGATAAAAACTGTCAACCTGGAATTCAGTGGAGATATGTTTCAAAACTGAAGATGAAATAAAGATGCTTCCAGACATTCGAAAGCTGAAAGAATTCATCATCAACAGACCTGCACATTAAGAAAATTTTAGGCCCTCGCTAGGTAGCTCAGTTGGTTGGAGCCTCCAGCCGATTCCTCAGGGCTTCCAGTTCCATCCCTGGTCAGGGCACAGGCAGGAATAGACTAAGCGGTGCACGAATGGGTGTGACAACACATCTCCTTCTCTCTAATCAAATCAATACAATTAAAATAATAAAAAAAAATTGTATAAGTGCTTCCAGCAGAAGAAAAATACCAGATGGAAACTGCCATCTACAAGAAAGAATAAAGAGCACCAGACGTGGTAAATAAAAGACCCTTTCCTTGCCCAGCCGGGTGTGGCTCAGCGGTTGAGCACCCACCTAGGATCCAGGAGATCCTGGGTTCGATTCCCGGTCAGGGCACGTGCCCGGATTGCGGGCTGCAGCTGATCAGTGACTCTCTCATCATTGATGTTTCTATCTTTCTCTCTCCCTCTCCCTGAAATCAATAAAGATATACATATATTTTTTTAAAAAGACCTTTTCCTTATTTAAAATTCTCTTTAAATGATGGTTATGGGATTAAAGCGACAATAATAACGTGCGTGGGATTCATAGGGTACATAGAAGCAAATGCAGGACAGCCACCGCACAAAGGCTGGCAGGTGGGAAACAGAAGCGGGGTGCTTACGCCCCAAGTAAAATGGTGTCGTATTGAAGGTAGACTGATCAGCTGAAATGCATTCTGTGCTCCTGGAGGAGCCACGGAGAGAATGAAAGTACAGCTTAATAAGCTAATGAAGGAGATCAAATGGAGTCCGGGCTACAGGCACCTCCGGGGCGCGCTGCGTGTCCACTCTGCAGGCACAGGGCTGGCTTGGGTTCCCCAGCCCAGGGGGCCCGACGACCTCCCGGCCTTTGGGACAGAATAAGCAGTGCGCTCGTTCGGACTGGACTGGGCTGTCAGAAAAAACCTTCCTCTCCTGCCACCTTCTGGCAGTAAATACAGCCCGTTTTTAACTCGGGCCTCCGTTTAAGGGCTTTCAGCGAAAAGAGAACCGGTCTCTTCTGACCCCAGGGTCGCCACAGCCTCCCTGGCTTCCCGCTCTCCGCAGCCTAGGACGGCTCAGGGGCTGCGACGATGCCCGCAGCTCCCCAGCCGCCTGCGCCAGAGGCGGCCCGCTCTCCACGCGCGCACCGGGCACCCGCGGCCCGCAGCCCCGCCGCCCGGGCGCAGGAGTGCGAGGGAGCCTCTAGAGGGCGCCGGCGCGCAGATCCCTTGGGAACGGTGCCCGCAGGGCTGTCCTGGGAGGAAAGGGGACGGCGGGCTGACTTTCTAGGCGGGCGGGCGTGTGCGTAAAGGTGCCCTGTATGGAAAGGGTGTGCTCTGCCGCGAGTGTGAATGTTTTGGTGACTGCTTATGTTATGAAACATGAACATAACAGTCTCTGACCTTTTGGTCATGCCGCCCCCTCTGAAAGGACTGTCTACCCTCCCAGTCCCCCCAGTCCACTCCCACACCCTAGCTGGCAATCTGCCAGCCATCCCTCAAGCCTCTCTTCTCTCCAAAAGCCTTCCCTGACAACTCTGCCCACAGGCCCAGCCAAATAGCCCCTTGTTGAAACCTTTTTTTTATTGATTTCAGAGAGAGGAAGGGAGAGGGAGAGATAGAAACATCAATGATGAGAGAGAGTCATGGATGGGCTGCCTCCTGCACGACCCCCACTGGGGATGTGCCCTGACTGGGAACCAAACTGTGACCTCCTGGTTCATAGGTCGATGCTCAACCACTAAGCTGAGCTGGCTGGGCCAAATGAGCCTTTTATTCTGGGCTGCATACCAGGGCCTGGGGGGGGTCTGTGCTGAGTGGGCCGTGCTGATGCCCAGGAAGGTAGATGTAGGGACAGGGCCACACATGGAGTGGGGCAGGCTCTGTTGGTTTCTCCCTAGGTCCCTCCCCCAGGCTCAGGGTCTGGCATCTCTGTGTTTGTGTATGCTCGTGCGTGCGCACATGCATGTGTGCAAGCATGTCTGTGATGTGGAGAGAGGGGCTGCTCTGGCTCCAAGCTCAGCTCTTTCATTGTCTCCTCCTTCACCAGCATATGGCAGGGGTGGGAGGGGTATGCAGGGGCTTGGGAGGAACTGAGGCGGGTATGATCCCTAAATAATGCTTGGAGTGGACCCATGTCTCTCTGTACATGTGAATATGAGTGAGAAGCCCCTCCCTGACTCCCTCTGTGTTAGTGACTGTGTCTGGGCACATCCTTGGGGTCCTAGGAGTTGTTTTTGTGTCCTGTGTGGCTGTTGACATGACCTGTAGGTTTTCAGGGGTGTGGATGTGGTAGTGTTCTCCCCGAAGCCCCACCTCCTCCCTCCCCTAGACGTTGCTGGACTTTGTCCACTTGGTTCGGCTGCTGCCCTTCATGGCGTGAAACACAGTTTGTTTACTTGGGACTGTCAGCATGGTTTGTGTTGGTGATCTTCATCTGTTGGATGCCAGCTCTTAAATGTTGTATCATCCCGTGTCACCTTGGATGCAAGTGTGGCTTGGGGTGCCTGTGAGCCCCTCCACTGAGTATGTTACATGGTGTGACATTCCTGTGTATGCCTGATGCCCCGGAGGGGTGTGAAAACGGCTTTGAAGTTTGTGGAATATGCATGCCTGAATGTGTGTGGAAGTGTCGAGGGAGTGTGTGTCAGCGTTCCTGCCTGCGGTGGGGGGAGTGGAGGTGGCCTGTGTGCCTGAGCTGCTCCCTCTGGCCTGGCGAGGCCCCTTCCACTTCAGCTGTGTAAACAAAGCCCCTGCCTTCCTTTCTGAGGCCCCGTCTGGGTTGTCTTCCCCTCCCCGCCCCCCAGCAGTGGGTTTGATTGACTGTGTGGGGTTGAAAGGTTGTGAGGTTATATAACTGGGTGTGAACTGAAGTGTGCCCGAGGGTCCCTGGTCAACACTAGCCTCTCAGGGGCCACTTGGGGGACCCCACGCCACTTGAACAGAGCTCTCCCAAGTCCCTGGGCGGGTCATCTACCCTTTTATAGCCAGGCTTGGCGACAGCCCTGTAATTAGCCTGGGCCAGACACTATGGTGAAAGCCAAGAATTTGGTGCTAACCCTTGGGGGGGCAGTAGCTGCACCCCCCTGCCCTGCCCAAGTCAGAGACCAGACTGCCCCAGGATCAGATCCCAGGCCAGCAGAACCCTGGGTTCTGCCTGAAGCTGCTCTTCCTGCTCCAGGCCCAAAGTGTCTCTGGCTGGCCAGGCCCCAGCACACCTGGACCATACTTCCCAGGACCACACTTCCCAGTCTGTCATCCAGGGGCCGAGCTGCCCAGCCCATGTGTTCCCACAACTTCCCACCTGGATCTTTCATGCCAGCCTAAGCCCCCCTAACCTAGCTCATGTCCTTTATCCCCACCTGTGTCTCTGCATCCCAGTCCATGTCTCCTGGTCCTATCTCATGTCCCTTCATTCCAATCCCTTTCCCTTCCCAGCCATGTCACCCTCATATCCAGCCCATAACCATGTCCCTTCACCCTAGCCCTGGCCCTGAGTTTGCCAACTGGGCAGGACAATAAGGCTTTGGGGCTGAGTAGCTCCAAAGGGCTAGATAGGTGTGAACTGGGTCCAAGTCCACTCCCAACCCCTTAGGATCTAGAGCTGGAGGGAGGGAGAAGAGGAGGAAGGGGTAAGAGAAATTCTAAGATGGAGGGTGGGCTGGGACCTCCCCCTCCTGCCCCAGGCCTGAGAATAGCTGAGTCTAGCAGTTCCTCCAGCACAGCTCCCTGCTCCCCTCAAGAGCCAACACCTGCCCCTGTAGGCCCCTGTCGACGTAAGAAACATCCAAACCTGTAGAGATTTTTTTTTAAATCATTTTTTATTTTTCAGTTACAGTTGACATACAATATTATATTAGTTTCAGGTGCACACCCCTGTGATTGGACATTATAAAACTTACTAAGTGATCATCCCCCAAAAATCTCATACCCATCTGACACCACACATAATTATTAGAACATTATTGACTGTATTCCCTATGCTGTACTCTACACCCCCATGACTACATTATAACTACTAATTTGTACTTCTAAATCCCTTTACCTTTTTCACTCATCCCTGAACCCCCTCCCATCTGGCAACCGTCAAAATGTTCCCTGTATCTATGAGTCTGTTTCTGTTCTACTTGTTAGTTTATTTTGATTTTTAGATTCAATTGTTGACAGATATGTATTTATTGCCATTTTATTGTCCATATTTTTAATCTTTTTTTTCTTCTTAAAGAAGACCCTTTAACATGTCATACAATACTGGTTTGGTGGTGATGAACTCCTTTAGTTTCTTTTTTTTTTAATATATCTTTATTGATTTCAGAGAGAGGAAGAGAGAGAGAGAGAGAGAGATAGAAACATCAGTGATGAGAGTCATTGTTTGGCTGCCTCCTGCATGCCCCCAAATGGGGATCAAGCCCACAACCCGGGTATGTGCCCTGACCAGGAATTGAACTGCGATCTCCTGGATCCTAGGTCGATGCTCAACTGCTGAGCCACGCCCGGCCAGGCCTTTAGCTTCTTCTTGTCTGTGAAGCTCTTTATCTGACCTTCAATTCTAAATGACAGCTTTGCTGGGTAGAGTAATCTTGGTTGTAGGTCCTTACTTTTCATCACTTTGAATATTTCTTGCTACTCCCTTCTGGCCTGCAATGTTTCTTTTGAGAATTCAGGTGATGGTCTTACTAGAGCTCCCTTGCTTTCCTTTTGCTGCTTTTAAGATGCTCTCATTTTCTTTAACCTTTGGCATTTTCATTATGGTGTGTCTTGCTGTGGGCCTCTTTGGATTCATCTTGTTTGGGACTCTCTGAGTTTCCTGGACTTGTATGTGTATTTCTTTCAACAGGTAGGGGAAATTTTCTGTCATTATTTTTTCAAATAGGTTTTCAATTTCTTGCTCCCTATCTTCTCCTCCTGTCACCCCCATGATGCAAATGTTGGTACACTTGAAGTTATCCCAGAGGATCCTTACACTATCTTCATATTTTTTGAATCTTTTTTCTTTTTGCTGTTATTCTTAGGTGCTTTTTGCTTTCCCATATTCTAAATTGCTGATTTGATTCTTGGTATTGTTTTCCTGTAAATTATTCTTCATTTCAGTTAGTGTATCCTTCATTTCTGACTGGTCCTTTTTTATGTTGTTTATATTCTCACTAAGTTTCTTGAAATTCTCACTAAGTTTCTTGAGTATCCTTATAACCATTGTTCTGAACTCTGTATCTGGTAGTTTGCTTGCTTCCATTTCATGTCATTCTTTTTCTGGGGATTTCTTCTGTTCTTTCATTTGTGACATGTTTCTTTGTTTCTGCATTTTGGCTGCTTTCCTGTGTTTATTTCTATGTATTAGGTAGAGCTTCTATGTCTCCCAGACTTAGTAGAATGGCCTTGTGTAGTAGGTGTCCTTTAAGGCCCAGTGGCTCAGCCTCCCCAGCCACCTGAGCTGGGCACTCCAAGTGCGCCCCTGTGTGTACTGTCCTGTAGTAGTTGAGCCTTGATTGTCGTTGCTGTCACTGGGAGGGATTGACCTCCAGGCCAACTGGCTGTGAGAACCAGCTGCGAGTATAGTAGAAGAGCTGCTGTGCAGGAGCCAACTCAGCCTTGATGTGGCTTCTTCTTCTTTAATTCCCTAGTTGTAGGACTTCCACTCAGCCAGATTTCAGGTGGTTCTGAATGATGATTGTTTTGTAGTTTCGTTGTAATTTTGATGTGGTTGTGGGAGGAGGCCAGTACTGTATTTACCTATACTGCCATCTTGACCAGTCTCCAAACCTGTAGAGAATTTTTATAGGAGTTCATTTGAGCCAAACTGAGGACATACACCAGGGAGCAAGATCTCAAATGCTCTAGAGAATAATAGTTTTGAAGCTTCTTTTATGCATTCGAGAATAAGGAGGGAACATGAGAAAGATTACATGGAGGTGGGAGAAAGCAAGGTGGGAATTGGATTACAGGATGGTTAACAAGATTATCTGCTCTCTTGAAGGTGATTATGGCTTATTTCAAAGGAGTGTTAACCTAGATACACAAGAACAATGAACAGGGCTTACTTAAGGCAAAGATAAACCTTTTACTAAAGAAGTTATATATGATAGAAAAAATTAATTAAAAGAAAAAGAATTTATACGCCTGGGCCATGACTACCTACCATGGTCTGTCCAGTTAGAAATTTATGATCAGATCACCCTGTGGAGTTACTTTCTATAGAATCCCTTTTTTTGGTCCACACCCCAACCCAGGGGACAAGGCTTGAACCCAACCTGAAACGCAAATATCTCTGCTTCTTTCCCTTACCCACAGCAAGACTAGAGCGACCTCTCACCTGAAAGAGGAGGGCTGGTTCTGAACCTGACAAGCCAAAATCTGTGCTCAAGTATTTGTTGTTGCTATTGTTTTTTACCCTGGGGAGGGCAGCAAGGGGAGGGAGCCTTTGTGAAAAGCCTCTGGAAATTCCAGTGTGTGCATGAGGCCCTTGTGGAGGCAGCCAGAAGGAGACACAACAAGAAGGAAGAAGCCCCTGTTCAGGGTGGGCATGAGGCCCTTTTGGAGAACAGCTCACTGAACTTCCCTTGCCTCAGAGCCCTGGGCTTTGGCATGGGGACAGCACAACCACAAAATGCCCAGATGTTGGGATACCATCTGGCAACAGCGGACTCTAAGGGCACCCTGGGTTTAGGTATATGGCAGTAGGAAGGAGGTGGCTGAGCTTGGCCTTTCCCTTCCCTGTCCTTGTCCTGTTTGCCCTTGGCCTCACTCCCCCAATAGTTCACTGAGCCTCATATCCAAAGCTATCTTATTTTGTTCTGGACTATACTACCCTGCCCTGTTCTATTGTCAGTAGGCACTGAGTCTGGACTGTGGGGCCCTGCCGTGCCCTGCCACCCCCCCTCAGCCTCCCACATGCCCTACCCTCAGGCCCTGCCACTGGTGTCATCTCACCTCTGCCTTGGCCAAGATATGCTGGGCTGTACAGATCTTGGTGTCACAAGGGAGGGGCCCTGTGCCAGGGCTCAGTGTCACTGGTATCTGTCCATCTAAGTGCTGACCCTTCACCCCAGTCTGTCCATCTAAATGTTGATTCCTCACCTCACTCCCCTTAGTGCTCTGGGATCTAAGCCTTGTCTGAGGGGAGATCCCAGCAGAACCCCCTGAAGCCCCAGCCTCAGGGCAAATGAAGGGATCCCTGAGGTGAGTGGTGCCTTCTCTTAATCACGGCTTGTGGTGGTTTAAGAGGTTTCAAATATCAGCCTTAGATTCCTGGGAAGATGCATCATAGTATGATTAAAAAAAAAAAAAAAAAAAAAAGATGGGGGTCATGACCCTGAGTTCCAGTCCTGGCTCTACCATGGACATCTAAGTGTTGGTGGGCAAATCGCTTGCTCTGCCTGAGCCTGTTTTCCCATCTGTAAAATATGGGATTCAGATCAGTTCACCTAATCCATATCTGCCATGCTTTGCTGTGTTTCTCCAAAAACTCTGAGCAGCTTTGGTGGAGGGGTCACAGGAGGCAATCAAGATTTGTGGTAAAGAGTTCCAGGTATTGGTACAGGTTCCAGGGATCAAAGCACGGTGACAGTCAGACTCACTTTGAATGCCAGCCTTATCAAGATGTGTGGCCCTAGTCAAGGGACAGAGCCTCTTAGACTCTCAGTTTTCCCATTTGTGCTATTGGGATAGTAAGGCTCCCAGGGACACGATGCTCACAAAGCACATGGAGCACTGGGCACAGTGCCTGGCACATAATAGGTGCTCAGTAAATGGGAGCTGGCTGACCCTAGTTCCTGACTCCAGATGTCTGCCTTTTTCCAGTCTTCTCATTCCTGGATTTTGAAACTACTAGGCCCTCCCATCTTAGCCAGCCACACCATGTCCCACAAGGCCCTGGGATTGAGGTAGCCTGTGGCCTAGGCCCACTGCTATGGCTCCTTCATGGGACAAACCCACACTCCTCAGCCTCCAAGGCCCTCAAAATCCTGCCCTGTAGGGCTCCAGCTAAGTGTACCTCCTCCTCCTGGCAGTCTCCACCCTATGCCCTCAGGTGAGACTGTGCTTTTTCCTCATGTTCCCACAGCTTCCTGGCATTTAACCATGTAACCCCTGGTTATATTGTCATATATGTGTGTGTTACTAATTCCTCTTCGCCTATCAACACATGCTAAATTATGAGCTTATTTGAGGATAGAAACAGTCGTCTTTGTATCCCCAGTACCCAGGGTAGAGCCTGGCACTTGGCAGGTGCTCAATAATATAGACTGACTCCACAATCGATTGGATGATTGAGCCTACCTTTGCAGTCTTGTCTCAGGGTAGGGAGCCTCAGACTGGTGCACTGGCTGTCCCTGGTTCCTTCCCCACCTGTCCTCCTGCCCCCACTCCCTGCTCTGCCAGTGGGAAACCTACTCAACCTCCAGGGTACAGCTGAAATTTCATTTCCCATGAGTACAGAGCGGGGGAAGACAGTTCATGCTGCCCAGGGACTCCCACAATGTTGCTGGCAAGAGCCACGGGCACACAGGAGGGGCAGGACCCAGCTTGCTCACACAGTGCCAATTAGAGGGCCTGGTTGAGATGGAGTCCTAAAGGTGCACAGCTTGGCAATGAGGCAAAGGCACCCCCTCCTTGGGCCAACTGGGCAAGCGAAGGCTTGGTAGATGTTGGTCCCTATTAGCACACTCCACTCAGTGCCCACCTGTACAACCCTGACCTCACGCAGCCTGAACAGGGCTACAGCTCCTCAGAAGCAGCTTTGGGTTTCTTCCCCCTTTCCCTTCTGTCCTCTCACTCACCTGATGATGCAGGGTGCTATAGTATGTGCGGCCCCAGCACCAGCAAACTCTCAGCCCTTTAGCCATAATGTTTTAAAGAAATAAAATTACAAAGGAAACCAATTATATTGAAACAGAGTTATCAAAACATTTACTTTTTTGGCATAGTAATTTATATGCTTTTTATTAACATGGTAAAAACAAGGAAAATCTAATAACTATGGTCCTTTCAAAGTCGTGTTGAGAGTAAACACTATTTTGAGATATCTCGAAAAACTATAATGCAGTCTGAAAACACCTGTGATTTCTGTTGGTTATGAAGTCACAGGCACTGTTAACTATTGTGGCTTGTTGCTCAAGTACATACGAGACTGTTAAATTTCAGTTACAGGTGAGTAAAAATAAAGATAGATAGATATATTTTTTCACATATAGATTCACAATCTGGAGTGGAAAGAAAAGGAGAAATCCATCATTAATTGAGCCTTATACTCCTGTTAGTTAGCCCTGGCACTAACTCTGAGAGAGGTGTACTATAACCCAGAGTTTCTTTTCTTAAAATTGATTTTTTGAGAGAGAGGGAAGAAGGGAAAGAGAAAGAGACATAGATTTGTTGCTCCACTTATTTATGCATTCATTTGTTGATTCTTGTATGTACCCTGACCGGGATTGAACCCAAAACCTTGGTGTAACAGGACCATGCTCTAACCGAGCTACCCAGCCAGGGCTATAACCCAGATTTTCTGATGAAATACTTGAGGCTTAGAAAAGTTGCCCAGTCATCCAGGCCCAGCTGGGAAGCCCTTGTTGCTCCCTCCACACAGAGCTGCCTCCTTAAGGTAGACAAGTTATAGAACAAGATGTTTAGTTGTCCCTTTGGCTCTAGAATACCCTCTCCTCAAAAGGCCCTGTGACCTTGGGAGGTGTCTAACTAGTGTACAGAAGGCTCATGGCCCCTGGAAATCACACACACTGTTATTTTTATCTCCAGTTTATTTTTTTAGACTAAGAGCAGAGTATGAAAGTCACAGCCAAAGCACTTGAAAAAGGCCCAGGAGGATGGGTGGGGACCACAGAGGATGGACAGGGTAAGGTCCTGGGAGCTGGGTCCTGGCTCAGGGCTGGAGGGGAAGGGCATTGTTGTCTCACGGTCTCCAAAAGTGTCTGTGCGTTGCATAGGTCTTGTCTTCACAGAAGACAAAAGAGGGGCCAGGGGCTCCCCCTGTAGGGGGGGCCTAGCCTGGTGGGCAAGGGGTCTGAGTTGGGAGGGGAAGTCAAGGAAGGTCAGGGGGTTAAGGAGGGGGAGGGACTCTGTCTGTCTGTACATTATATATAGAGATATAGAGTCTGTACATGCCTGCCTGGCACCCCAATGCCCACCCCTTGTCACCCTTTTCCACTGCCCACTCCCCCCCAGGGGTGTCTACTTGTAAACTTGGATTCAATCCAAACCACAGTCCTGGGAGTGGGAGTGGGGGGAGGAGGACATGCTTATTGCTGTAAACAGGGCAAGGGGGCAGCGGGTGATGCCACCCCCTTGCCCATCTAGTCCCCTCCCTGTGTTCTGCCCCTGGAAGAGAGGGATGGGGTGTCTCCCACGCTTCAGCTTGCTCTCTTTGGGGCATATTTGTCTCTCTGGAAGGACAAAAGGGGAGGGCACCAGGGGTCAGAGAAAGGTACCAGGGGTCAGGGAGTCCTGAGCACTGCCTTTTGTGGTCCCCCAGTTTGGTACCAAACATTACCCAAGCCATAGGCCACTGGGACCTGTGGCTGTCCCTGTGCCTGGTCCACTACAGTGACCTACGTGAAGGGAGAGGGCAGAAGGGACGGGCACAGATGTATGGTGCAGACCCCACTTTCAGCCATTGGATGAGGGGTCTAGGCCGCTGGGCTAGGCTTCCTTTGGAGAGGCCAAAGTCTCCCCATTCTGGGGGGTCCCCCCGCCCCGCCCCATCTCTCCCCCATCAAGGGAGGGAGCAGAGCTAGGAGGCCCAGAGTATCATAAGGAAGAAGGCGATGCCCACCGCCAGGGGCAGGTGTTCCCGCTTGGGACTGGTCCCGCTGATGCTCTTCTCAAGCTTGGGCACCTGGGGGTTCTCTCCCTCAAAGTCTTCTGTGGATAGATGAAGAGACAGACTGATGAGGGCTGGGCTACGCGCCGGGGCTGGGGCACGCGGCGGCGGCAGCAGCAGCAGGGGAGCCGGGGCCGTGACCACCCACGGTGGTAGGAGGGATCGGCGTCCCGGGGGGAGTCATGCGAGGTGAGCAGGCACCGGGGAGGGAACTGCGGTTCCAGCAGTGGCCACCAGAGGGCGCTGCGAACTCACCCAGCACGTTGATCTTCACATTGGGGCCCATGGTGAACTGGGGGAGAGTGGGGACCGGCTTCTCCCCGGAATGCGATGCTGCGGGGTAGGGTGCGGGTGGGGAAAGAGGAGGGGAGAGTCAGGGCCAGGATCCCCTCCCCCTGCTACAGCTGGGGAGCAATTTCCCCTCTCCTGTGCCCTCCGCCCTCACCCCCAGGGAGCCAGGGGAGCCCCAAAGCAGGGGAGCTGAGGATGGGGTCGCGGCTGGGAGCCGACTCTACTCACTGGAGGCGCAGCAGACGAACACCTTCATCCTCAGACACTTCCAGTGCAGGTTGTGGGTGGGCGTGGCTGCGGAGGAGACGGGCCTGAGTGGCTTCCTCTCGGTTCGCACCCTGCGCCCTCGCTCGGAAACTCTCCTCCTCACACCTCCACCCCGCTGTCTCTCCCAGGCAGTCCCCCCTCAGTAGCTCCCGGGCCCTCTGGACACTGTTCACGGGGCTCAGCTGTCCGTCCCAGAAGCCCCTTGGTTCCTAGACCTCGAGAAACTCCGACCCCTAAGGACCGACCCCGGAATGTTCGTCACAGAAAGTGACTGCGACCCAAACAGAACGCCGTCCTCAAACACCTCTCAGCCTTACGACCCTGTGTGAACTGAAATCCCAAGGTCCCCGGTCCCCACGCCCCGCATCGGGGCACCGCTCCTAGCGACAGGGACCTGGTGACAGCGCTGGCCCGCCCCGGCCCTGCGGACCCGTGCCCGGGCTGTCACTCACAGATGTAGTAGTACTCGTGGCCGGCGTGGAACTCGTAGCCCAGAGAGAAGGCGCTGTAGCGCTGGAACTTTTCCGAGAACTTGATGGGGCTGTGGGACGCGTGCGGCCGGTTGCACTCCCAGCGCTTGAAGCCCTGGCTGGCGTTGCAGGCGCGGTAGCCGGCTCGGCTCACCATGTACAGCACGTACTGCTCCGCCCCGCCGCCCGGCCCCGAGCTGTTGTAGTGCGGGCAGTAAATGTCCAGGTAGTCGTTCACGTTCACCTGCACGGTGTAGCCCTCTCGCCGCAGGCTGCGGGGGACCGGCAGCGGGTCAGAGAGAAGAAGCTCCCACGCCAACCCGCTCTCCGCCTCACTGCCCCGCACACCTTCCCCGGGGTCCTCGAGCTTCCCGGCTCTTCCGAGCATCCTCTCTCCTCAGTCCCTGCGCGTCCCCAGTACCCTAGCGCCGCCGGTCCCCGCGCTAGACTTCTGGCCCGTTCCTTGTTCTGTCCCACTAGTGGCCACCAGAGGGCAGGAAAGGCGCAGGGAAGCCCGGCCGGCCCCCGAGGAAAAGAGGCGGAGAGAAAGGTGGAGGGAAGCAGCGAACGCTGGTTTTCGTTACCACAGAAACGGCGCAGGCCCCTGCGATTCCCAGACCCAGGCCCGGATTTCCTCAGTCCATCCCCCAAGATTCACCAGCCCGGCGGGAGGGGGGCAGGGCGGGTAGAGGCGGGGAAGGGAAGAGTGAAAGGGGGAGGAATCCCTTCGGATAGATAAGCACCCTTCATCGCCTCTCCCCGCATGCTTCCCTGCGGCTGCCAGCCCAACGCCAAGGCCAGTCGGATAGGACCTGCCCTCACACAAGCATGTATGGAGGCTTCATGCATATACATGCATAGTTCTAGGGCGCAAACATAAATATGTCCACCACCCACTCATAGGCAGCAGACACATAGAAGTGCTCTGTTGTATGTGTGCTGAACTTGCATGCCTGTATTGGTTGACCTCGGCAATCTCAAGCTCTCTCCCTGCTTTCACACACACACACACACACACACACACACACACACACACACACACACACTGGTACATGCGTTCCCTACAGTATCACTGGTCTCTGTACCTTGAGTCCCACTGACCTCCACCCTGAGGCCATGGGCAATGAGGTCCCCAATGTGACACAACATATCAGGGAGCTAAGGGACTCAATATCAAGGCTCCATGTGGCATGATACCACCCAGCCAAAACTTTTGTATCTATACATCTCCCTCCTCAACCTGGGCACCACTGCACCTTAAAGATGCTAGGCAGAGCAGTGGGCACAGTGCTCAGACAAGATGGCTGTTCCCCTTACTTCCCCAAGCCTCCCATGGGGCAGAGAAGCAGGTGCTGGGTCCCTTGTAATCCCCACCTGCCCTATTAGTCATCATCAGAGCGCTGGCTTAACACTGTTGGTGGTGGTACTCAGTGATGTGGGCATGGGAGAAACACCCGAATGGAGAAAGAAATTCAGAGAACGAGGCAGGAGTTTCCCCTCATTTCCTTACAGCAGGAATGCACACATCTTGGCAGCGAGAGGGAGAGCGGTGGACACAGGAAGGCATGGGATAGTCGGCAAAATGTCAAACCACTGGGGTCCCTGAGAACTCCCTGAGGGGTGGGACTGGCTCCCCAGGTTGCCAGGCACCTCCCAGTTCCACAAACAGTAATTAGATCTATTAGGGAAAGGAGTTTGGGGGTCTCTGCATGGAGAAGGGCCTTGAGGATCCCTCCTCACTTTCCTTGGTCTTGTCTGTGCCACCCTTTCCCCAACACATCCGCTTCCAAGCCTGGCAGTAAGGCAGATAGGTGAGCAATGGTGCGCTTGGCCACCCCAGTAAGAATGGGCACAGCTTCTTTGAGTCATCAAGAATGCTACTAGCCCCACTCGGTTCCCACGGGAGTGATGGGTCACTCAGGCCACTCCCTGGCCCTGGCACTCTGGTGGGCAGGAGTACTGGCCTGGGGCACTGGGAGCAGGAAAACGGGTTAGACCAGGCCTGGCTCCCAGCTGCCACCCCAGGTTTGCCTCTCTGTCTCCAACCCCAGAGTCTACTGTTCCTCCTCCACAGGCTTTGAGGAGGAGGCACTAGTGGTAGGGGGCCAGGTCTGGAACAGCTGTATAGCCACACTGAGGCCTCTGTCCTTGAGCCTCACCCAGGTGCCCATCCCTCTGAAGTGGCCCTTTCTGGTGTGTGTGTGTGTGTGTGTGTGTGTGTGTGTGTGGCTTTCCAGCTCTCCTTACAACACATCTCATACCAGCAGGGAGTAAGCCAAAGCCAGAGCTATTCCTATTAGGTACCTCAGTTTCCCCAATGGGGTGGGGACTAGCCTTATAGAAAGGTTGTTGGGTAACCACAAATAGAGAAGCCATCTGTTACCTATCCCCAGGGTTGGGTCGCAGGAACAGCCCCTGAAATGCCCCCAAAGCTGGGCACGTGGAAGAAAATGACCTGCTTGTGGAATGGCTGTGCCCAGCTGGAATCTGTCAGACTGGGGTCAGAAGGGCTGGGTCAGAAGGGCTGGGTCAGAAGGGCTGGGTACCAGGAATCCCCAGCCACACTGCTGGGAGACCTGAGTGTCTGCTTGGCTTGGGTGCTTTCTTTAAATCTGTCATCCTTCCTGTCTTGACGGTGAAAAAGGAGGTGACACTAGGCCAGCTAAGCTCCCAGCTAACCCCTCCTCCAAGGCTGTACCCACCCCCGGCAGGGGGTGGGATAAGCTGAGATCTGGGGACTGGGTGGTACCTGCCACTTCAAACACTTCTCTATTCCTCCTCACACAATCCCCCATTAGCCTCCCACTTCTCTCAAAGAAAGGCGAGTGTCGACTCACCCCACCTGGAGGGGGTGGCCCCTCACCCCGTTATGTCGTCTCTCCTGGCTCTCACCGCCTCCAGTGCACTTTACGACCCCTCTCTTCCACTCGTTCACTGTCCCGTCTGCTGGATCCCGGCGTGTGAGCCGCGGGAGAGCGGGAGCAAGCAAACCTCCCCGCACCCTCGGGCAATTAGGAGCAGTCACATGGGGTATCTAAACGGTCAGGGAGTAGGGGAAAGGTCCTCAAGGGGCCCTGATCTTGTTAAATCCCTGCCCCCACCCCTAGACGCGGGAATGCAGAGCTAAGGAAGTGGAGGAGGGATGTGGACACGGCACCCGGCTCCCTTCCCCTCCAGCGCGCGCTCCCGCGGCCGCGTGCAGCTCGCTCCTGCAGGCGAGGCCAGACCACGTGTGCACAGCGTGGGGTCTGCGCGCCTGGCTGGGGTGGGTGGGTGGCGGGGACGTTCGCAGGGTGGCGGGTGCCTGCTGACACCCCAGCACCCCTCTGGCTCGCTGGGCCTCCCCACTCCGCCCCGCGGGGTCGGCCGGGAGCTTCACGGGGCCGGCGTCGGGTGGAAGAGAAATCGCGCGCGCCACACATCCCTGCCCCTCCTCCCTGCGACAGCGGCGGTGGCGGCGAAGGTTTATTGATCTGCAGCGGCGGAGAAGCGCGAGAGCCCCGCCGAAAGCGAGACACAGAAACCGAGTGGGAGCGAGACGCACACCAAGAGGCGAGATGAGCAGGGACCGGATCCACCGAGAAATCCGGGAAAGGGAGTGAGGCACGGGGAAAGAGAGGGATCCAGAAACCAAGAGAAAGGGGGAAGAGAGTGAAAACCGAAAGACTTAGAGGAAGGCAGAGACAGAGGCTGGTCCAGAGGGGCCCACGCACGGCAGAGACAGAGACGTCGAGATAAGAAGGTTACCAGCGGCAAGGAGAGGGCGCAGGCACAGGTCGTGGCAGGGAGAAAACGGAGAGAGACCAACGTGGACGTAGTAGAGCCTCAATAAATATTTGTTAATGAATGTATGAGTGAAAGAGACAGGAAGGGAGAGATAAAGAGACAGGAAGGGAGAAGATAGCTACAAAAAGACGTTCCTGAAGCCTCCTGAGTAGGGGCGGACACCAACACACCAGCTCAGTACTGGAGAGAACGGGGCTCCGGCCGGGCGCGCAGACTCGGCCATCGGCCGCTTGCCCTCCCCCAGTTCAGTTCCTGGCTCGGGGGACTCCTAGACCCCACTCTCTCAGGCTCTCTCCAAGCTAGTCCTCCCAGCCCCAGTTTCTGGGCTGGATTGGGAACAGGTCTCCCCAATTCCAGGGGATCAAACGGACGGGCTGAGTAGGGGCAGGGGGCGAGATCGCGACCTGGTGGAGGGCACGGCCCCCCGGTCTGTCAAAGAAGGCGGCCGCACGTGTCCCACAGGAGCCCTCCCACGTGACCCCCAGGAGGAGGGGTCGCAAGACCCTCTCCACGTGACCCCAAGGGGCAGAGACCCTCTGCGCGCGACTGGGGGTGGGAGCCAGCAGCCGGCTCACGTGACTGGGGAAGGGGCGCGGGAGCCGGTGGCTCGGCGCGGCCCCGCCCCCAGCTCCCTGGCCCTCTCCACTCCCGGCTACGGAGCACGTCGCTCTCACGATTTATGGGGCCGCGGCTGCCGCAGTGAGGGAGCCGGGGAGCCCGGGCGCAGCGGCAACAAAGGCCGAGGATTCGAGGCGGGGGCGGCGGCGTCCTCCCGGCCCGGTGCGCACCCCCTCCCACCTCTGCCGGTCCAGACCTGCGGGGAGAGGGAAAGACAGAAAGGAGGCTACCGGAACCCCGGCCCCCCATCCCTTCCCGGGCTTTCACCTGCGCCCAGGTGTATGCGGGGGAGGGGAACCTGATCAACAACACCCCCCACCCTCACCTTTCCCCTCCCCCCGACCATACCCGCACCCCTCCGGATCCGGCTTCCGCTAAGAACCCGGGGATGCCCGAGGGTGGTGGGGAACCCGGGCCCCTCACCTGAAGCTCTTCACTCTCCGCCAGACTCTAGAGGGGCAGGGGGCGGACGTGTGAGTCTGGGGGAGGGGGACAAGCTGGATAGAGCAGGGGAATAGGCCCCTAGCACCCCCAGAGTTCTCCGAGTTCCACTCCGAGGGGGAGGGGCCGCATCCCCACCCAGAGGTTTCCATGGGAAGCAAGAGGGGGGCGTCGTTGGCTCATCCCCACCCCCAGTCTGACACTCCGGGCGCGAGGAGGGAGAGAGGGGGAGGCGCGGAGCCCCAAACAACAAAGAGCTGAAAGGCGAGCGGCAGCCCCTCCCCCGGGAGGTTGGGGGTCGCAGCCGCCCGGCCCTCCCGGTACCCTCCCCTGGGGCCTCGCCATTGCTCCCGAGTCGCCTCCCGGGGTGGGGAGCCAGAGGCAGTGCCGCCGCAGCCGCCTGGGCAGGTGTGACAGTGACCCCCCGCGTCCCCAGGGATCCCCCCCGCGACACAGACACACACGGAGACGGCGGGGGTGATCCACACAGCGGCTCGGCCGGGAGGGGAAGACAAGGGCAGCAGAGACTGAGCCGAATGAGAACCTGGTCCCGCAGCCGGCACCCAGCCGCCGCGCCACACACCCGGGAAGCCACAGGGCGGCCCTGACACCCGCCCAGACCGCGGCGGCGCCGACAGCCACCGGAGCCCAGACGGGGCCGGCCACGCGGGCAGCGACCGCAGCCCCCTCCCCGACCTGTCGCCTGCTCCCACCCTCAGACGATCGCGACGCAGACACACAAATCAAACACTCAGACAAACACGCACACTGACAGCCGCGCACGCCCGCACACACTTAGAGCCACACGCCGTCCCCAGCCCGTGTGTGCGCGCGCGCGCGTGTGACAAACCGACATCTCCCTGCTTCCTTTTCACCACTACCCCAGGTCCCCATCCTCAGCAAGCAGCACCCCCTGTGCCCCCCTGACTGCGACCCAGCCCCAGCTCACCCAGCCAGGCTTATCCACACAACCAGGGCAACCCCTTCACCTTCGTTCTGAGGAGGTGCTCAGACGGACTCCCTCCTTAGCTCTGGACCCCACTTTTAAAAGCAGGAGTCCGAGACAGAACCCCTTGAAACCTTCACCACTGAAAACAGGTCATCCCTGCCCCCCACCAAGAACAGACGGCCTACCCCCGGCACGCTGGTACTCCCAAACCCAGCCCAGCCAAAGGGAGTGTGGGATGGGGTGTGCTATTCCAGCGGCGGGTGTGGAGAAAAGCCAATGTGGGTGGGGGTCCCTGAGCAGCCTCCTCTGAACGGCCCAAGCCCTCCTTACTATACCTCAACAGCCTCTTTCAGACATCTCCCACCCCCGAGTTTCACAGACGCCCATGGAGTGTGTGCCCCTCTCCCTCGCCTCCCAGCACCCAGCTGTGCGCCCCCAGGACTCCCACCTCAGGTTCCCCCAGGACTTCCCGGGCCCACAAGCTTCCCCTTCACTGATGCGGGACGCACGAGCTCCCTGGGCCCCCCGACTCACTGCTGGTTGGAGCTGTTCCAGTACACCGTATGCCGGTTTCCCAGCGCCCCCCCGGGACCCTGGGCCAGCAGCGGCAGCAGCGGCACCGGCACGAGCAGCAACAGCAGCAGCAGCAGCAGCGGAGCCGCCGCCATCCCCCGAGCCGCCGCCGCCGCCGCCCCCCAACTGAGCCCCGCGCTCCGGGCTTCTTGCTTCCCAGCTCCCTGCTGCCGCGGCCGACCGCCCTGGAGCCTTAGGCCACGCCCCCAGCCCTTCCCTCCGCCCTCCGGGGCGCGCTCCCGAAGCCCCGCCCTTGGCGCGCTCCTGCTAGGCCCCGCCCCGTCCGGGCCTGGAGCGCGCGGCGCGTGGGAGGTTGGACCCGTGCTACACTCTCTGGAACAACCCGCGCACTCCTCGCCTCTCCCCCAAGGTTTAATTTGCTACCGCCGGTCTTAGGCTTTCTGCTCCCCAGTCTGGAGTTCCCAAGAGGATTAGGGAGGCCAAGACAGGGATCTCCATCTCGAGTAAGCACATTTATTTCTGGGATGGGGTGGAGACTTGAAAAGAAGCTGGGGGTCCAGGACCTCTTAATCAGTAGAGCTAGACCCCCCTCCTTTTTGAATGGTCTGGCTCTCTGCTCCCTTTTCCCATGTGAATGAAGAGTCGCGGGGGAGGGGAGTTCTGGAGGGTGTGGAAAAGCCCTGGCATCAAGTCCTGACAGATGTTGACCTGAAGCCCCCACCTGAGCATGAGGCTTATTTTTCTTGGGGGTAGGGTGGAAGAGCTCAGCCCCTAAGAATGTCACTACTGGGTGCTGGAAGGGCCTTTGGCAGTCCAGGGCCCAAGGTGGAGGAGGGACCCAGGAGAGAGTCAGCTAGAGCAAACCAGGCTTTCCTGGGACATGTACAAAAGATTCCTCACACTCTAGCAGGGCCCCCTCCAAGTGCACCCAGTGGCGTCCTCACTCTTACTCTCATCAACATTGACAAGAGGGCAGAGGGCAGAGCACCCTGTATTCCAGCTCTCACCACAGTCATGTCCTACAGTGACACCCAAGCACAGACTTTACGCACACACATTTGGGAGAAAAACCAGACACCCAGAGGCTGACACCAACATATAGACACATAGATACCTCTTGCGCACCCATGTGCACACACACACAGGTAAAGGTAATATCGGACAACTAGAGATCTGTAGAAACACAGGCACTTAGATACAGAGACAAAGGAGCACACACCCAGACACATGCACACAAACTATTCATATACACACCTACATACACCCTCTGACACACACATAGCTCTGTGCTCTCCTCTCCTTTCTTTTCCTAGGAAGTAGAAGTTGAGCAAAAGGGTCTAGAATCCAGACCTAGGGGATGTTCACCCCTCATCTCTTCTCTTTTGGAGAGGTTCAGACTGAGTGACCAGGAGAATCAGGTCTCAGACCAGGTTCTCAGAACTCAAGCCAACCACCTGTGCCCAGGGGAACAGGCATAATGTTCTTTTCTTCTTTATTGCAGGAGAGAGAACATACAGGCACCCTTCATCTACTTATCCTTGGCAGGACAGAAATCCTGATCACAAGTCCACCTCTGGTGCTGGGTCTGGGGGAAGGGCAGTGTCATCCAGAGCAGGCTCCGTGTCTAGCTGCTGCCAGGCAAGAGCAGGCTCTGCCCTCCCTCAGCTCCTCTCCACCCCAGAAGACCTCTTCTCCCTTCTCAGGACCCAGAAAATAAATTAGGCCCCTTGGGGTGGGAAGGGGGACTTTGCAAACAGCTCTCCCTCTCCCAAGACTCCACATCCCCAGGGAGATTTGTTTCACCCAAATGATGCTAACCTGACTGCTCCAGGTGCCACAGATCCCAGCCCCTTCCCTGCCACCCACACTCCCTATTCTGCATGGGAGGCTGCTCTCTGTGGGGCTCACAGTTGGCAGAGAGGCTACCCATATTCACAGGGAGTGGGAGCTTGCTGGTTTAGGATTTTAGATTTGAGTTTAGAAGCTTTAAATCCCTGTTTGTAGAGTCTGGATCCCACTTATGGATGTGGGCCCTTCTCTATAGGGCCCAGATCCTTCTCTTTAGAAACCAGCACCCCCACACCCACCCTCCAATAATAACTGAGCCCTTTTCTCTAGAATCTGGAGCCCTCTTGATAGGATTTAAGCAGCTCTCTCTATGGAGTCTAAGACTCCAGGTTTGGATACTCTGTAGGACCTAGGCCTCTATCTATAGGCTCTGGTGCTTTGCCTATTTGGGCCTCTATCCAAATCAGCTGCTGGCTGCTGACTTGTTCTTTTGTGTGAATTAGAAAAAACACCCCTCTATGCAGACCCAGTCCTTAGAGTGCATCTCTTGGCAAATGGTGCCTATGTGCAAAAACAAAGGTGCCACTTCCTTCAGCAGAAGGTGGCCCTATGCGTCCCCCATCTTAGTGAGGGAGCTTGGACTAATGTCAGCCTGGACTCACCCCTGAGGTTGCTTCTTGTGCCATGCACAAACTGCACAGCTGTATGTGTCAATTCCGACTATAGGGCATGTACTTCCAGCTATAATGCCTAGGCCTGTCTATAGCCTCTACTCATGGGGTCTGGGCTTCCCTAGGGATTGGTTCTCTGTGTATAAGATCTGGGCCACTGTCTACATGCCTGGGACCTGACCTGATGCAGGCCTCTTTCTGTGGCATCTGGGTCATGGAAGGATCCAGGCTTCTGTCAATGGGGTCTAGGCCTCTGTTTACAACTATGACTCAAATTTTTCCTGATTGTGATTCATCAACAGTGAGATGTGTATTTTGCATTTGCAATACAGTAAACACACACAAACATGCACATTCACAAAGGACTGGAACAATACTTTTTATGAAATAATACTTACCTTTACTGCAGAGGAAACTCTCTGATATTTTTCTTCTGTTCTGTTCTTTAAATTTTTTTTTTTAATCCTCAGCCAAGGATATTTTTTCCATTGCTTTTCAGAGAGAGTGGAAGGAAGAAAGAGAGAGAGAAAAACATTGATGTGAGAGAGAGGCATAGATTGGTTGCCTCCTGCATTCACCCTGGCCAGGGCCGGGGATCAAGCCTGCAAATAAGGTACGTGACCTTGACCGGAACTGAACCTGAGACCTTCAGTCCTAGGGCGAGCCAATGGCTCTAACCACTGAGAAAAACTGGCTAGGGCTAAAATTGTTTTAAAATGTGGTCCTGGCTGGTATGGCTCAGTTGGTTGAGCATCGTCCATGCACTGAAAAGTCACTGGTTCGACTCCCGGTCAGGGCACATGCCCAGGTTGCCTGGGTTTTGGGCTGGAACTCCAGTAGGGGGTGTGCAGGAGACAGCCAATTAATGTTTCTCTCTCTTTCCCTTTCCTTTTCCCTCTCTCTAAAATCAATAACAAAAAAAATTGATTAAAAAAAATAAAATATAAGACTGATTGAGATCCATAAAATTGATTTCTTGATTTCATTGCCCCTAATGGGTCACTAGCTATAGTTTGAAACACTGGTGTCTAAGGGTGAGGGCCTCTGCTGAGCCAGGGCTTCTTGCCGTGAGCTGGTTCTTTCTCTCTAGGGTCTCAGGCCTCTTTCTTCTCTCCTGCAGGCTTTGCCTTCATTTCTGACCCCCAGGCTTTCCTGTACACTGCTGGCTGCCATGTTCTCTCCAGGAGGGAGTGAGCTCAGACTCCTGAGAGCTCTCTGAGCTTGGTGCCTCACCCCTCTACCCCTGAGGCCAAGGAATTAGGGAGTTGAACAGATCAGGGGCAGAGGGAACAGTCTTGGGCCACACAGCCTGAGTGGCCCAAGACTGTTCCCAGGATATCGGGCAGCAATCAGGGAGCTGAGCTGTGTTCAATAAATCATGGAGGCTAGGGCCTGGGGGAGGGGGCGGCCAAGAGGGAAGGTGGACTGTGAGTAAATAATTCATTAAAAAAAACAACAAGGAGCCCTGGTCAGTGTTGCTCAGTGGTTAGAGTGTTGGCCTGCTGTACACCGAGGGGTTGTGGGTTTGATTTCTGGTCAAGGGCACATACCTGGGTTGCAGGTGTGTTCCCCGCCCTTGGTGGTATGGCGCCTTGTGGGAGGCAACCAATCAATGTGTCTCTCTCACATCTGTGTTTCTCTCTCTCTCCCCCTCCCTCCCTCCCTTACACTCTCTCTAAAAATCAATGGAAAATATCCTCAGGTGAGGATTAGCAAAAACAAATAAATAAATAAAAATAATTAAAAAAATAAAAAGGAGCCTGTGAAATGGAGGATCAGATATATGTGTGAGTGGGAGAAGCAGCCACCAGCCCCAGACATAAAATATTCACAGGTTTGGCACTTAGCACAGGGCCCATGTGTGTGACCCAGTGCAGGCAGGTGGTTGGTGTGGTCCTAACATGGAGACCTGGGTGCTAACAAGGAGGACAATGCATGGGTCTTTGGACTTCTATGTGTGTGTGTCAGCACGGCTGCGCAGTACTCTAACGTCCATGAGCTGACATGGAACTGCACATGGGACTGACAGTAGGAAACACAGTGCCCAGATGTGTGGTCCAGGACACAGGAAATGAGGGCGCAGGGCTTGGTAGGTGGGGTTGGGGTGTAATAACTTCTTATCCTAGTCATGCCCTGATCCCTCTAATGAGCCTGGCAAGCTGAGAAGCCTGAACCGGGGAGGCATCTCTGGGGTGTTACACTGGAGGTGTGTGTGACTCCTCTGAGTATGCTTAAAGAAAAGCCGAAAGGGAGGCAGTCTGGCTTAGCAGTTAACAGGATGAGCTTGGGGTCGAATTCCAGTTCTACCACTCACTGGCTGTGCTAGTCACTTCACTCCTCTGAGACTGTAAAGTGGGGCCTAATCATACTCTACCTGGAGGAGTTGGTTGTTGTGGGGATTAAGATTCATGTCTGGGAAGCACTTAGCGCAGTGTTTAGGACCTACGGAGTGTCTGATTAATGGAGGCCTCCTTGTCATTATTATGACGAGGTTATCTCTTGATGTCCACCCACCTAGACTAGCCCCAGACTCTTGTTTTCCATTTGTTCTCCCCCATCTCCAAGCTTCTGAAATAGCCATCATAGTGGGAGATGTGGCCTAGGGCTTGGGGAGAAGGGATGGGTGGGAAAAGATTAGATAGAATCAGGGAGAAGGGAAATTACAGCCAAAAATCAAGTCCCATCCTCGACAGTGTGGAAAGGGGGTCCTTGACCTTTTCCTCAGACCTCAGAGCCTGTCCTTAACCTCTGAAATTCTCCCTTGATACAGACTCTCTTCTCTCTCCTGCCGCCAAAAATATAGCTTTCTAGCAAGTGGCTGCAAGGAGACAGAAGGAATTGGGGTAGAGGCCTCTGACTATAGAGACTATCACGACTCCTTGCCCTCCCTCTCACCCCTCATCCCTGCCTATTCTCACTGCCAGAGCTCTAGCACCCCCCTCCTCCACCTATAGCAGCCGAGGGCTTCCCTGGCAAAGATGGCTATGTCTGGGCAAAACCCAGAGAAATGGTACCCCAGAGTGGGTGGGGAGAATCCAGGCTGAAGAGAGCCAGAGAGGGCCAGGATGGAGGACCTGGGGCCTCCCAGTAGGCCCCAGCATTCCTAGCTCTCTCACATCCCCTGGAAAGGATCCGTTCCCTTTGGGAGAAAACAGCAGACAGGTCTGAGCTGGCCTGCTCCTCAGAAGACAAAACAGGCTGGGGGAGGGGGCCTGACATCTTAGTGGGGAGTGGTGGCTGTAACCCCCATGGCTTCTCTGGGGAGCCAGGGGCAGAGGGACTATGACCTAGGCACACCCTACCATAGCCTGGGGCTCAGCCCATTGCCTCGACTGGCCAGTCTTCTGCCACTTGGAGAGCCAAGGGTCTAGGCCCCCAGAAGTGAAGATGGTGCCTGCCCACCCCTTCCCAAAGAGCCAACATTGGTTCTCCACTTCCCCTCCCCTGGGCTGGGCAGGTTCGGGCTAATCTTCGCAAGAGCTTCACAGCAAACATTGATCTGTAATAAAACCACAGCGTGTGTTCAGGAGAAGGGATTCCAGACACAGAGAGATCCAGACAACACATAGACACACTCACACATGTATACGCAGATGCAAAACATACAGCTCTGAGAGGGCAGGCACCAGCAGTCCTGAAAACACAGCTAAGCACGGACCCACACTGAGTCAAACACAAGTCCCCTCCCTACCATAAACTTTGCCCTTCAAAACCCAAGCCTTCTCTGACAGCCCATTTCCCTGTGTTATCATAGCACTTTGTACATAGCTCTACAATAGATTTGCACTTGGCATTATAATTATTTGTTGGCCAGTTTGTCTTCTCAAGTAATCTGAAGATTTCCTAAGGGAAGAAATCTTGTCTTATGCAAGTGTTATCCCCAGCGTCTAGCATGCAGCTTGATATTTAGTTAGTAGGAGTAGGTGAGGTGCTTAATAAATAATTGTTGAATTGGTGAACAGAAGAATAAATGTGTCCAGACAGTGGGACCCCCCAACCCCTCAGAAGCACACAGAGGATACCAAGTGTGTGCTACGCATGCCCCTGGCCCCACCTTCTCTTTTTTCTTGGCCCCACCTTCTTGTCTCTTAGTCCCCTGATCTTACTGCCTCTCAGCTTCCTCTAAGGCCCCTTCTTTCTCCCCTGCACTCAGTGTGAGACCACGAATTTGAGGTCCGCCTGAGGGCTGGCAGGCAAGGCAAGGGTTAATGACACCTCATTAGGGTTTAATTGGAGGAAGGAAGCTGCCCTGGCACCAGACCGGTGGGCAGGCCTGCCCCTGGCTGGAAGCAGGCATCCCCCGTTCCAGCACCCTGCCAGGTGTGTGCATGATTTGGCCCTGGAGATCCTCAACCCAGCCGGGGGCACCTCCTCCCACCATTTGTTTTGCCAATTTAGTCTCTAGGCAGTACAGACCAGTGCTCCCCATCTGTCACCAAACATTCAGAGGGGGAGTCAGACTTCTTGTCCTTTCTCCTTTAGCTGGGCGGTGCCCCTCCCACTTTGCTGGAGGCTGGGAAGAGGGGTGGGGTAAGGAACTGGACAACTGAGGGATTACACTAAGGGATAGATTTGGGATACAGATAGCGACAGGGATATACAGCCACGGGGCTCCTGACTTGGAGATGTCTGACCAATTTGACCTTAAATGCAGAGAATGCAAATGAGATGCAGACGATATGCAGATGAACACGAGGATCTCCAAATTAACATCCCCGGTGGCAGCAGCTCTGCACCCAGGACCCCAACGCTGTTGCCAGTACCCCCTCCTCACCTTCCTGGCTTAAGTGGCACTGACCATTACTTTGAGTGAGAAAAAGGATCTCAAGGAAGGTAAGAGTTTGGTTGGGCGAGGGCTGCAGGATTGGGGAAGCTGAGCTCCACCCCAGCCTCCCCGCCCCAACCCAAGCACCACCCAAGCTGCTACTGGAACTCGATTACCAACCACTCTCCAGGTTGCGCTCGGACGCGCCGTCGGTTGCTATGGGGACCCGCCCACGTCCAGGCCTGAACCAATGGGCGTCATCGCTGATGACTTCATGCCCCAGGTCCCCGAATTTTATTGGTCATTTGGAAGCCATGGCGGCCCTCTCCAGCTGCGTCACGGCTGGGGATCCCCCGACGACCACAGCCCTCGTGGCCGACTGAAAGCAGGGCGTGCTGGGAGCTCACAATTTGCCGAATGAATGAGTAAGGAAAGGAAGGAAGGAATTAATAAAAGA
Organism: Miniopterus schreibersii; assembly: GCF_964146895.1. Classification (NCBI taxonomy): domain Eukaryota; kingdom Metazoa; phylum Chordata; class Mammalia; order Chiroptera; family Miniopteridae; genus Miniopterus; species Miniopterus schreibersii. Next base: position 13,466,403 of record NC_138119.1, on the reverse strand, counting down.
GAAGAAAAAGAATGGTCACAAAAAGACCAAAACTTCAGGGTTTAGACTCTAGGGAAAGAGGGAGAATTGCAACCCTGGAAAGTGTGGAGCAGGATCCGGTTGCAGAGACTCTGGCTCTCAGGCTCTCCGGACGGGGAGAGTGAGGCAAAGATGAGTGGAGTTTTCGCTTCTGTTTGGGAGAGACTAGGGCAGGCCCAGCAAATTGAGGGCCTCACCCTCGGCCGTCTAGCGCCGCTGAGTTTAGGGGAGATCGGTGACGCCCCAAAACTTGCAGAGCTGCCCAAGCCTCTTGGAACCGCGCCCCGGAACACGCCTGGAGGACTTCTCATGGGTAGGTAGGGCCCTGTTCCAGAGCCTTCAGCCGGTCTGAGCCCCTGGAGCAGACTTAGCTCTCGTTTTCCACGGGGACCTGCCCGGGAGTGAATCAGGGCCCCGGCTGAGCGGAAAGTGAGCGTCGGGAGGGCTGGCTGCGCTGGAGGCCTGCGGCCCGCTGGCCTGAGTTGGCGACTCCACCCCCCCAAGCGCGCAGCCTCGGAGGTGTCCGCCCTCGCACCTGCGGGGAGCCGGGCGGCCGGCGAGGGCGTGTGTCTGTGTCAAGTGTGCGACTGAGAGGAGGGCGCGCAGGAGCGCGGGCACAGCCCGCTGGGCACAAGTCTCTTTCTCGCGCCGTTCTTATCAGGCTTGGTGGGCCAAGAGCGGGCGTCTGGGACAGTCGGAAGCAGAGTGAGACCCCCCCCCCCAGTTCTCAGTGCAGGGCAGGGGCTACTATCCAGTCGCCCCCGGCCTGCCCCGCCTGTGGGTTCATTGGGTAGGAGTGGAGGTAGCAGTAGTCGGAGTCCATGGCGACGTAAGTTCTGGATGACAGTGGAGATGGAACTCGAACCCAGGACCAAAATGACTGAGCCTTCAGCTCAGATTCCACGTCCTCCGCACTCCAGCCCCTCCACGAGCGTTTGGGGTGAGGACCCTGACACACGCCTGCGCTGCACCTACAGACGTGGCATTTTCTGAAAGTGGCCGCAAATGGGGGGAGGGGTCGACCCGGGTCCGCTCCGCCCGCGCCGCCGCCCTCCACCCCAGGCCTCAGCCGGAGCAATGGAATTAACCGAGGGGGACCGGGGTCCGACCTAGGCACTCAAGGGGGTGGGGGAGGGGTTCGCAATCCCCGGCGTTTCGACCTGTCAGTCTCCGGGCCCCCCAGCATCCCCACCCCCACCCCCACCCCCATGTTCACACTCTGCCTCTCGCTGCCGCAGCCGCGGAGCTAATGAGCACAACATCCACCTATTGATCGCGGGCTCCGCGCCAGGCGGGCGGGCACTATGCCTGTGGAGGCTGTGGGGCACAGGGGCGGCAGAGCACAGCTTCGGGGGAAGGGGCACCCTTTCCCCTGGCTTCACCCAGGACATCATTCAGAAAGAGTTCCCCGGTTGGGTTTGGGGGGATCATAGCCTTGTAGGAGGTGGGAGAGACGGTGTGGGGCTGAGAGCGAAGGGGGCCCTCCCTCCTTAGCCCACCTCCTCCCTCCTTATAAAAGCTAAGAACAAAGAGGCCGCTGGGGAAGGAAGCTTTGATCTGACCCCACCTTCCCAGTTCTAGGCCAGGCACCGCCCAGACTGCCCTTGGGAGGGAGAGAGACGCTCAGCTCTCAGGGATCCAAGCGTCCTGAAACCCAAGGGTGCTGTCTTCATAGTACCCCTGCCTGGTGCTACCACAGTTTGGGCAGTGCCCCAAGTAGGTGGGCTGTCAGGAGCATCTCCCCCTCCTCAGCACAGGAAACCAGCTAGGGAGGTGGGAGAGAGTGCCAAGCTCCACAGCTGCTGCTGGCACCCACTCCACACTGCCCAGAGAGGTGCCTACTGAGCCCTGGCATGGATGGCCTGGGCACAGCTGGCATGGAGGTCAGGCCAAGCCAAGCTGAGAGCAGAGGCCGAAGGGAGTCCTTGTGTCAAGGAAGGAGCCAGAGGGCAGTAGGTTGAGGAGAGCAACAAAAAAGATGGGTAGTTTATTGAGGGTTTGGTCCAGACACTTATAAAAATACAAATTGGTATGAAATTCAGCCTTATGGCAAGTCTGTCTTCACAGAAGACGAGTGACCCCCTGGAAGGGAAAGGTACTGCCCTAGGGAAGAGGCCCACAGGGCACTGGGCACAGATGGCAGGCCTGGGCTGCTTCCTTGCCCTGGTCCTTCAATCCACCTGCCCCAGCTCTTCAGTCTTGGCCCCCAGCAGGCTCAAGGATTCAATTTCACCAAATTCCAGTCTTCCTGGGAGATGGGTTAAGGCCATCAAAGCAGCTGTTGGATACCCTGTGTTATGTTGCCTTGGTTCCAGATGCCCAGGGTTGTCTGCAGCTCCCCTGTAGTTTCCTTTTCAGCCTGGGATGAGGGGCCAGCACCTGCAAGGGTCACCTCAGACCCTCTGACTTTCCTCATCACTGCTCCATCCTGTCTGGCGTGGCACTCCCAGCTCAGGTGGCAGGGGCTCCTCCTCCAGGGAGTCTTTGGAGGGCTCTGGCTCCTGGGGTGGCAGGAAGGGTCCGCTTGGCTCAGAGAACTCGAAGGAGACGAAGAATTGGGAGCAGCAGCAGCAGCAAGAGACAGAGGGGGCTGGGAGCGCCCCCACCTTGCCACCCCGATGTGCCACTCTCTCCAGGGCTCCCAACAGGATGAGCTGACTCAGACTCTGTGAGGGGGAGGGGAGCACCAATGTGTCCTCCATTCCAGCAGGCTGCTTTGCTCTCCCCATTAGCTGTTCACTCCCATCCTGTCCTCCAGGGTCTCTCAAATCAGCCACTCCCTTCCCATAACCTGCATCTTGTCCTCTCTAAACCCCACCTTCCAAGTCTCCCCCAAATTGCCAATACAGACCACCAGTTCAGCTAAAGCTTTCCAAGGCCTTGCCCCTGGAGATGTCATTCTGTTGGCCCAGCACACAGGCTGCAGTGGAAGCTCCCACAGGCTCAGGGGGGAGAAGAGGCCAGAGTTTACAGCCCTGCCTGAACCCCTCTAAGTCTGATGCTCCCAGGTTCTCCCCACACCTTCCCTCATTCCCAAGAGGGACCCTAGCCAGAAGGGTTGCTCCCCATGCCCCAACCCACTTACTGCTCTCCTTGCAGCAGACAGACACCTGGAGCCTCAAACACTGGCCAGGACTCCCGGGAGTGGGCACCGCTGGTTGGTGGGAGGAAAAAGTTAGCAAGGCTGTTTTGCAGACCCTGTTTCAGACCCTCCCAGCTTCTCTTCTCTTCAGTTCCCTGGAAAGCTTTTCCTTTCTTTTGGGCTCCATCCAGGTGCCAGTCCCCATCCACGGCTACTCCTCATCCCCTTTCCTAGCTCTTCTTCCCCCTCCTCTCTATAGACTCAGTCTAGATGCCCCCTCCTCAGTCCTGGACTCGGGGCCCCTCCAGCCCCCCTCTCTGACCACAGCCCCTCCCCTCTTCCAGGTATGGTCTTCATTCCCAGTTCCATTCTTCCCTTAGGCTCTCTGCCTGGACTGGTGGCAAAGCCAGGCACCCCCATTCCTCTCCCCACCTCCCCCAAGAGGCAGCCAGTGTCCCCTTCCTCACTCACAGATGTAGTAGTAGGTCTCTCCAGGCAAAAACTCGAAGCCAAGGGAGAAGGGTGTGAAGCGCTGAATCTTCTCTGAGAATTTAACAGGACCAAAGGGAGCGAAGGGCAGGGAGCACTCCCAGCGCTTGAAGGCACCAGGCCCCTGTGCCTGGCAGGCCTCATAGCCTGACCAGTCCACCATGTACAAAGCGAAAGTCTCAGGGCCCTCAGGGGGCCCTGGGCCCTCATAATGTGGGCAGAAGATGTCTAGGTAGTCGTTAAGGCCCAGCTCCACCACAGCGTCTCCTCGAAGCAGCCTGCAGGGCACAAGGTAGGCGTGAGCTGAGGGAGCCGTGGCAGGGCACACTTGGGGCACAGGGTCAGAAATACCCCCTTCCAAGGGTCTCTGCCAGCCTCTCTCCTGCCCTCTGGAGAGGGAACAGCTCAGCAAGGCTTGAGTTGTCCAGACTGACAACTCTTGAGAGACAAAGAGAGTGCAAGAAATAGATGAGGCGACAGATTCACAGGTTCAGAGAGGTTAAGAGACTGCAATACTCATAACCACGTGCCTCACATGTGAGAAGGCTTCTCACCACACCCTGCCGTTTGTGTTGGAGCTGCCACCTATCTCTCTAGCCCCACTGCCCAACCAGGGCTTGGCACAGCACCTGTGCTTGATAAAATGTTAGGTGGATGGCTGCTGTGAAGGAGCTGGAGCAGAGGCAAGGGGTAGAGATCTGGGCCCATAGGGCAGTCACAGATGCAGAGTTGGAGAGTGGGAGCAGTATCCTCCTTAAAAGATGCACAGAGAGGGAGACTGAATCCAATACTGAAAAGAATGCCAATGAGAGAGTAGATGGTGGGTGCCTCCCCCTTTTTTTTTGGCAGGGCAAGGAAGTACCAGACATGGAGGGGAGCCCCCTTCACATATCACACAATCTTCAGCCTCCTCAGGACTCCCTTCACCTCTTGGGAGCCACCTGGGGGAGCCAGTACAGGTAGGAAGGACTGGGACAGACTGCCCCCCACAACATCAAATACAGCATGAACCACACCCCCTCCCTACCACACAGACACATATAACCTAGCCTGACTTAGGAAAGGCCTCCAACTGTCCCTCAATGGGTGGTCCAGGGACCACCAGTATCAGGAGTGTTGATTAGAAATGCAGATTTCTGGGCTCAGCTCAGACCTACTAGAACAGAATAAGCCAGGCCTTCGTATGTTTTCTTCCACCAAATCCTCAGTGCCTGGAAAAGTGTCCTGCACAAGGACAGAGCTCAAAAATATTTGTGAATTGAGTGAATGAACCAGAAACCTGAGTTGAGTTCTAGGAACCTGAATTTTTAACAAGTCCTCCAACTGATTCAGAGACACTGGTCTGGAGCAGCGAGGGAGGAATTCTAGGCTAGGAGACAACAGCTCTTCTCCGATGGTATTGGTATTGTAATGACCTGTCTTGCCTCCTGCCCTCCCCAGGGGGTCTTTGGGCTCTGGGAGGACAGAGTCTAGGTCTGCTCATCCTTCTAATCCCTAGCACCCTAGCAAGGGTCCACAGTATGCTCTTAATACATGTTAGTAAGTAAGTGGCCAGAGTCACAGATTGTCTCTAGTAGGTGGAGAAAGCAAAGAGAGGCAGGGGTAATTGGGGAGGGGGTGGAGATAAGGAGCTCAAACGACTAGCCCAAAGGTGATTCGGCTGGAAGGGCAGGGCCAGACTGGAGAGAATTAGAAGATAATAACCAGATGAAAGCAGAGATGCCAAATGAGAGATCAGGAACGAGTGAGCGCCAGAGGAAGGCCAAGCGAGCAGGAGAGTAGCCCACGCTCTTTCACAAGAGTAAAGCCCCCTTTCTCGCCCTCGAGTCCACCGGCCCCAGCTCAGGCTGGAGGGAAGCTGGGGGGGGGTCACCAGAAGAGAAGCGAAGGGGGCGGGGCTCGGAGTACAGGCCAAGGCCCCTCAGTCCGGCTCCAAGACCCTACCTACCGTCCTTGGGGCTGGGGTCCTCTGCGCGTCCCCCAACACGTGCGGGTCGGGGGAGACCCGGGGCACGCCTCGCCCCTCCCCCCTCCCCTGTCGACTCAAACAAAGGAGCCCCGGCGCGCGGCCGGGTGCCGGCGGCGCTGCGCTGCGCGCGGATCGAGCGCCGGAGGAGCGCGCACCCAGCCCTGGAGCGCACGGGCCCGGCTGGCCGAAGGCTGGGTTCGGCCCGGCTACCTGGGGTTACTGGAGTTCCAGTAGAAGTCGTGACGGAGGCCGGAGCCCCCTTGAAGAGGGGAGCCGAGGAGCGCGGCCCAGAGGACAGTCTGCAGCAGGGGCAGCAGCCGCATCGCCCCGCGGTCCAGTCTGGTCTGGTTCGGCCCGGCCCACTTCGCCGTGGCCGCAAGAAAGGTACAGAGTGGAGAAGAGGGGGTGCGGGAAAGGGGGTGGGGTGCAGAGACTCGCAGGCCACGCCCCTGGATAACTTTGCACCAATGGGAGCGCGTCTCCGCCTCTCCACTCATCGCCAACTCCTGTTAACCCCCTGTGAGCCCGTTACCAGCGCCAGGTTAGCCAGGCTCCTATGGGCAGGATTGCGAGGGGGCGGGAGGGACGTAGTTTTCCACTATCCATGAAGGTTATAAAGGAGGTTGTATCTTTGGTGTCTGCGTTAGTACAAGGCGGGTGTTACTGGAAGTTTTGGAAGATTTAAATAGGAGCACACGCCCTTTGCCCAGAAGGAGTAAATTGAGGCCTGGGCGAGGACCCTCGAAGCCTGTCCAGCCACCTTAGCGCATCGCCCTATTTTCTTTGCACGTCTAGGGATAGCGCTGGGGGAAGGACAAATTGCCCACCCCCACCGAGCTTTCAGTGGTGAGCTTCATGCCCACCTTGGGGTTGGCGCCTGTCCCTTTCCGCCCCACACCTTCGTTCTGGGCTGGGGGCCCACGCAGCCCCAGTCCTGAAGAGGAATTAATGAGGTGGTTGCGGCTCGTACAAAGCACCTTTGTTCCCGAGCCCTTAGGTGGGGGCGGGGGAGGAGGCAGGTGCGTGGCCTTGGGATCGTGGGAGCCGCCGCCCGGCTCCACCCCGGCTCCGAGGCTCTGAGAACAGCAGCCAGATCCACTTTTCCCAGCCACCAGTCAGAGGGTGGAGACTGCAGGTTCATCAGCTTGGCAGGTTTGTCGGATGGTCGTCCCTAGGCGTTGGGGGCGAGGGCTTGACGACTGGGGATTGCAAAGGGCGTACAGCTCCCTTTGGTACTGGATTGCGCAGAGAGCCATCCCAAGCTGGGCAGAAATAAGCTGAGAGCACCCGGGGGACGCACGCCCCTCCCGTTCGGGACTCTCGTCCTCCCTATCTGGTCTTCGTCTGAGGTCGCAGCGTCTCCTGGCGGCCAAAAGAACCGAAGCAGGAGCAACCCGGCCTTCCCCGAGTGGACAACTCCGAGGCATACTCCCAAGATCTTCCGTTTATTACAACTGAACAGAGACAGGCTGTGCACACCTCCCTCAGCCAGGTCCAGCGCCCAGCTCTCCCTAACCCCCATCTGCAACTGCGTGGGCAGGTCCCCAGGGGCTGCTCCATGCTTGTGGAGGTGCCTTAAAACGCCTCTCCTTTGCATCCAGGCTCTGGCTCCTTCCATCACCTCGGTGGTGGTGGTGGTGGTGGTGGGGGGGGGGGGTACTCCAGGGATGGTCCCTTGCTTCTTTAAGTCCTAAGTTGGGTTGGAGGCAGGTGGAACTTCTGAAGAGGTCAGAGGTAGAGGGAGGACACAGCTGGGGGCAGCGGTGCAGGCCTGGGGTGCCAGAAGCAGAGAAAGAAGGTCAGAGGCCCCCTGTTCCCAGACCACTCACTCTGCCCACCCATTCTCAGCGATCCTCCTTTCCCACCTGGAGGGTACCACTAGAGGTGGAATTCCAGCTCCTGGACCAGGCTGGTCACTTGAAGGTCGCAGGCTCTGGGGGTCGGCAGGGAGTGGCTTCCTTGGGGGTGGGGGCTTGGCAGGCCCCTGAGACTGAGAAAGAGAGAAGATAGGACACAAGCTTGGGAGGGGGTGTCATGTTGGCCACCCCCGATGTACTGGTGCTGAGGAACACCAGCTATGGGGGAGGGGGGCTCAACACCAGAGGTCATCTTTGTTTCCAAACAAACCTGTCACCATAAGAGATACCACTGGGGTATGTGCCCTCAAGCACAGAGGGGGCATCTCACCAGGGCCACCACTACCACAGCCCTGGGTGGTGGAAGAGGCTGTAACCTTCTCTCCCCCCACTGTTACCTTCGGGTGCCTCACCACCGGGTCAGCGGGCAGAGGGCGGGTGGGGGGATTGGGGCGGTCAGCCAGCTCAGCCTGAACAGAGAGAGGGCAGTGGCTGTGAGAGCACATCAAGGGGCAGTGAACATGCAGAGGTTCTTCCGAAGGGTTCAGATCAACATGCACATTCAGCCAGAGGGGAGGAGAACGGGGACATGCGCACAGGGCTTGGGTGCATGCCAGCATATGTTTGGGGGAGGAAGGTACAGGTCACCGTGCTGTCCCTGGCCCACTGCAGTCCCGCCACTGACCACCAGATGGTGGTAGAAACCAAGGCAGGAGGCTCACCCTTGGCGGCTTCTGGGCTCAGAGTGTCTGAAGGCTGAGGGGCACCCTGGTCCCCTAATGAAGAGCACCACTGGCAGGGAACAGGGATGAGAACTGCAGATGGGCACCAAGCCTCCCACCTGCCCTGGCCCAGATTTACCTGGAGTCTCTTGGACACAGGGTCAGGAGGCAGTGGCCTGGAGGGGGGAGCCGGGAAGCCAAGAGCACTAGCCTGCTGAGATAGCAGGAGGAGCAAACAGGCAGGAATGGGGTGGGGGGAGGGAGGGAGCAGAGAGAGACAGATGTGGGCAGAAAGGGGTTAGTGCCTAGGGAGGGGCAGCCAGGACCCCAGGGACAACGGGGGTTGTGCATGCCATTATTCAGTTGCATGCTGAGGGGGTGACAAGTGGTAGAGTGGGCATGGAGACCACCTCCACACACATACTCCTATCATCAGATCCAGGGGGCTCAGGGCATGGGCACTCCCAGCCCTCTACATATGGTAAACTGGGCCTCATCAGGTCCCTGTACACTGAAGGTCATTCTGGGTCCCACCCTCTCTTTCCTTTCAGGGACCACTGTGGGGGGCAGGGGTAGACCACTTCTCAAAGCCACCAGCTTGGCCAGCTCAAAGAGCTCAGCAGATCCTCCTCTAGGTGACTGCCCTACCCCACTCCAGGCTGGACTTTATTTCTCAGCCTGCAACCAGTGGGGAGGGGAGGGCGGCCTGACTCCTTTGCTTGACTCTTGGGCAGTGTGAGTCTCTGGGCCCACTCCAGGGCCCAAACTGGATGCTGGACCAAGATGGGGCCCTCTCTCCTCTGGCATCTAGGACTCACCTTGACACCTGGCATCAGTGGGGCCCTCTGCGGGGGTCCTGGGCGTTCTGGGGGACCAGACTGGGCTGCCCTGATCATGGAAAAAGGCAGGAGGAAGAGCACCCAGCCTCAGACACTGTTCTCCACTCATACACCAGCCTTGAGTGGGGTTAATGCTTTGTAGTCCTTTGGAGAGGAGCACGTGTGGGGCTTAGGCCCAATCAGGTGGGGAGGGGAAGCTGATCAGCCTGAGGGCCCCACTTCCCCAGCACAGGGGCACCTGGGGGGAAGTGACCCTAGCATTCCAGCTTACCCAAGAGTTCCAGGGAACATGGAGGGAAGGAAGGTGTGTGGGGTGTAGCCCAAGGGGCTTGGGGGTCAGAGCCAGGTGGCAGGGGCTCCAGAGGGGTGGGGCTCCAGGCTACTGTCCTCAAGAGAGCTGTGGAGGGAGCTGGTAGCAGGGAGGCTGGTACCTGTATTGGCAGCTGGGTCCCTTAAGCTGGCAGAGTCGCTGGCGCAGGCGGGCACGGTACCAGTAGCTGGCACCAAGCAGCACCAAGATCAGCAACAACAGGAGGCTGAGGGGCAGCCCTGTGGTCAGGGAGCTGGAGGCTGCGGGGGTGAAGGCAAGTTTGAAGGTGGGCAGGGCTGAGAACTCCATACCCAGGAAGGAGCAGGGGGCAGGGACTGAAGTCAAGTGCTCAGAGAAACTCAGGGGGCCAGGGGTCACAGAGAGTCAGGGAACCAGCAGTGAAGGGGTTGGAAAAAGAGAGGGGTAAAGGATGAGCCACTTTGCCCTCCCAGCTGCCCCTGCCCCCAGAGCATGCTACCTCTGATCCGGGCACTGCAGTCAGGGGGTGCCCAGCCCTCCTCACAGTGGCAGTGCCTATTGCTGTTGCAGACCTAGGAGGTACAGGTTGAACAATGAGGGGCTCTGCACTCTGGGCCTGTGTTTACCTATCCCCAGCTTTCCAAGATCTCAGATATCGGCAACTGGCATGTGTGCTGGTGATGATGGTGGGCAGAGCCAGCACTCTGGGAGTCTTTACCTATGCAGGAGGAAATTAGATCGAACTACCACTGTGAGCACCTTCTATATGCTGGACACTGAGCTAGAAGCTTTCATACTCATCTCATGTACCTCAGGAAGTGGGTACCATTATTATGCCCATTGGACAGATGAGGACACTGAGCTCAGAGAGACTGATAACCTGCCCAAGGTCCTGCAGCCAGGCAATGGTAGAGGAAGGGTTAGAGCCAGGTACGTGTTTCCAAAGGCCATTACCCTTTTCCTCCCTGGCGGCTCCCTGCTCCCTTCCTCCTTCCCACACCAGCTCACCCCATGGCCATGGCATTTGCTTCGACATTCCTGTGCTCCTAGGAGATCCACGGGCTGGCATCGATGGTCAATGCACACCTGCCCAATGGGGAAGAAGAGCATGGATCACATTCTTGCAGAACTTATTAGCATGGGAAGCCGACAAGACTGAGGCCACGCCCTGTTTTTACAGATGGGAAAACCAAGGGTTCATAGGATGTCAGGACTTTTATCAATCACAGGAATTCGAACTCCCCTCAGAGTCCGTGCCTTTTACACTAGTGGACTGTAAGACCTGGGCATTGCTTGCCACGGTCCAGATATCCCTCCCCTCTTAGTCTGGCTCACCCAGGCTGCTCACCAGGCCAGGGCCACAGGCTGTGCCAGGTAGAGTCAGGAGGGGCTGGGCCACGTCGTTGCCCAGGTCCAGGTGTACCCAGCTGCAATTCAGCTGTGTCCCGTTGGCTTCTAGTATCTCCCAGTGCAGGCTCCGGGCTGAGCCCAGCAGAGGCTGGGCCATGCCCCCCTGGCACTGGAGCTGCCCGCAAATGGCATCTCTGGGGTGAGGGAGGAGGCATGGGGTCAGTGGGAGTGGAGCAAAGGCTCCCACAAACCTAGGGGAGGAGCCATTTCCTCACTTACCTAGGGTCACAGGACACGTAGCTGCCAGTAGGGCTACGCCCACAGCTCCCAAAGGCATCCCCCCGAGTATTGGCAGTGAGGAGGCAAAGCGGTGTGGCAGGCTGGGCCCCAGGTCCCCAAAGAGCCTGGCATTGTTGGGCATATGAGGCACAACGCCCTTGCATGCACACAGCCTGTCCACCATCACACGGCTCGCCATCCCCCAGACTGATATCAGGAGGGCACTGGGAGCTGTCTCCTGGGCAGAACTCGGGCAAGTCACAGTCACCTCTCGTTGGACGGCACTGCCAGCCAGCCGGGCGCAGCTGTGGAGGGTTGAGTGAGCATCAGTGTGGGTGCCAGGCAAATCCAGCCAGGCCCTGGGGTTCAGAATGACTCTTTCCTCTCTGGCCCCTGGCAAATGAACTCTAGAAGGCTAGTCCAGTCTGTGCCCACCTGGCAGTTATGACAACAGGGTCCATCAGATGCACACTGTGCCCCGGGCCTCAGCTGGCAGGTGAAGTAATCACAGCAGGAATCGGTGCAGTCCTGTGGGCCAGGGCACAGGGGGCTGAGCATGAGAGCAGGCTGGCCTGAGAGCCTACTTCCAACCCCTCCTCCCAGAGCCTGAACCCAAAGGACACCCACAGCAAGTGAAAGCTACAGCCCAATAATCCATGTGCTGTCCTTGCAGACAGGGAGGTGGCAGAGGGGTGAAAGGACCTTTCAAAACCAGAGAGGGGTTCAGGAGGCTTGGAGAGAGCCTTTGAGCCAGGGAGAGAGCACATAAATGAGTGGGGCAAGGCTTTAGATGAGGGGCTCACATCTGGGAAGTCACAGTTGTACTGGTTGCTCAGCTCCACAATCTTATTTCCACAGTCAGTGGCCATGGAGGATAGGCGGGGCAGTTGTTCAAAGAGGCAGCTGCCCATCCCGTCTAGGAGGGCTTTCTCCAGGGCCCTTCGGCTGCAGTTGCTGAAGTTCAGGCCTGGCAGGAAGCTGGGGAGGGTGGCGAGGAAGGTTAGGGCTGTAGACTGCTCCCTGACCCCTGCCCATCCCCTCTTTATATCCTGCAGTTACTCACTCTGTGGAGGCCTCCATGATGCAGCTCTTGGCTGGGGCTGGGCCTGGACAGGGGCAGCTGTTTCCAGGTGGATCGTGGTCTAGGCCCAGGCTGTGGCCCAACTCATGGGCTATTGAGGAGGCAACTCCCAGGATGCTTGTGGAGTGATCCTGTGGGAAAGGGATATCCCAGGTCCAGCACCAGCCTAATTGCTCCTGTTCTCTCCTTATCTGACCTCTTGGACACTCAGTAGGTACCTCCTTCCTCCATAGGTGCTTCTAAAGTAGGAGAGCCCAGGCCTGGGTGGCAGGAAACCTGGGTTCTAGCTCAGCTCTGTTCTCCCTCCCTCACTGTGTGGTTCTGGGAGATCACCTCTGTTCTTTGGGCCTCAGTTGCCCCCACCAGAATGGGAAGACCTCCTAGGTGAAGACTGTACACTGATGAGCTGTCCATCAGTGAGGGTGCCCTGACAGCAGAAGCCACAAGATGCACCCCTGATCTCTATACCTATAACTTGGGGTTGGGTAACAGTAGGGGTTTTCAGTGAATAAATGGTACCACAGCTGGGAGGAACCTAACTGGGAATGGGCAAGAGACCTGGCAATAGCTTACCATGTTCACACCTCCCGAGAAGTCAGGAGAACAGATGGAGTTCTGAATGGCCATGCCCACCATGGGCCCAGAGAATGAAGTAGCTCTGTGGAATCGAGGGGTCAAAGGTCAAGGCCAAAACCAGGGGGCCAGAGCTTTAGGACCTCAGGTAGGGAGCTGGGCTGTGAAATTGGCCAGGCCAGGGTAGAGTTGGCCCCACTGACTGAGCCTGGGGGTCTTACGTCACCAGCTGGGCACTGTCGTGGGGCAAACGAGGCAGTAAGTTGGTCCGGCGCCAGTGGAGGAAGTTGTCTAGTGTGAGACCCGGGTCTTGACTTATCTCTACCGGGTCTTCATGGGTCCAAGCCTCCAGGCCTACTAGCACCACCCGTACATTCAGGGGCCTGAAGAACTGAAAAAGAACTGGGGCTCAGGAGAGGGGTTCTCATGGTTAGGGGGCCATAAGGATGCCATCCAGCCCGACACTCACTGTGTCCACGAGGAGGGCCACTTCCAGTGTGCGGTTCAGCAAGTATTGGAAGTCTGGGTACATCTGGACCTGTGGGTTAGGAGAGGTGACCATGAAAGGTGGCAGGGTAGGTAGGGGTCAGGGCAGGACATGCAGGGGCCAGCAAGCTCACCTCCGAATGATCAGCTACAATCACTAGCTCAATAACCTTGGTCTCTGTCACCACGTCTCGCTTCCTCTGTGGACAAGAGGAGGCATCAGGCACACTGGCCACTCACTGCCAGCAGCCACAGGGCTGACCAAGCTGTGTCCACTCCCACCCAGAGTGGTCAAACGGAGGACAATGAAGAGCCCCTTTTACGGATGAACCACTGAGAGTCTGAGAGGCTAGGGACTTGCCCAAGTGGACCAAGAAATAGGTTAGGAAGCTGGGAGCAGAACCCTACTTTCCTGGCTCCAAATTCAATGCTTTATTCAAATTAAAATAATAATAATAATAATAATAGCCAACACCATCAAATACTTACTGTATGCCAGGCACAGTTCTAAGCACTTTACGTATATTTTGAGTCACTTAATCTTCGTAGCAACCCTATATAAGTAGTTTTATTATCCCCATTTTACAAATTAGGAAACTCAGTTTTTATTGCTTTATGATGGGTAACTATGTATTTTCTATATCCAAGTGAGCTCTCTACATATGGGATCATAAGACATGGGGAATTCAAGTGCCTACATCTAAATCCTTGGTATACCACTCATCAGTTGAATAGCCTTGGGCAAGTCATTGAATATCTCACTAAAATAGAGCTATCAGTAGCATCCACCTCCCAGGGTTGCTGGGAAAGCTAAAGGAAATAAGGTTCATAAAGTGTCTAGCACGTGGTGCTCCATTAGCAGGAGCTGTTGTTACTGTGAACAAATTGCTATGAGGGTCCAGGGGCCAGCCCTCCTGCCATTCCTCCTTACCCGGTGAATGTGACGCTGTCCCAGGGGTTGCTTTGGTGGAGCTTGAGTGGACACCGATTCATGCCAGCTCAGGGTGCAAGTGTGGCCTGGCAGGAGGAGGTCTTGGATCCGGGAGATAATGGGAAGACCTTGAAGGTCTCCAGGTCTCAGCTCCAGGGTATAGCTTCTCTCTGGGGACAGGATCACCAAGCCCCTAGGGAAAGATGCAGGAAGTCAGACAACTTTTCAGCTCCATGCCTTGTGCCCTGCCACTCTTTCCACCTTTGTGGACTCTACCCCTAGTACCTGAGCCCAGAGCAGGTGCAGATGGAGGCCCAGGAGTCTGCATGGCCCTGCACTCTTCCCTGGTAGCAGCAGTTCTCCTACAGCACAGAAACATAGTGCTGGCTTGCAGGGTAGGCCAGGGTTTCAGCCCAGAAGACTTGCCTATTGGTTAAGATATAAAGCATCCACCCACATCCTCCAGGGATGGCACCCTCCAGTTGACCCCTCCGTCCTTCCCTCAGGCCAGAAATAGGGCACAAGAGAGCCTGACTCACCAGAGTGTGTCCCTCACTGACTACCCTGGTGCCATCAGGTTGGTACCACACCAGGGTTGGGTGGCCTGGGACTAGCTCCCTGTGGAGTGAAGACAAAGGAGGGCTGTATCAGCTATATCCCAGGGTGGTGCAGAGGCAGCCTGAGGCCTGAAGGTGATAAGGGGTAGCTGGGTGCCAGGCAATACCCCAACATTCCTGCTTTCCCTTGAGGCAGCGTTGGGCCACAAACTATGCCAGGCTATCTGGGTTCCAAACTATTTTTCACCACACACTATCTGTGTGACCTTGGGCAAGTTATGTAACCTCTCTGTGCCTTAACTTCTTTATATATAAAATGAGGGCAATAATAATACTACATAATCATATCTACTTATAGGGTTGTTATGAGGATTAAATGAATTCAAGCACTTAATACGTAACACATAGTAAATGCTATATAAGTTGTTAGCCATGTTATTATTATTATTATTATTATTATTATGACCACTACCATTACCTATTCTGTAGCAGCTCCAGGATATGACTCTCACCATCCAATTCCAGTTTGATCCGAAAAGTCTCAGGCCGACTGGTCTGTGGGCACCAGAGAGCAGGTCACCTCCTTGGCCCTGCCTGAAATTCCTATTCTCCCTAACCAGAAAACGTCAGGCCCTTAGGAGAGCACCAATGATGAGATCACCGATGGGGGTGGGGGGAGGTGTCCCAAGGGAGAGGTCAGGAAGGCCTGCCTGGCCTGGGGCATTGTTCTGGGGGGTTGTACTGGGAGGTCAAAGAAGGTATCTTGAGCCGCCCCCTTCTCGGCTTCCTGCCCAGAGAGGAAGCATCATGGAGGACTCAGTACAGGCCCCAGCCCTTCCTCTGACTCAGCTTTAGAATTGGGGGTAAAGGGGAGGGCATTTGATGAGGTCCTGACTCTCTAAGTCCCCCCACTGAGACAACCAACAAATGAGACCAAGAAAGCAAGTTTGGCCTCAGAATTTCCCAGTGGCCATGGATGTGTTGGGTGGGGCCGAGGCAGAGAGATGTATGTAGAGGGGAGAGGGAGATAAATGAAGCCTGGTGCCGGGGTGTGATGGAGAGGCAGCCAGACCTGGGGTGGCCGTGCCACAGTGAGGCCCACTCACCTGCTCTTCAACCAAGCTTTGTCTTGAGACACCTGATTGGGTGGGGTGACCGGGTGGTATAGGGGTGTACTTCATTGGAGAGGAGAGGGAGGCTCACCTGAAGCACCTCTGCTAGGCTGAGTGTGAGGTTGTCCTGAAGGACCTGGGGTTCCAAGGGCCCACTCAGGGCCTTCTCTGGAATTGCCTGCTCTTTCTTGGTGCCACCTGCAGGGTCCCCAGAATATCCCAAGAGAGTGCTGAGAGTCTCAGCACCAGCTGGGACCCTCTGACCCACCTGGGTCCCAGTACATCAAGTCCCTTCTCTGCCCGAAGGACTCCTGCACTGCATGCTGGGACTTAAAGAATACTGGGGGGCTGAGGGGGGCTTCCTCCCATAGCCGGCTGTCGTCACCAGAGCGGCCGCAAATCCCCAGGGAAAGTTCAGCTGGCCCAGCCCGCGGCTCCTCCCTGTCCCCTCAGGCCAATCCCAGGTTCTCACAGGGACCCCCGCCCCCCGCAGAAACGCCCCCGTCTGAGGACGCGGGGAAGCCTCGCGGCGCGGTGCCCATTCACCCTCCTCTTCTCGCGCATCGGAGATGCCGGGCACGCCCGTGTCTGGGTGAGCGGCGCAAACACTCCCCTCCCTAAACACCCCGCGTGCCCAGTCCGGCACACCCTCTCCCCACAGCCTGCTTCCTCCCCGTGCCCCCCACACAATGGCCCTCTCTCCTCCGGACACTCCACCCTCGCCTGCCCTCTCGGCCCCCGGCCCAAGACCGCAGCAGGAAGTGAAAGTTCCAAGGAGGAGCTGGTGTCCCAGCCTCTCCCGGCCAGCTCCCCGTCTGGGCTCCTGGCCCCTCCAGCTCCGCGGGTCTCCGGCGGCAGCAGCACCAGGGCGAGGGGTGCCGGCCGCTCAGGCCTAGAGGTGCCGGCAAGGACCCTCTTCGTCCAACCCTACGAGCGTGTCCACTCAGCCCCCGGCACCGGGGGAAGCGGTCAGCTAGGCCCCAAGGGAGCGAGACGTCAGTCCTGGGGCGCAGCGACCCCCCCCTCCACGGGCCCGAGGGGCGGGGCGCCGCTCCAGGCCCCCGGGCGCCTGGTCCCGGAGCCTGAGCGTCCTCACGGGTCGCGCCCAGGATGACCCTCCCTCCTCCACTCTATCGCCGCTGCCGGGCCCTCGGCCCAGGACAGCAGACCAGGCCGGCCGCGCTCTGCTCGGAGTCTCCCAGGGCCTCCTTCTGATCCCAGGACCCCAAAGCCCCGCGCTCCCCCGGCCTCTTTCCAGCCTCCCCTGCCCACGCCTGGCCCGGCACTCACCTGTGTCTGGAAGCGACCGGAAGGGCAGGGGGCTGCCCGCCCCCAGGAGCCCCAGGGCCCAGAGCAGCGCCAGCCGCATGACAGCGGCGCCCCGGGCCCGCCGAGGGCGGCAGGTGCTGGGCCGCGCGCCGGGAGCAGCAGCGCCGGGTCCGCCTCGCGCGCCCCGCAGCGCCGCGCCGCCGCCAGGCCCCGCCCCGTCCCCTCTCACGGGGTCCCGCCAGGCCCCGCCCCTCCAGGCCCCGCCCCGCCCCGCCGCGGCCCCGCCCCGTCCCCTCTCACGGGGTCCCGCCAGGCCCCGCCCCGCCAGGCCCCGCCCCGTCCCCCTCTCACGGGGTCCCGCCAGGCCCCGCCCCTCCCCGCCAGGCCCCGCCCCTCCCCGCCAGGCCCCGCCCCCCCACTCGCCCGGCCGCGGGAAGCCGAGACCCAGCCCTGGACTCGGGCTGGCTCCGCTCCGCGGCGCCGCTTTCCTGCTACCGCGCTGGGCGGGAGCCGAGGCCGGTCCGACCAGCTTGCGCGTCGCGTCTGCACCCGGCCGCAGGTCCGGACCTCTTCCCAGCAGCTTTGCTGCCCTCCCGCCTCTAGTGCGCCGCCCGGCCCTGCGGGGGTCAGGCAGCCAGCCCTCCCCAAACAGCGCCCGGCTCGCTCCCCGCGCCCCCCCGCCCCCCAGACCCCTGCGCAGCGCGGGCGGGGGAGTGCACAAGGCATTTTATTAAATAGGAAGGGGCGAGGTGGGCGAGCGAGCCCGAGCGCCTTCACTCCGCGTAGACGGCGTCGTCGTCGCTGTCGCTGAAGGCGGAGGAGGAGAGCTCCTCTCGGGGCGTGCAGACCGGGCACCGCCGCCGCATGTCCTCCCAGCACGGCCTGCAGTACACGGCTTCGCAGTCCGGAGTCGGGCACACGTAGGACTCGGACGTCTCCGGTGACTGGCACACCACACAGCGCCGGCGCAGCCAGGGGCGCAAGGAGGGGCAGCGGCGGTGCAGGATGCCCGCCAGGTGGTGGATCTGTTGGGGGGCGAGGCGGGATTACAGCTAGTTGGGGAGCGAGGTTGGGGAAAGGGGCGCGAGGGCAACTGGACAGCGCTTCTCGTCTGAAGTCTCAAGGCGTGACAATGCCCACGTGCTGGAGGAAGTTTGATGGGGCAAAGAAGACCCCCGGAGGGTAAGGGTGCTATGGAAGTGGGTCCTGGAGAGCTTCTCTCCCGCACTCCACGATCGCCAGTGGGAGCGTGCAGCCTGGACTCTTCCAGCTGGTAACAGCAACGACCATCATTTGCACTTTCCCATAGATCATCTTATCTGGTTCTCGGGGTGGGGCTGAGAAGTGCGTGGGACAGATAAGAATATCTCTATTGTGTTCCCCACTTTACAGATGAGAAAGATGAATCTCACGAAGGTTAAGTGACTTTCCCAAAGGCACACAGACAGTAAGCAATCAAACCTGGCTGGACCCAGGCACCCTGATTCCAAATCACAAGCCTGGTGCATTATGCTCAATTGCCAGGGATTCTTCTCCACAGGCCACCTCATCAGGTCACTCTTTGCTCAGAACACTCCAGGAGCCCCACTGCCTGCCAGACAAAGGCAGAACTCCTGGGCTTGGCTTTCATAGCCTTCCACAGTCTGGTCCCTTCTAGCCTCTGCTCCAGCTTACCCCTTCCCGAACTTTCCATCTTCTGCGCCAGTGTCTCCTTAGACTAGCCCTGGCACTTGGCATACCCTTCGTTTGGATTCTTAGTCTTTGCACATTCTGTTCCCTCAGCTTGGAATGAATGCCCTTCACATTTCTATCTGCCCATCAAAATCCAGTTTACTTCAGGACCGGGTCATGGAATCACAGTATGTTCATTTTTTTATCAGCTATCTATTCAGTCCCTATTGTGTTTCACGGGGCATAGGGAATCTGGGCAGTGGAGGGAAAAGTTAAGCAGACATTCTCACTTTTATGCGCTTGGTTAGGGCTGATCAAATGAGAACGGGTGCCACTCATTGTTTTTTGTTTTGTTTTGTTTTTGTTTTGTTTTGTTGGGCCCTGTACTAAGAAACTGTAAGTAAATTAACTCAATTCAAACGATAACCATATAAGGCAGATATTGTTATTATCATCATCAGCTCTTTTTCTGGTGAGAAAACGGATGGTTGGATAGGTGGTCACTTGCCTAGGGTCAGACAATGACAACTAACATGTACATAGAACTTTCTATGTGCTTGCTCCATGACAGTGAAACTCAGTTAATCCTTACAACAATCAAATGGAGTAGTTAACTCCATTTTACAGAAGGAAAAAACCAAGGTATGGCATTTAAATCAGTGCTCAAGATCACACAGTAATAAGGGAAGGGTTTAAACCCAAGCCCCCTGGCACCAGAGCCCTACGCTTGGACATCACTCTATCACTAGTCTCTAGTGAGCAGGCCTTACAGAGCTAACCTCCCCACTCTTCAGAGGGCAAAGCAGGTCCAGTGAGCACTGTAGCCAAAGCCATGCAGCTTAATGAGGGAGTGTGAACTAGAACCTGGTTCTTCCAACTCCATGCCCTTTCCATATGCTACGTGCCCCTTCATGAGGCCTCCCTGGCCCCCAGCCCACCTGCCTCTCCTCTCCTATGAATTGCACTGAGCTTCCAGTCTGCAGTCCTCTCAGTAGAACCTGTGGCTTTGCCTTGGGTCCCTCGTTTCTGATGAACTCCTCTTGCTTTTCTTTGACCAGACTGTATCAAATCTGATCCCCCTTTTCTGCCTGTTTCCTGGTGGTCCACTAAGTAACTCAGGTTGGGCTGACTTCTGGGTTACAGAGATGGATATAGCCCTGACTTCTAGGAGCTGGATGACCAGGACCCTTGGCATGAATCATGTCAGAACTCACTGAGCTTCAATAGGCCTGGGGCCTTGGGGGTTGGGGGGGGGGGTGGACTGAGGGAGATCCCTTCCTCCACAGGTCTCAGACCCAGCCAGGAGCCACAGGAGCACAGGCCTGGACTTACCTGAGCCTTCTTCTGCTCTTGTGCCTGCCTTATGATGGCCGCCCTCCTCAGCTGGGTGAAGGCTGCTCTTTTCCTCAGGAGCTCATTGTAGAAGAACAGGACCCGCTTCTTCTCTCGCTGGGGCCAGGGAGAGGAGGGTCAGTGGTAGTGACGGTGCTGGGGTGGGAAGCATCCTGTGGGGAGCTGCATGCGGCTGGTAGCTGGTGTGTGTATGAGCACTGTCAGCAGGGGTGGAGAGGTCAGGGGAGGGTGTACCTTGGGGAAGTAGAAGGCTGCGATGACCCTCCGGAGCCGGTAGCCGAAAGCCTGGAGCAGACAGAGACACACTAGCAGGCCAGTGGGTATTCCAGCCTTCACATAGTCTCCGGCGTTCAGGCACAGGGGCTGAGGCAGACAGGCTGGGGGTTGGGGGAGGCCTGTCAAAGGTCTGGCCAGGATCAGCTGAGGGACAGGGCAGCCCTAGTTGAATTCCCCATCCACTGAGGGTGCAAGTTAGGCCTCTGATACCGTTTTACTCCTGCTTCCCCCTCCCCCTGAAGAGCTGTGCCATGAAAATTGTAGCTGCTAGGTCCATTTGGCTATTTGCTCAACAGATATAGACAATTCCAGTTGTAGCAGGAAGGTCTGTTGGACAGAACTGCTCCAGAGGACTGGCACCTTCTGGCCCTAAGGCCCGAGCCTTCAGACTCCTCTCACCCAAGTCTGTCATCCTCCAACTCTTCAAGTTGGACCTGATATTTCCTGCTCTGATTCCCCAACCCAAGCAGGCTGACCCTTATCTCACCACACCAGAGGCCCAGTCCCCCAACTCTTGGCCTTGGAAAGACCCTTGCCCCTCAGCCCTCAACTCCTCTCATCCGAAACCTCAGCATCACTCACGCAAGTTGTTTGCTTCCACCTCTGCCTCCGAGGAGGTGTTCAGGAGCCCAATGGTTTTCCGAAGAAGCCGGGCAAGCATGGAGTCTCCCCCAACTTTCACCTCCAATTTATGACTGCCTGAGGCAAAGATTGGGGCATGGGATGGGGGGTGGAGGTAGGGGGTATGTTAGGAATGAATTGGAGTTAAGGGGATGGGGAGAAGTTCAGGCATAGAAATACTTCTCAACTGCACATTCCATCCCTTCACTGAATGCTGACCCCTTCTTATTGTAGATGTAAAGGGGTTGGAAACTGAAGGCCCCGGTAACAGCTGTCAGGTTGCAGGGCTCAGATTTGACCCTGATGAGGGCAGAGAGGGACTGAGACCCAGAATGAGGTGACAAAATTGGAAGAATTGGAGTGAGGTGGGAGTTCTCCAGGGGGGTGTCTCCTGGGGGTGTGGGCTCACTGCGGAAGGAGTACTGCAGGAAGGAATGGTGGCGGATGGTGTCAAAGATGGAGTAGAGAGCCCAGTCCAGTCCACACAGCACCAGCAGCAGCAGCAGCACAGGGAGTGTCTCTGACATTTCTTTTATCTGCCCAAGAACAGGAGGGGTAGAGCGGGGCAGGGCCGCCTGCCCTGGCAAGGAGCCCTCTCTGATGCCTTCGCCCTCCACGCTCAGATCTGTGCTGGTAGTTGCCTCCCCTGCCATCCTCACCACATTTTTCATTTCTGAGGCCTGGATAGTGAGGCTATAGGGGAAGATGACAGTTTTCGCCTCAGCTTTGCGCAGCGGCAGCAGAGTCCGTTTGCCCTGGAAAAAATGTCCCCACAGTGAGGAGCACCAAGGGCCCTCTGCCCTTTCCCCTCTGCCCTCCTGGAGCTTGAGGCCACACAGGGCACATAGCAGCGGGCCCTGGGGCAGGGCCGGGCCCGCTCACCAGCTTCTTCCTGCGTTCATCAATCTGACGGAAGTAGGTGCTGATGTAGATGTTGTCGAAGCGAATGTCCCCATTGTAGCTGTCCATGTAGGAGAACGACCTGTGGAGGGTGTCCCCATCTCTTTCCAGTTCTCTGCCCTCCCCCCCACCCCTGGTCTTCCTTAAGGCACCGTCATTCAGCCAACCGGCCAGCACGCACTCAGCATCACCTGCACCCTAGAAGCTCTGCCCTGCCCTCCGTCAGCCCAGCGCAAGACATCCACACAACTGATGAGACCTAACAGAGGTGAGGCGGAGCCCACGAGGTCCCTGCATGGGACGTAGGGGAAGGTTTTCCAGGCGTGGATCTTGCAAGATGAATATCAAGTGGAGGAAACAGCAGAAGCAAAGGCACAGAGATGGGGGGAACCCTTCAAGGCTTCAGGAGTCACCTGATCCATTACGGTTCCCACATTCACCACTTGAGTCCTTACCCATCATCTCCTGGAGGTCCCTTCAAGCAACACTCACCCCAACCACCATTTTCCTTCCCCTGACACACCCTCGAACTCAGCAGTGTTTTCTGTGTGTGTGCGCGCATGTGCATGTGCATGTGCAACCCTTCTGTGTCTCTCCCAAGGTCCCACATAATGCTTGTTTCCTAAGGAAAAGAATGTTAATTGTTGAAAATGTGTTTGAAACTATAAAATTACATTAAATAATCTCTGTAAACGGTGAAACATAACTTCCAATGATATTGCTTCTGGGACCTTGTAATAATCCATACATTTTTCTTTCCCTCTAAAGTAGAAATAAGTATTCATGCAAAGAAAGATTGTGAGCGCCCCCTTGTGGAGAGACCTGTCGCTACTGTGCAAAGGCCTCCGGAGCCTGGGCTCCGCCCTCTCACCACTGCTGCCCCTTCAGTGAGTGACCTCACCCAGGTTAAAGGCCTGGAAATGTCTTTTGACTCTGCCTCCCTCCTTCCCTCAACAAGCTAGTTCTGAGACTTGCTACACCTTTCCCTTCCTCTGGCCTTCTCAGGCCAACTTCCTGCCATGCCCCACTCCAACCAGGCTCCCTAACCTCTGACCCACCTTGGACTCCTGCCTTCAGTTCTCCCCAGTCCATCCTGCAACTGCCCCCAGGGCTTTCCAGACTGTTCTGGCCATGCCCACTTCAACCTAGTCCTCTGACCTCCACATCCCACAGATGCCAGGATCGTTGCCCAAGAGAACACTCTTTCTCTCCTAGACCATGGCTCCCTATCTGCAGCCTTTTGAAGCCCATTTATGGCTCTTGCAGGGGCACCTCCCACACCTGTCCCACAGCCTTTGAATCATCTCTGTGTCTCGGATGCCTCTCTTGTCTGCCCTTGACCATGAGCTCCTTGAGGGCGGGAATATGGCTCATTCATCTTTGTTCTCTCACAGACACACACGTAACCACTCACTGGCAGTCGCTCTAGGCCCTACAAACAGGGGCAGACAAAGCCAGAGCCCCTGTGGCTGTCCCTGCCAGCTTCTGCCCAGCCTCTGCCCACCTCAGGCATTTGGGGGTGGAGACAGGAAACAGAGGGTCCAGAGGTCAGTAGGGGACGGAGAGCAAGTCCCAGGGCAGCCCAGCTGGACGCCAGGCTGGGTGGGGTTGAGGACTTTGGTCCAAATGGAGGGAAAGTAGCTGCCAACGCAGCAGGCAGGAGAAAATGAAAGCAGAATTGGGCGATAAAAATGGCACAAAGTCAGAGCCAAGGGGAATATGAAGGGCAAGGAAAACATCAAAAGTCAAAGCGAAAATAAAAAGTCAGCACTGGGATAAAGGCTGGAAGGAGCTAGATAAATGAAGACGGTCACCCTTTTAAGGTGGCGGGAACACGGGTACTGTTTCTTCTGACAAAATGCCCACATTTCCTTAGACTTTGTGTAAACAATGAACCCAGCTGTATAAAAGGCAAAGTTAAAGGCACAAGAACATTCCGGCTCTGACGATCCGTCCTTACAGCCGCCCTCAGGGCAGGGCCCCTGTTTAGAGCTGAGGAGGGGCCTCCTGGAGCAGAGGTTCAGGACTCACGCGTGGAGGACAATCAGGAAGGTGCAGGACAGCAGCGCGTTCAGCAGCCCCAAGACCCACTCCAGCTGGGCCTCCTGGCGGCGCACGTAATCCCGCATCTCGGCGCTCACGTGTTCCCAGCTGGTGTTGAGGCCCAGCAGCGCAGTCTGCTTCTCTTCCTGAGGGCGGCAGAGGTGCTGCAGCCTCACAGGTCCAGGCCCAGCCTCTCTGGGGCATCTTTCCCCGGCACCCCACCCATGTCCTGTCCCCTGGCTTGTCGCTAGACCTGTGGGAGCTGCCGCTTCCTTCTGCTCCCCTGCATCTGTGCAAGCTGACAGCGTCTCACACCTGGCTGACCGGTCCGCCCGAAAGCAGGGCCATGCATGCCGCAGGCTCAGCACCACTCCTCCCGCTGTCCCCCAACCCCAACACCAGAGCTAATCCCCATCTTGCCCCCTTCCCTCACATCTGGCTGCATCTTTCTTGTGCCCCCTCACTTGCCCTTCCTCAGGCCCTGTTCCCTGTGCCCTCCTCCCACCCCACCCCCCCTACCCCTTCCAACATGCCCCTGCCTCCTACCCTGTAGTTAATATTGGCTCTAAAGTCATCATCCAGGCCATGAATAGACTTGTTGACAGAGTCGTAGGTCTGCCCAAAGTTGCCTTCCACTGGGATGCGATTGCGGCACCAAACTTCCATCACTGGTGGGCAGCGAGGCCAGATCAGGGACCTGGGCATCCAGGTCCTCCCTGTGCCCAGCCTCCAGGCTGCCCTTCCCGGGATCCTCTGGATCCTGCTTTCTGCTTCCCCGCCCAAGACTGTCTACCACCCTGAGTATTCCCTCTGCTCCCCTTGACTTCTTTTTCCTGGGAACAAGGCCTGATTTCCCCCCATTTTCACCTGTGCATGGCCATACCAAATTTTAACAGAGTGCGATGTTCATAGAGCAACTCCTCCGTGTGCCAGCTGTTACCTGCCTCACACGAGTTATCGCCTTAAACCCTCAAACTCCCTGGGTGGGATAAGCACTATTATTTTGCCCATCTTTCAGATGACAAGACAGCTCAGAGCATGGCTGGGTGACAAAGCCAGTCAGTGGAAAGGCTGGTTCTGTGGGGACTGTCCTCAGAGCCTAAAGCCTCCCTGCCTGATCGCTTCCCTCCCCACACCTATCCCATGCACCCCAAGGACTCAGCTCCTTAGCCCCGGGGCTTCCCACACTCCTGCCACTGTGCTGACCCTTGGCAATGCTACAGAAGAACTTGAACTTCATGGGCAGGCAGAGCAGGTGGTTGAGGAATGGGATCCAGATGCGTTGCATGCACTGTTGGTGCTTTTTGTTAAACCAGCTGTGGCAGCTGCCTATGGCCTTGTTCACCACGCCTGCGGGGAGGGGCAAGGGCTGTCTGAGGTCCCCACACCATGCCCTGGAGCCCTGGCCCCACGGCCTGCCCCACCCGGCCCCACCCGGGGACGCCCCTCACTGGAGCAACGAAGCTTCGTCCTCAGCTCGTACAACTTCTGTGTGGAGAGGCGGCGGGATCCGAAGGCCTTAGCTGGGCTGAGCCTCCCCCGCTGTTGGGATGCCTGTTCCAAGCCCTCGGCATCCTTGGATGTGTAGCCAACCTCACTGTTCACCTGGGCATCCAGGTCCTTCTCGAAGGAGTTGGAGATATTTTTAGTGTCGGCTTTCAGTGTCTTTTGGCTGCTCTGGGGGTAAAGGGTCAGGAATAAGGATTTAGAGCTTCTGCTTCCCAACAGCTTCTCCTCCCTGCCGTTAGTCAAGAGCCCTGCCAAGAGCTTTGGGCTCTTACCTCGGGCCTATAGGTAAGCTTCTCACCTTGAATTCTCCACTGTTACAGTTCCTGGGAGCCCTCTCCTCTCCCCAGTCGCCTCTGCTCTGCTCACCTCTTAGGCTTGTGGCCCTTCCTCAGGCCTCCCATCCCAGATCCTTGCTAGTCAGGAAAGGGCTCCCCAGGTCCTTAGACTTCACCCCACATCACCTTTCTCTCAGACCACTATGCCATCTCAATGTCCCCAACTCCCAAGACCCTCAACCCCCATCTCCTCAGCTCAACTCTCCAACCCTCCAAAATCCCAGTCTCCAACACCCAATTCTTTAATCCCCTGGTCTTCAAAGCCTCAGAATCCTCAAGGTCAAAGCCCCCAATTTCCTAACAGTCTAGTTCAGCTGCCCAAAGAACCTCCCACTTAGGTGTTTGGAAATGTGTGTGGGGCAAGGCATGTCCCAATGACTGGGGGTGGGGGCTCTCCTGGCATTTAGTGCCCAGGCCCGAGGCACATCCTGCAATGTTTGGGGACAGTCCTGAAAAAATGCCAGCAGTGCCCCCATTGGGAAAGTATAAATCCAGGATCACAGCTCCCAACTCAATTCATCTAGGCCCCCTGGGAAAAGGGGCCCCTAGGCCTTGCTCGTGTAGGGCCCTGACCAGCAGATCCTTGAACAATGCACGCAGTGGGGCTACGGAGACACGCCAGGCTGAACGAGTGTTGTTGATCTGCAGGTCCACGGTGCAGCCCAGCGATGCTACCACCTCGTTGAGGTTGCGTCGAATGTTGGTCATCGGTCCTGGGGGGAAGATGCCCTGATGAGTCATCTCCCTCTAGTGCTAAGTGACTTTCTTAAGCCCACCCCTAGCTCCCATTCTGCATGCAGTGTCCACCATCCAGAACTGTATACGATGGGGCCCAGAAGCCTGTGAGAGGTCATCTCACTCAACCCTTGGTTTTTTCACCTGTGCAAATAAGGAGGCTCAGAGATAGGGAGGAACTCTTTCAGGGACACACAGCAAGTTGAAGCAGCTGAGATTAGATTCCTACCCTTTCTCCTTCACCAGGCCTGGCTCCCATTGGGTGTCCCACCCAAGGTCATTGCTTCAGCATTAACTGGTACCCAGGGGTACACTCACCCTCATAGATGGCGGCCAAGGCGTATCCCAACACAAAGAGTCTGCCCTCTTTGCCCAGCATTTTGGGTACTAGCAGGAGGCTTGCACAACGGATATGAGGGGAGATCCCCCAGCCCATGGCCCCAGAGCCTGTTGGGAGAGCCCAGGAGGTGGTATGGTAGAGTGAGGAAGCTGCTTTGTCTACCAGGTTTACCAGAGCACCCCCCCCCCCCTTCCTTCTAGAACCACCACCATACTGCTCTTGTCCCCATTTACACTGACTGTGATAGGCCTTTTAGGCCACTCATTAATTCACTTATTCAACAGCCATTTACAGAGTTCAACTGTGTGCCAGTCTCTAGAAGGGCTTGGAGAGATGGCTGGAAATGGAAAAGCCATGGTTGGTGATTGACCATGTGTGTGTACACATGAGTGTATGTTTGTGTTAGGGAAGGGGGCCAACAGTTCCCATTTCCAGATTGAATTCACATTTACCTAGGTGCTGAGGGAGCAGAGAGAACAAGAGAAAAGTTCTGGAAACAGGCACTGGTGCGCAGAGCAGTCAGAAGAGAGGTCAGAGCCACCTTAATATTCACCATGCTCTGACACCTACAGCACCATAATCTCTGTCCCTAATTCAGCCCTCAAGCATGTACCTCCTGGTATGTTTTAGCAGTTTCACATGTGTCTCCCCGTGGTCTATGAGAGGAGACAGTGAGTTCCTTGAAGCTCATAATCCAGGGAGAGAGACAGACGAGTAAACAAATGACTACAGCACTAAGTGCTTAGTGCACAGGGAGGTGCTTATGAAGAGCTGTGGGAGCAAAGGAGGGAGTGGGCATTTCTGCAGGGAGGGGTGGGGCTGAGAAGGCTGGACAAAGGAGGTGATGTGTCAGCTGGGCCTGGAAGTTGAGTAACTGTTGTTAGAAGGCGCAGACAGCATTCCAGGCCGAAGGAATAGCATAAGCTGGTCAGGGAACCTAGAAGATTCCTGTGTTGATAGAGTGTTCACCCAAAGGTCTCCAAAGCAAATCCCAAGTCTTTATGCTTCATTCCATCTCCACTTCTCTCATAGAGTCCCCATCATATCTCACTGGGTCTAACTGGCCTCCTACTTCCTCTCTTGCTAATCTACACTTTGATTTCACAAGGCAGCCAGAATGATCTTGTAAAAACATAAATCAGATCATGTCCCCTTTCTGCTTCAAACCATCCAATGACTTTCTACCACACTTGGGATCAAATCCAAATTCCTTCAACGTGGTCTACAGACTCTTGTGATCTGACCCCTGCCTCCCTCCTGAAGTGACCTCATGCTACTCAGCCCTTCACCCACCATGTCCACCCACACGGACCTTGCTGCTGTTTCTAGAACATGCCAAGCTCATTCCTCCCCTCAGCCCTTTGCCCTGGCTGTTCCCCCTGCCAGGAGCACTCCTCCCCCTATTCTTCACCTGCCTGGCTCCACCTAGTCATACAGGTTTGCTGCAAGCCCTGTCGGGCGCCACCCAACAGTTTTTTCTGCCTTCTTTCTTGCTAATATAACTTGAGTTTTGTTCAAGAGCAATGGCCTGCCCCTGCCCCAACCCCTGGGAGTAAATCTGGACTTGTCTAATCCAATCGTGGTAAAACAGGACATTGATAGGGTTTTTTTCTATGGTTTTGGCTCTTTGACCAAAGACTCAAGCTGAGAATGATAGTTGACAGAGTTGCCCTACATTCTAAAGAGAGCCCCATGGAGAGCCCCTCTCTTGACTCCCAAATAGCAAAGCTAGTCTCTCACCCCGCCACCCTAACCAGTCTATATAAAGACAAAACCAGAAATCTGAATTTTCTGGAAGTGGAGAGAAGTGGTTGGAGTAGGCAGACATTGGAGGCAAGTCTGCTAAGAGAATGGACATTCACTTCCCCATGTTGAGTGAGAGACTCCAAGAGAGCCCTGTAGTGACTGGTGCTTCAAGAAGGGGAACCTGGTCATCTCTCCTGGGCTAGACTCCCCCTGAACTACAGAACCTGGGCTACCACCAGAGTCCAGAGCCCAGGGAGAGTCATGGAGTGAGAGTGGTACATACTCTCATCATGGCAGGAGAGAGCAGCTGCAAGGTGCCCCCCTTTCCCAGTTTGGCAGGGCTAGGAGTGTGCATTTCCTCTGGGACAAGTGGCCATTCTGGAGGGGAGCAGGTCTCAAGTCATCTGTGAGGTTCCCCATCCAAAAGGGCGCCTGCCTGTGGGAGGGATCCAGAAAGTAGAGGCTGTGGGCTGTCTGCAGAAGCTGTGGGGAGCTTCATCTGAGGTCAGCCAAAAAGAACTGCCCTCAGCAGAAACCTGGGCTCTGCAGGGTCCACCCAGAGCCTACAAAGAGACCATACACGGGCCCCTGAGACAGCCAGGGTGTGAGTGCCTGTGTCACACAGAGGAATTACATCAGTATTGGTGACTTCAGACTTTTGTCCCTTTTCCTCTAATTCTTCTAATCCCCTTTCTGACATCAGAAGAACCAGAGGGGAAGAAAGTGGAGAAAAAAGTAAAGGACTGGCCTTGCCCCCTTCTCCATTACAGGACCCCCACCAGGGGTCAGACCTGAGCTGAGGCGGTGGTGGTGGGGCAGCTTGAGTAGGAACTGAGATTGAAATTTTGATATAGACGGAATTGGATCTTTTAAACCTAATAATAGTCCTAATTACTGAAGCAGGACTAGGTCTTCTAAATGAAAGTAACCAGAAAGCTCAGGGCCCACGTGAATGATCAGCAGTGACAGAACAAGTCTGAATATGGCGGTGAGAGAAAAGGCAGTTTCCTGTTGGTCTCCCACAGAGGTGAGTTCCTTCAGCTCTGGTGGGGACCAGCCCCGCGCTCCTTGCCCGGGACAGGTTTGGGAAAGGGCATGTGCTGCAGCACTGAGCAAGCGCGTGAGGGGAAGCCGGCTGGCGGATTGCAGGAAACTTTTCATTGTTCTTAAAAGAGACAACAGATGGAATGCTCTGGTCTTTTGACATTGTCATATGAATATGTGATGCCCGGAGTTGCTGCTGTCACTTCATGACCTGAGGAGGAGTGGTTGACAGGCCAAAGATGGAAGAGACAAAAGGTGAGAGGAAGCGGGGTCCTTGGTGGGTTTACTGAGCTGTTGAATTATCCAAACTCCAAATCGCACTCTAGCTTGAAACTTACTATATGAGATGATAAACTTTTTCTGTGGTTAAACCCCTTTTAGGTGGCCTTTCTGTTCTTACAGACCAACACCTCCTGGTATTCAAATGTCACCTTCTCTGAGAAGCCTTCCCTGACTACTCAAGCTAGGGTGGCTCCCCAGCCCCTTTCCGTCGTATTCCCCTGGTTAACTTTTTTTCATACCGCTTGTAACTATCAGAAATGCTCTTGCTTATTTCTTGTTCATTTAACGTCTAACTCTTGCCACTAGGATGTAAACTCCAAAGGAGCTGAGTGCTTGTCAGTCTTGGTCATTGCTGAATTCTCAGCAGGCGCGCAGTTAGTGCCGCATGAGTGAATTGAATTTATCAAGAGGATGCGGGAAACAAGGGCAGAGAGGGAGAAGAGAAGGGGATTAGGGTGGGCTGTGGGGTTTGGACTGCATCATGTGGGTAATAGGGAGTCATCTGATTGGAGAGACCCTAAAGGGGAAGGACTGTGTCTTCTTCCACAGACTGGGGCCTCTTCCCTCTGGATCTCCCCTCAGAGCCCAAAGACAAGGCTGAGGCCACATTGGGGTACAGAAGAAACAAACTCAGACTCCTTCCTGGGGACCCAAGACTAGGCCCTGTTCCACAGGCCCCTTGGATGTCCGTCCTCAGCCCAGCACTAACCCACCAAGCCGTATAATATCATCATTTTCTGATCTTCATAGATGTTCATGGGGTTCACCAGGAGCTGAAAGAGACCTAAGGGGACAGGGTCAAGCCAAAGATCAAAAGATGGGTCCCACCCCTAACCTCTGTTCCACACTCACCTATGGCCAGGAGTCCCCCGGTGCCTGCCCCCAGCAGGACAGCAGTGAGGGGAAACTCTCCTGGCTGGCGCCATAGGAATCGCCACACGAATCGGTGACAGCACGTGGGCAGTCCCCAGCTCAGGAGCCTCAGCACCGCTGAGGGGTCAAAGAGTTTAGCTCATCAGAGCCATGACCTTGTCTTCTGGCCAAGATTGTGGTTCATTAGGGTTAGGGGTTTGCAGGGGGGTAGAGGCTGGGGAAGCCCAGGTGAGGGTGGCAGAAACTTGAGGGATCTGAAGGAAGTGGGACAGACATGAGGGAAAGAAGAAGGGCTCCTCTAAAGGAGGGCACTGATGAGAGGGGCGGGGACCCCAAAGCACGGGGAGGGGTCTTGGAGGAGAGAGGGGGGCGAGAGGATTGGGGGCTGGAGGAGCTAGGAAGGGCGGTGCCCTGAAGATGGGTGACGGACTCACTGGTGTGGGGCTGTCTGTTCCTTTGTCTTTTTGCTCTGTGCTGGTGATCGCTGGTGTCCATGGTCTGCTCTGAGGGGCCCACTCTCCCCTCAGAAGTCTCCTCAAGGATGTTCTGGGACACGAGGCTCTGCTTCCGCCTCCTTGGCCTCACCCACAAGCTGTCTGCGGTCTGTGTCTTCCAGTCCCCCCTCTGCTCTGAGATGCGGGGGTGGAGATTAGAGATTTACCTGTCCCTTCCCCAAGTGGGGAAGGAATTCCAAATACACATAGTAAGAGCCCCCGGAACCTAGAACACGGGGAGAAATTCTAGGACTCTCCTCGGGCCACAGAACCTGGTGGGCGTCTCCTGGAGACAGGTGGACGTTTGGTCTCAGCAGCCATGCCCAAAGCCAGGAAGGATGTTGTGCGCCCCTCGGGGGCAGAGGAGTCGAGCATGATGCGGATGGTGGTCCGAAGTGTGGGGGGCTTCAGCCTGGGCTTGTCCTTGGCCACGGCCTACGGGCTCCTGGAGCTGCTGGTGGAAGGGCGCAGCCCCTGGGGCTGCCTGGTGGGCACTCTGACTTTAGCTGCCTTCCTCTGCCTGGGCATGGGATTCTCTCGTAAGGTCCGAGTCACTGTCCTCCTGCTGCTGCCTCAGGCCTTCTCCAGTGAGTGTGGCACCCATTGGGAGGGGCAGGTCATGGGACAAAGACTGAGGCAGGTGGGATCTTGGAGGGGAGGGGAGGAGAGAAATACTCTGAAGGCTTCTGTAAAGGACTTGGATGTGCTGCCATGTGCAAGGCTGGGGTCCTGATTCTGATGGAGCTACCCCCCCCCCCCTCCAGAGCAGAGCCAGACACTGCTGTTGGTGGCTTCCTTTGGGTTGGTCCTGCAAGGGCCTTGTGCCAACACTCTGCGCAACTTCACCCGAGCCAGTGAGGCCGTGGCCTGTGGGGCAGAGCTGGCCCTGAACCAGACTGTGAAGTTGCTGGAGCGAGCTAAGCAGCCCCTTGTCAGTAAGGCCCGCGGCTTCATTCCTCTCTGCTGTTACTGGGCCCCAACCCTGAGGTGCCCAGTTAGCCCCACCTCAACTGTGCTCTCTGGCCAGCCCACTGCCAGATTAGCTACCTCCCAGACCCAAGCATCCAGGCTTTTCACCTCCCAGTGGCCCCCTCTCCACTCCCTACCCCAGGGACAATGGTAAGAATGAGCCCTTAGAGGAAGAGACTTCACATGCCTCCGCCCCCTGCCTCTCAGGTGCCTTGAACAAGATTAAAGCCATCGCCCAGAAGGCCAAAGAGGTGGCTGACAGGGTGCGCAGGTTCTTTCGGTCAATCATGAATGGAGTGAAGCATATAGGTCAGCACATTAGCATGTTTATTTTTTGGGGGGTGTGTGTGTCAAAATTCACTGTCTCCTTACCCTCACCCTTCTCTAAGACTTTTTGGGGCCTTCCTGGGTGCTGGCTAGTCCCTAATGATACAGCACAGCCAGGCCCCTGACCACAGGCCTCTCCAGCTCTGGGTGCTATCCTGGTGTTCCCTAAGCCCCTGAAAAGACGTTGCAGGCCTTTGGCCCTGAGTACCAGCCGCATAGCTGTCCCCAGCCAGGGCCTTGCGCAACATATGGTTTTGGATCCTGCATATTGGAGATGTGTGCAACTCAGAGCTGGGCAACCCTTACTCGAAGTGTGCACGGGTCTTCGAAGATGCCCAGGACAGGTGCATGAAGGTCTTACCGAGAATCTCTTACCTGTGTTACACGCTCGTGCCCTTCAAGCTGGTGCTCTGTGGACTTGGCAGTGGTGAGAGAGCCAGGGGTTCACAGGCAGGATTGGGGGCCTGGAAAATGTAGGGCTCAGTTAGGAGGGTGGGCCCAGAGAACCAACAGAGAGTGATGAATACAGGGCCAATAAGGATGCTAGCCCAGTGTGGGGTGGAGGGAAGAGAGTGAGAAACCAATGTGGGAGGGTGAGGTAATGGGGAGAAGCCAAAAGGCTTTGAGTCAAAGATTTTGAGGCCAGTAGGAAAAACAAAAGGTCAAGGGGACCCTGTGCGAACAAGGTCCCTGGAGGTAGGAGAGGCAGGTCGCATCTCTCTGCCCTCCTGACACTTAGTCTCTGGCTCTCAGTGCTCCAGCTGTTCTGCATCATCCCCAAGTACATCCAACCCTTCTTGAGCAAGACCATAGGCACCCGTGAGTGACCCCTCCAATCCCTGTCACGTGATGTTCCTGGGAGGTCTCCCTCCTGCATCCTGGTGTGGCCATTGCCAGCCTGGGAGTGCTCCCAGTCCATGGGTGAGAATGCAAGGTCAGGAGAGGACCTCAGTAGGTTACCTGGAGCAATAGCTGTGCTGCACAGATTAGGAAACTGAGGCCCAACAAAGGGGAGGCGCCTCATCAAAGCTTGACTGGAGAGCAGGAGTCTGGGCCCCTGGGCAGGTTGTTGTGGAGACCTAATGCTGGTGCTGAGCACACAGTGCAATGGCACAGCTCGCGGAGGCTCTGTCCCTTCCTCAATCCATCCACTGTAGGTCTAAACACTGAGGGTTCCTGGCTGGTCTGTGAGCTGTATGGCTCCTGGGCTGTGCCAGGTCCCTCCCTCAGGTGAGGCTGTTTCCTCTTAACTGTCCTTGCTCACATCTCCTATGATCCACGGGTGCCAGCTGTGAAGAAGTTGATTAACCGGGTGCGTCAAGAGTTTGAGTTCAACGTGACAGCCACCCACTACTACTCTGTGGATCTCAATGCCTCTCGGAGCCTGTCCCAGGTCTCTCTGGACCTCTACGAAGCTGTCAGCATGAAGCTGTACCGCGCCCGAGAGACCCTGGCTCTGACGGGCTACACCACGCCTCTGATGCTTGTGTTTCTCTACCTCCAGTGAGGAGCTCAGTGGGGTGGGCAGGGAGCCAGGGCTGCTGGGCCTAGGTAATCCCCACGGCATTCCGGGGGGCTGGAGTTTCCGGGCGGGGTGATGGAGAGGTTGGTGCCCTGTGGGGTCTGGCCAGGGTGCTGAGGAGCCTCACGTGTGCTCCTCCAGAGCCCTGTTTTACCGGTACTGTTACCTGAACTGGGACCGCTATGACAATGTCTACATCACCAGCCGATTCCTGCGCATGGAGGCTGTCCGCGCCAAGGCGGGACTGCCCACGGTGCTGCCACTCAGTGCCCATGAGGCCAGGCTCTATATCCGGCCTGGTGAGGGCCTTGAGGACCAGGAGACAGGGTCCCTGAGAAAGGCCAGGTCTTCCCCCAACCCCACTACCCTGACCTTAAACCCCATGCACAGGCTGGGCTTGGGGAAGGGCCAGAGTGAGGAGAAACAACCCAGAGCTTAAGGCAATTTCAGGCTCAGGGGAGACACCGCTCTGTCCTTTGTGAGCCCTCAGTGTGAAAGGGAAAGTAGGGCCCCTCATAGCATGCAGACAGAGAAGGGGCAGAAGCTGCTTCTAGGAGCACCTGGATGTCAGGACAGAGGGAAGGAGAGATGGGGAGTGGACATGGAACAAGGAAAGTGAGGCTGGGAAGGCTTTGGGGGTAGGCAGGAAGTGTGAATGTGGTAATATGGAGGAGATGCAGCTCATGGGGGCTGTCTGTGAAGCAGGGGGTCAGGTATGGGGACCAGGGATGTCCCAGGAGGGAGGGTTCCTGGCAACTGGAAATAGGCCACCAGGCCCAGGTGCATAATATAGGCCTCCACCTCTAGCTCTGGAGCCCCTGACCTTGAAGGGTGCTTCTCACTCTGCCCAGGGGTCCTCACAGCTACCACACCTTCCAGATGAGCACACAGGCCCCAGCTTGACCAAGAGCAGGAGGTGTCTCCCGGGGAGAGATCCCTCCAGGGTCTGGAGTGTGCTGGGTGAAAGAACTGGGGAGCATCCTCCTGACCGATCCTCCCCTATCCAGGCTCCATCTTCCTGTCCCAGCGGGAGCTGATTATTTACATTGTGTCAATGGCCTACCTTATTCGGCATATCCTCCTTGTGCTGCTCCTGATCTTCCTGGACTATGCCGTCTTCTGGGTGCTGGACCTGGCCCGGCACCAGCTGCAGGGGGACGTGGTGGCCCGCAGTGAGCACCTGAACCTCCCCGCCCCAGAGCAGGCCCCTGGGCCTGCTCCTGTATCCTTGCTACCTTCCCCATCCTGGGGCTTTGCCTGAATGTCCATCCCACCCCATCACTGTTACTCCCCAGCCTCTTCCAACTCTATCCTCTGCCTGGTAAGCCCTGTGTCCAGGTCCAGGTTACAAAATAGCAGAGCAGTTAAAATCACAAGTTCTAGAGTCAGACGGCCTGGGTTCAAATCCCAGCTCTGCTCTTTACCAGGTGGTGACCTTGGGCACATTGTTTAACTTCTCAGAGCTTCAGCTTCCCCATCAACAATGAGTTAATAATGGCAGCAACCTCTCTGGGTCACTCTAAGGAGTAAATGAGACCATGTGTGTTGACTGCCTGGCAGACCATTGACTGAGTGTGCCAAAAACCATGGAATACAAAGAACCTAATCCTGTGTACCAGACAACCGACAAAGAAAGTAACCCCCCCCAAACAATCAATAAAGCACTTAGTCCGTGCCTGCTACATAGCCAGTGCTTACTTAGCAAATGCTTTAAATCAAATGCTTCTGGGCAGTAGTGGAGGAGGGGATGGACTCACTGACCATTAAGGTCATCTCAGATCTGGTGGCCTGGGCAGGCAGACGAGGCACCAGTGCCAGCCAGCTCTGCACCCTGGAGCCAGTTCCAGGTGCCACGTGCATCGAAGGCCGCTGGCTGAGGGCATCGGGCCATCCTTAAGACCTGCGCTGCTCCACTCTCTGCCCTCTAGAAGGTGTGGCCTTTCCTTATGGTAGATCCGACAGCTGCCACAGTGTACTCACCCAGTGTCTCTGTGCCAGGCCCTGTGTCAGTATCCATAACTGTGGAAGGCAGTGGCTATACTGGGTCGATTTATCGTGACCTGGTGTCAGCATTTGATGCCCTGCACCAAGGCAACATCACGGTCTTGTCACAGCGCTGTCTCCTGCAACCCTCAGAGCCCAACACCACCAGTTACATAGTCATTGGTAACAACCACACCCCCGAGGGCACTGGGGAAATAGACCCCACTCAGGGCATGAGGGGTGCAGACTGCTGAGGGTGCATGTGGCTGGTACTCGCACTCACTGGCAGTGGTTACTGTGCCTGCTGTGCCCCCAGGCATCATGTACGGCCTATGCCTCTTCATCAGCCTGTTTGGAAACCATATCAGTCGGCTGCGGCGGGTCATCTGTGCTTCCTACTATCCATTCCGAGATCAGGTGAGCCGCCCAGTCCCGGTCCCCCTTCCCAGGGGGCTAAACTCGTGACTACCTTAGTTTGGGGGAGCTTTGAGTCTTTCAGCAGCCCCAGCCCTCTCTCCTCTGGTTGAACCCCAAAGCAAACTACCTAGACTGAAAGTCTCTAGATGCCCGATTGGCTGGGAGAAATAGGGCCTCTTGGGGAGGGGGCCGTGTTGGCATGTCGAGGTGTGAGTGGAAACTCACTATTTGCTCATTGGTTTACGAATCATTTACCGAGCATGTACTGTATGCCAGTCCGTGTGCTGCCCTAGAGGATACCAAGGCGAACCAGACACAGTCTGGAGCCCACAGTCTCCAGGTAGGCCAGGCAGGCTCTTAACAAGACATTACAAGTAAACAAGTGTTTTTATTAAGGAATGAATAAAGTGATATGGAAACCCAGAGGAGGGAATGAGTAGCTGCCTAGGGGAGCCTGGAAGGCTTTCCAGAGGAAGGGGCTTTTGAGCCAAGCCTAGAGGGACTCATAGGAGTTGGACAGAAGGCAAAGGTAGGGAGTGGGGATGGGTGCAGAGGACATGCCAGGCAAGTGAAACAGGATAAAAGGGACCCCATCCCTGATCTGCCCTCCACCAGGAGAGGATCTCCTACCTCTACAACGTACTTCTGAGCCGCCGAGTCAGCATGTTGGCTGCCCTGCACCGAACAGTGAGGCGACGGGCAGCTGACCAGGGCCACCTGAGCATCCTCCAGGTGCTGACCAGGCGGTGAGCCCACTGTCCTTCCTTATAGGGGTGGGGCAAGAGGAGATAATAAAAAACCAGAAGTCAGAATGGATTACTGTGCTTCCTGAGTGTCCAGAGGTTTGGCTGAAGAGGATGCCCACTGCATGCCATTCTTGCACCCAGAGGGAG
This sequence comes from Miniopterus schreibersii, assembly GCF_964146895.1. Lineage (NCBI taxonomy): Eukaryota > Metazoa > Chordata > Mammalia > Chiroptera > Miniopteridae > Miniopterus > Miniopterus schreibersii. Next base: position 13,429,168 of record NC_138119.1, on the reverse strand, counting down.
ACCTGGGAATGAGCATTCTTAGAGGTGGGGAGTAAAGGGAGGAGAACAGGAAACAGAGAGGTGGTTGCTACAGTCAGAGGGATGGAGGTTAGAGGGATGAAGGCCTACTTTTGGTTTGGAGGGTGGTACTGGAGAGATGGACGGTTAGGCTGGCTGGGCTGGCCTGCTTAGGGTCTGGGACCCCTCTCCTCAGGTGCTTCTGTCTGGCTCCATTTATCAACCACGTCGGGCAGCACCAGACCTATTGCATGGGCTGCGGACAGCTCCAGGTCGAGGGGGTCACAGAGAATTTTGTGTCCTGCAGTACCCCGACCTGCCGAGGTGAGATTCTGAGGCAGTGTGCCTCTCCTTGCTGGGACTCACTACATTTACATATGACAACCAACTGTGGCCTTTCATTTAGGGACTTCACCTTTTGTATCCCTCCCTTCATTACTATGCGTGTCCTCATTTACATAGAACCCTCAGGTAGCTCACTCTCTCCACGTTTGCCTTAAATCTCCCATGTTTGAGCAGAATTTATATGCAAGTGGCATTGCAGCAACTCCCTAGTGTGGGTCACTTGAGAAGGATACCCCCAGTGGTGGGGTAGGGGAGGAAGCCAGGGAGCACAGTGGGTGGGTGGGTAAACTCAGGTTTACCTTCCCCCCTGGCCCCTCCAGGTCTCTTCTGCCCCACCTGTTTCCGCCTCCTGGACAACACCTGCTCCGTGTGTGCATCTCCCCTCTCCTACCAGGGAGAACTGGAACTGGAGTTGTGAGTCTCCAGCGAGATGGGGTGGCTGGAGTTTGTGGGGGCAGTGGGAGCAGCCACCCCTTCCCCAGGATCTCTCTGGCCTACTGAGATGGGAGGCTTCTCTAGGGACTCCAGTGACGAGGAAGGCCCCCGGCTGTGGCTGGCAGCAGCTCGAAGAAAAGACCCTGGGCAGGAGAGGTTACTCAGGCAACGGCTCCAAGAAGCGCTGGGCAGAACCTTCTTATCAGAGTCCAGCTCTGAGTTCAGGTGAGCAGAAAGCTGGAGTTGGGGCCTGGGAGGCCTAAGCATGTTCTGTCACATTTCCAAAGGGCTTCTTGGGTGCCTGGCCCTCTGCTAGAGCTGGAGACAGAGATTAAAAGAGGGGAGGAGTAGAGGTTTGCTGAGGGCTTGCTCTGTGCCAGCACCCCTTCCCTGGAGGAGCCCACTGAATGGGGGGAGAATGAATCTGTTAATAGATAAGTAACAACGGTGTGGACAGTGCCCCATTCAAGGAGTGAAGCAGGCTCTGGGCAGTACAGAGGGCAGCCAGTTTGGAATGGGAACATTAATGAAGGCTTCAGTGAAGAGCTGAAGAAGGAGGTGGCATTGGGGCAACCTGGTGGTTTGCCAGGCTGAAGAGTGGAGGGCAGCTTTCCAGGGCGGGGGGCCTGTGTGAGTCTGGAGAATGTGACCCTTAGGAGGAGAGAGCCTAAGGGAGGGTGAGTGTGTCTGGGTGGAAACCTCAGAGAATGTTGGGAGATGAGGTTGGAAGTCAAGACAGGGAGAGTTGGGAGAAGGCAAGACTTGCCATCTGAAGATTCTTGGTCAGAAAGTGACATGTTCATAATTTGTCTTTTAGTACAATAAGCTAAGGCGGCAGAGAGGACGCTGCCTTAGTTCAGGAGAGGTCAGTGGTGGGCTCAGGATTGAGGTGCTGAGAGAAACTGGGGGTTTATGCTTGGGGCGGGGCAGGTGCTAGGCAAGAGGAGGGATAGGCCTGGGGAAAGAGGAATAATACAGTTTGGGACCTTTGAGGTGCCTATAGGAAATCCAAGTGGAGAGGACCAGGGAACTTTGGAAAAGGGCAGGGCTGGGGGCCACAGGTGTATTTGGGGGGTTGTTGACTTAGAGGCTGTAAGGAGGATGACCTAGATCATCCTGGCAGAGGCACGGCAGGAGAGGAGAAGGGGACAGGGACAGAACCCTGAGGGGCTCGATCACAAGCCAAGGAGAACCAAGCACATCAAATGCTGTGAGAGGATCCCATAGGATGAGGGCTGAAGACTGGCCATTGCATTTGGTGGCTGAGAGATCACTGGAGTGGCTGGTGGGAACATTTGTCATGGCACCAGGAAGACCTGAACCAGATCACAATGGAATGAGGGGTGACTGGTATAGAAGACTCAGAAACAGAAACAGGGTTCGAGGCCCCGCATCATTGTTGCAAGAAGTTTGAGAATTCCTTTTCTTTTTTTAAAAAATATGTCTTTATTGATTTCAGAGAGAGGAAGGGAGAGAGAGAGAGAGAAACATCCATGATGAGAGTCGTCATTGATCAGCTGCCTCCTGCACACCCCTGACTGGGGATCGAGCCTGCAACCTGGGCATGTGCCCTGACGGGGAATCGAACCTCAATCTCCTGGATCCTAGGTCAATGCTCAACTGCTGAGCCACGCCTGGCTGGGCATCATTGGTTGATTCTTCTATGTGCCCTGACCAGGGATTGAACCCACAATCTTGGCGTATCCAGATGACACTCTAACCACCTGAGCTACCTGGTCAGGGTGGTTATGATTTTTTCCAGCAAATGTGGTCATGAGCAGGATTCAAGGATTGAAGGCTATTTCTGGGCGGGTCAGGGGAAGGACAAGATGGGGAGAGAAGTAAGGTGTCTTTAGTAAGTGTCTGAGATGACTGGCCTTGGGGAAGAGGAGGGCCTGAGACCACAGGTGGAAGTCCAGGGTCTATGTCAGGATGTGTTAGAGCAGGGACAGTGGCCAGGAGGGACAGAGAGGATGAGCCACAGCTAGGGAAGAAATCTGGGATAATTCCAGTGGATGGTCAAAGTTGAGGGGGATGCCTGAGTGGCAACAGAGGTGAAGGTCATTAGGGCAAGGAGGTCAAGCATTGAAAGTCCAGAGCTGGATGAGTTCTCCAATGAGGAGGTTGCTGGGCCACACAAGCAGCCAGTGTGAGGCAGCACCCTGGAAAGGTGTGGCAGGGGATCTGGGAGGCCTGGGGAGGCAGCCAAGCCCTAGTGGTGTGGCTGCCATGGTAGCCAGGGGTTTTGCAAAATGCCATTGGCCAGTGGGGTTTGAGAGACAAGCAGCCTCCATTTGAGAGGAATGTCCAGTGGGCACAGTCTATGTGAAGGGGGCTGGGAGTAGTGTTGAGAGGAGAGGTTGAAGGGAAGAGAAGCTTTATTTCTAGAGTCTTCAGAGGGCTCCGGGGAATTTAAAAGCTGAGTCACCAGAGGGGGCAGCTTGAGCCTTGAGCAGGTATGATCACAAAGTCATTACAGGTTCTGTCCTCACTGGACATGTGACCTTGGGCAAGTCATTGCCCGCTGATCTTTCAGCATCAGCCTGAAATCAGATGTCTACAGCCATGGGCTGGTGTGCCTGGGGGCCTGTGAGTGCAGCAGGGGCTGGTGCATAACAGGAGGCAAATCTGAACAGATGGGACAGGGGTAGGAATGTACCTGTGAGAAGAGAATGTTGGTGACCAACTGGGCCACCCCCTTCCTTGCCTCACTAGTGACCTGGATGAGAAGGGACCTTGACAGAGGAAGCAGAGGCCATAGCCCCTACCTGAGGCCCCATCTGTCAGCATTCCCAAGCCCTCTCAGCCCCAATGACCACCCCCGTAGTCCTCTGTCCCCAAAGTAGCCACTCCCCGGCTTTGGAACTCCAAGCCCTGTCTCTCATCTCCCTTTCCTCCTGATCCCTCCCACCTACCCCAAAATAAAGGAAGCAAAGGTGGACAGTGTGAATCTTAAATTATTATTATTTCTTCCTGTCGCTTACACCAGAGGTGGGGGGGAAGGGAAGGGGAAGGGGAAGGGAACAGGAGGGGGGGTTGCCTCCCCCCCTAAGGCACTGAGTGGAGAAGCCGCAAGGAGGGAGGGGGGAGGCCACATTGTCCTCACTCCCTGGGGATAGGCCCCAGGTCTCCCCAACCTTGGGCTCCCCTATCACCTGAAATGCTAAGATGAGGCCCAGGGCAACCCGACCTCCCCCTACCCCAATATATTACATCATCACTTTTTAAATAGATACAGGGACTGGTCCCACTACCCCCTCCCTGTGACCCCCCCCCCACTACTGGGGGTACCTGGGCAGCTGTGCAAATGGGCATGGGGGTGCATGGGAGGGAGAGCACCGGGCCCGTGAACCTGCCCCTTTTAAGGAGGGGGAGGGGCCGCCAGGCCAGGGGGGTGGTTTAATAGTGCAAGGCAGAGCCCAGGCCGCAATGGGGGTCCAGCACCCAGCGAAGAAGGGGAGGGGGAGATACCCCCACCCCCAGCAGAATTGGGTAGTTAAAAATCTGGAACTAGAGTTCAACAAGACCAACAGAAGAGGCTATGTACAGAAGAGGGCAGATTCGATCTTAGAATAGCGAAGGGATTGCTCTCCCCAACCCAAAGGGAGCCTGGCTGGCAAGGTTCTGGGAAAAGGATCCCTTCCCATAACTCCCCAGCCCGCTGTCCCAGTGGCCCTGCCTCAGTACGGGGACCTGCTCGCCAGCGGGGCGGGCGAAGTGACGAAGGCGAAGCGGCCGCCGGGGGCGCTCGCCCGCGGGGGCATGGCCGCCAGATGGCGCCGGCTCGCCCGCCCTCGCGCTCCCCCAACCCTCACCCGGCCCACACCCAGCGCCGCGCCAGCCCGGGGGCGGCGTGAGTCAGGGGCAGCAGCGGCTCGCACCTGGGCGGGGAGGAGGAGGGGAGAAGAGGGTAGGGACACAGCCCGGCCCGCCCTGCCCTCTGGCCCCGGGGAGGGAGCGGCGGGAACAAGACATTCCCTGCCCGGGGACGCGGGAGGGGAGGGGAGGGCTGGGGAGGAGAACTGCGGAGCAGCACCCCTAGCTGGGCGGGGCCCCTCCCGCTGCCCCCAGGGGCAGGCGAGCCAATCAGGCCACCCCGCCCCCTTCTTCTCCAGGACCCCATGACTCAGCGCTGGGAGCAGGGCGGAGGGGGACTGGGATGGCTCCTTCCTTACAGGCCCAGTCCCCTTCTTCCCCCGTCATTCAAGATTCTACCTTGCTTTCCCCCACCTACCCTTCTTTTGCCGCCCTCCTTTGCACTGCCAGGAAAAGGGAACAGAAACCAGGAAGGAGGGGTCTAGGAAGGGAGGGGCAGTCCTTCACCCCCTTACAGAGCCAAAGCCCCAAGGGGCATGGGGGCAGGGTAAGGCTTTGGTCCCAAGCCCCCCACCCCCTAGAAACCCGCATAGCCGAAGAGGGACCCCACAAATCAGAAATACATTATTGCTTCTACTCCCCAGGCACAGCTGGGGACAGGGACCCCACCTTTACAATAGAGCTGTAAATATATACATAATATCATATGGATCACTCCTTGGGAGATCACCCCAATCTGGGGAGCCTTTGCCCCCAAACCTTCTCAGCTTGGAACTGGAATGAGGGCTCTGGGGAGAAGGGGCTGATTTCTGAAGCCAGGGAGGCTCAGTGCTCTGACCCCAGCTCTGTCTGTCCCGCAGGCTCCCACTGCTTGGCATGGGTGGCCCCGCTTTGTGCTGCTCCAGCCTGGCCACTCATCCCTCTTTAAGAGGACTCCATGGCACCTTCGGCCTGAGGAGTGGTGGGTGCCCCCTCCTCCTCATCGTCATCAGGGGGCCCCGGAGTGGAGACTGGGGGCCCAGTGGGGGCTGACTGCTCCCAGAATCGAGCCAGAGAGAGGCGGAAGGTGTCCAAGTGGCCATTGGAGAGGTCGAGGCCAGCGGGGGACGGGGTGGTGGCAGAGGGTGGTGGGTAGTGGGGTGGTGCATCGTCCTTGCGGCGCCGTCGGGTGCGCACCTCCAGGCAGTTCTGGCCCTTGAGGTGGCGCTGCAGGTGGTCCTCCTTGGCGAAAGCCTTGTGGCACAGGTGGCACTCATAGGGCCGGTCCCCTGTGTGCAGGTGCATGTGGTTCTTGAGGTCGTAGCTGTGCAGGAAGCGGGCTGGGCAGTGCGGGCATGAGTAGGGGCGCTCTCCAGTGTGCTTCCGCATGTGGATCTTCAGCTTGTCATTCCTGGCATAGGCAGGGGTGAGGGGCAAAGGGGATGTTCAGGATGGGGTCTTTGGCTCATCCTGGCCAGATTCCCAGGCCTTGTCCCACTCCCATCCTTCACCATTTTTATTGCTCCAGAATACCTTTGCTGTCTTGTCCTCAGCTTAGCTGGGCCCAGCCACCACCCATTCTATCTCTAGCATAGCCTTCTTGGACACCAAATCTTTCATGCCTCAGATCCATCCCCCTTAACTTCCTTTCTCCTGGTCTTCCTATCCTGATCTCCCTCTCACTCTGGTAACTCCTACCCCGCCAGACCCTCCAGGATCACCCCCTCCCTACCTCAGGTCTCATAACTCCTTTCTCCCTCCCCCATGACATGGCCCCTGCTGAGCCTTTTCCCCACTGGTGCTCACCGGGTAAAGCGGACACCGCAGACCTCACAGGCAAAGGGCTTCTCTCCCGTATGGGTCCTCATGTGGCGTGGCAGTTTGCCTGCCCCATGGATGATCTTGTGGCAGACGGGGCACTCCTGGGGCATCTGGGAGCGGCGTTTGCGCACCAGTTTGTCTTGGCCGTCTAGGCCTGGTGCCAGGGCATCCTGGTGCAGGGAACTTAGGTAGGCCATTAGGTCAGGATCGATGGCATCCTCATCTGAGCCCAGCTCCTCTGGGGACAGCGGGGGCCCACCGACCTGTGCCAGCCTGTAGGCCTGGGGGTATGCCAGATCCTCCTCTTCTTCCTCACCTTCATAGGGCTCATAGCTCACGGGCCCCTCAGGGGGTGAGGCAGTCCCCATGGGAGGACTGTAACTGTCTCCCAGCCCACTGCCCCCACTGCTGCCCACTCTGCCTACCACCTCCTCCTCCTCGTAGGTCAAAGGATGGGTGGGAACTGCGGGCACCTCAGGTACTAGGTGGTTTGCCCGGGCGCCCTTGGTCTGCAGGAAAGCTTTTCGGGGCTTGCGGCTACGGCGAGCAACAGGCCGAGGTGGTGGTGGTGGTGGTGGTGGCAGAGGCACCTGTGGAGGGCTGTCTTCACCATTGGGAACTCCTGAGGCTGTGGCAGTGGCAAAGGCCTCCAAGTACTGGCGGGCTCGCTCACAGTCATCCTCGTCAGGGCTAGGAGCTTCTAGTCCGCTGCCCTGCAAAATCTCCATGCAGGCGGCGATGACACAGGGGATCTCCAGCAGCTGGGCGGCCTGGAGCACAGCCGGCATGTTGGCGCTGCTGGTGGTCAGTGTGGCTGTATAGGCAAACTCAAGCAGGGCACCCAGAGCTTCTGGCCCCACAAAGTCCAGCTCACACACACCAGCCCCTGCTCCCCCAACGGCTGTCCCACCGCCCCCGGCCCCCATGACCGCGCCACCGCCCTCAGTGAAGAGCTTCTTGAAGTAGTGGCTGCAGGCGGCCAGCACGGCCCGGTGGGTACGGTATTCAAGCCCCTGCGTCCGGATGGTGAGATCGCATAGGTGGCCCAGCTGGCGCTGCTCGTTGAGGCAGCTCAGGAGCTCACTGCTGTGGTCCGGGAATGGAATCCCAATGAGGTCGTCCTCAGGGCTCCCCATCTTCTCCTGCAGGGTCAAGTAGACGGGCAGGTTAAGAGTACTCAGCCCTGCAAGGGGATCCTGGGAAGGAGTACCAACATTGGCCAAGGCTTATTGACGGGTACTACATGCCAGATACTCTTGTAAGCACTTTTCACTCCTTTACTCTTCCACAACCCTCTGAAGTAACAATTATCCATTTCACAGACAAGGAACCTGAGGCACAGACAGGGCAAGTGACTTTCCAAGTTAAGCAAGATGAGGTTCGAACACAGACATAGGACCCAGAGTCTGTGTTCCTCACCACTGTTCAGCCTCTGTGAGAGCAGGCGCCCTGACTTTCTGGCCCTTGCCTGGAGACCCATCTGCTTCACCTGCCCCATTCCCCATCCCTTGGAAGAAGCACTGGAGTGGGAGAGAGGATGCCTGGGTCCTGATTCAGGCTTCATGAAGAACTGGCTGAAGGACTCTGGGTGGCTATGGCAGCTGGCCTCAGTCATCTGAAAAGTGGGGTAACAGTCTGTGATGGAACCTCCTCATAGCCCAGAGAGAGGCCAATGAGATTTCAGATTCACATTGGACCAAGGTCTGCTGGAGGCACATCAGGTATTTTAACTGAAGTTCTCTCTCAAAACTTTAGGGCCTAAAGCATTGGTGCACAGTAAAACACTATGCAAACAGGAGAGGCAGCTTCCCAGCACCCTCCTCCTCCTCCTGCCCCTCCCTGTCCACTAAAAATGCATCTCCCCTTCTATATCTCCTCTTCTAGAGGCCAAAAGGGAAACACAGCTCCCAGCATCCCGTGCTCCCCCCCCCCACATCCTTCCCTCCCCCATGGGGCCAAGGAGCAGCAGTGCTTTGCTGGGGTGTCGCTGGCTGGCTCGGGTGCTTCCTGCCCCGCACAGATAAGCATCATCCCCGCCCCTCCCCCACTGCCAATAGGCCAAGTTCCAGTCCCACCCCTCTCCACCTCTGCTACCACCACCACCACCACCTCTCCCTCCCATTCCTGGCCAGTCAGGAGAACCTCCCCCCATCTAGAGGGCCATCTTCCAACCCTAGGCCTTCCCCCACAAGGCATGGCCACAGAAGGCATAGAACTAGCTGCCAGCAATCCCAAGGCTGGTAGAGGTAGGGGAACAGGTAGTGAAGTGAGTCTGGCCTGGAAGTGTGGAGATCTTTTTCAGGTCCTGGCTCTGCTACTAGCTTGCTGAATGAGCTTGGGCAAGTCCTTTCTTTCTGTGCTTTAATCTCCTTAGCTGTACAAGGAGGGGTGGGAGTAGAAGCCCTAAGGGCTCAGCTCTTTAGCCCTGACATTTGGTGGGTCTGGAGCAACTGAAGAGAGAGTTGGGGCCTAGAAAGAGCTGGGCTCTGGAGTCAGTCAGGCTTGAGTCTGAATCCTCACTCCCTGCTGATTAGCTCTGTGACCTTAAACAAGTGATTTAATCTCTGAACCTCCTTCCTCATCTATAATATGGAATAATTCCACCTGACTGCTAGGATGGTGACTAGGTTAAATGAGACCAAGTGTGGCACAGTGCCTGACACACACTAGGGGCTCAATAAATGTTCTGGCCTTGGGAGGGAGAAGCAAGGACTTGCCTGAGGGCAGATTCCACTGTACAGATGGCCTCTGCTGAGAAAACTACTTCGAGAAACGTCTCTCTCCCTCTCTCAAATCACCCCCAGGGAGTCAGGCTACTACCGGCTACACGACCTTGGACAAGTCACTTCCTTTCCCAAGGAGGCCTGTTTCCTCAGCTGTAATATTAAAGACTGACCTAGATGATTTTTAGGACAAGTCCCACTCATATTTTGTTAGTGTTTTCTATGCCACTTCCAATAGCTGCTCAGCCCTGGCCATTGAGGGGGAAAGGTATTTGGGGGGGAGGATGATAGAGTCAAGGGCCACACACATTTCCTCTTTAGAACATAAGAACTGCATTGTCTGTGCCTGCTCCCTGCCTGACACCTTCATGGCAATGCCAAAACTCCTGCACAGAAGCCTTGAGTGAGTAGCATCCACGTGTCTACCTTGGCTTATAAGCCACACCTAAGTAGCCTTAGAATAGTCCACCCATTCCCATTCTAGGTCCCCAAATCACTTCTCTCCCTGGGGGCAAAGCAGTGTGGGAGCTCTCCCAGTTCTCCTTGGTTCTCCTGTCTGTACAAGTGGCAAATGGCTCCAAGACTCAGGAACAAACAAAAACCCAGTGGGCAGCAGCACTAGTGGCCACTTAAGCAGTAGTGGGCACCCTCCTGGGCCCAAGCAGATCCTGTCCTTCCAGAGGGGGATGGGTGGGGTTGTCCTCACCATCCATTGGCCAGGAGCTGGACACCCACAGGCACGTGGCTCATCCCATCCCTCTCCCTCCTTCCCTCCACACCCCACCCATTCCTGCTGTTAAGCCTGCCTCCTTTCTCCCACCCCAGGGCCAGTCTCCATGGCAGCTTGGTATTGCAGGGGCACTGATTGGCTCACCCTGCTGTCAGGTCAGAAGCTCGGGCTGGTACACTACACAACTCACACTGGGCTTGGGCAAGGGTGGGTATTTAACCCCTTAGGTCCAACTCCAATGTCCATGGCCACCAGGTAGCAATGAAAGAGGGGAGAGGCAAAGGACACAAGACACACGTGGGAAGGGCAGGTATTCATATGGTTCTCTAGCTTCTGGGAAACTCCCCCAGCCCTTACCCAGGGCTCTGACACCCATGCCAACTTAGGTGCCACCTGGAAATATGCTGGTGCCAACCAGGCCAAGGGGGCACTCCTAGCCCCATCATCTGGGAGGGGTGGGTGGGGCGGAGGCCTCCCCCTTCTTTCTGCCAGGGTGGAGCTCTGGTGCCAGGATGCCCACCCCACCTTGGGCACCCTTCCCACCTCTGCGTCCCAGAGGGCCCAGCCCCCTGACGCCCCAGGAGGGCGGCCCATCCCCACCCAGCCTGGCATGCCCCCTCTTGCTAAGACCTTGTGGGCATGGGCGTGTGGTGGTTGGGGGGGCAGCTGTGCCAGGGAACCAGGCGAGGTCTGTTTGGTCTGTTTGCCTGGTAGGGGGAAGAACTGGGGGCCCCGCCCCATCACTCCCCCCTTTCCTGCCACCCCCCCAGGCTCCCCTCACTGTCAGGCCTGCTAGACCGGCCAAGCCAGTGGGCAGCTCTCTTGAAACTGGGCCCTGAGTCAAACCTGCCCCATCGTTGATGGGGGGAAGACTTTGGGATGAGAAAGGTGGGAGCCCCTATCACCTACCCCTCAGTGCCCAAGGGCACTTGCCAGGTGTGTCCACCACCAAGAACTGAAAGGTAGAGAGCAGTGAAAACGAAAAAGGTTTAGAAAGGAAAAAGAGGCCAGAACTCTTTCCAGGTCTGACCTCAGCCAGTGTCCAGTGCTGGGATGGGGGCACCAGGGCCAACACTGCTGGCTCAAGCCAGCTGAAGAGCAGGGATACGAGGCCCTGAACAGGGCAGCTGAGTAAAGCCGGCCCCCCTTCCCCACACCCTGGGGATTAGGGGAGTGAGGCTTAGTGTGGGGGGCAGCAGGCGGAACCAGGATTAGCGGCGGAGAAAATAGATACGGGCCTGAGACACAGGCCCACAGAGCCCCCCTCCCCAGGCTCCAAGGCTCCCACCTCTAGACTCTGCCAGGGAGCCTGAGAGGAGCCTGGTCAAGCTGCTCCAGGTACAGCAGCTTGGGGTGAGGGAGGATGAGGACCCGGCTGTGACATCTTCCTGTCGGGGTGATGGAGAGACCTAGGGCTCCTCCCGATGCCTTGGCGCCTTGGCCAGCCACCCTCCCCCTTACTTCTGTCTCCTTGCTATCCCTCAACTCCCACCCAGACTCCAGCCTCAGGTCCTCTTCCTGTTTTTTTTGGAGCTAAGTTTGCACGAAGCCAAGGGCTTTGGCCTGTGGCTGGACCAGGGGCTTGGGGAAATAGGACAGCCAGTCCAAAGTCCGCAGGGACCCAGGAATCCCAGTTTCCCCGGTTTCTCCCACCCCTTCCCAGGGCCTCTGGGGCCTAGGGGTTGAAGCCATCTGGATGGCCTAGTTGGGAAGGCAGGGTGAGGGGCTGAGGTGAATGCCCTGGTGGGTTGGAAGGACTTCGCAGGGAAGGCACTTTGCCCAGGGATGCCCAAGGCATTCATGGAGCCCTTCTTTTGCCACCCTAGCCCCTCCAAAGCTAGTGCATGACTTCCCCATCCCCCATATGCTGCTTCCCCCCTCCTAACCTCACCACCCCCAGCACTTACACTTCCTGGGGGCCTAGGCGGGGAAGAGAGACCGCAAGCCACGAAGGGGGAAGGAGGCAAGGGGAGCTGGCTGCTTCCCAGTGCTGTGGGGGTTAAGCTTCTCCTCCCTCAAAATCCCCAATTCCTGGTGCTTCAACTCCTGATGTGAGGGACACTTCAGTGCTCCCCCACATATTCTTTTCCATGACACCAACCCTACCCCTAGCTGCTCGCCCGCATCAGGGTACTACGAGGGAGATAAAAGATGGCGGAGGAAGGAATGGGGGCATCTCCCTCTTCCCCAGCCTTCCCCACTTTACCTTGGGGGACCCCTGCCCATCAGCCACTCTCTGCTCTCGGTCCCTTTCCTTGGCTTCCTCTTCTGTCCCCTTAGTGCCTTCTCCGACCTTGTCCTCTCTCCGCCAGTCATCCTCTACTTTCCTCTGGCCCTTGCTGGGCTCCTGCCTCCTCTCCCACATCTGTGTCCCGAGGCCTCCTAGAACCCATCTCTGCCTCTCCTTTTCCCTTCCAGTTTTCTCTTTCAGGTCCCACTTTCTCTATTTCGCCCTACTCCAAGGACCTCTTCTCTTCTCCCTAGGCAGGCTCAGTGCGGAGAGGGGAGGAGGAATTAAATCAGGAGTCTCGCTTGCCCTCCAAGGCCTGGTCTTGCCATGGGATGGCCACTTTAGGGCACTTATGGCTCCTTTCTGGATGAAGCACAGGACCAAAATTTGGGGGCCAGTTATGGAGGATAGGTGGGGGGGTACAGTGAAAGCGGATGTGGGGGTGAGGTGGGGAGGACAACCTAGGCTTCTCTGCCCGTCAGAGTTTCCAGCCCTGAAGCTGCTGGACTTTCCCCATAGGGTGCCCACCCTGAGCCAGGCAACTGTGCACTTGGACAGACCCTGGACATCAGGGTTCCCAGCAGGGTCCACCTGAGATTGCCAGCTCCCCTTAGGGCCTGAGGAGATGGCACAAGGTGCCAGGGTCTGCCCTGTGCCCACCCCCTCCCCCAAGCCTAGTGTCTCTGGCTGGGTAACTGAGCTGGCTGGTAATCGCACACCCGCCAAGCCGACAGCAGAAACCTGAGCCCCCCAGCCCCAGAGGACACCCCAGCTCGATCCCCGGAGCCCGGCTCTCTGCCAGCCTGTCCAACCTCCTGTCCTGGCCCAGTGCAGCAATCCCGGGGCTCCTATAGGCCCCTTCTTCTGCTCTGCTGTGCTCCTGGGTCCCCTAGATGCTGGAGATTCCCCAAGCTTCCCCATACTCAAGCTCCTCAGAACCTCAGCTCCCTAAACCCCCAGTGAAGTCTGGACACCCTCTTCCAAGCCTGTTTTTCAGTCCTTCTCTGACCCTTGTCCAATTCTAGGCCTCCATGCCTCCCCTAGGGCCTGATCTCCCAAGCCAGAGCGGGGCCTACTCACCTGAACGCTGAGGGGCCTTGCCGGCAACTCTTCTTGGCCCCTGGGGGGAGCAGGTTGGGAGGGGTGGGGGAGGGCCAGGCTGGGGGGTAGGTAGGGTGGCTGTTCCCCGCTCCAGCTCCCTCCTTCAAAAGGGCCGCCCACGACCTGGTCCAGCCCCTCCCCCCTACAGCCTTAACCCTCTGGGTGCTACCCCCCTCCCCCCAGCTTGGAGGGAGGGGTTACCAGAGGACTGGTAGCGTGGGAGAGGGCCTATAGTCTCTGCCTGTGGTGCCCGAAAGCCTAGAGTCTCTGCCTGCGGTGCCCAAAGTCCCAGCTGTACCCACCCCCGCCTGTCCTTAGTCCTAAAAGGGGAAAAAGGTGAGCAGGAGGAAAGGTAGGAGCTAGGACAGTCCAGGAGGACAGAGGTGAGGAGGAGCAATGGGAGAGGCTGCTGGAGGTGGGACCAGGAGAAGGAAGAAGGGAGGGGAGGGGACAGGAGGTGGCAGTGGCTAGAAGAGGGAGGAGGGGAACCCTGGACAGTCAGTGCCAGGGGTGACAGGTGCCCAGGTCCCAGCCCCTAGGGGCATGTCGTGTGACAGGGGACCACAAGGAGGCCCTCCAGACCCCAGTAGGGCCCTCAGCCCCCTTGGGAGCTGGCCGAATTCTCTCCACCCTATACTGGGCTGGGGCCCTTAGGGGCTGGGCAAGGCAGCACCCCGCCCTCCCCATGCCTCACCCCAAACCCACTCACATACCACAGTTCCTTGCTTGGGCGCCAGCCCCTGCCAACCAGGCCAGGGGGCAGCACTTGTGCCAGCCCCCAATGGCCAGGGGGATCAGGGGGAGAGAACTGGCCTGTGGGGGGTGGGCAGATGGGGGTAGCTGTGGGCACCGAAAGAGGAAGGAGCTGAGAGGGGGCATCTGCTGGGAAGGGCGCCTAGCCCCACCCCTTGCGCAAGCAAGCTGCTGCCACCCTGGCCGGTTGGGTGGGACCCGCCTGGGCCTGAGGGGCAACTCAGGAGGGCTCTGAGCCCAGAGATGGGTGGGCCACAAAGTCCCACTTAAACAACTCCAGAGGTCTCTTATTACTGGAATGAGGGGCACCCAAGTGTCCCCCACACACTAGGCCAGCCCAAGTCCTGCTGGGCTGGGGGGACCACAGAAATGCCCCCCAAAATATCCCTTCCCCTTTCCCCCCAACAGCTGCTGGCTCAATGCCGCTGGCCTGCTGCCCCTCACCAGCTCCCGTCCCGGTTGGCACCTACCCACCAGGATGCTGGCAGTCGTGCCCTCTCTCCCTCCTACCCCCCTGCTCCTAGTGCCCCATGCCAACTGTGGGCCTGGGGTGGGGGAGGGTCATCCCTGTGCCTTGGTGCCAGCCAGGCGGGCCCAGGCCCCTAAGTCCTACAGATAAGGCCCAAGACCCTGTTCTCAAGCAATCACCTCAAGAGGCAGCGCATGGGTCAGGGCCTGCATTGAAAGACCAAGAAGCTACAGACAGCCTGATGAACAGTTATTGAAGGCTCCACTCCCCAAGGTGGGGGCCAGTGTCTCTCTCCTGACACCAGGCGCCAGCCTCCCAGCATTCCCCCTGCCCAAGCATTTGCTTGGGCACCAAAGTCCCTGCAATTCCTGAGAGCCTTAATGCCAGAAGCCTAAGAGTGAGTTGGGTGGGGCTGCTGTCTGCCCTTTGATCCCCATAAAGGAGGTAACCAGCCTAGAGGGCAGGGGACAGGGAGGGAGTCCATGGGGCCCCTCCATTTCACCCCTGCCAGGGGCAGCAGGGCAGGGTGTGGGCATCTCTTGGGTGGAACCCTAAGGTGACAATGGGTTGTATGTCTCGGCAGGGGAGATGGATGTCAATCATGGTGTTACAGGGGAACAGGATGCTGAGAACCAGGTGGGGGGGAATGCAGAGGGTACCCATGTTCTAATTCATCCCAATCCTGGCTTTTACTCCCATCCAGATACATTTCCAGATTTAACCAAATCAAGAGATTGAGGACTACAACTCCCAGTATGCACTACAATTGTTTTGCATGTACCTTGGGAGTTGTAGTTCCCTCAAGAAGCCCTGTGCTCTTTCTTCTCTTCCCCAGAGCCTTGCTGATGGGGTTGGGAGGGCAGAGCAGAGGACCTGGTCATGAATCTCCAAGGGGACTGTGTTTTAAAGATAAAAGGCTAGGAGGTCCATGGTGGGGGGAGAGAACCCCTGCTCCCAGGCAAAGGGGGAGGAAAGGAGGAAGGAAGGAAGAGAGGATGTCTGTTGAAAGGGGCATATGGGTGGGGAGGAGTGGGGGGGTGCAGTGGAAACAGGAAGGAAACCAAAGCCAGAGACATGAGGTCGAAAGCAAGGGCTTGGTGGAGCCCCACTCCGAGGCCTGGCAGGGACTGGGAAGGCATTTTCCCCTGCCATTCTGGTGGCCTGGGGAGGCAGAAGAGGAATTAGTAATGTCAAGTGATAGCAAATTGGTGTGTTTGTAGGGGGGTCACTGGCTAAGTTTACCTGTCACCAGCGCTTTTGTATTTGGGGCACCCTAATCCCTGGATCTGGCACAGGTATTTGCTGGCCGGGGAGCTATGAAGGCTGACTTGGTTCTGGGATAGTAGCAGGCAGAGGAAGAGGCTGGGGGAGATAAGGGACAGGCCTGAGGGGAGTTCCGTAGAGTGAGGTAGGTGTGGGGTCAGGTCCAGGTGTGAAGTCAAGGAATTGTGCTGGCAAACGAGGACGCTATCCTCCAGGGCCCATCCTCTAGGGCCAAGACCATGGCAGCTGGGAGGCTTCATGGAAGAGGGGGCTGAGATGCCAAGGACACTAGCCTCCCATCCATCTCGGGCTATGGGACAGAATGAAGAGGGCAGCCCTCTCTGGTCTCCCTGTGGTATTTGCTAAGGGGAGCTTTCTCCTGTGCCAGGAAGCCTGTGAACATTAAAGGTGGGAACTCAGGGGCAGATAGCGGCTAGGTGCCTCTCCTTAGTGGGAGTGGAGGTCAGAAGCTCTGCTTTGAGACCACTTTGCTTGAGCTCCCCAAGGCTCTAGGACAGATGCTTACAGGCCCCAGCCAAGACTTGCCAAGACCTGGGTCAGCTGGGTAGGGGGTCTTTCTTGCCCTTCCGAAGCCCTTGATGGTGGACTACAGTAGTCCTAACCCCTTCCCCCCAGTCCCCCAGGCCCGCCTTGGCGCCTGGCCGCCTGTGTGTTGGCAGCACTGGGGGTGGGGGGGCGGCGAGGCAACTTCAAACTGTCCGGGCAAAACGTCAAGTTTACTCACGAGTTTACTCAGCAGAAGGAGGGGGAAGAGGCCAGGGCAGGCACACCCCATGCCAGGGTCCTATCTGTCCCCACCTTCCTCCTTCACCCTCCTCTTCAGCCCTAGGCCAAAACAGGCATAGGCCCCAAGGCCTGGTGGCAGAGCAGTCCTAACTCTCAGAAGGTCAGGGAACCAAGCATGCCAGAGGCAGGAAGCCCTGAAGCAGGCCCAGAGGCTTCTATCAGAGGGCAGTGCCCTGCTTGGAGTCGTCACTATCCATCTTGGGGCTTCAGCATTAGGCCAGAATTGGGTCTCTCAGACACCAAGAAAGAGGCAGTACCAGGCCAGGCCTCCTCTATCTGAGCAGTCCCCTAGGCAGTGACTTCTGACCCCAAATGCCCAGTCCTTGGCTGTGTCTCAGGCAGCATAATGCCATCTGGGTAGCCATAGAATCAGGGGCTGCTTCTTTCAGCCTTGGCTTGGAATGGGAGGCTAGCACCCTATATGACCTACTTCCTTTTCCTCCTCACCTGCTTTCATTCTCTGCTTCTCTGCCCCAGCCATCACTGTCCCCTCAGAGGCACTCTGTCCCCCATGCCCGCTGGGTCCCCCTCCCCCATCCTTCCCCAGGGTGCCAAGTGCAAGCACACAAAGGGCCTGATGGTGCATTGTTAGCCCAGCCCCCGCTGCCCGCCTCGCCCTCCTGGGGCAGGCACTAGGCCAAGGAGGAGTTGAGGGCCCTGGGTGCCAGGGGGCACCACAGGGAAGGGGGAAGAGGTCAGCACCTGTCTCCCAGACACTGGGGTGCTTATCAGCCAGACCCGAGGAGTGATGAGAGTGCCTCATTAGAGCAGGCCTCTCTCCTTGACACCTGAGCCTAGTGGGCACTGCCTTCTTTCTTCCCCAGAGCCCCTTTCCGGTGGCATTAACCCCTTCCTGACCCCTGTGCTAAGGCTGGGGGGTGTGGTACCCAAGGGAGGGGACAGTGTCTGGGGGTGCCAGCAGGCTCCATGGTGCTCACAGCAACCATGTAACAGAGGCACGCTGGGGGAGCTGGGTCCCGCGGGCCAGAGACAGGAGGCATTGACAGAGATTTCTTCTGGTTTCATCAGCTGCTCCAGAGGGAGCCCCCTGCCCTTCTCAGTCACCATAAGGAGGAACACTAACTACCACCCAAACTCAGTCACAAATATGTCTCTCTCCAGACCAGCACAACACTCCTTATGCCCATTCTCCATTCCCAACCTGATGCCCACTCCATGCCAGCTCTCCCAGCAGTGCCAGGCAGGTACAGGGGTGACCAAACCAGTTGGTGTGTGTGGGGGGGGGAGCAGGAGGCAACCCCATAATCCTCCAGGCCTCACACACATACATCCTGAGGGAACAGAGAGTTCCCATCCTGGTTTAACCCCTCACTGCCCAACCTGGCTCCCCCTGGCCCTGATAAACTGTCTCCCTCCTCCAGAAATAAGTTGGGGAAGGGGAAATAGCTGCGCTGACTCATTCCCATTCTCAGCTGCAGCCAAGGGTCTCTAAGGCATTAGGGTGGGGGTCAATTCAAGAACGCCCTCCACCTGGCCCGGAAGCCAGGACAGCCTGCTGGTCTCCCCCTCTCCCCAGCACCCACTTCCGGTGTCCCAAACTAGGTCAGCAGCGCTCGTTTCCTGTGGGTCAGCGCCTCTGCCCCTCCCCTGCTCCGGACCCAGGCTCCCCCCACCCCCAGGGCGCCCCGAGGTCTCACCACGTCTCAGCCGCCCTTTGATACGTGGGGTTGTGCGGGGCGGGGGGCAGGGGACCCGCCCTCTCTCCAAACACCGGCAGGGCCGGGGCGCCCGGGCAGGCACGTGTCCGGGCACAACCCGCTGCCCACGCCGCCCCCCCACTCCCCCCCCCCCCGCTCTGGCCGGGACACGTCGCTTGCTGACTTGGGGTGGGGTGGGAGGAGAGAAAGCTGGAAATGTAAAGCAGCGCCCCCCACCCCTGGCAGCCCTCTCCCAGAGGGGCTTACTGTAGGCTATACAACACAGTAGCGACCCCCACTCTGTAGGGGCAGGTGCGCCGGAGCCCGTGGGGGTGCGAGTGGTAGGTAGAACCCTTCCCAGTCACCCACCCTTGCTCTTGGGTTCTAGGGGCAAGAGCTGGCTTTGAAAAGGTGGCGGCGGGACTGTAGCCTGAGGAAGGGAGTGGAATTGAGGGACGGCGGAGAGAGGGGTCGTTCTAAGTCGCTCGGAGGTTCTCGCTGAGCCCCACTACCGGAGACAGAGCGCGGCTCTGGAAGCGCAAGAAACCGAATAGTCTAGCTGGTAACTTTCCCCCGCCGCCGCTCCTCCTGCGCTCCCCCCACCCCGCATGCAACTGGCCTGGGTCCAACCCACAGCGCCAGGGGGCGCGGGGGGCGGGGAGCGCGTTGTCCTAGTTAGAGTCGGTCAGCGTTTCCATTCCCTCAACTCAGTCGGGTCGGGGGTCTACCCCTAAAGTCACGAAGGAGACTGGGGGAGCGCTCAGCGCCGCCTCGCCCTCTCGGCATCCCGGAGCCGCCAGTCTGTCTGATCCCTGAAGTGCAGAGAAAGTTTCTGGGGACCCTCCGCCCCGGGTTGGGAGCGGCCGTAGTTCCTTCTCTACCTTGCCTCCCAGTTAAAATCAATTCCAAAGAGCCGGGGTATTGGAAAGGCACTGGGAAGGGGAGTGGTGGGAATCTAGTCTGCATGCGTGTGCGTGTGTGGGGGGGTCCCACTTACAGGACAGACGAAGGACACTGCAGTAGTCTGGAGTCTGGGGGAACCCGAGCCGGGAGAGAAAAGTGGGGTACACTCACCTCTCCGCCGTTGGGACCGCTGGCTGGAGCTGCTGAGGCACAGTGTGTGGGGAGAAGCGTGTCCCCCGCCAGGCCCGGGGGCTTGGGGCCCTGCTCCGGTCCTGGTCAGAAGGCCGCGGTCAGTCGCTCGCCGCTCTCTGCTGGGGGGCTCCTCCTCCGCAGCCCTCCGCCTCCTCCTGCTGCCCGCCCCCCCCCTCGGTCGCAGGAACCGTACATTCACCTGGCTCCCACCCGCCCCCCCTCAGGGCCCGCCTCACCTGTCCTGCTGTCTCACCTGTCCTCCAGCTTGCTTTCCCCCCATCCCTCCCCTCCCTCCCCCGCCCCCTGCCACCCCCCAAACTCCCCCCCCCAACCCTTAGCAACACCCTCTGTCACTTCCTGGTTTTTCACCCGCCCCCCCAGGCCCCCCTCCCTCCACCCAATAAGGACATAAACTTCAACCCCTTGGTCCAGCCAGTCCCCGCAGGGCGCAGATGGGTCCCTCCCTCCTTTTTCGCTCCCTTCGTCCAAGCTCTTACTTTGCTCTTTGAGCCTTTCCCACCCTCCTCTTTTCCCACCCTCTTTCCTTCTCTGTCTCTTTCTCCCTTCACCTGCCGCGGTCCCTTTCTCCCTCTCTCTCTCTTCTCTCTCTTTTTCTCTCTCCTCTAGACCCTATCTCTCGCAGTCCACCTTAACTTGAGCTCCGCCCCGGACCCCTATCCAGCCCTCCAAAGTGGCTCCTCCCCACCCCGGGCACTCCACCGCCCCATCTGCCCATTGGTCTGAACACCCGCCCATCCCACTGGGTCCCGCCTTGCGTTCGGCCAGGACGGGGCGGAGCCCAGGGGATGGCCTGAAAGCTGGAGGAGGGGAAGGGGGAGGGGGTAGTGTCCGCAGAGGCCGGGGAACCGAGCACCCCCATCTAGGGCTCCCACTTCTCCAAGAAGGGTTTTCTGTAGGGTCAGCACCTCCGGAGGGAAGAGTATAGAGGTTAAAGATAGGCTAGGTGGGGGTGAGGCGAGGACTTAGGGGATGGGGGGGGGGTCCCGTGAGGGGCTATAATCAGGTCAGGGCCCCGGGAGGTAGGGGGAGGAGAGCCACCAGGCCCTGGGCTCCAGCTCCCACGCCCTATCCCACCCCCCTCAGAGGGAGCGGGGGAGTTGAGGCTGCGGGCACCCTGCGTCCCTCCCCACGCGTGACCGCCTCCCGTGGGGAGGGATCGGCACCCTGGGCAAGCATCCTCTGCGCTCCAGCCGTTGCCGCTGCGGCCTTGGCACTGTCAGAGGGGAGGGGCCGGGATCGCGAAGGGGGAGGGGGAGGCTCGAGCTCGCTCCAGCTGCGGGCCTCGGTCCTGCGGGTTCCCGAAATGGAGAAACTGAGTCTCCAAGGAGGGACCTCTTGATTGGGATTCGGGGAGACCCAGGTGGGGAGGGGGCTGCCTGAATGTATTAGGACGTGTGGGTTTGGAGGGGATCAAGATACGAATTTCAGTGCCCCCCCACAACTGAGGAAGGTAGCTTGGGGGACGCTTCCAACTGGGTCTGCAGGGCTGTGTACCCCAAAGAGCTCCTCCCACTAGTGTAAAACGGAATCAAATTCGGACACCTCGGGTCAGGTTCTGCTACCCGCGGCCTGCCGGGCCGAACTGGGTGGGACTCGCTTTCTCCTCCCCAACCCCCTCCGCAGGGGGCCTCCCTCCCTTTCCAGCAGGTGGCTCCGCAGGGCACCAGCTCAACCTGTTGGACCACAATGGGCGGTGCCAGTGTGGCCCTGGCCCTCACCCGGGCTGACCCGAGATCCCCGCGCAGGGGGAGGGACAGAGTCCCGGTCCCTCCCTCCTCTCTCGGGCCGTGACTCAGCCTCGGAGCTGCTGCCGTGCTGGTCCCAGCCAGGGGCGGAAAGTGTGAGGCGCCCCTGAGGGCCCAGGCCAAACCAAACAGCCCCCCACCCCAGACATTATCTCACTGGAGAATTAGGGGGGCTATAGGAAGAAGGGGGTAACAGCAGGCATGGGGCGCTCCCGCTAGGGTAATCCGCCCCGGGTTTTCCTATCGTCCCTGTCCCCCTTGGGTCCCGAGGCTGGTCACTACTCCGGGTTTTCTTCTTGGCCCCGCCGGTCAGATTCCCGTTGGTAAGCGCCCGGAGCCGGTGGGGTCCAGGCCAGGGTTTTCCCTTTCCTTCTCCAGCCTTCGGGGTCGTGCTAGCCTGGGGAACCTCAGTGCCAGGGAGGCGGCAGTGCCAGATGCACAAGTGAAATGGAGAGGGGGCTGCGTCGGGGAGGAGGGGGCATGGCAGAGGGAAAGAAGGGAGGGAGCGTGCCACAGGGAGAGCAGAACTAGGGCCTCCACAGGCAATAGAAGGGCGGGCGCCTAGGTTGGCATTAGCCCTTAGGTACAGATAAGCAAACGGCGCCTCAGTGCCTCGGGCTCGCCCAGTTCTCATCTCTGCGGGTTGTGTCCGAAGTCTTGCTGGACTCAACTTGGATCTTTCGGGGCTGAATTACCATTCCCCGCTTGATTCTCGACAGTCCTGGGACCTCCTGATAGTTCCTCAGTGACACCCCCCATCACGTTTCTCTTCTGCTGGTCCACACCTCTCCCTTCCTCGCTCAAAAGTCGGGGGGGGGGGGAACCCCTACTTGAAGTTCCCGCCTACTCTCCAACTTGGGGCCCTTAACGCACCACACCACCGAGACAGCTGCGGCCAGGAAACGCTGACTGGGGGCCCCACCCCCTCCCACGATACCCCTGCCGGGCCCCTGGGGCCTACCGCACCCCCCCCCCCCCAGGTTCAGACTGGAACTGGGAACTGGAGGGCAGGTGTCGGGCCTGCAGCGGCCTCCTGGGTATAGGGGAGTGTCCCAGATACGCACGTTCTAACTTACATCTTCAGTCGACCAACTAGATCTTAATTTTGGGGGGGAAGTTGCAGGAGGTGGGTAAATACCCGTAGAATGAAGTGTTTGACCAAAAACAAGGATGAAAGCCCTTGCTGGAAGTTAACCCTCCTAGGGAGGACTGATACCTGGGGCTGGCCAGGAACAGCGAACCTGAGTGACGGCTGGTTGGGCCACGTGCTCCAAAGGGCATCCGCAGAGGAATGAGATGCTTTCAGAGCCTGGAGGAGACAGGGCTTCTGGCGAGAGGAAAGGCCAGGTTCTGCCTGGGCGGGGTCCTGAGTGAGTGGGTCTGGGGACCAGTTCTGGAATGTGGGGGGCCGAGCTGTAAAGTGGAGCGTCAGCCTGCGCCAGGCGCCCACCTCTTCCCTGCTGCCCCCCTTCCTCCGGCTGCCTCCGCTTCCCTCGAAAAACCCGCCGCCCAGGAAACCGCTGGGGGCGCTCAGACCGCAGCACCCCCCAGCCCGCCGCCCCCTGTCACCCCCACCGCAACCGCCCAACCCACCTGAAGGGGCCGTGGCTGCAAGGGTTGCCCCCCTCCCGCCGACTCCCCCCACACCTGCGGGTTGCACTATTTATAACTCAGCGCCTATTCCGGGCCTCTGGGCTCCAGCGGGCTGCAGCGCGCAGCGCTAATCTTCGCCGGGATCTCTGCGCCCCCCAAGGCCTGGGGAGATAAATTTAGCTTCAGGAAGCTCTGGGGAACATTTTCCAAAACTCCACGTCCCAGAGAAGGCGAATCAGAACCCCTCTGCTCTCAACCTCCCTCCGGCCAGCCACCAGGCGGCGTAGGTCCCCCAGTTCCTGGAACCCAGCGAAGAGTCTGGGGCGCTGCCTTGAAGCTGGGATAGGTAGAGTTGAAGGCGAAATGTGGAAAGGTACTGAGGGCTGGTGGTCAGAGCGTCCGAGAATGGCCTGAAGAATGGGTATGCCCAGAGAGCCTGGAGTACACAGCCTCAGCTGGGAGTAACAGAAAGGGGCTGCACACTTATGCCTATTGAAGGGGGAAATAACTCATATGCAAACAAGATGCAAACAAGAGCCTGTGCCCTTGAGGGTCTGCTCTCTGGCGCTGGTGAAATGACTGCCACACCCCTTATTCCTAGGGCCTTACTGGGAAAACGTGGGACCCTCCCAAGATCATTACTATAATATCCAGTTTATTGCGTGTAGCTGCTCAGACCACTTCGCTATGACCTCTCTCCTCCACCTGTCTTTCCCACACTACTGAGGGTCTTGTATCCTGCAAAATCAGCTGGGAATTCTGGTGTCCTCAGGCCAACGTCCTTAGGGTTTGCTTCCAGCTCTGCCTGTTACCTTCCCCGTTTTACCCCACCCATTCCCCTACCCCTTGTGGCCACCAGAAGGCCCCAGGGTGCAGAGGGGTAGGTGAGATCTTACCCATCCCTCCCTATTTTGGCACTCTGCTTGCCTTTACCCCTATACCCCTACACCCCTCCCCCTATCCCTCCCAGCCATCTAGCAAATCCCTGAGAGAGTAGTTTGGATGCTCAAAACCTGAGCTTACAGGGGTAGAGAACCTACTTTCAGCCAAGGGCCATTTGGATATTTATAACATCATTCGCAGGCCATACAAAATTATCAACTTAAAAATTAGCCTCCTTGCCCTGTTTGGCTCAGCGGTTAGAGCATCAGCCCAAGGACTGACTGGTCTCAGTTCGATTCCAGCCAAGGGCATGTACCTCAGTTGCAGGCTCGATCCCCGAGGCAACCAATTGATGTGTCTCTTTCACATTGATGTTTCTCTCTCTCTTTCCCTTCCACTCTCTGAAAAGCAATGGAAAAAGTATCCTTGGTGAAGATTAAAAAAAAATTAGCCTGCTATATTTGGTCAAATATTTAATTAACTCACCCCTAATGTGATGGCTGGAACTGCTTCTCTTTGGTGAGATCTTGGCAGGGCCAGACCAAATGATTTTGGTTGGGGAACCGAACCGAACATGGGCCGGATGTTCTCCAACCCTACTTGGAAAGAGAGCATTGCAGGGAAGCTGCTGCATCTCTTTTCCCTTCTAGAGGAGTGAGCAGGTATAGAACAGGGAACCATTTCCTGGCATGTGTGGATTAGGTGAAAATGAGGAAGCTGGGGCCCCCAAATGAGCTGGGGAAACCGAGAACAAGGGGAGCTTAGGGTTGAAGTGGAAGTGGGAAAACATGGAGTGCATGCAGAATGGGGGTGGCAGTCCCCTCCATACTTTTGCTTGCCTGGCCCAGCCTCCCAGGCCACCATCCCCAGCACCAGTTCAGAAGAGTAAGGCAGGGTAATTGAGAGAAGCCCTGAATTTGAGATGAGAAAATCTGGGTTCCCTAAATGACTACCCTAGCACAGTATGCTGTGGGTATGATTTGGATGGGTCACTTTACCTCTCTAGGCCTCTTTCCTTCACTGTTAAAATGGGTAATACTTTTGTTCTACTTTTTTTTTTTTTTTAAATATATCTTTATTGACTTCAGAGAGAGGAAAGGAGAGGGAGAGAGAGATAGAAACATCAATGATGAGAGAGTCATTGATCGGCTGCCTCCTGCACGTCCCCAACTGGGGATGGAGCCCGCAACCCAGGCATGTGCCCTGACCAGGAATCAAACCCTGATTGCCTGCATCCTAGGTCAATGCTCAACCGCTGAGCCACGCCCAGCCGGGCTTTTTAAAAAACTCTTACCCAAGGATATATTTATTGATTTAGAGAAAGGAAGGGAGAGGGAGGGAAAAAACATAGATGTGAAAGAGACCTGCTTCCACTCATATCCCCATTTCAACTTTTTCTTTTTTCCATACCACCTATCACCTAATAACATCTCTATATTTATTTTTTAGATTTATATTTTATTTTCTGTATCCACCCACCAGAATGTAAACTCCACAAATACAGGAATCTCTTTTGTTCACTGCTGTATTCAGAGCATCCAGG
This sequence comes from Miniopterus schreibersii, assembly GCF_964146895.1. NCBI lineage: Eukaryota > Metazoa > Chordata > Mammalia > Chiroptera > Miniopteridae > Miniopterus > Miniopterus schreibersii. The sequence goes on along the minus strand of NC_138119.1, from coordinate 13,404,162 downwards.
TTGGTATGTAGATGCTCAATCATATTTGTTAAGTGAATGAATATGCGGTATATGTAGAGATATATAGACTATCTCTATAATGCTCTCCAAGAAACTAGTAACCATGGTTACCTCCAGGGAGGAGAGCTGGGGGCTGGAGGATAGAGGTAGGAGAGAACTTTACCTTTTACCATTAGAATCCTTTACTCTAGGCATATATTACCTTTACAAAAATAAAAATAAGCCCAGAGAAAAAGGAGTTAACTAAGAAGAAGGCTGAGGTCAAGAGCTGGTCCCTGGGAGTTGGGGGAGGGTCCCATACATCATCTCCAGGCCAGTTCCCAGGGAGAGAAAGAGGGGGGCAATAACTGGGCCCCAAGAGGGGCAAGGGAATGAAGGTAGAGATCCTAGGGATCCTTTGAACAGGCCCTATGGCTGGCTCTGCGGTTGCATGGGGCTATGAGTGGGCATGTCAGTAAGCATGAGCAAGACGATGAAAATGGCTCACGTGTACCTGCCACTGGGAGTAATTCAGGGAAAACAATTATCGGTGGCTGCCAGGGGAAGTGAAGAGTCAATTCTTTTCCTTCTGGCTGTTTGTGTCCTGTGATGAGCCTGAGGGACCTGTGTGACCGCATAGGTGCCTGTTTCTTGCAGCTTTGTGAGCTGGAGGAACAGAGCCCTTACTTCCTCTGTGAGCTGGGGACTAACGTCAGCCCAGGGCTTTCCCCAAGACCCTCAGAAGCAGGAGCTGGTCAGACCGGGTCTTCTATTTGAGTTCCCATACTAATGCACAGGGCCTCACAAAAGACCCTGCCCAAGCTTGACCCCTCCCTGCCCACAGGTTGGGAGGAACCTGGCCTTTCCACCCTCCCTACTCAGGCTCCAGTGAGTCAGGAAACCTGGCTTTCAGTCTCAGTTCCATCTAGGACAACCTCCTTCCTTCCCTGGTCAGCTCCAAGACCCTTCCAGTGCTGACATTTTCTGATTCCCCTTTAGACATTGAGAACTTTTAGCCTCAAGGCCTATTTATTATTTGTATAGTTCAGTGATTCTCAGAGATATTAGGGGGCAGCCCATTCCTGGCACTAAGAGGGTAAGATCAACCATCTGGGCTGGTGGGCTCACTGTGCCAGGCTTGGAGGAGTGTGAGGTCCTGCTGCAGTCTTATTAGGGACCCAGCCAGCAGGCCAAGGTCCTGCGCACCAGCGGTCCACCAGAGGTGGGGACTGGGAATGGAGGCTTAGAAATGAGGCAGGTCTGATGGTCAGATGGCACCAACTCAAAGCAGGATCCACACTTCATTCCTTGCTTGTGGCCCATTCTTGTTCAAACGCAGCTAGCCCCAGGAGTCTTGATGGGGGTTGAGCTGGGCACTAAAGAGATTAGAAAGCTGAGAGACAGGCTCTGCCACAGAAGCAGCAGCCAGGCCTCTGTCTGTTTGCCCTACCTGCTCACCTGAGCAATGCCAGGCTGTGGTGCTGGCAGGGAGGCAGTTTCCTGCTGCTATTAATCCAGCAGCTCCTTGATACACCAGCAGCAGAGGAGGACATAGGCAATTTCCTTCAGGATGCTCTGCAGGCCCTGCCACCTGGTGCCCATCTCTGCAATAGGCACTCGGAGCCCAGCATCTCCCAGGGCCCCTCTGAGGGAGAAAGGTAGGGCCTGGGCTAGGGCCTGCGTTCCGACCTGCATGTGGACAGCAGCTCTGAGGGTGAGGGAGCTGCCTCTGGTGCCTTTTATCAGCACTGTCCCTACCCCCTCAGGCCTCATGACTACAGGGACAAAGGCCCCAGGGTCTAACAGAGGGAAGGTTCTGGGCCTGAGGATGGGCTGAGTCAGCCCCTATGCACAGCCATGTAGGAGGGATGGGGTTAGGAGGAGGTCTGGCCACTCTATCTTTCATTCTCCACAGCCAGGCTGGTTCAATTTCCCTCCCTCCAGCCTGAGCCTAGAAACCCTGGGTGCCCTGCCTGGTTGTTGGTACCCCCAGTGGTTGGCACAGCTCCCTGCTCCTGCCCTCTGGTGGGCTCCTGCCGAGGTTGGCGCTCAGTCAGAATCACCAATGAGAACCTTTCCAGCCCCTCGGAGTGAGCACTGCCAGCTCAGAGCTGGCAGGACCTGGCCCACGCTGCTTTTCCCATCCCCTTGGGCGCAGGGAGACACAGCCAACACAACAGGCACATGAGAGGAGAGGCACAGTTTATTGAGAGGTTACACCCCAGGACAGCCTCCTTCTCTTCCTCTTGGAGTGGACAGGAGTAGGAGTCACATGCGGGAGTTCCGCTCTTCGTCTTCATTCTCAAGTAGGTAGGCTGGACGGTAGGTGGGCTGTCCTCCTGGGCCCAGGTACTTCAGGGCTGGGTTCTGCACCGTGTTCTCCCGGCTCCCCAGGGACGTGTAGCTGGAGCCAGGAGAACAGAGGGTGAGTGTGCGGTGAGGTGGCTCTCCCTATCTCAGCACCCACACGTTTCCCCACACCCGTTCTCTTCCGACACGCTTACCCTCGGTCATACAGGATACAGTATGGGACAAACAGCTGACGCAGGAAGTCCCAGATGTCTCTGTAGGTCCAGTCCTGGGAGGTCAGAGTTGGAGAAGAGTCACAAATACTGCCTTCTCCCACTCTACCCTTTGCTGCCTGGGAAGAGGCCCATTCAGGGTTCTTTTGCTCCCCTGGCCTTTGAGGGCCTGCTATCTGATTCGCTAGTACATCTCGCTCTGCGTAGGCCAAGCAATAAGAGAAGCCTTCATCCTGTGCCCTCTCCACTCCCAATCCACCCTCCACTGGCATGTCAGCTCCACCAGGGCAGGAAGGGGCTATCTCAGTGTCAGCTGGAGCTGTCCAGTAGAACTTTCTACAATGGTGAAAATGTTCTTCTGCTGTGCTAATGCTGGGGGCACTTGAGATGTGGCTAGCGCAACCGAGGAAATCAATTTCAAATTAATTTTTTTAAATTGAGATAATTCATGCCATTGAAATTCATCCTTTTAATATACAGTGCAGTGTTTTTCAGTCATTTGTATTTTATTTTAATTATGATTAGAACGTAAATAAATGGCTAATGGCTACCGTACTGGACAGCACATGTCTAAGTCATTGTTCTGTCCACAGCAAAAGGCACAATGTCTGCCACTGACTTGGTGCTCAATAAATTATTGGTCAAAAGGCTGAATGAACAAATAGCTCAGCCTTCCTTGGATGATGGGGCCCCTTCATCCAAGCCCCAGGCTCCAATGTCCCTACCTCAGTTAGCCAGGGTGCAATGACTGATAGAGGACATGAGACTGAAGGCTGTAAGTCCTTCTCTGCATTACCAGCAGGGGGTTGATGCGCATGAAGGAGGGCCAGCCTGGGTCCGTGGGGCTGAAGGGACAGAGGCTGCGGGAGTAGGGGTCTGTGCGGCGGGTGCCCATCAGGGCAGCCTCCAGCTGGGGGTGCCGTGCCTGCAGCTGGCTCAGGGCCTGCTTCATGTCTCCCTCAGCCTCCAGCACTCGCAAATTATACCTGAGGAAGAGGGCTGGGGGTGAGGAATGGGCTCCTCCAAGCCCCTCTTGGAGCCCAAACCTCCAGGCCCCTAGTACCTCTTGATGGTGTCCTGTAGAAACTTCTCCAGCTCAGGGAAAGGAGAGATGCTGTGGATATATAGGATCTGGAGGGGTTCTTGAGTATCAGGGCATTTCCTGGGGTGGGAGAGAAACCACAGGCTTGCCAGCACTGGCAGGGAAATGCTCTCCAGAGAACTTGTGCTTTTCTCCTTGGCCCCTGGGAAGCACACCCTCCCCTCCTCCCCGTTCCATGTATTTCCCATCCATCAGAACCTACTTTCTCTGGAAAGCCCACTTGATCTCTCACCTCTCAAATCTGGAGCACACATCCCTGTTTCAGGTAGATAAATCTCACCTCCTCAACAGGACCAGGACCACCCGTGGTCAGGCATGGTGGCTTGCACATCCACACCCAGGACCAGGCATGTCAGATGCTCGATAAATAGGGTGGGGAAACGGGAATCGAGCGGTCACTATGGCTACCTCCCTCCCAAACTCCATCCAGATACCTCTTTTTCTTTCTGCTTCCTAGGATGGGGAACTAGAAAATGGGGCCGATCAGGTATCTTGGTATCTCTGGGGTCTTGCCTCCAGGGGATAGGCTCACCTCTGCACAGCTGCATGGAAGAGGTGCAGGAGGGCAGTGCAGTCCTTGCCCCCGTTGAAGCCTACACAGAGCTGGGCGAGGCTGTACCGAGCCAGGGCAGTCTCAATGGTCTGCAGGGCGTTTGCCACCTTTTTCCCTAGAGAAGACCCTGCCAGACAGGTAGGGAAGAGGCGATCAGACAGACAGACACATATGGCCATCAAAGGGCAGTTGGAGCCATGATGCCCTTCCTTAAAACTTTAATATTTCCCCAGAGTTTCTAGGCTGAAGTCCAGATTCCGTCATGCTGCCTACTAGGCCTGCGGAGTCTGCTCCCTGCCTGCCATTCAGCCACACCTCATCTCAGTGTCCACCCTCCAGAATCCTGGTTTCTTTCCATTCGCCTTAATCTCCTGCCGCTTCCTTTCATGCCCTCTTTCATATTGTGTGCTCTTGCCCCCTCCTGGTCCGGCCAAATCCTCCTTATCATGCAGCTTATAGCATTTGCCCAGAAAAGCCTTCCCTGACCCCAGACCAAGACTGATCTCCTTGCTGTAGAGTCCCCCTCATCACTGACATCTCATGCATAATTACCTGTTTAACATCTACCTTTCCTATTAAACTACTGGTCATAGAGTAGGGTGTACTTCTGTCCTGTTGAGCTACCTCCCCAATACCCAGCACAGTGCTGGTGAATGTAGGTACTCAATCATTATCTACTGGAAGAATGAATGAATCAACTGTAGCTATCCTCTACCTTCTCCTGGATTTCTGGGAAGCCTCCAATAGCCCCTGCATTCCCGAGACCTAGGGTGGCACCTGTGGTTCCATGCATCTGCCCTTCCCCGAGGAGGCCCCTACCTGACTTGGCAAGTTTGTATACAGCCTCACTGGCCTGCTCCACAGCGTTGGGTATGTAGGGGACCAGCGATCCCTGAGGCAGACGGGCAGTCAGATAGGCCAGGCATTCCTCCAGGGGCCCTTCTTCCTCTGAGTCCAACGTCAGCTTCACCTGATAGTAGTTGCTGCCCCAGTCAGGGTAGGAACCCAGGCCAAGCCTGCGTCCAAAGTGGGCCTGGGCCTCAGCCAGGATGGGGGCAATAGAGGCCTCGTCAGCTGCCACATACAGCTCCCGCAAGTGGAACTGAACAGCTGTGTTTTGAAACAGTCCCTTCAGCCCCTCTAGCACACGCTGCAGCAGCTCTGGAATGCCTGGGAAGAGGTAGACGTTGCGGACCGAGACCAGTGGGAATCTGAAGGGGCGGCCAGTGTGAGGATCTGTGCCATAATGCAGGCGGGCAGAGGAGGGCACCAGAGACAGCTTCTCCCAGCCCTCCTTTCCTAGGGCTTTGATGGCTGCTTCCAGCTCAGGGTGTGGCTTGAGCTCATCACCAAAGGCCTGTGCTACTGCCTCGAAGGTCACATCATCATGAGTGGGACCAATGCCCCCTGCCGTGAGGACATGAGTGAAGCGGCTGGAAAAAGAGGTGACCTCAGCAGCAATGGTGGCTACCTCATCAGGTACAACAGAGACTCGGCACACCTGGACCCCCAGGGAGCGCAGTGTCCGGCACAGGAAGTAGGTGTTGGTGTCCTGAGTGTGTCCCTGGAAGATTGGAGATGGGGGAAGATGAGAGTGTCAGTGCTGTGGGATGAAGGGCAAAGGGTGCAGGGATGAAAGTTGCATCTGCCTGGTGATGGGGCACTCTGCTCTCTGGGGGATACCACCTCTGGCTGCCAAGAATTCTGGACTGAGCACAAGAGTGAGAAGATCCACATGAAAGGAATCAGGGATGATACGATATACCTTGGGCCTCCTTCTCTGCACTGTGACTTGACCTCATCTATGCTTATGAAGTCTATTATTAATTCCATGTGGACAACTTTTCTGCTTCCTCACCAATCCGGACAGTTTCAGTCCCCTGGCTCCAAGTGCTTATTGGGCATCTTCATCCTATTCCTGGCTGTCAATGGCATCCCCAGACACTGTCCACAGCCAGTCACGCCCTTCATGCTGTCAACTCCATTTCTGAAATGTATCCCCATCTGCTCTCTTCTCTCTGTCCCTACTGCCACCAAGCAGGTCCTTGGCACCTTTCACCTGGATAGTTGCAACAGCCCCTTGGCCAGGCTCCCAGCCTCCAGCCACAGCACTCTGCCTGGTGCCTCCTGAATACCCTTCCTAATGTGTTACTGTGATTGCATCACTGTTGGGCTCAAAAGCCACTTGTTGTTTCCAACCACATACAGAATAAAGTTCAAATTCTTTTGCAGAATATTTGAGGCTATCTGTCTATGGTGTGTATACAATCTTCTTTTCCAGCCCCATCTCTGCTATTGTTCCACAGTTTAGTGGTTAGATGGTTGCTCTGGAGTAAGAGAGAATCAGGTTGAAAGTCCATCTACCACTTCCTAGCTGTGTTACCTTGGGCAAGTTTCTCAACCTTTCTGAGCCTTAGTCTCATAATATATTTATTAAGATTTATAATAGAAGTACTAATGTCATGGGGTTGTTGTGAGGATTAGTAAAATCACCTATGTGATGTAATAAGCCCACTGTCAGGTCCTAATAAGCACTAAAAAAACAGGGATCACTATTACTGTTACAAACCTGATGCCTACCATGACTTCCCTGATTAGTCAGAAGGGATTTCTCCCTTCTAGTACTTTCCTTCTATCTCACTTATCCACTCTGCTGAGTGCCTTGGATCATCTCCCAATTAGGTTGGATTTAACTCTTAAATAATACATGTACCTGTACCTCCTTTACAGGATGACTCCTTGTCACTTCTGTAAAGCCCCTCATCCCCATACCATACTGCTTGGCAAATTATAGGGACTTTGCTATAAGTTTTTCAACAGAGTAATTGAAAGAATGAGGGTCACTTTTCCTCCACCACACTGGACTCACTCCAGGATCCTACGGCAGCAAGGGAACCCCCACCCTGGTTTACCCTCCCTCAACACAATGTGGAGCAGACTTTTAAGGACAGGAGAACGCCCCACCCTCCCCCCTCTTCGGTCCCAGACACACCTTGAGGACCTCATCTCCAACAATGATGATGCCCGCCGTCACGCTGCGCCCTGGGGGAGGTTCAGAGGCCCTAGATGCCATGGTCCTGCCTTCTCTGCCCCTCTGCAGGGCCCTCCAGTAGCCACCCAGACCCCCAAATAGGGGTCGCAAGCACGGGAGTCCCGCCAGATCTAAAGGGCACTGGGGGCCATAGCCTGGGAAGAGGGGGTCCGGGGTCGAGGGAACCTGGAGGAGCCAGAAAGGAAAATGGGGGAGAGCAGGAGGGCATGGTCTTCCTCACCAGGCCCTTGACAACTGACTCCTTTATCCCTGCCTCTTTAATAAACATGTTCTCAAACCCCAGTCCATGCCTCTTTCAATGACTTCTAAGCTTGGCTCTGGTCTTAAAATGACCAGCTCCAGCTGCTACTTTAAAGGTCTTGTGTCTGCCGAGCTCGGCTCCTCGGGTCTGCTCTATCTTGGGCAACTACACCTTTAAATGTCTCTCCAATTTGGGGCACCTGTCCCTTTAAATGTCTACCTGCTCCTGCGGCTTGGTCCCTTTAAATGCGTTCCCTCCCTCCACCCGGATTAGAACTGAGCCGCCTTCTTCTGAAGGCTTCCGCACCCTTTCTAGCCCGGAATCTCATCTCTTCCCACCACTTTTCCGACTACTGAGTTCTTCCAGGTTCTCACCTGCTTCTGGCCCCTTCACCAGGTCTTTCCCTCTCTCCTTTCCTCCTGTCCCAGGGCGGCTTCCGTACTCGCAGTCCCACCTTAGACCCACACTTACCTCAAATTAATTGGTCACTTTGGCTGTCGCTCAGACTACCTCCACGGGCCCATTGGTGAAATCGACTGTCGCTCGAGAGCTTTAGCTAGAGGGCGGGAGCAATGTTGGGTTGTTATTAGCGACAATCACGTGGACACCTCCCGCCCGGAAATGTGGAGGCCAGGCTCGGGTTCAGGGGGTGGGGTGGCGGGAGCGCTGGGGCGTGAAAGGAACGGTGTTTGGAGGTGCTCTAAGGATTTTGAGGTGCTCCTTTCTGCTGCTGGAAATAAATGGAGGCTTGACTCTAACCTTCGTTCCGTATTCAGATTCTTGTGTGCGCGGCTGTTTTCATTAGGCTAAGGGGTCAGGGGCTGCCACTGGTGTGAGAAGGGATTTTATATTGTAGCAGGTGCAAACTGAAGGAACACCAAGAATAATTGTCAGCGTTGCCTGTGAAGTAGAAGATCCCAGAGGTGAGCTTTTAGTGTGTAGAACTTTCATTTGTCTCTGATATAAAGCTAATTTCTTAAACCTCATCGACAAGACAGAGCTTTGCCCCACCTTGCTCCAGATGGTGCTTAGCTTAAACATCACCTCTCCCAGCTATGGCTCTCGCGTGTACAAGCGAGTGCAGCGACTAGGGAGTGCTGTGTCTGTTTTGTACTCCTCCTTTTGCTCTCATTTCAATTGCCTTTGGTTTAAAAGTGCTCCTCAAACCTTCATGTTCATACTAATCGTCTGGGAACCTTGGGTGGGGCCTGAGAGCTGTATTTAACCCATTCTCAAGTCATGATGATGCTACTCGTCTGTGGACTTCGTTTTCTGTAGTAAAGGTTTCAAATTCATTCATCATTTGGAGGACTGCTGAACCACACCTGGCTGGCTCCATTTGACTCTCCTTTAAGATAGATATGATGCCTGTTTTATAGATGGGCAACAGGCTCAGAAAGGTGAAGGGATGCCACACAGCCACAAAACAAAGTGAATGGTAGAGCCAGGCTTCTAGACCATTCTTTCTCAAGCAATAAGATGTGTTTTTCCAATTAAAAGAAACTCAGCTCTAAAATAATAAAGTTCTACTTGCCTAATGACATAAACCATGTGCTCTATTATCTTTATTAGTAATAATGGTGATATTTTGGAGGAGACCCCATCCCCCCAAAAAACCCCAACCACAGGCTCTGGTCCAATCCTTTATCAGTGGTTTATCAAGCTTAAGCATGCACCAGGATCACCTGGAGAGCTTGTTAAAGTTGCTGGGCCCAACCCTGAGTTTCTGATTCAGTAAGTCTAGGGTGGAGCCCACGAATGTACATTTCTGTGTTTCCAGGTGATGTTGATGCTTCTGGTCCAGGGACACTTGGAATAAATGAATGGAAGACAGGGAAAAGTGGTAGATTAATCTCCCTTACTTAGTACTACTATTATTTTTAAATGTAGAGGGTTGGCTGTAATTTGGTGAAATATTTTCAACAGCTACAGTCTACATCTGTTTTCTCAAGTTAGTGCTATAACTACTTGCATATGAATGCTTGAAATCCCCACATCCAGGCCACACTCCAGGCCAATTAAGTCAACACCGCTAGGAATGATTTACAAATCAGTACTTTTAAAGCTATCCAGGGGATTTCAATTCTCAGCCAAAGTGAGAATTACTGAAAACAACTCCCAACCACTGTAGACATTGAACAGGACATAGGTGTGCCCCAGCCTTAGGCCTGGCAGGAAGTGGAGCACACTAGCAGCCTCTGGCTGATAGCCTCATGTGCCCTTTAAATATTGGGACTATATTAAAGGCATCCATGACTGTGGGAAACAATTCACTTGTTTTTTGGTTTGTGTTTTTACTCCTCACGCAAGGATATTTTTCCCACTGTTTTTCAGAGAGTGGAAGGGAGAGAGACACATCGATTGGTTGCCTCCCCCACGTGGCCTGACCGTTTGGGGATTGAGCCTGCAACAGAGGTATGTGCCCTTGACTGGAATCGAACCTGAGACCCCTTCAGTCCGAGGGCTGATGCTCTAACCACTAAGCAAACTGGCTAGGGCAACAGTTCACTTGTTTTGATGAGATGATGTTATCCCTATGTAACCTCTACCTTTGGCCAGTAGATCAAAATATATTTCAGTAAATGTTTGACAGCAAGTCTGCTTTTAAGATCAGATTAAAAACCAGTTACCCGAATGTTGAAATAAACCTCGTTATCAGCAAAGAGCTGAGCTTCATTATCCAACTGAAGGGCATATAATTAGAACCATGATATTGAAAGTGATGCTCACCCTGAGAGGGAGAAAAACCTTTACAAGTAGACAATGAGATTATAAAAAAACTTCCTCTTTAATCAAGGCTTTTAACATGAAACAGAGTTCTTGAATAAAATGGAAAGTTTCCAATACATTGAAATGTAAATCACCATACATACACCTGGCAAGAAAAAACCAAAACAGCAAGTTTACACGATTCCCTGTAACAGCCATGGTCTTACTCTCAGATGCTCCCTCCATCTGCCAAGTGTGTTCTGTTGGATACAGAGCTCACCATGGTTTCTGGAGTCACACTCAGCAGAGGCTGCAGCTCAAAGAGCACTCCTCTGGCTGGGTAGTGCCGCTGTTGGCTCTGCTCAAGAAGCAAAGCAGTCACCAGCACATTTCAAACAGTGTATTTTAAACATACTTTAAATAGCAAAGTGAGAAATAAGAAGGCAACATAATGTCGTCAGAAAGATGTTAGCAAATGAGGACAGCTGTGTAAAGCTAGGGGCTGAAAAGTGGCTCGCCAGCTTCATATCTTTGGCTTCTTCGGCAGTGGCCTCCGGAACAGCAAGATGTGAGGTTCTGAAAGAATGAGTGAAATCTAAGAGACAAATTCACACCATTCTATGCACAATCTATAGGGTATCCCACTCCCATTTCCCAGCTATCACTCACTAAGATCTTAAATAACTAAATTAAAATTTAAGCATATGGCCTTAGAAGCAGACCCATAAATGTGGCCTGTTTGCCAAGTATAGAATTGTTAATATCAGTTCTTTTGCTGTTTGTAAAGCCCCAGGGTGTCCTTTATTAGTTTTGCCTGACAGCTCGGTGTCTGGTGTCTTATCAGGAAATATACTTTCTGTGGCTTATTGGGAACATATCCAAGAATTCTCTTTCTGATGGACAATGAAGTAGGGACCATAATCTCTCCCAGGATATATGTGGCCTATAAAAGGAGGATTTTCAGTGATAGGTTGTCTCTGAACTTCCCATATACTTTACTCTTATTTTTGGTCACTCCAGTCTTTCTAGATGACTGGTGGGGTAAGAAACCAATAAACCACCCCCACCTTCCCCTTATGTCTTTGGGTTATGTGATCTATCATTCCCTCAGTGAAGCAGCAGCCCTACATGGTTCTTTCAGTGAATGCACTGACCTGGTTCATGGATCATATAATGGACCCATCCTTGACTCTGCTGAACACCAAGATTCCTCCATTCAGATTCAGACATCAAATGGGTTTTAGGGACCAGCTTGGCTATGTCCTTGGGCAACATGACATGCCTGTAAAAGAAACACGGGAAGGTAGGGAATTTGGGTCAGTACTGGGTTACAGTCTGTTAGGCAAGTGCCTGCATACGAAGCCAAGAGACAGAAGAAAAGAGAAACCAGTTTCTGATGGGAGTTTATATCTTACTGTGGGATACAGGCAGCTAGAAATAAAGGCCAACTTACATAAATCCTCGAAAAGTATATTAAAAAGTACAAATTAATAAATAACTCAAGTGAATGAGCACCTAAATTCCAGGCACTGTTGCTACATTGCCTCTGCCTTCCTGGAGCTTAGTCTTCTAGTTGATTATCCTAAAACAATATAATGGGGGCCCCACAGCACACATGGTATAAATAATAATTAAAGGTGGTTTTGAACAGGATTGGTAAGGGAGAGAAGTTATTTTTGTGGAGAAGGCCTACTATGTAGTGCTACGTGAAAGAACCATCACAAAAGATGAAATAATGCCTGTGTCTTAGCCTTTAAAATCTATTCTCAATTTCATTTTCCGAACTCTGAAGGGATGTGCCACAAGACTTCTTTTGGGAAACTCCATGCTTTCCTACCAATTTCTTTTCATGGCCAAGAAATTATTACTCTGATTTGAATTGGGCTAACCCAGACAGACTTTATCATGCTAAATGAAAATGTACTAGTAAGAGATTTTTTTCTTAAGAGATCATATAATTCTAGTCTAAATGTCTGAAAATAGCTTACATTCTAACAAGCCCCTGGCACAAAGACTGGCTTCAATTCTAATTAGACAATAAACAAAACCCCAACCACCCCAAAAAAACAAAAGCCTTTCTTAAATCTAAATACCACTGCCAAGACATATCTTCCAGAGGATGAAACTAGTGACTTCTCCCTAGCCCTGCAATGTGTTATAAGCAGTTTTAGTTATTAGCTCAGTTCAGATGTAGAGGAAAAGAAAGTTAATTGGGTCCAAGCATAGCCTGGGGTCTTTTTCAACAGACCTGGCATAAAGATGATTAATGTATTTGTCAGCATACCCGGAGCTCTCCAGAGGGTCCAGAGCCCTGTACTAGGCTGGAGAAGAAACACAAGCAAGTTTCCATTTTATGGTCTTCAATTGAGAAGACAAGACACAAACTAGGAAGTTGTTTTAAGTATTACCCTTAATACAGTTAGTGGAATGCCAACATTTGTAGAACCCCTTGTCTTCCCTAATGAATTTAGGATTTATCACATGCAGACTCTGTAGGGATTCCTTTCTTCGCCATCCTTGGCAAGTGCTATGTGCTCCCATTACAGTACGTCCCTCTATCATACCAATTATCACCTTTCTTAAGTCTGTCAGTATTTCCGCAGGTTTTTAAGGTTTGTTGAAAGCAGAGGCCATGCTTACTTTAGAAAAACCTATAAGCACTCCATAATTGTTTCCTAAATAAATCCCCTTCAAATATTTGAAGAGTATAGACTGGGTCCATGTTACGTCTTTTCTCAATGTTCCTGGCCAGTTTTATTACATTCCACTTCCTTGAAGCCCCCTCCTAAAACAAGCCGGACAACCACGCCCCTTTCTCATTAATTAATCAGCGACACTCAGGTGCTCTAACACCCCTTGCATTGAAGACGCGAGGAAAATTCCAGCTCTGCCTTTGCCACCTTTTCCTAGTAGCTCCGTGATTCTATGGTGTTGCCGTGATACAAGCAGTCTTAATAAGGCAAGTTCAACTTGCTCAATTAAGTTTAGAATGATCCAGGAACCCCAAGCGGTGAGAGCGGTCAGCAGGCTAACACTCTACCCGCGCCCACCTACGCCTCCCCCAAGAGGGCTAACTCCAAATTCCATACTTTTGTTACTTTTACAATCGGCTCCACGCTTCGCGCATGCGCTTTATGCTCTCCACTATCACCCCTTGTCCCGTTAATCTGCTGCGCATGCGCCGATCCTGTCTCTTCAGTCCTCGTTACTAACTCCTCGTGCCCTCACTTGTCAAAGCTCACCCCCTCGTTATGGCCCCCACGCCGGCACTAACCGGTACTCGAACTCCTCGTCGTCGTATTTGTCCGAATAGTAAATCTGTTTGTGCGACATGATTGCTCTGCCTCAGGACCGTCAGTGCCGCGCCGCCAACCTCCAAACAACTCCCAGCAGCACGCGCTCCCACCCTCTTTGGCCTCACTTTCAAACACACCGCCTGCACTTCCTATTGGTCCCTTCGGTTTAAGGCGGGACAACCCCACCTTCGAGCCTCCTATTGGCTTATATTTGCTTTTCGTCGAGTCCTTATTGGAGCACACTTCTTACGTTTCTCAAGAACAAGCTTAGGTCAAAAATAGGTCTCTTATTGGTTAGCCCTGCTTCTGTGCACGTTCTCGCAGTGCCATTGGCTGATTCAGGAAAGTGGGACGGGTGAAGGAGGGACGGTGGGGTAGAGGGTCAGGGGTTAGCGGGGCCGGAAGTGAGTGCAATAAAGTTTCTCCAGGGAGGCCTGCCCAGGGAGAAAGTTGGAGCGGCGACCTAAGGAGGAAGTGGCGTGATCCACAACCAAATCAGCCCGCGGTGCGGTGCGGAGACTCCATGAGGCACTGGTGAGTTGGGACTTTTTTTCTCCTTAGGTGACCCACTCCTCCTCCCCGGAACCCCTCTCCCGGGACCCTACTTCCGGTCTTCATTTATAAGTCCCGCCCCCTGAGACCCCCTCCCCGGAAGTCCCACCTCCCAGCCTCAGGGGGCTGCCTGAGCCCTGACTTGTGTTCTACTTATTGTCCCCGACCCCACCCTGACGCCCAGCTTTCCTGGCAGTGCCACCCCTAGACATGCTTCCAAGCCCTGCTACAAGAAACTCCACGTTAGTCCTTCCAATTCCCCGAAACTCCGCCTCAGCGCGACGATTCTCTGCTAACTGCTGCGCACCAAAAACCCTAGCTCCCAAAAGGGCAAAAAACTCTGCCCCTCAGAGAACTACTGTATTCCAATTCGTGAGGCCACGCCTTTCTAGGGGCTCCGCCCCTCTAGAAGTCCCGCCTCTTCCTTAATCCACGTCGTCGGATTGCCCAGAAGCCTGGCCTCCTAGAACTCTCCAAAACACGGGCCCTAGGGGACTACTGTCCCTCAGGAGATTTAATCCTTGTGGAACCCAGGTCTTCACCTCAGAAGCTTTGTCTGCAACCCCAGAGCTACATCTGCTCACATTTCCCTTTTCTTCTTCTCCTTTGCGCTTGGGCTCAGTTTTCCTGAGCTTCGCCGAAGTGCTCTGCCAGTGGGAAGTCAAGGTTCCCATCTCTGGGTCTGAGGAGTGAGAGATTAAGAGACAGCCCTTTTCCTCTCCTTTACCCCCTTCCAAGGGTGGCTGCCCGAAGGGGGCTGGGCTTGGGGTTTGGCACGAAGGTGGGAGACAGACTTGCTCATAGATTTCTGGCCCCACTCCCTGAGTTTCCCTTCCCAGAAACAGTTGTAATGTTTCATACCTGTACCAAGGGATCTGGTTGGGTAGGCCATTTATTTGACGTGTGACAGGAACAAAAGTTTTCTACCATCAGAAAACGGCGTCTTAGGTGGGTGTAGGGGACAGTGACCTTTTTGGTGGTTGATTTTTTTGTTTTAGGGGCTGCTCAGCCTCCACCACTTCTCTGGCTCTTACCCTCCCCCTAACCAGTTCTTGTCTGGGCATTCCTTCTGGTCCTGCTTGCCCAGCCTTCCTTTCTGGAAACATTCCTGAGGCTTTCCACATTTCCTGCTACGTCTGAGAAGGCACATGCAGCTTCTCCCCCACACCCAATCACCCGGACTCCCAGTAGACAATCTCCTTTTACAATCTCCTTTCTTTCTATGTAGAATGAGCCCTATTTCCTCTTTCTTTGCTTCCAAATGCCCACACCTCTTGGTCATCCCCTGCCTCTGAATGCTGCAGGCTCCTACAGAACGCCCATCTCTGAAAGGTGAAGACATCCTGGTGTGTGTTTGCTCGTGTCAGGGGTGTGAGGTTATAGCAAGCAGAATCCTTTTCTCATGCTCTCTATAGCTGAGCGCTGAGCCTTAGGAAATAAACTGATAGAATTCCTTCTCAGGAGTGGTGAATGAAATGACAAAGCTCTCCTCTGATGAGGACTAGGAGGGGGTGAAAGAGCTTAGCATAGTATCTAACATGTTTTAAGTGCTGTTATTGTTAATCGCTACAATCATATGATTATTTGCATCTTTTTATCTTCTCAAGTAATTTAAGGGTAGGTAATTCAGAGGTGAGCTTAGGGGGTATATATATCTTACTACTTTCTTTTTGGTCACTTTCCAAATTCCTCTATGGCCCCCTCAAGCAGAGCTGTGGCAGGAAACTGTGGGTGGAAGGAATGGGTTTGGGATGGTTCCCTGCGTCCAGCCTCAGCCCATCTCCTCTTGGCACTCCTTTCTCCTGTACTTAGCACAGATTTGTCTTCTGCCCCCTCTGTCCCTTCGTGGTCTCTGTTTCACTTTCCCACCTCCTCCAGCCAGACTTTGACCCTGGTATGAGAGGAACTGTGTCCCGTGGTGGACACATGGGCCCTCACCAGTCACCACTGCAAAAGGAGGAGGAGCTCACCTTAGTGTCAGTGCCCTGCCTCCGCCCCTCTCTTCTACCCTTCACAGCTGGCTTTGCTAACTAGGCCTGTGGAAAAGGGGGCAGAACAGTGCTTATCTGTGAGCTACTATTCCTTGGCATGGTAGGTGCCACCAGCCTGCCCTCTGCTCTAGCTCCTCTTCCTTACCTCACCAGCTGTGCCCTTCCTCTTGGCCCCTCTCTGTACCTACTGGGACCACTTTCTTCCTTTCTCCATTTTTTTTTTTTTTTTTTTTAAATTTAGTGATTTTAGAGAGAGGAAAGGAGAAAGGGAGGGAAGGAGAGAGAAAGAGAAACATTGGTTTGTTGTTTGACTTATTTATGCAGTCATGGGTTGTTTCTTATATTTTCCCAAAACCTTGGTGTATTGGGAAGATGTTCTAACCAACTGAGCTACCCAGCCAGGGCTTCCTTCCCCATTTCTTCTTAAGTGATTTTAGAGAGAGAAACATTGACCAGTTGCCTCCTGTATGCACCAGGGATCGAACTCAAAACCTAGGTATGTGCCCTGACTGGGAATCGACCCTGCAACCTTTCCGTGTATGGTCCGTTGCTCCAACCAACTGGGCCATCCAACCAGGGCTCCTTCCCCCATTTCTTTAGCTCCTACCCACAGCTGTTGTAGCTGAGGATGCTAATGGCCCAGGCTCCCTAGGGCTATCACCCCTCGGCTTGATAGTGGTGGGGAGGGGTGGCCAAGGCTGGAAGATGGGGGAAATTTGAGTGTTCACCTGAACAGGAAGGAAAATGCTGAGCTCAGGGATCCCCTCCCTTTTCCACCCCCAGCTGCCTCTGTTTCCTCCCTCATTCCCTCACTACCCTCCCTCAGCTTCCTGCTCCCTTTGGCCTGCCCTTGTCCGGTTTGGATTGAGTCAGACCTCCTCTTATCCTCCTCCTTTCCTTCTCACTCCTCCATCCTTTCCTCCCACCCCCACTTTACTCCCCAGATACTAGCTGTTTGTATGGGGGTGGGGGTAGGGTGGGGATGGGCCAGGATAGCTCTGCCTCTCCAGGAGTTCTAGGTTGGGCCAGTGGTGGGGGCTCAGCCCCTCAGTGCCTGTGAGTCAGCACTGTCTTCGGGATTGGTCTCTCCCCTTAGCTTCCCGCCCTTGGGGAGGAGCCAGGCAGCTCTAGATCCAGCCTGCTCTTCTCTCAGCCAGAGAAGAGGCTCCACGCTGGGCGGGGATGGTGCTGAAACGGTCTGGGTCTGAGCTGGGGGAGCCAGAGGAATTGGAGCCACTTGTTCCTCTTCCTTCCCAGGACCCTTGAGATCCCTGGGCCATAAAGGGCCAATCAGGCTAAGGGCCTGGGGATGCCCCCTGCCTGGCCCCCTTGCCCTGACTGGCAGGGGGGCCAGGCTGGGCAGCAGCCTCCCTCACTCCAGCCATGGATCTCCTGCCTCCCAAGCCCAAGTACAACCCACTACGGAATGAGTCTCTGTCATCGCTGGAGGAGGGGGCTTCAGGGTCCACCCCACCGGAGGAGCTGCCTTCCCCATCAGCCTCTTCCCTGGGGCCCATCCTGCCACCTCTGCCTGGCGATAGTCCCACTACCCTGTGCTCCTTCTTCCCCCGGATGAGCAACCTGAAGCTGGCCAACCCAGCTGGGGGGCGCCTGGGGCCAAAGGGGGAGCCAGGCAGGTTGGCCGAGGATGGGGAGGGGATCATAGAGGCAGCCATGCCAGACTCAGGCCCCCTGCCCCTCCTCCAGGACATGAACAAGCTGAGTGGAGGCGGCGGGCGCAGGACTCGGGTGGAAGGGGGCCAGCTGGGGGGCGAGGAGTGGACCCGCCACGGGAGCTTTGTCAATAAGCCCACGAGGGGCTGGCTGCATCCTAACGACAAAGTCATGGGACCCGGGGTTTCCTACTTGGTTCGGGTGAGTGAATATCCTCCCTCCCAGACCCCTCCAGTTCCTCTGCTCACTCTAGCTTTGCTGGAGTCTCTTTTTCCCTGCTCTTCCCTGGCAGCTCCCTTGGTTTCCGTGTCCCTTTTCCTAAACCTGTCTCGTTCCTTCTCTGATTCTGCAGCCCCTTCTATCTCTGCCTGGGCCCCCTTTCCTTCTTGTGACTCCCCTGCCCCACCCCCACCCTGCCATGCCTAGCACCATGCCCAGCCCATGGGAGGTCCTTAGTAAGTGTCGGAATGAGTGACTCTTAATTGTTCCCTCCAGTCTCCTCCTCTTTTCTAGAGATGTCACTTCATCCCACCCAATGCCTGTCGTTCCTCTCCTGATTCTCTTCCCAGATGTATGAGGTTCTCTCAGCTTGCCCTTTCCTTTACTCATTCCCTGTTGTCTTGCATGTTGTGGGCTGTGGCAGAACTTATTCGGACCATGGAGAGAAAAGTCCTAGGACCCTTTGGGAAGGGGTTGGGGGGAGGCTGCTGACTCATAATCCTCCCATTCCTCTCCTCAGTACATGGGCTGTGTGGAGGTCCTGCAGTCAATGCGTGCCCTAGACTTTAACACCCGGACTCAGGTCACCAGGTTAGTGGGGAGGGGGGCAGAATCTGGGAATCCTGAGGCTAGTGAGGGGAGGAGGGGAGTGGGTCACTTGGTGATGGGGTTGGTGATGGCTTATCTTTGGATGGTAAAGGGGATTGAGAGAAAGTTAGAGGAGTGAGTCTAAGTCTGAATGAAAAGAGGCAACTCTGGCCTGGATCCTTCTTACTCATCCAGCCTTGGGAGTTGTTGGAGGAGGTGGCAGAGGCAGCTGGCAGCTGGAGCTTGAGTAGAAAATGGGGGTAGATGAAAGGTTGCTGCTGCCTTTGGGAAGGGAATGGGACATTTGGTAGCTGGAAGGGGGTGGGGCCAGTCTATTGAGGTCCTAACCCAATCAGCCAGGAAGCGGCCTCTCAGTGTCATCAAATATTAAAGGCCCTTAATTCAATCCTACATGACAAAGAGCCTGGAGTGCCCCTGGAGTCTGGCCTGGCCTTCCCCTCCCCCAGCCCTGTGGCAGCCCCAGCAGAGTGAGAAGCAGGCTCTGGGTCTGAGTACCCCTCTTTCCCCAGGGAGGCCATCAGTCTGGTGTGTGAGGCTGTGCCAGGTGCTAAGGGGGCTACAAGAAGGAGAAAGGTACCTGGGGTCAATGGGGTTAGGGATGCTGCTGGGAGATGTGGAGGGGCAGGGCAAAGGGAGAAGGCCAAAAGGCAGGAGTGTGGGGGTTCTGGGTGTTGGGAACCCCACCTTCTGAGACACTTGGGCACTTCCGTAGCCCTGTAGCCGCCCACTCAGTTCCATTCTGGGGAGGAGTAACCTGAAATTTGCTGGAATGCCAATCACTCTCACCGTCTCCACCAGCAGCCTCAACCTCATGGCCGCAGACTGCAAACAGGTTGGTGGGGCCGGGCAAGGGGACCAGAAACACTCATGGGAGGGCTAAGTGGGCACCTGGCCATGTGGGTAAGAAACTAGGAGAGAAGGCTTGGGAGCAGCAGGACAGTAGGAAAGGAGGTTATTAGGAGGACATGGGGTAAGAAGCCAAAAGGATGGGACTGAGTCTTCAAGGTTCTGGGCTGGGGTGGGGGGTGCTCAGGTAAGCCCTGAGGCTGCCTGACACACATCATCCCCTTTCTTCTCCATCCCCTGCCCTAACCCTCAGATCATCGCCAATCACCACATGCAGTCAATCTCGTTTGCTTCTGGCGGGGACCCGGTGAGTAGGGGAGCAGAGCAAAGCTGGTGGGAGAAGAGTAAGGGACAGGGATTGGGAAGATACTGGCCAGAGAAATGGGCATGCTAGATGGAGGCGATATCTGAATTGGACTAGTATTTAGGGGTCAGGAGTGAAGTAGGGCTATCAGATTTAGCTAACTGGCCTCTTTTGGCTCTGTCCACTCCAGGACACAGCTGAGTATGTTGCCTATGTTGCCAAAGACCCGGTGAATCAGAGAGGTAAGGCATGGTAGGGAGCGCTGGGTGGGGCTGGCTGTCCATGAGGCAGGTGAGCAGGACCAGGAGGAGCTAAGCAGGAGGAGCTCTTGCTGAGGACGAGGGCTCTTGTCTGCACCTCCTCCCTGCCTCAGAGTTCACTGACAGCCTCTGCTGTGCCCCCAGCCTGCCATATCCTGGAGTGTCCCGAAGGGCTTGCTCAGGATGTCATCAGCACCATTGGCCAGGCCTTCGAGTTACGATTCAAACAGTACCTCAGGAACCCGCCGAAGCTGGTCACCCCCCATGACAGGTGAGTGGGTGAGGAGGATGTGGGGCAGCCAGCTCTTGGGCCCCAGACCAGAATTGGGAAAGTATGTCTGTTCCCACACTTGAGCTCAGAATGGTTCAGGGAAGGAAATAACCTGTGTGCCCCCGCTTCCCACTTCCTGCTATTCTTACGTTTCCTGTGGCTATTGGCAAAATCTTTCGAGGTCCTGCCTGCTGCAGGCCAGCTCTTCCCTCATTTCTCTGTGGTGGAGCTATAGTCCAGGACCTCATGTTGCAGCCTGTCCCTGGCTAGATGGGCTTTTCATTTCCAGCTGCCTCGTGTCTGGCCTGTCCCTCTTTTTTGCCCATTTCTCCATCCTTAGTTCTTGGTTTTCCTTCCTCTAGAAGCCATTGAAAGTTTGAGTGAGGGAGGGTGGCTCTTCCCTGAGCTCCTTACCGTTCCTCAGGCCAGTAGGTATTGAGTATTTAGAAGAGGTTAAGATATTCTGAAGCACCCCTCCCTGCTGCTTAGTGTTTCCCCTTTATTTTTAGGAGACAGTGTAATGGTCAAGGGCATGAACTTTAAAGCCAAACCTGAATTTACATCTTAGGTGAACCACCTTTCGTTGGGAGACCTTGGGCCAGTCTTTGCACCTCTGACCCTCATTCTGCTCCTCCATAAAACCGGGAAAGGAAATAGTACCTCTCTTATAGAGGTGTGGGGAGGATGAAGTGATCAAGTAAAACACCACCTCGGGCAGGGTTTCCTACCCCAAAGGAAATCCTAATACATGGCCATTGTTCTGTCCCCCCCCTCATCCTCCCACCCACATTCCTCACTCCCTCCTGTTCCTCCCCTCAGGATGGCCGGCTTTGATGGCTCAGCCTGGGATGAGGAGGAGGAAGAGGCACCTGACCATCAATACTATAATGACTTCCCGGGGAAGGAGCCCCCTCTTGGAGGGGTGGTGGACATGAGGCTTCGGGAAGGAGCCCCCCCAGGGCCTGCTCGACCCACTCTGCCCAGTGCCCAGACCTCCAGCCACCTGGGAGCTACGCTGGTAAGTTGCTTGTATAGAGGTAGACTGGGCCGGGGATAGGATTGGCTGGTTAGGGCCTCTGGTCTCACTTTATTTTTGTTCCTTCAGCCTGTGGGGCAGCCTGTTGGGGGAGACCCAGAAGTCCACAAGCAGATGCCACCTCCTCCACCCTGCCCAGGTATGGAGGGGGCTGAGAGGGACAGAACCTGGGGGTGTAGGAGGCAGGCCTGGGGTCAGTGAAAGCCTCCCTTTCCTCAGCAGGCAGAGAGCTCTTTGATGACCCCTCCTATGTGAACATCCAGAACCTGGACAAGGCCCGGCAAGCAGGGGGCGGGGCCGGGCCCCCCAATCTTGCTGTTAATGGCAGTGCACCCCGAGACCTCTTTGACATGAGTGAGTGCTTCTCTTTCCATTCTGCATCTCTTGTCTTCTTACTTGGTCCCTCTTCTTCCCTGGCCTATCAGCTCTTTCCTTCCTGGCCTCCCCTCCCAGAGGTTCTGGGTCCTGGGCATGTATTGTGCCAGCTGCCTCTCCTAGTCCTCTCTCTGCACCCCCAGAGCCCTTTGAAGATGCCCTTCGGGTACCTCCACCTCCCCAATCAGTGGCCATGGCTGAGCAGCTCCGAGGGGAGCCCTGGTTCCACGGAAAGCTGAGCCGGCGGGAGGCTGAGGCCCTGCTGCAGCTCAACGGGGATTTCCTGGTGCGGGAAAGCACGACCACACCTGGCCAGTACGTGCTCACTGGCTTGCAGAGTGGGCAGCCCAAGCACCTACTACTGGTGGACCCTGAGGGTGTGGTGAGTGTGGCAGGGGTATGGGTGGGGGTGCCCTCCTGTGCAGCCCTGTTCCTTCCCTTATTTCTTGGATTTTCCCAGCTGGGTACCTCTATATGGGCCTCCCTGCTCTGAAGATGCCTGGCATTGCCTGTTCCTTCCCTTCTGACATTCCTGAGCCTGAGCTGTGTTCCCTTCAGTCTTGGCCAGTCCTCAAATTCAAAAGCTTTATGCCCAGGAGAGCTAGAAGGTGCTTATCTTACCTGAGCCCCCCTTTTTTTGGTAAATGAGATAATCATCCTGGAGAGGTGTGCTCAGTGTCAGATGGTTACAGGCTAGACACCCCAAGTCTCCTCTTACAAGTGGAGCCAGGGGCTCTTTCCTCCAGGTCAGGGAGGAGTAGATATCCCTTCCAATTTCTGATGTCGCATCAGCCTTTTCCCAGTTCACAGCCTTCCCATTCCCATGGCTATCTCTAGCTTCTTTCTCTAGAGAAGCCTCAGTGGTCAGGATGGACAGCCCTCCCACCGCTGCCATCTTTTTCTTCTTCCTCAGCTTTCTTGAATATCGCAGCTTCCTCAAGGCTTGGGGGCTGAGGTCTTATTTGACTTCACCTGAATCAACCCTCTTCCTTCCCGCTCCCAGGTTCGGACAAAGGATCACCGGTTTGAGAGTGTCAGTCACCTCATCAGCTACCACATGGACAACCACTTGCCCATCATCTCTGCGGGCAGTGAACTGTGTCTACAGCAACCTGTGGAGCGGAAATTGTGATCCGTCCCAGGTGCTTTCCAGAAGACTCTCTTCAACCCTTCAACTATTCCCTGACTCTCAGGACCTCACTTTGGAGTGTTCTGTGGGCTTGGCTTTGTGTAGGAGCTATGGGTAGCATGGACACTGGGTTCAGCATCCAGCTCAGCGAGAGGGTTTGAGTCAGGAGCCTGGGGTAGAATCCTACTTCTCCCCAAACCTCACCAAAGTATTAACCTAGAGTGGCCCCCTTCCCAGGGCCTTTCCTGTGCCAACCTGATATCCCCTTCCTCAAGAAGGTGGGTGCTCAAGGCCTGGGCAGTGTGCCTCGTAATGGAAGATGTCCTGTGGTGACAGGCAGTCACCCTCCCAGGGAACGAGGAACAAATCACACCTATGGTCTATCCCTGGGCTCAGGGTACTCCAGCCCGTCTCAACAGCCTCCCTTCCCAGTGTTTAAACTTTGTGCCTTTGACCATCTAATTCTGAAGATATTTTATGCAAAGAGTTCCCGGGCCCGTGAGGTCAAGGATAGGGGTACTGACACCTTGGCTTCTGGGACTCTGTCCTCTCCTTGCTCAGCACCCCTCCAGTTTAGGTTGGGAGAACAGAAGCAGGAGTGGCAGCTGTTTCCTCTCCCTGGGCATATGCCATCTTTATGGATTGCCTCAGAGCCCCCCTCCCGGCCAGGGGGGAGATGGACCCCTTCTTTGCTCAGTGCCTCCTGGCCGGGGGCCCCTGACCCCAGGGGTTTGTATATACATGTTGTTCACCCCACCCCTTCTATGTTGCATGCACGTTATATTCTACAGCCAAAGTGTAGCCCTTCCTCCTGTATCCTCCATGCTGCCTCCCTGTGCCAGGGGAGTGGGGGATGACTGAATTTGGGCCTCCTCAACTGTTAGCTCTCTTAGATGGATTTTGTGGAGGCAGGAATGGGCATTGAGACTCAAAAGCAGCAGACAATCCCCAAGTACCATCTGTAGATTTGGAACTGCATTTATTTTTTTGCATATATTTTAGGGCTGTAGATTTCCTTTCCTAATTTGTTTCCTATGGCTTATTCTTGAGCACAAAATGATGGTAATCGATTACATTTATACATCACCTCTTTGACCCTTCAAAGCCCTTTTACAACTATTGGCATTTTCCTTACCCCAGCCTGTGAGGCAGTGGGGGTCGGTAGCATTATCTTTTCTAGGAGAGACCTAAGTCAGAAATCGATTGCAAGCTAGGATGAGAAACACTTGGGCCTCTCACCGTGAGGCTGGCAGGGGGAAGTTTGGCTGAATGAGCGTGTTTCACGGGTCGGTTGGGTGGGGGGATTTAAAACCTGCGGTTACTGAATATCTTCTATAGGCCTACTCGCAGTGAGTCTGGGAGGCCACCACGACGTAGAAACCTCCCTGCCCTGTGCCTAAGGGAGAGTTGACTGAACCCTCGCCTTTTTGTTGTTTGGATGTTTTCACCGGTCTCACTTATACCAAAGGGAAAGAATCTTCATTAAAGTCCATATTTCTTCTACCTCGGTCTCTCAATCACTGTCGCTACCTATTGTTCGCCGTGGGCTCTCCGTGGCGGAGAGTGGGGGCGGCAGGACCCGCGTGGCCTCGCTCGAGCTGGCAGCCGCCCGCGAGCACTGGGGTGCGCGGGAGGGTGCGGCAGGGCGGCACCTTCGGGACCACCGTCCGGGGGCGAGGTTCGAATTTGCAATGGGGACCGCGGCCCCGAGCGGCCAGGCTTCCCGGGCGTGCCCCCTTGCGCTGCGGCCCTTCGGGTACTGTCCGACCTGGCTGGGGGGGGCGGCGATCGGCTCCCGGTTGCCCGGGAAGCGGGCCCGCGCCGCCGCCCCGCGGTACACGCCCCGCCCCCGCCTCGGGTGGTGCAGTGGTACGGCCCACCCCGCTCGCGGCGCTCTGGGCGGGTCCAGCCCAGTCCCCGCCTCCCCCTGCCGGCTCAGTGGAGGCGGCCGAGCCGAGTTCCGGTTCCGGTGGCTGCGGCCGCGGGCGGGCAGTGAGGCTGGGAAGAACGCGCAGTTGGCGCTCCGGCTCGGCGCCTGCCCCTCGCCGCCCTCGGGGTGGCCACAGCGCGGGGGCCTGTGCTGCCCCCGACACCCTTTCTGGGCGATGGTGCGACCCGACGGCGCGTCCGTCTCCCGCCGCCGCTGACCTGGGTCCCCCACTCCATGGCCGCCTCGGCGCCGCCCCCACCGGACAAGCTGGAGGGAGGTGGCGGTCCCGCACCGCCCCCTGCGCCGCCCAGCACCGGGAGGAAGCAGGGCAAGGCCGGTGAGAGCGCCGAAGAGGGCTGGGGGCTGGAGAAGCCGAGGACTTGGGGACCTCGAAGGGAGGCTGGGCGGGTGGAAGGAGGCGGGGGTCCTTAGGCCGAGGGGCATGAAGAAGGTGGGTGGGTGAAGCCCTCCAGGGGTTAGGGGAAAGTGTCATAGATTGAGGACCCTCGGGTTTGAAGGCACGTGGAATTCAGGACCCACTTGGGAATCTGTGGGTATCAAGAGATAGGATGTCTCATTTAAAGGATGAGGCAGCTGAGAGTGTAGTAATACAATTTACTTTCCTTATTACATCTTTGTTAGTATTTCCTTGTTAAGTAAATAAGCAAGCGTTTGTTGAAGTTAGAAGAGCTCCTCCAAGCGTGGCTGGGAGAAAGGAGGTTGGGGAGCCTCAGAGAAACTTGTTTGTGTTCGCCTTTTGCTGCTCTTCCAGGTTTGCAAATGAAGAGCCCAGAAAAGAAGCGAAGGAAGTCCAATACGCAGGTGAATGGTGGTTGGTGGGCCGGAGAATTCCTAGCAGCCTCTCCCTGGAGTCTGCCCTCTGTCACTCCAATGTCTGTGTCTTGGTCAGGGACAGGGAGAAGCGAAAGTTCTCTCTCTTGCTCTTTCTGGTCCTTTCCTTCAACTTCATGGTTCCCTCATGATAACACCTACCACTTACTTTTGCTAAGTGCCAGGGATTGTGCTACAGTGCTCTTAACAGTTTTGGGAGGTGGGCAGTTGTCTGTTTTACAGATGAAGAATCTGAGGCTTAAAAAAAGTTAAATACTTGCTCTAGGGTCTTGAGCTTATTCAGTGTCAGAGCTGGGATTCCAGCATAGTTCTGCCTGTTTTTAAAACACAATGCACTATGCTGTATCTTGTTTCTCTGTTACATTCTAAGGTCCATCCTGCTTTTAGATCTGAGCTGCTGGCTGGAACCTGCCTCCAAAATGTGTAGTGTGTTTCTGGTGTTCTCCTGGTTTAGGGCTACACTTCTCTCTATGACCCTCTTTCTCTCATCTGTTCCCCCACTAGGGCCCTGCATACTCACATCTAACGGAGTTTGCGCCACCCCCGACTCCTATGGTGGATCACCTGGTTGCATCCAACCCTTTTGAAGATGACTTCGGAGCCACTAAGGTGGGGGGTGCAGCCCCTCCATTCCTTGGCAGTCCTGTCCCCTTTGGAGGCTTCCGTGTGCAGGGGGGCATGGCAGGCCAAGTACCCCCAGGCTACGGCGCTGGAGGTGGAGGGGGTCCCCAGCCTCTTCGTCGACAGCACCCTCCTTTCCCTCCCAACCCTATGGGTCCTGCTTTCAACATGCCCCCCCAGGGCCCTGGCTACCCACCGCCAGGCAACATGAACTTTTCCAGCCAACCCTTCAACCAGCCTCTGGGTCAGAACTTTAGCCCTCCTGGTGGGCAGATGATGCCAGGCCCAGTTGGGGGGTTTGGCCCCATGATTTCACCCACCATGGGACAGCCTTCCAGAGGGGAGCTGGGCCCTCCTCTCCCCCAACGCTTTGCGCAGCCAGGGGCACCTTTTGGCCCTTCTCCTCTTCAGAGACCTGGTCAGGGGCTCCCCAGTCTGCCCCCCAACACAAGTCCCTTCCCTGGTCCAGACCCTGGCTTTCCTGGCCCTGGTGGTGAGGATGGAGGGAAGCCCTTGAATCCACCTGCTCCCACTGCTTTTCCCCAGGAGCCCCACTCAGGCTCCCCGGCTGCTGCTGTTAATGGGAGCCAGCCCAGTTTCCCTCCAAACAGCAGTGGGCGGGGTGGGGGCACTCCAGATGCCAACAGCCTGGCACCCCCTGGCAAGGCAGGTGGGGGCTCAGGGCCCCAGCCTCCTCCAGGCCTGGTGTATCCTTGTGGTGCCTGTCGGAGTGAGGTGAACGACGACCAGGATGCCATTCTGTGTGAGGCCTCCTGCCAAAAATGGTTCCACCGAGAGTGCACAGGCATGACTGAGAGTGCCTATGGGCTGCTGACCACTGAGGCCTCTGCAGTCTGGGCCTGCGATCTCTGCCTCAAGACCAAGGAGATCCAGTCTGTCTACATCCGCGAGGGCATGGGGCAGCTGGTGGCTGCCAATGACGGCTGATACTGGCGAGGTGACCCAGGAAAGTGCATACGGTCCTCCCTGGTCTTCCAGGATGATTGTTTCTGTGTCTGGCTCTTGGTCCTTGTCTCCACTGGCTTTCCATCCTCCAGAGCAGAAATGCAGTGGCTCCTGGGGGCAGAAGAGGAACTGAAGTGGGCAGGCAGGAGAGCCTGGATCGCTCACAATTCTGGAAACTTTCACGCTGAGATCTGCAGAGATCCAGGAAACCAAAGCCCTGCCAAGCAGAGCCATTTTTTGGTGGTTGTTTCTGGAGGCCTAGGGGTAGCGCTGCAAGAGAAAAGAGGCTGGAGGAAGAGCTGGAGGGCAGGGGTGTCCCCTCTGTAGATGATGGATGCCCCCAACACCTGTGCCTAACGCCTATCTAGCCCCACAGCTGCAGCCTTAGTTTTTGGAGTCAAGTGTTAAAAGGTTTCTGACCAGAGGAGTTAGGTCTGTTCCCATTCCTGCAATATAGCCTTTCTATGGGCTCTGGGAGACAGCTGTAGGGAACAAAAATGGATTTCCCTCTTTTCCTACTCTCCCCTTGCCTCTTCCAAAACCTGTTCAATTCTTCCCTCTCAAAGAACCAAATAGCTTGAAGAAACAGTTCGTGGCCATGGCAGTTTCTTGGTGATTTGAGGCTTCAAGACAGTAGGTAAGAGCTGCTGTCGGGACATATCTCCCTCATACCAAAGTCATTGGTCCTTTCTCAGCCTCTTGTGCTTTTTTCCTAATGATCATATTTTTTTTGCCAAAAATTGGGATATGTGGTCTGACCAGAATATTTGAAGTTTGGACAGTCCTGGAAGCCTGGACTCTGTGTTGTACCAGAACCCTGCCCATCTGCTGCACGTTCTCAGCGTAGGTCTTCAACTTCTGGTGCCCGTATTCCCCCGCCTCCCTGGCTTGATGGAAGGAAAGCTTGAAAGGGCACAGAGCCCTTATACCTCATTTCTTCTGATAAAAGGATCCCTGAGCCAGCCTGTGGGTGGGGAGGCAGCAGGACCCTCATTGCTGAGGTACTGAAATGCAGTTCAGATCCTGGGTGTTTCTTCTCTCTCCTATTTGTTATATCGTTTTAGGCCTGGCGTTCTGGCTGTTGCCATTCCTCTCAGCCAGAGTTTTGTGCTGGGCTTTGTTTTTTATTTTTAAAGCACTGCCTGCCAGAGACGGGACTGATCAGGAGCCCCTCACAGCTGCTCTTTCTTACAGCTCATGCACATATTACTCAATGGGGTGGGGAGGGCAGGCCTGAGAGGAGTTAGTGGTTGCCTGGACCCCGGCATGTGCAGAGAAGACAGGTGTACTGCAGAACTCATGGGCCTGCCCAGGTAGAACCAGCAGCTTTTGATGCTGCGAAAGAAGGGGTGGCCTCTGGGTCCCTCTTTGAGTGTCCTCTCTAAAACAGCAGAGAGCAGCCCCACACTGCTCAACTTTGCCTTGTGTTTGTGGTTCTGTTTGTCCATCTTTTATCTGTTGCTATTTTTGTGCCGCCTTCCCCCATCTCAGCATTTTGTAAAGTGGCTCCTGGGGGAATGTCTGCTTAGTCCCCCCTTCACTCCAGTGTTTTGGAAGAAAGGGGTGGCAGAGATGTGATGGGGGGACAAGTCTTTTGTACGGTTGGATTAATAAAATGGCTTGAAAATCCAGACTAGGACTCCTTACTGTTTATGTGCGCAAAAGTCGGAATGAACTGTCATCACGTCTGGTGAGGGTGCTTGGGGGGCTGTATGCCCTGAGGGCCCCAGTTAGTGGGAATGGCAGACCCTGTTCAAGCTGCTGAGCCCGAGCAGAGGGAGTCCTGTGTGCCCCACCCTACCCATGTATCCCTGCTATGAGAAAATTTCTTTTCTGAGCACATTCCTTGGCCGGGCCTGGAGCCAAGCGGGAGTTTCGGAGCTTCGGCTCCTAGGCCTCGGAGAAATAAGTGACTAGTGCTCTGCGTTTAGCGCCCACCGTTCAACCCCCCAGTTGTTTGGGTTAGGAGTCAAGTGTAGCATCGAGGGTGGGAGAAGGGGCTACACCTGGTTCAGCAGATGTCATTTTGGGATGCTTTTCAGACCCCCTTTTAAAGAAGTACCAGTGGCTTCCTTAACAATCCGCACTGAGGCAGAGTGGAGAGGGTGGCAGGAGGGCTATTTCCAACCCACGATTTGCCACTCCCCTCCCCCTTCCTGCAGCTGCCTGTGTCTATCCTGGGACCAATCTGGCCTCTGTCCCTGTCGTCTCCAGAGATTCCACTGTTTGCCTTTCAGTTTTGTGTCTTCCTCCTAACAACTAGAGACTGGGAAAGGAGGGGTGGTCACCCAGAACTCAGTTTGTTGGAATTCCAGTCTCCCACCAGGAGGTAAGCCGAGGTTTCTGGGCTGTACAGGTTCCCCCGTCTATTTCCCCCCCAACTCCAGCTCTTATTGGCCAAAAGTTTCCGCCCCCTCAGGGAAACTGACTTCCAATTGGGCAGTACCTGATCACATGACTCCACTTTCTGGGGCTGGGAACCAGGGGAGGCCGAAACAAGTTCAGCTGAAGGCTGAAGCAGGAGCTGGATCAGGTAATGCCCTAGCGGGGAGAGGACCCGTAGATCTGGTGCGGGAAGGAGGGTATCGGAGAGGAAGGGCAGAACTCAAAGGGTTGGGCTCCACCGGGGATCTACAGAGCTGCTTGTCACTGCTGGACTGGGAGGAGAGGGACCACAGGCGACTGTTTCCAAAACAGGAACTTGCTCTGAGTCCCCCAGGCAAATACTTGTGGCCCTAGTTCCTTTGCTTTAGAGGTTTTGGGGAACAACTCTTAGAGGGGCTGAAATTAGCTAGGCCAGACTTCCCAGCTTTGTGGAGAGTGGGAGAGCTCCCCCTTTAGCTGTCTTTCAGACATAGCAGAAGTGTCTGACAATCCTTAAGGGATGATTTGTTGACTCCTGCCTGAGTGGAGAGGAGGTAGTGGGGGAGGGGGCGATGGTGGGTTTTCTCCCTAGAAGTCGATGATACGAAAGAGGTCTGAAAATACAAAGGGGGAAGGTGGAAGTTAGACAGCAGAAGAAACTTCCTAATAAGGCAGTGAGATGCTGGCTTGGGAGAACGGGGGATTTTTTGGAATCTGGGGTGAACCCAACCAAAAGAGGTACTGGGGCTTAGAACTCTGAGTGCAGGGGTCCAAGAACTGTCTCCTGTTTGGGTCTCAGAAGTGTTTGTCTTGTTGACCCAAATACCGTTGCTGGTTTCCATGAGACAGTGGGTCTGACATCACCCTGGTTGCCATGGTGCTTGGTTCTGAAGGACCTGAGCAGGCTGTACACAGCCAGGGATAAACAGGGACTTCAGCCCAAGCTGCTGCCACTTCCTTCCTGCCACCACCTGTTAACAGTCACACACAGCAACTGGGGATGGGGAGATGATGACAGAACAGCGGAGGAGGGGCCTGAGAGCAGAAGGCTGCACAGCGATGGCTGTATGGATGCCTATAAGCTGGTCAGGGTGTTCTGTTATACTTACTATGGGTAGTTATTGCAGCCATTCTGTCTCTGTGGGATGGGTGTGTGTCTGGGAGGTATAGGCATTGGAAAAGACACCACGAGGTGTCCTTCATCTGTCCTGGGCTTGGATCATTTTTTTTTTTAAAATATATCTTTATTGATTTCAGAGAGAGGAAGAGAGAGAGATAGAAACATCAATGATGAGAGTCATTGATCGGCTGCCTCCTGCACGCCCCAGACTGGGGATTGAGCCCGCAACCCGGGCATGTTCCCTGACTGGTGATCGAACCCAAGAACTCCCGGATCCTAGGTCGATACTCAACTGCTGAGCCACGCCTGGCCGGGCTGGGCTTGTATCTTGAAGATCCACAATAGGTTATTAGGGCGCTGTGCACCTTATACTCGTTCAGACAGAAGGGGGCAGGTCTGCCATCCATCTTCCCAGCCTCACTCCCCTCCCCCAGGGTTTCCTTACAGGGTCTTTTCCCACTTGCTGCTTTTCTAGCCCCTCAGTAAGGAGTTATTCATCCTCCTCTGAAGGATCACAGTTCAAGACTCTGGGAGGTCAGCCCCTCTATTCCTTCATCTTTATGCCAAGTTCCAGTTGCAGCTGCCCAGCCTGTGGGGACAGTGTGGGCCTTGGATGAAGGGGCCTCTCTTTTTACTCTGCTTTGTGTCAGGCTTTGGAAGCTGGAAGGACTTCCTACCCCCACCTGCCAAGTCAGAGCAAAAGAGGTAAGGAACACGGCCACAGCTCTGATTTTTGCAAACTGTAAAGTCTTTATACATGATAGTTGCCATAAAATCCTTTTCCCAATCACCGTCAAGTTCCTTGAAACTCTGGGGATTACTAATAAGGGAACAGAGTTTAAATGGAGAGTGAGAGTGACAGAAGATTTACTAAAGGTACATTTGGATGACCTAAGCCTTGCCAGTTAGTCTCAACCCTGCCTGCAGGTGAGAATCATCTGGGAGGTTTTAAAAGAGATCCATGCCTCAACCTGACCTGAATATCAATTGAATCAGAATCTTAGGTGATTTCAGTGTGCAACCAGTGGTTTTTTGTTTGTTTATTGATTGAATGATTGATTGATTTTAGAGAGCAAGAGGAAGGGGAGGGAAAGAAACATTGATTCGTTGCTCCACTTGTTTATGCATTCATTGGTTGCTTCTTGTATGTGCCCTGACTGGGGATCGAACCCACAACCTTATGTGGTGTATTGCAATGATGCTCTAACCAACTGAGCTACCCAGCCAGGGCTGCAGCCAGTGTTGAGAACCCCTGAACTAGACCATACAAAGGACTTAGGGTGGGTGGGTGGTGGGAGACTTAGTGCTGAAGGAGCCTGTGGAGTCTTTTCTTTCTAGCCCTGAGACAAAAGGTAATGACTGTGGGAGATCACTGATGATTCTGTCCAGGGTGCAGGGGGGCTGGGCTGTTTTCCTCACTCTTAGCTGTTTGTCTTTGCCAGTCAGATCAGTCCCTTTCTGGCCTTCATCTGCCCTGACCATAGCAGGAGAGAGTTGGCTGGGTTATTCCCCAAAGCCTTTCCAGTTCTCTGCTTCATCGACCTTTCAAGGTCAGTTCAGTTTCCCAAGGCCCTGTTGGTCCCTGGGAGAGGCGAGCCTCTCTGTGGCTGTCCACAGGTTCTGATTTGCAAGGCAAATACTGCTCAGAAGAGTTGAGATGTTAGGGTCAGAAGGACTGGAACCAGGCTGGTTCTGGAAGCTGCTGCCCAGTCCCTAGACCTCGGAACCCAGCTGAAGCTGCTCCCTGCATCCTGCCTTTCCTGAAGGGAATAGGGTTGCTGAAGCTTTTCTCTGCAGGTGGCAGCCACAGCAGCCTCAAGGACCTCAACAACTATGGCCTCCTGCCCAGATTCGGACAATAGCTGGGTGCTTGCTGGCTCAGAGGTAGGAAAAGCAGGCCTGGGAACCACATGGAGGGGGATTCTTGCAGGACTGGGCTGCTTTCTGGGTCTGTTCCTTCCTTGGTCCTTGTGGTCACCTGCATCACCTTCTGCACCTGTGAGAGGAACTCTGGTGGTGGGGGAAGGAAATTAGGCCCCAGGAGTCAGGTGTTGGGGCTCGGACCATGCCCAGGAAGAAGGGTGCCGCTGTGATAAGCTGTGAGAAGTCAGGAAGGAATTTTGGTGTGGAGACCAGCATGAACAGAGGATCTGAGGCAACAGTGGAAAAGCCATTGTCGGGGAGACTATGAGGAGGCCCATGGGACAAGGTTGCATCATGGGTCAGAGTGTTGGAATGAGGTTAGGGGCAGAGCCTGGGAACCTCTGGAAGAGAACCTGTGAAGGGCTGGCTCAGGCATTCAGGCCTCATTCTTAGGAAATCACTGAAGGGCTCTGAGTCTAAAGGAGTCAGGACACTCATTGCCTGGACAGAGGTGAAGCCATGCGGGGCTGGGTAGGAACAGCAGGAGAGTGTTTTAAAGATCCTGTAGTTGGGTAGGGACCCAGTGGACTCCTGTGCTCCTGAAGCCACTGAGAAGGTTGAAGGGTCCAGCAGGATGGAGGACTGAGTGCCTGGAGAAAGTTTGTAAAGGGATCTAAACTCCAGTGGCTTGGTGTGTCAGAACTGCCAGGAGGAGAGAAGGCGTGGAGCTGGAGTTAAGTGCCCTGGAGGAGCCCGGTTGGGAGTGAGGAAGCCGACCTCAGGGATGACACTGGAGCAGGACACATGGATGGGCTCACCAGTAGAAGAGGGCGGACACTGCTCTCACTCAGCCAGAGTCCTGGGTACCTTTCTGACAGCTGGGCATTTTACCTTGCTGTCCTCCCCTGTAAAAGGGTCTGTGTGATTCTTGCCTTGTAGAGGTGGCCACGAGAAAAAAGTGATTTGAAAATTGCAAAGAAACATACTAAGGCCAGGAATTATTCTTGGAGGGATGGCGGGAGCCATGGACAGGGTAAATGGGTGATGGGCCCACTGAGAAGGAGTGTGTGGAGGGAGAAGAGGCTGAGCCTGGATGGCCAGGCTGAGAGCACCCTGGAGGACAGGCTAGGGTGGGTGGCATGGGTGGGGCTCCTGCAAGCAGCTACAGGGAGAGGGGTGTGTGGGTGAGGGGGAAAGGCCAGAAAAACTTAGAAGATGTAAGTGAAGTGGGCGGCCTGTTGTGAGGGCAACTACAGGGAAGTTTGCAGGGAACGTGACTGTGACCCTTAAGCACCCAGGGGACTTTGTTCTCTTGCCATCCTCCCACCATCCAACCAATAACTGGTCATTTGTAGGGAGGGAAGGAAGTGCTGATGATCTCAGAGGGGAGGGAGACCCAGGCTCTATCTATCCAACTTCTAGGCGGGGGCAGGTTTGTACGGTGTCCAGTGCTTTGGTCCAGTGGTGCTTCTTCGTTTAACAGAAACTGAGCCTCTGAAAGTTCCTCAGAAGAGCAAATGAGGTTAGGGGAGGGCCAAACATGACGTCAGGCTGTGATGGTGCAGTGCTAGCTGACCCCCCTCCCCTCACTTTGGACCAGCTCATTACTCAATGTATTATATTTCTGTGACATGTGGGTTGGGGTCCCTGAGCAGTGCAGCTGGTCCCAGGGACCCTGGCAGAGGACTTCATGCTCCTGGGTTTGTCCTGTTGTCCCTCCTCTGGAGCACCTCCTGCTTGCGCCCCTCCCCGCAGAGCCTGCCTGTGGAGACCCTGGGCGCAGAATCCAGGATGGACCCAGAGCCTGGGAGAGCACCCCAGGCCCCTTGGAGCCCCTCCAAGGCGGATGGTGAAGAATTAGCTGGGACCTTGGATGGAAAAGGTAAAAGGGCCGTGCTGAGGGTGGGGTACAGCTGTCTCTCCTCCATGTTCTAGGGTTCCCACTTTCATCAGGGAAAGGGAGGCTGGTTAGTCTTATTTCCCACATTAATCTCAGTTTAAGGTATTCTTTCCTCATTCTATCCTGGCTTTTTTCTGCCTCTTCCAACCTGGTTGGGGCCTGCAGGAGCCAGAGGGCTGCATAGGAAATTTAGCTGGTAGGCTGTGGTGTTTTTCCTGGGCCTTTTCTTCCCCTACAGAGACCCTCTTCCAGAGTGAAAGCTCCCAGTCTGGTCCCATTCTGCCAGAGGAGACTGAGGCCAAGGTGAGGACATTCACTGAGGGAAGGGAAGGAAGTGGGAAGGGCCAGGAGCTGCTCACAGCTATGTCTAAATCAGGGCGTCCCGGAAGGTGATGGTCATGGTGTGGAGTTCCCTGGCTCAGGAGACACAGTGGCCCAGGGAGACTTGGAGGAGACCCCCATGGTGGCAGACCTGGGACCAGACACACAGGACCTGGAGGATCAGAGACCCCAACAGAGCCTGCCCTCATTCCCCAATGCAGGTGAGAGTCCTCCTTGTCTCCCTTTGGCACTATCCTTCTAGAAGGTATGGTTGTGGGAGTAGTCATCACTACTGAACACAGCT
Organism: Miniopterus schreibersii; assembly: GCF_964146895.1. Lineage (NCBI taxonomy): Eukaryota > Metazoa > Chordata > Mammalia > Chiroptera > Miniopteridae > Miniopterus > Miniopterus schreibersii. Next base: position 13,369,201 of record NC_138119.1, on the reverse strand, counting down.
TTGGTCCAGGCCCTAGGACTTAGTAGCTTCGCGCCTCCTTAAATTATATCAGTGAGTCCTCAGCACCACCCCTGAGGCTCAGAGAGGTTAAGTGACTTGACTAAAGTCACATAGCTGATAAGTGGCAGGGCCCAGGTTTGGTTGATTCTTTCCTCTCTGTCCTTGGGCCTCCTCTTTTCTTGCCTCTAGATTCAACTCTTATCCCCTGAGTCCCTTGCATGTGTTAGCTCTTTGCTTGGGGGAAGAGGGTGGTGGGTGGTTCATGGCCTATGTAAAAGGCAGACAAGACTGAGCCAAGATGAAAGTCAGACCTATGAGGGATATAAAAGGAGGTATAATTAAGTTGCTCCCACAGGAGGAGGAGATGGTTCAGTTAGGGCACAGGTTGAGGGGAAAGGAGAGACAGGGATAGCTGGGGAAAGGTTGACATAGGAGGTGACATTTGAGTGGAGCCTGGAGCAAAGAGTAGGCTTATTGGTAGGTAGGGAACATTCCAGGCCAAGGCTGCAGCATCAGCAAAAGGCTGGGGGCCACCTGTCCTGTGCTAAGGAGGCTACGTCCAAGGTTTGTGGCAGAGGAGTGTACGAATCATCTCTGTAGAAAGTGACAGGGTGGAGGGAGAGGCCAGGGCCTCGGGCCACTTAGGAGGTAACCGCAGTGGTCAGGCAAAGCTGATGAAGACCTGAATTAAGGCGGGTACAAGGTGTGTGATGTCCAGATGTTTAAGTGTCGAGTTGCACGGGTGTGAGGTGAACGTGGGCAGGCAGATGTCTATCCCTGGAGCTCTAGGGAGGCCAGGTTGGGCATTAGGGATTTATCTGATCTTGGCGGCCATCGGCAGTATGGGTGAGATACTGGGTGACTGACTGTGTGCACAGTGAGGAGAACCGAGAACAGAAGTAGTGTCAGGAGACCACCACCTTTAGGACCGGAAAGAGCCAAGAGGGACTGAGCAGGAGTGGCCAGAGTTAGGACTGACCTGGGGGGCTGGTAATAGCTGTAGGAGCTTGATACGAGGCACACGTGGGAGGACAGCGTGTGCTTTTAGGATGACGCTGCTCTTGTAGTTGGCAGACAGAAAGGACTGGTCTCCCGCCTCCAGACTGGGCAGGGGCTGTCCTTGATGCCCAGGCAGACATAGGCAAGGTCTCCACATGCCCCTCTTTGTGGTCAGGGCTCTGGGCCTCCCCGTGCCTTCCTCCGCGTCCCCTCTCTCCCTATGCTCTGACTCTCCTGTTGCCTCACTGCCTTGCCCCCATCCCTTCCTCCAGCTTGGAGCGGGGAGGAGGACCACTGCACCAGCAGCGAGGATGACACCCACGTGGACGTGGAGGGTCTGCGGAGGCGGCGGGGCCGGGAGCCCAGCGCTCCTCAGCCTGCAGTGCCCCTGACTATAGAGGACGAGGCCGGAGGCGAGGGTGTAAGCGGGGAGCTGGGCCTCTCCCTCAACATGTGCCTCCTCGGCGCCCTGGTTATGCTGGGCCTGGGGATCCTCCTCTTCTCTGGTGAGTGGTGCCTCCTCTCCTGGGGCCTTGAGCCTCTACCCTGGCCCCTACTGTCCTCCTGCCCTTCACCTTACCCCAGCCTTCCTCTGAGGGCCTTACCATGCTGCTCTGTCTCCATTCTCAGGTGGCCTCTTGGAGTCTGAGAACGGTGAGTGGGGAGGGCCCTGGCTTGTTCTTGTCTGTTCCCTCCCAGCCCTGAGGGAGGCTGATGGGGGCGGCTCTTTGGGTCAGAAGTAGGGATGCTGGGGACTGTACATTTATTGCGCAGTTATGCTGTGTCAGCTGTCCAAAGTGACCCATGGCCCTTCACCTGGTTGGACCTCTCAGTCATGGGTGGATCCAGGGCAGGAGGGTGATTGTGTGTGTGTGTGTGTGTGTGTGTGTGGAGGGAAGGAGTGTGTTCTGTGTGCCCTGGGGCCGGTTTCAGGACTTCGCTTTCCCACAGGGCCCATGGAGGAAGTAGAACTGCAGGTCTTTCCAGATCCCACGGTGGACAATGAGATGTTGGATGCTGGGGGGGATGGGCAGGTATGTGTGAATGCGTCCATCAGTGTGTGGGCCTGGTAGGGGAGTTCTGGGTTGCCCTGGGCTGTGGGGCAGGGTGGGGTAACGGGCTCCTTTGCCCTCAGGAGGGGCGAAGGCAGCAGCTGCAGGCCTCAGCGCCCCCTGACAGTGGCCCCAGCCTGCAGAACATGGCCCTTCTGCTGGACAAGTTGGCCAAGGAGAACCAGGACATCCGGCTGCTGCAGGCCCAGCTGCAGGTAGGCACAAGTAGGAAGGGGTGGGCTAGGCCAGCCCTCCCTAGGCCAGGCGTCTGTCCTAGTGTCCTCCCGCAGAAGAAATTTCCTCTATTTACCCATACACCTTGACCCTCTCCCTTTCCCACTAGAGTCAGGCCATCTTCCTAATTCTCTACTCATGCCTCATGGTAAAGTTTAGGCCAGGGCTGGCATACCTGTTCCATGGGACAGGCCGCCTCTGATTGATTGGCATGGTCTGCCTGGAGGTTGTGTGGAGAAGGATTTGAAGAACATGCCAAGGCTCAACGGGAAAGAAGTACTGAGAATGATCAATAGTGTCCGCTCTGGGCATGGGCGGTGGAAATAAGGCAATGAGAGCGCATATTGGCTATCCTTGGGTGAACTGAAGAAGCATGTGCTTACATAAGGACAGAGAAGCTGAGGCCTGTGATGGAATTTGGGGACTTTTGGGTCTGGTGCAGGGTGTGGATGGGAAGGACTAGAACCAAGTCCTCTGAGTGTCCCAGGCTGTAAAAGGGGCTCGGGCCACCTGCCCACTGTACTGGAATAGAATTGGGGTAGAAGGCACTGGACCCATCCTGAAAAGACCCTCTTGTGGTCCCCTCCATCTTTATACCCATTCCAGGCCCAGAAGGAAGAGCTTCAGAGCCTGATGCACCAGCCCAAAGTGCTAGAAGAAGAGAATGCCCAGCTCCGAGGGGCCCTGCAGCACGGCAAGGCCTCCCAGAGGGCACTGGAGTCCGAGCTGCAGCAGCTGCGGGCCCGCCTCCAGGGGCTGGAGGCTGACTGCGTCCGGGGAACAGATGGGGTGTGCCTCACCTGGGACAGAGGCCCACAGGGTGGCCAGGTCACCAAGGAGCAAGGCCCTCAGGGGCAGGTGCCAAGCACTGGCTTCCTAGAGCAGAAGGAACAGCTAGAAGCTGAGGCCCAGGCACTAAGGCAAGAGTTGGAGAGGCAGCAGCGGCTGCTGGGGTCTGTGCAGCGGGACCTGGAGCAGAGCTTAAGGGATGCAGGCCAAGGAGACCCAGCTCACGCTGGCCTTGCTAAGCTGGGTCACAGGCTGGCTCAGAAGCTGCAGAGTCTGGGGAACTGGGGGCAGCACCCTGGGGTCCCTGGCAATGCCTCAGAAACGAGTCAGGAGCGGCACTTCCAGAGTTCTAGAGAGCGGAGTGGAAAGGAAAAGTGGCGGGATGGGCATGGGGACCAGAAGGCTGAGCATTGGAAGCATAAAAAAGAGGAGTCTGGCTGGGAAAGGAAGAAGGGCTGGGGGGGTAAGGAGGACAGGGAGCAGGCAGGGAGGTGGAAGGAGGGCAAGCCTAGGCCAGAGGAGTGGGACAAGAAGGATGGTAAGCAACAGAGCCCCAAGGAGCCCCCCAGGAAAAGTGGGAGCCCCCACTCCTCTGGAGAAAGGCAGAAGCACCCTCAGGGGAAGGAAGGGGCCAAAGACAGACATGAGCCTCTGTCATTCTGGGCAGAGCTATCGAGACACAAGTACCGGGCACCCCAGGGCTGCTCGGGCGTGCATGAGTGTGCCCGACAGGAGGGCCTGGCCTTCTTTGGCATGGAGCTAGCCCCAGTGCGGCAACAGGAGCTGGCCTCTCTGCTGAAGACATACCTGGCGCGGCTGCCCTGGGCCGGGCAGCTGACCAAGGAGCTACCACTCTCGCCTGCTTACTTTGGTGAGGATGGCATCTTCCGCCATGACCGCCTCCGCTTTCGGGACTTTGTGGACGCCTTGGAGGACAGCCTGGAGGAAGTGGCAGTGAGACAGACAGGTGATGATGATGAAGTGGATGACTTCGAGGACTTCATCTTCAGCCACTTCTTTGGAGACAAAGCACTGAAGAAGAGGTGGGCACCTATGGGGGTGTTGGGTCGGGTGGGACAGAGGAGAAGGGGAGAGGTGGGGATGTGTGTGAAGGAGCGAGGGTCCTGAGTCCAGGGTCTTCCAGTTTGAGTCTTTATCTCCATTTTTAGTCCCCCATTGGCTTCTCTTAAGAAGGCACCCAGATACTTTCCTGTCTTCCTTCGAGGGCAGGAAGCTGCTCTTGCTCACCCAAAGGGAATCCCCGTGGTGCTGGGGGATTTTTCTTCCCCAGTTGTCCTGTCCTACCTACACCTGCACGGCTTGGGGGTTAGGGAGATTGCTTCTACCTTCCGCCTCCCCAACTGGGGCCTTCCTCCTGGGAGACCAGGTCTGGCTCCAATATGATTGGTGGTGGCTGCCTGTGTTGGCTGTCTTAGGAGGAACAGGGTCCCCTTCTTCTGAGGGAACCCCTTCTCATCACATGGCATTGTCCTCTAAAGGCCTCTTCCTGCCCTGCCCCCATCTCCCCACAGATCTGGGAAGAAAGACAAACACTCTCGGAGCCCCAGAGTTGCGGGGCCAAGGGAGGAGCACAGGCACCACCGCAGAGGCTGAGGCTGCTGTTATCTGCTCCTGGGGACTGTTAAACTGCCATCTCTCCTGGCTTGGTTGGTGTCCTTGGATGTCCTTCACAGAGGAGAGCGAAATCACCCAGCCCTGCACTGATGCCACTTTCGCTAGAAAAAGACCTTAGATGGGCCTGCCTTGCTGTCTATGCAAATGTGTACAAATGTTTAGGACCCTGGGCTGGGACCCTTGGCAGTCTGATTGTGTCTGGCTAGATGTGAAAGGGAATGGGAGAGAAGACTGGTGTTTTGGGGGGTGGGGTGGGTGGGGTGGGGTAGGGGCATGGCATTCTGATTCTGAAGCCAAAGAGCTTTTCTCCTCTTGTTTGTGTGCTACGCCAGTGAGGGCACTTGGTGCCACACCCTGACCCATGCCCCCTGGGGTTTGAGAGTTGCTGGCTGGATGCCCAGCATTAGATTTGGAAGCAGCTCTCCCAAGAGGGTGAAGTCCCATTTTTACCCTGGCTTCTCACGTGGCTTCACCTCCCCATTTGAACTGTAGATTCAGATCACAATAAAGAGCTGTTGGAGCCCTGGCTCGTGTGGCTCAGTTGGTTGGACTTCATCCTGTGCACCAAAAGGTTGCTTGTTTGATTCTGGTCAGGGCACACGCCTGGGTTTCAGGCAGCCCATCATATTCCACTCTCACATCAATGTTTCTTTTTCTCCCTCTTCCTTCCTCTCTCTCTAAAAATCAGTTGAAAAATATATATAAAAGCTGTTGGAGCTGTGACATTGCATGCGGCTCTGTCACTTGGGGTGGTTTCTAAGCACAGGGACATATACTCTCATATACTGCTTCCCCTCCCAACAACTTCAGGTGCTCTGGGCTAGAACACCCCACTTGCTTACAGCTGCGTTGCTTGCACCCCTGGGAGATGTAGAGAAATGAGCATGGGTTTTGGAGTCTGAGCCCTGGGCTCAAATCCAGGCTGAGTGATCTTAGGCAAGTTAATCTCCAGGAGCCTTGTGTTTCTTTTCCTCATAAAAGGGGATTGGAGGGATGGGGGAGAGATTAAATAAAGCAATGTAAGTAAAATGCCCAGTGTTTGGCACTCAAAAGTTATTTCAAGCCAAAGAACATACAGGCATAACCTATGGGCACAAACAACAGTGTGGGAAAGGGGGAACGGGTGTGGGGGGCTGAGTGGAGGGGGGAGAAAGGGGGACAAATGGAGACATCTGTTATCTGTAATAGTGTCAACAATAAAAAGAAAGAAAAAGTTATTTCACTTCCTTTTGAGGGAAGAGACGACCCCCTCCCCCAACCAGGCTTCTAGGTTGGGGAGGTGAGGGAGCCACTAGGTGGCGCCCTGGCTCCATATTTGCTCCAGACCTTGCTCCCCAACTTCTTAGTGCCCCAAATTTCCAACTCCACCCCACTGACCAGGGCCTGCTCACTGGCCACCATTCCCAAGAAGACTCAGACTCCCTTAGGCTATGCTTTAGGAAGTCCATCCTGATGGTGGTGTTTGATACCTTGGGAATCCCCCAGGGGGCAGGATGAGGTGTGACTTCAGGGCAGGTCAGAAGCGTTATTAGTAAAGGGGAGAGGGCCTGCAGGCTGCAGAAGGGGCTATAATGGATGGCAAGTGCTTATGTAACGCTGTGAAGTATCATAATGTACCACTCACTTAAAGGGCAGTGAGTGTGTCAGCTCATTGCATGCAGCTGTGGGGTCGGGTGGGGCAGGGCTGGCTGGGGATGGAACCAGGACCACACATTCAACAAATATTTGTAGTCTGTTGTGTACTTGCTTTCTGAAGCAAGAGGGACTGTAGTGAGACCTGAGGACAATTTCCTCCTAGGCAGCAAGTCAATGATAGGGGCTGGAGGTGCTTTAGGGAAGGAATATTCTGTTTCTGGAGAAGGGGGTGGGAAGAGCAAGTACAGGTTGGTGGAGGGCCAGGGTTCGGAGCTGGAATCCCAGCTCTGTGGACCATTGTCCCTCATGAAGAAGCCATCTTACCCTGTTCACCTTGCTCAAAATGCATGCTGATGGTGAACTTGGGTTTCCAGGAGAGAGGTTCAGGCTAGAAGGTAGGAAGGATTCTGAATCTTGGGGAGGGTAGACCGGGCTTAGGGGAGGGGACACAACCTGGCCTCCCTGGGTTCCCAGAGGGTATTGATTCTGACTTGGGCCACTTGGGGCTTCTCAGTTTCATTTCTAGGGCCCATTGCCTTCGTTTGCATAACGGATTCTCGGGGAGGCTAGGAAGTTCCCCCAAGCGCCCCCTCTTCCTTTCCCACTCAGGAAGTAGATACGCTGAGCTGAAGGTTTCTCAAACTGCTGAATCAGAAAAAGAGAGCCAGGAACCCAAGGGGTATGTTAGGGAGGTCTAGGACATCAGGGACATTGGCCACTCTGATGACCCTCTCTCTGGGGTGCCCTGGCAGGTAATTCTCGTGCCCATCATAGGTCATTTGGCCCCTCTCTCCATCACACCCATGCACCCACCTTAGCACTGGTCAAGATGGGGCCCCAGGTCCCAGATCATAGGATACTTGCTTGTTTATTGGCCAGTTTGTGGAGATGAGCCAAAGGAGGCTGGAAGATGGCATCCCTCCCTTCCTACAGGGCTTGGGGACAGCTTTTGGCTGGGCTGGGGAACAGGAAGCCTGTGGGCAGACCTGCTTGGCCTCCCAGGGTCTGCTCTGGGCCTTCCAGTGTCAGCACTTGGTGCTTTGAGTACTTGGCTCTGCTGCCCTTTCCTCTGGGAATTCCCCCAGCTAAGAGCTCAGCTCTGGGTGCCTTGGGGGAATCACTGGAGTAGGCGGTGGCCCTCTTGTGCCTTCACCTCTCAAATGGAAAAATTCTGCTTTCTTTGGCCAGTTCCCAACACTCACTTTCTCCGCTGTACCACAATTTGCCATCTCTCCCTCATTTTTAGCCACACCCCCTTTCCTCTGCTCCTCTAGCCGCCCTTCCCCACTGCCCTCAGCTCAGCCTTCTCACGATGCCACCTCTAGCCCTTAACTCCCCCAGGCTCTCCCTGTCTCCCAGGTCCTCCAGGCCCCAGCCTCTGCCCATTGCTTCCATTCCCACCCATCCCAGTGTGAGAGGGGGTGGGGTGGTGGCTAGGATTTGGTGGTGGGTCACCTTCAGGCTTGTTCCACTCCCATAAGCTCCTTGAGGGTCAGAGGCACATGTTTGAGAACTGCTCCCCAGTGCCACCCCCATCCCCAGGCCTAAGGACAGATGCTGGACTGGCTGGCTGTTGCCATGGGAACCTCCCAAGGCCACCTTGATGCAGGGATATCTCTTCATTCGGTCTTGTTCTGGGCCAGACATTCCTGATCGCTTCATACTTCACATGCTCACAGTGGGTCTAGTAGGGACACTGCAGGTTGGAAGTGGGGTGTTTCTGTCCTAAGTCCTTCCCCACCCATTTAACCACTCAGCCAACCTCCTGAGCCACAGAACCCTCTTGTCACCAATTCTTGTTGCATTGTCTGAGTTCCCTATCCCTCCCCTGTGGGCTTTCTGCCTTAAGATTGTTGCCTATCTCTTTGGCAGTCATTGGCTTCCAGAATACGCCCTCCCGTTAGAACAAAAGTGAGCGGGCGGGCCTCTTCCCCACTCTTCTGTTCTTTAATCTGGGCCAGATGGAGGCCCAGCCCAGTTCTCTTCTAACTAGACATGGGCAGGCTTTGAGATCAGAAAACCCAGTGTCACCTGGCTGGCATGGCTCAGTGGTTGAGTGTCAACCTATAAACCAGGAGGTAAGGGTTCTATTCCCGGTCAGGGCACATGCCTGGGTTGTGGGCTTGATCCCCAGTCGGGGGTGTGCAGGAGGCAGCCAATCAATGACTCTCTCTCTCATCATTGATGTTTCTATCTCTCTCTCCCTCTCCTTCCTCTATCTGAAATCAATAAAATATATTTTAAAAAAAAGAGGGGGAGAGAGAGAAAATCCAGTCTCAGGGCTCCATCAATATCTACTTAGGGACTTGGGCAAGATACTCCTCCTCACATTCCCATCATTAAAGTGGAAACTGTAGATAGCCCCCTCATAGGTTTTGAGGATAACATAAGTCACTAGAAGATAAATGAAAAGATTTTTCAAATGGTAGAGTACTGTTAAAAATAGTAGTTATTTTTATTTTATTAAGCTTTAAGGGGAAGCTGGGGCTTCTGTGAGCTACTGATATGGGAGGAGAGAGTGTTGGCCTCCAAACCTGCACAGGAGTTGGCAGGAAAAAGACACTAGCATTCATGTCTCAACACAAGGTGCTGTGGGGACCCCAATCTTTGTCCCTGAGGCTAACTGGATTAATTTAACACAAAGAATTTTAAAAGTAGTCTCTTAATGGTGCCAGGGAGAAGTCAGATGAGGAAGTGAAGAGATAGGAGAGGGTGGCCTTTGAGTTGGACCTGACAGGATACTAGGACTTGTGATAGAGGAGGGGATTTCAGACTCAGCAAAGGTGTGGCCAGAGGGTTAAGTTCATGTTCACGAGGGAGCAAATTCTCCCAGGACTGCCTGCATTTCTAAGGGGGAGCTTTACTGTAGGAAATGGGGAGGGGTGCCACTGAAGGCATTTGAGGGTCATGGGGCACCTGTATGAAGATACACATGGGTGCAGTGTAGCTGGTGGTCAGTGAGAAGGCTGGAATGGAGAGATGTGAAACTGGAGGTCGTTAGGGAGGTGTCAGCCAACAGCCCAGGAGGGAGATGACAGGGGCCTGTGGTTATGTACTTAGTTTGATTTTGAGAGTATGTTTATTAAAGCTGGGGACAGTGAAACAAGGAAGGGCTTAGGATAGAAGGAGCAACAGGAGAGAGCCTAGGCGGGGCTGCTTTGGCTCTCTGGAAATGTTATGGGAAAGAAATGAACCTAGGCGGGGCTGCTTTGGCTCACCAGGAAGTCAGAGAAAAGGGGGCCTTGGGGACAGATTCAGGGGGTAAGCCCAGGATGAACTGCCACTGCCCATTGCTCCCCTGGTTGCAAGTCTTGTGGGACCCTTAGAGTTTAGGATATGAACGCCTGAGAGGGAAGGAAGGCCTGAGCAGGGGCCTGATTTAGATTAGTGAGTTAGAATGAACTGGCCTTGGGTGAGACAAGGACAGGGGAGAGGGAGGAGTCAAGGACACCTCAGCTCCCAGCCTCACGACTACATTCTCATGCATTGCTGGGAAAGAAGGAGTGAAGGCCAAGCTGGTTGTGCAGAGGGTAGGTGGGGGGAAGCTGCTGGGCTTGATTTACAGGATATGGGATGGGACAGAGAAACCCAGCAGATCAGCTCGATGCTGCACAAGTTACATGTCTCATCAGGCCCCAATTCCTCTCCAGGGCGGGGCCCCTTTGGAGAAACTCTTACCAGCGCCTGACACTTCCCTTGACTAAGCCTGAGGGGAGGCACCCAGCAGAGGGGAGTGACCCTCCCAAAGTCAAAGGAACAGGTCATGGGACTGTGGCAGGACAGGCAGAAACCTGAAGCCATGAACTGTGGAAAGGAAAATGTTACAACCCTCTCCCCTCCCCCTACCCGGTAGGTCAACTACCCATGAGCCAAACAGACTCACCATAAATGCCTGCTCATCTGGAATGTGGCCTTGGGAGGGAGGGACCAGTGCAGAAACCATGAAGCCTACAAAGAAACAGGCCAACCACTCATCTACTCAGGCCATGAACTTTTCAGAGCAATTCTCTCCCTTTTATCTCACTGAGAAGTAGACCTTAAAGAAGGTATGACCATAAATATCTCTATTTTACAGATGAAGAAACAGATAGAGAGATGAGGTGACTTGCTTAAGGTCTCATCATAGCTGGACAGTGACAGTGTAAGAAGACTGGCCCCCAGGCAGCCTTTAGGACACCAGTGGGCCTTTGAAATGTCCTTTACTGCTGTTGGCCTCCTTCCCTCCCTGCCAGCTGACCCGGAGGTTGGAAGCAATATCTAAGTTCCCATCTGTGTGTCTCTTTAGCTGACTCCTCCTCCCTGGGCCTGTGCATACCTCACTTCAGCTACCCGGGCACCTGGTCCTGGAGACATTTCTTCTCTGGCCACCAGCTGCCACCTTATGGGCCTCAGCTTGTGAGTAGGAGAAGCCAGCCCTGGAAACACCCTTCATGAACATCACATCCACCTATTTTGTTGTTCAGAGGTTGAAACTGAGGTCCAGAGAGGGAAATGACTTGTCCAAGGCCACAAAACTTGCTAGGGACAGAGGGGAGACCAGAGCCATGGCTGCTGACCCCTGACTAAGAGTCCCCTGTTCCTCCTCCCTCCCCTCCTCTCCCTTCTTCTCTCTGGCCCTTCAAGCTGGGCATTTAGGCTCTCAGATGAGGTCTGTAGGAGCTGCTTGCTATGAGACAGGTTCCTTTTGCCCTCCCTGAGCGGTAACTTCCCTCATGGCTTTCTGCAGAGACGTCTGGTGGTGGCCACAGGGGGGCAGTAGCAAGAGGGATGGGAAGTTGAACCTGCCAAGGTCGGGGATGGGAGGGAGAGAGGGGTCTCCAGGAGCTGCCCCAGGAACCTGAGCAACTGGGTCTGACATTATGAAGTCTCAGCTTTGAGGATTCCACAAAGGGTCCTTCTAGCCTCAGGAATGAATTTTCGGTCTCCCAGCTCTCCCCAAAGAGCCCCCATTCTTTCGCTCATTTATTTATTCATCAATCACTGATGGAGCACTTACCCTGAGCCTCCCCCTGAGCTGGCACCTCTTGATATGCTTTCCAGCAGTCTGTGCAGTTGCGTACAGTGTTGGGGGGAGGACCACAAGGAAGGGGTGACTACTGCCTCCTGAGGCAGGGCCTGCATGTCCAGGAGGCCACCCTGCGGGGGGGAAACAGCCAGCTTTAGAGACACACAGACCCAGGTCTACCACTTGTAGCTCCTGACTTTGAGGCAAGTCTTTCAATCTCCTTTTTAATGTAAACATCCACCTTTATCACTAAGATTGTTAAAAAAAACAGTAAAATGAAATCAATAAATGACTCTTTAATAGTATTTGAAGTGTGATTAGTTCCCCAGCTCCAAGGTTTACATTCACTGCAAAATAATCTAACAGAAAGACAAAAATATTTCTCTAAATCAAGAATCTTTGTTAAAAAAACTCCTGCCCTGGCCTGTGTGGCTCAGTTGGTTGGGTGTCATCCTGTGCACTGAAAGGGTGCCGGTTGGATTCCCAGTCAGGGCACAGGCCTGGGTTGTGGGCTCCTCCCCCAGTAAGGGGCATGCTGGAGGGAGCCAATTGATGTTGCTCTCACATGGATGTTTCTCTTTCTCTCCCTCTCCCTTTCTCTCTCTCTAAAAATCAATAACAAATCTTTTTTTAATTTTTAATTTTATTTATTTTCTTTTTAAAAGGTCTCTAGAAGCTCCAATGAAGTAGATCTTTATTTTTAAAATTTAATTTAATTTTATCCTCACCAGAGGATTCCCCCCCCATTTCTTTTTCAGAGAGAGTGGAGGGGAGAGAGACAGAGAAACATCCATTGGTTGCCTCCTGCACCCACCCCAACTGCGTGCCAGGGATTGAGCCTGCAACCGAGGTACGTGCCCTTGGCTGGAATCGAATTTGGGATCCTTCAGTCTGAGGGTAAACGCTCTAACCACTGAACAAATTGGCTAGGGCTAAAAAATCTTTTTTTAAAAAAATTATCTTTATTGTTGAAAGTATTACAGATGTCCTCCCTTCCCCCCCATTGATCCCCTCCACCCTCCATCCACCCCACTCCCGGCCTTCCCCATACTATTGTCTGTGTCCAAGGGTTATGCATTTATGCATATAAGTTATCTGATTAATCTCTCCCCACCCACTCTCCCACCCCCCGCCTTCCCTCTGAGATCCCTCAGTCTGTTCCATGCTTCTAAGTCTCTGGATCTATTTTGTTTATCAGTTTATTTTGTTCATTAGATTCCACCTATGAGTGAGATCATGTGATGTTTGTCTTTCTCTGCCTGACTTATTTCAGTTAGCATAATTTTCTCCAGGTCCCTCCATGCTGTCCCAAAGGGTAGGAGATCCTTCTTTTTTTACAGCTGCGTAGTGTTCCATGGTATGAATGTCCCACAGCTTTTTATCCACTCACCTACTGATGGGCACTTGGGCCATTTCCAGATCTTAGCTATTGGAAATTGCACTGCTGTGAACATAGGGGTGCATATATTCTTTCTGATCGGTGTTTCGGGTTTCTTAGGATATATTCCTAGAAGCGGGATCAATGGGTCAAATGGCAGTTTCATATTTAAATTTTTGAGGAAACTCCATACTGTTTTCTATGGTGGCTGCACCAGTCTGTATTCCCACCAGCAGTGTACCAGGGCTCCCCTTTTTCCACATCCTCGCCAGCACCAGCCAACAGAGCCACTGGGCCAGGGCTTAACGTATATTGTCCTCATTTTCTTAACAGAACCCTGTGAGGTGGGAATTATCAATGATGAACTCTGGGTGACTTGCTGAGGGTCACATCCCTGTGAAGTGTCAAAGCTGGGATTAAACTCCACTCTGTGCTGCCTTCTAAGTGCATTGAGTGCAGCACTTTCAGTGTTACTTAAAAAAAAAAAAAAAAGACCTTCCTGAAGTCCATTGCTTTTGCATCTTGCCACTGACCACTCTTTCCTTAGCTTCTGTGCCATCTTTTCAGTATTCAGGAAATTAATGGTTCCTCGAAGCAGGCCTCCACACCTCACTTTTTCTCTTTGCATGACTTTATAGCTCCTAAAATGGAAGCAGTAATGGGTTACAGGCTCTGTTTTGACAAATTCAGAGAAATGCTGGACAGTGAGTCATGGCTAAAGACAATTCCACTTACTCAAAGGAGACTGGCTGTGAGCTGCTGTGGGCAGGGGTGGAACTGGGAATTCAGGGAGGGGACAGATCACGACCACTAACTTCTGCCCCGAACTCCTGGCTGGGATGTGCACTTCAGATAAAACTAGGTAATATCGGCCAGGGGTGGCTTTCAGGCCCCTTTTAAACCTATACTATTGATGTCATTCCAAGCTCCCTCGCCTCCGAACACCTTTGGAGAGGATGCTGCGACTAGAAAAGCGATGTAAGCTTCCTCGCTAGGCTTAAAGGGCCGGACTGTAGTGGCCTCTCCAGTTATAAAAGCCTGTTTAACAATAAAGTAGCGTGTGTGCGATTAAACTCCTCCCCCAGCGTGACGGCCTCAGACCACCCTCTGGTGCTCTCGCTTCGTTTCATCTCCAGAAAGATCTGTTTTCACAGCGGGGCCAATATAGATTTGCATGAGCACATTCGTTGTAATGCACACATGCAAAGGCGGTTTGGAAAACTTCTTGCACCGGATCATGTTTGCTCTTTTTAAATAATATCCGTAAGCTTGCGAGGAAGGGAACGTGAGGTTCACGCCAGGAAACTTGAAGACGCCCCCTCCCCTAAGGGGAAAATAGTTGCACCCAGTCCCCGCCTTGGCCCGTCTGCTAAGGAGGCGGGGCTGTGACGTCAGGTTCTGGGCGGGGCCGGACTGTTCTAAATGAGCGCTGGGAGGGGAGCTCCTTCCGCGGAGGAAGCTGCCCTGGGAATGAGCCTTCTTTGCCTTCAGATTTAATTTGTTTGGACGTTAATTAAATCGAGCGAAAGTGCGTATGCGGGCTGGCAGCCCTCCGCAGAGCCGTGGGCAAGGCGCGGCGGGCGCTCTGCCTGTCGCCGCGCCACCGAGTGGCCGCATCCATTTGGCGCCGGCGGCCCAGTTTAAGGGCAGGGAGTAGTATCGCCTTTAGGGATCGCCAAGTGTGGGGGCCCCATGGCCCCGCCGGGAGGAGGCCCTCGGCTGGTGCTGCTGTTCAGCGGGAAGAGGAAATCCGGGAAGGACTTCGTGACCGAGGCGCTGCAGAGCAGGTGGGGAGGGAGGCGGGCGGAGAGGGAAGAGGGAGGGGGACGCCCTGCGTCACGTGACTCGGGGGTGTGTTTGAGCGTGGAGCGAGCTTTCGAGTGGGGGGTCCTCGGTTACAGGTGGGAGGAGCACTGCGCTTCGGGAAGTGCGGGGATTGCCACCAGCACAGAAAACGGCAGTCTACACACATCCACCTGAAAGAACCAAGCGAATACCCCTCCAGAGACTAAGCTGGAGGTCCCTCTCGCCAAGAAGCATGAACAGTTACTACTGAGGTGCTTTTTGCGCCCCATTCCTAATCCACGAAACAGGGTTGGGAGCCGGCCGTTGCAGTTAAGAAAACTGAGTCACAGGTTTGCCTAAGACCACACCCCAATTGTGTCTGACTCCAAAGACAAATCCTTGCCCAGCACACCACCTAATAGTTGGGGTTTATTGAGCCTTTATTATGTGCCAGGCACTGTGTGTATATATTATCTCATTTAACCCTCCAAACCTTTTTGTTAAGCACTGTGTGTTATTATTAGTATCTCCATCTCACATGAAGAGCCGAGGGTCTGAAAAGTAAAAAAAAACAAACGAAACCCAAACTTGCAGGGTTACGAAGTCATCCTCAGATCCAGGACTCAAACTTTTATCTAGCTCCAAGGAATGGGTTCTTTCTGCTATACCTCACTGTCTCCCCAAATAATAGCTTTCTCTCAGTGTTTTCTCTCAAAGCAAGATGCTCTGTGTGGGAGCGTTTTTGTTCAGGCATGGCATGGGCTGGGAGAGCAGAGGAGCCAGGGCGAAAGCGGGGTGGGGCCCTTCTCCTCTTGAAGACCAACCAGTGGGATGGTGGTACCTGGAAGTTGCTTTTGGGCACAACCTGGGTTCTAAGAGGTCAGAGATCACTACCTGAATTTGTTACCATCAAGTATCCACCACCATTTCCTAAGGCATTTCTCCTTGCCTGCAAACACAGAAATCAAATAGCGGACAGAAAGCGTAGGCTCTGGAATTAGGCTGCTGAGATTCAAATCCTGACTCACCACTTACTAGTTTGTGATCTTGTATAAGTTTCTCATCCATTCTGTGCCTCAGTTTTGTTATTTATGGGGTAATAATAGGGTGGTAGTAAGGATGAAATGAAATAATGCATGCGAAGGGCTTAGAACAATTTTGATAACCCATAAGGGTGCAGGAACTAAATGTTCGCTATTAGTTGTATTTTACTAACACTGGCTTCATTGCTTGCAGTGTTGCTTTGGGTGTCAGTTCTTCTCACTCGACCTTAGTTTTCTCATCCGAAACATGGAAATAATAACACCTAGTTCACCCTAGTTGGTTTGCTCAGTGGTTAGAGCATTAGCCCATGGATCGAAGGGTCCCGGGTTTGATTCCTGCCAAGGGCATGTACGTGGGTTGTAGGCTCGATCCTGGTTGGGGCCTGTGCGGGAGGCAGCCAATTGATATTTCTCTCTCTCTCTCCCTTCCACTCTCTCTGAAAAGCAATGGGGGAAAAAACCTCAGAAGAGGATATAAAAAAACAAAACAAAACACCCATCTCACTATGTCAGTGTTTAAGTGAATCTGTGAGCATACAGTACAATAAGTGGTTGGTTGAGTAAATTGAATTGAATGAATGAATTATTGATCTTGTGGCGACCAAGTCAGTTGAGACTGAGATAACCCTGTGTGAGACGAGTTCAGGGGTCCAGCAGTAACCTAATCTAGCCAGAATATCACACTGTCATTATAATTTTACTTATTTTACCTGTTAGTTTCAGGACTCCTTCACATTCATTTAAGTTTTGTAATAATCCTGTGATACACAGACCAGAAACTGCTATCCCCATTTACAGATGAGAAAACAGTGCCAAGGAAGTTGAGACCTGACAAAGTTAGATAATTACCAGAAGCAGAAATGGAACTTTAACCCAGGCCTCTGGATTCTTCTGGGGCTTGGAAGGTCCAGGCTAACTGGGTTTGGATCTCTCTGTCCCACAGACTTGGAGCTGACGTCTGTGCTGTCCTCCGGCTCTCCAGTCCACTCAAGGAGCAGTATGCTCAGGTAGGTGGTTGCTCTCTGTGACATCTGGTGGGTCTAAAGGAGTCACTCCCTGGCTTTGGTTGGTGTGGCTGTTGTTTGAGTCACTAGTAGGGCCCCTGTGACCACTGTTGTCAGGCTGGTGGCCAACTCTCGGTTTTCTGTGGGTGGACTTTTTGGGGGCATTTTCAGCTTACACGTCTTTCCCATTGGCCTCACTCACTTCACGCCACCTCCCCAGAGCATGTTCAAGAAAGCACACCCAAGAGAGGCTGGAGAGGCGAGTTGGCAGCTCTGATGCTTTGGAATTAGGGTCTGCACACATTCTCTTACTCAGATAGTGTGACACCACACAGCAGTGCCTCAGCTGGCCTGCCACAGCCCCCGGAACTCTCCCCTAAGAAATTTAGTTGCATGAATTGTCAAGATATATTTATTATTAAGTGAAAAAACACACACAACAAAACCCACAAGATTTGAACATTGTATGGAAAATACTGTATAATAATGGGGACAATTGTAAATATATCTGCTCCTAGCCCGGCCGGGTGTGGCTCAGTGGTTAAGCGTCGACCTTGGATCCAGGTGATCAGGGTTCGATACCCGGTCGGGGCACATGCCCGGGTTGCGGGCTGCAGCCGATCAATGACTCTCTCATCATTGATGTTTCTATCTCTCTCCCTTTCCTTTCCTCACTCTGAAATCAATAAAGATATATTAAAAAAAAAAAAAAAAAAATATATATATATATATATATATATCTGCTCCTATATTCAGCCATCCCTCAAATATTTATGGGGTGCCTGCATTGTGTTAAACACTGTTTTGGTGCTTGGGATGTGTTAAAAGCTGGGAAGGCCATTCATTGGTGGCCTCCAGGGAGGGGAGCTATGGGCTGGGGGACAGGGGTGGGAGAGAGAATTTTCACTGTGCATGAATGTGTATCTTTTGAAATTTGAACCATGTGGATTTTTATAAAAATAAATAGGATTGTTAAAAATAGGAGATAAAAAAAATAAACAGGAAATCTTAGAACCTTAGACTTAGAAAGAATATGTGGAGGGTGAGCTTTTTACACAATGAAGAGTCCCACGGTGGACTGCATTTCTGACCTTGACCTCTAGGTACTTCCAGGCATGGCTCCTTGGTCAGTTAGTCCAAATCTGGCCTTCTGGGGCCACACAAGATGAATTTGTCCCCCTCTTCCATATGACAGCCTTATCTCATGGGGAGCATTCTCCTGTATCACTGAGTCTTCTCTCATCAGCTAAATAGGCCCTGTCGTAGACTTGGAGATCCTGGGGATAACAGGATAACAGTGCCAGTGGTTTAAACAATTTTTAAAATTTTTTTTTTAGTGAGAACCTTTTTTTTTTTCTTTTCTATATCTTTATTGATTTCAGAGAGAGGAAGGGAGAGGGGGAGAGATATAAACATCAATCATATTGATTTCAGAGAGAGTCATTGATTGGCTGCCTCCTGCATGCCCCCGACTGGGGATCGAGCTCATAACCAGTCATGTGCCCTGACCGGGAATCGAACCATGATTTCTTGGATTCTAGGTCGATGCTCAACCTCTGAGCCATGCCTGGCCAGGCATAGTGAGAACCTTTAGATGGAGAAGTTCTTTGTATTCAGTAGACAGACTAGGAGTGACTCTGGGGTTCGGAGGGTAGGAGAGGCCTTCCCCAGTGGGACCTGGGCAACTCTGAAGGACCCCAGGGCTCCCAGGAGGAATTTGAAAACCAAGGTCTGCTTCCAAAGTTCTCAGATGAGGCCTGGCTCAGACTATTAGCCAGACTGGGGGGTGGGGTAGGATTGGACAGGCAGGAATTTGCTTTTTTCCCCCCAATCCTCACCCGAGGATATTTTTTCCATTGCTTTTCAGAGAGAGCGGAAGAAGGAGAGACAGAGAGAGAGAAAGAGAGAGAGCGACATCAATTGGTTGCCTCCTGCATGTGCCCTGTCCGGGGTTCGGGGATCGAGCCTGCAACCAAGGCATGTGCCTTTGGCCAGAATAGAACCCAGGACCCTTCAGTCCGCGGGCCAATGTTCTAACCACTGAGCCAAACCGGTTAGGGCTCAGATTTCCAACTTTAGTTGAAGGCTAAGCCTATGGAACTGATTTCAGGATTAAGTCGGAAATAATTGGGAAGGTAAAACTGTTGCAAAAACAAACAAACAACAACAAAAAAACCCCACCTTACACATTTAAAAGACAAACTGGAAAAATGTCTGGATTATTTGAGACCTTTCTTCTGTCTGTGTTTGGGATTTCTTCATTTTCAGAGCCCGTTCCCTTGCGGGCCTCTGTCCTGGCAGAAACCTTGTTGATCCTTGCATTGTCCTGGGGGCAGGTGGGCGAGAGAAGGGACAGCCCTTCCTCTGTTTTAGGGGACGCCATTGAGGCTGAGAGGGTGGGGCGTAGACATAATATGCCTTGGGCAGGAGCACAGCCTGGACTTCCAGAGACTCCTGGATGCCAGCACCTACAAGGAGGCCTACCGGAGGGACATGATCCTTTGGGGCGAGAAGAAGCGCCAGGCTGACCCTGGCTTCTTCTGCAGGAAGATCGTGGAGGGCGTCTCGCAGCCGGTCTGGGTAAGAGTCCTGTATGGCAGCATTATGAAAACTCCGTTTCTCCAGCCTTTCCCCAGATAAATCTCAGATGTGTCCATTTCTCTGTTTCCACTGCCACCTCCCCTGGCCTAAGCCCTCACCATCTCTCCCCTGGACAGCCTAGTAGCCCCACACTGGTCCGGGATTCAGCTCTTGTCCCCTATGAATCATTCACCACATAGCAGCCAGAGTGACCTTTTAAAAACATAAACCAAGTCATGTCATTCCTTCATCCCACTGTCCTAATGAACAAAACCAAAATCCTTCACATGAACTTTTTGGCCTTGAATGATTGGCTCCTGTTACCCTTTTAGCCTCCTTGCTCTTTAAGCTGCAGCTACATTGGCCTTTTTTCTGTTCCGCAAATAAATTGAGTTCCTTCTGGGCCCTGGTGGGTAGCTCAGTTGGTTAGAATGTTGTCTCGATACACCAAGGTTACGGGTTTGATCCCCAATCAGGGCACATACAAGAAGCAACTGATGAGTGCATAAAGTGGAACAGCAAATTGATGTTTCTCTCTCTCTCTCTTCCTAAAAAAAAATAAAATTGAGTTACTTCTGAAATTAGGGCCTTTGCACATGTTCTACTTGTCTGGACTGCCCTTTCCTTCCCTCTTCACCTGGTTAGCTCCAGCTCAGCTTCCCTGACACCTCCGCAGGGAAGCCTTCCCTGATACCCAGGTCTTAACTGGTGCTCCCTGTCAGGTGCTCCCACAGCACCTGCCCTTTTCCTTACACATTCATTTTGGCATTATCTCCTGTATGAAGCCTGGTTCCTGGTGATTTGGAGAAACATTAGTGCAAACATGCAATGAAACCCCTGCCCTCAGGGAGCTTACATTGTAGCTGGGGGTAGAGGGAGGTAGGCCCTAATGTAATAATGGAATCTGTCAGGTGGAGATAAACACTAAGGGGAAAAATAAAGCAGCAATCAGGGAGGGCTGCCTGGAGGAGATGTCTGTTCCAGCTGGTTGGGTGATAATGGGGAATGGGGGTACACTTGTCTGGGTTCTATAGCCCCCACTAACCTTGTTGTGCTCCTGCTTATTCTCGCTAGGGCTGGGTCTTCCCCTCTTCCCCCCCTTACTCTCAGTGCTCTTTCCTGCTGCTCCCTGCACCATGGCCTGTTGGTCACCTGTCTGTGTCCCATTCCTGCAGCTGGTGAGTGACACACGAAGGATGTCTGATATCCAGTGGTTCCGGGAAGCCTATGGGGCTGTGACGCAGACAGTCCGCGTGGTGGCCTTGGAGCAAAGCCGACAGCAGCGGGGCTGGGTGTTCATACCAGGTGAGCTGCTCACAACCTTTGCCCCCAAGGCTCGGTACGCGGGCTGGCCACGCCACCTGTAGACCAGGCCACCTTTCCCATGTTCTAGGTCATCTGCTGTGTCCCTGGCAGGCTGTGGGAGAGTGAATGAGGGATTAGAAAAGGGAATCTGAGACTCAGGAGTGCCCCCAGGTTAGAAAGTGGAGTGGGGTAAAGGCAGGTGTCCTGGGACAGTAGAGGTTCCCCATGATATTGGCCTGGTACCCTTACCTGGGCTGTCCTTTCTAGGCCAGTGGGCTTCTGGAGGTCTGAGTTGGACCACCCCCAGCCCAGTGGGGGTTGACAGTGGGTCAGAGGCAGGCCTGACAACTCACTCCTGTTTGATTAACAGAGTGGGGGGCAGGGGCAAGAGGAAGCTGTACTGGGCAGCCTCAGTGGTGCAAGCCCAGGGCCTGCTCTGTGGCAATTCAGAGGCACAGTTCAGGCCTCCTCCTGCCCTAGTTCACTGTGACTCGGGGAAGTTCAAATCCAGTGGGTACAATCCCTCTTGATGGCTGTTGATCTCTTTGGCACCCACCGCAGGCCCGGCCTGCGCTAAGCGCTTTTAAACTCAGTTTACAGACACAGCAAACCTGCCAGGTGATGCTGGTATTAACTCTTCTCGTTGTCAAATGAGGATGACGCACACCACCTCCCGTGGGATGGAATCAGAGATTTAGGGATAGAAAGCAGGCAGCCCACTGAGCTTTACATAAAGTGAAAATGCAGTGCCCTTTGGGTTGCCTGTGGCTTTAGATGACCCAGTTCACCCTCTGTAGGAAGTGGTGAGTGAAGGGTTTAGTCAGCAGAACCCTCTGAGGGCTCAGGTGGCTGTGGGCTACTGATCCTTCTCTCAGGGTGTTTCAGGGGGTCGGGAAGTACCCTCCCTGGGGTGAGTGGAGCTTGGCTCTGGAGTGGAAGAGGAGAGGCCAAGAGAGGGCGGCTCCATCTGGGGCCAGGAGGCCTCCATGCCCGATGCCTGGTGTTTGTCTGGAGGGAACAGGCTTGACCTCTCCATGCCTCCTCCATAGGAGTGGACGATGGTGAGTCAGAATGTGGCCTGGACAACTTTGGGGACTTCGATTGGGTCATCGAGAACCATGGAGATGAGCAGCGCCTGGAGGAGCAGTTGGAGAACCTGGTAGAATTTGTCCACTCCAGACTTTAGTTGTCAGGTTCTAGGAGCACCAGAAGCTGCTGGGGTGAGGATGGGGCTGACTCTGCCAGACATGTGGTTTCTAATGTCAGCCAAGGAGGGGAGCACACAGAGGGCCTGGTCCAGACTCCTGGGGGGGCCAGCAGATGTCAGACAAGTCCAGAAACCTCCAGAACCTCATTACTTTATGGACTGGACTGCCTTGCCTCTTAGGAGGAAGGCAAAGGGCTGTGATCAAAGCAGAAACATCACCATCACCATCTCCATGGGTGCCTGGCCTGTGAGCCTGTGGCTGCCTTGCTTCCCCATCAGGATGCTTTCAGCTCCTTGTTCTGGGCAAGAGTGTGGACACTAATAAACCTCCTTGGAGCACATGCTCAGGACTGGACCTCTCTCATTTCCCAGGTGCCAGCCCAGCCTGTGTGGGGCTCAGACAGCTTGGGTTGTCCAGGAGGCTATGGGTTCCTTCTCTCCCTTCCACCTGGGCTGGAACGTATCCTGCAGAGGCTGACCTTGGCCTGGGCCATGTAGGCAAGAGGTCTGTTTGTGTCAGAGACAGGATTGGAGTCTTAGGGTCTCATCTTCTGGGATAGCCCCAAAAGAGGCTCAGTACAGCGGGTACCCTGAGGGACAGAGGTATCATAGAGGGACAGAGGCACCAGAGATCAATGGCTCCTAGTAACCACTGAGTGGCTCTGGGTAAGAAACATCACTATAAGCCTCAGCTTTCCCATAGAGGACCTTGGGAAAGGTTCCCTTTTATTTAGACAGCCTTAGACAATTTGTAAATTTCTTCTAGATTCTTCAAAGCCAGTCTTTGAGATGGGCAAGGAGAGTATATTCATCTGTGTTTAACAGATGCCAAGAGCTCAGAGAAGTGAAACAGCTTGCCTGGGGTTGGAGGGTAGTAAGTGTCAGTACTCAGACTAGAACATAGGTAGGCTGCTTGACTCCTGACCAGGTCCCCTCTGCCACATGCCTTTGGGTATAGTACAAAGTCCCGTGGCTCCTTGCCATCGTAAGGCCTAACCCAAGCATCCTACTCTCTGGCCCTGGCTTTGTTTTCCTCCAACAAATTCTGATGGTTCTCACTGATAAGGGGCTGACCAAAGAAATTACATCAGTCTCAGCATGATCCAAATTAAACTTTACACACTCTTGCCCAAATCTCCTCCCCTTAGATCACCTGTTCCTGATACTAGTTCCCTGGCTTTTCCAGTTAACCAGGTCTGAAAGTTTGGCAGTCATCGTGGACTCCATCACCACAATCACAATGGACACAGCTATCACCCTCAAAAGCTTCTCATGTTTCCCTTTCTCTCACCTCTCCCTAACCCCTCACCCTTGTCCACAGGCAACCCCTGATCTGCTTTCTGTCTCTGAAGATTAATTTTCATTTTCAATAATTTTACATAAGTGAATCATATAGTATATATTATTTTGGGGGGTCTTATTTCTTTCACTTAGCATAATTATTTTGAGATCCATCCACATTATATCAAGTATTAGTAGTTTATTTTTTTATTGTGGTGTGGGGTATGAATATTGCACAACTGTTTATCCATTCACCTGTTGATGAACATTTGGGTTGTTTCCAGTGTTTGGATATGACAAATAAAGCAACTATGAACATGCATGTACAAGGTTTTCTGTGGACATGTGCTTTCATTTCTTCTGGATAAACACCTTCTTAACTTTTAAAGACACTGGCAAACTGTTTTCCATGCCCACTAGTACTGAATTAGAGTTCCAGTTGCTTCAGGTCTTTACCGATATGTGATACGGTTAGCCTTTTTAATTCTAGCCATTCTAGTAGGCATGTAGTGGCATCTCATCAGCATTCTATTTGCATTTCCCTAATTGTTTATTTGACATGAATCCCGCATTCAGCTTTGATAAAATCTCTCAGCAAACTTGGAATAGAATGGAACATCATCTATCTGAAAAGACCTACAAAAACCTATAGCTAATAGCATACTTGATGGTGAAATATGAAAATGCATTTTCCCTAGGATTGGGAGTGAGGCAAAGATGTCTATTTTCATCACCTATTCAGCATTAAACTGGAGGTTTAAGACAAGAAAAAAGAAATAAAAAGGCATCGAGATTGGGAAAGAAGTAAAGCCCTCCCACAATGACTGTTTTGATTTCTTTCACCATAGACTAGTTTTGCCTATTCTATAATTTCATATAAATGATTAATATTCAATTTTAAACTAAATTTACCATAACTTATTTTTTAGACCTAATTGGTTTGCAACTCACTTTCAATCCTTATATGATACCTCAGCTTTCCCATCTTTAAATTTTTTATTTTAATTCCTCTCCAGACATTTGATGTGCCTTCGAATATATATTTTCAAAAATGGCATGTGGGTGATGTATTTTCTGAACTCCTGTGAATGAGCGAATGACATTGTGTTACCTCTGCATGTAGACAATGACTTGGCTGGCTTAGGATTCATGACCTGGTTCCACTGTCTGTTTAATGTTGCAGAGTCTCAGGCCACCTTGACTTTTATTCCTTTGAAGGTAACCTCTTTTTTTCTGTCTCTGGATGCTTTTGGATTTTCTTTTTTTGCCTTCATTTTTTAAATTTAAATTTTGGCATTCTCCAAGGCAGAATGTGGAGAAAAAAGTTGGTGCTCATTGTTTCCTATAAATCATTATTGAGTAATGAGACAGAAATGTAAATGATCTTGGGCATCTAAGTGCCTGCTGCAACCTGCAGTAGTCACCTTGGGAGTTTGGGCTAAGACATTTCAGGGATCTTGCCGCTATCAAATGTCTTTGGAGATCCTCTTTGTTTTGAGGAGCTGGTCTCAGGGATGGCAAATTCCACACTCTGAAAGTAGATTTGGGTTTTGGAAGCAGTCAAGGGAAATTTGCTGCTAAATTCTGGTGAAGGGGACAGGGTGAGGGATGAAATTTTTTTTTTTCTAGAATAAATGGTATCTGTAATGTAACAACTCTAAATTTCCTCAAAGCCAATTCTTAGAGAGGAATTTTAAAAAGTTGTCTTGCCTGGCTGGCGTGGTTCAGTGTTGACCCATGAACCAGAAGGTCACAGTTCAGTTCCTGATCAGGGCTCATGCCTGGGGTGCAGGCTTGATCCCCGGTTGGGGGGTGTGCCGGAGGCAGCTGATCAATGACTCATCATTGATGTTTCTATTTCTCCCTCTCCCTTTCTCTCTCTGAAATCAATAAAAACATATTAAAAAAAATAAAAATAAAAAGGTTGTCTTATTATCCATGCCTCTGTGCCTTTGCAAATGCCATTCTCTCTGCCTAAAGGGCCCTTCCCAGTGGCTCGGACTTGGACCCTACAGCTGGGCTTGGACGTTTCCCCTTCTGAGTGTCTCAGAGTGTGTGCTTTCTTACTCCTCCATCACCTTGTGAGCATTTCAGGAAAGGGTTTTTGTTTTCCTGGCACATAATTAGTCTCAATAAATGGAGAAATGGAAAAATTTTGTATTAGGAAATGGTAGGGCCTCCCAAGCTTTCTGTCTTGGAGTAGTCAACATTCATTCATCTGGACGTGTACAGTTATGGTGTGTCTGAAGCAACAACAGACTGACTCCTGTTGAGTTACTTGTTTATGTGCAGTAGTGTGTTGCTAAATGCTAAATGATCAGCTCTCTGGGAAAAAAGAAAACCCTGATATTTAGTGTTTGACTATTTCTCTTGTGTAAATACTCCCACTATAGATCATTTCAAGCTACCAATGTGAGGCCAACTGGCTAGACAAATTACTGAACACTTAAAAATTGGCTCTTGTTGGCCCTGCCAGGCGTCGCTCAGTGGTTGAGCGTCGACCTAGGATCCAGGCGATCGGGGTTCGATTCCCGATCAGGGCACATGCCCGGGTTGTGGGCTCGATCAATGACTCTCTCATCATTGATGTTTCCAGCTCTCTCTCTCTCCTTTCCTCTCTCTGAAATCAATAAAGATATATTAAAAAAAAAAAAAAATTGGCTCTTGCAAGCTGGCTCCCATACACTACTGCAAAAATTCTACCCCTCTTGTTTTTCCACTATTACCAGTTCATTTGGGTGGCCCTTTTGCTGTTTTTACAGCACACATCCAGGTATTGTACAATTTATTCCTTGCATCAGTCTAATCGTTACTCATCCCCATTTTCCAGCAAGTAAAATGAGGCCCAGAGACTATGGGACTTCTCCAAGGCGGCCAAGCTTTCCTGTCTATTCCTGGGTTCATTTCCTCTGGAGCTCACTGGCAGACCACGAGGGGCTAAAGAGCTGTGTGCTTTGCCCAGTTCTGTTTGCTGGTGTTCAGGTGAGGCTGCCTGGACCCAAGGACCCTGAACTTAGCCTGGGGCATCCCCACTGGTCTGCAGCTGAGCTGTGACAAACGGTGGCCTTTGCCATGTTGCCTTGTGACCTAATGAACAGGGGACTGGGAATTTAGCAACTTTTATTATATGGGCATCAGCGGCTATGATTTTCATGGCCTAATTCAGGATCTGGACAGTGCCTCGTCTGACAGCCAAGTGAAGTGCTGAGTCCCTCTTCACAGTTTTGGGGGTTTAACCTTTTTCTTTCAGGTGAGTCCAAGGGGTAGCCAGCCAAAGCTGCGTCCCTGGGGAGCCCAAGCTGAGGGCAGTGAGGGCGCCGCCAGGAGGTGAGAGGTGGACCTGCTGCCTGCTGGCTGCATGGTTTTGCCTTAAATAGCTTCCCCGTTCAAGGCACGTGGAAGGCCTGTGTTAGGGGCTTTGTAAGGCTTTCTGAGAGGTCACATGATATGTGACGCCACAGAAAGCAAGCATTGTAAAGGGCCTCAGTGATCTAGCTCCAAATCCCTCATTTATAGATGAGGAAACAGGCTGAGTGCGGGGAAGTGGTTTGCTCAGGCTTATACCGCGATCGGTAGGTGGCAATGCCAGGACTAAGCCCCAGGGCTCCTGACTCCCCACCCAGGGCTCATCCCGCCCCTGCCCTTCGTGTCCCTGAGAGAGCATGAGCCTTGTACCCTTTATTGTAGGGTGGCAGAGAAGGCCCAGCCTGAGCCCTCGGGACCTTGGCCTGGTTCCCTGCTTCCTGGGTTTTTCCAGACTTCTCTGAGGAGGTCATGCCACCTGTCCATGCCACCTGGCATGTCCTGTTTAGGAGAACCAAGGTGTACCAGGATGAGGAGGCCACAGAGGCCACTTCCCAGAAGACAATCCTGGTGCCCAGGGAGACGGGGAAGGGAGACGGGGTGTAGACTTAGACCTGCTGTTTCTGAGAAGCTGGGCTGGGATTCCAGAGGTGGAAGGCCCTGCCCTGCACCATGGCCCTTTCCACTGGGGCATTGAAAGTGTCTGCTAAGTGGGGACATTCCCAGTAATGTCCTTCTGTCATGATAGCTCTAGTGAATTTCCGGGCACGTCCAGACCTGAGCTAGTGGCGGTTTTGGCACCTTGGGTCTCCTGCTGCAGCAGCTGGCTGTCCTGCAGGATGGTCGGAGCCCTCAGGACAGCTGGCCTGGCTGGCATTGTTCTAGCGTATCCGGGATGTTCCAGGAACCATGCGGTAAATCCTGTTGAGTATTGGCCAAGGGAGCCAGGAAGGGCAGGGAGCCGAGGCCTTGGGTCTGTTTGGCAGAGTCATTCTTATCACCTGCCCTCCTGCAGGGAGCACCAGGGGAGGAGGGGCTGCCCTTGGTCAGGAGGAAAGGTCGTGGGGAGGACAGTAAAGCACTTTACCGTCTACCACGCGTTTTCACGCATACTCATTTCACTCTCGCAGTAGCCCTATTATTGTTACCATTTTAAACTGAAGAAATGGGGACACAGAAAGGTGAAATGACTTTGCCCAGCACGCTTCGTATAGTCAGGTTTGAATCTCATCTGTCATTATCTACCTGTGGGAACTTGAGCAAATTAGCTCACTTTCTGAGCCTTGATTCCTACCTGTAAAACGGGGGCCTCGCTACTCACTGTACAGGGCTGTTTGGCAGCACAGTGCTTGCCCTCCAGGAGCTCAGCCACTGTGACGTTCTCTTTTCTCAGAAACAGTGGACTGGGGCCTGGAATTGAACTTCTATTCCATTTTCAGTGTCCCCTCTCCCCACTTACGTTTGGTATGTGTGAGATAAGCTTAGTATTTTTGGAAAAGGAACTCTTATTAAGCAATAAAGGGGCCTGGCCAGGCGTGGCTCAGCGGTTGAGCATCGACCTAGGATCCAGGAGATCGCGGTTCGATTCCCAGTCAGGGCACATGCCCGGATTGTGGGCCCGATCCCCAGCAGGGGGTGTGCAGGAGGCAGCTGATCAATGACAGCTCTCATCGTTGATGTTTCTATCTCTCTCTCTTTCTCTCCCTCTCCCTTCCTCTCTCTGAAATCAATAAAGATATATTTTTTAAAAAAGAAAAGAAATAAAGGGAAACAGAACTACTGAAATGAACATGTGAACAAAGGGCAGAGTGCTGACGCCTAGTCTGAGTAATGCTGAGGCTCAGGCTGGCTTTCATGGGGCTCACCCTTACCTACCAGCATGTCTGGCTGGTCTAGACTTGCACAGGCCCCCCCTGGCAGGTCCTCAGGGTCCTTGGGCCCTCCTGGAAGCTTCTCCTGCCTGCTCTGAGAGTGGGCTTTAAAGATAGGCTCGCTGATGGATGGTCTGAGCCTACCTGGGACTGGGAGGGGCTGGCCAACCAGAATCAGTCCTGGAGTGAGCTCAGCTGCGCTCTTTGGTGGCTCAGAGCAGCTTCTCAGCACATCTCAAGACTCGAACCCTTTCCCTCCATGGCATGCAGGTTTGTTTGTGTGTTTTTTTTTTTAAAGATTTTATTTTTTATTTTTTCAGAGAGTGGAAGGGAGAGAAAGAGAGAGAAAAACATAAATGTGAGAGAGACACATTGAGTGGCTGCCTCACGCTCGAGCCCCCACCAGGGCCAAGCCTGCAACTGAGGTACGTGTGCGTACAGGTGTTTAAATTGCTAACAGTGGTGCATCTGGGAGGCCCACACTTGGGGTGGTACTGGACTTACTAGCATGAATCAGGCACAATTCAGAGCTTGTTCATCCCCGGTTTCCTTCTGTCAATCATTCTCCATAGGGCCTCCCTTTCATGACATCTGGTGGAATTGAATTTGACCAGCTGAAAAACCCAATATAGTCAATTGTGTTCAGCTCCCATTAAGCCAGTCCAGTACGGGGCCATTCCTTCCTTCCTTTCATACTCCTGATGTCACTGATTTAGCCACTGCAGCAATTCCCTTCTGCAAGGGTTATGGATTTTATTCAGTCCACAATGTATACAGTTATTTCGGTTCTAGGATATAGTGACCTATGGAGGCCTGTGCTCATAATTAGGTAATTATTATATTTTGTGTTCTTTGCAAATATCCCCAGAAGGCTCTGCTCCTATTACTTCAGCTCCATCCCTTGGATGAGTGTCCTATGCTCTGCTCTCCAGCCATCCTGACTTTGGATCCCAGTTTTTGAAATCACTTCTGTACCTTTGAGTGTACTGTACCTTTTTTCGGAACACCTCTGCCCCTTCTGTTCTCCTGGCTCCTCTTCTGGCTTTGGTTCCCTGCTTAGGTCATGTCCTTCCCTGGTTTCACTATCCCCCAAGGCCCCTCCCCAAGATGAGGTGTCCATAGCACCCTCTATCTAGCCTTACCACCCCCCTGTGAAAGTTGGCTTAATAGTGTTCCCTGCTGGCCTTGGAGCTCTGTGAGGTCGAGGCCTGGTCTTTCTTACATAAGTCCCAGTACTTAGCGCGGTACCTATCACATAGTAGGTTGGCAGTAATCATTGTCAACCCATAATTATGACTGCGAAAGTAATTGGGCTCTGGGGCAGACGGATGCCTTAGCTCAGATCCCAGACACACAGTGGTAGCAATGTTGACATTGCTTATTTTTTAGGCATCAGGAAGTTCGGGCAGGTAATGGTAGCCAGAGTGGCTGAGCCCCATCCTGTGTCCCCTACTTCCCCTCCTCGACTCCATCTCCTCCCGCTGTTCTTCCTGCCTTGGTGGTGGGAAGCCTGCCTCTGGTTCTCTCCAATTGTCACTCCCCACTAGTGTCCCATCCCCCCAACTAGGACTTGGCTGCATCAACTAGCCCCTCTTCCTTGGATTTCCCAGTTTCTCCATCTTCCCCTGTCCTGAAACAGCTTCCCTTCTGTTTGCTGTCTGCTGCGCCCTCAAGTACTGTCTCAGCTCTCTCTTCCCCTTCACTTTTCAAAAATCATTTTTTATTTTCAATTACAGTTGACATACATCATTATATTAGTTTCAGGTGGAGGCCCCAGTGATTAGACATTACATAACTTAATAAGGGAACATCCTGATATATCTCCCACCCATTTGACACCATACATAGTTATTAGAATATTATTGATTATATTCCCTATGCTGTGCTTTACATCCCCACAAACATTGTATAACAACCAATCTGTACTTCTTAATCCCTTCACCTTTTTCACCCAGCCCCCAACCTCCCTCCTATCTGGCAACGGTCAAAACATTCTCTGTATCGATGATTCGGTTTCTATTCCACTTCTTTTATTTTGTTTTTTAGATTCAGTTGTTCATAGATATGTATTTATTGCCATTTTATTGTTCATTTTTCTTTATCTTCTTAAAGAAGACCCTTTAACATTTCATATAATACTGGTTTGATGGAGAACTCCTTTAGCTTTTACTTCTCTGAGAAGCTCTTTACTGTCCTTCGGTTCTAAATGATAGCTTTGCTGGGTAATCACTCAGAACCTTCTGAAAGCGAGCTGAATGGAAGTTCTACAACTGCAGAATTAAGGAAGAAGCCACTTTCAGGCTGGTAGGTGGAGCAGACACTCAGAACAGTCTGGTTCCACACCCATGTGTGATGGATAAAAATTGGGAAGGATATCTCAGCTATGGAGATCCCCCCTGAGGAGGGGACCCATAGCAGGCCCAGGGTTCCAGTGCCAGGAAGAGAAGTCCCATAACTCCTGGCTGTCACACCCAGCAGAGATTGAGTTGAGGGAGACAAAGGCTGCCGGAGTCCCAGGCAGTTCCCCTCACAGGCCAGCACATGAACTTGCTCGGACTCACTCCCTCTAAGCTCCAGCACGGGGGAAGCAGCTTGAAAAGCCCCAGAAACATACAAGGAGGAACTGAATTGCTTGGCATCAGGGCGAGAGCTGGAGGGGCAGCCTTCTCCCAGAGAGAAGTGCTGGCAGAGGCCATAGTCCTTTGATGAGCTTCCCCCACGGAACCAGCAGGTGGGGAGCCACATGTGAGACCCCATCAACCTGGCTCACAAGGTTTGCTCCCCTGGCCCTGGTGATTTCCTGAGGCCCCGCCCCACCCAACTTTTGGGCCCACCCAAGCTGTTTTGTTTACCTACGGCCATCTTGACCAAAAATCGATGAGTTAGTATCTCGAAATCTTCAGAAGTTTTGCTCACTGAACAAGCTTTCGAATAGCAGATTACCCATGTCTCATCCAGTCTATCAACCTGAGTCAGGCCCCTGGGGGCACACTGCATCCATCCTTGGTAGCTTTTCCCTTTTCTCTGCCAGAAACTGGGGTGAGGCCAATGTAGGTGTCCCGCACATGTATAGGTCCCCATGAACTCCTCAGCAGTGGAGGGGTGACTGTCTCAGTGGAGCAGGGCAACTCTGCCCAAAACACTCCCCTTTACTTCTTTTTTTCCCCATTTTTATTTTTATCTTATTTTATTTTATTTTCCACCACCATTTATCCCCTCTATGCCCTCTTCCACCTCCCCCCACCTCCCTTCCCTGCCTCCCCTTCACTTCTTAACACTTCAAAATTTGACCTCTGTTCCCATCTCCTTTGAAAGTCACCTCCCATGGATGGACCCAGCATTTTCAGTTCTCATTCAATGAGATCGCCCACCCCCTTTCCTGAATTCACTTCTTTGGTTCTCCTGCTCTCTGATCCTGCCTTGTCTATGTCTGATTGCTCCTTTCTTCTGGTCCTCAGGCCCTCCCTTTCTGTTCTCTCTCTTCCCTCCTCTCTTGGTGAGCTCATGTTGATGTGGGTGACTCCCGGATGTTCTTGCTTCTTTACGTAGATGTTCCACCACTTACACATCACCCCACAGGGCCTGCTCTTGCCCTTCTGTGCTCTATTCGCTCAGAAACAGGGAGTCCTGACCGAGACTGAACCCTCAGATTTTGAAAACTTGATGAATTAAAAAGAGAAACACTGTCACTGAAAAGTCACAAAAAGTTATTTGTCTCTAAAGATG
This sequence comes from Miniopterus schreibersii, assembly GCF_964146895.1. Taxonomy (NCBI): domain Eukaryota; kingdom Metazoa; phylum Chordata; class Mammalia; order Chiroptera; family Miniopteridae; genus Miniopterus; species Miniopterus schreibersii. The sequence goes on along the minus strand of NC_138119.1, from coordinate 13,337,369 downwards.
GTAACTTCAATTCAAGCTTGGAGGAGGCAGTTCCTTTGTTTCAGGGAAATTGCCCAAAGGGGGCCTTTCATTACAAACATATGACGTAAGCATTTACCCATTTGGTGGGGAGAACTGAAGTCACTGGTTACCCGAGTGCACTCACTGTAGTCCAGCCTTTCTGTTTGATAATATCAGCTCTTGTGTATAGTCGAGCCAGAGCTCTGCCTCTGAGACCTCACTTTTGGGGAGTTGTGGGGAGAAGTCTTTCTTGAATCTATAAATTTAGAGGACACTGACCTACAATTTGCCTATTGGGTCAGTGGTATGCTGGTGTCCAGAGCTGAGTGAAGAGGGCGGCGGGCAGGACCCACGGATGTGCTCATACCTCCTGGGGAAGATAGACTGAAGCCAGAGCAGTAGACCTGGCTCATGTGGACCAGATGGGCTATGGGCGGCTGATGTGTGATCGTATGGTCACCTCCCCCACTGGACTGAAGGCAGCATGAGGTCAAGGATGGTGCATCTGCCATTGTCCCTCAGATTTACATGGATAAATAGTGTGTTCGGCTATGTCCGAGGCCATAGAGCAAGAGCGCCCTCTGTTGGTAGGGTTCATCATTCTGGGAAAAGGGTGATCCCAGGTCAAGAAAGGTTTTCGCCAGGTTACTGGGGAACCTCCTTCTTCACTCAGCATGGAGGGGTCCATGTCTAGTAGTTGGGTCGTTTATCTCTGTGTTCTGCTTTCCTTCTATCGCTCTCAGTGAGAGTCTGGAGGGACACTGCCCCTCAAGTTTGTGGGACTGGGGCGAGAGGCCTACATGCTAAATATCTAAATATTTAAAAGTTAAAAATGAAACTAACAAACTATTAAATAAATATGTTCTAACCTCCCACTTTGATAAAATATACCCTTATAATGACAAAGTTGGAAAGTCTTGTAACTCAGAGCAAAATATCCAAATTGATTGAATTTAATTATTTTTGTGCACATCTGGGTGTTCTGTTAATGGGCCAAGATAATTGGATAAGTAATAGAGAAAAATATCATTCTTAAATTGTTATATAATTTTCCATGAAATTTTTTTTGCCTTTATTTTAGTAAAATCACAAATTATATTGATTTGGTCAAGATTTTACCCAATTTGTGTGCTGTTGATACCAATGATCTAAAAGATAAAAGCACAAAGAACACTTTTGCAAAAAACACAGAATTTGAATTTTTTCATTAAAATGTAGATTGAAGTAAATGTATAACATTAAAAAATTAAAAATTTGATTTTCACAGGTTTTCCAATAAATTTATTTTCTTCTAATAGTTATCTATTAAAATAAAAGACAAAATACTGTTTCAAATGAATTAATATAAAAAAATTAAAAAATTTGAATAAAGTTGACGATTTAAAATTTTATTTTATGAAAATTTAATTAAATCTTATAACTTGTTTTTATAAAAATAAAACTAACTCTGGCTGGTGTGGCTCAGTTGGCTGGAGTATAGTCCCATGCACTGAAAGTTGCCTGTTGGATTCCCGGTCAAGGCACATTCTTGGGTTGCGGGTTTGATCCTCAGTGGGGGTGCAACCAATTGATGTTTCTCTCATACATCCATGCTTCTCTCTCTCTAATCAGCAAAACATATCCTCTAGTGAGGATTTAAAAAAAGACACAACTATTTCTTTGTGGTTGTTGTTGTTAATACTCACCTGAGGATATTTTTTCCATTGATTTTTAGAGCAAGTGGAAGGGAGGGAGGGAGAAGGAGAGGGAGGGAGAGAAAGAAAGAAAAAACAACAACACATTGATCAGTTGCCTCCCATATGGGCCCTGACTGAGAATCAAACCTGAAACCCTTTGGTGTACAGGACAATGCTCCAACCAATTGAGCCGCTGGGCCAGATCCAATTTACCCATTTAAAGTGAATGGTTCAGTGGTTTTGGTTTTTAGTGTACTCACAGGGCTGTGCAGTCATCACTAATTTCAGAGTTTTTTTCACTCTCAAAAGAAATTCTGTACCCATTAGCAGTCACTTCCCATTCTCTCCTCCCTCAAGTCCCTGGCAACCACTAATCTACTTTCTGTCTCTAAGGATTTATCTTTTCTGGACATTTAATATAAATGGAATCACATATTTTGTAGCCTTTTGTGACTGGCTTATTTCACTTAGCACAATGTTTTCCAAGTTCACCCATGTTGAGGCATGTATCAGTACTTCACTCCTTTTCATGGCTGACTAATATCCCATGGATTGGATACGCCACATTTTGTGTATCCATTGTCGATACACATTTGGATTGCCTCCGCGCTTTGACTATTATGAATCATGTTGCTGTGAACATTCATGTACAAACTTTTGTGTGGATATATGCTTTCTATTCTCTTGGGGATATATACCTAGGAGTGGAATGGAATTGTGGGGTCACTGTGTTCTTTAACAGTGTGTGTGTGTGTGTGTGTGTGTGTGTGTGTGTGTGCTTGTGCGCACGCACACCCAGGTCCCAGGGCTGGGCCCCTTCTCCCAGATCTAAGAGTGGTGCTGGAAGCCTGGCCTCTGCTATGCGGTGGGGAATGAAAGGAGAGGATTTTGTCACACTGGGGCCAAGTGGCCAGAAAAGAGTAGGGCCAGAGTGGTGGCTGTCACCTATGGGAGACGGCCAACTGTAATCTGGGTATTTACATGAAATGTGGCCTTATTTTGTGGGTCTTGTTTGGAGAGGTGTTAATATACCTGTTCTAGGGCTTCCACTCTCCCAGTCGCCCAGGCCTGAACTTCGTGGCACAGGCTCTGTGAATCCTTTTCATCATCAGTGACTCTCACATTTGTCTTCCTCTCTCCACTCCCTCTGCCACTGTTCTAGTTTAGCCTCCTGTCGCCGACTACCTTTGGTTTGCCTTTTATATCTTCTGATCACAGAAGTAATGAACAGATATGCAAACCCAAAATATTGCAGACGCACAAAATATAGAAAGCAGAACCCCCATATTGAACCCCCCAGGAATAACTGTCATCAACAGTTTAGTGTATTCTTTTTCAAAATTTTTATGTACATACTAACATATTTTTATTTCTTTTTAAAACCCTAAATAAGGCAGTGTTGTGTATACTGTTTTTTCTCCCCTATCAAAGTACATTAGACATCTTTCCATGAAAATGCATGTAAATCTGTTTCTTTCTTTTAAATAGCTATATGTAGCTATTTGGGTTGTTTCCAAGTTCTGCCATTTACAAACAATGTTGCAATGAGTGTTTTGGTACATATATTTCTTTATGCATTCATGGGACTTTTTCTGTAGGATAAACTCTCAGAAGTGGAAATATTGGTCAGAGAACACAAACGTTGACTATTTTCAATAGATACTACCAAATTTCTCTCCAAAAGCATTATACGGTTTATGCCTTCATCAATAGTTCATGAGAATGCTGGTTTTCCAGCCCTTTCTAACACTGGATATTATTGATCTTTGTCGTCTTTACCAATCTTGGCAGCATGCTCTCTTGCCTCTCTTGTTGCATCAGCCTCCTAAATGCCCAGCTTCTCTACTTTTGCATATTAACCTGTCCAATACCTCATTCTAATTATGACTGTGCCAACTCAAAAAGCCCTGTAGGAAAATTGAAATAGGCCTGTCCAGGACATTTTTATTTATTCAATCAACAAAGAGTTATTGACTATTCATTATGTGCCAAGCACTGTCTAAAGTACAGCAATGAACAAAATTGATAAGGGCTCTGCTACTGTGGAGTTTAATTCTTGTAGTGGAAGACAGATCACAAGCAAAGAAGCAAAAAACTATCAGAGAGCTATAAGTGTTATCTTGAGAATTAATATAGGGAGATATGATGGTTACTGGGAGGCTGGTTGAGCTTGGGTGTCAAGAAAAGAACTTTTGAGGAGAAAACACTTAAACTGAGCTCTGCATGACAAGAGCAAATATTGTGGAAGAGCACACTAGGCAGAGGGAACAGCATGTACAAAGGCCAGAAAGTAAGGAGATTGGCATAGAAAGGAGGCAAAAAAAGCCAGAGTGGCTAGAGTGGAATGGAGGGGGTGTTGGGCAGAATGGGACATAATGACAATAAAGGTTTAGCCTGAGTCTGGGTGGGTATAGTTTTGTGAACCAGGGCAAGGAGTTTGAATTTTAAGTGGAATGAGAAGCCATTGAAATATTTTAATCATGTAAATGATCTGATGTGAGTTATGTTTTTAGAAGATCACTCTTACTGGGTGTGGAAAATGGATTGTAATTGGGTAAGAGTGGAAGCAAGGAGACCCATCAGGAGAGACCATGGTGGCTTGGACAAGAGTGAAGGGAGTACAGATGGAGAGAAGTAAACAGATTTTGGATGGAGTAACTAGGTAGATGGTGGTATTATTTATTGAGGTAGGGAAGACTGAGGGAGGAGTGGATTTAGGGGTAGGATATCAGAGTTCTATTCTGCCCAGGGCAAAGTTTGAGATGCTTATTAAATTTTCACATGGAGATGTCTTGTAGGCAGTGCATATTTCAGTCTAGAATTCCAGAGAGATCCAGAGTTCACTGCTATAAATGTAGATTTGGGAGCCATAAACATATAGATGAAATTTAAAACCTTAGGATGGGAGGTAGTCACCTAGGAAGAGTATACAGGCAGAGAGGAGAAGAGGTCCTGGGACCAAGCCCTGACGTCCTCCAGCATTAAAAGGTCAAGCAAAGGAGGAATAGCCTTGGAGGCTGGAGGAAAGCCAAATTAGGAACATATGGAGTAGAGAAGCGAGGAGAATAAAGTGACACATGGAAGAAATTGTCAACTGTGTAAAAATACTGATGGAGGAGACCGTTGGATTTGGCAACATGGGAGTCATGAGTCTCCTTGACCTGAGCAGTCTCAGTGGGTTGTGTTGTAGAGAGAATGAGGGGTGAGCGGGTAAAGTCAGGCCTGCAGCCATTGTCCTAAAGAAGTTTTGCTGTGGAGGGGAGGGGGGGTGCAATGGGAAGTACCTGGAAGGGATTATGGGATTGTGGGAGGATTTTTCAAGATAGGGGATAGGAGAGCATCTTTACCTGATGATTAGTGGATTTGTTGCAGGCAGCAGGAATGGCACCAGGTGTTAGACCAGTGGGGTCAGATCAGACCTGGGTTCAGCAACCTCGGTACTTGAGTTCTGGCTAGGAAAGAATTCAGAGCCAAGACTCAATCTATAAGAGAACATTTATTTAGAAAATCACAGAGGTGGAAGAAGTAATTCATCGAAGAAATGGGCTGAGGAAACAAGTTGTAGCGGCAAAGGAAGGGCCCTTGGAAGTTGGGAGTAAGGAAGGTAATAGTACCATGCCTGGGGAGAGGGGGAGGGGAAGAAGGGAGGGAAAAGGTAAGGGAGTGCTCTGGGGAGGGAGAGCATGCTGGGTCCTCCATCCTAATTACTTCTAATGGTTTTAAGGGTGGAGATTTTAGGGGAGGTCCCAGGAGAAGATCTCAATAGAATATTCAGCAGCTTTCCAGATGCATTCTTTCAGGGCCTAGGTCTCCACTGATTGATTGGTCAGTGCCAGGGCTGGGAGAGGGGGAGTGTCATTACTCAGTGCAGCTAGTCCTGAGGTCAGCTGTGGGGTCATTTGTCTGGTTTTGCTGCTTTTCTGGGCCTGGAGCTGAAATACAACTGTGGCCTAGATGTTATCTCGAGGGAGGTAAAGTCAGGGAGTTCAAAGCTCATGACCAGAAATATGCTAGGAGAGGAAAGGTCACCCTGGGGGTGAGGTCCTACCCTACAATTGTCCTTTGCTAGGCACTCAGGGCTTTCCACCCTGGCGACCTTCTGTACCTGGCCCATCCTCCTTGCTCTGGTCCTGTCTGTCTAACTGCCTGCCAAGGATTCAGTAGAAAAGAAGTTATTGATGCAGGAGAGAGGATCCGTGCAGGAGCCTTGTCTTCCACGGGGATGGAATTGGGACACATGAAAGGTGCAGGGACACTTTCCCTCCTCACAGGAGGGAAGCACAGGCTGGCCATGATATGGGTAAGCTGGTAGTTTGGTGGCAGAGAGATGAGGGGGTGCAGGTGGTCAGATTGCACCAGGTATTTTCCCAGGAAATATGAAGCAAGGTCATTGTTATGGTGGGGGGAGAATGTAGGAGGTCCGAGGAGTGTGGGGGGAGGGAGGAGCTCGTCACTCTGGAGGTGGGAGTTGTCCATTCCCAGATGGTGTGCTGGGCCCACTGGGCACGCGGGTACCCATTCCAGATTGACTTATATGTCTCCAGCTGTTTACTGAGAGGGAAGCCTCCTGCCTTTTTTCCAGGCCCAGCTTTTCCAGGCCCAGCTTTCCCACGCCCATAGCTTTGCGCATTCATTTCCTCAGCAGGGTCTGAACCAGAGGGATGGAAAGAGGGTGGGATAAAACCAAGCTGGCCCTCCTCCCCAGTTCAGGAAGTCCCACCGTGACCCTGCAAAGTGGCAGGAGACCTGGCTGGGCCCACCGGGCAGGACAGGAGGCACAGCTGGCTAATTTTAGGAGGCCTCCTGGTTCTATTGTTCTGGGTTAGGCCGGGCAGGAGAGAGGAGGCGGTTTCAGGCGTTGATACCAGTGTGGGAAAGGAAGCGTGGCTGCCTTGTGAGAAAGATGGAAACTTTGAGCGTGGTGTGCAGGTTTCGGCCCTGGGGAGGTTCTGCTCTGGTTCCCACGGAGCAGGTAGGAAGTTGCCCTTCTCCTGACCTCTTTCTGCCGTAAGTGGCTTTTTTATCGTTTTTGCTGAGCATGCTGTTAGGTCAGCTAGACCCCCTCAGCTCCCACGCCTGCTCCGGCCCTGCCTCCCCCAGTGTGTGCATGTCAGGGGGCTGTCTCCACAGTTGGCTCTCAGGCTGGCCAAGAATGAATGCCAGCCTGTCAGAGGAACACAGTGACTCTGGTGGATTTTCCCTGCTGCCAGTGTGGCAGCTGATCTCCATTTCACATGGAGGGATTTGAGGCTCAGACACATCAAATGATTGCCCAAGGCCTCACTTCAGCATCTGAGCCCTGTCGTGGTCCACCAGGGGATTCCTAGATTTCTGGAAGGACAGAATACTTTGTTGTTCTGGGTGAGGTTTGCTACTGTTTGCATGGCAGACGGGGTATGCACAGTGAAGATGATTTTCTGAGAATTTTTATGTAAGATGAGAGGCAGTGCAGGGTCCAGAAACAGGCCCCAAAGGCCTATGTTCAAATCTTGGCCTCACCAGAGGTTAGCCTTGTGACCTTGAACAAGCCGCTTAATCTCTTAGAGCCTCTGGGCCCTCATCTGCTGCCTGGGGCCAGTATCCTCTGCCTGGTTCTCAGGGTTGCTATGAAGCTCCCAGGAGATTATGTGCCAGAGAGAACTGCACAAGAAGAAACTTTTATCAATGTGAAGCTCATAGGCCACATCAAAGGCTGGATTTTAATCTCGGCCCAAGAGGGAAAGGATTGCTTTTCAGAAGGAAAAAGGATTCCTTATACTTATTTGGGGGGTTTATGGCTATATGGATTTTATTGTTAAAGTCTTGTGGCTGGTTAGAGAAAGGCACACAGGGGAGATGGATGAGGTGTGCCCAGGCTGGGAACATTTCAGACCCCGCTGGTCTCCAAGGCCCTCTTGAAGTGGAGAGCCCTTACAGGCTGGGAAAGCCACTCAGAAGGCATTTTTGCATGATTGAAAATTCTTAAGATGACTCGACAGCTGGGTATGTTCTTTGTTGCTTAATAGGTTTTCTCCAACTAATTCTCCTGGGTTCTTTCCATTTCCTGGGCAGAAGGAGTCGGCTTTAATATCTCCTCTCACTGGCGATAAGCTGCTGCCTAGTGAATGGAGATGAGAGTGTACAGATTCGTGCGGGAGGGAGAACTGAGTGAAAGGATTCCGGCAGCAGGGCTAGAGGGAAGTCAGGCTGCCTTCAAGGTCACCTGGAGATCATGAGGGAGCTGACCTAGCCACCTGACAGATTCAGCCTCTATTTTCTTAACCTCTCTTGTTTCCTGGTAAACTCCTACGCATCCTATAAATCAAAGCTCAAGTGATCTCCCCTCTGGGAAGACTTCCCCCAGTGTTGCCAGACACAATTAATGGGCCCTCTTCCATACTCCTGTATCAGTAAGGATGCTTTGGTTGCAAGTGACAGAGGAAAATCAGTTCAAATGGACTCAAACAATAAAGGGAATTTATTATCTCAGATGCCTGAGAATTTCAGAAGCAATTTAGCCTCAGTTATGGTTTGATCAGGACGCTGGCTCTATTTGTCATTAGTTCTCTAGACTCCACCCTCCTCTGATGTGTTGGCTTTGTTCTCAGATTGACTCCTAAGGAGGCAAGGTGGCTGCCCCCAGCACGAGCCTACATCCATCCTTGCTCATTTGTGGCAGAGAGAGAGAATGCCTTCTCCCCGGCCACAGAGCAAAAGCCCGAAGCCTCACTGTGGCTGGACTCACCTGAACTGGACAAGGGGATTCGAGCATTGATTGCCTTGGGTTGTCATTACCTTCTCTTCCTGAATGTCACTGTATGGTACAAAAGTTGAAATTGTGCCAGGCTGGGATGACTTTGGAACTGGGGTGGCATCAATCCCGCCCAAACATGTGGCTGCTACAAAGTATGAGTGGAGTGGTTCCCAAAGGGAAAGCTTTTAGGACAGAGTATGGGCATGCAACCGACAGATAGCCACCACACTCCCATGGTGCCTTTATGCCGTGCTGAAATCAAGTGCACTTACGTTAGCTCTCCAATTGCTCTTAATTTTGATGAAGTCTGATTTATCTTTTTATTTTATTTTATGGATTGTACTTTAAATATAGATCCAATGTAATCCCAATAAAAACCTCAGTCTAATCCATGCTTACAAAGATTTTCTCCTATGTTCTCTTCTATAAGTTATATAGATTTAAGTTTTACATTTAAGTCTGTGATCTATTTTAAGTCAATTTGTGTATATGGATCAAAGTTTAAATTTTTTTTTTTTTGCAGATAGATATCCAATTGTTCTAACATCATTTGTTGAAAAGGCTGCCCTTTCTCTACGAAATCGCCTTTGCACACTTATTGAAAATCAGTATTCCACATATGTGTGGGCCTATTTCTAGAGTCTCTGTTTTGTTCCACTGATCTATTTGTCTATTTTATGCAAACTCTACACTGTCTTAAGTATGTGAGCTTGATCAACATAAGGGGTCACATTTTAAGAAGGTCGCATAATAAAAAGCTGGAAGGAGAGCAGCTGCAGAGTTGGCTGATTCAACAACCCAGAGATATCCTCAAGCACCTAGCTTCCTTTCTTCTTTCTACTCTGCCCGTCTTACTGAGTTCAAATGAATTCCTCTCACAGCCCTAAGATAGCTTCTATAGGCTCAGGCATTACATACAGACCCCAAAATGTCCAGCATCAAGGAAAACTTTCTCAGGAGCCTCTCACAGACTTCCCTTCTCATTCCATCGGCAGTCACTTTTCCATGCCTAAACCAGTGACTGCTCAGGTGAGTGGGGCCACCATGGTAGCATTAGATCAATTATGATTCAACCTCTGGGACTGGATACGTGGCTATCCTTCTCTGAGACATAGTCACATGAGAGTTGAAGGACCAGAACCAGTCTTTGGCTCTGTTATAAAAACGAAGGGGAGCAGTGACTGTTGGGGGGATAGCTCTGTCTGTTTTCTTCTCTCTGACTCTGTCTCTCAATGTGGTCAGACATCTGACCACATTAGTGCTTTGATTAAACCCTTCAATGGCTACGTAATAACATCCGACTAAATTCCAGTTTCCTAGCTTGGCGCTCCAGGCTTCCATGACCTGACCTTTATCTACCTCTCCAGCCAGCCTTATCTCCCACTAATCCCCACCTTGCATCAAAAGCACACCTGTATCCTTCAGTGCTCAGGTCAGGCACCACTGTCCCCAGGGAGCTTCCTGGCACTTGCAGATGATCCAAGAACCTCTCTGTGGGTCCACAGAGCCCCTGTGCATTCCCCTCTTAGTCCTCTGTGATAGTGACATTTCTGAGCACCAACCTTTCATTTCAAGTGCTAGATAAATCTTTTCTTCACTGAACTACAGCCCCTGCTGGCCTCTCTTCTGAGCTCCAGGCCTGTTTAACATGTGAGTTTGGCTTGTCCCACAGACACTTGAATCTCAACATGTCAAATGAATGGCGTATCATCATCTTGCCCCGATCTCTTCTTCCTCCTGAATTCCTTATCTTAGAAAATGTATCTTCATTGAGCTGCTCAGGTCAGGAATTTGGGAATGACCCTTTCTCTTAACCCCACAGCCATTTAGTCACCAAGCCCTGTCAATCCTATCTTCAAATGCCTCTCTAATTTCCTTCTTTCCCTCCTCTCTCTTCTTACTGCCTTCGTTCAGGCTCTTATTAGTTCCTCGGATTCCTCCAAATTGATTTCCTTATCTCCATCCTATAGACACACTGTAGCTCTCCTTTCTCCACACTGTAGCCAGAGTGCTTTTTAAGGTCCCTCCCCTGCTTAAATCCTTTAATGCTCTCCATTCCCTTATCAAACGACCTTTCTTGGTTGTCAAACCCTTCAAGTCTGCCTCCTACTTTTTTCTTTAGCCATATCTCTTAAAGTACTCTTATATGATCTCAAACCGTGTGGGATTATTTCCAGTTTCTCCAAAGCAATTCTCCAAAGCTTTCTCTCTATACCTCGAGTGCACAGCTTCTCATTTTTACCCCCTGTTGGCTGACGAATCCTCATCTTTCAGCACTCAGCTCAAGTTTACCATCCCTGGGAAACGTCCCCAGCCTTACCTGCATTCCGGGGTTGATCCAGGTGCCTCTTCTGCCCTCCACTGTCACAGCTCCTAACTCTCTACTATAATTGTCACTTCACAATGTTTTGTAGCAATTTTTGTGCTCCAGGCCCTGTGATAACCGGCTGCCACTCTTTGGAGCTTCTGTTTTAGTGGGACTCGGTGGAGGGCTGCACACTAAGCGCATACTATTGGATTACCCTCGAGACAGTGTCAGGGGAGAAAGGTGCAGGAATTAATGGAGTAGATAACAGATGGCCTGACTTAGACCGAGGAGTCAGGGATGGCTTTTCTGAGGGGCTAAGTGATGGCTATGTGGGGACACTAGGGATGAGGGGGAGTTGGTGGTCAAATAAAGAAGATGGTGGGAGGGGGTGCTGGTGGCACTCCAGGCAGAGGACTCCCACCGTGGGAGGGCCCTGAGTGGTGAGGCCACCTGGTTCTCTGAGGAGCTGGAGGGAGCCGGTGTGGCGGGCGTGCGTGTGGGTAGGAGTGGCGCAGGATGACACAGGGAAGGAGAGAGGGGTCGGCCTGGCAGGGCCGTGGAGCTACACTAAGGAGGATGTCAGCTTTTATCCCCAGTGCTCCGGGAAGCCGTTGCGGAGTTTGGAGCAGAGGAGCAACATGAACAGATTCGCATCTTCTAAAGGGTCCCTGCTTGGCTCCAGGTATATCATGGCAACAAGAGAGGCCTGGCCCTGGCCCCCTTGAACTCACTCATTCACATGCATGCAGACACCCGGGGTGCCACGGCCACCACAGCTGCCCGTAGGGTCTGCCAGCACGCGTTACCCTCACTTCCATCTGCGCTGGCAGAGATACAGCACTTGCAGAGTTCATGGGTGATGCTCTTACTGGAAACTTTAACCCCAACCACACGTATCTACTTGCTGGAGGTTCAGAGCAGTAATGCTTACAATGACCAGAAGCTGACAAGTGACCAAGAAGAGTGAATGGCTGAGCAAACTACAGACATATGATGGAACAGCATGATGTTATCTAATTAAAATGCAGTGGGATGATGTTGCTGTATTAATAAAATGGGAATGAATGTACCTGTGAGATTTCCTTTAATGAAATAAGCAGAACATAAAATATCAGGTACACACTAATTACAACTGCTGCAAAACCTGTGTATACACACTATAATCTCAATTGTAGGAAAAACACAATGCATAGCAAAAGACTGAAATACGTCAAATATTAACAATGCTTATTGTTTTCTATTCTTTCCTAACCTTTTTTTTTTTAAATCCTCACCTGAGGATATTTTTTCCATTGATTTTTAGAGAGAGTGGAAGGGAGGGAGGGAGGGGGGGAGAAAGAGAGAGAAACATCCATGTGAGAGAGAGAGACACATCAATTCGTTGCCTCCTGCATGCGTTGAGGGGGTGGAATAAAACCTGCCCCCTAGGTACGTGCCCTTGACCGGGGGTTGAAACCATGATCCTTCGGTGCATGGGCCAGTGCTCTAACCACTGAGTCACACCAGCCAGGGCTCTTTCCTAACACTGCGTAATGAGCAAGTGTTTACTATGAAAATTCAGAAAAGGAAATAAACCAAACACGGAAGCCCTGCTATGTTTACAGATTGGCATAGATCAGGAAAGTGTCTCCAGGGTTGTGAGAAGAGCTTGGGGATCGCTGGATTCTGATCACACGGTTGTCTGAGAGCTGGACTAGGTGGGTGCTAAGTGCCCTTTGGCTCCAAAGTTCTGTGATTCAATTGAATTCCATACAAGCTGAGAAGCTCACAATCTAGTCAGGGAAGCAGATTTTACTTATTCATTCATTAATTCAACAAATATTTATAGAGTTCCCGCTCTGTTCCTGGCATTGTCCCACATGCTGGGGAACATAAGTGCATAATTATAATACCATATAAGAAGTGCCCCGGTGGAAGTTCCTACAGTGTTGGAGACCAAACAGCAGAGAAAGCAGCTGGCCCTGTTTGGGGTTGTGGGAGTCAGGGAAGGCCTCATAAAGGTGGCTCATCTGAACAGGGCCTTGAAGGGTGAATAAGAGTTCTCTAGGCAGCAAGTACAGGGACATGGAGCTTCTCTGTTGGCAATTATTTTTGGAGATGCCTACGTGAGCTAGGAGGGTAGATGGAAGAGTGGATTGTTTATAGACAGTTGTCCTCACCCCAGCCACGGAAGTCAGGATAAGAAGTGAGTTCAAGGGTCTGAACTCAAAGTTAGAATAACTTCTTTGAGTCCAGGCTGTCTCTTCCTCCACCTTGAACTAAACGTCATGCCTATTCAAGGCCTCTTGGAATAATGACCCTCTTGACCCAAGAGTCTGCTTGGTCCAGGAACTGGAAACATCTGGATCCTGCTGAGCTGGAAAAATAGTGTGTGACCCCTGGATTTCTGTGCTTGTGCAGAGAGCAAGTGACAGCTAAAAGAGGATGACACAGGGCTGGAAATTCTGGTGGTAAATGTTAGTGTTAACAAGAAGCCTTGCAAAAGTGACTGAGGCATCTCTTGTTGGCTAGTTCTTTCTTTCTTCCCTTTCTCACCATCCCTCTGTCTCCAATTTCTCCTCCTTTGCCCATCAATCTGCCTTCTTTTCTCTTTTCCCCCTCTCTCTAGTCTCTTGCTCTCACTCTCTGTCTCCTTCTGAGTCTCAGATGGGTTCTCTGTCTCTCTTGCTTTTCACACCTTTTTCTGTCTGTCTTTCTCATCTCTCTGGCTCGTCTTCAGGTCAATCCCTTGGTCTTCTCCATTTTAAGGGAGACCCAGCTTGCCTTTGAGGGCATTTGGAGTGGGCAGAGGTGGTGGACGCCCTGAACTTGTTTGCCCTCCCTCGACAAGCATCTCTTTTGAAGGAGTCTGAATTTGTAGCGTGAAAGTAGAAAGAGCTCTTTCATTCTGGCTCTCACAGATCCGTACTTGAGCAGAAACATTTCCAGACAGATAATCATCAGGTTTCCTACAGGAAATTAAAGACCTCGGCACTGTATAGCTGCTCGCATCACCTGCTTGGCCTGTTAAGTTTCATGAAAGGCTTTGCTTCCCTGGTAGGTGATAAGAGCACATCTTTAATGAGATTGCTTTCCTAGATCTCAGTAATGAAGTCGGTCGTGTGTGTTTTTTAGATAAGCAAGCTCACAATAAAGCTAATGGGCTCTCATTTTGGTGCAAGCCAGTGCTTTTACCCCTTCCCATCTGAGTTCCAAGGACACTGAATTGATACATGTCCTCAGGGTCCACATGGGGCGCTGCCCTGGGGCGAGAATCCTTATAATGAGGTGCATCTGGACCTCTGGCTGGCTTGGCAGATTCAGCATTTGCCTCACTGCTTCCTCGAATCCCCACTTTGTCCACGTTTGCTCCACAGGAAGACCAGCCTCAATGTAGCCAACATGGTAAGGCCACCCACCCTTTGCCAGTGATTGGCTTAGGTCTGAGCATGTAACTCATTTTTGACCAGTCAGTGTGGAGGAAAGTCTAGGGACTTTTGGGACAGTTTCTTCATTATTTAAGAGAGATCTAAGACAGGAGTGCTTCCCTTTATTGCCTCTGGACTTTGAAGGGTGATGATGGGATGCCTGGAGATGCTGTAACCACCTTGTGATGACAAGGGAATGGCCAACATGCTGAAGTCAGCAGAGTAGAAAGTCAGAAAGAACCTATGTTCATGGTGACATGTGCCACCAAATTAATGGCCCCTGGAACTGTCCTACCTCTTGAGTTCTTAGTGTGGGGGATAAGAAATGTTCTTGTTTTAAAAACTCTCTTGATTTGGGTTTTCTTTAACGGTAACTGAAAGTACCTTAGCAGATATAGTCAGGGAGGTCCAAGGTGGGCCCACCATGTTTTATAAGGGAAGCGTGAGTTCACTGAGGGGGTGAGGTGGGGTCAGATGGCTCTGCTTCGGAGCACCAGCTGTTATTCTGCACTGCAACAAGCCACGGGCAAGGCACTTAACCTCTCTGAGCTGAAGTTTCCTTGGCTGAAAATGAATATCGAATACCACACAGATGCTCATTAGGTCTCTTTTCCCTAGTTTTGTATCTCCTCCAGCTACTGTTTTTTTTTTTTTTTTTTTAACCCTCGCCTGAGGACATGTTCATTGATTTTTTTAGAGAGAGGGGAAGGGAGAGAGACAGACACGGATGTGAGAGAGAAATATCGATTGGTTGCCTCCCACACAGGCCCCGACCAGGGATCGAACCCACAGCCTGGGTATACGCCCTGACTGGGAACCCACCTGCAACCGTTTGGTGTATGGGATTACGCTCCAACTGACTGAGTCACACCAGCCAGGGCCCAGCTATTTTTAAAGGGACCCAGAGGGGCCAGCTGCAGAGAGTTATTTAATGACATTTCAGGGCTGGAAGAATTTTATATAGAGACCATTCTGAGTCCTTTTCCCACAGTTGCTCAAGTACAAATCACATTTCTAATGCCAACAACAGCGTTGAGGGGGAGGCAAATACACCCAATTCTCAATTCTCCATGGTGATGAGGGACATGGATAATTGAAAACAGCAGATAATCCCCGAACCTGCTTTGAGTCACTGACTTCCACTGCCTCCCCCACCATCACTTTTCTGGTGCAGCTGACAAACTGCCACATGGATGCATGTTTCTCCTTGTCTTTCTTCTGGGGCATCACTTGACAAAGCTACTTCAAAAAATGGCCAAGGCCAGGGCGATGGTAGAGAAGCGAGGGCGCTAACACCACTTCCCCAGCCAAGAACAGCCTGGAGGCTGCATGACTGAGCTTGGCCTTGGAGTTGGGCTCTGTCGACCCCTTGGACTAGTCTGACTTCAGTTTCTCCAAGGTCTTTAGGAGGTCAAAGACAAGATGATACAGGGGTCCTACAAAGTGAAAGTGAGCACCAGCTCCTTCCCCCAGCTGGACCCTGCCCAGGCCCTCAGGGCACATCTAACTTCTAAGCTCCTTCCCATATGGCACACATCCCTTGGAGCCAAGGGTGTCTCTCCTCTTCCCTGTCTTGAGCAACAGCATGAGCTGAAATGAACTGTAGTCACTGAATTGAGCGGTTTTGGATTCTTGATCCAGGTAACAGGTCCTCCTTATTTGCCAAAGCCCCCTTTCAGTCAGTGAAACACCTTCATACAAGAGGGATGGAAAGTGAGGAGAGAAGGAAATGAGCATTTATTGAGTACCCGCCACATGGCGGTACTGTGCTAAGGACATCACATCTATTACTTCATGGGGAGACCAGATCTTTCTAGTTAGAACCTGTCTAGCCTGAAGTAGGAGATACTGGCTGCTTGCCTGTTTCTGGAAAATTCCTGCCTTGGTACCAAAAACACAGATCAACTTCCTACCACCCTAGACCCAGGGTTCCGGTCTCTCAGGATCTCTTGCTGTCTTGTCCTTTCTTTCTTTACTAGAAGTTCCATCAACCAAGCTCCAGGGGTCCGAGAGCACCAGACAACATGACGCTTCTTTGTTGGGCAAGGGGGAGTTGATAGTTTTCTTGAGCTTTATTGGGAGATGCAGAAGTGCCCCACAGTCAACTATCACAGAGCCAGAAGCAGCCATAATATCTGGGGGTGCCCTGGCTGGTGTGGCTAAGTTGGTTGGAATGAAAGGTGGCAGATTTGATTCCCCTGTTTCAGGTTTGACCCCAGCCGGGACAGTTGGGGCACGTACAGGAGGCAACCAACCGGTTCCCACTCCCCCTTCCCTCCCCTTCCTCTCTCTCTAATAATAATAAAACAAGTAAGATCTGGGGGCTGCCAGGGCAGGCTCTCATCCCTTTTTCTCCTCCCTTTCTGGCCCTCTGAGCTGGTTCAGAAGCTTCTCTAATGAAAGTGCCAAGAAGAAAGTAGGAAGCTGCTGGCCTTTCCTACCCTCTGGGGCTCACAGTAGTCAGGTCCTGAGGCTTAATCACGGGGTTTGCAGGAGGAAAAGCGTATTGTGTTAAGAAAAGAGGATTAGTGCTCTCCAGGCTTCCCAGGAGCTCCCACAACAAGCCACAGGGATTGCTGGAGCCATGATTTGTCATAAAATCAACTCTGGGAACACAATTTCGGAAACAATCAGAGGAGGTAAGGTTTCCTAAATTGTAGGAGAAACTCCCAGGTTAGAATAATGGCTTACTTTTGGCACGTATTCTATCTGAGGTGTACAGACTCGCCCCCATCTCATTCTGATGTGTGGCGTTCAAAGGCCAGATAGGAAACTAGCCAAGATGAGGGTGCTGGGCCTTTGAGTTTGAAACTCAGTTATTTAACTTTGGGCAAGTCCCTAGACCTCTCTGGGTCCCGGTTTCTCTCTGTAACATGAGGACGACATAACCACCTCCCAGAGTGTCACAGGGTCAATGGGAAGCAGTTGCCTGGTGCCTGGAGCTTGGTGGGTGCTCTGAAACTGTTGGTTGTACCTGATTCTGAACTATAGTCCAGGCCTGGTACTGGGGCAATGGAGGAAGTGTTCTTCACCCCATCCAATGACAGGCAGCCTGGAAATCCAGAATAAAATGTTCTTTCTTCTCTTGACCCTGCACAGACCCTCCTGAGCTCATGTGCAGGGAGAGAAGTTCCCACATAGAGGGCAGAGGCAAGTCAGGAAGGACTAGGGTGACAGCCTCATCTGGTCTCGTGGGGGTCCTATGCCCCCCAAGCTGCTGCTGGTGGCATTTTCCAAAACGGAGCTCTCCCTACTTTTCAGTGTCTCTCCTTTATTAGAAAAAGTTGCCAGAGGCTCTGGAGTGTCCTTCCCAGAGAAAACAGAGAAAGAGTGTTTCACATGGAACCTTGCTGTCCACTTGGACCTGAGTCCACAGCTGTGCACAGTCTTGGGGTCTTGGTGACCTGGTCTGACGTGTAGGTGGGCAGCTGTGGGACATGCATAGAGGTGACAGTGTTCTGATTCCATGGTGGAGAGACCAGTGATGGGGAAAAAAGCTCTGGGCTCGTGGTGGCAATAAGCATAGCAGTGACAGTGTCCTCCCTGGTCTCTTAAAGGGGACATTCATAGAGGCGATATGCTTTGGTCCTCATGAATGGGTTAGGATTAGAGGTGATATAGTTCTCTGGTCACATACTGGGAGCCTAAGGGGCCGGGAGAATGCTCTGTTTTCATGTTGCGGACGCTAGTAGTGATGGTAATGATTTAATCTCCTGGTGCAGAGAAATGAGGAGGCGGTGTCGCAGTGGGGAGCTAGGGCGCTTCTGCCCACAGGGCAGCAGGGTGGCCAGGAGTCCAGCTCAGAAAAGCCCCTGGACCCATGGCTGCTCTTATATAACAGCAAAAGGCCTGTCAAGATCTTCCCTGGGGCACTGCTCACACGCACAGCTGTGGGGCCTCTGCCCTGCCCTCCCTTCTTTAGCATCCTGCTGGAGAGACGCTGGCCACAGTGATTGTCTGAGCAGACACTATTGCTTTTCCAATTCTGGCGAAATCGACATTGGTTTTGTCAATCTACCTACATAGGTGGAGCTTGTTGCTTCCAATTTTGGGTGATTTCCATCTTGTCACTCTCTCCTTCCCCTTAGCCCATCTCATCCCCGGTTTTCCCTGCTGCCTGGTACCTCCTGTGTGGCATCCCGTTGCCTCCAAGGCTTGGCAATTAGAGACTCGGACTCCAGCAGGGAGGGCGGCAACGGATTATTACCGAGGAGGGAGAGCCCCAGTGCAGTGTCCATAGCAACCCTCCAGCTTTCACCTTCACCGGGAGAGAAGGAAGACAAAGAAAGGAAGGGAGGTGAGCGAGGCGCCTGCCCTTCTGCATTATTCACAGCACAGCGCTGGGCGCTGAGTCTGCCTGCGGGTGAGGTGCAGGGGGGAACTTTTTCTCACTTAGCAACGACATGGAGTGGCCATGTGGCGGGAGCTTTGGTTTGGGACGAATGTGGTGAGACAGCAGGAGGGAGAGGATGCGGTGAGCTGTGCTGTTGGGTGTACAACAGCAACTGAGAGATGACAGGCCCCTTGAAGGGGGACCCTGGGTTTGGGTACCAGCTTTGTCCTTAACTCACATGTGAATTTAGGCAGGTCACCTGCCATCTCTGAGAGTTCTTCTCTTGCTAATAAGAATGGGCCCAGAGGCATCTCTGTGGTCCCTTCCAACCCTCTCATGCTAAGACTAGGCTGCCTCACCTAGGACAGGTGACAGAGGTAATATCTTCTTTCCCGATGGTGGAAGAGCTCAAAGAAGCTGCCAAATAGGAGCTACCTTTGCAAAATGTTAACAACGGTCATCAGATGCAGTCCCTGGGCCTCCACAGAAGGAGGCAGAAAGTTAAGGCTGGGAGCAGGCTCTGCCTGCCCTCTCCCCCCGCCCCACAAGGTGCCTGGAGTGCAGAGCTATGTGCATGTGCTACCAGCAGAGGTCGCCACACTCCTCACAAACCCACCGCAGGTTGCTGGGCCAGGTGGGTGAGCGGGTGGATGAGCACCAGTCAGCTGGGCAGGAGCTGTCATTGCCAACTGCAGTCAGGGAAGGGCCGGCAGAGCGGGGCTTGCTCAGAGGGCTTGAGCCCAAGTCACCAGCCAGGCCTTGGGACTATGTCAGTCACCTGCTACCCACACTGTAGGAGGGCGGGTCATCCAGGGCCACAGAGTGCTCTCTGCTTCTCTCTGCCGGACCCCACGGCTGCCCTGGTTCCGAGCCCTCCCTTGGGCAGCTCAGGTGCCTGCTCTGGGTTTGGCGAATAGAGGTCATTTTTTTTTCTCTGACTGGAAGCTGATTTATTCAGTAAATCTGAATTCAGAGCATGTTCTGCTGTGTCAGGCACTGTTTCAGGCACCAGGAATTCAGCAGTGAACAAAAAGACAACCCCCATCCTCATGAAGCTGAATCTCTGGTCGGGGGAAGGGTGCCATTGTCTACACTACTGTGTGGCGCTGGGAGTGGACACACCCCTAACCCAGGACAAGCAGGAGATGAGCTCTCTCCACCAACTCAGCCCTGAGCAGACAGATGCTGAGCTCTGGCCAAGCAGGTGTCTATAGGGCCCTCCCTCAGCCACTAAGATCCCCTAAGGTTCTTGCACTTGCCCAGTCAATATGGGCAGCACTTTACAGTTTGCAAAGGGTGTGTACCTATATCATCCCCTTGTGAGCCTGGTAGAACATCATGGTGACAGAATGTTGGCATCTTGTGCCCATTACCCAAGCCTTCTTTTCAGTCATCGTTTCAACACCTTTCATTTAACCCTTGACCCCTCAAATAAATAAATGTTCCCATCCAGACTGACTCATCTGGCTAGGACAGCAAGTTCACACACCAAAACCATGGAGAAGGGGTCAGAAAAAGCATTTAAAAATGTATCTTGATTTTTACAAACAGTATGAATGGGTCCAGTCTGATAGGCTCAGAATGGTGCCATTTACTTGTGTGATCACTGGCAGGAAGCAACTCTAACCAGATGGGCCAGAATCCTAGCCCAGGGCACTGCCGGTACCCCCGCCTGGCTGCTCCACTCTGTCCTCTCTCCATGTCCAGAACTTCCCTGGTCTATCACAGAGTTTTAGGAGCAGGATCATCACCCTTACTCCAGACAGTTTTCCATCAAGCTGTTCTTGTGAAATCTCCCCCATTCCTTTTGGGGGAGATTTATGGAGAACCTGGAACAGGAATGGAGGTCAGGAGGGATACTTTCGCTAGAAGGGGAAGAAGCCCAGTGGCGGTGGCTGAGTGGAGAGGGTGACCCGTGGGTGCGTGGACAGACCTGTTTGGCATGGCCCTTTACCTTCTCTGAGAACAAGAACAAGCCAGTTATCTTCTCTGGAACGTAACTCAGTTTCCTCATCTGTAGAATGGGCATACTAACCTTAACTCGCTGGCTTGTTGGAACCACATATGCACAGAGCAGTCCCTCAGTGAATGTGCCAGGGCGTAGGATATTGGGCTGTATGTCCCCTTTATAGAAAGACCCAGATAAGACATAAGAATTTCAGTTTTTCTCCAGCAAAGCAGGATACTGGCGGTGATAGGGTGAAGCTAAAGCAGACTCAGCACCTAGAGGTGGCTAAGAGTTGGTGTGTGGCCTGGAGGCAGGTGGGATGTGCTGTAGCCCTGCCTCGCTCTTTCTACTGTGGTTTGGGGAAGGGTGGGTGGGCTTTAGTTATGAAAGGCTTCACCCCAGGGTCTGGACATTCAGGAACTCAGACAAAAGAAGCATGGACAGGAGACCTACACTTACCCGTCAGCACTCCTTGTGACCAGTAGTGTTGGTGAGGACCGATCAATGTGTCCAGGTCAAAGTGCCTTGAATTCTCACTCATGCATGTACTCACTCACTCACTTACTGATTCAATGCACAGTTTGGGTGCAGGGTGAGGTGCAGGGCTGTGTGTATGTGTGTTTTACAATTTACACCATAAGCTCCTATCACCAAGGAGCTTATGGTGTAAATTAAAAGCAGGGGAGAAAGACATATTCACAGACAACTCCAGTACAAGGCAAGAGGTGAAGAGTCCCCAGAGAGATCCAGTGCTAAGGGGATTCAGAAGAGGGAGACAATGTCAAATTGGGGGGAAAGAGCAGAGGAAGGGTGGCCTGGAAGGCTTTGGGTGGAGGCAGCATTAATTCTAGTAGGCTTGGACCCAGAGCAAGGGGTGGATGGCGTTCCAGGCAGCACAAATGGGAAAGAGCAGAAGTCTAGAGGTCAGACAGATCCAGGTTTAAATCTACAACTAATTGGTACCTTGAGAGAGTCAGTTAAACCTTTAAACTTTAGTTTATTGGGGTGAGAGCGTAAGGGCTGGAGCAATAGAACCTTCCTGGCCTGCCTTCCAGGACTGTGAGGAGGTGCAAATGGAGCATTTTATGTGAAAGTAGTTGGAAAACTATAGAGTGCTGTGCAAACACAAGGGTTGTTTTTATTATTAAAACATTAATTGACCCAGTAGCAAAGCACCTAGATAAGAACACAATAATGACTGAACCTGGATGGGCTGTTGAGTTCTTCAGCCCAGAGTTCTGACCCAACCATCCAGGGTCTGAGGGAGGGTGTGGTTGATCTTTATAATACTGTCTATCCTGCAAGGTTAAGAATATCCCTTTAACACCACTGGTTTTTCTAAAAACCCCACTATTGTCTATTATTGTATCTTAAAGCTATCTATCCATTCATCTACCCATCCACCCATCTACCATCTATTCATTCCTGCCCACCCACATACTCATCCACCCATCTACTGATTCATCCATCCACCCACTCATCCATCTATCCATTCACTCATTCACCCACCTACTCATCTACCCATCTATCAATCCATCCATCCACTCATCCATCCATCCATCCATCCATCCATCCATCCATCCACCCACCCACCCATCCAATAAAACTTTAATGAATGTTTCCATGACCAGGCACCCTGCTCAGTGCTGGGGATACAGAAGAAAATTAGACCCCTTCTCTGTGCTCAAGGAGTTCATAGCCTAATGGGAAAGACAGCCATATAAACCACATATCATTACTTTTCTTAAACCTATTTTTAGTCAGTTCTACATTTGGGGGCAACAAATTCCACAAATCACAGATTATGGGATTTTAAAGCTGAGTGACTCAGCTTTTCTATATCATTCATTTTGCTGATGGGGAATGGGGAAATTGTGGTTATTATTTGTTGCGGAAAGTACTATTACTTCCTCTTACTTGCCTATAAATAACCTCTTCAGGTTTCAAGTTCAGTTCAGTTCAATTAGTCTTTATTAAGCATCTATTAGATGCCAGGCTCCCTGGAGATACAGTGGTGGGGCAGACATCATTCCTGCCCTCAAGTCGGTCATAGTCTAGGGGGAAAGGACACACAGAGATAACAGCTATACTGTTTGATAAAGATAGGAATTGAGGTGAGCATCAGGCACTGAAAATATAGAAGTGCCCCTAATCTGGATTTGGGGAACATGCTGGTGCCTTCCAGAAAGAAAACCCATGAGCCATGTCTTGAAGGGCAAAAAGAAATGTGTAGGAGAGGATATAGGAGAAGAGCATGCCAGGCAGAGGAACAGCATGAGCAAAAGCGTGGAGGTGTGAGATAGCCTGGTTTAACGGAGGAACTATAAGAAGCTGGTGTTGCTGGCACTTAAAGAGGAACGCGGTGAGGAATGAGTGTGGAAAGGAGGGCAGGGGCCAAGTTGGCTGACATGGAGCTGGTATAGCCAAAGGCTACCTTCTCCTTACTGGGTTTGGTGAACATGTCCAGTACCAGCCAGCTCCAGCACACCACTGAGGGCTTCAAGGCCAACATGTATGGGCCTGTGGGAGAGTCCACTCACACTGACTTGCGTCTAATCCTCCCAAACCCCTTGAGGTAGAGACCCTATTGCTCTCATTTCATAGAGTGGGAAGCTGAGGATCCTGCCTGTGACCACACAGCCAATGGGTAGCAGAAAGGGGTTCCAGCTTGGGTAGCTGACTCTAGAGCCCAAGCTGTAACCATGACATTGCTCTCTTCCCACTCCAGTGGGGTGGCTGTATCCAGGGGCATGAGGTGCTTTGGTGGCATTAGCTGTCAAGCTCCAGCCCATTTCCAGATGAATCTCCCTTTGATCTTTGGCTCTGGCATAGTTTGGACCTCTCTCATGCCCAGCTGTTTCTTATGCCCATCCATGATATTGGGACTTACTCTAACATTCCCCATTGGGATCCAGCTGGCACAGCCACAGGAACTGGAGGCAGAGGCTGGCTCAGCAAGGCCAGCAGAGGCAGAGGCAGAGGCAGGTTATGGTGGTCACAGAAATGTCCAGGCCTGGAGTCTGTCACAGCCCAGATACTGTACTAGCACTCAGAACCAATACTAACAGCACATGTCTGCTATTAACAACATAGTAACAATAATTTATTAGGAAATCATGAAGCCTAAGTATGTGATCTGGAGCATTGAAACCAAACAGGTGACTGTGTTTGGGGATGGAGGGAGGGAAACCAAGAAGACCAAAGGGAAGGAGAGGAAAAGCAGGGCATGCCGGAGGGTGTGTGTGGGAGGTGGGGTGGGGTGGGGTACTGGAGGGCCTGCATGGTCATTGGAAAACACTTGGAACCCCAGGCTTGTGTCTGAGCCCCAGTGCTATGATGTGTAGTGTGGGGGAAGGGAGAGAAGGGATGACTATGTAATTGATAATAATAACAACAATCAAGATTGTTACGTGTAATTGCAATTATTCAGGTTTCTGGGGTTGTGCTTATATAACAGGTAATATTTACCTCTCAATCATCAAGGCAGATAGGGGGTTGAAGTGGTGAGAACTGGGATGCAGAGGGTGCTATGGGCTGATTTGATGAGAGCTCTGCCCCTTCCTGAGCTGGCCATTCACTGCTTACTGTTCAGGAGAGCTGTTTTAGACGCTCACTGAGTGTGTGCACGTGTGTGCACATGTGTGTGCATGTCCATGTATGTGGGCCAAAGCATGTTTGAGGGCCAGTGTATGCACACCTATGTACATGTGTGCACCTGCATGCATGTATCTGTGTGTGTGTGCATGGCTCTCCCACCCTTCCCCTTTCCTATCCAGGCAGCAGCTGGACAGAGGCTAAGGGGTGATGGAGAAGCAGGCCTGCTGCAGATAGAAATGGAAATGAATTCTGCTCTGGTCCCATCTCTTTCAAACTCCCTTTGCACACAGTGGGAGCTTAATAAATACTTGATGATGGTTCTGAACCTGGGTAGCCAGCAGCTGTTCCCAACTCTGACTCGAAGAGCCCCATGGGGCAGATCAGGTGGGGAGTGATCATGGGGGTCTTTAGTCTTCCTGCCAGACCCTCTGGTGACTCCATGCCCAGCTGGGGCCATGGGCTACTTCACACATCCTGCTTTGGGAGTCTAGTTCCTCCTCCACAGCTTTTCTCTGGCACTTTCCCACCCATCATTTGAGCAACATTTATGGAGCAACCACTTTGTGCTGAGCATCATAGTGGGAAGGCAACCTGGGAGATGATACAGGAGGTGTGGGGTCAGACTGACCTGGGTTCAAGTCCCAGCACCCTTAATTACAAGCTGGGTGACATCTGGTAAGTTATTTATCTGTGCCTGAGTGATTTTTTTGTTTTGTTTTTACGGTTTTCGGTTTTCGTCTGTAAAAGGAGAATGCTGTTTTCACAGGGTTGACGTGGGGGTTGGGGATAACAGGCGCCTGCACGCGGACTGCAGGCGTTCAGTAGGTGAGCTTATCCACCTGGAGTCACAAGGACGCGGATCCCTTCCGGACCTACGACCTTGTGGTTGTTACTCAGCGTCTCTGAGCATCAGTTTGTAAAGTAGGAACATAATGCACGCTCCTGGGGTGTCTGGAAGACGTAAAGGGATATCATGTGTGAAACCACCTATCGTAGATCCTGGCCATGAATAACTGTCTTCCCCCGCTTCCTGCCCTCGCATGAGGGTGCGCGGCTCCCCTCCTTGGGGGGCCCTGTGCTCCTCCTCCCCACTGCCCGCGTGCGTGTACATCCCTTACCATCCTGCGCCCCCGCTTTCTACCTGTCGGAGGAAAGGGGGCGGCTGCTCAGCTCCCCTGCGGGGAGCGCAAAC
Organism: Miniopterus schreibersii; assembly: GCF_964146895.1. Taxonomy (NCBI): domain Eukaryota; kingdom Metazoa; phylum Chordata; class Mammalia; order Chiroptera; family Miniopteridae; genus Miniopterus; species Miniopterus schreibersii. The sequence continues at coordinate 13,312,175 of NC_138119.1, read as the reverse complement.
TACAGTTCCCAGCCCGCCCAGTGCGGCGGAGGGGCCGGAGCCGAGGGCGGGAGGCCCCGCCCCTGGGAGGAGCCTGCGGGGGCGGGGTTAGGAGGCGGTGGGAGAGTTAAGCCAAGCCAATGAGACCGGCTGCTAATAAGTGGGCGGGGCTTACAATATAACAGTGGCAGGAGGAGGAGAGCAAAGCTATAGAGCCAGCGAGGAGTGAAGCTGAGCCTGGCCTCGCATGCTAATAGAGGACCACCTCCTGAGGCAGAGTTCTTTCCCCCTCTTCTTCTTCCTCCAAGCTCCCCTCCTGCCCTCCTTTCCTGCCCAGTACAATGCATTCTTGACTGGCAGCGTCTGGACTCCAAGCAGCCCCAGAGAGCGGAGCAAGCCACAGAGAGAGGACTGGAGCCAAGACACTCTGGTGGGGAGCTTGGATGCCTGGTTCTCTTTGAGGACATCTCTGGAGCAAGGGTGGCTTTGGGGTGGGGGGTTGTGCTGCAGGGAATCCAGCCTGGTCCCAAGATGGACACTTCTGGGCACTTCCATGACTCGGGGGTGGGGGACCTGGATGAAGACCCCAAGTGCCCCTGTCCATCCTCCGGGGATGAGCAGCAGCAGCAGCAACAGCAGCCACCACCAACGCCAGCACCACCAGCAACCCCCCAGCAGCCCCCGGGACCCCTGTTGCAGCCTCAGCCTCTGCAGCAGCAGCAGCAGCAGCAGCAACAGCAGCAGCAGCCACCGCATCCCTTGTCTCAGCTCGCCCAACTCCAGAGCCAGCCAGTCCACCCTGGCCTGCTTCACTCCTCTCCCACCGCTTTCAGGGCCCCCCCTTTGTCCAACTCCACCGCCATCCTCCACCCTTCCTCCAGGCAAGGCAGCCAGCTCAATCTGAATGACCACTTGCTTGGCCACTCTCCAAGTTCCACAGCCACAAGTGGGCCTGGTGGAGGCAGCCGGCACCGGCAGGCCAGCCCCCTGGTGCACCGGCGGGACAGCAACCCCTTCACAGAGATCGCCATGAGCTCCTGCAAGTACAGTGGTGGGGTCATGAAGCCCCTCAGCCGCCTCAGCGCCTCCCGGAGGAACCTCATCGAGGCTGAGCCTGAGGGCCAACCCCTCCAGCTCTTCAGCCCCAGCAACCCCCCAGAGATCATCATCTCCTCCCGGGAGGACAACCATGCCCACCAGACCCTGCTCCATCACCCCAATGCCACCCACAACCACCAGCATGCCGGAACCACCCCCAGCAGCACCACCTTCCCCAAAGCCAACAAGCGGAAAAACCAAAACATTGGCTATAAGCTGGGACACAGGAGGGCCCTGTTTGAAAAGAGAAAGCGACTGAGTGACTATGCTCTGATTTTTGGGATGTTTGGAATTGTTGTTATGGTGATAGAGACCGAGCTCTCTTGGGGTTTGTACTCAAAGGTAGGGGCTGCGGTTTCTCTTTATACCTTGAACAAAAGGAATATATAAGTAACGAGAGAGTGAGAGAGCGAGAGAGTGAGCGAAAGAGAGAGAGAGAGATATTGATTGGGGAGAGAGGTGGTGGGGGGGAGGCGATTGCTTAATTATATTGAACACTCTAACTTCCCATGGTTTTCCTTCTTAATCTTGGGAGAATTCATTCCTCGTTTCCTTGGTGAGAGGACATCCCCATACACTGTGTCTAATTTGCAGACTCCGTGTTAGAGAGGATTAAAGAATCCCTTCTGAGAAATCATTTTTCCTCCTGGCTCACCGGTACTAACGCATAACCCAGCGGCTTAACGCACCAATTAATTACACTCTGCCTTGATGTGCTTGCCAGTTCTTGTGACTTCCCCCCCTCTCCTCTCCTCCTTGCTCCACTCCATTTTCCTGAGGATAAAAAAGAAATAAATGTCTGGGTGGGGGGTGGGGATTCCATGCCAGTCCCTTCTCTCTCTGTCTGCTCCCTCTCTTTCCAAGTTTCTCTTTCCCTCCTCGTTCCTGAGAGACTTAGGGCAAAATCAAAAAGCACCCGTGACCTGAGTCTCCCGGGGACCTGGGATAAAAATATAGGTGGAGGAAATCAGCGGTTCTTTCCCTCAGGAAAGCGGACTCAGAATAAACCTGCCGCTGCCTTATAAACATCCCCAGATAAAAATGGCTACAGGTGTTCCCCGGGCAGAGCAGATGGGCACCGCCTTGGCACCAGCCTGGGGGAGGGGGGCGTAGTGCTTCTCCTTCAGACGGGATGACAGGGCTTCCCAGGCATCCCTGAGAGCCCGCTCCCTGGCTCAGCCCGGTGCTCCCCTCCCGCCCCGGCTTCTCTGGGGATATGTGAGGCTGAGTGTGCGCGAGTGTGTGAGTGTGTGAGTGCGCGCCCAGGGAGCCGGGCAGCACCCGCCTCGGTGGGGGAGCCGGCCCGGGTGCTCCAGCCTCTCAGTCCGCGGGAGACGAGGGCCGCTTCCCTCCCAGAGGGGGGCTTGGAACTCGCGTCCTCCTAGGCGGTGGGGATTGAGGAAGGTGGGTCTCTGTTCATGTTCTGCCTGCTGTGGGCTGGAAGGCTTGGAGACCTGGGGAGTCATAGGACAAGTGGATTTTTTCCCCATCTATTCCTCACCCCCAATTTGTTGGTGTGTGTGTGTGTGTGTGTGTGTGTGTGTGTGTGTGTATGTGCATGTGCGTGTGCGCGCGCCTCCTTGTTGCTTGCATTTCTCACTTATTTGTCATTTTGGGCAGGGGATGGCTGGGCAGGCTGCCTGTAGCTGGGAGGGGTTCAGCTGTTGGAGGTTTCAAATAGAGCTTGTTTCAGGCTGGGCACAGCTGCTGCGAGACTGTCACATTCCTTGTTGAAATCCAGCCGCTAAAACCTAGGAGGTGCTGATCGGATTTCCCCCATTCCCAGCCTCGAGCTCAAGCAGGGGATGGGCAGACTTGGCCATTCTGGAGACGGCTGGGGCAGACCTGTGTGACAACCTCGTAGCCAGTGCCAAGACTTCCAGGTGGAGGGTTCCCCTCCGGAACCTGGCTGCTCAAAGGGGGCTGCCCAGGATTTGAATCCCTCAGCAAGCAGAAGCAAGTGGGGTTTCCCCTGGAATCGCAGCTCACTTAGTCATTCCCTGTAATGAGCCTCTGAGTCTGCAGGTCCTTCTGTTCGCTGCCTTCTTAGAACTGACTCTCCTTCAGCAGGCTTGGCAGCCACTCTGAGCAGAGCCCTGGCTCCCTCCAGTCACCTCCTGGGGACCAGGAGCCCTTGCTGGGAAACTGATGAAGGCCCAAGTGCAGGTGCTGAGGGGAAGGGGCAAGACAGCCCCTCCCCTTTCAATGACCCCAATGGTCAGAGATCTTCTTAGATATAGTTCCCAGTGTGATCGGTCTGTGCACATTTATCTTAATGCAACGAGAGGGTTGCTGTGGGCAGGAGAGGGCCAGGAGCAGGTGCCATGCTGATGGAGTGTTCAGGGAGAGGGCTTTCCCCAGAGTCAGAGAAAGGAGAAGGGCGAAGTGATCCAAGGGGCGAGGCTTTACCTGTTTCTAAATTGCTGACCCTCTGGTTGATGGCAGCACCGAGGGGGCGGCAACTGGAAAGGCCTTGCTTGCCTCAGGCGGTGAGATGGCCACTTCCTGTGTACCTCGGAGTTGGTGCCGGTTATGATCAGCAGGGCTCACTTTAACCTGCTCACTCATTCATCAGTCCTTCCGTCTATCCATCCGCACGTTGAGTCATTATGAAACAAGTACTCTCTGGGTGCCTCCAATGTCAGGCCTTGTGGACCCAGGAGGGGGTAAGGTAGCTATCCCTCTCTTCTCCTGGAGGCAAATAGGATTTCTTTAAAGAATCAGACTGAAGTTTGAATCCCAGCTCTGCTGCTCTTAGTTGTGTGATCTTGGACAAGCCATGTAGCTTCTGTGAGCCTGTCTCCCCAGCTGTCAAGTGGGGAGAAGCGAGTTAGGCTAAGTGTGGGCACTCCATACAGCCCTGCTCAATAAACGAACCTATTATTGTTATTAGTAATGATGATACTGATGAGAGGAAAAGAAATATATTTTTCCTGTTATCTAACTGGCTCCAGAATTAGTTGGGGCCTTAACAGATTAGGACTTGTCGATGGGGTGAGAAGTTGTATCTTGGAGGGAGAAGTTCTGAGAAGGGACAAGGCCTTCTCACTGGAAACTGTCTCTCCACACGGGTCTGTTGTAGGGGATGTGAACGTCTGTTACCCGGCCTCGTGGAGAAAACTGACTTTATTGTGACCAGAGGGTTTGGGTGAAGGTGAAGACCCACCAACTGGGAGCACTCAGAATTGTTAGCGGACCTGCGGGTGAGATGGGTGATGATTTCTTTTGCTGGAGAACTTTGTGTGTCTGATTGGCTTTGTCTGTCTGGAAGCAGGAGGATGGATAGGGTAACCTCAGGCACCCCAGTCAGATTGGGTAATTCTGCACCGATGGTGGCAGTTCCCACTCCAAGGCCCCTGGGGAGAGGGACACACTTTTCCCCTCCAAGTGATTGAAGACGACTAACTTTGTGCCTGAGCTGCTGCTCTCTGAAGTTCTCTGCTTTCCCCCATGGAGCTGTGGCCTTCCTGTTTGCCTGTCTTTGACTGATATCTGTTACTGGGGGAGAAATTCACCAGGAGGCCTGGCTCTCCTGAGATGAGCATGGCCTGTCCCCGAGTGCATTCAAAGTTAATGCAAAAGGGAGCCAGTGAGAGGAGGTAAGAAATAGGAACAGAGCTGTCCTGGTTCCCCCTTCACAAGCCTTAGGCGATGACAGGGGAAGGAAGATGGTTTGAGGTGGGGCTCAGATAACCCGAGAACTGTTCATTCTTATATCCAGGGCCACGAGGCCACCCTGCAGAGAACTGCCAGAGATGGCCTGAGCTGGCTCCTAATGGGTCTGGACTACCCCTGAACTGAATGGGGACTCTGGGTTTGTTTGTTTGCTTGTTTGTTTTTAATAGGTCAGTTTACTCTGAGGGCTTAGACATCATGACATGCTCAGGTCTAGAGAGCCTGTTGAGAAACCTTAGTGACATAGTTGCTAGCATGTTAGTGTTAGTTAGGAGTAGGGCAATGAGGATTTAGGGAGTCCCTCTTGGCATTCTTTATTTTCTCCCGGAGCTGGTTTGAGGCACACCCACTCCGTTGCCTTACACTGCCTGCTGTGTTATCTCCACGAGATTGGACAGAGTTGGGGCTGGGCAAGGCCCAGCCTGCCCTCCCTGTCCTCCCCAGGCTGTGGCCTCCTGGACCTCACCCTGCCATCCTGCTGGTTGCTGAGCTGGTACCTCTTCTGTCTGTCCAGCTGGCCAGTCACAGGTGAACCTTGTTTCTCAGGGACCTCAGGCTTTGGAGTCATCTCAGGAGAGGCTGGGGAATGCTCGTGCAGCAGGTGGCTCTGTTTCCAATTTTGCACAACCTCACACCACTTTTCCACCCCTGGCCTCACAATCCATATGAGTTTCAATTCCCAGACAGAGCTGGTTCTCTGTCCCATCCTGTGCCCACCTCTGCCTGCTCCACCAACTTCCTGCTCTTCTGCTCTGCCCACTCCCCCTGCTTGGCCTTGTTGCTGGGGTCACCCAGGCCATGGGCAGAGGAGCTGGTATGACAGTCTTACCTGGCTGTCCTGTCTTTCCCATGCATGGCTTTCTTTCTCATCTCTAGTCATACTTTCATCTTCTGAACACTTTGTGGGAAGCCACCCTGAAAAGGCCTGGCTTCTCTGCATGCCCAGGGGAGCATGGTCCCCTGGCCATTCACTCTTCAAAGAGGAATGGGGTCCCTTAGGGCAACTCATAGGGGTCAGTGAGCCCATCCCAGCCTCTAGCCTGAATGATAGGGTAGGATCTCTTGTTCCAGCTCCTCTGATCCTTGCCCTACTGGTTATGGAGGTCTTGTCTACACAAAGGCAGAGCCGCAGCTGGGCTTACCTAGGGAGTGGCCTCAACTCCTGCCAGACCCAGGAGCCACTGTGGGGCAGGCGCATGGCTGTGGGGAATGTCCGGATGTTGGGGAGGAGATGCGTAAGGGCACTCGTGTCTGTGGTGTCAAGCATGTTAGGAAAGTAGGAATAGGCCAGGCTCCTTTTCATGGACCCTCCATGTGGGATGACCTATAGGACAGAGCTGCAGAAGGCAGGAGACTCTTTATAAGCCATTGACTATAGGCAGGAGCCCGAGAGCCAGGTACCAAGGGCCCCCAGGGAAACAATTTCTCTTCACCGGTCACAATGAGTGTCTTGGCCCAAGGAGGGCAAGTACAGCTCTGGGAAGGTGAGAGCGAGGCCCTTCTCTTACCCAGGGTAGTGGTGACTTTATTTATAACCTTGTGGACAGTCTGCAATGAGTCAACCATTTGTAACCCACAGAGGGGACAGCTAACTTTTATATATGCTTCTCCTTGGCGTGTCATCACACTATTTATAACTGTCCCGGGAAAAACTTTATAATATGCCCAGACTTCCCTTCCCCACAGACAGCATCGCCCTGCTTGGGCACTGGCATCATCACTGGGGCATTTATCTGCTGCGCAGGCTAATTAGAAAGCTGGTGAGAGCCTTGTATTTCCCTCCATGAGCCTTCTTGTGAGGCCATGGTCCAAAGATCTGCTCTAAATAACATGAGGTAAAGAAAAACAAAATGAAATGAGATTTGAGTAACCTGTGTACTGAAGCCGAGGCCCGGATGGAAATGTCAAATCAGAACAGAAAGCTTTGGTTTTGGTGCAGTTATTTGTAAAGCACATTTGGAGGAGAAAATGAGTGTGTGAGAGAGAGTGTGTGTGGGGGGGGTTGTGAGGGGGCGGCTGTATGTTGATGAAAGCCCGCTCTACTCAGCTCTGGCAGGCAGACCAGGGTGTTCATTTGGAGCTGTTTTTCTTCTTTCTTTCAAAACCCCAAAGGGAGAGAGAGAAAAAGAAGAAAGCCACCTATTTCTCTTTAAATAATGAGGGTGGGGAATTCTAAGACCATGCTGTTCTCAGGGAAGGAAAATTCTCCTGCCTTTTTTTCTGGTGAGGAAAGTCTGGAGGAGGCTGGTGGGTTGTCAGGTGCCCCTCTGCCACCCTGTCATTCCACCCCAGGAGCTGAGCTGGGGAAGGAGGGAAGAAGGGCTTGGGGCAGGGACTGCTCTGCGTTGGGCCGACGGAGGCCGCTGGGCGACAGGAGAAGGGAAGGCAGGGACCATTTGCGAAGCTCTAGATCAGCTGTACACTCGAGAGTTCTGGAAATAGGTGGTGGTCAAGGCCCCTTTGTAGATAAAGCCGCGGGATCAAGCTGACACCACTAGTGGGTGACCACACTGGGGTAAGAACCCAGGCTCATTTGACTCCCAAGTTTAAGCCTTTTTCCTCGCCTGCTGCTGCTGGATAAATTGCTTATGATTCTTTTTTTTTTTTCCATTTTAAAATCGTTTTTATTTTTCAATTACAGTCGACATACATTGTTTAATTAGTTTCAGGTGTACACCCTGGTGATTAGACATTACATAACTTAATAAGTGATCATCCCGATAAATCTCCCACCCATCTGACACCATACATAGTTATTAGAATATTATTGACTATATTCCCTATAGTCAATAATACTGTACTTTACATCCCTGTGACTATTCTGTAACAATTTGTACTTCTTAATCCCTTCACCTTTTCACCCATTCCACCAACCCCCCTCCCATCTGACAACCGTCAAAATGTTCTCTGTATCTATGAGTCTGTTTCTGTTCTGCTTGTTCGTTTACTTTGTTTTTTAGATTCAATTGTTGATAGACATGCATTTATTGCCATTTTATTGTTCAATTTTAAATCTTTTTTTTTTTTTTTTCATCTTCTTAAAGGAGACGCTTTAACATGTCATACAATACTGGTTTGTTTGGTGGTGATGAACTCCTTTAGCTCTTTCTTGTATGGGAAGCTCTTTATATGTCCTTCAATTCTAAGTGATAGGCTTTGCTGGGTAGAGCAATTTTGGTTGTAGGTCCTTGCTTTTCATCACTTTGAATATTTCTTGCCAATCCCTTGTGGCCTGCAAGGTTTCTGTTGAGAAATCAGCTGACAGTGTTTTGGGAGTTCCCTTGTAGGTAACTAATTGCTTTTTCTTGTTGCTTTTAAGATTCTCTTTGTCTTTTTTTGCTGTTGTCATTAATCCTTACCTGAGGATATTTTTTCCATTGATTTTTTTTTTTTAGAGAGAGTGGAATGCAGGGAGGGAGAAGGAGGAGGAAGAGGAGGAGGAAAGAGAGAGAGAAAGAAACATCAGTGTGAGAGAGACACGTTGATTGGTTGCTTCCCACCCCACCCCGACCAGGGCCAGGGATTGAACCTGCAACCTAGGTACGTACCCTTGACTGGGAATAAAACCTGTGACCCTTTTGTGCATGGACTGACTCTCTAACCACTGAGCTAGGGCTCTTTCTTTGTCTTTAACGTTTCACATTTTAATTATGATATGTCCTGGTGTGGTCCTCTTTGGGTTCATCTTGTTTGGTACTTTCTGTGCTTCCTGGACTTGTATGTCTATTTTCTTCATCAAGTTAGGGAAGTTCTCTGTCATTATTTTTTAAATAGTTTTCAGTTATTGCTCTCTCTCTTCTGCTGGCACCCCCATGATGCAAATATTGATATGTTTAAAGTTGTCCCAAAGGCTCCTTACACTATCCTTATTTTTGTGAATTTTTTTTCTCTTTTTGCTGATTGGGTGTTTTTTGCTTCCTTATATTCTAAATTGCTTGTTTGACTCTTGACTTCATCTACTCTCCTGTTGATTCCCTGTAAATTATTCTTCATTTCAGGTAGTGTATCCTTCCTTTCTGACTGGTCTTTTTTCATGCTGTTGAAGTTCTCACTAAGTTCATTGAGCATCCTCATAACCAGTGTTTTGAATTCTGCATCTAGTAGATAGCTTATCTCCATTTTTTAAAGTTATTTTTCTGGAGTTTTGTTCTGTTCTTTCACTTGGACTATGTTTCTTTGTCTCCTCACTTTGGCAGCCTCCTTGTGTCTGTTTCTATGTATTAGGTAGAGCTGCTGTGTCTTCCAGGCTTGGTAGAGTGACCTAGTGTAGTAGGTGTTCTGTAGGATCTGGTAGCACAACCTCCCCTATCACCCAAGCTGGACACTTGAAGTGTGCCCCACCGTGTGGGCTGTGTACACCCCTCCTGTTGTAGTTAAGCCGTGATTGCTGTGATCTCTGACCACCATGGAGGATCAGCTGTGCAGGAGTCCGCCCCACAGAGGAGGAACTTACTTCTGTGGGGCTTTGGTGCCCTCTGAGTCCACCCCTGGGTGTGTTGCTTGTGGAAGTGATTGGGGGGTGATGCTTTGATGTGGTCTAAAGCCATCCACTGGTGTGCTGGCTTCGGAACCTCCAGGGAGGTGCAGGTCAAGGTTAGCTGCGACCTATGGTCTGCCGAGGGCCACCTGGCATGAGCTACAAAATGATCTACATATGGCTACTACTTGTGCTCAGCTTGGAGGTGCCCTGGAGAGGCCAAACTTTGAACACAAACTGGCTGCTGCTAGTGCCAGGGCTGGGCCACTTAGTGAGAGGTATGGGGCACACTGAGGTCAGATGCTGCTTGTTTGCTTATCATTCTTAAAAGAGACAAATTAAGGTTTTTGAGCAGGAGACCAGTGATGTGAAATGTTGGGACAGAAGGAATTTTACCAAGAGATAGGGCTTGATGGAGGATGGGAGAGACTAGCGCAGGTACCCAGAAAAGACAGCATCCTGGGGGGTGGCCAGGGTAAGGAGGGGCTCTGGGGGCGACCTGGGTCTAGTGTGAGATTGTGGACAGGCCATGGTCAGTGCTCAGGATGCCTCCCCACCTGGAGGCCTGGTGATGCTCTCTGCCCCAGGCCATGCTGGCAAAGCTGGGAAGGAGAGCTGTGGGCGTTGCAGAGAGAACAAGAGTCCATCCTTCAAAGGCCTGGACTACTGCTGGCTTCCCCCACAACCCCACAGCTCCACCCCTAGTGAGCCAGTAAGCCCCAAACTGAGTGGGACACTTCTGCACACAGCCCCGGGGCCTCTTACCCTCCCTCCCTGAGCCTCTCCTTCTCCAGCACTGGCTGCAGGACTGCTTATGTGGGGTGAGCCCCATAGGCTCGGCATTTACATCCCACAGGTATTTTCATGTTGTTGTTCCTTAGGACCCCACCATGACCCTGGGAGTCAATATAATCATCAGTATTTCACAGAGGAGGAAACTGAGCCACAAAGGGATTGAATCACTTACTCCACGTGCCCATCTAGGAGAGATGGTTCTAGAACCAGAGCTCAAGTCTCCAGCACAGGGCTTGTCTCCCTGGTCCAACCCCCACCATGGACCTCTGCTGGGATTTGAATGAGGGAACCTCCACGGGCTTTTCCATCCCTCGTTCTAGAATTTTCTTCTTCATCCTTGAGTCCCAGTTTCCCACTTCCCTGGCGTGAGGCTTTGTTTAGCTCTGTCACTGGCAGTGAATGTTAAAGAAAAGCCTGTCTCTGCTTTGAGGGAGCTCTGAGGAGGTGCTTCCCCCTCTTGCTTCTGTTGTGGGGCCTTTGTCAAGTCCGTTTACCTCTTTGGGTCTTTGTTTCTCATTGTAAAAAATGAGGCCAGACCCTGATGCCGAACTCCCTTCCTGCTCCAAAGCTTTCTGACTCCGCTGAGCACATGTTTGTCATGCTTCATCGCAGAGACAGTAGCCATAGTCCTCAAACTCGTGTTCTTCAGGGGAGTCAAGCCTTCACTTGGGAACCATCCACCCCGGGTAGGCTGTGGTTTCTGGTGTTGGTGTTGGAATCACTGAGGAAGGAGTCCATAATTTGGAACATTGGGGAGACTCCTTGAAGGAAGCAAGGTGGCCCCTGAAGGGTTAGACACCAAGATGGGAGGGTCACAGACAGGGTGAGAGGGTCTCATATTCACTTACTGAATACGAGAACACTGGGAGCCTGGGCAGGGGGCAGAGTGAGTAGGGAATGGAGCTGGGCTATTTCTGTCATTTGGTGTGCACAGAGACAGGATGGGAGGGAAGAGGAGTCTGGAAAAGTTATTGGGGCTGGTCTCATCCCAGGAGGTTCTGAGCAGGGAGCAAAACACTCTTGCCCAGGGCAAGGGCACAGGGGTGATTTACTAGTTAGTTGATATCTGTAATTTTCGGGGCTCAGAGTTCTGCACCCTCAAGCCTTGGAGACCTGATTCTGTTCTTCTCTAAGAGGCGATCTTAGTTGACACAGCCAGCTTGCCGTGGTGATTGAAGGATTGTGCTCTGGGTTCAAATACAGCCTCGGTTGCATACCTGCATAAACTCACAGAGTTTACTGAATTTGAAGCCAGTTTCCCAGATGTTCAGAGTGAATCATAGCCCCTGCCTATGGCGTAGCACCCAGTCCAGAGCTGGGTACACAGTGACCCTTGATGTCTGCCAGCTGTTGCTCTTATGAGACCAGATGCTCCTGCTAACCCACAGCCACCCCAAGGACCAGAGAGGGGCATGAATGTGCAGGTCACCCCTCCATACAGGTGGTGTAGAAGGGGCTCTGGAAGAGGTGAGCACATGTGCTACATGGCCCCTTTGTCATAAAATCAAATGGCCTCACCTTGGGTGCCAAGGAACCCAGTCATGTTTCTGGATGGGTGTCTGTGGGTGAGTGAGCACACTGAGAGGGAGACAGGGTGTGTTCTGGAAGGCAGGGCTGTCTGGCCTGGGCTCTGGCGCCTCCTTACCTCATGGGACCCAGTTATTCTACACTCGGAGTCAGTGATCTATGGCCTGAGCACAGCTCATTGGGTGTGGACATGGGAATGGGACAGGTGGAGGGAGAACAGAAATAAGCCCATGAAGCCAAACCAGAGGCAGCCAGACCTTGAGGACAGTCAGGGGACACATGATGACCAGGCAGAGAGTCTGGGAGCACAGGACAATGGGCCAGGGCCACCAGGAGGCTGCCCTGGGACAGACCAGGGAAGAAAAGAAATGCTAGGACTTCCCTGCACCTTATTTTTTCCTTCAGGGCTTGCAAAGGTCACCTTCTTGAATTCAAAAGGTTGCAGGGCTTGTGAATCCAGGTTCTGTCTACCCCTCCTGCTGTGGCAGGTGGTACCTCTCCCAAGGGGCGCTAAGGGGCACAAAGAGCTGCGGGCAAGGGAGGGACGTGCCAGGGGATCAGGGCTGGCCTTGCCAGGAGGCCATTTATTTATTTTTTTCCACAAGGCCTGGTCGCAAGGTAACCAGAGTTGTATTCTGAGTGGAGCCTTGGTGACACTAAATGAACACCATGCAGATAATGTGTGAAATAATATGCTAATTGGCATCTGTTATTCTTGAGTCAGCTTGTTGGGTATTTTTCTTAAAGGACAGGCATGGTGCTCAGTGTCAAATGAACAGGAAAGCTGCCTTAAAGGACACTCCCACAGGGGCTGAGTGGGCTGGCCCGCCCCTGAGATCTCCCGGGCACTGTCTGGCTGTTGTTTGGTGTTTAGCTTGAGGCAAGTGATCTGCTAGAGGAAGAACCTGCACTGGGGGCTAGTCCTGGCCCAGCCTCCTGGTGCTGGGTGACCGTAAGGTCATTGTCTCAAACTCTCTGAGCCTCAGTTTCTCCAATTGTAAATGGAGGCAGCAGCATTCACCAGTCTGGTGAGAATTAAACGTGATAATGGTTGGGCAGGTGGCCAGCCCAGTGGCTGGCATATTCCAGACTGCCAACAAATGGTGGTTCTTCCTCACGCGGTTACTCAGTTGGCACCTGCCCTCGCCCTTGCCAGGTTCCTCCAGCAAGGATTTTTGCAGAGCCTTTTCTTCTTTTTAAGAAGATTTCTGATTTAAACAAATTGGGGCTTAGCCATTTTCTCTCTTCTCTGGCTTCCATTGGGTAGGATGTTGGCTTGCTCAGCTAGTTCCCGAATAGCTCCCACATGTGGGAGTGCCCAGAGCCGCTGACAGGTGATGGTTCCTCCCTCTGAGAGGAGGGTTTGGGGTGAGCGTGTTGCTCTGGGTCGTTATTGCCTTTGGAGGGGCTCAGAGCTGGATTGTGTTGGTGGGATGACCCAGAGGAGGCCTCCTCCGGGGCAGCTGGTAGCATATCTGGCCCAATGTGGCACTGTACCTCCCTGAATGGCTAAACTTGACAGGCCCACCAGGTGTGCCAACCTAGGTGTGCAGGGCCCCTGTGTATGCCTCCCAGCTCTGTGAGGAAGGCAAGGTAGGAGCTCCTCTTTACAGGACCCCAGGCCCAGAGAAGTTGTGTGACTTGTCCAAAGCCACTCAGCATTGTAAGTGGCAAGGGTGCAGCTGGAATCCAGGACTTCCAGGTATTAGTCCCGCTGAGCTCTGTGGCAGGCCCCATTCTGCATCCCAGGAATGCAAAGGTCTGAGACCGGAGGACTTGTCAGCTACAGGGGTCTGTCCTCACCAAAATGTGTTGCTCTTCACCCACTCTTTTACTTTCAACACGGAACTGGCTTCAAATCCTAGCTGTGCACTATTTAGCTGTGTGCCCTTGAGCAGTGGCCTTTTTATTGGGAAAGTGGGGCACTAATTCCTTTTGCTGAGGGGGGAGGGGGAGGATTCACCCCGGCACCGACAGGGCCCCAGGGCTCTCTGGCCAGTGCTGGCCCATGGCAGATGTCCTTGGTGGCTGCCTAGAGCTCAGTGGCCATGGGATCATATGAAGTCCCCCATAGCTGGACCCATGCTTCCCTACCTCTCCTGCTCCAGGCTGGACCTGGCATTCCCTTGCTCCTGGGCAGTAATCACCTTGGCATAAGACGCCAGACTGGGTCCACACTGCGTGCCAGCGATGGAAAGATTTCCTGGGAGTGAAATGGAGTTGATTTAAGCCAAGAGCACGTCCAGAATGGAGGTTGAGTCATGAGGGTTTCCTCGCAGGTGGAGGGGATCATATATAACACTCCTGCCCCAGCAGTTCTGGAGAATGTGCCACTCTCATAAAATGGAAACTTCTTTCCTTTTCCATAGAAATGACTCCAAGGCACACGAAGTCTTATTCAGGACTGAAAAGAGGGATAGATAGGGGAGGAGAAGAACATGAACATTTACTAAGGGCCTACTATGTGCTTTCACACATCTCATCTCATTTAATTTTCACAACAGTCTCCTTTCGCTTGCCCTGGGTCTCACAGCCAGGGAATGGTAGAGTTGGGATTCAAAGCCCCATGCCCTGTGCAACAGACATGCTTTTGCAGATCACTTCCTGACCTGGGCTCTTTTGAGCCCAAAAGCTCTTCTTGCTCTCCCCAAGCTCTCCACCTTGGCCCACCCCACCCCCTTTACTGTGCCACCCTCTCTCGCCCTGCCAGCCTCACCCAGAGCCTCAGGAGGTGATTCGAGCTCTGAAGGAAGGGGGACACCATCAGTTTAGACGCAGAGTGTTGTTGACTCTCCAGGAGCCCTGGGTACACTGACAGGGAGGACTGGGCCCTGGGGCTGAGGATAGTTCCCCATGGGCTCTGCAGGGGTCCCCTGAGCAGCCAATGGCGAGTGCTTTGGTGTTCTTGTTCCAGCTCTGCAGCTTCCCGGCTGTGCAATGTAGATGAGAAAACTGAGCTCTCTGAGCCTCAGTCTCCAGATCTGTGACTAGGATGATGGTGGTTTCACCCTCATGGGGATGTGTTGTGAAGAGCAAATGAGACAGACGCGGCCCTGAGCTCATGGTAAAGGGCTTGGTTAATGCTGGCTGTTTTTATTGTTAATTTTCTCATTGTCTGACTATAAACTCCGTACCCAGCAGGCTAGATTGAGCTCCCCCACCATCTGTTTGCTGGCCTGGCCAGCAGGCGTCTCCCGGGGCCCATATGGCCCTCATTTCTACTCCCAGTCTAGTGTCAGGCAAAGTCTAGTGACTCACTGTCCCCCGCTCCTCTGTTGGTCCCTTTCCATGTCTATCCCAGGACCCCCCTCTACCCCCAATCAATCTGTTTCCCAACAGGTGTTCTGGTTGCCTCTGGGGTTAAACACTGAGCAAGACGTGGCGCTCACAGGCTGGTGGGGAGGCAGTTGTTAAACAAGCTTGACAGGTATGATGAATTTTTAGGAGACAGAACCTCACACGCAGGGCCTAGATTCGACCCACAAACCTGAGACAGTCTCCATTCCTTCTGCCTGTCCCTGCCCTTGGTTCCCGGCAGGTCCATCTCACCTTCACTTCTTTCAGCTTGCCGCCCTCTGCCTCTTACACACGTGCAGTATCGCCTGGTGTTAGAGGAACGGGCTTTAACACGACAGATCTGGGTTTGCTGCCTGTGTGGCTTTGGGCAAGTTGCTTCAACGCTTTGATTTTATTTTCTTGGCGGTTCATCATAACCGTCTCGCGGGGGAAGTTCTGAGGATTAAATGAGACACCACCACGTGTAAAGCATGGACATAGTTTGGGGCCCACGTGGAGCACCAGTAACGACTGTGGTGAAGAAAAAGGCCGTGGACTAGGAGTGGGGAAACTTGGTTTCTGGGCCTCTGTTTTGCCATCTGGAAAATGGGAAAAAGTGAGATTGAGGATGATGGTAATTCCTCCACTGGCCATCTCACGGGAGGGTCGTGAGGATCAGCTGGGATTCGGGAGCGAACGGGAAGAAGGCTGTGGCACCTGAGCTGAAGCAGCACTTTGCTGTTCAAAGGGTGCATTTCAGAGGGGTGGGCTGGGGGAGGTGAGTGAAACCCAAAAAGGCGCTGTGGCTAAGGGGATTTTCTCACTATCAGGAGACAGCCGAGAGACAGCCCCTCTGGCCAGCCTGGCTGCCTGCTGCCTCCTCCCTGCAGGCCAGCCCTTGGCATGAAGCCTGTCCGCTCCTGAACCTGCCTATCAGCAGGGATTTAATTACTATAATGTAAGGAGCGTGGCTCAGGGCCTTCTGGTAGATGGGAAACAGATTTGTCTTCTCACTGGGAGAATAAAAATTGATGGGAAAGAAAGAAAATGTACCTTCCTCTGAAGTACCCACTGCTGTGAGGGTAGCTTTCCTGGGGGTGGGGAGAGAGGAGCCAAGGTGGTGGGGGAGGAGACACAGTGACAATTCAAGAATCCTGGTAATTGCCTTTAACTTCCATGGGATGACTCAGCTAAGCTGCCTCTGTTTCCCCAGTGATCCTGGTGACAGGTCAGCCTGCCACTCAACAGCCATATGTCAAGCATCTACTATGTGCCTGGTGCTGCTCTTGAGAAATTTCCAGCCATGCAGGGAGACCAGGCAGGAAATGGATAACTTTATTCATTCAACAAATAGTTACTGAATGCCTATTATGTGTGAGGACTATTCTAGGCACCACAAAGACAGCAGAAAACCCCCACAAAAGATAAAAACCCCTGGCCTCTGGGAACTTACATTTTAGTGGGTAAAGCTGACAATAAACTATGTACGTTAATTATATATTATGTTAGATGGTGATAAATGCTATGATGAAAAATAAAGCTGGGATGGGAGGGCAGGGAGTTTGGAGGGCAGGCCAGTGATTTTAAATAAGTGGTCAGGGAAGGCCTCACTGAGGAGGTGATATTTGAGGAAAGATCTTTGCGGGGGGTGGGCATTGGAGCAGGCACCTGGTGGAAGAGGCAATAGTGATATGAAGGCACTGAGTCAGGACTATGCCTGGCAAGGTCTGGACAGCTGTGTGCAAGAGAAATAGAAATGAATTGCATCTGGAATTTTATTTTTTATTTCTTTTTAAAGATTTTTAATTGAATTTTTTAGAGAGAGAGGAAGGGAGAGGGAAAGAGAGAGTGTAACACTGATTGGTTTTCTCCTGCACGCCCCCTACTGGGAATTGAGCCCGAAACCCAGGCATGTGCCCTGCACCAGGAATCAAAGTGGCCACCTTTGGGTGCACAGGACGATGCCCAACCAACTGAGCCACACCGGCCAGGGCTACATCTGGAATTTTAAGTTGTCCTGTAGTAATTAAAGAAAGTAAAAGAGAAATGTGAAATTAATGTTAATATTTTTTATTTAAGCCAAAATAATACGAATATTACCATTTCAACATCTAATCAATGGGAAAAATTATTGAGATAGTTTCCATTCTGTTTCCTTTGCGGCTGGGTGGAGAGTGGGGCAAGGGTGCAGGAATGGCCTTTAAGGTCTTCTCCCAGCCAGTGTTCGATGCTTGGACCTGGGCCTGGAGGGTGAGGGTCTTGGGACCTGCTGATCAAGGGCACCCTGCTTCGGCAGCCTGGGCCTTCTGACTTGGGTCCAGATGTGAACTCGGAGCCTGACGGGCTGTGGGACTCCGTGATCTCATCTTTGAGTCCATCTGCTGAATGGGGGTAATGGTGTCTGCCTTGCAGTTCTGTGAAGTGCTGTTAATGTTCACCTTAGCACAGTGACTTGACGCATAACAAATACTGCTTCCCTCCCCCTCCCAGGCGAAGGAGGGAATGCCTGTGGGCGGGCGGTTCTGCCCGGAGTGGAGGCGATGGTGCGGAAGGCGGCGTCTGAGCTGTGCTGGGGTGAGGACTGGGGTGGAGTTAGAACAGGGGGGGGGTCTCCCCCACCTTCATGAGACCTGGGATCTAACTATACTTTTGATCAGGGGGCCTCATCTGGAGTGATTTTGATCCTGGGGGGACATTTAGCAATGTCTGCAGACATTTTTGGTTGTCACAACTACGGGAAGGATGTTCTAGGCATCTAGTGGGTAGATGCTGGGCGGAGGGAGGCACTGAGGACCAAGCCTGGGCCGCCGGCCATGCCAACCTGGCTCCTGAGCACAACACTGAGGTCGCCTGCAGTGAGGCTGGGGAAAAGTTCATTCCCAGGTAGCTAGTAAGGGTGGTTTCCAGGGGTGCTGTTAAACATTCTACAACTCACAGGACAGTCCCCACAACAAAGAACTCCCCTGCCCCAAATGTCGTTAGCATTGAGGTTGGGAACCCTGCTTTAGATGACTCATCTTTGAAGGCTTGCCTGAGGACAAACAAGAACAAAGCGAGGCTGGTTATCGGCCTCAGCTACATTCTAATCCCTTACTCCCCCCACCCTTTGCTCAGAGGCAGCCCTGTGTCACCCAGGGCTCTGGACCAGGAGCCAGAAGACCTGAGTTCAAGTCCTGCCTTGGGGGAGTGCTTACTTGTTTCTAGTCTCCGTATCTTTCCCCCTGGCAGGTCTCATCTGTAAACGGGACAGTGGGGTTTCCCCAGAGGTGGGCTGTGATGTGGACCAAGTGGGACCCTGTGTGGGGAAGATGCTTTGTCACCTGCGATGTGCTGATGACTGGGGGGTGGCCAGATGATGCACTTTCGGTCTGGCACTGAATGGTAACTTTGGGAGAGGCAGAACCCAGGGATTCCTTTGCCCCTGTGAGGCCACATGGCTGTTCCCAGGCCTGCTCCATTTTGCTTCTTGTTTTGTGTTTCCTGGATCAGGTGGAGCTACAGTCTCCATTTGGGGAAGAAGAAGTTTGCAGGAAAATGCAGGCTATTATTTCTGTGCTGCGTGAGTGGGAGACGAAGCTGGGTGACTGGCAGATTTCCTGGCAGGGGAGAGACGTCTGAGTGCGTCAGCCTGGGCATTGCTGGGATCCTTTTCGGGTGAGTGGGCCAGGATTCCCCAGCGACCACCTCAGGAAGTAAATATTTGTTCTGAGCTCCAGACTAGCCCCAGGGAGGACTTGCTGTTGGGGAAGGGTCTGCACCCACTTACTGAAGTTCCAGGGACATTCTACAGGCAAACTTCCACTGACGCCTGCTCTGTGCCAGGCACTGACCACAGAAATGTTGGGGGGCACAGAGATGGGCAATACATGGTTGAGGGGTGGTCAGGCTGCCACCACTCTGCAGCGAGGTAGACTGTGACAAGAGCATTGAAGAGGTACAGCGTCACACCAAGGACACATCTGTGACCCTTCATGTCTAGAGTCTTCTGAGAGGAACTGGGGTTGTGCTGGGCCTTGAAGGAACGTGGGGTTTCATGAGGCAAAAGGGAAGAAGGAATCCAAGCTGAAAGGACAGTCTGGGCAAAGGCCCAATGTTGGAAAGTGCCAGGTGTTCTCAGGAAGGGACAAAGCAGCAAGGTTTTCCTGGAAGTGTTGGGAAGAGAAAACTGGCAGTGGACGTGGCCGTTGTTCATAGGGCTTTGCACAGCAGGCTGAGGAGTTTGTATTCTGTCTTTGAGCAGAGCGTGGTGTGGTCAAGTCACTGCAGAGGATGGGTTATCGCAGGAGGAAGCTCAGAGCAGGGAGGCTGGTTAGAAGGTTATTGCAATAGTTCTAGAGAAGTGGAGGCTTGAACCAGGCTAGAGGCAAAGGGAAGATGTGGGAGCAGGTGGGGGCTTTCAGCAGCAGGCAACATTGGGTTTCACACATTTCTACGCTGGATAACTAGGTTGTGTGTGGAGGTCAAAGCGAGTGCCGTGGCCTGATCCACTCACTGCTCAGCTTTAAAAAAACAGCACTTGCGGGGAGGATGGGAAGCTGTGAGCACTCACGCAGCCTGCTGATCCCTGGGAGCGCGGTGGCTCAGCGCCAGCACCAGCCACCCTGGCTGGGGGCTTTCCTTCTGGAACCCACAGGGCTCAGCACTGGCCTCCTGCCAGGCCCCAGGGAGATGGAATACACCCTCTTCCTGCTCGGTTTCAAAGATAGGGGAGGAACAGCAGCAGCGTGTTGGAGCCAGCTATGCTTGGGCTCACATCATAGCTCTGGTGCTGACAGGCTGTGCAGCTGGGAAAGCTGCCTGGTCTCCCTAGACCTCAGTGTCTGCGTGTGTGAAATGGGGGTAATGATGCTTAGGCCTCGGGTGGTTGTGAGAGAGGATTACATGAGATCATAGCATAATGTCCTGAGCTCAACAAATGGCTACTATTTTTTAAAATTGATTTTTAGAGAGAGAGGAAGGGAGAGAGAAAGAGAGAGAGAAACATAGATATGAGAGAAAAACATCAATACGTTGCCTCCCGTAGTGCCCTGACCAGGGATCGATCCCGCAACCTTTTGGTGTGCGGGACGAAGCGCCAACCAACTGAGCCACCTGGCCACCGGGGCTGGCCACTATTGTTAATTGACAAGCTGTGGGACAGAATGGCCATGACAGGGTGGGGTGTTGCCTTTAAAGGAGATGGAGATCTGGGAAATGATTGAGATGGTGAGTTTGTCCTAGATTTGAGGGGTTCAGGGGAGTACTGAGGATATCGAGTCATCAGGCAATGCTGGGGTGTTCTGGTGGTGCAGTTCACACGAACAATCCTTACTAGCTAACTGGGAAGGAACTTTTCAAAACACCAGCTTCACTGAAGGCGACACCAGTGTGACGCTCAGGAGTTGGTCAGCATGGGCGGCCCAGCCTTGGCCCTCAGTGCCTCGCTCCTAGAGCCTCGCCGATCTCTGCCCAAGGCTCTGGCTGGGACCTGGCCCAGCTCAGGCTCCGGATGGGAAAGAGCCCTGGATGTGGGATCAGTGACCTGATACTCACACTGGCTCTGCCCCTGCTCCATCAGATGTGTGGGCTCTCACAACATGGTGATGGGTCATACCCAGTACAGGGCCATACCCAGTACTTCCCTTACATGCGTTCCTCCTTTACTAAGTACAGGAGTCACGGGCAATCCCAAATGCCTGCCTTTCCCCAACTGTGGTCGTGCAGAGAAGTGGGGCGTCTAGGGCTGCACTCTCTCTGCCTTGGCTGCTTGTCCTGATCCCTTAGCTTTCTCCTTTCCTGAGATGTGACCCAGCCCTGCAGGAACTGGCTACAGTGACCTCAGGGCTGTGGTGCACCACCAGGCAGGGGCAGGGGAGCAGTCTGCCCCTGTGCGGAAAATGAGGGGATACCTTGTCTGCAGAGTGTAAAAAAATAAGTAAAACCAACTAAAAGTTGGTCTGGTTTTTATTATCACTGCTCACCGGCTCTTATAAATATGGTCAGTGATAAAACCCTCCTTCTTTTGGGACATATGTGCACCCCCCCTTGGTGTGGCCCTGCCTAATGGTTGTCCAGAAAAGAGCCCAGGAAGGAAGTGCATTGGGCCCTGCAGAGGAAGCAGCGATGATCTGGAGAGTGAGCCATTCATGACTGCAGTGGGAGCATGACTCGGGCCCAGGAGACCTCCCGGGAAGTGGGGGAGATAGTGGTGGTGAGCAGATGCAGGCAGTGGAAGTGATGGCTGTGAGCTCAGGCTGGGGAGGCAATGTCCAGGCCCTTTGGACGTGGGCAGGAAGAGGGGGGTGTATTCCATCTCCCCCAGGCTTGGCAAGAGGCCTGTGGCTTCCAGAAAGAAAGCCCCCCAGCCAGGGCACTGGTGCCAGCTGCTGTGGGCGCTGTGCCACCCTGCTCCCCCTCAACTGGGGAAAAGGAACCAGGGCTGCCCTGGGGCTCGGGGAGCTGGGAGGGGCTTGGGGAAGGGGGGCGATCTGCTGGGGTTCCCACTCTCCACCTCGCATAACAAAGATGTGCGTGAGGATCACGACAAACACTTTTAGAGTTTTATTACCATGATTTAAACAGGTTTCCTTGCAGGATTGGGGGATGGGCCTATGGGGAAGGGTTGTGGGAGCATCTCTCTCTAGACTGGAGCAGCTGAGTGGATGCAGAGGGAGGAGAGTGTCCCAGGGACTGGGATGGGGCTTTGGTGGTGTTTGGCCTCTTTTCTTCCTGAACCTCTTGGAGTGCTCCTTGCGAGGGAGCAGCAAGCCTGGGTCTGTTTTAGAGTCAGACACCTGGGGTCCCTGCTATATCTGAAACAGATGTGGTTTAGTGAAGATGCGCC
The DNA here is from genome assembly GCF_964146895.1 of Miniopterus schreibersii. Classification (NCBI taxonomy): domain Eukaryota; kingdom Metazoa; phylum Chordata; class Mammalia; order Chiroptera; family Miniopteridae; genus Miniopterus; species Miniopterus schreibersii. The sequence continues at coordinate 13,290,525 of NC_138119.1, read as the reverse complement.
TCAGTGGTGGGGCCCCTGCAGTGAGGAGAACAGGTCTCTGGGACTTATGGGAGTTGGGGGACTCTTCTGGGTCTGCTCCCAGAAGCAGGTGTATCTGGATCGTTTTGGAGCCCATTTGGAACCAGTGAGTGGGCCAATGTGTGGCTGTCTGGGGCTCCTGGGCTGAGCAGCCAGGCCAAGTTTAGCCCATAGGCATTTCCCAGAAACTCATGGCACTGTCACAGTATTGGCTAGATGTTGAGGAGTTGGCAGGAGGTAGTGCAGGAACAGCAAACAGGCTTTATCTGGGTGTCAGTTCTGAACAAGTGGTACGAGCTGCTGGAAGGGCTGTGTTGAGAAGGATTCTGAGGTGCGACCTGAGCTTGGTGAGTGCTGTGATTGATTTGCGATGTCGATGTCTATCCTGGGCAAGGAAGGATGGAGGAGTGGCCAGGCATTTGCCATCCCCGGTGTAGCGGAAAGGAGAGCCTGTGTTTGACCTTAGGTGAGGAAGTTTTACCTCTCTGGGACCCAGTTTCCTGATCTCTAAAGTAGGGGTCAAATGTTGCTTTTCCAACCTGGTGGCTTACAGTGTGGTGAAATGGAGCGATGTGAAAGTGGAGTGGAGTGAAAGCACTTCATAAAATACAAAAAATCGATAGAAGCACAGAGGGGGGACTTTGTTGTTGCTGAATCACTCAGGAACCCAAAGTGACCTAAAAATCACGTCTGTGCTCTCTCCTTTCTTTGCTGCCCCGAGGACCAGACCACTCCACGGTCTGAGTGCGTAAAAGGCACAGCTGATATGTGTGACCGTACAGTGTCTGGCACCCAAGCCCTTTATATACTCTTGGCCAAAGGGTCCAACTGGAAGTTACTTTGCTTCTTTAATGACCCTCTCCCCAATATAAGATTTAGAGACTGTTTTTGTGTTTAATGAGCAAAGGACAGGAAGTCTCTCCCATTGACTCATTTTCCGTTAAGAGGTGGCTTTATGAAGTCTCAGAGCCTGCCAAGAGCACATACTAATAACGCATGCATTAGTGAATCTGTGTAGTCTCTTGGTTTGCATAATGAAGGGGCTGGAGGAGGACTGGGGAGGGGAAAGAGTGGGGCTGAGGGTGCCTGCCCAGGTCTGGGTAATGGGGACACCCGCTCTCTCCTCCTTCCCACCTTCTCCTGGTCCTGAGGCTGGTCCACCCTCCGCCTTTCCCTGCTAGCCCTCTGTCTGTCCCGCTGCCTCTTGGCTTCTCCGTGTCCCTCCCCTCTCAGGGGTAGCACGGAGGCAGGGGCACACCACTCTGTGCTTTTCTCTCATGTAGAACTGGCTTCATTAAATCGGCAGTTTTTCCTGAGAAGTCCCCCGGGTCATTATTTCTCCAATGTCTGTCTCACCGAGACGGGTGGACTTTGTTAAGTGCCGCCTGGAATTGTAACTATCGCCAAGTGCCTTTTTCTCTGGCTTATGGGAGGTGAAGGTGAAAAGTGAGGGTGGGAGGAGAGAACTCTTCACCTGACCTCGCTGGTGTCTCTCTGGGCAGCTCTCATGGGTGCTTTGAAGGGTTTTAGCCTCAGGCTGGGAAGCGGGCTCTGCCTCTGCTTTCCCCTCCCCGCCTCCCTGGGCCCTTGCTAATCTTAGGACTAAATTTGATGAGAGCAGTTGAGGCCTGAGCCGGGTAGGTGCTGCCTGGAAGCCTGGGCAGGCGTGGCTTAGGGGTGCAGGAGGCAGCTGTGGAGGTGGGCTGGTCCCTGGTGCGTGGGGGTGCAGCAGCTGGTTTCTCCAGAAAGCTCTGGAGGAGGCAGCTTTTTGTTCTGGGGAAGGGGACACTCTGTGTGGTGGATGCAGGGACCAGCCCTGGATGGAGGGTGGACAGGGATATCTAGCTTCTGGAAAGGTGAGCGGACTGTCAGGGCGCCACACAGGCTGGGGTTCAGCTCAGTTCAATGCACTTGTTAAGCACTTAGCTCTGTGGCCCACACTTGCTCTAGGTGCTGGGACCATGAAGAGAAAAAAGCCCGCACAGCTCTCATTTACTGAGGACCTACCCTGAATGTAGGCCCTGTGCTAAGCCCCTTGTTTACACGTGTCATCTCAGTGTTTATGACAACTTTATGAAGTCACTATTTCTCGATTTTATAGATGAGTAAGTTGAGGGTTGGTCACTTGGCCGGTAAGTGGCAAAACAGGGCATAAGCCAGGTCTCCTGGCCCTAAAGTCCATCTTCCTGACCACGATGCTTCATTCCCTCTGTTGACTCCAGCCCGGACCCTTCCCTGGAGGGTCTTATGGGAGCAGATGGTGGGTGTGGTGCAGTGTGGTGTGTGCAAGGAGAGAGGTTTGAACCAGGCACAGAAGTAGCATGGAGCATTTAGTTACGTCAGGGAAGGTTCAAGCGGGGATGGAGGGTGGCCCCTCAATAATGCACAGAAGGGGACCCAGATTCTGTCTGGCGCTCAGAGAAGCCAGTGTAGGCTATAGGTCAGTGGGTGGGGGTGGGGCCCTAGGAGGCTCTTATTGGGGGATGCGGGTGGAGTGGGAGAGCGGTACATGGTAGATCTGACTTTATGCAGGAAGACTGGAGTGAGGGGGGCTTCGTGTTGGAGCCACAGAAGTGTGAAATGAAATCCTGACACCTCTGCTCATAAGCTGTGTGACTTTAGGCAAGTGACTTAATCTCTCTGAGGGCCAATTTCCTCATTAATAAAATGGGGGTAATAAGAACACCTACCTCAGGGGTTCCTAAACTTTGCTGCATTTTGGAAACACCTGTGATCTTAAAACAATGTTGATGTCTGGCTTCCAGTTTCTGACCTTCTGATCTCACTGGTCTGGGGTGCAGCCTGGGTATTAGGAGTTTTAAAAACTCCCCAGGTGTGGGGCCATTTGAGATCTCGCTTCCCAGCACGTCATTGGTTTGGTTCATATAAACTCTTATAAAATTCTCAAAAAAACCCAACCTCCCCAGGTGATACTAATGAGCAGCAAAGTTGGGAACCACTGTCATAGGGTTTATAGGGGATTAAAGGGCATAATGCAGACACCTGGGGAGGACTCAGTGAATGGAGATGATTATTTTTTTATTCGTCTCCCTGCCTCTCACTCCATTTATTGTGGGGTCTGGAGGGAGCGGGAGCATTTTCATTTCTACTCCATGGTAGGTTTGCTGTGAGTGCTGACCCCGAAGTGGCTGCCAGTGGCCCATCTTGACTAGAAAAGCCTCTTCCTGATCCCTTGCGCCATCCCTGCAGCCCCAGGGCAGGCTTCAGTCTCCCTGGCAGGTCCTAGGAGCTCATGATTAGATGGGGTTCCTGAGAGGGGGGCCCCATGATCAGGCCTCCCTGAGTCTCCTTTTGGTGGTTTTGGGGTTGGGAGGGTTGATCTCTCTACAAAGGCCTCAGGGAGGCAGAGGTCCAAGATGCTGGCATGTGGTACCCTCAGTCTGGGTTTGGTGGCTTGAATTTGGGGGGCTCAGGGCAGGGTGTTGGTGGGGACAGAGTGGGGGAGGGGCTTCTTTGGCTCCAGTTGAGGCAAAGCTGAGGCAGAGGATGTGAGGGAAGACACATTTCTCCAGATCCCTCAGCTGAACTGACAGGAAGCTGTGCATCACTGGGCTGACAGGAAGGAAATGACTTGGCCCTTTGGAGAGAAAGAAAATTCTGACTGGGGCCGAAGGAAAAGGTGTTTGCTTGCAGAAGCTGGGTAGTCTACACTGAAGGACTCTTTCTCCCCTCAGGTGGTTGCTCCCTGTTTATTTTCCTTTGAATGACAAAGATTGGGTTTAGCTAATGAGGAGCAGTGAGAGAGGAGGGAGAAGGGGTCCTGTGGGTGTCAGGAGGCCGGAAGCCTCTGCTTTCAATCAGCATCTTTCTTACCCAGCTCCCAGCTTTGAGGAGCTGGGAGGCGACAAAGCATTTTGTGATCTCACATGCCACTTTTTCCTCTATCCACAAACCACACCTTCGCGAATGCCTTTGATTTCTATTTCTTTTACCACCCAAAAAACACAATGAATCTTTTAATAGCACAAAGCTTTTTGGATCTCTAACCAATCAGTTGCCAAATCCTATCCAAAGTGCACTCAGAATAGATGCTTTTAATATATTATCTTTAAGCCATCGTAAATCTGTGAAATTTGTACATTTCTTTTAGAGCATCTCTACAAATTTTACAATATTGAAATCACCACCCAGTGACCTTTCAGAAAATACTAGATAAATTACAAGAGACAAATAGACAAACCAAACCGAGAAGTACAGTTTCCAGCCCCTTTCCTGCCAGGTTCTTGGGGCCGAGTCTTGGAAATCCCTGTCTCCCTGTGTGCCCTTCCCCAGCCCTGTGCCCACCCCTGCCCGGAAGGTCTCCCTCTGGCCCTGCTCCTGCAGGAGCTGGTAGCTGGTAGCCTGGTGCCCTCTGAGAGCCACTCCCAGCTTGGAGAGGCAGCTCTGGTATGTGGCTCCCGGCACCTTGTCCTGTCTGTGTTTGTCTCTGCACTTCATCGTTCAAAACACTCCCACTGGTGGCCAGAGCCCCCGGAATGCTCTTGGGGGTGGCTGGGGGCTGCTTTGGAAAAGCTCAGATGCTCTGCTGGCTGGTCTACCTCAGGCACATAACAGAGTCCTCCACCACACTGGGGTCCGAGCCTAGGGACCCTCCCTGTGGAGTATTCTCTGTGTTCGGGCCAGCCCTCGGTCACCCCTCTCGCCCTCACCAGGTCAAGACCCTGCTATAGTCTCGCCGCATTAGGTCCCTTTCCTTCCTACTGGTTGGTGATGCTCAGGGGATATTAACCAGGTGTAAGAGCCTGTTTATACTTTGTGCTGGGAAAACAGAATTTGGAAGGAGGTTCAATTTGGAAGGAGGTTCAAGAGTATTCTGAGTGCTGCTGGCCATAAGATCACATGACTTGGAGTCCCCAAGGAGTCTTCTGGGGACTCACTGCTCCCTTCCAGTGCAGGTCCCCGAGAGGGAACGGTGATGGATGGGGTGGTGTGCACCCCTATGCCCTGCTTTCCATAGGCTGTTAATTGCAGTTTACTAGACTGCAGTGGCCACATGTTGACAGGCTCATTTCATGGATAAGTGAATGCAGTTACCAGCCTGGCTGCTCCACCATCACTGTTCAGTGACCTGCGCTCATGTCGGCTGGAGGTGTTACCCAGGTCCCCTGGGTCTCAGCTGCTGTTTTCCTAGCAGAGACGCCACCTCACATGACGTGGTGGTGGTTTGAGACCCCGCCACCCTCCCACGTGGGGAAGGAGGGAGATGAGGAAGAACTTGGAGGTTCAAGAGTATTCTGAGTGCTGCTGGCCTTCCCGTAGATTAAACTGCTGCATGAGGAATGTAAGCAGGAACTGTCAAGGCTGCCCTGGGCGTCCACTCACTTCTTAATCTGATAATTAATTACACAAACATTAATGGGGTTTTTGCACTATGTTAGGTGTTAGGGGTGGGGGAAAAAACCAAAAGATGAAAAAGACCTGGTTCCCACCCCCAAAGAGCTCACAGTCTGGTAAACAGATACTTAATGCTGTTAGATTGTCTTCCCAAGACACCAGAGGTGCCTGGAGGAGGAAGCACAGAGGAGGTGACTCTGGAGGGGGCGCAGTGGGAGTAGTGAGAGCACATTTGGGTCTTGGAGGTTGACGGGGAATGTGATAGGCCAAGAGAGGAAGGTCACTCCTTCCCATTGAGCATGTGCAAAGGCCCGGATACATCAGAGTGTATTGCATTTTGAAGGTGTGTGAATGTAGCTCATTGTGGCTGGACTCTATGGCTTGCATGGGGCTGGAGAAGTGGGCAAGGGTCAGATCATGCAGGTGCCTTGCTTAGGGGGTCCACCTTTATCCTAGAGGCTGCAGATGCCATAGAAAGGCTTTAGGCAGAGAGGAGGCACAATCTGTGCTTCATTGAAACCATTGTGGAATCTACATGGCATAGCAGAAGGAGCACTGGAGCAGGGGGTCTAGGAAGCTCAATTCTAGCTCTAGATTCTATATCTGGACCTAGCAGCTGGGTGACCTTGGCCAAGTCTAGGCCTCGGTGTCCTGACCAATAAGATGAGAGAAGACTCTAAGGCCTGTCTCAGCTCTGATGTTCTCCACACCCACGACTGCCTCTCTTTTTGGCCCCCAGGCCCTTTGTTCTGTACTTGTCCATCCACCTCTGGCCACCTGACATGTTTCCTGGCTGTCCCACCATCCTCAGCAGCTGCTGGCAGCTGGAGGGAGAGGGATGAGTCCCCCAGGAAGAATGTGCACTCCTGCCCCCCTCCCTGTAGCTCACCGACTGCCTGGGGCCTTTTCCAGCCCTGCAGGAACACCTTTCCCCTGGCTCCACTCACCTGGCTCCCCACAGCTCATAGCCCTGCCCAGTGGGATTCTTCAGTGAAACATTCCCGGTGTCCAACCCCCCACTACATGGCCCCAAGTAAAAAGAGGCAGCTGATTTGGAGTCGCTGCCTGGAAGCCAAGGACATCTCTGTGGAGAGATATCAGTGCCTTTGGCCCATGCAGTCTTTTTCCTGAGCTCTGACCTGGGGTTTTAAAAGCTTAGCAGATCATCGTCTGCAATGGTTGCCTAGGACGCCCGGCATTCGCTCTTTCTGACCAGGGACCCCGGGAGCCACTTGCAGGAGGCCTTGGGAATGGCTGTGGGTGGAGGCAAGTTTGTTCTGCTACCTTTCAGCTATTGGTGTTGGTCCTAGAGCAGCCCTGGGCTGAGGAGTCCAGAGGAGCGGTGGCCTGGGGCTTCTGTTTTCCTAGGTCTTTGAGGAAAACAGATGTTATATTTAAATGCTTAAACAATGGGTTTTAAACAAATAAGTATCTGTTTAGTCAGTGGAATGAGGAAATTAAAGGTGACTCAGATTTCCCCCTTAGCTCTAAGTGCTATTTACTACCTGAGTGAGCAGACCTGAAAAGGAATAATCTTGGTTCTTCTCTCCTTGGGAGTTTGGCATGTTATTTCATTCATTCATTCATTCATTCATTCATTCATTCATTCACTCATTCATTCACTCATTCATTCACTCACTCACCCACTCACTCATTCATCAGGTATTTATTGAGTACCTGCTACTATGTGCCAAGCCTGTGTGAACTAATGGGGACAGAGAGACAAACGGGATGAGACCAGCAGCCCCCAGTCTGGGGTGACCACCCAGTGGGAAGCCAAGGTAGGACCTGCGGGGTCTCAGGAGCTTCAGCACAGGGAGTTTCATTCAGACCGAGAAGCTTTAGCCGATGACAGTCCTAACCCCTGTTCCCAGAAAACAAGGAAATAGAAATAGTGCAAGAGGGAAGAAATATGGGCAAGGAGAGTGAGATGAGGGTGGAGGAAAGAAAGAATGGCGGCAGAAGGGAAGCAGCAAACTTTCCCGTGAGAGAGCCCCTCCAGGCAGCCCCTCATTTCCCTGCCGCAGCTCAAGCCAGTTAGCGAGGTCCGAGGGAAAGAAAGGCCCGTGTTCTCTCTCAGCTCTGCTCTGGCAAGCTGGCTCACAGACTGCTTACTCCCTCTTGTGTCTCAGTTTCCCCATCTGTAAAATGAGGCTTTGGACTGGGGGATCTCAGAGATCTGCTTTGAACTAATATTCTGTGACCAGTGCAGGGACCGCAGATATGGGGCAGGGGCCCAGATCAAGGCCCTCTGAGTAGAAGACACGGTTCCTCAGATGGGGCCCAGATAGGGCCTGTGGGAGTCCCGTCACCTCCTTACTAGCAGGAGGTGCCTTCCACTGCTCTCCCAGCTGAACACGGAAGGTTCTGGGTCTTCATGTTTATGGACATACTTTCTGATGTGGACATGCTCTTCTTGCAGTTTCTTTCCTTTCTTTTTCTTTCTGTCGGTAAGGTCATTTGAAATGCTCAAAGTACAGGACTGCCTCCAGTCCCCTCAGATACTGTCCCGTATGCCTGGCCATGGGCTCTGTCAGACCACTGGAGCCCAAGGGTCACACTCCAAAGGCTTCCCTTACAGTTCATGCTTATTGATCTATAAAGAAGACAATGTTTTGTCAACACATTATTAGAATAGTTGGGGTTCCTAACTGTGTGACCTTGGGTAATTGCTTAAATACACTGAGCCTCAGTTTTCCCATCTACCAAATGGGAGTGGCTCTTCCTATCTCCCAGGGATCAAATAGGAAACTGCACAAGAAAAGGCTTCATAAACAGGAAAGCTCAAAACTGACGTCCAGGACAATGATTCAGTAGCAAATATATTCTGGTATTCAATCTTCTCCATGGTGATAGCCTCATCTGTGCTGAGAAATTCAAGCTGCAAAGGGTTAAGGCAGACTAAGCACATGGCTGAGATTGTCCATAATTGATGGAATAAACCTTAAAGGAGTGAAGTATAATTGCAGTTAATCCAGGCACTGTGACACTGCCCTGCTAAAAATAGTGTCTACTAATAATTGCTTTGATCTAGCAAAACGATGCCTGTCCATGAGCTTAGGAGCAGGGACCCTGGCAAAAGGTCTGCTAATAGCAGCACGGAGCCCTGCCCCTCCTACTATACAAAGTGGGTGTGGAAGCTGGGAGACTGGGGGCAGAAGGGCAGGGAGAGGCCCCAATTCTCTCACCCTATGGCAGCAAATGCTTTGTATATAGGGCGATCATATGATTCATTGCCAAACTGGGGCACTTTTGAGAGTATTACATTAATAATTAGTGCTCAAATTCATAATTACACTAGACAACAGGCATCGCTGGACTCGCCGAGGCAAACCAGGATATACGGTCCCCCTACGCAGAGATGTTTTAAGCTCCTGGGAACCCTTGGTAAGAGAGCATTTCCTCATTCATTATCTGGTCTTCCTCCCAGTAACTGTGGAAGGAAGGAAGGAATTTTACTCTCATAGAATGGATGTGAAAGATGGTGATGAAGCCAAACCAGTCCAGCTGTGGTCTGTGGCCTGACTTCCCTGGTGGCTGACCCAATGCAGGCAGAGGACAGCTGGCCAGGATCAGGAAGCTCTGTGTCTGGGGAAACAAATGGAACTCAAGGGAGAGAACCTGCAGCTCCGGTTTCAGTGGAGCAGCAGCAAAGGGGCCACATCGACCGGGAGCACAGGGCTCAAGTCCAGCAGAGACTTTGCCTGAATCTCTTCTGATCCTGGGCTTGGAATCAGAAGACTCCTGCACATAGTAGCTATGCGATCTTAGCAAATTGCATAATCACTCTGTGATTTGTCCTGTGGGGACAGTAATCTCTTGCTGCGAGGATTAAGTGAGATCCTATATAAAAATGGGTAGGCTCAGGGCCTGACATGTCCTAGGTCCTCAGTAAATCCTGGCAGAGTTTGGATCTGGAGAGAATTCCCAGAAACACCCTCCCTTAGGGAACGACCGGGGTCCTTTCACCTTAAAATAGCTCTAACTTGAGCTGTTGGGTGGATGAGCTCCTGCCTCGAGATCGGGACTGCTCCAGGTTCTTGGAGGAAGGAAGTGGGTAAAAGAAATACATGGAGAAGTTGAGAGATTCCTGATTCCCCTAGGCCATGGATAATCGACTGTGCACTGTGAAAGGCACTTTCAGGCCCCTTGACTCCCTTGAGGCTCTGCACAGGTGGGCAGCCCACGTTGGCCCAGGAACTTGACTTCTAGGCTCAGGGATGAGCTAGCTTGGGTGTGGGCAGGAGACATGGCTTGCATGGTGCCTCATTGCTGGAAGTGACGGCACCTCAAAGCAAAAGGTAGGCAACAGTTTGGTGCCAGAGAGCTAGTAAAGGAAAAAGAGACTTATAAAAGTGCCCCGTTTGTCCTATTAATAGCCCGCATTTGGGCTCCACCACTTCTGTCAACATCGTCCATCACATCCAAACAATTGAACAGCTTGTGCCAAATGTCTAGGAGTTAACAACTCAGGCTGGGCCGAGTTTCTGAAAAACAGTATTTTCACTTCTCAGGCAGCTCCGAAATGCCAGTTGTTCCATGCCAACTGGTTATTTTTCCAGACCATTTCCCTTTATTTATGTTTAAGCTTTTATATTTTTAAGCAAAAAGGAGATAAAGACCTTGGAGCAGGTAATTATTATTTCTGATTTGCCCTTGAATATTTCATATAAGAAATGTTCCCTCTCCAAACCTGAATTGAATATTTGCAAAGGGGTCGGGAAGCAATCAGACAGGGTCCTGCCCCTTTCAGGATCATCCAGCTGATGAACAGGCAGAATGGGGACATGGGAAAAACACTAGCCCAGCACTCCGACAACTTAGGACAATATTAGCCCTTTCTGTTACTGCTGTAAGGCCTTGGGTAGGACAAAGCCCCTCTCTGACCCTCAGTTTCCTTGCCTATAGGATGGGAGTTGGACTAGACAGCCTAGAAGGCCCCTTCCAGCGAAGCCTGTGTGTTGGGTGGAGCACTTGCTGTCTCACGTTTATTGGCAAGACTGTGGGTGTGGAAGCGAAAGGAAGGGGATGCTGTCCCTAGAATGCTGCTCCAGGAAGCCTGGAGACATGGCAGGGGAAACACAGATAGGGCTGTTCTTTATCTAGGAGGCTCCCAAGCAGCCTTCAGAGGTGTCTGTGGGGCCGCCCAGGCGATTGTTTGTCTCACCATATGGGATTTCTGAGCAACTTAAAATTTTCAGTTGACCCAAACACTGCCAGGCTCAGGGCATGATTTTTGCCCCGTGCAGGCATGAAGGTGCGTTTGCCTCCAGGCAGCAGGCTGGGAGTGGAGAGAGAGGTCCACCCTGGAATTCTCTGATGAGGTTGGAAGGTACTGGTGAGGCCACAGTACTGCTTCTGTGACAGCAGCAGCCTTCGGTGCAGACAGAGGCAGGGGCTGCAGGGAGAAAAGAGGAAGGCAAACTGGAGGAGGTGATCAGGCTGAGATGAAGGGGGGTTGGTGGGGATCGTCTGTAGGCCCCGCTTTGTGTCTTTAAAACCAACACATGCTTCCCTGGGGCTATCAGGTGATTGAATTAGCACTCTAATTTCAAGTTATGTCCATCCAAAGGTGGATTTACCAAGTCCATGGCAGTTGGTTGACCAGAGCTCCTGCAGAGAAGCTGGGAGCCTGGTGTGTGTCATGGGGCAGGATGGGGAGAGAGGAGCCCAGGACTGGGCTGGTTCATTTCTAACCAGAAACCCAGTGAGCACACACAGCTTTCTGCAGAGAAAATGATTTCCTGTTGTTTTATTGGTTTGGGGGCCAGATGGGTTTTAATAAGAGAAAAGAAAATGACTTCAAAGTAAGCCATCAGAAAGCACAGTTATTTGTTTCAAGCATTCTAGAATATTTAAGAGAACGGAGGCTTCTGCAAGCTGAGGAAATACGGGGACCATGATCTTGGTGAGGGAAGCAAGGGGATATTTGTAAGGAGAACTCCTTATGGTGACGGCACATGGAGCAGCCTTCTGGCAGGGCTCTGCCACCCCAGGGAGGGGTTCAATTGAGGTTAAGTGGTTCCCTGTCACTCAGGACCCCTAGCTGCCAGGATGGGTACTGGGACCAGGGACCTTCAGTAAGTGCCTCTCCCAGAGATGCAGGTGTGGGCTGGGACCTTCAGAATGAGATGCATAGTGACAGATGTTCATTCATCTAAGTTGGAGAAGGCTGCAGGGGCTTTTTGACACCACAGAGTAATATAATTGCTGACTGGCCAAGAGCACTTGTTCCACAAGCGAGGGAGCATGAAAGGTAATCGGGAGCAGATTGTTGGAGGAACAACTAGAGAGGCTAGAGGAAGGGTTTGGAGGTGACTTCCAGGGTAGGGATGTGGGCTTTTGGAAAACAGAGCTCACCTCCCCCCCCCCCACCTGAGGATATGTTTCTGCTGATTTAAAAGAGAGAGAGAAAGGCAGAGAGAGATAGAAAGGTAGAGAGAGAGAGAGACATCAATGTGAGAGAGAAACATCAATTGGTCGCCTCCTGTACACACCCCAACAGGGATCGAACCCGCAACCTAGGTATGTGCTCTGACTGGAAATCGAACCCGCAACATATTTGGTGTATGGGACGATGCTCCAACCAACTGAGCCACCTGGCTGGGGCTAGAGCTCACTTTTTGGGGACACCAGAGTGAGGCTTCACAGAGGTATTGGTTTAACTTTACTAGGGGCCAAGCACCTGAGAAAGCTGAAGCCAGATCCTTGAAAAAGTTTGAGCCTTCCCAAGTAGAGATGGACTGCCTTGAGAGGAAGGGAGTTCTCTGTCCCTGGAGGTAATCAAGCAGAGACTAGATGACCACATGCCAGGAATCTTCCAGAGAAGAGTCATGGCCCATTTAACTAGATAGATGGCTTTTAAATTTCCTTTTAACTCCAAGACTCTGGAGTTCCACTGCTTATGTGTGTGACTTTCTGTTCAAAAGCATCTCCTCAGGGCTGTGATGGTGGATGGTGGCCCCAACCTTCTGGGCTTCTTTCTTGTGCCCTAGAGCAGCAATTCTCATCCCTGGCCTGCATATTATAATCACTGAAGTATTTTTGTAAATGTCAGTGCCCAGGCCTCACCTGCAGAGATTCTGACTTAATTGTTCTGGGATGAGACCCAGGCCCCTCAGGTCTAGAATGGCCTGGGCTGTTGGTACCTGGCCAGTTTCCATTGCACCCTCACACTCCCCAGTGGGGTGGAGAGAGACAACCCCTCTGGTTTCATTCCATCCTGAGATAGAGCTGAAAAGTTTCAGGCTATATTTATCTTCCCACATTCATTCACCCAACACACATTTGTTAAGCGCTTACTTTGTGTCTGGAGGAGTCTTACAAGGGCCAGTTTGACTACCTTGGGAGCAGCAAGCACCCAACTGCCCTTAGAGAGACCTCCTTTTGTCTATTTCCATGTCCCACACTGAGCACAGTGCCTGGCACATGTAATAAAAAATTTGATCGACTCACATGGGATCTTTGCCGAGGTTGTAAGTGGGGCAGGAAAATAAGTGATAAGCAAGCATGCGCAGAGAATTCATGCTATACCGGTTCCCACCTGCCACGACCTTGTAAAGGAAACCATCTCCTTAATTGGAGTTATGTTTGTGGCCATAGGGGTGGCCTGTCTGACTTGACATTTTGGTGGCATGGTCTCCCAGATGACCTTTTTTCCTTCCTTGAGGCATCACGCAGCGGGAGAGCCAGGGCCTAGGGAGGATCATTTCCTCTTAATTGGTGCCCTGGTCATCGCGCTGGCTTCGCTCAGTTCAGTCACCATTACCAGGCCATTCTCCGCTCAGACCTGAATGCCCCTGTTATTAACTGCACACATCAGGTTCCATTTCCTCGGGAGTGACAAGAGTAGAGGGCCGCAGAGAAGTGCCCCAGGCCAACTTGACTTTATGAGTTTTATTTTGAGACTACTGGCTTCCTTCACTCCACAAACGTTTCCTGCCTGTTCCCCACATCAGGCCTGGTCTGGGCCACACGTGCAGTAGTGATGTTGACCCCCAGCCCTGCCCTCAGGTTTCACGGTGACACAGTTGGGCCCTCATCAGGGAGCAGGCAAGATGGGGCATTCATTGACCTGGAAGGCTGGGTCTGGGAAGATGTAGTTTTGATGACTGACATCCCATGTGTCGTGAGACTTGACGGGTGGAGAGGGCACAGACCTGCGGGTCTGACTTGCCTGGGTTCAAATGTCAGCTGGATCAGAATGTCCCGGACAGCATCTGGGACAGAGCGGATAGTGTGGGTGACTTCACCGTGGCTTCCCTGCACTGGGGAGATGCCTCATGCACCCCCCAGCCGCTGTGGGGGCGCGAGGCAGAGCAGAAGCTCCCAATAAGGTGACTCAGATGCAGGAAAGGCAGCAGGGATGTTCAGCCCCATCTCTAGTCCCTGGGACCTGGTAGAGATGTGCCCTTGCCCATACAGGGTTGTGGAGCACCCAGGCCTGGTGCTCAGCTCTGGTGGGTGCTGAGCAGGAGAAGGCCTTGTGACCTGTCACCTGCTAGCTCATGCGGAGAGTCTGTGGCTCAGTGAGTAGCATCTCATCTTGAGCTCAGAATGTAGGGTCAGGTTCAGCTTCAGCTGCCTGTCTAGGGTCACCTCCTCTGGTCACGCCCTGGTCATTCAGGAGCCACTTGCAGGTCTTTTCTCCATCCTGGGCTTCCCGTTCTTTTCTAACTGCCCCAGCCCGATTCCCCTCCAGGCCCTGCTCACCTGCCCCTTTGCCCTCCGGGTGGAATTCAGGCTCAGCAGGCGGGGGGTGGGGAGATCCCTGGCAGGTTGCAAGTACCCAGCGCAGGGTCTGGGCGGAACAAGTGCCCGGTAAATATTTATATGTGAATGGATGTTTGGCTCACCGAAGACTGCTAGAGGCGTCGTTCTGAAATACTGGGGAGTACCTCTGTAAATTGTTGCGACTCTAAAATGCTGATACTGGAAGTGCATTCAGCCCCCAACAGCTCGCCTGCACTGACATCTGTGCAGCAAGAGAAGGGGTGTTAGGCTACAAAGGAACATGATTTTTCCTTTGTGTGAAAACAGAGTAAGTTTTCTTCATATGCATTATTTTATTTCATGCTCCAGCACCTGTGAGTAAAGGGAGAGGAGGCCCTGTTGGACCTGGCTTTCAGAGAAGGAAACAGGCCCAGAGAGGTTAGGGACAGGTCCTGTGTCACACAGTGAGTGAGCAGCAAAGATGTCACTTGAATTTTGGTGTTTTGATCTTAAATGCCACATTATTTAGAAAGAGACAATGGCAATCTTCTTTGTTCTGTTGGAGGAGAAGCTGGCATGAGTGAGTTTTGCTGCTGACCTTTTCACACTCACAATTTCGTCATGTATAGAAGTGCTTGGGAAAGGAAAGGAAGGTTTGGAGTGTCCCTATGACCAGTGTTTGTCATAGCCAGTGTGTGCCAGTGCTATCGGCCATTAGGCTTAGATGAACTTCAGGGACTATTTGTTCCAAGAGTCTAATTTTACTGGGGGAACCAAAGCCTAGAAGGGTGAGATGTCTTATCCAAAGCCAGGCATTTTCCATGGAGGATCCCCCTGATGCCAGAGCCCTCTTGGTTATGAAGCATCCTGGGTTCTTGGAACTTATCTTGTCTCAGGCCCGTTGGAGATCCTTCTGAGGCCCCCGGGCCCACCCTCCCATCCCACTGTGACAGCTTCACCTGTTTCCCCTGCTCTCAAGTTGGACAGTCCAAGGATGCAGAGGGTCTGAGTGATTCCACTTGACCGTGAGTGACCAAAATAGGGTTTTGGTGGCTGGCTTCTGGTAAGAGTCAGGCTGGGCATCCTCCTGACACTCTGAGGATGCCAGGAGGTGCCATGACTGTACTTAAATCAGGCAGCTCAGCCTGGGAGGCTGAGGCCGAGCTGAGGGATGAGCCTGAGGGTGAAAGATGAGAGTGCATGGGAAGGAGCGATCATGAGAGAGGAGCAGCCTGAGAGTGGAGGGGGAAGAAAACAGAGGCTTGATGCTGCCGTGGAACCCTCAGGTTGGGGAGAGGAGCCCCTTCTCCACAGAGCACAGCAGCCAGGATTGTGGTCTTACATGCCAGTGGATTAGGGGCTGGTTTTAATTTGCATAGCATTAATTAGCAAGAGTATCTAATTAGGACAACCATTACCAAGTCGCAGTATTAAGCTGATGCTGAATATCAATCGATTTTGGAGCCTCTCCATGAAACCAAAGGAAAAGTTGACCTTATTAAACAAAAGATTTCTAAATCAGTTATTTCCCAATTGAATGCACAAAATGTATCTCTTAACTCAGCAAACACAGACTTTACATGGGATCACCTCTTTCCCTTTGGGGGTTCTGGCTAGTGACAAAATTCATCATGAATGGGCCACATATGTGTGCACGCACGTACACACAGACACACACACATTTTGGGGGTATCAAGCTTGGTTGGGGAAGGCCCCCGCACATGTCTACCTTGGTAAAGATGATATTTCACTTCTGTTTAGTGCCTCTCCAGGACTCTGCCTGCGAGCATAGTTTTCTGTTCCTTTCAAATGTTCCAAACAATAAAACTTCAGTGTGTCTGGGAAGATCTACCGTAATCATTACAGTTCTGGCCTGTCTTTGGAAGCCACAAGGCAGGCAGGAGAGCAATTTATACGGCTGGCGCAGAAGCCAGGAACACACTTCATCACACTCTGTAGCTTCAGGGGAGGAGGGCCTGCAGTCTGAGAGCCTCACTGCGGGAACTGGAGGCCGGCGGGGCACGGAGGGGGTGTTAGTGTGAGGGCAGCGTGGAACCTGGAGGCAGACAGGTCTGGAGGAATCCCGGCTCCTTCAGTCCTGACTTTGCCCTTTGTTGGCACATCCTTGGACAATTAGGTAATTTCTTGGAGCCTGTTTCCACCTCTGTAAGAGTGGGTTGGCGATGCCCACCTTGCATGGTAAGCCCTACAGTAGCGCTTTGTTACAGATGTTGTCAGCAGTGAGAAATCACAGATCTGTGAAGGGCTGGCTGATGGCCTGGAGTGGAACAGGGGCCACGTGAATGGGGGTATCTTGCGGTTCACCCTCTGACTCTGTGGCACCCCAGATGGCTATAGCCAGCCTCTACTAGAAAGACAGGAAGTCACCATCTCACACGGAAACCTAGTTCATTTGGAGGAAGGGGAGAAGCATGGTATATAAAAAAATCTGGCCTAGAGCTAAAATCTGGGCTGGTTGTGTGACCTTGGAAAAGTCATTTTATTAGTTTCTTTATTAATAAAATGGAGACACTATGACCTGGTCTGTAGGCTGAGGACATAAGTTAAATTGTGTAGTGGGCCTAGACTGGGACTTGGTACACAGTCAGTACTCAATAAATGGTAGGCAAAAATAAAAGTACTATTATTAAGTAATTCAGGAAGCACTTATTAAACAACTATTGTACTCAGAGCGTCAGAAGTGTTATGGTATCAATGTCGTGTTTCCTGGATTCTCAGTCTCTCCATGGTAGGAGTGTACAGACTTGTGCTGTGAATTGAGTACCCTGCCTGCCACTTTATAGTATGATACTGTGTTTTCACAGTCTTTTTTTTACAGTAAAAAAGTAAAAAGTTGAAAAATAATTGAAATATACCATATATACAGTTTTGGGGTCTGGGGTTTTCACTTGATATTATATCCTGAGCCTTTCCTCATGTCTTCAAACATTCTCTGCAGAAATGGTTTCAAGTGGCTACTTAGTGTTCCATCACTGGCTGTTCTTAAATTGACCCATCCTAATATTTTTGGGCATTGAGGAATAAATGGCTTAAAAATGACTCTTATCTGTTGAGATATAATTCCTAAGCATTCCTGTGTAGTAAGGATTATTGTTCTGTTATTGAAAAGTTCTGAGTTGCAGGGAAGAAGGGTTGGCCAATTGACCATAGGACCTCCTTCCTGCCCTATGAGTCCCTTTCGGCCCTTGGATTGGAGTGAGTGGGGCAGAGCAGGTGTGGCAGGTGCCCCCAGAACGTGGTGTATGGCAGCTAATTAGTCACCCCCGAGTCGCTGTCACCACCCACCCAAGAACCATATCAATTTCAAGCTCCATTGGAGTTCAGGCAGCAAAGAAAAGATGATAATTAAACATTTTACCAAACAGAAAACATTTCTAGTCCAGTCAGAATTCTTTGATGTGTTTTCCAGCTATTAAAACTGGTTGATGGCTTATTGTTTATTGACATGCAATAGAGAATGCAAGGAAATCTGTAAAGTAGCAAGTGTTCCAGCTGATCCAGTGCACAGCTCATTTCCCTACGGGGCTGGAGCTGGCCAAGGATGTTGCACCAGCCAAAACCACGAAGCAGGTAGGAGTTGCCTCTTATGTAAAGGCTTCAAGTTTTAGAACAAAGGGAAGAGGCTGAAAGGAGAGGAGACAGCATCTGGCCCCCTTTCCTTCACCTTCAAATGATGGAAATAGACTTGAATAATGATTTCAGTTAATTTCTGCCAAAAGAAATAAATTAGAAGTTGAAATGAGCAGCTGATCCCAAACCCCTCCCTGGGGAGGTATGATGCTCCCCAGACGCCTTCAGACCCCTTTGAGAAGAAAGTTATGGTCATTTCTGTCTCAAAAACATTGTGAGCTGTTCCCAGTTGGTTCCTATAGCGAGGTTTGTCTTATCCTGAAACAGTCTGAGTGTCCCTGGCCTGGGGCTTGGGTCATGTTTCAGGCATTGACTGGTGCTTTCGAAGACCAGAACCTTCTCCAGGCCTGGAACTGTGATCTGTTTTTCTTTGTGCCCATAATTGGAGCAGCACACCACCAGTCCCTGTACATGTGTGCCGAGTAAATTATTGCAGGCTGCTCTTCATTAAATTGTACACCATGACAGAGGCTAAAGGGAAGCGGCTTATGTTTAGATCATTGTCTGGACAGCGCAGAATGAAGACCTCTCCCCACAGCTGGATGACCCCACACAGTGTAGAAAGTCAGAGTTTGTGTATAAGCCACATGGTAGCTTCTGGTGGGCAGAGGCTCTCTAGAAATATTTTACAGTATCTAGCACACTGTTGGTCATCTAATAGGTGCTCAAGAAGTGAGAAGTGGTTGAAATTGTCATGAATGAAAGAAGCAATGAATGAATGACCTACCTTAGTTCTCCCTTGGATCCCTAAGTGCTCACCTGGCGTAAAGTGGGCCCCAGTAACTATCAGATAAATGAATGGTAGAGGGACGGACAGCACAGATGGCTGCTTTCATTCCATCAGCCTGCAGAGGGTGGTGGGAGCATGGATTTGGGCATGACTCTAGTGGTTGCCAAATTGGACAACACTACCCAACCCTGCAGATCCCAGCCACCTGTCACTCGGTCTCTGAAGGCTTTCTTGACAGTGAGGTCTCCCTCTCTTGACTTCCCCCCACCTCACCCCAGCTTTACTGTAGGTTACATCAGGCCTTTAATGATATCCTACCTTTGAAATGCCTTACATTATTGTCGTAAGCTGTCATTTGGGTCTGTTTACATGGACACTTCTCAGAGCACGTTTCTACTCTGTTTCCCTTTGGAGAGTGGGCCTGAGGGCTTGTGGAAGTGCTCTGACCTGGGAGCCAGAGGCCGTGGCTTTGAACTCTGACATGAGCCACTTACATCTCTGAGCCTTTGCCTTGATATCTATAAAGTTGGGATAGAGGCCAAGGGCTGTTGTGAGGATGAATGAGAATTAGTATGTGAAAGCACCTTGTAAACTGCAAGGTCTTTACAGAAATATGGCTCTGCCATGATCCCAGCTCTGGGAGCGCAGGGGCTGTTTCCTGTGTGGCGTCCGTCTCTCACGACACCCAGGCCACCTGCCTCTCATCTGCTACCTTAACTCAGGGCTAGGTTCCTGTCTTCCTCTGGGATTGGAAGCCATCTCTACTCCTTGGTTTTCAGATGCCAGGGAGGCACAAAGTCGTCCTGAATTTGTAGAGGAAGCAAAGTAAATGGCAGGAGTAGGTAACCTTTACATGGCCAGGCACTGGTCCCGGCACTTTGCATACACAAATTTCCTTTCTTTTTCACAGCAGCCATGAAGTAGGTTATCCCCATGTGGCATGTGAGGCAGCCGAGCACAGAGAGGACTGAATAGCCTGAGGTCACATAGCTAGTGGCTGTGCCAGGGTTTGGACCCAGTGGGCTGGCCCCAGAGCTGTGCTCCCAACCACGTGGGTCCTCTAAGCTGCCCTGGGGCTGGAAGGCTGCAGTGAAGACCCAGTAGCCCACCTGCCCCCCCCCCCCATCTTCCACAGGAGGGACCTTCAGGACACTTCTCCTGCCCAGGGCCCCTCTTTGCTCCTGTGTTCATCCCCCTTCTCTCTTCAGTAGCTCCTCTGCCATCCTTGTCTCCCTCCCTGCCCTTGACCTAAAACAGGAGATGAGAGCAGCTGCCAGGACATTCTAATTCATTCCTGAAAAAATTCTGCATGGTCAAAGATAGAAGGACCTCAGGAATCCTCTGGTTCAGGTTTGTTAAGAGAAAGGAGAGGCCTTGGCTGGCACAGTACTGATGCTCAAATCATATCATAGCAGCACCAAAAAAAATTATGTTCAGATGACTTATGAGCATGGAGGCAAAAATTCTGAACAACACATCAGCAAACTGAATCTAGCCACATATAACAAATATAATACATCACACCCAAGTAGAGTTCATCCCAGGGATGCAAAAATGATTTAAACCTAGAGAACAGAGGCTGGGGTGGGGAGCAGCTGCGGAGATGGAGCCGGCCCGGTGCCCAGTGTAAGGCACTTTCTGGTGACAGTCCCTCCTTTGCCCCCAGGCCTCCACCTTTACATGGCCTCAGAGTAAAATGAGACACCCCATTCCTGGCCCTCCATAATTCTCTCTCCATTTCTCCTGCAGGATTCCATGTTTTCGTTGGCCCTGAAATGCCTTATCAGTCTGTCCACCATCATCCTCTTGGGTCTGATCATCGCCTATCACACACGTGAAGTCCAGGTAGGTGCCCTGGCCCTTACCCTGCAGGCAGTGGCCATTTCTTTCGCCTCGCTAAGCCTGTCCTCACCCCAAAACCACTCCCTAAGCAGCTACTCGGATGATTTGATAAGCTGGTGTTCAAGATCGTGGCTCTTCCATTGGTTTGGACCCTCATGGGAGAGGGAATTGTGAGGCTGCCCTGTGGCTTTAGAACTGTGACCTCATCTTCATTGGGGGATCCCAGAGGCAACCGTGGCTTTATGATTTAGGGGGCAGTCTGCTCAGCATCCTCTTTAGTACCACTGTACTGTTAGAGCCCCTATGAGTTGCTTTGACTTTTCTCTCTTGCTGGATCCTCTCTGAACTTGAGCCATGGGATCCCCCCAGTGAGACAGAACTGCCTCATGTCCTACACACACACACACACACACACACACACACACACACACACACACACACACTCTGTACCTAATACCGCCAGGAATCTGCATTTCCATGTGGTGTAGACTTTACCCCCCCTGGACACTTGCAGGCTGGGAGGAGTCATTTTCCCTCTGGGTGCCCAGGAGTGACTTGGCCCCCAGAGAGACATTGGCCAGGCCTCCAGGGTGCACTTCCAGTTGGCTGACATTGGGAAAATTGTTCAACCTGGGCTGGAAAGGGCAGGCAAGAGTGAGCAGATCTGTGGCATCTTCTCCTTACAATTGGTCTCCCCTATCACCGGCCCTTCAGGATGACCTGCTCTGCAGGGAGCTAGGTATCCAGGTGTTTTTTGTCACACATGTGAGTCTGGATATAATCCTGGTCCTTTGGCTGGAGCAGCACAGATGGATCCACACCTGGGTAGCGGCAAGAGACTGACAAAGACCAGAACTCAGAGTCAGAACAACTGGGGTCAGGTCTCAGCCGTGACCTCTTCTCATGGGGTGTCTGGCCAGTTGTTGTGAGGTTGGAGTGAGGAGCATATGAGAAAATGCTCAGTAAACTCAGTCACCTTTTGTTACTCATCCTTTTAGGGACAGATGGGCTGTACAGACAGATGTGGGTGTGAGTGCCTCCTCCTAGGGAGTGCGTCTGCTTTCCTGCCAGATGTCAGGGGCTGCTGTGGCTGGCCTGGACACGGAGGCCTTGGCTCCAGGCCATCTCGGCAGGGCTCCACTCTATCAATGACCAGATGACATTAATCCAGAAGGCTGGGGCTATTTAGTCTCTGGAGGTCACAGGTGCTCCGAGAGATGTTGTGTGCTGAGGATTGACTGTCCTACATGCCACCAAGCAGCTTCCCTCCTGGAGCCTGAACTGGACAAAATATGTGGCAACCTAGAACACTGTCCAGTCAGCCCCAGAAAGGAGCCAGGAGTGTAGGAAGGAGTGACAGGGGCAGGAACCAAGACAGGACCAGGAGTCAGTCTGGGCCTCAGATCAGGTTTTACCCTCCCCAAACCAGTCAACGACCAGGGAGTCCCTCAGCCCCTCTCAGCCCCCATGTCCTTACCTGTAGGGAGTTTGTCTTACTATATATCACCCTGACCTATGTGGAAGATGTCACACAGGCCAAAGAAAATGGCAGGATCATAAAGATCAGCTAACAATGCAGGCTTGAGGTGGGGGAAGGAGAGTAGTTCCCAGCCACAACCCCACACTACGGTTCCTCTAAGCCTGACTGCTTCCCCTCTCCATTCCAGACCCATTGGGATTGGAAGAGCCAGGTGCCCCTCCTTCTGACTCTCTTGGGGTCCTTTTTCCCCACTCAGGGCCTGCAGCCTTAGCTCTCAGACCTGATCTGGCCCAGCTGCAGCTGTGACCTCCATCCTGGCCATGTTGCTGACAGGCCAACACCTAGCTGGCCATCCTTTGTCCCATCCTCAGCTCACAGTGAATCTTTGCTTTGTCCTAATTTTGGGCAGAGAAGGTGCTGTTTCAGTCATTGGTCTTGGCTGGCACTCACAGTTTGGAGAAACAAAGTGAAATAAGTGGTTTGGAATCCTGGCCCAGACACTTCAGCCTGAATGACCTGGAGTAAGTAACAACTTCTCTGGGCCGCGGTTTCCCCATCTGAAGTGTGGGAGTCATATTGCCCACTTTGCTTAACTCTTAAGAGGGTTGGTAACAGGAAAGAGTCCAGAAATGAAAACTTCAGTCCCTTTCCTGCCCCACTGCTTCCAGCTGGGCCTTGTTCATGTACAAGCTGGGCCCACCAGATGGTCACCGTCACGACTGCCTAGTGCTGGCAGGTGGCTGGGCTTCCTCTCCACGCTGGCCCGACCCTGCCTGCACTCTCAGCTCCATCACCCAGCCCCTTATCCTGCTTGACCCACGGTCTCATGGGAAGTCACCAGTGTCTGGCTCCCTCCGGGCCTCTTACTTTTCCAGTCAAGTTCTTTCCGGACCTTCTCCTGCCAGAGGGAAATGGGAGTGGTTTGGGCCCAGATTGTCATGGGGGGGGGTGGCGGGGGAGGCAGGATGGGCTTGCTCCTACACCTACATCCATTGTAGGCACCTCAGCCGGCCATACTGTAATTTTTTGTTCTGTGTTCCCCCCCCCCCCCACCTCAGGGACAATGATGCCATTAATCTTTTCGTTTCTAGGGACTCGGTGTCTGACAAAGAGCTGGTGTTCGCAGTGCATGTGTTGAATGAAAGGGGGCTGGATTCAAGATATCTGGTTTCCAAAGCAATTTAGACCATTACTTAGTTCTGTGGTCTTGGGCTTCAGTTTCCTCATCTGTTAACTGGGGCTCCTAAGCCCCCCCAATTCTGTAGTTTTCTGACTGAGGTCTGGTGTGCGGCCAGCGGGGTCCTGCTTCCTGAGAGAGGGCGGACTGCCAGCACTTGATCAGAGCGGAGCCTGGGAAGCACATTCGGTAGGGAAAGGCCAGCTGCTGCGCATCTGGTGTGAAGTGGGGCAGGGACAGGGGGTGGCTCATTGCATCCCCGGGGTGATGTCAGGGCAGTATTTAGGCTCTGCTCACCACTTCTCTCATCCATACCAGCTGCTGGTCACTTGGCTAAATTTTAGCAGGGACCAGATGACCATGTCTCCACCTCCCCTGCCCCTGCCCCAGATGCTCATATCCAGGCTCCAGGCCCTGGCTCTGCACATGCATGATGCTAGGGAACCTTCTAGAATAGAATTCTTATTTGTTAGTTTGGGCAATTTGTGTTTTCAGAAAGATTCTGAAACATTATTGGGTAAATCTCAATCAAACTCTGGCTTTAAGTCAGAAAGTCTCCAGCTCGAAAGGCCCTCTGAGGTCACTGGGTGTACCCCTCCCTGTGCATGAACCCCTTCTACCTCTGCGGGCCTGCCCATGACGGGGAGTCGCTGCCTTTGAGGGAAGCTGTCCCTCAATGGGCAGCACAAGGTTTTAGAAAATCTACCCTCCCACTGAGAGAAAATGGGCTTCCCTAGAATTTCCACTCAGCTTGGCTCTGGAGCAGGGAAAGCAGGTGCCCATGTGTCCTGCGAGGCAGCCTCCGACGTTTGAAGATGACCAGCCTGGCTCTGCTTGGTCTTCCCTTGTCTCACTGGTGTGGAGCATGGAGCTTTCAAAGGCTCAGGCATCTGTTCTTCTCAGGCCAGTGTGTCCTGGAAAGAAATGAAAACACAAAAAATAATGATTTTGTTTATTTACCCAAACGTTGAAAACCTTACTCTCCCTTGGAGAGTCCATTTATTCCTGTGATTTGCCAACTCCCAGATGGGCAGTGGCAGCAACCGCCCGGGCTGCAGGCTCACGTTTTCAATGCCATTGGCATGTCCTTGGCTCAAGGCTTAAAACACAGAACTCTTTTTGCCCCCCAAATCCTCCCTCCCCTATTCTTTGATTACCCATCTGGCTCATTCATTCAACGTATACTTATGAGGGTCTCTTCTGTGCAGATCTGGGACAGGAGACCGATTCTCTGTGCTGGAAACTCTGAAATCACCTTTGCTTCTCCAAAGGGTTGTCAACCTTCAGTAAATCTATAGCTCTAATTAATGTCTCTGGTGTCATCCTGGAGGGCAGGATAGCAGGTGGCTGAGAACTATTTTAGTGTAGCCTGGCTTGGTTCAAATCTTGCTCTTTGACACATTCTAGTGTGTATGGTGAACTTTTAGCAAGTTACTTAATCCCTTAGTCTATTTCCTTCCTGCAAAATGGGACTAATAATAGTACCCATCACAAAGGGTTGTTGTGCAGATCGAATTAAATAATATATGCAAAACACCTTAGCTTAAATGAGGACCTGTTTGCCTGGCAGACAGGGTGGGAAGGATATCCCAGGTAGAGGTCTTCAAATAAACAACTGCCCAGAGATGGGAAACTGGAGCTGCATTTGGAACACCTCTAGGACCAGGTCCTGAGCAGTGGGGCGGGCCTACTATGGAGCATGGGCAGGACAAGCAGGAACTTGCCTGTTTTGCTGAAGGGTTTTGGCACTGTCCTGTGGGCAGCAGTGGAAATCATGGAAGGGGTTCAAGCCGGGGGCTGGGGAGGAGGGGGTAGATGACCAGATCTGCATTTTAGCTGCAGCATGGCAGATGTTGAAAAGGCCAATGTCTGAGGCAGGAAGACCAGCTAGAAGCATATTACCATAGTCCAGAAGCATGTCACCATAGATGGTCACTCCTTGAACCAGGACGGGAGGAGAAGCGGGACATGAGAGATGTTGAGCAAGTGGAATCGACCAGACTTGGTCACCAATTAGGATTGTACTGTCTGTAAGAAGAGGAGTCATCTAGAAGTCACATGAGTAACTCAGTGGCCGGGAGTTCCATTTATTAAAATTGAAACCACAGAAGGAAGTCGGGTGGGGAATGATAACCAGGTCATTTTCGGGCATGTTGAGTTTGAGGTTGGGGGGTGGGCATCCAGCTGCCTCCAGGACAGTGACACAGAGGCCAGGCCTGGATAAGCAGGGGGCAGTGAGATGAGAGGAAGACACAGGACAGATCCCCGGAGGGATATTTTTGAGGTGAGAAGTGGGAGGAGGAAGAGGAGTCCACAAAGGATCTGAAGAAGGAACAGTCAGGGAGGTCAGAGGAGACCCAGGGGCAGAGAAGGGAGTGTAGGGTATGCCATGGGGAGGTCAAGGAGTTGTATTAGGCCTTGGGGAAGTCATTGCGCCACTCCTCAGTGCAGTCACTGGGAGTGGCAGTCACAGGGCAGTGGTGGGACAGGGGAACCAAGTTGGAGGTGAGGAAGTGGAGACGGTGAATACTGGCCAGTCTTCTAAGAAGTTTGGCTGCGAATGGAGGGAAGCCAGGGTGGGAGCTGGAGAAGACACGGCTCTGAGGGGGTGATGGTTGATTCGTGTATGTAGAGTGGAGAGACTGCATGTGTCCATCAGCTGTCAGAAAGGAGCCAGTTGAGAGAGAGAAGTAACCAGTTCTGGTCTAGGAATATACAGAAAGGGAAGGGATCGAGCGCCTCAGGCACGAAGTGTCCCAGGTCAGAGCCTGGGAACAGGGGTGGGAGAAAGGATGGGAAGGGCAGTGCAGACACTCTCACCTCTGGAGGCCCAGAGAGAAGACTGTACGTCCTTAATGAAGCTGCGGGGACAGGAAGTTGCAGGACAGTGCCTGGCACATAGCAGGTGCTCAACTAGTGTTTGTTGGATTAAATTGGAGGGACTGCTGTGAGCCTAGGATAGGACATAGTTCAGTGGTGGATGTCACATGTTCCGTGTGTGGATGGAAACTTTAGAGACAATTTCCATTTGTGGTTATCGGCTGCATTGAAGGAAGCCTTCTCAGCCTGCATGGTCTGAAGACATCAGCTCCTTGGCCCAGGCATGCTTCCCAGAAATGAGGAGGGAGCTCCGAGCGCCTAGGGTGACTCCAGGACCGCAGGGGTGTAGAGCTTGATAGGAAAATTCCAAATGGTGGCCTCGTCTGCTAAGCTCGCATCCATCTCCTCTCCACTCTAACAAACTCTCCCTGGATAGATGTCCGCACACACAGGAGACTGGAAAGAGGGAGTGCGTTCCAGGGGACAGTGCCTGGGGGACCGCTGTGCATCAGCCGAGGACACCACCCACCCTCCTACCAGCCGGCCTGCACCGGGTGAGGCTGGAAAGGAAGGAGGAGGGAGAGGAGGGGTAGCAGCTCAGCCTCGGCCACAGCCCGCACAGCCCGCACAGCCCGCACAGCCCGCACAGCCCGCACAGCCCGGGCACCCTGGGGCCTTGTCAGACGAGCCTTCGAAGACAGAAAGCCGAGAGGCTGGCACGTTAGCAGCTGCCTCAGTGATGATGACGTCACCTTATCTTGTCTAGTGCTTCATGTATTTTGGGGTGTTCTCACATATATTATGAGACCTTTTGGCTGCCTGACGTCACCTCCCAGACTTTCAGGCTTCGGCATAGATTTTCCTGCTCTTGGAGCCTTTCCGGCCACCCCCACGCCCTGAACAAAGCGCCCCTTTCTAGGAGGTGGCTGGGCATCGGCCCCGGCCCCTGACCCTGCACGTCTCGAGTGGAACTGTAAACACTCAGTGTTGCCCACGCCTGCCCTGGCTGTGTCCATGTGGGGGGACCGACGGGGAGAGAGCACCCAGCACATAGCAGGGATTCAGTAAGTGTAAGCGAATGGATGGGTGACAAACCTGGGCCAGGTGGGGCAGGTTTATTACCCCTCAGCTACAGGAGCGAAAACTGGGCATGTGGCTGAGAAACGGGTCTGAGAAGGCCTGGCGTCTCCCCTGTGCTTTTACCTCATAAGGGGTCTCTGGTCTTGTGGACTGTCCCTGCGAGCTGGCCATGCCACCATGACCCTCCCCGCTGCCTTCTTGTTCCCTCTTGTTGGCCAGCCTTCTCCACCCGTGGATCTGCTGCTGGCCATGGATTGCCATGGTTACCATGCCAGCCCTGGCAGTCTCTGTGTGACATTTTGCTTTTATTTGCTAAATATTTAAACATGTGGGTTTAACTCTTTCTGCCTCAAAGGGGGCTTCCTGCCCCATTGCCCTTTCCTGTAGGTGTGAAGGCCTCCTGCTGCTGTTACCAGGCCACCGAGTCTCACGGCAACCCAGTGATGTGTGCCAGGTGTCGTAGCAAAGCCAGGTTTCTCAGCTGCCCGCGTTGACTTTTGGTTTTGTCACTTGGAAATGTCATCCTGTGCCATGCTTCTCAACAGGGCGTGTGCAGTGTCTGCTAACAGGTGTGAAAACTCCTGCCCTGGCATGTTGAGACTTGCCCCAGCAGGGAGGGACAGCCCTGGGCCTCTGGAGTCAGCCTTCGGGCTTTACTGATTTCCAGGCAAAGGATGCCTCTTGCCAAGTCCTCTAGAAGCTTCCTTGGCTCCAGGAGTCCAGGATGTTAGAGGTGTCCTCCGCCCCTGAGCACTGGCAGGGGCAGAGGGGAAGCTGATTTCGGAGGAGTCAGTGTTTGTGAATGGGAGGTCGGTGTTGCCTCACTTCCCACTCTCCTCTGCTGCTGGCTCAGAAGAGGGGCTGGGAGGCTCAATCTGTGTGTTGCCTTGGAAACCACACACTGTCCTCACCCTGGGCCCTGTGAAGTGAGGGGGGTGGCACACCTCTCAAGAAGCTTCTGCTGTAATTCAGGGATACAAGAAATCACCCTCCCAACATGGGCAGCTAAGTGAATGAAAGGGTTCTGGGAAAAAATACCCTGCTGCTTGTCCCACCTGTGGGGCTTCTGCCCAGAAGCCTCTGTCACCTTTACCTGGTACAAGGGGCCTGTGGCTTGTCCGTCTGGGATGCCAATCACTGTGTGAGCGTGGACTAACTACTTCTCTCTCAGCCTCAGTTTTGTCATCTGTGTAGTGGGCAGTTTGGACCAGATTCTCTCTGGAGCCTCTGATTGTATCCAGGATTCCATGTCTGAAGGATGTTCAGTGATCAGGAAAGAAAAAAATGAGGGAGAGTAGCTGTGAATATTTTTTGCTAACAATGGCAATACAGTTTGTATTCAGGAAGCCTTTGTGGGGGGTTGTCCAAGCAACCTTGTCCCTTCTCCTAACTGCTTGGCCTCTCTACCTTGCAAGGGAGCCAGCTATCCCCTTAATATAACCTTGAACTTGAAACAGTAAATAATCAAAAAGAGAGTTCTTAGGCTCCAACATCTTAAAGTTTAAAGGTGACTCTTCTGAGACTCTTGCAAATATAAACTGGTCAGACATCTTCAAGCTTTTAGGATAATTAAAGTCAGTGACTGAGCTCCCTTCCTTAGTGCTGAGTTCCAACCTCCTTCCATGAATACAAACTCCCACTTCTCCAAAGTCACCAGGAAGCAAGTGTCAACTTAATAGAATATTCTGTCTCCCTGAGAGTTCCAGTAAAGACCCGCCGTGGCTTTTTTAGTCAATTCATTCTATTTTGTATTGTTTTTGCTACTATTTTTAAATGATGATCTTGTCCCCACAGCAGCAGTTCTCAATCAGGGATGGGCATCACCTCCCCTGTGCATGTCCCTGCCCCGCCGGCTAGTGAACCCCACTGCTGGGGATGTGTGTTTTGAAAGCCCCACAGGGAGGGGTTCCAGTGCATCCACCTGATGAACATCACGCTCCCTTATAGGCTCAGGGAGGGCCGCCTCTTCTCTTAGCCATTTTTGTGGCCGTCCCTGCTGTGCCAACAAAGGGTCTTGTACATAGTAGGAGCTCAGTGATTGTAAATCTGGGCTGAAGATAAGTGACTCTCACCCAGCTAGTGTGGCTCAGTGGTTGAGCATCTACCCATGCACCAAGAGGTCACTGGTTCAATTCCTGGGCTGGATCCCCAGCAGGGGGTGTGCAGGAGGCAGCCCATCCATGTTTCTCTCTCATTGTGTTACTGTTTCTTCCTCTCTCTCTAAAATCAATAAAAACATATTTTTTTAAAAAGATAAGTGACTCTCTGAGGATTTGGGAAACTGGAGGCATTGTAGAATGTTTAGTGTTTGGAGGCTTCTTTACGATTATTGCATTGTACTACCAAGAAAATTTGGATAGTTCTAGTCTACCAAGGAGGGGGTCAGCACTGTAGGGAGCTGGGGGTTGCCTTCTCAGGGTAGCATTCCAAGCCCATCAGCACTGGGATGCTGCTCTGGGTTCCCGGCTTTTGCTCCTGATCCTTGCAGGGCTAGTCTCCTGTAAGCCCTGGCTGCCTGGCCAGGCCCCAAGCTGTCTGGTCCTTTCTTCCTCCTGCTCTCCAAGGGGCTAGTTCCTGTTTCCTGTGCCCACTCACTGGTCACCTAGAGCCATAGTGCCCCTGCCAGTAACCTAGCCCTCAGGACCACATCTGACTCCACGGGCAAGACAAGGCTGCGTGGTTTGCTTCTGGTGTTCCCCTTAGACACTGAGCCTTGAGCTGCAGGTGGCCTGGGTGGGCCAGGCTTCAGCAGTCCCTGATGAAACACCCCAACTTCCCTGGCATATTTAGGAGCCCTGTCTCAGCCCTGACCCCACCGGTCTACGCAGGGATGTGAGCTGGTCAGTACAGAGGGCCACCTACCTGCTTTTCCATTCCCTTACTGTAGTCAAAGTCAACCGGCACCTTTTGGTTTGCATAGCAGCCTGCTAGCTCACATTGAGTCAAATGTTCACTAAAGCCCTCTGTGTTCTTCACAGAGCTGCTAAGCCACAGGCTCTCCCACCCATCTCCTACCCTTGCTTGTACAGTCAGCTTTTGGGGACAAGAGCTGCCCCTTTTGTTTGTCTCTCTTGGTTTCCCCGCATTCATTTCAGCCCTTCATTCTAGTCTGTCTGGGTTTTTAGCCTCTCACTCAGCAACACGTGTTTGGGCCTCCCAGCTTCCTGTCCTCCCACATTGGATGAGCCTGACAATGACAGCTTCATCCAAAGCCTCGATACAAATGTGGAACCAGAAATGGACTCTAAGGAAGCCAACTTCCTTTTGTTGGATTAAAGACAGGAGGAATGGAGAAAAAGAAATTCAAGGACTTGCAAACCTTTCTCATTCTAAACATTCTGTGGCCTCCCCTTAGGCTGTGGTTACACGCTCCCTCCCTCCGCGCTCTGGTGCAGGATGGAGCAGAGTGAACCCCATCTTTGTTCCGCTCACGGTCTGTGAAAGTGGATGAAGTGGGTGCTTGCCCACCAGGCAGAACTGGGGTGTCGCAAATGTTGCTCCTACAGGCTGTGTCTTAGAAGAGCATTGCTGCATGGCCACCTGTCCCCGTGGCTCCAGCATTCCCAGAGCCACTCTCAGCCACTGCTGGTGTGGCCGTGATTGTTCACCTGTGGCACCACTGGCCACTGCCACAAACAAGAGATCAGTAACTAGTCACAAGGGAGCTGTCCACCAGGTACCGAACAGCTGGAGCCTCAGTACCATGAGGCAGGCATGCCCCTGACACTGCTGTGTTAGTGACCATGGGCCCTGCCCCTTGCTCCTCTCGGTGCCTTCATTTGTGCAACCTGGGCAGGGAGCTGAGTGCTCTCCAAGGCTCCTTCAGCTCTCTCTGGTGCCTCTTGCTAGAATGTGCTAGAAACCTTATTGATTTGAGAGCAAAGAGAAATGACCACTGCTGGGTGTGAGTGTGGAATCGGGGTGGGGGTGGGGTGAGCAGGGTGATATTTGCCTTCCTGCTGCAGTTAGAAATAGAAACTGTTGTCCACCTCCCCTGAGAACTGGACAAAAGGTGATTAATTCACTCGACACAGAGCTATTGAAGGTCTGTTCTGAGCCGGACACCTCAGGGACGGCAAGGTCCCTGCCCTAAACGGGCCTGTGACCTGAGGGGGAGATAAGTGCTCATTTTCCCACCTTGGCTGCCCAGTGCTGAGAGCTGCACTGTGGAACAAGGGTGAGGGGGCATAGCGAGGGACTCCCCTTGGATAGGAACGAGGCGCCTGCTGTGCAGGGGCTTTGAGATGGGCCTTGACAGCTGGGCAGAGTCCTCGCAGGTGCAGGCGCAGGTGCAGGGGGTGAGGGTGCTTCAGGGGAAGGGATCTGTCTGAGCAGATGTGGAGAGCCGGGAAAGCTCTGAGCTTCTGGGAGATGGGAGGGAAGCAGTCGGCCTAAAGGCAGGGGTGAAAGTGAGAACAAAAAGGGAGGCTGGAGTCAGATCCTGGCCAGCTGGAGCAGGAGAGATTAGGGCTCCATGTCTACAGCAGTAGCTGCATAACTGTTAGGAGGGGCTCAGGGATGGCAATCTGATGGGGGACAGGGAAGTCAGGGGACTGATCCCCAAGTTGTGTTAGTAGAGCATTTTCCGTAGGATTGAGGAAATATCACTAGTCAGTAGTAAGACCAAAGGGTGGGCTGGGGTGTGGAGACTGGTGGAAATGATGGCAGAGGCCCACCCCCTCCCCAGTCTGGGCACCTGCTTTGACTTTAAAGCCCAGGGTTGATTGGGCTGGAGGAAATGCTGAAAAAAATCTCCTTCCTTGGGGGATCTTTAGTAGTAAAAATGACAGCCACCTGGTACACTCTTGTTCAAGAGTGAGAGGAATGAAAAAACCCTCCTCCTGGCCCCAGAATCTGAGCGTCTGTGATCTCATGGATGGAACATGAGCCGCCAGGACCAGGGCCTGTAGGAGCCAAGCTCGTCTCGCACTGTTGGATCTTTTGAGATGTTTAGCAGGGAACTGAGACTTTACAAGAACCTCAAGATTTTACAATACTGTTCTTTTCTTATTGTTCCCAAGCCGAGCCTCCACCTAAAATATTCCATTCCCAGGTGTTCTTGGTGACTGAGTCCCCTCCAGTAGGGAGTTTGGTTTTTCCTTGACCTACAGCATCCGACTGCAGGTTTGGGGAGGGGCCTGGCCCGAACAGAAGGGCCACCCTCCCAGAGGCTTGGCTGTTGCCTGAGGGAGCAGTGATGTCACTCAAGACTGGAGGGGGGGTGTCTCAGTTTGTAGTGGGCTAGACAGGTGCACATGCAGGGGAGAGGTGGGAGGAGGAGAGGAGCTGCCTGTGGCCTGTGAAGAAGCAGCTGACGTCACACAGGCAGCACCCGCCTGTGGCTCACGCTGCTGTTGGCTCTGGCAGGAGCGCTTCCCAGCAGCGGCCCTGAGTCAGTCTCTCCTTCTCTCGGCTTCTTTTCGGGCCTCTTATCAGCATGATCTGAACCCGCTTCTTTCCACCTGGCTCTCCTTTCTCTCTCGCGTCTATCTTTCCTCTCTTTCCTATCTAACCCCGTGCGCCTGTTGCTCTGGGCCGGCTTCATGTGTGTGGCTTGCAGGCTGAATCGACAGGGCTGAGTTTTCCAGCTGGTCCTGCCTGGCTCTGGAAAAAAAGAGGAGGACAGTGAGCGACAGGATCGCTTGGAGCAGAGAACATTCTGATCTGGATGAGCTTGCAGGATAAATTTAGTTCCCAGGGCTGGTGCAATATTCTAATTTGGTGGGAGTCCTCGGACACTCATGGCGGGGAGTGGACGTGTCTTCCCTCACCTGCCTGGTCCACTTGGGGGGCCACAGGAAACTCAAGGTTTACCACCATTAGGCAGAAGCGCAGTTTCGGCAGCCCTGACCTGACACAGGATTTATTCATCTGCCGCCAAATTTCCTTCCAGCCCCTTTCTAGCTGTTTGCCGTTCTTGAAGCTTCTGCATTTTTATGGCTGGCGTATTTCAACATGGAAATCCAGATGAATAGTCTGTACCAGCTGTGCTCTCATGTTCTTAGGATCAAATCAATAAGGAGTAAAATATTCATTGGGACTTTCTGAGAAAGACGTGAAACATGGCACAGAGTGGAGCATTTTCGACTCAGAATCAGGAGTTTGAATCCAGTTCTGCTGCTAACAGGTGACTCAGGCATATCACTGAGCTTCCCTGAGCCGCTTCCCCCTCCGTGTAGGGGGATCCCAGTGGCCACAAAGGCGTGCTGTGCACCAGCTACAGGAGTTGGGCGAAGGGCTCCCAAGAGCCTGGCGCAACAGGGGCCGCTAATGTTTAATTGGGGACCCTCCTTGCCAAGCTGATCGCTGCTGCAAAGCCTCGCCCCCCGCGCATGGCACGGCGCTCCAGCTCGTACCTGCTGGAGGCAACCACTGGACACCTGTAGCCCCTTTAGATGAAGTTTCTGGGGCCCCCGCTGACCATTCCCACGGTCCTTCCTTAGCTGGTGGTCAGGAATTCTCCCTGGGGGCCTCCCTTCCCAAACCTCTGCCCTCCCCCTGCCCACGGCCCCGTTTCCTGTTGTTTCTCCTAAACAGAGTCAGGAAGCAGAAACACTGGTGTGTGCTGTGTTAACGGGCACTGCAGGGCTCTGGGGAGCCTGTTGCCCTGTTCAGGAAAGACTGGCTGGCTCCTACCAGCCCAGGCCCGTGTTACGAAAGCAGGCTTATTGCTGACGCACAGGGCATGGGACAGCTCAGCAGCCTCGGGAGCCCAGGACTGGATCTAGTAGGGATGGTGGGCAGCCCTGTGGCAGGTGCACGGGCCACAGGTGGCAGCTCCCTGACAGGAGGGTGAAGGTAAAAATAATAATAGCAACAAAGCGCTGAGAACAGTGCTACATGGTTTACAAAATTTATCTCATTTAATCTTTACCCTGTCCCCGATTTATTCCCATCCATCCTGTATTCATTTCCTGTTGCTGCTGTAACAAATTACCACAAACTTAGTGCCTTCAAATAACACAAGTTTACTATCTTTCAGTTCTGGAGGTCAGAAGTCTAAAATTAGTCTTACTGCCCTGACCGGTATTGCTCAGTGGTTAGAGCATCAGCCTGCGTACCGAAGGGTCATGGGTTCAATTCCTGGGCCCCACTTGGTTGAACACACTGGAAAACAGGACTCAACACTCCTCGGGTTCAAACTGTGAAATATGCATTCGGAAGACAAAAATTCACTATCTGCCTATGGAAGACTAGGTTTTCCTGTTTTGAAGAAATTCATCTGTCTCAGGGCAGACAGATGTTGATGAGTGTTTATAAGGGTGGCACTATGAGCCAGAAATGATACCGCTGGTCACCAAGGTGACAGGTGTCCATTCTGAACTGGCTCAGAGGGTTTTGCTGTCAGAAGCATCATTCAGACCCCCTGGCTGTTGGAGCAGCCTGGTCAAGCTGCTGTCCTTTCAGCTGCGGCCCTAATGTGATTATGGTAAAATGTTTGCAGTTGCCTGGAGCCTGCTGGGATGCCCTAGTAATCCACCCATGCACCTTGCTGGTGGTCACAAATGTCCCTTCTTGTTCCCAAATCACCGGAGTCTCTAGGAATCTGCCCAGGGAAGGAAGACCCTCAGGCTCACTGGTGGGTTGGGCCCAGGGAATTTCTGAGCCATTTCTCAGGCCTGGCCACAGACCAAAGCCCAATGCATTCAGCTGGGGCAGAGGCCAGGTGAAGAAAGAGAGCTCTGTCCCCCAAAACAGGCACTTCCCAGCCTTGGTGAGCCATAAGAGAGGGCAGAGCAGTGACTTGTCATGGTAAACAAGGGCCCTCAAAATACAGGCAGGAGTCCCTTCCAACAGGACAGAACGAATGCATGAAAAGTCTGGAGAACGGCGCTAAGGAGGAACCTCTGGGTGGCAGCCACAGGAAACCTGCAGGGGACACTAGGACCCTTCTCCCTCCTCGTGATATGGGCCCCGGCATACCTGTGTCAGCAGGCAGGGCCTTGGGCAAACTCGAGTTTCCTGGGCTTGAGTCTGGCTGGAGGGTTTCAGTAAATGGATCCTATTTTTTTCTGTAATTTTCTAGGTATTGTGTTTCTCCTTGTATTCTTAGGTTATAAATATTCATTGGCAGCTGGTAGTCTTCCTAAAACACGACTTTGAGCAGGTCATCCTCTATCACATATGCTCACCCTTCAGGGACTTCTAGATAAAGCTGAACCCCTGAGCCTGAACTTCAAAGCCCCACCTCTGAGGCTGGGCTCCATGCTGTCCGGGGTTGGCCCAGGACAGCTGCCCTGTGGTCCCCGAATATGGACCAATCCTACCCGTCCCCCTCCCTGCATTTATGTGAACTCTCCTCCTTCCTTGATGGGGCTCGAGCTCCTGGACACAGGGCAGTGCATGTGCTTCTCTGCGATGCGGTGAACACAGTGCCCGCTCATGCCAGCAAGCTCAGAAAGCACACATGGACCGTATGCCCCTCTCTAGCAGGAGTCAAGGGGATCTGGTACAGATCCCAGCTCTGCCTCTTATTAGCTCTAAAACCTTGGGCTAGTTGCTTAAGCCTCTCTGCCTCAGTTTCCTCATCTGTAAAACAGAATCATATCAGCTTTTTCCTCAACGGGTCGCTGTGGCCAGTAGATGAAATAATACGCAGAAAGCCCTCTGCAGAGTGATGGCACAGGGTAGGGGTTCAATACGGTAACTGCCATTAGGTTTGTTGCTCTTTTTATTTCATCCCACCCTCACTGCCAGTGCCTGCACACAGTAGGTGCTAATAATTGCAGAATCGATATACAAGTGAATGAACATTGAGCTACGGTCTTCTTCCCCCACTGGTGGATGTGGGCCCTTCCTCTTTTGGGACGCACCTGCTCGCGCCTCCCACGGAGCTGCCACGAGCATTCTCAGAGCACCTGTGAGCTGATGTGACAAACGGAGCACTGGAGGTGGAGTTTTTCACACTTGGATTACACATCCTCTTGGGGTGTCAGCTCTTCAGGCTCTTCTCGGGAACCTTTCCCAGGTCCTGCAGCTGCTGCGGGAAGCGCCAGCCGTGGAGGAAGCTGTGCCTGTGCCATCCTGTTCATTTCCTCCCCGGTTTTCTGCTGTCACTTTAGCAGGCGAGTGCACTTAAAAATAAGTGGCAAAAGTTGCACTTGTTTGAAGTGTAAGATATGTCACTCTCAGAAAGGAATTTTGTTCTTACGGTACAAAAGATAAGAAAGAGATCTCTAGTTAAATAGCCTCTTCGGCCAGCTCTTCTCTCGGGGCTGCGAGTGCGTCCTCTGTCCCTCGGGCCTGGGCTCCAGGGGAGAAGGCGAGCTGGCTGCAGAGTCGGCGCAGCCTCCGGGCGGGGCTTTCTCATTGATCTATTTTCTTCCCGGGAACGGAGCCTACAGAAGCTGCAGAGGTGCTCTCCTAATGATCATGGATAGAAAAGAACCAAAAGTGATTCTGGGGGTCTCGTGGTCTCGTGGGGCCTTAACTGTCACCGCGTGCTGACATCTTTTCGGGATGTGAAGGGCCTTCTCCCATTTTGCCAAGACAATGGTCTTCTTTAGTCAGAGGGACTTAGCGGAGAAGCAGGGCTTTCCGTGTGAAACTGAAGGGCCTCCCCTGTGTGGAGTGGGGGTCTTCCCCAGCTGCCTTCTTCTGGTCTCCCCTAGAATCTCAAAGAAAGGAGGCTGGAGGCTGGATTCCACTGGCCAGCTCTGGCCCGGGACAGCTTTGTGGAGAGAGTCTTGGTCTGTTTCCCTCTAACGGGTGGCTCCTGGTGAAGCCTGGAGTCCAGGGACTGAATTCCTAGACTGGCTGTCATCACACTGGTGCCCAGCATTGCTCTGCACAGGGATAGGTGATGTTTGCTGTCCCAGTGTGTCCTATATCCTGGCCACTTATAGCAGACCCGCTCTGGAGCTCTGCACTGGGTCCCATGACAAACCCTGGCCCTGAACACTCATCTCCTGGGTGAAGGTGAGTCAGAAACGATCCTCCCCCCCCCCCCCCCGGAGCCAACTCTGGCTCTTGTGTCTCTGTCCTGTGGCAGAGCAGCAGCTCTGTGAAGACAGAGGGAGGTACCCACGCCAGCACAGGGCCCTCAATAAATACCCAGTGGGGATTCAATAAATCCCTACCCACAATTAAATTCCCCAGAATTGTACCCGGGCCTCTCTGGTTCATTTTGTAGGTGGTTACAGAGCTGAGCATGGCACAATATATCTTCTCAAGAAAGTGAGGCTCAGCCTGGCCGGGGTGGATCAGTTGGTTGAGTGTTGTCCTGTGCACCAAAAAGTCATCGGTTCAGTTCCTGGTCAGGACATGTGCCCAGGTTACAGGTTTGGTCCCCTGTCTGGATGTGTACAGGAGGGAACACATCGACGTTTCTCTCTCTCCGTCTCCCTTCCTTTCCCTCTAAAATCAATAAAAACATATTAAAAAAGAAAAGAAAAGAAAAGTGAGGCTCAGAGGGCTTAATTAACTTGCCAAAGATCACATAGCTGTTCAGTTGAAGAGAGATCATTTGAGCCCTACTCTGCCTGACTCCAAAGTTCCAATTCTTTCCACCATCTTTGACTGTCTCCAGGAATTAGGATATCCTTGCCCTAATGTTCATGGTAATATGGCGACCATTAATATGAGCTTTAAATGACCCCATTGCCAGGCTCTCTCTGCCTTCTGTTCTAGGGGAAGGAATGAGGCGGATTATCCTGGTGGCCTTTTCACCCCCCTCTCCTGGGACTGTCCTCATTAGGAGTGAGATGACACTGTCTTAGGGCTGGCTCTTTTAGGTACTAATTTGTCCCAGGCTCCTTAGGAAGCCGGCAGAGCACTCCCTGTTTCTGGGTGCACACCAGGCTGACAGGCTTGAGCCCCAGTTCCCAAGTGCCTTTTCATTTCCTGGTTTAGTGATTGTTTCAATTCCACCAGCTCCATTTGAAAAACTCT
The DNA here is from genome assembly GCF_964146895.1 of Miniopterus schreibersii. Lineage (NCBI taxonomy): Eukaryota > Metazoa > Chordata > Mammalia > Chiroptera > Miniopteridae > Miniopterus > Miniopterus schreibersii. The sequence continues at coordinate 13,252,770 of NC_138119.1, read as the reverse complement.
TTCATTTATTGCAAAAGCAAACCACAGAATCAAAAAGACCGTATTCTATCTCCCAGGCGCTGCCTCATTTCCTGCCCCATGACTGACAAGTGCTCAGAAGCACCTTGCACACCTGGGCAAGTGTTTGCTGTGCGCACCAACCTGTGGGGCCATCAGGCTGGGCTGTGTGGGGGGCTCGGTCCCCCCTGGGCTCCCAGCATCAGGCATTTCCGAACCCACTGCTTTATGGGCACAGCCAGTTCTTGAATCATGGCTGTCTCCCAAACCACAAATTTGCAACCAGTTCACTATGGGCCTTTGTAGCCAGATGAATTGTAGCCTGAGAAGTCTGTGCACCTAAATTCATCCAATTAAAAATTATATCTAAACATTCATGTATGAAAGATATGAATGACCTACGGTGACCTCAGTAACTTAAGCAGAGGCTACTTAAGGAACCACACAGCTGTGGGAAATTCAGCCCTGACCACTAACTATGAAGAAATGGCCTCCCTTGTTACCCAGAAGCAGGCCCTGGGAGATGGGCAGGAAAGAGCTCTCCAGAAGGTCAGTGAACGACCTCCCCTGCCTCTTCAGAACAGGGCTGGCTGACATATGACAGGCATGCTGCTGGGGTCCCGTGAGGCCCAGAGCAGACATGACTAATCAATCCCAGCATTCTTTCTACATGAGCTCAGATGCCTTCCCAGAATCCTCACAAAGCACTCTGGGCAAGCTGACATGAGAGAAGCTCCTCTTATCTTTCCCTGGGTAGTGCCATCTCCTGCTGCACCTCAGTGCCCCATGCCCAGCTCCCACATACTGCTGCTCCTGCAACTCTGGCTCAACCACAGACAAGGCGCTTGTTCCTCGGGGCCTCAGTCCAGCTGAGGAACTTAGTAACTGAAAGGGAGACCAGACAGGCAATAGTGAAGTGAACTGAGCATGACAACTGTCACCTCCACAGTCCAAGCCTTTTCTCTTCTCAATTCCTCACTCTAAAAACTGGTATTGCCCGAAAGGCCTGATGGAGTCATTTACATGAAGGACCTAAGAGAATCTCTCCACCTGGGCATGAGCTCGTTTAAGGTAGGCTTCATTGTTTTTCATTCCTCAGGTATTTATTAAGTACCTAGTATTAAGGGCAGGCTCAGGAGAGACAACGAAGATAGAAACAGACTCAGCCTTTGCCCTCAAGTAGCCTACAGACTCAGGACAGATGAGACCTTAGATGATTGCACAAATAACTGTAAAATTGCAACTATAGTAAATACCACAAAGAGCCTAGGATGGACCCGTCGGTGGGAAGATAAATAGGCAAACTTGGCATAGAGAGAAGGGAAAAGCATCCTGAGCTGAAGGAACAGCATGCGCAAAGGCACACAGGAAGGAGAAGATGAGTGTGACAGCCAAAAGATGGACAGTGAGGCTGAAGGGAGAGGGCAAGGGGATGTGACATGCAAAGGGAAGCCATGGAGGAGGGACCCGAGCCCTTGGAGCCCTGCAGACGCTGAGAAGATGACTTGTTCTTCTGCACAGCAGGAACCCACTGGTTGCTTTCTTTTTCCCATGACCACACAGACACCCGCCCCCCCCCCCCCCTTGCTGTAAGGTGCAGAGATGGAAATCTAGGTGTGGCCTTTTCAAGGTCAGCCTCTTGCCAAGGAGCAGATATTTGGGTGCTCCTGCTCCCTGGCCCAGAGGCAAGGACAGTGCTTCACCTCCCTTGGGCCTTTGCTGTGGGCAGAAAGAGCCTGACAGTGGTGAGCTATTCAACACACCACTTTATTTGCAACTCTATGACTTTTCATTCACTGGTTTGCATGTCTGACACCTCACTTGGCACATGATTTATTACAGCTTTTAAATAGCCCTTTCTTTCTGGATTGACTGTCCACATTCATTTGGAATAAGAAGGTTGGCTTCGAGGTGTTTGTGGTGAGAACATTCCTGAGGGCAATGGTTTTGGGTTAGGGGCTTCCTGCTGTTTGTGTAGGTCCAAGGACCAAAACTCAGGGAACTCCCCTTGGTCTGGCTGGGAATGAAATTATGGGAAGGAACATACTGGAAGTCACTGGAGACCTGGCCAAAGGAGGGAGTGTGTGCAGAGAAACCTCCTTTTAGTTCTGCCAACACCTTCAAGGGTAGAAAAACATGAAACTTCTACCTGAATTATAGGCAAGGGAAGGTAGTTCATGCAAACGGACCAGAAAGGCCTTCAGGGTCCATACAGGTTTTCCCAGATGGATAGGTCCACATTCCATTTTGAAAACACTTCCCTGGGGGGGATTTCTCCATCTCTGTCTCTGAGTGTGTGTGTGTGTCTCCCCTGCTCCTCCCCCAAGGAGGCCTCTGTAACCAAAATCCCTCTTGCTATCATTAGAGCCTCTTAGGGACCAGCTAAACTGGAATAATGGAGATAACAAAACTTGCAAATTCCCTCTCCTTTAAAGAGAACTCGGTCTCATGGATATTACATGAATAAACTCATAGTTTGTTATTACCATTCTGGGATGATAATTGGGGAGCAGTTGCAGAAACCCCTGTGAAAATCTTCTGTATGCTGTATGGGGAGGGCAAGTCCCAGCAGTTTCCTGCAGAGCATTCTGGTTCCTATTGTTACCCTATATTTATAGACTGGGCTCCGCTAAGAGCCCACCTCCTTCTGTTGCTGGTTGAAAGGCTATTTAATACAGTCCTGGTAAAGGAAGAGAATTGGCATGGTTAGAGGAGCATGGCAGAAAGAGGAATAACTCATCCAGGGTGCTGCATGAGTCACCTGACCCTCTGCAAAGGGATGCCCATTAGCAACCTCAGGGCCCTTTGTTCCCTTTCAAGATTCCCACAGTGAGCATCACCATTTTACCACAATGGTGCCAGGATTTATTCTCTGGCTGTCTGCTTCCACCCACTCTCAATTCTGAACCTACAATGGTGTCACTCTCCACTGATTATGGCACAGGTGCCGCCTGCCACCCCGGCTAGGATTTTCTTGCGATCACATTGTTTCCTTTGCCTCCCCCCCGGCGCAGCGGAAGGATGCTCTTATAGACAGGATGTTACAGACAGGTTGGCAGATGAGGTGTTTGCTGAGGGGCTGGCACGATGCCCAAAGGAACGCAAGTCAGCTCTTGAAGAGGTTTGGTTCTTCCTCTTGAATTCATGCGAACAGCAGAGAAGTTAAAACAAAAGTCTCATAACCCCACTCATTGCCAAGCTGGTCACTTTCATGGCCTTATCTTTGTTTAATTCTTTTGACTTCTGCGCTCCCCGTTGGGCACAAACTTGCACCCTGATCTCCGTGGTAACCCACGGAGTCTGGCACTGCACAGGGCATGCTGTGGCCCAGTCCCAGTGAGCCTTCTGCTGACGGATGTGGCTTTCAGCGCCTGCGATATAAATGTGCAGGAGAGGTGGGCCTTGAAATGAGTGTTCAGTTTATGTACATTCAAACTATATTTCACAGGGTGGTTTCATGAGAAGGGCTAGGGAACAGGTAATGAAACTGGCCTTGGTGGTGGTGAGGGAGCCTTGTGAGATGAGCCCAGCTATTAACATCTTCCAGCAGGGCTTTGCTCACAAAATCCTGGGGTGGGGTCTCCTGGGGGCTCCGAAGCTCTGCATAGAAAATGACAGGGTAGGGAAAGGACTCAGGAGATCATTGTTCCTCCAAGAATGGCCATGCTTAAAACATCCCCATTAAGCTAACTAGTGGCTTTCCGCAGAACAATTCTTTTAAAAATATATGTTATTGGGTTTTCAAAATTATAAAAGCAACATGGGCTTGTTTAACACAGAGGTGTGTTCTAATTATCAAAGTAAAAATCAATCAGTAGTTTCCCTGACTCCCACCCCCAGCTCCCCAGAGGTACTGGCATTAACCATTTAGTGATTAACTAGAAGGCTTCACCACCTTTTGTGTGTGTGTCCACATGAAAAATATATGAACCTATATATACATATATAGGGATTGTTTTATATGTGGGTGTCTGTTTTATTTTTTTAAAAAGAGGAATCACACTATACCCATTATACTACAATTTTCTCTTTTCACTGAATACATATCACAAGCATTTTCTAAGTCAATACAAATAGATCCACTTCATTTTAAAGAACAGCCAATAATGTTCCACAGCATGAACGCCATTATTTATTCAACTGTTTTCCCACTGATGTGTATTCAGGTTGTTTCCAGGTTGGTGTGTTTTGTTTTGTTTTATTATTAGTAGTTTTTGTTAGCAGTTCTCTTTCAGTTATTTTTTGGTTTCTTTCTCTCTCTGGTGCATATGCTGCAAAAGACTATTCTGCCTTGGGAGAATCATAGAAATGCAAACAATTAAAATGTTTTTCTTTACAGTCACACCAATGTAGTTTTGTCATCTTAACTTGTCACATTTTCACATTCATTTGGGCATTCTTTCTCTCTCCCTCTCTTTCTCTCTCCCTCTCTCTCTTTCCTTCCTTTCTTTCTTTCTCTCTTTCTCTTTCCTTTCTCTGTAAATCCTCACCCAAAGATATTTTTTCCCCACTGATTTTTAGAGACAGTGGGAGGGACGAAGGGATGTGAAGGAGAAACGTTGATGTGAGAGACACCTTGATTGGTTGCCTCCTGTGCGTGCCCTGGCAGGAGCTGGGGATCAAACCTGCAACCCAGGTACGTGCCCTTGACCGGGCATCGAACCCACAACACTTCGGTCCACAACATTCTAACCACTGATCCAAACCAGCCAGGGCAGCCTGTGTTTCTTGAACACAGTGCCCAGCAGGCGTTCTGTTCAAGGAGCCCTGTGGTCCTGTGGGCGCTGGGCCCTGGGCACCCACCAGCAGGTGGACGGGTCTGCTTCAGCCGGGAGTACAAGGGCCTTAACAGCTGAGAGTGTGGACTCTGGATTTGAATCCTGTCACCACCGTTCACTTGCTGTGCGATCTTGGGGTAGTTGTTTCGTCTATAAAGCAGGGAAAATAACAGTACTTTTCTTGTGGGGTTGTTGTGAGGACTGAGAGGGTTAATGTAAAGAAAGGTGCTTTGGACCTTTCCAAGCAAGTGGGAACAACCAGTGGGCTGAAGTTGCTGTTTGCAGGGCCCCTTCCACTGGGGGTTGGGAAACACCTCTGAAGGGTGTGAACTGGTCCTTGATTGTGACCTGAAGGGCATATTAGTCAGTAGGGGAAAAGCAAACAGTCCCCACCCACCGCTAACACCTGGTCCTGACCTGGCTCTTCAGCACCCCACATTGTCACTAGGTCCAGAAACCGCCTCATTTTTAGTTGCAAAAACACCCTCTGAGCCAGAGTTAAAGGACCCCTCTCCAGCGGCACACAGGTTGGAGTTACAGCAGGTCAGGGGTCACACTATTACTCCACAAACATTCAGCAGGATCCATCATGTGTCAAAACGAAATAGAAACCTACCAGAAACTTCCTGTTGAGAAAACGATTCTTCTCACCCACGACTTAGCAGGTGTCCAGAAACCTTCTAACTCCCCGATCTGCCAAGGCACGTAGAGACCCAGAAACACCCACTGGCCTGGCCCGAGGTGGGCAGACACTCAGGGTTGGCCCACCAAGCCCACTTTGCACAGCCTGGGACCTGGACACAGTGGCCAAGACTGTGGACTTTGGAACGTGTCTTCCCTGGCTTTAGAGCCTAGGTCTGCCCTTATTAGTTACCTGACCTTTAGCAAAGAACTTAATCTCTCTGAGGCTCAGTTTCCCTATCTGTATAACGGGAATAATAATACCTGTCTCAGAGCCCTGATTAGGACTAAATGAGACAATGCCTGCAAAGCACACAGCACGGCCCGGTGCCTGTGAGGCTGCAATCCCTCCTGCCTGATGGAGAGGCCACCCTGCTCCCTCCCCACCTCCCCTGAAATTGGTCACTCCAGACCTCTGGTCATCCAGCCACTATTTGAAGATTGGCTCTGGGACGGCACGGGGACAGGGGAATCCCCAAGGAGACACGTAACCCTATCTGGGGTTGGGAAGAGGCCAGCTACGATGTGTGGAAAGGAGATGCTTGATCTGGAGCTTCAAGGAGAACGAGCTCCCTGGGAAGAAGTTGGGAAGAGAGAACAGCTCGTGCAAAGGCCAATGGACAGAAGTTCAGGGATCACAAGGTTCAGGGAAGGGCCCTTTTGCCAAGAACAATGAGGAGGAGGTTGGCCTTGATTCTGAATGCTCTGGGAGGCCCTGAATGGCTCTAAGAAGGGAAGCGACATGGTTTGGTTTGCATTTTAGCAGCAGAGTGGAAGATGGATGTTATGATACCTGGGTGTGGCCACTGTAACCCAAGTGTTTGAAGTGTCACCCTGCCCTTACTGCTTCAGATAGAATTGGGCATGAACTCTCACCCCACACAAGGAGGGGACCCCTGTCTCTCCACAGGTGTCTGGGAGCTCTTGGGAGCTTCCATTTCTCTCTTGGCAGCTTCTCTGATGAGTTGGCAAACTCTTGCTTCTGCTGAATTCTCCAACCCCATCTGTACATAGTGACCTCTGTGGGCACCTGCTCACCTCCTGGTCCCTTCATCCCCATAGGACCCATGATCAGGGCCTTTGGGTTAGGTGACTTTCTGTGGGTGGAGAGCAAGGGGAAGGGGTGATGTTGCTGATGGCACAACAAGCAACATGGCATTGAACTTTGCATACTCTTGTCCTTGAAAGTCTCAACACTGTTCTGCTGCTACTGAGTGGGCTCAGCCCTCCCTCCTGTCTCAGGACTGGCCCAGGTGCTCCTCAGTCATTTCCCCTCTCCTGTCCCCAACCTCCAATGTTCCTGTTCATTTCTAGAGCAGACAAATGAAGCCCTGTGTTGGTCTCCTCTGACCACACCCTGACTTCGCCCCAAAGGAACCTTGTTCGTTAGCAAACATGCTTAGGTATGTAGGTGGCTCCTAAGCAGAGATGGTTCCTTCCCCAGTGGGAAATCCGCCACCAGATCTACCCCAAGGGGGTAAGACAGGGAGGGTGGGGAAGGTGGTACATGGATAACCCATCTGTGAAAATGAAGGCAGGTGCCTTAGCTCCACAAACAGACCAATCTGGATTGCTAATCACAATGCGGAAGAGACCCAGCCTATTTTAATTGTGTATTGATTCTGTGGTCAGTGAAGACTCTTCTGAGAAATGAACATTTTGAGGAGTGAGCTTGAGGTTTTTTTTAGAATAAAACCAAGTAAATTCCAAACTGGCTCGTCCCCAGCAGATGGTCCTGCTTGGCAGTGAAAGGACGTGGGGCCTGGGAGTGCACTGGATGCTGCGGGGCCCTGGGAAATGGATCTAACCTCTCTGCATTTTAGTTTCTTTGTTCGAAAAAATGGGAATATCACTTCCTTCCAGGCAGGTTTGAAGGTTTCAGTGAGACAGGATGTGCAAAATCACCTGGCTTGGCTGTAGTTGGGCTTTGGGGTAATTTTGACACATGAGGACTCTACTGTGGACTGAATTGTGTCCCACCCCAATGTGACATATTTGGAGAAAGGATCTTCAGGAGGTAATTAAGATTAAATAATATCACAAGAATGGCCTAATCTGGTAGGACTGTGGCGTTACAGGAAGAGAGAGTGAGATCTCTGCCATGGGAAGACACAGTGGAAAGGGACTTGCCCAAGCGTAGAGGGTCAGTGGCAGAATCCTGTACCCCAGTGGCACCGTGGTCAGGGATCAAGAAATTCTTGTCATGTGAGAGAAAAATACTGACTTCCTCAAATGCTATAACTTGGCTTTCATTCTCTAAGAACTGGGGACAGGAAAGGATCTGTGGTCACCACTGGTCTCTGGCTGTCCCAAACAAACTTCAGACTCAAAACTCCCAGTGGGTTCTCATGCACACTGGCAGGAGACCGCAGGTGAACTGTGCCAGGGACACGCAGGAGAACCCTGGCCTGGCCAGGCCAAAGAGTCACTGCGGGATATTACACGGGGCCAAGTGCCATTTGGCTCACTGCATTCCAGCAGTTTCAGATGGGGAGGATTTCTTCTTAGAAAGACACAGAGCTGGCTAGGATGGACCCCAGGCCTCTGAGTAGCCTTTTTTCTGACAGCCCACCTACTTGCTCGCCTCTTTAGAGGTACCTTTTTCTACCTTTGCCTCCCTCCCCTTTTCCTAAGCTAGTTCCGTGCTACATTTGCTAACTGGAAATTTTATATTAACCATCACTGCAAACCCAGGAGTTCAGTTCATCACTGGCAATCAGCTCTTGTCCTTGGGGAAACCTAATTAGGTATTACAGGGCTTTTGATATCGTTTCCATGGAAACCCCTGTAGTAATGGTGTACATGCAGAATACATGCTCCAGAGAGTTTGAAAAAATAAATATATTACTACTGGATTTCAAGAAAATCTTTAATTTTTTCCTTTTGCTTTTTTTCTGCGTGTGTGTGTGTATTTTAATGATGGAAATTTTCCCTGGAGTTGCTCTCTCACAGAGAATAGAGAACCCAAAAGGCCTTTTCCATTTTCTCTCCTGTAATTTAAAAAAATTCAATGTTGCACAAGAATGAAAGTTTTTCAAATTGGTCAGAACGTCTAAGCAGGAGCTCCCCTAACAGCTGAGCACATTTTAATTAAAGAAGTTGCTTAAATAAAGAAGCTGAAAGGCCTCAGCCTTTCAAAACAGAATGGGGAAAACTAGTGAATCCGATGAATCAGCTCCGAACTTACTGGGAAAGGGGTGGGAGAAAAGGCAGGTTTCCCATGTGCTTCCTAGGAAAATGCAAGGGCTCCTATGGGCCTGGTGCTCAGCCCTCTGTCACGTTGACACTGGAGGCTCCGGGATAGTTGTCTCCCTGTCATGACAGCCTGTCCTGGGCCCTGAAGCTAACACATAGTGGGCTCTAGAAATTCCACTTGAACTGACCCATCTCTTTTTTTCAATCTTTAGTGATTTCAGAGAGAGGAAGGGAGAGGGAGAGAGATAGAAACATCAACGATGAGAGAGAGTCATTGATTGGCTGCCTCCTGCATGTCCCCTGCTGGGGATCGAGCTCACAACTGGGCATGTGCCCTGACCAGGAATTGAACCTTGATCTCCTGGATCCTAGGTTGATGCTCAACCACTGAGCCACGCTGGCCAGCCTGAACTGACCTGTCTTGGGGTGACGAGATGGCCCTTCAGAGTTGGCCCCCATGGGGAACTGTGAGAAACTCTAAAAGGAAAGCATACAGATCTGGTCTGGCTGAGGTGGAGGTGTAGATAGGTGGGCCCAGCAGACTTTACAGAGAGAGAGGAGAGAGAGAGTGCACCTGTTATGCACCCGTGTGCCACAGCCAAAATTCCAGGGTTTCTGGAGAACCCTTAAATAGCTGAAGTTGTTTCTTTGATACCTCTAATTGGCCATTCAAGGATGGAATGCCCACGACTGACCTCTTTGCTAGCTGCCAGCTAATCAATTTACTCCCAGAATTTCTCAACAAGATTCACTGTTCCTTCACTCCCTGCAGTTTTCTCACCCGCACACCCAGTGAGTTCTGCTCTGCCTTTGTTCCTTGGTCCAGTCTACCAACTGACTTCCTCATGTGAGAAACACTTTGCATGCAAAATCATTAAGTGGCTCGAAAAGTAACTTTTTGAATCCGCTGACTTACTCTTTGATATACAGAATCATGTGGCCACCGGGCGGGGGAAGCTGGCCTGCCTGTTGACCGTGACCTCCTCCCACCCAGCTACTGGAGAAAGACTGGCCAGCCCCAGCTGGTGGGCTGTGGGGGTGAGGGGTGAAGGTGGGAGTTCCTTCTAGAGGCTGTGGCATGAGAAGCTACAAGGGCAATGTTGGTTGGGCAAATTACCTGAGTCTCCTAAGACACGTGCTAATACGTAAGTGCATGAGCTAGTTTTGTTATGCGTTAGTGTGTGTGTGTGGGGGGGTTGTTTTTGTTTTTTGGTTGTTGTTTTTTTTAATTCTCACCTGAGGACATGCTTAGAGAGAGAGAGAGAGAGAGAAAACGTTGATGTGAGAGAGAAACATCAATAGGTTGGCTTCCATACACTCCCCAGCTGGGGATCAAACCCTCAACCCAGGTATGTGCCCTGACCAGGAATCGAACCAGCAACCTTAGGTGCTGTTAAGCATTAGTTTTGTTGCATAAGAAAGTACCCTGAAAATTAATGGCTTAGAACAATAGTCATTTAGCTCATGATGTGGGCCAGCCACCTGGGCGGGCTCAGCTCGGTAATTCCTGTCGGTCTCACCCGGGTGCGCTCTGTCACGCACCTAGTCGGAGATGGCCTCCCTCTCCGCATGCCTACCTATAAATTGGGCCACGTGTCTACGGCAAGCTCCACAGCAGTGACATTTTTCAAACTTCTGCTACATCACATTTTCTAATGTCCCATTGGCCAAAACAAGGCACGTGGCTGAGTTCAGGTTCAAGGGATTGAGAAATACACTGTGGTCTTGCTAGAAGAGGCACAGTCACATGGGGAGCAAACAGGACGGGAGGAACCTGTGGCCGTCTAGATGAGCTGCCGCACCAGGTCTGTCTGCACAGGCCTGCCAGGCGCCACCGAAACCCCCTCCTGCCCAGAAAGCCTCCGGAGATGGGCCTAATGGTGCCTCCCGTGCTAGAGCGCCTTGAAATTGCCAGCTGGCTCATGGGGTGTGAGTCTGATTCATATTTATATCACCACAGGGTCCTCACCTAGCTGGTTCTTTTTTATTGAAGTGTAATTGATAAATAAAATTGTATATATTTAAAGTGTACAATGTGATAATTTCATATATGTACACACTGTGCAGCAATCGCCACAACCAAGTTAATGAACACACCCATCACTTCACATCATTGCCTTTTTTGTAAGTGTGAGAACACTCAAGATGTACTCTCAGCAAATTTCAGGTACTAGTGGGTTCTTACTAATTGCTTTTATTGAATTGAGTCGAGTTGAATTGAATTGAGTTGGTTCTCCTTTCTAATTACGAGCTCCTTGAAGGCAAGTTTGGAATTGCTCTAGCACATAAAATCTCCTTCCCACCGGCAGACCAAAATCCTACAGGCTCTCAGTTAAGTGGCAGGAGGATTAGGTCTGGAGCCAGCTCTGCTCAGGGCACTATCTGGGGAAAGTGTGGCACTTGCAGGATACCATAGGCCCTGGCACTGAAGCATCTTCAGGCTGACCATCCCCACATGAATGAAATCACTGTTTTAGCCTTAGGAGGCAGAAAGACTCAGAAACTTGGAGGATGTGGCTCTTCTTTCCCACCCAGGGAAGCGAGCATGCAAGGGGCAAATCTCAGCCAGGTCAGGAGGAACCTCGTTTGCCAGCCCCAGGCCTCTGAGACTTCTGCTCCGTGATAGCCCAGAACATGCCAGATCCTGTCCACATCACCTCAATACTCTTCCAAAATTCATCAGGGCAAACAGTTGGGCTGCTCTAGAACCAGGGCTGGGAGGGTGGCTGAGACCAAATGTAGGGGACAGGCCTTTTTTGGAGCTGCTTGCACAGCCCCCCTCACTGCTCTGGTGCAGTGCTGCTCAAACTTCTGGTTCTAAACTCCAGAACTTCCTAAGGCTTGAAGATCACCTGGGACAACTTATTCCAGATTGGACCACTCTTTGGGACTAGGAAGGTGTCCTTCCCATGGCATAAGCTGAATCATCAGGGACTTAACTGGTCACAGGCTTAGGAATGAGTTTCCTTTATATGACACAGTCATGTTCACTGCTTTACTCGCTAGAATTCTACCAACTGCCCACTGTGTGCCAGGCACAGTCTCAGGCATTGGAGCAAGGCGAGGTGAGCCAGGCATGGGTCCTGTCTCCAGAGAGCACACGTGCCCCGAAAACATACATGAGGTGGGAGGCACCAAGTCAGAGGGCTGCATAAGACTACAGAGTTATTGCCCTGGCCAGTGTGGCTCAGTTGGTTGGAGCGTTGTCCCATACACCAAAAGGTGGCAGGTTCAATTCCTGGTCAGGGCACATACCTAGGTTGCGGGTTCAATCCCTGGTCAGGCATGTACAGGAGGCAACCAGTCGATGTGTCTCTCTCACATCGATGTTTTTCTCTCTCTTTTCCCCTTCTCCTCTTTCTAAAATCAATAAGCATATCCTTAGGTGAGGATTTAAAAAAAAAAAATGCTACAGAGCAGAAGACACCGCATCGAATCCATCCCTCATTCCTCAGAGCAGGAAACTGAGCCCAAGAGAGGGAGCTGACATCTAGAGACACACAGTAAGTGGTAGTTATTAGTTCACTAATCAAGCATTTATTGAGCACCTACTATATAGTAAGATCTGAGCTGGGCACTGGAGATCCCACAGGGAACAAGGCAGACACAGTCCCTGTCCTTTTGGAGGTTCAACTATGACTGGTGAGTCCTAATCCAGTTGCACTTTAGAATCAGCTGGGGAGCTTTAAAAAAACCCCAAAACAATGCCAGGGCCTTATGCCCAGAGACCCAGATTTGCTTGGTCTGGGTGGCCTAGACATGTGTATTTTAAACAAGTTCTCCAAGGGATTCTAATGTGCAGCCAGGCTGAGAACCACTGCTCTAGGGGGAGAGACAGACAAAAACCAAGTAAACATGAATATATTCACAACTGAGATTTGTGATCTGTAAGGAAGGAACAGGATGAGTGAGGATACAGCAGGGTGGGGTGTCTGTTATCTGATATGCTTAGAGGGCTGTGCTTCCAAGGGTCAGATGGAGCAGGCACAGGCTGTTCTCATATGGGACAGCAATAGAATCTTCTGGGACATATTGCCCACCCTGCAGATCCACAAATCCCTGCACAGGAGCCCTATTGAACAGAGGCTCTCAATCCACAACATAAAATGGCTCTCTGCCCTTCATACACCCCCAACCCCCACCCAAAACACCCGCCCCACTGTTTATGAATTGTCCCCAGGCCCGCAGCTTAATAATCCTTCACATTTTTAGAGTAGTTAGTAAAGCACATTCCCTCTTACTATCTGTAATATGGGATCCTAATGCTAATCCCATGAGTGCACATGGTCAAGTTAATAGTTCCATGATAGAGATGAGGAAAGAGGCCCAGAGAAGTGGTGTGACCCACCTAAGATCACACAGCTTATGTGTGAGACCTCAGTCTAGCTCCCCAGCCTCTAGCTCCACTCTGCATGTTGCCCCCACCCACAGTGCACCAGGAAACTGAAGCAGACGCAGGACACCCGAGAGGCAGTGGCACTGCCACCCTGGTCCAGAACTTTCTGCCAGGTTGGGCAGTGGCGATGCGTCGGATGCCATACAATCTCGTTCCCCAGCAGGGACTCATAGGAATCTGTGACTCGTTGCTTTAGTTCCTGCCCAGAGTGAACCCAGTTACTATAGTAACCTGATGCAATTCTTTATTATAGATAGGGAGGGTGGTTTTCATTTTGTATTTGAAGAGTTTGTCCAGCCAGTCACGCTGCCATGGCTTGGCCTGTTGGTGGCAGTTAGGAGCAGAGGGAACCCAGGAGAGCCATTAGGTCTTTTCTGTTTCCATAGATGATGGAAAGCTGTGTCTGGAAACACCCAGGCTTAGCTGCACTGGGGAAGGAGGGTGGGGGAGGCTAGTCTGGGTGTGTTGGGTACCCTCTCCTGTTTAGAGATCCCACCTTCCTAATTAGAGCCACCTAAGCAGAGGTCAGCCCCTCAGCCAGTTGCTCCCATAGTTCCCCTCCATGCTCCTCAGGCTCAGAGCTGTTTTGTTCAACCCTGAGTCCTCCTGGTGGACCTCCTTGAGAGCAGAGTCTGGGCCCTTCCCCACCTGTGAACCCCAGCACAAGTCCAGGCTGGGCACACAGTAGGTGCTCAGTGAATGCTTGTTTCAAGCGGCTCTGCCCTTCCTCCTGGCAGGACAGCAGGCATCTCAGTTTCATGGAAGGTTAGGGCTTAGGAGCTTAGATGTCACTGAGTCCAGCCCTTATTTTATAGAAAGACTGAGACCCCACCCATTAGTAATGCTAAAAATAATAATAGCTAATCCTTAAAGAGCGTTTGCTGGGTGCTAGGCAGGGTTCTATGTGCTTTGTATAAAAAGTCCATCGCAGGCTCACAGTGACAGCTACAGGTATTATCGTTCCCAGATGAGCAAACCAAGGCACAGAGAGGTGCTCAGAGGTGCCCAAGATCACAGAGCTAGTGAGCCTTAGGATCAGGGTCCAGACCCAGGCAATTCCTCCCCAGGGCCCACACCATTGACACCCGCTGCTCCCTGTGAGAACAAAGCAGACACTGGCGGGTCCCTCCTCGGCCTGGGCCGAGGAGCCTGCATCCCCTGGCTCACAAGGAAAACATAACTTTTCACCTCCAGGTTCCCCTCCAGGGCTTAGTTCAGGGCCTGGCAGGAGCTTAGGGACCTGCTTTTAGTACAAATGAGCTTTTCTTCCTCCTTCTCTTGAAATAGCCAGTCTGGGGGCACCTTTGAGCAGGAAGGACCTGGGGGAGCAATTTACAGAAATGGAGGCCCCAAGGGTGAACATCTCAGCCAGGTCTCCCCACTCCCGCCCAGGGCGCTCACCACACAAGCCAGGGCTCCAGACATCCCGAGGTGGGTCCCCTGCGCCGTCGGGCCTCGGGCACTGTGGGTTGTGTCCCGGCCACGCTAACCGGCTGCCTCCCCGCTCCCCGCAGCTCTTTGTGATCGACAACGGTGCGGACGACTGGCGGATAGCCATGACCTACGAGCGCATCCTCTACATCAGCCTGGAGATGCTGGTGTGCGCCATCCACCCCATCCCCGGCGAGTACAAGTTCTTCTGGACGGCGCGCCTGGCCTTCTCCTACACGCCGTCGCGGGCCGAGGCCGACGTGGACATCATCCTGTCCATCCCCATGTTCCTGCGCCTGTACCTGATCGCGCGGGTCATGCTGCTGCACAGCAAGCTCTTCACGGACGCCTCGTCCCGCAGCATCGGCGCCCTCAACAAGATCAACTTCAACACCCGCTTTGTCATGAAGACCCTCATGACCATCTGCCCCGGCACGGTGCTGCTGGTGTTCAGCATCTCGCTGTGGATCATCGCCGCCTGGACCGTCCGCGTCTGTGAAAGGTATTCCTGCGGTGCCCTGATCCACGCAGCCCACGATTCCCCAGCGCAGAGCCCGCACGGGGAGGGGGGGAGGAGGAGCGGGGTGCCAGGATGTGTTCGCCTGATGGAGATGGGCACCTACCCCAAACCTCATAGGAGAAAATGGGAAGGGGGAGGGCCCCTAGGCTGAAGATGAGCTCCAGCGTGGAAGCGTAACCAAGGTAAGCTGGGGAAAGTGCATGTCTAGTATTGCTCACTGTCTGCTCCCTCTCTGTAAACCAAAATATATCAACACCTTCTGGTCACATCCTTAACCGTTCTCAGGCGTAACACTGCAGGTTTTGAATGATCTCTTCTTGTTGGAGATGAATTATACTCACTACCATTTTAAAGGCTCTGAGAAGTCCTACAGTAATGACACTGGTTTGATTTTGTTTAGTCCAGATTTTCTCAAAAGTATTTGCTCACAGACCCTTTTCAACGTATAACACTATTGATGCCTCACTACTCAAAGTAGCATGTGCTTGGGTTCCAACCCCAAACTCTTCGTGGTATTCTTAGCTGAGCAACATCGTGCTAGTCACTGGGCCTCAGTTTTCTCATCTGCAAGCTGGGGATAATAATGCCTACTTCACAGAATCTGTTGACAGAGCTAAACAAGATAGTGTATGTGACCTGTACACTGAAGTACAATATAGTGAGAGTTAATAATAATAATGAATTCCTGATAACTCAGGAATTTCGTGGCTGCCTTTCTAAAATTAGAGCAGATTCCTGCCATATGTTCCAGTTTTCCTTTCTAAGTGATTGAAGCTGAGTCTTCTAACAATAACAATAATTGAATTTGCACAGCCTGTTAAGGTGCTTGAAATCTTCCCTGTCCTCAGATCACCCCTGTTTGGCATGTACGGTCACCCCAGTTTTCAGATGAGCAGCTGGGCTGAACATGGGGTAAAGTACCTGCAAGCGCAATTTCATTGTCTATTGAATGTGTAACAAGCACAAGTGACTATTTTTTTACTGGGAAATAAGCGTGCTTCCAAGAGCATACTTTGCAAAGTACTCTCTTGCACTTTGTTTGGCATTGAACGGCTCTGCAAGGCCTCTGTCCACAGACACGACTGACACGCCCCGGCTGAAGTCCAAAGGCACAGAGAAACAGTGAGCAAATCAGAAGTTCACCCAAAGTTTTCCTTTCTCTTATGAAACAGCCCCTCGACCAAAAGGCTTCTGCTTAGCTCTAACATGAGGTATATTCAAGCCACAGTAGGTGTTTTCACTGCTCCTGCTTTTCGGGAGTTTAGCCTGAGCCAGTTCTATGTGAGATGCTTCCTACATGTTATCTCCATTTGCCCCCACAATAGACCTATGACACAGGTAGCATGACTGTCCCCATTTTAGAGTTGAGGAAACAGATAAAAAGGCACTAGCCCGAGGTCACAGCTGGTAGTGTGAAGCCAAGACTTGAACTTGATTTTGAGTCTGAACTTCATATTTATCTCACCACCCCAGGCCGAATCCTGCACTTACAGGGAAACTATGGCCTAGACTCTCCTGGCCACTTTCCCCATCGGAGGGTGTCAAAGCCACTGTGACTGCACATAAATCCCAGTCTTGCAGTTTTGTCTGCCTCTGATGTCTATGTTCTTAACCATTTTATTACACTGTCTTCAGGGCTGACTTCATGTTAAATTCAAACAGATCCAAGTGTAGTGGATACCGTGGTGCATCCCCCAGATGCCCCCTCTAGGTCCAGGCTCTCAGTCCCTCAGCTAGGGTGGTCTGCTGTGGCCGAGCCCTCTCCCAGAATTGCCCTGGCTGAAGGGAGAGCCTCAGCCAAGTTCAAGCTCCCTGCCCAGGGCAGCAAGCATACCGTGGCTCGTCAGTGCAGGAGGTTAAAGGCTCAGCCCTTCACCTTCAGCAGGACAACTCTGCAGGCCACCCAGGCTCCAGGGCTCCCTGAGGGAATCACCAGAGGCCCCCGTTGTGACTGCACCTCATTTCCTCTTCTCTCTCCACCCAATCCTGCTTCCCTCTCTCTCCACCGGTGTGAATCCTCAGCACAGCCCCAACAAATTTCTTGCACCCCAATCTCAGAGTCTCAGAGACTCTTTCCCAGGAACCTGACCTATAGAAAATGTGTGTGAATCAGTATGTTTTTTCTTTTAAATATGTTTTATTGATTTCAGAGAGAGGAAGGGAGAGGGAGAGAGAGAAACACCAATGATGAGAGAGTCATCTACTGGCTGCCTCCTGCATACCCCCTAATGGGGATCAAGCCTGCAACAGGAATAGAACTGTGACCTCCAGATTCATAGGCCGATGCTCAACCACTGAGCCACACTGGCTGGGCAGTATGTTTTTTCTGAATCAGGCAACATGCTTCTCTTAAAAAGACCAAGCAATTTCTTTTAGCATCAAGCTTAAATGACCACTGTCCTTTCCCAATGTAAAGAATAGCAAGATTGGCAGAAGCCTCGAGACAGGAATTTATCAATCCAAGACTGGACAGAGCCTGGAAGAGGGGCTATTTTGGGGAGACCGGGGTGGGAGAGTGAGGTTGACAAGATGACTGTGATCTCTCTCAGCTTGACCTGATAATGATGCTGTCACCTTAGACAGCGGAGAGGGTAAATGACTTGCTCAAGGTCACAGAGCAGACTGCCAGGCTCTAGGAAAACTCCTGCCTGACACCCAGAGCAGGGCTTGTTCGCATTCCAGGTGGCTTCCGTCAGCCTAGCCTTCACTCTGGTTGTATACACACTCTTCTGAAGTTGCTATGGAAATCCCACTTCGGCAAGATGCATTCTGAAAGACATTTCTCATGTCTTGGGCTGGCTTTTATGTGACGGTAAAGGTTTTTCACGTTTCCTCCCTCCACGTAGGGAGGGGGAGTTAGTACTTCTCCGGAACAGCCTGCTGCTGGGAGGGCAGGAGCCGGTTGCTGGGAGGGCGGCGACAACAGCAGGCTTGTTTTCCTTGGCCCCCAGTGAGGCATTACATCAGGGGCTCCGAGGCCTGGCAGTTGTGGCGCTCTGGGATTCTCCTGGCTGCCTGCCCGCCTCCCACAGGCCGCCCAGGGCCTATCCGAGGAACCTCCTCATTAACCACTGTCACCCGCTGAGCAGCCTCCCCGGTGGAGGGATCTCCCCCCCCCCCCCCCCCCCCCCCCCGCCCCAGCCCCAGTCCGAAGAGCAGCGGGCTGGGGAAGCGGACCTCCCTGGCACGCCCTGGGTAGAGTCTGCCAGCTCACATGTGTGTGTTTATCTCGACTAGAGGAGCAGCAAGACCTCCCATCACACTGATAAAGTGGGCTGAGTCCTGGGAGCTGAGCCAGGTTTGTAGATGACCTGCCAGCCCCTTGAATGGATTCCCTTTGGACTCTTCCCTCCTGAGGCTTGGAGTTGTGCACACAGGCTGTCTCAGTATCTCTGGCCTGTCAACAGGTCTCTGGTGATGATGTTATGAATTTTCATCGTTTTCTGGTTCTTTGTATCATAATGAGAAATTTGATTCTGGAGACCTGGCCCCTAGGACTAGAGAAAACCAATCAGTGGCTCATTCTTTGTCTCATTAAAACAGACCCACCCCCCTCAGAAGGGAGATAGAAAGAGGTTTCCTTCCCCCACTCTCTTCTGCCTCCATCGCCGACACCCAGCTCTGCACCAACCAGAAGGCAGGGAGCAAGGACCTCCCTCCTCCCACAAACTCCTCCCCCCTCTGGCAGGCCTTCAGCTCCGAGGGGAGCAGTAGGGAGCCCATCTACAGGATGAAGCACACTGCCTGGGGGATGCGAGCCCCCAAGTAGGGTTTGTGTGCTGGGCTGAGCTGAGAAGAGCCTGAGGACCATGGGCTGAGGACTGTGGTTTCTCATGGCCCCCTGGGTTTGAGGTACAACCTCCAATGTGGACCACATGTGGGGACTCCCAGAAGAATGGGAAGAAATGATCAGAACTTCTAGTCATAGTTATTTTTATCTAAAAAATTAGCACTGCTCGTATTTTAATACACAGGTAGATGGTAATACGTGGGTGCAATTTATGATGCACATACATGTAGCAGGGGGAGGGTGCATGCTCCAAAAATGTTTACTAGCAGGAGTGCATGATCTTAAAGGTTTGTAAACCACTGGTTTGGGGTGTCAGAGGACTAGTTAATGATGATTGTATCCTGCCACATTAGATGAAGCCTGCTAGACCCAGGAGCCCTGCCCTCTAGTTAGAGAAAGGAGTCAGCGCCCTGTAGGGCAGAGGAGCTGCTGCCAGGTGTAGACAGATCACCGGAATTCAAAGATGACTGTCACGGCGGGGGTGGGAGGGAATGGAGGAAAGGAGAGGACATGAGGGGAGAAAAGGGGATCCTACGTGAGGCCTTTGAAACAAATCTGCAGCATTAAGAAAGAGGAAAATAATCCTGGAGATGCAGAAGAATGTTTACTTATGAGGAACGAAAAGCAGCCTCAGAAGATTCCTGGGCATCCCTCGCAGGGTGCGAGAAGGTGCGGTGTCTGTGATGGGGAAGAGTGGGCAGATGTGGAATGAAAATGTATCTGTTTCACACAAGCAGAGAGTTCCAGAAAACTAAAATCGCTTCAGCAAAAAGAAAATCCATATTGGAGGCACTGAACTTTTTAAAATGTGGAAGACAAACTTAAAAGTTCTCTCTGAATGTAGAAGACCAGAACAAAGATATGAGAGAAGAGGGTGAGTGGGACTGAACTAAAGGCTATAAAATTAAGACTAAATCCAAGAATTAGAATTATCTTTGGAGGAAGAAACGAGAATCATTTGGATAAAAGCATAATCAAGGACATGCACGAAGAAAACTTTTCCAGAATTGGCCAGCTGAGGGGCAGTGAGGAGGTTTAAGATTAGGCAGATCAGAAAGGCTTTCCATTTTCCAGTTAGAAGGAGAGAAAAAAAAATTTTTTTCTGGAAAATTTACTGAATCATAAGGGTAAGCAGTCCTAGAAGTACGCAGGGAACAGAGCAGACTTTTCCTCAGGAACCCTAGATCCCAGGAGACGTTAGGGCATTACTGAGGAAACAAGAAAAACAAAAGTCATTCTTGGAGGGGTTTTTTTTGGACTCGGAAGGTAAACAACCTATATTTTTGGGGAGCTCGCCTGCCAGTTGACCAAGGGATGAATCACAATTAAGATCTTCAGAATGGAACAGTGTGAAAGAAAGACCGGTGGACAGCATTGAAATCGTAATATAAAATCCAGACGTTGCAAAACCTAATTCTAGAAAAAGTAGATTCTGGAAAGAGTAACTGTATGAAAGAAAAGCAATAATTCCATAATAATTAGAGGATTGCAAACCCTCAGATTAAAAAGTTGAGAGAGAAGGCTAGAAAGGATTAGTAAAAAGCATGCTAAATTCATCGCCTTAGGCAGAAGAGAATTTAAAAAGCCTTATCACTAGATTCTAATAATTAGAGAAATATAATTTAAACCTAAAGGTAACCACAGATAGAATTTTAAAAGTATAACAGTAATGATAATAGCATCAGCCAGGTATTATTTCACTTAATCCATAGCACAGCTTTGGTACTGGGGTTATTACTGTCTCCAGTCCACACGTGAAGAAATTGGGGCACAGAGAGGTTAAGCAATGCGCTTGGGGTCACAGAGCCAGGGTGCGGCAGACCTGAGGCCCCAACACCGTACCTGAAAGCCCCGTTTTTCACCCACCCTGAGACTGTTCCGCTGGATGGAACATACAAACATCAAACAGAAAAATAAAGGAGGCCGGAAGGAAGTAAAAACAGAACACATGAAACAAAATGAGAGGAAACTAAACTTGACATTTATAACTATCAACGAAATTGAGTTTTTCTTCCTTATTAGAAGACAATGCCTCTTACTTAAATAGGACTTAGAAGCAAAATTTAATTTCATGCTGTTTACAAAAGAGGTACCCTAAATGGAAAGACCAAGAAAAATAAATGAGTAACAAAGATTTATTAGGTAAGGGCAATTGAGTAGAAATCACCGTTTTAAATCAAGTTGACTTCAAAGCAAAAACCATTGAATGATCCAAAAGAATCACTTTAATAGAAATAAAAAGACTAAACATAGTAAAACTTCAAACTTTTATGCAAAAGTAAATAAAGAGGTTGAGAATCTGAATTATGAGATGTTTTAATGAACTGATAAATATTGAACTTTGTAGCCTATAAACAAATAATACATCTCCCTTTTAAGCACCCATGGAACATTGACAAAAGTCAGTCAACTTCTTAGCCACACATTTCAAAACATCAGAGAAAAAAATTTCAGATATATTCTCTAACAATAAGGCCATAAATCTTCAACTAAAAAAAACTTTTTGGAGGAACTTTTCAAGCAATCTCCTCAATTACAACTTGGTCAAAATAGAATTATTCAAACTACTATTTAAAAGATTACAATGACAACTCTATATATCAAACCACAGGATGTGACCGAAGTTGTACTCAGATGAATAATATCCTTAAAGTTTTTCAGTTAAAAAAAAAAAAGCATGAAAATAAATTGAATTCATTAAAAGAATGAAACAAACTTCAGGAGAGCAGATTAAATTTGTAACAAAGACAAAGGTGGGAATCAATGGATTTAAAAAACAAAAAAACAGAATTTATAAATCCAAACGATACTGATGTCTAATAAATCTAATCAAGAAAAAAGTTAGGAAACATAAACAGAATTAGAAATATTAAGGGGGAGGAGTAAGTATTGATTCTGAGGATGTTTTGATAAATAAAACTAGCTTTACTTTTTTTTCTTAAAATATGTTTTTATTGATTTTAGAGAGAGAGGAAGGGAGAGGGAGAGAGATGGAAACATCGATGGGCTGCCTCTGTGTGCTCCCTACTGGGCACTGAGCCTGAAACCCGGGCACATGCCCTGACTGGGAATCCATCGGGTGACCTCTCAACCAACTGAATCAACCGTCCAGGGTGCTTAACTTTTTTTTTCTTATAGAGAAGAACACTGAAGGAAACTTTCTCTACCTGATATTAAAATGTATTATAAAACTCAAGTAATGAAGTCCCTCTGGCACTACTGAAAAATCAGTAATGGCAGATCAATGAAACCTAATGGAAAACTCCAAAATAAACCCTAGCATGTAAGAACCCAATATATGAGAAAGAAAACCAATTAGGAAGCAATAGATTATTCAATAAATGCTAATGGGGAGATTGGATATTTGGACAAAAAATCAAGTTAGAACTCCACCTCTCACCAGCCAGCAAAATAAATTCCAGTTGGAGTCAGTATAGAAGAACTATGAACTAGCTCTAGAGAACAAAGTGAATATTTAATCAGTTCTGAGATGGAAAAGAATTGGAAAGCATAAAATGTCAGAAGAGAAGAACCATGAAGGAAAAGACGGGTATTTGATAACACCATATATATACAGCTTTAGGTTTCTGTCCTTCAGAAATATCAACTTACTTAAAAAGCAAATGTTACACTAGGAAAAATATTTGCTGCAAACATGGCAAGAGATAAATATCCCTATTATACAAGGCCTGTCTTAGACACTAATCAGAAAAACTCAGCTTCTCAGTAAAAAAAGTAGGCTAAAAATAGACTACCACAAAAGAGGAAATACAAAAAGGCAATAAAATGAAACACATGCCTATTTAGCCTCACTAATCAAAGAACTACAAGCTAGAACTACATTTACAAAAATGTAAATCAATATAATTCAGTGATTAAAAAGTTGTTATTGATGGTGGGGGGCGGTGGGGGGGTGTTTCTCTCTCATTGGTGGCAGGAGGGAAAACTAGCGCCACCTTTCTCGGAGACACTTAAGCAGTATGTCGCGCTAGCCTGTGCAAGTTTGTGACTTTAACCGGGCATTTCTTCTAGGAAGCTTTGCTAATGCAATAATCGATTTATGTCCAGATTCCTCAGCATGGTGCTGTCTCCAGCAGTGGAGAATCAGAAACCAAGTAACTGTCCAGGATTTAAATGACTAAATAAATGATAGCATATCCATATGATGGGCGGTTAGGCAACAGTTTTAAAAATCAGCCTTTCGAAGAATATAAAGTAAGAAGACAGTGATGTGATATCTGAAAAAGGAGCATACAAAATAGTATTATATAGGATGCTATGAATGGAAAACACATAGATATAATATGCGTAGAAAATGCTTGGAAAGTACATGTAAATATGAAGTGGTTTTCTCCGTGGGATGTCACATGTGATTTTTGTTACACTGTGTTGTATTTTCTGCAGTGAAAATGCGTGACAATATGCAAGCGTTTGTTTCCTTGTTTCTCTCCCCCAGGAACTCATGCTTTGTACCCACAGGCCTTGGAAAGTAATGTTCAGTGGCTCCGTTTTCCAACTAGTTCTCTCAGAGAAGCGCAATGAAAGGCCCCAGCAGCCAGCGTGGCCTTAGACGACAGGGCAGGGGGCTACAGGAGAGTAGGCCGCCCCCCCCCCCAAGAAGTGTGTCACTTAGAGCCCCTGTGGCCGCGGGGTGTTTACGGGAGGGCCAGTGGCCAGGCTCTGGTGGCCCAGCGGGTCTGGAGAAACCGCGCGCGTCCAGGGCCCGAGGAGGCCGGGGCGGGCTGGGCCGGGGCTCGCTCCGCCAGGGGGCGCCCGGGGGCGGGGTCTGCCCGGGCAGGGGCGGCCGCGCTCGAGTTCAAGTTCAATCCTGCTGCGGCGCCGGCGCCCGGGGCTGCGGGGCTGGGGCTCTGCTCCAGGCCGCCCCTCGCTTGGCCTGCAGTGCTCGCCGTCTCCTCCCCTGCAGGTTTTGTGTTCCCCTCCCCGCACCTTCACAGCCCACTTTCTCTCTCTGGTTTCTGATTCAGCAGCTCTTTCCTCTCTCATTCGCAGTAATTTTGTGCTCGTTGACACTTAAACATGGAAACCGTTCATTTGTGACAGGTTTCTTCGTTTTATATTAAAGAATAACATTATTATTTTTTTGTTGTTGTTAATCCTCGCCTGAGGATATTTTTTCCATTGATTTTTAGAGAGTGGAAGGCAGGGAGGGAGGGGGGAGAGAGAAAGAAACATCGATGTGAGAGACATATCAGTTGGTTGCCTCCCACACATACCCACATTGGGGCAGGGATAGAACCCGCAACCCAGGTAGGTGCCCTTGACCGGGAGTCAAACCTGCGACCCTTGCGTGCATGGCAGGATGCTCTAACCACTGAGCCACACAGGCCAGGGCTATATTTTAATCAATGAATAGCAACTCTTAAGAGAACCAAGAATTGGGGAAATGAGGAAAATTCCTGTAGTTAGCATTCCTAAGCACCAAGTTTGGGATAGTGTGGGTGCAAAGTGAACTCCATGCAAAACCATTCCATTTTTCCAGTCGGGTCAAGCCCCAAATCACTCCAGTCTGTGTTACATCAAACCTCAGGTTTCTCTCCACTCTATCTGCTGGGAAGTCACCAACACTGGCTTTCTGCTTCCAGGATTTTTGCCTTAGGTAGACGCAGCTAAGTGCCAGGTTCTAAGTGCCAGGTTCTAAGTGCCAGGTTCTTTCTCCAACTGGGAAGGATTATCCAACCTTTTGCCACCAGGGATCTGAGAGAGAATCGAGCCCTACAAAGATGGGCTGGAATGACCATCTTCCCATTCTACCAAGAATGGTACACAGCTAAGTACCATGCTAGATGTACCGCAGAGAAGTTGTTTGTCTCTTACCGTAGATGCCTAAGGGCATCTGGGCTGTCTCCTCACCCCCTGGGGCCAGCTGAAAGGGCTGCACCACTGGGAGGAGATGGTGCCACAAATCCTACAAGGGTGGGAGTCCTTGGAGAGAGCTAAGGTAAGGAAAAGGGAGGAGTTCCTGTTGCCACGCCAGCCACATCTATTTATGGGCTGACATTAGTCAAGACAGGAAATCCACATTATGTCAACTTTGGGTTGTTTTGTTTGCCCCAGGTGATCCCATTGTGCCCTGCATCTCCAGTGCAGGCATCTGGCAGCAAGGGACTGGACCTTCACCCACAGGCCTTCTCATGTGTTCGGTAGCCTCGGCTGTCTCAAGCGGGCTCTCTTTGCCACTCTGTTCTCTCTACCACCCTGGCTAGTGTGGAGCCCCACATTCCCGCCTCTCACAGCCCAGCCACTGAAGGATTTTTTCACAAGCTCTTCTCCTTCTATTAAGCACTGACTCCTTCATCCAGAGACCTGCCCTCACTCCTCAGAGCCTGAGCTGGGAGGGAATATGGGCGAGAGTATGCTATACTCCAAATGACACGTCACTGAGGCCTCCCCCCCCCTCCCCCCCGGCCCTCGAGTTTAGGCACAACCACAGTCTCCTGGTGGTTTGGGATTAGTGAACCTGGGAACCTACCAGCCTTAGCACATTGGTCATTTTGGTCTCCCAAGAGGCTCATGGGAGCAGCCTGCTAACAAAGCCCCTGTAGGCTGGCCCAGACATGCTAAGACGGGTCTCAAAGGCCCTGCCACCCCCACAACAGAGGGGCCACAAGGCTAGTTAGTAAAACTTCTCTTGAAAAGTTTAAACATGTTCCAGCTGAGCCAGCACACGCTAGCAGCTGCGTTGTGCACCAGAGGCTGAGCTCTGTGACGGTGCAGCCTGAGCTCAGAGTCAAAGGAGTTTGGCTCCTAGTCCCACCATTTACTTTGCACGCTGTAAGTGTACTTAACCTGACCAGAGTCACGCTACTTCTACTGAACACCCTCTGGGACAGGGAACTCATCACTTTAAAAGGCCATTCAATCCATGCACGGACAGCTCTGACTTAGAAATAACTTCCTAGTATTGGCTAAAATTTAACTCTTGTAGCTTCCACCTTGGGTCCTACCTCTATTTTCTGTATCCACACATAAGAAATTCAAGCAGCGTTGGCTGGCGGTTTAACCATGCTGTCCAGGCAGGTATGGATATGGAGTCCTGCTCATGCTCTTACTAGCAGGCAACCTTGGGCAAGCTACCCTCAGGACATCGGGAAATGGGATAATTCACAAAAAGCCCTCAGCACAGGCTAAAGCATTCGGCATTAGGCAAGCACCGGGTGAGGCAGGTTGGGATTCCCTCTTCCACTGAAGGCCCCTTAAATATTTGAGAACGGGTTGTATCATCTCCAAAAGAATTGTCTCTAATCCTTCAACAAGTCCTCACAGGACTCCGTCAGACTCCAGTATCCTGCTTGCCCGCCTCCCTGGTCATCAGTGCGCCACAAAGTGGACATAGTGCCCAAGTGTAAGGCAACTTCCCATTTTCTCAGCACTTTTCATGCAGCTTGAGAGTGGCCCACGGGAAGGGGAAGGGGCTCCCAGAACAGGCATCGTGGCCTGGGAACTGGAGAGGGAGACCCGGGTACAGCTCTGGTTAGGTGAGACTCTTTTGACAGCCCTCATTCTACAGCCACATGCTCTGTTGTTCACTTTTCCTCAATACAACGGCAAAGAACCTGCTTAACCTGAGCCCTGTGGGGGTGACTGGCACCCCTACCCAGCAAGGCCCACCACCCGACAGGAGCCACAGCTGAATTAAGGACAGAGGGTTTTAAGCCAGGTGGGGAACGGATAGGACTCTAAATGTCAAGAGATTCGTCCTGCTCCCAGCTTTAGCAAGGGGCAGGGGTTCTGGCCTGGGGGCTCCATTTCTCTGCCTTAGTTTTCCTGCTGCTAAAAGCAGTGGTTATCAGGCCCTTGCAGATCTTCATAGGGATACCTGAGCACTGGCTATTGAGATGGCCTCCCCTGCTCCTCAGGACCCGTCTCAGGCTGGCCCCTACCCATCACCTTCTGTCCCACCAGAATCTGCTTCCTTTAGCTGGATATCTTCTGCCCCCAGAGAATGCATCCACTCTCACAAGGATGCATCCATACCTCAGTCAGAATATTGAGCCAAGCCTCTTCCCTGGGGTGTAATGCTCAATTATGAATAGCTTGCTAAATAATAATAATGTTATTAATAGTTATTAAGCCCTACTATTTGTCAGGCAATATTGTTAGGAATTAAATATGCCTTAGAGAATAAACTACACATGTTTTTCCCCCTCATGGGGCTTATAGTCTACCAGGGAAGATTGATAACAAGTCAATAAATAAATAAGTGTGTAATTTCAGATTTGTGGAGTTAAAAAACAAGGTTGCCAATGATTTTTTAAAAAGTAATGGGGTTGGAGAGGGATCCCACTCAGCTGGGACCTGCTTGGAGGTCTCTCTAGAGAGGTTATGTTTCAGCTGAGACCTGAAGGATAAGAACTGAGCCTTTTACAGACAGACAGGGAAGGCTTCCCAGGAAGAGGGAACAGCATGTCCAAAGGCCCCGAGCTGGCAAAAAGCATGGTGTGTGGAGTCACTAGAAGGAGAGTAGAACGGATGGGCATGTGAGTGTGGTGAGATCTGAGCTCAGAGGGGTATCACTCTGTTATCTTTGTGGAGAATAAGTTGGAAGGGAGTAAGGACACTACTAGGAGGACAAGTTAAGAGGCCATTGCAGCAGGCCAGGCAAGAGACAAAGGTGACTTAGAAGAGTGGTGGTGGCAGTGTAGAGTTCTCAAGTACATCCTATGTACCAGGCTAAGTTTTATATGCATGTTCTCATGTACTGAACATCCCATGCACTAAGTCTATGTTCAGATTCATCATGCTTCCCCTAATTTCTCTCTGCTTCTCTGTTTTTGTCTTCTTTTTCTCAGGAATTTTATCAGTTAGTATTATTAGTTTGGGGCTGCAAGTGACAGGAAACCCAAAACAGCAGTTGCTTAAACAAAACAGAGTTTCTTTGTTATGCAAAAGAGGACTGGAAAAGGGTCCAAAGCTGGTATAGTGCCCCACAGCCTCCAGGACCCGTGTTCTTCCTCCCTTGTTGCTCTGCCAGCCTTGATACATGGCTTCTCCTTCATAGCTCAACAAGCCTGCTGGAGCGCCAGCCATTCCATCTACCTTCTATGCAGAAGGAAGGAGGAAGGGACAAAGTAAGATGTGCTCTTTTTCTATAAAGACATTTCCTGAAAGTAGCACATGTTTCCATTTACATCCATTAGTCATTCACATGCTTAGGAAAATGTAGTCTTTATTATTGGTAACCATTGTTCATTCCTGGGATCTTTTACCACTGAAGAAAGGGAGAAGGGCTATTGGGCCATACCTATCTCTTAGGCTCAAAACCATTCACCCTCCTTGTACCCAACTCCATTCTATTCAAGCATCAGATCCTGTGGTTCTTATTCTATAATGTCTCTCGAATTCATCTCTTCCTGCTCCTTCACTAGTACAGATTCCTGTCTTCTTAAATCAGGCTACACTTCTCTGGCTTCAATTATTCTACCACTACGTACATTCTAGCACCCTTAAAAACCTTCAATATCTTCCTCTAGAAGATTAAGTCCAATATTCCTTGCTTTAGTGTTCAAGTTCTTCGACAGTCCAACCCCAGCCAACCCATGATAAAACCGGTTTGGTTCAGTAACATTAGCAGTGATTGTAATGGGGAGGAAGAAACTTTCTTTTACGCTTCAAAGTTCTTTCAGTTGACCTAATAATTAAATATACGTGAGACAAGTTAACAAGAGAAAAATGACCAAATTTAATTACGTATGTATGTATGGGAACCCCATATACCTGAAAGGTTCAGAGACAGAAACTTAAAATGAGGTGTATAGGACATTCTGAGCTAAGGATGAGGTCTGGAGCTGGGGCTTCAGAGGGGAGGAGGGTCGTTCACTGGACGATAAAAAAAGCAGGTGTTCAGTAATTGCATATTTTCACTGCCATACAGATAGCTCAAAAAGTTATTTCTGGCCATAACTCTTATTAGGGACACAACCCCTAACTGAAATTCTTTAAAGGAGAGGTAAAAGTTTCTCATGAGCTCACAGGGTCTTGGTTGCCTTCAGCTTAAAATAATTCACATGCCCAAGTGGCACATCTTGGGGAGGCCTGTAAGGTTTTAGTACCTACAGAATTGAAAGCAGTAGCACCTGAAGTCAGAAAACCCAGGCTCACAGCCTAGCTTAACGGACCAGCCATGTGACCCTGGGCAAGTCACTTACCCTCTATTGAATAAGACAAATGCCTATGACTGTAGCTGGTTCTTGACAAACACTGGATCTTTTCCTTTCCTGGGCCTCATTCTTTTGATTTAGAAGTTGGTGATAAAGCCTGTCTTATAGGCTTCCTAGGAGGGTTGTGAAGTTTAGGCAAGAGAAAGCATGAAAAGCCTGGGAAACCATAAAATTCAAGACTGTGTTCCCGTTTCTCCCAATAGCCCTCGGAAGTGAGCAGGCAGAATGGAATCCGGAGTCCACATTTTGTGAATTAGGACATGGCGACTCAGTGAGGCTCAGTGATTTGCCCTTCCCCTGACTTGCAGGGCAGTGGAGTCCTGGGACCCCAGGAACCTAATTGCCTGCCCCAGGACTCTTGGGGTTTGGTTAAATTGGGGAGTTGTCTTATGTAACTGTGTAGAGGTCAAAGGAAAAAGCATAATGTGAAAAAAAATAAGTTTTTCTTTTATTTTGGGCTATGTTATTTTATAATTTGTTTGAGGGCATGCTATCCTGTACCCAGACAGAAATTGTGATTGGTAGTATAGAAAAACAATAATTTTTTTAATTGATTTTTTTTAGAGAAAGGAAGGGAGAGGGAGAGAGGGAGAGAGAAACAGAAATGTGAGAAACATCCATCAGTTGCCTCCCTCATGTGCCGCAACCAAGGATGGAACCTGCAACCCCGGTATGTGCCCTGAGCAGGAATCAAACCTGCGACCCTTTGGTGAGCTGGATGATGCTCCAACCAACAGCCACACTGATCAGGGCGAAAACTAGTAATTTTTAATAGGGAGCCACTTTCCATTAGTGGATGCTGGTAGAAATGGCCCATTGTCCTTGAACGCCACGTCAGTTTTGTGGGGAAGGACAAGGTTGGAGGCTGGCTAGACATGTTCTGAGAAAGTATATGTCATAATTAATAAAGTAAACAGCTCTATTTTCCAACTTACAGAGTTAAGTAAATGTGAGTCTAGCTAATTGGGCAATAGCTTGATAATTATTTTGTCAAGCTTAACATATGAGCTTGCTCCCACTTAGTTACCAGCATTCTTAATTTGTTTTGTTCTTATTTATAATTTAAACTTTGCGTCTTATTTAGGGGATACATGTGTCTTGGGGCTTTTCATTACACTCTGCTCTCCTGAGGGTTGCCAGACTGTCACCGCGGCCAAATTAGGCAAAGCTTGGGGGCTGGTGAGACTGAGCCGGGTCTTGAAAGCCTGAGTAAGGATGACCTCAAGCCTGACGAAGGAGAGAGCCATTGTAATAAGTGCATTTCAGAGCTCCTGGCCTACATGTCCCACTTAGCCCTTCCAATAAGCTTTTGCAGCATTACCTCCGTTTCACTGATGGAAAAACTGATGTCAAGGACAGTGGGGTAACTCGCTCACCATTGTGCGGGGTTGCTGTTTAGTTGCTTCTCCCCCAGCAGATGGTAGATCTGTAAGAGAATGTGTTCTGGAGCACCTAGCACCTGTAGGAGGTTGGTGATGATTTTTTAATAAATTAGGAAAACCATCATATAGTCCAGAGCTTTACAATCTATGCAGCTTCCCCTCTGTGGCCCAGAGCTCTGTGAAGTGGACAGGGCAGGAGTCATTTTCCCATTTTAGAAATTAGGGAATGGAGGCTTTGAGAGGTAAATGAGGCAGAATCTCACTGCTGGCCCAGGGCTTCTGCCTGGAGAGGGGGGTCCTCCACCAGCGGCACTCCCCTGCTGTCTACAAACCTCCCTCCGAGGTCCCCTTGGCAGCCGGGGTGTCACCCAGCCTGAGCATCCCAGAGCTGTCTCTGGTTCTCCCTGATCCACTTGGTGCTTGCAAATTCCAGAGCCCGAGGTCACTTAAGCTAACAAGCGAATGAATGCCCTTGTATTTGGGTGAATGAATGATGATGGCAGTGGAGAGCTTTGTTTTGGAGAATAATTGTGTTTCCTGGAAAGTCTGTGGAGAACTGTACCATTGCTTGAGGATATTTTTAATAAGATCATTCATCAGATAAAAGTAGAAGCCCATAGACAAGTGTTTAGCTAGGGGAATCCTCCTTCCCGTCACTGTGACCATCATCTTCCTTAGCAACCACTCCACTCTAATCATGACACACTTGACCAAAAAACAAAAAGCAAACAAACCCAAAAACACGCACGAGGCCTTTTGAGGACTTCACACCTGAGGACTTTCCTCCATGTCTCCTTCTCTGTCTCCTGCATTTCAGTGAGTCAGTTTTTCTCCCATCTGTTTGCTTTTTGGCACTTTATGCAACTGTCTGGGCTCTTTCATTTAGCTTTCCAGCGTTTCCCTCCCGAGCTTCTTTGTTCTGGCAGCCTCCTCTCATCTGCTGGTTTCAGTCCTATGAAGTGTCAGAGGTGGGTTGCAGTTTTCAGGCAGCATTTTGTTGCCTGGCAACATGTAACAAGTGTCTTCTGTGATGGCTGCTTCCTGTAGAACAGAGCCAGGGCTGGGGACCCTGGGATGAAGAAGCCTCCCCAGCTTCTCTGGGGTGGCAGGGAGGAGGACGGGGGAGAGAGACAGATTGGCGTGTATGGTGACTGAGAGTAGCTATACTGATTGTTTTACAATGACTGAGGCACCAACTCACCCTTTCCTGTCCTGATTTGGGAGTCACTGGTATTTTGTGGTCAGAAGTCTTGGTTAGGGCCCATTAGAGGTTCTGTGTAACTTGGTGATCGCCTGCTGTGGCTCCCCAAGGTGTGGCCGGCCCTGAGTGACAGCTGCTAGGCGGTTGCCACCTGAGCTGAACTCTCACTTCATCTTCTTCCCCGTGGGGTGCCAAAGGCCTGTGGTCTGTGTTGCCCCCTGGCTTCTGCACCTGCAGTCAGCCCAGCCACAAGCTCCCCAGAGACTGGGTGGAAGGGAAGTGGCAGTGGCAGGGGGTAGAATGTGAGCAAGGAACACCTACCTTAGAACCGGAAGGGGCTCTGGAGCATAACCAAATCCTCATATTTTACAGATGAGGAAACCAAGGCCCAGAGAAGGGAAGCAGCTTGTCTATAGTCACACAGCAGGATGGAGAGAGTCTGAGCTCCCAGTTGAGGGTCTTTCTCTTGGGGTCGACCATCCCAGGCTGACATGACTGGTGCCTCATGAGGTCTAAAGAAACAGCACAGAGATGAAAAGACAGTGGACTTGGGCCCAGCATGCTCCGTTCCTGCCTCCATTTCTTTCCCTGAAAGAATGAGGTTTGTCAGGCTAGATGTAACCCAAGACTCAGTGACTCCCAGAGACAAAGCTGACCCAACAGGAAAAGTACCTCCTGCCCAGGCCCTTGACCATGTGTCCATGTTGTTCTCTCCTTCCCCAGAAAGGCCTAGAAGTTGGGGGCGTCCTGGGCCTCTGGGCTAATGCTCCCTTGGAGAACCTCCATTATGCAGGAAGAGACTCTCAGCACAGGGCAAGCCACTTGGAAAGCTGTGTCTTTCCAAACGTGGCCCCTGAAAGCCTCGGCTGGGAGCTGCCGTTGCCCACCCCCCCACCTCATCAGCTCTCTGTCCTGTGTGAGCAACGGGTAAGGAAAAGTGCTCAGAGAGTCACAGCCACTCGCGAGGGAAGGGGCCGGAAAGCTCCCGTGGCCCAGGTCCCCTCCTTTCTCAGAAGAGCAGACGGAGGCCTAGAGCTCCGAGGGGACAGCTGACACTAAGGGCATTTTACACCGTTCTCTTCAGGCCCTGCAAACAAGAAAGCTCCAGATGGGTCATTTCTTCCCTGTCTTGCTCTTTCTTTTCCTCCGGCAGGACTCTCTCAGTTCAGGAGGCAGAAGAAAGTGATGCTGATGCTGGGGGCAGCCTGGCCCCAGCTGTGCCCCTCCTGTCCCCTGTGGGGCTGTGGAGATGAGCAGGGAGGCGTGCGGAGGCCCCCCAGCCTGAGCCTCCCGTACTTGAACCTTTCCTTCCAGCTGCTGCTCTTGGAGACCTTGGGGCACACCAGCCTGGAGGGTTAGAGTTCCTTCAGCGAAAAGCCCCCTTGGGGGGAAAGCTGGATGTGTGCTGGCTGTCTCCATTCTTTTCTCCATGTGGTACCGAGCTTCAGAAGTAGCATTATTTCTGATGTGTACCATGACTTTCCAGTTAATCATATAAAACAAGGTCTGAGTGGTTTGGCTATGTGACCAGCAAGCCTGGACCAGTCCCTGAGACCCTGCCTGCCCCAGGCTTTGCCACCCTTTACATGGCCAAAGCCCACCACACAAATCCAAGGAAGTGTGCCACCTGGATACCCAGGCCTGTGGAAAGAGGTTAGATGTTAGAGGTTAGAGGTTAGAGGTTAGAAGCAAGCGCACTCCACGTGCTGGCTGCTCGTTGGCCGCGGAGCATCCTGCAGTGCCCCCTAGAGCCCTGCAGCCGTGTTACCAGATCGGGGTGGTTGCTTTGGCTGAGTCAGAATTCTTCCCACTCACCTTGTGTGCAGTCTCCTCTCCGGCTCCCCCTCTTCTCAGTGGCAGGGGAAGCCATCCAACCAGAGCTCCCACGTCGTGCCCGGGAAGCCCCACTGCCCTGGAAAACAGTAACAAGAAAACTCTTTCCCCGGGAATTTTTTCCAACCTGTTTCTCTTTGTTCTTGGTCACAGGGTGGTCCCCACCTACCTCCCACACTAACGCTGCCCAGGTGAGACTGCAACTTTGTGCCGTGCTCAACATTTGCTTGCCTGGGGAGCTGCCTGCCTTTAATTCTCTGTAGAAAGCATGACTGAGAGGAGAAAAACACCCTTGTTTCCTTTGAGGCTCCAGCCACGACCCCGCCTATGCAGCACTGCCCCCTCCAGGGGGCGCCATTCACACTGAAGTCTTGGTGAATGGCACTCCTGGAGTTGCCCTGCGCACAACCCACGCTGAACAGGGCAGCCCTGGCTCTGGCTGACTCCCCAGTGAGGCTGGCTCCCCGCAATACAGATCCAGGATCAGACACCTGAGAAAGAGAGGAGCCCCAGTAATCTGTCCACTCAACCTCTCTGGGCCTGCACTGCCTCAACTGCGTAATAGGGTCAAAGATGGGAATGCAACCAGCCAAGCCCAAGCTCTCACACTCGGTAGATGTTTTCTTTTGTGCAAGTTCCCTAATCTGGTCCAGCCTGAGTTTCCAACTCAAGAAAATGGGAAATGACATTGCTAATCTTGTTACTGTGAGGATTAAATGAGATAAGGCACACCAGGTTTGGCCCATGTGGCACAGGGCTGATGCTTGACAAATGATGATGATTGTTATCTCTTAAAATACGGCCAAATGTCTAGTCCTAGCTACCTCACAGAGCTAGTCCCAGAAATAAAATGAGATGAGAAAGAGATCATCTCTGAGGTCTTTGAGGAAATATTTTGCAAGAATTCCAACCACTATTATTCTTGTCTCTGAATATGAAAAACAGAACTGCGGTGCCCCTTTGCTTTCGAGTCTTCTCTGCGACTGATTATGGATGTTGGAAAAGGCTCAACCAGGAGAGAGAAAAGCTCACAGGCAGCAGACTAAGGCCCCTGTCAGGTGGAGCTGAGAGAGAAAGCAGAGGCCCAAAGAGGGGCGTGAGAGAAGACCAGGCTTAAACGTGCCACCCTTGGAGCCGTCCTTCACACACTGCCCCCTCTAGCACATCTGCTGAGCTTCCTCCAAGAGCCTGGCCCCCGGGATGGCACCGGCCCTGCAGAAGTGCGAGCCCCAGGCATAAGCACACGATATGTCCAGTGGTGGGAGGGGACAGAGAGGACCATGGAGGCTAAGGGGGCTCTGCAGAGGGCACTTGATCTAGGAAGGCTTTCTGGAGGAGGTGATTTGGGGGAGCTGAGGCCACTCGAAACAGAGGGACCGGCATGAGCAGGGTTCGGAGGCAGGGGAAGAAAGGGGTGGGAAAGAGCATTGGCAGCTCTTTGCCATGGGTTGGAAAGGTGGGCAAGGGCCAGGCCTCTTTCACCAGCTTAAAGGGTTTTGGCTTCTTCCCCGACCAAGCCAACAGTTCCCAACTTTATTTATTTACTTGTTTCTTCTAATCCAGTGATGCACGAGCGATGGGACTCAGACACCTGACTCATGCCACGGGTGCGCCCAGGCTGTCAGTCCTTTCCGTCAGGCTGGCTGGAGCGCCTCCCCTTCCTTGCCGCTGCAGAAGGCAAATCATAATGCAAGAGTGCGAGCGGTGGGAGCCTTGAAACTACCCTGACACCACACAGTAAATCACTCGCAAACGTTAATTCCTCCACTACTGCTAGTCCTGGACGCAGGGTCTGTACACCCCCCTTTGTCTCCACACTGAGGCTGAGCGCCCCCCCTCCCTAGGCTAGTGGATCTGCTGGTGGGTCTCGTGCTTTGGAAAGATTCCTTGGCGGCAGTGTGGAGGGAGGTTTGAGGGGAACATTGGGATGACCATGAGACAAGGAGACCAGCTGGGGACACTGCTGTAGTGATGCACTTGGGACCAGATGCCGCTTCCACTGGGGAGGTGGTGGCTGGGGTGGAGAGTCAGGGACAGGTCTGAAAGAACTAGAGGGGCCCAAATGGACAGGACTGCCTCACTGGATGTGGGGTGATGGTGGAGGAAGTTGGAAAATGATGCTGGTGTCCTGACATGGCTAGATGGTGGTATTGTCCCCAGAAAGGGGATGCAGGAAGAAGGAGTTGGGTGTGGAGGGGACCTGGGTATTAGGGAAGGGGCAGGTAATGAACAGGGTTCAGGATAAGTTGAGCTTAACTGACCTTCTATCCCCCAGATATGTTCCACGTGGGCAGACAGATGCACATGTATGAAGCTCAGAGGGCAGGCCGGGGCCCTTTCAGAGGTCTGGGTGGTGACGGTGAAGCCATGAAGGGCACTTGAGGAGCAGAAGAGCAGGGCGCTGAGGTCTGTGGCCCTGGGAGGACCAGAATGTGTCTTCCTCCTCCACGCGGCCTCCCACCTCACATCATAGGGCTCTGACTCCCCAGGGGGCTCCATCTCATGCCATTGATATCTGGGCCCTGGTAGGTGCAAAGTACAAGCTTTTTGGCTAAGCAAAACCAACCCAAAGCAAAGACTGTGTCCCCACAGGGACTGTCAACCCCCTCTGGTGGGGCTCCCTCTGTGGGTCCTCGCAGGAGGGAATGAGGAAGAGGCTGAGCTAGTGAAAGGGAAATGAAAAGAGAGGGAGAGAGAGAGGTGAGGGCAGTGTTCCCAAGGGGGGAAAGAGACAAACCAGAGAGCAGGCAGAACGGAGAG
Source organism: Miniopterus schreibersii (assembly GCF_964146895.1). Lineage (NCBI taxonomy): Eukaryota > Metazoa > Chordata > Mammalia > Chiroptera > Miniopteridae > Miniopterus > Miniopterus schreibersii. The sequence continues at coordinate 13,216,628 of NC_138119.1, read as the reverse complement.
GCAGTGGGAAGAAAAACGGGGGTGGGGTGGGGTGGGGAGCGGGAAAGCAAGGGCCCAGGGCGCAGGGGACAGTGCAGGTCAGCGGAGCCAGTGTGCTCATGGTTCCACTCAATGAAGCCCAGGGCTAGGGACTTTGAGAAAACACCTCTTTACCCACCTGGCCTCTCCCTCCACAGTCCGTCTCCCTCCACGGATGCCCCACTTCCCCTGCCTCCTCCAGAGCTAGTGCCTCCACCTGGGGCGCCCCACCCCAGCCCACCCTGACTGTCCTGGGCGGTGTAAATGTTGCATCCTCAGAGAAGGCCCTGCTAAGTGCACCCGTGCCCCTCCCGGGCACTCATCTCAATCATAACTTGGCCTTTTTTTTTTTTTTTTTTTGCTTTCTTGCTGCCTGGTGTTGGCCTCCTGCACTGCACTGTAGGGTCCGTAAAGTCTAGTGCCTAGTAGGGGCTCATATGTAGTTGTTAACTGATAAACCCATTTATTAAGCCCCAAATACGTGCTAGGTGCTGTGCCTGGTCTTACGTTTGTCACCTCATTTAACCATCAATATGATACCACGAGAGGTTTCACATGCTTCATTTTTACGGAAGGGAAGCCCAAGACGTGGAGAGATAAGAACCTGACTGAGGCCACCAGTAACTCTGGCAGGGCTGGGATCCGAACCCCCCTACCCCCCCCCCCGCCGCCACACCACCTCCAAATACCGTGGAAGATGCACTTCCTGTGGGAACAGTGTCTCTTCCAAACATATTGTTTTTCTCCATTTTCATGCATTTTTATTAATTGTTTCCAAATCAGGAAACATGGAAATATTTTTAATAAGTAGAAAGGAAACATTGCAACTAGAGAAACTGACTCAGAAGAATTTGCCAGATGAAGCCATCTGGTTTTTAACTTAATAACCATTCAAAAAGGTTGACAGTGCTCCCCTTTGTGAAGAAACTGGACTGTGGAAGGAATGGCAGCTGGCTTCCCTCTAATGTATCCATTTGCGAAGTGGGGACTTTGAATAAAACATCTTAGCTAAACAAGAGAAGAGAAACACTTAAAAAAAACCTGAGCTGGTGTCCTTGTTTAGACTTCCCACCAAGGGCTGTAGAGACATTGCATCCAGATGTGTGACACCAACCAAATGTCTGGCTCTCCCACATTGGGCGATGCGTGCACGCCGCCAGCCCTGTGAGGAAAACCTGCGCCAACCGCGCTCAGTGAAAGAGAAGCAGCCACGTCTGTCTGTGGCAAGTTGCAACCTGTTTGTCAGAGCCGCCGGGTTTTGGTGGTGGTGGTTTTCTCCCCTTTTAAAAATTGCTGAGGCCTTGCACCCATGCTGCTAGTTCTTGGACTGGAAAGAAAAGCCTCGATTTAGATTTGCGTTGCAAAGATCCAGGGCTGTTGCCTTGAACTACCTGGTAGAGGGAAATGGCCTTATTTTCCTAAATTCAAGGCCAGCTCAAAAATAGAGCTCTGGCGACAGGAATGAGCGATGAGGAGTGACTCTCTGTGCGTGGATGTTATCGTGGGCAGGTGGACCAGTAGGCTTGTGGTCAGCCCTGAGTCTTCAAAGCCGTTTGTTTCATATTTGAAGATGTTCATAAAAGAATTTGTTTTTAAGAAAAGAAAGGACTTCTTTGTGTGTCTTGATATAGCTGGAATAAGCAGTAGTAGCTCTGAAGTCACCATAAGCCATTTATTCCTCAGCTAACTTTGAATGTCAGTGGTACTCTGTCACAGACCTCAAAAATTTCTGAAATCCTCCTAAACTAAGGTTTATAGTACCCTTAAGAAATGGCGATTTTCTCCCCAGGGCTGGACTCATGTACCTTAGCAAGCTGAGGGCACTTGTTAATTAGGAGTTGGTTATATTAAAGGACTGGGCAAAGGTAGAGGTAGGGGTGGGAGTAAAACCCAGGACTCCATGGCAATATGCCACCTTGGTAAGAGCTTCTCAGCTCCCTATACAGGCTGGCACTCACCAGTCACACACAGGGCCTCCTGGCGACCATCCTGCTGGCAGGGACTGAGCAGGTGCTTTGCCAAGCTAGGGAGGGCAGGTCCCCGCCCAGGCACACAGACGCTGTCACCGTTGCCCACCTTGTGCCCTGCTCATGGCAGCTGCCGCATTGAGAATCAGAAATATTATGGGTTTCAGTCCCAGCTTTTTCATTTACTTGCTGTGAGAAACAGTAACTCTCGAGCTCCTCATTGCTTCATTATAAAACCAGGGTAACAGCCCCTGTCCTGCTGTCCTGGGTCTGATGGCTGGTGATAAAGATAAAATGGAATCATTCATTCATTTGACAAATATTTATTGGTCACTAGAGATACAGCAGTAAGCAAAGCAGAAAAAGTCCTTTCCTTCGTGGAGCTGATATTCTAATGGGGGTTGACGGTGAATAAACACAAAAGCAGGCCACATGTATATTATGTCAGGTGGCGATACGCACGTGGAGGAAAGTGACACAAGAAAGGAAGATAGGATGTGTTGGGGGTGGCGTGCTGTGCAGTTGCAAACAGGGTGGTCACGGAATGTCTCACTGAGAAGCTGACGTTTGAACGAAGGCTGGACTTACCGGGGCAAGAGCTTTCCAGGTGGGAGGGACAGTAGGTACCCCAACTCTGAGATGGGAGTCCAGCTGGGCTGTGGAAGAAACTGTGCAGACACCAGATGACGGGGCTGGCTGGTGAGGAGGCAGCTCCTGGCAGATGGGGGCAGGGAAGCCACAGGGGCTGGGGGAGCGGTTATTTAGTCCCCTGTAGGCCCCTGTGAGGTCTTCGGCTTTTGTCCTGAGGGATATGGGAATTTTTGAGCGGAGAGGAGACATGGTCTATCTGACTTTTTGACAGGACCGCTCTGGCTGCTGCTGGTGAGGTGGTGGGTGGGGTTGTAACAGGCAGAAGCGGGGAGGTGGGCTAGGCGACTCCTGCAATGGCCCAGGTGACAAGACAGGGCCTGGCCCAGGTGGGAGCGGCTGAGGTGGGGAGTGGTCAAATTCCGGACATAGTTAGAAGGTGGAACAGACAGGGTTTCAGAGAGAGAGAGAAGGGGTTCGCTCCACAAATCATACACAGGGGAGGGGCTGTGCTCAACCCTGAACATGGGACAAGGACAAGTAAAGGGAGAACATGGCCTAAATGACCCTTTCCCTACCTGGCAGTGTCTGCTGTCTGCCCTTCCATGTGCCGTGTGGCTGCTTTTGCCACTAGGAGGAAGCCCTGCACAGGAGGTGGCACAGGACGGAGGCTCCTGGAGAGGCGGCCACAAGGCCCTATCTGTATCCCAAGGTCAAGGCTGGCTAAGCCCTTCCACAGTCACTCCCCGCCACAGCCCCCAGAGATAGGCAGAGGGATGTTATTACCCCCTGATTCCCTGGGGAGGAGACAGGCCCTGAAGCCGTGCATTTGTTCAAGGTCACAAAGCCATTAGGGTGCGAAAGGCATTCTCCGTGCTGTGCCAAGGCTAGACTTACATACACAAGGTGATAATAGAATAACAATCCCCAACAGTTTTTAGTGTGACTTGTGTGCTAGGCACTGTTCTAATTGCTTTAGAAACGTCAGCTTATTTACCCCTAATGGTAACTCTATGTGAGTTGGTGCAAGCACTATTATCCCCTTTTACAGGTGGGAAAACTGAGGACAAGGTGATGCACATACTAAGGGGTGAAACCTGGATTCAAACAGAGAGCTGGCCCTAGAGCCTGTGCATTCACCGTGACCCCAAACAGCCTGGCGGTCTCCTACGCAAGACAGTGTGAGGCTGAGTGCTGCGGGATCTGAGACAAAGAGCTCGCTTTGGCCGGGTGGGTTGGGGTCAGATTTGAGCTGGGTCTTGAAGGGTCAGTTAGAAGGGACCAGCAAGGACAGTGGCAGGCATGAGAGCAGCAAGAAGGTGTCTGTACAATGCAAGCTTGCAACACAGCCACACGGAACAGGAGGCAGATAAAAAGTCAAGGATGGTTGGAGGGGAGGAAATCGGGGAGAGCAAGCACTGAAGATGCCACAGGAGAGCAGTGTGCCGAGGAGGGAGGCGCCAGTGGAGTCCAAGGCCACCAAGGGTCAAGTCAAGTACATGTTGTTGGGTGTTTCATTGGAGAACTTAGCAAGCAGAGTCCACAGCTCGATGGCGGCGAGGGCTTGACTGCGTGACTGAAGGTGAAGACAGAAATCCACTTGGCTAGAGTTCTTTAGAAGACCTGGCTTGGTTCCTGAAAGTTTCCAACAAACAAACCAGACCCAGAACAAATGGCTGGAGACGTCAGCTCACTAATATTCATGTGAAAAGAGTTAGGTCACAGCTACTGTCAAGAAGCTGAGTTTTTATTAATAGTGAGAACCGACTCCAATCCCAAGATACTTGGCAGCCACTTTGACAAAAGTTTATCTGCCTAAGAGAACAGCTGAAGCCACCTTAACGTGCTTCACTGACTTACTGAAGCAAGTGCCACTTTCACAGGAAGCTGGAAAAGCAGCAAGCACGCCATATTCATTCCACAGACATTTACTGAGCAACTATTCCGTGTTAGGCTCTGAGGTGACATTTAGAACAGGCTACAAAGAGGACTATAATAGCCCTGGCTGGTGTGGCTCAGTTGGTTGGTGTGTTGTCTTATACACCAAAAGGCGACGGGTTTGGTCCCCAGTCACGTGCAGGAGGCAACCAAAGGATGTTTTTCTCTCACATCAATGCTTCTCTCTCTCTCCCTTCCTTCTTTTCTCTAAGATCAATAAAACAAACAAACAAACAAACAAAAACCATTTGCTATGGTGAGCATTGCTATAGGTCACTCAGGGGCAGCTGGCTCAAGGTCTCTCATGAGATTGTAGTCCAGCTGTCACCCAGGACGGTGATCGTACCTTAAGGCTCGACCTAAGGGGTTTCTGTGTCCAAGCTCATTCCCATGGCTGTGGTTTAGGTGTATCCACCTGTGTGGAAACACGACTGTATGAAGAAAAACAGGGTCATGATAAGCATGAAGTTCAGGATAATGATTATCTCTGGGGGAAGTGGGTGGACTTTGAATGGAGAGAACACATAAGTAGATTCAACAGGGCAGGGTTGGCCAGTGAGTTCAGGAATGCTTGTTTTATTTTCCTGCTTCATAGCTTAATTTTACATTACATGCATTTTTTATTTCTTTCTCTCAGGTTTGGTTTTATGTTTGTATTATGGAAATTCATGTGCATACACTTGGGTAGAGTCAGTTGCTTTACCCATTTACCCTTCTCCAGAGTTTGACTACAATTGCATGAGAGATCTTGAGCCAGAGGTACCCACGCAAGCTGCCCCTGAGTTCCTGACCCGTAGCAATGGTGAAATAGTAAACGATATTTAAACTGCTAAGTCATGGGGCAACTTGTTATACAGCAATAGATAACCAATATTTGTACCTCCTTTTGCTAATTGACTTTAGTGTTTACCTCCATGTCTCTAAATAACAGGCCTGTTTTGCTACTTTTCAATGCCTGGGTGTCAGCATTATCTATTCCCTTTCCTCCCTGGAAGATGAGGAGTGAGCTTCCTTTCAGCCCCTTGAACTCCTCCTGTCCCCCACCCTCCCTTTATGATTGTATTCTAATTTGAGTTAGATCAGTATCAGTGTTTGGGTTACTCAGTCAACACTCATTTGACTCTATTCATAGTTGAGCCTTTGTAGTAAAGGATGGTACCTTCTTTCCTGCAGTTTTGTTTTTTCTGGTTAATTATCATGTTCATTCATTTGCTTAGTTTTCTATGTATTTATCACTAATTCAACTCCAAACTCTGGCAGTTGTTGAAATCTCTTCTCCAGATGTTCAGGCACATCAGGTTTTCTATCAATTTCATCTTCTTGGAGAAATGTCTCCCCGAGCCTCTGACTTGCTGCAGTCTGGACTGGTGACCCTCTATGACTGGTGCATGGCCTTCACCCTGAGCCTCTTTCCTCTGCCTCTCTCCAGTGCCCTGTACCCCAGGGCTTCCTTCGTTTTGGCTTACTCCTTTGTTTTGGTGACACACACCCTCCTGTGGCTTCCCGAGAAAGGGTGCAGAGGAGGCAAATCTTTGAAAGCCTTGCACATCTGAAAATATCTTCATTCCACTCTCAGACTTAACTAATACTTTGACTGGTTTGGCATTCTGGCCTCTGTGGTCTAGGATTCTTATTTGGAGATAATTTTTCTTCAGAGTTTTGAAGTCTATTCCATGGCCCTCTAGCTTCCAGTGTTGCTGTAAAAAAGTCCAAAGTCACTCAGATTTCTGATTCTTTGCATTTGACACCCCTCCTCCAAAGCTCCATAGAATCACCTCCTCCCTTTGGTGTTCTGAAATTTCACAATAATGTGCCTTGGTGCGAGTCTATTTTCATCCACTTTGCTAGGAACAGTGGGCCCTTGACCTAGAAACTTGTGTCCTTCAGTTATGGGAAATTTTAAAAAATGATTTATTTAATGATTCTTTTCTTCTCCTTCATTCTCTGTCTCCTTCTCCTTTTTTTCCAGTTCTCTCTTTCTGAAACTATTATTATTTGAATTGGTAGACTGATTTTCTATTTTTTCTCCTATTTTCATTTCTCTCTCTGTCTTTTGGGAGCCTTCCTCAATCTATTTACCAGGAAGACCTTTTTGGTATAGCATGTCATTCTTGTCTCATGGGTCCAATATCTTGTTTTATCTCTCTTATGATGTTAATTATAGAATTTTTTTCAAGAGTTCTCTGTGAATGGTCTGTATTTGACCCAGAGTTCTGTTTCTTTGTTTAATTGACTGATTTGGTCTGTGTCTTGAATGCTAGAGACTGTCTGGGAATTCCTGGCTGTCTGCTGATTTTTAAAAGCAGGGGACTAAAACTGTTAGTTGTAGAGGGATTTGAGAAGAGGCAAAAGCAGCATGTGTATTTAATCCACCATCTTTACCCCATCATACATTTATTTTATAATATTAAAAAGTGAAAAAACCACAGTCCACACCCTAATGATAAATGAATAAGTATAACACTCCCCCCGCCAAAACTACACCTTTTCATTCTTAGCCCTTAAAGAAAAACAGGGAACTATTTTTTCCCAAAAATTCTCGATTGTAAAAAATAGCACGAAATTCATATGTGAATCTGTGACAAGTGTAAACCACTCTAAAATTGTGAATAGGTTTGGATATAATTTCTACCTCCTCCCCACTCCCACAGTATGAATCACCAGGCCTGCTCTCTGGCTCATCACTTCTTGCTTGGCGAGTTGCATGTGTGTCTTACCTCCTTGACGATGCTCCCAGCCATGGGAGTGTAGGGTGTCTGTCCGATTCATCTCGGCATCTTCTAGAGGCCCCGCCAGAGGCCAGAGGCTGTTGAAGTCTGGCAAACAATGAATGAGTGACATACTCAAGATCTACTTCTCCTCTCCTCAGCACACATAGTCAGCACCAGTCGGATTTTATATGGTGAAAGAAAAAGAAACCCAAAAGGGAATTTAGAGAAAAATAAAGCAGTAAATCAGACATCAACTTTACGAAAAGACAGCTTACTTGCTGCCATATGCTTAATTCTACCCTGAGCTCTAATCCCGTTACCTCCGAGTCCATGTATGAATCGGATGGCCCATGGTCCTGAGGACAGCCAAGCAGCCAGGGAACACTCACTTAAGCCTCAGGGTTTGCAAGGAAAGGAGGACTGTGGAGACCTATGTGCACAGCAAAGCCAATAGAGTACATGAAAGAGAGGCTGCAAACTAAATCCAGACCTCATGGTTCGGCATTCAAGGCTCTCCACCGCTTCTTGGACACCTACAAACTTTCTCGCAGTTCTCACTGACTGGGGCCTGCTCTCTTTAGTTAGTCTTGCATGCAGCTACTAGAAGAGTCATTTCAGATACCAAGTGTCTTGTGTCCCTTCTTTGTCCAACAACTTACAGTAGGTTCCTTTCATCCCTATATCAAATAGGTCTCCAGTCTAAACTTCAAGATGTCTTCATCATGCCCTTGTGGGGACCCTCTCCCCACTGCACTTATAAATCCTCTCCCTGTATTTTTCTGTAGACTGTTTCTCAGACTGAGAGCAACAACAATAGTGACTGCTGACATTTAGTGCACTTACTCTCAGCTGAGCACTGTGGATTATTTTCCTTAATCCTTCCATCAGCAGCTAAGGAAACTGGGTCACAGAGAGGCTAAGCCCCTTGCCTACAGCCATGGAACTACTTAAGGCGGAGCTGGGGCTTGAAGTCAGGCTGGTCAAGCCCTAGACCAGGGCTCACCTCCCCCCTACCCACTACCCCAACCTCGCCATTCTGACCTGACTTCTTCCAAGAAATGCATTCCGATGAACTGATGCCCGACTCTGACTTGGCAACATGTGTTTACGTGCACTGATCCATGTATGCTCCTTAGTAACTCAGTCTGTGGATAGAGTTCCTAAGTGGCTTTCTGCTCTGTCTAGCCAGGATGGTTTGATCTCCCAGACCCGCCTCAACTTTCCCACCCAGTGGCCTCCCAAATGGGGAGATTTTATCAAGGAGTGATGTTCCTGCAGGATAAAATGCAGAGTTCCTTGTGTGTCATTCAGGCTGGTCCTGTTGGAGAACATTTGGAGAAAGGGCCCACAGCCACCTTTCCTGCCACCCATGGTGCAACCAGCCCCACCTTGCTGCACTCCAAGGTGGGGCTTTCATAAGGCATCCTGTCAGCTGGAAACACCCACCCCTGGCGGGCCTGGAACACTGAAGCCTTTAACTAACCTTCTTACATTTGAGACAAAGGTCATTGTCCTTTCCCTTCTGTCCCCAGGTACCTTTTCCACTCACTTACTGACCTTTCTGCAAATGTCCGCATCCTCCACGGATTCCTGCCCTGGGCTGAGAGCTCTGAGACAGGGATGTGGCCTGTTTATCTCTGTGTTTCAGTACTTGGCACAGAGCTTGGCACACAGTGGGCCTTGGTGTTTGGGGGTGAAGGGAGGGAAGAAAAATGGGGTGGGATGGGCATCTGGCAGGGGAATGGTGATGATACAGTTCCAGCTGGCTCCTTCCAGGGAGGGGCAGCCACAGGCCTCAGAGGTATAGACCACCCCTCTGCAGAGAACGCAGCACTCCAGGGAACAGTTCCTTGAGAAGCCGCCAGGGCCTCCTCCAGTTGCCAGGAGGTGCCAGTCTTGGGGATCCATCAACCTTCAGGAAATTGCTAAATATGTTTGGTGTGTTTTTTAAAAACATTTTTCCTGTTCAGGAGCTGTAGTTTCAAGTTAATCACATCCACAGCCATTTAGATTGTCAGCCTTAGAGCGAAAATCTACATTTTATTACTACACGATTTCATCCAAAGCTATTTTACCAGCACCAAAAGGCCATCTACAATATGGAGCAAATCATGACACAACATTCTACCTCTGGGACCCAGCATGTGGTGGAGGGTGGGCGAGCAGGGAGCTGCAGGCGGGACCTGGGTGGGCAGAGTTGGGGCATCTTCAGTCATCTACAGAGATCTCTGTGTGTCGCCATCGCTGCTGCTTCCGCCTCAGCAAACGGTCTCATTTCCTTCCCTGTCCAGATTTGCCCGCAGCCTTTACTCTGGGAAATGGCGGTTCCATCGACTAACTCCTGTCTTCCCCTTGGCAGGTACCATGACCAGCAGGACGTAACTAGTAACTTTCTGGGTGCCATGTGGCTCATCTCCATCACATTCCTTTCCATTGGTTACGGGGACATGGTGCCCCACACATACTGTGGGAAAGGTGTCTGTCTTCTCACCGGCATCATGGTGAGTACCTGCCTCTGCCCGCTACCCTTCCCCACCCTCCAAAGGAGAGCCCTTAGCTGCGGGCACAGAGGGGCCTTTCTGGTCAGGGTGTGGGGCCAGCTGCTGGTTAACGGACCAGCGTGCCTGTCTCTGCGCACAGAGAGGCAGATGTGACACCCACAGTGCTTTCTCAAGTTTGTTTTTTTTCCTTTTTCCAAGGCAGGAATAGGGCCTGGTTCCTGACACTTAATGGTCTCTTCACAGCCTACCCCCCACCCCCGAAATGGGCTGGGGGAGCTGGCCATTGGTCTGACCACCCAGTGAAGCCATTGGTCTGGCCGTTGGTCTGCGTCCTTTCATGGTATATCTTTTGCCCATCGCCCTGCCACCCCCACCTGACCCACAATCTTGCCCTGTGGCCATCGGAACACCATGTATGGAAGGGACCTGGATGGGGAATCAGAATCAGAGTCTGAATTCCCACCGCGTCCAAACTGTGGACTCTGGGCAGGGCACTTAGCCTGCTGGACCTCGAGCGTAAAGTGAGGATGGAAGGCCTGTCCCTCCCTCCCGCGGGCTGGTGGCGACGATGGATGGCAATGCTTTAGGTTCATGTGCTTTGTCTGCACGAGGAGCCGCACACACCTTCAGGGTTGGCGGGGTCCTCAGCATCCCCGACCTCCACCCCTCCTTCCTGGCCAGGTGATGAGGTTCCTTGGACTTGCTGAACTTTAGGTCCAGGACAGGCAACCGCTGCTCTCTGGCCTCCTTCCTAGGATCCTAGAACGCAGACTCCAGAGAAGGAAGCTCCCGTCTAAGCCTGGGCATCGTTGGGGAGGGCGTGGTACGAGGGTGGGCAGATGCCTGTAGCTTGTCCTAGGTCTCCATGGGTGGGTGCCACAGCCCTCCCCAGGGGAGCCTTCTCTGCCGCCCCGTCAGGCTCCCTGGAGACCCTTCCTTTCGGTGCCCCCTCAGCTTCCATTCATTCTCCCAGGAGGAAACCCCACCCTCCCTCAGAAATGAAAAGGACTTTTTCCTGCAGTAGAAAGGAGATTAACTCCTCACCAGGGGTGGGGGCTGCCCCACTCCCACCCCACCGCAGCCTGGTGGCCTCCTGGGACTGATCTGGTGGCAAGGCAGCCGGGCCTAGAGCAGAGGCTGGGCAGTGGGCCTGTGAGCAGGAGGGGCCCAGTGCTGCCGTTTCGCCGCTGGGCACAGCCCTCTCTCCTTTTGCACTGAAACCCGGGCAGGTGCACGCTCCAGGCAGGTCCTCCCGAACAGCAGTTAATGACAAAAGGTTTAGCGCGGGTTTGGGATAAATCATGGGTGAGTGTAAGGCCTTGGAGCAAACACCTCCCATTGGTTAGTAGGAGTCTGTCTGGCAGGGCTCCAGCTGTCACCAGGAAACCAGGGAACGGTTCTTTCTTTCAGAAAGAAATGAAATGCCACCCGAAGGCCAGAGCTTTCCTGTCTTAGAGCCGCTCCTGGGTGTGGGCTTCGTGCCTCAGAAGCAGCGCCGAGCCAGGGTGGGCACAGAGCAGGCAGGCAGGGGGCGGGGTGGGTGGCTGCTAGGTGGATGGGCCCCGCTGGGAGTCTCAGTTATTTTTAAATACCAGCCATTCTCCCTCTCAGCAAGGAGCTGTGCCCCATCCAAGAAGCAGCCCCTGGCCACCACGTCCTGATTCCTTCCCTCTGGCAGGCATCTCTTGGCTTCTACTCTGACGAAGCTGAACGGGGCAGCTGGGCCCCCTTGGCCCCCTCCCTGCCTTCTCCTTGGAGGGTGGTCTTCAGCACCCATTTTTGCTCCTGTTCTGCTGCAGCTCCTCGGAAGGGACTGTTTGTTCCCGTCGAGAGAGTTGTGATCAAAGCAGGAAGAACAAACATGAGGAGGAACCGATACCACCTCCCGTATTAAAGATACAACGCAACTTCCATCTTCTCCTCTTGCATGAACCCTGCTGCATGAACCTATTCCTCTCTCTACACAGGAACAGGGAGGTCTCCTCCATTCACCTCAGTGTTTTTGCCCAAATTAAAGTCAGTTGCCTCACTCTGGGGTCAGCCACAATGTGGAGCCCCAGTGGCATTTTTCTAACAAATGTGACTTTTCTAGCTGAGTCACTCCTTTCGAGGTTTTCTGGTTGCTGGAAATCCATTCACCCCCTCCCCAGCCTCCCAGCACTGTGTACATCTCCCGGTTATTACTGCAAGTGCCTTAACTAAAGGTACGGCTTCCTGTTTGGTTACCATGGACACCATGCAGGCCAAGACAAGGCCTGCTCGGGAAGGGAAAGGAAAGATTTGTGTGTGCAGCCTGTAAATAGTCTTAATCATTGTTTTCTCTTGGCAATCCCAGTAACGGTGTAATTATCAACCATTAAGCGGGGTATATAATTGTCTGAACAACTTGACATTGTTGCCACAGACCTGGTGTGTCTGAGACACTTCAGCAGCAAAAGCAGATATATCAAAGTCCAGCGACTTTCCACCAAGAATTTTATGATGACAGTTACAATGCAGGGAGAAAGCTCTCAATACCTAGTATCCAGAATTGGAAATGACAACAAACCTTACAGAGACGCCTTTGGAGGCTTTCTGGTTGTGCAGGCAACTGGAAGACCTCTGGGGCCCCCAAGACTGCTTGGTAAGAGCCCTGTTTCAATAGAGCCATTATCTAAAACTGGACTCACTCTGTGGACCTTTCATAAGTTATGGACAAATAGACAAAAGCTTCCAGGATGTCTGCTGGGGACACAGCTTTTCCCCAAGGCTTCATGAGAGATGCTCCTTTGAACTGCAAAAAGAAAGTGATGGAAGTAGAAGGTAGAACAAATTGAGTCATTTTGGGAGGAGGGAAAAAGAGGGCTCAGCAAGACATCTGCTTAATGTCAGTTTTAGAAGATGAGCTTCTCCCTAAAACACCTTGGTTTCAAACCAATTGATGTTATTTTAGTTGTTACATGGAATCTGTTGCAGAAATAGAATCCAACTGTAAATCCTCCAGGCTTCCCTCCTCCATTTGTCACTTTCATTTATGTTTTATTTTATTTTATGCTCCTTTAGTTAAGAACACCTCATACTTTTCCCCTTGGGGTACTTGTTTTTCCAAATTCTAAGGTTTTCCAGCTGGAAAATGTGTCTTGGAAACAAGAAGTGGGAGGAGCAGTGTGGAGGAGCCTGGGTCTCTGATTTGGGTCCAAACCTATAGATGAGTTAGGCCTGTTCACCCCATGCCAGCTACTCTTTCCTCTGCTCACTCCTGTGCTCCTGTTCACCATATACCTTGGACAGTATGATCTCATCAGAGGTGGATCCTATCTCCTCTTACCACCCTTCTGTGGAAATAAGAGTTGGATACAGAAGACCCAGGGGATCCAAGTGGTGTCAACTGTGATTCAGGGTTTGGCACATCTGAAGGCAAAAGTCTGAGTCATGAATTATCTCCACACTCTGACCCCATGGAAGTCATACCAGCAGCTGCTGGCCCTTTTCTGTCTGCCCCAGTCCATCCTTCCCTGACATGCCCCCTCTGTCCACCAGCTATGCTTGAGATTCCACGCTAGGACAGCATGCACCCTCAAACTCCCAAATCAGCCAAGTCCTTGGCAATTTGTCTCTTAAAACCAACCCACATCACTGCCACATCCCACAAGTATTCCCAGGCTGCCACCATGGGAACATCAGACTCATAAGCTGTAAAGTAAAAAGGCTCATGATCCCAAAAGGAACATAGGTGATCATTATACCATTTAGAGGTGAGCGCAACAGGAGGGAGGGGGATCCCATAACACTTCCTTTATTTCCTCTAGAGAGTCAAAGTTGACCTTTAACTTTTGACTCAAGTCAAAAGTTTGGCTCCTCGTTCTTCTGGCCTTCTTCTCAATTCCATTGGCCCATCCTTTCCTCTTTCCCTGTTCTGTCTCATGCTGTTTAAGATGGAGCACAATTTGTTCCCTGTCTCAGTCACCACTCTAGGTCTCTCTCTCTCTGCATCCGCACCCTTCCCTTCCCTTCCCTTCCCTTCCCTTCCCTTCCCTTCCCTTCCCTTCCCTTCCCTTCCCTTCCCTTCCCTTCCCTTCCCTTCCCTTCCCTTCCCTTCCCTCTTTCCCTCTTTCCCTCTTTCCCTCTTTCCCTCTTTCCCTCTTTCCCTCTTTCCCTCTTTCCCTCTTTCCCTCCCTCTCTCCCTTCCTCCGTCTGTCTGTCTGTCTCTCTCTCTCTCTCTTTCTCTCTCTCTCTCTCTCTCTCTCTCTCACACACACACACACACACACACACACACGCACACTCACTCTGGGGAGGACCACAGTCTGGATTTTAGCACTCCACCCACCACTTTCTGAAGGTTGCAGATTTCTGACCCCATCTTTACAAGGTCGCCTCTTAATGGAAATGTTCAAGTTAAGCTTCCTTGTTGGTGACTCCCCTAATTACATTCAGATGATGGATTTTCTGAAAGAAAAATAAAGTTGGGAATATCCACTGCTCTTGATTCAAGTTAGAATAAGGGGTAAGAGCCTAGTATCCTCCAGAGAGATATCTGCAAGGGAGTCTTGACATTTTTAATTAGAAAGAAACTGGGAAACGCCATCTAGCCCACCCTCTTGCCTCCATGCAGAAGTTTATCTTAACCATATATGATAGAGACTTCCTTCGTTAAAACACTCTAGCTTCTAATTAGAAGCTCCCTGCATTCAAAATGCTGTACTGTGAGACGTGGCAAGACCACGGAGCACTTTATCCTGACCCTGGAAATTCGGGAAGGTGGATGAGAGATTGTTTTGAAGAAATTCCCTGAGTGGCATGGTGAGCAGGGCAACTCCTTCTTCAGGTTTATTCTGCCCCCAGGTTTCAGGGGTGATTTAAATAGAGCTTTGCCTGGACCCAGGGAGAGGAGGGAGAATGGAGCCTGGGAGAACCCTCTCCATCTGATGTTCCATTTTTACTGCTATGATATATCCCTCTTTTTGGGCTTCCAGTCCAAAGTACCTTTGGAGCTCCATATAAAGGATAGTGATTATACTTGATCTGGTTGAGCAGAATGGAGCTCACATCTGCCCTCTAGGACAGCTTCTTTTAAGCTATTTTTTGCTTTTGGAGGCCTGGCTAAATTGATTACAGCTACAGACCAGGCTTTCCAACTGCCCATACATATCCTTTGAAAATTGGGCACAGATTCTCTTGCAAGTCACAGATGCCAAGAAAACACGGCCGTCCCTGAACAAGAGAGGAAATTGAGGTCAGAAAAGAAAGGTTCGATTTGTTATGCTATAAATGGGTGGCAAAAAAAAAAAAAGAAAAGAAATGGGTGGCTGACCAAATGTACCAAGAAACATGAGATTATTTTCATGGGAACCGTTGTGAAAAGCTAAGGGAAAGCGTTGCCAGCTTCAGCCATGCCAAGACCTTACCCAGGCTGGCCTTTGCCAACCTTTAGAAAAGGAAAGAAAGATTATAAAGGAAACAGTAGGGCACTGATCTATCTGTATCCATTCCTCCCGGCTCTGGGACAGATAAGGCACCTTTGAGAACATTTGTCACCATTTCCAACACATTCTGTTAGCCCTGATGAGCTAAAAAGGTTATTGATTGAGTCCTTCTGTCCTGGAACCTCAACTGCTGAACTAGGCTCTGTGGCAACTCTGTTGCTGCCACTGAGGATTAGACTGTTGACTTTGGGGAGCTTATCATCTCTTCCCAGGAGTGGAGGTCAGGGCGGTCCCGGGCCCAGTGCGCAGAAAGAGGGTGACGGCCTCTGAGGACAGCATGCTCTCTTCCAAGAACCAGGCAGGGGCAAGGCTGACTTCAGGGGAGGAGCGAGTCTCTCACTTCCCCCAAGAAGCCCAGTGGAGGGGGCTTGAAAATCCAGCAGGAAAGTGTTGGAATGAGCCATGTCCCTCTTTCTGCCGCTCATTTCCCAGACAGTCAAGCATGCACCCAGAGGATTAGGAGAGAGAGCTCAAGTCCTGGGGAACCCTGCTTCAGTTACTCACCCTCCCCTCTTGCCCCCTGGAATGGACCTACCCAGGCAGAATAGGAAAGATGCTCTGGGAAATACTCAGGCCCCCTGTGGCTTCCCTTAAAATCCTGGTTTGAGGAAAGATTGCTGTCATCTTTAAAAATCTCTCCATGACCTTGAATTCATGAGCCTCCTGGTGAAAGCAAGAAAGAATGGCTTCCTTGTGCTGAGTCATAGCCTGGGCTTTTCGGTGAAAAGACCCAACTGAGGAGCAAGCAGTCGAATGAACAGACTCAGGCCAACCGGTGTTCCCTGGGAAATGCGTTGCCTCCTTATTAGATTATTTTCAGGAAAACGCTTCACCACCAGCAGGTGCTCCAGCCTTTCTCCAGCATATGTGTGGCCTTCTGTCCTCCTGGGCCCGCTGGCCTGGGACTGGCAGGGAGTTTGGACCAAGCAGCAGGGAGAGAGGGCCTGAGTGTGCCAGACCCTCTGTATTCCCTGCACGGCCTGGCAGGTGACCAGATGATTGTACATTGCTTTAAATTCCCCAAAGCTTCAGCCACATTTGAAGTCCTGCTCCATTAAGAGCTGGCAAGTTCTCTGAAGACTCAGTCTCCCAGAGGTCAGCTCTGCAGCTCAACCAAGAGCGTTGCAGACCTTTGCATGGGGGCAGGAATCAGGGCCCAGACAGGTTTGGTGGCTTTGACCAGCCAGAGAGCTCAAGTCCCCCCTCCCGACTCCACTCCCAGGAATCCCACAGTGGTCCACCTGAGCCTTGCCTCGTAATGATGTGCTCTCTCCCCTGGTCCCCTTGCTGTCCCCAAACAGGGTGCAGGCTGCACTGCCCTCGTGGTGGCCGTGGTGGCCCGAAAGCTGGAACTCACCAAAGCGGAGAAGCACGTTCACAACTTCATGATGGACACTCAGCTCACCAAACGGGTAAAATACCACTGTTCACAGCTTAATGGGGTTCTTCAGACCAACGTGGAGGCCAATCGGAAAGGAAGTAGTCGCGTGGTGTAGATTAGGGCCGTGGCTTGCAGTGGAGGGTGGAGGGAACCCAGGCACCTGCAAACAGCCTCCACAAAATGGGCAAATGCCTCAACACTCCAGGTCCTGCCTTCTGTTAAATGACTGTGCATGGTTCAGGCAACCAAATCATTTCCCTGGTACCTAAATCTAACACATACTGTGGTGTAACCCACTCCCTTGACTGATGGTAATTAAATAAATCACCCAGCATGAGGCAATGGTTTTGTTTATGCTCAGATTTTTTCATGATTCTCATTAGGAAGGGCAGTAGAGAGTCTTAAAAACAATATTGGGACTGTATCTAAATCCAGTCCTTTAAAAAAAAATCCATTAAAGACAATCACTGCTGCAGCGCTCACATTCCTGAATAATGCCATTATCCAGCGCTCCCCTTTTGGGTTTTCTGGCTAATGTTTCTCACTTGCACCCTTATGAAGGTGGTTTAGAAGGATGGGAACTGAAATCAGGCAGGAATGGGGAGAGCATTTAGCTGCGCAGAGCCCGACACCCCACTGAATTGTCAGGGGGAAAAAGGCACATTTAGAAGAGACAGAAACAAGCAGGCAGGAGCTGTTTATTTCGTGACAGCTCTTATGGAACATTCTTCAGAGCTGCAGGCTGAGCGCAGGTCAGTAATAGGATTTCCTGCGAAATCTCCTCTTTCTGAGATGAGCGAGAATCCAAACTCCGGGCTGGGGCCTTGGCCGCCGTAGCAAGTGCTTCTCCTTTAGGACTAAGGGGGGGTAGAAGGCCCGTAAGTGACCAAATTCTGATTGAGGTTTTTGAAAGCTAGAAAGAGTAGTGAGTGACCAATGTTGCAGCACAGGAAGAATGTCTTAGAAATAGAGACAAAGGCAGCAAGGGAAACAGAAAGACAGAGAAAGGCAGCGCGGAGCGAGCTCCTGGGGAAGGCAGGGGCGAGCGCGCTGGTGCCGAGGCCTCTCGGGTTTCTCGGCAGAATTATTTATGGCGCGTGATTGTTTGGTCCTTGATTACATGTATTGGATTCTCTAAGGGCCTCCACAGATGTGAAAAGGAACGGGGACAGGCGAATGTTATGTTGTTGACATACAGATGGTTGTACAGCAGGTCCCCAAATAACGATGTTTTGTTATATCGTTGATACAATGCCGTGGGAACCTAATTCTTGTTTATGTTAGTCGAAGGTGAACTTGATTTTGTTACACGTCGTTTCGTCACATTTCCAAGAACCTGTCGGCAACATTAGGTGAGGACTTACTGTGTATGGTACATGGTGGACCTGAGCTGTCCGTTGCACAAAAGAAAACGTAACTCGTAACATGAAGATGGCAGGATTGTACCCAGGGGTAGGCCGGTCGGGTTTCACCCACAACCCTGCAACCCAGCTGCTCTCGCGCAGCCCGGGATACACGTGCAAAGTTATGCCTGGTACTGAGCAAATCAGAGAAGTGACTGGAACACCTCGATGCAAATATACTTGCAGCTACTTCCCTGAAACGATTTCGTGCAGGAGTGAAGGCAAACGAATTTTGCCTCTAAAACCTTCTCAGCACCTGTGTCCTTAGAGTGAGACGTTAGGGGTCTCACCCCACAGTTTGCTTTTTGAAACCTAGGCTATGCTTTGTATTCCGTGCTATTCCCTTCCTTTGTTCTCTCCCTGTTTCTCTCCGTAAATCAGACTCTGGAGGAAAATAAAGCCGAGGAAAGCCGGCTCCCTCGCATGACAGGGAGATAAACAAGTTTTCTGCAATACAGTTGCAGAGGAGATGAGACTGGCTGCTAATTTCAATCTTTGGGAAATAATTCTCTAAAATCCTCCTTAAGTCAGTCCACTTCTCCTTGAAAAGTAGGACTGAAAATCAAATCAACAGATATTTATTGCCCATTCGTGAGGGCAAGGCACCATTTTAATCGAGTAACATCTCACTCTTCTGAGAACACTTAATCTGTTGAAATGTCCCTTTAGTGTCTAGTATGTTTTCCCTGAGAACCAGACAACACAAAAGGGGTGGTTCCGACAGAGAGAGGATTTTCAAAGCTGGGGGAACTGAGACTCCCGAAGGTTCTGTGGTATAACCTTGGTTGAAGGAAACTGGCTGCGAGCTTGGCCTGCTCAGAGAAGCCCACCTTTTCCCCCTGGGGATGCCTCGGCCACCCTCTGTCCTCTCCAAAGGGCCCAGCATGTCCGGCGGGAGTGGCTCATGGGTCAACGCGATGCTAGGCACAGTCTATTCATTAGATCTCAGAGAAAGATCCAGTCGTGGGAGGAACCGGTTGTGACGTGATTCCAAACCTCTCAGGAGTGGATAATTCAATTTCACAGTTAAAAGCAATCTGTTACAAGCGCATGCAACCTTCATTCTTCAAACACCTAAACAAAAAACAAAAAGAGGAACCATAGCCTATGCATCATGAAAATAGTCAGATTGTTCTAGTGTTTAATCACCCTGTCCTTTCCTTTAGAGTCAGACAATTTTTATGTATTTTTTGGTGGGGGTGGGGATGTCTGGTAGCACAGGGTAAGAATTCAGTTTCTGCTTTTCCTGAATCCCATGGCTTTTCTTCCTTCACTTGTATAACTTGTCAACCCTGATGGCAACATCACGTCTGTGTTAATGCCATCGGATCTTCTCACACTGACTTTGCAGTGTTACTGCTGTTGTGATTCTGAAATTATAATTTATTGCTAACCTCTAGGCCATGAGATAATATGTATGTAAACGACACACCGAGAGACTAGCTCCCCATCTTTTCTACCACGCAACGCTACATGTCCCCATCTCTCTGTTTTATGTAACTGAACACATCCATCACAGGGTCACCTGCTGGATGCCACGCTTTGCGTTCTGGGGACATCAAGATGGGTGAGAGATGGTCCCTGCCCTCGTCCTTACTGCCTGCCCTCAGAAAGCACCTCTTCTTTCTAAAGTCAAGATAGGCTGCCCAGGGACACACTTGGCTTAAGAGGCAGGACATGCTCTGTTTGCCCCACCTACTCTTCACGTCTGACCTTTTAGACGGCACCCCGCTGTGTGCCACTGGCTGAGAATCGTGTCCTTTATCCTTGCCACAAGGGGTTCTTGCTCCAAATACTTCATGCAAGTACATTTCGCCATGAAACCAAACCCAAATCTTCCCTAAATTAGTTCCTTCTCCTGATGTCCCTGGTCAGCTAATGACTTCACTGTTCTCCATGCCTGAAAACTCAGCGCCATCTGGACCCACAGGGGTATGAGCAGTTTCTGAGCCTGATTTGACCTCGCCATGCCGTGGCTGTTACTGCACGCTGGCCTCTCCTGGCCCTCCGCCCACGGTACCTAAAGCCAGTATCACCTCAATCTTGCACCGTCACAGCTGCTTGCTATCTTTTCCGCTCTAACCCAGTCCTCCACTTTGCTTCCCGTGGATCTCCTTAGACTCTAAGACTCAGCTCTGAACATAGCAACCTGCTCAGAAACCTCTAGCAATCCCTCTGTGCCTACTGAACAGTGCTAAAGAAAATTATGAGCATATGTCAAAGTTTTATCGCAGTCTTGTTGGAAAAAGCAAAAAAAATTTTTCCAGCAGACTAATTCAGAGATTTACTCACAGTAGGGTATTTTATAAGAAAAGGCAAGTCATTGTTGTACCAGGTGCAGAATGTCTGGTAAAAGGATCCAGTACTAGATTTGTGGCTGACAACTGGTTGGTCCCTAGAGTGGATTCCCAGAACAGGTCTTAATCTCTTTAAAATTTATCAGATAATAAATCGAGCAGTTATCAGGAATGCTAATTCCACCCAGAAGGGGATTGTAAATTCTATTACCCACAAGGATTCTGTGCCAGACAGGTTGGGACAGTAGTCATAGAAACTGAGCTTCTGAGCTGGGAGGATCCTTGGGAATGTGCCTCGGCCCGGTGAGGGGTGAGGGTGGCCCAGCCATGCACAGCTAGCTGGATCCTGGCCAGGCCTGCAGTTTGTTCTCGGGCCTGCAGGCAGCTTTCCAGCCATCACCCAGTGGATTTTCCAGAGCAGTCAGTTCCTTGAAACTCAGCAAGGCTGTTAGGGTTCCGGGCCTGCTGGAGAGAAAAGCCAGTTTACCTGCAGACTCACTGAGCATGAGTGATATTATAGAAATACTCACCATTCATTGCCATACTGCTATGGGGAAAGAGCTTCAAACTCCAACTTTGAACCACAGAAATACGTCTCTTCTAGTTCCCTGCCCCAATTTCTTGCCAGCATGGGGGTGGAGCCCCAGTTCAGGGGTGGCTTCCAGGTGAGATGGACGGAGAAGGGGGTGTAGAATAGGATGGGGAAGGAAGGAGAGAGGGAATAGGTAGGGAGATGAAAGAGATGACAGCTGCAGGAAGTCAGCATGGCCGTATGTCCAATGGACACCTTCGGTCAAGTGTCTGAAGATGGAGCTGGCGTTAGGTGCTCGGATTATGATGTTCGTCAGCTCTCAGTTAATCTAAATGCAACCTGTGCAACTCCTTAAAGTTAAGTCACGATTCACCTGCAGCTTCTCTTTCCCTCCTCCTGCCCCCTTCTCCGGCCTCCTGGTGCCCACCCTTTCCCTGGGCAGGGTTCCTGGCAGCGTAGTGGGCATGCCAATGATGTCTCCCAGTGGGGCTCCTGGCTTATTCTTCCAGGTCTCCCTGTGGCTTCTGGAGACATGGGGAGTCCAACAAGGGTGCCTCTCCCATCCTGTCTCGTTCCTCCTGCAACCGACAGTCCCTCTGTGATACCGAGTGGCACATTACCCTGGCAGAGAGGTGGCCAGAGCAAGCCATTGACTTGAATGCTATGGCCAAGAGCTCAAGGAATAGACCTATGTGTTTTGTTTAATGCTCTCTTTTGTTAGGAAGGAGGGAAGAGAAAGACGCTGCCATTTACTTGGGGGGCGGTATTAATGGAGCTACCATGTACTGAAGAGCACTGTGGCCAGGCTCTGTGCTCAGTGTTTGAAGTGTATTCTCACTTAACGCTACGATCCCATTTTCCAGATCTGTGGCATGTGCATCCTTTCTAGGCGTCTCTCTGCTGTATTTTTCTTTCGAGGCATATATCACCTGATACCATATCACAAGCTGCCTACAGTCTCCACAAGATTACAAACTCCTCGAGGGCTTGAATGTTACCAGTTTTTGCGTGTGGGTTTCCTCGCTTCCTAGAGCAGCACCTGCCTCATTGTCCGGGCTTCGTAAATGTTTTTTGAAGGAATGAATGAGAAAACTGAGTCTCAGAGAGGTTTAGTAACAGGTCCAAGGAGGAGATAATGATGGCATTGACTTGTGAGGTTTTCTGAGGGCTAAGCAAACACTGTAAACACAGAGCGTTTAGCACAGAGCCTGGCACACAGTAAGTGCTCAGTTAATGTTAGCTGTCACTATTGCTTGCAGGATTTTTTGGGATGACTTCCTTGCTCAACTCCATTAGTCTTAGAGCCCTTCCTAAAGTATGTAGGTCACTGAGCCCATTCTCTGGCATTCATCAGAATGAAAGCATACATTTTTTGGTAGAGAACATATAGAGAGAAAACAGGCAGCTCTTAGGCTTATGGGTTCAGGGAACAGAACAGCCAGCCTTCCACGCACAAAGGCCCTCTTCTGACCATCCCTGACCCCATCTGATTGGACCAGCCTTGCTCAGGTTTTCCCAGTGCCCTGATCCATGCCACCCCCAGGAGAATCTTTTGGCCCTGGTGCCCCCATCCACCAGGAGAGCTCAGAGGGTACCCAAGCCCTCATCAGGGACTTGGCGAATCCCAGGAAAAGCACCCCACCTCAGCTGCTCCCCATCCTAACAATGCTCATCAACCAGCAGGATTGAAGGAGACTTTGGTCGCAGTAGCAGTTACTGTCAACCTGGGAAAGCACAGGGCAGTTAAAAGCCTATTTCTTTTTCTCTTGCAGATATTGATCTACTTAGCTTTGTGCCAGACTGTTTGCTGGCAATTAATTTCAGAGCCAGCACCAAGGCTTGCTTTTCATATCGGTTTCCCAAATACACAGGGGCCTCCTGTTCAAACCCATAAAGATGAGGCGACTGCTTCTCTCAGCTGCCCAGGCTGCACTGTGATTTCAGTACCTTACATTTGGGCTGAAATTAAGTGTAGGACATGGACTCCCTGTTCTGTCATATTGCTAAGTGAAGGCCAAGATGATTAAAAATTTTTCTAATGTCTTTTCCAATTCCTTGGTCCTGGAAAACAGGAAATAATTTTGTTTGTGTAGAGATAAAATCTAGTCAGGTCTTTCTTCAGACCACATGAAAACCTTATGCTCTTCTTGGACCTGGCTCTCGTTTGGACTTTGTCATTAGCTAGCTGTGTGATTCTGGCCCTCACATCTTATCTCCGGAGCTGTTTCCTTTTACATGGGGGTTGGAGCTAGATGGTAACTAATATCACTATGTCTAGAGTTTATGTAACACTTTAATCCATCTTGACTCAGTTTGCCGTTTAGAACTTTATGGTCTTGGTCTGAGTCTCAGTTTCATTATGTACAAAATGGGGGTAGTTTAGTACCTGCCTGATGGGGTTGTTGTGAAAATGAACTGAGTTCACACACATGAAGTACTCAGACCTGTGCCTGGTGATGTCAGACCATCAGCACCATTATCGCCTCCTTTGGGCCTTATATCAACCCTTAAAGAAAAGATTTATTTTCCCAATCTTATAGATAATTAAGCATTTACTCCTCAGCTGCTTAATAACTGCTGGAACAAGAATTCACTTGCAGGTTTTTCAAATCCGACACAGACAATTGTCGAAGGCCCATCAGCGCCTTCATTCCTTGACTGTATCCGAAAACGAAGACTCTTGGAGCCGGGGCACCACTGGTCATCCTAAATGCCAGGGCGGGGTTTTCCCTGCCTCTTTTCTGTGAGGCTCTCCTTGGGGGCTAAGCACCCGGGGAGACTGAGGAGATCACCTCCCTATAAAACAGCAGGAGTGTGCGCCATGCAGAGAGAAGGGCGTCCCTTCTGTGCGTGCTGGCCGCTGTCCACTCCAGGCCCTGGGCAGAACCCCAGAGACCACCCTTCCTCCTCCTCCTTGGACACTCACTATTTCCAGCTTATACTCACCTCTAACTGCTTCCTTTCAAGCAAGAAATCACCAGAGGTGGGCGATTAAGTCATTAAAACCACTGTCACAGTGGATTTTTACTGAATGAACAAAGCAATATTTATGTCACTTAGACATTTCTGAGAAGACTTAGCTGTTCTTTTAAAAACATCATTTCTGCGCCAATGAAAAATGTAATCCAGCCTTAGTAATAAATTTTTAAAACATACACACAAGAAAGTTATCAGCCTGCAAAACAATGTTTCCCAGGCCTTCCCACATGTCTCAGTATTTTAACAACGTCCCATCTGTTGATGTCAGTCTGAAGAAGCGGGCCGGTACTTGCCAGTTTTATTAAAATCTTTTCTGGCTAGTAACCTGATTTCTGTGAGGCTGGCCTACGTACTTCCACAGCCCGGGTCTGTGGGCCTGTGCCAATTTACATGGCTGACAGAAATGGGAACGGTTAACCAAAAATCTGTTTAGCTTGTGCTTAATAAGAAATGTTTCCTCTTGCTCTTGCTACTAATTGCTGAGGATGTCTGTGTTTGGACTAAAACTTTGTCCCCAGCCATCTGGATGCCATTGCCATGTGTCAGCTCAGTCTTGGGCCGGGTGATATCAGTGGTTTCCATGTCAGTAGATGACAGTGTCATATATTGAAACATGCGATTGCTGCGCGCAGTGAAGGAGCCAGCCCAGGGGAAGAGATGGCTCTGTTTTCACACCTAAATATCTCTACCAATTTTCAGATCCTGTTTTAAATGATTTCAGCTTAATGCCAATTACAGCTACATGTAAAATTGCAGTGTAAGTGCGTTTGGCCGTTTGGGAAAGGAAACAATGGACTTGTTGACACCTATAGTTTCGTTTGGTGGGAGAGGCATTTCCTCAAAGGCCTTAAAAAATCTCCAGCTGATAGGAAATCTGTTTACTCTCTGAACGCAGGCCATGTACCATGGAAGTCCCAGAACTGGAACTCTGTGTGCACGAGCAGCGGTGGTGTATATTTATCTATTCAAAAGGTGCCCCGGGCCCCCAGGGCTTGTTAATGCAGTCTGTCTGAGCAGAGCGCCAGCAGCAGCAGTCGGAGGCAGTCCTGACATAATTAAGAAAGAATAAGAAACACCCCTGAACCTCAGGCTCCCGTGTACCGCACTCAATACAGGATTAGTAAGCACGGAATTCTAATCATCCATTTTAAGAGTTCATGATTTGATTAAGGAATTCCATCATTGCAGAATCATTTCCTTATAAGGTAGACTATATTAGCAAACAGAAAAATATCTTATGTGAAACTAGGGAAATTAACCAGATAGCAACCTGTTTTATTTACTTTTCCTTAGATCAAGAATGCTGCAGCCAATGTCCTTCGGGAAACGTGGCTCATCTATAAACACACAAAGCTGCTAAAGAAGATTGACCATGCCAAAGTCAGGAAACACCAGAGGAAGTTTCTCCAGGCTATCCACCAGTGAGTATGCAGGGGAAGCTCGGCCATCAGACTGCCAGATTAGGAGGGGTGGGACCCCCACAGCTCTACCAGTAACTCCTGGTACACTTAGAGGTAGGAGAAATCCATTCTCTTCCACTCAGTAACCACCAGGGGCAATAAATGGGACCCAGATCAGTCTGTTTATTTACGGCCAGACATTGGGCAGGCTGCTATGGAAGGTAAAAATTAGAGTAAGAGCCTCAGGGCTCTCACAGTCCACACACACACACGTTACACCTCGAAGCAGAACAAACTGCGGTCAGCACTTTCTGTAAGAGACGTATTTTAAAAGCATAGTGATGACCTGGAGGTTTTGGGAAAACCCTGAAAGGCCCAGGTTAGGGCACTCAAAATGGAAGGCACAGCCTAGATAAAGGCACAGACGCCGGAAAATGACCTGGGAGTAGTGAGGAAACCAAAGCGACTAAAGGCAAGCATGCATGGAGACAAGGATTTGCTTTCTTGGGGACCTGACAAGCCCTTGATTCTGGTCAGTTGTCACCTCTGTTGGAGGTTCCCTTGCTGGGTTCCAAAACCAGAGGAACTGACGTGAATGTGGCATGTGTTTGCGAGGCTGAACCTTAGCATGCACTTGAGGCCACGACCATTGCAACTCTTTCCCACAGACTGAGGAGTGTCAAGATGGAGCAGAGGAAGCTGAGCGACCAAGCCAACACCCTGGTGGACCTTTCCAAGGTGAGTGGCGAAATCCGAAGACATCCTAAAGTGTTCTCAGGGGCTGGCCTTTAGATTTCTCAGGCGTGGCTGTGAAGACGGGCTGTGTTCAGACTGCACAGTGCAGGATGGGGAGAGCAAAGAGCAATTGCTCCGTGGTTAAAAAACAATCTCGGTTCAAGTTCTTAACATGTGCAGTCTGCTAGTGTGTCTTGTTGTCTCTTAACACCTGGCATTTGTTTCTTCAGTTCAATCGCTCAGGTTTGTCTTTGCTCAGAATTAATTAGCTGGCCGACTAAATCTTTTTAGTGCGTTGCTTTATTAGCTGTACGTTGAGGGCTCCTAAGTGAGCTCGAGTTTGCACTGCTGAGAACCGACCGGTGATGAGGCCGCGGTACTGCCGAGGTTAGGCCTGGGCAAATCCTCCCAGCTCGCTGTTATAATTGGACATTCATTTTCTTGCATCCTTCAATCCTTATAACCCGGCTTTTCTGGCCCCAAGTTGGTGGTGAGGTTTCTTTACTTTTCAAGAGGCAAATAGCCTATGATGAATATAAAGATTCTAAAAATGAGAGTCCTCCTTTGAGAACCCCAGGGCTGGATACCTTACTGTCATTCTGCATTTCTAGCACTGAACCGCTGTAAATACTGTAAAGAAACTTGTTCCTCTTGCAAGTCACTGAAGCGAAGGGACCTAAGGCTGCCCTGCTGGCGCAGCTGAGTATAGGTGCCATTGAAGAGAGGGCCTCCCTCCCCGTCACCACCCCTCCTCCCACCCCCGCAGCCCTTCTCCTCATTGACTCCTGATAAAAATTGTATATCAAGTGTACAGCCAGGGCCAGGCTGGCAGAATATTCCAGCAGATGTCGATTATCATAATGGCCCACATTTCCTGGGTAAGCAAGAGAAACTCCCTCAGGCAAATTAAATACCCTTTGAAAAGAGGGTGCAATCAGAGAAACTGTAGGTTGTTGGGCCATGTGCAGGCACCGTGTTCAAAGAAGGGATAAAGCCAGAGAGAGGGCCTCCCAAGCCCCAGGGGAGTGGGAGGACTCCAACCAGGGAACGAGTGGCTTATACAGAGGAGAAGCCACAGGCCTGTGTGCCTTTGCAGGGGTGCTGAGGTGGAGTGCAGGGCTCCTGAGAGCCTGGAAGAGGGGGCATGTGAAGGGAAGGAGGGGGCATGTGAAGGGAAGGAGGGAGCTCCCTGGGGTCTTGGGTGTGTCCCGTATCAGAAACACGCCAGCACTCAGTTAAAAAATGGAGGCATTTATTATAAAGATACAACAAAATCTCATTCCAGGCAGAAACACAACGCAGGTATGTGGCCAGGCTTCAGGAAGAAACTAGCTAGACCCCAACCCGGGAAGCCCTCGCACCCAGGAAATATGCTTCCACCCTTTCTGCCCTCTCCTTCTGTTCAAGTGCCTGCTTTAGTTCTCCCCCCCCCCCCCCCCCCCCCCCCCCCCGACAGCTTTCTGTGCCTCCCTCCTGCCTCCACAGCAGACCACGGCAGGCCCCTGCCCAGAGTGAGTCTTCTGGCTCTAGCCACAGGCAAGGACAATTGGCTGCCTGTTGCTCTTCATTAGAAACTCTCAGAAGAGATGAGATGACTGGCAAGCTTGGGTCAGGTGTCTACCCCTGGACCCATCGGGCTGGCCAGGAGGAGTGCCAAGTAGGGCTTACAAGGCCAGGGCCTGCCTTCCGAGGTGGAGGGATGGCCCAACGACAGGCCCCAAGGTATTTCTTCTAGAAGTAGCATGTTTCCTGCCTCACCTCTCACCTGATGGGAAGTTCTCCCAGGACTGTCAGGCAAACCGGCCTGTCAAGCCTGCATTTCCCCAGCGCCACCCACAGCGTCTCTCAGAGGTGGGGTCCAGCGCAGGACAGACTGGGTGGAGCAAAGACCTCGGTGAGCTGGAAAGAGGCTCCTGTGAACGGGGTGGGGGGGAGTCAACAGCAGCAACCTGGGAGCAAGTTACCTGGGAGGAGAGGGTGCGGAGGAGAGGGTTAGGGGAGACCTGGGCGGGGCTGCAGGGCGGTGCGTGTGAGACCCGAGGGAAGGAGAGTGCGCGTGTCATCGGGCTTTGTCTTTCCCTCCCAGGAGACTCGCCCGAGGTCCTGGCAGCAGCTCAGCAGGTTTCCCATTGGCCCACATCCCCCCTGGCCTCCCGTCACCAAGCAACAGCGCCGGCGGTGATGCTGTGTCCCCTCCCTTTTCTTTCTCACCCGCCTTCCCAGCCCTGCCCTTTGGTCCCCTCTAAATGGAGGAAATGTCACGTGGCCCTTGTACCGAGAATACAGGGTGGCAGGGCTGGGAGGGCCTGCGCTCTTTATTTGCTAACTTCAATTTCCTCAACTGAAATGTAAAAACAATTCCTAACATCTGACACTTGAGCTATCGAATGAGATGGTATCAGTGACAATGCCTTGTAAACTCTAAAGGGTTTGCAAATGCTAGTTCTGGTGATGAATTGCGATGAGGAAACCAAGATCGAAAGGAACCAAGTGACCTCCCAAGGACAGGCGATGGGCAGCGCTGGTGGGGACCCAGGGCCGCCACTCAGTCCGGAGCGCTCAGGGTGCCCCTGCGCTCAGATGCGCCTGTGGTTTTGTACATTCCGGGAAGATGGGCACCTTGAGGAGGTTCTTTAATGTTAATTAATGAAGGAAGCACTTTCACTCCCAGAGCCACCCTCTCTTCCGAGAGCGTCCACAATAGCATCCTGCTCTCAAAAGGGCAGCCCTGCCTTCATTCCACTTCTGTGATGGCTCCTTTTGGGCCCCAGTCACTTCCCTGTGGGGCATGTCGTCAGCTGGGAAGAAGGTACCTCTTCATTTTCAGTCTCCCTTTCCCCCAGCTTCTCTCTGGCTTCTCATATTTGCCACCTTCCTTTACTCCCCTCTTTTTTCCTCTCTCACCTTATTTCCTACTCCCTGGGCCCCTGAGGGCACCCGTGTTTCTGCATCTTCCGGAGTAATTTGAAATTTCAGATGAAATAGGACCAGGTGTCTCTGGCAAATGACCAGAGGCCCCAAGAGCCACAGTACCCGGTGGGTGGGGCCAGGGGACACAAAGCGACTGGCAAGCTGGCCCTCTGCTATCTCAACCACAGCAACACCTGCGAGTGTGAACACGCCCAGGAACCTTGCTCTGATATCATATGTTAATTTGCGGGAGAGATGTGACTGTCACGTAGACAAGGGCTCTACACACCAACCTGGGAAGCCAGTTATAATCAGAAAGTCGCCTGATACGAGTGGAGTCAGAACCATGGAGCCAGAACTAGACTGAGTGCATCGCAGACTGCTGGATGGGTCTGGGTGGAACAAACGTGGGTTAGTTGCAGTTAAATGAATTGAATTTGAGGGATATTTATAGGAGGGATGGGCAGGACTTTGGACTGGTGAGATGTGAGGGGTGAGGGGAAGGATGATGCCGAGGTTTCTGGAGCCGCCGTGTCTCCAGGGAAGTAAGGAGTAAGCTGCTGCTGCTTCCCGGCCACGTCAGGCATGGCTGGAGTGGAAGTTGCTCCTGTTGTCATCTGGAGGAGTTTTTCATTTTTCCCATTGCCGATTTCTCAGTGATGACCTGTCTCTCGTCTCTCTGCCTCTCCTACAGATGCAGAATGTCATGTATGACTTAATCACAGAACTCAATGATCGGAGCGAAGACCTGGAGAAGCAAATTGGGAGCCTGGAGTCCAAGCTGGAGCATCTCACTGCCAGCTTCAATTCCCTGCCCTTGCTCATCGCGGACACGCTGCGCCAGCAGCAGCAGCAGCTGCTGTCTGCCATCCTCGAGGCCCGGGGCGTGAGCGTGGCAGTGGGCACCACCCACACCCCACTCTCCGACAGCCCGATCGGGGTCAGCTCCACCTCCTTCCCGACCCCGTACACAAGTTCAAGCAGTTGCTAAATAAACCTCCCCACTCCAGAAGCATTACCCATAGGTCTTAAGATGCAAATCAACTCTCTCCTGGTCACTTTGCCATCAAGGAACACTGAGACCAGGGAATGTAAAGAAGAGAGTCCGAGCTAATTAACTAACTCATGTTCATTCAGCGTGCTTGGTTCGATATGCCTTGAAACCAGAAATCTAATCTCTGTTTAGGTGCCTCTACTTGGGAGCAGGAAGCTGAGATGACAGGAGGCGACACCTCTGGCAGGGCCCTTGCTGCAGAGTTGGTGGAGAACAGAAATCCACGCTCAATCTCAGGTGTTCACAGCGGGGATGGGAGTCAAATGCACTGAAGTGACCAACAGTGAACGGCCCAGAAGAGGGTCCCCCTGGGGGAGGGGGCGTGTCAGGCTTGGGGAACGGGCTCCTCACCACTGGGGTCCTCGAGCACACCACTCACTTTTCCTTTTGTCTGAGGAAGAGGCCGGATGACGAAAGGAAAAGAGAGCTGCCCACAACTTGCCAAAACAGTCATTCTTTCCTCCCATACCTTATACAATCATAAAACCCAATTGAGATGGGGGGGGGGAACCCCAGAAAAATAAAAAGCCAGATTTTCCATCCATTATCAATACCCATATAGACCTGTGTGTTTGCAAGCATGTGCACACACACACATACATCCCACATTCAACCCAGGTCGTTTCTTGTTTGAACTTGACCCGAGTGAAAATGGACCTGGTACATTACCCTGCACACAGTAGGCACTCTCTAAATGGGTGTTGAGCTGATTTGAATCCGAATATGGGTGCTTTCAGTTCAGGTAGCTTGCTGGTGTTGGCCACATTGTGAGCTTCACGGAAGATGCAGGTCCCTTCAAACACAATACAGGTTGCTTCATGCTGGATGCGCACCATGTTTGCTTGGTTTGAGATGATGCCAAGCTAAAATTGTTGGCATTCTGGAACCTTCTAAAAATAACAGCTTTGCGGGGTTTTCTTCTTCTAGCCAAACAAGTCATGTTCCTATGGAGCGCGTGACTAGGTGTGTGTGAGGGACGGGGGTCAGGATCTGTGCAGGTGTGCCCACACATGCACAGACAGGTGCGACCCAATGACACCTGAGCGAATAGATGTATTGTCTGGGGATTTGCTCAGCTCGATTTATCCAGCAACAGGTTTCCAGGTCCAGATGTTAGGAGTACAAAGTGGTCAAGTGCCTCATGTGGTCCCTTCTACCTGACCTGAAACCACCTGAAAATGAAATATTGTGAGACTAAAGGGAGCACTTAGGGAACCTTGCAGGTCAGGAAAGATGACATGTGCCAGTAGCCTGTTCCTACTGTGCCATATTAACCTTGGTGCAAAAACTATCCTAACATCTCTCAAACTCCAGGAGACTTCAGAAACAGTAAGCTCCAGTGTAATGACAGGCATTGTGAGGAGGGGGCCTGTGGAAGCAAAATATTCTCATTGCTCTGTAACCTAACCACACATACCATTTGTGATGTGAACTCCACGTGTTACCCATCACTGTCTCATTCTGAGGTCTTTGACTTCTGCCTGTGGGGAGTTAGAGATACTGCATGGAATATTTATCTGTTTAGGGTAAAACAAACGGGTGTTGTGTGTGTGTGGTGGCCCTGTTGGGTTTCACTTTGTGCCGGACATCATCACCGTTCTGAAGGCAGTGTCTGGCGAGGCAGGATTTTCTTCTAAGGACAAGGGAATCAGTAAAAGGTAGATGACCCCAGAACTAAGGCCACTATTTTTTTTTAATCCTCACCTGAGGATATGTTTTTATTGATTTTTAGAAAGAGAGGAAGGGAGAAAGAGAGAGAAACATTGATCGGTTGCCTCCTGTATGTGCCCTGACCAGGGAATTGAACCCACAACCTTTTTGGTGTATGGGACGATGCTCTAACCAACTGAGCCACCCGGCCAGGGCAAACTAAGGCTATTCTTGCTTAACTTCTTTCTTCTACCTATTTTTATTGCTGCTGCTGTTCCTTTAATGGTCTCATGTTCATTTTGATGATCCTTTTGAAGATTTTCATTGATTGTTTTGCATACCACAGATGCCACATTTGCTGTGGGATTTTTATTTTTTTACCTGCTCTTTTAACTATTGACTATCTGAAAGATCCCTCTCCTTTGTCATGTCCCAAGAATGGCGCTCCTGTTTTCCGTGACAGTTCAGCTGAACAGATAAACAAACATGTAAACAGATGAAATAACCATGCAGTTTCTTTGAAGCATCAATTCCATTTCACAAAGTGAAGACCACCGACAGGTCATGCTGAGTGTGCCAATTCTGATCATTTAACCCACGCCCTCAACTATTAATTCCTGTCTGCACTGTCCATCCTGCTGTAACCCTGTGACGTGTGTGTGCACGTACACACATATAGCCATTTATTCTTCATTTCAAAGAAATGACATGCAAGATTCCATTGCCACTCCCCCTGCCCAAAAGTGTGCACAGACTATCATTGATCCATCCCAGCTTGTGGATAAGTCTTCTCTAACCCATGATGAATGTTGTCCACTGAGTTAAGCCCTGAAGACTACACCGGCAACACTAGTAAAGGGTATAGTTGGACTTATTTCCAGTAGCAGTAGCCACTGGCTCCTGGAAACACATGAGCATTTGGAGCATGCCTTGACCTATTGGTAGTGCAATAGCTATGTACAGATTTTATCGTTGGCAAAAGGATACTTCATCTTTTCCCCAAAAAGTAATCAGATTTGCATGTTGACCCGGCAGTGTTAAATGGAAGGCTGCTTCTCTGTACTGGTAATTCAGCTTTACGTGGGAAGTTACCCATTCTCCTGCAAGTACAATCAACCCTCGATGACTTAGGCATTGATTATCCAGGGTGTAGCTCACCCAGGTGTTCCTCTTTTGGCTGATTCCACTGCTCTTCATCAGCACAGTCAGGTGGGAAGAGGGGGCAGGTGGGTCCTCGTACCATGCCTTCTTGTTCCTTATTTTCAAGTTTAATTATCTACTCAACAATTGGCTATATGTAAAATCTGAATTACAATAACCTCTCTCCAATACTGAACTAGCTGAGTTCTGCCTACTCCTGGAAGGCTGACCCAGTGGCAGAGTCCCTACTATAACCTGTCTGATAACTTAGTGACAGGTCAAAGTACCCTGATGTTCCCTAAAATATCTAGACACTTGAATTAAAAATACAGGGCCACCCCCTCATTGCTTAAGCCATATTATAGCTTCATGTACTGTAAAGCCAGGGATGTACTGTGATACTTTAAGACCACTAATCTCAGTGGAATTTCAGGACATAGCATCAGTTGGTAAATCATACCAGACTAGGAGCTCACTCCTCCTTAGATTGAAGTCCAAATAAAAATCACCTTTGGCTCATGCATGATCATCATGGATAAACTGTCATAAAGTATCTATGAATTGCTCTTGCCATTCTCATTATATGTAACTTCATGAATCCATATCTCCAGAAATGCTTAATATAATCCAAATGAGCAAGAGGCAGAAGGCCCCGAGTCACCACTACCTAGTGACATCGGCAGGGACCGGTGGTGTGACAGCAATCTCATAACTTAGGAGGCGGAGAAAAATGTCTATGCAAGTAAATTCCAAAGTGCTGAGTATGTGCAAGCTATTGCTTATTTAAGGGTAAGAAGGAAATAATGACTTTCATATATTGAGGATTTTCCCCTTAGATTTTCAGTGATTTCCTTGTGAATCAGCAGTCATGGAAAAGAAAAGAAAACCGCAGAGACTCAGAATCAGAATCAATAAAATTCTAACACTGGGCCCACATCTTTGGCCAATTAACATAACCACTTCATACCTCAGTTGACCTGTACTTAAAATGGAGATACTAGTTAATATTCTTAAGTGCAAAGTATTCAATAGATTTTTTTTAATGGAATCACTATTGTCATCAACAGCAAGCCAGACCGACTCTATCGAGTCCACATTTTGATGTTACTCATCTGAAGGCAATCAGTAGTTACCAAAAAGTATTCTATGTCCGCTAGGCAATGGGGTGAGCAGGGAGAAGCACAGGAAGAGCACACGGCTCCAGGGGCCCCCTCCTCTCCAGAGTGCACCTGGACAAGAGCGCCTCCAAATTAAGGATCAGCCTTTCATCCCAGAGCAAACGGTGTCACTAGCATCGCAGTATCGCAACTAGGACACTAGGGACGCATTGCACTACCAGTAGGTTACTACTCTTTTTCAGTTACTGCTTTTAAATCCTAAAATATGTCCCCCAGTTCTATACAGTCATTCATTCTACTTCCTTGGAAGTTGCCAAGAAGCAGATTGAGGATCTGTTGGTGGTCGCTTTGCTGTCCCTATTGACACGGCTGCATTCGGTTTCAGTACCTTAGACAGCTATCGGGTGGTTTCCCTTTAGGCAGGGAACAGCCTCTTCCCTCCCCCTGCGGTCAGACAGCTTGAGGACACTGGACAGTACCCCTTCCCTCTCTACTGCCACCAAAGGAATCATTATGGGAACGGGACTTTGGATCCCCCTAGGAGAGGAGTGTTGCGGGGATGGCAATATTAACTGTCTGCCTCTGGTGTAGAATATAGGAGAGCGCCCTTCATCCTGAAAGCTTGTACCAGGTTGCACGAATAGAAATTAGCATTAAAACTTGTGTCAGACAACTAATATGTAGATTTTTACTGAAGTAGACAAGCTTATTAAAAAGTATTCAGTGCAATGGTATATACATATATACAAACTAGGGGGGAAAAATAACTGTGATCTTTTTTTTTCTTACACCATTACTGGAAGCACCCAAACATGAACTGGAGTTCCCTCTGAACAAAACCATTATCAAATCTTCAACGTATGACCTCCAATCTAGGTGCCAAGTGCCCTGCGACACTTATTTACACACCTGAGAAACGCATTCTGGAAGCTGTGATCTCGGACCTGGGCCATGTGTTGAAACAAACAAAAGAGACGTTGTGACCAACCAAGCTGATGGAGGAAAAGCACAAAATTTAATATCAACCTGAAGTTAAGATCCCAAAGAGATGCTGAATTTATAGCCAAAAAAAAAAAAAATCAATGACAAGTCAAATGTGAATCTGATGGGAACAACCACCCTCCAGATTCACAGGACAAGGGATAAATGACATTCTCTAGCCGTGTCGTACTATTTCAGTCTTTGAATCTCAACCTGGACCGATTCACCTTCATCAGACAGATTTTAATGGCACAGCAACTCAATTTTGGTCCCAGACTCTCATTCTGCACTGACCAGAAGCGAACAACAAAAGAGAATGACGGGATGTTAACGGAGGAAACATTTTCATGGCAAACTCAGAAACTGAAGTGTTTATATTCAGAATCAGATGAGCTTCAATATGAATTTGCATCTTGCCTCTGTACTGCTTGCTATTTTTTAATGATAGGAGAAAGCATATCAGTTTATTTTAAATATGAAATATATTGCTATATTACAAAATATATTGTAACTTTCAATTAACATTTTTGTATCAAACTAGTCTTTTGCAGGTCGAGTGTCAGCCTGCTCTCCCAATGACTGTTTCTGAGTACACATCACTGCTAGCGATTGCCTGACCCCCCAGAACAAGGGCCCTCAGCCTACAGAACTGCCATAGTCTAATTCTCCAGGACCTATTAGAGACAAAAGAACATTATTCCGAGCTTAGAGGAATCGTTCTACCCTAAATTCTATCAAGCCATTCCAGGAGAGATTTCTAAAAGCCATTACTCCTTTAGTAGCTGTGCAAAGCCAGTTTAGTAAAAGTGCAGGCTCTCTCTGTGTAAATTCACAGGCCCCATCACATGAATGATACGTCTCAAACTCAGCCAACCAGTTTTTCCTTTGGCAGTGTCAGAATTGGGCATCAGGAAGAGTCTTGTGCTTCTGTGACACAGAAGACTCGAAACCCCTGGCATTCTGAGTTTCTCCGTGTCGGAGTAAAAGCTGGATTGGAAGTCCACTCACACTGGGCCCAGTCTGAGCCCAAGGTGCAGATGTGCTTTTCGGAGTAGGGAACACCTTGGAGGAGCGAGGTTCCCTCTATCCATCGACAGCGTGGAGCACAGCTCCTAAGGGAGTGAGGGAAGGGGGTAGGGCAGGGACGGCAGGAGCCAGCGAAGAGCCAGGCTTCCTCTGCTACTAGTCTACTCCAGCTGCGAGGAAAGGGATCGATCCAGATGTTTTCCTTGCCTGGCAAAATTGGGGAAAGTGCTCTACTTAAGCAGCTCTGAAGTCCATTGCCCTCCTTCTCTGACGTGGCAGTCGAGACACACAGAGAATTTCTCGCTTCCCTCCTTTGAATGACCGAGGGACTAGGTGAATGCAAGACGCGCTGATTACAGAGCAAGGTTCCCCAGAAGCAGTGGGCTTCCCCCTCCAGGAGGACCCTCGCTTGTTGCCATCACTTTGGGATAACGTTGTACAGGTGCAGACCAAGGGGCATGCGGGTAGAATTAACCGACAGTGCTTATCGCTCCCTTTTGCAAATTCTGAAAATCCACAGATAAACCGATAGTGCAAAACAGCAGGTTTTCTCCTGGGAAAAAGGCTGGAATCCTCTCAGACTTCCATTTATTTGAGCTTAAATGTAGTTAAGGCTCGGTCCTCGCTGATATTTGTTATTCATATCATCTGAAGGACAAATATCTAAATGCCCAGCTTCAACCTGTGTGTGCAGCTGAGGCCTAACCTGTACACACATTTTGTTCTGATTGAACTACGTTCTCTTAGTGTCTGGACTGCTTCTCAGTTACATGTGAGGCTGAGCTCCATCGAAGCCATCAGAACTCCAGGGCACCTGTTTTTAGCAGGTTTCTCACTCACTAGGTAATGGAAATGAGTTTATTCTCAGTTTTATAATTGACTGATGAATGTACTGGGGGTCATTGACTTGTCTCTTTATATTTTTCTGTAGAACTGAGCTCTCTTTTTTGCTGTTCCTTCTAGCACTTCTCAGATTGAGACTTTTACATTTAAAGAAAGTGAATATATTCTGATCTTTCCCCTCAAAGTTATTATTCAAGCTAGATCAAAGAAACCAATACAAATTCCTGATTCGGGGAAAGCAGGCCTCTTGACAGTGATTCAGGTGCGTGGCTGTGTGCTAACCATTGCTGCTCAAATGTGGGCCACAGACCAGCATGAGCATCATCTGGGAACTTGTTAGAGATGCAGAATCTCAGGCCCTGCCCCAGGCCCACTTAATCAAATTGGCATTTTAACAGGATCCCCAGGTGATCCATATCCGCAGCAAATACCGAGAAGCGCTGGCCTTACCACACAGCAATGGCAACCGACACCATTAATAGCCAGAAAATTAAAGCACTTCTTCCTTTTGCAGGACTATTTGATGGGAAAGGTCCTGTGTGGTCCTATAAGAATAATAACAAATGCACCTTAAAATCCCACTTGAAGTCATAGAGTTGGGTGATGTGCGGAAAGAGAGTCTCTAGTCTAGTTTTTAAAATGCTCACTTCAGAGCCTTGGGCCACCTCAAAGCCCCTCTTCAAAGGTTTTTCACTTTGGCCAGTGAGGGCAGGGCCATCAGACTATATCCAGTGGCCGCTCAGGACAGGTCCCCGGCAGGTCTGCTCAGCACAGTGCAGAAAGTTTCCTTCCTTGGGAAGCCAGCAGCCCAGTGGGAACTCTCCTCCCGAGAGGAAACTGCAGAGGAGTTAGCCTAACCTTGGAAACATTCCTAATCTCTTCTTAAACCAATTCTTTACACCAACCGGAGACCATCTGAGGCGAGCAAGGCAAGATGTGAACTGTGACATTGGCGCCA
This sequence comes from Miniopterus schreibersii, assembly GCF_964146895.1. Lineage (NCBI taxonomy): Eukaryota > Metazoa > Chordata > Mammalia > Chiroptera > Miniopteridae > Miniopterus > Miniopterus schreibersii. The sequence continues at coordinate 13,179,033 of NC_138119.1, read as the reverse complement.
TAAATCGATATGTACCCAGAAACAGTTATGTTCTAAGTTAATGGCTTTAACCTGTTCATTGTAAAAAGTGCCTTGGACTTCAATCTAAAGAGGTCAGTATAAATATATGTGTGTGTGTGACGTATGTAGGCAAATATTTACATATGTGCACATACATAGGTGCACACACGTATACCTGCACATTCATATATAACATATACATACATATATAAATGCTTCATAATATATTATATTGCTATTTGCAGCTCCATTTCTTTTGTCCGGTTCTATGTTTATTTGTTTAGTGAGACCTTTACATAGAGGGGTTCTATTCAGGACATCGATGTATTTTTTTGTTTGTTTTTTACTTTTTATTAAAAAGGTAAAGGATATTAAAAAAAAAAAAAAAAAAGTCAAGTGCCTGAAGATTTTGAATGGAGTTGTGGTCAACTTTCTCAGGTCACCAAAGAGGAAACTGTGTTTTCCTTTGGGAAACATTTTTCTGTTTCAGCAGCTTTGTTTTCCCTTGGCCGGAGTGCATAAACAAGAGTGGTTAAAGTGATTTGGAAATTTCATTATAGTCTATTTTGTGGTTCCCATAACGCAACGGCAGAAATTCTGTTCAGTCTAGTGATCGATTCTTTTTGTACATCAGATTCAGAAGGGCCTTCCCTTTACATGCTACGCATGGTTTTGTCTCATGAGGCAGACTAAATTCAAGGGAATGGGGTTTAGATCAGCTCTGAACATTGCTTCTTTCCAGCAGCGCACACAGGACAAGTAGGAAGTTCCTTCCCTGAACCAGGTGGGGACCTGAGAAGACCGGCAGGGGCCTTTAATGGGCTTTCTGGGGCTCCTGCACCCTGCCTTTCTATGGTAATACAATCACCTGTATCAACCAGGCCCTCCGTTAGCCAAAGGTCTTCTCTTTCTGTGGTGTGACAGCTTGTAAGGGACCAACCTCTCTGGTCAGAAGCCCTCAGGACTCCAGGAGGATTCACCAGGTTTCCATTGCTCTGCTCATGAGCTCTAGGAGGCATGATTTTCTTTAAACCAACTAAATCTTCTCTCTAGTTCCCTGCCCAAGTGGCGACACTGCCCATTCACAGTGTCAATCAAAAGAGACACTGCAAAATATCAGAGGGGGCCAGAAAGACAGCAGGTCTCTCTCCAGCTGTCCCCACAGCTGCAGCCACATTCCCAGGCAGGGGAAGGGAAATCAAGTCCCCTGAATTAAAACCCCTATACCCTCACTTTTCCCAAAGAATTTTTCTGTAGCTCTAGACAAAATAATAATAATAATGATAACATGAAGAAGAATGCAATTGATGTGCTTTCAGAAACAGTATCTAATATTTGGGACTTTTTCTAAGTTAGTACACCCAAAAATATTTTCAAAAATATATCTAGCTATATATCTGCTGCCCTTCATTCCTTAAAGCACTCTTCCAAAAATTCCTTATGAATGGATACATTTACAACTCAGTGGTTGCTAAATAAGAATACTTAGCGCTTATAAACAATACCTTTCATCCAAGGACCTCAGCTATCAGTAAGTTAGTTGTCACCCTGGGAGGTGAATGATAATATTATTCCCATTATTCAAATGGGAGAATTGAGCTAGAGAAAAGCGAGTAGAAAATTCAACCTATGTTCTCGGCACCTTTTGGGAGTGAACAGAAACTTGGTGGCTCAAACTCTGTTGCTGGCCACCTTTGGATGAGTAAGACTGAGACTGTGTGTTGGCCACATGTGGTTGAGACCCAGGCTTGGGGTGCTTAAAATGTGGGTGGTAGGCTGGCTTGTGGGTTCTGAGGTCTGGGTGGGAGACCGTATCTTCTCTGTGCAAAGTGTGGAGTGTCATCGAGGGTTGGCTGGGTCTACGGCCTTCACCACTTCCTCTTGAACTGCAGCTGGAGGGAAAGGGTGTTTAAAACATGTTCTAGCAAATGCCAATACAATGTGATGGCATTAAATAAAAACAAAAGGGAAGCAACTCAACCAAAAGCCAAAAATGCAAGCGCCTGATATCCTTTAACCTGGTCGCTTTCCTTCCCCATGTCTACAGTTGTGCAAACAGGAGTTTTTCAAGGAGAAAATCTTCATTGAGGCTGGAAATGGGGGTCCCTGGAAACAGTCGCCTCTTTAGCAAGGCCGGGATTGCCCTGGTGCTGATGGCAGTTGACTCAGGAGACTGGCCCTGTCAACACGCAGACACATGAACAGGTTTAATTCCGAGCTCAGTTTTGACAGCCTAGAGAGAGAGTGAGAACCGTTCCTAAAATGAGCGGCTCTTCATCACCGAGAATTTACAGACCCGAGGAGTGTGATAAGGGAGACTCGCAGCTGTGTCCAAAGAAAGGCGCAGGCAGTTAAACGCTTGTTTCATTAACCTGAGCAGATCAACCTGCGCTTCACACTAGACTCAGCTCAGAAACACCCGGCCCCTCAACCCTGGAGATTCAGGAGGCAGAGTGTGGGTGGCTCCTGGCCATTTCCTGACGCCTCCCAGGTAGTTCTAGGGGCACCAAGAGTTGAACACTGATCCAGAGCTTGCTGAGGTGAGACCCCCCAGCCCCCAGCCTGGCAAGTACTCCCCAAAGTGCTCCCTGGGTTGGCAAGGAGTGGTGGGGGGAGAGGGAATCAGGGTGATGGGGGCAAGATTTTTATAAAGATGGCGATTTGCTTGAAGTTCCATTCCTTTTCCTCTGGCCCTCGTTTCTTTTCAGTTCTGGACCCATGAACCTGTGCTAATTTACATTCAGGCTCCATGCTTATTGGCAAACAACGCTGCCAGGTTATTATTCATTCAGTGTTTCTCTGCCTTGCTGCTGCAGGCTTCTGCCTTCTCCTGGCACCCAATCTGTCTCCGCTTAGTGACTTTCTTTGGCCTCTGCTCTGGGCAAGGATGGGGGAGGGCCTTCCCAACATTTTTCATTAGGCAAAATACGTTAAGATTAAAAATGTCCTTGCTAGCAGGTGTCTCGCTAAACCTAACGCAAAAATAGGGTAACCTGCCAGGCTACACGCATTGATCTTTTCCTAACTATACAACCATTAAATACAATATTGCCTTCAGTTTTAAGAAAATTTGACTCAGTACATTATGCACGGCTGTGAACACTGGAAAAACAGGACCTTAGAACTCAAAGGCAGGCCCAGTTCTCCGAATTGAACAGTTCTGCCAAGTTCAGGGCCCTCTGGGTAAGACCACCCCCTGCAGTTCAGACAGAAATACAGCTACTGAAGGGGCTCCAAACTCCTCCAGCATCTGGGGAAAAGTCTTTTTGTATGTCATGTCCCTTACCTTACACAGAGGAAATGGAAGGCCAAGAGAAGTGATTTGCCTAAAACCAAATAGAGAATTAGGGCAGAAAATGGCCAGAGCGTTGCCACGTCATGTTGAGAATCCTTCTGTGCTTGTGTGGAAAGCTGAGGCCTGCCCAGAGACTCGCCATGCTCTTCCTAGATTCAAAGATTTTGCAAATGTTAGATAAGAATAAAAAGCCCCTGCTTCCCCCGCACACACATGTTCACGTGCACACACACACACACACACACACACGGCATTATCAATCTCTCACTGAAAACATAGATATGCATATTGTGACCAGCTAAATTAATTCATCATTTATTTTATATCCCAGAGGCAATGATCATTTTTAAATCTGCCTGCCTTTGGTTTAAAGAATTTAGAGCTAATACTTGCAAATCTACAAAAAAGCGAAGCAAAACAAAACAAAACAAAAACCCACTGGTTAGGAAACATTAAATTAGATTATTAAAATAATGCAATTTTATATCTGGTGTTACAGTGGATTATGCTGGTGGTGGTCAAGGTTATTAATCTTTATTTCAGTCATTACTGCAAATAGTACATGAAGATTAGCCAAAATTAGCTTATAGTCTTTTTTGGGTTTCTTTGCAGCATGAATTTGAAATGTCCACTTTATTTTTTCTGGGGACAAGTCACAAGCCTCTTAAGATGCAACCCTGTCCCCTGGAAAACCAAAGGTGGAAAAAGCAAATGTTACCACTGCCTACAGGCAATTTCCCCGCTACTTAGGTAAAGCTTCTTTCCAAATCAGTTCTGCCTCCTACTTCCAGCAGTGGGGTATCACTTAAAGCCATCAAGTACTTCTCAAGAAAGAACACGTACAGCAGTGGGGCACCCACACCCCAGTCACTCACCGGGAAATGTCAGGTCTGCGAGCTCCTGTGCGCCATGATTCAATTGCCCTTTCTTCCAGCACCCCCTTCGCCTCCCACCTCTTGGAATGAGAAGGCAGATAGATACATGGCTTGGTCGGAGCTTCGGAATTCAGGAATTCTCATGTATACTTAGGATTTCCTAAAGAACTTCTTCTAAGAATGGCAAGGCGATGTTTACTTGGCTCACAAATTTGGGAGCCTAGGCCCCTGTTTAGTTTGGTTTCAATGAGAAAATGAGCATCTAGCTCTGTCTGAAGGTCAACAAGAGGAGCATTGCCGCCTCAGCATCCGTTCCTCCCATTCCCAGCCACCGAACAGCACACAGATTTTGACTTGGTGGATCCCCCCCCCACCCATCCCCTCCATGCATTGGGCAGGATTAATCCTACTTGGGGCCCGCGGTGGGCCCACCCTGGCAGGCTTAGGCCAACTAGAAGACCCCATCACCCTCCACAAACGGTGGGCATAGGCCCAGATCAGGCCAACACCAGCAAATGAATCCCAGAGCCCAGAGCTCGGGCAGCAGCTACCAGAAAAGACGATCTTCCCCAGGGATCTTACGGTGTAAGGATTTTGTCAGGAGCTGATGTGACCTTTTTTGTCTCATGAAAGGAGAGGGTGGAGGTGACAGGGGGCCACCATGCAGACCAGGAGAATGAAGCCAAGACCATGGAAAACAGAAGGGAGAGGAAGAAAGAAATGGGGACTCTGGTGACATCCTTGGAGCCACTGAATCTTCTAATTACCTGAGCCAGTAACTGACTTATAGTGAAGCCATCTGGAGGTGGGCTTTCTGCCCCACCCAACGTAAAGAGCCCAATGGAGAGGAACCAAGCTTCTGTACGTGTGTGATTTCCTCGAGGGGTAGCCAGAATGAAAATTAAAGGCCTATTCAGTAGTGCTGCCATTTAAAAGTTTAAAACACAAAAACATTTATGGAACTACAACAAAGCACAGACGAGCCCACAATCATAGTGGGACATTTTTAACACATCTCTCTGATTAAGATAAAGCAGGCAAAAAATTATAAAAGGACAAAAATTTGAATGACGTAATTAATAATCATAAAGTTTATAGCACACACTTTTCCCAAGTACACAGAACATTAATAAAAATTGGCTGCTTAATGGGCCATAAAGCCAGTTCAGCAAATTTTAAAAACCAAATCTAGAAATTGATGGAGGGAAAAATGCATCATAATTAAATTAGGTTTAGCCCCCAAAATACATTAGTCTAATATTAGAAAAATAATGAAATTCCTCATATTAACAGATCAAAGGAGAAAATTATTTAATAATAATAGATTTTTAAAAAAATATTAATTAATTCAATATTGGTTAATTTAAAAAAAACACTCAACAAACTAGGCATAGAAGGTGGGGTAGAATCACCCAAAGATGCAGCCTTTGTACACGCCTCTCCCTGGAGTGTGGGCAGGACCTGCAACGTGCTTCCAGCCAATAGCATATGGCAAAGGTGATGGGAGGCCATTCCCAGCATTAGGTTTCATTACAGAAGATTCTCATAGTGGACCTGAGAGAGTCTCCTTCTTACTCTGAAGGAGCAAACAGACAAGTTGTGAACTGCCTTTGGAGAGGGTTATGTGGCAGGGAGCTGTGGGAGGCCTCTAGGAGCCAAGGGCAGCCAGTAAGAAGTCATGGCCCCCAGTCATACAGCTGCAAGGAAATGAATTTTTTAAAGTATGCTTTTATTGATTTTTTAGAGAGAGAGGAAGGGAGAGAGATAGAGAGGTAGAAGCATCGATGAGAGAGAAACATCCTTGATCGGCTTCCTCCTGCATGCCCCCCACTGGGGAAGGAGCCCACATCCCAGGTATGTGCCCTGGCCAGGAATCAAACTGTGACCTCCTGGTTCATGGGTTGATGCTAACCACTGAGCACACTGGCCGGACCATTATAATACATTCTCCGTTCCTAGGGCAACTGTCAACCTCTGAGCCACACCGGCCGCGCAGGAAATGAATTCCATCAACAATCAGAATGAGCTTGGGAAGAAGATCCTTCCCTAGTCGAGCCTCCATATGAGACCACAGCCTGGCCAACACAATGATTGCATCCTTGTGAGACTGAGCAAATGACCCATGGAAATCCAGATAATAGATGTGTGTTGTTTTGCGATATTAAATTTGTGGTAATTTGTTATGCAGTAATAGAAAATTAATGCAAAAGAGATCTTCCTTAACCCAATAAATGGCATCTGCAAAACTATACCTTCCTAAAGCATACATCATACTCAATGGTGAAATCAAGATGTCTGCTGTTACCACCTCTGCCGTGGAGGTCCTAGCAGTGCAATATGCATAGAAAAACAGAAGGAAAGGATCAAAAAGGGAGAAAATGTTGTCATTATTTGCAGCTGATATGACTGTCTGCTTGTTTACCCAAAGGCATCTAAAGATAAATCATTAGAATTAATGAGGCTATAGTTACCGGCTACAAATTCAATAGATAAAAATTAATTACATTTCTATACTCTATCAATAAGAAGGTAGAAAATGAAATTTTAAAAATGAAACCATTTATAATAGCATGCAAAAAGATTAAAATCTGGCAATAAACTAACAAAAGATGCATTAAAACTTTCCAGAGAAAAAGATAAAATATTATCAAAGGACAATAAATAAAATGTAAATAAATGGGGAAATATTTATGTTTAGGACTGTAAGTATGTTTCTTCTCTCTCAAATTAATCTATAAATATAATTAATGCCAATCAAAATCCAAACAGGATTTTTCATGGAACCTGACACACTGACTGTAAAATTGATTAAAAAGAAACAAAAGAGACCTTGACATTTCTGAAGCAAAGAAAGGTGGAAGGACATACCTAACCATAAATCAAAAATGTTTGTCAGAAAACTAGTGATTAAGACACTGCAGGGAGAGGTAGACAACTGAACAATGGAGCACAACAGAGAGCTGATGGGCTCATACATTTATGGAAACTTGATTTATTATAGAGCTGGCCTTGCAAATCAGTTGGGAAAAAATGGACTATTCAATGAACAGCATTGAAACAATGATTATCTAAATTCATACACAAAATTAATCCTGATTGGATTTAAAACATAAATGTAAAGAAAAATTGTGACGCTTTCAGAAGACAGTAGAAAACATTTCTTAAACAAGACTCCAAAAGCCCAAACCATGATTGACAAATCTGAGTATATTAAAATTAAGACCTTTCATTCTATGTTTTTGCAAGTGGAAAATGAATTACAACTCCTATACTTAAAAAGTCAAGCAAGCATGGGAGTGGAGGAGGGAACAGGTAAAAGACAGGCCCAGGAATTTCACAGAAAAGGAACCACAAATGTCCATAAACATGAAAAGGTGGTCAGCTTCATTAGTGATCAAGGAAATGCAAACAAATCACAAGTTACTATTTTACACCCACTAGAGTGACAGAAAAAGTCTGAAAATCAGATAACAACAAGTGTTGTGAGTATGTGGAGCTACTGGAACTCTCACCCACTGCTAGTGGAAGTGTAAATTGGTATATCCACTTTGGAAAACAGATTAGCATTATTTAGAAAAGTTGAGCATATCCAATGCCACTTGAATCAACCCAAATCAAGAATAAAATGAGTAGATAAATTATGGATAGTAGAATATTATGCAGCAGTGAAAATGAAACCTGTGAAGTCCAGCCGGGTGCATCAGCAGGAATGACTCCCAGTCACATAACACTGAGGAGAGAAGCAAGCCAAGGAAGAAGACACATCATATGTGCCCATGATATGACGTTCAGAACCAACAGAACTAAACAATATCCTGCTTAAAGATACAGACATTGGTGTGTCGTGGGGAAGAAGGGGGGAAGGGACCGGGGAAGGGGATCAGGGGATTTCTAAGCTCCTGAACATTTTCTAGATTTCAATCTGGGTAGATAAGACACAGACATTCATTTTATTCTTCTTTAACCTATAGAAAGATATATTTATACACTCTTTTGTATACCTGCTATAGGTCATAGTTTCTAAAAAGTTGTTAATAAAGCAGCACCCAAAATGTGCAAGGTCTCTCCTCTGGTCCAGCTGGTTGGCGTAAAGAGCAGCAGTAGCATCCAAGGAAATGGGGAATAACCCCACATCCTGGAAAGTAGAGCAAAGCTGAAGGGGCACCGCTGGAAGCCTCCCATGCTGTTTGGGGCTTTAGAAAACAAAAAGGTGCCCATAAATGACATCCATACATCTTTATTTTTTTATTTATTGGTTTGAGAGAGGAAGGGAGAGAGAGAGAGAGAAACACTGATTTCTTGTTTCACTTATTTATGCATTCATTGGTCGATTCCTTTTAAAAATTGATTTCTGAGAGAGAAGAAGGGAGAGAGAGAGAGAGAGAGAGACGTCTATTTGTTGTTCCACTTATTTATACACTCATTGGTTGCTTCTTGTATGTGCCCTCACCAGGGATTGAACCCCAAACCTTGGTGTATTGGGAGGACGTTCTAACCAACTGAGCGACCCAGCCAGGGCCAACATCCATACAGCTTCAGTCAGGAACAGAGATTTTATCTCCAGAGAACTTTGACCTTGAGCACATGGCAGAACCTCCAGACAGCTGAGAAGGAAAAAAGAAAAGAGCAACCCTTGCAGGTTTTCACAGAGACAAGGAGCCCTGCCAAGGACGTCTTATTACATCAAGAACGACTTAAGTATCCAACACCTGCATTTAGTCAGCTAGACTGGGGTTCTTACGCTGACTTGGGTCCTTACTAGCTGGTTGCCTTCTCTGAGAAAGAAGACCTCTGAGCCTCGGTTTCCCCATCTGTAAGATGGGAATACTAATAGCAGTCCTGCCAGGGGTCGCTGTGAAGACAAAATGCGGTAACATTGAGGTCACCTCCCACAGAACCGGGGGTGGGGGCTCTGCTGCTGGTGCGGTGGCTGATTTCCAAGCTTTGTGTTTTACAGGGGGAGCTGACTCACGCAACCATCGCTTCCTTTCATCTAATGATGGTGCTTTGTAGTCTCTGCCATGCCTGGCTTCAGCTGACTATTGGCATAAAATAAAGAGGGCTAGAAATCCCAACACGGTGTCCCAGTGGCTGCAAATCAAGAATGCGGCTCACATGGCTCATCTCACCCCAGGGTCTAAAGCACATCATACAATGTGATTAAAAAGAGGCTTTACTGCCTCAAAAGAACATTCGTGACAATCCTCCCAATCATCAGGAAATGAGAATTGACAAATATCTCCTCCCTATCTAGTTTTACAGAGGTCTGCATTGCTTAAGAGCATTCAAAGGAAGGCACAGAACATTCTGGAAAAACCAGGGAGCCCCAGGAGGCAGCAGCCCCTTGTTCCTGCTGCATCTCGTTCCTAGTCACCCTGCGGAGCCTCCACACATTCCGGTCCCCAGGTCCCCAGGCGGCAGCGCTGAGCTCCTCCCTGCTTCCCGCTCTTGGGCCACCCCCTTCGTTAGGGCCCAGGCACAGAGATTGATTTCCCCCCAGTTGTGCCTCCGTATCCTGTGCTGTGAAAATATTCCTACTTCCTCCTTGTTTCTTCCAAAATGAGCTAAATCAGTGAAATAACAACCACTTCACAGCGCATTCCATGTTCAACCATCTACCCTCTTCTCTCACCAAGAGCACTGTGATGCTTGTGGCTAAATGAATTATAAATTGTGACCTTCCTTGTCCTGTTTATGCTCATTTCCTTCAATATGTCCAAATTCTTGGAATCAAGAAGACAAGTTTTGAAATAAAGACCATCTAGAGATCAAATTCCGGCGGGCCCTGCACGAAAATGCAGGCGCTCCCTCTATGTAGCGTCAAGTCCATGTTCCTCAGCACAATTTCCAGTCCTCTCGCAGGGTGGCCCCAGCCCCCCCGGCCCCCTCCCCCTCTGCCTGCTCCCCTCCTTTCCCCCCCTTCCCTCCCTCTTCAGTTGCCCTGGCTCACACTTGCACACCCAGCTGGGCTTCACACACTTGCATTCCCTAGGGGTCTGCTCTTCCCCCTGCCCGGGGAGCCCTTTCCCAGGGGGTTCCGTTCCTGGTCAGGGCACGTGCTGAGTTGCAGGCCTGGTCCCCTCAGGGTGCCTGCAGGAGGCAACAGCTCAATATTTCTCTCTCACATTGATGTTTCTCTCTCTCTCTCACCACCCCCTCCTTTCTCTAAAGTCAATACAATTTTTTAAAAAAGCATATCCTTGGGTGAGGGGAAAGAAGAAAGACAATGGAGGCAGAGGATAGTTACGGTTTGTGAATCACTTGTTTCTTATCTTTATATTATATATTTTATTCCCTGTGTATTTTTTTGTTGAGGTGTAATTGACATAGAACACTGTATTAGTTTCAGGTGTATAACATAATGATTCGATATTTGTATATATTGTGAAATGATCACCACAATAAGTCTAGTTACACTTCATCACCGCATATAGTTACAAAATGTTCTTGCATATGAGAACTTTTAAAGTCTGCTCTCTTAGCAGCCTCCAAATATTCAATACAGTATTATTAACTATAGTCACCATTATGTACATTATATCCCCAAGACTTATTTATTTTACAACTGGAAGTTTATACCTTTTGACTTCCTTAACTCATTCCGCCCACCCCACCTCTGGCAACCACCCATCTGTTCTCTGTATCTACGAGCTTGGTTTTTGTTTTTGTGTTTGTTTTAGTTTCCACATAGGAGTGAGATCATACGGTATTTGTCTTTCTCTGTCTGACTTATTTCACTTAGTATAATGCCTCAAGGTCCATTCATGTTGTTGCAAATGGCAAGATTTCCTTCTTTTTAGGGCTGAATAATATTCCACTGTATATAGGTACCGCCGTTACCTTATCCACTCATCCATCAATGGACTCCTAGGCTGTTCCCGTATCTTGGCTGTTATAAATAATGCTGCAATATACATGAGGGTACATATATCTTTTTGAGGTAGTGTTTTTGTTTTCTTTGGATTAAATACCCAGAGTGGAATTGCTGGATCATATAATAGTTTTATTTTTGATTTTTTGAGGAACCTCCATACTGTTCTCTATAATGATCTCACCAACTTATGACCCCAGCGACAGTGCATTTGGGTTCCCTTTTCTCCACTTCCTCACCAACACTTGTTATCTCTTGTCTTTTTTATAATAGCCATTCTAACAGGTGTGAAGTGATATCTCATTGTGGTTTTCTATGTGTATTTCGATATAGTAAGCCACTTCCAAGTTGTCTATAAAAACAGATAGTTACCCAAATTTACCTCCTTGAGAGAAGGGGTGGAATTCTGACATTCCTATTTGCTAATGTTCTCTAATCAATAAAAATGCAAATATTTTTTTAAAAAAAAGAAATGCAAATATTTGTGCTGCATCGGCCAAGGCGTCTATCTTTTGGGAGGCAAGCATATGCGTCAACTGGAGGAGGCGTGTGGGTGAGTTGTAGGGACCTCACTCACCCAGGGGGGGCCTGGAGGAGCAATTGGTCAAGGGAGTAGCAGCAACAACTGAATTTAATGAAGAGGAATCGTTCTCTGGTGGGTGGAACTCACTTGACTGCGGCTCCCTCCATCTGGGAGAGGGGCAGTGGCCTATACCTGGACTTGGAAACAGAGCCTAAGCCTGCTCTGACCCTGGAGCGTCGCTCTGTGCCTCAGGGACCTGTGTCAGAGCTCAGCCGATAGTAATGAATGAGGACCGGGAGTCCAGATCGCAGGGGTCAGAGCCAGTGAAAGCCGTGGTGCCCAACCTCCGGACCACCAAGTAATATTTCCTTTTTTTAAAAAAAAAAATATTTTTATTGTTGACAGTATTACAGATGTTCCCCATTCCTCCCCTTTACTCCCTCCACCCAGCCCCTACCCCCACCTCAGGCCTTCAGCACACTATTGTCTGTGTCCATGGGCTACGCATAAAAGTATGTAAGTTCTTTGGTTAACCAAAGAACTTTTCTTTTAATTTTTTATACTCACCTAGGATATGTTATTGATTTTAGAGAGAGGAAGAGAGAGAGGAAGGGAGAGAGAGAAATATCGATTGTTTACCTCCCGTTTGCACCCCAACTGGGGATCGAACCCACAACCTAGGTATGTGCCCTGACCAGGAATCGAACCCACAACCTTTTGGTGTCAAGTGATGTTTTCAAGTATTATTTTTGCTTTGTCTGGTGTAAGTTTTTCAGTTTATAGTCTTTCTTTTATAGCATTCTGTTCCTCAAAAGCCTCTGTTCTCCCCTGTGAGCTCAGATTCCCTGGGAAGTGCATTGTGTGAGGGTGAAGGCACTGAATCTCAGCCCTTGACCTGGGACCTGCTGGGGCAGCTGGGGTAGGCTGGGAGGTAAGCGATGCTCCATGGGACACACAGGCTCTCTCTACACTCCCTGTTCCAGGGCTCTGCCAGGTGACCCCACTTCTCAGAGAACCACCCTGTCCCCAAACAGAGACAAACTGTGTCCTTCCTCTCCAGGGCAAGCTAATGGATTTTATAATTACTTACTTCTGCCTTATTTTCACATCCTATTCTGGTTTCAAAGTTTGCATTTGGTGATTAAAATACCTATGAGATCAGAATTTCGTTTCCAAAGACGTTTTAATTTTAAATGAATGATGTGAAGCATCGTGTCCCTTCACACGCAAGCCCACCTGTTTGTTCCAGTTTGGCAGTTTCTTCATTACATTCGTACCAGAGAGATTGCAGATTGTTATTGCTGTACTCTTAAAAGTTGAAAGCATCACACTGACATTGGGCATTGTTTCATATTTTTTGGAGCCATATGATTTACAGAAGCCCCAAATAGTACAGACTCATTCCCTTTTTTTTACAGAATGATGCAGTGGAAAGAGCGAGGGTTTGGAGTCAGGCTGGCCAGGGCTCACATTCCCGTCTTCCTCTTACTAGATGTATCATTAGGCAAGTTATTTCAGCCTCTGGATCTCAGTTTTCTCATCTACAAAATGAAGACAATAATACTTATGTGAAAGGACTGCTGAGGCCAAGGCCCTAGCTGGTTTGGCGCAGTGGTTAGAGCATCAGCCCACAGAACGAAGGGCTGTGGGTTCAATTCCAGTCAAGGTGTATGTATCTGAGCATGCCGGGGGCTGCCAATCGATGATTCTCTCTGTGTCTCTCCCCCTCCCTCCACTCCCTCCAAAAAATACCCTCAGGTGAGGGTTTAAAAAAAAAAAAAAATGCTGCTGAGGACTCAATGTGATTTTTTAAAGCACCGATTGCCCAGACCAGCAGCCGTAGCACCTGGGAACTTGTTAAAGGCAAACCCTCAGGCCCGGCCCCAGGCCCCTGGATCCGCAGCCCTGGGGACAGGCCCAGCAGTTGTTTGAACCAGTCATCAGGGTGATTCCGGCGCCCGCCCACATGGGAGTGCCTGGCTTAAAGGACATCGCCCACAGCACATGCTCAATAATTTCGTTTTACTCCTTTCTCTTGAAAGAGCAACAACAATTCTTTGCACCTGATGACTCGTGGGTGAAATGAGCCGGCAGTTCCAGCATCCCTGATCCGTTTCAGCCAGTCGATGGCCCCAGTCCCCAAACTTCACGTAATTCACCTCCAAGAAGCTGTGTTCCAGGACCACAGTGAGCAAGGCTGGGCAGATAACATGGTGCATTATTTTATGTGGTTCCCTCCTAGGAGAAGGCTTCTTCATTTCAGGGAGAAACCAGGTACTTTCCAATTCTCAGGCAGCCTGGCCACTGGTGGGGCTGAAGCTTTGACTAAATGCTGCCATCCTGTGGGCAGAAGCGAGACGTAGTGCATGACCACCTGGTCATCCAGCCGGCAATGCTGGCATCTGTCACATGCCAGGCTCCAGTCTGGGTGCAGGCAGGCACAGAGGTGTAGCCACTGAAGCCCCTGGCCCCAGGAGCTTGTAAATAGACAGATATGTGCCCGGTGCAGGGCCGGCAGAAGGAGGTGCTCACTCTCAAGTGCCTGAAAAGACTTCAAAATGCATAATCTGTTTCCTAAGGGCAGCAGAGAATTTGCAGAACTATTGATAACAGAACAACAAATACACAGATTTTTAAATGAGAACCTGAAAATTGAGTGACTATAAAAAATACTATTCAAAGGCTTTTTCTAATTATAATCTCCTAATAGAGAAAATGGAGAAAGGATTCATATCTCCTGATATAACAGACGCTCTGTGAGCTCTCATTGATAAATTGGGGCTCTCATTCGTTTCTGTTCACACCGCATGGCTTAAAATTCTGGGAGACTATTTCATTTTAACTCAAAATGCCATCCTTTGAGCAAATATAACTAACCTGAATTCTATATATACCTAATTCAGTTTTTCAGAAAAATAAAAAATACTTATCTGTCCACCAGAATGGGAAATTGGCTAAAAGAAACTGTCAAAAAGATTTAGAAGGCAGCTTGAAGGCACTCCCAATGGCCAAATCTAAAAAAAAATTAAGGCATCAAAATAATGATTATAACTCATTGAATAAAATAAGAAACATTAGTCTACATACTGACCTAAATAAATAAAGTTTAAAGAATAGGCTTTTTAATTTATTTATTTTTATTGAGGTATAATCGACGTACATTATATTAGTTTCAGGTGTACAACATTATGATTCAATGCCTGTGTATACTGCCAAATGATCACTACCGTAAGTCACCATATACAATTATAGAATTTTTTTCTTGTGATAAGAACTTTAAAGATGTACTCTCTTAGCAACTATCAAATCTGCAACCCAGTATTAACAATAGTTGCCACGCTGTACATTACGACCCCGTCACTTATTTATTTTATAACTACAAGTTTGTACCTTTGATGCCCTTAACCCATTTTGCTCCCGCCCCCACAATCACCAGTCTTTCTCCGTGTCTATGAGTCTGGTCTTTTGGTTTGGGGTTTGTTTTTTATTCTAGATGAGCGCAAAGATGTGGTATTTTCCTTTCTGTCTGACTTATTTCACTTAGCATAGTGCCCTCAGGGTCCATCCATGTTGTAGCAAATGCCAAGATTTCATTCTTTGCTGTGACTGAGTAATATTCCAGTATGTACACACCACGTCTTCTTTGTCCATTCATTAGCCAGTCCATGGACTCTTAGGTTGCTTCTCAATGCTACAGAGAACATGGGGGTGCAGATATCTTTTCAAGTTAGTGTTTTCATTTTCTTTGGTTAAGTACCCAGAAGTGGAACCACTGGGTCATATGGTAGTTCTATTTTTAATTTGGGGGGGAACCCCCATACTGTTTTTCTACATAGTTTTAAAATACCACCATACAGAATGTAAGTTGGTACAGACATTACAGAAAATACAGGGTGGGGCAAAAGTAGATTTGCAGTTGTGAGTACATGAAATAGTTTATTCTTGTATTATTATTTATTAATTATTGTATTATTTTCCATACTAACAACTGTAAACCTACCTTTGCCACACCCTGTATATGGAGGTTCCTAAAATAATTAAATAGAACTACCACCTGATGCAGCAATCACACTTCTAGGTATATATCTTCTTTCTCAAGACGGCTACGGCTATTCGGGGTCTTTTTGGTTACATATAAATTTTTGGAATATTTGTTCTAGATCTGTGAAATATGCCATTGGTATTTTAATAGGGATTACATTGAATCTATAGATTGCTTTGGGTAGTATGGACATTTTAATGATGTTAATTCTTCCGATCCATGTACACAGTATATGCTTCCACTTGTTTGTATCTTCCTCTCTTTCCTTTTTTAATGTTAGACAAGCATTTTAGAAAACTAAACGTAGCTGCAGTTGTGGAAAGATGTTTTGGAAAGAGGCAACAGTTAAGAGGCTCTTTCATAAATTCAGGGGAGATATAAGGAGGACTTGGAATAAATTAGAATGAGTGAAACAGAGGAGAGGGCAGATGAAAGAAGGAAGCAGAACCAACAGGAGCAGTGTTTTGAGTGGCCAAGAAAGCCGGGAAATTTATTGGAATGCAACTCACATGATAGTGTCCTACCCATGAATGTTTTATTTTTTTTCTTTTTATTGTTATTCAGTAATATTTTACAATTTTCTTCATAGAGGGCTTACATTTCTTTTGCTTATTTCTATATATAACTAACATTGTCTTGATATTTTAAATGGCATCTTAAAGCCTCAATTCTTCTTCCCAAGCTGATGGGCTAAAAGGCAGCTATTAGCAAAATGACTTGTTTTATCATTGGGCCAAATGCTCAGCCACTTTGGGATGCCAGCATTAAAAGAAAAAACCCGCATGATCCAGGGAGACAGCCTAGTGGCCAAACAGCAAATGGAGCGGTCCTCAGAGACAGCCGGACCACAGCCCCAGCCCCCCAGGAGCGCCAGAGCTGAAACCGGCTGCAGGGGAGCTCTGATCACCCTCCAAGTGGGTGAGAAAAACTGCCAACACCTGGAAAAGAGCAGCTCCCTGAAAGATTTCTCTCCAGGGAGGAGGGCTATTTGTTAATATGTAGCTTATTACCATCAGGCAAGGAGGAAGGCCTTTGGCTTACATCTAGTTCCAAAAGCATAAGGGAAGCACATTACCTTTGGACATCTAAAACAGCGTTTTTTACATTCCACCAACTAGGTTTGTCATGGTGGTGGTTTACTTAGGAAAACTAAGTAGGGAAGCTGCTCTGTTGGATTTGCATGAAGTGACAGCCTTGTGCAAATGGTACTTATTTTGGTAATTTGGTGTATAAGTTATAACAAATGAAGGACTTTTTTCAGAAACAGTTCAGAATGTTATGTGGGTAAAAAGCAACATAATTTTATCTAGCCCCTTTTTATTTCCAAAGCCCTTCCCTATCCATTATTATATTATTTTTCCAGTTTCATAGATGTGAAAGCTGAGGCTCTGGCCATTTCAGGACTGGACCAAGGAGGGTCATAGAGCTGGCACCCAGGAGAGCCAGGACTCAAAGGCCTGATCTTAGGCCACAAGACCTCTGACAGCACCACACAGCCCTTTAGCTTTGCCTGTCGTCATATAGAAATCTATTAGCCAGCTTGAAAACATAAGTATTTGCTGGGGTAGAGGAATAAACTAAAAGACAGGTATAACTACAATTTTCATGCTAACCCTATGAAATGTTTAATCCCATTTATTATGAAGTCATGGGAAAACTCATTGTAAAAAGGATTTTCAGAATAGCTAACCCCCACAAGAGATATGAGCATGAGAGAATTTTCCCTCGCCTGTTGATCAATAGCTTTCACTGAGCCAGGACCCTCAGCTGGACACTCTAAAGCCACATACAACCTCTCGGGTTGGGGTTGATCCTTTCTAAGTTGGTGGAACCATGAACAGGTTACATTTCTACTGCAGAGCATCCCTCATTCTCTGGATGGGAAGACAGCTACGTAAAGCATGTTTTATTCCTGTGATATGGATATCCCTGTGATAACATGGTCATCCCTGTGATAACCACATTACTTTCAGTAGAATATAGACTAAATAGTTCTTCCTGGAATAAAATGCACTGGAGAATATTTGGCACCAGCAGCCAAATTAGCTTAATCTTTTTCCAAAAATTCTGAAGCTTCTCTAGAAAGAATTGTTTTTTAACCTTTGGGACATTAAAAGAAATTGGATGCCACAAACACAATAACAATGGGCTTTAATCTATACGGGCTAAAGGCAAGAGAGTGAGGAGGGAATCATTTGAATGATGCATTGGAACATTTGGATTGAGTTCACCTCAAATCTATTATAGGCAATAGCTATCATTATTTCTCCTCTTTGGGGGGGTTTATTTTTTCTGAAAAGTGTTTTTTCTGCATAAAAGAATATTTTGCTTACAGATCAGTTACTTCCTTATTAATTTCTTCCCCTACTAATTTAAAGAATGACCTTAAACGTAGGCTTAAAGTTTACATTTTAAAAGATGTTTGTTCTGCTTAAAAATAGAGAAGGTCCCCCAGCCAGTTTAGCTCAGTGATTAGTGCGTTGGCCCGTGGACTGAAGGGTCCTGGATTCGATTCCAGCCAAGGGCACGGACCTCCGTTTCAGGCTCGATCCCCAGCCCAGTCCGGTTGTGTGCAGGAGGCAACCAGTGAATGTGTCTCTCTCACATCGATGTTTCTCTCTTTCTTTTCCCCCTCCACTCTCTCTGAAAGTGGAAAAAATAACCTCGGGTGAGGATGAGAAAAAAAAAAGGTTAAGGAATTATATTTGGTTGGTTGACAGGTTAAACAGCAGAGGCGACTTTTATTTTTTGAGACAATTGACTAAATTGTTCTAGAAACTTAAACTAATGTTTATTAAGAAACCTCAAGTTAAACTATAAAGCACAATTACCTAACCTTGAAATGGCTTCATAATGTTTTGTTTAACTTTAAAAGACCTTTTACAAATCGTCTGTTGTTTCCCAAAAAGCTTTATCTCAAATTCAGCATTTCTTCCACTTGCCTCTCATTTCCATTTTGCTTTGTTTCTACTAAATTCAGATAAACGTCAATATAATACTTGTATTAGATAAGGTTCTTTTGGATATACATGACAGAAACTTAAGCAGTAAAAGGGAATTTGCTGACTCCCAAAATTGAGAAGGCCAAGGATGCCTCTGGATTCAAATGGATCTATGTGTGATCAAAGATGGCCTCAGGGTTCTGCTCACTTCATCTTTCAGTCTTACTTATCCCTCCTTGACTTCATTCTCCAGACAGACACTCCCCAGATGGTGATGAGAAGGCCTCCTCTCATACCATCCTAGTTCAACAGCCTGGAACAAACTATCTTCCTCATTGCTCCCCCTGCAAAGCTAGGAAAGACTCGAACTGGTCCCCTACATGCTGAGTTGCATGCCCAGCATCAACCACAATCTGTGAGGCAGGGGAGTGGAGGAGGATTCTGATTGGCTAGACCCAGGTCATAGGACCACCCCTGAAGAGGGGAGGGTCAATCCAAACTGACCAATCAGATAGATTCCTCCCAAGAAAGAGGGGCATCTGCTACAAGAAGTGGGACAGAAAGGACATGGGACAAACCAAAGCAGACATTCAGTTCCACACTTCTAAAGTTTATCTCTGGAAGATAAGGGTAGAGGCAAATGAATTCTTAATGTTTTTCTTTATATGTCAAAATTTTAACTAAGACCAATAATTGTTTTCATAAATGTTTTCAGAAAAAAGCAAAGAATATTATATATTTCTCAAAGTGTTAAAGATCTATATGGAAGGATCAATTGTTAAGTGCAAAAAGATAAGTTGTAGGACAATATCCCTAGTATGATCCTATTTGTGTTAAAACACCTCCGAAGGGATTGTAAATGGTGATGTCTACCCTGGAGGGTCAGCAGCAACAGGCTAAGGGAAGCCTTTTACTTTTCACTGTATACCATGTCTACTGTTTGAGTTTTTTCATCACACATATGTATGTTTTTTTAAAATAAATAACAACACTATGGATAATAAGTACTTTGATTTCAAAGGAAGGAAAATCAGCCCTTGCCGGTGTGGTTCAGTGGTTAGAGCGTCTACCCGCCCACCGAAGCATCGCAGCTCTGCTCCCCGGTCAAGGGCACCTGCCTGGGTTGCAGGTTGGATCCCCTGCGAGGGAGGGTCTCGTGGGGAAGGCAACCAATCAATGTGTCTCTCTCACGTTGATGTTTCTCTCTCTCTCTCCCCCTCCCTCCTTCCCTTCTGCTCTCTCTAAAAGTCAATGGAGAAAATATCCTCAGGTGAGGATTAACAATAATAATGCACATAAGTGTGGAACGAAATGAAAGCAATGTAAGAGTTGTGTAAACACAAATCATGGAGGTTACTTCTGAGGGGGAAGCAGTGGTAAAGAATGGGGACCACTTATAAGTAGATGAAAGTTATTGGTAATATTTTAGTTCTTGGGTTGGGGGCGTGACGTGGAGAGTTAGTTAAGGGGGTGTTCCTTACATAATTTTTTAAATAAATAAATTAAAATTAATATAAGCGGGCTTCCAAAGACTACTGATTTATAGTGTATTATTAACTAATTCTGCGTAATTGAGGCCCATTTAAATATATAAATATATAAAACGTTTCTGGTGCCCACATACCTCTCGGGCCTTCCGGCCCAGCTACGTGATAAACGGCAGGAGTTTAATCGAGGCTCTGAGCAAAACCGCAGCGTCCCACGCCCGAGTACCTGCTCCCCATCGCGCCCACAGGGCCACGAACAGATCGGGAAAAACCCGAGGAAGGCAGAGCGACAAAACGCTGGCTCAACCGGGGCGCAAACAAAAGAGGGAGGAATCACGTGGCGCCCCTCCCACGCGCGGCGCGCCCGTGATGTCACCAAGCCGCGCCCGGGCCATTGATTCCCGGCCGAAGGTAGAGCGAGCGACGTGGTGGGGGCGGGCGGGGGGAGGGTCGGGCGGCGGCGGCAGCCTCCGCGGTGGGCTGCGTCCCCGAGGATCACAAGACCCGGTAAGAGGCTTTTTTTCTTCTTTCGCCATCACCTCCCGGGGCCGCGCGCCGGGCTCGCGCCGCCTGTCCGGGCGCGGACACTGACGGAAGGGGCAGTGCGCAGGCTCCCGGGTGGGCTCCGCGGGTGGTCGCGGGGCCGGTGGGGACGCGGGGTCTGGAGGCAGCGGCTGGGCTCGCAGCCCGGCGGGGAGGCGGGCGCCTGGGCCCGTGTGCGCGCCCGTGTGCCCGTGTGCGCGGCTGTGGGCAGCAGAGGCTGCGCACCGATGCTCCGGCGCCCGTGCCAGCTCGAGCCCAACAGCTGGGTACCAAAGGCCCTCGTGTCCCTCTCGCCTCGGGCAGCGAGTGACTGGGTCGCGAGGCGCCCCGCACGGATCCTGGCGCGCGCCTCCCTCTGCCGTGTGGCCCTCGCTGCAGAGGCCCGCGCCGCATACCGGGGATAGCACCCGCCGCCCTTGGCGCGCCTTGCACGGGGTGGCGTAGGCGGCCGCCGTGGAGAGCCCACTGCGGGGTCACGGCTGCCGCGCTCTGCCTCTGTCTGGTCCTGATGCAGGAGGCCTAGTTGCGTCACCGCCCCTTCCTTCATCCGCTTGGCTTGATTCTTGCGCCCCATTAGAGGGTAAGCCTGCCTCAGGTGTTCCCTGGTGGTGTCAGAGTTTGGGAAACTTGCCTTTCAAAAAGAGACACCTGTCGTTGGGTTTTCAGTGCGGTGTGGTAGAGTCCCAGCGTGCAGTTAGCTGAGGGCGCAGAGTCTGAGCAGCTAAGGGAGGTTGCAGGCCTGCACAGTGGCTGTGGCCCGCGAGGGAGGCCGGATTTGCTAGAACAGGTCATTGGGAGCAGAGAACACAGGAGCATTAAATTGTCAAGCAAATGGGAGTGAGATGCCAACTTCTTTCTTTACCAAAGAAGGCTTGTTCCCATCGTTTCGAAGGTCCTGGAATATCTTTTTCATTCTTTCATTATTTGACATTGCTGGGGGAGGGGAGGCAGGGAAACAGTGGAAAAGGGCATGAACTTCGGAGTCAGGTCTGCAGTTTACCATCTGTGTGACACTGAGTGAGTTATTTAGCCTCTCTACTCCTACTTCGTCTTATCTACAAAATGAGGATAATTATATCTACCTTGCAGGGTTGTTGTCAGAATTTGAAGTGTCGAGCTATTATTAGTAAGGGCACAGCCCCCAGGCACTTGAACTTGCTCCCTCCCTCTGAAGGTTTCCCATTGGCACAGCTGCTTGAGAAACAGGGGAACTTTTTGCTGTTTTGAATGTTTGCTACTCTGCCAGATATGATAAAGCAGACTGCGGGAGGGGAGGTAGGCGGGAGGGTGAATCTCAAAACACATCATCTCTCTACTATAGACCTCAACATTTTAGAACTGGAAAGAGGGTAGACATCACCATTTACAATCCCTTTGGAGGTGTTTTAACACAAATAGGATCATACTAGGGATATTGTCCTACAACTTATCTTTTTGCACTTAACAGTTGATCCTTCCATACAGATCTACAACACTTTGAGAAACATAATATTCTTTGCTTTTTTCTGAAAACATTTATGAAAACAATTATTGGTCTTAGTTGAAAATTTGACATATAAAGAAAAACATTAAAAATTCATTTGCCTCTACCCTTATCTTCCAGAGATAAACTTTAGAAGTGTGGAACTGAATGTCTGCTTTGGTTTGTCCCATGTCCTTTCTGTCCCACTTCTTGTAGCAGATGCCCCTCTTTCTTGGGAGGACTCTATCTGATTGGTCAGTTTGGATTGACCCTCCCCTCTTCAGGGGTGGTCCTATGACCTGGGTCTAGCCAATCAGAATCCTCCTCGACTCTTCTGCCTCACAGATTGTGGTTGATGCTGGGCATGCAACTCAGCATGTAGGGGACCAGTTCGAGTCTTTCCTAGCTTTGCAGGGGGAGCAATGAGGAAGATAGTTTGTTCCAGGCTGTTGAACTAGGATGGTACGAGAGGAGGCCTTCTCATCACCATCTGGGGAGTGTCTGTCTGGAGAATGAAGTCAAGGAGGGATAAGTAAGACTGAAAGATGAAGTGAGCAGATCCCTGAGGCCATCTCTGATCCACACATAGATCCGTTTGAATCCAGAGGCATCCTTGGCCTTCTCAATTTTGGGAGTCAGCAAATTCCCTTTTACTGCTTAAGTTTTTGTCATGTATATCCAAAAGAACCTTATCTAATACAAGTATTATATTGACGTTTATCTGAATTTAGTAGAAACAAAGCAAAATGGAAATGAGAGGCAAGTGGAAGAAATGCTGAATTTGACATAAAGCTTTTTGGGAAACAACAGACGATTTGTAGAAGGTCTTTTAAAGTTAAACAAAACATTATGAAGCCATTTCAAGGTTAGGTAATTGTGCTTTATAGTTTAACTTGAGGTTTCTTAATCCCAGCAGTAATCCAGAGCAATAATTAAGTATTATCCCCATTTTACAGATGCAAAAGGTGAGTCTTGGCCAAGATCCTGCTACTAGCTAATGGCAAAACTGATGCTTGAACTCAGGCCCTGAGGCTTGTAGTGTGGGTCTTGTTACTTCTCAGCGGCCACAGTCCTGAAGTGTGAACCTGTGTAGTGGGGGAAGGAGGCACAAGCATAGTTGAGAGGGCCAGTATTTGCCAATGGAGTAACATCTCAGATTGTCCGGTGATAAATTATCTTTTATTTTGCCCAGCATTGTTCAGGTGTGAAAGGAAGTTGGGGCTTTTCATCCAGAGAAAAAGGAAAGGCTCATGGGCACACAGTGCTGGGATCTTGGGCACACAATAGGTATTTTTGGTAAATGCCCGTGGAAAGAAGCAAAAATCTTAAGGTATTGTTATATCTGCCAGAGGAGACCCCAGGCTTAATACACAAAGGCTCCCATAAGCCTAGCTGTATGTAATCTGAGCGTCTTTCTGATTCGTGGATTTAAAGATTTGAAGCTGTGTTTGAGACCAAGATTGGTAGTATTATCTGTGACCAACTGATTAGAGTTTTCAGATGTGTGAACAACAGGATCTAAGCTTTGGGGCTTCTGTAGTGATCTCTTGAGATACAGCAGTATTTTGCTATAACATCTGTTAGACTTGGACCATAATGGGTACAGCTGCTCGCGTTGTTTGCTGGAGAACACCGGGTGGTTGTTTGGTGTCAAGGATAAAGAGTTCAAGCTATGAGTTTGTTGCAAAATTAAATATTTGGGAAAGATCTGTGACTGATGTGCATTAATGTGGGAATAGCAAAGTGGGTTTAAACTATGTATTTTTAGGGTTTTTGATGAGCTGTTCTGTGTTGTCTCTCTGTTTGAAGATAACTTAGGGCTGTATAGTGAACTATTAGCAACTCACAAGGTTTATATAACCCATCCATATAAACTGTCAATTACACACACACACCTTCACCCCAAGGAGCTTTTGTTGTGGCTTCTACACCCTCCCAGATATCTCAAAGCCTCCTATTTCACCATCTTTATCAAGCTTAATGGGAAAAACCCTCTGATATAACCCATCCTCCCTTTTCCTCTGTACCCCACCACTACCACATACACAGTGAAGCTCTTTCCCTAAAAGGGGATATATTAATCTAGTTGCAAATGGCAGAAACCCAGTGTAAACTAATTTAAGCAAAAAAGGGGTTTACCCCTTTTTAATCATTTAACTAGGAAGTCCAAAGATGAGCTTCAGGTGTGGTTGGATCATGAGGCTGAAATGAAATCATGAAGACTCTCTTAGCCCTGCCTTTCTCTGTTTCTTTTTGTTTATTGGCCTCAGTTTCTCCTGCTGTTTTCTCAACACATACTGAAAAGACACTACTGGCAGCCCCAAGCCTACGACCTTAGAGCTGTCCTCTAGCATTATAAACTAATCACTGTGGACAAGGAGATAGGGATACCATGATGTGACAGGTCTGTGTCGCAGGCCCACTCCTGGGATGAAGGGGTGAACTGCCTGTCTACAACCACATGGGATGGGGAAGTACAGAGGTGCTCAGCAGGCAAAAACAGCAGATGACTGCACTGTGTGTGTCTCCACGCACATGTGTTTGTGTGTATGCTCATATCTCACTCCTTTGAGGCCCTTCCAGAACCTTCCAGCTCAATTGAATCCACCTGGTTTTGTTTGTCCATCACACACGTATTCTGTTGTGGCATCGGTCATGTGTTCTCTCTCCCTTCCATGCCTTTGCACCTGCCCTTTGGGTTGCCCTCCCCTGCTGCTTCAAATGGCTGGCTTCCTTTTGGATTCAGATGAGGCTTCTCCTCCCAGAAGCCTTCCTTGGCCTCCATCAATGAATTAGGCACCCCTTCTCTGTGCTCCCATAAACACCTTAGCACAACCCAATCATGGATTTGATTTCTGCTTGTCAATGGCCTAAACTGGTCGGTTCTCTAGACTGAGAGGCCCTGAACAGAGGTGCTCTTTACTTTGTCTTGCTCACCTCCCATGCTTAGCCGGCATTCTTTTTCCTCGTAGCACGTACAACCAATTGACATTATACACTTATTTGTTTATTGCCTGTCTGCTCACTAGAATACCAGCTTCATGAAAATAATAGGAAAATAATTTTTGTTTTGTTTACTGCTGTATCTCTAGGGCCTAGGACAGTGCCAGGCACATAGTATGTGCTTAATAAATGTTTATTAAACGAATGAATGAAAATCTGCCCACAGGGAGAAAATGCCGGCATCGTGTTGATGAGGATTCCGATCTACATGATAGATACAGTTCTCACTGTAAATGTCTGTAACCTCGAGTACCACGAGGGTCCATCCTGGAAGGGCAGAACCTCTCTCCCCAGGTGCGTCTGTCTGAACTGCAGAGGCCAAGGGTCAGACCCCAAGGAGAAGCCACCTGGAAGTGCCACCCCGTGAGATGTTGTACCCCCCTCAAAGTTCTCCGAACTATGATAGGATGTATATTAAGGCCTTTTCTAGAGTTTGAGTCTTTCTCCTTATTTATTTTTAAAACATTTCCTTGAGCACTTATAATATGCCAGGCACTGTTCTAAACCCTTTATAAATAACAACCTATTCTTTGACCAGAGTTTTGGGATCAAAGCTTGTGAACTTGAAAACATTTTGCTGTTTAAATACCAGAACACTCAAGAAAAGCTACAAAGAAAAAAAAATCCAGATTAGAAAATTATAAAAGAAATGAGACCTCTCTCCATCCAGCTTATCTCGCCCTCCAGAGGTGGAGCTAGTCTCCTTCCTGACCTTTTCTTAGGTTTTACAGTTATAGCTACTAATAAAATAAAATACATATATCTTTTTGTTGTTGCTTGGTTTCCAAATGCAGCCATGTCCTACATGCTCATCTGTACTTTACCTTCCCATAACTGTCTTCAGGGTGCTTCTGCTGCACCCACCACTGCTTCCCAGGGCACAGCCGCCCTGCCTCAGAGGGTGTGGCAGAGCTGGATCGGGGCCGTGGCCTGGAGTGAACTCTGTCCTTCATCCCTCTCCCAGGGAGGGCCCAAGCCTGACCTCCAGGCACCCACACCCACCTTCCTAGATATTGTAGTGCCTTACAGAATGCCATCCATTCACTCTCCCCTCCCAACAGAAAATAGAAGGTGGGGAATTCCCATTTTTTTCTTTTAAAATCAAAGAATAGTTCTTATGAAAATACTGTAGGGACTTGAGGTGGGATGCTTACCCCCAAACATCGGGCCCCACCCTCTTGTAGCGCTTAGTCCTGATTGGCTTCCTGAAAAATTGGATGCCAGTTCACACTGCAGTGCCCGCCCTACTGTTCCGCTGTGCCTGTTTCACCCAGCCCTTTCCAGAACTGGGTATTTTAACTAAAAATGGAAAATCTTAGCTAAATTGAAAAATGGTGTCTCATTTTAATTTGCATATTTGTTATGATTAAGTTTGAACTCTTTGCATATGCCTATTAATCATTTTTATTATTTCTGTGTTTAAATTTTTCAGTTAATATTTTGTCCGGTCACTTGTGTTACTTTTATAAATTATACAGATTTTCTAAAAAACATGAGTATGTGCTCCTTATAACAAACAAAAACTTTATTTGCTGTGAGTATTTTTCCAGTTTGGTGTTCGCCATATAATTTTGGCTTTATCATTAAACATACATATTTTTCATTTTTCTGTAGACAGATTTTGTGGGTCTCTTTTTTTTTCACTTCTTCCTTTGCTTGTAAGCTTTAAAATGTTTTTTCTCATTCTGTATTCTGGTATTTTGTGGTTTGCTTTTTGACATAGTACTTTAAAAAGCTAATATTCAGTGTTATTTCAGATTCTGACAAGATATTTGATGAAAATATTCTGTAATATTTTAAATAAAATTGGTTTGAATTAGGTCTATGTTTTGTATTAAAGATCTTTACATTAGTATATATATCACGTATTTTTCCTTTTTAAAATAATTGATCAGAATATCAAAGCTTGGTCCACGAAACTGAGATTCAAATACATGTATAATTCTCGTAATTTTAATGTTCTTAGCATTTCCATAAATTGCTACATGAATGTGTTTATCTGTGTCTGTTGATCTGGTTTAGAGAAGTACTTTTGTTCCACTAACAGCTTCTGAGTGTATAGCCAAGTTGATGAATTTAGCATCTTCCGGTGCCCTTATCCCATGTTTCCCTAACTCTTTTTGCAATAAACAGCACATAATTTATCTGTGCCATTCAGTGAATTTTGACAAATATGTAGTATATGCATTTAATCACCATTCAAATCAAGAGAATAATTTCCATCCCCCCAGAAAGTTCCCCCATGCTCCTTTCCAGTCACCACCATCCCCAAAGGCCACCACTATCCTAATGTCTATCATCATAGATTAATTTTGCCTGTTCTAAAATTTCATGTAAATGGAATTGTACTTTTGAGCATGGCTTCTTTCAGCAAGGTTAAACGATGTTCCATGTGTCAGTATCTTTTGTATGAATATACCTCAATTGTTCATTCATTCATCAGTTAGTTGGTGGACATTTTGTTTGTTTCCAGTTTGAGGCTATTAAGAATAAAGCTCTATGAACATTCTTTTTTGTTATTATGGTTAAAAACAAAAAAAAACATGAAATTTACCATCTTAACCATTTTTAAGGTACATTTCAGTCATGTTACATATGTTCACATTGTGAAACATCTCCAGAACTTTTTAATCTTGCAAATATGAAACTACTTATTAAACAGCAACTCCCCTTTTCCTTTCTCTTACCCCTAGTTCTATGACCATTCTTATATGTCTTTTTATGTTCATTTATTTTCATTTTTCTGTATCAGGTGTACAGTTGCTGGGTCATAGGGTAGTTATGTATTTAACCTTAGAAGAAACTGCCAAACGGTTTTCCAGATGATTGTACCATTTTACATTCCCACCAATGATGTACGAGAGTTCTAGTTGCTCCATATCCTGACCAACATTTGATATCATGAGTTTTTTATCTTAGCCATTCTGATAGCTGTGAAGTGGTATCTCGTCACATCATATTTTAATTTATTTACATGGCTGTTTCTATTACTATAATGAGCACTGAGCTTCTTAAGAGCAAGTTTTATGCACTACATATTTATCTTTCTGTTCTTATTAACTTTTTTCCATATTGAGGGGGTGATAGATGCCAACCAATTAGCTCTATCTGTTGACTAACCTTTCTTCCCGTCGCTACTGCTTTTAGCTCCTACCTATCAGGCATTGGATTCGTATACACACTAGGGTCTATTTTGGGGAATGAGTTTCTGCTCTGTTAGTCTGTAGCTCCATTCTTGTATTATGCCAGTACTGCCTTGACTTAATCAGTATAGCTGTCCTCTTTTAAAAAAATATTTTGGCCGTTCTTTCCTGTTTGTTTTTGCACTTGAACTGTAGATTAATCATCTTGTTGGGTATCCACTCCTTACTGCCCCTACCCTTATTAGAATTTGCAGTAAACTGTTATTTAATTTGGCACTAATTGGCACTTATAAACTATTCGGCCATGACATTTGGGGCTGGTCTATCCTATTTAAGACATATATTCCTCAGCAGAGTTTCACATGTAGGCTCTTTACCCTTCTTAAGATTATTCATAAATGTTTCTCTCTTTTTAAAAATGGTTAATTTGCTATTAAGAATATAGTATTTTTCACTTAAGAAAAATTGTTTTGTTTTGTATATTTCTCTTATATCCAGCCATATTCCTTGACTTATGTTGGTTCTAAGAGTGTTTTAAGTAATCTTGTATCAACTTGCAAATAATCTGGGGTTTTTTCCATTTTTAGTAGTTTATCTTTTATTTGTTTTGTGTTACAGAATATGCAAGAACTTCCAAAACAATGTTAAATACCATATTTCTTTGATTCTTAGGCCATTGAGCATAAGAACATGTTATCAATTTAATAATAGCTTTTGGGGGCTACTATATGAAATGGTCACATATTGTAATTCACATCCCAATATCAGATATGTTTGGAGTACATCTCAGAGTTAAGGAAATAATATAATAGTAGTAATGGTGAACCTCTTTATTTCTTATTTTAGTGTAAATGCCTAACTATTCTATTTTAAATATGGCATTAGCTGTTGATTGATGATCATCTTTGTTGTATTAAAGAATATCCCTTTTTTTCAAATAAAATAAAAGCTCTAATTCTGCTGGACAGTAATGAGAAGGCTGTACTGTTTGGCTTAACTAAAAAGTGGAAATTGTAGCTGTGCTTGCATCATCTAGGACAGCTGGTCTGTTTCAGCCCTTTTCCTTTGGTAGCCTCAAATGCAGAACTCCCTGGCTGCAGAGCAAGATCTATGCTAGCCCTGCCCTCAGAGCTTCCTGGTTGCACTGCCCATCAAGGATGGTATATTAGTTTCACATAGTGGCAGTGACAAATTTGGTGACTTAAAACAACAGAGATTTATTCTCTCATGTTCTGGAGGCCAGAAGTCAGAAATGAGTATCACTGGGCCAAAACTGAGGTGTCACAGGACTGTGCTCCTTCCAGAGGCTCTATCTAGGGAAGAATCTATTCCTCGCCTCTTCCAGCTTCTGGTGGCTGCCTGCATTACTTGGCTCGTGGCCGCATCACTCCAGTCTTCAAGTCCAGCATCTTCAAATCTCTCTCTGCACTGTCTTCAGATACCTTCTCCTCTGTGTGTGTAGATGGAAGTTTTTGTGAACTTGTCAATGCTGAAGGTAATGCTTTTAAAGATACGTTTTAGGCCCTGGCCAGTGTTGCTCAGTGGTTAGAGTATCGGCCCATACACCAAAGGGTCACCGGTTCAATTCCTGGTCAAGGGCACATACCTGGGTTGCAGATTAGATGCCTGGCCCTGGTCAGGGCATGTGCGGGGGCAACCAATCCATATCTCTCTTTCACATAGATGTTTCTCTCTCTCTCTCTCTCCCCCACCACCCTGCCCTCCCTCCTTTCAGTGTCTAAAAATATCAATGAAAAAAATATCCTAGGGTGAGAATTAACAACAGCAACAACAATAACACATGTCAGGAATAGCAAAGCCTTGCTCATTCCCTTTGGAAAGAAGACTCTAGACACCTGGAAATGGCTCTAGGTCAGTTCCCAGAAAATCAGTCCAGTGAACATCAGTTCTACAACAGCCCCTCAGCCTTACCCCCTCCTGCTATCCCCTAGTGTCCTCAGTTTCCAGCTCTACAGCAACAGGGAGACGGGCAGAGTACATTTTCTCTAATACTATTATGAAGACAATAAAAACTGATCAATTAAGATGAGTGCTTAAAGAAAAAGTCAGTTGGCATATTGGTTGCTTAGTAAATTGGTTATTTAGAGAATTGGCCATTTGGCAAATTGGCTTTCTGCAATTGGTCGTTGGTAATATCAGCCTGCTTCCCTAGAAAACACTGAAGAACTCAGGCCGAGGCTGCCTTCAAGCCTGCCTTCAACAAGACCGTACCTGTCCCCTCTGCTTCCCACAAGCCATGGTCGTGGGAACATTGCCCCTGCAGGAAGGTGGGACTCAGCCCAGCCACTCTCAGGCTGGGTCAGAGACAAGAAGAGCAAGAGAAGGCAGAAGTGAGTGGGAGGTGCCCCCTTTGGACCTTGACTCAGCAGAATCCAGATGTGGGCCAGTAGCTGAACCTCTGTGTGCTGGTCAGAGCCAAACTAGAGGGCAGTCAGGTGGTAGATGCCAGACCAACTGAGCATAGAAGGGTGGTCTAAGAGTGTCAGCACTTAATGCATAAAACCACAAGTTGTTAGGGTCATCTTGTGGGGCTGTTATGAGACCAAATGTACATTAACTCTTCAGCACAGACCTGTTAGCTAGCCATTGTTAGTAATATTGTTTGACATTATTATTAATACGATAGCCTTAATATATAATACCTACTATCACAATGCCTGGCGCCTATAGTTAGAAATACCACTCTTCTTTTTTCATTTACTGGATAACTTTGGGTATAGTCGCTTATCTGCTTTTGGATACCTGTTTCTTCTGGGGATACCTGAGGCATCTCTTGTTTCTTGTAACATCAAAAGCCAGTCTAGTCATTAACATCAATAGAGTCTGTACACCAGCATAAAGACAACTGTGGGGCACTACTCAGCCAGTTGGGCAACTCACTGTTCTGTCTACAGAAAGCCTTACAGTTTATCAAAGTAAATGGGGTTACTGTGGGGAGACCCTGAGAATTTTGAAATTATGTTGATGTGGCAGTAACTGTTACAGTGGAATAAAAGCCCAATTATAGCCTGGCTGGTGTGGCTCAGTGGTTGAACATCCACCCATAAACCAAGAGGTAACCAATTCCATTCCCTGTCAGGGCCCATGCCCGGGTTTCAGGCTTGATCCCCAGTGGGGAACGTGCAGGAGGCAGCCAATCTATGTTTCTATCTCTCTATCCCTCTCCCTCTGTCTCTAAAAAATCAATTAAAAAATATTTTAAAAAAAACAAAAGCCCAATGATAAATGAAAAGAAACAACAAAAAAAGGGCTTAAATTTGTGCCTAGCGACACTACAAATTGCTTATTATGTATTTCCTATGTGCATCTCCTTCCTAAAGCAATGACCTAGTAATTAAAAATAACTCAGTTATTTGCTGCTTTTCTTTTTATAATATGTTGCAAACTTAGTAGCATACATTCACAGGCAATATATTTCTGGTGCAGTATCACTGTATGAGCAAATGTTGAAGGAGTTCGCAGACATCTGCGTTACCAGAGGGAGATAGAGGATCCGATTGGATGTAGCCCATATGTGCAGTAGTCTGGTTATAGGAAATTGTGGACTAAAAAGACTTGTAAATCCGCATCCCTGCACACTGTGAGGTTAAACAGAAGATCCACAATGAGCCAGACTAACAGTTATTTATAGCGAAAAGGCAAGAATAGCAGGATTGGAAACTAAAACCAGCTCAGTAGCCAGATGATAAGGATCTTCTCCATAACAGGGGAAGTCCAGGCCCCCGAAGGCACATGTGGAGCTGGAGCTTGGCAGTGTTATGTGAAAGCCCGACTTGCGAGTGAGGGGCTTTTTGATGCACACCTTATTTTAGATGGGAGCTCTTAATCAGTTAGGGAGTTGTTAGTAAATAGCCCTCGGTTACTTCACAGCAGGGCAGCAGGCCCTCACAGACGACGACCTCCCCCCCCAGGTGAGCACCCTGCATTAGGAGAGGAGCACCCCCATGTGCATGGTCCCTTTATGCACAGGGAAAAAGCAGGAAGGGAAGGCTCTGGTGAATTAACAAGGGAGGTATAGGGGTCATTTTAACCGTTTCCTTGTCTGTATTTTCTGAAATTTTCTCTAATCAACCTGTTATTTGTAGTTAATTTTTTAAGGAGCTTCATCCAACTCATCAAGTCCCTACAGTAGAATAGCACAAAGGCTTATGTCACCACCTCACAACCCTGGGAGCTGAAACAATTACGGGGGGGAGAGGGGCAGGGGGGGATGAAATGTTTATGAATAAGACTGCAGTTACTTGAGCTGCTAAGATTAAATGACAAGAGTAGTTCTTTCAAGGCACAAACACCCTCTGCTTAGGAAACAAATTTTCCTTCTGCTTAAAAGGGATGGGGGCAGCAGCAGTGCACCTTCCCTGCACAATAGCTGTGATTAAGACTTTTCTGGAACATTCTTGTAGGAGGGTTAAGGGCTGTGAGATTGTTTAGCCCGAAGGCAAGAAAGCAGAGGTGAGACATAACTCATTTGACTTAAATGGAAAATAGAATGTGGGAAGACAGGCTGGAATTGTTATAGTGAGAGTTTGTTCTTGTTTTCACCGTGTAAAATTGTGACATATAGTATAAAGGGTAAATGTATAGCTTAATGAACTACTGGAAAGCAATCATATATGTAACCACAACCAAGTCAAGAGCTAGAACATCACCAGCACCCAGAACATTCCCAGCTAGCCTGCTCAGATGGCTAATGTTGCCTGTCTGGTGGATGGGCAGGAACTCTGTGGTTTTGTGCATGCCCCCGTTGGGATGAGACTGAACGCTATTTCTAGCAGGGAAGCAGAGAAACACAAAATGAGGAACCACAAATTGCACCCAACCCAGAGTAGGGAAAGGCTCCCTAGGAGGTAATATTTGAAGCAGATCTTGAAGGACTATTTCACCAGAAGCAGTGGAGGCATAGAATGTGCCAAGGCATAGAATGTGCAAAGACACAGAAGTGAGAAAGAACACAGCCCACGTTAACTGTGAAATCTGGGGTGACTAACAGGGTGAATGGAATAAGAGGACAGTGGAGAAGACATCAGCTGGTCACAATGCTGTAGAGGGACTGCCTTGCTAATCTCAACAGCAATGGGGACAAAATTAAACACAGAAAAAGAACATTTTCACGGGGAGGGTTTGTTGAGCACTAGAATTGATCTACAGAATCTTGAACAAAATCGAGCAGATGCATAAGCATGATCATGAAAATCAGTTCACCTTTTTCCCTCCAGATAACACAAGTAGTGATCGTTTAGAAAGTCACGGTGTACCTTCAGCGAGTGTAATGATGATGAATTTTCCAGTCCGACCTGAAAAGCCTCATTTCCCACCTCCGTAATTTGGGCATCACCCCTATCTGGAAAAGCTGCTCTGAAGATTAAGGGGATACGCATGCAGAGGCCTTCGCCCTCGCCTGGCTGGGTGAACGGTGGCAGTGGGAAGGCTTTAGGACCGAGATCCTAAATTGCTCAGTTGCAGCTATAGCTGTCCGCATCCTAGTGGCTATTATCGGTTCATGTCCGTTTGTAATAGTCAAGGAATATGAGTAAACAGTGCACAGTGGGGATGTTGGCCATGCGGAGAGATCCCCACCCCACCGCTTTCCACACTGGAGAAACCAGGTCGGTAGCGCTGCGCCCGGCGCAGAGGGCAGAGCCTGAGGCCGCTTCTCCGGCTGCGCTCCCGGGGCCTCCGTTGTCCTCCGCCTTCTCCCTCGGAGCCCGAGGGGAACGGTCGGGGGCAGCCAAGCTCCGGACCCACAGCTGCCTCCCTAAAGCGCGAGCGTCGCGCGCAGCCCCGAAGCCCCTCCCCTCGGCCGGGCTTCCGACGGGGCGGGCCTCCCGGGAAACGAAAGTGAAATTGAACCCGGGCCGTTTCGCAGCCGAGCCCGCCCGCAGGCCCGGGAGCATTTCCTGTCCAGACCCCGCCGACGCGCCCCGTATCTGCCAAGCCCCCAGCGGAAGCCTGGTCCCTGGAAACCGACGGCCACCGGGTGGGGGGGTCCGCTCCGTGGACATGCCTCGGGGGCGCCATGGACCCGAGGCAGGTAAGCGCGGCCGCCCGGGGTTCGCGCGCCCCGGCCCGCCTCCCAGGCCCGCGTGTCCCTCGGGGCCGTGCGTGCGGCGTGTGTGCGTTTTCTTGCGGCGGAGAATTGCAGTTGCAGTAGCTTGTGCCGCGCTGGTTAGTCCGCAGTGCTGAGCAGGCCAAGCGAGGCGTGCGGGGGAAATGCGCGCCCGCCGCTCCCTTAGCCCCCGTGGACAACAGGCTTTACTTTTAGCAGGATCCTCTCTGCGCCCTTCCTACTTCCTGGAGGCATCTGGGAAACAAAAAACCACCCTTCTTAACATCACCTGTAGGCCAGAGTTTATAGCAGCTTTATTCATTTTCGCTAAAAAACGAAGTTAATTTGCATACAGTAAAACTTAACCTTTTGTAATGTGTAATTCTGAGTTTTGACTACATAGAGTCAAAGCACATATAGCCTTATAATTACAACGATCATATACATGGATACACACACGTACATACATATATACATATATCTTTCTTTCTTCTTTTTTAGTTTTTTGTTTTTATTTATAGCTCTCTTCTTTAAAAGAATTAGGGACACCTGACTTAAGGAAAAGCGATCTTTCACACATATCAATATATTACCTTATGGAGCCCACCTGGTAAAAGTGGGGGGCTCATCTCTTGATCTTAAATATATAAGACTAGATCGAAGTGCAGTTTTGTAGGGCAATGGATGTTAAATGGCTTGTTACATAGTTTTCATAATAAATAGGCCTGAAGTGGGCGAGTGGAGATGTGGAGGGATTTAAGAATATCGCCAGGAGGCGGCTTCCCACTTTCTTGCTCTCCTCCCATTCAGTGGTTCTGCAAGTGGCCCTTCTTTAGTGGTGGTTTGGCTTTTCTTGGCTGTCAGAGAACTTGGGGGGACAGGGGGAGTGAGAAAAAATAATCTCCCTCTAATCTTTTCCTAAAATAACATTTGTTAACAAATTTATGTGTCCTTTCCTCCTTTTCTCTGTTCATTCTAGCATGTCACACACACACACACACACACACACACACATTCATGGGGGTTTTCTGTTGTTTACCAAAAGGAGAATTATAATGTACATGTTCCTCTGCAGCTTGTGTTGTTGTTGTTGTTTAATTTAACGTTATAGCATTCCTAAATTTTCTCCAGGTGAGTACAAGTAGATCGCAGCACTTTTTTTTTAAACTGTGAGTATTCTTCCATAGCATGAATGTGCCACGATTTATTTTACTCTTCTTATGTACATGGACATTCAAATGTTTTACAGGCTTTGACCAAGTAGGAGCAGTCTAAATCTAGAAAACATTTAGCTAGGAACTGACTTTAGCCACTTGGAAACAGTTCTTTTACCAAGGTCGCTCAAATAACTAAACTGAAAAGTGCTGAAATCCCCATAAACCAGCTTCGTGGGCCAGACTCCCACTCTGTCCACACACACCTCGGCCTCTAGCAGTGTGGTGGGGAAAGGAGTTGTGTGGAGCAAGAAGGAAAGGGATTGCGTGTCTAGGGATGTCTTGTCCTTGCAGCCGTTAATTCCGCAAATGTTTTTTCGGGATCAGCTTTGTGCTAGATGCCCTCTTAGGTGCTGGGGATGCAGAGATAACTGAAGCATAGCCCTTGTCCCCCAGGAGCTTACTGTGGAGTCAACTGCAGACCCCCATCAGGACTACATGGGGAATATTGGGAGTGCAGAGTTGAGTATAATTTCTAGGCTATCTAATATTGTTAATCACCTTTCAGATATACTACAATCTATGTGTGCCATTGAAAAATCAATAGCTATGATAAAAGGTAAAGTGTAACAGGTGCCGAGGAGGCGTTCAAAGACAGGAAGCGAGGGAGATGGGAGTCAGAAGATGTCTCCTGGAGAGTAGCATTTAAGGAGATCTGTAAGGAAAGGTTGGACTTACAGTAGGTGGCAAGAGAGGGAGAAGCAGGCCCATTGGATTAGAATGGAGATGGAGGAAAGATTAGAGGCCTTGTCTTATGTAGCCCAGGTGAGAGGGAAGGAGGGGCTGGAACTGTTGATGACACGTTTCAGGGGAAATACAGAGGCCGCAGACAAGACAGCACTTGGCAGCCACCTACCTGATTTTTAGATGGAGGAAGGCAGGCAGGCAGCAAAGATGACTCGGGTTTCTAGCCTTAATAACTAAGAGGAGAATGGTGCTATTAACAGTAATAAGAACCACAGGAGAGGGGCCTGGGTTGAGGGGAAAGATGAATTTGGTTAGAATATGTGGCGTTTGAGGTAATGGTAGGATATCTAAGTGCACAGATTATCTAGGCATTTGGAAATTCAGGTCGTAAGCCTCGGTGGCTGGAGATAATAGATTTGAATGGTTTCTTAAGAGGGCTAGTTTCTTAAGAGGGGAGTTGATGAAATCAACCTGGGGAAGGAAGAAGAGGCCCTTAAACAAAACCTTGGGGACTAATTATATGTAAGGGATGGGAGAAAGGGACAGGGACAGACAGAAGGGGGGAGGAAATGAGAGGAGACCTTTGGTGCTGTGTCACCAAACCATGGGAGGAGAACCTTTAAAGAAGAGCACTCGGTCCACAGTGAACCAATGTTGAACTGAACTGACCACCAGACAGCAGTGAAAGCCTAACTGAAGTTCAAGAGGAGGAATTTATATGGCCCCATTAGCAAGAGTCAGTGTCCTTCTCCAGCACCTTTGGAACAGAAAAAGGGGACAGTGAGCCTTGGGTGGAGAAGGGAACTGACCGTGACACCCATGCTGATCGAGGAGGTATGTGAAACCAGAATGGGGATGAGTGGGGCTGGCTGACCCGCAGCTACAGTGGGATCACATAAGTAAGGAAAGGAAGTTGTACAAACAGGAAAGTTTCCATCAGAAAAGAGCAGGGGTCAGCAAGTGCAGCTTGTTTTGTAAATGAAGTTTTGTTACTGAACTCAAGGGGTTCACTGGTTGGGGTGGTCTCTTCAAAAGTGATTGTTACTTGCAGCAAGTAAAGGAGTCCAGATTCACATCAAAGCTCTGCCTCCCCAAAGGGAGGCATAGCCATTGTTTATATATACTATCTCGTCAATTAGATGTTAATTTTTTCTTTGCAGTTGGCTACTTTCATCCCAGTTGAGTTCCTGTCAGCTCCTCCTGTTTATAGTTGTAGCTGCAAAATACTATGCTACATTTCAACATTTAGAAAGACGTAAACAAAAGAGAAAAAAAAAACAAAAAAAGAGGTGAGAGGAAGCCTTTGGTGCTGTGTCACCAAACCATGGGAAGAGAATTTTTAAAGAACTGACATAACTTCCTAGATCTTGAGACCCTTGACCTATCTAACAGTTTTTATATTGTGTGCGGCTGCTTTTGTACTACAATTGAAGGCTCATCTGGCCTTTTTTAGAAAAAAATTTCCTGACTCCTGGAAAAGAGTTTCAGGGTTTGAGGTTTGGTGGTGGCCCTGGCTAGAGTAACAATGAGATTGAGTGAGAAGCTAGACAAGCCACTTGTGTGGCTGAAAGGTGGAAGTGGTGGTGGTCATTCAGGGACTGCAGCCAGGATACCATGAGCAGGATTAGGGAGAGTGCTAAAATCCCCTAATTGCAACAGAGGATGTGGGGAAGTAGAAGGCTGACATTTTTGAAAAATGGTCACAGCTGCAGGTCCCTGGAGCCTTCAGGAGAATCAGACAAGGCGGACAAACATGAGGAAACATTGATCCTAGCTGTTGCCCTTCCCCAACTCCCCCCCACACCAACTCTGCAAGCCCCAGACAGAGTTAGCAAAGTATTTTCTAACAGCCCCACCCTGGGTCTCCTAAGCACCTCCTGCCTCCACCAGGGAGAGAAGATGAGCACTGGTCTGTGTGGGTGGGGCAAGGGGGTCACAGTGCTCGGTGTTTTGGCAAATGTATGGCAATTTGGGAGGACATGGTGTAGCTGTGCCCTATAGAACTGGGTTCTGAAGAACACGCAATGGAAGAAACTGTTGGGAGGGAGTGTGGGGCTGAGGTGTCCAGAATAGACCCTGCCAGCTCTGCTCATCCAGGTGAGCCTGGGTAGTTTGGTTAGAAGTGAGTGTCCAGTGTCCCTTCCAAGCCTGACTACCCCTCTGAGTATGAAAACAGTATGTCTTTTTTCTAAGGAATCTTCCAGCTGCCCTAAAACCAAATTCTGACGGTGACGGGCAGACCAACCTGTGCGATCCTGGTGCCCTTCCCGAGGTGGGGAGGCTTCCTCTGCTCCAGCCTCGGAGGACTGGGCTTCCACTTACATATTTTTCTGTTCTAATCAGCCAAAGGATGGATTTTAGAGGCAAGGGGGTCTGTGCTGCAGTCCGTTCCCTGGTGCCCTCGCTCCCTTTCATTTTAGGTTATTCTGGCTCGGTTTCTTTCTAAAAGAAAACATTTGTTTTTATTTTTAAAGGGTAGTTGTTTTGCTGAGTGGGAAGATTCATTTTCAGCTCAGGTTACTGGAGGGGCCATGCCGCTCCTGGGAGCGCTGTGTTCTACCCCCTGCTCCTCTCACCTTTGGTGGGTCAGGGCTTACGAGGTAGGCAAGCCATCCTAGCTGGGTCTCAGCCCTTATCACACTCACCTTCCCAGCCACTAGGAAGCAGGCACACCTCACTCCCCACCCCACCCCCATCCCTGCCCCGCACCCCCAGCAGGGAGGAGGGCCGGGCTCAGCACTGCAGTTCTGATTCTCACTTCCTTTTCCCTCTTCTTGTTCTGCAGGGGTGTTCTCTCAGCAGATACCACCCCAGTTCATTTCAAGGCTATGAGCACAGCAAGTTCAGACACCAGCAGCCGGGGCCAGGATCTTATCCTAATACTTTCCAGCTTCAGCAAATAGAGTTTCTCAAGGGGCGGCTCCCAGAAGTACCCCTAATTGGAAAG
The DNA here is from genome assembly GCF_964146895.1 of Miniopterus schreibersii. Classification (NCBI taxonomy): domain Eukaryota; kingdom Metazoa; phylum Chordata; class Mammalia; order Chiroptera; family Miniopteridae; genus Miniopterus; species Miniopterus schreibersii. Next base: position 13,139,932 of record NC_138119.1, on the reverse strand, counting down.
CAGACACCATCACTGTTACCTTTTCCCCCTGGACCCTGGCCAAGGTTTCCAGGACCACCTGCCAGAGACAGGCAGCAGGAGATCTGGGCTGTCCCTGGGGTTGTGCATCTCAGAAGTCAAGCACTCCAGAGAGGGTCCCGGCGTCCTTCCCCACGTGGCAGGATTCTGCCATGGAGAGGTGTTGATAGGCTTTCCTCAAATTTCCAGGAACTGAGGATCTGCCAGGATCTGGAACAAAGGATCTTAGAGCTCTTTCAGGAGCTTGGCGAGGGGAAGGCCACCACAGCACATGATCTGGCCCGGAAGCTCCAAGCCCAAAAGAAGGAAATCAATCGCATTTTATACTCTCTGGCAAGGAAGGGTACTCTGCAGCAGGAGGCAGGAACACCCCCTTTGTGGCGAATTGCAATCTCAGTTCGGACTCCGAACCAGCACAGCCAAGTAGCGACAGCAGACAGTTGTAGCCAGGCAGCTCCAAACTCAGACCCCAGTTCGGAAACTGAAGACAAAAACTCCACATCTAGCTTGGAAGACCCTCCTGAACCTTTTGACATGGCTGAGATCAAGGAAGAAATCTGCAACTACCTGTTTAATGTGTTCAAGTCCTCCGCCCTGAATTTGGCTAAAAATATTGGCCTCTCAAAAGCCCGAGATGTCAATGCTGTGCTGATCGACCTGGAAAGGCAGGGGGATGTCTACAGGCAAGGAACAACCCCTCCAATATGGTATTTGACGGACAAGAAGCGAGAGAGGCTGCAGATCAAGAGAAACACGAACAGTGTTCCTGAAACCACTCAAGCTGCTACCCCTGAGACCAAAAGAAACGCAGAGCCCCCCGCCTGTAACTTCCCCGCGCCAGATGCCTCCAACAGTGTAACCACAGCAAAGGTAGAGAATGGGCAGGAGCCAGTTTTAAAGTTAGAAAGCAGGCAAGAGGTCCCACCTGAACCAGTAAAACCGAAACCACCTGCTCGTGACAATGGCCCCTCCAAAACAGGGTATGTTGACTTTGAAAATGGCCAGTGGGCCACAGATGACATCCCAGATGACTTGAATAGTATCCGCGCCGCGCCAGGTGAGTTTCGAGCCATCATGGAGATGCCCTCCTTCTACAGCCATGGCTTGCCACGGTGTTCACCCTACAAGAAACTGACAGAGTGCCAGCTGAAGAACCCCATCAGCGGGCTGTTAGAATATGCTCAGTTCGCTAGTCAGACCTGTGAGTTCAACCTGATAGAGCAGAGTGGACCACCCCATGAACCTCGGTAAGAGACCCCAGGAACTGTACCTAGGGTTGGGGTCAGGCGCTCCTGCTCCTGATGCAGTCTCTGCTGACTCGTGAGCAGTGCCGTGTGGTGGCCCCGACTTTTCCCTCTTCCTTTCTGCCTTCTGGCTAAAGCACCCGTGTTGACCCTTCCTCAAGATCTTGAGCAGGGAATGTAGACCTCAGACCAGCCAGAATCTTGGCTGAGCAAGGGGGAGGTTGACCCTGTTGGCTAAAATGACGCTTCTTAGGAGATGATTAGCTTTCATGCATCAGTTTCATGTCTGCCTCTTAAGGCCAGAGGTAATGAAGATTTGACTTCCTCCCCACCCTCTTCATATGCCATTCCCTGTTTCCCCACACTAAGTTCCCAGAGAGGGTGCTGGAACAGGTAGGTGGGGGCAGGCTGCACACAGAGCAAGGGCGGGTTGTGCTGCTAGCAGCGGTGGATTCGAACCCGCCCCCAGCCCCTGCAGGGAAAGGACGGTGTAGTGCGTGCACGGCTGCCTGCCTACCCAATACCCAAGGTGGTGGTTCTAATTTTACACACCTCCTCTGCATAGATGGGTGGGCTAGCACTTGCTGCTGCTCCTAAGCTGTGAAATGAGAAATTCCCTCACTCAGACAGCTGGCCAGGCTCCTGCAGGCCAGCAGACAGATTGAGGGAGACAAGTGGGGCCAGAAGGAGCTGCTGAAGGGCCTAGCAGAGAGCTGAACCCACAAAAGCTGAGTGGCTGCACACCGAACTCGTGAGGGCCAGAGAAATTAACCTAGGCTGTGTTTTAAGGGTGAGGATTCCCAGCTTTACCCCTTACTTTGACTGTCTTAATGACATTGCGGGAGAGCTATTAAGGACATGTGTCTGTCCAGAAGCTGGCCAGGCCTGGACTGGCTTGTTTCGGTTTGGGGTAGAGACTGGATGGCTGTCATTCTCTCTCTTTTCCCTCCGTTCCCCTCCCCAGGGTTGGGGAAAAGCAGCGGGTTTTGTGGCTAACCTTTCTTTGGACTCCAGCTATAAGAAACATTGATGCCATGTTCAAATATTTCAGAAGACCCAGGAAATCAGAAATTTGACCTACTTTTCTAAATGAAATCCCAGATTAAGCAAAGAGCTGAACAAATTTGAAAGCTTGAACAAAGGAAGTCTAAGCTCAGTCCAGAGGCCTAGAGCAAACACTTTTTGGTTTTCTGCTTAACGGGGAAATTCCTTTCATTACAGGCTTCAGGAATAGAGCTTTAGAGTGACTCAAAACAAACCATAAGAGCTGTGTCTCTGTGGGTAGGTTGGGGACAAAAACAGGCCCCGAGAAGTGACAGGTGTCTGGGGAGTGTGAGACTGCAGTGTAAGAAGCCTTCCCTTGCTTTAGCAACTGCCCTTGTGGTGGCCAGTCTGCCACAGTTGCTTTAGGATGAAGGCTTTTTGGTTGCTAACAAGACTGTAATCGTGATTTTAGCGCATCATTTTTATACCAACCTTACCTCAATTCTTTGCTGAGAGATAGTGGGTTTCCCCTGAGCTAGTTTCATATCACCTGTGGCTGTGTTTGCTCTAATGAGCAATGGGGAGAGAGTCACTGGCTGCCTTGTTTCCAAAAAGTAGGGACAGGCTGAGCCTTCAAAGGGACAGGAGTCCCTTGGCCTACCCTCCATTTCCTCCACAAGTCAAAACGCCCCTTAGTGTAGCAGGAATTCCAGGGTGAAGATCTCTTTGGAGAGGGCAGAAGGGAGGCCTAGACTAGTGTTCACACATCTAATCACTTTCCATCAAGATTTAAATTCCAAGTTGTCATCAATGGCCGAGAGTTTCCCCCAGCTGAAGCTGGCAGCAAGAAAGTGGCCAAGCAGGATGCAGCTATGAAGGCCATGACAATTCTGCTTGAGGAAGCTAAAGCCAAGGACAGTGGAAGACCAGAAGAGTCATACTACGGTTCCCTAGAGAAGGAATCCGAGAAGGTAGGTGTCCGGCCCTGTGGGAGGGTATCAGTTACTTTCCATGTCAATGAAGGATCAGGACTTGAACGGGCCCTAGAAGCAATCTCTGCCTAAAACTGATTCTGTATCGCAGTCAGCTGCCTACTGTTCCCTCTACCCCACTCCCTCACCACCCACCTTACTTCCTCATACCCAGCTCTCCTTCTGCCCCTCACCAAGTAGAATTATAGATTTCAGAGTTGAAAGAGACATTAAAGATTATCAAGTCCAATCTCCTCTCTTGGCAGATAAGAAAAGAGACCCAGAACATTTAAATAACTCACTTTTTCCTGTAATGCTTAGAAAATTCCCAGAGCCCTCTTCCTTTGGAAAGCCAGCCCTTAACGTGTAGTTGACTAAGAGAAATTCTCCCACTCCCTTCCCCTCTGCTGTGATGAACTAGCCAATGTTTTCTTACTGTTTTTGTGTGTGTGTTTTCCTTGTCTCTCATTTTCTGCAGACAGCAGAGTCCCAGTCCACCACCCCTTCAGCAACTTCCTTCTTTTCTGGGAAGAACCCGGTCACTACATTGCTTGAGTGTGTGCACAAGTTGGGGAGCTCCTGTGAATTCCGCCTCCTATCCAGAGAAGGCCCTGCCCATGACCCCAAGTACATCTCTTGTATCATGTATCTCTGCTGAGGTTTTCTCAAAAAAGAGAGAGATACAGTTCCTCCTTGCCTCCTCAGAGATGGCAGATTATTTCACGGAGCAATCACTCCTGTTTTCACTATGGAAGATGGGGGGCCTTGAGGGCATGGTTGCTGCTTGTGGAGCAGAGAATCTGGGACTAGGAATTCAAAGGGCAAAGCAGGGTCCAAGCACTAGGGAGATACATGGCTTGGAGGTTACTGGTGGTGGGACCAAACGGTGCAAGACCTGGGCGTACTGACAAGCTCTGCTCTGAGGCTCTGCAGACTTACATGTTCAAGAGAAGGGTTCCTGGAGGAGGTGAAACTAGGTTGATGTTTAACTGTTGAGTAGGGGTCGGCCAGGCGAAGAGAGACAGGGGGCAGGAGGAGGGAGAAAGGCACCAGCTCTTCAAGGCAGAAGTGGCTGCATGAGCCAAGGCACAGAGGCGGTGTGCAAGGAAACTGCAGTCTGCAGGCTGACAGCCTGGCAAAGGCTAGGTAAGCCTCTTCACCGTCAAAACCATTGTAATTCTCCTTTCGTCTCCTTCCAGGTTTCAGTACTGTGTTGCAATGGGAAGCCATACTTTCCCCACTGCAAGTGCGCCCAGCAAGAAAGTGGCAAAGCAGATGGCTGCGGAGGAAGCCATGAAGGCCCTGCATGAGGAGGCGACCAACTCGACGTCTGATAACCAGGTGCAGGAATTTCCTACTCAAAAGACACAGGTCATTTTTAGCAACAGGGTGGCTTAGGATTGCCCGTGAGGCCCTCAGAGTTTCCTTAAGTGTTTACGGTTCCTCTTGGTTTGGCTAATTCTCCTTCAGCCCGGAAGCACCAACACAGAGTCATTTGATAACTTGGAATCTATAATGCCCAACAAGGTGAGGAGGATCGGCGAGCTCGTCAGATACCTGAACACCAACCCCGTGGGCGGCCTGTTGGAGTATGCCCGCTCCCACGGCTTCGCTGCCGAGTTCAAGCTGGTTGACCAGTCCGGACCTCCTCACGAGCCCAAGTGAGTGTTCCTGGCCTGACTACAGCCATGTGTCACAGCTTGGGGACAGCCTATAACCCAGGAGAGAAAGGATGTGCGTTAGCTGTGACAGGGCAGGAGGGGCAAGTTGAAGGAAACAGCTGTGTCTCTGTGACTCCCTAGAAGATGAGCCATCTTGAGAATATAGTCACTTTTCCAATAAGTATGATCCTTTTTAATTTTTTTAACTAACTTTAATTTTAAAGAAAATCATTCAAGCTGATTCAAAAAGTATGAAACAAAATGTCTTATTTCTATCTCAGACATCTTGTTTCCCTCCCCAGAACCCCCCATACACTATTACCAGTTTCTTGAGTCCTTCTAGAAATTTCCATGCATATATTAGCACATTTTCCTTTTTGTTTTCAACAAAATAAATGTATAACATCTCTTCCGTGCCATGCCTTGACTCCTCACTTACCAGTGTATCTTAGAGATCATTACAAACCAGCATGTATGGGTCTTTCAGACTCCTGCACAGCTACATGTCTCACTGAATAGACGCTGTTATTAAACCAGAGATATGAAAGGTCTTTTGTAAAACAGATACCCACATAGTCCCCTTAGTTTGAGAAAGAGAATATTGCTATGTTAAAGCAACTGCCCTTATATGATTTATTTAACCAGCTTCCAGTGACATGTGGGTTGGCCTTGGTCTTACTCTTCAAACACTGCTGCAGTAACTGTCCTTGTACTGGATGTCTGCTTACGTGCGCAAACATGTCTGCAGTATACATTTTCAGGAGTGGGATTTCTGGACCATGGGTCATGCACTTTTTTTTAAAAAGTTTTTTTTTTTTTAATAGGTAATGGACTATCCAACATAAAATTATTCAAAAATATACAATATAAAAAGTTCATTCTGACCCATTCTCCCTTTGGCCTAGCTCTCACCCCCACCCCATATATAAGAATGGCTTTTCCCCTATACCATGACCAATGTGGTATTATCAACATTTTTATCTTTGCCATTCTAAAATGTGAAAAATGGCATGTCAGTACAGTGCAAAGATTATTCTACATTCAGATATTTATTATTATAATTTGCCATATTAATAGATCAAAGGAGAACACATGATCATCTCTAGAGATTTCAAAAAGGCATTTAATAATATTCAACATTTATTTAGATTTAAAAAATAATCTATTCATAAAATAGAAATTATTGAATGCCTCTTTAGCATAATAAAATACATGTCTGAAGTCAAAAGCCAGAAGCTTATTTAATGTTGAACCTGGAACCGTTCCCACCAAAGTCAGGAGGAATATGTGGATGCCAGTGTCATCGTTACTTAATGTTATTCTAGAATTACTAGCTAATGCAATTATTAGAGAAAAATAAGTATAAAGAAAGGAAAGGGGATGTAGATGATATGATTGCAGATGATATGATTGTACGCCTGGAATATTCATGAGAAAACTAAAGAAATATTAGAGACAAGGGAGAATTTAGGAGAGCGGGGGATTACAAAATAATACATAAGAATGAAGACCTGTTCTGTATACAGCAATAAGCAATTAGAAAACGTAGCCAAAAATACACTATTTGCAACAGCAACTAAAAAAAATCAGCGACCTGGGCACATCTCTAATAGGAAGTATGTGGACTCTGCCTTAAGTAAAAATACTGCTATAGAATATAAAGGAAGACAGATTACATTGGGGGAAAAAAACATAGACTAATTTAATGATAGCCTTTGTTCCCAGATTAATTGTTACCTTTAATGTGATCTCAATAAAAACAGCAATAGGATTTATTTATTTATTTTAGAACTAGAAAACTTGATTCTAAAGTTCATATGACAAATGAACATGCAAGGATAGGAAAATTCTGGAAGAGTTATAAAGCAGCTGGCCCTAGCAGATGTTAAAATAGTGTTGTATTGGCATGTGGCTAGAAGGGGGGTCAGTGGAACAGAATGAAGCACCTAAATGGGAATTTCATACATGATAAAGATGAGAGTTCAACTCGGTGGGGAACTGATGGGTCATTCGGTAATGGTGCTGAAGCTGCTGATTATCCATCTAAAAAGAAAAGCAGCTGGGATATCTCTCCTTCCCTACACCCAAATTCCACTGGGTCCAGAATTAAAATACAAAGTAAATAAAATCATAAAATCACTAGATAAAAAGTCAGGATTTTTTTAATTTTTATTTTTTTAGAATTTTGGAGTAGCAAAAAGCCTTTACAGTCAAGACGTGAGTAATAGCCTAGGTGATGCTTGAATCTAGCAAAAATCACATTGCAATCCATGAACATCCGAAGTCTGGGCAGTGCTGCCTTAGGAAGAGAGCTAGGAGGGCGATGGGGCCTTATGTTGGCAGGACTCGCGGCATCTTAAGCACAACTTGCCCTTTCCTGCGACTGCCATCAAGTACAGGTGCCTGTCTTCATCCCCTGTTTCTCATCCCAAAGGTTTGTTTACCAAGCAAAAGTTGGGGGTCGCTGGTTCCCAGCCGTCTGCGCGCACAGCAAGAAGCAAGGCAAGCAGGAGGCAGCGGACGCCGCCCTCCGCGTCCTGATTGGGGAGAACGAGAAGGCAGAGCGCATGGGTTTCACAGAGGTAACCCCAGTGACAGGGGCCAGTCTCAGAAGAACTATGCTCCTCCTCTCAAGGTCCCCAGAAGCACAGCCAAAGACAGTTAAGACGTCTACTTTTGTGCTATCTTTTTGGGGGGTCCAGCTAGCTCCTTTCTGCATGGAGTTAGCATTTAAGTTGCTATTCTGTGAATTATTCCTGGGCTTTAATGTTAGCCTCATAGAACATGGAACTGGGACACGAGGTGTGAGAGGGGAAAGGACGGTTCACAGTTGAGTGAACGCAATCTCCCCGCCCACTCCGGGACATGGCAGCCGCAGCCCGGGCTCTGTGGCTCTGACACGGCCTCCTGTCCCCACAGCTCCCTCTCACTGGCAGCACCTTCCATGACCAGATAGCTATGCTGAGCCACCGGTGCTTCAACACTCTGACCAACAGTTTCCAGCCGTCCTTGCTGGGCCGCAAGATCCTGGCTGCTATCATCATGAAGAAAGACTCTGAGGACCTGGGAGTCGTGGTCAGCTTGGGGACAGGTTAGTGAGGCTCTGCAGCATCTCCCCCACTGTCCACCCACCAAGGTGCCTGGAAACATGTCCCTGTCATTCTCTCCTGGAGTCCCATGGGGGCGAGTTTAAGATGGGAAAAAAGACCCTTCTTATGTTTCAATTTAGCTACAGTTAATTCAGAGTGGGGAGTGAATTCTCATTCCCTAGGGAAGAGTATGGGAGTCAGGATCTGATCAATTGAAACTGTTTCTGTCCTCCAGCCTTAAGAGCAAACAGCCTCTACCCTCTTCATCATCACTTTCCTTTGGAAATGTCACATTTACTTTCAATGCCTTTCCAGGGAATCGCTGTGTGAAAGGAGACTCCCTGAGCCTAAAGGGAGAAACCGTCAATGACTGCCACGCAGAGATCATCTCCCGCAGAGGCTTCATCAGGTGAGCAAGATCTTCCGGGTGACAGCCACCTCCACCGCCCGCCCCAGGTCACTGGCCACAGCATCAGCTGTTTGAATCTGTGACCCAGGCTACACCCACTTCTCGGCCTGCTGTTAAGTGCTCTCCCTTTCTCAGATAACTCTGCTTCATGCCTTTTTAAAAAAGCACAAAGTGACCTCTTGGTCCTTGGGACTTCAGGGATGAGGAAGGCTTCCAGCTGCACTTGAGGATCTTTAAACAGCCCCTTGGCCTGCCAGCTTTCTCCTCCAGTTCACCTTTCCTTTCATCGATGCAGAGACCCAGGGAGAAGCTACAGCCCCCTGTAGTCCGTGAATCCATTTGCTCTGCCCTGGAACCCCTGTACCTGCCGGAGCTGGGAGTTCTTGGCAGAAATGGAACTGACCTGAAAGGCTAACTTGACTTTTAAGAAATGCTGAGGGTCCCCCATGGTTTTCCAGCACCTCTTTCAACCTGAGAACCAGGGCAAGGTCTGCAGCACTAAGGCTTTTCCTTACTTGAGGTCAGATTACAGAAGCAGCTGCTCTTCCCGGAATCAAACTGTCTTAACCAGACTTTCTTCTTGTAGGTTTCTGTACAGCGAGTTAATGAAGTACAACCCCAGGACTGCGAAGGACAGTATATTTGAGCCTGCTAAGGGAGGGGAAAAGCTCCAAATAAAGAAGACCGTGTCATTCCATCTCTACATCAGGTCTGTACTGTCTGTCGCCACCTGAGCTGGCCCTGCCAGGCTTCCAGGGTTGGGTGTCTGAATGCTCTCCTAGTCCATCAATCAGAGCCGATTCAGTGGGCCCCACTCAGCTCTGTACGTACGTGGGATGACTCCCACAGACACTTCTGCCCACCCCAGTCACCCATGACAGGCTTCAGAAGAAGTCCCTTGCTCCCACATGGGACAGTCCCTGAGCCCAGCAAATGGAAGTGAAGCATCTGCACGGGAGAGTGTTAACCAACGCCCCTGTTCTGCAGCACGGCCCCGTGTGGGGATGGCGCGCTCTTTGACAAGTCCTGCAGCGACCGTGCCGTGGAGAGCACGGACTCCCGCCACTATCCCGTCTTTGAGAACCCCAAACAAGGCAAGCTCCGCACCAAGGTCGAGAACGGTGAGTGACACGGCCTCCTTCCCTCACACAGGGCTCTGCAAAGCCCAGACTCCTCACGGGGACAAGGGCACAGCTGCCAGGGTTTTGCCATTAGTTGCTGGGGTACAAGGTCTTGTTTGCAGGGAGAAGGACTGTCCGGGGCAGGGAATGTCTATAGAAAGATCAAGATCAAATAGGAGGCAGAGGTAACCATCTAGAGCTCAGAGGAGAGAGCCTGGCCGGAAATAACAATTTGGGAGTCATCCTTCTATAGTTAATCTTCACAGCCATGAAAATGGATAGCATCACCTCAGGGGAGGGTGGAGAAAATGAAAAGTCATGGAGAACCAGCCCTGCGGAGGTGACAGGATGCCAAGTGCCTGGTTCCCCTTGGTTGGCTGCGGGTTCTACACTTTGTCTGCCAGCTCCTTCTCCTCCACTGGCCTCTGATGTCTTTGACTGTCTCCTTATGACCACTCCTATTCCCTTCAGGCCGTTCTACAGTCATCAGAGTGACCCTCAAACATGAATCAGATCATGTCACTTCCCTGCTCAAAACCCTAAAGTGTGAACACAGAGTTACTCTTAGGTCTTTCTCTCCAAGAGAAATGAAAACCCATGTCCACACAAAAAGTGGTACATAAAAGTTCATAGTGGCATTCTTTATAATAGCAAAAAATGGAAACAGCCCAAATGTCCATCAACTGATAAATAGATAAACAAAATGAGATATAGCCATACAATGGAATATTATTTGGCCATGAAAAGCAATGAGGTACTGATACGAGCTACAACATGGGTGGACCTCGAAAACGTTATAAGAAGTAAAGGAAACCAGACACAAAATATCACATATGATACAACTCCAATTACATGAAATGTCCAGAGTAGGTAAATCCGTAGAAACAGAAAGTAAATTGGTGGTTGTCTAGGGGTAGGAGGGGTTGGCAGAAATGGGGCATGGCTACCAACAGCAGGAAGTTTCTTTTGGGGGTGTTGAAATGCTTTAAAGTTGATTGGGGTGATGGTTGCACAACTCTATGAATATAATTTTTAAAAAATCATTGAATTGTACGCTTTAAATGGGTGAATTATCTCTCAATAAACCTCTTATTTTGAAAAAAACAAACCACCACCCTATAGCTGTTTCCCACTACATGTCACGTAAAAGCAAACCCTGCATCCTCACGCGCTTCGGTCGGTTCCCTGAACAGCAGGACCCCCGCTGCCTCAGGGTCCTGCTTTCGCTGTCCTGTGTCCGCGGTGCCCTTACTCAGCTGTTCCTTCTCCTTCATGTCTCAGTTCCCCCAACAGTTCCATCCCCTACTGTCCCCGGCTGTCCCCCAATGCCTTCAGAGCACTGTTACCACTTAGAACATGCGTATGTGTTGGTTTATGGTGCCTGCCCAGCTCCCTTTCTATCCTCACGCCTTCGTAAATGTTCTAGGGGAATAAGGATCTTATTTGGTTTTGCTCACCATGATTTCCCAGCACATAGTAGGTGCTGTGAAATGTCTGAAGATCAGAGTGAGTAGCCGATGGTCCGAGTCTAAGGTGTAAGCACCACAAAGCCAGGGAGTGCTTTGGCCCAGGGCCCTGTGGGTCTCACCCAAGTCTCTCACACAGGGGAAGGCACAATCCCCGTGGAGTCCAGTGACATTGTGCCTACGTGGGACGGCATTCGGCTCGGGGAGAGACTCCGTACCATGTCCTGTAGTGACAAAATCCTCCGCTGGAACGTGCTCGGCCTGCAAGGGGCACTGTTGACCCACTTCCTGCAGCCCGTGTACCTCAAATCTGTCACACTGGGTAAGGGACCTATCGGGAGCCGGAACCAGTCTGTCATTCTAGTGCCCAAATCTCAGCAAACTGCACACTTCATTGCCAGGTGTTAGCACCATGTCTCCGCTTTTCAGAGTGTGTTTGATTCCGTCAGAAATTGATCCTGGGCATCCAGTCTGTCATGATGGGAAGATTGGTTTAGGCAGCGAGCCCAAGTAAGGGACATGACAGGCAGGTCTCTTCAAGATGCCTTACAGCAATGCAGCAGCTTAAAACAGCGGTGTCTTCACTTCCTTGGCCTCCACGGCCCTTAGCCTTACCTGGAGCCTTATACATTCTGCTTGAATGTTGGGTGAGGCCACGTATATCCCAGGTAGCCGCAATCAGAAGGTGCTTCCTAACAAGGGAGCTATTTCTCTGTCTTGACACCTCTGTTTGGTACCTTCGGGCACCCCCTCCCACCCACATGCCTCTGCCTCTTAACAGCATGTGGTGGGAACACAAGTGTGTACTTTTTTTTTTTTTCATATCCAGGTTACCTTTTCAGCCAAGGGCATCTGACACGTGCCATTTGCTGTCGTGTGACAAGAGATGGGAGTGCATTTGCGGATGGACTACGGCATCCCTTTATTGTCAACCACCCCAAGGTGCTATAACCACATCCATTTTTCCCTTGGCGTTTTTCTGCTTTTCAAGAAACCTGTTCACAGAGCAAAAGAACACAGTGTGGCCAAGGGGAACCTTAGTTGGTACCCCAAGCACTTAGCCTTTTCTCCTTTGGAATGCCAATAGCTTTCCTCCTTTTAGTCTGGAATTAATTTCAATCAAAGTGGGGTTAGTATGCCTAGAGTTTTAGCCAAATAGAATCCCACATAAGGGGGAGAGGTCATGAGCCCCCACTCCCTTTTCCCTGTGATAGTCTTGGATCTCTGCTTCAGAGCCTTTTTCCTGAGAGGTTTCCATTTTCTCCCGGTGCTCCTGGGACTCCTAGGTTGGCCGAGTCAGCGTATATGATTCCAAAAGGCAGTCCGGGAAGACTAAGGAGACAAGCGTCAACTGGTGTTTGGCTGACGGCTATGACCTGGAGATCCTGGATGGGACCAGGGGCACCGTGGACGGGTAAGGAGCAGGGGAGCCCCATCATGACTCACAGGGACATCATGTTTGCCCATCTCCAGATCTTAGGAGCCACCCACCCTGCCATGGTGCCTCCACCCAAGGGTCCCCTCTTTCCTGGTCCTTGGTGATTTAAGGAGTGCTTTTGTTTCTCCAGGCCACGGAATGAATTGTCCCGGGTCTCCAAAAAGAATATTTTTCTTCTATTTAAGAAGCTCTGCTCCTTCCGGTGCCGCAGGGATCTACTTAAACTCTCCTATGGTGAGGCCAAGAAAGCTGCCCGTGAATACGAGATAGCCAAGAACTACTTCAAAAAAAGCCTGAAGGACATGGGCTATGGGAACTGGATAAGCAAACCTCAGGAGGAAAAGAATTTTTACCTCTGCCCAGTATAGTGTGATCCAGTGACTGTTCGGCTGGGGATGCTTCACTCTGGGGTGAGAAAGGGGTAGGTCGTAGCATTCCTCATCACACCGTTCAAAGGGTCTGGGGGTTTTTTTCCCTCCTCTCTTCCTTTCTTTTTAACAGAACCAGTTGGTGATGCTGAGACCTTTGGGTCCCTGTCCACCCTGCTTCCTTTGGAAATGCCAGGCCAGGTGTCACTAGGCCCCCTTCTCTTTTCCCAAGCGAGGAGGTGGAGGGGAGAGAAAATGGGTTCTCTCTTCTCCACCCAACACGTACGCAGTGACTGCGTACACGCAGCCCATTTCCTCTTTAGTTCTCTGGGTTTTTCCATTTCCTTTCCCTCTGTTTGCTCCCCTGACCTCTTGTGGTCTTGATTAGGTTCCAGTCAACTCTGTGAGTCATGCCAGGGACTGATGATTTCATTTGTGGGTTCTACAAGCCCCTGCTTCCCTCCCCTTCTGAGATCCCTTCCTGTGATCAGGTTTCTCCTTTTCCTCCAAGAGGGTAAAGAGGTGAACGCAAAGAATTTGTGAGACATGTCTACAGGCAGGAGTTTGAAACTGCAGTTAATTACTGGTGCCAAGTGGGGTTGGAATCTGCAGATGATACTCAGTGATCTTCAGATCTTGCACTTTAGCCAGCTCGGGAGGGGCCACGTGGCAGGGAAAGCTGCCACTCTGAAGTGCATCCCATCCCCTGGTGACAGGGAAGGTGACCACCAGCCAGACTGGCTGTGGGAATTGCAGCTGAGGTGCCCCCTGCAGGGGTGACACAGACCATTTCCCAGTGAGCACAGAGGGGGCCTTGGAGTGTGGCCCAGCTCCCAGCTGCCCCTCCTCCTAAAGCATTCCTAGGAATTTGTCCTATCAGTGGGGGTTGGGGCCTAGAGGGCAAACCACCTCTGCTTAGATAAACAGCACTTAGCAGGAATCAGGCAAAAAGTGATGCTGGGTCAGATCACTCTTCCACCCATCATATTTCCCATGACAGTGACACAGAGGGAAGTTAAGCCATGGGCAAATTAGGAGCATTTAAAAGAATGAATGCCATAGAAGTTGAGTCTTAAGTGCTATAGAATCTGTAATTGCACAGATTTAAATTCAGACATAATTTTTCATTTACCCAAGAGCTTTTGTTTTGCCAGACAGCTTCAGAAGGTCATTTGTGGGCAGGTCACAGAGCTGAGACCTCCCTGCTAGGGAGATCCCCTCTTAGGGAATCTCTGTAGGGTTGACATATGACAGCAGTTGTAGATGAAAGGGCAAATTGTCCCCCCAAATTCTGTGAGGTGGAGCCCTCAGTCTACACCTCAAGCTAAGACGCTCGGGGTCAGAGCCATCAGCCTCTCGCTGGAGTTTGGCTCTGGGCCATAGTCAGACGTGCTCCAGAGCAGCACAGAGGCCCTCCCCCCTCGAGCCCTGAGCCAGCCTCTTTACTCTAGAGGATTCCTCTATCTTTTCTGTGAACATGCTGAGCCAGCACCCTCAAATGACTTTCTGCCCTTCCCCAGCCCCCACACTACTGACTAGTTAACTCCCATCTGTCCTGCCTCTTCAACAGACACACCCACATTCACACTTTTACTCTGTGGATACTATTCCCCAAACTTAACCACATGCGGAAACCCAAGTTTCATCAATACACTAAGGACATTCCTGTGGAACAACGAAGTGTCCCAAGGAACTGGTAGGGAAACAGTGCCTGTCCTCTGGAGCAGAGGGACTAGCCTGCCCCCGACCCTGTGAACCTGCTGAAGGCACATTAGTCAGACCTGCCTCAGAGGCAGCTGATCTCCTGGTTCTTCAGGCTGGAGGGCATCACCCACTGGTTCCTCAGAACCTTCGCCCCTCTGGTCCGTCTGGGGCACTGGAACCTCCTGCAGAGCTCTGACTTAGCTCTTTAACCAGGAGCACGGGGCTCTCCAAAGACCAGAGCCCCCGCTCACCCCAGGGTCTCATCTAGCAACCTTGCAGTGTTTGGTTCCTGCTGTAGGAAGAGAGCAAGGCACCCCTGAACCCCGTGTGTCTGCTGGAAACGAGCCTGTGTCCGGCCCTGCACGGCCACACCCCCCATGCTCCTCCCAGTCACACAGGAAAGAGGACGCAGAGCCCCTGCCTAGAGTATTCTCACCTTCTTGTCCAACCTTTGTTTTTAATAAGCAGGACCCCCTTCTCCATCCCCCCTTTTTTTTAATGATCTTTGTAGTTGATTTGTCTGAACTGTGGCTATTGTGCATTCTTTGACTAATACTTGTAAAAATTGTCGCTGCTTGAAGCTATCTCCTTTACCCACTTCGAAGGGACCTCGTTGGTTTTTGGGGTCTTGGCAATGACTCCAAGAGCAGAGTGGGGAAGAGCCCAAGCATGGACTTGGGTGCGACGATGGCTGCAGTTTTTGATTCTGCTTTTCAGTGTCGCTTAATAATTAAAATTACACATTCCTTAATAAATAAAAAATAATAAAAAAAAGAATCTGAATTGGTAGAAAGCTTCAAGTCTTGGTTTCTTGGGGGAGGGGAAAGTGGGGACAGAGGGATTTCCGGCAGCAGCTGCATCTGACACTGGAGGGGAGGACCACCCCCCCACCTGTGCCTACCTGGGAGGTGAGCTTGTGCCTGGGGTGGGGAGGGTGAGGTATATCAGGCCCACCCCCCCATCAGAGCCTGCCCTTAAATGTCTTGTTCCCAGAGACTTGACAGGTGAGATTTCAAGGCCCAGGGTAGGAAAATATCTCATGAGACTACCACAAATTACCTCCAGAATTCCACCTCTCCTTGAGGGTTGATTTTTACAGCCCGCACCACCACCACACACATACACACACCACCACCACCTGCAAGGTGTTTTGCCTGCAGGGATGTGCATATTTGGAATAAAGTTGCAGAGTCTGAACCAGGACTGGCTCAGCTGCCTTCTTAGGAGACAGGCCATTTGCTTCTTACTTCATAGATGGCATCCAGAATATTTCTTCGTCTTGAATTTCAAAGAGAATGCACAACTTTCCACATTGTAATTTAGTCCAGAATATCCACAAGACTCATCCTTGACCTTTTAAAAATGATACACCAGAGGACACAAAGGCGAGGCTATGAGTCAGCAAAGCCTCCTTCCTTGTCCATTCTACAGATGCAGCAGTTGAGCCAGGAGGGCTAGTGGCAGGTTTGGGGGCACATTAAGGACCAGAATAACTCTGGGTTCCTTCAGTCTATTGAAACTGGGTGAGCTGGACAGTTCTTATAGACAGGGAAGGACAATGTGTCTGCTGCCATGATGTACCAGGAACCTGGAGCACCTCTGTCCTGTCCTCAGCTCCTGGTTCCACCTGGAGGAAAATGTATCCAGGGCCTTGGGAAAGTGGGCAGTTTCCTTCATACCTAAGGCTAGTGTCGGACGTGTCTGCAGAGGGAACGAGGCCGTGCTCCCCACCACCCAGCTCTGATTGGGCTGGAAAGTAGACTGCCTCGAGGGACCGCAGGGTTTTCTTCCATTGCTGTTCACCCTGCATTTCATCTATGGGCCCACAATTTAACACCATTTTCAAGATTTGGGCCCAGATCAAACCAGTGTTCTGGGAGCAGATCTGGCCTCCACTCAGGCTACAGCCCTTGACTTCCCAGAGGTGGGCTGTGAGAGGGAGCCCCAGCCACCCCTGCCTCCAGGAGACTGGTCCTCACCTCTGCCCTGTCCTCCAGGGTCCTCCCCAGGAGCTATTACTGGGCTCTGTCTGCTACAGGCCCAGCCATTTGGTCATTTCATTTCCATCTAATGAGTGGACTTGTAAAGCAACAAATCACAGCAATTGAAATCTTACCACTGACCTTTTCTTGAGGTTCTTCTGATGTCTTCAACCTCATGAGTGTGGTTTTTCCAGCATTCTGTTTTTCCCACATTTGCCAACCCTGGCCCATGAGGGTCCTCCCTACCCCCAATATAACAGACAAGACGTCTTTGGAAATAACTTGTCTTTACAAGAACCTTGAGTTCCTAGTGAGTCTGGCCAGGAGTGGGCTAGACCAGTGCAAATATTCCATAACACAGACAAGGGAGTCCAACCAAAGCCAGTGTTGGGGAGATGGGGCACCAAGGGCAGGTGAGTGAGGTGTCCTAACCATTCTTAGACCTATAGTCCCTTAGAAACCATGTGACTGTCACACTGACCTCTTGGACCTGTTGGGATGAATATCAAAAGGTGGCTGCTTGTCCTGTCTAGTCTGGGTGGGCGAGTGGGAGGCTGGCGGGCACCAGCTGGGCTGTGAGGGCTACTGTGACACCAGCCCTACTGCCTAGAAGCAGAGGGTGACAGCTGGAACCGGGTCCACTCCAGCTTGGGGAATGAATTCAGAAAAGACCCTGAGTGCCCCTCACTTGCCTTCTACCTGCCAGGCTGCAGCGAGCACGTGGGCTCTGGGATCGTGAGTCAGGTTTCAGGCCCAGCACTGCTCACCATCTGGCACCTGCTCTCTCTGAGCCCGGTTTCCTCTTCTGTCAACAGGCCCCTTCCCCGCAGGGCTGTTGTGAGGAATAAAGACAGTGCCTCTGAAGCACATGGCACAGAGCAGGCCCTTAGGAACCAGTAGCTGACACTGGAATTGGGGGGAAACGGAAGGGAGTCAAAGCTCCCAGCATCCCCCATTTCCTTGAAGGGGAACGACTGCCTTTTCTCCACAAACAGCCTTGCTCTGCCGAAAATGCCAGCTGGGGGCTGCCCGTGTCTCGTTTGCTTTTAAATTTTCAATAACGTGGTACCAGCTGCTCCAGTATTAGCTCCCTCACCACCAGGAAACTGCCTTTCTCCTGCTGCAATGCCAACTGGCAAAAGCAGAGTCCGTACAGGCCCTCTTTCCAGACAAACATGGCTATCAGAGCGCTGTGGTCTTGCCATTTCTGATGGGGGCCATCCCAACTTGTTTCCTCGCTGCCCCCCTCCCAAGCCCACCTCGCTCAGGGTGCAATCCAGTGTCTCTGCCTCCCTCTTCAGATCTGGGGCCTCCGGTCCTTGCCCAGGGCCGAGCTGGGTACCCGATCCTCCCCAGGGACAGCCCCACCAAGGAAGGGGCAAGGTGCTGCCCAGACACCACCGGGGAAGAAGACAGAGACCCGAGGGCGGAGGAGGCTGGCTCTGCAAAGCCTCCCAGTGCCCTGGAGGGTTCAAAGCCTGTCCTGGGCAGTGCAGTGGCATCCTCCTCTGCCCACCTCTGCCCTCCCCTCCCTACCGGGATGGTCCCCAAAGGGCTGCCAGAGGTGGAGGGAATGGCACTGCCCCAGGGACCCTGCCCAGTTAACTTCTTCATGTACATCGGTCCCTCGCTTCCTTGCTGCAGACCCCAGGCCACTCTCATCCCCATTTTACAGATGAGGGTGAGCAAATTCAGGGTAAGGTGCTTGTACAAAGTCAGGCAGCAAACAATCTCCAGGCCTCGGTCTCCTTATGTGTCAGATGGGTCACGGAGAGGATTTGGAGAGCAGCTGCCCTCTAAGTCCCCCTAGCACAGCCTGCTGACTTACTTGGACAACAGTCACTTTGGGGGGCACTAAAAGCAAGTACAGCCAACAGCAGCAGCTGATGGGGCCAGGAGCCTGGGAGAGCAGGCAGGGTGGGCTCTAGGAGATCACCCTAGCCTTCAGAGGGAGACACCAACCCTTCAGAGGGGGAGATCCTTCCAGTTGCTGTTTTAGGTTCCAGGATGTTTCCTAGGGTTATGAGTTTGAGGTGGGTCCAGGCATAACACTGGCAACTCTGAATTTGCTGTTCTAGAAGAAGGGAGTTTCTATGGAGCCAAGACACTACCCTCCTTAAGAGAGATGTCCAGGAGCCTGTCCTGGCAGGTGGGTGAAAGCACTGGGGACATCTCACACAACACCAGGACAGGGCTAGGTCCACTTGAGGGCCCTGAGCACACACCTGCATCAGGAGAGACTGACCCAGATGGGAGGTCAGGGCCAAGGCCAGTTTCAACCCAGGAATGGAATGAAGATGCTCCAGAGAGAGATACCCACCCACTAGACTCACAGAGCTTTCCCTCCAGCTCTCAGTTCCCGCAGATCCAGGCCCTGTTCTGGGGGACTTGGTTTGTTCAAGAATGATATAGGGTGAGGGTCTGGGGGGAGACTGACATGACAGGTGACCCCATTCCCACCGGCTCTGACTATCTCTCCGACTCCACATTAATAGATCTACTCTGTGCCAGTGAGAGCACTCGGCTTTCTCACAAACATCACTTCATCCTCACAGCAACCCCAGAGAGGGCATCCCTGTCCCCATTTCATAGATGAGGAAGCAGAGACCTAGCGAGGCAGAGACTTGCTCAAGATGGTTGAGTAAGTGGCAGAGCTGGGACTAGAATCCAGAATGTGATCTCTGTCCAGTGCTGTGCATATGCCATCTGTCTCCTCTCACCCACTGGCACCCCACCCCACCCTGCGCTGTGCCTGGAGAAGCGGGAGTCCAGCTGGGCTCGAGAACAGCATGGTCTGTGTGGGGCAGGCCCCTCAGTGCACTTGGCAGACTGACCCCTCTGTGACTGGCCACCTGCTGGCCCAGCACTGAGCACAGGCTAGGGCCATAAATCAGAGGCAGTCATGTGGCAGGGACGGGCACAGAAGATCCCATAAGAGGTCTGTTTCCTGGGCTAACAGACCAGGTGGCCTCCAGCTGTCCCCTGGGAGCAGCGTCAAAATCCAGCCTCCAGGGACTCATAGGATGGGATGCTTTCAGGGGAGCAGCCCTGCCCCATTGCAGCCTTGGGTGGGAGGGGGGAAAAGGAGGGGCGGGAGCAGGAAGGACGGAGCCCTGAAGAGAAGGCCAGGCAGGAGCTGTGCCCAAGTGGCCACTTGCTCCCTGCTGGCTGCCTTCCCCGCCCGCTCTCTGCTGCGGGCAAAAAGGCTGGGTCGGCTTACAGCTAGCATCCTACGATCCTACGGTTACTTCAGACGACCAGTCAGTTCAACTGGGGGTAAAAAACAGCCTGTAGACTTGCCCTTTTCACAGAGTTTGTGTACTCAGAACTCAGGCTCCAAGCAGGTCACGCAAAGACTCAAAACTCAGAGGCTCCCCAGTACCCAGCCCTCCCACTACACCCTGGCCCAGCGAGAAAGGAAGGAGAGGAAAGTCCAGGGGGTGCGCAGAATTCTTCACCCGGAGAAGGGGAACTTAGGAGCAAGGGGCTGTGGGACTGGGCTGGACGCTTCCCCAGGAGTCTGACCAGAGCACCAGACTAACCCTCTGGGCAGGAACCTGTGCCCATTGTGGGGCCACCCAGCCAGGCTGCCATTCACTGGGGCAGCGGCAAATGTTAGGTCACACCCAGGCCTCTCCCCTTGCTCCTGCCTTCAGAGCTGCCATTGTGTCTGGCCAGCCCAGCAGAGTTGAGCCCCTGTCCCTCCCCCCCCTCCTCCACACCCCTTCCCGTGACTTGAAGACTGTGGGAGATCCTGTCCTCCTCAGGCTGGTCTCTGACCTCTCTGTCCTCTGTTTCTCGGCCTTCATCCTGGGCAGCAACACTATTGCCTGCGTTGGAGCAAGAGAAGGAGAGTGGCTGGTGGAGCCGGCTGGGCGTGGGCCGAGGCATGGGGGGAGGGGCCCAGGTGATGGCAAAGGATGGGTCTCTGTGGGCAGCGCCCCTCCTCCTGGTAGCTCACCCTCCTCCACCCAAAACGATTGTACAGCAGAGGGCAAAGGGGTGAAGGAGCATGGAGCTGCGGGGGGGCCTCACTTGGAGCTGGGAGCCGGGTGGTCTGCGTGGAGGAAGGTGGCGGTGGTGTAGTTCTGGAAGAGAGGCTGTAGGAACATCCCGATGGTGCCAAAGACACAGACAAAGACGAAGATCCAAAGGAACAGGCGGTCGATCACCATGGCGACATACTTCCAGTCTTCACTCACCTGGACAGAGACAAACGGTGCCCAAGTATATTAGTCACATGACGCAGGATAGGAGTGGAATGGGTATAAGCAGATATCACCTTACACTTACACACACACACACACACACACACACACATCACTACTCTCCCTCCATGATCCTAGAGTAACCTTTCCAAGTGACCTTTCCGCAGCCAGGGCGTTAGAGAGGCAACCCATCCATGTTTCTCTTTCAGGTTGATGTTTCTCTCCCTCTTTCCCTTCCTCTCAGCTGAGGATTTAAAAAAAAAAAAAAAACACCACGAAAAACGGTGTGGCTCAGTTGGTCAGGCGTCATCCCATGCGCGGCAAGGTTGCTGGTTCGATTACAGTCAGGGCACACACCAGGGTTACGGGCCCGACCCCTGGTAGGGGGCGTGCAGGAGGCGGTCGGCCCACACTCTCACATGGATGTTTCCCTGTCTCTCTAAAAAAATCAATAAAAAATCTTTAAAAAAAAATAATTAGACACTGGTGGGTGCTTACAAGGAAACAAAGGACTGACATAAAGAAATGGAGGGGATGATGTAATTTAGGATGTGGTCTGGGAAAGCCTCTTTCAGGAAGTGACATTTACGGTAAGAGCTGATAAATGAGAAGGAGCCAGCCGTGGCAGGAATAAACTGAAGAAACAATCAGGCAGAGCCACACTGAGGGACCTTCAACCGGCCTGCACCCTTCAAAAATGTTTATACCATGAAAGACAAAGCTGAGGAACTGGTCCAGATTGCAAACAACTAAAGAGGCAGGAAGATAAAATGCAATTCAAGATCAGGGATTGCGGGGGGGATGATGCTGCACAGAACGTCGCTGAGAAAATTAGAAAATTTTTAATATGAACTTTAGATATTGTACTGATGCTAAAATTTCCTGAATTTGATCACTGAACCTGGGTCATGCACGGCAATGTCCCTGTTCTTAGGAGAGGGACACTGAAGCATTTGAGATAAAGAGTCACAATGTCTACAACTTACTCTCAAACAGCATATCAAAAATTAATAATAATAATAATTTCTAAAAGGAAAAAAGGACATTCCAGGCAGAGAGATCAATATGTGCAAAAGTCCTGAGGCAGGAAAGAGCTTAGCTTGCTTAAAACAGTCAAGCAGATAAGCCAGTGAGCTGAGCGAGGGGGAGAAGGCACAAGGTGAGGAGGAGACACTGTCTATTTGGATGGAGGAGCACAGGAGCTGACTCAGGGAGACCATTAGGAGTCTCTGCCCTGATTCAGGCAAGAGCTGACAGAGGCCCGCAGCCTGGGGGGGTAGCATGCAGATGGTGCAGAAAGGGTGAAGCCGAGGATTAGGTTGCAGATTGTGCTCATAGGTCAGGACTTCTGATGCTTTGGATGGTGGGGGAGGTAAGAGAGTGAGATGTCGAGAATCACTCCAGGTTTTTAGTCTGAACCATCAGGTGGAAGGTGATGCCATTTACTAAAAGATCAGAAGAGGAGTGGGTGGGAATGTAGATCAAGCACTCCATTTAGGACATGGTAAGTTTGAGATGCCTGTGAAGCATCCAAATAGGTCACTGCATCCTCAGCACCCAGCTCAGTAACTGCACATGACATGAGTAGACTGCAGCAGGGGGGCAGCTGGCCCAGTCCCTGCGCCTGGCTGTTACCCATGCATCCCCCACTTGGCCTCTGCTGGCTCTGGGGCTTCCACCCCATCGTCTCCAGCCTGGGCAACACCTCTTCCTCCACCAAGACCTGCTCAAACGCCAGGCTCTGATGCCCCCCTTTTCCTCCCCCCAAACAGCAGTGCAGGAGCTGGTGCTTCTTCACCCTCAAACTGGAATGGCAGCGACCCAGTAGAAACCTCGCTAGTCACCATGGCAACAGCTGAGCAGCTGCCTGGAACTAGCCAGGTACCCAAAGACTGAGCCCCGGGCAGGGCCAGCCACAACCCAAAGGGGGGCATGTCAACACTTCATACTTGGGTCTCAGATTCAGAAACCATGGGAGTCCCCTTTCTGGGGAGCTGCCCTAGAAAAAGCCAGCTGTGCTGAAAGCTGGGGGCGGGTCTGGGAAGCCCCAGCCTCCACTTGCCCCCACCTCCATAAATATTTCACGAGGCCATTCCCCTGGACCCAGAAGAGCAGAAACGGTATATTGATTTGGGACTGTCCTCTTCTCCACCAGCAGGCTCTTGGAACCTCTTAACACCCCCCCACACCCCACCCCACTCCTCC
This sequence comes from Miniopterus schreibersii, assembly GCF_964146895.1. NCBI lineage: Eukaryota > Metazoa > Chordata > Mammalia > Chiroptera > Miniopteridae > Miniopterus > Miniopterus schreibersii. The sequence continues at coordinate 13,117,064 of NC_138119.1, read as the reverse complement.
TACCGCCTTCAATTTTACCCACCCCACCCCCCACCCCGCGGGGCACACAAAGGACTCAGTCTCCGTTTGTGCTAAGAGCTGAATATTAACAACTTGGACTTGGGAATGCAAGCCGTGGGCAGGAACTCGGGGACACGGCCACAGGCCAAATGCAAACCCAGAAGGGCCACCTCCCCTTCCTGGCCGCCCTCCTGACACTAATGATGCCCCAGGTGGGGCATTTTGGCCCTGGACGCTAGCCCTCAGGGAGCCACAGGGTCACCCTGTAGGGCTCCAGCTTAGGCGCCTCCTCCCTGAAGCCAACCGCGCAGGCCCGCAGCCGCCAGCGGACACATTTCCCGCATCCGGCCAGTCAGACTTGCGCGTCTCTACCCTGCGGCTGCCTTGCGGGTGCCGCAGCCCCGCGCCCCAGGCCCCGCGAACACTCACGCTCTGGTCGTCGTCCTCGCTGCGCATGCGGTCCGCGATGAAGCGCACGCCGTCCACCGCCTCCCGGAGGCCGCAGCCGCACGGCCCCCGCAAGCGCCGCGGGCCGGCTGCGGGCGCGCGCTCCTCCGCGAAGGCCCCGGCCGAGCCCCGGACGGACGCGCGGTTGACGAAGCAGGTGCAGGAGTCGGCGCCCCGGGCCTCCGGGAAGAAGGGGGCGCCCGCGGCCTCGCGCTCGCGCTGGCGCCGCCTCTGGCGCAGGCGCTGGCGGGCGCAGCGGTGGCGCGGCGGCTGCATGAAGAGCAGCGCGGGCAGCTTCTCCAGGAACACGGCCTTGACCCAGGGCGCCATGGTGTGCGTGGTGGGCGAGCGGTGGTGCACGTTGAGCACGCACACGCTGGTGACGATGGAGAAGGTGACGAGCACCATGGTGAACATGAGGTACTTGCCCACCAGCGGCACGTCGAGGGACGTGGGCGGCACGATCTTGGAGATGAGCAGCAGGAAGACGGTGAGCGCCAGCAGCACGGAGATGCACAGCGTCATCTTCTCGCCGCAGTCGGACGGCAGGTAGAAGACCAGGATGGCCAGCGAGGTGATGAGCACGCAGGGAATGATGAGGTTGATGGTGTAGAAGAGCGGCTTGCGCTTGATGATGAAGTCGTAGGTGATGTCCACGTACGTGGAGTCGTCGGGGTTCTCGTTGCGCCGGCCCGGCAGCGCCACGATGTCCCACTCGCCGCTGGGCGTGAAGTCGTCCAGGCTGGCCACGTCGCTCTTCAGCACCAGGTCGATCTCGGTGCGGTCGTAGGTCCAGGAGCGGAACTTCATGGTACAGTTCTGCTGGTCAAAGGGGAAGTGCTTTACTTCGATCTTGCAGGCGCTCTTGTAGATGGCGGGGGGCAGCCAGAAGATGCTGCCGTCATAGGAGACCACGGCGTTGGAATAGAAGGACACCTCGTACATGCCATCAGCACTGCCAAGGGATGAGAGGAGTCGGCCCTGGCCTCAGGCGCCCCCACCCCACCCATCAACCCAGCCCTGCTCGCCAGGCGGGGGGAGCCAAAGGGAGATGTTGGAGGGGAAACCCGGCCCGAGGGTACCCATCCAGAGTACAGGGCGGTGGAGCAGGAACTGAGCGAGAACGGTATCTGGGTGGGTTTGTGGGGAGAAGAGGTGTTCCCTGGAGGCCCCTCAGAGATGAAGAACTGGATGAAGAGGGACAGGGACACGTCTGCTACTTGTTACGTATTGTGTAAGTTGTTTGTTTCAGGTGAGGGTGGAGAAGCTGGGGGAGCCAGGGAGGCCAGAGTGAGGCACCACAAGTAATGGAGGGGGACAGAGGCAGGTGGGAGCAGGAGATGGTCCCACTAGTGGTTTTGGATCTTGGAGGTAAGAGGGGTTATTTCAGGAGAGGGGATGGAACCTGGAGGAGAAACTGAGACCTCCAAGTTCTCTAATCCTGTCCAAGCCTCCAGGAAAGCCTATTCTTGAATCAGTTTAGGCCCTGGGGGCTGGCAATCCTTGTTTGCATCCCACTGCAGCTCCAAACACTGGGACTCCTCATTGGCTGAGAGGGGGCTGACCATGGGCCAAGTCACCTTGGCTGTCCATATTATACCTCACTGGTCTGGGTCTGTCTATCTGGGTAATAAATGCATCTATGCCAAAGAAAAATCTCTTCTCTACACCCAGCATGAGCTGATTTACTTTCCCCAAGACCCCTTCCTTCTCTAAGCACTCCCATGGTCTCCCCCAGCCTTACCATTGCTCCCAAGTCACCTACTTGTTGTATAGGACCACATCTGGGAGCCAGATGTGTTTGGAAGGGAGTCGAACTTTCTTCATGTTGTCAAACTCCTCAGGCTTCCAACTGAGGCGATAATCTTCCCATTCCTGGGAAAGGGAGAGAGGGAAGCAGCACCAACCTCTGCCCTGAGAGGGGCTCAAGGTCAAAGACAGGGACAGGAGGGGGCCCATCTGGCTTGAGGCCATCACCTTCCCACAGTGACTTCTCTGCCCAGCAAATGTGACTCATAAAATGCTTTCTCATTTAATTTTCACAGCTAAGCCAAGATATAAGAATCTACATTTTACAAATGAGAAAATAAATCTTGCAGAGTTTAACATGTTCAAATCACAGAGCTGGTGCGTGGAAGAACCAAGATTCAAATCCAGTTATTTAGGACTCCAAAGTCTATACCTTTCTGCCTCTCTTCAGGGGATTAAAAGAGGAGAAAGCACTCATGGAAAAGACAAGAAAAGAGGAAAGGAGGAAAGAGAAGACCAGGGGTATGGGTGGGAAGACCACTAACCTGGGTCAGCCAGACATTAGTGGTCATGATCTGCTCCCGCTCATGCTGCAGGAAAGGAGAAGCTGCTGAGAAGACCCTCCAGCTTGTGGGCCCACCACAACCACCCATGGTTCCTCCCACACCTCCTAAACCTTGGGAACTCCAGAGGAGTAAGCACAAACATGAACACATTCTGGCTGTGTTGACTTCAGCAGCTGGGCGGAGAGTTTGGGACCCCCACTCACCACACTGATGAGCTGGGCCAGTGATACCATGAGCTGTACCGTCACCAGCTCAGAGCCATTGGTGGCTGGGCGGATAAGCTTGTTGTAGCGGGAAGGATCCAGGAGATGCTCCACCAGCCGCTCCTCTGTGTCTGTGCCCCAGACTCCTGGGCAGGGGTTGAGGGGCAGGAGGTAAGTAAGTAGGCAAGAAAGGTCCACCCAGGATCCCACTCTCCCTAGGCAAATGGGGCAGCCCAGGCCCAAACAGGAGGCTGTAGCTTCCCAACGATCCATCCCTAAGGACACATCAGAATGCTTAGGTTACCCCATGAAGGCCCCTCATAGAGAAACTCCTCCCTGAGATCACTGACCAAGTGGCCCCAACAGCCCTACACAGATTCCTCCAGACTAAGAAACCATTCTGCAAGGATTAGTGGAGACCTGCTCTTCCTGCAAGGTCTCAGAGGGTGGTTTCAAGAGAAATCCATGTTTCCATGGCTTCTCCTAGAAGATATCTACAATTCAGGGAAGGTTTTGGAGGGTGGTCAAAAGGGAACAGTTATTCATGTCCCACCACACACGCTTTCCCCTCGGTCAGTGCTCATCTGTGCATGCAAGTCCCATTACGTGCCTCCACATGTGGAAGTCTCATTAGGTTGTACATTCCCTTTGCTCCTGCCCTTCATACTTTCTATCACCTTCCATAACTCTGCACAAACACACCCCACCCCCTCAGAGTGCTCCTCCCTGGCCCCCAGCGCTCATTCCCTTTCAAGTCTTCTGTCGCACCTTATGAGACAGTTGAAAAGTCACCTCTTTCCCCCTCCTGCCTTGCCCCTGGGGAGTGACCAGAATCAGGAGCCCGATGTGGTGGACAGGAAATGATGGAGAGCCAAAGGAGGGTGCTGAACCAGGTACATTTCTTGATATAATGTTTCCCAAGAAGTCAAATGGCATCTCAGCTGCAGAGACTGCTCTCCTGCTGCCCTAAAAAGCCTGGGGAGATTGCCCTCCCTCCTTCCTCTGTGTGTCCGCACCCTCCCCACCACCACTGCCCAGGTTGCTCTCTCTTCCGTGCATCGCTTACTCCTTAGGGTATGTCCTCCCAGGGGCTCCCTGCAGGCCCCAAGGTCTCTCCCCTAACCCCCAGCAGACCCCCCACCTCTAGGAATCCCTTCCCTCCACCTTTGAGCCTCGCCGGGGTGAGACGGCACAGCGACCTGTGATTACCTGAGCACAGCCGGAGGAGGCCGAAGGCGAGGAGCAGCGCCGCGGGCCCCGAGCGCCAGGCCATGCTGCGGGCATAGCTCTGCGCCCGACCCGCACCCGCGGAGCGCGCCGCCGGCTGGAGGGCCGCGGGCGGAGCGCTGTCCGCGGTGCTGAAGCCGAGCCCGCGCTCGCGCCGCCCGCACCCGCTGGCAGCTGGGCCCCGGCGGTGCTGGTGGCCTTCGGCGGGATGCCGCGGTGATTCTGGGGCGTGGGGAGCGGGCTGTGAGAAGCGCCGGCTTCTCTCCTACCCCGGTGTGAGCGGCGGAGGCTTCTCCCGCGGCTCTTCCCGGGAAGGCGAGCGGGACAGTGCGGGGGAGGAGTCTCCGCCCGGAGGCGGAAGCGCCGGGACCCAGAAAAAGGGGGTCTCCCGGAGGGGCTGTTCTTTCGCTGCTCCTGGTGAGTTAGCGCGTGTGTCCAGCGAAAGAAGGGCGGCTCACAGGACTGGGGGGGGGGGGGGCTGTGAAGCCCCGGAGCTGGGGCAGGACGTGGAGGTCCTTTGAGAAGGGCGGGGGCAGCGCGAGCCGGCAAGTAGGTCGGGACCCGCTTAGTGCCCAGGGACCGCGCGCGGGGGTGAGGCTGCGGAGGCGGGAGGCGCCTCTGGAATCCCGCCTCCTTTCTTCCCTCCCAACCCCCCGATGGCCCTGCCTCCGGGGAAGGCTGAGGGTGCAGCGGGGAAAATGCCCTAAGGGAAAGAGACGGGGCTGCGGGTTTGCTAATTTTAAGAAAACAAACAGCTTTGGAGTCTGGAAACAGGGTCCCTCGCCTGTCCCTTTCTCTACCTCCCGCCATAAAATCCCTAAAAGGCCGAGCTTTCTGTCCCCTCCCAAGAGGTCTACGGTGAGGACTTCTGGACATAGCCTGAAAGGAAGGTAACCTTGAAGGTCTTGAAGAGTGGAAGGAAGATAGTGGCTCTTGTCAATTAGCCTTTCTCACCCCCATTCCCCTCCACTCCCGTCTTTGGCTTCTGTGTGACGAGGGGGATCAGAAGACCCTTTCACAGAGGCCAGCCCAAGAATGAGGCTGACACAAAGGAAAGCAAAGATGAGACAGAGAGGTGTCAAAATTCAATGACATCTTTGATCTTGAAAGCCCTGAACTTTTAGCTTCTGAGCCAATAAAATCCTTTTTTTCTTAGGTGGATTTTTGTCACTTTCAACCAAAAGACTCCTGACTAAAGCAACCTTGTCATATATCAAGGCTCTGTCTTATTCCATCTCTGCCTACATCTTCAACCTCATCTGGACCCCTGCCCCCAGCTTCGTACTTCAAATATTGGCAATGTCTTTAAGACCCTTGAACATTCTGTCCCTTCCACCCTCCACACTTCAGGGCCCTTCAAGCATATAGTTTCCTTGGCTCTTGTTCCCTTTTCCCCTCAACCACCATCTACTTAACTTTGACCATCTGGCAGAAATGTCAGTTCCTCAAGGAAGCCATGCCTGACTAAGGACTAGATCGGGTGACTTGCTATATGTTTCCAGAGGATGTCCAATGAATAAATGAATCAGTCTAAGGCTGTGACTGCCTCTCCTGCTAGATCGTGAACCAGCACAGTGCCTGGCATATTGTGAGGGCTCAACAAATAAGAAATGGGCCAGTAGGGGACTGACACCTTTTCACCTGTGGAGCAACATTCCTCTCTAAAAGCTCAGTTGCTGGGCTCTGGCTCCACAGCGCAGCTGCTGTGCCAGCCGGCTTCTCGGACCATGGCCAACACGGAGCACGCTTTCATTACCATTAGGCCTGACAGTGTGTGGCGTGGTCTGGTGGGTGGCATCACCAAGCGCTTGGAGCAGATGGGGTTCCGACTCCTGGCCAGAAGTTCCTTCGGGCCTCTGAGGAGCTCCTGAAGCAGGGCTGGTAACGTACATGAACTCGGAGCCTGTGGCGGTCATGGTCTAGGAGGCACTGAATGTGGTGAAGACGGGGAACGATGCTTGGGGAGGCCAACCCAGCAGACTCTAAGCAGGCACATTCATGAAGACCTTTGCATTCAAGTTGGCAGAAGCATCATTCACAGCAATGACTCAGTAAAAAGCACTGAGAGAGAAATCAGCCTATGGTTTAAGCCCAAAGAATTGGTTGACTAAAGTCTTGTGCTTTTGACTGTGTCTATGGATAAGATCATCAGGCCCCTTTGGCTCTCCTGGGATGTGTCCCTGGACACAGCTCCCTTGACTTGGAAGCAATAGAATCAATCTTTCTTTTCTAAAGCATATTTACGAATAAAGCCTTTGGAAACTGAAAAGATAAATAAAAGCTCAGTTTCTGGACTTGTGAAGGAAGAGCAGGACAAGTGCCAGAAAAAGAAGCATTGGAGAGAAGTGAGATGGCTACAGGCCCTGCACTGCACATGGAAGGGGGCCGGAAATCTGCACCACAAGCTCCAAGGCAAATGCGTGCATAAACATGCAGTGACATCTGAAGAATGGGAGACATGTTGGAACCAAGGAAAGGACTGAAGAACAAAAACCTACAGAAAAGGAAAGGAATGTATGCAGTCGCACCACTTGGGAGAAAGGGTCAAAGGCCGGGAGAAAGCCCACCTTCAACAATCAGATCAACATTTGTTGGGTATCTACTGCATAGGTGTTGAGGATGCAGTGATCAAAAAGACCTAGTTCCAGCTATTAAGGAGATCACAGTTTGGCAGCAAAGACTTATTACACAATATGGTGGCCCCTTAGTAGAGATAGAGATGCTGGGAAAGCACAGAGAAGGGAGAGGTTAATAGTGCCTGCATGCCTGGAGGGGATGAAGATAAAAATTGAGATTTGAAAGGTGAGAAGGCCAGTAAGACAAGGGTGGCTTCAAGGCATTTCCAATTCTTGAGAGGGACGGGAGCTTTACACATAGATAGCACTTAGTACGTTCCTCTTGGTGGGTGCTGGGTGATTGAAGGCTTCCTTTATGAAAATCTCTTTCTGGAGTGCTTGCCTGTCTCTGGTTTGATAGACTAGAGGGTCATTTGCTTTCTTGAAGCCCTTGGTTGCTACCTGATGCTCCTTTAGGCCAGTCCAGGCAGTCTGCTCACCCTGGCCTCTGCCTTCTCTTCTCAGATTCCCCAGCTTTTATGTGGAGATTAATTCCAGCCTGGCAGGGAGTGAGTCCTCTCAGCACAACCACCTAGTGGCCAAGGAGAGCTGGAACATCCTCTCTCCCTCATGTCTCCCCCCCACACTCCTTCCACATCCACCAGGAAGAAAGGCAGCCAGAGAGAGGACAGGTCGGGAATCATGCAGAGTGATGGATAGCTATAGAAGTATCAGTCCTAAGGCAAAATAGGGACAGGCAAAGTTGGGTGTGACACTCCCTTTGCCTCTCACGGTAAGGAACATTTTCTTTTGAAAGGCATTACAATCAATTTATCTACACATTTATGTGTACTTAGATATAACATACATAATACAAAAGGTATATAAATTATAAGTGTACAGCTAGATAAATTTTCACATGAACACAGCCATATAATTCCCACCCAGATTTTAAAAATAGAACATTACTAATATCCAGAAGCCTCCCATTATGCCCCCCTTCAGTCATTATTCTTTCCTCTTCAAAAGTAACATCACAGGGGCAGGGAGGAATGGGGAGTGATTGCTCAATGAGTACTGCTTCAAATCCCAGAACTAGACAGAGGTCATGGTTACACAACATTGTGACGCTAATGAACGCCACTGAATTCTACACTTTAAAATGGCTTAAATGGTAAATCTTATGTGCATTTTCCTACAATTAAAAAAATATGACAAAAAAAGGTAACCACTATTCTGACTTCTAAGAGCACAGATTGACTTTGCCTGCTGAATTTCATATAAATGGAATCATGATAACATTATGTTAATGAAAATCATTGACATTGTTGAATGTAGTTGCAGTTTGTTCCTCTTCGTTGCTGTAGAATATTCCATTGTATGAATATACCATCATGTATTTGGTTTGGTTTGGTTTTTAATTTTTATTTATTGATCTTTAGAGAAAGAATGGGAAGGGGGGAGAGAGAGAGAGAGAGAAAAGCATCAATGTGTTGTTCCACTTACTCATGCATTCATTGGTTGATTCTTGTATGCGCCCTGACTGGGGACTGAACCTGAAACCTTGGCATATCAGGACTACGCTCTAACCAACTGAGCTACCCGGCCAGGGCAGTTGTTTCCTATTTTGGACTATTAAAAATATTTTTATGAACATTCTTGTTCATGTTCTTGGTGTACAAATATATGCATTTCTGCTGGTACATAACTAAATTGTGTACATTTTATTTTTAAAAAGGAATACACTGTAATATAGTTTTATAGCTTTCCTTTTTCATTAACTATTTCTCAAACATCTCTGTATACCAATAAATATTCTTTGAGGACTTTTTAAACAGTTGCAAAGTAGTCTACTCTAGGTACACTTTTACACATATCTTTAATAATTTCCAAGTGAAATTGCTGGGTCAAAGGTTTTAAAATTTTTTATCATTTAATTATTTACTGGTAAATATTAAATAATGATTTTATTCCACCTCCAGAAGAATTAATACTATCAGCACCACACAGGGGCCTCAGGCTAAAGCACCAGTCACCAGTATATCCTAATCCATTCCTCCTTCGTCTTAGGGCCTTTATTCACAGACTCCTACTTTAAGGCCCAGTTCCTTCAGAATGTCCCTCCATTTCCATCTAAGTAATTCCTACTGTCACTTTCTTTCTTGGGAGTTAATCTTGAATAGTATCACCCTTCAAGGCCCTTACCTTTCATCCCTATGATTGTGTTTGCCACACTGTATTACAGTTGATTATATCTGGCCCCAGTTCATTCGTTACCATGTGCTCCTGAGGGCAGGAGTAAGAAATACAACAAAAATTATGAGCAGCAGCTGTCGTGTAAGGAGCCCCTCCTCTGCGCCAGGAATGAAGCCAAGCACTACCCCCCGGGACTGTATCTTATTTGTCTCTGCATCCCCAGTGCCCACTACAGTTCCTGGCAGAGCACAAGAGCTCAGGACATATTTGTTGAGTCAGTCACAGAGTGCTATACTTCTGGGAGCAAGGCAAAGGGATGCTCGCTCTGCCCCAAATAAGAGCATCTGCTTATTCTGATAACACATGACCTTTGAAAAAGAAAAAACCTCTACAATCCATTTTACATACAGCAGCCAGAATGATCTTTAAAAATTTTAAATCAGATCATGTAGCTCACAGCTTCAAATCTTTCAATGGTTTCCCACTGTACTTTGAATAAAACCCAGACGACTTACTGTGATCTCTATAATCCAGCCCTTGCTCTTTTCACTGGCCTCATTTCCTACCCCCACCCCCTCCTTTCACTAGACTCAAGGTATGCCGATCCCCTCTAGTTTTGAAAAACCAAGCTCTTACTTTGTGCGCCATTCTGAGCACTTTTCATGTATCTCACTTATTCCTCCCACCAGCCTTATGAGGAAGGTACTATTATGATCTTCATGTTACAGATGTGGAAACTGAAGTACACACAGGCTAAGTCACACCATCAACAGCTGGCAGAGCTGGGGTTCAAAGCCCATGATCTTAGCCAGTATATCATTAGCTTCCTACTTCTAGACCATGGCATCTTTGTTCTCACTCAGGGTCTCTGAAGTTGTCACTCTCCTTGCTGGAACGCTCTTCCCCATCCTGCTATGCCTGCCTTCTCTTCTTCAAATCTCAGCTCAAACACCTCCTCCCTAGGGAGACCTCCCCTGACTACTGGACTTAAAGTGACCCCCAGTCATTCTCTCCCACATGACCCTACTCTAATTCCTTGAATCTACTTACCAGTCATTCTTCTGGTCATTCATTTGTCTGGTCTCTGATTCTTTGCACTAGAAAACAAGCACCATGAGATCAGGGATCTTGTCTGTCTACTGCTGTGTGTTCATACCTAGACCAGTGTCTGACAAATGGCAAAGCCCCATAAATGTTTACTGAATGGTGAGCACCTTTTGACTTTGTAGCAGTAACAGTAATCATAGTAATAGGAGAATTTAACATTTGCTGAGCAATGTACTCTGTGCCCATCAGTGTTAATCATTTTACATATCTCGTTTCATCTAAACAGGCACAATGATCCACCCTGCAAGGCAGAAAGAGTATCATGCCCATTTTACAGATAAGGAAACTGAGTTTCACAGAAATTAAATAACTCGCCCAAGGTCACATAGCTGGCAAAGCAGATGAACTCAAATCCAGACCCAGTTCTGTCTGACTCCCCAGTCCATGCTCCTTCCACTCAGCTGTGCTGCCTCCTTTATGATCTAATTCAAAGGGCAGCTGTAACCGACTCTCTAATTAACACCTATGGCTCTGGCCCTCTCCTCAGCTCAGAAAACACACTCCACTGGATGTCTCCAGGAGAATGTCCCACATCCCCCTCCCTCCACACACTCAGTATATTTATAACCCAACTCTCTACCCTTCCCACAAAACCCAGCTCTCCTTCGAGACGTCTCTGTTAGTGCTACTACTATCAGTTGCCCAGGCTTGCAGAGCTTCTCAAAATTCAAGTGATCTTTTAATCTTCCTTGATCTTAAAATAAAGCCCTAGTTCCAAAACATGGTTTTGAATGTCTGCCAAGATTTAACCCTTGCCTACTTTACCTGTACTTCTCTCCCCTGTTGTAGACACAGGCCTTTTTCCATTCCTCCAACTTGCCATGGTCCTACCTCAAAACTATTGTGTATGCTGTCCCTTCTGCCTGTGTCAGGATCCAGCCCTTCCTCCCCTCGTAGGCAACTGCACTGATCCTTCAGAAATTAGCAAGTCACTTGTTCAAGGACACCTTCCCAGATTGCCAGTCTTTTTCTTCTTTGAGGCACCCACTATAACGAAGTAACTGGATGTGTAACAATTCAAGAAGTGTGTGACTTTCTACCAGGCTGAACACACAGAAAAGGTGAGAACTGGCTATGTCTCATTTAATGCTGCATCCCCAGGGCCTCACTTGTAGTAGGTGCTCAGTAAACACCTTCTCATCTTCTCTTACATCTAGGGAGTCAGCTGGCTTGGCAGACTCCACCTTTATCGCGTCTGTTTCCCCCAGCAGAATGTAAGCTCCGTGAGGGCAGTGATTTTTATTTTATTCACTCCTGTTTCCCTAACACCCAAGAATTCATTAAGTGAATATATTTACCACTTGTGTTCCATTTCTAATGTCCCTTCCCTTCACATTTTAGCAGAACACCAGATATGACTCCACACTGGGCTTCTGCCAGAGGGCTCTCAGCCAGGGAGCTGAGATACTGCACAGTCCAGCTGAGAGAGACAGACCTCATCCCAGTGACCATGACTTCAAAGTTTCCTCACTGGGGGACTTGGAGTCTGTGCAACATTGTGGGTCTATCTCATCACCTTGTTTCATTCTAATTAAAGTCCTTGATAAAATAGGGAATTCAGTATCTTCCAGTGGCTGCATTGGGGGGGGGGGGGAGGTTGGTAAGGGCTAGAGTCTTGAGAAAGCATCAGAGAGAAACACTGTAGCTTGACTACCTCCACTAAGAAACGCCATTAGCTTTAAACTAACCTCTTTGGCAGAGGGAGGTTTTCAGACATCTTGGGCTCATTTATTCGTTAATTGGCTTCCCACCATGAGTTAGGCACTGCGATATGAAGTCTAAGGAACACAAATATGGGTGATGCACAGACTTCAAGTCCTGCAGATACCTGGATGATTAAGAAACTATAAATAAAAGAAAAGCCTATCAAGAAATGACTACCACATCCTCTGGCTGTGTGGGAGAACCAGCCACATTTTCACTTGTCACAGTCTACATAAGCCTGGAAAAACATGGCTGCCTGAGGTTCAGGAAAAGGTCAAACACACAGAGAGCTGTGCTTTCTGAAGGCCAACTTAGAGTGGAAAAAAAAGGGAAGGACACAGAAATGAGCCAGCACAGTTTGTGCCATAGAAGCTCACAGGTTGGTGGAACGACAAGTATATAAAGACTCCAGTACAGTGTGGCAAATGCTTTGATGGGGTAGGGCCATAGGACCATATTGAAAGCGGTGTCTGTGATAAACTCTATGTGGGTAAATTAGGAAAAGTTTCCCTAAGGGGTTGACCTGAAGTTAGGTCCTTATTTCCAAGAATTCCTTGCTTAGGAATTTATTGTCCACAAGATGGATGAGTAACCAGCCATATCTAACATAAGGGATTTCTCTTTAGGGCAAAGTGGAGATTAGGACGGTAAATCACTGCGGGCCCTTTCCGGGAATGGCACAGGGTATAAGTGACAGCCACAGTATGTGTGTGTGTGTGGGAGGGGGAGGTAATATCCAGTCCTTTTCTCCAGTGACGAGGCCATCAACAACAGCAGCAATCACAACAGAAGTGATGACTAACACCTACATAGCACATGCTATGTGCCAGGGGCTGTTTTAAGTACTTTTCATAGGTAAACTCTCATAGGCAAAAACAGGTGGTGGTGAGGTAGGGCCCAGATAAGGGTTCATGCATTCAGGCAGGGGCTTGCCTGGCTTCAATCTCCCACTGGTGCCAAAGAAAGAAGCACCCAGATTTTCCACTTGCCCAGGTGTGGGACACAGATAGGGCTGAGGCTTAAAAAAAAAAAAAAAAGGCATCAGCCTAGCCAGCGTAGCTCAGTGGTTGAGCATCAACCTAGGATTCAGGAGACTGAGGTTCGATTCCTGGTCAGGGCACATGCCCGGGTTGAGGGCTCGATCCCCAGTGGGGGGCATGCAGGAGGCAGACAATCAGTGACGGCTCTCTCATCATTGATGTTTCTATCTCTCTCCCTCTCCCTCTCCCTTCCTTTCTCTGAAATCAATAAAGATATATTTAAAAAATAATTTAAAAAAGGCATCAGAGGCCCCAGTTGGGTGGCTCAGTTGGTTGGACCATCCCGTACACAAAAAAGGTGCAGGTTCGATTCCCACTCAGGCCACAAAACTCGGTTGCACAGTCAGGGTCCGTGCAGGAGGCAACCAATCGATGTTTTTCTCTCACATCGATGTTTCTCTCTCTCCCTTCCTCTTTCTCTAAAATCAATAAACATGTCCTTGGATGAGGATTTTGTTTTTTAAGCATCAGAGGAAGGCAGAGTGGGGTAGAAGGGCATGGACTTTGGAGACACGCCCAGAAACTCTGCTTACTAGTTGTATATCCTTGTGCAGTCATTCCTTTTCCCAACTTGTAAAACAGGGATGGAAAATGCTTACTTTGAAGTGTTGTGGGGGGGGAGGGGGTAAGAAATATTTACAAGATACCCTGGCTTAGAAAGCGCTAAATAAATGAGAATTCTTACCATGGTCTTTTATGCTACCAACTTGCACATACAGACACAAAGGTGCCATGTAGCTAACTGTTCAGGCTCTCCAAAGGAGATATGTTCCTGGTCAGGATCACCAGGAACATGTCTCAATCATCTTTTAAATATCCAGAACCCTACTTAACCAAAGAAGGCCCTCATCAAGCCCCACTGACTAAACGAGTAACGCAGCACCGAGTACCAAGGTGCTCAGTCAACTTCCAACAAAGGCTAACTCATTTTGATCCATATGGGAGAGAGGAAGGTGGCAATTTGCCAGGGGCTCCAGTGCTGAGTTGGCCACCAGAATTCACCTGGCCCTACCACAGGCTAACACACCTGCCTTTGGCAGAGGAACACAGGCTCCGGGTCTCTGGAACCTCAGCCAGCTTTGTCCTTTGTGACAGTGCCACCTAGCGAGAGCCCGGCGGCACTGCCTCCTACTCCCGGCAACTGCCAGGACCACTGCGACAAGGTGTCATTTAGGCTTGGGAGGGAGAATGTGGTGTGCCCGGCCTGTCTCCTTCCATTCTGCTTTCAGGCTACTGGTTCAGACTACTGATGCAGTCCTTCCTTGACCCTGCAGAGGAAGCCACGCTGTCCCTCCCCCAACCTCGCCCAGACCCCTGGATCTGATAAGCGCGAAGGGTCAGCTGTCCACTGCCGCTCCTACAGGAATGACCAGCAATCTGTCGATCACACTCCCCGGTCTCCAGGCATCGAGTCTTTGGGAGTGGGCAACACAGGCATTACCCTCACCAGAGTCACTGTACAGCTGCGGAAACTGAGGGAAGGTAGTTAACCAAGGTCACACAACGAACCAGCTGCAGGGCCCGGACGAGAATCCAAGGCTCTCGTTACTGGGTCCCTATCTCCTCCCCCAACTACACGCCCCTCATTCCGGGTGGCGACAGAGCATGCCCACGTGGCCCCGCGAGGGCAGGGGCTCGCGGACCCTGGTCCTCGCGCAGGATTAAGGCGGCACAGCGGCGACCGCAGGTCTCACTCTTTCTTCTGTGCCCACCAGGTGCCCAGCACGCCGGCAGCGACCAGGAGAGGCAGGGAAAGGGGCCCAGAGCAGGAAACAGGGTCCCGCGCGGCTAGCCCCTAGGAGCACGCGGCGCTCGGTCACGTGAGAGGGGAGAGCAGACGAGGGCCGTCGCACGCACGCATGCACGCACGCCGTACGTAAACACGCACTGAGCTGCTGAAATCCGCGAGCCCAAAGCTGCGGTCACATGTGGAGGGTGACAGTCGAGAGCAAGGGGGCGGGAAAGAAGGAAGGGTCACGTGAAAGAGGCCAGACCGGGGAGGTCACGTGAGGGTGGCCGGAGGCGGGGCTGCCGAAGAGGAGGAGGAGGGGCGCGCGGCTTCCGGCTGCTCGGGGGGAGCGGCGAGCGAGGGGGGGGGCCCTGTCCCGGAGGTGGCGGCGGCGCCATCTTGGCGAAGGGGGGATCAGGAAGTGCGGACCGCGGCGGCGGCGGCGGCGGCGGAGCCCGGAGCGGAGGCCGGAGGCTCCCGGCCCGCCGGCCCCGGAACGGAGCGGAGCGGAGGATGCAGCAGCCGCAGCCGCAGGGGCAGCAGCAGCCGGGGCCGGGGCAGCAGCTGGGGGGCCAGGGGGCGGCGCCGGGGGCCGGGGGCGGCCCAGGGGGGGGCCCGGGGCCGGGGCCCTGCCTGAGGCGGGAGCTGAAGCTGCTCGAGTCCATCTTCCACCGCGGCCACGAGCGCTTCCGCATTGCCAGCGCCTGCCTGGACGAGCTGAGCTGCGAGTTCCTGCTGGCTGGGGCTGGAGGGGCCGGGGCGGGGGCCGCGCCCGGACCGCATCTCCCCGCACGAGGGTCGGTGCCTGGGGATCCCGTCCGCATCCACTGCAACATCACGGTGAGGACCCCCTTGCGTGCGCCTCTCTGGGAGCCCCTTCTCAGGGACTCGGGATCACCCCACACAGCTTTTTGATCTCGAAAGACCTGGGAGGCCGAATCCCCTCTTGGGGCTTGCTCCTTCTCTCCAGGTTACACTTGTTTCTGCCCCTTGAGGTTCTGCCAAGCACCCAGAATCTCTACCATTGACCCTTCATAGAGGCACCCCGACATATGGTGCCTCCACTACCCCTTTCCACTAACCCACCTACATCCCAAGCTTCATGATTTGGGGTACTCCACGACTTTACCTTGACATCTAGGAATGCCCTTTTCTTCCCCTCACTCTCATCTCAAGGTTCCAGGCCTCTGCACTGTCCTCAGCTGGAAGGACTTGGCTGGGAACTCTGCACATTTCAGTGGTGCCCCCTTTTCAGTAGTACATTTAACTTAGGACGTTGCCACCTGTGAGATCCCTGCCCAGGCATCTCTCAGGCAGCCCCTCTTTGCTCTCTAAATTTTACCTTGTGATAGTTTGCAGTACCCTGACTCGTTCCCTTTCCTTTGGGTTCCCTTTTATTCTGGTGTAACCTCTAACTCTCCTTTTGCCCCAGCTGGTAGCAGATCTGCCACTCCCCCCACCCCCCTTTCCTGTGGCTATCTCTAGTTGTCCTGGGTGGTTTGTTGCCTTTCCTGGTGATGGTGGTAATATTTGAGGGCTACCCCATTCTGAACAGCAACAGTTCCTTTTCTCCCCAGTGAGCATCATTCCATCCTAGGCTTGCTGGACTAGGAGACCCTGCCGTGTCTCCTGCCTAGTCCACCTTCACATATCACTTGAAGAGGGTTGGCCTCTGGTAATCTGGGAATGTTTGATACTGTATGGTATAGCATTTATAGTGATTGATACTACCTGCTGTGGTAATGTTCTCCCAGCCCAAGCATTAGTTAAGAACCCAGGGGACAGTACTTTATCCAGGCAGGCAGACTGCAAATGGGAGTAGTCTGGGGAAAGACAGACTTGTGAATTGTGTAGTACTTTGGGGCCTGATTCGATTTATATGATTCCTGTTTTCTGTCCCTTTCCTCCAACAAACCAGGTCAAGGTTTGGTGAGGCAAGCCTCAGCTGGGATTGTCTAGTGCCTCACCAAAACTCGTGTGTCCCACTTCTTCCATCCCCACACTACCACCACACCACCTTTTTTCCTAATAAAGTAGAAAGTTGAGGTTGAAGGATTAGGTGTGGCTTAGGTGAAGACATGAGCGTCTTTAATAATTTGTTTACCTCCAGCATTGAGGATTAGAGCCATGGCAGAGTTAAACCCCCCAGTAAATGTGGATATGGTTTCCTTGGCATGTGTGGAAACCTCAGGAGTTAATATTGTTCCTGAATTTACTTCCTAATTCCTTAAGGATAGGTTTGCCCCCTTCTAGCTGCCGTTCCAGTTGCCAAGGGCCATCTACTATCTTTGTCCCTGAAAGGAACTTAATTTAGGAGGTTCTCAGACTCTCTTGTGGCCCCTGTAAAGGAGACTTGGCCTGAACTGGCCCCCTTGGTTTAGCCAGAGGGGGAGTCTGGTCAGGCTGCATTTGGCTCTGTGGCTCAGGAATGCTGGGAATGTTAGCAGCGTAGGCTTCTTCCAGACTGCCATGTGGAGCCCTACATCCTACGCCTGGACGAAGAGGGTGGCAGGTTCCCAAGGGAGAGGTGGGGAGAATTGGCCTTTGAGGGGTCCTCTTGGGAGTGGGGTGTGGAAATTCTGCTACCCTTTCACTTTTAGGTTCTGGAGATACAATCTAGTTTTTAATCCCTCCTTCCCCAGTTAAAACGAAAGTGATCTCTAGTCTGCTTTTTTCACATCAGTGTGATTGTGGTGAGGTGATCCATTCCTCAACTGATTATGGAGTTTGAAAATCAGATCAGAAGAGGACTTGGTGCTGGGTGTGGGAGAACTTCAAGTCCGGAACTTGGATAGGAAGCCTCCCTCACTGTTCACAGAGTTTGGCTGTGCTGCTTTCTCTTCTCATGGTCTAGGATTTGTTGGAAAGCTGCTTGATTAGATACTGACTTGCTGAGCTGGGCTTTTATGAGCCTAGGGAAGAGCAAAGGGACTAGAATTTTTGGGAAGTGGAGGGCAGGCAAAATCTAGCATTTCCCAGAGCTGTCCACCTTGACTGCTCTCCCCACTCTTTTCCCCCCAGGAGTCATACCCTGCTGTGCCCCCCATCTGGTCGGTGGAGTCTGATGACCCAAACTTGGCTGCTGTCTTGGAGAGGCTGGTGGACATAAAGAAAGGGAATACTCTGGTGAGGGGGCCAGGGTGTTGAGGTGGGGTCCAGGTCTTGAAGAAGAACTGTGAAAGGGAGATATATCTGAAAGTGGATGGTGCAGTAGGCTGAACTTTGGGGGCAGACTTCTTAGGGAAGTTGCTTACTGAAGACAGAGGGAGAGACCTGCACCAGCCCCAGGATTGGTCCAGTAAACTCTTTCCCACAGCTATATGGTCCATAAGGTTTAGGGAACTAGGTACCCTTTGGGTTCTGGGCTAAGAGCTCATCCATGTACTTGTCCAGATTAGGGTGGGGAAGGAGTATTTGATGTCACTGTGGTCCCCTACCCCCAGCTATTGCAGCATCTGAAGAGGATCATCTCCGACCTGTGTAAACTCTATAACCTCCCTCAGCATCCAGATGTGGAGATGCTGGATCAACCCTTGCCAGCAGAGCAGGTGAGCAGCTGAGGAACTTTCGGCCTTGTGCCGAGAGTTATCCCACAGACAGCACTCATGAGGATTGAGACAAATCTGCAATAGTTTCCCTCCACCCCTACCCACTCCAATCACATACATGTATTGTGACTCTTGACTTCTTTCTTCCCCACATGAGAATCTAGCTAAATGGGACACTAATAGCTTTACTAGTTCCTGTCAAAACTCACTCTCATGGGCAGTATCCCTCATGTGGAGAGGAAGGGGGCAATTTTTACCAGTAGCAGTTGGTGGCCATTGAGTGTCTCAGGCCCCTTGTTAAGAACCAAGAAAATAATATCAGTCTAAAGACAGCTGAGTAAAAGAGGGATTCTTAGGGAAAATAAACTGGGATTTGTGAGGTGGGTGACAGAAACAGCCATTTTGCTTCTCTTTTATTCTATGGCATATGGTAGGAGGAGAGTAATGGGCTGGTAGTGAATTCATTCCCTGGGCTGTTGCTTCCACTCAGATCTGGCCGGTGGAGAGACTGGCAGCATTATGGACAGGCACACAGCTTCCAGATCTGGAGGCACGGGAGTAGGTGAAAAGTTGCATTCTAGGGAGCCTGGGGCCCTGATCTTCCTCCTTTCCTCTCCCCACTGCAGTGCACACAGGAAGACGTGTCTTCGGAAGATGAAGATGAGGAGATGCCTGAGGTAGGCTTGCCACCTGAAGCAGCATTGGCAGGAAGCTCTTTTAGTCAGCAGCTTTGAGCGCCCACAATATACAGAGCTCCAGTCTAGAACTGGGGAGAGAAAAATGCCAAAGGAATAAAGATTTACTGACCTGGAGGAATGGCCAGTGTAATAGAGGAGACAGGGCACCCACATCCAACCACTGAAGACAGTTAAGTGCAAAACTATTTACACCAAATAGCAACAAGTTAATTTCAGATGGCTTTGGAGTGAGACCCAAGTTTGCATTCTATATCTCTGAGCTTAACTGGGGACTTTTACCTAATTTCACTAAGCTGCAGTTTCCTTATTTATAAAACAGGATTATGGTTTTATAAATAAGGAAATATATGTGGTTGTCTTGAAGATTAAATGAGGCATTGCATGTAGAATACTTCATGCAGTACATGATAAGTGCTAAATTTATCTGATATATTCTCTAAAAACATAATACTTCTGCAGAGTATTACAATTAAGAACTTGAGCTTCGCCCTGGCTGATGTCGCTCAGTGGTTAGGACATCTGTGCACCAAAGGGTGGTTGGTTTGATTCCTGGTCAAGGGCACATACCTGGGTTGCAGGTTCGATCCTGGCCCTGGTGGAGGCACATGCGGGAAGCAACCAATCAATGTGTCTCTGTAACATCTATGTTTCTCTCTCCCTCCCCCTCCCTCGCTTCCACACACTCTAAAAATCAATGGAAAATATATCCTCAGTTTTAACAACCAATAAAAAAGAACTTGAGCTTCAGAACCAGACAGAATTTGATTCATATTTTAGCTCGGCTAAGAATTATATGACTTTGGACATGAGAATTAACCTCACTAGACCTCAGCTTCCTCATCTGTAAAACGGGGGTGGGTAGGTAATGATAATATAATGGCATGGTGGTTGTAAGAATTAATTGAGCTAGTGTGTATAGCATCTAGTACAGTACCCGACATATAACAAACATTCAGTAGATGTCAGCAGCTAATGTAAAAATTCGGAGGTCAGTATTGCCGTGTCCTGCTAGAGCCAGGAGATCACTTTCATTGCTTTGTTCCCAAGCATTGCATTAATGCTCCAGGTTCTGTAACTTTGTTAGGGTCTTCAGACATAAAACAAAAGACTGGTGATACATGAACTTACTCTTGCCAGACAGTAGAGAACCCTCTGCACCATCCCTCCAGCATCTAACAGAGAGGTCGAATGAGTTTGGGCTCCATCATGTGCAGTGAACTGCTTGTTCCCCTAGAGCAGGGTGAATAAGGGGCGAATTCTGTTCTTGACCTCTGCCATTGCCCTGTCTGGACCTCCTTCCTCATTCCCCTCTTGTCAGTGGGTGCCTCTGCATACCTGGAATCAGGTCGTGCACCTGAGAGGGCATGAGATTTCTTATCCAGGTTTTTCCTTTAACCTAGAGTCCTAAAAATTCCTGGGTACAATAGTCACCTGGTGAAACATGATCTTTGAGTCACAGTGTCAGGCCAAAGTCATTCTAGGAATTAAGAGCTTCTGCTGCCAAGGGAGAGTTTTAGGATCAGTTGGAGCAGGGTCAATCTGGGAAACAAGAGGACTGAGTCTGCTTGCTTTCCCTAGGTCCTTAGTTCTGCTGGAGAACTGAATGGGAGGGGAGATTTGCCTTGTCCTTTAGATTATTAAGGGAATGGGGCTGGGAACTGCTGCAGAAACAGAAATGGTCCTGTGTTCCATAGCCTGCTAGAGAGACCAATGTTCCTAACTTGCAGCTCTAGACCAAATGAGAATGGGAAGGTAGTGGTCCCTCTCCACAACCTGTGTTGGTTTATTTTTCTCTATCCCACTCCTACCCACACCACCCCCAGGACACAGAAGACCTAGATCACTACGAAATGAAAGAGGAAGAACCAGCTGAGGGCAAGAAATCTGAAGATGATGGCATCGGAAAAGAAAACTTGGCTATACTAGAGAAAATTAAAAAGAACCAGAGGCAAGATTACTTAAATGTACGTACCTTCTAGGGAGAGGCTGGGCCAAGGGGTTGGTGGGTACTGGCTAGAAGGTAGTAGCCATCACATATCTGTCTGGAGGGTGGACTCTTTTTGTGGGGTGAGTTATGGGTGTGCCTACTCCTTGCCTAAATCCTGAGCAAGCTGCCAGACTGACCCTAAGGTCTAGTATGTGTGTTTCCAGACCACATGACCATTAGATGTTTCTGTCTTTTCCGCCCTTGCAGGGGGCAGTATCTGGCTCGGTGCAGGCCACTGACCGGCTGATGAAGGAGCTCAGGGATATATACCGATCACAGAGTTTCAAAGGTGGTGAGTTTGCCTTAGGGAGGGGCCTGAACAGGAGCTTCTCATGAAGAAGGATATGAAGTTTGGGATACACAAGTGCTTATGAACTCAGGCTAGAATGGAGCTACTAAAGCCAGTGGCTTAAATGGGCTGCATGTCCATGGGGTGAACCTAGAGCATTTGATATCTTTTCCTCTCAGCCTGGGTGGATCTGCAACCTGGACCATCTTAATAACACCTATCTTCTTCCCACCTTCTAGGAAACTATGCAGTCGAACTCGTGAATGACAGTCTTTATGATTGGAATGTCAAACTCCTCAAGTGAGTGGGGACTTGGGATTGGAAAGGAAGTTTGAGGCCTAGTGTGTGTGGAGCCACTGTGCTAGGAATCTCTAGGGCAATCCCTGGAGCAGGTGTGGGCAGTGATTTGTCCCTCTGCTGCTAGCCTGGGGAAGTGGGAGCCATCATGAGGCTCCTGAGCTGGGACAAAGAGTCTGAGCCGAAATTCATTGCTTTACAGAGTTGACCAGGACAGCGCTTTGCACAATGATCTCCAGATCCTCAAAGAGAAAGAAGGCGCAGACTTCATCCTACTTAACTTTTCCTTTAAAGTAAGGCTGTTTCCCTTCCAGACCCTCCCTCCTTGGCCTAGGTTGCCTTCTCCACCGTATAGTCCCATGGCAGATGCTGGCCTCCCTCCCTGATCATTGCCTTTGTCTCTCTCACAGGATAACTTTCCATTTGACCCACCATTTGTCAGGGTTGTGTCTCCAGTCCTCTCTGGAGGGTGAGTGGCTGAGGGCAGCTCCTGTTACAGAAGGTGAGAAAGGGGCATGGAGCTTTTGCCAGGCACAACTGACTAATCTTTCTTCTGTAGGTATGTTCTGGGCGGAGGTGCCATCTGCATGGAACTTCTCACCAAACAGGTGAGCCTATCTCTTGCTCTTGGTCAGGCTGGCCAGGGCAGGGCTCGGTTGAGCTTTACCACACCACCCCCCTACGGGTTTGGGGTTATGGGCTTAATGTGGCCCTTTCATTCTGCTAGGCAGAGCCTGTACCCACTGACCTAAGCAAACAGGTGGTGGCTGTTCCAGGAGTGAAGGGCAAGGGCCCTCCCATTGATGCAGCTCCTTGCTGGAGAAGGAGTGTAAGGTTCTGGGAACCTTCCTGACTCGTTTGCTTTCTGTTTCCCAGGGCTGGAGCAGTGCCTACTCGATAGAGTCCGTGATCATGCAGATCAGTGCCACACTGGTGAAGGGAAAAGCACGAGTGCAGTTTGGAGCCAACAAAGTAAGGAGCTGGGGCCTGGGGTTGCTGTGACTACTAGAGCCAGGTACAGTTTGGGCCACAAGCAAGCCATGGCTGCCTTCTGAGGGGCCAGAGGATAAAGCCCTCTAGGCTGGTGGTCCTGGGACACCCTCAGTGGGAATAGGAGCAGGGCCTTGGCCTAAGGAGCTTCCTAAGACTTTGGGGAGGACACAGGTCTGGTAGGGAATGCTATGGGATTGCACCCCAAAGGGACCTCCAGGTGGGGGGTAGTATGCTAACAGAGCACAAGTTTGGGAGGTGGGTCTCTGGGTGACAGCCTATGGAAGCTGAGGAGCAGTAAAGCCACAGCTGGCCATGGCCTGATTTGGTGGCTTCTTCTCCCTAGTCTCAATACAGTCTGACAAGAGCACAGCAGTCCTACAAGTCCTTGGTGCAGATCCACGAAAAAAACGGTGAGGCTGGAGCCAGGACTCGAGATTTGGACCCTTGGAAGGCCTGAGGTTTTCACTTCCAGCCAAATAGCAAGAACCCCTTCTTTTGGTTTCTGAGCCTTTACCACCCGTTAACACAGCACCTGCCCCTCTTTTCCAAAGAAAGGCTGGAGGTGGCCACCTTCACAACCTCTTCCCCTAAAAAAGCACCAACGATCATACCACATGTGGACTTGGTGCTGCCCCACTTCCCGACCACCCTTTGAGAAAGCTCATCTCACTCTTCTGTCATCTCAGGTTGGGCACATCCTCTCCCCTTCCTTATGATCTCCAGGTAGGCAGTTTCAGCTTCCCGTGCACCTCTCCCCCCGCACTGGGAAGCCCTTCCTAGGATCTTTTCACCTGTAATCCTGGAGGTGTCTTCAATGATCAGGGCTGGGAGCAGGGACACTTCAGCCTCCACCTCACTGTCTTGCTGGGTTTCTTTGCAGGCTGGTACACACCCCCAAAGGAAGATGGCTAACCCCGGAGTGTCGACCCCTTCCTCCTTCCCCAGGCACCACTGGACCAATTACCTTTGAATGCTGTATTTGGATCTTACGCTGCCTCTGTGGTTCCCTCCCTCGTTTTTCCTGGACGTGATAGCTCTGCCTATTGCAGGACAATGATGGCTATTCTAAACGCTAAGGAAAACACACCGAACTGTTTCAAGTACTCAAGACTGACTTACAGACCAACCAGCCACCTGGCCAGAACCCTTGCTAGCAGGCATTCTTATAAAAGAAACTTTCAAGCCTCCTTATATTGCTGGAAACTCAGCTGTGCTCCAGACTAGAGCCTCCTTACCTATGCTATGGATTTTTAATTTATTTTCTCTTATTTCATGTACACTTTTTTTGGTTACAGTGTATGATGGATGTGTATGAAAAAATGTATCTTTGGGAAAACAATTACAGTTTGTTAATTTGAAGATGCTGGTCTTGACTCATCTTTATTTTTATTCCCACATCCACCCCACCCCCATCCCCTGAACTACTTGGGTGGTGGGGGAGGGGCAGAGATGAGAGGCTGTACTTCACTGCTAAAGCCAGAGTAAGGTGCAGCTGAATTTCTTCTGAAGGCCTCTGGAGCGACCAGCACTTGTTCCCCTTGGCATGCAGAGCCTGGCCTGCTGAAGCATCGTGTACAGGCTGAAATGATGACCTTAATTCTTAGGACTACTTTTCTAGTGACAGATGTTTTCAAATTTCTAAGAAGAAAATGGGAAAGGAGGCTTAAGAGGCTGCTGTTTCACAGAATGCTTTTAAATGAATTGAGTGGGGATGGGGCCGTCTCGTGTGCGGGGTCTCTCTGGTCTCAACAATGTGCTGTGTGCTACAACTCCGGTGTTCGCTGATCCTCCCTGAAAATGGCTTCTAGCTAGCACTGCAGGGTGTTCACTGGCAGCTTCTTTGCTCAACCTCCTGCTTCTTAGTCTCGTAAGAGAAAACAGGTGTAGCTCTGAAGTTTGGCTTGAGGAATTACAGATTCTTTCAAGCCACTCCCATAAGATGGGTCCTCTGGGAAGGTTAGCTTTAAGGGGGTTGTCTACGCCTGTGTCCTCACCCTAGGCTCTGGGAACTGCTGGGAGGGGAGAGTGAGGCGGGACGTCTTCTGAGCAAGAATTGTCAGTGCTGTGTTGTCTCTACATGCTGTTTAAAATTACAGGCATGGCGTGCTGCCTGCCCCCTGGTCAGTGAGCTTGCTTTGGGGTTGAGACAGGCTCTTGGGGACAGACTATGCCTACAGACTGGATGATGACTGCAATGACAGAGCCAGGGATGGCTAAGCGAAGAGCTAGTCTTAGAAGGCCCAGGATTGAGAGAGACAGCTGCCTGGGAGCCTGGAGGATGTCAGTTCTGTAATGCTTTGTTTTAACATTGGTCATTTCCCCATTTTCTTTTAAGGGATTAATGTCTAGCTGCTTCAGGTGGATGGAGAGTTCAACGGTCCCCCTCAATGCTGCTCTAACTCTACCCACACCCACCTGATATAGGGGTGCTAAAAAATGCTGAAGTTTAGATAAAGTGGGGACCCCAGGGGAAAACTCATTCCATAGAGCTGAAATCCAGTTCTCAAGGCCTCTGTGGCTTTCTTCTGAACTTATCACCAGCCCTGGCTGAAATGTAGATTGTGTTTTTAGTAATGTGTACTGTGAGCTGTCCTCTGTATAATGTATTTTGTAATGTATTTTTCTCATCTACCAAAGGATGAAACAAATAAAATTATTTAAATAGTTTGGCTCTACTCAATTTTTTTAAAGAACTAATGGGGTCCATGTTCCCCTGCCATAAGGGAAGCAAGCACCAGCTCCTGTGAGTTGTACACCAGCTCTCAGAGAACCTCCACTTTTCTTGTCACACCTAACATTCCCTTTTATGACCTTAAGTTTAAGGTTCTAATGAAGTTACAAATCATAAAAGAATCAAAGCCATATCATCCTAAATCAACTTTCTTTTAAGAAGGCAAGGAGAAATAAAAAAAGCTCTTTTATGTCAGTATCCTACACCAAGCGTCAGTGAATCCATCCCAGGCAGGGTTTGCCCAGCCCAGAGCCCACAGCCAGGGCTGACTTAGCACCTGAGGCACACAGCAGCTTCTCCTCACTGCTGTGGTAGGAGAGGGCAGGGCTGGGGAGGGGGAGCTAAGCAGGAATCAATCACCCCAAACTCATGAAACATGCCAACATTTATTCACCACGGTGACGGCTCACTGGTTATATGCTCCCCATCTGGTTCTACAACAGAATGCCAGGAAAATTAAGCAGTGGGCCCTTCCATTCCCAGAATCTCCAGAATCCGTTAGGGCAATTTATATCATGCTCTGGGGGCGCAAAAAAGAGGAAAGAAATACATAGCCACCTGAAGCTTTCAATGTAAGCTTCCTACATTTGGTTCAAATGTTCATTCTCAGTGGCGAACTGAAGACACGTAACAGACTTCACTTTCCTGAAAGGTGAGCTGAGGGTAAAGGCAAATGGGAATCAAGTCAATCCTGGGCACCAGTATGGCCTTTTTCACCCACAAAGCCTCAAGAATGGAAGGGGGACAACAGGTCAGGGCAGGCAGAATCTGGACAGGAGAGGGAACGAACTGATGCTAGCCACGTTATTTAAACTCTTCAAACTTCAGGATGTGCGACTGCAAGAGAAAGAGAAAGTCTCAGTGGGAAGGAAGGACCACCCATAGCACCCACCCCTTGGATAACTTCAGTCTGTTTGGTCTAAGGGAATGCCCGGTAAACCCACGGATCCAGGCCTTGGCGGTGGCCTGCAGCTCAGACCCTAGGGTGGGAGCGGGGAGAGAAGGGCTGAGTTAGATAGAGGGGCACTTACCTCCAAGTTCAAAGCGCCAACAATTTTCCCTTTGAGAATGTGATGGATCACCTGATATGAACTCAAAATGCCTGCAGAACAAAACACAACAAAACCTTGGTGGAGCTGGGTCAGGCAGGAGGAGAAAGGGAGGGAAGATGGCCGGGGCTGCTGCGGGAAACTGCTCTGGCTACACAGCAGCTCCTACGAGTCTCTGCTAGTTAGTGCTAACTCCCTGCTGCCAGGATAAAGTGAGATAAATGCTGGAAAGGGGGGAGGGGGGAGGGCGCACTAAGAACATATAAAAGGGACATTATTATTGTTATTAAAATAATGACATGAGGCTCGGACTTTACATTCTCTAATGGGAAATTCTGGGGACAGAAAACTTCAACTCTGCTCTGCACATTTGGGCTGGAGGGATAGAGGTGAGAGGCAGAGACACTTTCACCGCCATGCGTGAGCATCCATACACGCTGGAGCGAGGCAGGGCAGGCCTCTGGTCAAAATGTCTTTCCTTACTCCGCTCCTGCTGTCCTGCCAACCTCCAAATTCTGGGACTGTCTTTATGCGTGAAACTGGCCATATTAAAAGTCAGACCTCATTTCCATCCTCAGCTACACCATTTTCTTGCTATGAGAGGTGAAGTTCCTCCCACTTTTCTGAGCCTTTCCTCATCTGTACACCGGCCTGCCTGACCTCTCAGGACCATCTCTAAGTCCACAAGGGAGCTGAGCATAGCCCCAGATCTGGTTGGGCACTCTGGCCCCTCTGACAGGCTGGGAGGTGCTCCTTGGGGCAAGGGTGCCTCTACTCTGCACCATCCCCTACCAGCCAAGCAGTCAGGTTCAACCTGCCTCCAACTCCGGAGCCCTGGCGGTGGACCTGTTACTGCCCAGGCTGGGCAGCAGGGGCCTCTTCATGCAGTTACCCAAGACGGCCTGTGGGTGGTGTTCCTGACCACTAGGCACCATTCCTCTCGGCCGCCCAGGGAGCCTTGGGCCTGCACTGGGGGAGGGTGTTTGTGTGTCTGTCTGTCTTCACCTCTGCTTCTCCTGATCCTCCAAAAGCATTCTTTCATCCTTTCACAGAGCCACTCAGCTTTCATCCGTTTTATGTACATTGAGTTTTGCTTAATATTTCATTGGAAAAGGATTCTGTTCTAGAAAACTAGAATTTGAAAACAATGGCAGGGTTTAGGGCACTGGACTCTGCATCTTCTTTTGATGTGCTGCTCCTCAGGCATAGAGCGGCTCTGGCAGAAGCAGGGGTAAGAAGCCCGCCCTCCCTCTCTGCACCTAGAGAGCTCAGCCTTTGGACAGCACCTGTTGGGGCCCACAGAGCCCAGGTGTGAAAACTAATATTCAAGAGGCAGCTCTGCAAGAGGCAGATGCCAAAAACTGGGATAAGATCAAATGACTAGGGATTTAAGGGTACCCTGAGGGCCTTGGCTGTCCCCACGCCATCCCCCACAGAGGTCCTGGAGGCAGGCACAGCATCCCCCATCCCTGATCCTCACGAGGAGGCTGGAGGGCATCTTACCTTTCTCCAGCATGAATGGCTGAGTCAGAGGGGGGATGGTCCAGAAGTCATCACTAGCCAGGCTGCGCAGGGACTGTACTGGGACGGTGGCCAAACGGCCAAAATCGATGAACATGACCACAGCCCAGGCATCCACCCTGTCCACTACCCAACACCTGGCCAGAGGGAGATGGGAAAGGAGGGTTGTTCCACCTGGCGTCGTGCACAGTGGTCCTCGACAAAGAGCGCTTAAAGGTCAAAGGAGAAGAGTTTCCTTTGCTTTTCCCCTTCTTTGGGCAGGGAAGTGATATCAGAGATCCTGAGAGAGGAAGCAGCAGGAAAGAAACCAGAGTCCAAAGGAGGGAGAAGGGAAGGAGCGACTCTGTCCGCCAGCCTCTCCCATAGTGTCCATACCTGTTCCAGGCCCGCCCGTAACTGCCCAGCTGGTACTCGGCCAGACAGCGGGTCCCACGCTGCACGGCCACGTCACGCAGGTAGGGCTGCTGCTCTTCAGCCTCAGCCAGGGTGCTGAACAGCACCTGCATGTTCTGGTGCAGAGTCTATAGGTGGCACACACACAGCGGGACTCACTGCCTGCCTCACATCACACATCTGTCTCTGCAGATGTCACCCGTTACACCAGCACCACTAATCTGCCCCAAGGGAACCAAAGGTACCAGGTGGGAAAGAGAAAGACGCGGAGCCCAGGGATCAGGCTGTAGTCGTTCTGGATTCCACCGCCGACTGGCCCACCACCACGCTAGCTCCAGGGAGGCTCTGTGAGAAGGCACCAAGCCCATACCTCCGTGATGTGCATGGCCCAGAAGAACGGGGTGTGAGGGACAATACTGGTCACCAGCAGTCCCACCTCCCTGCCTGCGTTGCAGATGGTGGCCAGCCAGCTCAGGTCTTGGAAGCATTCCCTCAGGAGCAGCACCAGGAAGGATCCTCTGGGGGAAGCAGTGGATCACAGGGAAAGGGGTGAACAATCTGACCAACACTTGTCCTGGAGGACGCTGGGCAGGTCCAGGCAGGACAGCGACCCTGAGCAGGAGGGTCAGGTCCACCTCGTCCAGGGAGGGGACAAGTGCATACTGCAGAACAAAGGCAGCACCATGCCAGGGGGCAGGGTGGTAGAGTTTGGGAAGGGGGAGTCCTAGAGGGAAACAAAAACATGCCAGGACTCCATAGACAGAGATGGACCAGAGCCCTCACTGGGCTGACTCTGAGCCCACCAGATGCTTTGGGAACCGCCACATGATGCAAGTGTGGACTGCCCAAAATCCAGGACACGTTTTCAATCCCAAATTCCTCCTCCTGAGTTTAGTACATGCAGACTTCACCCTCCCACTCCACTAACTTCATCACCCAAGTCACATGTGGTCAGCAAGGCAAACCTGCTGCTTTGAAAAAACACACAGACCACTCGTCCTACAGCATTTCCAGCCAGTTGGAAAGATTATTCTGGCATCCCTGACATTAAGAATGGTGCCCCTTGCCCTGGCCAGTGTGGCTCACTGGTTAGAGTGTCAGCCCGCCCACCTAAGAGTCTCAGGTTCGATTCCACAGGCCTTTACTATCCAAAAATGGAAATAGATTTTCTTAGGTCACTGTGGGTCTGGTGCAGGAGTTCCTGAAAACTTCATTCCCACACTGGTGCCACCCCTAACCCTACCCCCACCCTCTGGGGACTGAATGATGTTTGCAGTCACCATTTGCCCTGGTGGCCCCTGTACACCTCCACTAACCTCATTTCCAAGGGAACTGCAAAGAAAGTTGTCCTCAGTTTCTCTGTCTCTTGGGAGTCACCAGAAGCTTTAGGAGTGAGCTGTGTACAAGCTGAAAAGCAGAAGACTGAGTCTTGGGAGCACCAGAGCTGCCCCTGCCCTGCCCAACCCCAAGATGCCCTGGCCCTACCCTCAGACATAGGACACGATGGGCCACAAGGCCACATCCTTCCATGTCTAAGCCTCTAGATCTTCAGCTGGGTGGGGAGGGTGTGCTGCACGATAGTCATTAATCAAGAAAGCATCCCAGAGAAATCAAAAGGGATATTTCCTACACTGAGAGGTCAACAGGGGACAAAGCTGAATGGGAGGCTGGGAGGATTAAGTCAGGAGTTGCGAAGACACACCATGGGAACTCAGGATCTCGCCAGTGAGGTTGGCAAATCCTTGACCAGAAGCCCTCTCCAAAACCTAGGGAGAAAAGAAACATTCTCATTCAGGCACGGCAGCATTTATTTCATTGATTTATATGTTGAGTCACTCCAAGTGGACTTGGAGACAGTGTCAACAGCCGCTGCACTGCCACAGGCTTTAGCTGAGTTTTGAGACACCCACTCACTTTCTCCTTTCTTGCTGGGATCCTGAGCAAACCATGAAAAGAAATGCAGAAACAGGGGAGGGAGGCAGGCAGGTGGCTGCAGGGGTGCTCCATCAGGACTTACAGTCGCAGAAGTCCAGACTGTGAGGTCCCTGATGGACCTCCCTCCATTTACTATACTTGGATTTTCTTAAATCTCTGGCTCAGTTTTCCCACCCTTCCAATGGCTCTTTATAATACCTCTCTATTCAACTTTCCATTTTTCTTCATACAAATATCACCCTGCAGTCTCACACCATCCTGCTCTCTCCTGGAATGGCTGCTGCACAAAGCTTCGACCCCTCTGTCACCATCTGGGCGCTAACTCTCTGGCCCCTCTCCTGGGTTGGATCTCCTGTTCCTAGACCTCATTTTTTAGCTTGCTACTTCATTTTATTGGAGCACATCCCTCTGTAGCTTTCTGAGGACAGGTACATGGGGCATACATTTTTGAGATCCTACATTTCCCTTTTTTTTAAAGAGAGAGAACAGATGAGGTTGGACACCATCTTCCTGCAGAATTCAAGGACACCACACAATTCCACACCCTTCAATGTGGATTCTCATCCTGAAGCTTTATCCTAGAATTCTAAAATATTTCTGTAACGTGTGCTGGTGTCAGTTTTTATTTTCCCATTCGTTATTTGGGCACTAATTGCTTTCGATCTGAAACCTCACATCCTTGACTCCTGGGAGAGTTCGTTATGTCATTTGATACTTTCTCCCTCCTGTTGACCTGAACGCTTCCTGGATGCGTAGGTTGCACCACTAAAGCTGATTCTCTACTTTTACTTTTTCTCCTCTTGAAAACAGTTTTATTACAAAATATTCCAAATGATAAATCCTCTCCCCCAAAAGCAATGATAAAACTTGACATAACTGTGAAAAACAACCATTTCAGGGCCTGGCTGGGTGGCTCAGTTGGAGCATCTCCAAAAGCTACGGGTTTGATTCCTGGTCAAGGCACAAACCTAGGTTGTAAAGTCAATCCCCAGTCGGGGGGCATATGGGAGGCAACTGATCAATGTTTCTTTCTTTCATCGATGTTTCTCTCTCCCTCTCCCTCTCCCTCAAATCAATAAAAATATATTCTGTATGAGGATTAAAAGCACAAAACCAAAACAACCATTTCAGGACTCTGGAAACCGACCAGAAATATACAACAAATTGAGTGTCTATTAAAAAACAATAACAACAGTCCGGCCAGCGTGGCTCAGGGGTTGAACATCGACCTATGATCCAGGAGATCTCCAGGAAATCGTGGTTCGATTCCCAGTCAGGGCACATGCCCAGGTCGTGGCTGGATCACCAGTGGGGGGCGTGCAAGAGGCAGCCGATCAATGACTCTCTCATCATTGATGTTTCTATCTTTTCTCTCTCCCTCTCCCTTCCTCTCTCTGAAATCAATGAAGTTTTTTTTTAAACTGAAGAGCCCAGAAACACCAACAGGCACAGACAAAAAAAGCCCTAACAAAATCCTATACTCGCTTGCCAAAGGACCAGAAAATTTCTAAACCATAAACTGCTCTACTCCAGCTAAACACGCACACACACAAATGACCCCACGTCTATGCACACCAGCAAAGACAAGCGGAGAGCCCAGACTCTCAGGAGGATCATCCACATGGACACTGAGTTTGAGGAGAGAAAGGCAGCAAGCCAGAAGCCGAAGCTACCAGTGAGTCAGGGGGCATGACAGACAGGATGGCAGATGACTGCTACCGAGAAGGTTAGTAAGTAGCATAACCTGACAGCCTGTCCTCCCAAAGAGCTAGGGTTTACAGAGAAAGGAAGAAAAACAGTTTGGCACTAGCAAGGGGCCACCTATGACCATCTTACCGTGGTGATTCCAATCCACCTCGCAACTCTCATCTCCAACTTCCCCAGCTGTGGCCGACCTTGCTAACTGCCGCCAATATGCATTTCTCCATCCTCACTGACAGAACCCCAAGGCTAGCAACAATGTGCCTATTTTTAAAACTACATTTTCCAGCCTCCTTTGCATTTAAGGCCAAGAGTTGCAGTTTTCTACAAGAAACTATAAGCAGGACTGTGGTTGGAGCTTCTGAGCACATGCCTTTGATGAGGACATAGGCCCTCTACCCTTTGCCTCAGTCCTTCCTCCCTGGAACCCTGAGAACATCCTGGAGTCCCCACACAACCTAAATTCTTCTACAGGAAAGAAAAAAACCCCTAACTTGTTTAAGTGAGCATCGTTCAGGTTTCCTCATAGATGCAGCCAAGTCAATCCCTAACAATTCAGCTCTGAAGTGGGAACCTTTGTTCCTGGCTCACCTCTACCTACCAAGAATGGGCCCACGTCACCTGAGGGAAGCTCTGGGGTTAGTTAGAGGCCTTCCCTTCTCTGTCCACAAAGAGCCCCCCATTCACTGCCCCCCTCCCATACCTCATATTTTGGCATTATTTGTCTTCCTGCCAATAAGAACCAGATTTTGTTCACTTTTGTCTTAACCTCACTGCAGCAGCCAGAACAAGGCTGTGCAAGCAACAGATACTCAATATTTGCAACATTAAACGAGTAAAACTCTCAATTCAATATCCAAGGTCAAAAAAGCCCTGACTGAATTGCCTAGGAACCCTTTTTTGCCCTTGCCCAGAACACAGCCTTCCTTTTATTTAAAAATTCCAGCTTTTCTGTATCTCACCTTGGCCCTGACTGTTAAAGGTCATAAAAGTTTCCCCAGTTTCATCCAAGCCCCCACCTTCTCCACAGTAAGACCGGACTGAAGGAGGTCTGCAGCCCTCTGAAGAGGGCACACGAAGCCAGCAGAGCCTGGAGAGCCTGGAGCACGTACCTGCAGCTCCCGGGGCCTCTTGGCCACGCCAGGGATCCTCTTGGGAGAGCTTTTGTTGGAATTCACGTACAGTTTCCGATTGTGGAAGAGCTTCCCATTCAGTTCCTGGATTGCAAGCGCCACTTTCCACACAGAGCCCAGATCCACAAACGCAAAGCTGCAAAGGAAGGAGATGGCAGTCCTGAGCACATCTCAGGACAGAGCTGCAGGAGGGTGCCAAGTACAAACGCAGGTCTCCCCCACCCCTTCCACAGCCACAGGGACTCCCAGACACACGAACAAATGACTGAGGCCCAGACTTGGGCTGGGCTCGGAGGCGGGGATCAGAAGACCTGCGTTGACTCTACCACTAAACACCATATCTGGCTCCATATGGCTTTGGGCTTCAGTCATACTACTCCCCCCAAAAGTTCAAAGCACTTTTACTCCCTTGAAAGTAAGAAAGGGAAAATATGAGTAGGTCCAGTTTCCAGGGGCAACCAAGTAAGGGAGGTTCGATCTCTTACCTCAAGTCACAAAACAGAGCAAGGATGTTACCAAAAATAAACCCGGGACTCTGGACTCCTAAACCAAGGCTGTGTGGACAAGACAGTATTAGCTGCCAAGTCAAAGGGGGCTTCCAAATGTCACTTGGCCAAGTCACAGTGGGTGTGGATTTGGGAGCTCAACAGCTAGTCTGCAATGTCAGTCCATCAGCAAAATGGGCCAAAAGGAAAGGAGCTGCTTCCCAAAGAAAACACAGGAAGTACAGTCATTACCATTTGCAGCCACTCTGGATTTTGTGGACATGGAGAGGGTTGAAGTCCTTCAGGAGGTACCGAATTTCCTCCTACGATGGCAGTGTTTGAAAGAGAAAGAGACCCAGAGACAAATCTTACAACTAGTTCTCAAGGTTTTAGACCCCCAACCAGCTCATCTGTAATCACTTGGAAACATTTACTGAAAGTCTATTATGTCCTGTGTGTGCAGGTTCAGTGCTACGTGATCAAATACTGAGGCAAGAAAGAGGTAAGTCCTGCCTCCAACTGAAGCTCAACAATCCAGTGGGGCTCCGGACAAGACAAGCAAATAAACAGACCATTTCACCCACGGTGATGAATCCCGTGATGCAGAAATACAGACAGCTACGGGAGCACACAGTAGGAGTATCTCACCGAGGTGGAGCGAAGAGAGGTGGTCAGGGCAGGCTCCCAGGAGGAAGTGGCTTTAAACTTACTAGGAATAAGTTTATCTCACTTCCATCCCTACCTGGGCAGGAAGGCTTGTGTTAAGCAAACCTACTGTGCAGTCAACTCAGTCCTGTGTTCACAGAAACCTTCCCTCATTTCTTGCTTCGTGCGTTCAACAGACATGCAGCAAACGTGTGCTATGTGCGAGCCTTAAGCTGGCTGTTACAGTAGACACTGACTGGAACTCAACATCAGCCTTGCACTCAAGGGGCTTCTAGTTTAGCAGGGACAGAGTGATCTCCTGTCCAACCCACGGGGCAGAGTGGTATCTGAGAGTAAGAGAGGTGGAGGGAAGGGGCAAGCAGCGTGCTGAGGGAGAGTCCATTTCTCTCTGGTCGGCCTCCCGTCAAGCCGCTCATACCCACCACACCTTCTTGGCAAGTTTCCCCTGCCCACTTTTCTCACTGTGGCCTGGCCTCCGCTGCCCCAGGGCCAGGGTCACCTTCCCCTTCCCTGGACATTCCTCCACACCCCTCTCAACGCCTCCTCCCCAGGGGCGCCTGGTCCCACTCCTTCCCACTGGGCTAGCTGGGGCCCTCATTCCCCCCCCCCACCGCCCCCTTTCACTGAGCTAATGTCTGCGGGGCCCCGATGCCCTTTCGCGCTATACCCTATTTTTTTCTCTTTTCTGCCAAACCTGCAGAAAAAGCGTCTCCTCTCTGCCCACTCCCTCCTAACAGCCCAGCCTAGCTTCGGTTCCTGCCCTACTGAAAATACTTCCTTGAAGGTCACGGATGTGCTCCTGCTGCGCACCTCGAAGAGCTCTGGCGGCCTCCACTCTACTCCTGCCTCCACCTCTCCACACAGCCGCCTTGCTGCTTCCCCACCAGCACACACGCTACACTGGTAAATTCCACAACCGTGAGGAAAACCAACTTTTCCCTGGAAAATTCTATTTTGGAAAAAAACGTGTACCATTTACGCACTCTTCTTTTAAAAGCAGCTCTTGCCAATCTAAAGTCACTTTGTTGGGTGAGGAAATTAGAAATGCATTATGTATAACTCATTTTTCTCAGTCCTCATGTTTATATTACATTTAAATTCAAATTTTCTAATTTGCTTTACTTTTAAATATTTAATGTTTATTACACATGAATCTACAAGATGCTGAGCACCATGCAATTTGTGAGTACAAGCAGTATGTGCTTAGCATTTTCAGTTTATAACGTGCTTCACCTACCTTATTCCATTTGCTCTTTAAAATTGCCCTGTGAAGTGCACATTACTGTTGTGCTCATTCTCAGAAGCATAAAATAGGATCAGAGAGGCTAAGTGACTTCCCTAAGACTACACAGCCAAGAGAGTCAGGATTTCAACCCAGGGATTCTAACTTCAAATCCTACATTCTTTTCATTATATCGTGCAAAACCTCAGCTGTCTTCTCTTTAGGTGTTACCATTATTAAAATAAAATAGGAAACTATTTAACATTTTTGTATCTTCTATAGCAGGTGTCAGGAAACCACAGCCCCGAGCCAAATCCAATCAACCACCTTTTTTATCAATAAAGTTTTACTAGAACACAAGCACACACATTCATTTACTTATTGTCTAGGCTGCTTTCATGCTACAATTCCAGAGTAGAGTATTTTCGACAGAGGCATATGATGTACAAAAGCATAAAATATTTCTATCTGACCCTTTGTGGAAAAAGTGCACCAACCCTCATTCCATAGCAATGGTTCTCAATGCTGACTGCAAATGAGAGTCTGCTGGACGGTTACTTTTTCTTTGGGGTTGAGATTAAAGCATCAACATTTTTTAAAAGCTCCCAGATGATTTTAATATGAAGCCAAGGTCAAAAACTACTGTTCAATGGTATCATGGCTCAGTCGTTGAGCATCGACTCATGAACCAGGAGGTCCCGGTTCGATTCCCGGTCAGGGCACAGGCCCGGGTTGCAGGCTCGATCCCCAGCAGGGGGCGTGCAGGAGGCAGCGATTGATGATTCTCATCACTGATGTTTCTCTCTCTCTCTCCCTCTCCCTTCCTCACTCTGAATAATAAAAAAAAGTGAAAAGACAATTAAATGGGAGAAAATATTTGTAAATCATATCTGATAAGGAAACTCTTAAAAAGACAAAACAATTTAAAAATGGGCATATAATTTGAATAGGTACTTCTCCAGGGAAGATACAAATGGCCAATAAGCACATGAGCAGATGCTCATTAGTTAAGAAAATCAAAACCACAATGAGATACCACCTCACATCCACTAGATGGCTATAGTAAAAAAGACAGGTTTTGGTGAGAAAGTGGAGAAATTGGAATGCTCATACATTGCTGGTGTGAATATAAAATGGAACAGCTGTCTTGGAAAACAGTTTGGTTGTTCCTCAGAAAGTTAACCACAGAGCTACCATGTGACCCAGTAATTCCATCCTAGGTATATACCCAAGAGAACTGAAGCATATGTTCACACAAAAACTTGTACACCCGTGTTCAGAGCAGCATTATGCTTAATAGCCAAAAAGTGGAAACAACCCAAATGTCCATCAAATGATGAACTGATAGACTGTGGTATATCCATGTAATAAAAACAGTATTCAGTCATAAAAAAGAATGAAGTACTGACACATGCTATGACTTGAATGAACCCTAGAAGCATGCTATGTGAAGGAAAACACAAAATGCCACATGTTGTATGAATTCATTTATATGAAATGTCCAGAATAGGCAAATCCATACAGACAGAAAGTCAAGTCATGGTTTCCAGCGGCTGGGAGGAAGGGGGAGGGAGGAGAGGCTGCTAATGGGTATGGGATTTATTTGGGGGATAATGGAAACGGTCTGGAATTACTGGTGATGTTCGCACAACCTTGTGCATATACTAAAGACCAGCGAATTTTATGGTATGTGATTTACATCTCAATTAAAAAAAGAAATGTTAATACAAGGAAAAAAAGATGCTGGCTACTGTTATTGCTGTAAGTAATAAATCATCCCTCATCTCTAATCGACAACTGTCATCTTCTACCAACAACCATGAAAATGCTACAGGCTAACCTGCTGGTTGCAAGCAGGGTAAAGTCACAGTTTTTAACAGGACTTTAGAGTTATCATAAATTTCTTTCTAGAAACCTACTCCATTAGCTCAAGTCTTTCCTAGGAGGCTGGTCTGAGTTTACAGGTTTGTGGGAAAGCCTGTTTTTCCTGTGGAAGGGATGAAGGCCAAAGCCCAGGTGCTGGGCTTTGAAATAGGCTCTACTGGCGAGAGGTGACAAAGCTCAGTACCTTGCCTCCCCCCCCCCACCACCAGTGCAGGAACTGCCTGCAGGGGCTCCTGTCCTCATTTCACTGTCAAGTAACAGGTTCTATGAGCCTGCCGAGGAGAAGAGGAAGGGGAATCAGGTGCCAAGAATCCCCCAGCCCACCCCTTTGACTGAATATAATTTCATTTATTGGGTCAAAACGAATTACTTCATTCTATGTCCAATACCATTTTCTTCTCTCTTTGTCAGATAAAAGCATAATATATCCATCTTTATTGTGGTGAGTTACTTACATGTCTTATTGATTATGTGGTTTGGTGCTTGGGGACAACTAGACATGGATTCAAATCTTGGCTGCCCTCGCTAGGTCTGTGTACTTGGACCTCTTACAGACCTGGCTGCCTCATTTCCAAGGCGAAGGTAACACCCACCACCCAGAGTTATTATAAGAACTTAAAAAAACCCACACGAATGAAGCATTTAGCCTATTTCCTGGAGCATGTCTGATAATTAAAATACAATAAGTGGTAGAAAAGGAATAAAATACAACTTGGGCAGAGAAGACTGAGTTTACCTGATTGGCAAGGGGGCGCAAAGACCAGGACATTTCTGAAATGTTTAGCATGCAGCAGGGGCTCCGCAAAGGTTAGTTTCTCTCATACTTCCAAGAGTAAGCTCCTTGAGTGTAGAGCCTTGGTTATTTCTCTTTAAGCATAATGAACTTCAAGCACATTGTTTTGCATATAATAAATGCTCCAAAAAAAAAAAAAAAGTCAGGGGATGCTTCAATTTGGGAGATTACACTTCTGTTTTCCTTTCATCTATACTTCAAATGCACTTAATACCCATTTTAAATACTTATGTGATTCTATAATTATTTTACGTTTGTTAAGTTTGGCCTCCCCAAATAGACAGTAAAATTCCTGGAGTTAAAAATACTATTGTTTACATTCTACTCTCCAGGTACACAGCCACTGACTCAACTGGTTCGTTTCAAAGTGAAATGGGTGCCGTTTTTTGGCTGAGACGCGACTGCTCCCTGTGATCAAAGGATGGGCAGCTGAACCCTAATAAGGCCCCTTCCTGAAAACAAGCTGCCTCCTGCAGCCCCTCTGTCCATCCGAAGCAGTAAGTAGGGTGACCAACCATCCAGGTTTACATGGGAGGAGTGGGGACTAACCACCCAAGATGCTAAAGCCAGGCAAGTCCAAGGCAAACTGTGATGAGTTGGTCAGCCTAGTCACCAACTGCGACTGCTTGCACTCTCATAGCTCTAAAACGTCTTTACAAACTGGTAACATTCAGTTACCAGTAGATTAATGTCCTATGGGGGAGACCAATAAAAAAGCAGCAGCTGCTCAGAGAGAGTGAATACCTCAGAGATGTCCAGAGGAAGATTGCCAACATACACCTCGGTCTCCCTCCTCTTGAATCCTAAGAAAAATGGCATTAAAAGGGCAGGCGTAAGGTTAGAAGATTCAAAGGAGTTAACACATGAGTCCTCCCCTCGTGAACAATGATTGGCTACACTGCACCGGATCATTCAGCAAGTACTCATCAATGTTATGGAGGAGGTCCAGTGAAAAGTGCTGGCCTTGGACAAGGCAGGAGCTCACTCTCTGGGGGACAGAGAATCGCCAGCATACCAGGAATCCCATACTTTCAATGAGATATTATGAAGTGTCTGGACGAAGGGGGTTGTGTTTCAGAGTTAACATTAAGCGGAAGGAGGGAAGGAAGGAGGGTGGACAGTGCCGGAGGGAGATGGAACGGAATCCAGGCAGAGGGACCAGCGCATGCAAAGGCAGGGAGACATGAAAAGGCCGGGCACAGGGGGAAACCGCGTGTAGAAGGGAACAGCTCGAGTGCACGTGGCGTGAGGGTGAGTGATGACAGAGGAGGCCGGGCC
This sequence comes from Miniopterus schreibersii, assembly GCF_964146895.1. NCBI lineage: Eukaryota > Metazoa > Chordata > Mammalia > Chiroptera > Miniopteridae > Miniopterus > Miniopterus schreibersii. The sequence goes on along the minus strand of NC_138119.1, from coordinate 13,077,938 downwards.
ACGTGATGAAACCCGCTGGCTGTGAGAAGGCAGAAGGTGTTAACCAGAAAGGTGACTCGACACAGCTGGGTCTTAGAAAGATCACTTTGGAGACAGTGGAGGGTGACATGAAAGAAGGTAAGAATTAGAGAGAAGCACAGAGTTAGGAGCAGCAAATGCAACGGTGACTGAGGGTCCGGACCGTGGTAGTGGCAGGGGGACGCACCTGCCATGTGTATGGAAACGTGGTGGCTGACTGGAGCAAGGGCAGAATTTGGTGGATCCGAGTTTCATGCACGCGCAGAAACGGAGTAGACTATTTAAGATCCACACACAGAGGAGGGTCCCAGCACCACCCGCCCCCCCCGGGCTAACTCACTCAGAGACTTCTGCTCCTCCAACACTCCTTTATCCCCCAGCAGTTCAGCGGAGGGTGGGAAGTCACTGCTGCCCCAGGCCCTGTCAAACACAGTCTCAGTCTCTCACCCCCCAAGCCCCAACTCCAACGAAAGGAGTTTGGGCGTAAGAAGCAGGGCCCTGCACAAGCCCCCACGCCCCTTTCTGACAGAGGGTTTCCCTTCCTCCTCCCATACTCAGGTTCCAAACCGGGAAGCCCTCCACTGGACCTTTGTCATTGTTAACCAACAGGCAAGACACGCTGGGGGTGACTCCCAAGCTCCGGGCACCATGAAGCAGGAAGAGAAGGCTCCGTGGTGGAAGGAGGCTTGTTTATCACAAAAGGAAGTGACTTACATGCTGCAGTTTCTTCCCAACAGGATCTTCTGCAAAGCCAACCGCCGGAGTGAGGGGAGGGCCAGGAGAGCTCACCAGCACAGAACTACCGAACAGGCACTGTGGCAGGCAGAAGAAGGGCCCCAAAGTGGTCCACGACCTAATCCCAGGATTCTAGTCACCAGTTCCAGTGTGGGGTTTCCACATCACCAAGCAACGCTCCGGACATCAGCTGTGTGCAACGACTCTACTCAACTAACACTATCCACCTGGAGAGCGTGCGATTCCGTCGGTTAAGGGCTACGGTTATCACCTGTGCTCCTCACTGGAGGTGCCCGAGACCTCCTCCTTGGGTTCCATCAATTTGCTAGACTGGCTCACAGATTTGCGTAGCTGGATGGCAGACATGCATAAGGCAAGGTATGAGGTGAGCCAGTCTCCCCAAATCTCCACAGGTTCACCAACCCAGAAGCCCTCCAAACCCCATCCTTCGGGATTTTGTCCCGCCCTCGTTACACAGGCAAGATGGGTTACATCATTGGCCATTGGTGATTGGTTCAACCTCCAGCTTTTCTTCCCTCCCCAGAGGTGGGGCAGAAAGAGGGGTGGACCCAGGGAAAACTTGAACCCTCTAAACGTCTGGTTGGGTGCCCTGCCAACCAGGCCCCTTCCTTAGGGGCTTTTCATCGTCGCCTCATTAACATAACAAAAGATAGCTTCATTGCTCTCCTCACTTGGGCAATTCCCAAGGTTTTAGAAACTCCGTCAGGAACTGGACAAAGCCCAAATACATATTTCTTATTATAAATCACAATATCACACGTATGAATATGTTAGTTTCATGGCAAGGGGGAACTAAGGTTGCAGATGGGATTAAGGTTGCTAATGAGCTGACCTTAAAATAGATTGTCCAGCACTGGCCAATGTAGCTCAGTTGGCTGGGCATCATCCTATGCACCAAAAGGTTGCTGGTTCCATTCCCAGCCAGGGCACATGCCCCGGTTGTGGGCTTGATCCCCTGTGGGGGGTGCAAAGTTGGGGTGTGTGTAGGAGGCAACTAATGTATCTCTGACGTCAAGGTTTCTCTCTCTCTCTCCCCCCTCCCTCCTTTCTACTCTCTAAAAATCAATGAAAATAACATCCTCAGGTGAGGATTAACAACAAAAATTTAAACACCACACCCGCCTCTGCACAGTGACAAGCCGGTGGCTAGAATGGGGCCTTTGGAGTTGGAGAGATGTGGTTTTGAATCCAGCCCAGAGACCTTTGGCAAATTTTATCTGTCAAATGAGAAACAAAACACCTATGCCCAAGATCACAAGGGTGAAGTACAGTACTGTGCTTAAAGCACTTGCCTCGTATTAAGAGCTCGATAAATGGTGGCCATTGGGTTTCATTTTATGCATTTCACCGGTCCTTTTGCTATGGCCCTGTAGAGTATTATTGAAAGGTTAACGTTCAGTGGTGGTGCGTGGGCAGACTAAATAGCCATCTCAGACGGGTGAACAAAGAAAAGTTAAATTTGCCCTAGCTAGTTTTTCTCAGTGGTTGGAGCATCAGCCCTCGGACAGAAGGGTCCTGGGTTCGGTTCCAGCCATGGGAACATACATCCGTTGGAGGCTCAATCCCCAGCCTTGGCCAGGGCACAGGCAGGAAGCAACCAGTCAATGTGTCTCTCACATCAATGTTTCTCTCTCTCTCTCTCCCTTCCACTCTCTCTGAAAAGCAATGGAAAAAAATATCCTCTGGTGAGGATTTTTTTTTAAAAATTAAATTTACTAAAAGGGGATGGGAATATCCAAAGGGAAGGGCTACACAGCACTGGGCCAAAGGGTACTGGGTCCATGGCAGCAAAAATATACTTAGGACAGTGAAGCAAGAAAGAGCATAGAAGCAGCAGCAGGAGAACTTGGCTGGGCTGCTCTGGCTCCCTGGGAAGTTGAAGAGAAAGAGAGGACCTTGGAGACAGGTTCAGGCGGTAAGCCCGGGATGAGCTTCGGCGGCCCACTGCTCCCCTGGTTGCAAGTCTCGAGGGGTCCCCTCTAAGGGATGGAGATGGCACTGGCGTGCTCCCCTGGTGGAGAGGGATCTGGGTCCTTTGTCCTGAGTGTGTTTATCTCTTCCTTGCAGGTGGAAATCTTAGGGGAGGTCTCAGGAGAGTGTTTCAGTAGAATGTTCATCAGCTTTCCAGGTGTGCTCTTTCCCTGGTCGTGGTCTCCATTGACTGGTTGGTCCCAGGGCAGGGGGTCATTAGTCAATGTGGTTTAGCTGCTTATCTGGGCCTGGAGATGAAATACTTAACTGAGGCCTAGATGTTATCTAAACCACATGACCAGCAATGTGCTAGGGGAGGATAGGTTGCCCTGGGGATAAGGTTCTTGCTAGGTACAGGGCTTCCTGCCCTGGTGAGTCTCCATACCCTAGTTTCTGTACCTGGGTTTCTGTACCTGGCCCATCTAACAATTACCTTCTCATTTTAAAAGGCAAAGCTCAAGGACATCGGACGATTTGCTTAAGAGTATAAAAAATACTGAGGTAATTCCAGTCTGTGACACCCAAGTCTTAGTTCTTTCCCTACAGATACGAAGGCTATCAGAGTAATTTTAAAGGTTTTTTTCCCCTTTACTTAAAATGTTTAATTAAAACATTAAATTTTAAAAGAAAATGATAACGCTTCCTCTAAATTGTTCCCAGCTGTAGGAGGAAACAATTGCTTTAGCTGCAACTAAATTTAAATAGAACTAAAAGTGGTTAAGATAATTAAAAGACATAGGTATGGATAGACAAAAACAGAGAGGTTTATGGGCAGTATCAGAGTTATGGGTCTTTGTCCCAATTTCCTGGTAATCCCCAGAAAAGTCTACGGGCTTCTGGAACAGGACAGGCACCAACACTTCCCAAGCAAAGCGCCCAGCATTAAAATCATTCAAAGACGCCTTTAAGGGTCTGCCAGGTGCTAACAGCTAATATACATTGTCTCATTTACTCCTCACTGGAAACTCTAAGAGCTAGACATTATTACCCCATTGCACAGATGAAGTCCTGGAGGCTCAAAGACAATAATGTGGCAATTTGTCCAAGATAACAATCTATGCTCATTAGTGGAGAAGCCTGTTTTTACAATCCAGACCACACTACTCCAAAGTCCAAAGTTTCCACTCTATTGCTTGATCTGGAGAAGTATCTTATTTGTGTTTTTAAAAAGACAAAGAATATATAAAGAACCCGTATAACTCAATAACAAGATAAAGAAACCAATTAGAAAGTAGACAAACAATCTGATAGACATTTCTCCAAAGATATACAAACAGCCAGTAAGGGCGCGAAAAGATGCTCAACATCATTAGTCATTAGGGAAATGCAAATCAAAACCACAATAACTCCACCTCACACCCACTATGATGGCTATAATAAAAAAGTCGACAATAATAACGTGTTGAGGATGTGGAGAAACGGGAACCTTCAAATTGCTGGTAGGAATGTAAAATGGTGCAGTCACTTTGCAAAATAGCTTGGCAGTTTCTCAAAAAGTTAAACAGAGAATTCCGTATGACCCAGCAATTCCACTCTTGAGTATCTTCTTAAGAGAAATTAAAACATATGTCCACACAAAGACTTGGTCATAAATGTTCATAGCAGCATTGGTGGAAGCATAGCCACAAAGTGGGAACGAACCAAATGCCCAACAACTGATGTATGAATGGATAAATAAAATGTGGTATATCCATACAATGGAATATTATTCAGCAATATAAAATGAAGCATTGATAAATGCTACAAATAGATGAATCTCAAAAACACGATACTAAAGGAAAGAATCCAGACACAAAGGCCCATACTGTATGATTTCACTTACATGAAAAGTCCAGAATGGTAGAGATAGAAAGTAGATTAGTGGCTTCCTGGGGTGAGAAAGAGATGGAAATGAATTGTAACCGCTAAGGGGCGCAAGGTTTCCTTCTGAGGTGGTGGAAATGTTCTAAACTTAGATTGTGGTGTGATTGTACTGTAAATATATTAAGTACTTTTTAATTGTACACTTAAAACGTGAATTTTATGATGTGCAAATTATATTTCAATAAAGCTTTAAAAAAAAAAAGGTGAAGAAACCATTTCCAACTCACAAAGCACCGACGCAAGTGAAGCGGATGGGTGGCCAGGATCACTCAGTCCGCATGGATTGTAGTGAAGATTTAGAATTTAGTTTTTTTAGGCTAAAAAGTTTTAATATTGCTTCAGTTCAAAAAGGAGGGTGATGGCAGAGGCCGCTTTTAACAGAGTGCCCCACAATTCCGCACAAAACGCTTCCCAGCTGCACAGCTTCAGTCGTTGCTGTCCACTCCCACCCACCACCCCCCCAACCCCACCACCCCCACCAAAAAACTCTGCAGACGCCCCTGGTGTGAGCAAGCGACCAGCCCCTCGGGAACAGCGCGCCCTGCCCACCTGGAACAGGGGTGCGAGTTCCACAACTGCCTCCACCGCCCCTGTCCCCACCACTCTTCGTCCTGTAGCTGGGGCCTGGAACCAACAAGCCTACCTCTCCCGCGCCAGCGCGTCCATCCCGCAGCCCCCGCGCGGAGACTTGGCGCCCGATGGCTATGCGCCCCGCCTCCTCCGAGACCCGCGGGGCGCAGGGCGGGGCGCTCCCCGCAACCAATCCCGGGGCCGGGGCGGCCAGGGCCGGGAGGGGGGGGCGAGCAAGGTCCTCGAGGCGCTGGACGGTGCCCCGGGAGAGTAACCGCATGAGCCCCGCGCCTTAGCGAGCAAGCTGTTTCTGCGCCCACTCATATTAGGCACCCCCACCCCCCCCACACCTCCACCAAAAATAACGGTTACAGAGAGCGTGGAGGGAGCGGACCCGGCTCGCCTGGCTCCCGGGGGAGCGGCGGGGCTGCGTCCGGCGCGAGAGAAGCACGTGGCGCACCCTGGGCGCGTTTGAAGGCAGCGCACGGCCGAGACCCGCTGGGTGCAGAAGTGCGGGCCCTGCAAGCTCCGAGGCGCGGCCGGCCGGCACGTGCAGCCGCCGCCACCGTCTCCCGATCGTGCACCCCCGGACCCGCCCCTGCAGGAGCTCCGGCCACACCACCCGCGGATCTGGGCGGGAGGTGGCAGGGCTGGGAGGCGCCACCGCGGAGGGGTGGGGCGCGCGGAGGGGGTGGGCGGCCCACCGTCGGTCCGCGGTCTGTCGCGGCGTCGGGACACTCCCGCCACCTCCGCTCCGTGCCCTGTCGTCCCTGGGAGTGTGGGCAGGGCTGTCCCGAGGCTTCCGTGGGCCGGACCTCACCCGCTCCGGGAGGAAAACGCAGGGGAAGCCCCCGGCGCCCGCCACCTCCGGAGAGCCGCGGAGCCCCCGGGCCGTGCAGGCGCTGAAGACGAGCTCGGGCGGGGCCCCGGTGCGTCGTGCCTGTCGCCGTCCGTGTCCGGAGCAGCGGCCCGCGCCCGCCCGCTCGGCGCCCGGGGCCGGAGGGGCCCCACCCTGCCGGGCGTGGGCAAGCGCCAGCGGGGAACACACGGACCAGCCGTCGCAGGGCCCCGCCGCGGCCTCCAGCGCCTCAGCCCCGGGGAATGCGGTGGCCCCCGGCCCCTGGAGCCTCTCGGTGTCTGCGCTGGGCCTCCTCGCTCACCTGCTCCGCGGCCACGACGCTCCTGAGCCGCGCCGGCCGGGCCCCCCCCATGGCGGCCAAGTGGTTCAAGGAGTTCCCGCTGAACCTGAAGACGGTGTCGGAGCGCGCCAGGCCCGGCGGCGGGGGAGGCGGCAAACTGCGCAAGAACTCGGAGGCGGGCGGCGCGGCGCCCACCCCGGGCAAGGGCCGCAAGAACTCGGGCGCCGAGCCGGGCGGCGGCAGGGCCGGCGGCGCCGCCCCGAAGGACAGCCGGCTGTCTCGGGACAGCCTGCAGGGGCTGATTCAGGCCGCCGCGGGCAAGAGCCGCAAGAACTCCCGCACCGCCGAAGACGAGCCGCACCGGGCTGCGGCCAAGAGCTCGGGCTGCAGCACCTACATCAACAGGCTCATCAAGGTGGACACTCAGGAGAAGAATGGGAAGAGCAGCTACCCCGGCGGCGGCAGCAGCAGCAGCAGCAGCAGCTCCTCTTCCTCCGCGTCTTCCTCCCCTTCCTCCCTGGGCCCTGAACTGGACAAGGGCAAGATTATTAAGCAGCAAGACACGGTAAGAAGACAGCCTCCCCGCCACCTCCTGTGTCCCCGAAGCGAAACAGTGGGAACGAGTACAGCGAACCTGGTAACCCCTGGGCACAGTTCCTTAGGCTCCAGAGAAGGGGGAGATGCGTTTCCTCCTCGAGCGTTCGGTGACTCTAAATGACCATTCAAAGTCATTAGTTTTTCCATCTTGAAAAATCCTCATTCTAGAGATGGGGAACTTTGCAGAAATTTACTATCCATTTAATTTTGTTAGCAGTTCAGATGAGTAATTGAATGAAACGTCCCTTTGTTCAATTTGGCCCCCTTATAGATCATGGTTTATTTTAATTTAGACATCCAGCGGGGGTTGCAAAGCTAGACTGTGTATAATTTTAATTCTTCTTGATCATAAGGAGTGGTAACCTCCAAACTGTGTAACTATGGATTTCAGAGCTCCCGAGAATGGGTTGGCCAGCCCACCCCACCCCCAGCTCTGAAGCTCCCCACCTAATGAAGGGCCTCTCCAAGCTTCCCTAGCACCCCAAGGTTACAGCCCTTTCATTCAGCCCATAACCATTTGCTGTACAGCAGCCAAAGAGCATAAAGGGCACAGGGCTCTGCAGGGGGACACAGAATGGAACAAAGAAACACTCTCAAGGAAGTTGCAGCTGGGGAGAGAGCTGCTTCTGGCACACCAGAGGTTTTCTGAGGGTAGCGAGCATGTGAAGAGACTCGGTCCATTTTTACAGAGATGAGTTAGGTGTTTGTTTTAGACCCACTCTTCTGTGTGAAAAGGGGAGAAAGAAGAGCTGAAACTGAGCTTTTAGACTCCAGCCTGGATGATCACTTTCTGTTGTAGGAACTTGAATTTCTCTTGCCCCGGCTTCAAACATGCTGCCCACCTGAATGGAGTCAGGAGCCTGGAGCACAGACCATGTGTGTCTGCATCGAGCACTTCCATTCATTTCTCCATTCATTCATTCATTCCACAAATATTTACAGCATGCCTACCTTGTGCCAGGCACTAGGGAGAGCCGTGGAAAGACTGCCAAGGCCCCAGCTTGTCCAAGTATTAGTTGTCTACCTGACTTACTAGAGCATAAGCACCTCGCAGCCGAGGCTGCATAGCACGCTTCCTGTTCCTGGCTGAACTTTGGGAATGTAGTACACCCGGTGATGGAGTCAGGAGTGAGTGGTTAATCACAGGCCTTGGCAGTGGTTGCCTGGTTATTTCCGTGGTCATCCCTTCTGGATGTCTGAGTTTCTTATGTCATCTCCTCCCAAGTGGAGGGCTCTCAATCCAGGTGTCCCTTCCTCACTTCTCCCTGTTTAACTGAAGGCTTCCTGCCAGCTCCAGTGGTCCTTCTGCGTGAACTCTTTGGAGAATGTAGAGATTGTGGAGCAGACTTCTTCTCAGAGAAGGGGCTTCTTACCTGACCTCCCACATTGTCACACAGCTGCTGCAGAACAGAACGATTACACACACACCACCTTCCAGGCCTCTTTGTACTTTTGGAAGAATAGGTGCTTTCTGACACAAATACTCATCAAAACTCTATCTGATTGTAGCCTATGAGAATAAGCCTGCCAATGAATTATTAAACCTAGAACTCCCACAATACTGTTTAGTTCTGACCTGTTATTATGAAGCCTGTCTCTTTTGAGCTGTTACAAATTCCTTGAGGACAAGAAGCAGGTCTTGGTCTTATTTTGATTCCCTGGCTGGTGCCAGTGGGCATTGAGCAGTGCCTGGATGACTGACTGACTGACCATGACTTGCTCCTCTTGCTGACATTAAAAAGACCAAAATCAGGGGAAGGTGATAGACCAGTTCATTTTCTTACGCTCTGGAGCTATAGACATCCTTCACTCCCCACCCAGCAAATGCTTTATTGTGTAGGGAAAGAAAAAGAGGTGAAAAGAGTCTTGGGGACCAGCAGAGTTTAGGTGAACTGCTGACAATTTTACCACACAGAAATATCAGACGTTTGTGCAACTGAGTAAATAACATGATCAAGTGCAAAAGCTATCCAAAACCGGTTGGAGATTTTGATGTCTTTTCAGATCAGCAGATTGTCAGTAGTCATTTTGCTACCTCTGCCATTCTGGCAAATGAAAATCCTTAGCAACTCCCCTCTCTGGTTCTGTTACAGGTCATCATTTTAGAAGACTATGCTGACCCGTATGATGCCAAACGGACAAAAGGTCAAAGGGATGCAGAGAGAGTAGGCGAGAACGACGGCTACATGGAGCCCTATGATGCACAGCAGATGATAACAGGTTTGTAACCAGGAGCTGCTCAGTAGGGGCAGGAATCTCACACTCACTTGGAGTGTGTGAAATAATCACTGTGTGTTTACGGAAGAGGGATGAAGCGATTTAACCAGATCCTGCTGACTGGAAGGGGCAAAAATAGACTCAAAACTAAATTCAGATATCTAGTTAACTTCCTATATAGTTTGTACCCTTCAGTTTTAGAATTTACAGGGGTCTTTAAAGTTTTTCTAATTTTATGTAAAATGACACTCTTTCATAGTAAAGTTTGCAGATCTGTTCAGAACATGATCTTCTGTTTTAAGATACTTATATACATTTCTTGGCCACTTTCAAAGCTTTGACACCCATTGTGGGACTCACAAATCTGTACCAAGGGACTATTACACATTTAAAGGATTTTAAGTTGTTGAAAGATGCAAAATGACACGGTCCTCTATGTTATAGTAGATTGATTCCTCAACAAGCTCTACAATATTGGAGCAAAATATTTAATAACTAAGGAATGATTACTAATCACTGGAATGAGCCAAGCCATTCAAGGCAAACCTCCTGAAGCCAGTCGACAATCTTGTAACTTTGCAAGTTGGGACAATTCCAACTTGTGAGCTAAGCAGTCACCCTGTCATTTTTGGTGTCAGGCTTTTCCCTTTTATTCGTAATTCTCTTAAGGTGGTGTAAACAATACTTTTAAAATTATATATTTACTAGTTATTTCATTGTGTGTGTGTGTGAACTTTAGAGTAAGTTATTTATTCGCCTAATGTTCCTTAAACATTCTTTAATCCATAATGAGAAATGAAGTTCCCAAGTGCTGACTCAATTGAGCCTCATTTGAGGGTCGTGGATTTCGTGCCTGGGAAAGGCATAATTGGTCACACATTAGACTGTCTCTTCTGTTTAGAAACAGATTGAAAAGCTGTCAAGCCCAGGCTCCATAAGCACAGTCTCAGAAGAGTTGAGCAGAAGGGTAGCGGCAGCCCCCTGGAAGGGTCAAGACAGGCTTCCAAATGAAAATGAGCTGCCACAGGAAAGGACTGCTCTGTTTCCTGCACTCTGCTTGCAGAGATAAGGCTCCGCTTTGGGGAGGGTGTACCCTGGCCAGGCTGCGACCCTGAAGGTTACTGGACTGTGACCTCTACTGAAATCTGTGAATGAAAGGAAGTGAAAATGAAGTTAGTCAGAATTTTAAAAAATATCAGAGGCTTGAAAGAAATAGGGGAAAAGATTTACTTTCACATAAAATTGAGGACAAATATATAAAAAAAAAAAAAAATGCTTCCTTTTGATTCACCTTTCTTTGTCTTCTGGTTTTTATTCCTGTTTCTCTTTGACTGGAATAAGTAGTTTATGTATCCTAGCCCGGCTGTTTATTTGTGGAGCCACACTGATAATAGGGAAAGTGCTGTGCTTTTTTTAAAAGTGAATATATATTTTGTTCCCCATATAATCCCCACAAAACTCTGTAAGTTAGGGGACTCCAGTACTATCCCCTTGTTATAGGACCAAAGAGCTTCTGACTTGCCTGTGCGCATAAGACTTATTAAGAGACAGATCTTCCCACTCCATATGGGGCGGTCTGCTTCCTACACCAAGTTGTCCCCAAAACATATGAAACAATGCATGCAACCACACTTTAAACTTTACTGAAAAGCAAGGCATCTTTCTACTCAGACTCATGGAGAGGGTCATAGTGAAAAATCAAAGTTGTCCAACATGAAATAAATGTAATAATAATAGCTAGCATTTATTAGTTCCAGGCTCTGTATTAAGTCATTTACATGAATAAATTCATTTAAGAAAGTGAAATTAATGTAGTCAATTGGAGAATAAATTCAAATTTATTAAAAATTTAAATTTTTTAAATTACTAGATTTTTTTTCTTTGCTTTTTAAAAAAATACTGCTGAATTTTCAGGTTTCTTCATTTAAAATATATATCAAAAGGCACTTTCTCGATCAATGTAGCGAATATGCCTCTTATTCTACCCGTAGGTTACACAGCTGGACAGAATAACAGGAAGTAAGTTTATCGGAAGCTGGGAATAAAAGATTTGCTGCTGGGTGGTTGTTTTTTTAAACCTTTTACCTTTTTTGTTCAGTTTGCTCCTTGTGTGATTTGTTATTAAGTCCAAGTTCAGAAATGTCCCATATTTCTTGAGAAACATTAGGGATTTCTTTTTAGTTTGTTGCAGCATTTCTGTAGGAGAAGGAGACGGTACTAATGAATTACTTAACTGTGGAGCCTCCAGCCTCTGTCTTGCCTTTTTAATACCTGTGAAGTGGGAACCACATGTCTGATTTGAACAGTATCTTGGGTGTATAGAACACTGTTCATGATGTTATAACATCCAACAAATATTTCTTTACCATGTACCAGGCCCTGTGCTGGGAATCCGAGCATACAGGGAACAAGAACCACATGACCCATGTCCTTATGGACCTCACAGCCCAAGGGGGCTAACAGACTTAACACCAATTCAGAAGAAAATATGTCATTGTAAAGTGTGGTAAGTGCCTGTGAAGTAGAGAATTAGAATTGTGGTCATCTGCCTCAGGGAACAGAGGAAGAAACAGAAATTAAGAGGCATTTAATATTTTCGTATGACCAAATAACTGGGAACCAGGCTCCCAGATCCCTTCCAAGACTTTGCTCTTAACTTTTAAAAGCTAAGAATGTATAAATTTATGAATAAAGTCTCACTTAGATTTATTCAGAGGATTGTTCATAAAAAGATACGAATTTAAGATAAACTTAAATTCCAGGGCTTCTGAATTATATCTGCTTTTGTTCAGAAAATGTTAAAGTAATTTTAAATCAAAAGCTCGAGCACTGACAAAAGATGTGAGTAAAAAAGTTACCTAACAGCCCTGGCCAGTGTGGCTCAACTGGTTGGAGCGTTGTCCAGTACAGCAAAAGGTGGCAGGTTTGATTCCATGCAGGAGGCAATGCTTTTTCTGATTCTGTGAGGGGAAAAAAGAGCTTTATGAGGCTCTAAGTTTAGTCTGGCACAGGCTAAATTATGAAATAATTAGGGGAAAAGGTGCATTGTAGACATTGTAATTAACGTTTTACATGAGATCTTCGGGGCATAAAGTAAGGAATGATAGGGAAAGCTCTGGAGTCAGTGCTAAAAGTCTCCCCTGCTCACTGCTGCACAGCCTCAGTTTATTCACCTGTGAAAATGGGATAACACTTCTCTCACCCCATTATAAGGCTTCACTGAGATACTGGGTATAACAATCTAGTACAAGCATACCCAAGGAATGTAGCCGTTATTTAGACAGTCCAGAGAGGATTCCATTTTCAAAGAGAATTCTGGACAATTCGAGGATTAACAAGTGCTGACTACAATTAATTCAGTAAAAGGAAGCCTTAGTCTTATGCTATGTTTTTAAATAGAAATGGCATCATTATGCACAGCCAGCTTTGGGAATTGGGAAGGGAAGATTTCAGCCCGTACTCTGTTGCACACCACCTTGTCGGCTGGTGCAGGTCAGGCCTGGGGCCTGGGTTTGGGCTGCAGATGGGTGTTTATCTGCAGCCTGTTGGCTGCATTCTGTTGGCTGCCGTGTAAATGGCCTCTATCGGCAAAGCCAGGGCGTAGCTTCCTCTGGCCATTTCCTCCTTCTCAGGCCCGTTTCCTCTCCGAGCCAGCTCTGCACGTCAGGGGCTATTCTCCCTGCAGGAAGGGTCGGCTTGCAGCCCCACGATTGTTTCTGTTTCTATGGCGCCTCTGGTTGGGGGCAGCCAGGTGTTGGAATGGACTGGAAGGTTACTCCCCTTGAAGGGGCGGAGGGGCCCTGCGCTCAAGCCCTTTTTTTCCCCTAATTAAACATTGTTTAAAAAGATGATAATACTTTGCAGATTTTGCCCAATCCCAGGACCATCTCGGGAAGGAACATTTTCAGTTGTATGCTTTCCAGTGTTTTTCCCAGCTCTGTGTACACAGACTGCCTAAAATAGAAATGCAGGGACCTCATCTCAAAAGTAAAAACTCAAACACATGTGTAATAAGAACTCAGGATTCTAATCACTGTGCACCATTTTAACACAAATTTATTGAAATTATCTTGTATGACTTCTTGTATCTTAAGGTTGGAATCAACGCCTTTTCCATTTAGTTCAATTGGGACAGAATTGAGGCAAGGACCTTGGGAAAGGTTTCCCTAGCCTGTGCCAGACCAAACTGAGGGCAAACTTAGGTTTTGATCAGAAACTTAAAAGTTCTAAATCCATCCTATGAATTCCTTTTTGTTTTCTCTTTCCTTTTAAGAAACTCCAGGCTTATCTTAATTGAACCAAGAGCAGAGTATGTTTTTGTTTCTTATTTTCCATAACTCCGTCTAGAATAAGCAATGAAGAAAAAAATCTTTTGGTTTGAAAGTCAAGAGGCTTGGACCGGAGATGCAGGAGACCTCAGACAACCCCAGGCACCTTTCCTCGCCTGGGGGTGGGGACAGTTCTAGCTCTCCCGTTCTGACCTTCTGATGTGGAGGCTTTAGATACAGAAGACCCCTTCTCTTTGGGATGGGGCTAGAAAGATGAGCTCTGGGGAGCAGGAAGAACTGAGAGGGGGACCATGAGGACCAAGGAGGTGTGGAAGTGCTTCTCAGGCTTAGCTTCTCATTAAAATCACCTGGGGGACCTTTTGCAACTCTAACTCCCTGGTCATATCTCAGACTAATTAAATCATGATCTCTGATGAAAGGAGGCCAGCATCAGTGGGTGTTAAAGCTCCCCAGGTCCCTGGCCAGCATGGCTCAGTGGTTGAGTGTCGATCTATGAACCAGGAGGCCATGGTTCTATTCCTGGTCAGGGCACATGCCTGGGTTTCAGGCTCGATCCCCAGTAGGGGGCGTGCAGGAGGCAGCGGGTCAATGACTCTCATCATTGATGTTTCTGTTGTCTCTCTTCCTCTCTCTGAAATCAATAAAAACTTTAAAAAAAAAAAAAAGCTCCCAGGTGATTCTAATGAACTGCATTCGGGGACCCCTATCCAGCAGAATTATAACCTCAATAAATGTTGTCCTGTCTAATTTAGTGTCCTGATTTTAATAACTTTTCCCGTGAATGTTTGTTGTCCTTCACTTCTTATAGAAGTCCTTTCCTTGTTAATTCTTTCCTTGCTATAGAATCAGTGATTCTTCTCCATAGTGTCGCCATGCCCACTTTACCTATAGAAAGTCTCACTTCCCTTTGTCCTATGGCCTTGCAGTCTTGAGACCCTCTTCCTCCTTATGTGACCACTGCTTCTGAGTCTTCTGCGCTGGCACCTCTTCTTCCATTCGCCCTTGACTGAAGACAGCCCAGATTCTGCCTTTGATTCAGCCCAGATTCTTTCAGTCCTTTCCTCTGGTGATTGCTTTCATTCTCACAGTACCAACAACAATCTGTTTGTGAGTAACTCCTTGATGCATAACTCTCACCTTCCTCTCTCTGCTGAACCCCACATCCATACAGTCACTGCTTGAAGAAGTTCTAAAGCTCCTTCCTCTCTCTCTCTCCTCCCATCCACCCAGTTATTATTAGCACAACTGTGTGTCCTGCAAAGATAAACAAGACGGTGGTGGTCCCTGCCCTGGCGGTCTCCACCAAACTGCAAATACAGACACAGAAACAGATAAATCCATACAGTGGGAGAAGGGCAAGGTGAGAGTCAGTTGGCAAAGTGGTGGCACCTGGGATAGGTAGGGAATTGGAGGAGATTCTAGGTTAGATTTCAAAGGATGGAAGATCACCTGGACACTAGTGGGCATAAAGCAGTATAGTGCTCAGGGAATTTCACAAGTTCCATTTGGTTGGAACAAAGAATTGGATTGTGGAGTGATGGGGCAGGGTGGTGTTGCGAGAAGAAATTGGAGAGGGAGACAGTGATCTGGTCACAGGCCTTCCGTGCCATGCTGAGCAGTTTGTACCTTATAAGTAGACAGGTGAGAGCTTATGGGGTGTTAAGTGATGAGATGAGATGTTTGTGTTTAGAAAGGTCCTCCTTGACCGTGACTAAGTAGACAGATTGAAGGCTTCTTGAGGGCATTTAGAAGAACCACACAATGCTTCTGTTGGTCTATATCGCCAGCTGTGGTTGTCCAAACTCTAGACATCTTTAACTTCACCTTCCAAGGCCTCTGGGCTCCAAGCTGGTCAGTCCCTAGATACTGCTGATTCTTTCCCACTGTAGCTGGCTGGTTAGCTGGCAGTTGGTTGATTTGCATCAGGTTTTTTGCATCCATTTCTTACCTGGCCAGTCCTTCTCAGTCTTCTTTGTACAAGTCTAGACCGTACCATTCTGGCTTATTCCATCCTGTACACTGTGTTGGAGTTATCTCCCAGCAAAATACAAATGTAACTGTTATTACTTGTTAAAAAAAAAAAAACACACATATTGCCCAACTGGGTGTGGCTCAGTGGTTGAGCATCGACGTAGGATCCAGGAGATTCCCGTTCCATTCCCCCCGGGTTGCACATGCCCGGGTTTCGGGTTCAATCCCCAGTCGGGGGTCGTGCAGAAGGCAGCCGATCAGTGACGACTCTCTCATCATTGATGTTTCTATCTCTCCCTCCTCCATCCCTTCCTTCCTCTCTCTGAAATCGGTAAAGATGTATTTTTTAAAAAACACACATCTAATCATTTTTCATTGCATCCTTGCCTTTACAACTTCTACACTTTGGTGCCCTGGCCTGCCTACTCTTCTGGCTTCTTCTCCCACTACCTCTCTCGTCTCCTGGCCTCTGTCCTTTGAACTTATCTCTCAACTCCCCTTTCTGGGAACAAGCCCTTTATGTTTCCCACCTCCATATCTTCACTCATGCAGCTTCCTCCACTGGAAATGACCTCTATCCAAGTCAACTCATCTTCCATTTCTCTTCCACTTGGAGTCAGTCCAGATGCAGTAGTGAAGAGTATGGCTTCTGGAGCCCAACTTCCTGCTTTGGAATCCAGGCTTTGCCACTTAATGGTGTGGACTGTTTCCTTAAGCTTTCTGAGCTTCAATTTTCTCTTCTGTAACATTGGGGACTAATAGTACCCATCTCTTAGGGTGGCTATGAAAATTACAGTGTGCTCAGAATAGTGCTTAATGCATAGCACACCATCCATAAATGTTAGCTGTTGTTATTATTGTTTCTGTTTTTCCCCATGACACCTTTTACTTTTATTTTTCCTGCAATTGTTAGCCTGTTACATGTTAATTGTGAACGTGTCTGGCTTCCCCCACTATATTGAAACTCAAGAAGTCAAGAAGACTGTCTAATGCCCAGTGTTTTGAATATAGTAAACACTGCGTCGATTTTTATTTAAATACTTTGATCTCAGCTTCCTAGCTAGTGGAAACTCTGCAGGTAACCCATACTCAGAGCCCTCAGGGACCAGGAACGATGGAACAGGTTGCCCGGAGGCCACTTCTGTCCTCACAAACTGCAGGTGGCCCCCAGACGCACACCTGTCTTCAGAGGAGATCCCACATCTTATGATTTGATCCCGTCATCTGGCTCCGGCTACTCGGGGAGAGGTTGCAGGCTCCTTCCTACAGCCCTTAGGGAGCAATGTTGGCGCCCCCGCCACCTCCTCCCGCACAGACAGCCCGCGGGGAGCCGGTAATTCGGTTCATTACCAGGTTCCCTGGCTCGCGTCTTTCAAGGTGTTGTGCGCGGTGCATGTTTTTCAGAAATTAGACGCCGAGGTTCCAAAGATCCGCTGGTGAAGGCCCTGCAGCTGCTCGACAGCCCCTGCGAGCCGGGGGAGCCGGGCGCGAAAGCGGAGGCGCTGGCCCGCAGGCGGGGCTCCAAGGACCTGCTGGGGAAGCCGCCGCAGCTCTACGACACGCCCTACGAGCCGGCCGACGCGGGCCCCGAGCGCAAGGCGCGCGCCCCCGACGCCCACGGCCGGCGGCCCGAGGACGACGAGAGGCCGGCGGCCGAGTACGAGCAGCCGTGGGAGTGGAAGAAGGAGCAGATCGTGCGGGCGCTGTCAGGTGAGGGGCGCTGCTGGCAGGTGGGGCGGCGTCAGGTGGGGCGGCACCTGGTGGGGGGCTCTGTCGGGTGGGGGGCGCTGGCAGGTGAGAAGCGGCGTCAGATGAGGGCTTCTGTCGGGTGGGGGGCCCTGTCGGGTGCGGGCGCTGGCAGGTGGGGCGGCATCCGGTGGGGGGCGCTGGCAGGTGGCGGTGCAGTCAGGTGGGGGGCGCTGGCAGGTGGGGGTGGTGTCCGATGAGGGTGCTGTCGAGCAGGGGGCGCCGTCGGGTGAAGGGGCGCCTTCCCTGCGCTCGCCGCTGCCCTCGGGGACAGCTGGCTGGCTGGGCCGTGCAGCGGCCGCGCGTTTCCCTTCCTCAACCGCAAGCCTCTTCCCTAGGAATCCGGTGGGGGAAACGAGTAGGGCCTGGTTGGAAGACCGGCGCTGAAGAAGAGCCCTGAATGTTGCATTTCTCTTTTATCCTTCTGGGCATTTTTATTTCCCTGTCTCTTCACGGTGCACAACTGGTTGGAAAAGCCTTACCCGAACACCACTGCGGCTTTCTAATTGGGGGCAGCTGCTTCTTGGTGCTCCTCAGACCCGTTAATCCCTATTCATAAAAAGGCAGTTCAGGATCAAATGGATCACAGGCAGAGGTGGGTGGAAAGCCGGATGAAGCTAGCTTTTTTTTTTTTTTTTTTTGGTCAAAATTCCTTCTAAAGGAATCAATTCTTTAAATATGAATTTTAAAAATAAC
This sequence comes from Miniopterus schreibersii, assembly GCF_964146895.1. Taxonomy (NCBI): domain Eukaryota; kingdom Metazoa; phylum Chordata; class Mammalia; order Chiroptera; family Miniopteridae; genus Miniopterus; species Miniopterus schreibersii. The sequence continues at coordinate 13,060,105 of NC_138119.1, read as the reverse complement.
TTATGAGGAAAGTGATAGGTTGTCAGCAGTTATTAAAGGTAAGTGGCTCTCCTGCTTCTCTCAGGGCATAGTTTTTCTACTTGGCTGACCACATGATTTCTTTTGCCTTTGATTTTTAAAGTCAGGGATGTCGTTTCTCTCCAACAGTAAAAGCAAGTTTGGGATTAAAAGTCTAGTTGCCCCGCTGGGCGTGGCTCAGCAGTTGAGCATCGACCTGGGATCTAGGAGATTGAGTTTTGATTCCCAGTTGGCACATTCCCGGTTGGGGGTGTGCAGGAGGCGGACAATCAGTGACAACTCTCTCATCATTAATATTTTTTTCTCTCTCTCTCTCCCCCCTCCCTTCCTCTCTCTGAAATCAATAAAGATATATATATATATTTTTAAAAGTATAGTTAATGTAAAAGGTGAACAGAGAAGGTCATATATTTTATAGCAGACCTTCAAGTCCGTTCGAGTTTTCCTTTAGCCTTGTTTTTCACACCTCTCTGTTGGGCACCTGCTACTGAGCTAGGTGCCGTTCATTCTATTTTCTATGCAGCCTACACGTTATGGCATCTGTAAGGTGCCATCCAGTAGTTACTTTCTGTTTTGCAGTAAATTTTACTTTTTGTTATTTCATAGTAAAAAACTGTTCGCTTGATTTCACAGAATGATACACACACTTGCAAGGAATCATCACTTGTAACTATTATGTTTAGTCTTTTAATCTAAATATACTACAACATGCTGAAGTATATTAAAGTGGTTTTCTTTCATATTCTAAAACTGATGAGTATCTTACAGAAATAGTAGCTCTCTGTGGATGCTCGCAGTATGATCAGATATCAAAGATTGCGGGAGCTCAGCTATCCCAGGGTATTTGCAGAATATGTTACCTTGCATTAAAGGGAAGACAAAAACTTCTTTCCTAAGCTGAGGCAGAGGTTTTTCTTCTTTGAAGTTTACCTGGGTCACCTCTGTGTCCTCTGATATTAAATGGAGCCTTCCTTCCAGTTCAGTTTGAAGGTTCTGAGAAACCTTCCACGAAGGAGGAGACAGTGAGACAGCACCACCGACAGAAGAGCTGGACCCAGAAGATCTTGAAGCCAACCCTCTCTGACCACAGTGAGGGGGAAAGAGTGGACCCAGCCCTGCCGCTGGAGAAGCAGCCGTGAGTCTCCTACGCAGCCATGTAACAAACAGTAGCTGGTAACTCCTTCATAGCCTGGGGATAGAGGGAGCATACTGGCCCATTTTACGTGATTATTATTGCTCATGAATACTTGTCTGGGTGGGGCTTATTAATGAAAACCCACTTTCAAAGCCCAGTGCACTTGCACAAAATGGAAAGTGTACTGCATCCCAAGAGCCTGATTTTAAATTTCATTCTCCTGTATAGAGCGATGACACTAGCCCTGGAAGCTCCCTCTTGTTTGATTGATGGGTTTTGTGGATTACCCACAGCTGCATTTTGTGTGTTCTAAATGTGAAGCAGGATCTAGTTTGGGCTGTTGAGCTCCTACCAAAAGTGCATTTCAAATAACACTTCATGGAATGAGGCCCTGCCTGGATTTCTGTTTTGATGCCCATGGTGTCCCCCTGCACCCTGTTTTTCAGTTGGTATCATGGTGCCATCACCCGTGCTGAGGCTGAGAGTCGACTACAACCCTGCAAAGAAGCTGGTTACCTGGTTCGAAATAGCGAGTCAGGGACCAGTAGGTATTCCATTGCACTAAAGTGAGTGAGGCAACCTCATGGACTCTCCCATTTAGATACGGTGGGGGGGGGGGGGTGCGGGGGGATAGCCTTTTCTATCATGGGTAGATGACCAGTCAAAAAATATATTTCAAGGTAGTTCACAGGGGCGTGTATTTCCAGAAAGTAAGATGCATTTGCTTGGACAATGGAATATGAAATGCTCTAATTAGAATGCAAAAGTGGTTTTGGGTGAATGCCCCAATATCTCTTATGATAATGAGGGTCCTATGTCATTGTCATTGCACATTAGTCAATTTCTACCTTACATTACCCAATCTAAAGTAGGTCCTCTCACCAGAGAAATAACTCCTGATAAAAAGAATAATATCTGACAGGATAATTCAGTCATTCTTCTTTCGTTCCCTAGTGTTTCAGGATTTTAATAAATCAGATCCCTTGATTGTTCAAATGCCAAGTGCAATTTTGATACCAGCTTCTTCTTGTGAAGAAGGAAACGCTGACTTGCTATTACTCCCCTGTCTGACTATACATGGAACATTCATTTTTGCTTGGTAGGCCTGGTGGAGCTTGAATCATGGAAATTCTCGTTGCGCCGCGAGTTCAGTGGTGCTATATTGGAGGATCATTGTCAAGCACCCTAACAGCATTTCCTTCCTGAGGAAGCTGAGCCCCTGCAGCTAAAACAATCAGACTGGAGGGGAAAAGAGGTTGGGGCGGGAGGGTGTTTGAGCAATATGGCTCAGAAAACGGGATAGGCCACCAGATATACAATACCAGGAATAGCTTTGCTATGTTCCTGAAACTGGTGCTCACGGATTAGATCTTTGAGCCTTCGGTGCCAGCTGTCATTATATACAACCAGGAACAGTCTTTCCAGATCAAGGTGGAGTGCGGGGGAGGAGGAAACAGTTTTTTTAATTATTACTATTATTATTATTATTAATGTGTTCTTTGGGGAAGAAAGAAGAAGGAAACCTTATACATGTCCTTTTAGCCATGGTGAAGAACATGAGTTTAAACTTCACCTTAGTGGTCTCACACTTGGACTTGAGCACTAGTTTGGCAATTTGGGGGCCAGGAGGGACTGGACTTTTTTGGTTTGGGGGGTTTGGCTTTTTTGTCTGGTACCTGATGACTTGTGTGTACTAAGGATGAGCATCTCAAGAACACACATTTATTGAGGGCTGCTTTCGTTTATAACAATTCCAGGAATGGATGAGAACCTGTCCACATGTGACTCTGATGGGGTTGTTTTCAGTGAGGAGGGATTCCCCCTGTTCACTCATTCATGTCCTCTCCTTGATTTGTGTCATTCCAGGACTAGCCAAGGATGTGTCCACATCATAGTGGCTCAGACCAAAGACAACAAGTACACACTGAACCAGACAAGTGCAGTCTTTGACAGCATCCCTGAAGTGGTACACTATTATTCCAACGAGAAGTTGCCTTTCAAGGGGGCAGAACACATGACCTTACTCTACCCCGTGCACAACAAGCTGCACTAAGGTTCAGCCACCAAAAGCCCTGTCCGGGCCTCTCATACCTAAGAGGGCACCAGCACCCAACCAGCACCTCAGGGGACAAGGCTGGACTGCGCCAAATAATTGGTAGGAAGTGGGGGTCTTCTTGAAAAGTCAAAAAGTCTTTGGGCTTGAATCCATTCCATGGCACTTGGTTACTGACCTGTTCCTTTTCTCCCTGCTAAGTAGTTCTACAATATGAAATCATAATTTACCAGTTTTCTCCACTCTCTAGAGTAGGGTGTACTATTTGGGGTGTGACCCTCAGCAAAGGTAAGTCAGTAGTCCAGGGATATTAAAGTTCTCCATAAATGTACTGACTCTTACCTGGAATACCTGGTCTCCAAACAAACCAACAAAAATGCACTTGGCTTTTACATAAGACAGCAAAAAATGATCAGGTGGACCAGAAGAAGTTGTAATATCAAGCTCCTTTTGGGCAAAAGGGTGAACAGAAAGAATAAGTGAATAGTAGACCTTAGAGAAAGCTATCTTGCTCGAGTGTCCTCGTTTAGCTTTGGAGTCCATGAAAACTCACAACTTTAGGGTCTGGCAAAAGGATTATTTTGTTGGTCAGCCTTCTAAGAAAGTTTGTGCTCTCTCAATCAGATTGAGAAATTCATCATTTCAACAAATCAGTAACATAAGCATAAATAAGAAGGACTATTTAAGAATCACCAGTACAGGCATCTGGTCAAGGTGGAGGTGGAGGTAAATGCCATACTCACATCCTCCTGTAACCACATTAAAATTACAGGACAACCATCACTCAGAACTACCTGAAATCTAGCTGAACAGAAGTTTTATGACTAAAGGTATATAGAAGATGCCACATCAAGACTGGTAGGAGGTGCAGAGACGCTGAACAGGCTGGTTCCACACCCACATGTGGCAGGTAAAAATTGGGAGGGATATCTTGACTGGAGTTCCCTCCTGAGGAGCGAGGCATCTTGGCCCAACACTAGGCTCTCCAGCCCAGAGTTCCAGTGCCAGGAAGAGAAGCCCCCATAACTTCTGGCTATAAAAACCAGCAGGGATTGCAACTGAGTGAGATGGAAGGGCTTCTGGAGTCCCAGACAGTTCCTCTTAAAGGGCTCGTGCACACACTCGGACTACTCCCTCTGAACTCCAATGCTGGGGCCCCAGCTCAAAGGGCACCAGGGACATATGGGGAGGAACTGAATTATCTGGCATCAGGGCGAGGTCTGGAGGGGCAGCTTTCTCTCAGACAGAAGTGCTGACAGAGGCCATTGTTCCTTTGCTGAATCTTCCCTACACAGCCAGGTAATGCCATATCTGAATCTCCATCAACCTGGCTATCACTGTTTGCCCCGCCCTAGTGATTCCCTGAAACCCTGCCCCACCCAACTTGCAGACCCACCCAAGCTGTTCCCAATGGCTATTCCATACAAATGGCCTGTCTTGGCTCATGCTTCAGACTTTCCTAAAATCTCTCAGGCAGGCAGCATCTAGCCTTGGCATGCCCCATACCTCTCACTAAGTGGCCCCAGGACTGGCACTAGTGGCAGCTGGCCTTGGTTCACAGCTTGGCCTCTCCTGGGTCCTCCAAGTCCAGCACAAGTAGCAGTCATCTGCAGATCAATTCGTAGCTCATGCCCATGCTGGGAGGCCTCAGGCAGAACACAGGCTGAGCTGACCTTGGTCTGTACCTCCTGGGAGGCCCCAGAACCATCACACCTAGTGGACTGCTTCACACCATGTTGAAGCACCACCCTTCACAGGTGACACACTCAAGGGGCAGACTCAGTGCACACCAGAGCCCTGCTGAAATAAATCCTGTTCTGTGGGGTGGGCCCCTGCACAACTGATCTTCCACCATGGTCACAGCCAGTTCTTGCAGCTGATTGGCCTGGGGATAAATTCCTCCCTTTGATGTACTAACAGCAATCAAGGCTCAACTACAACAGGAGGATGTATACACAGCCCAGAGTGGGATGGCAGGGACCTGAAGTGCCCAGCTTGGGTGAATAGGGATGCTGCACCACTGGACCCTACAGAACACCTACTACTTTAGGCCATTCTACCAATCCCAAGAGATGTAGTAGCTCTACCTAATACATAGAAACAAACACAGGGAGGCTGCCAAAATGAGGAGACAAATATGTCCCAAATGAAAGAACAGAACAAAACTCCAGAAAAAGTTAAACAAAATGGAGACAAGCAATCTACTAGATGCCGAATTCAAAACACTAGTTATAAGGATGCTCAATGAACTCAGAACTTCAACAACATATAAAAGGACATGGAAACCATAAAAAAGAACCAGTTACAAATGAAGGATTCACTAAATGAAATGAAGAACACTTTATAGGGAGTCAACAGTAGAATATGTGAAGCCAAAAATCAAGTCAGCGATTTGGAATATAAGGAAGCAAAAACAGAACAGCAACAAGAAAAAAGAATCCAAAATAATGAGGATAGTGTAAGGAGCCTCTGGGACAACTTCAAATGTACCAACATTCATTGAATCATGAGGGTGCCAAAAGGAGAAGAGAACAAGAAACTGAAAATATTTGAAAAAATAATGACAGAAAACTTCCATAACCTGGTGAAGGAAATAGACATACAAGTCCAGGAAGCACAAAGAGTCCCAAACAAGATGAACCCAAAGAGACCCACAGCAAGACACATCATAATTAAAATGCAAGAGGTTAAAGACAAAGAGAATCTTAAAAGCAGGAAGAGAAAAGCAGTTAGTTACCTACAAGGAGCTCCCATAAGACTGTCAGCTGATTTTTAACAGAAACTTTGCAGGCTAGAAGGGATTGGCAAGAAATATTCAGAGTGATGAAAAGCAAGGACCTACAACCAAGACTGCTCTACCCAGCAAAGCTATCATTTAGAATTGAAGGACATAGAAAGCTTCCCAGACAAGAAGCTAAAGGAGTTCATCACCACCAAACCAGTATTGCGTGAAATGTTAAAAGATCTTTAAGAAAAAGATTAAAAATATGAACAATAAAATGGCAATACATATCTGTCAATAATTGAATCTAAAAATCAAAATGAACCAGCAGAACAGAAACAGACTCATAGATAAAGAGAACATTTTGATGGTTGCCAGATGAGAGGAGATTGGGGAAGATGGGTAAAAAAGGAGAAAGGATTAAGAAATACAAATTGGTAGTTACAGAATAGTCATGGGGTTGTAAAGTACAGCATAGGGAGTAGTCAATAATATTCTAATAACTGTGTATGATATTGGATGGGTACGAGATATACCAGGATGAACTTAGTAAGTTATATAATGTCTAATCACTGGGTTGTACACCTGAAACAAAATATTATATGTCAACTGTAAATGAAAAATTAAAAATGACTTTAAAAGATAAAAATAAAAAAAAATCACCAATATCATTAAGCATTGGCATTATTATTCTGAATTATAGAACAAAACACAGAACAGATTTCATTTCTGATTTTTTAATTCTGAAAATTTACAAAGCTCGACAACTTTTCTTATTGGATAATTATACAGAACTTCTGATACCTTTGGTTTCATCTTTGTGCATTGTGGTGGTTATGGAACTATTTTGTCCCTAAAATTAGATTTGTTTTGTATTTTTAGAGTAAGTTTAAAATATATGTATAACTCTAGGATCTGATTGTATGAACTGGGTCTCAAAAGCCTGCAAAGTCTCTCTCATGCTGTACAAAGCAGACCGGTTCACACTGTATAAAAATATTTTAAAAGACTTGAGATTTTCTCTAACTGCTTAAATTAACATTCATACTATTATTATCTTTATGATTTATTGTGAACTTATATCACCAATTTACTTACTGTGAAAAAAACAATGGCAATGGCACACTGTGAGAAGACAACTACGGTGAGTGGCTCTAAAATTACAACTGAGCAGATGTTTCTGTGTTCTGGGGTTTGTAATTGGGTTCTCAAAACTGGTCCAGCTGTAAATGTGTTGACTATCAGCAATGAAAAGTTAAGTTTGTAGCTTCTTTGAAATATACCAAAAAATATTGATTTGGTTAATTTTGGGGAAAGCATATCTTTCTAGTTATTAGTCATCATTTTACAATTATGATTTAGAGGTTAGTAAATACTTGTTGCCTTACTCAGTTAAGATTGTAGCCCAAGGGTTGTGTGATCTTTGATTTTTAAAATTTGAGAGGAACTTTTTCTCACTGGATCCCAATGATTTTATTAATAAAGAGTGTTGTTTTTTAAATACTGATACAATTTTTTTAATGTGTATTGGTTCGTGTACTCTATCTTTAGTACAAGTTTGGGTTTTTTTTTTCATTTTTAGCATCCATGGTTCCAATTCCATTAAACAAATATTTATTGTCTTGCATATACCAATAATTCATTGCATTAAACTTATTTTTCGTTCAATATCCTAGAAATGAAACCTTATTTTTTACTTAAACTTATTCTACAAACCAAATACAGCAGTTATCCTAATTTTAATAAATACTAAAAGCTTTGCAAAAATTTTTCTTCGTTGTCCTAAATGATTTTTGGCCCATACCCAGCAACTGTGATGAATATATAATGAAATACATTTTGAAAGCAGACCTGATTAAGTATTTATTGAGCTTCTAGCAAATGCTCAGTATTGTGCTTTTTCTATACTGTTTTTCTGTGACAGTCATACTATTTTCTTTATGTAATTAAGAGTGGAGATGTGGAAGAAGAAATATAGTAAATTAGCAGGGGTGGTTCAGCTAGTATTTTCTTCAGGTTGTGACACAAGTTGACAAAGCCAGGGAATTCACAGCTGGGTGGTGGCGCAAAGTGCCATACATCCTAAAAACAATTAGGCCCAGCAGGGTGTCCCTAATGGCTTCCTTGTTAAGCCTCCTGGGCCAGCTGATCTGAAGCCCTCGGACATGTTTCCTCTCTGAGCTCTGAATGTTTGGGCTTTTTGTCATTTTGTCTCGATACAGGTGTTTTCCTGGAGTCTTCATTCTTTTGAGTTAATTCTGTCCCCCAGACAGATTCTTTCTGGAGAGAATGCTGTTCGGACAAGTTTGTGCTCGCTTGCCTTGCGTTTTGCATCCTTTTGCATCCGTAGAGCTTCCTGCATCTGGGTTCTTTCTCTTTTATCACACCTCCTTTAAAAACAAAAGCTCTGCTCCAGGATAATAGTTTATTTAGTTGGTTTGTTTCAGGCCTATAAGAACAGAGGGTAAAAGGACTTTTCTATTTACTTTGCTACTGTAACTCGGTCCATCAGGTTGGATTTCAACTTTTGGAGTTGTGTGTATTTAAATAAGTAGGAATAAAATAATAGAGAAATGTTAATATGTGTACCAAAAAGTAAATATTGACATGCCTACTCTCTATTGGGACATATGTGCCCTTTGAAGTTATCCAAGGTGCTTTCTTAAGAAGCATTTATAAAAAGAGCCTTTATTTTTTGCTGTTTAAAGTCTCCATACATTGCTGAGTTGTTAGTCATTTATTGGCCTCTGCCACAGAATGGGGAGGTGGGCAGATCATCTCAGGGGACAGCCAGAAGTTTCAGGCACAGGTGGGAAAATGGTCCTAACCTGTTGCTTTTTAAATGAGGGTATCCTTTCTATTCTATTAAAATGCCCTTTTTATAGTCAAAAGTTAATGCCTCACTTCTCCTTCCACCCGAAGGGGGGGCACTAAGATGTCTAGATTTCATTTCCCTTCTCCGCATCCTTTTAATGTTTAGCAGAATTTCTTTAATACCTTTCTCATAGATGCCTTTCATTCATTAGTTGTCTCTCTTATTTTCCATAACCAGCCCTATTTTGGCCTCGTGATCTCTTTAGAATCACTCTTCTTTATTCTTCTCTCCAATTTTTACAACCCCATTAACCTGGACTTAGAGAAACTTGACCTGCTGTGGACCTTAAGGTATTCTTAATTTCTGATCCTGTAGAAAGCAAGCAGTGGTGTGTTACTGCCATCTAATGGACAGAGAGCGAACCGCAGTGGGGAAACAAGCAGCACACTTAGGGTGTTTTCTAAAGGATTTCTGATCCAGTCCATAGCATGAAAAATGACCACACAGCAGTTGCCATCTTGAAATCTGTCTTTTCCTGTGGAAAGGGTGACTTACAGCCTAATACAACTCTCATCATGAGGCCCCTGGACTATGGCTCGATCATGTCATTTAGAATCTTAAGTTGTATTCTAATAAATATGCTAGCAACAGATAATTGAGACAGCCATCTCATTTTATCAAGTTCTGAACCATTCAATTATTTGTCAGTGGGCTTTCCCATTTTAAATATTAACTAATACATAGTTTTAACTTCTGAAAATATTTGAAGAGTGTATGTAAAACAGATGCCTATCTGTAGAGCTTTAGTAATGTATATTATATCAGAAAGATTTTATAAAATTTCTGGATGTATTGCAGTAGCCAGTATAGGCTGCTTGCCCTCCTGAAGATGGTTAACCTTGAAATGTAACTTTAAATAAACATTATTCCAAGAAAACCATGTTTTTGCTTAATTTAATCACCTTCATAAAAATAAAAAATAAAAATAATTTCTGTGTTAACAACTATAGCAGAAATGGTCAAAATTTTCATTTGTAATCATTGTTAATGAAATGTATAAACAAATCATGATTGAACATAACCATACCTGATCTTAATTTTTTTCTCAGTTCATTTTTAGAGCTCCCCTATTATGCTTTAATTCCCAAATAAAACAGAAACAGTGATGTTGTATTCTGTCTCCTTGGCCATCTTCTTCCTGAGTAGACAGTTGTTGCATTTGTCACCGCCCCTGATGAGGCATCAGAGTGTGGCTTTGTTTTTGTTTTTATTGTTTGGCATTTATATAGATGCCCTCATCCCATCCATGGGATTTGATGCTGTAGTCTGTTGTGAAGCTTAAAAACTGTGTATTTTGTTAAAATCTATTTTCTTAACCTCCATGATTTTGATGCTCAGTCATGGCCAAAAATCGCCATTGGAAGCTAGTATTTAGAAATTTGCGAATAAATTCACTTGAGATTCTAGCAGAAGGCTATAGCGTTGAGTCTTTCGGTATCAAATTTTACCAAGTATGGGTAAAATTGTTTCGGTATCAAAACATCCATTGAACGTTTATATAAATTGCCACCAGGTGGTACAAGTGCCTATTGTTTTTCCCCATCTGTGTTAACAGAAAAGGAAGTTTGCATTGAGAAATGTTCACCTCACCACCACCGCCACCCAAGCAACTGAATAATGGTTTTCAGAATTCAGGGTGAACACCAGGGGGTTTGGGTGTTGAGTGTTGGATTCAGACCTTGTGAGAAGCCAAGATGTATGTAATGGAATAGATTCTTGCTACATATCAGGTGTGTTGCTAAACAAATGCTTTTCATACTGCGTTATCCTGCCTTAATCCCCCACAACTCAGTGAGCCAGGTGGCAGCCTCATTTTTTAGATAAGGACACTGGTACCCGGGGCAATCAAATAACTTGTCCTGGGTCAGTCACGCAATAAGCGGTAGAGCCCAGAGAGCAGCCCGGTCTAATTCTAGAGTGACTCTGAACTGCTACTGCTCTACTTGCCCTTTGAGAGAGGGACCTGGCCTGGGGAATTCTTCACTTCGGATGCGAATATAAGTGGGCAGACTTGGGCGAGGAGTAGTGAACTAGCCACCTTGTTTTAGTTAGCAAGTGAAAAATGAAGTTCAGAAAACAAACCATTTGCAAAAGCCAAGAAGTTCAAGCAACCCAAACGTCCATGGGTAGACGGGTGGGTGAGCGAAATGCGGTACATACATACATACGATGGAATATTATTCGGCCTTAAAAAGGAATGAAATTCTGACACATGCTGCAACATGGGTGAATCTTGAGGATATTCTGCTAAGTGAAATAACCCAGTTACAAAAAGACAAATACTGTACAGTTCCACTTATATGAGGTACCTAGAGAACTGAAATTCATAGAAACAGCCGGTAGAATGGTGGTTGCCAGCACCTGGGAAAGGGCGGAAATAGGGAGTGAGTTCAGTAGAGTCTCAGCTTTGCAAGATGAAAACTTTTTGAGGTTGTTTACACAACAATGTGAATATACTTAACACTACTGAACTTTATACTTAGAAATGGTTAAGATGGTAAATTATACGTTACGTGTCTTTTCCGGCAGTTAAAACGGAATGCCAGCCTATTCTCTTCCCGTGAGAATGTCTAGCAGAAGGGACACCCAGGTTGCCAGGTGTGACCCTGTGCTCTCTCCCCATGGAAGAGCCTGTGGACTTGAGGCAGGGGGCAGAAACTGGGTTTAGGGATCCATGTCCACCCCCAGGATGCCCCTGGGCTGGGTCTGGCAGGTCATGTCCATGGCCTAGGTACCCTTTCTCCTGCTTGGGAGAGAGGCTCCTCCCATGGGCCTGGGTAGTCTGAAGTCCTGAGAGACCATTCAAGCTCTGACCATCACATGTGATTATATATTAAGGAGATTCACTTTGAGACATGCAGATTATCATTTCCAGATTACTCCCCCCCCCACTTGTGAATCACTGTATGAGTCACTGTATCATCTTGATTCAAACCTAAAATGTCCTACGTGACATTTTTTTTAATGATTCAGACTGCCTTCTGATTTATGTGCAAAGATAAATAGGATTACTAGTTTGGATTAATTTCAGGGAAGATACATTACTTGTGTATGTAAAAGCCAATTAGCTCATCAAGGTATTAATTAGTGTGCTGCTGATAAGTGAGAATTGTGGTTTACATTAAAGGATGGTTAAGAAAGGTGGGTTTCTATTCACTTTGGATTATTTTAAATGTACATGTGGCCTGGCCGGGCCGGGCGTGGCTCAGCGGTTGAGTGTCGACCTAGGATCCAGGCGATTGGGGTTCGATCCCCAGTCAGGGCACATGCCCAGGTTGCGGGCTCGATCCCCAGTCAGGGACGTGCAGTGACTCTCTCATCATTGATGTTTCTATCTCTCTCTCTCCCTCTCCTTTCCTCCCTCTGAAATCAATAAAGATATATTTAAAAATAAAATAAAATCCTTGCACTTTTTAAACTGGAGAATGTCAAGGCTTTTTAAAGATTAATATAATGAATCATTCTGTGCCTGGCTTCAACAATTACTGCCTCAGAGCCAATTTTGTTTTATCTATGATCCCCACCTACTTCTTGCACTTTTTAATAAACAGTTTTTATAGGCAATACAACATGGTTGAACTATTCCAAAATGGGATTATAATTGTTTAATAAAAAGCTTACTTTAATTATAAAAATATACACTCTCATGGAAAAGTATAAATATGCATAAAAGAAAAAGGAAGGAACAAATCTGGTCCTTAGTGACTTCCTAATGCTCTTAGAATGTTGCAAAATTGCTCGATGTGGTCCACGTCCAAGGCAGGCCTCCCTCCCCCTCTCCCACCCCTCCTGGCAGCCCTTCGCCAGCCTCTCCCTGTGCAGCACCCTCCACCTGGAACCCTCTTCCATCCTCACTCTCCCTATTTCTGTCCCCCCCTTCCTCCACCCCCTAGACAGGTTAGTCATTTGCTCCCAGGGACAGCATTTGCTCGCTGGCTGCGCTGCCAGCGTCTTGAGGAAGTGATTGGATGCTCCTGTGTCCCACAGCCAGCACCGTGTTCCAGTCAACGTTCCCGCCAGAGGCCCAGCACTCACAGAGGATGGGATAAGGTTTTTATCTACCTATGGTGATAGATAAAGCACAGCTGGAGGATTTCAAGGAAATTTGTTAAAGGAAGCAGCACCAAACCGTTCGCGCAGAGCTCACGTGGGCCGACGCAGATGGAGCGCAAGTGGCCTGACTCGGCTTCTGATCGAGGATCATTAGGTGGAGGAACTGGTTGTGTCCCTCCCTCCCTTTGCAACCCGTCTGCTTGGTGGCCGCCTATTATGTGAGCAGCGCTGGGGCCCGGCTGCCTCAGGGCCAGGCGTGGGAGCCCCGGGACGTGCCTGTGTGCGCCCAGACTCCCAGGGCGCAGATTCCAGCCCCTTCCCACACTGACAGGAATCTAGGTCCATCTCCCTCCCAGGGTGAGTGGGCCAGGCCCCTACCCAGGTTAGGGTGAGGGCACCTAGCCCGGGAAAGGTTTGGGAAGAGAGGCCCAGGTAGTCACCAGTGGCTGAGGGGCCACATGGCAGGGCAAAGAGCACCGGCTTTGGAGTCAGGTACCGCCAGGTTTGGAGTCCAGTTCAGCCTCTTAAGTAGCTCAGGCATCTTGCGCCACTATCGTGACCAATATGAGCCTCAGTGGCCTCATCTGCAAACAGGTGAAAACACCTTCCAGCATCATTAGGATGAGAAAGAGCATCCTGTTTGTAAAACACCTGGTGGAGGGGCCACAAATGGCAGCCATGATTTTTAGCTAATTTTCAAGGAACACCTCTCTATCAAAAAGGGTTCTGTGGACATCTAGGTAACCAGAAGGGCCAGCGGTGTAGCTCTTCGCTGCCCACAGATTTTGTTTCCCGGTTAATGCCCACAGTAACACGCTGCTGTAGAATCCTACCTCCAGCCCTGAGGGCCCAGCAGGGAGACCCCCAAAGCCGGCTGCACAGCAGGCTAACCTGTGAAGCTTACAGTCCTGCAGACAGACCCCACTATTGCAATTCAGAGGGACCTGTCCGCAGAAATGATCCACTTAAGTACGCCAAGTCCTGAAGCACGCGGCCCTCTGCACCCACCTCATCACAGAAACCGGCACGGTTCATAGTCACACTCGGGGGTCATCACAACCTTCCTCAGAACCATCTGGGGGCTTATTTAGTTTTCCCGGGTCCACGTTGGACTGGAATCCCTGCTGATGTGGTGGTTGTGTTGGACACGAGTCTTTGTGCCCTGCCGGGTGCTCCTGCTGCCCACGTGAGTGGAGAAAGACGCCTCCCTCTCCAGCGTGGCCCTCCAGCACGTCCCACCTACATGGCTCATCACTGCAAAACGCTATTGTGCAGCACGTACATTTACAAACCACGGCGGGGTGGGTGAGAGGGGTGAAGGGGTAAAAAGGTACACATTTCCGATTATAAAATGAACAAATCACAGGGGTGCAATGGGCAGCATGATAGCTGTAATTAATAATAGTGTATTGCACATTTGAAAGTAGCCAGGAGGGTACTCTTGAAAGTTCTCATCACAAGAAAAAAAAAATTTCTACTCACAATGCCTGGTGACGGATGTTACCTGGACTTACTATGCAGTATATACAAACATGCACCATTATGTCGTACACCTGAAACTAATAGGACGTTGTGTCAATTACACCTCTGTAAAATCAAAACAAAAAAAGAAAAATCAAATTAAAACCCAAGTAAAATATGATTGTCCTCCCAATAAATTCCATTCTTTAAAAAAAAAATCATAATGAAATATTAAAACGCAGCATCCCATGACTCAGCACACTATTTTCCTGTGGACAGTGGGCAGCTTTATTAAGCAATTTGAAATTATCTTGGATAAAATACCCTTGATTAAGTGTTACATACACCTATAGTAGGAGTGCGTCACGATTTTACTGAAAACCTGTTTTATTCATGTTTTGGATTGTCACCTAAAACTGTTAGTATGGAATATGACACGGCCGAGGTATTGCTGATGCTATTTTGTTTTGCTTTGTTTTTTAAATGACATACATCTGCAGAAGACAGGAACTTTCATACGGAAACTAGGGGTTGGTCAGTATTTGAAGGATGGTGCAGGGCACACTGTCATGGCCAGTGACTGTTTAAGCAACAGGTCACACCGCAAGCCCACCTGGCCACCACCCTGCCCGAGAGGCTGCCGAGTCCCAGCCCAGCCCTGCACACGCAGTGTAAGGCCCCCAACTGCACACCTCTGCTGCCCACTTCCTGCCGCCAGTCTGTCCTCACAGGTACGGAGAAAGGTTTGTCTCCTGTGCCTCAATAAATAAGGTGAATGCTTTCCTAAGTGGCTGTTCCAATAACTGAGTGTTCCTTACCGTGCTCTACAAGAGTCACCATCTGCTCTCCAAAATTCTGGAAACATCATTGTCACCATGTCATCCTACCAGTGATGCCGTGGAGACGAGGGAGGCACCTTCTTCCATTTCCTGCTCCTTAGGCCCACTCCTGCCACCCTCCGAGTGGCCCACACAGCCTAGCCACCACGGGGGACACCAGTTTCCTGTTCCCTTTCTACAAGACAGGGGCCAACCTCAAAAAAGATCCTCAAGGAGACAGCAGGTCCAGTAGCTCTCCTCTCCCGGGCGGTCACGCTGTGGGGGGAGAGCACAGTGAGGCCTCACACTTCAATTTTCAGTCTGAGTTACACAATTTCCAGGCTTCCCTGCAGTTTCCTCCTCTCGAGCCCTGAGCTGTTTACACCAAGCAGCCTCCTGATGGCCTCCGTCTGTCTAGAACATGTAGGACGGCTGTGGTCCAAGTGTGTCCCATCTAAGAACCTTTACAACAGGGGACTGATTTAGGCTGTCTGAGGATCAAGAGCGCAGGGTTACCTTTGTGACACCGTTAACACGCCCCTGTCCAAGAAACAGTCTTCTGGTAACAGCCCTTCCTTTTCCTTCCCCACACGTCCATCAGCTGGCAGACACGGCAGAAACGCCCACGCCGCTCCCAGAAACCCCAGGGCTCATTTTGGGAAATACTTTCATAATTAGTGTCCTTTGAGAAACTGCTACTTATTTCTTAAACTAATCTGATTTTTTCCAGAGACAATTTCATCCTGCACTAAGAATGGTCCCACTTAATGTTAAACCCATCTTTCCTCACTCCCCTCATTAATCAGGCAAATCTTCTCTTTAAATGATCCAGGTGCCCAAAGCATAATTACATCTCAAGCATAGTTTTAGAAATTATTTATTTCAAACATTTACAATTTTCACTTTAAATGCAAAATAGCTGATAAAAAGAAAAAACATTGAAAAACATATACTGACCCTTGCCCCATATACAGACATTAGCCTTTGCTTTTTGCTTTTAAGAAATTAGGTAAAAAATAAAAACAAACTTAAAACTATTATTTCTCTCCAAAAGAAAAAAGTTGAGGTATTTATTTAACAGATGTGTGATCTCCATCCAAAAATGGTTTCTCTGCTAATTAACAGCCTTGCTACAAGCTGTCCCAATCCCTTCCTTCTAAAGCAGATCTTCGTTGAGCATATGTTCATAAAACTGACAATGTTCCTTAATAATCAAGGTTGCAAAATAATAGTGAATGTCAACCGTAATTGAAAAAAATAAAAATTAGCAAGTAAAAAAAATCATTAAGGTTGCCATAGAAACGCACTGGCGCTAGCACCAGACCACACAGAGGATATGATGTTGGAAGGACCTTTAGGGGACGCTCAGGAACATCTGGCGCAGAACCTGAGCCAGCTGGCCTTCCAGCCACAGCCCCACTGCCTGCATGGGAAAGCTGGGTTCCGTGCTCATGGTCTGAAGGACCAACAGTTGCCCCTGCTTCTCCAAATTAAGATAAATTTCTCACCATCTCCACCTGGAGCTGGATGCCAGACTCCTCCCCAGCTGAGCCAACTTTAGCAATATAGCTCAGCACCAGGGCAAGACGTTCCTGAACATTCTGCAGGAAACAGACAAGCCATGATCACTCCCCATCTGCTCCACTGGGCTCTGTTCACCACCAGGTGGGCTCCCGCCCCAGTCCCAGCAGCAGATTCCACACCTTGAAAAGGTGTTCCCTGCACCCCACCCCTCTCCCCAGGAGAGCAGGGAAATGGATGCAAAGTGAGCCCAGAGCCTGGCAGAAAACCCCAGGGGCTCGGGCTCCATCAGAGCAAAGGCCTCTCTGAGTTACCAATGGCTTTGTAGACACAGCCAAAGCTACTCCCTTGACATTTGAAAAAATAATTTATTAATGCTACAAGGATTAATGACCACTTTAGTTTAGACCTTGAACCAGCATATTTTTAACTTCTCCAACCCAGCAGGATAAGTTGTCATGCTTAATATAAATGGTCACCATCCCAACATTTCACATCTGGCTGTGTGGCAGATTGCTACAGGTATTAGGCGAGGAGCATCCTTGTTGAGGATAAAAAGGCAGCTCATGAGCTACAGAAACACAGGTAAGAACGACCTGTGGTTGAAACACATGGTCGCTGACCATAGATTCAAGGGCAGAGAAAGCTTAGGGTGTGTACCTGTGTACACTGAGCAAAGCCCACGCCCCAGAGGAGACAAATACTTTTCCTTCATTTACACTAGCTTATAAAATGTAACGGGGGGGGGGGAGGGGGAAACAAAACTCTCTTCAATACCAAAAAAAAAAAAGCAGTTCCGTTACAATAATAACGAAAGCAATAACAATTGGAGATCAAAGCTACCTAGCTCTCAGTGATCATGAGCTATCTGGATTTCATATCTTCCACTAGCATGTCTCCTCCCAGCTTTGGTAATATTACATGTGGTTAAAACCTTATAAAGAGTTTAAGAACCGTGGGCAGAATCACCCTTTCTCATGCAGAGTCTCATTTTTTTATATTTCCCTTTAACAGCATTTTTGCTGTTTTCAAAGAAACTTTAGAGAAGAAAAAAACACACACACCTGCCAGACTTCTGTCAACTTAAGAGAGTTGCCTAAAGCGGCAATGGGGTCTGAAACTTGACAGACTAAGCCAGCAATGAAAATCACTACTTGCCCAAGATAGTAACAGTTTGAACCCAGCCAACAGTGACTAAAACACGGTCATGTTCACCCTTTGGCACCTGTCTGGTGCAGGTGGTTATTTTTCTACAAGGGTAGACTACCAGAGGAGTTTGTGGTCTGGTAAATTTTTGGTCCGTGGTTACACAACTGATTTTAATCACACCTTTGTTCTGGGACAGCAGGTGATCCTTGAGGGTACTGGTCTGGGTAACCGCCCATCGCTGCCTTTTCAAAGCCCGGACACAAAAGTGAGCCGAAGTGGGTGAGTCTCCGAGCCACGGCCAGACATTTAGCTGGAACTTCAGTACTAGCTGAACTGAATCAAATTCGAGGAACAAAATAAAAAGAGGAAGGCACGAGGGGGTTTCTGAATGAATCTCCCGCCCTCTGAGAGCCAGGCCGAGGCTGTCGGGGGCGGGGGTTTTCAGCGGACCCTGTTCCGCAAGGGTGGGAGGCCAGCTTCCCAGCACCGCCGCGGGATCTGGACGCATGTCCGCCGCCGCCGCTAGGGGGAGCAGTAACAAGCCGCCTTTCCCCTAAATTAGAGAAGCAGCAGGCAATTTTTTTCACTTTTGAAGACAAAAAACAAAATTTAGAATGAAACCAGTCTCCTCTCTAACAGGGGAAAATAATTTTCTCTCCTCCCTTTTCACTTGACTCGGTTTTGGGCCAAACAAATAACTGTGCTTCTCCCCAAGTTATTTATGTACTAACCCTCCGCTAGTAAGGGATCTTCCACCCTCTCAAGAAAAAAAGTCAGCAGTTCTTTAAAAACCAAGTTGAAATACATTCTTGCCCGGCTCTTCTGCCTTTTCACAGGAGTATCTTCTTCCCTCATTACTCAGGCTCAGGTAAAAAGAAAACAAACAAGGCTGGAGGCAAACATGTTGATCCCACCAATGGCGGGAGCCCTCCCCGGATGCCAGTTCTCCTTTTGGGGGGCAGGGGACAAGAAGAAAGGGGGATATTGGTTTTCAGAGGCTCCGTCTCACGCAGCTCCATTACTGTGAGTGGAGACCCTGTCCCCACACCCCTACTTCCTCTCTGCTGCTCTCCTCCTAAGTCCTGGGGTCCAGAGAGGGAAACAGTCCGTGCAGTTGCTTCTGGATTCAGCAGATGCCTGGGGTTTACATTCACATTTAGCAAAATGCTACTGAGGAACTAATTGCAATCTCACTTCAAGCCATCTGGTCCTGAGATACTATTTGCCTTCCCCCTCAGCTGTTTCCCCAGGGTGGGGAGGAGAGGCGGTCAAGAGCTTCCACAGCCTGAGTGATTGAAGAAAAGCCGTCCTCAGGCCACGCAAAACTGAACTTGGAAGGCACTTGAGTTTCAAGAGTATGAGTTAGAAGATGAAACTGTGCAGTGGGCCAGGAGATTGGCGACCGGGGGTCTCTGGCTGGAAATCCATCCCACCTCCTGAGAGTGTGCCTTGTGGAGCTGTGTCATGTGTGCAGGTGGCCGGCAGCTTGTCCACACGAAGCCCAGGGTCTGAGGCCTCCAAGGACGCCTGGCCCTGCCCACCTGAGTGTCCAGTGGACTCTTGACACCGCTATCTGCACAGGGCTTTAAGCAGGGCTTTGGGCAAGAGTGGTTCGAAAACTCAACCTCTTCCTTTTGACCAAGAGCAGCAAACCTGTTTTCACCCAGCGCAGAACCTTCCGTGAGGCTCTGTAACAGTGAGGCCAGAGGCCCCACGCACCTGAGATGAGCTGAAGTGACAGTGAGAATCCAGCTTGTACTTGGCCAACGGCATGATTCAGCAGGTCTGATACCCCAGCCTGCCAGGAGCCACCCAGCCGGCTACTGGGGGAAGAAGTAGTCTCTGTTGCTGATGTCATAAGGGCTCTGTGGGCGTCGGCTGTCCCTCAAGGTGTTGTCTGACCCAAGGCTGCTGGGGGACACCGGCGGGGAGATGAGAGGAACGAGCACTGGCGTGGGCTTGGGCCTCTCAGGGACCAGCTGTCCCAAAGAATAAGGCGGGTGCATGCTGGTCTTGCCTTCTTTCAGAGCCTGCAGCTTCCACATCTTCTTGAACCTGCGCAGACACACACAGACAAACCACGCAGATGTTTAGTGCCCCCTGTGATGCACCTGAGTGAAGAACACCAACAGCTGGCCGCCCTGTTGCCTGGCAGCCCCAGGTGTCAGCTCTAAAGAGTGACAGCTCCTCATCCCATCACCTGTTCTTTATCACCAGGAGCGCCACGATACCCGGGGGGGGGGGGGGGGGGGGGGGATGCAGAAACATCCCAAGAGAATAGATAGGTATTGTTTACAAGTTTACAAATGGAGAAACTGAGGCACACATGGCCATGAGTGTCCCTTTGTAGCACTGAGAACTTAATTCATGCCGTTCCAGAGGCTGCCCGGAGGCACACACCATCAGCCCCAAATCCACTCACTTAAAAGAGTCGGAGAGAATATTCTTTTGATGGGGAAGGAAATGGGCCTCTCAGTGAAATTAAGGCTGGCGGGAGGCAGACCATTTGCAACTGCCATTTAACAGCAGGAAAGGGGCCACACTGCTCCCTGAACAGCCCTCCTATTCCTCCGGCTTACAAATTCCCATCCTCCCGGGTTCTCCCAACACCTCTGGGTCCACTGGCACCACCCTGGTGAGGTCTCATAGCTCAGCCGTGGGCACCACTTGGGCACAAGTGACTCATCTGACAGGAAAGTCGATGTTAAACAGGAAGGAGATAGACATCTCTCTGATCACAGCTTCGTTCACCCTGCTCAGCTCTGGGCCCAAAGCCATGGCTCAGTAACTGAGGAAAGTCACCTGACAGCCCCAAGAAAGATGAGGGGGTGATAGCGATCTTCAAAGGCGCAGTCAGGTCTCCTTCCTGCAGGGCCTTTCACTGCGGGGCTGTGCGGGCCGCTCATCTCCTCCCTCCTGCTTCCCACTTTGTTGCCTAGGAACTTGTTGCGGGCCCACCCCACGGTGGGAGCAAGGTGGTCTCCCTCAGCCCCACCACGGTCAGCGCCTCCAGGAAGGGCCGGGAGGCGGCAGGGGAAACCAAAGTCAAAAACAAGGCCTGGGGATTTTCCTTGGGTTTCTTTTTCTATCGACAGGCTATTCCTGTCCTTGTTATGATAAATGATTGATACTTGGCTCCAAGTCTGCCATTGGCTCTTAGCCTTTTATCCAAATGGGATAAACAACCTATAGAATATTCCTGAGGGCTTCGCCAGGCCGGCACTAGGCAGGACGGGAGCCCAGCAGGACCTCACTGGAGCTCCGCTGGGTCCTGCCGGCCTGAGATCACGGAGGGCAGTCATTACACTCTGGATTCCAGAGTATGCAGACGCTCTGGCCAGGAAGCCTACTTCCAGGAATATGCTGTAAGGAAATAACCTAGCTATGGAAAAAAAAAACCTATGCACAAAGATGTTTAACACTGCTTTTCATAAAAGCAAAGCAACAACCCAAATGCCCAGTAATAGGAGGCTGGTTAAATGGACTTGGGTACATTTGCCTAGTGGAGGAGTCTGCAGCTAAAGAAAGTGAGGCTCACAAAGAATTTGTAATAATGTAAAAAATGCTTTTTTATAATTAATACTAAAGTTAAAAGGCGGGAATTAGAGTTATAGATACAGAATAATCATGACTAAATAAAAGCAAACAAGAAACTATGCAGAGGAAAAAGACTCAGGAAATTCATTAACTATAAAGTGTTCTTGATCTGGGTACTGATAACATGGGTGTGTTCACCTTGTAAAAACTCATGTGCACGTATGACGTGTGCACTTTTCTGCATGTCTGACTTCTATCACGTTTACATTTTAAAAATTAACAGTGGCTGCCTTTGCAAAATGTATGATTTTTTTTTCTTTTTTCCGTTTGTCAATATTTAGCAAACTGCCAGTATTTAGCAAATAATCATATATCACAATTTTTTTAAGTCTCTACTGATGTTACTTAACCAATATAAAAAGCAGTCTCCATCTTCAGTTTTTTTCAAAGCAACTGGATAGGCAACTGAGAGAAATAGGCTTCCTTCTTTTGAAATATTTTGAAGAGTGAATGAGACACTTTCTAAAAATCACTAAGCTCAAAGGGGCTTTGATACCAGCCAGCCTGCTGGTGTCCACACCTGACATGGCCCTGGCCTGGGCAGGGGTCTGAGCAGGACCTGGGGGCTAGAAAGAGCCTGGGCAGATAGAAGGAAAAAGCTGAGCTGTCAGGCCCCACTTGCACCTCTACCTTTTATCTAGTTTACATACTTGGGCTTCAGAATGTTTATTTAAAGAGAAGGTTCTATAGCTGAAAGAAAGTTTTAAAAACATTCATAATAATTTTCACTCTTTTTAGAAAATAAGATATAGAAACCAAGACCTAGGGAGAGGAAGTGACCCCACCTCCAAGGCTACAAGGGTACCCACTACACTCAGCCACTTCCATGGTCCAGGGTGCCATGAGAGTCCCCTCTGGCCCCACCACAGAGGTAGGAGAGTCTGCAATTTTTAAATATTGGAATGAGACTACATTCAATACAAAATTCTCTAAGTCATAGGCATATATACATAGGAAATACTCACCTAATAGTGTCAGTCCATTCTAGGTAAATGTGCAAAAAAATAATTCTCTGCTCTGAGAATCCTATTTTCCCAGTGCACGTAACATAAAATGAAGAGAGAAAAGGCGAGGGGCCCCTGTAATTCGTGACATCCACTTAAGGAGATGGCCCACCCTTTTTGAATGGCACACTTAAATTTTTAAAAATTATCACTGATAATTAGTCGAAAATATTTAGGAAAATACTATACCTTACTTGAAACACCAAATAAATGTATTAAAAAGAAAAATATGGTATCATGGACTGTAAGGATGAACTTCAAGCTGCCTCTCCCATCTGCCTGTTGTAATGTGGCCATCCCAGCAGTCACTGTGGTTCAGCCACTTGGGCAACCCAGGACTCTTGACACGAGAGACTTTGGGAATAGAGGGGTTTTTCATCACTTGAAATAAATGGCCTCTTTTCAAATAAATTTCCCTTATATGGGAGAAAATGGAAACTCACCAAGCTAGGAAATAAATTACCGAAATGTTTCCAGCACTGGGTACTGAGCCTCCAGGGACTCTGGTTGTGTAGCAACCAGAGAGTGTGCAAGCACCATCAGCACATTAGCAAACTAGGTCTGTGATGCGCACTGTGGCCAATTCCCAACCCGACACTTCTCTATTAGTGATTAACAGCTCACCAGGATGACATTGCTTGTAAATGGTGCCACTGACCAATGGTGGGCTGATAGGACCAGTCAGGTCCACCTCTTAGCTGACAGCAGGCTAATGTGGTTGGTTGGGACTCTCAGGACATGGATTCTAGTCCTGACTCTGCTAATAACAAACTGTGTGTCCTTAGGCAAGTCACCTTACCTCTCGGAGCTATTTCCTCATTTGTAAAATTTAAAAAATTGAACTAGATGACCTCTAATGCCATATCCAAAGAGCATGAGCTTTGGGTTTAAATCTTGGCCCTACCATTACTAACTGTAATCACTCCACCTCTTTCAGCTGTCAAATCATGATATTTACTCTACGGGGTCTATGGTAGGTTATGAGGAAGGTCTGTTGAAGCCCTAATGATGTAGAAATAGAACACAGAAGTATGTATGTGCCCGAGGGCTAGGAATCCTTTCGAAGGCAGTAGAAGACCCATGAATGCTGGCTGGCATAGCCCCTCTCTGACCCAAAGGTATAAAAGACAGTGAATTCTCAGCTTCTCCAAGGAGCTACCTCCACTCATTAGGAACTTTATCTTCTGCACAACCTTTGGACAATTTGTTCACTACTTCATTGGAAAATCAAAGTGGAAACAACCCTGAACACACTGAGTTGTCGTCTTGCTAACCTTCCGACCCAGACCACCTTGTGGTCAAGCTATTTCAGGGCCACTGTGAGGACCCAATGAGCCAACGTGTGAACGTCTCTCTGCCAAAGTCTTACCCTTTCTTCCCAAACACCCTCAAACACCACCTCCCACAATCACCAAACAAAGTCTCTTGAAAGTTACACACTAGGTAAGAGAAAGGAAGGACAGAGAAGTTTCTCCTCCATCGCATTATCATTGTAATGAACCACCATCCAAAGTCAGGGCACAGCCTGACTTTTTGTAGGGCTTCAGCACAAGCAAGAGTGCAAGTTCCTGCAGTAAAATCATGAATATTGGAAGTTTTCTTTATTGTGCTTTCACTGGGAGCACTGTTAGCTCATTTTCCTACAAGCCTGGACAAAAACCAATGACGAAACAGAGAGAGACTGGGATGAAACGGGCATGGGGCTACAGCGGCCAGGGTGCCAGCTCTGCCTGGGTATTTCCTAAGCATGGCCAGAGGAGAGCACTGCACAGAGCACTCAGAGGTGACCCTCTAGGTTTGCTTGTTTTGAGACAGGGAATATTCCCAATGGGGTCTGACCAAGCACCTGAGGTTTACCTGTGTACACACACTGGTGCTTCTCGCAAGGTACTTAAATCATTTTAGTAGGTGGCTCTTGGAGGAGACAACAGGTCATGGTGATCTTGCAATCCCGGTGCCTGAGGTTTTTCTTTAGTGCCTAGCACTCTCCTCTGGTTTTCACAACCAGGTTTTCCTGGCACTTCTGCCTCTCAGGCCGCTCTTCAGCCCCTTTCTTCTCAGCTCCCCCTCCTCTACACGCTTTTCAGAGTCAGAACCCTGGATTCCACAGGGTTCCGTCACTGGCTTTATTCCCACCCTCTGCCATGGCTGTGGCTACCATCTGCAAGCAGCAACAACCAGAACTGTCTACAAAATAGGTCCACTTGGGGTTTTCACAGGCACCTCAAACTCGGTGGTCCCCAAGTAGAATCACCGTTTCTCACTCAGTTGTTCTTCCTCCAGTGTTTCCCATTTTAGTGCGTGGCCCCACCATCTGCCCAACCACCAAAGCCAGAAATTTGAGGGTCAGGCTTGCCTCCTCCCTCTCCTTCCTTCTCCCCATCTAACATCATCTAACCTTGCCAATCCTACCACTGAAACACATCTTGACTCATTCGTGGCTCTCCAACTCATTGCCACCAGCCTGGCATGGGCAAAGCTAGGCAGATAAGAACTATGAGAGCCTCCCAGGGCCACCCCCAGGGCCCAGCTCACCTCAGGACAATGCCAATGCAGAGGAGCGTTCCGAAGGCCAGGCTCCCTCCGGCCACCAGGAATGTGTACAGTGGTATCGGAGAATCTTGCACTAGAGGGGAAAGAAAGGGAGAGGGGCAGAAGTAAGAGAAAAAATAAACCACTCAGCTGCTGCTATCAAGAGTCTCAAAGGAACCTCACCCTGGAGGAGGAAACAGTTCTGCTAGACAGTAGGCCACTTGCTAGTTTTCTGGCCAAAGCCACTCTAGAAGAATCACTCCCCGCAGAGTCTGACAGACCCTGGGATTCTGCCACTTGGCAAGAGATACACCTCAAGCTCAGAGCTTCTGAGCACCTGTGGCCAGCCACAGGTTCCCACGCACTTTCAGAGTGGCTTTTCTAGTGGCATTCAGCCTGCCCCCATAAGGCACAGATGGGGGCAAGAAGCAGAAAGCTTTGGGGACCTCACTGATGGCAGCTCCGTTGAGGATGATGCCAGAGAGGCTCAGGTACTTTAAATCAAGTATTTGGGTGCGGTGCTCTCCATGGGGCGTCGTCTCTTGCCTGTCTCCCCACTTGGTATTCAAGCCGCAGCCATAGGATCTTCATTCGCTCCCGCATTCCATGTGCTCTCCCCTCCAGGGACTCTCCGCACAACTTCTTGCATCTCTCCCAGAACACCCTTCCCATCCTCGCTGCACCTTTTTCTGTCCAGTCCCTACTTGGCCTTTGGGTCTCAGATGAGGACACTTCCTTTGAGCCGTGGTCCCACTCCAAGCTGGTAAGGGCCCCTCCTGGTTACTTCGCCAACTCCACCTTCAGTCTGAGCCCCCTGAGAGTGGGAACTTTCTGTGATTCCCCCAACTGGACTTGCTCTCTCAAGTCCCTAAATGCCACCTACTTTATCTATGCTTCCCTTTGCCCTGCATCACACTCTGCTCTGTTACGGTTATTACTTTACTGTGTCAGAGCCTGCCCAGTGGACTGTAGACTCCTGGAGAGCAGGGTGGGTTCGGTTCCCTCCGAGTGCCCAGCCAGACCGAGCCGAGTCCCACGTCAGCCCTGCGTGCACTGCATGGGGAAGGCTCTGCGACCGGGGTGGGCCGCTGGAGCAGCCAGAGCCAGGCGTGGGCAGCGTAAGAGGCCGAGGGCTTCTTCAGAAAGCCCAATAGCCATCAGGTGGAGCTGCTCAATTACCGAATCCTCAGAGTCTGGACTGAATTTGTCCCATACAAATAGTAAAACAAGTATAGTACTTGTGGTCTTTTTTCATGCAAATGTTATTGGGCTATTTTTTTAGAGAGGGAAGAAGGGAGAGGAAGAGAGAGAGCAACCTAAGTATATGCCCTGACCCAGAATCAAACCCTTGACCTTCCAGTACACAGGACGACACTCCAACCACTGAGACACACAGGCCAGGCTATGCAAATGTAAGTTCCTGGTCTTGCAGGTATAGGGAAACAGAAACACTGAAATCAAGGGCTCTCAAAACAAAGATCCCCCGCCCGTGTGTTCCTCTGCAGACTCCAATCATTTTGTTTGTAACACATCCATTTGTATTCTGGGCCAATTGTGAAACAGTTCACAGATTCGTCTCATTATTCTTGTAGTCCCCTCATAATATCTTCGCTACCAGTATCAAACTTAGACATATAAGGTAATAAAAGAATCATTCTGCCATCAGTCCCTTTCATTAAGCAGACCTGCCCCCTGCCAACATTTCCAAATAAGAAAGGACTTTCTGCAGAGACAAGCCTTTTGTGTGCCTTAGGTCACAGGAATGCGAAACTGTCCAGTGCTTACCCGGGAAGCTTGTCGTATTTGCAGAATTAGAGGGAATATTTTCATCGCCTTCATTAGTAGTAGATACCTATAAAAGACATTCCTCATTGTAAGCCCATTTCTGTAGATTCTACCATCATTTAGGACCCAGCTCAGGCACCACCTCCTCCACCCCCTCCCTGACCCACCCCAGCCATTCCTTTCTCTGCCTCCTGTCCCTCTCCAATTCTGACCTGTCACTTTCAACACCTGCATTATTATTTGCATTATTTGTATCTGCACCTTGCCTACTCAAGGTGGGGATTCTTCCCACCTACCTCTCCACCAAGAGCTTAAGTTGTCCTACAAGTCTGGTGCCAGGGCACAGACACCACCACTTACTAGGAAAATCACAGACTAGAACCCCAGACCCATCACTTACTGGCTATGTGACCTTGGGCAGATTTCTTAACCCATGTGAGTGTCAGTTTTCCTCCCTGAATCTCGGGTAATGTAAGGATTAAATGAGAGCGCAAATGCAAGGCTCAGAGCCTAGCGCCTTGGCAGGTTCTGTCAGTGTCAGTTCCCCTTCACCCTGTGTTGGGAGCTCTCTGGCCCCAGGGGCCTGGACTTCACCCTGGAGTTGCTTCTGCCAGTCAGCATTGTGATGGGTAAGGCACAGGACCCCGGGCTCCTGCTCTGTGCTGCCCAGCTCCAGGAGTGCTGAGCCTCCCTGCTTAGCATTTGGGAATTGAGGATCATGGAGTAGAAGCATTTGGGTGGGAAATTGGATTACTCAAGGATTTGTTTAAGCAGCTTCAGAGGTAATCCTCTTTCCAGATCATTATGACACCAGGAGTCTACAGGGAAGGGCTCAGAGGAGCTGAATCGGAGTCGCACACTAAGCCTTTAGTGGTGTCCAAAAGCTCAGAGATGAAACAGCATCCACTAAGTAAAGCAGTTTTGTGAGCCAGGCCCACACTGCTCCACCCTTCACAGGACCATGAAAGCCCCGAGAAGAGAAAGCCCGTCTTACAGAGGCTTCAGAAGGACACAGAACTTGCCCACGGCCACATTGCTAGTAAGTGGTAGAGCTGGGATTTAAACCAAATTCTGTCTGGTGCCAGTCACAATGCTAACCAATAGTTACTGCTGCCCTGACCCCTTTACAAGAACATGAGCTCACCTGCATGGAGGGGGATGCCTCCAGCGTGGTCTCAGTTGAAAAACTTGTGGATTCTGTGGATAGAAGAAGTATCATTATTAATGATTCATGGACCCTGAAATCCTGTCTGATGGGCTGGCTGCAGAAGCAGAATAAAGTTCATCACAATGTTATTTGCAATAGCTTTTTTTAATTGATCCCAGAGAACGGGAGGGAGGGAGGGAAGGAAGGAGGGAGGGAAGGACAGAGAGAAGCATCGATGTGAGAGAGAAACATCAATCCGTTGCCTCCAGAACATGCCCCAACTGAGGATCAAACCTGAAACCTGGGTATGTGCCCTGACCAGAAACGGAACCTACCATCTCTTTTCTCTCCCTCCCCAACCCCTCCCTGCCTCCCTTCCACTCTCTCTAAAAAAAAGCAGGATGAGAAAAATATCCTCAGGTGAAGATTAACCAAAAAAAAAGCATTTTATATTTCTCACGTATTTTATATTTCCTAATGCCTCACTTCACTAGCATACTGAAAGAGAGGAAGGGACTATCATTCACTCCCCGTGTGCTTTTATATTTATAATAAAATGAATGAATGACCATACTCTAATAAATGAGATTAACAGAAGACCATATGTGAGTTGTGGGGGTTTTTTCACATGAGATTCTAAAACAAGAAACTCATCCAGCTGGAGTGGCTCACTGGTTGAGCGTTGACCCATGAACCAAGAGATCACTGGGACCAAGAGGTCACTGGTTGGATTCCCTGTCAGGGCACATGCCCAGGTTGGGGGCTCGATCCCCAGCAGGAGGTGTGCAGGAGGCAGCCGATCTATGTTTCTCTCTCATCCATGTTTCTCTCTCTCTATCCCTCTCCCTTCTCTAAAATCAATATATATGATACTTATTTCCATTAATTTAAGAATTTGTTTGGGTTTGCTTGCTTGAGTTTTGGAATACAGAAACCCAATATAAAAGATGGCGGAGGCCTTCTTCATACCAAATGTGTAAGCCTGGTGGAGATACTTAACTTCCTTTTAGACCGTGTTTCTTCATTTCTAAGCAAAGGAGTGGCTTCCTCCTGAACAGATCACCTGAGATCACACACTAACAGGACCTAACACTGGCCTGAAACATGATAATATTTGTTTAAAAACTGACCCAACCCTCAAAATTGGGAACAGAGAACACAATAATTTCTGGGATGTAATGTACAGCATGGTGACTATAGTTAATAATACTGTATTGTATATTTGAGAGTTGCTCAGAGAGTTGATTGTAAAAATTCTCATCACAGGGGGGGAAAAAAATTTGTAACCACTTGTGGTGATGGATTAAGTTAAGTAAACCTATTGTGTTGATCATTTCACAATATACACATATATCAAATCATCATGCTGTACACCCAAAGCTACTACAATGTGATAGGTCAATCATATTTCAATAAAACTAGGGGGGAAAGAACAGAGAATATAAAACATTTTTTCCTAGAAAAAATTTTAAATGGTATATTATGACAAGTTAAGATATGGGCTACTGGGCGGAGCTCAGGGGTTGGAGTACAGAGAGGAAAAATAGGAGTGGGCTGAGAATTAAAAGAGGAAAGAAGAAAAAAAAAGGAGGCCATAGGGTGGCAGAGAGATGAGGGAACCAGGAGAGGGGTGAACCACAAAGCCAGACACTCTCAGGAGGGGGGCGAGGGCCAGACAACGCCTCCCCTCTGTGCACGCTCCCTCCCTCCCTGGGCCTCACCTCCCTCCACAGCCTGTAAACCACCAACCAAAAAGTTAATCATTGCTCCCCCATTTGAGAAAAAAAAAACACATTAAAAAAACCTCACAAAGAGCTGACAGTCTCCTGAGGAGACTTAACTCACCTCCAGTTGGGTCCCAACACCCCCCAGGACAGTGTGGCCGGCCTGAGGCCAGAGGAGAAGCACCCAGGCAAGGCCCCGCGGGTACCTACTTGGCGCACGGTCGCCCAAGTGGCCTTCACTCTGAGCTTATGCCCTCGTTTCATTCTCTCTTTACGAAATAATGGCGATGGTAAATAGCAACAGCTATTTTTTCCTTGTTTAATTTGATGTCCTTACTCAGCAAAATTAAAAGACAGTGACCTTAGCCCTGGCCGGGTGGCTCAGTTGGTTGGAGCGTCATCCCACACACCAAAGGCGGCGGGTTCAGTCCCTAGTCAAGGCCCATATGGGAGGCAACAATCCATGTTTCTTCCCCCCCCCTCTTTCTTTCTCTCTCTCTCCCTTCCTCTTTCTCTAAAATCAGTGACCATCCTCAGGTGAGGGTTAAAGAAAAGTTGGTGACCTTACTGGGTCCTTTGTGAGATTTTACAGACCTGTGAAACCCCTTAGTCTAGGAACCTCCGAGCTATGCAGACAGGCTGGGCAGGCAGCGGGGATGCGGGAGGGGGGATGCGAAGGCGAGCGGGGTGGAAGGGGGAGTTGGCGGGAGGAATGCGTGAGGATGGAAGGGCATCACGTGAAGCTGGGCCACGTTCAGTCCGGCTGGAGGGAATGAGGTCAGCGAAGGAGGGCCAGGCACGAGGGAGAGGTTGGCGGCCAGCCCAAGAAGGCCCTCCACACAAACTCGGGACTTTGAACTTCACGGGGAAAGTAACGGGGAGCCCTGGCTGTAGGTTGGGGAGTGGCAGATGCAGGCTAGTAGTGATTTGGAAAGATGCCTGTAGCAGGAGCGTGGAGCGTGCACAGTGCTCGCACACCAGAGAGACAGGAGGGGCTGCTGGAAAATGCGCTCCCCCCGAATTGGGTGGCCAGAGGGTTGGAGATGACAATACAGGGGTGGGCAAAAGCAGGTTTACAGTTGTGAGTATGTAAACACAGCTTATTCTCGTATTATTATTCATTAATTATTGTGTGTGTTTTCCATAGGAACTGTAAACCTACTTTTGCCAACCGCTGTATATAGCTCCAGGGATCCAGGCCAGGGAGACTCACCTACCTGGAGAGTCCCCAGCCCTGGCCTCAGGGCACTCCAAAGGCCTTGCAAATGCAAACCTCTAGCACCTCCTGTAACCAGTACCTGTCCCACGTAGCTCTAATTCTTTTCTGAGTGTAGGTGAGCAGGGTATGAAACAAAGTGAAAGGAATTTGTTAGGAGCAAGAAATAACCCTTGCCCTGGCCAGTCTGGCTCACTGGTTAGAGCATCAGCCCACGGCCTGAAGGGTCCCGGGTTGGATTCCGGTCAAGGGCGTGTACCTGGGTTGTAGGCTCCATCCCCTGCCCTGGTCGGGGCGCGTCTGGGAGGCAGCCAATCGATGTGCCTCTCTCACATGGATGTTTCTCTCTCTCTCTCTCCCTTCCACTCTCTCTCAAAGCAATGGAAAAAATATCCTCAAGTGAGGATAAAAATTTAAAAAAAGAAAGAAAGAGCCCTCTTACGTCCAGTAGGCTTTTCCCAGGCACCTGCCCCACTTTACAAAGGGGCTTTTGGGGACCCCAGATGCCAGCTGTCTCTGATGAGAGCAACTGACCAGCTGCCCTGTCAATAACCTCTTCTTCCTGCCATGCCATCAGTGGCACAGTCTCAATGAGTCACTGCCAGGTGCTATCAGCAGTGATCAGCCCTTGCTGGCTAGAACAGGGACCCCAAGACGTGTGACTCAGAGCCCTGCCCTCAAATAGGGAATCTCCCTGCCCGGCTAGCATGGCTCAGTGGTTGGGCGTTGACCTAGGAACCAGAAGGTCACCGTTCGATTCTCGGTCAGGGCACATGCCCGGGATTCGGGCTCAGTCCTCAGGAGGCGGCATGCAGAAGGTAGTAGGTCAGTGACTCTCTCTCGTCATTGATGTTTCGATCTCTCTCTCCCTCTCCCTGCCTCTCTCAGAAATCATTAAAAATATTTTTTTTTAAAAATAGTAAATTTTAAGTTATATATATTTTTACCACAATTTAAAAATTTTTTAAAGAAAGAACTAATGAAAACAGGATGTCTTAAACCTGTTTGTGACTACCTAAATTCAGTGGTTGGGATAGAAGGTAAACAGGTGTCAGCCTGTATCTGGAACATTTCCTCTGCTCAATGCTATAAGTAATTTTCTCCTTCGCAAAGGCTCCCAAGGCCCTATTAATGTTCCGCATTCACATAATGAGTATATTGTGGCTGAAAGTGCACACAAATCAAAGACAACTAGGAACAGGTCAACACAGTCTAGCCTGAAGGATGTTGCAATTTATTTAAATGGTTTTCCTAAGTAAGATATGGTAGTTAGGCCTCCCTTCTTAGCCAGGTCTTAGGAGGAAAGAAGCTTTTAAGAAAAGGGTCCAGTAGAAAGCTCCCTCCACTCCTGATGGTCAGGAGATGGGGAGAGCACCAAGAAAGATCTGAGCTGCATTGACATTATGTACATCCAATAAGGAAGACACCCTAAGGCCCAAGCCTGCACCTCTGGCTCTTCCAGGACAATAAAGACAAGGACACCCAAACTGCAAAGCCATGTTAGAGGAAACACCATCACATCACATCACAGCATCCATTCTGGGGGAGGAGTGTGCAGCCTCTACATAAAAGTCTTCCCCCAGGGGCCTGGGGCAGGGGTGGAGAAAGTGGCAGGAGTGGGGATAGGCCTGGGCAATGGATGTCATTTCTACCTTTTCTTTTTTATCCATACACACTCAATAAATGAGTATTTAACTCTTTTTAAATTGCTTAGTATTTAAAAAGGACTAATTTGGTTCGATTACACTAATAAGCTAAAGAGGTCTGACATGGACACAAGCCTGGAAGCCATCCTGCAAGAACACTGGGAACAACAGGATAGGCTGCTACAATGGGTAGTAAGCTTTCCATCTCTGGAAGCATTCAAGCAGAGGGGGGGTAACCACTCTGGGTTGTAGTTAGAGAGATTCCTACACTGGGTCTAGGTCTGCTACATCCTAATTTTTCCCAGGAGAGAGTCAAAAGATATTGTCTCAAATTGTTTTCTCAGAAAAACAAAACAAAAACTAGCCATATTAGATTGTTGTTCAGAGTTCAGGAG
This sequence comes from Miniopterus schreibersii, assembly GCF_964146895.1. Lineage (NCBI taxonomy): Eukaryota > Metazoa > Chordata > Mammalia > Chiroptera > Miniopteridae > Miniopterus > Miniopterus schreibersii. Next base: position 13,027,254 of record NC_138119.1, on the reverse strand, counting down.
GGTACCAACAGAAGAAATCGAAACAGGGAGTCAAGCAGCTTCCTCTAGAAGGCAGGACTAGAAATGGGAAGGGATGGGACAAGGGACACTGGTTGTTATAAGGCCTTCTTTGCTTCTTTGCCTTGGGCATGTATTAATTTGATGAAAAATTCAAAAGTTAAAAAAGATTCCCATGGTGCCCTGGCTGGTGGCTCAGCTGGTTGGAGCATCGTCCCACACACCAAAAGGTTGCGTGTTCAATTCCTGGACAGGGCACACACCCAGGTTGCTGTTCGATCCCCAGCCAGGGCGAGTAGGAGAGACAACAGATCGGTGTTTCTCTCTCACATTGATGTTTCTTTCTTTCTCTCTCTCTTTCTGTCTCTCCCTCAAATAAATAAAAACATTTTTTAAAAATCCCACGGGTTTAAAAAAAAAAGTTAATCATGCAATTACTAAACAATACATTTCCAAAAATATTTAGTAACATTTAATAACATGGAAATGTTCACAATATTTTATATCATATATATAACATATATAAAATAAACACACACAAATACACTTAGAGAAAGGAAAGAAGTATACTAAAATGTTCTCTCTGGTTTTCTCTAGCTGTTAAGAATACGACTGATAATTATTCTTCGTATTTTCTGGAATTTTTCGTGTTCTATAACAAACACACTTATTTCAATAATTCTTCAAAGGCAATTATTACTAGCTTTAACATCTTTTTTATTATTTATTTTTATTTTTAAATATATTTATTGATTTTTTAGAGAGAGAAGAAGGGAGAGGGAGAGAGAGAGAAAAGCATCGATGTGAGAGTAGAACATCAATTAGCTGCCTCCTGCACATCCCCTACAATACCTGGGCATGTTCCCTGACCTGTAATTGAACCAGCAACCTTTTTGGTGCATGGGACAATGCCCAACCAACTGAGCCACACTAGCCAGGGCCTTTAACATCTTTTTTAAAATAAAAAGCATTAGTAACGGTGGTAGATTAAATATAGCTACAAATTCTTTGCGGCTCCCGCCATCAAGTTGTGAAATGATTTCCCGTCCTCAAGTCTGGGCTGGCCTCCTGGAAGGCAACAGGCTTCAGGGAGAACCAAGGGCCCCAAACACCTGCCAGCACCAACTGTCAGACATGTGAGTGAGGCCACCTTGGGTAATACGGGCCTGATGCAACTGCATTTATTGTCTCAGGCAAGACCAGCACAAGAGCGGCCTAGCTGACTCATTTTCAAAATCTTGAGCAGATAAATGGTTTCTGTTTTACCCCGAGTTTGGGGGTGACTTATTACATAGCAAGAGGTAACTGATACCTGAAGCAAAACTGAAACATCCCTTCCGTGCCCACCAGTACCTGTCCAGGGCGTGCCCATGACCTCCTGGCTCCACTCGCTCCACAGGCCGTGCCCAAACTCCTCCTGGGCTCGCAGCTGCACCACGTGCCTCATGCCACTCCAGGCATCGTGAATGATGCAGCGATGCTGGAGCTCCTTGACCTGAGGGCAGAGGTACAGTTACTCTGGGGCAGAGCCTGGGTGGCTCTGGTTAGGCAGCTCCACAGGGACATGGATGACCATGGCTGCCCCCTGCCCTTTAGCTGCTCCCTCTCTAGGGTCTAGTGGGTGACTCAGCTGGGCACAGATTCTCCAAAGGCTGACACCACCCTAGCAGCTCAGAAACAGGGATGCCTTCTGGGCCAACAGAGGCAGAAGCTAGAAGTCACTGCCCCACCTCCACGCACCGTAGAATCCTGCAGGCCACACCCTTGACATGCTCATAGCCCCACTCACTCCCCAAGTCACTCTCTCACAAACAGGCAAGGAAGGGGACATTGGTCTGGCATTATTATTTTCACTTTATAAATGATGCCACCAAGGTTCAGAAAGGCTTAGAGAGTTATCCAGGCCCATGCAGGTGGTGAGTGTAGAACAGGACCCAGACCATTTTTTTCTTTCTAGTATCCTTTCTACTACCCCTGAGTATCCAGGGGCACTTTTCTACCCCAAAGTAAAAGAAGACGTTACCATCCATGTTGTGAATGTCTTTGACCGTTCAGCCCGGTATCGGAGCTCAAACTGTAGCCTGTAGAAATACGAATTCCAGGACGGCGGGTCTTGCCAGGTGACCACGAGCCAGCGGGGGCTGCGGTCCACAGCGGTGACTGTGATGTTGACAGGCGGGTCAGGCTGCACTGTGGGAAAAGGGCACATGGCTCTTATGTGGCAGCAAGTGTGGTACTCGGGAAAGACCCACGGAGGCTGTGCAAACCCCCAACAGCAGGATGCCACCCCAGCCCGAGCACTGCCCCTGCGCATCTTGACAGGGCCCTGGTCAGCCACAGTCTGACTTCTGTCAAGTAAAGTCCCAAAGGCCCCTGCCCACCAAACCCCTCGCCCAGCCCCTCCCTGCCCCTCCAAGAAGCCCATGGGCAGAGGGAGGCCTGGAAGAGATTACGTACGGATTCCATAACCCTCAAATGTTTGGGGTTTGCTGGACTTGCTCCCAGCAGTGTTGGCGACGCACAGGGACACTATGTGGAAAGAGTTGTCTCCCTCTGGGACTGCCAGCTGGCAGGAGAACTTCTGGGACTCCTGAGAATACTGGCACGGCTCCTGGAAGTCTTCCGCCGGCCCGTGCTGACTGCGGGACACAAAACAAGAGCAAGCCCACTCTCAGCGTCCGCGCTCACTGGGGGGGGGGGGGGGGGCAGGCTCTGCAGTAGGACCCTGGGGCTGAAGCCCGGCTCCACACTTGGTAGCTCTTGTGACTTTGAGTAAGTTATCCTCTCCGAGCCTTTGCTCATTTGAAAACAGGAACAGTAATAGTGCCTACCTCATAGGGGCTTGTTAAGATTAATTGGAAAATGAGTGTAAAACCTCTCGCTTGGTGCCTGGGGGGTCAAAGGTGCTGAACAAGAGGGTGCACTCGGTCACGGAGGCATCTGGTACTCAGCTCCTTGGCTTCCCGCCAGGTCCTTTGTTCTTGGCTAGATAGGGGCTGCAGAAATGAATCAAGAGAGGCCCCACCCTGACCTAAAGGGCCACAGGCAGCCCACGTTGGGGACAGCCAGTAGAAATGTCATTCCAGGAGCACAAAGCGCTGGGGGTTCGCAAGGAGGTGAGAGTATTTCTGGCAGATGAGCCCAGAAAACTGGGTGACTGAGGATATTCGGGGTGAGTCAGACACCCACCCACCTGGCCTGGAAGCCTGAGATTTCACCCATTATGACATGCATGGGCATGTGAGGCCACGGTATCCACCCACCCTGCCGATGGGGTGACAAATCACCCACCAACCTCCTGCTATGGGTTTGAACCCCAGGCCCAGAACAAACTTCTGGGAAGCCTGCCCCACCTTTCCCTCCCTCAATACCACCCAGGCTTCCATCCCACCTAACCCTGGGAAGGTGGGGTCCTCAACCGGCTTCCAAGCGTCCCCCTGTGGGGCTGCAGGGCAGGGGTCCAGTCTTGTTTGCCTGGTGTGTCTCCCTCAGCCCTAGTACCACACCTGGCCCACAGCAGATGCTGAACTCTCAGAACCTAACACGCATGGGATGAGTGGGTGAGTAAGTACAGTTGGGCGACGGTGTGAATGTGCACAAAGCATTATACACAGAATCTCCTCCCAGGGGCCTGTTTCACCCCCAGCAGCCCCAGGGGCTGAGTAGGGCCTGAGTGTGTTCTGGGGTCCCCAAGGCTCTCACAGTTGCTCCCTACCCCACTCACTCAGTTCAAGGCAGAGAGACAGGGCCCAGTAGGAGAATGGAAGTGCCTGAGGCTGCTGACAGGAGGAAGGTGTGAGCTAAAATGCCTTTCTCCCTCTTTCCCTCTCCCTCTCTCTTTGTGTGTGTGTGTGTGTGTGTGAGAGAGAGAGAGAGAGAGAGACAGAGACAGAGACAGAGAGACAGAGAAAGAGAGAAAATGCAGGGAACAAACACACAAAGTATTCTAGTTGAAGTGTCAATTGAATAAACTTGCTATGGGCTGGTGTAGGCAGATGCCCCTGGAAACCAAACCACCCTGTTCAACTCACTTTCAGATTTTTGGATGCTCTGGTGACTGACAGCCGAAACTCAAATAGAAACACCTGGGCTACGGGGCCCTTGGCTCTGGGATGGAGACAGACCAAACTGCAGAGGCGCATTCATTTTCAGCACCTCCTCCCTCCTCTACATCCCTGCCTGAGCTCACCCCAGGTCCCCCACTTTATGCCATCTCAGCGTGCAGACTGATCCCCAGGCAGGTGTGACTCCTACGCCACCACCCCAGCTTCCTCTCCAACCTATCAGCACTTCCTCTCATCTGCCATTATAATGGAAAGAGCTTGATAAGCTCCCCAGTCAGGACGCTGGACACAGCAGGGAGCCGGCTTCCCTTCCCCCTCCCGGAGACATTGGCATCTTCTCCAGAACGACGCCCCAAACCTTTTGAATAAAATCAGACAAGACTGGGTTTGATTCCCAGCAGAGCTATAGCGAGATGACCTTGAACAAGTTAATCAGCTTCTGGAAACCATCAGTTGAAGGAGAAAAGCCACACCCACTTCCCGTGCCTATTGTAATACTTAATAGGACAGCTATCCCAGCACGTGGCCGGCAGAGGTGAGTGCTTGAATTTAAGTCTCCGTTTCCTCTCGTTCCCTCCTCTTCATCCCAAAGGAATTATTTTCTAATGATAAAGTTTTGGAATCACTGGCTGGCCATCCCGCTTGGCTCCTTCGAGAGCCCCCCACCCCCAGGGCCTCGGTTAAGGATGAGTGGACATACCTTGCCGCCCCTCCCCAGGATACTTACAATTTCCTCACTGACAGCGTGGCCTTGGTCCACGGGGAGGGGGCACGCCCAGGGCTCCACTCACAAAACACGTTGCTGACCGGGCTCTTCCGGAAGCAGGACAGCTGAGGCTCCTCTGGAGGAACTGAAAGGCCAGCGCCCAGGCATGAGGGGAGCTCCCCTCACCTCCCTTCTCGGGGGAGCACCTGGCTCAGCCCTCTCCCTCCCCACCCCCAGCTCTGGGGCAGCTGTGACCCAGGACACCATGGCCAAGCAGCCAGGCACACAACTGTGGCTGGGAAATTAAAGGACCTCACTACGGTAAAGGGAGACACCCAGGGCTAACTAACTTGTCTAAAGGGAAGAGAGATCGATCAAAAAAAATTGAGGCTTTGGAGTCACACAGGTCTGCTGTGTGGCCTTGGGCAAGTCCCAGCCTCTTTTCAGTTTCCTACTATAAAATTAAATGATGATAAATAATAATAATAATAATAATAATAATAATAATAATACTGCTTTCCCTCACAGGGTCACTAGGAGGGACACCAAGGAAGAAAGTGCCTCAGCACAGGGCCTGGCACACAGGGCATCGGCTCTATGATGTATTTATCTAGATGTGAGGGAGCTAAGAACCTGCTAATTCTAAAAATAAAAATAGTTCATTTGAGACTATGCAGTGTTCAAACATCATACGTACACACACACTCATTTAATCTTTGCACTAACTCTGAGGTAAGGTAATAAAATTAACTTATTTTACCAAAGAGGAGACCGAGGAGCAGAGAAGTTAAGCTGTGAAAGAAAAGAATTCAAGCCCAGGCCACCTTGCTCCCAGCCCCGTGCTGTTAACCAGCCCCCCTCAAGCCCTAACTGTACCACAAAGCCAGCTGGACTGTGCCCCCATCAGCCAGTTGCCCCCCCCAGCAGGAATTTCCAAGTGGACCTTTTCCCAAAACCCATGGGCCAAGGAAATAATAGGAGTTTAAAGGGTCAGGCAGGGAATCTGGAATGCACAGAGCTGCTCTGCAGGGAGCTGGCCCCAAGAGCTCTGAGGGCATAACTCACCATCCACCAACAGGAGCACAGTTCCAACTGGGTGGCCAGCCTGGTAGCACGAATAGTTTCCAGAGTCACTGAGTTGCACGGATCTCAGAAGCAGCCTCCTTCCCAAGCCAGCCCATCTGTCGTGGTTCGGGCCTGTGACATGATTCCTGAGCACCCAGTGAACTGTGGCATTGTCTCCCGGTTCCCCACCTGGACAGGTCAGGGTCACGCTGGCCCCAGGCCTGCTGGTCAGCACATCGCTCTCCACCTCTGGGGAAAGAGAAGACACTCAGTCAGTCCACAGCAACCTGAGGAAGGGACTTCATTTCTGATTTGGGGAAGCCTCAAGAGGCTTTAGTACTAAACATCTGCCAAGTTCACCCGGTGATCCAGGCCTCTCTGCCCGGATTACAGGCAGAGCCTCCAAGTGGCCAAGGACCATGTATGGCTCATCCTTTCACTGGCCCTTTTCACATGGCACTGCCCTGGACTATATAAAGCTCCCCATCCCCAACCATAACTACAAGACTGTGAGCTCCTGCTAGCACTCATCAGAGTTCAGTGGGTGCTTAATAAGTGTTTGTTTAATGTAGGGTACCTAAATGGTGTCCACAGGGACAGGGTCTCCACATCGAAAACTCCCAGGAGCAACAGTCACAGTTGACGCAGTGGTCTAAGAGGTGCCCCTCTGGTAATACAATGGACAGGACCTATACTGAGACCAGAGCATCCAGCTTGTCCCAACCAGGAGATGCTGGGGAGAGAACTCCCTCTGGTTATGAGTCCAGAGCCCAAAGGAGCTCTCTTTTCTGCTTCTGCTTTTGCCAGTTCCAGGAAATATGTTTCTCTGGTCACTTCCCTTAGCCGAGTTCAGATGGAAGCTCTTGCCGTGTTTAGTGACCGGCCTGAACAATAGCAGGGGCTGTTCTGTTCCTGCACTCACTAACAATGGCCAAACTATTTGGGCAACTCAGAGAAATAGCAAATAAAAAGACTATTTTTCTCTTCCACAAAAGCAGAGCTGCGGGAGAAACATAATGGCCACTTCCTCTGCCAAGGAACTTGAGTAATGGCTTTCTTTAAAACTGAGTCACTTTTTTTTTTAATGGGGATGATTAATTATAAACCAGCCATTGGCAAGTGTTGCCTGTCCCGGCCCTTCTTCCTAATATGCTTCTCCTAGAGCCTGAACAGCTCTGTGTTAACTATGCATTTTACAGGCTGATCACAAATACTCAGAGGAACGACCACAAGAGAAGGAACTTGCTAAAGTGACAGTGGGCAGTGCTGCCCCTCCCACCCACCTACTCAGCCCTCTGCCCCCTGACCAGAATCTCTGAGTCAGACCCCCGACGCCGGTAGCCCCGTGGGAGCCCCCTGCATTTCTGTGAGGGGGGAGAGGTGATGTTCACAGAAGGCCCTTCTGGTGTCTCCGCCCACCTCTCCAGATGATGAGATTGGAGGGATCTTTCTCTTCATCTTTCTGTAAGTTTTTAATTTTCTATAAGTTGCTTGTATCACTCTTACAATGAAGTGTGTGTGTGTGGGGGGGTGTAAAACAAAAAAGTTACATAGCAAGGTCTGCCCAAGTTACTCCATCTAGGGTGGAGGGTGGAGGGTGGAAGGTGGAGGGGCGAAGGTGGGGCAGGCACAATGGGTGCCAGGGAATAGGGGTGGAGTGAGGGTAGATTTTTTAGGACAAGCAGCTTCTGAGAGTACCTTCCAGGCCAGAAAGTGGTCACCCCCAGACCCTTGCAGCTCTGTGTTCTGTTTCCTCTCTCTGCACTCTACACCCTTAGCTCTCAGCTCTGCTGGCCTGATCCCCTGGTGGACATAAGGTCACCATTCCTCCCCATCTGCCGCTGTTTGTTCCCTGGAATCTGCCAGAGCCCTCCCAAAATAGACCCTACTAACAGAGAAGACACACAGGCGGAAACAGGTGAGGAGAGTGCTCCTGAGAGCACCCCTTCCTGCTCTTCACAGATGTGCCCCAGTCGTGCTCACACTCCTACCCTGGGAATACGGGTGTGGCAGGGAGTGGCTGGCCCTGCACACCCTAACATTTAGCAAAGAGCACACAATTTAGCATCTGTGCTTGAGCAGTTGCTCAGCCATTTAAGGCCAGGGTTGCAAGCCTGTGCCTGTCTCCTCAAGAACTCTATGTACATCGATCATGTGCAAAGCCAGAAATTCCTCATCCAGGAGAGAGAACTGTTATTGAACATCTACTATGCACTGACACACCTCTACACCATTTCCATATCATAATCTTGTTTAACCCCCACAAAGCTCCATGGAGAACTTAAAACTACCTATAATACAGGCCACCCTGAGATAAATGTTCCCAACATATTGAGGGAGTCATGAGGGTGAAATCATTCAAAAGGGGTGGAGGAGGGAGGAAGCCATCAGGATCCAAGGGAAGAGAGATTTGAGTTGGGCCTTCAGAATGAGCAGGAGTTTGATAAATGGAGCCACAGGGAATCGCATTCTATGAAAAGGGAACAGTAGGCAAAGAGAAGCGAGAACCCCAGGGAGGGCAGGCACCTGGAGAATATTCTCCACCAGTGTACGGTCTTGTCTTGACTTATTTTTTAATATAAGTACATCTCTAAGAGCGGGAGGCAGATTGGCAGAGAGGAAACAGCTCTGTGTTATCAGAAGACCCAAGTTCTATTCCTGATCTTTTTTTTAAATCCTCACTCGAGGATATTTTTCCATTGATTGTCAGAGCGTGGAAGGGGGAGAGAAACATCACTGTGAGAGAGACACATGGATTGGTTGCCTCCCGTACTCGCCCCGACTGGGGCTGGGGATCAAACTTGCAACCCAGGTACATGCCCCTGACCGGGAATCAAACCTGAGACCCTTCAGTGCTCCGGCCATCACTCCAACTACTGAGCCATGCTGGCCAGGACTCTATTCCTGGTCTTGTCAATGACTTGGGCAGCCCTGGGCAAGTCACAGCCCCTGGCACAGCCCCATTCACCTTCTCCTTAAGACTGTAATTCGAAGCTCCCTGCTGTCCCCATTCCTGCAGTCTAGCGTCTTACCACACAAATCATTAGCTCTCAGAGGACAGGAAGCATGTTTATCTCTGTTTATCTCAGACAACAGCCCTGCCTGAAAACACATAGTCTATGGATTTACTATTCTAATAGTTGATGACTTTTGGAGAGGAATGACAGCCAGGTCACCCCAGTGCCCTCAGACAGATGCTTCTCCTTTCCCTGGAGAGCTCTGGGAGAAGTTCCCACAACCTCCCTCGCCTCCCATTCTTTAAGGGGAAGAGAGTTTAGGTCCTCCTCACCCCTGGCAACCTATCCCACACCCCAGTCTGATGCCCACATAATCCCACTCCCTGGGGCACTGGGCCCCCACCACTGTGACACCTCTGAAGCGCGGACTTTGCAGCCTGGCCTAGGAGTGCGGTTCCTCCCATTCTGGACCTAAGTAAGGTTGGGTGCCAAAAACCCAAGCAGCTTTGTTGTTTTTCTACTTTTTTCCCTCCTCAAGTAAATGTCAATAACCAGAGAAAAACACTCAGAGAGACATATTTCTCAACTCTCTCACAGCTTGTTGTTGCTCCTGCCAGCAAAAACAAGTTCAGCTCCCCAGCCCAATTATGTAAGCAGCGAACCAGCTGCTTCACTGCCCAGCGCACCACTGGGGACACAGGCTTATCACACGCCTGCTAATCCCACTGCCCTGGTTTCTGAGCAGAGATGCTGGTCGCTGGCTGGCTGGGCAGCCGGCAGCACAGCAGGCCTCCAGCCTCGCAGGTTGCAGGGACACAGGATTGCAGAAGAGGTCATAAGGAATTAAAGGTCCCCTCTCAGTGATAAAGGAGGCGGCTGTTGAGAAGTCTCCAGGAAACGAATGCAGAATTCGGTCCTACAGGGCCTCGGACAAGTTCCCAGTGTTCATCCCCTCTCCCTGCCTTCTCCATCTAAGGGCTGAAACCAGCCTCCTTGCTTTTGATGCAATGATCATCATAACGACCATTACCACTCATTAGCACTTATTACCACGTGCCCATGCTTTACCCAAGAGCTCTCCACCCCTTACAAAAACCCTGCTTAGGGAGACTTGGCCCCTAAGTTGTTGAGTCAAGGAAGTTTCAAAAAAGTTAAGGAACTTGCCCACATTCACACACCTAATGAGGGAGTCTGCATGGGCTTCAGGTGAGTCTGGCCCAAGCCTCTCTCTCTCTGGGGGCCAGGTGTCACTCTATGCTCCACATTCGGGTCACCCTTTCGGGGCTGCCCACCACCCTTTATCTCTCCCCTCCTCCCAATTTCCTTTCCTCTGCCCTGCTCTTCTCTCACCTGTCCATTCTCCACAGAGGCCTGGGGAAGGGAGTCTGGGTTGAGGAGTGTGTGCAAAGGGGTGGGGAGGGGGTGGGGAGTGGGGGAGGCGAACCCTGCCAAGCAAGTAAGTACCTCGGAGGGTCTCTTACTGGGAGCCCGAGAGCCTAACACCCTTGACCTCTCTCCCCCTCTTCTACAGCAGCAGCACTCAAGTGACTAGTTATAGTTCCAAAGTGCCCCCCACCTCTGACTCTCACCAGGTCACTCCTTCACTTCCCCCCAAGTCCCCAGAATGCCCTCCTCTGCCTTTAGGGAGAGGCCAGCCCTCAGGGCCTAGGCCATGGCCCCAGCCAAGTTCAATAACTCAGCTCCCAGCCCGGCTTCTCAGATTGCCTGCTCCCGTGGCAGCCCCCGCCCCTCTCCCGCTAACGTGTTTGTACTTCTGTACCTGCTTGTATTTGCCCTGTATCTGGTGGTGTCAGTATTTACCTTGGCACCAGGGCCTGTATAAGACTTGGAGACAGGGTGCCTTGGAGGCTCTTTTGGACTCATAAAAAGGTAAGGCTGGCTGCTGACGCAGAGACCAGTGTGTGACCAGCTCCTCAAGAGAAAAACATTTAATCCTTCTGGGGCAACAACATCGAAGATAATCAGCTGGCCCCGGCTCAGAAGGTCTGGCCTGGATCACCTCTCAGAGATTATAAACTAATTAGAGGAAAAGATATCTAAGGAGGGCAAACAGTCCAACTCCCCCACCCCTGCCAAGCCCCGGGAAGCACAGCGAGAAATGAAGACATTAAGGCAGGGCTGAGCAGGGCCTGAAGAAGAGCGCAAAAGCCCTGGCCAGGTGGGTCAGTTGGCGGGAGCATTGTCCTGTGCACCAGAAGGTTGGGGTCCGTCAGGGCACACACCTAGGTTTCAGGTTTGATCCCCAGTCACGGCGGGTACAAGAGGCAACTGATCAATGTTTCTCACACCGGTTTCTCTCTCTCTCCCCCTCCCCACTTCCTCTCTTTCTAAAATCAATAAAAATAAAGACAAAGGGCACAGATGCCGACACAAGGACACACATAGGACTGGGGTCCAAAGAGGGGCTGAGTTGGGGCTGAAGTCACAGAGTGAGTGCTGAGCTAAGAAAGGGTCACTCTTCTAAGACTGTAAGGGGCCTTAAGAATGATTAAAGGCCCTGGCTGGGTGGCCCAGTTGGTTAGGGCATCATCCAGATATGTCAAGGTTGTGGGTTCAGTCCCTGGTCAGATCACACAAAAGAATCAACCAATGAATGCATATATAAGTGAAACAACAAATTGATCTTTCTCTCTCCCCCCCCCCCCTAAAAATCAGTCAATCAATAAAATATATAAAGTCCTTTAAAAAAAAAAAGAATGATTCAGGTCAACCTGACCTTTTTCTTTTTTTTAATCCTCACCTGAGGATATTTTTCCCATTGTTTTTCAGAGAGAGTGGAAGGGGGAGAGAGAGATAAAGAGAAACATCAATGTGAGAGAGAGACAGCGGGGCCAGGAATCAAGCCTGCGACCGAGGTACGTGCCCTTGACCAGAATCGAACAGGAGACCCTTCAGCCCACGGGCTGACACTAACCTCTGAGCAAACCGGCCAGGGCCAACCTGCCCATTTTTATAGGTGAGGAGAACAGGGCCCAGTCATGCAGTCAGTGTGTCATGTAGCCATGGGATGCAGTCTTGTTTGCCCATGGCCCACGACCTTCCCAGGAGAAGGGCAGAAAGGGACCTGTCTTCCCATCTCTGAATTTAGCCTCGGAGTCTAACCAGAAGCCTGACCCACATCAGGGCTTTTTATGTTTGTGGAGGGGGGTTGTCAAGGGGGAGCGGCAAGAAGGAACCTGATCTATGACCCCCATCCCATCCCAAACCACATCCCATCTCTCCCACTCCTTTAGATATGAAGAAACAAAGCTAAAGACTTAAGTCACAAAGTGAGATGCGGGAGGGAGTGACTAGAGGAGAACACAAAGGGATGCACCGGGCTGGTCACGTTCTGTCCTTTATCTGAGTGGCGATTACATGGCTATGCTCAGTCCGTAACAACTCGTCAAGCCGTCCGAATTAATGTGAGTGCGCTCTTCTCTGTGTACGTTACACTGCAATACTCGCTTTTACAAAGGACCTAAAGTACCCCCTCCTGCATTCTCACAACTGCCTGAGCTCAAGCCTATGGCCCCGGGCCACCCCCATGTGCAGTAAGCTTCACCTCGAAGGAAACAGTTCAGAATGGAAGAGCAGGCCCAGCTGCCCTCAGTGAAGCTGTGAACCCCAGATTCCCGCTTTCCTGCAGGTTTATATACGCTTTAAAGATCAGTAGTGCTAACTCCCCTCTCATTCCTCTGCTTTTTCAGAGTTGTCCTTGCTATCCTTGTTTATTTACTTTTCTATATGAACTTTAGACTAAAAAAGTCCTATTGGGCCCTGACCAGTGTGGCTCAGTGGCTGGAGCGTCGGCCCGAGCACCAAAGGGCCACACGTTCGATTTCCAGTCAAGGACACGTAATACAATCCCTGGCCCCGGGCAGGGCCCGTGCAGGAGGCAACCAGTTGATGTTTCTCTCTCACATGGGTGTTTCTCGCTCTCTCTTCCCCATCTCCCTTCCTTTCTCTCTAAAATCAATAAAAATATTTTTAATCCCTTTTCTTGCCCTGGCCGGTGTGGCTCAATGGTTGGAGCATCAGCCCAGGCACCAAAGGGTGCAGGTTCAATCCCCGGCCAGTTGGGGTGCATGAGGGAGGCAACCAACCAATGTGTCTCTCTCACATCCCTCTCCCTTCTCCCACTCTCTCTGAAAATCAATGGAAAAAATATCCTCGGGTGAGCATCAACAACAACAAAAATCCCTTTTCGTGGCCCCACTTCTCCAGCCAGGTCCCAGTGGTCCGCTTGCCTGGCCTCTCAGCAGAGTCAGACATCATTGCTTGCTCTCTCCTCTTTTTATTTTATTTTTTATTTTTTTTATTTTTTAGAGAAAGAGAGAGATCAATTGGTTGCCTCCCATATGCACCCAAAAAGGGAACTGAACCCAAAACCTGGGCATGTGCCCTGACAGGGAATCGAACGGGCGGCCTTTCAGGTGCATGGAACAATGCTCAGCCAACTGAGCCACAGCAGCCAGGGCACTCCCTCCTCCTCTGATCCACTGTCCTCACTGGGTTTCCAGGACAACTCTCCCGATTTTCCTCACAACACTGGTCTCACCTTCTCAGTCTGCTCCTCCTCTTGCAGCCTGAGCAGGTTGCGGTGCCCAGGGCTCAGCCCCAAGGGCCTCTTCAGCCTCCATCCACACTCTTGCCTGAGATGATCTCAGCCACTCTCAAGGCTTGAAATCCTACCGGCCACCAGTGACTCCCAAATTCATACCTCAAGCTCAGTCTTCATTCCCAAACTCCAGACTCCTGTATCCAACTCCTCAGCATCTCTCCTGGATTTCTAAGACACCTCAGTTGCAACAGGTACAAAACTGACCGCTGGTCTTTCCCTCGAACAAAACCTGCAGCCTCCCCCATGTATGCAAAGGCTCTAACACCCCTATCACATAAGGCTGCTGTGAAGAGTAAATGGGTCACGGATGCAGAGTCTAGCACAGTTCCATGCATACAGCTGGCATTCAATATGGTAGCAGATATTGTCACCATCTTGTAGAGAAGGAAGACCAAAGGATGCTTTTCGGGAAAGGAAGTTGGGAAGTGCAGGGGAACTGAGAGCAGGTGCCAGCAGACAGCCTGGATGAGAGCCTCCGGGGCACACTCCTAAGGGTAGAGCCACTGGGCTGAGCTGGCAAGGGCAGGTGGGAGCAGGGGAGCCTGCGGAGGTGCAGCTGCAAGTCAAGACTGAACCCAGGACCGCGCAGGAAAAGCCCCTGACTCTGCCAGAGACTTGGGACCTCTTTGGATCTCAAGGGCCAGAGAGTAAAACACACAGATTAACTACCCAAAAGAAATTCCCAGGCTTCACCAGACAGTTAAAAGCCTTTCTTTGCCACCTTCCCCTTGCCACTCCAGCCCTCAAGGATTCTTTCCAAAGACTGGTATCTCAATGACAGTTAATGACCCAACATTTAGCACTTCCCTATCCAGCTGGAGTCCAAGGGACCCAATAGCTGAGGCCTGGTCTCCCCAGAGACAACCGTAAGCTTCACCAGGGCAGGGGCACCCATGCCCCATGGAGCCCTCTGCTCTGGAACCTAACAGCCCCTCAGGTGGTACCAGGTTGTTACAGAGGAGGCAGAAATTTTCCTGCCCAAGATGGGAGTAACGCCCTGGCCAGTTTGGCTCAGTGGTTAGAGTGTCAGCCCACAGACTGAAGGGTCCCGCGTTCAGTTCCAACCAAGGGCAAATACCTCGGTTGCAGGCTCAATCCTGGCCCAGTCAGGGTGTGTGAGGGAGGCAACCAATCAATGCGTCTCTCTCACATTGATGTTTCCCTCCCTCCCTCCCTCCCTCCCTCCCTCTCTCTCTGAAAAGCAATGGAAAAAAATATCCTCTGGTGAAAACTAAAAAAAAAAAAAAAAGATGGGAGTAACAGGGTGTCCTAAATTAAATTACAGCAGGCTGGAGGGTGGATGGAAGACACAAGAGAAGCAGTTAATCAGTTATCAACTACAGGACAACCCACAAAAGGCTGCTCACACTCCTGAGTGTATGTTGGAACACGGAATTAACTTTCAAGTGGCTCTTTTTACGATTATCTAAAGAAAACAGCCAGGCGCCACTGACCACCAGGCGCCTCTCTTCTTGCTTACGCATGAGCTTTCCAGATTGTTGCGGACCACCAATCCAAAGGATCAAACACTTCTTCTTATGAGCTCTGCACCCATCTCAGAGCTAGCCCCCCCCTTTATCTAGAGCCAGTGTAAATTCTTTCTAAACAACGTACCTCTTTTTCTCCCCCCCCCCCCCCACAAACATAAAGTATGAAAGCGCCATGGACTCAGGACAGCAGACCTCGCTCCATCCAGCCCTGTGGCTGGTGGTTTAGACTTTATGCCCAGAACCTGGTCCTTCTCTAGCTAGCATTTGGCGCAATCAGTTCTTTCAGAAAAACTTTTGGCCATGAAAGTTTTTTGTTTGATAAGAGTATAAGGAATCCCTAAATATTTTTATATTTCCTTCAGGCCTTCATTCAGATATCATCTTCATGGTGAGAACTTCCCTGGCCTTCCCTCAAAAATATCAATTCAACATGCCCCCTCCTCAACATAAGCACACAGTTCCTAGCTCTCCCCTGCTTTATTTTTCCTCCTTAGCATTAGTCACAATCATACTATATATTTAATTTACATCCCCACTAAAATGAAGCTCCAGTGAGCCAGGAATGTTGGCCTGTTTTGCCGCTGCTCTATCTATAGCTCTTAGAATAGTGCCTGGAACACAGGAGGAGCTGAATCTATTTCTTTCCAATGAATAAATTATTAGCTACACTTATTTAAGCCCTTGCTCTACACTAGGGACTTTTTTATACAATCCAGCTCATTTTCATCTTCATAACCACCCTGTAAGGTGGTGTAATTATTTATGTTTTCTAGAGGAGGACAGTGAGTCTCTGAGTGATAAGATCACTCCCCCAAGCTCGCATCATTTCCACCTGGCAGGGCTGTGGAGATGTGTCTGGCCCCAAAGCCTTAGCCATTACCCGTAGGAGATGAGCTGCGTTCAGATGGAGGAGAGAAGGGCAGAGAGGGATAAAGGAAGAAGCAACAGAAAATCTCTGGAAGTTCTATTGGAGCAGGACTGTCCAATAAAACTTCCTGTGTGATACTGGAAATGCTCGCTATTCTGTCCAATTGTGCTATGGAGCACTTGACATGTCACTAATGCAACTAAGGAATTACACTTTTAATTTGATTTCATTTTAATTAATTTAAATTTCTATAGCCACACTTTGTAAGTGGCTACTATATTAGAGAGCAGAGTTGCAGCCTTTAAGATTGACCTGGAAAAGCCCAGATCTGTGACCAGACTTGTGACAGGAGTGGTCTCACTCACGAGGTTGGTGGCCTGCAGGCCTGGTGAGGCAGGGGAAGGGAGAGGAGAGGGGTGCGTATGCACAGCTGTGAGAATCCAGGCCACTTTGTGTAATCCTTACAAACACCCTGGGAGGGGAGGATTTGTTTACCCAGTTCCAGGATGAGGTAACACAGTCAGGGTCCATGTGCCTGCTGCCTTGGGGTCTCGGTCCTCAATCAGAGGCGCTTCCTCTCTCCACCCCCAACTCCCAGACAATTTGTTTTGGGGTAGCTGGTACTGAGCAGGACGAGTCAAAGAGCCGGGTTTCCTCAGTCCCTTTCAGGGATTTGCACCTGGCCATTCTCAAGCTCCTTTAGGGTGGAGTCTGGGTGGCTGGCCACACACAGGCCCCATCAGGCTTTACATGGACTAAATAAATGTTTGTTGCAATGAATAAACAAGGTCAGAGCCAAAGCAGGAAAAGATTTCTGGCAACTAGAAGCCCACTGGGGGAGGGCCTTAGTTCAGTTCCTCAATCACACCATTTGGCCAGTCATCCTCAAACTCGCCAATCACAAGGGACATTTACTGAAAAGGACATTTCCCAAGACTCACTCCCTGATGTTTCTCTTGGGTACATCTGGAGCCAAGGACCAGCATTTGTGTCAAGCTCCTACCCCCAGCCTACACACACACACACACACACCAATTCTGATGCAACTAGGCCCAGAACTACCCTTTTAAAAAATATCAATGTAGGTAGGGTAAGCCTAGGAAAGCAGGCAGGCATCTTGAGCAGGAAGAAATTGTCCTAAAGAGAAGTTCAAAACTTGAGACAAGACTTTAAGTGACAAAGGTACATGTGCTTGTTTTAGGTGCTATCACACTGCAGAAAGCCAATGGAGAACCTGAGTCACCTGCGTCCAGGCCTTCCAGACCCAACACGTCAGTCCCAGCTAGTCCAGGCCCCTAGAAGGCAAGTCCACCTGAGCTCAGGGACATGTAGGCAGCTGCCAATCCCAAGGAAAACAGACCTCCTGGCTATTAAGGGCCCACAGCCCGGAGAGCCAGTGGATTTCCCCTCCAAACCAATTCCAGCTGCCGCTACAGCTCGGCGCCTCACTTCTCCAAAGTGAGATATCTCACAGTCATTTGCTCCATGCTTCCTGTACAATGTCTTTATTTTTACTCTCAAGTTTGTGGGCTGAGTCTGTGTGGGTGTGGGAGGGGAGCTGGGTATTTTCTACATCTGTATTTTCCTTCTGAACTGGAAGGGCTTTCACTTCCTCCCCAAATTCTCAGTTCTGCCTTGAATTCACAGGCTGTCCAGGCCTTGACACCACCTTGCCCATCCCTCCCGAGCCCCAGGGAAATGGAGAACTGAGGCAACTGGCTGCCTTCACAGTGCTTTGCAATCACTTAAGAGTGAAAGGAAGTCACAGGTGCAGCAATAACTTCCCTGGGGCAGGTGCCCTGGCTATGGTGTGAGGAGAAAGAGGCAGGCAGGGGAGCCTTGCTCCCTCAGGGCGGCAGCCTCAACCCTGCCTTGCACCCCTCTGACACCATGGTGGGCAAACCCAGGCCTCTACTTCCCTTCCTTTGGCTCTTCTGCCCCGGCACTCAGCCAGCCAGGGGTGACTCTCAACCTGCCCCCAAACACCCTCCAGCTCTTCCTGCTGGAGTAGTTCTACATTTGGGAGTCTTGGGGATCTACTGCACTGGATCTCAGGGACCTGGAGAGGTGGGCCCCCACCAGCAGGGCCTAACAACCTTCCATTCCAACCTCTCTGAACCTTAGTCTCCTCTTTGGGAAAAAAGTGTATTTAGATCCAGTGGAGGATTAGAAAACATGCCTAAAGCACAGGAGGCCTAATCAACAGTGACCTCCTGTGCTTTAGACATGAATTGTAAACGTGTGCTGAGAAAAGGAACCCTTTTACTTTGCACCTCCAAGCCCGAGGAACACAACCATCCAGAAAGCAGAGAGCTGCAAGCACACTAGTCTCCAGTTTCAGAGCATTATCTCCCAGCGGGAGAGATCAGCCTGCCTGCCCCTTGGTTTTCCGCTGTCTTCAAAGAAGCCCTCAGACCCTAAAATAAACCTCTGGAGAAGCAGTTACCCAGCAGGACGAGAGAGACTAGACTTGGGGCTGGGCACGCTGCCAGGGGCAGATTACAGTCAACAGGAGCAAAGTGCCCCCAGCCCCTGCCTCACTACTCTCCTCTGGAAGTGGAGTCCAGTGTGTGCCAGCCCTAAGACGCCCCAATCCCTGGCCATCCTCCCACTTAGGTCAAAATCCCAAGGCTGGGCACACAGCTTGTAGACCTGGTGTCTGCTGAAGCCTGTGCAAGCAGCCAGAGGGGTCGTGACTCAGCGCCCAGTAAGTCAGTCCCTTCACAGTCAGGGCACTGTCATCCACGCATACAGCCAGGGGGCTGAGGGGAGAGCCAGGCCAGGTGCACCCCCAAATCTGAGTGTAGAGAGGCACCTCCGGAGGGAACTCCACCCGGCTGGGGTATCTGCCCTCAGAGTCACCCCTGACGCAGTTGTGTCAAGTCTCCTGGGGACACTGGAAGGAGACCCGAGAATCAGATTTCTGAGAACACACCAAGTCCTGCGTTGAGACCGCAAAGAGCTTCCCAGCCGCTGAGCGGTCACAGGGAGAGCCGCCTCCGACGGCACAGGACGCAGCGGGAGCGCGGGAGCTCCTGCCGGCGACGGGGCAGCTGGGTGAGTCGGCGCCCGCGCCGTGTGCCCGCGGGGACCCACGCTAGCCACAGAGAAGGGGAGCCATCACCCCTCCTTGCCCCCTCGCACCGCCCCCCGCAACCCCCATCCGCGGCGGCCACAGCGGTTTCCACCCCCACCCCTGCCGCCCGCCCAGCCCTCCAGGTGCGCGGCGCCCTTACCCAGCGCGGGGCAGCCCCCCGGGCCCGGGCCCGGGGCCGGGGCCGCCCGGGGCGCGGCCAGCAGGGCGGCGAGCAGCGCGCAGCGGACGGCCAGCATGCTTCCTCCTCCGCCGGTGGCCCGCCGTCCGCAGGAGGCAGGCGCGCGGGTGGGGACCGGGCGGGGCGGGCCGGCCCCGGCGGCGAGGGCAGCCCCCATCCCCAGGGCGCCGAGCTCGGCCCCTAGGTGAGTCCCCCGGCCCCGCGCCGCGCTGGGCTTGGCCGCTTCTGGCCCGGCTCCGTGGTAGTGCGACTTCCCACTTGCACGTGACTCAGAGCCACTGACAGTCCTGGCAACGCAGGAAAACATTTGAGGAACTCGCGCTGGGCGTCTCTGGGCCGCCCCAGGGTGCTGTTACGAAAGCCAGAGCGGATGGCGCAACGGCCCCGCGACCCGGCTGACCTCAGGCTTCCTGCTGGGGCGCCACACCTGAGCCCGGGGACAAAAGACCCCGAGCCCGCCGGGGCGAGCTTGGCCCGGGCCCTCCGCCCCCCCCCCCCGTGCTATTGATGAGGGGACCGGACTTAGTCACCACGCTTCGGTTTTGATTTTTGGTTTCGTGAACAGGATTACGCTGTGAAAGGAGCACCTGGAGAGCCCTGGCGGAGGCGAGGTGCCTCTCGCCGTTCCTTAAGCAGTGCTCCAGCCCGCGCTGCCCCTGGAATCGCCTGGATAGCCCTAAAGCCACCCCAGAGATTCTGATTTAATCGATCTGGCATGAGGTTTCGACACTGAAACACTCGCTGCTGGAAAAGCACATTTGTTCCCCAGGCCTGCCTGTGCCACACAGGCCGCAGCACCCACAAGGAGGCTTGGGCTCTGGAGGCAGGCAGACTTTTCCCCATCCGGACCTCCACCTACTATCTGTGACTTCTCTTCGAAGTCTCCTGAGTTTTAGTTTCTTCATCTGTCAGAAAGAAACTTTTTAAAAATATATATATATATCTTTATCGATTTCAGAGAGAGGAAAGGAGAGGGGGAGAGAGAGAGATAGAAACATCAATGATGAGAGAGTCATCGGTCGAGCCCACAACCGGACATGTGCTCTGACCGGGAATCGAACCCCGATCGCCTGGATCCTAGGTCGAGGCTCAACCGCTGAGCCACGCCTGGCCGGGCAGAAAGAAACTTTTTTTAAAGTCTATGCTCAGAAGATGGCATGGATACACCTGACACAGGGTCTGGGTCACAGGTACTCAGTAGATGTCAAGCTCCACCTGCATGGCATGGCTCAGCGGTTGAGCATCGGCCTAGGATCCAGGGGATCGCTATTGGATTCCCCGTCAGGGCACATGCCCGGGTTGCAGGCTCCATCCCCAGAAGGGGCATGCAGGAGGCAGCGGATCAATGACTCTCATCATTGATGTTTCTGCCTCTCCCCCTCTCACTTCCTCTCTCTGAAATCAATAAAGACATATTTTTTTTAAAAAAATAGATATCAAAACCTGCATATCCACCCTCCTGATCTGATAAATAGAAATTGGTGCTTGGCTTTCAGGAGCAACCATAAGACCTCTTGAAAGGGCCCATGAAGGTTCCAGGGATCCTGAAGTTGATAGGGTGGCCTCAGAGCTCAGTTTGAAGGGAAAGAAAAGTACTGAAATAAGTTCTAGGCTGAGAAGCTTCTGGACCAGCAACTGCTGATTAGAATGTGGTTTTTCCACTTTGGACTTCAGGCTGACCCTAACCAGGATCAAGGTTCCTGGGGCAGCCGGAATGGGCATGGCCTGGAGGAGCCCCCAAATGGATAGGACCTGGCATGAAGAGACAGCTCCTGAAACACCATTCTCAGACCCTGTGCATCTGGGTCTGTCTGTAGGAACTATTCATCAGCAGTGCCAGGCAGAACCAGGCACATGCCCTGACCCACCCGTGGTGGAATCTGGTTGGAGTACATTTGAAAGAAAGGCATGTTGGAGGGCAGATCTTTTGGTCACTAGCCCTCTGGGCTGGAAGGTAGTTCCCACTGTGGTTGCCCCCTTCCCCTGTGTGTGGAAGATGCAAATCTGAAAATAATCTAAGGGGGATTACAAGCTGCCCCCCTGAAACCAGAAGGCTGCAGAAAGCCTTCTGCTCAGATAGGAGAGTTTGAAAGAGGGATGTTGAAGCCCAAGAACAGATGTCTTAGACCCCACCTGGCTGACCCCATCAAAGTGGGCCTCCCCTTCTCTAATCAACAGGTGGGGTGACTGTGTTCTGGAGTCAGACAGATCAAGTTCCCATCCCAGTTCTGCCACTTGCTGGCTGTGTGACTTGGGCAAGTTACCTAAACTCTCTGAGCCTCTGTTGCCTGATTTTTTGATATGAGAGCAAGAATATGCAAATTATCAATATTGTGGTTCCAATGAAAAGGTCTGGCCCATCTTTTTTTTTTTTCTCAGCCTCATGTTCTGCATCTCCATGCTTTGAATAGAATTATGTTTCTACAATATCATTTACGGCTTCTGACCTCCATACCTTTGTTCACGCTATTCCCTCTGCTAGAAATTCCCCTTGCTTGTCCTACACCCTACTCACCCTAAGACTCAGCTGGGATGTCTTCTCCAGGAAGGTGCCCATCTCCTCCCTGCTTCACTGGAATCCCATCTATCATCCACAAGGCCAGATTAGGTGGCTCGTCTCTGTGCTCCCTCAAAACCCCCTACAGACTTTATTTACCACCCTGTCTTCCCTGCTGCACCAGAAAGCTCATCTCTGGTCCCACTGCTGAGCAGGGCCTGGTACAGAGCAAGGGCCTTTGTCTGGGAAATGCAGCCTCCCCTGGCGTATAGTCTGAGCAAGTTCTCTCTGACCTCCGTCAAATCCCACTTGAACTCTAAGTGGAGTTTCAAAATTCAGGAGGCAACATTCATTCCAGTGTTTTATTATGGGAAACACTGATAAGAAAGAGAAGAAAACATACCTGTACAGGGCAGCCTGACCTGCCTGCATCCATGGGGTCACCAGGTCTCTTACCTGGCTTCTTGACCTGGGAAGGGGAGAAAAGTCGAGCCTGTTTAGATTTGTCTAGAGCCCCAGGGTGGGAACAGGGATGTGGAGTCATAAGCAAACAGAACTGAGCAGCAGACAGGGCTGGGGATTTTCCTCATGCAGCGGAAGGAACAGAGAACTTGCACCCAGGCACCTCTCTCGGGAACTGTGCTGCACAAACACGATCCCTTTCGAACACCATCTCCTTCACGCTTCTTAACCCTGAGGGGTAGGAGATATCATCTCCAATTTTCAGATGAGTACACTGGGGCTCTGAGAAGTGACTTGTTCAAGGTTGCACAACTGGTGAGTGGTAGCTCTAGAGTGAGGCCTGGCTCCTGGCCCAGAACTCACAGTGGACACAGGACCAAGGACACTGCAGGACACCTGTCTGCCCCATTACAGTAGGCCAGGAAGGGAGAGTAGAGAGGAGCAGAACCTGGCATTTGGGACGCCCCCTTCCTGGGCCTCCCAGACCCTCTCCCCTCAACCAGTGCATGTTCCTGCAGTTGCCTTCCGTCTCCCCTAGAGGAGGAAGCTCTGGACAGGCTCAGCTTCTATCAGACCCCTTCCAACAAGCAAGTCCTCTCTCACTTTTGACCTGAAGAGATTAAGCTTCTTAAAGTTTGCCACAGTCGGAGGTCTACTGGAGGCCCTAGAATAAATTCATAGGTTGTTTTGAATCCAAAAGGCACTTATTTATCATCTGCTCCTCCCTCCAGCTTCAAAAGGTGATTTGCCAAAGGTGACATTGGGCAACTAATGACAGCAGGTCAAGATCCCAGATTTCCTGACTCAAAAGGGTCATTTATTTTTAATTCCTGCCCTGCCCCCACCCGCAGGCTTGGGCCAGTGTGTTAGGGCTACTCTCAAATGGGAGATTTTAAAACAATGCCCTTTGTTCTCTATCACCTTTTAGGGTCAATGATAACCCTAAGAAGTACCTGGGGTGGGACCCCTCCCCTGGCCTCTGGCCCTGACTGATCAATAATTACTGGAAGGTGCTCTTTATTCCCTGAAACCTTCCCCCTCCCCTTTCTCATCAGCCTGAGAGGAGGTTGACATTCTGTGGCCCCGCCAAGGTATAAGGGGGTCCCTCTGATTAGCAGAACTCAGTGTCCTAGGTCACTGATACCTCCACAGAATCAAGACCCAGCCAGGGCCAGTGACCTCCACCTTCCAGGGAAGACTTCTCCACCGTCACAGTGGAGGGTGCAGCAACACCAGCTTTGGCAAAACAGCAGTCATGCTCGGCCCATTCCCCACCTGCAGCGAAGTTCAGTACATTTTCTGTTCCATTCCCCCATTACATCGCCAGCTGAGTTTACCCCCAGAGAAGGGATTTCTAGCACCATTCTCAGAAAGGGGTTGTAAAATTTCTCCCCTTGTAATATTTACAGTGTTATGATTTCATAACTGTTTAAAAGCACAATTAAAATTCAATATGGAATTACCATATGATCTAGCAATTCCTTTTCTGGGTATATATACAAAAGAATTGGAAGCAGAAACTCAAACAGATATTTGTACACCCATGTTCATAGTTATTTAATGATCATTCACCTTATTAACTAGAGGTGAGAGGTTTTCTTACAGACCCTGAGATACTGGAGGATGTGCTGCGAGAAGAAAAACAGAGCTGTAAAAAGATAAGAGACACCTTTGGGCCTGGATGGGTCCATTGCTCAGAAAAGAGAATACATTTTGAAAACAGACAAAGGGCAGGACGGGCTTTGATTTGGTTGCTGTGCCTGGACCCTGACCTCCTCTAGGAGTTGCCTCAGGAATGCTAACCATTCTCTGGTCCCAGGAACTGGTGAGCTGGGTTTTAGCACCACTGAAAATTAACTAACTTGTTGGACTTCAAGATCCTGGAAGGAGACACTCAGACCACAGACCCTGCAGCCATCCTGCCCACCCCCACTCCTACCCCGCTTCCCCCTTGCATGCAGCTTTCTTCTTCTTCTTTTTTTAATATAATTTTATTGATTTCAGAAAGAAGAAGGGAAAGAGAGAGAGAGGGAGAAAGAAACATCAATGATGACAGCGAGTTATTGATCGGCTGCCTCCTGCAGGCCCCCTACTGGGGATCGAGCCCGCAACCTGGGCATGTGCCCTGACCGGGAATCAAACCATGATCTTCTGGATCCTAGGTCAAAGCTCAACTGCTGAACCACGCCTGACTGGGCTGAATATGTTTTAAATTACAGCTCATTATATTACCTATAAAATGAACAGGTTGCAATAGAATTTGGTCATTAGCTACCCTTTGAGGCCCCTTCTAGCTCCCTGGCTTAACAGTGTTCTGATTAAAGAACAATTTTCCAGCTGACTTAACAGTTCCAGCCGGGTTTGCTCCTGCTGTCAACAGTAATCTCTTGTCCCAGCCGGGGCCTCTGCAGCTACTACCCCTGTCTGCCACTTCATCTTTCCTGGAAAATATTCTAAACTTGGACTCCATGAGTTTGTTTTTGCACTTCCCAGCAGGGGCTGCGTTACACTCTGGATGTGGCCAGGAGCAGAACAGGCCCATGGATCTATAGGAGGGAGAAAGCCACAGCAGAGATGCTCAGGCCCACGTGGGCATGGGAGGCGGTGATGGGCTCAGTCAGGAAGAACCAGCCTGCACCTACCTGCGTACAGATATGCCTGCAGGTCTGCAGCTACAGCCAACCGGCTGTGGAAGAGCCAACCATTTCCTCCTTGCTTTCCACATCAGGCTCTGTCCTCCACTCTTAACTGTGGTTTATGAATGGACAGGCCCATGGGGATTTTCCAGTGCCCATACATTCTGCTCTCAGAGTCCCCAAGTTAAACAATCAAGATGCACATTCTCGCTTCCAGGCACCACACCCCAACCTCTTCCTGCAGCTGACTGAAGGGAGAGGAACAGAAGGGAAGAGCTCTGGATTCACTGAATAACTTGAGAGATGAATACAGTCATTCACCTCTTCGTCATATACAACAGTGGTCCCATTAGGTTACAGTGGATTATAAACAAAAAGTTTTCTGCAATGCTGAGAGAAAAGGCTGCACCCAATTAGATGTTGAATTTACGGCTAGCATAGGGTAGTTTAAATAGATGATGAAAGGCACCTTCCCACAGCTGGGGCCCAGCATTACCGAGGGAGCTAGAGGAATGGGCCAGGGACGAGAGGAGCCTGGAAGCCCCCTCCACCCACCCCCACCAGCCCCACCCACCTCTGCACATACACGGGCACACACACTGGAGCCCACAACCCACTTTCCTTCCCTCCATTTCTCTTTCCATTTTTCCTCCTAGTCCTGTTCCTCTCTCCCCTTCCCCCGCTCTCTTTTATTATTTCTCCTCTCGATCTTTATGTCTCTGGGTCTCATTTCATCTCTGCTTCTCTCCTCTCCCTCCACCTTCCTTCTTCCTCCTGACGTCTCTTCTTCCTCCTGTGGGGCCTCCCTCCATAGCCCTTCCTCTGGCCCCCCCAAGGTGTACGTGCACACACACACTTTATCTTTTATATTGTGTTGTACCTTTTCTATGTTTATTGATTTTTTAAAATATGTTTTTATAGATTTTTAGAGAGATAGGAAGGGAGAGAGATAGAGAGATAGAAACATTGAGGAGAGAGAAACATCATTGATTGGCTACCTCCTGCACGCCCCCTACTGGGGATCAACGTGGGCATGTTCCCTGATGGGGACTCAAACTGTGATTGCTTCCTTCCTGGGTCGATGCTCAACCACCTAGTCACACCAGCTGGGCTAGATCCACAAATGCCGTTGTGTTACAGTCGCCTAGAGTATTCAGTACAGTAACATACTATCCAGGCTTGTAGCCTAGGAGCAATGGGCTAGATCATATAGCTTAGGTGTGTAGTAGGCTATTCCATCTAGGTTTGTGTAAGCGCACTCGGCAATGTTCGCACGAGGAAATTGCCTAATGACACATTTCTCAGAACGTATCCCCAGTTAAGGCCCACATGACTGTAAATTGGAAGTTGGCCTTATTGCTTTCTTTGAGAAACAGGAAAGAGCAGTATGAGAAGGACCCAAAAAGCCACTGAGTTGGGGTAGGGCAGGCTCTCCTCTACTCAGCGGTGCCTAGGGGCTCTGGCTTATTCCCAGGACAAGGCTGGCATGCCTTGGCAGAGAAGAGGGTTCTCCAGAAACCACTCCTGCTTTTATCTCTGGCCTCATCTCTGGCCACTCTCTCCTCACTGTTTGGGCTCCGGCCACAATAAACAATGTTCCTGCTTCAAGAATGTTGACTTCACTTGAGTGTGTCGGGCTCTTGCCCTGGGCCTCACACTTAGAAAGACCACAATACACACACACACACACACATTTATTTAATACATATGGGCTCCTCTGTCACTTGCAATCTAATGCTTATTGCTAGCACAGAGCGACCCCAACACCCTAAACCTCTACTCACAGGAGTGGTAGTCACTGTTGCTACTTTTTTTTTTTTAATATATCTTTATTGATTTCAGAGAGAGGAAAGGAGAGGGAGAGAGAGAGAGATAGAAACATCAATGATGAGAGAGTCATTGATCGGCTGCAGCCCACAACCTGGGCATGTGCCCTGACCAGGAATCGAACCCCGATCGCCAAGGATCCTAGGTCGAAGCTCAACCGCTGAGCCATGCCCGGCCGGGCTGCTACTTCTTGACACCCATTCTCCCTCCCTGTACTGGAACAGCCTCAGGGGTTGATGGGATCGACCCCCACCCCCAATCCTAGGGATGAGTCCAGATTCATCTAAGCCAGTCAAAAGACCTCCCCACAACATACACACACTCACACACACATAGGGCACAGCACTTCCCTGGTTAAAGTGCTTGGTCGGGGGGAGGGCATGTGGTTTGGTCTGAGGACAGACATGATAGATGACACAGCAGACACCTCTCTCTTGCTCTGGGTCATGCTGAGTAGGGGTGTGAGGCCTGGGAAATGATATAGCCATTTTGCTGCCAGCCTTGGAACATTGCCCCCTGGCACCCTATCACCCAAAGGACAACTGGAAAAGGCTGAGCTAAAGCCCACTCACCGCCGTGTGGGCTGTTCTGATCCTCCAACTCCGGGTCAGCAAACCCTGGCCCTCATGCCACATCGGGCCTGCTGACTTTTTGTTCAGCACATTATGGATGAATCTCATGAATGTAAAAGAAGCTGGACACAAAATCGGGCAGATTACACAATTTAATTTATATAAAGTGCAAAAACTGGCAAAACGGATCTGTGGTGTGGGGGTCAGGATAGAGGTTACCTTTGGGGACATAGGGGATAGTGTCTGGAGCAGGGCACAAGGGAGGTTTCCTGCAGTGGTTACATGGATAGTTCACTTAATGGAGTTATTTCTAGGTATGTGTTTCTGAAGTTTGTTATAAATATTTTCTTTTTAATACATTTTATTGAAATATATTATTTATAGCCATGAACTGTACTAACCTTAAGTGTACAGTTCAATGCTCCACCCAGGTCAAGATACAGAATATTTCGCCCTGGGTGGTATGATTCAGTGGTTAGAGCGCAGGCGTGCGCACAGAAGGGTCGCTGGTTAGATTCCCGGTCAAGCTCTTCTTTTACATACAGATTTTCTCATTTATGAATATTATTGTTTTATTCACTTGTCTGTCCTTGGCCACTGGCCCAGTGGAGCCTTGGTGCCATGATATCGCATAAGCAACTTTAGACTTCTTTTTTTTTTTATCCCCATCCAAGAATATTTTTTCCATTGCTTTTCAGAGAGAGTAGAAGGAGGGGGAGAGAGAGAGAGAGAGAGAGAGACATCAATTGGTTGCCTTCTGCACTGCCCTGACCTGGACTGGGATGGAGACTGCAACTGAGGTATGTGCCCTCGGCCGGAATTAAACCCGGGACCCTTCAGTACGAGGGCCCACGCTCTAACCCCTGAGCCAAACCAGCCAGGGCTGGACTCTAAGTTATGCTAGAATTCCACAGTTCAAGGGTCTCCATCCCAAAAGCCTTCTACCACTCTTAGACTCTTAGGCAAGAAAGGCTAGCATTCTGGGCCAATCTAGAGCACCGCCCTCACCACCACCACCACCACCGTGGGCCCTCCTCTGGCCTCCCTTCCCATAAATGACCAGTCAGAGGGGCCTAGGGACTTGCCCACCTGGAGCCCACATTGACTCCTTCTACACCAGTGCTCCTCAAAGTGTGGTCCCTTAACTGCTACTGGTCAGCAAACTGCTTGTTACTGGTCCACAACTCACAGTGTAGAAACTGAAAACAAACATTGAGAAACTTTTATCACAATTAGACTTCGCTGCAACACCCAAGCTCCTGATCATACTCCATTTTTCAGTAATGCTGGCACAGTATGTTCTATTGTTAGTACTAATGCTACTAAAATACATTGTATTTTACAAAAGTATCAGTCCATCCCAGTTGGAAACTTAAAAAGCTGGTTATTCACCAGAAGCACTGTTTTAGACTCTGGCATTTTCTGCCCAGATAGTTCCAAGCCCACTTCCAGAGTCTCTGCAGCCTCTGCTTCAGGTGTCCTTAGGTGAGCAGACCCCTCTGCAATTGCGCACACTCGGCCCCCATAGGTGGCCAGGAACTACTATTGTTCACAGGGTGCAGATGGAGCTTGGACTTGTGAGCTGGGTGTCCCTGTGTGCATGCCTGGCCCCTCACAGGGCAGAATGGGGGAGGGGGGAAATAGGAAGAACAGGAGGAAGGCTGAAGGTTGGGGAGCTATGGGGGCAAGTTCTAAATCCTAACTTGGCCTTCCAGGTTGTTATGAAGATTTATCTGTCAGGTAGGGGGACAGAACATACTTTCATAGTCTGTTAACCTGATCTAGAATGCCTGCCTCAGTGCTAGACAAGTGGTATGCAGGCCTCCATGTTTTACCTGCCTTGGGACCCATGCTAAGGTGTCCCTGGATGGATGGCTGAAGCTGCCTTTAAACCGTGTGCGCTCTGTCAATGCACAGGAACATTTTAGTGCATAGCTTTCAAGGGGACCCTGAGCCAACATGGTTAAGAACCACTAGCTGAGATTTGGCAGACAATCTGATGAGACAAATTGGTCTGTACCACCATGCTAGTTCCAAAGACAGGGTCAAGGGCTATCCCTCTTGCTGTGGAGTTAGACCTGGAGGAGACCATAGACAGTGGTCCAGGTCTCCCACATTCTTCCAATAGCCTTTATATCTCCACAGAATAGACTTTCTATGTTTTGAGAAGCCCTCCCTTTGCCTCCAGTAACCCTCTGTCCCCTGCCCCCTGCAGTTCTCAGGTTCTGTAGAAGCTGCTTCCCACTTCTTTCCTCCCAGCGGGGTGGAGCAGCACGGAACCTGGGCCAGTGTCCAGTGTTGGTCACCCACCAGCAGGCCGGGCCTGCAAATCCCAGGCAGTGGGATGTGTGCGGCATGGAAATCAGAGTCTTGGGAATCTCTTCCTGTGAGTGGTTGCCTAACCCAGAGCCCGTGGCACAACAGCCCCGTGGGGGTTCCTGCAGAAATGCCACAGCCCAGGCCTATGTGACCAGAAGACAGGGCACCAGGAGCACCACGGAGCTGCCAAGCCGGAGGAAGAGAGTGGGATACAAAGGGAGTGGGGAGTGGGACATGGTCCTTCTCTTCCACCTGTCACCCCTCCTTCAGGCCCTCAAGTAAACCTAGGCATCCTCTCTGCCTCCTACCAGTACGTGAGCCCACATAAGTCCCTGCTGGGCCCTGGGATACAGTAGAGGGTCCTTCCCAGGGTGGCTCAGGCCTCAGTCCTACAGTCTGAGAAGTTGGAAGGTTTCTGCAGACCCCAGGCTGTCCTAGCCTAGGGGAACTCCCAAGTCCTCTGTCCGGAAACACTCATTTCTTAAGGAGAAACACCCCATCATGAGGTGTTTGTTTGTTGGTTTGTTTATTTGTTTTTATAGACTCTAGGCCCAAGGAAATGTTTTGGAAAGCCCTCCCTTTCTCACCCCAATAAGATGAAGGCCCTGGCCGGGTAGCTTAGTTGATTAGAGCACCGTCCAGATACACTAAGGTCACAGGTTCAATCCCCAGTCAGGGCATATACAGAAAACAATGAATGAATGCATAAATAAGAGGAACAATAAACCTCTCTCTCTCAAAAATCAATCAATAAAATTTTTAAAAAAAGATGAAGGCTACACCACACCCTCCCCAGCTGTCTGCTAGCTGCTCACCAGGGCAGCTCACAGCAAGTCAATGAGCACTGAAATCTTTCCATGGAGTGTTGGGAGAGTCAGACAGGAGGTCTGTGTCTCCTACTGGGGTCAGGACACAGTCCTTAAAGACAGGACGCTGAAGCCCCAGAGAAGAATCTGCCTGAAGCCTGGAACAAACGGCCTTTTCTTTCACTGGACATAGTCATAGCTACTCCACCTCCCCCATCCCTGACCTTAGGCTGGACCTTTCCAAACCCAAACTCTCCCCCACACAATGGGGGAAATATGGGTGCCGCCTTCCCGACTTTGTTCTGAGAACAAAGATAAGGGAGAATTCAGCTCCTCCCTTCAGCTGTTACTACAGGGAACCTCTTAGTAGCTGATCCCTCCTAAGTGGAGACCACAGTCCGTAGTCCAGGGTCTTTATCAGTGACTGTCTCCTTTGTACTCTAGCAGGTGACTACAGCATGAGGCTGCGGCTGCCTGCCTGTCTGACCTGAGCACCCTGGTCTCTCCCTATTTGCTCCTGCAGGACCAAGGAACGTGGTATTATTGATAGTAAATGGCTCCTCCTTGGGGGCAGAAATATGTCTATCATGATACTGCCTGGGTCACAATCACTGGAAAATAGTGGTTCAGGACGTTGCCATTTACTTCATTTCATGCTCAACGTCAAAGAGGGTGAAGTATATGACATGGAGCATGGTGGCACCAGAGCAGTGCCTGGCTTTGGTGACTGGGAAGATAGTGTGACTCTCACTGAAATTGAGGATGCAGGAAGAGCAGGTGTTGGGGAAAATAATGTTCAATTTGGGGCACATTTACTGTAAAGTGCTGGGAGATAATGCAAGTGGAGAGTTCCAGTGGATAGTTGCATACAAGAGTCTGGAGTATGGGGGTGAGGGGGCAGTAGTCCAATCTGGGGGTAAACAATGGTGACTTTCCCAAATCTCATTTAAACCTTGGGTTTGGAAGGGGCCATTCAAGGACCTTGCACAGATCAGAAGAGCCCGGTGGAGAAGAGCAGAGGAAGGCGCTCCAGGAAAGAAGGCTGAGAAGAGCAGCCAAAGAGTTAGTGTTGACACCAAGAGAAGGGTTTTGTAAAAAGCCAGCAGAGGAGACTTGTGGTCAAGATGGCAGAGTAGTGAATGCCATGCTTGTCTCCTCCCATGACCACATCAAAATTACAAGTAGAACCTCCTGAAGTCTAGCTGAACAGAAGTTTTATGACAAAGAATATAAAAAAGTCACACTGAGAAAGGTAGGAGGGACTGAGATGAGAAACAGGCTGGTTCCACACTCACATGTGTCAATTAAGAATCAGGAGGGAGCCCTGGCTGGTGTGGCTCAGTTGGTCGAGCACCATCCTGTGCACCAAAAGTTTGCTGGTCCGATTCCCTGTCAGGGCACATACCTGAGTTGCAACTTCATTCCCTGATTGGGGTACAGGAGGCAGCTGATCAATGTTTCTCTCTCACATCGATGTTTCTCTCTCTTCCTCTCCCTCTCTAAAAATCAATTAAAAAAAAAAAAAAAAAAAAAGACTTTCAGTGATTTCTCAATAGAAACTTTGCAGGCCAGAAGGAAGTGGCACAAAACATTCAAAGTGATGAAAAGCAAAGACCTACAACTAAGATTACTGTACCCAGCAAAGCTATCATTTAGAATTGAAGGAGAGATAAAGAGCTTCCCAGACAAGAAAAAGCTGAAGGAGTTCATCACCACCAAATCAGTATTACAAGGAATGTACATGGAAAGGGGAAAAAATTAAAAATATGAATAAAAAAATATTGCCAAAAAAATTTATTATGTGGCAAACACATAATAAAAGCAGTGGATCAACCAATATTAAAGCTAGTACAAAGATTAAAAGGCAAAAGTAGAAAACTACAACAGTAAATTAAGGGATACACACACATATAAATAATGACAAAAAAAGTAAACATGAAGGGGTGAGTAAAAATGGTAGTGATTTTAGAATGTGTTCAAACTTAAGTAACCATTAACTTAAAATAGGATACTATAAACATAGCTTGGTATATCTGAAGCACATGGTAACCACAAACCAAAAATCTACAAGAGATATACAAGAAATAAAGGGGAAGGAATCTAAACACAACACCATAGAAAGTCATCAACATTCAAGAGAAGAGAGTAAGAGAACATGAAAGGAACAGAAAAGAACTACAATCAGAAAACAATTAAGAAAATGGCAACAACTACATACCTCTGACATGTAAATGGATTAAATGCTCCAATCAAGACACGAAAGAGGACATGTACATATATGCAATGGGATATTAGTTGGCAATAAAAAAAGAATGAAATCTTATCATTTGCAACAGCATGGATGGACCTAGAGGATATTATGCCCTGACTAGGAATCCAACCGTGATTGCCTGGATCATAGGTCAATGCTCAACCGCTGAGCAATGCCGGCTGGGCTGAAATTTTTTTTACTTAACAAAAAGAAAGCCAGCCAGAGGACAGAGTTTCTAGGAGAAAGCAGTCAACATCAAATGACTAAGGGAATGCAAGATCAGACCTGCAGATATCCGCTGGACGTGGCCGCGTGAAGGTAAAGGGTGATTTCGGAGAAGGCATTTTGGGGGTGGGAAAGGAGAAGCCCGACTGCAGGGAGTGGAATGAGGAAGAGGGCTGAGGACATGGACACAGATCACAAAGCAGTTTATAGGGGTGAGGAAGGGGCTAAGTGAGAAAAACCTGAGCATACTTATTTTGGGAAGGGAAGACTCAACAGGGAGGGAAGTGAAGTAGAGAGGACAGTGGGTGGAGGCTAGTGGAAAGCACTGCAGTGGGGGGTAGCGGAGCCAGAGCACAAACAGTGGGGGGCCCGGGCTTTGCTTCTGCCCAGTGAAACTTGTGACAGGAAGGTAAAGAAGCTATTTTCCTCTGTGAAGTAGGAGGCAGAACCATCTGCTGAGGGTAAGGTAGGAGGTGGTGGGAAGGAGCTGAGGAAAGGTGAAAATTAGTAAGAGTCAGTAACTGAGGAGAGAATGGAAGTAACTGGACCATTCCTGGGCAGAGTGGTTCATATCAGACCATAGGCTCTGCGCTGGGCTGGGGTGCAAGCGAGAGCCCACATGAAGGAGCTGGATGACCAGAAGAAAAGGCAGGAGGCTGTATTATGTGTTGGGAGCACAGGTGACAAACGAAAGAACTAAAGGATATGGAGGGTCAAATACTGGATTGTGACATTTCAGAGGCAGAGCTGCCCCCGGGGACAGTGGATGTCCATGGGAGTGAGCTGCAATTGGGGGTGGGGAAATGCTGTCAAAATGAGGAAGAAGGAAGCCAGGGCATCAGACAGACTTTTCATCCACACTGTCGAGGAAGGCACTAGGATGGTGGGGTGGGGACCCGAGACAATCAGACAGGTGCTGAAGTCCTCAGTGAAGGAAGCACATCAAGGGAAGAAAACTGAGTGGCAGGAAACTCAGAGGAAGCATGTTTATACAGAGGTGGAAGAAAAAATGTCTAGAAGTAGCAATGAGCACAAAAGTAGTGTGGGCCACCCCCCATCAGATCTGTGTAATGGGATTGGGTGAGGGGGGAGCCTTAGCTCATTTGAGGAGCAGGGGAGAACATTCTCTCCATGGTTGAATATAACATTTCGTTTGTTCTCTGAAACATCTCTTGTAGGTCAGCACTGGGGGCAAAGTGGGGACAAAAGCACAGGCAGTGTTGAATGAGAGCGCTGAGGGTTTGCCACGGGGAGAGGTGGGTGTCAGCCTTTTGGTCCAGGAGATAGACTGGCAGGGACAAAAATGTCAGGAGCCTGATGGAGACTGATGCTAGATGATACTTGATGCCTGAAAGTCAGGGTTCCAGAAAGATCTAGGCCAAAAGCTGGTTTG
The DNA here is from genome assembly GCF_964146895.1 of Miniopterus schreibersii. Taxonomy (NCBI): domain Eukaryota; kingdom Metazoa; phylum Chordata; class Mammalia; order Chiroptera; family Miniopteridae; genus Miniopterus; species Miniopterus schreibersii. Next base: position 12,993,220 of record NC_138119.1, on the reverse strand, counting down.
TGTCCCAGGAGTCTATGTTGTCCCTGCCCTGGACTATTTCTCCCTAAGAAAACTGGTCTTAACTCCATGTCTTCTATCCAAGCTTAGCACCTACTTGGAACTATATTTTCTCAAGGAAGAAGGGGAAGAAGAGGAAGGATTGTCACTGTGACAGAAAAGACTGGTTAGGTCAGAGTAGGAAACTAGGCTGAGAGGGGAGGTGGGTAGACATCAGCAGGAGCCCCTAGCCCCAAGCTCTCCTGGGACATGGGCCTCTTCCCAATCTCCCATTCCTAGAGGGGCACTCACCTTATTTGCTAACCTTAAACTCCTGCAGTCTTGCCTAGAATATTTAGGTGCCTTGATATTCACTTCTATGAAAAGCCAGGAAGGTGTGCCTGTGAGGCTGGTACCGATGAAAAAGGTATGGGGTGAAAGCAAAAAAGCAAAACAAAACAAAAAACCCGTAAAATATTGACCCGGTACTTCCCCTGCACATGCCCATACATTTGAGAAGTGTTACAAAAGAAAGGTTAGCTTGTGTTTGAAAAAGGGACCAGTTCAAGGTCCTAAGCACCCGGCCGCCGAACACAAAGTCCCTGTGGTGTGTCAGCTCTGCTCACTGCCCCATCTTCCAGCTGAAACTGGGTCTGGGCGGTCTGCAAACAGAGGGGCTAAACCCCACCGGGTCAGACTCTGTCTTCCACTCCGCCCAGATCGACCCATTCCATTCTACTTAGGAAAAGGTTTCTCTCTTTACTTTGACCACCAGTCTTGGTTAAGCATCAGGAAAGAAACAAATTACACATTTCTCAGAAACTGAAATTTTATAAAAAGGCATTTTTCTCTTATACCCATAAAATGATATAATTTTTGCAAGTATAGAAATATGTCATAAATTATACAGAATGTTCCTTAATTACAGTTCAATGCAACTTAGTACTTTCCTCCCTCCCTAAAAAACGAGAGAGAACCAAAAAAATAATATATAACTGTATATATATATATATTTTTTTATATTTATATAATAGACAAACCAAATATGAAAAAAAAATCATTTCCTCTTTGGTATAAAAATCAGACTCTCACCTTGAGAGACGCACAAACAGACATGATGTTGGGTTTGTAAACTGTGTGGCCAAAAGGGATTTCCCTGTCAAGCTTTCCCCTCCTCCCACTGGAGGCCAACCAACCTTGCCTCACCACAGCCCACCTGCAGTTCTACAGGGCTCCTACAGAATAGAATGTTCAAGATATCTGTACCCCACTCCCAGCTCCCCACCATTCCTGAGGACCCCTCCCCTCCACGACCAAAGACGAGGAAAGGATTCTTCCCAAGACTAACTTGGTAGCAGTGAAATTGGGAAACACCTAATTTGGGGAAGAGCTCCCTAGGTATGGAGAGGCAGGATAGTTGTGCTGAGGCTCCAACTAGTCCTGTCCAGGCCAAGCCAGGCACTGAGCAGAACTTCCACCACCCAGAACATGGACTCACCACCTCCTACCAGATTCTGGGCCCAGAGGGGTGGGACCCCTTGTCTACCAGAAGGGAGAAGCAGAGGCCAGCTTCCCCGTTCAGGCCCACCTCAGGTCCTGGGGTGTAGGTGCAGGAAAACGCCAGATGAGGAAGGAGAAGGGAATTCAGAAGGGACTCTGCTCATGGACTTGAGTCTAAATTTAAAATAAAACAAAACCTTTTTTCAGGACTAAACTTCATACCCAGCTTTTGGCCAGGGAATGACAGAGCTACTTTCCCTGGCTCCAGTCCAATACCAGCAGGACTTATGGAATCCAGGAGTTGATATGCGTGTGTTCTGGGGGAAGGGACAGCTCTTCACTCTCAAGGTGAGGAAGCAGACAGAAGCAAATCCTCCTTTACACTCTCCCCACACCCTCTAACTGAAAGGCACCTCCCTCCCTGGTCAGCCTCACTGTCCCTCAGGGGGACCATCCACTGGAGGACCAACCATGAACTGTGGCTCCTCCCTAACCACTCCACATCCAGCCAGGTTTGGGTACCTGTGTGGGCCAACCTCCTTTTCCCCAGGAGAGTTAAGACACCAACCACAAGATAAAAGTCACTTAGAGGCCTCCTCCACTTGCCAAATAAAAAAGACAAAACCAAATAGACACAAACACAAATCAAGGAGAGACATACACGATGTGAGGGGCCCAGAGGCCCCAACAGGTCTCTGGCTTCCCGGCATGATACATTCTTATGTAATTCAGGAACAGGGGCTCTAGGGCCCCTGTGGGGAGTGGGAGTAAAAAAATACAGAGACTATAGTCTCCCTGTGGGTTCCCAGGCAAGGGAGGGGCAGACTCAACCTCTCACAGTTTTTTTTTCTGTTTTTGGTTCCATATCTGGTCCCCCACTGGGACTGGTTCCAGATGGTCCAGCCCTTACTCTGCCCTTGAGGACTGCCCCCTCCACCTTCCTAGCTAGTGGGAGGGCCCCTGGCTAGAAATGCCCCAGACACTTCTGGTGGGACCAGTAGGACAGAGTCTACCAGGGGAGATGTCTGGGAGAGGCAAGAAGGAAGACGGGCAGTTCTCAGACACGGTCCTCTTGGTGGCCGGCCTGCCCTGTGTGCTCTGATCACTGGCACGGGGCATAGAGGTCCCAGCCTTCATCCTTTGAGGGGCTTGTCGGCTCCTCCGCTGGGGCTGCTGGCGCTGTCACTCTTCTTCCTGCGCAGGCTCTCAATCCAGCTGGAGCTGGAGCGGGTAGTAAAGCTGGAGAGTGCCAGGGAGCTGAGTCGCATGTTTTTGCCAGACATTATGAGCTCCCCAAAGCCTTCCTGGTGGGAGAAGGCATAGCCAGAGCGCCGGGATCCTGTGCGACCCACCCGCCGCATGCAGCGGTGCTGGGCCTTCTGTTTCTTCCTCACCAGCTGGGTGTAGCGGACCTGGCAGAGGGTGGAAGAGAAGCACAAGGAAGGAGCCACCTTCAGTGTGGCAGTGTCAGACACCACCACCGAGAAGGGACCCAGAGCCCCCAGGACAGGACAGCATGGGGTGTCTGTCCCAAGGAACACCACCAACACATAAGAGTCATGAAGCCCAAAAGCTGCAGCTGCATGAGTGCTTGTGCCAGAAGGGCTTTCAGACACACCCAGCTTCTCACCGTGTCAGAGAGATCGGGCTTCAGGTTCAGCTTGAGGAATCGAAAAGCAACTACGGGCATGATGCAGACTACCGTGGTAAGCACGATAGTCAGCCACACTGTGGGCTGGGCCAGGGTGTTCTGTGCATTACCTGAAAACACAGAGGAGTCAGAGGCCTTGGGAGTTATAAAGTGGACAGGTCCCCATTTCTAATCCTGGCAGCCCCACTTCCCTAGTCTCACAACCTAAGTCATCCTGGCTTCTTGCCCCACCCTGCTCCCCAAGGAGGTATCTCCAAATTTGACTCTAGCTCCAAACTCTCCCCAAAACTTCAGACCTATTTCTTTAACTGCTTTATTTGACGTCTCTGTTGTACAACTAACAGGGATCTCAATTTCAAATGGACAAAAGTGAACTATTGCTTCCTCCACCCCAACCTGCCCCATCTTCCCCAGCTCCAGAAATGCCACCCCCCACTCAGTTGCTACAACTAAAAGCCCTGAAGTCAACTTTGACTGCTCTCTCTCAAGCTCTTCATCCAATCTGTTGGCTCCATTCCAAAATACCTATGGAATTCCACAACATTTCACTGTATTGCAAACCACCATCGTTCTCACCTGGGTTAATGCTATGGCTACCCTTCCCTTTACACTTTATTACACTTTATAAATAAAGTGTAAAGTGTTTTGTTATCGTCTACAAAACAGTAACGGTGATCCTTTGAAAACATAAATCAGTTTATGGCATTTCCCTGCTCAAAGCCTTCTTAATGGTTTCCTCTCACATTAAGGTTAAAATTCAAAATTCTTAACCTGACCTATATGGGCTTAAATGATTTGGACCAATTCTCATCTCCCCCTACCCCACTGCCCCAGCCCTAGCTTCCAACTTCCATTTCCTACACACACACACACACACACACACACACACACACACGCTCCTCCACTGCCATGACCTCCTGCAAGTCCCCACCTAAGGCTTCTGTATCACTGTTTCCTCTTCCTGGATCATCCCTTCCCTTTATTCAGATTTCTCTGTGCCAATGGTCTGTCCTCAAGAGGTCTTTGCTAACTACTCTTATCCCTCTCTACCCTACTTGATGTTTTTTATAGGATTTATTAGTCCCAGACGTTATATCTATTAACTAGTAAATTATTTCTCTCACTGAAATAGGAAACCCAGGAGGACAATGCTTTTGCCTGTTTTGTTCATTGCTGCATCCCCAGCATCCAGAATAGTAGGCGACCTATCGTAGAAGCTGACTGAAGGCCCACTGAGTGAATAAATGAAAAGATCTAAAGAAAATGCCAAAACTGTAAATGCATCTTTCACCTCATGCCTCCCAACCAGCCCCTTTGCCACCCACCATGGCCACCCGATCATCGCTTCTGAACAGCCTTACACAAAGTCACTACGGTAGTTTCTTCACTGCCCATCACTGCCAGATTCACCTTTCTAAAGTAAAGTAATCCTTTGATGCCATTCCCCTCTCTTCTCAAAAAATAAAAATAAATAAAAGACTCCTGCAAGTCTGATGCAAACCTGACAGCCTGGCATTCTGACACCTTAAATGTCCTACCTTCCATGGTCTTTCTTCCACCACTTCTCAGTGGGTATTCCTGCCCCACCCTGGTTGGAGCTCTCTCCATTCCCTAGAAACAAGTGGCCCTTTCACACTTTCAGCTCTCCAACTTTGAATTTGACTCCCAATCGTGGCGGAACTCACAGCAGACTCCTGTGTAGGACTATCCCTGACGACCCCGCATACAATCACTTTGCTGACCATGACACCTGCCACCCCTTGACCTCCCTTGGGCGCTGACCTCGTACAGCCTAGCAGGGCTAGTCTTCACTCTCATGGACATGGAAGCTCTCTGAGGGCAGCACCTGGGTCAGATACACCCAGCTATCCCCCCAGCACCTTGCAGAACAGCTGGCACATAAGGAGTATTGAGTAAATGCTCATGGAGTGCAGACTGGCTACCTACCCTGTTAGTCCCAGAATAGTCGTGTTTCCTCAGTGATTCAAGAGGAAGCCACCAAGACTCACCCACAAACCGGAACTGGTTGGGAAACATGTCGAAGAGCCCATTGCTATGCATGGCAAAGAGAATGGCAAAGTAAACAGCTAGGCTGCCCCAGATGAAAAAGTGGTTGATGGCCGTCCAGTAGCCTGTATCAAGCCCAATCTGCAAAAATCAGGAGCTGTCACAGGCAGAAGGAGTTACCACCCCAAAACCCTGTCCCCTTCCCAGAAACAGAACTGTAGTGCCCAGGGCAGCCCCAGGGACAGGAGGCTTCCTCCTTCCAGATGTAAGGGCAGCTCCTAAACTGCCTCATACCTGTACGCTGACAACAATGACCAATGAAGTAGCCACAGTGACCGCAAAGGACTGGTAGTCGGCCAGCTGGGTGCCATCATCCCGGGTGGCCTCGGCAAATACCCCATAGGGGATGAAGAACATGAGAACAGAGGTGTAGATGCCCTGGGCAATGCAGATGAAGAATTCCCGCTTGTTGAAGAGGAGGTTCAGCTGGCCTGGCTCATATAGCTTAGGGTACTCCATGCTCCGCTGCTCTGGGACATCCTGTGTGGGGAGGATCAGGTGGCACAGGAGGCCTCAGAGGCTGCCGTTCTGACACCAGCAGACCCTGTCCCTGCCGCACCCTTTCTAAATTCTTTGACAGCTAGATTCAACCTCCAGCCAACTGCCCCCAATTAGTCTATGCTCAGCAACCCAGGGGAGTTACAGGTCAGCTGTGGTTGAGAGGGAGAACCAGCCACACCCTGTCCAGCTGGAAAAACCACCTTCCCAGGGACCACAGGCAGAGGGCATGGATGTCACATGCCGACCACTATCGGTGTGACTCCTTCACAGCAATGTCCTTCTCCCCATCCACCTGACCATCAAACTCCCCCATACCTGATCAAAGACCCCCATAGCCAGGACTGGGAGGGAGGTATATACAATGTTATAAAGGGTGATGAAATACTGGTCATAGACGGTCTAGAAAGAAAATGGGGGGAGAGAAAGGAATAAACATGTAGTTTTTATTCACTACAAATCAGGCAGAGGAAGGCAGCAATGTAGCATACATGGAGACCCAAGGAATTTTCTGGAACTCTATCTCCACTACTTCAACAACCATTTTTTAAATGCGTGAACCTGGCAAAAGCTAGGCCCTAAGGGACTGAACACTGAACAAAACAGATACAATCTCTGCCCTTAAGGAACTTACAGACAGGCAAGCCAGTGGACTATGAGCTCACTACCTGGGCGGAGAAGCCGCAGAAGAAGCCAAACCAGAAGTGGACCATGGTGAAAGCAAAGTTCTTGTAGAAAAAATAGCAGAGGAACTTGCACATGCGCAGGTAGGACCAGCGCCCATGCACCAGCAGGAGGCGCTGCAGAAACTTGAACTGGGAGAAGGAGTAATCTGAGGCCAGGACAGCCTGGATCCCTTCTTGCCCACTGATGCCCACACCAATGTGAGCCGCTGCAGAGACAAGAGGGGAAAAGAAGGTGAAGATGGCTACACACCTGAGAATCCCACCAACTTACAGTTCCCCTTCCTCATTAGTCTTCCCTGGTCCCAAGGCCTCATGGCGCCTTCTGTCCTCCCACCAGCCCCCACACCTGGACAGTCCGTACTCACTTTTGATCATGCTAACATCATTGGCTCCATCCCCAATGGCAAGTGTCACAGCCTTCTTGTACTTTTTAACCAGTTCCACCACCTGTGCCTTCTGCAAGGGGGTCACCCGGCAACAGATGACAGCTTTGCAGGCACAGGCTGTCTCCAGAAACTCCAGCTCCATGTCTGCCTCCAACGCATGGGCCTGCAACACAGAGAGCCCTGAGAGATCAGCCTCCCCCAGGAAAGACACAGGAATCAGCCCTGCCCAGTCCCCTTAAAAACCACAGCCCCTCTGATGTCAAAGGAAATGAGAATAAGGTAATATATAAAAGGCATACAGAGAGAAGTGCTCTCTGGAAAAACACTGCCCAAGCAAAGAATGGCAACACTTACCAGGCTGTGTCCATTGATGACCAGGGCATACTCCCCAGCCACGGCTTCCAGGACAGAAGTAAGCTTGGAAGAAGAAAGTTGCTCATGGTAAGTAAAGCCATTGCCTATGGTGCGGGACGGGTCCATCATCTTCTCCCGGGCTTTCCTGTGAAGGGGAAATGAAACTGTGGTCTCCTGAGACAGGAACAGGGATTCAAGCCCAATCAGGGCCCAGAAAGCCCTGCCCGACCCATGTTCACAATGCAGAGCACCTGCGGTCTCAGGCCTCTTTACCTGAGCTGCTCCCGCACTTCCAGGACGGTGTGGCCAGTGACCATGAACACCTCTGACATGTCATCCGTCAGCATCTTGCAGGAATAGCCAATGTTCACAGCCGTCTCTACCAAGAGAGAATGCAGGAGCTACGAGCAGGCCCCCAACAAAGTCAGCACTCCGCTGCCTGATATCCTAGGCTCATGCAAGGACCCAATGGGGCTGCTGTCCAGATGCAATTTCCTCTGCCCTGCTGGACTCTAACCTTGTTTGTCTCCGGTGAGCACCCAAATCTTGATGTTGGCCAGTGTCAGGAGGGCTATGGTCTCTGGAACCCCTTGCTGAAGTTTGTCCTCAATGGCCGTTGCACCCAGCAGCTGAAACACCACAAGGGTCCCTGGCACGAGAGTTCTAGACACAAGCCTTCCTTGCTCACCCTTGGCCCATTCTGTAGCCCATACCATCATGTCACTTTCAATCTCCTCGTAAACGCTGGCCAGCCTGTCTTCCTGGCTGTCCTGGGCCAGGCTGGCTTGGAGTCGTCTACCAGCCCACTCCTCATAGTATTCTTCATCCAGATCCTTGTAGGCCAGTACCAGGGTCCTCAGCCCTTCCCCTGCATATTCCTAGAGGCAGAGTCAAGAAAGTTACCCCTCACCCTCTCCCACAATACTGAGAGTAGCAGAACCACAGGGTCCCTCCTCTCCTCACACCTACATTCAGGTGGTCAGTGGTGGTGTTGAGCAGCTCTTGGGTGGAGTGGTGGAGTCTGTCCAGCAGAATAGTGTCAGCCCCTTTGCAGTAGAGTCGGATCTTCCCCTCTGGGTTTCGCACTGAGTGAGGTGGGGGAGAAAGTCCCAGAAAAATTCAGGCAGGTGAAGACCCCAACATCAACATATCAACAAGGGTCACCCAGCACACCTCACCCCATTCCAGGCCTGTATGCTGCCCTGAATCCTCTAGCACCTGGTCCTGGCCTCACCTATAACCGACATCCGCTTTCGGATATTGTTGAAGTCCAGGATGGCCAGCAGCTGGTAGGTGACGGCTGTGCCCATCTCATGGACAGTGATGGTCTTGGGAGTACGAGAGCGGAATACAAAACCAAAGTTCCTGGCTGCAGTGACCAGGGCCCCCTCGTCCGGCGACTGGGCTTTGTAGTACAGCTCCCCTGGGTGGGAGGAAGAACACATGTGATGTAAGTAGCCACCCTCTCAGTCACATGTCCCACCCAGGAACCCCCAGCCAGCCACAGTGCAGAGCAGTACCCAAGCTTAAAGACCTGAGTCAGGTAGGGGAGAGCACAAAGCCAGCTCTGCAGCTTACCTTCATTCTTTTCTTCTGACATAACAGTATGACACAGGGAGAGGAGGCGGAAGAACTCATGGATGTAGGGGTCCCCCATCTTAACAGCCTCCAAGAGTGTGGGGTCCCAAAATAAGAACTTCTTGTCAGCCAGAGGATTGAAGGAGAAGTCGATGGGTTCAGGCCTCTGTGGCAGATGAGAGGGCGATTAGCAAAGAGTGGGTCGCCTACAGGCAGTATCCCAAGGACAGTGCTCCCCACCCTATTGTTTCCTGCCCTTCCAATTCTCAGTAGGGGAGTCCAAGATCCTGTCCACTATGGACCTCAAAATTCCCACTGCTACCAATTCTTCCTTAAAATATGAATTTCTTCAAGCAGCTTCCATCTCCTGACCAGATAACACATCACTCCTAACTATACCAACTGTTAATGGTCACCTACCCTATGTTTAATTGGCATACAGAATAACTGTGGAGGCTGGACCTTACCTCTCCCAATTCAGCTTTGTGCCCCAGGACATCGAACACATCACCTACACACAGCCAGGACAGAAGAGAAGCAACATCAGAGCTACAGTTCCCTCAGAGCAAGGGTAGAAACCTCCAGCACAGAACCCCCCCACACACACAGGTTCATGAAACCCACAACCCTAATCGTTGAGCAAATATCACACAGAATCACACTACTGACTCAAGGGGCAGGTGGAAACATGCACCCTGGATCCTCAGAAGCCCAGGACTAAAAATCATGGCATCTGCTGCTCCCCATCCCTGTTCTTATGACTCTGCCCCCACCTGCTTGCCTCCCAGGGCAGCTTCTATTTTACGACCCTCCCCTAAGGGCTCCCAGGCCTCCTAGGTGCCTTTCACCCTTTAGGCCTACACAACAGACAAAGCCTCACACACTGGCCGTAAGGCCTGGGTTAGTATAGAAAGCAGTTACAAGAAGGACTCTCTCTGCATAAAAGTCAGACATCACATGCCCTGCCTCAAGCCATCCCAGCAGCTCAGCCACAAGGCCCCTGCCAGAGGGCCACACTAGAAAGACCATGGTCACATTCCAGAGACTCACAAGGCCCCTGAACAGCAACACAGGGTGAGTCTAGCACTCCACCGGGGCAGCCAAGATCCAACCTGGCCGGGACACTCAGAGGCCAGTGTCTCAGGCTTCACTTCAGACAGCCAAGGTACTCCCTTACTGCCTAGAGCTGAGACCAGGGTGAGAGTGTCAGTGATGAGAGGGAAGCACTGTCAGTGTATGCTTCCTGACATGAAACACAGACTGGACCCTTTCAAAGTCCCACAGACTCCAGTAGGAAAGAAGTAAAAACCCAAATGTCAAGACAACTGTGGGATGCCCAGCTGTTGTGGCTCAATGGATTGAGCATTGTCTCATGTACCAAGAGGTGACTGTTCAGGGCACATGACAGGTTGCAGGCTTGATCCCCAGTAGGGGCCATGCAGGAGGCAGCCCATCGATGTTTCTCTCTTATCGATGTTTCTATCTCTCACTCTCCCCTTTTCTCTCTCTCTCTCTAAAATCAATAAAAACATTTTTAGCCCGGCTGGGCATGGCTCAGTGGTTGAGCGTCAACCTAGGATCCAGGCCATCGAGGTTCAATTCCCTGTCAGGGCACATGCCCGGTTACGGGCTTGATCAATGACTCTCATCATTGATGTTTCTGTCTCTCTCCCTCCCACTCCTTTCCTCTCTCTGTAATCAATAAAGATATATTTTTAAATAAAAAATAAAATAAAAATAAATTAAAAATAAAGTAAAAAATAAAAATAAATAAATAAAAACATTTTTAAAAAATAGAGCTAAAATTTAAAAAAACAAAAAGACAACTGTGGGAGCCCCAGGATCACTCTCCTTCTAGGCAAGATACAAGCCCTTTTCTCCAGTGGCACCACCTACCATAGCTGCGGCCATTGATAGAGCATTTGTTGAAGACCATGATGTTCTGGGTAAGGGTGCCCGTCTTGTCAGAGAAGATGTACTCCACCTGGCCCAGCTCCTCATTCAGTGTGGTTGTGCGGGCCTCTGCAGGCGTCCGCTTCTTCATGCAGAACATCTTCTTGTCCCAGTTGATGAAGTAGCTGTGGCCCAGGCGAATGACCTCCACACTGCACAGGAGATGGAAGTAAGGCTTGGTGGGAAGGGAAGGAGGTGCCCTACCCACACAGGCCTTCACTGCAGGTGCTCCAGCTTGGGAGAAACAAGAACAGAGTGACACCTGGGCATGGGAACCCGGGTGCAGAAGGGCAAGGAGAACCTAAAGGTGAAGCCAGCCACATAGAGCTGGCAAAGGAATCCCCCAACCCGACCCTCTGATGCTCTCCAGATAAAAAGGTGCAAAGGGTCTGGGCAGGCAGGGCAGACACAGGTAGAGGAGAAAGAGGGACTGGAGACAAGGCATTCGACCAGCTCTTACCTCAGGACTAATAATACAGAAACCATGCAGAGAAAACAAGAGAAAATATGAGAGGGAAGGAAGAGAAAAAAGAGAAAAGTAATGAGGGCGCTGCACGTGCCACAGCAACACAGGTGCCACCTCAAAAGGCGTCACAGTGGGGAGAGGAAACCAAAGAGGCTCTAAGCCCACTCCTCGCTGCCCCAACACAGCTGACACTCTCCTTCCACTGGGCTCAGGGCTCCACAACCCCAACTCTGTGGCTTTCAGAAAGAACATGAGGCCAACTCCAGAAGGGAGCGGGGCCTCAAAAATCTGGGCAATACCAGTTCACAGTGGCATGGTGCTTTGAGCATCCCAAGGTTTGTCCACACCCTCTTCTTTGTTAGGCGTTTCCTTTGGGATATGGACTGTCAGTGTTTCAGAAAGGGCTCTGTGTTTAGGTCCAGTATAGCCAAGTAATGGGGCCACATCTGGAATCCTGCTCCTGACCTGAGGCTGCTATCAGGATCCAGTTAACAGGCAATACTGAGCTGGCTGGAAATATCTTTATGGCCTTTTTCCCAATCAGCTGATCAAGCACCAACCTCAACCCCCATCTCCCCTAAACACACGCACTGTTAACTTGATGAGACTTAGAAAACTTTCCTAGGTAGCTACCACGGGCTTGAATACAAAACACAGGCAGCAATGCCCAAAGATGGAAAAAAAATTAGGTTGGAAGAAAACATTTAAATAGTACTGAAGAATCAGAGTTACAATGATAATGATGGACATGCTACCACCCAATATTTGTAGAGTAATTTAATTTTTAAGCTATTTTCCAATCAAGTATCTTATATCAAGACATCCCTATGAAGAAGGTGGGCCAGGTATTATTATTCCCATTTTACATGAGAAAGCTGAGGTCTCCAGTGATTGTGGATTTACCTGAGGTCAAGTGACTAACGAGAAGGCAGGACCAAACCACAAACCTCTCAGTCTCCTCTTAGTGTTCTAGGAAAGCCCTCAGCACAGGAACTCTATCTCCTATCACTGCCACCAGCACTAGGATCCGGGGGCTAGTGGGGAGATTTGAGGACTATCTGAGGAATCTGTATGAACAAAAAAAATGGCATATGGGAGGAGTTCTCAGACTCCATAAAGCATTTCCTTAAAAAGTTGCAGGTTCACTTATCTCAAGTGCAGGGCACTAAGTACAAAAGAAAATCTCTTTCTTTGGCGACTCTTTCTTCCTCCTCTTGCATCTCCCTTTTCCTGTTCATTCTCGCTGGTACAGCCCATTACCATCTCTTTACTGCAAGCATCCTAAATGTCTCCTTGATCCTATTTATGCACACCACTACCTGCCAACACTTCCTAAAATATTCTTAAGAATTTTTTTTAAAGAATCCTTTAATAGTTTACTAAGTACAAAGGCCAGAGGCAAAAATTCAAGACCCTCCACAATCAGGAACAAACTTATGTTTCCATCTCTCTGCCCCACAGCCAAACTGTTCTGTGACCATTCCCAGGTTCCCATATCCAAGCCTGTGTTTCTAGCCCTCTTCCCCAGGCTTTACTTTCACCCATCCCAGCCACCACTCAAAGCCCAGTTCAACAGCCACCTCTTCAGAGATGTCCTTCCTGATTAATTGTGTGGGGACAGATGCTCTTCCATCTCTCATGGCACTTTGTGCCTCTCACATGGTGTCTCAGTGTCTTACACTGTTTGTATCTCCCCTCCCCTACCAGTCTGCTGCTTTTGAAGGCAGAGGCCATGTTCTACATCTCTGCGTCCCCTTGCTGTACACATAAGACTGTAGGTAGAATGACTTCTAGAACACTTGTTCTCATTTCCTGTTATCACGTGTTTAGAACTTCCGTCCTCTCTAAAGTGCTTAAAAGGAAGGAGATTCATTCCTACATCTTTGTATGTGCCATGCACCTAACATGCTTCTTTGCACAAAGTTGGCATGCAACAAACATGTGCCAAATAAATCAGTAGTTTTCACTCTATACAGTCCGAAGCGCCTGGAAACTGTGGTGAAGTTAGCTCTGCACACAAAGATAAAGAGATAATATAAAATGTTCACAGCACAGGAAGAAGAGGACACCACATTCCTTCTCAAGGATTTCATCTTCATAGACAAGGGAAGTTTGCCAAGGGACAACCCGAGCTCCCTGGAGAGACCCCAGGCATAGAAGGCACATACCTGACATAGAGCGATATGGGCACGACGGTGTTAAGGATGATGATGTAGGACCAGAAGGAGAGGAAGCCAGAAAAAAAGGCACTGTCTACTGCCTCATCCCAGGGCAGGTAGACCTGGAAGCGCATCCCGACCTCGTGCTCCCAAATGGCATTGCCAATGGCCAGGATCACCCCCATGCAAACCAAGAATCCAAAAATCTGGGGAGGAATGAGAAGCAGAGGTGAGGCTGCCACTTAGGAAGCCCTCAAAACCAAGTGTGTCCCTGAAGGTCATCACTCATACCTGAACCCTCAAAAGCTCAGGCATCTTTAAAATGGTGGCATGCTCTAGTGGGAAGCGCCCAGAAGTGGTGACAGGTTCTAGTCTGCCACCAACCATCACATGGCCTTCTTTCTGAACATTTTTCCCATCTGGATGATGGGGAAGCTGAAAGTGTTGTGTAGCTCCCCATCTGACATCCTAGAACCCTTATGAGGCCTCAAAGGTGGTAAAAGTGGGGGAAAGCTGCTTTCAACATTCCAAAGAAGCTTACTGGAAATCACCATTTACTTGAGCTAAGCCACCATAAGCCAACAACAATGCCAAATTTCTCTCATGTTCATTATCTCATACAGATTGCCTCCCCCCGACCCCCCACTGTTTTAAACCAGGAAATAAATTGTATTTTCATAAATGTAGATTTCTTGATAGCCAAAAATCTTATAAAGCTTGTAGTCCTTGAAGAAGGATCCTAAGAAAACTTTGGAGGTTAAAAGGAAAAAATGGAGACCACTGTCTGACTTCATACATATATTTGCCATGCTGCCTTCACTCTTGAAGCTTTAGAATAAAATAGAAACCATCCTGGTGCCCAAGGACCGCCAGAGGGCAATGTAAGCCTCTGTGTGATAGACAGCCACTCTCCCTCAGGCGGGGCTTCTACAAGACCTTTAAGGCCAGGATGGAGACCGTCTCACCAGAGGCTGGCCTCAGACTTTGCAAGCTGGCATGTGGGGGGCAGGCAGCAGGCAGTGGGGCACAAGATGGGGAGGAGAGAAGGGGAGAAGAGCCTGACAAGGAGTTCAAATTTCTAGCCAAACAAGAGAAGGATTCAGGAATCGCCAAAAACTAAAACAGGAACTTTTCCTTTGGGATCCTTCGCTCTTAGAAGTCAGGCGAAAAGACCCCATTAGACCCCGTTCTTCATCCTCCAAATGGAAATTTTTCTTTTAATTCCTTCTCCATCCCCATGAAGGCCTCCTTGTCCCAGGCAAAAGCAAACAGAAGGTCACATGCTACACTAAGTCATCATCATAACTGGAATCCAGAGAAAGGAAGACTTGTTTTAGCTTTAAGTTGTTGATTCACACACGTTCCAAAGGTTTTTTAAATAATATCTTCCAAGGAGCCTGAAATAAACACTGCCTTTGAGTGACTGACCTGCCAGTGCCTTTAAAGCCAAAACCTAAAGCTTGGCTACTGATCAGGGAAGAGAAATGGGAGCAAAGGGAACTGCCCCTGGAGAACCAGCAGGGCAGGGCTGGGAAATCATATGTAGGAAGCCTTACCCAAAGCACCAGTGTATTCATTAGGCGATCAATACTTGTTCTCTTAAATTTCGTCCTGCCACTGTTCTGCATCAGCTTAGTGTCAGGACCTACAAAGGAAAAGGAAGGGCTAGGAAAGCCAAATAAGGAAACTGCCTCTGGGCTTCTGCCCAAGTCCCCAGACTACAGGACATCAGAGTGGAAGAGAGACACGGGCTGGATGGACAGGAGGCTTGAATTCAGGGCTGGAGGCTTTTTACCTTATACATGGTACCAGCCCACTCAGTCTCCTCCCACATCCCTAAGGAAGAGCTGAGAAACCAACTCTTACCCTTCTTTCTTTGGATCCTAGGAGGCTCACCTGCAAAGATGACCAGCCCGAAGCACCACTCGGTGTTCCGCAGCACGCAGCCCCGCAGCAGCATGTTCTGGTTGCTCAGGGGGAACTTGTTCTCCTTCCAGTAGAGCATTCCACTGAATTTGTCCAGCTTGTTGTTGGGAGGTTCGCAAATTACTTCACCTGAATAGAAGACAAGCATGACACTGCTCAAGGTGCAGTCTGTAGCCTGACCATGAGACAGCAAAACAGAAAAAGCAGCTGAGGGAGAGGATGTTAGGACATGGGCCTACCTAGTGGGACTGCTAGTGGGACTGTAAGCTGATGGGAAAGGAATGAGACAACATACACTAATATTAAGAATACACGTACCCTTGGACCCAGTAACCCCACTTTGGGGACTCTATTCTACAAAAATAATAGCACAGGTCACAATTTTTATTGAAGCATTATTTAAATAGAAAGACTAGAAACAACAGAATGGTCAAGGAATAGTTGAATAAATTATGATACATCAATTCTATGAAACAATATGCAGCTATTAAAAAGAATGACATAAATTTCTTTACATGGTAACGTGATAAGATAATGATGATGAATAGGTAAAGAAAGACAGGTCGCAGATTATGGTACAGTATGATCCCATTGATTTACGTTCGTATAAACATAGAAAAAAGTGTGAATGAAAACATACTCAACTGCCAGTTAACCTGATTGCCTAAGAAGAGTAGAAGTGGAAGACAGGAGAGCTTTTTCTTGTACACACTGCACAGTTTGTCTTGTTAAAAGGAACATATATCACTATTCTGAACTGAGTAAGAGTAAGAAACAAGAATAAGCTGAGCCACGACTAGTGTTGCTCAGTGGTTTTAGAACATCAGCCCATGCACCAAAGGGTCTTGGGTTCAATCCCCAGCCCAGCTGGGACATGTGCAGGAGGCAACCAATTGATGTGTCTCTCTCACATTGATGTTTCTCTCTCCCTCTCTCTCCTTCTCTCCCTCCCTCCCTTCTACTCTCTCTAAAAATTAATGGAAAAAAATATCCTCAAGGACTAAAAAAAAAAGAAAAAGAATAAGCTGAAGTTTTCTCAATAAGCACAGCAAAGAGGGGGTTATCATTCTTGAAGATCTCTTGAAATGACTGTCAATTCAAAAATAAGTGATAGCCACCTGGCATTCCTGACACCCCCACCCCCACCCCCAAAAGAGTTCAGGGAGCTGTATAATCACAGCAACAAGAAGCCAAAAAGAGGAAGTGCAATTTAAACCCTCAAACCCAACCACCTCCTCTTCCTGAAAGCTAGTTTTCCAAAATTACTCACCATCAAACTTGGCAAGCTTACTGATGTCTCCCAATTCTGAGGTGACTGGAATCGCCTGACGCACTTTCATGTTGGTCTCTCTGGAAGGACACCCAAAGTCTTACTTACCCAAAGTTTTCAAAAAGGTACACATCCAAGACCTGGGAACCCTTTTCCAGAACAAGTTTTTTTACCCCTACAGAGGCAGAAGGAGAGGTATGACAATAAGCATGCAACTCACCCATCGAGTTCTGCTGTCTCTATGTAACACAGCCCATGAGGCTCACTGCTGGAAAGTAGGAGGAGATCCGCCTAGAAAGAAAACCTAATGAAAATCCCAAAAACCCAGTCCTCCACCCCCAGTGGACTCTTTGATGATCCTTCCACCAAGCATTCTTAGCTTGCTTAGTCCCAAGCATGTGAATGGCCAGAAAGGAGCCAGTTCTAATCATACTAACATGACACAGAAGCTTCTCATTCAAGAAAGTTTCCTTCCAAGGGTGTTTAAAAGGCAGCAATAAGTCAGGGGAGACTCATCCTTTCTGCCAAAGGAAACACACTGCAGGCCCTGAGGGGCACCTGGTCCCTTACCGCCACAAACTGGTTATTTTCTAGCTTGATGATATCACCAACACAGACATTCATCCACTGCTCCTGCTGGAGGCTGAGGCAATGAGAAGACAGAGAGGAGGCTGTCAGCAGCTAGATAAGCTCCTAGGAAACCCCTTCCCCCCAAGGCCTTCAGTCACCAATAGGCACTCACATTCCATTGATCAGCACCTGAGACTGACGGTTATTCACCTGGTTATCACTCTTGTGGCGGAACTAAAAAGAAGGAAACTAAGAAAGGTAAGACACCTTTTCCTGCTCCAAGGGATTTAGATGACCAGTGGAATGCAGAGCATGCTGGGTACCACCTATACATATCTGTTCACAGATCTACTCTCTCTCTGCTTCCCCTTCCCTACTCCTGGCCAAGATATCATGAATCTAGCTGGACCAGGTAAGGGATGGCAATGAAAACAACTCACATAGTCATCAGTGGCATCTTTAACAGCTGTGATGGTGAGGACAAGAACCAAAGGCACGATGGTGGTGAACCAGGACAGGGACGAGATCTGTGGGATCAACTGAAAACAGGAAAGAGAAGGCACACCTCTGAGGCCCCATCCTATGCCTTCTTTTCCCCTCGACCTTTCTCTTCCTTGACTGTATTTGACTTTGTGAGTTGCAAAGGGTCTCCCACAGGTTACTTACCTGCAGAATGAGAAGGAACAGGAAGTAGGTATTGGCAACTTCCTGGAACTGCTCAAAGAGGTTGACAGGCAGGAAGGTGAGAATATTGTACTTGGAGGTCTTGATGCAGTTACTCTATGGCAGTGGGAGAGAAGATAATGAGGCAGTCTCCAACCCCAACCCAGAACCAGACTGAGGCTGCCTTCTCCATCTACACTGCCCCAAACCTCAGCCCCCAAAAGCCAGCAACCACAGGTGTGGAAGGGGAAAAGAGCAGAAGAGAAGGGAGCCTCATGGGGTCAATGTAACCGCATCACTGACAAGTGAAGGCATGAAAAATTCAGCACAGTAACAGATGGAGAGTGGTGAGGAGGCTGCCATCCCCTCTCCCAAGCACTCTCCCAGTCATAGGATATTCCTGCACATTTCCCCTTTCCAGCTCAGGAGAAGGGTTTGAACAGGTGGTCTAGAGCCACTCACCGCATACTGGAATTTCTCATTGTATTCTCGGTCATTGGCCCGTGCCCTCCTTTCTTCTTCTGCAACAGAATGATATTGCAATCAGGAGGAGCAAACTAAGGCCTGGACCAACAATTTGTCAGGCCCACCCCACTTTGTGGGGTTTCCACTGAGGGCCCTTGATTCTTTCCACAGTATACAGTTTTAAGGAATTAGCGCCACACCTGAGGTGTCACTAAATTCTTCCCTCTAGTCCACCTCTCACCACTAGCCGGACTGCTGGGCTCTGCAGGCATTACATTCACAGAACAAAATGCCTTCTTCTTTCCTCACCAACAACTGTCAAGGTCTTCCACTGGGGGCACTCAGTTCCTCTCCTCACCCCATTCATTAATGGTCTTAGGCATTAATGGTCTCGGGAATCCCCAGAGGAATAGCAACTGGAGACACAAAGCTTCCCTCCCCTGGGAACCCCTACAGATCTAGCCATGGTACCACCCTCTCCTAACCTGGGGGGTGAGGTGGGGTGGGTGGCACTACAGAGGGTCACAGTGCCCTGGAACTGCTCTGCGGCAGCATCCCAGCCCCACGTGCAGTCTCCTCTACAGGAGCCTCTGCCTGTCACATGTCACCAGAAGTGGCTTCTGACTGGCCCACAATGACATCACCTTATTTTAAAGCTCATCTTCTAGTAGAAGGGGGGTCAGGGATATGGGTCATGCAGACTGAGACAGACATGAAGGAGAAAGGAATGGGACGTACTTGAAACAGCTGCTCTCTGACTGTAATCTTTCTTGTGCCATCTGCACACATTTCCCCTAAATAATATATTTGTCACTAACTGAGTGACAAATGCCCTACACCTATCCAGAACCTCCACAGATCTGGAACTGTAGGCACCAAGTTCAGGTACAGAACATGGGGTCTCTTATGAAGGTTTCTCCAGCCCATCTCCCAGGGTCACAATTACCACAGGCTGAAAATGGGGGCATCCTGGTTAGGCAGTAAACACAATGCCTTAAACCAGTCCTGCAGCCAAACGCAGTATTCCACACCCCCTCCCAAGACCCCTGCAGAGCACACTGCAGTAACAAAACCTCAGACCACAACATCCTCTGCCTACCCAGAGCTCTCCTTCCTTGTCATCACTTTACTGCCAGAAACTTCCCCAGAGGGGACCCCCGGGCTGAGAACTCTTCTAAGTCACCAAAGACCATGCAAAGGGAGAGTTAGGGACCAGACCCTTCCGAGCCAGGACCTCTGGGTCTGGAAAGGAGAGGAACGGGGAAGGTTGGGGGAGGCAGAGGACACGGGAATGTAAGGGTGGGAGAGGAAAAATTATGGGCTCGGGAGAGCTGCCAGTTGCTGCCTCCCGTTACCTGTCCCCCAAGAGGGCTTCTTTCGGCTCCAGGAGGGGGGCGCCCCGGCCCGGGCCCACTTCTCTGGCATCTCCTTGGGGACTGTCATGATCCCGGTTTGAGCGGGGAAGGGCGGCCTGGTTGTTGGTCGGTCCTTGGGCTCAGCAGCGCCGATGGGGCGGCCCCCCTGGGAGGCGCAGGAGCTGCGGCCGCTCAGAGGGGAGCCCGGGCCGTCGGGCGCACGCCCCAACTGCAGCCCCAGCCATTCTCTCAGCCTCCCTCGCCCGGGGACGCCACGCGCCCAATTACGCTGCGGCCGCCAGCCCGGATGCCCCAGCAGACATCGAGAGCTGAGAGGTCCAGAGCCCCAGCGCGAGTCCCGGGCTCCGCCCCGCCCGCTCCCACTGCAGGGCAGCTGCCTGCCAGTGCCGCGTAGGCGAAAGCGCGCGCCCAGCCCCGCCTCCCCGCCCGGCCAATGCGGGTGAGGGGACCACCAGTGCTGTAGGGGGCCACTGCTTCCGTCCCACCCCAATCCCTCCCGCAGGAAAACTTGAAGGACCTGGGTGGATGGGAAGGGAGGGGAGAAAAGAGGGAGACAGGAGGTGTGAGGACAGACGGGAGATGGAAACACAGCTCCCCAGGCCAGAGAATAGGAGCTCCAGGTACCCCAAGATAAGAGTCTGTGTGTTTAGGGCTAAGGGGCAGGTACTCAGCACCTTCCCAGAGAACCCAGCTTAGGGATCATGGGAAAGAATTAGGTTTCCTAGGCTCCCCCAGGATGGGTAAGAGCACCAGTCTACCCTCCTTCAGACTTATTACCAGTTGTCCCTCTCCCTTTTGCTCCCTGAGCCATAACACCCACTCTTGATAGCCAACACCACCCCCCAACTCCTGCCTGTCTTACCTGGGGGGCGCTTTTTTGCACACAGTGCCATCTCACCCAGCAAGGTCCCAGCAATCCCATGGGAGACCCTGCAGGAAGGTGACATGTGGATCAAGAACCTGAGGGTAACCCTTCATTCCCCTCTTCAGATTCCCCTGAAGGTTCTCTTCCCCAGTTCTAACTTTGCCCCTCCATCCCAGCCTTACCCACCAACACCCCGCTCTTAGTGTCCTGATGGGTCCTTGAGAAAGGAGATTTCACCACCACCTCCCCCCATGCCTCTGCCTTGGCTAATAAGTGGGACTGACAGCTCACAAAAACCAAGACCTGCAGGGAAAGGAAGGTGGCAGGGAGAGGAGGCCAGATATTGACTGGAGGGGCACAGCTCTCAAAATACCCATTCCAGGGACAATGGATGCCCCCATGTGCCCTCCTAGAGGCAATGAGTGGTGCCTGTGTTTACTGGAAAGTAGAATTTCCACCAAAGGGTGGGGTTGAGGGAACACCAGCCAGGAAACACCTGGCAGAGCATCAGGAAACAGGGTGGGCAGGCTCTACCCTGCTCGAAAAGTTTATAACCCTCCAATCCCCCTCCCCCCATATTACTGGGGCTTTCATTATCACCTCCTCCAGAGGAGCTCACATTAGAAGCATGGCCTTCACTTTCTGCATAGTCCCCAAACCACTCCTCTAAGACTAGGTCAGTTGCCTTTCTAGACAAGCAAAGGGATCTTCCCAATCCCATGGGTACTTGAGCCTCTCTCTCCTACTCCAAGCCTAGTCCTATCAGTATGGCATTGGGTACAGGCTCAGGGAACATCAGTCAGACGGACCTCTGCTTCCTTCCATCTACCCATGTCCTTCCTTTCACCTAAAAAGGTAAAAGTTCTGGCTTACAAGACAGGGTCACAGAGCCTCACCCCTATTCCCCAGCCTGGTCCAAAGGAAACTGCCAGCCAGGTCCTGGGTCCTCTTGTCACCTCCTCTTTCTTTGTCTGGGTGGAAAGCCTTCCTCCTCCTCAGTTCCCCTGTCTACTGGGCACACCCCGCCAGCCTGTCAGCTCCAAGAGATACTAATTGCCTGTCTGCCCAACCTCTATAATTACAGACTCCGGCCACAGCCATGTCACCCAAACCAGTCCTCTCTTCACAAACTCAGACTCCCTTCCTGAACCCCAGATCAGGCAATACTGAAAGCCAGAAGTCCCTTTCCTCCCTGACCCTCCCCAACTCTGGCAGCCAAGGGTGCCTGGCTCAAGAAGAAAAACCTCATCCACATTTTAGAGATGCCAAGCCCTCCCCCAGGGCCCCCAGCCAGGGTCTCCACCCAGTCTAGTGTGAGTCATGGGAGGGTGGGGTGTGGAGGGAAAAGTCAAAGGAGAGGATGCAAGGGTGGGCATCACCAGTCCCATAGCCAGCCCCACTCTTTCAGGGAGGCAATCAAGAAACACTTATCAGCCCACAGATCTGGGTTTGAGTCCCATCAAAGAGTTAATGAAGGAGCTGCACAGCTTTTAGGAGTCAGGAGTCTGGTCACTGACCAGGAAAGTTGTTTTACCTCCAGGACCCTGGGGAGACTGAAAGCTGGCTTGGTCCCAGACCTCATCCCCTCTAGGGGGTTGCACTAGGAAGGGAAAGGGAGGGGGAGACCTGGGAACAGGGACTCCTCTCACTTCTTCTTCCTAGTCTCACATTCAGGACCATTAGCCGCCATGTAGCCCTGCCCCCCTCACCCTGCCCCAGCCCCCTCCGCAGCCACATTTGGGATAAAAATAGCCAGCTCTGGGAAGAAGGCAATGCTCCATGGAGGAAAACCGCTCCTCCTCTAGGGCTGGCCCCTGCTCCCTGCCAGCCCAAGCCCGGGAAGACTGACCCCCTTCTTTCAGAGGAAGCAGGCAGGGATATTTGTGGGCAAGGCAGGGGAACAGCGGGAAATGGAACCCAGGACCCCCAGCTCACTTGCCACCAACAGCATCCCTGGCCACCTTCCATCCCCGAGGACAGAAGCCAGGACTCACTCCCCAGCTTTGAGCACTCACAGCTACTACCTATCCCTGCACCCTTGCTTTTCCTCGGGCACACAAAGCCTACCGTCCCCAACTCCCTTCTCCTGGCACCCAAACCCGGGGACCCCGGTTACTCCTCTCACCCCCCCCCCCCAACTCTCTGGGCCGCGCTCCTCTCTCCGCTGCTCCATTAGCTGCTCCTCAGCGCTCCCGAGCCCCTTGCCTGTCTCCGCGCGCCCCTCGGCACCCCATCCTCCCGTCGTGCAGACGGCCTTCCAAGCTCCCCATCCTCAGGCACCCCGCACCCTCTTCCCTCTAGTCGCCCTCTCCTCCGTCTCACCGGCTCCCGGCTCCCTGCCCCGTCCCCCCACACCCCCCGCGGGCCCGTCCGCCCGGACTCCGCGTCGGCAGCCTCGTCTGCCTCAGCCCCTCGCCGGAGCTCCGGGGCTGCCCCGCCTCGCCCGGCCTCACCTCAGCGCTCAGCGCTCGGCGCCCGCCCCGGCGGCCCCGTCCGGCCCATGCCGGGGGCTGGGGCGGGGGCGCTCGGCCTGGCTCCCCGCGGGCTCCCGCCCCCCAGCTGCAGCCCCGCTCCCCCCGGGCCTCGGCCCGCTACTTTGTGTCAGTTTCGGCCACGGCGGGGCGGAAGTGACGGATGGGGGAGAGGGCGGGGGGCCGGAGTAGGTTTTGGGGAGAGAGCCGCCATGTTTGTGCGGGGCAGGGGGAGGGTCTTAACCCTTTCGAGGCCCAGGGGACGAGGCCGCGTCCCCGCCCACTGCCATCTCCATCCGGCCTCCAAAGCATCAATGAAACGGTCAGGAGGCGAGGCAGTTCTGAGATTTGTTTTATATGGAAGAAAGGGAACTGGAGAAAGCGGTCTTCTCTGCTAAAAAGGCGTCTCTCGGGGAGGGGCATGAGAGCAGGGGAAGCGGTGGACGAGAATTTTCCTCAGCGCCGGTCTTCCCGTGACGCTCCACTCGTTCCCCTCGCAGCCCTCTGCGCCGTGCCTTCTCTCCTCGCCCGGCTCATCTCTACTGCACCCTATCCTTGAATGACACAGCCCGAAATGTCTACGTATTGGGCTGTGCCTCCGTTTCGCCGCCTCGCTCTCCGGGTCTCTAGGCGCTTGAATGGCTGTTCCACTGCTTGCCCTCTCTTCTCGCCCCCGCCTCCCGCACGCCCTTTAGGTGGAGGCTGTTTCCCCATCTGTTCCTACTAACTAGGGGGGCGGCTGAATCTAGGCGCTGAGGTAGTGAGAGCTGGGAGTCAGGCAGTGGGGACCAAGCTTTGCAGGACGTCCCCAGGGCTATGCGCCCCACTGGACAGTCGGCCCCCACCACCCCGTAGATTCCTACGGTTTTCCCAGTCCGGCTTCCAGGGTGCGCACCCTCTGGTGGTCACTTTGAGGAATATGTTCCTGGAAGCCCGCAGGGTCCCGAAAAACGGGCTTGGGAGAGGAGAGTATGAAGACGGGACCTTATGACCTCCTCTGGGTCTGCCTGTACGGGCATCCTCCCCAGTTTAGGAGGAAGCGATGCTTAGATGAGTAAACACAGAAACTGCCCAGGTCCTGGTGTCTTAATAAAGAGAAAGAATGTCTTGTCACCAGGTCTGGGTCTCTTCAGTGTCCATGAGGGAGGTAGGACTGTTGTGGCATCTGAGTTGAGGCAGGAGTTTCCAAGTCTGAGGCTTTATACTGGGCAAACTCTAGATCCTGGGCTGGCTCTGAATCCTCAGGGTGGTGCACAGCCACCAGAAGTTGGTATGTGGCTGTGCCAAGGGTTGCCCCCACCATAGGAGCCACCACAGGCACCCACCACCAGCCATTACCAGCGCTGCAAGAAAAGGACAGAAGGGAGATATCATGGGTGACTGCCCTAGTCCTCCCCCAAAAGGACTGGAGGCAGTAACAAGAAAACTCCTTTAAGCAGTTCCTAGGGTGATGGACACCAGGAAAAGGGTGTCTTGGCATCAAAGCATAACATTTAGAGAGAAGGAGTCCCCAGGAGAGCTTAGTCCAGCCTCTTGCCTTAGGTATTATCTGAATATACCTGTTTTGCTAATGAGGTCACTAATGCCCAAAGAGGTAATATGGATCCCAGAACACAACCTCTAAACCTCACTTTTTCAGTGAAAAGGGTTAAGGGGGAAGGGCCAGAAAGAAAGGGAAAACTGAGACTTAGAGGGGGGACACTGTTAAGAGGCCAAGATAACTATTTAAGAGGAGAAATATTTAAGCAGGGAACCCAGGGTCAGTGTTTAGCCGAGGGAGATGATTGGAAGGACAGCACCAGGGGAGGCCATATCGCACCTGAAGACTTCAGGGCCCCAGCCAGCCAGGTAGGTGAAAAGCCGTGGGCCCAGGTCCCGGGCAGGGTTGAGTGGGTATCCACAGTTGGCACCCATGGATAGCCCGATGGCCAGGATCAGTAGCCCCACTGCCACGGGCTCCAGACCTGCAGGCACTCCCTTATTCCGTGTGTCCAGGATGGCCAAGATCCCCACAATCAGGATCCCAGTGCCCAGAACCTTAGAGTAGACAGATACAAAAGGGTTCCCATCAGCTGCCAGATACTCCATCTGCCCTCTCTTCCCCAAACAGTCTAGGCCACCACCCTATGTCATCTGACTTTGTCTAATACAGGCAGCTGTGGGGGGTGGGGGGGGCGGCAAAGATAGACCTAACCCCACATCCCATCCGACCCAGAGACTTAACAATAGGTTAGGGTCCCAGAGGGCAGAGGCAAAGGCCAGAGCTCTCCCAGGTCTTCCCCTCACACCTACCTGGTCCAGGAAGCCATTATTCAGGGACAGATAGGGAGCAGGGTAGGTGGCAAAGATGGAAGCTGTCTCCTTGGGGCCAGTCACAGTCAGGTTCCCATCTGTATAGTTCTGTAGGGCATCTGCAGGGGAAGGGAATACCCAGGATTTCCATCTTTCTCATTCAATAATGTTCCAAGGAACCCCTGCCCACACACAGATGCCCCAATGTTGTTCCCTCTGTTACCATAGTAGAGAGCATAAGTGGTTCCAGAGGCACAAAAAGCAGACAGTATCTGCACCAAGCAGTAAATAGGGAGCTTGGCCCAGGGGAGGCGTCCCAGGAGGCACATTGCCAGGGAGAAGGCTGGATTCAGGTGAGCCCCTTCAAGGATCAAGAAAAAAAAACCAATATCCATTAAGTGTCACTGCCAGGCACTAACCAGGTAACACTGCTACTCCTCCCCACAACTCTTTTTTTTTAATTCTTATCTGAAGGTATTTTTTCCATTGCTTTCAGAGAGAGTTGAAGGCAGAGAGAGAGAGAGAGAAAGAGAGAGACATGGATGTGAAAGAGACACATCAATTGGTTGCTTCCTGCACGCCCCGGGTGGGCCTGCAACTGAGGTACATGCCCTTGGCCGGAATCAAACCTGGGACCCTTCAGTCCATGGGCTGACGCTCTAACCACTGAGCAAAACCGGCCAAGGTAGATGTTAATTCTATAAGGTAGATGTTACCATTCCCATCATATAAATTAGGAAATTGAGGCTCAAGACTAAACAACTTGTCAAGGTCACACAGTGAAGCCAAGGTTTGAACCTGGGGCTGTGCTCTTTCCCCTACAGTGCTTGTGTCTCAAGGCTCCAGTCAAGCACAGTGATGCTGTGTGTTTCTGGGGAATAGCAGGTGAGGTCTGGAGCAAAGGTGAACCCCAGAAGGCTTCAGGTGGAGGACACAAGAGGGTAGCACTTACCCTTAATACCTTGCCACAGATCTCTAAGTGAGCAGAGGATTAATGTGAGGAAGGGAGATGGAGAGATACAAAAAGGGGAAGGGCTGGACTGGGCTAAAGGCATATCTCAGTCCAGGGCACTGATCAAGTTCAAGAAGATAATGTCCATGAGTCACCTTTCACCATAACCACACACCCACACTCATGTGCATATCCTACCATGTTTAATGAACAGACCCCCTCCCTCCTTACCTGAGACATTACCACCCACGTAGATGGCTACCACAACAGCCAAAGAGCCAGCTAGAAACATGGTGAAGAAGTTGCCTTTGGTTTCTCCACTGGTGACAGCCTGGGCCACAGCCCCTTGGGTGATCAGCTGGTGGGGAGAGGAGAGATGAGGAGCAGGGAACCAGGAATAGGGAGCCTGGTGGGCCTACAGGGGAGACAGACTGGGAAGGTGAGGGGAGAAGCCAAGAGAGGTGCACAATGAACAAATGCGAGGGATCGGCAAGGAAGGAAGAAAAGCAGAGAGAGGGAAGGGAAAAGAAATGAGAGAAGTGAAAAAAAATTAAAGAAAGGGAAGGGGGCGAAAGATGAAAAGGGACAGTAATAAAAATCAGTAAGTAGAAGAATACAAGAGAAAAGAGGAGGGCGGAAAAGATGGACAGTTGAAAGGAAGCAGGACACCAGGAGAAAGATAAGAACACCGGGGGGGCACCAAAAGCTTTTGCCCACCTCCCATTACCTTCCCCCAATTACCCTGCCTACCATGAGCACAAACACAGCCAGAAACTCTGCCAGGCACTGTCGGGCTAGGAGGCTGCGGATCTGGATCCAGCCCTTGACTTCTGCCAGAAGCTGAATATAAGCCATGGTGAGGACACCCTGTCTCTGGTCACGGCTCCCTCTGTCTGCACAAGCACACTGCTACTTCACAGATATGCCTGCCAGGGGCAAAGATAAGGAAAAGACTTTAAAACCAATTACCTCAGCTCTGGACTGGCAGCTAGTATTTATGCATATGTATATGGAAAATAGAGATAACAGGAGAATGTCCCCGTGGGTAAGCTCTGTGCATCACCAGAGCCTGGAGTTTGCCCAGTCTTCTTTGTCTTTCATCCCCTTTCCTCCCAGGAGTAGCCTCTCCCTACGCTGACAGATTGGGGCGAAATACTGGTGCCCCAAAGAGTATGGTGCCCTGACTCAGACTGTGTGGTAGGATTCCAGAGAAGCCCACCCAGGACCACCTCGAAGACCCAGACCCATGCAAGGCACCAGCAGGGAGCCACTGTGCCCCACAGGCTTCTCCCTTTGCATCCAGTAGACGTGGGTGAGTTTCTTGGATTTCTGGACCTCCTTGTTTTAAGGTAAGAGTCTGCCTTTTTTTTTTTTTTTAAATATATCTTTATTGATTTCAGAGAGACGAAAGGAGAGGGAGAGAGAGAGAGAGATAGAAACATCAACGATGAGAGAGTCATTGATCGAGCCTGCAATCCGGGCATGTGCCCTGACCGGGAATCGAACCCCCATCACAACCGCTGAGCCACGCCCGGCCGGGCTGCTTTTTTTAAATCCTCCAGGTGGAGCTAAAGGTTAAGGGTTGAGAGACCCTAGGCTAAAGATAAGAATTGAGATAACAAAGGACAGGAGGGGAAAAAGGATGGCTGCTTTTTAACTTTGGCTTTTCAATTGGAATCGCTTTCTGAGTATCTGAACAAAACCTTTTGCTGGACAGATGAGAGTCTAAACTCATTTGGCTCGAAAGATAAGGGGCAGCTTCTCTCTCCCTACTAGGCCTCTTAAACGACCAGGGCTCTTGGGACATAAAGGGCAGGGTAACAGGTCACTAGCCGAACAACTGGAGACCAGAGTAGTAGGATGAATTTTTCATCTGAGGTGATGGGAATATTAGGCACCCCTTGTATGGACAGACACAATAAGGGGAACTTCGGGTAAAGCTAGCTAAGTCTGGAGGCTGACAAATAGGGATGCCTCACTTGGGAGTGGCTTTGTGTAGAGTGGAATCCACTTGTCTGAGCGGAGTAAATCCATCGTTACAGTGCCCAGCCATCATTGTAACCGTTGTATGTACTCCACACCCTGGGTATTTCCCGGGTGATATGGAACCTGCCCTACTATGGTTCTCAGACCACAGGACAGCCCAGACTAGCAGGGATGGCTGTAACTCTCGGCTCAGAATTTATCTGTTTCTCCATCATGGGGAACCAGTCCATAGTACCTTGAGATAACCACTTTTGGGATGCATATTCGCCAACTAGGAGAAATTGGGCCTGAGTCCTTCAAGCTTCTTTTGCAACTTAGCCTGGCCCCATTATAAAGTGAGAAATGGAGAGGTTTGGCCACTTAAGGGCACCATTAAGTTTAATACTATCCTGCAGTTAGACCTGTTTTTGCTGTTCCCAAGGGAAGTGGATGGAGGATGAGGCCTCCTGAGATCGATGTGTCTTTTCCATGCAGCCAAACCTTTGTGGCTCTCAAAAATGAACCTCAGCTATGCACTACCGATAAACTAGAACTCTGTAATTGCTACAGAGCCTGAAAGAAAAATATAACTAAATGGAAAGAAACATTCCAAAAATGATTGAATGAATGAATTTGTCAGTCCTATGCCAACATTTGACAATCCTTGAGGTATTAAAAACCACCATCCTTGTTTTACAAATAAAGTCTTTACAGGGCCAGAGGTGTGGCTCCAGAACATCAAAGCCCACTGAATCCTTTTTACCTTCCCCAAACCTCGCCTATTCAGCTCAAAAGGCTTACAGATAAAGCTTCTAGGAGGAGCTTACATTTCTTTCCCTGTACCTTTGAGAAGCAAATACCTAGTCTTCTTCAAGAACTCTTATCTGAGTCCTAGACAGTTTGCTCACTGGTTAGAGCATCAGCCCATGGGCTGAAGGGTCCCTAGTTCTCTCATATGGATGTGTGTGTGTGTGTGTGTGTGTGTCTCCACCTCCCTCCCTCCCTTCCACTCTCTCTGAAAAGCAGTGGAAAAAAGTATCCTGGGGGGGGGGGATTATTAAAAAAAAAACAAAAAAAACCCACAGAACTCTTATCTGAGCCATCTTTTAAAATGCAAGTTTCTGGGAGGTAATCTTCATTGAAAGAAAATAAATTAGCCATCTGAGCAGATCAGTTAACTTGTTTCAGCTGTTAAACACCAATCACTAGGCAACTCTTTTTTTAAATAATATTTTTATTATTTTTAATCCTTACCCGAGGATATTTTTTCCATTGCTTTTCAGAGAGCGTGGAAGGGTGAGAGAGAGACAGAAGCACCTATGTGAGAGAGACACATCGACTAGTTGCCCCAATAGGGGCTGGGGATCGAGCCTGCAACAGAGGTCCTTGCCCTTGGCAGGAATTGAACCCAGGACCCTTCAGTCCACGGGCCAACACTCTAGCCACTGAGCCAAACAGGCCAGGGCAGCAAGTCTTAAGTTCACCTACTTTTGGCCTTGTATTACAAAATAAGCTAGAAAACAGATTTGGATAGTTTCTTCAATAAGTGGTGCTGGGAAAATTGGACAGGTACATGCAAAAAAATAAATAAATAAACAAGACTGCCAACTTACACCATACACAAGAATAAACTCAAAAGGGATAAAACACTTAAATGTAAGTCACAAAACCATAAAAATCCTAGAAGAAAACATAGGCAGTAAAATCTCAGATATCTCACAGAGCAGTATTTTCACAGATACATAGCCTACGGCAAGGGAAACAAAGGAAAAAATTAACAAATGGGACTACATCAAACTAAAAAGCTTCTGCACAGCAAAAGAAACCACCAACAAAATGAAAAGAGAACCTACTGTATGGAAAAGCATATTCACCAATGATATATCTGATAATGGTTTAATTTCCAAAATATACAAAGAATTCATACAGCTCAACACCAGGAAGACAAAACAATACAGTTAAAAATGGGCAAAGTACCTGAATAGATACTTCTCCAAAGAGGACATACAGATAGCCAGTAGACACATGAAAAATGCTCAAAGTCACTAATCATCAGTGAGATGCAAGCTAAAACAACAATGAGGCATCACCTCACACCTGCCAGAATGGCTGTCATCAACAAATCAACAAATGACAAGTGCTGGCATAGATGTGGAGAAAAGGGAACCCTAGTACACTGCTGGTGGGAATGTAGACTGGTGCAGCCACCTCAAAATACCATCACATTGGGGATTAAGTTTCAACATATGACTCTGGGGGACAGGCTACATTTAGTCTATGGCAAGGATCTCTTGTGAGGAGAAATCAAGAGAAGGAAAAAGTCTAAGCTCGGTTCACAGATGAAATGGGGTGGTATGTGGATAAAAACCAAATAGTACTGCCACACTGTGACCCCAGTGGTGAGGGGAAATTCTCCTAGTGAAGAGATTCGGACAGTACATCTGGTCATCCACTTTGTGTGGAAAGATAAAGTGAGAATATACACAGTCATAAGAGCAGTGACAAATGTTCTGGTTAGTTGGTCAGGAGCTTGAAAATACAAAAAGTGGGAGATCAAGGACAAGAAGTTCTGAGGATGAGATGTCAATGGACCTATAGGAGTAGTCTTGAAGTGTGAAGATCCAAGTAGGCAGGATGAGTCAGCCACTATTTGTCATCAGCCACCTAGTTTTAAACAATGGATACACTAAATGGAGTAACTAGTGGTAGGAATAGAGGCATGGACCCAAAGCAAAGGTCCGACTCCCCCAGGCTCAACTAGCTACTGCTGCTGCCAATGTCCAACCTGCCATTAATAGACACCAACACTAAGCCCTGGATATGGTGCTATTCCTTGAGAACAAGCAGCCACTTAGGGGCAAGTTGGAGACAGTAGAGTCTATCACTTTTGACTGGCATTGACACATATTCTGAGTATAGGCATACCTCATTTTATTGTACTTCACTTTTTTGCACTTCACCAATGTTGCATTTTTTACAAATTGAAGGCAGGACCAGCAAAAAGGTTACAACTGGCTTTACTGCAATACTTGCTTTATTGCAGTGGTCTGGAACTGAATGCTGAGGTATATGCCTGTATAGGTTTGCCTTTCCTACCCATAGGGTATCAGCTAGTAAGTACCACTCCCCAAGGATTTACAGGGTACTTGACCCATCAGCATGAGATACACATTACATTACTTCAGACCAAGGGGATTTACATTATAGTAAAGGGGGTGTGGCAGTGGGCATGTGACCAAAGGGTCCACTGGCTTTATACTGCCCCATTCAGAGGCCACCAGTATAATAGAGCAGTTCAGTGGCCTCTTAAAGACACAGATGAGGCGCCAGCTTCAAGGTGAAACTCTAGGAGAATGGGGCACTACCCCCTAGAACATGATATATATCCTAAATCAACAACCATTGTATAATTCTGTGTCCCCAACAGGTAAAATATGTGGACCTGGAAATTAATCACATTAATCTAGATAGCAATCAAGTGGCCCCCACTTATTTTCACTCCCAGTGAACCATATGGGAAATTTCATTTTGCGGTCTAGATGTCCTGAAAACCAAAGATGTAATGCTTCCTCCTGGGATCGAAGTAAGAATCCCTTTTGAACTTTGGGATCTTCAAAAGAACCCCTTTTGAACTTTGGTAGCAAGAGGCAAGCGGACAAGAAAAGGAGTCATCACACTGTCAGGAATGATTGACTGTGACAGAAAAGGGAGGACTACAGCTACACATGGGAGGCAGGAAGAGTATTTTGGCATTCAGGTCATCCACTCATGATACGCCCATGCTGTTTTTCATTTGTTTGTTTTTTAATCTTCACCCAAGGATATTTTTTTCTTTGCTCTTTAGAGAGAGTGGAGCCCGGCCAGGCGTGGCTCAGCGGTTGAGCGTCAACCTAGGATCCAGGTGATTGGGGTTCAATTCCTGGTCAGGGCACATGCCTGGGTTGCAGGCTCGATCCCCAGTGGGCATCATTGCTGTTTCTATCTCTCTCTCTCCCTCTCCTTTCCTCTCTCTGAAATCAATGAAGATATATTTTTTTAAAAAGTACAGAGAGTGGAAGGGAGGGAGGCAGGGGGAAAGAGAGAAACATCGATGTGAGAGAGACATCGATTTGTGGCCTTCTGTATGAGCCCCAACCAGTGCCAGGGATCAAACCTGCAACCCAGGTATGTGCCCTTGACTGTGAATTAAACCCTCGACCCTTCAGTGTGCAAGCCAATGCTCTAACCACTGAGCCACACTGGCCAGGGCCCATACTCAGTTTTAACAGTTAATAGGAAAATAGAGCAGTCACAGTCTGAGATGGGCGTGGTAACCAAGGGCACCCTCAGAGTTGAAGTTCTGGGTCATCTGACTATCCAGCTGTCTAGACCACCAGAGGTGCCCGCCAAAGGTGAGGAAAATCTAGAATCAGTGGTGCAGAAAGGCGACTAAGAAGCCATCAGAGCCTCAAAACCAACTGTAGCAATGAAGGCCATAGACTTTCCAACTGAAGCTTCTCTTGAAGTTTCCCCAAGAAATAAAACCAAATATAATGCCATAGAAGTTTTTCCCCACTGGGTAAACTAACCAGCAGAAGTATGGGCCTGAGCAGTGCAAAGTGGTGAACTGTAGACATCACAGTGCTTCCCCCAGATCCTTTCTTTAGGGTCTTGCGTGTTTCCCAACTGTTAGGAAGATCAGTTGCTGATGGCTCACAGCTGCCTTCCTAACTGGAAATTAACCTCAGTCACTCGGAACTATCTTGCCTTCTCTCAGAAGGTTTCCCACAATGATTGCCTGGTTTAAGGATACAATGTCCTGGCCCCTTTGCCTTAATTTGGAACAACTGAGAATAATTATCTCCATTCCAGAGCTCCTGCAGTAATTCCAGGATCAGCTGAGGACTCAGCTGCAACCACAGTGTCAGCTACTCGCTGTTCGATCCTGTTTTCTTCACTTCTCTATAGGTAGATCTCCCAAGAGCACTCCCAAATAAATCTTCTGCCTGAAACCCTCCATATGAGAGTTTATTTCCTGGGACACCCAAGCTAAGACACTTAGTCTTCCCAACCCTACATATTCTTTCCATTAGCCACCCTCCTTGAGCCTTTCAGGCTGAAGGATACAAAAAGTCACCATATCCCTCCTCTCACTGTCTATCACTTTAAAGATAAGTTTTGGCCCTGGCTGGTTTGTCTCAGTGGTTAGAGTGTCAGCCAGCGGACTGAAGGGTTCCGGGTTCGATTATGGCCAAGGGCACGTAACTTTGGTTGCAGGCTCAATCCCAGGGCACATGCGGGAGGCAACCAACTGCTGTGACTTTCTCACGTTAATGTTTTTCTTTGTCTCTCTCTCCTTCCCACTCTCTGAAAAGCAATGGAAAAAATTATCCTCAGGTGAGGATTAAATAAGTAAGTAAATAAATAAATATAAAGGTAAGTATTGCCCTGGCTGGGTGGCTCAGTTGGTTAGAGCATCATCCCCCACACCAAAAGGTTGTGGGTTTGGTTCCTGGTCAGGGGACATACCTAGGTTTCGGGTTTGATCCCCGTTCGGGTGCATACAGGAGGCAGCTGATCAATGTTTCTCTCTCACATGGATGTCTCTCTCTCTCTCTCTAAAAATCAATAAAAACATATCCTTAAGTAAGGATTAAAAATAAATAATAGCCCGGCCGGGCGTGGCTCAGCGGTTGAGCGTCGACCTGGGATCCAGGCGATCAGGGTTCGATTCCTGGTCAGGGCACATGCCCGGATGCAGGCTTGATCAGTGACTCTTATCATTGATGTTTCCGTCTCTCTCTATCCCTCTCCTTTCCTCTCTCGGAAATCAATAAAGATATATTTAAAATAATAATAATAAAGATCAGTTTTATTTCTGTAGTTTCTAAAGTAATATATGTTCATTATCCTTATACCACATTCATGTTTCCATGTGGAAAAACTACTATTAGACCAGATTCTCAACCAGGAATACTGCCCCCTAGCAAAAACTTTGAAAACTTGTGGGGGCAAGATTTTTGCTGCTTCACAATGATGGTGGGGGAGTTCCTAATATTTAGTGATCAGAATTAAGATATACTAAACATCCTGCAAGACACACAACAAAGACTTATTCTATGTCCTACCAGATGTACATATTGGTGAAAAGCTTGTTTATGACGATGAGCTTAGACTTTGTTTTATATATATACACAAAGTATTTTTTATTTAGCAGTTTTAATGTCTACTGAATCTTCTAGGAATGCAATCATCATGTAAATTGAGGAAAGACAGTATTTTATTTTGTTTAGAAATTTAGCAAGAGCCAGTCACCATTTCAGAAAAACCTGTTAACTAAGGCTACATTTTCATGGCATTCGGGTGGCTATATGACATACCTATATTGGTCAGGATATTTCATTATGGATTCTAGTTGTGCCTAAGCATTTACATACTGAAAAATACTGTTTTCTATAAATTACTTTCCTTTTATTTCTCCTTTATAGAAAATTTAAGAGTATATACACAGCTCCGGCTGGTGTGGCTCAGCTGGCTGAAGTATCGTCTTGTGCACTGAAAGTTGTCAGGTTCAATTCCTGATCAGGGCACATACCCAGGTTTTGGATTCCATCCCTGGTCAGGGTGTGTGCAGGAGGCAACTGATCAATATTTCTCTCTCTCCCTTTCTTTCTCTAAAAGTCAACATTTAAGAAAAAAAATTATAAAAAAAAGTATATACACACACATGTACATGTAATTGTGTGTATAGATAATGTTATCAATAAATTACGTTTCAGGATACTAAAGAGCTTTACAATTTTTGTGTGTAAAAACACACACAGCAATGGTGGGAATCCTAGGAAGATAGCAGCTGCAATGAAAACCTAATTTTTGATCCCTGGCTGGTGTGGCTCAGTTGGTTGAGCATGGTCTCATGCATCAAAAGGTTGCTGGTTTGATTCCCAATCAGGGCACATGCCCAGGTTGAGGGCTCGAGCGCCAGTAGGGGTATGCAGAAGGCAGCTGGTTGATGTTTTTCTTTCCTCCTCCCTTCCTCACTCTCTAAAAATTGATAAAAAATTAAAACAACAACGAAAACTTGTTTTTGGATTTTCTTGAATCCAAAAAGGTAGGACAAACAGACAGCAAATCAAAAACTAATTAAAAACATTTAGACAGAGGAAAAAACAATGATAAAAAAACAGAATAGAACTAGGTGACAACGTATACTTTTAATCCCTGTAATACAAATGGGTAGGGACATCAACAGCTATCAGAACTGTATAGCATGTGTTGGTGGAAGAAGCAGAAAAAAGCAATAGGGTATCTGATAGGCCCAAGAACAGGAGAACCCCAGTATGCCCCTCTGATATTCCCTAGAAAGTTCTGTAGGTGAATTTCAGAACAGCTGAAACTGGCATGGATTTTACTCCTCCACAGTATGTGATTTTTAAGAAGCCTAGAGAAGATGGTCTGAAGGCACTATATATAGCAGTCAGGTTGCCATGAACTTTTAAAACTGACACTCCTGGTCTCCATTCCAAAACAGGGCACCACATTGAGATGAAAATGCTTGTCAATGTCTACAAAAAAATTTACTAGGATTATGATAGAAATTGCATTAAATCTATAAATTTGGGCAGAATTGCTATCTTAATATTAACTGTTCAAATTCATGAATATGGTATATCTCTTTTATTTAGATCTTTTTTTAATTTTTAATATCTTTATTGATTTCAGAGAGAGAAAGGGAGAGGGAGAGACAGAAACATCAATGATGAGAGAGTACTGACTGGCTGCCTTCTGCACGCCCCCTACTGGGGACCCAGCCTGCAACCCAGGCATGTACCCTGACTAGGAATTGAACCGAGATCTCCTGGATCAAAGGCTGATGCTCAACCTCTGAGCCACGCCAGCCAGGCTATTTAGATCTTTAATCATCTCAGCATTTTTTGCAGTTTTTTTTTCAGAGAGTGGAAGAGAGAGATAGAGAGAGAAACCATCGATGTGAGAGAGACACGTCAATTGGTTCCCTCCCACACGAGCCCTGACCAGGGCTGGGGATCGAGCCTGCAACCAAGGTACGTGCCCTTAGCTGGAATCAAACCCAGAACCCATCAGTCCATGGGCCAATGTCTAACCACTGAGCCAAAATGGCTAGGGCTTTTGTAGTTTTCAATGATCAGCTTTTGCACTTTCATCCAAATTATTTTATTCTTTATTATGCTATTATGAATGAAATTGTTCCTTTAATTTCATATTGAGATTGTTTGTTGCCAATATATAGAAATTTCTTGTATATTTCTTATATCCTGAATCCCTGCTATACTCAATTACTGCTAATTTTTTTGTTGTTGATTCCTTATAATTTTTTCTACACGTTAGAAATAATGTAAATTGAATATACATTCCAGACCCCCAAATGATTCCATTTTAACCTTTCTTATATACAGTATATGTCTAATGTACTGTTTAATCTAGAAGTGAACACATTAAAAACAAAAAGGAGCCCAGCTAGGCGTGGCTCAGTGGTTGAGCGTCGACCTAGGATCCAGGCGATAGGGGCTCGATTCCCGGTCAGGACATATGCCCGGGTTGTGGGCTCGATTGATGACTCTCTCATCATTGATATTTCTGTCTCTCTCTCTCCCTCTCCCTTCCTCTCTCTGAAATCAATAAAGATATATTTTTAAAAAAACAAACAAAAAAACCAAAAAGGACATGAAATGTAAATGAAAATTTAACAAAAAGAAAATGAAATATACAATAAAAAATAAAAATCTAATAAAAATAAGTGACAAAAGCAAAAAAACACAAAAATATTCACAGCACAATTTCCTGAGATGATAAAGTGAAGTTTAGTGGTAAACTGATTCATACCCATGCATCCTCTCCTTTTTTTGTCACCTGAGAGGCACAAGCAATCATACAGGAATCAGCATGAAAGGGCTGCTGGGTTGAGAAGCAAATTGTTTGAGATGGGAGATGTTCTAGAACTGAGGTTTTGACTGTATAGGTTTTTGTTGATACCCCTTTCATGTCCAAGTGTCTATTATACCCCCACATTTAATCAGTTTACTTAGGTATACAACTCTAGAATGGAAATAATTTTCCTTTGGTATTGTAAAAGTAATGATCCATTGTTTTTTTCTCTAAAGATTCTTTTTTTAGAGAGAGAGGAAGGGAGAGAAAGAAAAACAACAGTGTGAGAGTGAAACATTGATCATGCCTCCTGCATGCCCCCTACCAGGGATCAAGCCTACAACCCAGGCATGTGCCCTAACTTGGAATGAAACGCACAACCTTCTGTGCACTGGACAGTACCCAACCAACTGAGCCACACCAGCCAGGACCTGTTTATTTTATATAACACTCTGTTCTGGTTTTAGGGATATATAATCTCATATTTCTAAGGACATTAAAGATTTGTCTCCTTGCTAAATTTTCATCTTTCTGTATAGTCTGTTTCTTCTAAGTTGCTTCTTTTGTTTGTATGAGTCTCCATCTTTCATGCTGGAGACTGTCCACAGATGTCTGGTAATTTCTGGCTGCATTTGTGTTTATGGGGGTACTATAAAGCTGATTAAAAATATCAATTGTAGCCCTAGTCAGTGTGACTCAGTGGTTAGAGTGTTGGCCGGTGCATGGAAGGCTCGTGGGTTCAATTCTGGTCAAGGGCACATACCCGGGTTGCAGGTCCATCCCCAGCCCTGGTCAGGGCACATATGGGAGGCAACCAATTGACATGTCTCTCTCACATCCATGTTTCTCTCTCTCCCCATCCCTCCCTCCCTTTACTCTCTCTCAAAATCAATGGAAAAAATAAATATCCTTGGGTGAGGATTACAACAATAACAACAAAATGTGATATGGGCACAAAGACAGACAAATAGATTAATAAAAGAGAATAGAAACACCAGCACAAGGATATATGTTATCTGTATGTGTATTTGTAATATTTGTAC
This sequence comes from Miniopterus schreibersii, assembly GCF_964146895.1. NCBI lineage: Eukaryota > Metazoa > Chordata > Mammalia > Chiroptera > Miniopteridae > Miniopterus > Miniopterus schreibersii. The sequence goes on along the minus strand of NC_138119.1, from coordinate 12,955,205 downwards.
ATATATAAGAATATTTTTTCCAAATAGAAATAAAACTGGCCCATACCATACTGATTGATACCATATATGACGATAAATTCCAGGTGGATTTAAAAACCTAAATATAAAAGGCAAAACTATAGAACCTGTAAAGGATAATAAAGGAGAGTATACTTTTAACCTTGGGTTAAGAGAGATTTATAAAAATATAAACAGTAACCATAAGTAAAAAGATAAATTTGGCTATAATAAATAAATTTCTATTCACCAAAAGATAACAAAGAGAATGAAAAGACTAAATTTCATTACTATATCTCCCCTCCTTTGTTCTTGTTATATGCCTCTTTAGAAAAATCCCTTTATTTTAATTTTAGTGGGATTTCCAGAGGAAACAAAAGTAAAAAAATCTGGAAGATCTGCTACTCAAAGTCATAGTACTAAAAACTTTTTTAATGAGAAAAAGATCCAGCAATGTTTGTGCTTAATTATAGTTTATCTAACACATATAAAAAAATAAAAGCACAGCCAGCAAAGGAAGAAATATTTTCCCAGGTACTTCCTCAAATTATCTCAGAAACTATCCAATCATAGTGCTCCCACACCAAGGGAAGCAGTTAACCCCTACACCTCCAAACACGCTTCCTTTTTTGGGGAATCTGATGCATCCCTGTCTAGAAATTCTCTTGGGATTATCTGTACTTAACCTATCTCCCCCAAAAGGAAAATTATTTTCTACTGGTACTTGACTCTTACTTATAAAATCAGGTTTGGAAGTAGAACAAAAAATTCAGAAACAAGGAGAAGGTTTGGGGCCAAGAAAATTTAGGAAACCCTGGATGGTGCCAGAAAGTGGAACAGCCTTGACAAAACCAAGACCAAGAAATTAGCATAAATAAAGGTTTTATTGGTCAGTCTGGGCGAATGACATACTGACATACCCCCAATTCACTGTTCCACACACCAAGGCCCTGAGGTGGCAGGAGGAGAAGCTAAGCCGATTGATGGTGAGAAAAGGGTGGGAGGTGGGAAGAACCTGAAGGCCTCTGAGGGTTAACAAGGCTACCGGGACCGGGACCAACGGCCTAGGAATAAATCCAGGATGGAAAAGGCATCATCCAGGGCTGGAGGTGTTGGTGATTCTGGATCTAAGGAAGAAAGTGATACATATAGACACACTAAATGAAAGAGACTGGGCAGAGGCAAAGGATGGGAATAATATTAAAGGGCAGAAGAGTAAGGGTTTCCCTTTCCCAAGGAATTAAAAGATGGATCACTTTAATTCACACGCTTCACTTACCATCTCTAGGATTGCCATCTGCTTCTTGACGGGTTACTGTGGTCTCTGTTCGGCCCTCACTGTCCACCACAGTCCGGCGCTCCTCTACTGTCTACAAGGAGAAGCCCCCACCATAATCCTTAACATCACCAAAGGTGAGTTCACTGGTTTCTTTACAAAGATCCCTCTGTCCAGAGCGTCCTCTGGCCACAGTTCCCTTTTACCCCTCTCCCGAACTCACCCCATCTGGCCTAGTGATCTTGGTCACAGAGACACTCTTGAAATAGGATTTGGGCTGGGGCTGCAGAACTGGGCCAAGACCCTCCTGGGAAACCTGGGAATCAAGATCTAGAAGGGCAGAGAGAGAATACAGGAAAGACTGAATCTAATGGAAAGGGAACAAGTGTGTCAGGAAGAAACTTTAGGGAGGGAGAACAGACAGAACTGAAGAACAACAGAGGGCTGGTAAATATCCTCTCCAGACTCACCCTTGTCCTCTTTGGCTCTAGAATGGGGGGTCACAGGCCACATATCATCAAACTGCAGAAGAAGCCAAAGTAGATGAAATGACACCTTTCAATCTGAAACTTGAGGACCCAAACTATTCCCAAGTTGTAAAACCACCTTTCCCCAGAAGAGATAATCCCATTCAAAATAGGTTTATTTACTCATTATTCCTCCTTCCTAGCTGTTTTATGTACCCTTCTACTAAAAAAGCCCTCCTCCCTGCTGGCGTGGCTCAGTTGATTAGAGCATCATCCTGTGCACTGAAGGGTTGCCAGTTCAATTCCCAGGCAGGGCATATACCAAGGTTGCAGGTTCCATCCCTGGTTGGTTTCTGCAGGCAGCCTATCAATGTTTCTCTCTCTCTCTCCCTCTCCTGTCTTCTCTCTCTAAAATCAATAAAAACATATCCTCGGGTGAGGAAATTAAAAAAATAAAATAAATAAATGAAAGTGGTAACCATGGTAAATTTTTAAAAAAGCCTTCATGAACTGATACTTTCCTGTCCTCCCCCAATAATCCTGCCTTGTCCAAGAATCATGTAGACCAGTGTTTCTTGTTATTTTTTGTTTTTAAAGAAAAAGCAGAACTCTCATCTCCCCCTAAAGAGAATCCTACAAGAATCTTAATATAGGAAACAGATAAATACACAAAGTGGAGGGCCCAGGATTTCACCCCGTCTGTTAGATTCCAACAAGGATTCTAGTCTCTGCACTCTCTTAGTTGTCTCATTTCAGGTTCAGATGTACTCACCCTATGAAAAGGTCTCTGGGAGCCCCAGTCTGGTGCTGTTTTTGGAGAGTCAGTTCTTGCATCACTCTCCAAGGTCCCCCCAAAGATCCTGGGTTGGCGACTATCTGGATATTTAAGCATTGAGTCCCGAAGCGTCTGTCCCTCCTGCAGTCTCTCACTAGGTGTCTCTGACTCAGGACCTGGAAGTTCTGCAGAAAGGTGGCAGGTGCTGGGGTGGGAAAGGGCTTGGGATCTTTTAACCCCCCTTGAAATCATCAGTCTTCTCACACTTCCCACCCCCAACTACTTTCTGCAGGCTCCTTATTTCACCCATCAACCCAATAGAAACCATAGGTTCTCCCTCAGGGGCAGCCACACACCGGGAGGATGGGAAGGCAAGGTCCAGGCCCCCATCTCGCTGAAGATGTTATTAAAATCCCGTACTAGGTCATCAAAGCCGAAGTTATCGTGGAAACGCATCCCTCCTCCAGGGCTGAAGCTGAAGCCGAAGCCAAATTCCTCAGGGGGTTGGGGACCCTCAAACCTCGAGCTCCCAGGGCCCCAGGTGGCTTCTTCTTCTTCTTCTTCCTCATCATCCTCATCTTCATCTCGAGTCATCCCTCCAAAAAAGGGATCTCTGTGGCTGGGGTGGAGGCAGATTGGCCACCAAAATTTCAGCACTCACTACTTAAACCATAAAATCAACTCATGGGTGGCAAAGTGGAACAAGAATAGGTGTCTGGGAAGCTGAGGTGAGGGTTAGAAGACAGGCCATGGGGGTATTGTTTTTAATCAAAGTCAGTCCTCACCTCTTGGCTCCCCCCAAACACCTCCCCTCCGCTTTTCTTCCGTGTCCCCCAGCCCCTCCCTCTCCCAAGGTCCTGCTCACTTGCTCACTGTCCTCTACCCCAGAGCCCCATTGTCTTCCCCACCCGGGCCCTGTTGCATCACCCCAGACTGGAGAAAGGCTTAAGCTGTTTTTCCTCCTCTTTTAACGACCTACTAGGTTACTGTCGAGGAGTGATCAATGTTGTGACTTCTATCCTCTGCACAGGAGTTGAAGGAGTGGGGATAGAGGATGTTTTTCCAAAAACAGGGTGTCTGCGATCAACCTCCCCTCAGAAGACCCCCCCCCCGTCCGACCCGGACCCATTCTCACCTCCGAGGTCCAGAAAAGCCAAAAAAGCCCCGAAAGAGGTCAAAGAGGCTCATTCCCGTATTGGGATTCGAACCTCCGAACCCCACCTGAGGCCCATTCACACCTGAAGAGTAGACTGCGCTACGCTGTCGGAAATTGAGCGGAGTTAGCTCACGCTGCCGGAAAGCAAACCTGCGACCCAGACACCCTGTCGTAAAACGACCGTAAGCGGGACGTGGACGGGGGCGGGGCAGACGGTCCTCTCAAATTCGCACGGTTTTCACTTTACAGCACCGGTTCGTTTGTTTTTTCCGGTAGTTGTTGTTCTGAATTTTCATTTTCCAATGATCACCCGTCTCCTAAGCCGATTCTCCTTCTTGCTGGCCAACCCAGTCCAATAAGGTATTTCGAGGGTTTAATGATAAATGGCGCGGATTAAGCGGCCTGACGGCAGCTCATTTGCACAAATAAACCGGTCCCAGGCCCACCCTCACTGCCGGCTGGCCACGCCCATAGACGACCAGTCTTCCATCTGAAGTCGCCACCTCGCCCCTTCCTCGGCCCCGTTTATTTCTGTACTGACCTGCTAAGTCTAAGTGGGATGGACAAAATTTTTATCAAGCTCCTTCTAGTACTGAACTCCCCAGACTTTAGTTGTTAGACATGGGGGCGCATGCACTTAACCTCATCTCTCCGGTTACTAAGGAGTTTGTCATAACCATAAAGGATTGTTTTAATTCTATGCAGGTTTTACCACCAGCAGAATAAAGGCTTTGTGAGAGACCAAGGGAAATCTAGTGAAGAGTCTTGGAAGAAATAATTTGGGGCTCTAAGTATCCCCCTTTCCCGATCATTCAGTGGCTTTCAAAGCCTCTCTTCCCCTCCACCCCTACCTCATCCCATCCCTGGCCTTCCTCTAGACTCCTTTTCAAGGGGTTGGGTATAGCTATGGGAAATGAAAGCACCCAAGCATCAACTACTGTAGTCTACTCCTAGGTAAACTGGGCCCCAAACTTCAGTTTTGCCTGCACACAGTACATGTTGCCCTCCTTTCCAGTTCACTTGTATGGACCCAGCTGAATTATACTTAGCCATTTCTTTCAGCTACTTCTTAATCCTCTCCATTTCCACCCAATATCCACTATCCCACTCCCTTTACTGCCCAAAATGTGCCTTAGATGTAGCAGTTTGTGAAGGAAATGAAGATTTCTGGTGGTTCTTTGCAGGCAACAGGCTGTGAAATTCTTAGGGGAGAAGGGAAGGGAATCCCCTCAAGGGCACAATACTAAATCATTAAGGTCAGAGGTGTTCTTAAAGGGTGAAGATTTCATTTTATTCCACTGCCTTCGGGGCCTGCTAGAGGAGGCCCAGTTGGTACAGTAATACTTATTCACCAAGCTGGTCATCTGCGAGACTGAGGATGTCCTAGACGGAGCAAGAATGGGCAGAGGCTGAAGGTAGAGGTTTTCTTTTTATATATACAAGACACATTAATCCATTAAATTTGAGGACACAGTACAAAAAAAAACCAAAAAACAAAAAACACTTCAACTAATCCATCTGACAATGCTGTTCATATTCATGACGCCATTTTTTGTTGTTGTTTTGCTTCCTAATAATAAAGGAGGAGACATAGGGCTGTTGGGCTGATATATATTTGGGGGTCCCCCCACCCCACCTCACCCATACACCACCAGGGTGAACAGGAGGAGAAGGAAGGGCAGGGCCCACAGCAAAGTTTCATAATCTTGAATGCAAGGGGGAAGGAGGAAAGGAAAGGAAAAAAAAAAAAAGAAAATACAAATCCTATAATACATACAACAGAGTGGGGATGGTATGGGAATGGACAGACATGAAGCTGAGTCATGGGGTGGGCCAATGGGGGTGGGGGGGCAGCGGAACTCCCCCACATTCCTCTCTCTCTTTGATGCTGTTTCCATAGTTGCCAGGCTGAGAAGCCCTCTCAGAAGATGGGACCAGGAAGGAGAGGGTCAGGGCCTCAGTTGGCCCCCCAGCTGTAGCTGTTGTAGGCAGACTTGTTGGTCTGGGGCTTCTGCGGGATGGAGCTGGTCTGGCTACGTTGCCCGCTGCCCGTCTGCAGGGGAATGGGAGGATGATGGAGAGGAAAAAGGTGTCTAGTTAGTGTGACAAATTTGTGACATCTTCAGGTGGAGATTTGGAAATCATCTTGCTCTCCCATTCCCCTTGCTTAGAAACTACTCTGAAGCTTCTTGACCACAGAAAATTTGGTTGATATAGCTGCTAGAGCACCTCTGACAAAAAAAAAAAACACCTTTAAATATGGGAAAGATGAAAAGAGGGCAAGATACCTTTAGAGATGAAATAGTGAATCAGTACTACTCATTTTCAATTCTACCTTCTCCCCCCACTGCCCCTTCTCTGAGAAAATGCAACTCTCTAGAGAATTATGGCCTCTTGGAGATGAGTGATCACACATGATTTCATTTTCACTGATCCCCAGGAAGGCCTCAATTTGGAAAGCTGTCTTTGAGAGCAAAGAACCCCTTATTCCAGCTCCCCAGCCACCTATGGTGGAGAGGTCATTTATATCACCCCATGGCTCCCCACCCCTACCAAATATATCGCATCTGTGAGCCCATTACAAGCAAGGTAATGAGGCCCCAGGCTCCAGATGCTGCCCCAAGAATCCTTTCCATTCCAGTAAACAAGTGTTTCCAGAGTTGAGGAAGGGCAGAAAGAAAGAGGGCATTGAGGAGGGGAGGACAAGAGAGGAATGGGAGGCCAGAGAGCTCAGCAAGGTGTTTGTGTTTGTGTATCCCGATTTGTGATCGTGCAATCTTTTCTCAAGTTCCCTAAGACTGTGGAGGTGAAATGGGGACTGAAAAGGAGTGGGTTCAAGCATATCATTCAGTTTCATTACCTGCTCCTCCTGCTGGCGCTGGCAACAGAGAATCATCTGCAAATATGGTAGCTGAGGCAGAACCAGGATATATGGAAAATAAAGGGACAAACTTTGACAATAGAACTCCACCATTATTAGAAGGGAAAGCTATAATGTGAGGGAAGGGGGAGGGCTGGGAGAGGTGAGAGGGGAGGTGTGACCCAGGTCTGATGGGATGAGGACAACTGTGCTATGGGAGGAGGTGGAGGAGGAAGGCAGCAAAGGGATTGGGCAAAATTAGGTCTCAATCTGGCCCCTTCTCTGACATCTCCTTTGCCGGCCACTTGTGTTATGTGCGCTTGTGTCTGTAATGTGCTGTGTGCCCATGGCTGGCGCTGGGGAGGATTGGGTGGAAGTGGTGGTGAGGAAGGGTAAGAAAAGGAAAGGGGAGGCAGTTTTAAGGGAAAGGAAGGAAGAGGAAGAGAAAGGAGAGAGGGAGGGCTATTACCTGGCCATCCTGCTGCAGGTGATGGTGGAGGATCTGGGAGTGCGGCTGCTGATGGGGGGTCAGAATGTGCATAAAGGGGGCAGGTGGGTAGGCAGCAGCTGTGGCTGGATTGATGGGCCCCCCACTTCCTAGGGCTGAAGGCAAGTTGAAGGAGGCAGCAGGAGTACCGGAATGAAAACCTTGTTTCTCAAAGGACTGCTATCCAGGAGGATGGGAGAGAGAGTAAAGGGGATCAGCAAATGAATCCTTGGGATTTGGGTCCAGGCTCTCCCACCCTCAAAAAGCAGCATGGTGTTAACAGAAAGAACACTGCACCTGAAGTCAGATATTCAGGTCTCAGTCTCAGCTCTGTGCTTTAATAACTGTGTGATCCTGAGAAAATTACTCCATAAGCCTCAGTTTTCTCAAACATAAAATAGGGATGGTACTGACCTCTCAGTTTTAAGGACCAAATGAGAGGATGGATGTGAAAGCACTTTGTAAAATGTCATACATGAGCATAGTAAAATCTGCTTACTACTCTTAGCACCCCCACCTCTGGAGTTGGGTAGAAATAGGAACTACTTGGATTTTTCCCAAAAGAAATGAGTAAAACTGAGGTATCTTGAGTGCTAAACGTCTTGGCCATGAAGTATTCCACCATAACACTTAATACTTTATATCAAACTTTTAATTATTTATGGTGGTGGGAGAAAAAAACAACAATGCAAATCTGTGGATAATTCAAATGCTTCACTTTAGTTATTTACGCTTTGCCCACTCCTTTCCCACTCTTTGTTATAGATATACTTACAAAGAATGGAATTAACTAGTTTTCCTTCATTCCACACTCATTCTCTTTGAAAGTTATGAAAATGGTGGGAGTGGGTAAGTAAAGGACCAGGACAGTTACACAATAAATCACGACACATTATAATTTTCCAATCTTCCTATGACATTTCTCATTTGTACCCCCGCTCCCTGAAGACTAAATTTAAGCTTCCTCAAGAAATGAAAGTCTAAAGATGAATCATTTTCTAGTAGAATGGTTTTCTTGACGCCTCTATTAGGACACCTGCTCACTTCTGTCACTGCAACTCTCCCTTCTCTATGTCCATCTCTTTCCACTGCTATCCAGAGCCAGGCACCTACCTGGGTTTTGGAGTACACAGAACCCGAGATATCTGGCACGCCCGTGTTACTGGAGGTGACTGACACACCTGAGAGAGGAGGAAACAGATAGGAGGATTAGCTCAACTAGCTGCCTGACCCCTCTTCCTGGGAGGAGGTAAGTGACATGTGCAGTCTTTCTAGCTATAGTACTGCAAGGGAATTTTGGTCTGTCTTTCCAGCTTCAGGTCAGTCCTGAGGGATAAGAGCTCGTGACACAAAGGCTAGCTAAGGGTTCTCTTGTCCTTTCCAGGTGTGTACTGAGTATATGTATAAGAGTGAGGTGAGTTGTTTTTTGGGGGACAAGGGAATAGCCAATTCTCACTAGCATATAGTTTTCAAAACACCTCTGTGGCAAAGCCCAAAAGGAATGTATTAAACTTTTAATGTCCATTTCAAATCAATCCACCCAAACTTCACACAGTCCTGCTCCAGAAGACAGGTAATTCTCTGGCTCTTTCTGTTCAGGAAGAGACACTCCTGGGCTCAAAATCCATGCTTTCACATCATAAGGTAAGAACTAGAGGAGCAGTCCAATTCTGCCTTGAAGAGCACTTTTATTCTCAGAGCTTCAGCTCACTTAGTCCAGCTTCTCCAGTCTTGGAGCTTCTAGGCTGTATACTTACGAGCTGGCATAAAGATCAAGTTCCATTTACACATTTTAAGGAAGGGGGGGGGGATAAGCAAAGTATATAGAAATAGGCTATGTCCTACAGTCTAGGTGAAACACAAAACCAAAATGTTATTTTAGTTTACAACTTTAGCTTCTCCCTGAGATAAAGGCTTTAATCCATACTCTGACAACTTGCATGTTTCCTGTTGAAAAACTCTCTACAACCACTACAACTTAAAGGAAACCAAAGTAATACAATTCCTCATTTTAATTTGTACTCCTTCAACTGAAATACACATACTCTACCTTCTGGGGCAAAAGGTCAAGGAGATAGGACAACACCATCGGGTAAACTAATCTAGTATCTTACCTTACTAAAGAAATTTTATGCAAAGATTTGAGGTAAAGTAACTCAAATTTAAAACTTTTAAAAGATATATTAGTTCTCATGAAATGAGATAAAATGAAACTTCAGAAAAACTTGGCATTTTAGTCTATGTCCTTGGAGCCTTCTCCTGTTAGGAGCACTCTGACAGAAGAGTTTTTTAGAAGCGCTATACTGAAGTGACCAAATCAAATCACAAATGAGGAATCCTCCATTAACCCACAATTCAGCAGCAATCCCCCTTCAAACTCCAGAACCCAAATCCTCCCAATGCCTAGGACAAAGGCAGCCGTCAAAAGTTAAGCCCACCTTAGACAGCTACTTTAGAATCTTCCCATTAGAAGTGGCATCTTAACCTGGAAACCCCTCCCACATCACAAGTCCAGATAGTTCCAGGGAGGAGCAAACACCAACTAGGAAAAAGAACAGAACTACAGAAAGCAAGCATGAGAAAATACTTCCCCGTGTCCAAAGTATCAACTCTACTTTCAAGGCACTGAAGTAAAAGACGGGGACAATACATGAACTGACAGGGTATTTTTCCCCCTTCCCTTTTCAAACCCCAGGTGCCCATCTGGCAAATCATCAGTAATAGGCCTAACTTTAAAAACAAGCTCATTTATGGAAAAGGCTAAGCTGATGAGGTTTGTATGGAAGGTTTGAGAGTAAAATGGAATAGACAGGATATAAATAGAACATTTTTTAGGGAAACAAAATGATGATTGATCTTTAGTGCAAAGCCTCAAACAGCTTGCTGATACCCCTTGGTCATCTCACACAAATGGGAGAAATGGCTAACTTGACACTCAAGCTGGGTGATAAGGAGCAATTTAGTTTCAGTGTGCCTCTACCTGGTGCCATTCTTACCAGAGGCTGGCCTAGCTAAAACCAGTTTATAGTCCAGAGGCCTTAACTTGAATAATGGCTAAAGGGACTGGAAATGCAGGGGGGGGTAAACAATTCTCTTTGTAGTAGTCTTAACAGCCTCAGTGAAAGCATTAGAGGCACTAGAAAATAACGGATTGGTTTCCCCACCTGCCCTTTACCAGTTATTAGAAAGCACCTCAGACTAGAGTTTTCTTGCTTTCCTTCCAAGAGTCAAAATCCCCCTCTATCCCTGATTCTCAAACATGATGGTCATACTAACACCATGTGGACGGTAGGGAGGAGGAAAAAGAACCAATCTCTCCCTTGGAAAGTTGGTCACACCCCCAGGGCATAATTACTCCAGAGGGCTAGGAACAAAGAAAGTAGAATACCTGGGTTTCCAATTAACCAAGAACGGTGTTCTCACTGTGCAAGTTAACTCTGTAAACAAAGGGCTGGTGGTGTACTAGTTGGATTGAGTAGGGATGAGAATTTCCACAGTCAAGGAGATGTCTAACCAAACCTCTCCCACACGTCCTTAGCTACACCCACAAGTGCAAAACACTAATAATCCACAATCCCTGAAGGGACGAAGAACAATGTTCCAGGCTAGCACAGTTTCTCAAGACTTTATCAAATCTCAACCAGCCACTTGGCCTTAGGGAACCAAATGTGGGAATTAAGCCTTGAAGATACTTCCCCAACAACAGCTCTGAACACCATCTCTTCTACCTTTCACCATGACATGACACTTTTTTTCCTTCCCCCCCTGCTTATGTCAGGGGCAGGGGAAGATCTAAATGGAAAGTGAAGAGCTATAATAAGCATGGAGAATCAGGGATTTTCTACAAATAATATTCTTTACCAACCAATCAACAGGTTGGAAACTGAAACTTTCCCCTCCCCCACCTTCATAAAATCACCATACAGAAAAGTTACCAGTTCTTTGGCTATGCTGGGATTTGATTGGAAAGGCCACCCTCCACCCTTCATCCACTGCACAACATTGGATCCTAGTGTCCAGAAAGACATGCACGGAAAGAACGCCAGAGTTAGCTAAAGAAATACCACAGTTTATTGAAGACTACAAATATTTTTGTTACAAGTTGAAACTACATGCCTTCCAGAAAACAAAAGCAACAGCAGGTGTGTGCATTGATGCTTCGGAGGTGCTGCACCGCTTGAACTCGAAATGGGTAAGACAGGGTCAGACACATGGGGGAGAGGGAAATGGGGGAAGGGCAAGTTCAAAAGCCCAGAAGGTATCCACCAACTCATTTCCCCAAGCCCCGCAGGCCATGGCCTCAGCTCAGCAGGCTCTCCTCAGTGGTCTGGTTTCTGAAACAAGACTTCAGTGCAAATTTATACACACACACAAAACATAGCCCCCAGCCTTGGGCCAAATTAGCTCTCTGCCGTCCAGAAATGCTTGTAAGGGGGTGGATATTTTCTTCCTAAAAGGAATCAAATACATAAAAATAAATGAATTTAGAGGTTGATGAGGAATAGGATGACAAGAACCTTCTGTGGGGTTGGGAACTGGGGGTTCTCAAAAGGGCTGTTACAGAAAGTTTCTGAAATCTTAAGGGAGATAAGAAGCTAAGATTTCCAGAATCAGGTATGCTTTCTCTTATTGTCAGTAACCTACCTCTTGAACTTCTTAAACTTGGTCCAGCTAAAACTTAAATCTAATACTCTTGGAACGGGGCCACTCCAAATCAAAAATCTTATAATCCTCCCCACGAGGGATTAGGGTGGATCTTGCTCAGTGAGAGGAATAGCCACAAGGAGCCTAGGTAATAAATCTCAATGGGTGCCTCAGAATTTCTTTAGTTATATCTTGACCTAAGTCATACAACACAATTCAAAGCTGTTAGTTCCCAGACCAACTGCCCTCTGTGCTCAGCTCAAAGTTTCCCAATTATTAAAAACCTTGGGCAATTTATCCACCTGGAGCCCACACAAGGGTGACAAACACAGATGCAGCTCCATCCAAATCATCATGAAACCATAATTGAGCAGAGATTTTTGAAGTACAACCCTCAACCCCATCCTCCTCCCCTACCCATATTCATCTACAAATCACTGAAAAAAGTAGATGGAACTGTTTTACTCCAAGACTCCTTTTCTTACTCCCTGTCCTCCAAAAGAAGAGTGTAGGTGTCAGGTATAGGAGCAAGGGATGGGCTAAGAATCTTTTAGGTCAGTACCCATTCAGAAGGTTCCAACATTTCCCTCCCTGCCATCAGATATGCAAATAGATTTTGTAAACAGACCAGCCATACAAATGAAGGAACCTAAAGGTCCAACTCTCCCAGCCCAACTCTCACTTTATTGAGTACAGGCATACCTCGTTTTTACTGCACCTCACAGGTGTCACATTTTTCATAAAGTGAAGGCAGGACCCTTCACCATCAAAGATTACAACTCACTTTATTATGGTCTGGAAACAAATCCACAATATCTCTGAGGTATGCCTATACTCATGCCCTAATCCTTTCTCTCCACATCTTAGGTCTCCTAGCTAGGGAATAAAAAGGGGTCACATGAAAAAAGCAGTACTACAAAGAGATTTAAGCTAAACCTACTGCAGCATGCTAGCAAAGAAATCATTTAACCCTCCTATTCAGTAAATATATTCCCTCTTGTACAATCAGTACTATACATATTAGCCCTTTCCTCCATTGACATCTCAGTAAAATCCTGGGGACCCTTGACCTGCTTCCCACCCAAATATTAGGACAGCTAGCATATGCTAATAGCCAATAAATGCCCCAGGGCATCCCTGTCATGAGTAGTGAATACATGGTCTAGTATCAAGCTCCTCTGTTGATGCTGCTCAGGCAGACACACAAGTAGTCAAACATTAACAATCATACATGGAGCAGCAGCACACCCTCACCAACGCTACTTTCTCAAGCAAAAGTCTTACTCCCTGAAACTCATTTAAGAACATTTCACAGACACCACTGACAGCTGGGGTTAAGGTAAGCTTACCAGTGTTGTATCCATGAGACCCATATCCACTTGGCTGTTGGAAAGGGGTGGCCGATGCATTCACACTGACATTCACACCATGCTGCTTGGAAGAGGTAGGAGCCACCTAAAGAGCAGAAAGGCCAGAACTGCCGTGAAATGGCATCAGAGTACCATTCAACCCCACCGGTCTTCCTCCAGGGACTGAGCATTCAGATGACTATCCATAGTGATGTAGGCTCACCACAGTTTGCTTAGTGAAATGGACTTCCTACCTAGCTTTCTAAAATTAGTGAAGTCAAGAAATGGTAGTCTGAAAGGGAAAGGGGCAGTAGAATGAATGGCAATCTGTGGGACCAAAGCTGTATGCTATCATATCCTTCCTTTAGCTAATTCTAAGAACAGGTAATCCCTATCCCAACACCCCCCCCCCCCAATTCCAGCCCCAACTCCCTCCCCCAGGCCAGAAACAAACTGTTCCTCTTCATACATTATTAAAAAGTCCTTGAAAGCAGCTAGGATAGTGTCCAGGGCTAGGATGATTTGCCACAAGCAAAGACCAAGCCCAGGTACTCACAGGAAACACAGCAGGCCCATACTGGAAGGTGCTGGGGAGGCCCGGAACCCCTGTATAGTATGGCAGGCTGGTGTAACTGTAGCCAGGAGGCAGCGCCGGGTTCAGGAATGTCTGCTGCGTGGTGTGGTGAGTCTGCGTCTGGTTCTGTTGGGGTTGGGCCAAGGTAGTGGCCGGGGCTGGGGAGGAGGCATCCCCACGGCCGAACTTTGTGAGGTCACCTGTGACAGAAGAGGCTAAATGTACTTGCCTCTTTCACGCTCCCATACCAATGTAGAATTACTACTTCTGGTTTCATATAATTCCAGAAAATCCTGTTAAAGTTCAATTCCTGAATTACATTTCTTTGCAGCTCCATTTAGCATTGCTCAGCACATAGCAAGCACAGTTCTAGTTAAGAACTAATGCTGAATGACTGCAATCCTGTGGCAGAGACAGGCTCCCAGAATAAAGTTCCTGCATGACTTCTTTGCCTACTCATCTTCTTTCACCTCCAGCAACACCCCCTCCATGGGGAACACTCCATGCTGGATTCAAAAAACGATAGCCACAGCTGGTTTGGCTCATTGGTTAGAGTGTTGGCCCAAGGACTGAAGGGTCCCAGGTTCAATTCTGGCCAAGGGCACATACCTCAGTTGCAGGGTGAATACCCTGCCAGGGTCGGGGTACATGTGGGAGGCAACCATTCATTGTGTCTCTCTCACATAGATGTCTCTCTCTCTCTCCCCCTTCCATTCTCTCTGAAAAGCAATGGGAAAAAATATCCTCGGGTGAGGATTAAAAAAAAACCTGATAGGTCAAGAAAATGATAGATCAGTGAGGACAATAGGTCAGACAAAAAAAGAAGGCCCATGGCCAAGTAAGGCAATGGCAATGAGACTGCCACTGTGAGTAGAGTACAGGAGCAGAGATGAGCAGAGGAAGACTAGTTCAACCACTGCATTTCTGGGAAACAGCTGGAGAATGGCTGAGGAAAACCAAGTCAAAATGTCACCTGGAATCACAGGGAGACAACAAAAAGTGAGATAAGGAAAAAGTTGCCACATGCCCATCTTGAGCAGGATTCTGAATCTACCAATACTGATTCATCACATCCACTCTATATTTCTGCCAAAGATCTTAATTGAACTGGGTCCCTTCCTGCTACTAATCAGGTTTTTGCCACTAATCTCTACACAATCTCCCTTTATCTAGTCCTATGCCAGTCCTACCAGAATAAGGGTTGCTGGCCAGGCTACCATCCCTCCCAGTCAGCGGCGTGGTGGGTGTGGGAAATGGGATGCTGTAGTAATCCTAGAAAAAAGAGCGGAGACTCAATGTTATTCATTCTCCAACATGAATAAGTATATAGGTTGAGAGGCAGGAAAATGTTGAAGTAATGCAACTTATCCAGCCACCGAAAAGGCTGGCTAGAGCTGTCACAAACTCCAAATTACTCTTGCATACACTGTCCCCCCTGCCTGGCCATGAGCACAGTCAGGCAAGGTCTACGGGTATGCCCACTGTAAAACACAGGAAGTCCATCAGGACCAGTAATATTCTCAAACCTCTAGATAATTATCCTTAATAGTCTACTACTATTGATAAAGTAAAATCTTTCTAGAATTTGAAGTATCTGAAACATACAGAAAGCATCCTGAGAGTTCCAGGGTACTCTGAGCTATAGATTGCTAAAATTTGTTTACTTCAAAGATGCCACAACTCTGATTTTTTTTTTAAGTTACCTTCTATTAGAACCACTCCCCAAGACCTCATATTCTGATATATCTTAAGTCAAAGTGTGAGTATGAAGGTATGGTTTGGGAAAGAACTATGACATCAACTGAATATTTGAAAACAATCCCCCCAACACTAATGTTAAGATTGCTTTCTTTTCCTAAGCTTTATACCATATACTCACCAATGGAAATCTTGTCTGAAGCATCTGCAAGTCATCATAACCATATACTTGTGGCTGAAAGATACAAGCACGTAACAATACTAATGTGGACTGGTCATGATGCTAGCAAACCAAGAAGCTAGGAGACAAGATTAATCAACAGAACATTCATAAAGAACAGGAGACAGATTATTTCCTTCAATTTCCTTTAAGAGGAAAGAAGTGAAGTACAAAGAGATTAAATGATTCATAAAATGTCTTGAAGTATTCCTGAAGTACATACTGGTGATTCAACTAGACTGGCCTCTGGGCAGCAGTAGAGTAGACGCAAGTCATACATGAATAGCCTGCTCTTACTTTCTGTTCCACCAGTCTGTCTCTTATGGCCTTCAAAATATAGCTCATCACTGGGCCAGTGTGGCTCAGTTGGTTGGATATCGTCCCATGCACCAAAAGGTTGCCGGTTCGATTCCCTGCCAGGGCATATGCCCAGGTGGCAGGCTCAATCCCCAGTAAGAAGCATGCAGGAAGCAGCCAGCCTATCAATGTTTCACTCTCACAGATGTTTCTCTCTTCCTTCCTTCCTCTAAAAATCAATTTAAAAAAAATCTTTTTAAAGTTTAATATATACAGTATTTTATTATTGACAGTAACTTCCATTAAAAACAGGAACAAGACAGGGATGTCCACTTTCACCACTCTTATTGTTGACAGTATTACAGATATCCCACACATTTCCCACCCTTTGCCCCACATCCACCTAGCCCCTAGAGCCCCGCCCCCAGGCCTTCCCCATTCTGTTTGTGTCCATGGGCCATGCACATAGGTTCTTTGGTTTATCTCTCTTCACTCCCCGCTACCCTGAGATATAACATACTGTTCCATGCCTCAGGACTTATTTTGTTGGTCAATTAATTTTGCTCATTAGATTCTACAAATAAGTGAGATCATGTGATATCTGTCTTTCTCTGACTGGCTTATTTCACTTAGTATAATAATCTCCAGGTCGATCCATGCTGTCTCAAAGAGTGAGAGATACTCCTTTTTTATAGCTACATAGTATTCCATGGTGTGACTGTCCCACAGCTTTTTTATCCAGTCATCTACTGATGGGCACTTGGGCTGTTTCCAAATCTTGGCTATTTTTAATAACACTGCTATGAACAAAGGGGTGCATATATATTCTTTCTGACTGATGTTTTGGGGGTTTTAGGATATATCCCCAAAGTGGGATCGCTGGGTGAAACGGCAGTACCATTTTTAATTTTCTGAGGAAACTCCATGCTGTTTATCTCCTTCCCAGAAAGGATTCGTATTTTACTCTTATTTTCTCTAATGTCCGGGTACTAAGGTAGTGTGTCATTAAAAAATATTCACCTAGACTCTCTGGGGACAAGAACAAGTAAGTGTCTTTTTAAAAATTAATAAATACTCTTTACCTAAATAGGCAATGAATACATGAAGCTGACAGAAGATATACCAGGGCAAAAAGCTACTACTCTCAGCCACCTATTTTCAGGTAGTCCCAATAGAGTCAGGGAACTCTGCTCTGACCAGGTCAGAGCCAGCAAAGACCCTCAGAGATAGGGAATCAACTAGAGAAAATAATTCTCTAAGAAACTGAAAAGGATACCAGGTAGACACTCAGGCCTTTGGCTTCTGAGGCCCGGAATATGTTTCACAGAGAAAATATACAACAGAGGGCCTGGCCTCAGTCTATCCTTCCTCTCTAAAAAATGTTTTTTCTCAACACTACAAAGATTAAAGTCTTGCTTTCATGTAACAACCACTCATCTATTCTATATTTTAATTATAGTCTTCCACCTGAACCAGAGCTACAAAAAGTAGCCACACCAGCTTTATCTTTTGGAGAAGACCTTTTCAGTCTCACTTACCGGGTAGGCATGTAACAGCCCTGGAGCCATAATATACGGATTAGGCAACAATGGCGGGACCCCAGGAGGGAGATTAGGAGGAGCTTTTCCTAAAAGAGAAATTACATTTTTATCCTATCACACAATTACTTCTCTCCTTCATCCCAAAGGGATGCCATCCACCTTCTCTACACAGGGATACCTGAAGTTGTAGCAACTGAGCTTCGAGTCGAGGCTGTGACAGTGGAGTTGCTGCCGAGGCTGAGGCCCAGGCTACTGCCACTATTGAGACTGGAGGAGACACTGACCACTGGCGGAGGTGCAGAGACTGTGCTGGACGTGGTGGAGAAAGTGCTGGAGGAAGAATGAAGATTCGCCTCACTCTCCACGCTTGTGTGCTTCAAAAAGAGGGAGTGGTAGAAGAGAGGAGGAGGAAACAGCAATTAGCCTAACTGGTCAGGAAAGATAAACAATCCCTGTTGTTGATTATGTATCATAATGTCAACTTCCCATAAAAAGGCCGAGGGAGTCCTAGAAGGTTTGGCTCAGTGGTTGGTGTGTGAGCCTGTGCACTGAAGGGTCCCGGGTAAGATTCCAGCCAAGGGCACGAACCTCGGTTGCAGGCTCAATTCCCAGCCCCAGTGGCGGTGTGTGAGGGAGGCAACCAATCGATACCTCTCTCACATCGACGTCCGTCCCCCACCCCTCCTCCTTCCACTCTCTCTGGAAAGCAATGGAAAAAATACCCTCAGGTGAGGATTAAAAAAAAAATAAATACATGAATAAAAAGGCTAAGGGAACCTGACCGGCATGGCGCAGTGGTTGAGTGTCATGGTTAGATTCCCGGTCAGGGCACATGCCTGGGTTGTGGGCTCAATCCCCAGTAGGGGTAGTGCAGGAGGCAGCCAATCAATGACTCCCTCTCATCATTGATGTTTCTCTCTCTCTCCCCCCTCTTTCCTCTCTCTGAAATTAATAAAAACATTTAAAAAAAAAAAAAAAAGGTTGAGGGAGGGTATCAGGGTGCCCTCTGCCAAAGTAGTTAAAAGAAATTACTAAATACTTTACAGATACACATTCCCCAAGAGTCATCTGACAAGAATGGTACCCAAAGACCCACTGCACAGCATCACACTGTTCAGAAAGGCAGCAGACAGAGCAGAGACAAACTCCCCAGAAACCAATACTGGTTGGCCAGTAAGAAGACAGATAGTTTAAATATGAAAAATATATCATAGCCTTCTCTCCTATACTTTCCCGTCTCTCTGTCTCTCCCTCTTCCTCTAAGTATGTCCTCACCTTAGGTGAGGATTTTTTAAAAAGGAACAAAAACAACTAGTTGGGAGCCTCATCTCAATGCTGCTAATAACTTAATTTCTTCATTAGTTCAGCACAAGACCAGTTCATGGGAGAGAAAAAAATACAAGTTCTAATAAACTTAAACCTGAAGTAGTATATTTGAGAAACAAAAGACTCCTAAGAAAGCCTTAACTCCCAATGTCTTCCCCTAGGCTTCTGACAAACCAGACACCTTTGCCCAAAATGGGTCTTTTTTAAGTTAGCTGTCTTCCTTACCATCTCAGCTTAAACAAATAATTGTTATAAATCACAAGTGAGATTAATTCTTTGACCACAAGCTCTTATCTGGTTCTACTTTCATAGGATGCTCAGACTCACACTGATTATTTTCAGGATTCATGTTCAGCATATCCCAGACCAAGGAATAAAAATGGGCGCACCAGTTAGGGATATTCTTGTGGAATTTATCATAGCATACTAAGCCCCACTCAGCTTCAGTGTTAAAAAAAAAAAAAGTCATATAAAGATTCAGGAAAGTCACTTCTAGGGCTTTGAGAATTAGCCCACAGCTCTGCAATATTTCTGGATTTTTCTGCCTCTATTGACTTCAAAAATCCTTTCACTCCTTTCCTACAATCTCAGATCAATTATCATCTTGCCACCTCAGAATCCTGTCTTAGGAGAATCTTATGGTTGGACAATTATAAGTGTAAAAAAACACACACGTTTCTTCTCTCATTGCACCATGCTTACCAAAAGAGTGGATGTCGAAGTGCGCCCAGAAGATGTTGATGACGAAAGGGTATTCTGCTGAGTAGATAACGTGCTGTAACAAAAAAGAGGTTGCCATAAACCACAGTGTTATGGTCGCCTGACCTGAAGCTTCAATCAAGAATACAGCAAGAAAATAAGGCAGAATATAGGACCAAGGATATCTGAAATATGGTCAGCACAACAGCCAGACAGGGGTAGTGAGCAGTCAAAGGTAGAAAGGATGTCGAAAAGGCAAAATAATCCTCCTGTCTTTACTTCCCATAGCTTTTAGGTCATCTACTTAGCTAATGTGTCTCTGCGAGGTAGAGAAGATAAGACAGAACCAGAGAGCTCTCACCAACTGCTACTTTACCAACTCCAACCTCCAATCTTCACCCCGAATTACCTGCTGTGTTGTGTGGTAGTAGTATTTGGAATCTCCTCACTGTGGCTCAAGCCACCCAAGGAGGATGAGTGCTGATTGTTTGTTGTCAATAAGGAAGCTGCAGATACCGTTTCACTGAGAGGGGGGATACTAGAAGTGGAAGGTGAGTCAGATTTCACTGCAGAGCCTGTAGCACCTGGAAATGAAGAAAGTAAGTCACCTCACCAGAGGAAAGGGAGTGTCTATAAGAAATGAGAGGTGACGCCCTGGCTGGTGTGGCTCAGTTGAGCGTCATCCCATGCATCAAAAGGTCACTGGTTAGATTCCAGGTCAGGGCACATGCCCGGGCTGAATCTTCAGTAGGGGGCATGCAGGAGGCAGCCAATTGATGTTTCTCTCCTTCTCCCTTCCTCTCTCAAATCAATGAAAACATATTTTTTAAAAACTCTTAGAAATGAGAGGTGACTATAGTCCTAGGCTATCCCAAAGACAAGAGTGTGAGTTACTTAATAATGGATCATTTGTGTTTAGGTAGAATCCTTTTGTTTTTCAGTTCCAAGCATTCCACAGCACTGATCTCATTAATCCAGTGAAGGGAGCCAACGGGATGGGATTATCACCATTTTAAGACAGAAAACCTAAAAGTTAGGATGGTTTGAGATTAAACAAGAAAAAACCAAGCTAAGACTATAACCAGGTGTTTTGATCACTGAGCCAGGGCTATTTTCACTACAATCCAGGATATGCAAAAATACTGAAAGGACAAGAAAAACATACTAAAACTGGGAGGGAAAAACCTGGAGAACACTTACCTTCAACAGATTGCGTGGTCTGTAACTGCGTGGCCTGCACAGAACTGAAGCCATTCTGATAGGAAAAAGAAAGGATAAACAAACTCAAGTGAACAGATTAAGTTAGCACTGACTCTGCTTAATTTCCAGAGAAATCCTGTAAGTTAATCAAAGGGTTAAATGTAGGCTAGCCAAACAAAATAAAAACAAAAATTAAAAACAAAACAAGTACATACCAACCCTGTGTGACCCAAAGCAACAGAAAGCAACCCCCAAACTGCTGAATAGATCCCAAACCCAAAATAGATACAGGAAAAGGCCCAAATCCAGTGATCCCTATGGGGAGGATATGGGAGTAA
Source organism: Miniopterus schreibersii (assembly GCF_964146895.1). Lineage (NCBI taxonomy): Eukaryota > Metazoa > Chordata > Mammalia > Chiroptera > Miniopteridae > Miniopterus > Miniopterus schreibersii. Next base: position 12,934,301 of record NC_138119.1, on the reverse strand, counting down.
GGCAGTTCAGCCAAGCCACCTATTTTTCTAGCTGCATCTGACAGTCACTCCACATCGCCTTTGTCATATGCTATCCCCCTCATCAAGCCAAGACATAGCAAGGTGAGGTCTACTGATATGCACCCAGAACTCTAGCAATCAGCTCTTCCAGAAAGAGAAAACAGGTACTGAGACTGATTCTACTAGAGAACGAGAATGACTCTAGTGCAAAGAGAATAGTTTTCTGGTTCTGAGTTGCCAATTTTGCTAAAAATAACTTTATTTCACCAACCACAGAAATGTGCTTTTATCAGCTTCTCAACCAGCACCTCTGAGGTATCTTAACACTATCTGTCAAGAAACAAAACACTAATATTAAACGGCCTCTGCCCACTATTCTAATCAATGCCCAGGGGCTTGTAAAGCTACTACCTTTGCCTGAGTCAGGTCCTTTTGGGGCGATGAAGAGATGGAGCTGGGGTACCGCCGAGTCTGTGTGGATCTCTGTTCATATAGAGGGCCCTGAGCATTGTTTTGGGAGGTATAGGTTGTCGACTGAATTGGGCCACTCTGATAACCGGATTCCTGACTCTGGTTAGATGAAATTGTGGATGAAGATTCACTGTGGGTAAAAAGAAGGAAAATCTCAAGAGAAATGAAATAAAGCAGATTGACTGGTACCAAGGAAACGGTGGAGATTTACTAAAGTTGATTATAATCAAAAAGAAAATTTCCCGCAACAAATAAAAGAAGCCACCATTATTTTCTCCCAACAACTGAAGGCATTTCCACATCCAACAGAGCTAGGTATTTGAATTAAAAATGGAGTTTAAAACATTTCTTGTCCCCTTACATTCTGCTGTTACAAGAAAAAGAGGCTAAAGGTCAGCAGAAAGGATACACTACTCTTAGGTCGTTCATCACAGCATGAACCCTAAGCAGGAGAAAGTTATCTTTTGCTCATATGCATTTTAAAGAATTCTGAGCCCTTGGCTGTTTTTAAAACCCCATTAAATATAAGGTTACTGGTAGAACTCTCTGAGAGGAACTTTTAGGATTGAGAAAAACAGCCCAGTCCCCTAAATCCCTCCAGGATTTTCTATTGCTTCAGATGGCACTTCCTGAAGCTATCAGAGGAGATAGGAAAGTTTCCACTAGAAACATTTCTTTTAATCTGTATATCAATGCTACCTCCTTCATAGGAGTTCAAAGTTATACCCTTTTTAGGCCTAAGTTCCAAACCAAAGGGCTGAAAGTGTCAAAAGCATTTTTAGCTGTGGCAGATGCCAAGATACTTTCCATTAGAGGTACTGTACACATCTGTTAAGAACTGCGCTTGGGCATTCTAGAAGTACTCAAGGAGTATATTTCTATCTGTTTAGAGTTACAGATAATCCTAGTAATATTTTACCCCAAAGTTCAAAGAAAAAACAAGAGAATTAGAAAAAGTGGTAAAAGCCTAATAAAAGAAGTCTTATGACTGATGTTTCCTCTACCTGGCCGTGCTGGTATAGAGGCTATTTGGAGCCTGGCTTGAAGAGGCGCTCGTGGTGGGAGTGGACTCATAATCAGAAAGGACAGGCTCTGACCCAAACTGCAATGCCCCAAACTGTAGGTTTAGCCCTGAGATATCTGCTGAGCCAGGCATCTCCACAGCCAGAGCAGGAATCTGTAGAGAGGAAAAAATGTTTTATTGCAACCTTACTGTAAGACTAATAAAAAAACTCTTGCTTCAATTTCACAAACTATACCCTTACAATCTCAATTCCCAAATCATACACCCTCTTATCCTAAGATTGTATCTAAAAGTTCAAGTACCTTAGAAGTCAAGGAGGCTTTTTTCTTCTGCTGTTTCAGTTTTTGCTGAGCCGGCTGAGGGCTGGAGGACTGGTTGTCTGAAGACCCAGGAGACATTTGTGGAGCCGAGGTGGATTTGCTTGGCAGAGGAGAAGAGGGGGGTGGAGGTGCAGCTGTGGAGGTAGCCACTGCAGGTGGCTTCTCCTGAAGAAACACCTCCATCATGGTTGAAGATGGGGTAAAAGCCTGGCGCTTTGTAAAGGGGCTGTGCACTGTTGAATCATTTGGGTTCTTCAAATCTGCATGAGAAAACCCAATATGTATAAGGCCAAAAATAATGGTGAACCTGAAGAAAATGCTAGTATCCTGCTCTAGACTCATAAGCTAGGTCCTCAGGATCAGAGTATCAAATAAACAGGTCCTCTTTTAAAATATAATTCCATTTTTGTAGGTGACAATCTCTGGACCATATTTGTTCTTATGTACAGCCTAGGAGCCCAACTGAATCAACATTATTACCCTGCCTGTGTAGAACAGGAATCTAGGAACTGCCCATGTTTAGAATATAAAGTCCTAAAATGGCCAAGTCCATGAACCTTTCCAAAGGGGATATGCTTTTTTCAAACATTGAAGATATATCTAGGGAAATCCAAATAATCCTCAGGTCAACAGAAAACTACAACTATGTATATAGGTAAATTTAATGAAATAATTTACAGCCTCGACTTTTTATTATTCCTCAGCTTTCTGAAATCAGCCCATCTAACTAGGGTAAATTAGTGTGGGGAAACTAGCCAGTTGACAGCCCTTCTCCTTACTTCAGGACACATTCTCCACCCCCGACTCCTGCCTGCCTCTTGACAGTAATGCTCCAATGCTTAAAGAATTAAATTCACTTTCCATTTTTCTCACCATACTGCACCAGCGATGGGGATTGTGTGGTAGAGCCCATGTCCCAAGAGGAGGTGGTGGTGGTTCCAGATTGAGAATGCTGAGCTGCCAACTGAGCCAGGGCCTGAGCAGTCTTGAATTGCTCCAAGAACTGAGAGCCTGTGGTGCTGCCACCTTTAGCTTCACTGACATCACCAAATCCTTTCCCTAACATGCTCACCTGTAAATCAACATAGATATTAGAGAAATTTACAGTCAACAACCTTGTTCAGCTACTCAAAAAGACACTTATCCAGGGTTAGAGCCAGTATAAATGAGACAAGTAAAGATTGTCATCAGACTGAGTACACAGCATAGTCCATTTAGAGCACAAGCTCTGGAGTCAGACTATCAAGATTCAAATCCCAGCTATGTAACCATGGAAAGGTAATTTTTCTGTACCCCACTTTCCTCATCTGAAAATAGAAATAAAAGTAGTACTTCATAAAGTTGTATGAGGATTAAACAAATAATGTATGTAAAGCATTTAATATGTGCATAACACCCAGTAAATACTCAATAGAAATGAGAGCTATTAAAATTTATACCTTTATCAACGCTTCCTCCTTCCTCCATGTCAGGAATAAAGCTCTAATGACTAGAGGATTTTTTCTCTTTTTAAAGTTTAAAATCAACCTATACTTGATTATTAAAGTGAAGTTAGTATAAAATTTTATTTTAGCCATTAAGGTCCTTGCCCTTTACACTACATAGCTCAAAAGGAACAAAAACAACTAACTGGGATCCTCATCTCAATGCTGCTAATAGCTAGCATAGAAGCAAAGACAACGTTAGGGGCCATCCAAACTTCTGCACTAGACAATCAAATGAATCAATATGATTTAACTGTTTTCTCTGTGTGTAGCCAAGTTTTACAGGGTAATCGTGATAACAAAGCAAAATTTACCCTTAATGCTTTTAGGAGATTCTCCCCATTGCCTGATATACCAAGTAAAACTATCAGCCTAGTCCAGAAGATGAGCCATGTGACCTTGACTATTCTAAGAAACCTCCAAGGAGATTTAATCTCGTTTTCCTTAAATTCTTATTTAACCATATCATCACCGCCATGATTGAGCAATGCTTTCTCATACAGAACCAGTCTATCCAACTCAAGCTAAGACATTTTCTCCCACTTCAGTCTATTATCCCAAGATTATACAAACAAACAAAACCAGAAGTCTAGTTCAAAGTATGGGATTGTGGCAGAGATGATCTCACACAGCAATGATTACCCAATATTCTGCAAGTGCAAAGCATATTAAAGGCATAGAAAATTACTTAATCTTCACATATTGTACATGACAATAGGGGGCTTCTGTATTATTCACATCTGTTAAATTTTAAGGGAAATCAATTCTCTAAAGGTTATTCTCAATGGAAAAGAAACATAAATAGCACAGTGATTAATACAGGTAATGAGAACAGAATAACTTTAGTATAACATATCATATGACACACATTAAATAAAATGTTAGGGTATATGAAAGTATGTTGAAAACTTCAAAAAGGCAATTTAAATAAGAGACATAGCACACTTAACCACATTTTCCAGTCATATCTCCTAGAGGTTGGTAGTTATTTCCTGATCTGTTTCACCTTCTAACCACCTTTGTCCCATTTTATTTCTTTCTTCTTTATCTTTTTAATCCCCCATCCTTTCCGCGTCACCTCTTTCCTACTTTTTCTCACCTGTCACCTTTCACTTATGGCAGAATATCAACCACCAAATTACTATTAGCACAAAAAACCATTTTGAGACAACAGTTAAAAACTGACAGAACTCTGGATTAGAGGCCAGCTCAGCAGTTTTCTAGTTAAAATAATTACTATAACCCTACTAACGGAAAAATAAAATTACATGCACACACATGGTCTTTTGCCTCTTTAATACTATAGTGTTTCTCCACCAAAAAACAGACAAGAAAGGAAATGCAAAGAAAAATAAAGAGAAAAGACAGTACCTCTTAAGATTTACTATAAGAAAACTGGTCCTTGCATCATCTGTTTAGCTTAAATGATTCCTTTGCCATAGTTAATGACCTTGAATTTTTAAAAAATGTTCTGAATCAACAAGTCACGTGCTGTAAGTGTTCTAGGTTATTAATAAATAACACCACTACTGCCACCACATTTGTACAGCTCTTACCCATTATCTTCCTAAAGCCCTGTAAGATAGGCAGAGCAAGCACTTAAAATTTGGGGGAAAGGGGGCGGGGTCTTGGTGAGGGTGGGCAAAGTGGGGGGAAATGGGGATATCTATAATAGTGTGAACAATAAAGTTAAAAAAAAATTTCAGTTACATGTATTGGGGTGATAGTGGTTAATAAAATTATATAGGTTTCAAATGCATAATTATATAATGCATCATCCGTAGAGCAAGCACTCCTATCCCCACTTACAGAAAAAGGGAGAAACAGCTAAAAGTGGGCAGATTCCGGAAGACCCTTAGTTTCTGGAAACCTAGTCCAGAAATGTCTGGTTTAAATAAACATATATGGCAATTCTGCTCTATCAAGAAATAGGGAACTGCTACAATTCCTTATTGCAAAGGATTAAAATTTGCTGATACCATTGATTTTTCTCTCAAGAACAGCAAACAATGTTCAGCACAATGAGTATTAAATTATGTTAACTCATTTTTATAAGGTTCAGTGTGTCTGAAGCTAACTCCTCTCCTAGAGCTATCCCTAATTACCCAACTCAACATTTCTACACCCAGGGCTGCTTAAGAGGACAAAAGAGGATGCTTTATCTACCCCAAACTTTTGACTGTCAATAGAATTACTGTATATAACGGTAGGGTTTGGCAGAAATTTGGGTTAGGAAACACCATGTTTCCTACTTACCATACTGTGATGAGAAAATGTGTTCCCTGAAGCAGGCTGTGATATGGTACTCTGCTTCGAGTTACTGAACACCAGAGGCTGGGCAAGAGAAGGAGCCTGAGATGGATCCAGACTAGACGAATCATTCTCCATTGAAGATGGTGTCTTCCCCAACAGAACAGCAAGGTCAATTCTAGTAGAGAGGAGAGAAAATCTTGATGAGTAAGACTGAACGTTCTAGCATTCCCCAACACCCAACTCAGATTATGGTTAGATTAAAATGAAGTCACTCCCAGAAACACAAAGTCCTCACTGAAATGCTTAATTTATCAAAAGTAATTGACATACAAGAGCCAACCATAATAATGTTATTTAAATATTTTATTTTAGTGAAGTTAATTTAATGAAATTTCAAATGCTAGTTTTAATACAGCAGCTCAATGATTGGGCCAAAATTTACTAATTTTTTAAAACTGATTTTTAGAGAGGAAGGAAGAGGGGGAGGGAGAAAAACATCAATCGGCTGTCTCCTGCACAACCCCACCAGGGATCGAATCCCCAACCTGGGTTATGTGTCCTGACCAGGAATTGAACCAGTGACCTTTTGGTACATGGGATGACACGCAACCAACCGAGCCACACTGGACAGGGCAAAATTTACTATTTTTACATGTCATTTTTTAATATGGAATACCTGCCATTACCAATATTTAATATGTAAAACTAAATACTAGAATGCTCACATCTTCAAGTGGCTTTGCAACAAGAAAAATTTGGGGAATTTCCCCTACTTTTATAAAATTTCAAAAGTTATCTATGGTATAATAAAAATGTATTTGTACTTTGCCCCCAGTTCTCAGCACAGAGCTCCTAACTTAAAATGTCCTAAGTGATAGAGTGGTCTTTTTTACACATAAGCCCCTTTCAACTATGAGGTTACTCAGGGTGGGGTCTCCCACAGAGCTGCAAAACTGGATCTGGTGACCAGAAACACCAATAATGTGATTAGAGGATTAGAACTTTCAGTCCTACTATACTCCACCCATTTCTAGGAAGGGAGGAGAGCTGTACATTAAACTCAATCATTGGTGACAGATCAATCATGCCTACATAATAAAGCTGATTTTAAAAAACTCTTGGAACAATGAGATACAGTGAGCTCTGAGTAGGTGAACACATCAATGTGCTGGGAGGGCAGCACAACCAGAGAGGGCACGGAAGCTCTGTCCCCACCCCCCATACCTGGCCCTATGCATCTTTTCCACTTGGTTGTTTCTGAATACTGGTTATAATAAACAATGGCAAGAGAATCTCTTTCCTGAGTACTATGAGACATTCTAGCAAATTTTTTTTTTCCTAGCAAATTATTGAACCTGAGGAGGGAATATCCCCAAATTTATAGCCAATAGGGAAGTGTGGGTAGCTGGGGCACCCATTTGCAGCTGCCCTCTGAAGCAAGGGCAGTCTTGTGGGACTGCGGCGTTAACTTGGGTCTGTGCTAACTCTGGATAGTTAGTGTCAGAATTGAATTGTTGAACACTTAGTTGGTTTCTGAGAACTGTAGAATTGGTGTGGAAAAATGACAGATATTTGGTGTGAGAAAAAATACACATTACTGCTAGTAACAGCATCCCTAATACCTCATTCCTATCACACTTTAGGATCTTCTGAGTCAGCAACTATCATACCCAGGTCTAGAAATAATCCAAAAGGCTTTCAGGGGATACAAACATTCTGTGATGAGTGTATCCTCTCTACTGACCCCAATACCTAGGTTCAAGTTCTAAAAAGTTCATTAGCCACATCCTAGGGGAAAAAATGATCACTATATTCCGTGGGCACAGTAGACAGAGATCATAATTATAAAGCAAGAGAAGCTACTGAACAGTTCTGCAAATTCAGAAACAAATGAAAACATTTCCACTTTTAGCTTTTCTTTGCAAGACAAATTATATCATGCTAAGTTTTAATCAATGCCTATAATGCTTACCTATGTAATTAAATGGCTATTTGGGGGGGAGAATCAATTTTAACACTGTAATATAGGGACTTCTATTCAGTAAATTAACTATTATCAGCTCTTATAAATCTATCAATCAACTAAAGAGAACCTAAACTGATTTGGTCATCATTACTACCAACACCATGGAAGCCTGTAAAGGTCCACTGCCACTCTTCCTTACAGCAACCTCAGCAGATCCGTTTGGGAAAAGATACTGAATTTTACCACACACTTGCCTCTGACCAGCAGTGATTGTCACATTCTCTGCAGGCAGAGGCACTGAAGACACATTAGAGGCAGTGAAGATCTTGGTCTCAGAAAGCTGGAAAACAGAGAAATTAGTCACTCCTAGTGTTAGGTAGGTTATAGTCAGAATCCTTGCATAAGTAAGGGGAATTCATTTCATCAAGAAAAAAGGAAAACCCTTTGAAGAGGAAACTACTCTGAAGAATCCTGAATGGATCGACTCTGAAGCCCCTTCTATATATGCTTAATGATTTTTATCAAAAGAGAGGAGAATCAAGAAACCCAAAAATATATAGTAGCTACATAATATGTACACTAAACTTACAGAAGGTGAATATACTTGCTAGACAGAAAAACGGAGAAAACCCCTTTATATTTTCCCATTACAGTTCCCCACTCCCACCTCTATCCAAACCATAATTTATCTTCTACTATTCCTCTCAAAGAAAGGAAAATGACAGCCAAGACGAAGACAGAAATTAAAGAAAAGAAAAAAAAAGTTAATTCTTGGCTTTTGAGTAGTTAGGGCCCAAGTGCTAGTGAGTTAAGGTCTTTTCAGGAATAATTTTAACCATATGCAATTGTTGCCTTCATACTGACTTTATTACACCTAGCCTCTCCACTATAAGACACTAAAATCAGGTAAGCAATTATTGGGAATAATTCTTCATACTATTCAAAAGCTGATTTGGTTTTGTTTTGACTTTCTAAAAAGAAGGGCTCCACCTCCCCAAATACATCATTCTCTGAAAGTTGCTTAGTAGACAAGCCAAATCTCAGAAAATATTCACAATGCAATCTAGCTCAGCTACAATAGAAAATAATCACCCTGATGCTGATGCACCTGAAACTTTTAAAACGCCGACCTAGCCAACCAAAAACAGTTTGACATATCATTTCCTCTTACCATAAAAGCTGTCTTGCCTGAACATATGTGTATAAGTAGATTAAAAATGTTAGAATGGAAATTCATCCAAGATCACCGATAACTGTAATTCATAGCAAAAGCTTGAGGTGAGCAGGAATCAGCAAAATTCTTTTACTGGGGTACTACTCCAGTGAATTAACAGAACTTGTTTATGTACCATCTCATGCCACCCATCTATGAGGTTTCCAAGTTGAGTAAAGCTGGAAGATAGCCAATTCTACATATTCATCTCAACTGCACTTATAAATTTGGGCTTCAAGTAACTTAAAAGGGTTCCAGAGCCAACCAGATTATAGACTTGAGGACTTGGCACTTTAACGCTCCCTTTGTACCCACCTCCAAGCCAATTACAGGACCATACACCAATGCTTAAATGTGAATAGCAAACTGTTCCAAGTAGAGCCACGTGCCACCAGCAGCTATTAATGTGCTACCTATCTAACTCCATTTCCATTGCCCTACCCAACCACCATCTCTTCCTGGGATAAATCCAACAATCAGATATTTGGACTTACACAAGTGCACTTGCCCTTTCCATAGTCTGGTTCCACAGAGTCCTGTTCATGCCCAGTCTCCTTCATATAACATATGTCAAATGTTCTGGCTCAGAACACTATTTTGGATGTAAAAGTTTTGAGTCAGAATCTTAAGGATTAATTTTGAGGGGTAGAAACATACCCATTTTCTATCCCTAAACACCACTTAGGGATAGAAGGCACTAAAGAAAAATGACCTAGAAATACCTACATCTTCATTCCAATCTTCAGTTCCCCACTCCTCTGTTGCAGTCCTCCATGCACCTGAGAATAAAGGCAAAGCAGTGATTTTAAGTGCCAGTACACAGCATGTGCAGAAAACACTAATGTATTAACATTTTTGGCAGCCAAAAGTGTAACCAGAATTTAGTAATCAGAAGGGATTCTTGGGCTTCAGAGGGAGAAAAAGACTATTTAGAAAGGCATACCTCAGAACTACAGGGTTTTAATAAGATTACAATTTCACAGCTACTTTCAGTTTGTTACATGGCTGTACAGCAAAGAGCGAGAGCGAGAAAATGCAAGAGAGTGCAAGACCCCAATGAACCCAATGCTCTAGGCAATCTCTTAAGACACACAACCCTCTGACTTAGTGGTCAATTCAGTGAGATGGCAGCAGCCAACTTACCCCAGAACAAAACTCCTCTTATTTATCTGGTATAAGACAATACTGTAGCCAATCTGAAGATGGCAGCAGTGATAGAGGAACACAAATCGTTGCCCACATGACAGTGAAGGGCAGTGAAGAAAGCAGGCTTAAATTACTACTGACAGCACTGACAATTATCCGCTATTGGAACTGTATTTAAAAATGCATACTTAGCAGAAGTAACATTTATAAATCTTACTGGCCTAACTATAAGGAATCCCTATGGATCTGCTCTTTTCAGAAGATACCAGACAAAACCAAAAAATCAAGTATGTGTGCTAGTTATTCTCCTAATCCTATGCCACAGAATGTGAAATCTGACCTGCCGAGGCCATGGCAGACAACGGAGGTGTGCACACTCCTCATGCTGATAATAACAAAGTTGGGATACAGTTTTTGGTGTGTGTTTTTTGTTTTTATCGTATTTATTTACTATATTATTTTTTAATCCTCACCCGAAGATATTTTCTCCATTGCTTTTTGGGGGGAAAGGGAGGAACATCGATGTGAGAGGGACACATTAATTGGTTGCCTCCTGCACGAGCCCTGGTCAGCGCCAGGATCAAACCTGCAACCGAGGTACATACCCTTGGCCAGAATCAAACCCGGGACCCTTAAGTCCACGGGCCAACGCTCTAACCACTGAGCCAAACCAGCCAGGGGAAGGATACAGTTCTTACAGGAGAGATCCATAGGCAATCAAACCACCTTCCACCATGTTCCCCTTGTTTTGCTTCATGTGTACATATATCCTCAGAAAGGGGAACTGAACTTTCTTAAGGAATATGGTGAAAGTTTCAATGAGAACCTCAATTCTTCCCTTCAACCAAAGGACTACGGTAAGAAATAACCAATTTGTAGAAGGAACAAGAACACTTTATTATCTTCTCTAGGACAACAGTAGATATTGGTATATTGAATAATTTAAAGATTTCTCTCCAAACGGAGAAAGCTTCTTAGAAAAATGAAAGTCTGGCATTCCGATATTTCACTGTCTACTGTCACTGAAAAGAAATAAATTCTAACACCTACAAAAACCATCTGAAATTCTTTTAAACATTTAATAATGAAAAATCCTAATTTCCTAGAGAAAAATATGTTCATCATGCCTTTCCTAGGACAATGTTAAAACTATACCAGAGAAATTACAAACCACTTACTAATGACAATGTTCTCCAAATCAAAATGAAGTCCAATCTCAATTTAGACAAGTTACAAACCACATTTTCCTCTCCCTCTCTGGTGATACCACTCTTCCTGCCCATTGACATCCATCCCACCCTGGCTAAAGGAAACCCAAGATCTGGGTTAATGCATACACACAATCCTAGAGTTGGAAGTGACCTGAGAAATTATCTACCATTGACAGGCAATCTCTCAATGCAAGAATTTTGTTTTTTGCACTCTGATAACTATATCTGGGATAGAAAAGAGTGTAAACTCCTCATTGATCTTTTTTTCTTATGTAGGATGTATGAAAATGACTGAGAAAGAGAACTATATTGAGGAAGCATTAATGAACAGAAAGAGTGCAAATGCTCTGAACAACAGATTAGGGTTTCCACTGCATCAGCAAAAAGCACAAAGTAAATGTTAAATAGTCATTAAATGAATCAAATTTTTAAGAAGCAAAAACGGGCACAGAATATGGCAGAAAAAGGCAGAAAGAGAAAAAGCGGGAAGACAGAAAAATTACATATCCACAGATATTTCAGTTCATAAAAATCTATAAAAATATCCGGGGCAGTTAGGCGCCTGGATGTATCATACCAGGAGCAGTCTCAAATTTTCGGGGATAATTTGACCCCTCAACCCCAATGAAATCAAGTCCTGAAACAAAAAGAAAAGAAAAGAAAAAACAACCAGTGAAATTTTGCTTGTGAATGAGAACATATGCCCCCAATACACAATTCCCAGTGTACCTGTGGATATTTTAAGGGTAGGTTTGAATTTTCTTTTTAAATTAAAAAGGGAATTTGAGTTTGCTATCATGAAAACACAAAAAGAGATCATGCATGAAGGTGAGTTCATATTGAAATTAACAATAATGAGAATGCATGAAGCTATCTATACCCAACACTTTCACACTAACAAGATGACAGCAGCATCACATAATTTTTCATTCAGACACAAACCACAGATTTCTGATTCCAGACCCTCAAACATGCTATTCTCCACTTAGTGAAATAAACATACACTTCAACCTTCTCTGTTTTTCCAACCAGAACCTTGCTGAAAACAGCTAAGGTTTGCAATCCAGGACTGGGACTCCATGCCTGATTTTCTTCCGTCCACAACTGAAAATAAATCCCTTAACTTCTATCATCTTTTCTGCCAATGATAAAAGGCCAAATACCCAAGAACAAACTAGAGCTCAAAAACAGTAGCTTTTGTTTTTCAGACTGCTACCACTGCCTCTACAAAGTCATCAAGAGATGAATGAAGAGCAGTTTTTATTCCCCCAAAGTACAGGAAGTTAAAAGAGAAAAGGACATTTCATAGCCAAATGATCAAGAGAATTCACAAAGATATCTATTCTGCCAAAAACTCAATTTTAGTCTCTACCAGTTAGAAAGTTGTATTCCAAATGAATTTATAAGACAACTTGGTAAATAAAAAGCGAGTAACATTCAGGACCTGAGGTGTATGTAGCATCTTATGGACAGTATATGAGAAGCTGTGCCAAAGATCCTACTAAAGATACAGAGATAAAGATCACCGATCTTTAAAAAGGGGCAAGGCAAATTTAAATGGATAAGGAGTCAAAATGCCTATTTTGTGCTCTATTTTTAACTCATCCCCCCCTTTAGAAGAGGAAAACAGTCTCAGGTTTTGTATATGCCAGTTCAACCAGAAGGAGGTAACTAATCTCATAAAAATAAAGTACTCTGGAGCCCAGAGGCTACGCTTGTTTAAAGCAGTAAAAGCATCTTACTCCCAAACACATCTTGGTGTTTCCCAAGAGCCTAACACATCCTTAAATATATACACCCTACTCAGATAGAGGCACCAAAGTCAGCTAAGAAAAAAAGCAATCTTATTAAAATCCCATAGTACTCTACTACACCCAGAAGACTGTCCAACAAAGAGTGCTAGAAAGTCTCAAGATTTCCTTTGTGCCCAGATATTGAGATTTCCCAAAAATGAAGGGAAAAAAAGATACTATCTCAGTACCAGAAAACAAACTGACAGTGGGCTTTGATTCTCAACCCTCTTCATCTTGATTAATTCTGGATATCCTTTCACAAGGCAAAGCTAGCTACCCTAACAGAAACACGAGGAAATACAATTGGAGCTAACAGCAGCCACATGGTATAATGGAAAGAGCATGGGCTTGTAGGGTCAAACAATTCTGAGTTCAAATACTAGCATATTTCTTCACTGCTCTTTCAGTCTAAGTTTTATCATCTGGAAAGTGATGACAAATGTCTATTTCATAAAATAGTGATGAAAATCACGTGAAACAGTTTGTATAACGTGCGCACAGACATACAGTAAGTAAAGAGAACAAACAGTAATTCAATTGTGATTTTCTCCCTTTCTTCCCCATCTCTGCACCCAAAAAATATTCCTCCACTTTACATAACTATAACCTCAAAAAAATTTATTTCCTTAGGTACCCAAAGACAAGAAACGAATAATAAACAGTCACTCACTCGTCCCATCATCTGGCTCGAAGTGGCCAGTGTTGTTCCACGTACTGCTGCTATTATTGCCATAGTTATCATCAGTATTGGTTGGCTCTGCATAATCAGCTGGGTTAAAGGTTCTGGGGGTGGGGGTGAGGGTGGGGGTGGGGAGGGGGGTGAACAACAACAAAAAAGCTTAAAAGAGTCTCCAACATCTAAGCAGCACCAAGGAAAATTAACTCAAAGAGGAGAACAATCAGAATCTTCACTGACCCTTTCCTAGTACTAATCAATCATGGCTCCTTTCTATAATCTATGCTGTCAACTTTTCCTCACTTATCAGCCTACCTAAAATTTCATGGTATAAGCTCAATTTATATCTACTATCCATTTGGGGTTGGAATACCAATAATCATAATAAAATCCACAGGAAGATTTTGAGTATTAGGTATATGCATTCAAATGAAACTATGATAATGATCCAGGTGGTAAATGCTTTTCCCTAAAAAATAAGCCCTAAGTACACACCTTTCTGGTTAAATAATCTAGACATCTTTTTTCTACATTTTGGTTAAGGCTGCCTACTATTATCCTTAGGATATCAGGATATTAGCCACTCTAAAATATTATGGTGACGCTTAGGGGGGAAAAATGAAAGACTTTGACATAGGATCAATGAAACTTACCCCATTCCTTGAGCAGAAAACCTTCCTCCACGCCTACCAGAACCACCTAAGGAAAGAGAAAAAGACAGAAATGTAGAAGTTAATACAAAACTAACTTGCCAACTGAGGTAGCTCTGGAATATTAGGTGGTTCATATATCAGATGTTCTTTTTCTCATTCTGTAGTGCATCAGTTAATGTAACGTAGTAGGAAAATCATTACTATTGACAGAATGTTCCTTTGCTGATCAGACTGCCTGGTCCTCTAGCAAATACAGTATATCAACAGTAAGACTAGAGGAAGTAACATACCTCTTGTCACTGCCCACCTGGCACCTCCAAAATTTGCATGAAATTAGGTAACTAGAATCCATAAGAATTTGTTTTTAAATAATGTAGACCCTTATAAAACTAGTAAGCACCCCCAATATCCAGCTCTCCCCCCACCAAAATAATCACCTCTGCCTCGTCCACGACCTCTTCTGCCTCTTTCTGTGCCTCTTCCAGAAGGCCCTCCACTCTTGGTGCCATCTAATCCATTTTCCTGACCCCGAACTGGTGGAAACAAAACACAGATGGCCTGAGCAGAGTCAACAGAATATACGTAAACATATAAGTGGTATGTATATAAATATATAAGTGGTGTGTGTATATATTTATGTATGTGTGTACATATATATACACACACATACTGGTGGGAAGACAAAAACGAGAAAAAAATGAGCTGGAAGGATGGAACATGATGGTTACTAAAGGAATGGTGATGAACCACAACAGAGAGCTAAGTCAAACTTTACAAATGGCTACAGGATAATTTCATACCAAACTGGTAGTTGCTGCTAGAAAAGGCTAATGGTAAGAGACACCAAGGTCTCAGAAGAGGTAATGGCAAGAAAAATAAAAAAGGTGATATAATGGTTAGTAGGTCCAGCCTAGCAGGGCCTTGACACCCCTGAAATCTGGACATTACTGACCCACAGCTGGTTTTGTTAAAGCCCCATGCATACATTCTCGTCCACGGCTGGCACCTCTTCCCCGTCTTGGTGGCCCACCACGTCTCCGACTATAGTCCCTGTCCCGGTCTCGATTTTCTTTGCCTTCCTCGTTGGATTCCGTTTGGCCACCATCCTTCTGTCCTGAGACTCCCTTCTTCTTCCCGACCATCTCCCAGGAATGCTAAAGAAGGGCAGAGCATTCATATCTAATCAACATGGATTGATATCAGGAAACCAGAGATAAAAGCAGGAACTGTTAAACATTCTCCTCTCGGCATCCTAATCTAAAATACCTCTAACTAGTTTATATTTAAATGGAGGGTACAAAAAGAACCTTAAAAACAAACTCTACACCTAACACTATAAAACTGAAGTTCTTTTTGTAGGGAGAGGTGCTAACACTGCAGGGATCACTTCCAAAAGGATCACCAAGATCCCTATCCAGTTCAGTTACTTGGCATGTTAGTTAAAGGGCCTAGTTACTGGTCCCTGGCTTTCAAGTGTATTTCCTTAGCTGAAAAAACTAATTTCCTAAGGATTCAGTGATTCCCAACCTTTTATAGTGTTATTTATGTCAAATAAAGCAAAAAAAGAAAACTGAAAGTTTTTTGTTTTTTTTTAAATATATCTTTATTGATTTCAGAGAGAGGAAAGGAGAGGGAGAGAGAGAGAGACAGAAACACCAATGATGAGAGTCATTGATCGAGCCCGCAACCCGGGCATGTGCCCTGACCGGGAATCGAACCCCGATCGCCTGGATCCTAGGTCAAGGCGTAACCGCTAAGCCACGCCCAGCCAGCCCTGAAAGTTTCTAAAAGTTACCTTGAAGGTTTTATACACTGTGTTCTCCCCTACACTTCCTAAACTAATATAATCCAATTCAGCTTTCTCCAAAACAGAGTATTTTATAATTTATTCCAGAAGAAAAATTTGTGATAAAGAAAATAAGCTAAACAGTCTTATAAAACACTCATTCTTTAAGAAAATGAGTTTTATAAATTTAAAGTTTTAAACATATACATATCTTAATTTACACATATTTTTTCAGAAAATACATACAAATAAAAGTTCCAGGACAAACATCCAAACTACCAGATCTTTACTATCCCAGCTACCATCTAACTCAAACAACAATGGCCCTAATGATCAGCAACTGCTATCTAGTATCAAATAGCTTTCAAGAATATGAACCAGGCCCTGGCCGGGTGGCTCAGGTGATTGAAGTATCATCCCATACATCAAAATGTTGCTAGTTCAATCCCCAGTTCAGGCACCTACAAGAGGCAACTGATCAATGTTTCTCCCTGTCCCTTCCTCTCTAAAATCAATAAACATATCCTTGAATGAGAATAAAAGAAAAAAAGGAATATGAACCAGGTATAATATAAAATTACTACTAATTTTCTCAGGGTTGATAATATTGTGGTCATATAAAAGATGACCCTTCACCCTGGCCTCAATGGCTCAGTGGATAGACCGTCTGCCCTCACACTGAAGGGTTGCAGGTTCAATGCCTGGTCAAGGGCACATACCTGGGTTGCAGGTTCAATCCTGGATCCCGGTCAGGGTACCTGCAGGAGGCAACCAATCGATGTCTCTCTCACACCAATGTTTCTCTCTCTCTCTCCCTCCCTTCCACTCTCTCTAAAAATCAATGAAAAAATATCCTCAGGCCCAGCCACTTGAGGCCTAGGATCCAGGTCACAGTTCAATTCCTGGCCAGGGCACATGTCCAGGTTGAGGGCTCAATCCCCAGTCAGGGGCATGCAGGAGACAGCCGATCAATGATGACTCTCTCATCAGTGATGTTTCACCTCTCTCCTTCCTCTCTCCCTTCCTGAGATCAATAAAAATATATTTAAAAAAAATAAAATCCTCAGGTAAGGATTAACAACAACAAAAAAGATTATCCTTGTTTAAGGGAAGCATACTGAAACATTCAGGGAACAAAATATTATGATATCTACAAATTACTTCCAAATAATTCCAAGTATCCATCCATGGATGAATGGATAAACAAAATGTGGCATATACATATACTGGATTATCAAGCCTTAAAAAAAAAAAAAAGGAATTGTGATACATGCCACAATATAAACCTTGAAAACATTATGCTAAGTGAAATAACACACAAAAGGACAAGTATATTATATGATTTTACTTATATGAGGTACCTAGAACAGGCAAATTCGTAGAAACAGAAAATAGAAGAGGTTTCCAGAAGCTGATGGGACAGGGAAATGAGGAGTTACTATTTAATGAATACAGGAAATCTATTTTCGACTCAGTCTGAGAAATGAAAAACTAAAAATGAATAGTAGTAATGTCTGTATGACTTTGTCAATGTACTTAATGCCACTAAATTATACACTTAAAAATGGTTAAAACAGTAAATTTTAAGTATATTTTACCAAAATTCAAAGTTTTTAAGTGCAAAAACCGTAAATTTAAAATTATACTAAAAACTTATCTACATATTCTAAAGTCTACAATAGTTTACATAAGTAATTAAAAAATATATATATATTATCCACCTGGGACTCAGCAGCTCCTTGGTGCCTACTCTTCCAACCCAAGTTGACTCCACATTACAGCTGGTGGATTATTTTATGCTCACAGCAGCTTCAATTCATAAGCTATCACAACCCTATAGCTAAATCTGCATCAGAAACTGTGGAAACCAGACTCAAAACAGCTAGCTTTTAGAGTTTTTGCTAGTCTGTCTCAAAACCTGGCAAGTTTCAGAAACCTGTCACCTTTTCCCTCTGTGGTATACATTAGCTGCTAGCACCAGATGACTTATGTAAGGAAAGAGAATTACTACGATCTTCCCAAAGATACTGCCAGTTTTCTGATATGATCGCATCCACCCAAATACATCCAACATCCCTGGCAGCTGACTTTGCTTCTCATTGGTTTCACTAGTACCTGATTTATTTGTAGCATAAGCCCACATTGTCCAGTTTACTATTTTTTTTTAAAATTTTTAAAAATCCTCACCTGAGGATATTTTTCCCCATTGACTTTTAGAGAGCGTGGAAGAGAGGAAGGAGGAGAAAAAGAAACATCAATGTGAGACAGACATCAATTGGCTGCCTCCTACACATGCCCTTGATCAGAAATTGAACCCACAACCCTTCAGTATACAGGCCGACACTCTCACCACTGAGTCACACCAGCCAAGGCTCCAGTTTACTTTTCTTTTTTGATACTGTAGAAGTTCAAACTTGAAGCACAAGGCAGGAGATGCTGGAAGGTGAAACAAAATGTGACTTGTGCAAAATTAAACTCTTAAAAAGCATAAGTAGCCCTAGCCAGTTTGGCTCAGTGGTGAGAGCATCAGCCCAAGGACTGGGAGGTCCTGGGTTCGATTCCAGCCAAGGGCACATACCTCGGTTGCAGGCTCCATCCCTGGCCCTGGTTGGGGCACATGCAGGAGGCAACCAATTGATGTCTCTCTCTGAAATCGATGTTTCGCTCTCTCTCTCTCTCTCTCCCCCACTCTCTCTGAAAACCAATGGAAAAAATATCCTCAGGTGAGGATCAAAATAAATAGATGATAGATAGATAGATTAGATAGATAGATAGATTAGATAGATAGATTAGATAGATAGATAGATAGATAGATGATAGATAGATAGATAGATAGATAGATAGATAGATAGATAGATAGATAGATAGATAGATAGATAGATAGAGATAGATGATAGATAGACAGATGATAGATAGACAGCATGAGTAGTCAGTCCTACCTCTTCCCCTCCAAAAAAGTCTTGAGACAATTACTCTAGAATAAACTCAAAATGAACCATGTCACTGTTATGTGATTGTCCAGGCAATAATTTTCAAATAAAGTCAATAATGTAAAATCAAACCTGAGACCACACTTTTAAAGAGAAAAAGCCACAAATTTAAATTCAATGATTAAAAAAAGTTTTCCACTATGATTTCCCATTCTCTAAGGGAAACTGACAAACCTCCAACATTTAGCTAAAGTGATACTATAACATCAGTAAGTTGATCACTCAAAGGATGAACTCTGGTTCTCTATCCCGACTAAAAGTCCCAAATGTAAGACCAAGTAAATGAAAATTACCTCAAAATGATACACTGCTCATTAAAAAAAAAAAGTAAAAATAAAGTTCTCTATTAAACACTGCAGAAACATCCCAAATTAGTAAGGCAGAATTCTCTGTTGCAAGCACAAAAACACAGGATTCACATTACATGGGAATTAGAGGAAAAGGTAAAAGCAATTCTAAATTCTAGAGTAAGAGGTCCTCCAAGATATTCCCTTATCATCTCCAGGGATAGTCAAAAGGCTATAAAATTTAGTTCTCTGCTGCCTCAACAGAAATAAGTTCACATGATGAAAAGGTATTGGAAAATACAAATATGATATTGATGGGAATGTGCCGAAATCAAAATCCAGTAGTTTGTAACTTTGCTCAATAGCAGTAAAATAGGTGAGCAGAAGTCTTCCCTGATTAGCAGCTAAGGCTATGAAATAGCACCTCTAATTCAGACTAATCCAGTCCTGAAAACAGTCACTAGCCTAGAATGAATAATTTATTCCAGAGCAATAAGAGCTTGATTTAATCTGTTTTCTCCTGTTTATTGTACATTAATTTTAAGTATTTGCAACCTGCAGCAAACAATCTCCAAGGTAGTTCCCAGTTCTACTTGAATGAGGTACTCTGCTTTAAATTGAGTTACCCCATTTGCTATTTTTAGCATATTACTAGCATCTCAGCCAGGGATCCACTTTCTAAAACATTTTATTAGTACTGTACCGTATCTGGGTTTCCTTCCAGCAGTACATTGATGGCTCTGTTGACATCTCCATTGCAGTCATGCAAAGCAATGACACATTCATCCTGGTTCTTGCCTGTGATATCAATCAACTGAAAAAGAAAGGTCAGCAATGATGATGAACAAGTTTGTACCCCCCGCCCCCCAAAAAAAGCCTAGGTGAAGAAAAGAGAAAACACCAGCTAAGTTTGAAACAGGCTTAAAAATAAAGCAAAGCAGAATTTTGGTGTTCTAGTTCCAAAAGCAAAAAATACCTGTGACCAAAAGTGGGGTCAAAAGGATTTACATACAAAGCAAACAAACAATAAAGCATCTAACAGAAAATCAGACCCAGAAACACACAGACTTCAGCATACCATGAATTTCCACATTTCCTAGATGCCACAACCACTCAAAGTTGCTATAAAAGGGCTTCAACAAAGTCATTCATTAAACAAGAGATTAAAATTACGACAAAACCTCTGAACAAGGTATCTGCCCAAAGGGGTAGGGTAAATCAAACAATAAAAGCACTTATTTATTGGCTTAACCTATCATATTTCAGGTCATAACTCTTTTAATACCTATAATAGAAAGTACCCTGGTAGGCATCTATGCATTAATCCAGAAGTTTTTTTCCCATAGCTTACATCAAATTAGCAATATACTCACTTGTTTCACCTTTTCCTCAAAGTCAGCGTCATTATGGTCTGAAATCATCTGTGCAAGTCGAATTTGTTCCGCAGTGGCCTAAGAATTGAGACAATTTAAAAAAAAAAAAAAAAAGCATGAACAACAGACATGTTTAGAGAAAGAAGGACATATGTAGTCAATATCCACTATACCTCCCACCCCAATTTCCTTCTTGTTACAAATGACCAAGTAATAAAACACTAACAGCCCTGGCCAGTGTGGCTCAGTTGTTTGGAGCGTCATCCCATGCACCGAATGGTGGCGGGTTTGATTCCCAGTTAGGGCACAGGTGGGAGGCAAATGCTTGATGTTTCTCTCTCACATCAATGTTTCTCGTGTTCTCTCAACCTTCCTCTAAAATAAAAAAACATTTAACAAACCAAAACAAACAAAAAACCCACTAATGGCATTTAAGATGCTTAAATCAGCACAATTACAAAAAACAAAGAGTAAAGCTGGTACTAGTTCATTCTACAATCCCTAAAAAAAGCAGGAAGCTTTTCCACCAATGTTCTCCATTAAAGAGGCTTTTATATTGGGATAGCTGCACCACTTTGAAACATCTACACCTTAATTCACATTAATATATTTGCAAAGTCATGTGTACACAAACCCTGTTCCTGTTTCTGCAATAACCAATGCCACCCTCCTATTCCTAAGGCTGACATACGGTTTAGCCTGAAGATAGAGTCAGCATATCTTCTGAGTATCCAGTATATGTTCAAAAATACCACAAATTTTATTGTCCCAATTGAGACACTGAACTACTTGAGTACTAAAATTCTGATAGAAATTCACTTAGAAGGAAAATGAGTAAGAAAAATGAATAAAAGGAAAGTTCTAGTCTTACTCAATTTATCTGACCATAACCAAATGGGAAGTTAATTCATTTACATTACATACCAACACCAAACTGGTTATAGTAAACAGATCATACCTAAATCAAACTTTAAAAAACAAACAAAAACCCATAAACCTCAGTACCCAGGAGGCAAATTTATTCCTTAAAAATGAGCAATACTCTAGGGGTCTCACTGTTAATTTTGAAGGAAAATGGCAAAGATGGTAACTCCTCACGGAAAAGTAAATACCATATTAGGCCTCAATGAGACCAGAAAGAAAGATAACAGATATGTTATGAAAAAGAAGAACAAAGAAAGGCAAAAGGTGGCAAGACAAAGGTGGGCTAGAAAGATGTCAAGGTGGAAGGTCTGGAAAACAAGAAATGTATTGCTAAAACAACCCAGATGAAAGAAAGGAAATGCTATCTTAGAGATACAAAGCACAAGAGCCATTCTTTCCGAGCCTCATAATTCAGTATTAAAGAAAAGAGCATTACATCACAGCATGTCATTAGCAGTTATCAGGCCCCAAGTAAAAAGAGGCAAGTACCTGAAAATAAGAAAAACCCAAATCAAGAATCCAAAGCACAGAATGCTGCTGCATTGGACAGAAACCAGCAAGGCTACCCATGGATCCATAATCCTTGGATTCTTTACCTGTGGCCGTTGCTTGTGCTGTGTCTGGTTTTGGTTTTGAGGTTGTTCCCAGTTTCCCCGGGCTCGGTTAGTGCCCACCGATGTCATCATTTACAGTATATACAAATAACAGTATTTACAAGGTAGAATGCTGAAAGATTAAAAAAAAAAGTTTAGATGTTAAATGTGGGCAAAATATGTTTTCAACCTCTTTCATCAGCACCTTCACTGAACACTTTCATTCCTTCAAAGAAACAAACCAAGAGTATTCACCTGTTCTTCAGACATATTTAGTTTGACAAATTCCTTATGGAACTATGTATGTTAATCCATTTTGTATAATAAGATGTATAAAGTATGTGTTAAATAATGGTGTTTAAGTTATGGACACAGTTTGGTGACTAGTCCCCTATAAGCAGGTTTTATGAAATTTTGCTATCTTGATAGTAAACAATGTTAATCAAAAGCCTTCTACATAGGTAAAAATATCTACAGTCCCCTTGACATAAGGAAAGATAATCAAAGCCTGGAAACAAGTCTTCCAGGAAGGGGATTAGTTCTACACTCCAAATAAAAAAAATTTTAAATACTGTACTCAGTTCACCTATAAAAACAACCTTACCTGCCTTACAACCCTTTAACTTGAGTTGCATGTGACCTCCATCATTTGAAAAAGCATAAGCTCAAGTCTAGCCTCTTTTTCCTTTAAGTTTCTATCTCTCAGCAGGCTGTGGGGGCTTCCATAGCCTTCCACAAGGCATGTTATTAGCCCCAGCAACTTTGCCCACAATCTCTGTTCCCTGGGTAATTCCAACACACTGCTTTTGCTGCTGCTTCTTTTGGTCCCCTAATTCCCAGTCCAAGAAACCAGAATTAAAATTACCCTCCACCACTCACCTTAATATACAGAGAATACCAAATCTGTACCAAACCCAAATTATCTAGCACAAAGTTTTATTTGGAAGAACGGGCTTCTGGGAAATCAGTTTAAACGAGACATTATTGTGGGGCAAGATGACTTAGTAAACAAAAGAAACATTCATCATATGATGGAGTGCTCAAAATAAGAGGTTACTCTGCATTGCTTTATTCCCTCCCAATGAGTGCAAGTTTATGCTTTTATGCTCACTTATTTATTTTTTGGTTAATACTCTATTAACCAAGCAGTAATTCTAGACTGCTCAGAAGACTGCTGGATTTGAGGGAGAGGGAGAGTGGACTCCTAAAGAAATATTGAAGGATTAACTATTAGGGAAGTAACCTGTTTCTTGGATCACAAAAAAAGTTGACTTCTTTATGGGTAAATTCTTCACCAGGTTGGGTCAATAGGTTGCATAGGTCTTTGTTTTGTGATGCAGTCATTAAGAATTAAGAATTCTACATCCTCTATCACTAAGAAAGAGTTTTAAGGGACTAATTTTTAACCCTAACCTCTCCCCTTACACACATGTGCACACAAAGACCTATAAATATTCTAGCCAGTAGAAGATTATTTGCTACACAGTAGTCAAGTTTCCCAGGCTGGCATTATAGTAAAGTTTCAACACTTAATTTGCAAAAACAAACAAACAAAAAACAGTGTTGTTTAACCAAGTACCCCTGGATTCAAATCAAAGCAAAAAAAGAATTAAAATTAGATGAAAACCATTATGCTAATAATTGGCTCTAAGATCTAGTTTCTAATATGGGGGTAGCCACTCCTGTAACTTACAACTATCAACTGCTTTCTACTCTACATATGATTTCAATTTGTGAGCATGATTTACACTACAGCTATGGATTGCATGACTAGTTAGCTATGTGGATGACTGCATATACTGTACCAATCGATGTAAATATATTAAAAGTCATCTTGGAAGCTGCATAATCACTCAGGAAAAGGGGGGAAAATCCTCCTGATCATTCTTGCTATTAATTTCTATTTTTCTCTTACAGGTGCTTTGAAAAATACAACTAAGAAAATTTTACCACCTAGGTAGTAACAACACTGAGCAACAGGTAAGTGACCTGGGATGGATCACTGGGAGGTCACAAAATTAGTAGCCTTTCAGTCGCAAGCACAGACACATACCCAGAGTTATCACAGTGGAGGTGAGGAAGCTTGTTAAATATTCTTTCTTAAAAAAATTAAAATGTTTAAGGGAAATAGGTGAGAAGTATCGGAGACCAAGGGACTAGTGAGGGAACAAATACAGGTTTCAACACAGGAGTGCCCTTAACCATTTTTTGAAAACCAGCTACTTAAAAAAATAGCCAGAGAAATTTTACAGAAAAAAATAAATAACAAGTATTTATTGAGTATCTACTGTGTCCAGTACTTTAGAAAATACAAAAGCAATATGACTTGGTTGCTGCCCTCAGGGAGCTTACAATCTAATATGAGAAACAATTCAGAAACTCTGAAGCTGGATTGGGGTAAGGCTTACTACCTCTAACAGAGTGACTAATTCCCCTAGATGTTTTGTGGTAATGACCCCTTCATCTCCTTCCCATGAACTTGGATCTAATTTTTAAAAAGAGTACTTCCCAGTTAGGACATGTTTAATATGGAGGGAATTTTAAAAATAAAAAACAAACACTACATTTTAAGGTCTTTCATCATTAGTTTCATGCCAGAAATACTTCCTGTTCGTAACGGAAATAATCACTGGCATAGTCTAACCTTTAAAGACAATGGTGTAGGATCTCAAAGCAGTTTTATCAACCCATTCCCAGTCAAAACGTTTCAGTTGTCTATTAATGCTGGTTGTCACTGATCCTCATCACCTCCCGTCAAGTTACATTACATCAAATATCCCCAAAGCAAAATATGGGCGGTGGGAGGTGGATGGGGAGAAACAAAAAAAGGATTTCTCCATCTAATAATCAGGGACAGTCAAAGACAAAACGATAACAAAAACGCCAATTACTGTGGTGGTTTTCTTTCCACAACATCCTACACCAGAAGTGACTACATTTCAAGAATGGTGGAAAAGAAGCAGTCTCCTGTTTGTGACATCAGTTTGCAAAGCAAATTTAGGGGCTGCCCACAGGGTGAAGGGTGTGAAGAAATTTGGAATTACTGTCCCATTATGAGAAGAGTGAACAAATACCCCAGTGCTCTAGTGACGTCCCTTAGGCGTAACGCACCCGATGGGGGCCTCCATGTCCAGCTTCCCAAATAACATCATAATTTTGGGGGGGTACCCTAAACTACAGTATGGACAACAAAAAGCTAAAGACAGCAGCAAAAAATATAATCCAAGAGCTGGGGCAGTGAGAAAGGAGGAAGGGTAATAAGAAGAGCTGACAAAGAAGCTGGAAACGGAGAGGGGACGCAAGCCCACGCGTTAAGGATGAAAGGCTCACCCCGCTCAGCAGCGCCACATCTCCTTACCTCCCACCCGGAACAATTTAATCCCCCGCACTCCAAACTGAGGACCACATGGGGGAGTTTGGGGCAGCTCCACCCCATCGCCCTCCCTCCCCTCCGCCACCCCCAAACCAGGCCGGATCCGGATCAGAAGAGGCCCACAGAGGGTTGGAAAGGGAGGAGGCCCCTCGTCTTCTCCACAGGCACCGGCCGGGGTAGACAGGGCCGTACCTCAGGCGGGGCCCAGGCCTCGCTCGCTCGCGCTTTCTCGCTCTCCCCCACCTCAGGCTCTAGCCGCATGCCCCCCCCTCCGGCTGCCCAAAGCCCCGCCCCGGCCACGCTCCCAAATCGAGGCCCCGGCTCTGGTGAGGCCCACTAGGCCGCGAACCCAACCATAAACAAAACCTCCGGCGGCCGACTCGAGGGGGTAGCCAGGGTTCGCACGACTGGGGGGGTGTACAGTGGGGGAACACACGGTGCGGGGGGGGCCTACCAAGGGAGGGGTACACGGCGGGGGTAGGAGAGAAAGGAGGGAGGGTAAAAGGGGGATCGCGGATTTAAAGGGGCCGCGGACAATACCCGGCCCCGCCGCGCTGCCGCTGCCGCCGCCGCCGCCGCCAACGCCGCTGCGCTCCCAACTTTACCTCAGTCTCCTCCACACTGACACCCCCGGGCCGCGCCGCCCCTGTCACGTGATATAAGGTTCCCTCCTCCCCGCCCCCATCCCTCCTTTTGCCTCTCGCGCTCGCTCTCGCGCCTTCCCCCTCCCACTTGCCTTCCTGCGTCCCCCGGCACGTGACGCGAAAGGCACGCGCACGCTTACGTGCGCGTGCTGCCTCGCCACGAGACACCTCTCCCCCGCCTTCTCCACGGCGGCCACGCCCCCGCCACGTGACGCAAGAGGCCTTCGCTTCCTCTTACTGGCATAGTTCCGCGTCTCCGCGCTCACCACTCCCGGTTGCCATTGCGCGCCCGAGTCACGTGTTGCGGGGGGGGAGCGGGAAGGTGTCGTTCTTCTTACCCAGTCCCCCTCCCCCATCCGCCATGTTTTCTGGCCGGGTCAGCCTTGGTCTTTCCCCTTAAGGAAATGGCCAGGGAACTTCAGAGAACCCAGGCACCGTTGCCTCGGAGGAGCCCGGGCTGACGCGGCAGGGCAGCGGGGTAAACCGGAAGAGTTCTGCCCGGGGTAGGGAGGCCATGGCGTCCGGCAGTAACTGGCTGTCGGGGGTGAATGTCGTGCTGGTGATGGCCTATGGGAGCCTGGTGAGGAGATTCCCCGACCCTATTCCTGCTGTTGCGTGTGACCCAGTAGAGCCCCTCCTCGTGAGTAGTTCGCTGTCCTCATTCTCCACCCACTCACCTGCACTTTCTCTGGGTTTTGACTCCTATGCCTGGACTACCTGGGAGCATGTCACCGACTCGTAGTGCCCCGCCCCTGGCCGAGAATCCTCCCTCTTGAACCCTAAAACCGAGACCCCCACGCCTCTGCGCTGCCCGCTTCCTTTTATCCACCTCATCTCTGATGGCTTTGCTGTCGCAAGTTACACCCCCTATAGCCTCGCTGAGAACCTGAATCTGGGGATTTGAAATGAAGGCATGACTTTTATTTTTTTTCATGGTCTTTTTATTTGAGATTCTTTCCTTTTCTCATATCTTTTGCACAGGTGTTTGTACTGCTATTTATTTTTGTGAAGAGGCAAATCATGCGCTTTGCAATGAAATCCCGAAGGGGACCTCACGTCCCTGTGGGACACAACGCCCCCAAGGTAGGTCCTTAAGGCACTAGATAGGCCTGGTATTCCAGATCTGTTAGGGCCCAGAATGAGATTGCCTTTGCCTGTAGGAACTACTTTAAATCCCCTGTTTTCTTGTCCGGTTACCTTTGAGGATTGAGCAATAACGGTCAGTTTGGGGCCTGGCTTACCTGTTCACTATTGTAGCATAGCATGTAGTTTACCCAGGAACTTCAGCTTTTGCATCTGCAGAACGAAGGGCTTGAATTAAAATTCCCACCTTTTGTGTTAAGATGTTTCCCAGTTCAGATTAAACTACCCAGTATTTTCTGTTTGTTTTTAATCCTGTTTTAGGATGGAGTTAGGGTGGTTAAAATTAGCCCCAGTTCACCCGGGGGGCCTGGCTCAGGGGTTGAGCGTGGACCTAGGATCCAGGCGATCAGGGTTCAATTCCCGGTCAGGGCACATGCCCGGGTTGTGGGCTCGATCAACGACTCTCTCATCACTGATGTTTCTATCTCTCTCCCTCTCCTTTCCTCCCACTAAAATCAATAAAGATATATTAAAAAAAAAAAAATTAGCCCCAGTGCAATAAGAAGAGTTGCCCCTGCAGAACTTTAGATTTATAAGGGCTCCAGAAGTCATCTAGTTCCAACACTCAGGTTAGAAACTGAAACCTAAGAAAATGAAGCAGTTTACCCAAAGATATTTTAGAAAGTGAATAGCCAATTGGTCTGTCTATATTCTCTTCTTAGGTGACTGTCTTCCTTTCCTTGGCCTAGTTATATATCTACTGATGAAATTTTATTTCTATCCCAAACCTTTTTCCTGAGTTCCATACTTACATATCCAGCTGCCTGCCTAAGACTTAGATGTGCATGTCACACCTAACATGTCTACGTCAGAACTTTGATAACCTACCACTTCTCCCATCCTGCTGTTTTTCCCTTCCACTTCTGGGTAAAAGGCACCTGTTGCCCTTACCAACCTCCTTTTGTATGATTCTCCCTTGATCACTGGAACCCAGCTACAATGTGCTGTAACTTTTACATGTGCTGTAACTGTGCCTAGAATGATCCATTGGTGTTCACTTGACTAGCTCTTTTTTTTTTTTTTTTTAATGTCTTTATTGATTTCAGAGAGAGGAAGGGAGAGGGGGAGGGAGAGAAACATCAGTGACGAGAGAGTCATTGATCGGCTGCCTCCTGCACACCCCCTACTGAGGATCAAGCCCAAAACCTGGACATGTGCCCTGACCAGAAATCGAACCACAATCTCCTGGATTATAGGTGGATGCTCAGTCACTGAGCCACACAGGACGGACTTATTTGTTCTTTAGATCTTGGTTTTAAATATTTCCTCCAAAGAGGAGTGCATGTTACCTATTTAAAATAGGTCCTCCTCTTTGTTTTCTCATAGTCCCCTGATTATTTCTAGATAGCATTTTACCACAAATTTTCTTTTATGTTTAATTTTTATTTGTTTAATGCCTCTCTCTTCCATTAAACTGTAAGCTTCAAGAATGCAGTCACCATACCAGTTTTGTTCACCACTGTAAAACCAGGGCCTACACGTATTAGGCAGTCAGTTCCTTTTAAGTGAAATGTAGGTTAGTGTGAGAGCTAGAGCTAGTACACAACTCTCTCAACTCCTAGACCAATGTTCTCTCATTAACCAGTGCTATTAACCCTCCCCTCCTGTTCTTTGCTAGTATAGTTCATGGAAAACAAGGATGTCATGGCCTAAAACATCAGTAGAGCTCTTTCAACAGTCCCTCAGTTCTCCAAATGCCTGCTGACTTCTGTAAAAGGGATACAGGGGTGGCTTCCAGTACATCATGAGCCAGTGAAAACTTTGACTATCTAGAAGCCCCTGGACTAGATGAGAGCAAGGTTCCTTTTGCTTTTAAAAATTATCTAAATTCTTATCTATTGGTGGAAGTAAAAATTAGTTAAGCCACTGTGGAAAACAGGCATTATCTAGTAAGACTACACATGTACCTAATTCACAGTCTAGCAGTTCCACTTCTGCCATAGAGAAATTAACTTTTGCTCATGTGTACCAGAAGACATATACAAGATTATTCATTGCAGCATTGTTTGTAATATAGTAAACCCTCGATTTTGCAGACCTCGATTTAACAGACTTTGGATTTAATGGACAAAATTTCTGGTCCGTATGTCGTAAGTGAAAATTAACACCCTGTTAACTTTAAAAAGCTTTTGACCAAGATTTGCTTATAATTAAATTAACAGATTATTTTTGTGTTAGTCACTGCTATTTTTAACAAATTTTAGCAAATAGGCCATATGTTAGAAAAAAACACTAGTAATTTTGCCAACATAGATATTATATATTTGCAACTATAGTCTACATATTTAACCCAAGAGTCACCACTCATAAACAATGTCTGGCAAGTAATTAGCATGCGATCACACCACATTGCTCCTGGTAATTGGTTCTGTTGTCAAGTGGCATGACTTTCTGTAGTAGTTTTAACTAGTGCACTAAGCCTCTCCCCAGCCGTGTGTATTTGTTTACTCTCCATGACTGGTGAACGAACGCATTTACTAGACCTATACAGTATAAATTTAAAATTACTGTAATACAGCCCTAGCCAGTTTCCACAGTGGTTAGCGTGTCAGACTAAAGGGTCCCAGGTTCGATTTTGCCCAAGGGCACATACCTTGGTTGCAGGCTCCATCCCAGCCCCAGTTGGTGTGCATGCAGGAGGCAACCAATTGATGTGTCTCTCTCACATCAATGTTTCTCTCTCTTCCCCCCCTTCCACTCTCTGAAAAGCAATGGGAAAAATATCCTCGGGTGAGGATTTTTTTTTTTTAAATTTAAAAAAAAAAAAGAAAGAAAGAAAACTGGTTCTCTGGTTTTCCATCAGGAACCTTGTACCTTCTAAACCAGTCCACAGCAGCTTCTAGGTAGCCAGGTTTCAGCCGCTTGACGTTATTAATAGGATTGTAATTGTCTGCATCAGGATCACCCACATTAATTGCAATCACTTTCCAGTCGGTTTCCCCTTCATCAGTCATAACCAATATGCCCAGAACTTTCACCCTGATTATTATACCTCTTGTATATACCTTGCTGCCAGATTCACAGACATCAACTGGGTCATTGTTGCCACAACTACCATCATGTTCGTCATTGTGTCCTGGGTCCTCCCAAGTGTGAGGGATGGCACCATAGTGCCAGATACATCCTTTATAAGGAAACAATTTTGCAACATAATGGGAGTTTTCCTTTTTTCACCTCTTGTTTAATTGGGCTTAAAAGGGTCCTTTGTAGCAATCTCCATTTGTGCATTAGACCAGCATGGTACTTCAGCTACCATATGGAACACATCCTTATCTGTATAAGTTGGAATATCATGAAATGGAGATATGTATTCTTTTTTCTTTTTTTATTGACTTAGACAGGAAGGGAGAGAGGGAAACATCAATTTGAGAGCATTGATCAGCTGCTTCCTGCATGCCCCCTACCGGGGATCAAGCCCAAAACCCAGGCATGTGCCCTGACCAGGAATCCAACCGGCAGCCTTTCAGTGCACAGGACGATGCCCCACCGAGCTACAGCAGCCAGGGCTGCCACAGACCAAACCATACGCGGTGTGGACTGACAAGGAGAGACCATTCTTATTTTTTTAATCCTTACTGGAGGACATGCTCTTTTTTAGAGAGGGGAAAGGAAAGAGAAACATCAATCTGTTGCCTCCCATATGTGCCCTGACCAGAAGAACGCTCCACCTTTCAGTGTATGAGACTACACTCCAACCAACTGTGCCACGCTGGCCCGGGCAAGGAAAGACCGTTTTTAAATTTTTGAGTCTTATCTTGCAATTTTGTTTACCAAATGAACATTTTCTCTGCTTCTGTTGTCTTAGTTGCTCATTTGCTCTGCTCCATTTCCAAACGGATGGAAAGCAGAGTACAGGGTACATGATTGTGTATTCTTTTCTCTCTGTGAACAGGACTTAAAAGAGGAGATTGATATTCGACTCTCCAGGGTTCAGGATATCAAGTATGAACCTCAGCTCCTTGCGGATGATGATGCAAGACTGCTACAGCTGGACACCCAGGGAAATCAGAGTGTGTGACATGCTCTTGGAGAGTACTTCAGTGAGGAGTCCCATAAGTTCAGAATTCCTTTGCTCTCAGAGTTGTAACTTAGCTGCTGGCAAAACCAGCAGCTGTGGGTCCTTCTCTTATTGGGTATATGACATGTGGGAAGCAGTTTATTAGCTTCTTAGAGTTGAGAGACTTTTCTGAGGGTTATGTCTAAGACCACTCTCTTTCTCAACAGATTGTTACAACTATTTATACAGGATGAAAGCTCTGGACGCCATCCGTGCCTCTGGTAAGGGCCAGTTGATGGGCCATCAGAATCCTGAAAGCTCATTTGGAGAAGAGAGGGAGGAACTCAGTTTATGTATGTTAGAATTTGTCCTTTCTGCACAATCCCTGGCTGGTAGGAATTTTGTAGGGTACTGGGTGCCTCTTTGGCATAAGAAAATGATGTAGACAAGTTATTTCTCCGCCAAAGAGTCTAGATTTATTTTGTTCTTTAGACCTTTAGTTTCATGAACTGGATAGTGGTAATTTGCTTGATTTCCACAAAAGACAGGCAATGCATGCTTTTTTGCTAAGCCCCAGGTAGATAGTTCTTGAACTTTTTTTATTCTATAACTATTATATATACTCTGTCTCTACCAAAACATAGTTTATGTCTTAAAGCCAGGGTGGGCATATAGGAGGGTAAATAGGAAGATGACACTGTTGTATATCATTGGTATTGCTTACAGTTGTGTTGCCATCACCAGATGACAACTCAGACACAGCTCTATACCTCTGGTCTCCTTAATTCTTTAGAATTTCCCTCCAACTCATTCACTGGACCTATTTCTAAATTTGGGAAATTAATTAGAGAAACAAATGGGAGAAAGGGTATCATTGCGCTATTTATCTCCTCAGAGATCCCGTTTCATGCTGAAGGCCGGCATCCCCGTTCCTTAATGGGCAAGAATTTTCGTTCCTACCTGCTAGATCTTCGAAATACTAGTACTCCTTTCAAGGGTGTGCGCAAGGCTCTCATTGATACCCTGCTGGATGGCTATGAGACAGCCCGCTATGGGACTGGGGTAAGCTGGGTGGCTAGTATTTTTTTCAGGGAACTAAAGGGATCCCCAGACTGAGAAATCCTCACTCTTTCGTCTTTTTTCCTCAGGTCTTTGGCCAGAGAGAGTACCTGCGCTATCAGGAGGCCCTGAGTGAGCTGGCCACAGTGTAAGTTTAGAGGGAAACATGTCAGAAGGGACTGATTAGAGAATATAGTAGTGCTGGGCTGCTCCCACAGTGAGATGGCCTTCATAAAGCAGTATGAACAAAGTCATGGTAACATGAGAGTTGTCAGGTCCTAGATTATTAGAGTTGCCTCTCGCTTACATTGGAAAGCAGATGCTCCCCTATAGGCTGATAAGAGAGGCTTCTGCTTTTGTACCTCTTCTTTTTTTAACCCTCACCTGCGGATATTTTTCATTGATTTTTAGAAAGAGTGGGAGGGAGGGAGAAGAAGAGAGAGAAACTTGATGTGAGAGAGACACATTGATTGGTTGCCTTCCACAGGTGCCCCCACCAGGACTGGGGATCAAACCCACAACCCTTTGATCCATGGGCCGATGCTCTAATTAGTGTATGAAAGAACGGAGTTTTTCAGCACACACAGATTCCTTCTCTTCCAGGGTCCTACTGTTGTCCTTGTGTCTTGGACTGAAAAAATAAGAATTAAATGTCCCCCATTTATTACCACTTTAAACATTAGTAACCCTCTCTGAAACAAAGGACATCACTATAGAGTCATCTGATGAGTATTTGTGGTATAGAAGAGGAATCATGACTTTTGTCTGGGAATGTTTTAAATGTGTACTAACAGAGCTTCATTATGTTGTTTATGCAAACGTTAAAATGAAAGGTTAAAGAGGATAAGCCAATCTAGAATAAAAAGTTAACAGCCATGAAAAGAAACAATACATCTGTTTTCTGCTGTGTTGAATATGGATCTTTCTAAAACGATAAGGGGTATGTCTGTACTGTCTTTCTCTGTCCCTAAAAATAAACTACCTTGTTCCTAGTAAAAACTACTTACAGTGGTAATGAAAGTGAACATGTGGGAAGTGTGGAAAACTGCATTTGGTCTAGAAGTCAGGCAGAAGACCTGTTCAAAATTATTTGAAAGGCAAATACTGTATGACTCCACTTATTAAGGTGCCTAGAGTAGTCAAATTCATAGAGATAGAAAGTATAATGGTGGTTGCCGGGGGCTGGAGGGAAGGGGGAATAGGGAGTTAATGTGTAGAGGGTTTGTTTTGCAAGATTAAAAGAATTCTGGAGATTGGTTGCACAACAGTATAAATGTATTTAACACTACTAAACTGTAAACATTTAAAAATAGTCCAGCTGGGCATGGCTGAGCTGTTGAGCATAGACCTAGGATCCAGGAGATCGCAGTTCGATTCTGGGTCAGGGCACATGCCAGGCTTGCGGGCTTGATCCTCTGTGGGGGGCCTGCAGGAGCCAGCCAGTCAATGACTCTCTCATCATTGATGTTTCTATCCATCTCTTTCCCTGTCCCTTCCTCTCTCTGAAATCAATAAAGATTAAATAAATAAATAAATAAATAAATAAAGTTAAGCTCTAGCTGGTTTTGCTCAGTGGTTAGAGTGTCGGCCCTCAAGCTGAAGGGTCTTGGTTCAATTCTGGTCAAGGGCACGCACCTCAGTTACAGGGTCTCACATCAGTGTTTCTCTCTCACACTCTGAAAAGCAATGGAAAAAATAGCCTCAGGTAGGGATTTTTAAAAAAAATAATAATAAAACAAAAATAGTTAAGATGGGCCCTGGCTGGTGTGGCTCAGTTGGTTGGAACGCCATCTGTCCTGTGCACCAGAAGGTTCTATTCCTGGTCAAGGGCACATACCTAGGTTGCAGGTTCAATCCCAGTAGGGAGGCAAGTGATTGACGTTTCTCTCCCCTGCTCCCTCTCAAAAAAATCAATAAAATTCTTTAAAAATAGTTAAGATGGTAAATTTTATGTTTCTTTTCCTACAATTAAAAAAAAAATGTAGTCTCTTTGATTTCTAGCTTCTAGAAAGGTTTAATGGGTACAGTGAAAATAGTATAGGCTCTGAAATCTGACAAAGTTAGGTTTGAATCCCAGCTTTCTGTCACTAACTTTGTGACCTCAAGCAAGTTACTTAATGGACCCTCAGTTTCCTAACCTGCAAAATGGAGGTGATACCACCATGTAGGAATATTGGGATGTTAGTAAATTAGATGTTGGTAAAGCATCAAGTTTAATGTCCTAGCATGATAAGTACTCAATAGTTACTTTTCATAGTATTTGACATGCGGTTCTCAAGGGACTCTCTCTGGCCTAGGAGTATACTAGTGGCATATACACATTAGGTGACTCAGCAGAATTAATTATAACTTTTCTTTAATGAAAAGGTTGGGCCAGAGGCAGGGACTCAGTGGGAAAATTGGTTTCTCTGTTATTTCTAAGCTACCAGGTAGGGTTTTAGTAACTAGTTTATAAAGTAGGACAGAGACCATTTGTGCTACAGCTGCATTTGTGGGATGGATGAGCCTTGAATTGTATTTTTCCATTAGTCCTCATTCTCTCCATGACCTGCCCTCTGTATTCTTCAGGGTCAAAGCCCGAAGTGGGAGCTCCCAGCGACAACATCAGTCAGCAGCCAAAGACCTAACCCAGTCTCCTGAAGTTTCCCCAACAACCATCCAGGTGACATACCTCCCCTCCAGTCAGAAGAGTAAACGTGCCAAGCACTTCCTTGAATTGAAGAGCTTTAAGGACAACTATAACACACTAGAGAGTACTCTGTGATAACGCTGAAGGACTTGCTGTTGATGGAGCCAGAGAGACTGCATTGTGCTTGCCCGGCGCCCCTCAGGCCACCTGGATCAACGGGCCCAGGCTGGATCAGCTGAAGCTCCCAATCATATCCAGACCTCTTAGAGCTCATGCATAGAGAATCATTCTCCAAACCTTTCTTACGGCCAGTTTCAAAACATCAGTTAAGACTTTATTTTCCCTTGGTAGCACTTTTTTTGGGGAGTTGAATTAAGATGTTTTTCTTAATGTTTCTGTCAAAGCTTCCTTAAATATCCTCACTTGATTTCGATCATAATTCATCTGCCCTCTTCCAGACTATAAATAATCCCAAGGGTGAGAGAGTTGGGGTGATGGGGCAAGAATGGTCAGACCAATGCACTGGCCTGACTTTATAAATTAATAAAATGAACAATTAAATTATAAAGCATGTGATTCGTGATTCATTTACAGTTGCCTTTTAGTAAAACAGGCATATGATACGTTCTCTGCACCTGCCTAA
The DNA here is from genome assembly GCF_964146895.1 of Miniopterus schreibersii. Lineage (NCBI taxonomy): Eukaryota > Metazoa > Chordata > Mammalia > Chiroptera > Miniopteridae > Miniopterus > Miniopterus schreibersii. The sequence goes on along the minus strand of NC_138119.1, from coordinate 12,898,650 downwards.
CAGGATAGGGCATGAGGATTTACCTTTAGAGAATTGGTAGGACTGAGGACCCTGGACCTGGGACCGTACAGATACTCCTTGGGATCCCAACAGAAGAAATCCCAAAATCGAAACTATGGCCCTTGCTCACAAAATTGTCTGTGTCACTAATAGAAGACTGGAGAAATAGAATTCCCTTCAAGTCTGGGGCAACAGGCCAAGTGACCAATCAACTCCTGGGTGTAGGGTCATTGTTAAAGGCAGAAATGTTGCTATGACTACTGAAACCTTGGTGACTGAACCAAACAGAAAGAGCCTGCTTAGTCTCCGAAGACCATATCAAACCAAGTCTGTAGACATGTCTTCAGAAAAGCTGGTAGAGATAGAAAAGGTATGCAGGGTTGGAAGGAGGAGCTGAGTTGGAGGGGGTTTCCGTTGATGGGGTTTCCAGATAAGTTTACCAGGAGTGAACCTTCAGAGAGAGGCCCTTGACGTAACAGGATAGTAACAGAAATGGGAGACTGGCACATAGTAGGTATTCAAGTATGCCTGCCATACCAACCCCTACCTATTTGATCCATTCTGAAAGGAAAAGACCTTTCTTCCCACCTCCCCTAGGAAATTGGTGTCTCTCAAAAGAGAAATATCTGTGTCTCCCAGTAGAATAGGGTACTAGGGATGAAGAACTGGAGGACTGGAGGTATAAGGCAGATCAACAGAAATCGCTTTTTTTGCAGAGTTTTCAAAGGGCCCTGGAACTTAAGACGATGGTTGACAGGTAATCTTTACTTCTATTTTTTCCCTTACGCTTCAGCTTGACCTTTTACCCTCCTGTACTACCTGAGCCACCTCTCAGCTCTGTTTCATCTTGCTAGCGGCTCATTAAGAAGGAAAATGGCCTGGCTGGGTGTGGCTGAGCAGTTGAACATCAACCTAGGATCCAGGAGATCATGGTTCAATTCCCAGCCAGGGCATATTCCTGGGTTGCGGGCTCGATGCCCAGTTAGGGGCATGCAGAAGGCAGCCAATCAGTGATGACTCTCTCATCATTGATATTTCAACTCTCTTCTCTCCCTCTCCCTTCCTCTCTCTGAAATCAACAAAGCCACATTTTTTAAAAAAAAGAAAACGTGTAGGGGGCCAGAAGCAGACCTTTTCTCACTAGCAGAGATCATCTCCTAGTGCCCACTAGGTTAGGCTATATAGACAATGGTGGTTGTTTTTTAATCCACCCGAGGACATGCTTATTGGTTTTTAGAGAGAGGGAAGGAGGAGAGAGGAATATCGATGTGAAAGAGAAACCAGTTGCCTTCCCATACGCACCCCAACTGGAGATTGAACCCTCAGCCTAGGTGTGTGCCCTGACTGGGAATTGAACCCACAACCTTTTGGTGTATGGGGCAATGCTCCAACCAACTGAGCCACAGTGGCCAGGGCCTAGACAATGGTTTTTATTGCCCCTTGCTTACCATTCTCTAAAGGAAAATTGGAGTGAGTTTTTGTTGTTTTATTTTTGAAGGAAAATGCAAGTATTTGTTGCCTGGCATTGTACTAACCATGTGGTAGGTATGTAGTATTTGTTAAATGAGTGAGAAGATTCAAAAGACTAGGCTGTATATCTCCTTTACCTGAAGGAGCCTTTTAAAAAAACACGTACGTAGCCTTGGCCAGTGTGGCTCAGTTGGTTGGAGTATCGTCCTGTGCATCAAAATGTGGAGGTTTGATTCCTGGTCTGGACACATACCCAGGTTGCAGTTTTGATCCCTGGTCTGGGCACATGTGGGAGGCAACCAATCAATGTTCTCTCTCTTTCTTCCTCTCGCAAACCAATCAATAGATCAAAAATAAAAATAAAAAACACATACTTAAGTTCAACCTAGAAGATTCTGACTAAAGTAGTCTGGGATTGGATAGGATAAGACTGTTTTTTAAGGTTTCATAAGTTATACCTAAAGCTAGCAAGGATTTGAGGCAACAAGGATGCATATAATTTAGTGGGATTCGAGATTTTTTTAAAAAAAGATTTTTTAAACTGATTTTTAGCAAGGGAGAGGGAGAGAGAGAAACTTTGATGTGAGAGTGAAACATCCATTGACTGCCTCCTGCACAAGGGAATCAAGCTCACAACCTGGGCATGTGCCCTGACCGGGAATCGAAGCTGCAACCTTTCAGTACATGGGACAATGCTCAACCAACTGAGCCACTCTGGCCAGGGCACAACTCCTAACCTGGCCAGTGTAGCTCAAAGGTTGAATATCAACCTATGATCCAGGAGATCAAGGTTTGATTCCTAGTCAGGGCACATGCCGGAGTTGTGGGCTCAATCAGTAGGGGGTGTGCAAGAGGCAGCCAATCAATGACTCCCTCTCATCACTGATGTTTCTATCTCTCTCCCTCTCCCTTCCTTTCTCTGAAATCAATAAAAACATATTTTTTTTAAAAAAAAGTACTTGCTGGTATCTGATAGAAAATTTTTCTGGAAAGATACACAAGAAATTGATAACTTTGTTGAGGAGGACTGGGGCAGAAGAATGGAGCTTTCACTTTCCATTTACTACATTTCTTTATGGATTTAATTTTCTAGTCATCTGTAAAAAATGCTTGATTTTTAAATCTCAGTGGGGTTATCTGAGCAGAGGATACATATATGTATGTATATATATATGACATATATGTATATTCCTTTTATGTACTAAAAAACCTTAACAAATCATTCCAAAATGTATCTAGCTGGGGTTGAGAATCACTGGTATGATGGAAGGAATTAATCCTTAGTTTGGATTTGATATCCAAGTCTGCCATTAAGTGACCTTGGACAACTCACCTGAAATTTTAGTTTCCTTGTCTATATAATGCAAAAATTAATATCTATGACACATACTTATGATGATGATTAAATGACATAATGTACTTTATACTAGATTCTGCGTCGGTTCTAGTTACCCTTTCAAGGAGTTTGCAGTCTTCTGACACTGTCACAGAGACTTTGGTGAAGAAGTAGACTCACTAATGGGGCTTTTATCTCCACTCCTAGCTCTAACCCATTCAACTCCTATCTCTATACCTGAGGCAGGTGGCGAAATTCACACACTCACTGTCTGTGGCAGATGACATTGAGCCAGAGGAGAAACCCTTATGCTACCCTAAGGATTCAGGATTTCATGGTACAGGAGTTGGCACTGGCCAACAAGCAACTACTGATGGTGAGTTCTAGCAAGGGTGACCTTAAGTCTCATTCACTACTCCTCTGTGCCTATGCCCGCTGGGATTCCCACTCTCTTATTCATCTCTGAGGTTTTCACTGTTACACCAGAGCAATAACTCTTTAACTCTAAATGCCTAAACTCTTTTTCATTAAGTGATGCTTTGCATTCAGCTGCAGATGGAACATTACAAAGTTCCAAAGTTCAGTTTAACCCTTGCTCCTCTCATCTTGGTGAGACTCAAAAGAGCTTTAGTGCCCAGCACCCGTCTCCCAAAAACTCTCTCTCTCTGGGGTCCTCAATTGTTGTCATGTCACCATCTTTGAATCCCAAGTGCCTAGCAGAGTTCCTGGTTCATGATATGTTCTCAGCAAATATTTGCTGAACATGGGGCTTCACCTTGGAGGAAAAAATTGGGTAAGCTTCTCCTCCGATGGTTTAGCCTCTATGCTACTGCCTAGCTCTACGTCACAGCTAAGTCCAGATCCAAGAGAATATTATAGAGTAGTGGGAAAGCAACCTGGAAGAGAGAATGAGGAAGGGGGGTGAACAGAGGGCAAACATCATACTGTGGATGAAAAGGGGCCACATATCAAACCTGACAAGCTCAGGGAAGGCCTTGCAAACCCAGAGACCTAAAGTAACCACAAAGGATGGTCTGAAATTAAAACTTTTTAACTAGCCTGGCTGGAGTGGCTCAGTTGGTTGAGCATTGTCCTGTGCACAGAAAGATTTCCAGTTTGATTCTTGGCCAGGGCACAAACCTGGGTTGTGGGTTCAATCCCTGGTTGGGGCACATACGGAGGCAACTGATCGATATTTCTCTCTCACATTGTTGTTTCTTTCTCTCCCCCTTCCTCTTGGGTGAGGATTTAAAAAAAAAAAAAAAAAAAAGGCTTTTTAACTAAAAGCAGTTTATAGTGGGTAGTAATGTCCTAGGCTAGAATCTTCCCTAACATTGGTCAATTTTCACCTCAATTAAGCCTGTCTATTGTCTTTTTGCATCTTTGATAACATTCTTTTGGAATGTCAAAATAATTTACTTTTTCATGATCCCTCCAAGCACGGGTACTGAACCAGAGCGGAGACCACAAATCCCCTCATGTTATTGAGTTCATTGTTGACTGTTAACTTTTTATCCAATCCCAGAGCTTCCCCCATACCGCACCACCCCCACTTTGCTTTCTCCTGCTCCCTAATCTATCACCAATGGATTTCATATAACCCACTTATGTCTTCTCTTTGCTTGTAATGTATAAAATAAGGTGCAAAACTGGCATTCTCTGGAGCATTTTCTCAGTCTGTTGAGATTTTGCTTTCTGGCAATTGTCAACAGTTTGGCTCAAATAAACTCACAAAAAGGTCTCTACAGGTTTGAATGTTTCTTACATTGATGATATTGTATTCTGCCCTCCCCACCAGGTCCGTCAGGCCGCCCTGCACCAGCTGTTTGAGAAGGAGCATCAGCAGTACCAGCAGGAACTGAATCAGATGGGCAAAGCTTTCTACATGGAGAGACTCTGATGCCACTGTCCTTCCATTTTCATCATGCCCACTAACCTAGCCTTCTTGAGACCCTACCACCTTGCTCTTCCTTCCCAAAACACACCTGGATCTAGTTATGATCCCAGGACTTAAAATGGTGCTCCCACTCTCACCTCTCAACACCCAGGTGCTATTTGGAAAACCATCTGTGAAAACAGTGGAAAAAAACAAGAGTGACACCTTGTGGTCAGGGTGAGATATGTAGTGTTGATGTAAGACCAGCCTAGGAGGTGGAGAGATGGACTATGTGTGAGAATCCTCACTTGGTTTAACAAATAAAGCTAGTTCACACTTAGCTCCTGGCTGGTGTGGCTCAGTTGGTTGGAGCGTCGTCCCATACACCAAAAGGTGGCGGGTTCGATTCCTGATCAGGGCAACATACCCAGGTTTCAAGTTCGATCCCTGGTCCAGGTGCATGAGGGAGTCAAAGGATTGATGTTTCCCTCTCACATCAATGTCTCTCTCTCTGTCTCTCTCTCCCCCCCTCATCCTCTCCCTCTCTAAAAAATAAATTAAACCCTGACCAGTGTGGTTCAGTTGGGCTCAGCTGAGCATCATGCCATGCACTGAAAGGTCACTGGTTTGATCCTCATTTGGGGCACATGCCCAGGTTGTGGGCATGCAGGAGGCAGCCAATTGGTGTTTCTCTTTCACATCAGTGTTTCTTGATGTTTCTCTCTCAAAAAAAATCATATTAACAACAGAGCAAATTTTATAAAGGGTTCAAACTTAGACCACTTGGCTCATTCTTTCAGTCCTAAGTCTTGATTTATTTCAAAAGTGCTTATTCACAGCTGCCATTATCTTAATATAGCTTCCTGGAGTTTGCTTATCACCTCTCAGATCTGACCTCCACTAATTTGTGTTGTTGTTGTTAATCCTCACCTGAGGATATTTTTTCCATTGATTTTTTAGAGCAAGTAGAAGAGGGGAGAGAGAAAGAGTGAAACATCGATGTCACATCAATTGGTTGCCTCCCAACAGGGATCAAATCTGCAACCCAGGTGAATCGAACCTGGGACCCTTCGGTGCTTGGGTCGAAGCTCTAACCACCGAGCAAAACTGGCCAGGGCTCCACTGATTTTTTTCTGTACACTTGGACAAAGTGCTTGAGTATCAGGAATCCTGGGTTTTAGGTTTTGAGCCAGCCAGTTATTGTGAAACCTTGGGATAAGTCTCTTTCCTCTGGGCCTCAATTCCCACCTCTGCAAATGACAGGGTTCCAATCTCAAATGCCTTCATGGATCTGGCAAGTAATATAACAGAAATAAGTAGGTGTGGAATTTTAGGGGATCAGAAAAAGCATTAAATCTAAAAACATTAAAAATTTGAAAAATACTGGAAAGTACTGATTAATCATATGCATCTATAGGCCACAAAGAACCTTACTTTACATGCAAATGTATGTAAAGATCCACTTTACATTCAAATGACTACCCAAACCAGAGAGACCCCTATTTTAAAACCCCCCCCCCCCACTAAAATTCCCATCTCCCACCCCCTCCCCTTTGGGAACCATTAGCTTGTTCCATATATCTGTGGAGAGGCCCCCATTTTGCAGGCAGTGACAGCTAACAACACACCATCACTCTCTGAGGTAATCACCATCATCAGCACTTCTATCTTTTCTCTCACTTTGCTACCTGCATCTAAATTGGTCACTCATCCTTCCATATTGATGTTTTCCTGCCCTCAACCCGATGTGGCTATGTTTTCACGGCAAAACTCACACCCTTTCTTTCCCCTTTCCCGCAAGTCTGTTTCGTCCCTCAATATATATTTTTCATCTCAACTGTCAGAGCTACTCCTTCCTTCTCTCCTTACATACCCTACTGGTGAGGAGCACAAAACAGCAAGATGCAGGCTTTGGAGTAAGGTGTGGGTTCAAAGTCTGGCTTCTAATCCCTATCACCATGTGTGAGTTAATTCTCTGAGCCTCAATTTCCTTTTCTGAAAATGGGGACAATAATACCCATCTCATAGGATCATTAAGAGGATTAAATAAGATAATGTATATAGTCCAGTCAGTGTTGCTCAGTGGTTGAGCGTCGACCCATGAACCAAGAGGCCGAGGTTCGATTCCGGGTCTTGATCCCCAGTACGGGGAGTGCAGGAGGCAGCCAATTGATGTTTCTTTCTCATCAATGTTTCTCTCCCTTCCTCTCTCTCTAAAACTCAATAAAAACATATTTGGAGGAGAAAAAAAAAAGATAATGTGCTCCAGACCGTTTTGCTCAGTGTCAGATCGTCAACCCACAGACTAAAGGTTCTCAGGTTCAGTTCCTGCCAAGAGCAGATATCTCAGTTGCGGGCTCAATCCCTGGCCTTGGTCGGGGCGCGTGCAGGAGGCAACCAATCGATGTGTCTCTCTCACATCGATGTTTCTATCTCTCTCTCTCTCCCTCCCACTCTCTCTGAAAAGCAATGGAAATAATATCTTTCGGTGAGGGTTAAAAAAAGATAAGGTATGTAGAGAGCAGACCCAGTGCTTGGCATATAGTAGGTATGGTCCCTTTTCCCTCTCAGATTTCCCTGTAACCCAGGCTCTTCACAGTTCCCATGTTAGCCCCCTTATGCAGCTCAAATGTCATTCTCCATTCTATGCCTGTCCCCCTCTCTGTCTTATATATCCATTTGTTGGTGACAAAACGACACCAGGTGTTAGACTGGCAGAGTCAGATGGGACTTTGGTTCAGCAACCTCAGTACTTGAGTTCTGGCTAAGAAAGAATTCAGAGTCAAGACTCAAACTATAGTAGGAAGTTTATTTAGAAAGTCACAGCCATAGAAGAAGAGAACAGTAGAAGAACTGGGCTCAGGAAACAAAAAAGGCAAAAGAAGGGGCCCTTGGAACTTAGGAGAGAAAAGGGTAAAGGTATCAGGCCTGAGCAGAAGAGGAGGGGGACTGGAAAGGCACTGGTAGGCTTAGTCCTAAGGGCTTTTGAGGGTCGAGATTTTAGGGGCTATCCCAGGGGAAGATCTCAATAGAATATTCATCAGCTTTCCGGGTGTGTCCTTTCAGGGCCATGGTCTCCACTGATTGGCCAGTGCCAGGGCAGGGGGTCATTAGTCAATGCAGCTGGTACTGATGTCAGCCGTGGCATACTTTGGTTTTGCTGCTTTTCTGGGCCTGGAGCTGAAACACAACTGAAGCCTAAGTGTTATCCCTAGGGGCTAATACTTAAGGGAGTGGTCCCGCAAGGGATTGTATGAGGGTCGTATGAGGCTGTTCTCCTGCCCTTTGTCCGTCTTCTAAGAGGGTCTGCCACATGACTAGCAACAGGTGAGGGAAAGCTCTGAACTGCATGACCAACCATTTGCTAGGGGAGGAAAGGTTACCCTGGGGTTGAGGTCCTTGTTTTCCCAGCTTTGTCCATTACAAGGCACCCCAGGCTTTCAGCCCTGCTGGCCTTCTGTACCTGGCCCATCATCCTTGCTCTGCTCATGTCTAACTGCCTACCACACATTCATCCTCCAGTCCCCATCAGCCCTGCTTCTCGAGCCCTCTTATCTTTAGTCAATAACTACGCATGAGTTCTTACACCAAGCATGACATGGTGCTCACAGGTATGATGAATTTTATAGGAGATAAAACCACATGCAGGCCTAGATTTAACCCACAAACCTAATTTCTTCTGCCTGTACCCCTGCCCTTGGTTCCCAGCAGGTCAATCTTGCCTTCACTTCTTTTTTTCTTTTAAATATGTCTTTATTGATTTCCGAGAGAGGAAGGGAGAGGGAGAGAGAAAAATAGAAGCATCAATGATGAGAGAGTCGTTGATTGGCCTCCTCCTGCACTGCCCACACTAGGGATCGAGCCCACAACCCAGACATGTGCCCTGACCAGGAATCGAACCTCAGTCACCTGGATCATAGGTTGATGCTCAACCACTGAGCCACACCAGCCGTACATCACCTTCACTTCTTTTACCTTCCTTGGTATCTGTCTTTCATCCACCCTCTGCCTCTTAAACACATGCAATATAGCCTGATGTTAGAAGCATAGGATTTAACATAACAGATCTGGGTTTGAATGTTGGCTCTGTCACTTACTGCCTGTGTGGCCTTGAACAAGTTGCTTTAACTTTCTGGGTCACAGTTCCTTATATGTAAAATGGGCGTAATGCCCACCTTGTTGGGTTGCTGTGGAGATTAAAGTATTTAGCAGAAAGGTGGTACATGCTGTCCAATAAGTGGTAACCCATAATGATATTTTCCTGTTGAAAAAGACCAAAGTTTTGCCACCCAAAATGTGCCTTTTGGAATATTGATGTTAAGCTGATTATTATGAAACAAAAGATTCAGAAAGAACCTTTGGCCCTCCCCCTTCCCTACTTAAGAGATTCAGATGGAAAGGTTGTTCCCAAAAGAAAATCTTAGTATATGCACCTTAGCATTAGGTAAGAAGGATTCAAGCAGGGCCCTGTTAACTAGATTTCTGTGTCCCATTGTTTCTTTTCTTCTTTTTTCTAAATATATCTTTATTGATTTCAGAGAGAGGAAAGGAGAGGGAGAGAAAGAAACATCAATGAAGAGAGAGTCATTGATCTGCTGCCTCCTGCACGCCCCTGACTAGGGATCGAGCCCACAAGCCGGGCATGTGCCCTGACCGGGAATCGAACCCTGATCACCTGGGATCCTAGGTCGACGCTCAACCACTGAGCCATGCCCGGCCGGGCTGTCCCCCATTGTTTTTGGTCACCTAGCAAGAATTTGTCTGCTACATGTGTCCATGTGTTCCACTCTTTTTTTTTAAATCCTCACCTGAGGACATGCTTAGAGAGAGGAAGAGGGAGAGAGAGAGAGAAACAGAGAAACATTGATGGGTTGCCTTCCATATGTGCCCTGACCAGTAATCAAACTGGTAACCTTTCGATGCACAGGATGACACTCAACCGACTGAGCCACTCCAACCGGGCCGTTCCACTCTTTTCACCTACCAGTAAATTGCCTATTTTCCCATATGAAATCCCAGACCTCTGCTCCTTTCTTTTGTGCATAATGGCATCCAAGCCTCAACTGCCCAATGTGTTTCTGGCCTTATTCTTATGGCACACACACACCCAGTGTGCATTTGTGTAATAAACTTTGGACACTTTCTCTTGTTAACCTGCCTCTGTCAATTTATTAGCACAGCTTGAAGAATTTAGAAGGTGGGAGGGAAATTATTTTAACTCCCACCCTACCCTACGATAGGTTTTCCTCTTTAAAAAAAATTATTGCCCAGCTGGCTGTGGCTCAGAGGTTGAACATCGGCTTATGATACAGGCGATCGGGGTTCAATTCCCAGTCAGGGAACATGCCTGGGTTGTGGGCTCAATCTCCAGTGGGGGGAGTGCAGGAGGCAGCCAATCAATGATTCTCTCATCATTGATGTTCCTCTCTCTCTCCCTCCCCTTTCCTCTCTCTGAAATCAATAAAGATATATTTTTTAAAAAATAAAATAAAGATAATCCTTTAAAAATATATATTGATTTTTAGAGAGAGAGAAACATTGGTTAGTTGTTCCACTTATTTATGCATCACTGGTTGCTCCTTGTATGTGCCCTGACCAGGGATCGAACCCACAACCTTGTTGTATTGAGATGATGCTCTAATCAACCCAACCAGGGCTGGTTTTCCTTTTTATTTCCTCTCCATCAATGGCTGCCCCCCACCTCCCACCACACTTCCTCACCAACCCGTTTTATTTCTCTTTCTTCTGTTCATTTGAACCCACAGAATAACCCCCCCGCCCCCGCCTTCATCCCTGACCTTGGTCTCTCTCCCCAGGGCTTGTCAGTGCCAGGCTGGCTCCAGTATTGGCAGGCTGGCCCCCTACAGAGCCCATCACCTCTGATCCTCTCTGCCTACTCTGTCTGCTCTCATCATATCAGCTGAATAGTTCACCCATCTTACCAGTCCGGTCCCTTTTCCCTCTGTGGCCTCTGGCTGGTGCCCTACCCAGCTCCTCTGGTTCCGAAGAGCACAGTCTTGTTTGAAATGGCTGCCTCGAGGGCACTTCTGGGAAAGCTAGAAAGCCTTCATCAGAGGCCAGCTGATGTTTCTGCTTAGTTATGCCATCCAGAGTCCCCTTTTAAGAGCACTGGTCCTCTCCCACATCAGCATTCCTGCCTGTCCCCTGTTCCCCTAGTCCCCAAACACGGAAGCCCTTTCCATTTCTGCCAGTCCTTTTCCCAGCCTCTCTCCCAGTCTCTCTTCTCCAGGGTAGGAAATTTTCTCGGAGAGGGGAACTATGACTTGAGGAGTAAGGATAAAAAGGAAGGTCAAGAAAGTAAAAATGACAACCCCTCTCTAAGAGCCATAAAGGAACAAGGACATATGACAGCACCACAGTTGCCTACCTTGGGGCTTATACACCCGTTTGCTGGTCTTCCCCTGGAAATCAAGAGCCACACAACGGGAGCTGACTGGGGTTGGGACAAGCTATCGATCTAGATCAAGGGCACTGTAGTTGTGTGTGTGTGTGTGTGTGTGTGTGTGTGTGGCGCAGGGAGGGGTGTCCAGACTAATGGGAACAAGGACACATGGAGCAGGCCTGGGGGCTAAAGCAGAGCACCCTCCTCCCACCCCCAGACTCCACCCAAGCCCCCCACTACCCCCATCCCCGGTGTAGCTATAACTTGGGCTCCTTTCTGCCACAGTAGAAAGAAGCATCTGCCTGCCACACGACATTCAACAGACCTGATTCTCTTCAGAAGAAAAATCTCCCAGAAAATAAGCAGGCTGGATTCCAGAGACGGAAGACCTTTAGAGAAAAGCCAGCCCAGGAGTTGTAAAAAGCCTCAGAAGAGGAGGAGAGTCCTAAGGACTTCAGGTTGCTTCCTGGCAGAGGGGTTTTCTACCTTACCCTTGGTCTCAACTCTTAGTTTCAATTAGCCAGGCAGGGGAGACCATAAATCTTCTTTGGAGCCCAGGCTGGAGCCTGCCAGTAAGACGTGTCACTCTTCTCTTCTGGACATCCAGGGGTGACTTTAAGAAGGATGCCTGGAGGACATGGGGAGAAGGTGAGAAGGGACAAAATGGTGGGAAGAAGCAGCCACTCATTCTAGAAGTTTCTCACTCACAGCTGCTCATTTGTAGTACTAAAGAGCAGAAAGGTTCCAGGATGGTATCTACTGAAAGGCACTCAGCTGTCTTGGGGAGGTGATTTGGAAAGGTTAGGAGTTCTGTTGGCAGGGTAAAGCAGGGTGTGCAAGCCCCCTACCCCCACCCCCAAAAAGCCTCAGGGCAGCTGGAAGGGAGTTGAGGAGAGCAGGTGGTAAGGCTGACAAGGAGCTGCTGACATTACTGATCCTCTGGGCGCTGGGGCCGTGACATTGGGGAGAAGCTCTGGGTGGGAGCTTTGGGGAAGGATGGGTGGCCGGATGTGGAGCCCTGCCAGGTATCCTTTCTGGTTTAGGCCAACGTGATCCAGCAAAGGCCAGGCACTGGTAAGAGACGAGCTGAGACAGGGATGGCATGAAGGGCAGATGAGTAAGAACTGGCGGTCTTGGGAGGTAAAGAGCAGGAGTCGATACCCTTCCCCAAGGAAATTGCCCTCTATCTAGCCATGCTTGGTGCCTGATGTATCTGCTGTCCTTTCTTTGCATTGGGTAAGAGGTGGATGACTACCAAAGCTCTCTTGCCTGTTTCTGTGTGATATGTTTGATATTGGGTTGTTTAATTAGGAACCAACTAAATGTCAAACATATTCCTACAGCAGTTGGCAATCTGGCATCACACTCTTTCCTACCTCTGGGGCTCCGATATTTTTTACTGAACCTCTTCTCTCCAGGACCCCTTTGGAAGAACAGCCTACATGGATTTTAGTCTTAAGCTGGAGGGCTGGTGTGAAAGCAGGAGAGAGCTGGCATTTATTTGAGGATCTAATCTTCCTGTATCTTTCCCTTGTACCCAAAGTGATATATCTGTGATCTTCTCCTGTCCTTGTATGTTTCTCCTCTTTATTCAATGTCCACCCTCCTTTGCAATCACGGCCTCCTGACCCTGGGACTGTCTTGTTCCCTAGTCCCACAGTAGGAGTCTTTGGTTTCTCTGCTTTCCTTCAAGAGTCAGCTGATGGTCTCTATCTGCCTATCTTCCTCTAGTAGCTGGAAGCTCTCAAGAGTGGTCTCCAGTTTTGCCCTTTGTCTCAGTTCCCCCATTGCTGGGGCTTAGTATTAACACTACCCATCTATCCTTGACATAATGACTAATTCGAGCCATTTATATTCTTCCCTGATAGCTCTGGTCACCTTGAACAGTGTCCCCCTCTTCCCTGGCATATGCTCAGATTGTATGGTGCCAGTGTACTGGGATCAATTGCCACCTGTCAACAACAAGGCTCCAAGTGTGAGAATGAGCGTGGCCTGGAACTAAGCCGGGAAAATAAAGCTGGTAATGATGATTAGGACGATGGGGGGGGGGGGGGGTTGGGGGAGAAGACATAAAGGGAGCGGAGGGTAAGAAGAGGAGAGAGCAGTACAGACCTTGGTCTATGTGGGTATCAAAGTCCTATTTAAAGATCACTATGGGAAAGCAGAGGGCATGATCCTATCTGGATTACTCTGACCCTGCCCTGATTCTCTCTCCAACCCCACGAAGCTCTGGATGGTCCTCCAGATCTCCACCCTACCCTCTGACTCCATCCCTGTGGCTCTTAAGGGGGAGGAACATGTCTCCCTGCCAATTACAGACTCTCAAAATAACACAGTAACTTGATCTGGGGATCTGGGGGAATTGTCAGGACCACGAGTGACCTCCCCTTTGCACTGTTGCTCAAGCTTCCTGAATGCCAGGAACCAAAAGGTAAAACTCAACCAGTGGGGTCTGATCAGCATCCAACACAGTCCAGGTGAGAGTAAAGGGAAACTGAAGAGCAACTAGGGCCGTCTGAGGAAAACTACCATTCTAGAATTGCCAAAGTACCCTCCTCTATTTCAGTGTTCCTCTCTCCCCTCTCCTCTCTCCCTGTTCTCCTTAAAAAACCCATAGCGCTGACCAGAGTGAGTGGAAAGTTTCAGGGTCAGGAAGAGCCTCTCCCCTCCCCCATTTTCCATTGTCTAAAATCAGCCTCAGCTGTTCCCAAACTTTTTTGCTGGTGATGTCAGTCCATCAAAGTCTCTCACCCTGTGTTCCCCTGGGAAAACAATGATGGGCTGGAGGGAGTTGGAAGGACCATATTAGGAACAAGAGGTGGAGTCATGAGCTGAGATAAAGGCTCAAGTCTGGGGGACTCCTAGTCACTCAGCCAGCAGCACCTTCTTTCTTGCATTAGTCTCCAGTTCTCCAGTGTTCACAGGTGAGCTCACCAACGGCCACTGCTCATGATGGAGGCCATCAAGAAAAAGATGCAGATGCTGAAGCTGGACAAGGAGAATGCTCTGGATCGGGCGGAACAAGCTGAAGCTGAGCAGAAGCAGGCAGAAGAAAGAAGTAAACAGGTAGGCACTGGCACTGGTGTCTCTCATCTACTAGTGAGCAGGACTGTGCAATGGAAGAGAGTTTTCATGGAAAAGGCAGTGACCACTGGTACCAGCTCCTTCTTTGGGTGAGAGAAACTCATCTGCTTCCCCAGCCTTACAGGATAGGCAGAGGACACCTAGGGTACCTGACTCAGACTGCCTGTAACCTTGGGAAAGTTAGTGGCCCCTTCTGAGCTACAGTGTGTCTCCTTGATTTAAGTGGGAGTAGATGACATTTTGGAAGAACTCCTGATTTCTAGAGGAAAAGGTGGGAGCTTGGCATACAGCACCTCTTTTCCCTTAGATGGAGTTGTAGGTACCTACACCCTAATATGTTTATTATCCCAGAGTCTTAGATGAAAACTCAGCATGGCTTGACCATCTGAGGATCAGAGATCATAGGGTCACAGGCCAAGGCCAGCATAACTCCGGGGCAGTTGGCTAGAAGTGACTGGAGAGAAAGTATGTCATTCTGGTGATGATAAAATAGAGGCTCAGCTCAGGGGTCTGTCAGGGCTCAAGATCCCAGGGCCTGAGCCTGCACTGTCGTGTATGTATGTCTTGTGTGTGACTCTTGGGGCTCCTATAGCTGGAAGATGAGCTGGCAGCAATGCAGAAGAAGCTGAAAGGGACAGAAGATGAGCTGGACAAGTATTCTGAAGCTTTGAAGGATGCCCAGGAGAAGCTGGAGCTGGCAGAGAAGAAGGCAGCTGATGTGAGTATTAGAGAGATGGGGGGTGGGTTCCATCTACACATATAAGATCTTCATGTTAATATGACTAAATTCCAAACACACTTGGACATATACACACTTGTGGATTCAAGAACATAGACACAGATACCCACATACGTTATAGCATACAACCGCATGCTGGCATGTCCTTGTAATGGTTTATACTTTTTCTTCTTTTTTTAAATATATCTTTACTGATTTCAGAGAGAGGAAGGGAGAGGGAGAGAGAAAGACAGAAACATCAATGATGAGAGAGTCATTGATCGGCTGCCTTCTGCACACCCCCAACTGGAGATTGAGCCCACAACCCGGGCATGTGCCCTGACTGGGAATCGAACCACGATCTCCTGGATCCTAGGTCGATGCTCAACCGCTGAGCCACACCCGGCCGGGCCATATACTTTCTTTCTTAAAGACACATAGAAGTTTTTTTGTTTTTGTTTTTTTTTTTTTGGTCTCACTCCAACCCAGGAATTTAATTATCTTTCCCAGGACCTGAACAAAGGGAAGAGACTCTGTATCCGGACTGCTATCACTTATCCCACGTCCTCTCCCATGCCACATTCTTAGCTTTTGTGTCCAAGGCTTGGCACGTAGATACGTGTATTAATAGGGAAACTCTCATCTGTTAACTGCCCAGCAAAGGCAGCTCAGATTTCATAATGGGACAAAAGAGGTCACACTGACCTTGGCCTTATCTGGGTTTATTTATCTTGGCCAATGTGGACATCTGCCCTTATGCTACAGAGATGCTATAGGAAGCATTGTTCATGGGGCAGCAGAGAGGACCTTAGAATGATAAACTATAATAGAAATAAGATGGAATCTTAGATGTTGGGTCATCTTAGAGGGTAAAGGTGTCACCACCAGACCTTACTCTGTGACCTTGACTAAATTACTTGGCTTCTCTACGGCTGAATTTTCCCATTTGAAAATGAAATAAATCCTCTTTTCCACTTAATTTTATCCCATAACCACCTATTTTCCTTCACCTTCAACCTTGAAGTTTACCACAAAGATAAATGAGAGATTGCATAGAAAAATGCCATGTGAATCTGAACAGCAACAAAAGAATATCCCGGTGTGGATGGAAATAGTCAGTTCTCGGCACTGAATTAATAGGAAAATAGGAATATGTGCTTTTTAAAATTACATTTGGTTTTGGAAAATAGCTAGAAAGACAGAGTAGGCCATTCACAAATATTTTAGAATTCTCACATTTGGGATCTTTGCTATTAGGTTTCTGATCTCCTCTATGGCTCTCCACCACTTTCAGTGGCCTGGGGAAGTAGTGAGTGTTATTAAATATACCATGCCAGAGATCAGAGACACTAAGTGGATCATATACATTATACACACACACACACACACACACACACATATTCATAGTTTCCAAAAGTTTATGCCACTGAAAACTATTAATTCACCCTTCTCTTCAAATTGCAAAAAACACAGGTTACCCCTAGGGCTTTGGGCAAGTGCTTGATGGCCTGCTGGAGTTCCCTAACCTAGGTTTCAGGTATAAGTGGATAGATCTCTCTGGTTCTAATAAACAGGCATGGGGATAATTTTTGTGAACTGCCACAATGTCAGGCTGATAACAGTTTTGTGAGATGTTGGGTAACAGATCTCTGGGAAAATCTTTAGGCTCAAACAGTATACGGGTTTGAGCAGATGTTTCCAGGAGCAATGAAGAGAACAAACAAGTCTAACCTGAGATCTAGAGAAAGAGAGAGTGACCTGATACACACACACACACACACACACACACATGCACGTCAATCCCCACCTAGGCATACTCAGTATATTCATCATATATATGTATATATTGTATATATGTGTATATAGAGAGAGTATATATATTAAATGAATATATATATTCATTTGAAAAAACTTCTCATATTTATATAGAAACCCACCCAAAACATTTAAATATGTAAACCATGGGTTAAAAAAACAAACTCATTCAACTTCTCTCACTTTGTTAGCTATCCCACCAATTCAGTAAGTACCCTCAGAGATCTGAGATACCCGTATACAGAACAAGAAATAGGAGAGGAAGGCTGAGGAGCAATGTTTGTTCCTTGGATAAACCTCATTGGCTACAATACAATGCTGCTACTGCGCAAAGCTAGCCCCAGCCTGGTTTTTGTACAGGTTTTATTGGAACATTGCCATGCCCATTCACTTACACATTGTCTATTGGCTTTCTCCCTACAAGGGAGTAGTCACCACATCCTATGGTCTGCAAAGCCAGAAATATTTACTACCTGGCCCTTTACAGAAAAAATTGCTGACTCCTGCCTCAAAGGGTCAAAGAAGGAAAGTGAGGTATTTATAATAATTGGGCAAAGCCCTGAATAAGGAGAAGGCAACAAGGTTTAAAGGAGACAGTGAGGGTCCGTCATCAGCAACATAATATATGTATTTTTGCACGGAGAGTGCTCTGTCCAGTACAGAGGAAGTTCACAGATTGGTTTCTGCCCTTGAGATTAATAAACAAGTACACAGAGCATATTACTTTGATGTAGATAAGGGGGAGAGAGAGAATAGAGTCAATAACTGCATGGTTACACAGGCAGTTCTGGTTATCTGAGAAACCTTGCCAGGAAGTGCAGGATTTGCTAGGACTGTTGAACAAAGAAAGGTCAAGTGTATGGCAAGGTTAGTCCAAACTTCTTTTTTTTTTCCTCCCTGAGTTCGTCTAAGATTTTCTTTTTCTTTAATTGTGGAAAAATATCCGTAACATAAAATAGGCCATTTACCCCTGACTGGGTAGCTCAGTTGGTTAGAGCGTTGTCCTGATATGCCAAGGTGATGGGTTTGATCCCTGATCAGGGCCCATACAAGAAGCAGCCGGCGAATGCATAAATAAGTGCAACAAATTGAGGTTTCTCACTCTCTCCTTTCCTCTCTCTCTCTAAAATCAATCAATAAAAATTTTATAAAAGTGGCCATTTTAACCATTTAAAAATGTACGGTTCGGTGGTAGTAAGAACATTCACATTGTTTTGTTGTGCAGCCACGTCTAAGGTCCTTTCAGTAAGAGATGAAGTTAGAACCTGGTTAGGGTACAGCAAGGGGAAAGAGGAATGCAATGGTTAGGCCATAGAGTCATTACACCCTATTTTAAGACAGGAGATGGGAGGAATGGGAGGAGGAGGGACAGGGACAGACCTGTTGATATATTGTTGTATTGTTGGTCACCAGGAAAACAATAGCACTGGACCCCATTCTGCCCACCCATTCTGCTTTTAAAGGCTATCAGAGTCAATACACCTGTTTCCCTGGATCAAGAGATTATCTGTTCACATCTACCAGCCTCTGGAATGCATGGTGCTCTCAACACCCCTTTGGTTTGTCTAAGATGAGGTCTGCTTTTTCACTGGGGCAAAGAGAGGTATACTAGTGCCCCCTGCTGACCAGCACCCAGATGACAGTCTCATTTCTGCTTCCTTAGACCTTCTGATCAGACTTTTCCAAAGAGAGTTGGAAAAATTCTTAGGCCTCCAGGGTAGAGTTGACTGAAGCTCTTCCTTCTCAATTCCTGGAGTGGAAATCTAAGTGTACAGGTTACTCTACCAAGCAAATTATTAGTTGTCTGTCTGAGTTATTTCCTCTGAATAGTCTCATTTCTCAGTATTTCTAAAAGGAGATAGGAAGACAGAGCCTCCAGAAGGAGTGTCACAGAACCAGGCACTGAGGGCAGCGATTGTCTTACCTACCAATCCTCTCAGGGGCTAGGGTTCTTTTCTTTTTTTTTAAGTGTATTTTTATTGATTTCAGAGAGAGAGAGGAAGGGAGAGGGAGAAATAGAAACACCAACATGAGGGAGAGTCATTGAGCGGCTGCCTCCTCCCCACTGGGGATTAAGCTGGCAACCCAGGCATGTGTCCTAACCTGGAATGGAACCACACTCCTGGATCATAGGTCAATGCTCAACTGCCGAGCTACACTGGCCGGGCTTTAAAAAAAAATTTTGTTTTTAAATGTAGGAGTCTAACTCCTGTTCCACGCCCTAATTCTCTAGGGCAAAAGAGAACAATACCAGAGGAGAGATTTATTACTATTAGTAACTGGCAAGGTGGGAGGAATACAAAGAAATAAGAGGAAGATGTAAAATTTTCAAGTCTTTTTACTATTGTGCTTCCAAAAATCCTGCACTGCAGTGCCTGTAGGGACAGTTTCTAACTCATAAATAGCTCCTTGGGGCACCTGGAAACAGAAGTGGCAGTGAAATTGGTGAAGGTTATAACACAGAATGGAGGCTCAGTTCCCCAGTACAGTTTTCCAGGCACTCATATCTTCTTGTACAAAAGATCTGGTGTTACTGGAAAGGGGACCTGGCCCTTGGTGGGTCTGCATAGGGTCTGCTAGTAGTGTGTGAGTTCTTGACTTCGTGCAGGGATGATTTCACATGAGTCCAGGTGAACTTTAGAGGACGTTTATTAAAGCTGGGGACAGTGAAACAAGAAAGGGTTGGGGAAATGAGCCTAGGCTGGTTTGCTTTGGCTCACTAAGAAGTCAGAAAAAAGGGGGCCTTGGGGACAGGTTCAGGGGGTTTGCCTGGGATGAACTTCCCATTGCTGCCCTGGTTGCAAGCCTCATGGGACTCCTTAGGGATTAGGAGATGCATGCCTGTGGGGAGAGAAGGTGGTGAATGGCACAAGTGTGTTCCTGGAAGGGAAAACACTAGCTAGGAGTTTCCTTTTGAGGAATTTTAAAGGCTAGGCATTTAGGGAAGGTCTTAGGAGAGGATCTTAATAGAATATTCATCAGCTTTATGCTGATGTACCAAAATAAGATTTATTCTTTTAACTCCATCTGTTCTTGGGTGTGGTTGGCAAATTGTACTTATTGGATTTCTGCTATACATCTCCCTGAGTAGGGTGATTTAAGCTATATACCCTCTGGTTGGGGAGAAGAAATGCAAACCATTTATTCTTAAGTGTCGTTGGTTTAGGAAAGATAGGATTTACTAGATGGCTGCAAATTTCTCTTTATCTGTCTCATTTTCCCTATTTCACTTGTCCTGGCTTACTGGCCTGTCTCATAATAGAGGATTTCTTCCTAATAAAATAGAGGCATAAGACCTTCTTCACCTACAAAAGGAATTACAAGCAATGATTAATTACCAAGTCCCAAATCATTTAAGGTACAGAGGGGCTGGCAGGTTGGTAAATCGCTGGTGCATATTGACTCTCTAAAGTAACAAGAGAAAGACTAGTATTCTAAATAGAACACTTAAGTTCATCCCAAGCAGAAGGAGAAATTTGCCAACCTGCTCATCTCTTCTACACCCATTCTTTCCTTCATTGGCTTTCAGAAGCGGGGAGAGAACCTACCGGAGCTGTGTTTGGAAGGAGGTTGCAGAGTGGGACTCTTGAAGATGAGGCCCAGAAAGTCTAAGCTTTTCTTAGCCCCTGGCTTTGGAGCCGGTATGGGATGGATGGAAGCAGAGGCTTGTGGGATGTTTATATTATAGAGATCCGGGGTGCCCTAGCGGGTAAGCGGTGGTGGGTCAGCTTTGGGGGAATGAGGGGCCAACTGCGGGAGTGGAAAGCCATCACGGTAGGAGGCCAACCATTGCGGGCAGCCCTGCGGGCCAGTCAGCAAGACCCCGAGCGCCTTCGGGTTACCATGGTAGCCTTCCTCCTTCCCAACCCCGCCCCCCTTTACTGGCCCAAGGGAAAGCGAGAGCGGTCGCCTAGGGCAACTGGGAGGTGCCGCCCCTCGCTCCCCCCGGGGGTCCCTCCAGTGGCCGGTCTTCCCGCCTGCCTGGCGGTGGGAGGGCGCGGCGGCTGTGGCGTCACATCCGGGCGGTGGGTGAGTTCCGGTATTTCAGGGCGGAGCAGGCGGAAGTAGGGTGAGAAGCGGTTGCAGCGCGGAGCGGAGGAGGCAGGAAACCGAACGAGAGCAGGCGCTGGGTGGGCACCATGGCTGGGATCACCACCATTGAGGCGGTGAAACGCAAGATCCAAGTTCTGCAGCAGCAGGCCGATGATGCAGAAGAGAGGGCCGAGCGCCTCCAGCGGGAAGTGGAGGGAGAAAAGCGGGCCCGGGAACAGGTACCGAGAGGGCGAGGCGCGTGAGGGAGGGGCAGGCACTGGAACAGCTGGGACCCGGAACTGGGTCCCTTTATTTGCTGTGGAGCACGGCCCTCAGGGGGCTGGTGGACTCGGAGATGAAGTTGGAGCCTGGAGGATGGGTGAAGCTTGCTTTCAAGTTGGACCTCAAGTGGGCGAGGGGGGACTGGGTGCTCGACCTCCAAAGGAATTGACTCATACGGGGCTGGGAAGTGGTTTTCCTCCTCCTGTTCCAGCTCATTCATTCAGTCGCTCGAAGCCGGGCGCGGCCGGGGGGGAGGGGCTCAGCAGGCTCTCCCTCCCCCACTCCCCGTGAAGGGGGCGTCACTTTGCTCTCGTTTGAGGTTTCCGGCCCAAGGGGCTAGAGGTGGGTGCTTCTCTGGTCTGGGAGGGGCAGGGCCTAGCTTACTGTGAAAGGGTGGGGCTTTGGGGTGGGAACCGCCGGAAAGCCCCCGGCCTGGCTGGCTGGCTGGCAGCTTTTCCGCTCCCTCCTCCTGCTCAGGAAATGAGGCAGCAGTCGGCCGAGAGGAAGCGCCGTGCCCTCCCTGGAGGAGGTTGAGGCCACAGCACCGCCTCCCATCCTCCGGCCTGGGGCCCTTCCCCTTACGGGGAGCCCTTGCAACTGCCAAATCCACTCTCAGTCGACATGAAGCGAGAGGGGAGGAAGTGGTACTAAACTCCCTACGTTTTAGTGCAAATGTAGGAGCCGTAAAAACGTGTCTGGCCCTACCCATGAGGACTTGGAAGGCAGGAACCACTGCCACATTCAGGCCCTTATTGCTGAAGTGTGATCGATCAGTGCAAGCGGAACCGGAACTTCTTCCAAGCAGAGCTGATAAGCAAGCGTATGTTGCAGAGAGTCTGATGGAGTGCCAACTTCTGTCAAGGATTCTGATTGACCACGCACTGGTTGATGGAGACAGATTAATGAGGTCCTAGGTGGCTTTAGTAATATTACTGTCACTTTCCCAATTATCCACCAATGCCTTTTTTCCCCTTAAGTTCAATAAATATTTGTTCAGCGCAAAGTTGGGACATAAAATATTGATGGAATGATTGGTGATTCTTGAAACCGCTTTCTGTTTAGAAGTAGTGGTGTAGCTTTAATGAGCCATAAGATTTTCCCAAGTTCTAGGGTGCAGCCTAGTGGGTGGAGCTGATCCCCCCCCAGGTGAACCTTTGGTTTTGGAGGATTGTGAGGCTGGAGAGGGAAGTAACTGTTGCTAAAATTTGAAGATCGCAATGAACTCAGGGTTTTATTGGTATTCCCTGTTATTTTTTTTCCCTTGGTAAGTTTTTTCTTTTTGGTTGCTCCTCTGGGGAATGGCTGAGAATTAATATTTTGGGGGGTAAAGAGGGTGGAGCAGCTGCCCTCCAGGTTAATACTTAAAGATTGTTAGAATACTCATTTATTTTTATAACCAGGCATGGAAATGTTGGGAACTTGTCTTAGTCACTTTTTTCGCAGTGGGTTTTTCCTCTGTTCATTATGCCAGTAACTTCTAATTATCAATTGAAGTGAGATGGACTGGCTGGGTAACTTTTTATGTCTAGGGATACTTTCTCATCTCCTTTATTTTGGAGACCAGATCCCCTTAAAGGGGAAGCGAGAGGGTGGCTGAAGGAACTAGCCATATGTTGAGTTGCAGTCTTAGGCTCAACATTTAAGTATAGGCATCCTAGGAATGGTCTAGGACGAATTGATGTCACACACACCCCATGCCTCCCAGGGTTTGGTGATTTTCCTTCTAGGAAAATCTGGCTCCCTTTTTTCCACCTTTGGTGATGGTGATAAGCAGCAGAGTGAGCAGCTTCAGATGTTTCTTGAGCAACCCCTTCACTCAGAGCCTGCTACATTTGCTTACTGAGCTGAGGTCTAGGGAGGAAGTCCTCAGATGGGGAAGTAGGGTGATAGTTAAATATTGATGAAACTAGTATCTTTTACTCCCCAGCTTGAGGGAGCCTAATCTTTTGATTTTCTGCTTTAGTGAACTTTGAACCCCTCCAGAGGAGGAGATACCTGTGGGAGGGTGGTGGTGGTGGTAGTGCTTGGGCTAGCTGTTATCCTCTTAGGACATTCTGGAATGTGGGTTTTGCAGGCACCTCCCATTGGTGCTGGAAGCTCAGCACTCCCTGATGGTATCACATTCTGTTAGTAAGATTGTCACTTAATTATTTTTCTGGTTGCTTTGTGTGAACATCCAACCCTTGTTAAGAAGCTGGCTGGCTCCAGAGCTGAGACTTTGGCGTTGTTCTGCCATCCATCTTCTCTTCCTGCTTTGGGCTGGAGATTGACCTTTTATAATATAGCACCGTGTCAAATCCACTTTCGATTCTGAGTCTCCTTTGCACTTTACGCTGAACTTAAACAGATGGCAACATAATACTTAAATGTAGTCTTTTTCCTTGTCTGTTTTTTTGCTGTGGTGGTGGTGGTGGTGGTAAAGACATACATAAAACTTACCTTTTTTTAACTGCTTTTATTTTTTAATCTTTACTGAGGATATGTTTTTCATTGATTTTTAGAGAGAGGAAGGGAGAAAGAGAAACTTTGAACAGTTGCCTCCCTTATATGCTCTGACTGGAACTGAACCCTCCACATTTTGGTGTACTGGATGATGCTCCAACCAGCTGAACCACACTAGCCAGGGCACCATTTTAACCACTTTTCATTGTATAGTTTACTTTACCTCTCTCCGAACTCCTCTGGTATTTGTCTCTTCTTTTTGTGGTCTAAAAAAATTTAGGAATCCTATTGAGGGAGTCAGTGGGCTTTGAACAGAAGTTTCAATTCTGACCTTATTACCAAATTCCTAGTCTCTGGAGGGGGTTAGAATGTCTGACTATTGTGTGGCTCTCTCCTATATGGGTCTGGAGGACTAAGCAACAGGCTTTATCACGTTCCTTTGGTTCAGATTTGCTTTCCTGCTGATTACCTCACTTTCCCTTCATACTAGAGCACACACTCATAGGGGAGAGGCAAATAGCCCTTTGCTCTGAGAGACTCCGTTTAGACTCCACCTTTGTTTACTCTGGGGCTGATAGCTCTACTCCCTTCCAACTTGCCTTCCCCTTGGTGAAATTAAAGTCCCCAAGGACACAGTATCTCCCACGGTAGATACATTTGTGAACACAGTGAACTAGAGCAGTCCTTTACTCTCAGGGCTCAAGTCTAACTTCCATTACTCATTTCCTTTGAATTTCATCTGTGGCTTTTGTCTAAAAAGAGAAACCCCAGAGTGGCAGAATGCCAGATTTAGGCTAGTCCCATTCTGTCCTTGGCCTTGATCTACCTCCCAGCACCAGTGCCCTGTCAGTTTCTTGCCTTGAGGGGTGTGGTGTGCTTGGGGGAACTTCTGTAGCAAGGATGGTAGTATTCAAACCAAACTCATTCCATGACTGAAGCTGTTGTCAGCCATCTTCGCAGGCATCCAGATTGCTGTTGTTTTCCCTTCCTTTCCCCTTGGGATCTTTGCTTCCCAAATAGTGCAGAATTCTATTACCACCTGAAGGAAGGATCTCAGAGTGTATCTTCCAAGCTGGGCAGAGGTGGGTGGGCTGAAAAATCAAAACTACATCTGGGCATGTTACACCTTGGATGATTAGAATAGCATGAAACGTTTCCCAGGGCCATGATTCCCATTCTGGTTTGCAGAAGTTAGTCCCACTCAGTGTCCTGGCAGGACTGCTTGACAGGCATTTTGTGTAGATTCTGGTTTGAAGGAAAGTCAAGTGTGTTTCCTTTTCCTTTCAAACATAGTAACAGGTCTTGATTCAGCAAAGCTTTTGTTTCATTTTAAAGAGAGCTGATCCTCTGGGGGAGGAGGGAAAACAGGAGAACAGCCACTGCCCCCCAGGGTGAGTGCGTCTGTGTATGTAGGGGGGGTCTGAAAGCTTTTGCTGGGACTCCGGTCTTGGTTTCTGCTTTTGATACAGGCTTATTTAATGTGCACATGTTCTTGTGAGGGTACCAAGATATGTTTTCTCCTCCCATTTCAGCCTTGCAAAAAATTCTGTTGTAAATGCTGATGTGTGGGAGAAACTGCCCGAGCCAGCTTGTTGTCATGGAAACTTTGCACCCAGCCCCCATAGCCTGTTAGCCTCTCCTTTTGGGTAACTGCTGGTGAGCTGGAAGGGGACTGAGATTAAATGAGCTTCCTCCAAATCTGTTTCCATTCTTCGTTTTTTTAGTTCTAGGCATTGAGGAGTGGGGGAGTCAGATAAATTATACTGGTAGTCTTTCATAGTTCTTGCCTAATAACCTGACTTGTTCTTGTAATTTTGACTTTTAATTTGTGGGGTGAAATGTGCGTTGTCCAAGGAGACATCTGTTTTCCTGAAAGAGACAAAACCAGAGGACACTTGTCTTTGTGGTGTTTTGAATAGTGTAGTTAGAGACACAAATGGTTTCTTAGTAAATTCAGCTTATATAGACTTTTTTTCCTGTAGGTTGGTGGTTATATATACACACACACACACACCCCAACCCAGTCCCATCCCTTGAACCTCCCATGTTTGTATTTGGAAGTTTTTGTGTCAAATAACCTTTTTTTTTTTTTTAGAGAGAGAGAGGAAGGGAGAGGGAGAGAGATAGACACATTGATGCATCAACATTGATCAGCTGCCTCCTGCACGCCCCCTGCTGGGGATTGAGCCTGCGGCAACCCGGGCATGTGCCCTGGCGGGGAATCGAACCAGTGATCTCTTGGTGTTCAATCCACTGAGCCACACCGACCAGGCTTATTTATTGATTTGAGAGAGAAAAACATTTATTTGTTGTTCCACTTATTTATGCATTCATTGGTTGTTTCTTGTATGTGCCCTGACCAGGGATTGAACCCACGACCTTGGTGTATCAGGATGATGCTCTAACCAGCTAAACTACCTGGCCAGGGCCCAAATAACCTGATTATTTTTTTTCTTTTAATTTTTTAAAAATATGGTTTTTTATTGATTTCAGAGAGAGGAAGGGGGAGGGATAGAAACACTGATGAGAGAGAAACATTGATTGGCTCCCTCCTACATCCCCCCAAAGCTGGGGCATGTGCCCTGACCCGGAATTAAACTGTGACCTCCTGGTGCTTGGGAGAATGCTCAATCAACTGAGCCACACCAGCCTGGCTAACCTGATTCTTAATAGGAGTCTTTGGGCTGTATCCCTCCCTGTAGGGGCTAGTGGCCCAGATTATTTCTATAGCTGCCCCCACCCCTGACTGCCAGGAGGAAATCAGGGTAATAGAATTCAAGTACAATCTGGGCTGTAGAAGAGAGATCGTGTTTACCAAGCACTTGGATAAGCATCTGAACTGGGTAGCATGCAGGGCAGATTAAATTCTTCTATGGTTGTGGCAGTCAGCATACTTGCCGCCAGTAAAGGTGTGGGGAGGGGAAAAACAGTCATAGGAAGGAGGCTTTTCTACCAGTAAAATTCATCCACATGCAGCTGCCTCTTTTCCTTATTTCTCATTCCATTACCAAGGAGGAAGCATGGGATTTCTTGGGCTCTAGCCTATGCTTGATTATGGGGTGGAAGTTAGGAGAGGATTGTCCTAAACTGTACTTGGAGGGTGAGATCATGGGGCTAAGGGGAATAGAAGGGAGTCACAATTCAGAAATTTGGAGGAGTGGTGGTGGGCATGGAGAAGACATTCTCTTCTGCCCCCAGTTCTTTTTGTAATATCATCAAAGCAGGTAATCTCCTTGTTATCAACTTTAAATAGGTGAGCGTGGGTATCCCAGTGGATCATTCTTTCACTTTCTGATTTGGAAGATTATTCTGGCAACATTATTCTCTTGGCTAGTCATCCTTCTGGTGTGTCAGGGTAAGGTAATCAAAGGATTAAAAACTTGAGTTAAGCAGCAAATTAATAGATAATCTGCCCTGGCTGTGTGGCTCAGTTGATTAGAGTGTTGTCCTGTGCACCAGAAGGTTGCAGGTTCGATCCCTGGTCTGGGCATGTATGGGATGCAACCATTTGATTTTTTTTTTCTCTCTCTCTTTTAAAAAAAAAAAAATTAAAAAATTCAATAAAAACATCCTCAGGTGAGGATTTAAAAAATTTTTTTTTTTTAAATATCCAAGATTCCTTGTTTGAGAAACCTTGCTTATTTATTCCCATTTTTGAGACACTTTTAAAAGAGTAGAAAGAACACCTCTAAGCCAGAACTCAGCAGAAGGAACCCTTCACTGGCTACCTTTTCTGATACTCAGGAGTTTGAACAGAGTCCAGAAAGGGGGTGGTACTAACTGACACGGGGCTGGGCAAGGAACTGAGTTTTAAAACACTCTTCCTGTGGACACATACAGTATTTCATTTATGGAAGAAGGTAGAATATATAATCTTTATAATCACATCTGCTAGATCTTACATGCATCTGAGCTAAGACAGGTTCTACTCTGCTAGACACTGGCTTCCTTCCTGGTAGTCAGTCCCAATCTTACTGTCCTAGTTCTGTTCATTTTCACCATGCCTCTGCTTCCTTTTTCCATTACTCAAATGCAGGCTGAGGCTGAGGTGGCCTCCTTGAACCGTAGGATCCAGCTGGTTGAAGAGGAGCTGGACCGTGCTCAGGAGCGCCTGGCCACTGCCCTGCAAAAGCTGGAGGAAGCTGAGAAAGCTGCAGATGAGAGCGAGAGGTGTGTAGAGCGTGCATTTCAAAAGAAATCATAATGGCTCTGATCAAGATTTCCTTATAGACCTATTTTTAAAAATAGCTGTCTTACAGGATCCTCATTACTTCTATGCTGCATATTCTCTCCACTTTAAGACAGAGTAAGGAAGGGTTACCTGAACCCTGTAACCCTTTTGTAATTGCTTTCTTTATAAATTGATCCTTAAACGGGGTCACCAGGATGACTTCCACTTAGTGAATCATAAACTTATTTGTGAGGTTAGTTCTTCTAAAGCAGTGTTTCTCTAAGTGAGATCCCAGAACAGTGTTACCTAGGAACTTGGTAGAAATTCAGATTCTCAGCCCCTACCCCTGACCTATGAATCAGAAACTCTGGAGGTAGAGCCCAGCAATCAGTGTTTTAAAAAACTCTTGACCCTGGCTGTACTATTAGAATCATGGGAGTGAGGGGTGGGGATCATTGGGAAGTTTTAAAATATCATAATGCCAGGATCCTTGGCATTGATGTTTTTAAAGTTCCTCTGATAATTTTCATCTGTGCTCTGAGTTGAGAATCGTAGTTCTTGAACCAAATCACAACTTATCTTTGTTGAAAACAGCCAGTTGGCTTCCTGCCATATGTGAGTTAAACTAGAACAGAGGTGTATGATGACTTGAGTGGGATCAACTGAGGCTTTTCAGAATTAAAAATGCCCTACTGGGAGCACATTAACACAGTGTGGCTGTGAAAATGAAGAAGACAGCCAGCTGTGTGAATACTGCTACAGAGTAATGTCCAAATTATAGAAAGTGAGGAAAACAAGTTGCAGAACAGTGTAGTATAATGATTCCCTTTGGTGTGGGAAAGTGAGGATGAGATTTTTTAATTTTTTTTGCATTTTATCTGTAAGACATTTCTGGAAGGATTATGAAGTAAGTGACTACCTCTGATGAGCAGGACTAAAAGCGGAGAGACTTACTTTTCAAGCTTTATGCCCAAAGACTATACTCTTAAATATTTAATTTCTTAATAAGTGTGTATTATTTTCCTTTTTGTTAACCCTCACCTTAGGATATTTTTTTCACTGATTTTTCAGAGAGAATGGGAGGGAGGGGGAGAGAGAGAGAAACATCAGTGTGAGAGAGAGACATCTATCCTATTGGTTGCCTCCCGCACACTCCTCTACCGGGGCCAGGGATTGAGCCTACAACCCAGGTATGTACCCTTGACCAGTAATTGAACCCCTGACCCTTCAGTGCGTAGGCCTATGCTCTAACCGCTGAGCAACACTGGCCAGGGCAAGTGTGTATCATTTTTATAAAGGTTTAAAACAAAATGAACTAAGGTGAGGGTGTTATGGGAATTCTTTTTGAGTGGCAAGCAGAGAGGAATACATGCTTGCTTTTATACATGCAATTCTGTTTCCCTTGGAGTGGAGCTGATGACAAATTCCTGAGTGTCAATGCCACATTTTTCCATATTGTTTCTGACAGAGGTATGAAGGTTATTGAAAACCGAGCTTTAAAAGATGAAGAAAAGATGGAACTCCAGGAAATCCAACTCAAAGAAGCTAAGCACATTGCAGAAGAGGCAGATAGGAAGTATGAAGAGGTAAGGCACCTTTTGTTTGTCCTGCTCTCATGAGTGACATTGCGGTTCTGAAAAGAACCACGAGAGGGAAATAGCTCCTTCTTTGCTTTGCTGAGCTGTACCTCGGTCGTCTCCCACAGGTGGCTCGTAAGTTGGTGATTATTGAGGGTGACTTGGAACGCACAGAGGAACGAGCTGAGCTGGCAGAGTCGTGAGTATCTTGCTCCCCATATCTTTGCCCTACATCCTGTCCCTTCCCCTTTGGCTTGGGCACTAATGTGAATAAGCTAGCATTCATTCAACCTTGTTAAACAGGGCCTGGGGAGGGCATTATAGTGCTTTTTTAGGCCCTATGAATGGCCTTGGACTTTCTTACTCTCTTGACTAGTGACAGGTGACACATTGAGGCTTTCTTATTTCTTGTAAGGAGGGTTTATATGGGAAAATGAAGACTAATGGTGAACTGTTAACTGG
Source organism: Miniopterus schreibersii (assembly GCF_964146895.1). NCBI lineage: Eukaryota > Metazoa > Chordata > Mammalia > Chiroptera > Miniopteridae > Miniopterus > Miniopterus schreibersii. The sequence goes on along the minus strand of NC_138119.1, from coordinate 12,868,982 downwards.
AAGGCCTTACTGAGTCCTTCCACCTGGTCTGTTTCTCCTTGAGGCATTGAAGTGGCTGTACTGACTTAAGGTCTTTCTCCGTTTTTACCACTTTGCCCATTGGCTGGTTACCTTTAGGGCAAGGGCAAGCATGAATGGCTTTCTTGTTGGCACCTACTGGGCCTTGCATAACAAAGTTAGTGCTGGTGCATATATATTTGTGCTTCCCTTACATTCCCCTCTCCCCATACATGACATATCATGACCATGGTGGTGTTTGCTTCCCATTTTTTGAAAATTTTTTTTTTCCGTTTTGCTGCTTGTTTTCTTGCTGTGTTCCCTTTTGTGACCTTTCTCCCTCCCACAACCTGGCTTGTGCGATCCCCGTGACTATCACTAACAGCCGTTGCCGAGAGATGGATGAGCAGATCAGACTGATGGACCAGAACCTGAAGTGTCTGAGTGCTGCTGAAGAAAAGGTACTAACCATTAAACCCACAGAGAGGTTATGTGTATGGTGTGGTTTTGTTTTTGTTTTGCAGCTGCCTTCCCTCCACTGGTTGATTGTTGAGTGCTTTCTCATCTCTTCATGGAATGCTCCATTCTTTTCTTCCACTTCTTGGCATCTTTCATCTTTTCTTTCCCAGTTGCTTCACTGCCTCCACAGGGTCTCTCCTTCCCTTGGGCAATTTGGGGGGGCTATTGGGTTGGGCATCTATCTGTTCCTACCTCCACCCCAGGTAGACTTGTTCCTGGTAGTGATTTCTCTCAAGTGTTTTCTTTATTGATATCTAAACATTCTGAGTCCTAGCCCTTGAGGGCCTAGCTCCTGACATGTTCTATGGTAGAGGGAGGAGGGTTGTTACTCAGATTACCTGGGACCTTCTCTTTTTCCTAGTATGCCTTCCAACTCTCCACATATAGATTCAATTCATGTCTGTGTGTCTCTCTCCCCTTTTTTTATTCTTTTCTTCTTCCCCTTTCTTCTGCGGTATGTAAAATATTCACAGTAAGTGTTCTGAGCTGGAGGAGGAGCTGAAGAATGTCACCAACAACCTCAAGTCTCTTGAGGCTCAGGCGGAGAAGGTAGGGGCTGGTTTGTGAAAGTAACAGGCTTTGGGGGCCTGGGCCCAGCCCTACCCTTAACGAAAGACTGGAGAAACTCATTCCTTATAATCCAGTGAGAAGTGTCTTCTTCTTACCCACCCACCCTCTATCTGGATTCTGGGTTTAATGTTAATTCTTGTGCACTTTGATTGCTTTGGTTAAAATAACATCATGGTCTCAGGTGCCTGGGGTCATGTTCTCAGCGTGATACTGCTGTGCTGAATGACAATGATCATGGGTCCTAATAGGTTTTCTAGCAACAGATAGTATCAGATTGAGACCTACTAAGCAATCAAAACAGAAGACTTGTCTTTATCGTCATGTGGGACTGTTTTAGCCATGTGGCCTTGGGTGTCACTATACCTACTCATTAAGTAGAAGGAAGGAAAAGTACCCCCCCTGAGTTGATCGGAATAAGATCAAAGCTTTGGCCCCTTTAAGAAAGAGGGTATCATGGCTCTTAGCACATTGATTTGTGGATTTTAAGGGCCTATTGTCCAAAAATGGGCCTTGCTCTTTGTTATGGACCAACCATTCAGCACATTATATCCAAGAAGATGTTCAATGTAAGAATAAATGTGCGACTGGGGTGGGTGGGGGGATGTATTATCTGTATGAATAATTTCTACTCTGAAATTTTTATTCTACTTTTCTTGCAGTACTCTCAAAAAGAAGACAAATATGAGGAAGAGATAAAGATTCTTACTGACAAACTCAAGGAGGTGAGCTGAGGGAAAGGACCCAAACATTCAGAGGTATATAAGGCGTGATGTAGACTGGCTGGCGTTGGTTCTGAAAGGTATAGAAGTAGAAGGGTTCTCTCATTTGTCTTGGTCATCTCTGATTCTGACGGGTTTCATATTTCCCTAGGCAGAGACCCGTGCTGAGTTTGCTGAGAGATCAGTAGCCAAGCTGGAAAAGACAATTGATGATTTGGAAGGTATGGAGCCTGGGAGAGGAATTAAAATACAGAAATACAGAGGAAGACCTTGCCCATTACCATTATCCCCTTTCCCTGGATACCAGAGGGAGTTGATAGTGGCTTGGCATGCAGCCTGTGCCCTGTTACAACTAGCTGAAATGGGTCAAACCCTAGAATAGAATTGGCTGTCTACACTTAATCTTTTCCTTTACTAAGACTTTAGCTAATATTCTGAAATTTACATCCTTCCCATGGAGGCTGATTATGGCTGCACTTATCACCAATTTAGTAGTCTTAAATCTTTAGTAGCCATACTTTGAGAAAGCAGTGAGAACATGTGCCATTCCATGGCTACTTTTGGCAACCCTGTTCACTCAAGTTGTGGGCTACCTTTGCAAGAGACGCAGCTGTGGAATAACCATCTCGCAGAGCTGACCAGTGCCATGGGCTTTGTAAATACTTCTGTCCCCACAATTTGGTAACCGTGTCCTCTCTAACAAGGGTAAATGTACTTTGCTCTGAGAACTCTAAAATATGCTCCTTTGGTATACTCTGGGTAGCAGGATATTCTTACTTTGGGAGAGTTTGGGGAGGCAACTTGTAGAGCAAAGGGGCCAAGAATACTCATTATATGCTTGGCAGCTAGAGAAGTGTCTGATATTAATTGTACTTTCTCTATTTTTTATTTTTGTTAAATTAAACATTATCACTGCTAGAAATTGGGTTAACTAGATGGCAGTAGGAACCTCTTGAGTGCCTTTGGTAATAGGAATTTCTAGTCGTGACTGTGCCCAGGTTCTCAACCCTTGCTGTAGTTGATTGGAGGTGTCAAGAAGTCCAGTTTGTCCTGGGGGACAGTGGATCTGAAAATGGCCAGTTATGGCTGCCAGTAAAGATGTGCTCTTAACTGTGGTATTAAACCCACGGTCACACCTTCCCTAATTTCTAATGATTCCCTCTCTTCATCTGCTTTTGATACGTTTCACTCTGTCCCCTCATTCCTCCCTGTGGTTCCTGTGCCTGTCCAGATGAGCTCTATGCCCAGAAACTGAAGTACAAGGCCATTAGCGAGGAGCTGGACCACGCCCTCAATGACATGACCTCTATGTAACTATCTGACAGCAGATGGGGCTGGGACCTTGGCTTGTGTGTGAGCGGGGATATAGACTGTGCATAGTGTGCTTTGGTTTTATCCTCTGGACACTAGAATCTCCACCTTCCTCTCTAAAACACTGGTGCTGGTTACTTGTTGGCAAAAACTGGGGAGGCATTTAATCTTGGATCAGTGTAGAATCCTAATCTACATGTAATTTTTACTCATAGTCCCTTCATTACAGCACTATGATTTTTCTATTTGTTTCTCAAATTTAGCCTTCTCAGAAGGGATACTGCGGAAGTTAGAATCATATCATAGGACTAAGGAAATAGGGACCCAGAGAACCAGTGACTGGGGCTCTAAATACGTAACAAAACTCAGACCTCCTGGGTGTATTTGATTTGTGCCTTGATATTGAAACACCCATAATTAGAGATAATCGAGTTTATCTACAAATTGAATTTGATTCCCAAAGTTTAGTCCCAGAGCAAGCCAAAGTAAAAAGCACCAAAAAGAGTTGTTGGGGACTTCACCTGTTTGCTGTGGATCCCTGATCCTGATGCTAATCTGCCTCTTGGTATCTTTCCCACTAACTCTGAAAAGAAGCCAGCTGACTCAGGCTATGGTGTCTGGCTCTCTTTTATCATTCCTCCTGCTGCCTCTTCCTTTTTCTTTGCTTCCTGTCTCCCAAGTTGTATAGATTGATGCTAGTCCTTCTCACCTAGAGTCTCCTTACTTTTTCATACAGATAAATTACCACCGTTTCTGCTCTGTTCTGGATCTGCCCCCTTTCCTCGGGGAACCCAACGCCCCACTCTCACTCTGGATTCCATTTGGGTCATCCTGGCTGGTCCCCAAGGCATTAGCATGGGTGGGGGGGGCCACAAAGCAACTTATGTATTCTCTTCTACACCCACCCCAAATTAAAGTGTTAAGGTCCCAGAAGCCTCATGCCATCCTGCATTTGTATCATTGACAAAGCTGCTGCTGTCCCTAAGAAGGAGCCTTGGGGGTGTGATGTGGGGAACAGCTATCGTAGGCGCTCCCTCCTCTGACTTACATAATCAAAGCCACTTTTGTGTGTGTCTGTTTTTTCTTGACATTTAAACTCTACTGATCTATCAGAGTGGTGGACTATTAGAGGAGCTCTAGTCTTATTGTTCAAGCTGAATGAGATCATCTAAGTTTTTTACTTCCGGTTCTTAAGTCATCCTGCCTGGAATGTTCCATCCTCTCTTCAGGTTCTCCTTCTTTGATTGAGCAAGGTCGAGAGACCAATGAAATGCCTCCCAACACACATTTTCTACCCTTTTACCAGTGGTTCAAATGGCGCGCATCCTCAGGACATTCGGTGGACCCAAATATATTACCATTAAAACTGATCATCCCAAGTCACAGAAAAATACATGATGGATATACTTTTCAACAGTTTTATGCTTTCTTCTTGAAACCTTTCTTGCATATTTGAAGCTTACTACCATTTGCCTCCTACTATGTGCTAGTGGGATATGAGACAAGTGATAAATAATTATTGGAAAAACTAAACCAAGCATGCCTATTTCAAATAATATGCACAGAGTGGTAATGATTTATTACATGCATTAATAAGATAAATTTCTGCTAATAAATAAAATTAAATATCAGCATTTTGGAAACTCCTATTCCAGTTTACACAGCAGAGACGATTGAATCTGGGTGGTGTAATATTTGGTTGTACTTAACTAAGCACTTAAGCGTTGTTCACTTAGTACTTTAGTTTTTCAACAGTATATATTTGAAAGTTTCTCTTTTTTTTAATTGTTTTTAGGGAGAGAAAGGGAGAGTAGAGAAAAGGCACATCAATGTGAGAGGGAAACCAATTGGTTGCTTCTCCACGCCCCCTGACCGGGGATCGAACCCTCCACCTTTTGGTGTATAGGACAAAGCTCCAACCAACTGAACCACAGTGGCCAGGGCAAAATTTGCTTTTCTTTTAAACAGATAGGGGCGGGTAGAGAAGTATTCTCTGATCTAAAACTTGAATTCAGGTGTGGGTTTTTTTTTTTTTTCTGTCTGTACCGCTTCTTCCTGCCTTTGAGATTAAGGTACAGATTCATTTATTCAGCTGGCATTTACTGGTATATTCTAGGCACAGGATATTAAGATGGGGACAGAGGTAAAGATGGAGGCACTATCCCTACTCACAGGTTGCTCAGAATCTAGTAGGAGAGATAACCTGTATATAAAGCTAAAGATGATGTGTGATAAGTACCACAAATAATAATAAGGTGCTGTGGGACTTCAGAGGGGGAGGGAATGATTCCTGTGGGTATGTTTTGGAAAGATGGAAGGCATGTAATAGGTACTTAATAAACATGCTAAAATTCGCCTCTTCATTTTTATTAAGTTCCAAAAGATTGGATTTTTGACAAGCAGACTTTAGTTGAGGTATAGTGGACATTGAACATTTTAGTCAAAAAGAAGCAACGAATAAAGACATAGATAGAGATGGGAAGGACACTGTCTATAAAGGTAGATTTAGACAGTAGGGATAGGTGTGTGCTGAAATCAGGTTGGGAGGGATGCTAATTTCACTTTGTAGGGGATGGGGATGCTGCTAGAGATTTCGAACAAGGGTATGTTGTGGTCTGTACAGCATGTGAGAAGAGTTAATGTGGCAACTGAGTTAAGAATGTACTAGAAGGAAAGCAGATTATCAAAGTGATCTATTAAGACCATGACTCCCAAATTTCAATCATTTGCATGCCACTTGGGGACTTGCCATCTTCACTTGCTACCTACATTGTTGTTTTCTTCAAATTTACTCGTTTTCACAGTTGTTTTATTCCTGCTCTACACAATTCTTAACTTGAAATCAAAGGTTTGATGTGTGCTAGTGTTTTTCCTGATGCACATTAAGGTAATACAGATAATAAAATTTTTAAAAATTCACAAATGCATACTGCTTGACATCTCACCTACCACCAGCCAACGTTGACTGTGCCATACTTTGGGAAATACTGGATTAGTTTATTGCAGTTTTCCCAGGGATAATAATCTGAACTAGAGTAATGGTAAAGAGATAGCCTGAAGGTGGGTATTTTGAAGGGCCTGACTACTAAATGTAAGGAGGAAAAGTCAAGGAGGACTGGTTTTGAGTGTAAGAAAATGGTGGTGGTAAAGGTGTAGGGAGATCATGTGGTCCTAGTTTGGGGAGACAGGATGATAGAGAAGAACATAAGTCTGAAAAACTGGCAAGTATGTGGGTGAAACAAAATCCTGGGGCTTAAGGAGGAGAGGTTGATGTAAGATTTGGGAATCCATAAGGGTGACAGACAGTTTAGGCCATGGAAGTAAATTAGAATCCTAAAAGACAACTGTAAAGGTAAAAAGAAGAATTAAGCTAAGAGAAAAATCGATAAATGAGAAAGCCAAGTGGAACTAGTTGGAAGGATAGAGGAGATGAGTAGCTTTGATACTTTCCAATGATTAGCAACTTTGACAGGTTAAGAAGGAAAATAACTGCCATGGCTGATTTGGCTCAGTGGTGAAAGTGTTGGCCTATGGACCAAAGGGTAGCGGGTTTGATTCCCAGTCAAGGTCACATAAAGCTCGGTTGCAGGTTCCCTGCCCTGGTCTGGGCACATGCAGAAGGCAACCAATCAATGTGTCTCTCTCACGCCGTGAAACTGATGGAGAAAATGTCCTCGGTGAGGACTTTTTTTTTTTAAAAAAAAGGAAGGAAAGTAACTGGAGGTAGTGGGATGTTGTCATTGATACTTTATTAATTTGAAGGGTAGCTACATATTAAGCCTTAAGATCCAGGAGAATAGCCATATTTCAGAGCAAAGAAGTGACTTGATGGAAAGTATGGTAGACCCAGCTCCGTATGGCTGTAGACCTAGCTACACTTAAAATATGGCTGGTATTACTGAGGGGCTAAATTTCTAGTTCTATTACTTTTAGTTCATCTAAATTTTATAAGCCACATGTGGCTAGTGGCTACTGCATTGGATAGTACAGTCCTAGATGTTTTAATATTTGGGCAGGAGTTGACTTGGGCACAGAAAGGGGCTTCTTGGAAGGAAAGCAGAGAGAACAGAGATAAGGAGAAAAGTGCTACTCTGGTGGCTCCTGTCTTTCTCCATGGCCATGAGTGGGGTGAGCAGGGAAAGAGACCAGCAAGCCAGGGGAGCTGAGTAAAATTTGAAATCTGTGTCATGTTAATTCATTCTTTCATTTAATACTTTGTATCCTTGCAGAAATCATCCTATAATACTTAAGCCTGGACTGTGTATGCTATGGGAATGGGGTCAGGCATCATTGGAAATCTCAGAGTAAAGTGCTTGACCTGTTAACTTTTTCTCATCTTAATAAGAACCACAGGCTGATAATGTATATTTTTTACTTCCACAATACCATTGATGGAGTGAAGAACAAAATGTGGCTGAACCCCAAATTGCCTAATGGGTGGAACCGACCTGTTATTTTAGGCAACCTTATCTTAGCATAGTATTGTTTAAGCACTCCCCAGCTTTAACATTGGGGGTGGGGTAAAAAAAAACACAACACCATAAAAGCAAAATCTGTTCTCCCTTGTTCCTTGAACTTTAAGGCTTTAAAACAGATATAGTTGCCTTTACTCTGAGCTCCTGGTCCCTTCCCTGTTACAGAATGAAATTGACCTAATTCAGACTATGAAGCCTAAGGATGTCCAGCATTCATGAGATTGTACTCTTAATTAATTAGGCACAGCTAAAAGGAACATCAGACCAAATGAGACCAAATGGATTCTCTGGGTCCCTTTTATTTGTTGTTTTATTTTGCTGTTATCATGGATTTTTAGTCACTAGAGAACAGAAACTTATTAAGTTCACTGTGAGAGAACAACCATATTTATCTTTCTGACCTCATGCAGTTCTTAGGGAACTGTGCGTTCTGAGAATTAAACAGTAAAATGCTCCCACTTCTCTGTCTCTTTATTTCTCCCCTAAATGGAACAAAATCCTCATGGACCAGACTATTTTGAGGGATAAGATTCTGATTATACCTTCATTCCAAGACAGGAGTGGGAATCACACTAACCTGGATATGGATGCTATGTAGGAGTCAGGCTGCGTGTGGGATCTATGTGTAAGGGCCTCATGGAGGTTATAGACTAATACCGTGTTTTTCAGTGGTGGACTTTTTTATTTAGGATAATCCTGATGACCCTGGGGTTTACAGAACAATTCTACTTATTGCTGTTCCCTGCCCAGCAAATATCTGTATGACTCTCTAGTTATTGTGACGATTAAAACCTGCCTCCACCCGTCCGGGCGTGGCTCAGCGGTTGAGCATCGACCTAGGATCCAGGAGATCGGGGTTCAATTTCCGGTCAGGGCACATGCCCGGGTTGCGGGCTAGGCAGCCAATCAATGACTCTCTCATTATTGGTGTTTCTATCTCTCTCCCTCCCCCTCCTTTACTCTTGGAAATCAATAAAGATATATTTTTTAAAAAAAACCTGCCTCCACACATTGCCAAATTGTCCTCTGAGGGGAGAGGAGGGGCGATGTCACTTATATTGAGAACCACCGTGTTTTAAAGGGCAGTGCTATTTTAAAAGTTCACTCTAATTTCTGCCCCTTAAAATATAGCTATTGCCCTGGATTGTATGGCTCATTTGGTTGAGCATTTTCGCGTGCACTGAGAGGTTGCTAGCTTGATTCCAGTCCTGGGGACGTGCCCAGGTTGTGACTAGATCCCCAGTAGGGGGTGTGCAGGAGGCAACCAATCAATGGTTCTCTCTCACCTATGTTTCTCCCTCTCTCTCTCTCTCTCTCTCTCTCTAAAAAAATCAATAAAAATAAAATACAGCAATTATTTTTAGGTTTTTCCTCCCAGGGTCTTTGTATACATATTTGCTTTCTTTTTCTTTTTTTTTCTTTTTTAAAAAATATATCTTTATTGATTTCAGAGAGAGGAAAGGAGGGGGAGAGACAGAGATAGAAACATCAGTGATGAGAGAGTCATTGGTCGGCTGCCTCCTGCACACCCCGGACTGGGGATCGAGCCTGCAACCCGGGCATGTGCCCTGACCAGGAATCGAACCCCTATTGCCTGGATCCTAGGTCAATGCTCAACCGCTGAGCCACACCCGGCCAGGCTTTCTTTCTTTTTTTAATCCTCACCTGAGGACATGTTTTTACTGATTCTAGAGAGAGGAAGGGAGAGGGGAAGAGAGCCCAAAACATTTATTGGTTGCCTTCCGTATGCACCCCAACTGAGAATTGAACCCACCTTTTGGTGTACAGGACGATGCTCCAACCAACTAAGCCACCTGGCCAGGGTTATGTTTTCTGTTTTCATAGTGTACATAAAGTAGGAAGTATTATTGGGACCATACTGGCCTCAGCTTCCACTGGAGCTGGGGAAAACTTCAGCCCAGAAGGCAAGGTGCCTGAGCAATGCCTGTAGTCACCCCCCAGGTCCAATTGATTTTATGGCAGAAAAGTATCTTTTTCATATTAACATCTTGAAACAATTTCGAAACAGACTGTAAAACAGGAATAAACTTGTATGTGAACTTCAGAGGCTGATACAAATTTCCATTACCCCTGTACTGGTCAGATAGATTTGGATTCTTCATACCCCCTCTTTAAGGTGTGCTCCAAGTAGAAAATACAGACAAAGCCAAGGACTTGAGCACTTAACTACATGTATTGGGAATGCTTTGGTTGTAAGGAATAGCTTAACAGTAGCTAAAATAAATATGGGGTTTATCTTTATCGCATTATAAAAGTTTTGACTTGAGCAACTGTGGCCTGATATAGCTGGACTTTCTGTGATTCTTTTGGTCTTTTAAGGTTGAAATATGTAGCTCTAGTCATCACATCCATGTTCAAATGCTAGAAGGAAGGCTAAAATTTTCTCAGAAGCTCCCAGCAGATAAATCTCTATATCTTCTTGGCCAGAATTGGATCACATGACCACCCCTAGCTGCAAGGGAGTCTGAAAAAGCAATAGGATTGTATTGATTGGCTTGTACCAGTAATTCACCTTCCCTGGGGCTGGGTACACTGTTAACTCTAACAAGGAAGTTGGGTTTTGGTTAATTAAACCACTATGATAGGTCTATTCCAATGCCTACAGCAAGAGGCATTAGAAAGTATAGGATTGAGTGGGTCTGTACCCCAATATTTGTTCCAGTCTATCATTCATAATGCTGTATATTAAATGGTTTTACAGAAAAATGTTCAACTGTTCACTTTGGTCCTTTGAAACCCTTGTTATATATGTATTTCTTATACTTCAGCTGTATTCTTTTCTTTGCCGTTTCACTTGTCTCCATTTCTCAACCCACGGAACATATACTGTAAAGGTGTTTTTTCTCCCTTAAAATGTCCTTCCAACTTGTTGGTCTGAGTTTTTTATTTTATTCCTCTGTTGGTCTTTCCATCAACTGACTCTTATTGCCCTCTGTCTGAATTGTCCTTGCACCCATTCTGCCTTGCAGATGCATGTCATGTATGCCAGCTAGTTGAAAGTCTCAAATTTACGTCTGGTACTCTACTAACCTTCCCTTTTTCTCTTTCTCCTCCTCTTTCTCCTCTCCTCTTGTTTTCTCTCCTTCCTGTTGCTGCTGCAGAGCGTCTCTACAGCCAACTTGAGCGAAACCGCCTGCTTTCTAATGAGCTGAAGCTAACGCTGCATGATCTATGTGACTGATGGCAGGGCTCTCTGATGCCCATTAAACCGAGCTTATTGCTCACACCACTGACCTGGACCCCAGCAAAAAGCTGATTGTGTTTTTAAAAGTTACTAAGTTGCCCTAAGCAAATTGCTTTTTAATTGGGGCAGTTAGAGTATTGTTGACTTCCTAAGAGTACTATAAAGTAGGAATGTTTAATATTGCATTTCTATCCCTTTTCAAGAGATTGTGGATGATGAAGGGAGGGGCCTGAGAGGTTATAGTGAGAAAACCTAGGAGAGTTTTCTACTTTCCACCCTTACTTGCTGCTCTTTCACTTGTGCACTGACTGTACGATACATACGTTCCCTTGAATGGATGTTTTCTAACAATAAAAGGAATGACTTGACAAGATGTTGTAACTGCTTCATCTGCAGGCCCAGCGATGGGCCCTTCTGATTGGGTGCAAAAAAGGGAAGGAAAAGAAAGGGGCATGGAATATTAATAGGTCTGTGTGCCATCACCTTCTCTGAGTTGAAAATTTCAGTATTTTCCCACCTCCCTAGAGCAGTCAGAGAGGTTTGCTTTCTGGGCAGATTAGATTCTCTTTGATGTCCAGCTACTGGTTTTCTTCCTGAGATTTTCCCTCTTGCTTTTTCCTGATTCTATGTTTAATTTTAAGTAACTGTGTCACAGGCTAATTCTGGCTAAAAACTGCAAAAATCTCAAGGTTTTGCTTACACATATACATTTGGTAGTTTCTTGGCATTGTTTTCTTTAGAGATTCTTTTACTTAAAACTATGGGGTTCTTTTATTTATCCCACCAATTATCCCTTCCCTCTCTACTTTTTGAGGAAAGCCTATAGTGCATGAGAATCCCCTGTACTCTTTTCAAACGGAGATCCTGATGTTTCTACTGGTAGAAATACGTCCATTCTTATTCTTAGTGGTCAAGCCCCAGTGGCCATTTCAAGTAGGTATTGTTCTATGGGCAAACGAATGGATGACTGGTGTTTAAGGCTGCCTCCTTTGAGGACTGAAAGCTATAGGGCTTGGTTGGGTGTGGGAGGTAGAGGAAATGACTGCTGATAAGGTTCCCAACTACCCCAGAAGTACAGCAGCACCTGCAACTTCAGTAGGCAAGCTAGAGGCCCTGCAAAAACCACGTGATGCAATAGCTAGCTCACTTCTGTGGCTGAGAAGGCAACTGCTTTATTAGTGCGCAGCTTCCTTGCAACAGGAGCAATTCTCAAAGTGGGTAGACCTTGAAATTTACTTCTGGTTTTGTAATATCTCTCCTTTACCTCCATTAGATAAACTGAAATGCACCAAAGAGGAACATCTTTGTACACAAAGGATGCTGGACCAGACTCTGCTTGACCTGAATGAGATGTAGAGCATCCCAGTCCTGCCCTGCCGCTGCTCCTCCCTCTGACCCTGACTCTGCCTGAGGCCAGCCTGCTCGAAGCTGACCTTTAAACTGAGGGCTGATCTTTAACTGGAAGGCTGCTTTCTCCTTTCACTGCCGCCCCCCCCACCCGCACCCCTGTCTTTTTCGCCAAAACTGTCTCTGCCTCTCCTCAGAGATTCTGATTGGGCTAGAGGCTGAGCACCTTTGGGAACAACATTTAAGGGAATGTGAGCACAATGCAAAGTGTCTTTAAAAGCATGTTGTGATGTACACATTTTGTAATTACCTTTTTTGTTGTTGACGTGGCAACCATTTGCGAAACATTCCAAATAATTCCACAGTTCTCAAGCAGCAGTCTAATTCCTTTCTCACTTTTAGGAGGTAATTTTTCATCTTAATCCATATTGCCCTCTCCATAGAGGAGGGGAAGAGACATGGGCCTGCCTTACTGAGAGCCAAATAGCCCAGAGAAAGACTCCACTATGGGGGATCATTGCTTTGTGCAGAGTACTAGCCAAACCAGAAAGGTGATTCCAGGAGGAGTTGTTCCCCTCCCCCCCCCAAAAAAAAAAGTGGTGATCAAGTTTCACCTTTTAAGGTATCTTTGGGAAATTTTGTTTTGTTTTGTTTTTATCAGAAGTGACCAAATTAAATGGTGAGACCTCTCTGTCTGGACCAAATCCTTGTGCCATCTCTACCCTCTTCCCAGTGGTTTACAGAATGGATTATGTGCCCCTTATGTTGAAGTAACCAGTTATTTGCTCTCCTGCCTCCTTGAAAGAAAGAAAATTATGTTTTTGCCACTGATTTAGCCATATGAAACTCATCTCGTCACCCTTTTCTGGGTCTGAAGCTGCTGTCTCTAAAAGTGCCATCTCATTGTGCTTTGTATCAGTTAGTGCTGGAGAAATCTTGAATAGTTTATGTACAAAACTTCTTAAATTTTGTATTATTTTGAAACTTTGCTTTTTGGGGTTGAGGCGCACTGGCCACCCCATCTGGCTGTGAGAGCTCACTAGAGGCTGGGCTGGCAGTGTGCTGATCTTTAAAAGTTTCTTTCCCTACCCAATACTCCATTTTTGGTGAGGTTTTTGTGAGGTTTGTTAGGTGCGCATCCTGCAGCTTATTGGCTTAAAATGTACTCTCCTTTGGTGTGGTCTCCTTGGGGGCCATTTGGGAGAAAGAGAAACCAATAGTGCAACTGTTTTGATACTGAAAATTGACAAGTATCTTTTTAAAATAAAGAACCAGTCCCTCCAACCCTCAGACCTACTTGACTTTTATTTACTAATCCAAATGTGCTTTCTCCACAGGAATGGGGTTTAGGTTAAAAATCAGATCTTTGTGGGTGGTAGTAACAGGGTTTAAAACCTTGCTCGGAGATTTCTAGTTATATGTCCTGATATAAATCATTGATTTTCATCATCTGTAAAATAAAGATAACATGTATTATCAGGTAAATGTGAAGATTTGAAATAATAACCATGTGCCAGTCCTTTTATCTGTTACTTAATTTAACACTGGCATCTTCAGGGTGGTCAATACATTTTTCTTTACAGCTGTATTAGTTCTTTCTTATAAACCGTCGATTTATTATTAGGCTCTGTGCTCCTTAAACAACTTCAATATTTGACACCGATCACATACTCCTATATATGTGTGGTTTTAGTAAACTGCCCTGAACAGGCTTTGAGCTGATACTCTGTTGGCTATTTGGAGAAAACAAGTTAATTTAACAAGAAGTGCTCTTAGTATTTGCTTAGAGATGGGCTAAGTGGATAGCTTTCAAAGCTGCCTTTGAGACACCAGTCTGGCATTTCCTGCACCCTGGCCATGAGGCTGGAGATGAACCTGACATCCTAGTAAAAATGACACAGCTTACATGACAACAACCAGCTACCTGTTTATAATCAAGACTGGAACGATTTTCCGTTAATTCGCACAGACCAATGCTGAGTGGAAATTACTGTCAAAAATAAAAAATGGTGGGGTGGGTCTAGGAGCCAAATAAGGTAAGCAAAAAGAGAAAAGCTGGGAGAAAAAAAATTTTTAGACTTTTTTATTTTTACTATTAAAAAGATCTGCCATCCAATACTTAGTGGGTAGCTGGGTTTGTGCCTAAAGTTTCCATGATGATGATTTGCTGGAGCGTTTGAAAGCTATTCCCACAATTCCGGGCCAGGAGGAAGCCCCACCTCCTGCTGACGTTACGCCTGAGGATTGGCCGATGGGGCTGAGGGCGCGGCTGTAGTGGAGCGGGAACTTGAATCCCGCAGTCGCCATGACTGGCTCTGGGGCGTCAGGGTCCCGAGGCGCGGGACTGGTTTTCTGCTTGCCTCCACACCTCCTGTTGCTGCTGCTGGCTCTGTTTGGCACTCTGGCCAACAAGCTTAACGTGCCACAGGTGTTGCTACCCTTCGGCCGGGAGTCCGGCCGAGTGCCCTTCCTGCTGAAGGCGCAGCGGGGCTGCTACACTTGGTGAGGGGTTGAGGGTCACAAGGGTGTGCGTCCCCACACCACCCAGTAAGGATGGGAGAGGCTCACCAATGTAGGAGGCCACGGGAATGCTTTGTGCCCACTTGGTGACTTTTCTGTAGGGAGGAGGGTGGGATGTTGGTGGGAGGGAGTGGAGTGGCCAGACTCCAGATGCGGCCTGTCCTCGTGTGGGACCTTGTGTGAGGGAATGCTCAGGATGTGACACTGGCCATCTGTGTGTGTGTGTGTGTTGGGAGGGGTGGTCACTGTGGGAGTGGCAGGCAGAGCCCAGGTAGGCCCTGTGTGGGAGGCCTCTGGTACTGGGGCTAACCAATGTGGGGAACTAACAGTGTGAACAACTAGAGTGAGAAGGTCGGAGGAAATTTACTTAGGAGCAGAGGCTTGGGGTGTGAGGGTCCCAACCAACAAAACAAGGTGAGGCTTTCCGTGTGAAGGCATTTCAAAACATAACTACTGTGTTCTTAGCTAAGCACTTCCCATGTATTAACTCAATTTTTATAGTCTTATGAAGTACTATTACTCCTGTTTTACAGATGAGGGAACTGAGGCCAAGAGACCATGAAGTATAAACTTGTAATATGAAAAGATTCATTTTGGGTGAAGATGAGGTCTGCCTGTACTGTTTCCCCCCTTAAATGAGGGTACCCTCTTGAACTGTGAGGACAGGGGATACTCAACTCTAGGGGGGTGACTTCTGACTGAGGATGGAAAGTCATGATTTTCTTATGTAGGAGGACCCAAAGATAGGCTGTATGGTTACCTAAGGTGTGAGGGAACCTAACTGAAGTGGGTTTCAAGGTATCAGAGGGTTCATCCTGAAAGGAGATTTCCCTTTACCATCTCCTAAAAGAAGCACTATGGTTTGTTCACATCCCATTTTATGAGGGAGTATAAGGGAAGTATAATTGTAAGATGCCCCAGTGTGGTGTATTTCCTGACTGAGAGGCTGATGCAAAGAATCTTTCCAGCATTAAAAGCCATTCCATCCATCCAAAAATATTAATGATTTTTTTTGAGGTGGGTTCACACCTCAAAATTTTGGCAACTTTTCCATCTTAGATATCAGCAGTCCAATTTCTAGAATTGAAGGAAATTCATTCCTCAGTGTATGAGAAAGCCACTTCTTTCATTATTGGAAACAGCATCAATCCTATTTTTACATACCAAAGGAAGAATGTAGCAACCTCATTTTAAATATAGAGGAAGGAATGTGATTTTGCACATGGGATCATTGGGAAAAGGTTCTGATGAGTCTCCCACTTAAATCTTGTTTCCTAAGTAATGTTTCTATTTTGAAGAGAGTCATTTAAATACACCTGACTGTATAATATGGACAAATTAAAAGAATCTTTGTTCCACGAAAAGTTAATTTTAATCCACCTATTCTTATTTCATACTCTTAAGCATTTCATTCTGGCAGGCATTCCACGCATCATGATGTAGTAACTGTTGAGCCTTTATATGAAAATGGCACCTTATGTTCCCAAAAAGCTGTACTCATTGCTGAATCTACCCAACCTATACGCCTCAGCAGTATTATTCTTGCTCGAGAGATAGGTATGTTGAGAGAAAACTCACTATGTTACAGTAAAATAACTGTAGCATCCTATTCTGTGACTTTTTTTTTATGGTGGCTGTTACAAAGTGGAAACGGAAACTCTGGTTTGAATCGATGAAGAGGGGAAGGAATTATTTATCAGAACTAGCTTAGGTGTTAAGGTCTGAGATTGGTCTCAAGTGAGGCAAAAGGTAGTGGTATAAAGACTAGTACTTCCCGAAGTGTGGTCTTGTGAACCTATATCATTAGCATTACCTGGAAGCTTGTTAGAAATGTAAATTCTTTTTATTTTTAATTTTAGTGTTGTTTTTCGTTTTTTTTAAGAGAGGGAAGAAAGGAGAAAGGAAAAAAAACATCGATGTGGTGAGAAAGAAACATGCCTGTGCCCCAACTGGGTATAGAACCAACAACCCGACCAGGAATTGAACCTGTGACCTTCTGGTACACAGGAGGACACTCCAACCAACTGAGCCACACTGGCCAGGGCAGAAATGTAAATTCTTAGGCCCTGTCCCAGTTCTGCTATGTCAGAACAAGCTTTCTGAGTGATTCTCATAAATACTCAAGTTTGGGAAGTACTGCACTAGTCTGTTTTAAACCAGAACAGCTCGAGAAATGCTATTCGTATCCAAAATCAGAACAGGGCTATATGTGTTCCTGAGTTTCTGGATCTTCATTGCCATATTGATAGGCCAGGAATATCTGTATGTCTTTTAAATATTTTGATAAATGATATATCTATGCTATGTTATTAAAGAAAAGTTCAAGATGCTTGGTATACCATATTTCATATAATTGAAAATGCCATATATTATAAAGTTATTTTTATGTACCACTATTATTTTATTACCACTAAGAAAGAAAAATACTGGCAAAGTATGCTTTTCTTCATTTAGAATTTATACTTTATACCTACTGAAGAACTCTTTGACTTAACTAGATGGTTATTTTTATTATACATTACTGTCATGCCTAATAAAAAGGAAAGTATAAACATCAATGATGAGTCATTGATCAACTGCCTCCTGCAACCCCCCTACTGGGGATCGAGCCTGATACCCTGGCACGTGCCTTGATCAGGAATCAAACCATGACCTCCTGGTTCATAGGTCAATGCTCAGCCACTGAGCCACGCGGGCTGGGCCATAAGGGAAAAAATTGAAAAAAATAAAGAGACATTTTTTGGTAAGATTGATATGGTTGCTACCATTTTGCTTAACTAAATGCATTTTTAAAAATCTATTAGCATAATTTCATAAAAGGAAAAACATTTTAGCACTTCAAAAGTAAGATAGAATATAAGAATATAGTCCTTTAAAGTGAACAAATTTAATTACTTGCTACTTTAAAATTATTTTCCTCATTTTTCCATGGATGAATGAAAACATCGTTGTAGATCAGTGTTTGGTCTAGTGTCTCTTACTATAAACAGAAGTTCTTATATTTTGTCATCATGTTGTTTTCTTCCACAGGTTGAAAGCATCTGTTATAGCCTTTCTTTTTTATATTATTTAGAATAAGTGCCTAAGTGTTTAAGACATTGAATAGATTCATGACCTGTTGAATTAAATTCTCAGTTTTTGCATTCATTATAGTGACTGACCATGAACTGCGCTGTGATGTTAAGGTTGATGTGATAGACAGCATTGAAATTATATCTCGAACTCGAGAACTCTATGTAGATGATTCACCACTGGAACTGATGGTGAGAGCATTGGATGCTGAAGGTAAAGAAGTTCAGAAGATTCAACAAAATTACTTAAAGTAATACTCCTTTATGTTTAGTATTTGGAAACAGAAACTTGAGAGATAAAAGTAGATTGGAATAATATTTATTTTCTCATATGAAGCTCATGTACATGAGGAATTAATAATTCTGAGTATGGTTCAATGTACTAGCTAATACTTTAGTAAAAATTTCCTGCTATATTGAGTTGTTGGTTATCTTAGAAGTTTCCTTGAATATCCAAATTCTGCCCTTAGCTTCTGCTGATGGATGATCCCTAGGATTAGCAATTAAGAACATTTTTTTTGGAATTTATTACTAACTCTGTTTTGATCAGTGCACTTTCTAAAGGCTAGGAAAATTCAATGTAAACCTGTGAACAAGTTTTATAATTTTAAATTTGTCTTTCTTGAGCCTGATTTTATATTGTTTTTAATATACTATACTAATGTTATAATATATTTAAAACATTTAAAGTTATTGCTTCTTTCTAAACTATTCAGTAAAGAATAATTTTTAAATCTGAAGAATGAATGTATTAAAATATTCTAGAGTCTCATTTTTATAAAATTTTTGTTGAAAGGACCAGGATTTAGGGATGCCTGTCAACCCTTAGGTAGACTATAAGGTGACCTTTATGTAAAGAGAAACAGAAAAAGAGGCAAAATTTTTGTCAACCAGAAGTTAACCATCTTGAGTCCTTTTTACTTCCAGAAAGCTTGTGCAACAATAGCACTTACATTGTTTATGTAGGGATCTTCCTAGTATATGTATTTTAATTCATTAACGATAAGTATTTCTATTTGTTAATAAAAGAGACTGAAAAATAATTTTCTAGTTAGGTTTCCCTTTTTAGTTAAAGATACCTGAATGTTTTTGAGTATGTGATTCTATCTTGTCTGCTTTTGACTTGCTCTGCAGGAAATACTTTTAGTAGTTTGGCAGGGATGATGTTTGAATGGAGCATTGCCCAGGATAACGAATCATCAAGAAAAGAACTGTCTAGCAAAATTAGGTAACCTTGAAACCTAACATAAGCCATCTGACTCTGAAGGACACATCTGCCTTTGTGACACACTGAACAGCAACCATTTGTGAGGGCTTTAATCCTGCTGTTTGGACTTTTTTGGAACAGATAAATTTACCAGGGGGGAATGTCTTTGATATAGTAGGATATAGGATATAGTATGGTATGGATATAGGTATCATTATGATAGTTTAATTTGAAGTACTTCAAAGGAGTTCATGCACTTATTTGAGTCAGGTATATATTCTGGCCATTTTGTTGTTCAAACTATCTGCACATGCTGAAATACAGTAAGTGGAAAATAGTTTGAAATTTTGTCTTCAGTACCAAGAAATAGCTCTCAGACCATTCAAGTTTTAGTCCGACAACAGCTTTATCCAGAGGCACATTAAATACTTTTCTTCTATCTAGTCCTTGTGGAAAACAAAGTTTGAAACTTTTGCCCTGGCTGGTGTGGTTATAGCATCAGCCCATGCACAGATCCCAGTTAAGGGCACCTGGGTTGCAGGTTCCATCCCGTACCCTGGTCAGGCCCTGTGGGAGGTGTCCCTCACATCTGACATTTCTCTCTATCCCTTCCCTCTCTCTTTCCCTCTCTCCCTGTCCCTCCCTCCCTTCCTTCCACTCTCTCTAAAAAAAATCAATGGAAAAAATATCCTCTGGTGCAGATTGACAAAATAAAACAACTGTATGGACATTGAAGAGACTACATATTTTTTCTTAAATATGTCTTTATTGATTTCAGAGAGGAAGGGAGAGAGAGAGAGAGAAACATCAATGATGAGAGAGTCTTTGATCTGCTGCCTCCTGCATGCCCCCCACTGGGGATTGAGCCTGCAACCCAGGCATGTGCCCTGACCTGTGGAATTGAACGGTGATCGCCTGTATCATTTGTCGATGCTCAACCGCTGAACTACACTGGCCCAGCTGAAGAGACTATGTTTAGAGTTGCTTAGTGCCTTTTAGAAGAAGACTGATTGTTTGATTCTGTTGTAAACAAACCCTATTTTAAATCTCTTTAGGATTCTAAAATACTCTGAAGCAGAATATTCTCCCCCAGTGTATATAACTGAGATGGAAAAAGAAGAGAAACAAGGAGATATAGTTTTGGTGTCTGGGATTAGAACTGGTGCTGCTGTTGTAAAAGTTCGAATTTATGAACCATTTTATAAGGTAAAAAGTTTGTAAACTTTCATTTACTAGGCTTGCCTACATAAAATATAGTTTATTATGTTTATCCATAGTAGAAGCTTTCTAACCTGATATAATTTGGGCCAATAGTCATTTAATTGAAAAAGTCATTTAAAGTGAGTAAACATAAAAAACATTTGTCTTCCTTAAACATTTTATTACCTAATTACGAACACAGCTGTTGTTTTCTGTTAAAACATATAACTGCATTTTATTTACTAATCCTTTGGTGTAGATCCAAGATTTTTCTTTGACCATGAGTTCACAGGTTAGAAATATACATACTCTTGTCCGGCCGGCCAGGTGTAGCTCAGCCTAGGACCCAGGAGATCGTGATTTGATTCCGGGTCAGGGTACATGCCTGGGTTGCGGGCTTGATCCCCAGTTGGGGGCGTGCAGGAGGCAGCCGATCATCATCATTGATGTTTCTCTCTCTCTCCCTCTCTCAGTCTCCCTTCCTCTCTGAAATCAATAAAAAGTAAAAAAAAAATATATACATACTCTTTCTTGCATAAATTACAGTTCCTAGTTTCTTTTTCTTTTCATTTCATTTTATAAATTAGACATGTATGAAGCAATTTGAGTATATAATTCCATGTTTTTCAAGGATTTTTACATTTCTCACCTACCTAATTTGATAGCAGCACATTTTACCAGCTTGCTTTTAACTTTTCAAAATGTTTTAATTCTTTGCCCTGGCTGTGTAGTTCATTTGGTTAGAGCACCATCCCAATATGCCAAGGTTGTGGATTTCATCCCTGGTCAGGGCACATACAAGAATCAACCAATGAATGCATAAATGAGTGGAACAAAAAAATCAATGTTTCTCTCTCTCTCTCAAATCAATAAAAAAAAAAGTTTAAATTTTTTGTAGAAGCAACTGCTCTATTTTTGCATTCATGGTTTATTTTTTTAAGCGTAATTATAATTAAAAGTGCAACTGGCATGCCTGGACGGGTGTGGCTCAGCAGTTGAGCATCGACCTAGGATCCAGGAGATCACCACCCTTTGATTCCCAATTGGGACACATGCCCGGGTTGCGGACTCAATCCCCAGTTGAGGGCGTTCAGGAGGCAGCTGATCAGTGACAAGTCTCTCATCACTGATGTTTCTATCTCTCTCCCCCTGCCCTTCCTCTCTCTGAAATCAATAAAGATATATATTTTTTTAAAAAGTGCAGCTGGCACATGGCATGGTTTAGTGGTTAGAGCATCGGCCTGCACACAGAAGGGTTGTGAGTTCAATTCTGGTGAAGGGAACGCAACTACCTGGGTTGCAGGTTGGATCCCAGGCTCCAGTCAGGGTGTGTGGGAGAGACAACCAATTGATGTGTCTATTTCACATTGATGTTTCTCTCTCTCCTCCTCCCTCCCTCCCACTTTCTCTAAAAATCAATGAAAAGCCCAGCTGGGCGTGGCTCAGCGGTTGAGCATCAACCTAGGATCCAGGAGATCGGAGTTCGATTCCCGGTCAGGGCACTTGCCCGGGTTGTGGGCTGCAGTGATCAATGACTCTCTCATCATTGATGTTTCTGTCTCTCTCTCTTCCTCTCTCTGAAATCAATAAAGATATATTTACAAAATAAATAAATAAATATCAATGAAAAAAGTATTCTCAGGTGAGAATTAAAATAAAAGTGTAACTGGCATAAATGAGTTTGGGAAAAAATAAATGTCTTTTGGTTAGCATTTAATGCAAGTGGCAAGAAAACAAATATGTAGACATTCTAGAGAGCAGCCTACTAACCTTGTGTTGGGTAAGCCTTCACAAGAATCAATATGTTCAACTTAATCTGGAAAGTAAGTTGGAGGTTGGTTAAAAGGATTTCTGTGGCATAACAGTCAAGGTATTCATTTTCTCATTTCAGCATACTTCTCTTTTTTTTTTTTTTAAATCCTCACCCGAAGATATTTTTTTCTCCTGCTTTTCATAAAGAGTGGAAGGGAGGAGAGAGAGAAAGATGTGACAGAGACACATCGATTGGTTGCCTCCTGCACGTGCCCCGACCAGGGCCTGGGATAATCCTGCAACCAAAATACGTGCCCTTAACCAGAATCAAACCTGGGACCCTGTAGTCCGCAGGCTGACACTAACCACTGAGCCAAACCAGCTAGGGCATCATACTTGTCTTTTTATTTATCTACTCTTCTCCTTTAGAAGGCTCACCATTTTTTATTCTTTGTTTGAGTGACTTGGAAAGTTAATATAGTATTAAGATCACTTTTTAAGGCTAACTGAAATTATGATTTGTGATTAGGAAAGCATTTTTAAAATCTCCATAAAATATTTTAAAAGAAACTTATAAGAAGTAAACTTTTTGGATTAAAAAGCTGTGGGACATTTACACCGTGGAATACTACGCAGCTGTAAAGAAGAAGAAGCTCGTACCCTTTGGGACAGTATGGATGGTCCTGGAGAATATTATGCTAAGTGAAATAAGCCAGGCAGCAAAAGAAAAATATCACATGATCTCGCTTATACGTGGAATCTAAAGAACTTAATAAATTGACGAGCAGAATAGATTCAATGACATGGAAGCATAGTTGAGACTGACCAAATGTCAGAGGGATGGAGGGGGGCGGGGGGATGGAGGGGGAGAGAGTAACCAAAGAATTTATGTGCATATATACACAACCCAAGGACACGGACAATGGTGGGGAGAGTGACTGGGGAGGGGGAAGGAAAGGGGGGGAATGGGTCATTGGGGAGAAAAAGGGACATTTGTAATACTTTAAAAAAAATAAAAATTATAAAAAGTTTAAAAAAAAAAAAAAGAAGTAAACTTTTAACAAGGAAGATGGCCTTGAGGATTTTGCCTCAAATTTGGAAATTTTGATTTTTTCTTCTTCTTTTAGAAAGTGACAGCAGCATTGATACGTCTGCTTGTTTTGGAGAATGTATTTCTTGTACCATCCCATGATATTTATCTCTTAGTAGGAACATTTATTAAATACCGAGTTGCAAAAATGGTTCAGGGAAGAGTGACAGGTAAGGTGATTAATTTTTTCCTAAGACTAACATTTCCCAAATCCTTTCTGGTGACAAGAGAAGCAACTCCCCATTATGTATGCAAATGTTTTTAGATTTTGTGATAAAGTATTCTCTAATTGCTACAGTAGAGCTAATAATAGAGGTAGTTCCTAATCTTAAACAGACTATGCTATAGTTTGGCTACTTAGTTTCAGTAATGATAGGCATATGAATTCTCTATTAAAATAACAACCCAAAACTAATTGGCTTCTGTAGGGCAAGTGAAGAAACTTTACCAGAAGGGACTTGAATGATCTTTGTAAAAGTTTATTGAGAAACTCAGTTCATTAACTGAAAACTTAATACTCAGTTTACCCCAAAAGTCCCATTGAGTTTATAAAGTGTGCATTGACTCCATTAACACTAATCCTTTCCTAACTTACTTAGTGGGGATTCCTTCTGCTACTTTCAGCTTACTGGTTTGTAAGAATACAAGCAATACCAACAATAAACTCATATAGTACCCTCCCGAAACGGCTACATGTAGAAATTCATTATAGTGGGAAGGAAATTAAAAAGAAGCAGATCGTACATACTCTTATCTAGGCCTGCTTCCTGATTTCTCTTTTTTTAAATTATTATTATTATGTCACTTTTTATTATGATTCTGATAAAAAGTATTTTTTAAGTAAAACATGACGATACAGGTGATACACAAGGCAAAATATCACAAAGGAAGTAAACAAAAGACTTTAGAAACACTGATTTCTCCTTTATAATCCAACAATATACCATTGTCTGTTGGAATGGCTGCTGTCATTATATGTATGTATTTTTCATGTCTTACAGAGATGGGATTTCCCCTGGAACATTATACACTGGAATTGCAAGACTATAGAGTTGCAAATAATGAGTCTTCTGGGAAAGTGGCTTCACTGGATGAGAAAACTGCTGTGGTGACTGCCATCCAACTGGGCCAAACTAGTCTTATCTTTGTCCATAAAAGTATCCTTTTGTTCAAGTTTTAGATGCCAATCTACCTTTCCCTGAGCATGCTAGACATGTTCCTCAGTAAAATAATTTGTTGAGTGATTATAATACTACATTTATTTTCTATAGGTTTTATTTTTAACAACTATAGTGTTGTTATAATTTCTAACAACAGGTAGGTAGAGAAAAAGTAGTTGGAACTTAGGATCTGTTGACTATAGTGCTTATTTGCAACTTCAATCAAACTATGAGACTGGGGAAAACAGAGTTTGGAGGAACTTATATGAACTGTATTAATTTTGGCTTTACTATTTTCACATGAATAATTGAGAAAAGATGGTTAATTAATATTAATTGAGTTGAAAGTAATGTTTTTTCAATCCTCATCCAAGGATATGTTTTTATTGACCTGAGAGAGAGAAACACTGGCTGCCTTCTGTATGTGCCCCAACTGGGGATTGAACCCGCAACCTAGGTATGTGCCCTGTGTGGGACAATGCCCCAACCAACCGAGCCACCATCCACGGCAAGTTGAGAGTGACTTAAAAATTCACTAAGTCTGCTCTATAAGGGTATAACAAAGAGATACGTAGAGCTCTATTATAGTTGATGGAAGCAAAACAGAATGAAGATTTAAATTGTCAGAAAATTGAAACATTTGGATTTCATATCTCAATGTTTGATTTTTTTAAAAATATGTTTTTATTGATTTTGAGAGGAAGGGAGAGCGATAGAGACATCTCTTTCTCTTTCTCTCTCTCCACTCCTCCTCCCTCTCTTCCACTCTCTCTAAAAATCAGTGGGAGCCCGGCCAGGCGTGGCTCAGCGGTTGAGCATCAACCTAGGATCCAGGAGATAGCAGTTCGATTCCCGGTCAGGGCACATGCCCAGGTTGTGGGCTCGATCCCCAGTAGGGGGCGTGCAGGAGGCAGCCAATCAATGACTCTCATCACTGATGTTTCTCGCTCTCTTTCCCTCTCTCTTCTTCTCTCTGAAATCAATAAAAATATATTTAAAAAATTAAAAAATTTAAAGCAAATAAAAATCAATGGGAAAAAATATCCTTGGGTAAGGATTAACAACAACAACAAAAAGTAGTTGGAGAACCAGGAGAGAGGAGCTTCATGGTAACCAAGTGAGAAATTTACAGAGAATGTTCCTCAGGTGAAATAGGTAGAGATAAAAACTGAAATAACAAAGAGCTTGGCTTTGAAAAGAATAGAAGTTTGAAAAAACATGAGAACATTTTTAAGGTAGGAGAAACTTGAACATGTCTGTAAGTTAAACAGAGAGATGGCAGAGATATGGGAGAAAAGAGCAGGATTTCTGAGGGGCAAGGGAAAATGAGATTCATAACAGGTGGAAGGATTAGATGGAAGGAAGAGGTCTTATTTTGATGAGAGAAATGACTTGGTGGTTCAGCTTTTGGATACAGTGTATTTTTGAGAGGGAATTATGTTCCTATAGATCTGTATAGATGGATAGCAGAATAAATTTGTATTTCTGCTAGAATTTAACTGAAGAGGATAATGGGCAGTATGATGTATAAGTGACCTAGAAGTAACTTCGGTGGCAAAGCGAAAACATTCTGCTATTAAAGATTTGCTACAGATAATAGAAAATCAATTAGTGATTTTTATTTTTTTTTAATTTTGAGAGGACATTTATTACAGCTGGAACAATGAAATAAGGAAGGGCTTAGGGTAGAAGAAGCAACAGAAGAGAGTCTAGGTAGGGCTGCTTTCGCTCTCTAGAAAGTCAGAGAAAAGGGGGCCTTGGAGACAGGTTCAGGAGGCTAGCCTGGGACAAGCTGCTGCTGCTCCTGCCCATTGCTTCCCTGGTTGCAAGTCTCTGGGGACCATTAGAGTTTAGGAAATATATGTCTGAGAGGGAAGAGAGGCATAGGCGTACTTCCAAAAGGGAGAGCACCTCAATTAGTGATTTTTAAAAGTCTGCAGCCCGGCCAGGCGTGGCTCAGCGGTTAAGTGTCAACCTAGGGTCTAGGAAATCGGGGTTCAATTCCTGGTCAGGGCACATGCCCGGGTTGTGGGCTCAATCAATGACTCTCTCATCATTGATGTTTCTATCTCTCTCCCTCTGCTCTCTCTGAAATCAATAAAGATATATTTAATAAATAAATAAATAAAAGTCTGCAGAGCCCAAGGCCTCTCCCTGTTCTTCCATCACCACTGTTCTTCCTTCACCCAGAGATGTGCCACTTTGTCCTGCTTTCTATAATGGGCTCCTATGTAAATTTATTTGGAGAAAGGGTCCTGCAGCTAAATGAATATTAAAAGCATGGAGCATGATCTTTCTCTCATTCCATCTTCCTCAAATTTGAAATTCAAGAATACCTGATTCCTGTCATTACTGAGTCCCTCAGACTTTTCTCAGAAGTGTACACATTTACGTTTTTGCTTTTCAGAGGATAGTAAAAGATAGAATTTTTGTTTGTGGGTTAATTTCCCCCCCACAAAATGTGTACTATTTGGTAGTACACATTTCCCTTTTCACCCAACCCTGGCTCATATGATTTCCTTAAGCAAAAATTAAGATATCCATATGCGCTCTGTGTCTGGACTTCCAAATTGTACCATATATGTTGTGGAGCCTGGATATTTAGGTATTTTTAGATAATGATTTTCAGAAAGCTAAATAGCTAAAATGAATGTATTAAAAATTACAGTGCTTCTTTAACCTTCATTTTGAGACCTAATTAACCACAAATTCAACCTTACTTGGACATGTTTTCACACATCGTTCTGGTTATATGCTATCTATAAGAGTGAAGCATCTTGAAACGGATTATGGAAAAAGATAAAGATCCATGTAATACAATGTTGGGTTAGGAAAAGAGACTTTATACAAGAAAAAAAAGAATCTGAATGTCTTTACACCATTTGAAACAATGAGTCTGACTGAAAAAAATGAAAACCTTGCTTGATATTATGAATGAGCACAATTGTGGTTTGTTTTCATGTACAGATGTAACTAAGAGTGTTTCTTTATACCTGAGCTCAGTTAAGCCAGGATCTTTGGAACCCCAAATTATTATACAGGATCTACTTTGGAAACTCTCCTAATATTTTTGTTTCTTGGTTTGCATATGTAGGTTTCACAGTCCAACCTGGAAACCGATGGAGTCTAGAGGTGGGGCAGGTGTATGTCATTACAGTAGAAGTGTTTGATAAAAGCAGCACAAAGGTCTATATTTCAGATGTGAGTCTCTTGTATTTTTCTAGACCCTTGTATGGATAACTCTGAGTGATCCTTTTTTTTTGGGGGGGGGGGGCTAGGAGGTTGTTGTTGTTTTGCTTTTGCATCCAGATTTTACCTTTAGAAATGTAAGTTACTACTTTATTTTTATTATTATTAAATATTATTAAATAGTCCTGTCCTTGAGGAATGCTAAGCCAGACATAAAAGATATAATTTGGTCAGAATTATAGAAAATAATTGAAGTTATAAAGTGATAATACTTTGGAGGGGATCCTCATTCTACAGCTTCACTTGAGAGATGGTTACTACAATTTTGTAGTAGTGAGAATAGTGTGAACATCAGATGTGACAGGTTCTACTCACTCTCCAACTTCCCCCCCACCCCAGAACTGTCAATTTACGGAATGGGACAAATCACACTAACATTTATCTAAGCTTGGACTCTTTCTGATTACTTGCCATTAACAGATCAAAAACTAGTACCACTTTAAAATTACATCTTTCCAACTTAGAATTTTCATTAGGGAGAGCAAAAATTTTGTTTTTATTTCTTTATTCCCAGAATGTATAGCCATGCTTTTTTCTTTTCTTTAATGCTTTGGGATTAAGATGGCTTTAGAGAAAAACATTTCTTCAGGTTTGTGTTGCTGTTGGACTGCTTTTCAGAATATCAGGATTATGTACCAGTTCCCAAAGGAGTACTTTGAAGAGCAGCTAACTACTGTGAATGGATCCTACCATGTAGTAAAAGCCCTGAAAGATGGTGTTGTGGTGATAAATGCATCCTTGACTCCCATCATGTGCCAGGTAGGAATTAAAAGGACGGTCTTTGAATTCTGAGAACACTGATGAGGCTTGGTAACTTGTTGATTTGCAAGCAGATATATGGCATATCCCACCTTTATCTTTCACGAAAATAAAAAACTGATAAACAGCCCTGGGTGGCTCAGTTGGTTGGAGTGTGGTCCCATACACCAAAAGGTTGTGGGTTTGATTTTTTGGTCAGGGCACATACCTAGGTTGCTGGTTGATCCTTGGTAAGGGACATATGGGAGGCAACCAATTAATGTTTCTCTCCCAGATCAATGTTTCTCTCTCTCTCCCTTCTCTCTCTAAATCAATAAACAGTCTGGCCAGTGTGGCTCAGTGGTTGAGCATCAACCCATGATCCAGATGATTGAGGTTTGATTCCCCGTCAGGGCACATGCCCAGGTTTCAGGCTCAATCCCCAGCAGGCGGCGTGCAGGAAGCAGCTGATCAATAACTCTCTCATCGCTCTCCCTCTCCCTTCCTCTCTCAAAATCAATGAAAACATATTTTTAAAAATAAATAAAATCAATAAACATATCCTTGGGGGTGAGGATAACAAAAAAAACCTGATAAATAGTACACTTGATAGTTTATACCTCTGTAAAGTTTCTGTTCCAATCTTTGTTATTGAACATATCAGCATTTATGGTCATTGTGTACTTATATCATTTGAGGTTTCTTTAAATAATTATTTCATATGCACAAGTGTCACCAGGTCCACCTAGAGTACTTTCTATTCTAAAACCCCAGAGGATTAATCTGCCAATTTAATTAGCCATGCTGCCCACATTGAACTTTGTGTTATTTCCAACTTTTTTACTATTATAAATGGCATAACAATATTTTTGTACTATTTTTTTCCTTTTGGCTCATTTTCATATGGTATAGTATCAGAAATGAAGTTACTGGGTAAAGGGATAAGGAATGAATCCATTTTAATGCCTCTAAAATATATAAGTACTTGATTTTTAAAAGCCTATTAAATGTTTCCCTCTCTCAAACCTACTTTTTTCTCCAGTCATCCTTTCACCCAGTTGTTTAAGACAAAAATCCTAAGAGTCACTCTTGACTCTGTTTTCTCCCTCACCTTCTACATTCAGTTGCTGCCATCGAACATATTAGTGAAAATTATTGATAGAAAGGGTTTGATTGATGTTTCTAAGTGTGCTGGAAAAGAAAATGGTTACATCAGGGCTTTAAATTTCTAACTCAAGGTCCACATAAGGAACCTAAAACTTTTGTGACTACCCTAGGCCCTTCTCTCTCTTTCTCTCTAAAATCAATAAAAACAAAAAAAATTATTTAAAAAAATAGATTAGATAGTATTTTTTGCCTTCAGAGAAAATACCAACATAGTTGAGTATGAGGACTCCATTTTACCTGTATAGATTCCTGGCCTCCCCAAACCCTGCTCTTGTTTTTAAGCATGTGGGGAATGTCTTACCCCAACATCTCTGAGTGTTCTCATTCTTTTCTTATGAATAGCTTGTAATATCCCTTTGCTGTTATGGTTTATGTACTTAACTGATGGATGTCCAAGGGTCTTTCTTACTGAAACTATGATTTCCTTCCCTATGTTGATAAAACTTTTATTTCAGGAAATTTTAACTGCTTTCCTGATTATGATACTTATTTTAGATCAAGCAAAATTCCTTTCATTATTAATGAACAATAGTAGTTGTGCCTCTTTAATGAATAGGGACATTTATTTCTTTATTTCTATTATTGAAACTGGTTGAGTAATTTATTAGCACACCATTTTGCTGATGCTTCGAATATAAATGTGTATTACAGGAAGAGTCCTCATAAAATCTATTTTGCTCCCTTTTTTCTGCTCTTCTAGGATAAAAAGATTCAGCCTATAAAATTTCCAGTTATACATCAGCGAGAAGTAAAGATTTATTTACCCATCAAGCTTATGCCCAACTTTCTGGCATTTCCTCATCATCCTATGGGAATGTTATATCGTTATAAAGTACAGGTATGTTGTCTTTTAATAGGAGGTTTCACAAAGAGATAAGTCAGTTTCTCTGATAGCTTAATTTATTGAAATTTGGCTAATGTTAAATTTCATTCCCCCCTAGTCCTAATAGTATAGCTTAGTTTTTGGTGACAACCAAATCACACTCTTGAATACTGTCATCCTAACAAAACTTGGTATACTTTCTGTCTCTCTTCCATTTATTCGTTCCTTGTGAGTTTATAAAGTTTTGTCAGGCTTCCTTGTGCCCTTTTCTGACATTTTGTGACACTGCCATTAATAACCTCTTTTTAGCATTTATCTTCCCCTTTTTACTATAACATCACAATTCCTTCATATGTCCAGAAATAATTTATTATGTATTTTTAGTATTTGTTAAACTTTGTTTTACCAGATTTTACATCTTCACTTAAATTACATTTTTCTCCTATAATAATTAAATATAAGGTTGTATTTTTTCACAGGTAGAGGGTGGCAGTGGCAACTTCACCTGGACCTCTTCTAATGAAACAGTGGCCATGGTAACCACTAAAGGAGTGGTGACTGCCGGTCAGGTCAGGGGCAGCAGTATTGTTCTTGCACGAGATGTACAAAATCCTTTTCGATATGGAGAAATGAAGGTAAACAACTTTCCAAAGAACCTTCTTATCACTCCTGAGACTCTACTGTCTAAACTTATTTTTTAACTTTTTTGCTTTTTCTGCCATCTAAATTTAAGTACAGTAACACATTTAAATTTTTTTTCTAGTTCAAATTGGTTATTTAAAGAAATGATGCTCACATTCAATCTGGAAGTACATATTCCTTAAATATTCTTAGACCTGGGTTGATTCCTGTTTCACTGAATGGCCAGTTATTTAATGTCTGGTTCAGAGAAGGCTGTCTTTTTGCTGTAAATTCACATGGTGGAAGGGATTAGGGAGTTCTGTGAGGATCTCTTAATATAAGGGCACAAATCTCATTTATAAGGGCTACACCCTTATGACATAATCACCTCCCAAAGGCCTCATGTCCTAATACCATCACTTTGGGGGTTGGGATTTCAACATATGAATTGTGGTGGTGGTGAGGGGGGGACACAAGCAATCTATAGCAAAGGCAAAATAAAAGATATTTTTAAAAAGATACAGCCCTACCCTGGCTGGCATGGCTCAGCAGTTGAGCATTGACCTATGATCCAGGAGATCTCAGTTTGATTCCCAGTCAAGGCACATGCCCGGGTTTCGTGCCTGATCCCCAGTAGGGGGTGTGCAGGAGGCAGCTGATCAATGACTCTCTCTCATCATTGATGTTTCTATCTCTCTCTCTCCCTTTTCCTTCCTCTCTCTGAAATCAATAAAAAACAAATTTAAGTGTATATATATATGGCCCTGGCTGGGTAGCTCAGTCAGTTAGAGCATCATCCCAATATGCCAAGGTTGTGGGTTTGATCCCTAGTCAGGGCACATACAGGAATCAATCAATGAATTCATAAATAAGTGGAACAACAAATCAATGTCTCTCTCTCTCTCTCCCTTTCTCTCTCTCTCTCCCCCTTCCTCTCTCTAAAATCAATAAATAAATTTTTTTTTAAAAAGATAGCAAGAAAGAGGAATCGCTCTATATCAGAGGTCAGTAAATTTTTTCTGTAAAGGGCCATATAGTAAATATCTTAGTGTTTGTAGGCCACATAGTCTCTATCTTATATTCTTCTTTGTTTTTTATTTTTATTTTACAACCCTTTAAAAATGTAAAAACTGTTTTTAGCTTACAAAAGCTAAGAAAATTTTACACTGGCCATAATTTGCCAGAACCTTTGTATGGTGTTAAATGCTTTAGAGAGATCAAATCAATTGATCAAGGAATGAAATGAGTGACATGTTCAGCACCTACTACCCACACACACGTGTTTGTATATCGTATATTTTTGTATATAAACCATACATATATGTTCATGTATATCTGTATTTAAATATTTAAGGAATACTTTCATTTAAGACTTTTCTAACATAACTTTCTTGCAAGATGAATTTTTTTCCTCTAGATATATGTCCTGAAACTGAACAAAATGGAACTATTACCATGTCGTGCTGATGTGGAGATTGGCCAGCTAATAGAAATCCCCATTGCTATGTATCACATAAATAAGGACACCAAAGAGGCCATTGCGTTCACAGACTGCTCTCATTTATCCTTAGTTCTAAACATGGATAAGCAAGGAGTCTTTACTCTTTTCAAAGAAGGTAAAAGTAGGCTTTTTATTTTCTCCTTTTTTTGTCTTTGAATTAAAGGACAAATCATCAATTCAGAAACTATAGATTCTAAATTCACATATTACCTTTTCTTTACAATACTTTTATTTATTCTGTCAACTGCCTTGTTGTAAGTGTTTTAATGTAATGTAGAAAGAAACAAAGGCACAGAAATTGAATAGCATGTCCAGGGTTCATTGTGGCCAGACAATATCAGTTTTTAGTTTATATTAAGGTCTGTTTCTAGCCTCAAGCTCTTTTCCTCTCTCTGAGGTGAATAAAGATATATTTTTTTTAAAAAGAAAATTTGCCAGTGGAATAGAGCTGAAATCCTTTTAGTTTAGTATTCAAGGTCCTCTTCAATATAAACCAACCTACTTTTCATAACTTTCTACTTTGGCTTCATAGATGGCTCCAACTAAGCCGAACACTTTAGTTTAAATTTCCCATATACCTCCCTCATATATTCATTTGTATGCATTTATATTTCTATCTTTGTTCATTTATCAGCTTGATCTCTCCAACTAGAAATAATCTTTCTGTTTTCTAGACATTTATAATGCTTATAATTTTCTACTAATATTTTAATTTATATAAATACTCATTCTCATTTAAACTATATATGCCTTCAGGTTAGGATCTTTGTTCAAATTTGTATCCTTACTGTAAATAGAATTGTAGTTTACATGATATATATCTGTCAATAGAAGGAACAGATTTTTATAGCAACTTGGTATAAACAATTGGGGCCTAGTAGTGTGTGAGATCAAGATTTTTTTTAAATGTATTAAGGTTCTTTTATTTCTTAATTTTTTTTTTTTTTAAGTATGTTTTTATTGATTTTAGAGAGAGAGGCAAGGAGAGGGAGAGAAAAACATCGATCAGCTCCCTCCTGCATGCCCCCTACTGGGGGTGGAGACAAAATGAACCAATTGAGCATGGGACAATGCTCAAACAACTGAGCCACACAGTCCAGGGCCATTCTTTTACTTCTACAGACTGACTTCCTTGAGAACTGAATGTGTATTACCTTACTGAAGGCATGCTATTTGACTTGCAGGTATTCAAAGACCTGGACCAAAGCACTGTTCTTGTACACATATAGCAGCTAAGTCTCTGGGTCATGCTCTGTTAACAGTGAGTATAACTGAATATGGAGAGTACTTGGAAAGCAGTGCCACATTTGCTGCTTATGAACCCCTAAAGGTGAGATATTTTATGGTAAGGAACTTGCATATCTTTTCATGGACCCCACTGTGTCCACTTAGGAGCTTCCTAGCTACCTGTGATATCTATTAAAGATCAGTGATAGCCTGGCCAATGTGGTTCAGTGGTTGAGTGTTGACCCATGAACCAAGAGGTCACTGGTTAGATTCCTGGTCAGGGCACATGCCCAGTTTGCAGGCTTGATTCCAGTAGGGGGTGTGCAGGAGACAGCTGGTCAACGTTTCTCTCTCATCGATGTTTCTCTCTCTCTTTCCCCCTCTCCCTTCTACTCTCTGAAAAGCAATGGAAAAAGTAACCTCAGGTGAGGATTAGAAATAAATAAATAAAATAAATAAGTAAATAAGTTAGTACAGAGGTTGTGAAGCATTCCAAATGAGAGGCATTATGTATGTTTCTTAGTTTGGGAAGCAAGTGTAATGTCATTTTCAGCAGAATAAGATAACCAGTCAGTTTTTTATTTTAGAAAACTGTTGAATTCCCTTACCAATCAGGGATTCATTTCTTTAAATGTCATCAGGCTGTAAACCCTGTGGAAGTGGCACTGGTGACATGGAAGTCTGTGAAAGAAATGGTATTTGAAGGGGGACCTAGTCCATGGATCTTGGAGCCCTCCCAATTCTTTTTGGAGCTGAGCACGGAGAAGACAGAGAAAATTGGAATAACGCAAGTCCGGCTGCCAGCTAAGAGAAAACAGAACCAGTATATCTACCGGGTCCAATGCCTGGATTTAGGGGAACAAGTAGGAAAATGATCTTTTTCTAATATTCTTTTAGCAGTACTACTCCCAATCTTTGGTACTTCCAGGCATTCCTTTTCAGGTTCTAATGAATTTAGTTAAGGACTAGATAGGAAAATTATAATTATTGATTAAAGGATTTTTTTTAATCTTAATATTCTTTAAATATACCCAAAGGTTTTGGTTTGCTCATCTGAGATTTCTAACAGTTCACCAACTGAAAGGTTCAAGATCTTTTTGTAGTAATGAGCTTATTTCAATTACTTTATTACTATAATTTACTTCCTTGTTGTCTAGACTAGAGAACATACGCTTTTCCACCTCCAAAGAATGCGAGGAAGGAAAATTTAGTGTCATCTATGGTTAGCAATTTTGAAGAAACAGATCTGTGCTGATAAGAGTAACAAATATATTGCATTAGTTGAATTAGTTTTGATTATTTTTAGGAGATAGTGATGAATCCATCCACAGCTATGCCCTGCTTCTATCAAAACCAGTAACAAAGGTTTACAGTTTGACTAGTATTAAGAATGAAATGTATGACTATGAAACACAGCCAGGCTAACCAGGCTAACAAGGCTATCAATGTAGGATTTTAACTTAAGAACTGTGCTATAATCAACTGAGCTCCTTTATAATATCTCTAGTGAACTCTATTGTGTATATATGGCTAGCTGTTAGTAATTTCAGGCCTAATTACCTCCTTTTGAAGCTCTCTAACTTCTTTTTGTTTCCACATTCTGTTATTCATTAGTACTGCTACCAGAGATGAGTTGAAACAGAAATTAGTTTTTCTACTTTTTACCGACTGGTAACAAAAGATTTGGTGGAGCCCAGCTGGCGTGGCTCAGCAGTTGAGCATTGACCTAGGATCCAGGAGATCACAGTTCAATTCCCCAACAGGGCACATGCCCGGGTTGCGGGCTCGATCCGCAGCAGGGGGCGTACAGGAGGGGGCCAATCAATGACTCTCTCATCATTGATGTTTCTATATCTCTCCCTCTCCCTTCCTCTCTCTGAAATCAATAAAAACATATTAAAAAATAAAAAAGATTTGATGGAGGAAAAAACTGAAGTCATTTATATTTTTTTAATGTCCCTTTTCAAATTTCCATAATACCCTTGTTTCTCTTACCACAGATAATTAAGAACTATAATGTCTTTAAGGGATTTGCCTGATTATAATGTCCAAAGAGAATCTATACCAGAATTTGAATAATTCTAACACTTTTTTAGGTGAACCCAACTGACATCAAGTGTCTAAGCACAATTATCTCTTGTTCTGGTGTTTCCTAAAAGGTTCTGACATTTCGAATTGGAAATCACCCAGGCGTCCTGAATCCTAGTCCAGCTGTAGAGGTTGTGCAGGTACACTTCATATGTGCCCACCCTGCCAGCATATCAGTAACCCCAGTATATAAGGTGCCAGCTGGTGCCCAGCCATGTCCTCTGCCACAGCACAACAAACAATTGGTAAGTATAGTGTTTCCAACTAACTTGGCACTTTTGTCTTCCATGCTGTAGAGATAAATGATCTGAAATAATCTATTGTCACATTAAAGTTAAGGAAACTGTTATTTGTTATTCATTCTCTGGTAGTGTGTGAGAAATGATTGAACTAGGTTGGAACTGACTACACTGAATGACACTTAGTGATTTTGCTTATAGCCAGCTTGTAATTATTGGCAGTGGACAACTGAGATCTCTCTAAATAACTTCCAAATCATTTTTGCTAATTTCCTTCCCTACCAAATACTTTATTAGCATTATCAATAAGTAACAGAATTTACCTCTACTCCAAATCCATCATGAACAATAATGATAAGCAATAACACAGTTGGTAGGTAGGCAACTTAGGAGAATGTTATTTTTAGAAAATGCATGTGGGAATATTTCAGAGTAAAGTGCTGTGATGCCTGTGTAATTGTGCAAAAAAATAAAAGAAGAAGAAGGATGATGGAAAAAAATAAATAGCTATTTTTAAAAACACACACACAAAGGGTGAGAAAGAGGGAGAGAGAGAAAGCAAATGGTGACTCCACATGAAGTACATATAGGTATTCATTATGCTATTCTTCCAACATACTGGAGTTTTGAAAATTGCCAAAGAATAAAATTGGGAGAAAACATGATCCCTAGCTTCAGAGTTATCTTACCAAGCCTCTTAAGATATTGTTTTTTTCTTTTCTTTTTACTTTAATGCAGATTCCCGTATCAAGCCTAAGGGACACAATCCTGGAGCTGTCAGTGTTTGATCAACACAGGAGAAAGTTTGATAATTTCAGTTCGTTAATGCTAGAATGGAAATCCTCAAATGCAACAATAGCTCATTTCGAAAATTATAACTCTGTGGAGATGGTAGCAAAGGATGATGGCAGTGGGCAGACCCGATTACATGGTATTGTGGAAATTTATGAATGTTTTCATATACCTGCTAAATGGTTCTGCATTAAGTATTTCCTTATGGGTAATGGTTTATTTCAGATTTTGTCATATCTCAACTTTTTTTTCTTTAATTCTCACCTGAGAATGTTTTTCTATTGATTTTAGAGGGGAAGGGAAAGTGAGAGAGAGAGAGAGATCAGTTGCTTCCCTACCGCGCCCCGACCAGAGATCGAACCTGCAACCTAGGTATGTGCCCTGACTGGGAATCAAACCCTAAACCTTTCAGGGTATGGGATGATGCTCCAACCCACTGAGCCACACTGGCCAGGGCGAACCTATAGTCTTGACCACTGACTATATTGTCACCATGTTACTTTCAGGGACTCCCCCTGTCTTTTGGAATAAAATTCATATGTTGCAGCTTAATATATTGACTCCTGCCTACTTTGGCTTTACCTCTTATTACCACCCACATAAACCTTACATTTTTCTCATATTGAACAACTTTTGATTCTTAACCATGGTAAGGCTTGTCATGCCTTTTTCCCTTGCATATGTTGTATGTTCTCTTTTCTTGCATCTTCACTGGGCTAAACTCTCTGATCTGGGAGTTTTCTGTTCCTCTATATTTCCAGTCTAAGGAAAATACTCCTTCTTTGGGCTGTTATATACTCTGTATCTGTGTGCTCTGTTCATACTTCTAAAATGGCACTTACTACACTGTATCGCAGTAGTTGGTTTCCCTCTCAGTTGCTCTTCTCAGCTGTGAGTATCTTTGAAGGCAAGAATTATGTTTTCTTCTTCATCTCTGTATCCTAACTACCTGGCATACTACCTAGCACTTAGCAGGCCCTCAGTAAATCTTTGTTGAATGAATGAATGAGGAAGTGCTTCACAGATTTAGGCATGATCATCATGTGTTGAGGATAAAATAATTGACCTACATGAAGTGGCAGATTCATGTTAGTGAAATTAAATTTTAAAAACGGAAAACAAAGAAGAGCAGGCTCAGATTATGGAAGGCTTCAGACTAGTTTAAGGAGTTTACCTGTTCTAATAAGAAATAGCCTGGCCGGCATGGCTCAGTGGTTGAGTGTTGATCTATGAACTGAGAGGTCATAGTTTGATTCCCAGTCAGGGCACATGCCCGGGTTGTGGGTGCGATCCCCAGTAGAGGGTGTGCAGGAGGCAGCCGATCAATGACTCTCTTTCATCATAGATGTTTCTATGTCTTTCTCCCTCTCCCTTCCTCTCGCCGAAATCAATAAGGAAAAAAAACCCATTATTTAAAAAAAATAGCCATTTT
The DNA here is from genome assembly GCF_964146895.1 of Miniopterus schreibersii. Lineage (NCBI taxonomy): Eukaryota > Metazoa > Chordata > Mammalia > Chiroptera > Miniopteridae > Miniopterus > Miniopterus schreibersii. Next base: position 12,830,962 of record NC_138119.1, on the reverse strand, counting down.
TAATTTTTGAGTAAGGGATTGACATGACATTTACATATAAAAAACAGTTTAGAAGAGTGAAAGATCCCACTTTATTTCTCACTTCCATTTTTAATGTTTTTATTATTGATTTTAGAGAGGGGAAGGGAGAGGGAGAGAGAGAGAAACATGGATGAGAGAGAAACATCAACATTGATTGACTGCCTTCTGCATGCCCCCTGCTGGGGATCAAGCCTGAAACCAGGCATGTGCTCTGATGGGGAATTGAACTGGTGACCTCCTGGTGCATGGGACGACGCTCAACCATTGAGCCACACTGGCCAGGCTCACTTCAATTTTTAAATCAAACATTTTCTCATACATTGTTGTCAGCCTATTTTTGGACTCACAGACCATCAGCAGGAAAGAATTTTAGGTTTTGCCTGGCCTAATCCTTCATTTATTAAAGGAACTGAGAAACACACACACACACACACACACACACACACAAAATCATCTTAAAGAAACACATTAAAGAAAAACTGTTGTTACAAACACAACGTAAAAAATTTTTTTAAAAATAAAGGAACTGAGAAATTTAGTGGTTGCCTAGAGTGACATAGGAATATAGTGGCAGAGTAAATGCAAAACCCAGTTTTCTGATTCTTGTGTGTTTCCCCATTCAGTGTGTTTTTTTTCTCCCTGCAACAAAACACTGTTTGAAATAAATTAGAGTAGAATTTGGTTTTCTGGAGACACTTTTGTATTCTACATGTTATTGTCTCACAGGGTATTTTTCTGCATGTCTCCAGGTCATCAGATCCTTAAAGTACATCAGATAAAAGGGACTGTACTCATTGGAGTCAATATTGTGGGCTATTCAGAGAAGAAAAGTCCAAAGGTAAGTGGAGATTGTTATATAAGAAATATAAGTCAGCTGGCCGGGTGTAGCTCAGTGGTTGAGCATGGACCTAGGATCCAGGAGATTGAGGTTCGATTCCCGGTCAGGGCACATGCCCGGGTTGCGGGCTCCATCCTCAGTGGGGGCCGTGCAGGAGGCAGCCGATCAATGACTCTCTCATCATTGATGTTTCTCTCTCTCTCCCTCTCCCTTTCTCTCTCTGAAATCAATAAAGATATATTGTTAAAAAAAAGAAATATAAGTTAAATAACTGAAATTTCAGGTTCTTCTTTAAAAGTTGTTTATAACTGATGTAAATCTGGGAACTGTGCACCTCTATGCTTCTGTTATCTTTGTCACTTGAAAGAATACTGGAATCTTCCTTCACTGAGTTGAGGAATTAAAAGTTTATATTTACCTTTGTGGTTCTTACTACATTTCTAGGGACTTTCCAACTTGCCCAGATCTGCAGCTGTGGAGCTGCTCCTGGTGGATGATGTAACTGTGTTGCCTGAGAATGCCACTATCTATAACCATCCTGATGTGAAGGTAGAAGCTGTACTGGTCTAGTTAAATGGAATCATATTGGACGGGAGAGTATTAGGTTATTAAGATTAACAGTATAACAATAAAAAAAGCTCACTTATGTATTTAAAATCATGGATATACATATATCGATCGTAATTAGCTACCATATCCTTAGAAGTTATACTTTAATATTCATATTTTATTTTTGGTCCATTGACCTTAATCTTTTAATTGCATGCTCTTTCTTAGGTAGATAGAAGTTTTTTTCTTTGAATTATTTATAAACCAAAGGGAATGGAATATTGTTTGTCTGATTTTTCCATAGGAAATATTTAGCCTTGTGGAAGGGTCTGGTTATTTTTCAGTCAACAGCAGTGATCAGGACATTGTCACCATCACTTACATGGAAACAGAAAGCTCTTTGCAGGTGAGTGCTAGAGACATTCCCAGATTGATGGTCTCAGTTCAAAGCCACTCTTAGGAGAATGATTGGGAAAATTCCATTGTGTCTTTCGAACTAGTTACAAAAGTAACATTTGTTTCTTTTTCTTTTTTTAACCTATATAGATTCTTCAACCCCAAATGAGGGGGTTTTGTTCTGTTTTTGTACTACCTGTAATACTGGGCAATTGTTGGTTGAGCTGAGACATGATAAGAGACATCTAACTGTAAGATTTCCATTAAAAGAAGGTTCATTTCTATAAGTGGATAGTTAGATGTACTATTGACCATATTACCTGAGTATATGGTGTTTTTAGCCAGGATATGACAACTCAAGAATTTAAGCTGACTCCCATAGACGATATATCAAGGGATTTCCTTTTCGATGACTTGTAATAAAAGTAATACCTTACATTAACATATGCTTATGTTTTCTTCCCTTCCAAGAGCTCAAAGGAATTTAACTTACTTTAGTCATAATGTTTGTCATTAAAAGGGAAGATTGAAGCACTATGTGTAGGCAGAGGATGTGAAAACATGCTGTTGTGAAGGAGCTGTAGTAAAGAAGGAAAAACAAAGTATCAGTCTGCCCAGTGCTTTCTCCTTCACTGGCAACTGCAACATAAATGGACTTGACTTTCTTCATGAAGTCCTTTCCCTGTTCATAATTAAGAGGCTGGACATGTATGTTGGATTCTGCTTGAATTCAATCAACTTAAATTCTGCTCTTTATCAGTTAATAATTGTTAAGGGTACACATTTTGCCATTAATTGAAACATCACATTAAGTGTATACATGTCTGAAACATGTAATGTGACCTCTCGAAGTTCCCATCACAAAGGAAGTAATATATTATATTTTCTGCTTTGGGTGAAAATAGTTGCCATGATGCCCTGGCTAGTGTGGCTCAGTGGGTTGGGCATTGTCCTGTGCACCAAAAGGTTGCCGGTTTGATTCCTGGTCAGGGCACATATCCCGGTTGCGGCCTCGATCCCCAGCAGGGGGTGTGCAGGAGGCAGCCAATCAATGACGATTCTCTCATCATTGATGTTTCTATCTCTCCCTTTCCCTTCCTCTCTCTGAAATCAATAAAGATATATATATTTTTTAAAAAGAAATAGATAAGAACCTAATTTAAAAAATGAAAATAGTTGCCATGATTATGCTTGGACCACATTTGCTTCTTTACCCAGCTACCATCTTCTTCCTTCTAGTTAGTTCCAATACATCCTGGATTTCTCATCTTGGAGGTCTATGATCTGTGCTTGGCTTTCTTGGGTCCAGCATTGGCCCACCTCAGGGTGTCAGACATACATGAGCTGGAGCTTGATCTTATTGATAAGGTGAGAAATATGTGCTTTATCTCATAAATGAAACAGGCCTCATTTTCACTCTCTAGCATCACTTAATATAGTCTCTGCCCAGGACCTTTGGTAATGTTATTGGAAATACCTGCCCTTAAAGAACATTGCAACATTAAACATAGTGAAAATAGGCCTTAGCCAGTTGGCTCATTTAGTTGGAGTACTATCCTGTACACCAAAAGCTTGCAGGTTTGATCCCCAATCAGGGCACATACCCATGGGTTTGATCCCCGGTTGGTGCGCATACAGGGGGCAACCGATCAATGTTTCTCATATTGATGTTTTTCTCTCTCTCTTCCTTCTTCTCTCTCTTAAAAAACATCCTGCCAAGCTGGGTGTGGCTCAGTGGTTGAGCGTCGACCTGGGATGCAGGCGATCAGGGTTTGATTCCCGGTCAGGGCACATGCCCAGGTTGCGGCTCGATCCCCAGTCGGGGGCATGCAGGAGGCAGACGATCAATGACTCTCATCATTGATGTTTCTCTCTTTCTCTCCCTCTCCTTTCCTCTCTCTGACATCAATAAAGACATATTAAAAATAATAATTAATAAATAAATAATAATAAGATATACATTTATAAAAAAATAAAAAGCAAACAAACAAAATATCCTGATTAAAAATAAAAATAAAAAACATGGTGAAGATAAATACACATAGATTAATCTTGTTTGAACAAAGGCTGACCAGGAACATGTAGCATGAAAAGTTTGCCACCCTCTAAGAGTTAGACTGTCCCTAGTGAATGAGACACCTCTACTAAAATTACCTTTTTTATTTTTAACTACTAGGTTGAAATAGGTAAAACTGTGTTAGTAACTGTGAGGGTTCTTGGCTCGTCCAAACGCCCTTTCCAAAATAAATACTTCAGACACATGGAGCTCAAACTGCAGTTGGCTTCTGCCATTGTCACCCTGACGTAAGTACCATTTCAATACTTCTTTCTCCCTATGCTTAATATCATGAGACTCTCCCTCCTGGTAACCTGGTCAGCTCTCCCTTAGGTTATTTTAATATGTTTTTATTTATTTATTTATTTTTATTGTGGTTTTATTTTTCAGAGAGAGAGGAAGGGAAAGAAACATCAATGATGAGAGTCATTGATCGGCTGCCTCCTGCATGCCCCCTACTGGGGATCAAGCCCACAACCCGGGCATGTGCCCTGATTGGGAATCAAACCTGTGACATCCTGGTGCATGAGTTGACGCTCAACCAATGAGCCACACCGGCCAGGCCCCCTTAGGTTATTTTAGATTTTCCACTTTCCTTTTTTGTCACAGTGCCTTTTGGCCCTTACTCTCTTCCTATATTCAGCTCTCTACAAAATACCCCTTCCAAATGATCAGATGTCTTGTTTTGGGACTAAAATCATGAGTCTCGTTAATTTTTCCATTTTATGAAACATCTCCCTGGATGATATCCTTTGTGGTTGCTTCTAGCTAGAGGACCTTCAAAAATCTATTTAGAAGCAGAGGCAATGGTATTCCCCTCTGTGAAAGGGGAAATACAGGAATTCTAAGGCAATTTAGTATTTGCAGTTTTGCCAGCCTATGTTTATATTGCCCTTATTCCTTTGGCGCCTTAGAACAAGTGTTTTGCCCGGCCGGGCGTGGCTCAGCGGTTGAGCGTCAACCTAGGATCCAGGTGGTCGGGGTTCGATTCCCAATCAGGGCACATGCCCGGGTTGTGGGCTTGGTCAATGACTCTCTCATCATTGATGCTTCTATTTCTCTCTCTCCTTTCCTCTCTCTGAAATCAATAAATATATATTTTTTAAAAAAGAACGTGTTTTGCCCTTGAGGAGATTCCTGCCTCTGCCATGGACTGTAAACTTTGGAAATTTATTTTCTGACAGTCCCCTCTAACAAGAGTTAAAATGAGCAGAAAGTGTTAAGCATCTTTAGAAAGATGCATAACTGGCCACTCTTAAAACCACCTTTCTCACCTAAAAATACATGGGTCTTTGCAGGCTAATGGAGGAACAGGACAAATACTCTGAAAATTATATCCTTCGAGCTGTCACTGTTGGGCAAACCACACTTGTGGCTATTGCTAGGGACAAGATGGGGAGAAAATTCACATCAGCTCCTCGGCAAATTGAAGTAAGAAAATTATCTCATCCAAAATTGATACTTCATGTTATTTAGTGTTATTTATCTTTCTGTTTAGTTTGTACAAGTTAAAAATCATTTGACTGAAGAAAATTATAGTTGTCTAACTTTTGCTACAATATGTGGGGGCTTTTTTCTGTATGGAAATAACATACTTCTTGTAAAAATTGGCAAGCACAAAAAATATAAAGGTGCAGAATGAAAATCACCTATAATTCCACTACTTAGAGTCAGTCATTTTTAAGATTTCAGTGTATTTCCTTCACTTTTTTCCCTACACTTATTTTAACAGGGATGAATCATATATTTTTTTTTGTCTTAATCTTCTATCAAAAGTATTATTTTATGTGCTTAAAAGTTAATTATTGGTCATGTGTTGATAATTGTTGAAGCTGGGTAATAGGTGCCTGAGAATTCTTTATACTGTTCTTTCTACTTTTGTATATGCTTGAAAAAAAATGTAAAAAAGGAAGATAATTGTAAACATAATTTTAATGGCCACTTTTGTTCCAATGAATGGATATGTAGTAACTTATTTAGCATTCTCATTTAAGTAATTTATAATTTTTGCTATTATAAATAGAAGTAGTATTTATAAATAAAATACATATCTTTGTATATAACTTTATTGTACATAATTAGGATTTTCCCCTTAGAATAAGTTGCATGATCATTTATTATGAAATTGACTCTAGTTCGTCACTGTTATCCTTTTGGTTTTCTCCTTCAAGGTGTTTCCTCCATTCAAACTTGTTCCAGAGAAACTTACACTGATCCCAACTAACATGATGCAGGTGATCTTAAAGACAGAAAAATAAGATTTACCCTTTCTCCTCACCCCACCTCTGCCCATCCCGACACGCGCATGCACACACACCTCTTCCTGCTGGCCTCTTTTGTCTACTCCCAGCTGAGTACAATAGAGTCTGATAAAGAAGAACATAAGTATTTTTGCCATTCTACAATGAACTACCTCTTAGAATCATTTGTAGCATGGATGGATCATTTGTAGCACTTCCATTTTTTCTGCATTTGAGTTGATGTGGGATATTGGGAAGTGGGAGATGAAGAAGTCCAGTTTTTGGACAAAATGTTGGGAACAGAGATGCGACTTCCCCCATGCTTCAGGATTTCACTGGTATGTCTAAATTTCAGATAATGTCTGAAGGTGGTCCCCAGCCCCAATCGATCATTCACTTCTCCATCAGTAATCAGAGTGTGGCTGTTGTTAATAGGAGGGGGCAAGTTACAGGGAAGGTGGTTGGCACAGCTGTGGTCCATGGCACCATCCAGACAGTGAATGAAGATACTGGCAAAGTCATTGTGTTTTCCCAGGTATTGGTTCTTTGTTCTGCTCTGCTTCTACTCTTCCATCTGGGAACCATACCGGGAGATGAGGGAGGGAGTAATGAGGAGGAGGGTGTCACCAGCCCAGGAAAATAGTTTTAGTCCCCTTATCTGGCATTAGAAATATGTGATCTTTAGTGAAAAACCCACAGAGTACTTAGCATTGTTATAAGATATAGTCCCTATCCTTAAGGAATTCTTTAAAGAGCAAAAACAAACATACTATAGCATGTTTTTTGTTGTTGTTGAATGCCCCAAACAACAACAAACCAACCAGTTATCATAATCATCTCTGCCCTCCCCCCCCCACAGACACCCCCTCTTAGCCTAAACTTGTTCTCCACCCTGTTGAGCAGGACGAAGTGCAGGTTGAAGTTGTTCAGCTAAGGTCTGTTAGGATCCTTGCAGCTGCAACTCGACTCATCACAGCTACTGAGGTCAGTATGATGACTGTTCTGGGTTCCTTATTTTGATAATGCCAGTTGGGCAAGATATATGACACAAAACCGCTTTGACTTTTCAGATGCCAGTTTATGTCATGGGAGTGACCAGTACCCAGACCCCTTTCTCCTTTAGCAGTGCCAACCCTGGGCTCACATTCCACTGGTCCATGAGCAAAAGGGAGGTATTGGATCTAATGCCCAGGCATTCAGAGGTATGAACTTACGTGTTTGTTATATTACCTTAGGGATCTTGATATTAAGTTTATTTCATCATAAGTTTTAGACTGACTCATTATCTAAACTATATAATATTATTACTTATCTTCTTTTCCCATTGTTCCATGAATGCTATAAACCCACAACTCATCTGAAAAATCCAGATTTGAGTATACTCACATATGTAGGGAAGAAGGGAAAGGTGATTTGGGAACTTAGGGCTCTATGTGAGTCAGGAGAGCTAGAAGGAAGATCTCGAGGGCTCTGGACACCAGGAAGGCAGGGGAGATAGGACATAAAATGCATACCAAGTAGGCAGGTACCTACTTCAGCATTTGTGTTAGTGTTGGCCCTACCTTCCCTATTCCAGAAGCCTGCAAAGATCTAGTCTAGAATTTTTTCAGTCTAGACTAGAATAGTAAGTGAAGCAAGTGGGGAGAGGGTCAGCCAGTGTTAGCATAGTCCTGAAATAGGAGCTTCCCCTTCTTGTCCTCCTGTCTTGCTACCACTCTGAACTCCAGGAGTAGATTACCTCACTCCTCTCCCATCTCAAGTCCTACTATCTGAACCCACTTTACAAACCCCTTTCTTTATTTCCATTCTTCTCCAATCAATGAATTGACTTGGAGATGACTTAAGAATCTTATAGGGGTGAGCCAGAATTAGTGGAGCACTGCAAACAGAGGTTCCTCTAGGGGTGACTATATTGCTAAGAATGTGAAAGGAAGTAACTGGATATAAGCCCTGATACTCTAGTTCTTCTAGATAGCTACTTCCAGCATACATTTTCCTTATTGTTACAACAGAGAAAGAGGCACAGTGCTTATTCATGAATATTTCTTAACCTACCCCCTCACTGTCTAGGTGTTTCTTCAGCTCCCAGTAGAGAATAACTTTGCCATGGTTATCCACACAAAAGCAGCTGGTCGGACCAGTATCAAAGTCACTGTCCGCTGCATGAACAGTTCCTCTGGGCAGTTTGAGGGGAATTTGTTGGAACTGTCTGATGAAGTTCAGATCCTGGTAAGGGCCTAAACCTAAATCTTGTTTTTGTATGTTAAGGAGAAAACGGTTGTATTTGCTTTATCATCCATGAAGAGCTTAGTCTGAATAGAGGTAGAGAAATGGCCAGAGGGATCCCCAGACAGGTTTATAGTCTCTAGATCATTGTCATTTCTGCTAATTGCCTCCATATAAGTATTGACATTAGAAACTATAGTACATGCACTCCTCTCAACTCCCCACACAATGAATAGAGGATATGAACACCATAACAACTAAAGAGGAATTAATTTCTGAGCCATTCTACCCAACATAGATATTATGATACAGTCCACTTAGCTATATTCATAGGTAGAATGAAATCTAATCCTAACTTCTGATAAGGTATAGAGTATGAATAGTTTCTACAGATGTTCTCAAGCTGAAAGCTAAATGGCCCTATTGTTTCTAGAATTCAAAAGAAAAATTTATCATTTGTGTGGGGCAAGTAAAATTTTCTCCCTCTGAATATGGGACTGACATTTTTCTCTCCTTTATTTTGGCTTCTGTTCTCTGACTCAGTGAGACACAGAGGAAAGAGCACTTTACTAGGTGGAAGACCTGAATAGTGTCCCTTGCTAATTTAATATTATAGATTCTTTGTTCTCAAATCTCTTTTCAGGTTATAGGAACTAAAATGAGAAATTATAGAATTATTCTATACCTTGTATCTAAGTAATAAAGAGAATATAATAGTGTAAACTTGAAGCAGGGCTAATATTAGGTTATATATTCTAGAACACCTAGATACGTTTTAAGTGCCTGACTCATTTTGGAAAGGAGTATCATGGAACATTAGGCCAAATTGAAGTTAGGCAGACTGTTGATTTGTAGTTGTCCATATGTGAGTAAGAGTCGTCATTTATCTTTTCCAGAAATGAGGGGGAAAATTATTTTCTCATTATAGGTATTCGAAAAACTCCAACTTTTCTATTCAGAGTGCCAACCTGAGCAAATTCTAATGCCCATGAATTCTCAGCTCAAACTTCGTACCAATAGGTAAGGATAATGGAGGACAGGACAGGTTCTAACTTCACCTTCAGTAAAACATTGCACATGGAAAGAACTATTGCCTTCTAGGTGATTTTTCTTACCCACAAATAATTTTTTTGGAGGTTGAGGTAAAATTCACATAACATAAAATTAATCGTTTTAAAATGTACAATTCAGTGGCATTTAGTACATTTAGAAAACTGTGCAGCCATCACCTCTGTCTAGTTCCAAAACATTTTCGTTACCCCAGAAGGATACCATATCTATTAAGTAGTAACTCCTCATCTCCCCTCATATCAGCCCCTGGCAACCACTAATCAGTTGTGTCTATAAATTTAACTTTTCTGTGTATTTCATATAAATGGAATCATACAATATGTGACCTTTTATGTTGGCTGCTTTCAGTTAACATGTTTTCAGGGTTCTTCCATGTTATAGCATGTATCAGTACTTCATGCTTTTTGTGAGTAAATAATATTCTATAGTATGGATATAACATTTTGTTTATCCATTCATCCATTTTGGACATTTTGGTTGTTTTCACCTTCTCGCTATTGTGAATAGTGCTGCTATGAACATTCATGTACAAATACTTGTTTGAATACCTGTTTCAATATTTTGGCCAAATAATTTTTAATAATTAACATATAATAGAATTTGATTTTTTAAGCATAGCCCTGGCCAGTGTGGCTCAGTTGGTTGGAGTGTCGTATTGTGCACTGAAGGGTCACGGGTTCAATTCCCAGTCAGTGCACAAACCAAGTTATGGGTTTGATCCCCGGTCGGGTGAGTACAAGAGGCAACAGACCTCCTGATTGATGTTTCTCTCTCTTTCTCTCTCTCTACCCCCCTTCCTCTCTCTCTAAAATCATTAAAAACTTCCTCGGGTGAGGATTAAAAAAAAAGATAAGCATAATCCAAAGGCAGACTTCTACCTGAGGAACAAATAAGCACACCATATGAGGAACAGCAGGCAGCCTCTTCAGAGTACAGCCTTAACAGTGATCCTGGCAATCTCTACTCCCTGCTGGTCAGAGTCCCCAAGAGATGCCACTTGCTCTGTTTGTTCCCTAGGGAAGGGGCCGCCTTTGTGAGTTCCCGTGTTCTCAAGTGTTTCCCTAATTCATCTGTCATTGAGGAGGACGGTGAAGGGCTCCTGAAAGCTGGTTCCATTGCAGGTACTGCCGTGTTGGAAGTCACGTCTGTAGAACCTTTTGGAGTCAACCAAACAACCATAACTGCAGTTCAGGTGAGCTCAGGGACTTACGATAGATGATGATAGATAGATAGATGATAGATAGATAGATAGATAGACAGACAGACAGACAGACAGACAGACAGACAGACAGACAGACAGATAGACAGATAGACAGATAGACAGATAGACAGATAGACAGATAGACAGATAGACAGATAGATAGATAGATAGATAGATAGATAGATAGATAGATAGATAGATAGATAGATATAGATAGATGATAGATAGATGATAGATAGATGGAATACCATGGCCTTAAGAAGCAGATTTCCTTTTTTAAGAACTGGAAACTTCTCTGGAAGTCAGAAATGAACTATAAGATAAAAGACAATCTTGACATGATTCTAAACCAACAAATTATAGTGAACTTTATCATCTTTGTTTTAAAAGGGATTAGCCTCAAATTGGTGTGATTGTCTTCTGAACAGTTTGGACAAGAGGGTTGATGTGGGAGAAGTGTAGAACTATTGCTATCAAATTAGGCTTTGTTTTCAGAGTAAAAAAATTTAGAATTAGAGGAGTCCTCAGTGGTAAGTTAGTCTAACACACGCATCAGAACTTCCACCCTGACTGTGGGCAAAAGCAGCAAGATGCTGCAGCACATTGACGCAGGATGAGGTGCATTCTGCAAGACAGTAGTATCTTCATTGGCACCTTCAAGGCTTTCAACACGCAGCGAATTTGATCCTATGTGATTGTGATGAACTCAAGATCAAGCCAAAGAATTCAAAACAAGCAGAAAGAAGAGAATGAGTCCTTGGTCTAGTGCTGCTTGGAGGGGAGAACCTGGTTTCAATGATAGTAAAGGGATCTCCTCCCAAGAGTACCACTTGCTGGAGCTGCTGGGGGCCCAGGGATTAGCAGGGCTGATGGCAGAGGAATCACAGCTGGTGTTTCCATGCCCCCGGCCCCTGCAGGACTTGCTGGGCCAGTTAATGGGGTTGGTGGGCCATCCCAACAAGGCCCCCTCCCCCAGCAATGTGCTCACCAATGCCCTAGACTCATCTTGGCCCTCCTCTTCTCCCTGTTTCCCAAAAGACTGTATATAGTCCTTTTATCTCCTTGTGGTCTGGGAAAAAAATTTATAATAAACTCTTTTTTTATCCTCGCCTGAGGATATTTTATCCATTGATTTTTTATTTTATTTTTTTTGAGAGAGTGGAAGGGAGGGAAGGAGGAAAAGAGAGAGAACAGCGATGTGAGAGAGAGACACATCAATTGGTGGCCTCCCTCACAAGCCCTGACCGTCGCCTGGGATCAAACCTGCAACCCAGGCATGTGCCCTTGACCGGGAATTGAGCCCATGGCCCTTCAGTACGTGGGCCAACACTCTAACCACCGGGCCTCACCAGCCAGGGCTATAATAAACTCTTAATAGTATATAATTTTAAAATTTTTATCCATTATCTATTTTATTTTATTTTTTGGATGAAATTTTTATCTATTATATATTAAACATTCTTGCTGCTGCACTACAAAGCCATAGCAGATTTGAGGCACTGTTGAGGGCCGAATTATCTCCAAGTTGAGAGATGTCTTTGGGTTGAATTAAGAGCCCTACCCAAAACTGAAGTGGGGAGGGGGAGAGCCGTTGCCTCCACTCCCCCATCCCACTCTCCCCTTAAACCCTCTGCCTTTTAAAAGCAAATCGTTTTCACTGCGATGTTGGACACTACAGGTATCTGTCCCCAGGCCAGCAGGGACCTCTGAAGCCTTCTTCATGGCCTGGCTCCCCCCCCCCCCATTCTGTGTTTTTTTTTCCTAATAGATATTCAGGACTTTTATAATGTCATAACTATCCAGGACTCCACGCCCTAAATTTTAAGAACTTTAATTGAAAGTTTAAATTGAAGGTGCTGTTTGTGGACACTTAAAACCCAATGAAAGCCCAGCCATCATGACAAATCCTTGAGTGTTGTCTTAAGAAAATGATGCTTCAGCACAGCTTCAGCATCTCCTGTCTTTTGATGCTCACCTCCCCCTGCTGAGCTCAAAGTTTCCTGCTTTTCCTTCCCTCCTCTGACTCCTTTGCTCTCCTGTGTAGTGATTTGGTGAGAAAAATTGCTGCTTACCCCCTTCCCTCCTCCCCATGCACTACATATGAGTTTCAAGTTTTATTATTGCAATAAAAGTGCTTTATGCTGTCTTTCCTCAAAAAAATAAAAAATAAAAATTTTATCCATTAAACATCAATATTCCACCCATGATGTTGGTCCTTTTGTATATTATCTCTTTTAACTACCACTAACCCTATAAGGTAGGTATTATTATCTGTATTAAACTCATAAGAAATCTGAGACCTAGATTAAATGAAGCTATGAAATCAGATGAAATTAGGATTCAAAGCTGTTATCTTACTTACTGTTATCACAGCTTATCTCTTACAGTGTAAAAACACAATCTACACTATTCTTGATAAATAATCAATTATTTAACAATAATGAGCACTCTGCACAAAATAGATGAATTGCAGTTCTCCCCTCAAAAAGCTCCAGCTTCTCTTCAAATTCCCACAGCTTTAATAATTAAAAGCTATTTCCTGTACTGTCATATTTACACTGATTTAAGTCATCTTAAATCAAGAGCTATTTTGTATGAAAGAGGAACACAATTTTTATCATTGATTATAAATCTCAGGATATGGTCACAACTCCTCTCCATTGCTTCCTTCTCTGTGGGGTTTTGTCTCCCACAGGTAGCACCAGTGACATACCTGAGAATGAGCAGCCAACCCAAGCTATACACGGCCCAAGGAAGGACCCTATCAGCCTTTCCCTTGGGCATGTCTCTCACCTTCGTTGTTCAGTTTTATAATAGCATCGGAGAGAAATTCCACACACACAATACCCAGCTTTATCTGGCTCTGAACAGGTATGGAAGTCAATGACACTGGTAGAAATTCTTGCAGGTTAGGCTAGTATTACATAGCCGCTCCAGCAAATTGCTCTCATATTCTGCATTTGGAATCTGATCTTCGTTTCTTTCATCAAGATGGGAAAAGACCAGAATGGTATTAGTTGCTCAATGGAGAAAAAGGTCAGGATATTTTGAATCTGTCAAGTCCTAGTTCACAGAAAGCCTCCATAGGGAACTAATTGGAGTATTACTATCAAAAAGTCATACTGGGGGGAAAATGTTTTAACTAAAAGCCTTACTGGGCTCTATATACATGAAGGTAATAGACTGATCTCTGGCCCCTACTTGATTACTCTCCATTGTAGAATTCCTTCTGAACTTTTGAGCTGTTGAATACAAAATGCTGTAATAGGGTCTGTCCCAAGAACTGTTTCCTAACTGTTGTCTCTTTTCAGAGATTTCTACCTTTCATGTCTACTTTCAGAGATGACCTATTGGTTATTGGACCAGGGAATAGGAACTATACCTACGTGGCCCAGGCTGTGAACAGAGGGGTGACTCTTGTGGGGCTCTGGGATCGGAGACATCCAGGCATGGCAGATTATATTCCTGTTGCTGTAGAGCATGCCATTGAGCCAGACACCAAGCTTACCTTTGTTGGAGATGTCATCTGCTTCAGTACTCACCTCCTCAACCAAAATGGTCTGGATACCTTCCCCTTCTTAACCTCACAACTGACAAGATTACAAAGCAACTCATCCCTTAGAGAATTTTTCCCCCAAATTATCTAAAATCTGAAGGCCTCACTTAGAAAAAATATATATTTTTATGTATTTTATTATTTTTCAATGTTAATTGATAATCCACAGTTTAATGACCATTTCTCTCACTAGCCAGCCATTAGAAGTCAGCCAGTCATATTTATCAAATGCGTATTGAATGCATAGCTCTATATAATGTATTATGTAGACAGTGTAAGGTACTGTGCCTTCTCCATTTCCAGCTTCTGAAGGGAGGTAAATGCTAAGTTGAAGAGCAGTAAAGGATGAAGTAAAAGGAAAGAAAGGACAATAAGGCTTTAGTTTTAAGATCCAATTTTGTGTATACTGTTTTGTGAGGTCCATTGAAGGTCTAAATCCTACATATATCATCACTAATAACGTTTGGCTTTACTATTCTCTTGATGAGCAAAGCATTTCTGTTCTAAGAAGTACTATTGAGTTAAAGCAAATCAGTCTTTGGTTAACAAATGAGTGTTAATTCTTTGGGCTTACAGATAGCATATTCCATATTGACTGAGTGTATGCATCCAAATAATCCATCCAAGTAAGACTGGCTTTGGATTAAGTGATGTAACATGGGACCTGACTTTAACATTAACTATATATTTTGGATTTGATACAAAGGGAGCTCTATTCAGACTAGGTCAAATCTCTAGTCATGTAACAACTGACTTGTAAGAAACCAATACTATCATGTAATCCAGGGCTGGTGAGCTAACTCTGCTTTAGGGTTGACAGAATTATAACGCCATGACTGTTAATTTCTTGTCAATGAAGCAGAGGCTCTCTTACTCTCTTTTGCTACATTTTGTCAGGATTGTCCCTCTGTCTCCATTCTGGAATATTTGGGGCATCCCAAATCCATACCTCTTTGGATAAGGGGAAAAAAGGGCCACATGCGAGGATCAGTAATCCAACCTAACCTTTGGGATTCCTCTGCCACCTTGAGATTTAAGCCAAAATAAACCCTCTCTCCCGCCAGTTTTCACTTTCTTGCATTCTTCCTGCTGGTATCAATGGGTAGCTCTAAGCACATTTGTCTTTAGCAGGGTTTAAACAAAATTTAATCAGAGAGTTATCCCTATGTGTAAAGTGAGTTTTTCTTTAAGGAGAACTAAGTACCTTTTATGATCTTGAAGGTCAGTAGTTCTTATTTTATTTTGCTGGCATGATATATGAAGGGGAACCTGCCATTCAGAAAACAAAGTTATCCTCAAAGCTGGGTGTTCCTGCTGGGGAGAGAGATCTATATGCTTGAATGGTCTGCTGATTTGGAGTCTGAGTAAGGGTAAAGTAACCATCAGTTTATATCAAAAGGTTGCAGCCAAGTGCTTTTTCTTGTCTTTTCCTAGGTGAACCTGGGATATGGATGATTTCCACTGACAGTATTCTACAAACAGACATTGTCACTGGGGTAGGAGTGGCCAGGAGTCCAGGAATAGCAACAATCTTTCATGACATCCCAGGACTGGGGAAAACATATCGAGAGGTAAAACTAACAATACCAGAATTTAAGAGACAAGGGTGACTCTTTCTATATATGGGAATATGCATATAGCAAAGAAATACACTCACACATCAGATATAAAAACAGCCAACAAGCTTTATTAAAACATAAAGGGAAATAGTATTAGGATTCTTAACGAGAAGAATGCCTAGTCTGACTTACATTTTAAAGTATCACTGTGTGCCCAGCCGGGCGTCGCTCAGTGGCTGAGCGTCAACCTAGGATCCAGGAGATCGAGGTTTGATTTCCTGTCAGGGCACGTGCCCAGGTTGTGGGCTCCATCCCTAGTAGAGGGTGTGCAGGAGGCAGCCTATCGATGCTGTGCTCTCACATCAGTGTTTCTCTCTTCTCCCTTCCTCTTTCTAAAAATCAATAAACAATTCTTTTAAAAAAAATGACTAAAGGTTTTTTATTGAACAACTAAAAGGTCAAAGTTGCCATCAACTGAAATGGGGAAACTGTGAGGGGAACAGCTTTGGAGAGAGGATCAGTCAGTTTTGGACATGTAAAATTGGATAGGAGGTATCTGGATATAAAAGTCTGGGAGTCATTGGCATAGAGATGATATTTAAAGCCATTTGATCACCAAGAGAATGGGTGTAAACAAGAGAAAAGGTACCAGGATTAAGCTTTGGGGGCACTCCAATATTAAGAGCTCTGAGAGAACCAATAAGAGAGACTTATAAGAAATGACCAGGGAAGTGGAAGGAAAACCCAGATATTTTGGTGCTCTGGAAGCCAAGTGAAGAAAGTTATTTCAAGAGGAAGGGAGTGATCAACCATGTCAAATGCTATTAATAGGTTAAGTAAGTGAAAACTAAGACATAATTGATGGTTTTTACAATATATAACTCACTTGGTTTTAAGGTCCTTGAATATTTAAAAACAAACAAACTGTGGTAGTACTGAGGAGACTGGACAGTATATTGCATTTAAATTTACGATATTTAGAGGGGGAAAGGATCATCATTATCATCACCTTCTCTCTTTGTAATCATTAAGCACTAGCTTTATATACAAGGCACAGTACAGGATGCACAGGGATAAAGTAGGGTTCCAAGTTAAAGAACTTAGAGCCTAATAGGAGGGATTTTAACAAATATAAAAATACCTACAATATAAGGCAGATCATTACAAGTATATTGAGAGAAACCAAAGTATTCTGAAGTTTCAGAAAAAGTTGAGATTATATGCAACTAAAGGGAAAAATTTCTAAAGTTGCAATTGTCTTCAAAGGCATTTTAATAGGGAATCATACAAAGGGAAGACATGTCAGAAGGAATAATGGACAAAGACCTCCTTTTAGAAAAAGAAATGTTTTCTTCCCATAAGATTTTGTGGTTCTTAAATACGTGATCACTAGAAGGACAATTTGTGTGAAACAGATGCTTTGGGTTAAATAAGTTATGAGAGGTAGAGGAGGGAACCAGATTCTTTGAGAACTTAGATACATACACAGCTGTAAAGAAGAAGGATCTCGTATCATTTGGGACAGTATGGGAGGATCTGGAGAATGTTATGCTAAGCGAAATAAGCCAGGCAGAGAAAGACAAATATCACATGATCTCACTTATATGTGGAATCTAAAGAACTTGATAAACTGATGAACAGAATAGATTCAATGACACGGAAGCATGGATCAGACTGACAAATCTCAGAGGGATGGAGGAGGGCAGGTGGGTGGAGGGGGAGAGAGTAACCAAAGAATTCATTTGCATATATGCACAAGCCAAAGACAGGAACAGTGGTGGGGAGGGGGGAGGGATGGGGTGGAATGGGTCAATGGGGAGAAAAAGGGACATCTGTAATATTTTAAACAAAAAAAGAACTTAGGTACAGATTTTCCTTTGGTTTCCTGACAGGTAGTTGTCAACGCATCATCAAGATTAACACTCAGTTATTACCTCAAGACTTATCTCACCAATACCCCCAATTCAACTGTGTTCAACTTCTTCGTCACCACTGGCAGAAATGGTGTCAATCTTAAAGGTCAGGTATCTCTTTATAGGTGTGGGTGATTGTTCTCAACTTTCTCATCTTCCTGTAATTCACTTACCCCTTTGGATTAGCAATACAAATTTCCTTTTATTTCAAAATTGATTCCACCTTAACAAATAAATCATTGAGAGGTATGAGACCTAAGAAATTATCACTAGAGTAAGGATTTGAAATAGGCCCAACGTAGTCCCTATTGTCTTTCCCGTTATATAATCCTGCCTGCGAACAGGAGGTGGCCTAGACCAGGATTTCCAAACATGGGTGATTTCAATGTTACCCAAAGAAATTTTTAAAAAAATACAGATTCTTAGGCTCCATCCAGAAATAATAATAAATTTGGGATAGGGTCTAATTCTTTTAAAGCTTCCCCAGACTTAAGAATTGTTGAACTAGGGTGACATCTGAAAGGCTATTTGCTCAGCAAATTTACCTAGTCTGTTTTTCTTTATTTGTTCTGTATTGGACTATGATTTACTGTCAAAACAAGGTGGAGGAAAGAAAACTAAAATATAAGAAGCTCCAGCCCTGGCCATTGTGGTTCAGTGGTTAGAGCATTTGTCCTCACCCCGAAAGGCAAGTAAGTACCTGGGTTGCAGTACCTAGGTTCCAGGTTTGACCCCCAGACCCAGTCAGGGTGTGTGCAAGAGGAAATAGATTGTGTCTCACATCAATGTCTCTCCCTGTCTCCTTCCCTCTTTCTCTCTCTCCCTCCCTCTTTCCTTCCACTCTCTAAAAACCAATTAGGAGGGGACAGATATATATATATATATATGGCTCCTAATTGATTCCAGCTGCTATGTTAGGAATTTTTATATAGTTTATCTCATTTAACAATCTCATCATGTAGTAATTATTATTTTAAAGATGAGAAAACTGAGTCTAAGAGCAAGTAACTTATACAAGGTAAAGACCAGTTAGTGGCAAAAGTTATAGATAAGCCCTGACCAGTGGGGCTCAGTTGGTTGGAGCATCATCCTGTGCACCAAAAGGTGGTGGGTTTGATTCCTGGTCAGAGCACATACTCAGGTTTCAGGTTTGATCTCTGGTCAGGGCATGTGTGAGAGGCAACCAATTGATGTAGTCTCAATCTCCCTCCCTCTCTCTCTCCCCCTTCCTCTCTCTGAAATCAATTTGGAAAAAAAATAGGTGGCCCTGGCCAGTGTTCTCAGTGGTTAGAGCATCAGCCCATGCACCAAAGGGTCGAGGGTTTGATCCCCAGCCCAGATCTGGGTGCTTGCAGGAGGCAACTGATTTGAGTCTCTCCGGCATTGATGTTGTTTCTCTTCTTTCTCTCTCTCCCCCCCCATCCCTCCCTCCCACTCTCTCTAAAAAAAATCAATGGGGAAAAAATATATATATATATCCTTGGGTGAGGATTAACAACAACAACAAAAAGATGTGGTACATATATACTATGGAATACTACTCAGCCATAAGAAAAGGTGAAATACTGCCTTTTGCGACAACATGGATGGACCTTGAGAAAAAGCTAAGAACCATACAATTTCACTCATATATGGGATATAAAACTGAAACTCATAGACACAGATAACAGTATGGTGGTTGCCAGTGGAGAAGGGGTGGGGGATAGTAAAGGGCAAAGGGGGGCCAAATACATGGTGATGGAAGATGATTTGACTTTGGATGGTGGGCACACAATGTAATATGCAGATCATGTGTCATAGAAACGTACACTTGAAACCTATATGATCTTATTAACCAATGTCACCCCAATAAAAAAATAAATAAAATTTTTTAAATAGGAAAAAAAAAAAGACTTGGAAAAAGCATTTGGAAAAAACCCCACAAAACTGTTCAGGGGAAAAATCTTAACAGGACTCGAGTTCCTATTTAGCTAGACTGCGATCCATTATAATCGACCCAACTATGTTGCCAGTCCATTTTTCTGGCTATGTGGCTCCTGTTTAAGGCATCACTTGTAATGACTTTCTAGAGATCTTTCACTTGGGTCATATTTAAACGGTTGCCAAAAACAAATCTTCTAGACTTAAAAAAGCTACTTCCCAGCTGCAGTGCTGTATTTCTAATTGCTGTCCAATTTCCCTGTAATCTGTCTTATTCCCATTGATAAATTCCAAAAACCTTTGAAAGAGGACACCACATCATATTAATAATGGAAGCCCTACTATAGTCATTCACAGGCTAGCAGAGGCAAGGGTCTTACGCTATTTTTTCACCTTGGTTATAGCAGGAGCCAACAAAGCTGGCAAGACAGCTGTAGCGAGTCAAGCAGAACTGACCCCCCCTTTTTTTGAATACCAAACTGCTTCTAATAATGGCCTCCCCTTTTACAGATTCTTATTAGTTATAAAGTTGTTTACCTCTTTTCTGCTTATTAGGATCCTGTACCCCAAGTCAAGCCTTGGCCATTACAACAATACTTCTTCCAGAGACCCTCATACTGTGCCACATACAGTTCAGTAATACTTTGTTAGACATTCCAGCAAGTAAAGTCTTTCATGTCCATTCAGATTTCAACATGGAGAAAGGTGGGTTCCACCAGTTGAATCTGGTTTCCCCCTTGTTTTCATATTTGTGTCATTGTCACTCCCACTGGATTGCATTTATACTTCCCAGTTTCATCTGCTATGTAACTATGGACTCTTTCTCAATCAACATTTTTCTTTAATCCATTCAAACTTGTTAAATGTGTCTCTATAATACCTTTCTATTGTTTATAACACAATAGAAAATGCTTTTCTATTATAATTTACTGTTTCATTAGTCCCTGTTATTTCTGTGAGGGCTTGGCTTATGTCTCACTCATCTTTTATCAGCAAGTAGCACAGTGTTTGAATGTTTGTTGAACTGAAGACTATTCCAAGCAGAATACCATTAACAAGCAGAAAGTAGAAATAGGCATTATGCTGGGATGACTTTATATATAAAGCAACTGATACAAAATGAGATTCATGTCAAAAGTAAATAGGATAGTGCTACATCATGGGAGAGTTTCTACTCCAAGGCCAGGCAGTATGAATGGTAATGAGCAACCACTGAAGGAAGGTTCACTTGGCAAACTGTTGAGCACCAAACAATGCCTGGTACCAGGACACGCACTGGAGGTACAAAGAGGAGTGAGACAAGGCTTTTAAATCTTTAAGTTTTAAATATATCTTTATTGAATTCAGAGAGAGGAAGGGAGAGGGAGAGATAGAAACATCAATGATGAGAGAGTCACTGATTGGCTGCCTTCTGCACGCCCCCCACCTGGGCATGTGCCCTGACCAGGAATCGAACCACAATCTCCTGGATCATAGGTTGATGGTCAACTGCTGAGCCACGCCTGGCTAGGCAAGGCTTTTAACTCTTACTAGTATTTCACAGGGTGATTAGTTATAGAATAAACATATACATGGGGCACTAGGGCAGGAGAAAGTATCTACATCGAACATGGGTTTTTAGTTAAAGTAAGGTTTTATAGAGTAAATGACCTTTCAGAAGATGACTAAGAGTAAGTCAGATGTGAAGAAAACAGGACATTTCAGGCAATATAGAAAGCCCTGGAGAAGTTTACAAAAATAAGATGAAAGCAGTTTTAAAGTATTTACTGGAAGTACACAGAATGGACAAGAAAGAATGAGTAATGGGAGGCAAGGAGACTAGTAAATGGGGCCATTGTGATAATCCAAGCATGACTCGGTAGTGGTCTAGACTAGAGTAACAAGTACTAACAGGGCAGACAGAAGCCAGAGGCATTTCAAAGGAAGAGTTAGCAAGACTTGGAGAATGATTGGATATAAGAATGAAGTAAAGGTTGTCAAAACACAGCTGAGATTTGAGCATAGGTAACTAGAAAAATACTGTTGACAAAAGTAAGACTATCAAGTGGTGGTTTGATAGAGAAGTGATGAAACCACGCTCAAAGCTTGCCTTTCTGCCCTAGCCAGTTTGTCTCAGTGGTTAGAGTTGGCCCGAGGACTGAAGGGTCCCAGGTTCGATTCCGTACTGCACCTCGGGTCACAGGATCCCCAGCACATGCGGGAGGTAACCAATTGATGTCTCTCTCACATCGATGTTTCCCTATCTCTCCCTTCCACTTTCTCTGAAAAGCAATGGAAAAAATATCCTCAGTGAGGATTAAAAAAACAAAAAAACTTGCCTTTCTTTCACAAGCCCTTTCCTGATCTTACCGACTACTTCATTCTATATCCTATAATTTGTTTGCACTGTATTATTTAATACTCCCTAACATGTTGATTTACCAATTTAAGCAACAAGTTCAGTTGTGGGTTCCCTGGGACTGTTTTTTTGTGGTGGCCCAGTGTGCTAATATATAACTAACCTCACATTTTCTTTTGAATTTACATGTCACCATTTTTACTTTCTATCCTAACTCAGTTGGCTCAATAGCCTCTGAACATTCCAGCTCAGTTTGCCCTCTTTTCTTCAGGGGTTTATGTCTGCTTAATCAAGGTTCGACCCCAGTCAGAGGAGCTGCGTCAGGCCCTCAGCATGGCTGACACCTCAGTCTACGGGTGGGCCACACTCGTCAACGAACAAAGCAAGAATGGAATGCAAAGAATCCTCATTCCTTTCATCCCAGCCTTTTACATCAACCAGTCAGAATTGGTTCTTAGCCACAAACAAGACATCGGGGAGATAAGAGTACTGGGAGTGGACAAAGTTCTTGAGAAACTAGAGGTATGTTGAGATCGGAACCAAAACAGATCAGTTTTGAAAAAAGATTTTTGTGACTTGATAAAATTCACCATAGGAAATATTAAACAGGATGAAGAAAATGTGTCCCTTTCAAAATGTCAGGGGGGCTTTCAGAGTCCAAAATCTAGGTCATTAGCTGGAAGATAACACCAATGCTATCCTTCTGTTGTTATTAATCCTCACCAGGGGATATATTTTCCACTGATTTTTTAGAAAGAATGGGAGGGAGGCAGGGAGTTGGGGGAGAGAAAGAGAAAAAACACATCAATTGGCTGCCTCTTGCATGCAGTCTGACCAGGGCACAACCCAGGCACGTGTTCTTGACTGAGAATGGAACCCATGACCCTTTTTGTGCATGGGCCAGTGCTCTAACCACCAAGCCACGCCAATCAGGGCCACATCAATTTTATTTTAATTAAAAACAATCTTTAGAATTCTAGTTTAAAACATTTTATATATATATATATATATATATATATATCTTTATTGATTTTAGAGAGAGGAAGGGAGAGAGATAGAAACATCAATGATGAGTCATTGATTGGCTGCCTCCTCCTGCACGCCCCGGGACTAGGGATCGAGCCAGCAACACAGGCATGTGCCCTTACCAGGAATTGAATTGTGATCTTTTGGATCACAGGTTGATGCTCAAGTGCTGAGCCATGCCAGCCGGGCCAGTTTAAAACATTTTGAAGCCAATTTTATTCTCACAGATGACTTTTTCCCTGTATCATTCAACACATCTAAGTGAGAAAAAATAAATGACTTAGCTAGAACTAGAAACCCAGGTGTCTCAGTATGTCTAATTTTGGAATGTATGACACAATACTGACTCCTTTCAAACAGTGCCATTTCATCTTTTCTCCAAGGTCTTCCCCAGCTCCCCAGTTCTAGTGGTCTCTGGCCATGGTCACTCTTCCCTCACACCTGGCCTTGCTATCTACCCCATAAGAGTTGTCAACTTCACTTCCCTTCAGCGGATGACATCACCTGTTTTCATCAATATTTCCTGTGTGCTCACCAGTCAAAGTGAGGCTGTGCTGGTGAGAGCTATTAAGAAGTCTGGTGCAGGTGAGCAATGGGGGCCCCTACTTTTAATCTAGAGAAGACAATGTATTACAATTTAGTTAATGAAAAAGATTCAGCCACTTGACCAAGATTACTCAAACTAGCTGGGGCATGGATCAGTGTTCCAAGCCCACCGAAAACACAATCTTCAGATAGCTTTTTTTTTATCACTAGATGTGGTACTTCACATATACTTAAGAATAGTCATGTCAGTTTAACAAGTCTGTCAGCTTTATCCATGTACTACTTTCCATTTTAAACCTCTTGATAAATGTTTCATTTTCTTCCAAAGCATTTAGCAGATCTTTTTGCATTAAGCAAAGGGCAAATGGTGAACCCTAAAAACAAGACTTAGGTTCCCCAAATCCTAATCCTAGCCGTTACCCACTTAGAAATGATGCCCAACTTGGGTGGGATGGGAACAGTTATGGAGAGAGGTTAAGAAAGCCAGAGAAACATTGTCTTATGTCACTTCCACTTGCTCATCCCTCAAGGGAAGGAAACAATACTCCTCTTAATTATTGGGAGTGAATTAGGCTAAACTCTAGGACATCTTCTAATGGGAGAAAAGTTTGTTTATATGAGCACTTGATAATGTACTGGTCAATAAATATCCTAAGCATATTAAATGCACTTTCTTGTAACTTGAAAGGGTAGTTTTTTCCCTTTTAAAGTTGAGGAACTGAGGTGTTCAAGGTCCCACCATTAGGAAGTGTTCAGCTCCAATCTGTGCTCTATTAGATCAGTTTTTAAATCTAGAGTTGATTCTAGATCAACCCACTGATTATGAATACAGGCAATACACCACAGCACTATCAACAGTATGTGATGGTCACCAGTGGAATCCAGATATTTTCATGTTCCAATTGTTGTATCTCAAAATATTTTTCAAAATTACAATTAATTTTCAGACCTGAAGCTAGACTTTTGTTGTTACTAAAGCACACATTACTGTATCACAAATTAGGGCTTTTAGCATTTTGCTAACTGTGTAATTGTCACAAATTAGATTGTTTCTATTTTGGTTAACTTTTGATATGATTTCCTTTATTCTTATGTATTTTTTGCACTTAAAAACATTCCAACAAGAGATCCATAGACTTCACCGTGGCAAAAAAAAAAAAAGTTAAGCATTCTCGCACTTCTTGGAGGTAAGGGACCAGTGAGAACAGTACAGCCATAGTGGGTGGAAATGGTTACAAATATCTAACCCAACCTTCAGCTCATTCACACAAGCATGAGTGCCTACTGGTATATGCCAGACATGGTACCTACTGCAGAAATCTTATGTAAGACAAGGCTCAGTTGGGGAGATAGGAATTACAGTCAGACCTGTTTTCAAACATATCCCATCTCATACAATTCAGTTCTCAACCAAGTCGTTCATGGTTGTGAAACCAGACAATCCTTTCATGCTGATACCTGTAGGATCAGTCACGAGTTTCTCAGGTGACAAAGGAGAGAATGTGCAGAGTATGTCAGTTTACCACTAAATCTCATGTTGTTAACATCTCAGGAAATTGTGCTGTGAATATTTTTTGTGTCTTTTGCGTTTGTTACTTATTATTATTAAATATGTATAGTAAGTCACCGTGGGTCCTAAGGTTAGTGATAGCAGCAAAGTGAAAAGGAGAGTTGTGAGAATAATTGCAAAGGAATAATTGCAAAGTATGATAAAGGTGTTCAGGTGTTTTATCTGGTTACCAGGTATGGCAGGGCATAACTGACCATTAGCACAATTTTAAAACATAAAGAGGCCTGGCCAGGAGTGGCTCAGCGGTTGAGCATCAACCTAGGATCCAGGTGATCAGGGGTTCGATTCCTGGTCAGTGCACATGCCTGGGTTGCGGGCTCGATCCCCAGTTGGGATCAATGACCCTCAAGCCAATCAATCACTCTCTCATCATTGATTTTTCTCTCTCTCTCCCCTGCTCCTTTCCTCTCTGAAATCAATAAAGATATATTTTTAAAATAAATAAAACATGAGGCCATCAAGGGTGCCGATACTGCTAAGGGTGTGAAAGTGCTCATGAAACAAGGATCACAGACAATTGTGAAAGGTTAAAATAGGGAATCATTTGGGGGTCTGGAATGGATTAATTCAATTTACATTATTTCTAATGGGAAAAAGTAATTCAGTTTTCAAACAATTTGTTTCTTGTACAGCCTCCCGGAACTAATTAAGATGGAGAACCAAGGTTCCAATGTAGTTCAACGTAGACAGAACAGTGGGATGCTAGGAAAGTTAATAATATACCTTGCTTTATTTGGACTTTCAACAGTGGACCTGATCAGGGATTAATAGAATCTTATTTTTAGTGTATGCACCCCAAGCAACCTCATTCTTGAGTTGTCAACTGTGTCAAAGAGTAAGGTGAGAGGAGAGGTTTAAGATCAGAAGTCCAGAGGTAGAGGGCCTATACTAGAGAGGCAGAATAGGAACTAGGTATGAGGGCCTGGTCACAATTTATACTGGAAGGCCTGGAAGTTTGGTGGGACAGAAAGTTCTAGACACTGAAGAAACTGAAATAAGGCAGATACCAAATATTCTTCAAAGAGTCTAAAGGACATTATATACAAATCAGAATGTTCCCTAGAAGTGGGTTTAAGAAGTCATTGGGGCCTGGCCAGTGGGGCTCAGCGGTTAAGCATCAACCTATGATCCAGGAGATCAGGGTTCAAATCCCAGTCAGGGAACATGCCCAGATCGTGGGCTCAATCCCTAGCAGGGGGCATGCAGGAGGCAGCCGATCAATGACTCTCTCATCGTTAATGTTCCTCTCTCTCTCCCTTCTCTTTGAAATCAATAAACATATATTAAAAAAAAAAAAAAAATCCTCACCCAAGGATATGCTTATTGATTTTATAGAAGGCCACAGAGGAAAAGACAAACATTGATATAGAGAACATCAATTGGTTGCCTACCATATGTGCCCCAACCAGGGACTAAACCTGCAACCTTCTGGTATACAGGATGATGCTCCAAACCGAGCCACCCAGTCTAGGGCAGCTGTCATTTTTTTGACAATCTAAGGGAAAAGAGGTCAGTGCTCCTGGATAAGCAGTCAGGTATGGCATGTTTTAAAAATTCTTACAGCACACCAGGTGAAAATTGATGTCCCAAAGGGCTGGGTTTTGAGTGCTTCTGCTAGATGCTCTTATGACCACACAAGGTTATTTTTTAAAAGCCTTTTTAAAAATTGATTTGAGAGAGGGATAGAAACATCAATGAGAGAGGCATTGATCAACTGCCTCCTGCACGCCCCCTACTGGGGATGAAGCCTACAACCCGGGTATGTGCCCTGACTAGGAATCAAACCACGAGCTCCTGGATCATGGGTCGATGCTCAAACACTGAGCCACGCCAGCTGGGTGACCATAGAAGGTTTTAAATGCAACACCTGCCCTGGATGTGTTATTAAATAACTACTCTCTTCTTTTGTTCTGGCCAATGAATAGATCAATGTGAAGATTCAGGCATCCTCCAGAAGTTCATGGGTTCTTACCAGATCCTCTTTACCCTCTTTGTAGTGTTGGCATCAACAGCTTTCATCTTTCTAGGTAAGGAGTCCTTATATCCTTTATTTCAGACACTGAATAAGGATGAAAACTGGTTTTTGCAGTTAGAACCAATTTATCCTCCCTAACCCTAGTCGCCTAGTAAATTAAAGGTCCTACTCAAGCTACAACTGTCCTAAGTTGGATGTGGCAAACGAATGCCATTCAAAAGTAGATGTCACTGCTAAACCCTAAGATAATGGCTAGTTTTGCTCAAATCCATAGCTAGAGAGGATCTGAGCAACACAACACACACTATTTTGTCTACACCTGCACTTTCCCAATCTTTTGGCCATAAGTCGAAAGAAATTATCTCTAAAAATAATTGAATAAAAATTTCCTAATTACTATGAAGTTATTTAATTTGAAGTATTGCTAAGGCCTTCTTCCAGTGAAGACAGACCTGCCTCTTTACTGGCATCTCCCTTGTTCTTATTCCAGCATACAGTGCCTTCCTAAACAAGATGCAAACCGTTCCAGTTGTTTATGTACCAACTCATGGAACACCACTGACAGGTAAAGAATCACAATCCTCATCTCCTGCAAATCTCAAGTATCTTTTATTCACCACTCACCTATTTCCCTTCCCCATTTGTTTCTAGGTTCTTACACCTCCACACGGTCTCCCCCTCCCTTTATAAGTCCACAACCCCCACCAGCCCAGAGTCGGCTACAACACTGGCTATGGACTATAAAGCACTAACCTGTACTTGGACAAGTCTCCTTAACTGTAGAAAACTGAAGATTTCTAGCCCTTGGCCACCAGGAGCCGCCTAGCAACAACCTCTGTATTTGTAAGCCTCCACACTAGGTTTCTGAGAACTGTAAATAAAGGATTCTGAGCAGTTCTGTATTAAAGTGGTGTGTTGGATTGTGTTTCAAAGGTCAAATTGTCCTTAATTCTAAGAAAACATAACAGTGAAAGTAAATATCTCATTTATATGGTACACCAAATTTTAAATCAAGCTCTGAAGATTTACTCAGTGAGTCTAGATAGAAATATCCCAAATGGACTTTTAAAGTACTTTACTACTTACTTGCCCCAAATGACTCTAGCAGTCCATTCTTCTGGCTGCCCCTGAGTACTTGAGGTAAGAACTTCCTACCAGTAAAACAAGACAATAAACAGGATGTATCCAAAATGTGTTTATTGGGATGGTTCCCCACTCATCTTAATTGGAGGTGCTTTTAGTGCTGCTTCCTTCTGAAGGAGCATCCTGGAAGAAAAAGGTTCAAAAGTTAACTGACAGCAGCCTACATTCCCTGCCCCACACTCACAGACCTGATGCCTGATGATCCAAAGGAAAGCTACATCTTTTTCTTAACTCCTTTAGCTAATACCTAGCCACTTAAGGACCTTATCAGCTTCAGCTCATACAAAGCCACTTCTATCATCTACTTATCCTAGCTTTAGACAGTAGTATTTTGAGATTAAGGAATATGTTGTTGCCCTGGCCAGTGTGGTTCAGCAGTTAGAGCATGGGCCCCAGTCAAGGGCACATTCCTGGGTTGCAGGTTTGATCCCCAGCCCCGTCCATGTTTTTCTGTCTCTCCTCCCCCTCTTCCCTCCCTCCCTTCAGCTCTAAGGATCAATGGAAAAAATATCCTCAGGTGATGGTTAAAAAAAGAAGAAATGAAGTATGTTGTTTCTGGTAATACTTTTGGGGAAAAGACTATCAAACCCAACCCTCTTTACGAGACTGAATTTACACAACATATGACCTTTTCTCTCACTGGAAGAGTCAAAGCCCAAATTCTATTTATTAAACCACTTACCTTCTGTAAGCCTTGCTTTTCCTCCTGTGGGCTGACAGAGAACAGTGGAGCAACCAACACACAAAACTACCGTTTGTGCATGGCTAAAGACGGTGGTGATTTTATAGCATCCTGGAAAAAAACATGAGGACGGGGTTATATTTTTTCCCATGCCTTTCTTCACTTACACATATACCAGGTATTAACCGTCAAGACATGCATGTTAGGTAAACTTTTGAAATTTATTATGCTACTGGCAACTTGATTACCTGGTACATTAAAGCCAACTCAGTAGCCATATGGACTACCTGCCCCCACCTATGCATTTTTAGTTAAAGTGTGACTACCATCCTAGAGTCTGAAAGGGAATGGAGTGGAACCAACAATTATTATAGGTCAAAAAATAGAGACTCCTCCACTTGGGAGGGAAGGATGGTCAGTAATGTGTCAAAGCACCCATCTCTGCCTCCTTGTACAAGTACACAAATGACAGAGGTAGAAGCACAACACACCATCCCAGTTTCTCAACACAAGGAAATGTTAGGGTTGGTACATGGAGTTTTGATGTAAAGTCACTCTAGATCATCCCTCCTAAAGTACAAAATTTTACTGATCTCGTACACTCGAATTTTAAGAAATTGGGTACAGCTCACACTACACCCTTTCCAATTCCTGGATCCAGTGCTTTTCCGACAAGCTACCTCCTCACCTGGGCATTTCACATCCATGAAGTAGGAATTGGGGCTCTGCACCAGGCGCTTCTTCTTGTGTTTCCTCTTCTCCTCTTCCGGAGAGGGATGAAGGAGATCCTTAGCGAGCTGAGAGAGGCACAAATGTAGAAATTTAGAAACCAACTGCGAGAATGGAATGCTTGAAAACAGCCCCCACTGCCACACACCGGGGAGAGCTCGCCCCTCGCCGCCCCTGGTGTCTGCGCAGCTGGGCCGCCATCTTATCTCCTCTCCGCTCCCGTCTATGCAGGGGGCCCCGCGGGCCTCCGCGGTCCCTGTCGTTAATGTCCTAGGAAATGCGGAGGGAAAACGAAGGCCCTCTGCGATCCAAAATCAGCGGGAGGGGAGCGTGCGGACACAAGAGCGAGATCTCCGCGGAAACCTGCACCAAGGGACTCACAGGCATATTGTCGTGGGGAGGTCGTCACCGCCGGAAAGGAGCGAAAGCGGAAATCCTGCTCCTTATATCCGTCATCCTGCAGGAAGTGACGCCAGGGAGTTTTGCCGCCATGTTGGAAAGGTCCCTCTCTCACCATTGTCCGCGGTGGGGCGAGTAGGGGGCTGCCATTTTCAGAAGGTCTGTAAATGACAGTCGCTGAACCGATGTGTCTCCATGTTGAGAGTTAACTTGCTTTATGTAAAGGTGAGCGTTTTGCCCTGGCCGGTGTGGCTCAGTTGGTTGACTGTCGTGGCCTGTACCAAAAGGTCGCCAGTTGGATTCCTGGGGAGGCACATGCCTGGGTTGAGGGCTCAGGTCCCCAGTAAGGGGCCTGCAAGAGGCAGCCAATAGATGCTTCTTACATCCATTCTTTCTCTCCCTCTCCCTTCCTCTCTCTCTCTTAAAAAATCAATTAAAAAAAATTTAAAAAAACTTCTTAAAAGGTGAGTTTGATCTGTATCAAGGGATAAATGGACACTTAAAATTTTGTGCTATGTTTTTACACCTAGAGCCCAATAAATAGGAACTTCTGAGGAAAACAACCAGACCAAGCCATGTCTGGACTGCTTAAGTTTCTTTATTATTTTTCAGCTGGTTTAGTTTGCCCACTTTAAACAATTCAGAAACGTAAATATAAAAAAAGTAAAGCCCTTGTCCAGCTGGTGTGGTGCAGTGGTTGAGCATGGACCCATGAACCAGGAGATCACGGTTGGATTCCCAGTCAGGGCACATGCCCAGGTTGCAGGTTTGATGCCCAATTCAGGGGGATGCAGGAGGCAGCCGATCCATGATGTTTCTCTCGCAGGATCGATGTTTTTCATCAATGTTTCTACCTCTCTTTCCCTCTCCTTTCCTAGCTCTCTTAAAAAAAAACAAAACTTAAGTTCTCCTGTTTCCCCTATCCCCAACCTACTCCTAGGGTTGTTAATTTTATTGTCAACTTCCAATCCTTCCCTCTAATAATAATTACATCAAACACATAGTGCTTACTAGGTGCACTGTTCTGACTGCTTTACATGTTAATCTTAACAACTCTTATCAGGTTGATAATATTATTATCCACATTTTACAGATTAGGAAGGTGATGCACAGAGAAATTGTTCAAAGTACTACTACACTGCCTTCCAAAAAGCTTGTGCCAATTTGCATGCCCACATCCTTTCCCCCACATTTTCACCAGCAATGCCTTTCCAAGATTTCTAATCTTGGCATCACTGACACCCAAGACAGGAAAGAAGAAGAAAGGAAAAATTATGACTTGAAACATCTTCTCATGTTCATTTGTCATAAGGGAGGAAGGAAGATGACACAAGTGGCATTTAGGGATCTGGTTCATTCCAAAAGAAAGGGATATAGCAAGGCATGTGAGTTTTAGTCAGGGAGGTGCTGGTAAAAGTTTAACAACCGGTTCTGTGGAGGAGAGCCCTGATTTGTTGTCTCTGCTAATTTCAGTGGTGACATCATTAAACATTAAACAGGAGTTGAATAAGAACTGTATGTCAACTGTAATTGGAAAAAAAAAATTTTAAGTTATTTAAAAAAAAGAAAGAGCCCGACCAGTGTGGCTCAGCAGCTGAGCATCAACCTATGATCCAGAAGATCACAGTTTGATTCCCGGTCAGGGTACATGCCCAGGTTGTGGGCTTGATCTCCAGTAGGGGTTGTGCAGGAGTCAGCTGATCAGT
Source organism: Miniopterus schreibersii (assembly GCF_964146895.1). Lineage (NCBI taxonomy): Eukaryota > Metazoa > Chordata > Mammalia > Chiroptera > Miniopteridae > Miniopterus > Miniopterus schreibersii. Next base: position 12,799,302 of record NC_138119.1, on the reverse strand, counting down.
GACTTTTTCATTGATGTTTCTTTCTCTCTCCCTCTCCCTTCTCTCTGAAATCAATAGAGATATATTTAAACAGAAAGAAAAAGAATTCCAGCACATTACTGATGGGCTGGTAAAACCTCTAAGGAAGCTGAAATCTCAAGGAGTCAACCATGGAACAATCTAGGAAGAAAGCATTCTAGGCTGAGAAAAGAGTTTGTGGATACAAAACCCAAGGCCAGAATGAGCCTGCCACAAGTGAAGGGGGGAAAGATATTGTTACCAAAGCTCTGAGAGCTAGGGGGAGAGTACTACTATACTACAGAGACGAGGTTCCAATGAAAGCAGGTATACAACAGCATAAGTATATTTTGGAGAGGTGAGCAAGAATAATAAATTTTGGGGGATGAACAGTCCAGATCAAGGCAAAATAAGATGAAAAGAAAAGGAACGGATGGATTTTTATCAGAACAATCCATGAAAATTGAAGGACTGGTGAGAGATGGTTTGGCCTGTGAGGAGAAAGAAAGAAGATTCAAGGTTTGTGATACAGCAGGAGGTGAGAGAATGGACAGAAAGGGAACTGAATAGTAGTGTTTGAGAAGGGACAAACAAGAACACAGAAGGTGACCAAGATAAATGAAATGACATAAGATGCCTTCTCACAACCAGTACACTATGTTTATACAAGGACAATTCTACCAACCCACAGTTAGAAAAGTAGATATTCTGCATAATTTTTGTCCAAAGGCAAAGATAAACTTGTTTCTTTATAGCCATGTTCTCCATACCTCAGCTTCCTGATTGCCAAGGCTACACATTCACAGCACCTTCCGTGGGGTATCTGCTTGAGGGCTGTGTTAAAAGATCTCGCCCTGGCTGGTTCTGTGCCTCGTGCCTCGGTTGCAGGCTTGATGTCTGGGCGCATGTGGGAGGCAACCTGTTGATGTGTCTCATATCAATGTTTCTCTCTCTCTCTCTCTCCATTCCACTGTCTCTGAAAAGCAATGGGAAAAAATATCCTCAGGTGTGGATTAAACGAATCCATATCTCATCTGAAGAAAGAAACCAGACATTTGTTTTCCCAATCTCTGTCTTTTTGAGCTGGCTTATCAGAGAAATCAGACAGTCCCAGAAAGAAGACCGTTCCAACTGAAGCCCCAGAATGTTGAGAAGTTGAGAGACAGAGAGACAGAGAGAGGGACTGGGGAGGGGAGGGGAGCACAGGGGAGGACAGGGGAGGACAGGACAGGACAGGACAGGACAGGACGGCGGAGTTGATTCTATGGTATAATTAATGTTATTTTTCACTCTGTTCCACCAGGGGGCAGACTGACTCAACAAATAACCTACTCCAGGGTAATCCCGCTTTTTTCAAAAGGAATTGCGATTCTAGAACTAAGAGCTTGTAACAATAACACCAGAATTCTGAAACTGCCCGAGAAGGATTCTGTCTTCCTTGAATAGCGTTTCTAAAAATACGCCTCCAATTTTGGTCAGCTCCTAGTGCCATCTCTGCCTTCACCTTTATTCCCCAAAACTTTCTCCCAATGCCTCTAAAATTCCTCTTTCCCCTGGTCACTCCGGTTAAACGTCTACTTCCCTTCACCCCAGCCTCTCTGGCCTCAGGCTGGAAGAATGCGGTCAAAAGATGAAGAGGAGAGCGATGATAAGCTCTGGGAATTAGGAGGGAGACCGCCGGCCTAGGCTGGCTAGGGAGCGCCGGGAGCGCGGGAGGCTGGGGCAGGTCTCTGACCATCCGAAAGGGGGGCGGGCAGGGGGTGGGGCCCAGAGGAGCGCCGCCTCTCTTTCCCGAGCCTGGGCGGAGAGGGAGGAAAACTTCCTGGCTCGGGCTACCGGCAGCTCTGTCTCCCAGCCCTCCAATCCCGCCTGCCACTGCCCAGCGCTTCCCTCCCCCTCCCCCTGCTCCCTCAGTGTCCGCCATGGCCAAAGCCTATGACCACCTCTTCAAGTTGCTGCTGATCGGGGACTCGGGGGTGGGCAAGACTTGTCTGATCATTCGCTTTGCAGAGGACAACTTCAACAACACTTACATCTCCACCATCGGTGAGCCCACTGGCCATATCCCAGGCCCCCGACTCCCCATACCCTCATCCCCAGGTTCCCAGGTTCCCAGTGGCCCCACCTTTCAGTCCCCTAGAGTGAGGCTTCTAGACTCCAGTTAACTCCACCTCTGTTTCAGACCCATACCCCCCCTACATGTCTCTGGCGGTACCCAAAATTCTAACCTCTGGGCAGCCTCCAGGTAACTCCTCCATTGTGCCAGCCCCTCATTTTCTTGGTACCATTCTTCTCCTCTCCCCAGATCCACATGAACCCTTCTGTTTCCTGACTCTCAGCTCCTCTTCACCCACCCCCATCCACCTAGAACTCTTGACCCACTCTCCACATTTCCTATATTCCCTCTTCCTGAATATCTGTCTTCCAACTCTGCTAGCCTCTTTCTGTCCCACTGAGTTTCAGACTCTCCATTGCATCCCCACCTTATCATCTACTTCTCAGTTTTCTTGCTCCTTAATAGGGAGGTGGGGAGGGTGAAACAGAGTGGCTAAAGGGTGGCCCAAGGACTGTGATCCTGAATATGCAGTCAGCCTGGTGAAGAAGGTGGGAATGAGGGGACTTTTGGGGTCTCTGAATCAGCCTGGTGACTCAGCCTCCTCCCCAGTGTTCGCAACAGGCTTGGGGGAGGTGCCCAAGTTTCCACTAAGAACAGTGTTTCCCCTCCTCCCCTCTCATCTTTCTTCATCTACTCTGGTCTGGGAAATAAGACAAGGAGAACCTCAAGACAATTCTGGTTAGAAAGGGGAGGGGAAAATGCCCCTTTTTCCTAGTTCAGTCTCAGGAGGAATCTTGTTTTGTCTCAAACTTTCTTGGTTCCAAGCCTGGCCTACTAGTTAATTCACATAGACTGGCATCAGCTACCTTTTCCCTCGCTCTTTATCCTATAGGATGGGCAGGGTGGGGGGAGGGGTACGGAGTGTAGAAGGTTCCAGGAAAACAGGCCGGAAAAGGAATCTGAAAGTAATATTTGGGGGGAGACAGACTAAATTGAGAGAGTTGTCAGCTGGCATGGCTGAGTGGACCCAAGAGATGCCCGATGGCCTTAAGCCTTCTTGCAGAATTTTTATCACCTTTTCCACCACAAAATTCACAAAAATCTAAGTAAGAACAACATGCTTGCTATACAAATACAGTTCTGAGGAAATTGTCCTAGTTGTACACTTCTGACAAGGCTGCTTCCCATGTGCCTCCCCCGCAGCCTTTCCGGTACTGACGCTGCTCCATCCCTGTCTCTCCCCCAGCACACTTACATGCACACACCTATGTGTCTCAGCTTCAATGTACTGTCCACTCCTAGGGATTGATTTCAAGATCCGCACTGTGGATGTAGAGGGCAAGAAGATCAAACTGCAAGTCTGGTGAGTGAATGCCCTGGGACTGCTAACAGGACCTCTTCATATACGCTTATTACCCTTTTTCTTCTATTTTGCTTTATTTCTCTCCTTTTCCCCATTGCTCCTTCCAGCACGTCTGATCATTTATGTCACCTCACTCAGGTGTCCTTCCATCTCTCTTCCTGCTTGCTCAACTATTTTCAGCTTTTTTGTAACTCTCTTGCCTCTTCCGGCTCTGGAGCATTCTCTGAGCTTGACAACAAATGTCTGTTGAGCTATAAGCGCTTAAACAGCAAGTAGCAGAATTAAGATCTGACTCTAAGCCCTGGACAGGTAGCTCAGTTGCTTAGAGTGTCAACTCGATACACCAATGTTGCTGGTTTGATCCCTGGTCAAGGCACATACAAGAAGCAACCGATGAGTGCATAAAAAAGTGGAACAAAGCGACATTTCTCTTTCTGTCCCTTCCTCCCTCTCTAAAATCAATGAATAAAAAAAATTATTAAAAACAAACAAACAAACAAAAGATCTAACTCTAAGTCTAGTGCTTTCTAAATTATGGAGAGCCTGAAAAGCCTAGTATAGATGTGTGACCCGACTGTCAAAAGGAAGCTGGAGACCCTGAGGGTACGAGGCTTAATGGCAGTATTGTAATACAATAGAAAAGAGCAAACTGGTTCAAATTCTGGTTCTGTAACAGAATGACCTTCATTAGTTATTTAGTCTCCCCAAATCTATTACTTCATTTGTAAAATAGGGACAGTAAAACTTGTCTCACTAGAATAGAATGAAGATTAGACAAAATGACATGCATATAAAATTATACCTACGTAGTGTTTGGCACAGATGAAGCATCCAGTGAATAAGCCAGAGATCTTGTTTCCTAGACCTCTACCGTCTCTCAATACCAGCCCAACTGTCTTTCATCCCTCTCCCCTTTCATTGTTTTTGGATTCCGTTCCTTTCAGCTCCATCATGTGAAAGCTAAATTCTTAGCTGGTGGGGGATGGGGGGTCTCTCTTTGGAGAGCCCTTCCCTCTATCCTACCCCATGAAATATTCTACCTCCTCAGGGACACAGCTGGCCAAGAGCGATTCAAGACAATAACTACTGCCTATTACCGCGGAGCCATGGTACAAAGTGTGGGTCTGGACAAGGGCTGAGGGCATGAGGCAATGAAATGTAGGTTTATGAGTACAGAGAGGCAGGGGAAAATGGGGGGTGGCACCAGTGGGTTGCAGAGGGTCCCACATGGCTTAGGGATTTGACTCATGGATAAAACTTGTAGGGTCACTTACGAGTGCAGTGGGAAGCCTAAACAGGGGCGTATGGTCCAAGCCTCCACTGTGAACTCTGCCATCTCCCAGGGCATTATTCTAGTGTATGACATCACAGATGAGAAGTCCTTTGAGAATATTCAGAACTGGATGAAGAGCATCAAAGAGGTGAGGACGCTCCCAGAGAGATGGCGGAATTGGGCAGGACCTGAGGACGAAGGGGATTCTGAAGACGAGCAGGACCCAACTTTTCTTGTCTTACCCTTTTGTTTCCAGAATGCCTCGGCTGGGGTGGAGCGCCTCCTGCTGGGGAACAAGTGTGACATGGAGGCCAAGAGGAAGGTACAGAAGGAGCAGGCCGATAAGGTAAGGGCCAGGTTGGGCAATGTTCTAAAACTGGGCTGGGAGGGCCAAGGTGAGGTCAGATGGCAAAGGGCAGGATTTGGCTGCTGCCCTTTATCCAACTCTCTTATTCCCACTTCATCCCCTACAGTTGGCTCGGGAACACGGAATCCGATTTTTCGAGACGAGTGCCAAATCCAGTATGAATGTGGATGAGGTGAGACACACCCCATCACCACCACCCAAAGAGATGGAGTACTGGATGATAGACTTACCTTTTCTCCAGTCTGTACTGACCAATCTCCTTTTCCTGTTAGGCTTTCAGTTCCCTGGCCCGGGACATCTTGCTCAAGTCAGGAGGCCGGAGATCGGTGAGCTGGTTCTGCTGGGCTAAGTACAACTGGGGAGGGGGAAGTAAAAACTGAGGAGGGGAGCAGTGCTAAGACTTCCCTTGAAGGTGGGTCCCCTTCAAACAGCTTATAACCTCAGACCTCAGCCAGCCATTCTCATCCTGACCCCCGTGCCCTTCTGCCTCTAGGGGAACAGCAGCAAGTCCTCCAGCACTGACCTGAAAACTTGTGACAGAAAGAACACCAACAAGTGCTCCCTGGGCTGAGGACCCTTTCTGCCTCCCCACCCTAAGCCTGGAGGTTGAACCTGAGGGAAGCAGGGCTGAGGGACTGGATGGGGGAGAGATAGCAGGTGGGGCTTGGAGGAGTAAAGATGGGTAGATGGTGAAAGAATGGGGAGGAAATAGAGAAGAAGAAAAGGAAAGAGAGGAAACAGGAAAAGAAAGAAAGGAGGTTGGATAGAGAGGGAAGAAGCAAGAAAGGGAAGAATTGAGGAAGTGAAAAAAGGTGAGAAAGAGGGAGGAGAAAGGAAGGCTAGATGGCTCTGGGCCTCAGACCTTCCCTGGGTTTCCAGGGCAAATATAAATGTAAATAAATAATTGATTTATTTTGTTACTGGATCAGGCTTTTAGGGTTCTGTGAGAGGCTGGCTCAACACCACCCCCTGAAAGTTTGGCCCTATCCTGTCACTCTGCATGGTCTTTGTCAGTATTAAAGACCTCCATTTGCACAAATGTCCCTAGTTTGGGTAACTTTCATCATTGTTGGAATTGCTCTCTAGTCATAAACCAAATTCCTACCTCTGAAGTGTTTGGGCTGCCTGAATCTGGCTGGGTTCCTGTGATGCCAGGAGTAGTCCTACAGCTTTCTCCCTTCCCCAGCTGTTTAATTGATGAGGAAAACAGCAAGGAGCAGAGGTTCTCTGAACTTAAAGATGTGGACATACTCTTTCCATTATGGGTTTAGAGGATCACTGTGGGCAGAGCCTTCTCCAGGAGACAGCAGGACTTTTTTTTTTTTAAGAAGGACTCTTTTTGAACCTCCCCAGGGGAGTGACAGCTCCTCCTCAGGGAAATAACAGGATCTAGTATTGTTACCCAGGCAAACATCTTTGATTCTGTTAGCAATCCCTGTAGGAATCTGGTAGGCATTATTATTTGCTTTTATAGATGAGGAAAATGAGACGCAAAAGAGTTTCACTTATTCATAAATATTTATTGAGCATCTACTACATGCCAAGCACAGCAGTCAACCTTTGGGTGGTACTTGCAAGGTGGACAAGCAAATTTTAAAAGAAGCAGCATACAAAGAGGCAAACTACTACATACAAAGAGGCAAAAGTATTGGCGTGCAAAAAGAGCCACCGCCACGCCTTGGCTGGGTGGGTAGCGCAGTTGGTTGGGGCGTCGGATGCACCAAGGTTGCGGATTTGATCCCCAGTCAGGGTACATACAAGAATCAACCAAGGAACGCGTAAGTGGAGCAGTAACTGGAGAGCAATGTCTCCCTTCCTCTCCCTTTCTAAAATCAACAAATAAAAAAAATTTTAAAGTGTGACAGAAATGTGAGGCAATATAATTAGAGGAGGGTAAATATTTACACGTTTCATTTGCATCTCGACAAAAAACACAAAAACAGAAAATGCAGGTTAGCAATTCCATTTAACACAGAACACTTGAGAGCCAGATACCATCCTAAAGCCATATAATAAGCGCCTGAACCTGGCTAGACTGAACAGTTGTTAGAACTTCAAATCTCGTGCTCCTCCTAGTGCGCATTATGTAGGAGCGGGGGAGAGCTGAGAACATATGAGGCGGTCATTCAAGGACCAGTTCTGGGGATTGATTAACATGATAGAAGGTAACATCTGAGTAGAGCTGAGTGGGACCCCAGAGACCGGGAGAGGCTCCTTGTTCACCGTGGGTCTTGGTGATTCCTGCTTCAGGAGGCAGAAGGAAGTCCCTGAACCGCCCACCCAGCTGACCATCCAGGGAGGGAAGAATGAGACAGGTATGGGTGTAAGAAAGGCTGAATCTTAATGGTAAATTCCAGGGTTTTAAGGAAAAGTGCAGAGTCCTAAGAATGCGACGTATGGTTCTTTTTTACGTGTCGCTGCTCACCTAGCCCAGATGAGTAAACAAGCGACAAGCCAGGGAGCAATAAACCGGGGACACATCTTCGCCACCATTTTCTCCATTCTCACAAAAGACTACCAGGACCACAATGCCACGGTGCGCCGAGCCAATGAGCCGCATCTCGCGGCGCAAACGCAGTGAGGCCCTACCCCCGGGGAGCCACGCGAGGCACCACCCACCCTGGAAGACTACAAGGCCCAGCAAGCAACTCGCGAGCCTCCGCCTTCGCCGCCGCGGACCCACCCAGTTCTGGGAAACCGGACCCAGCGGTCGGGCCGCTGCGGTCGGGCCGAGCCGAAGAGCTTTCGCAGGGCAAGATGGCCGCTCCGAGGGCCAAAGCGGAGGTGAGGGGGTGCTAGGGCCGTAGGGTCCTATCCAGCAAACTGGCTTTTCTCGTCGTGGCCATGGGGACCTCCCGATAGAGCCTTTGACCTGAGGCAACCCCAGCACTTCGTAGTTTTGACGTGGAACCTCCCGGAGGGCTGCAGAATAAGCGCCTCTGCGCTCTGACGGAGGCACGAGACCAGTCAAGCGGGCCCCTCTGTTGGGACAGCGCGACACTGAGCACTCCATGCCTGTGGGCGCGGGGAGGCGTGGCCTCCCCCAGGGCCGCCACCTCTACTGGTTGTTCTGCGCGTTCACCTTAAAGCTCTGGTAAGGAGGGGTAGAGGGCGGGGGGAAAGGACGGGACGGAAGATCGGGTAGTCCCTGCCCTCCGGGATGAGGGAGATCGTGCCCCTCGACCGCGAGGGTGGGCAGGTTCCATGTTTCCTGGCTTCTGACTTTTGTCCCTATTCCCTCCTCTCTACTGCAGCCAAGCAGAGACGCCGGTGCGGGAGGAGAAGCTGTCAGGTGGGTGATGGTCTTGGAACCCGATGCCCTGTAGGTTTTGTTCTGACATCCACATACCAAGAGCACAGGTGGAAAAGGGTGGTGCTACGTAGAATGAGGGCATTCAGTTGTGCTGGGAAGTTGGATGGGCAGAACCTTCGGGAGACAGATTTCTGAATGAGGGTTGGGGCTGCCATTTCTCTCTTTTAGTGAGCACCTCGAATTTGCCGTGCTGGCTGGTGGAAGAGTTTGTGGTGGTGGAGGAGTGTGCTCCATGTTCTAATTTCCAGGCCGTGAGTATCTGTTTTCTCCCCCATTTTTCTCACATCTACTCAGTCCCTGCCTCTTTTTATTTTTATTTTTTGACCAATATGAAAGTTTATTTAACAAAAGTTCAATATGAAAATATACACGACTTTTTATTGTAGAAAAACAGGTGCTGTGGAGCGAGGATACATGGAAGCGGCTGATTTCTCTGGTGAACACATTCTTCATACTCATCCCAAGGCTTCTAACATGATACTGTTTCCTCATATTACCACCATTCCAATAGTGTTCTCTTGCCCACTAGTTACCACCTCCACACAGTCTTCTATCACTAGATTCATAAAGGGATCAAATCCTCACACTATTCCTTGGATATGTCTGTCACAATTTAATTTTTTTTAATTTTTAAATTTTTATTTTTAAAATATATCTTTATTGATTTCAGAGAGAGGAAGGAAGGAGAGAGAGAGAGACGGAAACATCAGTGATGAGAGTGACGCCCCCAACTGGGGATGGAGCCTGCAACTTGGCATGTGCCCTGACCCCTGACCGGGAATCGAACCATGATCTCCTGGATCCTATGCTGACGCTCAACCGCTGAGCCACACCCAGCCTGTTTAATTTTTTTTTTTAATCCTCACCCAAGGACATGCCTTTATTGACTTTAGAGAGAGAGAAAAGGAGAGAGAAGCATTGATGTGAGAGTGAAACATCGATAGGTTGCCTCCTGTACATGCCCCACTGGGCATCACGGGAATCTGGGTATGTGCCCTGACCGGGAATCAAACCTGCTATCTTCCGGTGTACGGGATGATTCTCCAACCAACTGAGCCACACTGGCCAGGCAGGCACCATTTAATTTCTTGTCCATTCGTTTTTTTAACTTGGAAGGTGAGCTTTGCTCATGGTATATACTCAGGGAGCTCAAAGATGTCTCCAAAAGAAACTTGTGGCATGTCTCACACTCCTGCCACAGTCCCTAAGTCTAAGTATGCCTTTGCATTGTCTTTTGCCTTTTTCCTCGTGTATGTCCAAATATGAACATGTCTTCCCCAGAAAATGTGCCCTTTTCTTTCCAAGTTAATGGCTACATTCAGGTAATAACCATGTCCTGTTCATTTTTAACCCACTGGCTCTGGAGCCTGTCCCCACCTCTCCTAGACTGTTGCCTTTGAAGTATTCTAACACATATTCCTAATCATACAGCCAGCACCTCCACCGTCCCCATTAGAACTCATCATCTCTGTTGCCTCCCTGCTCTGAGCCGTAGCCCTGGGCACCTCCGCACTCTGAATGACAGCCTTCCTGCTTCTCTTCTTGCCCCCTTCCTGACATGCTTTGGCCCTTTTCTCCTGGCAGAAAACCACGCTTGAATGCGGTTCCACAGGGTATGTGGAGAAAATCACATGCAGCTTATCTAAGAGGAATGAGTTCAAAAGGCAAGTGCTGTTTCTGTTCTTGAAACCTAAATCACCTCCTTTGCTCCTATTATGACCCTTAGATAGTCCCACCTCTTCCTCTTGGTTTGGAGGTAGAATGGAATATTGGAAAGAGGAAGGAATTTGGAACCAAATTATTTCAACCCAAGTCCCAATTCTACTTCTCAGTGCTACATTAATGGCATATTGTCTCATTAGTAAAATTGGTTAATACCTGCTCTGCTTATCTCACCAGAAAATAAGTTAAATGATATATTTGAGTGAGATTTATGCACTGTGAACACAGTAGACTGACTTTGGTTTTCTCTTTTCCCTTTGGATGTTGTGTCTTGGTTAGGCTGAAGTAGAAGGGAGATTAGAGGGAGAGGCCTTTCTTGGGAATAACTGTTTCTTCCTACCCTCAGCTGCCGCTCAGCTCTGATGGAACAACACATATTCTGGAAATTTGAAGGGGCTGTCATGGGTGTGGCCTTGGTCTTCGCTTGCATTGTCATTGTTCGTCAGCGACAGCTGGACAGAAAGGCTCTGGAAAAGGTCCGGAAGCAAATTGAATCCATATAGCTACCTTCTACCCTTTTATTTGGGTCTTAAAGACAGAGAAAGTGGAATGGACTGACTTGTGCCCAGTATTTTGGGGAGTGGGAGGAACAAAAAAAACCCTTTCTTCCATCTTCCTCTAGATCATTAATAAGCAGAATAAAAAGAGTAAAATAGTTTCCTTTTCTATTGTGATTTGGTTTGGAGCAGGAAGTCATGAGGGAAAGGGGGTAGCAGCTTTAGGCCCCAGTTTATCTAAAGTACCTATCTTCCCCCTCTTCTACTACTTATTTAAAACTCTGAGAGAAAATTTCCCCCAAAAAAGTTTATTTCTTAGCAAAAACTTCTGTTTCCCCTCAATCCTATCTTCAAAGAAGAAATAAAATCACAGATACATAACAAAAGTATTTGAGGTGCCACCTCACATAGGCAAACTGGGTCTCAGGATACAGACATTTAGGGCATCCTGATGTGATTCAGACCCCTGAAGCCAAAGAACCCTGAGTTGGGGATCCCAGGGGAAAGCAGAGCCATAGGAGAGCCCTGGGTTCCTTATGTAATTGAGTAGTGGGCTAGGAAGTGTTCCAGCTCACATCTCATCTGCATGCAGCACAGTTTTGACGTGCCCACTGGGGCCTGTCTTCCCTCGCATCTTCTCAAGCAGTGTCCTTGAGCCATTTGCACTCTTGACCCCAGGTTGCCCCCCCGATCTGGACTCTATCTCTGGGGACTCCTGATTTTTTGTTACGTCCTTGTGAGTCAGGATATTTCTGGAAATCACTGTGGGATGAAGGAAAAAGGGCAGTAGTAGAGTGCTCCCTTGGGTGGGAAGTCCTAGAACACTCCCACTTGCTCACCAGGTAAAAAGAGTCCTTCCCTACCCTTGCCTCTCACCTCCATGAGGCTGGTAATCCTCAGAACCAGCTTCTGGTAGACCTTGAAAGGGGCTGAAACTGGGCAGGATGATGAGAGCCAGGGAAAAAAGAAGGATCTGGGAGAAAGCAAGAAGACACTTGGGCTGTGGGGACAATAAAGGAAGGGAGTATAGGGCAGTTGGAATCATCAGGGATGGGAAGACTTGTATGGCTTGGTAGTAGGAGTATCAGGGTAGAAGTGGGGGAGATGGGCAGTAGACTAGTGGTACCAAAACACAAGTGCTGGTCTGGGCAGCTTTGTTGGAAGTTTGAGTAATGAGCATCTGCAGCTGGCGGAGTTGAGTCACCAGGGAGCTGGGAAAGGAGGAAAGATGAGGTAGAGCTGGGAACCAGGGTCCAAGAATGATGCCTCTGTGTGTTGCATTCTTCCCCCAATGTACACACTATACTTTCACTCACATGTTGTGCCTCTCCAGCTCCTGGATTTTTTTCTGTAGTTCCTGGTTCTGTGCAGCAAAGGCAGCCACCCTAAGGAGTGTGGAGAAGTAGGACAAGGTTTGTCCGTTATATGAGTCCCTGATCTTGCCTGCCTTGGTAAGGAAGGGGGCCCAGTCCTGGCCTACAGGAAGCCAGGAATGTGAGTTCAAACGTACTTGCTCTCCAGTCCCTCGATGTACTCTTTCTTCCGCCGACGACTGTCCTGAGCTGACTGCTTGTTACGGATTTTCCTCCTGACCTTCTTGAGGACCCTCTCCTCTGTCTGGGGCCCCAAGGTGTATCAGTCCTGGGCCCTTACCTTCCCCCAACTCCCCAACTCTCCCCTGTGATCTTGGCTCTTCAGAGGCATGGTGGGCTCACTGGGTTGGGATACCCTTTGGGGAAGCATATTACCTTGGTGAGAGGCAGGTGGGAGGGCAGGGAAATGCCTTCCTGCCCCAGCAGATGCTTTTCCTCATCTGTCAGGAACAAGGTTTGACAGGGTAGCTGGTGGGGACAGGAGAAGATGAGTAGGGAGAGCGTGATCCCATTTCTAGCACCCATGCTGCTCTCCCACATGACTTCTAGAGAGTGTTTCCCATTTGCACTGAGGAATAACTAACCATGAAATGAAGTGAGGGCAGGGACCTTAATTCAGACAGGCTCTGGATCATACCCAAAGGGACCTCCTGAGGCTGAAACGGGAGAGAAGAGGTGGCTTTGTCATATCCTTTGACCACAGACTCTGGTCCACATCTCCTGAAACCTTAGGGGTATTTGAAGAGAATGTGGAGTAACTCACTATGGTAGGGTTTGCTCAACCTTCCAGCAGGCAAATGATTCACTTTTAGCTATTAACTTCCCATTTGGTAGAGTGTGTTATCTAGTCTCCTGTCAATCATAGTGAGCTCCCTGGGGCAGTGGCCCATTCTCTCCTAGGGTATGATCCCCACTTTTTAGACTAAAACTATGTCCCCTATCAGACAAAGAACTCCCTAAGGGCAACCAGACTGAACAACTTCTCTTAACAAAGTACATGGAGAGGGGAAGCATTTTCTCATTCTGTTGATATCTTGCTTCCAGACATCTCCTATTTGGCTCAAATAAATTACTATAAAAATTCTCCAAAAAAAAGTATGGGGGGAGGGTAGGTAGTGTCTGGTTAATGTGAGCCCATCAACAGAGATGGGCCTTTCTAATTCCTTTTTGAAAGATTTATGCTTCACTTTGTGACTTAGGAAGTTGCTTTTGTTTTTGCCTCCTGATAGTCTTTGGCTTTTAGCTAAACCATTTCTTCTGTCTCTGCCTTTTTCTAATGCTCCCTTCTTATGCTTGTTACTATTTGGTGGAACTATATTAGAGGGATGTCCCTCCCAATCCACCTAATCAAAATCTGTAAGAATGAGACCTAGAAGGTTCTATTTAAAAAACAAAACCACAAATTCTCCAGTGTTTTGATGCATAGTCCAATTTAGAAGTATCGAACTTTTTAAGGTCCCTCAACCCAAGATTTTAAGATGCTTGACTTGGCAATTGGTTCAGCTTCAACCACAGATTTGCAGGGAGGCTAGAAACTGTTCCCTGCCTTTTGTACACAACAAGTTCTTTCCAGGATAAAGGCAGGGCCCTCTCCTCACCCCCTTGGAGGGACCAGACCAGATAACCTTGGGAAGTTATCTGATGTGTTATCCCCCCGCTCCCCCCCCCACCCGCAAGCAGTGGGTGCCAGCTGGACAGTTGTTCCAGTAGAAACATAGGAGTAGTTGTTTCTCTTACAGCTTGTGCCCAGTAACCAGTTCGATTTTCCCAGGTGGCCTGTCCCATTTCTTCGTCCTGACACAAGACTGAGACAATAGCTGAGCAAACAATGAACACAGGTTTGGGCTTTCTCCTGAGCCATATCCCTGGATTCCCTCACCCCACCTTCTCCTTAATTGAGTCATCATCACCTTACCCCAAGTGTTTCTCCCTTGTCCTTTCCTGCTTTTAAATTGCCCATGTCTGCCCTGGCCGGGTAGCTCAGTTGGTTAGAGCTTTGTCCCAGTACACCAAGATTGCGGGTTCAATCCCCAGTCAGGGCACATACATACAAAAATCAACCAATGAATGCATAAATAAGTGGGACAACAAATCAATGTTTCTCAAATCAATAAATTAATAAATTGCCCATGTCTCCAAAGGTCCAATGCTACAAAAATTAGGGCAAAGACAGAGTTCAGCATCAGTTTTCCTCTCCTTTACCCCCATCTGTGTGGGTATATGTATGTGTATCAGGGAAGACTGGATCAAGCCAACCCCAAGACTTACCAGGGTTGCAGGAAGCACTGAGTTTACAGTGCCTGCTCTGGGCAGGATGTGGGCATGAGCATCAAGGGGCAGCTCACTGACCATGCAGGCATCAGGCACCATAAAAGGTGGGCTCCATTGATCTGAGGGGAACAGGTGACTGGGAGAAATGAGATGGAAAGTACACCCTGCTGCAGCAGGGCCTGGGTAGTGGAACAGATTGATGAAACCCCCTTAACCCCAGGGCTAGGGCTGGATCTGAAGGGCCATTGTCCCCTTCCCACAGAACACTACTGACCTAGCTGAATGGAGATGAACCCTACAGTTGGCCCAGCTTCCTCTTGCATCTTCTTCAGGGCCTCTGTCTCATAAACAATCTCACAGAGGCCAGGGGAACTGGGTGCCTTGGGGACAGGGGGACTGTCTGGATGACCAGGGTCCCCAGAGATTTCACTGTCACTGCCAGGAGATGCTTCTGAGCAGTACACTTCATTGGGATCAATGAAAAGCTTCGGGAAATCTTCAGGTTCACTCTCTTGAAGGCCCTACATTGGAAGAGGGCATATATGTATACAGGGAAGAATTCTGGAAGTCCTTCCTGACATCAAACCTAGATCCTTCATGCTTCAGTTTCAGTCCTTTCTGTCCTTGGACATCAAGATAGTTACAGTTTATGTCTATTTTAGGGGTACTGTCTCAGGCCACTTTCCAAGTGTAGGCTGAAGCTTCTTGGGCTTCTTATCCCAGTTGTATTTCAACCCACCCCCACTTCCATTCATCATACTCACACAGGCATGGGCTCCACTGGACTCCCAGCCTTGCAGCCCCTGTTCTTGTATCATAGTCACTGGGACCTCGGGAGGTGGACAGTGGAGTCCCAGCTCCAGGAAGGATCCTGTTAAGATATCGTCTGGGGGCTCCAGCCACACATCCAGCAGGTCAGGGGTTCTGAAATCCATCCTGCAGGGAGGCATGTGGGGTGGGCAAGTTGCAGGAGGATGATGGCTGCCCCACCCCACCCCCAACACACACACACACACACACACACACCAAAAAAAAAGCTTCTGGGTTCCTCTCGCTCCCTCTTCTATTATCCCCCTTCCTCACCTATGCAGCCCCCTCACCTGTCACCCGGAGATCTCGCCTCAGTACTTATCTCTGTGGTTCAGAAGAACAGGCCCCCGGGTTATTACTTGTTCTGAAGAGCCCAGTTTGCCAAACCAGCCTAGCCCGCTGAGCGCCCCAAACAGTACACCTTTTCTTCCCTCCAGGATCTCGCATCCTGGACCCGCCCAGCCAAACCCCGCCCCTAGCCTTACACTAGGAAAGTGGGTTGCACCTAGTCGGGAGCCACGGTAGGGGAGCTGAATCTCGGAGCAGACGGTTAAGAGGCTGAGCGTCCACAAACCTGACCTGAGAAAAGCATAGGCAGCCTCGCCCTTTCTGCCTCAATTTTCCCTAGCAATAGCAAATCTTCCTGAGGTGGCTCCTCGGGGCAGGACAGAGATGGCTGTGACTGGAGCACAGAGTGCTTGAGTGCCTCTTCTCCGGCCATCAATTTTATAAGAAGGAGGGCGGAGGGCAAGGCAGGGTTGAAAACAAAGGAGGAAAGGGTCAACTGGATCGCCGAGGTTCACGGAGGCTTCCCCTCCCCCGCCCTGCGGCGCTCATCCCGCACTTGAACCTAACTGGAAGCTGAAGACGTAGCGGTTTTGACGGGCAGGGCATTGAGTCAATGGAATTGCCCACTCGACGCCGGCTCCGCCGTAGCTGATCACAATTGGCTGTCAGAGAGGAAGTAAGGCCAATGGGGCCGGAGCATTCATTTGTCCCGCGGGGATTAGGTTCTGCAGGAACAAAGGGAGGGTGAGAGCGAGAAGAGGGATTGTAGGGAAGGGAAGAAGTTGCGAGAATGTGGGTGGCGGCCTGGTTTGGTTTCGCGTGTCACGTGACTCGGAAACCCAGGTTGATACCCAAGCTGGGAGAAAATAGCCTGTTAGCCGAAGTCAAGTGACAGAGCTTTTGACTCAGCCGGTTTCAGTTGCGCAATCGCGGACTGTCAAAATCCATAATCCGTGCCTTACGCTACTGAAGAACAGCAGTTATACTTACGCACAGGGGGTGTTAACTAACGGAGGGACGAGAGTCTGGAAAAGTACAAAACGTTAAAAATCATTAGGGTTTGGTGAGGGAATTTGTCTTACTGTTTGGGTATAATTACCAACAACAGTAAGCGTCCTGCACTTGTATAGTGTACAAAATATTTTCGCCCCCTCCGCTTAGGTTAGTTGGTTAGAGCATCGTCCCAATATGTCAAGGTCATTGGTTCAATCCCGGGTCAGGGCACATCCTTTGGTTAAAGGATGCATAAATAAGTGGAACAAATCGATGTTTCTCTCTTTCTCAAAAAATCAATTAAAAATATTTTCATTGTTCTCTCATCTAATCCACAATAGCTTTGAGGTAGGCAGGCCAGGAAATATTTTACTAATTTTAAGGATGAGGAGACAAAGGCACATGACTAGCATGTAGTAATATCAAAACTCAGAATTTTTTGCCTTGGTTTAGTGGCTGATGACCTAGGAATTCACTTTACATTTTTAACTTATTGATTTGAGA
Organism: Miniopterus schreibersii; assembly: GCF_964146895.1. NCBI lineage: Eukaryota > Metazoa > Chordata > Mammalia > Chiroptera > Miniopteridae > Miniopterus > Miniopterus schreibersii. The sequence continues at coordinate 12,782,475 of NC_138119.1, read as the reverse complement.
GAGAGAGAGACAGACAGACAGACAGACAGACATTGATTTGTTGTTCCACTTATTTATACATTCATTGGTTGATTTTTATATGTGCCCTGACCGGGGACCGAACCCACAACCTTGGCACATGGGAATGATGTTCTAACCAACTGAGCTACCCGGCCAGGGCAGGAATTCACTTTATTTATTATTATTTTTTTAATCCTCACCTGAGGATATTTTTTCTATTGCTTTTCAGAGACAGTGGAAGGGAAAGAGAGAGGAAGAGAGGGAGAGGGAGAGGGAGAGGGGGAGAGAGGGAGAGGGAGAGAGAGAGAGAGAGAGAGAGAGAGGGAGAGAGAGACATCTACATCAATTGGTCGCCTTCCCTGACTGGGGCCAGGGATTGAGACTGCAACTGAGATATGTGCCCCTGGCCAGGATCGAACCCAGGACCCTTCAGTCTGTGCTCCAGTGCTCTAACCACTGAGCCAAACTGGCTAGGGCCAAGAATTCACTTTAAATAAAATAATGAAGCTATACTAATATAGGTATTTTCATCTGCCTGTCTCCCCAGTAATACTTCAGATAAAGTGTAGCTGGGTGAATAAAGCAGGAAAGTTTGGGGTGTGGATCTGGAATTCAAACTAGTATTCTTGTGAAAATTTGAGTGGGCTGAAGGTAAAGACAGGAACAGGATCTAATATTTATTGGGTAACTATTATATGTTCAGGCATTTTCATGTTACTCATATAATTCTCATAGCAACTCACACCTGGCAGAGAGAAGTTAAGTAACTTTCTCAAGATTACTCTGTCAGTAGATTCACCAAAATTTAGATGCCTGAGCCCATATTCTTTGTACTATACTAAGCTACCTTGCTGGAGCTTTCTCAAATTTCCCAGCTCTGTGTTTCCCGCTCATCCTGCATCTTGCTCTAGTGAAAAGACAAAGCAGGTTCCTAGATTGATGCAGAACTCTAAGGAAAACAGAAATGTCCTTGCTTAGATTTTTCCCAGAGCAAGAAAGGTTTCAAAGGGCTTCCTTCCACTGCCTATGCAAAGATGATTAAGATAACATCCATTAATGTTAGAACTGGAAGGAACCTCTGGCATCACCTGCTAGTCTACCTTCTCTCTTCCACCAGATTTATCAAGCTCCTGAGAGGGAAAATTACTTGCCTAAGATCATACACCAAATTAAGTTAGAGCTGGGACTAGTACCCAGATGTCCTGACTCCCAGTCCATGATTCCTTCTTAATGTTACTAATTATCCATAATCTTAAAAGCGTAATTTGCCACAGACAAACCATAGTATGCATAATCTGGAGTAGCTTCTAATAATCTGGAGTAGCTTAAATAATCTGGAGTAGCTTCTAATAGTAATTTTTGTCTTTTAATTAAGAGCTTGGAACAGCAATGATAATTATTAAATGATGGTACACTAGTACCCCATTTCACTTACACTTGATCTTAGAGTTGATACGATTCCTTTCTCCTAGACTACCTCTCTCAAGAAGTCCTCCATTCCCCCTTTGGTTAAGGAAGTTGCTGGCCTTCATTTTCAAAGCCTAATCAGAGGCATAACTCGGCCCCTTCTTTAGGCAATGAGGCCTTTTCACCTTTGAAAAAAAAAAAAATAGGCTGAGCCCCCTTCTTTATTTTGCTTTGTTCCCTACTCTCCCATGAGACTAGAAGAGGATTCTGATAGCACAAGGATGTGGGCGAGGAGGATCCAGGCTAAGAAACAGTGAAAAGTGCTCAGTTGAAAATACCTTGACACATTCAAGAAACAGAAAACAGCCAAGAAGTAAATGCTAAGAAGAGAATGCTTTCAAAACCTTTGGCGCCAGGTTGCACAGAAGGAATCCAAGACCAGGCAGACATACTCAGAGGAGTAAGGCGGAAGACCAGGGCTGCGGGGTGCGTATGGGACACTAGCCTTGTCAGTGGGGTTTATAGCTTTCTCTTTTAAAGTGTCCAAAAAATCAAAGCCTCTGTTGAGCAGCCAGCTCCTCCCACCAGAACTCCACCAGAGGGGCCCCGGCCATCAGCCCTAGATCCTGTCTCTAGCCCCATCCCGTGCTTCAGCGCATTCTCTCCTGGTCTCCGCCTCCACCCAGTTCTTGCTGCCCGTCTCTGATTGGTCCTATTCACGTCACTCCTACTCTGGCCCCGCCCACTAGGGGGCTGTCATTGGCAGCGGGGGCGGGTACGCGGCGGCTGTGGGGGTGGGAGGGAGGAGCGCTGGGGAGGAGGCGGGAATTCCCGGCCGGAGGCCGGAACCGAGCTGGTGCCATGTAGTGAGACCCTCGGGAGGTGAGTGCGGGCTTCTTGGGAGTGGAATTCAGGTCGGCCGCCCAGGCTTCTTGGGGGTTCTAGGAGCTGAAGTCCCGGTTCTCACATTTTTTGGCTTCCCAGAACGCTGGCGGCCTCGGACCCCGCCTCCTGAAGCCTGGACTTCCAGACACCGCCCTCAGTTGTATCAGCCCGTCCCGGGACCCCAGACCCCTAGGGCCTGTTGCCTAAAGTGGCCGGTCTCTGCTTTGGGAGGAAGGCACTGGGGGAACAGGAGCGGGAGAGTGCTCCAGCACACAGACTTGCCTTGTTCAGGTGGTCCACGAAGCTACCCGAGCGACATCTCTACACAGCCCCAAACCCCCCTTAGCCTCATCCATTCCTTTCAAGAAGGGTCCTGGTCTCCACTTTTCTTACAGGACCCCAGTTCCCTATTCTCTGGGAGCTTCAGGTGAAAGTAATGAGATATCTACACAGTCCTCATACCTCTGTTTCCCCCTTGCTGGGCCCCTGAATAAGTCACTTGGAGGAAAGATGAATGTTCCCAGTACAGGAGTGGATGAGTCACACTGGGAAGGTCAGAAAGTGGCTGGGGAGAGGGAACTACACTCTGCTGACCAGTCTTTCCCTTTCCTTGGCCCTGTCTTTCCTTACATGACCATTCCCCACTCACTCTGTCTTCCTAGGTCTGAGAGTCACTGGAGCAACCACAGCCACCATGGGGCCCTGGGGAGAGCCAGAGCTCCTGGTGTGGCGCCCAGAGGCAGTAGCCTCGGAGCCCCCAGTACCTGTGGGACTGGAGGTGAAGTTGGGGGCCCTGGTGCTACTGCTGGTGCTCACTCTCATCTGCAGTCTGGTCCCCATCTGTGTGCTACGCCGGCCTGGAGCTAATCCAGAAGCCTCAGGTAAGGCTCTCCTTTCCCCTGCTGCCATGGATGCTTGAGGTAGGGAAGGCTCTGGGGCTAAGGAAGGTAACCTAAAGAGGGGAAGACAAGAGTGACCATTGCTTGGATTGGAGTAGTGGGGCCTGGAGGAGGTTCACTTGCTCATTCCCCTTTGTGCTTCACTCCTACCCAGCCTTCCGCCAAAAAGCCCTGAGCCTCGTAAGCTGCTTTGCTGGGGGTGTCTTTCTGGCTACCTGTCTCCTGGACCTGCTACCTGACTACTTGTCTGCCATAGATGAGGCCCTGGCAGCTCTGCACGTGACGGTAAGCACTGGCTGGCTGGCTGCATGTTACCCTGTGTATGTGAGTGTATTCAGTTGCATACCTCTAGGAGAGGTGGTTTGTATGGATCTGTTCCGATATAACTCCATGACTGTGTGGAAGGCTCTTGGATATGAACCTGAAACTGGACAACAATGGATCTGGCTGCCTGTCACCACTTGAGCCAATTAAGCAGAGACAGGGTTGAATCATATGTGAGCACTTTTTCCAATATTGCTGGCAATTTGGGAGAGCAGTAAGGGTCATCCACAAAAATCTGCTCTGCGGCCCCCAACCCAGCTGCTTATAATGGGTAGATGGACAAAGATCACAGTAGGAATTACAGGCATGGGGAAGTAGGCAAGGTATAATGCTAACAGGTTACAAGCAATGTGGGCTGGGGGTCACAAAGGGCGGGTGCCTCCAGGATTCCATTGTTTTGAGAACAAGGCTGTTAATCTTACCTTGATGATAGGTAGTTATTGAAAAGGAGAATGGACCGCATTCCAAGGGTAATTCCCGTGTGCGGGGGCTACAACTCCCAGCCAGGGTAGAAAGTGCTTTTTCTAATTAGAACAGAACAATCACAGTTAACAGAACATGATTAATGTTTCTTATAACTATAGCTAACAATCATGGTCAATAGAACATGAGCAACATCTCTGCCCCTAACAAACCTGTGAATTGTGATTTTTAGTTATAGGGCATAACTTTTTTTGTGGGTTACCCCCAGTCCCTTTGTGACCCCTATGTACCCTTTGAGGCAGTGTGAGGAAACTTACTACTAGGTGTATGACCTACTCTGAGGGTTTCTCAGTTCCAGCCTCCAGGAAGTTGACAGCACTCCAAGAATCATCTTCACCCTCTCACCACTTTCTTGAAGGATTGGAGAAAGAGGTCCCTACAGGCTTGGGAAGGGTAGGAGGCAATCCCAGGGGCTTGGTGTTGCCAAAAAGGCCCAAATAAGTAGGATATGGGGAAGGTCAAGTCCAAAGCATAGGAAAGTCTCTTAGGAAAAACTGAGACAGTTGGGTGGTGGTGAGACAACAGTGCCCTGGGTTCTTCCTCTATTTCCCTACGACCGAGGAAGTAACACTGGATATATCCTGTGTGTTTGCAACTGAGTGACCTGTTTCTCCATGTGACTGTAAGTCTGAATGTCCCTGGGACAGTGTGTGGTTCTGTATGTAAGCGTTTGGGAAGGTGGGCCAATGTGTGACTCTTGTGTGCTTGCATGTGACACTATGTGTATGTCTACATCAGTGATTCTGAACTGGGGGTGTTTTTGCCCCTGCCCCCAAAAAACATTTGGTAATGTCGAGAGACACTTTTGGTTGTCACAGCTTAGGGAAGGAGAGTGTTATGCTGCTACTGACATCACATGGGTAGAGGTCAGGGAGGCTGTGCACAGGACAGCCCTCCACAACAAAGAATTATCTAGCTCCAAATATAATAGTGCCGAAGTTGAGAAATCTTGGTGTCACATGTAACACTGTGACACCAGAATCTTTGTGATTATGTCTCTTTCTGTGTCTGTCACCAAGTGACTATATCTGTGTGACCAAGACTGGCCCTATGTCTGTGTGGGACCCCATGTCTGTGTAACTCCGCCAGACCCTGCCTCTGACTCCTCTTCCCCATACTTGGTCTGTCTCTTGAACTCCTTGCTATCTCCTCTGCCCACAGCTCCAGTTCCCCCTACAAGAGTTCATCCTGGCTATGGGCTTCTTCCTGGTCCTGGTGATGGAGCAGATCACACTGGCTTATAAGGAGCAGTCAGTGCCACCACCTCGAGAGGAGACAAGGGCGCTGCTGGGAACAGTGAATGGTGGGCCGCAGCACTGGCATGATGGGCCAGGCGTCCCACAGGCAAGCGGAGCTCTGGCAGCCCCCTCAGCCCTGCGTGCCAGTGTACTGGTGTTCTCCCTGGCTCTGCACTCGGTGTTTGAGGGGCTGGCAGTGGGGCTGCAGCGAGACCGGGCTCGGGCCATGGAGCTGTGCCTGGCTTTGCTGCTCCATAAGGGTATTCTGGCAGTCAGCTTGTCCCTGAGGCTGCTGCAGAGCCACTTGCGAGCGAAGGTGGTGGCTGGCTGTGGCATTCTCTTCTCATGCATGACACCTCTGGGCATTGGGCTGGGTGCAGCTCTGGCAGAGTCAGCTGGTCCACTGCACCAGCTGGCCCAGTCTGTACTGGAGGGCATGGCAGCTGGCACCTTTTTCTATATCACCTTCCTGGAAATCCTGCCCCAGGAGCTGGCCACTTCCGAGCAGAGGATCCTCAAGGTCATTCTGCTGCTGTCAGGCTTTGCCCTACTTACTGGCCTGCTCTTCATCCAAGTCTAGGGGGCTCCAAGAGGGGCAGGGGAGATTGGGTACCAGGTACCCTTGACCTGCCTCCCCTCCTTAGGAGTGGAGAAGGGAAGTATTGAGGACCAAAGAGTTCTCTGAGAGGTGGGGATGGAGCCTTTGGGACTATCTGACCAATGGGAAAGAAGTGGGTAGACAAGAGCCTGGCCCCCAGGCCCAAGAGACAAGGCATGGTCAAGTCACTAGAGACGTGATCAAGAAACATTAGTATTAGGGAAGACACTGAGTACTAGAATCAGGCAGACACTACACAGGGACAAACTGACACTGGGGAGGCTAAAGGTGGGTACCCAGATACTATGGGATAGAAGTAGAGAGGACATAGGCCCAGAGTCAGCAGTTCTCTTGCTTCTAGCCCATTTCAGTCTTGTTATTTGGAATGTACCCGTCCTACTTTTCTTAGCTCCTACTCTCACATCTATCTCCCAGTTCCCTCTCTCAAGACACTAGTGCCAAGTGGCCTCTTTTTGCCAGTTTTGGTACCTTCTCTGGCTTCTCCAGTCCTGCTTATTGTATTTTTAAAGTGCCAAATAAAATGCTCTCCCTTTTTCTCAAAGCACAGTGATGCGCTGAGCCCTGCCAGGGCACCTCAGTGAAGGGTGCCCTCTTGCTCCTTATTTTAGTCCCAGATTCTGGGGTGGGGCAGAAATGTTTGCTGAGTTGGGGTGGAGGGAGGGTTGGCAGATCTGCGGGCCCCTACTATTGCTGCACCCTGGGAATACTGACATGGACATGGTACCCCATACCCAGGTGATCAACATTGTGCTGCCAAATTTTTTTATACCATAGGAGCCCAAGGGGGAAGGGGAATGTTCACCCCCAGGGTTATTTTTGGGGGGGTAGGGCTATGCACAGGGCCATATGCTCTAGAATCTATTTTACTTACTGATCTGTTTTGGGACATGTTACCCAAATAAAAGATGTTTCTCTACATCTGTACAGAATCTGATTCATTTGTACTGGGAAAGTGGTGGGCATGTGGCCAGCCTGACAGGGCCTGAGTCCCAGATGTTTACATTATTTTAGTAGTCTCCCTGGTCTCACTATTTTCATTCAGGCCCTTGTACCCTTCTCTGAAGATGACATTTTCCCTCTTTTGTCTCTTCCTTCTTCCCTCCCTGTCTCTACCCCTTCCTTTTTCTCTCCTTTTCATTTCTTCTCCCCTCACTCCCCTACGCTTTCCTGAGCTCCAGACTAATTTAGAACTACTTTTCCCAGCTTACCGCGCGCAGGGAGGAGCCGAGTGGGAGGAGCAAAGTCCCCAGTTCCCCGGAGTCAATAGGGCTGCTGGGAATTGGTGTCCGTTTCCTTTCAGTACTGCATGGTTGGAGCTGTGAGAGGGTCACGTAAACAAACTACAATTCCCGGAAGCCCCCGCGCGCCACGGGTCAGGGCTAGGCTGGGGCCGGGTTCGCGGTGCTCGCTGAGACGGCGGCGGCGGCGGCGGCTACGGGTGGAAGACCCGGGCGGGAGCCCGCGGCAGAGGCCGTGGCTTGTGCTGGGAGGGTGGCGGGGAGAGACGGAGGAGGAAGATGGCGACGTCGGGGGCGAACGGGCCCGGCTCGGCCACGGCCTCAGCTTCCAATCCGCGCAAGTTTAGTGAGAAGATCGCGCTGCAGAAGCAGCGTCAGGCCGAAGAGACGGCGGCCTTCGAGGAGGTGATGATGGACATCGGCTCCACCCGGGTGAGGGGCCGCGCCGGGGAGCCGAGCGGAGCAATTACGGAGCGGGGAGCGGAGAGGCGGGGCGGGGGCGGGAGCCGAAGTGAAAGAGGCGGAACGGGACAGCGGACGCTGCCGTCTGGGATGCGCGGGTTGAGGACCGAGGGGCAGGAAGACGGATTTTGCGGGGGTGGGGGTGGGGGCAGAAACACCAGAGGTTGGGAGTTTGGAAACGACTGGGGGCTAAGTGAGTAGAGAGTGGGCGGAGAGAGGAGACAGTTCCCTGGAATCCGGCGGAGGTCGGAGGTGGGTGGTCATTGTGCATCACTGGTTGAGTCCTCTTCGGGGTTCTACTGAAGCATCCCCGATGCTGGGTTATGGGTTGTGGGGGATGGCTTGCTTGCCCTACTCTGTCTCCCCTGAGTTGGTAATCTCCGATCTGGTCCCTCTGCCCTTTTGGCACTTCAGTTCCTCTGGGAAAGGGCCCCTTGAGTGGTTTGAACAGCAGCGCCGGGTATAGTGGGGCAGGAAGTCCCCTCCTGCGTCCCGTCCCTTTGCTTCCTTTTTCAAATACTTCTTGTGGTTTCCTGACGTGAATGAAGGTGAGGTCCATTGCTCACAGACTGGTGCTTGGTATTTTGTCGTGGTGGCCGCCTTGGAGGAGAGGTAGGGCTTTGAATCTTGAAAGCGGGAACCAGTGGCTATAGGTTGTGTGGCATTCTATGGTTTGCTGAGCTTTCTGGGGAGATGGCTGCTTTGTGGGTCAGTTATGGGTTAGCTTGGAGGGTCTTCTGTGTGTAGGGAATAGTAATTCCTAGGAAACTCCAGAAATAAGGCATCCTGGCAGAGTTGCCTCTGAAACCAATCTGGCCTTGATTTCTTGCTACCAGAACTGGCTATCTGAGGGAGTCAGGGGTGGGAGTTTGCCCAACTGGTATGCAGTCCTAATTTAGGGAGGCATTGTTCTCAAAACAGCAGGTGAGGAGGATATTGCAGGATCCCTCATGGCAGGGAGCTAGAAGGCATTTAAGGGGAGATGGTGGAACATAAATACCACATTTCAAAGCTCCCCTGGTTTGACTGTGATTGCATCTGTCTATGACTGACACTGGTTTTATTTTTGTGTGTATCTCCCTTGACTCTTCGTCTTTTTCACGTTTGTTTCCCCCTTGAGTCTCTAGAGACCATGTGCCCTAGTTTGTGGGAGACAACAGAGATAGTTAGTTGGGGAAGCAAATCTTGTGTGTTTGTGTGTGTGCACGCCTAACCCCTGCTAATTGCCATGAGGATCATGATCTAACTGTTGGCTGCTGCTCCCTTTTAGTAGTTTTTGATCATGGTGGGGCAGAAGCAAGAAGGTAGGTGAGAGGCTGATCTCCAGCTGACAGCTTGAGGCCCTGCCCTCTGGACTGTGACTCCAGCAGAGGCATGGTGGGATCTTAGGGCTTGTGTTTGCTTGTATGTTCAGACAAAGAAAGGCTGTGAGAAACTGAAAGCTGGGCCATCTATCTTTGTAGTGTCTTGGTCTGTCAAAGGCCCCCTGTGCCCACCTTGCCCCTGCTGGGTCATTTCTCTGCTGCACACAAGCCCCAGGCTCTGGGGCTTAAGCCTGCTATTTGGCTAGCTAGGAGGACTCATTTGAGGCAGATATGGCCATGGGGTCTATCCTGCTGTGAGGCTGGAGTTGTCATATATATTAATAGCCCTGAAATGGCCCAAAGTTCAGCGTAGTGCCCAGTAAACTCACTGGGCTGACCTCCTGGAATAGAAAGTTAGTTCTGAGGTTAGCCTATGCACGACAGCATGTCCCAGAAGCTCTTAGAATTTACCCCTCATCAGCTGCCCTGGGTCTATTTATGTGGCTGGTGACAGTGGCTGAATCTTAGAAGTAGGGGCTCACCTCTTACTGAGGGATGTGGTGTCTCACTCCAGTACCAGACTTATCTCCCCAAAGTGGGGGTGAGGCTAGGAAGATGGCTCTGGCCTAGACTGGAGTGGGCTACTGTTCTCTCTCCCACTCCCATTCTCCAGGCTTTCTTGCCTATTCAGGGGCCTTACAACTATACAGAAGAATGTGCCTTGGTTTTGGCACTGTTTTTATAGCTCTGAGAACCATCATTCCTTAGATAATCTAGTTTGGGAGGTGCAGGCTCTGTGTAGCCTTCTTGAGGCTGGGCAAATGGCAGAACCCAGCAGCCTGTGCCTCTTTCCTGTGGGAAGGAAAGAGGCTGGTAGTAGTGGCTCTGTGGCATCCACCTGTGGCCTTTCCCTCATTTTCCAGTTGCTCTGGGACACATCTGGAAGGGAAAGCAGAGGCGCCTACTAGGCACCTCTTCCCAGGGGTTAAACCATGTGACTCCTGGGGGCTCCTGGCAGCCCCTCAGGGACTCTGTTTAGACTAATGACAACTGAGGAGAGTGTTGGGCTCTGTGCGTGGCATGGTGATGCCAGTCATTAGTGATATCATTGATGAGGGTAGCCTGCAGAAGAGCTAGGGCAGATTGTTTGCACCAGATCTCAGTGGAGCTTTTCTCCAGTACTGTTTTTTCTTGTTCTTTTTTCTTTTTCTGGCAAATCTTTTAAAAGCAGCACCAATAGTGGCATATCCTGGAGACAGGATTGGCAAAGGTGGCCAAAGAACAGGAACAGTGCTCAGGCCACTCCCTAACATTCCCATTTGCCCTTCATGTTTCAGTTACAGGCTCAAAAACTGCGACTGGCATACACAAGGAACTCCCATTATGGTGGTTCTCTGCCAAATGTGAACCAGATTGGCTGTGGCTTGGCTGAGTTCCAGGTGAGTGGACACCAGCCTCAGGAGAGTGCAGGCTCTTCGGCAGCTCCCCCCTTGACTCACCTGTGTGTTTTGGCAGAGCCCCCTCCACTCACCTTTGGATTCATCTCGGAGCACTCGGCACCATGGACTGGTGGAACGGGTGCAGCGAGATCCCCGGAGAATGGTGTCCCCACTCCGCCGCTACCCTCGCCACATATCCTTCACAGAGAGTTTGGGGAATTTGGAGGGCGGTGGGTTGCAGTCCCTTAGGAACTCATGGTGGGAAGGGACTTTAAGTGTTGTCCAGTTCCATCCTTCTCCAGGGGCTCTCCTTTACTCAGCCTCCCAGAAAAGTGACCATTTGGCCCGTGTGTCAGCGCTGGCTCCTGTGCAAGGGAGTGGCTGCTCCGGGGCTTGTGTCCTCCATCTCTTGCTGGCTCTGACTGTCCTTATTCAGCTTACTCTTTGCTATCTCCTGCTAAAGGGGGTTTGGTTCTCTTCTTACATTTCTGTCCTTAGCTTTCAGTCTCAGAGACCTCCACAGATCTGTCTCCCTAGGCCCTGCCTAGATAATCTCCTATATTTTTCCAACTCTCCTGGGCCTCACCCTCTTCTCTTCCATTCTCTGACCTGATTGTTGTCCCTTGTCAAGGAGGAGAAAGGTATTTGTTTCTTGAGACAACTCATCTGCTGCCTCCATTATACTTCACTCACCTGGTCTCTAGCCCATCCAGCCTCTTCTCACTTTTTACCTTAACTGGCGCTCTCACATTGACAGCTCTCCCTACAGTCCTGCCTACTTATCTCCTCCCCCAGAGTCCAGCTGGCGGAGGTCAGTGTCCAGGGCAGGCAGGATCTCCTGCCCACTCTGACATGTCTCTGGAGGGAGCTTGTGTTGGGATTGGGCTTGCTGGGCTAGGCTTTCAACAGTACCTCCTCTCCTAAGGGCAGGGCTGGGAGGGGTGGGGGCAGGTGGAGTAGGTGGGTCAGAGTCCAGCCTTGGCCATATTGACATGGGTGACCAAGCCTCCCAGTCCAAGCAGGGCAGGACCAATGGTAACTGGGGCTAGCTGGGGTGTGTATGTAAGGGGGAAGGGAGACCAGCTGCCTCCTGTCAAGAGTGGGTGCCAGATGTAGTATTCTGGCACTCAGATACCTGTCCATCTCTTTGCTAATACTCTTACCTAGCAGAGTTTCTGGGCTCCAGTTCAGCTTGTCCTGGCAGATAGAAGTTGAGATTTTCCAGATCTCCTAAATCAGCAATTTTCAACTTTTTTCATCTCATGGCACACATAAACTAGTTACTAAAATTCTGTAGCACACAAAAAAATGTATTAAGTTTTTGCTGCTCTGAAAAAAATTTTTTTAAAGGTACAATTTTTATTGACTTACAAAAATAATAGTAATTACCTACACTTTTTGCTCCTAAGTGACTTTTTAATAAAACAGGTGTTGCCCAGGCCTGGTAGCTCAGTTGATTAGAGCATCATCAGATATGCCAAGGTTGCAGTTTCCATCTCTGGGGCACATACAAGAATCAACCAATGCATAAATAAATGGAACAATGCATAAATAAATATTGACACTCCCCCATCCCTCCCTCCTTCTCCTCTCCCCCCTTCCTCACTCTCTAAAAATCAATAAGTAAAAAATCAGGTGCCTCCCTAGCCAGTTTTGCTCAGTGGTTAGAGCATCGGCCTGAAGGATTCTGGGTTCAGTTCTGGCCAAAGGCACGTACCTTGGTTGCAGGCTCGATCCCAGGCCCAGTCGGCACGTGCAGGAGGCCACCAGTGCATGTGTCTCTCTCACATTTATGTTTCTCTCTCTCTCTCTGAAAAGCAATGGAAAAATATCCTTGGGTGAGGATTAAAAAAAAAAAAAAAAATCAGATGCCTATACTTGTATATAAGGATTTTTGATACCAAGAATTAACCAATCACACAGCCTTATTATGTGATGTGACCAATAAGATGCAATTCTGTTATATGACCTATATATTTATGGTTCAAGACAGGGCATTCACACCAGACGGCTATTGTTGTGTTGACTGTTGTAATTTTTTAAAATTAGACAATCTAAGGGAAAGAGGTCAGTGCCCCTGACTAAATAGTTAGGTATAGCTTGTTTTAAAAATTCTTGCAGCACACCAGTTGAAAATTGCTGTTGTAGATTGACTGAGGGAGAGGTTCATGGGTCACAGATATTAGAAGAACTGGAAAGAAAAGAAACATGGTCCTGGGTACCTAGTCCTCTTTACCTCCACCTTGGAGGCCCAACATTTTCCAATCCCCGTGCCTGCCTTCTTGTCCACTGCTGGCTTTCCTCCTTGTGACTTTGTTTTTCAATCCTAGGACAATGCCCTGGGGCAATTTCCCTGCAGAGAAGGGGCAGTTGTTTCGTCTACCATCTGCACTTAACAGGTGATGGCCTTTGCCTTCTTTTGTCCATATCTCCTGTTATCTAGTTTCCGGTCCCTACTCTCTCACCCGTGCCTTGTTCCAGCCCAGCTAGTGTTTTCCCCTGCTGAGGAAGGCATGGGGGCCAGGAAGACTGTCATTTGTGCCAGCTGATCCCTGTTTGCCCCACAGGACAAGCTCTGACTCTGCCCTTCACACAAGCGTAATGAACCCCAGCCCTCAGGACACTTATCCAGGCCCTGCACCTCCCAGTGTCCTGCCCAGCCGCCGTGGAGGTAGGTGGCATGTTCGAGGGTAGGGAATACACATGGAGCTTTGGTTTGAAGCAGGTAGGCAAGTGCACTCCAACTCCACTGCATCCTTTGCAGGTTATCTGGATGGCGAAATGGACTCCAAAGGTATATATTTCTCACCACTTGTGGGTACTGAATGCCTAAGAATTTCTGGGCTGGTGTTGGGGGCCTTGTGCAGGGTCAGGGAGTGGGACTGCCCCCTGCCTGCCTGCGCTCCTTGTCCTGCTTTACTGGCTCCTTCTGCAGCCCTCTACTCACCAGTCTTTCTCTTTCAAGTCCCTGCTATTGAGGAGAACTTGCTAGATGACAAGCATTTGCTGAAGCCCTGGGATGCTAAGAAGGTAGGTGTGGCCTGCTACCCCCCTTTCCATGGGCTGGTCTTCCAGGGGCCTCCACTGAGCACTGTCCTCATCCTTCACTTTCTTCCTTCTATCTTCAGCTGTCCTCCTCATCCTCTCGACCTCGGTCCTGTGAAGTACCTGGAATTAAGTAAGTATCTCTGTGATGTTGGCTGAGGAGATGGGGGAGGGAAGAAAGGGAAATGTGGGAGGCCCATCTCTCCCCTTCCCTGACTTTTGCCCCGCCCCAATTGTGTCTTTCTTTTCCTCTCCTTCCCCCAGCATCTTTCCATCTCCTGACCAGCCTGCCAATGTGCCTGTCCTCCCACCTGCCATGAACACGGGAGGCTCCCTACCTGACCTCACCAACCTGCACTTTCCTCCACCACTGCCCACCCCCTTGGACCCAGAGGAGACAGCCTACCCCAGCCTGAGTGGGGGCAACAGTACCTCCAATTTGACCCATACCATGACCCACCTGGGCATCAGTGGGGGCCTGGGCCTAGGCCCAGGCTATGATACGCCAGGTGAGTGGCTGTCCTGACTGTGTTCATGGGGTGCTGCCTGGCTGGAGGGGCTAAGGGATGGGAGACTTGAGCACCAGTGACTGCCCACATCAGCCCATCACCCGTCCATACCAGGTTTTCCTCACTGTACTTTTTTGCCAGTGAGAACTGGTAGGTGTGGCTTTTTCCTAGAAAGAAGATGGAGAGCAGCCCCCAAGTGGGCAAGGCCAACCTCACTACCAGGGACAGTGTAGAGAGGACGTTGTGTTTCCACTTCCACAGTCTGGTCACTGCTACCCATTCTGGGAAGAAAGGGGCCCAGTTCCCATCAGTAATATTGGCATCTCTGGTTTTTTGTCTGTGCCTGCAGGACTTCATTCACCTCTCAGCCATCCATCCTTGCAGTCTTCCCTAAGCAATCCCAACCTCCAAGCTTCTCTGAGCAGTCCTCAGCCCCAGCTCCAGGGCTCCCACAGTCACCCCTCACTGCCTGCCTCCTCCTTGGCCCGCCATGCACTGCCTACCACCTCCCTGGGTCACCCCTCACTCAGTGCCCCAGCCCTCTCCTCCTCTTCTTCCTCCTCCTCTGCTTCATCTCCTGTGCTGGGTGCCCCCCCTTACCCAGCTTCTACCCCTGGGGCCTCCCCCCGCCACCGCCGTGTACCCCTCAGCCCCCTGAGTTTGCCCGCGGGCCCAGCCGACGCCAGAAGGTCCCAACAGCAGCTGCCCAAACAGTTTTCGCCAACAATGTCACCCACCTTGTCTTCCATCACTCAGGTATGCGTGGCTGCCTTCCCTACATGTCTGTCTCCCTTCCCCTTCTCTTTTCCCGCTAACTTCTTTCCCTGGCACCCTCCTTTCCTGAAATACCTCTTCTCCTTACTTCCTTACTCCTTGTCTTGTCCATCCCCTTCAGTTCCTCTGTCCTCTGCCTGCCCCACCTTTTATCCATCTGGTCTCCTCTTGGCTTAAGAGCACAAACCCTGGGGTTAAGACTTCTGATACAAATCCTGGCCCCACCTCTAACTAGTAGCTTCCTTGGACAGTTGTTTAACTTCTGTGAGCCTCAGCATTCTCATCTATAAAACAAGGATGGGATTGTAAGTTAGAGGAAATCACGCACGTGAAGTGCTCAGCCCTGTGCCTAGCGCAGTACAGGCTTGACAGGTGGTAGCTTATCCTTTCCCTTTTCTTCCTTTTCTGTTCCTGTCCTTTTATTGTCTGTCTCTTTTCTCATGTTCCATTCCTTCTCCCATTTCCCTTCCTCCTCTTCTAGATTCCATAAACTTAGAGACGCTCAGATCATGGAGCCTAATCCCTTTATTTTATAGATGTAGAGACTGGGGTCCACAGGGAAAGTGACTTTCTGAAGTTCACACAGCATGTTAGAAAGAGTTGGGACCAGCCCGGCCAGGTGTGGCTCAGCAGTTGAGCATCAACCTAGGATCCAGGAGATCGCGGTTTGATTCCTGGTCAGGGCACATGCCCGGGTTGCAGGCTCGATCCCCAGTCGGGGGCATGCAGGAGACAGTTGATCAATGACTCTTTCATCATTGGTATTTCTATCTCTCTCTCTCCCTTTCCCTTCCTCTCTCTGAAATCAATAAAGATATATTAAAAAAAAAAAAGTTGGGACCAGAACTAAAAACTCTTAGTTGAGGGTTTTTTCTCAGTGCTAAAATTCTTAGCTCTTCCCTCCCTCCCCCATCCGTCTCTTTTTTTACTCTCTGTACCCCTTCTCCTTTCACCCTGATGCTCTTCTTCCCTCTCCTCTGCCCTACTTTCTCCTCTTCTTCCATTACCCTTCCCTGGAATGTGTGTTCTGTGTTCCATCTGACGTAGGTCCCCTTTTCTGTAGAAAAGCCTAAGATCTGGGCCAGCAACGGCTGGGTTCTCTTGAAGCCTGGATCGAACGTAACTTTCTTCCCTCCTTTCCTCTTTCCTTCCTTCCTCTCATTCCCTCTGGCCTTTTCAAGACTTTAGAGGGCAGTTCTCAAGTTCACTGTTGTGCTATCAAGCACTTGTTAAGTATGTCACAAGTACTTGATTACTAATAATCATTAAAGCACCAAGGTTTAGGAATAGCTTACTTCTGGACTGGATTCAAAATTATTCTTATATTAGCTTCATTTAATCGCTTTCATTCTGATAAGCAATTTTGAGTAATTGCACCTAATCCCAGGGATATCCATGGGAAGGTCATCAGGTTTGTGTTGAGGATGGTTGCAGCTTCCAAGGGTGGGAAGCCCTGACTAAGAGATCCTCTTGGGGACACACTGAAAGGTAAGCTTCCCCCTTTTTCCTTGCTTCTCTTTAGGGCGTCCCCCTGGACACCAGTAAACTGCCCACTGACCAGCGGCTGCCTTCATACCCATACAGCCACTCAAGTCTGATTCTGCCTACCCAGCCATCCACCCCAAAGCCTCTACAGCAGCCAGCGCTGCCCTCTCAGGCCTGCTCAGTACAGCCCTCAGGTGGGCAGCCCCCAGGCAGGCAGCTGCACTATGGGACACTGTACCCACCCAGCTCCAGTGGGCATGGGCAACAGTCTTACCACCGGCCAGTGAGTGACTTCAACCTGGGGAATGTGAGTACCTAGGTCCCTAGCTCCAAAACAGGGAAGGGACTGGGAGTGGGTCGGAGGGGCCTGAGTGGCATTATTGGTGCAATCTGAATTGGGAGATCCAGGTTGGGGGGATCTTCCCTCCCTGCAGGGGACATGACACTGCCAACTTGGGGCTCCTTTTGTCCTGCATTTGGCCCCTTTTCCTGTCCCTCTCCCCCTAGCTATCCCTGCACAGCTTGCTTTTTGATGACTACTGCTTTGACCCCTCCTCTTCCTGGCATGCACAAACTCTGTCCCAGCAGGTATGGTGCCCATACCTACTTTGGGGCCCGTGCTCGCCTTTATTGCTCTGCTTGCTGTTATCTCCTTCTGTCTTTGCTTTTGTTCCAGGGGGATTGTTGGGCAAAGGGGATGTGTTGGCAGGGCTAGGCAGTGGTAGGCAGGTACCCCTGTTCTCAGGCCCATGTCCTCAAGGTTTATCTTTGTGTCTATAGCTGGAGCAGTTCAGCATGGAGAGTTCAACCAGCCTGGCGCTGGATCCTACCAGCTTTTCTGAAGGTTCTGGATTTTTAGGAGGTGAGGGATCAGCGAGTGGCTTCCAGGACCCCCATGCCCTCAACCACCAGAACTTGACCCATTGTTCCCGCCATGGCTCAGGGCCTAACATCATCCTCACAGGTGAGAGGTATGGGTAGTTATGGGGGATGGAGGGAGGGAGTGATACATTTGCTGGCACAGCAGGACATTGAGGGGTTCTCACTCATTTCTTCTGCCCACACAGGAGACTCCTCCCCAGGTTTCTCTAAGGAGATTGCAGCAGCCCTCGCTGGGGTGCCTGGCTTTGAGGTGTCAGCAGCTGGGTTGGAGTTAGGGCTGGGGCTGGAGGAGGAACTGCGCATGGAACCACTGGGCCTGGAAGGGCTCAACATGCTGAGCGACCCCTGTGCCCTGCTGCCTGATCCTGCTGTGGAGGATTCATTCCGCAGTGACAGGCTACAGTGAGGGGACTCATCATCATCCCTCTAAATTGGCCCTGTTCCCATCACTGTCTCTTTCCTCCCTTCCCCCTGGCCAGTAGAGACTCTGCTCTCTGCCCCCAGATCCTCTTTCTAACATGAATGAGGGATCCCAAGGATGAGAAAAAGCAAGGGGTTTATCCAAGTGGCCCCTGATTTCTACACAAGGGGTGGGCTTGGGGGAGCTCAAGGGAGGGTCTAAAGCACTTGTAACTTTGAACCGTCTGTCTGGAGGTCAGAGCCTGTTGGAAAGCAGGGGGTAGAGAGGAGCCCCATAGGCAGGGGTCCTTCCGGATGCCCAGGGGTGGGCAGTGCCAGCCCCTCCTCACCACTCTTCCCCTTGCAATGGAGGAGAGAGCCAGAGTGGATATTATTTTTTATTAAATATATTATATGTTAATAAAAAAATCATATCAAACTCAATGTGGTTGGGTATTATTTGGGATATGGCTGGGAAACTAGAGAATCTCTGGGGCACACACCCTTTCATCTGTTACGCTTTTTGCATCTTCTGAGCACCATTGTGGTTTGCAGAGGACCCCTCCAGTCTCAGAATTTGTACCCAGCATTGGACCTGGGCGTCCAGGCTCCCATAGCAGCACGGGTGCCCTCCCATCTGTTCAGGGCCCTGCTGCAGCATCAGGGGGTGGGCTCTGACTAGCTAGATGAGTTACTGCTCTTCCTCAACCTTGTGGCCTGACTGAGTAGAAGTGAGGAAGTGACTGCTGGCTGAACGCACAGGTCTGATGTTTCTGGTTGAATGACCCACTCCAGCTCTCTCCAGGGGTAGCTGGCCTCAGTGTTCAGACTACCTAGGAGAGGATTTAACAAATCCTGACACCATGTAGATCCTGGGTTGGTTCCCCTTTGTTATGGCCCTTTAAGCCTAAAAGACGTAGAAATTAGACAAGTGGTACCTGGCCAGCCTCTGATCCCATGCTTCTAGGTCTCGAGGTAGCTCTGAGGTCTCATTTCTGCCTCCTCACTTGGCATGAATTCACCCTCCCTATTCTTCACTCATTCATTCTGCAGATGCTTGAGTGCTAACCATGTTCTAAAGAGATTTCTTCTCTCTGGCTTGGGTTGCCAGCCCTCTAACCATCCTAGCCTCTCCCCTCTTCCCTTCCACTCCCCACATAGTCAGAAGGGTCATGTCCCTCAGTTACCCACACCTCTACTACTACTATTTTCACATCCTACAGTCCTGGCTTTTTGTCTTCCTCTTTCCAAAGCTCTTGTCATTTTCAGAAAAGAGAACTGAGAGCTCTGGCTTAGGCCCAAAGGGAATGCAATGTGCCCTAAACCTGGAAGTAGGGAAGCCACCTGAGTGTTCACTGCCTAGGCCTTCAGGGCCTTCCCCCAGGCCTGCGTATCTAGGACTGCGCCTTGGACTTCAGGGGTCGCCCCATAAGTGTCTCTGTCCTGCGGCATCGTCTGAGGGGTGAGAAGCTGCTTGGATGCAAGGGGCCCTCCCAACCGCCAGGGGTCGCACTACTGGGCGCTGGGCGGGCGCTGGGCAAGCGCCGCCAGGGTCACGGCCACCGGGCCCGGGAGGGCGTGGGGGGAGCGGCTGCGCCCACAGTCCCTGAAGGGTGTGGGGGAGCTGAGAAAGCGGGGCACACGTAGGAGCACCCCGCCTCCAGCGCAGCGGGAGCCCGGAGGAGCGCGTGCCCAAGCGAGCTGCAAGGCAGCAGTCAGTTCCCTGCGTGGCGCAGCGCAGCGGGGACGCAGGGATCGCCGGGATCTCCCTCTACCGCGCCCGGCGCCCCAGCGCCCTCAGCTGCCTCTCCTTCCTTCCCTGGCCGCCCGGGAGGGAGTGGCGCCCAAGTCGGGTGCGCCATGTCCGGGGCCGGGTAGCCCGCAGTCCGCCGCCAGCCCGCTGGCCCGCCAGCCCACCCTCCGAGCCGCCCGCAGCGGGCCGGCCGGCCAGGGAGTCGCAGGGCAGGCAGGTAGGGGCCGGACCGGGCGGGCGGGGCGGGCGGGGAAGGAAGGGAGGGGGTGCCGTGCTGGGCGGGAGGAGGTCCCCCAGCTGTTCTCTGGCGTGGCACATCTGGTTCCGGTTCCTCTCTCCTGGGGAAGTGAAAGTGGAGGGGAGTTCGCTGGCTGCTCCCGGCACCTCCTTGCTCCTGTGGGTCCCGAGCCAAAGCACCCCTCCCTCTGGCTTGGGTCACGCGGTGGCCCGGCGCTGCTGCTGTCATGTCCCCCGCGGCTAGTGCGCCTGTCCCCTGCGCTCCTGCCCCTTCCACAGCAGTCTTCTGATTCACGCGCCCTCTGCCCCAGCCCGAACTTCCCATTGCCTGGCTTGTGCGCGGTGGGACCCCGAGTGGCGCCTGTGCCCCTTGCCTTCCCCTGGGAGCAAGGGCTGCCTTACCCAGGGTTCCTTCCTGGCTGGGTGAGGGAGGCTCTAGTGAGCAGGTCCTGTGGATCCGGGCCACCCACTCGTCCCTCAGCTCGGCCCACCTAAGGGCTCCTGCCTGCTGCCTGGGGCATAGAGCGCCCATTCACTTGCAGTGGGTGAGGGATGCGGTTGTGCCCCAGAGCTAAATTAGGAGGCTGACGCTGACTCCTGGCTTCACCTTGCAGACATGGAGGCTAAATTTAGCTGGAGTTGTGTGTGTGTGTGTGTCTGTGTGTATCTGTGTGTGTCAGTGTTTCCCCAGAGGCCATGTTGAGGAGAAAGCCAACCTGGCTCCATGAGATTCCCTTGCTCCCCAAAGTTCTCTGAGGCTAAGTAGGACTGTACATCCTGGAGCCATTCTGAGCCTCCTCTGCTTTGCTGGGGGTCCTTTAGTCTGAGGTTCCACTTGGCATGATGCTGTGTTGGCACCTTCAACAGTACCCCCCCCACACATACCCATAGGCTGACTTCCGCTGAGCTTCGCTGAGCTGCAGCTTCCCCTCCACTGTTCCAGGAAGTCACCTCCCTTCCCCTCTGAAGCACCCGCACTCCTGTCCTCTGCTGCAAGCCACCCACCAAGCTCTTTCCTAGCTTCTGCGCCTTAGGGCTCCTCAGGGTCCTTGGGCTCCTTCTCTCTGGGGTTGGGCCATGGAGACAGGTGAGAACTCAGTTACTGAAGACCTGTTGTGGGCCTATTTTGGGGCTTCTTGGAGGAGGGTATGGGGATGGCCGGGAGTGTCTCACAGCCGCTTTTGTCCTCACTGGGTGTAACACAAGCACCCTGGAGGTGTGCGGGCACTGTTTTCTTGTTTTGTTTTTTGTTTTGTTAGGTTAGTGGAGTTAGGGGAGTAAAAAGGACACTTGAGTCTGGTGAAAGGACAACACTAAAGCTTGGGCTTTGTGGGCTTTCTGGACACGTGGGGGGTCCACTTGAGTCTGGTGAAAGGAGGACACTAAAGCTTGGGTTTTGTGGGCTTTCTGGACACTTGTGGGTTCTTCACAAAAACCTAGAGGTGAGTTCTTTAAGAACATTAACTGGCTCATACAGTTCTTAGGATGTCATAATGAGTAAGAAGTTCAGAAACCCTTAAAAAGACTAAGTTTGGCATGATGTCATGGCCAAAATTAATGATGTCATTGCAGGTCACTGCAGAAAAGACTGACCTATTATAACTATGGATAGTGGGTGAGGAGGGGTAGGGTCTTTAAAAGGGATACAGAAACAAAGTGATGTTAGAGCCTAGGTTAGCTGTATGCAGTGGAGTGGAGTTCGGGTCCTTTAAGGTGAGGGCTAGTACCACTAAGAGAGGGTCCTGGTCTCTTTAAGGAGCTGTGGTGGGTCTCTGAGGGCCTGGTGATGTCATAGGCGGGAGAGTCCAGGATTGGCTGACCACTGATCCTGCCTTTCCTTGAAGGGACTAGGAAGAGGAGGGGAGCAAGGGGGGGTGGTGTGCACCCTGGTTGCCATGGCAACACCAGCCTTCCTTGACCATTCCAGATGCAGTGAGTGAGGGGGGGGCCATGGCGGAGGAGCGGCCCCCCCGGCTGGTGGATTACTTCGTGATAGCTGGGCTTGCAGGGAACGGAGCACCCATCCCTGAGGAAACGTGGGTTCCTGAACCCAGTGGGGCCCTGCGCCCTCCCCGGCCAGCTGATCCCATCACGGATGTAGCAGTCATCGCTAGGGCACTGGGCGAAGAGGTGCCCCAGGGCTATACATGCATCCAGGCCTCTGTGGGGGGCCACCCCTTGGAACTCAGTGCTGGGCTCCTGGGTGGAACTCAACCTGTCATCTGCTACCGCAGGGGCCGTGACAAGCCCCCCCTTGTGGAGCTAGGGTGTGTGCCCCTACCCATGCTGGCACCAGGGGAGACTGGGAGGGACTGTGGGGTGAGGCAGGGAGAGACAGGGGTATGGGATGAGGGATGGGCAATGGGAATGGGAAGACAGTGGGTTGTCTAGCATCCAGAGAGAAGGGACTGAAATTGTATCCACTTAATCCTCACACTGATTTGGGTTCCTGTACTGGTGTTGCTACTTGCTAGCTGTGCAATCTTGGGCAGGATTTGAGCCCCTCTGGGCCTGTTTCCTCATCTATAAAGTAGGGAAAATTATATTTCACAGGGTGGCTGAGAAGATAAAGTGAAATCATCCATGGAAGGGACTTAGCACAGAGTCAGTAAATGGTAACTTTTTTCTTAGCTAATGATTATGAGAGCCATGGAAGGCTTAAGGGGTGGTCGCTGATGGAGAAGTAGATACAAGGGCAGAAGAGGGGCACAGGATTCTGGAGGGCAGAGTTCAGCAGTAATTGAGCCCTTGGGTCGGGGTTTGGTGAGGCTGAGGGTGCAAGGCAGATAGGTAGGACTGAGTAGGCAGGCCTGGCAGGACTGGGGTCTTTCTCCTCTGCCCAGAACTCGACATCTCTCTGTTCTCTGTGCCAAGGGTGTTGTATGAGGGGAAGGAACGTCCCAAGCCTGGCTTCCAAGTACTAGACACGACACCCTACAGCCACTCTGCCAACCTGGCCCCTCCAGGCCCTGGGCACCCCCGCACCTACCTCACTTACCGGCGGGCAGCAGAGGGGGCAGGGCTGCATGCTTTGGGCATCACTGACCTCTGCCTGGTCCTGCCCAGTAAGGGCGAGGGCACTCCTCATACTTACTGCCGACTACCCCGCAACCTCAACCCTGGCATGGTGAGTGGGGCTGGGGTCAAGGGCTGAGACCTGCACATCTCAATGTGAGGGTGTGGACACTGGACACAAAGTGCATTCTAGGCCTCTAATGGCAAGGGTGGGCCCAGAGGTGTGACTGGTCTTGGGGGACTGGAATTAGTGGGAATTCTTGGGGTGGTGGAGAAAGTGGGCCCCAGAAGCATTTGTTAGCTATGTATCTGCTTGTCTCTTGCCATTTCTGGGGCAGTGGGGCCCAGCAGTGTACCTGTGCTACAAGGTGGGCCTGGCCAAGGCCAACACGCTTGTGTATGAGGCAGGTGAGTTGCCCTTTTGTCCCTCTAACCCCTTGGCCCTCCATGTCCCTCTGCCGTGGTGCCACTTGGCTGTCACTTTCA
The DNA here is from genome assembly GCF_964146895.1 of Miniopterus schreibersii. Lineage (NCBI taxonomy): Eukaryota > Metazoa > Chordata > Mammalia > Chiroptera > Miniopteridae > Miniopterus > Miniopterus schreibersii. The sequence goes on along the minus strand of NC_138119.1, from coordinate 12,759,592 downwards.
TTGTCCCCAGAACTCCCCTTGCCATTTGGCCCTTCTCTGGGATCCCCCAGTTCCTTCCCCTGGAGCCTGATATACCCTCCTCCTTTTGGGTGTCCCCCTCTGCCGGGGTGCAGAGCTGCTGGGCCGCTACCCAGAGGAGGACAATGAGACGTTTCCGCTGCCTGAGTCAGTGCCTGTCTTCTGCCTACCCATGGGGGCCACTATCGAGTGCTGGCCTGCCCAGACCAAGTACCCGGTGCCTGTCTTCTCCACTTTTGTGCTGACGGGTGCAGCTGGTAATAAGGTGGGTGTGTGGACTGTGGGAAGGGGTCCAGGCTGTGCAGGGCCCACCTGACTGCCCCTCTGCCCCTGCCAGGTGTATGGTGCCGCCCTGCAGTTCTATGAGGCGTTCCCGAGGGCCAGGCTGTCGGAGCGGCAATCACGGGCCCTGGGCCTGCTAAGCGCTGTGGAAAGAGGCCGGGCGCTGGGGGGCCGAGCGGTGCGCAGCCGGCGAGCCATCGCTGTGCTGTCCCGCTGGCCTGCCTTCCCTGCCTTCCGCGCCTTCCTTACCTTCCTCTACCGCTACTCTGTCTCAGGCCCCCACCGCCTGCCCTTGGAAGCGTGAGCACAGCTCCCCTGACACTGGGAAGGAGTCTGAGGGGATCAGGAGGCCAGGAGAGATGGAAGAGATTAGGATGGAGTGGGATAGGGGTGTGTGTGGGGGGCAGAGGAGCAGGGGACAGGGCTGTAGTGTGTGGTTGTACTGCATTGCAAAAGTGCCACTGGTTGAGGGGGAGGGGACCTGAAATCCAGTCTACACTTGCTAGCTAAGTCCTGGCAAGGGACTGTGCATGTTCAGAGGGGATCTCTTTCCTGATCTGCATGAATTCTATATATAGGGTGTCCCCCAAAAATGTATATACACACTTTGAATAATTATAAAGGCTGTGTTTATTCAGATACATTTCATTTTCAAAATTGAGCTATCAGCTGTTAAAATGTGTATACATTTTTTTGAGATACCCTGTATGTATAATGGCTGCTCAGATGGCTGGTGTAGGTTCAAGGCAGAGGTCAAAGAGGAATAAAGGTCTTGGGGACAAGTAACTGAGGAGAGTGAATGTGACGGTAGGATAGAGATGGATTGGGGAATCTGTCTTGACCAGTATACCTCTCTCCCCCAGGCACATCTCCCACTTCATTCACAACGTCCCCTTCCCTTCCCCACAGAGACCCCGCATCCTAGTGCAGGTGAGGGCTGAGGCCAGGCTGGGGCTGGATGGGAGGAGGGCAGTTGGCAGGAGCTGGCCTCCATTATCTTAACCCATGGCTCTTCTGCCTCCCAGATGTCTCCCTATGACAACCTGCTCCTCTGCCAGCCTGTATCCTCACCCCTGCCTATCAGGTATGTGCCCAACTTGGGGGAGGGGGTTGATGAACAAGGACATGGTAGGTGCCAGGCAGGTGGGCACAGCTATTGAGGTCTGTGAAAGCTGGGCCCAGGTAGTATCTGTGCCCAGTGCCTAGGAAAGGGTCTCCAGGGTCTCCGGGTGACTTGTTCCCACTTTGATGTTACCCACAGTGGTGCCAGCTTCTTGCAGCTGCTGCAGAGCCTGGGCCCTGAGTTAGCCATCACATTGCTGCTGGCTGTGCTCACAGAGCATAAACTGCTAGTCCATTCGCTGCGGCCAGACCTGCTCACCAGCGTCTGTGAGGCCCTTGTCTCTGTGAGTGCCCCCCTGCCCAGTGTTCCTTCCCCAGAATTTTCTTTCAGGTGACCCTGTCCCTCCCTGGACTCTTCCTTGGGTAGGGTTCCTCAGCCTTTTCCTTGGGCACTGCCTACAGGGACATACAGCTTCCATCAGGGGCTCTTCTTCGGAGCTCACCTCCAACAGTTTCTCTCAATAGACACCACCCACCCAAAGCCAATGACCCCACTCTCTCTTGCACCCCCCAACTCTCACAGCTGCCCCAACCCCCTGCTCACTGCTCCTCACTCCCTGGTGCTTCAGATGATCTTCCCGCTGCACTGGCAGTGCCCCTACATTCCCCTGTGCCCGCTGGTGCTGGCCGATGTGCTGAGCGCCCCTGTGCCCTTCATTGTGGGTATCCACTCCAGCTACTTCGATCTGCATGACCCGCCTTCTGATGTCATCTGTGTTGATCTTGACACCAACACGCTCTTCCAGTAAGATGGCTGTTCTCATTCAGGGGGATACAGGGAGGAGGCATGAGGGTGGCTGTATGGAGTGCTACCTGTTTAAAAGGAGCCTCAGGCAAAAAGTGGGGGAGGCTGGTGAGGGGCCCCATGGCCTTTTCTTCTTTCTACTTCTCTCATAGGACTGAGGAAAAGAAGCCCCTCACCCCTCGGTCCCTGCCCCGCAGACCCTACAAGGTTCTGCTGGCTACACTGACAAACCTGTACCAGCAGCTGGATCAGAGTGAGAAGCCTGGGTGGGAGGCTGGAAGTTGTCATTGACCTTAAACCCCCAGTTTGGGGAGGTCTGTGGAGAGTTAGACCTTACTTGAGGAGGTTAGAGGAGTTAGGATTGCATTTGGCGGAAGTGAGGGAAATTCAAATTCCAATTTAAGCAAGAGGAAGTGATATACAATATTAATATTCCTGAATATGTTGGGAAGGACTAGCTCATCATTGGGGAGGCTTGAAATTTACCTGAGGGTAACTTTTCAGTAAATATAGGTGCCAAGTCAGTTAGTAGCTGGAGGTGGTCAGGCAGTGGTGGAGACTTGTGTGCAGAGCAGGGTTGGGGCTAGCCCTTCAGGAGCTGGCTCTGAGTCTCAGGTCACCCTGGTCCCCAGCATACACTGGGCCCGAGGAGGAGACGTCCCTGGAGTTCCTGCTGACAGACTATGAGGCCGTGTGTGGCCGCCGGGCCCGGCTGGAGCGCGAAGTCCAGGGGGCCTTCCTCCGCTTCATGGCCTGTCTGCTCAAGGGCTATCGGGACTTCCTGCGTCCACTCACCAAGGCCCCCTCTGAGGGGGCTCGCGATGTTGACAACCTCTTCTTCCTGCAGGGTAAAGAAGGCCTGTCTGCTTGGGGAAGGGTAGCCAGGAGGGGGGCGGGGGGCTGGGGACCACTCAGTTGCTTGTCCTTTCACTCAGCAGATTTTTATGGGCACCAGCTTTGAGCCATATGCTCCTCTGGGTTTGGAGGGAGTCAGGGTACAAGAAGGAACCAGCTGTGGCCTTGGGCTTGGGGTGGGTACAGGGAGGTCTGTGGTGAGCCACCTCCATGGGCAGAGCTCTTTTCAGGGACACTGGTCTTGGAGAAGCCCCAGTCTGAGGGACTGAGTACAGACAAAGGGATTCCATGGGACCATGGTGCTGGGGAAGCTGACCCAGTCTGCTTGGAATGTGGGGTAGTGGTGCCAGAGGGGCCAAAGAGATGATAGCTTTGATGGGCAGGGAGCCAGGAAAGGGGTTCAGGAAGGGTGTGGCTGTGGTAAGGAAGGCTGGTAATCTTCCTCCCCTGCCCCATTCTCATCTCCTCAGGTTTCCTTAAGTCCCGGGATCGCTCCAGCCACAAGTTGTACTCTCAGCTGCTGCACACGCAGATGTTCTCGCAGTTCATTGAGGAATGCTCATTTGGCTCTGCTCGGCATGCTGCCCTTGAATTCTTTGACTCTTGCGTTGACAAGGTTTTGAGCATTGCCCCTTCTCTTTGTGCCCATCGCCCTCTGCTCTCTTCCTGGCTGCCTCTGTTACTCCAGGTGCCCCTGGAGTTATTCTGTGAAGAGCCTGTGTAACATGGCTAGCTTATATATATCCCATCTTTCCATTCCTGACTCCATTCCCCAGCTGTATCTCCAGGACCCTGGTGGGGTCTCAGCGTACTTGCTCATTCCCCAAGGATGTGATTTCCTGGGAGAAGCTACCTTCTGGACACCCTGGCCCTGCTCCACCCCCCTGTCTTGATGCCCACTCTCTTACCATCCTGCCCCAGGTCCACCCAGAGCAGGAGAAGCCTGAGCCGATACCCTTGGTGGAGCTGGAGGAGCTGTCAGGAAGTGAGCTCACTGTCTTTATCACACCTCCTGAGGAGCCTCCAGTGCCAGAGGGCAGTGATCCCACTCCCCAGTACTGGTGAGAGCCTGTCATGCCCTCACTTGTTCCAAGGCCACACAGGCTGGCTTAGTGCTGACTGCTCCTGATGTTGCCTCTCTGCTCCTCCAGCTATGATGGATTTCCAGAGCTACGGGCTGAGCTGTTTGAGTCTCCCCAAGAGCAAACCGGGGCTCTGCCTGTGCCAGGCCCATCCCGTAGTGCCCCTAGCAGTCCTGCTCCTCGCCGTACCAAACAGGTAACCAGGGGGGTGCTCCTCAGAGGCACCTGGCTCAGCCGAGGGCTGCTGCTTCAGCTTCTTCATCTGTAAAATGCATATAATAGTACCTATCCTGTAAGGTTGTGAGGAAGTTTACGTATGCCTTGCACAGAACACATTAGCTATTGTTACCATTGTCATCATCATCATCTTCATCTTCTGAGCACTCTGGGAATCCAGGAGTGTGTTGCCTCTTCCAGGGTATCTGCCCATGCTCAGGACCTTGGCCTCTCTACCCAGGGCCCAGGGGCTGAAGCCTGTGTGTGCAGCAACCCTCCTGTCTCCTCCAAGTGCAGCTTCTTTCAGGGAGGGGGCTGCTTCTCCCACAGCATTTTAAGACCTGCCCTGCCCTGGCATTGTATTCACCCAGATGTGTCCCCTGCCTCACCTAGGAGATGAAAGTCGCGCAGCGGGTGGCGCAGAAGTCTGCAGCAGTGCCTGAGCTGTGGGCCCGGTGCCTGCTGGGGCACTGCTACGGGCTGTGGTTCCTGTGTCTGCCTGCCTATGTGCGGTCAGCACCCTCCCGGGTGCAGGCACTGCACACGGCCTACCATGTGCTGCGCCAAATGGAAGACCACAAGGTGGTGCTGCCCGATGAGGTAGGTGCCCCTGCCCAGTCCCAGATGTGCAGTTGTGGGTGCTGTGAGAGGGAATCACTGGAGAGGGGATGGTAGATGGGGGGGCATAGGCGCGAGCCCTGGAGTTGCCAGGTGTTCCATAAGATTCACTGAATGAATGAGCATGACCAGGGGATAGCAGCAGGGACTGGAGGGTGGCGGGGTCAGCTGGAACAGTGGGTGGCTCTTAGGCAGCTCCAGGGGCTGCCAGGGGCCAGTGAAGTCTGTAAGAACCGGAGGGGCGGAAAGAGGTGCTTGCTGAGACTTGAGAGTTTGGGTTGGGAATGAGTCCCGTCATCCTGTACCTCTCTTGGCTCAGGTGTGTTACCGGGTGCTGATGCAGCTGTGCTCGCACTATGGGCAGCCTGTGCTGTCTGTGCGGGTCATGCTGGAGATGCGGCAGGCAGGCATTGTGCCCAACACCATCACCTATGGCTACTACAACAAGGTACCAAATTTGGGGCTAAGCTGGGACAGCGGCATGTGCCAGGTGTATGAATGGGGAGGATGCTGCTCCCTAACACCTGCTACTCTCCCCTAGTCTTGGAGATTGGGCCTGTACAACCCAACTTGGTCCTGTAAGCATTGCCACCCATGTATTCCAGTAGTGTCTTAGCACCTACTTTGGATTTTCTCATGCTTGGCTGCTTTGATATTCACAACAGCCCTTTCAAAGGTGGGAAAGTACTGCTACCTCCCAATTATAGCTAACAGTGTTAGCCAGTGTGCCAGAATACATTTTATATTATTTTATCTTCACCCAAGAGGTGGCAGGGTTATTATCCCCATCTTACAGATGAGGCAGCGAGGTTGCAGAGGTAGTAACTTGTCCAACGTCCCACAATGAGTAAGTTAGGGAAGTAGGATATGAACAGAACACATGCATATTGATGTCTCCTGAATTCAGGCCCTTAACCATGACACTAAACTGCCTCCTGTTTTTTAGATGAGGAAACAGCCAAAAAAGTGAAATGACTTCTTCAAAGCCATATAGTTTATAAGTAGCAGAGTCTGGAAATAAATTGTCTCCCTGCTTCTGACTTCCTCTGCACCCCTCTCAGTGGTGGCTGCTGCCAATTGCCTTTTCTGGGCTTTTGTTCCTGACTGAGCCATTGTCAGGACAGTCCTAGGCAGCAGGTCTGGAGGGGAAGGTGGTCCCTGGGGCTCTAGGACAGGCAGTAGGTATCAGGCTGGGGTCAGGGTGTGAAAGTAGGCCATCTTGATGGGCCCTGTGCTTTGCAGGCTGTGCTGGAAAGCAAGTGGCCTTCTGGTACACCGGGTGGGCGCCTGCGCTGGGCCAAGCTTCGGAACATTGTCCTGGGGGCTGCTCAGTTCCGCCAGCCCTTAAGAGAACGGCAGCAGCAGCAGCAGCAGCAGCAGCAGCGGCAACAGCAGGCAGCAGCACAAGAGGCAGGCAGCTCCCAGACAGGTAGGCAGGGATTGGTGACATGGGCTTGGGGCTCAGGCAGGGAGAGGCATGGAGAGCTGGGACTGGCCTAGTGTTTGGCACTGGGTGTTCTGGGGATGGATAAACTACACTTGGCTGGTAACAAGAGAGATGAAGTTCTGCAAGGAACTTTACAAACCCAGGTCCATGCAAGGAGTTCTGTTTTTGGAATAGAGGGCTGGGTTTCTAACTGGCTGCCTTTCAGCCCCTCCCTGTCTTTTACAGAGCCCTATCTGGAGCGCCCCTCCCCTACACGCCCTCTTCAGCGCCAGACTACTTGGGCTGGGCAAAGCCTGCAGGACACGGCCTCACCCAAGGGGCGCCTGGTGAAGAGTGGCAGCCTGGGCAGTGCCCGAGGGGCACAACCCACTGTGGAGGCTGGCGTGGCCCACAGTGAGTGCCCTCGACTGACCAACACCCCAGTCAGCTTTCCTAACCACTTGCCAGTGAGAGAGGAAGACTAGAGCCAGGATGGAGGGGTGGCCCTCTGTGGTGGGGACTGCAGACTCTGAGGGAATCTTGCCCGGAATGCCGTCACGATTGGGGTTGTGGTGCCAGAGTTTGTGCAGCCAGAAACTGTGTTTACTCAATCTCTGGAGGAGTGGCTGGGCTTCATCTTCCCGGATTCTTTTCTGCCCTGCAGTGATGGAGGCCTTGGGGGTACTGGAGTCCCGAGGATCACCTGTGCCCTGGCATGATGGAAGCCTCTCAGATCTGAGCCTGACTGGGGAGGAGCTGGCAGCTGGAGGCAGCCCAGGGGACTCAGGCTCAGCCCTGAGTACCCAGTCCACTGAAGCTATGGAAGGGCTAAGTGAGCCTGTGCCCAAGGCTAGTGGGCGTCAGGATGAGGCCAGCACCCCCAGACGAGGGCTGGGTGCCCGCCTGCAACAGCTGCTCACTCCTTCTCGCCGCCGCTCCTCTGCCTCTCGCATTCCCCCACCTGAGCTGCCCCCTGACCTGCCTCCCCCAGCCCGCCGCAGCCCCATGGATAGCCTTCTGCACCCCCGGGAACGCCCTGGATCCACTGCCTCTGAGGTAGCCAGCAAGGGGAGGGTCCAGACACTTAAGCACCAGGAGGCCTGGGTGGGGAGGGTCTGCTAACAGGAGAGTGCCAGAGGGCCCTGAGGGGTGGTTGGAGTCAGCATCCTGGGTGAAGAGGAGCATGGGTTGGCTGACCATGCTTTCTCACGTAGAGCTCAGCCTCTCTGGGCAGTGAGCTGGACCTCTCAGAATCTTCTGTCAGCAGCCTGAGCCTTCGCCGTTCCTCAGAGCGCCTCACTGAAACCCCCGGATCCTTCCAGCCACCTTCCCTGGAAGTGAGGATAAACTCCCACACAGATGTGCTTGAACACACACACACACACACACACACACACACACACACACACACACACACAATCACACCCATTCACTCTGTCAAAGGCGGGGGCTGGGAGGAGGTGGAAGGAGGCTGGGCTGGGATTTGGAGGTAGGAGGGGCGGGGGAAGGAGCCTGGAGGCCAAGCAGGGCTTGTTTTTGTGGTCTTCTTACCTGCAGATCCTGCTGTCTAGCTGCTCCTTGTGCCGTGCCTGTGACTCGCTGGTATATGATGAGGAGATTATGGCTGGCTGGGCACCTGATGACTCCAACCTCAACACAACCTGCCCCTTCTGCGCCTGCCCCTTTGTGCCCCTGCTCAGTGTCCAGACTATTGATTCCCGACCCAGGTGCCCAAAGCAGGGCAGGTGCTTTGGGTGGGACAGGGAGGTGGAAGTCCAAGTGCTGAACCCTCCTGCTATCCCCCTGCAGTGCCCCCAGCCCCAAGCCTGCCCCTGCTGGTGCCAGTGGCAGCAAAGATGCTCCTGTCCCTGGGGGCCCAGGCCCTGTGCTCAGTGACCGCAGGCTCTGCCTTGCCCTGGATGAGCCCCAGCTATGCAACGGGCACATGGGGGTAAGGGCTGGGCCAGAGGAGCATGAGGAATGGGTGTGTGTTGCCCTGTGGGGGGGGCCCCAGTGGTGCTGTCGAGAGATGGGCATTGAGGGCATGGGGCATCCCAGAAGCTGTTGGACATGTGGAAGCATGGCTCTGAGGATGGGGCCATGGCACATGCCCTCCACTGCCCTCCCCATTTGTGCCCAACAGGGTGCCTCCCAGCGGGTCGAGGGCGGGGCATGGGCATACCTGAGCCCCCTGGTGCTGCGTAAGGAGCTGGAGTCCCTGGTAGAGAACGAGGGCAGTGAAGTGCTGGCGTTGCCTGAGCTGCCTGCTGCCCACCCCATCATCTTCTGGAACCTTCTGTGGTATTTCCAGAGGCTGCGCTTGCCCAGTATTCTGCCATGTCTGGTGCTAGCCTCCTGCAATGGGCCCCCACAGCCCCAGGTCAGTGCCCTCATGTGGTTCCCTGCTTCCTGAGTGCTTCCCTCATCGCCCAGCTCTCTCTCAGTCCTCTGTCCTTGGTACTGTAGGAAGAATCTATGCTTTGGAGTCAGGCATGCTCGGCCTTACTCCTCAGCCTTTCACTTCACTACTGAGCCTTGATTCTCTCATCTATAAAAGGGCGTGAGTGTTCCCCCTCAGGGCTATTGTTAGACACCTTGTGAAATGCCTGGAACCCAGACAGTGATTCGTTAAGATTTGTCTACTCATTTTACCAATATTTATTGAGCACAGGCACAGTTTTTTAGGCACTAGGAATGTAGCAGATTATAGAACAAAGTCCTTGCTCTCAAAGAGCTTGCGTTCTCATGGGGGGCAAGAGTTCCTTTCCCTCTTCTCTTTGGCTATGACCTGTAATGTCCCTGTGTGTCTTGGAACATTGTCTGTCCATGTCCTATCCTTCATGAGCCTCACCGTCCCCTTTTTCTTGGCCTCCTGCAGGCCCCGTCTCCTTGGCTAATGCCTGATCCAGCATCTGTGCAGGTGCGGCTGCTGTGGGATGTTCTGACCCCTGACCCCAATAGCTGCCCACCTCTCTATGTGCTCTGGAGGGTCCACAGTGAGTCTGGTATTTGGCCGAGGGTAGGAAGGGATGGGTCCCATGCCCCATGGCTCAATAATCCTGATTACCTTCCTTTCTTTCACCCAGGCCAGATCCCCCATCGGGTGGCATGGCCAGGCCCAGTACCTACATCCCTTACCCTGGAGTTGCTGGAGTCGGTGCTGCGTTTCGTTGGTCTCAATGAGGTGCACAAGGCTATAGGGCTCCTGCTAGGAACCCTAGGGCCCCCTCCCACAGGCCTGCACCTACAGAGGTATGGGGGCTCCCATCTTGGATTTGCTGGCCTGTACCAGACTCTGCATCCCCTTTCTCTCACTCATGTCCTTCTGCCTCCACTCCAGGGGCATCTACCGTGAGATCTTATTCCTGACAATGGCTGCTATGGGCAAGGACCACGTGGACATAGGTGAGGATGCAAGCAGGGGGCTGAAGAGTTTAGGGACCTGGGGTCAGGTATGAGAGGTTGGAATCTTTATATATTGACCTCCTTTTCACCCTCTTCCCTAGTAACCTTCGACAAGAGGTACAAGTCTGCCTTTAACAAGCTGGCCAGCAGCATGGGCAAGGAAGAACTGAGGCAGCGGCGGGCACAGATGCCCACCCCAAAGGCCATTGATTGCCGAAAATATTTTGGAGCACCTCTGGAATGCTAGGGATCCTTAAGCTTCCCCTTCCAGCCTAGAGTGGGGAGGTAAGGGAGAAAGGATTCTAGAGATAATCTGCTTCCCTGTTTCTTTCATAGGGGAGCTGGGAACAGGCTAGGAGACATGCCCAGCCATAGGCTCCAAGTGGGGGCAACAGGAAGAGGGGCCCACTATTACCAAAAGTCACAATTCCCTGTCTCCAACCTGCCCAGTATGCTCATGCTGACATTGGAGGAGGTCTGGGGGCAGTTGGCACAGCTCTGTTTCTCCCTGTCCTATCCTAGGAACTCCCCTCCAGTGTACCCACAGATCTGCACTGCCCTGGTCATTTTATAAGTTTTTGTTTTAAAAAACAACTGGAAAGATACAGAGTTACTGAGCCTTTGCCTTGAATGGGAGGGAGGGCTGTCATTCTCCATCAAGGATGGTCCCTCTTCACTAGAATTGCTGAAGAAGTCCAAGGCTCTCCATGCCTTTCCAGCTTAGAATTTGTATTTTAAGTTATTTATTCTGGAGCCACAACCCCCTTGCTTATGAAGTTATTATGGATGTTGAAAAAGAAAAGGGAAATGGGGCCCCATGGTTCAGTGGTTTGTAGCGCCTTAAAAGTCAAGAAGTGGGAACTAGAGGAGTCCCAAACTCCCCTTAGGAAGAATTGGTGGCCCCTTTAAGTCCTAATCCTTCTTGTCCACTCTGCCTGGGGAATGCATCACCCACCCAGGGCCCTGACTGTGCAATAAGGATTGTTCCTCATGAAGTTTTGTTGGATGTAAATATAGTAAAAGCTGCTTTTGTCTTTTTTATTCTGCCTCCTGTTTCCTTTTCCCTTGGCTGCACATCTTCCCTTCCACCTTTCCACCCCTTGCAGGCTTCAGGTATACCTTGCTTTCCCTGACCAGGTCTGCTACTGGTCCCTTGAGGCACAGGGAGTTCTCAGAGCAGGAGAGGGGTGAATCTGGTGCTGGCTTTGGTGGTGCCAGTCTGTGTGGCATTTCCGGCCCTCCCACACAATCACCCCCTTGTCCCTCATCTGTCCACCCATACAAAGGCTCCATTCTCTGGGGACCCTGAGCTCATCTCTGCCTTCTTTCCTCTCCCCCAGCTCTCCTCTCCCAACTCCAGTACCTTCATAGGGATGACAACACTCTCCCCAATAGTTGGTGTTGGTGGCCCTCATGCATCCTAGGAGCCCTGGCAGTCATCCTAGGCCTCCTTGGTTGCTCTAGCTGGAGGAAGTACTTTTCCAACCAGGGTCTCAGCATGGGGACAGTGCCAGGAAAATAGGGCAAGATTTAAGGGGTTTACTGCATGTGTGCATCAGGGAGACAGGCATCATTTTTCTAATCCCTTTGGCCTACTCAGAGTTCTCCCTTTCTTTCCTGTATAATGAAACAGATACAGAAACAACTCCTAATAGAGCTTCAAAACCAATTACCAAAGGGAATTAGCCAACAAAACATAAATGCCTTGGGGAAGGAGGGTGGGAGTGTCAATGGAGGAAATAACTTACATAAGCGTTTAGCGCACATTCCTGGGCGTGAGATCAATGGATGAAAAGTACTACTGAATTCTGGGACCTTCAAGCCAGAGGACCCTTCACCATCTTGTCTTCAGCATGGTAAAGAAGCTGCACAGGAGGAAAGCAGGGGCTTAGGAAATGCCATCTGTTTTGCCAGGAACCAGGAGATGCCTTCTTCAGAGGGAATCCTCATGTCACCCCAGGTTCTGATCAGACCTCATTCCCAGAATCAACCTCTCCCTATATCATTCTCAAGAACCTTCTGCAAGGGAGCCACTGCTTTCCTGAAATCATAAGTTTCTGTTGAGTGTAATGTACCTAGCAATATGCTAAACCATCTGACATTGGAGAGATTTTTAGGGCTCAGTCCCTACCTTAATAGACCATACCATACAATCTTACTGGTCTAGAGGGCCTCTTGGTTCACAAACAATAATGGTAATCAACCCTGCCCCCAGCTTATGTTTCTCATTTTGGGGCTTCCTTCTAGAGGTCTACAGTCAGGTGTGCAGAACCACAGAATTCTTTAACGACAAGAATATCTGAGAATTCAATTAATAAAGTACTCACCATGGCATCTGATATCTCTCTGTCCTGTGGCTTAGGGAGCTGTATGAAGGGAAGGATATGAACATATTACCTGTCCCAGTTTCTCTTCCCAGACTTTAAAATGTATAGGCTTGAGTATGAAAAATTTTAGGTAAATCTTGTCTCTGCCACTTAATAATTGTATTACATCTGACAAGTTACTTATGCCTCAGTTTTTCCTCATCTGCAAATTGGAGAGGTTGTTTAAAGATTAATTATGAAATCCATATAAAATACTAAGCACATGTAAAAAATGTTAGCTTCAAAAAGAAAATGAAGCGTCTGCATAGAGCAAAGGTCATGTCCACTACAGCAGTGGCCTCACTTGTCTTCCTTGGAACTTGGTTATTCCAGATTAAAAGTCCCCCTCCATGGCCTGATTTTAATTTTGTTAGAAGGCATTTTCTCAGGCCTCATTAGTATCTTCTTTGGGCTGGTATCCACCAACACATTTCTTATGTCTCCTCACAGCCCTTAAAGAATGGCCCTTCAGACAGCAGAGAACACATTGGACTGATCATGGGTAAAGCAGCAAGTTAGGGAAAAAGGACTGTACCCTCCATGAGGGCAATGACTGTCTCATTTACTGTTACAGCCCCAGAACATAGAAGAGTGCCTGATGACATAATAGGTCCTCTATCATGTGTATTAAGTAATAGTCAGTGAAAGCACTGAAATTAAGGGGTTGTTAGAGAAATAATTTTCAGTTCAGTACAACTACTATTGGTAGAATACCAACTGAAGCTGAATTTTGAACTAAGAGGGTGAAATTGTTGGAAAAGTGAGGAAAACCCGTAGGTTACTATTTATTATTTATCGAGTACTTAATGTATCCTTAGCACTGTCCTGAGCATTTTCTTTCTTTTTTTAAAAAAACATGTTTTATTGATTTCAGAGAGAGGAAGGGAGAGGGAGAGAGATAGAAATATCAGTGATGACAGAGTCATTGATCAGCTGCCTCCTGCATGGCTCCTACTGGGGATTGAGCCCATGCCCTGACCGGGAATCAAACTGCGATCTCCTGGATCATAGGTCAATGCTCAACCGCTAAGCCACGCCAGCTGGGCCATCCTGAGCATTTTAAATGGACTATTTTATAATCCTCACAATTACCCTATGAGCTAGGTACTGTTATCGGTCATTCCCATTTTACAGACAGGGAAATTAAGGCATAGAGAATAGAGATTAAGTACCTTGCACCCAAATCACACAACTGGTAAGAGATAGAGCAAAGATGCAAACCCAGGTAGTCTGACTCCAGAGACCATGTTCTTTACTTGGACACTATACTAGAATGAAACAAGGTTTTTTACCCACTTAAAATAAGAATTGGGACATGCCTCTGCGTGTGTGTGTGTGTGTGTGTGTGTGTGTGTGTGTGTGTGTTCAGGATCCTTCATTAGTGTGTGGCCATGTCCTTCATTAGTTTAATTTCCATTGCAGAGCATGACTTCTAAATAATTTGAAAAACATGTTCTAGTGCTTCTTGAATCAGTTGTTTCTGGGTTCAAACCACTGTTTAGTCACTAATCAGATGTCTGACCTTTGCAAGTTACTTAACCTCTCTGAGCCTGTTTCTTGAGCTATCTGAATTAGAATTTCAGCTCTGCCACTTAGCATGTGTAACTTTGGGTAAGCCATTTGATCTGTACCTCATTTTTCCTCATCTGTAAAATGATAACAATTACTCCACAGTTATGAGGAGTAAGATAATCCATGTGAAGCTCTTAAAAGAATAACGCATGTATAATAGCACAGTGCCTGGCACAGCCTCTTTCCCAAAACATTAGCTATTATAATTCCCTCGACACTTGTTCCTTATCTGCGAGGTGCTCAAGAAATGTTAAGAAAGCTTAGGTGGGCCTAACAGCTCCCGGGAAGTAGGGAGGCGTGCAAGAAGAGTTGGGCCTTGAGTTGATCAGGTGGAGTGGGGTAGGAGGCTCTTTCCTTCACTGTGAACCTAACCAGACAAGATCCCGAGAGAAGGAACTAGGAGGGCTTTGCACACTGTAATTTCTCAGCAATTTGGCTAGCTGCCTTTTTTCTGCTGCTGTGGTTTAGTCACGACAGGACCGTGCTAGGGTACATGAAGACCAGGAAGCTCAAGGCCTTTGGCAGACGGAGACAGGCCACGCCCCAAATAGACAGCAAGGCCCAAGTGCCTAACGATACTTCTATCTATCGTGAAATTCCTGGATTTTGTCAGGATGAAACACCACCTAACGCAGAGCCGAGCGCCGTTCACCACTTTCCATCTTTAGAATTGGAAGAACGAGAGCTGGCCAAAGGGGAATCCCGGTTTTGGGATTCTAGGGTACGGCGGCTGCCTGGGGACCAAAACGTCTCCAAGGTAAAGTTGCAGCCTGAAGCGATTTTTTAACCCCCGACACTTAATGGACTGCTGAAGACCCGGATGTGTCTGGGACTGGCCGAGGTACCCATTAACGCGCCCCCGCTAGACCATCCCCCTCCTCCGTTTAGTATTGGGTCTCAGGTACGCCAATCATCTCTTCCCCAGCCACTCACTCTTCAAGGGTGGGGTGTAGTCTCGGCATCCCAACTTCTATTGGTATGGCCTAGAAGAAGAGGGCGGGGAGGCCGGCTTAGGTCGCCCAATGGGCGTCGTGGCGTGTGGAGAAGGCGGAGCCGAGGCGCTTGGCAGCTGCCCAATCAGCGTCCTTGTTTGTGTGGTGCCGCCGCCGGTGCAGCCGCCGCCGCCGCCGCTGCCCCCGTCTGTACCGCAGTGTCTGCTCCGCCCGCCCGTCCCGGTCCGGCCCGCCCCCCTCTCCCACCCCCATCCCTGGTCCGGTCAGCGGGGTCCGGAATCCACTGTGCCGTCGCCTCTTCCTTTTTCGACGCCTCCGCTGCCGCCTGAAGAGGCTAGCTAGCCGGGAGTTACACCGCCACCGCCAGGTGAGGAGCTCTGGCCTAGGCCAGCCTGGCCGCCTGCCCGCCCGGGGGCGGTGAGGAGCTAGGAAGGGAGGGAGGCTGGGAGGAGGCGGTGGTGACGGAGGTGGGGGAAGGGAAAGGTGGAGGGGCGGGGGAGGGGAAGCGCCCGCGAGCCGACGCCCGCCCGCGCGCCCCCGCCTTGCGTCCCCCTCCCCCCACCCCGGCACCGCGCGCCCCCGCATCGCGCTCCCCCTTCACCTCATCCCCTCCCCCCGCTCCGTGCGCGCGCCCCGGTCTTTCACTTCGGCCTCGCGCGCCCCCAGCTCGTGTCCCTTCATTCCTTCTCCTTTTACTCTTTCTCCCCTCCCTCGCGCCCCGTTTCCCCCGCCATCCCCGCTTTCACTCACTGCCTCATGCCCGCCATGCTCCCCTCCTTTCCTCTCTACGCGCCCCCCTTTAACTCTCCACCCCCAGGGGTGCCCTCAGGGTGCGGGGGCCGCTCCCTGCTTTCAGTGTGATGTGTGGCGGCGGTTGGGACGAATGGGGGATCCTGAAGGGTAAAGGAAGCACGAGATAATTATCTTTATTTAGGTAAAGGAATTAGGAGCGCAAAACCCGACCCCTTTATTTCGTCGTCCACGGTTCCCTCGCCCTCTCTTAGGAAAAAGGAATTGTCTCAGTCTGTGTTGGATACTTATTTTCTATAGGGACTAAACCACCCCTTTCCTCAGCTAGGCTTCTGGGGCACATCGGATCTGTATCCCAGTTCAGTGCCTGAGGGTCTATGGAACCAGAACTTACCCTTCCCTAACCATTCCGGGACTTAAGAGTACTTTTTGCTTCAGTTACGCTAAGGAGCTAGCCATTCCTGTAAGTGCAGAGGTTTGGGTGCCATTCGCTGGCCCGGGACCTTTCTTTCCTCATAAAGGTATGGTAGCCTCTTTGCACTCTTTCTCAGCATTAACTTCCCTCCAAACACAAGATGTTAGCTCACTAAGCTGGAGATGGAGGCACTGTGGTGGGTAGGTGGGTGGCTAACTACCAACCTTTTCTGCCCTGTCATCTGGAGAATCAGGTAGCCTCCCAAGAACCAGTTTTCTCATTTCTGATCAATGATTATTTGAAGGCCTTTTGTGTGAAACAGAGCTGGGAGATACTTAATAAATTTTAGCAAAGCAAAAGAGCAGACTGCAACAGAGAGAATTGTACTGGGCAGCAGCTGGAGTAAAAGCAGGTTTAGCAGATCTGTGTTGGAGAAGAACTGATGTTTTTGAGGTTTTGACGTTTCTCTCTAAAAATTTATTTTTTGAATAGACTGCATATATGTGATACAAAAGTAAAAGAAATGTTCCTCCAGCTGTCCAACCCCCCTTTCAGTGCAGATGACTTCTGATTGTTTTCTGGCAGCAACATGGTGTCTATATGTTGTCTATATGTCAGAGATTAACCTATTTCTGAGTTTAGTGGTAACTTTATTGCTTTTTCTTTGATACACCGACTCTTCCTGAAAGTCTGATAACCTCTTGGATTCATGTTTTTGGTGCTGGAGCAGTCTTGATAAGAGTATTGTCCTCGAGTAGCATTTCTGTTGGTACTTGATTGGGAAGGAGGCTACTTCTGGAGCTGCTAAAGGTGTTACTAAGGAGGAGCTCAGTATATTTTCAGGGAAGGCTCACACCTGTTGGAAATGCTGCTGCTTTTTTTGTGACTGATATCCAACCTCTGACTGTTTTGGGATGGGCTAGGTTAAGGATAGTTTTTCCTTGGGCTTCTTGAGCAGATAGGTTGTATGAATAATGAGGTAATGGCAGTACTAATCTGGTAGTGCTGTCTTCCGTTTTTAGAGGAATATAGGTTTTAGTCTAGTGACAGTGATGGTCATCACAGTAAAGAATGAAGAAAATAAGTATTAATCAGCAGGAATCAGAAGGCTGGACCTGTGGGCTGAGTGACCCAGTTTGAGAAGAGGTGAAGCTTATGGACTTTTGTTCTGCCTGTTCCTTACTTAAGAACACTTTCCATGAGGTGAGAGTGATTTGTAGCTGACAGCAGCATCCATCTTTGTTTTATGACACTGTGGTTTGCTTCCCCTGTGTGTGATGTCTGTTAACTTCCTGTTTAGAGGCAGTCAGAATAGGGTCTGAATAGCATTCAAATACTTATCTAGGAACAATGTTAACCAGGTTCCCTGATCAGCACTTCACATCTAAGTTCTGGCAGTAACTTTTATTGCTGTGTTTAACAGCATAAGGCCACAGGGAGGTGGGGGAGGGAGATGTGAGAAATTTGTTCTGAACTTCATAGTGTTAAAGTACATTCAAAAACCTCTGTATTGCCCTCTCCCTTTTGGGGGACAAATGTTCCCGTCCGGACCCCATGTCCCACCCCCACCTCACACCTTTTTTCACCCTTCTAGCTGGGCCTGGCCACCAGGTTGGATTTTGGTGGTTAGAGAACAGCAGTATGAAAGAAGGGTCAGTGTGTCAATAATAGTATCCTAATCCTTTTCTGGGACCTCCAGATTCATACCAACCTTAAGCAGTGTCTTGTATGGAAACCAGGCCTCTCGTTTCAATTTACTGTTTTTTTTCTACTTTGCATCCCACACCCACCAAACTGGAGTTTCATGTGTAGGGGAACAGTACTGTGCTGTCCTGGTTTCTAGACTTGGGTGCATACCACCCCACTGGGAATCATGCTGACAAGCAGACCCTCTGCATTCAGCTCAGAATGCTCATGTTGTTTGGCTCATTGAGAAAAACCAAACCAGCTTTGGTTGATTAAAACAGGTGCTATAGAAATCGTAAGATTTGAACCATCACTGGGACAGAGGGACTTTCTTTTCCACATCCTTTGCAGTACTTAAAGCCCTGCATCATTACATATCAAGGCACAATAGTCACGCATTTTCTGAGGCAGTTTGGAGGGGAAGAAAGAAAAAAGGCACACACCCAGATTGACTATAAATCTAGTCCTGGCATAAAGCTGTCCACCTCTTGCTCAGAAGAAAATGCAACCTATCAGACATTGCCACACAAAGTTGCAGTTCCCCTGCATTGGCTAAGCATGGGAAAAGATAACACATAAGGAAGTTCAATTTCTGTTGAAAAGGACTGGCTTTGGGGGGGGAAAGCTTCTGTTAGCCATACTATTTGGTTTATTCTTAGTACTGTGATGCTTTTTCTATAGGTTACTGGTTGGGGATTTTGGTGGCTCCGGGGTCCATGAAGCAGAGAGGCTCCTCTATTTGTATAATGATGAAAGCTTCTGAATAGATCTGATTTGAAATGCTCCCTCCTCATATTCCATCTTTTACCTTCTCTCTTATGGATATGTGAAATATTCCTATGCAGTTTGAGTTCATCCAGTAGGAAAGGACTGACCCAGGACCATTAAAGGCTTAACCTGTCTCATATACTTCTTAGATGGTGTCTCTTTCAAAATCCTCTAATTTTTGCCATTGCCTTAAGTTGCCATCAACTGTCAAACTATCAAGAGTTTTGGGTTATAGTACCAACAGCAACAGATGAATAAGAGCATATATTTTGTTACTTTTGAGGTATGAAGTGGTTAAATGCCAGACCTCAAAGAGTCATTAGTAATTGCAAAAGCTTCTTTGACAAAATAATTGTTGTTAATACATACCAGTGAACTATTAAGGGAAATGACAATACTTCCTGAGCCATTCCCTGGTTGCTTTTCACATCTGGCTAGTATACATTTTTAAAATAATTCAGGTTACTGTTACTTGAACCTGAAAGTCATGCTTTAAGCCTTGTGATCAAAGCATTCTTGATTTTGTCTCATTTGGGGGGAAGGTGGGATTTGTAATATCCTAAAATATAGACTGCAATGTTAGTAGGATTTAGATTAGACATTAGGATTCCCATTATGGTTGTGAGGGATTAGAAATATTAACTGGAGAGCTTGTGCATCTCTTACCTTAAAGGTATTTATAAAGTTAGCTTTTTGAGAGTTTTTAAATTTACATTTCCTGGGAGGGAGGTTGTCAGCTAATAAGTGGCAAATTGGAATAGTAGAACACAGGTATAAGAGTCTAGAAATCCTGGTTGAAATCCTAGCTGCTTTGCCATTTATTAACTATATGACTTTGAGTAAGGCTCGTAATTTTTGAATTCTCATTTCTCTCAGAGTAAAAGTCGGTCCTTATAGTGGCCTTATGTGATCTGCCTGCCCTCCCCACCCCTCTTCTCTTTTGATTACCTATCATTCTCCCTCTGCTCTCTCCACTCCAGCCACATTGACTTGTTCCTTAAATACAGGGATGGGCAAAAGTAGGTTTACAGTTGTGAGTATGTGAAACAGTTTATTCTTATATTACTTATTAATTATTGTATTATTTATTTGTATTATAATTATAAATCTACTTTGCCCACCCCTGTATATTAGCCACACTCCTTTTTTTAATCCTTATCTGAGGATATGTTTTTAATTGATTTTTTTTTTTAGAGAGAGGAAGGGAGAGGGAGAGAGAGAAACATCACTTGGTTGCTTCCCTTACCTGCCCTGACTGGGGATTGTACCCCCAACCTGGGTATGTGCCCTAACTAGGAAGCGGACCCAAAATCCTTCCATGCACTGGACAATGCTCCAACCAACTGAGCCCTACCACACCGGCCAGGGCTCAGCCACATTTTCCCCCCCAAGTATATCTTTATTGATTTCAGAGAGAGGAAGGGAGAGGGGGAGAGAGAGTTGGAACATCATTGGTGAGAGAGTTGTCATTGATTGGCTGCCTCCTGCATGCCCCAGCTGGGGACTGAGCCCGCAACCGTGGCATGTGCCCTGACCAGGAATCAAACCGTGATCTCCTGGTTCTTAGGTCGATGCTCAACAGCCAAGCCACGCCTGGCAGGCTCAGTCACATTTTTTATCTTAGGACCTTTGCCCTAGCTATTCCCTCCAGTGGGAAATAGCGAGTTTTCCGCACAGAGATAACACAAATGAATTTTCTAATTTCCTTCAAGTCTTTGCTTAAATGTCACCTTTTTAAAATTATACCCCTATTTAAAATTATACCTTCAACTACCACCTCTCATTCCTAATCCTTCTTTACTCTGTTTTCATAGCACTTGAAACTTTATAATGTACTTATATGTTACATTTATTGCTTTTCGGTTCCCTCCTATTGTATAAGATCTATGAAGGCATGGCTTTATTTTGTATTTTGTTTAATGCCTACTACAGTACCTGACATACAGTTAATGCTCAAATATTTGTTGATCAAGTAGGAATAATAACTTTTCCTAACCTCATGTTTGTTTATAATGAAAGTATGAAGTGTGATAAGTATAATATGAGATCTTAAAACATTTTGTGAACTTTGAAACATTGTACAAATAATGATTATAAAATAATTGCCCTCCCATTGAAATGGTAAATAATACTTGGTTACTGAAAAAAATCTTCATATATATAAATACTATCACATCTCTTCTCAACTCTAGTCCTGTGTTTCCAATTGTCTATAGTGTGCTGGACATGCCTACCTCTATTCCATTGATACCTCAAACTCAACATATTTATCATCAGTTCCCCTTCTGTGATTCATTGAGTCACCTAAGCCAAAAATGTGAGCATTGTTGTCAGTCTCTCTTTCTTATCCATTACTTTTTAAATATTTCTGAATCTCTACCATTTCCTGTATTTCAATTGCTGGTCTTCTAATTGAAGCCCACAACACTTAATTCGGAATGTTGCCGTAATCTCTTACAGTTCTCTCTGCTTTTTAGTCTTGTTCCTTTTTAAAAAAAATATTTTTTCTTGACTTTAGAGAAAGGATGGTAGACGGATAGAGAGAGAAAAACATCGATGAGAGAGAAACATCGACTGGCTGCCTCTTGCACTCCCCCAACTGGGGTTCCGAGTCCTCAACTGGAGCTTGTACCCTGATTGGGAATCAAACCTCTGTCTCCTGGTTCACGAGAGGATGTCCAACCAACTGAGCCACACTGGTCGGGCAGTCATGTTCCCTTTTATTTATTTATTTTTTAAAATTTATCTTGATTGATTTCAGAGAGAGGAAGGGAGAGGGAGAGATAGAAACATCAACGATGTGAGAGAGTCATTGATTGGCTTCCTCCTGCAGGCCCCCCTCTGGGGATCGAGCCTGAAACCCGGGCACGTGCCCTGATGGGGAATCAAATCGTGATCTCCTGGATCCTAGGTTGATGCTCAACTGCTGAGACACACCTGGCTGGGCCCTTTTATTTTATTTTTAATTTTTTCTTAATCCCCATCTGAGGATATATTTTTATTGATTTCATAAAGAGAGAGGAACATTGATTGGTTGCCTCCCATATGCACCCTGACCAGGGATTGATTGAACCCGCAACCTAGGTATGTGTCCTTACCAGGAATCGAACCCACAACCTTTTGGTGTCTGGATGATGCTCCAACCAACTGAGTCACCTGGCCAGGGCATTCTTGTTCCCTTTAATTAATTAATTTTTTTGAAAATATATCTTTAATGATTTCAGAGAGAGGAAGGGAGAGGGAGAGAGAGAGAAACATCAATGGTGAGAGAGTCATTGATGGACTGCCTCCTGCACGCCCTGGACTGGGGATTGAGCCTGCAACCTGGGCATGTGCCCCGACGGGGAATTGAACCTCGATCTCCTGGATCTTAGGTCGATGCTCAACCGCTGAGCCCCGCCCGGCTCTTGTTCCCTTTTAAACTCTTAGTCATATTGTCTTCAAAATGTTCTAACATAGATCTGATTCTTCTACTTCCCCTTCTCAAAAGTATTCAATAGTTTCCTTACATAGTATTCAAGGCCCTTTATAATTTTGGCCTTTGCCTTAGTCTTCCTTTTCTTCCTTGTAGTTTATATGTGAGCAAATAACAGTTCTTTTAGTTCCCATATTAGCTTCTGAATTTCATTTCAAATGCTGCTTTCTCTGGGAAGCCTTCCCTGACATGCCCAAAGAGACTTAGAAATGCTTTCTTCTTTGATCGCACTCTAATTTATAAATATTGTTTGTCTCCCCTCAGTGGTCTGTGAACATCCTGAAAGAAGATGATACCATGTTTTATTTTACTATTGTGTCTCCAGTGCCTAGCATGGTGCCTGTCACCTAAAAGATATTTTAAAATATGAATAATCCTATGGGTTGAAAAAATGCTGCATACATTTAGAAGATGCTCCTTTTGTTATGTTCTGGAGGCAGAAGAACAAAGTTGGAGTTTTAGTTCTACCATTTATCATCTCTGTGACATTGGTCAAGTCATTTGAAGTCTCCAAGGCTGTGGTTTCCTCAGATTAGAAATGAAGATCAATAGCTGCTTTATCTATTTCACTAGGTTTGTCTGTCAGTCAGGAGATTATACATATAAAGGTGCTTTATAAATTGTAAAGCACTGTACAATTGTTAGTTATTACAAGCTGATACAAGCTGAGCTTTCCTTACAACTCATTTTTTTCTTATATCGATAATGAGGCCCTTTTATCATTGAAGTGATAAATATTCTTCTACATGTTCTCATGTTCATTTTCTTTCTTTTTCTTAAATTATTATTGATTTGATAGAGAGAAACATCGATTTGTTCCACTTATTTATGCATTCATTGGTTGCTCCTTGTATGTGCTGACTGGGGATTGAACTGGAAACCTTGGCATATCGGGATGACACTCTTAACCAGCTGAGCTACTCAGCCAGGGCCTCTTCATATTCATTTTCATTAGTAGGTGTAGTGTACTCCTGTATATCATCTTAAGTATGGCACATTTAAAGGCTTTCCCAATATCCCATTGGATAAAAAGGTTGCAAAGTCCTGAGAAGTTGGACTTTTCATGGAGTCTCTTGGTCATGAATTCTATATTTTTTTCTCAGATTTAAAAGAAATTTACATTTTTGCAACTTTTAGAACTTAAAAGGAATTTTGTAAATGTAAGCTCATTTGTTCACTTTTTGTGTGTAAGACTTTTTACTATTCTTACAGTAACTCTGTGAGGGAGATCTTTTTACAGATGAGAAAACTCAATGCGGGGAAGTTGTCATTTTGCTAGAATCTCACAAATTAATAAAAGTGGAGAATCTAATATTTGAACAGCTCTGACTCTGAAAGTTGTGATCTTACCATACTCCTGTCATTTCTTATATAGAGTTTTGTTTTACCTTTTAAAAAAACAAAACCTATGATAGTTCTCAGTATTAATAGGTTTTATGTAAAAAAAAGTTATGTGATCAAATAGGGTTTGAAAAACTCTGGGTTAAATTGAGGCAGATTTCCTTTTTTTATTTTAAATATGTTTTTGTTTTTTGGTTACTCCTCACCCAAGGATATTTTTTCCATTGATTTTTAGGAAGGGAGGGAAACAGAGAGAGAAGCATTGATGTGAGAGACATCAATTGGTTGCTTTCCAATGTGCCCCGACCAGGGCAGGGGATCAAACCTGCAACCCAGGTATGTGCCCTTGACCAGGAATCAAACCCATGACCCTTGTGTGTGGGGGACCATGCTCTAATAACTGAGCAACACCAGCCAGGGCTTAAATATGTTTTTATTGATTTTAGAGAAACAGAGGAAGGGAGGGGGGAGAGAGAGACACATTGATAAGAGAGAAACATCTATCTGCTCCCTCCTGCACGCCCCCAGGCATTTGCCCTGACTGGGAATCAAATTGGCAGCCTCTTGGTGCCTGGGACAACGCTCAACACTGGTCAGGGCAAGGCAGATTTCTTTTCTTTGTTTTTCTAGAGGAAGGGAGAAAGAAACATCAATTTTTTTGTTCCACTTATTTATGCATTTATTCGTTGGTTGATTCTTATATGTGCCCTGACTAGAGATCGAACCCACAACCTTGGCATATCAAGACGACACACTAACCAACTGAGCTATAGGCCAGGGCTCAGATTTCTTTATTGCTTGACTTCCCATATCCTTGCATTATGCATTGGGAGTGGTAAAAGAAAGGCTAAAGGATGCAGAGCTTCTCAAAATTATTTGACCATGAAAGAGCATCTTAGAGTACTAGTGATCTCACTGAATGCTTTGAACATACTGCACTTTGCTATTCTGCTTCCCTGTAGTTCTCTTTGGGTTGAATTGTTTTTAAAGAATTGCAACTTTGGAATGAGGGAATTGACTTGCTTTTGTGTGCTGGTTTTCCAGAGAAGTAGAATGGGGGTGGCATTAGGCCAGATATTTTTTAGAGACTTCACTGGTGTGGAGGCTGCATTCCCCCCATGAATCTTCTAAGGCAAGTGGCACAGCTCATTTAACTTGGCCCTGCCTTCATTGAGTTCCCAGGTGGATAACTGTAACTGAGCTGCTGCCTCCACCTTCTTTCATCTGACATGTTAGAAGCAGGAGAGTAAGGTTTCAACTTTGTGAGTGAGCAGAAACCCTTGAGCCAAGAGCAAGAAACCCTTTCTTTCTGTAAAGATGGTCATATCACAGTAAGAAATCTGTAAAGCCCATCATTTTTTCTCTTCTGTGAGACATGCAGACAGACCTGGGGATCAGAGGAGAGGTCAGTACCTTTAATTTTTCACCTTTTTAAAGGTGGTATATTGGCCTTTAAATTAAAACAGAACTTTGGGAATTTGTTCTCTGTCATTTAAATGCATAAAAGCTACCTGAATGGTGTTCACCCCTGAATTCCAAATTTTATAGTTTGAGCTACTAGTGAAAAATATTTCCCCAATAGGATAATGTTTTTAAATTGATTTTTAGAGAGAGAGGAAGGGGACGGGGAGAGAAACATCGATACAGGCAATGTGAGAAGGAAACATCAATTGGTTGCTTATCTGCAATGCAACCTAAGTATGGGCCCTAACCTGGAATCAAACCCACGGCCTTTTGGTTTACGGGACGACGCTCCAACCAGCTGAGCCACACCAGCCAGGGCTCCAATAGGATAACATTTTTTGGAAGGAGGGGCAGTTTTCTAATCACTCCTTAATACTTCTTTTGTTAGATCGTGTTGCTAGCAATTGGTCATGTGTATTGCTGTTAGCCAGGACAGGTTGGCTAGAAGAGTCTAGATTAAGTTGTGTGGAAATTTGATGTGAATAGCATCACACTCGTCCTATGTACTAAAGTTTGGCTTATAGTAAGTATCTATGAATAAACTGATGTTACTCTGATGCCATTCTCATTTTGTAATTCAGGTAGTAAAGAATGCTTAGTTCTTCAGCTGAGTGCATTGTGAATTTGAAAGTTTTGCTTTTTTAGAGTATTTTAAATCCAGATATCTTCTGCCAAATAAATGGAAACTAGAAAATGGGTCTCTAATTGAACTAAGATCCAATCCTACGTTTTCATTAGCCTGCATTTTTAATTCTTCACTTTCTGCTTGGAGATCTATTTTCCAGTTGAATTCTGTATAATGCATTAATATTGAACCTGAAGGCTTTCAGGGAATGTGGGTGACTGGAAAAGAATCTTTAATAGGTGTATTTTGCATCTTTAAGAAACCTTAAGAATTCAAAGGAGTAAGACATTTTTAGCCTAAATAATGGTGAAAAAATTTCTTTGAGATCTAATGATTACTAGACACACACACACACACACACACACACACACACTATCTGTTAGGAATTTTTTTGATTGTTGCATGACTTTGTATTACCAAGGCCTTGATGTCTATCTAGTATTGTATTGTAGCTTCCCAATTTTGACAAATACAGAGTAATAGGTGTCACAAAAGGGTATAGCCAAGGATAGAATCTGGGCAGTCTTCATTTCCAAATTAAACCTTCTATTCTAGCTGGCTGATTACCTGATAATATTCACAGAGACAAAATACAATATGATAAAGTTGTACCAAAAAAAACCATAAAAGTGTCTGTAGTTATGTGTGACTTTTGTGCTGTCTTCTGGATTTAGTTGTTTTGAGGGCATGAAACAACTGTTATAGTGCAGAGAGTTGTTAGAGGGCAGTGAGATTTTTACTCATTGTTTTATAGTTTTATGAATTAACTAAAGAAACCTTTGGAAATTAGCATTTTAATTTTGTTGTTAATGGGGCTGTTTAGCACATCTTCCATGTGCTGTCTAGACTGCCACATTAGTTTTTGCTGGTTATTTTTTTTTTAAGGTTTTCAAAATATATAATTTTATTGATTTTTTTTTTTAGAGAGAGAGAGAGGAAGGGAGAGGGGGAAAGAGAGAAACATCAGTGTAAGAGTGAAACATGAATCAGCTGCCTCCTGCACACCCCCTACCAGGGATCAAGCCTGCAACCCGGGCATGTACCCTGACAGAATCAAACCAGCAACCTTTTGGTCCACCAGACAGCATCCAACAACCAACTGAGCCACATTGGCCAGGGCTTTTGCTGGTTATTCTGAAAAGTTTTAGTTGTTGTCTCTCTCTCTCTCTCTCTCTCTCTCAGAACCAACCACTCTCAATGTTGTGTATAAATTGAACTTTGGTGTCTGGATATGAGAAAAATAGTTTAGTATGGGTACTGTTCTTAGTGGATGTTTTTCACTTGATTATTTGAAAGCTTTCCTTTTTTGGTTAAACTAGAATAACTTCTGGTCACTGTAAAGATTAAAACTATAGCTCTTCAGTCAGAAGGTCCTGGGTTCAAATTTCTCCACCACTAACTTGTAAGACCTTTTACTTCTCTGTGCCTGGCAGATAGTAACTATTCAGTAAATGTTAGACTTTCTTATAAAAGACAATGGTAAATCTAGCACGTAGTTTTTGTGTATGTGGGAAAATGTACATAACTTATTTTTAACATTTTAACCTTTTTTAATCCTCACCTCAGGATGTTTTTCACTGGTTTTAGAAAGAGGAAGGGAGAGAGAGAGAAAAACATCTATCGATTGCCTCCTGTATGCATCCTGGGGATCCAACCCGCAACCTGGGTATATGCCCTGACCAGTAATTGAACCCGCCATGTTTAGGTGTACAGGATGATGCTCCAACAGAGTCACACCAGCCAGGGCCCATTTTAACCATTTTTAAGTGTACAGTTCCTTGGCATTAAGTACATGCATATTTTTTGTGTAATCATCACCATTTTTATGTCCAGAACTTTTTCATCTTCTCTAGTCTGAAGCACTGTACTCATTAAAAATAACTTCCCATTATCCCTCCCCCCAGCCCCTGGCAACCACCATTCTACTTTCTGTTTCTATACCTTTGACTACTTTAGGTACCTCATGTAAGTGGAATCATACGATAGTTGTCCTTTTGTGTCTGGCTCATTTTACTTAGCATAATGTCTTCAGGATTTATCCATGTTGTAGCACAAGTCAGAATTTCATTCCTTTTTAAGGCTGAAGAATATTCCACTTTATGTATATACCATATTTTGTTTATCTGTTTATCAGTTTGATGGACACCTGGGTTGTCTACCTTTTGGCTATTGTGAATAATGCTGTTGTGAACATGAGCATACAGGTACCTGTTTTGAGTCCCTGCTTTCAATTCACTTAGGTATATATCCAGAATTGGAATTGCTGGATCATAAGTCGATTCTATGTTTAATTTTTTGAGGCGTTGAAATGCTGTTTTCTACAGTGATTGTACGATTTACATTCCCATCAGCAATGTACAAGTATTCCAGTTCTCTATATTCTTGCCAACACTGGTTATTTTCTGTTTGTTTTTATAAAAGCCATCCTAATTGATGTGAAGTGGTGTCTCATTGTGGTTTTTATTTGCATTTCTCTAATGATTAGTGATGTTGAGCATCTTTTCATATACTACTTGGTCATTTGTATATATATGTTCTTTGGAGAAATGTCTATTCAAGTCCTTGCCCATTTTTTAATTGGGTTGTTTTTGTTGTTGAGTGGTAGGAGTTCTTTCTATAGTTTGGATATTAATCATTTATCAGATATGGATTTGCAAATGTTTTCTCCCATTTTGAGGGTTGACTTTTTACTCTGTTGACAGTGTTCTTTGATGCATAAAAGTTTTTAATTTTGATTGGATCAAGTTTAGGTTTTCTTTTGTTGCTTGTGTTTTTGGTGTCATATTCAATAAATTGCTGCCAAATCTATTATCATAAAGCTTTTATAGTTTTAGTTATTACTTTTAGGTCTTTGATCCATTTTGAGTTAATTTTGTATATGATGTGTAAGATAAGGGTCCAACTTCATTCTTTTGTATGTGGATATCCATTTTTTTCCAGCACCACTTATTGAAAAGACATTTCTTTTTCCATTGAGTGGTCTTGGTACCCTTGTCAAAAATCATTTGATCATATATGCAAGGGTTTATTTCTGGGTGCTCTATTTTGTTTCATTGGTCTACATGTCTGTCTTTATGCCATTACCATATCATTTTGATTAGCATTTTGGTAAGTTTGAAAATCAAGAATTGTGAGTCCTCTGACTGTTCTCTTTTAAGATTATGTTGGCTATTTGGGATCCCCTGAGATGCCATATGAATTTTAGGCTGGGTTTTTCATTACTTTTTTTTTTTTTAATATATCTTTATTGATTTTAGAGAGAGGAAAGGAGAGGGAGAGAGTTAGAAACATCAATGATGAGAGTCATTGATCAGCTGCCTCCTGCACACCCCCAACTGGGGATAGAGCCCACAACCGTGGCATGTGCCCTGACTGGGAATCGAACCCCGATCGCCTGGATCCTAGGTTGACGCTCAACCACTGAGCCACGCCCGGCCGGGCTTCAATACTTTTTTTATATTGGGTCAAACTATAAAGCTAAACTGAATGTAATTACATTATGGTAGCTGATTGCTGTCATAGAGTTTTAATTTCACCTGGCTTCTTGGATCACAATACTTTTCTTTATGGTATTAGAATCAAGGTTATGACAAATATCTTTGCTTTTATATTGTTATGATTGGAAAATCATTAAGTTTCATTCAAATTTTTATTATTTTTATTATTTTTAAATATATCTTTATTGATTTCAGAGAGAGGAAAGGAGGGGGAGAGAGAGAGATAGAAACATCAATGATGAGAGAGTCATTGATCGGCTGCCTAGCCCACAACCCGGGCATGTGCCCTACCTGGAATCAAACCCCGATCTCCTGGATCCTAGGTCGATGCTCAACCGCTGAGCCACGCCTGGCTGGGCTGATTCAAATTTTTTAAAAAATCAAGATACACATCAAAAAGTTTCTCATTTCTGTTTCTGACCTGCCTAGTTTTAAACCCCATCACTGTCATTACCTTCTTTTATTATTTGAGTTTCTTTATATATGTGTGTTTATATATATAAGTAAATATGGATTTATTTTTAGTCTTTTTACACAAAAGATAGCATAGTTTTCCACATCATGCTTTTTTCCATTTAATAATATTGGAGGTGTGTTTTTTTCCTGTGCATAGAGAATTTTAAGTAAAAATTTTAAGGGTAAAAATCTTTCTATGCCTATATAAGAACTTCATTGAGAAATAAATATTTGAGTTTATGGCTGTGTACCTTTCCTGTTGCCTACAAGTCTTGCTCTTTAATGACTTTCATATCTGTTATTCTCTTAATTAACATTGGATAACATAATTTGAATAGTACTAGCTTTAATTTAGGAACGCTGTTACCTAGCTCATGAAGACTGTCTTGTAATTTCACCTGTAGTTCTAAATCCCAAATTCTGTCAGAAAACCCAAGGCCCTGATCAGTGAAATGGGGTTATTTTTCTAATTTCTGGAGTAGAGAGCCCAGGTGGTTTTCTCTATCCTATACAGGTTCAGTCTAGGAAAATGATAATTATTCTGATAAAGAGAAGATTTGGGTCCCACTTATCAGAGCTCTGTTTACTTTGTAACCACCTACCTCCACTAGTTTTGGGGAAAGGCCTGACCATTCATATAGTCACAGAGCATTTGTGTACACCTACTATGTAAAAAATATATACATAGGGCCCTGGCCAGTCGTCCCATGCACCAAAAGGTTGCCAGTTTGGATTCTGGTCAGAGCACATGCCTAGGTTGTGACCTCGATCCTCAGTAGGGGGCGAGCAGGAGGCAGCAGATCCATGTTTCGCTTTTGCATCCTTTCTCTTTCCCTCTCCTTTCCTCTCTCTAAAAAAAAAAAAATACACACACACACACACACACACACACAGGTGTTGTAGAGTACATGAAGATAAATGACATTACCTCAGTCCTTAAGAAGATACATAGTCCAGAAGAGGAGAGAAGACATGAATAAAAATAACTATAATATTAAATTCAATGTGCTTATAAATTAAGTAGTCAGCATATTAGGAACTGCCTCTTAAATAGGAACAGTGCCTTTATTCAGCACTTTTTTGTTGTTGTAAATCCTTACCCAAGGATATTTTTTTCCATTGATTTTTAGAGAGAGTGGAAGGGTGGGGGGGGGGAGACATAGATGTGAGAGAGACACATTAATTGGTTGCCTCCCACATATACCCTGACTGGGGCTGGTGATCGAACCTGCAACCAGGTATATGCCCTTGACTGTGAATCGTACCCACGACCCTTCGGTGTACTGGCCGACACTAACCACTGAGCCACACTGGCCAGGGCTGTTCAGCACATTTTACACCTTGGGTCCAAGTGTGAGACAGGTTAGCCAAATCCTGAAAATTCTGCTTTCAAAATTTCTATTCTATCTATTTGTGTCTATCCCAACTTCTCTTGCTCTAACTTCAGCCATTGTGATTGCTTGCTCATATCTATTTAGTGCTTTGTATATGTTTTTAATAATAACACTTAATTGGGCTTTTCTGTGTGACGGGCACTGTTCTAAGCACTTTACATTAATTAACTTTTTTAATCCTTGCAGTACTCTAAAGGTAGATGCTATTATCATTTTACAAATGAAAAACTGAGGTGCAGAGAGGTGTTAAGTGATTTGCATAAGGACACATATGTAGTTGAGTAAGAGCTCAGATATAGAATCAGGAACTCTTTTTTTTTTAAATGTATCTTTATTGATTTCAGAGAGAGGAAGGGAGAGGGAGAGAGTTGAAACATCAATGATTAGAGAGTCATTGATCGGTTGCCTCCTGCATGCCCCCAACTGGGGATGGAGCCTGCA
This sequence comes from Miniopterus schreibersii, assembly GCF_964146895.1. Lineage (NCBI taxonomy): Eukaryota > Metazoa > Chordata > Mammalia > Chiroptera > Miniopteridae > Miniopterus > Miniopterus schreibersii. Next base: position 12,728,620 of record NC_138119.1, on the reverse strand, counting down.
AACTGGGCATGCGCCCTGACCAGGACTGGAGCCTCCATCTCGTGGATCATAGGTCGATGCTCAACAGCTGAGCCACACCGGCTGGGCAGGAAGTCTGACTCCTAAGCTCAAACTGTTGAGTATTATTCTGTACTCTTATCTGTGTGTGTGTGTTACATATATGTGTGTATGTGACACATGTATGTCATTGTTTAAATAGCTGTGTAAGATTTCATTGTACGAGTATGCTTTAATTTACTTAATCTGTCCTCTCTAAGGAACATTTGGGATGTTCTCAGTGCTTGTGTGTGTGTGTGTGTACTGTCATAACCAGGATTCTAGTGAAACATCATATATGCACACCTTTTTTATGTAAGGAATGTCCAGATCTGTAGAGAATTTTTATAAGAGTTTATTTGAACTAAAACTGACAATTGCTAGGAAGCAAGATCTTAAATTCTCCAGAGAAAAAGTTTTGCATTTTCTTTTATGCACTTGAAATTGAGGGAACTAAGGAAGATTACATGAAGGTAGGAGAAAGAAAGGCAGGGATTGGATTACAGGGTAGTTAACAAGATTATGTACTCTCTTGGGGGTTCTTATTTTAAAGGTGAGTTAACCTAGATACACAAAAACAATGGACAGGGCTTACTTAAGGTAAAGATATACTAAAGAAGTTATATGCCAGGAAAGTGACTACCCACCATGACCTGCCCAGTTAGGAATTTATGATCAGATAACCTTGTGAGATTACTTTTCATAGAACCTTTTTTTCATCTACAATCTTTACGCATTTTAGTATATCTGTAGGTAAAATTCCTAGAAATATAATTACTGGACCAAAGGGCTTGCACATTTAAAATTTTGTTAGATGGTATTAAATTATCCTCCAACTTTGTACCAATTTACATTCATACCAACAGGCTACAAGAGTTTCTAAAACTCAGCTGAAATCTAAATTTGAGGGAAGTAGTGTGACTGAACAGTGATGAGAACTGTCTTCAAATGTCTTTAGGAACAGTCATGTACCTTATCGGCATTCCTTTGTTCTGCAAATATCTTTGGATTTTGATTATTGGCTGTGTGACTGTAGCCCAATTGTTGGAAAGAGGAGTAGGCATTTTATTTATTTATTTTCTTTTTTATTAAATTTTTGGGGGTGATAATCGTTAATATGAACATACAGGTTTTAGGTGTGGGTTTCTGTGTTATAAGATTTGTATATTGCTCTGTGTGCCCACCATACAAAGTCTTACCTTTTCCTGTCAGTATATATTAAGACCTCCTTCACCCTCCCACCCCCTTCCCTCTGGCAACCACTACACTGCTGTTTGTGTCCACGAGTTTCAGTTTTATATGAGTGAAATCATATGGTTCTTAGTTTTTTCTGACTGTTTCACTTAGCATAATATTCTTAAGGTCCAACCATGTTGTTGCAAATGGCAGTATTTCATCCTTTCTTATGGCTGAGTAGTAGTCCATTGTGTACATGTACCACATCTTTATCCAGTCTTCTATCACAGGACACTTTGGTGGTTTCCATGTCTTGGCCACCTTGAATAATGCTGCATTGAACATAGGGGCGCATATACCTTTGTGAATAAATGTTTTCGAGTTTTTTGGGTATCTACCTAGGAGAGGGATTGCTGGGTCATATGGTAGCTCTATTCTTAATTTTTGAGGAATCACCAGACTGCTTTCCATAGTGGTTGGAGTAGGCATTTTAAAAGAAAAATTTTCTGCCCTAGCAGGTTTGGCTCAGTGGTTAGAGTGTCGGCTTGTGGACTGAAGGATCCTAGGTTTGATTATGGCCAAGGGCATGTTCCTTGGTTGCAGGCTCAATCCCTGCAGCTTGCGGGAGGCAACCAATCATTGGTGTTTCTCTCTCTCTCTCTCCCTTCCACTGTCCCTGAAAAGCAATGGAAAAAATAATCCTCTGGTGAGGATTTAAAGGGAGGGAGGGAGGGAGGGAGGGAGGGAGGAAGGAAGGAAGGAAGGAAGGAAGGAAGGAAGGAAGAATTTTCTTTGAAATGCCCCTCAAATCTCTTGTCAATCTAAATGTAAAAGTTTTGATAAATTGATCTCTTGTAAATTTAGTCTTTTAAAATCAGGACAACTTCAGGAATAAGGACCATGTACAGTTCCCAGGTGACTGCTTACATAGAAACTCCTTCCTAGAGTTTTTGTTGAACTCCCAATAGGCAGAGACAGAGAGCTAACACAGTTATATCCGCAGGGTCATACTGTTTTCAGGGAATGGGGAGGTTAAGATGGATAAATGTCTTATAGGACTTAGATTTCCTTTCTAATTAGTTTTTCTTCGCAGTGGATCACTTACAGTGGTACCTTGGTTTTCGAATGTCTCCGTTGATGAACATTTCGGTTTTCGAACATGCCTTGGAAGTCAAACATGCCACACAGCTTCCGCTGAGTGCAGGATACTGAGGCTTAGCTGTCAGCTGTGGATCCCTCGGTTTTTAAACGTTCCAGAACTCGAATAGTCTTCTGGAACGGATTATATTTGAAAACCGAGGTACCACTGTATTTGTATTGCTCTTATCCCATTTCTCTGCTTCTAGGGTGGAGGTGATTTGTTTTATTCAGTAGATTTCAGTTTTGTTTAGTGAACTGAGAACTTACTAGTAGGTTTTCACCTGCCCAAATTAGGGTCAGAGTGTGTGTGTGTGTGTGGGGGGGTACCTTTGGTGGTACCATGGCCCCACATTCTTTTATCCCAAATTCAGGGCCTACTGTCAGGAGTAAAATGAAACAGACTTAGTTTTCATAAGTATTCTTAAGGAGTGACAGGAAATTTGACTGGTTCAAGAGCATGAGATGTGTTCAAATTTACCATCTTCTTTGAGATTAAAAGAGCATCGGAGATTGTTTCATTAATTTATTGGTGGTGGTGCTGTCTTGCTTAATTCTTATTCAGGAAGTCTGTCATTTTACTTCTAACAGTAAAGCTTGTCTTCTAGACCTGTTAATTTGAGTTCTTTTAAGTTTTGGATTATTAAAATATTTTCTTCTGTTGATTAATTAAAAGATTTAGACCCACTGCTGATCTTTATCTTCCTTACTGTTTGACAGTTGGTTTTTGGAAATGAAGAGGAAAAGAAACTGGAAGCTTCAGTTGTCGTATCACTACTGACCTGTTTATCGTTTAAGCCTGAGTGAAGGCAACTGTGAAGGAGGTTCTAATTTTAAAATGTTGATAGCTTAATGATTCTGATATTTGAGGTGAAAGTTAATTCTGGAATTTTCCTTTATCTCTGGCTTAAGTATCTTTAGCCCTGGCCGGCGTGGCTCAGTGGTTACAGTGTTGGCCCGCCCACCACAAAGGGTCTTGGGTTCGATCCTGTCAAGGGCATGTACCTGAGTTGCAGGTTCAGTCCCAGCCCTGGTTGGGGTGCGTGTGGGAGGCGGCCAATGTGTCTCACATCCATGTTTCTCTCTGTCCTCCCTCCCCCCCTTCCACTTTCTCTAAAAGTCAATGGAAAAAATATCCTCGGGTGAAGATTAAAAAAAAAAGAAACATCTTAAATAAGCCTTAATGAAGGGGAAAGGATTTCTCTTCAATTTACTTAAGTTGTTGGCTTTTTATCCCTTCATGTTTTTCATTTTTCCAATAAAATTAGGCTAGGGCCACTTTTGGGACCTCATTAGGGAAAGAGAGAATATTAGTAAAGAGAAAGTGTCAGTGTCTATCAGAGTAAACCATGGAGGGAAGTATTTTGCCTCTTTCATTGTTGTAGCCCTTATACCTACAACCATCCTGCCATATAATATGTGATTAATTTGTTGAGGGAATAGGAAATAGAAAACTTAATTGTGGTATACTCCTACTTGGCATTCTGTACAACATGTAAGATGAATGTTTCAACTAGGGTAAAAATCAAAGTTAATATTAAAGGAGTTGCAAAGGGATATACGGTATATATGTGTGTATGTATGATACCATAAAAAATTTTAAACTTGCAAAACAATACAGTATTTTTTACATAGATATACCTGCACACATAAAGTAAAAGTACTAAAAAAAAAACCATGGCAATGATAAATACCAAGTCTAGTGTAGTAATTAATTACCTTTGAGGAAAAGAGGGAGGAAAGGGGATTTGAATATTCAGAGAACTTCAGTTTTATTTGTGATGTCTTATTTCTTAAGCTAGATGATAAGTAAATGGTTGTTTGTTGTTGTTTATACTTTTTTTGTAAATTTGAAATGTCTAATAAAAATAAATGAGAGTTAGATCAGAGGTCAGCAAACTAAGGACTGGTAGGCCAGATTTTGCTTGCTGCCTGTTTTTGTCCAGCTGATGAACTAAGAATTATGAATGGCTTTTACAATTTTAAATGGTTGAAAAAACAAAAGGATATTTTATGAGATGCAAAAATTATACAGAATTTATATTTTGGTGCCCGTAAATAAAGTTTCATTGGAAATAACCACACTTATTCTTTACATGTTACCTATGGCTGCTCTTCCACTGTTAGAGTGGTCAGAATTAGTAGTCACAAAGGTAAGACCCCCCCAAAGCCTAAAGTATTTACTGTCTTTTTCTTTACAGATAAAGGCCAATCTGTGGTGTAAAATAATTTTGGTCTTAGAGTAATAGTGGCATAACTGGGCAAATGAACTATTATTTGGTGAATACTTGTAGTAACTTGGAGGTAATTATCCCCAGATAGTGTTTTTTGAAAGGACATTTTAATCAGAAGAAAATCAGTCAGCCAGATACTGACTCTTATGGAAGCTTCAAAATGGTTGTCCATTAGTAGTCTCAACTTATTGAATAAGTCTAAATCTTCAACTTACTTGTTATTAAAGTTCTTGATTCTAATTTAACCTTGGGTATTTGAAAGTTTGAAATACCTACTAGAGCAGTGTGATTTGGGATTGGTATTTTAGTAGCTTATTATTTTTTATTTCCAACAATTTTCAGTAAACCAGCAGCATTTTAGAGGAATGTTGTATTTGAATGTGTAAACATTCAAGTCACTGAAGTAAGAGTATCTTTTTCAGCAATCCTTCTTTTAGTTTTAAGGTGTATTAAACTTTGGCAAAGTGTTTAGATTTGGGAACTTGACTGTATAGCAGGAGTGGTGATTAGAATCCATTACAATATAGTTGGCATTTTTTAAAGACATAGTGCTGGGTCCCTATAGAAGAAATTTTTCTTAAGCAGATACTTCCACTTCAGAGCAACATGATATAATTTTAATTATTTGTAGGAAAATACTGACTTACTTAGTAATTAGTATTTCCCTGAGAAGCACTAATCTTTTCCTTGCACTCCATAGTAGTAGTCAGACTCTTGTCACCAAAAGTCAAGTAATCCTATTAGAGGTAGCTCTCTCTTATTCACATTCTCCCCAGGTTGCATAAGATTATTCTGTTCTCATATTAGAAGAAACAGAAGAGGCAAAATCAGATGATTTGAGTGCTCTTTATCTTATAAAATGTTTTAAGAGAAATTGATTTAGTTTTCAAAGCTGTAGCTACAGTATTTTTTAATTTACTGGAAGTGTTTGCTTAACCATTTTCTCTTTTTAAAAGACCCTTCAAAAGGTATCTTAATAAAGTTGCCCTAGATATAAAAAGCAATGAAATGTAAAAGATCTAGTCTGATGACATTTTTTTCTCAAGAAATTTATGGATGTATAATTAGAATACAAGAAGATCTTCTAAATTCCTCTATAGTTAATATTTCTATAATATTGGGAATTGCTTTCTTGGTCTGAAATTTTTTCTGTCCACTCTTAAAGTCCACTGGCCATTCTGTTTTATGGTCCCTCCTACTTTCCTCCCCCACCCCCCAGATTATCTGCTTTATCTGCCCTACTTGTTGGAGTAGAGAATTCAGTTCTTGTTTGAGTGGTGTTTTTGCTTGGGGATAGGCAACTGTCTTCTTATTAGGAGCCAATGTTTCATGCCTGATCTCATGCAGACCTCTTTAAAGATTTTTTTTATTAGAGGAGTTTTAGAAGAGCCTTTTTAAACTTCCAAAGTCAAAGGTATGAAAGTCTCAGTTAACAGGATACATTGACCCTGACCTCAGATATGATTATCAGTTTTACAAAGCTTTATAGGTAAGGAATGGGTAACTGGAGCTGTGTGGCTGAAGGAAGCATCTGAATACTGTCAAGTATCTTGAATTCAAGGGTAAATCGGTGTATTATCCAGAAATATTTAGGGACTTGTCTCCCTGCCCCCAGATAGATATCTGGGTTCTGTAATTCTAGCAGCGCTGAGGCAAGGAATACCATCTCTTGCTTATCAATTTTTGTTTTGTATTTTTAAATATATATTTTTATTGATTTCAGAGGAGGAAAGGAGAGAGAAAGAGAAAAATTGATGAGAGAGAAACATTGATCAGCTGCCTCCTGCACACCCCCAACTGGGGATCAAGCCAGCAACCTCCTGGTACATGGGAGGGTGTCCACCCACCTGAGCCACACCGGCTGGGCTGTTGTATTTTTTGGTAAACATTTTTTTTACTGAAGTATAATAATGTATACAGAAAAAGTGTTATAAGGAACCTAGATAGTGATATAGAAGATACCTCCACCCAGAAGGCTTTTTCATGCTCCCTCCTACTCATTATCCTTCCTTACCTCCAAAGGTAACCACTATTCTGACTTCCTCTGGTAGTATTTGTGTCCTAGGGTTGAAATTGTTGGTGATAATAGTCACAGACCTCCTTGCTGGTAAAATCATGTTGTTGTTGTTGTTTAATGATTCTCAGCTGGGAGGATTTTGTGCCCCAGAGGACATTTGGCTGTGTATGGGGACATTTTTGGTATTCAGAACTGGGGGATGGGGTACTACTGGCATCTAGTGTGTGCCAGAGGTGCTGCTAAGCATTCTGCACTGCATAGGACAGCTACCTGCAACAAAGAATTATCTGGCCGAAAGTATCAATTGCTAGAACTGAGGTTTCAAAACCCTGTTCTGATAACTAGGGCCTATTGAAGGGATTATGGCAATAAATGATACATTAAATTGTTGAAATTCTGCTTTTGAAACGTCTTTGAGAAATCATCAGAAATCTCTAATTTATAGGGAACTTTTAATGGTTAACTTTTTCTTTAGTATGTCTTTACTGATTTTAGAGGAAGGGAGAGGGAGAGAAAGAAACATCCCCACCCCTCACTCCTACTATTATAAGAATGAAGTTACTGATAACACAGGGCAGAGGAAAGAGTCGAGCATGGGGTTGATTTGACTCTATTTGCTTTATTTCGGAATAAATGGAGTTAGCCATTAAAAAAAAAGCAAAAAGAAAAGCAGCAGCCAGGAACATCAATGATGAGAGAGGGTCATTGACCGGCTGCCTCCTGCAACGTCCCCTGCTGGGGATCGAGCCCAAAACCCAGGCATGTGCCCTGATCAGGAATTGAACCCAGATCTCCTGGATCATAGGTTGATGCTCAACCGCTGAGCAACACTGGCCAGGCAAGGATAAACTATTGGATAAACTACTTTTTTTTTTTTTTTTAATATATCTTTATTGATTTCAGAGAGAGGAAAGGAGAGGGAGAGAGAGAGAAAGACATCAATGATGAGAGTCATTGATTGGCTGCCTCCTGCACAGCCCCAACTGGGGACCGAGCCCTCAACCCGGGCATGTGCCCTGACTGGGAATCGAACCCTGATCGCTGGGATCCTAGGTCGACGCTCAACCGCTGAGCCACGCCCGGCCGGGCTAGGATAAACTTCTTAAGGTGAGCATCAACCTATGATCCAGGAGATTCCAGTTTGATGTCAGGGTAGGCTCAGTCCCCAGTAGGAGTGGTGCAGGAGGCAGCTGATCAATGACTTTCTCATCATTGATGTTTCTATCACTCTCTCCCCCTCTCCCTTCCTATCTATGAAATCAATAAAGACATACTTCAAAAAAAAAAGCCCCGGCCAGGTGGCTCAGTTGGTTAGATCATCCCAATACACCAAGGCTGTGGGATTTTTGGTGTGTTTTTTTTAATCCTCACCCAAGGACAGTTTTTCCATTGATTTTTAGAGACTGGAAGGGGGGAAGAGAGAGAAAAGAGAGACAACCGTCTATCAACTGGTTGCCTCTTGCATGCACCGAGACTGAGATGGGGATCAAACCTGTAACCCAGGTAGGTGCCCTTGACCAGGAATCGAACCTGCGACCCCTCGGTCCATGGACCGACACTTGAACCACTGAGCCAAACTGGCTGGGGCAAGGTTTCAGGTTTGATCCCTGGTCAGGGCACATACAAGAAGCAACCAATGAATGCATCAATAAGTGGAACAATAAATCAACGTTTCTCTCTCTCTCTTCCCCTCCCTCTCTTCCTCTCTCTCTAAAATCAATAAATAAATTTAAAAAACACTCCTCCCAATATGCTGCTTTCCTTTTTAAAAAAGTCACTTTAAATTTATAATGCCTGAATTATCTGTAGAAAGATACCAAGAAACAGGTAAGTTTTTAATTTATTTTTATTGATTTGAGAGAAAGGAAGGGAGAAAGGAAGAGAGAAACATCAATTTGTGGTTTCACTTACTAGGGCATTCATTGGTGGTGGTGGTTGTTTTTTAATTCTCACCCCAGGATATGTTTTTATTGATTTGAGAGAGAGAGAGGAAGAGAAGGGGAGGGAAGGGGGGAGGGAGAGAGAGACACACCGATGACAGAAACATCCATCAGTTGCCTCCTGCATGTGCCCCAAGTAGGGATCGAACCCCCAACCTGGGTATATGTCCTGACCGGAAATCAAGCCCGTGATCCTTCGGTGCACAGGGATACACTCCAACCGAGTCACACAGGCCAGAGTCATTGGTTGCTTCTTGTATGTGCTCTGATGGGGGATTGAACCTGCAACCTTGGCATATCAGGACAATGCTCGAACCAACTGAGCTACCTGGCTAGGGCCAAGAAACAGGTAAATTCTGCCTCCAGAAAAGTCCTGTTTTACTGAAATCCTTTTTCCAATTGTGAATACTGTACTATGTGCATATATTATCTATCCAAAAGTTTAATGAACTTCAAAAATAAAAATACTAGTTGAACTTAACATAATTTTAAAGGATATATATATATATGCACAATAATGTAAGGGATTAGCCAGAAGCAGCATAGGCCACTAGCAAAATTCAACAAGATTAGTAACAAGACTATTACAGTAGCATACAGAACACTAGTGAAGATACCTTTAACTTTTAGTAAGATCAGAGATCTAGGAAAAAAGATCTAGCTGACCAAATACTAAATATACTTATAAGTTAAAGGGGTTTTTCAGAGTCAAAGCAGCACTACTCACCTAGAACTGTCAGTACTGCACAGGATTACACTAATATATATCTACTCAGTTAACTCGTAAATGGTCAAGAAAATTAAAATCAGAATTGATGGATGAAACATTCCAATGGGGCATTTTGAACATTCATCATTCCTGTATAGTTGGGCATCAAAAAGGGCCCAGAATTAGATGTATCTTTCATCTAGTAACTTGCAAAAAACCTTCCTTACTGAAGTGAAGGGAGAACATATAAAAGTGGATAAAGTGCTCTGAAATTGTACCTAAACAACAGGCCAAAAGGGGAAAACTTGCCTGGTCTGGATTTCACCTATGGGGAGCTTCTGGCAGTCTATTAGCTGAGATTTCCCTATCAACATTAAAAAGTACATGGAGCCTATACGACAAAAGGTGTCATTTTTCTTCAGTCTAGGGACAAAGATCTGGGACTACTGGTAGGATTTGGTATACTTGCCAAAAGCTTATCATTTTACCAAGCAGTAAATATTCACCTGCTCAGGTGAGGATTAAAAAAAAAATTGAAGTCAGAAATTGAGTGGAACATTAGCATGTACAGGGTAACTGTATCTTTTTTTGGTATTATTTTTGACTTGAGAGAACTCTGAAAATAAGAGCAGTCTTCACAACAGAAGTCAAAGATGAGAGGCTTAATGTAAATATCTGAATCTCTGAGTAAGGCTGTTTATAGACTGGGAGCTCTATCATTGTAAAACACTCCAGAGTGAGAGACACTGGTGGATACTTAGTAACAGAAAAAAAAGCCAGGTCAAAAAGTAAAATACAGCCAGGCCCAGTGGCTCAGTGGCTCAGTGGTTGAGCTTCAACCTATGATGCAGGAGATCTCATTTCAATTCCTGGTCAGGGTTTTGGGCTTAATCTCCAGCAGGGGGCGTGCAAGAGGCAGCCGATCAGTGACTCTCATCATTGATATTTCTCTCTCTCTCCCTCTCCCTTTCCTCTCTCTGAAATCAATAAAAATATATATTTTTTAAAAAATAGAATACAAGTGCTTAGAAAAGCTGTGACAAAACATTAATATGACTACTAAAACACAACTTTTCTCCGTTTTCTCTGCACATAGTTAATGACAGGTGTTAGCACATTAAGATGTTTGAGTTGAATTTTTATATCAGAAAAGTATGAATATTTGTGACTTGTCTGAAAAGAACTTGGTGCCCCTACAAAGATACAGGAATGGTACAAATAGAGAATAAGTATAATCAGTCAGAATTCAAGTATTAAGAAATAAAATATTCTCAGGCCTGGTCACTGCAAATCAACAGCATGCTGCTGATGTAAGAATGAGAATAAATTAGGGATTCAAGACTATCCCAGTTAGGTATCTTGTGGGGGTTAAATACTAATTTAATGCTTTAGGTGATTTTCATGTTTCTGTTTCCTAGGGATGGGCAGTGGAATTCGCCAGTGCCCTTGGGAAAATAACCCATCCTCATAGAAAAGACTGGTCTAGAAACATCTTGTATCAGATGAGAAATGAAATAGCTGGTTTAATTTACTTCCTCTATTTCTATGTGGTGATTAAATCATTGAGAGTAGTAGGGTATGACAGTAATTTTTTATGCTTATTTCCAATACTTGAGTCAATAGAGGTCTTTATGGCTTCTACTACAATCTTATTTCCCATAAACCTAGACATAGTGAATACATTAAGGAATGCTACTTTGAGAAAAACAGTACATATGCCCTAATTTAAATGCTATCTCAGGACAGGGAGTCTTATTTTAATTTCCTCTTGTACATATGTAAAACCCAATCCATATTTTGCTTTATAAGGCAGTATATTTAGTTATATTCTACTTTAACCAAAATTTTAATAAATACATTCTCCCAGTTAGTGGTAGATGCTTTAGTGTCAGTCAGTCAGTTGCTATAACTCCCAAGTAATTGAAGATTGATTCCCCTCCCATTAAAATAGAAATTATTCTGTTTTAATTAATGAGCACAAATCACCTATTTCTAGAGACTAAACCAGTGCATTATTTTGGAAGTAATTTCCAGTTTCTGTATCATGTACTGGTAAAGCAAGATGGTTTTCTTTGTAGTACTGCTTGATTGCATGGTGCACCATTTGTAAATTTGAGGAGAAGGGACTCCTGTCTCCTAAAAATTAACTTCTTGCCCGGCCGGGCGTGGCTCAGTGGTTGAACGTCGACCTAGGATCCAGGCGATCGGGGTTCAATTCCCTGTCAGGGCACATGCCCGGGTTGCAGGCTCCATCCCCATTCAGGGGGCATGCAGGAGGCAGCCAATCAATGACTCTCTCATCATTGATGTTTCTATCTTTCTCTCTCCCTCTCCTTTCCTCTCTCTGAAATCAATAAAGATATATTTAAAAAAATAAAAATAAATAAATTTAAAAAATAAAAATTAACTTCTTTTAACTAGTTGAGCTTTTCCATACTTAATGAAAAAAAATTTGAAGCTTGTTGATCATTTGAATGGGGTTCTGCTGTCTGTGACCTGATTTTTTTATTGTTGTAATAGTAGCAATTTTGAGACATAATGAGCTAATTTCTCTAAAACTGTAGTTTTCAGTAGAGGACTAGCAGGTAAACTTTAGCTTGTTTTTTGGTAGACACCAATAAATTGTATGTGAAGTAATCTAAGTATAGGTTAAAAATTTTAAGTTGGCTTTTTAAAAAATATTTTTTGTTTTTCAGTCTTGGAATTGGTTCTTATGATCCGCTTGTTCTTTGACCCCAAGGAGATGTGTTAAAATCGGCACAAAAAATATAGCAAGTTACTTACAAAATTTGTGAAGAGCAAAGATGGCTACTTTATAGTTACAGTTTTTGCAGATTTATTTCTGATACTGCTGAATTTTTTTTTTTTTTGTATTTTGTTTTATTTTTAAGTGTTTGATTCTATAAAGTTCACATTTCTTTTATAGGAGTACCTTTAAGCTTTAATCATAATTAAATTGAACTCTGTTTCCTGAGCCCAGCTAGATATCACCTCATTCCTTATGGCTCTTACTTTTATGATTTGACCTTTGCAGATTATCTTATTTATCTATCAGATCTTTTTTGTACATATCTAGATTGTATGTACTTATTAGCTTTTCCAAAGAAGTCCTGGATGAAATCTTCTTTGAGTAGAAATTATATATGCCTGTCAAAGAGTTTGTATTTTTAAATTTTTTTAAGGATTTTAAATAGATTTTTAGAGAGAGAGGAAGGGGGAGAGAGAGAGAGAGAAACATCGATGTGAGAGCCAAACCTCAATTGGCCACCTCCTGCATGCCAGTTCACTTAGGGACTGAGCCTAAAACCTGGGTATGTGCCCTGATTGGGAATGGAACTGGCAATCTCTGAGTGCAACTGAACCACCCTGGCTAGGGCAGAGAGTTTGCATTTTTTACTTCCATTTGGCTAATATTTTCTCTAATCCAGTGGTTTGGAGTGGAGATTGGCAAGGCAAGCCTACTGGGCTCTTGAGTTTTGGCCAAGAAATGCTCAAGTCATCATGGTATGGAATGAGTATGGCCTTTTCAGTGAGCAGGATCTTCTCTTGTTAGCTGAACAGTGACTGCATTCAAATTTCTTAATTTCACCAACTTAATATCCATATCTATAAAACAGGAAAAGGACTCTGCCTTCTGATTTGTTGTGTGGATTAAATAAATACTTAGTGCTTTAAATGTTAGTGAATGTTAGGTATTTTCTTTTCCTTAAGGAGTTTTATATTCTTTATAGCATCACAATTTGGATAACATTTACCAAGAAGTTTTTTTTGTTTTTGTTTTTTTAAAACTATATCTTTATTGATCTCAGAGAGAGGGAGAGAGAGAGAGAGAGAGAGAAACATCAACGAGAGATTGAGTCATTGATCAGCTGCCTCCTGCATGCCCCCAACTGGGAATCGAACCCGAAACCTGGGTGTGTGCCCTGACGGGGAATCTCCTGGATCCTAGGTCGATGCTCAACCGCTGAGCCACGCCCAGCCGGGCTACCAAGAAATATTTTTAAGTTTATAGTTTTCAGTTCACGTAATTAAGCACCTTTGGTTTTGGGTGATTATAATTTAGCTGAAAAGAGCAACGTTGCTGGCTACCATATAGTTCTTAACGTTCCAGGGTTCTGAAGAAAAATACCTGTTGGTTTGGGAGTATCTACCTCTGGACTACTAATCAGTAATCAATTTAATATACAGAAGCAGATACAGTGGAACCTTGATATAACGGACTAATTTAGACAAGGGGGTGTCCATTAAAGCTGAAAGTCCATTATATAATAAAGTAGGTTTTCCAAATGTATGTTAAAAAATTGACAAATTGCCCTGGCCAGGTTGGCTCAGTGGTTAGAGCGTCAGCCCAAGGACTGAAGGGTCCTGGGTTCGATTCCGGCCAAGGGCACGTATGCCAGTTGCAGGCTTGATCCCTGGCCCCAACCAGGGTGCATGTGGGGAGGAAACCAATCGATGTGTCTCTCTCACATCGATGTTTCTCTCTCTCCCTCCCTCCCTCCCTCTCTCCTTTTCACTCTCTGAAAAGCAACGGAAAAAATATCCTCAAGTGAGGATTAAAAAATAAAAATGACAAATTAGTTAGTTTACCTGTTTATACTTATGTAGACATGTTTTTGTAATTAAAATTAAGTATGTATGAAAAGATTAATTTCACAAAAAGTTTTCTGTATGTATTACAGTAATTTTAAATTTATACTGAATAGGTCTAGTAAATGCTTGCATTCACCAGTCACTGTGAGAAAACAAATGCACACAGCTGAGGTGTGGCTTAGCACATTTGGCTAGCACATGTTAAAACTGCTGCAGCCCGGCCGGGCGTGGCTCAGCGGTTGAGCATCAACCTAGGATCCAGGCAATCAGGGTTCGATTCCTGGTCAGGGCACATGCCCAGTTGCAGGCTCGATCAATGACTCATCATTGATGTTTCTATCTCTCTCCCTCTCCTTTCCTCTCTCTGAAATCAATAAAGATATATTTAAAAACAAAACTGCTGCAGAAAGTCGTCACATGACAACAGAACCCATTGCCGCTTGCTATGCAGTGTGATCACGTGCTAGTTCCATTGTTTATGAGCGGTGGCTCTTGGATATAAATATATAGACTATAGTTGTAAATATGTAATATTTATTTATATCAGTGAAATTACTACAGTGCTTTTTTCCAACATATGGCCTATTCAATAAAACCTGTTGCCCGGCCGGGCGTCGCTCAGCAGTTGAGCGTTGACCTACGATCCAGGCGATTGGGGTTCAATTCCCAGTCAGGGCACATGCCTGTGTTGCGGGCTCAATCCCTAGTCGGGGGTGTGCAGGAGGCAGCCAATCAAGGACTCTCTCATCATTGATGTTTCTCTCTCTCTCTCCCTCTCCTTTCCTTTCTCTGAAATCAACAAAGCTATATTTTAAAAAATAAATAAATAAAATAAAATTTGTTTAAAATAACAGTGAATTGGGATGGAGGAGGGTAGGTGGGTGGAAGGGGAGAGATTAACCAAAGAATTTATATGCATATATGCACAACCCAAGGACATGGACAATGGTGTGGAAAGGGACTGGGGAGAGGGCTGGGATGGGGTGGAATGGGTCATTGGGGAGAAAAAGGGACATCTATAATATTTTGAACAAAAAAATAAATAAATAAAATAACAGTGAATTGCCCTAGCTGGTTTTCTCAGTAGTTAGAGCATCAACCCATGGCCTGAAGGGTCCCGAGTTTGATTCCAGCCAAGGGCACTTGCCTTGGTTGCAGGCTCAGAGGCAACCAATAGATGTGTGTCTCTTACATCGATGTTTCTCTTTCTCTCTCTTTCCATTCCACTCTCTCTGGAAAGCAATAGAAAAAATATCCTCGGGTGAGGATTTAAAAAAACACATAAAGAACCCCAGTGAATTAATAACAAAAAATTAATCTGTTAATTTGCTTATAAGCAAATCTTGGTTAAAAGCATTTTAAAATTAACAGAGTGTTAACTTTCACATGTGACATACAGACCAGAAATTTTGTCTGTTAAATCTGAAGTTTGTTAAATCAAAGTCCGCAAAATCAAGGGTTTACTGTATTGTAGTAAACATAGTGTACTGCTTTATCCTATGTAATTGTTGGAGAATTAACTCATGGCTAATGGTAATCACTTCTGACAGCATAATTGTATCTAAGCCTTTTATGTTATCTTAAAGACTGATAAAAATTGACCAGTATTTAAATGCAGTCAAATGTATGCAGTATAAATGGGCTTGATCTGTGAATCATTATTAAAAGATAAGCAATCTTCCCTCCCCTGATCAAACATAGAACTAGTGAGCCTCAGTTTGAATTCATAGTTGGTCTCTTGTGGAAATGTTTTAAGTAAGAGGAAAATGGATTATTTTCTTTGCTCCGTATATCACAGACATCATTTTTTCCTTTATCTCCTAAAATGATAACAGTACCTAGATCTAAAGACCTCTGATGGGCTCCTATTAAGTACCACTTACTGTGACTGAGATGGTATATCAACAGCTTGAAGCTTAGCTTGGTATAGATGTAGGGTTTTCCTTTGTAGTTGGTAAATTATTGAATGTCTTATGCCAGTGGCCAATACTGTATTTCAGATTTAGCTCAGTATTCATTTTCTGAAAATTGAAGTTAATATTAAATTGCTCAGGAATGCTTTTTTTTACAGATTAATATCTTTGGATAGGGTGTTGAGTTTTTTCTCTATATTCTATAGACATTAGAAGCTTTAATATTTGGAAAAAGCAAGTGTTTCTGAGAGATTCTGATGGAGTCAGTACAATTATGATTTGAGTTTCAGAGGCCCAAATGAGGCAGGCATTTGGGTGGTATGTTGATAGGAGATATCAATTGAAAAGTAAGGAAACTCCCTCTTGTTATTCCTTGTTACTGTTCAGAAAGAACTTCTTCAAACAGAGATCCTAGAGTTAAGGTCCCCAGCCAGTAGATCTCCAAAACAGTTACCACTGCCTTGCCTCTTTGGTTTGCTTGACATTTTCCCCCACCAGTTTCAGGCCCCTTATAAGTACTTTTGGGAAAGGAAAGCGTCTTTTAAAAGGGATTGGAGACAGTTGCTCTAAAGCAGAAAAAGGAAGGTTAACCAGGAGACTAGGCTCAGATATGTCTAGAGTCTTGCTCTACCTATAGAATGACATAGGATATGTGTGGTAAGTGGTACAATGGTGGGTAAGGAGTTTGCTGGAATATGAAGAGGAAAGAGGTTCTAGATGGGACACAGAAAAATAAAATAATTTTGTAACCATATTATGGCTGGGCCTAAGCCAGTTAAAATTTATTATTTTTAAAGTTACGGTAAACACATAGATAACAAGGGCCTAAGCCATTTTTATAGTGTGCATATATTGTCATGACTACTTGGCTGTGAAAGCTTGCTATAATTTGTATTAAATGTGGATTCAACTGCCCTGAGCAGTTTGTGAATTGATAGGGCTAAATCAGATATCTACCTGTGGGACAATTTCAGGAAAAAATCTTTAAACACATCTGTCATATTGGTGTCTGTTCTCTACCACTAGCAATAGGGGTTAAAGAAAAGGAGGTTGGTTGGCAGTATGTCTTTTTTTTTTTTTTTTGTAATTTGACATATGTTTTGGTATTGTTTCAGTGATTTTCTGTCTTAGATGTTGGCTTTGGAAACTAAATGGTTAAAGCATCATGATTTGAGAGGAAACTAGCTCTCATGAATGAAGGCAAAGTTTGGCACTAGGCCAGAATAATTGGGGGGGGGAGGTAGTTAGGATGGGGAGACTGACTTTTGTACCACAAATGACTTTTAAAAATTAAGAGATAATTCTATGTCCTGAGGTTATAAACCGGCTACAACTGGTTTTTCTCCCCCCTCCCCTGCCCTCGCTAGGCATCATGGGTAAAAGTAAGCATCCCCTTGTTTCTTTTGTTTAATATAACAGTACACCATGTGATTGGCAGGGCAGTGCCCGCTTGGAGAGACTGGGTTTGTGCAGGTCTCTCAAGGGGGCTGGCACGTATGGGGCCGCCCTGTGCCGTAGAAAGAGCTGCTTTTACGATAGGAAAGAAAAAGGGAATCTTCCTCTCCTCCCCCCCTAAAAAAAACCCCATACTAAAACCTAAACCCATCTCTTATTCCTTCTTTTCCTCCTTTTTCTGTTTCCCCCCTTTTCTTGTCTCCAGCCTTCCTGGCAGCTAGAGGAGGGAGCAGAAAAATGTATACCTGTAAGTACTTTTAACTGTCTTGCTCGCCCCACCCCTCTTCTTTTTCTAAAAACAGAAACTCAAAATTGTTCTGAGTTTCTCACAGCCTTTTCCTATGTGTAGAGGTGATATGCTGATGTTTCTCATGAGATTGAAGTAATAAATACTGTCGCTTTTTGAAATTTGTTGCGGAGTAATTGTTCTCATACAAAGCTCCTTTCGGTTTGGATCCTCAACCCTTCTGCTTCATCCTTTTGCTGTAATGGTCTCTGGCTTCCAGTTTTCTTTGAGCTGGAGCTGTAAGAGGAATGTTATGCTAAGGTTTTCTTTTTTTAAAAATTTCTTTTGTCTGTAGCAATGATGGTTCTGGTTCCCCCTTACCCTCACTACCCACCCCCTCCCTTTTCCATGTCAGCTCCAACCCTGCTCTGTGAATGGAATCAACCAGCTGACTGAGTGCTGGCATCATGCCAGTGGCTGCAAAGCAATGAGAATGTGTGCGCGCTCGCGTGTGTAAGTGTATACAGAACACAAAGGGAAAGGCCTGCAGTCTAGGAAATCACAGGCTATTATATAAGGAAGTCTGCGTCATCTCTGCTTACTTGGGCTGATGGACAAGGGAAGGTCAAGGCTTAGGGCAAGAAAAAGATCCTTTTCTCACGCGCACACACACACACACACACACACTTTTTTCCTTGCTGTCTTAAAAATAAAAACAGGTATTTGTTGTGGCAGTATGAGAGAGAGCTTCTCTGTTTCAGTGATAGTGACCATGTTCCTAGTGGAAGTAGTAACTCTTTGGGGAGGTGAAGCAGTTTGTTTTGGGTCTCTTCTTCCTCCCCCCAGTCAGAGGAAGAAGAGGAATGACTAGAAGAGAAATGCCTCCTGGATTTAACAGCTGTAATTTGTTAAGATACTTTTTTCCCCTCCAAACTGTTTCTAATCATTCAGGGTTGCCAAGGGTACAGGGAGGGATGGGCAAGAGGGTGCTCTTAAGGAGAAACAAAAGCCAGATAATAGAGCAAAAAATATCTATTAGCTACTCCTTTGATTCCCCCCCTTTTTTCTCTTAAATTTTTCTTTATTTTTCTTTTAACCCTCACCCAAGGATATTTTTTCCATTGCTTTTTGGAGGGTGTGGAAATGGGGGGGGAGAGAGAGAGAAACATCGATGTGAGAAAGACCCTTCAGTCCACGGGCTGACACTCTAACCACTGAGACACACTGGCTAGGGCAAATTTCTTTCTTTTTTAAAAATTTTTATTGATTTTGAGAGCGAGAGATATCAGTCTGCTGTCCCACCCACGTATGTATTCATTGGTTGATTCTCCTATGTGCCCTGACCAGGGATTGAACCCGCACCTTGGTTGTATCGGGACAGTGCTCTAATCAACTGAGCTATCTGGCCTGGGCTGGGCTGGGTTTCCTCCCCTTCCCCTTCCCCTTCCCCTTCCCCTTCCCCTTCCCCTTCCCCTTCCCCTTCCCCTTCCCCTTCCCCTTCCCCTTCCCCTTCCCCTTCCCCTTCCCCTTCCCCTTCCCCTTCCCCTTCCCCTTCCCCTTCCCCTTCCCCTTCCCCTTCCCCTTCCCCTTCCCCTTCCCCTTCCCCTTCCCCTTCCCCTTCCCCTTCCCCTTCCCCTTCCCCTTCCCCCTTTCTTTCCATTGAATTAAAAAAAATTTTTTAAATTATTTTTATTGATTTTGGGGAGAGAGAGAAACATGGATCAGTTCCCTCCAGTACTCACTGGGGATCGAATCAGCAACCTGAATATGTGCCCTGCCAGGAATCGAATCCATGACCCTTCAGTGCACGGGCTGACACTCAACCAACTGTGCTACACTGGCCAGGGTTTTATTGAAATTTTTGAGGTTACATTGGTTAATAAAATTATATAGGTTTAAAGTGTACAATTGTATAAATACATCACCTGTATATTGTGTGTTCACCACCCCGTCATGTCTCTTTTCATCACCATTTATCCCCCCTTTACCCTCTCCTGCCTCCCCCACCCCCTTCCCTTATTTCTTTTATTTCTTGTTGTTCTATTTAGTATATTATAAAAATGCCGTAACCCCTCCCACACACACATACCATCTGCTGCATAGTTACAGTTGTACAAAAGGAAAGAAGGAAAAATTAGAGATCTAAGCCTCTAGATATGGCAGGCATCACAGTTTTGGTATTCAGTTGGAATAATTGTATCTCTCGTTGGTTATTAGGAATCTAACATTCATTCAGAAATTATATTTCAGCTTACCACCAATTTACCATGGTGCCTTTTTTCTTAATTTCTCTTTATGTGCTTCCTAGGTGTGGTACATATATGAAGTACCTCTTGCATTAGGTGGAAATGTGAAATAAAGTATATTAATGAATAAAAGGTCATACTGTAACACTTGTTTTATGAAAGCTTATTTTTGCCCCTGTCCGACCATTCAGAATAATGGCACTGATATGCAATATTTAGGTATGGGGAGTTTGGAGTGGGAGGGAACTTTTGAACTATTTTATCCTATAATAAGGTTTGTCAGGTTGTAGTCTAGAGGTAGCTCTTTAATGTTTTTGTTATAGTCTATGAATTTGTGATCTAGCCACATTTGCACAAGCAACAATCTTTGAATATATGTACATTTTCAGTTTTGGTGCAAGTGTTAGGAGGTACATATGAGGTTATGCTTTCTTTACGGGTTGCCGGATGGGATTTAGTAGAGTGGCTGTACTGCTCATTCCCTAGGCTGCCCCCAGTTATTTCTACACTCCAAGTACCTGGAGCCCACTCTTTCAAGTTTCCTTTATAAATGAATTGAGGGAGATCATTTCACAGTCAGTTGAATACTAGAAGACCAAACAGTTTGAAGAACAAGAATAAGTAATGATAGTAATGGATTATAACCCATGGGATAAAATAAATATTTACAAGTCTATACTGCTATAAATAAACATTTGACTGAATAAATGGAGGAGAGAGGTCAGCTGTTTATTACAGTAAAATTCAAATTAATAAATATGGAAGGAGTGATGGAAACATTAGGCAAATACTACAGTAATAATTGTTGCAGGCAAGAATTACCTATGGATGCTAAAATTAGAGGGTGGAAGTTTGATGGAAAATGAGATTTTGCATAGCCTTAAAGTAGCTCCTCATAATAACTTTTCAGTGGAGAAATCTGGCAGACACCACCTCAGTCAACTGATCAAAGTTAATGTTAACCCATAGTGCAACATGCTGACATCATGTACTTCCTGATATGATACATTGAGAGAGGCACAACATTGCTTTTGTGATATTCTTTTCAAAAACACACACCCTTTTTTCTTTAAAAAAAAAATTGATTTCAGAGAGAAGAAAGGAGAGGGGGAGAGAGAGAGAGAAACAAACATCAGTGACGAGAGAGTCATTGATTGGCTGCCTCCTGCATGCCCCCCAACTTGGGATGGAGCCCACAACCCGGGCATGTGCCCTGACCGGGAATCGAACCCGATCACCTGGATCCTAGGTCGATGCTCAACTGCTGAGCCCCTCCCGGCCAGGCAACACACACCCTTATTCTAATCATAAAAAAACATCAGACCAACCTAAATTGAGGGGCATTTTATAAAAGAACTGAGCAGTACTTTTCAAAAATATGAAGGTGAGGAAAGAGGGAGGAAGAAGTTGTCACAGATTAGAGGAGAGCAAGTAGACATGACAGCTAGATGCAATGTGAGATTGTACCCTGGATCTAAAAGGGATATTAGTAGGAAAACGGATGAAATTTGAATAAGGCCTGTAGAATAGTTAATAGTATTGTATCATTGCTACTTATTTCCTGGTTTCAGTAATACATAAGATGCTAACATTAGGGGGTGCAGGATGAAGAATATGTGGAACTTTTCTAAACTATTTTTGCACCTTTTCTGTAAGTTTAAAATTATTTCAAAGCTGAGAAGATTTTTTAAAGTAATGAGTTCATTAAAGACTTTACATTAAAAAAATACTCTTCCTTTTCTAACTACAGTACATATAGTGTAATACCAGATTTTTTCCCATATACTTCAGCTAAAACATATTATAGCAGATTGAATGCAGAAACAGCTATGAGAATCCAGCTGTCTTTTATTAAGCCAGACATTAACAAGATTAGCAAAATGTAAAATAATGCCACTCTTTTCACTAAATTTGTTCTCTTTTTTTGGAAAATAGTTACTTTTTATAAAGGACGTGTTATTTATGTTATCATGGAATGTGGACTTACTGTTCTTTGAAATAAATTAATATTTTTAAAATTCTGTTTTAATTTCTAATATGGTGACTGGTTTTTAAAATATGTTTTTATGGATTTTAGAGAGAGAGGAAGGGAGAGGCAGAGAGAGAGAGAAATATTGATGAGTCAGAAACATCAATCACCTGCCTCCTGCATGCCTCCCACTAGGGATCAAGCCTACAACCTGGGTTTGTGCCCTGACCAGGAATTGAGCTGGTGACTGCTTGATGTATGGGACAGTGCTCCAGCAGCTGAGCCACACCAGCTGGGCTAATATGGTGACTATTGACAGCTATAGCCCACAAGCAAAATCTTTTTGGAGTCCTTGATTTTTAGGAGTGTTCTTTTAAAGGGATCCTGAGACCAAAATATTTTGAGAACCAGGAGAGTGTGCCTGACAACTGCAACAAAAATCCAAAAATGCAATGGCTCAAACAAGATAGAAAGCATTTCTTTCCTGTAATTGACCAAGGTGAGTGGTTCCTGCTGTTCTGTTCCATGTAGTGATTCAGGAGCTTTGGTTCTTTTACACTAATTTTTCTTATGACCCCTAGTACAGTAGTCCTCACACTTTAGTGTGCATCAGAGTCACCTGCAGTGCTTGTTAAAACACAGTTCCTGGCCTGGCTGGCGTGGCTCAGTGGGTGAGTGTTGACCTGTGAACTAGGAGGTCACGGTTTGATTCCCAGTCAGGGCACATGCCCTATTGTAGGCTCCATCCACAGTAGGGGGTGTGCAGGAGGCAGCCAATCATTGACACTCTCTCTCATCATTGATGTTTCTATTTCTCTCCCTTCCTCTCTCTGAAATCAATAAAAACGTATTTCAAAACAAAAAACCCCCCAGTTCCTAGTTCCCATCCCCAGAATTTCTGATTCATAGGTCTGGGGGAAAGGGCTCAAGAGTTTGTACAGGGTGAGCAAAAGTAGGTAAATATGCCCAGCCAGTGTGCCTCAGTGGTTGAGTGTCAACCCATGAACCAGGAGTCATGGTTCAATTTCCAGTCAGGGTACATGCATGGGTAGCGGGCTCAATCCCCAGTAAAGGACGTGCAAGAGGCAGCCAATCTATGATTCTCGCTCATCATTGATGTCTCTCTCTCTCTCCTGTCCTCTCTCTGAAATCAATAAAAACAATAAATAAATAAATAAATAAATAAAAAGGAAGAAAGGAAGAAAGGAAGAAAGGAAAGAAAGAAAGAAACGTGTTTCATGTACTCACAAATGTAAATCTACTTTTGGCCACCCCTGTATACATATTAGAATCTGAAAAAATTATTTGTTGAATGAGCGAAGTAGAAAGTAGTCACCTCACATGACTTTGTGGTTTCTGGGTTGGTCAAAGGGAATGATGGTATCTATTATAAATATGGAATACAAGAAAAGGAATAAGAGCAAAGGATCCCTTCTCACTTTAATATGACTCACAAGGCAGAAGCAAGAAGAATTTTGTAGGAAAGGGGAAGAAATAGAAATCAAAACCAGCTAGTCTGAGACTGAGATTATTTCTTTAACAGTTTATACATACTTTATTCACTCAGTTGAAAAACTTTTCACGGTACATACAATGTTTTACATAGTTGATCTTAACTTTGTTCACACTGACGTCAGTGAATTGTATTTGGGTTTTCTATGCTTGAGACCGCTCAATTGCTGCTATTGTCATTGGTTTGGTTTGTTGTTTTCAGGACCAAGGTGGGTACCTTCATATAACGTCTTTTTAAAATATATTTTTATTGATTTTAGGGAGAGGGGAGAGAGAAACATCAATGTGAGAGGGAGACATCTATGGGCTACCCCCCCAGGGGGTATCAAGCCCCAAACCCCAGCATGTGCAAAATGAAAAAGGATGTTATAAGAGCTACTTTTTAAAATACAATTTATAAAAATATACAAACTGTACTATATATTACTTATGGATACATACAGATGAAATAAGCTTATAAAAATATTCACGAGAATGATAAATTTATCATAATGCCTTTTTCTGGGGAGAGGAGGGAGAATAAAGAATAGTTTGGGGGTAAAGTTATGCAGGGTGCTTCAACTGTATCTGTAATGTTTAATTTCACTGAAAATAAATTAGGAAGCCACATGTATGACAAATGACTAATGTCTAGAACATGTAAAGAACTCTCAAAACTCTGCAGTAAATAAAAAACCCAAACAGTTCAATTAGGAAATGGGCAAAAGACATGAACAGAAGTTTCACAAAAGAGGATTTACAGATGGCAATAAATACATAAAAAGATATTCAACATTATTAGCCATTAGGGAAATGCAAATTAAAGCCATAGTGAAGTATCACAACACACCTATTGAATGGCTTAAATAAAACATAATTCCAACACCAAATGCTAATGAGGATATGAAGAAACTGGATTTCTCAGACATTGTTTGTGGAACTATATGACGGTACCACTACTCTGGGAAACAGATTGGCAGTTTTTTATAAAACCAAACATTTCCCGGCTGGCGTGGCTTAGCGGTTGAGCGTTGACCTATGATCTAGGAAATCACGGTTCAATTCCCAGTCAGGGCACAAGCCCAGGTTCCGGGCTCAATCCCCAGTGGCAGCTGATCAGTGACTCTCTCATCATTGATGTTTCTCTCTCTTCCCCTCTCCCTTCCTCTCTCTGAAATCAATAAAGACATATTTTAAAAAATAAAGTAAAACTAAGCATTCATTTGCCGTATGACTCAGCAGTTGCATTCTTGGGCATTTATCCCAGATAAATGAAAACATGTTCCTACAAAAACTTGTATATGAATGTTTGTGGCACTTTTGTTATAGCAAAAAAACTAGAAACAACTCAGTTGTCCTTTAGCAGGTGAGTAAATGTAGTACATCCATACCATGGACTATTCAACAATAAAAAGGAACAAATTATTAGTACATGCAACAACTTGGATGAATCTCAAGGGAATTATGCTGAGTGGAAAAAACCCAATCCCAAAGTTATATACAGTATATAATTACAATTAATATATTTTTAAAGATTTTTTTAAATTGATTTTTAGAGGGAGAGAGAGAGGAACATCAATGTGAGAGCGAAACATTGATCAGCTACCTCCTGCATGGCCCCTACTGGGGCTGGATCCTGCAATCTGGGATGTGCGCTGACCAGGAATCTAATTCAGTGAACAAGACAACACCCAACCAACTAAGCACCACTGGCCAGAGCTAAAATTTATTTTTTATTGTTAAAGAAATACTGTTTTGCTTTATAAGGACTACAGTGTCTTGTTCGGTATAAATACTGAGAATTCTTCATGAAGTAACGTCTTTTAGACTGTTGCTACTTTAAACTTTTAAAGCCATGTTATATTATTATAGGCTTAAAGTTCATCGTTTTTGAGAATTGGAGGCTTTTTAACTGAGCTGACAATTTAAATTTTTTAATTAATCCTCTGATATAAATGAGAGAACAAATATAAAGAACCGTCCACTCTGCCTAAATAGCAGGCACTCAGTAGATGCTAATTCATTTTGCTTACCCTCTCTCTCCCTTCATTCTCTTACCTCAGGATCCTCGTAAGTCTTTTTTGCAGATTAGGATTTTGGTTTGGGGGTAACAATGAGGCAGAAACAAGCATGGATGTAGAGCAGTGTTGCCATTTGGCTATTCTTTTTTTTTACAACAGTCAACAGTAAAGTTAAAGCTGGACATTTTTTTGCTGTAATTGTTGGATACAATTAAGTACTCTCTTCTTGAAACTCTGCTTTAATTTGTTGACATGCCATGCTTTCCTAGTTTCCCCCTAGCTCTCTGACCAGCCAACCCTTAAATGTAGATACTGCCTTGTCCATGGTTCTATCCTTGGCCCTTTTCCTTCTAACTATATATTCTTTTTTTTCTGGGGTTTTACACATCCCCATACTTCAATCACCTCCTTCACCCATTCAGATACTTATCTCCAGCTCTGGTCTGAGCTCTTGATTATTTTGTTTATGTGCCATGTATTTAGCTGCTTATCGGCTATCTTAACCTTGATTTTATATTGGCACTTCTGACAAGTTTTCTGTTAGAATATTTTCAGTTTAAGTAGCAGAAAACCTATCTCATACTGGCTTAAGCATTAAGGGTATTTATTGGCCTATATAACAGGAATCCAGAGACTAGCTTTAGGGTAGTTTGATCTGGTGGCACAGCTGTATAAATTAGCTCCCATTTTGGTGCTCTACTGTGCAGTGTCTGCTTTATCTGCTAGTTCTCTTCTTTCATGGTCACAAGGTCGCTGCTGGCAGCAGCATGCCAGGGCTACATATTTTCTCATTTACATTCAGAGGAACAGAATAGAATTGATTGGACTTGGTGACTTAGATTTAAGAGTCAGGAAACGTTAGGGATGATTCCCAGGGTTCTAGCTGTTGCCTCTGGATAAATTGAATTCTCTTCACTGAAATACTGGAAAGAAAAGCAGGATATAGAAAGGCAGAAAAAATTAGTTCATGTAAACATCCAAATACTTATTTTAGTTATATGCACATCTCTCTCTTGTCAGAATGAAATTGTTAAAGATAGTGACATAATCTTCTTTCACCATTGTTCTTAGCACCTAACCCTGAACTTGGCACATAGTATATACGTAATATTTGGAGTGAGGGGGAATGGATGGATGTGTAAATATGTGTATATATAATACTGCTTCTTGAGATTATCTATCTCTACCCTGAGCAGAACCCAAAATACTGAACTTATAAGAGTTCTTAATTAAAAATTAGGTGGGTACTATCAGTAATAACAGTTATAATGGCAGTATTTATACAAAACCCCCAAGGAGACGGCTTGAGTTCTTGGTGGCCATGTGTTCAGAATTCTTTGTAAGTAATGTTATGTAGAATCCAAACTCATATTTCTAATGTATGTGTTCATATTTTATACAAAGAAATATCTTGACAATACCAACTATTGAATTATTTAAATCACTTGGTATTAAGGGTGCTTTTTTTGTGGAGTAATCATGGTGTTTGAATATCAGCTCTAATACAGTTTATAGTATAGACTCTTAACTACACAGTGTACGATGTAGAAGTTAAGTGGAGGGGACATAGATATCAGCCAACCATAAATTCCTCCTCTGCTTCATACAGCTGTGTGCAGGGAGATGTACTATATAATAGATTTTTGAAGTGAGCTCAGCCAGTGTTGGAATTCTAGATTCACTAAAGCTTTGCAGTCTTGGGATACTTGCTTTAACACTTTTCCCAACTGTAAAATAGGGCTAATACCTCTTATTAACTAAGAACACATGATAAAGTACCTACTAGCATGTTTGGTTTTTAAGCAGCTACGTAAGAAATATTAGCTATTATTATTAGCAACCCAGAAGAAACAAAAAAAGTTGGTTAGGCTTTAAAAGGCAACATGTGCCTGTCCGGCATGGCTTAGTGGTTGAGCATTGACCCAGTGAGCCAAGAGGTTACCAGTTCGATTCCCAGTCAGGGCACATGCCTGGGTTGTGGGCTCAATCATTGGAGGGCATGCAGGAAGCAGCTGATCAATCCCTGACTGGAATTCAACTTCCATGTCCTGGATCATAGGTCCATCCTCAACGGTTGAGCCACGTTGGCCAGGCTAAAAAAAATGTTTTAAGGTGTTATACAACATTCACTTTATAGAATTTTTGTTTTGCTTTTAGAGAGGAATTTTTGTGTGACTAGTTTACATTGAATATTATTTTTACAGCTTTATTGGAGTATAATTTAAGTGTACGATTCAGTAATTTTTTTTTTTTAGTAAATTTACAAATTGTACAGCTGTCACCACAATCCAGTGTCACAATATTTCCATCGTCCCAAAAAAATAGCTTGTGCCATTTTATTTAGTCTCTATTACATTGAATTTTAAAAAAACTTTTTATTGTGACAAAATATACGTAACGTAAAATTTACCATTTTAACCATTTTTAAGTGTACACATTCAGCTGCTTTTAAGTACACTTACAGTGCTGTGCAACCATAACCTTATCTATTTTAAAACTTTTTCTCCATTTCAGGGACTGTTTCTATTAAATAATAATTCCTCACTCCCCTCCTCTCTAACTCTAACCAGTGGTAGCCTCTGTTCTACTTTCTGTCTCTGTGAATTTGCCTATTCTAGGTACCTCAGATAAGTAGAACCATAAAATATTTGTCCTTCTATGTCCTTTGCTTAGCATTAAGTTTTCAAGATTCATTCATGTTTCCTCGGATTTTGAGGCAGGCATGGCTATGAGTACATAAAGTTGAGACTTACAGATCAGTTGAGTGGGCAAGGAGCCCTGGCCGGTGGTTGAGCATTGTCCAGTACACCAAGAGGTTTCCAGTTTGATTCCGGGTCAAGGCACATGTCCAGGTTGTGGGTTTGATCCCCAGTAGGGGCATGCAGGAGGTAGCCAGCCTATCAATGTTTTTCTCTCTCTTCCTCTCCCTTCCACTCTCTCTTAAAAAAAAAAAAAAAGGCAAGGAATTTGGGACAACATGGATGGACTTTGAGGGTATTTTTATGCTAAGTGAAACAGACGAATACCGTATGATCTCACTCATACTTGAAATATTTAAAAGTAAATAAAACAGAAACAAACTCATGGATGCAGATAAAAGGCTGGTGGGTTACCAGAGGGGAAGGAGTCAGAGGGAGCTTGAAATGAGTAAAGGGGATCAGTTGCATGGGGACAGGTAAAAACTAGACATTTGGTGGTAAGAACACTCGTATCTATAATAGATGTCAAATTATAATACTGTACACCTGAAACTTACTATAAACCAATGTTACCTCTATTTTTTTTATCCTCACACGAGGATATTTTTTCCATTGCTTTTCATAGAGGGAGGGAGAGAAACATTGACGTGAGAGAGACACATCGATTGGTTGCCTCCTGCACATGCCCCATCCGCAGCCAGGGATCGAGCCTGCAACTGAGGTACATGCCATGCCCTTGGCTGGAATGGAACCCGGGACCCTTTAGTCCACAGGCAGACGCTCTGACCACTGAGCCAAACCAGAGAGAGTGGGCAAGGAAAATTTGATCAGAGTTCTCAAGCCATCTCTTGGGAAAGATTGCCTTAGACATTCAAATATTTGATTCTGGTTTCTCCCAACTTCTAATGTATCTGTTTGTGTCCTTGGAGTATAATAAGGGGAAATTATTTGAACTGTTTTCACCTCTTTGTATAACTGTCCATTGAAGAAGCCAGGATAATGGTGGCATCCCAGACTCCATTCAGCTCTAGGTTATTGAGTTTTGTCATATACTTTCATTACTCATGAATATAATTTATCTTAAAACTTGGAACACTGTACCGTATTAAGTTTGTATATCTTGCTGTGTACTTTTCTGAAGTTCTTTTTGCACCTAGGTGTATAATCAGTTGAGTGATAGATTATTCCCACCCTCTGCAACTCCTGGTATTTTCATTTGTACTCTCAACATGAGATATTGATCAAGCTACCCAAGACATTGTTACTGTGGAGTTAGGGCTTAATTTTTGATGTTCCATATAGCATTCAGCTTTCCAGTCACTCCATCAGGCTATTTTTCACAGGCAAACCACTTCAGAAGTAACACATGTCAAAATAACAAATGTTTGAGGACCTGTAGCTAAGTAATGTTTATATATTCTATAATACCTCGTATCTGAAACTGTTAACAGAGGACTAAGAGAGTATGGAGAAATTGGAACCCTCATACACTGCTGGTAGAAATGTGAAATGTTATGGCTACTTTGGAAAATAGTCTTTCAAATGTTAAACAGAGTGTTGCCATAGGACCCAGCAATTCTGCTTCTGGGTATATACCCAGGAAAATTAAAAATATATGTCCACACAAAAACTTGTACACAAAAGTTCTTGGCACCATTATTCATAATAGCAGAAAGGGGGAAAAGACAGATGTCCATCAATTGATAAATGAATAAACAGAATATGATACATCCATACAATGGAATACCATTCAGCCTTAAAAGATGTGGTCACGATATATGCTACAACATGAATGCACCTTTAAAAACTTAATGCTGCCCGGCTGGGTGTGGCTCAGTGGTTAAGCGTCAACCTAGGATCCAGGCGATCAGGGTTCGATTCCCAGTCAGGGCACATGCCCGGGCTGCGGGCTGCAGCAGATCAATGACTCTCTCATCATTGATGTTTCTATCTCTCTCTCTCCCTCTCCTTTCCTCTCTCTGAAATCAATAAAGGTATATTTAAAAAAAAAAAACAAAAAAACTTAATGCTAAGTAAAAGAAGCCAGTCACAAAAGACCACATGATTTCCTTTATATTAGAAGTTGAGAATAGGCAAATTTAGAGACAAAAAGTAAATTAGTGGGGAACAGAGATGGGGGGTGGGTAGAGGAGAGTGACTGCTAATGGGTATGGGTTTTCTAGGCGGGAGATAATGAAATGTTCTAAATATTGATTGAGGTGATGGTTGCACAACTCTGTGAATGTACTAAAAACCATTGAATTATACACTTTAAATTGGTGAATTGTATGATATTTGAATTATATCTCAATAAAGCTATTCTTTTGAAAAAAGAGGATTAAGAAACACTAAAAAATTCAGAACCCTGAGTTCTGACTTTTCTCTGGTCTCCAAAAGATCTGTTTCCTTTCATTGGAAATTTTTTGTTAGTTACTCTTTTTCTTCATTATAACCAGATCAGAATTGGAATAGCTATTATTTTACTGTGCACTACAGAAAGGAAGATGCCTCAAGTACATACTTTTTTTTTTTTTTTTTGCAAGAGCACCAGTTACCGTTGGTAGTCTTTTTCATCCTAATACTTGAGTCTGTGAATTTGGGGACATAATATCATATCTTAGGTATGAAAGTCATAGCCCAAGGGTAAAGAAATTAAATTTTGTTTAGCACCTTCTAAGTGCCCACTTTACAAACTTGGGGAGGTAAAGTAACTTGCTAAATTTTTTATCTTGTAGAAGTAAGCAGTTTGAACATATGTTTCTATGACTCAAAAAATTTTCTTTCCAGTGCCTCAGTTATTTCCTACTAAGAAAACAACCCTGGATTTAAAAGTGTTGGAGAAATTCTGCATTTACATTTCAAAGGTATAAAAAAACAAAGTGAGAAGGGAAAATGAAAATTAGCTTGTCTTTAATAATTTTGCTGCATTAGTAGAGAAAATACTACCTCTTAACAACTTTAGCACCTGAGTTCATTAAATAAAGCCAAGTTTTGGGGTTTTTTTAAATATGTTTTTATTGATTTCAGAGAGGAAGGGAGAGAGAGAAACATCCATGAGAGGGAGTCCTTTATCGGCTGCCTCCTCCATGCCCCCTAATGGGGTTTAGAACATTTCATTATCTCACGCCTAGAAAACCCATACCCATTAGCAGCCAGGCATGTACCCTGACTGAGAATTGAACCGTGATCACCTGGTTCATAGGTCAACGCTTAACCATTGAGCCACACTGGCCAGACACAAAGCCAAGTATTTTAAGATAATGAATCTGTATCTATAGAATTAAGGGCAAATAACAATGGGCTCCTCTGATCCTTGCTATATTCAGACAACTGAGGCTTCCTATTAGATGCTCTTTATCTAATCCATCTTTCTCATATTTCTCCCTTTATAAGATAGACCAATTCAAGATAATGCGTGTGTGACATGAAGAACTTTTACCATTCATAAGATTATTTTACATGAGAGTTAAAACCAAAGCACCTGACTTTGAGTGCATGCACAAAAGGCCAGTCACAAAGGAATGTCTCTTTTTTGAGAGATGTAGACTCAGTAGAGTGTCCAGGTGAGTGTAGTGTTTGGTTTCAGGCATCTCTACAGTAAGGACCTAATTGACTGGAGAGTATTTGTAGTTTACTTAGTTTCTAGGAAGATATAGGTTAGGTTAGCAGAGTTAACTGAGCCTCCATGTATATATTTATGATTCTTCTCAGTACCTTTACCACCCCACCCTCTTTCCTTATGGACTATTTAAGCAACTTGATTCTGATCTCACTTGTATTTTTTTCCCACAGGATGGATAGGATGACAGAAGATGCTCTTCGCCTGAATCTATTGAAGCGGAGCTTGGACCCAGCAGATGAGCGAGATGACGTCCTGGCCAAGCGACTCAAAATGGAGGGGCATGAGGCCATGGAACGTCTGAAAATGTTGGCACTGCTCAAACGGAAGGATTTGGCAAATCTTGAGGTGCCTCATGAGTTACCCACCAAACAGGATGGCAGTGGTGTCAAGGGCTATGAAGAGAAACTCAATGGGAACCTCAGGCCTCATGGAGACAACAGGACTGCTGGAAGGCCAGGCAAAGAAAACATCAATGATGAGCCTGTGGATATGAGTGCTAGACGGAGGTATGGCTTGGTTCAGCTGCCTCCGGGGATAGTGTTTTCTTATAAACTAAGCCTATGAAAATGGAGTGAATTCCAATGAGAAGAGGGTTTTTTCCATCCTAAAGTTTCTCTTTTTCGCCCCGGCTGGTATGGCTCAGTTGGATCATCCTCCCGTGGACAGAAGGGTCTCGGGTTCAGTTACCAGTCAGGGCACATACCCAGGTTGTTGATTCAGTCCCCAGTTGGGGTGCATGCAGGAGGCAACTGATTAGTGTTTTTCCCCACCACCACCACTCTCTTCCTCTCTCTCTAAAAACCAGTAAGTAAATAAATGAAAACATTTAAAAAATTATTTTTAAAAAAAATTGATTCTTTTTCCCCCCCAAAATATATTTTTATTGATTTTTTTAGAGAGAGAGGAAGGGAGAGGAGGGAAGAGAGATAGAAACATCGATCTATCAGCTGCCTACTGCACTCCCCCAACCAGGGATTGAGCCGGCAACCTGGGCATGTGCCCTGACCAGGAATCAAACAGGTGACCTTTTGGTGCATGGAACAGTGCTCCACCAACTGAGCCACACCAGACAGGCTTAAAGTTTCTTGAAAGAAGACAGGGTGTGTGCCATATGGGTTGACCCTGAATTCCCTCTCATTTCCAAATGAAACTAGGTGTCTCAGAAATTGGCTTAGCATAGAGAGAATCATAGTTCTTACTCTTAAGATAAAGTAGTCGTGCCCTAGCTAATTTGCTCAGTGGTTAGAGCATTGGCCTGTGGACTGAAGGGTCCCGGCTTTGATTCTGGTGAAGGACATGTTTCAGGATCGGCTCGTCAGGACTTGTGCAGGAGGCAACTAATAAATGTGTAAATAAGTGGAACAGCAAATCAAGCTCTCTCCTTCTCTCTCTCTGCCCCTCTGTCTCCTTCTCTCTCCCTCTTCCCTACCTCTCCCTCTCTCTCAAGTCATTTTTTAAAAATTTACTTAAAAAAAAAAAGATAAAGTCATTTCTGAATAAAGGTGAGACTATAGTATTGATACCCCAATTAAGAGTGAGTTAATACACACTTTCACTCTAATCTTATGGCTATTTTAGGACGAAAAAGTAGTCTCTTCTTCAGATCATCCCAGGAATTTTAGGACCTGTTTATTATGAAGTCCCAGCTTTTATTACATAAAAAAAACAAGGCCCAGCTTTTCTTGTGCCAACAAGGAAATTATCTCCATGTGGTAATTCTCTACATTCTTGCTTCATTTGTGCCACTTCCCAACATATGCATACAGATTCGCTTTTACACATACACTCATGCTTTGTTCTCTTTCTCTCACACAGACATAACACAAGCACACATTTTTACAGGCTTTTTTTCTGGTGTCAAGGTTGAGTACTTAAAACTGTGGAGTGCACACTGACAAGAGGAACCTAGAACTGGCTGAGGGTAGAGCCTCCCTTGACAGTGAATCACAGTATAGACAAACCCTAGTTTTAAAAACATTCAGTTTGTTGTGGTTCAGAAATAGCTGATAGGCATGAGAATTACTCTTCAGTGTTCAGTTGCTTTCTAGCTGATCTTCTGTCTTTGTCCTAGAACTGGTCCAAGGCAGGATCTTTAAACTGGACTGATGGAGAAAGATGAAAGGAGGAATGGCTATAACCTTACCTGAGTTTCTTTCTCTACACTTTTTTAAAAAATATATATCTTGCCCGGCCGGAATGACTCAGTGGCTGAGCATTGACCTAGGATCCAGGTGATCGGGGTTCAATTCCTGGTCAGGGCACATGCCCGGGTTGCAGGCTCGATCAATGGCTCTCTCATCATTGATGTTTCTATCTCTCTCCCTCCCTCTCCCTTCCTCTCTCTAAAATCAATAAAGATATATTTAAAAAAAATAAAAATAAAAAATACATATCTTTATTGATTTCAGAGAGAGAAAAGGGAGAGGGAGAGAAAGAGAAAAACATCAGTGGTGAGAGAGAGTCATTGATTGGCTGCCTCCTGCACGCCCCCAAATGGGGATCAAGCCTGCAACCAGAGCATGCACCCTGACCAGGAATTGAACCGCGATCTCCTGGATCCTAGGGTTGATGCCATGCCCAGCGGGGCTCTTTCTCTACATTTTATTGTTTACTTACTAGTATTATCTCAGGATTATCTTTTTTAAGAAACACACAATGTGCCCGGCAGGGCGTGGCTCAGCAGTTGAGCGTCGACCTGGGATCCAGGCAATCAGGGTTCGATTCCCGGTCAGGGCACATGCCCGGGTTGCGGGCTCGATCAGTGACTCTCTCATCATTAATGTTTCTGTCTCTCTGTCTCCCTCTCCTTTCCTCTCTCTGAAATCAATAAAGATATATTTAAAGAATAAACAAATAAATAAATAAAGTCAAAATACATTCCCAAACCCCCTTTAAAAAAAAAAAAAAGAAACACCCAATGAGGGAACATTATCCTTGGTATAGCATTAAAAACCCTTAGCACCCTGGCTGGTGTGGCTCAGTTGGTTGAGCGTCATCCCATGCACCGAAAGGTCACCAGTTTGATTCCTGGTCAAGGCACATACCCAAGTTGTGGGTTCAGTCCCCAGTCGGGGTGCATGTGGGAGAGAACTGATCTGTGTGTGTCTCTCTCTCTCTCCCTCTCCCCCTCCCCCCTTCTCTAAAAAAAAAAAACATTAAAAAACAAAACAAAAGGAACCTTAGGAAATTTCAGATAAATTCCTTAGTGGTCCTGGAAGAGGAAAAAATCCTTGGAAGCTATAGGTAGTGTCAGCAAAATATTATGAAAAGAGGTCAATCCTTAGATCCTTTGGGGGTAAAACAATGTGGGTGAATGAGATCATGTATCTGAGCAACCCATTTGCCCCGTAATCACTCTTACCCTTCTGGA
The DNA here is from genome assembly GCF_964146895.1 of Miniopterus schreibersii. NCBI lineage: Eukaryota > Metazoa > Chordata > Mammalia > Chiroptera > Miniopteridae > Miniopterus > Miniopterus schreibersii. Next base: position 12,693,766 of record NC_138119.1, on the reverse strand, counting down.
GCTAGTGACTAATTTTATTTCACTGGGGCAAGAGAAGAGGAAAAATGTTAGGTGGATTTCTCAACATCCCAAATTGAAACTGAAAATGCATTTTTCATAGAAACATTGTTACATGTTTTGGTAAGATCTCATTAGTGCTATTGGAATTATACAGTGTCACAGATAAATTCTGTATTAAAAAGCCAGACTGCCCTGAAAACCCTACCATTGCTTTTAATTTTATTTTAGAGGGATGACCTTTTGGAACTTGATCCTCTATAAACTAGGAGTTTTTTTGATGGTCTCCAGGGAAAGAGGCCTGATGTAAACCAACTAGAATCCCATTCTACATAGAAAAGTAGGCCCTATTGGCCCTTGTCTCTTCACCAGATATACTGACCAGATATTTCCACTTAGCCCCAAGGTTTTTATAAGAATGAGTAAGATAAAAAGCAGAAAGAAGGAAATGCTCTTGACATAGCCATATCATAATTGCCTTTTTTTTTTAATCATTTGAGCAAGTTATATCTACTATGAAGTAAGGTATAAATGAAAAGTACTGCTAATATTTTGTAATGCTAGAAAGACATGACAGTTTTCTTTCTATTTAGTTGTTTTTACTGTGGAGTTAAGGGTTAGGAATTTTATAGCTTCTGGGCATCTGCCAGTCTGAGTCACAAGTGATGTCAGCAGCAAGTCCAGCTTTTAATACTCTCTCTCTAACTCGTAGCATTTCATACTTAGGAACATAGAATATTGTTTATTATATTTGTTGGGGAAAGTGGCCATTTCTATCCCTGGAAAGTTTAATAAATGAGGCCGGAACCCCAAGTCAAAAGTTAATTAAAAATTTGAGGTATGAAATTTGACTTCAGCTTTATCTTACCTGTGCTGTCTAGCTATTGTGGGTCTGATTATATCTGGGAATAAAATACCATTTAGGGTTGTTCTCAGATACAACTTCCTGATAGATGTCACTCAATTGCAAAATCTCCATTCAGGAATGTCTCTGCCTGTCTTGTTGCTGGGCAATCCCTGAGCAGTAGGTAGGTGGCACTCATTTGAGCAAGTAACAATTTCTTAACTTAGAAATATGTGGTGCATATATCCAGCAAGGACCAGAATGGAAAGGGCTTCTGACTATTGATGCAGTAAACATTGGGGAATCAAGTAGAAGTAGTAGAAATCTACCAGAGCTCAAAATTGTTCACCCATGTCAATGTTAGGGATGGTGGGGAGATGAAGGAATATAGAAATGACAGCCACCAAAAAAAAAAATGAATTCAAACACTTTGTTTAGGCCTGACCATTACTCCAGGAACTTGGGATTAGAGAATGAAACATTCTTTTTCCCCTCTAGTGCAGGGGTGGGGAATGTCCAGCCCATGGGCCATATACAGCCCGCAAAATCATTTGGTCTGGCCCTGCCAAGGCCTCACCAGAGAGAAGCAGTTCCAGCCATCACATTAGGGGTGAGTTAATTAAATGTTTGTCCAAATATAGCAGGCTACTTTTCAAGTTGATAATTTTGTATGGCCCTCAAATGATGTTATAAATATCCAAATGGCCCTTGGCAGAAAAAAGGTTCCCCACCCCTGCTCTAGTGGCTTCTTTTTCTATAACCCACATTCTCAGCTTGCTATGTCTTTAACTAGTGGTTATAGAGTAATCCAGAAGAATTGGATAATTATCAAGATAGTCATCCTTTTTTTTTTTTTTTAAAGCAATTTTTTACTTTTATTTTTTATTGATTTGAGACGAAGAGGAAGTGGGGGAGAAGAAAGAGAAATATCGATCAGTTGCCTTCCTCCTGCATGCAACCCAACTGGACCCGCAACCGGGTATGTGCCCTGACTGGGAACTGAACCCACCACCTTCTGGTGTACGGGACAGTGCTCCAACCAACTGAGCCACACCAGCCAGGGCCCAAGATTTTTTCTTCTTTTTTAATGTTTTTTTCATTGATTTCAGAGAGAGGAAGGGAGAGAGAGAAACGTCAATGATGAGAGTCATTGATCGGCTGCCTCCCGCACCCCCCCCACTGGGGATCGAGCCCACAACCCGGGCATGTGCCCTGACCGGGAATCAAACCGTGACCTCCTGGTTCATAGGTCAGTGTTCAACCACTGAGCCGCGCTGGCTGGGCAAGATAAGTCATTCATATTACTCTGTCCTCTTATTCTATTTCCTCTGCTAAATTTGGTTGATTTTTTTATAACTCAGTTTTGCCCTGTAGAGAAATTGAATGCCTATCCCAACGATCCTGGTTGCCTAGTTTACAAGGCACATGTCAAGCCCTGAGAAGTGGTAGAGAAGCTTTCAGGACTAAAGGTCTGGGTATATTAAGAGTTTGAGTTATATGTTTATTTTATTTTATTTTAAACATATCTTTATTGATTTCAGAGAGAGGACAGGAGAGGGAGAGAGAGATATAGAAACATCAATGATGAGAGAGTCATTGATCGAGCCCGCAACCCGGGCATGTGCCCTGACCGGGAATTGAACCCCAATCGCCTGGATCCTAGGTCGACACCCCCGGTCGGGCTGAGTTACATGTTTAAATAAGACCTAAGAGCACATTGCTTAGACTCCAACTACAGTGAAGAACTCAAGGAAGGAAGGTCTGGGAAGGTATCTTTGAGTTAAGAAAGTAGAGGAGAGGAGGAAGAAAGATAATGGTCATTGATTTGGGTACCTAAGTCAATTAGAATTTCCAGGATTCTTATTATCCAGGTCTTACGTGGTGAGTGCCATTTTTCATCATCTTAGTGAAACAAGTATGATTCCTTTAAGGCAAGCCCCTCAAAGACCAGAACTAGAGTTGTTTGATAATAAGCTCCAGGGAAACCAATGTGGAAGATTTAGATTTCAAATTCATTTCTAGACAGTTTCTTTCTGAGGAAAGGTGCTAAACAGAACTCTGACAAGTAGATGCAAATTTCATATATATTTACATGTGTCCTCCAGAAGGCTTTTCTGTTCCCTCAAGCCAGTGAGAACACTATCTTCTTTTGCCTTAACTCTTGAAAGGGTAGACTATTATGGAGTTGTGATATAATCTCCTTTCTTGTAAGTCCTCAGATAACCAGGACCATGTTGTTACTGGTATAATGAGCTGCCTCCTTAGCAACATATCAGCTGTACCTGGGGTGGGCAACTAGGCTTTACTGGCTTTGCCCTTCTTCCCGTCAAGTTTGCCATTTTCATCTTGCCCCTACGTAACTAATGAAACAACCCAAAGGAGTGTGGTATAGGGAGAACATTGAGAATTTTGATTTAATCAGTGTGATGAGAACATTGTTGTTTCCATTTCTGAAGCCTGTGTCTTTGTCTCTGCATTCTCTGTGAGGAATTTAGACAGGAAAAGTACTTTTGCTGAGGTTTTATCACTTATTTTAGTGTCCTCTTTATCCTAGGATTTGAGCTCTCTGTCTTCCCATGGATGAATCAGGACAGACATAAGTTCCCTTGAAGTCTTAATAACTTTTCTGTGAACTTTCACTGCTAGACATATCTTAATTTTTTTCTTTTCTTGTTAGTGAGCCAGACAGAGGAAGGCTAACTCCCTCCCCAGACATCATTGTTTTATCTGATAATGAGGCTTCCAGTCCCCGTTCCAGCTCCCGAATGGAAGAAAGACTCAAAGCAGCCAACCTAGAGATGTTTAAGGTAAAAAAAAGAAGGAAAAAAAAGAAAAAGAAAAATGTTTTTCTTACTCCTCCTATTCTCTTTAGTTCTGTAAGAGTCCCATTTCTGTTATTTTTATGGTTTACTTTTTAAATCTAAATAACTACCCATTGATGACACTTTATAAATGATTCTCAACCTTAAGGGAACTATTAGACTCAAGTGGAGAAAATAGTTTGAAAAAGCATAGTCAATATAATTTATCTTTGGAAAATGAAAACAAAACTTCCTAATTCAAGTTATATAAAGTAAACTGTTAGCTGGAAGGATACCTTCTACACTCTGCCTTGGGCTTTAGAATATGGAGAGATTCCTAAATTTTTAAGTATATATCTAGAGGAAACATGGCTTAAAGAGATTTAAAAACATTGTTTTAAAGGAAAGCAGTGTCTCCCTTTGGTCATTCTTACATTTTGCCAGGAATCTGGTTGATTAGCATTTATATGTGGTCTCTCCTTTCATTCTATAAGTATTTTTGAGTACAGCAAGTTCTTGAATAATGTTTCATTCAACATCATTTTCTTACACTGTTGATGGGGGGGGGAATGAATATTCCCAGCCCGGGCCAATGTCTGTGTAGAGTTCACTTGTCCTTCCCATGTCTGTGTGTGTTTTCGCTGGGTACTCTGGTTTCCTTCCATATCCCAGAGATGTGCACATTAGGTTAAATGGTGTGGCTCAGTTGTCAGTCTGAGTGGGATGTGGGTATGGGTTTGAGTGTGCAGTGTCGTGTGCAGGGTCAGCTCCCTCCTTGGGTCCTGAGCTGCCAGGATAGGCTCCAGCCACTCGCAATCCTGAACTGGAATAAATGAGTTGGAAAATAATTACCTTACTTGTTTTTATTAGTCTTTCTTAAATATATGTATAGCTTACATTTATTTTAGTGTTTAATATTAGAAATGTTTTGGTCTTTATTTAGAAATTTGGTGATGTTTTTATGACCAGAAATATGTCATAAGAACTTAACTCTTGTTTATATTAGTTAGCCTATGGCAAAATTGGTTCCATTATAAATTATTTTGCTTAAAGTTAGTTTCCAAGACCCTATTGATGATGTTAAGTTAGGACTTACTATACCTACTGAATACCAGGCACTGTGCCAGACCTCAAGAACACAAAGATAACAGTCCCATCACTAATTCTGCTGCTTGTGGAAGATGAAGGTTTCAGACCTAAAAGAAGGGATCATCTTGCAGGAAGGGATTCTGGGCACCTGCTACCATAGCTGATAGTCTCCATGTTTCCTTAGGGGAAAGGCATTGAGGAACGGCAGCAGCTCATCAAGCAGCTGAGGGATGAGCTGCGACTGGAAGAAGCTCGACTGGTGCTGTTAAAGAAACTAAGACAGAGTCAGCTACAGAAAGAGAACGTGGTACAGAAGGTAATGTGCCCTAGAAATAACGGTCTGGGGAAACAAAAGAAAAACTGGTTTGAGAATGGGATGCCCTAGGTATATTCATCTGAGTGGCGTATTATTCTGTTTTTCCATGGTTTTTTAGTCTCTAGGAATGGTGATTTTTATTTATTTGTTTGTTTATTTATTTATTAATGTTAGGCCTTAAGAAAACCTTGATTCTCCCCCCCCCCCCCCCCCCGGTCAGTGGGAGCTTCACACTGAAAAGAATTGTAGAAGTTTAGGAGTGTTCCAAATTTCCACCTCTTTAGCCTTTTCCAACTGTTTCGTTTTCTATCCTTTCCCCAAGACTCCAGTTGTACAGAATGCAGCATCTATTGTTCAGCCATCTCCTGCCCATGTGGGACAGCAGGGCCTATCCAAGCTTCCCTCCCGGCCTGGGGCCCAAGGGGTTGAACCTCAGAATTTGAGAACATTACAGGTATGTGACCCATAGTGGGATCTTACTGTCAGAGGGCCATGAAAGAGGTGTTATTTCTGCAGACTATCCTGTTGTCCTTTATGGCGTGATGTAGTGTGCAATAGAAAGATGAATAACCCTCATCTTTCTACTCTAGTTTTTCTTTTCTAGAGAAGGTTTTCAGTTTAGCCCTTTTCCATATAGGGTCAGATAGCTTAAACCAAAAAAAACCCAGCCCGGCCGGGCATGGCTCAGTGGTTGAGCATCGACCTAGGATCCAGGAGATCGGGGTTCGATTCCCGGTGAGGGCACATGCCCAGGTTGCGGGCTAGGCAGCTGATCAGTGACTCTCTCATCATTGATGTTTCTCTCTCTCTCTTTCCCCCTCCTTTCCTTTCTCTGAAGTCAGTAAAGACATGTTTTAAAAAAAACCACAGGGAATTTCTAGCCACTAATGAGAGTTTACAGTGATGGTAGACTTATTCTATATTTCCACTCAGCTATGTGTTATAAACAGTGTTTTTCCTTTTGCATTTTGTGGGGCATTTTACCACCTATGACTAGCTCTTTTCCTTTTCTTCCCTTTCAGGGTCATAGTGTCATCCGTTCAGCAACCAATACCACCCTCCCACACATGTTGATGTCTCAGCGTGTTATTGCACCAAACCCAGCCCAGCTACAGGGTCAGCGTGGCCCACCTAAGCCTGGCCTTGTACGCACCACAACACCCAATATAAATCCCACCATCAATTACCAGCCGGTAAGAGAGAGCCCTGTGTGGAAACACAGAAATCTTTTATTTGCTTTCTCTGTTAAAAGAACCATAGATTTTACGTTTTTGGACATAGAAAAACTTAGGACAACAGAATAATTTTGGTGGAACTTGGACAGCTGTCCCAAAAAGTGGAAGCATTGAGGAATTATATGAAAGTAGAGGTGGAACAAAGAAGTTATACACTAGCACACCAATAAGCTGAAATCTGCCTAGAAGAAAGATAAAGAAATCTAGGGAATATTTTTATTTTTTATCTTTCCCTTAGCAGTTTTAGCTCATAGTCACTATCGTTCTTCTTTCCTATGTGCTGTAGTTCTTTTTCAATGAAGAAGTTGGACACCTCCTGTCTTTCTCTGAGTTTGGGGAAGCTAAGTAGCCTAAACTAAGATCAAATAATGTTCTCTGCCACAAAAGCAAAAATTGGTCATTTCTCCCACATATCATCACTGACCCCTGTACTAAATCTATTACAGCAGTCAAGTTCTTCTGTTCCCTGTCAGCGCACAACATCCTCTGCCATCTATATGAATCTTGCCTCCCATATCCAGCCAGGGACCGTGAACAGAGTGTCCTCACCACTTCCTAGCCCCAGCGCTATGACCGATGCTGCCAACTCACAGGCTGCAGCCAAATTGGCTCTTCGCAAACAGCTGGAAAAGACACTCCTGGAGATTCCACCCCCTAAACCTCCTGCTCCCTTACTTCACTTTCTGCCTAGTGCAGCTAACAGCGAGTTCATCTACATGGTAGGCTTGGAAGAAGTCGTACAAAGTGTTATCGACAGCCAAGGTAAGACTTTTTTTTTTCTGGTCAGTCTTTTTATCTAAGCAAGAGGTTGCCAAGCCTGATTGACATAAGCAGAGTATCACAGGGTGTTGTGTAATATTAAATAACTTCTTCTTATTATATATTCCGTATTTTGTGTGTCTTGTATATTTTTTGCAGTATATTATTTCTTTTAAATGGTACCTAGCATGATTCATACATAATTTGATGACTAGAACACTTATTTTTAATTTCAGTGTTTATGATTCATTGTGTTACATTATTATATATTCAATCCCTGCCGTTTGAGAAAATAGACATAGGGATGTAGATAAATAGCTATGACTACGTAAAAGTTTGTAAACTAACACTGAACCAGACTAGTTCAGTTACTACTATGAAGTATTAACACCGTACAGTCTATACAAACATAAGTTATTAAGCCTGAATTTCCAAATATATGGGCTTAGGGGAATCCCTGACAGTAAAGTGCCTGAAGGGCTCAATATTGGCTAAATTCAAATCATAAAGTGAATAGTCACTGATAACTAAAAGTTATAAACGTGACAAGGATAAATGCAGTCTGAGGTAAAGAGATACTAAGAAGCAAAAATATTGGCTGAGTTAACCGGAGTCCTTTGAGTCTAAATTCACACTTTTTTTTCCCCCTCATTGTAATATAATAGGAAATCAGAAGACTTGGGTTCTTGTGCCAGTTTTGTCATTTAGGAGTTATGTTTCTTAGATTTTGTTTCCTCCTTTGTAAATCGGGATGGTACTATCTGAATTCACTAAAGTCATGTTACAATAAAAGGAAATAAAAGTATTTTATAAACTGTAGAGTATTCTTTTTGTAGAGTCTCTTTCTTAATTCAGCAGATTAAACTGGAAAAAGATTCATTTGATGAAGAGAAACAGGAGATAGGAAGGAAATGTGAAACCACTGATTATTATTCTTGTTGGCATCTAGGCAAAAGCTGTGCCTCACTTCTGCGGGTCGAACCCTTTGTTTGTGCCCAGTGCCGCACAGATTTCACCCCTCACTGGAAGCAAGAGAAGAATGGTAAGATTCTATGTGAGCAGTGTATGACCTCCAACCAGAAGAAGGCTCTAAAAGCTGAACACACCAACCGGCTGAAAAATGCTTTTGTTAAAGCTCTACAGCAGGAACAGGTAAGAATTCTGACTTCTCACCAACTACCTGCCCAGATTGGGTTTTCCCAAAAGGTAGTTACTTCTAATTTAGAGGAGCTGTCTATGTGATCCCCATGGTCCTGGTGATCTAGGTTCCTAAAACCTGGAGGCCTGGGTTCCCTTTTTTCCTACTTACCATTCTGTCTTTCCCATTTCCATTTGATTATTTCTGATTGGGTAAGAGCACAGTGAGTGATATATAATGACTGAGGTTAAGGGAAAGAGACAGAAAGCTTGAGACTCTTGGCTTTCCCTAATAGCACTAAAGAAATACCTTTATTCTCAACTTCATTTCCTCAAACAAATGGATTTTGATGGGAGGGATTTGTATTTGTACTAGAAATCTTTTTGAGAGAAGTAATTATCTGCAGTCCATATTTGACAAAGAAATGACAATGGAAAGGGTAGATTATAAAGTAGTCCAGTGAAGGTTAGTGGTGCTAGAGTGTGTGAATACCACCTATAGTATTAATACAATGAGTCTATCTTGAAGAGGGAAGGATGTGTTGGGAAACTCAGATTCTTTTCCTCTATCTCATTTTCCACCCCACCACCCATCAGACCTCTTTGGATAGCATCATGGACCTTCTGGAAAATGGGTAGACAGGAGTCAAAAATAAAACCTCAGTAACTCATCAGCCATAATTACACTGGTCAGCTCATTGCCACTACCCAGGTCTTTCCAGCCAGCTTCTGAGAGCCAGCTTTCCTGGAGAAAGGAACTACTTGTACCCAGAGATCTTAGTGCATCCTACCCCACCACACTCTTTTGCCTTTTCCGTATCCCTCCAACTAGCTGGCAGCATTAGAGATAAGACCTCTAGGTTTTCTGGTTAGGAAATTGGATGCTGTCCTGCCCAACTTGACCTGATGACTCCCAACAGGAAATTGAACAGCGATTACAGCAGCAGGCAGCCCTCTCGCCGACTACAGCTCCAGCTGTGTCCAGTGTCAGTAAACAAGAGACCATAATGAGACATCATACACTTCGGCAGGTGAGGATTTCTCTCAGGATTTGTCAGCCATTTATCCCAACTTGGTTTTCCTTCTGCAGGAAATCATACTACAATCCTGTACTCCCATATCCTTACCTCCCCCTTAAACCTTCCATATGCAGAGTTGTGATGAACTGTCTCCTCATCGTTGCAGGCTCCACAGCCACAAAGCAGCCTCCAGCGTGGCATACCCACATCTGCCCGTTCCATGCTTTCCAACTTTGCACAGGCACCCCAGCTGTCTGTGCCAGGTGGCCTCCTTGGTATGCCAGGTAAGAAGGGTTGATCTGAGAACTTTTCTCGGGGATTGACTAGTTAGTGCACAATTCTTTAGAAGCTCCTTTCAGTGAATTGTTTCTCCTTTTGTTTTCTGCTCTCTTTAGGCCCTACTCCCCTCGCTCTTTTTTTATTCAGCAGATGTTTGCTAAATTCATATTACATGTCAAGCATAGTGCACTAGGGATATGGTGGTGAAAATGACAAAGTCCCTGCCATTAGAAATGTAATGTCCAGGGCACATACCTCGGTTGCAGGCTCAATCCCCGGCCCTGGTTGGTGCAGGAGGCAACCAATGAATATGTCTCTCTCATATCAATTTCTCTCTTTCTCTCTCTCCCTTCTACTCTCTCAAAAGCAATGGAAAAAATATCCTCGGGTGGGGATTAAAAAAAAGAAATTTAATATCTAATATGCCCCCTTGGTGGGCATGTGGTTATTGACCTCTTTTGGCCAGAACAGCAGAATCAACTGCCCTAATCCTGTTTGAATGATACAGGGATGCCTCTCCACAATCAGCAGCCCCCAAACCAAAGCAGATTTAATGATTTCATCTCTTTGCCTTGGTTATTTTCTTCTCAACACTGTTTTCTTCGACTCTCCTATATCATCAAGACACCATGTTTATTATTCCTGATAGAACTGAAGTTTCAGGAAGACCTCTTTCCCTAAAGTTTAGAGCAGAGGGATAGTTACTGCTGAAATAAAACTTAACTGAATCTGGACAGAAGTAGGCAACTTCTGATATTTTCTCCCCATCTCCAGCTCTGCAGCCCCAAGTACCAGAAGAAGGCATCATTTCCTCTTTTAGTACCTGACCTCCACTTTTGTCTCCTGGGTCTAGGTGTCAACATTGCATACTTGAACACTGGCATCGGAGGACACAAAGCCCCCAGTTTGGCAGACCGACAGCGGGAATACCTTTTAGACATGATCCCTCCCCGGTCTATATCGCAATCCATCAGTGGACAGAAATAACGCCTGTTCCACTTGTACTTCCCCAACCTTGAATCCTTTACCCCTCTCTCCCTTTGCCCCAACTTCCGTCGCATGCAGTGCCTGTACTGGTGCCTACCATACACGGAAAACAAAACAGAAAAACAGAAGACAAAAAATAGAAATCAACAAGAAAACACATGCCCTGCCCCTTCACCTCCCCTTTATTTCACACTGCTGCGATATGTTCTTCTGCCGCTCTGTCTTCTCTCTTCAGTTTTCTTTAACAGTGAGGTGAATATTCACCTCTGACAGAGGTGAGAATGAGGTCCTGGGGAGAAATCTAAGCCCTCTGACGTGTGTTTCTAAAGTTTGTTTTTATGCTATAATGATTATCATTATTTTTAATGATGTTGTGTGTCCTCCCTTTGTTCAGTGGACGGTTAAACCTTTTTATTTCCCCCCAATATTTTTCTTTTCCTTTTTTCTTCCCCCCCCCTTTTTTTTTAATAAACACAGATGACATTCAGTTAAATGATAGGAGCATTGCAGTAGGGTCCCAGCTGCCAGGTAGGAGGACATGACTAGGAGTGTTAGGGCAGAGTTCTTATGTATGCACTTAACCAGGAGAGGTGGTGGCATCAACCAAGGAGGAACAGCACACCCACTGTGGAGCCTCTGGGCTGGACAGTTCAGGAGGCAGTGTTCAGTATTGAAGTTGGTCTCTAAGAATGAGGGGGAAGAGCCTGGAGGGAGAAGCTTTAGAATTTAACCACCCTGCAGTTGACTCATAGAGAGGGGCACAAAGGTGCATGATGATGAGCATAATGTTGAGCCAAGGAGGACTGAGACCAGGTCCTGGCCTTCTGGGTGCTGGGGGGATAAGATTGGTCTCCTGATCCCAGTTGGAGACATGGAAGTCTATTCCAGGCTAACTGGCCCAAAATAATTATTTCATCTTATTTTCTTCATAAAACTTGTCCCCACCCCCACTTTTTTTTTTTTTTTAATCCTAATCTTCCCCTGGTAACCACAGCCCCATTTGTATTACAGAGGAATAGCTGTTCCCAGCCTGAGTTTGCTGGGTATCCTAGAGTTGGAACGGGCATGAGTTAGTGAAATGATGAAGGGAAGAAACAGACTTAAAGGAAGGAAGAGGGGCTTTCTCTCCCAGCAGTTGAGGCTCACATTTGTCTCTGTCTTCACCCTCTGAGTGCAGGAGGTGAGTGAGGGCACCTAATCAAGTTGGAGTCCTGCCCTGACCCTGCTGCACTGACTGCAGAACCAACTGCTCAGAACCAGATCACTCATGTCTAAACCAGCTTTGGGCCTGTGCTAGTAAAGTAGTTGTCTCCACCCACCCCTCCCCACCCCCTTGAATTCTATTAATTTTGTTTCCCCCACCCCCACCTTAAGCGCTACTAATGTAGAGAATGAATTGAATTGTGCAATGTTGCTGTTCTGGGGATTGGGGAGGTTAGCATCCCATTTGCCCATTCCATGGGGGAGGGGGAAGGGACCAGGCTGTTTTTGAGGTAAAGGGAAGTCCCATAAAGGTGGGGTTCCTGCTTTCATAGTGTACACCCACCTGCCTCTCCAGCTCTAGAAGCTATCACAGTGCGAGGAAGGGATACTCTTAAGCAGAGAGGTGTGAAGAGGAGTTCAACATTTTGCCCTTGAAAGCCACCTGGGGAAGTTCCCCCATTTTTATTTTTTAAAATTAAAATAATTTTTTTTAAGTAAGAAGGCACTTTTAAAATTAATACACACACAAACTGCACATCTTCCCTATAAAGTTTGGGGATGGGATGGGAGAAGGAGCTAGAATCAGGCTCAGTTCTCCCCACTCTGGCCTCTATCCCCCATACCCCAGAGCCACTGTGGGTGATTATACTGGCCCTGCAAGGCCTTCCTGGCTTTTTTCTTTCCTCCCTTCCCCCAAATTCATTGAGCACTTAATAAAGGAGCAGAGCTACAGCCTATGTCTGGGCTCCCCCAGTGGTGAAATGATCTGGAAGCTAGACACTAGTAACAGGTAGTGATGGGGTCGTTTCGAGTATTTTTCTGGGGAATGTGGTATCCCTGACTATAAGTGGTGGGAGGGGGGTGTTAATGGAACTGGGAGTGGGATTATTTTAAAATTATATATATATATATATATATATAAAGATATATTCTTACATCGTTTCTTTGCCCTCTGTGCTTTGAAAGCACTGGATAAATGGTTTGGTTTTGCTTTTCTCTCTTCCATGAAATTGGAAGCTTTTTTAAAAAAAATATTTTCCCTACAAGTCATCTTGCCTTGTGGCATGTCTGTCTAGCCTCTTCCTCCCCACCATGATGAAGTGCCATTTCTGTTATGTCTCCCCTCCCCCAGCTCAGAGGTGCTCAGAGGTACGAGGTCCCCAAGTTTGTCAGTTGAGATTAAAAGTAAGGAACAGAGAATGTGCAATACCGTTTGGCTGGGGGCTGTCCCTGCCCTGAGCTGAGCCCCTTCCCTGGGAGCCAGGCCACCTTTGAATAGTGTTTGGAAGTAAAGTGTAGAGAAAGGGGAATGTGATGGGGAAGGAAAGCCTATAGCTGAGTGCCTGCCAAGGTGCTGAGGCAATGGGGGAGAGGGTGGAGTCTTCCCTACTTTTATCCCCTCAGGGTCAATTACATAGAGGCTGCTTATTCACTAGTATAGCTCCATGACCCTTTGCTCAATCGCTGAGGTTTGATTTCTTACTCTCTCTTCCCATTTTCATACCCTTCCCAGGGGTTAGTGATGGGGGTAAGGTTTCCCTAATCATGATAAAGTGTTAGCCTTCCACCTCCTTCCTTCCCTCCCTCTCCCCTGTCCTCCTGTCTTCCTCATTTCTCTACTTTTTCACCACTGATTACCTTATGTCCCTCCAAGCCTATTGTTGCTGTCCATCCCCAGGCCTTGGGCCCCATAGACACTAAAGACAGGAGGAAAAACCCTCTGTTCAGAGCTGTCCTTTACCCCAGAGAGCTCTGAAGCTCAGGATAATATAGTGAGGATCCCACTAGTTCTGCCTGGCTGTCTCCATCCCCAAAGGCTCTAAAAGTAGTAGTTTATGGACAGTGGCTTACTCCCTGGAACAGGTGGATGAGTGGTAAGGCTTGAGTAAAGCTGAGGGACAGAGGTCCTTATTTGTTTTTTTTTTCCTTTCTTTTTTTTTCTTTTTGTCACCTGAACACAGCATCTGGACTTCCTCTATCCCTGGAATAAGTATTTTTTTCCACATTTTTGTATGTATGTATGGTAGACATTTTTTTTTAAGACAGAGATAAATGTGTTCCTGCTTTGGTTACCTTTCCTTTCCCCTTTAAAACGAATTAGCTATAGAACTGCTTTGTAAAGATGCTTCTTGATATTTTACTTTTGTTCCTTTTCCCCATCCACTCCCTTTTCTCCTCACTCTTCCAGAAGGTATAACCCTTCTTTCCACCCCACCCTACCCCAGTCCTAGGCTCCCTTCCCCTCCAACAAGACCTTCATTAGCTTATGATATTTGCTGCCGAGATGTTATAACAAGGACTCATTCGTGTATATAAGCTATTTCTTGATCCATTTAAAAGGAATTGTACATTGTGTAGAAAAAAAAAAAAAAACTGAAAAAGAGAAAAAAAAGCCCTAGCCATGGATATTGTGAAACCGTGTTATGTCATTTTGTAATGTGCCCGTTTGTGTATGATCCGTGCAAAAGGGTTTCTGGGGAAGGGGAGGGGGTAGGGAGGCAGGGCTGTGGAGGGTGGGTAGGAGAGTGGGCCGGGCCCAGCACACTGAGACTGGCAGCTGCTCCAACCTCATCCCTCCTTAGAGATGCCACCTCCCCCACCACCCACCCCTCATTTGTGCCTTGCCTCCCCACCCTGGAGTATTCCCTCCGGGTCACCAGCACTGCCTTGGCAGAGCCCACTCCCTACCCTAACCTGCCCACCCTCCCTATCCCCCAGCATTAGGGTGATACTGTGGGGAAGTGCTGGGGGTCGGGAGGTAGCCGAGGAATGGGGCAGTTCCCGGGGGCATTGAAACCAAGTATTATGAATTGTAATTGTATTTGCACTGTTTTTTTTTCTCTTATTGCATCAGCATATATACAATATACCTATATAACAAAATTTAGTGTCAAGCTTTCTTACGCAAGGGATTTCCCTTACCTCACCCCCCCCCCCAAAAAAAAAAAAAGAACCTAGTTTCCTGGGCCTTTGGGGGGGGATTGCCAGGGGATGATAGAAAGAAAGGACTTTAACAAGTCATCCTAAGAAAGTCTCACCTAGAGACAGCCACATCCGTCTGCGCACAGTTTTAGGCTTCATAAGTTGGGGTGAGGATAGGCTACTATGAAAGCTAAGGCTCCTAGTCCAGGCTGGAGAGTAAAGAGAACCACAACACAAAGCGGGGTGTGATGGTGGCACAGTCTGGAGACCTGGGGTCTAGTCCCAAACTTCCCTACTAACTTGCTATGGTAGAGTTAATTTTCTGGGTCTCAGTTTTCTTATTTGTGAAATGACAGTGGAAATCATCTTGCCACCAGTTAATGCTATGCTTCCTTCCCCAGCCTGCAAAACAACTTGAGGTGAGGAGAATGTTGGGCTGAAAAACCAGGGAGAAAACCAGAGTGACTAGTGCTGAAGTGGTTATATGTATGACAGTGCCCTTGGAGAGCTGCCAGGCTTCTGCTGTTACTTTTGGTTTGGGAAAGGCAGCAGAGTGATGTCTTGGACATCGGTAAACCTGTAACATCTTTTCCCTTATGCCTCTAGTCATTTGAGGGTAGGGGCAAGCCTCAAGCCCCACCTCGCAAGCAGCCACAGGACCCTTAAGGGTGACTGACCAGTGAGTGCCCCAGGTTAGTGGTCTAGTGACTTACACCCTTTGTGAGCTACAGGTTGTGAAACTTCCCCTATCATCTTGGTGACACAGTAGGAGAGCTCAGACTTAGTCCCCATCTTGTCTCCTTTCCTCATATCCCATCTGAACTCCCTAAAGGCAGCTGTCTCACACACAGCCTGTCTCCTTCAGGGGCCCAATTTCCCCAGAGCCTGGGCTAAGTACTCCCACACGCTTTAGGTTCTTGGCTGGTAAAGCCTGGAGAGGATACAGGATGATGGATGAGGCCTTGGTGAAGGTAAAAGGATAGACTGGGATGGGGGGTGGGGAGCAGGGAGGTGGAACGGGGAATGGCCTTCTCTGAATGGGGTGGGTGGGAGGGGAACAAGACCCTTTTGCACAACTCTCTTTTAAGTTTCCTTTTTTTTTTTTAAACTCATTCTAATTTTCTGCATTGTGTTTGGGAATTAAAATGAAGACTAAGACCAATAGAAACTGGGTTTCAAAAAGGCAAATACACTCCCATCTGTTTCAGATGCTGCTGAGCATTTCAGTAGTGACAGATTCAAATAATAAGCTAATTTTTGGAGAAAGGATTAAAAGAAAAAAACTTTGTAATATTTATCACTTGCAAGCTATGTTTAATAAAGAAAGGAATGGTTTCTAAACTTTCCTGTGGCTGTGCTTTAGTCATGGTGGGCAGTTTGGTGGGAGAATTTTAGGCGTAATTGGGAGATGAGCTATGGGTTGTACTCCCTACAGTCATGGGGTGCCTTTGGTTTGTACCCTCTCCTTCAATCCTTTGTGATGGTTATTTAAAACCCTTCTGTATTCACATTCCCCTCCACCTTTATGTGGAGTTAGTGTTCTGGAAGCCACTGACCCCACTTTAGTTACCTGATGACTTAAGGTCTAAAGGTATCTGGAAGGAGGTAGCATTTATTTATTTTATTTATTTATTTATTTATTTATTTATTTAAAATATATCTTTATTGATTTCAGAGAGAGGAAGGGAGAGGGAGAGAGAGAGATAGAAACATCAGTGATGAGAGAGTCATTGGTTGAGCCCGCAACCCAGGCATGTGCCCTGACCGGGAATCGAACCCCGATCGCCTGGATCCTAGGTCGACGCTCAACCGCTAAGCCATGCCCGGCCGGGCAGAGGTAGCATTTAACCCTAAGCCTGGGTCTGCATTCTGTCCTAGGGAGAGGTGTTTCCTACCCCTCCTCAGTCCTTCCCATCATACTGCTCTAGACTCCAGCAACTGAATCCTTTGTAACATGCTGGTTTCTCCAGGTGGGAACTTATAACAACAGCTCACACTGTTCTTAGCAAACTGCAGAATAGCTCCTTAATCTATATGCACCATCCCCTGAAAGACCTGGAATGCTGTGTCTTACCACCTCATCAACCCACTCCCCCAAGTTTTCCTTTCAACCCAGGACATTAACCAGATCCTAATTTGTTTTTCCATTTTGGTTTTTTATTTCCAACAAAGCACTTAAGACCAGGCCCACACAGAGGAGAGGATGTCATTTCCCCAAGGACTTAAAGTTTGGGGCTGTTCTTAACCCTTGGTCCCCTGCAATATGCTTCCCCTCACACAGAGGAGCAGTTGTGGGGAGGCAGGGCCCAGCCTTGCTGGAGTCTGGTCATTGGTACTAGCATCACTTTATAAGAGCACAGGGGAGACAATGTTTGGGGTACCCTCAACCCTGGGTTTTCCTTCCTCCAAGGCTCTCCTCGCTTTTTGGCACAATATTGGACAGCCCTGGAGAGAGAGGCTGATTGAGGGAGAGCCTGAGCCTGTGGCTTGGCTTTAGGGCCAGGTAGAGCTGGGTAAGGAGGGACAGCAGGGCCCTGAATGCCATAGGCTTGCAGAGGGAGGAGTGGGAAAGAGGCATTCTTTGGACACCTAGAATTGAGGGGAATAGGTGGGTGGTGTCCTTCACAGCCTCTGTACTCTTTCTGCAAGGGATTCAAGACCACCAAAACCCCAATTCAAACTAATACGTCCTTTCAAAAATCGAAATAAAATGGGGAGGGATGCCCCCTGAAGAAGGGCCAATGCTTTGGATCTGGAAAGGGAGAGAGGCGTATTTGGTTGCTCAGACAAGCAGCTTATGTGAGCTCAGATGTTAAGGGCTCTTACGCTGTTGGGACAAGGGGGTAAGGAACTCGGCACCCCCTTTGCCCATCTGCCCACTCAGACCACAAGGAATGCAGGTTGCCCATCCCTGGGTCATACCTCAGCTTGGGCATGAGTAGACAAAAACAGATTTCAGACTGATTCTGGTTATGAGATGGAGGTGATGACAGAGTCCCTGGCCTGCCTCCCAGCTTTGGGGGGAACCCTTAAAGCTACATATCTTTGGGTAGATTCACATACTTGGATCAAGAAGGTATACTGGGTGGAATTATGAGGCAGGAGTGGTGGGGTAACGCCCAGCTGACTTGATTTAGTTAGAGGTTACTTGGTATATTTAGGAGGGCATAGATTCTCCCATTTCTTGAGGAAGAGGGAGGAACAGAGAAATCACACCCTCTTCTCTCTCCTGATGGTCAGGCCTGCCCCTCCCGAGAGGGGCTGAGGGATTTTGGTTCTTTCCTGACTCTGGGATGGCAGGGACAGATGATGCAGATTCTTTGGTGGGACCAGAGTTAGTGGCATCTAGGAGGAAGTGAACTTGGAGGGCCCTAGGCTAAGGGCGGCTGTTCCAGGGTCACTTGAAGAGAAAGGAGGTGTTCAGATCTTGGCCCCACGGCCTAAGCGCACCACTTTCACTTATCCACTCCCCCTCGCTTGAATCCCCGTAGCTGGGTGATGGGTTCAATCTTCCCCGGCTTCCCTCCACTCAGAGCCTGGCCTCGACGGCCCCCAGCTCTGTTCGAGGCAGGGTGAGGCACTGCCCAGCACTCTCAAGACCCCTGTCTACAGAAGATGCTGCCCAGATAGGAAGGGTCAGCACCATGACCTGTCTGGGGCCTCCCTCTGGCTTACCATCTGTTGGCCCTCGCCCTTCATCCTGTTGATACTCCCCAGGGATGGAGAGGCTGGGCCCCTGTGCAGGATGGCAGGGATGGGGCTCTGGCCCACTCTGCCTTCTGTCCTGTCCTTGGGAACCGCAGTGCTCTCTGCCCTGCTTCATGCAGCCCACCAGGCCGCCTCCTACTCCTGATACTACACAGCTCAGAACTGGTTCTCCCACTTAGCCTCATGTTCCTCGTTTATAAAGTGGACTAACCCGGCCAGGCGTGGCTCAGCGGTTGAGCATCGACCTAGGACCCATGTGATCAGGGTTCGATTCCCAGTCAGGGCACATGCCCGGGTTGCGGGCTCGATCCCCAGTTGGGAGCGTGCAGGAGGCAGTTGATCAGTGACTCTCATGATTGATATTTCTATCTCTCTCCCTCTCCTTTTCTCTCTCTGAAATCAATAAAGATATATATTTTTTTAAAAAGTGGACAAGTAATGGATAAGGTCTCCTTCTTGCTCTTTGGCCCTAAGCCACAGTCATGCAAGCCATCTTTCTAGCAGTTTTCCAAATTCTCCATCTTGACCCTTACCTATGTCTCCAGCCCAGGAGGAGGCAGAGGAGGCAAACAATGAGGGCAGCCAGGCCCATGTGAATGCCCACCACAACCCCAGGTAGTGAGCTGCTCTCATCCTGGCTGCATAAGCACCCAGCTTTGGACTCTGTGGACACAGTGCCATCTGTCAGAAGACCAGGATGGAGGCAAAGCCCGGCTCCTCCCCCCTGAAGACTGCCAGCCATGGTCTTATAGGAGGAGCCTTCTCTGACTCCAGGCCTACTACCCTCCTACTGGACCCCACTCACCAGCGGTGGCCAGGGACACATCACGCAAAGAGACCAAGTGAGCACTGCTGTCACCATCCCCATTGCCATTAAATGCCTGGAGCTTGATCTCATAGAGGGCTCCTGGCTCTGCGGGGAGCAGGAGATTGTGAGGGGAATAGGACTTTCTGGGTAGGAAACACAGTGCCTGGGGCAAGACCCCACTGAGAAGGGGATTCAGGCGGGGCACAAGAAGGTTCAGAGCCTCACCCAGATCTGTATAGAGGAAGGAGCTGACACTGCTAGCCAAAGCAGGGGTCCCTCAAAATGGGCTGCTGACAACTTGTGGTGAAAGAATTTGAAGCCCTGGATGGGCCCCAACTGGGGTGGCAGCTCCCAGGAGGCCTGCATGGAGGTAGCATTGAGCACTCAGTGGAGAAGCCCAGGGCTGCAGGGGCTGCAGAGGAAATAGGATGAGCCACTTGGCAGCCCGTCTGCCTGAGGCCAGGAGGAGCTCTACAAGGCTGCAGGGGCTGTCACTCACTGCTACCCATGGTGGAGGCGTGGATGGAGGCAGAGTCTTGGCTGCACCCTCCGTCGAGTAGGCCCACAGGTGGATGGAATAGACTGGCAGGCTCCAGGTTGGAGAAGACATGCTCAAAGGTGCTGTTCCCCATGGCCTCTTGGAGCCCCAGGCCAGCTGGCTCTGAGGAACAGGGCAGCTTGGCAACTCAGCATCCCACTCCCTCACTACAGACATCCCCAGCCCACACAGTGGGCATGAAGCCCCTCCTGGTGCCTGGCTGGAGAGCAGGGAAGGGGCTGCAGAAGTTGGAGCTAGAGTGAGAAAGGCTGAGGATGGGAAAGGGCCAAGGAGCACAAGGAAGCACCAGAGGACCACAGCTCCAGAGGCCCAGCAAGAGTCTAGATGGGCCTGGGGTTGTGAAGAGCGAGAAGAACTTGCCCAGAAACACACCACTCACGGGTAGAGGTGGGCTGGAACCAGGGACCCCTGTTCACCCGCCCATACCCACCTCCCACAGGTCGGAGGTTCAGCACATAGCCGATGATGTCCCTGTTGGAGGGAGGCGCTTCCCAGGACACTCGAATGGCAGAGGTGGACAGAGCCATCGCGCTCAGGCCCCTGGGGGTAGAGGGTGGCTCTGGGTCCCCTGTCACAGCCAGGTTGGAGCCCGCAGTGTTCTCTGCCACACATTGGTTGATGGCCTTGTCCTCGGCCGAGACCCCTGCCAGCATCAACGTGCTAGGGGAAGACCACAGCTGCTGGGGGCTCTTTCCCACCAAGCCCCCTGTCTGGTGGGGTGGCTGCTGTCTCAGAGACCCACAGACCTGTGTGTGGGCATTCCTTGCAGTGGATCAGCTAGGCCAAGCCTCCTGTGGGTGGGGGCACTTGCTGGGGGTTTATGTGGATTATAGGAGAGTAGACTTAGGTACGGTTATGTGTAGGTGGGGAAGGGGGTGGGTGAGGGTACCTATTTGACAGGCAGGAAAAGGGAGGGGGCAAGACACCAATACCTGTTGTTTTGGGTCAGCCGAATGTTATCTCCAGGACTCAGCGCCTTCCCATTCTTCAACCAGACCACACGGAGCCCAGGGACACCCTGGGCCACGCAGGTGAAGATGGCACTGCTGCCTGGAGGCTTGTACAAGGACTGTGGCCGCTGGACAAACTTGGGGGGAACTGGGCAGGCAACAGTGGAAGGAAAGGTGCCATGAGGCCTGGTCTCTTGTCCCCCTCCTGCCCTCCCCCTTCCCCATCCAGGTTCCCATGGGGGGATGGGATGCCCCTGGACCCTCTATACTGGGCCCTCACCCTGCACAAGCACGACTCCCTGTGCTGTGCGCTGTACACGGGTGCCCGTTGGCAGCACAGACATAGATGCCTGAATGCTGGACTGACACATCAGAGACCATGAGGTTCCCGGTGCCCAGGACTTGGATCCCCTCCACGCCGATGGAGCAGCCGTCTGCAGGGAGGCGAGGGGTCAGGGCTGGCAAAGGTCAAGGGGCTGGGGGCTGGGGGAAGTGGGACAGAGCAGCTGCGCACCCAGGCAGCTCCAGGAGACCAGTGCCCTTGGGTGGCCGGTGGCAATGCACTCCAGCACCGCCGTTTGGTGCACTGTAAGCATCAGGTTCTGAGGTCCCGACAGGATCTCGGGCTCCTGTAGCATCCTTAGGGATCCCACTGTGAGGTGGGACAGCAAGTTGAGAGATCAAGAAATAGAACCTCCCCCCACACCCAGTCCCTACTTCTCCCAGAGCCCCTTTCTAATCCTCAAGTCACCAGACCTCAGAGTGGCACTTAGCAGCTGCTATTTTATTCCCAGTTTACAAATAAAGACAATGATGTGCCCAAGGTCCCATGGCAGCATGCATCAGGGAAGAAGCTCTGGGCCCGGCCGGTTGAACATCGATCTATGATCCAGAAGATCTCGGTTCAATTCCCAGTCATGGCGCATGCCCGAATGGCCAGCTTGATCCCCAGCAGGGGGCGTGCAGGAGGCAGCTGATCAGTGACTCTCGTCATTGATGTTTCTATCTCTTTCCCCCTTCCTCTCTCTGAAATCAATAAAAACATACTAAAAATAAATAAATATGTAGACTATAGTTGTAAATATGTAATATTTATGTCAGTGAAATTACTACAGTGTTTTTTCAAACATGGCCTATTCGCTAAAATTTGTTTAAAATAACAGTGAATTAATAACAAAAAAATAACCTGTTAATTTAATTATAAGCAAATCTTTGTTAAAAGCATTTTAAAATTAACAGGGTATTAATTTTTACATATGACACACGGACCAGAAATTTTGTCCATTAAATCCGAAGTCTGTTAAATCGAGGTCCACAAAATCAAAGGTTTACTATACACTATTTGGGTCTAAATGGCATCTTTGTTTTAAGCCACCCTCTCCCATTTTATTAGGTTATTTAACAAATCATCACTGGGGGTACCATGGCGAGGTGCTGTTCTCACACTGAAAGTGTGGCTATGACAACAGAGGGATAAATAGGCTTTTGTTTTCCTTTATCCTGTCCCCTTCTTTTTTGTTTTTCCGCTTTGTATTTTATGAGACTTTGTAACATATCTTTGACCCTTTCATATATGTCCTTTATTAAGAACCTCATACAAAATTTTGTGTCTCTAAAAATTTTCTCAAGGACTTGTATAAAGTCTTACAAATCTTTAAATATTCCTCAAGGCCTAGAATAGTATTTCATTCATTCATCCATCCATCCATTCCTACTTGGAGCCAGATTCTCCTCACTTTGTCTCTTAAGCTCCAGTTCAGCCAGGGGCTGTCCTGAAACATCCTGGCCTTGACCAAGGAGGCTGTGTTCCACCTGGTCAGACTGTTTCCTGGGGTAGAACTTGGACACTTTGTCTACCACTGGCTGAACCCCTCCTCATTCCCGGGCATTGTACTGTGAGCACACAAGCCTTGTCTCACTTCATCCTCACTAAAGCCTGGGAGGCAAGTGCTTTAATTTCTCCAGTTTACAGATGAGAAGACCACGTGTCAGAGAGGTTGAGTAACTTGTCCAATGTCAGTGGGACTGGCAGAAATGGGACTCAAACCTGGGTCTTGGAGACACTGGCCAGCTGAGAACATACCCCTCCTGCCAATGTTAGCACCTTGAGAGTCTGGGAAATCCTGCCTCCCTGGTGCTGCCCAGAGTCAGACCCACCCCAGGGGAGTGCTTTAGGAGTGAATGGTTTAGGGCCTTGGTCCCCAGCTCCTGTCCCTGGGAAAGAGGCTGCACTGACCCCAGCTGTTTCTCAACATTCAGGAAACCTGGGAACCCTCTGCTACTGGTTGATCCTCTGCCCCCAACAGAGCTTGCTCCGCCTCCTGACTCCTGAGACTCTGGTCATTCATTTCCTTGCCTCCAAGGGCAGCAGGATGGAGGATCATGCATGCCCGCTACCCTGGCATTTGACCGGGAGCACCGAGCATCATGGAAGCATGGCATCCTGCCCTGCCCTCCTGCCCCAGGTGGTTGATGGGAATGGGAAGCGGGAAGCCAGAGGAACCCCACCCAGACTCCCCTCTGCTCTCAGGGAGGAGCCCCTGAACCCCACTCTATGCTTTCAGTTTCTAGGTTGGTTCCAGATCAGAGACACGACAGCTCCCTCCCTTTCCCTTTCAGTCTTCAATTTAAAAGTTATGCAACTGCTCTAGCAGATTTTGCTCCGTGGTTAGAGCGTCAGGCTGTGGACTGAAGGGTCCCAGGTTCGATTCCAGCCAAGGGCACATACCTCAGTTGTAGGCTCAATCCCTGGCCCCTGTGGAGAGGCAGCCAATCAATGTTTCTTTCACATCAGTGTTTCTCTTTTTCTTTCTTTCTTTCTTTCTTTCTTTCTTTCTTTCTTTCTTTCTTTCTTTCTTTCTTTCTTTCTTTCTTTCTTTCTTTCTTTCTTTCTTTCTTTCTTTCTTTCTTTCTTTCTTTTCTCTCTCTCTCTCTCTCTCTCTCTCTCTCTCTCTCTCTCTCTCTTCTCCCCCCCCTCTCTCTCCCCCTTCCACTCTCTCTGAAAAAGCAATGGAAAAAAATATCCTCTGGTGAGGATTAAAAAAAAAAATCAGTGAACTTCTTAAATATATATATGTGTATATACATACAAAAGAAAATAAAAGTTATACATCTTTTGACCATGGCCGGTTTGCCTCAGTTGGTTGAGTGATCGACCTCCCATGTACCGAGAGGTCATGGTTCAATTCCAGGTCAGGGCACATGCCTGGGTTGGGGGCCCCATCCCCAGTAGGGGGTGACCCTCTCCCTCCCTCTCTCCAAAACCAATAAAAACACATTTTGTAATAAAACAAACAGGTGATATTTCTGGGAGTTCTCACAATAACTTAAAAAAAAAAAAAAGTTATACATCCTTTGGTGAAATTTTGTCAGAAATGTTTTGGAAGTCTATGCCAAGGTTCCAGGACACTTTCCCAAGGTTCCCTTGTTATTTCTACTATGGAGCCCCCTAGTGGACAGTTCAGGTGCGCTGCCACCTCATACACCTGTGGCGTCCCCTTCAGGCTGAGGTGTCTGTCTCATCCTAGTCTCCTGCTAGGTACCAGCTCCTCAGAGGCTCTGGTGGGAGCCTTGCATTGGGCACAAAACTCTCCCACCCCCCTAGGCCTGCACTTGGGGTCATCCTGGGTGTTTCATCTCAGGTACGAAGCTATTGTCCTAACCCCAAGGAGAAAACATGCAAGCACACACAGGTACAAACACAGGCACACCCTCGCATGTACACACACACACACAACTGCACCCAGGCATCCACCCCAACCAAGACACAGACTGACTCTGAGCCCCCCACTCTAAACCCAAGGGTTCCCACAGCCTTCTGGATCAAGTCCCAACTCCTTTCCACAATGGGGCTGGCCTACAACGACTCTGTTACCCCCGGTTGGGCCCACTCTATTCTCACCTTGTGCCTTTACACAAGGAAATGTCCCCCTTCGACATCCAGCTTAGTAGAGCTTACTCCTGAAGCCCCTGACCATCTCCAGCCTACAGCTGGGTTAGAGGCCCTTCCCCTGGGTTCCCATGGCCCCTCCCTCTGTACCAAGATGTTTGGGCTGCTTACTGCTGCACCCCCACAACCAGCAGTGCTCACAGACAATAGGTGCTCCAACTGTCTGTCTTAAAAAGTATCTGTACCACCTACAACCACATAGGCCACACCTACTCCCAGTGGCACCAGCTCCCCATGCCCTCCTCTCTGCCTGGTGCCCACTCTGATTCCCCTGGTCCTTGCTTACCACTCAGGGTGAGCTGGGCATCCTGGCTGTGCTGGGTATTGGCCACATTGCGTGCCACACAGCGGTAGGTGCCCACCTCAGTCTGGCTCACACTGGTGATGTGGAGGATGCCACCAGGCAGCAGTGTGACCCTGAGGATTAACAAAACAAAAAAGTACTGATACATGCCCCAACGGGATGAACCTCGAAAACGTTATGGTAAGTGAAAGTCACCATACACAAAAGTTGATTCTGGTGGTTGCCAGGGCCTTGGGGGAGGGAAATGGAGAGTGACTGCCAGTGGGTAGGGGTTTCATTTGGGGGTGATGAAAATGTTCTAAATTAGGTAGTGCCTATAGTTGCACAAACTTATGAATACACTAAAAACTCAAGTCTACATTTTTGAAGAACGATTTTTATGGTATGTGAATTACATCTCAAAAAATAATTGCTCCGTGCGGTTGCCCCCTAGAGGCGCAGAGGAGAACTCCAGGCAGCTCGGCCCCGCCCCTCCGGCTTCCGCGGGAGCGCGGACGGCGGCGCCCGAGTGCGCAGGCGCCTCTCTGTGGCCGGAGACCCCGGGTCGCCTCCGGGCCTGGAGGGGCGCCCGCCGTGGGGACGTGGCCCCTGGGGCGCCAGCCGGCCGGCGGTAGGTGGGAGAGGAGCCGGGCTGCCGCGGGGTAGGGCCTTTCCAGCCTCGTGGTCCCGAGCGGCGCCCAGGCCGGGAGCCGGCGGCCCCGCCCCGCCGGGCGCCGCGGGAGCCGGGCCAGCGCGGGCTCGCCCTGCGCGCGGGAGGACTGCGGCCGGCGCCCCGCAGCGGGCGGCGCGGTGTTTCTCTTAAGGGCCACA
Source organism: Miniopterus schreibersii (assembly GCF_964146895.1). NCBI lineage: Eukaryota > Metazoa > Chordata > Mammalia > Chiroptera > Miniopteridae > Miniopterus > Miniopterus schreibersii. The sequence continues at coordinate 12,668,090 of NC_138119.1, read as the reverse complement.
TAGTAAATATTTCATGCTTTGCAGGCCGTACGGTCTCTGCCACTACTCATCTCTGCTTCTGTAACACAGAAGCAGCCGCAGACAACCTATAAAGAAATGAGCGGGGCCTGTCCCAATAAAACTATAAACACTGGACTCTGAATGCCATATAATTTTTACATGTCGTGTAATATCCTTTTGATTTCCTTAACCATGTGAAAATATAAAACCATTCTTAGGCCACTGGCAGATTAGAGAGTGAGCAGAATAAGCTAAATTCTTCGTTTATTGGTCAGTGTGGGAAGATGTCACCCTACACACCCCAATGTGCACCTCAACTAGTCAGTTGGTGACGCTGAATTGGGTTTGTTGGGGGCGGGGGGGTGGTGAGCGAGGTGTTCATTTTGGAACTGGAGGGTTAGCCACAGGGACCCCAGGTTGGTGGTAGGGTGCTTCCTCATGTGGGGAGAGGAGTTGGAAGGGGAAAGACAACAAAAGGGGAAGTAGCAGAAAAGGCGAGGACCCACAGCTTAAAACAGAGGCGGCTTTAGTTCTAGGAGAAGCAGGAGTTTGATCATTTCAAGCTTTTCTTTTTAAATATATCTTTATTGATTTCAGAGAGAGGAGAGGAGAGAGAAACATCAATGATGAGAGGGTCATTGATCGAGTCCACAACCCAGGCCTGTGCCCTGACCGGGAATCAAACTCCGATCGCCTGGATCCTAGGCAGATGCTCAACCGCTGAGCCACGCCCGGCTGAGCCAGTTTAGGCTTTTAAATGATTAACTTTGATACCTCATTTGGGGATCAAGGTCTTTTTCCTTTTTTTTTAATCCTCAGCTGAAGATATTTTTTCCATCGATTTTCAGAGCAAGAGGGAGGGAGGGAGGGAGGGAGGGAGAGAAACACTGAACATTGATGTGAGACACAGATTGGTTGCCTTCCACATGTGCCCCGATCGAGCCTGCAACCGAGGCACGTGCCCTTGGCCAGAATCGAGCCCAGGACCCTTCAGTCTGCAGGCCGGCGCTCCAACCACTGAGCCAGACTGGCCGGAGGGGCCTTTTTCCTTTTGATTTCTCCATCCCTCCTGCTGCCACAGGCACACATGCACTCTGAGCCCTGCTCCAAGGAGGGTCCTCAGTCTCACTCTTCCCAGAACCTGCGGGGCCCCAGCCTCGCCTGCTACTTAAGGGAACATGACTAAGATGAGGTGAAACTGGGAACACCTGAGTTGGGAGGCTGCGTGACCCTGCCCTTCCTCCTCACTGACTGGCTTATCAGAGACAGCTGTGAGGGAGAGCGGTGCCTACAGTGTCCTTTTCCCCAAAATCAAACCTTTGTTTTTCCTCATGGAGACTTCCCCAGGCCCCACCACTGAGTTTGTGGAGACAGTTTGGGGCAGTGTTTCTGACCACCTCTGCCTTCGAATCAACCCCTGGAGGCCTGCAGCTCACGGGAGAAAGTAGTGGGGGCCCTGAACTCAGAGTGAAGCTGGGACCAGATATACAAGAGCACAGACAGACATCAGTCACCAGGGTTCACCAAGAACAAGGATCATCTGGGGTCACCTGAGAGGAAAAACACCGAGGCCCACATAAAGTCAGGGCAGGAGGGCCCTGGCTCTGTGCCAGGAGCAAACATCGGAGGGAAAAAGTTCCTTAGCAGACAGGGAAGATGTACTAGACATGAGAAAGACAGCCAAACTGGCTCTGGCCACATTTATTACAAAATAATGATTACAAATCTGGTATAGAAAAGATCCCGGACAGCCCCGGTGCACCTGCAACACCCCCACCCCACAAAGCCCCTCTCAGCTGGGCATGGAGGGCTCTCAGATTCGAAGGTCCCCAGCCAGGAGGGCTCTGTACCGGGCGGGTGTGAGGGGCAGGTAGGCGCCCCCAGCCAGGTCCAGAATGTAGAGTGGGTCGGACAGTGTGCTCGGGTCAAAGCCCTCCTTTGCCATCCGAACCTTCTGCTGCTTGAAGGTCTCTGTGGTGGCCAGAGACTCCTGGGAAGGGGGCGTCAAAGGGAGTTGAAGGGAAGGGTACTCTGCCCAAGTGGCTCAGGTGAGTTGCCTGAATATTATTAAGGGCAGGTCTGGCAAAGGGGGGTAATGAGGTGGGGGTTTAGGGGAGGAGGTGACAGGAAAGAGAAGGAGCCAAGTCTGGATAATGAAGGGGCAAGGAGCACGTCTGGGAAGGAGCTGCTCTTTCTCTTCAGAGTGTATTACGTGGGAGTCCCTTTGTGGGGTTTGGGAGCCACCGATTGCTGTGCATATATGGGGCAAGAGGTCACAGCAGGAGTGGATGGTTACCTGGAGCCTTAGGAACCGGGGCCAGGCATAAGGTGGCAAGTTCTCAGAAACATAGGTGTAGAGCTGCACAAGGTCCAACGAGTGCGGGGGACGCAGAACCAGGGCTGCCATTCCAGCCCTGCCTTCATGCCCTGGAGATGTTGGGGGATGACTCAGCGTCACGCTCCCCACACCCAAGTCATATCAATTCAGGGAGGTGGGCCAGGTGCCCCCCACCTCCCATGCTTGGGCACCTGGCACAGTGACTCCATAGACGTTCACCTCCTGTAGAAAATCCAGGGCCTCCAAGGCCTCTGCCACCTCAGTCGTGGCCACGTTCTCCCCCTTCCACCTGCCAGAAAGCAGAGATTCAAAACTAGGAGTCAGGAATCAGAGCCTTAAGAACTGGGTGGGAAGACGGGTGTCAGAGATGAGGGCAGGGTGCCAGACGGTCACAGGAAGCAGTGTTTAGGTCTGAGATGTGAGGTTAGACGAGGAGCTGGGTTGGAGCAGGGGATTAGGGAGCTGAGATTTAGGGGGCCTGGGCCACAGAGATGAGATGCCCAGGAAGGAATCAAAGTTACGGGCAGATACCTGAAGGTGTCTCCAGTCCGATCATGGAAGCGAAGAAAGCCCTGGTCATCACAGACCAACAGGTCCCCAGTGTTGAAGAAAACATCCCCAGGCCGGAAGACATTCTTAAGCAGCTTTCCCTGGGCCAGCTCTGGCGCCCCAGCATAGCCCAGGAATGGGGACTGCTGGCTTACTGGGGCCACCAGTAGCCCTGGCTCACCTAGCAGAGTAACTGGGGTCAGGGGTGGCTGCCCATCTCCCCTGGAGCCTCCTGCCTCCCACCCCATCCTCTAATGCCAATCCTCCCTTGCCAGCTTTACCACCCCCCCACCTGAGCACAGACCTGGAGATGTGGCCACACAGTGCCCTTGGGTGTCCCGAAATGGCTCCCCTGTGGTGACATCATAGCGAATCAAAGAGAAGGGGAAGACATGCTGGTGGAAGGGAGACCCAGGTACTGGGTCATTTCAGTTGCATGAGCCCCCTCCCAGCCAATCCCCCTGTCCCATGGGGTCTCCAGTTTCCTTCTTACCCCTCACCTTATAAAGCCAGGAAGCTCGGCCCACAGCACCCCGCTGTCCCGTGTAGTTGAAAGTGGCCACGTTCCCCTCTGTCAGTCCATATGTCTCCAGCACCTGCAGGGGCCCGAAGCGCCGCACAAAACGCTCCCAGGTGTCTGGGCGCAGCCCACTGCCCACTGCCAGTCGGACCTTATGTCCACGTTCTGCCTGGTTCTGAGAGGATTGCAGAGAGGGACAGGAGCTTCAACACCAAGATGCCAGCTCCCCAAAGCGAAGTCCTGTTCCCCATTCCCCAGAAGTCCTTTCCACTGTGATGCTCAGGTTCCCCAGGCGTCAGATGTCCCACCATTCCAGGATTCCTACTCTACCCTGCCATTTTCCTCTTGCTGCCTCTCCCTCTAACTCCCAGACAACTGTCTCAGTGTCTCCTGTCAACTGCCGGTCTCCCTGCCTTGGCGGCTCTGCCAGCATCTGTGCCCACGCACCGGGGGCTGGTTGACAAGATAACGGCATAACTCCCCGATGTACTGGAACACCGTCACCCTGTGCTTCTGGCAGTCCTCCCAGAACTGACCAGCTGAGAACTTGGACTTCAGCACCACGGTGGCCCCTGCCAGAAGTGGGGAGGGAGGAAAGAGGTGAGGTTAAAGGCTATCGGGGGAGCCCTGCCCCCTTCTTCCCAGATACTAGCTTGCACAGTAGTGCAGCTCCCCTGTGGCATTCCTTTTTTTTTTTTTTTAAAAAATATTTTTATTGATTTCAGAGAGAGGAAGGGAGATGGAGATAGAAACATCAATGATGAGTCATTGATCAGCTGCCTCCTGCACACTCCCTACTGGGGATGGAGCCCACAACCCGGGAATGCGCTCTGACTGGGAATCAAACCCTGGGATCTCCTGGATCGTAGGACGATGCTCAACCGCTGAGCCACGCCGGCTGAGCCCCTGTGGCATTCTCACTTGTGGGCCAGCCAAGTTGGCCCTCTTCCTTTTCCACCTGTGCCTCAGAGAGGTTAATGCCCTTTTCCTCTCCCCATCCCCAAACAGTCCATCTCTGTACTCTGCCCCAAGTCCCAACCCTCTTCTCCATTTGCCTCCTCCTGGGCTGACATTCCCAGCTCTTCCATCCCCTTGGCCCTGGAATCTGGAGTTCTGTGAACCATATGGCCTTCCAAATTGCTCAGTCTGCAGGTCTGTGCAGGTGACATTTCTCCATTGCACCAGGAGCTCCTGGAGAATAGGCCCTACCTCCTCCTGGAGAATAGGCTCTGGATTCTCTACCTGAAGGACTCAGGGGCATCTCAGGTAAGCACCACAACAGGTGCTTACTAAATGTGTGACAGAGGACTGAATGGGGGTTGGGTAGGGGAGACTGACCAATGCCCAAGCAGCCCACGATGCCCAACAGAGAGCCAGACATGTGGTAGAGTGGGAGGGCCACGTAGATCACATCCTCCTGGTGGGCACCACACAGCTGGTAGAACCCCTGGCACTGCAGGACCTTCAGGTGACTGATCCGAGCAGCCTTGGGGAGGCCTGGGGGGTGGGGAAGAGATGGGGGGAAGGGGCTCAGCTCCATGCCCTGTCTCCTTCTTCGCCCCTGCTGGGTTTCCCACAGAAAGAGGCAGAGAGGCAAGACTGAAGCTGAGAAGGGAGGCCAGACTATCTTGGAAATGTGGGAAGTTTAGGGAGGTGGGGAAACGGTCAGGGGTGAGAGGCTGGTGAGAGAGGACGCGGCCACTGGGATCAGCATCCCCTCTGAGGGGTTTGGAGGGGTGGTCTGGGAGTTGAGGAGTCCTCCTGTTCCCAGACCCTTGCCTTTCCTCTGCCTTACTTTCTGGGAGGTAAGCATGGCTACCAGCTCTTACCAGTAGTGCCAGAGGTGAAGATGTACAGGCACGTGTCCATTATGCTCTGGGGAGCAGATAGGTACCCGGGCACAGGGGCATCCACTTCAGCCGAGACCTCAGCCAGCAAATTGCTGATTCCAGCAGAACTGGTTTCAGTGCCTGCAGCCCACAGGTGGAGCCCCATTGCTCTCAGGGCCGGCAGGTCAGGCTCCAGGGACTCCAGGAACTCTGGATGCGGTAGGAAGGCAGTTCCGAGGCTCTACCTCCCGCCGCGCAGAAGCCTTCGCCACCCCTTAGCTTAGGTGCGTCGCCACTCTCCCCGCTTCCCCCGCCCCATACTGCTCTAGGGTGAGAGTAGAGTATGGACATCCCATCACTGGCCTGGGACCTGGAGCCCGACTCTTCGGGAATCCTTGGGAAACCAAAGACCCAGCTCCATCCCTTCGCAAATCCAGAGACGTGTCCCCACCCTTTGCGAACCCCAGGAAAAGTTCTTCGGTCCCTGCCGACCTCCAACACGCCCCTTTCCGGCCAGCCCCGCCCCGCAGGGCGCTCCAGCCTTACCTGGCGCCAGCACCAGTGCGCTCGCCCCGCAGCTGCGGAGGCAGTGCAGGAGGGGTCCTCGGCGCAGGGCGGTGGGCACAAAGGCCGTGAGCAGGCCGGCCTTGGCCAGCCCGAACCAGAGCCACAAGAACTCCGGGCTGGCAGGGAGGAGCAGCGCCACGGTGGCCCCGGGTGCCAGAGGGGCCGCGCCATCCCCTTCCCTCGCTGCCCGCGCCTCACGGCTTCCGGCTGCCTCCTCGCCCTCCCTGGCGCCCACCGAACGGCTGCCGCTGCTGCTGCCGCCGGGGCCCCCTTCCCAGCCCCGTGCGCGCAGGAAGGCGCGCGCCGCGCGGTTGCTCTGGCTCTCGGCCTCGGCGTAGCTAAACCGCCGCGCGCCGTGGATGAGGAAGGTGTGCGTCGGCCGCTCGCGAGCCAGTTGCGCGAGGCGCCAGGCCAGGCTGCAGCCTCCCTCGGGACTCTGCGGGTTGCCTGCGGCCGCGGCCAGGGCGCGTGCTCTGAGCGCGCGTTTGCATCGTAGGGCGCGTACCGCGAAGGCCAAGTCTGCCGCCAACCAGCGCCACTGTGGCCAGAGGTGCAGTAGCAGCGGCAGCAGCAGCAGCAGGGGCAGCAGGAGGAGGGCAGCCATGGTGTCCTCTTCCTCGACTTGGCGACGTCTGACCCCAGCCGCTCACTGCCAGCCCTGATACTCGCTTCCGAAAAGCTGGGGCCTCTCCTTCTGGCTCGGAGACCGCTCCTCCCCTGGAGCGCGCGTGCGCTGGCACACGCCCCTTCCCCCCCCCAAGAAGAGTGGGGGCGGAGGTGGGGGCCGCCCCCCCCCTCCCGGCCTCCCCACCCCTACGCTCCGCCCTGGGCGCGCTCCTTCTCGGCTACTCGGCTGAACCTCTCACCAGGTCCTGGGTGGTGCTCAAGCCTTCCCTTAATCCCAGGGTCATCTCATTTTAGGTCCCTTCTCAAGGGCGGTTTAGGCATCTGGCTGGACTTTGGCGTCCAGGTCTGAGCACCAGGACTTTGGATCTAAGTCCATCTCTCTCTCTTCTATCACATTTGCACCCGTGGGTGCCACTGCTCTCTCCCAAGAGACTGAAGAACTCGGCCCCTTGCCTGTTTGGTGCTGCAAGTCCCGGCACGGTAGCCAGACCCATGCCCTCCCTCCAACTGCCAGCAGCAGCAGCAGCAACCCCAGGGGATGGGTGGGGGCTGAGAGTTAAGTAGGGGAAAGGTGGAGGCCCAGCCAGCCAGATTTCCGGAGGGGCCATGGCTGAGGCCCCTCCCTTTGGGCAAGGGTACAATAATTGGGGCCAGCCAGCTAATGCTTTCCATCCTGGTTTTAATTGGGGCAGAGAAAACTGGGGAAGGAGAGAGGAAGGAAAAGAGGCCTCTGGCGGTTTAGACTTTCAAAGGAAGGGGTAGCAGCTTTGAGGGAGGGGAGAACCTGGATTCTGAGACAAGTTTGCAGGCTGAATAGGAGCTGTCTGCAGTCGGCCTGAACTTTGCTCCTCTCTTTAGCTGGCAACCCCACCTCCCTGGACAGCAGGGGAACAAAGAGTAGCCAAGGAGCTGTTTCTGCTGGTACACAGAATGTGGAAGAAAGAGGGAGCCTCCTCCCTGGCAACTGAACTCTCTCCATGCGTACTTCAGGATCTGAGTTGGGAGCATTCCTCGTAGTTGGCATTTGGCCTTACTAAATGGAATGACAAATACTAGCTTGTGGAAGTCTCTAATTACTTGAGAGATGGTTTAAGGACAGACCTTGGCCTCCTGGGAGTTAGTGCATCAATTTCTGCCTGGACAGGCCAGAGCCTGGCCTTCGCTGCCAGTGGCAGCCAGAAGGATGGGGGAGAAAGCCAAGACAGGAAGAGGGGAGGACAGAAAGGGAAAAGAGGAAATTGTGAAGCCACAACAAGGGGTGGCCCATTAAACTGAGACTACCTATATATGCACAGGGTAAACTGGGGCAGCAACTTCAGCACAAAAGAGGTTCTGGCTTGTTTTATTGTCATTTAAAAACAACTTTTAAAACACGATTATCTCTGCCAAAAAACCCCAAAGATGACAACCAAGGAAACAGGACCATGTGACAGTTCTATGGAACGTTGTCTCTCAGACTCCCTAGGGCTCTGGCCCAGCTTGAGGTGCCAACCTCAGGCCAACACAAGCCTCCAGGACACACCAGGTGGGGCTGCGGTCTCCCTCTCAGGTTCCTTCCTGAACCCTTCTGGCATTTGCCCCATGGAAAGAAATAGGCAGCCCAGCATTGTCACAGATGCCCATTTCATACGGGTGTATGGAGAGTAACTATAAAATGCCTGTTCAGGGTAAATCAAGACCTAAAGGGGGTTGGCAGAAGGGACACCAGCATCCTTGTCTTTCCTCTCATCCTTGTCTCTCTGGCCAGCTGCCCCTTTGCTATTTCTCTTCTTGGTTTAAATAGCTCTTTGGGAGGCTGAGGGAGGGGGCAGGGACCTGAGGACTTCCACCACAGTCCAGGTTTTGCACAGCCTCTGGCTTCAGTGGGAACCCAAGTATTGGTGGGAGCAGCAGTGTGATGGGGCTGGAGGCCCCAGGGAGGGGGGAGGAGGGACTGGGGGCTGCATGGCAGCTTATCAGGCTTCCCACCAGGTGAGTTTTGGGATGGAGAGAGAGGATGTTTCCCCTACTATCTCCCCAGCCCCTATTAAACCTTTGATTCACCAAGGAGGAGAGGGTAGTCCAACTAGGAGTGGGATGGGAGCACGAGACTCAGTCACTGTCAGACCCCACTGCAGAGGACCCTTTCCGTTTCCGCTTGGTGGGCTTCGGTTTTGTGTCTTCTTCCTCCTGGAAGAGATTGAAATGAGAGGGAACATTAGCCTGATAGCTGCTGCCCCAACGCCACCTGCACCGCATGCTCATTTTCCTGTGCACTGGCTAGGGGGTCTCACTGAGGCACTGCTAGAACCAGACTCTTCTTCCGTGTTGGGGGGCTGTGTGGCATTCTTTCGACTCCGGGGGCTGGAGAGAGCTGCTTTTCGCCGGCTCTTGGGTGGCTTGGTGGAAGAGTCCTCATATTCCTCTGCCAGGGAGAAGAGGTCGCTGAACCTGAGGGAAGGGAGAACAAGCTCTCAGAGCGGGCCCCTCTGACTTCCTTCCCATCTCCTCTGCCCCATGCCCGCAGGGTCTCTTATTTCTCTTCAACTCCACGGTCTTTCTGGTCATTAAGTTTATGTCCCCCTCCCCTAGGCCTTCTCCCACTATATCCCAAGGAGCCTCACTTCATCTTGTGGGCTTCGTCACAGCTCGCCTGGACGTGCTGCAGAGCCTGGAGAATTGGGGTCTGGCTAAAAACTAGAGGGGGGAGGGAGGGACAGTAGGGAAGGAAGAACAGTCAGATATCTGAGAGCGTAACAAGCGGTACCCAGGGGTGATTTTCTCCCGCCCTTGCTCCCACCAGGCTCTAGGGGTGGTCTGAGCCAGGGCAGCACCAGGCATGCTAGATTCAGGGAGGGCTGGCAAGCATACAGTTCTGCTTAGTGTTGGTCAGGTTGAGACGCAGGTTGTCCAAGTGCTCCAGGATCTGCTCCAGAGTCAGCTGGGCCAGCTTGCTGCTGGAGCTCCTCAGGCTGCAGAGAAGTCACAAGAACCAGATTCTGAGCTCCAAGTGAGGGTTCGAGGAGTGCAAGACACTCTCCCACACCAGGGTCCCTCCTGAAGACAGAGGCAGCCCATACAGGGAGGGGACAGAGGGTTGGGAGAGGTGGAGTGGGATCAGGAAGGTGGGCTAGAATAGGGACTAGGCACAGGGCACTAGGAAAAGAGGGGAAAGGGCCACAATAGTCGTGCTTGCCATGTAGCATCAGACCACTAGGTGTCACCCACAAGCCAGACAGGGACAGCATAGGCTGCTCTGGGGATGGCCTGTGGACAGCAGCAGCCTGGCCTGGAGGGTCCCAAAGGGGCCACTCCCACCTCTGCCTCTTGCGTGGGAGGCTGTTGTTCTTGATGAGCAGGGACTTGATGTGCTCGGCCAGCAGCTCATCGTGCTTCATGCACCAGTGTCGCAGGATGCTGGTGGTGAACTGGTCGTCAGGGTGGCAGGGCCGGCTCAGCACCATCTTTACCATCTCCTCGCTGGGCCTGGGGGTGTGAGGGGGCGATGGGCACCCTGCTCACACAACTGGCCTCAGGAACCTCCAGATCTCTCCCATGTACTTATTTCCTAAACCTCAGCCTTCCCCACCCCTGCCCCACCCAAGTCCTGCTGCAGCTTCCTCCTCTCACATCCCTCTCCATGTTCTCTCTGGGCCAAGGAATGCCTGGTTTCATCCTCTGCAGAAGCCAGGGGACAAGAAGTGAGATTCTTTAGTTTCTGTGGTAGTAGAAGGTACCTGTATGTATGTGGGGAAGGAAGCCCCCAGACCTCCCCCCTTTTGCCCAAAACAGTCAGGAAATGGGCCAGGGAGGCAAAAGGACAGCAGGTAGTGTGTGAACACTGCCCCCCCCCCCAGCTGTTAGCCACCCTGGTATCCAGCCCAGGGAAGGCACAGGGTGAGGGCTGGGAAGTCACAGTCCCCACATAGCCCTCCAACCTTCCCACTTCCTTTAGGATGCTCTGTACCATTCTAGTCTCTCAGGCAAGAGAGGAGAAAAGGTGAAAGAAAGACAAGAAGGTAGGAAGGAAAAGATGCACAGCTGTTGCACCATTTATGTGGGGCTGTTGCAAAAAAGCCTGGTAGAGCCTTGGCCCAAGCACTGGAGTCTTGGGTTCGATTCCCAGTCAAGGGCACATACTTGGGTTGCAGGTTTGATCCCCAGCCCTGTATGGAGTGTGTGCGGGAGGCAACCAATGGATGTGTCTATCTCACATCAATGTTTCTCTCTTTCCCCCTTCCACTCTCTCTAAAAAATCAACGGAAAAAATATCCTCTGGTGAGGATTAACAACAAAAAGTGCTGTGATGGAGGGAGGGGCCTCTCCGCCCAACCCCACCCAGTAGGGAGCACAGCAGGTTGAGGAGGAAGGTGGTGTGTGATTCTTCTGCTCTGACCCTTCCTCCTCTTAGATTAGCAGAGTGGTGGCCTCAAGAGCCTGGGGGAGGGGAGCAGAAGTCACCGGGATTAGAACTACTGTGGCAGCAGGAAACAGGGATGTCCGGTCCCCACCTCTCAGGGCAGCTCCTGGTGGGCAGGGGGGTAAAGTCTAGAGGAAGCCCAGATCTCAGGGGAGCTGCTTATTTGTAAATCACTTTGGGGGAAGGACAGAATAAGCCCATGTCAACAATAGTTTTGAAAAAACATGGCCAAAGGGGAAGGACCAAAGCCCTTGATTCAGCAGCATCTCTTGGTAGGTTGGACAGGGGACTCTTCAGCTCCTGGGGTAGAACTCACTTCTCTCTCCGGAGCTGAAGAAGAAGGCAGGACAATGCCTCTGGATGCTCTGTGGAGAAAGGGTAAAGGCCATTCAGAGGAATGCATAGTTCCAGGAAGACATCATGGCACCTCTCCCATCCCCCAACCAACAGCTGACTGGGAGAAGCAAAAACAATCTTCAGGAGTCAGGAAGAACAATCCCCTACCCATTCCTGTAAAAACTGAGCCCCAGCCCAGCACCTGGCTCAGAATGGGCCTGCAGGACTCAGCTAAGAGCAGAAATAACTGACTGGGAGCCTGCCCTTCCACAAGGCGCTTCAGTGGGAAGGGGAACAGTGAGTCTGGGCTCATCTAGAAGTCTAGAAGCCTCAGCATTGCCCCAGCCAGACTAGGAGTGTCCCATCACCATGCTCCCTACCCACAACCCTACTCACCCTTGTATTTGAGGTGCTGCAAAATAGGGATGATGGTCTCTAGGGGTATGTTGTGGGCCAGGAAGAGCTGCCAGGCACAGTACTGCTCAAAGGTTTCCCAGTCTAGGCTTTGGACTGTGAGAGACAGTGAAGAGACATTTATTCTTTCTCTTTCTCTCCCTGCCTCCCTCTCTTCCCCTAACAACCAGCATCCCACTCCTAAGCCTACAGATACTTTTCCTTTCCACAAAAAGCATATTTCCAAAGCCTTCAGATAACTTCTGTAGCCCCAACAGCCCTGAGGCTGGAGGGCATCTTTCCATTTTACAGAGCAAGAAAGAGATTCAGAGAGATTTGACCCAAGACCACACATCAGGGTGGAGTGCCATTCTATCCCATTCTCAGCCCCAGAACCAGCTCTCCTGTTTCTATTATACACAGGGCTGCCACTCCCTCTTCTCCCAGGGTTCCTAAAGGGTCTGCTTACTTACTGAGTATATTGAGGACTGAGTCTTTTCGAAACATGACCAGGTTCCCCATCATCACATGGCAGACCAGCTCCTGGAGCTAAGGAGGAAGAGGAGAAGGAAGAAGGCATAACCCATCGATTCTAAAAGAGGCCGGGAAGCTAGTATGGAAGGAGAACAAGGAGGGCTCATATGGGGGAAAATCAGAGGAAGTGAAAGCCTAGTTTTTAAAAGGACAGAGAGGAAATGGCATATGATGGATGCTAGTGACTCTGAAGGATAAAGGAGTCTGGGAAAGAAGCAATAGGCCTGAGTGGTAACCACAGGCCTATTTGGGGCAAAAATAGTTAAGTAAAACCACCTTTCACACCTTGAGGCAAGAAAATGGGCAATTTCTCTAACCTGGCCATAGTCAGGGCCTCTGGCGCATCCCAGCCTGTACCGAAGGAGGGAAGGGCCATGGGAGGCTGAGCTCTGGATTACAGGTGTGGGGGAAACCAAAGCAAAGGAAAGACTCTTGAGTATTAAGCTTCTTCCTCTATGGATGGGACAACCGAGTGGAGAGGAAGAACAGAAATGGGACCTCGTTCAGGCCTGAAAATGGACATAAGCAAAGCTATAGCTTCTTGGGGAGTATGCATGGTGGAAAGGTCAAACAGAAATGGTGTGACAATGTTCATCCTGGGTCAAGGGGGAGGCTGGTTGAAAGAAAAAACAATCCCCTCACTTTCCTTGTGGAACAGAAGTGCCCAAAGAATATAGAGAAGGGGAACCGCCCTGGGGGACTGCCAGCCCACCCTGCCTCTCTGGGGCTCTGCTTTCCTCCTAGCCCCATGGGGTAAAGTGCACACAGCGGCAGCCAAAAGCAGCTCGGATTCTCCGTCTGCAGGCCTGGTAAGAAGCAGAAGCCCCGATTTACAGTCCTGCCTCCCACACCTCTCGGGATGACAACTCGATGTTCACCTGTGCAGAGTCAATAACAGCCACAATCATGTTCAGCAGCTCCCCGCTCCGCAAGGTCTCATCTGGAAACTGGAGAGAAAAAAAGGGAAACTAGGGCAGGATTCCAGGACACACTCCTTGGCTTTCACCTCATAACCCATTCCCCTGCCTTACCACAGCTTAGGGGGTGGCTGGATTAACTAGACACAGGGTCCTAACAGAAATCCCTAAACAAAGACCCAACAGCTATGAAGCTGGGAACCTAACCACTGAGAACTGGATTGTGTTATGTGCGTGGTTGTGTGTGTGTGTAAGGAAAGGAATGGGAGCTAAGCAGAGACAAAGCGAGAGCCAAAAGGGATTGGACATGATGGTTTATTCTGTGTAGCAACAGAACACGTGTTTGCATTTCCGGCAGCAAAGAAATCCAATCTATTCTGACCCTTGGCCAAAGAAGAGAAGGTGTAGAGAGTAGGTGGATGTTCAGGGAGTATTTGGGGTGGGCAGGACCCCTACTGGAGAAACTAGTTCACCAGGGAAGGAGCAGAGAAGGAAAACTACCATCTGCTGGGCATCTGCACCCCTCCTCCCTCCAGTTTTGGCTGAAATCACAGTTCCTCCTGTCATGCGCACACCCTGTGCCATGATTTCCCAGTTCCTGTGAACTTTCACCAGAGGAGGAAGAGCTGATACCTCCTTGTATGTCCCAGTTCCTAGAGAAGACTGTGAGTGAGCTGGGGGAATGAAAGTTGTCTCCACCAGAGGCCCTGGTCTTTGGGAACAATTAGAAAGAATCCAAGAGTGATCCAGCAGCTGGCAAGAGGGCTGAGATCTGTGAATGTGAATCTGGATGGGGGACCCACCCTGGGTCCAGAGGATGGGGCCAAAGCTACAAAGCCAGATATATAGGCCCAGATCCCAACTCACACAACAAAGCACAGGTTAGAAACTTGGGAGCTTCTAGACATTTTAAAATCTTTAATAAAGAGGTTGAAGGTGGGGACAGCTGTGGTATGGGAAGAAATGGCTCATCAAGGCCAGTGGGGTGGGTAAAGGAGGGTCAGCATTGTGTGCAATGAGATGGGGCACACTGCTACCCCATCCCCATGGATAGGGGCAAGCACTGACCTCTGTGTAGATGGAGGGTGTGAGGTGGCACAGCAGTCGCACGTCGTCCTCCTGGCAGGCCTTCATGTCCATCATTAAGCAGGTGTGCAGATCACCCAGCTGGGTGGCCTGGGCAAATGACTCGTACAAGTTCATCTTCCCTGCGGCGGCTTTGCTGCAAGACCAGTTGAGCCTAAGCCAGCGCCCAACCTCAAACATCCCACAAGTAGGTTCCCATTAGAATCCTTTTGCTATCTCAGATGCCTGGGGCTAGTCTATTTCATGGCTCTCCCCTGCCTCCCCAAGAGCTTGATAGTTTATGGGAACTAGGAGACACTCTTCTTTCTCCCTATCCTTCCCCAGTGCTCTAGACAGGGCTCTGACTACAATTAGTAAGCTACTAAGTGATGAGAGTCAAGAACAGAAGAAAGAGGGCTCTGGTCAGGCTACAGAAACCTTTCTTTCCTGCTTTCTGGACTCTGAGCAATGAGGACAATAACACATGGAGACCCCTACCTCACAACACATACAAAACTTAACTCAAAACGGATTATAGGCCTAAATGTAAAAGCTAAAACTATATACTTCTTAGAAGAATAGATAAGCATAAATCTTCATGACACCAAAAGCACAAGTGACAAAAGAAAAAATAAACTGGACTCTTCAAAATTTAAAACTTTTGTGTTTCAAAGGATGCCATAAAGAAAGTGAAAAGATAACCCACAGAATGGGAGAAAATACATGCAAACCATATATTTGATAAGGAACTTGTATTCAGAATATGTAAAGAACTGTTAAAAATCAACAATAAAGAGGACAAATAACCTAATTAAAAAATAGGAACAAATTTGAACAGATATTTCTCCAAAGAAAATATGTAAATGCAAAAATAATTAATTAAAAAAAAAGAAAAGATGCAAATGCCCAATGAGCACATAAAAATATGCTCAACATCATTAGTCATCAGGGAAACAAATTAAAACCATAATGAAATACCACTTCACACTCATTAGGATCAAAAAGCCAAACAATAAGAAGTGTTGGGGAAGCATGTGGAAAACATAGAACTCACACACATTGCTGACGGAAATGTAAAATGGTTGCAGTCACTTTGGAAAATAGTTTGGCAGCTCCTCACAAATTTAAAACTAGCATTACTATTTAACCCAGCAATTCCATTCCTAGGTACATACCCAGGAAAACTAAAGCCGTATGTCCACCCACAAATTTGTACATGAATGTTCACAACAGCTCTATTCACAACAGACAAAGAAGTGGAAACAACTGCAACGTCCACCACTGAGTGAATGGCTAATACAAAATGTGGAGTATTACTCAGCCATAAAAAAGGAATAAAGTACGTTACGTGCTGCAACGGGGATAAACCATAGAAACAGTAATGTTAAGTGAAAAAAAGCCAGGCACAAAAAAATCACACATTGTATAATTCCATTTATACGAAATATCCAGAATAAGTAAATCTACAGACAGAAAGCAATCAGTGGTTACTAGTGCTGGGAAAAGGGAGAATGGGAAAGCGACTGCCAAAGGGTACAGGCTTCTTTTTTGGGGGATAAAAATGCTATTAGATAGTAATAGTGGTACAACTTTGTGAATATGCTAAAACCCACTGAATTGTACTTTAAAGTTGTTATTTAGCCCAGCTGGTGTGGTTCAGTGGTTGAGCATTGACGTAGGATCCAGGAGATCGCGATTTGATTACTAGTCAGGGCACATGCCCAGATTGCAGGCTTGATCCCCAGTCGGGGGTGTGTGGGAGGCAGCCCATCAATGACTCTCTCATCATTGGTGTTTTTTCTCTCTCTTCTTTTCTCTCTCTAAAATCAATAAAGCTATATACTTTTTAAAAAAAGTTGTTATTTAATAAAAGAGAACACATGGAAGGCCCTGGTGATAACAGACAAGGGTGGGGGAATCAGCCTATGGCAGGAGAGAGGCTCTCTAGGATGCTTCCTGACCCCTTCTTTTTTTTTTTTTAAAATCCTCACAGGAGGATATTTTTCCCATTGCTTTTCAGAGTGGAAGGAAGAGGGAGAGAGAGAGAAACATCCATGTGAGAGAGACACATCGATTGGTTACTCCTGCATGTGCCCGTATGGGGGCCAAGCCTGCAATCGAGGTATGTGCCCTTGACCAGAATCGAAAGCAGGACCCTTTAGTCCACTGGCCGATGCTCTAACCACTGAACCAAACCAGCTAGGGCCTGACCCCTTCTTAAATGTGGGGACCATACCCACCTGGCCCTTAGGTAGTAGAGCAGGTGGTAGCCAATCTTGGGCTGCTTCTGATATAGCTCGGAGAGAAGGTCCAGAAGCAGAGAGAAACTGCTGTTGTCTTCCTGCATCTGGCATAGGTTCCTGGAGGTGGAAGATGGGAAGAAGGGAGCACAGCTTACCTTGGGCAGACTCTCCTATGGAGCTTCTGGGGAGGCTTGGTCTGTTTGTGCTCACTGCATACCCCTTCCTTCCCGGAAAGGGGGTCCCATCACCCCAGGACAGAAGCATGTGTGCTATGGGAAGGATGGAGGGCAGAGCAGTGTCTCCTACAGCTGGATGCTTACCTAAATATTAGGTATAGAGGCTTCCCCACAGATTCCTCCAGGGACCTATAAGAGGAAGGTGATATATGAGAGTTCATGTCAGTGGAGAGGGTGGACTACAAGTAGACGTTGTGGAGGACCAGCTTGAGGCAAGATGCCAGCCTGATGCTTTCCTAACTAAAGGTAAATGTCCTCCAGAGGCTTGGTCACAGAGAAAACAGGTTCACAACATGGGACTACATCTGGGTTGTCATCGTCATTGAAAGTGAGATTCCTGCCCTTCAGGGAAGATCCAGGGAAGGTCCGATCCCACCTGAAGCAGCAAGGGAAGGGCGCACAGGGCACATAACGCCTCAGTATGCTTGGCTTTCAGCAGGGAAAAATAAATCCTTGTTTAAATGACTTAGTACATACAAAAATAAAATCAGTTGAACAGATTATTTTTGTCAAGTCCCCAGCAAGGTGCCTCTTGGATTTGGGCTATAAGAGCACACTTCTGGCTGCTAAAGGCCCAGGGGATCAGAAAGATGAGCCTTACTCCTCCGTGACCTCCTCGGGAAGCACCTCCCCTCGGAAGTGGGCCTTGAAGAGCTCCTGTAGGCAGGATGCAAGGACAGACAGCTGCTCTGAGTCAAAGTCTTCCTGGGTGGTGAGACAAGGGATAGGATATCACCATCAGACTCAAGCCTTACTGTCCCTACTACCCAGACTTATCAGCTTCCACATCCAGGATTAACCAGCCCCTCCCCGCAGAAGAGGGGACCCACTGGGCAAGGGGAAGGAGGCAGTCAGCTGCCAGGGGGGCTTGAAGCTGTGCAGGCTGGGCTGCTTCCTCCCTAAGGTGATGGGTTCCATCTTACCTCCAGGACCTGGTCCACAATTTCCTGCATGACCTCACACTGGGCCTCTGTATCACTGCAGTGCAGAAGTGATAGGAAATCTCAGGGACATAAATGATAGCAGAGGGCAGGACAAACACCCACAACAGCAAGCTCACTCTCACGCACAGAGACAAAACAAAGGAGCTCTGTGTGAATCCGGGCTTGTGTGGGGAGGATTGGGGTAGAATTTGCTGCTCTCCAGGCAGAGGCCCTAAAGAAGCAAAATCCCCACAATCTTGCTTCAAAACTCATATGCTCAGAACATAAGGAATGAGAATATACAGAGTGAGAACCTGGGATGCTGGGGAATGAGACTGCCTCACTCTCAGTCCACCCCCCCCCAATATAAACTGCAGAAGGCATCTCTCATGCAGCTTCAACTACCTCTCCATACACCTACTATGTCACCAGATACAGAGCCCGGGGCTGGATGTCTGGGGGCTGAGAAATGGGGTGCACCTACCTGCCCTTCTGTAGCTGGAGTACTTTGTCCCTTAGGGACTCATCCAGCTGGTCAAGGTAAGGGGTGATATCAACTGGCTCCTCCACAACTGTCTCCTTGATAGGGTGGAAGCGAAACTCTCTCTTCTTTCCTGAAGGGAGTGATTTGGGAAAGAAGCCACTTTGCCCAGACACCAGCAACAGAGACAGCCCCTCTGAACAACCTGTCCCTCCTCACACGTGCACTCAGCCCTGTGAGTGCCTGAAGCATTTCCCCGAATGTGTGCATGCCCTAGCCCTGAGGAGCAAACAAGGCCAGGGACCACTTCTTTTTTCCCCTCCAGATCCAGTGCCAAGTGCAGGGCTCCGCACCCTAGTCTCAGCCAGTACCCGTTAACAAAATTAACTCACAGAGGCAAAGGTGATAGAGAAACTGGGGAGAGGCTGCACCTATCAATGGGTCCTCCCGAGTTGACACACCCTGAACGACCCTTGCTTCTAGCCTCACCTTTGCTGTTGAGATCCTCCTCATCATCACTAAAGGCTGCTTCTGCATTGTCATAGCAACTCTCATCCTTGTCTGACATATGGTTGTCCATCTCCATGGAAACTGGCTCCTCAATTTTGACTTGGGAAAGAAAGATAAGGCATTTGATTACCTCCTATGTCCTCACACTTAGAAAAGAGGAGACTGAAGGGCAAGTGAGAGAATAAGGAGTTCGTGACCTAAATGTAATATGAACACTGGAAGGATAAAGGTCTTACCCTCCCAACCCTCTGAGACTTGCAGGGGGACTCTGCCAGGAATAAAGTAGCACAGGCCATGACTCCTCTGTGCTTAGCTCAGATCAGAGAGTAGACAAGACCAAGGTCAGTCCTAAGTACTCTTTAACTTAAAACCAAGTTGGGAAGTTTTGCTTGGCTTAACCCCTCCCCTCAAACAAAAAGTGTTTGTGTGTCTGGAATTGGGAGCAAGATTTGAGACCCAACATGACAACCTTTCTCCAAGGCCAGGGCCCTGGCTGGGAAAAGATGGACAAGATTAAAGTAAGGTAAACACATTCCATGAACTTATCTACCTACTGCAGACAGACAGGTTAATAAGAGGAAAAATAGGAGTTCAGAGAGGAAGAGAGATTAGCGCAAGTCAGATAAAATTAGATGAAAAGGCTCTGACTGGGTAATTTAGTCGGTTAGAGCAACGTCCTGATAGGTTGTGGGTTCAATTCCCAGTCAGAACACACACAAGAATCAACCAATGAATGCATACTTAAGTGGAACAACAAATCAATGCTTCTCTCTCTCTCCCTTCCTCTTTCTTTAAAGATCAATAAAAAGATTAGAAAATATTAGATGGAGAGGGAGAGCCTAGGAAGACAATGAAGATGAGTAAGAAGAGAAGTAGGGAAGGAAAAACAAATAGACAGTGTCAGAGAGGTAGAGAGCTGCACAGGTATACCTAAACAGGGGTTCTAGTCTGAGAGCCCTGAATGTCTCCGTTGCTCTTCTGAAGCAAAGGACAGAACTGGAGGGTTCCATACCTTCCACAGGTGGGCTGGGTGAACTGCAGAACTCAGGAAACTTCTCCCTCAGCATTGCCCGCAGCTCCTTATCCAATTTAGGGTTGTCAAACAGGGGAGCCAAATGCCTAACAGAAAACATGAATGAAGATCAACATCAGAGCTCCTTCACTTCTAACTCTACATGGAGGTCAAGGGGTAGGTCAAAGCCCAATCAGTATGACTGGGCTATCTAGTCAGATCCTTAGAAAGGGTCACCAGGGGACAAGGAAGGCATCTGAAGCCCTTTATACTATGATGGCAGGAGAAACATTCCTCTGAGTCAAGAGAACATATGCCTAGACTTCTGAGGTGGAGCCAGTACTTTTTATACCTCTCAAAGTAAAGGGTCAACAGTTGTATGGCAGTATCTGGATGTGCCTGACCTAGTGAGAAATGGGAAAACCCTTCCCTCTCCCCACAGACATAGAAAGTCCTTACGCCAACACCCGTTTCTCCACAATGTGGTTGAGGGAGGAAAAGACACCCTGCCGTACATGGCCCTCCAGTGGTGGATAGAAGTTGGGAATGATCTGGAAGGGAAGAAGCGAGGGAGAGAATGAGCATGGGATCTAAATAGCTGCTTTAAAAAAATACTTGTATGAAACATTTCACGAATTTGCCTGTTAACCTTGCATAGGGGCCATGTTAATCTCTGCATCGTTCCAATTTTAACCTTATGTGCTACTGAAGAGAGCACAAGCTGCTTTGGTTTTGGTCAAGGACCAAGAGAGAGTATGGTCCCAGAAAGGGCTAGAATGTTCCTGACTATTCCAGGTGCTAAAATGGGAAACTTACTGGACCTGGCTGCTCCTCAGGGAGACTAGAGTCTATGTTAAGTCACCATCCCTAAGGTTGAGAAACCTCACGGAGACATGGAAAGACCCAACTGGAGTCGACGATGGGGATAAAAGAAATATTTACTAACTTGGAGGATGAGACCTACGACCACGTCTGCTCCCAATCAAGGGGCACTGGGAAGACCTATTCACTGACAGAGAAGATTACAGGGAACTCACACTTAACTGCTCAGCCAGGCAAGAGGAGAAAAGAGGGTGGTGGCACTTACACGGCACATGAAGTCCAGGAGTGTGGCAGTGATGGCTGGGTGGGGCTTCATGGAGTGATGCATGACCAGAATGGCTGGCTCTGGAGAATGTGGAATTAAAGAGACCCCTATATTAGAGAGTCTGTTCCTAGCTCCATAAACCAAACGATCAATATATATGAATGGTTCCAGAGAGCTGTGTCTATCCCTGCCCCCTATTCCCACTGAGCAGATCCAAAACCAGACAACCCCCCAAACAGCCGGTAGGCATCTCCCTCCTTGTCCCCAGTACTCAGGAGGAGGGAGATAACAGGAGAGGAGAAGTGGGATGTGGTACAGCCATTTCCTCTGCAGAGATCCCTCCACCCCCACCCTGAAATCTAAGCATCAGGCTGCAGGGAAAAGAGGGTGGAGTACTGCTTGGCCTCATCAAAGCAACTTTCCTTCTAGGTCAAGGGAGCACTGACGAGGAACAACGGAACTGCTCCCAGATAAGCTGCCTCCACACCACACTGCTGTGTGATTTATGACTGCTATCTCTGAGACCCGGGGGTTGGGGGAGGGGGGGGTGGAGAGCGGCACTGCCTGGTCTCATTCACATACCTATGTTCATAATGCTATCCTTGTCTGGGCTAAAGAACAGCCAGTCGTAAAACAAAGCCAGCTTGGCATTAGAGGCAGCGACATTTGACTAGGAGAGAGAGGGGGAAAAAGAGGGCTAGTTTCATCAACCAGCTCCCTTTCCTTTAGAAGCCCAAGACAGATCCCAGAGCCCAAAATATTGCTCCATCTACAAAATTCATATCCTAGTGAGACAGAGTGGAACCCCCACAGAGGCGAGGGACACCCAAGTCTGTATACGTATGAGTCTCTTGTGGTCTCACCAACCCAGGGGCTGAGGCTCGGCCTGGGGTCTCACACATCCAGTAGAACACACCCTGTTCCCATAAGGGAAGACACCTGGGCCTGGGAGTCCCTGGTCACTCCTGAGCTGAGACAGCACTAGTCTGAGCCCTTGCTGGACTCTCCAGGCACATTCCTAAAGGAAAGACCCCTAGGAATAGCTTGCTGTTATATCTGAATCAGCACATTCCAAGGAACCAGTCAGATGGGGGAGCGGGAGTCCTGTCAAAAGAGGTCAGAAGGCAACTAAATGGGAGGGAACATAGAGTTTCCCACCCTGAGCATAGGAGGGAAATGCTGGGAAGGAGGTGGTTCCATCGTAAATTCACTACTTTTAGAGAAGAGAAGTATCCAAAGTTGATGCCAAAGGCATGGAAGTGAGGGTCTGAGGAGCACAAACTCTGGAAGAAGGGATGCCTAGAAACCCAGGCTTGGGGTCTGGCAGTAAAGGCATAGATAAACCTGTCCAACCCAAGCCCAGATGGGAAATAATGAGTGCAAGTAAATTTCTAGAGACTTGAAGGGAGGGCAGGTAAGGGCTGAGACATTCAAGAGGCAGACAGTGAAAGAGTCAGAGGTCGGGGACTGGGAGAATCAGGAAGATGGAAATATGGGGAACTTGAGGCAAAAGGGAACCTCAGCCTCCATGGTCCAGCCTCTCACCGTGCATGTTGTCAGCAGCCAACCAATGATGGCCCATCGGGGCAAGATATCTGAACTCAGCACTTCATTAGAAGGGTGGACAACCCCACAGATGTAGCGAATGAGGTCACAGCGCAGAGACTGACTGTCTGGAGTTGACAGGTACTGACGCTGGAACCAATCCTGGTATCGCTTTTGTTGACCAAACCGAACCTGGGGGAAGGATGTTAGAAAAGAAACTTGGAAGGGAAGGTGAGGTCTCTGGGTAGAGGAAAATGAGCACCATTCAACTCTAGGCTTGAGCCAGACCTCAATTTCTTCCCACAATTTATTCAGTAACTAGTACTGTCTCTCAAGTCTTCCCTCCTTGAGTTTAAATAAAATGCTGAAAGTCACATGCCAGTGGTGCATTAATTCTTGCCACTGACCTGATGTCACATTACTTGCAACTGCAGTCCACTTTTGGCTCCTTACTCCTATACTGGTTCCTGATTCTCCAGTCATAAGCATAATCTCTTATTTTCTTGAGCTACTTGTGAACAGCAAGCAATGTTCTTTGAGAACAAAAGCTGAGCCTGTTTACTGCTCAGCACTGCCTGAAAGCTTTCTGTTACTAAATGACTTAACATGATCATTATACAAGGTACATGCAACTTCCAAACCTTCTTGCAGTTAAGTCCTTCCCCTAAACAGACTATGTGATTACAAATAACAACACTAATTAAGAAGAAAGACCTGGCTTTCCTCTTCTATTCCCCAAATTCAACCAAAACTGAGAGCAGAAGGCTTAAACAAACAAACAAACAACAACAACAACAAAAAACACCAAAAAATATCTAGACCAACAATGTCCAAAAGAACTTTCTGCAATGACAGTGGCTACTGAATGCTTAAAATGTAGCTAGTGCAACTGAGGTACTGAATTTTTAATTTTACTTAGTTTTAACTTTAAATGAGAACACATGGCTACTGGCTACCACACGAGATAGCACAGATCAAGACAGTTCTCCTGGATGCCTTGGGAAACTGAAAGTTGGCTACAGCAGTTGTTCCCTAAGGTCAGACTGGCTGCAGAGGAGCTGTTGCCTGGAAATTCTGTTAGAAACACAGATTCTTCAGATTCTCTGGGAGAACGGGATCCAGGAAGATGTATTTTTCAGATGCTCCTCAAACAATTCTGCCATAAGTCAGCCATGTTTGGAAACGAAAAGACCAGAGCTCTTTTTCTGAGAGCTCATGGTTCACCTAGAGGAACAGTGGGTTTTCCTGAATGAACATCCTCACTCTACCCTTTTAAAGCACATTTCACACCTGTCAATTACATTAATTGTTTACAATTATTAGTTTAATGACTGTTTTAGATAGACTGGAAGCTTCACAAGAGCTGGAATTGTCTCTCTCTCATTCAGCAATGTATCCCAGTTCTTAGTGCCATGCCCAATGCCAGGCAGATCAGGGGCACCCACTTGACCAGCATTCCACCAGTCAGTACTCAATGGTGACAGACTATTAGGCTGAAGGAGGAAGCCCAGCTAGTGCCTGCAGCTTCTTCTGCTGCAATAGGTGAGCTTACCCGGGAGGTCATGAAGAGGAGTTTAGTCTCCATGTCTGGGGTTAGACGACACGCTAGGAATTTTCGGGATGTCCTTGACTGAAGAAGCTGCAGGATACCTGAACCAAGTGTAGAAGGGAAGAGAAAAGAGAGAAACTTGAGGACTAGAAAGAATAGAAGGCAGGTGGGGAACCTGGGGCAGTGGTCTTGCTCATGGGGAAATTCTAAGACCAAGAGAAGTCAAAAGCATAGGTACAAGTGGGGGTTCTAACCAGCATCTGTATGTTCTGCTCCAATGAACCACCAGCCTCAGGACCCAGGTATAATCTCTTCTACTGGTCATCCAGAGCCCTCTACTAACATTATTCCAGTTGGAAACACGGGGGAAAGTTAGGGAGGAAAATATGGGAAACCCTAGCCTCTCTTCCTGCTCCTGATTGTCTCATCACTGGGTCCTGGGATCAATGTGGAGGTGTGGCATAAGCATGAGCCCTGGAGCGAGACAGACCTGAAGCCAAACTCTGCTTCTGACACTTAATCTCCTTGAACGTAATGTTCTTTACCTGTAAATATGGAAACTAAAATATCCATCTTCAAGACATACAGGGATGTCTTGAAGATGAAATGAGCTAATATAGGGTGTCCCCAAAAAAATGTATACACAGCTTAACAGCTGATAACTCACTTTATTTTCACTCCTTTTCGGGTTTAACTGATTTGAAATAATGGGTGAAGCCAGACTAAGCTTTGAACAAAGAAAATTTATCCTAAAGTGCCACTAGACTTTTTTTATGGGGATACATAAAAGATAAAATTTACAGTAAAAAAACAGCAAGTGTCAATGAATTAAAGTCATACAAATACCGAATAAAATGATTCTTGATGTTTGCGATTCTAATTGCTTCGCATTATCAGAAATGCCTGGACCAGAACGCTCATTAGTTTGAAAAATAGGCATTGACAAAAAAATTATTCATTTCTGTAGATTCTTTTAAATTTTAAAACTGAACTATATATTAATAAACACTGACTATAATCATTCAAAGTGTGTATACATTTTTTGGGATACTCTATATACATGTGCCCAGCACACAGTAAGCACTCAAAACAACTCAGTACATGTTCAATATAAGAGCTGTACAATATAAGGTAGAACCAGGATTTTCTTCTCTTCTTTCCTGACTTTCCAGGTCCTAACCTATTGCTTTCATGTTGTGGGTGTACACACACATACATGCACGCATGCATGTTCAAAGTGGGGTGGGGAGTAAAGCTGTACAGTTATAGTTCAGCCCATAAGTTGGAACCTGGGAAGGAGAAAGGGACATGAAAAGGACCTTGTAAGAGGAGGCACATAGAGCCTCTTTCCCTTCCCCAAAGAGGATTTTGACCAAGCTGGACCCTTGGAATTCAGAGACAAGATCACTCCTGGGAGGAGCCCTCTCTTACAGGACTCATTCCAGGGCCTCTGCTGACTCAGTCTCACGAGCTGACCTCTGACTCTCCTGATGGACTCAGTGAAGCTGGAAACCGGTCATCAGCTCACCTCCTGAGCCAAACAGCTGCTGGGAGAGGGGGAGGAGAAGCGTCCCAGTTCTCTGTCTCACTTTTTCTTAGGAGTAACGACAGCTGGAGCCTGCCGAATAGGGGCTGTCTGGGAACCACATGGATTGTTCTGTAGCTCTGCCATTCCCTTATCCAGCTGTACTTGGCAGAGCCTGCTTGGTCCCAAGCTTCCTATATCTAACTGCCACAGCCTCTCCTACACACTAAACTCTGCCGTCTTGATTCAAGCAGTACACATATACAGACCTCCCACCTATCAAACATAGCACGCCCCAGCCCTTACTTACCTGTGAACTGAGGACTCAAGGCCTGAGGGTTATGAATAATATCTTTCCAAAGCAGTTCAAATTCTGGTATCCTGGCAACATTCTGAAGTAGTCTTACGAGGTCCCGGCCAATCATCAAACATTCCATGAACTTGATGGGGGTGAGGGGTTACAGGCACGAAAGAGAATAAAAACATGGACTGTTTACCTGCTGCAAGGAGGACAAAGGAACAACCTGTTCTAGGGAGGGAAGGAAAGGGCTGAAGGGATTATATGATTTCTTCAGGAACCACACGACCGGCTCCTAGCTGTTCAAAGGAAGACAGTTGGAAGTTGGGGACTGATATCAAGGATGAGAGGTTACTGCAAACTGCTGAAGCCCTTTTGGCTTTCACATTACTCTCTCACCTTCTCCCAGAATTGTTTCAATCCGGGTCAAGAGAGACTAAGATTCTAAAATGATAGGATTGGCAAACTGAGTCC
Source organism: Miniopterus schreibersii (assembly GCF_964146895.1). Taxonomy (NCBI): domain Eukaryota; kingdom Metazoa; phylum Chordata; class Mammalia; order Chiroptera; family Miniopteridae; genus Miniopterus; species Miniopterus schreibersii. Next base: position 12,642,133 of record NC_138119.1, on the reverse strand, counting down.
CATACACTTTACCCCAAAACTCACTCAGTCCCACAGAACATTCTGTGGTAATGGAAATGACCTATATCTGTGCTGTCCAAAAGGATACCCTTTAGCCACATGTGGCTAATGAGCACTTGAAAAACGTGGCTAATTCAACTAAGAAACTGAATTTTAAAATTTTATCTAATTTAAATTTAAATTGCCACACGTGGCTAGAAGCTACTACATTCGAGAGCATAGCCCTAGAATCATTCACTCTTGGGAGATCTGATAGTGGACAATTCACAATCCCATCTGACCAGGCAATTACCCAGCTAGGTAGGTGTGGGGGTAACAGTAAGCATACAAGAATAGATTGTGTCTGTGGTATGCAAGTGTCCACAAAGCTAACCAGGAAAACCCCTAGGATGCCAGAGTAACAGGCAGCATTTCTATGATCTAGGGCCACCCCACACTAACCCCTACCCTCTTATCCTCATCTGTCTTAGAACGATGAGTCCTGTCCTGGGTTCACTTCCCTATACTGTAGTGTCCTCACCCGTTCCCGAAGCAGTGAGATGCAGAAGTCCACCTCCTTCTGCCGCAGGGCCTGAAGCTGGGCGGTCCCGTGGTGGTCGACAATCAGGCGGAGGTATGTGTAAACGGCCATGGCAATGAGGATGCTGCTCTTCAATACCCACTCCCTGCAGGGAGGGAAGACAATGGCACCTGCACGCTGTCTGCACCTGTCCACCCTCCCAATTCACCCCATACTTGGCTCCAGGACCTTAGATATGTTTGATGATTAGCACTGGAAGTAGGTTCTTAGGTTCTTTGCGCTCATGCTGTCATTATCTAGGACTATCAATTGGCAAAGGTGGGGACAACTTCCTACTACTCTACCAGGTGTCCAATAAAGATAAACACTGATGAAAGCAATTTCTCTTTACTATATAACTACCTAGCTCCCAATAAAATAATTTTGTTTGTTGACTCACTCCTTCAAACATTTACTGAGTACCTCTCATGTGCCAAACACGTGTGAGGTACTAGGGACAGAAATAAGCCATAGCTTCTACCTAATTCAGATATGAGGAAAATAATTTGTAAGTGTCCCTAAATTAGCAGTTCTTCAAATGCAGTCCAAGCACCCTGGAGGTTTCAAAACACCGTCTGAGCCCTTCTATCATCCTCCATTAGCAGCCCGCCATGCCACAAACCCTTCCCTGGCTCGCTCTCTCTCTCTCTCTCGCCACTGAGTCCATTTCCAAATGATGAGTCTCACCTGCCCTAAATCACAATCTGAAAAGAACTTGATTTTGGATGGCAAAGCCCATTTTCCTAGGAGTTTTAGAATTTCTCTGGAGAAAAGGGGGTAATGAAAGAATTGTGTTCCCTACTGCTTTAAAAAGGGTAGAAAGGCGCAATGGGGAAATTCTAAAAACTCCAATGCTGTCTCAGAGTGCAAAATTGGGGAGCTGTTTTCCCCAAGCAACTAGTTTGTAACAGCTTTGGCACCCCTGCTGGAAGGAGGGAACCAGAGGAAGACAGGGAGTTTAATTAATCCAACCAGGCAACATCCTGATTCCGGAAAAGTGCTCCAGCCACCTAATTAAGAGACTCTGGCCTTTTCCTCGCACAGAATGAAAGCAGCAGCCAAGGACACCGGGGAGGGTCCCCCTCCCTGTCTGCTACCTTTTAATTCCACAGCCCTAGAAACACTTGGGAGGGAGGGAGAGGAACGGTGTGGAAGAGGATAGTGTTAAACTTCTAGGGACTTGCACCAGAGGATGTGAGTGTTCTAGAGGACAAAAAAGGTAGGAGAGTTATCTAACACTTGTATACTGAGACTGCACTCTAACTGCCCAAATGAGGGAGATTCAGCTTTAAGGTATGGGAACAGGAGGTATCTGGCATCAGGAACAAAATGAAAAAAATCACTTTTTAGGGAGATTGCTAACAGACATGATGAATGTATCTGAATGCTGGGATGGAGTAACGAAGACAAAGAGAAAAGGGAGTCCCTCTGACAAGGACACAGACACTCTGCACAGACACCTAAGAGAAACAGAGGCCTGATAAGAAATCGCTAGGATCTCATGTGCTTTGCTATGGTACCAATGATGATGGAGGAAGTGACTCCAGCCGCAGCTGCTGGTGCACCTCCATGCCCAGGGCACTAGGTGGCACTGCACAGCAGACCTGGCACAGCTCTCAGCTTGGGCAGAGCACAGAATACAGCCTTCTCTTCCAGAACTATGAATAAGGGAGAAGGCTTATTATTCTAAACATAGGAAATATGGATACTACTAGCCCTCTCAATTATTTGACTACTATGGTGCCCTCACCTAGAAACAGACTCTGAAATCAATCAATAGGAAGACCAAGGCCACAGGACTAAGAGGAAGGCCTCACCCCCAAAAAAGTTCAGCTGAGGAACAGCCTCATAAAATTTCTGGTCCTTTACTTTGAGGGGAAGGGAAAGAATAAGCAAGAAAACCCAATATGCGCCCCTTATGCCCTCTCTATCACCGGAGCTGCCAAGCCCTACACGCAAACTCTAGAGGGTCTCGATTACCTCCTCACTCGTGCTACTTCAACAAAAGAGTATGGAATGGATGGAAAGTTTTGAAAGGGAGAAAAGGGGTACCTGCCAGGCCTGGGTACTTGGCTGGCCTGATTTTGCTGAGCTCATTCTCCCCCGCTCCCCACAAAGATAAACATTCCAAGGAGGTCTGGGTCAAAAATAAACCCTTATCAGATGAAACTAGTTTTTCCTGGGCTCTGAGATATTTCAGCAAAGACCTTCTTTCCCACTCCTTCATCCCTTTGACCATATCGTGGTATTAATTCCTTCACTTGCCACCAATATAATTGCCTCTCCCTTCCCTGCCTTAGTCTCTCTAATCTTAGGTGTTTGGGGCCACCTAACAGTCTTCGTATAATCCTTTCGCCCCCATTTCCCACATTAGCACCAACAAGGCCATCTTTGGCTCTCTCCCCACTCTTCATGGTAGTCTCTACCTCTGCTCTGTCAGGATATCCAGGACACTTTCTGCCAACCAGATATTTTTTGCCGTAACATCCCCACCTAAACAAAGGGGGAGAAAAACAGAGAATCAGAATGGCTTTAATTAGCTACTCGGATACACAATACATTTCTTCACCCATCCCACCGGTCCATCCCTAACTGTTATACCATCACTGATGTTCTGAGAACTGGAAAATTGCCTTTTGTTCTGTCAAGTTTTAAAGTTCCCCGCTTTGCCTCCAGAGAGAAGGGGAGGGAAGGTTCTGGATTTTTCCAGAAACTAGAGCTGCAACTTTTCCATAGACTGGGGTTTGGAGTGGGAATACTTTGGCTCTTGAAAGGGAATGTCTGGGAAGGAGACATGAAAAGCCCATGGTTGGAAAGGATGACATCTCAGGTAGGGTCTGAGAGGTGCGGGTGGCTGGTAACAGTGGCAGTCCAGAATCTGTATGTCCCAAATCCTGTGTCAGGCTCATGACAGGCTGAGGGTTTATTGTTTCCAGGTATCACAGTCTTCAGGGCTTGCTAAGGAACATCTTGGGGTAGAATTAACATGCAGTAATGCCAGACCAAAGTCTAAGGATGAGAAGTGGGGACTGGGAGTGCCAAATGGGGAAGAAAATGCAGGGAGAGTGGATAAAAATATCCAGCACAACACTATGTCTTGCCCCAGGTCCTAACTTAATTCAATGTTCACATAGTCAAACGTCACATAAATTAAGGTTTACATACATCAGAACAGGAGCATGAGTGTTATATAAAATCCTAAAGAAGAAACAAAAGAACCAATGGGGAGTGGTGAAAGAGTGGCAGGGTCATTTTTAAACAAACACATGCCATCTTGGGAGAAGAGGTAGCACAGGCAGGCCTCTTGGATATTCAGTGGCTTACAGATGTCACCAATGCCAAGAAGATAATAAAACCTAAATGTCAGGGTCTGTTCTGTGACACAGTTCATCCCTCAAACTGGCCCTAATCAGATATCATAATTATTAGGGAGCAAGTACTCAGAACATGGGGGTGGAGCCAAGGAAGATGTCTGTGTTTCTGAAAGCATAATATGATGGGAACAAATTATTGGCCCTCACTTCTCTCCCCATTCCTTCCAGATCTTTCCAATACACCATGAAACCCCAGTATGCATTTCACTGATTATTGATGAGATTGAGCAACTTATCATGTTTATTGACTATAGGCTTGACTGGCTAAAAACAGGCCAACTATTCTATGTCAGGCCCTGAGTTTGGCAGGAAGAAAAATGAGGCAAGACTTATTGCTTCAAAAGGCTCCCCGTGATTTTTCAATGTCTTCTTCAATGTATGTGGCCAGAAGATGCCTAAATCAGGAGAGTCTAAATGACCCAGGAATCGAGTCCCTCGGGCACTCAATCATTCTCCATTGCCTGGATTTAGTCTCTGGGCTCCTCTCCTTTCTTCTTTATCCTCTTGCCATCAAACTCACCAGCAATCTGCTTCATGAATGTCATGCATACACCATCAGCTCCCAGAACCCCACTCTTCACTAGTTCCCGTACCAACCACACCAACTAAAGGAGAGAGGAGAAAACAGATGAAGAGAAGGGCCTATGAATTTGAGAAATGGGATAATCCAATAACATTACAACTTAGATGTGCAAAGGTGGGGGTATGTTACCCCCAATTCCTCCTCTGTTATGTCTTTGAGCTAGATCTCTCTTTTCTTCCTGGCTTACCTGAGTACGGCAGGTGTCTTGCAACTTCAAGTACTTCTCCATAAGTATCTGGTTGATTTTATTCAAGACAATATTCATGCCATCACGACTCACCAGAGCCAAGTCCCGGTAACACTGAGAAGAGAGGTTTGTGAGCAGTTAGCAAGCTGAGGATCTGCTCCTGACCCCACCCACAGGGGGGCCCCTGGCCAGTTCAACTTAAACAACACGAATACGAGTAGCAAAGAAAGAACTTCCACTCTGGATGCGAACCTATCCCTTGCTCTATCACATGGGGGAAGGGGGACAACACAGACTGAGCTATTCTCTAATAATGTAGAAAAGCCTGCTAAGAAAGGCTCCCTGTCCCCCCACCTCCCTTCTTAGGAAATGTCACACTGTTTGATGCCACAAGCTGAGCAAAAACAGGTGGAGGCCATCTGCTTTTCATCTGCCAGTAAAAGGTCACCACAGAATGGGTTTGGTTGAACAGACCAGAAAGGATCACAAACCTGTATTGGCCCAGTGATATGAAGCAAAGGGCTAGGAGTATTAAAGCAAGAGGGGCCAGGGACCTGGGCCCCAGAAAGAAAGGGCAGAACCAAACTGAATTTCCTTAACTAAATGTCTTTCTTCTTTTCTCTGCGCTGCCCTTTGCTTCTGCCAAGTATTGAAAAAGGGGGGGTCCTTATGCATACCCCACCCAGGGGGAGGCATTCCAATTTCCTCTGAGAACTCTTGCTTCCCTTTCCCCCAGAGCTTTTCTCACGCAGTCTCTCTAGAGACCAGACTCCTGGAGGAATACCTCAGGGGACCTCATTATCGACCTCCTCAGCCTGCTGGGTTCTATGCTGTCAGGGTCTGCGCACCAAAGGGTAAAATCAGGTAGGCAGCATTCCATGACCTTGGAAGGCTGGCAGAAGGGTGGCATCAACCATAATAGCAATTATAATGCATTGGCATTATGTACAAACTTTGTATTATATATATTATCGCATTTGAATTACATAACAACCCTTTGAAATAGGTTCTACTTATTTGTTTACAGATGAGGAAACAGGCATAGAGAGGTTAAAATAATTCGACGCATGTCACTCAAGAGATAAGAGGAAGAACCAGGATTTGAATCCAGACAGTCTAATTCTAGATTCCATGCTCTTAACCACCCCTATCCCGCTGTTACAAATAACTAAAAGAGGCTGCTGGGGATGGAAAGAAGAGTTTATTGTGGTTTTGAGACCACTATATTTCTAAACTCTTTCATCCTAAGTAGTCAAAAGAGAAGTGCTCCTCAAGCTGCTCCCTGCCCTTGGTGTGTCTAGGGATACCTAAGAGATTAGCTACTATCACTTCCTCTTGTCCCTAGTGTCCTTAAGTCAAACCAATCAATATAATAAAAATACTAACATTTAGGAAATCCTACCACATGCCACAAACTTTTCATACCCAAAGGAAAATCCAGTTATCCTCTGACTCCATCTGAGGGGAGGGCAGGGAGATGAAAAGTATAAGCAAGGGAACAAGGAAGAGATATAAGGGCCCAGTGAACTGCTGCCAATGTGCAGTCAGTAAATGTTGGGAGTTCAGCCCTGTAGCCTGCCCGAGGTGTGAGCCACAGAATGGGCAGAGAGGATGAGGGGGCAGAAGGAAAATCTGTGTTAGACCAAAGATAAAGACACTACTAACCAGAGAAGAGCCCTGACTATGCAAACAAAAGCAGAAATCCCAGGAACGTAGAATAGACCCAGAACAGGGAAGGAAGACAAATCTCTGAGGAGACACAGGGTCAGATGAAGGGAGCAGATACTGTCTGCCTGGTTTCATGCTCCAGCTGGGACCTTATCAACCACAACTGCTGGTAACACATGGCAGCTGGGTACCAGGAGTATCATATTCCTGATGTTGCCAGTTTTCTCACCAACCTCTGTGCCAGTTTGCTGACTGGCTTGGAAAATAAACAGAGGGGGGAAAGTTCAGTAGGGAACAGAGAAGAGGAGAGGAGAGGAGAGTCTCAAAAGAAAAGAAAAGTGACAGGATGGTGCTGTGGTAGCACATCTGTCCTGACTCTGTTGAGAGTAGATATTCCAGTCTCAGCCCTCACAGCTGCCAACTTTCTGGAGCTGTCTGCTTAAAGAACTGTATCTGGACCAAGAACTGCCAGGGCCTGAGTCCTTGACCCCTTGATGAAGAGAGACCTTAACACTGATGTTGGACCCTTCTCTTTACCTACTGACTGCTAGAGCCTGTGCAGAAGGTAAGGCCTGCAGCTTAGCCTCTCTTCTCACCACAGTCCTTCAGCCAGGCCTGCTCCCAGTTACTCAGTTCAGACATCAAATAGGAAATAAATAAACTCAAAGAATATAAACATTCGTAAGAGTTGCCAAGAAGGCAGATGTAAGTCAACAAAGTACAACGGGAACAAAATCCACCCCAAGCATATTCCACTCTCCACCAATACCTGATTTGTTTTTACCTAAACTGAGTTCTCTTGTTTGATCCACCCTAGTTCCACCACTTAGAATTCTGTCTGAGAGAGCTGGCTGCTCACTCCCTAAACCTGCCTGCCAGCACCAGTACAGGCTCCTCACCTCACTGTTTCAGAGCAAATTTCTCATGTGTTCAAGACTTAGTTTCTACTACCACCTTCTCCATTATCCCCTGTGGAGATGCAGGAACAACTGAATCTCCAATCCACCCTGAGGTTTCTGTTCCAGAGATAGAATTAACCCCAAATAAACCCTTAAAAAACACTCCCCTTGTTCAAGCTGAAGTCTAAAACAATGCATTAGGATCAGTCCCCATCAGTAACTCCCGCCTAAGACTTCTACAGGACAGCAATATTTCACAACATAGTCGCCCTTTAGGGAGAGGGATCAAAGCACGACGGGAGACGTCACTAACGCTTCCACCCCAACCTGACGTGGCCAAGGTCTCTGAATGAGTCACTGATGCTTCCTCACTTGCCTAAAACTGTGTCCTTCTATTTCCCCTTCTTCACTCCCTTTATCTGAAGAGGCCTGATCTGGGGGCCTGTCTACCTAGGAGGCTCCCAGGTAGAGGGTTTACTTAGCACCCTTTAGCATGTGAACATTATCCTGGTGTAGCTGGCAACCAGCAATGAGACCCAAGGTGAGGGTCTGGGTCACCCTCACAGGGCTGTCATAGGGCACAAACAGGACAAGGTACGCTACTCCCTTGCTATGTCTGGATGGGCAAATTCACAACATAATAAGCATTCATAATGCAGAGCCGTGGGCCTCTCACTGCCAGGTCAGGCAAAGAACTAAAAATACCCCCCACACCCTGCTCCCTTGACTGGGGCTTACTGATTTACCCTTACTGATTCAGATCCCACCTGAAACAAATAAAAAAAAACGGGCAAGATGACTGTGCATTAAGATGACTAAATGAGATTTTGATCATATTTATGAAACTCACATGAGAAAATTAAACCTTAACCCCAACCCCTTCATCCCCATCTTTGCCAACAATTTCTTTAAAGTAGAGCTGCCCTGGTCAGGTAGCTCAGTTGGTTAGAGCGTCATCCCTATATGCCAAGGTTGTGGATTCAGTCCCTGGTCGGGAGACATACACGAATCAACCGTTGAATGCATAAGTAAGTGGAACGAATCGATGTTTCTCTCTCTGTCTCTTTCCCTTCCTCTCTCTAAAATCAATCAATAAATAATAAAATAGAGGTACTAGGCTGGATCATATCACTGTTTAATACCACCAAATTGGAGATATTCATTTGCCTTCAAGGGTCTTGATGATAAATTCAGTATGAAAATGAAATGCAAGTTTAACTCAACAAGGTCCCAGTCCAGAAATGCCCTGTGAAACCAAAGACTTGTTAATACTTACTGCCCCACCCTCCCAGCACGCACACCAGACCCTACTCCAGCTGGCATCAGAAGAGTACAAATACACCTGGTTGTCATGCCCATATATCCTTTCCCTGAGGTTAATTCATGCGGCTATGCCAGGGGACCTGGGCATCCTGTCCTTGTCCCTAGGAATGATTTTGCTTTGGTCCTCCTTAAACAAACGACAATGTCTCTGACCACCAGTTTTCTTACAGGTAAACTGGGAGCAGTCTGGGGAGAGAGGACAAATCCACCAACCTCATACGTGTTTTGAAAGGATTAAATGAAATCCTGTGTGGATGTAGCCTAACACAATGCTGGGCACAGAGCGTGTTTGTTTCTTTCCATGCTCCCCTTGCTCAGGGAAGGGCCAGTGAAAATATTAAACTCTCCCACTCCCAAGTTCTTCTCTGTTAGTGACATACAGTTAATGCTAGATATCAGACATATACTTCTAAACCAACATGCCATGACGCAAAGGACACAGAATTGCTGGAAAGGGGAAATGTGAAGAGGCAAAAGACAGAATTTTGCTACTTTATTATAGAAAGAAGAGAATCCAAAGAGATCATCCCGCGCAGTCCCTCACCTCAGGGAAGGACCCCACTTAAACCATTCCACATAAAGAAAACTCTGTGAAGAACCCCAGACTAGTTTTCACATGGTATTCCTCAGAAGTCTAACCCAGTTACTGCAGTGTTCTCTTACTCACTACATTATTACTGTATCAATTATCTAACATTAAGCTGTCTAATTTAAATCCTACTTGCTGCAGACTTAAGCCTGCTTTCTATTCACTGGCCAGTGACAGAACCTGGAAACTACAGGTTACACCCTTCTGGTAACAGTTGTTCTGTTATCCAAGTTACATCCCATGTCTTTTAGCCTTGACTAGTAAACCTAAAATTTGAAACTCTTTATATGCTTTTTCACTCTTAGCTGCCTTTTCTCGCCTTTTAGTTTCAGAATCTAGAGATAGAGAAAGGACATTAGTCAGAGAATGACAAATTCACTGAGAGTAAAGAACTATATTTAGAAAACAAGGTGGTCCAGCTCTGGTCAGAGAGCCTGGTATTATGCCAATGAAACCACAATTACACTCCACCATATTCCCAGATCGTATCTGAGAAGGGTTTGTGGGTCCAGAGCAGGGTGTCTTACCTTCTGGGCTTGAGCAGGTTCAGTGAGGACAAGGGTGAAGAGACCCAGACAGACTTCCTCATGCTGAGGGGGACCTTTGCATACCTAGGATAAAAAGAAGGAAAGAAACTAGCTGTCACTCACAGGAGAAAAGTTCTTGAGCACAGTTTCTCCCAGAAAACTTTGGAATCCTAAGTAACCTGCAAAGGAGAATCAACTCTTAAATCTAATGACTTCCTTCTCCTAAAAGTGATGGGGCCTCTGTTCTAGGGGAGAGGTGGAGGAAAGGATGGGTCTTTATTACTTTCTCCAAGGGCAGACTAAGGGCAGAAAATAAAGTGTTTAAAATGGAAAAGAAAAAAAATTCTCCTCCAGTTTCTTCACTGGAACTTAAGAGCCTTCAGTAGAGCAGGAGCTGCAAAGTCAGTCATGGAGTAACAAGCATAACTACCAAGCCAAGACCTTGGGCAAGTCACTGAACCTCTGACATTTATAAAGTGGAGACATAGTAACGATTAAAAAGAAATTAATAATAATAAAAAAATAATAGTAAGCAGGTAATACTTATAGAACATTCACTATATACCGTTAGTTTAAGCCCTTTTATACATACTACTTAAAATATTTTCAATCTCACAGATTGGGATATGTAAAAGATCACATGTGTAAGAATGGTTCACAAAGAAAAAGTCACTATAGAACTATGAGTTATTATTTTAAATTGTTATTTAAAGATGCCTAAGGCTCAAAGAGATGAACTCCCACAGTGAGAAAGAGAAGTTGGAAGCCTGGTTCGGGGAGCCAAGACACTGACTTCAGTTCCTTAATTCCTAGTCACTTAAGTCTTTCCATCTTTCTGATGACGTCTCAGAGTTTTCAAAGAAGCAAAAATGAATATGGGGAAAGCATTATACTCACGTAGGCATTAAGGGCATCATTTGCCTCTCTCTCTGAGACACCAGTAGTCATCGATGTCACAATGCTCATACATCTTTCCAACCTCTGTGAATGAGTGAGAAAAAATTAAGAGCGTTTCACACCAACACCTACCAAATACTTCTGGCCCCCAATAAGTTTTAGAAATTCCAACCTCATCATGTCTCTGGGGCTAACTGCCAATTTACAACTAACATCATTATGGGTATAATCAGCATAAAATACAGAATGTGGAAAACAAGACATGTGACCTATTTCTTTAAAACATAAATTGCAAGGAAAAAGCCCTGGCTGGGTGGCTCAGTTGGTTGGAGCATCGTCCTATACACCAAAAAAACACTGCAGGTTTGATTCCCAGTTGGGGCACATACCTAGGTTGCGGGTTCGATCCCTAGTTGGGGCACATACAGGAGGCAATCAATCAATGTTTCTCTCTCTCTAAAAGTCATTAAAAACATAACCTCAGGTGAGGGGGAAAAAAGAAAACAAAAAGAACATTAAAAAAATTTGCAAGGAAAAAAGCAGGAAGAGGGAAATTCATATACTAAAGGAGACTTAAAATTATAACCCACTGAATAAAATAAGAATCCATGAGTCCATGCTGATACATACATAATAGAGAAGAGAAAGCTCTTCTGTACAGTGGAATGCCAACTAATAAATGCAGAAGGAATGACGGGAGTAATAATCCAGGCAAGTATCATCAATGGATGCTAAAAGCAGAGGTAAAATTTTCACAAGAAAGAAGATATTTACATAGGTTCAAAATATTTATTAATTAGAGAAAATAGTAACTGTAGGAAATTCTGGAGGATACCACCTTAACCAACTTATCAAAGTTAATATGTACTATAAACTGATACCTGATACTACATGCCTCTGATGTGATGTACTGAAAAGCCTATAGCATCACTTCTATGGTTTTCATGCCAAAAATGAATAATCTCAGTCTAATCATGAAGAAACTTCATACAATCCAAATTGAAAGACAGTCTACAAAATAACTGGCCTGTCAGTGTTTAAGGTCATGAAAGATACAGAAAAAGTATCTGTTTCAAATTAAAGAAAGTGACAGCACACCAAAATACAATGTATGACCCTAGAATGCTATAATGGATATTATTGGGACAACTGGCAAAATTGGAACATGTACTATAAGTTAGGTAAGAGTAACATATCAGCATTAGATGTTCCGATCTTGGTAGTAGAACAGTGGTTATGTAACAGAAGCTCCTTGTTCTTAGAAAATATACACTGAAGTATTTAAATCTAAAGTGGCATCATGGCTGCAATTTAGTCTCAAAAGGTTAATATGATATATATAGAGATAACGACAAAGCAAATGTGGCAAATGTTAATTATTGGTGAATCCAGGTGAACAATATATGAGTTCTATGTGTTATAACTTTTCTCTAAGCTTGAAATTATTTTAAAATAAAGCTATTAAAAAATTAAAAAGACACAGCAAGAAAATGCAAAGTGTGGTCCTTGTCTGATTACTGATATGAACAAACCAATTATAAAAACAATTTATGAAACAAGAGAAATTTGAGCACTGAATATTTTATCATATTAAGGAATTATTGTTAATACTTATAGGTGTGTTATTGTGGCTAATTTTTTTTAAAATCTTTTTTTATTTCAGAGAGAGGAAGGGAGGAGAGAGAGGGACAGAAACATCAGTGATGAGAATCATCATTGATCGGCTGCCTCCTGCATGCCCCCAACTGGGGATGGAGCCCACAACCTGGGCATGTGTTTTGAAAGGAAATCGAACCTCGATCTCCTGGATCCTAAATTGATGTTCAACCTCTGAGCCACGCCCAGCCGGGCTGGCTACATTTTTTTTAAACCCTTTTCTCATAGGCATATGTATGAAGTAACTACAGATGAAATATCTTGGATTTGCTTCAAAATAATCCAGACAGGCGGGGAAATAAAACAAGACTGCCATGTGCTAATAAGTACTGAAGCAGAGTGATGGCTACACTTTTCTCCCTACTTTTTTATGTTTGACATGTCCTCCCCAAAAAGTTAAAAACAAACTTAAAATATGAGTGAGGAAGGACTAACGAAGAACAAAAAGCCAAACTAAAACCTTCCAGCCTCTCTAGTCAAACAAAGGTGGGGATGGCTGCATTAAAGCCCACTCAGGAGCCACTCTGGTTTCAAAGGTCAACTCTAGAACATGGAATGTGCTCAACATTCTAAGGAGATCTTAGTCAGTGGTCACTGTTTGAAAGAAGCATTTAATACTAAATATTGAGAAAATATTGACAAAATATATCCATGTTAAGTCAGTGGGTCTCTTTCACATCACCACCTAAACTACTCTGAGTCTTTTATTTTGAGGATTAACCCAAAAACTTTTAACGAAAATCACTTCCCAATTCCCAGTGATTCTGATGCTGGGAAAACAGGAACAAAGGCAGGCAATTTACTTCCCTCGACCCTAGAGGTCATCACAAAACATCTTGTTGAGAACTGGCTGTACAGCAGCATTGTTAGGAACCAATAAATAAGGGCAATGGGAAAGAGGCATAGGAATGAAAGACAATCATGTTTCTCCTTTGACTACCTAAGAGTGTAGGGTGGCACAGGGTAGAACTGAGTGTTAAGGCAAGGAGCTCCCATAGCCACAAAACTTCAACCTAAAATAGTCCCAAAGCCTCTCAGGTTTGAATGTACAACTTCACAGGTCTATCTCTCAAATTAGGTCAGATCACTGATCGCGGCCTTAATCAACAGCACCTGTGTACTTGTGACAGGGAGCTGTGAGATCACATGAAAGCTGAGCTGTGACTATCACAACCCACCTCACCCACAAGCTGAGATTCATCATTACCTAGCCTAGCTCCTATATGACAAGGGGAGGGAAGCAAAAACTTCAGGTTGCATTTTCTCTTAACTCTTATCTCTCTCCACTCAATGTAGTTACCAATGACAGCAGCATCAGCGCCTCCAGTGGCTAGGTCCAGACTATTTTTGCTGGCAGCTCTGGGGAGACCTGTTTACCCAGCCTAGGTTAACAAGCAGTATCAGAGCGGAGGGAGATGGGGAACAAGTAGCAGCACAGCATCCTAGAATTCTAGATATTGCTTTTCCCTCAAAGGAAGAAGTCCACTGAAACAACAGAGATGCAAGTCAAGTAGCAGCAGCAAGCTAACAAGTAAACTGACAAGAAGAAACCTCCACCCTTGCTAGCCCTGGGCTAATTTGGGGTGAATTCCTTAGCCTCTCCAAACCCTGGTTTTGTCATCTAAAAATAGAGACAAAGCCTATATTGCGAAGTTGCTGAGGATTAAACGAGGTAACATAATGTGAAAGCACCTAGCATATAACCTCAGTTGAATCAGAATCTACTCCCTTTGTGAAGAAGCTCAGCAACTGTACAACTAAATCTACAAGGACCGGCCTGACCCCCACACCCCATCACTATGGCTAAAGGCTCATCCTTAAAGATTCCTGAAAAATGAACCCTGCTGCTACAGGACATGGGTTAAGTCCCTGGTCAGACTGAAAAGCTTCCTCTCCTACTTACCTTCTGCAAACTTTTGCCTTCTAGGAGAGAAGAAAAAAGCACAGGGGAGAGGGGAGGAAGCCTGACTGATGGACCTTGCACCAAGATCCTAAGGCAAAGCCAGATACATAGGCCTACGGCTGTGATATAACAGAGACCTTGGACTGAACCAGGTTTCTCTAGGCCCCTCCTCAATATTCTAAGCTCCACTTAGAGGCCTGAGGCAATTCTATGGGTAACTGTCCAGTCAAGAAGAAAAGTGGCCTCTTGGAACAGGGAGGCTCAGCTAAGGATGTACAAAGTGGGAGAGTCCAGAATTTGGATGTGTAGATTAAAGCAATGAGTAAAGAAATGTGAGGGCCAGTCCTTCCAGGCAACACAAGTATAAAAGATGCTATTCTTCCCAAACTACAGAAATTACTTTTCCAAACAGGGATGGGAGAGCTCATTACAAATCATTCAGGGTGACGGACCACATTGCCTCAAAGAGGGCTACAGGAGGCCAAATCTCTATAATCAAGTAGCAGTACCCCCTTCCCCCCCAGTCTCCAGAGGCCTTAAAGATGGAATCGGCCCGGCTGGCATGGCTCAGCAGTTGAGCATTGACCTATAATCCAGGAGATCGTGGTTCGATTCCTGGTCAGGGCACAAGCCTGGGCTGTGGGCTCGATTCCTGACAGTGGACATGCAGGAGGCAGCTGATCAGTGACTCTCTCTCATCATTGATGTTTCTATTTCTCTCTCCTTCTCCTTTCTTCTCTCTGAAATCAATAAAAAAATATATTAGCCCTAGCCAGTTTTGCTCAATGGTTAGAGCATTGGCCTGCAGACTGAAGAGTCCCGGGTTCGATTCTGACCAAGGGCACGTACCTTGGTTGCAGACTTGGCCCAGGTCAGGGTACATGCAGGAGGCAACCAACCGACATGTCTCTCTCATATCGATGTTTCTCTCTCTCTCCCTCCTTCCACTCTCTCTGAAAAGCAATGGAAAAAATATCCTCAGGTGAGGATTAAAAAAATTTTTTTAATATATTTTTTAAAAAAAGATGGAATCATACATGCAGTTGCCAACAACAGCTAGTAGAATGGCTCTGTTCTGAGCAAGCCCTCCACAACAGCACCTCAGAGAGCTGAGAAATTATTTTTCTAGTACTAAGAGTACCTGAACATGGTTTCCATGACACCAGCAGGTGGAGCAGGGGTAGAGGGGGTGGGAGGTGGCCTTTCAATTTGCCAGTATATACCTGAAGCTGGAGACTGAAGTCAGAAAGATACCTCTAACCTCTTAGCTTCCCCTCCCTCAGGCATGTGAATATACAGTCTGGTAAAAAGTGCATATTAACTACTACCCCCTTATAGAAGTCAGTGAGTGGCCTTGAAGGACTAAATTCCACTATCTTCAGAAAAAGAAGATATTATCCAACCTGCAAAATCCCAAGGACCCACATTAGTAGTTATTGAACAAGTTGGGTTCCAAGTCTTCTGCAACCAAGAGTCACTTGTCTGTGAAATGAGGATTTAAGGCAGGGCGGTGGAAATCAGAGATGACTCAAAGTCCATTCCCTAGACATTCCTTACAGACAAGATAGGAATTATTCCTTGGAGAAAACCTAGAAGGGACACCTCTAACCAAAGGCAACCCTGAGACCTGTCTATAGCTTAAGAGGAAGTTCTGACTTGTTTGGGCCACAGCTCTTGCTTTCAGCCTGACTTCCAAGTGGATAGGGTCCTTTTCTCAGCAGAGACCGGGAGCTGAGACTTATGAGACTAGGAGCTACATGTTCTAAATGCCTCCAATCTGTGGCACTATTTTTATCTCATTCCCCAAATGGGGATGGGGATGGGATGGGGATAGGCAAGAATTCCTTCTTCAAAGAGAGGAACGGGGCCAAGGATAAGAAAGGATACAACAAATGTTCCCTTGGGTAGAAGAGTCACAGTCCCTGCCTGGGATGCTCCTCACCAGTGCTTCATACTCCAGACCCCTAAAGGGCCTTTCCTATCAAACCAACTAAAATGTCCCCAGTCTCTTCACTATCATAAGCAGTTCTGTTAACCTTCTTATGGGTGTGTTAACCCAGTCTTTAGATGGTAAGTTCTGGAAAGCAGACCTTGGGTGTTGCTCATCCTACTTTCCTATCAGACTCAGCACACAATCAGCATATAAGGTTAGGAAGCTAACTCTGTGTTCCTGGGCAACAGGTAGGCCTGTGTTAGAAAATAACCAAACAAGGACAGGTCAAGGTCTATCAGTCTACATCAGGTTTTGATAACTTCTGTGTGCAGAGATTTGTGGGGAGACCCAGAGGAAGAAGCCAGTAAGTCTTGCCCTTTGAGACACTTTGGTCTAATGGGAACCACACACATGGGGTTAAAAACAGAGTGGCAAGGCTTGCTGGAAAATTCAAATGCAAAGGACAAAGGGCAAAGAAAGAAAGGGGGGAGATCAAGACATGCTGGGAAACATCCATATCACAAAAGATTTCAGAAAAAAAAGGGACCCTCCCTCCCCCTCTCCCTGGAAACAGTTGAAAGTTCACTTTCAGACAGTCCAAAAAAGCAAGAAAATAAATGCTTCCTCTCTTTTGTGTTCCCCTCCTGCCATACCACTTCATTTACTAGCAAATGTGTCACTGCTCAGAACAGGATGCTGTACTGCTCTGTGGCACAAATTAGAGCAGAGGCAGGATGACACCTCTAGCAAGCAATTGGAGTGGGAAATAAGCAGATTTACATCCAACCTTTGGGGACTTTTTCCCTCCACTCAAACTGGTGGAGGGATCAAAGGCAGTCAGCTATTGTCTTTCTACACTTCTAGAGCTCCAGTACTAGAAAAAAGGGCTCAATAAATAGTTTGTCAATGACAGTGGTCACTTCTAAAAAAGTGGATAATTCAAACTGCCAAGCAATCCTAAGGTCATTAGTTGTTTGGGAATACATTATTTTTAGAAGCACTGTTTATGTTCCTAATTATATCTACCTTAGCTGATAAAAACAACAGCAGAAAAGAAACTTTGATTTACCTAGAAGTACAAAGAATTATGGGGGAGAAGCATGATAGGAAGCCAGTTTGTGAGGAGACATTTTTGCTGATGGATAATCCACAAAGTTGCTATTCAGCCTTCTCTTGATTCACAAAGTTCATTTCTACATATATATTCTACCTGTATCTGAACCAACATTTTTTCAAATCTAAATTATGAATTCCACCTATCTGCCTGCCCACCCTCTAATATCTGATAAGGGGCAATGGCAGTTAGAAGCAGGGAAATGGCCAGTGAAGAGCCAGAGTCTAACTCACCCTGTCCCTGGATAACCAAATTGAATGTATTAGGTCTTATAAGCAATCGTGCCCAGTTCTGGGTCTCATATTCGTAAGTATGTCTCTTGGTGTGTGACAGTGAAAAGAGATGCATGATCAACTTTGGGGGGGCAGGGGAAGAGGAACAAGTGGGGGAGCATAGGGGAGGGTCAACTACCCCTAATCTAAAATCCCCATTAAGGTCCACTCCAGCACTTTACTCCATCCTCTTTCTCAGCATCTTTGTGTGTGCTATCTGGTCCTGAAGATGTCCTCTCACCCCACTGCTGCAGTTGATACTAATTATACACGACTCACTTTTCCTTAAGTCTTCACTCATTCTAAATGCCCAGTTAAGCGAGCATTTGAGATCTTGCTCCCTAGCATATGTCATCAATTTAGCTCATGTAAACTATTACAAAAACTCATAAATAAATAAATACCTAGTTAACATCACTGGCAATTGACTGTGAAGTCCATACTATCTAACAGAAGGGTGAAAGATCTGCTGCAAGTTCCTATGAGCCACCAGACAACTACACACATACATTACTACTCAACATATGACCTTAGTCTGAAACAGGGTAAACATTAAGAATAGCTGTGGCCTGTTTGTGGAAAGGAATGTCAAAAATAAATCAGGTAGGTCTGGATGCTGTATCCCTTCTTCATCAACAACCCCCCCCCATTTTCATATTAGTGGCTTCTGTTGCTATGGCAACCTGTCCAGGAAGTTGGCCCACACTTCTTCCTTCAGGAGCAGGAAGTCTGGAACAGTGTTTGTGTTGCCTTAGAAAAAACTTGAAGGCCTCCTCCCCCACCCCCACCCCGTATCCGCTCCAGTATCCCTCCTCAACCCAATTTCTTAACTCCCTTCCCCACCCCCCACACCTACCTCCTCTAACTCATCCTTGGCATCCAAACTGGTTGAAAGTAGCAGCCTCCCCCCTCCTGGGGCTCCTGCTCCCGCTCCTCCTCCACCTCCCGCTGCTACCGAAGCAGCAGCAGCTGCTGCCCCCTTTCCCTTCTGTAACTCCATGGCTGCAGCCAGGAGACGGGAAAAGGCCGGGGAGTGGATGGGTGGGAAGTCCTAGAAATGAGGAACTCTGGCTTGCCAGGGACTGGCGGCAAAAGGGGCTAGTGGGGGAGGGGAGGGAAAGGGTCCCTGTCCTCTCCACTCCTCCCTCCTCTCTGAAAGGCCGCTCAGTGGAGGAGGCGAAGGCGGACGGCCCTCTAGGTCCTGCCTCTGGAGTGGCAGCGCTGAGGAAAAGCTGTTCCTAAGTATGCTGAAGTAAGGTCTGCACTCCTATGGGTAGGGGAAGAGAGGCTTCCGGCTCTAAAGAGGTGGAAGATAAGCCCCTTCTGGCTTCTGACCCTAAGAGAAGTAGGGAAAACCCTAAGTTTCTGCCTCAGGAGGTGGGTGAAAGAGGAGTCCTGCCCCAAAGTAGGGGGTCGGAAACCTTCCTGGCTGGTGCCCCAAGGGTTGGAGAGCGAGGTTCCTTTGGATCCGTCCCCCGGGGATGAGGGTGAAGCAATAAGCGCTACAGGAAGGCACTGAGGGCCAGCTTCTCCCTACACCACACTGAGGCGGCCATGGTGGAAGGGCGGGGGGTGGGAAGGCTGAGGGCGACGGCGGGGGAGGGGAGGAATCGTGGAGGCCCGCGCCGGAAGTGAGCAGTCGCTGTCCTCGGCCTCCGCCAATTGCGGCTTCCGAGATGACGTTGAGTCTCAAAGGATTAGGCGGAGGACCGCGGGCCGGCCTTTTCCCCAGCTGCCAATGGTATTAAGAACAGAGACCGGTCTGAGGGGCAGCCATAGTGCCCAATCGCATTCCTCCTTTGTTCTTGGAGGGCGGGGCGCGCCGACTTCCGGAAGTGGGGTTGGAGTGCAAGGTGATCAGGAAGGAGCGACGCTGCGCTGTGCTCACTGATGCGCATGCGCGGCGCTGGTGTCCGCCCTACTTTCCGAGCTCCATCTGCAGCTTGGGAGTGTGCAGGAACTGGGAAGCTGTCTATGGTTGGCTTTGGGAAACCCCAATTCTACATATGAATTGGCAGTACCGGGCAGGGAAGCAGAGCTGTTTCTCTAAGCTGTCCCAGAATAAATACCGTCAGATGGCACTGAGCCAGCAACCTGCCTGAGAATGCATTACACAAGCAAGTGTATGCGTTCATTCAAGTGCAGTTACCCAGACGCTGCAAAAAAAAAGTGCATGGAGCCACTTGTGCAAATAATACAGTCGTGCCGGCACTAGATCTCGCAAAATTTTACTAAATGATGGGACCATTTCACCCGAGGACGTGCTTTTATTGATTTTAGAGATAGAGGAAGGGAGAGAGAGAAACATCAATTTGTTGTTCCACTTACATATGCATTCATTTGTTGCTTATTGTATGTGCCCAGACTGGGGATTGAACCTGCATCCTGAGCTACCCAACTAAACTACTCAGCCAGGGTTGAAATTTGTAATTCGTTGTAATTTATTTTCACATTCTAATTAAAAATTTCTTTCATACCCAATTTTGTATTCTTTTTATTTCATTCTTTTTTAATCCTCACCCAAGGATATTTTTTACATTGCTTTTTCAGAGAAAGTGGAAGGAAGGAAGAGAGAGACACATCATTTGGTTGCCTCCCCCACATACCCCAACCAGGGCTGGGGATGAGCCTGCAACTGAGGTACGCGCCCTTTGGCCAGAATGGAACTCGGGACCCTGCAGTCTACAGGCTGACGCTCTAACCACTGAGCCAAACTGGCTAGGGCTTTTTCTTTTTTCTTAATCCTTCCAAGGACATGCTTAGAGAGAGGGAGGAATGGGAGAGAGAGAAACATGGATGTGAGAGAGAAACATCGATCGGTTGCCTCTCTTATGCACCCTGACCGCTCTGAATGAAAATGGAACAGCAATCTTTTGGTGCATGGGACGATGCTCAACCAACTGAACCACTTTGGCCAGGCTGTATTCTTTATCTTAAAGAGGACGCACCAAGCTGTATAAGCTTCAGGCCTCACAAAACCTGGATCCACCCTGGCCCAGGACCCGCTGAAGATAGAGATGGACTTTGAGGAGACAGCAAACCTATGTCATGGAGTTTTTAGATAGAAATGCTGTGCTCTGTGTGACATAGCCCTTCTCTTCCCCATTTCCTATATGAAGTCTTTAGGAAAATACGTATTTTTCATTTTTAAAAATATTTTTATTCATTTCAGAGAGAGGAAGGGAGAGGGAAAGAGAGAAACATCAATGATGAGTCATTGATCGGCTGCCTCCTGCATGCCCCCTGGTGGGGATCCAGACTGAAACCCGGGCATGTACCCTGACTGGGAATCTGACCGAGATCACCTGGATCATAGGTTGATGCTCAACCGCTGAGCCACCGTGGCCAGGCTAGGTATTTTTCATTGGAAAATTTAACAAAAAACGGGGTGGGAAAGTCTTAGATTAACAGCAGCAACGTGAGAAAAATGGTGTGAGGGTGCAGGGAGGAGTTGTGTATGTGTGGCCACAAGTTCCATAATAGCTCATTGTGTGACAGACACAGGGAGGTGACAGTTTGCTCTTTGCACTCCTCCTACTGCATCTGGATAGATTCTGCTCCAGACAGGGAGGCAGGTGGTTGTCAAAGGGATATTGACACACTAGGGCGAAACTACAGGAGCTCATCCAGAATGAATGGTAGAATTTGGAGTTAGATCTTGAAGGAATCTCTAAAGAAACTAGTGATGCTATGTTGCTGAGACTCCGATATGGGGGTGTGGGTGGAGGAAGGTTTCAGACACTGTTGCTGGAAGAGAGAAGAGACTTGTGCGTAGCTAGGAAGGGCAGTGCTAGCACTGTGAAGGCAGATTGGCTTTTCAATAAATGTAAAGGGAGTTTAATAACTACCCAACATCAAACAATTTATAATTCACATTGGAAAGATATTCATCAAATGTTAACAATAACTATTTCAATGGTAGAATTTTAGGTCACTTTAATTTCTTCTCTGTGCCTCTATATAAGTGTGTGTCATTTCTAGAAAACAACAAAGACATTAGTCTTTCCCTTCTTTTAAAAATAT
Source organism: Miniopterus schreibersii (assembly GCF_964146895.1). Classification (NCBI taxonomy): domain Eukaryota; kingdom Metazoa; phylum Chordata; class Mammalia; order Chiroptera; family Miniopteridae; genus Miniopterus; species Miniopterus schreibersii. Next base: position 12,620,626 of record NC_138119.1, on the reverse strand, counting down.
GTTTTTATTGATTTGAGAGAGAGAGAAAGGGAGAGGGAGAGAGAGAGATGCTGAGGAGGAGGAGGAGACCAAGAAAGACGCGAGGCGGGGGGCAGAAATGGGCTTGACTGCAGTGCTAACCCCAGGTATAGTGAGGGGGTCCAGATAGGAAGAAACCCCACTCAGTTCCCTATCAAAAGCACTGCATCACTGAGTGAGTGGCTCAGCTGGTTGCCCTTTAAGACCTTTCTGTAGCAAAGATTCCACAATCAGGTGCATCGCTTACTCACTGTGGCACGCACCCCTTCTGAACTTGATGCAACTATCCCACTATTATTATGCAACTATCCCACTAGCATCCTCGGCTGCCTTCTGCATGCCCCACCACGGAGGATTGAGTCCACAACCTGGCCATGTGCCCTGACTGGGAATCGAACCCTCCTGGTGCATGGGAAGACCCTCAACCAAGCAAGCCATACGGGCTGGGCAACATTAGTCTTTTTTTTAAAAGTCTCTATTAGATATATCTGGTCTCCAAAGCCCCAATTCAGTTACTAAAATATTTCTTCTCTTGCTTCTTTGCTCAACTATTGCACAAACGGATCTAGTTCATTCTGAGCTTTATAATTTCTATAAAAACTCAGTTCTAAGCTCAGCAAAACAAAATTGCGCCTTCCTTAGATGGCAGTTGAAGGGGCAGGCCCCCTTGTCCATAAACAAAATGATTCCCTCGAAAGGAATTCTAATGATTGAAGTATCTCCATCTTGCTATATCAGGAAGAACAGTCTAGTTACAGCTGTTCAAAAATAGAATAGTTTGAGTTCCAAGTTCCTGAAAGTTTTCCAATAGAACACGGAAGAATACGCAGATATTTTTAAAAAGATGTTGGGCCTGGATAGGCAGCTGGACTGCACAACCTCTACTTTTTCTTCTGAGGTTTTTAGGCCTTACCAGTACCTCTCACTGAGGGTTCTGTTCATGTGCTGCATTTTACTTCCAGCCCTTCTCTGGACAGCGGGAACTTCTTACATGTAGCATTGTGGTTTGCATGATGTGGACTCTTAATAACACTAGCAATCACTTATCTAGTTCTCACCACTTGCCAGTCAGCATTCTAAGCATGTAACAGGGAGAATTAACTCACATAATCTTCAAAGCGACCCCATGAGATAGGCCTTCTGATCATTCCGGTATTACAAAGCAGAAAACTAAGGCTTAGAAGAGTTGAGGAATTTGCCCAAGATTACATGGATTTTGAGGGACAAAGCTGGGATTTGAATCCAGGCAGGCTGTCTCCAGAGTTAGCCTCTTCTTAACCAACATCACACTGCCTCTCACTTGATAGGGGTTTGAAATTGTTCCACCAAGATACACGTGGTATTCTAGCCTGGTTCTGGCCTGCTGGGAGGTTGGTGGGCTGACATGATCATGGGACATATCAGCAGCCAAGGTATGCCATGTGCCATCCACATTTGAAAGCCAAAGGCAGAGAATAATAGTGGGATAGTTGCATCAAGTTCAGAAGGGGTGCGTGCCACAGTGAGTAAGCGATGCACCTGATTGTGGAATCTTTGCTACGGAAAGGTCTTAAAGGGCAACCAGCTGAGCCACTCACTCAGTGATGCAGTGCTTTTGATAGGGAACTGAGTGGGGTTTCTTCCTATCTGGACCCCCTCACTATACCTGGGGTTAGCACTGCAGTCAAGCCCATTTCTGCCCCCCGCCTCGCGTCTTTCTTGGTCTCCTCCTCCTCCTCAGCATCCTTGTCTCTGCTTTGTGCGCCACCAGATTCATCAGCATCCTAACCCCTTCATTTTGGTGATAAACACCTCGCCTGTAACCCTGCCTGCCTTCCAACTCAATGAGATTAAATCTCCTTGAACGGCATTAGGTTTTTTTTTTTTATGGTTAATTTATTTACTTTTATATTTTTACAGCTCCTGCAATTTAATTTAAAAAAGACTTTCAGGCTGCAAAACTGGCCCTGCTGCTAATTAGATTCCATGGATCTGTCCCGAAAGGTATAAATAATTTTTTTGTTGTTAATCCTCACCTGAGGATATTTTTTTCCATTTCTTTGCAGAGAGTGGAAGGGAGGGAGGGACGGAGGAGCAGAGAGAGAAAGGGAGTCATAGATTTGAGAGAGACACATCCACTGGTTGCCTTCTGCATGGGCCCCAACCAGGGATGGGGAGCAAACCTGCAAACCAGGTAAGTGCCCTTGACTGGAAATCGAACCTGTGACCCTTCAGGTGCACGGGGGCCCACGCTCTAACCACTAAGCAACACCGGCCAGGGCAAGGTATAATTTTACATCGATGTTTCCCTCTCTCTCTGCCTTCTTCTCTCTCTCAAATCAATAAAAACCATATTTTTAAAAAGCTCAAAAACATTATTACTTAATGTACTGCTACGATAAATTACCCAAGCTCTTTGACGCAGAGAAAGAGGGGTGGGGAAGAGGGTATTTGCCTTGTCAACTGCACATTTTTCCGGGCCCTGGCCTTGTGCAGGGCTGATTGAGCTGGGGTTCCCTCTGCACACTGTCTACAGCGGGCCCTCCTACCCACAGCTGGACCTCAGCTGGCCCCTTCTGCCCCCAGCTGCGCGGCCTGCGCGCCCCCCCCCCCTTCAAAGAGTGTCAAGTGGCCTGATGAGCTAATGTATGTGAAAGCCTTTGTCAACTGCAAGGCACAACTGAATGCCAGTTACTGTTACTCCTGGCGTCCTCCGGGGAAACCCAGTCGCCCCCTCACCCCTCCCACACCTACTCCGCCGGACCGCGAGGGAAACAGCGAGGCCACACCGCCCCTCCCACGTGGGCGGGGGTTCCTGGCGCGAATCTGCCTCCCCAACTGGGAGGAGCAACGCTATCGCTACCCTCGGACCCCCACCCCTCGGTAATGGCTTTCCCAGTTCTTCCTGGCTTCGGAGACCTTCCTCCGGAAGGAAATCTCCTCGGTTGCAGTGAAAGTTTTCAAGCTGCTGAAATCATCCACTCCTTGGGCTCCTCCTGACGCCCACCCCCGGCGCCCTCCCCTCGAGCGCCCGCGGCCGAGCCAGGCTGCCCCGGAAGGATCTGACCGGCAGTTTCCTAGAATTGTCTTGCTGGAGCTCCTCAGTCACTCGGCTCCCCGCCCCCCTCCCCACCGCATCTCCCACAGTCTCCCCTCCCCAAAGTCCAGTCTCCTTAGACGCCCAGCCCCCACGCCCAACTTCCCAGGCCCCCGTTCTCTTTAGCATCCCCACTCTGTTCTGAGGCTGTCTACTGCCTTTGGGAGGAGGAACTGGGCATGGGAGTCAAGAGGGCCACCAGGGCCCACCAGGAAGTTGAGTATGCTCTGTTACCAGGGCAACCATCCTTCTGCTAGGCCTTCCCAGTGCTATTCGTCCCCAGCTGAGGAGGGTGAGGACTTGACCATGCAAGCGCCCTCTCCCAATAAATCAAAGCTGACTGAGGCCAAAAAGGGTGGGTAGGGAGCACAGAACATCAAGAAGGTCACTGTACAAAACAGAACAATTTATTCTTTCTTCATCCCAGGCCACCACTTGTGTATCAGGGAGCACAGCTCTGAAGGCGGATCTCCAAGCTGCCCACCCCTACTCCAGGTCCCACTGGGTGTGGACTCCAGGAAGAGGCTTGGGGAGGTGGGAGGAGGGGCCTGTCTGCACTTGATGGATGGTACAGAAGAAATGTCTGGCACTTTCTTTCCCCTTGGGGGAGGTGAAGCTGTAGCCACCTCTCCCCCTCATCTGCATTCCTGCCTGCCTGCCTGCTCAGGAAGGGGGTGGGGTGAGCTGTCAGAGCTGGGACAAGGGGGCCCTTAGCCTAGCTGAGAGTCATTCCGCAAACTATCACTCATATTTGTCTACACTGGGAATGGAGGGACATGTGGACAATCCTGAAATCTTGACTGAGTTAAAAAGGGATCCATATGCTCCCAGCCCCATCACTCCTTCTTGACTCCCAGGCCTCTTGGGGCAAGAAATACCAGAGCTCTGCATTCAGTCCCCACTCCTTTTCCTGCTTCTGATTTTCATGCTCCTTTTAGTATATGATTTGCTGTATTGACTGTGTCATTTGCACTGAGGGTGCCAAAGCAATGGGTGTGTGTGTGTGTGAAATTGCTGGTGTCTAAGCATAAATCAAGGCAGTAGCACCAAACTAGTCATTGAAATCTTCATTACCACATATTGGCAGTTAAAAGAAGGCCAGTTTCTCTCTCTTTTTGTTTTTGTTAATCCTCACCAAAGGATATTTTTTCCATTGATTTTTAGCGAGAGTGGAAGGGAGGGAGGGAGAAACATCGATGTGGGAGTGACATTAATTGGTTGCCTCCAGCAGGCTCCTGGACTGGCCAGGGATCGAACCTGTCGAACCTGCAACCCAGGTATGTGTTCTTGACCTGGGAATCGAGACCCTTTGGTGCTTGGGCTAACACTCTAACCACTGAGCTACACTAGCCAGGGCTGCCAGTTTCTCTTAAGAATGTCCTTGAAAGCAGTAAAAAGTTACTAATGTGATGGATTTATTATAGTTATTGTAAACAAGTTAATAGCACTTGTTTTACTTTCTAATACCATATATATCGATAGATATAGCCTACATAAACAAAAGCTTTTTGGGGCCCTCAATAACTCTTAAGGGTGTAAATGGTTCCTTGGATCAAAAGTGTTGGCACTGCTTGGGTAAATTCCTAGGCTGTTCCCAGCTTGAGAAACACGTCTTATCTGACAAGAAAGGGTGGAGAACATGGTGGTATTTTCTGGCAACCCTCTCTCCCTCAAGAAGAGACACTGTCACTAGAATAAAGATTTTAATGGTCTCCACTCACAGGAGAAGCAAGACATACAGGCCTTCAGCCCCTCCATGCCATGCCTCTCCCCTGCACACTGTATGCAATGTTGGGTGGTGGGAGATAGGGGTGTGTTTGTGATCCATGTGGGCTAGGCCCAGATGTGGACTCCCCCACCCCCTAGATTCACTTAGAGCCCCTTTTCCTATTTTCCCTAAGATGGCTCTTCCCCTTCCCCATAAAAGTCACAGTGTAGCAAGGTTAAGGGTAGAGGGCACAGGAAGGGGCAGGAGGATCCAGGAATCCACACCCCAGCCTGGCCTGAGTCAGGGTAGATAGCGGGGGGGGGGGGGTGCCTAAGTCTATGCCACTGGGCATGACTGTGGGCTTTGGTCTGGTTCTGTAAGCTCCAAGTTCTCTCTCCCCTACACCAGTCCTCTTTCAGAGGTAATATGTGGTGTCTCCACTGGAGTGAGCACACCTGAGCTGTCAAACCACTTCTCTGATCCTTTGACAATGGTGGGGCTGCTGTGGGCGAGGGTGAGGCCTGGCACCTCTCTGTCACTTCTGGCACAGGGAAGGGAGGTGTGGAAGGCCAGCAGGAGAGGCAGGTCAGCCTCGGGTGCTATTCCCCCGCTCCCCCAGGAGCCAGTAGGTCCGAACTTTGCCTTTGCCCTGGAGGGAAATAGAAGAGGAGGTTGGGATGGGGAGTGGTAAGCCCACTTTCCCAAGTGATGGGAGTGGAAATGGCTGCTTTAGAAAGGGCCTGCGAGAGGGTAGCCCCCCCCTGGGACCCCAAGAGATGGAGACAATAGGGGTTTCCTTTTCTACCTTCATTTCTACATCCCCTCGAAGCTCCAGCTCGAAACCACCAAACTCCTCCAGGACAGCCTTAGTCTCAGAAGACAAGTGGATCTTCAGGGCTGAGTAAGAGAGGGAGAAGGGAAGGTGAGGGACACAAGAGAAGGGACTGTGGGGGTAGAAAGATGCTCTCTCCTTCTTTTTGGTCCAGGAAGCTTCCTAATTCAGAGTCCCACCCTCTCAGTGTGGTGTCTGACCATACTAGCCTCTAGAACTTGAGAGCTGTGTTATCCATCCTGGCAGTGAAGAGTCACATGTAGCTATTTAAATTAATTAAAACGAAATACAGTTAAAAATTCAATGCCTCAGTTGCAAGACCACATTTCAAGTGATCAATAGCCCCCTGTGAAAAAGCTACCATATCAGACAGCTCAAATTAGAGAACATTCTCATCATTGCAAAAAGTTCTATTGGACAGCACTCTAGAGCATCACCAGGCTCCAGACAGACAGTATGGAGCACAGTGGTCAGGAGCTCAGACTTTGGATCCTGCTCTGCCTAGTGTGAAGGCCAGCGTGAGCGCTTGGGGAAGTAATATGAACTCTCTGGGCTTCATTTTCCTAGTCTGTAGCGTGCTGATAGTGACAGTATCCATCTCAAAGCCCTGTTGTGAGGATTAAATTTAACATTCAAAAAGTAAATAGAATCTGGCACATAGGAAGCACTGTATCAGTGGTTGCTATCAGTTATTTAACTCACCACCCTCTTTTCCAGCTGAGGTAACTGAGACGTAGGGGAGGAGATCTTCCCAGGCTGCTGACTCCTGACTAGGTATCCCCACACCTGGTCTCTCTCTGAACTCGTTCCCACCACTCCTGGGGTCTGCATCACAGTGGCCTTGTTCTGTTGTTTAACTATTTCTAAGAATGTGCTCCTTGAGGACTGAACCTCAGTGAGAGGCTTTCTCCTACCCTGATAGCCCCAAACACAGTGCCGAGGGAATATCTGCTGAACCAGAGTCCCTCTTGGCTCCAAGTAGCCCTTCTTCCGCCATGAGGCTTGGATGGGATCCACGTGGACTCTCCAGCTACCTTTGGGTCTGGGTCTTCTCAGTATGCCAGGGCCTGGCACTCACAAATTGCTCAATAAATGTTTACTTGATTGAATTGTGTTGAATACAGCAGGAAGGCAGAAGATCAACAGGAAGCAGGACCCCAAGGGAGGAGGTGGGAGCAAACATTTATTAGGTACCTACTGTGTGTTGGGGACTGTGCTAGGTTTTTTTACAACCTGAGACAGGCATTATTTTTACAGATAAACAGCTGAGGCTTGGAAAGGTTGAATGACCATTATGTGCTCCTCATGTTATATGGCTTTCTCAGACAACTAGTGAGGCAGATATTTTATTATTTTTGCAGATGATGAAAACTGAGACTCAGAGGGGTGTAGCAAATTGATACCCAGCTGGGATAGCTGTAGAGCTGAGATTTACACCCAAGTGGTCAGCTCTGAGCCTGAGGGGCTCTAAAGGTGGGATTCCCACTGGGAACTGGTGAACACTGGCCTGGAAAGACTTTCCAAAAATTTGGAAAGACAGGGCAGCTAGGATCTGAATCTCTGATTAGATTCAAGGTGATCTGCCCAGGTTGGACCCTTATGAGCAGGAGCCTGGGAGGCGAGAGGGCTAGAAACTGGGACAGGGATTGGACAGGCACAAGCTGTCCAAGAGGACTTTCCTCGGCTCCAGCTACCCTGCCCTCCCATCACGTTTAGGGGGCCACCATACCTTCCCCGTTAGACTCCATTCTTGAGGCCGTGTTGACTGTGTCCCCAAAGAGACAGTAACGGGGCATCTTCAATCCTACCACACCAGCACACACAGGCCCTGGGGGGGGGGGGGCGGAAGCCCATCAGCGAGGGGCGGGAGGGTGTTAAGGGAGGGTGGTAGAAGGATGGAGGGTGGCCACGGGGCGGAGCTAGGGTGCTCCTGGGGAGGCAGGAGATGGGACCCGAGGCCGGTGGGAACAGCCGCACGGCCGCAGCTCAGCCTACCCGGGCCCCTCCCCGCGCCTTCGGCGGCCTCACCGGTGTGGATGCCGATGCGCAAGCGCAGCTGCTCTTGGGGCCGGTGGCGGATGCGAAAGGAGCGCACGGCGTCCAGCAGCGCCAGAGCCATGCGCGCCACCTCGCAAGCGTGCAGCCGCCCGTTCCTCACTGGGAGCCCCGACACCACCATGTAGGCGTCGCCGATCGTCTCCACCTGGGAGGGTGCGGAGAGGGTGCAGGACACGAGGGCTGCAACTTTTTCTTCCCTGTGCCGCCCCCAACGCCTCGCGCACTGTCATTCTGCACCCTTACCCTCCATCGCCCATCCCCCGCGCGGTTTCTCTCCCCATGTGCCTTGGTCTCCTCTCTTAAAGATTCTATTTCATTCTTCCCGTCACCATTCTCTGACCCTGTCCAGGAGTCTCTCTGTCTGTCCCCTCCCATCCACACTCGCATTCTCACCTTGTACACATCGAAGTTGTCTATGACCGCATCGAAGCAAGTGTACAGGTCATTGAGCAGGGTCACCACCTGGAAAGGAAGAGAGTCAAAGGGGCGGGGAGTAGGGACTCCACCTGGGCTTGGATAAGAAAAGCAGAACCAGAAGGCAGGCCTATGGCATGGAGATGCTAGGCCAAGCATACCTGCTTGGTCTTCACTTGCGGCTGCTCCCTGACTCACCTGCATGGGTGTGCTCTCCGCCGACAGGGCCGTGAAACCCACAATGTCACTGAAGTAGATAGTAACGCTGTCAAAGGCTTCGGCCTGGACTGTCTCCCCACGTTTCAGCTGCTCAGCCACTGAGCTGAGGGGTCAGGGATCAGAGGGTGAGGTGGGGCTGGAACAGGGGTGGCAGGGCAAGTCACCACACACGGGCACTCACTGAGGCAGGATCTGGTAGAGCAGGGCCTCGGCCTTACGCTTCTCCTCCAGGTAGGCCTGGGTCCGCTCCTCCACCAGCTCCTCCAGGTTGTTGGCGTATTGCTCCATGCGGGACAGCAGGTTGTCCAGGATGTTGCTGCTGTTCTCTCTGAGGGCCAGGGAGCAGCAGACAGGGGTGAGAGAGTGCCCACCCCAGGCCTTCCCCTTACCCAGACTTAATGTCAACCCACCTCCCAACTGCAGTGGGGACCCTGGAGAGGGTCTGGGTTGAGGGGCACAGCAAGGTGGGGTGGCAGAGGAAAAGGGTAAGAGGAAAGTTCAGTTCATCTTTGAGATGCCAGGGTCAAGTATGAAGCTTCACGCATCCTGGCTGTTTTGTTGAACAGTGAGTTAGAAGGAGGCAGAGGAGGTGAGAAGGGACAGGGATTGATTGAGAACAGCAGGAGGGCACACTGGCTCAGCAGTGCATCTTGCGGCACTGGCCTCCAGAGTGGCACACTGGGGAAGGGAGTTCACAGGGTGGGGTGGGAGCTCCTGTGGAGGGTGGAGAGGCCCCATTTACTTTGCACACCAGTGAAGACTAGGGGCCCTGGGGGGCTGGGCAGGAAGGATGTGGGGTGGCTATATTGCTGGAGGAGAAGGGTATGAGAGGTAGGGGACTGTGGGGACATCTTGGTCATTGGTCATATGGTATTCACACAGGGGGCTGTGAGGCTGTGGTGGCTGCAGTAAGCTATGTAAGGAGTGGCTCCCTCTGCCACTGCAGGGATGAAACTTTAATTTTAACAGAGAGTAAGGGGGAGGAAGGGAGGGAGGGGCAGGGTGGGGAGAGGGAGAGAGAGAATTTGTTGTTCCACTTATTTATACAGTCTTTGGTTGATTCTTGTACGTGCTGTGACCAGGGATTGAACCCGCAACCTTGGCATATTGGGATGAAGCTCTAACCAACTGAGCCATGGCAAGGATGAAACTTAAGTGTGAGGTATATGGTGGTGGAGGGGTCAGGGGAGGCTGGGGGGGTGCTCCATGACTAAGGCAAGCGACCTGTTAAACTTTCGCAGCATCAGGCGGATCTGCTGGAAGGGTGGCCGCTCCTGGGGGTCTTCAGCCCAGCACCTCTGCATCAGGTGCCCCAGTTCCTCCAGGTGACTCTGCAGGGCCAGGGAGGGCCGAAAGGGGGGCTGCTCGCCCCTAGTCACATGCTCAATGATCTCTGTGTGGTGGGAGGAAAGGGGCTTAGGGGCCGGGTCAGCCAAGGGCCTGTTGAGAGATGGGGTGGGGAAGTCCAGGACCAGGGCATGGGGCAGGAGAGCCCTGTAGGGAACTGGGCCAGTCATGCATTAGGGTTACTGGCAACAATGGAGCAATGGGTAGTGACTGAGCTTTGCAGAAGGAAGATGTGGCATTTCCAGGAGTGTCTCTCTAGGGCTGAGGTTAGTTGAGACTGGCAGGGCTAGGAGACAGCATGGTCCTCTCACCTTTGGGGCTGAGGTCCAAACCTTCCACGTGGAATACGCCACTCCTCAGGGCAATCTCCTGAAGGATGATCCCAAAGCTGTAGACATCACCAGCCTGGGAGCCCCGGGCAGGGGGTGAGGCCATTCGCAGGAGCTCAGGGGCTGTCCACAGCTTTTCTGTGGGTCAGAGGTAAAGAGTCACAGGGTGAAGGGCCCCAAAGCAAAAGGGAAACAAGGATGTAGCTAGAAGATTTGGCTGGGGCTGATCTGAAGTCACCAAACTGAGTGCTAGAGCTAGAAGAGGCCTGGAGATTACTTCATCCGATTCCTCTTTCTACTGGTGAATGAACTGAGCAAGACTCAGGAAAGGTGTGTTCAGGCCCATCAGAGACCAGGCATCAGTCTCTCTCCTGGGCAGGCCTTCACTCAGGGTTGGGGACAGAGTGGGTCTAAACTCACTCGCATAGAGGGTGTGTCCTTGGTCTGGCTCTGGGTCCCTGAAGCTCTCCAGCCCATAGTCAGTGATCTTGAGGACAAATCGACCGTCTACCACACAGTTGGATGACTTGAGGTTTCCATGGGAGCAAATGGCCCCATTGTGCAGGAACAGCATACCCTGGAGAATATGGGAGGCAGGGGTCTTGGGTATGAGTGGGACCTACAACCACGGCCAGAGAAGCACGCCTCCCCCACATCCAGTGGGCTCTCCCGGACCTACCTTGACGATGTCATTGGTGAGAGAGTACCGGAACATCCAGTCCAGGGTGATGCTCTCATTTTCCAGAATGTCCTACTGGGCAGTGAGAATCAGACCTCTGCCCTGCAGACTCCCCCAGAAGAGGAGTGCAAGCATCCTGCTGCCATAAATGGCAGAACAGGACAAAACTTTTACTCTAGTGCCACTGCCCTCCCCCACTCCCATTTTACAGATGGGATAAATAAAGATCAGAAAGAGAGAGAGGCTTGCCTGGGGTCAGAGCCAGGGCTAGACCCAGGTTTCCTGACACCCCTTTGTCCCCTCACCTGTAGGCTCCCCCGGGGACAGTACTCTGTGAGGATACAGATGTTCGGGGGATCGGTGCAGGCACCCACAAACCTGGTCAGGTGTTCATTCTGTATATCCCGCATCTGCAGGTGGGAGCCAGCATCAGGAGCCTGACAAAGACCTCACTCCTCAAGCTGTCCAACCACTCTCAAGGATGCCTCCCTCTTCTTAACTCTATTTATTCTCTGGACATTCTAGGACCTTCGCTGGTGATTCCCACCCACCTTCCCTACCATCCCTCCAAATCTGCTCCCTACTCCCTCTGCCTAAGCCCTCTACCCCTCAGGGGCATCAAGTATGGCATGGTCCATGGAGGACCTTCCTCCAAGGTATCTCCAGTCATCCTTTCCCCATCTATGACCCCTCCTCCCATGCACAATATGCAAAGGCCCATCCCAGGGCTACAGATAACCCTGAAGGCCCTCCATAACCAGTGCTGTTGGCCAACCTCCCCTGTGTCCCCCTGGGGCCCTCCCCCAGGCCACTGCCTCACTCCCCCACATTACATGCTTCAATTCAAACAGGACTTTTCTCGTCAGCTCAATGCGTTTACGGTTCACACGTTTCACAGCCACGAGGTTGCCCTGGGCAAGAAATGGAGACTGTCACTGTGAGGAGATGGCCCAATACCCTGGGAACTCCTGACAGTCCACCCATGCCTCCCACACCCTCCCCCATCCTCTGTCAGAGAATACCCTGCCCCAGTCCCCAGGCCCACCTTATAATACACTGTCTTGGCAAAGACTTGGAACTGGCCCTCTGTGGTGAGCAGGGAGCCATAATTGGAGCCTCTCTGGAGGAATGGAGAGTAGGAGGGATGGTCAGCCCACGATGGGCCCAGCTCTCCCTGCTGGTGGCTGGAGCTCTGGTCTTCACCGCCCTGCGCTTCTCATTCCACATCATGAAATCCTCTCCTCACTCACTTTTTCTTTTAATGTATTTTCATATATACTATCTTCAACCTTTGAAAGAGCACTCTGAGGGAGGCTCTGTAATTGTAATCATTACCTGAGGTAGTTTCAGAGAAGGGCTGTGACTTGCCCAAGGTCACACAGCAAGTGAAGACAGCTGAGACTAGAACCTTGCTTTCTGCTCTCTCCCCTACCCATCAGGCATTGCACTCCACCCACCCTGTACCTAGCAGCCCCCATGCCCCCTCAATACCAGTGTTCTTACCCCACTCAAGGTCAGCCGGCTGCCTGCACTCCGGAGGTGCCTCTCTAGGCTACTGGGCTGCAAGTCCTCCCAACGCACTCGCCACAGCTCTGAGGCGAGTTCCTTTTCCAGCTGCATCTTCCTGAGGCATGAAACTTGCATCTGAGCCTTTGACACAGGGCAGGGACGCTCTGTCCCACAGCCCCTTCTCAGAGCCCTGGGACCACTGCATGTGCTGAGAGACAGCCCCACTGCTATGTTAAAAGGCAGATTTCAGGATTGTCCTCTGGGCTGAAAGTCAGGAGGCTTGGGTGAAATTCTGCCTCACTGGGACCTTGGGGTAGTCCCTTCGTTTCTTTGAGTCTCATGTCTTTATGTCCAAATGTCCTCATTTGGAAACTGGGAACCTCAATATTTATTTCAAAAGCATTGTTATAAGAATGAAAAGAAATGTGGTGTGGGAGTGTCTGCACAGAGTATATGATAGACCAGCACTGGTTTTCTTCTCTCCCTCCTTGCCTCCCTCTAGCCTTAACTTCTCCTGAACTTACTCTCCCTGGCCACTCCTATCCCAGTTTCCTTCTCCTCTCTTCCTTGTGCCCTAAGGCTTGTTAGCCTCTTTTCTCCCCCCAGCTCCATTGGCCTTCCCCTGCTGTGCCCTCACCCTTTCTCCCTTCCCTCTGTGTCCCTGCCACCTCCCCTGAGACTGGTCTCCCAGCTTCACTCACCGCCCTCATCCCAAGGCTCACCTGTATATGAAGATGGAGACAATCAGGATGCTGAGCAGCGAGAGGCTGCCTACCAAAGCCAACGCCTCCAGGGTGGAAAAGTGGGCTGTAGGAGAGAGTCCGAGTTGCAGCAAGAAAGACTTTGATTAGACAGCAGGAGGAAGAACCTTCTAATAGCCAATCAGTGAACTAGGGTGATGGATGAAGGGAAGAAAAAGGCAAGAGTCTCTCCAGAAAACTCAGTGTGGAAGGGGAGCACTTATTTGACTCCTGGTGAGGGAAAGCAGTGTCTCCAGAATGGAGGCCTGGTTGGCAGGGGGCAGGCACCTTGGTTGCAGGCAGGGTCCTCATTGTCAAAGCCACATTTGGGGATGTCAGGAGGCGGGTATCCTAGAGGCCAGTGCAGTGTGCGCCCTGACACAGCCACCAGTTCCTGGGAAGTCCCATTGTAGTTCAGAACGACCTAAGGGAGGGAGGGCAGGAATGGTAGGCGGGCTGTCCTGTGGGGTACTCCCATGTACCCCATTCCTGCTTCCAGGCCCTGTATGTGGGATGCCAACTATGTATCGGACGCCTACTGTGAGTGCACACTCAGAGACCCCATACCCATGCCCCATGTTATTAGAGTGGAATAACTTGAAAACTCTTCAAGGGAAAAAAATAAAACTCCATATAGGAAAGACTCCACACGCAGAAACTTCCATATAGAACCTCAGTCCTATACTCAGGGAGTTTATAGGTTGAAACACATAGAAAACAAAAAATCAGTGTTCTCAGTCCACATTCCAGGCCTAATCCATGTATCCTTCCTCCAGGAAGCCTTCCCTGGATGATCTGCTCCTTGGTGTCTGTGCTCAATCCCTTCCTGTTCCTGACTGCACTCAGAACTGTGCAATGTGTGTTCATCTTGGCTCTGAGCTGCCTGTCTCTGTGGGAGGAGTTCTGCGATCTTAGGAGACACCGGACTTCCTCAGGGCAGGGCTGCGCTCCCTCCTCAGACATGGAGTTCCCCAAGGGTAATCTTGTAAATCCCTATCATTCTGGTTGCTCTGCCAGACTAGAGCAGATCTCTTTAATCCAGCGCTCTCCATAAGTGACCAAGCAACTACAGAGTAGACAGATGCCCTGCCAGGGCTGTGGGGGGAGGCAGAAGGGCGAGATGTCTTTTTCAGTTGGTATTGTCTTCTCCAGGCACAGCCTTACCCTAAAGGCACTAGTGTCAGGATCCATATCCCAGAGGGAGAAATCAGTCTCTCGATCTCCATTGCTGTCCATTTTCAGGTATCCTGTCACACCTGGGGGCATGGACAAAGATGGCTATGCTTTGAGGGAGTCGAAGGAAGTTCAGGGACATCCCCCCCCCCCACCTCATCTGCATCGCTTGATTGTCTCTGCCTTGCCCTCCAAACACACATATATATGGAATGATAATAAAAGGGACAGACACTTCAGCAGCAGGACTGATTGGGGCTGGACACTTAGAAGGACTTCTTGATGGAGCTAGGGAGATGGGGCAAGAGGGCCTAAAGGAAGCTGCGAAAGACTGGCATGGGCAAGTGACTACCTGTGCTTCAGGGCTAGAGGCTTCTCATGGCCTCCTGCTTAGTGCACCCCAAGGCAGCCCATTCTTGCCACCTCCAGGCCCTGACCTTGGAAGCTTCGGTTCCACATCCTCTGAGTGATGCCCTCCCCGTCGGTGACAGTTCCCCCATGAGCCAGAGTCTCTGTCACTGCCTGGACAAAGAGCAGGAGCCCGTCGTGGAAGGACGCTGGGATGGTGTTCACCTGCAGGGACCAGCAGAACCTAACTGGGGTGGGATATGTGAAGGGTACAGAGTGGGGTACTGTGGGGAGGAAATGGGAGGTGCTGGGAGCTTGGAAGGGGATGGTAGAAATCACCTGCACATGACAGAGATTTGCTACTGATAAGATGCTTTGAATCCTGCTAAGCAGATAGGGCAGGACATCATCCACATCTGACTGTGAGGACCTGAGATTCAGAGGTTGAACTGGCCAATGCCATTCCCCCCACCCCCCATCATCAGGAGAGATACAGAAACAATGGGAAGGGAAAGAAGGGGAGATCTGGGGATACTGGGATGACTGAGAGAACAGGGTGGAGACTGGCAGAGGGCCATGGAGTGGGGGCTGAAGGTCCATACTGGAGGGTCCCAGGACCCCTTCCTACCAGGCCATCTTCCATGGTGAAGTTGAACTGCTCATGAGCCAAATGTTTTAGCTGCTGCAGGAATTCCAAGTACTCAGGATTATCTGGCTCTTTATATGTAATGATTTTGGCAGCCTGAGGAAGGGGTCAGTGGAGAGGGGTGAGCTAGGAACTGACCCATCCTCACAGTACCCTGAGGCCCACCTCCCAGAGCTGCATCTCTGCTTAGCTTAAGGGCTAACTGGGTCCTGAGTCCTGGGTGAGGTGCTGTCTGCTCCAAAGCAGGGGATCCAAAGGGATGGCTTCTCCAAATCCAGTTAGTCTGCAGGACTTGAACACCCTTCCACCTCAAGCCCATTCTTAAATCTTGTTATCCTCTTGGCTCTGAGTCTCCTGGCCCTCCATACACTCCTGCCCTTTGTTGTCTAACTCCCTGTGAGCATCAAGAACCTCTTTTCTAGAATCCTTTCAGATTTTGTGGGACCTATGGCCAGAAACTACGTGCCACCAGCTAGGAGTCCCACAGCCTGGGCTTCGGACAGGACACTTGCCTTCGACACTCACCTGAAAGGCGAGGTGGGCACTGACATCCTGTCCATCCCCTCTCTCCCAGGGCCTGTAGGAACCAAGGCCATGTGCACCTTGCAGGCTTTGCCCAAAGAGATCCAGGTGGAAGAAAACATAGTCCTCCCCAGTCAGGCCAGCTTCCAGAGCCAGAAGCATCAGGGTTCTGAAGGCATCTGGGGAGCTGCAGATGTAGATAACTGGGGAGAAAGGGGGAGGGGTCAGAGAGAAAAGTTTAGGTCTTGGGGTCGGAGAGAAAAGCCTAGGTCTTCAGGTAGGGAAGCTGGGGCACCCAGGGGGACCTTCGGAGACCCTGCTGTAGTTGAGTGGAACTCCTGACTCACTCCCTACCGGCTGCGGCAGGAGAATGGTGGAGAAGGGTGGGAGGAGAGGGTGGGAGCAGAAAAGGAGCAGGGGTAGGGGGAGTGGGCAGGGCAGAGCTGAAGGTGGGGAAGGTGGGGTCAGGAGGGGAGGTTGTGGGAGAGGAGAGCCAGCTGGAGAGGGGACCGGAGAGGAGCTGGCGTGTGGGAGCAACGGGAGGAGAAGATGGAGGAGGGAAGCAAGGCTGTTGGGAAGAGACAGAAAATGGGCGAGAAAAAAGGGATGGGAGCTGAGCCAGGGACCTACTAAGTGTCAGGGTGGCGGCAGGCATCCCTTCCAGCCGGTTGACTGCCGAGGAACTGGCGGGCAGAAAGGTGAGGGAATGGGGGAGGTGAGAGGAGAGGACCACAGAAACGGGCAGCGCGGGAGGGATGGGGAGAGAAGGAGCTAGAAACTCGGGGATGGACACGGCCGGAGAGGCTGAGACGTGACTGAGCCGCGAGGAGGAGGAGGGGACTGGCCCGAGGGAAGACAGGACGCCCCGGGGCCTCCGAAGGGTTAGCGCGGCTCGGGGCGCAGCGGCGGCCCGCGCCCTCTCACCTCGGCCCTTGCGCTGCACCGTCCGCAGCAGCCTGGAGTAGTGGTCGAGGTCGTCCTCGGCGAACTCCAGGTGGTCCACCGTGATGTTGAGGAGGTTGCGGACCCGCATGTACAGCCCCTCCACCACGAAGAAGCAGGCCTGGTCGTCCCCGGGCCGGTAGGCGTAGAGCACGAGGGCGCGGCGCTCCCAGCCCAGCCGTCGGTGCAGCGCCGCGACCAGGTCGCCCAGCTTGGCGTGGCTGGGCCCCGAGCGCGTGGTCAGCGCGTACTCATCCTTGGCCCCGAAGCCCAGCGCGGGGGCGCCGGCCGTGAGCAGCGGCACCCGCCAGTGCGCGGTGAAGCGCGCCACCGGGGCGGCGGCGTACACGCAGCCGGGGCCCAGGAACACGGCCGGCTTGTGCTCCCACTTGAGGTCCACCGCGGCCAGAGGTGCGGCGGTGTCGGAGCAGACGCCCCGCACGTTCTCGCTGCTGCCCAGCACCGTGCGGACCGTCCAGCCGGGCAACAAGTCCGGCTGCGCCTTCACCCTGGCCAGGGCCAGTTGCACTGCCGGGCCCACGCGCGCCCACGACCACGGGTACGAGGTGTTGGCCAGCGGCAGCACCACGGCCACCGTCAAGTTGCCCGCGTGGCTGCCCCGGAGCAGCAGCAGCAGCGACGGCAGGAGCAGTAGCAGGCGCAAGTGGGCGCCGGTGGGGCACCCCGGGTGCGGCATTTTCTCAGCGGGCACCGCCGCCTCCGCGGTTCCTTGGGGCCCGGGGCGAGCCCCGGTGGGAGTGAGGTGGAGCGGGGCGGGGGCGCTCACCCCCGAGCACGCAGTCCCCTCCAGCTGCGACAGTCACCGTCGGGAGCGCGGTGGGCGCGAGGGCGGGCGGACCCGCGGCCGGCCGCCCGACGGCGAGGTGCGTGGAGGGCGCTGCGGAGCAGGTGGGTAGGAGAAGGGGAGCGCTGGAGCGCAGGGGATCCGGGTGAGCTAGGGTGTGTGTGTTAGAGGAGAAAAAGCGCTCGCTGGGGCTCCGGAGAGAAGGTGGGAGACGGCACGAGGGGGAAACCGGAGTGAGCGCTGCCTGCGTGCAGGAGCGCGGCCCCAGCGCGTCTGCCAGGAGAGGCGTCAGGCTGGCCCGAGTCTCCGGCTGTCCGCGGGGGACAGGGGAGGACCCGAGCCAAGCTCCAAACCCTCCCTCCCGGGCTCTTCCCCTCCCAGACCCGGGAACAGCAGAGCCAATCCCGGATCTTTAACTCCTTCCTCCCCGCCCATGGCTGGAGCGCTGTCCCCTCTTCCAGCTTCTCTGTCGCCCAACGCCCGCCCCCCTCGGAGGGGCGGCCCCAGAAGAAGGGGCTCTCTCTCGCGGGGACGGGAAGGAGGACTGAACAGACGAATGTGTGGGACCACCGGACGCCTCTTGCGTTCCTACCTTTGCCCTCCCCTCCTCCCGGGTTCCGTCTGGGGAGAGAGACGTTCTGGTGCGAGATCTCGGCTGGAAAATGTGTGAATGTGCGGATGTGTGTCTGGGAGTGACGGGTTTCTGGAAAAGACGTTAAAGTACGTGAACCCCAGGGTCCTGGTGACCCGGTCCATCTAGGAGGTCCCTCCACCCCCACTAAGCCCCTCGGCGGAGAAAAAGGACCAGGTGTAAGGGCAGGGTTAACTCTTTAGTTCCCAAAGGGTTGTTAGGCAGTGGAGGGAGAGTGTGCGTGCGTGTGGCCGGAGGGGGAAGAGGTGTGACCTCTGGGCTGCTCCGAGAATGTAACTGTGTGTGTGTGTTGTGTTGAGATGGATTGTTAAAACGTGGTTCGTGGTGGCGGCGAGAAATGGTTTTGCGAGTGACCGGCGGAGGAGGTTTGGGTGTATGTCCTTCCCGGCTAGGCAGCTGGTCCGCGCCGCTGTGGAATCAGTCTGCCCTCTAATGGTCAGCAGGCGTCATCGACGGTATTGTGCGACCGATCTGCTCCAGCCCTGCGCCTAGGCCAGGACCCAAGGTCAGCAAACTTGTCTGTTCAGCAAACAATTGCAGGGGACCTAGTACGCATTGAGCACAGGCTAGATGCCGAGGGCAAAAAGAGAAACACGTATAGTCTGTACCTCTAAAGCTCTATTTGGAATGTACAGTCATAACATAATATCATTAAGCACTACAATATAGAGATGGATAAATTAATAAGAGCTCGAGATGAAAACTATTGCGCCTGTCTTGGAACCAGGAAAAACTTCAAAGAGAAATAATTCAACAAGGGTAAAAGGATGAGAAAGGTATTCTGTGTAGGGAGAGTAGAAAACTGAAGTATGTTTCCTATATAAAGAATTTTAGGAGAATTTTGAACATTTTTATGGTTAGAGTAAACAGTAGCCCATGGACCAACTTCAGATGACGTTTTGTTTGGCCTGCATTTTCTCTATATATATCTAATTTAATAGCCCAAACTTAAAAATCAGCAGATGGGCCCTTGCAGGTGTGGCTCGGTTGGCTGGAGGGTCCTCCTGTACACCAAAGGGTGGTGGGTTAGATTCCCTGTACACCAAAGGGTGGTGGGCACATACCTGGGTTTCGGGTTCAGTTCTCCATCCGGAGGCAACTGGATGAATGTTTCTCTGTGAATTGGTTTCTCTCTTTTTCTCTCTCTCTCTCAAAAAAAAAAAAAAAAAAGATGTCACATGAATTTTGATGTCCTGACTTGTCTTGAAATATTGGAGAGCTAATAATATAGGTCCTGCATCTATCCATGATCAATCAGCTGGAACCAGTATCCATTACCTCCTTGAGATGTTTAGTTCATGATGGTTCTTTTCCACCCTGTTCACTCATTGGCATTACCAACTACAGTAGGAGTTTGTGTTTTCAACTCTGATCTATGATGTAAGGTGTGTACAGGTAGGAACGACTGAGAAGAAGAGGCAAAAAAGGGCAGCACAGGGCAGCTTATGCAAGCTTTTGTGTGACAGGCATGTCTTTGTCCTGTAAGGGGAGCTCTAGGGGGTATAGAGCTGGATAGGAGATTGGGAAGTTAAAAAATTTTTTTACATGTTTTTATTGATTTTAGAGAGAGAGGAAGGAAGGGGAGGGAGAGAGAGAGAAATATCGATTGCCTGCCTCCCGCAGGCACCCTGACTGGCCCCTGAACCCAAAACCTGGGCATGTGCCCTGACCAGGAATAGAACCAGCAACCTTTCCGCACTGGAGGGAGCTCAAGGAACAGAGTAACAACAGCCAGGGTGATTTTTGTTGTTGTTGTTGTGTGAATTTTTTACTGATATGCAGCAAGCCACTTAAAATTCTATTTTAAAAAGTTTGGAGAATGTACTAAGGTTCCCTGATGAAATGTTAGCCTCTGCATACACTACCAGGCAAACTGTCGGAGAGGTCACAGAACAGAAAGTTCATAGACAATATAAAATTGCTTGAAGGACATAGCTTATTAACTCTTAAAATTTTTTCAACATTTTTACTAGGGAGATTTTAAAAAAAGTTTTATTGAGGTATAATCGATACACCATAAACTACACCATACTTAATGTATACAATTAGGTGTGTTTGGATATATGTATATACCTGTGAAACCAGGTAATAAATATATCTATCATCTCAAAGGTTTCCTTGTGTCTTTTTTTTTTTCAATTCTCCCTGAGGATATGTTTTTTTAAATTGATTTGAGAGAGAGAGAGAGAGAGAGAGAATGAGTGCTCCTTTGTATTAATACATCTTCAAAAATAATCGAGCTGTGGGTTTAAGATCTGTGCTTTTTGTTGTAATAATCATATGTCAATAAAGTATTTAAAAGAATTACGCAACAGCAATAGCATATAATTCTGGAAGGAGTGATGGTGGTTAATGGGATTAAATTATTCCTGCATTTTTCACGAGGAGAGTAAAAGTATTACATAAAACTAGACCTTGCTAAGTCAAGGATGAATGTTGTAATTTGTAGGGTAGCCACTCTAAGAGGAGAAAAAAGAGTGCGTAACTTTCAATTAACAAAGGCAGGGAGGGAATAATAAACAGTGCAAAAGGCGGCGAGCAGGGGGAGTGAAAGTATTACAGGAGGGACGGACAATGTAGAGGATGGGTCGGGTCCTTCTCTCCTTGCTAGTTCCCTCGCTCGCTTTTTCCGAAATCTCTTTCTGAAGCTGCCTCAGTTTCCCATCTAGTCCCTCACCATCAGTGCTTTCCGCTCTCCGATTCAATAAGTACACTGCCTCCTTTTCTCAAAGCCTCTTCTAGGTAATGTTCATCGTTGCCTAAAGTCCCTTCCTATTCCTCCACTTCATTTGCTGATAGCAAAAACAGCTTCTAAAGGTTGCATTTTTGAGGGTGGAAAAAGTAGAAGAATGGCGTTTACTTTTACTGAAAAAATGAAAACCAAAAATTCTGTTGTATTCTGAAGAGAAACAAAAACCAACTCTGATAGCAGAGGATGGTTTCGATCCATCGACCTCTGGGTTATGGGCCCAGCACGCTTCCGCTGCGCCACTCTGCTACCCGTGACAAAGAGTTTTCAACGTTCCTATAGAAAGTTTTCTACGTGGTCTGTCCTGATTTCTTTACACAGCGCCGTCTAGTGTCTACAAAAAAAAAAAAAAAAAATCGTCATTACTGTCTAATCTGTTCTTATTGGCTACTTCCTGACACCGCAGGGATTTTTAATTGGTTCACAAGCCTGTTTCCTACGGTGAGCCAATAGGCATAAGCGGAGGGGTAAGGCGGGAGCCAATCGCACCGGAGTTTGTTGGGATACGCCGGCAAGCCACTTCTCCAGGGGTCGGCTTCTCAGAGGAGAGGGGCGGTTGGTGCGGTTTCCATTGTTCGGGATTTAGGGCGCCATGAGGTGAGGACAGTGAGGTGCTCTGGAAAGGTTTGGGGTATTTGCCCGAAAACTTTGGGGAGGTGGGCCGAAAGGAGTCGGAGTACCTGAAAGGACCACGTGTCTGGGGGCTGCCCTGAAACCTGAGAACTCCAGGTCTGGCCTAATGGGGGAGGTCGGAGGCCTCGAAAGTGGGGAAACCTGGGCCTCGGACGGCGGTGGAGCCCAGGAGTGAGATGACGGGTTCGACAACTTGTTTTCTGAGGGGTTTAGGTGAGGGGGTACCAGGATGAGCACCATTCTTGTCCCACTTCTAGCCTCAGAAGGTTTGAACGTGCCTCATTCATCCTCTTCTAAGTGCTTGACCAGATGTGCCCGATAAGTGTTTTACTACGTTAATGAATAAAAAAGAAATCACTTTAGTTTCGGGAGTGTTAGAGTTGGCATGGCCCAGGGATTATGGGGTATTTCTTGTAGGGGCTCAATGTTTGAGCCCCGTCATTATTTGGTGTGGGTTGTGATTGAATTATCCAGAACCCGGAGGTCATGAGGTGAGGCTGGGCTTTTGGAATGGGGAGAAATGTAAGTGGGAGTGGGGATTCTTGGTTACCAAAGGAAAGTTCAGAGTGATGGAGGTAGACAAACTTGAAATGATATGGCCGGTATGGTGGAGAGATTTCTTTAATGATTTCAAAACAAGTTTAAAATCTATGCGTTTCTAGGGGTGACAGAGGCCGAGGTCGTGGCGGGCGCTTTGGTTCCAGAGGAGGCCCAGGAGGAGGGTGAGTGCCAGTTCTTAGCATCTCTGCACTGGTTAGTTGCCATTTCAATCATCTAAGAGTTTGGAGTGGACCAGTATATCTCCTTTCCTGAGATCCAGCTGTGGTTTAGAACGACATGCTCTCCTGCTAAATGAGTTTGGCCCCATTATGCTAAGTTATTAAGTTTCTGTGCTAAATAACTTGGACTGTTTCTCTTGTTTTAGGTTCAGGCCCTTTGTGCCACATATCCCATTTGATTTCTATTTGGTGAGTACTATGGTCCTTGTTCACCCATTGAGATAGAAATGGGGCCTGATCACTTTTCACTTTGTTTCCTGGAGCCCAGCATCTATCTCCCTGTTAAAATAGTGGTTGCAGTAGGAAAAGGGATTAGTGAGTAGAGTTGGGGTTTTGAGTCAGCTGTGTGTTGCTTTACATACAAAAACAGTATAACCAGGGTAAGTAAGCTAACTCCTTGGCTACTGTTGGCAGTAACATGATTATAATGTTAGTTCTTAATAGTTATTGTATCTCTGGTTTATCTGTTCATATAAAGGTAGTGAGAGTTTAAATTATGGCTGTTTCTTCCAGCCTTGTTTGAACATCTTAAGGAGTAGAAACAAGTGTTGCAAAATTTTCTCTTTTCAATTTTTTCTTTTGTAACAACAGAAAAAACAACCTCCCCTATATATTATTATGTTTGATAAATAATAAGTAGTTTATTTCTGGTTTAGTGTGAAATGGCCTTCCCCCGGGTGAAGCCAGCACCTGATGAAACTTCCTTCAGTGAGGCATTGCTAAAGAGAAATCAGGACCTTGCTCCTAATTCTGCTGAACAGGTATATTCTTTGGGCTTTTTTCCTGTGATTTCTCTAAGAAAGCTAAAGAAGTAAATAGCTACTGGTGAGGTTACCGTTATTAAAGCCTAAATGTCACAGGTTTATATTAGTACCCCCCGACCCTCAACCCCAGCCTTGTACATACATGGGGATATGGCATTCAGGACCCCCACTGGATGCCTGATACTGTGGACAGTACTGAACCTTGCATATAGTGTTCTTTTTTTATACATACATATCTATGATAAAGTTTAATTTACAAATTAGACACAGTAAGAGCTTAACAGTGATAACTATAACTTGTAAAATAGAACAATTATAACAATATACTGTAATAAAAGTTATGTGAATGTGGTCTCAAAATATCTTACTGTACTGTAATTACTCTTTTTTGAAATATATATATTTTTTATTATTGATTTCAGAGAGAGAAAGGGAGAGGGAAAGAGAGAAACATTAGTGATAAGAGAGAAGTAATTGACCGACTACCCCCTGCACGCCCCTCCACTGGGGATTGAGCTAGAAACCCGGGCCTATGCCCTGACCGGGAATCAAACCTTCTGGTTCATAGGTCACCACTCAACCACTGAGCCATCCTTGCCAGGCTTTACTTTTTTTCTTGTGATAGTGTGAGATGATACAATGCCTACATGATGAATGAAGTGAGGTGAATTGTAGGTACTGTGACGTATAACCTTAGGCTGCTTACTATAAAGGTTACTTGAACACAAGCACTATGACACTTCAACAGTTGATCTGATAACCAAGAGGGCTTTGGGTGAGTAGCATATGCAGCATGGATATACTAGACAAAGGGATGATTCACGTCCTGAGGGGGATGGTGCATAATTTAAAACTTATGAATTGTTTATTTCTGGAATTTTCCATTGAATATTTTCTGAATGCAGTTGACTTTGGGTAACTGAAACTATGGAAAGCAAAACTGGCAAAGTGGGGACTACTCTGATTGTTCTCCTTATTTCTCATTGTGGGTGGAGGAAAGAGTGCCAGATTACATGTGTTCATATTTTTATTGGGGAATTTATCTTTGAGATCAAAAAGTTGTTTTCTTCTGGCATATTCAAAACCAGACAGGTCAGAGAGTTTTCAAAGCACTATATCGGTACAGATTCAGCTTGTAGGGAAAAATATTCAAATAGAGAAGTTGCTTATAATTTTTCACCTTAGGTTGTTTTTGTTTCCTGCTGTTTTTCAGGCCTCTATCCTTTCTCTGGTGACAAAAATAAACAATGTGATTGACAATTTGATTGTGGCTCCAGGGACATTTGAAGTGGTGAGTTTTCCATGATTTAGTCCTAGAAAAGGGCAGCCTCAGTAGTGTGGAAATGACATTGGCTCCTGTTTCTTAATTCTTCCATTACCCATTATCCAAAGCCAAGCCTAAATGGGAAAGTACAGTAGAATTCCTTTGTGGTGCTGATTTTGGGGACAAGACTTGTATCGTTGTTAGCAGCTAGCCACGATGATCAGGCTTTTCTTGTGGTTTTGGGATATGATTTGACCTCTGCAACTTCCAAGTCCGGGTAATAAGAAGCTGTGTTGTAATTGAGCTCTGAGAGGAACTAGGCAATCTTTTTACTTTTTTTTCCTTTATTTTTTCTGCAATCTCTTTTCCAACAGCAAATTGAAGAAGTCCGACAGGTCGGATCATATAAAAAGGGAACAATGACTACAGGACACAACGTGGCTGACCTGGTGGTAATCCTAAAGATTCTGCCAACGTGTGAGTGTACCTCTTTCTGGCTATGGAAACGGAACAGAACATAGCAGTTGGATTTGAGGCAGAGGGATATTTAAAGCCCAGATTTCTTGTGAGAAAGGCTTATTTGGAAGACAAATGGGAAAATTTATTTATAAAAGGTCTTAGTTTTCCCAAATTTCTGTCTTAGGTACTGCTGCCTTCCCAGGGTTAAGGATGTCAGTGACCATTTGTTTCTGCTGAAGTAGTCTATTGGTCATGCACTTCCTGGTCTGGATAGTTACTGTGTCGTTCATGATCATAGCAGATCTTCAAGTAGTCAGGGAAGGAAAAAAAAGTGGAAAGTTATTTTAATGTGTGGGGGTAATAAGGGACAAACTCTGGGGTGTGTGCCTGAAAGAATATATGACCAGTTATTATAGGGCAGCATTTCTCAACTGGGGGTGATTTTGTCCGCAGGGGACATTTGACTATCTAGAGACATTTTTGGGCTACTGGCATCAAGGGGGTAGAGGCCAGGAATGGACCCTACCCCTCAACTCCCAAAGAATTATCCAGCCCAAAGTGGCATTAGTGTCACCCTCCTGCAGAAAGAGCATGCGGATATAGGAGATGTCCTGTGCCCTGAGTCTTCTAATTTCTCTGTCCAGGCATTAGCTTCCCCTTGTAAAAGTTTTTTCTATTGCTTGCCCTTGCTCTAGCCTTGAACATGGGGCAGAAAGTGCAGAGTAGATAATTATAATGTTCATTATCTCCTCTTCTCTCATTCTAGTGGAAGCTGTTGCTGCTCTAGGGAACAAAGTCGTGGAAAGTCTAAGAGCGCAGGATCCTTCTGAAGGTTGGTTTGTTGCTGAACATGTATTTAGTGGTCATAGGAGCTAGGTCTGTAATTCTAAGTACACAGTTAACAAAGTGTCGGTCTAGAAGGAAGAGTGAATGCAGTTTTATGTTGGGAAAGTTTTTGTTTTTTTTAATATATATATATTTTTACTGATTTCAGAGAGGAAGGGAGAGAGAGAAACATCAATATGAGAGTCATTGATTGGCTGCCTCCTGCACGCTCCCTGCCAGGAATCAAGCCCACAACCCGGGCATTGAACTGTGATCTCTTGGATCATAGGTCTATGCTTAACTACTGAGCCACGCTGGCCAGGCTATGTTGGGGGTAGTTTTGGTGAGATCTCCAGTATTCAAAATCTCAATCTCCTTTACTTTTTTCCCCTTTATTATTGTTGACATGATCTTTACTTTTAAAACTCTGTATTCTAAATCCTTATTCTGGGCTCTTGCTGCTTTTGAAAACCTATCTCTTCCCTGACCCTAGGTTTACCTTTGGTCATCTAATGGAAACATGAGAGTTAGAGCTCTTGAATTTTTTCTTTCAGTTCTGACCATGCTGACCAATGAAACTGGCTTTGAGATTAGTTCTTCTGATGCTACAGTGAAGATTCTCATTACAACAGTGCCACCCAATCTCCGAAAACTGGATCCAGAACTCCATTGTTAGTCCTTTTTTTCCATTGCTGGGAAATTTGGAGGAAATTCAAAACATGGTATAAAGTTGCTGTTGAGTTTAGCTTGTTGCTATTGCACATAAAACCTTCTGCAACCTAAGTTTACTCCCAAACTTGGCTACCTCCATCTATAATCTGAAGACAGGTTTACCAGGCTTGGTAGTGGATGGTCAGAAAAGCAGTTTGAGGACCTAAGAACTGTGGAAATATTTATGGACATGGGTTTGGGTTTGGCTTTTGGAGAAAATCGTGGATCTTGTATACTTCTAGATTTGGTTTAGGAGTAGTGAGTTTTGGACAAGTGATTTACTGATCTGAGGAACATGGAGTGGTTTGTTTACTATTATTTTTTAAAGGACTGAACTACTTTTTTTATGTCTATTGATTTCAGAGGGAGGAAGGGAGAGGGAGAGAGAAACATCAGTGATGAGCGAGTCATTGATCAGCTGCCTCTTGCAGGCTCCCTACAACCCAGGCCTGTGCCTGACTGGGAATCAAACTGTAATCTGGATTATTGGTCAATGCTTGACCACTGAGCAACACCGGCCAGGCTTTTAATTTTATTTTTTTTTTAATCCTCACCCGAGGATTTGTGTGTTTTTTTTACTTTTTGGAGAGAGAGGAAGGAAGGGAGAGAAAAACATTGATTGGTTGCCTCCGGGACATACCCCGATGGGGAACTGAACCTGCAACCTTTTAGTGCATAGGACGATGCTCCAATCAACCGAGCCACCCGGCCAGGGTGAACGTTATATAGTTTAGGAATTACATTATCCTGTCCTTCCAAGTTACTGAACTGTGGCAGTGGGATTGAATTGCTTGCTTAATAGGAATGTTTCATCTTGGCCTGTCATGCTTCTAGTGGATATAAAGGTGTTGCAGAGTGCCTTGGCAGCCATCCGACATGCCCGCTGGTTTGAAGAAAATGCTTCTCAGTCCACGTGAGTTTCCCCCTCACTATTTGAGCTAAGATAACCTAAGCCTTAGAACTACAGCACAGGATACCCCTGTACTTCCTCTAACAGAACTTTTTTTGGCTCTAACCTTCTGTCTAGATTTTGAATTTTACCTTAGTAAGCAAATTTAAATTGAAAGAAGAGAATTTGTAGTTCTGGAAATAGCTTCAGCTGTGTACCTCAGGTGTGGAAGTACATGATCATACTACTTTTAATCCCTGGGTCCCTCTTACCTACCTCCAGAGTTAAAGTTCTCATCAGACTTCTGAAGGACCTGAGGATTCGTTTTCCTGGCTTTGAGCCCCTCACACCTTGGATCCTTGACCTACTTGTAAGTAAAAAAGGGCAGTTGAGTTCCTGATCATCCCTATCTAACCATAGTTACCCTGACATCAACCAGAATCTGCAATATGGTGAAGCTTAAAAAAATCTCATTGGTGGACAAGTAATCCAGTAAAGATTCAGTGTTTATGACTTCATTGGGTTTTTAGAGTATTAAGTGAGTAGTTATTACTGCCCCTTTTTCTGTTGTTACTGCTGTCATTTCATTAACGTGATCATGGAGAGAGCGTAGATGAGCAGTCACTTCAGAATTGCTTCTGAAAGTAAACATTTTGGCTAGGCCTTAACCAGTTTTCCTCATGATGGCTTTTTTTATTTTTTTGGAAAAGATTGCTATTTTTATGGCACACCTTCCAGACTTATTCTTTTCCAGGGGCACTATGCTGTGATGAACAACCCCACCAGACAGCCTTTGGCACTAAATGTGGCATACAGGTATAGCATGCTTCTCTGGGTTTGGGACTGGATGTAAACTGTCTTGTATGTTCTTTTAATACCTCCCTCCTGTGTTTCAGGCGTTGCTTGCAGATTCTGGCTGCAGGACTGTTCCTGCCAGGGTCAATGGGTATCACAGACCCCTGTGAGAGTGGCAACTTCAGAGTACACACAGTCATGACTCTGGAACAGCAGGTATCGGGACAGCTCTGAAATGGTTTGTTGTGCGGCACTCTTGAATGCTCCTGGGTCAGAAGGCAAAGGGAATGTAGTCTTTAGGGGTCAAGGATATGGGGGTTCTCACATACTTTGGGCTTGAAATTAAAAAGTTATCTTCATCTCTGTTTTCATGAGAATGTTAGTCAAACAACATTCAATTCTCCTTATTTATCCTCACTTTGCTCTCCCCTTCAGGACATGGTCTGCTACACAGCTCAGACTCTGGTTCGAATCCTCTCGCACGGTGGCTTTAGGAAGATCCTTGGCCAGGAGGGTGATGCCAGCTGTGAGTGTCAGAGGTTCTTTAGGGTATTCTGTGGTCTACAAAGAAGCTCTACACTACTCAGATGTTTTAATATTTCCACTGTGTAGATCATGACTTGTATGCTGGGCTACTTGTCTAAAATCATCTTTTCTTTTCTAGATCTCGCTTCTGAAATATCTACGTGGGATGGAGTGATAGTGACACCTTCAGAAAAGGCTTATGAGAAGCCACCAGAGAAGAAGGAAGGAGAGGAAGAGGAGGAGAATACAGAAGAACCACCTCAAGGCGAAGAGGAGGAAAGTATGGAGACTCAGGAGTGATCTTCCCTTCTCACCCTTTCTTACCCAAGGGGAAGATTGGAGTCTAAGCTAACTGCTGCTGGGCTTTATACAGTGGCATTTTTGAGGGATGGGAAGACCTGAAAGAAAATAAAAATAAACTCTACGGAAGGAAGGGTCATTCCACTGAGTTCTTACATTGACTTAGTAGCCAGAAGTCTCCCGTCTATAGTGAAGCAGGATACCAACGTTTCTTCATAATGCTGTAGAATCCCCAGCTCCTGGAAACCTCTTTTAACCAGTACTTTGTTGTTGAAATGTCAACTGTTCATGCCTGGAAATATTTTTTTCTAAGAAAAATGAATAAAGTACTTCCGAGTAGGGCTCTTGGTCTTGTTTTTCCATGGTATCTGGCCACCTTTTTTGCTTCCTTTTGCTTTCTATACTCTTCATTGAAAATGCTACTTGAGTCTTTTCATTGTGAACACTTAGATCACAATTTGAAGCTGTATTTGAATTTAAGTACAGCAAAGATTCTTGGGACCTTTCCATGTACCAGAGTAAACTAGAATACTGTTTAAGCATTTATTGAATTAAATGGTTCTAGCAAGACTGCTGTATTCAAGCCAGTGAAATCTACAAGAGGGTAGATAGGTGACTTTGCTTGCCCTCTCCAAAACTTCAGTATAAACAGGAAAATGAGAAGTCAAAGGTAGAGGACATGCTGCCCAGGCCCCAACAACCAGCTATATAATAGGAAGCCCCTCCCTGGTTAACTAGATTTGAAGGTAGAAGTGAGCCTTGAGTATGTACCTTTAAAAAAAATGTAGGAGGTCTCAGTTCATTCTTGGAAGGAAGCAAGAGCTGGAATAAATCCTTTGGGATCCTGAGTCCTGCTCAACATAGGTTTCTTTGGCCCCCCCCATAAATGGGTAAGACTTTTAAGTGCTTCAAACACACAATCCATAGGACTGTCTTGATATCCCAAGGTTTATAGGGTGTCCTGAAAGAAATGAGGCAGCTGGAAAATAGTACTTGTACTATTCTGAGGCCCATCTTCTGTTACTTGCTTGGGGAGCCAGGGGGGTAAACTCCAGAATCCAGCATTGCTCTCCTACGGGCTGTTTCCTTGGCAACACTGTGGTTTAGCCGCCTCAGCCGCTCCTACAAGACAAGATTTGGAGCTCACTGTCACCCAGGCACTGTAAAATATCTTAGGCTTGCTCCATTTCAATGTAGGTCTTCTAAGGTATACAAGAATGTAAATGACAGCAACTGGGTATTGAGAATAAACAGTTCTAGCATGGCAGACGCTAGCTGACAAATCCCTTTCCCCAAAGACTTGAAAAATTATGACTAAGTTGGACGTTCCTTGGAAACTAGAGATACACCCTGAGAACTTAGAAAGCAGAGCAAAGAATCACTTGGTAGAAAATTCTTTTACCTGGGCATTCTGCAGAATGTTGTTGACCAAGACAACTCGTCGCCGGGCATTAAGCAGCTTCTTTACATAGGGGTCGAGATCTAGGGCCACTTTCTGATCCTCATTTATACGGCACAGTTCTGTGGGTGGAAGGAAGGTGCAACTAATACCTATTGGCTCGTTTCTTGTTCTTAGGCAAAGTAAGCTAGTAATTGGGATAGAAAACACTCTTGCACCCACATGGGCCGGAGTCACTAGAAACTTAAAGGAACCTGTTGGCAGTATTCCCTGATGCAAGGAAGTAACAGAAACCCAGCTCAGAGGACGGCAAAACATAAGGTTCTAAAAGTAAGCTGGAGGATTCCTGATACACAAGGGATGCTTACTCACCAGTAGCTAGGTTGTCAATTTGTTCCCGAAGCTCTACCTGGCTCTCTCTGCAAAGAAGTACAAGCCCTATAGGGTCAATCAATGGAACGCAAGAAACCTGTTCCCCTACGTGTTTCCCAAGTGCTGAGAGAAGCCAGCCTCACGCCCCCATCCCCCACTCCGAGGCCGTTTTGCCTGCCTCGTTTCCCAAATTTATTCTAAGTCCTGTCAGAATTCTGGCAGAGACCCATCTTGGCTCCGCCCTTTTGTGGCCTCGCCCCTACAAAGCCAAATCGAGAGGCCCCGCCCAACCTCCCTTCTCGGGCACCTCACGGCGTGGACGTGAGAGTCGAGCTGCTGCACAGCTGGTCGCAGAAACTCTAGGAGCCCCTCGGCAAAGAGGTCGCGGCCTGCGGGCCCCGCCACCGGGGTCCCTGCCCCAGACACAGCGGCGGAACCAGCCCCCGCCATCACGAATTACCCTCACCCCCGGAACCTGCCGCGAGGGCCGCCGGGAACTGAAGCCCCGCCGCGGTGCGCCTCAGGGGTGTGTCCGGAAAATGCCGGCTGCCATTCAACCCCTGGGATTTCTGGGAAATGGAGTCTCCGGAGCGGGCAGGGCTGGGGAAAACGCTGGGCCTCAACGCTCTTTGTAGTTGTAGTTCTTTATGCACCTGAAAGACGATTTTTAAAATCTTCAGACTTCAGGTGCTAGGGGAAGGAATCATTTAAGGGGCGGGTACTTTTTGTTTTCTCCAAAGGTGAAAAGTAAACTATTATTTATTTACTTACTTATATAATTCCTTTTCATTATTTTTATTTTTATTGAAAAAGAAATTTATCCCTAGTTATCCATAGCCTTCCTATGCTAACTTATGAGAAAACCAGATTACGTTTATAGTATAGCTTTATATTCCTAAATTTATGAGTGGTTTTTTTTTTTTAAATCCTCACCCTAGGACAGTTCATTGATTTGGGAGGGTGGGGCATTGATACATTGAGGAGTCCGGGCACATACAGAAGGCATCCAATCCATGTATCTCTTTCACATTCATGTTTCTCTCTCCCCCACTTCCTCCCTCTCTAAAATTAATTTTAAAAAATGGTTAAAGTGCTAAATTTTGTGTTATGTGTACTTTGCCACAGTAAAAAAAATTTAGCCCTGGCTGGGTAGCTTGTTTACTTAGAGCATCCTCCTGATACACCAAGGTTGTGGGATCAATTGATCCTCCGTGAGGGCACATATAAGAATCAACCAATGGCCCAGCCGGTGTGGCTCAGCGGTTAAGCAATGACCTAGGACCCAGGAGATCGGAGTTCCATTCCCAGTCAGGGCACATGCCCGGGTTGCGGGCTGCAGCCGATCAATGACTTTCTCATCGTTGATGTTTCTACCTCTCTCTCTTCCTTTCCCTTTCTCTCTCTGAAATCAATAAAGATATCTTAAAAAAAAAAAAAGAATCAACCAATGAATGCATAAATAAGTGGAACAACAAATAGATGTCTCTCTCTAAATTCAATAAATAAATAAATAATTTTTTTAAAAACTTGCACGTGTTTTCATATTTTTATTTTCCTTCCTTCCAAAACTTTCCTTAGTATTGTTTAATTTTTTGGCTTTCCAAAAAGTTTACATCCCTTGTTGACTTCTCAACAAGAGACACAGCCTTCTGTCCCTTAAGTTGTAACGTGTTCCAGTGGCTCACAATTCTCAATGCTTAAAAATGCTCCTAGAGAGCAAAGGGGTCCATAGAGATAAGTGGGCGCTAGTCTGTTCAGCCTTGAGCTTCATTCTTAGGAATAAAGGAGGAGAAGATGTTTAAATCACTGTGGGAGCAAGCTAATCAGCAGCTGTGAACCTGAGACCCCCAACTGTGATAACTTTTAAAGCCTTGTACACTTTCTGTTTATTGTATTTGTCTCCCATTTCCCTGTGTCGTTCTCTCCAGTGATTAGAGGTAAAACTCTCATGAGTGGCTGGGGATTTATTTTGCGAGTAAGCAGTAAGGAAGTGAGTATCTAGGGCAACTGCAGCCTGCTTCATAGTCAGGCCTTCAGAAGGGGGAGCCCAGGAGGTAGAGAGAGTGGTGGTGACACTGTGGAAAGGAAAGGGAAAAGGCCCAAGTCCCTTAGGCCTGAGAGGGAACAAGGGCTGGCCCCAGCTGGGGAGGGGAGTTAATGGCCCAGTATCTAGACACAAAGCCCCTGCATTAGGCCACAGTCTTTTCTTTTAGGTACCTCTTGGGTGTAGGGTTGCCAGATTTAGGAAACAGAACAAAAACCCTGGGACAATAGGTAAATTTTAATTTTAGATAAACAAATAATTTTTTAGTATAAGTATTTTATCTGGTAATCTTACTTCAAAGGCTGGTTCTCTGAGGAAAATAACTTTTTGTTTTATGCTTTATGCTTTCCTTTCCACTCCTTATCACCTTGAGTTAGCTCTTATCTCTCGGGAAGGCATTTGCAAGAGCCTCCTGACTGATCTTGCCTCTAGTCTTTCTACTCTCCAGGTCATTCTGCATTCTAAAATACCAGTCAGATGAAAGGGACTTTTAGAATTCTTTCCTTGGTTCCTTGGACACCTCTGTGAGGAAAACTGGGCAAGGGTCTTACAGAAACACTGAAGTTTGATAACAGGCTGAAGGCCAGTGCTGGTTCAATTATTCATTCTCTAAACATTTATCAAATTCCAGGCATCATGACACAAGGTATTCAGCACAAAATCCCCCTCCTCCCCGCTTGCACCCCTATCACATTGCAGTGGCATTCCAGTCCTTGGCTTTTCCATAGAGGCTAAAGGAGATATAGGTCCTAAGAACTCTCCCTCTCTTCTGTCTCCCCTGGATGCTGCTTAGGTTGACCTGCCCCCTCCTAGCTGGTGACTTGAAGGTGGGTCTCTGGGTAGGTCCATGAGGAAACTTTGTAGGAGTAGCTGTTCTGGCTCAGGCAGTACAGCCACACGGTACCCTCTGCCTGGCAGGCTAGCTGCACCCCTACACCCAATGAGGACCCTGGATGGGGCAGAGGAGGTGGTCAGGGTTATCAGAGGGTCCTTCTGTGGTAGTGGTGGTGGTGGTAGTGGGCACAGAATGGTATATGGTGATGGCTTTAACAGGGGAGGGAGGCAGACCTGAGAGTTAGACTTGTTAGGCCCAGGTAAGGGACAAGGATTTCCTGGTCCACCCTGCTTTCTGGGAGGTGAGAACTTTGGGGAGCTCTACAATGCTTCAATGGCAGAACTGAAGGGGGCAGCAGTAGTGGCAGGAACAAGAGGTAGGATGGGCAGTCAGGAGGCTTGAGATTCTAGCTGTTTTATCAACTGGTGCTCCTGGGCAGCTGCCATCCCACCTCCCCCATGGGTGAATTCTCTGGTCAGATCAGTATCAGGTCAGACTCTAGGGCTCCTGCTTATCGCAAAGGGGTCAGAGGCTGAGGGTGGGGTCCTGGCATTGGCAGCACTGGGAAGTTCGAGGTGGCTGAGGAGACCTGTCCTCTTTTCATCTTCCTTGTCTAGCTTTCCTCCATCTCCTCTTTTCTCTATTTGCTGACCTGGCTTTGCTCCTGAAATGAAATTCCTTTAGTGGATGTGCTTTTGGTTAAAGTCCAAATAGTAAAGCTTTAGGAGTTTTGGGAGCCCTTGTTTCATCCAAGACTCTTACAGATAGCCTTTTCACTGTGTGTGTCTCTCATCCATGTGTCTTTGGGTTCCTGGACCTAATTTCAATGTGTGTGTGTGTGTTCCCCTACACCTCTATTAAAGAACAAAATTCAGCCCTGGCCCAGTAGCTCAGGTGGTTAGAGTGTCATCACCATACACCAAGGTTGGGGTTCAATCCCCAGTCAGGGCACATACAAGAATCAACAAATGAATGCATAAATAAGTGGAACAATAAATTGATGTTTCTTTCTCTCTCTCAAGTCAATTAAACACACACACACACAATCTAAAGAACAAAATACAACCTAGTAAATTTGAAGACCTAATTAGCTTTAATAAGCCATTCATAAATCTCATGAATTGGCCAGCATCCCATTTAACAACTAGAAGGATGCTCCCAGGAGTTGTGTGAATTGGAAGGTTTTTATAGGCAGAAAAAGGGTGGGACAAGAAAGTTAAGAGTGCATTATTTTAGGCAAGGTCACTTTCCCTTAGGGGAAGGCAGAGGTTCTTATTGTGTAGATTACCTCACTGGTGCTGACCAGGTAATTCCAGAATGATTGGTTTAAAATTCCACTCCAGGGAGAAGCTGAAACTGCAATTAAATTAGTTATTAAATTTTGCTTTGTTGATATAGCTTAGCAATGGTGACTCCATTTTGGCCTGTTGTTTCCTTTTTTCTTTCTTTAACACCTCTAACAAGCAATTGTTAGACACCAGCTGAGTGTCTGAGAATTCAACTCAATTCTGACACTATCTGCCTGGACAGCCAACCAGGCAGCAACATCAGATTCCACAGGTAGATGGTTCAGTTCTAGAAGGCCCATCCCTACTCCCACCCCATTTGAGATGCCAGTTGAAAGTGCAGGTTGTTACCTGTGCTTCTGACTTATTGGCTATAATCAGAGGTTTCCATAAGTCCCTCCTAGGGTTCCATTAATTTGCTAGGGTGACTCACAGAACTCAAAAATTTTACTTACTAGATTACCAGTTTATCATAAAAGAATATAACCCAGGAACAGCTAGATGGAAGAGATGAAAGACAAAGTATGAGGAAAGGGAACAGAGGTTCCTGCCCTCTACAGGTGCTCCAGATCCATGTGTTCACCAACCCAGAAGCTCTCCAAACCCTTCCTTTGGGTTTTTATAAAGGCTTCATTACATAGGCATGATTAATTAAATAAATCATTGGTGCTTGAACTCAGCCTCCAGCCCCTCTTGCCTCCCTGGAGGTTGGGGCAGGGGGACGGAAATTTCCAACTCTTTAATCATAAAGTTAGTTCTCCTGGCAACCTTTACATGGGTCCAAAAGCACTTCATTAACATAACTCAACCTCCAGTCCCTCTCAGCTCCCCAGAGGTCTGGGGGTAGGACTGGAAGTTCCAACCCTCTAATGACATGGTTGGCTCCATTGGCAACTAGCCCCCATCCTACAGGGTTCTTTAACACAAGACTCCATTATTGCTCTTATCACATAAAACTTCAGGAGCTCTGTGCCAGGAACAGGGTTCAAGACCAAATATGTATTTCTCATATGTCACATATTACACCATAGATGTTTTTAAATCTTAAGCCAATAATCACTTTACATTAAAAGGTAAAGAAATTAAATAAATCAAGCCTAAATGGAGAATGAAGTTGTCAAGAGTTGGAGGCTTTTCAAGACATAAATGAGAAATTTATTAAAGGGCCTTAAAGTTTGCAAACGTGGACCACAGCTAGGTAAAAAATCAGAAATGTTCCAAAGAAGAAAGAAAACTTAAGTTTTTAGAGTAAAAAGTACATTCTTGTGTATTAGTCCTGCATTCTTAGCCTTAGGATTGGTCCAGGATGCAAGATGGTTATCAGTCAGCTCTCAGGTGGTCTGGAAGATGGGCACCAGGAGGTCTGGTCAAGCCGGTGGTCTAGATAATAGATATCAAGTGGCCTAGATGTGTGAGTCCTCCAGAGGGGTAATCAGAGGGTTACCTGGAGGTCCAGAGATATATACAGGCATTGACACAGGACTGGGAAGTTCAAAAAGTTAAAGTTCCCAGGCTAGTTAGAACAAGAACAGAGTCTTTCCTCATGCCTCAGTCTTCATGGTGTTGATAGTTTTAGCAGCTTAAAGTGACTCCATTTTTTATTCCCTATCTTCACTCTTTCCCCAAAACAAATCCCTTAAAGAGGCCTCATTAGCCCTGGCCGGTGTGGCTCAAGTTGGTTGGAGCATCGTCCTGTACACCAAAAGGTGGCTGGTTCGATTCCTAGTCAGGGCTTGATCCCCAGTAGGGTGGGTGCAGGAGGGAGCCAATCAATGTTTCCCTCTTACATGGATGTTTCTCTCTCCCTCTCCCTTCCTCTCTCTCTCTTTGCTTCAAGCAAAGATGGGCCAGTGGCCCCTACCAAAAAATAAATAACTTCAATAAAAACAAATAAATAAATAGGTCTCATAAGACCTCAGCTGCTCCAGGCCTACTGGCTTGCCAGCCCTACAAGGTAAGAGGCCCATGGGGGCTGCTGCCCATCACAGTTCCCGGAGCCTTCGTGGGCCTGTCTTCACTTCACACACACTCACTTTCCTTGGCATACATGCTCTTTTAGGTCTGGATACCTTTGTTATATATTGTTCTAATTGGAATATTTTCCCTTGTCTGTTAAACTTTCCTGTGACTTTCAAGATTTAGTTTATCAGTCTCTTCTCTGCTCAACCAGTGCCCTTCTAACAAACAATGCCTTGTGTCTATATGGCAAGCCCTCAGCAGATGGTGGCTGAATGAGTAAAAGGCTGACCTAAGAGCCTGGCTGATCCTCCTTGTCCCACTCTATCCGGGACACTTACCAGGGACAGAGGATGGCAGAATTGGGGCACATGCCTCAGGAGATGCTGGAACTACAGTGAGCAGCAGGTGAGGCTACAGAGCCTGACTGTAGGAAGTTCCTTGTATACCCACTGTTGGGAATGAAGGAGGAATAGAGGAGGCAGAAAGGAAAGGGGGATTAGGCTCCAATAGTCACCTCATTGCCTTATCTCCACTGGGATCTCAAAGCCCTCACCCTCCACCCCACCAGAATGCCTCAGGGTCCCCTAACCATCAGGCCATGTCTTGACATTTTCATAGTAGTAAAGATTTCAGATTCTAGAAACATGAGCCCCAACCTGGTCTTCGCTTCCTACACTGCCAAATATAGCCAGTGTAAAAGAAGGGAGGGTGTAGAGGACATGGGGCAAATCCTTTTGAACAGCCACTGTGTGCACTGAGAGCAACGAGTCAGCAGAACGTGGTGAGACTGGAAGCACTCTGGGCAGGGGGAGCCTGAACTAGAAGAGGCTGACGTAGAGTGGCTAAGGTACACTCAGCACCTTGGGAAGTTCCTCTTTCTCAAAGGCTCGATTTTCTGGCCCCAGCTTCTCTTCCATAGCCCAGGAGGTTGAGGCATCCAGGGACTCTGTCCTGAGATACACCCGCCCTCCACCTAGGAATTCCATTAGTGGATGAAGGGGGTGGTGGTGGGAGGCACTTGCTGCCATCCTGTGCTCTTCCCCACGTCTGGACTCCTTCCATAGTTTTTACCTTGGAATCCTGCCTAGTGTGGGGAGAGCTCCAAATAAGGAAAGATGGGCATGAGCATAGAGGTGTGTGAGCTGCATGGAGTTGGAATGGAGCAGTTAAGAACTGGACAGCTGCTGAAGGGCCCTGCTGTGACTTCTTCCCCCTCTATCCAGACTAGGTTCCCCTTTACTCACACTGCTCCAGAGCCCTTAGTGCCTTTCACTCCTCACATAGACAAAGGATTCCAGTTTATGTATTATTGGAGATGGCCCAAAAGCCACCAGATAAAAAAACATCGAGGGTAAGTTCTAGGTAAAAAGTCGTTTTAGGGGAAATATACTTATTAGCTACCTTACCTTATTTGGGAAGGGGGAAGAGTGCTGGGGGGAAATCCTAGTAGGTCATCCCAGGTTGTACAAAGAGGGTAAGGAACCCACCTGCAGCTCCCCATTTCCTTTCTCTTCCCAATGGTTTCCTAGAGGCCCTGAGAGGTGCCTGATGCAAGGCAATCAGGGGATGTGAAATTTGCAAGGTGGCCTGCCCACTACAGATGAGCACCTCCTTCACAGAAGCCTTGGGGGCTGCCAAAGGAGATACCCTTACAACTAGCCATGACCACACAAAAATACTTGTTCCTTCTAATTAAAGGTTATGAACACCTGCCTGGGTTGAAGACCTCCAGTCTCACAGTCCATTCTTAGTGAGAGGAACTATAATACACTTAGAATTCAGGTCAGGCTGGTTATGTCAGCATGGTTAAGTGTGCCACCCCCACATGATCTTTTCAAGCTCTCCTTTCTACAGTTAACTAAACCACTTGCTGCAGAGGGGTTCAGTAGCCTAGGTCATACAGACAGGATTCAAGGTCAGGATGTTCTGATCCAAATCTCCTTCCCAGTATGCAATAAACACAACCTCCCGAGTTTAGAGTACCACGTAGCTCAATGGTAATTGTTTTGGTTGGAGGTAGTTAGATTCTTTTCCCTTAAAACATTACAGGGAAAAAAAGGGAAACCAGTGCTGGGTTCTAGGAAACTGCCTAAGACCACCTTGCTTGACCTTTCTATGGACCAAACCAGTCAATACATTACTTTGTGTGGCTAATCTTTCTGCAAGGCTTAAAGGTGGACAGATTCTTTTCTTTCTGTCTCAAAGCAACAATACCCCCTCTCTCCAGAATTTTAACACAACTATGAAGGACTCAGCACTACAACGGGTATGTCAAGATGATGTTATAGTAGCCATAGCATTTCAAAGAGCACAACAGACAGAGAAAGTCCTGGATGGATTTGAGAGAACAATTTCTTGTTATAATAAACCAGAAATACAAGATTCCACTGAAACTGGAACAGTTGACAGAATATGGTTGAACTTATAAACCTTCAAAGGAAGAGTGTCAAACAAAACCAATGTATGGAAAAGCCCAAGAATAGTTTGGGATAAATGTAAGAATTACGTTCAGCACGGCTATCTTCTGACCCCTCCCCAGCAGGTATCTGCCACAGTTCTCCCATCCCTTCTGAAGCATCTGCTTAACCAATGGCTTTTCCCTCTCTACTGCAGGTGCAAGCCAACCCAACAGTACCCCTTTTGGACATGATGCAAAGCCAAGAGAAAAGTTTGTAAATCTCATTCCAGGGTAGAAAGTATGCACACATCCAAACCAGTTCACATTATGTGCTGTCAATTCACATGGTAGCAACTAATCAAATCAGAGCTGCTACCATGTATAACCTGTTATGTGATACTAGCTAGGCCAATGTTCCTAATTTACTACACTAAAATATCAATGTGGCAGAATGCATTTTTTGAACTCCAGATTTTCTAACCACTTCTAAGAGGCTATTAAAGTGATATAGAACAGAACTGTCTTCCAGAAACCTAGGCATCAGGGAGGAACACTGAATGGATCCTTTCTGGGACTTTTTTAGGGGGTACAGAGATGAACAGAGGAAATGTTAGACCATCAGAGCATTATAGCAGGTGAGGGGAGGCAGAGGTGGAAAGAGGGTCGACATAGTCATGTTCAAAGAGAAGTCTGGAAGAAAAAACAACCAACCAACAAACCAACAAAAACAAACCCAAAACAACAAAATGAAACCAAACCCAAGTCAGAGGAAAAAAGGGTTTCATACAATACAGTATCAAAAAAGTAAAAGGAACACACTAAATGCACAAACTGGTGGCAAGTTAAGTCCATAGTCTATTGGGATAAGTCCTTTCAGCATCAATCAGGTAGGTTTCTTCTCATCTGTTATCTCAAGGTTATTTACAGACGTGATAACTTTAACAAGAGTCTCTCACAGGAAGGCAGGCAGGCTTCAATCATTGGTTTCGGGATCTGTCTGTGCCATGTAGGCATCCAACTCCGCATCCAGGTGTCCTTTTGTTTTTGACATGTATGCATCCAATTGGTTGTCCAGTTGCTCCTTGGTCAGTACAGGGCGAGCAAGGGCACCTCTCCCTCGTCCACGGCCTCGGCCTCTGCCTCCAAAGCCCCCTCTTCCCCGACCTATCATACCCCGACCTGGCCCAAGGGAAAAAAAAGACAGTTACAAGTAGGTTTAACGGGTGCTATAGTAAATGCCCCTTAGAGCAGTGGGGCCTAGCTGAGAGGCTGAAGGGTAGGGCAAAGAGGAGAAATCTGGAAAAATAGGAAACACACTGGGTAGCAAGCAACACATGGAAAGCACACATAATGAATCCCTTATTATATTCTCATCTCTAAATGCTATTTAAAAATTTTATTCTATAAACAAAGGGGAATTGATAATTTACAAAATCTTAATCTTTCTTAAAAGAAGTTATCTAAAGTTTGACCCACATTATAAGTTCATCATTAAAATACATTAAAGATAAACTCATTTATTAAGACAGGGAAGAGGTAATAGGGGCACAGAGCAACAGGGGTGTGCAGCCAGTTTTCAAATTAAGCTTTGCTGGAGATCCTTCTGGAAAATTAGCCCATCTCTCCTCAAATTTATCAAACCTAAAGGACTAATGAGCTGACCCCATGTCAGGAAAGTGAAGAGTTATTTTTACATAGGAACAATGTGGGGAAATGGGAAAGAACATCTTAAGTAGTCTCAGCCACTTCTATCTCCTATGCTAGATACTTATAACAATTATGGTTATCTGAGAGGTGGTTTCAATTTACTTAAAACATATCCAGCTAAGACTTTAGATTCCCTCACCACTGTGTTGTTGCTCAGAGACCAAGTCAAGATAAATTGGAAACATGCTATTTCATTCTGAAACCCAAACTAGCTTGCACTTCACTCAATAAGCCAAGCAACATATAATAGAAGAAAACAAGCCCTGAGCTATCAAATTTCCTTTCCTAACAGTTATTATCCCTTGGCAACTTCAAGCTTATAAATTATGGAAGATCCACCACACACTTTTAAAAGGACCAAAGCCAATATACACAGGGGCTAAGAGAATAAAAATTTTCTTTTTCTTGGATAGGTGTTGTTGGGAATTTTCCACTAAACTCTAAGCCAGAAAATTCCCATGAGATTTGGCATTTTAACAGCAACACCATTAAACTCTTCCAATCTGGGTCAAGAGGTCATAAGAGAAATATTACTAAGTCTCAAACGTAAGACTATCATCAAACATGAGTCAGTTAGTTAACTGACACAATACCATCCTTGCTTCCTACCTTGATAAAAAGTCATCTCTGGGCACTCTCCCTCCCAGGAGCAAGCCTGCACCTTTCCCTCCCTCATCTCCTTCCCCCACAGGTGTGCATCTCCTAAACTCTAAGGGACCCCATGAGAGACTTGCAACTAGGGGAGCAATGGGCAGCCACATCTGGTCTTGGGCTAACTCTCTGAACCTATCTCCAAGGCCCCTTTTGTTTCTTCTTCTATCCTAGGCCCTTCCTTGTTTCACTGTCCCCAGTTTTAATAAATATACCTTCAAAAAAAGTCATTTCTGGTTTCCCATCTAGACACAAACTTTACCTTGAATTTACTTGGTTTCAGAGTCCAAGTCTCACCATCCTTATCTTTAACTCTGCTTCATTTTTTGTGGATCTTCCTCTTCTAGATTCTTAGACTCAAAGGTGGGGTTTTGAGTTATGGGGTGGGTCGTGTGTGGTGATGGGGCAGGGACAGAGAAAGGTAAAACCCCAAACCCACCACTTTTGTCATTTTAACAATACAATTTAAACTCACAATTGGAAGACTGCATATAATCTGGCTCTGTAACACGCACACGACTAGTTCTTGGGAAACCCATAAAAGACTTGTGTACTACCACCAAGTGAATTTAGAAAAATAAGCCAGTTTCAAAAAACAAAACAAGACAAACAAATAAGCCTGCCTATGACTTGAAGCTATGCAGAAAGGTGGCTCTGAGTTTTGAAGGGAGAGAAATAAGAGGGAGCTCTTCTCTGAAGTTGGTAGCTGACTAACCTCTACCACCGATTCCGCCACGACCCATAGCTCCACGCCCTAGGCCCCCTCTCCCAGGACCTCCACGACCTCGAACACCACCTCTTCTTAAGCCCATTCGGGGAGCTACGGCTCGTCCACCTCGGAGCAGGTTTTGACCTTGGAGAGGAGGCATACAATGTATATGCAGGTAAATCCAAGAGAAACAAAGTAGATTCTAACCAAAGGAAGGCGGTAAGGGTTAAATAAGTTAATTCAGATAATTTTTAGGTTGGGTGGGGTAAGCTGCATACTGAGTGTGAAAAGATTAAGATGCTCTTTATTGAATCAATTCAACAAGTCTGACCAAAAATCCTTTTGGAAGAAGCTGGGAGGAGTTAAGGCAATTAGTAAGTATGTATGTTTAATAAGTATCTATTGAGTAATCAGACAGGTGCCTAACATTATGATAAATTTACAAATAAATGATATGGTTCCTGCTCTCAATACACTCTTGTAGGGGACAAGAACTACACAGGGCCCAGTATAACAGTGCCCCAAATGTAATATATAGCTAAGTGTTATGGGTCAACTTGTATTCTCTTTTTTACAGATATAACAGTATTTCACTAGCACCAGAAAAGAGATGATTGGTTAAGCTAATAGGCCAACAGACCCATACATTTCTTAGACTTGACTTATTTCTAGAACTTGAATGTGCTTTGATTCAAGCAGCAGCAGGGTGTTTTAAAATGGAATGGAGATGACATGGATTACCTGTTGTTATGCAGGTCATAGCCTCTCACCATTGCACATTATCAGAAAAGGTATGATATCGATAAAAGGACATGCAGCACTATTAAAAATATGTGATTTCAAGTTATTAATTATATTAATACAAATTCAGGCTTAAAGATGTTAAACAGATGTGTCCATAAGCAGCCCAAGAGAAAAGGAAATGGGGTGGGGCTCAACAATTATCAGGAACACAGCACTGACCTCGGAGCGACATCCCGCCCCTAAGTAGGGTTCTCGTGGCACGTCCCCCACGTAGTCCTCCTCTGGGCAAGCCTCTCTGGATTATGGGCAGGCCTCGTCCTCCGATTGCTCCCCTGGCCAGAGCCCCTATGGGCCGGCCTAACCGTGCCTGGATGTTACTCTTACCCAGGCGCTGCTTTAAGCTCTTCTGGAAGAAAAGGTGTTGGGGGATTGAGATCAAAAAAGCAATCCAGTGGGATTTCGTAAGTCAAAGTGCAGAGAAAAAGAAGCAAGTGAGATGACTTGTGGAGGCAGATAAACCTGCTGTGGGTGTCATAAGGATGTTAAACCAGAAGCAAGCCTCAGAACATGGTATATAAGCAAATTTCTGATCCAGAGCTTCTAAGAAGCTTGAGTATGGTCCCACGAAATTGGCATCACCACAAACTACCTCACCAGTTTGGCTACAAAAGTTATACACCACTACTTGAAACTTATGTTTTATTAAGAATACTATTATTTCAAATCCTAATTCTGTTGTTTCTGAACCACAGGTTGACAATTATACGACTTGATTCATACCTGCCCAAGGACTACCACTGTCTTCAAAGGTTTACTCAAACACCATAGGAAGTTCACCACACTCTGGACAAATTTAAATTAAAAGTTCATCTGAATTCTTGTGATTTAAGAACAACATTTGATTTCTCAAAGAGGCCAATGTGTTCCATCTTTCCTGAGTATATATCTCCAGACGGTCCACTTTTTACCTTAAGATGTAAATAAACACAAAAAAGTCAAACCTCCTATTCTTACATTTCTTAAATAGTCATATTCCATATCTACCCTTATGAACAGCTCCATTAAACCAGTATGATGACCTATAATTCAAAATAAACATAACTCACATGTATCTCCATAGAGCCAGCCAAATTTGCATTAGAATAAAGACAGGTGAGTATAATCACAAAACTCAGGCCCACACTTGAGGACAAAAACATACCAGAGAAAAAGATTTTCAATAATCCATCCTTCAAAGAAAAACTAAGACCACATCCCAAAGAATTAAATCCCTTCGAAGAAAAAGGTGATTGTGTAGCCTTGAACACAACGAAGGCCTTAGCAAACTTGTTTTCCTATAAACCCATCAGTCAATATAAACAAAAATAAATTCTCTGCATCCCAAGGCTTCACCAATAAGCAACTGCTAATAACTGCACCTAGCATAAGCCCATTACATCACTCCCCTGACAGCATATTACGAGGTCAGGACTTCATTCCACATGTCACTTGTGTTGTCATCCTGAGAATATTCTCCCAAGACTGTGTTTTAAGGAGAGAATGTAAAGTGCTTAGAAATTCTTCTCTCCTCCCAAGCCTTACTTGCCAGCAATAATTGTCTCTAACATTGACAGAAAGCTTAAGGATGTCCATTGTATCATCCAGTTTCTACTCTAGAACTGTGCTGTATGCTAAGGTAGCCACTAGCCACATGTGGCTATTCAAATTACAAGTAAATAAAATTAAAAAGCTTCTTGTTGAAAGAGCTTTTGGAATGATCTGTTAGAGACTTGTCTTCAGCAATTTTTTATATTTACTTTTGGAAAACGGTGGTGCCTTTTACTGCTTTCCTGAGTCAGGAACGAATGCGGTCACTCCAAGGCTTAAGGTAGCTGAAGCAGAAGGCCTTGTTTATTTTTGGTCAGTGAGCCCAATGCTTCTGGGTGGGGGTGGGTGTTATATTTAACTGCTGAATTTATGCA
Source organism: Miniopterus schreibersii (assembly GCF_964146895.1). NCBI lineage: Eukaryota > Metazoa > Chordata > Mammalia > Chiroptera > Miniopteridae > Miniopterus > Miniopterus schreibersii. The sequence continues at coordinate 12,575,851 of NC_138119.1, read as the reverse complement.
CAGCCATGCAGTGCTACCAGTTAAAGTCCTTACAGTTGCATGGCACCGCCCTCCAGACGCCCAGCCACAGCTTGGACATATCCTTCCACAGCCACTGTCCGGACTTGCATATAAAGTCTATGAATAATAAAGAGCAGGTTTTATTTCAGGTCTGAATAGGATTGTCTCTTACTGGAAATTTGAAAGTGAACCCATTAGCTTTTAAAGTACTCAGTACTCTCATTCTACTTTACTGACAAAAGTTTAGGTGCTGTGGAGATGGGGGTCATCCTAATAATTCCATATTTTAGCACTGAAAGCCACTGCCTGAGGCCATTCAGACTTCCTGGACTAGGGGAAAAAGAATAAAATTATTTCCCTAATTTGTAAACCATTTTAACAGGGAATAAAGGATTTTTTGAAGGTCATCTAAAACAGAAACCAAAATTTCTTTGTGGAAAAAGCCGGTGAATTTACTTTAAGGGCAAAGGATCAGAAAACAAGAGAGATTAGCACCCATTGATAACAGAGAAACAGGCCACATTAATGGCAAACTCCTTAAAAGACAACAAAAAGTTACTTATTGGTACCTGCTAAAAGGGAATTCTCTGAACTTCTCTTTCTTCCAGAGAAGCTTCAGCTTTTGCCCTGAGCCACATTGTATCATTCCTGACAGTCTTAGTGGGCTGCTTGACAGAGATCACCAGCTGCTTCTGGAACATTAAGACTCATTCTCTCACCTGCTTAAGTTTTAATGCTGCCTGGACAGAGGGTCTATTCTCCATCTGCTGGGCCAGTCTTCTGTTTCTGGCACTGGCTAGCTGCTGCTGTTGCTGCATCGAAGCCCGAATATTCACTGGCATCGGCTGTTTGTTCTTCAGCATATTAGTAAAGCTTCAAGGTCGAACAAAATGGATGTTTAAATAAAAGCTTTATTATAAAACATTTATTGGCATTTTCATGGCTTGCTAGACCAGGAACTCCAGATCCCACGAACTTTTAAGTAAAGCGGTACACTCAGATCAAAGCTGATGTGGGTTAAAGACTCCTCTGCTTCCATAAACTTGCAAGAATCAGAAACTTAGAAATGCAGCTAAGTGCAGCACATTCAATCAAAAGTGATAACAAGGGCTCAAGTAACGGCTTTTAGAGAGGTGGAAGGTATGAAAAACACGCAATAAGCAGATATGATGACAACACGAGACAAAAGATGTAGTTTCAAAGACAAACAAAGAAAGTCAAAACCTTAGGAGAACTGAGGGTACATTTTAAGGGCAAATATGAGGACTACCACCTTCAAAGCTTATGGAAATAATGTACCCATGTAAGTTACAGGAGTGCATCACATTTTCTTATATATTTGTTCACTTAGTTATGTAAATATGAAGAATTAGTGTATCATACCCTAAGAGAAAAGGAGCACATATGCTTCAGAAAAGGCAAAAATATGCAGTGGTCAAAGGCACTCAGTGAACAGAGCTCTCATAGATAAAACTGCCTTTTTATATCTTTGCTTTTCTTATTCTCAAATGATTACTTTTGACTTCAACTGATTACTTCTGAAAAAGTTAGCTTAGTTCAACTGTTTAATAGTTTGTGAAGACACTCTTCTATTATTCCTGTAAAGGTAAGTTTAATGGAATGGAAGAGAAGAACACTTAACTGTAAAAGAATCCAAAACAAAACAAACTAAAAGCAGAACAGAAAGAAAGTGAAATGGAGCAAAAGCAACTGCCTCTTACAAGGCCCAAGAATGGCATTCAAGGGCCTTTGGACATATTCAAAGCTTGCTACCTGCCTCTTACAGGCCAGACACAACACTGCTGGCCTTGGACTGGGCAGCAAGCCTACTGCAGCCAGGGTACCGTGCTACCGAGCTGCACCATCCCTGTATCAATGTTTAAAAAAATGTGAAGAAAAGGGAGGGTGTGAGGAGTCTTTTAAAATACATCCCACCAGATAAATATTTCAGACAGCTTAACATAAAAATCTACTGATAAGGGGTTTTGAAACAACCGCCCAATTTGTGCTGTGTACCACATAAGTAAGATGCAACTACGAACAGAGGTCTGCAGCCTTCTGTTGGTACTTAGTTTAAAACCGGTTTTTGTGCATTGGACCCCAGGGCCAATTTAAGTAATGCTTTCTTATGAACGAGCTGAAGTTGCTGTTCGCTGCCTCACCGCTCATTTAGAGACATCTTGGTGGTGCTTTTTAGCACAACTTTCGGCGCTGACTGTGCAGCCATCTTCAAATCCCGAGGATCTATAAAGGACAATAAGCAGAATGAGTAAATCAGAATAACAACGACCACATTTCTACAAGGGTCAAAGGCCCAAAGCACGAGTGAATGAATGAGTGAAAAGGCCTGTCCTTAAGAGCACACTAAAATTCATTTCAGGTGCTTAAATTTGTAAGTGATGTCATAAAAACCCTGAAATGAAGTGATGTATAATTTACATTTGGGAATCTTTATTTGAGTTATGTCAAACTAATACACTTCAAGGCCAAAGGACGGAAAGTATCTGCCAAAGCCGCCAAAATAGCAGACCTAGACCTAGCTAAAATAAGTATAAGAGTTTGAGAGGCATGACCACATCAAGAGGGCAAGAGAAAAAAAAAGGGGTATAAGAGTTTGGCTTTTCATCTATAGTCGTTCTTTTCAACAACCTTGGCTGCAGGGAGCTTTTTAAAGAAATGCAGGAGTCTGGGCCCAAACCAATTAAACCACAATATCTGGTGGTGAGGGCTGGGGATCAGCAATTGGAGAGGGGAAAAAAGGTTACCCAGTGCTTCTCACGTGTAGCCAAAATCGAGAACCATTTAATCTAGACTAGAGAGATGACACAGGCATACCGAGTTTCAAAGTAGGTATTCAACTCCAAAATAAGCAGGGGCCTGAGCAAGGGAGTGGGGATCTGGGGGAGGGCGCAGGCAAGGTTTCCTAATTGGGCATGCACCTGGGAATTAGCTCCCAGAGAGCGTTCTATAAAATTTAACCCTAAAGCCGCCATTCCTTTCCAACGTTCCCCCAAATCCCGTAGTCCTCATTTCATCTCCCTACCATCTCAAAGTCTTGCAAGACAGCCAACTTTGCTCAATCCGCCAAAAATTTTTCCTTTTTCCCCAGATCAAATCCCATCCTTTTCCAGCAATCCCGCCGCCAGTTTCCAATTCAGGCCCGCCCCCTCTACCTCCCCAGGGCTCCGCCCCCTCCCCCGGGCTTCCACGCTCCAGCACCCCATCTGCTTCCACATAACCCAACACAGTCCGGTCCGCCGGCCCCTTCCGCTCCCCAGGACGTTCCTTCTCCCCACAGAAACTTACCGAAGGAAAAGGACGCCAGTGCTCCTCCTGGGGCTGCCACGACGGCTGCGGAAGGCGGGCCGGGGGCCGGCCGACACTGAGTTGATGGTGGAGGGGCTCGGGTTAACTTGTTTGGTTGGTTAGATGTGTAAGTGGTAGACTGCTAGGATAGTTCGTTGCTGTTGGCTGTCTGTCTGGTCAGCCGATCCACCTGCTCTCACCCGGCCTACCCTTTCCTGCCTTTCGTCTGTGCCACCACAACCGCTGCCTCCAACTCCCGCTCGGTGTCCAAACAAAATGGCCGTCACGCCCAGTGCGGAGTGGGACCGGCTAAAATGGCGTCGACGCAATTACGTCATACGTCAGATCCGCGCACAACTAGGGGGCGAAAAGGCTTGTGCTACGCCTGCGCGGGAATCAGGGCGGAGTCCTAGGGAGAAGGCGGGGCTTTAGCACTGGCCCCTTCTGAATGTTCCCAGTGCTTCGCCACGGAGGGGCGTGGCCAAGGCCTCGCGTTGGAGGCTTGGAGGGACTTCTTGGCAGAGCTGTTAGTACAAAATTGGGGCTCCTCTGCGCGGATTTGTTCCCCGTGAAAAACGTGTTCGTATTTCCTTACGCGCCTGCTCGCCTCCCCAGGCTAAGGCAGACCGTCTAAAATTCTTTACGTGGGATTTGTTTCGGTCCCTCTTCCGGACCTCGGGGCCTGGGTTAGTTTGCACTGGTTCTCCCCTCTCATCATTCGCTGTGTCCTGAGCTGTGGCCTGCCATAAACCACCCAGCCAAGTCCTGGGGGCCAGTGCTGGGGGCACGCCTCTACTGGATCCTGCTCCCGTCACCACCTCCCGTCCATATTTTCCTCTTCACTTTCTCCCCTCCCCAACTTGGCCTGAATATTGTGAAATTGTTAAATCCTTATTTGGGTGGGATCTTTGAATCTCTGTTCCCCCTTCCAGGTCCTCCTTCTCCGCCTGCCATCCATATGGGTTTTGACACAGACATACCGAGTTTTTCTAATGCCTGGTTATACAAAATGCTTAAATGTTTGATGAATGAATGAATGAATGAATGAATGAATGAACACATCTTCAACCCTCCTCCCTTCCTCCCGCTCCCCCCTCCCCCATATATGACCATCAGGATTCTTTCATTTTCCTTCCTAGCATTTCCGTGTATGTGTTTAATTAATGGTTTGGCATCCTTACTGGACTTTATGTGCGTGAGGGTAAGGGTTGTGTTTGTTTCATTCACTGCTGTATCCCTAGTTCCTACACAATATCTAGCACATGGGAGATCCTCTAAATATTCTTTGAAGGTTGAAGGGAAATTCTTTTTCTGGCTTTATAGCTGAGAAGCCAATGTCTCATTCACTTCCAGCTGGAACCTTGAACCCCTACCTTCCTAGGCCTTGAGTATTCCTCAAGTAGGAAGGTGTAATGGTCCCCTGACTTGTCTCCAAATAAGACCCCATCCCAAATAGGGCAAGTTGGAAGTGAGCCACCTTCACTTCCCCACCCACTTCCAGAGCCCAAAGGAGACAGACAGCAGCTGGCGAGAGAGGAGCCTTTAATGAAAGACGAGTTGCAGGCCTGGCCCACTACTCTTGCGCCCTTGTTGGAGGGTGGGCAAAGGTGGGACTATGGGAAGGGAAAAGTAGGGTGAAAGGAAAGCAGGGTGTAGGGGCAGGTATGGCAATGCAGAGGGGAAGGGCGCTGCCCACTGGGGCTGTCTGCTCAACTGTTCTCCCAGAAGAAGTTGTTACAGGCCACTGTGAGGGCAGCCACCAGCACCACATACTCCTGGAAGTCCACCTCCCCGTCTCCATTCTCATCTAGCTCCTTCATCACCTTGTCCACAGCATCCGCATCCTTCTGGGCCTGTGAAATGAGATAGAGAGGTAGTTGTATAGAGATGTATATAGCACTGAGTCAGAGGCAAGGGGGGTGGTTGATTGAGGAAAAGGAGCCTTAGATGAGCAAGAGGGAGAACTACATCTAATTACGGGCTCTACTGCTGCCCTCCTCGAAACCAGCTGACACTTATGGCCTCCTGTTGCCTGCAGAATAACCTCAGTCATTATATGTTGAGTGCCTACAATGGGGTAAGCAGTACATCTGGAGTTTATAAGCATTGTCTAATTTTTTTTTTTAAATCCTCACCCAAAGATATTTTTTCCATTGCTTTTCAGAGGGAGTGGAAGAGAGAGAGAGAGAGAGAGAAACATCGACGTGAGACACATTGATTGGTTGCCTCCCACACACACCCTGACTGGGAGCCGGGGATCAAGCCTGTAACTGAGGTACGTGCCCTTGGCCGGAATGGACTAAGCCAAACTGGCTAGGGCAAGCATTGTCTAATTTAATTCTAACACAAATAGTATAAAGTAGGTTTCATTATTTCCAGTCTAGAGAACAAACAAATTGACAGTTGGTAGATAAATAATTTGTCCAAAGTCACACATCGAGAAAGTGGCAGTGTCAGAATTCGAACCCAGATCTAATAAAACCTCACAGCTGTACTTTTTTACAAAATTGATTTGAGAGAAAGAGATATATATAGAGAGAGGAAGCAGAGGCAGGGGAGAGAAAGAGAAATATCGATTTGTTGTTCCACTATTTATGCATTCATTGGTTGCTTCCCCTATGTGCCCTGATTAGAGATCAAACCTGCAACTTCGGCATATGGGATGATGCTCTAACCAGCTGAGCAACCTGTATCCTTTGCTCCAATCAAAACTACTGAGCATGCTGCATAGTCTTCTCTCTGCCATGCTTTTTTATTCATGCAGATACCTCCTCCTAAAATGTCTACATTTACCCTGATAATCTTCCACTGGAAATCTATGGCTCAAGCGCCACTTCTTTGGAGAAGCCACCCCACTTCTGCCAGGTTAATATTCTCCCGTAGTCTTTTCTGTCACTTCTGTTAAGGATCTGTGTGCTTCCCGGTGTTCGACGTTTGCTTTTAAGGTTTGCTTTTAAGTCTTTCCCTTCTAGACTGAGCCTTGTTATTGATGCATTTACACAGGGCCTGGCACAGGTGATTAATAAGTCAGGACATTTTGACTTGAACCAGGAGAGGAAAGAGATGGATGAGGTAGGCTGGGATGGGGTAGGGAGATACCCATTCTGTTCCCCCACCCTTCACCCATTCCACCCAGTGCTCACCCACCCTTCACCCATTCCACCCAGTGCTCACATCCAGGAAGCTGGAGAGCTCGGTCTGCAGCAACTCTTTCAGCTCCTTCTTGCTCAGCTTGTACTTGTCCCCCTCCTTGCCCGAGTGGGCATGGAACACATTGATGAGAGTCTCCATCGCCGTCTCCAGCTCAGAACCCATTGCGCAGCTCACCTACCCACCAACCACCATAGAAGTGAGCTGGGAACCATGCTCAGGATATCTGGGGTCAGGGTCAGGGGAGACCACAGATCTGGCCCTGGTTCCACAGCCCAAATAGCCATGAGATCGGAGGCCCATTACAATTTACCTTTCACTGGGATATTAGGATGTAGGGGAACCCAAACAGATCTAAGTCCAGAGCTGTTCTTTGTGTCCCTCAATCCATACCCCAGCCAGAGGGAGTCAGGGTTTAGGGCATGGAGGAAGAACAGCTGGAGAAGGGCTGGCTCTAGAGGCCTCAAAGGACTTTGCAGTATCTCCTGGCTGCCTGGAAAGACACTGAGGAGGGTGTGGCAGGCAGGCAGGCAGGCAGGCAGGCAGGCAGGCAGGCAGGCAGGCAGGGGTGGTCACAGGACCCAGCCAGGCTTCCTCTGGCTCTATTTTTACCCTGGACTTTGCCTGCCCAGCATAGCTAAGCTCTGTTGTTGGGGTGGTGGGCTGGGCTCCTCGCTACAGATTTGATTCTGCTGCCCACCCTGAGCAAGGAGTCAGTCTGGTGCCCTTGGACACCTGATGGAGGGGGTGCAAGCCTGAGTGGGTGGCCCAAGTTTCATGAGGAGAGGATCTCATTGCCCCTGAGCCTCCTGTCAGCAGATTGGGGGCCTTTTTTGGTCCTTCAACTCTGCTCTGTCCTGAACATGGCACTTTGGCTCCCTGGGGTGTGCCTCAATTACTGCTAGTTTGGTTCCTCTTGCTCCTCTGCAGAATAGGCCCTTCCATAGGGTAGTAGTGGGAAGGAAGAGAGGACTGTCTGACCCTTTGCCCTGGAGTCAGAGCTTCCAGGGTAGAGGAGAGGAGACCTGTGTGGTCTTGTCCCTGCTGCTGACCACTCCCACCCCAGGTAGATGTGGGGACAGTGGCAGCAGGGAGAAAGGGGCTGGTATGTATTGGGGGAGATAAAGGGCTAAGTGAATGAGGCCCTCTGAGTTTAAGGGGCTGGGAGAGAGGAGGAAAATGGAGAGGTTTGTGGAGGAGAGGGGACTGCCAAGCCAGGGGTCTCTTTTCCTTCGTCTTGGGACAGTCAGCCCCTCCACAGCCTCAGGGGGCAGCTCAGGTATCTCAGATCAGGTGTCCCCATCCTGCCCCAGGCCTGAGGGGCTGGACAATGGGCCCTGATCGAATGACATCCCAGCTCTTCAATGGGGCCCTTGTGAGTGTCACCTGAACTCTGGACATGAGAAGCGGTTGTCACAGAGACGTGGGGGAGATGGAACCCAAGCCTGGCTGATGGAGGGGATAAGGGGCATGTGAGGGAGGGGTGCTGGTGGCTCAGTTACCAGCCCATCCAGGAGGGGCACCTGGACGTTGCCTGGAGCTCTGAAGTAGAGCGGCCAGGCATTTTATGTAGGGGCAGTTCTGAGAGGACCTTGACAGGAGGGGGCAGATGGGAAAACAAAGAAAAAAGAATTGGGGGAGAGAGGAGTCTGGCGGTCTGGACCAAAAAAGAGGAGGAGACAGAGGAGGTTATATGAAGGGAGAAATGGGAGTGGGTATAGTACCCTAGTGCCCCCTCTTCCTGATATCTCATGGTCTATGCTCTGCCCCCTCCAGGCTTCCCTGGGCCCTGAGCTCTTGTCAAAGCTGCGTTGGGGTGGCAGAGGCTGAGGATGCCGGGATTGAGCAGAAGCAGCTGTTCCGCCTGCTCTCATTCTTACCTCGCTGGAAGTGAGCCCAGGGTTGGGTCCCATCTCCAGCACTTGGGAGATGGAGGGAGCTTTGGGAGGGCACTTGAGGGCTCCCTGGTAGGACGGCCTGGTCTTCTGGAAGCTCAGCGGCTAGGTTCCCCACTGGCTTCCTCACTCACCTAGTTCTCAGATAGCCCTCCAACCTTCATTTGCCTCCCCTCTCTACCCTCCAAACCCTGTCTCCCCTAAATACCAAACTGCTATCATCCGAACTCCTCCCAGACCCTCAGTGCACTACGATGCCATTCTCCCCAAGTTCTTGGAGCCCCGCTGAAGTCCCCTTTCCCTCAAGCTGGCCAGGGTTTGATGGGGCAGGATACTCACTGTCAGTCTGGGCCTGAGGTGGGAGCAGGTTCTGGACAGACAGACAGGCTGCAAATGTGGCTACTGGAGCTGTGCGGGGAGACCTGTCTTCAGTCCTCCTTCCCCCACTGACCCCCCCTCCATCGACTCCACCCCTTCACAGACAGACACCCAGTGGGGCAAGGGGCCAGGAGTGGACAGAGGCGCCCTCTGTCTCCTGGGCTGGAACAAGCTGCCCTATGTCTTCTTTTCCAGGCTTGATTGCCTCTCCCCCACTGCTGGGCCCCGACAGGCAGGGCCTGGGAGGAAGGGAAGTGGGAAAGGTCCTGGGAAGGACACTGAGGCCCCCCCCCCCTTCGTGTCCAGCTAGGCAGGGAAGGGGAGGAGTCCACGGAATAATTTAGTCTTGGAAGTCTCCCTCAGGGGTTTCAGGGTGAGACCCCACTGGGGGATTTCAATCTGGGGTCTCCTCTATGGGGTCTCAGTCTGGGATCCTCTTGAGGGGATCTTGGGCTGCAGGGTCCTCCGAGAGACCTCATTCTGAATTGGGTGTTTCTTAGATTGGGCCTCTCAGTGCTGAGCTCCCTCAGTTGGTTGTTTCAATCTGCAGTGTCCCCCCCCCCCCCCCCCCGCCCCAATACACACTCCTGATTAGACGCGGGGGTGTGGCGGGGCGCAGGCTCCCGTATTGGGAAGGACAGGACCCAAAGCTCCAGCTGAGCGGGGATCTCGTCAGGCAGTTCCAGGCGGGTCCTCCTCGGGCCCAAGGGGGTGTGTGCGTGGGCTGGGCTAGCGCGGGGGCGGGGGCACCCGGGTTCAGGGGTCGATCGCCGGGCGCGGGGCGGGAAGGGGGGCACCACGCACGGTCGGGCGTCTCCTCTCTTCAGAATCAACTCGGAAACTTGACACCTCCGGGCTCGCGGGCGGCGCCCGCCTGCAGCCTGAGCGCTTATAAACCTCAGCCCGAGGCTGCGGCGTGCTGCACCCCATCTCCGCGACTTGCCCCGGTGAGTCGCATCCCCCTAACTCTGGAGGGAGCCTGGGGACCCTTTTTCCTCCTTGGGCTCCCAGGCCCCCCCGGATCCCGCTCCGATCGGGATTCAGGAAGTGGCTTGGAGAAATCAAGCCTCAGTCCCTGCGGGGGGGGGGGGGGGGGGGGGGGGGGCTGGAAGGAGCGGGGCGGCGGGCGCGTCCCCTCCCTCCAGCGCTCCCCCTGACCCTGGGGCTGAGTGCAGGGACGGAGCCCATCCCGGGCGGCGGCCGGCGGAGAGGCCCATCGGGGCCCCCGTCACCCGGAAACAGGGGTGGGAGGTCTGGGGGTCCTGTGCTCTGCCCGCCGGCCCAGCTGGGAGGCGGGGACGGGTCACCGCGAGGCCGGGTCTGGCCCGGGGGAGCCTCCCAGCCTGGACCACAGATGGGCCTTTGCCAGACCGAGGCTGCTCCACTGGAAGGAGCAGACGCAGGTCCTCACACAAACAAACAAGCTTTGGAGACAACCTCCTGACTCTTTGAGGCTGAGTGAGATGCCAAGAAAAGGCCCTTGGGACTGAACCCCACAGAGGGGTGGGAGACTGAGAGGATCCAAAGACGGCCCTCAGGCTGAAAGCCTCCTCCATGACAGAGGGGTCTCCAGGCTGAGGGACCACCACAGAGGGGTCCTTAAGACACAGGCACCTCAAAGGGACCCGTGGACTGAGATCTAGAGAGGAAGGGGCTTCTGGAAATGCACACCCCTTCCCCCACCTACACTGAGGTCCCCCGTGCCCCAAGCTCCATCCCTGTCTCCTTCCTTCTCCCTAATGCCTTGTCCAGGCAGAGCCCTGAGGTGGTGACCCAGGGCAGGGGCATGCTGGCCTATCCTGACTCTCCCTTTCTCTCCTTCTCCACCCAGCAGGTCAGCCCAGTGAGGACATCGGCTATAGCCCCAGGGTCCTAATGGCAGCAGAGCCACTGACTGAGCTGGAGGCAGCCATCGAGACAGTCGTCACCACCTTCTTCACCTTTGCAGGGCGAGAGGGTCGGAAGGGCAGCCTCAGCATCAATGAATTTAAGGAATTGGCCACTCAGCAGTTGCCTCACTTGCTCAAGGTAGGTAGGCGTCTCTGGGCCTGAGAGTTTGGGAGACAGTGACTGTGGGACAGAATGTATGTGATGTGATAATGTGACCACAGGTGTGTTGTGGAGAAGGGTGTAGGTGACTGCTTGTGCAAGTGGTTCTGGGTGTTCTTGCACAGTGTGTGTATGTAAGGAGGTAACACTGTGTCTGTGTGAGGGTAAGTGTGTTATTGGGCTTTATGTTCCCATCAGAAGATGCTGTTAGGTTCTTGTGTCTGCTTTGTGCCTCTCTGGTCTCATTTCCCTTACACAGGCCTGGACCCAGAGCTGCTTCCAGGAGATCCATAGACTATCAGAGCTAGGTGGCCAAGAGCAAACACAGTCCACATTCCTCACTTAACAATTATGGAAACTGAGGCCCAGCTGTGGGAAGGGGTTTGTCAAAAGCACCCAACAACAGCAAAAACAAAAAAACACAACCCACAGCCCAATTCATGTAGTCATAGAAGCTCAGTGACCTGTGGTTACATCCCACCCTCTCTGGGAATCCCCTCAGTAGCATGCCTGACAAGGTCATTCCTTCTTTCCTCACTGGACAGATTAGGGATTTAAATTTCATCCACACTGGTTTGGATGAAATTTCTTCTTTCATCCAGTTTCTTTTACATCCTTTCTGAAAACTCACAGGCACATAAAAGTGTATGAAGATGTATTTAAAAAAACAAACAGCCTCCCAGCATGGCTCAGTGGTTGAGCGACAACCCATGAACCAGGAGGTCATGATTTGATTCCTCGTCAGGGCACATGCTGGGGTTTTGGGCTTGATCCCCAGTAGGGGGCGTGCAAGAGACAGCCAATCAATGATTCTCATCATTGATGTTTCTATCTCTCTCCCTTCCTCTCTTTGAAATCAATAAAAACATATGAAAAACAAAACCAAACCTCGTAGTCTATCATTTGCAAAATCCCCTACATCCATAGACTTCCTGGACTTTTCCCTTCCTCTTCTCACAGGAAACTTTAGGCTCTCTCCTGAAAGTACAGCATTTCCTGTAGCCTTGTCAAATAGTGACTGTTTTTTCTTCCAAATCCAACTTCCTCTGGGCCTGGAAATGCAGGAGTGACCTCTTTGCTTTGTATCGCTGCTTCCAGAACTTAGTTTTTCTTCTTCCTAAGATGCCTAGCTCCTTGGAAGCTCATATACCACCTGCCTTTCTTATAGCTCTTCAGCTCCTAGCTTATTTTTTTCTCATCACTGGTACTGTAATTATCTTCAGTATCCACAGAGACAGCTCCTCTAGCACCTGGGCCTTTCCATTTCTTGAACTCCTCACTTCCAAAGATTCTATCTTCTTGCATCTCAACATCCCACTCCTCTGTTCATGCTTCAGATTTTGTCATTACCAAAATAACTCACCACTTCCAAAATCTCAATTTTAAGCCTCCCTTTCTGTGTCTTCTACCTCCTGTCGTTCTGATTCTGCTCCTCTGTAGGGCAGTAAAAATGAATTTTCCCCCTACCTTTCTGTGTTCTTCTGGCTAGTGTAATAATCAAATTAACATGAGATAGATTAAGAGGAGAAAATAACCAAATTTAATACATATGTACACGTAGGGATTCCATAAGAATATAGGGCCCGAGGAGAGTTGAGGCTGACATGCCATTCTCGAGCTAAGGAGAAGGGGAGAGGATTGTGATTTGGGACTTGCAATTTAGGCATTTAGGGGGAAGGTCAAAGGCTTTTTCCTGAGGTTTTCTAAAAAAATTCTCACCAGTGGATATGTTTATTGATTTTAGAGAGAGAGGAAGGGAGAGAGAGAGAGAAGCATTTATGTGAGAGAGAAACATGGATCAGTTGCCTCCGTTATACGCCCCAACCGGGGATTGAACCCACAACCTTTTTTGTGTACCGGACAATGCTCCAACCAACTGAGCCACCCAGCTGGGGCCCAAGTCTTGTTTCTTGAAAATAATCAGCTTAACCAGTTTCCACCCCGAATGGCATATTTTGGGGTGGCAAACTCTGCTCCTCTCACCTCTATCTAGTTCTCCCACTCCAGCATTTCCCTGACTCCCTGTCACATTTTCAACTTCCATCGTTACCCCTTGTGTATTGATTTCCCCTCTTCCTCAGCTGGCTTCTGAGGCTCATCCTTATAACCACTCCCTCAACTCTTGATTCTGTTTCTCTTTGTCCTTATTTGACAAATCCCAACCTAGGTTAAATCCAGCATTTCATCTTCATGAACTTGCTGGTTAAATCCACCATTCTGACCCTGGCCGGGTAGGTCAGTTGGTTAGAGTATCCTTCTGGTTGTGGGTTCATTCCCTGGTCAGGGCACATACGAGAATCAACCAATGAATGCATAAATAAGTGAAACATCAAATCGATGTTTCTCTCTCTCTCATAAACCAATTAATAAAAAAAATCCTCCATTCTGTGCTTGTACTTATACAGCAGAATCTGGCTGGAGAAAAAAGCACCACCATGTTGACTTGTCTTACTTTAAGTCTATAACCACAACCCCAAGGGGACTCTCAGCAATGCCTGCCAATTCTACTATATTTCCCTGGTTGATTGATTCATTTACCAGCTCTTTCAGATTATTATTTCACTTTTCCTTTTGCCTAAAACTCTAGTACCTCCTTCCACATTCTTCCTCTCTCTGAGAAATTTTCTCACTGAGAAAATTTTTTGCAAACATCCTTGTTTGTATATCTTTACATACTTGAAGGGAAGGTCTGGTGGTACAAATACCAGGTCAAAAGGCATGTATGTTCTTAATTTTTATAGATATTACCAACTTACCTCCCAATAAGTGTGTACCAGATTTCATGGCCACCAACAGTGCATGGGAATACCTATTTCCCATGTACTTGCCCAAACTGAGTGTTTTTTCTCTAAACTATTTTATTTCAGTAATGAAAAGAGAAAGATTAATTCCTTTAGATGCACAATTAAAGCCTAAACAGAGCCTTACCAAGACTTTTTGTTGTTGTTGTGTTGTATTTTTTAAAAAATCTTATTTATTTGTTTCTCATAGAAAATCTCATTTTTGACTGGACTCAGAGGTAGAAGCTCTTAGAGAAGACAGCCCATGTCTGTTCCGGGTGTTTTTCTTTGGCCTCCTTCATTCTCTTGGCCCTAAGTTTAGCATATTCTGCGGCTTCTTCTTTATTTTTCTTACTATGCTGTTTATTTTATTTTTTTAAAATGTTATATATTTTTTAATCCTCTCCTGAGGATATGTTTATTGACATTAGAAAGATGAAAGGGGAGAAAGAGAGAGGGAGGGAGTGAGAGAGAAACATCTATGTGAGAGAGAGACATGGCTGCCTCCCACGTGCACCCCGACCGAACCCAAAACCTGACCAGAAATCAAACCCGAGATGATGCTCCAACTGAGCCACACCAGCCGGGGCAGGACGCTGATTCTTTAGAGCAATCTGCTGACTTTTGTATTGTAAGGCTCATGGAGTAAGACTCACATGTCTATTTTTAAAAAAGAATTTTAGTAACATTTAATCATGTTAAAAAGAATCCTGTAGCCCTGGCCCGTGTGGCTCAGTTGGTTGGAGTTTCGTCCTGTTTACCAAAAGGTGGCTGGTTCCATTACCAGTCAAGGCACATGCCTAGGTTGCCGGTTTGATCTCCAGGCTGGGTGCCTAAGAGAGGCAACCGATCCATCGATGTTTCTCTGTCTTACTCTCTCCCTTCCTCTCTCTCTGAAAAAAATCAGTGAACATATCCTACGATGAGGATTTAAAATAAAAAAAAGCATCCTGTAGATTGTTAATTGGGATCATGTAAATAAATATATTTTAGGGAAAATTGGCATCTTTACACTATTGAGCCTTTCTCTCTAAAGAAAGGTATGTTTTTATATTTATTCAAGTTTTCTTTTATATTAAATACATATTCTGAGACCGAATTTCCAAATATGGTGGGGCTCACCTCATTGACATAACAAAGGATACCTTTATCACTCTCAACACTTTAGGAAATTCCAAAGGTTTTGGGAGTTGTGAGTCAGGAACTGTGGAGAAAGACCACATACTGTATATATGAGAATTATATTTTGGTCGGTCATCTGAATGACCAAATATATATTTTTTATAAATCACAATATTGTAGATATTCTTCAGTTCAGTTTTCTTCACAAAACCTAAATATATTTCTACATTTATGCTAAGTGCTTTATTTTTTACTATTTTTAATGGGATCTTTCCTATTATAGTTTCTAACTGGTTAACATTTATATACCTAAAAGGTATTGGTTTTTGAGAATTAATATTATAATCAGATACTTTATCATTTCTAATAGTCTTTCTTTTTGGGTGGGGGGAGACATACGTAAGGGCATAAGCTTTGAGTCAGACAATCTATGTTCAAATGCAGGTTCTAGCATATCATCCCTGGTTAGTTATTTAACCTTTCAGAGCCTTAATTTCTCATCTGTGAAATGGACTCATAATAATGGTTTTTGTTGGATTGATCTTGCATTTATTCAATCAGCACTCTGTCCTGTCCTGATGCTGTTCTAAGCTTTGGGTTACAGTGGGGAATAGGCATCTGCTGTGTGCCAGACATTCTCCCAGCATTGGCATTACAGTGGTGAACAAGATGCCAAGGTCCCTGTGCTCATGGAACCTTTCATTCCAGCAGATTATGAAGATTAAATGAAGTCAAAGCGAGTAATGTGTTTAGCATAGTGCTTGGAACAGTCAGCACTATTAAGTGCTTACACTTGTTGAAATGTTAGCCTTTATAATTCCTTCATTTTTTATCTAGGTACACAATGATATAATTGCTGATATGATAAGAAGTGAATTTCCCTCTTCTTCCCTAATACTTATTATACCTTTAATTTCTTTCTCTTGACTAATTGTGTGTTTTCTCTCCCTCCCCAGATAGTGTTACACTGGGCATCCTTGCTTTCCACTGGCAATGCTTGTAGTATTCTACAATTAAGCATGATTGTCACTTTAAAAAAAGTCTCCGGTACCTCTTACATGGATTAGCTTTGTGCCATCTATAGAACAGGCAAATTTTCTCTACCTTCATCCAAATGTTGATTCAGATGTTTAGCATCAAGCTGTGCCTGAGGCATCCTTCTCTGATTTGACATGGACGAATTGTTAAACAGTCCACTTTTTGGTTGTGATTGTTTATCTGGCAACAAATCCTTTGATCTTGATGGTCCAGCTTATAATGTCCTTTGATTTCACAGGCCTGTCATGAGAGACTTAGTCAAGGGCCCCCTAGAAAAACAAACACCTTATGTCTGCTATTCCCCTGATCTACCAGGCCAGTGACTCAAATGGAGAAATGAGAAGACATCAGGTTCATGCGGATGAGCAGCCAAGTGCTGTGAACTTCTCCAGCTTTCTGGGAACGAGGAGGATGGCCTGAGAAGGCTCTGAGGGTGGTCAGAGTGGGTCCATGGTTACAAGGGCTCCCCGAGTATCCTTGGACAAATCCCAGGGCTCGTGTTGTGGTGTGCGGGAACCCGCCTGCACCTGCAGATAAGGGCCCATTGTGTGCATCTTTTCCTAGCTCTGTGTTCATTGACATGTTTGTGGTTCATAATCTCCTGTGGTGGAAGTATTTACACTCCAGCAAACACTATGAATCAAGTCCCCCACCTTCCTGTGCTCTTGCCCCTTGGCGTTGGGTACCACGGCACCACAATAGCACTGTCTTGGGCTGCAACCCCGTCTCGAAGGTATGGGACAGATCCTCATGCTCCCTGAGGGAAGGGAATGGCAACTAGCAGTTCTTGCCTCTCTCCCTGTCTCAGAACCCTTGTTTCTAACCCCACCCTTCCCTTTGGTGTTTCCTCAGGATGTGGGCTCCTTGGATGAGAAGATGAAGAGCTTGGATGTGAATCAAGACTCGGAACTCAAGTTCAATGAGTACTGGAGACTGATTGGGGAGCTGGCCAAGGAGATGAGAAAGGAGAAGGCCCTGGAGATTCGGAAGAAGTAGAGCCGGCTGGCCAGGATGGGGCGGGCAGGGCAGGACCAGGCAGAACCCCATTCCCCTCAAATAAAACCTCCTCCTTGAAACATGAATGTTTCTTATTCACACCCACCCCGATTTCTTCTCTTGAGACTAAGAGTTGGGAAAGCTCTGCTCTGATCTGAAGGTGGGTCCAAAAATTATGAGCTCCTTGAGGACCAGGAATGTATTCATCTTCAAATATTCTGCAGCATCTAGCACCTAGGTCTTATGCTCGGGGTGGGTTGCTCAACAAATAAATGGTTGTTGAATGAATATATGAAAGGTAGAGACAGGGCCCTGAGGCAGGTGAGGTGACTCAGGTGCCTCCTGGGGCTCAGGAGCTTGGTCTTGGCTCCCATTTTTCTTATTCCTGGGGTTTGTGTCATTGGATGAAAATGATAGCAGTGAACATGTGTTGAGGGCTTGCTATGTGCCAGGCACAGTGCTAAACATTTTCTTGCATTATCTTAGTTAATTCTCACAGCCCTTTGAGGTAGGTTCTATTTTTAAGTCTTGTAAAAAAGAGATTTTAGAGAGGTTGAGTCACAAAGACATGAACAGGTGGAACTGGGTTGAAATTCCAGAGCCTCTGATGAACTGGCATCCTCTCTGGATGGGTGCTTGGAGACACTGGACCCCCCTTCCCTCCCCCCTCCCTCCAGAGCAGGGGTGAAGCAGAAGGATGGACACAAGGTTCTGGTTTGAGGACTGTGGGGTAAGGAGGTGCTGCAGGATGCAGAACATTAGAGCACCGTGGTGCCCCTCTCTGTCCTTGGCTTGAGGGGAATGTTGCTTGCATGGCCTGCCACCAGAGGGAGCAGGGGTGGGGCAGCACAGTGGTTACCGTCTTCCAGGGGATGTTAGTGCATGCCATTGGGTATCCATTTGGGGCAGCTATTAGCCCAGAGGGACATGTAAGTTTCCTACCTCACACCATGAAAGGGTCCTAGATTGAGACCTAAGTGCCCCTAGACAGAGACCTCAGAGGGATCCCCAGACAGGGACTCCCAGGTGTCATTTGTCTGAAGTATTCCAGAGGGGCTCCCACACTCCAGGGCTTCCCCACAGTGAGAGACCCTAGAAGGGATCCCTAGACCGAAAACCCCCCCTTTTGTTAATCCTCACCTGACGATATTTTTTCCATTGCTTTTCAGAGAGAGTGGAAGGGGGGAGAGAGAGAAACATCAGTGTGAGGGAGACACATTGATTGGTTGTCTCCTGCATGTGCCCCGACCAGGGCCGGAGATCGAGCCTGCAACCGAGGTATGTGCCCTTGACCGGAATTGAACCCAGGACCCTTCAGTCTGTGGGCCAACGCTCTAACCACTGGGCCAAATCAATTAGGACAGGCTGAGGCACTTTTGGGGAAGCCCTCAGATTGAAGGACTTTCAGAGGGTCCTCGGAGTGATACCCTCTCAGAGGAACTCTCAGAATGAGACACTCTTGGAAGGGCCTCATTGAAACAGATGCCTCTCACTGAGGCCACAAGTATAGGGGAGTACTAGAAGGGGCCTTAGAGGGGCATTGGGAATGGTCACCTAAAATTAAAAGGATGGAGTGAGGCAACAAGCTCTTACTTGAGACCCAAAAGAATATCCTGGAAGCACTGATTGAGGCAGAAACCCAGATAGTGTTCTGATTAAGAAGTGAAGGCAAGAGGCTCTATATGAGAAAGGGAAGGAGGATAATTACAGGAGGAGAGAATGAAGGATTTATTATTATTTTTTTGTTAACCCTCACCCAAGGATATTTTTTCCATTGATTTTTAGAGTGGAAGTAGTGGGGGGAGAGAGAGAGACATTGATTGGTTGCTTCCCACATGTGCCCTGACAAGGGCTGGGGATCAAACCTGCAACCCAGGTACGTGTACTTGACTGGGAATTGAACCCGGGACCATTCGGTGTGTGGGCCAATGCTCCAAACACAGCCACATCAGCCAGGGCAAGGATTTATTTATTTATCTATTATTTATCTTTATTTTAGAGAGAGGGGAAAGGAGAGAGAAACATCGATTTGTTGTTCCATTTATTTGTGCATTCATTTGTTGATTCTTGTCTGTGCCCTGATGGGGGATCGAACCCACAACCTGGCGTATCAGGAGGATGCTCTAACCGACTGAGCTACCTGGCCAGAGTGATGAAGGAATTTTTTATGGTGTTAATAAACTAAAGAAGGAATTTCTATAGGTGCAGATAAGCTACCATAGTGATGCTAATTCTAAGGAATGTCTTCAATTTTCAGTCTGTTCTCTTTTATCTTTGCAAACAGTTGTTTGGGATACAGTGCTGTTAGGCCCAGTCCAAAGGTTATTTTGCCCAGTTTTAAAAGGTTTGAAGAGTAAGATAAACATGGCAGTTCCTCTGGGATGGCACCCTGAACTCCATTTTAAAGTGGTTCCGTTTACATTACTTTTTTACAGGAGTTATGCTCTGATCTCAGAGTTTAGGAAAGGAGCCCAGGAGTGTTAGGGTTTGGGCCAGTGATGTGCGGGCTGTGAAAGAATTCACAATTAAGAGAAGAGATGAGGAGAGGAAATTTATTTTATTTTCCAAGGGAGGAAAGGGCCGATGTATTGCTAGTCTATAAAGGGCAGGGAAGAAAGAGTGGCTTGTACTTTTCAAGAGCAAGCAGTTGCTCACCTAAAGAGGTGTCTTATCAGTATTTTCCTCAAGCTCGTAAGACAAGCTTAGAACAGAAGTTATGAAGAGTTCAAAAGAGGGAGGCGGGGGTTTGAAGAGGAGGTGGAAAGGGAACTTTCTATTAATTAACTAGCGACTCTTTGGTGCGAATTATTCCCAAGTCGTTAAAACCTCAGGGAGGAGGGTGAAGCAGGAATGCAACCTTGAGAGTATAGTCTTATCTCGCCCCACCGTTTGAGTAGAGAGGCAGTTTGAATCAGGAGCCAGCAATCTCTGCATTTTAATTCCCAGGTGCTTCTCATACATTCTGGAAGGCGACAGCAGAGAAAAGGAAAGGCCCCTTTCTGTCCTTAGGAGCTTTGGAGCTTTGCCTCTGGGCCCCACCCCATCCTTGCCCTGACCCCCTGCCCTTCCCCAACTGGGGTTGGGCTGAGTCCCTGGATCTGCTCTCTGGGATGTCATCCTCGGTACTAGATTCTGTGTGTTTGTGTGTGTGTGGTTGCTGTGGAGTGGCTGGGTTAAGGAAGGCATGAGGGAGGGAGGAGCAGGCAGCCCAACCAGTTTGGAGAGGTCGTTAGCTGCCAGATAACTCATTTGGGCCTTGCACATGTGCACCCTGGTTGAGGGGAGCTGAAGGGGAGTCAGGACAGCACCCGGTCTGGCCCCCACTACCAGGCTGCCCCCCTCTGGCTTCTTCTTCCTGATCTAGCCCTCGTTCATCTCTCTGCCATCTGGACTGAGGAAGGCCGGGGTCTGGGGTCTGGGCAGGCTTGAGTGTCACTATCCAAATTGGCCCTGGTGTGTGTGTGTGTGTGTGTGTGTGCGCGCGCGCGCGCGCGCCTGCACAACATCAAAGAACAGAGTGGTCCCTGAAGACCTCTCTCAACCCATGTGTCCCTCATTCCCTCTGTGCCATGAACCTTGCTTTGATCAGCTTCTGCTTCTCCTGGTTATTAACTCAGGGTCCCTTCACTTCCCTGCCCTATAATTCCTCCAGGTCTTTCCTCCCAAGCTCAACCCTACAGTGTTTCCAAGCCCTCCCCCTCTTCCTCCCCTCCCTCTCTTCCCCTTTCTTTTCCCTGCACTCTGCCTCCTTTTCTGGGGCCAGGGGCATCTCAGACAGCCCTCCATGGCTCCCTCCTCCTGGCAGAGATGGGGGCGGATTCTGGAGCTCTGGCCAGTGGAGGGTGGGGCCCACACAGCTGGCTCACAGCCCAAGCAGCTGCAATAGCAGGGGTGGCTTAGGGATGAGGCCCAGCCCCTTGCCTCTCTTCCCTTCCCCCTCCTCCCCTCCCTTCCCCCAGGTATAAGAGCTGAGCTCAGGTGAGCTGGCTCATCCTGTCCTGTCTCAGAGGCTGTCAGCAGGTAAGGAGACCCAGGGCTTTTCACCCAAAATGGGCTGCCCCCTGTCCAGAAGGCATGCTTAGCCTATCCTACCCCTAGTCTGCCAGGAAAAGGGCTGGGGGGCCAGGCCCTGGAGGCTGGTGTGTTTGCCTGGTACAGGAGTGGGTGAATGGAGGAAGAGGAAGGAGTGAAGCTAAGATGATGAGGCCCAAGGGATTCCCTCTAAATGGGTAGCCCTGGGGGTTGTCCTGGAGCCTGGGTGGGGATGTGGCCTTGTGTGGAGTTGACCCTGACCCCCTAGATGAAGCCAGAATATCTGGGGTGGAGCCAAAGGGAGTAGTTGAAAAAGAAATGCTGGAGTCTCCCCTCACCTCTAGGCAGATCATGAGCCATCAGCTCCTCCGGGGCAGGCTGTAGAACTACACAACTCTCACCAAAGGACCAAGAACACCAGGCACCATGGGACAGTGTCGGTCAGCCAATGCCGAGGTGGGCCCATTCATTCATTCCTGGCCTGTCTTTCTGTTCCCACACTCCTCTTCTTTATCCTGAGGGTCTGTGTTCCCCCATTGACTTCTGCCCCCTCACCGTGGTCTTGGCCTACCTGCCAAACTCTGACAGTGAGATCTGAACCCCCTTTCTGGTGCCCACACAGGGTGATGCAGATGGAGCCCTCCCAGGAAGATGATGCCTGGGCCACGTGCTGAGACCTGCCCTGCCTGGGGAGGGGTGTTGGGGGTGGTGGGAAGGAAGCCTTGTCCAACCTGTGGCTCAGGGCAGAGGCCAGTGGGGGTGAGGAGGGCTGGATGCTGGGCTCGAGTGGGCGGGAGCCTGTGTGCCTTCCAGCTGTCTTCTGCCCTGTTGGCCTGGCCAGGTTCCTGGGGAAAGCAGGGTGTCGTAAGGTGGAGTGGGGCCTCCCTGATGTGGGTGATGTCCCTTGCCTTCAGGATGCCCAGGAATTCAGTGATGTGGAGAGGGCCATTGAGACCCTCATCAAGAACTTCCACCAGTACTCGGTGGAGGGTGGGAAGGAGACACTGACCCCCTCCGAACTACAGGACCTGGTGACTCAGCAGCTGCCTCACCTTATGCCGGTACTGAGGGGGTGACCCCACACTTCCCAAGCAAGTGCTCCAAGGCCCCACCCACACAGCCACAGCCCCTGGCACCAGCAACCCCTAGTCCTTCCCCCTCGCCAGTGCTGGGTAGGCTCAGGTCCTGCTTCCTGCCCCTGGGCAGGGCGGCGTGGGAAGATTGGAAGGTGCTCCCTTGCTGAGCTGTACTGTCTTTCCTCCTCTCAGAGCAACTGTGGGCTGGAAGAGAGAATCGCTAACCTGGGCAGCTGTAACAACTCTAAACTGGAATTTGGAAGTTTCTGGGAGCTGATTGGAGAAGCAGCCAAGAGCGTGAAGCTGGAGAGCCCTTGCCGGGGGAGCTGAGAACCTTCCCTTGGGATTCTTGGGGGGATGTTGGGGAAAGGGGACCTTACAGACTGTGGGCCTGGAAATAAAACTCCTCTCTTTACCATCACCACACTGTTCCCCAGCCCGCACCTGTCTCACCACTGCAAGGCTCAGGTTCCTAACAGCCCCTCCTGGGGATCTCTGCACTTCATCCTGGGAGCTCCGTGGAGCTAATGGGTCCAGGAATCCCCACCAGAGGGAGGCTCAAGGGGTGGGTTGGGGCCAGGGATGGATGTGGAAGGGTAAGAATGGTGAAAGGGCCACGCCATTTGGTAGTGGGTGCTGGGCAGAGAGGAGCTGGACCATGGGAAATGATTTGAAAGGGACCGGGAACAGGGTTGGATATTTGGTATTAAAAAAGGTCTCTAAGAACCTACCCCTCCTAATCTCTTCCCCAACCCAAACTAGCTGTCCAATGCTATATCCTCCTGCCTCCAGCTCTGCCCCTGCCTCCTCCCAGGACTGTCCTTGGGCTAGGGCAGGGGAAGTGAGAGAGCAAGGTGGGGGAGAGAGCAAGGCTAAGGAGGGTGTGACCATGGGAGTAAGAACCAGCTGGGTGCTTGGGCATTTAAAGAATGATGGTTGTTTTGTATCATTTGATTAATAAAAAAATGGAGAAAGTGAAAGATGTCTTGACTGGACAACCTCCCAGGTCCGTGGGTCCATGGGTGAGGGGTGGTTGGGGTGAATGGCAAAGTCATTGGGTGGCATGGTACATGTGGGGCTGCAGTGGTTGTCAGAAGTGAATAGGAACCCACTTTATTCCATAGATTTGGGTTGAGGGTGGTACCAGACCCAAAAGGTGGGAGGCCTGGTCCTCTGTGGGGGACAAGCTCCTCTTTGCCAGTTGGCTCGCCCTCTGACAGGAGAGGAAGGCGAGTGCACACCTGGGGATATAAACCTAGGTGTGCTGGAGCCTGGCTCATGATCAAGGGAAATGTGAGGATGATGGCCTGTGTGTGAATCTTTGGAAATTTGAGCATGCTCTCGGTATCAGTTTCCTCATCTGGAAAATGGGGATATTAATAGTACTTCCCTCACAGTATTGCTAGGAGGATAATTTGAGGCATCATATACTTAGCAGAGAGCCTGGCACAATGAGTGCCCAGTGAGCTGAAGTCACAGCTGTCAGAGTTGGTGAATGGGCCCCCTCTGGTTTCAGCTGCTGCCCCATAGGGATGTGGAATTGGCCAGTTTCCTTGGGTACCTCAGGGAAGGGCTAGAGGGTGTTTCCGGAAGAATCTTCTGCTGTACAAGAGCAGTCCCAGGGAGGGGGTCAGGAGAGCTCCAGTGGGCTGACCTGGAGATGAAAGCCCAGGGGGCCAGAGTTTGGTCCCTGGTGTCTGCTTTCTGACTTGAGCACACAGAAATCAAGCATTACTCCTGAAATCCTAAGGGCAAGGAAGTTTCTGTGGCTAGCCAAGCTGGCCTGGAGTGCTTACTGAACTTGTCTGTTTGGAGCCCCTGAAACTGAGCTCCCAGTGACCTGGGTGAGAAGGGCAGGCGACAGTCCTTTCCCTTCCTTTCTCCACCTGGTAGGTTCTGTCAGGCCCTGCGGGGCTAGGAGGGTGGGGTTGGGGGAAATGCCAGCTTCTACCACTCCTTCTGGGGTGGGACAGAGGGGTGTTAAAAAAGGTGTGTATCCCTTTAACGAGGGCCCAACCCCAGGGCCAAGTCGAGGGAGCTCAGTCACTACCTCCCCACTGAGCCAGCTCGGCCAGGCAGGGAAGGAGGGAGTGGGACACATTCTGGGAGTGCGGCGGGGAGGAGTTCTGGCTGCGCTAAGCGAGGGTTGCTGCTTGGTGGTGCCAGAGCCCAGGCCCCAGAGCCTTGCTGGAGAGGACGTGAACCGAGGAGGCAGGTGAGCACCCCAGGCCCACCCTGGGAGGTCTGGGACTGTCGGAGAGGCCCCACAGGCTTGGGAGGCCAGGAAAAGGGGCAGTAAAGGGGGCCTGGGGAAGGGGGAGGCCTGCCAGAGACTGGGCAGGGAGGTTTCGTAAATTGTTAACTTTCCCAAAAGACTGGTTTGTGAATGGAGAATTCTGGTGGGATTGGGGACTGGAGAGGCCTTCAGAGGAGTGGGTGGGATGGTGAGACCCCCTCCCCAGTCCAGCAGCTGCCTGAGCTCCTCTCCAGGGGCTGGGCCACTGGGCAGGGTGTTTAGGAGCTTTGCCCGCAGCTGCTCCGATCTTCTCCTAACAGAAAAAGGGCAAATGCGTGCTGATGGAGGTTGGGGGTGGTCGGACCCGGGATACAGGCCTCACTGGCCTCTGGGAACTGTGTCCTGGGAGAGGTAATTGGGTCCAGGAAGAGTCAGGGATGGCCCAGGGAGCCTGAGAGCCTGAGGGGAGGAGAGAGGTGGCTTCTCTCCACTTTGGGACTCTGGAAGGTCCCTGGACGCAGGCCCCATTGTGCTCTGAGAGCTGTTCCTTGGGAGGGCAGATGGGACCTGGAGGAACCTGGGTGACATCCTAGGGGAGCCTGGGAGCTCTGGGATAGGGGCCAGGAGTCTGGGCAGCTTCTCCTCCACCTCAGGACCAAGGCAGGTTCTGGCTTGACTGGCTTTGTTTGTCGGAGCCACCTGCACTATGGGAGCATTCCCCTGCCCAGCCCTGTCCGGGTGGGGGTGAGGGCAGAGGTGCTGGGGGAGGGGGCACTGGAGGTGCTGATGAGTGGGGCTCAGCCTTTCCCCATCCAAGAGTAAAGAGCTCTCTGGGTGCTGGTAAAGCCAGGGGCAGTAGAGTGTACGTGTGTGTGTGTGTGTGTGTGTCCACACTAAACTCCTTCAACTTCACTTGTCTGGAAAAAAATTTAGAGGAGCTACATTCTCCGAAAACACAAGTGGGTGGAAGGTAGATAGGTTACCCAAATAGAGGGGGTCAGGAATGGCAGAATTCTTCACTCCGTGTATATATGTGTGTGAATTAGATGCAGTGAGTCCTGTGAGGGTGGGGAGGGGTGAGGCAGGGGCACTTGTATGAGATAGTAGCCTCTGGAACTGGGAAAAGACCATGAGAAGACAGAGCAGAGACTGGGGCTACTGAGGCTGAAGAGGCTAGTTTGAAACAGCCTTGCAAACTGAGTAAAGCACTACCAGCCCACTTCAGATTGTACCTTCCCTGTACATTGAAGTGAATTAAGGAAATGCATGAGTGAATGAGTGAGAATGAATGAGTCAATGAATGAATGAATGAATGAGCAAATGAATGGTGAATAAATGAGTGAACATATTCGAGGTAGATGAAAGGGACACAGAACATGCCAAATTTAGGCTTGAGAGTGGGCTAGGCTCTAGAGAGGATGGTGTCTAGGAGGGATAGGAATCCAGGGACTTATCCCACCACTTGGAAACAATTTAAGACTCAAGAAGTGTGTGTGGCAGTGGGAGGGGAAGGTGAGTTTTGGAGAATATGGTGGATATTCAGGGCTCCAGACTGAAGAGGATAGAGAGCTGAAGAGATGAGGGATGGTTAGGAGGCACCTGGAGAGGTGGGGCCCAGAACCTGGGGGAGGAAGGGTAGGGCTGGAGTGGCTGAGACCCAGGGGCATGGTGTCAGGGCAATTTGGTCTTTTGGAGAAGTCATCAAGCTGAGGTAAGCAGGCTGGGGATAGGGGCTTCTTGGTTGCTCAGTGATGATTCAGCCAAGGAAAAGACAATCATGAGAGGGCTGAAGGCCCAAGGTGAGGGAGTCCTTTGGAGAACCAGTGGCTTCCCCATTTCCACTTTTTTGGGAAGACTCTAATGTACATGTCTACCTCTCCCCAACTCTCAGGCCAGGATCTACCTATAGCAAAGTCAATGTAGGACTTACCTTCTGACAGGACTAGATGCTGCATACACCCACCCCCCCAATCCTGTGCCTGGAACCATCCAGCCTCCTTGGTGGGAGGATAGGGCGGGCAGGGAGGAGCAGGGGGTGGCTATGACATGGGTGTAGTGGCAGAGCCTGTCTTCCAGCCCCCAGGGGAGGGAGGAAGGGCGGAAGAGGGTAGACACCTGACTATCCCACTGTGACATTCTTTTTTTCAGAAAGGCACTTATCCAGATGTATCTCCAGGGGTATCCATTTGACTAAAAGAAGGTGTGGGTGGGTGACCGGCAGACTATTGGGAGGTTTGGGAACTGAAATGCAGAGCTGCTGAAGCTACCTCTCTGGGGCGATCGCATACCTGACAGCAGGTGGCCAATTGTCACCCAGGTGCTCACCTGGGTCCTTCCTACTTGGCTGTCAGAGGCCCAGTAGGGACTGGGGCATGGTATCAAGGAAGGGCAGGAGGTTCCTCTGGTTAGAGAAACAAGACTCCAAGTGGTAGGAGGGGTGGGTGGGTTTTGGGGAAAGGGGCAAGACCCCCCCAAATGGGTTTCTTTCCATTTCCTCTTCCTATTTCCCACACAGTTCCTCACTCAGGGAACAATGTCTGGGATGATTAAGGGGGGCGGCCTTCTCTGAATTCTCTTGCCACTCACAAAGCTTGGTTAGGAGCAGACTTGGCACAGTCCTTGCTGAAATGCGTACAGCTTTTAGAATCCTGCAGTGCTGTTTCTGTCAGTGGTGGTCAAGGGGGTCTCTGGCCGGAGACAGTACTCTCTGCCCCCTAGTTCTTGTCTTGCTTGTGGGAATGAATTCAATCAAGAGACTACAAACGGCAGCAAAGGGAGGAGAGAATTTATTTGTAGGAAAGAGATACACTCAGATAGGACGTGAGCAGGCAACTCAGCTGGCTGAAGCGGAACCGAGTGCCCCAATATCTGGGAGCTTGGAGGATTTATACCCCTAGGCTGGAATGCCCCTAGGCAAAAATATGTTTAAAAAATAAGGCTCCTGCACCCAGGTGTTATGCCACTGGTTAGACCACACCCTGGAGGGGCTCTGAATCTTTCCTGCTCACATAGGGTCTGCTACCTCCATTATCTATTTTCAGTTGTCACATCTCCCACATATTTCCTCCAAGGCCCAGCTGCCTCTCCCAGTTCATATCTTTCTGTCTGCCTACTCTAACTGTTCCATACTTCATCCTTTTGGCCACAGACCAGGGGAGAGAAGGGAAGGATTCCTGGTCAGAGATGCTGCAGCCTGACTCCTCTCCCTCTCAACTCTCCTTCCTTCCTGTGTCCTGCCTAATCTCATTCTTCTTTACAAAAAAACTTTGCAAAACAACAACAGTAGCGACAGACATTAGGAGGGTGGTCAGGGGCTTTGCACAACTGATATCAGGGCTGGAAGAAGGCAGGGCATTTATAGAACATGTTCCCTGAACAAAGCACTGGGCTGAGCAATACAGGCTAGAAGAGATGCAGAGATTAAAAAAGCAGTGAGCCCTCACTGGTGTGGCTCAGTTGGCTGGGGGTCATCTGGTGCACTGAAAGGTTGCTGCTTCAATTCCTGGTCAGGGCACATGCTCGGGTTTTGGGGGTAGGGTGCCTGTAGGAGGCAGCCTGTCAATGTTGTGCTCTCACACTGATGTTTCTCTCTCCCTTTCCCTTCCTCTCTCTCTAAGATATCAATAAAAATATTAAAAAAAAATAATAATAAAGCAGCGAGGTTGTCTATGCAGGATTAAAAAAAATGATCACAAAGCTTTGTCCTGTGTGGTTCAGAATACACCATGGCTGTGTGTCAGAAACACTCGCCTTGCTTCTGGGAATGTCTGGTATCTGGGGAGATAAGACTCAGGTCAAGGCTGCAGCCACACCAGTTAGTGGGCTCCAGCCAATGCCGAGTGAGAGTCTGTGGGAGCCAGGGGAAGAGGGCATGGAGGGCAGGGGTCAGGGCAGGCTTCCTGTAGGAGGTGCAGTTCTGGCAGGCTTCAGCTAGGCAGAGAGGGCAGGGCAGTGGCACAGAGCAGGACGTCCCCGAGGGGATTAGAGAGCAGGTGGCAGGGGCAGGGACTTGGACTGTGGATGCCTAGGCCCTTATGGTGGCTGTTTACCTTCCCCCACCAGGACCTGATGGGCAGGGTGGCTGCAGCTCATTCCTGGGCTTGGGGGCGGGAGGGGAGGCTCATGTGCCCAGGTTCACTTGGTGGGGGCACTGGGCATGGGCGGCAACTCACAGAGTAGATCCGCCTGTTCCCTTCATATCCTGTTATTCAGAAAACTGTATCCGCTGAGAATGTGAGTGTCTTTTGTCCTGGTGTGAGGGGGTGACTGTGTGGCCTCTGGCTGGCTGCGGCTCTGTCTCCAGCTTCGGCAGAGCCAACTGGCTCCTCTT
Organism: Miniopterus schreibersii; assembly: GCF_964146895.1. Classification (NCBI taxonomy): domain Eukaryota; kingdom Metazoa; phylum Chordata; class Mammalia; order Chiroptera; family Miniopteridae; genus Miniopterus; species Miniopterus schreibersii. The sequence goes on along the minus strand of NC_138119.1, from coordinate 12,547,463 downwards.
TAGGTAATGGGGTGAAGGGTTCTTGGATCCTGCTGGGTATTTTGGGGTGGGTATGAGGGAGACTAGGCTAGTGTGGTGTGGCTGGGAGTCTGCAGAATGTCTGACTCAATGAATCAGGACATTGTCCTTTCCCTGGAGCGGCATGGCCTGGGACTCTGGACTCACTCTCCCGGCGCCTGGCCGAAGGGGTTGGGGAGGGCCTAGGTCCCTACCTCCTGCTTTGTTGCCTGGGTCTGGGGTCTCAGGCAATCTTGGTGTCTTGGTAGGGGACCACAGCTCCTGCTCCCCTCCCCCCAGTCCTCTTGGCTCACCCTAGCAGTTCCTAGCTGTATTTGCCCCCAGGGCAGAGGACCTTGGTGAGACAGGTGTGCAGAGGGTGAGGGGATGGGCACTTACTCTCCTCTTCCCACGGGAGCCTCTTGCTCTCTCTGGGACTCTGACAAGCCCAGTGCCTGGGGCTGGGGAAGGGCCAGGAGAACCTGTTAAGGCAGTTGAGCTGGGGAACACCTGGATTAGAAGAGCCGCATAGTACTCATTCCAGGCTCCCCCCTCCCACCTACCCTGTGCCTCCCTTTCCCTGCCTCCTCCTCCGGGAGGACCTGCCAGCTTGGAGGACCCAGGGTCCTGGGTGAGTGTGTGGGAGGAAGTTTGGCCTGTGGGGTGTCTTCTCATCTGCGATTCTCGTGGTGCCCAGGCCCCTCGAGGAGTGAGGCAGTGAGATGGCAGACTGCTACACGGAGCTGGAGAAGGCGGTTGTAGTTCTGGTGGAAAACTTCTACAAATATGTGTCTAAGCACAGCCTGGTCAAGAACAAGATCAGCAAGAGCAGCTTCCGAAAGATGCTTCAGAAAGAGCTCAACCACATGCTGACGGTAAGCCCCCCCCCTCCCCCAAGGGCCTTATCTCTCCCCAGCCCCTGAAGCCCTGTGCTCTCAAGGTGTCCTTCCCCTCTGCAGCCTCTGTTCTTTCAGTTATCCCCAAACCAGGGTCTTGACCCCGCCCAGGTCTCCATCCTCTTGGGGTACCCAGGCCTGAGCCAGTGAGGGCTTTGTTCCTGTTTGCCAAGGGCAGAGGCTGCCCAGGCCAGATCCTGAGCCTCTGCCTAGGGTCCTGCCTGGAGGCTCTGTGGGACTGTCACTCTCAGCATTGCTGACCTGGGTTCCTTTCCAGGACACGGGGAACCGAAAGGCTGCTGACAGGCTCATCCAGAACCTGGACGCCAACCACGATGGACGCATCAGCTTCGACGAGTACTGGACCTTGATAGGAGGCATCACCAGCCCCATCGCCAACCTCATCCGCCAGCAGGAGCAGCAGGGCAGCAGCTAAAGTACCCCCACCGTTCCCTCACGGCACTGCCCCGGTGCCCGCCCCTCATGCTCTTCCCAGCCCCCTGCCCACCCAGGCCCTGTCCTCACTTCTCCCTCCAGACCTTCTGCTGACCGTTGCTGAACAGGGGGTGGGGATGATGTCAGGGCCTCTTTGTGAGCATCTCAGTCTGGGGGTGCCTCTCTCAGGGTCTCAGTCCCTGGAGCCAGCAGGCCCTGGGAGTCCGGGCCTCGGTGAAATTTCAGTGCTGTTTGGGGACCCCCAAGAGTTTCCTCAGTCCATCTACCCTTCCAACATCTGACGTTCCTGCCTAACTCTGAGTCTCTCCTGACCTCTGGAGGTCAGCTCGCTGCTCTAGGTCTTCCTGCTCCTGGCATCAGCAGCGGACACCTCTTCCCTTCCCCTTAGCCTCTCTGCTGGGGAAAGGCTGCCAGGGACTGCCCTCCAGGTGCCTCTGGGTCTGGGAAGAGATAAGCAGGGTTGAGCTCTCTCCTCCTCCTTAGCCCCTGAAGCATGGCAATAAAGGCTGGATTTGAAATTTATGTCCCTCTCACTCAGTCCCTTTGTGATGATCATTAAAACCTTTCCACTCTTGCCCTGGCCGGTGTTTCTCAGTGGTTAGAGCGTCGGCCTGTGCACCAAAGGTTCAGGGGTTCGATTCCCAGTCAAGGGCATGTACCTGGGTTGCAGGTTTGATCCCTGCCCTGCCCTGCCCTGGTCGGGGCATGTGCGGGAGGCAACCAACCCATGCATCTCTCTCGCATCGATGTTTCTTTCTCTCTTTTTCCCTCCCTCCCTCCCCCCCTCCCTCCCTCCCTCTCTCCCTCCCTCTCTCTCTTTCTAAGAAATCAATGGGAAAAATATTCTTGGGTGAGGATTAATTACAACAAAAAACACCTTTCCACTCTTTGGAACCTCCTCAAGCTTGGTGGTCTTTGCCCTGGGCCCCTGGCAGAGCAAGAAAGAAGTAGCGCTCCTAGATCCCAGCCCTGGCCCAGCAGCTCCTTCCCTTCAGCTCCGTGAAGGGCCAAAGGCCACATGTCACCATCTTGAGCCCTCCTGGGCTAGACTAATACTCACTTTCCAGCCACACAGTGTGTCCCATGTAGTCCTTGCTGCAATTCTATGAGAGAGGGACCATGACCCTGTCTTGAGCCATGAGTTGCATGGAGGCCCTGAATGCTCATCAACAGATTCTAATACACAGAGAATTTGGTGGGATGGGAGAGTATGGTGCAAGGAGAGAAGGGTGTGGGAGGCTAGAGTTGGAACTGGGAGAGGGAAAGGAAATCACAGCTTGTAGCTGCTGGAGGGGACAATGCCAGCTTCTCTCTTCTTGCCCTGCTCTTTCACTGATGAAGCCCCTGCCATGGAGAGATGGCCTGTGCTCTGTGAGAAGGCAGAGAAATGGCAGGAAATCCAGCTTACAGAGCTCTGCATCCCTGGTTTTTGACCTGGGATAGTGTACGCCAAGATTATGATTTTTCTAAAGATGCACAGGCACAAACAGTTTTACTGGAATACATTTGCAGATCCTCAACCTTCTAAAATTGACTTGCCTCAGAACAGGTCTGCAGGTAAGGTCACAGGCTGGTGTCTCCCACCTCTTTCACAATAACCTTTCCCCAGGTAAAAATAGAAAGGGTTACTATGCTGCCTTGACTGAATAGTGAAGAAGAACTCATTCACATATTTGGAGGGATATATATCTACATCTATATCTATATCTATCTATATCTATATCTATCTATATCTATATCTATATCTATATCTATATCTATATCTATATCTATATCTATATCTATATCTATATCTATATCTATATCTATATCTATATCTATATCTATATCTATATCTATATCTATATCTATATCTATATCTATCTATATATCTCTATCTATCTATCAATATATATATATATATAAAACACACAATATAATATATATAACATACATATAATGTGGTAAAAAATACATCACAAATTTACCCTCAACACATTTTAAGTGTACATTACAGTATTGTTAACTATGCACAGCCAATCCCTAGAACTTTTTTATCTTGCATGACTGAAACTACCCATTGAACAACATCTCCCCATTTTCCCCTCCCCCTAGTTCCTGGTAACAACCATTCTACTTTATACAAGGAATCATGCAGTATTTGTCCTGTGACTGGCTTATTTCACTTAGCTTAATTTCAAGTTTCATCCATGTTGTCGCATACGACAGAATTTCCTTTTTTTTTTAAAGGCTGAATAATATTTCATTGCATGTGTATGCCATGCTTTCTTCATCCATCCACCTGTCCATGCCATTTGGGTTGCTTCCACACCTTGGCTATTGTGAATAGTGCTGCAACGAACATGGGAGTGTTAATGTCTCTTTGAGATCCTGTTTTCAATTGTTTTGTATATGTACCCAGAAGTGGAATTGCTGGGTCATATGGTGTTATATTTTTGAATTTTTGAGGAACTTCCATACTATTTTTCATAGCGGCTACATCATTTTACATTGTTAACAAGAGTGCACAAGGGTTTCAATTTCTCCACATTCTTGCCAACACTTGTTATTTTCTGTTTTTTGGTAGTGGCCATCCTAATGAGTGTGAGATGATATCTTGTGGTCTTTTGACTTGCAATTTTCTGATGATTAGTGATGTTGAACATCTTTTCATGTGCTTGTTGACCATTTGTATATCTACTTTGGAAAAATGTCTATTCAAGTTCTTTGTCCATTTTTTAACTGGGTTATTTTTTATTTGCTCTTTTTAAATTTTGTTATTGAGTTGTAGGAGTTATTTGTGTATTTTGGATATTAATCCTTTATCTGATATATGGTTTGCAAATATTTTCTTCCATTCTATAGGTTGCCATTTCACTATGTTGGTTGTTTCTTTTATGTAACAAAAGTTTTTTAGTTTGATATAGTCCCATTTGTCTATTTTCCCTTTGTTACTGCTTTAAGTATCATATTTAAGAAATTGCCTTGCCTATTACAATGTCATGAAGATTCCCCCGTTTTCTATTGCTTTAGAGAACAGCAGGGTTATGGGAGATATAGGGTAGGGCTACCTGGGAAAGTTTTGGAGGAGGGATGAGATGAACTAGAATGTAAGCAGAAGAGGGGCAGACCAATCGAGAGAAAAAGGGGTCTTGGAGAATAAGACAGGGATGGCAATCAGGTGCCAAGGCCTTGGTGTGGTGGAGGAGGTGGCTTCTTAAAGCCAAGGTGTGGGGGGTGCCATGGGAAATACCAGAGGCACTGCCTTCTTGCCTCCTCCTTTCCAATGACCAGCTCATTTTCCAGTCCTCCACACTGGATCTGTCTTAGAAGAGGGTGGGAGGGGGAGGGGGAGTGTTGGGTAGGACAACCCCAGCGCTGTTGCTCAGGACCCAGCTCAATGCTTTCTTGAGAGGAAGGGCTATGCTCCTTTCAGTGCCCTGGGACGGGTCTGGAGCTCAGCACTTCCATCCTTCCAAGACTTTAGAACAGCTGGCAGGAAATGAGAGGACGGGTGACCTCAGTTAGAGGCCTGTTTCTAGGAGATTTAAGCTCAAACTTAGAGTGCTGGGGAGGACACTGAATTTTAGTGGAGGTCAGAGAGTCTTAATGGCATTCAGGGCTTGGGCTTCCGGGACTAGAGCCAAATAGGCCCGAGAGAGACAAAAGCTGTCACTGCAGAATCAGGCAGCTTGGCCTGAGGCCTCCCTGGGGAGTGGTGGGGTCAGAGAAGGGTAAGCTTCCTCCCTTACCCAGGAGCCTAGGGACCAGACAGCCTGAGCAAGGCCTGAGCAGAGTAGGGGAGAGAGGGCCAGAAGCAAGTCCCACAGTAGTATTGAGAAGGGTCCCTCTGTCTGGAGTCTCACACTGGCCTGGCCTAGTATTGAAACCACTTGGGACTGAGGTGGTGGGTGCCCAACAAATTGTGCCTGTCAAACCCATCTGGAGCCAGACTTGTCATTCTATAGGGTGAGAACCTGGCTTGTTTTATTGCATTAGTGTAAGAAACCAAAAACTACCTGTGTCAGCTTTTATACTTTCTGTACATTTGGTTTTTTCTTTCCATTTAGATTTCTAGTAATTCCTTTTGAAAAACTAAACAGTCCTTTCTGCTGGTCCAGTGTTAAAGGTTTTAAAAATATTCTCGTTCAATTCTCATTTGGTCCTTCTGACAACCTGTGAAACAAGGATCATGATCCACCTTTTACAGATGAAGATATCAGAGGCGGCGTGACTTAGCCAAGGACACACTGCTGGTGACCAGTAGACCTGTGACTCAGGCCCCATCTTTTGTAAACTGTGTGGGCTGTCCCTTTCTCTTTTCCATTTTGAAGACTGAGAATATTCAAAATGTACTTCTGGTCATGTTTATGTCTTTATTACATAGACATGATTGATTCCGGGCACCAGTGGTATGTCTTGCAATTCAACTCAATTCTGACACAAGCTGCATGGAGATAGTGTGGGATCCCAAGGTTAAGGGCTCAGTCCTACTGAGTCTGCATTCACTTCAGCTGCCAGTCACAAGTCCAGGATGTTACCTGTGCTTCTGACCGACTGGCTACACATCAAAGGTTCCCATGACCCCCTCTTTGGGTTTGATTAATTTGCTAGGGTGGTTCACAGAACTCAGAGAAACATTGGACTTACTAGGTTACTGGTATTATAAAATGATATAACTCAGGAACAGTCAGATGGAAGAGATGATAGGGCAGGGTATGTGGGAAGGGGTGCATGCCTTCCAGGTGTGCCACATCAACCCAAAAGCTCTCTAAACACTGACATTTTTTAAAATGTAGGCTTTATTACATAGACATAATTGATTAAGTCATTGGCCACTGCGGATCATTCAACCTCTTGCCCCCTCTCCCATCCCATGGGAGAGTTCTAACCCTCTAATCACACGGTCGGTTTCTCTGGCAACCGGCCTCCATTGTCAGGTGCTTTCCAAAAGTCACCTCATTAACATGAACTGAGTTATGGTTGAAATGGGTTTGTAATAAATATCATGACACCTTTATTGCTCTTACCACTTAGGAAATTCCAAGGATTTTGAGAGCTGTGTGCCAGAAATGGGACCACTAAATATATATTTCTTATTATACATCACAATAACATAGCATCTGGAGCTTAACATGTCCCAAACTACTACCTTTTGTTTGCCCTCAACCTGCTCCTCCCATGCTTTCCGGCTCTCGGTCACTGACGTCAACTTCATCCTCCCAATGCTCAGGACTGGAACCTGGAGCCTTTTTCAGTTCTGTTAATCTAAAAAAAAAAAGACAAGGTGAGAGGCAACAAGCATTTATTTGAGATCCAAAAGAATAGCTATTTGAGAAGCAGAAACCCCTAAAGTGTTCCCATTAGGGTCTTTTATAAGAATGGGAAGGGGGATGACTACATCAACAGAAGGAAGGCATTTCTTTAGGCGCAGATAGGCTAACACGGTGATACTCACTCTAAAGAATGACTTTAATTTTCAGTCAGGTAACCATAATGTCTTCTTTCCTGTTATCTTTTTGTGAAGATAACAGGAAAACAGACATTTTTTATATATTTATATATCTTTATTGATTTCAGCAAGAGGAAGGGAGAGGGAGAAAAAGATAGAAACATCAATGATGAGAGAGTCATTGATCGGCTGCCCCCTGCACGCCCCCGACTGGGGATTGAGCCTTCAACCCGGGCATGTGCCCTGACAGGGAATTGAACCTCGATCTCCTGGATCCTAGGTTAATGCTCAACCACTGAGCCACGTCCAGCTGGGCCATGATGTACTTTTTAAAGTATAATAATGGATTCCATTTGCTAATCATTTATTTAGGATTTTGTTTCTATAATTATAATTGGGATTGGCTCCAATTTTTCTTTCTGATATGGTACATTCTTTGTGTTAGTATTGTGAAAAATAATATAAATGGAACCACTTTAAATGGTGTAAGCGGCCATCCAAGAGGAACTGCCTTGTAGGCCTTACTCCTCAAACTTGTGGAATTTTAAAACTGGGCAAAATTACCTTTGGACTGGGCCTAAAGCGGCATTGTATCCCAAATAAATATTTGCAAAGATAACAGGGAAGCAGACTTTATGACTACCGACTGAAAATTAAAAACATTCTTTAGGCACTGGCCAAGTAGATCAGTTGGTTAGAGCATCGTCCTGATATGCCAGGTTGTGAGTTCGATCCCCAGTCAAGGCACATACAGGAATCAACCAATGAATGTATAAATAGGTGGAACTACAAATAGATTCTCTCTCTCTCTATATAAAATCAATAAAAAAGAAATAGCCTGGCTAGGCATGGCTCAGCGGTTGAGCATCGACCTAGGATCCAGGAGATTGTGGTTCGATTCCCGATCAGGGCATATGCCTGGGCTCGATCCCCAGTCAGGGGTGTGCAGAAGACAGCCGATCAATGACGACTTTCTCATCATTGATGTTTCTCTCTCTCTCCCTCTCCCTTCCTCTCTCCGAAGTCAATAAAGATATATTAAAAAGAAAGAAAGAAATCACCCTAGCTGGTTTGGCTTAGTGGTTAGAGTATCGGCCTGCGGACTGAAGGGTCCTGGGTTCGATTTGGGCCAAGGGCACGTACCTCGGTTGCAGGCTTGATCCCTGGCCCTGATGGGGGCTCATGCAGGAGGCAACCAATTGATGTGTCTCTCTTACATCAATGTTTCTCTCTCTCTTCCACTCTTTCTGAAAAGCAATGAAAAAAATATCCTCTGGTGAGGATTTAAAAAAAATAATAATAAAAAGAAATAAAAAAATAAAAACATTCCTTGGAATTGGAATCACTACGTTAGCTTATTTGCATCTGTAGAAATGTCTTCCTTCTATTCGTGTAATTGTTTTCTTCCTCTTTCTCATAAATACCCTTTGCCTTCACCTCTTAATCTAAACACCATTTTAGTTTCTGCCTGAATCAGTGATTCTTGAATAGCTATCTATGCTTTTGGATCTCAAATAAATGCTTGTTGTCTCTCACTTTGGCCTTTTATTTTTAGGTTAACAGTATTTAAGGTGATCTACTTAGCGCACAGATTTGGCACACAGATACCAAAAATAGCAGTGGCTTGAATGAAGAAGTTTATTTTTTGTCATGTACTACCTGGAAGTAGGTGGCTTATGGCTGGTTTGGTGGGTGGTGCTGCTCAGCCATCCCCAGTTTGTATAGTCCAAATGTCTCATTCATTTCCCAAGCAGCAAGGTGAAGGAGTGGCATGTTCTCTGTCATTAAGGGCATGAATCAGAAGTTACATACATCATCTGTCTACTTCTTTTGGTCAGAGTTTAGACATGTGGCTACACCTACCTGCAAGAAAGGCTAGGGAGCATGGCCTTTATTTGAACTTAAAAGTAAGGCTTCTTTTGCTATGAGAGACAAAGGGAGGAAAAGTAAGGGAGCAACTAGCAGCCTTTACTACAAATGATATTTTACACCTACTACAAAAAGTAAATTGGCAGTATTTCCTCCTTTTTTTATTTTCTGGAAATTTGTATAAGATCCCCAACCCCCACCCCACCTTGATTTGGTAAACTTGCCCATAAAAACCATCTGGATCTGTTTTTTTTTTTAAATTTTTATATTTTTTGGTATAGATTTATACTACTGATAAGTTTCTCTTTTTTTGCAACATTGGGCTTTCCTTTAGCTCAGTATGCAGCAATATCCTTTCCGTATTTCTCCTTCAGCTTAGCAGCCTTCCTTTCATCAGGCTGCTTGTCATCTGCAGCAGTGTGACTCCACATCTCTCCCAGCTTCTCTGCAGCATCACCAATGGACAGGCCTGGATGCTCTCCTTTGATTTTTTGGGCGTTACTCAGAGCAAAACATGAAAAAGGCAGAAGGAGGCCTCTAGCGTGCATTGAGATCCTTGAACTTGTTTTTTGTTTCCCCTTTAGGAGGGATATAAGTTTTTATTTCTCTTTCATAATGGGCCCTGTCCGCCTTTGCCATGTCTACAAATTTTCCTTTCTCTTTAACAAGCATGGTCTTCCCCCTCTCTGAGCACTTCTTAGAAAACTCTGAGAAGCTGACTGGAGCATCTGGGAGCTTCTTTTTGTGCCCCTCTAGCAAGCTGGCACAAAGAAAGCATATGATGACATTTTTGCCTCTTGGCTTCCTAGTGTGAATGAAAAAGGGGCCACATTCTAAACCTGACAAGCTCAGGGGAGGCCTGTGTGGTGGCCATACAAACTCAGAGACCAAAAGTAGCAACATAGGAAGGTCTAAAATGAAAACTTTCTAACTAAAAGCAGTTCTTGGCCGGTAGTCATGTCCTAGGGCAGGCAGTGTTTTTCCCTATCAAAGGTCAATCTTCGCTTTAACTGAGCCTGTCATCTTTTCGCCTCTAAGATAACATACCTGATAACATGCCTGTGGAATAACAAATCCCCCCTCCCCACCCCAGCTTCAGAGCACAACCACCGCCCCAGGGTGGAGACCACAAATCCCCTCATTGCTATTGAGTTAACTGTTGACTGTTAACTCTCCTGTACTCACCTGTGTAAAAGGAGTGTGTGCCCATTTGTTTTACTTTTTATCCCAGCAGTTGTCGTCAGTTTGGCTCAAATAAACTCATAAAAATTCTCTGCAGGCTTGAATGTTACTCACACTGACATTAGGATCTCCTTTGCCCAGTGTGGTCGCCCAGGGCCCCGCCGTCTTGCGCATGCGCGGGCGCGGTCTCCGTGGAGCTCAGTGTCCTGCTTGATCAGTTTCTTTCTTTTTTTTTCTGATCATGTTCTTTAATGGTTATAGGTCTTCACATTTTCTCTCTCTTCATTAATGTTGGCAAGTTATATATATATTTCTGCGAAACTGCCTAGTTTATGTAATTTTTTAAGTTTCAAACTCAGTTTTATTTGGGAAATCTAGTCAATTTGGTTTAAGGCTGTGAACATCCAAAGTAATTTCGCTTTTCCCAAGTGCCCCAGTAATACCGGAGAAAGTGGGGCTCCTCTTCCCCACTGAGTGCTGCTGGGGGTGGACTTCTTATGATAAGAGGACCCCCCATTCTGGTATCACCAGGGCTAATACCAATTTAGCAGCAATATTTTTTTTCAACCCTCACCCAAGGACATGTTTTCATTCATTTTAGGGAGAGAGAGAGAGAAACATCAATGTAAGAGAGAAACATCGATTGGCGGCCTTCCTTACATACCCTGACCAGGGATCTGCCCTGACTGGGAATTGAACCCTCAACCCTTTGGTGCACCATTTTTATGTTAATTTTTATTTGGGGATTTTCTGACCCATGCTTGTCATGTAAACTAAAATCTCAAATCTGCTTGAAGGCAGGGCATGGTCAAAATTTCTCCAGGAAAATGATTTTTCCCATTCAGATCCAAGGCCAAGATATACAAATTTCCTGTAGTCTCACTTTGCTGGTGGGTGATTTTTCTTTTAACCCATTCTTTCACCAGTGAAGTCATCCTTTGAAGGTAAAGACCCTCATGTAGGAACTTTCCAATTCCTAGCTACTTGCAGAAATAAAGACTCATCTCTTTTCAATTGGTCCTTAAAAACTGAAGCCCCTTGTTTCCTGAGACTACAGACCACCCTGTCCCAGGGACAGCTGCAGCATTAACTCACGCTTCCTTGATTTTTAGTGCCTGCTTTGCTTTGAGGAAATCTGAAGATTTTCTTTATTTTCTTTTGAGCTAAGCTACGAATTAAAAAGAATTGACTGTCATGTTTTAACCAGATGGAAATGGAAATAATTTCTTTTCCTTAATACAACAACTTTGTTGGAATATGTCTTGCTTTTGATCATTCTGGATCGTTTTCTTCCTTGGAATATGGTGTGTCTGCCAGGGCTATTGCAGGTATTTTATTCTTTTTGCTTTGTTCTCTGTTTCAGAAATACCAGTTACATGTTGGCTGGATTTTTCTGGTTTCCACATTTCTTATTTTTTCCATAATGATATTTTCATTTTTGTGCTTTTCTGTTTCATTTTTATGACTTTCTTATTCCTATTTATGATGTTCCTGATTTTGTTTTCCATTGTGTTTATTCTACTTTAAAATATGGCCCTCAGTCCTGGCTGGGTAGCTCAGCTGGTTAGAGTATCACCCTGATACACCAAGGTTGCTAGTTTGATCCCCAGTCAGGGCACATACAAGAATCAACCAACAGCCTGGCTGGCGTGGCTCAGAGGTTGAGCATCGACCTAGGATCCAGGAGATTGAGGTTCGATTCCCTGTCAGGGAACATGCCCGGGTTGTGCGCTCGATCTCCAGTAAGGGTGTGCAGGAGGCAGCTGATCAACGACTCTCTCATCATTGATGTTTCTCTCTCTCTCACTCTCTCTCCCAAATTAATAAAAACATATTTTTAAAAAATCAACCAATAAATGCATAAATGAGTGGTACAACAAATCAATGTTTCTCTCTCTCCCTCTCTCTATTAAAAAAAAAGGCCTTCATCTATTTAATGTTTTAATTTTTTTAAATTTCTTTTCTAAAGTCTTCTGACTCTCTCTCCATCTTATTTTGCTATATAATCATATTTTCTTTGACTCGTTGTTTCTCTTTTTAAAAAACAGGTTGTGTTAATGAACTTTTTTTAAGATTATTTTTTCTGATTATTATTTACTTTGAACGGAGCTAGTTATGACCTGAAGGATGGTATGCTGTGGCATGGCATGGGAGGGTAGTGGGCTCAGTGGTACCTGGGAAGGTATGGAGAGGCATAGCTCCTCTCAACTCCTGGCACTCGAGAGGTAGGGTCTTATCATAGCAAAACTTGGTGGCATGTGGTCTGACATTCTGATTCCTCTCCTGCTTCACCCCAGTTTACTGTGGTAGCATCTTTGAATAGGACACCATGTCACAAGGCAATAGGAATGTCATGCCAGCATGGTTTCTTCCTGGTACCCCTTCCCTGTTGTCCCTGAGGTGTCAAACTAGGTCTCCATAGGGCAGTCTCGCTTCAGCTTGCTCTCAGCCTCAAATATTATTGCTTTAAATGAGAAGCACATGGGATACCCATTTTGGGGGGTTCTGCCCAAGGGTCTGGGCATCATGCCTCTGCTGTCATGTAATGCCCTTGCTTAGATCCACACGTAACTATATTTGGCAGGTGTCCTTCATGATTTGTGGCTTGGAGTTATACCATTTTCATTAAACATAGTCTTTTTCCCTCTCTACATTTTCTTTTGATATTCTTAGTGAGGTTTCAGAGTGGAGAAATGAAAAAAATACCTCTATTCTGCCATCTTTTTTTTTTTTGGTAAATCCTCACCCGAGGATATTTTTTCCATTGATTTTTAGGGAGAGTGGAAGGGATGGAGGAAGGGGGGGAGAGAAAGAGAAACATCAATATGAGAGAGACACACTGATTGTTGCCTCCGAAATTGGGCCCGACTGGGGCCAGGGACTGAACCTGCAACGCAGGTGCGTGCTCTTGACCGGGAATTGAACCCTCCATCCTACCCCGGCCAGAGCTACTCTGCCATCTTTCACTGAGCGTTTCCAGAGTCATCTTTAAGACCTAAATTAGATTGTGTCATTCCATTACTTAAAATCCTCTAATGGCTTCTGGCTGTAATTAGAATAAAACCCAGACTCCTTATACGGGCCTATAGGCCTCTGCATGATTTGACCCCTCCTGACCCTGCAATTTCGTCTTACGCCATCTCTCTCTCGCCTTTCATGCCCCACCCACATGGCTCTTCTTCCACTACTTTCGCACCCCGACTCCTTCGCATCTTTGGGCTGCTGCCCGAAATGCTCATCTGAGTGGGTCACTCCTTATCTCGGGCCTCAGATGGAAGGTCTCCTCAGCAAGCCCTTTTTAGGGCACCCTGCCCAGGTGGTGATTCTCAACCATCGTGCCCATCTGTTTCCATTTATAACACGCACTACAGCCTGTAATTATACATTTATTCCCTGTCTTCCCACTTGATTACATGCTCTACCAGGGCAGAGAATGTATTTATTTTATTCACCAGAGTGTCTCCGGGGCCTAGCGCCATGTCAATGCCTAATAAACATTTGTTGAGTATATGAACGAAGAATGGATTGGAGAGTCGTATCTTGAGAGCCACTTTGAAGAGTTTAATTGATGAGGTGGGCAGCAGAGAGAGCCAGGGCTTTGAGCAAGTGACTGACAAAATGGACAGCTCTGATCAGAACGGTTGAGGAGGGAGAGACGAGTCCAGAGGAGACTGGTGAGGGGGCTGCAGTGTCAAGACAGCTGGGACGAGGCAGTGGCGACAGGCGCAGAGAGGAAGGGTCTGTTTGGCTAGGCGAAGCTGCGAGGGAAACTCAGCACTGGTCAGGCTGCTCGGCCAGATCTGGGGTTCCGCAGAGCAAGGGGGAGACGACGTGGATTAGGGCTGCACGGCGGGGGGAGCAGGGAGAGCTCGGTGCTGGAAGGATGGGGCCCATTCAAACCCTTTGTGCAGACTCAAACCCTTTGGTTTTAGTGCTCTAACCTGAGGGGATGCTGCTGCTGTGAGACAGGCAGAGGGGGAAAGGAGCCAGAGAGAAGCAATCAAGAGAGAAAAGAGTAGAAAATAGGCGCCCAGCAGGGTTAGGGAGAGGAGGAGGAGCCAGGCCAGTGGCCAGAGAAGAAACTTTGGGTGAGGGAGTCGCTGTCAGGGTGATTGACGAGTGGCTCTGTAACCAGGCCAACCGGAGTTCCAATCCTGGCTCTGCACTTAATTCCTTATGTTTCTGTTTCCTGATCTATTAATCACAGACATTGCCCACGTTATAAGGCGGTTAGGAGGATTAAGTTAGGCAACACAAACAGAGTACTTAGAACAATGTCTACGCAGAGTAAACTCAGTAAACTTTAGTTTCTTCTCTTACCTGTCTGCTGCCCTCTTCCCTGTTTGGAAGATGTTTATCTGCCCAGAACACTGGGCAGGTTCAGAAAGTCATTTTTTATCGCTGCACTTAGGGATGATCTTGTTCTGAGAGACTAATTCTTGTCATTCTTACGGCTGCACGGTAATGCCAAACTTTCCAGAAATCAGCTCAATTTCTTGCCAGAAGGAAAGTCCCTTGGAGCATCTAAATGCAAACCAGAAGCTGGTTGGTGAATAGAGAGCTGGGGTGCCTGGAAGTGAAGGGTCTGAAAGGGTTGGTTGCACAAGTAAGCTGGGGGTGACCACCAGTGTGTCTACACCACGTGGGGCATTGATTTCCTGATCTATGAAATGGGGTATGGAGAGGCACTGAACTAGATCAGCCTGGGTTGTCACCAAGCTCCACTATTTTTGAAGCTGGACCTAGGTGTTTTGCCAATTACTATAACAGGAAAAACATGATCATTTCCAAGGTGGGAGAAAGAATGAAGCAAATAAACAGACTTTTCTCAATTTGAAGGTTTCTTTATTATTTTTTCCTTAAATAGTTAGCACAACATTAGCAGATGACAACACAAGGGCTCAAAGGACAAGTGAATATTGACCGAGAAAGCAGGGGTCAACTATTTCCCGTGTTTTAGTGGCTGTGTGAGGCTTGGTCGTGGTTTAATGTTGCTGATGCGGCGGACTGCCTCGGCTCAGCAGGGGTGCTGGTTCTTGCTGTGCGTCACAGTTTCCTCTTCTGTGTATCTAATAACATACATCGAGTACTCACCATGTACTTTGCTTGTGTTATCTCATTTGATCTGGGAGGCGAATGATAGTATCAGTTACAGAAGAGCAAACTGATGCTTAGAGGGAGGTTCAGTAATGTTTGTAAGGTCACTCGGCGAGTGGTGCAACTGCGGGAACTTGCTTTCTTCTTTTGGTGAGAGACTCTTGACCATAGGTCTGAGGACATGACACACGCAGGTCAATCACAGCAGCCAGACTTCCTAGAGACAGGGATTGGGCACGGCTGAGTACATGAACCAAGCAGGGCCAATCAAGGCTCTTCCTGGGGTGTATGAACACTGGGTTTATAAAGCTGGAACAGTCTGTGACCATGTTTCTCATTACATAGAGAGGTCCTGCTACAGTAAGAGTAAAGCCCACGTGCAAAGAGAGACAGTGGTGAGAGCAGGGTGGATACATGGATGGTGCTGAGTTCCCTGTTCTAGTCCCCAAGGCTGTGTTCATTGATCCTGCAAAGTGACTTTACCAGTTATGTAACTCATGCATCCCTTTTTTCTTCAGTGGGCTTTCATTGACCTCCTGTCTCTTACCGCTGAAAGATCTTGATTAATACAACTAGAACATGGGAGAGTCAAGATTCAAGTTCAGAATCCAACATCTTAACTTCTCTGCAGTAACTATTTCCTAGTATTACACATTGATCTCTTAAAATGTCACTTTAAACTACTTCCTCGTGAATAACACCCTATAATTTTTACAATCACTGCTCACTCTCCTGAGTCACCTTTCTTTTCCTGAAGCCAGCCTTAGTCCCTTTCTGAGATTTATGAAGTTCCCTGGGTTCATCAGGACACATCAGAACATATCTCTCAAGCTGAGTGTTTCTGAGACAATGGTTAATCACTCTGTTTTATATTAATTCCTGTTAGCACCAGTTTCACCAAGTGATATTTTCCATTCTTGGCCCTCCATTCTAGCAGATAGCAGAGCCCAGCTTTGGACCCAAGTGTGCCTGACACCCAGGCCTGAGTGTTTGTTGGGACAGCAGCTGGCCTCCAGGCTGTGGGAGGCTGTGAGGAGTCTGCAGGCTGGGGTAAAAGTGTCCCCGGCTCATGAGTCAGGTGTCAGATCTCAGGAACCACCAACCTCTGTTCACTGAGTCCCTGTGAGGAGTTGTGGGTTGGAGAGAAAAGTCCCCAAACCTGAGGTCTAGCAGCACAGGGGCTGGCCCAGAGTGGCTGTGCTCCTGTGAGCCTGCTTTCATGAGGACACAAATGGTGGTGCGGGTGGCCAGATGTTGGGGGTACAACAAATGGTTTGTTCTTGACCAGATTCCATGAGAAATGATGCTAGTTAATGGTGTAGATGGGAAAAGAAGGGCCAATAAGAGGAGGCTGAGTATTAGGGTTTCTGAGGGTGCTGATCGTTCACACTCCTCTTTGAGTTCTGATAAACTCTCCAAATCTCAGCTGTGAACCAGAGAATGTAATTTGGAGCTGGAGCCAAAAAGATCTTTATATTGTAATCTTGCTGCTTCCTGAACTGACTTCCCCCATGCCATCACAGAAAGCAGCTGCCTAACTGTACCCTGCCCTGTGGGGTGATGGGGTCACCTGGGAGGTGAGGAGGGGGAGCAGCAGGCTGGTTCAGAAGGAGAAAGCCGCAACCTAGAAGGAGCTGAGCCTCACCCCTCGTCCTTCAGAGGAGGGAGGGGTGATGGAGAGGGGAGTGGACTGGCTCCTCCCTCAGAAGAGCCCTTCCTAGGAGGGGGGTGTTAAATTGCCCCCTCCCAAAATCACGCCATTGGCAAGAAGGAAGCTTCTGGTGCCACTGGAGACAGCTGGGTCCATAGAGTATAGCAAGTGAGCTTTTAGAAGGTTCAGGGGTGGGGGTAGAGAATTTAGGGCCTGTGCCTGGAAATGTGGTATTGAAGGGAGGAGAGAGGATGGTGGCGATGGTGATAGCACTGGTGCCCCCCTCTGGTCATTCACCAAACACCCGCTCTGTGTCAAGCACCAGGGACAGTGGAAATTAACAATACTCGGTCTGTTTTCCAGCAGCCCAGCCTAGTGGAGGAGACACGTTGTCACAATTAAACTTAAAATTAAAAAAAAATGTTTCAATAACAGTTGACAGTCAACATTATTTTATATTAGTTTCAGGTGTATATTAGTTTCAGTGGCTAGGCATCCATATAACTCACAAAGTGGTCCCCCACCCATGACTCCAACACCACCACACGCAATTATTACAATACCATCGACTACATTCCCTACGCTCCACTCCACATCCCTATGACCACCCTGCAGCTAAGAATTTGTACCTATCAGTCCCCCCGTCCACCTAGCGCCCCCCACCCACATCGGCAACCATCAGTCTGCTCTGTATCTATGAGTCTACAATTAAACTTAAAAGATATTGTTATAGGGTGATGGAGAAAGGAGCTTAAAAAAATACATAGGAGAAATACTTAACTGTGTGTGTGTGCATGCTTGTATGCACACTCAGGTTTTCTAGTATATGGGAGACTGGGAAGTAGGTTTAGGGATGCTGTACAGAGGAGATGATATATGAGCTGAGTTTAAAAGGTGGTTAGGAGATTGACGGGGGGACAAACTGAGGAAGGGCTTTCCAAGAGAATGAATGGCATAGGCAGGGCTCAGAGGTATGGAGGGGCCTGGCATGTGCATTAGTGAAGTTTCATACCTGGAAAGTTGGGCCATGTCCGGTAGTCTTCTCCTGAAAGTTATGGGGGTTCAATCAATGTTTTCACCTGGGGGATGATGTGCTCAAGTTTGAATTTTAAGAAGATCACCCTGGTGGCAGAGCTGAGAAGGGGTCAGAGTGGGGGACAAGGTTAGAGTAGGGAGGAGAGTCCAGATGTATTTGCAGTATCCAGGGTCAAGATGCTGCTGCAGAATTGCAGGCAGTGTGGGACAGAGCTGAGTGGTATGTAGGAGGCAGGAAGACACATCTACTGATCGGATATCTGGGCAGCGGTGAGGGGGAAGCAGGATGCTAGGAGGACAGCCAAGTTTCTGGTTTGGATCATTGGGTGGATGGTGGTGTGTTAATTGTGGCACAAAGGAGGGCTAAGGAAGATGGGAGATCTGAGGATGGTTTCTTTTAAGCTTATTTTAAATCCAGGCCAGAGTGCAATTAGAGGCAAGAGGAAAAGGGATCCTCGAAGGTGACAGACCAGAGCAAGCAGAGGAGATGGGCTCCTGAGCACCAGGGGAAGTTGAAGAATGAGACTGAGTGGCTGGGTAAGGAGAGGATGGCAGAGAGACCAAGGCTGGCCTGAGGAGGAATCATAAAGTTAGGGATTCTCAATGATTGGAGCGATAGAGGAGGTTTACCTGTGTTGCCTCATAAGTTGTGTGAACTCAGGCAAACTTCTCTGAGCCTCAGTTTTTCCTTCTGTAAAGTGGGGTGAGATTGTAGCAGCTTCCTGGGGTGGTTGTGTGAATTGAAGGGGAAAATATATGGAAATCACCTAACACACAGTAGGTGCTCCATGTCACATGCACAAACCCATCATATACAGCAAATCCAGAATGACCCAGATTCACTGTTTAAACACTTTCATGCCGATCATGCTATCAGGGGATAGTTAGATAAACTATTTGATGCAGATTTTTAAGAGAAAATGTTTCAAAGCATATTTTTTAAGGGCAGAGGGATAATCAAAGAGATCCTTGTCATGAAACATTTAAGCTCAGGGGTGTGGTGCAACTCACTGAAGGTGGCATGGTGAGTCAGAGGGAGAACCAGGCCTTAAACCTGGGGCCCCAAACAGTGAGGCCATTTCCCTTTGCACCTAACTGCCTCAGAGAAGGGGTTTGGTGGGCAGTGTTTGGCCCCTGACTTCTGCCACCTACTTCTCTTCTGCCCCTATCCTGAGGCTTTTAAAATAGCTTCCAGGCATTTGGGTTACTTCTAGAAATCCACCTGGGCTGCTCCACAGGGACTGTCCAGGAAACACCTTATATGTGAGGCAGATGCGAGGGGTGTGGGTGTGAGAAGGCTCCTTGGAGGTGAATCACCACTGCCTCCTGCAGCGTGAGTCAAGTGCAGGGCATGGCAGGGCTGGCCCACAGGAACTAGAGGAAGGAAAAAGGAACAGGGAGAGACCAGCCTGTAATGACATGTCCCTACCACCAGGGGGCATGAACCAGACGGGCAAACCCCATCGGCTGCTGGTGGAAAATCGTGTGTGGGGTGTGTGTGTGTGTGTGACAGAATGTGAGGAACCAGCTTCTTAGGCTCCGCAGAGGCAAAGTCATTGCCAGAAATGTGCCCATTGCCTGTCTCTTCCTTCATAGAGAAGTGAAAAATCCAGAGGGGCATTGGATTCTAGGGTTGGTTCTAGCCAACCTTCCTGTTCTGCCTAGGGGCAGGGAGTGGCTCGAGATCACACAGCAAGTTAGTGGCAAATTAATCACCAGTCTTAGTCACGTGGCCACTTGATGGGCACTCTCTGGCCTCAGTTTCTAGGTTAGGGACAGGTCTCTAGGTGGGGCCTTAGGAATCCGTGGTTCTGCTCCTCTCTCTCTCTCTCTCTCTCTCTCTCTCTCTCTCTCTCTCTCTCTCTCTCTCTCTCTCTCTCTCTCCTCTCCTCTCCTTATTTCCTTCTCCCTCACATTTTCTTTGTTTCGGTAGCTATTTTTCTCTGATCTTTTCTTCCACTTTCCATCTGACCGCCTCTGTGTTTCTCCTTCTTGTCTCCATCTCTCCCGGATGGGGAATTTGCTCATTGGGCCCCTGGAGTGAGATGTTTCCTGCAGTCTTTCCTCAGGGACTTGTAGCTCTCTGGAGCTCTGTTTTCCATCCCAGTGTCTCAGTTCCACCCCTGGGAACCAGAAAAGAAGTTATGACTTGGTAGCATAACTTGGGGAGGTGAGAAGGCCTTCTGCCTTCTGAATACTACCCCTAGTGACCCTCTTCCCCGTTGCCACTCAGTAAGCATAAACACTGGTTGGCACCTGGTGTGGGAGAAACCCTTTGCTCACGCAGAAATGAGTAAGACCCAGTTCCTGCCCAGTGAGCTCACCATGGGGGGTGGTGAGGGCAAGAGAAGACGAGTGATTCAATCTAGAGAAGAATGCTCTACGTACACAAGAACAAAAGGAGTGCTTTGTATGGGACAGAGCAGGTAGAAATGGAATCTGGTCGGGCCTGGGGAAGGCTCTATGAAGTAGGTGGCATATAATTTGCCTTTGAAGGATAGGTGGAATTTCAACAGGGCCCCTCTGCACATTCCGATCAGAGGGATCAACATAAGCAAAGGATTTTGGCCATATCAGGTGCAGTATCCATGCATTTAAGTCACAATGAGAAAGGCAGTTAGAGTACATGCAGGGGAGAGTAGAAAGCAGGTGAGGACCAGAGCCTGAGCACCTCACTGCTGGGCTTCATAGAAGAGCTGGGGGGACACCACTGCAATTTCTGAGCAGAAGAGGCATCTGCTAAAGTCCTCAATTAAAATGAAGAACCGCTGAGAAAAACAATGCAGTGCACCTGTTGATGAGCACAAAAGGGTCAGGAGGCTTGGGTTAGAAATAGAGGCAAAGCTTTATTCAAGGGTCTTAGGATTTGCAAATCAAAAACACAACTAGGCAATAACCTGAGTGTTTTGAAGAAGAACGAAAAGCTGAGAGTCCTTATAGGAAAAAGTACATTCTTGAGAACAGTCAGTCCTGCATTTTTAGCCTCTGGATTGGTCTGTGACAATAATATTCCAGATGTTCAGTGGTCTGGATAATGGATGTCAGGTGGTCTGGACACACGGACTTTTTTCCCTAAGTCCTTCAGAGGGCTATCTGTAGGAATTTATGTCTCTCCAGGCACTGATGCACAACTGGAAAGTTCAAAAGTTTAAGACCTCAGGCCTTAGCTAAAGTAAAATAAAATCTATTCCTCATGCTTCAGCCCATTTGATCTGAACCAGCTTGACAACAAAGAATCCATTTTAAGTCAGCTTAGCTGTACCGACTCCATGTTGTTTTCTTCACTCATTCCTCAACACCCCCATCCCCTCATCGGCCCTTACACTCAGGGTGAAGGATTTTTATTCCAAGCTCTATGTGAAATAGGTTTTGATGGGGAAGGGCAGTAGCACGAGGGGTTCAAGTGCCTTGGGGAAGAGGGCACACTGGGCGGCGTGCAAAGGTCTAGAAGACATTTGAGCTCCAAGCCTGACTTTATACATGGTGCTCAGGTGGCCCCTAAGTCCCAAGGTGACCCCCAGGCAGAGACCAGTCTGGCTTCACATCTGATCCTAGCTGGTTTTCGTCTGAACTCTGTGGTGTGATAATCCAGAGCTCCCCAGGGTGGGCTACTGCAGGCCCTGGTATCAGCACTCTCCCCCCGGCAGGGTTGGAGTTTCCGCCGGCTGCCCTGGCCCTGGGGCAGGGGTGTGGCGAGGGTGCCGCTGAGTCACTGCCTGGGCATCTGGGCTTTCACCACAGGGTGAGTCACCTAGGAGGGGGCGGGGAGGTTGGGAGCTGGGGGAGGGGAAGAAGCTGCTGGACATCCGGAGGGGGGAGGGGAGCTGGGGCTGCAGGAAGGGCCGTGCCCAGACTGGCGGGAAGGGCGGTGCCCACACTGGGCTGGGGATAAACCAAGAGCAGTAGGTAAGGTGGGCCTAGGTGGGGGCAGCGTGAATCCTGGCCTCCCGGCTTAGAAAGCTGTCCTGCCCCGCCCCTTCCCTCCAGACTATGGCTTACCCAACGCCAGTTATAAGCAGAGGCATCTCCATCTCTCATGGTGTCTCTGTCTCCTTCCAGACCTTTTCCTACCCAAAGTGGGTCTTTCAAGGTATTTTTTAAGCACACCCACGCTCCTCATTAACAGGTATTCTGGTGGTGGCTATTATTTATTTATTTATTTATTTGAGAGCAAGAGAGAGAGAAACATCGATTTGTTTTTGCACTTATTTATGCATCATTGGTTGATTCTTGTATGTGCCCTGGCGGGGATCAAACCCACAACCTTGGTGTACTGGGAGGACGCTCTAACCAACTAGGTTACGGGGCCAGGGTTTCTGGTGGTGGCTATTCACAGTAACTCTGTTTACCCCCCTCCATGAAGCCTTACCCTCCTCTCCTTCCCGAGATGCCCCTCCCCACACCTTTTCTGGGTCTCAGCTTTCTATGGGTGGCACAGACTGCTTCAAACTCTCTCTCTGTGTCTGTCTCCCCCCCCACACACAGACACCCTCTCTCTCTCTCTCTCACACACACACACACACACACACACACACACACACACACACACAGAGGCCTGTGAAGTCCTAGTGTGCGCCTGCAACCTATGACATGTGAATGAGCTGTGACTCACAGGCATGTCATGAGAACAAGGCCTGGCATGAGTCTCCAGGCCACACAAACAGCTGCCTCCCCTCACCCTGGGCCCGGGCTGCCTCTTCCCATGACACCTCCCATTCACCCCGTGCCCTGGGTGGGCCCGAGGGCTGCCTTTTGGGCCTAGGGCTCTCTTCCAGCTGGTGGCAGAGCTGGCAGTCTCTGAGAGGGAGGGGACCCGGTGGGAGGGCGTGGGGGTGGCTGGAGGCCAGGTTTTGACAGGATCAAGTTAGGGCAGGTTCGGCTGCCTGAAAATGCCAAGTTTGGGGCCAGTAGGGCTGGCATATAAATCCCCATTCTGTGAACCTGGCCCTTTGCTTTCCTCCCCGAGTCTCTCTCTGCCATCTGGCCTGGTGAGTACCTCTGTCGTGCTGAGGGGGGTGGGAATGACCCCTACGGGTATCTGCCTTTGCTCCTTTGTCCTGATCTTTTTCTCCATAGTTTTCTCTTTCTGGCTTCCTTGGTAGATCAGCCTGGGACCTCTCTGCATCTCTTCCATTTGAGGGGATCTTCTGTGAAGTGTCAGTTTGAGTTTTATTTCCCCAGTTCCTCTGTGAGGTCTCAGTTTGGGGGTTACTCTGAGGCCCTCTCTTGGGTCTTAGTCTGGGGGCCCCCTATGGGTCTCTCAGTCTAGAGGTCCTTCTTGGGGGTCTGGGTCTAGGAGTATGAGGGGGCGGGGTGTGTGGGTGCTTTAACGAGAATCCTGAGTTTGTTTTGTTTTTTGCAAAGTTCTGGATTCTAGCAGGACTAAGGAGCAACAGCCAGGGATCTCAAGTGTGTGGGCCTGCTGGGGTCTGCCCTGAATAGCAGCATAGGTCTGCCCACTACACTTCCTGTCTCCTCCTGCCCTGCTGCTGGCTGGCAGGATGGGCCTGGGGTTTTTCTTGCCTCCATCACCAGCTCCTCTGGCCTCATCCTGGGACCTGCCTAATCCTCCTGGGCTGGTCTGAACATTTTCAGATGCAAGGCCTTGGAAAAGATGACCTCTGAGGTCTGTCCTTGTGTTCCCAGATTCCACTCTGATTTCAGAGCAATGGACATTTAATTTCTTTAGTACCAAACCCAGTGGTATCCTTCCTGGTGGGGAGGGTGTTCATGCCCTATCTGCAAAGAGCCAGCACCCCAATATAAAGGGAGACATATTCCCTATCCTCTAAGAGCCCATAGTCTGAGGGAGGAGACATCTCTGCCTGAGGGAGCTTCCATTTATTCTTATTTTTTAATTTTTAAAAAGTTTGTGTTTATTTTATTTATTTTATCTTTATTGTTGAGAGTATTACAGATGTCCCCCCCCCCCCATTGCCCTCCTCCATCTGGTTCCACCCCACCCCAGGCCTTTACCACCCTATTGTCTGTGTCCATGGGCAATGCATATATGCATTTACATTCTTTGGTTAATCTCTTCCCATTCACCCTCCCCACCCCCGCCCCACCTCCACCTTCCCTCTGAGATTCATCAGTCTGTTCCATGTTTCCATGCCTCTGGTTCTATTTTATTCATCTGTTTATTTTGTTCATTAGATTCCGGGGAGAGTGACATCCTTTGGCCTTAGGAGCCCCATCTGAGGATGGAATCGACTCCTCAGGGAACCTCGTATCTAGGCTGTAGCCACGTTTACTGCCCTAGCCCAGTGAATCTCAGCTAACTAGCCCATGGATATGCCTGTTACCCCAGTGTTGGCACAGAGTCCACTGGCCTGGGAAGGAGCCAAATGGAACTCTGATCGCCCTGTCATTCCCTTTCCCACAGACACTCAAACAGGGGAGCCCTGCTCTGGGGTGTGTCCCAAGGGCGATCAGAGGAGACATGAGGCCCTGCCCTTGGTGACTTCCAAACACAGGGGAAGGTTTAGCATCTGCCTTCAGAGTGAGGTGGAGGCGTGGCCCCTGCCCAGGGAGCCACAGTCTGGGGGGGAGATGCAGCCCCTGCCTTCCCTTCGGAAGGTTTGGAGAGGCAGGTTAGGGCACAGGGGCAGCGGTGGGCCCTGCAGGCTGGGCTGAGGCGTCTCCAACACCTGTCATCCATTTGGCTCCAGATCCAAGATGTCCAGTCCCCTAGAGCAGGCGTTGGCTGTGATGGTCACTACCTTCCACAAGTACTCTGGCAAGGAGGGCGACAAGTTCAAGCTGAGTAAGGGAGAGATGAAGGAACTTCTGCACAAGGAGCTGCCCAGCTTTGTAGGGGTGAGTGGGGTGGCCTCAGGTGGGAGGGTCCTGGTGTATGTGAAAGGGCACCGGTTATCTCTTCTCCCCTCTTGAGGGTGCCTGCTGATGCAGACACCGGGGTGGGGCTGGGCCCTTCATGATCTCATTGGAGTGGGAGTAAGGCCACGTGTGAGAACCCTCTTACTGGCTGTTCCCTGCAGCTTTCTAGAGAATAGATGTGCTGTTAGTGCCCTCAAAGTCTATTCAATCCCCTCATTGGAGAGCTGAGCAAACCAGAGCCCAGAGAGAGGAAGTGCCTGGCCCAAGATCACACAGATCTTTCTCTCTCTCATTTTTTAATATTTATATGCCAAATTAAGGTGTGTTGGGGGAGAAAGGTCCAGCTAAGACACACACTCTGAGATATTTGCAGAGAAATGCAGTCAACTTTCAACCTGCCCCTCCCCCTCCCCATACCAGCTCCTGGATAATCCCAAAGTCAAGTCTCAGACTCTGAACCTATGAAGTGGGTCCTTCTTTCCTTAAAAATATTTTTTGGGGTCAAACTTTTAAAGTTTGATTTTACTTTGGTTGTTTTAAAAAGAGTTTGCCTTTTCTGAATTCACCTTTCTGGTGATGGAGATTGGCAGTGGCTCCAGAAAGCTTTAATTTCTTTGTCAGCAAAATGGGAGTTATGATGCCCACGCTGGGCTCCTGTGGGGAGAAGAGCTGATCCTGTGCTTGGGGGTGCCTGGCGTGCTCCCTGCAAGGAGAACTGGAGGATCTCACCAGTGAGCATCCATCTGTCCTCAATCATGGGCCCTCTTAGTAGCTCCCAGGGGCTCTCTGCCCAACGCTTCCCAGGTTTCCCAGTTCAAAGGGAGAACTGGGCTCTGACCAGTGAGTGTGTGTTTGGGGTGGAGGTGGGGTAGAGATTGGCCTGGTGATCACCCCATTCTCTCTTGCTTTCAGGAGAAGGTAGATGAGGAGGGCCTGAAGAAGCTGATGGGCAACCTGGATGAGAACAGTGACCAGGAGGTGGACTTTCAGGAGTATGCTGTTTTCCTGGCCCTTGTCACTATCATGTGCAATGACTTCTTCCAGGGCCTTCCAGACCGGCCCTGAAGCAGGGCTCTCAGCTCCCTGCCATGGGTCTCCTGGGGCCCCGGAGGACTTTGTAACTTTTTTAGTTTTGTACTCAATAAACTTTTCTGTTTGTTGATAATATTTTAATTGCTCAGTGATGTCTTGTAACCTGACTGGCAACGTTGCGGTGCTGAAAACTGAGGGCTTCCTAGATCTGACTCCTTTTTGAGCTCTGACTCTCCATCTGGAAGTCTCCCCAAGGCCAGAGCTATGCCTTAGGTTTCACACTTTGGGGTTTCAAATACCTGGAAAATTTGGAAATTGAGATAGTTTGCTAACATTTTTGAAAAATTAAAAAAAAATTGATTTTAGAGATAGAGGAAGGGAGAAAGAGAAACATTGATGTGAGAGAAACACATGGATTGGTTGCCTCTTGTATACACCCCGACCAGGGTTTGACACCACAGCCTAGGTATGTGCCCTGACTGGGAATTGAACCTGTTGCCTTTCGGAGCATGGGACAATGTTCCAACCAACTGAGCCACCCTGCCAGGGCCATTTGCTGACTTTTTTTTCCCTTCCAAATAAAGATATTAAAAAAGGCAAATCCCATCTACTATCACTATCATTTCATAAAAATATTCCAACAAAGAATGAAAGATATAATCTCAGAACAAAGGACAGACTTTGACATTCAATACTGTGAGCAGCCAGTTGTATTGGGATCTGCTCAAGAGACATAAGTTAGTCTAATCAACCAACAAAACTTCATATTAAGGACTTCTTGTCTGATTGCAAGCCATAGGCAGTGTCCCTGTTTTCAGTAAAGCTGTATTTCTTTTTATATCTGCTTTCAGATTTCCTAGCTCTAGTTAGAGTTCATTCTTCTCCTGTTGGTCTCTGCTGAAAACTACTAGGGACTAGCTCATATCAACATTCTGATTTTTTTTCTACCATTTTCCCTAAAATTGTAACCTAGGATGCTGTATATTATGCATCCTATTGTGCATTATCAGATGATAGTTTGACCAAATGCTTTGCCATCTCATAACAAGATCACTAACTTTCCAGTTTGCAAAGGTCCTCATATTTTATTCTTTTTTTTTCTTCATCCAATTCCACATTTTGGGTTCTTTTTATTTTTTATTTTTATTTATGGATCTCACTTCTAGTTACCAAATTCTCTACCAGTTAGGAATATATCCAGTTGCAAATTATAGGAAACCTCACTAATTGTGGCTTAAATAAATAAGCATTTAAATGCCTCATATAATAAAAAAGTCTGGTGTATGCAATTCAGGTTTGGTTCAGTGACTTGAAGATGCTGTTCTGGTTACCTATTGCTGCATAAGAAACCACCTCAACACTTGGTGAATTAAAATGTAAACTTATTATTTCTCAGAGTTCTGTGAGTAAACTGGGATCAATTGATTGGACTTCCACCACATGGGTTTCTTATGTGGTTTCGGCTGGAAGTTGGGGCTGGATTCATCTGAAAGCTCAAATGAGCCCAGTGGGAGTGGCTCAGTTGGTTGAGCGTTGTCCTGTACACCAAGAGGTTCCTAATTCGATTCCCAGTCAATGTACATACTTTGGCTGTAGGTTCGATCCCTGGTTGGGGTGTGTATGGAAGGCAACCAATTGGCCTCTCTCTCTCTCTTTCTCTCTCTCTCTCTCTCTCTCTCTCTCTCTCTCTCTCTCTCTCTCTCTCCCTCTAAGTATGTCCTCGGGTGAGAATTAAAAACAACCACATTAAAAAACAAAAACAAAAACAAAGTTCAAATAAACTCAACTTCCAAAGTCGCTCACTCAATGTACCTGTCAAGTGATGCTGGTTGTCAGCTGGGAGCTCAGCCAGGACTGTCATCTGGAATGTCTACCCATAACCTTTCTCAGTGTGGCCTGGCTTCTCAGAATTTTGTTCTGAGAGTGAGTGTCCCCAAAGCGAGCATCCCAAGAAGCTCAAATAGGATCTGCAAGGCTTCTTAAGATTTATCTCAGAAATCCCAGAACGTCACTTCTGTTGCATTCTATTGATCAAGCAAGTCATTAAGTCTGGCTCTTATTCAAGGGGAGGAGAATTAGCTCCATCTTTTAAGGTAAAATTGACAGTAACTATCTTTGGAGACTATATGTCATAGTCTGTCTTTCAGCAACCACAGTTCACAGTTCATTTCATATGCAAAATGCACTCACCTCCTTCCCAAGACCCACACAGCATCTTATCCCAATAAGGCATCAACTTGAAGTTCAGAATTTTGTTATCTAAGTCAGGTTGAGATATGAATGAGGCTTCCCAGGGGCAGTTCCTCCAGTACAGCTATTCAAGAATAACTCCCCTTGACCTGGAGATCTGTGAACAACAAATTCAATGTACAAAGGAGAGACAGAGATAGATAACTGAAATAAACACTCCTTTTCAAAAGGGGGTGGTGGTGGGTTGGAGGCGCAGAGTGGTCATTGGTCTATAGCAATTCTGAATTAAGTCAAACACATGTCACCAGATTCTTAGCTATTCTTCCTATAATGGTTCTTGGCTCTACCCTCTAGGCTCTTGGTTTTATTTTCTGAGCTAACTTTCTTTTCCATCAGAAATGTCTGTTTGCTTCTTGCCCATAAAAAGTTGAAGACACAAAGTTTCTTTTTGTTTTGAGGTGTCTCTGACCCTTTCAGTCCAAGATGATACAATTCTTTTTAAAATGTTGTGGCATTCCTATGTATTAACTTATAATTCACTTAATTAGACCCAAACCACATTTACAAATCTTTGAGACTGGCCCTCCTCTACCTTAGACTGAGAGTCAGGGTGTTATGAGAAAATGCCCTTTTGATTAATTTTTAAAAAATATATGTTTTTATTGTTTTTTTTTTTTAAAGAGAGAAAGGGAGAGAGGGAGACAGAAAGAGAGGAAGAGAGAGAAACATCTCCTGCATGCCCCCTAGTGGGGATTGAGCCCCGCAATGAGGAGGAATCGAACTGGGGACCTCTACGTGCATGGGATTACACTCAACCTACTGAGCTACACCAGTCAGGGTGCCCTTATGATCCTTAAAGACCCTCTTGTCTGAAAAGCTCTAGGAGGCACACTTCTAAAATTATCAGACACCATATCGTTTATCTGAGAAGATCTGTGAGACTTGCCCTTGAATCTTTTCGAGGTTTTCATAAAGAGTCTTACCTCATCTTTACCGTGAGGTCTTTTTTATTGGCAGGGCCCTGGATTTTAATCTTCGCCCTGTGATCATTTATTACATTGAGAGCCATTTACTGGCTGAAAAGGCTGTCCTGGGTCCTCTGTATTTTCTCTAAATTCTGCTAAAAAACTGAACAGCTCCTTCTTTAATTCATCTTTTTCTTCTCATATTTTACCATTAGCACCCAGAAGAAACCAATTGGCAATATTCTGTCTAAAAATCTCCTTAGCAGAACCATGAGTTCATTTGGCACCCTTTTCTATTTCCATTAGTTACCCTTTATATTTTTCTCATTGTCACAGAAAGTGGTACTTCCAGATACTCCACCAGGGTTTGCCTTTTCTTCAACTTCCAGTAGCAATTTTTCACTGCCCTCCAAATGATTATTAAAAACCTCTTTGAGGTAATTCTAACTTCGTTCATTGCCTAGTCCCAAAGCCAATGATACCTGCTTTAGGTTTTTGTAATAGCAGCATCTTACTCTTGCAGGTCTTTGATGAAAGATGCAAGGAGCCCGCTCATGCTTTCTAAACTTTTCCTACCAGTCTCTCTATCACTACACCAAGGTTGCCCTTTGGTCTGCACCCCAAGATATATCAGGAGACAGTTTGACTAAATATTTTCTCATTTCATAACAAAGATCTCCGACTTTCCAGGCTGCACATATTGGGTCCTCATATCTCACTGCCTTCCTTCCTCCACTTAGCCAATCCCACATTTTAGATTATTCTACTTGAGGGCTCCACTTTCAGATATAAAAATGTTTTCTACTGGTTAGGAATTTATTCAACTATGAGTTGCAGAAAACCTGTGTAATAATAGTGGCTTTAGTTGTCCTACATAGTAAGAAGTCTGGATAGGCAGTTCAGGATTGGCTCAGGGGCCCAGAGATCCTGTCTGACACCCCGTATCTTTTCGTTTTTTGCCCTGTAATCTATAGCATATATGTTTTCCCCCTTGTGCTTGTTGCTTCATGATTACAATATGGCTGCTATACCTCCAGGCCTCACTGTCCGTGTTCCAAGCTGGAAGTCAGAGAAAAGGTTAGGTACAAAAAGTTTTCTTCTTTGCCCTTTTATTATGCAAGAAGTACTCTCCCCAGGTATTTCCACCTACATCTCTTTGGCAATATGACTAGCCTTAGCTGCAACCAAGTATTTTTAGCTCGACATGTTGACACTTTGGTAAAAAAAAAGAATGTTAGTAATAAGGAAAGAGGGGATGAATAGTAGACAAGCAATAGACAACATTTTCCTGAATTGTTTTTTTACTTTTATTACTTCCCTGGGAAACTCTGATGCTTGGGAACCACTTACAGAGTAGCTCAGACTAGCGCTCCCCAGAGATGGAGAGGAGCTGAGTGAGGAGGTGCTGGGACAACTTATTTGTTCTCACTGTTCTGCCTCAACTGCGTGTCTAGGGCTGGGGAGGCAAGGCCAGGCAGGCTCTAGCAATAAAAAATGAGAAGCCCACTTTCCTAATATCCTGTAGGAAAGGGAACCAGTGAATACAGGTCAGGGAATCCTGATGATGGTAATTAACATTTCCACAGCAGTTCTCAAAGCTCTGTTGGTGTACATTGTCATTCCAGCCTCATGGTAATGTGGGGAGGAGCTATTATTAGGCCCTTTTAGAGGGAAAAGCACCTGCCACTCAAGGAGCACCCCTCCTGGCCAGGCTCTGTGCTGGGCCTGCTCCAGCACCATCTCATTGACTCCTCAGCAATTGGATGAAAGATGTGCCCTTAGTTTCTGCACTTCACAGAGGAAGGAAATAAGGGCTGGGAGAGGTTAATTAAGGAACAGTGCTGGAACTTGACCTGGGTCTCTAAGAAAAGGTCTCACTCCTATGCAACATGGGGGTTGCAGTTCAGGTTTTCCTCCCCTTCCCCCCAGCCATCTCCAAAGCCTTGGCTTTGTGTCAGGTGAAGGGAACCTTGGGTGAGCAGAGTCCAAATGCTCTGGATCAACGGAGAACCAGGCCCACTTGCTGGCGGTGGCATTAGTATAGTCTGATTGTTCATGTATTCGTTATTGCCTGTTTTCTCCATTCAGGTGTCATCTTCACAGAGCAGGGACTTCTTTTGCTTTGTTTATAGCTATATCTTCAACGCCTTGGACAGGTGTTTCTAAATATTTGTATGAATAACAAATGGCTCTGAGCCCTGCCACTGATTAGTTATGTGACCTTGGGCAAGTTACCTACCTCTCACATCTATGCCCTTACCATGTGCCAAGCACTACTTATCCATGAGCTTTGTATATATGTATTAACTCCTTTAAGCCCACAGCAACCCTATGAAGTGGTTACCATTATTATCCTCAGTCACTGACAGATGAAGAAAATGAGGTTGGGGGGTGGTGGTGGAGTGGGGTGAGGGGGTGACCTGCTTCTGGGAGGTGGCTGGTGGCGAGGCTAGGATATCATAGGTGAGAATAAGTGCTTGACCTAGAAATGAATTAATTGCGGGCCCACTCTGGCCCCACCTCTATGCCCTGCTCCCCATAATTCCTTGCCTATAAAACAGGGCTGTCCTGGCTGGTGTGGCTCAGTTGGTTGGAGTGTTGTCCCATGCACGTAAGGGTTGCGGGTTCGATTCCCGGTCAGGGCAAGTATAGGAGGCAACTAATCGATGTTTCTCTCTCACATCGAAGTTCCTCTCTCTCTCTCTTCCTCTCCCTTCCTGTCTCTCTAAAATCAATAAAACATATCCTCAGGTGAGGATTAAAAACACACCCAAACAACAGGGCTAATCGCAGCCCACTCTTCCCTCCCTGTCGCTCACTCCCTTCACCCACAGGGACTGTCTTCAAGGAGCTGATGGCATGGGCAAGGCTTGGCTGCTGGGGACCTGGAGTGAGCTCAAGATATTATATCTCTGGCTACCTCCAGGAGCACTAGGGCTTCTTCAGAGGCCTGGGAGATGACCTCTCCTCCCCCTCCCACACTCTTCTGGGTCTTGGGTTCTCTTTCTGTGAAATGGGAAGGGGTCTCTCAGGCTCAGGGATGAGGGAGGGAATGGAGAAGGAATATGAAGTGTGGCCAGGAAGGAACTTTCCTCTCCCCTTCTAGGTTCTTCCAGATGGTGCAATAATGAAATCAACATGAGACATATTAACAGCAACGAAAACAAAAAAGCCAAATTTAATTACATATATATGCATGGAAACCCCACATACACGAAAAAGTCAGAGGCCCTACATACCTGAAAGGTTCAGAGACAGAAAGTTAAAATGAGGTGTATGGGACATTCTGAGCTAAGGATGAGGTCTGGAGCTGGGGCTTCAGAGGGGACGAGGGTCATTCACTGGACGATAAGAAAAGCAGGTGTTCAATAATTACATGTTTGCACTGCCATACAGATAAGGCAAAAAGTTATTTCTAGGGATAACTCTTATTATGGACAAGATCCCTAATTAAAGTTCTTTAAGGGAGAGGTAAAAGTTTCTCATGAACCCACAGGGTCTCAGTTGCCTTCAGGTCAAAATAATTCACATGCCCAAGTGGCACATCTTGGAGAGGTCTGTTCCGAACCCCTTCAGAAGGGATTTCCATTTCTGGTAATATGGTAATCTGTGCCTGCTCCAACCTAAAACAACAAAATATGCTGCACAGAATTAAATAAAAATCTTTTTCAAGTATGCAAGTGCTGACAAGGCAGTAAGGAATGTAGAAATCAAGATTTAAGTGAAAGCAGACTCCAGGAGACCAGCAGGGCACCAGGGCCCCTTGTGCCCTGAAGGCATTGATCAAACTGCCAAAACGACCTTTGGTTTTGATGGTTAGTGAAGTGATGAAGACAGAGATAAAGCCCCGGGCTCACTTGACGGGGGGGGGGGGGGGGGGGGACGGGGGGGGGGACGGGGACGGGACACGACACACGAGGGGGACACCTCTCCATCATTCTGGGACCCTAAAGGGTTACACATTTAAGCTAAAAGCCAGGGGAAACCCACCTCACCTCATGGGTCTTCAAGAAAGGGTGGCACTAAACGGAGCTGGGGAAGGCAGGAAATGGGCTTAAAGAGCTCTAGCCACAGCCAGCCCACGCGGAGCCTGCAGTCCACGGTCACTCACAGCACCGTGGGGGGGGCGTGCGTTCTCTCCAACTCGGCCTAGACTGCTGCAAGTGCCCCTGTGAGCAAGGCACCTTCCCCCTGTGCCTCAAAGACATCTGCAGGGGTTTGGAATGAGCATTCCCAGAATGTACCACCCTGGCATGTGGATTATTTGAGCTGAAGACAATTGAGTTCCAAAAATCTCAGGGAGAGCTTTTACGGACCCCTTAGCTGCCTAAAAGAATTTAGATAAAGGAAGAGCACTGGCCAGGAAGAGCACTATCATCAGAAGGATCTGCAAAGGATGTGGGCTAAGTGTGGGAGAGGAGACTCAGCGGGGCTTGGAGACAATCCTCTCTTTGTCCCATTGTCTCTTTCTGACCCAGCAAATATTTGTTTTTTCATCTCCATATGTATTGCCTTTCTCTCCTTTGAAGTCCCAGAGCCTAACCCCTTGTCCTTAGTTCAGAATAGCACATAAACCTCACTTGCCTGACCACCTGTGGGCCCCATATTCTTATGGATCACCCTGTATGTACAAAATTAAATTTCTCTCTCCTGTTAATCTGTTTTACGCTAATTTTATTATTAGACCAGTCAAAGAGCCTGGAAGGGTAAAATAAAAACTTTTCCTCCCTGACACACCCTCCAGATGATCTCCCCAAATGCAAAAGGATCTGGAGCTTAGGCAGGGGGTGTCCCATGTCTCCATCTTCTCATCTGTAAATGCTCCAAGATCCCCTCAGGCACAGGGGCTCTCTGGGGATAAAAACTTACTCCAGGCTAGAGTGTGTTCCCACTTTGTATTCTGTGGCGCCTGTTCTGAGTGAAGTATAGGGGATGGATGTGATGAACTAGCCCAGCCTGTCTCCTCCAGCGACAGAGGAAGATGAGCTGGAGGCTGTCCCCAGTTCCCAGCTCTGGGGGAGGGTAGAAGGGGAGTGAAGGGAGGTGGTGTCTGAGGCCCAGACTGGGCCTTTGATGTGTGTATGGATAGGTGAGTGGGTGGGCCTGTAATAGGGGCTGCCAGGGAAGGAGGCAGGGGAGCCCCTGGGGGCACCCTCAGCTTGACCTACTTGGGCTCCCCTATAATTGCCCCCTTCCTTCCTTGGCAGACTACAAATAGGGGTGTGCTGCCTATAGGCTCCTACAGTTGAAACGCCAACACCAGTGGTAAGTGCCTGCTGCTTGGGTTGTGCTGTGGATTGGGTGTTGGGTAGCCCAGGGTCTTGGCATGGGGCTGGAGGGATAACCACAGCAGGGTCTGATGAGGTGAGGGAAGTCATATATGGTGGACTCAGGGTTTCCCTTGTATAGTGAGGGGTCGTTGGGAAGTTTGGGTTAGGGGGTGTGCAGAGCTGAGGTTTGGCCCTGGGGTGGAGGCAATGGGCTCAAAGCACTGGTGCTGCCCTCAGTTAGCTCCCTCCTCCTCCCCCTTGCCTCCTTCTTTCTTCCCTGCCAATGGATTGAGACAGGCCAGGCTGCACAGGGAAGAGAGGATTCCCTCCAGTTTCCAGGCACCAAGCTTCTGGAAAAACAACAGTGGTGGCGCCAGGCAGGCTGGCAAGAGCCCAGAAGGGCAGCCGAGCACCTCTGAGGTTCCTGATTCCCTGGGACCATAGCCCTTTCCTCTCCTGGGAACCCGGACACCCTGCTTCAATCCCGGGCTGTCACAAAGAGTTAGACCCCTGGGAGTGCTTGGACCCATTACCCTGTTCCTCCTCTTCCCACACAGCCACAATCATTTGCTGGCCACATGCACCATAGGGCCCAGCAGAGGGGGAATCATCAGGGGGCGAGGCTTGGCCCTGGCTCTCTTGTGTTGAAAGACTCCTGTCCCCTGGGGAACCAGGAGTGAGTCATTGGGCTCACATGAAAACAACACTTGCCTTCCTAGCTGCCTTATGGTTTCACCAGGCTGGAGGTGTCCTCCCAAAAGGGCGGTAAAAGGAGCCAGTGGAATGGCGTGGGGAAGTTCCAAGAAGGGCTTCCCCTCTAACAGAACAAGGTACCCTGCCCTGGCTCAGTGGTTAGAGCACCAACCCTCAGACCGAAGGGTCACTGGTTCTCGGTCCATGGATTCGGTTCCATCAAGGGCACAGTACCTCTGTTGCAGGTTTGGTTGGGGGCAACCAATCTATGTGTCTCTCAAATAGGTGTTTCTCTCTCTCTCTCTCTCTCTCTCTCTCCCTCCCACCCTCCCTCCCACTCTGTTTAAAAATCAATGGAAAAAATTTCCTCAGAACAAGGTACCCCTATGTAGAGCCTTCTGTCTCAAGACCATTAGGGGTCAGTGGGATAATCTCAGATGGGGCAGATTAGAGAGGTATATACCTGAGCTGACTTCCTGTCTAGGCCTGTGAGGTAAGATTGACTTCACTTTATAGATATGGCACCTGAGACCCAGGCAGGGTCAACAGCTCATCCAGGGTTGCATAGTTAGTGAGAGGCAGAGAAGATCTCAGAAGCATTTCCTTTGGATGTAGCTTCCCTGAGTCAGGGGAGGAGGGATGGTGATGGGTGGTGGTGGTGAGGGGTCCCTCTCAGACCTGACCCTTCCTGAGAATGCCTAGCTTCTCTAAGGGCCTGAGGACAGAGAGCATGGGGCAAGGGTCTCTTTGAGCAAATTCCTACAGAAACTCTGGGGTCTTGAAGGGGAGGAGGCTTCCAGGGCCAAGGGCTGTATGTCCTGGGGTGGTGCAGAGTAGGACTGAGTCCTTCCTGGGTGTCTGGGATGAGAAAAGCTAGAGAGAATCAAGGACTTCTCAGGGAGTCCCTGTGGGGTTTGCAGAGATGTTGGAGAAATGAGACCTCTGTCCAGGAAAATAAGAACAGCAGGGATTGGTGGTAGGGAAATAGATTAGGTGGCACTGGTGTGATCAGGGAGGGCTGCTCAGAGGAGGAGGGGCTGATGAGGCCAGAAGCCTGGTGGAAATTAAGACAGGCCTGGGAGCAGTCCCAGAAACACGGAGGGCAGAGGTGCAGGGCAGTGACCTGGGCTTCTGCTGCGGCTCACCCCCTTGCTCTGTGACAGTGAGGATGGCTAGGCCTCTGGAGCAGGCGGTGGCTGCCATTGTGTGCACCTTCCGGGAGTATGCGGGGCGCTGCGGGGACAAGCACAAGCTCTGCCAGGCAGAGCTCAAGGAGCTGCTGCAGAAGGAGCTGCCCACCTGGACCCCGGTGAGCTCGTGGGATGCCCACCCTTGGGGGAAGCTTTGCTTGGACAAGCTCTGAGCAAGAGCGGGGGGGGGGGGGGGCTAGACCATGGGGAAGGGGCTCTAGGAAGGGAACTGATGCGGCGGGAATCTGTTTCCTCATCACCCTGCTGCGGGGGGGTGCAGTGGGAGCACTGTGAAGAATGCCTAACCTAGAGGCGGCAGCAGGAGTGGGTGCTCAGCAAATGGAAGGGGGGTTTGGGAGGGGATTGGCATGGTGAGTTATCAGGGCAGGTAGGCTGAGGTTGCCCCCAGAAGGGGTGTGGGTTGGGATGGGTGGGATCACCCAGGAGTGGGGGGGAGGGAAGCAGTCTGTGTGTGCGGCTGCTGCCCCCCATAAACCCCACTCATCCCCCCCAACTTCAACCTGCCCCCCATAAACCCCACTCATCCCCCCCAACAGACGGAGTTTCGGGAGTGTGACTACAATAAGTTCATGAGTGTTCTGGACACCAACAAGGACTGTGAGGTGGACTTCGTGGAGTACGTGCGCTCGCTTGCCTGCCTCTGCACCTACTGCCACGATTACTTCAAGGACTGTGCCCCCGAGCCCCCCTGCTCCCAGTAGCTTCTTCTCCAGCGCTGCCTGTAGGGGTCTGCTCAAATCTGCTCCATCTCTGCCCTGAGGCAGACCTGGGCATGTCACCCACACCCTTTCCCCTCTTTCCTGCACCCTTTCCATTGGGGGTCTCCCAGGTTTGCCCCTGATATCTTAACCCATTTTGCCCATGGCGAGGGGACCTGTTCCCAGGATCACAGCTAGTGGCATGTAGAGCAGCCACTCACTGTCTCCCTACAGTGGCCTGAGATGAGCCGAGGTGGGGATCTGCTTTGAGGCTGTCCAGGCCTGGGAGAGTGAATGAAACCACGACAGGAACAGACCTCCTAACTCCTAATAAAGAACTGCTGTCACTTGGCTTGGTTTGGTTATTCTAAGAGGACAGCTAGGGCCTTGGGGCACAGTCTGCTGATGTTCTTTCTCCCCTCTGGCTTTTTCCACTGACAAAGGGGGCGGAGGGAAGTTTCAGACCCTGCAGAAACAAAATGGTCCCCACCACCCAGCACAAGGTTGATGTTCAAGGGAGGCTGGGGGTCTCTCTCTCTCTCTCTGGGGTCTTTGAGGGAGAAGCTCCTTTGGGTTGTCTAAGAGGGAGAGAGGACAGCCTGAAGTTCCCGGGGGATGGAACTCAGTCCTCAGGACAGGATGTTCTGAGTGAGGGTGGAGCTGTGGGGGTGGGGCCGGTTTGTTTCTTGCCTGGGGCTGTGGGAGCCCAGAGCACAGCACTAATAGGATTAGGATGCCAGAGGTCTGATTAGGGTGTTGCCCCAGCCAAGGAGGGGTTCCTTGCATTGGAGGAGGAAAGGGAGACCTTGAGACAGACCCCATCCCTGAATCCACAGCCACCTGAGGGCCTTAACCCCCCACTTGTGACCCTCACTCAATCCCTGAATTCACACCCCACCCTGAGGGGCTAACCATGATCCCTAACTCCTTCCATTTGGTGCCATTTCATCTCTAACTTTCCACCTGACACCCACCCCCCTGATGCCCTCCCTGCCCACCTGCTCCTGGTACCGTCAGTGCACCCCTGAGCTCCCATGCCTGACTCCCACTCCCTGCTTCATCACTTCCTCACCCAGGACTCTTCTCCACTGAGAAGCTTGGGTGGTCCCAGAGCCTCCTTTGGGTGTTAGCCTGTCCCTTCTCCCAGACCTCCAGCTCCTGCCCTGGGTCTTACTCAGCATGGCAGAGTAAGACTTTGGGGAGGAGAGAAAGATAGCATGATATATCCCAAGCTCTGAGCCTGGGGTCCCCTCCATTAGTTCCTGGGCAGTCACATTTTCAGGGCAACTTCCCAGCCATCACCCACCACACTTGGATTCCCTTTCCTAGCTGCTGGGTGGAACCACTCGTTCCCTGTCCCCCATGCCCCAGGCATAGACTGCCCCTTCTTCCAGGTCCCTAAAACTCAGGCTGCGCTGTGTACATTAGGGGTGCCCACCTCATTGAGGCCCCTTGCCTGTGCCCACTGGGACTTCCTCATTGTCCATTGTCTGTCTTTGACTCCTCAGGGCAGGGAGCTGTGTTTCCAGGCTGGGTTGGTGGAGGGGGCCCTGGCACGCACCACATTGGCCCAGGAGGGAGGGCTGTCTCCCGCTCTCCCCCGTCCTGCCATGGGCAGGGCCTGGCCGGGGTATAAATAGGTCAGACCGCTGGGCTTTCCCCACTCTTCCTGTCTCCCCAACCTTCTCTCTTCAGTGCTTCTTCTCTTTTGAACTGGTGAGTTGTGGTCACCTGACCGGAATGCAAGGGGTATCAGGCTGAGACTTGGGACAGGAACCGGGGAGGCTGGTGGGGGCCAGATGTGCTAAATGGGTCCAGATGTGAGATTCCAATGTGGAGGCTCTGGGGCGGAATGTATGCGTGCATGCCTGTGCATGTGCGAGAGGGAGAGAACAAAGAGAAAGATGCATGCACTGGCTGGATTTGAGCTATAGAATGTTTTTGCTATAGTATGTTTGGTGTGTATGTGACCTGTGGGTGAGTACGTTGGCTTGTGTTTGCTGGCTTGCATAAGCCTGTGGTGCATACTCCGGTGTGGGAAGCAAAGTGAAGGCAGAGGGCAACTGTGGGCTTTCGTCTGGTAGTGTCCCGTGAGCGTCTGTCCGGCACCCAGCAGCCCAGCCCAAGGGAGCTCAGCCTCCCCTGCATCCCTGCCTCTGCCACCTCACCCTGCCCCTCCCTACGCTATACTGCTGGTGTTTTCCGCTACAAACTCCTGGGCAGGCCTCCAGCAGCCTCGCCCTGCGCTGGGAGGGAGGAGAATGAGCTGGGCGGGCTGCTGTGGGCTGAGCTGTGGGACTGAATGGACGGAGTGAGGCCCTGGGAGCTGCTTGCTGCCTGAAATTCAGAGCCTGTGCAGCGGGCCCTGCAAGTGTTTGCTGTTGAAGCTCACATTTCCCACTGTGCACACCCTCCCCTCCAGGAGCTGAGCCCCACCTTTCTAGGCTTCCCCTTGTGGTGCGAGCAGAATGTCACCAAGTGCTCCTTGAGTGATGGGAGTGGGGTGGGGCATTCTAATTACATAGCTGGGGTGGGGTGGGGAAGATAAGGGTGCCTCTGTGACTCCCACCCCCAGATCTCGACTGCCACCATGACGTCCCCCCTGGAAAAAGCCCTGGATGCGATGGTGTCTACTTTCCACAAGTACTCGGGCAAGGAAGGTGACAAGTTCAAGCTCAACAAGTCTGAGCTAAAGGAACTGCTGACCCGGGAGCTGCCCAGCTTCTTAGGGGTGAGTGACTACTGCCTGGGAATGAGTCCTCCTCTTGGGTGGTCACCACAGAGGAGGGGTTAGGCCTTGGGAGGCACCAGTCTTTCTGTAGAGCAGTGGCTACAGCTGACATCTATCACCTAGTTGGGGAAGTCGAGGCAGACAGCTTGCTCTGATTGCCTGGGTTGGAAATAGAGTGAGTACCCCTACCTCTCACATCCTGGCGCCCAGCAGAAAGGTGGCTGAGAATGAACAGGTAGGTTACAGGCCAGACAATTGGCCAGGGGCTTTGTACAACTTAACTGAAGGGCAACTAAAGCTCAGAGAGGCTAAGTAACTTCCCAAGGTAATTAGTGTGCTAAGCTGAGACCTTCGAGCCAGGACAGTCCACCATCACTCCAGCAAAAAACAATTTTTGAGTTTCTATTAGGTTTTTAGATGTGAAATGTGAAGACACAGTTATGGAGACACTCACACGCCTGTTTCCCCTGATCAGTCACAATTTCCATCTGTATCCGACTCACTGCAGTTTATATAGTGCTTTCATGACCGTTGTGTCATTGGATTCTTAGAAAGACCTTGGGGGGAGATGTGCTCCCCTTTTCCAGTTGCATCCTGGCTTTCAGGTCTCCTCACCTGGGGGTAACCCACCCCCCGGCCTAGCTTAGCCCTGAGGCTTGGAGTTCCAAAGCTGGCCCCAGGGTGGCCGCGCCTCCCTGAGCCCCATCTGCAGGTGGGAACCTGGTCTGGCCTTGGCTCTGTCCCCTGGACCTCTGGTGTCTACATGTAGCCCCTTCCCCCGCAGAAAAGGACAGATGAAGCAGCATTCCAGAAGCTGATGAGCAACCTGGATAACAACAAAGACAACGAGGTGGACTTCCAGGAGTACTGCGTCTTCCTGTCCTGCATCGCCATGATGTGCAACGAGTTCTTTGAGGGCTTCGCGGACAAGCAACCCCGGAAAAAATGAGGGCTCCTCAGATGCGGTGGGGGCCTGCCAGCCTGGGCCTTCCCTGTGGGCAGTGGGCACAAAGCCTCACCCTGGCTCCTCCAGACATGTGTAGGATGCTGAGAAAGTTCAATAAAGATTCTTGGAAACTCTAAGACTGATGGTCTGAAAGATGCTGGGGGCATGGGGTGGGGGCTGAGGGGCATGGGGGTGGGGAGCGCTGCGAGTTGAGCTGCAATTTTGTGGAGAGAAGATTAGTGGAGGTGGGGGAGGGATGTGGTGCGACTCTGTGTGCGTGTGCGTGTGCGTGTGCGTGTGTGTGTGTGTGTGTGTGTGTGTGTGGGGCACAGTTGACTCTGATGGGACCAAAGGCTGATGAAGGGGGCCCCCAGGGGCTTGGAATGTCTTAGCGAGGGCACTCACCCCTCCCGCCTCTGCAGTGCTGTCTCTGGCAGGACCTGTAACTGAGGCTGGGATGGGTTGAAGGTTACATCTGTTCCTGGCTGGCGTTTGCAATGGAGTTTGTGCGTCCTGGGGGAATGGGCTGAGTCACGGGGAGGCCGGTGGAGGCCAGTGTGGGATTTGGAGGAGGGCCGAGTCCTGACAATCACAGCCCAGGCCCTGTCCTGCCACTACCTTCCAGCGCGTGGCTTAAACCCTCAGGGATGGACGAGTCCTTCCTGGACATGGTCGAATCAGAGAGGCGATGTGGAGGGAGACCAGCTGTTGGCAACAGCCTGAGAATATCGTCCTTCTTGAACCCCTGTCTCTGTCCCAAAGGTCCTGGGATGAGTGAGCTCTGTTATTAGTTAGCAATCATGTTCCTTCAGAGAAGGGCAAAGGACCTTGGAAGGGATGAGTGGATGACAGTGACTGGGGTGGGAAAGAGGGAGATGGTGAGAAGTGACCATACTTTTGAAGACAAAATTGCAGACATATGATCTGATATATAAAATTGAGCTTTATCCCCCATCCCTGAAAATATCAGGCATGGTGTTGCTTTTCCTTAGGTTAAAGGCTGGTGGCTACAGCCTCCGGTGGGCGGGATTGAGGTTAGCTTTCCAGGCCACACCTGGGCAGTGTGGGGACCTGTAAGGAAGAGCTGAGTAGAGGGCAGGTCCAGAGGCAGGGAGGGTTTGGTCCCTGGACCTTTCAAGCTTTCCCCTTTTCTTCTCATTACATTGTGTTTTTCTCTCAAGTTTCAGGAGAATGGGGTAGATGACTCAGATATTCCGTGA
This sequence comes from Miniopterus schreibersii, assembly GCF_964146895.1. Lineage (NCBI taxonomy): Eukaryota > Metazoa > Chordata > Mammalia > Chiroptera > Miniopteridae > Miniopterus > Miniopterus schreibersii. The sequence goes on along the minus strand of NC_138119.1, from coordinate 12,506,053 downwards.
GTGTGACTACAGAGACTTTGGTAGAACTCTGGCCAAAAAAAGTTTTTCTCTCCCCCCTTCTCTCTCTGCCCTGCCCAAGTCTGCCCATCATCCTGGGGGTGCCCTCCCCTGAGCCTCCTCCTGCTTCCCTCGCCACCCTCGAAGCTCCTGTTGCCAGGCGACCAGTCCCTGCTGCCTCTCCAGCCTTGCCAGCTGGGGGTGGGAGTGGAGTGGGGCCAGCAGCGAGGACCCAGGCAACCTACGGTGGGGCTGCAGCAGCCATAGGGGCTGAGCCCCTAACTTGGTTCTGTTTTCAGACTTGGACTGATTGGTGGTAGAACAATGAATCTCTCCTAGGGTAAGGTAACTCTCCCTGACCCCTGACCCATTCATTACTGCACCTGGAACCTGCTTCCCACAATTGAAACCTTTACCAGATTACCAGGACCTACCCTTCCCTGGATCCCCTCCCCAATCCCTGATTCTCAGTCCTCAATTCCAAGTGTCTCTGACAATTCTTTCCCATGAAGTTGAGTGACAGAAGAAATCATTCATTTGAAAGCCCTTTAAAAACCTTAGGCTCCACACTAGCTAATGTCCTGGATCATGCCTTTGGCAAGAAACACCTTCCCCCACTAATTCCCGTATCCAGGTGTGTCTGCTCTTTTCTTGGTGAGGGTGGGAGCTCCCAAGTGGACAGCGGCCTAAGGGCATAGGAGATACCCTGTGTTTGGCCCACACCGCTTGGGTCTTCTTTCTAGGACAGCCTGTCTTCTCCTCTTTTGCCCTGCTGACCCACTAGATTGTGAATTCTGGTTTTTGGTTGGGAAAACAGTTTCTGGGGCTGAAGATGTATATGCCACGGTGGGATCAGTGTGCCCTGTCCCCTCTGTTTGGAAATAGGAAAGTGAGATTGGTAGAGGGAATTTCCTCCTGGCCTGTCTCAGGAGGCTCTGGTCTGGGTCTCCTCATGTCCCTGGCCCCTTCTCATTGGCCCTGCCCCTCCCCTGATTTCCTGGGGACTGGAGAGAGGGAATAAAGGCAGAGAGCAGTGGGAGGGAGCCTGTTTCTGCCGTGTGGATTCTCTGGATTGCTCCTCCTTCCTTGGTGAGTCCTACCTTCTGATCTCCCTGCTCATCGATATGGTGGAGCAAGCTGGGCAATGAGGCCAGACAGTGACAAGCCATGCTGACCTCCACCAAGGAAGGCCCAGCCCAATGAGTGAGAATGCGTTCAGGGCATTTGAACTGTGGCTTCCAGCATTTCCTGAGAAGGGCTCTGGGGGTGGAGGTGGGGATTGGAACCAGCTAGGACATTGCTGCCGTTGCCCAGAGGCCCTGGCCTCCACTGTAGTCCTGGCTGAGTCTCCTGGAGATGGGGAGAAGCAGAGGTTTTTGGGAGGTGGGAGGTGAATGAGGTCCAGTTCAAGAATCACTGGTGGTCTTTGGGCTGCAGGTGAGAGCCAGCAGCTTCTTCCTGTTTGCTCCAGACTCTGCAGAGATTTACCTGCAGCCTCCAAGTTCCTTGGGTGTTGCCTCCTTCCTCCGGAAGGGGGAAGTGGTTTTCAAGTCTGAGTCACGGGAGCTCCAGCTGCCTCTTTCCTTGGATGGGTGTGGCTGTGCTCATGAACTAGAGGGCCCCATCCAACGCAACCTCTGGATCTAGCTAGCTCTTATATGATCCTGGACATTTTAACAAGCCCATCCCCCCTGCTGCCTGTGGCCAGTCTGCATGTGCAGCTCTCTGGGCTACAGACTGGAGACCAGCTGGACAAGTCCAATCACTTCTGTTCCATTCCTGTTGAGACTTTATCTCCCAGTTCCAGCCCTAGCCCCCTCCAACCTCCAGACTCTCTCCTTGACCTGTTTCCCACTCCTATAATGGAACACTTCCCAATATCAGGAGATCTGGGCAGCCAGGCAAAGGAGGGTGACTAGGGTGAGGGCTGCCTCTGAAAATGAATGCCCAGGCTGGATGGGGCAGGGAGAAAATCCTGACCCCTTACCTGCTCCACCATCTATCATCAGTTCTTTTAGGGAGTTCATCTTGTCATTCTTCTGTCCCTAGAACCCTTTTCAACATTCTCCAAGCAGGGCAATGTGTGGTCTTCGGGGGCTGGTCAGTCTCACCACTCTGACTGTTCCAAATGAGCCTTGGGTCTCACTCGAACCTGCCTTGACACATTTGGTTCCACCTGTTTGTTGGTGGATTTTGGTCTCATCATGGATTCCAGTCTCTGGTCCTTGAGGGAGGGGTCTGGGAACTAGGCTAGTAATAGGAGGCAGCAGAAGGTCTGCCTTCCCTGGAAATGTGATCTGCCCCCTTCCTTTCCCCTCCAGAGTTGCACACCATCATGGAGACCCCTCTTGAGAAGGCCCTGACCACTATGGTCACCACTTTCCACAAATATTCGGGGAAAGAGGGCAGCAAACTGACCCTGAGTAGGAGGGAACTAAAGGAGCTGATCAAGAAGGAGCTGTGTCTTGGCGAGGTAGGTGGTTGTCCCCCCTAACCCCTGCCCCCCTCTCCAAAGTTCCAGTGCTCCCAGTGGGCACCATAGGAGGGGAGGTGAAAAAGAGGAAGCACTGATGTCACTGTCAGGGGGTCCCAGTGGAGTTGGGAGACTGGCCCTGCCTCCATAGAGACCCAGAGTGAGGGGACACACACCTACACTCAGGGTACTCTAGTCTCAGCCAGGAGCAGGGTGGACAAAAGGGACAGAAACCAAAGGAAGAGGGTGGGCATCTTGGGCCAACAGAACTCTAGACCTCTGCGCTGAGGGATGAGGCAGGTTTCACTGGGAAGAAGGAAGTTTGTGTGAGGGTTTAGAGAACAAAATCAAGGAACCTTTGATGTGGCCAGGCCCGCACGGTGGTGACAGAGCCTGCGTGAGGCACTGTAGGGGACGATGGGACCCGGGAGTCTAGGTGGAGCTGTGCAGAGCTCAAGGGCAGGGCCCCCACACGCAGAGCTCCCAGCTGGTGCTGACACAGGAACCAAAAGGATCGTGCTGCTAGTCTGTGCACACAGGGTTGGAACGAGAAGGAACTGATTCTTACCAGATGCAGATGGTGGGAGGGAGGCGACTGATGGAGCGGAAGGCCTAAGAGGTAGTTATAATATTATTTTACAGTAAAAAAAATAAAATAAAGATCGAAGTTCAGGTACATTATATGACTTGTCTAGGAATATCCAGCTTGTGAGCCTGAGCTGGGATTCCAGGCCAGGCCTGTGGATCTCTCTCCCCGTTTCCTTTAAAATGCAGCCTGGGTGCATCTCCTGTCATATCCTGAACCCTGGTGGGCCTCTGCAGAGGGAAGCTCCCCGAGCGTGCTGCTATGGGCAGGGGACTGAAGCAGATGTGGGTGTCACCGGGCCTGCTCTCTGGCCTTCCTGCCAGGTTCTCTGCATCCTGGAGTTAATGAGGGCAGAGGGAGGGGCCGCAGGTCCAGTAGGGGCTAATTACAGGAGGACAGAAGCCCTGGGGAGGGACTGGCTATAACTGGAGCCCAGACTGGGGACAAGGATTGCATCACAGAGAGCTGTTTCCATCTCTGTATGTCCCAACGTCCTGTGTCCCATGGAAAAGCTGGAGCTGGGGGCAGTGAAGAGGGGAGGGCAGGATGTCCGTGTTTTTTTTCTGTACCAATCAAGGGCCCTGTCTCCATTCTCTTGGTGGAGCTGTGCTGGGAGGGCAGGGGATCAGACAGAGATTACAGTTGGGCGCCAGGCACTCATCTCCATACAGCTGTCCTGCAAATTCTCCTGGCAGTGAAAGGACACCATGGCTTTTCAGCTCCAACACACCACTGTCATAGAGAGATGTGCAGTCTGGGTCAATCCTCAACTATTCCCTATAGGGACAGAATAAGTTAGAGACTAGGATCATGCTCAATGCCATATTGTCACCAAGCTGTTACTATCAGGTGTTGTATAAAATCTAGATTATTATTTGTTTGGATGCTCGAAAGTGGTGAGGGAAAGCGAGGGATGCCTTGCCTTCCTATTGTAATTGAAGTTCAGATGTCAGGTGCCCACGCCCCTGCTTGGTGCCAGGCCCTGTTGGGTTGTGAGCTGGGGGAGACTGAGGGTCGAGATGCTCAGAGTGTTGCTGACCCAGCTGAGGATCACCCTGAGGCTGCCTTCCCAGGGGATGGGAGGCACCGTGCAGTGGTGGGGAAGGGCCAAGAGGGGTGCTGACTTTTCCCTCTACCTGGGCCCTCCAAGAAGATGCAGGAGAGCAGCATTGATGACCTGATGAAGAGCCTGGACAAAAACAGCGACCAGGAGATCGACTTTAAGGAGTACTCGGTGTTCCTGACCACACTGTGCATGGCCTACAATGACTTCTTCCTGGAGGACCACAAATGACCTGGCTCAGCCCCTGCCCCAGCCTCTACAGCTCCCCTCACAGGTGATTTGTAGCCCTGTGCCCTCTCTCCCTCCCAGGTGGACCTTGTTCCAGCTTTCCCCTCCAGCAGAAGAAATAAAGATTTTCCATGCCAGGTGTCTGGAGGCTGGTTTGAAGATGTTTTGTCCACCTTGGCTGGGGGTGGGGTGGGGCAAACAGAGCTTCTCCTTGAGTGGGTTGAGAGCCTCTGGGTGTTAGGTTCCTGGGCTGCCACTCCACTCCCTGGTCTTCTTCACTGTGGACGTCACTGAGCTTATCGGGGCTTAGTTTTGCCCTTCTGGAAAGTGGGGAGGTGGGGCCAGGTTTTTGCTTGCCTTCCATCGATGCTAAGATCCACAGAAAGCTAAGGGGGAAAGTGCTTTGAGAGTGAGGACACTGGGAGTCACTGGGGGGTGGTTTCTGAAGGCAGTGGTGGACAAGCCAGTCTGACTTGTCACCAGCTCACAGGAGGTCACCCTGACAACACTAATAAGAAGGGCAAACTAGCCCTGGCTAGAGTGGCTCAGTGCCTGCGCAACAGAGGGTCTTGGGTTCGATTCTCAGTCAAGGGCATGTACCTGGGTTGCAGGTTCCATCTGTTTCTCTCTCTCCCCGCACCCTTTCCAGTCTCTAAAAATCAATGGAAAAAATATCCTCACTCCTTGGGTGAGGGTTAAAAAAGGGGGGGGGGCAAACTTGGCAGCACCCTTGTCTCTCCCCCATTTCCCCCTCTTTGGCAGCGAGTCCCACCTCAGTCATTACCTTTCAGTGGGGGGTAAATAACTAATGATGCTTACAGACTGGCTCATTAACCTGGAAAATGTCCAGGTGGAATGCCAGGTAGGCGGGGAAGGGAGTTGGATCGTGGCAGAAATTTATTTTTGCTGGCAGATAGGTGTTGTAGAAATCCGTTAAGTCATATCCTGTACACCACTGGCTACTCTCCCCACTCCCGTATCTAGGTTTGAGCTGAGCACCCTCTGGGGGGCACCCTTTTCCACCCTCTTCTCCCTACACATAGACACACACTGCTCTGGCTCTCCACCTCCTTCCCTCTGTGTCACACTGAGCAGAAGTCTCCACTGGGTCCCCCATCTTCCCGCTAGCCACCCCCACCCAGGACAGCCCCGGGGCAGGAGGCATGAAAACTTTAGTGGGCCGGTGGGTGTTGTGCAAACCGAGGGGTGGGGTGTGGCACGAACCTGGCTGGTGCTACTCAGTGCATCCCCTCCACCGCTCCCGTCGGCTTGGCTGCAGCTACAGGGTGAGTTGTGGCCTTGTCAGCAGTCCCTCGGCGGCCAGGGGCTGGTGCAGCGACCCCTCCTCCTCAGCTCTGGTCCCCCTCAGGCCACTGATCTCTTGGCCCTAGAATCTGCCCCCTTCCCCCCCTTCAAGCCCTGGGTGGTCTCCGAATGTCCCGGGTGTGTGCCTGAGGCTGGGTGGTTCAAGCAGGCTAGTCAAAGGGAATGGAGGGTGGTGGGGACAGAGCTCTTGGGGTGTGTGGGTGAGTTAGATGGCCCTGCAGCTCATGGCACTGACCAGTCCCTCTGCTCCAACTCTGAGTCCAGTCCTCAGCCACAGCAGCCTCCTTGGATCAGGTCATTAGCCTCCTCGTGTCCATCTTCCACAAGTAGCCTGGCAGGGAGGGTGACAAGAACTCCCTGAGCAAAAGGGAGCTGAAGGATTTGATCCAGAATGAACTGTTCATTGGTGAGGTTTGTGAGTGGCCCCCTAGACCTCCTCTTCCTACCTCTTGTCCTTTAGAATCAGGATTAGGAGAGGGGGAGGTGCCAAGTGCATCCGACTCACATTTATCACATTCTGGGCTCCTAGTTCACATGCCTTACTGAGCCCATTGGTCCACTCCCCTGAGGGGGTGGGGGTACTCTCAGCCTGGTACTCACTCCCACTGAGTGAGGGGCAGGAGCAGAGGAGAGGTAAAGCCAAGTGAACCCGAGGTGGACTTATGTCTTTGGTGACAAGTGAGCACCCCCCTGAGCCACTGATATGAGTGAGAGCTGCCTGGGAGGGAGAAAGGGAGAGCACCCAGGTTCTCATAACCATTGACTCTGGATTTCTCATCCTAACACACTAGAAGCTGCAGATTCCGAAACCGGAACGCTAATGGCCAACCTGGACCAGAATAAGGACCAGGTGGTGAACTTCCAGGAATATGTCACTTTCCTGGGGGCCTTGGCTATGCTCTACCATGAGGTTCTCAGTGGCCAAAAAGAAATCGGACAAGTGGTGGCACCAAGTCAAATTCAGTGGTGGATAATTGTACAATAAACGCATATATATTTGTCAAATCTCCTCCTGTGTCCTGGCTTCCCGATGACTTCTCCTTCCTCCTCTGCTTGGTGCTGTACCAGCTGGCAGAGGGTTGTTCAGTCACCTCTGGGAGTGACTCAGTGACTCACGAGTCAGGGGAACTGATGGGAAGGCCCGTAAGATGATGCTAAGTTCACTGCAGCTGCCCATGCCCTGGCCCAGGGGGGAGGCACGCTTCAGGAGCCCTGCGTTCAGGCAGAGGGTCCTTTACGTTGGGGCGGTGGTCGGAGGAGCTGGCAGCTGCACGAACACACGAATCACAGAGTCCGCACACCCATGGGTTGGGGTGGGGTCCCTGGGACTGGGCAAACTGCAGCTTTAAGCCTTTCTGCCAATATCGAGACCTGCCCATCCCTGCAGACTCAGCAGAAGGAGTCAACTGGGTTATTCCCTGGAGCCAAGCCTGACTCTCGGCCCCCATCAGGGAGGATGACTAATTGTCGGAGCCCATTGTTTGCATTAGTGTTTTCAGGCAGGGCGTGGAGGCGGGGCAAACGGGTAAACTGTGCGTCAGGGTGTGCAGCCTTTGTCACAGTTCTGTCCTCTCCAGGCCTAGTCTGAACCAGGCGAGTTCCTCTGTATGTTCTGGGGACCTCAGAGGAAGACCATGTCCTCCTTCCCCTCTTACCTACCTCCCCATTTTCCTGGGGGCCCAGCTTAGTGGAAGTAGGTCTTCTTCCTCCACTGGGTGGGGTGAGTGAACAGTCCTGAGAAGGCTGGAAGCTCCACCCTTTGGAGTTGTCTCCTCTGCCCCTCAGGGAGTAGAAACTTGCATGGCTGGACAACTGGAAGGGACCCGGGGCCTGAGTCCTGGTCTGCCCAGTCACGTCCACGCCTTGGCTCTATTCAACTCCCTTTGGAAAAACCTCCTGGCCTGTGGTGGCCGGTTATTTGGGGCATGGAGCGAGCGCCCTCGTGTGGGCAGAAAGCAGGACAGGGTGGGCAGATTGGGTTAGTTTTCTTGAACCCCTGGGGAGAGGTGAGTGGTGGTGGCACCACAGCCCTGGCCATCGGGGAGACCTTCCTGTGAAGAGGAAGACAGGACTTGAAAGCCCAGGAAATTTATTTTAAAATTCCACTGAATCTTTTTTGAAGAGAAGAAATAATTGCACTTTGTAACTTCTTACTGGTTTTTAATGTGGACAGACAGGGCAACAATGTGGACAGAAGAAACCCGTATATTTGGTGTCCTTTACTTAGCTTTTTTTCACCTGTTCCAAGTGGGCCTGTCAACACGTGACATGAGGCTCTGTCTGCTTTGGATAGACTCATCTAGAGTTTGTAAACAGGCACATCTATGAAAATGAATCAATAAAGTATTTTAAATTAAGGCGTACCTGGCCAGATAGCTCAGTTGGTTAGAGTGTCACCCTGATATGCCAAGGTTGTGGGTTCGATTCAAATCAGGGCACATAAAGATTGAGTGTGCAACCGAGGTACATGCCCCTTGATGGAAATTGAACCTGAGACCCTTCAGTCCGCGGGCCGAAGCTCTAACCACTGATCCAAACTGGCCAGGGCAACCTTCTCCCTTTTAAAATAAGGTCAGCCAACCCTGGTCGGGTGCTCAGTTGGTTAAAGTATTGTCCTGATACTTTAAGGTCACGGGTTTGATCCCCAGTCAGGGCACATACAAGAATCAACCAAAGAATGCATAAATAAGTGGACAAATCAATGTCTCTCTCTCTTTCTCTCTCTCTTGAATCAATGTTAAAAAAAATGACAGCTATTTTTAATGCCTCAAAAAATTGGGTTGACACCTAAATAACATCATAGTTTGATCTATTTATTTAAACCCTCTTTTTGAAATTTAAGAGACGAATTAAATATGTTTTCCATTCATTCTACCTAATTTTATAGTCAATTTAAAAAATTATTTGTGTAAAAATTTATTTAGAAGTATTAAAGGATCCTCATTTCAGCCATCTTGGTGTTAATGGGAATCATTAATGGTCATTAATGGTCAGGGCACATACAAGAATCAACCAGTGAATGCATAAATAAGTGGAACAACAAATAGATGATTCTCTCTCTAAAAATCAATAAATAGCCCTGGCTGGTTTGGGTCAGTGGTTGGAGTGTCGGCCTGCAGACTGAAGGGTCCTGGGTTTGATTCTGGCCAAGGGCACGTACCTCAGTTGCAAGCTCTGCCCCAATGGGGGCGTGAGCGGGAGGCAACCAATCAATGTGTCTCTCTCAGGTCGATTTGTCTCTCTCTCTCCCTTCCACTCTCTCTGAAAAGCAATGGAAAAATATCCTCAGGTGAGGGTTAAAAAATAAAAATAAAATAAGATAAAAATCAATAAATAAAAATTAAAAAAAAGAAAATTTCTTCAAGTCAACTGGTAGAGAGCTAAATTCTTTTTAATGGCTGTATATTATTCCACAGCATTTAAGCACCACAATTTTTCTGATCATTTCCTATGCCCCTAATCATGGCATTTCCTACCCCCATTTTTTCACTAAAAACAATAATAATATCACTGAATAAACATCTTTGTATACAAGTTCTTTTTTTTTTTTTTTTCAAATTATAAGAGAAAGTTTATTTAGAAAGTTATGGAGGTAATAGAATTGAGTCAGCTGGGCTGTGTAGGCTCAGGGCCCTTGCAGCTTAGGAGAGAGAAGGGAGAAGGGAAAGGCCTGGGTGCGCTCCTGAGAGGGAGAGCGCGCTGTAGACACATTCTTAAGGACTGATGCTTTTATTTCTTTAGTACAGAATCCCAGGAGTGAAACTGCTCAGTTGAAGGATATATGCATATTTAATTTAAATAGCTATTGCTATATTACTTTCCACCAAGGCATTAACAATTTACACTTCCCATTAGTAGGAAATGAGAGCAGCCTTTCCGAGCATGGACAGCCTTAGGCGGTATGACTTTAAAAACTGTCAGCCAGTTTGATAGGAACTACAAAAGCTCTAGTGAATCCCCACAGGGGTTTCCCCATGGTGGGGTGCTGGCTCAATGGGGAGTCTCCTGGCCCCTTACCCCATTTCCACCAGAGCTCCATATGTTTTCATATATCAGCCCCCCCCCCTGAGGCTTTATTTTAATAAATGGTTCTAAAGGAACATTTGAAAACCCTGTCTCTGAGCTATGTGTGTGGGGTGGGTATTGAAGATTTTGAATATGGTGGTGAAAGCCTGGACTTCAAAGAGATCTGGAGCTTGGGAAGGGGCACTTGGAGTGGGGGCAGGCCGCCCCACGAGGAAGCCGGTGGACCACGCAGGTGGGGTAGTGACGCCTGACCTGGAGCGCAGTGCCGCCGCAGGAAGAGGGCAGGCAGGTGTGCAAAGACGAACATCTAGGATCCATTGGATGTGAGGGAGGCTGGGTGGAGGTGTAGAGTCTAGGATACCCCTGGCTGGCGCCAGCTGGCCAGGAGGCCTGTGATGGCACTCCCAGAGATAGCACCTCAGTCCTCCTGGCATCTTGGGACTTACCTAGGAACCTAGTCCTGGAGTGCAGGGACACACCCAGAGGAGCCAAAGAGAAGCTGGGTGCGGGAAGGGAAGGTAGGGAGGGCCCTTGCCCCACTCCTCAGGAAGACCAGTCTCAGCATAACCAGACCCTCCTGCCTCCAGGCTCAGTTTGGGGTTTTCAGATGGGGCAAGTCCCAGGCAGTTCCTGATGCTCCTTCAGTGCACATCTCTTTTCCCTCCTCTCACAATTCTTTGAGTCTCCTAACTTTAAAAATAAATAAATTTATTGATTGATTTTAGAGAGAGAGGAATGGAGGGGAGAGAGAGAGAAACATTGATTTATTGTTCCAGTTATTATTTATGCATTCATTGGTTGATTTTTGTATGTGCCCTTACGGGGGACTGAACGTGCATCCTTGGTGTATTAGGAAAATGCTCTAAGCAACTGATTACCCAGCCAGGGTACTGAGTCTCCTAACTTATCCCTTGGTACACTCCACTACTCTTTTTTAAAATTTTTATATTTATTGATTTCAGAGAGAGGAAGGGAGGGGGAGAGAGATAGAAACATCACTGAGAGAGAAACATTGATTGGCTGCCTCCTGCATGCCCCCTACTGGGGGTCAAGCCTGTAACCCATACATGTGCCCTGACCAGGAATCAACCGGTGACCTCCTGGTGTATGGGTTGACGCTCAACCGCTGAGCCACACCAGCCAGGCCACCACTCTTCTTATATAAGGACATCCCAGTCTTTAGTCCCTTGGCACTTTAGAAAGCTAATAGAGCTTTCCTGAGCCAGGCTTTGCCAGCTCTGGAGGGTTCCCAGGATGGGGATGTCGATGTGTGCTCTGACCCATTCTTTCTCTCCAGGCTCTGACTGATTTCCTCGCGAATTACCTGGAAGCACTTCCACCAGCCCTTGGTCCTTTTGCTCTGGGGACTCTTTCCTCCAAAGAAAAATATTAAACATTATATTTTATGACTGTGTTGGTATAAAGATAAATGCAAACCAAGATGGATTAATTATTCTATATTTATTATTATATTAAAATTTTTGTGTGCTGTTAAAAGAAATGAAAACATTTTTGAGATCCTTCCTTCCCACAGTGCCTCCTGTGGGATGGATGTCGCCACCTGGAGGCCAGAACTCAACATACAGAGTATTTTCTTAAAAAATTGCCTAGTCTCTTTTTTTTTTTTTTTAACAGCTCTTTGAGGCATTGAAGTTAAGATCTTGAACTCCCATGTTCATTTGCAGCATTACTCACAATATCCAAGATATGGAAACAATCTAATTGTCCATCATGGATGAATAGAGATGTGTGTGTGTATATATATATGTGTATACACACACACACACACACATATAAATATATAGATGAATGTTATTCAACCATGAGGGAGAAGGAAATTGTCATTTGCAACAATGTAGATGAACCTCCTTGAGCACATTTTGCTAAGTAAGATGTCAGGCAGAGAAAGACAAGTACTGTATATCTCACTTATATGTGGAATCTAAAAAAGTCATACTCAGAGAAAAGATCAGAGTGGTGGTTACCAGGGCTTAGAGGGTTGGGGAAGTGGGGAGATGTTGGTCAAAGGCTACAAACTTCCAGTTATAATATTAACAAGTTTGGAGGTCTAATGTGTGCCATGGTGGTTAGAGCTAATAATACTGTATGGTGTACTTGAATGTGCCCTTTGAGTATGATGTTCATCCTCCCTTGTTACTGGACAGTTAACCTGCAGCCACTCTGTTCCACTAACCCCTTAGCTGGCCTGAGGAACCCAGGAGGAGTGGCTATGGCCCTAACCATAGAGTGACCTGCAGGAAGCTCCCAGTTCAAGGGATGAGGACCCAGTCCTGCTCTGAGAGGGAGACAGCCCCTACCCACTGGAGTTGTTGGTCTAATGGTAAGATAGGGCTTCTCTCCAGGTGGGTCAGAGAGAGCCCAAAATGGATCCCTCCCTTGCCCTTCCAGTCTGATGCCAAGAAGATAATGATGTGTCCTTGGCCTCCTGGGGGCAGTAGTTGGAGGGTGGGGCAGAAAAGCAGGCAGGACAAAGGCAGCCGGCTGCAGAGCAGTCCAGGGCCATTGCCAAGATAGGCCAGGAGGGGGCAGTGGCATTCCTTCTGTAGGAGAGAGGGCAGGTGGAGGAGGGAGGGAGCAAGGAGGGAAATGGTTCAGATTTAGGAGGCTCTCAGAAAGGGGGTGGAGAATGGCTTGGTGGAAGCTGGTGGACGCAAAGGTGAGGGGAGCTAGCAAGGTTCCCACCCTGCTTCACATCTGGAATTGGGAGCGGAGGGTTGCATGGTTTCCTGGCTGCCCCACGCAGGGCTCTGCTCACTAGAAATTTGTAGCTTCTGTTTTACTGGATCCTGAGTAGGCCAGGTTGACTTTTCCTCCATCTCCACCTTGCTCCTAGTAACACCTGCTTTTGATGAAGAATATACTCTTCTAGTGCATTCTGCCTTTGATCTCAGGAAAGTTTGCTGGCTTTCTTTCTTGACTTCTGAGAGTCTTCCCTGAGACTCTCCCTTACAAATATTTAGCAACATCATTGACATTCATGAGTACACTGCATGTTTTTCACTTGTGTTTTGTTTTGGATGAAAATTGAGGAAAAAGATTGAATTTCCATGTAACTCATGGTATAGGACAGATATTTCATGCACGAAAACAGCCTCCAGAGGCCAAGATGAACAAGAGAGTGTTATGTCTCCCGAATTTGTAGAAGTCTTGGGAAGGGCTTTGGGCATATGTGGATGGAATCTGCACAGAAGTGGTGGTGGCAACAGACAGGAAGACCCCGTTGACATTTAGTTAACAAATGCAATTTAGAAATTTTAATGTATAGATTCTGGTTGAGAAAAACATATAAACTTAAAACATTTTGGAAGTACGTGCTGGAAAAGTTTGAAATGGCTGGAGACGGTGTTTGTGGTATTATGGATGGATGATGCTCTAAGCGACTTTCAACATTTTTCATCTCATGGTACACATAAACTGCTAAAATTCCTCCACCAAAAAATGTATTATATTTTTTGCCAATCTGACCAAAAAAAGAAGGTATAATTTTTTTTTTTTTTTTTTAGCCTTCACCTGAGGATATTTTTTCCATTGCTTTTCAGAGAGAGTGGGGGAGAGAGAGAGAGAGAGAGAGAGAGAGAGAGAGAGACGGATTAACTGGTTGCCTCCCACACAGCACACATGTGCCCCGACCAGTGCCAAACTGGTGAGGGCAAAAATAGGTATAATTTTGATTCGTTCATGCCAGATGGCTATGCTTGTGTTGGCTGTTGTCATTTTTTTATTTGACAATCTAAGGGAAAAGAGGTCAGCGCCCCTGACTAAATAGTCAGGTATTGCATGTTTCAAAAATCCTTGTGGTCCGCCGGTGAAAATTGCTGCTCCAAGACCTGTGAACAGCAAACACCAGATGCTGCCCGGGTTTGTTAAAGGCCTCAGTTGCTATTTCTGGGATGTGCTTCTTTGGATGGTGGCAGATTGGATCTGCATTGGGAAGGCACTGGAAATCATGCTGCTCACAAATAAAATTGTTGTGAACCTGTCCTTTGGGTCAGGATTGAAACAGGCAGAGATTTGCTCGCACGTGCTGGAGAATCTTTAAGCCAGTTTCCTCTGGGGCCATGACTCAGGGAGTAGGGTCCTGGTTTTTCTGACAGTCAATAAGCGTTCATGGCAGTTAAATGGTGATGACTGTCATTAGGGGGCCAATAATGTGGGAGGAAGTAACATCTCAAGCTGTGGTGGAAAAAGTCTTGCTGTGGTTAGGGAGGCTTTGCAGAGCGAGCGGGACTTGCTCTGGGCTGGGAAGGTGGAGGTCCTGGGTGGGAGAAAGAAAGAGGGAGGCATCCCCGGGGGGGGGGGAGAGCTCGGAGGAGGGCGTGGGGTGGGACTGTGAGACCTGTCACACCACAGCCAAAGTGAACTGGAGGGGCTGTGGAAGGCCTTGAATGCAAGGACATAGAATAACCAATTTAAAGTGAACTATAAATAGAGGGTTATTATCTTATATCACAAAACATCTAGATGTCAGAGGTTCCTGGTTTGGTTAATTCTGCTGCTCACCTGTGCCAATTACTCTGCAATTCTTTTTGCTCCCCTCAAAATGCTCCAGCGGCAACAAGCATAGCTCCTCCAAAGACAATAGCTAAAGTAAGAAGGGAGGGCAGGGGACACATTCTTCCAATATCTTTTTCTTACGAAAGCAGGGAATCTTTCTCATAAACTCTCCAGAAGACTCCTTAGGATCACTGGCCAGACCACCGGCCCCTTCCAGATGTAAAGGGAGCTTTGAAATGTTTTTGGTATTTCAGCTTTTGTCATGGAAGGGGGAGGGGACTGGTGGATGGTTGGCCACTGCTGCGAACCCCAAGGGTGAAGGGGCCTCGGAGTTGCTACAGAGGAGAGGGCGAAGACCAAGTCCTTGGGGCTTGCAGGAGGAAGAGGAGAGCTCTTGGGGTTAGAAATGGCCTATAGGTTGGGCTCCAAAGCATAACTGGGCTGTGTATTGGGTGTGAGGAACACCCCACCCGCATGGCACCGGTACTGGGGTTTACTTAAATCCGAGATCAAAGCCACCTCAGTCTCTCTTCTTCCTTTTGCCAGTTTCAACCTCAAGGACCCACCTTGAACCCACAGGGTGGAGGCTGGCATTGTATTGTTGTGTCCTGCTCTGTGGGGAAAAGCCCCTGGAGGCCAGACACTCCTGGACATGGGTGGAAATGAAGAACTGGGACCAGAACACATCTCTCTTTCCTGAATTTCCAGATTGGAACATCTTGTCCTTAGCAGCAGGAGGAGAGCAGCGCAGGTGGAGCAAATAGCAGAAACCTGTCTGATGGGGAAGAAGGAGCCCCGCCCTCAGGCAGTTCCCTTCTTTGAGGGGACATGGGGACCCAGGGCTCTGTCTGATAAGGCCTGAGCTGAAAGTCAAGGGCCTCACTGTGGGGAGCCTTTGTGGGGACCATGAATCTGGATGGGGGTGCTAGATGGAGGGAGGGGCCAGGTGTACTCAGCAGGGAAAAGGTCTAACAGGAGGATTCAAGGAATGGACCCAAAAGAGGAGAGTTTAGGAGCAAAATAGCAAGTCTCCTAAAGTCAACCCATTTTGTCACCTCAGGAGTTCCCAGAACCCCTGTGGGGCCAGTGGGCCTGAGTGGGGACCTTTCCCTCCCTCTATACCTGGAACACTGTCCTGGGCAGGGCTGTACCCCAGGGCCTGGACTGAGCACGGAGCTGGATGGAGGTGAGGTGACTCACCTTAGGCTTGAGATGGGGCCTTTAAACATGCTTGGGGGTGAGGGTGCATTTTCCTGCAGAACCCCCTAGGACGTCCCACCCCAAAGCCCCACCTCAGTGCCCCCTTATCCAATCTTGGGGTCAGGAAACTACTTGCTTGTCAACTAAATGGTCAGCAAATTGCATAAGTATTGCCTCTCTCAGGAGTAAATAAGGCCCCCACATTGTCAAAAGGGCACGAGTGCCAGGGTTAGGGTTCAGGACTCTGTTAAGACTTGGTTCTGCCCCTCACCAGCAGTGCAGCCTTGGGTGTCACTTGATCTCTCTTGACCTGGGTCTCACCACCTGTAAACCAGCAGCATTCCCAGGCTGTGGGGAGACTGACGACAGCTGGAGCCACAGCTCAGCCTCTGCGTGACTTCAGAAAGATTAACCTCTTTCAGTCTTTGGTGTCCTCACCCAGAAATGGGCACTGGATTGTTTAGAGTTAAAGCAGCGCCTGGCACCTAGTTGGCACTCTGTGAATGTTAATTCCCCCTTTTTCTGGATGAATTCTGCACATGCTATTGTGCTAACTTTTGACAGGTGCAGAGTTAGCAGCAGCAGCTGTGAAAAAACAAAACAAAAGGAGACATCTCATTGAGTCATTAAGAGGGATTAGCATTTGACTGTGGGGATGGCTCAGAAGTGGAGTCAGATCAAGATGACTATTGTCCTGAGACTAGATGGGATTAAGAGGGTTTATAATCTGAGAAGGGCTACCAGGACTGAGGTGAGAATTAATCTCCAGAAAGGAAGCCCACCTGGTGGCCTTTCAGACACTCTGACAGGCTTGATCTGTCCCTCTGCCCGCCTGAGACACAGGAGGAAAGCCGAGTGGGTGAGAAATGGGGGAACAGTCTCTGTTCCTCTTTTAGCAGTTCTGCACCTGCTCGCACCTGGGTCCAGAAGGAGGACAGCTCAACTTTTAGGATCAAGGGAGAACTTGAATGAATTTCAAGGTTTGATTGTAGAGCCCTTAGGTTTTGCAGTTTCACTCTAGTGGTTGAATGTCCCCATTCATGCCCTTGAACTCTGATTACGATTGACACTCTTGCCACCATCCTCCAACTGCTAATACCACTGCCACCCACTGCCACTTCTGCTACTGTAGAGTCATGACTCACAAAGAGGGTAGCATGAGACATAAAAATAAGCATATTTAAAATAGGTAGCAGAATCTAGCAGTTATGAGCACTGACTCAAGAGCTGGACTGTCTGAGTCCAAATCCAGGCTCTGCCATTTACTACCTATGTGATCTTGGGCAAATTACTTAACCCCTCTGTGCCTCAGTGTTCACATCTATAAAGTGGGGGTGACAATAATAGTTCCTACCTCTTTAATTTGTTGTGAGGGTTAAATGGATTCATATGCAGAAAGCCCTTAGAACAGTGGCTGGCACCAAGTAAACCCTAGATAAGTGTTAACTATTTGTATCCTTGAAAGTCCTTCAGGATGTGGTTCCATTGGAGATTCACGTACTGTTTGTAAATAAGTCTAACACAGACAAGTTTTTCAGTTGTTGGGAAGGGTGGCTCTTTCCTCTGAGGAAGCACTTGGCTTGGGGTGAGGTGCTATGTTGTATGACGGGGATGTTTCTTTATCATTAATGACGATTCCCCATGGGAGCCAAGATGGCCCAGGGAGCTGGGGTTTCCCATCTCCCATTTCACACCCAGGCAGAATTTCTAGCACTATTTTAATTGGCTTTTCCTCTGCTGCTTAGATGTAGATGGAGTTGAATGTAAGCCTGATGGCATCACATGGCTCTGCTTGCTATTGTTGCTATCAAACTGTTTACTAACTGCTTTACAAGTATTGTCTTGTTAATCTTTAAGAACTCTGTGAAGTGAATATTGTTATCTCTATTTTTAAAGGCTGAGGTTCAGAGAAGTAGCTTGGCAAGGTCACATAGCTGGGAAGTAAAGGAACAGAATTCTAATTTGTGTTTGGCCCCCAGGCTAGTGTTGTTCACCATGAGATCATATACATCGACCTCCTTCACTGGGTCCATTCTTTAGCATAGGGACAGTGTCTCCCATGTCTTTCCTTCACACAAAAGCCTCGCTTTGTGAGCCTGGCACTTGGCACATGTGATTTTAATACAGTGAAAACATTGGCACATCTGAGCTTCCTTCCAGGGTGTGCCTGTTTTCCTGAATTTTCTAATTATAATTTCTATATTGTTCAAGCCCTTGCATAAGGTGCCCGACTCGGGTTTTTCTTTCCTGGTGACTCCCAGGGCAAGTAGTAGTACAGGAGACTC
This sequence comes from Miniopterus schreibersii, assembly GCF_964146895.1. Lineage (NCBI taxonomy): Eukaryota > Metazoa > Chordata > Mammalia > Chiroptera > Miniopteridae > Miniopterus > Miniopterus schreibersii. The sequence continues at coordinate 12,488,354 of NC_138119.1, read as the reverse complement.
AGGGAAGGAGGGTGGTGGAAGGGAGTGTCATTCTACCCACACAGATGTATCGTTGGCCTCTGTTACAGTCATTTGGGAAGGGCTTCTAGCTCAGTGCTGTTGGTGTTCCGGGTGATTAGCACTTGGATGGGGCAAGTAATCTATTCTTTAGATGAGATTTATTTACCATTTGTTTTTATCTCAGAGACAGAGAAGAAGGCAATATCTTCAGTAAGATATACATAAGTTGATTCTAGGTAGCAGACCTCATCTCATATGGTCTTAGAAAAGCAGGAGGAACAAAGGAAGACCTATGCACACACACACCCCACACAACATAACAAGTAACACAAGAAATGCCCAATTACCCAGCTTAAGTTATTAACAATTACCAAAAACCTAAATGCAAGAGCTGAATCTATAAAACTTGTAAGAAAACATGGGGGAAATCTTCATGAGATTGGATTTGGCAATGATTTTTTTTGCATATGACACCAAAAGCTCATGCAACAAAAGAAATAAATAAATTGGACTACATTAAAATAAAACTGTGCATCATGGGCCATAATCGAGAGAGTGAAAAGGCAACCTATGAAACAGGAGAAAATATTTGCAAATTATGTATCTGATAAACGGTTAACATGCACAGTATATAAAGAACTCCTATAATTTAACAACAACAAAATAAACAACTCAATTTAAAAATAGGCAAAGGACTTGAATAGACAATTCTTTTCACAAATGGCCAATAAATACATGAAAAGATGCTCCACATCACTAATATTTAGGGAAATGCAAATGCAAATAAAAACCACAAGGAGATATCACCTCATACCATTAAGATGGCTAATATGAAAAAAACACACAAACAAACCCAGAAAAAATAAGTGTTGATAAGGATATGAAGAAATTGGAACTTTTGTGCTCTGTTGGTAAGAATGTAAAATGGTATAGCTGCTGTGGAAAACAATATGTCAAAGTGTTAAACATATAATAACCATATGATTCTGTAACAGCAAATAGCAAGTGTTGATTCATAGCTCCTGGCAGATAGACTACTTTTTTTTTTTGCTTTTACAAATAATCCCATAAATATTCTTTTTTTTTTTTTTTTAATATATCTTTATTGATTTCAGAGAGAGGGAGAGAGAGAGACAGAAACATCAATGATGAGAGAGTCATTGATCGAGCCCGCAACCCAGGCATGTGCCCTGACCGGGAATCGAACCCTGATCGCCTGGATCCCAGGTCGACGCTCAGCCGCTGAGCCATGCCCGGCCGGGCTCCCATAAATATTCTTATACATATTTCTTTGTGCCCAGGATTCTGGAGGGAATAAGTCTAAATATGAAATTGCTGAGCCATAGAGAATGTGCATTTTTTGATATTGTACATATATTTGATATTGCTGATAATTTTCCAAAGAGATTATACAAATTTATACTCCCACCAGCAGTGTACAAATTTCTGTGGCTCAAAATCCTAATTGTCAGATTAAATATTTTTTTCCTACTCTGATATCTCAGTGATAGGCTTGAAACCGCACTTCCATCATTCCTCTTCCATGAACTGCTTGTTCTTAGCCTTTAAACATTCTTTCTAGTGAAATTACTTGTCTTTTCATGTTAATTTGTAGGAATTATTTCTATATATTGGATATTGTACCTTCATTAGTCATCTGTGTAATAAATATTTTCTCCTAGTCCTTATATGGCTTGTATTTTTTCAATGTGTCTTTTGATGAACACAAATTTTAAATTTATTCATTTATTTAAAAAGATTTCTTCTTTAAATTAAAAAAAAAATTTAGAGAGAGAAAAAACCCCATTGATTTGCTGTTCCACTTATTTATGCATCATTGGTTGTGTCTTGTATGCACCCCGATCAGGGATCAAACCCGCAACCTTGACGGATGGGGACGATGCTTTAACCAACCGAGCCACCTGGCCAGGGCTAAAATTTAAATTTAAATGTAGTGATGATGTCTTTTCTGAGTTATGCTCTTTTTCTCTTTGCTTAACAAAACTTCACTACCCCAAAGCCATAAAAATCTTTTTCTATATTTTCTCCTAAAAATTTTAAAGTTTTCCCTTCTACATTTAAGTTTTTAACCCAGGTGTAATTTATTTTTGTATATTATGTGATGTAGAATGGAATCCAGTTCTATTTTTTTCCCCACACGGATAATTAATTATCTCAGCATCACTCATGGACTAGTCTGTCACTTCCTGCTGATTTGCAATGTCCCACTCAACGCCCTCCTGTCTCAGAATCAGGTTTCCATTTATGTGGGTGTCCATTTCTGGGATCTCCGTTTTGTTTTGTTTCTCCATCTCTGTATCATTACTTCAATGTCTTAATGATCGCTGGTTATAAGAAGTCTTCTATCTGGTAGAGAAGTCTCTACTATATTGTCCATCTTCTTCAAAATTATCTGGGCCCTTCCATATACAATTCAGAATTGGTATATTAGGTTGATTTCTAAATATTTAAATTATTTGTTCTATAATGAATGGCATTATTAACTTTTTTCCAACAACTCCTAGTCTTTAGGAACACAACTGACTTTTGCATAGACCTACACCTGGCATGGTGTGCTGCACTTGTACGTGCAGAGTGAGGGAGGCAGGTCATGGAGTTTCAAGGTGCCTCTGCTCTCCAAGGGGGGCTGGCAATGGCTGGAGTAACAGAAGTCCTTGAGGCTACCTGTGGCTGGGAATGAAGGACACAGGGGTGTCCTTTGTGATGAAGGACAAAGGGGTGGGGAGAGTGATGTGGCAGTGAGGGAACTGGATGAGAGAGCTGGAGAGATTTTTTTGTGTCCAGATAGTGAGATTTGGGAGAGAGAAAATGGCTTCTGGTAAAAATTTCTGGAGATTTCTTTATAGTAGTGTGATTAAATCCCTAGATTGAGCCCTTAAGAAGAGCTATAGCTGCTACTGTAGTCAGATTTTGACTGTAGCTACGTGCAAATCCAGCTAAATTGCTGAGGTAAAGTGGTGGGAAGAGTCAGTATTAGGGATTAGACCTGGCTCTGAGTAGCTTACCAATAATTGCCAATTGAGTGATCACATCACATCAGCTCTTGGCAGCACATGAAAGCTGGCCCTGCTCACCTCCTTTCTTTGTTGACTTGATGGGATCCTCCCCATCATTTGATCCCTAAGGAGCTAGGATGAGGGCATGTCTCCCTTCCTCTGCCTTCTGTGCCTAGAGGTCTGAACCAGGGTCTAGAGAGAGTCAGAGGCAGGAGAGGCCCTCAGGAAGCCCCAGTCTGGGTGGAAAGACTGAGCCCTGACCTGAATAAGCTGCCCACCATGGAGGTACACACCACCTAGGGAGGGAGGAGAGGTCTCACCCTCAAAGGCGATAGAGTCTGAGGGAGAAAGACACAGCCTCTGCTGAGAAGGCAGGAGACAGGCAATCTGGATAGCAGATCTAGGGTGATGGTCTGGGTGGCAGGGCTCTGAGATGGGGGTGGTGTTGGGGGGACACATCAAGGGTAGAGCTCCTGGAGGGGGCAGAATTTCGGGTGGGGAAAGGCTTGAGAAAGGCCTGGGTGGGAGAAGGAATGTGGGGGGAGGAAGGGGCTGAGGCTGGGCTGCACAGCGGCAGATTGTGCCAAGGCATATTTAGGCAGTAAGATCATAGGGCTCACCTGCATTGGTTGGTGCCAACATCCAAGTGGTAACCTTTCACAGAAACTCTTCCCAAGCAGGGCAGTGTCTATGGCATGGCAGGTGTAGCCAAGATCCTGGGCTGAGAGAAGGGGTGTGGAAGGTGAGGTTCCTGGTTCCCAGAGTGAGGAGGGGTTTTAAGAAATGCTTATGACTGGTAGTGGTTTCTCTGGAGTCCTCCTTCCTACAGGAGAGCTGAGGAGGAGGCAGAGTATCTTCCATCTCTCCCTTCAGGTCCCCCCTCCAACCCCTCTTCAAATCTCACGTGTCTTTCCAAGGGCCTTGCTCTCAGCTGGATGCTAATTAATCACCACCAAGTGTCAACAGATGATAAAGGAGTATTTACATTTTGATGATTTTTTAAAAATGGAACTTATTGGGGTGACATTGGTTAATAAAATTATATAGGCTTCAGGAGTACAATCCTATAATCATCATCTGAATATTGTATTGTGGTTGCTCACCAGCCCAAGTCAAGTTTCCTTCCATTACCATTTATCCCCCCTTTACCCCTTCCTACCTTTCCTCACCCTAGATCACTTAGCAGAGAGTGACTCTGACCTTACTGTGGGGCAGGCTTGTGCTGACTCCTGGTGATACAGCCATGAACAAATGAGACCCTTCCTATAGGCATCTCGTCCTCTTGTCCTCCCCAGGAGTCCTTAATATAGGACACTTGACCATCAGGGGGCCAGGGAAGGTCCTCTTGACAGATGCCTAAAGCACAAGTTAGACAGGTAGAATGAAGGGTGGAAGAGTGTTCTGGGCATGTGGAATAGTGTGAGGGAAGCCCCTGGGGTGGGAAGGAACATGGCCTGTGATGAAGGATCTGGAAGGAGGCCAGAGCAGATGGAGGTGGGGAGTGTCAAGGGGAGAGACCCGAGCCTGGAGGGCAGGGGCAGATCACCCAAGGCTTTGAACGGCAGGGAGTTTTTAGTTTATTCAAAGAGGAATGGGAAGCCTGTACTATATCTTTTTCAGTAGGGGATCTACTTAGGGTGACCAACTCATTCTTGATTTGCTGGGGACACTGAGGTTTTAGCAATGAAAGCCCTGTATCCTGGAAACCCCTCAATCCCAAGCAAATTAGGAAGGACTTGATTGATTAGATTTATGTTTTAAAAAGGTCACACTGACTGCAGAATGAATAATGGGATTAGAAAGGGCAAGAGAGAGGATGGAAAAGAGCATTTAAGAAGCTGGGGGAAAGAAGTCACAGGTGTTACAGGTGATTCATTGGGCTGTACATTGTTGTTCGTTGTACTTTTCTGTATGGTTGATCTATATTAAATAAAGAACATAGATAGAACATTGGCCAAAATAATTATTTACATTGGTGAGCATAAAAATAAACTGAAACAATATATTGCTTTTCTTGGGGAATTGAACGGTAATGGAGATGAAAAGGAGATAAACAAAATAAGAGAGAGACCTTGCAACAGAGTGATGATACCTAGACTCCTGAAGCTGAGGATTATAAACAGCTCAGACTCTGAAACTAAGGCTGAGCTTAAACAAGGGAAAACTTAAATATAAAAATTAAAAACTAATTTTAAGAACTTTGACATTGTTCAAAATTCAAAAGCTACACTAGGACTTAAGTGGGAATGAGGTTTCTGCTCCCCTGCCGGAAGGCGCCCCGTCCAGGTTTCCTGTGTATCCTTTCCAGCAGGATTTTATTGAGGGTGAGAATAAATTGAGTGAATCAGAGAGGTCTGGTGCTGGTGCAAATATGGACGTAACTGGGGACAGAAAGGCCAGGCTGCAGCGTGCAGGCCCAATGCATTGGGAGGCCCTGACCTGGGCTTGGCGGCGGCCTGGGCCCAGGGTGCGCAGTGTCTGAGCAGCTCCCTCGCCCCATGGGAGGAACTAAAGGGAGCAGGGAGCAGGAACAAGAACTCAGTGAGTCAGCAGGGCAGTTACCCAGAGGTGCCCAGACCTCATCCTGACCTCCAAGCTCCTGTTTCCTGCACCTGAACTAGATTTTCCACAGCAGGTTGGGACACAGCAGACCCCAGGGCATGGCCACTCACTCTTAAGCAGACTGTTTTGCATCAGGGAAGCAGGAACATCATTGAAGAATTTATAGCAAGTCATCATCATGGATGGGAGGCAACTTTGCCCAATCTCCTGCTGGCTCACTTCATGGCTGTCACTGAATTCAGATCCCTGAATCTGGACAGTGGCTTCCTTGGTGGGCCCAGGCAGCCCCTACAGCTGCAAAGTGAAGTTCAAGAGTGTGAGGCTAACATCAGGACTCAGAGCTCTGACCTCGTGTCTTCCTTCACCTGCAGGTGACATGCTGAGCCACTACTCTCTCTGTGTCCCTGGTCTGTCACTGTGGGTTATGAAACCTCTTTCCCTCCTGGCCCTCCAGTGAGGACCCAACGTGAAGATAGGAGTGAGGTGACCCTGCTTCCCTCCCCTGGACTTTGAGGTCACAGACCCTGCAGTGACCCCAGATGTTTAGCAGTGGGGTTAGGAGTGAGGTTTTGATCAGGCTTTTCTGGGGTCCTATCTTGACCTGTCTATTAGCCTTGTACACATGGGAACTTTGCTTACCTCTTAATCCCTCAGTTCCCTGTCCTCAACATGCGGGTAACAGTACCATCTCATAAGGTTATGAAGGTTTAGGAGGAATGTCAATATGGCAGGTATGGTGAGTTTTTGTTAGATATCAGAACAAACTTGTGGACGGCCTGGGTCATGAGTGAGCAAGGACCATGCTGCCTTTCAGAGTCCCACCCTCTTTACGTTCAGAAACCTAGTTTTCTCTACCAAATTTCCTGTCCTGTTGTAACACATCCCACTGTCTTCTCCACCTCAGCCCCAGGTCCAGTGAGGGACAGAAGAAGACTCTAGTCCTTTGGGAGTTGCCTGGGATTTTACCAGGAAACGCTGAACACACACTCCTAGGTGTGTCCCGCCCACCTGAGTGGAGCAATGGTCCAGGAAGCAGACAGAAAACATGACCCCAGGGCTCCCAGTCCCTGGGAGGAGGCAGACTGAGCCTTATAAAGGGACCAGTCTTTGCCCAGATGCACAGCACACTCAACCTTCTCCTCAGTGACACCTCGTCAGCTCAGGTAAGTCTGTACCTGACTCTTTGCCAGGGGGACTGCTCAGGGCCCAGAGTGTTCTGCCGTCTGCAGGAGTAGGGAAAGCAGCGATGGGAGAGGATTCAGGAGCCTGGGTCCAGATGTGATGGGGCTCTGCCTGTAATGGGGCTGTGTGACTTCATCCCACTGGGGTCCCCAGGTCCTCATCTACAACAAGATGACTGGACCGATGCTCCCATTGCTCTGTTGGCTCCTCTGTGACAACTCTGTGGGAATATCCTTGGTGGGAGCTGAGGACACGACCCTCCCTCTCCTTGTCTTCTTTTCTCTCTGGACTCACCTGACTGTCTAGCCCTGGGTTGTTGACCCACTGTGCACCCCAACCTTGGGGGAGAGTGGGTGTCCCTACCAAAGTCTTGAAGGTTCTCCTAAATCCAGGCTTAGGACCCATCAACCAAAGGTTCACACCTCCTCCCCTGGTGACCTTCTGTGCACAGTGCTCAGCTCTGAGAGGCCTTGGTCAAGTTGACAGAAGGCCTTGGGTGGTTCCACTTATTGACATAACAGCAAGGATCTTTCTTCCAGATCAGGAGGCAATGGTAATTTGTGTTAGATGTCCGCACATGTGAGCCATGCACATTTCTTGGGAGCTTTGGAAAGTCTGGGATGAGGGCTGCACTGTCCCATTTTTCTGCTTGGGATCCAGACTGTTGGTGGAGGTACCAGCTTTGGGAAGTCAGACCTCTTTATTTAAATATGGTCTAGCCTTGGGGTTCCAGAGAGCAAGGAGGTACAAAGGTCATCCAAAGGTACCTATCTCCCCACATTCTACCCAATAGCCTAAAACTGGGGCAGGTATTTCTGTTTATTTCAAATGTAATGCCAACTCTGATCTCCAGTCCCTCTTTCCCACTGGTGGAGATGGTCCAGGAAAACCTCTGCTGGAACTCAGGACAGGACTGTGTTTCTCTGCTCACACTCACCACCCTATCACACTCACTTCTGGGAGCTTCCATGGCCCATTTCACTTAGAGCTTGCTTTATGTTCACGCTGGACCCCTGGGGGGCGGTGTTAATTCCAAGAGGAGCCCAGGGCAGATCAGACCAGGTTAGCAAGGAAGCTATTTTGTCTCTGTGACTCTAACCCTGACATTGACTGGAGGAGATGGCTTTGTTTGGCTTGGGTCCCAACTAAGACTTTAGTCATTTCCCTGTGGTTGACCCCTACCCCCTCTGCTTCTGCCTCCTGTGGTCCTGTCCACAGCGGGCTTCTGTGTTCCCCTCCATCTCCTCTGGACCCTGACCTGCATGGGCCCAGGTCCCAGCCTTGGTCATACTCTCCTCTTTATAAGCATCTTATCCCACCTCCTAGAGTTCCTTCTGCTCCACCTGAGCCTCACTTCACTGCATCCTCAGTTCCCACCCCATTGTCCTGACTTAGAGACCCTCACCTGGGTGGAAGGATGACAAAGGTCACTGTCTTTCTCTCTGGCAGCTTCTTTGAAAACCAAGATGAGCCACACTCCAGCTGAGAAGTCCTTGATGGACATGGTCGTCCTGTTCCACAAATACACCAAACCTGATGACAAGATTGACAAGCCAGGCCTGCTGAAGATGCTGAAGGAGAATTTCCCCAACTTCCTCAAGGCCTGTGTGAGTTGTGGTGGCTTCTCAAGTTTGCTTGGGCCCTGGGATGGAGGAGGACACTTTGCTGTGGGACCTTGGATAAGTCACTGCCATTCCCTCATCCTCAATATTCTCATCTTCAAAAAAGCCTAAGCACACTTTATATCTTAGCTTGTTATCAGGATGTAAGAGATGATCTGTGTGGCAAAGTATAAAGACCTGTGGAGATCAAGGGTAGTTCTTAGGTGGTCCCTCAGGAGAATAAAGGATGGGTCCCCTCCCGCTTGTCACACTCCATCCAGGAGACTGAAGCCATATGCTCAGGCCCTGCCTCTAAAAGCCTGTTAGATTCTCTGAGATCCAAGGGAAGGTGATAGAAATTCCATTGCTGATAAAATTTAACACCTTTCTTTAGAATGAAAAAGCTCATTTGTAGACCTGATTCAATCCGACAATTAGAATGTACTGAACTGGTTACAAAAAGAGAGGTTACTAGGTGGCCCAGAAGTAGGTGAGCAAAAGAAGGCACTGAGCATGGAAGATTCAGGAAGCCAAATAGAAGGTAGGAGAGGAGGGTTAGGAATGGAGAGGACAAGGGGTGGGGCCCATTTTGAGTTTCTGGGTAGAACTTAGGCAGGTTGGGTCCTTGAAGTGGGTGGAGGGAGCGCATCTGGGTCTAGAGACCCCCCACCCCACTGGCTCCTTGATCAGTGGGGCTCCGGGCAGAGCCTGCTCACCAGGTCTCTCATTCATGCCAACAACCAGGCCAAGGAATGTCCCTCAGTGAAGTGCAGGGTAATGCAAACGTCCCCACCACCCCACAGCCCCTCCATTGCCCTACCCTGGCTGCTCCTGTGGGGCCCCAGGGGCTTCTCTCCCCCTCTGCCTCTTCCTGTTCCACCCACAACACTTTTAAGACTGAATTTGTCTTGTTCTGTGTCTTTCCCACAGGAAGAGAAGGGCAAAAATTACTTGTCCTCTATCTTTGAGGACTCGGACAAGAATGCAGATAAGAAGATCCAGTTCTCTGAGTTTCTGTCCGTGATGGGCGGCATTGCCAACGACTACCACGAGCAGAGCCACGGAGCGCCACCCTGCTCTGGGGGAAGGCAGTGAGCCCATCCAGCCCGAGGCCACCCGAAACCCCAAGAAAAATAAAGTGTCTCCTTCACCAATATGGCCTATTTCCTGCTTTTCTTTGGCTTCTTATGGTGTCAAAACTGCCCCTTCTTGGTGAATGTAATTGTGGATGCTCCATGGGGGGGATTTACCCAGGAATGTGCCAGGAGGGTGCCCTCCCTCTGGCCTCCAGCATGACTGACCACCTCTCTAAGCGGGACCTCTGTTGTCCTCTAGCCCTGCTCCTTAGTGCAGCCAATATGCCAGGTCCCAGGGGTGGGCATACGAAGCATTCTGCTGGGCCCAGCCATGCTTTTCCTTCTCAAGCCTGGATCCGCATCTGGGGATCAAGGATCTGCAGGGAGCAGGAGCCGAGGTGTTCACACAGGGCCTCATGCCTACCTGCTCCTGCCCAGCATGACCCCGAGAGCATGGGGGAGATGGCAACACTGAAATAGGCATTCCTTGGGGGGCACTGGGGACATGTGGCACTTGTCACTGTGAATGGGACACTCAGCAGTGCCCAGAGGACTAGATCCCACGTCCTGTGTCTTGGGCTCCTGAGCTGTTTCCTGTCCTTGTGCATCTGTGTGTGTTTAGCCTATGTGGGTGTCCCTGTGGAGATGAGAGAGCCACCCTGTCTTCTGAGCTGATGCTCACAATAGTTTGCTAAATGCCAGGAGCTGGGTGTCTGCGGAAGCCCATGTGGTGATGGGTGTTCCAGGTATGAGGAGCTCAAGTTAGTCCTGGAGACCAGACAACCACTGGGTTCCCAGTGAGAAGACAGGCCCTTATCGGAGCAGGGAGGAGAGGGCTCTAAGGGATGAGTGGAGAGCTCATGCTGACTGTCATAAGTGACAGTCCACTCCATTAGCCATGGAAAGAGGCATGTCATTACCCACAGGACCTTTGAGACCAGACAAGGTGGTAGGGGCCGAGCATTTAGAAAGAAGCAAGGCACAGGGGCTGCCTGAGCAAGCGCCGGCTCTCCCTGCAGTAGGGGCCTCTCCATGATGCCAGGAGGCTGGTCAGCACTCGCCTGTATATCCAAGGCCACCTCTAGACTTGTCCCTGCTGCTTCAGTAGAGCCCCTCCTTGAGAATCCCATCATCCGGCTGTGCCACTCCCTACCTCTAACCCCTCAATCAGGCCAGCATTCTTTAGGGAGAAATTAGGCAACTGTCTCCAAAATCTCCTTCTGTCCCACCTGTAGGAAACTCGGCGGGTGAGTTATTTGTCCATGTGATGACTCCTCCCTCCACTCCCCAATACTCAGGTATATTTTTCCTGGCACTCGGCATAACTGTGCGGACACTTGGAGGCAGGTGTCTGGCCAGAGAGGAGGTTAGAAAGAGGTGACTGTGGCTGGAGGGACACCTATTAGTGATCTATTGCTGCGTGGTGTTACCTCACAGTAGTGACAACCAGGAAACACTCCCGCACAGGTTCTTGGACGAGGAATCCAGCCTGGCCCAGCTGAGTCCTGCCAGCGACGCTCAGGAGGCTGGGGCTGCGGTCTCAGCTGAGGCGCGCCCTGCTTCGCTCAGGATCCGAGCTCACTCGGCGTCTCGCCAGGAGTCAGCTCGGCCTGAAGGCCTGACTTCCTCTGTTTCTCTCCCTCGGTGCTAGGCCACGTGGGTCTCTCCAGATAGCAACTCATAACACAGAGGCTGAGTCCCCGGAGTGAGGGAGCTGAGAGAGACAGAGGCAGAGAGGGCGCAGGTCAGAGAGGGCAGTGGGTAGGCACTGACTTTTCATAGCCAAGTCTTGGAAGTGTCCTTGGATTACTTTGCTGTCTTCTATGGAGTCACTAATGGAGTCCACGCGTAAGGGAAGGGCACACATCCACACTACACGAGGATGTGTCCACCAGGAGGGGGGGTGTCATAGGGGGCCACTGGGGGAGAAGAGGAAGGTTCTGAGAGGCCCATGCTTTGCCCAGTGGTCAGAATGCGGATGGAGCCAGGGATGACCCAGCTCTGTGTGCTCGCAGTTGGGGTCCTAGCTGCACCCAGGCTTTCTCAGGGGCTCTGGAAGAGGCTGCGCCAGTGTAACCATGTAGAGACATGGAGATGGCACAGGGGAGAGGGCAAGCATTTGGCAGCCTAGACGGGCATTTGGCCAGTCCTTGTCTGAGGAGAGGCCAGGTCAGAGAACATGGAGTGCACCCCTGCCCACAGCCACGCAGGGTGGAGGGGGCTGGGGACCCCTTTATGCAGAGCTCATGCTTATGCAGTTTTGAATCTCGCTCTAAATTGGAGGGAGAGGCAGGGACTGGCCAGGGTATGTGACAGGCAGAGTCCAGAGGTCAGGAGTATTCCAACCTTCTGGGCAAAGGCTCCAACCTGTCCCATAGGGTTGGCTTGGGAATTAGAAATCCTGACAGATTGAAAGCTCTTGCCGATTCCTGCTTATGTGGGGCTATTTCTTCTCAGATCCAGTAGATGAGCATCGGCATGTGTGCCTGCTCTCACACACACTCTCTCACACACACACACACACACACACACACACTCACTCACACTCTCACACACACACACTCACACACACACACACACACTCACTCACACTCTCACACACACACACACACACACACACTCACTCACACACACTCACACACACACACACACTCACTCACACACACTCACACACACACACGCGCGATGTAATGATTAAGGGAGGGATACTAAGAGGAGGAGACACAGAGGAGGTGACAACAGAAAGCGAACACAGGTTGGAGGCACGGCCTCCACGTGACAGCACTGCTCCAGCTTTACAGCTATTGCCCCACATGTGCCTGAGCATCCCTGAGAAGTCCCTGTGCAATAATCCACTGCGTGGGCAGGAGAGACGGGCCCTGACGGGCACAGTGGCTCAGCCAGGATCTAGAAGAGGAAAGACTGAGGAGTTGAGTCTGAGCCCAGGTCTGTCTCCTCAAATCTGGGGCCCTGGCTGCACCCAGGCCTTCTAGGGGGCTGTGGAGAGGGGCGTGTTGGTGTCACTGTGTACAGTATGGCATTCCATGGAGAAGGGGGTGAGCAGTTGGTGGCCCACAGGACTGTCTGTGTAACTGTTATCAGAGGAGGGGGCTCAGGGAAGGGGATCCCAGGAAGTGAGGTCACTTTCCTAAAGAACTTGGAACCCCCGTAACCAGGCAACCACGTTCTTGAAACAGCCCAACAGCCAACTCACTTGGCAAGAGACATTTGACAGTTTAAGATGTTCTCTTGCTGTGTCCCCCCTTACCGGGGCTCTTGCTTCTGGAAACCCCTCAGTGAGCGTTTTTCCAAACTCTGGAGACGTTGGTTCAACCCTCACCCCCAACGTCTCTGGTCATTCTCCAGGAGACACCCTCAGGAAACCCAAGGCAGCCTCGATCAGGCCGCCTCAGGCCAGGCCACCTCTGTGAGCCATCCCTGGGCAGCCCCCATCCCCTCCTCTTCATGTGGGGGGAAGAGGGACCTGAAGGGAGGACCCTGGGCAGGAACAGGTTGCTGGGTGGGAAATATCCCAGTGACCTTGTCCTGATCACAGCCCAGGACAGGGCAGGCTGGGTGGACAGGGCTTCCCGAGGGGCCTTTAATTTGTGTCAGTGAGAATCCTAGGCCCTCCGGCTGTCACGTCTTTTCCCTCCTGGGTGGAGGCCTGAGTAAATGTGGGGGGTGTGTGTTTGGAGTGGAAAGAATCGCAGGGTCTGAGAAGCAGCAGACAGGGCTCTGGGGTTTTCCGCCTGGTGACTGGGCACTGTCTTTACAGAGCTCCACACAGAACAAACAGGAGCTGACCGATGGGGTCCTCGACTCCACCCCCCTGCAGGGGGAACAGGTGTCCCACACTGCCAAAAGAGTGCAGTTCAGGCTGAAGGTGAGTGCGGGTGCCCAGGTGACCCGCCCTCCAGGACCCCAGGGAGTCAAAGGGGCCCGGGTTCCAGAAGCCACCCTGCTACTCCCCCGAGCTTCTTCTAGAGTCCTGTTCCCAAAGGAATTGGGTTTCTATCTTCTCCCCAACCCGCCCTCACTGTGCAGCCCCTTCCTGGCCAGATGCAGTCACTGTCCACATACTTGTAGTAATATCGCAAAGGAGACTTTTGTACCATTTCACCTCATGTTCAGTCAAGAATATTTTTGTATTTTTCTACAGATTTTCCTGTTTTAATGCCCATCCCCAAGTGCCCATGTTGGCCTGACAATTCTTGCCCGCCTTCTCCCAGTCTTACACATCACTATGATTAGTAGGGATGCTTTCCCCCAAAAAGACACGGGGCTCCTGGTACCATGCCGGTTGCTCTGCCATTTTCTGCCCTGGAGGACCACATCCCCGGAGGCCCCCCTGGGTCAGGAGCTGGGGTCTCCCAGGGCTGTACATCCTGCCCTGAGGGGGACCGGTTACCATGGCAGTCCAGCCCTTCACTCCTGTCGGACCTGGATGTGATCCCCTCCTGTTGTCATTTCAGTGGTGCTGCCCTGAAATCTCATATGTCCTAATGTCCTGACCCCTCCCACCCCAGAAAAAGCCTCTGTGTTCTCATCTTAACATGGGATGTTTTGTCAGAAACCACAGGGATGACACTGTTAATACAGGGAGGTGCTGGCCATCCCCAGCTGACAAAATATGACCTAAGACACTAATGTGTTTAATTGCTCTGCACTTTTATTCTACTTTTTAAAAACTATGTTTTTATTAATTTTTAGAGAGAGAGGAAGAAAGAGAGAGAGAGAAACATTAATGAGAGACATACATCTATTGGCTGCCTCCTGCATGCCCCCTACTGGGGATCAAACCCAAAACCTTGGCATGTGCCCTGACCGGGAATTGAACCTTCTCAGTGCCTGGGACGAAGCTCAACCAACTGAGCCACACCGGCCAGGGCTCCAATTCTATTGTTCGTGCCAAGAACATTTTCTCTCCTGCGAGCACTGGTGTCCCCCCTCTTTCCACCAGTCACTGAGGGCTTGGGGGTTTGGTCTGAGATGCAGCTGCTAACCCCTCTGGTGGTCCATGATGCTGCCTTTGACCGCATGTCCCTCCTCTGTCCCACCGCAGGGACAAAAAGCACCAACTGGGAACACAAACAAGATCTGCATGGTGCAGACCACCCAGGCACACCGGCTGCACAAGCTGGTTGATTGCCTGGTGCCCGCCTTCCTGGGCAGGGACCCCGCCTTCGTCCCCACCTTTCTCTGGACCTACAGAACTTTTGCCACCACCCAAGAGGTGTTGGACCGACTGTTTACCAGGTGAGCGCCCTGCCCCTCCACAGCCCAGTGGTCATTCGGCCACCTGCTGGCTGTGTCTTCAGAAGGTCACTGCACCTCCCTGAGTTTGTGTGCTCCTCTGAACAGCGGGCAAACCCAGGACCAGCCTCATAGGATTATTGTAGAAACCCGGTGGGGCCCTCTCTGGAAAGTGCTCTCTGGGTGCCTGGACAGTGGAGGGGTCTGCGGGAGGGGCTGTGGTTGTGCTAATTGGTCATTTCTCTTCCTTATGACAAAGCCTCTGCCTCACCCCTCATTTTCCTCGGGGTCTTGGGCTGAGCTGTTCTCTCATTTGGAAAGGAGATTGGAGGTTTCATTAGGGGTCTCGTCCTGGGTGAAGCCAGAGCAGAAATTCCAGGGGTGAGCAGCAGGCTGACTGAGATATCTGTGATGGGGCTGGCCTGGGCTCGTTCATTCAGCAAATGCATCGCAGCCCCACCAGGTACAGGCATGGTCTAGGCACTGGCTGTACTCCAGGGCACAGAGCAGGCCCCAACCCTGCTTTCCAGGGCTTCCTTCTAGTCGGGAATGCGACAGTCACACTAGGCTGCACAGGCAGGTGGTGTCCACGGGACAGCCGATATGACGTCCTCCTGGTCTCCTCTAGGTATGGCTGCACCTTCCCGTATGCTGAAGAGGACGGTGGACCTGAGGACCAGCTGAAAAAGTGAGTGGGCTGTGGATGAGGACTGGGGGGGGGGACTGAGAATTGGAGGTGCTGGCAGAACCCCGCATCCCACACATCACACATTTCTGCAAGAGGGCCGAGGCCTGAGGACTTTACCTAGAAAAAAGGGAAGGGGTCAGAGAGCTTTGGATGTGGATTTGGGTGGCGCGGGAGGGCGCCAGGAGGCTGGTGGACGGTCAGCCCCCCCCCCCCCCGCCCTGCCTCCGCTCCCCCAGGCTGCTTGCTAACTCCTAACTCGACAGAACCCCCACAGTGGGTGTCGGCTGGGGCTCCCCGCCCTGCCGGAGCTGAGTGTCAGTGGGAGGAGCAGCGGCACACAGGGCACCTGGTGAATTCATGCACGAAGGTGCAGGAGCTAAAGTGTGAGGTGCCGGGGCGTCCCTCGGGGCCAGGACTGGAGACAGGGTCCATTTGTTTGTTCATCAGTCAGATACTCATTTGGCACCTACTGTGTGCCAAGGAGTGCAATGAACAGAGCAGATACCACCCTTCCCTGCCCTCATGGAGTTGACATTCCGGTGGGAAGGGGGCAGGGACTCTGTCAGGCTTTTCTGAAGAAGGGGACAGGTGGTCATCTCATTGATCAAGAGCTCTCAGTTACGGAGGCTTCGGCCAGCCCCTCCTTGGTGGCAGGAGTATCTCTGCCAGGACTGCCAGACTGAAGGTGGGCAAGGAGTAGGACTGGCTTCTGGGTGGGCAGGAGCAGGAGGCACAGGACCCCAGGCTCCCACGGGAGTACTCTGGAGCTTAGTGTGGAAGGCAAGGCCGGGCCTCAGACTCTGCTGCCTACATGTCTCTCTCCAGGGCCATCTCCTCCATCCTGGACATGTGGCTGGAACTGTATCCTGAAGATTTTTTCCAGCCCCCAGAATTTCCCTGCCTGACGATGCTGTTGGCCTACCTAGAGCTCAACTTTCCAGGCTCGGACCTGAAGCATCAGGCCCAGCTTCTGCTTCGAGAGTTGGAGCACCTTGAGCCCACAGAGGCAGAGATGGAGGGTGAGGATTCGGGTGAGTGATGTGGGTGTGTGGGGAGGAGGTGGGGCTCGGCCACACAGAGAAGAGCTTTTAGAAGCTGGGGGTAGGCCAAGAGTAAAGAGTGGGCTCAGATCACTATCCCCATGGCCTGCAATCTGGGAAGATTTCCTGGAGGTGGTTTTTTGAACTGCGACTTCATTGATGGATATGAGAGATTTTCTGTCTTTAGAAGGTACATAAAATACAGTCATGGTGATATGTTCTGTTCTTGGATCTACAGAACTAGCTCCAGAGCAAGATCAAGAAAGACCTCAAGAGGCAACACCAACTCTAGTGGCCTCTCCAGAGCCAGAGCAGGCTCCAGGCTCAGCTTTCATTGAACTTCAAGAGGCAGAAGAACCACCTGCAGCATGTGAGCAACTCACCCCAGCTCCTGCGAGGCCTGTGGTCCCAGGTCCTGAGCCTCAGAGTGTGTCAGCTGCCACGGCAGAGAGGGCTCACTGCTTTTAATTGCAGTTTTTACGTATTTGTGTTTATTTTACATATTAATTTTTTACTGTAGCTTTTGTAATATTCAATTAAAATGTATTTTAAATAAAATCTAATAAAATGTTAATAAAAATAAAATTTAATTTAATAATATATAAAATTTAAGTCTATGATCTTTCAAAATGTACATTCCAGGGGCATTAAGTACATTCACAGTTTTTCACAATCATCACATCACAACTACTCTCTAGTTCCAGAACCTCTTTCCGTGGTTGTGGGAGGTGTTGGCAGCTTTAGTTAGCGAGGGGTCAGGGGTTGGGGGGTTAGGGGCCGGCAGTGCACAGCTGTGGCTCAGGCAGGGGGGGTGGTGTAAGTTCATTTCTATCCTTCTCCCCAGCACATAGTGCACATGGCAAAATTTGGAAGAAATGTCAGTATTAAAAAGGGTTGATCTCTAATTGTATGAACCTAAAGTAATTTAAATGGCTACTAGTAATAGATTAAAGAACAAATTTTGATATATGCAAATGACACTGTGCACTCATTAAAAAGCAGGCTAACATTGATTTAGTGTGTGCGCAGATGTCCACAGCATAGTATTAATGAAAAGTCCAGTTACAACACAGTCATGGAAGGAGGTCATCACTGTGTATTGGGACAGTGTGTGTGGGGTTGTTTTTGTCCCAGATCGAGAAAAAGGCAGGGTAAAGGGGGGTGCAATATGAACCCCTCCCCCAACAAGCTCTGCATCAAAAATGGATTTTTTTTTGAGTGACAGGTTATTATCTAGCAATTGTCCAAGGTCATATTGGCACACCAAATTCCTTAATTAGGTGGTTTCAAGGTTTTTATTTGGCTATAGATATTGTTGTGGTAAACACCTACTTATTGCTTTTTAACCATATTTATTGCTGTTTAATTACTTTCTTGGGATAAATTCCCAGGGGAATGACTCTAAGGTATTCAATAAATTCTCTATGACTAGCTTGGCATTGACAAATTGTTTTACCTTTTAGAAACCTGAACCTTTTTAAAATTTTAGTGTATTGGTGAACCACTTATTCGCTGAGGAAATCATTATGTTGAGTAGATAAAGGCTCACCCTGTAAACTGGAAAAAGTTTGGCTTCAGTGTTTACCTATTTCTCTCAAACTTTCAGGGATGCAGAAGCTTAATTTCTGGTTCAATAACCTGTCCTTTGGTGCCCCCTTCTGGGAGATTTACTCACCCGCCTGTGTGGCCCCTCCAAATTTCTTAATTAGGTGGTTTCTAGGTTTTTATTTTTATTTGGCTATAGATATTGCTGTGGTAAACACCTACTTACTGCTTTTAAACCAGGTTTATTGCTGTTTAATTACTTCCTTGGGATAAATTCCCAGGGGAGATTTAAGGCAAAGGCAGAAGGGCTGGCTGACAGGACAGCTTAGATGGGGGAAGGCAGTTCACCTGCCACCCAAAGGCCCAGGTGGTTCCTGTGTGGAGCCAAGCCTACACGTCTGGCTTCTTTTAGAGTGGGGTCATTTCCACATTGCAGTCGATTATTTCCCTATAATACAGCAGCTCCTACCACTTGTCTCTCACCTCCCACCTATCACCTAAACCATTTAAAAATCCTGTGCAGCTGTAGCTTGGCACACAAGGCCCTTCGCACTTGTCTCCATCTTTCCCTCCAGCTCTGTTTCTCCTAACTGCTCCTTGTGAACCCTGTGGACACTGTCCCCTAGCAGGCCACCCACTCTCATACCACTAAGCCTTTGACCATGCTGTTCCCATCTGGAGTGCTGGTCCTTCATGCTTCTCCTTACAACAAAATCTTTTCTTCAAGTCCCACCTAAAACATTGCCTCCTAAGGAAGCTTTCTCAACTCTCCAGGCAGAAGGTGTTCCTTCCTGGTTGCCCAGGGTACCCTGTTCGTGTCACTAAGTTAGTGTTCACAGTGTGTGACTGTCCCCTCCACTTGTTCCCGCCCTGTGAGGTGGCCGAATGTCTTACTCATATTGCCTGGAGAGTCCTGGCACACAGAAATATTTGTCAGATGAATGAATGTGCTTCATGACTGTGGAGTTTGGGGGTTCACTAGTTGAGTGAGGACATTCAAGGAAGATGTATTGAAGTTGTGTGTCTGACTCACCCAAGCCCTGGAGCTGGGAAGATGAGCTGGGAGGCAGGGAGATGGATACCCTTGTGATCGTGTGTGGGTCTGAGATGCTTCAGATCAGGCTCTGAGGGAAGGTGGGTCCCCGAAACTGGTCGAGTTAATTTTAGGAAGCAAGTGCCACGTGATGTCACCTCAGGAATGCAATTAAGGCTCAGCTGTGCTGCTGAAGAACCCGTGAGGAGTCAAACACTGCCTGCCATAATTGGAGGCACAGAGGATGGGCAGGGAGGGGCCCTAGGACAAGGTAGGCAGGAAGGGGCAGAAGATGCCAGGAGGAAGGGCACCTGCTGGGGGCTGGCCCAGAGGAGGTGCTGCTCTCTCCCCAGATTCTGCACTGTCCTCAGCTGCTCCGCCTCCACATCTCTAGAGTCGGCCCTGTCCCTCTGCCGTCAGAGGGGCCCAGCTGCCATGACGGACACGCCAGTAGAGGAATCCCTCTTCCAAATCATCCACAGCTACCACCAGTACGCAGCCCGGGAGGGGGACGTGGAGACCCTGTCCCTGGAGGAGCTGAAGGCCCTGCTCATGGACAATGTGCCCCGCTTCATGGACAGCCTGGTGCGTGGGGCCTGGGTCAGATGGGGATGGAGTAGAGGGTTGGCTGTAGGGTTTGAAGAGAGGATTTGGGGACAGGGAGCCATCTCCCAGGAGCATTTGAACTTAGGGGAGGGAGTGCTGAGGGCAGGATCAGCGGCCAGAGGGAGGCCATTGGCTGGCTTTGTCTCCTGAAACTCCCTGCCTGGCCCCGCTGCAGCCCAAGCATCGCTAATCCCTGAAACTCCATCCTAATCCCAAACTGTCTGTTGCTCTGCTTGTTTTGCTTCCCGCAAGAACAGGTCCTAAGCCTTCCCTCTGCCCATAGGCCTTTTGGTCACTGCCCCTGCCCCAACCTGCCTTCGAATCCAACCCCTTCTCCTGGGGCACAAGCCTTCTCCTACTCCCACCCCCATGCTTGGGGAAGACAGTTGGGCTAAAGGGAAGCCAGGAGGGAGTAGGCATGGGCAAGTAAGAAATGGAGCTTCTCCTCCCCTCTTGTCCCCAGGCTGTCTCAGACCAGCCTGGGGGCCCAGCCCTGAATCTAGGCTGCTCAGACACCCTGCTCAGGCCTGCAAATCTTCTCTGCCATCAGGCCCAGCCATGCGATTACCAGTCTCCCTGGGGACTGCAAGGCCAACCTGAGTGTCTGCCCTCCGTGCCATGCCCCGGGGGTCTCTGGACAGTCATCTCCAGGGGACTACAGTTACCCTGACTCAAGGCTGCTGCATGCCAGGAAAAGCACCCCTAGGGGCCCTGCATGTCTCCCCCCTTGCCGACCTTTGGGGAACATCAGAGGAGAGAGTGTTAATGTCAGAAACATTCAAACCTGTGAAGAATTTTTGTGAGTTTATTTGAGCCAAACTGTGGACAATTGCTGGGAAGCAAAATTTCAATGGATTGAAATAATGCTCCAGAGAACGGCAGTTTTGCACCCTGCTTTATAGATTACAATCAAAGGAGAAGACACAAGTGGGTTATGTGAAATTCACTGGTGATAAATTAGGGAGGCTGGAGAAAGCAAAGTGTGTGTGTGTTGGGGAGGAACCTCTGGGATTGGATAAAAAGTAAAAAGATAGAACATACTTCTTTTACATAGGTGAGTACAGGAACAGTTAACAAGATAACAACGAGAGGATTCCTGGTCTCTGCCCTGGTGCATTGAGGGCCAGGAAAAAGGGGAAATTACTTTGTTTTGCAAAGGCTTGTGTTAATCAGGTATGTTATCTTAGGTGCAAAAGACAACTGACAGGCTTAGTTAGGGTGAAAATTAACCTTTGTTATGGAAAAATACTGCCTCCGGATGTGGCTACCAACCATAAACTACTTATGTTTAAAAAATTTTAATTTCAGACCACCCTTTGCGGTTATTTTAGGTCTCTGAGCTTGCAAGGCCACCATGCAGGCCTGCCCTGAGCTTTTCAGGTTTAGTATGTGGCTCCTTTTCATCCACAAGAATCTTGTCCTGAGTTTATTGGAGGGCAGCCACGAGGGTCACAGAGGGGGACTGGCATTAGTCCCCTGTTTCTAGGGAAACCTTTTCCCTTCCATATTACTGGGCTGTGTAAGGACTGCCAGGCCCTGCCACTCACCTGGGTATGGGGCCCACAGGGGCAGACACCTGGGCACAGGGCAGGCAGATGGCAGCATGGGCCAGGTAGGCTGAGTGAGGGAAGCCTGGGAGAGCCTTCTCAAGAAAGAGGCCTTCACATTCTCAGGTCAGACTGCTTTGTGGAGACAGATTATATGTAGCTGGTGGTGGGTGGTGGGGAGACAGAGGGTGCCAATCTGCCCCCAGGGATGGGAGCTGCCTTCTAGGCCCACAGCTGCTTACAGATGCAACAACTTCCCTCCCCTGGGGCTTTCTGAGGGCTGCACACTGGATTCCCCACCCCCAGCCCAATCCTGCTGAAACCTGCTTCACTGCCCCTGCCCCAGGCTGCCATCTCATCTTCACCCATCCTGTCTCCTGGATGCACTCAGACTCCTGGCTTCCTCCCTGCTGACTCTTCCACCTCAAATGCTCCTTTCCTCTCCTCCGCCCTCAGGGCCACCTGCTCTTGGACATCGGGACAGTTCCAGGGCCCATGGCATTGGCCTGTCCCTCATTCTGCACTTTCCTTAGGACACAGGCCAACTGTCATGAACAGTTCCTGGGCAAATGGCATCTCATGCAGAAATATGACACCACTGGGTGCCAACCCTGTAATGGTGCTAGAGATGCAGACATGAGGGACTGGTGGGTTCTGCCTTGGGCAACTCCCTGGATGAAGCCCCTGGTCTGGGCTGTCCCTGTGGGGGAACTTATAGCTCAGCTGGGAGGACAGACTTAAAAAGTCACCAGCAGAGGGCCAGGCGCTCAGCGCTGCTCACCCACTGTGGCCAGCCAGCAAGCAGTGCCGTCTCCATCATGTGCCCCATGTGGCCCAGGTGCCTGGCAACCCTCTGCCTCTTTTGCCTGATCCTGCTGCACACGGTGTCCTGGCGACTGAGTGGGTGAGGAGCTGTTTCCTGCGAGCCCCTGGCAGGCAGGGCCACGCTGTTTCCCTGCCCGTCTCTTCCCCAGCGGGAGGCTGGCTGACCCTCTGCCCCCTCCTCAGGGCCGGAAGGAGCCATACTTCATTGCCGAGCTCTTCCGGGCAGCAGACAAGGACAAGGACAGCCAGATCTGCTTCGACGAGTTCCTGTACATCCTGGGCCGGCTGCTGAGGGACTATCACCTGCAGTACCACCGGCAGCTGTGCGCCCACTACTGTGCCCAGCGGAGCCTCTACTAGGGGGGTACAGGCCCACTGGGCCTGCCCGAGGAGCCATGTGACCAGCCACGGGTGGCTGTGTGTGCCCGATGTGTGCGCACACACATGTGCACGCCTGCAGGAAGGACGCCTGGGAGGGAAGATAATAAAGCAACTTCACAGCAGCTTCTGGTGTCTCTCTGTTCATGTTAGAGCATCAGCAATGGGTCTGGGGGTGGGAGGTTTGGATCCCCCCAATAGGGGATCATCTATTTTGGGTGAGAGACAGAGCCCCTGCCTCCAGGAGCACCTGAGAGGAGAGACAGCCCCTGCTCTCAGCCTTCTGCGAGAGAGGAGCCCTCTCTCTTGGGGAGCTGACCCTCGGACATGTGATGTTTCATCACTCATTCACTACACCTACATGATGGGACAGGACGGGAGGGCAGAGGCACACTGGACACGAGCCCTGGCTTCGAAGGTCTCTTGTCTCTGGAGAGCCCCAAAGAATCAGTGCACAAAGGCAGAGCGCCTGGGAAGGGGCCAGGACAGGGTGGGAAGATGCTGCTGGTAACTGGCTGGGGAGGCGGGTGTCAGGGCCAGGCTGGGAGGGTTGACTGTGAGGTGGGTCTTGGGCAGGCCGAGTCAGAGTCGGGGGCAAGGGCACAGCCAACAATCCGGCCTGTTATGGGGAAGAGCCTGAGTGGAACTTGGGTGACTGTCAATTAGGGAAGTCTTCCTGGAGGAAAGACGGGTTGGGTCTGGTTTTACTAATAAAAAATGATGATAGATGTGGGTGTTACTCCAGCTCAGGGCTACTTGTGACTCACCGACCCAAGTCCTCCCTTGGTCCCTGCCGGCCCCCTGAGACCTGCCCCTGCCCTGTCTGTGCTGTCTGCTTTTCTCTCTCTCCCTGAGAGCTCAGGAACCTGAGGCACGGTCTCTCTGGGAGGGTCTCCTCTGCTTTAGGCCCTGCTACGGCTCATCTTGGTGGGATTCTTCTCTGAGGATTGTCTGGGAACCCACGTCCTAAACTTACTGCGGTGGAACGAGTTTTAAAAGAATGGAGCCCCAGCTGGTTTGGCTCAGTGGTTCAAGCATAGTCCTATGGACTGAAGGGTTCTATTCTGGTCAAGGGCACACACCTGGGTTGCACGCTTGTGGCCTTCCTATGGAAGGCAACCAATTGATGTGTCTCTCATCAATGTTTTTCTCTGTCTCTCCCCCCCTTCCACTTTCTCTGAAAAGCAATGGAAAAAATACCCTTGGGTTCGGATTAAAAAAAACCACTTTAATTAATCAAATGCTTTAATCTAACCAAGCGCTTTAAGCTAACCACGCCCTTTAAGATAATCAAGAGCTATAATCTATCCAAGCGCTCTAATGTAACCAAGCACTCTAATTTAATGAAGCCCTTTAATTAATGAAGGGCTGGGCTGGGGAGTCTCTCGCAGCTGCATTCAACTCTGGGCCACTGGGAATCACATCCATTCTGTTGTCCCTGTTTCAGAAAACTAAACTTCACTTTCAGCATTTTCATGCAGAGGCAAAAGAACCGTCGCGGGAGCCCACTGGCCTTTCAAACCCCCCCCCCCCCCCCCAATCGGGTTCCAGCTCCGGCTCCGGCCCCCCTGGCGTCCCTGGGGCGCTGGCATCTGAGGCGGAAGTGGAGCAACGCCGGGCCACCAACCCGCAGCGTGGCCTCCAGCGCTCACATTTTCCGAGGTTTGGGCGTTTTCAGGGCCGTCTGCCCAGCAACAGGGGTGGCTCCACCTAGCGGTGCCTGGGAGCCTGCTCTGTGCCGCCTTGAGGGCCCGGTTCCCGTGAGTCTCTGTGGCGCAATCGGTTAGCGCGTTCGGCTGTTAACCGAAAGGTTGGTGGTTCGAGCCCACCCAGGGACGCCTTTGTTATTCTTAAAAAGCCAAAACCAAACCAAACCTTTGCAGTTCTTCTTTCTTCCCCAACTCTCTCCACCATCACCGAAAACAGGTCCTGGGAGTCCAAAAATCCTCGTTTGTTTGGAAGAGTATCTCTTGGACACTTTCCTTATGCTTTTCAAATTAAACCGCGCCTGTCATTGCGGGGTTACGAATAACGTGTCTGAGCCCCAGGCGCCCCTCGCCGCCGCTCCCAGGCTGCGGACCCGCCCGCGCGGGCCCTTCCTGCGGGGCCGGGGGTCGGGGCTCCGGCTCTTCACCAACGACAGGCGCCTCGAACGGACCCAGAAACCGTAGGAACCGCTTCGCCCCCGGCCCGCTCCGTGGCGCTCTTTCCGCGCAGGCGCCTTCGTCTCAGCGCCTCTCCGGTGTCCCCCGGCCGCAGGGACCTCCCCCGGGGCTCCTGCTGTGGGCGCTGCTTCTGTTGGTAAACTGCTGACTTGATCCAGCCTTGCTTAGCTGGGTGAATCTACTCAAGTTCCTGTACTCTGCCTTTCCAGTAAGTTTTGTTTCACTTCCTCCTAAGAATTAACCTAGAGGCAGTGTGGGGGAAGAGAAACTAAGTTGTGGTGGCAAGAAATGCGTACACTCCTCGTAAGAGTCAGCCTTACCCATGTGGATTGGATACAACCCTAAAAAACAAAGTCGTTGTGCAGACATTTTCAAGGATTAAGACCACTATGTGCTGCTTATGATTTCCAGAAGCATAAGATTTTCATTCAAATAACTTTCTCCCATGACAAAGTATTGCTGAGTCCATCAATCCGCAGCTACCCACCCCTAGTAGTTCTGTGAGCTGAGAGCTTTTCAAAGTTCAGAAAAATTGGTCTGATTCCCACGAACCTTGATCACAGAGTGAAGGTTACCTATTGTCTGGACTGTGCTGGAGGAACTGTAGGCAGGAGCATTAGCTGAATCAGGAGTGGAAGCTTCCAGCTGAACTGGTATTGCATTGTAAAATGCTCTTCAAACTGTCCATTTTACTTACAGCAGCATTTCCTTACCAGCGCTCCATATGCCTCTTGTCATTGGTTATTACAAGAAAATATCGCCACCGTTATTTATCAATTCCTCAGAATATTGAAGGATAAGTTAGGGAGACATGCAACTATCATATGTTAAGATGTCCTATAAAGCCTGTCAACAAAAGGTCACTGCCACCAACTCAATGCCAACAGGACTTCCCAACTTAGGGTGCAGTAAAAGCAGAGACTTTATTCAGGTAAATAGTTTGCAAACCCAGGAGGCAGTAGCCTCTGGTGGAAACTTAGTACCTCCCCTTAGACAACAAGGAGGCTCAGTTATATAAAGTGCCCACCCTAGTCCCAGATTGCTCCATTTTTATGCAAATAATGGATCCAAATTTCCATAATTTGATTGGTTCAAACAACACTGCCCTGATTAGTCAGAATCAGGTGTCCTGAGTGGTTCTTATGGAGCTACTCTGATTGGTCACTAACGGTGCAAATAAGGATATAGATGTGCAGCTCTGATTGGACTGGGAAGGTCTCAGCCCGTTGTTTAAATTATGATTTCAGGGACTCTTTGATAAAGTTCTGCTCAGACTGCAGAAAGTGCATCAGGCTTGGCAGTCCAGTCTTTGTCTTTTCCCTGAAGAGGACCTCTGCAAACAATGCTAGCCTCTGATTATAAATTTGGGCCCAGTTAACAAGTCCTTTTTGACAGGTATATTCTTTCTCTAGGGTCAACATGCTGTAGTATTAAGACAGTATGGTATTGGCACAAGGATAAGAAAATTGCAAGTGAAACAGCATAGACACTAGGAAGAGAACCACATACATAAGAAAACTTAGTTTATGATAGAATTGACAGTTCATGTTAGGAATGATTTAAGCTTTTTAATGGTGCTGGGACAATTGGCTATATGTAAGTTAAAAAAGAAATTGGATACCTGCCTCATACCACATTGATATTATTTACAGATAGATTTAAGACCTTTGATATAATAAAACACCAATAAACCACAAAAGCACAGATATAGTCATCTCCCTATTCATGAGTTCTAGCTAGGATACTAAAGTTAAAAAGATCCTGAGTTTCCTGAGCCAGTGCCTGCACCCTTCTAGTTACCCTCTCTAAGCCCAACTTACCCCAAAGGAGCAGAGCTGTTAGGAGTCACATGTTATCTCCAACGCCGCAGGAGCAGTGAACTCTGTAACATGCAAGACATTGAAGAGATTCTGCTGAGGGATCTGGAGCCTAGGTTAGAAAAGAGGAAGGAAATTGTCTCTTCTGACCATTTTCATCATGTTTAGTTTTCTGGGAAATGCATCCAGAATTTTTGAAATGCATCCAGAATTTTTGAAGCAGGCTCTCTCTTTTCTCCCCTAGTTAGAAACTCTGGGTTTGAGGCTTATGAAAATCTAAGAATTCAAGGGAGGGGCTAATGTTTTATTGACATTCTATTCTGATTATGTTCTCCCTCTACTAATTATGTTACTTGGGGCTAGAATATGGCAAATCCCCATTTTTAAAATTGGTTCAAAGCCTGGCTAATCCCTCCAAAACTTGATCAATTGAAAACAGATTATTCTGCATCAGCCTCTATGGGATATGTGAGGAGTTACTCATCTCTAAGAGCTCCTCTAATACAAACTAGCCTCTGTTCCTCTGGCAATGCATGCAAGATCAATTTCCCACTTTTGTTTAAAAAACAAAAAGCCATCTTCCTGAAAGACATTGTGAATTTGGGGTGTTTATCTTGGCTAAGCCCAAGGAAATTAAGTATTTAATGTAAATGCTGAAGAGAAGAAAAAATAGCTGATATATGTAAGTGGAAATATCTGTAAGAAGGGAGTTTCAGAGTATAGATGGGAAGCTCTATGGCACAAAAGTGAGTTGGTTCCTGAGACAGAGTTGTTAAAACATAAAGAAATTTTTTAGGGATTTTGTTAAGAGAGAAAGAAAGTGAAACAGAAACCAGGATGAGTTCAGTGAGAGTAAAAGGGACTTAGGTAGCAATCTCACTGAGAAAATTAAAAATGACAACAAATAATGTTGTAGATTGAATTGATGGCCCCAACATCTCTACACTATCTTGAATCTACGCTATGTGCACAGCCTCCTGAGAGGCGGAAGGTACACACCTTCCCTGACCCTAGGCTTTGGTTCATCCATGTGACTTTCATTGGCTAATAAAATATGGGTGGAAACAGCATTTTGCAGAGTCCAACCTAGACCTTAGGAAGCCTTACACATTATCTTGCACTCCTTGTGCTTCCACAGTTGTCATGAGAAGAACACTGGCTAGCCAGCTACGTGTGAGGCAGAGCTGGCCGAGCCATCCGCCGCCCAGGCTGTCCTGCAGTTTTCATGTGAGAAATAAACGAAGTACCCTGAGCCTATGTGAGGCTGTGCACATAGTGTAGATTCAAAGTGGGGTGAGAAATTAGGGCTATCAATTCAATCTACAACGTTATTTGTTGTCATTTTTAATTCTCTCAGTGAGATTGCTACCTAAGTCCCTTTTACTCTCACTGAACTCATCCTGGTTTCTGTTTCACTTTCTTTCTCTCTTAACAAAATCCCTAAAAAATTTCTTTATGTTTTAACAACTCTGTCTCAGGAACCAACTCACTTTTGTGCCATAGAGCTTCCCATCTATACTCTGAAACTCCCTTCTTACAGATATTTCCACTTACATATATCAGCTATTTTTTCTTCTCTTCAGCATTTACATTAAATACTTAATTTCCTTGGGCTTAGCCGAGATAAACACCCCAAATTCACAATGTCTTTCAGGAAGATGGCTTTTTGTTTTTTAAACAAAAGTGGGAAATTGATCTTGCATGCATTGCCAGAGGAACAGAGGCTAGTTTGTATTAGAGGAGCTCTTAGAGATGAGTAACTCCTCACATATCCCATAGAGGCTGATGCAGAATAATCTGTTTTCAATTGATCAAGTTTTGGAGGGATTAGCCAGGCTTTGAACCAATTTTAAAAATGGGGATTTGCCATATTCTAGCCCCAAGTAACATAATTAGTAGAGGGAGAACATAATCAGAATAGAATGTCAATAAAACATTAGCCCCTCCCTTGAATTCTTAGATAAGCCCCAAACCCAGAGTTTCTAACTAGGGGAGAAAAGAGAGAGCCTGCTTCAAAAATTCTGGATGCATTTCCCAGAAAACAAACATATGAAAATGGTCAGAAGAGACAATTTCCTTCCTCTTTTCTAATCTGGGCTCCAGATCCCTCAGCAGAATCTCTTCAATGTCTTGCACGTTACAGAGTTCACTGCTCCTGTGGCGCTGGAGATAACATGTGGCTCTTAACAGCTCTGCTCCTTTGGGGTAAGTTGGGCTTAGAGGGGGTAACTAGAAGGGTGCAGGCACTGGTTCAGGAAACTCAGGATCTTTTTAACTTTAGTATCCTAGCTAGAACTCATGAATAGGGAGATGACTGTATCTGTGCTTTCGTGGTTTATTGGTGTTTATTATATCAAAAGATGGGAAGAGCGACTCTGAGGTAACATTAAGCCTGGAAGCATCATGTCAAAATAAAGCCCCATCAGTAACCCCTGTAGGCTGTTCAGTACCAATGGGAAAGGAGGTAAAGAAAAACTAGAGACCTAGGCTGGGCCCTTAGAGTCTATATTAATTCTGTCTCCCTAATTCTTTCTTACTTGTCGTTTTCCACCGATGAACTGATGACGTCTCTGTTGTTGGTCTCTTGCAGTTCCAGCTGATGGGCAAATATGTGAGTAATGTCTAACTCAACTTCTCTTCCTCTGGCACATCCCTGTTCCCAAAAGATAGGTTTCATTTTCCTAAAGAAGAGAGTATGGGGGAGAAGATAGAAAGGAGAAAGATTTATAAGTTATATGAAGTCCTCTTATATGTAGAGTATGATTTTGATAAAATCCTGGTTTTTAAGGTCTCTCTCTAAGATTTTCTAAATGAGCTCTGACCTCTGGACTAAATGCCTAGATAGCAGGAAAGGGCCAGAATTGCAAACATATAGAAGTAATTCTGGGTTTGCTTATATCCCTCAAACTAGTCACTTTTACAAGAAAGCTGAAGTTAGCAGGCAATGGAGGCTTCCAAGTGAGAAGTTTGAACCTTGATTTCCGATACAGATGCTAATTAAGGCTTGAGATGAACCCTCAGAGATATGGCAAATCGGCTTTAATCTAGTGGCACCAGTTTAAAACCCTGCTTCATTGTTTACCAACAGTGAGAACTAAATTGGTCATTTAATTCTCAGGAACCCGAAATCTGCAACACCCAGATTTAATAACATGAACAGAGCTCTCTGCAGTCGGGTCTGGACATTCTTAATAGGTAGCTCTTGCAGGTTCTCACTTGCCTGTTTTTCAATCTAATCTAAAATGTACAGTGTTTTCCTTGTGCTATCCACAAAACTTCACCAGTTGTTCAGAGCCTTTCCTTTTACTCCACTTGTTTTTGTTTCCCCCAAGCAAACCTTGCAAAGTCAGTGATCACCTTGCAGCCTCCATGGGTCAGTGTATTCACAATGGAAAGTGTAACCTTATGGTGTGAGGGACCCCACCTGCCTTGGGACAACTCTACACAGTGGTTTCTCAATGGCACAGCCATTCAGACCTCGACAGCGAGCTACAACATCACTGCTGCCAGTGCCAATGACATTGGCGAATACAAGTGTCAAAGAGGCCTCTCAATTCCAAGTGACCCAGTACAGCTGGAAGTCCACAGTGGTAAGTATGGCATGGAGCAGGAGGGCTGGAAATCACAAAGTCTTCCTTTGTGTTTTCTCCTTTCTGGATGTCAGGTGTGTGTGTGTGTGTGATAGTGTTGATTTATCTGAGTATGAGTCTCAGCTCTATGTGCCAAGCAGGTGTGATAAAGTCAAAATAATCAAAAGATCACATTAGAGTCCTTAAACTGTGCCCCCAAAGCACCCCTACTGGGACAGGTGTGAGTAGGGTATCTAGAGTAAAACTCAGACCCTAAGCTTTTGTCATTATTCAAAATTATCTAGTTTTCTTAAAAAAAAGTTATACCTGCCCATAATAGATAATACTAATTTGGAAAAATGTGCAATGATGAACAGTAAAGTCTCCCTCCCAGCCCAAACTCCTAGTCCCTCAGTCAGCTTCCACAGAAACAAAACTTAATAACATAGCCCGGCCGGGTGTGCCTCAGCGGTTGAGCATCGACCTAGGACCCAGGAGATCGAGGTTCGATTCCCTGTCAGGACACATGCCCAGGTTGCAGGCTTGATCCCCAGCAGGGGGTGTGCAGGAGGCAGCTGGTCAATGACTCTCATCATTGATGTTTCTAGCTTTGTCTCTCCCCCTTCCTCTCTCTGAAGTCAATAAGGAGATATTAAACAAACAAATAAACAAACAAACAAAAAAACCCAAACTTAAGTTTAAAATTACTTACTTTAAAGGATACTAGTATTATAGAGGATACTCTATTTACTATCCTACACCTTACTTTTATCACTTAAAATGCTGTGAAGGTCTGTTTATATTAATAGAGATCCACCTCATCTTTTCAAATGTTGCCATACTGCTGTGCTAGAATTGATTTAACCATTCCTCCCTAAGCTTTTAGTGTGTTTCTATTATTTGCTTTTACAAGCAATGCTGCAGTAGATGTCTTTATACATATCATCTGGGGCACATTTCATAGTGTATCTGTAAGATAATATCCTGGACATGGAATTACTGCTAGACTTTAAGCATTTTATTTTATTTTTTTACTGTAAGCATTTGAAACTTTGATGAATAGAAGCAGATAAAACCCTACCATCCACTTACACTTGTAAGGTTTCTACTTGTCAAGAGATGGATACTGCAATACTCTCTAGGAACAAATGTTTCATTATTCAGGACAAATCACTCAGATGGGTTATTTAGTTATTCAAAAGCATTAAGTTAAAACTTTTGTGTAATTGATAATGAAAAAGTGAATCCATGCTGAAGGCAGAATTAGATTTATGTGGACTAGACTGCCTTTGGAGGAAATGTGTTTTAGCTAAGGATTTCCAAGAGAAAACAACTGGTTCATGGACCTGAGTCATAATCATGTAGTTTAAAATGAGTGTCCCCATCCTACTCCAAAGTGATAAACATGGGGAGAAAGGTTTTTGAGTAGAAAATTAATGTGTGCTAAAAGCTGTATCCCTCAGTTTTTGATATGTAATACTCTTGTTATCTTTTAAGGCTAAATATTTTAAATTTCATTTATAACTTTCTTTCTCTCTTTCTTTTACTCATGACTTATTTAGAAGTGTTTTCAGAGGGTGGTTTTTTGTTATTTATTTCTACTTTTATGGCATTTTGGTCAGAATTTGTGTTAAATATGATATCAGTTCCCTGGTATTTGTTAAAAATTGCTTTGTAGTCTGGTATGTGCTCAGTTTGTATAACTGTGGCATGTGTGTTTGGGAAGTATGTGAATTTTCTCTAAGGTCCATGAAATTAAGTCTATTAATTGTCAGAATTCAGTTTCTTGTGGTTGGAAAAACTGCTGGAAGAGTCTCTCAGTCCAGACAGCTGAGACAGAGTCCTATATAATGTAACATCATCATGGGAGTGACATCCCATAACCTTTGTCATATTCTGGTGCTAGAAGCAAGTTATAGTTTCCAACCCACACTCAAAGGGATTGTACAAGGGTGTGATTTATTGAGGTCATCTTAGAATACTGCCTACCACGTATGATAAACTGTTTTTTTCCAACCAATGTCTAAGATCTGGAAAGGGAAGATAAGAAGGGCGGTGTACAGGGCTGCTGGTAGAGATTACTCTTCTTCCCAGCAAAGCTAAACTATATTTCAGGAATGGGAGCTAGGCCTCAGATTCAGCAGAGCTCTAGGTTAGAATGTTCAAGAAGAAAAAGCAAGCTTTGGCTTCTTTGTACCTCTGCCACTGTATGCATACATTTTGGGTTCACATTTTCTAGATTTGCTACTACTCCAGGTCTCTAGCAGAGTCGTCACTGAAGGGAAGCCTCTGGCCTTGAGATGCCATGGATGGAAGAATAAGCTGGTGCGCAATGTGGCTTTCTACCACAATAACAAGGGCATTAAGTTTTCTTATTGGGATTCTGAACTCACCATTCTGAAGACCAACCTGAATCACAGTGGCATCTATCACTGCTCAGGCCAGGGAAAACGTCTCTTCGAGTCAGCAAGAGTATCTATCACTGTAAAAGGTATTGTATCTGAATAGTCCCAGAGCTATAGTTTAAGGACCAGTGAAACCATCATAAATCATTGCTTTAATTTGCAAATGAAGAAACTGAACTCCAGGGAAGTAAACTGCCTTACTGGAGGCCACTAGATAACCAGTGGCTGGGTGGGGTCCAGAATTGAGGTCTTCCGGGTCCCAGTCCTTGACTCTTTCCAGCATACCACAGCGCCCCTTCAATAATCTCAGGAGCTAATGTCAAGGCCAGGGCATAGTGAGGATCCATTTCATCAACTTAATTTTAGTTGCAAGGAATAGAGACTCAGTCAAGGTAGAGAGAGAGTTATTGGAAAATAAGCCATGGAATCTCATGAAAACTCCATAAAAACAGACGCCAGGAAGACATTAGGACTTGCTTATACTTTCCATCTATATCTCAGGGAAAATGTGGCCTCTCTGGGTCCACGTCTTTTTGAACCTCTGCTAACTAAGCAGCTTCCTCTGTTCCAGTTGCATGTGGCTTTTATTGTGACTCTTTAATGGCCTCTGATCTCAGTACTCATAACCACCAGCACTTTTTTTCTGTCTGAAAAAGTTAATTCCTATGGAAAGAAATTATTGTCTCAGATTATCTTTTGGGGCAGAAACACAAGTAATGAGACACTGAACTGGCTAGTGTGTGGGTGTGTCCACTCCTGGTTCCCCATACCAAAGGGAAGCATGGGCTGTGTAAAGTACTCTCCCAGTAGGGTGTGAGCAAGCTGGTAACTGTATCTATGAGGAAACCCCAAGAATGCCTCTCTGCTGGAAGTGGGAAAAATTACGTTTTATGGATGCACTCTCTAGGGACAGGTTCCCAGAGGAGGAGGGGGTATATCTTCTGCAAAAAGAACCTTGACTCTGAATCAGGTAACTGTCAATGTTTTCTTTAGAGCTATTTCCAGTTCCAGTGCTGAGAGCATCCCCTTCATCCCCCCTCCTAGAGGGGAACCCGGTCACCCTGAGCTGTGAAACAAGGGTGCTCCCACACAGCCCTCCTGTGCAGCTCTACTTCTCCTTCTACGTGGCAAATAAGACCCTGCTGAGCCGGAACACGTCCTCTGACTACCAGATACTAACTGCTAAAAGAGAAGATTCCGGGCTCTACTGGTGTGAGGCTGCCACAGAAGATGGAAACATCATCAGGCACAGCCCTGAGTTGGAGCTTCAAGTGCTTGGTGAGTGAGAATGATTGGAGCTGACTGGTACAAAAGATGCTCCCTTGTCTCCTGTGGGACTGAGGTCTGTCCCAGGGGATTTCATGGCCTGGAAAGGAAAAAACCGATAAACAGGCCTTTTCACCCTTGATTCAAAACTTTACTA
Source organism: Miniopterus schreibersii (assembly GCF_964146895.1). Taxonomy (NCBI): domain Eukaryota; kingdom Metazoa; phylum Chordata; class Mammalia; order Chiroptera; family Miniopteridae; genus Miniopterus; species Miniopterus schreibersii. The sequence continues at coordinate 12,454,619 of NC_138119.1, read as the reverse complement.
TTCTCCTTATAAACATCATTAAATTTTCTGTTTTCTTTTTCATTTATTTTCCTTTCCTCTATTTCCTTCCTTTTGTCCTTCCTTCTTTTTTCTCCTGTATTTTCTATTCTCTCTCTCCCTCCCTTTTCTCTTTCTTCCTCTCTCTCCCCCTTCTCTCACCAACAATCTAATCAACAATATTGTCATAGGTATCGGGATATAAAGACACTGGGCTGCAGTTCTTACTTCAAGGGGCTCACATGGTGGATTGAGGAGATGGGGACTTTGTGGACTGCACATAAATACCTGCCCAAATGTCTATATCTGGCTGAGGTGAAGGGTTTGTGAGCTCCAGAACACAAACTCTGTGGGGGAAAAAAGTTTATCTTCAATCCAAATTTATTTCAAGCATTACATAGAAATAGCGGTTGTCTCTGAAATTAGGGAGCAAGTCCGCTGACAGGGCTCTGGCAGTCAAGGTCTTATGAAGAGCCTTCCCCTTGTCTGTACCCCTTGTAGCCCAGCTGGAGCCTCCTCCAGCTCCTTTCTGTCCCCTGACATTACTGGTGTCTTCACAGGGGACAGGCATAGCAGGTCTCAGGCAACCTTCTCTTACAAACATAACTCAGATCTCTCTGGTTTCTGAATAGCATTTCTTCTCTTTGTCATTTTCTTTTACAGGCCCCCAGTCATCAACTTCTGTCTGGCCTCATGTTCTGTTCCATCTGGCAACGGGAATAATATTTTTGGTGAACACTGTTTTGTGTGTGATAATACATAAGAAACTGCAAAGAAATAAAAAGTGGATTTTAGAAATTCCTTTGGACTCTGGTCATGGGAAGAAGGTAACTTCTTCAAGAAAATAGACATTTAGAAGAACCGAAATGGCAGGAACAAGAACAGCTGCAAGAAAGGGCACTCCAGAAGCCCCAGGAGGGGGGCAGCAGCTGCAGCTCAGTGGGTGCCCATAAATCAAGACAGTCCCTACCGCTTCCTCTCTGTGTGACCAACGGGGCAGGAAGCTCCAAAAGTTGAAAGACAGTAGAACTGTGAGTCCCATGGCATCAGACTAACTTTTAACTAAAGCAAATAAATGAGCTGACTTCAATGGAGATAAACTTGGAAACTTTATAATCAGGGATGATGTGAGACCTCCTCTAAAGCTACCCTTAAAGACTAGAAGTTGCCCGGCCGGGTGTGGCTCAGCAGTTGAGCATCGACCTAGGATCCAGGCGATCGGGGTTCGATTCCCGGTCAGGGCACATGCCCAGGCTGTGGGCTCGATGATGTTTCTACTTCCCTCTCTCCCTCTCTTTCCTCTCTCTGAAATCAATAAAGATATATTTAAAAAAAGACCAAAAAAAGACTAGAAGTCTAACTTAATTAACCTATTAGGTATTTTGAGCGATATTTCTGGGGACAGGTGAAAAGGTAAGTGTGTGCATATGTACAAGAGATAGAATGAGAGAACAGAGGGAGGATATGTGGGAGACAGTCAGGAATAGTATTGACCGAAATGAAGGAAACATGCTTACAAATCCTTCCGAGAGACTGAAAATGAGAGCTCGCATCTGTGGTCCTCGGGATGGCTGCTTCACAGCTTTTCCCCTTTAGCACATATACCCCGGCAGGGAATGCGCCCGTGTATCTTACAGAGACAAGGGGGTAACTCACGGTGAGAAATGGGGGTGTTGTTTTTGCCTTTCCATTTGAGGCTTTCTCATAACCTGAGTGCAGAGATGACCAGGGCTCTTCCTTGCCTGTCCTTGTTCCCTGCCCTATGGGAAAGCAGGGGTGCCTGCCGCTTTTCCTAATAAGTTAAATCCAGATCTCCAAGCTTGGGACCCGAAGGAGAAGCTTCAGGTGGGGAGGGGCAGTGACAGAGATGTGAGCTCTCGTTTTCAGTCTGTCAGAAGTATTTGTAAGCCCCGGTTCTTATCTCCAGATTTACTCGACAGGTCTGATTTTCTGGATGAGTACTAACTAGCTTCAAGATACACTGCTCTCTTGGCTCTGAAGATATATGTTACCCCCTTTCAGCAGGAAGCAGTTATGGAAGAGACCCTGTGCCCCTTTTCTCTGAAAGAATTCAGAGCCAAGATCCTGGAGGGGGGATGTGATAGGCAGTTAGACAGGAGCAGAACAAGGACAACGGACCAGGTACAAAAGGTCACCAGGGTGGAAAGCCCTGGATTCCTAGCAAAGGACAATTGTAGGGTGGGACCTCATCCCCAGGGCGGCCTACCTTCCTCTAGCATATTGTTGGTCATGCGGTTTGGAGCCCCTGACCTTTCCTCCCTCAAGAGAACATGTAGGCCTCAGTTGTGTTTCAGCTCCAGGCCCAGAACAGCAGCAAAACCAGCCTCGGCTGATCTCAGAACCAGCTGCAGTGGATAATGACCCCCACCCTGGTGCCGACCAGTCAGCGGAGACCACGACCCTGAAAGGACGCACCTGGAAAGCTGCTGCATTACGACGAGATCTTTCCCTGGGACCTCCCCTAAGGTCTCCATGCTTAAAACCATTAGGATGGAGGATCCAGGCTCTCCCTCCTGGGAGTTGCCCTCGCTTTTTCTTTGCCTTTGCCTTTCCCTTCTCTCCGCCCCTTCATGCCCCAGGCATGTTAGCATTAGCTTCCTCACCTTGCTTTGCCTCTAGAACTTGTTTCCTAAGCCCATTTCTTCTAGAAATTACTTCTTCCACCTCTGTAATTTTACCAAATAAATGTTCTCTTGCCAAAAAAAAAAAAAGATACACTGCTCTCACCCTGGCCAGTGTGGCTCAGGTGGTTGGAGAGGCATCCTATGCCACCGGAAGGTGACTGGTTCTATTCCCAGTAAGGGCACATACCTAGCTTGTGGGCTCAGTCTCCGGGTAGGGTGTGTACGGAGGCCATGGATCTTACCTTGATGTTTCTCTCACTCTTTCCCCTCTCCCTTCCTCTCTCTCTCAAATCAATAATAAAATTAAAAGATACACTGCTCTCCCACTTGGGCTCTATGTTGGAGACAAAATGTTTCCTTGCTACTCCACAACACAGCTGAGATAAAACAAATATATGAATATGACTTTACTAAAGCTTAGAAAAACCCCAAAAGGGTATTAACAAACGTAGCAACATAATTCTAGATTATTTGGTTTAAAAAAATGTAGTTTTTTTGCCAAACAAGGACACATCCCTGCCTAGCCTCTGGTCTGGCTCCACTTGGTAGGGCTCACCTTTAATACCCACCACCTGGACGTACCTTCAAGGAACTTGGGACTTGAAGTAGATGGAAGAGCACCTGAGCCCATTGCTTTCCTGATCTGTGGACAATGGGAATGCCCTCTCCCCCTCACCTTCAGAAAAAAGTACAATCATTATCATCTCAATAGAAGTCCAACAACTCCAACATTTTTATTAAAGGACATGGTCATATATAAAAGAAGTTTCCTTAATTGCACAGAATGTTTTGTCTTGTGGACCAGAGAAATGAGAATTGCAGGGAATGAGTCCCATAGGAAAAGATGCCCAAAGACGCTGTGTAGAGGGACAGGTCTGTCTAGAGAAGTCTCTAGCCTGAGGAACTGGGAATTAAAGCAGGAAGTGACACACACTCAGAGGAGAGAGCTCTGCCACCCTCACAAGGCGGAGAATTCTAGGGAAAGGGCCCACTAGGACAGAAGATCAGGGGGATACATGGATATAGACAGAGCACTAATGACCTGGGGTGAAGCTAAAGCACCATGAAGTGCTTCCTCCTCCCCCACTTTCCTTTTATGCTCTCAATTTTCCTACGCTTGTAATCTTTGTCACAGGTGTTTTTCCCCCTCATATATATTTTATTGCTTAATTGATTTGATTAAATTAATTTAATTGAACAATTTGCACTTGTCTACCCTTATTCCTGGCATATAACTGTGCCAGGAATACGTTCTTGGAGGTCTCCCAAATTGACACCTGCCTGTTCCCAAGTCTTAGTGCTGGGTCTGATCAAGGCCTGGCACTACCTCATAGTTTCTCCAGATAGATGCCCAGGCCTCAAATTTTCCTACAGGGGCAGGGTACCCTCTCCCTGGCACTTGTCCCTATATATTTAAGTGTTCACTCCTCTTTATTTTTATCCCATCCAGTACTGGAAACATACAAGCCACATGTGGTTATTGAGCACTTGAAATATGGCTAGTATGACTGAGGAGCTGAATTTTTAATTTTATTTGAATTTAAATAGCCACCTATGGCTAGTGGCTACCATACTGGATGGTACAAATCTAAAGGATGGAAGTGGTCCCCATAATGTCTCTATTCAGTTAAGCAGCCTGGTCCCTGCAGAAGCTTAGATGGATTCTGGAGATGATTGCAAGCTCAACTAAGTAGTAGCCACAGTCCTAAGCTGCCATGCCAGGTGTGGTAGCTTTACTAGAGAAAATTAGGTATTTGACCAGTGATTTGCGTTTTCTACCTGAATCACAAACACATTTATATTCATATGGAATGTACAACATACAATATACAGTCTGGCCCCAGAGCTAACTCATTCTCACCTTTGTCATCCTGCAGAACTTCATATTAATCCATTACATTGGTGACATTATGTTAATTAGGCCAGATGAACAAGATGTGGCCGACACATTGGAGGAGTGGTGCTCCAGAAGGCGGGAGATAAACTCTGAAAGAGTCAGGGGATGCCACATCCCTAAGTTTTAAGTCCAGTAGTCAAGACCTTACCTCAGAACTGTATTTTTGTGTCCTGAACCTTCTACCTAAAAGAAAGCACACTTGGTGGGTCTGTTTAGATTCTGTAAGCAGAATATTCCACGTCTAAGGATCCTTCTTTGGCCCATACCAGGTAATACTGAAAGCTGCCAGCTTTGAATAGGACCTGGAGCATCTGAAAGTATAGGTGTAGATATGAAAAAACTCCATCTCTGCGTCTGGAATTTCATTTCATTTTGAAGTTTCGTGATGTGACCTTTGACTAAACTTGCTGTCCTTAGCAACCGTATCAAAGCCTTCTAATTGATGATTATTTGTGTTTCTTAAAATGTAGCTCTAAATATTTTGTTAGTAACAGCTGGAATGTCATGACAACTGACTTTGTGATAGTACTGATTATAAATAATCATCTATCACAAGACCATCAGGTTCTCCTTTTCCACCTACTCCTTCCCACATACCCTTCTTTCAGTTTATAAAAGAAATGCATATCTCTCACCCATCCCAAATCATAATACATTGCCCTGGATATAAAAAAAATGTGAGTGTACCAAAGACAAAGGCACTATAAACCAGAAATAAGTTTTTGTATCTTTCTTTATCTTATAGTCATGGGTGTTAGGCGAAAACCTATGTGTTAGAAATGGACATGTTGACTCATGTTGAGATGTTCTGAATCATGGTACATTGTAGCGGAAGGGCAGAATTTATGACAACTTTCACTTAAAGATTTTGCCTCTTCTTTATATGGCTCCCGAGGGAGAGTCCTATGAGAGAAAGGCAGAGTATAAGTAAGAAATATTGATTACCAAACCTTATCTAGGCAACAAACTTACGCACTGCTCTACACCTGATCTATTCGTCTGTGAATTCGGCTGTATCAGAATAAGCTAGGGTACATCTTCAAGTAAAAGGAATACATTGAAGGTAATTTGGTGTTTTATATTTTCTCAAATAATTTAGGAGAAATTGTTTCATTAATTTTACCAAAAACTTAAGTACTAGATATTGTAAACCCATACAATATTCATGTTTTTTTAAAAAATTTATCTTTATTGTTGAAAGTATTAGATACCCCCCCATTGACCCCCTCCACCCCACATCCGCCACCCCCCCAGGCCTTCACCACACTATTTTCTGTGTCCATGGGTTATGCATATAAGCATATAAGTTCTTTGATTACTCTCTCCCCACCCACCCCCGACTTCCCACTGAGATTCATCAGTCTCTTCCATGCTTCTGTCTCTGGATCTATTTTGTTCCTCAGTCTATTTTGTTTATTAGATTCCACATATGAGTGAGATCATGTAAAACTGAATCAGGAAGAATCACAAAACCTGAATAGACCAATAATAACTGATGAAATCGAAGCAGTTAAAAAAAAAACTCCCAGCAAACAAAAGCCTGGTCCAGGTGGCCTCACAGGGGACCTTTCTAATTCTTTAGGTTGTAGGGTTAGTTTACTAAAAATTTTTCTTGCTTTTTGAGTTAGGCCTGCAGTGCTGTGAACTTCCCTCTCAGGACTGCTTTCGAGGTGTCCCACAGATGTGGGGTTGTTGTGTGTCCATTTTCATTTGTTTCCAGGAAGTTTTTGATTTCTTTCTTGATCTTCCTGGTAACCCATTCATGTTTAATAACATGCCATTTAGCCTTCCGTGAGTTTGAATGTTTTTGAGTGTTTTTACTGTAGTTGTAGTATTGTTTTTACTTGGTTTCAAATCAGCTTGCCATCACCCACCGATCATTTCTCTATTCCCAACTGGGATGTGTTAGTAGATTCTACTGTAAATCGGCTACTTAACAAAGTTATTAATACATATTTTTAGCTCCACATTTAACTAGCGGTGAACCCGGCTCGGAGATGAACAGACATTGGAGATGGACAGACATTGCTGAAGCTCATTGCGGTAGCTCTCCAACCAGCAGAGACGGTGAGCTCCCAGCGCGGCCCGCGGAAGGCCGCTGGCGCCACCCTGTGGTCACGTATGCACATTGCGACCTGAGCTCGCCAAGGTGGCCGCTGCGCGTGACCCAGTTGCGCGAAACTAACAGGGGCACCCTTTCCGCAGCCTCCCCCAAAATCCCGTGAGAAAATTTTGTTTCCTCAGAGCGGGTAGTGGCAAGAAATCAGTTCTAGAGTGCGTTGGCAGCATCAGCAGTGCGAGCAGAGGAAAGCAAGGGGTAGTGCTTGTCCGATCCCCGCCCCCCCGTACGGAAAAGAACACCCAACTCGTGAGCCGCCCCCAAATCTCGCCGTACTTGTTTACTCGGGGCCGGCAGGTGTGAGAAGCGGGCTCCCAAGTGGGCCGGGTCAGGAGCGGAAGGAAGCTTCGCAGGGAGCCAAAGGCAATGGCCTCAGCCAGGCCCGGGTGGGAGGGACAACCCGACTGCTCACGGACCCGGCGGCAGCGCCACCCCGCGGCCGCCTGTAGAGGTTGCAGCCTCTGCCGCCGCCTAGCGCAGGGGCTGCTGGAAGGCCTAGAGCACGTGGGGTGAGCGCTCCGCCCCGACGCCGCGGAAGCCCGGCCTGGGCGACTACGGGAAGCGAAAGGGCTCCAGCCGGAGGATCCTGGCCCTCCCGCAGTGCCCCAAGAAAGAGGCCGCGGCAGCAGGTGGAGAGTGCGAGATGGCGGTCCTGTCAAGTATAGACCACGTTCCTGCTGGTTCTTCCACCATCAGAGCAAGGAAGGGACCCCGGGCCGGCAGAAGCAGCAGGCTTGTGTGCAGGGAGCCTCCAGACTCTTCAGGGGCTGCTCTGAAATGCAATGGGGAACCACGGGACTTCACCCTCAGGGCTCCAAGGCCCATTTTATCCCGGATGACAAGGGTTTCTAGGACTGAGAAAAAGGCTGTAGGGAGGAGGGTGGGTGGATGGGTTTGGGGGGAGGGAGGTGAGTAGTTCTTTTCTTCGCCTTTAGATTTAGCAGGGACAATACCCAGGGTCTGTTGGACCTACCGAGGCTTCATTTTAGAGGCTCTTGGGTCCACCCTGTAATGCCTAGGGCTTCCAGACCTAAGCACCACACTGCAGTGTAGACAGTTATAGAGAACAGGCAATGGGTTGTGAGGAGAGTGGGTCAATAAACTGATTCCATTGACTCAGCTGAGAAAAATTTGAGAATCATACACAGGGTGGGGCAAAAGTAGATTTACAGTTGTGAATACATGAAGCAGTTTATACTTCTATTATTATTTTCTATAAGAACTGTAAACCTATTTTTGCCCTATCCTGTGTATGTGGTATTCAGCACCATAGACAAAATAGAAGAGAATGTAAATAGAAAGTACAGATAGAAAACAGAAGAAAGGTCTACGGCTGAATCCTGGGACGTGCCAAATCTTGAAGGTTGTGTAGAAGAGTTAGCAGCAAAGAATGTGGACAAGGAATTGCTGATGAGGCAGGAAAAACAGAAGTGTCTCAAGAAAGAGTGATCAACTATGTCAAATTCTCTTAAGACTTGGATTAGGAGTGGGATTGTCTTAAGTCTAGCTCTTTAGAGGGAGGGGGTATCATAATACTGACTTTTCTAATTCATGAACATGATATAACTCCATTTATTCATATCATTGTTAATATTACACAAGTGTTATATAATTTTCTTTCTACAAGTTTTGTTCTTTTTGTTGATTTCCAGGTTCTTCAATACCATTACTGTAAATGGTATTGTTAGAAGCTTAAGAAGTGATTATTATCAGCCTCCTAGTTATAATAGTATAAGAACTAAAAGACCCTAAGAGAACTGTGTATTAGGCTTGGCAGGATGTTAAAAAAAAACACCTCTGGAAGTTGAAAATCTGGGTCTCTGTAAGGTTGTCTTTTTTAGGTACAGACTTCTTTGTTAATGCACACTAGCAGTAAAATGGGAGCCAATAAAATTGCTGTACTTCCTTTATTCCTCATTTCTTGCTTTGTTTCTAAATATGGGTTCAAAATCCCCAAAGGGTAAAAAGCTCATCTTCATGCCTTCCCCTTTCATCTCCATAATACTAAGCACGTGATACTCCTTAACCCTTAGAGAGGAAGAAAAGAAATTGTGAAGAGGGAGCACATGTTAAAGGGAGGGATTTTCAAACATGTTATGTGAATTAATGGAGGTATAAAATCTCTAAAAAACACTAGAAATAACTGGCTTACACATTCTGGAGAAATACATTTCCCAAATGTGCTCTTTGAGAAGGTAATTTTGAAGAAGCGTTGAAACAGCTATCATCTGGAGTTTGGCTGTGACTTTGAGGCCCACTTCTGGAGAGGCAGAATAAAGCCCTTGAAGAGAAGAAACAGGCATTTACAAAAGGTTTGTATATTGTGTCCATAATATCTTTGTCATCATTATCTTGATCAATTTATGTAATATAGATATTGTCTCTCCCCTCAAGGTAAAACTGTCTGGGCCTGGTGCTTTTTGAAAAATTTTTAATCCTCACCCGAGGACATACTTAGAGAGAGAGAGAAACATTGATTGGTTGCCTTCCGTAGGCACCCCTTCTGGATCAAACGTGCAACCCAGGTACGTGCCCTGACCAGGTATCAAACCAGCAATCTTTTGGGAGGATGCTCCAACCAACTGAGCTGCTCTGGCTGGGCTTAAGGGTATAGATATTTGCCTGTCTTTTTAGTTTCTCCTATATCTATGTTTTATTCATATAGTCTACTTTTCTTAAGGCAAATTTGGTCATTTGTATCTTAAATATTTTGCCTATATTTGCAAATATATCAAAATATACATACCAATCTCAATGTCTTCTATATCTAATGCTGCTATTATTTGTGTAATGTTTCTCTTTCAGTACTAAATTTGCCAAAGGATAAACGCTTTAATTTTTTAAAGAAACAGATTTTGGGTTAATTGCTTAATTCTATTTTAGGGGAATGGGAAAGTATGATCTCTTCTATTGCTTTCTGCTTCTTTCCTAATTTATTTTTTCTACTTTCCTCAGGTTTTGTTGTTCCTTTATTGGCTTTTAAGTTAAAAGCTTAATTCATTATTTTTAATCTATTTTCTCATTTTAAAGCTCTGATTTTCCTGATCTCTTCATGCAGGTTTATAATACATAGTGCTCCATTTCTAAAAAGTAATTTTATTTTAATGTCCTCTTTAACCTATATGCTTTTCCCTAATAGTATAGATCATGGAGAGCATTTTCAGTTATTTCATTGCATTATGATTAGTAAATGTCTTGCATGGTTTCAGCTTTTTCAACATTTGTTGAACTTCCCATTTGTCATTTCACACATGGTCAGGTTCTACCAGTATTCCATGTGAATTTCAAAATAGTGTACTTTTTCTATTTTAAATATAGTTATTAATCTTGTTAACCATACTCTTCAAATCCTCTATATCAAGTTTTAGTCGACTTGAGCTGACACTCCGAGGTGTATATATGTTAACATAAGTACCACTGACTTGATTTTTAAAAATCTTTGTAGGCACATTCATGTGAGTATATGCATATGTGCGTCTAAGTTAAGTGCCAACAATTTATGATCACTCCTTACAGGACTGCTGCTTTGGGGAACTTGGAATATCCCTCTTTTAGTGCTTTTTATGCCTATACATGTTATATATAGTTATTTAAACCTATGCTTTCCTAAACAACTCCTAGAGTAATAATATCTGTATCTTCTTCCTGAATATAACGTAAATCTTAGCTTGCTTTATTTCTCTTTATTCTTGTACCCCCCCATGTCAATGTCACCTGGAATTTGAATTCCAAGTTTAAAAAAACAAAAAACGGGGGAGGGGGGGATTTACACCCAAAGATGTTTGCATTTGAAGTAGTTCTGAGATCTTGTTTGTTCAAAAAACATTACATAAAATGTGGAGCAGAAACCACAAATGCAGAAATTCATGACAAGAATCTACTATTTCTAAATGTCCCATGGAGTGGGGGTCAAAATGTCTGGTTGAATTACTGGGCAGGAAAGTAGGTGCTAGGTCTAAACTTATGTGTAGACCAACAACCTAGAGCATGTGGCTTTATTGGGTAAAAATTGGCTAAAGACGATTAGAAGCTAACAAGTAGAAAAAACAGTGGAAAAATAAGCTTTCTACCTGTACACGCTGGGGAAAAATTAGGGTTTAGCGTACTTACTTAAAAACACATCCAGGGGTACAAGGAACCCTCGCCACCCAAGAAACTTATGGAATAATATCCATCCCGCGGCTTCTGTGCTTAAGCTTCCATTGAGGACCTCTTAAGGAGCTTCGAGAACTAATTTCTTGAGAGCTAATCACTTCTTACAGAGTCGCGCGACTAAACAATACCACTTTCCGAATTTTAACAAGGAAGGGAATATAATCCTTTTTACGGCCCGAACGGGTTCGTGACCACGGGCCCACCCACCTAACCAAAAGCTTACCTATCTCCCAACAAGTGTTTACAGCCGCTTCTCCGGTAATTGAAGTGGCTCTGAAAAGAGCCTTTGGGGTAAAGTAGCTGTTCTATAGCACTTCTTGCGCGCTTATTTAGAGCTGGTGTACTTGGTGACGGCCTTGGTGCCCTCAGAAACGGCGTGCTTGGCCAGCTCGCCGGGCAGCAGCAGGCGCACGGCCGTCTGGATCTCCCGGGACGTGATGGTCGAGCGCTTGTTGTAATGCGCCAGGCGGGAGGCCTCGCCAGCGATGCGCTCGAAGATGTCGTTGACGAAGGAGTTCATGATGCCCATGGCCTTGGACGAGATCCCGGTGTCCGGATGAACTTGTTTCAGCACCTTGTACACGTAAACGGAGTAACTCTCCTTTCGGCTGCGCTTGCGCTTCTTCCCATCCTTCTTCTGCACTTTGGTAACCGCTTTCTTGGAGCCCTTCTTGGGAGCGGGAGCAGACTTCGCAGGATCTGGCATCTTCGCAAAGAGAACGACCACCCAAGAGTAGAACCAACTGCGACTACCGCCGAGTTGGTTGAGCGCCATTTATAGAGCCTATATGCAAATGAAGTCTCAGGCAGTACTGCGTTGTCATTGGTTGACTTCCAATAGTGGCGTCATAGAGGTGGAGCCCAAGTAAATAAGGTACTGCTCGCGCTCTCTCAGTGGCCATTAGAACAAAAGTCTTGTCAACCAATCAAAATGTGCCATTTCACACTGACCAGTAAATTATCTCAAGTGATAGTATCTAGTTTGGGATCTTTTTTGCTGTTGCCTTTCTCATTCAATATAGACTTAAGTATGGAAGAGATTTGCAGCGCCAGCTAAAGACAAATGAACTTCCTTATTTTTGCATTGTTTTGCTCTCTACTTTCTGGAAGTTCGTTTTGATTTTTGGAAAAATAGCTTACATTTTTAAAAAACCTCCGTTTTTTTCCCACCTGAAATTCCCATTCCGTTGTACGACACCTGTATTATGCAGTGAAGATGAATACTATATTAAAAATTGGGTTTATGTAGTTCTTAAGCACAAAGCAGGAAACGGTTTCCTAATTTTTAAAAGAAATGTCTCTACTCCCACCCCTGTCCTCGGGACTCAGCAGTGTCTTACCCCAATCCTTTGTTAAAAATCCTGGCGACTACTTGGGGATCGAGGACTTTACCTGTAAACACCCGGTATGGTCCCGGTAACCAGAACGAATTGGAAGCCCAGAATACCATTCGAAGCTACTAATGATCTTCGAAAGGTATCAATCTGTACTCAGATTTGTGCTAACGTTTTGTACTAGCACTTTTGAAGTTATGAACGGCTGCTAACAGTGGATTGCAGTCTTGCAAATTTCTCCTTTACTAGCTAAGGTTGGCCTTCCGGATTTGAAATCAAGCCAGCGTGTTAAAGCGAGGTGGAAACGTAGACCGCCGTTTCATCTACCCCGGTCAGCCGGCCCAAGGTCAAACCAGGGTATTGGCCGATGTAGGTAGAATGTACCCTCTACCTACAACACCGGTGTACGAGATGCCTTAACTGAAAAGCTGTTACAGCCGCTTTAAGGAAACGTGGGTGGCTCTTAAAAGAGCCTTTGGAAATTGCTTAAAGCCGTTTGCTTTAAGCCCGCTCCCCGCGGATGCGGCGGGCCAGCTGTATGTCCTTGGGCATGATGGTCACACGTTTGGCGTGGATGGCGCACAGGTTGGTGTCCTCGAACAGCCCCACCAGGTAGGCCTCGCTCGCCTCCTGCAGCGCCATGACGGCCGAGCTCTGGAAGCGCAGGTCGGTCTTGAAGTCCTGCGCGATCTCGCGCACCAGGCGCTGGAAGGGCAGCTTGCGGATCAGCAGCTCCGTGGACTTCTGGTAGCGGCGGATCTCGCGCAGCGCCACGGTGCCCGGGCGGTAGCGGTGCGGCTTCTTCACGCCGCCCGTGGCCGGCGCGCTCTTGCGGGCCGCCTTGGTGGCCAGCTGCTTGCGCGGGGCCTTGCCACCGGTCGACTTGCGAGCAGTCTGCTTGGTACGCGCCATGACGCCCCCGGTGTTTTTTTTCAGGGCGCCTAGGCAGGCTTATTTATAGATATAGCCTCGCTTTGATTGGACCAAAGCGCTCCCGGGATTTCCAGAGTTGTGATCGCATTGGCTAGAATTCAATCCTGTTTACTAGGACTGAAGATTCTTATGCTGATCTTCTCTTCCTTTATTACTCCTCCTTGGTTACTTTTTTATAACCTTATCGATCACAGATTATTATGATTTTATACAGATCTTCCTTTTAAGTGGTGTAGTTTTTGTAAGAGCACTTTAAGAAGTGTTTTTGCACGCTTGGGACATATTTTAACAGGTTCCTTAGAGATACAAGCATGCCCTCCCATGAACTAGGTTTCAGCCTATATTCCCAGTCAGGAGTTACTGTAACTCCTTTCTCATAGTTAATATTTACTTAGCGCCTGGCATTGTGCTAAGCGCGCTGTGACAGAGGTTCAGCAAAACAACAGGCAGTTAAAGGAACCAAAAACTGGATTTACGTTTACCTGACTTCAGAAGTCGTACTAGCCGTGTGCTGACCTGTCTGAACCTGCAGAGCAGCCTTCTGCCTTGCTGAAGCCTTTCCCCCCGGGAATGCGGTTCCCTCCTCAATCTGTTAAAGGCCAATTAGGTCCTATGGACGAAACGCTTCTAAATCAAGGAAGACCGGAAATATTAATTTCTCCTTTATGATGGTGAATAGTTTCTAAATAGTCCTTACTTTTCAGTCAGACTAAAAGTTAAAGATTCAAAGCAAATAAATTATTCGTTGATTACTGAATTGCTGGCATATGTCCTTCAATAAAGTGTTTTTCTAATGCTTAAAAGTTTCTTATCTTTTCTGTATAAGGAAATTGAAGATCCTTTATGTTTCAGTTATTCCACAGGTTTTGAAGTGTTGCTCAGAAAATTGCATGTCATAAAACTGCATTTATATAAGGTTACCAATGTTTAAAGTTATAATAAATATAAAACTTTGAAACAGCTGTTTATTTCGTTGAAAGAGCACTGAATTCAAATCTTATAAAAATTCAAACTAGAGAACAGAAGCAGGCCAAACAAACGTAACACTTATCCCGATGTCAATAAGAATGATCATCTTCCTGCTGAAGTCGAAATAAAATAAATGATTTTGAGGGGATTTCCTGAACACTAAGCACAAAGTAGAAATTTGTTATCTTTACATTTTCAATAGTCCCCCTTGGGCAGCAGCAATCTCCTGCTCTAGGGAAAATATCTAAAATGTCATGCTAATGTGTAACTGATGTGAATAGCTGTTATGCCTCCCTATGGAGGTTTGAAATAACATATATAGAGCGCTACTCAGTATTTTAAAATTCTCTTATATACACCATCTCATTTAATCACAACTCTGCAAAATATGTTATTTTCCTCACATTTCCAGTTTTATCGGACTTGGGTTACATTTTCAAACACTGAAAATTTTCCCATCATGTAATCAAGTCACTCAGTTTTTCTCAAAACGTTTCCACTGACCTATTCCAATTAGAGGAAACTATCTATGGTGTCAGGATGACAGCCCAAAGCAGCTCACTCAAATGTCACATTTCTTTGCAATGTTTTCAGGGGGTTGTTTTTTTTTTAAATGTATGCAACTTTTGCTATGTATGCACTCTTTATATAAGAAAAAAGATTCTCAAGTTGTATATTCATATAGAATCCAATAACCATGGGATTTATTTTACCTTCATAGCATAGAAAATTCCAAGAGTCTTCCTCTGGCTTAATAAAAAAACTTGTATAAGAATTTCTACTTCACAGAAAAGAGATGACAATTTAACTATTAATTCCAGGGCAACAAATCAAATATAATAATCAGAATAGTAAATTTGTAAAAGGTATAGGTAACACTTTTCAGAATATAATAGTCTGTGATATAAAGTTGCCTTAGAAGTTACCTTTAATAACATAATTTATATCTATATTAGTTCAGTTTCATCTAGTCTTCACATTGGACAATAGAGTACTATTTCAGTGATATTTCTCAGTGACCATTTATCAGAAGCAAGTTTATAATGCAGAAGAATGTTTGCTTTGCTCTAGCTGTGGGGAAGAGAGAATATTTCACTCCTAATATTTCTGAAGTTTCTTTCACCAGAAATAATAAGAATGAGCAGTTTCAAGATTAAGCACTGAAATTTTATTATTCAGTCATATGAGGGGAGAAACACAGGCATAAGCAGCTTAAAATTTACCACAGAAAATAAACAGGCAAAAAAAAATGTTAAGAAGTGAATTAATGCTCTGGCCAGTTTGCCTCGGTTGGAGTATTGTACGGAGGCAACCAATCAGTGTTTCTCACATCTCTCTCGTTCTCTCAAATCAATAAAAACATATCCTCAAGTGAGGATTAAAAAAAAGTGAATTATTAGACATTTTAAAAAATATGTGTATGGGTTTGTTTTTAATACGAAAGTAATGGACTAAATTAAAACATGTGTTCCAGGAAGACAGTGTATGGGTTTGTTTTTAATACAAAAGTAATGAACTAAATTTAAATATGTGTTCCAGGATGACAGTCTGTGCTTAATCTGAGTCAAGTACCCCCAGGGCTTTAGGTTCCACCAAGATGAGACCATATGCCCGAATCCCTTTTGTCTTGAGAGGCCTGCAGCCCTGGACCAAACTGAGAAACCATAGGATTCTGAGCTGCTTTCTTTATCCCATTCTGAGATAAACTCATTCCCTTAACGTGTTGCCCATTGGATACAACTCCCCCCTTTTCTGCCTGTCCTTGACACTACTGCTTGTACTGTGTAGTGAAGGGTGGTATAAGAGAGGGGAACAGTTTTCCTCCATCCTCTGAGGGTCCCTGGCGGGATCTGAAAATTAAATTGACAAAGACAGATAAACAAAAAGAAAACACACACATTTATTTAACATAAGTTTTACATGACATAGAAATCTTCACAAGGAAATGAAGATCTGAAGAAACAGTTATACCTGAGTATTTTTATGCTAGGTTTACTGAAGAGTGGGCAGTTGTGTAGAGATGGGACAGATTAAGGAGCCTGAGGTAAGTATAGCAACCTGGGGGAAAGTGCAAGGCCTGTTTGTTAGGATTCTTCTGTGTGTTCCTTTGCCTTTAAAGACAGGAATGCTCCTTTCCTCTGGATATAGGGAGGGCACCTTTCACAAGAGGGTTTTATGAACTGTTTCAGGGGAGAAGGCCCAGGGGAAGGCCGCTTCAGCTTAAAATATTTAATATGCTAAGGTGCTGCATTTTAGGGTGGCGTGTCCTGAACCCCATCAGCGGCAGAATATGCCGCACCTAAAACATGCCATTTTGGCATAAGCATTATTTTCAGCTAAGGCATTTGAAAAATAGCAGGTGCAGAAGGGCAGTCTAACTCTCCACATGGAAGATGTCTCCCTTTACAAGGAGGATTATAACAGTCTTCTCACCAAGGATGGGGAGTCAAAGCTGAGAGAAATCTGTACAAACTTTGCTAAACTAACCCTTATCTTCCTGGTCACTTTTCCACCATTAATGCCCTAACCCAAGCCATTTTGTCATGTTACATTTTCCCAAATTACTACTTTTTGTCCAATTCAGTATGTAAGGATTCAATTCTAACTGCTTCTTTGATCCTTCACTTATTTATGAAGGGTTCCCATGGCAAGTAAAATTTACAGTAAAATTTGTATGCTTCCTCCTGTTAATTGTCTCATGTCAATTTAATTCTCAGGCCCAGCAAAAAATCCTGAGAGTAGAAGTAAACTTTTGGGCCTAATGGGCTCTTTAGGTCTTCATTTCTTTCTGAATGCTACCATGCACACATATAAGTATTAAAATTTGTATACTTTCTTCCTTTTGATCAGTCTTATGTCAGATTAATTCTTAAGCCCAGGCAATTGAGTTCTTTTTGGAGGATCTGTCTTTAGGCAAATAAGGTGAATTCAAAGAAAGTATGTCCCTGCATTTGCTGTTTTTTCAAGTACCCGTGGCTCAAAATCATCAATCTACCAAGCATCATTTTGGTATGGCAAGTCCTGAACTCCTACTCATATTTTGGGTAGCATATTCTGCTATCCTTCAACATCTGTGAATTCCAGGGTATTGTTTTAGACCTGTGATGCACGGTGGCACCATTCAGTGAACAGACAGAAAGCGGGTGGGGGTGGGGGAATGAATCCTCTCAACCCTCCTGAGAGTCACACCTTAGTGATTTTCAGTTTAAATATTTTGATTTTTGGAGATTTTGAGTTTACAATGAAAGAAGCAGCAGCAGAAGGATGGATCTACATGCCTGAAGCCGAGAAATCTGTATAAAGATACAGATTTGGAATTCATTAGCATACAGAAAGTAGTTCGAGCCAGAGAGATGAAAGAAGGCACATACATTTTTTTAAGATAAACATTTCTCAGAAAACCGTTAGCTCAGTGGTTAAGCATCGGCCTATGACCCAAGGGACCGCGGTTGGATTCTCGGTTTGTGCGCTCCATCCCCAGTGGGGGGGGGGGGTGCAGGAGGAAGCCGATGAATGATTCTCTCATCATTGATGTTTCTCTCTCCCTCTCCTTTCCTCTCTGTGAAATCAATAATATCCTTAAAAAAGAAAAGAAAAAGAAAACCCTTAATTCTGTCTGATGGAGAAACCACGTATTTTCAGGGATTAGCCTAAAAAGACCCCCGTAGGGTAATGAACATGCTATAGGTAATGACCCCCGTCAATTTCACAGGGCAGTTTCTCCCAATGACTCTCAATATGGAGCAGCTGTCATCTTGCGAAACCCAATTCGACAAACTATTGGAGCTCTATGTGGGGCCCCAACGGGTACACAATTTGGGAACTGAATCCTAGCTAAAAACAAAGGTTGACTTTGGAGGATCTAGAGACAGTTACAGAATATCCTTCAGTTTTTCTGTATATATTGCTTCTTTCAGCAGAGCTTTGGATGACAGTGCATTGGATTCACTCACCTCCATGAGAACGTTTGGCAACAGTGAGACTAGTTTTCGTAGGATCTCATTTCTCCTGGGTGAGGTGAAATTCCAGGCCTCATATCACTAAAATAGAGACTAGACTCGGGTATTATGACGATTTCCCCTCTTCCCTTCCACCATATCCCAGGTGCCGCTCTGGAGATCGCCTTGTCCGTCTGTCAGTCTGTAACCACAGTTTGAAGCCTCTTGTTGGGACTGGACTCGGCGCTCTCGTCTCTGTTCTGTCTCTGGACTCTACTCTTTTCCTGGTTTTCTCGCCCCAGAAAGACCTTTCCTCTTCGCCTAAATTTAATGCCTGGGGGGAGCGCACAGAGGGCGAGCGCCAGACAGGACCAGCTGTGGAATCCGGCAGGCTGGCTTTGGGACCTGAATTCTCCTGGAACCCTGGCAAATAGAGGCCGCTAGAGGGCGGCGTGGAGGGCGGAGAGGGGGTGGACACGGGGGGGCGGGATGAAAAACTGGAGGGGCGGGGACCATCTCGACCGCTTCCCGCCCGCGCGCTCGCTGCTTTCAATCCGGTCCGATGTTCCTGTATATCCGGGGCAGAGCTGGCCACACGGGGAGCAGTCCAGTGCTTTCAGGTCGCGGCAGCCATGTCTGGAAGAGGCAAGGGCGGCAAAGGCTTAGGCAAAGGTGGTGCCAAGCGCCACCGCAAGGTCCTGAGGGATAACATCCAAGGCATCACTAAACCTGCCATCCGCCGTCTGGCTCGGCGCGGTGGGGTCAAGCGCATCTCAGGCCTTATTTACGAAGAGACCCGGGGCGTATTGAAGGTGTTCTTGGAAAATGTGATCCGGGACGCAGTTACCTACACGGAGCACGCCAAGCGCAAGACAGTCACTGCCATGGACGTGGTGTACGCCCTGAAGCGGCAGGGACGCACTCTGTATGGTTTTGGAGGTTAGGCCGCTGCTGCAGGCTTCCAGGAGCGGCAATCCCAAAGGCCCTTTTTAGGGCCACCCACATTAGCCCGTGGAAGAGCTGCGCATTTGTTCCTGTAGCATACAGAACTGCATTTGGGACTTAGAGTTACATTAGGGGGTGTGTGTGTGTGCGTGCGTAGTGCTGCCCAAGGTGCTACCCAACTTTTAATATCTTTCACCTGGCCCGCTTTCAGTTTAATCGATCTGAAAGGTTATCTTGCCCCAGATCGAACCAGTATTTAGGTTTTCTTCTTGGCGTGCTATTTAATCATGGGGTCAGGCTGTGGAATGTGGAAGCCACGAAAACAATGGAAGGTCAGGTTACTCTCTACAGCCTTGCTACGTTTGTTTGGACAAAGTGGGAAGGCAGCCTCAGATTTACAACCTTTAGAAGGCGGTTCTGCATCCTGGTGGTTTTTGTGCCTCTTGAAACTGGGCTTCACTTCTCACCTCTGCAATGAGGGAGTGGGCCTGGTGACCTTAGGCACCTGAACATAGGGTGGTATTTTGTGACACTACACTGTTCACGGAGAAGGTACAAGAGTTCTTGCAAAATCAAATCCAATCATCAACCATTCAAATACAGGATGGGGCAAAAGTAGGTTTATAGTTTGTATAGGAATTAATACAACACCTAATAAAATACCAGCATAAATTCGTGTACCTAAAACTAAACCTTTTCCCTCATCCTCTTACTAAATCAGAGATGAGTTCATTAGTGCAGTTGTAAAATATTTGACACTTGTCTGAACAGCGTGTGGAAAGTACTCTTGGTTTCCTGTGTTTCTGTTTTTCAATAAAAAGGCCCCTCATGGGGGTCTGTTCTTTATATTTTTTAGATTTTGGTTCTTTGGTACCGCATTCAAGGAAATTTAGTCAAGGACCTATGATACTACCTTTCAGTAACAATACTGCAAAGATACAGATGCAGAGACAATATCCTATAAAAGCAAAGTAAACTAATAAATTTCTTGAAAGCAAGCTTTTTTTTTTTTTTTTTTTTTAAATTGATTTCAGAGAGAGGAAGGGAGAGGGAGAGTTGAAACAGCAATGATGAGAGAGTCATCATTGATGGGCTGCCTCCTGCACGCCCCCGACTGGGATCGAGCCGGCAAAGACGACAATAAAAAATAAAATTAAAAAAGAAATGTAGAGAATTTCTGTAGGAATCCTATACACGACAGAAGTCACTGGCTGCTGGGAAATTGGGGAAGAATGGCTGTGGGTGTGGGGCTTGTGTCAGGCTTTGAATATAGAGCAGAATGCCTGGCATCCTGCTGAGATACCCAGGATAGGGGAGGGGGAAGAGGAGGGCCAGGGAGAATGGCAAGAGTAACGTTTGTGAAGATGTCCAGGTGAGAAACAGATCAGAGGATTCGGTGTTCAAGATGTTTCATTTTCCTTTTAAATTAAAAGCTTAGTAGCAAGCGATAGCATTTCTATTGCAAATATCACTATCGGTTTTTTAAAACTTTAAAGGCAATATAGATTGAATATATCTGATCTTCACGGAGATGCTCTGGAGGACATATTAAAGATTTGAAGAGAAATCAAAGAATAATAGGAGGAAGGGGGAGAAAAACCTGCCCACTGGATAAACTAGTTGTCCTAACTGTAAACTCTAATCTAGGAGCATCAGATCACCTGGGAACTTGTTAGAAATGCAAAATCTTGGACCCAACCCAGACCAATTGAAGGAGAAACTCTCGGGGCTGAGACCTAGCAATTTGTTTTAACAAACCTTCCAGGTGATTCTGATACACATTAAGTTTGAGAACCACGGATCTAAGTAACTTTGTTTAAAGGAAACAAAAGTATTTAGAATCTGAATATATATTCCTCTATATTTGTTTACCATAATGTTGAATTTTGTTTTCTTTAGTGGAAAAAAATTGGGTGAATGATACTATTAAATTGTACAAAATATTACAGGAGGAAAAAGGTAAAGCTTATTTTCTCAATGTGATACTGTTGTAATTAGCTAGTCCCTCCAATAACAAAAGCATTTAGGGCAAACAAAGAGGTCTGAATAAAAACTGTAGTCAGCTTGTTTTACTGAATATTACTGGTCTGTTTGTTCAATAGTATTGAATTTTATTATCAATAGTTATATTTCTTTTTTCTTCCTAAATTTCTCCAAGATCTTGTCCTTAAAGCAATAATTATACATCTTTATAGTGATATTAATAGTGACCCTGTTCCCATCTTGTCTACTCCACTAAATACTATTATGATATGGCTTACCTTAATTTTCTGTTAGCTGTGTCCAGCCTCTGAATATTGCCAAATTACAGAACACTCATTAAGAATCTTTTTGCTTTAATAAATGGCTTTAAAAAACCCCCAACTTTATAAATAATTGATTCGAGAGAGAGAAAGAGAGAGAGAGAGAAACACTGGTATGTGAGAGAAACATCAATAGGTTTCCTCCCACATGCACCCAGACCTGGGATTGAACCCAAAACCTGGCAATGTGCCCTGACTGAGAATGGAACCCACAACCTTTTGGTTTATGGGAGGACACTCCAACCAGCTGAGCCACGCAGGTCAGGGCTAGCTCATTTTTAAAAAACAATCATCTGTAAGAGTAAGGAGTATAATGCTACTTTATCTCTTTGAGTACTAACAGAATAACTTTTTTCTCATTTCCACCCCTGAATGGTTCAGATGCTCTCTAAAAGCCAGCCCAGGTTGCCATCTCTTCCCTCCCTGGGTGAATTCAGAACTTCCACTAGGATATATGTAAATGATTATAGAATTTACTCTGTGTGTCTATTTCCATTACCAGGGTCATAGAGGCACTTAAGTGTCTCACTGACTAATCAAACTTTACAATGGACCAGTTTAAAGTCTTGCCTTTCCTTTCCAGGCCCCCTGCTTGTCTGAATTAGCAGCACTATCCTCCTAGGGACCCAGGCTAGATGCCCCTGAGTCATCCTTCACTATATGCTTATTTTTTTCCTTTGAAACTTTTCACTCTGTTCTTTATATTCTAGCTCTTAATATACATGTTATTTCTGTACTTGAGCCAAAAGAACTGAATTATCATACATGCAGAATGCTGCTAGTATATAAAGCATGCATGAATGTATGGAGAATTATCAGGAAAAACATTCGTAAAAATTTAAGAAGGATGTATAGGTGTTGGTTTTTGTTAAATTCATTGAACGTTTCTAAATTGTTCAAGTTTCTTCAAATAAACATGTATAATTTCCTCCAAAACAATCTGAAGATGATAGGCAGTTAAAGATGATAGATACTCTAGGCTATATGAACCATGGCAAATTCTAGCTTTGCCAAAATTCAATATTTTCAGCTTCAGTGTTACTAATAATTCCTCCTTACGTCACAGGACTGTTTTAAGAATCAAAGATCTATGTGAAAGATTGAAGCCATGAAGTGACATATCAACCAAAGTTGATGTACTTTTTGTCCATTTCACCCAATCTAGTTGGTATAAGCTCTACAATCACTGAGGAATGGAGGGAGAATCTAGCTAGAATTTAGAGATAAAGGTAGACAATAAAGGTAAATATGAAGTATGAACTAGCTTAGCAGGGAGAGTTTTCAGGATTAGAGCAGGAAAACGTAGTCATCTTGGTACCAGAAAAGGGACCTGGCCCGGAGTGGGTATGCCTAAGGCCGACCAATACTGTGTGGGTTCTTGAATTCCTGCAGGAAAATTTTCACAGTGCGAGTCCAGGTGATTAAGAGTATGTTTAATGCCTGGGGGGAGCGCAGAAATGGCGAGGAGACGAAAACAGCTGCGGAGTCCGGAAGGCCGGCTTTGGGATCTGAATTCTCCCGGGATTGTGGCAGGCAGGGTCCGCTAGGGGGCGGCGTGGAGAGTGAAGCAGAAGGGACAGGACCCGCGGGAAACGAGATGAGAAACTGCGGAGGGGCGGGGGGAAATTTCGAGGGCTTCCCGCCGGCGCGCTTGAGGTTTTCAATCCGGTCCGATGTTCTTGTATATCAGGGGCAGAGCGGGCCTCCCCGGCACTGAGGCTTGTGTGCTCAGAGCGTGGTCACTATGTCTGGGAGAGGCAAGGGCGGCAAAGGGTTGGGTAAAGGCGGCGCCAAGCGCCACCGCAAGGTCCTGAGAGACAACATCCAAGGCATCACCAAGCCCGCTATCCGACGTCTTGCTCGGCGTGGTGGAGTCAAGCGCATCTCGGGGCTCATTTACGAGGAGACTCGGGGGGTACTGAAGGTGTTCCTGGAGAACGTCATCCGGGATGCCGTCACCTACACTGAGCACGCAAAGCGCAAGACGGTCACGGCCATGGACGTGGTGTACGCCCTAAAGCGACAGGGACGTACCCTGTATGGCTTTGGCGGTTAGGCCGCCGCTGCAGGCCTTACACGTGCGGCTATCCCAAAGGCCCTTTTTAGGGCCACCCACATAATCCTCGGGGGAGCTGAGCACACGTGTGTGTGTGTGTGTGTGTGTGTGTGTGTGTGTGTGTGTGTGTGTGTGCGCGCGCGCGCGATTGCTTTGCGCTTTGCAGTTTTGGGGGCGGGTAGTGATAGCCAAAGCGCTTAACAGCCCTAGGCACCACGAAGCTTTTTACCAAAGCTTATTTTGAACGGGGCTGAGGCCTTCCCTGTCCAGTCAGAGGTGTGTGGCTGTATCCGCATTTGCATAGTTATTGGCCAATCAGTGGGGCTCCAGGACAGTCGGTGTGAGAACTCAGCCAATCAGGGCGGTGGTGTTTGGACCAATCGAACTTCGCATTATTCAAATCCGTACTTGCGTAGAGACGGGCTACTCAGGGGACTGGGATGGGGGAAGGGGTGAGGCGGGAACTTTCTCTCTCCCCCTCTTTCTGTAAGCCAGCCTAGCATCCCTCCTGCCTCTGGAGCGCAGTTTTCGCTACCTTTGCCCGGGTACGGTGCTGGGATACCTCATCGGGGGCTCCTGTTGATGCAAGGATGCTGGCAGAGGACTTTTTCTCCTAGCTGTCTGAGAGGATAGTGTGCCCCATCTTTAAACACGGACGGTTTGATTTGGGGCGTTAGCCACATTTGTGGTCGTGTTACTGGGCCGTGTGAAGTTTAAACCAGCAAGACGGGGCAAGGTCACTGTTAGTCTCAAGGCGGCCCCAGATTTGCGGTCCTGAGGTGCCAGTTCTGCCACTTGTTCATCAGTTAATTCTTTTGGGCTTCCCTTCGCACTTCTGCAATGAGAGAGTAGGCCAGGTGGCTTAGGGGCCCTGTTCAGGTTGGACGGTGTTTTGTGCCACTGCACTGGTGCGAGAGCACTCGCAAAATCCAATCCAACAGCCATTCGAAAATCAAGGAGAAGAAATACAGGTTATAAGATCACGGGTGAACTCATTATGCGCAATTTTAAAACAAATTTGGCAGGCTCTCAGGCCAGTGTGTGAAAAGTATCCTCGGTATCCTGTGTTTTCGTCGTTTTCTCCATTGCGGTGGTTTTCAGTTGCTGGTCGTGACCCATGAACAAGGTGGTGAATTCAATTTGGAAATTGGGAGCCAGTATCTTTAATTAATGGAGCAGAATTGGGTTGAGAATATCCCAAGTGAAAAAAAAGAAATCCTTTTCTACACCTTGTTTCAATTTTTACACGCGTGTGTATGAACGTGCAGTAGGTAGTAACATAAAATTATATCTTACCGTAGTTTAGAGTCAGAAATCAGAGCTACTGAACGTATATAGTGGTACTGTACCTCTAGATGTAAGTATTATGTAGCAATCTAATACAGAATGGAAAGCAAAACACAAGACCCAGGCTCAAGTGGTCCCCCCCCCCCCCCCATGCCATCTTCTGGCTGTGTGAACCACACATTCCCAGGTGTCTCTTCCTCCACTGAAGGTTTGGTTTCTTCAACCATTCAACAGGAATACCAAAAAAAAGCCCTCCCTCCCTGCCAGGGTTATTGTGAAATTGAACGAGAGGAGGTGAGCGAAAGATGAGCCATAAGCCACCTAGGAACCTGGGTATTTTTACTGCCCAGGCCATGCAGCCTGGAAGCTGGTCGTGTGTTTAAAATTATTCACCAATTTTCTTTGTGGGTGTGTTCTTCCTCCTCCTCCTCTTCTTCTTCTTCTTCTTCTTCTTCTTCAAGTGGCGTGAGTGATTGTAATTGGGACTTACATCAGTTGATACTAATGTCACTAGTATTTACCTCATGATTGCTGTTGCTGTTAATAGATTTGCGACCACATATAAGGCTCTGTTCTAAGCCCTTTGTGCGAGGGCTGTACTCTCTCTTTTCATCCTCACAGTGATCTTGGAGTGAGTGCAATTAGGATCCTGCTTTACACCTGAGGATATGGAGATCCCAGTCTTTTTTCTCTGGAGACTTTTCCTGGTAGGGGTGAGGGGGTCAGGAGCCCTGGCTCTACCCGTAAGGGGCCGCAGGCTTTAACCTCCTACCCCCAGCTTACCTGTATAGCAATGAGGACCCTAGAGGTCTGTTTCCCGTCCCCTTTCTCTTCTCTGCCGTCCTTCCTCCTCTTCCTGCCTTTCTCTATGTACTTCACTCTCAGCCCCCGATCATACCCCGATCCTCTACCACATCCCCAGAAAATTCTGTCAGCATGAGCAGGATTCAAATCCGAGCTCGTCTAACTGCAGAGTCCCTACTAGTTATTAACCGCCAGTGCTCTGAACTGCCATGCAAAAGAAGGTGGACTTGCAGAGACATAGAAGCATGGAACAGAGTGAGGGATCTCAGAGGGAAGGTGGGTGTGGGTGGGGAGACATTAATCAAAGAATTTACATGTTTATAAGCATAACCCATGGACGCAGACATTGGTATGGGGAAGGCCTGGGGGTGGAAGGGATCAATGGGGGAAAAAAGGGGACATCTGTAATATTTTCAACAGTAAAGATAATTAAAGAAGAGAAAGAAGAAGGTGGACTTCATCATTTCTGAAGGGAGTTGGGAAGGAGGCGGGAAATCTATCCTGAATAATCAGAGCTGGTGAGGGCATCAGTTCAGGCAGGGACCACGGACGGATGGAGGGAGGGTGGCAGAATTGAAAGTCAGAAAGTAGATTTGATAGCATTTGTTGACTCATGAGATTTGGACAAAGGACGGCAGGAAGGAACCTCTGCCCGGGAAGGGTGGGGGGGTGGGGGTTGGGGTGGGGAGCTGAAGGTGTCTTTCATTAAGATGAGAAATATGAAACATAGCTTTGGGAAGCAAGATGTGGCAGTTTTGGAAATAAGCTGAGGTTGAAGTGGCTTCTATCCATCCAGAAGGACCTAGTCACAAGGCAGTTAGAAAATATCGGTGTAGAGCTCAGGACAGGGGTCTCAGCAGGAGATACCTATTTGCGAGCAGCTGTCAGAGGCAGAGATGTGCAAAGCAGGGAATCCGTGATCTCACTTCAGTTGCAGGGAGGAAAAAGACAACGGCCAGCATGGGTAAAACCAGGATATCGATGGACCTGGCAGAGAAAGAGGAGGAGAACATGAGAAAGGTGAGAGAGGGACCTGGAGAAAAGGGTGAGGAGGACAACCAGGAGAGGGCGTGAAGCAAAAGGTGTCAACAGGGCCATAATACCACACAGTTCCCCTCTACACGGGCACACGCACCAGGCTGAACGAAGACAAGTTTCTCACTTGGTAAAGTCCCAGGTGCAGGGTAGACTTTTCCCACAACCAAGCTGGCCGTGTAGAAGCTAATGATCAGAGGAAGAGCATTTATTTACCTTGTCCTTCATTATCCTTTAACTCTCATCTGCGAGTAGAGGAGTGCTTTAAGTGCAGAAATGGTTAAGTGTTAAAACCTGCATCTTAAATCGTTCTCTTGTATTGATGAACTCGTCTGCACCAGCCTCTGAAACAGATGGAAAGATCTGAAAGACTGCTGTGAGGGTAGGTAGGCCTTTACCGTGACAGGAACACAAGATTTTATTGTTCTTGGCTAGATGTCAACGATGCCACTAAACTTGAGATTCAGACAGGGAGACTTCCTGTAAGTAAAGGGGCGGGGGAGGCTGGTAAATGAAAGCAGTGCCATCTTGGGTGTAGGCAAGAGGCTGTAGAGGACCATCATCTGACACCAGCATCTTAGGTCCCAGGGTCAGCTCAGCTAGCTGCTCCTGGACCTGAGATGCTGGGCAAGTCACTCACCTGAGAGCCTCAGAGTGTCTCTCAGAAAGCAAGGTTTGCCTTGAGGATGGATGCAAAGGTGGCACCCCCCCCCCCCCCCCAAGTCACTAGGACTTCCTAACTCAAGAGTACAGGCCCGGTCCAAGGGACCCAGCCTGCACTGGGGCCTACGCTAGCAACAAGGGACTGGGCAGAGACCTAGAGGCATGCTCTGAAAATTGCCTGAAACAGAAACATGTGGCCACCTGTAGCAGGAGGGGCACAGACCCTACACGGCTCTCCCCTCTTCTGACACATCTCGAGAGGCAAGGGGAGCTTAAAAAAAAAAAAAAGAAGCGGAGAAACCATGTCCGGGCAGAGTACCCAGACACAGGTCGAAGCTTTCAGACGCCTCCCCGGTGTACAGCGAGTCTCACTCTGCGGACCCGGGCAGGAAACGGCCCGCTGAAGGCCCAGCTCCCGAGTGGCCCATAGGGCCTGTACACACGCGCGGCCCCCCCGCGCCCCCCCCCCCCGGGGCCTTGATTGGGAGCACAGGATAGGAGGTATCACCCAGTTGGCGAGTGAGACCCGAAGTTATCTGCCGTCGGGACGCAGGCATCCGGGACTTGAACTGACAGAAACCCACCCGACAGAGGGGGCGACTTTCCTCCGCAGCCCGAGAGCCGCGCCGGGTGGGGCCGTTTCCGGCGGGGTCGGGAGGCCCGCAGCTGGCCGAGAGGCCTCCGGGGTGCGCTCTGGACGGCGTGTCCCTGAGCGTCCCCCAGTAGCTGCTCGGGGGGACAGCCCAACCTCCGACCCCCGGTCACTTGTGACCAAAACGGCCCACGAGAGCCTTACACCACACACCACGACTGCGCGAGGTGTCCGAGCAGCGAAACTGGGCGTCCCGACCTCGCCCAGGGGAGCAGCGGCTACGCCGGCAGTCCCCATTAAGACTGAGCAAACCCCTGTAAAACTCAAAATGACACCTCGGAAAGTGGGCAGCAGAGGGAAGTAGGTCTTGAGGCCTGGAGCCTATGCCTGTGTTGGGAACCCAACGCCGCCCCCCCCCCCCTTCCCTCCCCGGCAGGACGCGGTGGGAGCACGGAGGCCCCAAGTGATACAATACAGCTCCTTCCCAGTGCTGTTGTGGGTGGCTCTGAAAAGAGCCTTTGGATGCGATGGAACAGAGTGCGCGTACTTCTTACGCTCGCTCCCCGCGAATGCGGCGAGCCAGCTGGATGTCTTTAGGCATGATGGTGACACGTTTGGCGTGGATGGCGCACAGGTTGGTGTCTTCGAACAGCCCCACCAGGTAGGCCTCGCTCGCCTCCTGCAGCGCCATGACGGCCGAGCTCTGGAAGCGCAGGTCGGTCTTGAAGTCCTGCGCGATCTCGCGCACCAGGCGCTGGAAGGGCAGCTTGCGGATCAGCAGCTCCGTGGACTTCTGGTAGCGGCGGATCTCGCGCAGCGCCACGGTGCCCGGGCGGTAGCGGTGCGGCTTCTTCACGCCGCCCGTGGCCGGCGCGCTCTTGCGGGCCGCCTTGGTGGCCAGCTGCTTCCGCGGGGCCTTGCCACCGGTCGACTTGCGAGCAGTCTGCTTGGTACGGGCCATGGCGATCAGACACGCGAGCCGAACAACACAACGGCGGGGAAGGGAGCGAGGCCCCGGGCCACCGCCGCCGTCTTTATAGACACAGTCGCTTCCGGATTGGGCGGGACGATAAAATTGAAAGTCCCGCGCTGGCTGCCCATTGGCTGTGATGTCATCCTCCTTGGCGTCCCCGATTGGCTGGGGCAGAATTCTCCCTGCGCGCGCGCGCGCCCCCGCCCCCCCCTCTACTTTGCAGCAGTTTGCCAACAGTTTTTTCTATTTTTTTTTCCCCTTTCTTTCGGGCCGAGTCATTTTTTTCTTGTTCTTTCCTTTTTTCTTACCCGCGACTGTGTCAGAATGTTCCCCCGCAGCCCTTCACTCCCTAGGACACGCTCCCCGCCATACCCTCTTCCTTTCCACTCCTTGTAACTCCCGCGCCGAACCTCAACCTTCCGTTTGCCCCCTCCTCCCCCCCGCCCCCTGGTGGCCTTGTTAGGTTTTCCGAACCCCGTAGTCGGTCTGAAGGACCGCTTTTCCCGCCTTTCGGATCGGAAAATTGTCCCCGCCCCGGGCACAAGATCCCGCCCTGGAAAGCCCCTATCTCCGCCTGGAAGGCATCTTCTCACTTCTAAAAACCCAAAACCAAACTAACCTACAAAGACAGTCGCCTCAGTCAGGCCAAGCAAGCCCCAGGTTGGCCATTCTCGAAAACTGCCCGCTCCCCTCCCGACTGCGGTGGGGTGTCCGTGTGGTGCGTTTGTGAGCGTTCCCTTCCTACTAGGTCCCAAGTGCCGGGCACAGGTCTCCGGGGTAACTGGGGAGTTGCGCGCTGGGCGCCGACTGAGATCGATCAAGCGCGCCGGAGGCCGCCTCCCAAAGGAGTTGTAACCGAGTGGCTGGGGGCGCTCGAGAGGTCTTGTTGCCTCCACTAGCCCTGATCCGTGGCCTTAAGGATTACGGCCCCGCCCTGCCAAAGGCAAGGCAGCGGGAGTGCTCGAGATGTGGGCGAAGGGACGGTTGGGAGTCGAAGGCAAATGGCACTCGCAACCCCCCGCGTATGGGCGGGGTGGGCGCTCCCTACTGCGAAACGTGGAATGGAAGAACCTGGTTAGCATAGTAACAGCTCTTTTACTTGAAAGAGTGGGTGGCTCTGAAAAGAGCCTTTGATTTCACAGGTGCCCCTTTCAAACGGGGGCTGGGTGGGCGCGAGACGCACGGCTCCTCACTTGCCCTTTGCCTTGTGGTGGCTCTCCGTCTTTTTAGGGAGCAGCACGGCCTGGATGTTCGGCAAAACGCCGCCCTGGGCGATGGTGACTTTGCCCAGCAGCTTGTTAAGCTCCTCGTCGTTGCGGATGGCCAGCTGGAGGTGGCGAGGGATGATGCGCGTCTTCTTGTTGTCTCGGGCGGCGTTACCCGCCAGCTCCAGGATCTCCGCGGTCAGGTACTCCAGCACGGCCGCCATGTAGACGGGCGCGCCGGCCCCCACCCGCTCGGCGTAGTTGCCTTTGCGCAGCAGACGATGCACACGCCCCACAGGAAACTGGAGGCCAGCGCGGGACGAGCGGGACTTGGCCTTAGCGCGGGCCTTGCCTCCTTGTTTACCACGACCAGACATGACGGCGATACGCACTGCGAGCAGCTCCCGACTGACGATCGAGGAAGTCGCCCTAAACGGCTCCCCTTCACCTTTTTATAGGCAGAACGGCGATTGTTCACCGAGCACGTTGATTGGCTAAAGCAGAGCTTTGTCCTGATGCCCAATAGGAGAGCGCGGGCAGAATCCACTTATTTGCATAACCTCGTCCCCCCTCTCCCGCAGGAGCGCCACTGAAAACCCGCCAATCACAACGCGGCGTACTGGGAACCTTAATTTGCATACAGCCTCTATAAGTACCGAGCCGCTTCCGGTAGCCTCGGTCCCGCTGTTGTGCTTGCGTCCTTGGTCTTTTCCTGCCGCTGGTGCTTCCCGCTATGCCTGAGCCGGCCAAGTCCGCTCCCGCGCCCAAGAAGGGCTCGAAGAAAGCGGTCACCAAAGCCCAGAAGAAGGATGGCAAGAAGCGCAAGCGCAGCCGAAAGGAGAGCTATTCCATCTACGTGTACAAGGTGCTCAAGCAGGTGCACCCCGACACCGGCATCTCGTCCAAGGCCATGGGCATCATGAACTCCTTCGTCAACGACATCTTCGAGCGCATCGCCGGCGAAGCATCCCGCCTGGCGCATTACAACAAGCGCTCGACCATCACGTCCCGGGAGATCCAGACGGCCGTGCGCCTGCTGCTGCCCGGCGAGCTGGCCAAGCACGCCGTGTCCGAGGGCACCAAGGCTGTCACCAAGTACACCAGCTCCAAGTGAGTCCCTGCCGGGACGCGGCGCTCGCACGAGTCGCCGGCCGCTTGACCCCCCCCCCCCCCCAAAGGCTCTTTTCAGAGCCACCTATCGTTTCAGTGAAAGAGCTTGTCGGTCACTTCTCTCATTCCAATGTCGGTACCGTCCTTTCCTATGCCACCTACCTGTTTCCCAGTGGGTACCAGGGATGCCTATTCAGCAGCTCTGGGCCCAGACACCCCTCTGTCGTTGCCCCAGCCTGAATGATCTCTTCAGATGTGCTGGTTGATTGCCTCTTTCACGTGTAGCTCAGGGTTCCTTGGTGAAGGTTAGAAATGCATGCCCCCCCCCCCCCCCCCGAGTTGTTCCCAGCAGCAGGGCACGGCTTTACATTCTCCCGAATCTGCAGACAGACCTCTTTATTTTTCCCGACTTCGGGAGACTTCGGTAATTAAAACCTTTTTCTCTTTGGCTGGAGTTACTCCTCCACACCTCTGTCTCTCAGATGACATGATATGCTCTGTGGGTTTAGACTTCTGGACAGAACATGCCAGGAATGCTCTTTGCCCTGCCTCACAGTTCAGTCAATATAAAGGAAATCAGAAACCGTCCCTTGAATGAACCAATTTCCCAGTGGGAAATTCGTACTTTGAAACGACAACTGGGAAGGTACAGTTTTTGCAGCTTGAAGAACCTAGCTAGGAGGCATGTTCCCACACAAGTAACTGCCTCCACCTGAAAACCCTAATGGTGCGTGGTCATCGATGTAAATCTACTGAAGATGACGGGGCGTTGGGGGGCAAGCAGTGTTAACTCTGGCATTTGGGTCAGGTGAGTATTTTGGAAATGCATTCTTTTTGATCTCTGGGAACTTGATTCAATGTGATGGATACCACACGCCTCAGCACCTCCTGTAAAGTTTCCTGGTGTACCCAGATACCTTGAGTGTGTGATTTTAACTTACACATTTCCTCCTGTCTCAGTTATGTATTCTTCTTCAAGTATGCAGAATCAATACGTGCTGTTGCTCTAATTGGAGAATTTCAACACTGTCCGATTAAGGTAATACATATTAAGGGACTTCAAGAACCTGGGCCTGCTTTTCATAAAATGTCCTCCCAGAGACTTTAAGCAGCGGCTGATGATGTTAAAACTACTCCACCTTAAAAACATTTGTTCCTTGCCGAGAGCAATTCATTCTCTGTCCGAAAAAAGAGGCACCAAAAATTAGTAATACAAGCTCTCTCCATTTTTGAGACTATGGTTACAAAGATGTGTTTCCTAAAATATCTCAATGGCCATTAAACCCTGAATCAATCAACCTAACCATAAAATCCCACATAGGTCCACCGAACCCAAATCACTGGGATACTGTTCGTCAGAGGCAAGGATGAACACATTGGAACACACCAGGTGGTGCATGGTTGGTAACCAATGACATGGTTATGCGGTTGCCTTATTCCTTGCTTCACAGTTTTTAGTCACAACCCCCGACGCTTTCTTTTTTCCTGTCCTTTCCCAGAATTGTTGGTAACATTATGTACAAAACTAGCTGCATTTTCCCTTTATTCCCTCATTAATTCCAGGCACCAAATGTAGGACAGGACTTTACATTCCTGCATTTAAACATTTTAAAGAGGTCAAATGAGAACAGAAGACAAAGCACAAAATAAAGTCATAAAACTGAAACTCCATGTAAAAAATGTTAAGCACACTGCAACAGGGTCCTAGCGGTTGCTTTGGCTTTTTTTTTCTCTTATGTACCTACGCAAAATCCCAAATATTATCTTCCAGCATGATATTTCTTATTTTTTGTGTGCTGTACCCAAATACAGGTAAATTATTTCCTAGTTATTGTACTAAATCCATCCCTTTCTCATGCTTTAGCCTCAGGAAACATCTCCCTGATGTAACACATGCCTTGCTTGGATCTACTGCTAGATGAGGCCAATTGCTAGAGCTGAGAAAGTTCAGCTTTAACTTTTTAGAGCTGGCGAGGAGGGAGATTGAGTTTTCAGGGTAGGAATAGAACAAAGAAAACATTTCTAGAGGCTCTCAGCATGTGTGAATAGCCTAATATTTGGGGGAGGCAGTGGTTGATATTTGTTTCTGAGGACTCAGAATGAGTAGGAAAGCAGAAAAGAACTAATCTTGAAGGGTGGAGAAAGTGATTCAATGTAAACTAAATTACCCATCAATCAGTAGTTCCCTTTAGCAACCACATTTACACTTACACATTTGAAAACAAAACTAACACCCTGTTCTAGGTTATGTACCATAGAGTGATTAATAAAGCATTTTCAAATATATAACTATATTACAGCTGAATAACACTAAAGAAAGAATAGAAATAGGAGTTCAAGGAAAAAAAGGAAAATCATTATTGTTTTTTAAGAGTCATATTTGCATATTTTTAATGTGCGAGTATATTTTCACAACGGTTTTATGTTTATGTCCTTAATTTTCTGGGGTTCTATTGACCATGTTTTTCAAATTGTAGTTTGCAACTCATTCATTAGTGGGTTGTGAGATCAACTTCATGGAGCTCAACAGGCATTTAAAAAGGAGGTGAAATGGAATAGGAAAGAAGAGAATAGCAAATTATTACTGTGCACCACACAAAGTAGAGGTAAGGATTGTTTTGTAAAACTATCTCTGATATGAAATATAATTCTTACTGTAAGCTGCTGAGCAAAAAGCTGTGAAAAACTCTGGGATAAACAAAAAGCTAATAAAAAGGAGTTAAATGAGTTGGAGTGGAAGTTTGCAGTCTATTTTCTGCTTGGAGTGATTATGTGACTGGTTCTACATTAACCAAATTGAAGAAAATGAAAGAAATAGGATGTTTTGGGGAAAATGAGATTATGAGGGAAGTCTGAAATGTTTTGCACTGAGATGCCTTACTGAGTCCACGTGGATATTTCAGGTAAATCTGCTGACCTTCAGGAGAGGGGCTTTACCTGGAGACATACATTTGGAAGGTATAACAAAAAAGGATGGTAGTTGAGGCTGTGTCTTTGATGAAGACTACCTAGTATTTTTTTCTGATTTTAAAAGAAAGTGAGACTAGTTGCCCTGAGATGTCAGCTGATGAGACATGCCACATTTGGTCAGTTCCTCTGAGTGACTGCACTCAAAGACCTGTAAAGGAAACTGAAATGGTGCCTCTGGAGATGTTCCCAGCATTCTGTCCAGGTGGACCTGCAGAGCATGTGAGCTGGACTAGAGAAGGAAACATTTTCTAAGCACTTCCGTGTCTCTGAGGTTTCTTAGGCACCAGTGTGCCCAAGAAAGGAAACCAAGAAGGCTGAGAAGTTGAAAAAGTTAACTTGGACCTGTATTGCACATTTACAATGTTAATAATAAATTCCTAAGCCTTTTGAAGACTTTTACGTTCCCTTCCCTTCTCCGATTTGAATGACCACTGCAAGGTAACTTCAAAAACTGATTTGAGGTTGAGTTCCATAGCTGCTCCTTTGTTCAAGATGTTTAGTGACTGTATGTTGTAAATTGTGGGGCAAACAAGCTGAGACAATATGGCATCAATTATAGAGATTTTTAAAAAAATATTTCTTCTTCCTGAATTTTCTCTCTTCTATTGGTTCATTCAAGGGACGGTTTCTGATTTCCTTTATATTGACTGAACTGTGAGGCAGGGCAAAGAGCATTCCTGGCATGTTCTGTCCAGAAGTCTAAACCCACAGAGCATATCATGTCATCTGAGAGACAGAGGTGTGGAGGAGTAACTCCAGCCAAAGAGAAAAAGGTTTTAATTACCGAAGTCTCCCGAAGTCGGGAAAAATAAAGAGGTCTGTCTGCAGATTCGGGAGAATGTAAAGCCGTGCCCTGCTGCTGGGAACAACTCGGGGGGGGGGGGGGGGGGGGGGCATGCATTTCTAACCTTCACCAAGGAACCCTGAGCTACACGTGAAAGAGGCAATCAACCAGCACATCTGAAGAGATCATTCAGGCTGGGGCAACGACAGAGGGGTGTCTGGGCCCAGAGCTGCTGAATAGGCATCCCTGGTACCCACTGGGAAACAGGTAGGTGGCATAGGAAAGGACGGTACCGACATTGGAATGAGAGAAGTGACCGACAAGCTCTTTCACTGAAACGATAGGTGGCTCTGAAAAGAGCCTTTGGGGGGGGGGGGTCAAGCGGCCGGCGACTCGTGCGAGCGCCGCGTCCCGGCAGGGACTCACTTGGAGCTGGTGTACTTGGTGACAGCCTTGGTGCCCTCGGACACGGCGTGCTTGGCCAGCTCGCCGGGCAGCAGCAGGCGCACGGCCGTCTGGATCTCCCGGGACGTGATGGTCGAGCGCTTGTTGTAATGCGCCAGGCGGGATGCTTCGCCGGCGATGCGCTCGAAGATGTCGTTGACGAAGGAGTTCATGATGCCCATGGCCTTGGACGAGATGCCGGTGTCGGGGTGCACCTGCTTGAGCACCTTGTACACGTAGATGGAATAGCTCTCCTTTCGGCTGCGCTTGCGCTTCTTGCCATCCTTCTTCTGGGCTTTGGTGACCGCTTTCTTCGAGCCCTTCTTGGGCGCGGGAGCGGACTTGGCCGGCTCAGGCATAGCGGGAAGCACCAGCGGCAGGAAAAGACCAAGGACGCAAGCACAACAGCGGGACCGAGGCTACCGGAAGCGGCTCGGTACTTATAGAGGCTGTATGCAAATTAAGGTTCCCAGTACGCCGCGTTGTGATTGGCGGGTTTTCAGTGGCGCTCCTGCGGGAGAGGGGGGACGAGGTTATGCAAATAAGTGGATTCTGCCCGCGCTCTCCTATTGGGCATCAGGACAAAGCTCTGCTTTAGCCAATCAACGTGCTCGGTGAACAATCGCCGTTCTGCCTATAAAAAGGTGAAGGGGAGCCGTTTAGGGCGACTTCCTCGATCGTCAGTCGGGAGCTGCTCGCAGTGCGTATCGCCGTCATGTCTGGTCGTGGTAAACAAGGAGGCAAGGCCCGCGCTAAGGCCAAGTCCCGCTCGTCCCGCGCTGGCCTCCAGTTTCCTGTGGGGCGTGTGCATCGTCTGCTGCGCAAAGGCAACTACGCCGAGCGGGTGGGGGCCGGCGCGCCCGTCTACATGGCGGCCGTGCTGGAGTACCTGACCGCGGAGATCCTGGAGCTGGCGGGTAACGCCGCCCGAGACAACAAGAAGACGCGCATCATCCCTCGCCACCTCCAGCTGGCCATCCGCAACGACGAGGAGCTTAACAAGCTGCTGGGCAAAGTCACCATCGCCCAGGGCGGCGTTTTGCCGAACATCCAGGCCGTGCTGCTCCCTAAAAAGACGGAGAGCCACCACAAGGCAAAGGGCAAGTGAGGAGCCGTGCGTCTCGCGCCCACCCAGCCCCCGTTTGAAAGGGGCACCTGTGAAATCAAAGGCTCTTTTCAGAGCCACCCACTCTTTCAAGTAAAAGAGCTGTTACTATGCTAACCAGGTTCTTCCATTCCACGTTTCGCAGTAGGGAGCGCCCACCCCGCCCATACGCGGGGGGTTGCGAGTGCCATTTGCCTTCGACTCCCAACCGTCCCTTCGCCCACATCTCGAGCACTCCCGCTGCCTTGCCTTTGGCAGGGCGGGGCCGTAATCCTTAAGGCCACGGATCAGGGCTAGTGGAGGCAACAAGACCTCTCGAGCGCCCCCAGCCACTCGGTTACAACTCCTTTGGGAGGCGGCCTCCGGCGCGCTTGATCGATCTCAGTCGGCGCCCAGCGCGCAACTCCCCAGTTACCCCGGAGACCTGTGCCCGGCACTTGGGACCTAGTAGGAAGGGAACGCTCACAAACGCACCACACGGACACCCCACCGCAGTCGGGAGGGGAGCGGGCAGTTTTCGAGAATGGCCAACCTGGGGCTTGCTTGGCCTGACTGAGGCGACTGTCTTTGTAGGTTAGTTTGGTTTTGGGTTTTTAGAAGTGAGAAGATGCCTTCCAGGCGGAGATAGGGGCTTTCCAGGGCGGGATCTTGTGCCCGGGGCGGGGACAATTTTCCGATCCGAAAGGCGGGAAAAGCGGTCCTTCAGACCGACTACGGGGTTCGGAAAACCTAACAAGGCCACCAGGGGGCGGGGGGGAGGAGGGGGCAAACGGAAGGTTGAGGTTCGGCGCGGGAGTTACAAGGAGTGGAAAGGAAGAGGGTATGGCGGGGAGCGTGTCCTAGGGAGTGAAGGGCTGCGGGGGAACATTCTGACACAGTCGCGGGTAAGAAAAAAGGAAAGAACAAGAAAAAAATGACTCGGCCCGAAAGAAAGGGGAAAAAAAAATAGAAAAAACTGTTGGCAAACTGCTGCAAAGTAGAGGGGGGGGCGGGGGCGCGCGCGCGCGCAGGGAGAATTCTGCCCCAGCCAATCGGGGACGCCAAGGAGGATGACATCACAGCCAATGGGCAGCCAGCGCGGGACTTTCAATTTTATCGTCCCGCCCAATCCGGAAGCGACTGTGTCTATAAAGACGGCGGCGGTGGCCCGGGGCCTCGCTCCCTTCCCCGCCGTTGTGTTGTTCGGCTCGCGTGTCTGATCGCCATGGCCCGTACCAAGCAGACTGCTCGCAAGTCGACCGGTGGCAAGGCCCCGCGGAAGCAGCTGGCCACCAAGGCGGCCCGCAAGAGCGCGCCGGCCACGGGCGGCGTGAAGAAGCCGCACCGCTACCGCCCGGGCACCGTGGCGCTGCGCGAGATCCGCCGCTACCAGAAGTCCACGGAGCTGCTGATCCGCAAGCTGCCCTTCCAGCGCCTGGTGCGCGAGATCGCGCAGGACTTCAAGACCGACCTGCGCTTCCAGAGCTCGGCCGTCATGGCGCTGCAGGAGGCGAGCGAGGCCTACCTGGTGGGGCTGTTCGAAGACACCAACCTGTGCGCCATCCACGCCAAACGTGTCACCATCATGCCTAAAGACATCCAGCTGGCTCGCCGCATTCGCGGGGAGCGAGCGTAAGAAGTACGCGCACTCTGTTCCATCGCATCCAAAGGCTCTTTTCAGAGCCACCCACAACAGCACTGGGAAGGAGCTGTATTGTATCACTTGGGGCCTCCGTGCTCCCACCGCGTCCTGCCGGGGAGGGAAGGGGGGGGGGGGCGGCGTTGGGTTCCCAACACAGGCATAGGCTCCAGGCCTCAAGACCTACTTCCCTCTGCTGCCCACTTTCCGAGGTGTCATTTTGAGTTTTACAGGGGTTTGCTCAGTCTTAATGGGGACTGCCGGCGTAGCCGCTGCTCCCCTGGGCGAGGTCGGGACGCCCAGTTTCGCTGCTCGGACACCTCGCGCAGTCGTGGTGTGTGGTGTAAGGCTCTCGTGGGCCGTTTTGGTCACAAGTGACCGGGGGTCGGAGGTTGGGCTGTCCCCCCGAGCAGCTACTGGGGGACGCTCAGGGACACGCCGTCCAGAGCGCACCCCGGAGGCCTCTCGGCCAGCTGCGGGCCTCCCGACCCCGCCGGAAACGGCCCCACCCGGCGCGGCTCTCGGGCTGCGGAGGAAAGTCGCCCCCTCTGTCGGGTGGGTTTCTGTCAGTTCAAGTCCCGGATGCCTGCGTCCCGACGGCAGATAACTTCGGGTCTCACTCGCCAACTGGGTGATACCTCCTATCCTGTGCTCCCAATCAAGGCCCCGGGGGGGGGGGGCGCGGGGGGGCCGCGCGTGTGTACAGGCCCTATGGGCCACTCGGGAGCTGGGCCTTCAGCGGGCCGTTTCCTGCCCGGGTCCGCAGAGTGAGACTCGCTGTACACCGGGGAGGCGTCTGAAAGCTTCGACCTGTGTCTGGGTACTCTGCCCGGACATGGTTTCTCCGCTTCTTTTTTTTTTTTTTAAGCTCCCCTTGCCTCTCGAGATGTGTCAGAAGAGGGGAGAGCCGTGTAGGGTCTGTGCCCCTCCTGCTACAGGTGGCCACATGTTTCTGTTTCAGGCAATTTTCAGAGCATGCCTCTAGGTCTCTGCCCAGTCCCTTGTTGCTAGCGTAGGCCCCAGTGCAGGCTGGGTCCCTTGGACCGGGCCTGTACTCTTGAGTTAGGAAGTCCTAGTGACTTGGGGGGGGGGGGGGGGGTGCCACCTTTGCATCCATCCTCAAGGCAAACCTTGCTTTCTGAGAGACACTCTGAGGCTCTCAGGTGAGTGACTTGCCCAGCATCTCAGGTCCAGGAGCAGCTAGCTGAGCTGACCCTGGGACCTAAGATGCTGGTGTCAGATGATGGTCCTCTACAGCCTCTTGCCTACACCCAAGATGGCACTGCTTTCATTTACCAGCCTCCCCCGCCCCTTTACTTACAGGAAGTCTCCCTGTCTGAATCTCAAGTTTAGTGGCATCGTTGACATCTAGCCAAGAACAATAAAATCTTGTGTTCCTGTCACGGTAAAGGCCTACCTACCCTCACAGCAGTCTTTCAGATCTTTCCATCTGTTTCAGAGGCTGGTGCAGACGAGTTCATCAATACAAGAGAACGATTTAAGATGCAGGTTTTAACACTTAACCATTTCTGCACTTAAAGCACTCCTCTACTCGCAGATGAGAGTTAAAGGATAATGAAGGACAAGGTAAATAAATGCTCTTCCTCTGATCATTAGCTTCTACACGGCCAGCTTGGTTGTGGGAAAAGTCTACCCTGCACCTGGGACTTTACCAAGTGAGAAACTTGTCTTCGTTCAGCCTGGTGCGTGTGCCCGTGTAGAGGGGAACTGTGTGGTATTATGGCCCTGTTGACACCTTTTGCTTCACGCCCTCTCCTGGTTGTCCTCCTCACCCTTTTCTCCAGGTCCCTCTCTCACCTTTCTCATGTTCTCCTCCTCTTTCTCTGCCAGGTCCATCGATATCCTGGTTTTACCCATGCTGGCCGTTGTCTTTTTCCTCCCTGCAACTGAAGTGAGATCACGGATTCCCTGCTTTGCACATCTCTGCCTCTGACAGCTGCTCGCAAATAGGTATCTCCTGCTGAGACCCCTGTCCTGAGCTCTACACCGATATTTTCTAACTGCCTTGTGACTAGGTCCTTCTGGATGGATAGAAGCCACTTCAACCTCAGCTTATTTCCAAAACTGCCACATCTTGCTTCCCAAAGCTATGTTTCATATTTCTCATCTTAATGAAAGACACCTTCAGCTCCCCACCCCAACCCCCACCCCCCCACCCTTCCCGGGCAGAGGTTCCTTCCTGCCGTCCTTTGTCCAAATCTCATGAGTCAACAAATGCTATCAAATCTACTTTCTGACTTTCAATTCTGCCACCCTCCCTCCATCCGTCCGTGGTCCCTGCCTGAACTGATGCCCTCACCAGCTCTGATTATTCAGGATAGATTTCCCGCCTCCTTCCCAACTCCCTTCAGAAATGATGAAGTCCACCTTCTTCTTTCTCTTCTTTAATTATCTTTACTGTTGAAAATATTACAGATGTCCCCTTTTTTCCCCCATTGATCCCTTCCACCCCCAGGCCTTCCCCATACCAATGTCTGCGTCCATGGGTTATGCTTATAAACATGTAAATTCTTTGATTAATGTCTCCCCACCCACACCCACCTTCCCTCTGAGATCCCTCACTCTGTTCCATGCTTCTATGTCTCTGCAAGTCCACCTTCTTTTGCATGGCAGTTCAGAGCACTGGCGGTTAATAACTAGTAGGGACTCTGCAGTTAGACGAGCTCGGATTTGAATCCTGCTCATGCTGACAGAATTTTCTGGGGATGTGGTAGAGGATCGGGGTATGATCGGGGGCTGAGAGTGAAGTACATAGAGAAAGGCAGGAAGAGGAGGAAGGACGGCAGAGAAGAGAAAGGGGACGGGAAACAGACCTCTAGGGTCCTCATTGCTATACAGGTAAGCTGGGGGTAGGAGGTTAAAGCCTGCGGCCCCTTACGGGTAGAGCCAGGGCTCCTGACCCCCTCACCCCTACCAGGAAAAGTCTCCAGAGAAAAAAGACTGGGATCTCCATATCCTCAGGTGTAAAGCAGGATCCTAATTGCACTCACTCCAAGATCACTGTGAGGATGAAAAGAGAGAGTACAGCCCTCGCACAAAGGGCTTAGAACAGAGCCTTATATGTGGTCGCAAATCTATTAACAGCAACAGCAATCATGAGGTAAATACTAGTGACATTAGTATCAACTGATGTAAGTCCCAATTACAATCACTCACGCCACTTGAAGAAGAAGAAGAAGAAGAAGAAGAAGAGGAGGAGGAGGAAGAACACACCCACAAAGAAAATTGGTGAATAATTTTAAACACACGACCAGCTTCCAGGCTGCATGGCCTGGGCAGTAAAAATACCCAGGTTCCTAGGTGGCTTATGGCTCATCTTTCGCTCACCTCCTCTCGTTCAATTTCACAATAACCCTGGCAGGGAGGGAGGGCTTTTTTTTGGTATTCCTGTTGAATGGTTGAAGAAACCAAACCTTCAGTGGAGGAAGAGACACCTGGGAATGTGTGGTTCACACAGCCAGAAGATGGCATGGGGGGGGGGGGGGGACCACTTGAGCCTGGGTCTTGTGTTTTGCTTTCCATTCTGTATTAGATTGCTACATAATACTTACATCTAGAGGTACAGTACCACTATATACGTTCAGTAGCTCTGATTTCTGACTCTAAACTACGGTAAGATATAATTTTATGTTACTACCTACTGCACGTTCATACACACGCGTGTAAAAATTGAAACAAGGTGTAGAAAAGGATTTCTTTTTTTTCACTTGGGATATTCTCAACCCAATTCTGCTCCATTAATTAAAGATACTGGCTCCCAATTTCCAAATTGAATTCACCACCTTGTTCATGGGTCACGACCAGCAACTGAAAACCACCGCAATGGAGAAAACGACGAAAACACAGGATACCGAGGATACTTTTCACACACTGGCCTGAGAGCCTGCCAAATTTGTTTTAAAATTGCGCATAATGAGTTCACCCGTGATCTTATAACCTGTATTTCTTCTCCTTGATTTTCGAATGGCTGTTGGATTGGATTTTGCGAGTGCTCTCGCACCAGTGCAGTGGCACAAAACACCGTCCAACCTGAACAGGGCCCCTAAGCCACCTGGCCTACTCTCTCATTGCAGAAGTGCGAAGGGAAGCCCAAAAGAATTAACTGATGAACAAGTGGCAGAACTGGCACCTCAGGACCGCAAATCTGGGGCCGCCTTGAGACTAACAGTGACCTTGCCCCGTCTTGCTGGTTTAAACTTCACACGGCCCAGTAACACGACCACAAATGTGGCTAACGCCCCAAATCAAACCGTCCGTGTTTAAAGATGGGGCACACTATCCTCTCAGACAGCTAGGAGAAAAAGTCCTCTGCCAGCATCCTTGCATCAACAGGAGCCCCCGATGAGGTATCCCAGCACCGTACCCGGGCAAAGGTAGCGAAAACTGCGCTCCAGAGGCAGGAGGGATGCTAGGCTGGCTTACAGAAAGAGGGGGAGAGAGAAAGTTCCCGCCTCACCCCTTCCCCCATCCCAGTCCCCTGAGTAGCCCGTCTCTACGCAAGTACGGATTTGAATAATGCGAAGTTCGATTGGTCCAAACACCACCGCCCTGATTGGCTGAGTTCTCACACCGACTGTCCTGGAGCCCCACTGATTGGCCAATAACTATGCAAATGCGGATACAGCCACACACCTCTGACTGGACAGGGAAGGCCTCAGCCCCGTTCAAAATAAGCTTTGGTAAAAAGCTTCGTGGTGCCTAGGGCTGTTAAGCGCTTTGGCTATCACTACCCGCCCCCAAAACTGCAAAGCGCAAAGCAATCGCGCGCGCGCGCACACACACACACACACACACACACACACACACACACACACGTGTGCTCAGCTCCCCCGAGGATTATGTGGGTGGCCCTAAAAAGGGCCTTTGGGATAGCCGCACGTGTAAGGCCTGCAGCGGCGGCCTAACCGCCAAAGCCATACAGGGTACGTCCCTGTCGCTTTAGGGCGTACACCACGTCCATGGCCGTGACCGTCTTGCGCTTTGCGTGCTCAGTGTAGGTGACGGCATCCCGGATGACGTTCTCCAGGAACACCTTCAGTACCCCCCGAGTCTCCTCGTAAATGAGCCCCGAGATGCGCTTGACTCCACCACGCCGAGCAAGACGTCGGATAGCGGGCTTGGTGATGCCTTGGATGTTGTCTCTCAGGACCTTGCGGTGGCGCTTGGCGCCGCCTTTACCCAACCCTTTGCCGCCCTTGCCTCTCCCAGACATAGTGACCACGCTCTGAGCACACAAGCCTCAGTGCCGGGGAGGCCCGCTCTGCCCCTGATATACAAGAACATCGGACCGGATTGAAAACCTCAAGCGCGCCGGCGGGAAGCCCTCGAAAT
Source organism: Miniopterus schreibersii (assembly GCF_964146895.1). NCBI lineage: Eukaryota > Metazoa > Chordata > Mammalia > Chiroptera > Miniopteridae > Miniopterus > Miniopterus schreibersii. Next base: position 12,411,386 of record NC_138119.1, on the reverse strand, counting down.
TTCCCCCCGCCCCTCCGCAGTTTCTCATCTCGTTTCCCGCGGGTCCTGTCCCTTCTGCTTCACTCTCCACGCCGCCCCCTAGCGGACCCTGCCTGCCACAATCCCGGGAGAATTCAGATCCCAAAGCCGGCCTTCCGGACTCCGCAGCTGTTTTCGTCTCCTCGCCATTTCTGCGCTCCCCCCAGGCATTAAATTTTGGCGAAGAAGAAAGGTTTTCCGGAGGGGGGATGGGGGGAGGGAGAACGGGGACGCGAGCGCCAGCACCGGGTTTAATCCCATCAAGAGGATCCCCAGGGCTGCGAGCCCGTAGTTAAAGAAAACCGCAACAAAAGCAATTCCAGTTGTTAGGCTGACTGACCTGTCTCCAGAGCAGCCGGCAGCTGGGCGGCGGGGGAAGAAGGTCCTGTAATGCTCAGGTTTAGTCTCCATTTTGTTGGTCCCGGTATTCATATGCTGAAGACCTAACTCCTAGCACCTCCGGATGTGAGAGCATTTGGAGATAGGACCTTTACAAAGGCAGTTAAAATGGGGGTCACTAGGATGGGCCCTAATCCAATGTGAGTGGGATCTTTATAAAACGGGGGGATCAGACACAGACAACACTGAGGGACAACTATGTGGGGACAGGGCGAGGACAACCATCTGCAAGCCAAGGAGAGACCTCAGGAGATACTAAACCTGCCGAAATCATGATCTCTGACTTTCACCTAGAACTGAGAAAATTGTTTAAGCCACCCAGTCTGCGGTGCTTTGTTATGGCAGCCCCAGCAAATACAGGCCCCCTTTGATCTCTGCCCAGACCCTCATTCCCTACCCAGACCCACAGCACACAATGGGATTCTCAGGATCTGTACCTTGTGAGTTATAAGCAGAAACATCAGTGACTTGGGGCTGTGCAGGGCCGGTACCTTGGCACTGGGCGTCTCATCCATTGAAGTTTTGTTTTCAGAAGTGCAGCCTCAAGTCCTCAGAGTGAGTAATATTCCACCGTGTCAGAGCCATCAGTGGCTGAGCAAATCCCTGAGCATGTAGATTTCTACCTCAGGGCCATTCCTCCCCAGGACCATACTCCCTGAATTAATACTACATCAGGTTTAAAATGCCAAAGATATCCAAGACCTCCCTGTGGCCCTGAGATCTGACAACAGCCTGCTCATCTGTCATGGCTAAAGCAGTTCAGAGGTCCTCTGGCTTAGTGGGAATGGCTGTATCCTACCTTCGCCCTTCTCTCCTCTGTTCCTCCTGCCACAACAGTGGAGTGCTTGCTCACTCACCAAACTCAAAGCTTGCAGGTTGAGGAAGGGGAACACTGAAAGAAGGCAGAGAAGCAGGAGCACTGGGGAGTCTAGGGCCTGGTCCCTCACTAGTGAAGGACAGTGGAGGCCCTCCCTGGTTGGTCTTTCCTTGTTTCCTGTCAAAGGTGAGCCCCTTAAGGGTAGGGCCTTGTGTGCATCACTGATCTCTCTTCCAGGGCTGCTACACAGCAGAGGCTCTGGGCCTCAACAATGGAAAGGTTCTCTACTTGGCTTGATCTGAGACCCCTGCCCACACATGAAACCCAGGAAACACCAGGCAGTGCAAACATGTATGTACACACGCACTTTCTGAGGAAGTGGGGCCTATCTGATCTAATATCTCTTGGCCAGCAGAGGGTCAGGCCCACCTGGGCAGGGCACTGCTGCCTTACCTATCAGCAGCCGTATCTTGGGGATTTGCCCCCACAGGGCTACGGCAACAGAATATGTTACTCAATCAAACCTGCCTTTGGCCACTTGGTAGGTGTCAGCCAAAACACCACACCAAGTTGGTTTTGCTAGTGGGAACTTTATTGCAAAAGAAAATGAAGCGAAAAACAACTCGCATTCACTTAAAAAGTCTCATTGTGTCCACCCTGGTTCCAAGAAAAGTCTGCCATGGAATTGGTATTGTTAATTGGACTTTGGGTCCTTAAATCACAGCTGATGGTGGCTTCTGCTAAGGCAGTGGCTAAGAGTGAAAAGAGATGAAATGACAGATTTTAATTTGACAAGATTTGGTGATTTAGGCATGTGGAGAAGGCAAAAGAATAGGGAGCTTTTGCTTGGCCTGAGGAGCTGGGAGATGGTGGAAGATTTCACTAAAGTGGAGAATTCAGGAAGAAGAAATAGCTTTTGGAACCAATAAGATGCATAAAGCCCTTTCTGTCATTGAAGTTGAGATTCCTGTTATCTATCTAGAGTCTAGAAGGACACATTCACCAAGAGTTGGATATATTAATCTATTCAGCAAAGGGGCTCAGCTAGAGACATTTTGGGGGAAGCCCTTGGCAGATATTTAAGAACAAAAGTCAGGGAATTTGATGAGACCTATCCAGAGGTCAGGGAGAAGAGGGCTGAGGCAAGAACCCTGGGCAAATAGTGACTGGGCTGATAGTTGAAGAAAACACCAAGAAGCAGAAGGATAGTGGGAGACAGAGGAGGACCACCAGGAAAGACAGAATGTCCAGTCCTAGCCAGTGTGACTCAGTTGGTTGCATCGTCCTGTGCACTGAAAGTTCCTGTTTGATTCCCATCAGTACACATACCCAGGTTGTAGTTTCGAACCCTGGTCAGGGTGCATACAGGAGGCAACCAATTGCCTCGATGTTTCCCTTTCTCTCTCTCTCCCCCTTCTTCCCTCTCTAAAAAATCAAAAACAGTTTTTGAAAAAGCAGTATGTCTAAAGAAGGCAAAGATTGTATCAACAGGGCCAAATCTTGCACTGATGTTCAGAAATATATATTTTTAAAATATGTTTGTTTTTTAGTGATTTTAGAGAGAGGAAGAGGGAGGGATAGAGAGAGACAACAATGAGAGAGAAACATCAATCCATTGTCTTGAGACTCCTGAAAATCTTTGTAAAAAGCTCAAGCCTCAAACAGAATTCCTCTAATAATTATTATATCTATAGCAGGAGCTATTTGCCTGAAGGCCATGGTAGAAATGCAGGCTTCAATTAAGATAGAGTCAGAGAGAGTGAGCATTTCACTCTGTTACACTTATGTTCATTAAACTCAGTCACTTCTGACTATACTTTGTATTTCATCTCTTTTATTTATATTTTAAAATTTTTATTTATTGATTTTTTGAGAGAGAGAGAAAAAAAAACATCAATTTGTTGTTCCATTCATTGGTTGATTCTTGTATGTGTCCTGACCAGGTATCAAACCCACAATCTTGGGGTATCTGGGTGATACACTACCAACTGAGCTACCCAGCCTGGGCTTCATCTCTCTTTTAATCACCATGACAACCCTGTAAATCAGGTGAGTGTTTTGTCATCCTCATTTTATGGACTAGGAAGCTTGAAGTATTTTGCCCAAGCTCCCACAGCTAGTGAGTACCAGGGCCAGAGACTCTGATCAAAGTGCTGGGACTCCAAAGTTCATATTCTCAAGCAGAAAACACCAAGCAAAGAGCCCATACTAAAAGCCGAGAGGGGAAGTGACAGGAAGCTCATAATGCACAGGGTTGAGGGCCTTGTTGCTTCATTGCAATCTTTACCCGCTTACCCACTCCCCACCTGACTACCATCAAGTGGAGAAAAACCTCCGCACATGCCAGAGTTGAGCTTGTCACTCCTGTTACAGGCTTTACCACCTTTCCATGCCCTCCACCCCTTTGCCTTCAGATGAAATTTACACCCACGCATCATAGTCAGTAGAGAAGCAGAGGCTAAGTTCAATGGCGCAGATTTGAGTTTGAGTCCAGGCTCTGCCTCTTACTGCCCCCACAACTTTGGCAAATGCTTAATCTCACCAGACCTCAGTTCCTCATCTGTAAAATGGGGATAACGGGCCCTGCCTGGTGGTGGTGTCTGGGGACATATAAAGAAACAGTTCCCATAAAGTGACAAACATAGTGTCTGACCCAGAACAAACAATGGGGAAATTTTATGCTATTATTAGCTACTCAGAAAAAAATAGGACAAAATTATAAAAGTAAACCACCTTACAATTCCTAAATTATGAGTCTCCCCTGGTTTTTAATTAGATGTTCACTAGCTATTCCTCTAGCTGCACAAGTTTGTTCTGGACTGCCCAATAGTGGCAGTTCCCAACCACTCCCATGACTTGGCAAACCCTTTCTTCTTTCCAAATATATTCCCCACCTTCGTAGGCCTATTGTTTAGTCTGTAGAACTCAGCCTGTGAAGCTTTCCTCATGTGCCTGCCCTACCATCACCACCCCTGCTACTCCTCAGACCAACAGATGGCATTTTCCTTAGGTTCTAATAAGCATGCACTTTCCTCTGTTTTAGTAGTTCCTCCAGGATTATTTATCTTTACAATTCTCCACCAGGTTCTGAGTTCCTTCAGGGTAGGCCTTTAGTGCTCTTCATCTCTTTAGGAAGGTTTTTGCCCATGTCACCTACTGCCTGGAACATGCTTCCTTCCCAGCCTCTTCAGGTCTCATCCTAAAAGGCCCTTCCTCAAGGAGGCCTTCATTATCAGCACCAACATTTAGTTACATTCTCTGTATCTGTTCTCCCATCTTAACACTCCTCACACTTTATTATAGTCACTGGTGTAATATCCATCTTCAAGTCTAGCCACTAAAAAAGTCCAAGAAGGCAGAAGCCACACTGTTCTGTTTAACCTTGTATCCTCACTCCCCAGCAGATTGCCTGGTATCTAACTGACACTCAATAATTATTGAATAAAAGAATAAAATAACGATACCATACCTAACAATACTTAAGAATCAGAGAAAAGGAATGGTCCTAGAGAGCCGTTTTTATAGAACTTAATAATATTAATAGATAATATTTACTAAATTAATACAGATTTTCAATCACCCATATTAAATGAATGATTAAACCTAGTCTGCCTAGTCACAGGGACAGTCTCTCCATTAAGAGTCAGTTTCTGAAACCTAAACATAGCTGCCCCTCAGGCTTACTTTCTGTGCCAGACTTATTGCGAGCTCTTTAGTCCCCTTCTTAAAGGAGTGGGGCTCCTCAGACAACATTATGAAACCATATGGTACAAGAATTACTGATAAAGTTTACGTTTGTCCTTTTTTTTGTTTTGTTTTGTTTCTTGTGAAGGTGACTGAGGCAGTGAGGCAGCTACTGGAGGTTAGTGAGCAGATGGGCAGATCTGTGCTTTAGAAGATTACTCTGGCAGCAAGACGGGATGGATTAGAGCAGTGATTTTCAACTTTTTTCATCTCATGGCACACATAAACTACTAAACTTCTGCAACACACCAAGAAATATATTTTTTGGCGATCCGACAAAAAAAAAATAGGTATAATTTTGATTCATTCACACAGGACGGCTATTGTGTTGGCTGTTGTCATTTTTTTATTCGACAATCAAAGAGAAAAGAGGTCAGTGCCCCTGGCTAATAGGTATTGCACGTTTTAAAAATTCTTGTGGCACACCAGTTTGCCTCTTGCGGCACACACCAGCTGAAAATGGCTGGATTAGAGAAGTTTTGAGCCTAGGAGAACAAATGTGAAACCCTAACACTTTCTCCCACTTGAACAGAATTAGTATATGTGTACGTTTCATCCCCCATCTGAGTTCCTTTGCAATCGAGGGCACAGAGTTTATCATGTTCATCTGTGGAACTACCATGACACAAATTTGGAGAGCATTAAAAAGTGAAAGAAGGACTGGAAACAACCCAAGTATCTATGAACAAGTGAATGGATTAACAGTTGTAGTGTGACTACTACTCAGCAATAAAATGGAATGAACTGATACATATAACAGCATGAGTGACTCTCAAAATAATTCTGCTGAGTGAAAGAAGCCCATACAAATGATACACAGTGTATGAGTTCACTTATATAAAATTCTAGAAAACGCAAACTATCTATAATCAGATAAAGCAAACCAGTGGTTTCCAGAGGGCAGGGATGGGAGCAAAGGAGGGTACTGGTGAAGAGTGGCCCAAGTGGGAAGAATTATGAAAAAACAATAGGAAACTCTGGGACGGGGGTGGTGGTGTGATGAATGTGTTCATTATTTTGATTGCAGTGATGCTTTCATAGATATACGTCAAAATTTAGCAAATTATACTTTAATCATGTGCAGTTTATTGTATGCCAATTATACCTCAGTAAAGTTGTTTTTAAGTTGAGGTGGGCATGGTAGAGAATAAGTTAAGAAATGTCATTTAAGCTGGAAGATACAACCTTGGCTTGAAAGCAAGCTCTGGCCAAGCTAGAAAGAAGGGGCAGTTCAGTCCAGACCAGGGAAAGAATAAACAGGTTTAGAAGAAGGCAAACAGATAATTTTAACTTGAGCAGAAATAAAAAAAAGGAAGCAGATTATTGAGGGCCTTGAATATCAAGCTTTTCCAAAGCGTGCACTGGGTTGCAGTCCTACTACTTACTCCCTAATCGACCCTGGAAGTTATTTAACTTCTCCAAGACTCAGCTTCCTTTATGTATAAAATAAGGTTGATAATAATGGAACCTATATTAAAGGGTGGCTGTAAAGATTAAATTAGGCAATGCATGTAAACCACTTGGCAAAAGACCAGGCAAATAGTTAGGTGCTCTAAAAAAGGATACAGAGCCCAAAAATAAAAAACAAAATAAAAGTAATAGTTAAAATTTAAAAAGAGATGCTCAATAAGTAGGAGCAATTATTACTATAACAATTATTGTTATTAATCCCAACATCAGCAAATGTATACAGATGTTTGAGCAGGAGAAAGAAGTGATCAAAGAGGTTTCTTAGAAGGATTCATCTCACCATTACTAATTGCCTCTCTCGGAAGTTAAAATACCAAACTCTATCACCTCTACCTGCCTTCCTCACTCTGTAACTTCCTTCCTAGTAAACACCATCCCCAGGAGGAGCCCATAACCAGTAACTATGGTTCTCTTGTGCTAGTGAAGGGGTTCCAGCTGATGAGCCCTACCTACCACTGTGGGGCTAAACTAAACTGAGTTCAGCTATGGCCTCTGGGATGGAGAACCAGAGCCCGCAATCTCATCCTCAAGGCCACCACCACCACCATAGATATATATTCAGGATGCATTCTGAAGAGAATAAAGTAGGTGATATTTCTTTTGATTTTTATTTTAAAGCATTGGTATTTCCCCCCCAAATCCAGAGAGAGGCCCAGGTTTTCAGACAGTTACCTTACTTTCTCAAGGTCCTTAAACACTTTATTCTCTGGAGAGTTTCTGAGGAGAAGCCCTTCTGTGCTTCAGTCGCCTCACCTATAAAATGGGAGATAATGGTAACTACTTCATGAGGTTCTTGTGAGGATTAAACAAAATGAGTCAGTACATGTAAAGGATCTTGAACGTTGGCTGGCACATCTCTGTAGGTGTTGGCTAAAATTTTGTAAGGATTTTATTTTTTCTGTCTTGTTTATAATTCTTACTTGTGGTCATGTATTTTTCAATTACTAAGCATTAACAAAGTCCTCGTAACAGGCCTCAGTGCACCTCTGGGCTAGAAGTTTGGCTAATTAGTCTTATAAATATTCATTCTCCAAGTGAGAGGCACCCAGCTTTTCCACAGACTCAGTACTGGTTGTATATACTAACGTCGTTTAGTTAGAAAATACACTACAGATAAAAGAATTCTAAATATATTTTTAAAGTATAGTCCCGATAATTTTAAATTAACTGGTAATTTTTTATTAATAACAATACCATCTTCATACATTTGAAAACACACATGTAGAAAACATAAGATTTACTCAGTCTATGATAGTCTGGTGTCTATTTGGATTCATGAAACCCCTGTAATCGACTCCAGGACCTCTTAGTGAAAAGTACAGTTGGATAACTGATCAGACCATTGGTGTCTTTATCAGCAAAATCAAGGCTTGGACAGAAAGATTCAACATAATAAAACTAAAATGCAACTGTCCTCAAACCTGAGGATACAATAGTGGACAATGTTAGCTGTATGACCAGTGGACCCATCACTTTGCTTCTCTCAACCTTGTTTATAAAAGGGTTATTAACCCTTTTAATAGGTTATTGCCTATCTTACAGGGTCTGTCTTACAAGGTCTCCCAAAAAGCAAATGAGACTGGTATGTGTAAATTAAAAGCTCACCTGGGTATGGAAGAGAGGGCTAATAGGGTGCATGTGTGTGTGTGTGGGGGGGGGGGGGTATCAGAAAGGGGAAAAGGGTCTTTCCAGTGACCATGCTCTCTATGTAATAAAACCCAAAAGATGTTATAGTAAACTGAGAAAGGTACAGAGAAGACCTGCTATTGCCACCTCCTCTTTAGGGCAAAAAGAATCTTCAGGGGCCTCCTCCCAGCTGTTGCCCTTAGGTGACCACGGGCAGACTTGGGGGAAGGAGCTCCAGAACATTTCCATTTTCACCATGTTTTCACATACATCTAATGGAAATGAACCGCGCCCATCCTTCCATGGACATGATTAAGGGGTGCGATACGAAAATTCAAAGAATATTAATAAAAGTCTTTAAGTATCCGGTATGTGCCAGGAACTTAATAGCGCGGACGATATAGCGGAAAACCAGACTAGCAAAATCTCTAAGGGCTTGAGAAAAACTCTAACAAAATAAAAAACAAATTTCTAACAGCTGCTAGGAGGAAGATAAAACCATGAGGGACTAGGACAGGAAAGGAGAGGTACAAGTTCCTGAGTGGATTTTGGAATCCTGAGAAGTGACTTCGAGCCGGGACTTGGACGGCCAGTGCCTTTAAGTAACCTGAATCCAGAGCATTCTAAATGCCCGGGGGGGGGGGGGGGGGGCGTGGAGGGAGAGGGTATAGGGGGGATAAATGGTGATGAAAAGATAATTTTGGAAACAAACAAAAAATGCAAAAATTATCCACAAGAATGAGACACAATAGGGATTTCAAAGCCCCGAAATGAGTAGAAACCAGAATCTGTGCATTTCAGAACGGCGCGTGGTTTTGAATATTAATGTAGTCCAGCCAGGGAAAGGCTGAGATCTTGTAGCTCGGACTCCGAGACGCTTAGTACCCAGAATCGCTGGTGTCCCCAGGAGGCCACATCGCAGTGCAGAACTAGTAACCCGCACCAAAGCAGCTACCAAATTCTCGAGAAAATTCTTCAGGGTTGTGACGCAGTATTCGCGGAACCTGGGTTATGTGCTGGGGTCCTTTCTTAAATGATGGCTGAAATCGTTTTAAAACACCGATGAAACATACCAAAGCACCAGGACACCCCAGTCTAGGACCAGAGGGTGGGAGGAGCACATTCTAACCTACTGTAGAGCTGACTCACAGGAGAACAGGAGCAGAGGAAGGGGTTAAAGACGCGCCCTGCATTCAAAGAGCAAAGCCAGTCACGGTCCCGGGACCTAAAAAATGCTTAAAAACTACGTGTGCCAATTCCGTGGCCTTTATTAGAGTAACTTACTTTGTGAAAAGGATCAGAGAAGGAAAATTGCGAACAGCTCTTTCTCGTGACTAGATGGGTGGCTCTGAAAAGAGCCTTTGGAGTCAAGCAGCCGGCGACTCCTACGAGCGCCGCGTCCCGGCAGGGACTCACTTGGAGCTGGTGTACTTGGTGACGGCCTTGGTGCCCTCGGACACGGCGTGCTTGGCCAGCTCGCCGGGCAGCAGCAGGCGCACGGCCGTCTGGATCTCCCGGGACGTGATGGTCGAGCGCTTGTTGTAATGCGCCAGGCGGGATGCTTCGCCGGCGATGCGCTCGAAGATGTCGTTGACGAAGGAGTTCATGATGCCCATGGCCTTGGACGAGATGCCGGTGTCGGGGTGCACTTGCTTGAGCACCTTGTACACGTAGATGGAATAGCTCTCCTTCCGGCTGCGCTTGCGCTTCTTGCCATCCTTCTTCTGGGCTTTGGTGACCGCCTTCTTCGAGCCCTTCTTGGGCGCGGGAGCGGATTTCGCCGGTTCCGGCATTGCAGAAAACACCACACAGGGTAGCTGAGAAAAGAAGTGCAACGATAGGCGGACCTGACCCTTTTATAACCACCGTATGCAAATTAGGACTCCAGAAGTCTTTCGTTTCCATTGGGCCACGTAGAACCTTGCGTTTCCAGCAATAATTACGTGAAAACACCAACTCGTGACCTTATTGGTCATTTCTGGAGCCAGTTTAGGACCAATGAAAAATGCATTTCTGACCCCACCCCTAGGAAAGCTTATAAAGGCTTTCTAATTGCTAATCCTTCAATCCTGTTTTGCAGCGAGATTCTGAGCTTTAGCAGTTTTAACCTCCTTTCTAATCATGTCCGGTCGCGGGAAGCAAGGAGGCAAAGCTCGAGCTAAGGCTAAGTCGCGCTCGTCACGCGCGGGGCTGCAGTTCCCGGTGGGCAGAGTGCACCGTCTGCTGCGCAAGGGGAACTATGCCGAGCGGGTGGGGGCCGGCGCGCCCGTCTACATGGCGGCCGTGCTGGAGTACCTGACCGCGGAGATCCTGGAGCTGGCGGGCAATGCCGCCCGAGACAACAAGAAGACGCGCATCATCCCTCGCCACCTCCAGCTGGCCATCCGCAATGACGAGGAGCTTAACAAGCTGCTGGGCAAGGTCACCATCGCGCAGGGCGGCGTTTTGCCGAACATCCAGGCCGTTCTATTACCAAAGAAAACCGAAAGCCACAAGGCCAAAAGTAAATAAATGCTAACAAAGAAAACCAAAGACCAAAGGCTCTTTTTAGAGCCACCCAAGCTTTCAAAAAAAAGAGCTAATGCGCTATTTTGTGATCAGCCCTTCATTTGACACTTTGTTGGCTCTTAAAAGAGCCTTTGGGGTAAGTGGGACTGACTGATGGTGTCAAGCCTTAGTTACTTGTTCTTGCCAGGCTTATGACCCTCCGTTTTCTTGGGTAACAAGACAGCCTGGATATTGGGCAAGACACCGCCCTGGGCAATGGTAACACCCCCAAGTAACTTGTTGAGCTCTTCGTCATTTCTCACGGCGAGTTGCAAATGGCGAGGGATGATGCGCGTCTTCTTGTTGTCTCGGGCGGCGTTACCCGCCAGCTCCAGGATCTCCGCGGTCAGGTACTCCAGCACGGCCGCCATGTAGACGGGCGCGCCGGCCCCCACCCGCTCGGCGTAGTTGCCTTTGCGCAGCAGACGATGCACCCGGCCCACCGGGAACTGCAGGCCGGCGCGGGACGAGCGCGACTTGGCCTTCGCGCGAGCTTTGCCTCCCTGCTTTCCGCGTCCTGACATCACGGCTAAAAAAAAGGAATAACAGCCTGTTTTACCATAAGAAGAATGTGAAAAGGATAACCAATTTGGTGTAATTTATAAGAGCTACCGGGAGGGGGTAAAAGGAGGTAGTTTGATTGGCTAAGAGCGGGGCCCTATCAGCCAGCCAGTAGGGAAGCAGAAAGCAGCCTCTTGTTTGCATCCGGCACAACCAGGAAATGACGGATTTCGTAAATGCCTACCAATTGCTGCGAGCTATATTAAATCCCCTTATTTGCATGCCAGGATTTTTAAAGAGACAAGATTTTCAAACAAAGCGCAATTTTGTTCTGGTCTTGTTTCCGGCTAGCATTTTTTTCCAGTTTAGGGTGGTGGCTTTTTGTAGGTTTTTCGTTTGTTTTTTGCAGTTTAGAGCTGGAAGGGAAATCCCAAGAAGGACCAAAAGGACTGCGGAGGGCCTCCGGCCGATGCATTCACTCCCGCTCTGGGGTACGAGATTTTGAAGCTGATTACCTCCTTGAGCCCTAAATTACCCTCAAAGTCCTGCCGTTTTGCCTCATCGCCGCCAAACTCCCCTCTCTTCAATTTAGTCACTGCCAGCGGCGTGGTTTGGCCCTACCCCCACTCGCCTCCGCCCCCGGAATCCTGGGTGACTAAGGGCTACAACAGATTGCTCTTCCTCCTCTTCACCTGCGGGAGGCGTCCGAAACCACCTTGAAACTTGCTCCCTTGGCTTTCAAAATGTCCTCCGCCTTTCCTTTTCCTGCTCCTATCCCTCTGCCCGTCCCTAAATCCGCGCGTACATCCAGGCTCTGCCTCCCTCCCCACCCCTCCCATTGTTCACTCTTCCCGAAGAGTCTTGCCCGCTTCCATGCTTTCCACTAACATCCAAACTTGTAGCAGGAACTCGAAGCCTTACACCAAACTGTTTACTGGGTAGTTCAACCCGTTTGTTCCAACTACTCTACCTGTACAAACGCGAATTTATTCAAACAATGCCTACCCTCTTCTCTTTGCTCTGTTTTCCTGAATTGCACCAACAGTCTTGCAGGTCCCTAAGCCAGAATCTACTCCTCCCTGCATCTCAACAGCATATCCAGTTACTTCCTTAACATCTGTACATACAGTTGCCTCTGGCTAGAATGCTTCACCCTCCTGTTCACCTGTAAAATCCTCCTCATTCTACCAGTTTCAGTCCAGATATCACCTCTTCCTTCATGAGGCCTTCCCTACTCCTAAACACACAGCCTCGGGGGACCCATATGCCTTTTAAACATCCTGGTGATAGCCCCAGTCTGTACTGTGCTTTGACCTTGGTCTCGTTTCCTTTTTATGACCACCTCAAAGGAGAGACCATGTCTTCATCTTTGAATCAAGAGTCCTTAATTCTCTCTACCTGGCTCTTAGTAGGGTAAATGTTTTTGGCATGAATAAATGAAACAATACTCTTAAGAGAATTAGTGTCATTTTTAAAATAGTTCTCTTTAGTCAACAACCACTCTCCAAGTGCCAACTACAAATAGTAGACTGTGGTGGTCAGAGAGATGGAAGATATAATAGAAGCTTGTCGGTTAAATGAAAATAATATACTCTACCGTAACAGAGTTGTTAGAATAAATGAGAATAAGTGTAAAGAACCTAGTGCAGAGCCTAGAACCTGGGAGGCTCAGAGCTGGATTAGGAAGCAGAATAGCTTAATGGTTAAGAACCCAAATTCCAGAGCCTGGGTTTAGAGAACAGTACCTTGGACCAACAAAGCAGGGGCATCCTAAAAATTCTTTGAATGAATTTTTAATTTCAAAAATAAACATTAGATTTATCCTATAACCCAGAAATTCCACCCCGGAAATACCCCAAACATAAATGAATGTTTGCATCCAACAAAAAGCATATACAAGAATGTAGTATATTCATATAACTACAATACCACATGAGGAAATGAACAAATTACTGCCACACACATGGATGAATCTAACAGACAATGTTGAGCAAAAGACAACACAAATGAATTCATACTATTTGATTCAATTTATATAAAGTTCAAAAACTGACAAATCTATGGCGAGAGAGGTTAGAATAACGATTACTATAACAGGATGGTATTGACTTCCCAGAGCTTCAAAAGTGCTAGAAATTTTCTGTATCTTGATATGTTTGTACTCATATGTAAAATTAAGCTGTACACTTAAGGTTTATAAATTTCTCAAGTGAAAATTATGTCGATAAGCACAAATTAATTTTTTCTAACAAATATTGAAGTAATCATGGTGGGGGGAGGATGAGTATTTTGTTGGGCATCCCAATCTACATGTTACAGATTAGTGTTTACTGTTGTTTGTTTTGTTTTCATTACACACGAGGTGACCATCATAATTTCTAGGTGCTTAAAGCCTCTAAATGTCTTAATCTGGCCATGATAAACCTTCACTAAACAGTAGGTATTATTATGGCTGTTTTTATTAGAAACAAAGACTATAGGTGGCCCTATAGAGCTTGACCCTTGCAAAGGGTCAACAGAAATAATGTCAGCCCTCTCTATTCAGACATTATTACATTCAGTAAGTTTTATTGAACACCTAAGTGTGCCACAACATCTAGAATGTAATGAATACATTCCCTCTGCCTAGATTTCTCTTTCCACAGGGTTGGTTCCCTCTAGTCCAGAGTTTTCTCTGTGCCCCTAAGTCTGGGTGACTTGCCTCCTTGGCATTCTGTTTTAAGTCCCATCATAGCACTTAGCAATTGTCCCCTCACTTGTCCATCTTCTCCAGTGTTCTGTAAACTCCTTGAGAACAGGGTCTGCTTTATTCCCCAACCTACCGAACTGGTCTACCACACAATAATTATGTGTTCAAAAATGGAATGGAGTCCTATTTTCTTGTATGTAAAATAAAGGAGCAGGGCTACATGATTGGCAATAAAACGTATCGAATAATTCCAATCCCAAATGCGCAGGGATTGCCGGGTTTTTGTTTAGACTACAATTCCCGTGAGCCCTCGGGGCACACGTAGCACCTGTCAGTTCTACTATTGCGCAGCGAAGACTCCATTTCCCAGCGTGCCTCACTCAGGACTCGAGGACTGCATTTCACCTAGAAAGCCGGGAGTCGCGTCCCTGCACCGAAACTTCTGTAGCCAGGGCTGCGCCAGAGGTAGAAAGGGCCCAGCCTAGGGTTCAGAGGGGACAGTGGCCCAACCGAAAACCCGGAGTTGCACATACCTGCTTTTGCAACCTCGGTTCCAGTCTTTATTAATCCCCTTACTAACGAACGTGCCTCGCGAGCGGGCCTTCTCTAACCCTGCCGCTGCCGGCGGCCGCTAAGCACCCAGACGTCACGCAGAGGAAAGGGGCGGGGTCTCGGGGTCTGGCCTTAGGGCCGGCTCTCCCGCAGCTGCGGGCTGTGCACGTCGGCGGGTGGGGGTGGGAGTAAGAGGGTGGCGGGATGTGGCTCTGAACCGGCGGTAGCCCCGACCCTCACTCCTCTGGCCCTTGTCTCTAAGGTAGCTGATGCTGAGTGGGCAGCTGGTCAGACGCAAGTTCTCCATGGCCGGCCGCGTCTGTCTGTCCCGGGGCAGCGCGGGATCCGGGACCATAGGTCCCGTCGAAGCCGCCATTCGCACGAAGTTGGAGCAGGCCCTGAACCCCGAAGTGCTGGAACTGCGTAACGAGAGCAGCGGCCACGCGGTCCCATCGGGCAGCGAGACGCACTTCCGCGTGGCGGTGGTGAGCTCTCGCTTCGAGGGACTGAGCCCCCTGCAGCGGCACCGGCTGGTCCACGCTGCACTGGCCGAGGAGCTAGCTGGGCCAGTCCACGCGCTGGCCATACAGGCGCGGACCCCTGCCCAGTGGAGGGAGAACCCTCAGCTGGATACGAGCCCCCCATGCCTGGGAGGGAGCAAGAAAACTCGAGGAACCCCTTGAACCCCAAGAGAGAGCATCAGGGTCCAAATGGGTTGGGTGAGAGTAAACTGCTGGGGCCTTCTTCCCTTAAGTACAGTCCAATATTTGTAAGGGATGAGGACCAGTGGACCCTCGCTTAACTGGCACATACATTATTCTCCGGAGATAGCAACTCATTGCAGATCAAAGCTAACTCAAGAGTAGAATCATTCATTCCATTTGCCCTGGACTATTCCGGAAAAACTGCCCAGTCATTTCATGTTAAATTGTGACTAAGGAACCACCAGATCAGATGAGTTGGAAATAATCCTGTACATTAAAAGGGAAATTATCATATGAGCTGTGTTGCTGTGTTGTTAATGCCTGCTGAATCAGTGCTACAGATGTTCTTGAGAGAAGAAATACCTTAAGTCTTGGGTAGTTAGGGAGGGCTTCATGGAGGAAGTGATTTCGTTGCATCTTTAAAGGAAAGCACAAAAAGGAAAGGAAAGGGGAAGAGCCACCCCTGCCTCCCCCCCCCCAAAAAAACATAGAAACTAGACTCGACAGTGACTGACTGGACAAGAGGAGTTGCAGACACATTTGAGTTTCATACTGGGGGAATGTGTCTTTCTAACAGCCCATCCATTTCCAAAAGGATTTGCATTTGTAAGAAAAATTTGGGGGTGGGGGAACACTAAAGCAGTGAAAAGATAACCTAGAAAATGAGTATAGAAGATGGAGAAATGTTTAACCCTTTTTCATGAGCCTTCCGAATGTCATATTTCTTTTTAAATATGTTTTATTGATTTTTTAAGCGAGGGAGAAATAGGCTGCCTCCTGCACGCCCCCTACTGGGGATCAAGCCTGTAATCTGGCATGTGCCCTGGTGGGGAATCCAACCTGTGACCTCTGGGTGCAAGGATCACTGCTCAACCAACCCAACCATACCAGCGGGGGCATTAAGTCATATTTCTCAGGAGTACTCAAAATAAGCAAATTTCTGTTGATCTCAATGTAGAAACAGAGCTTAAATACCAAAGAAAAAGTTTGATTCACATGTATTGTGACCATTTATGGCTAAAAAGTTTAGACTGCATCTGGTTGGGCAGTAGAGTCATCGAAGAGCTTTGAGGAAGAGCATGCCAGAGAGCACTGTGGGGCAGGTTGATCTAACAGTGATGTAAGTGGGTTGGCATAGGAAATCGAAGACAGAGATCAACCAAGACTGAAAGTGGAATGCTGACTTAGAAATCAGCTGTGGGACTAGAAAGGAAGGAGCTGATTTGAGAGCTACCATAAAAAGTCAGAAAATGGCTTAATTAGAGCTAATCAACTAGAGCGAGAGGGGAGTCAAGACGGTGGTTTTCAGATTTCCTCACATAAGAATTGCCAAGAGAACTTGTTTAAATTGTAGGTTCTAGGTCCCCTCTCTTTTCAAAACAGGTTCCTGATTCCACAAGAATGGAATATGGAATTTATATCTTTAAAAAACAAGAGGATTTGGAGGAAACTGGTTGTTCTCAAGAAACATTACTCCAAGTTTTATTTTCATTTTTGGGTTAAGTATCTTAAAATTTATTTTTGTATATTTTATTTTATTGTGATAAGAACACTTGAAATGAGATACCTTTCTAACAAATTTTTAAGTGTACCATACATTATTGACTGTAGGTGCAATGTTGTACAGCAGATCTCTGGAACTTACTCATTGTGCTTAACTGAAACTTCATGCCTGTTGATAGTAACTCTCATTTCCTTCCCCCAGCCTCTGGCAACCACCATTCCATTTGATTATATGAATGTGACTATTTCAGATAACACAAGTAGCATCATGCAGTATTTGTCTTTGTGACCGGCTTACTTGAGTTGGCATAATATTCTCATGGCTCATCCATGTTACATGTTGCAAAATTTCCCTTTTTAAAAAATGCTGAATAGTATTCCATTATATGTATAGAACACATTTTCTTTATCCATTTATCTATCAATGGACATTTAGGTTGTTTCCACATCTCAGCTGTTGTAAATAGTGCTCCAAGATCCTGATTTCAATTCTTTTGGTTAAGGACCCTGAAGTAGGATTGCTGGGTTATATGGTAGTTCTATATTTGACTTTTTTAGCAGCCCCTATATTCTTTTCCATAGCAGCTGCACCATTTTGCATCTCCACCAAAAATGTGCAAGGATTCCAATTTCTCCACATCTTTGCCAACACTTTTTGTCTTTGGGGGTTTTTTGGTAATAGCCATCTGATAGGAGTGAGGTGATATCTCGTGGTTTTGATTTGCATTTCCCTGATGATTAGTTACATGGAACATTTTTTCATATATCCATTGGCCATCTGTATGTCTTCTTTGGAGAAATATTTGTTTAAGTCCTTAGTTCATTTTTAAAACCAGGTTATTAATTTTTTTTGCTATGAGTTGTAGGACATTATCCCAAGTCTTCCAATCTGGGAAACTGAGAGGGCCCTCCATCTGTAGAAATGGAAAGGTCAGAATAGAGAGGCCAGTTGAGGCTACCTCAATATAATACCTCATGTTATTCTGGCTTTCAGTTTAGAGAAGAGGTGTTTTTCCATCTCACCATCTTCCAGCAGGCAGAACAGAGAGGCAAAGAAGCAGACATAGCCTATTTGGATTTTAAGGATTGGTTGTTTTCTTTTTATTTTTCATCAATATTTTTCATCTCATTTTTCACATCAACAGAGTTGGGTTTAGGGTTCCCCAGGAGAATAAGGGAATGGATGGATCTCTCCAGGGGGTGCAGGAGAGAGGGCTGCATCCAGCAAGGGAAGGGTGAAAAGGGCGCACACTCGCACACTGGGCACTGGAGGAGAAGGCAGTCCTTTGAGCACAGACACCAAAGAGTTAAACAGTCACCATCTCGTTCAGTGTTACAAAATGGGGAGAGTAACCATAGGGGGGGCACCAGATGCAGCATGAGGAGGGTGAATTTGAATTTTCTTTTTTTGTTGTTTTCACTTTTTCCCTTTTAACTTAACATTTTACAAACAGCTAAAAACTACAACACATCACAACTACAGTGGGGGGGGGGCACCAAAGAAAGCAGCCACATGGAGTAGGGTGGGGCAGGGGCAGCTTAACCTACAGGGACTATTTGTGGAGAGGGTGAGATGGGGAAACTGAGGGTCTGGTCCCTGCATTAGGGGTCCCTGGCTTACTTTCCACTTTAGAGACTTGATGTGTGGGCCCCTGCTTCCTGCCCCTGCCCCAGCTCTTTGTGCTTTTTGATCTGCTGGTTTGACCATATGCCTGGTTTCTTTCCCTCCCCTGACCCCCTGCCCCCCTGCCTCTGAGGGGACAGGTTGGAGGTGGGAGGGCAGCTGTGCTGTTACAGTCTGTGCTATAGTGGGTGGAGTCTCACTCCAGAGGAGGCCTGTGCTTCTTGAGAGGAAGGAAGGTGCCCTCAGATCTCCCTAGACTGTGGTACTCTTATCCCAGCGTGGCTAGGGCTCCTCCCTTCCAGGCCTGGCACAAAAACAAGATTAGGGGAGGTACTATGGAAGGCAGGGTTGTGTGTGTGTCTGCTGAAATTACCCTTGGCTTGTATTTTAGGACATATAGTGACACCCCGCCCCATGGCACATACACACACATACATAAGTGTACACACTCAGTCACATACACACAGTCCTGCTGAGCTGCTTCAGAACTTAATATGTAAATAAATAAGAATCAGAAAGCTAATTTCATAAAATTCAGGCTTCTTACTTATAGCCTAAATTGAGGGGGAACTGGAGACTAGGGGTCTGAGGTTTATTGCTACTCCCCCAGCATCCAACAGGAAGCATGAGAGAGCACTCGAGGCCCAACTCTACGTTAAAAGTTCTTTTGGTCCATGGTCTACACTAAGCTGCAGCCCCCAACATAACCACATGCCCATGATTTCACCAGGGCCTAGGCAGAGGAAATGAGGGGGAAGGCAGGAAGCCCGTTCTGGAGCCCCTGGAGCTAAGAAAAGCAGGGGCACCCCTCGCTAACACTGGGGGAGAAGGGTGGGGCCAAGCCTTCTCTTGTGCAAAGTCAAGGGTGGCAGGAGGTGGGGAGTAGAGCGGCATCCCGAAACTGGGACGAAGGAGCCTTCCCTGTAGTCCTTGCCCACGGGGTCACACACATGCACACGCACACGCACACAAGGCTAAGACACCAAACACAGGCATGAGGAGTGAGGGCTTGGGGCCAGGATGGCAGGGCAGGGCAAGGGAAGAAGTTGTTGGTCTCACAGTGTGCCTGCCACCCCCAAAGTCCCAGAGACTCCCTCACTGCAGCACCTGCCCCCGGGTCTCGGGCAGCTTCAGGGCCAGAGAGCTACCGAGGGCAAGGGCAGCAGAGGCAAAGAGGATGGGGGCAGCCTTGGTGATTCCCACAAAGGACGTGAAGATGCTGATCCCCAGCACCGCTGCCAGCTTACACAGGGCATTCAGGAAGCCGAAGGCTGTGGTCCTGTTCAGGGGTCCCCCAGTGCAGCGCGATGGGCAGGCCCAGGAGAGAGACAAAGAAAGAGGCATGGGAGGGTTTGCGGGGGAAGAGCGGGTATTTGGAAGCAAAGGAGAGGTGGCAGGCAGTGTCCAAGAGGGAGAGGAAAGACAAAGGTCAGAGAGGTGAGGGATGCACATCAGGGAATACAAATAAGTTGGGAGGCAAGGGGTAAGGAGACCAAAAATTAGGTAAATAGTTAAGATTTCAAGGAGTGAAGACAAAACCAACCAGCCTTAGAGGAGAAACTCAATGGGAATGTGTACCCTTTACCCCTAAAGACGCTTTTCCCATTCAGTCCCTCTTCCTCGCCTCACTTCTCCCCCACCCTCTATGCCCTCAAACTGCTGCCCTGCCCCCACCACACTCCAACTACCTCTTGTCCGAGGGGTAGAGTTCGACAGTCAACACGTCCAGCGCGTTCCAGGATGCAATGCTGACCCCCCCAAAAAGGCAGAGCAGAGCAATCATAGCTGACTCGCTGTTCCCGAAAGACAGGAAGAAGCAGGAAACACAGGACATCACACTGGAGCCAGCTGGAACCGGGAGGGAGAGTGGTGTGAGCCCGCCTGAAACGGAGCCCTCTCACCACCCACCCTGTCCCATCGACTGGTGTTGAGTGCAGCCCAGGATGAGACTCCTTTTCCAAGGCACCCAAAAGGAAGGCTTTTTACTCGTCCCCAGCCTCCTTTATAATTTTCTTCTTCTTAATAATATCAGTACCAACTACTTCAACGTCAGCTACGGGCCAAACAACTTGATGCTTTACGTGCCCTGATTTAGTATGTCAACCCTCTGAGGCAGGTTCTGTCATCATCTCCATTTTCCAGATGAGACAACTGGGCTCATAGAGGTTAAGGAACCTGCCCAAGGTAGGTGGTGGAGCTGAGATTCAAAACCTATCATCTCAAAGCCTGTTCGCTGAACCACTTGCTATCCTGTCTACCTCCTTTACTCACCAGGGGAGCTTCTGGGCCAGGCCCCACCCCATCCTGCAGCCACCCCAAGCAGAAGACATGAGAGAGAGAACCTTCTCTGGCTAAGCTCTTCCAGACTAAGGGGAGAAGCCTGTTGACGGTCTCGCCTCCCCCAGCACCCTGGTCAGTTCTCACACCACCACCCAGCTTCTCCCCCTTACCAAGCATTCGGAGCCTGCCAATCTTGTCCATGAGCAGGGCAGACACAATATTCCCAGGAAGCACAGCCAGCGTTCCCAAGAAGCTGACGAAGTACACCATGTAGGCGCCTTCGCCCGTCCCTGTCACATCTAACGGGCAGCCCTCCTTGTTGTGCAGGAATGTGCTGTTCACCAGATGGCTGTTCACAAATTTGTACTCAAACAGGTCTGGGGTGAGGGTCAAGACAGGCAGGAAGTCATGTCAAATGAGAGAGGGAGGCTGCTACTGCTATGGCTCAGGGTTCTGCCTTTGTGGGGTTTAGCACTTACCGCAAAACAGCAAACAACATCACCATAGGAACTAGAAATCTTTTTTTAAGAAATCTTTATGGCAGAAAATGTCTGTAGTCTATCAAATGAAACAGTGTGACTGTTTCCAAGTTTTTAAATTAATAATCTGCTTCCCCACCCATGCCTTTCCCTTTCCCTTCCCCCACCCCCGCCCTCCCCTCAGGCACATCACCTTTACCTTCCGCACTTCTAAACTCCAAGGGCCTTTCCTTTGCCTCTGTAATTTGTCTCCTAATCCCATTTCTTCTATGAATTAATTCTACCTCTGTGATTTTTCCAAATAAATGTTTTCTTATAAAAAAATAATAATCTGCTTCCTGTTCATTCTTTTTGTCCGCCCTGCTGACTATTAGCAGTAGCAATGCCATGAGTTTAGGAAAAATATTTAAAATCATTAAAAGTCCAGCCCTGGCTGTGTGACTCAGTTGGTCAGATGTAGTTCTGTGCACTGAAGGGTTGTCGGTTCAATTCCCTGTCAGGGCACATGCCCAGGTTGTGGGCTCAATCCCCAGTGGGAGGGGAGCAGGAGGCAGCAATCGATGTTGCTCTCACATCAATGTTTCTCTCTCCTTCCTCTCTCTCTAAAAAATCAATTAAAAAACCATTCTAAGTCCTATTCATTACCTTTTCCTGAAAGGTGGGAAAAACTCACCCAGTACTCCTCATTTAGAGGTGGGAAAGCCCTGTCTAACAATTCCAGCATTTCATGTGCATATAGTTTGAGAATCACTGTTAAAGAAATGGATTAATGCAATGATCCCCAACCTTTTCCCCACCAAATATCTTTGTTTTTCTTTTTCCCAAGGACCCTGTTTTGAATGACTTTTGCCCTCTTCAAAAGTGCATTACTACCACCACATTGAGTTGTTTTAATTCCAGGCAAAGGCAAAGAAACTTGATATTTTTGTCAGATATTCTGTCACAGGAAAATGTTCAATTTCCATCCGAGTCTTGGAATTATTGGTGGTAGTCAGTAGGCCCCATACCACCATCCTCCAAGGCTCCAGGGAGCTCAGCTTGAGAACCCTGAGCTAGGGACCCCTCCTCAAGGTGCACCCAACCTTTGGTCTGCGAGCCATCCGCCACTCCTCCTTACCGGTGTTATAGAACACGGTGTTGATGAACGTGCAGTTGCGGAAAAACGTGTTGGTGGATGTGACGTCCTCGAAATAACACTCCTCAAACAGGGAATCCTCAAAGGACACTGACTTCAGACGCAGCCCAATGAACCTGGAAGACCAGGGCGGTGAGAGGCACCTCCCCTCACCTTCATCCCCTCGCCCAAGGCTCACTCCCTTAGAGAAGTAACAGGAAGGTACGGCATTGAGAAGCCACAGAGCTCTGCCCCCAAAATACCTGCCTCAAAACTCCCAGACTCATAAAAGAGACAAGGGGCAGAAGGAACCGGAGAAGAATAAAGGCCCCCACATACTTGTCATTGAAGTACTGGCCCCCTCTGTGGATCTGATTCTCCAGGGTGAAGTTAAAAGTCACATGCTCTACACGCTCCCCAGGGAACACTTTGGTGCGTGCTGCGTAGTCCACCGCCTGGAGGTGGCGGATCATGTCAGGAAACCAAACAGTCAGGCCATAGTAACTGAAGAGTCAAGCACGATGGAATCAGACAGGGCTCAGGGATTAGAAGCAGGCAGTCCACAATGAGGGGGAAATCGAGGATCAGCCATGTAAGGACCTTGCTCACCGCTCCAGCCTTACCTCTCACCACTCCTCCCTTCACCAATTGTAGTGATTCTTCTAACCCTCCCACCATACCCTTTATCTTCCAGGCATTTGCTCTTCCCTCTGCCTAAAACATCCTTCCTAATCAAAGCTCAGCCTAACTCCAATTCACTCAGGACTCGGATCTGGGCTGGGATCATGACTTTGTACTTTCCCCCTCAAGGCACTTGTCACACTGCTTTATACTAGTTTTGCCCAGCTCCCTGCCCAATATGTAAACTCCATGAGGACTGGACCACATCTGTTTCAGCCCAGCACAGTACCTGACACAGAACAGAAACTTAATACTGTTCAGCCCGTAGCACAACTTTGTTGGATTAATGAATGGAGGAGCAGGGTAGAGGACCAGAGGGGATCTGAACAGCACCTTTCCTCATTATTTGCCCCCTTCATTTCCATGTTCTCCACCTCTCTCCCAACCCCCACACCATCATGCCCACCACATACCATCTACCCCACCCACCTTCTCACCTGAACGACATGGTGAACCACACACCCATCATCATCAGAGTGATGCGTCGATATTCTGGACCAAAACAGGACAGGAAATTCCCCCAAACCTAGGCGAAATCGAACAATGTCAGACAGTGGCTACACTAACTTCTAACACCCTCACATCCCCATGTTCCTGCCCTACCACCTCCCTTCAGTTTACCCATCACCCCCCACACAGGCTTGACCCCTGCGTTCCTCTCCACCCCTCCCACTTCCTTCTCTCTCTCCACCATGCAATCCCCTATTACCTGCCCCCCCAGGTTCGATGCGCGGACCCCCCAGCGCTGGTACCAGGTCCCTGTGTCTGACTGGATCTCAATCAACTCATCCTCCTGATGAATCGTCTTAATGTGGGTTACCTGGGGTCAAGAGAAGGGGTGAGCAGTCACCTAGTCTGTATTTCCCAACCCCTTCCAAGTGTCTCAGTTTCTCTCGCAGTAGCAAAATGGGAGGAAGGGGTGGATAGGATACCCTAAGAGATGTCATTGAGGGAGAGTGTGGTCAGAGATGCCTAGGAAGGTGGTGGTATCCAGAGAGAGGCCAGGTGGGGGAGGGGGTGCGGCAGCTTGGAGGACTGAAGGGTAGGGCTGTGGCTTACTGAGAAGACTCGTTCAGGATGCCCCTTGGCTCGCATGTTGGTGTCATGAACTTGCTTCAGCACCATCCAGGCCTCATCGTGCTTCCCATTCTAGAGCCGACAGAATCCCCATATCCAGGTTAGCCCCTTCCTGACTCTGGGTTATAGACCCCCCTCACTGCAACCTGCTTCTGGAGTCATAGAACACAAAAAGGCTCCTACCCCCAACCCCTGACCTATGGGCATATCCATTACCCACTCTGCAAGGGCCCCAAGCAAGATATAATCAGATTTGGGCAAGAGTGGGGGGAGTCCAGAAGACAGGTACAAGCATAGGTCCTAGGGATCTCTTGGTACAAAACACGCATATGACGATGATGGGAAGCAAGCATGTAGTCAGAGACGGAGCAGCATCCTGACCCTGCTGGACCGAGATATAGTTGGAGGGAAGAGTTTGGGATGGTGGCGGTAAAACTTCCCTGGACCTATGAAGTCAGGGTCAGGGCCCCTGCCTGTAAAATTTTAAGCCACCCGAGGTTGAACAGGTCCCCTGGCTCCTCTACCCACAGAAGCCTTCTAGAGCTACATTCCATACAAAGGAAGTAAGATAAAGTCCTACTGGGTATGGGCCCTACAAGGAAGGAAGGCAGCTATATAGGACCAAACCCAACCCACAGTGGTGTTTGAACACAGGGGCCCCTACCCCCAACCCAGCCCCAGCCCAGTCACCTCCAAGAAGAAGCGGGGACTCTCAGGCTGTGTGGTCAGAGCCCCGATGGCAAACACGGAAGGAAAGGCGCAGACGAGCACAAAGACCCTCCAGCTGTGAAACTGGTAAGCGGACCCCATCTGGAAGCTCCACCCTGGCAGCGATAGGCACAGGGTCAGCAGAGAGGCCACTGACCGGGGGTCCCCACCACAGAGAGCACAGGAGCGGAGGGGGACAGTCTGGGGTGCATTCCCCATGGGCTGCTCACCATAATGGGGGATGATAGCCCAGGCCATAGCAGCTGCATAGACTCCACCAATCATCCAAAACATGCAGAGCCAGCTCAAATGCTCCCCACGTTTCTCCTGGGCCAGAAACTCCGAGAAATAGGAGAAGACAATGGGGATGGACCCCCCAATCCTGGAGGGCATTGCAAGAATTCAGCATTGGAAAATGGCCATATTCCTGATCTCCTGCCCCAGTGCTCTGGGTCGTCTAGTTCCTTTCATCATCCAGACCTTTCTAAAGACACTCCTTCTCACACCTAGTGCCCCACATGCTCCCTCACCACCAGCCATCCAGCACCCATCCCTGGGACTCTGGAAACAGGGCAGCAGGTCTCAGGGAAAGGAAAGGAACAAACATTGAATCTTGAAGACACCACCAAGTTGGAAGGAAGGGAAGATAATTACAGAAAAAGGGAAATTCCCCCCCCCCCCAAAAAAAGATAGGCAAAGAAGAGCCTGAGGGCGGGTGTGAGGGAGCAGGCCAGGAAAAAAGCTTAGAAACAAGGAGGAAGTACATGCAGATAGGAGTGCAGGAGTAGGATGGGGAAGGCTTCAGGGTTCAGGTTGTCAAATGCAGGAAATATGTAGACTCTGGGAAGGAAACAGCTCAAGGGTCCACAGGCACCCAGGGGTGAGGATGAGACCCACTAGGCCTCTTCATGGAGTCAGGCTCAGAACGGAACTAAAGGACGGGGTGGAAGACTCAGGAGTGGACCAGACGTGGAATGGCATTCTGGACAGGCAGTGCATAGGTCCTGGGCAGGGAGAAGCTGGCCTGAAAATGGTGGGAGGAGAAAGGAATCCATTCATTCAACTCATGCATACTTAAAGTGCATCTGGTGTGCCTGGCACTATGCTGGACCCTAGAGATATTACAGTGACCACAGCACCATCCTGCCCTCCAGGGGCCTAGGAGGTGGACACTCACCCGACCCCAGAAAGGAGGCGGCAGAAGAGGAAAGTGCCATAACCCTGGACAAAAGATGAGAAAAAGGCGAAGACGCTGTTGACTGAGAGAGAGATGAGCAGACACTGTCTCCGACCCAGCCGATCGGCGAGACCGCCCCAGAGGAAGGCTCCCACCATCATGCCCAGGTAGACGATGAGGCCTGGAAGGAGGGAAACAGAGGCAGGAGAGGTATGAGTCTATAGACCCATTTCAATTTTTCCACTCACTGAACATGAAACGATCTGAAACTGCAGCAGAATGGATCAAGGACCGGAAGGACTTTGAGAGGCTAAGTCTACCCAGAGGTGAGAGCAGGGGAGAGAAGATGAATTATGGAAGCAAAGATGGAAGGCCATCTCTGCAGCCCAGTGGTTCAGAGGCAGGAATACAGATACAGGAGAACCCCAGAATTCTCCTTTCTGTCCCTCTCACTTCTCTCTCTTGCTGTCACACACACATAATACCCCCATCTCTGGCTTGCCTGGAATGAGGAATGGATCTGCCTAGATTCCCAAACCCACCCAAGGTCTCCCTCCAGCCTTCCTGCCTTGAGGCCCTCAAAGTAGCAGGAGGTGTCTCTCATGTTCCCTGGGAAAAGAGCCAGTCCTTTACTCCACCCAGGACATCCTCCCCACAAAATCCATTCTTTACTCCTTGTAGTTCCAATACTTCTGGTCCTAAAACTCTTGTTCCTTACTTCATTCATAAATTCAGAGTTGAAATCAATCTGAAAAAATCATCTACTCCAAACTCTACATTTTACCCATAGTTAAGCCAAGCTCCAGGGAAAAGGGACCTGCCCAATATCTCATGGCAACTTGGTGGCCAAGCAAGACTGAGATCCTTTCTGAGTGAGTCTAGTAGTTTCCTCCCTCAGAGTCCCCATCAGGAAGGACCATCAGAGACCACTCACTGGCCCCTGACTCCCAAAGCTGACCAAGGGCTTCTCTGGCTGGAGGCAGGCCCAGGATTGTTCCCCTACCCCCACCACCCCAAACTGACCCTTCCCATACAACCTAGGGAGTTTGAATACTGACTTCTTGTTGCCCCAGTTAGGGAAAGGGAGCAGGATAGCAAGAGGAAAGGAGCTGAAGAAACATTAAATGAGGTGCCTCCTACCATGCCACCTCCTACAGAATTAAGCAGACCACCACCTAACCATTAGTCCAAGCCCCAGCCCAGTTGTCCTCCCCCAGGCTCCTCTTTTACAAACAACTTCACTGTGACCCAAGCCCAAGAGAAGGGTGTGTGTCAGGGGAGAATGCAGAGGAATCCTGAGCCCTCTGGAGACATTTTGAGAGCAGGGTCCTAGGGAGCCCAGCAGTGAGGACAGGAGTTCTCAGGAGCGTGAGGTATTTATGGAGTTTGGAGCAGGATGGGGCTGGAGCACCCCCGATGTGTCTTACCCAGCATGCCTTTGTTGGAGTCAGACAGGCACATGTCTTTCTCAGCGCTGGGCAGCACGAAGCCCACCACAAAGACCTCAACACCATCAGCCATCAGCGCCAGACCAAGCACGAAGTAGAGTGTCCACTGGAAGCGACCATGGCCACACTCCCGAAGGATGGCTTCATACTGCTGGGACAGTTCTTCCCGTTCTTTCCGCCGCTGTGCCTCCCCCCGGCCCCCAGGGGGGCCCTCCCCATCGCCCAAGCCTCCCCTCACTCCAGCCAGGGGTTCCCCATCTGCCATCCGCTCGCCTTTGCCCCCAGACTCTGCCCGGGGGATGCCCTGATATTCCCCCTCGTAGATCTCATCTTCCTCGTCGTGGCCCTCTGTGGCATCGCTGGAGACACCACCTTCCTCCTCGTCCTGGGTCCCTTCCCCGTGGTAATAGCCATCAGCAGGGGCAGGGAAGTCATCATCATCATCTTCCTCCTCAAAGCGGGAGTAGGATCTGCGGGAATATTCGTCCTGGACTCTGTCCAGGCCCTTCACCACCTTCTTGGCTGCGTGTTTCTTGACTTCCTTGGCAATATCTTTGGCCCCACGGATGAAAGCTGCCCGGTCTCTGAAACCCTCTTCCATGACGGGTGTCCCTTATTCAGCGTTTGATCAAGAACGTGGAGTCAGAAAGACCCCTCTCCCTGTTACTTAGCTGAAGTGCGGTCAAGTATCTTTGGGTGCAGAATAGGAGAAAACAGGACCTGGCCAGTGAGTGTCTAGGAGAAGAAAGGAGGGAGAAGAGGTCTGGCCTCCACCCAGTTCAGCTGGGTACATAGGGCGGGGAGAGAGGGAGCAGGGGGATGGGAAGGCGAGGGAAAGCCAGTTTGGGGGTGCTAAGCTGGGGAGCCAGGATAACTCAGGAAAAGCCGCCTACTTCTCTTCCAGGCACTTCTGGAGATCTAGAAGCAATAAGAGGGAAAGAAAAGAGGTTGTCAGGCCTAAGATGGTTAGGAAGGCCAATACAGAGCTCCTACCAACCCAGTGCCCCACCTGCACCACGTGGTACAGAGATGGTCTCCTTGCTTCAAGCCCTCACTCAGGAAAAAGGGATGATTACTGGGGCCAACTGCAGGTCATTCAGCATAAACCCCTTACTTTGACCTTGGAGGCTAGATCCATCTAATTTACTCCTGAGTCACAGTCATCTACACAGAGCTCTTCTGACCCTCTGACCCACATCAAGATCAGACCCCTTCCCTTACCACCGACCTGCAAAGACTAAAAGAGGAGTATGAGAAACCAGAATTCCCTACTCTAGTCTGCTCTGGGTTTCTTACTGAGGGCAGAGCTTGGTGAGAAACGTGTAGAAGAAGCACCAAGTCGTCCAACCTGTTGCCTTCAGTCCACTGATGGCATCTGAAGGTGGAGCTTCCAAAGTCCTCCTCTCAGGTTCCTTGTTTATAAACCTCCCAAGGAGAGGTCTTCTCCCAACATAGCCCAGTGGGTAAAAGCTCAGCTTCCAGACTTTGGTTTGAATTTCTGCTTCGACACTTACTAGCTAAGAGACCGCGGCAAATCCCTGAGCATACGCTCCTCAGTTTCCTCTCACTTAAGAAAGGAAAAGTAAGGGTTAAGTAACACAATGCATATCAGCTCCTTACCATAGACCCTGGCACATAAAACGTGATGAATAAATATTAGTTATCACCCTTTGTGGCAATAATGATATAGTGTGGTGCCCTCTACTCATAAGACCCCCCGAAAAAGCCACTTCTGAGTACTCTCGAGGGAGGGAAGGGAAGGCAGAAAGGGAAACTGGCAGGAGAAAGCTGCTTCAGCGCAAAGTACACAAAGTTATGTGACCTGAGTTGAAATCCCAGCTCTGCTATTTACTTACTAACCAACCTTAGGCCGGTGACTTAACTTCCCTAAGCCTCAATGTCCTTATATTTAAACTGGAGATAATAATCTCTGTTTCTCCAAGTCCATGTGAGAATTTAATCTCACAGCAGATATTCTATAAATATTAGTTTTCTTTCTATTAAATTGAAAAATGTGGAAGAAGCAGGAAACAGCAAGGGAAAAGCAGAGGGTCCTACTTGGGTGCTATTGCCCAGTATCCTCCCAAAACAATCCCAAGACCCATCTGTGTTCAAACGAATTCCAACAGCTGGGCCCACACTGTCACCAGCCAGACAAGCAAGGGAAGAGTAGAAAAAAGGGAGACCTAGAACCTGAGGCCATGGAGAAGAGGGCAGATCAAAAGCTAAGAAAGAGGTAATGACTGGCTGCTGCCACCTTCCTTCAGGATATCATCACTGGTGAGTGGCAATGGAGAAGGCCGGTCAAGCATACACTTCCAAGATGGGGGGTCCAAAGTCTACAGTAGTCAAACCTCATTCCTCCAGGGCCTCCTCTCTTAATCCCCCTTAATCCTTTCTGTTCCTCCTCCAAGAGTCTAGGGAAAAGGAGTCCACAAATACCGCACTGCGTAGGAGGTTGGTGTAGAATGAAGGGGGCCTTCAGCCTCCCCTCCAAAAAAGACATCCTCCAGAGGGAGACATAGGAGAACCCCCACTTCCTTCATAAAAGCAGAGGAAGCAGGACTAGATTCTCATCAGAGATCATTCCCCTAAAATATCTTGCCTCCTTTTGCTCCCACCCATCCAAGGCCTTCATTAAATGTCACACACACACACACACACACACACACACACACACACACACTAGCCCTGGGAGAATGGGGTAAGTAGTGCTATGTGGTTCATAGAGAAGCACTGGCAAGCAGAGCCTTACCCCCTCAAGGACAGATGTGAGCAGTGGACCACGATGGCCAGAACCAGTGACCCCTATGTCACCTTCTTGTCTTTGTGGATCAGGGCCCAAACCATCCCCCATGAAAGAGAGGGAACTGTGGAATCACCTCACTGCATGGCAATTTGCTTTCTTCTTTCTTTCCCAGCCAGGATCTCTCCCCAAACCCTGAAGGAGGCAGATGGACCCACCAGGAGCCATACCCAATGTCTGCTAGCACTGTTTACCCCTGAGGGTACATGTAGGGTAGAGAAGGCCCCCAGAGACACAGCAGGATGTGGTGGCTCAACAGCCAGCTCCCCCAGGGCCAGCAAGCCCAGGAGGTCAGGAGGGAGAGAAAGAAGACAAATTCTTTGAGCTGGTGAGAAAGTGATGCTATTTTTAGCCCCAAAAGCAGCACAGGGTGGCTAAGCCTGTGGGAGAGAAACAAGACTTGGAGAGGTGGAGGCTGAAGGAGACAAGATTCAGGGTTATACAGCCCTTTAAGGCTGGCTGGCTCCACCTGACTGGAAAAATGTGTCCGAGAGATTCTCGGCAGAGGAGTCGAGGACCAGGACTCCTGAGCAAATGCTGCCTTTCAGGACAACTCGCTCATCCCTGGATAAGAGGAGGGTCCGGAAGCTACCCCCCTCCCCCCAATGAAAGCACCTGACTTTTGGAGCCACCTGGAATCCCCAGCCCACTCTAGTCCAGGTGACAAGGTCATTAAGAAGCAGTCACTTATCAAAACATCCACAGAGGGGAAGGTGAGGGTACCCTGAGGGAGGAGGTACTGGAGCACCCCTCCCTGTTACCGCTGGGCGATTGGGCCTCAGCCCCCACCCCAGGATAGTCAAGGCTGCACCTCCCCTCCCTACATCCCACCCCAGGAAGATGGAGCATCCACATTTCTGAGGGGGAAAGGGTGTCAGCTGAGAATGCACACATCGGAGGGCAGAGAGGCAGGGACGAAGGAAGAGACCTCTACACGCACACGGGCACAGAGACCTTCGCTACCAGCATCTGTGGCGACCCCCCCCCATCCCGCCTCTGCTCTGCTGTAAGGAATGAGCCCCTAGAATTGACTGAACCGATTCTCAGCGCCTCCCCTCATCCTTGGTCCTGCTGCTGGACCAGTGCCCATCATCACTCAGCACCCCTTCCCTCCACCCCGAGCAAGTGCCTCCGGACCCACCATCGTGCCCCCAACCCTGGTGGTTTACCATCTCTACCACCCAGCATTTCCATCCTTACCCCCTCCCCCTCCCTCCCCTGCCCTTCCTCCACTGCACCCCCACCCCAAGTCCAGGCGAGCAGACTGAGGCAGCATCCGTTCTCCCGCCCCAGCCAAGGTCATTTATCATTCACGGGGGGGAGGGGGAGTCGCCAAGGTGAGGAGGGGATTGGCGTTTGAGGGAACCCTGTCCCACCCGACAACCCACCACCCATCAGTATCTGAGGAGGGCAGTGGAGGAAAACGCCCCTCCTCTCTCCCTCCGCCTCTCTCTGTCTCTGTCTCTCCTCTCTCTGTCTCTCCATATATATTTTAATCAGCACAGCAACTGAAATAAATGTCCATTCAAGCCACTGCCAATCCCTTCACCCCTAAAGAGGGGATGGTCACCCTCCCCCCCAGCAAAGCATCGGAGGGTAAAATGGCTGCAAGGCAAGGATGCTCCTGCCCTGCGCGGGGCGGAGGCGGCACTGAGAGGAGGGGTCTCACCTGGGCTGGCCCCGGGGAGGGGAGTCCCGGGGGAGGGCAGGGGTCCCGGCCGCGGGGCTGGCGGCAGCGGCGACTGCTCCGGTACCCGGGGAAGCGGCAATGCAGACCTGCCCCCCCAGCTCCGGCCCCGCCTCCCCCCCCCTCCCGTGCTGCTGAGAATCGGGAGAGACCATTGTTGGGGGTGGGGGGCAGGAGGAAAAAGCATGGGGAGGGACTCGGGGCAGGGCGCCACGGAGAAATGATGCAGGACGAGGGGCGTTGTCACGGGGACAGCTGGAGACGGCACACCGCCCTTCCCAGCCTCTTCCCAGTACAAAATGAAAGAAACTGAGGAAAGAAATAGTGACCTCAGGGAGACAAGTGGGAGACAGGGCAGGTGGTGGACGAGGCAGCCCCTTCTCAGCCCGTCCCGGACCCGCAGGCTTCAGGGGCTCTCGCCGCCGTCAGAGCACCCCCCTTCCCCTTCTCCGCTGCTCCCAGCCCGAATCCTTCCCCACACGCCGAGTGCTCGGCCTTCAAGTTTACCTGGCTATTTTAGAGAAAGCAGAAATAACAAGGCGTGGTTCCCATCCTGAGCTGCCAGAAGCAGAGGCTCCTGGATCCCTGCCGGCTCTTTCCAGAAACAGTCCAGGTCATTATTTACATGCAGAAGACCTCCCCATCCTCCAGTAAGCGGGCGGCAGCAGAGGTGAGTCCTGAGAAGCTGGGTTGTGCAGGCCTGACCACTGGACATCTCCCCTCCTATTCATTTGCTGCACCGACTCAAAAAATACTCTCTCTATACTCTTCCCCGCTTTCTTTTAACTCACACACACACTTCTGCTTCCAGGGCAGGAAGGAGTACATTGATTTCAGTTCTTTCCTTTCATCTGTCCTTTGTCCCTGTACCAATAACCTGGGCTCAGAGATCCATACATACAACTCGGTGACCATCCTGCTCCGGGGGGGAGGGGCTATGTGCTGGTTTGGAGATGTACATACAGAATGTGTCCACCTATTCCAGGTAAGGCCTTAGGATATTCTGGACAGAGCACTGAGCAGGGGCTCTGACTTGGTTCTTGCTTCTAACAAGCTTTGGCCAAGGCTTTTGGTCAAGTTCTCTGCCTCCCTGAAACTGTTTTCTCATCGGGAAAATGCAGGGCTTGGATGAGATGCTGCATCAAATCACTTTCAGATCTAATAGTATGTGATTCTGCTTTGTTAAACGTGGAGATTTCATAATGCTGGGATATGTTACATAGAGAGGACTGGCAGGCTATGTCCCAAGGGACCTCACAGGTGGCATTTGTGGTATTGAATTTACAACGGGATGTGGGCCTGGGTTTCAAAGATTCCAGAGCTGCATCTTGAAAATACTCATTGTTTACAATTTAGGGAAATATAAAGCCATAACACATACATATTAATTTACCATGAGAAATCTTACTGTCAGACTGAATGAAAACTCATGCCCGCATGTCCAGTACATTCTCGCCCTTAAGCCCAATCAGAATCATAATGTGAATGTATAAATGCACAATGACATAACTGAACAGGAGTATTTGCATCTTTAATGGCATCTGGCCATCCAGTAAGGAGTCATGCCAATGGGTTCAGAAAACTCTTCTTGGCTACAATTCTCTACCCCCATCTCCATGTTATGGGCATCCTGGCCAGTGCTCCTGGACTACTCCAACTGTTGGCTAAAGCACTTTCCAGGATTGTACACAGAACAGTGCCCATGTGGGTCTCAAGGACTCTCCCTTTACTAGGCTTTTATTGCTGACCCCTCTTCAAGGCTGACACATTTTTTATTGAAGTAAGCTAACAT
Organism: Miniopterus schreibersii; assembly: GCF_964146895.1. NCBI lineage: Eukaryota > Metazoa > Chordata > Mammalia > Chiroptera > Miniopteridae > Miniopterus > Miniopterus schreibersii. Next base: position 12,377,943 of record NC_138119.1, on the reverse strand, counting down.
TCTCAATTAGGTTATAGCCAAGTACTGCTGGCAGGGAGCCCTTTCTCTTCTTTAAGGTGACTTTGCATACTTTCCACTGATCCATTACTTGCTAATAGAAATCTTGTAGTCTTAGAGAGATCGTATTTTTCCTTTTAAGTTCTAAGGAAAGACTTCATTGTTTTTTCCAGGTACCATGACCCCATGTACCTCACCAGCTACTCCTTCACAGTTCCCTTTGCTGGGTCCATTAACATTAGAGTTCCTAGGGGCTCAGTCCTGGGCGCTTCTCCCCTTCCACCTACTCTATTATCCTTGGTCACCTCAGGAAGTCTCATGACTTTTATGCTGTCTATATCCTGATGATTCCCACATTTATATCTCTAGTCCAGATCTTTCCCCCAAGCCCCAAACCAAAATTTCCATCTGTCAATCCAACATCACCAGACTTAACAGATCCACAGACAAACTTCTGATCCAGGTCTTTCTGGACTGTCTCTTCACTAAGATGCTCAGGCTGGAAAAGACATTTAGTTATCTCTTCTCTTTCTTTCTCTCATCTCTACATCAGGTCTTGTCTGCCCTACCTTCAAAATATATTCTGAATCCACCACTTCTTACCAGCTCCATCACTTCCTCCCCAAGGTAAGCCATCATCTCTCTTTAGCTGCTGCAACAGCCTCTTAACTGGTTTCCCTGCTTCCAATCTTGCTCCCCTAAAACATTCTCAGCAGTCAAGTGAGAATAAAAACAGATCTGATCCAGCAAAGAAATTAGTGCATATATCCCACAGAAAGACAAGTATTTTCTGAGCAGCTTTATTTGTAATATTCAAAAACTTCAACTACTCACCAGAAAATGGTTAAACTTGGGTAAACAAATAGTGGTATATTCACATAAGGGAATGCTATTTAACAAATTTTTAAGACTGAACTAATATATGCAACAGCATAAAAAGATCTCACAAATAATGAACAAAAGCCAGACCAAAAAGAGCACATACTATATATATGATTCCATTTATATAAAGTTCAAGAAAAAGCAAATTAATTTACAGTAAGAGAAAATAGTTACCTCTGGGAGGTGGAAATTGACTGTGATGGGGCATAAGGGAAACTTCTGGGTACTGCAGTGCTACATCGTGATCTAGATGGTGGTTTTAAGGGTGAATACATATGTGAATATCCACCAAAGACCTGTGTGTTATTCTGTATATGTATCACAATTTTCAAAGTTTTCTTTTTAATGTTTTTATTGATTTCAAAGAGAAGAAATGGAAACATCAGTGATGAGAGACAGTCACTGACCAGCTGCTTCCTGCACCGCCCCCTACTGGGAATCGAGCCCAAAGCATGTGTGGTGACCAGGAATCAAACTGTGATCTTGTTTCATAGGTTGACACTGAATCACTGAGCCACGCCAGCCAGGCTCAAAAAAGTTTGAGATCTTATCACTTCCCTTTCTTCAAATCCTCCAATGTCTTCCCATTATACTAAGGATTAAATCCAAACTCTTAACCAAGGCCTAGAAGGCCCTGTATGATCTGGCCCCTGCGGGCCTCCCCAACCCCTTCCCCACCTCTCCCAGGCTTCAGCTATTTTAGTCACCTAAGACTAAATTCCAAAGATAACCACATTAACGTAGATAGTATGTTTAGAGAAATCTAGCTTTCCTCCATCTCTCCTCCCTCCCCCCCATTGTATCAATTTCCACTAATTTGGGGTTTACCCTTACATTTTTAAAATATAAACAAATGTATTCATTATGTACCACTCCTAAGATAGGTAAGGTGGCACACTACATTGTTCTGCATGTGACTGTCTTCACGCAATATATCCTGGAGATCTCTTCACAGTAGGTAGCATCTACATTACTTTCTACTGCGGCTCAGTACTCTATTGTGTGAGCTTACCAGTGTATTCAATCAGTCCCTTACTGATGTATATGAGTTGTTTCCAAACTAGTTATTACAAGTAGTACTACAATGAATAGCTTTGTGCACGTTACTTCATGGTTTTGCCAGCATATCTCCAGGAAATTTAATTTTGTTCTCACTTAATACAATTACCATTGATACTAAGTCTCCATCTTACTGTATAAGCTTGACATAGGAAATAACTGCTGCAGTGCAGGGTCCAGAAATTACAGCAGCACATTACAAAATAATTCTTTAAATGTGGACTAAACACCCTCACTCCTACATTACCACTCTTCTCCCAATATACAAGTATCTCTTTCTTCTAGAAAAAGAGAAAAGTTACTTTGCCAAGGAAAACACCACAAATAAACAAGAAGTTTAGCTTTATTTTCTCTGTGCATCTGCAAAATACTTAGAACCAACATAGAAAAAATAATAAAACTTCCTATGAAAAAAAATTACACTTAAAAAAAACGGCCTAAGGGCCCTGGCCAGTGTGGCTCAGTTGGTTGGGTGTTGGCCCATGCACCAAAAGGTTATGCACCAAAAGGTTCTATTTCCACGTCAGGGCACATGCCCGAGTTGCAGGCTTGAGCCTTGATAGGGGGCATGCAGGAAGCAGCCAATCGAAGTTTTGCTCTCACATTGATGTTTCTCTCCCTCTATTCCTCTCTCAAAAAGTCAATAAAAAAATCTTTAAAAAATAAAAGGCCTAAGGGATCAAGGCCTTAACCCCAGGAAGCTACAGCAACTCTGACTGGTCCAAGGAATTGAAAAGATACTGGAAAGATACAAGAGGAAAGAGAATGAAAAATTACTGAGGGAGAGGGCCTCGAAGTGGGCCACGAGGGGGAACTGGAGGCCGGGGAGTGGGTCTGGGTGGAGGCAGGGGCCCCCTCTGGTAGCCATAAGGTGGGGGTCGTGGAGGACCAGTGTATCCATGAGGGGGCATCAGTGGAGGAGGTCCACGCATACCATGGGGAGGCATAGGACCTGGGTGACCTGTAAGAAGAGGAAAAAAAGTTAATAAAAGCAAGAAATAGGAGATAGTTGATGCTGGGACAATGTAGGGAGAGAAGAGATGAGGAGACAGAAGAGCAGGGGAAAAGGGGTGTGACAAAGGAAGCCACAAGAATATGATGTATGAATATGAGGGAGGTGGCTAGAGCCTACTCACCCATGGGAGACCCAAACGGAGGCCCTCGGGGAGGCATGCCCATTGGAGGAGGTCCAGGATGAGGCATTCCAGGTGGTGGTCGGGGTGGTGGCTGCCCCCCAGATCCTGGAGGCCCAGCATGGGGATGTCCTAGGCCATGAGGGCCATGGTGGGCCAGCTGCATCTGAGACATTCCTATGAGAACAGATACACAGAGAAAGGGCAAAGAAAACAGAATGAAAACAAAGTGGAGACAGAAGTGACATCAGGAAGAGTATGGAAAATAAGGCTGGTAAAAGCTTCCTTTATCCTTGAACCCACTCCAACAATACAAACCAACCAACTACCCGATCAATTCCTCACCCACCTCACTTGCTCCTTCCAAGATTTAGGCACTGTAATAGTGCTGCATAAGTATATAAGAAATTGAGTGATTCTACTGATAGAACTTGGGAAAGTAGCAGAGATACTGTCTCAGCAAAGATCTATTTTTAAAGGATGAATAAGAATTTTTCGGGTGGACAGAGTGGGAATAAAGCATCGAAGGCAGAAAAGATTAGGACCATGGGTGTGTCGTCAAACAGCATAGTATGTTTCAGGAAAACCAGTAACTTCGTTAATCAGGGGCCATTGTCATGAAAAGCGTAAAATGCTATGGTACTGAGTCTGGGATTTACTCTGTACATAAAAGGCAGCAACAGAAGAATTTTGAGTAAGGGTGTTTTAGAAAAATAACTGGGAAAATGTGTCAAAGGTAGAGAAAACTGGAGTCAAAGTAAGAGTTAGGAAGTTCCTACAATAAATTGTATCTGAAATAGTGAGAGTATGAGAGCCTGAACAAGGGCACTGGCAGTGGGGGCCGATGCCAAATATATTAACATGACTTGGTATCAAGAGTGGGGTGATAAGGAATAGTCAAAAATGTCTCCCAGATTTCTGAATTAAGCACCTGAAAACAAAGAATATTAGAGGAAGAATAGGGTTGAAGGGGAGGGGTAGAAAAGTGGAGCTGTCCATTCAGAAGCAGGATTAAGTGTCTAGAATAAGCATGAATCAGAGATATACACCTAGGAGGCATCGGTGTGCAAGTAATGAAACTATGCAGGCACAAAGAGAGAAAAAGGAGCCTATTAAGTGGCCGAGATTGAGGAGAGAAAGATAAAGGATCCTGAAAAACCAAGAGAGAAGATTTTCAAACAAAAAGACATGGCCAACTCATAGACACAGACAATAGCATGGTGATTACCAGAAGGAAAGGGGGGTAGAGGGAAGCAGAAGAGGGTAAAGGGGTGATAAATGGTGATAGGATGCATTACAGAATTGTGCACTATATATTGAAACCTATATATAATCCTATTAACAAGCGTCACTCTAAAAAATAAAAAAGTAAAGGACATGGCTACTTTTGAGTATGTAGGAACAAAGATCAAACCAGATAAGGAGCAGAAGTGTCCCCTAGATTTGGCAATTAGGTCACTGCTTTGGGGCAAAAGTCAGATAACAGGATGGAAGTAAAAGTTAAGGAAACAAAAACAGCAAGTATAGTTATACCCTTTAGAAAAACTTAAATAAGAAATGGAGACAGGGAGGTAGTCATTAAAGTAAACACAGTAAAGTATTTTGTTTGTTTTTATAAAAGAATATCTGAACGAAAGGACAACTCTGGAACTATCTATTACTGTTAAAGGAAAAAGGGCAGCAGCATAAATGGTAATAGGAGATCCTCTTCCAATCTCATCCCTCCTTTTCCCAGCAAAGAACACCCACCTGGATGGGGCATCCCACCCGGTGGAAATGGGTGAGGATGTGAGTGTCCGTGTCCAGGATGTCCAGCCCCTGGGGTTCCTGCTGTAGGGGGCCCATGTCCTCCAGCCCCAGGAGGCATAGGTGGTGGGGGCATGGCTGGGGGTATGCCAGGTGGAAGGGCTCCAGGAGGTGGCACTGGGGGTGGGAAGGAGCCAGGAGGAGGCATGCCTATAGAGAAAATGGAAGAATTAATGAAAGTAAGGAGAGAATGTCTTTAGTGAGCCTGTTCCAATGTGGCCTCTCCAGGTAGATGAGCTCTTTTCTCTCAAAAGCAATGTTAGCCAATACAAACAACTTCAGCCTCCTGGAGACACTCAGCAACTTTCCTCCCCACCACAACCATCACCCTTCAATCCCCTTCTCGTCACCCAGTGACTCAATGTCCTCTTTTATTGGTTCTTTTTCCTTCTTCCTGCCCTTCTTCCTTCCCCCCCAAACCCAAGACAAACATTTTGAATCAAAAGCTTTACCTGGTGGAGGAAGCCCAGATCCCAATGATGATACCACAGGATTGGGGGCAGAGGGTGGAGGCGGTGCATCTGCAAACAGCTGATGAGGGCGATCAGCCTGGGAGAGTGGGTTCTGGGCTGCCAGAAGTCGTTCAGCTGCTGAGCCATGACGTTCACCCTTGGAGTCCTTCTTGAAGGCATAGGACACAGTGATAGGGCGGTTACAGAGATACTGCCCATTCATAGCTTCAATTGCTGCGTCCGAAGCATCAAACGAAGCAAAATTAATAAAGGCATAACCTTTGGAGTTCCCTGTGTCAGGGTCCCGCATAATCTTGGGAGTTTGTAAGATGACCCCAAAGGCGCTGAAAGTATCATAAAGCAACTTCTCATCAATCTCTGGATCCAGGTTCCCAATGAAAATGTTGGCCCCCACATCCAGGTTTTTGTTGTGAGCTGATGCTTTGTTCACCCGGATTGGCTTCCCATAAAGTTTGATCATGTTCATGATCTTAATGGCATAATCAGCATCTTCCTCACTCAAGAATTCCACAAAGCCATAGCCTGGAGAAGTGGAAGAGAGGAGGTTAACTTAAGTGAAATGGTTCAAAATGGGCTATAACTCATTCACCTTTGAAAGCACCAAAAATAAGAAATAATAACCTCACTTCAATTGAGAAAAGTTCCAGAAATAAAAACTGTGAGCTAGATTTGAGAGAAAGAAATGTTTAGGTTGCTTATTCCAAAACAGTTGTGAATACAGCTGGGATCCTCCAGGAGCAGTGTCCCCTAGGAACATAAACGCACCTCTTGCCACGCACTCACCTTGGTGCTGACCAGTGACTCTATCCTTTGGCATGTGGGTGTTAACTACTGGCCCAGCCTGGAGAAACAGTTCCCACAGCAGCGGTTCGCTAACCTTCTCGTCCAGGCCCCCTACGTAGACAGTGGCATCTGAACGATGGGAGAAAAAGGTTAGGGCAGAGACAAGGATGACAGGAACATGAAGATGAAAACCCAGGCGGAGTAATTGGGGGTGGAGACAGGGTATAGAAGCGAAAAGAAAGGAGAAAAAAAAAAGACGTTAGATTAAGCCCTTACACCTTCCTCTTTACAGGAACTACAGAATCTCCTGAAGTCTAACATAGAGTTCTGCTGTAAATTCTCTTTATGATTTTTTTTTTTTTGAGTGGGAAAGCAGAAGACGACATAGAAAGTGCCAATACTACAGGCCTTAGCCTGAACCCGGCCACCCCGCCCCCAGCAGGCACGAGGGCCGGTCTCGCGCCCTCCGGAGTGACCCAGTCTCCCACCCCGACAGAAACACTGGTGGCCACAGTCGAGGCCCTCTCAGCCCCCCAGGCCCATTCCTGGCTCGTTCCCTCCAATCACCCTGGTTCCTCTCAGAGATCGGCCCGGCCGCCATGGCGAAAGAGCTCCCGCCGTCTCCAGACAGCGACTCCGCCCTCCGGACTCAGTCACTGCTTCCACTTCCGGGGCAAAGGCAGACGTAGGGGCGGTGGGCGGCCCGCGGCGGTGGGAGGAGCCGGAAGCGGCGCGGCCATCTTAGGACCGCAGATACTGGGTGCGGGCTGGTGGTTGGAATCCTCCAGTGCTTGGTCCTGCGCTCGGGTGTCACTGCGATCGCTCAGGGCGAGTAACGCAAAACGGAAACGCCCATTCTCAAGTCTGTGTGAGACGTTAGAGGGTCACACTGCCCGCACAATGTAAATTTGAAAGCTAAAGGAACGACACTTTTCATTTATTTTGTTACCCGGAGAAGGGTGCGCTGAGGAACTCCCCAACCCAAGGACTCGGCTGCCTTGGGGCGTGGAGGCAGCTCGCCGCTCCGTTCCGCAGCCCCGGGCTGGGCTTGAGTTAATATTTTGCCTCCTTCAAGGGAGGGATTGCAGAGTGTCGGAGCTGAAGTGACGTTTCAGCTGGCCTCGTGGTTATTGCATAGGGGGTTCAGGGGAACCTGAGGCTTACAGATGAAGTGTGACCAAAACTGAGGGGTGGTTGACATTGACACCCAGAGGATTCAACTTCTAGAACATTCCTGGCCCCAGCAACCACTTCTTGGTAGGCTTTTGCACCATCTGTCCCTAAATGGGTGCAACAGAATAGATAACTTTTTCTCCAAACTGCATGTGAATTCTGCAGAGCCTCACCTGACCCATTCCTTATTTCCTTATCAATAATGTGGTGAGTGCCATCCTCTGTTGGGTCACACCCACCGTGGGCCCACCCCACTCACCTAGGATCCTTTATTCAGACAAGAAACAAAGCCAGCAACCATGTATAAATACTGTGCTTTAATGAACCCCTTAAATAGAAATTCACTACAAAAATATACAATTGTAAGATAGAGGATGTCTCCCATATACATTTCATACCCATAGGAAGCTATAAGGGGAGAAATAGAAATTGGAATTAAAGCAGCAGCAAGAGGAGGTGAAAATGCGCTCTGCACTCAAAATTAACTGCTGGATATCCAAAAGGGATGGAATTGCCCTGAAAAAAAGAGGTGATCATATTCTGTACTGTTTTTGTTTCTTAATTCTTCAAATCACAAACTATAATCTTGAGGAACCAAACAGGACAGAGCAAGAAAGAGTTGGAAGTTAGCACCACCCATCTGCAACGGAAACTCAAGTCGGAGATCTTGTTTAAAGGCTGGAGTGTGAAGGTTGAGGCAGCAAGACCAGATAAGAAAAACTGAAAGGATTAAACAGGAAGACTCACCCCAGACCACCTTTTGCCCTGCCCATGAGAAAGCCAGCATTTCAACAGGATTGGGAGAGAATGGAATTTGGATCTCTTTTCTTGGAGTGATCCTCAGGAGATATTCTTGGAGTCCATTTCCTTAATAGCTCCTGAAGATGTGATAGCTCATCCTGGAGACCAGCGATGGTGGGAGCTGAGAGGCCCATCTGGGAAGGGAGTGAAGAGGAGTAGAGGAGTGTTATTGTAGCTCTAGCTCTCTGCTTCTAAAATCTGTCCACTACTTCTGGCATCTTTAATTCTCTGTCCCCCTCCAATCATGCCCTAGGTTCCACTTGATCTAAGCCACAAGCAGTTTCCCCCACCCACCCATACTCCCAAATCAATCCACTTTGATACCAACATGAATGGTACTTCACTTCCCAATTTCCCCAGCCCTTTGCTTTTCCAGCTCCTGGAAACATCTGGTTTCTCCTAAAACATCTGGTTCAGCAGTCAAGCCCTTTTCCCACTCTCAATCCCTGTCTTCCCTTCTCACCTGGACCTCAGGCCTTCCCCTTAGGTAGCAGCGTCTCCAGAGCCTGATCTGGGGTCCTAAATACCCAGGCAGTAGAAGCCCTGAGGGTAAAGGGCAAGCTCCCCAATGTGAGGGGAGCCCCCACTCTTGATCAGCCAGACTTTCCGAAGAGATAGCAGGTCGAGGGAGCCAACGAGAAGGGACTGCCAACAGGCAGGGACTGCCCCGCCAAGGACAGAGCTGATTCAGGGGAGTCAAGGCCCCTCTAGAGAAGAGCCACACTGAACTGGGAGGTCCAGGAACCATGAAGCTTGGCTAAAGGGGAAAGGAAAATCAACTGGTGACCAAGAAACCAGATGAACCCAATTTCCCCAAACTGGGTCAGAAAGGAATGTCTAGCTACTACTCACTGCACTCGTGATGAAACTATAAGCCTCCCACTGAGAACTCTTTATTTTTCCTCTTCATTAGGCTTCAAAGTAGGCCTCAGAACTGATTAAAGTTGATTTTAGGGAAACTTGTAAAATGTGTGCATGAGACAGAAGATGAGGAGGACCAAAAGAGTGCCCCCTTCTATTCTAGGATTTCTGTCTTCCTGGGGACAGTCGGGGACAATAAGTGACAGCTACAGAAGAGGAGGGAAGTAGCTTTCCCTGAGGAACTTAAGACACTGTATCTTTCCACTTCTCCCCATCTAGTAGGATGAGCCTGTGAGAAAGTCAAAGGAATTTAGGGAGTTCAGACACCTCACCTGCTGTCTAGGGAGCCAGGAATCTGGGCAGTGTTCAGGGTCATAGCCAGGATTATGGAATTGTTGTATCTGTTCACTGCTGTAGCGTAAATCCCAGTCCCAGACAGACAGCTGTGAGTTAACAGAGTTCCCAGAAGGGGGCTGGGAGTACCCTGGGGTATAGACTTGTGTATAGGAGTTGAACTGGACAGAGGAAAACAAGAAAAAAGGATGGTTAAACACAGAAAAAATATATATAATCCTTCTCACAGTTCTAGAGAGAAATTACAAAACTCTCATCTCATACTCCAGGAATCATACGTAGGGTCCAAATCCAGTCCTGAGAGAGAGCACCAACCTCCCCCTTTCCCACCCACAGACCTCACTTTTCATAAATCAAGACTAAACTTCAGAAAATTCTGCTCAGTGAGGGTTGGGGGGAGTGTGGAAGACAAGTGAAAAATGGAAGTCACTGACCTGTCCACTCTGCTTTCCACGCTCCCAGGGAGTGTCTCTCAAGAATGTAAGGGTGTCAGGAACCCTGACACTGTCATGAAGAGCAAGAAGGAAAAACTCAGAGAATTCAAACTCAGCTGGAAACTGCTGGAGGAGCTGCCAGACGCAATCAAGGAAGAGGAGAAACACTGGGGCCTGAGAAGAGGGAAATTAAGAGGATGGAAGCAACTATGGGAACCTAAAGGGGGAGGATGACAAAATGAGGGGGACACAGGGAACAGGGGCTACTAAGAAGATCAGGAAACGGAATCTGAATTGAGCATAGTAGGGAGTGTGGTCTCTCACTCATCTGGGTCTTCCTTCAAACTCAACCTAACCTCAGGACCCTTCAAACCTGATTCACCTCCAATGGATTACAATATATAATTTTCTGATCCTCTTACTTGTATAGTAATACTACCACCCACGCCAACACCCTCCCAAAACATTCTCACCTTTTCACTGACCCCAGTTCCCCCAAGTCGGGTCAGGAAGGGATGTCCAGCTGCCACCCACTCTCGCTGCACTAGTGATTGGAAACCAAGCAGTGTTCGGGCTTCAGGGGCTGAAAGCAGCTGGACGAGTGAAGAGAGGAGGCCATTGAAATCACGATCACCGCGCTCTGGGTGATAAAGAGGGAGAAGGGACAAAGAAGGAGGGGCCAAGAAACTAGGGCAGAAGAGAATGAGAAAAGGAAACATAGCAAGAAGTAAGAGGCACAGAGGGGAAAAGTTTTGGTAGATAGGATTGAGAGGGCACATAGAAGTGAACAAAAAACAAAGACCTTGAATGATTCACTTCATAGACTCCAGATAGAAATACCCAGCCTCACATGTAGGGGGCAGCATTACAAATGTCAACCGAGCTTCCACATTGTCCTTCCCATCACAACCCCAATCCCCATCCATGATGGAAGGATGGGAAGAGAGGGAGAGAATCCTTCTGTTAGGGACCACAAGCTGTGGTGGGGAGGCAGCGGTAGCACTGAAGGATGAGCTAGAGCTCATGGGTAGTTCCTAGTAGAAGGAGAGGAGATTGCTAGTACTAGAAGGGGACAAGGGACCGTACAGGTTTACTCCCTGAGCAGAATCCAGTCAGGTGGGTAACGAAAAAAGTCAAGTAATGGAGTTGACCCAAGAAACTCACCTTGAAGTACTACAGAGCGAACTCTAGATGTCACTAAGACTGAGATGTCACTGGCCTTTCGAAGACAAGACCTGAAGGGGCAAGTAAGGAAGAGAAGGAAAGAATGATAAGCCTGGAAGAGGGGAGTGATGGGTCATGTGATGTAATAGAAGCAGACTCCAAAATCCTGCCCCTTTCTCCTTTTAGGGAGCAGCAAACAACAATCTTCTTGGGAAACCAAGGAGAAAAGTTAATGGAAGGCCACTTAGGAGTCCAAGTTAACAGAAGTTTGGGGAGGGTTGAATTATATGTCATGGCTAGAAAAAGAGGGAGTACCTGACGTAGTCCAACCATCGTGTTCCTTCCAGGGCTGAGAGCCATTTATCCTCAGCTACAGGTGAATCTGATAGATAGTAGAGGGGCAAAGAGATCAGGAGAACTCGGGATTCAGGATTCGGGGTCTATAGCCTGAAGGGTAAAGAATAAGTTAAGTAGTGGTTGCCTTGGGCTGGGGATAGGAATGAAAAGTAACTATAAATGGCCATGAGGTTTCAAAAGTTATATTGTGGTAATGTCTGTACAAAACTGTAAATTCACTGAATTGTACACTTAAGATGGATGAAAGATGATTTTTATGGCATGTAAATTATATCTCAATAAAGCTATTTTTTTAAAAAATACGTTGGGGTCTGGAAGACAGGAAATCAGTATGTGGGAGATGGGAGAGTTGAGTAGAAAACTAAGGATCATTGGGCTAAAGGGTTACTCATCTATAGCAGGCAAATGGTAAACCAAGTGGGGGTGAGGGATCAAAGGTTATTCTCACCAGGCAGGCAGAGGGCCCTCAGCCTCAGGTGGGCAAGTTGTAGATCCGCAAGACTAGGCAGCTCATCCATAGTGTCTACCAGGACAACGTCAGAGTGCCCAGCCTGGAGCATAGACTCCACTGCTCTGGAGGAGAGGGAGTCGGAAAGTAAGGGAAGGGGTCTGCCCTGAACATCTAATCTTTAATTCTTCCCATCAAACTTCCCTCACCTGATATCCTCCTTGTTAGGGTCACTGGCTGTGTAGAAACCTCCACAACGGAGAAGATCACTACCCCCAGGGTGATGCCAGGACAGGCGCTTCAAATGGGTGAGAGGAGGATCACTGTGGGAGAAACTCTTAGCCCCACCCTACCCTTGCCCCCACACTGACCTCACAGGGATCCCCTCCCTCCACAATGACCCCTGACCTCCCATAACCCTCTATTCCCCACCCTCACACTGACCGGTCCACGGCCCTGATGAAAGTGGCCAAATGCTCTCCTGACCTCACTGTCCAGAGTTCGGTTAGGAACCCAGAAGTAACGGGGAAGGCTGTGAAATTAAGAGTTATGTCACATCTTGGCTCAGTGACCTCATAGTGCAAAGCTGTGATTATAAGGAAGCTGCTTAGGAGGGGATCATTCCAAGTAATCTCAGGTTTAGAGATCTAGAGGTAAGGGGGATAGCTTTGTGGATGTCCTAGGAGGCTTGAGTGTGTGGGAAGCAGGGCTTTAGATTTCAGAGAACTGTGGGAAGATTGGGAGGGCTACAGGGGTCAGGGTGGACTGGGGGATCACCTGGTGGCTACGTCGAATCTCTCATTGACAAGACTGACCCGCCAGCCACTGGCCCCCTGCTTTTTCCTCTCAGTCTCCCAGTCTTCTGATGTCTCCAAGAGGGGAATAGGTGGTTTTCTGGAGCCAGAACTTTGGCCTAGGGAAGGAGTGAGGCACAGAGGAGAAGAAAGAGAATAGCTCTTTTGTTTTCAGCCAGCCCTGATTTTTCAGACTCTACCCTTTCCTTACCCCAAAGCACCCTCACTCACCAGCCTTGCTCAGAGTTATCCCTGCATACTGCTGGGCTTGACTGCTCTGAGCTCTGGCTTGGACAATGGCCATGGTCACCTGTGGAGGAAAGGACATCCATCCTTTTGGCTCAGACTGAAGTGAAAAGAAGGAAATGGGTCGTGTTGCTTCACTGTCTTTGTCACCAATAGAGAGAACAGCAAAGACAGTCTCTAACGAAGGGAGCTTCCATGGGTCATGGGGACTGGGCTCTGGAGAATACATCTAGAACCACAGATTCACAGAATGTTAATTCTGGAAGGAATTAGAAATAATCTCCAACCCTCCCTATTTTTCAAAGGATGATAATTGGCAGAGGCAGGCTAGAATTCAGGCCCTTTAATCTCATTGTACTATCATTTATCCCAGCCTTTTAGCCATTCCTTGAGGAAAGAAGCAGAGAGAATGAAGAGAGGGATCCTAAGAAATAAGGGAGTACTGGGAATTGCCAAGGAAAGGATCCCAAGGTTCTAAGGGAAGGGGAGGTCCTTGGGTTGGGGGCCTCTTCTTACCTGAAAGGCCTGAGGCTCTAGTCCTCCAGCCTCAAAACCAACTCTGAGCAGTCGGAAGTCTCGGCCATGAATCAGGATCTCCTCAGGGATAAATTTAAGCAGGGACCCTGGACGATGGAGTTGGACTCGAGACAGGCTACTCGCTGAAGTCAAGAATTAGAGAGCAGTGTAGCCATGGATCAGGGTCCCTCTAGGAGGAACTCTTCCTGCCCACCCCATTGCATCTCTGGCTGTCCTCCGAGAACAGAGGAAGGATTGAGGCGGGGAGCCAACACCCCCAGTGAGCCCCTTCACCAAACCCCCACACTTACCAGCCTCTAATCGCCCAATGTTGGCCAGGGCAAAATCATAGTCACTGCTCAGGGGAGTCTCCTATGGGAAGCACATGACATGCTGAAGACATCTGAAATCTCACATCCTATCTCAGCAGCCCCTCACCTTCCTAGAGATAGATCCCATTGACTACCCCTGATACATTCAAAAGAGAGCCTTTAAGAATAACTCTGTCTCACTTCCTGTAATGTTTGTCTAAATCCTTCTAGGCTCCCCTACCCATTCCCACTAGCTGTCCTTTCCAGTGGCCTAATCATCTCACCTGATTCCGCTGCCATCCACAGGGCTGGAAGGTGACCCTCAAGTTGGTGCAGATCAGGGTTCCAGGCAATTCAGGTTCCAGCCCCTTCCGCACCCCCGGGGCCCATGCTAGGATCTGCTCCCCTACAGGAGAAACCAGGTTATGAGCATTCCCAGTGTTACCCACACGTATACAGCCACTCCTCTAAGTCCTCCGAGACAGGAGGGTCTAAAGAGGGAAGATTAAGATCCTCCTCTAACTCCTAAGAATAAAAGCTTAGGAGGCGATAATTTGTAATCTTTGACTCTAAAGCCTAGAATAGTACCTGGCACATATTCTATAAATATCTGAGTGCCTACTAAGTAAATGAGAAAAGGGGTAACGGTGAAGAATACAGAGGGACCATTGAGATCCAAGCTCCCAGCCAGCTCTGATCAGAGAAGATAACAAGCCTCAAGCAGCAGCAGCTTTGAGCCCGGAGAGGAATATGAAGGTATCTTTCGTGAAAGTATAAAATAAGATTTGAGTAGAATGAAATTTGAAGGTGTTTCTGAAGATGAGAAGTACTGGAAGGACATCATTACCTGGGAGGCATCCAGAGGCCAGGCAACTACCAAGCCGAGGACTCCTGGGCTCCGGCATCCCACTCCCCTGGACGGACTGTGGTCCAGAGAGCTGTGAGGGATATAGGGTTAATCCCCAGGCCTCCCCAACCCTGGGGTCTGGGGCTACCTCAGCAGCCACCTTTGGAGGCCTATACTCAGACTCTCAGGGGAAACTGAGATCAGTGGCTGTGGGGAGCTCAGGACCCAGCTCGGCAGACAGTAAAGGGAGGGGCTGGTTAATGGATAATGAGGCGATGAACTTGAGACTGTGAAAAAGACAGACCAAGCTCCATCAGCCCGAGTACATGACACACCCTCCTCCTGCTCTAGACCCTTTTCTTCTCTTTTATCTCTACATCCCCCCTTCTCACACCCTCTGGCCTACCAACCCCTCCCCCCAAGCCCAACTTTCCTCTCCTTACCCCCATCTCTGGCTCCTTCTGGGGGGCGATGTTGAAACTCTGGCCCCGGCCCCCCCACCACATTTCTCTGGCTCCATCCGGGGACGGAGCAGTTAAAGGTGGGAAACCTTGAGGATGCTCAAACCACTTGGGGAGAGGCTGGATCTTGTAGTTGAGAGGAGGGAAGTTAGGGATCCGATCGGGAACGGGAACCGTCAGGGAAAAGGAACATTTGAGGTGCACGGAGCACAATTTTGGGATCTTTGAAAGCTGTGTCCAGCCCAGCTAGAGGAGACTCCTCGGAAACTTCAGTCGACTTGGGAGAGGGCGGGAGAGATGCCCAGCCCCTTAAAGGAGCATACACACAATTTTGGGCAAGTGGAGCAGCCGGGGAAAGATGAGGGGAAAATGGGGAACTGGGGAAAAATACCCAGATTCCCTTCTTTACCCTACTCCTAGCTCCTATTCACTTCTTGTTCATGAGCATGGAGACTTTGAGGGGAGCAGTAATACCCAGTATTAAACTGGAACAATTTGGGCCACTTCTCTAGACTCTTGAGTGATGGCTTCCCTGGGAAGCTCAGTTTTCTTGTATCTTAAAAGGAGCAGGGGGTGGAGGAAGTGGGAGGAACACAAAAGTAGTTAAGACCTCCTTACAGCCTCCCCCGACACACCTAACAGGAGGGGTTGAGAAGTAAATGGAAATTAGGCCTCGGGAGTTCTGCCTGGGGAGACCCGAGAGCTGGGCAGGGTGCTGAGCTAGTGTTTCTACACGTCCTCCGGAGAGCACGCACATACCTCGTGCGAGGGTGCAATGGGAAAGGCGAGAAACTGACCTCTCCAGGATGCAGACGAGTACAGGTATGTTTATGTGCAAGTTCTGGGGTGGGGGTGGGAGGCCCAAGGAAAAGATCTTACCAACTTAATCCATCACACACACACGCACACGCACACGCATGCACCCCAATTAGAAACTGGAGCCCGCTCCAGGTACATGACCCCTCCCTCCAACCCAGACACCAGATCTCCAAATTAATCATTCATGTTCAGGACTTTGAAAGCTGTGGGCTGGAAACCTGTTCAGTTCAACAATCCCATTCCTCCTCCCTCCCCCTTGCGATCCAAGAAACAAAGGTGGGGGGAGGGCACTAGGAAGTAAAGGAACTACAGGTGAGGGGAACTAGGGTATGAATGCAAAATCTATGTTTAGACATGAGAAAGACAGGAAATACAAAACAAGAGTTAATGAGCTGCTGTTTTATTGATTTTTGAGTCTGTACAGAGGCAGCAATCCTTAGGTGGGGGCCCGTTTTCCAAAGTGTCACTTTATTCTCTCCACCCCCAGCACACACACCCTTCCGGCCTCAGCTTTAAAAGTTCCCTGTCTGGCTGCAACAGTGGAAATAGTGAAAATACATATTGTGAGACAGGGCGTCAATCTGGAACAAAGAGGAATACCTGATTCTGGAGGTCCTAAGAGCGACTAAGCATCCCCACCCCCACCTGCATTCCATGGGCCTCAACCTCTGGGGAAGAAAATACCTCCCAAGGTCTGCTGCAATAAGAGGTGTGTACCACAATTCTAGAATCTCATCCACTCGTCTCCCACCACCCTTCATTCAAGAGCCTCGTTCTGTTTTTTAATACTCTGAGGTAAGAACAACAGAGGAATACAGAGAAAAACATCAAGGGACTGGGGGCAAGTCAGAGGGAGAAAAAGGGTGACTTGGATTAGTACCCAACCAGGAATGCAATGGGGGCAGCAGCTGAGGGGTAACTAACAGCAGAACCACCTCTCACCACCCAATACACTCCCCAGTGGAGGCTCAGTGGACGAAAGGAAGGGTGGAAAGGCCAGGGGCTGTACCAGATTAGTTTTCAGAATCCTGATCTGGTTGTAGGTTTGTGCTAGGAGTGAAGGCTGCCGGGAGGGGCAGCTGGAGGAGGAGCTGAGTGACTCACAAAATGAGTCACAGATCCAGTTATAAGCACAGAAAGAGGCCAAAGTCCTCCCCACCCCCACTCCCGTCAGTTCTGCTACTGTAGGCCAGCTTCCGTTCCTCTCTTTTACTGCCCCTTACCCACCAGGCCAGTGAAGGGAGGTGCCATGGAAAGTGTCTACAAGGGAGACTTCATAATAAATATCTTAACTTCTGTTAACTTAAGTACAAGGGGCAAAACACCCTGTGATTTGCAGACTGGGTATCTACAAAGTGAGACAGTGCCTGTATGACTCACTGAATCTATAGTTGAAGGGCCTGGAGGGAAAAGGGAATTAGAAAATTCTGGGATGCAGATTCCAGGCCAGGAAGGGGCTTCTAATTCTGTCTTCTAACCTGTGGCGGTGTCTTGGGCACGGATGCTTGGAGAAAGAAGAGGACAGAGTCCAAGGTGTCTGAGTAACTCGGGGACAATCACCTCTGAAGCTCCTCTATTGGGAAATGTGACTGGAACCTTGGACATGTAGCTGTTTAGAAAGGAGTAATGGTAAAAGCTAGGTTCTCAGAAGTCATTCAGAACCAGCTCCATTCTTTCTTGCTCAGTTATCACCTCCCAAATACACACTACGAAGTCATTGCTAATTTTTGTTTTATTGGTCTGTGAACTTGAGTTTTGCCTGAGAAGAAACTGAGCCAACAGAAGAGGGAGGGTACTTCCCTCCAGGACCTGTACAACTCTGTATTTAATACCATCCCCACTCCAGACAGAGACTGAATCTTTAAAAAATAATTTTTAAATATATGATGTTTTTATTTTGATGATAGAATCCAGTATGAGGGGGAAACTTTTGGTTAAATCTTGTAACCCTCAGTAAAACCAGCATAGATTAAGGGAGGATTTTGGAGGCTTATAGTATGCTTGTTCCATCAGGGCTGGAGTGAATTAGGGTGGAGGGGTAACACTGTCTAAAACCAAAAGGGGAAAATCTCCCCTCCCCAATAAAAACTTCAGTAGGTGCCCCAACACCCTGGATTAAGTGCACTTATTAAGCCTGAGAGATATCATCCCTCAGCTAGGGTTATGCAGGTCTGCCTCCCCCACTTCACCCACAGACCTCTCCTAAAGAATTTTTGCTCAATTTGAGCACACACTGTGTACCACTCTTCACTTTTCTCGACACAGTAATTGCATGGGCTTGCCTCTTCCACCTCCTCATCTTCCCAAAATACTACAAACCAACCCAAGCTCGTTTCTTCACTCCATCCCACACAACCCCCTCAAATGAAGCAAAACAAACCTTACTCATCCCTATAGCAAAACATCCATTGACTCAGGGTCCCTCATCCTTAGAATGGAGAGGTTTTTTTAATGCCTCAATAGTTACCTTCCCAAATTAAGAAAAATATTAATTTATTTCTTAATAAAAAGTTATAGGGCCTAAATAAAGCCCTATTTTACCATACTCACCCTTAGGCCATCCCCCAGAATTTCCATCTTTTTTATTTGAAAAGAAGTCAGAAGAAATTGGGATTGGTTAATTTATAAATCAAAAGAAAAACAAACGACACAAGGTTTCCATTTTTGTTCATTTGTCCTCAGTTTTTAAAAACAAAAGTATTACCTAGAACTAATAACAACAAATCCAAACACAGCAGTCCAGTGGAGAATCAAAATGTTCCTGGTTTTGTTCTCTAGGGAAACCTCTGGTCTGTTTCCACTCCTACTGGTCCGGGCCAAAATCCTATGACATAGATGGATGCCTATGAGAAAGCTCAGAGAGTCGTGCAAATTCAAGGTGTGAGTCTGAGCCACCTGTGTTCGGGTGCACGGTAGGGGATGGAAGCCCACAAGGTGGTGGTCTCACTAGCGTTGTTCTAACCGAAAAACAGGGTGAGGGTGAGCAAGGCACTCATTTGGGGCACAAAATTTAAGTAGTGCCCAAAAACCCAGTAACCAAGATACTATTTTAATGCAGTATTTTTGAAAATCAAAACTGTTAAAACCAAAAACACAATGAACAAAGTATCGCAATTTTAAATAAAGACAGAATTCAATCCTGTATTTGCTCAACTCAGCCTTGCTTCCCTCATCCCAATCCCAGTCCTGCTAAATCCTGTCTTTAAGATTTTGGTGTTTTGTTCATCATAGATTTTTTTTTGCATTGATTTTTAAAAAAATATTGCATTAAAACATTATCTTGATTACTGAGTTTTTCAGTACCCTCTTCAGTTTTGTACCTGAGAGGAGTGCTTGTCTCATACTAGTCCCAGCCCTGCATAGAATATATACATACCCTCCTTTGGAACCTAATTCCTTTGACCTCATTGCTTCCTTAAAACCCGTCTATTTTCAAATAAAAGCTTAAGAATTCATAGCCATAGGAAATAAGAAAATCAACAGACTATCAGATTTGGAAAATAAGTAACTTTCAAGTTTGTTAAGGAACCTTTCTAAAATGTGAGCAGTTCCAATGAAGAGGACAGTCTTGGTGGCTTTGTTACCAAGGGAGAAACAGGGTGACAACTTTCCTGATTGGGCAGAAGCAACATATGGCAGACACGAGCGCTCCCCCCGCCCAGCCCATGTCTGCCTCAGATCAAATGTGGGGATTACATTCCATGGGGTGGGTTGAGTAGATACCTTCAAAGAGAAATCCAAATACAGAAAAATAGCCCAAATTAACACCTGGACACTTAAGTACACTTATTCTCCTTCTTTGTATGTACCCAGGAGTGTATACAATTGCATAGTTGATTTTTTTCCCAGGAAAAGGAAAGGAAAAGGAAAATTGGCCCAGAATAGGCCCTCTGGTTTAAAGCTCTTAAAAATGGTGCTGGCCAGAGCATAGGCTGTCCAGACTTGTGCTTTGTGCAAAATGCAAAGGTGCTCCCCCCACTGTGCCCACAGGCCCACTCCCACCCCCTGGGGAAAAGGGCTGGGTCAGGGAAAGGGGAAAATCCAAAGACAGATCAGCTCATTGGGAGTAATCTGTGATCTGTGGTTATAGTTCACTAAAATAGATTTCTCTAACTACCTTTTTTATAAATTGCCCCAGCCTCTACCCCATGTTTCATCAGTCCCATTATAAAAAATATCTCTTCTTACAAAGTATTTTTTATTATTTTAATAAACTAACCACAGATTAAGGTCAGCTATGGCTTAACAAAAGAAGCCGGGATGTTAAGTTCATTCTCCAAAAGTAGAGAGGAAGGAGAAAGAATCACTTAAATAGGAAAAAAAAATTATTTTTAAAATGTTTTTGCTTGCTGGGGTCTTTTTCTTTTCCTTAAAAAAAAAAAAAAAAAGTCAAAAAATAAGTTGCTTTCTACAGAAATGCAGCAGCAGAGGATGGTAGTGCTCTATTTAGGTTTTTGGTTTTGTTTGAAACAGTCTGGCCAAAGGTCTGTCCTCCCACCCCTCCCAAGGCACACTCGAACCCCAATATGTGGTTATTGCTAAGTAGTTTAAAAAAGATCACCTCTGCACCAATTCACCTGGAGAAAATTCAACACACACAGTTGGCTCTTCCCATCACTCTCTTCCCTTCCCCAGAGGGAACTTTTTTTTTAATAAAAGTCTTGTAAAAAAAAATCACAACCTTCTTAATTTAGCTGAGCTCAGCCCCTCAAAAAGGATGAGGAAAAGATAGGGGGGCCATCGGCCATCTCCTCTCAAACGAGCACAGATGACAGACGGAGTTCAGAAGGAAATAAACTTAAGAGGAAAAGGCTTTCTCTTTTAAGTTCTTCCCTTCCCCATCTCAATAAACCCATTTAAACTACCTCCCTCCTAATAGGCACCCATAAGCACATATTTCTGCCCTGTCTTTCTCGACCCTTCAGGAGGAAGAATTTATCCAACCCTAATTTCTATCTTAATTCAAATCAATAGCAATTTGTCTATCAGTTTCTCTTCATACTCCCAACTCCACCACCATGCGTTTTTTTCAGCCTAAAAGAACTTTGGTCTGTTTTTTTCTTTTATTGACTAAGAACCACTTTTGCCTGTTCCTCTCCCAGACAGCTAACCACCTCCCCACCCCCACACACCAAACCTGCCCCTACTGCTTTCTTGGACCCAAGGGGTTATGAGAGAGAATCACCATCTTCCCCCTTTGTACCTCCTCAGTCCCATCAAGTCAAGATCTGCAAAGGACTAGTCCAGCCCTTGCGGCACCGTCCAGCCCTGGCCTGCTCTTGCCAGCCTGGCAGCTCTCCAGTGCACACACACTTAAAAGTTTCTAGCCAGGCTCCCACAAACATTACTGCATTTGCCCCGTCAACGTGGGGGCTGGGTCTTGATGAGCCAATTAGTTGAGCTTAACTTTCTTTGTTTAGCCCCCTTGCCCTCCAAGGTCCCCCCAATTCAGAACCTGTGCACCAGCAGCTCCCCACTTGGTTCCCGTTCCCTCCTCCTCAGTTCTTCCCTGTAACAGCAGGAGCAGAAGTTGTTTGTCTCAGGGTGTCCATAGAAGCTGCAGTTCGGTTGTTTGCATTTGGTCTGGGTTGGGGGAAGCCCCCTGGGCCCTCCAGCCCATCCATCTGGCTCAGGGGGCTCTCGGTAGCCGTTGCTATAGGAATCAGCCACACGGAAGTGGGGTGGTAACAATGTACCCCTGTGAACTCCATCCTGGGAGTGACTGCCTGGCTCCAGAGAAAGGCCGCTGTCCTGATGAGGGTAGGGTCTCCCAGGAGGGCACTGTCTAGGGAAGGTGGCATATGGTGGGAGGCCACCCCCACATGGACCCCCTGCCAACTGCCTCCGGGGTTCCTGGCAGTGAACTCCACCCCCAGAAGGCCGAGGGATTGTAAAGCCCCCAGGGTAGCCAGTAGAATATGCCATTGCCTTGGACTCTGTTTGGGGGGCAGTCAGCAGCTCCTCCCCACCATCTGGCTCTGGCTTTTTGGCTGGAGGAGGCCCACTCCCTACCCCTCCATTCATGATCTTCCTCTCAGACTCCTTCTGCTTCTGCTCTGCCAGGAATCTCTCTTCAGCATCAGAAAGGTAGCGCTGGATCATCTCCTCCTGATATTGGTGCCGGTGACCCATCTTCAGGGTTCCAACAAAAATAAACTTTCCCTCCCCTTGCATTGCAATCCTCATGATGCTCAGGCTTTGCATCACCTCCTGGCTATACTTGCTCCCTCCATTACCCACAGACTCAGATGTGGGCTTCTCAGACACAGGTCCATCCCCAGCTGCCTCCTCTTTGCCACCCTTCCAGCTCTTCAGTGAGTTTTTCTTTTTCTTCTCCAGTGTCTCAGTGCCACTGCTCACTCCTGACCCTGTTCCCATCCCCCCGGGCTTAGAACCCTTGCTGTGCATCAGGCCTCCCATGTTCTTCTTGAGCTTGCTGCCCAAGGTTTTCCCAAAGCTGCCCAGTTTGTTAGCCACAGAATCTGCCCTCTTCTTGTCCTTCTCCCGATCTCGTTTTGATTTCTCTTTCCGCTTGCTGCCTTCATTGCTGGTAGAACTGCTGCCAACTGACTCCTTGTCTGATTCCCCAGACTCAGGAGTGGACCGGGCCTCATCTCCAGCTGAGGCTGTGGGAGACTCAGGCTGGGCCAGGGGAGCCTGGAAGAGAAAAAACAGGGTTGTCAGTTTTCCCATTGGTCTGAGTTGGGGGAGGTACCCAGCGACCCCCTGCTCATCCATATGACTCAGGAATTAGCCAAGTGGAAGAGAGTGGTAATGCCCCTATGAACTCAACCCTTAGAGCGACTGCCTAGTTTTAGAGAAGGGTTGATGTCATGATGGGGAATGGTCACCCACGAGGGCAACTCCAATCGCTCTCCCATGGACAAGGGAAAGATGTATCTAATATCTAACTTTTATATCACCTCCTGCAATGACTTCCTTCTGTAATAAGGAGATATTTCGATGAAGCCTGATGGCTCTTCAAAGCAATGAATTACGATATAGTACATGGCCTCTGGGTAAGGACAGAGAATATTCTATAAACACTGGAGTGTCCTTTATTTTATTATAAATTTCCCTATGCCAAATTCTTCCAAAATTAAACTCAAGAAAGTCTTGTCTAACCATAATCAACCAACTCCAACCATTCTGTAGTCCCCTCAACTTTTACACATTCAGCACTGGAATCCATCGATTTGCCCTTGCTCCTGTGTTCTTGTTCTATGGTTACTAATGACGTCCTCAGAACCTACTGGATCAGGAGCTCTTTAAGCTGTTCTGTCTCCTCTGGTGCCAACACAGAGGTCTACGTATAGACAACTTAGGACAAAGCAATGACAACCTCAAGTTCACCAAAAAGTCCAGAAAGCTTTCCTTGAAAAATGGGGTTTAGTATCAGAAAGCAGAGTTTGGTTGGAGAGATGTGGAAAACGGGGGGCACTAACAGGTAGAAAGGCAGGAAAAAGTGTCTTTGGGAACTTATCTAATATTTTCCAGTTATTCCTAATTTGGAATCATGAGACACCACTCAAGAGATTCAGAAAGAGAGCACCACCAAATCTCCTGTTCTCCGTCACTAAAAAGGAGGACCAGCAAGCATCAGGTACAGATGTCCTCACCTGTGCATCAGAGGACACTGGGATCCACTTCACATTCATGTAGCTGTGCAACAGATGCAATTTGACCTCCAGGGACAGGATCACACTGTGAAAAGGAGAAAAACAGAATTAGAAATGTTCTGTGACCTATAAAAAGCAAAGCAGTGTGATTAGTTGGTGAAACAGGGTGGGTGAGGGCCACATGGCTTGGGACTGAGGCAAGGTTGGGTTTGAATTATAGCTCCACTAATTACTAAGCTTGATGACCTTGAGCAAGTCACTTCAACCTCTATGAAACAAAGTCGATAATGGTATGTATAGATAATAATATATCCTATAAAGTTGTTATGAAGATTAAAATGTCACTTAGAAAGGACACAGCACAGCCTTGGCCTGTGTGGCTCAGTGGTTAGAGCATCAACCTGGGCACCAAAGGGTTTGCACATTCGATATCCTGTGAAGGGCATGTACTTGAGTTGGAGGTTTGATCCTTGGCCCCTGTCCAGGCATGTGCAGCAGAAAACAATCGATGATCCTCTCTCTCTCTCTCTCTCTCTCTCTCTCTCTCTGTCTCCCCTGCCCCCTCCCTTCCACACTTTCTTAAAAAAAGGGCACAGTACAGTGTCTAGCAAACAGGAAATTCTTACTAAACAATAGCCATTGTTATCGTTGTTGTAAATATTACTTAGAAGGAGCTTTTGAAAGTTTGGTGAGAACTTAGTTAAAAAGCCATAAGCTCTGGGTTTTTTAATCAAACCCTCTCTGTAAGGAGCCCAAAGAAGGAAATGCTGCGTAAGAGGTAAGGGAGGAACTTTTACATTCGTATACTCATCACAGGAAGCTGTGGTGGGAAGCAGAGGAAGACTAAACCAGCTTCTGGGATGCAGGGCAAACAGTGGGGAAGAACATATTTTTCTTGCTATTCAAATTCTAGAAAGGCAAAAATCCAGAGCAAATTATTTTGGTCAACTATTTAAAACCCCTCTCACTTGGTCTGGGAGAAGAACTGTGACTTGAGTATCCTGATTTTCTGATCACCATTTTGGGGATTCTGGGAGGTATTAGTGCAAGAACACTCTTCATATTGTAAGAAAACAAGCTGAGAGTTCGGGATTTTCATCTTTCACAGGGAGAAAAAGCAGTTCCACGCTCCAAGAGTCCTGGTGCCCAATCTATCTTCCACCCGTCCATCATCCCAAAGATGTGGGATCTAGGATGTGACTGTCTTGCCTCTGAGCTGAGGAAAAGTCTCCAGGAGACAGACACTGTACGTGGAAGAGATCGCAGCTACAAAGCAGATGGAATGGAAAGGTCTGCCTCACCTGGCCAATCGGACATTGTCGTTGTCATCTTTGCCCCACTCCCAGCTCTTTCCAGGGTCCACAGCAAAGTGCAAGGGCAGCAGCTTATGTTCTGAATCTGTAAGTGGGATCACAGCTGGGGAGGGGAAAGACATGTCATCAAGAAGTCTCTTCAAGGAGAGAGGAAGGCAACTGAACACAGACTGACTTCACTGAAAAGGAGGCTGAATCAGACCACAGGTAGGGTACGATTAACTGTAGTCACTTCTCAGTTCTTACATGTGAATTACCCTGACATTAAAAACTAAAAGGCTGGTTTTCGCTTACTAGCCAGCACACAATTTAGGCCACTAATCTCCATGACTCCCCACCATCCAGTCAGCTAACACTCATGATATTTTTGCCAGTTAATGCAGATTCAGGGAATTGAAAGTCACTAAGACAAATACAGCAAAGCATCATTTGGAAGGTTCTATGACCTTAATACATAAGCTCTTTATTTTAGGAAGCAGAGAATATAGACTACTATGCTTTCCCCCAAACCTTTGTTTATTTGTTTGTTTAATTTTAAAACCCTGGTGTATTGTATAGCTTAGAATAGTATCAACATGCGCTGACCGGCTTGCTCCTACATTCTCTCTCTCTTTCCAGTTTTTCAGTTTTTCCAAGTGAAAATAAAGCAGACCAAAAAGCACCAGAGACAGAGACACTGTATTCAGCACCTTGTTCCTTGCCATTCTCCTTCTGCTCCATGGACACAAGTGCAGAAAAGTGGGCCTGGTCATAGGCGAGCACCAGAGGGGAGCGGTGACACTGGCTGGCTGGGACTTCCAAGGGCAGATAGATTCCCCCAAAGGGAATAGGAGCAAATGCTGCAGGAAGCCACAAAGATTTTCATTAAGGCTATGTTCTTGCCTAGTGGGCAATCCCTCTACCCCAATCTACCAACTACCCCCTTTTCATCCCAACCTCTGCTTAATAATTATTTCCTAAGAAGCCTCATCAATTAACCCCAACTTGAATCTCCTGGGAATTTTGCATTGTTCTAATTTGCACCTTGTTTCCTGCCCCGCCCCCCCCCCCCCCCCCCCCCCGCAAGGGTCTATATATGCCCTTTCCTGCACTCCTCCCAGTGTTTAGTCCAAGGCTATGCACATAGTGGGTGCTCAGGGTGCAGTGAGGACTGACTGACTCACCTTCTCCCCCAGAGTCCCTCAGCATGGTGTCTGCCACGACAACTATGGGCCTCCTAAGCACATGGGCAAGGACAAAGACATGGAATTCTTCTAGACTCTCATATACAGGCTCCTCTGAACTCTCCACCCTACAGTTGCAGGAGGGGAAAGAGTGGAAGGGGTGCAGTGGACGGGAGGGAAGAAAACAAAACAGAGACTCCTGAAGACCAGTTCTGCAAAGAGGAAAAAGAGGAAAGTCCTTGCCTGGTTTTCTAAGCCTAAGGCTGCCCCGGACATAGCTGATTATTTTATGCTACCATGGCTGTTTCTGCTTCCATTTCACAGATGGGGAAATCCAAGAAAAGATATTTGAAAGCTCTGTGGATATATAGTTAAAGTAGTGTTAGAAATCTGAAGGCAATTTCTCTATTAACACTTGTCTTGTTCAACAACCTTACCCAATTCTCTTTATAAAGCAGCTAAATACACAACTGAGCAGCCTCATCCTGCTGGCTTTACCCACCACAACCACCCACACATCATACTGTCCAACGAAAACAAAAACTCCTCCTATATTCCCTTGATTGGAGAACAACCTCACTATTTACCTAGTAGTCTAATCAAAATCTGTGAAATATTTACTGTTCTTTATCTCTCACCTACAGTTAATCACCTGGTTCGGCCAATTCCATCTCCTAAGTGTCTCTTGTATCTGTCTCCTCTGGCTTATCTGTAATCCACTCCTTTGTTCATACCCAGGACTCTTGTTCTTGGATTACTACAACTGCCTCTAGTCTCCCTGCCCTCCACTGCATCATCCACTCTGCTGTCAGTGTGTTTAAATACAGTACATGAAATTGCTCCTGTCACTCACATACGCACAACTCAGTGGCTTTCCACCCCCCCTAAAGCAAGGTTATCCAACATCGGGTGCTTGCTACAAATGCAGATTTCTGGGCCTTGCCTCAGTCCAACTCAAGGGTGGGGGGGGCCTGAAATCTGCATTTTAAACAAACTTCCCAGATTACTTTTATGCACAACAAAGTATGGATCAGTTATAATTTTTAACTTTTTATTATAGAATATTTCAAAACTTTAAACATATTCTAAACTAGAAAGAATATTATACTAAACTCTCATGTATCCATTGCCCAGCCTCAACAATTATAATAAACACACGATCAATCTCATTTCACCTACACCTTGATCTATTTCCCTATCAGCTGCCACCCCCACCTCACCCACTGGTTATTCTGAAGCAAATCCTAGACATATCATTTCATCCATAAATATTTCAACTTCTATCTCTAAAAAATAAAGAACTCCTTTAAAAAATACCCACAATACCATTAATATCACACTTTAATCAAACATGTAGGCACTGTTCACATTGCCCTAACTGTCTTATATGTTCATACGTTCCAACTGGTTGATATGTCTCTTAAGTGTCTTTAAACTTAGTTTCCCTCGCCCTTATTATTTTCCTTGCAATTTATTTATTGAGGAAATGGGGTCATTTGTCCTGCAGTTTCCCAAAGTCCGGATACCTTACCATGGTACAAGAGAAACCTGAGCATGGCACACATAACCTGGATTGCCCAGCCTCATCAGTCATTCTGCACCACACACTCTATATTCTGGCAATACTAAACTAAAACATGCGACTCATGCCATGGCTCCTCTCTTTCCTCCTAACATCCTCTTAGTACAGAGCTCTTTAGACTCTGAGGACTCAGTTAAGATTACTTTGTGTTCCCACACTTAGCCATACTTACCCACCACAGTTGGCTCCATTGGTACCTAGATGCATGCGGGGTTCACTTGAGGCAAGTTTGATCAGCTCATTCCATTCCTTCTGCCATTCATCCTCTGTGTATACCAGCCCCGACTGTGAAAGACAGGCAGGGGATATCAAGCAACTAGAGGCTAGGTTCAAGACGCAATAGCCATTCCAACTCACTCATATTACCCCACACCCTATTCTCTTAGCATTTGGCTTATAATTTGTACTATAAAGTCAAATCTCTTCTCCCTTTTAAAACCAAGACCCAAGAAAGAATATTCTATGATCTCTCTCACATTTTTCTTCCATTCTTTCCAACCCATTGCAATCTAGTTTCTGTTTCTGCCCTCCAGCCTACGCCCTCCACCTCCACACACCGCTTCACCTAACCAACTCTGGGCAAAGGACAGTGACCTTCTAATTGCCAAATTCAGTGGACTCACTGGTTCTCATCTTTCTTAGCCTTCATGTGGCATTTGATCTCTTTAAATTCCCTTCTCCTTTAGCTTCCACATTACTTTCTCCTATCTCTGTGAACTCTGCTATCCCAGAAACAGTGTTGTGTGTTAATGATTTTAGACTTGGTTTCTCCTGGGTGTCTCATCTACTGCCATCTACATGCTCAGGACTCTAAATTCTCCCTCTCCAGCTGTAGGAAACCATGAAGATTATTATTAAGGCTATGTTCTTTTGTAGTGGGCAATCCCTCTTCCACTCTGCCAATTGAGTCCCCCTTTTCATTCCAACCCCTGCTTAATAATTCTTTCCTTAGAAGCCTTATCAATTAACTCCAACTTGAATTTTTTGAGAATTTTGCGTTGTTCTAATTTACACCTTATTTTTTCCTCCAAAGGTCTATATATCCCCTTTCCTGCACACCTCGCAGTGCTTACCCAAGGCTCTGCAAATAATGAATATAATTCCTATATTCACATTCAGGTGACTACTGAAAATTGCCACCTGCCCACGACTACCACAAACTCTATACAGTCAAAACTAAACTACCTCTTCCAAACCCACTCTTCTTCCCACAGTCCTACCTTAGTGAAGAGCACCAACTAGCACTCAAACGCCCAAGCTAGAAACCAGTGACTTGTGGAAGACTCCTCGCCTTTCACCTACCCACACTGGGATCCCTTTAGTCAATAATCCTTAAGCATAAACTACTGCAATGGACCCTTAACTGGTTTTACCACTTCCAGTTTATACATTCTTCTGATCCATTTTCTGCAATGCCACCAGAAAGATGTTTGTTTTTTTAATTAAAATATGATGTTTGCTTCCTGCTACAAATTCCTTGAAGAATCATTACCTATTAGATATAGTTCAAACTCCTTAGGCATAGCATTCAAAGTCCACTTCCTGGCCCCTACCTACCTTTCTGATCTCATTTAATTAGCTGTAGTTTCTTGAATGCACCACATTGTTTTATACTTCTGAGCCTCTGTCTAAGTTGTTTCCTCTGCCTGGAGCAGCCCACTCCCAATTCACCCAGTGAATAGTTTCTCATGTCAGGAGACAACCCAAGTACCACTCCTCTATGATGCCTTTCCTAAATCTCCCTGGTAGATCAACTACTCCTTCCTCTGTGCCCTCCCTCCTCCACTGCTACACAGTCTCCCAGCATAAAAGTCAACCCTATTACTTTGTTGTAATTATGTATCTACATGTCCGTCTCCTCCTGCTACTCTTAAGGGCCTGGACCAATTTTTATGCAAAACGCCTGGTGCCTACTATGTGATTAGTAATCAATAAATATATATGCTGAGTGAAACTGTAATTTCCATCAAAGGAGCAGAAGTGGTACAAACAATTTAAGAACATCATATTGGCTTTAGGATGCATATGATGATATGGGAGATGAGTCTATTATATTTGGTTTACATTAGTATTAAAATGCTTAAAAACCACACTGAAAGAGTAAAAAGAATCACAATGAAAAGAAACGTGAGGGGCATCAGGAAAAATTTAACAGAAATTAAAGAGCTACTGTGAGCACGTTCTACTTTAAAAAAAATGACAAAGCTATTTTCAGTATGTAAATTGATATCAAAATTTTTTTCAATTAAAAATAATAAGAACAATGCTCAGGTTATATATAGGGTGCTCTGGTCACTCTGATACATGGTAACTGATACATATCCAGGAGGATCTGTCTCCCTCTTCCTTTCACCTATTTCTGCTTGCTGTTCTTACACACAGCCACTAGGTGGCGTACCCTTCTAGCTTGAAAATGTTCTCACTGCGTTTTACCAACCAAATTCAACACAAAACAAGGAGGTCTGGAAATCAAAATCATTTTTGTGTGGTATTTGATACTGCCTAATAGAAGCCCCCAATCCATCACCACTCTCCTCCCATTCCCACTCCCAAGATCTGAGCAATCTGAGCTCAATTACCTAGACCATATTTCTAGTATGGAACTTTCAATGTGCCCCACAAAAGGAGTAAAAAGATTGCTCCTTAGACAGCTACTATTCTCTATGCATATATTTTCACTGGAGACTTTGAGACGAAGTAAGTGGCTGACCAAGAATAGAACTTGGGGTTTCTGGGTCTCCTCACTAAATACCATCATAATCTAACCCCACCTTTAAAATAATACCTATAGCCCTGGCCAGGTAGCTCGGTTGGTTAGAATGTTGTCCTGATACACTAAGGTTGCGGGTTCAATCCCTGTTCAGGGCACACACAAGGATCAACTAATGAATGCATAAAAAAGTGGAACAGCAAACTGATGTTTCTCTCTCCCTCCTTTTTTCTCTCTTTCTAAAAAACAAACAAAAATAGTAACTGTAATAGCTTAAAAGCTGGAACTGGACACACCTATTCTGGCTGTTGCTGTCACTTCTACTTAATAACCAGCATGTTCTGGTTTGGACTTTTCTTGTCCCCACAGTGGTCAAATCTAAGGTTAAGGTTTAGATGTTGTGTGAAGAAGGCAAACTCTGGGCTGGCTCTATCTCAGGCAAAAGAAGGTCTCCACAAGGTCCAGTTCAGCTCACCAGGGAGCCATGGGGTTTGGTGGTATAAAGAACTTGCCGTGTACTTGGCCATGCCCTGTGCATTTATTTCCCTCAGGAATCTTCTGGGGCAGATTGCTGATCAAAGATAGGATTCTGATCTTATTATCATCCTAAATTTAACAATGGGTTCTTTGTTTTTTAAGAAAGAAACAGATCACATTCTACTTAATGTATTTTAAATCTTCAGGACATAAAATTCTAATGACTAAAAAAAAAAATCTTAGTACTATATATGGCCAGTTATGATAAAACAATAAAAGGAGAAAAGAAAGAATATGAAAAGAAAAAGGTAAGTTTCTGAATAGATATTCCCAAGTTAATGCCAGAAACACCCAGCCATATACATGGCAAAAAAGAGATACACCCGAAGGGCAAGAGATAAACACAGAAGACAGAACCAGGGGAAAAGGAAATAGCGAGACCCATTGTCTTTATATAAATGTTAATGTCAGTATTAAAGTTAAAGGGAAGGGGTGGGTAAGCTTTTTCTATAAAGAGCCAGATAGTAAATATTTTAGTCTTTGTGAGCCATACCCAATTACTCTATTCCGCTGCTATAGCAGGAAAACCCTTACATAAACATACACATGTAAATGAATGGGCGGGGCTGTATTCCATAATTTTTATTTTTTTTTTACAAAATCGGTGGTGGAATTTGGCTCATAGGCCATAGTTAGCCCAACCCATTATGGGGATGGAAAATACAAACAGTCCATTGTTACTTTCTTATACAAAAGCAGCTTCAACATTTCCTAAGCCCCTGAGAAGTACCATTCAAACTCAATTTAACAGGCATGCTTTTAAACTTTTTAAACAAACTAAGTATCTGAAACATAAATGGTATATATGGCCAAAAATATATTTAATTTTTTACTTATTTATTTTGAGAGAGAGAGAGAAAGGGGGAGAGAGAGAGAGACATCAATTTGTTGTTCCACTTACTTATACATTCATTGGTTGAATCTTATATGTACCCTGACCAGGGATCGAATCTGCAACCTTGGTGTATTGGGGCAATGCTTCAACCAACTGAGCTACTTTGGCCAAAATTATTTTCAAGTATTTATATTTCTACACAGGTTGAGAACACAAGTCCTTAAAAATTGGTCTAGTCTTATTATAAGCAATAAAATCCTATGGACTTATATCTCATTTTGTAAAAGACTGCCACTAAAGACTTACTGAGTACCTATCAGGTGAAAAGCTGAGTTAGATACCTCCTCTAGAGGTCTCGGCTTCCCCACACCAGTACTCATGACTATATCAGAAGGCATTGGTGTTATCTGCATTTTCTACAATTTCCAGGATTACAGGAGGACCTAAGCACCAGGAAACACTTCTTACTGGAAGGCACTGAGCATTTCCCCTGGGTAACTGGGAAACAAGGTGCTACCACCCAAGCTCCCTCACCTCTTTATTCTGCTGTGTTTGCTGCCACCTCCAGCGTCGTTTTAATGCTTCCTTCTCCGCTCCCTTTTCCATCAGTGCATACAAAGCTTTCCGCAGCATCAAGTCCCGATCATGGAAACCCCACATCCCTGTGGCAAGAAAACAACAGTAAGACACCTTCCCATGACTCAATTCCCCTTATTAATTATGATACACAGATCCTGGAATGAAGGAAATCAGACTGAAGCCAAGTTCAAAGAAACCTTTCTGTTACTTAGGGGAAAGGTACTGAAGAAAAAAAAATGTTCCTGCTTTAGAAGTTCAGAAATTTTGAGGACTTGAAAGTGGGGGATACACCACACCCTACAGACTCTTGAT
Source organism: Miniopterus schreibersii (assembly GCF_964146895.1). NCBI lineage: Eukaryota > Metazoa > Chordata > Mammalia > Chiroptera > Miniopteridae > Miniopterus > Miniopterus schreibersii. Next base: position 12,345,574 of record NC_138119.1, on the reverse strand, counting down.
AGAAAGCCCTTACTCCTGATGCAAGTCTAACAAAAACTAAACAGGGTAGCAGCAGATGAGACAGGTCTGGAACATGACAATCAGCATCAAAACTTGAGGGATGGTTGGAAAAATGGAGATTTTTTTTAAAGCTAAGGCAAATAACATACTAAGTTATAAATAGCCTTTATAAAGTTATTAAGTCTGACAGAGGATTAATGAAAACATACTTTTTTATATACCAAAAGAATAAATATTAAGTAGACTTATATACACACACATAGAGCTATCTATTGTCTGCTTTTTGCTGCTCATTATTTTTGACAGTCAACTTCATGTGTCAGGATAATTCTGTGTTCTCCATATGATTTCTGAGTAAGACTGAAAAACCAGGGGAGGACTCTCTTCCATCTCCTGCACCAACACACACACACACACACACACACACACACACACACACACACACACACGTGTCTTTGCTCTGAACCATCACTTCTGTCTATGATCAAGGCTGGTTGGACCAAGTCCTGCACATGACACTTAACTCTACTGATTCTTTCTACGAGGGAATGGAGGGCCACTTTCAAGACTCACCAAGAGAGGCTGCATGTAGGAGGCAGTTTCCATCTCCAGTAGTTGCCAAAGGAAGCAGCCTCTGACAAGTGGGGTCCACACTCACCCACCAGTTTAAACGCCCTACAGAAAAAGGAAGAAAAGAAGGGCAGATTACCCATAAAGCCCTTCCCACTTCCCTAATTTTAAAACAGACTCCAAATCTGCCTCTTCTAGGAAGCCTACCAGAATAAAACCATCATGCTATTACTCTTTATATCTCCTTCACTTATATCCAGTTGATCAGAACTTGGTGAGCACAACTGGTTAGATCAGTGGTTCTTTTTTTTAAAAATCCTCACCCAAGGATGTGATTTTATTGATTTTAGAGAGAGAGGAAGGGGGAGAGAAAGAGTGAGAAACAAAGATGTGAAAAAGAAACATCCATCAGTTGCCTCCTATATGCACCCCAACCGGGGATTGAACCTGCAACCCAGGTATGTGCCCTGACTGGGAATCGAACCACGATCTCCTAGATCGTAAGTCGATGCTCAACCGCGGAGCCACGCTGGCCAGGCTCACGTATTGATTTTTAGGTCCTGATTCCAAGGCCTTTTGTATGTATATCTGGTATCCCTTCCATTAAACAGGAAATTTCCAGAGGAAAGTATCTAATTTGTGTCCTTTCTTTAACCTGAAGAAGTGCCTAGCTTAGTACATGCTTATCTGACTGCTGACTTTGATTGTAATCAGATCACACGCTTCGACTGGAAGTTATTGGTAAAGCCCCATTCCGCCAAGTGGCTGCCTACAGGAAGAGAGCAGAGGGAAGAACATGGAAAAGAAAGAACTTACTGACCTGCCTGTTCTAAGGCAACCAGCATGGACTGTTCAATGAGGTCTCTCTCTATGAAGCTGCGAAAGTCTTCATTGTACACAGTGAGATCTGGAAGCTGGAAGGCACAGATGGGCATTTCCAGGGGGTGCTCACTGCTCCCCCCACCCCCACCATTGGAGGAGACATGGGACCGGGCCAGGGAAACAATGCTGGAGCTGGCGTGGGAGATGCCCCTAGACAGGCGTTTTTCTGCAATGAGAAATTGAGTCACCTTAGAACATACACAGCTCATTCAGAGGACTTTCCACTCAGGGAAAAACTGAGTCTCAATGGCTGCCAAATACCACAACCCTTTCTCAAACCAAACACAATTGGAGAAATACAGAAAATGGTATTTTTGTGCACTCACATTAGCACCAAATATACAATCCTCTTTCTACCCTTTTGGGAATCTGCCTTAACTTCTTCCTCTTCCCATCACTGTCTTTTTCCACTTTCATTTCTCAATATAATAGGGACCCATTCATTTGGCAACTTGGTCACTGTTAGGTGGAAGGAAGAGGGAATAAGGGAAATGGGGTTGCATTTGGCTAGATTGACTTAAGTAATCTCTCCGATAATTTTAAGGGTCTTGGAGAATATAGAAAAGGATTTTCATTATAGAAAATTAATGAAAAATCTTACACATTCAGGAACTTCCTTATCTACATTAATAACATTTAATCACATTATTTACAACAACTTTTCTTGATACTCACAGTTATCACAAATGTATGGGTACAATCAATTCTTACTTAACTCGCTACAGAGGAAGATAGTAATGTAGACAGTGCCTCAAATTACTTCATTTATTTTGAATACATGGCACTTACAATTCTCCAGCAGATATCCCATTGTGATAATAATTTGCTCACTGTAGTATTATAATTCATTTGCATGGCTCAAGTTATAGAAAGATTATCAAAAGAGCTAAAAAATGAGTTGGGTAGCAGTTCTTAATCCAATATTTGCCAGAGATGATGTACAAAGTTGAGATTTGTCTAAAAATTATTTTATAGTGATATTATTTTTTAAACTCTTTTTTTAGGTATTTAAAAATACCACATGCCTATGGTAAAAAATCAAAATACTATCAAAAGGTACAAAGTGTTACAAAGAAATCTTCCTCTCGTTCAAAATTCCTGATCTCTTTCCCAGAGGCAACCTTTCACATAGCCTTCTAGAATTTTTTTATGCACATAGAAGCATATAAAGCTTTTAAAGTCATTTAAAAAACCTAAACAGGAGCATACTATATACTGTATCTTACCTTTTTTAATAGATTTTAGAGGTTTCTTCCCAAAGCAGCACATCAAGTTCCACCTACTTCTTTCTAACAGCTACAGAATACTCCACAATATGGATGATTACAAATTATTTAACCACTCCTCTATTAATGGATATTAAAAGTTCTTTTCAAGCTTTAACTTTCAAGCTTTACACTAAATATGTGTGTGTCTATTTATATATGTATTTATTTAAAGTGTATATATATATATATATATATATACACACACACACACACACACACCACACACACATATACAGAGACATACATAAACACACATGATAAATTCCTAGAAATGAAATTGCTGAGTCAGTTTATATATGCATTTTTAAATTTTGGTAAGTACTGACAATATTAACAGAGTGGCCTCCAAAGAAGTAGACAGTAGTGACCCGTTGAATTCTGTCTTTATGTGTACCTTATCTCAACAATTAGACCGTATTCTCCTTCCTCTATTTTTTCACAGAAGAAGAGCTTTATACAGGATAATAACACTCAAGACGCAGAGTGACAGTAAGGGGCTCCAACACCTGGACAGATTGAGGCCACCTCTGACCAGTTTGGCTGGGGATAAGGGGGAGAATGGAATCATCTCTAAAGAATCACTGAACTCCCTGACTCCATTTGGCAGCCCCCACCCTTCCTTTCTACTCCATACGAAGTATCCCTCAGTTCCTCCAGTACCTTGAACGTTGTCATCCTGCCGCTGTAGGGTAGGTCGGGGAGGGCGAGTAGACTCTCTATCAGAAAACCCTTTTTCAGAGGTCCTGGAGGCACCACTCCCTTCACTAAAGGGTTGGGGCAGGTTCCCAGCGTGGACCTGACGTAGCTGTTCAAAGTCACTGAGGGCAGCACTCACATCCCAATTCTTTCCTGTCAGGAGACAATGCAAAAAGTGAATTGGGCACTTCAAATATAGAAAAATTGAGGGAGGACACTAAACGATCACTCTAACCATCCTATCAAAATTAGCAAGCATTTACTCATGCACACTTTAATCATTCTCCTTTCTTTACCCTGCTTTAATTTTCTTCATAACACTTCTATCCGAAATATCAAAATTTCTTTCTTTACTTATTGTCTATTTCCTAACTAAGCTCCAATAACACAGAAACTTTGTCTCTCTGTACTGAAAGGCCCTTAGAGACCTAGTAACCTCATTTTACATATAAAGGATATGAAGCTAAAGAAGTAGAGCGACTTGCCCAAAGTCACAGCCAGTTTGCACCCAGGCCCAGCAGGAATCAAGCCCAAGTTTCCTAATTCTAAGAGTTCTTAACCTAGACATCCTCTAGGGTGTCCTAAGCCATCTGAAACTGTATACAAAGTTATAGGTATGGGCATTTTTCTGAAGAGAGAGCTACTAGCTGTCATCAGATTATCGAAGGGAATTAACCCACCCAAATTTAAGAATCACTGCTCTACTGAATGCTGAAGACCCTAAAAGACAGATTTGTTATAACAGATTCTTCTGTTGCTTTCAACAGTTAAGTTATTCTATAAATAACAAACTGCATAACTCTTCACATTTCCTCCTGTTCTATTCCATCTGCTACCACCTTAATTCAATTCCTATCACCTAGTGTCCCATCTCCAATCTATTCTAAAGAATTCCTTGAGATTATTCTTTCTAAAGTACAGTTCTAATCATTTCAATTTCATAATCAAAATCTTTACTGGCTTACCACTGTCGATGGAATAAAGCCTAGGCTCTTTTGTGTGACATTCAAGGCTTTCTATGACCTAGTCTATTTTTCTAGCCTTTTTTCTGTACTTCAATTTCCCTGGCTATAAAAGTGGAGATGATATCATATTGGGTTGTTATGAAGATTAAGTGAATTGAAAGCATTTAGAACAGTGCTTGGTACACAGAAAGCATTATATATGCATTTAATGCCGATAGTGTTATATTTCTTATTATTATAAGTCTCCAGCTAAGCTATATTAATCATCCATGTCTGCTGAATTTACTTCTGCACCATTACATTCACCATTTGTTCCAACTCCCTCTGCTCACTCTGCTTTAGTCATACTGGCCTCTTTGCTGTTCCTAGAACATGCTAAAGACTGCTCCCGCCTACGGCCTTTCCACTAACTATTCCCTCTGCTCTTTCCCCAATATATCTACAGACAACTCCTCATCTCCTTCAGATATTTGTTCAAATGTCGCATTCTTAATAAGGCCTACCCTGACTAGCCAGTAAAAACCACAACCTCATCATTGCTCTTACAATTTTCCATATCACCTTATTAATACACTTTACAATTTACTTGGTTATAATGTTTATTGTTTATTGACTATCTTTCCCACTGTACGGGCAGAGATTTTTGTCTGTTTTGTTCAAGTACCTAGAACCTGGCACATAGTAGGGTACTCAATAATGTTTTTTGGAAAATGAAGAACTTTTGTCCTAATAAATGAATGACATTTGTCTTGAGCACCAGATCTATATTTCCAACTGTTTCCTCATAAACAGTCAACGTGTCCAAAACTGAATGTCCATCATCTTCCCTCCCAAAACTTTTTTTTAATGTGTCTTTGATTTCAGAGAGAGGGAGAGGGAGAGGGAGAGAGAGAAACATCAGTAATGAGAGAGTCACTGATCGGCTACCCCCTGCACTCTCCTAACTCAGGATCGAGCCTGCATCCTGGGCATGTGCCCCAACCAGAAACTGAACCGCAATCTCCTGGATCCTAGGTCGATGCTCAACCGCTGAGCCATGCCAGCTGGGCTCCCTCCCAAAACTTGCTTCTCCTCCGTCTATATTCCCCAAATTAGTCCCTCCAGGTCAGAAATTTCAGTCATCTTCAGCTCTTCACTATTCCTCAGATTTGATTCTTCACCTTCCCTCACTCATCTAGTCAATCCTCAGGGTTGTTTGTATCCCTGAAACATCTCTCAAATCCATCCTTTCTTGTTCATTTCTATTGTCACTATCCTAACTCAAGTCCTCACAATCTTCACCTGGTCTTTGGTCTTTTGGGAAGGGCTTTCTAGTCTCTACTACTCTCCCCTCTCTAATTTATTCTTTACATTACAATCAGAGTTAACTTTTAAAGAAAAAAGTAAGAGACAGAAAGATAGAGACAAAAAGAAAATGACATCAGGTCCTTTGGTTCCCCTTCTAAATTATATCTTAAATCCATCCACTTCTCACTCCACTGCTACCACTGTAGTTCAAATCACCATAATCTCTCACCTAAACTATGGAAATATTCTTAACTGATTTTACCACTTCTTCTCTGGCCACCTTCCAATCCGTTCCATTTCCTTCAACCAGTACATTGTTAAAAACTCAAATCCAATCATGTCACTCCCCTGGTTAAAATCCTTCACCAGCTTCCCACTGAAAAAAGAATGAAATTTAAACTCTACACCACGGCCTACAAAGACCTCACCCCCTATTGTCTCTCCTGCCTGTCTATCCGGCTTCCTACCTCTTGCACCAGTCTTACTACCTCACTATTAGTTTTTCCTATGTGCCAAACTCTCTTTCACCTTAGGATCCTTGTATAAGCTATCTCTTCTACATAAGCACTCTCTTCTACATTCCTTTGTCTTGCTACTCCTACATATCCTTCAGGGTTCAGCTCAAATGTCACTTCCTCAGGAAGGCCTTTCTGCACTCTCTATCTAATTTTGGTTTCTCTCTTACACTTCCATAGCAGTTCTTTCATAGCATGAGTGTGTGCATATGGATGGGTATGGGGGTATGGCTGTGAGAGAGTGAAAGCGAGACAGAAAGAATACTCAAGCATTAATTTGTAATATCATTGTTAAGAGCCAGACTCTGAAACCAGATTGCCTAGGTTCAAATCCTACTTAATCTCTCTGAACCTCAGTTTTAAAATTATAATACTGGGAACTGCAACCCTTATCTTCTATTTCCAAAGTAAGGCTCTACTTACAGGTAGCTAAGCAAATGTCAAATTGTTATACCTTTCCAAGGGCTGACAATTTATAAAAAATTACCCACGTATACTAAGAACTTGCCCCTTCCCCCACAGGCTTATCTATTTGAATTATTATATATTGTCATCATTAAAAAGCATCTGTTAATAATGACGCCAAACAAGAATCTCACACTGCATGATTCCAAGCCTCAGGGACTTTAAAATCTAGAACATTCACACTTATGTGTATATACAGTTACAAGTAAATAAAAGCAGCAAAAATGAAGACATTAAAATTAATTCACTCTACAGAGAATTATCCATACAAAATAGAAAAGAAACAAAACCATGGATAATCCCAAATATGAAAATCCAAGTCATTTATACATAAAGAAATCTTAAAGATCTAGAGTTATGCTTTTAGTGAACTAATATAAAATTTTACTTCCCTTACCTGAGCATAAATTGGCAGTGGAGAAAGCTATCCTAAAAAAATTCAACTTAAAACGAGTTTGCATTTTAAAATGATGGTGGGTCAGATATAGATTATTAGAAGTAACTTAAATGTAAGGCCTACCATACACAAAATGTCTTTCTGATCACCTTCAATGTTCCAAATCATCCTGAGAAGTACCACATTTTACTTTCTTCTCATTCTCCCCCAATCATCTCCTACCTTCCAGGAGGTCTCGGGCCAGCCCTGGCTCGGCTCCCGTGGAACGAACAAAATCCGACAGGACAGCATCCATGTCCAGGGTCATGTGATCATTAAGTACTTTCAGGCAGTGGATGTAGGGAGGACATAGATCAAAATTCGGGCCTCCACCTGAGAAAGAAATAAACACGTAAGGTTCAAATTACACTGGAATGGGATGATCATAGCCCAATTTCAGCAGCTTCCTAACCAAGTGGGGAAGCTAACCATCCTAGTGCATTCATTTCAGGTTGAATTTATTATGAAGAGTAACACTTAGCTTCCTAATTCCTCATTAATATTTATATTAATTTCTTAACTACTACATTAACCACAAAACCACAATACCACACCAAATAATGCTTTTCCCCTATATTTCTAGAATATTACATTTCTACCCATCAGTTTGCTTATCTAACCTAACAGAAGGAAGCAGCAGACTACAACCCTGAAAAACTCCCAACCTGCATTATTCTCTAACATAACACTTTGTTTATGTCCTTCCTGGTACTTTATATACTCTGAAATTATTTTAATTAGTTACTATCTGGCCTTCTCCTCTAATATGTAAGTTTCTTGAAAGCAGGGAGCTTGTGTGTGCTGTTCATTAATATGTCCCCAGCATGTATCACCTGGCACTTGGTACAGTGCTTGGCACACAGGCCCTCAGTAAATATTTGCTGCATGAATGAATGAGTGAATACTACACACTAACTTTACAGCTGACCACTCTTCCAATGCTAGTTGAGGAAATGGGAGGAACAAAAATATCTGGAACAACCTAAAATAAAACCATAAGCTATTACACAGAGTGGAGATCCCAAAGGTTCATAGCAAAAGTCAATCTTTGTCCGCTAACTCCACCCAGGACAAATGATTGCCAAATAAGTTCACCTGAAAAGGATCTCTTCTTTCTGACTTGACTTTGGCAGAAACTGTGTCCCTGACTGACAGCCTGGCACCAACCTGAATTCCTCTGAAGTTAGTAGTCCCAGCTGAGGAAGCAATAATGGAATGAAGAACAATCTCTAACCAAACTGCCATATCAGACAGGTTGTTTATATTTCTCTGTAGAGGACTTGTTCATAAAGTCACCAGGTACACACCTGCCCTACCACACTGACTCATCTCCTGCCTTTGGGGGAAGGCAAAAGTAGAATTCTCAAAGGTAACGGGTGACTGTCTCTTTAGAAACATCTCAGATACTTTATCTTCATACCACCCTTGACCCCAGGACACCACCTGTTTAGTGGTGTGATCAGATTCTGATTTTCCGCATTCCTTGGAAGTATTAGAGGTCACTAACTTGATAACAATGAATTTTTCTATGAGAGAGATGGCAAAATAGAAAGTATTCTCTCTTGTACTGTATAAGAGATGTACAAACGCTGGGACATGTTTTATTCATATTTGTAGCCCCAACACTTAGCATAGCATCTAGCAATATTGTAGGCAGCCAATCAATGTCTGATTAATAAATGATTAAGTGAACGTCCACTTCAGCTACCACCAAACCAATCAATCTGAGGCTTAACTTAGCAGATCAGAAATTCTAGGGTACTTCATACTTTGTATCACTCCTCTATTTCTAAGGGCTTCCCTGGTCCCAGTCCATCTCTCAAAGTTTTATAAACTCTCCTTTCTAAAGAGACATCAACTGTACTGTCACTACTTCCACCATCCTCATATCATATGATTTTTACCTACACCTGTATGTGTTAGCTGGGTGACTTTTGTCAAATTACATACAGGGTTTCAGTTGCCTCATATATCCTAGACTTGGAGTCAATGACTTCTAAGATCCTTTCCAGATTTAAAAAAAAATGAATTTCAGTTCACTACAGCCTCATAAACTATGATCCTTATGTTCTCTTTTGGTCTATGTATTATCAATGGCTAAATTACTTCCATTCCAGTATCACAATTGTCAGAAAAAGCTACAAATACAAAAAGAACTTTTGGCCTAAGATACCTCAAATTCAAAATGTTATAAAATAAATTAGTTCCTTACATTTAATACTTAAGAATTAAATTTCTTAAGAATTCATAGATAAACGAGTGGCTTAATACAGATAAAAATTCCTTCTCTAGGACCATTTCAGTCACTGTCTTAGGTCACAGGAGATGGTAGCAGCCCAAATAACTTTAATGCATGAATAATCCAAAACCAAGCGCATACCTGAAAATGAATTTGCCAACATAGTAGGTCATTCTTCTCAGGAAATATTTTTTAAAAGTAATTTAGGGGTCCAACATTATCTAGAATGACTTGACTTGCTCAAAAATTCAAAGCACTAAACCATATTTCTTGGCAGCACATTCTTATACTGATGTCTCCAGGTGCATGCCATGAACTTCACCCTAACCCACCCAACAGGTGAGGACAGCAGCTTTTGTTACATCACCACCAACACCTGGCTTGAGCTTCTCAAATTCCAAATGGGAATATCCAAGGCAACACCGAGACTCACAATCCTTGGCTCTGTCTCAGAACATAGGAAGGAAACGAAGAAAACAAAACCCTGGCTTTCAAACCTTCAAATGAAACAGAAGCAGCATTCAAATCGTTGTTGATTGAATGATACTTAGACAAATCGCAATTGGAGTCAAAATCCTCCAATCTTCCAACTGGAAGAAACTTCAGCAATTATTTAATCCATAGTTTGTCCCCATGCAAGAAACCTTCTATTATATCAGATCAATCATCCAGTCTCCACATGAATAGAAGCTTTGATGGAGAACTCATCCTTTGCTAGGATGTCCATTTTATTGTTAGACAGATTTAATTGTTAGGAAATACTTTTCTAAACTAATCACCATCCCTCCCCCACCTATAACTTTCAAGTAACGATCCTTGTTCTCTTCTCCAAAACAGTAAAATCTACTCCAGGGAATGATGAAATTTTCACGGGAAATGATCAGATTAAGCATTTCTTTACATAAAAATTTGTTGTGGCTCAATAGTGCAATGTTATGAGCCAGCCAGTGACTCCTACTTTACAAAATCCTCTCTTCCACAGCAGCACCTGCTTTTACCTGTATTCATTTGTAAAAGTGCTGACCCTGTAAGTGTAAACTCAACACATGGAATAAATGAAATTGGGTTCCCTGTTCCAAATGCACTTCTGCTATCTTTGCCTCTCATCCCTACTCTCACTTCTGTGCCCTCTTGAACTGATGCCAACAATCAAGAATAAAAAACAGCCGGGCCGGGCATGGCTCAGCGGTTCAGCATCGACCTAGGATCCAGGCGATCGGGGTTTGATTCCTGGTCAGGGCACATGCCTGGTTGCAAGCTTGATCAATGACTTTCTCATCATCGATGTTTCTATCTCTCTCTCCCTCTCCTTTCCTCTCTCTGAAATCAATAAAGATATGTTTTAAGAAAAAAAAGGTTTCTTTAAAAAAAAAAAAAATCACCCTATTGCAGTGAGAAAAGTAGTTTGGAGGGAACAAAAGTGGATTTAGGGAGAATTGATTAAAATATTATTACAAAAGAGATGATGGTGAGCTGGACTAGGAAGGATAGAGTGAAGACTGAAAAAAATGAATAGATTCCACTTTGTCCCTTCTTGCCTGAGTGAATGTGAACCCAGTGATTGATGACTTACTTTCTTGTAGAACCTAGATCCTTATCCTTCTATTTCATCTGCCTGATGTGGACAGATCCCACATTCAACTTCTCTGCTACTAAATGGGGCCACTGAGCAAGACAAGATCACATAACCTTGCAGAGCAATACAACTACAAATACCCCTTCAATGTAACACTGCTTATCTTTTGACTGACTCTGGTACCTCAACCAAATTTCTCAGTACTATCCCATACTTTCACCATTTTCCTTGAGCCTCCTACTTATCACATCTCCTACTCCTGGCAGATGACCAATTTCACAGAAAAAATTACACAACAACGCAAGAGCATTCCTTCAGGTTTCCTCCCCTGCCCCTACCTGCTGGCTAGTCCCCTCCTCCCTGCAGAATTCCCTAAAACAGACATTCACTGATGCTACTTTCTCACCTTATATTCAGTCCTCTACCTACCAAATGGTCTTCTAGTGAAAGAGAATGGTGGTTCCTCAAAGAATTAAAAATCAAATTACCTTATGACTCAGCAATTCCACTCCTGGATATTTATCGAAAAAATCTACAACACTAATTCAAAAAGATACATGCATCCCCATGTTCACTGCAGCATTATTTACAACAGCCAAGATATGGAAGCAACCTAACTGTCCATCATTCAGTGAATGGATAAAGAAGATGTGGTATATATACACAACAGAATATTACTTGACCATAAAAAAGAACGAAATCTTGCCATTTGCCACAACATGGATGGGCATATAGGATATTATAAGTGAAATAAGGCAGACAGAAAAAGATAAATACCATTATGAACTCACATATGTGGAATCTAAAAAACAAAATAAATACAGAAACAAACAAAGCAGCAACAAAGTCACAGATAGAACAAACTGATGGTCGCCAGATGGGTACTAGACTTATTGGGATGATCAATCCGTAAGATATATAAATGTCTATTTATTATGTTGTGCACCTAAAATTAATATAATAGTGTATGTCAGCTATAACTGAAAAAAAAATTTTTTTTTAAAAGAGAATAGCACTGACATAGATAAGATCATCAGTCCTCCTTGCTGCTTATCTAATGTGATCTTTTTGCTTCTCTGGCTCTACATCTTGGTCACCTTTGTGGGCTCCTCTTCCTGTGCCGTCACCAAAGGTAGTGCACCCACAATTCTAACCTCAGGCCTTCCATCTTCTCATTTTACATCGTCCCCACGAGAAACTTCATATATGCCTCTGAGCACCCAAATGCTGATGACTCCAAATGTATTTGCAGCCCCTAATTCTACACCTCACCTGGGAATTCCACATGCACTTCACATTCAGCACCTTAAAACCTGAGCTCATTCTCTCATCTATGTCCCCTACCCTTTCAATCTGTTTCTCTTCTAGTATTGCCTATGCTAGCAAATGGTACCATCATCCCCCACCCCCCAATCACCCAAATCACAAGCCTGGGAGCCACCCTGGACTTTCTTCTTGCCTTATCCTCACTCACAAATAGTCTTTTACTAAGTTTTACTAATTTTACTTTTAAAATTTCTCAGATCCATCCACCACCTTCCACTTGCTACATCTTTATTCTCTCTCAGGTTTGCATAACCTGGACCCTAGGAAATGGTTTCCATTAGCTATTTATCCCTCTTTCTCTGTCCAGCCATTATTTACAGTGGTTACTTGTGGAGGCTGATCAATCTAAAATGCAAATATGATAGTATTATATTCTACTGCTCCAAAATCCTCAATGGGTCCCCAGTGACTAAAGTATAAGGTCCAAATTCCTATACATGATAAATAAGGCCCTTCATGTTCGGCTGCATCTAACTCTCCAGCCTTATTTACTTCTCGTCATGATTCCCCTTCTTGTACTGGCAGTTCCCCAAGTACACTATGTGCTTCAAATTTCAGTTCCTTTGCACACGCTGTTCCCTCTGCCTGGAATGACTCCTGGTCTAGCATGTGAATTCTTATCTCTTCTTAAGACTAACTTGAGTATTACCTAATTTGCAAAATCTTCCCTGGCCTCCCAAGTTAAACTGCCCACTTCCTCCTTGGTGCTACACCTTGTACTCTACCTGTATCATATTATTCATCACACTGCACGGTATTTGTGTTTATTTACATGTTTGTCTCCTCACTAAACCATGAGCAATTTAAGGGCAGGAATCGTCTTGTTCATTCTGTATCCCTAGCATCCAAGTACCTAGTAGGTATTCAATTTTTATTCAGATGAACTGAACTGTATTTATACTAGTACCCCACTGCATGTATATACAACATACACACACACAAACAATATTTGCTGATAACAGAATAATCAATGTTGTAAACAGGGGAGTCTAAAACAATGGCTCATCTCATAGATATTTGCTTAAGATTGTTATATGATCTGATTTGCAATAGATTTCTTTTCCTAAACATTGTTTAGCTCAGACTAATATTAAAATCAGTCTGCATGCTCTGAGTACCCAACTATTTAGTAACAAAGAAAAAATGACCCAAAATTAAATACCGATTGTAGATAAAAGAGCTATGCTAAAATGCCTGAGAAGCTACTGACCCTACATTCTCTTGTCTACAAGATCCCCCAAAGTGTCCTTTCTTCCAGTATACCCACTCTCCTGGTTCCACTGATACATTACAGCTGTGTCTGAGTCCTCTCCAACTCCTCCCAAAACTCACTGGAAAACCACGACATTCAAGACTGTGAAGAATTTTCAAAGGTCAGAGACTCCTCCACGTCTATGTCGTCAGTCTAGAGGAATCCAGACAGGGAGAAAGAGGAGGGACAAAAACCTTTAGAAATTTCACACAATTCTTGATTAGGTGGGAGGGAGAGAGGAAAGATTGTCTTGGCAGATTGTTTTTAGTTAATATGGGTCCTTCCAAGTGAAAGAAACAAAATACAACCTTCTTAGAAAAAAGAAAATACGACCAAATTCCATACTTAAAGGGACCTATGTTATCATTAAATGTTACAACCCTGGGATAATAACATGGGCCTGAAAGGAGGAAAAGAAGTAAAAAGAAGTAATGTGTTAAAGCTATAGACATTATTTCATTTAAACTTCCAAACAACTCTTAAGAGGTCTGTTCGTACTGTTAACCCCACACTATAGATGAAGACACTAATGCTCACAAAGGTCAGGTAATCTACCCAAGGTTACAGAGATTAAAAAGTGGCAGGGCCAGGATTTTTATGAACGCAGCCTGTCTGACTCCGGAGACCAGACACTTGCACTATACCACACTTAGTCCAGGGAGCTGGACTGAGAAAGCATGGGCAGTCCACCCATGTGGAAGTCCACTCTCACTGCTTCAACTCCTTTCAACTCATGTTGATAGAGAATCGGCTCTGGATTTAGACAGATCTAGGTTCAAATCCCCAACCTACTACTAAGGGCTGTGCCATCATGAGAAAGTAATATAGCCATTTTGTGCCTCTGTTCCTTTGTGTATAAAATATCTGCATTTCAGACTTCTTGTTAGGATTAAATGACTTAAGATATGTAAAGCCTTTGGGGCAGTGCCTAGCACACAGTAAAGTCCTCAAAAAATGTCAGCTGCCTTCTTTCTATCTAATTCCCTCCCAAGCACTCTGCTTCACTCCACTGGTGCCCAACACAATCCCTATATCTTTCCTTCAAAAGCTCCCTCTACTCCACCCAAATCCTCCAGCCCTACAACCATTTCCAAGGCACAGTCTTAACACATACACACAACACCCAGTCCCTATCATTCCCATTCCAGTGTCTTTCAACTCTTTGAACCTTCAAGAAAAATGTTGTAAAGGGGGTTCCTTAGTTGTACCTTCTACCAGAAGGTCCGTCAAAAATAACAGCAAGAGAAAAAAGTCTGTCCTCTCCTAGACATACAGACACAGCTAAATAGCTCATTCATTCCCAAATCACAAGAAACAGCAATTTCACATGTATTCACTGAAATTCTAATATTTTAAATCTACCAGTCCTACTTCCTCACCTTTACCCCTTAGTACTCTACTCATTCCAGATTCAATATTTTATCATATTCTCTTATTCTCATACATGTTATCTATTTTTTGGATTGTTGGAAAGAAATGTTTACATCTCCTCCTACTTACCATACACAATACTGGGATGTTTTCTACCTCCACTATAGTATATACTCAGGGAATGTCTATTTTCTCCCCTAAATCAGACTTAAGAAAAAAAAACCTCAATGCAAATCATACAATTTGCCACTCCCCAAACAATTTATTAGTTTACCATATGCTAATGTGGATACATACCAGTAAGACATACAAGTTAGCCCCATGGCTTCATCACTATCACTGGTATGTGTATATGTCAGAACAAGATTTAACTAATTTTTTCTAAGGTTTCGAGTTTTTCAAATCAGGCCTATAAATAGCAAAATAAATCTCTAAGAGACAATTCCCATTAATAGCCAAATGCTAATATAATGATTTCGAAGACATTCACAGAGAACTCCTTGTGAACTGGCATTTGTCTTTTCAGTGCTACTGATAAAAGGCTCCTTGGATTACAGTTATTTGGAAAATTTAATAATTTGGAAGATTTGTACAATGGAAATTGACCTTTGGAAAAATAAAGGCAGAGAGAGTCATAGAGAAAGTCTGTTATTATAATATTGGCACAACCACAGTAACTTGAATAGAAACAGCAATCATGTAATGTTTATTTTTTCAGATCCAGACCAGTATGTCTATTTATGACACACAATGAATTTTTTGTTTTTCCTTTCAGGTAGGGCAAGGATAGTCCAAGGTTTGGTTCTCAATAAATTCAACTTTTAAAAGAATAGGCTATAAAAACAAAAATTCTACTTGAGCCCTTAAAGATCCTGATTACTGAACTTTTGACATGAGAGAAAAAAATAAATACTACAAACCAACAGAGGCTAGTCCAATAGCAAAACACAGTTTCTCTAGACTCAACCCTCAAACATTCGGTAGCTAAAGACCTCTTCTTTTTTTGATTCCTAATTATAGGGCATTTCACTGTTAGTTATAGAACTTCCATTCAAGGGGGAAAGTGGCAGAAAGAAAAAATTCCAATTAGCTCTTTCTCTTCAATAAGGCAGCAGAGGCAGAGATATGGATCTTTGTGAAGAATCTGACTGGCAAGACCATCACCCTCAAGGTCAAGGCCAGTGACACCACTGAAAATGTCAAAGCTAAAATCCAAGACAAGGAGGGCATCCCGCCTGATCAGCAGCATCTGATTTTTGCCAGCAAACAGCTGGAGGATGGCCACACTCTCTTAGACTGCAATATTCAGAAAGAGTCCACCCTGCACTTGGTGCTTCATCTGCAGAGCGGCACCATCAAGCCATCCCTCCACCAGCTTGCCCAGAAGTACAACTGCGATAAGATGATCTACCACAAGTGTTACCCTGCCTGTACCCCTGGCGGTGACAAATGCCACTAGAAGTACAGCCACACCAACAACCAGCACTCTAAGAAGGTTAAATAATTAAGGCCCTTCCACCACCTCCTCAGCCCGCAGGGCAGCCTCCTGACTGAACCCCATGGTGCTGAGGCCTCAATAAAGTTTCCCTTTCATTGACTGGAAAAGAAAAGAAAAAGAAAAATATTCCAATTACTGTAGTACCTGCAATTAGTTATTAATAGGAAATAAATTCCCTTTGTAAATTTCTTCTAGTAAATTAACTTCCTTCAGCATATAACTACTAACTTTTTAAAGCTTCGAACAATTTTTAAAAACTTGTCTTGCCCAGGCCAGTGTGGCTCAGTTGGTTGGAGTGTCGTCCCATACACCAAAGCGGTGCCAGTTCCATTCCCAGTCAGGGCACATACCTAGGTTGTGGGTTCAATCCCCCAGTCAGGGTGTAGATGGGAGGCAACCAATTGATGGTTCTCACTCACATCAATGTTTCTATCTTTCTCTTTCTCCCTTCCATCCCCTTCCTCTAGAGCAGGGATGGAGAATGTCAGGCCCTCAGACCACAATCATTTGGTCTGGCCCTGCTGAGGCCTCACCAAAGAAGAGCAGTTCCAGCCATCCCATTAGGGGTGAGTTAATTAAATGTTTCACCAAATAGCGCCAGATAATTTTTAAGCTGATAATTTTGTATGGCCCACAAATGATGTTCTAAATATCCAAATGGTCCTTGGCATAAAAAAGGTTCCCCACCCCTGCTCTAGAAGATAAACGAACATATCCTTGGGTGGGGATTAAAAAACCAAAAAATTTACCTTTTATAAAATTATGCAATTCAGTTAAAAAAAAAAACACAAACATATTATGACTATTATTATTTTTAATTCTCCATCTGCAAGTTCCATAATTCCATCTTTCCTGGCCATATCTAAGCCTCACTGGAACTCCTACAGGCCAGTACGCAAAACATTCACTGGCACTTGCTGTTACCATAAAGTGCCCTGTAATATTAGTTGGCCTTGCTGATACTCACATCTTATCTCTCCAATATGACTATTAGTCATTCATTCAAAATTTACCAAACTGGGTCCACCATGTACCAGGCACTGCCCTAGGGCCTGGGGATACAAATAAAGAAGAGAAGCCACAATCCTACCTTCAAGGCACTACAGTCTGAAGAAAGAAATCTAAACATGTTATTAGTGCCCAATGGGGTAGGAACAGGTATAAGGAGCAACCAGTTTAGCTGGATAGGTTAGGGAAGTTTCTCAAACTGGGTCTTTAGGACATGTAAGAGCTTACCAGGCTGGAGAAGAAGACACATTCTAAATAGAATTAAGATCCTTTAGGTTGGCATCTTTCTTTAACACTTTTAAAATTTTTAAACAGCCCTAACATAGTACATGCCTAACAAATATTTGTGGTTCTAAATTATTCATGCCAGTCCATACCTGTTGATAACTGAGAGCTAATCTATACCTAAAACAGGCATGTGAATTATTTACTGGTTTTAAATGTCATCATTCACCCCATAGATATGTAATCAAGGTCTATATGAAAAATATATTTGTACAGCTGTCCACTGAGGGAATAGTTTCTTGTCTGCTGTGAATTTTTGTTTTTAAAGCACTTTAGCAAATATGTCTTCATTTAATAAAAATTTTCAAAATTAAGTACTTTTTGAAACTTTTAATCTCCTCTTTTCTGATGGAAAACCCATACACACTGAGAAGCTTACAAAGCTTAAATGATACCCAGAAAATAAGGAGCTTGACCTAAGTTCTCTGAATCTGAATACAGGATTCATATTAGTTCTCCAGGGATGTAGAGCAAAACCAAATCAGTCTAGTCATACAAACTCCACAGGTTAACGCACTTTAATATTCTACTTTTAAAAATACCACCCATGTTCACCCACACTGTCTACTAGCCATCACCATCCTCCCGACCCCCGGCCAATCCCACCAACACACATATATTTCTATTTCCAGGTTGGAATTAAGAAGCAGAAACTCTAACCCAAATACTCTATCCTAAGTATCATTTGCGGCCCTTAAACTGACTTGTATAGGTTGTGCCTTTTGTGGTAATAATTTTTCTTTTAAAAGCAACCATGCCTCTTATAGTTATGCACATAAAATGAGTTACACTTTTGGCCGGAACCGCCATTTGCCAGTAATTCGCCAAAATGACCAACACAAAGGGAAAGAGGAGAGGCACCTGCTATATGTTCTCTAGACCTTTTAGAAAACATGGAGTTTTCCTTTGGCCACATACATGTGCATCTACAAGAAAGGTGATATGGTAGACATCAAGGGAATGGGCACTGTTCAAAAAGGAATGCCCCACAAATGTTTAAACAGGCAGAGTTTACAGTGGCAAAACAGAAAGAGTTTACAATGTCACCCAGCATGCAGTGGGCATTGTTGTGAACAAACAAGTTAAGGGCAAGATTCCTAACAAGAGAATTAATGTGCGTATTAAGCATATTAAGCACTCTAAGAGCCGAGATAGCTTCCTGAAACGTGTGAAGAAAAATGATCAGAAAAAGAAGGAAGCCAAAGAGAAAGGTACCTGGGTTCAACTGAAGCGTCAGCCTGCTGCACCCAGGGAAGTACACCTTGTGAGAACCAATGGAAAGGAGCCTGAGCTGCTGGAACCCATTCCCTATGAATTCATGGCATGATAAGTGTTAAAAAAAAAAAAAGACCTCTGTACTGATAAAAATGTTTCTCTTAATTGGGTAGAAGTGTGGTATCCCTTCCCCCAAAAAATAATTAAAGAAAACTTTGTGTACTAAAAAAAAAAAAAAATTAGTTACAAACATGTAACACAATCTGACAATTCTATAGAGAATTGGGAATAGAGAATATACACTTCCATTATTTACGTAATTAACATTTCACATTTGGGATTTATGTGCAATAAGCCTGGCGGTGAGGTACAGAAAGTCAGTCTATTTTCCTTGTTTAGTACTTTAGAATTATGGATTTTAGAATTAGGACATCAGAGATCATTTCACTTCATACCCTCAAGTCACAGATGACAGCACTGAGAACCAAGTGAATAAGATTAAGTGACTTGCCCATAGTCACAGAGCTAACTAGTGATAAAACTGTGTATAGCACATAAATCTGTTGACCCCTATTCCAACAATCTTTACTTGACTTCACATATATCGGTAACTTTCAATTCTCTACGTGATCCACTCATGGATTTATCTATGAAAACTTCCTTTCCTCCTGCCACCCAGCTAAATCTCTTACTTCTACAAAAAAGATGAATATTTAGGAAACTTAATCACTTAAGCAAACCATATTAAGAAAGGAAAATCATCTATAAAGAAAATCATGAAGGCATAGCACAATCAAATCATCATTTTTGTTTCGCTCATCACCTCTAAAGATATAAACTGGATTGCAAATATTGTTCTAGCACTGTATCCCTGAGGTCTGAAGTGTTGTAGCAAGAGGGTAGGATAAAATTATGTTTTACATGAATACAGATTTTTATCTTTTCCATTGATAGTTTGAAGCTGTAATATACTTATCATATGCTATTAAGAAATCACAGCAATAATTAAATTTTGAACAGGATAAAACATAAAATAAAAACCAAGAAAGAAATAAAACACCAACTTTTAACAAATTACTTCTCCTTGTCCAAAAGGATAAAATGCTTGGAAGCATCAAAGCAATCACTTTCCTCACATTCACATTTATTCATGTTTATTTGTAGGAAAGCTACATTTCTTCTTCCTTTTAGGAAGGGTGACCAGCAACACAGCAGCATGCAGACCACTGCAGTTTTCCAATGAAAACCTTAACCTCCTACTCAATCATTCAATAAGCATTTATTAAGGACCTACTCTGTACCAGCCAGTCTGCTAAGTAAAGGGAACACATCAACCAGTAAGTCATTATCCCAGCTTTCTATAAGTTCATCTCATGGGTTGGTTCCAGAGAAAATACCAAGATAGGTGTCAGCTAATTTCCTTTATATTCAACAAAGATTTACTGAGTGCTAGGCACCAGAAACAGGAAAAAAATGAGGAAATTCTAAAAAGTAAGAGGTCTTTTCAAAATTTACTAAACAACTAGCTCTTTTGAATTATTAAAACCACATGTTCTTCTCCAAGAATCCAATCATCAGAAGTTGGCTGTAAAGGCTTTTGATGACACCACCTAACCAATATTTGGGTCAAAGATAGTTTCCCTAATCTTACTACTTAGTGAGCCCAGGCAGATACTGTCCTGGACTGATACACTTTTGTTATTTATTTTAAGATCCATATTGTGGTTTATCTTACCAACAATCTGAGATAAGCTGTTTCCTATGTAGAAAGATGCCTCCAGTAGAATGCACTATAAGTCTCTAAGGTCAAACATGTGGCAAGTCCTGTTACACTTTCTTGCCACCATACAGTACGCCAAAGCACTATAGGCAACCCTTCAAGTTTTCAGGGTGACAGATCTCTGCTTTTCCTTCTCCCTTCCACAAAAAGTTCAAAAAATATCAATTAGTAAACAAGTTATCTGGCAAATATCCCATTTTCCTCTGATTTTTTCCTCTTGAAATTAATCCAGGAAACCAACCCTTATGAATCTTATTCAATTAATATTTTTAATATTATTGGTAATGGTGGTGATAGCAACTGCTAGCTTTGCAGTTCACAAAATACTTTCAAATACATTACACCATTTGCTGCGGGGGGGGAAAATGGAGAGGGGAATAAGAGGAAATATCATAGGCAACTATCTCAAATATCAAAAATTAAACCCAGGTTAACCAAAATTGAAAAGCAAGCTTTTTCAATCCTACCCAGGGGTCAAGAAGTTATTTCTATTAAAAAAGCAGATGACTGACTCTAGCAATGCAAAAATCACAAATTTCCCCTTACATGTGACCTTAAATGCTAGGCCTAATTGATTCAATTTATAAATGTTAAGACCACAGTCTCAGCAAGAATCTGATACTATGAATCCTTGTTACCCCAACCCCCTTCCCAAATGCTTTACCCATAGTTTAAGGCTCAATAAATATTCTTCTGAAGAAATACTTAAGGAGAGAAAGGTGCCCAAGAGAGACTGACAACACTTAGCATTCAACTACCTCTTTAAGATTTAACTGACATTTATTATGCACCAATAAAAATACCAAGCACTAGGTTAGACCCAGCTACATAAATCATCTCATTAACCTCATGAGCATGCCCAGATACTCCTGAATCCCCAAAACTAAACTGACTGGATCCTCAATACAAAAGTTTTAACACTTGCAATCTTGATCCTACCTAATTAATCCCTAGAACTCAACTGAACGTCAATTCCTACTGGAACCCAGCTCCTCATTTTCACAGACTGAAGCTTTTAATGCTTTCTACTAGGTAATAATGCTCACACAAAAATGCCTTGTGTCTATTTTTAAGCTCCTAACTCCAAAATAAACACCATTCATCCCAGTATGGCACATGTGATAATGGCCATAATCTAAAACAAGTACTCTGTTGGATCACACTAGTTAAAAATACACCTAGAATGCTAAAAAAGCTGAATTTCAGTTGGGCAGAAGACATTGGATTTTAAATAGTCTTCCCAACCTTGAGACTATTTCCTAGTCCTCTGAATACAAAAAGCCTTCTCTACTTGAGTGAATTGCAGAAGGCAAATTTGACCCAAGGTTCATCAGAGAGAAGTGGGGGGGAAAGAAAAAATATTCCAACTGGCGTGACTACATTACAATGTTAACAACACATTACTCACCATTGTACTACAAGAAAGAACTTGCAAGTGGGCAAGGAACATTCAGGAAGCCAAGGAAACAAACAAAACTCTCCCAGTCCTCAAAGCACAAACACATTCAAGTGTCAAAGCAGGACACACTGTCCAGTTTCTACCCAGGTATGAGTGGGCGACGAGGGAGTGGGAACAGGGGAGGGGAAGAGAGGAAAAGCATTATAGGGCAGGTGTGCTTGTCAGCACCAAGGCAGATTTCGTTCTTGGATCCATCAAGAACCTATTTAACAAAGAAATACTGGGGGTCCCACCTATTTTCATCACTTGATTTATTTATATAATCACAGAGAACCAGCAATGTATGTAAATGGAAGCATAATATGATAATGGTTGTAGATATTCCTTTAGAATCCATCAGATGTATTTCTAAATCCTAGCTCTGTCACCTTCTTGTTGTGTGACATTCAGCAAGTTATTTAACTTCTCTGTGCCTTAGCAGGAACCTCATCTCATATTCACTGCGATATCCTCAGCACTTTAAACAGTGCTTAACTATTCTGGATCAATTAAGTACTTCGTTAACATAGTAATAAATATTTTGGATGAATTAACCTGTAAATAGGTTTAAAAATACCTATCTTATTTAATTATTATGAGTATTAAATGAGGTAATATATAAAGCGCTTAGTATAACTCAGGGTAGGGTCCCATTGTTAAATAATAAAGTTTTCTTCCCTTTAATGCCCAGCCAGGTCAGAAGTTATAACAGATGAGTCATGGCAAGGATTAAGATGGGATAAGAATTATAGAAGCCAAGCATTGGAAGATGTTTATTACTAGGGACCTAGTCATAAAACCCAGGAATATTTAATCTTGGCAGATGAAATTAGATACAGTGTCAGACCCTCATAGTACCTACATAATAAATATTAGTTCATCCAGAAAATGCTATTTTGAGTCCTCAGGTATCTGTTACCACAGATTTAAAGCCTGGCTGAAAAGAAAAAGAAACAGAAAAAGGGAAGAGCCCTGGCCATTGAGGTTAATTGGTTAGAACATCAGCCCATGCACCAAAGGGTCTCTGGTTCAATTCTTGATTCCCGGTCAATTGTTCCCCACCCCACCCCCTTCCACTGCCACTCTCTCTAAAAATCAATGGAAAAAATATCCTCTGGTGAGGATTAACAAAAAATTTAAAAAAAGAGGAGAGGTGAGACTGAGTTGCATCTTAAGTATGCCTGTCTACATACTGAGCAGTGTCCCATGCACCGTCCCATGCACCAAAAGGTTGCCGGTTTGATTTCCAGGCAGGGCACAGGCCCAGTTGCAGGTTGCAGGTTCAATCACTAGTAGGAGGCATGCAGGAGGCAGCCAATCTCACATCAATATTTCTCTCTCTCTCTCTCTCTCTCTCTCCCTCTCCCTTACTCTCTCTAAAACCAATAAAAACGTATTTTAAAAAAATACGTATAAAGGATTTTTTAAAAAGCTATTCAATTCTCTAAAAACTTCCCATTAGCAAAAATGTTGATTCACAGTATTTACTGGCCTTTTTAGGTAATACAATCAGTGTAAGTAAATTATTCTTAGCTGCTGATAGAGTAAATAAACCTGAAAGGTTTGAGTCCAAAACTCGTCTCGCTTTACTCCAAAAAGACTAATGGAGCCTTAGAGGCTACTTCACCGACAGCTTGTATCCAAAGCAGCCTATCTACACACAAGGGAAAGAACTATTTCATCTTCAAAACTGCAGTTCGAAGAGCATATGCAATTAAATCCGAAATCTGAAGGAATCTTTTTCCTTGACTATGAAGAACGAAATCTCAGAAGATATAGCTCGAAGAAACCAGAGTCACTGTTGCATTATGAGCCTGATAGAGAGAAGTACACATATTTAGTGTCTAAATATGAGGAAAACCTATGCAGAACTGAAACAGCTTGTGGTTAAACCTCATCATAATGTGGTCTTCGACTTCCCATTTCACTTCCCAGGCACCTGCTCTGTCTTTTTAACCATTAAACCCACCTCCTAAGCAATATGATATAGAAAGAGTACTGAACGACAGTTAAAAGAATGGGCTCTACACCAAGTTCTACTACTTAAACCAGTTGTTTAAACTCTCTCTATTCAGTATTAACGGAGAATGTGGGGCTAGACTCAGTGCTCTTCAAAGGTTTCCACCCAGGTATCCCTTTGGAGAGCAGATATATCAGAAACTAACCAAACCCAGCTCTCCTATTGCTATAACCCAGATTAAAAACATATACATTGTTCTTGTCTACCCCTTTCCCACAAAAAATTACCAAGTTCTATTTATTTTTCTTCAAATCATTTGAATCATCCAGTTTCTCCATTACCATCATCCCTGCAGACTCCTTCCCAGGACTATTACAACAGTGCTCTAACTGGTCTCTCTTCCTCATTGTACACCACACGGCTGAATAAATTTTTCTAAAGTACTAATTTATACATAAAATTCCCTGCTTGTGGATTTTTCACTCTAAGCATAAACCAAACTTCTCTGCCTGAGATTTAAGGCCCTCTCCAACTTCACTAGTCTCGCTGCTCTTGCAGGTGGAACACGAGGCAACGAAGAATTGCATAGTGTCTACTCAGTCTGCCCACAAACCAAGGTGGGCTCAGCTTGCTGCTCTCCTGCGTTGAATGTGTCCCCTCTATACTTACTCGATTTCTCTTCTGCGGCCTAGATTACCCGAAAGGTAAAAATGTGCCTACCTACTCCCTCTAACTTCCATGTAACTCCATATAACTGTACTCCTCACTTGAGTATCCAGGAATTAGTATAACTATTTATCTTTTTATGCATTCAGTCTTCACAACTAATTAAGTTCTTGATAACTTTTACTCTTTCTATACCTGAGGCCTAACTTTTCAGAAGGCAGATATCCAATAAAATATTGGTGGTAACTACTACCTTGGACAAATCATTTAAATTTTCTGGGCCTCATTTTCCTCACCTAAAAAATGATGACAATATGTAAATTTCCTTTCAGTTCTAAAATGCTATATGATGGCATACATACTACTAATAGCCTGTATTTATTTCTTGCATTTCTTGCTTTCTATATATGTATTTATGTATATGTAACTATTTTCCATTTAATCCAGAATATAAATTCCCAAAGGGCCAATTCTCCTACTACTTGTTTATTTACTGGGTAACACTTCCTTGGCATCTCCTTATAGCAACTTGTCCAAATTCCAGCACACAGCAGGTGTTCAGTAGAAAGGAATTTATAGTCTCAACCAGGCAGCAAACATCAAGGGGAATTTACGTAGATGATTTTTTTAAGTCTTCATTTCTAGAATGAACTAGTATATTACAAAAAATTACAAAGATAATGTGAGAGAAGTAATTTAATGTTAAAATGAGAGGTCACCTGTGCCAAATAGTTAGGAATTTACTTTAGGCAACGAAGAACTGCGCAGAAGCTAGAATGAGCATATCCTTCTGTTGTTGTTAATCCTCACCCAAGGATATTTCTTCCATTGATTTTTAGAGAGAGTGGAAGGGGGGGGGGTGGAGAGAGGTATCAATCGATTGGTTGTCTCCTGCACATGCCCTGACCTGACTGGGGCCAGGGATCAAACCTGCAACCCAGGTACATGCCCCTGACCAGGAACTGAGCCCGAGATGCTTTGGTGGGTAGGCCAACACTCTGTAACTACTGAGCCACACTGGCCAGGGCCGGATGCAGCATATCTTAAGGCTAAATCTCAAATTCTATTTTCAGAATTCTGAGCATTATGGGAAGTCTTTATCCCTGATCAGTAAACAACAGGAACCAAGTGTCCTTCACGTCAGGTAATCCTGTCCTTAGTACTGATGGAAAATTTCAGAAAACAAATAGTCTAACACTCAGCCGGGTCAGCTTCCAGTTCAAAGGAGACAAAAGCAAATGCTCACAAAGGAACTCATAAGAGCAGGTAAATTTGAAAACAGTTGAGAATCTGCTGTCTAAAATATTTTTGTTAGCAGTATTATATTTTCCCACTGTCTTGCCTCAATTCCTCACACAGGATTGATTATCTTCAAATAAATATCAAAATTTACTAATACAAAAACCTCGAAGGAATTTTCATGTCAGTTATTAATGATTCAAAAGGTACTAGTAGACCAACTCATTTTAAATGACCCTGACTTTTCAAAGTACTATTTTAGAACACAAAACTGTTCTTTCAAAGCTGAATTCTATACATGATGTTTTCCAAGTAGTATGCAGCCTGAATACAACTTTGATATAGTTAAGGTACAAGGTTCATAAAGAATTCTATGCCAGGTTTAGAAGGATGAGAGGAAACAGAACCTGTTTAAATGTTTATACCTATCCCCCACCTTTCCTTTCCTGTTCTTCAGTCTGATACTGTATCTGCTAACTCCTGCTATCTTCTGTTTCTTTGCTCCTTTCCCTGACTTCTGCATCTCCCTACCCCTTATCCTAAGAACTGTGTGGGGAACTACAAAGTAAGAGTCTGGCGCCGGAGCTGGGGTTCTTGCCCTCTTCCCTGTTATATCTCCAAGGGCCACAGGCAGTTTTCTCGTCTACGGTTTTTGCCACCACCACATCTCCCTTATCAAGACATTGGAGTAGCAGGAAAGGGTGTGGGGAGTCATTTACTCAAAGGAAATATAAGCTTATTAAAGTCTACTCCATCAATTCTATGATGCTATTGACAGCTTCATCTCAGGCTTATTTCCCAAAGCCTATCCTGGCTTACAACCCTCACACATCCCTCCAAAACCTTCCAAAATATACTAAATGTGTGCTAAGAAATAAAAACATTTTATCAAAAATTTGAGCTAAACATAACTACCAAAAAAAGTTGGCCGCAAGTTAAATTTTAGAAATACATTTTAGAATCACAAATGAACTTGGGATTATCCACTTTGAAAAGGTTCCTGATGTTTTTCAGAAACGCAAAAGGAAATCAAGGCCTGAAGTATTAAGTTAATCCATACAAAACTGCTGATATGTGACTGCTTTTACCTACAAAATTGCAATCCCCAGTAGAGGGCATGCAGGAGGCAGCAGATCAATGACTCTCATCACTAATGTTTCTCTCTCTCCTCTCTCTCTCTCTCTCTCTCTCTCTCTCCCCCCCCTTCCTCTCTGAAATCAATTAAAAAAAAATTTTTTTTTTTTTTTAAATGGCATTGCCTAGAGATGCTCTACTATGGTAGTGTGCTTCATGCTTGCCTGTTGTCTAAAAATATGCATATAAGTACGTAGTATACACGTACGTATGTGTATATTAGGCTTTCTTCTTTAGGGGCCGAAGAATTCCTGGCTCTCAGCAGTGTTCATTAAGTGAACAGATAGACTGCTTTTTCTCAACGCCAACATCCCATCTCCAGTGAAGGTGTCAAGACCTTGATGACAATGGCAGAATTTGATAGCTAGTGAAGTGAGTCTGGCCACAGAAGCACACTGCCTTAAAGGCCATCAGGAGCAATTCCCAGGAGTTTCCTCATTGGGATGAGATCAGCGATCAATTCCCATTTCTCAGGGATGTTTGCTCTCATCTACAGGAAGTTAGTCTTGACTGCTCTCAGCATTTATGTGCATTTTTATATAATTTTCAGGCTGAAAGTTTCTTTTTAAGCTTTATTTTTCATAGAGGTCCCTATAATGCCCATAATTAAACAGTTCACCATTGCAAAAGACTGTTTACATTTTCTTATTCATTAATTAAACATTTAGTTGCTAATGGGCACTAAATGCCTACTATGTGTAAGTTATTGTGGCAAGCCCCAGGGGAGATACAAAGATAAAAGAGACAATTTATCTGCTTTCCAGGGCTTACAATGTCGTAGAAGAGGCATGCGAAGGGCACAAATAAACTCAAATAGAAGAATCTACAACTACCACCAGATGATAACCAATAAAATGAAAGGAGAATTCAGAAGTGGGAAAGATCATATCCTATTAGAGAGAGAAAAAATCAGGAAAGTTGTCATGAACGATATGACTTAAACTGGGACTTTGATGGGTAGGATTTTTTCAACAGGGTACATGGAGAAAGCAATGGAGGAAACAGGCTTCAAGACTGTGTGATTGAATGAACCAGATCTACATGTAGACACTTCTGAAAAACAATGTAGGGAGAAAAAGATGCAAAAGGATACACACACTATGATTCTATTTATGTAAGAATTCAAAACAAAGCTATGTGTTGTTTGTGTGTATATGTTAAAATAAAATAAAAAGAAAGGTATATAACATGAAACGGAATGATAGATACCAAATCAGGTCAGTAGTCATTTCCCTAGAAACAGGAAGGGGGAAAGGACATAGGGCAGGGCTTTAGCTATAACTACCACTTTGTATCTTAAAGTAAGCAAGACATTTAAGACAGTATGACAAAATGTTAATATCCACTAAATTTGGATTGTTGGCTCAAAACTGTGTTAGGGTTTTTCCCCTGAACTTTTCTAAACAGTATTTACAATATCTCATTGTCCAAAATTTTTAAATTAAGAAAGGGCCAGGTGACTGGATTGGTGAAGTCATTAACATAAAAAATAATCGTCAGGAAGAGGAAGGGTCCCTTAAACTTTAAGAGAACACTTGATTGGTCCAGTTTTAGACTAAGGAAGGACCCTTCATCTCCTTCACACAGTGTGCACAAAGACACCTAGAACAGATGAGGTGGGGCTGGCAAATATGGACAAGAAGGAAGTTGTTATTGCCATCCTAAATCAGATATCTGAGGGGAGAAAGACCCACCTTCCCACTAACATAAATGCCGGTGTAACCAAGTCCTCTCCCCAAAATAAAGCCAAGGAAACTTCCAGTTACACAAGAATTCAGATAAAGACTCACTGTGAGTAGCTATTCTGTGCCTCCTATCTCTCCTCCCCTCCCCCAAACACTCACAAACAAAAACAAAATGTACCCTTGCCCACTTGAGAAAGAATTAAGAACTGGCAGCTCTGCTAAAGTGGACAGTTTCCAAAACAAGGCCCTTCTCTGAAGATGTTGACAGAGCTGGAGAAAAGAGTAAAGAAATCACAATTCAGTGAAGTTTTAAGAAAAACTTATCAATGGAAGGTATCCATCCTTCCACATCCCCTTGTATCCCAACTTTCCCCAGGGGAAATCTAAGGACCTCTAAGATGTCCTCTATCCTGTTCCTAGGCTCTTCTCCAGCAAAAACGACTAAACCACAAAATCCAAACTCATTTAGCACTTTAAATCCAAACAATCTTCCTCACAAAAATCCAATGAAATTAAAAATATGAAGATTTAGAATCCAAATATAATGACATATCTTGTTTGTGGGATTTTTTAGATAAATATATTTTTTGTCAGTGCCCAATTTCTTTCTTTTACCCAAGTTCCATTGGCACAACTTAAGACTAAGTTTAAAAGAAAACAATTTGAAGGAAATTTAGCAGGAGAGATAAATACATCTGACACATGCAATAAATCAAATACCTTAACATTCTTCCACATCTGAATCACTACAGCTGAATAATGCTAACATCCTCTTCACTCCACTCCAGGGCACCCAACTGTCCGAGGTCAAAAGTCCCTACCCCCCAAAGTACTCTCAGGACAGATGTTCCCCACTCAGACCTGGGAAAATACCAAGGTTCACTTTGGACTGGTAAAATGGACAATGGAATGGAATGAGAGAAATTCCTGTGCCTTCTGGCACAATGCAGGGTGGGAGAATGTAAGAGCACTAGAATGGGACTTGTGAGGAACTTAAGAGAGGTGACCTAACATTTATTAATCACCTACCACATTGCAGGCACTGCCGATTGAATTCAAGACCAAGCGGTCATTAAACTGCTTCTGTGATCCTGAGTAAATGTCAGGCATTCCATGTGAAAATGAATGAGAGAGACTAAGAAAGCCTAACAGTCCCTCCAGTTCTCTAATTCCATGATTCTATAAACATCACTCAACAACAAATGTGTTACTGTTAAAGCATAATAAAGTTATTTTAAAAGCCTTCATTTTGTTCCTCTCCAATCCACCCTACACACTAGAACATGAAATTTACTTTATCGCCCAATGTGGTTCATCATTTACTTCAGCACAAGATAAAGCTGTCCATGATCAGCCTTACCTACTTCCCCAGCCTTATCCCTGCCCTCCAACCCTGTCCTCCAGCCTTAAGAGTTAATTAAAGTTACCTGAAGAAGCCTGGCTATTTCTTTCGTTCCTTTAAGCTTTTGTTCATGCTGTTTTTTCAGCCTATAGTGTACTTCTCCCTGCCATCTGTAGGGTATATCCTCAATTCATCTTGCAAGACTCAGCTCAAATGTCATCTCTGGGAGGCGCTTTCCAACTTTTGCATGCTCAAGGCAGAACTGACCTTTAGGCCCCCACTTTTCCCCCTACATACTTCTAGTGCAGCATCTATAATCCTTCATTCCATCTAGATATTTGTATATCTGTCTCCTCCCACTAAACTCAAAAGCTCCTTGTAGGTAGAGACCTTACCTGACTCATCTGTTTCCTCAGTGCCTAAAAGAGTGCTTACAAGATGATGCTCATTGAAGGGATATTTGATGGAGCAGGGACTAGGGGAATGGGAAACAGGAAAGGAGAAGAATCCATGAGGATGGCCTGAAGGGTGGAGAACAGTCAGTGTTATCAGTACCACCAGCTTTGGCCTTCTGCTTTTTCCCTAACTCTAGCCTTCAGACATTCATTCTCTTGGATACAGCTACCACATCTATGCTGAAGAGCTGCAAAACCATACGTGCAACGTAGTAAACCTCCCCTCTATGCCAGCTTTAGGCTCATCTCTAACAACTGGAATGGCTTTCCCTTGGACGTTTCATTGCCACTTTTAAATCCAACACATCTCAAATGGAACTCATTATATTCCTCTAAAAAAATGACAAAACCTTCCTAATTTCTTTATTTCAGTCAGTGTCTCAGAAACCCAGGTTTAAAATGTCACAGCCACACTCGATTAATCACTCTCCTCCACCTTCCACATCCAGTCCTCTTGAGTTCAAGCTTTCCTTCTCGGTCTTTTTCACTCTTCCCTCTTACTCCACTCTCACAACTCTAGCGAGTCACCTCGTGCACCCCAGGTGCCAAATCGCCCTTACCTCCGAGCTGACCTTGTTCCCTTGCTATCATCACATTACTCTCCAAATCAAAATTTCTCAGTGGTTCACAATTTTCTACCATTTAAAATCTAAACTTATAAGCCTGGCTTTTAAGGCCCCTTACAAGCATAGCTCTGAACCGTCCTAACCACCTTCGTTTCTCTACTACTCAGAGCTACTCAGTCTTCTCACTGCCCCAAGGACACCCCGAGTGCATCCCTACTCCAGGCTTTTGCCTGATCCCTCTCAGCTTCAAAATGATATAGTTTGTTGTTGTTTTCATCCCTGTACCTAATACCATTTTATTTTTTAAGATCTGGAGTCTGTTTCAATTCCTCTGTGACATTCGTAACTACCTGAGTCCTCGTCTCTCAAAATACCTACGGTACGAAGTGTGTACTATACATTCGATAATATACTTCCACATTTTAAAATGTTATTTGTGTGGCATAATAGAGGCTCAATAGGTATTCATTCCTTCCTATTCTCCTTACTCCTAACTGGACCGTAAACTCTTCAAGGGCACAAAATTGTCATTTTACCTAATTCTCCACAGCACCTAGCATAGAACTAAACTCAGAGCAGGTGACTAAAAATAACAGCTTAGTAATTTCTCCTATTCAAAACGATTTCTTCGAGGAAATAAAGGGATAAAACATAATCCTAAAAAACACAGTTGAAAATAATCCTGAACTACATTGTATAAATTAAGATTCCTGAATTTCCACCTCTAATTTCCAGCTGAGATACTACAATCTTCTGACTCAAGAGGTAAATAATAAAACTGTACTCATGACATCACAAGCACATAGTTTGGTAATGATGATGATAAGGTGGGGGTGGGGAGCAGGTAGGAATGAAGGAAAGCAAGTTGATCAAAAGAACAAGGTTGAAAGAACAGCTGTGTGATTGTTCATTTTTAACTGTGGACACTTCTTGTTCCTTTTTTTAAAAAAATTAGCCATATTTTCAAAAAAGTTTACTTCAGGAGGAAAAATCTGACAGATTTTTAGTGGAGCTGACATCTGAAAGAGCCCCTACAAAGCACAAGTCTTTTGAAAGAAACACCTTAATCTTCAACAATGCAACATATCACAATAAGATTCCTCCAAACACTGTGAGTGGAGACGCATTCTGGCTGTAACACTGGCATCACTTGCTCTTAAGCATAAGGCAGACAGCCTCAGAGGCCACACTGGACCCACACAGATTTTGAAATAATTTGTTCTTCATTAACATATGCAGTCCAGTCTTAATTACCCACAAATGGATTATTGGATTATTCATTTTATGGATTTCTGAGGCAAAATCTTTAATCCAGGGTTGACTGTTCTTCGCCATCAGTATACTTTCTTCACCATTAAGTAGGTAATACAGGCTTAGAACTGCATATTCGTTTCAACATTAGGATGATCCCAAAACATGAAAATAAACCTGGTTAAAAAACAATGCATTTCAAACCAAGGAATTTCTTTATTACATTCTGAATTACCTATACTAGTCCCTACAATAGCAAGAAAGTTAAATGTACTAAAAACATGATACTGTCCCTACCATAAGCTCTTGAAGAGAATCCAACCACAGTCTTGGGACTTCCCCACAGATCGGTACAAAGTGAGACATGCGCAAGCAAAGCAAGTGTGTGAATACAAAAACTTCTACAAGAATCTTATGTCTCCTGGCTGGTCCTTTTAAGCCAGGATGATCTAGAAGAGAAGCAGAGGAGACACAATGTACCGGTGCCTGCCTGCCTCCTTGTCCCTGAGTTCCTGGACCAGAAGGCTCAATACTACTTATTAAATCCATCCTTTGTTCAAGGACCTACAATGACTCTATTGACCCTTCCATCAACTCACAACAGAGTCAGGCCACTGAGTCCCCTCCACCCTCTTGCTTGCTCTACCCATGACTTGACCAACCCACATTCTCTCCAGTCACTCTCATTTATTCCCCCGACAAGCACAACTTAATCATGCATACCATCAGTGCACACTGTACATTCTATACTTTCTGCCTGCAAGATCTTTTCTTTTACTCCTAACATTTACTTAAATGCTCACACGTATTTTATATATAAGGATGGATAAGTAAATTGTCCAAGGTCACATAGTACAAACATTAACCAAGATCTGAACCAAGCTCTCTGTAGCCCCTGCCTGGTTATGATTCTAATCCATTGCCTCCCTAGTCCATTTCAAACTTTACTGATTCAGAATAATCCCTAATTCATCTCATTCTTTTGTTACTTCAAGTTTTCTAGACTTTACATACTGCATTTACAGCACATTAAATTTGGTTTTGTTACTATGTTGTTTCCTAAATGTTAAAGCTTATAAAAGTCTGCCTTCCCATTTACTATATACCACCTTCCCCAAACCCATCCCATCCCAAAGGCAAAAACACCTGTCTACACCTTTTATATCTTCCCAAAGCCTGTCACTGGAGCTTGGAGACTGCTTTATCCACAGGAGTGTTCAATCATTACTCTGCAAAGACTTCTTACTTTAAAAAAAAATCAACTCCCTTCTCCTATCATATTAGAAAATCAACTGAGTTCAGGCATTCATGATAAAACTTCCCTGCATCTACATCCCAGTTACACAGATTTTAATTATCTAAATTTATTGGGGGCTACTGAGAAGATTCCATAGTCTGCCATTCCACGGCTCCCACATTCCCATAGGAAAGATGCCGCTGAAGTCACATTTTAGAGCATTGTTTTGGGATTTTTTTCCTTGATGGGATGAATGATTACAGTAAGAAGGGGTGCTCCCTTACAATGTCCTCTGCCAGCATCCTTAGCATGCTTGAGACATTTAGGAGCCAGTGCCCCCATAACAAACTGAGAACTTATTTTTAATACTGAGTTATTCCATCATAATTCACTTGGTTAAATACGTTGAATCTCAAAATTCCAAACAAAGCCTTCTGAAAACTGAGAATAGTGGTGGGCTGTTGGGCTGCCCTACACTTAAACCTAGGTTTATTCAACCCCTTCAATCCTTACCCCCATCCCCACAGAATAATATATGTAGTTCAACTAGGGGAAGTTGCTAAATACAGATATAAATAGAATTTATCAGATATCATCACTAAGGCTGACACAAACCAACTCACATACTGAAAGAATTGACTGTCAGCAGACTCTGTGATTTTTAAAAATTAGCTTTTACCCTCCAAATTAAATCTTTTTTCAATAGGTGTCCCAAAGGAAAGAGATTAAGGAAATAAAGGTTCAAGAAAATTTCCAAGTTGTTGGTGACATAACTCCAAGTCCAACTAACAATTAGCATTCATTACTGGTCAGCCTGCCTTAATACAAGTCAGCAGACAGCCCCTTCCTTTGGCAAAGGTTTAGGTTTGTTGTTGTTTTTCCACAAGGAAGTCTTTTGGCATTAAATGAAAGGGGTAAGTCAAATTGGGCAACAACAACGACAAAAAATTAGCACTAGCTTGGGAACTATCTTCCTTCCATTTTTCCTTCCTGCTTGAATGCATAATGTCCAAAGTGGGTATCTGTTCAATTCTAAATTATTCATGTTAATGGATAATTATCAGCAGAAAGGTGCTGATAATCCAAAATGGGGAAAAAATTTAAATAACTTATTTCAGTTTTGGAATATCTTTTCAGCATATTTACCTTCTCAATTATTCCTAGCATGAGCTAATATTTGTATTTATTTGCAATCCCAAAGTACATAGTAACCGGCCACTTACTCAGGGAGGTGCTCTGAGGCACACAGGGTAGCTAGTGGAAATTATAACAGGCCGGTATTCAGGCTCCAGATGAGCAACACCAACTTCATTTATTTTACAGTTCAGTTCAGCCTTCAAAATGTCAATAGACTAGCACAGCCGGTTGGTTAGTAAACTTTAAAAGAACTGCTCAAAAAACAATGAGGACAAAGAGTATAATTGTTTGCCTATAATGTATTCATTTGTAAATTATGCAGAGCAAATGTTTAATTACAAGTCTTGATTTTCCCTAGCCACCTGGTTTAAGTCCCTACAGTCTTCTCCACCCCATCAAGACCGCAATCTCATTTGCTAGGAAGGAAAATTTTAAAGTTATATAATATAGAAAACGTTCTTAAAACATTTAGGATGAGCTACCCTTTAGGACTAGCCTTACCACCACCTCTTCCGTCTACTTTGTCCTTTCCTACCTTACAAAAAGATTCTGAAAGACAAAGGGATCCAGCCTCCTCAAACTTCTCCTAAATACACAATATGACAAGACAAGACTGAAAAATTACCAGTTTCTGATTTTCTAAAAAGCATTTTAAATTCGCCATTATAAAAAGATAAGGAAATGAAGAGTTCAGGTCCCGCTAATTCTCGCTTTTGCATTCACGAAAACTCCCTTAAGAGTCTGGGAGAGAATCTCTTACATAAAATCTCACCAGTCAGCTTCTTTCAACTTAATATTTATATCTGTATTATGCGCAGAAGAGCCACCTACGTTAGGCACCTAGACGGAGAGCGCGAGGGAAGGAGGGAGGCTCAGCGCGCCGGTCCCCGCGAGCCGAGAGGCTAAAAATACGCCGGCCCAGTAAACAAATCCCGTTCCGTCCCGACCCGGGCCACACCGTTAACCTAGTAATTACGAGACGAGCTGTGAGCTCACGCAGCCCCCGGCTTACTCATCATCAGCGTCTAAAGTTTCCATCGGCTCATGGCAACTTTGCTGTTTCTGAAGTTCCTAAGGCTGCCCTAGAATCGCTCTCTCGCGCGCACTCTTTCGCGCTCCCTTCCTCCATTACTGGACGCACCTCAGTCTGGCTACGGCCAGGGGCGAGCAAGCCTGCCTTTCCATTTTACTTCTACACGGAGACTTCACAATGAACTTTATCCTACTGTGGGGTAGCAGCCTGCGCGCCCAGCCACCTTAAAACTCCACCATCCCTCCCCGAAAGTCCAGCTGCCGCGAGGGGACCGTCCAAGCTGCCCCGCACGCTCGGGAGGCCAGGGACGGGGGAGGGGGGCGAGCAACGCGGACACAGGTGAAAGGGGGGAGTAACAGGGGAAAGGCTGGGACGAAGCGAGGGACAGTCAGGGCGAGGAAGGGGTGCGGACGGGCGATGGCTCCGGGTGAAATATAATCAGAAAGGAGAAGGGGGACAGTGGAGATCAGAGGGTCAGAGTTTGAGAAACTGAAGAGGCGGGAGGGGCGGGAGCAGACGGGGGAGGGTGACAAGGCGGGGGCTCCGTTACCCTCGCGGCTCCCGGGGCAAGGCCCTAGGCCGGGGCGGAGCGCGGGGCCCGGCCGCCTCTCCTCATTCCTCTGCTGTGACCCCGGGGTCCGGCCGGCCCCTCCCCCGACGACGATGGAGGCGGAGGCGGTGGCGGTGGCGGTGGCGGCGACTGCGACCGCGGCTGTCGCTCCGCACAGGATCAGGAGCTGGAGCCGGACGGGACTGATCCGGACTGGTCTCGTCCAGTGGCTTTTTGCCTACTCCACACACGGTCGCCTCTCCGACTCCGGAGGCTGGTTCTGGATCGGTGGTTTTCGGCCGTCCGGCCGGAAACAAGCGCCAGTTTCCGGCCGGAGCGGGTTGCTGGTGACACCCAAGCCGCCCCCGGCCTCCCGTCCCGCCCCGCCCCGCCCCGCCCCGCCCCTCCCCGTAGCAGCCCCGCCCCGCCCCGCCCCGCCCCGCAGCAGCCCCGCCTTTAGCGCCGCTCCCCTGGCAGCGGCCGGTTTGGCGCTTGCCCTGCGCGTGACCCGGTGTTTTCCTGGCCCGTGTTCCTGAAGCCGCGGGTCTGGAGAGTTCTTGAACCCGAGCTGGAGGGGTCAGGGCGGACTCCTGAGACTTTGCGGTAGACTCAGTTGGCTACAGCACTTTGGGAAGAAGCAGAAAGAAGCGGGGAAGTTCTAGAAAGGCGAGAGGGATGAAAATACTGAGAAGACTGAAATTCCAGTTAGAGTCCCTAGAAGACTCAATCGTTGTAGACTGGCCAGAGGAAAATCACCACCACTTCTTCCAGAACAGTCTCCACGCAGTTATGCACGCTCCTTTCTTCACTCATGAAGTGAACATACTCGTCTCTATAAACACCCAATACTTAGTTTGCATATGATGATACCTTATTGACACATCTGCTATAGACCGTTAGCACAATCAAAAAAAGTTAAAAAGTTACGTAGGACCTTTTTTTGGTAATGCCTTTTAACAGAATTACAGCATAATTCAACTTAAATATTTCTTGAGTCTCCACTATGTACAAGGAACTGTGCTCATTGATATTGGGGACACAAAAATGAACAAGACATAATTACAAGCATCAAGGATCCTACACTTTAGTAGAATACATAAAACTATATTATATAAGGCAGAACTCACATATGTACTATGTGCTTAACAATAAGCTATGGCTATGGGAATATAAGCTTGCCTGGCACATGGCAGACCTTCCACACTTATTGAATGAATAAATAAATATTAGGAGAACGTGGACTGTTTCAAGTAAGAAGTGTCATTTAATAAATATCTCGTATGACAAACACAAAATGGGGCCAGTCTCTGCTACAATCTGACCAAGAAAATTCTTCATGCAAATTCCTAACGTGGCACCTGGTCTGCATATTCAAAATGTCTATTGTCTAAATTGTGCCTGTTAGGTCTATTTAAAAACAAATATTACAGTCAACTGTTCTGTCCCCTCACTGCGTTCTGAAGTCCTCAGTTTCTGAACAGGTGGAGGATAGACATTTTAGAATTATCCAGCTCAAGACTAGAAAATCGACACCTGAAACAGGAAACTTCCTAGCTAGCTCTATCTCTTGGGGATACCCTGGGTTTACAGTTGAAGATTTAGACCTGGGCCTGGGGCCATATCAAGGCCAAGCAGGTCCGAGTACCTTGCACCCAGGATCAACGATACAGGTTGGCAAGCAGAGCCATTTGGCCTGAGCTTCGAACATGTGTGGACTACAAATTTTGGCTCCAGCTCAGTGGCAAATTTGAAGAGGAGAATATGATGAGACTTGGTCATTTAGGTTGACTCTAATTGAATGCCATTGATCACACCCATCCCTTGCTAGATAAGCCTGTGGCAGGAGGACACATCCACAGATGAGGGCACTCAAAAATCTAAAGTTGTCTTGTTTTACCAAGGCCCTCCCAGGACCAGGTTATGTCCGTTAACTATGTCTTTCTAGTCTTAAGTACCACAGACTTAGGACCAGGTATGGAGTTCAAAGGCACTCTCCACCCGCAGCACAAGGCAGACTTTTTACTTTTGGCAGTGACAACAAAAAGTTTCCAAATTCGAAAACTGAGCTAAGTTGCTGGTCAGATTCATTTAAGTGACCACACTTTACAGACTTTGCCTGGAAATTTAGGGGCCAGGAAGTGACGGGCTTGCAGTTGCTTTGTGCCTGTTTCTTGCTCTGACCATCCATCACTCATTGTTGTTTGTGCAGTTGCTCAATGGACTGCTTGTTTGGGGTCAGCCCAGGCTGTGTGGGTAGCAGTGTGGTCAGCCAGGCTGGGAGCCAGGCCACCTGGGTTTTGGTCCCAGCTCAGCCAGCTCCTAATCCATTAGGTGACTCCCTTCCTATTCCTGTGTGTCATTTTCTCTGCCTAGAAACTGAAGACCTCTTCTGCAGTGATGTGCAGCCATTCAGGTTGTCACTATGCTAAATGCTCAGAAGAGTTGTGATGTCATTGTCGGCAGCCAGAACACAGCTGATCGGTTTTTTGCTGACAGGTAGAAGAATAGTGAGGAAAACAAGTAAAAGCAGCAGAGAAAATCCTACCAGTGTACTCAGGGCCACACACCCTCATCTGCTATTCGGTACAAAGTTCTCTTCCACCCAGGCGGCCTGTTTTTGTTTACTCATCTTAGTAATTCTAAGGGCTGCAGCAAGGAGCTCCCTGAGCTTTCACTTTACTTTAAGCAAGAGCACAAAAAACAGCTTTTCATTTCAGGAGAGATTATTTCAACAATGGGGCTAATGGATAGAGTAGGGGGAAATGTTCAGAGAAAGCTATTTTTGCAGCTAACCAGGAAAAAACAACAACACAGCAATTGTTTGCACTTATATGCTTTTGTGGTGGAAAAGAAAACCAAACCAAAATAACTTCCTTTCCACTACCATCACTATAATTTAGGCCAGCGATTCTGTAGAGTTTCAAAAATTACGTACTGTATGTGCTTAGGAACCTCAGACTCACTAAATCGAAATTCTTGGGACCAAGAATCTCTATATTTTAAAAATATACACGGTTCTTTTCTTTATTGAGGTATAATTGACACATAACATTATATTCATTTCAGGTGTACAACAACATAGTGATTTAATATATGTATACATTGTGAAATGATCACTACAATAAGTTCAGTTACTATCCATCACCATAGTTACAAAAATTTTGTAAGATTCCCTCTCAGCAACTTTCAAATATGCAATGCAGTATTATTAACTATAATCACGATGCTGTACATTACATCCCCATGACTTCTTTATAACTGTAAGTTTGTACCTTTTGACTTCCTTTGTCCATTTCACGCCGCCCACATCACCCCCTCTTCTGGAAACCACCAATCAGTCCTCTGTACCAATGAGCTTCTTGGTTGGTTGGTTGGTTGGTTGGTTCGCTTGTTTTTGATTTGTTTTGTTTTGTTTTAGATTCCACATATAAATGAGATTATATAGTATTTGTCTTTCTCTGTCTGACTTATTTCCTTTAGCCTAAGATCCTCTAGGTCTATCCATGTTGTCACAAATGGCAAGATTCCATTCTTGTGGCTGAGAAATAAATAAATATATATATATATATATATATATATATATATATACATATACATATATATGTGTGTGTGTGTATATATATATATCTCTTCTTGATCCATTCATCCGTCTATAGATACTTAGATTGTTTCTGTGTCTTGGCTATTGTAAGTAATGCTGCAATGAACATGGGAATACATGTTTTTTTAATTAGTGTTTTCATTTTCATCAAATACTCAGAAGTGGAATTGCTAGATAATATGGTAGTTTAGTTTACGGTAGCTCTATTTTTAATTTTTTGAGACAACTCCATACTGTTTTCCATAGTAGTTGCACCAATTTACATTTCCACCAACAATGCACAAGGGTTCCCTTTTCTCTACATCCTCGCCAACACTTGTTATTGCCTGTCTTTTGGGTGATAACCATTCTACCAGGTGGGAGGTGATATCTCATTGTGGTTTTGATTCGAGTTTCCCTAATGATTAGTGATGTTGAGCATCCTTTCATGTGTCTGTTGGCCATCTGTATGTCTTATTTGGAAAAATGCCTGTGCAGGTCCTCCGCCCATTTTTTAATCAGACTGTTTTTGTTTTGCTATTGAGTTGTATGAATTCTTTATATTTTTTGGATATTAACCCCATATCAGACATGTGATTTGGAAATACTTTCTTCCACTCAGCAGGTTGCCTTTTCATTTTGTTGACAACTTCCTTTGCTGTGCAGAAGCTTTTTAGTTTGATGCAGTCTAACTTTTTTTTCCTTTTGTTGCCTTTGCTTTTGGAATGAGATTCAAAAAATCATTGCCAAGATTGATGTCAAGGAGTTTATTGCCTATGTTTTCTTCTAGGAGTTTTATGTTTCAGGTCTTACACTCAAGTCTTTAATCCATTT
Organism: Miniopterus schreibersii; assembly: GCF_964146895.1. Taxonomy (NCBI): domain Eukaryota; kingdom Metazoa; phylum Chordata; class Mammalia; order Chiroptera; family Miniopteridae; genus Miniopterus; species Miniopterus schreibersii. The sequence continues at coordinate 12,304,833 of NC_138119.1, read as the reverse complement.
CGAATTAATTCTTGTATATGGTGTAATACAGTCATCCAGTTTTACTCTTTTGCATGTGGGTATCCAGTTTTCTCAATACCATTTATTGAAGAGACTGTCCTTTCACCATTGTATATTCTTGCTTTCTTTGTCATAGATTAATTGACCATATATTCATGGCTTTATTTCTGGTCTCTCTATTCTGTTCCATTGATCTTTGTGTCTGTTTTTATGCCAGTATCATGCTGTTTTGATTACTATAGCTTTGTAATATAGTTCAAAATCAAGGAGCATGATGCCTCCAGCTTTGTTCTTCTTTCTTGAGATTTTTTTGGCTATTTGGCATTTTTTGTGATTCCATACAAAGTTTAGGATTGTTTGTTCTATTTCTGTGAACGATGTATTAGAATTCTGATAGGGATTGTATTGAATCTGTAGGTTGTTTTGGGTAGTATATGCATTTTAACAATATTAATTCTTCCAATCCATAGGTACAGAATATCTTTTTCATTTATTTGTGTCTTCAATTTAATTTATTAGTGTCATAGTTTTCAGTGAACAGGCTTTACATTTACCTGTGGTTTATTTTATTGATATTTGCTCTATTAGACTGTGAATCTCCATGAAATAAGTTCACCATTTTATCTACAGTACCTCGTGTAGTGCCTGACCCACGGCATTCATTAAGTAAATATTGAATGAATGGGTAAATGAATAAATTGGCAGTTGAGAACTATGCTTTGGTAACATATACCAGATTCATAATAGAGTCACATCCAGACTCTTATAATAGTATAACTGGGTCTCTCCATTATCAGGCCACGTATCTGCTTACACATCACTGCTGGATTATGCTTCCTAAAATATTTCATTGATAGTTTCCCTTTTTTCAAAAGCTATAGCAGCATGTTGGTTAGTTAACCAATGACCATCCCCCTTCTTCCTTCTTGCTTATAGAACCCTAATTATGTCCATGTAGCCATCCTTCTCTACATGACCTTGGGCTTCAGGGGAGACTGGCTCAAGTGGAGAGGTGGGGGTTGAGTGGAAGGGATATTGGATCTAAGCCAATCACAGGGTTCCATTTCCCTTGCCAGTGCTTCGTTTAGGCCTGTGATAAAGTTCTGACCAATATGAGAGTGGAAGAAATCTGCTGGACTTCCTTGCTCTAACAAAGAGACAGAGAAGTAAATGATTCTTTTCTGCTACTGAATGTCGTTAGATTTAGAACAGATGTTCTCGTTGGAGGATAAGCTGACATACTAAGAATGGCAGAGCAAAAAGATGAAAAGAGTCTGCATTTTGAGTGAACTGATGAATTAGCCATAACTGAGTGGTCCTTGAAATTTTCTTTTCTTTTTAATTGTAATACTGAACTTTTATTGAAGCACACTAAATCAAACCAGTTACAAAGATACATGTGCCACACCACAAGAAAACATGTTCAGTTATGCTGACAGCCCAAAATGCTTTCAAGTTTTCAAAGACAGTTTAATGCCATGGGGAAAATGCTCATGTTGAAATAAAAAAGCTAGATGCAGTACCATATATACAGTATCATCTCAGCTATGAAATAATTTTAATATTTATACATTACATAAAAGACTGGAAAAAAATGCACCAAACATTTAACTGCAGTTCTCTCTGTACAGTTGGTTGAACTCCTTATTATATGAGATAATGCATCTTCTTTATTGTTTAAGCCATTTTGAATTTAGTTTTTCTATTACTTATAATCAAAAGCATCTCAACTAATATAAAGCCATCAACAACTTCTCCATACCTATAGGATAAAGTCAAAATGCCTTAGTCTGTCCTATAAAAGCCTATACAATCTGACCCCAATCTAGCCCTAACTCCAGAATATGGATTGCTAATTTCCATTTCTACATTTGTGCTCTACTTCCGTTACCACAGTGGTGTGCTGGTAAATTAACAACCAGCTCTCCCAGAGGAAAAGTGTGGATTTATAGCATCTACCAATTTCCATGGTATAAATATTCTTACCCCTGACAATTTCATGCTACTAATGTGATGTCACTGAACACAGAATTTGGAAGAGATGTGCAATCAGCACTAGCAAGCCAGTAAGAGCACACCACCATGCTACTATCCAACTCTCTCCTCTGTCTCTAAATTTTCTCCCTAGAGTTCAAGGCCCAACCTGTATTTTAAAGACTTCCTATAAAATCCTAAACTATAAATGTCTTTATCAATCAATTGGAACCTAAAAATTGCCTTGAAATTGTTATTTTTCACAAGTATTTGTTCTTAAGTTGACTATTTAATCAATTAATGAAAAAATCTAGGAATAATAAAACAGCAGGAAAGAAGAGTTCAGTGACGCCATTTATGTTCCTGTACCTCGGAAAGGGTTCCTAGGACTAAGCAATTAAGGAACTCCTAAATAGAAAATCTCTGCCTACAGGCTTGTAAGCACTAAAGATCACTACACTGGAGGTACTTTGTTGTAAATAGAACTTATCAGCGCTCAATTGTTGCAAGTGCTGGTCCCCAGGAGAGCTATGTTAGGATATTAACTAAAGGACTCTTGGCAAGATTGGGTGTTTCTACTCCGGTCTGGACAAATCCCCTGAGGATGTAAGAATGGGCTTCTAAGGCCATCAGAGGCCTAGCAACAGGTAGGCAAGGAAGAGAAGCTGGGTCCTGAGGCTTTGAAGAGAGCAAGTGCTACCTTACCTGCTTGGAATGCCAGCCAGGTAGGTCAGCGTCATCTCCACCTCATAGGTGACACACCCTCAGGTTTGGAGGAAAAGCAAATAATGAGGCTGCCAACATTGGCTGGGACAATGAGGAAAGACCAGGGGAATGGAGTGACTAAATCACTCTGTCCCCTGACTAGGTCAGCACTGGGGAGCGGGCCAGATTCAGGCTATTGGAAACTGACAGAGCATTCAGGGGATAGAAGATGTGAGACTATACCAAACTTCCCCTTTTCAGGTGAGCAATGGCCCACACTGAGCTCTGTAGGTACTGCACATGAAGAATGTTTTCTAAATTATATAGTTTCTTTATCTGCATTAGAGAGTTCCAGAGTTGAGTCACTATATCTAATTGGCATCTATTAAAATCTCTCTCAGTAATGTGCCCTCTGACTATTGCTTTCCAGGTTACTGAACTGATCAGCATTAGGTTTGTTCCCATGTGGCTTCTGGTCTGTGGACAAGCCTGCAGATCATAGCAACTCTTCACAGAGAAGTAAATGGATGACAGTTTTTTCTGCTGAAAAAAAAGCTAGACTTGAAAAGTGTTACCATTACTCAGGTTACACTTACCTAATGCGTTAGGTTACCTTCCTAGTTCAAGAAGAGATGGAATCCTGAGGTCAGAAGAAATCGGTGGAAGACCAAGAGCTAGGGAGGGATCCATGGATGAGTAAAGTACTCTAGGAGCACTCAAGAGAAATGCATAAGACCTGGGGAATATTGAAAGAGAAAGCATTGACTATGAGAAGAGAAAGAAAGAAAAAAGAGGAGCTGAATAAAGAGAAATAGTAGAAGGATGTCACAAGTGCTAATCAGGGATGCTGCCCTGCAACAGTTTCTAAGTGGGCCAGCTCCCCACCGGGGGTGGGTGCCCTTCTCCTCGCCTGGGCCAGAGATCACACATAAGTGGCAGTTCTGCTCTAACTTGCCAATACATCATACAGAACATAGCACCAGACTGGTTGCCTCCTTGTCTAGATCCACTACAGGAGCAGCAAAAGCTCAACAAAATGGGAATTGACACAATTTAGTGAATTCTGTTGATATTTTTAAGCTCTCACCCTGTGTAAGGCATGCAGATACAATCAATGCCCCTAAGAAGCTCTCGTGAGCAAGACTAGGCATTAGAAGTCAAAATGCTTCTGGCTTGACACATGTCCTTCACCTTACCCAGGAAAAAAGATGGAAGGTGGTGCAGACTATACAAGGACAATGTGGCCTTTGACTACTGACATTTATTCCTGGAAGAAACTGAAAGGGCTGATTCTTACTACCCATACAGTACATTCTGTCATTGATTTCCTGCTTCCTACAACACTTTCCTTTTGATCTCTAGTTTCCTCCCCTCCTCTAGATGAATAGTATTTACAGGCCATTATGCAGCAAACAGCATCTAACACTCAGAAAGAGAGCATAGTGTTTACTTCTTAACCCTGAAGCACAGCCTAGTGAGTTGGTGTTGCTCTGGCCTATTCCTGTGGGATACCCTCACCTCTGGACATACACACATCCAGTTAGATTACATCGCAGACTCAGTTTGTTACTAGTGTCTTTGCTTAAACCTAGGTGATTGTTTTTTCATGTCTGAATGCATTATCAATACCTCTATGCTGAATCATTATATCTATTTCTTTCTCCTAATTCCCACTGCCACAATTCTAGCTCATTACCTCGACCTGAACTATAGTAAAATAACTCTACAATTGCTCTCTTGCCTTTAATCTCTCTCTTCTCCTGTTACCCTTCATGCCCTGCCTAAAACTAAGGTCTGGTCACATTATTCCCCTGCTCAAAAACCTTCAATTGTCCTTGAAGAGAAATGTATCTACTGCCAATAATAATAATAATAATAATTTTAAAGGAGATAATGTAATTGCTATAGCAAAGAAAAAAATTCTTCACACTGCCTCCTCCCCCTCGCAGAATTGCAAGAAGGGAGTGGTGGCCATCAGAAGTCTCTGTTGGTCCTTCTGAGGCTCAGGATGGGAACTGGAACAGATAATCCATATTTTCGCAGGACACATTAATGAGTCCTTGGCTATAATAAGAAAAAAAATCAAACAATAAAAGGGAATCACTATGGAAGGTGGTCAGGAAAATGAGGAAGCTTTAAAGGAAGAGAAAGAACCAAGCAACATGGCAATATAAAACGTCTCGATTGCCTCCAGATCGTCACCAAAGCCTAACACATACACAAATACCCTGTGCAAGGAATATTTTCTGGGGAAAATGAAAGTAGTTGTTCCACGTCTTGGGGCAATGTGGTGCCAAACAGCAAGAGCACACTAGAGTTGGTGAAATGATCCATCCGTTGAACCAATCAGCAACAAAAAAAAGCATGACACACACGCCCACCTCCAGAATTCCTGGGGTGACCGGTGCAGGAGAACGGACCTAAAGCAGTTTCATTTGAATCTCACTAGTACCGTCACAGAAACGTGGGTTACAACTTGATGAGAGGTGTATATTCATTCCCCCTTTACTCCCTTTCCCTGTGAGTCCTACAGGGGGCCCTCAGTACTAAGTAAATATGTGATGACGGTGCTGACCTTCATTTTTCATTTTCCTTTCCTTTAAAATGGTCTGCTCCGAGGCCTGGGCGGTCATCGTTTTCTGCTCCTCCAGCTGTGGCCACCAAGCTGTGTTCCCTCCACCCGTATGAATGCCGCCGGGCCATTGCCCTTCCCTCTCCTCGAGGGGTGGAATCCGCCACAACCCCGAGAACAGTCGGATCCTGAAGGCCTCCTCCTTCCTGAAAGGAAAACACCAACTTTTTTCTCCAGACTTATTGCCACCCACGCTCCTTCTTCCCTGACAGGCCTCCCAGAGGTAATCTTTGCTAATAAGAAAGGTCCCAGATAATTAGTAGAGGAAATTGGAGTCAAAGAGAGAAATAATGGAAGACACAATACTTGTGTCCTATTTAGTAAAACCAGCATCTGAGCAGAACAATAGGTAGCCTCTGTGTGTTCTGAGGGAAGACAGTAGGCAAGAAAAGAGACAAAAAAGGACAGGGGGTTAGTAGTACAGTAGGAATTACAGGGGGTGATTCCCAGGTGACAAATCATACCTCCCTCGAGCCCAACAAGGAGCCCCTATACTCTGAGCCCTGAGCTTGCACAGGCCCCATTCCGACTCTCCTCTGGCCATCTCTCTCCCCAAAGGATGCGGAGGCTATAGAATCAGGAGGTGTACGCATCTGGAGCCCGGGACACACGCACCCCTCTAAAGCACCCTCTGGGTTCTTGGGAATCTGGAATTGCCAGCAAGAGTGTCTGAGCCCCCTTCCAGGGCCTGGGCCTCTTCACAGGGTCCAGGTTCCTGAGGGTGAACACCACCGACGGGCCAGCTCACCTCACACGGCCACATTCCACGCCACAACCCACGAGTCCAATCATTCTAAACTTGACTGGCCTTTCAAGCTATTATAAAAAAGATACTTGTCAAGTTGGAATGATAAAATAGATTTTATCTACCAGCTTGTTAGCTTTATGAATAACTTTTAATTCTTTAGACATATGGTATATGGGCCTTTATTTGTACTCTTGCCCTAAGCCCCACAAATGATAGGGGTGGGTCTATTTATAATAAAAAGTGCTTGGGACTAGAGAACTACGTATTTAAGGGAAAGTATGCTTCTTTGCTATTGATTAAAAGTCTTGACTACAAACCTAGATTTTTATTTACAGCTAGTGATTTATCTGGAAATTTTTCTCTAAAGCCAAGTAGACCCCTATCAAATAATTATCTGTGTCTAGAATCACATTTTCATAACAAAATAATTATTGGTACTTGTTGATTTCTTAGTTTTCAAGCAAGGGTGTGGGTCCTGGCCTCTAGTCTGTCTTATCTGTCCCTGCTCCGGTCCCTGCTGGGGCTGCCCCTCTCACCTCTTCTCTGCTTGGCTTCAGCCTCCTTCCTTCCACTTCCATTAGCCATTCTTCTAATAAAATAAAAGTAATATAATTGTTCACTGCATAATTTAAAAGATATTTTATTCAATAGCAAACAAATGGACTCATATTTCTTTCTCTCAGAAGGAAAAAAACTAACAATTTTTTTAAGTGACTCAAGTCCCCCCCCCCCTTTGGGTCATATACTTTTAGTAGGAAACATGCTCCATTTTGCTATATCAAGTAGTGTATTGTTAAGGCTTTTGATGTCTGATTTTTTTCCCCAATGGGGGTGAGGAGGAAGCCAGGCCAGGCTTTGTCAGGGTTCTCCAGGCTGGAACGACTTGAGTAAGGTATTTACTCACAGCAGCTGGGAGGGAATGAAGCCAGAGGGTGAGTGTAAAACTATATTTGGGGAGGTGTGGCAGGGGTTAAGTATTAATCTGGAGAAGCAAAATCTTGTCATCAAGTCCAAGGAGCAAGGTCAGCGAAAAATAGGAGGTGAAGTCAGAGATCAGGAATTCAGTAAACCCTAGTGCAATGATTAAGGCAGGTATGAGGTGAAAGGGTCCAGTGCTACGAATGCAACAGACTATCCCAGAGCTTCATGTTGTAGGGTGAGCAAACATGGCCTAAGCCCAAGACAGGTTTAGCGAGAGACAGTATGACAGCCCTGGCCCAGTGGAACTCAGACTCTAGTGCTCAATGAATCCCTTTCAGATGATGAAATCGATTTATTAATTAGGCAACAATGTAGATGAAAAATATATAAGGTTTATTACAGTAGGCATATTGCCAGCAAACTCAGAGCTCTCCTGAAGAAGGGAGGAAAATGTGTGAATGTGGACATTTAAAATTCACTAACGTTGCAGACAGTGGTCACTCTAGACTTTCTCTTGCTACCAAATACTCCATCTAACCCAGTCATTTAGGAGTAACAGTTTCTTATTCCAAAATGAACAAAAGTCCTTTCTCCCCCGCCCCCCCCCCCCCATTATTCTGCTTTCCAGCCCCAGAATCTGGAACTCGGGATGGAAGTAGTGATGATGAGTCAGGGTAGTGATGAGTCAGGGTTAGGCCAACAGTCTCACCTGTGACAAATACTGTAAAATCGTATGCCTGCGTCTGAAGCAGCTGATCTGGCTGAGGGGGCAACTCCAGCCCTTTGCAACTAGGATCCTCTAGAAGAGCCACATCCACACGTGCTCACGTGAGCAGGGCACGTACTTCATGTGGTTCTCAGACCAACAACAGGACATCACCTGGGAGCTCATTGGAAATGCAGGCAGCAGACTTGTGGGGGTAAAGAGACACCACAGGCCGTATAATGACATCTTATCAACATCTCTAAAATGGGTTCTGCAAACCACTAACGACAGATGGGAGTCTATTATCTGGGCAAGTCAGTCAGGAGTCACACTCCATATACCCTCAGTTTTATTCAACTCGCTAATGTCTCACTGAATTCATCTTATGTCCTATGGTATCTATTTTTAAGAACCCAAGAGAAAAAGAAAAAGAAAAAAAAAACATGTCAAAGTGCCCTGTTACTAAAGGGTAGGAGGAGCCTCTCCTGAGAGACCAGAATATTATCATCAGCAGTGTCAGTGGCCTCAGCTGTTAGCATCCAGTAAGATTCGATTGTTTGCCATGGTTGTGGCATTTAACACAATTAAATGGTGGCTGGCAGTGGGAACCAGGCACTAGAAGAGACAAGGAAACTCCTCTTACCTGGTAAATGTTCTGAAAGTAGAATCAGGAAGTAGTGACTTTACCAAAAGGTACAGTAACCTGACCTAGTGACATCAATACTTCCCGCTTCCTACTACACATGTTAGTGATTAATGACAGAATTTAACCACCTTAGCCCAGAGCAATACTATTTCCTTCCCAGTTTTGCCCCATCAGTTAGTAGTCAGTGCTCAGGGATGTGAAAGACAACTATTTCTCAATGGAGCAGCACTGCTTAGCATATTAATAAAAGCACTTTTCAAATGTTTAGCTGCTCAAGGCAATGGAATAATATTTCATTCCACAAGTTAAATCTGGCCCCTGCTTAGCTTTTCAAGGCACCTATTATCTGTTTTAGATTACAAACTATAAGTTCCCTTAATAGAGCCATTTTCATTTTTGTTGTTAAGGATGAGACCAGGGCAAATAGTAATGACTGAGGTAACAGTTTTTCTGGCTGGAGCTTGTCCCTGATTGTTGCTTCTGCATTCTGGGCAATAAGGGATCTCACAGACTTATGAAGGGACATTAGCTTAAATAGGAAGAGAACAAGACAGAGGATAAGGGATTGAGTACCAGCAGATAAAGCCTAGGAACAGATGGCTTTCCAAAGAGGGCTAAAGATAGTGATCTGTATGCTGTTTTCCGTGTTCTTCACAAAGCTAGAAAAATTATTCTTGAGATTTTAGGAGTCTAGCTTGAATGACATTATATAACAAGAACTGTAAAGACATAAATATAGATATTTGAGAACAAATATCTCAATAAATAGCAATAATTGTAGCTACCAATTTAGAGTATGCTATTTACCAGCTACATATAGCTACAGGATTGGTGATGATCTCGTCATTTAACCCTCTCAACAACTCTTCTTTTACCCCTGAGTCTTCGGTGAAGTTTTATAAAACACCACAACCTGACCTGAGCTGAGTTACGAAAAGTAGAACATATGATGGGCCTCAGGAAAGACTGACTGAAACCGAGGACTCAGATATTTCCAGGGTTCGCTACAGCCTTCATCACAACTCCTTCCTACATTGGACCTTTATTCCCCCCAGTGCAGGCTGGCTTCTTCCACACAAGAGGAAATAACAGCTCTAGAGCCTCACATCTCATAGTGCTTATCACCAGAGATGGTGTATAACAATGCTACTGATTTCTGAATATTAATTTTGTACCTTACGACTTTGCCGAATTCATTTATTAGCTCTAGTAGCTTTTTGGTGGAGTCTTTAGGGTTTTCTTTGTACAATATCATGTCATCTATGAATACTGACAGTTTTATTTCCTCCTTTCCAATTTGGATGCCTTTTATTTCTTCTTCTTGTCTGATTGCTGTGGCTAGGACTTCCAGTATTATGTCGAATGAGAGTGGTAAAAGTGGACACCCCTGTCTTGTTCCTGATCTTAAGGGAAACGCTTTCAGTTTTTGCCCATTGAGTATGATGTTGCCTGTGGTTTTGTCATATATGGCCTTTATTACATTGAGGTATGTTCCCTCTATTCCCACTTTGCTGAGAGTTTTTATCATAAATGGGTGCTGGATTTTTATCAAATGTTTTTTCTGCATCTATTGATATGATCATGTGGTTTTTATTCTTTATTTTGCTTATGTCATGTATCACATTTATTGATTTATAGATATAGTACCAACCTTGAATCCACAGAGTAAATCCCACGTGATCATGGTGTATGATCTTTTTAATGTATTGCTGGATCTGGTTTGCTAATATTTTGTTGAGGATTTTAGCATTTATTTTGTTGAGGATTTTTTCATGAGAGATATTGGCCTATAATTTTCTTTCTTTGTAGTGTCTTTATTTAGTTTTGGAATTAGGATAATCTTGGCCTTATAAAATGGGCTTGGGAATCTTCCCTCCTCTTGAATATTTTTGAATAGTTTGAGAAGGATAGACATTAGTTCTTTGAATGTTTGAATGTCCAGAACTTTTGTTTGTTGGGAGTTTTTTAGTACTGCATCAATTTCACTAGATGTCATCTGTCTCTTCAGATTCTCTGATGCTTCCTGATTCGGTTTTGGAAGATTGTAGGTTTCTAGGAATTTAACCATTTCGTCCAGATTGTCCAATTTTTTGTGTATAGTTGTTTCTCTGGTGACAGCCACCCGCATTCCACTCATTAACCTCATCTGCTGTTTCTGGCTCAGTGCTCCTCTGCTGTCCCCCAGAGCCTGTTACTGACATGCTCTCCCTTCCACCTCCATAAAATTTACTTGCCCTATTTTTTATTTCCTCAGGGCCTAGGTTTCAGCCAGCAAATCAGACAAACTAATTTTCATTTAATAGAGAACAGTATTTGGAGAAGCCAAAAGGAGCACATGCCTAGGCAATAAATGTGCACCATTAACAAAACATTGTGCTTTTTCTGATTATAAAATACATTTGTATTATAGAAAAAAATTTAACCACCAAAAAAATAAAGAAAAGAAAATCCACACACAAAAATATCTCAGACAAGTCATAAGCTTGTGGTTTTAATATAGCACGGCAGTTAAGAGCCCAGACTCCTGCCTAAGCTTGAACTCCACCTCTACTATTTTCTAGTGTGTGACCTTGGTCAAATTACCTAACCTCTCTGTGTCTTAGCTTTATCATCATCTGTAAAATAGGGGTAGGGATAGTATCTATTATTGCTCTGAGGATTAAATAAGTTAACATATGTAAGATACTTAAAACAATCCTTAGCACATAGTAAGGTTTATGTGTTTTACTATCATTGTCTTGGCAAAATAAGAAAGACCAACTGACCGGCAGAAAAGGGATATATACCTATAGACACAAAGACTTTTAAAAAATATATTGGAATTACCCTTTGCCTACACTTTTCTTATACTTAGAAGTATACCATGAATTTTTAAAAAATATATATCTTTATTGATTTCAGAGAGAGGGAGAGGGAGAGAGAGAGATAGAAACATGAATGATGAGTCATTAATTGGCTGCCTCCTGCAGGCCCCTGACTGGGGATCGAGCCCGAAACCCGAGCGTGTGCCCCGACTGGGAACCGAACCACTATCTCCTGGACCCTAAGTCAATGCTCAACTGCTCAGCCCTGCCTGGCCAGGCTACCATGAATATCTTCCACATTTTAATATTCTTTAACAGCAGGTGTTTCAAGCTGGTAAATCCGGGCAGAATTCAGACCTTGCCTTTTGTCAGCAGAATAGTGTTGCTTTATAATTTAAATTTTAATGCCTTTAGGTGGAGCATGAACCCTCCAGTGTACCACCAGCCTCACACTCACTAGTGCTTTATATTCGAATGTTTTGCACTTTTAGTTTACTTGCTAAGGACCTGTAGACATTTGTGTTTTTCAGCCCCAACATGATTATTAGTTGCATATTCTTTCATTCTGTGACTAGGCCATAATTTACTTAAGCAATTTCTATTGTTGTTTATCTGTTGTTTCTAACTCACTATTATAAATAATGCTGTGAGGAACATCCATAAAAAAAAACTTTTTTATACATCTCTGTCTCTTTTCCTTAGAAAAACTCCCTAAAAATAAAAATGCTGGGTCAAAGTCTATTTTTAAGGTCTTTAATACATATTACTAAATTGACTGACCAAAAAAAAAATTGTATCATTTTACATTTCTTTCTTTTTTTTTAATGCTCACCCAAGGACATGTTTTTATTGATTTGAGAGAGAGAGGAAGGGGGAAGAGAGTGAGAGACACACACATATCCATCAGTTGCCTCCCACACACGCCCCCACCAGGGATGGAGCTCGAAACCTAGGCATGCACCCTGACCTGGAATCAAACCTGCAACATTTTGGTGTACGGGACAATGCTCCAACCAAATGAGCCACCCAGCCAGGGCCCATTTTACATTTCTACCATCTCATTTTTGTGAACAGTTCCTGATACTGGTATTTATCACCTTTTAAACTTTTGCCCAGAAACGGTCTACCCATCAGTAATATGCATCTTTTAAATATGACCTTTTGAGGATAAAATATTTTTTCATCCAGTCTCCCAACCTCATTATTTTTCTGCTTTCCAGATAACTAAGTGAAATAATTGTGGGAAGGTAAGAATCTTAGCTATGGCCTTCAGTGACATCTAATATTACCCAAGTGTCTATGCCTTGAAGAGCTTGCCAGTGTAAATAGCAGGAGTAAGCTATGGGATCTCTTTAGTCTCCTAACCTCTATCATTAAGGTATGAAATTCACACTAGTGTAATTATTATTGCAGCTTAGTAATAACAGCAGCAGCTATCATCCGCTGCACACTTCATTATGTTCAGGCACTGTAATAAGCACCTTACCTTCATTAATCCTCAAAGTAACCCAGGTGATAAGTATTATAAATATTATAACGGACAAAACTGAGGGTTACACAGGTTAAAGAAACTTGTTTCAAGTTACATGATAATCTGTGGCAAAGGCAGAATTTAAGCCTTGACTAATCTAACTCCAAAACCACAATACTAAAATATCTCTAAGCATATTATTGTTAATAATATATCTCCTTCACTTAACACTTTTAATTTTCAAAAGGCTTCCGTATACAGAGTTTTGTGCTGATGATAGTAAGTCTGGGATTTGATGAAGAGGTATTGTACTGAGGCAGTCTGTCGCAGTATAGTAATAAACACAAAATCTCACATATCCATTGCTATCCATTAAGGTTATAACCAGTACCATACTTGCAGTTAGAACTCCAAAATTACTCACACAAGCACTTTGAGTTAGATGTAGATGACAGCCCTATAGATCTCCCACACACAGGCTTCTCCTAGTTCCAGCAGGAATGCCAATTACAGAATTATGACAAGAGTGCTGGCCCACTCCAACCCATCCTCACTCAGCAAGTTTGTTCTTTTTCTGTTCTCCAGCTGACAGAGCTACTTTAAAAAAAGAAATCATTTCTGCAAACATTTGAAGCAGCTCATCCTTCTGGTTTTTAGCATAATATGACAGTCAGAATAATCTAGAAATCTGTTTTTCCAATGCTTGAATAAAAGTTCTTGAGTTTTTAGTATAAGTTTTTTGGGGTTGTTATGGCATTAGGTTAGGTCAAAAATATAAATATAAATGTTGGTTTTGACTTGTTCAAAATAGCATATTTTGAATACTGCAGTATTATTTTGTACTTACCTATGGGCCTCATAAAGATTAACTGCAACTTTAAGCAAACATAATCAATCGGGATGGTCTATGGAAGAAGCTAGGGCTTCTGGAAGTTCTCACACTCTACGTAATCCTGAGAACTTTACCCGAGAGAACTCTAGAGGAAGAACTCTATGTTTATAATAAAGCTCTATGGCTCTAAATTCCCCTTCCCTTAACTTCCTTTTCCCTTCTATAAATACCCTTCCATCTTGGCATGCAGGCCAGAGTGTGCCCATGGATTGCTATGTCTGCATGCGCTAAGTTGCAACCCGTTCTTTTTCCTGAACAAATCCTTTTTGGTGATGAAACACCTAGTCAATACTATTTTTCAGTTGACAGGTCTTTTAAAAAGGTTATTATGATTCAGAGTACTAATAAAATTCATTGCATAATTAATTTTAGCAGCTTTCTTTACAAGATCAACACACAACAAAATGTCATATTTTGCCCCTGTTTTAGTAGTTCTCAATCTTTTTGGTCTCAGGAATCCTTAGCATTAAAAAATTATTGAGGACCTCAAAGAATTTTTTATTATAAGGGTTATAGCTATTGATATAGAATAAGGGAGAGAGAGAGGGAGAAACATTGATTTGTTGCTTCACCCGCTTACGCATTCATTGGTTGCTCCTTTTAAGGTGCCGACCTGGGATTGAACCTGAAACCTTGGTGTATCAGAGGATGTTCTAACCAACTAGCCAGGGCCTGTTGTGATATGTTGTTTTAGAAGGTTGACATATTTGAAGAAAATTCAGCCTCACAGAGATGTGTAGCTAGAAAAAGGAGGAATGTTTTAATAGCCCCCCACTGGACACCGAGCCCACAACTCTCATATGTGCCCTGACTGAGACTCGAACCACGATCTCCTGGACCATAGGTCAGTGCTCAGCCGCTGAGCCACTCCAGCCAGGCTATTTTTTATTTTTTTGTAATAGTTTTACCATTTTTATTTGTACATTTTGGTTGTTAATTCATTTATAATTATTTCTGAGTAGGGTTTCAGGGAAGAAATCTGTCTTTATTTTCCAAATGTATATCTAATGTTCTCAACTGCTTACACTGTCCATTTTCCCCCATTGATTTAAAATATGACCTGTACCATAGAGTACATTTCCATTTAAACAAGAATCTATTTCTGTATATTCTACTCTGTTCCAATCTATCTGTCTTTCCTTTACAATTTGCGAGCTATTTTAATTATTCTTGATGGTCTAATAGTTGACAGAGCAAGTCCTTCCAGCTCCATCTGGTACCCATTACTTTTTAAAAGAAAAAAATTTTTAATTGTCTATTTTATCTATATTCTCTCTTCATATGTCAAGTCCCTACTCCCAAAATTTTTCATTAGAGTTCTGATTTAGATTACATTGAATATAGAGATTAATAAGAAAGATTGACATCATTATAACATTGAATTTTCCTATGCAAGATTATATTTTTTCTTCATTTATTAAAAATGTTTTAAATTGTCTTTTAAGAACTATTTACAATTTTTTTCATATAAGTCTCAAACATTTCTTGTTTAGGTTTATACTTTTTAAAATCTTATAAATAAGATTTTTTTCTATTAATTTTTCATTAGTTATTGCTGGCATTTGGGAAGCTCTTGATTTTGCTTATCTTATATTAGGACATTTTATTGCACTGTCTCATTAATTTAATTAACATTCCATTAGTTGTCTTAGATCATCTAAACAGGCAATCATATTGCCTGCTTGTAATGATTTTTGTCTCCTCCTTTCCAGTATTTAGCTCTTTAATTTCTTTTGCTTTGTCAGAGATTTTAATGCCTATGAGAAACTTAGAGTTTTTAGAGCTAGAAAAAAGACAGTGAGGAGAACACAATAGATGCCACTCGTATGAAAGATACTTTAAATTTATTCCATATAGTTTTTAGAGGGTAAGTCCAAAGAGTAAAAATTAGTGGGGGACAGATTTTGGCTGTACTATAAGGAATAGATTTCTAACAATTTGGACTCTTCAAAAATGGAACAGCCTTCTTGTGAATTAGTGAGTTTAATCCTGTTTGAAAATATTCAATCAAATAATGGATGACTGTGCCAGAGAGAATGAAGAGAAACATTTACTTCAGGCCAGATGATTTCTATATTCCCTTCCAACTCTCAGGATTCTTCAGATTCTCTAATTTTAGGTTCATGAGCTCAGTACGAGTTATAATCATTATAATAACATTTTCAGATGAAAATGGCAGCCTCCATCTTCATAGTCAAGAATTCAAACACATTTGGTGATTTAATACAATGTGTACAAAATTGGTCTGAGTAAATAAAAGCTCACACAATTATATTTTTTAAAATTTCAGAGCTATTAAAGATTTAGTTTAGATCATATTTCCCCACATATACATGATGGCTAATCCTACTCTAAGAGCTAAAAGCTCGTCCAAGTCAGGTGTGCAATGACCAAATAAACTCATTCATTGCTTACCTGAAAGGCAAAGAAAACTCTAACAACTCAGTAATATAACGTCTATAAAATAACTCAGCTACATTCATCTCCATAAAGGTGAAAAAATAAAGTTTAAAATATGAAGCAGAGACAAGATATATTAACCTGTGGGAATGTTTTTTCAATTGTGTGCCTTTAAACTGACAGAAAATAAACCCTCACTATTAAAATAGATAAATTATGTTACTACATTTATGTAGTAGTTGTAGCCAAGGATCCTAAACAGAAAATTGTCCAGTGGTGCCAAGGAAATCAGTAATGGTATCAAGAATTATTAGCTTCAGATTTCAAATTCTATTTTAAAAAAGATAACATTTTATTTGTTTTTAAGCTAAACTCTTAAAATCAGAAATATTATTCAATAGATACATACCAGAGTTGAGGGAAATTTTTTTGGGGGGGAAAAAAAGACAAAAAAGCACTGAGAAAGTTAATTAATTTTCTAGAGAATTCTGCTAATATTAGATTTAAATGTTTTAACTAGATAGTAATTTACTTGCTCTCTTGTACTTTATGTAATCTTCTCTAGTTTATGTTGTTACAATCTTACATATGTTAAACAACAAAAACAAACTAATTACATATTTTGCATGATCAGTATGTTACAACATTAAGATCAGACTAATAATACAAAGTTACCACGCCAATCCCAATTTTTAAACTCCCTGCAATCTTACAGCAAGTCCTCAAGAATGTAAAGATGTGAACAAAAGTCTTTATCTTACTACAGAAGGCATAAACATCATTATAAAGAGAAGAGATAGTTAAAAGTAATATAATTAACATGATTATAAAAGCATTTCTAATAAAGAAGAGGAAATAATTATATTGCTTGTAGTTCTATTCATAGTTCATTGAACCACTAAAAATAAATTTCTATTTATTATAGAAATAAAATAAATGCAAAATACGCTTAATCTTTGGCTATTGATCCAGCATTCACTTTTTCCCAATCTAAACAACTTAGTCTTAATTCCAATGGCATACTGGGTGGATTGGAAAAGGAAAATGCTAAAAATTGGCTACTGGAGAGTTCTAGGGCTGTGGCATAGGTAGTAAGAGTGGAATTTAGGAGGGAAAGGCGGTCTTCTCCCAAAGCCCTGCTTTTACTGCAGACATCATCTCAGACAATGGCAGCTTCGTCCTGCCGGCTGTTCAGGCTAAAAACCTGGTGTCTTGCTGGGGCTCCCCTCTGTGTCACATATCCTTCCCGCAAACCCCTAGCTAACACTGCCTCATGTGCAGAATCCACCGCTCCCTCACCATCTCCATCTCCTGGATTAGACCTCCCACGTGTTTGCCTGATCACCATAAAAACTCCTTACTCATCTCATCTCCCTGCTTTTTCCTTTGCCCTCTGCAGTTTCTCAGCCCAGCGGCCAGACTGATCCTCTCCTCAGAGCTCTCCAGTCACTTACCATCTCATTCAAAATAAGTCAGTGCCCTCACAGTAGGGGCCTCCACACACCGTTCCCCATTATCCGTTTTCCTCTCACTGCCTCAGCTCCAGCTACATTGGGCACTTTGCTCCTCTATGAACAGGCCACTCCCACCTCAGCCCTTTGCAATTGCTCTTCCTGGGAGGTTCTTTATTTAGATACCACGTGGCTTATTCCTTATAATTCCTTTGGGTTTTTGCTCTCTGTCTCTCTCAGGGAACGATTTGCTGGCCACCCAATTTATAACAGCAAATCTTACTCATTTCAATACTCCCTCACCTCCCTTCTTTAAACCTATTTTCTCTATAGAATTTATCACTATCTAATGACCATAAATTTTACTTATCTTGTTTGTCTGAATGGCCTCACTAGATTGTAAACTCCATGAGATTAAGGATTGTATCTGTTTTGTTCAATGGTGTCTTTCCATGGCTAGCACATAATAGCTATTCAATAAATGCTTGTTGAAAGCAAGAATACCCTCCACAAATCCTCTAGTAACCAGTGTCAGGAGCTAGACGTCTGCATAGGTGACCCACACTTTCCTCTAAGAACCACATAGAAAAATGACTTTGCGGAAGTTAAATGTCTTTCAATTTTGATGTTTTAACTCAATTAAAAGTAGAGCATTAAACATTCACATAGCCCTGGCCAGTGTGGCTCAGTGGTTGGAGAGTTGGCTGGCACACTGAAGGGTTTCAGGTTTGATTTCCCACCAAGGTTCGGTCCCTGGGCCCCATCCACGTGAGAGTGGGACGCAACCAATCGATCTGTCTCTCTCACACAGATGTTTCTCTCTCTCTCTTCTCTCCCTCCCTTCCTTCCACTCCCTCTAAAACAATCAATGGAAAAATATCCTTGGGAGAGGATTAACAAAAAACAAACAAAAACATTCGCAAAAATACTAGACCATCATTCCCTTTACCTCTTTCCTGTCTTAAGTCTTGATGCCATCACTTTACTTTCAGAAATAGTTCCTAAATACTCCACAGGAGAAAGCAAAGAAACACTGAGATACTGGGCCCCTATCTTTACGCAGTCTTCCCTCAAAAAGTTGATAGGATCCACACCCCTCCATCAGGAACTAAAGAAGGGAGATGTAGCCTTCTTCCCCCCCCCCGCCCCCCCTTAAGGAAATGCTTTAGCCAAAACTAAAGGAATGAACAAGCTGTCCTCAGGAACCTATTCATGGATAGAGGAAAAAAGGACAGCATGTCCTAAGAAATGTCAAAGGACTCTGGAATTTATACCGTTTTGGGGGCTCCATACCAGTGCTAAAGCAGATCATGGCATTGTTAGATGTATATGAATATGTTGCTCCTAGAAACTGAACAAGACATGTACAGATATAAAACAAAGACAATGACTTCTCTATGCAAAAAATAACACTCATAGATTTATGAACTGGGGCTTTCCAGTCCATTTCCTTCATCTGAAAGACAGAATACTAGTGAGCTTAAATCTTTTCTGAAGCTCATCCAGATATCAGTAGTAAAATATACTATAAATCAGATTACCTGGCTCTCAGTTCAGTGTTCTTTCATTCAGTCAAAGTCCTCTCTAATCCTGAGTGTTCCTCTGACAGGGAACTGAATCATTCTATAGCATCTGAGTTTAAATTACCGTGTCACCAGAAAATAATAAATCTAATTTCCCAATATTATTCCTAAATTAAGTTGTGGTGAGTCTGGATGTTATTTTATTCTTTCAGTAGTAACTGGAATTTAAAGGAAAAAAACGATTTCACTATTAATTATATATTTTGTCATAAACAGAGAAAACTGTCACTTGCAGTATAGTATTCTGGGTATAACCATGGATTCTGGTGTTCACACCTCCAGGTTCAAGTTCCAGTTTTGTCACTTATTAGTGGAAATCTTCTTGATCTCTCTAAACTTTAATATTCTCATTTTTAAAAAGAGGGCCACAGCACCACTTACGTTGAGTTGTTGTAAGAATGATGCATGAAAGTACTCAGCATGTGGCCCAAGATATACATATATTCATACTGACAGATCTATTGTGGGTTGCAATCAAACATGAATGGAAGTTATAATCAAATTCCCACCCTTCAAATTTTAGGTCTGACTTTCTACTTGTTAAATTAATCTCCCAAATTAGAATGCTTGTTGATTTGAACCTTACAGCAATTACTTTTGTCTAGCTTCTCAAAAAATGAAAAAATTATAAAGCAGTCACTTTATGCAACAATTCAATAAGACTTAAAGCCAAGAACAGATTAAACTCAACATTAAACAAACATCTTGTAACCTATTTTGGCAAAACAATGTATTTGCCCATATTCACGTAAGCATTACTCAGTGAGCCGGCACCCAACGTTAAAAAGAGCCTTCTTGGTGGTCCAAGGGCGCCCTCTGTCTGAGTGTTGAAAAAATTCAAATGTAAATTAAATACTTTTTAAAAGGGATGCTTTTTCAAGTAAATTCTTAATTCTACGAAATTAATCCTCTCTTTAATCACTGCTAGCAGATAGTCAGAAAAAACAAATGCCATGTCATTTGTTACAAGAGAACTAGAACGGTCCAGTCTACATCCCTGTAATTTATCTAGGAATTTGGAGAGAAAACCCATATTTCCCCAGAATTTATTCCATACTCTTCAATAAAATTATTGGTGTGAATCACCTAGATAAGTATATTGATCTCTTTGTTTGTTCTGTGCATGTAAAACTCTATACTTTATTTAACATGCCATTGTAGCAGTTTGCCCAGTAATGAGTTTCACCAACATTAAATATTTATTGGGTATCTTCTGTGTGCAGGGCACTGCACTAGTGAAAAGGGTGCGGGGGAAACCAAACACATTCTTTATCCTCAAAGAAATAACAATGTACTTTCTAAGCAAGTATAAAAATAATCTGTACAGAGAAACATATGGTAAAATGCCCACTGAAAAATATGTTTTTCTTTATTTGCTACTTTCTGTCACCTCATGAAAACGATTCAACTTCTTGGAACCTCAGTTCTGTAATATAAAGATAATACTCACCTCAAATGGAAGTTACAAAAGTTAACTGAGATATTTGTAAAGGGCTCAGCACATAGTAAAAGCTCAGTAATAGGTGGTTGTTATTTATTAATATTGATATTAAATATTAACATTAAAGAGAATAACAACATCCCATATTCAATTTCATTTGCTTCAAATGGAAAGACACGTAAACAAAATATTCTGTATCTTATTTTTTCAACACTAAATATTTTTTCTAGTGAAGAAAAACAAGTGATGCTGATCAAATGATAGATCAAGTCAGTAATGAGCCATTTCTAAAGGAATTTTAATATAGAAAATATCATAAGACTCCTTTACCCCTAATGAAACTTAAGAATTTAGAAGAACGTGCATTTTTTGGTACTTATTTCATATAGCTTGCCTATTTCTTGAAACACCTAAAATGTTAAAAATAATTGCATCACATTAGATGGTCATCTACATTTGTACCACAAAGAGCAGCCCAAGAACAGAATCATGACCATAAAAGGGATCTTACTAATATTATAGTTCTTTTTTTTTTAAGAAATAAGAACTTATGCATCTCTTTAATGTTAATCTTTTAACTTCATTTTGTGAATTTTAATAATTTCTGAAGGAGGCAAATACATGACAAATATTTTTATATTCAGTTTATAATAGGGAAACAAATAGTAAAACTAAGCATAGTACAAAATATTTGTTAAGCAAAAGTAATTAGGCTAAAGACTACATGTAGTATCTCACTTAACTCTCGCACCAACTTGAGGTAGGTGTTATCTTCTCCATTTACAAATGAGGGAACTAGGGCACAAAGGGATTATGCACTTGACAAAGTCCTGCGATTAGTACACAGCAGAAGCAAATCCAAGCTGCCTCATTCCAGAGCCTACATTCTCATCCTCTAAATATGCTCCCTATTATTTTAAAGTAATAATTTTTTAAAATATCTATGAGTCTATAGTGACATAAATAATTGAAAAATAAATAAATGAAGGGAAAGATTAGCTCTTTTTTACAGAATTCCAAATGATAACTGTAGGAGCAATGAGGGAAATAATTACCATTAGATAAACATCAATTGTTTCAGGCAAGAACCATCAATGGGTTTCAGTTTAAATTAGGTGAAAGTATGATGAGATATAGGATATTAGCAACACATCGAGGTATCTACATCTGATATTAATTACAAGGAGAAAAACAGTAATTTTACAATGGAGAAATTCAGCAGACACCACCTAAACCAAGTGATCAAAGTTAACATCACCACCAGAAAGGCGAAATCACTGAAATTATTGAATGTGCAGACAGAACCCTTCATGCAAATTATCTTTTCTTACAATTTCACAAGGTAGATAATACATATTATCAACATCTATCAGATAAGGAAATGGTTGGAGAAGTTAAGAATATTGCACAAGGACTGGCTGATACTAGTGATACCATCACTCTTAGTCTAAATATTTTTTCAGTTGTTAACAAGTTAGGAAATCTAATTTGAATTTCATTGAATTTCATCTTTACTTCCCTCCTATTTTGTACAAAATATTTACATTCCTATCTTGTCAATGTATAAAATTACACTGCCCCTGACATCAATGGAATTTCATGGGCAATGGAATGATTTAGTAAGAACCTTGTCAAAATAGGCATTTTCCTTCCCCTTTAAAATGTTATAAAGTATAAATAATCAAAAGAATGCAGTTTCTTTCCATGTATTACTTGCAGATTGACTACTGTCTAAAAAAAGCGTTAAGTTTCATGGACAAGCCTTTCTCTCCTTGTTCTTTCTCAAAAAATGCATGAAATGGAAAACAACTTATATTGAAGCCCAATTTACAGGTAAGAAAAAACAAAAACCAAGTGACAGGTGAGTGGAGGTGAATTTTCAAATATCAGTATCTTAAAGGATTTGCAGGTGTTTCACTTTTTATTAGCATTGGGGCTTTCTGTTTTTTGTAATATATGAACATTTTAAATTGATAAGAACAGAACTTTCATATAACATTAGATTTCTCTCATTTGTATCCATTTAAAGATTCACATTTTCATTTTACTGTAACTTCCCTTTCAAAAAAAAAATCTCAAAAATAGAGGGGGAAAAATGCCCAATGGGAAGTTTTATTTACTTGGTAGGAAAATTGAAAAGGAGAGAAAACACATTCTTCACAATCTCAGAGGTGGTGACAAAATCTATATATCAAGTGGCTTCTAATATCCCTTAAAGGATGTGAAAATTGTATATAACGTTTTACAGAGTAATCTTAACAGACAGATTAATGTTCATGTGCTCTGGATCTAGTTTTAATTGTATACTTACGATGAAAGAATGACTGATTTGGTAATTTTGAACCTCTTGATTGAACCGACCGCAAAAACACTGGTCGTTATTTTGGTGGAGAGGTTTGCAAGCATTTTTATAGTCACTGATTTCTTGCAGTGGTTTCTTGCTATCTTCCTGACCTTACAATTCCCCAATTTAAAGGTGTGGGAAAACTAACATTTACCTTCCTTTTCGGGAAATACCTGTGGGATATAAACACAAATACAGACTCTTTGAAGTTGACGACTTTAAGATTTATTTTGTTGCCAAATATTCATTTGTCGTTTCTTAAATCAACATTTGTTGAGTTTTCCCTTAAAATCCCCACGCTGCTTAGTTTTGGCCCCACCGGACACGTGCGTCGTACGGGTTTCTGGCCGGGGTAACTCGGCTCCGCCCGCAGCACAGCGTCGCGGGGCCCCTCACCCCGCGGAGTCAAGTCTCCCAGCGCTGGGCCCGCGGCTTGCGAGGCCCGGCGGCCCACCCCAGGTCCAGGCCCTCCTGGGAGGTCCAAGGCCTCCCGCAAAACACCCCTCGACGGGGTTCCCTTTGTTCATTCATTCAACAAACACCTGCTCAATTTCAGATGCGCTCAGTCCTCCAAACACCGTCCGGGCCTCACTCTGCTGGGACACCGTCCTCGCCTTGTTCGCGACCCAGCGACGCGAGTCTCGGCCATTTCATAACAAGTACCGCTTTTGTGGGATTTACCAGGCGCCGTCCCTCCGAGTCCCGAGCGGCCGGGAGCTTAAGGCCACCTCTCCCCCCTTACCCAAGAAAGCGTTAGTTAATGGCACAGAGTCACCACCGCCACACTCGGTTCTTGCCTCGGAGCCAGCCCTGTGCCAAGTTCCCTCACACCGCGAGGCGCCGCCTCGGCCCCAGCCAGCAGCACGGGCTTCAGGCCCGAGGGCCGGGAGGGGCCTGGGAGTCCGGCTCTCACACCTTCAGGCTGGAGGTGGTCCACAGTCCGGTCGGGGCGGCCCGGGCGGCCCGGGTCGGTTCTCCACCCCGCGGGGAGGCCCGGCCTTCGGCCAGCGCCGCGGAACTACAGCTCCCAGCAGCGCGGCCGCCCGGACTTCCGGAAGCCGAGGCTGCGCGGGGAGGAAGCGCCGAGACCCGGCCCAGAGGCCGGGGCTTCATTTAGCCAGGAAAAGGGGGCGGGAAGGGCTGTGGAGCTAACCTGTCACTTCGCCACCATGAACGTGGTTTTTGCTGTGAAGCAGTACATTTCCAAAATGATAGAGGACAGCGGACCGGGTATGAAAGTGCTTCTCATGGATAAAGAGACGGTGAGTTTGCTTCTGCTCGGTGTTCGGGAGGGAGCCCTCCCTCCCTTACAATAGGCGGTCACGTTCCACTGTAGGATTTAGTATTTAATTAAAGGTTTCTAAGTGAGGGTCAGTTCTGTATGGAACTGAAAGGTTGTATAAAGCTTGCCCAGTAGCTTTTCAGACTAAATGGCTTTAACCACTGCCAGAGATTTTTTTCTTGTACCCGGGACAATTTATTAGAATCAGAAATCCTTTTCTGAATGTTTCTGCCAAGAAGTATGTGAGACAGAGCACCTGGAAGACTGAGATGATTTCTACTCAACATTGTATTTTTAAAGTGAAGCTGTTGGGGCTTAAGCTGAGATGACAGGCTATTATTTGTTGATCACAGAATTTTTAAAAAAACTCTTTAAGATGATAGACAAATGGGGGGGAGGTATGGATTGTCCATGTTTAGAGAGAGCATTCTGGTACATTACCTACATGTTTAAGATGTTCAGTAAATGTTATTACATATGTTAGTATTTAAGATATCCAGCTAAGTATTAATGAAAAAAAATTTTTAAGTCAGGTATTGTTGCTTGTTATTATTCTGGACCTTCATAATATTAGTAATTCTTTTTTTTTTACAGACTGGGATAGTGAGTATGGTATACACACAATCGGAGATTCTTCAGAAGGAAGTGTACCTTTTTGAACGCATTGATTCTCTAAATCGGGAGATCATGAAACACCTTAAAGCAATTTGTTTTCTTCGACCTACGAAGGTACTACGTAAACCGAACTGCCATCCGCCCAGGCAAATACAGAACACTGTGATCTGAAAGCATTAAGAAGGCAAAATAAATTTGTATTGTCGTCATTTGTGGCATCATAATTATCCTTGTTTGTCAGAGTTATAATCTTGGCCCTCCTCCTTCTCATATTGCAGTTTACTCCTTACAGCCAGTTTTTTCTTCAAAATGTCTTTTAGGTTCTCAGCTACTTCCAAAGCCACTAACTATTCTAACAGAGACCTACATTACTTTATTCCTGGATTTACCTCCTCACACTGAACATCATTGCCACTTAATCTTATATCCTTATATCATTGTCTTGAGTTTTTATCATTTTATGCACATCTATGCTCAGAAACATGTAATGGCTCAATTTTATTTCCACAATTAAGTCTATACTTAGTAGCCTAGCCCTCAAAGAACTCCTTTAGCTGGTCTGGTATGCCCTTATGTATCCAAACTCCAGTGTCCTACCTCTGCTCGCCCACTACAGCCAACTAGATCTCTTTAGGATCCCTCTGTATTCTCATTCCTTTCCTCTATTTGTTCTCTTCCCCTAATTAGAGGTTCTTTAACCTTCCATCAGTTTTTGTCCAACATCTAAATCTTGCTTCAGCCCTCCTTTAAAAATCCTGAACTATTTAATTCTGTATATTCTCTTTATATTACTGTTCTTCAGTTCCAGTGCACTCTTTTACCATGCTTGTACATTATGTATTTTCTAAAATACAAATCTGATCATTTTACCCCTGCTTGGAATCCTTGAATTTCTCATTACTTCTATGATACATATAAAACTCTTTAATTGTGGCCTGCAAGGCCCTGTGTGGTCTATTTCCTATCATTTCTACAGCCTCATTTCAAACCATTCCCCCTTTTGCTCTTAGCCACATTAGTGTTTCAGTCCACTATATTCCATCATGCCACAGGACCTTTGCACAGGCTTTTTCTCTGTCTGGAACTTCTTCTCTGCAAGCAAATCTTCCATGGCCTTGCTGACCAGGTCAAAACCTATTTAACAAGCAATGTGCATTGCTTCCATTACTTTTAATTCTGTAAGGCAATTATTTTTCTAACATTCAAAAATGATATTTTATGTCATGTATAGTTTGGGGACCAAATTTAACCCTGTGTTATAGTATCAAAAATAGATAAGGCCTGCATTATAATCTTATATAACCAGAATTCTTATGTTTTGGCCATATAAAAATCAACTGTTTTACTTCTAAATTTTATATATTACTTTAAAATTATGTAATTATAAAAAAGTCTTGGCCTGCTGTTTGCAAATACGTTGCAGTTGTGCAGTCTTAGTTCCCAATAAGTTAAAAGCCAAAGTGAATATAATTAACTATATTTTATCTTGACTGTTGGTTTTAAAAGGCCTAGACATATTTTGATATTCTATATAATTATTTTGATCAGATGAATACAATTAATAGGCAGCTTGAGGCAGATTTGAAGAATTATCAATTTTATGTTGTATTTCAACATCTGTGTTCTTTATGTATTTTTAATCTTAATTTAGCCAACGTACCACAGCTAGTTAATATTCCATATGATTCTTGCTCATTATATTTAATTTCTTTTTCATCCCCAGTCCTCACCATCCCAACATACACATACTTAATCTAGACCTTAGCACACAGTAGACTCTCAGTAAATACTTAAATATATCAATGGATGACATTACTTTTTCACTTAAGCAATTCTCATATTTTATTTGCTTGTTTGTTCTTTTCTAGGAGAATGTGGATTATCTGATTCAGGAGCTCCGAAGACCCAAATACAGTATATATTTTATTTGTAAGTATGTTATTTCACCTATTTAATCATGTAACTATATCCTAGCTAGTATGTTCTGTTGGGCGCTTTGTACAATCAATAAGTTAATTGAATCCACGACTAAAAGAGTCTAGTTTTTTAAATGTCCTTTCAAAGTTTTAAATGTCTTGTAACCAACATTCTCTTTCAGAAAGCTAAATGTGATTTCCATTCATCATTAATCGCTTAGGTAAAACATTTTTTTATTTAACTTTGCCTTTCAAAATTCTTTGTAAGGCAAAAGTCGTAAGTAGCCAACTTTCGCAAAGTGTATTCTTGTTCCTGTTTTACACTTTAATGAACTGAGGCATAGAAACTGATTTATTTACTTGGAGGGAGACTGTACTTGAGTTTGTTGGACAGGCAGAGATTTACTTTGCATACCAGGTAAAAACATTTCACTTCTCTTTGCTACTTTATATAGTACTTGAAAGTACAATTCATCAGGTAGATATCTCTTACATGCCTCACTTGGGGGAGGAAGGGTAGTGGGATAGGGGAACAGAGGCCTGGAAACAAACTAGTTTTGTGGTTTCTATACAATTATATGGATGTGTGTTTTTAATATAATACATTCTGTTTTGGCAGTTACATCCATTCTCCTCTAGATGTCATTATTGATCTTTATAGGTTAGCATAGTTTATTTGGTGCCATTTCTAAAACCAAGGACAAAACTTAACACTCAATATGTAGGGCATTTGAGAACTTTTAAAGCTTACTTGAAGGCTTTGGAGTTTTAGGGTTTAAAACTGTAGTCTACAACATACATACTTTCTTCAGCATATACTACAATTAATGATGGTTCCAAAAGTTAACACTTGTGATAAGACTTTGAATTTTATAAAGAACTTTCTTATATATTATTTCATTTGCCCTTACAACAACCCCAAGAAGTAAAAATAGGCAGTTTTATTAGTTTCAATATTCCTAGTTTTGTTTTGGTTTGTTGGTTGGTTGGTTTGTTTTGGCTAATAGTCATGGGTGTGTTTTTTAATGAAG
Organism: Miniopterus schreibersii; assembly: GCF_964146895.1. Taxonomy (NCBI): domain Eukaryota; kingdom Metazoa; phylum Chordata; class Mammalia; order Chiroptera; family Miniopteridae; genus Miniopterus; species Miniopterus schreibersii. The sequence goes on along the minus strand of NC_138119.1, from coordinate 12,277,271 downwards.
CATTTTATTTTGAGAGAATTGTAGATTCACATATATCCTTTGCCCAATTTCCCCCAGTGTGGCATCTTATGTAGCTATAGTACAGTATCACATCCAGAATATTGACATTGATGCAGTCAGGATACAAAACATTTCCATCTCCATAAAGATCCCTTGTGTTGTCCTTTTTTTCGCCACATCCATTTCCTTTCCACCCCATACCCCTCATTAAACCCTGGCAACCACAATCTGTTTTCCATTTCTATAATTTTGTCATTTCAAGAAGGTTATATAAATGGAATCATATAGTATATAACCTTTTGGGATTTTTTTTTAACTCAGCATAATTCTTTAGAGATTAATCCAAGTTGTTCCATCTATGAATAGTTCATTCCTTTTTATTACTGAGTAGTATTCTGTGGTATAGATGTACCACACTTTGTTTAACTCTTCACGTCTTGAAGGACATCTGAGTTGTTTCCAGTTCAGGCTGCTACAAATAAAGCTGTTAAAAACATTTGTGTTCAGGCGTTTGTGTGAACATAAGTCTTCATTTCTCCATAATAAATAATGAACCAAGAGAGCAATTGCTGGGTTATGTGGTAGTTGCATGTTTAGTGTTTTAAGAAACTGTCAAATGTTTTCTCAAGTAACTATACCATTTTACATTTCCACTGGCAATGTACAGGTGATCCAGTTTCTTTGTATTCTCACAGGCATTTGGTGTTGTCCCTATTTTTTATTTTAGCCATTCTGATAAATGTGTAGTCATTCCAGTATTTTTTAGTCTTATCACAAGTTAGGTACTTCGGAAGATACTTTTGCACTCAGTGATGATAGATTAGATAGATAGATGGATGGATGGATGGATGGATAGATAGATAGATAGATAGATGATTGATAGACAGAGAGATTGACTCCCTGTGCTGCCAAATTTAAATGTAAGTGAACATCTAACAGAATCACTCTTTTGCTGTGTCTTGTAGCTAAAAGTTGAATAGGTCATGAGGTAAAAAGGCTCCTTTTTCCTCTAAAGAGAGTTATTTGATGCAGCAATTAAGATTAATAATGAATAATAAATCTAATATTTACTCTTCTGGTTCTAAAGATTGTTTGATTTGAGCTATAAATCTATGAAGAAAAGAAAAATAATATATATACATATATTAAAGTGGTTAGCACTAAAACCTATGAAAAATAGACTTGAAATTTCTTGGGTGAAGCAATCAATTTCACAATTTTATTTAGTTACTTAGATTGAAATAAACTAAAATGTGTTTCTATATAGTAATTTTATTCATTATGAACTTTCAGTACAATTTGTTTTAGCACTAAACTTGCCTTCTGCTCATATTATTTTTTTATAATTTTATTTTTGTATATTTTTATGTCTACTGAATATCTTGTATAACAGGCTCCTTTCAAAGTGTATATAAAAGTAGACAAAATAGTATAATAAATTCCAATGTACCCATTACCTAATTTCAATAATTACTGTGCTATGGCCAATCTTGTTTTAGTCATACTGCCACCTACTTCCCCACCAATATTATTTTGAAGGAAATCCAGGACATCTTATGATTTTATCCATAGTATTTCAGTATGCGTCTCTAAAAGACAAGGACTTGTTTTTAAAAATACTATTATTACACCCAAATAATAAAAAATAATTTCTGTGTTTTAAATACTCATTCAGTGAGTATTTACTCTCATTTTCTCTCTTTTTTTTTTTTTTTTCTTTTCCCCCCCACGGTTTGTTTTGATCAAGATCATAATAAGGTCCATACATTGCTATTGGTTGATATGTTGTTTAAGTTTCTTTGCTCTTCTCTTGGTATCTCTCCTGTGCAACTTATTTATTAAAGAAACCAGATTGTTCTCTTAAAGTTTCCTATAACCTGGATCTTGCTGATTGCATCCCCGTGGGGTAGTTTAACATGTTCTTTGCAGTTTAAAGTGTTCTTCTACCCTCCAGTTTCTATAAGTTGGTACCTGGATATAGAGGATTAATTAGATTCAGATTTGATTTCTTTTTGGCAAGAATACTTCATAGGTAGTATTGTGTGCTTCCATTGATCGTCTCTTACTGTAATATCAGCAGCGGTTGATGCTCAATGCCTAGGTCCATTCATTGATTCATTAGGGGTTGAAAAAAATGTTTTAATTCTATCATTATCATCCCTTCTTTATTTTTTAGCTGGGATATTTCTATAAAGAGAAGTTTCCCCTCATCTACTATTTGGTTATCTGATGGTACAGTTTGTATATAAAAGGATAAAAGTTTGCTTCTTTCCCTGTATTTGCTATTTTCAGTATAAGACTTGGTTCCCTAGCATCCTCCAATGCCTACAATGGTCGTCCTTAAAAAAATCTATCATTATGAATTTATGGATTTAAACATCTTTGTGTTGCTCATTCCATTTTGAAGGATTTCAACTTTGACATATACTACAATATATATTAAACTTCCCGTGGTCATTAGGCTTTAACTGTCAGGCCCATTTATGTCTAATTGCAGCAAGTTGATCTCCTTTTAGTCAACAACTCACATGTCTGTTTCAGATTTCAGTAATGTGATCAGCAAGAGTGATGTGAAGTCATTAGCTGAAGCTGATGAACAGGAAGTTGTGGCTGAGGTTCAGGTAAACATATTGGTCCTCTAACTCATCTCTTATATTGGCCCTTTTTAAAGATTTGAGTCTAAAAATAGGGAAAATGCTGTATCAAAGAATGGCAGCTACTCATCAGACACATACATGTGCATTGCCCAAACTCTACTTACATTTAGAAAGTTTGGAAGAGATATCAAATTGGATAGGAACAGAATTAAAGGAGTCCGTGGAAATAAGGAGATTGGACTGGTACTGGATCCTACTACTGGTAGCATGAGTTTCTCAGGGTTGGAGACAGAGTCAGCTATGTCCTATGATAGTTTTATGAGCCACCCTATAAGAATGTTCATCTATTAGAACCATGTCTAATTGAGAGATAATAGGAAGGAAAGGATGTGAGTGAGGTTTGTTAAAGTTCTGTTTGTGGTTATCTTGCTTTGGGAATAACCAGCAGACATTTGTCTTTAGGTTAAAACTTGGAAACTCCTAAATATTTATTCTGCATGCTGTATAATACATCACATTAGAACATACCATGTTACCCTCTCCTTAGTTTAGTGTTCTCCAATACATTTATCACCAACGTTTGAATACGTTTATCACCTAATTAAAGAATATTGTCTTCAGGATGACAAATAAACAAGGTTTGGATATTCAAAAGGATGTTCTAGATGAAAAATGAATTAAAAATTCTCCCTCATGCGAATTTGCTGGAAAGCAAAGTTCTTTTTCATTTCAGTGTAACGTACACCCTGTAGTAGCATTTTATTTTTACTAGTTGATTAGTGTGCATATAGATCTCTGGAAATATAATACGTATACTTCTACAACTTTTGTTGTTTTTTTAAAAGATTTATTATTATTGCTGCTGTTTTATAATTATTTTATTAATTCCTCCACATTGACTTTTGTTAATTGTTAATTCATCAATTTTTGTATCTTTTACACTTGCATTTCCTCAAATTTGATTATATTGCGTAGTATTGTATCATATATGAAAATGTTACTGCATGATACAGTTAGAGTTTATGGAGTAACTGACTGATCTTGGGGCTTTGTTTGCAGGAATTTTATGGTGATTACATTGCTGTGAATCCGCATTTGTTTTCCCTCAATATTCTGGGTTGCTGCCAGGTATGTATGGAAGGAAGGATTTTTTTAAGTTTATTTATCAAGTGGGAGTTAATTCAGCAAGTAAGAAAAAATTTAAATATTTTCTCTGAATATTTAAAAAGGGTCGAAATTGGGATCCAGCCCAGCTATCCAGAACAACCCAAGGACTGACAGCTCTCCTTTTATCCCTGAAGAAATGTCCCATGATTCGTTATCAGCTTTCATCAGAGGCAGCAAAGAGACTTGCAGAATGTGTTAAGGTATAGCATTCCCGAGCCCTAGTTCCAAAACATCAAGACCATTCATTTCCTTATCATATTTCAGAAACTAAAGGAATATTTTATCCAAGGAGATGATGTGTTAGATTTACTGGCAAAGAGGTATGTCTTTGTAACTCAAAACCACAAAAGAATTCCTGGCCTATGTACTCAGTGGTTGAGCATGGACCCAGGAACCCAAGAAATCGCCGTTGTATCCCATGGGATCCCTGTCAAGGCACATGCCCCAGTTGCAGGCTCAGTCCCCAGTAGGGGGCGATTGATGACTCTCTCTCATCCTTGCTGTTTCTGTCTCCCTCCCTTCCTCTCTGAAATCAACAACAACAACAAAAAGAAAGCAACAAATTAAAGTTAAAATTCTTAGGTGGAACCTAAGAAACATTTCCAGGCTATTTAACTTCTTTTAATCCAATCAAATCACTTATAAAATAGAATTTCAAATTGTAGCCCCTTAAGCAGACTACTACTAAACTTTGTCAAGTTTTTGAACCCTTTTATGGAAGACCTATGAAGGTGCAAACAACTTTTTTAAATGTGGTTTTTATTTATTAATTTCCTACTTCTATCACCTCTATTTGCAACTAATTGGTTAACCAAACCATCTCTCTCACCCACAGCAAGTGATAACTAAAGAATATGAACTGTTTGAATTCCGGCGGACTGAGGTTCCTCCGTTGCTACTTATTTTAGATCGCTGCGATGATGCCATCACCCCATTGCTAAACCAGGTGCAAAACCCTTTGTTACCATAAACATAAGGATAATTTCAAGTGTTATTCATCAAAATGCAGATGTGGAAATGAACAGCATGGCCCATTTATTTGCCTCCTTATTTTCTGCTAGTATTGTTTTTGCCTTGTATTTCCTGGTGTTTTGATATCACTATTCTTCTAGCCACAGTAATCGTTGACTCTTTCTTCTGCCTCATCCTTCCTGTCCCTTTCTACTGCCACCCCCACCCCTAATCAGGGTAAATTCTAGGTTCTGTAGATTCTACTTTTCCAGTGTCTGTCTGCTCTTTTTCATTCTGCTGCCATTCCTTTGGCGCAGACCCTAATCACTCGTGGGAATACTAAAATAGTCATCTACTTAATCCCCACTTTTCATTTATTTCTACTCTAATGTATTTCACAGACACAATGTTGTTAAATTAATTTTTCCAAAGCACAGTTCTGATCCTGTTTACTCTTGGCTTAAAAATCTTCATTGGTTCCCATTTTCTTACTGAGTTGAATATAGACTCCTGATCTTGACATTCAAGAGCCTTCACAATATGGGCCCAACCTTGTACAAAACCTACAGCTCACAGCTGTGCAGATATGCCATACATGGTTTCACCATCATTTTAATCATGTTGTGACCTGTCTAAATTCTGGAATGTTTGGAATACCTTCTCTTCCCAACTTCACCTATCAAAATTCTTCTGTATTAAAATCACTCAAAGCATCTTGAAACCTTTTAGTCAGACATCTTCTTTTTCCCCCTAAAATCACTGGGCAACTTTGTGTCTCTCATTTATGTCTCGCACTGCACTTGCCATTGCTGAACCTTTGTTTTCACACTCTCCTAGGTTACACATTCCTTCAAGGCAGACTGTGTCTTACCAGCATTTGTTCTTATGCAAGAACAGAGCCTTGCACATAGTAGATGCTTTCTTAATAGTGACTTTGAATTTGTAGGGAAAGGCACAGTCTATATTTCAGTTCCTTCCCAGCTTATAGTAATGTTAATGCTGGGGAAATCTGTGGCTGTGGAATGCAACTCCTCTATGATAGGCTTATATTCCTAAAATTCAAAGTAATATTTGCCCACTAAAGAAATTTCGATAATATAAAAAATTTAGAAAGAGAAATGATTGCCTGTAATTCTGTTTCCCAAAGAAAAGCAACCATTTATTCAACAAACTTCACTAAAGACCTATTATGTGCCAGGTACTGTATTAAGTCCTAGAGATAAAAGGTTAAAAGATGCAATCTCTGCTCTCAAAGAACTCACGGTCCAATGGGGAGAGAAGAAACCAGATAATTATAGAGCAAGTGCTGATGGCAGAAGCATGCACAGGATGTTGTCTATGGAAGCATTAAACATTTTGTTGTGCTTATTTTAAATGCCCTAATGAAACTTGCTGCTTCAAGGATTCATTTGACAAATATTTTAGGAAATAAAACATTTTTTATAACCTCAAGTTATTTCTTAATCTAGATTTTTTTAAAAGATGAAATATACATACATAAATATTTCTAGCATTAGAGTCTAGATTTAGAGAGTAATTGCTGGAAAATGCTTAAGTTTTGTTCAATGGGTCTATGATTAAAAGTAACCCATTCTCCATAAATGGTGAGAAGGCAAAATTTGGGGGTTCTCCTTTCCAGTTTTATCAAATAAGTTCACATTTGTAAGACTGGAAAACAACCCTTCTTCACAGTTCATATTAAGTAAAAATACAAAGCTTCTGAATATGTGTGTTTTCATCAACTTACAAGGCCTTTTCTGATAATATTAGTGTTCCCAAGATAAATATAGCATCACTCAGATCTGCAAGAACACACTTCTCATGCTGCAGAAAGCCACAGAAGCGTACAGGAAATGGTACAGCTTGTAACTGCAGTACCAATATAGCCCTATCTGTGAAGCCAAAAATATACTCAATTCACAGGCCAAAATTGGAACTAATGATGGATCTAATTTGTTTTCTTTTAATCAGGAATATTAATCTTGCTGCCCTTCTAAAGTGTGAAATCTAAAAGTATTTTGACTTTTGGATGTTTAACCAATTAAAATAACAATCTTAATGTTTGGTATAGCACAAAGTATTAATAAAATTTGAACTAAATAGAGAATCTCCATGTTAAGAAGACTAGTTACTAAGAATGTTATTAGTTTTTATTTGTGTTCCTGAACATGTACTATTTCCATGTTTTGTCAGTTACCAAATTTTTTGTCATAATTCTTTATTTAGTGGACATATCAGGCCATGGTCCATGAACTACTGGGCATAAACAACAATCGGATTGATCTTTCCAGAGTGCCAGGGATCAGTAAAGACTTAAGAGAGGTGGTCCTATCTGCTGAAAATGATGAATTCTATGCTAACGTAAGTGATTTATAATTTTTTTAATTGAATTTAGTTGATTTATGTAAGAAGGTCAAGAGATATCATGTGGATAAACTGCATCTTAAGGGAAGGCAGAAGACTTGGATTCTGACCTCCTTTAACAATATTTTTTTCATAGAAATCACATACTTGGTTTTCCACTTTTAAAATTAGAACCCAATTTACTTACTTCCCTCCCTCCCGTAGCCCTTTGTGAGAATAGTAATGGTATTCACCAGCGTCCTGACCGATGTCCAGATTTGGTAATTATAATGGAATTTTCTTGCCCTTCAATTCTAACTGTAATTCAGAACTCTTTTTCACTTCTTCTTTTAAATTGTCTGAAAGTCAGACTAGTTGATGGAACTGTGTTTCCAACTTCCTTTTTCACAGAATATGTACTTGAACTTTGCTGAGATTGGTAGCAATATAAAGAATCTCATGGAAGACTTTCAGAAGAAGAAACCAAAAGAGCAGCAAAAACTAGAATCGATAGCAGACATGAAGGTAAACTCAACATGTATGTGGATGACTAGCATGCAGGTTTTGGAGCGATTCGTGTAAGCAATATTTCTGGAACATTCTGGGTCTGATTTCTACCTTGATTCATTTTGCTTGGTTTGAGATATTTTCTGTAGCATTTCTCTTTAGGAAACAATATAGTGAAAACTTCATAATAAGCTATAAACTTCTCTCTATTCTTCAGTCACATCTGGACTATTAAAAGACTCACTCTACTGGCATATACCAGTTCTTCTCTTCCTAGGCATAACAATGCCATGTGATTAAAAGCTGTAGATGCCTTCTGGGCAGAAGAACAATCTCTGGTTTTTTTTCCTTCCCCCCCCCCCCCCTTTATACATGCCTATCCTTGGTTAAGAAATAATAGAACCCCCAATTGATGTTTTTCCCATGGCAGGCCTTTGTTGAGAATTACCCACAGTTCAAGAAGATGTCTGGGACTGTATCAAAGCACGTGACAGTGGTTGGAGAGCTGAGTCGGTTGGTTGGTGAGAGGAATCTGCTGGAGGTTTCAGAGGTTGAACAAGAACTGGCCTGTCAAAATGACCATTCTAGTGCTCTCCAGGTATCTATTCAGTCCAATTTGATGAGCACCTACTATGTGTAAGGCACTGTGCCAGGCAGAGCAAGAGATACAAAGGCAAGTAATCCTTTTTCACCAACATGGAATTTACAGTCTAACAAGGAGTTGAGACAAGTACACAGTTTACTGTTAAGATAGATAGATAATAAGAGCCACAGAAGAAGAATGTGCAGTCCCAAAGGGTTCGGGCAATTAATTGAGTACTTAGGAGGGCAGCCTGATCTACTAGAAAGAATGCTAGACTAAAACCAGAAGGTGTGGAATTTAGGGTTTTGTTTGCCACCTACTAGCTTAATGACCTGGAGCTGTTGTCTTAATCTCTGAGCTAGTTTCCTCATTTGGAAAATAGGTATAATGATATTTGTCTCACAGTGTTGATGGGAAGATTTTAAAATATATAATATATATTAAAATACATTATCTCAGTTTTTCATACTGAACAACTGTTTTTCCTTCCACAAACACATGAATGCCCGCTACATGTGCATGGTGCTATGAGGATCTAGAGGTACAAAGATCAATATAATACCATCCTTTCTCTCAAAAAGTTCACATGGTAGTAAGGGGAGAAAGAAATTTAATCCAGGATTTATAATACCGTGTAATAAGTGCTAGTCTAGAGACGTTTCCAAAGGAATATGGAAGCACAGAAAAGGGACAACAGTTTTCCCTAAAGTTGAGGCTTCTTAGAGCTTCTCAGAGATGACGTTAGATATGGGTCTGGACAAATAAATAGGAGGAGTCCACCAACCAGAGAAAAGGGGGGAAATTTTCAGCAGAAAATGCAGGCATGGAGATATTAAAAAAAAAATTAAGGGGACAGAATAATTCAATGTCGATAACACAGGCTACAAGGTGAGAAGTGGTCTTAGACAAGCCAGAAAGACATTGGGGCCAGGTTATGGCTTTGAAAGGAGGTAGGGCTTTAATCTTGAAATGATGGGAACCACCAGAAAATTTTAGAAGAAAAGTGGCATAATCAGACCCTGGCCTCAAAAATTTACAGTCTAGTTGAACAGATAAAACTGAAGCACAAGAAACAATTCGTGTTTCAAGATAATGTTTAATTAAATCAAAACTGTGATACCGACTATAAGATTTGAGGTTATTAGGAACAGTTCCTGAGAAAAGGTGCCATTAAGGTAGACCAAAAAGAGCGAAGAGAATCCGGAGGATTTCATTCAGCGATAGCAGCAGAAGTAAAGACGCAGGAGTATCAGAAAGTAATAAACAGTCTGACCCGCTGAGAACGGGAGTGGAAGAGAATGAGGGGTAAACTGCACTGGAAGCAGGAACCAGCTCATGAAGGAGCTTGAAGAGGAATCTGTGCTCGCTGCGACAGGCAGAAAGACCCCGGGTAGGGTCTTCTGTAGAAAGCTCGTATGATGAAAGCAGTATTTTAGGAAAACTTCATCTAGTTAGGATACTTTGGAGGTGAAAAAACAGGAGCGAGGCTGGTAGACTCACAGCAATGGTAGTAAGAAAGGTACAATACAGGAAAGGCATTCCAAAGGGGGAAACAACTGAGTGACACATTGGATATAAGGGTATAAGAACTAATCAGAGATGACGCCAAGGTTCCTGAGAAATGACACAATACGATATCACTGACAATAAGTTAACTTGGGAATAAGAGTTCTTTGGGAGATAGCCATTTCTGAGCCACTTAGTATAAGAAGCACACTTCCTTATTGATAAGGACCCAATATTCTAAAACTTGGTCTCTTTCTTTTCCTGCTGCGATTTTACATTATAAAATAAAGCCACTGTGGTAAAATGAAAACAACACAGCCACTGTGGTAAAATGAAAACAACACAGGAGTTGGAGCCAGACCATCCTGGCTTATAGCCTGTCTCTACATACCAGTTTCTTTGGGAAAATTATTTACTTTGCTCAAGCCTCAGGCATAATGATTTCAAACCTTGAGATTGTTATGAGGATCCAATGAAATATGTAAGATTATGCACATATGACAGGTACTTTGTAAAGTTTGGTTCTCTTTCTCTAAGCACAATTTTTTAAATATATGGTACAACCAGAAGAAAGAAATGCACCCATCTGTGGTTGCTCTAGTTATACCACGTATTACTAGGATATATAGTTGTTGGCTTTTAATTTTTTTAAATGTTTATCGAAATTTCCTTTGAAAACACCATCATTTTGAAAATCATGAAGATGCTATTTGCTTTATATTTATGAAAAGTACCTCTGTCATCACTTTTTAAAAATATATGTATGTTTTTATTGATTTTACAGAGAGGGAAGGGGGAGAGAGAGAGAGAGACATCAATCTGCTGCCTCCTGCACCCCCCCACTGGGTATCGAGCCCACAACCCAGGCATGAGGCCTGATCAGGAATGGAACTGGTGACCTTTTGGTACATGGGAGGACACTCAACCAACTGAGCCACTCTGGCCGGGTTGTCATCACTTTTAATTTTATCCCTGTGTTCTGAAATCTTCACAAAAAACTTAGGCTGACTTTATAATATTTTTTAATTGTCTTAAATTCTGATTCTTAAATAGATAAGTACTTAGTGAAAGAGATATAGTAAAAGCTGAGTTTGTTATTAGTTTCACATGCATCCTTATGGTTAGTCTGTGTATGTGCAAGCCTGTTTGAGTGTATCTCTCTTTTTAAATTTAAATTGTACCATGCTGTACACATATTTCTGCATTTACTTTCTCACTTAACTGTGTATCTCAGAGACAGTTTCAGATCAAAAGTTAAAGACTCATTCTTTTTAATCACTAAATAGTATTCCTTTGCAAAGATGTATCACAACCTATTTAGCTTGACCAACTTACTTTAAACAACACTACTGAAGACTATTGTTTCATGAGCCTAATAGAAATATTCCTATGAAAACTTTTTATTTTTCTCAATGAGTTTTCTTCTCTTACTAAATAAAAACAAAATTTTGCCCTACAACTAAATTTAAATTTTCTTATGTTTCTTTATCATTTTATTTTCCCTTTAAAACAGTAGAACCAAACATAATCATTAGCCAATTTTAATATCGTTATTTGTATCTCTCTACCATAGGGTAAGTAGTTGGAAAAAAATTACTGTAATTCCTTGCCTGAAATTTTTTTGGGGGGGGGTCACTTTAAAAGATAGTACTTTTAAAATATGAATTCCATTTGTGATCCACTTTATATTTTTTAAAGTTACCTTTTGAAGGTTTTCTTGCCCATGATATTAGGACTTTACAGTAAGCAGTTGATTTGTACTCCCCCCATCATAAAGGATTTCTTTGGCAACATGATTTCAATAGTCTATAAAAGGACCTTCTGTTTGATAATGAGTAGATGCCAAAGGCCTGCCCCTAGGTGGATTATAGCATTCCTTCGTCATAAAGCAATGAATTGAGGTTTTCTGAGTAGAGATGGGGTTCGCTTTATTGAATAGTAACTGTAACACGGTGAGAGGGGAAAAAAGCTCATATATTGCCAAAAATTAACCTATAAGTCACTTCTAACCAGTTATTGTACAGGCTAACACAATTTTTACTTAGAAAGAATTCCACTAGAACCAAACTGCCATGTACTACCATCGAAACATATTCATTGACGGTGGTTTTGCTTTCCTAGTCCTCGATCTGGCCCACACAGATGTGAGGGTTCAGTAAAGCTCTTTGCATCTTGTCTCCTTAAGTAAACAATAATTTTGCTTTGTTCTTTACTCAGCCACTGTTAATGTGACAGTATGCTTTTCTCTCTTGATAGCCTCAAGGCTATTGGAAATTTTAATAAAAAAAGAGAAACCAAAACGTTTATTATAAAATTCATTCATATTTCCAACATATAAATGCCACCATGTAGCAAGCACATACCTGCTGTGTAATTAGAAATCTCTTAAATTATTTTTCCCCTCTTCTCTGATTAGTACCTTGGAATCTCAGTGTAATACATGCCACTGTGAGTAAAGTTAATGAGTCAATTAGTCATGAGGGAAATAGTTCAAAAGTCAAAGAATAACATGGGATCAGACAGATAAAAATGCCTTGCTTCAAGGACTTACATAGCTAAGAGAGAAGAAAGAACTCAGCTTGTACCTACAGGTTTCTTTTCATCATGAAATAGATAACTCTAGCTAGAACACTGACCTGACCATGCGCTGGGTCCTAAGGCTCAAAAGTAAGCAAAGTAGCCTATTCAGAGTAATCTTACATCAGCCCTGGGCCAGGTCCTCGAGGGAGAGCTAAGAGTCAAGCCAGGGACTCTAAATACCAGTATCAAGTCGCAAGGAATAGAAGTGGATTCTTTAGTGGGAAACAGAGCCAAGTCAAGATCCAAGTGAACATAATTAGAAAGTAGGAAGGGTAAAAGCTAATTGCTGCAAATACATGTTTTGTGGGTATATGGTTACTTCAGTACCTCAGATTTGTTTAAAAGTACAGAGACAGGTGAGCTAGAAATTGAGTAGATTTAAGGTAAAAAGAGTGACTACAAGGGCAGAATATGAAGCATTGTGCCTCTAAGAAAAGTGACAACAGAGATCCTAGATAGATGTTTTAAACTTACTCCAACTTAACTGAAACATATATGAAATTGTGTGTTTTTACTTGATAATAATTTATACCCTGAAATTTCTTCATATTATAGTAAAAACTAGCAGAATATTTGAACAGATATTCTAAATAGGCTGTATTCAGTGGCTGCTCTGTGGAAGAGGTACCACAAAATGAAAAAAAGGAAGGAAATTCTTATGCTGCAGAGTTTAAATCTATAGAGGAGAAATTTTTTTCCATTTTAATCCCTTAAGAATCATGGTAGTTAAATGTTCACCTGGAAAAGCAACAATAGGAATCCTACTCAGAGAACTTTCTACTAGAAAGTTACCTGGGAGGTTCCCGGGAGAGTTCTTAGACATTAGGCCTAGTTGTTGTGAAGTACTAACAAGGTAATGTATGTAAAAGCATCTTGTAAGTTGTAAAGTACCATATAGATGTTAGTTGTTACATCCTCAGAATCCAGTGCCCTCCAGGCCTCTTGCCAATCTTTCAACCCAACCCATTTCTTTCTCTGGTTTCCATATTCCTATTAATAGCATTTCCTTTTTCAGTCTCTCAGACTAATTCTAATATTCTTTAGGGCATTTCACAAATCACCCCTCCTTCATGAAGTCTTTCTTGACTCTCCAGCAGCCACATGTACCTCACTTTGTGTCCCCTTCCCTGCATTGCGCTGATGTTCCGTTTGGGGCTTTTGTTTTGTTTATTTGCATACATTTGTTTCTGCTATGATACCACAAATGTGTTCTTAAAACCTCACATTCTGCAAAATCACGCATTAAATATAAACAAGGGTTATGGTCTATATAATTTCTTTTTAAAAGAAAAAAAATTATGTAACTTTGTAAGCAACGCCCAATAAAAATGATAACAATCCTAATAAAAATACTAGCGCTGTTAAATTTCCACTGGCCTTTGCACCTAAAATATAGTCAGTCCATCCTTCAGGGGCCTTACTCACGGTGCTCATGTTTTATTCTTCAAAATATAAGTCTCAAAAATGCTTGCTTCTCACAGAGACTATTTTCATCAAAATTAAAAATGCAATATGGGGATGTCAATTAGCTTTTGGTGGTCGTTTCGGTTTGCTTTTTAACACAAAGAACTAGTTTTGCATCCTTTTCACCTGCACTTGTCCTTTCCCCAAACAGCTTAATGTAGTGGGAAGTACAATCGTTCTTCAAGCTACAAAAACAGCTATTTCTTGCAGAAAACACTTCTGTGGCATTTTTATGGTTTTTTTTCCTTGATATATTGGTAAAGCTTCCTCTTTAAAGAGGAAGCTTGTCCCAGGTCTCTTCTAAATATTAATATGCTGGAAAAATTACATATAAACCAATATGCCTTCTGTGTTAAACTGACACCATTTCCATATTTACCAATCTCACTGAGCTAAAGTACATTAAAGACGCATGCTTTGTAGCAGAATGGGCTATACTTTTTTAAATCCCCTCCGCCCCATTATCTGTGAACTCACCGAGGACAGAAACTGTTTCTAACTCATCCTCTGTATCCCCTCCAGTGCCTGGCATAGTGTCTTACACTTAAATGAGGCTCAAAAAGTATTTTTGGCTTGAATTAATTTGTTCTGCATAATAAATATAAATCTATATTTATCCCTTAGTGTGAGGATTGATAAAACCTAAACATGATTTCCTCTAGCTTTCTCTGCTGTCAGTACCTGCCCTGTGAAGATCATAAGTATTCAATTTAAAGATTACATGCTGTTTACATACTCATATCCCTGTAAACAGTGTTGATACATATTGTTACATCTGATGCTTCTTGGAGATTCAGAGCAGTTCTCCTGTGTAAAATTCTACCAATTTGTCTCCATTTTTTCACTGGTCAGTCACTAAGAGAAAACAGTAGAATTTTGCAAGTCAATCTGTCAGTTCTGTTATGTACTGTAGTGACTAAGGTGGTGGAAATAGTATATGTTGTTCCTTTCTTACATAAGACCTTGGACCATCTCATCAAAGGAAAGAAAAGAACTATGCATAGTTAATTCATGTTTGTCCTAAAGCAACTACAATGGGAATTTGTTTCCCTATTTGATTCTTATCTTAGGCTAAAGACATCTCATTTTCTATAGTTGAAACAGTTGCTAAACCTGCGACCTGTACATTGCCATAGTAGTTATCAGTCATGAACTCAGATGTATCACTGCTATTCAATAATTATTAGATCTGAGATATTATACAATGTCACTCAAGTGAAGAGGGGATAAATATCAGTTCTCTGCTCTCTTTCTTCAGAATGTAAAGAGGCTCCTGCAAAACCCCAAAGTGACAGAGTTCGATGCTGCCCGCCTGGTCATGCTCTATGCACTGCATTACGAGCGACACAGCAGTAACAGCCTACCGGGCCTGATGATGGACCTCAGGAATAAAGGTGTTTCTGAGAAATACCGAAAGGTAACCAAACATACGTTAATCCCACCAAACAGGAACCAGCTTTATTATTATATTCTGACTGACAAATGATGTCATACATTTTTATCCACAGAAGTGTGTAATTCTGTTCTCCTGTGTCTTCATTTCCTTAATAAAGTTATTTTCTTATGAAATGAGTTTCCTGATCCCCAAGCAATAAGGGTGTTTTCTCTCTCAATAGCTTGTGTCTGCAGTTGTTGAATATGGTGGGAAACGAGTCAGAGGAAGCGACCTCTTCAGCCCCAAAGATGCTGTGGCTATTACCAAACAGTTCCTCAAAGGACTGAAGGTATGACATGTCTGTGCTGTCCTAAGTGAACAGCAATCAAGACCCCTGGGGCTGCGAGTGAATGACTATGGTCAAAGTAACTCCCGGCTTGCTGCTGATTTAGAACTATGTCAACGAAGTGAAATTAAAGCAGACATCCTCCCGAAAGCTTTACAGTGCATTCTGTATTGGAGCACATCAGCATTGGACCAAGTAGCTGAGCAGGCAATAGCGAGCTATTTCCAGGAAAACCCATGCAAGAGTGAAAAGACGGATAGTTCTGTTAGTCATCGCTATTTTACTCCATTTGCTTATAACTTAAGATTTGTTAGGTAGTTTTTCTTTGAAGGAAAATAAAAATAAAGCAAACAATTGTAGATCTTTTAAAATGCTGGCTGGTGTGGCTCGGTTGGTTGGTCCCATGCACTGAAAGGTCGCCGGTTCACTTCCTAGTCAGGGCACATGCCGGGTTGTGGGCTCATTCCCAGTAGGGGGTGCAGGAGGCAGCCGATCGATGTTTCTCACATCTATCTTTCATCTCTCCGTCCCCCTTCCTCTCTCTCTAAAAATCAGTAAAAACATATTTTAAAAATACTGACCTGTTGCCCTAGCCAGTGATGCTCAGTGGTTAGAGCATGGGCCTGAGAACCAAAGGGTCTTGGACTCAATTCCCAGTTGTGCCCCTGTAGGGGCATGTGCTGGAGGCAACCAGTCAATGTCTCTCTCACCTGAGGGTTTCTCTTTTTCTCTCTCTTCCCCTCTTTCCCTCCCTTGATCTCTCTCTCTCAAAATCAGTGGAAAAAATAGCCTCCGTTGAGGATTGACAAAAAATAAAAATACTGACCTACTTTCTTAAAATGGTCAAAAATTAGTTTTAATCTGCTATCCTTTCTTATGTTTCCTAAAATTTTTTCACTTTCCTGAGTGTGTCCTTTTTTACATAATCTTTTTCTTTTATTTGTTCTACCTGTCATATAACATTTTCACAAAAAGATGAGAGTCACTGAATAGATGCTAAAGGAGTTAAGCACTTTCATTTTTAAAATTTCTTTATAATAGCTAGCCTTAAATTACAGAGTGTTATTATGAGATTGGAACATTTCTAATTGGTGAATATAATTTTTTAAATTATTTAACCCTAAAATTCCTGTTTGACTCTATCTCATGAAATCTCTATAGAGTGCATGTTCTTTTCTGATAAGAATATCATAAACTGCTATATTGCAAGTTTCCCAAAAATGACATAAGAACTATTTTCCCCTGTCTTAGGGAATAGAAAATGTATATACTCAGCATCAACCTTTCCTCCATGAGACCCTGGACCATCTCATCAAAGGAAAGCTTAAAGAAAACCTGTACCCATATCTCGGCCCCAGCACACTCAGAGACAGGTAAGATATAGAGATATTAATAATAAAAACAAGAAACACTAAGAAAATAGGAAATTTAGAGTCATGTAAGGGACTACAACTCCATTATATCATTTTACTCCTCCTTCCCCTGTTGTTTCAGTTCTAAGATTCTTTTGGTTTTACATGTGTTAAGATTAGATACAAATTCACCTGCTAAACCTGAAACATTACTTCTTTAGGAATAAAGAAACAGGTGTTTTGGAACAACCCAAATACTTACATTCTGTCCTTTAGTATCAGACTAGTTTGCTTATGCCATTTAAGGTTCAGTTCCATGGCACCTAACATTTGGAGTTTCAAACATGAAAGCCAAAAATAGATTTGCTGCTTGATTGCCAGCTGGAGCAGGTGGTTACTATTTTTGGTAAGAACTGGACTTTGCCAAATGTGGCCAGCATACAAACTGAGACCTAATTAACAAAGGTCATTTGTCACACAGAAGAAAAGGACGGCTTTCTTTTGGGGCATTAACTGAAGGAAGCAATTAATTGTCATTTTAATCCAGTGGTCTGTTTTAATAAAAACAAACCCTGTCAGAACAGCTTACTTAGGCCACCCTGAAATTTTAAATATACGCAAATTCTACCTAGTTATAAATTCTATTTTTGTGTATTTTTTATTGGGACCACATGTTATAAAGAACCTAATATACATAGCTGAATCCTATTGGATGGATTGATGTGAAAATTGTTACTGTTGGTAAAATGCTTCTATAATTTCAGCTAGTCATAATCTAAGAGCCTTGGAAGAATAGTGTTTTATAAATATAATTAATTTCTGGAAGGAGAAAAATGTTTTGAGTTACTTAGATGACTTTTATATGATATATTTTTTCATTTTATTCCTTAAAAAAAAAACACACTATAATTTGGTAACAGAACAGAAAAAAAAATCTTAAAAAATCTGGGGTTAAGTTCTGAGAGTACACTCACTCAGATAAAATGTTTAAGGACCTTGGCATCAAGGTTCAGAAATGTCAGCTAAGTAGGAAGAATCAAAACCAGCCCAAAGCTAGTCACCTCTCTTAGAGGCTTGAAAAACAGCGTAACTCCATTCAATAGCCTTCTGATCGCTATGATAAAAGTAAAAATATTAATTTTCTTATGAATTTTATGTAAGAATTACTGAACAAAAAATTAGCCATTTATTGCTAAAGGGACACCGTAGACCAACAGAAGAGTATGTTGTGTATGATTAGGTCATGACAGCAAACCTTCCTAATCTGGGGGATTCGTTTTTCCAAACAAAGCTCAAAGTGCACATTTGTTCTCAGCATCTGTTAGCATTTGTCGATATTACATAAATACATATATAGTTAATAATACAGTTGCTTCATCCTTTATATAACGAATATTTATTGAGTGCCTTCAATATGTCAAGAACTGTTGTAGATGCTGGGGAAATAGAAGCAACAGGAGACAGGTACCTGCCCTCAAGGAACTTACATGAAGGAGACAGACGGTAAACTAATAAGCAAATAAAGGATATAACTTGGATGAGATAAGTACACTGAGGAAATAAATAGGGTAATATGCTACAAAGTAACTTCATAAATGTGGGGAAGACTACTTTAGATGGAGAGAATCTCTCTGAGGAAGTGATATTTAAGATGAGTTTTGAATTATAAGAATCAATTACATAATGATGAAATCAGTTAGTTAGAAAGAAGTACTTTTTCACATTTGCACAAATTTAGTAGAATCTTGTCGCAGCCACTCATTTTTGTTTCTGTAAAAGCAGCAGTCCTTTTTCATTGGCCCTGCCTACAGTAAATGCTCATAAAGTCTTTACCATCTGTAAATATATTAAAAATTTTGAATTTTAGCCGTAAGTGTAACAAGGGAAAAATAGTTATGGAAATTTTGTCCTTACATTAAGATAACTTGCACTCACAGTTACCATCCGTAACGTTCTTTCCCTCTCTAGTCATACGAAAATACTCTGGCACCTTCAGATCATCAGACTAAGGACAGTGTTCTCTGGCTATGCTGGAACCCCCTTGAGTTTATTCCTTCCCAGTTCCTGTCTTTCTTTCCATAAGAGCCAGATGTACTCTTGAGGCAGGTGATGGGCAGAGGACAGCTATAGAGAAGCAACACCATTTTCCAGGACAATCCTTATTAGTCTGCTCAGCTGCTTTTTGAATAATTGACTTACCAGATCAGGAGCTCAAAACAAAAGTGTCATTGTCCGCTCCCTCTCATCAGTCACTGTACCCTGGCAGGGAAGAAGCTCCCCTCCCATCTTCTTAATGAAACAATCTGTGCAATTCATGAGTATTTACTCAAGATAAACTGCATAACAGGTCTCAGGCTAGAGTTCTCCTTCAACGTAAAGAACATTCCTTATTGAATCTTTCTGTAAAAAAAATACTCATTCTCTGAAAATATGTATAATTTCATTTCAGTTTGAGAATTTTATTATTTCTGAACACAGTAACTGTTTTTTCCCACTTAGGCTGACCCCTAGGTAGTTACAACATAAACCAAACTATTGGTAGGGTGTCCTCTATCTCCTTGACAGCACATTCTTATAACATTGGATTTTTTTCACCACAGAACTAATTCTTTACACCCTTTAATGAATCTCAAACCAGTTGTGACTGTGCTTTAGAAGCCATTAATTATCTCATTGGAACTCCTAGTACTAATGTAGTGGAAGGAATTAAAAATTTACTTCCTTAGAAATTTAGTGTTAAAAAGAAACTTTGTATATCAATGAGGATAATACTGTAATAAAAGTTATAGGGTCTCATGTTAGTTTTTCAAATTACAGCCAACTGTAATTTATTCGATCCGTTTTCTTATGAAATATGTCCCTCTGCATCCTGACAAGAATTGAACTTGAGTATTAGCTGTTCATATTCCTCTTCCTCTTCTGTAGAAATATTAGTGTGAGTTAAATAGTATTATCAGTTGGAGAAAAATAAGAGAACCTGTATTTTGCCTGAATATTCAGTCCCCAAATAATTGAGAGTTCATCACACTTGGTAGAAAAATATTTCTATCATAATCATACAACTCTTCCTAAGCGGATGACCTTTCTCAGCAAGAAAAAAGCTGGCCAGTAACTGGAGGCAAAACCTGGATAGTGTAGAAAATTTTAGTTATTCATGGACAATGGTGGTAATGCATTCCTGTAAGTTTATGAAGAATCTCTGGGGTGTGAAGCACCAGATTAATATTGGATTAATAACTTAGACAAAACACTCATATTACTTCTTTGAGCTACTAAAAGAAATCATGCACATTATAGATCAGAGAAATCTAATTGCCATATATGTGTGTGTGTATACATATACACATACATGTATATATAAAATATATATATAAACAGGCAATATCACTGAAAGGATACATAAGAAACAAGAAATAACATTTGTCTCTAGGGAGCAACTGTGGTACAAGAGGACTGAAGTGAGAGGGAAACTAACATTTTTTGCAGTATACTCTTTTGTATTTTATACCATGTGCAAACATTTATCTAGTCAAAGTGGGATAATTAAAAATAACAAAAAATGTAATTGTAGTGTATAAAATAATATGTGACTCTTAAAGCATTGTGGTGCCAAATACATTGTTTCAGGTAGGTAGTCTTCAATGAAGCTTATTTTGTCTTTAAAAAAAGTTACTTTAGTGTTTCAGAGGTATGATTTTAAGTTCCAGGTTCACATAGAAATGTCATAATTGACTCTAATTAATTGCAAAATACTATCTCTTCTGTATTGGGAGCCTTTCATTGGGTATATACAATTCAGAGACTATCTGAATGTTTTTAAATAGACACAGTACCTGATTCTGTTGCCACGAAGTCCAACAGGACTCTCTTACTTAATTCCTTCAAGGTTTTTTTTTTGAAAGAGAGAGCTAAACGGAAAGGAAATGTAGACAAACATGATTTATACATAAGCATGTATATTCTTCAATAAAAGATGTTTCTATTTAGTTTTGTGCTCTAACTTCCAAAATGGGTGCCTCTGTTTGATTTAGTTTTAAATAATGTCCAGTAAGTGATTTAACAAAAGTAATTGCCTACTAAGGTTAAGTAACTGTATCTTCTTTTGATGGCATGAAAAAAGAAAAACAAGGCAAACTTTAAATAACAGTTTTGAAAATTATATGATCTCCTTCTTGTTGATATCTCCAGGAGGACCTATCACTTTTGTTATGAAACTATTTTGATAAAGATTGAAACACAGGAAAACTACACAGTGCTACCCAAATGAGGCTAGTGACTGAGCTGATGTGTCAGCATGTCCAGTATCAAAACGACACTCATGGGTTTTTTGTTTCTTTCTTTCCTCGGTTTCTTTTTCTTGGTTTATAAAAGGATTCAAGAACAAAGACTTTAAAAAAGAGGTGGCGTTCCTAGAAGCGTCATTAATTTCTGTGTTGCGTTCTTTTTTTACATTCAAAATACTAAATGTTTCTAGTTTCCATGGTATGGGACATCCAAATATACCAGTAGTTTCCAAAACACTCTGAAGTCCTTGGACAGAGGCCATTGTAATGACATTGTACTAAATATTTGACAAAGGTCTTACACATGAAGAGAGATGTGTAGTACAAACCTAAGTTACTGTTGTATTGATAATCGTGTCACAGTGAAGTACTCTGCAGCCGCTTGAATATAAAAGAATATTTCTACATTTGGTTTCCAGCAAACACTATTGTGCTATTCTGAAATCCACAGCACAGAAATTATAAGACATCCGCTCATAAACAGAAAGCAAATCACTATTCAGCATTTCTTGCTCTGTTTCCTGCCAATTTCAGATAATTAAAACTTTTTTTAGACCTTTTATTCTATTCTGCTTTAATTATGCTTCCTCCACCAAAAAAGAGAGATTCAAAAATTAAAACTGTGTATATAATAGTAACAACAAATATTTGCCTTCCCCCCCCCCATCCTTTGATATTAAATGTCTCCATTATTGCAGACCTCAGGATATCATTGTGTTTGTAATTGGAGGAGCCACCTATGAAGAAGCTCTAACAGTTTATAACCTGAACCGTACCACTCCTGGAGTGAGGATTGTCCTGGGAGGAACCACAGTGCACAACACGAAAAGGTAGGGGAGAGCTTTCAGCCCTACAATTCTGTCTTTCCCAGAGAGTAAAGCTTAAATTCCCTTTATGTAGGAAAAGTAAGGTCAATGCTGACCAAACTGCTGAAGACCAAAGTACATCATCAGTTCATAGACTAATTTAGAGTTTGTGTGAGATGAAAGATCTATACTCCATGAAGTTCATAAATCACTTAATTAGGTCAAAGACCTGAAAAGTAAGGACCTGCCTGCACTTGTTAACAATTTATATTTCCTATCTATGTTCAGAGAAGGGGAAATCTAATTGCCACTTTGAAAATACCTAGATATAATGGTATTGAATTCTGTGAGTTTCTCTATTTTGTTGATTAATTATTTTCGTTCAGTAAGTATTTAGTAAGAAGAATACAAAGAGAAGATAAAGATTCTATCTCAAGTAAGTCATTGTCTGTTAGGAAAGAATAAACATAAAAAATAAGTGCCCTGGCCTGTTTGGCCCAGTGGCTAGAGCATCATCCTGCGGACTGAAGGGTCCCGGATTCAATTTCAGCCAAGGGCACATACCTCAGTTGCAGGCTCGATCCCTGGCCCCAGTCAGGGCGCGTGCTGGAGGCAGCCAATTGATGTGTCTTTCTCACAAAGATGTTTCTCTCTCTCTCTAGTCTAATTTGAGGTGTGCTACAAGTATAAAATACTGGATTTCAAAGACTTAGTACACTGAGATTGCCTTTTCTGTAAATTAAAACAAAATCTTAGCTGTAGACAAAACCAAAAAGTAAAGAATGGAAAATTCTTTCCTTCCTCCCCTGGCATATTTCCAAAAATGCATGTAATTTTCGGTGAAAGAATAGGGTCTGTGTGTTAGTAAGCTTCATCTTAAGCCATCTGAAGCCAGATACATATGTCATCTTACCATATATATATATCAACTTACCATTCACTGTTATTATTGAAGCTGCTCTTTCTTAAGTACCTTATTTCTTTAAAACAGGTCCTTTGTGACAATATTTTCAGTGACTCTAGCACTGGTCGCAATGAAATAGAGTTCTACAGGCCTTCTGCACTTACATGATTTGTTTCTATAGGGAGGGCCTGTTCTGATTAGGTGTAATTGTGATTATCTTTGTTTAGATTTAAACACTATTTAAAATAGAAGGTGCGTATTTGCTGCTAAAACACCAAGGAACTTTGCAGAAGCTAGTTATCTACACAAAACAAGTCTGTAGACTCCTGGATACAGAGAACAGACTAACAGCTGTCAGAGGGAAGGGGGTGGGGGCTGGGTGAGAGGGTGAAGGGATTAAGCAAAGGAAAAAAATGAGACTCGTGGACACAGACAACAGTATAGTGATTGCCAGAGGGAATGGGGGTAGGGGGAGGAGGAGCAGTATAAAGTGGGGATAAATAGTTATGGATGATTTGACTTGGGGTGGAAAACACACAATATAATATACAGATGATGTATTGCAGAATTGTATGCCTGAAACCTGTATAATTTTATTAACCAATGTCACCCCAATAAATTCAATTTACAAAAAAAAAAGAAGTTCATAGCTCTTCAGCCAAGTTTATTTAGCTATGAATGTAACTGGAAAGACAGGAAGTTCGGAGGGAAGAAACTAGGATCCTTAATGGAAATTAAATGGTTCACACACAGAAAGTTTGTAATCCATTCTCTTGCTGGGTTGGATTGGAGACATGTGTCTGTGACACTTTCAAAAGAAGGCAGGTGATCTGTACTAATCTCCTAAGCATGTTAATGACAGATGTAGCAAACAGACTCATAGTATTTGCTAGCTGGAAGTCCCTATCTGTGGAATATTATTAGGATGTGCCTAATTGTCTAACATTGTTTTTAGTAAACAAACGTGATTTATGAATGGCTCCCTGCAAATTGTGTAAACTATATAACTATCTGTTATAATCTGCTGTGCATGAATCTCTGTATTACTTAGATTCTTAAAATTCAGTAAAATTTGATACTGTGTAAGAAAAAAAAGAAGCAGCTTATTACCTCCTTAGCAACATTCTTAATAAAATTGCCTTCTGAATAAAGAGAGGCAGTCAATATTTTCTTCTCTCTCTGTAGCCATATAAAGTTTAATATGAATTTTTTATTGCTTTCCCTTCTCCTTTGGTACATAATACAAAGAAATGAAAGATAGTAACTGATTACAGGGATCTCATTAAGGCATAACTTTCATGCTTTTTTGAAGACAGAGAAGCTGCCCTGAAAAAGGACCTGGGTAATGGGTTCCGTAGTGCCTGCCCTAAGCACTTAGCCCATTTGCCTCTGGGGTCCATGCAGGTTTGCAGTGTGCAGCTGCTGTCTCCTGTCTCAGTATTTGCACTTTTTATGGAATTACTTCCCTCCCCGCTTACAACTTTTCATTTGTCTCATTAATCATACTGGCCTAATATATCCTAAATTAAGGAGGAATAAGTCAGATTTCAGTTTCTAGGAATTATATCTGACATGAATTCTGTAGCACCACAGATACTTTCACCAACATCTGTGTGGAAGAGTCAGAAATCATATTGCATAGTTATGAGTTCTAGAATAGATAAATAAATATTTATTGAACAAATGAGAACAGCATAAAGTCAATAATTTATTCATTCCTCAAATATTTACTGATCATTGGGATACCTCTGACTAAAACAAAGATCCTAACCCTCATGCAGCTTACATTTTCGTGCAAAAGGAGACAGAAATAAACAATAAACTTAATAAATAAGTATGTGTGATAGCAAATCAGAAGGTGATAACACCATGGGAGAAAATAGCAGAGCAAGGGATATGGTCAGTGCACAGGGAAAGTGGGGGTGAGTCACACTAACCAGTATGATGTTAGGAAAGGCCTCATTAAGAAAAGATTTGAGCAAAGACTTGAAGGAGGTGAGGGAGTAAGCCAAATAAATGGGGAAAGAGCATCCCAGGCACAGCAGAGCTGTGTCCTAAGGCAGGATCATAAGGTGTGTCCAAGGAGACTGGAGAGTCTGGGTTACATGAGCCAGAGGACAAGTAGAGGGAGATGCAGTCAGAGGCGTCTGGGCCTGGTCATGGAGGGCCTTACAGACTTTGTGAGGACTGGTTTTCACTAGAAGTTAGAGAGCATTGTAGGATTTGGGTCTTTTTTTAACGGCTTTATTGAGATATAATTCACATATCATATAATTCACCCCTTTAAAGTATACAATTCAGTGGTGCTTTTTCATACATTCATAAATATTTGCAGCCATCACCCCAGTCAATTTTAGAACATTTTCATCACCTGAGTAAGAATTGTCTTCCCCCACCCAGCCCTAAGCAACCTCTAATCTACTTTCTGTCACTGTAGATTTCCCTGTTCTGGAAATTTCATATAAATGGAATCATATAACATACAGTCTTTTGTGTCTTCTTTACCTTAGTAAAGTGTTTTCATGGTTCATCCATGTTGTAGCCTATATCAATGCTTCATTTCTTTTTATGGCTGAATAATATTTCATTGTATGCATTTACCATATTTTCTCTACCCATTTGTCAGTGGTGGACATTCGAGTTGTTTCCACCTTTTGGCTGTTACCAATAATGCTGCTATAAGCATTTGTGTACAAGTCTTTGTGTGTATTGTAGAGTTTCGAGAACAACCATGAATGCCTACCTATATTTTAGCAAGATCACCCTGGCTATCAAAGCTAATATGAATTAAAAGAAGTATTATTTCTCTTAAATGTTCAAAATGAACCTGTGTTATTGTAAAAAAAGCAAGTTCCTAGATGTATTTAAATGAACTATACCCATTATTTATTCACCTACAGTAGACTGAGCTGTTACTCTAGTTGTGTTTCTGATGCACATGATCCTACCTTGCAAATAAATGAGCATCCTGGTTTGGGTTTTGAGCTAGCTTGCCTATCACTTCACAAGTTAATCAATATTAAAGAGTTCTAGTCCCTGCTGGCAGCAATTGACACATTAAGCTAGCTGTGTGAGCTGAGAGGCCAAGAAACAGATCCATATGGATGGAATTGTCCTTCCTGGAGAAGAAATCCCTCTGCCTTCTCGAAATTCAGGCTAGAGGTGGAGAAGAAAGGGGAGGCGAGGTGAATTGTTAGCCGGTGGCGCTGTCGGTGCCGAAGCCCTGCCTGACCTGTAGGTGAAGAGAGCTGCCATCTTCAGGGCTGTCAGTTCAGTACTTCTTAAGACTTTTGACAAGGAGGAGGGTGCATCCTGCTAGAAAGTGACTCTAGATCAGCAGTCCTCTCACTACCAGATTCCTTTCAGGCCAGCCATAGTGACTGCACATAGTAGGTTCTCTGTAATACTGCTGGATTCAGTAAAACCCTCATTAGCTCTAAGCCTGCACAATCATTAAGGGTCCCACTTTTCAGTTATTTTCTAAGTAGCAAAGACAAATGAAGAAAAAGAGGCTTTCCCCAAAGTAATTCATAGTTATTTCATTTAAAAAATTAAATGTAAAAGTAAAAACCATTCATAATACCACAACTCAGAGTTAACCACTGTTACTATTTTGGCATATTTCCTCTTAATGTTTTTTCTTTACCTAAAGGTTTTTGAGTTTTGTTTCAAGTTTTGTTTTTGACATAATTAGGATCACATTGTCTATACAGTTTTGTACTTGTTTTTCTCACTTTTAATTATATTGAGAGCATTTTCCCATGTAATTAATAATGATTTCAAATAATCTTCATGGCTATATAATTTCAGTTTTAAGGATGTGTCTTTAACCATTACTATTGGACACATTATTCACAATTTTGTTTGATATAAATAATGCTGCAGTAACATTTTGTATATTGATAAACCCTTATCCCATTTCTGATTATGTCCTTAAGATAAAATGGAGTGAGGCAGTCTCAGATATTGCTAGTAGAAGTATAAATTGCTTTAATATCTCTTCTGGATAGCTATTTGGCACTATGTTTTCAAAGGTATGGGTTGGCTTCATGGCTCTTATTGCTGTTGAGGTTTTGTTAAGTTTCTTGATTTTTAAGAAGCCCTGTTTCAGGTGATGAAAATGTTCTATATCTTGATTGAGGAAGTGGTTAAACGACTATTAACATTTGTCAAAATCATCAAACAATATACTTAAAATTGGTAAATTTTATTGTCTATGAATTATATCTCAATAAAAATTTACAAAAAACCACCAAAGTACTGTAGTACCAAACTGATACTTTTTCCTTGATGTAGTCAGAAAGATAAAAAGCTAATTTAAAGGAATAGTTTCTCACTATGTAATTCTGTGTTATTTAATGCCATGCCCTGAAACCACCTGATATTAGCTGGTGTTATGAGTTGCATGCTTTGAGAAACACTGATCCATAGCATTTCCTAAGAGGGGGGTTATGATGATTCTAAGAACTAAAATTTATTTAGCACATACTACATGCTAGACATTGTTTTAATACTGTATACTTGTGCTATCCAATAAGGCAGCCACTGCCCACAGTAGCTATCCTACACTTGAAATGTGGCTAGTCTAATTTGAGGTGTGCTACAAGTATAAAATACATACTGGATTTCAAAGACTTAGTACCCCAAACAGTATAAAATATCTCATTAATAATTTTTTAAAGTTGATAATGTTTTGGATAAATGGGTTAAATCAAATATGCTATTAAAATTAATTTTACGGCCCTGCCGGTGTGGCTCGGTTGGGTGAGCATCGTCCTGTCACTGAAAAGTTGCCAGTTCAGTTCCTGGTCAGGGCACATGCCCAGGCTGCAGGTTCAGTCCCTGGTCATGCATATGGGAAGCAATTGATTGATGTTTCTCACTCTCTCACATCGACGTTTTTCTCTCCCCCTCTCCCTCCCTCCCTCCCTCCCTCTCTCCCTCCCTCCCCTTCTCCCTTCCTCTCTCTCTAAAATCAATAAAAGCATTTTAAAAATTAATTTTTATGTATGTTTACCTTTTTAATGTGGTTAAAACAATTAAAACAATTACATAGCAGCTCACATATGTGACTTGTTTTACATTTCTGTTGGGTAGTGCTTCTTTACCCCATTCAATTGTTTAATTCTCCTAACAAAGTAAATATTTTTATTATTATCATCAACCTTATTTTTCAGATGAGGAAACTGAGGTATAGAGAAGTTAAGTACCTTGTCCAAAGCTACAGAGCTAATAAGTGGTAAAGCTGAAATTGAACTCAGATTGTCTGTTTCTAGTCTCTGGGCACCTAAGCGCTCAGTTGAAATACTGTTTTAGGAGGACCGATCTAGCTATGACTTTTTATATAGCCTTACTTATAAATGTCATTTATAAAGTGGGCAAAATATGTTTTTACCAAGTGGTCAGTATGTGAAGCTTCCTGCCTACTGGGAAATACTGTAAATCAAAGCAGGGGAGAAAGAGTACAAAAGTGAGGAATCATTTAGTTTTGTTTTAAGATTTTTGCCACCCAAAAATAGTTAAGAATGAGATTTAAGATGGTGTTGCTCTTTGAATAAAAATCAACTCAACTAACTAGTGGCAGTTGTTAGTTTCATCATTACCTGAGATGATACCTAAGTGTTGATCATAAGACAATTCTGACAAAGTAATGTTTGTCAGTAGCATTAATGTTTTCGTAGAGAGTACAATTTAGGGCTTAGAAAACAGTTGGCATTTTTAATTTCTCTAAATAAATTTGAAGCTGGGAGGGGGCTGATTGATAGCATCAACAGGTACTTATAGATTTCTACCTAAACAGGTAACACTAGAAACTTGGACCTTCTCCTGTAACCACTAGTTGGTAGGATCTCTGAATTATTTACAGAAAAATTAGGATCCTGTGACAGAATTTGCATTTCAAAGGAAGAGGAATTCAGAGGAGACTCTTCCTCACTTATGGGCATTTCAGGATCAGTCTTGAAACTGTTAAAACCATCACCATCTTTGTAGAAATTTGGGGGGTGTTTACTTTCCTCCTGTGACCCAAGTTTTAGACACCATCGCAAGAGCTGTGATGGAGTGCAGCGCCTGTCACTGGCAAGCATTTACTGAGTGTGACTGTGTGTAGGATTCCGTGCAAGGTGTTAGAAAGATGAAGACATGTTCGATACCTTTAAGGATCTCAATGTCTAATGAGAAAATAGGCATATAAATGAATAGCTCTAATTGGAATTTAACCCATGATTCAGATATACATGTGTCCCCTGATTTTAATTTATTTGTGCACTGGAACATATATTTCTTAAATTAAAAATAGCTTTTCATTACAAAATCAATGCATAATCTTTGTAGGAAAAAAAATTAAATATAGCTAAGCAAAAAAGAAGATCAAAACACCCATGCTGCTGTCATCCCTCCATAGTTGGTCACCATGACCTTTTTCTATTAATGTGTACACACATATTTTTAAATAAAAGGGATTATACGCTCCATGTACTTTCAATGAAAATATATGTCATTTCAAATAACTGAATAGTATTCTATTGTCTGATTGTGCCACAACTTATTTAACCAATCCTCAGTTTGCTGTTCACTCAACAAATACTTACTGAGCACCTACTACATTCTAAGAGCGGTCTTGAGACTAGATACACAGCGGTGAACAAAACAAATGTTGTTTGATATTCACTTGTTTATAATTTGTCACTCTTATAAACAGCGCTGTAATAAACATCATTTTCTATATATGTAACATATATATACTTTATACATTTGTTTAGTTGTTCACTTGTCCAGTCGTTCACTTGGGATAATAATTGAGCATATTCTGTGTCCCAGACAGTCTGTTGATTTCATTACATATATTACCTCATTTAATCTTCATGATCCAAGAGGAGATATTGTTGCGATCTCAATTTTCAAGTGAAAAAACTCGAACATGGAGAAATTAAATAATTTCCCTGGAGTTGTATAGCAAGAAAGTGCAAAGCTGGAATTCAAGCTCAAATTTGGCTGATTCCAGATTCCATGCACAATTAGCAATGTTGAGATGAAATTGCTACAACACTTTTAAGATGCTAAATTACCAATTTGCTAGCCAGAAAAGTTCTACCAGTTTATACTCTTCACACCATGCCCTTGCCAGCACTGAGGTTAGCTGCTCCTGATTCTTAAAAATAAACTTAAATTTAAAAATCATCAATTTGTATGGAAAAAGTTAGTTTTAAAAGTTCCCTTCAAGTCAAATGCAGAGGAGAAAAACCAACCGTGAAACTAAAAGAAGAGACCAATAAATGAGAGAGTCAGAAACAAAGAAGAGAGAATTAGAGAGGTAGATACTGTCTGGTTTCAAAGCAGCCTCCAGCTCCAGATTGCAGGTCCGTGTGAGGTGCTATCTCCTTCTTACCTTAGTTCAGTGACAGGCCCGCCCCCACCCCCCCAACCGTCCTGCCATCCAGTATACTTTTTTCTTTTGCCTAAGCTAGTTTGAATGGGTTTCTGTTTCTTGCAGCCAGAACATTGCATTTTAGGAAAATGGTCTCATCTCTTACAAGTCTGCAGGATATACCTTTTTGTCTGTGAGACCCAATACAGCATTTGCATATTTGTTTCAGGATTTCTTGGGTTAAACAAAGTTAAAAATGGAAGGAGAAGCTCAAAAATGCTGTGTAGTGACACAAAAGTGACTCCTTTTGCTTCTTTATATCCTGTGCTTTTTTATGATCTCAAAAAAAAATTCTACATTTTTAAAGTCATCAGTGTGATGCCACTGGGATTATTAAATAGTAAAGTATCAAGCTGATTATCCTCACCACAGCCCTGAGTTGCCGTTCCTCTGCCAAAACTGTATTACCTTCCCCTACTGAATGATGCATCCATCAGGGCCTGTGTTCTTCCACTCGGGTTATCATTAGAGCTTCTGGGCTAGAATGGGATCTGTTATTTATAAATCACCTTTTGGTACCCTTTGGTCTTTTAAGAGGCAATGTAGCATAGCAGTTAAGAGCTTGGGCTCTAGTGCTCTTAATTAGGATTTTTTAAATCCCAGTTTTGCCATGAATCCACTTGTATGAACTTAGGCAAATTTAACTTTTCTGTGCCTGAGGTTTCTCAGCTGTAAAACAGAGGTAATAGCCCGGCCGGGCGTGATTCAGCGGTTGAGCATCGACCTAGGATCCAGGAGATCGGGGTTCGATTACCGGTCAAGGCACATGCCCGGGTGGTGGGCTCGATCCCCAGTCGGGGGCGTGCAGGAGGCAGCCGATCAATGACTCTCATCATTGATGTTTCTATCTCTCTCTCCCTCTCCCTTCCTCTCTCTGAAATCAATAAAGATATGTTTAAAAAATAATAATAAAAATAAAAAATAAAATAAAATAGGTAATAATAGCTTCTTCATATCATTATTGTGATATTTGAATGATTCAATATATATAAAATGCTTAGAGGAAAATCTGGCACAGGGTAAGCACTCAGTAAGTGGTACTTGCTGCAGCTGCCATTACTATTACATTTGGGGGAGATAAAATACAAAAGACTGAATATTCATCACCACCACCTGTGTCATCACCCATACTCCTAAATCACTTGTTTCGAAAACCCTCACTTTCACGTAATACAAGAGCAGAATTATATTAGTATCCCAAGTAGGAATATACTGGGGCAGTGATAAAATTTGTTGTGAAGACAGTCCAGTTGCCAGATGACTTTTGTGGTGCATGAGGAGAAAAAATTTTAGTAGCTCTATTTCCATTTGTACTCACTTAAAATTTCCCCTTTGAGGCCTCAGAATCAGTTCCTCTATAATCCATAGACTTGCATAGAGTCACCAGCATCCAGGCTTCCTACAGTTAGGTTATTTGGGGCTTTGTTTCTTGAATTTTTTTGTGGTGGTCACCATTCTGTTCCTGTAGTTGTGGTTGCTCTGACCAGCTGACATGGTTTTGAATGTTCCCAGGGGTGAGAAAGTACTGTACATCTGTAGCTCTTTTTATTCTCAGACCATAATCTCCTTTCAGACACCTGTGGAACTGAGAGTACAGGCAGTTTATACCTGGGGAATGAATCTTTTGCCTTGCAGACCATGAGGATGGTCCTTTCTGCTCACATGATACTCCAGTGCATGATACATGCACAATGCTGGACGCATGCAGAATCCTATTGGTTGCTTTTTTGTCCTATTTCTTCTCAGTGGGGGAGGAAATACGGCCAAGGGCTGTATTTGTTTTGCTTTGCTTTTTGTTTTTTCATAAACCAGGCATCTGGTACTAAGGTGGGAACTGGGAAGGAGCAGCTACATTTTTTTAATAGGAGTTACATTGTTTGTAAGAAAGTATAAAATAACCTCAATGAAAATGGTTATAGTCAAGGAACTATTTTATATCTTAATTCAGTGTTTCCCAAGGTCTGTTTCATAGAAAATCTGGGGAGATCTGGGAAGATATTAACTTGGAAAATGCTGTATCCTTCTCTGGGAAAGTCACAATTCACATTTGCATAATAAAGATTATAAGAAACTCCTGAGTAAATAAATCCATTCAGCTTTTTTTCTTTATATTTTAATATAATATTTTATATTTATAAAATATGTAACGTGTTAGGAAGTATAATAATGTATGGAACACCCTTGAATCCTTCACCTAATCCAAGAACTAGAAAATCGCCAATGACATGGGTCTATCTGTGAGTTTCTCTCTAACATCCCTTACCTCCCTACAACAGGTAACCACTATCCTAAATTTTGTGTTTAGTCTCCCTGCTTTGGGTGGGGGGGATATTTTTATCACTTACCTATGTATTTCTAAATAGTGCATTGTTTAGTTTTGCTTTTTTTTTTTTTAGCTTTATAAAAATAGTACCCTTTTTTCATTCAACATTGCTCCTAAGGTTCATCTGTACTGTTCCATATAAGCTTGTTCTTTCGTTTTCAGTGCTGTGCAACATTCTATTTTGTGAGCATACCACAGCTTACCTCTCCAGTTACCTGTCCATAGACATTTGAGTTGCTGGTGTTTTGTTTTGTTTACTATTACTATTCTGTCAAAGAGCAGCAAGAAGAAATGTGAGCCAAGGATATTGACAGATGTTATGATTATGTTGTTTGGGAGCAAGAGGGAAGATATGTATTGAGTAGCTGCTTTATACAAGGTACAGTTCAAGGCAGGGACTGAAATACAAAGAAAATAAGATGTTTATATCTTTGATGACTTTATGGTCCAGTGGAGGAGTCAAAAAAATTAGTATTTCTCAAATTAGGATATGATTAGTCCCAGGGACTCACAGAGGCACAAAATGAGCATGATACATCTTTTGGAGTGTCCATAGGGATTTTCAGGCGTAGAATTAAATAATTTAACTGATAACTACCTTAAAATATGTTTATCTCAAAATTTAAAAGATTCCTTTATGAAAAATGAAAATGTTGTACATTTTTAAAACAAAATATCAGACCACAAAGAAAGATATAAGCTGTAAATCAATTTGGACTCTACCCTCAAGACTAATAAATTCACTCTCTTCTGTAGTTAGGGGATTTTTAGGCACAAAAATTTGAGAAGTGTTAATGTATGCAAGTTAAATAAAACGTGTCCTAAATAGAAATAATTAATTCTGGCAGAGTACTCAGGAAATGCTTCACAGAAGAGATAGCATTTCAGCTAGACCTTAAAGAATAAACTGGATTTCCATAGGAAGAAAGAGCAGTCAGGGCTGAGGAAACAGCATAATTAAGGACGCACAGCATATTTGAGAAATAATGGGAAGTACTTTATGGGTAGAGAGATCCAGTGAGGGGCAGGCTGTTCTCTGGGTATGAGATTCCTGGTATCTTCAGATACAGATGTTGAATGCAACCTTTTTCCTTGTTCCTGATACAACTGCTGTCAGATATTTAGAAAAAGCTTAGCATGACAGGTGACACTTAAGCTGGGGTCTTCACTTTAACAAATATGAATCTGATACATGTATTCATTCAGGAGGTACTTAGTTCAACATCTGGTTTGCACTAAGAATACACAGATCGATAAGGTATCACTGAAGATGAGCATTAACTGTAACGGAAGCCATCAGAAGAGAACTTCAACTGCCCTCTCCTTCCATCCCCTCACAGCGGACAATGCTTCTAGCTAAACCCAGCCCTTCCCCCTGGGCATCAGATCCCTCACCTACTCCAGGATGTCGCTCCAAACCTACTCCTCTCTCTTGAACCAGTTTTTCCCACTCTGTTGGATCATTCATACAAGCAGAGAACATGCTGTTTCTCCCCCATCTCTTAAAACCCCTCTATTAATGGTGTTCACAGCCACCATTGCTCTCTAATGCCAGCACCTCTCCTAGCTCCCCAAGCTCCAGCCCAAGGAGGAGAGGGGTAAGCACAGAGGGCTCTATACCATGGCCCCTACACAGCAGACTGCCCGCAAACTGACCCATAGTAAAGCATGAAGGAAGCAACTAGCTAACAAAGCCACTGGCAGGAGTGCGCCCTCTACTGGAAGGGCGAAGAAACCTCATTGTTATAGGCCTGGTATGGGGCATTTCCTGAAATTAGGCGTTATCAGAAGTCCACTGAACTTCTGATTTGCAAACTTCCCTTCCATTCTCTGGCACAAGAAATTGCTCAGGACTTAAAACAGATCTGCGGTCAGAGTGCAGCTATCCGTGCTTTGCAGGAGGCAAATGAGGCCTGGCTGGCTAGCCTTTTTGAAGACACCAACCTGTGTTCTACCCATGCCAAACATGTAACAATTATGCTAAAAGACATCCAGCTAGCACCCTGCATACGTGGAACACGTGCTTAAGAATCCATTATGATAGGACACATTTCATTATTTTTTTTTTAAATTATCTTCTTCCTGTTATTGGTAGTTCTGAACCATTAGATATTTTTTCCATGGAGTCAAAAGGTACCTAAGTACATGATTGCAAGTGGAAAATAAGGGACAGACGTCAGGTTTTGGCAGTTTTTCCATTTTCATTTGTGTGTGACTTTTTAAAATATAAATGTGGGGACATAAAATATTAATGCAAGTCAAAATGTTTCAGTGAACAAGTTTTAGCAGTTCAACTTTATAACAATTATAAATAAATCTGTTAAATTTTTCTCTTAGACCCACATTTTATTTTAATCCTTACCCAAGAATGTGTTTATTGATTTTTAGAGAGCGAGGAAGGGGGAGAGAGAAAGAAACATCAATTGGTTGCCTCCTGTACATGCCCCCACCAGGGATCGAACTCGCAACCCAGGTATGTGCCCTGACCTGAATTGAACCCTCAACCCTTCAGTACACAGAACCACGCTCCAACCAACTGAGCCACACTGGCCAGGGCAGGAGAAAGGCATTTTTGAGTTTGCTTTTTAAGTGAGACTGATTTAAAGCAACCCTGGAAAAGAAAATTCATTTTTTGTTGTTTTTAAACATAGTCTAAATTTGGGGTACAGAAACCAATATGTTCATCGCCTGTAATTGTTAAAGCATTCTGCAGTGACTCATCAAAGTCCCCAAATAGATATTTTTAAAAAAGCCACAATGGCCCTAGGAAACAAAATTAGGCTTGGAAAATATAAATAATGTTTTCTCTGCAGTCAAGAATGTGGGGTCTTGTTGATACACAGAGGAGGATCTTTAAGTATAATTTCAGGAATGTTACTCCTTTCCTTTAGACTTGTAGCAGACTCTGAAGTGAAGCAGAGATCACCTAATAAATTCCTGTAGTGTTTCCCAGCCCATATATTTCATTCCTACTAAAAGTCATTTTCTGACCTCCAAGTGTCTCTAGTCCAACTGGCCACAAAACCAGGCCAGAGGTGTCTGCATTTCAGTAAAGAAATAAATTTACCTTCTCCTTTCCCTCTGCTTTACCATTTCTTTTTCTTTTGCAAAGGAGTTTGGAATTTAAATCCTCTAAGGACAAAATCTTCCGGGTTTTACTACAAACCAATGGTAATAACAAGATACCTGGTCATTCCTCCAACCTTCTGTCCACTATAGATCTGTCTCCTGAGAGTGAGTCCCACATACTTAAAAATACTGCCTAAAAAACTCATATCATAAAGGTGGCTCTCTTGCCAATGGGTAGCTATTTTAATTAATTCATTTCTTCAGCATACCTACTAGATGTCAGCCACTGTGTTTAGCCCTGGAGATCCAAGCCAAGTAAATCTGAGTTCCACCATAAGGGGCAGCAGTCCCACCCTATTTTGGTAACAGTAATATGTAGGGTACCTCATTCATATCAGTACAACGTTAATATAGCACTAGAGCCAAGTGGTAATCATGATGGGCATGATTAGTTCAGCATGAGGGAGTTTGGGAAGGCTTCACAGAAAAGATGACTTTTAATTCTCAGCCTTAGGGATAAAAAGGATTTCATCCAACAGAGAAGGATAGTCTATCCTTTCAGACATGAGACATAGTAAGAGCAAAACCATGAAGGTATGAAAGCGCATGACATGTTCAGGGAACAGTGAGAGGTTGGGCATGGATGACACATAGGCTGCATGGTGGGAGATGGAACCAGACAGGTGAGAGGTGGGATTGTGTGGTGAAGGGCACAGCTTCTAGGGCCTGGGTTTGAATCCTAGCTAAGCCAGTTACTAGCTGTTGTGACCTTGGCAAGTCACTTACCCTCTCTATAGCTTGCTTTCTTCATTTTTATGAGAGTGATAGCATCTATTTCATACATGTGTATACACATATACATATGGCTTAAAACGGTTCTCAGAACAAAATAAATACAGTATTAGTTATTATTAGGCCACACTATGAATGGCCTTGATTTTAATCTGTCCATTATTCTCTAAGCAAAAGAAAGGTTTTAAAGCAGAAGAGGGGAGAGTATGAAATAGGATATAGTCTGCATTTTATTTTTTTTAATATGTCTTTATTGATTTCAGAGAGAGGGAGAGAGATAGAAACATCAATGATGAGAGTCATTGCTCAGCTGTCTCCTACACACCCCCTACTGGGGGTTGAGCCCGCAACCCAGGCATGTGCCCTGACTGGGAATCAAACCTCAATCTCCTGGATCATAGGTCAATAGGTCAGTGCTCAACCGCTAAGCCACACCAGCCAGGCTATAGTCTGCATTTTAGAAAAGTAACTCTGGTGCCACTTTGGAGAGCCGAATGGATGGAGGAGAGACTAGAGGCACGATACAAGTTCTGAGGTAATTACAAGAGTACCTATAGATAAGAGGTTCCGAGGTTCCGATGTAACATGGTTCCGAGTTAATATAGTACCCTTGCCCTAAAACATTCTGAGTCCCTAACTAGAAATGTCAAATTTGAAATGCTAGTCTTAAAAGATCTTATGAGTTTCATGCTAAAACACATAGGAGAGCCCTGGGGAAGAGCACAGAGGGCTCTCCCACTAGTCTGGACGTTTAGTGCCCAACTGATGCTTCTGTTCCGCACCCAAATCAGACCAGGACTTCTTGCATGCTAGTCATATCTTTCCATATAGTTAGATGAGCAAGATATTCTATTTGGGGAGATGCTTTTTTATTTTTTCCTTTGAGTAACCTCCAATCTACTGGTCAGTTTCCTAGAGGAAGTTATGTCTTCTGGACTGCACAGCCGAAGCAAGGAGAGCTCTCACGTTACCTCCAGGTCAGCAAGCAGAAGGTGAAACGTCCATGGAGAGGCGAGGAGAATGGCGCAGCTCCCCCCTTGCCTCGCTGCAGGCGCTCCCACTGACCAGAAGCGTTGGAGAAAAGGAGCCTTGGGTTTTGTGCTTGTTCTTATAACCCATCTCCAGGTAGCCTGCTGATTCCTGAACTGTTGGCACGGACACCAAGACTCCCAGGGATGAGTTGAGAATAAGTCTGAGCCTATCCCAACCCACTTTTCTTGTGGTTTCTTTATCAAATAAATAAATGTATTCCTTGTATTTAATAGCACAATCACTTCTGTTTCTGATGAATTTTGTTGGGTTCTTACTTGACAAAAAGGGTTGTGAGAGCTTAGAGGAGTTTTAAAAAGTAATCATTTGATGTACACACTACACACTCTCCTCTTGACCTTTTATTTTTCATTAACCACATTCCTGCACAAGTCATTTCTGAAAAATCATGTTTTAGTAGAGCGCCATCCAAAAATTGTCCCTACACTGCAATTTTGGCCTGAGAAACCATGTATGACTACAATAAAAAGCCATTTTTTTGTGAAAAGATACAATTGATTTATTTTTCGTTTCTCTGGGGTTAATAACTATTTATGGGAATTCATGAAATGAGACATGAGCTGGCTTTACACCAAACATGGAGAAGGCATTGCCTCTACCCAAAGCATAGTTAAAGTGTGTCAAGGCAAATAATTCTGGTGTCAATTTCACTTCTCTTGAAAACAAGGGAAAGTGATGGTATCATTAATGCCATGGAATTATGGCATCCTCATATCACAGCAAAAACACCACAGCATAATCCCTCCCTGGTTCTCAGTAAGCCCTTTATATTTTTTACCTTTCCTTTATGTTGATAAACATTCTCAAGCATCAGATAGCCAAGGCTCAAATCTGTATCATAGTTATGTGGCTTTGGGAATGTCATTTAGTCTCTTTGTGGCGCAGTTCCCTCATGTATAAAACAAGAGTAATAAAGTACCTTCCTCAAGGATTGTAAGGATTAAATGAGATGAGGTAATACATATAAAGCACGTAGAACATCTAAACACTCGATGAAATTAATAGTAGTAGATACAATTGATTCCTTCTCAAAGTTGGGGATACAGAATCACACAAAATAACTGGATTCCTGTCAACCCTCTCACTGCACTAATTAGTTTCTTTACTTACACTCATGTGAAGCCCTAGCCTTTTTTTTTTTTTTTAATCCATATTATAGCTAAGAGCTAAGATCTAAATTGTTTTCTTTTTGTTGCGGTCTATTTAGATAATTTTTTTTAATTCATTTTTTTAAATAGTAATAAAAAAGTAAGACAGCCTTTACTTAGGGAGGCAGCATTCTGAATGCAGTGTTTATAAGTTACATAGCCTTTTGAAACACACAGAAACCTCCCTCCTCTGAGAATTACCTCCTTCCTCTCCTCTTAGCAAAATAACTCTTTGGAATAAGAATAAGAACAGAGGCTTTTCTTATACCATTCTCCTCATTGTTTGTCTGCTTGCATTGTGCCTACTCAACTAACGATATCAAGGAGTCTAAGAAATGAGCCTTACCCTCAGATATTTGATGCCAGAAATGGGTATTTCTTTGTATAAGGATCAAAGACTCACATTTTTATTTAAGATTTACTGAGCCCAGCTGGGCATGCGTGGCTTCGTGGTTGAGCATTGACCTAGGATCCAGGAGATCAAGGTTCAGTTCCTGGTCAGGGCCATTCCCTGGTTGCGGCTCGGTCCCAGTAGGAGGCGTGCAGGAGGCAGCCAGTCGATGACTCTCTCATCATTGATGTTTCTCTCTCTCCCTCTCCCTTCCTCTCTCTGAAATCAATAAAATATATATTTAATATTTTTTAAAAAAAGATTTACCTAGCTGATTACATTATTATTGGCCATTTATTTTTCCCTTTAAAAACATAATTTTAATTAAGGTCCCATATGCTTTTAATGACCTCTCTTCCATAGATTGAAATGCCCTAGTCAAAACTTCTATGTCCTATTTATTCTACAAAGGCCACGGTACTTGTTTTAGCTAAACAAATATTTGGATAATAGTTCCTGTCCAGTAAACTTGCAAGCAGCAATTCACAAGTCTTTATCTGATAGCCACCTTCTCCCTCCCTTATGTGGAGTTACTAATAGCATAGCCAACTGAAAAATAAAGCTACTGGCAGTTGTGTCTTATCCATGATGATGCAGTTAGAGAGGTAACCCCATCACAAGTCCTCCCAGTATCTTATCTCCACCGAAGAGAAATCGGCTCAAGTTATTTTTGTGGTCTGTGTGTGTGGTCGTGTCAAGCTCACTGAGGAGACAGTGCTATAAATATATGTAAAGGAACCCACAAGTTCTTACTCTGAGATTCCCCTCTTAAGAAATGATCTTTGGAAACAGTCCCAATTCATAGATCCCATCTTTGGAAACAGTCCCAATTCATAGATCCCAATTCAGGTGCCATGAGGTTCACCTGGTGAGAGAGAAATCAGTGTGAAGAAGGGGAAGAGTATGGAGTATGGAAAGAGGGGTGAGTAACCAGGCAAAGGGACACAGGGAGGGAAGGTAGGGGCAGGATGTGAGGCAGTGCAGCAATACAGGTTAATGAGAGAGAAAGAGAGAGAGAGAGAACAGATTTATGTAACATCTCAAGGAGCAGATAGGCAGGGAAGGTTCTCCAGCCCACATGCATCTGTTCTGGAATCTGAAAATTACTTCGGAGCGTTTTGATATTTTAGTAATCCCTCTCTGTCTGATGTTCCACAAAGCTCCAGCTCCTGCCTTACGCAGCATGCCAGGACCCCAATACCTCACAGGTAGGAGGCACTCAAATACTAGTTGACTAACAGGAGGGCAAAGGAAGAAGATGGGGCAAGTCGTGAATTACTTTTTCCCCATAAACCAGAATCTACTGGAACTATAAATCCAAACCACTCCTATCTGCCTGTCCAGCAAGCCCTCCAAAGATCATGCAGGCTCATTTTCTCACATTACTGGGGTGTTTTGCCTCCTCACATATGAAGATACCCTGGATTTTCTCATTCCTCTAAAATCACTTTATAAACAGAGAGGGTGGGAAAGAGAGGGTGGGAAGGGGAGAGGGGTGTGTGTGTGTGTATTTACAAAACCTAAACAGACTGGAGTTAGAAAAGCTGGATTCTAATCCATTTAGCCAGTAACTTGCTGTGTAAACTTGGGTAAGTCAGGTGATTTGCATGCCCTTATTTGTTCTATATACCTCACAAGGTAGCACTAAATAGTTAAAGAATTGACGCCCTAGCTGGTTTGGTTCAGTGGTTAGAGCGTTGGCCCCCAGACTAAAGGGTCCCAGGTTTGATTCCGGCCAAGGGGACGGACCTTGGTTGCAGGCTCAGTCCCTCGGCTCGATGTGTCCCTCTCACATCGGTGTTTCTATCTCCCCCCCACACTGTCTCTGAAAAGCAATGGAAAAAATATCGTTGGGTGAGGATTAAAAAAGAAACATATATTAGAGCATTTTGAAAGGATAAATTTCTATGTCCATCTAATATAGAGGAATTAGTATGGTCAATGAAAAGCAGTTAAGAGGAATATTATTGGATTAGGGGATACGGGGGGGTTGGGAAAAGAGAGAAGCCTCCTCCTTCATTTGACAGGTACCAGAAAAAGCCAAGACGTCCCCACTCCTCAAACCACAGATTTGGCCACACTTTTATCTTGAGACATCTCTGGGAAAAGGGTTCTTCCTGTTCCCCCTCTCCTCTGTGTCAGCGATATTTATTCATTTTTGTGGTTATTGTGTGCCTATCATATGCCAGGCAATGTGTTGGTTAGCTTATTATTATTCAATCATTAGCCTAGAGGGCAATATTTATATTTTCAAAGGCCACAGAGCAGTGATGAAACCAGTTCCCAAACCTACGTTTCCTGACTCCTCTCTTCCCATTAAATAGGTACTGGAAAAACAATTAAGTTACTGAGAAGTTGGTCTGTGGGCTCTGAGGCAAATCTGTTGAGGGAGAGATCCGCAGTCAGGGCATCCTGTGGGCATTGGGCCCTTCCCCCCAATGTAGACAGGATGGGATTTTTCCATGTCGGTGCAGCAAGGAGAGAGACCCAGGTATAGTTAAAGCCATTTGGTATAACGGATCACGCTTTGGAGTCAGAATTATATTCCTGCCAGCACTTACAGTGTGTGTCTGCAAACCGCTCACCCATTCTGAGTCTCACTTTTCTCTGTGTGCAATGGCGATCACAGCATCATACTTAGGGTTCTTCTCCTGAGTAACAGGCGCGAGCAAGGCCTGAAGCTTTGTAAACTGGAAGAAGTGTGTGTTAACCCTAACTCTCTCCCACCGCGGGCCCCTACACGCGGATACCCTCTGAAGCATAAAACTTTTCCCCAACATCTGACCCGTCCAGGCCACTATCCCTACCACCTGGGGAGTATGGATTCCGGGCGCCAGATGTGGGAGACGCGCCCTGCCAGCTCGAGCGCTCGAGTCTGTTTTTGGTCGGGGGGAAGCGATCTGGATCTGGGTTCTCCCGGGCTCCACACGCCTCTCCATTACCCAGCCCGTCCGCCTCCGCCGGCTCCCACGCCGGGTCCGCCGGGTCTGTCTTTCCTGACCCCACCTCTTGCTCTCCCGTCAGCCCGAGTCTGGGTCTCCGGCTGGGTTTGGGTCTGTCTTCTTCACCCTCAGTGAGTCAGAAACAAAGGAGGGCGGGGGGAGCGCACTAGCTCTGGCTCCGCGATTCGCCCTTTATTCTGCACTCGCAACGTCAGCGGCTGCTGGATGGAACCGCGGGGCGCGGGCCGGGCCGCCCACAGCGCGCGGGGCCAGGGGAGCGGCGGGGCCGGGCGGGCGCTCGGGGACCCGGGCCGCGTGGGCGCGGGGATGGAGGGCGCCGAGGGGCGGGGAGCGGGCGTGCGCGTGTGTGCGAGCGCCGGGGAGGCCGGCCCTTAGTGTAACCGGAGCTACAAAGGAGGCGAGTCCGCCAGGGGGAGGGAGGGCGGAGCGGCGCGGCGCCGGGGGCATCTCCGCCACCCTCCCCGGGAAAAAGCCCTTGGTCGTGGCCCCCGCGCCCGCACCCCCCGGAATGATGAAGAAGAACAATTCCACCAAGAGGGTGAGTGCGTCCGCCGGCCCCGCGCCCGACTTTGTGCTCTAGGGACCCCGGCCCGTCGGCGCTGCGAGCGGCCGCGCGCTCGGCGTGAGCCCCCGCCCGCCCCCCGATCCCCGGTGCCCCCGGCCCCGCCGTCATGCGCGCGGCCCCGCGCCGAGGCACCCGGGGTAGGGGGGCTTTTGTTTGTTTACTTGGGTGGGGGTGTCACTTGGCGTAGTTTCCGCCCGACCCCCAGCCTTGCGTCCCCCGGGCGGCCGGCTGCGGCGTGCGTCGCGCTCTGCGGCGGCGAGGAGACAATGAGGGAAGAAATGAAGCGCCGTTAATCCGGCGCCGGGAGGGCCGGCTGGGGGAGGGGGCGGGACCGGGCGGCATTCCGGAGGCCACCTCGGCTCAGGTCCCTTTCCCCCCTGCAGTCGCAGTTGTTTATTTGGGAGATGGAGGAGGAGAGCGAGGGGGAGAGTCCCTCGGAGTGAGAACCTCCTAGGAAGTGGGGAGCGGGCGCCGGGCTCCCGGACTCCAGCCTTCGGCGGGGCGGTCCCCGGAAAGAAGGGTCTCGAGGCTCCGAGTGGAGAGAAGGAAAAGGCGGCGATCACCTAACTGCCCGTTCTT
The DNA here is from genome assembly GCF_964146895.1 of Miniopterus schreibersii. NCBI lineage: Eukaryota > Metazoa > Chordata > Mammalia > Chiroptera > Miniopteridae > Miniopterus > Miniopterus schreibersii. Next base: position 12,234,201 of record NC_138119.1, on the reverse strand, counting down.
CTCTTGCCCCGGGGCAGGGGCCTCAGGATGGAAATCATCAATCTGCACTGCCGGAGAAGGTCGGCTGGGTCCGGAAATTCTGCGGGAAAGGGATTTTCAGGGAGATTTGGAAAAACCGCTATGTGGTGCTGAAAGGGGACCAGCTCTACATCTCTGAGAAAGAGGTAGGTGCCCTTTGCCTCCAACTCCCTATTTTCTTATATTCCCCACTTTGTCTCTACACAGGGGGCTTATCTGCCTCTAGTCCCCCTCTTACCTCGCCCCCCATTTTGTTCCAAAAGCAAGTTCAGTGGTCCCATTGCTCTCTACTATCTGCTGGGGAAGGTCACCCTTTAGTGAAAAGACCTGGGTTAGAATTAGAAGTTGAGTGTGATCTTATTTAATGATTTTTCTTTGCAAATAAGTATCTTTCTGACTATGATGATATCCCAAGATGTCCCAAAACTTCTAAGTGTCCCCTGGTGTCCCCTACCCTATCCTGGCCTCTAGCTGAAGTGGGTTATTTTTTCTTTGCTATTGCTGCTGAAACACTCTGTGAACAGCAGCATATTCTCCACCCCTTCCTGTCCCCCCACCCCAGCCTAGCTAGCCCCCCCCCTTTCCTGTCTCTAGCAGGGGCACACGCAGGTCAGAGCAGCAGCACAGCTGCCGGGAATCACAGAAATACACAAACACACATACAGCCCAGGATCAGTCCTATATGACCTCAGGTAGAGAATTTGCTAGTGGCAGGCTATTATTTCTGTTGAAGCCAATGAACTATACCTCTCTTTCCCCCTCCCACCCCCAACTCCACTAAAACAAAAAACAAAAAAGCAGCAAGAAACTCATTCTTTACCCCCTTCCTGCTCCCCTATTTGTATCAGAAGGGAGAAAATGGAGTTATGAACCCCTGTATCTGTCTGTGTCTTCGGTCCTACAGTTAAAATGAAAACCACAGTCCACATTGGGTCAGAACCTAAGCCAAGACCATTGGATCCAGACTCTTCTCCCTTTTGTCTCTAATTCTTGGGATTCATAACATGAAGTAATATTGAGAAACTGAAATTTCCCTTCCATAGGTTAGAAGTCACTCCAGTCCCTGCTTCTGTGACTATGCCAGCCTAGGAGACTGTCCTGTGTTCCCCTGTAGCGTGGCCCTTCCTCCCCCGATTCCGTGTTCCCTCATCAGGGGCCAGCTGGGAAGTCCTCCCTGGGTTCTGACCTCTTCTGCTTTCTGCAGTTGACTATATTTGGGTAAATAAGTCCTTTTATGGTATTGAAACGGACCCACACACAGTCCTATAGAAAGTATTCATCTGAACAGAACATCTACTGAGACAACTAGGGAAGAGCTAAGTAGTGCCAAGGGCCAAAGAGATCCCTCTTCAAGATGCCTAAATCCTGCTGTTTACAGTAAGCTGAGAACTTGGTGATAGAGGTGAGAGAAGACTCTGACAGGATAATTTATTTTTAAGGGTCACCTCCACGCAACCCCAATCCTACAGAAAGTTATTACACAATTTGCTGGCTTTCCAGTTTTTAAAAAAAGCAAGTGTCAAAGTGTATCTCCTGTCTTCCCCCGAACTTCATAATGGCAGGAAACTCTAGTGAGCAATCGGGGAGAACTTCCCACACGTCAAAGGGGAACTGGAGAACAGTGAAAGGGTAGAAGAAACAAGACGTTTGTCTTGTTTGTATTTGTCCAAAGAACAAAGTCTGGGTGAAAGAGCATTACTGCTCCTTGTTTGTGGAGGAAGGGGTACAGAGACAGGGAAAGGGTGGAATGACCTCAGCCTAGGATGTGTGGTGTCCTGTGAGTCAGGAGCATCTGACTGGTCATGGGGCAAACTGCCCCCTGCTGAGAAGGGCTTAGGAAAAGAGTAGTATTGATACTCTCTTTGGAGCCAGTTTCCATGCTTCAGTGGGCTCGGGTTAAAGGTGAAATTGACAGAGGACTCCAGGCTTCCCAAAAGCTCTGGATTCAAGATTTTTAGAAAGAAATGCAAAGTGTCATGTTTGTAATTTACGTGTTAATGTAAGAAAATTCCTACCCCCCTCCCCAAGAATTTGCAACAGTCTTTTTTGGTACTTCCCCTCATCAAGGCAGAGTATCCCACAACTGCCTCCAACAAAGACATCCTGTATTTGTTGTTAATTTTCAGTCACAGGGTACCTTGTGGTCATGGAGCTGCTGTATAGGCCGGAAACTAGACCCTTACCAAGACCTCACAGTAGAGGAAATTGGGTTCAGGGCATCTTTTTTGGAAAGCATGGGGAAATCCTTTCTGTGGGCCAAGGACAAAGAATTGGGGAAGGAAGGGTTAAGTTTGGAAGATGGGTAATTATCAATGAGACTTTAGGAATTAGAGTGGGGAGAAACTACAGTGAAGAACAAGGGTGCTGGAGCTGTCCATCTTCCTGGGGACGGGAATATACTTGTTCTACTGCTTGCCTCGGCCATCTCCTACCCCTGCTCTACCAAGGGCAAACCTCTGTCAGTGTGTCTCCTGTCCTCCAGAGCTCCTTATCAGCTGTGTCCATACCAGAATCCCCCCTCCCTCCCCTTCCCTCTTCCCTTCCCCCTTCCCTTTCCTTCCTTCCCCTAAGGAAAACAACAAGTAACTCTTTTCCCCTGGCTGCATACACACACCCAGCACTTTCCTCTCCAAGATTTCTGGCCTTTGCTGATAGTCTCAATTCTGAGGAAGGAAGGGGAGAAGAAGAGTGATGCATTATCCCACACCCCTGCCCATGTTTCTGGGAATTGTTCTTGGATGCTCCTTGCCAGCATCTTGTGCATTTCTACCCATAATCCTTCAAGGCCTCCGGTCCCTTCCCAGCTCAAAGCCCAGGAGCTCTAGAAAAGGGAAGGCCCTGAAGAAGCCAAGCCCTGCAGAAACAGAGCGAATGCACAAGCAGCCATTCACCTGAATGGGGCTGTGTGATCGGTTCTGTCATCTGTGTCAGCCCCCTGGGTCCAGCAGCAAGTCACAAGGATAGGCAGTTACAAGACCAGAGATGGGCTGGGGGATAGAAGAGAGAACCACTTCCCTACTTCAAGGCTGTTGAGAACCAAGAGGATAGATAAAGTCACTTCCACACACACAATTCCTGTTTCCGAGCTTGACAAATGGAGACTTGTGAAATCATTCCAGTCAGGGAGAGTGGGTGTCTTCCTAGGAAGATATGCAGCTACTTTTATCTGTTTGTTTAGTTTAACAAGACATGTGTTGGTCTCTCTTCCCAGGAAAATGGGACCAGCTCATTGCCAGGGTCTTCCAACCCCAGGCTCAAGCAGCAGAGGCTGAATGGGTTTTCTAACCACAGGCTGCTTCATCTGGGCCAGTGACCAAGTCTCCTCTCCTCTCGCACGCCCAAACAATCCATAAGCCACAGCTCCTGAGTTCCAGGGCTGTGAGGAAACACCTTAGGGGCAGGAGAAAAAACTCAGGTCTAAAATAGAAGAAATGCTAATGGAATTTGTTTTGTGGCACTCAGAAAGTGTTGGTTGGGTTTGCAGGATGTAGATAGAATTGTGGCCTCTGGTCAGACATTCCTCAAGAGAGTTAAGAGCCAACTGCTGGGTAACTGCTAAGAGTAGAACCAGGGTGCAAGACAGATACTGCAGCAGGAGAGTTAAGTTCAGACACGAGGAGGAACTTCCTGGCAGTGAGGGGACTTAGGCTCTCAAACTGAAGCCGTGGGACGAGGTGGCAGAATACTGCTTCCCAGTCAGATTCAGTCCTCCAGGGAGAGCATGAGTGCGGTCTTTGCCTGGAGAGGGGTGACTGAAATGGCTTTTCAGGCCTGGAAGAGCTAGGTTGGGTTGTCACAGTACTGTGAGGGGAGGAAGGGGGGGTGGGACCACAGGGATATTTTTCAGCTTATCTGAATGAACCGAGCGCAGAGGGCTGCTGTTCCTGTGGTGCTGAAGCTCCTGAAGTGAAGGTGGTAGATGACTCTCTTTATCATAGTGTATCTTCAGGGGGAGAGCCACATAGGGTAAGAAAGTGACAACAGAACAACATAAACGTAAGATGGTGGGGGCCAGAGCAGCCCTTCATGGCTCCAGACACCTCCTGACACAAGCCCTGCCTTCATCTCCTCCCTCTGGACAATCCAGGCTATCCCCATCTTGCTTACTTCAGGATGACAGGATTAACCTGTTAGCTGTGTGAGCCTGTCCTTCGGAGGAAGGACAAAGTGGGAGTCTTGGTGAAGCGCGGCATCCTGGGGTTCTGGACACGGTAGCTTAGGACGAGCAGTTTGAACAGAAACCCACCTGAGGAGCCAGGTCTTGGGAGCTGCCCAGTGCTGTCCCCCACCGTCGGGCCTTTTCGGGCCTTGGGTAGGATAGCCCTTTCCTGTCCTGTCATTCCTCCCTCTCCTCAGGCTTCCCGTGGTTCCCAAGACTGGTCTAAACTAACAGTTTGGGGGAAGAGAGACTAAGTAATGTTATCCTCATCACCTCACCTCCAACCCTCCCCTAGGTGAAAGATGAGAAAAATATTCAGGAGGTGTTTGACCTGAGTGACTATGAGAAGTGTGAAGAGCTCCGGAAATCCAAGAGCAGGAGCAAGAAAAATCATAGCAAGTTTACTCTTGCTCACTCCAAACAGCCCGGTAACACGGTATGTTTCTCCTGCCATTCTGGCCACAAAACACTGACCAGGGCGGGGGCGGGGGGGGGGGGGGGGACGGGAGAACACCTTCCCCCTCCAGGATTCTCCCTCAGCCCTCTTGGTTCAGAGGCCCTGGATTACTGCTCTCCTGCCAGCTTTTATTATTTAACCCGAGAATATTATGGCCACATCCTCCCCTCCAGGCAAGCCAGCCTTTAAACAGAGGTCATTCTCTTTCTCTCCTCTCCCCCCACCCCCCAGTGCACATGTACATCTCTTGGGGAAAATCCCTTTTTCCTATACCCCAATAGGTGGTTGAATTTCAGAACCTAATTTCTCTTGGCTAAAGGAATCCATTCCTATCACATTGTGTTTCTTCAAACACTTAAAAATCTTTATTTTAGTACTGTCCTTTACCAGACCTCCTTTAATTATTTCCGGTGCTGTATTAATGTCCTGTACCCTTCTTAGCTTTTCGTTGTCCATTTCTAAAACAACCTCCAAGCTGTGGCACTTTGCAGGAATAGAGGCTGGATTCTTTAAGTTGTAGATGACTCTGGAAGCAGAGTCTCTCTCCTTCCAGGAGCTAGTCTAAGAGAGTAAGATTATAATTTCTCATTTCTTCACTGTCAGGGTGAGACACCAGCTCTAAAGCCCTGACTGAAACAAGAATCTTCCCCTCATAGGCACCCAACCTGATCTTCCTGGCAGTGAGTCCAGAAGAGAAGGAATTATGGATCAATGCCCTCAACTCTGCTATCACCCGGGCCAAGAACCGCATCTTGGATGAGGTCAGGGGCTCATGGTGGGGAGAGGGACACTGGGGCAGAGGGAGCCGCTGTGGCTTCCTGAAGAGGGGAGGTTATGGTGTAGCCCCGTTGACTTGCTTCCTCTCCAGCTCCCTTTTGAAAAACCTTTTCCTCTTTCTACCTTCTTAAGTCTTTTCTGGTAATTCCTCTTTACCCACTCTATGATGCCTGGGCCAGCCTTGGGTTACCTTGAGGAGCCCCTTCCTGTCCAGTAAACCTTGCCCTTGGATTTGCTCAGAAGCAGTTCATGGGTAGGTTTATTTCCAAGTCCAGGCGTGTTTAGGCCTCAGGGGATGCGGGGTTGGGACGGAGTCTCTGAAGAGCAGTCATCGACTCACAATGCTTCTCTTCAGGTCACCGTTGAAGAGGACAGCTATCTCGCCCACCCCACTCGAGACAGGGCAAAAATCCAACACTCCCGCCGCCCGCCAACTCGAGGACACCTAATGGCCGTGGTATGTAAGACTATGAGAGAGTAAAAATAGCTGAAGGGCCAATTCCATGTCAGTTCATCTTAGGACTATCTCACAGAGCCACCAGAGGCGTTTGTGACACCAAGGTCGGAGGCTGGGAAATCCCTCTACCCCACCCCCCTGCCTTATTCCTCTGGTTCAAAAATATTTGTTCAGCACCTACTATGAGTTCAAAAGTCTTTGCCCTCAACAAATTCATCATTCTTTGGGGAAAATGCTATATACCTGCAGGAAAGTGGCAAAAGCAATATAAGCTACTGTCTGGTGGCCAGCTGTCCTCACAGCTAACAGCATTCTGTTCCATTAAGAGGAGGAAGGATCAGTGAACCCCCATAACATACAAAGTGTTGGTTTCTCTCTAAGTCTGGGAAGAGAGGCAATCAGGTAGAAGGAACATAGGCTAGGCTCTGGAATCAGACCTGGTGGGAACCCAGCTTTGCAGTGCAGTCTCTGATTCCCCCTGTAAAGTGGGGCAGTTGGTAATCACACCTGCCGTGCAGGGCTGCTGTAAGCAGTGATTGAAACAACATATGGGTCCATACAGCTGAGGTACTGAAGACCCTTATCACTTTTTTTTAAATTAGAGTGTCCTAGAAACAAGAGAACAAGTTTTACTAGAGTCTGAGTTCCCAATAGCAGAGGGGGTTGAGGTGTGTGGCTTGGAGGATGCAGACAAAAAAGGGCAGTTACTATGCTGTGTCGAGCTTCCTATGAGAGTCAGACCCAGTGCTATGCTTAGAGTCTGTGATATGGGAAAAACGACACTTTCCAGGAAACACTTAACGAGTAGGAGAAATTACTTTTAGTCACAGAAAAATAAAAGAAAGAAAGCAGTGCAAATCACTGTCAAAGGAATAGGCAACAGCAGATAGTGTCAAAGGGCGCAGTCGGGCAGGAGGGCTTCCCATCGGGAAGGCGTATTGAGGAGGAAAACGAGCGCAGCCTGAATCTCTTTCCCACAGTCGCTCCTGAAACACCCACTGATGACAGTACCCCTTCCTTCCTGCCCTCTTCCTCTCCAGGCTTCGACCTCTACCTCAGATGGGATGCTGACCTTGGACCTGATCCAGGAGGAAGACCCTTCCCCTGAGGAACCAACCTCTTGTGCTGAGAGTTTTCGGGTCGACCTGGACAAGTCAGTGGCCCAGCTCGCAGGCAGTCGGAAGAGAGCAGACTCAGACCGTATCCAGCCCTCCTCAGACCGGGCAGGCGGCCTTCCTCGACCTTGGGAAAAGCCAAACAAGGGGGCCACCTACACCCCCCAGGCACCCAAGAAGTTGACCACCACAGAGAAAGGCCGCTGTGCCTCCTTGGAGGAGATCCTATCTCAGCGGGACTCTGCCTCAGCCTGCACCCTCCAACTGCGGGCCGAGGAGCCCCCAACCCTCATCCCACCCCATCCGGGGCAGCTGTCCCGGATCCAGGACCTGGTAGCAAGGAAACTGGAGAAGACTCAGGAGCTGCTGGCAGAGGTTCAGGGACTAGGAGATGGGAAGCGAAAGGCCAAGGACCCCCCTCGGTCTCCTCCTGCCTCTGAGTCAGAGCAGCTGCTGCTGGAGACAGAGCGGCTACTGGGAGAGGCGTCCTCAAATTGGAGCCAGGCAAAGAGGGTGCTGCAGGAGGTCAGGGAGCTGAGAGACCTATACAGACAGATGGACCTACAGACCCCGGACTCCCACCTCAGACAGACCACTCAGCACAGTCAGTACCGGAAGAGCCTCATGTGAAGGAAGGGGACAGGGTCTGGACCTTGGGATGGCGGGGGCACAGACTCTTATCTCCAAATGTTGCAGGATAAAGCTTTTTTATTTACCTCAGTCAAAAAAAGAAAACAAAAACACAATCAAACTCATTGCTCTTGCTGATGCTCAACCCTCCTGCAACTCTCCTTTCCCAACCCCCTTTCCTTCCTTACCTCCACTCAGGTTTGAGGAGGAGGTGACCCTATAGCAGTATTAAGAAGCTTTGCCCAGATGAAGAGAGAGAAAGAATAATAAAGACACAGCCTAACCATTTTACACATGTCACCCCTCTGAGATATAGTGGGGAATATGCTCCCAAGGACATGTATAGGCTTTTAAGTTGGGGGGTTCCAGGTTTTCCATCTGAGGGTGAAATTTTAGCCGCCCAGCTCTGGCTCTAGGAATGTGGAAGCCAGTGCCACCTGTCCATGCACACAGAAGTGAAGTTTATCCCAGGCCTGAAAGGATTGGGGGAATTAAAACCCTCCCTGCCAGACACTGGCTTCTCCCAGCAAGTTCTGATTGAGACTGAGCTGCCTGCCTTCATCTTCCACAATCCTTCCCTACACTGATTCAGAGATACAACGCTGGGTGTGGATGGAATTGGTTTGGTTATTTGACTAGGGGGTTCTAGCAAAGAGGAACTAGGGATAGCTGACCCCAATCGGAGAACCAACTAAGAATGAAACTGATTTGTGATGCAAGCTAGGCTGGATGAAGGGGAAAACCGAACATGTGCCCAGGTTCCTCTTTCGGCCAAGCTAAGTTTCCTGTAGCCTCCCCTCCTTCCGTAAACCTCTCCTCCAACACTAATCAAGCCCCGACTTTAGAAAAACATCTCAATGCTCACACCTCCCAACTAGGCTCCCTTGAATTCTTGTCTGTGGTAGGTCCTCCACAACTCATTTTGTTTGCCTCTTTCCTCTGAAGTTTCTAAGATTAAGTTTAGTAATAGAAGAGTTTAGGTCCAGAGAAGAGTTGTGAAGGCAAGATATGAATGATTTTCAGAAAGAAGGGGACAGCCTCATGAACCAAGTAAATGAGGGATTGAAAGCCACTTTGAAGTATGTCCCTTGCTAGCTTCTTGATCTGCTTCCCCAGATCTCACCTGCAAAGGCCAAAACCTAGACTAGAGCTTCACTAGGGATGAGGGAAGAGAGAAAATGCGGACAATTGCTGGTAGATCCTGGCTATGAGGCTGCCCCAATGTGACTGACGTTCAGGAAGATACGGTAGGAGGGAAAGTAAATCCTTTGGATGAAACAGAGACCCTCGGATTCCTATTCTGCTTGGACATTATTACTCCCATGATCCATGTAAGCAAGATGGGCGCACCCTCCAAGTTAAACCATCTATAAGGAAGAGAGTCCTGCTCTTTTAGTCCCCACCACTCATAGTTGAAGATTAACCTAGATCTGGTCTGTAGTTATGTAAACTAGTCTCTTTCTTGGGGAATGTATTCCTACAGAGTAGGGAGGAGTGCACCAGAGTGCCACCTACAAGTCATCCCCAGAGTCTCCCTGGGGCAGCAGGTGAGGGAATTTGGGTCTCGAGACTGCCTGTCCTCCAAGCCGGCGTCACTCTCCTAAACTCGGACCATTGTCACAAATATTGAAGATCTAGGTTAAAGTGGTACTTCCTTTTTATAAGTCTCCATCTTCGTATGGATTTTATTTTACCAGCATTTTCCCTTTTTTCCTCCCTTTTCACTCCCACGTAATGAAGAAAAAGACGTAAGCAAGAATGGCATGTATATCCCAACATGCCAGTTATCTGTGGCTCCCAGGGGAGCTAGAGGGTGGAGGAGACACTAGGAAGAATGACGGGAGGAGAAGCAGCAAAGAAAGACTGGGGATCCCGGGCCACCAAGAGCTGGGCACTGAGCTCCTTGAGTCTTCAGGCACGAGAACCAAATCACAAGGTGGCAAAATGAACACAGTTTTGGAGACAGACAGATCTGGGTTCAAATTCTGACTAGTTGTGAGGCTCTGGTCAGGGCACAAGCTTTCTGAGAGTTTTCTCATCTGCAAAATGGATTAAAGACAACCTATGCACAATGCCTGACCGTTGATAGATGGCCACTGGCATTCATGAGGGGCAGCTGTGGCTGCTGCAGCTACTGTTACTAGTGTGACTCAGTGGGCTATGGACAGCTAGCTCAAGTGGTGGGAGAAAGGCTGGAATGAGGCCTCAGGCATGGGGTTAATCACTGTCACTTTGTTCTAGTTGGTGAACTGATCCAGTCCACAGGCTGTGCTCATAACCTCCCCTTCTTTAAGGAGAGAGTGTACCAGGTACTGTGCTGATGATGGCTAGAGACAGAAGGAGGGGGAAGCATGATCTCCTGTCTCCAAGAATTTCAGAACTTGGCACAAAGCCAGGCTTCCCACTAGGAAGACAGCTTGAAGTGTACCCTGATGCTGGGTGCTGGCACGATTTCTGTTCACAAGAGTGAGCATAGGAACTCCAACTAGAGGATAATAACTATAATCCTCCCCTGCCCAACCCCCCCAGCACCTCTCTTTCCTCACTTCACCAGTCCAGTTTCTTTACCTGCAGTAGTTTCCTTACTTCCTCCTAGCCACTGTGTTCTGGGGTAAATGGGTAGATGGAGTGGGAGCACGTGGGGCAACTTGCTTACTACACAGTTGCCGGTAGACATTTTTCAGGATATTTATTCTTTCTTCCCCCCTCTCCCAACAACTTTGCTATATTCTATTCTTACACAAATGAACTGGAAAAGGGAAAATCTTTTGGGAGGCCCTAGGGTGGGGAGATGAGGAAATCCAGGACACAGTTCAAACAGGGTGAGGGGTAAAGTCAGGTAAAGAACTAAATGCCATTTCATATTTCAGCGACATTTCCCTCAACTTTTCTGGTTCTTCCTCATTAAATTGTTAAGTAGGTAGTTGGGAACAGATGCAGGTTTGGGGAACCTTCCTGGTCTTGCTCCATCAGGAAGACTGTCTGCGGTGTTGACCAGGAAAGTTGATGAGTTAATTTGCATGCTACTTCCCAGTTTCCACAGCATAGCTATGGATTGTTTAGGGTGAAAAGAAAAGGTGGGAGGGGGAACCCACCAGTTTTTCTAACTCCTGCTCCAGCCTTCACGAGCTATGCTGTGCTCTGACCCCAGGGAAATAGCTCTTGCCCTCTCTCCCAACCCCTCTGCCAACAGTGAGTTTTACCTCATTCCCCAAAAAAGTCTCAAAGACCCTCTCCCCTTTCTAAACCTCACAGGAAGCGGACCCAGCCCCATTCTGCACCCTCCAGTCTCAGCTGCAGCCGCCTCCCCCTTCTTACCCCTTTCCCTTGCCTGGTTCATTTCTTTCTCTGCTTTCTTCCTACCTCCCAGTCTCCCAACAACAGCAGCCAATCCCCAGCTCGCTCTAGAGCCACACCATATATGGAGAAGAGGTTGCAAAGAAGCCCGAGTAAATACAGGAGGGAACACACCACACACACAGGCACACACCCACACACGCACACGTTTGAGCGCCTTTCTGCACGTGACCTTCTATTTGTCTGAGCATATGACCCCAGTCCCACCATTCCCTGTCCCTGGCTCACCCCACCCACAGGATGGGGAATGGGAAACCTGTTTGCTATTCCCTGCCTGTATTCATGCCCCTTGAGACCACCACCCCAACCAGTTGCCTCTGACCTAGATTCTCTGCACTAATTACAAGCCTTACGAGATCTAACAAACACCCAATTTAGCACAGCAGAGACCCTCGAGGTCAATTAGTGCAACCCAGCTCAGTCAGGAAAAGAGAGATGGAGCCAGAAACTCCTGTACATGCCTTACCCCAACCCCAACCCAACCCTGGGCTTCCTTGGAAGCAGGCATGGGGAGAATGCAAAAATTAGCAGGACCAGTTTGAATTTAGGATCTCGGAGAATTAACAAGTGTGGGACAGCTGTGTTAAGGTTGGGGAGCTACTGGGGAATACAGACTCCCAACTATTCCTGAGTTATCAGGAGCGTAGAATTTGGTGCAGCTACAAAAAAGAGGGACATAGGCAGTTTTCACTGTTGTAAAGGCTGGAACTCTTGATCTGCATCAGTCTCTGACTCCTAATCCCTCCTCCTCTCTGCTTCTTTCTTTGGACAGGCTGGGGTTATCTCTCCTGTCTTTCCTGCTGGTCTGGAAGAGTTCTTAAGTCACCCCTTTCTTTCAGAAATACTAGACTCAAACTCACTCTTGCTTTTCCTTCTTCCAGATATTAAAACCATGACAGCAAATGGCGCCTTCCTTCCAAGAAACACAGAAAAATGTAAAATAGGGGTGATCAGGTTTGGGTAACAAAGTATTATCAGACAGTCTGGGGTGATGCTCAGTTTGGGCTGTAGATGAAGAATGAGAGAAAATGGTTAGAACTGGTAGCAATGGGAATCTGGTTGCTTTTGCAAAGCTTTCCTGCCCAGCAGCAAATGCAACACAACAAAAAGAAAATGAAATAGGGCAATGTGCCTCGATCCCCATTTTTCTGGGTTCCTTTCTTTAGGTGGCAAAACAAGGCAGTGGAATGGTTTACTGTCCTATGTCCACCACATGCAGGCCAGTTGTCCTAACCTCATCCCTAAGACTGTGGCTCTATGGAGATGGGAGAGGGAGGGAGAGGCTAGTGGAATGCTCTATGCCCAAGTGGGAAGTGGATCTGGAACCACCGTAAGAACAGAATGTTCCTCTTCCCCCAACCTCCACCCAGCTCTGGCTGCAGAGGGCCTCACTCTGCAAGCACCCTGCCTCAACCACGGTCCAGACTTATGCAGGAACCAGGAACCTGGAGGGCAGGAAGATTCACATAGGCATCATGTCTACATATTGATGACTCCCAAATTTACTTCCTTGGCTTGAACCCCACTCTGGGATCAAGGTACTTACAGCCAAGTGTCTACTTGACGTCTCTACTTAGGTGTTTAAAAGGCATCTTAAACTGAACATAGTATGGTAGATCCTTAAATAATGGTCCCCAATGAGTCAACCTCCTTCCATGCTCTTTTGAATTGTGTTTATTAAGCTCCTCCCACTTGAAAGGCATTGCTATTACTCCACTCACCATTTGAAACTGGATTTGCCTTGTCACCTGCTTTGACCAATAGAATATGCCACTGTGTAAGTTCCAGAGCTTAGGCTCTAAGGGGTCTTGCAGTTCCCTCGCTGGCCCTCTTAAAATCCAGCTGCATGTAAGAGCCTGGACTGACATTCTTGAGGATGTGAGCCCACATGGGAAAAGAGGCCCTGAAACCACATGCAACCACCCCAACATCCAAGCCTCCATGCAAACACAACTTGAATGCAGCACAACAGACATGACCAGAAGATCGGCCATCTAGTTAATCCACAGAATTGTGAGAAATTATTAAATCATTATTGGTGCATGGAAATGGGATACTGCCATAATTAAAACCTAAAACATGCGGCATTGCCATTGGGACCAGTCAGCAGGCATCAAGTAGACTATAAGCAGAGGTTGGATGAGCAGGGAGAGGAACGTCCGGCAGGACACAGGATCTGAAATGATACTGATGTTCAGAGACCTGAAATGTCACCATGGACCCCCAGTAGAGTGATGGGATATAAGCCAGGTCAAAATGGAGTCCTGGCTGAAGTCCATCTTAAAGTGGATCCACTGGGTCCATGGCCCCACCTGGTGGTCACTGCCCCAGTCCCTGAATGTGTAAGTGGGATGTATATATTTTGCAGTTGGAAAAGGCCCCACATGGGGTCATTGGTTTATGTGATAACAGCTACCACAGTGAGAAAGGTCATATTGAAGCCTGTGAAATTGTGCCTCTCTCTTCTGTCCCCTAACTCCCAGACAAGATCATAAATAAAAAGATGATATCCAATTTTGGAGGGAAGATAGAAATCAACACCACCTTTAAGGATCTCAAGGTGCAGGGACAGTGATCTCTATCATACGTCTGTTTAACTCACCAATGTGGCCCCTACAGAAACAGATGGATCCTGGAGAATGACTAGATTATTGTCAGCTCAATGAGATGTGATCTCATTGCTAGAACATATAAATATGACTGCAAGTACTGTTCATGGCACATGGCCAATGAATTCTTCTTTATCCCAATCAGAAAAGAGGATCTAGAACCAGCATTCGCTGGTTGAACTGAACAACATTTAGTTTCCCCCAGGCTCCAACAGCTCTCCCAATCTACGTCATGACGTATTCAGAAAAGATTTAGACCATCTGGACATCCCACAGAACATCACATTGACCCACTGCATCAATGACGTTACACTGATTGGGGCAAAAGAGCAAGAGGTGACAGGCACCTGGAAGCCTTGGTAAGACACAAGCACTCAAGAGGATGAGATATAAACTCTATGGAGATTCAGGGAGCTGCCCCTTCAGTAGGTTTTTTGGGTCCAGTGGTCAGGGGTATGCTAGGACATCTAAAGAAAAGTGACATGAATTGTGACATGAATGGCAAGGGCAGCTCAGCCTGGAAAGGGTGAGGTTATCAGGAGCTCAGACCTCCTCAAGAATAAGGGTTTGGGTTATCCCACCAGGGAAGCCATTAGGACCAGCAGAGATGGCGGTAGAATCATCTCTAGCAGAGAGGGAGAGTGGAATTTAGAGTGGATAATGGAGCAGGGAGACCGTAAGTTACCAGGTGCAGCCCCAAAACCAAGCACAGCAACAACCTGTGGTTATTCACCTACCTCCCTTTCTAAGTCCCTACAGGAAGAGAGCTCACTGGAACCCTGGAGGAGCTACCCCTCACATGTGTATGGAGAAGTGGATCCACAGGGTAGAGGGGTGGCTGTAGTAGCCAGGGAGGTGCCCCACTTGGTCTGTCTTCAAGAAAGAATTTGTTCATCAGCTGCAAGAAATGCAGGGAGCTGTCAGCCTCCAGCTGTTAGCACCTTCGGGACTGTCTCCGTTTTTGAGCCAATGACTGAGAGCAGAGTGAGGGGTGACTAGGGACTGGATATTTCTGCCCAATGGGAACTCCTTTCGTGAGACTTCTTTGCTCTGGAGTTCCCCAATGGATTCCCAAGATTTTATTTGCATCTCAGGCTGAAGCTGTCCCTGCCCGTTCCTGCTTCCTCTCCCTTTTCTTCCATAGGCATTATCCCCCTCTTACACCTCTCACACTCCAGACTCCTCAGCATCTGCTTCCCAGAGGACCCAAGTGACACATCTTTCTTCCTCTTGCCCTCCCGCCCAGCGCCAGTATCTAATCCATCAGCAAGTCTCTTCAGTTCTACCTTAAAAGCATATCTAGAATCAGACCATTTCTAGGTTTCTCCTCTGCCAGACCCTCATGGAAATAGTCTGCATAGTCTCCTGATGATCTCTCTCCCGGCTTCTACCCTTCCCCACTCAGCAGCTGGAATGTCTTCTTACAGTACCTTATGCTACTTGCCTTATGAAAACCATCCAAGTTTCACGTCCCCCTTAAAATAACCTCCAAATTCCTTTCCCTGCCAAATGAGGCCCTTTGTCATTTGACCCACACACCTTATGTTATGCTGATGTAGCCACATGGTCCTCCTTTCTGTTCTTCAAACACACTAGCCCCTCCCACCTCAGGACCTTTGCCCTTGCTATTCCTGCTGCCTAAAATACACTCTAATTCTCTTCCTCAAAATGTTTACTCAAATGTCAGCTCCTCTGAGAGCTCTTTACTGTCTCTGTATTGAGGAGCTCCCCTTCCAATGGAATTGCTCCCGACCACATCACTCTATTTGCTTCCCTCACAGCCGTTACCAGTCTAATTATTTGCCTCATTTGCCTGTCTATTATCTCTCTCCCTGGGTAGAATATAAGCCCCACAGAGGCAGGATCTTGACTGGCTGACTGTTATCTCCTCAGCACTCTGTACATAATACAAACTCAATAGTTTTTGTGTAGTGAGTGATTAAATATGATTACCTAACCCACTCACACCTCCACCTACCATTTAGTTCCATTGTAATAATACTAAGATATTTTGATGGCCCATTACAGTTTTTAAATAGCATATTCTTGTTTGCTATTAATAGTTTTTACACACATTATTTATTCGCCTTTTGATCTAAACTATCAACCCTGTGAGGGAAATAGGGCAGGAATTACCCCAAATTAAGGATAAAAAAATTGAAGCTGAGAGAAGTAACCAAGCTAGAAAGTGCCAGGATCTTAATCCAAACTCAGGTTTTGAGAAACGCAGTGATGTCTGACACCAACTACCAGAGTTAGGCCAGACTTCACAAGTTAAGGGCACAGTCCTCCACAAGGCTGTCCTTACTTCAGACACCAGTCACAAGTTCAGGGGTCCCACTACCCCCTTAAGCTTGATAATTTGCTAGAACTACTCACTACTTTGATGTCAGAGTTTTTAATGGGGCTCAGTCATGTACTGCCCACATCGCTGACCTGTAGTCTCCAGTTCCACTGGAGGTTGGAACTGATATGGCAAGTTCCCCATCATAAATCACACTGTTAGACTGTCCAATGGCCAAACCCCACGAGGCAAACATAGACACCTGTGTCAGGTAAGACATTTTCAGGGCCTAGAGATTACCTTCCAGCAGCTGAGGGTAAAGGCCAGATCTCTCTTTGGGTAAAGTGAATTCTTCTATACTGGGGAGTTCTACTCTTCTTTTTTTAAATCCCAAATCTAGTGCTCTTAGCACACTGTTTTGTTTAATCTTTGATCTCGAAGTTTTAGAATCTACTTCAGGTCACATGTTGCCCTGTGGAACCAGGAAGAGTGAGCAGACCAACAACCATTTATGGCCCCAAAAAAGCAAGCGGACAAAAGAAAGCAAAATCCTTATTCTCAAACAAGAAATGTGCTGTTTACAAAGGAAATATTACAATTTTTTTTTAAATTATGTTGGAATATAATCTAGCAAATGTATCTGTTAGTAAGGAAAAAAACAAAACAATGCCTGGTAGTAACATCAAAGTAGCATAACACTGTAATCTACTTGACGTTTTCTGATGATCTACTACAACACTGTAGCCTATAATTTCCTACAGATTAACATGCCAAGGAAATTTCAGTTATTTATAGGAATATAAAATGCAGTGATTTACTGATGTGGGGGGGTTACACACATGAGTATGTGTATGTATGTGTGGCTTCTTTCTCCCATTTTTTACAAGTCATTGTGATTTATTAACTTTTGAGTAAAAGTTGTCATCATGCTGTCATTAAAAACTATGTGTCAAGTATCCAGACTTGCAAATTTGAACAAAAATTGCAGATTTGTCTTTGATTGTAACCATTTGTTTGCTTACCTTTCTCTCAACTAGATGGTGAGCAGTTTATAAGGGTATTCAATAAACATTTTTTAATGAATGTCTACACAAGGTAATCTAATTTTAATTTTCAAAAAAGATAATTACACAGCATGATAAAATCATAATAGAAGCATAACAACAATATGAATATATAAAAAGTCATTGAAGTTGCTGGCCGGAAGACCAGGTTCCCATTCTTGCTCTGCTCCTTATTAGTTGCTTGACTTTGGGCAAGTCTTAATTCCTAAATCTATTTCCTCAACTGCAAAATGGAATTAATCATCTTTGCTCTACTTACCTCATAGGGTTATTGTAAGAATCAAATGAGTCCATGAATTTTAAGATGTTTTGTAAACCACAGAGTATCTTGCTAATGGTACTTATTTTTTTCAATAAAAATTTATTTTTAAAGTGGCATGCATGTAAAATATGATTGGGGAAACAGACTCAAGAATTCCAAGCCTAGGCAGATTGACAGCAGAGAAGCTACCTCTCAGCTCATCAATCCTATAGTAGTCTAGAGGAGACCTATTCCTGCCCTCTGCTATGTATTATTTATGTGTCTTCTCTGAGTCTCAGTTTCTTTATACCAATCTCTCTGAGCCTCAGTTATGCCATCTGTTACATGGGAATGAAACATGCCTTACTTACTAAGTGATTTGCTGGGAAGCTCAAATTAGCTCATTATTGCTAAGGTCTCTGTCAGCCATCTAGTCCTATATAACTGTAAAGAAATCTGGTAATATTTCCCTAAAGGGATGAACTTTCAGGAATAGTTCTAATAGAGCACAAAGGCTGAGAATATGGGAGGCTTACACTGGCAGGCACATCCAGGAGAGAATAGAATATGCTTCACTATCTTGGGTTGGACTATATATTGCCTTACAAACTCCATTCTGGCAAGGTCTTGGAAAAAAGTAAAATGAAACACAGGCCCTTTCGCATCCATTGGTTTATTAAATCTTCTCAACATTTCCGCCAACCAGGGATTGTTATGCCTGTTTTACTGATGGGGGAACTGAAACTTGGAGATGCTGAGACTGTCCCAAGATCACGCAACTAGCAAATGGCTGCATTTGAAACTAACTCTTTCAACATCCATGGGAAAAGGTGGAACTAGTGGAAGGTGGCCTTACACAAACGGCCCATTTCTCATTCCTTCCTGAAACAACTTTCTGTTCACACCATCAACCCTATTTTCTGTCTTTTACAAATACTCCATGTTTTTGGATATGGCATAAGACAGCAGGTAGATTTAGGACACAGTGTGGTGACAGCCATGGATGGGCAAGAAGGCATTTCTACTGGAGGGGAGTATCACCATGTCCACAGCTATGGCGGCATCCTCCCCTGGGAGATCTTTCATTGGTGAAGAAGTGGTTATGGCCAGCTTCAATCCATCCCTGTTGGAAATGCCCCGTTCTTAAGTCACATCCCAACTCTACACCTAGACTCAGAGGTCTGCAAAGACACCCATTACTCTCCCACTTCCACCCTCAGAAACCCTGTCACCCTAAGGCTCGTCAAGAGTAGTTCCTCCATCACAAAAATGTTAGGAGTCCCTGTTTATGTATAAACCTTTTCTCACCACCTAGAATCTTTCTTCATAATTCATGTTTCTTCTCTTATTTAAAATCTACAAATACCAAAAACTGGAAACAGCCCCAATGTCCATCAGTTTGGAAACCAATTGAAATAATTATGATAACGCATTCATTCAATGGACTATCAGGCAACCATTGAAAAGAATAAAGTAGATGTGGCCAGACTGCCAAATATAATGTCAAGTGTGTTAGTAAGGGGAAGAGCAGGGTGTATAGCGTGTTCCCATTTTTTATAAAAATAACAATATTAAATATTTTCACATTTATCTTAATAAAAATAAATAATTATTTAAATAAAAATATAAGCTTACAGTGCACAAAAAATTTCTAGAGGAATAGGCACTATTACAAGTGATTGACTCTGGCTAAGGAGACATACTTTTCATTGCATATCTTTTGTACTGTTTGACTTTTACCATGGCATGTATTACTCTGTCAATTAAAAAACAACTTTAAAAACAAACTCAAAATCTTTTTCTCTCAAAAGTTTTCCTTGCCCTAGCCTATGTGGCTCAGCTGGTTGGACTTCATCCTGTGCACTGAGAGGTCACCGAATTCCCGGTGGGGGCATAAGCCCAGGTTTCAGGCTTGATCCTGGTGGGGTGGGTGCAGGAGGCAGCGGATGGATGTTTCTCTTTCTTCTCTCTCTCTCCCTCTCCCTTTGTCTCTTTCTAAAAAATAAAAATAAAAAATCAATAAATGTATATAACAAAAAAATTTCCCTTGTCCATCCAACTTTTTAATTACCCCCTGAATCTGATTTCCTCCTCCCGTTCCTCCCCCTGCCTCTGCCCCAGACTAACTGCCAGGGGCTGACTGTGCTTTGTCCCCAGAGACAAAAATCTAAAGTGGGGAAGATTGTTTTTTTTATATAATTATTTTAAAAGAATAACACCTGGCTATGAGGAATATACATTTAAGCTGAAAGCTACTAGAAGGCACGTCACCAGTCTTGCCCATTTGCAAGCCATATCTTGAATTACAGCATTCTCTGAAGGTCAATTTTGAGTTGTTTACCCTGAATGTCAAAATTATGATTCGTGGTTCTGCTCCTGCAGATTCAGGCCATCAACCCTTCTCTTTTCAGCTACTGCCACAGTCCTGTAATGAGTCTCACTGACTCCGCTGTTCCTCATCGTCCCTCTCCCAGAATCCATCCCCACACTGCAGTCTGAGTTATCCCAAATTTAAATTTGATAGGCATGCAACCTATTGCTCTTGAGCTAATATCAACTTCCTTTAACAGGGTTTTCAGCGCCCTCTGGATTCTTAGCCTCATCCTCCCCCTTCTTCCTCCCCTTACTAGATGCCTCAGGGCCTGGCCCTCTGCTCTACACTCCAGCTATACTGCATATGCACTGAATTTTCTGTTCCCAGTGTTCACTCTGGCATCTAACTCTCATCTGCTGTTTGCTCTTTGGGGACCCCCACTCCCAAACTTGACTGCAGAGCTGTGACCCAAGGACATGCGCTGCCACAGGCTTTCCTCTCTGATGCATACCCTCCTCCTGTTGGAACAAGCACCCTTTCAGTTGAAAGTAATCAATCTCTTGTTTAAGTGGCAGATGGTTAAGATTGTCACTTTTGCTTTCATCAATCCTCTAAAAAGGGAATGAAAACCAATACAGCATAGAGGGTGAGACGAGAACAAATATTAAGGCCAAGAACTAACGCCTAGCACCCAAGCGGCATGGGAGAGACTCAAGTTCTTTACATATAGACCTCCACAAGGAACCCTGCTGTCAAAGACTCAAAGTTCTAGCAATCTAGATTCATCCTCAAGTGTGATGACCTTTCAACACCTACTCAGAAATCTGTGAATCACTTGGACTCCACTTCCTCTTGCACCCCCCAACCTCCCATTCCCTGCCTGGCTTTCATTTTGATATTCACCAAGGGAACTTCCTGGGTGCTCATGGTCCAACAGAGGGCACATTTAAAGGCTTCACATTTGGACTAAAGACTGGATTTGTTCATGTATGTTCCCCCAACAACACAGAACAGAGACCAGATTTTTCTGGTTCTTTTATAATGTTCACACTTAACCTGTTCTTCAAACTCTGTCTCAGTTCCAGATAACTCCAGTTAACAATGGAACTTTCCCCACGTGAAATGGTGATTGATTATTCAACTTACACTTAATTATATATTGTCTTGAATTTTTCTCTAACAATTACAAGGCACTTTGGACAACAGCCAAATGGAAAAATACCAAATTTGGAGTTAAGAAATCTAGCCTGCAGTCAAGAGTCTGCCACTAACTGTGTAATCTTGAGCAAGTCACCTTTCTGGGCTTCAGTGCTCCAGGCAGAATAAGGGTAGACTGCTGACCTCTACATATCTTCCACAGTCTATGGGTCTATGACTCTGAGCTCCTCCAACTTTGGGAGCATAAGCCACATCCTCACATCCCCTCTCAAGGCCAGCCTCATACTGAGAGCTCTATTAATACTTAAATGAAAACCACTGATAAAGAGGTTGCTGGGCCCCTGACCTTCTATACCAAACCAAGACGCCACAGATGACTGTGTCCTCCCTAAAGGGCTCTCTCAGAGACTACAAGTGAGTCTACAACTTCACTGCTGCAAACCTAATAACTTTCAATATCCTGCTCCACTAGAAGGTTATTCCTCAGCAAAAACTGAAATCTCTCCAGATCAACCTTCAAGAAAATGGAGAAACTATCAGTAATGACTTAAATCATCAGTTCCAAATTTGCCTTATATCCCCCACCCCACTACTCCCTTTTGCTGCAGCACTTAGATTCCAGTTCAGAAAACAAACACTAATGCTAGACCACTAATCTGTCAAGGACACTGCCTCAGCCCTACTGCCCAGACCCCCAGTGTTCCCACTAAGTAAGCCAAATGATTAGGTAAATCACTAACACCCAAAGGCAAAAGATATACAAAAACAAACACCTTTTCAGGAATTTCACTTAGAAAACCAAGTATAAGGGAGGGGGGACTAATTTTTTAAGCTTTGGGGGACATTGGGGGTGTAGAAATCTCGAGGGCTGGTTTCCAAAGGGCATTGCATACCAGACAATGTGGTACAAGAGCCTCCTGGCTGTTGTGTCAATGAAGCCTTTCAGGCCCTGCACACTACTTCGCTTGTTCCCCTTAAAGTAGCACTTTCTGGAAGCTAAACTCTCAGTTGGCAAGAACAGTGAACCCTGTGCCATTTGTCAATCAAATTCTTTAAAAAGAAAAACTTCCTGTACAGTTGTATTGCTTTGCATCTTCTATTCTATACTTTGGTACACATAATGACAAACAGAGGAAGTAAGGGGGCTCTTTTAAAATAGTAAAGAAAGAAGAAATAAAAAAATGCCCAGAAGTCTCTGCATTCAGCAACTGGAGAAAAGTTTGCAGCCCATAGAAACCAATGCTAATTAAAAAAAAAAAAAAAAAAAGTCAGTCCTGAGCACTGGAATTAATAGTAAGGCACTCTTCAGGTTTGGGGGAACAAAAAATAAGGGTGCATAGCCCATCCATCCTTCCCAAATCAAACTGTATAGCTTTCATGTAAAATCTTTTCATATGTGAATTTCACCCCAATAAAGTAATTTTTTAAAATCTTCTTAAATACAGTCAATTCTATTGGCACTACTTTAGGAAAACAGTTGGAGTTGATAATCCAAAGCAGTAAATATTCACAAAAGCATTCAAAATCATTTTTTTATATACATTTTATAGAAAATTTATCTTTGTAGCTTTATTTTTCTTAAAATAATTGCTTAATATAAGTAGTTTATACCACTTGAGCCCACACCCATTGATAGCATAAGAAAGTTAAAAAAAAAAAAAAGCTATGGTACACTTACACAATGGAATACTACTTGGCCATAAAAAAGAAGGAAATCTTACCCTTTGTGACAGCATGGATGGACCTGGAGAGCATTATGCTAAGTGAAATAAGCCAATCAGAGAAAGACACCATGGGATTTCACTCATAGGTAGAATCTAATGAACAAAATGAACTAACAAGCAAAATAGAGACAGACTTGAATATAGTATTATTTAGTATTAAGTGACATATTCTAAATATCCAAGTACCATAGCTCAATAAATTTCAAGCTTTCATTCAGATGAATTGTGTTCTATATATTTGTTTATTCAGCTAACAAGTATTCCTTGAACATCTACTACAAGTATAGATGAATATTGCTGTCTTCATGGAGTTTACATTCCAGTAAAGGGCAGTAAAGCTAGTAGTGATCAATAATGTCAGTCTGAACTGCTTGGGTTGTTTTTTTTAGATGACTTATTCTTGGATACTTAAAAGAGACCTTAAAAGTAAGTTTAAAAATTATACCAGCCCATTATTTTCCTAGTCTTTCCCCATTCCCAGCACCCTCTCAAAAGAAAGATAAACTTAATTGGTACCATGCACCACTGCACCAATTAGTACCCACTCCAAGTTAGGGGCAAAGAAGCTACAACAACAAAGAGGTGTTTAAGCTCATTAGTTAAATCAAATGAAAGAGTAAGATTCAAAGCATTCTTTTCAGATTTGTTTAAAAGTTTAAGAAAATACGATGTGATGCAACAAGTTATAGGGTTTTGTGCTTTTTTAAAATTTAGATTTATTTGATAAGATAGCAAAAAATGAGTATGTGCAACCTAGCAATTCTATTCTTGCATGTATACACTAAAACTGGAATTAGCAAACATTTTTGATAAAGGGTAAGATAGTAAATATTTTAGTCTTTGCAACCATTCAATCTCTGTTGCAACTACTCACTAGACCTGAAAACAGCCACAGATAATATATTTTTTAAATGAGCGTGGCTGTTTCAATAAAATTTTGTTTATGGACACCAAAATTTTAATTTTTATGTCATTTTCACATCACAAAATATTAGTCTCCTTTTGATTTTTTAAAACCATTCAACAATGTAAAAACCATTCTTAGCTCTTAGTTCATACAAAACCAGGTGGAAAGCATATGAACCAGGCCATAGTTTGCTGATTCCTGCTCCAGAAAACTCTTAACACATGCACAAAAGCAGCTTTATATGAGAACCTACATAGCATCATGATTTGTACTATCAAATAATTGGAAACAATCTAAGTATCTGTAATAGGAGGGTAATAAAGAAATGTTCGCATAACTGGAGCTATTTGTATCAACATAGATAAATCTTATGAATATAATGTTGAAGGGAAAACACAAATTATAGAACAGTTATATGCCATTGACATAAAGGTTTAAAATATACAAAAATTATATATTGCTGTATATATTTGACACATGTAATAAAAATATGAAGAAATATACAGGAATATTAGATATCAAACTCATTTACCCAAGCATGATGGCAGTGCAGGAGGCAGGGAGAGATGTAGCAAACTGGAGAAGGGTGCACAAAGGGTTTCAACTGGATTTTTTTTTAAGCTGAATGGCAAGTTCATGGATGTTCACTTTATACCATGCTGTGCACCTTAAATATTTAATAATAAATAAAAAGGATTGTGTAGGGTTAATGTGAGTTTAGCAAGTGGTTTAACCTGTTTTGGGGGATGGGGCTCAATTTCTATTAAAATACCCAAAAACTTAGACTTGAGCCTGGATGTCTCCTACTAAAAAGAAAAAATTGTTTCATTTTTAAAAACTGGACTGATCCTTAGAAGAAAACAGAACATTTGCATTCTTGCATAGCCAACTCATGTAAATACCTTCGTGCAACAAACTAGTTATTATCTGTTTCAGGAAATCAAAGAGCTGAGTCAGACTCTGACTTGTCTAATGGTTCAGTCAGCTTTGCCTGTCTGCCCTAAGTTCCTCTATTCCAGACACAGCTGCTACTGCATTACAATGATCCACATGCCCTAGGAATAGTGACTTTCCATCACCTGCTTCACAGAGCAAATAGAAGTGTAAGTGGCAATGACATTAGTGTTTGTCTGTGTGAAAACCTGGTGTGAATTCTCCCCTTTCTCTGGCAAAAGTTCACAAGGCATCATTATAAAAAGAAGAAGAAAACTCTGCTTGCTCGGCTTTGACTGACTTCAGAAACAGTCATCATAAAAACTGTCTTTTGATCTAGAATTACTTAAGTAATTTCTTAATGGTCTCCTACAGTCACTTAGCTTCAGGTTACCTAAAACACAAACTCCTTTTTAACTTCTAAGACCTCCCAAGTAACATCAGTTTCATCTGTTGGGCAGGGACTGCCCTCTAGTGCTTATACTTTTTTAATAAAAATTTTACACACTATCTGACATCATGCCACAGAAAGCCTGTCAAAAATTAAATGACAATTCTATTAACCCAAGATTTTTCAGTTTCACACTATTTACATTTTGGACCAGTAAGTCTTTTTCGTGGGAGCTGTCCTATGCATTGTTGGGTGTTCAGCAGCATCCAAGACATTGCTAAATGGACCCTGGGGAGCAAAATTGACCCTGGTTGAAAATCACTGTATTAGCCTAAAGGTTGTCCAGAACATTCACATTCATCCTAAAAATGATAAGCCAAAAATTCTTCTCTAGACTAATTCCTTTGAGTGAGATAATGGAGATTTTCATTTCTGTATGTAAACAAAAAAATAGAAAATTAAGACTTTCAGCTCCCTGCCTTCCCCAAAGTCCTGGCTAAAGGGAAATTCTTTACACCTTTAACTTTCTGTTCCAGTTTTACTTATTAGATCTGTTCACTTCCTTTCAAAGTGCTTAGGCAACAAAGCTTGCCCTTCTAGCAAAATATAGGTAATATGGTACGGAAAGGGTGGGGGAAGTATGAATGTTTGTACTATATTCTAGCACAACTTAGAGGGTCAGTATGAACAACACAGGTAACCAAAAAGCTGTATTGATTGTAAACATAATATGGAAATTTTATAAAATGTCAAATGAAGTTTCAAAACTGGACTTTAGAAAGTTACATTAGGAGGGTTTATTCAGATCTGCTATGAATGATTATTCCTCATGTAAACACACTATGCTTATAAATCTTGATTCTATAAATTTTAAAACCTACAAATCACTGAGGACTAGATATTTAAAAAATTTTTAAAGTCGTTTGGACTGGCACTGAATGTAACTTCTTCCTTTCATCAAATTTCTCACTGATTTAACTGATTTCACTAAAGAAAAAAATAAGAAATAAGAATCAATAAACAATTTTAACTCACTTATATGATTTAAAATATATCACTTTTTACTAACTCATTTAGAACTAATATTTTACTTAGTGAAACTGAAAATATTATAGCTCTACAACCGTCAAGCTCTTACTAGCAGAGCCTTGGGAGAGAAATCAATTTTAGCTGTACAGAGCAGTTTGTGATCACTCCCTGAGCTCCTCTTAGAGTCTGTTGCTTTACTCACTCTGTTTATATTGGTTCCATCCTATACCCTCTAATTAAAATTCAGTTATAAAGTCCTCTAATCGTATAATAAAGCAAGGCACAAATGGGTTTTAGACTTTCATCTTTTAAAGGACATTCAAATGATTTGAACGTATATTTAAAACTATAACATAGAAAAGTTACAATCACATGGATCAAAGAAAAAAGTGAAAGGAAAACACAAAATCTGGAAAGATATCAATCTGTCCAGAGAGGAGAGGTGTGTGACCCAGTGATATAAATTTTTACAGTTATACAAAAAGTCCAGGTTACTCTGTAATATACAATTATTTTAAAGCATACAAAAACTTTTTAAAAAGCAAATTATTCTAGAAGTTTATGCATTCATTGCTAATTTCACAGCACTTTAAACTCCTCAGTGAAGGAAAATGTTTCTTTAGGCTTTGATTTAAAGGAACTGTAGGCAGAATAATCACCACGCCCCTCCCCAGAAGTCCATGTCCTAATCCCCAGACCCTGAGAAAAATGTTACCTTACACGGCAGAAGGGATTTTGCAGGTGTGATTAAATTAAGGATTTTGAGAGGGGAAGGTTATCATGGATTATCTGGCTGGGCCCAATGCAATCACAAGGGTCCTTAAAAATGAAAGAGGAGGAAGGAAACTTACAGGAGATATGATGGTAGAAGCAGAGGTCAGAGTAATGCAACGGCCAGTTCTAACATAAGGGGCTATACTTTCAGGAATGTGGGCAGTGTCTAGAAGCTGAAAAAGGCACGGAATGAGTTCTCGACTAAGGCCTCCAGAATGAACACAGCCCTGAAGACACCTTGATTTTAGGAGCCTAAGACCCATTCCAGACTTCTGACCTCCAGAACTGTAAGAAAATTAATTTGTATTGTTTTAAGTAACTAAACTTGTGGTAATTTGTTATAGCAGCAATAGGAGACTAATACAAAAACATTCAATTAATCTTTTAGAACTTCTAATATCCTGTTAAGTCAGAATTTCAGCATTTGAACAATTATGTCTCATTTTCTTTCTTTTTTAAAAGTATATCTTTTTTCTTGATTTCAGAGGGAGGAAGGGAGAGGGAGACAGATAGAAACATCAGTGATAAGAGAGTCATTGATCAGCTGCCTCCTGCATGCCCCCTACTGGGGATCGAGCCCACAACCAGGCATGTGCCCTGTCCTAGCCTGGATCTCCTGGATTCTAGGTGGCTGCTCAACCGCTGAGTCATGACCGGCCGGGCGAATACCCTTCTTTTGGTGGTAACATTTTGGTTATGCAGAAGAACGTCTTTGGTTCTAGGAAAGACACACTAAAAGTATTTTGAGGAGGTGAGATATTACATGGGTAACTAATTCTCAAATGGTTCAGGAGAAAAAAACGTTTTTGCTACTATACTTGCCAAGTGTTCTGTAGGTTTGTGATTTAAATTTAAAGTATTCTTTAAAATTTTGTCTCCTATTCAATGAGACCTTTACTAGCTACTCTAAAATGCTCATACCATTGATACTTTATATTCCCTTCCTGCTTCATTTTTTCCTTGGGACATACATTTTATTTATTTGTCTAGTTTCTTTGTTTGTTTTGCTCAGGATCAGCTATGAGGATAGGAATGTTTATCTGTGTTTTACTCACTGTTGTGTTCCCGAGTGCTTAGAGCATTGCCTGAAGCATAAGTGCTCAATAAATATTTAACGAATAAATGAATGGATAAGCTTATTAAATAAGTAAATGTTTTAAGAAAGATATAACCATTATAAAGACAGGTAAAGTAAAACTATTGCTCTCATCATCAATGACAGCTTGTTAAGAGTCCTTTTGGAAAACAATCTGGCAATTAAGAGTCATAGAAATATTAATATGCTTTAACCTAGAAATTCCACTTCTGGGAATTTATTCTAAGGAACTGTCATAAAACATGGAAAAGTAATCACAGTGTCAAGCTGTTCACTGAAGTGTTATTTATACCGAAAAAAAAAAAAGGAGAAAGAAATATACAAAAATATTGGATAAAATATGCCATGTCCACAAATGAAAATTTATTTCCTTTGAAATTCCATTTGTTTTGAAATCCCATTTCATTTGAAATTCTAATAATGTGGGAATGTGGGAAAAAGCCTTTTTTTTTTAATCCTCATCTGAGGATATTTTTTCCATTATTTTTGAGAGAGAGTGGAAGGGAGAGAGAGAGAGAGATGTGAAAGAGACACATTGATTGGTTGCTCCTGCATGATCCCTACTTATAACCGAGGTAGGTGCCCTGGGCCAGAATTGTACCCAGGACCCTTCAGTCTGCAAGCCAACACTAACCACTGATCCAAAGCGGCTAGGGTGGAAAATGCTGTTTTTATGTGCTATTACATGAAGGGGAAAATAAACAGAATATGAATTTGTAGCTATAATTCCAACTAAATAAAAACATGCAGCTGGGCCAGGAGTGGCTCAGAGGTTTACTGTTGACCTGGGATCCAGGCGATTGTGGTTCAATTCCAGGTCAGGGCACATGCACGGGCTATGCAGGAGGCAGCCGATCAATGACTCTCATCATTGATGTTTCTATCTCTCCCTCTTCCTTCCTCTCTCTTTGAAATCAATAAAAATATATTTGGAAAAATCATGCACTGTAATAAGCAACAAATGTATTGTGGCAACTTTTATTTGCTCTATTTTTTCAACTGTTGGCAGTATGGTTATAAATTATATTCTTAAAATACATTTACAATAAAATTATATTCATTTTTTAGGCCCTGACCAGGTAGCTCAGTTGGTTAGAGTGTCATCCTGATACAACAAGGTTGCAGGTTCGATCCTCAGCCAGGGCACATACAAAAATCAACCAGTAAATGCATAAATAAGTGGAACAACAAATCAATGTGTGTGTCTCTCTCTCCCCTCCTTCCTCTCTCTATCTCTAAAGTCAATCAATCAATCAATTACATATATTTTTTTCATTTTTTTAAAAACACATCATGGATAAAATTAGCCTGATTAGAAAGTATTAACCCCATGAAAAATTTTTTTTTTAATTTAAACATGTTTGAATAAAGTATGTTAATAGAAGAGAGTGGTTTACATAGACAGTGGTTTACAAAAGAAAATTTTGGCAGTATTAGTCTAGTACCTCTGAGAAAAGACATGCTAAATACAACAAATACTAAGACCTAGCCCCGGCTGGTGTGGTTCAGTTGGTTGAGCAGCTAATCGGAATTGACATGTGCTGTAAATGCAAAATCCACCCCAGATTTTGAAGACTTTGTATGAAAAAGAAAATGGAAAATATCTCAGTAATAATGTTATATTGATTACATGTTGAAATTATAAACATTTTGGATATACTGGTTAAATAAAATACATTATTGAAATTAATTTTACTTGTTTCTTTTTACTTATCTTAATATGGCTACTGGAAATTTTTAAATTACTTCTGTAGCTCATATTTTTGGATAGTATTATATTTCTATTCGAGTGCACTAATCTAGACTATTGAACAAGAATACTGCAGTCAATGTAAATATACAATCTCCCTATAAACTAATACATTGACACAGCTGGTTTAGACAGGCACAAGTCTGTCCCTCAGAAACTGGTCAACTTTGCACTGACAAAAATCAAGCTCTGCTAAAGGTCACACCTTCACTGAAGTGCACAAATCAAGGTTCTGGCACCCTCTGAGCTTCCTGGGCACAAGCTGTCTACCTTCCATCTTTTCTCTCTTGGCTCATAATTTCATATTTAGACTGTGTTCTTCAAGAGATAGAGTTGAGTATTATTCATCTTTGTTTTCCTAGCACTTAGGTGCCTTAAACAAAAGTAATTAAATGAACGTTCTTTCACATTTTATGGCTTTGATCATAGCTATAGGCTTCCTTACCTTAAAAAGGATTTGTTCATAACCTCTCCATTGTTTTCATCATCATCTGTTAATTGCAAATGACTTGTAAAGACTGAACACAGGAAAACCTGTAAAAAAGTAATTTTCAGTCATGTGAACTAAAAATAATGAAAAATAACTAATATTAATGAAGTGAAAACTCATAACTATACAACACACTGTATTTTATTATCAAGGACAGAGCCTTAGAAACAAGTCACAGGATTGATATTTCATCACTATGCAATGGCCTACATCATATGACCTCTTATTTGTCCCTGAACTCCAACAGCAGCCTCAAGGCTGGTATACAATAGTAGTAAAGGGAAAATAGATGACACAGAAAAGGAGTTTTATCATAGGATCAATACAATGCTTTGGCCTCGTACACCACATGGCAATAACCCCCCTCTCAGCAGGTAGCTTCTCAATGTCCCATGGGTTATAAAAACAAATTTACTGTCAACTTCTCCTGCTAATAATTAGTTTTGAATACTGTGGCAGCATCAAAACAATGCTGAAGACACAATCCCTCAATATATGAAGAAAATGTAAATATTTACTCTATTAAAAGGAAAGTCCTTTTCTGAAAAATGATGTTATCCAACAGTAAATCGTGGCTTCTCAAAATACAGGTATGTTCTCATCTCTTATTTTAAATAAAGTAGATGGCCTTTGTTTTACCCAATTTTGTGGCTGTTTTATAAAAGCCATTAAAAATGCCTGAGAAACTACTGACATTAGTTTTACCGAAGTTAAATATTTACAGTTGCTAATTCTATAGAAACATAAACCCATCCTTTAATATTTTTCTAAACATTGATTACACAAGAATTCAATTTTCTTCTCCACCTTCCATAGCTCCAAAGAAACCTTCCTGGTGTGCCAAACTGAAGCAAATATTATCTAAAAGGTGACTTACTGATTTCAATAAAAAGTGTAATTTGATGAGTTTTTCTTCCATTTGAGACACTTCTAACAAACTATAATTCGGTTGCCCTAACTAAAAGAAGGGAAAAAATCCTAAATCTGCAAGCCGACCTTTACAAAATTTCCGCAATGAAACCATTCTTTCCTTCCAGCAAAGAAAAAGCCTCTACATATGTTAAAGCTCTTTATCGTTTTACATGTGGGCCGCCTGTCATTTTTTCAATAGTTTCCCTCTGGGGAGCTGGATGTTCTATGTATTTCCCAGAATTGATTCGTCCTTGGATACCGACTTGACTGAACTATTGAGACTCAGCTATTCTGGCTTTAAGACAGGGAATGGAAGGGACACGGAATAGCAGGCTACAGGCAAGAAGCAAAAGTCACCCAAGTGCCATCCTGAACCAAAACCGGGACAAGCAAGAGGCTGAGGATCAAGGTGGCCTCAGGCCAGTGGCATTTCCACTCGATCTTGAAAAGGTACATACACACCGCCGCTCCTAGTTGCTAAACTGGATGGCACCCGTGAATGAGGAACTAAACATAATTCAATACTTGAAATTAAATTTAAAAGAAAATAGAAGCTAAATCGTTAAGCGAAGGTTTTATGAAGAAAAGGCCCTTACAGGCGAGTTTGAACGTGCATTAGCTGGAAAGAAAAACAGGAAAGCTCAGGGACTGCAGCAGCCGCCTTCTGGCGACCGTAGACCAGACCTCCGGGGACTGCGTCTACCCTCGTCCCGCGCATGCGCGTCTCGCCGACTAAGAGTGGCGGGCGCGCGCCTGCCCTAGCGGATCTGGGGCTGGGAGGGCGGGGCGGGAGCACGTGACCGCGATCGCAGCTTTTCCGGCCCTAGCGGGGCGCGTCGGAAAGCGCCCGTGGGGAGCGGTTCCGTTAGCGCGGGTTAGGCCGCAGGCCTGACCTCTTTTTAATCTCGCTGCTTCTCGTCTTCGCTCTTCAGTCTAAGACTCCGGTTTGACAGGCCTTTTTTGCCTTATGTCCACCGAATCAAATTAGGGGCGCGCGAGGGGACTTCCAGTCAAGATGGCGGAGTAGGCAAACAGTCTCTGAGAAGCTGAAAATTTGGCTAAGGTCACAGATAATTTTGTTAAGTAGGGACACGCGCTAAAGTGGTGCTTTTTCTGTCTTTTCCTCCAGAGCTAGAGTGTCATTTCTCCAATTTGAGGTTCTGTTGCTCTCCCTTGAAGGCGCTGAAATCCTGCTCTTACTGCTTGAGACTCCAGAATCTGGAGTCCAGCTGTTGTAAAAATAGTATCCTAAAAAAGGGGAAAACTCTCAGGAGTTGAGGATTTGGGGACATTAAGGTAAACGCATAGAAAGGCCAGTGACCCATAGCACTAGGATACATAATTTACCTCAAAACGCGTGTCCCAGAAGAGCACTTAATTCCAATTTAAGCATTTGAGGCATTTGAGCATTTAAATAAAATCTCCCGATCTCTTTATTCAAGCCTTCTATCAGGAATCTGAAGTAGTGATGCCAGGATACGATTACCTGGGGATTGAAGGGGGAAGGAGGGGACACCTGTAATACTTTCAACAATAAAGATACATTTAAATTTTTTTTAAATGCCTGGAAGATGTGGTTGGTTCGCCCCCAGAGAAGTATGACAGAAAAAAGGACTTAGAGACTCAGTCTTAAGGCCGGAGTCCTTGAAGTGAGAAGGGAGTGGGGTAAAAGCAAAACAGATGAGGCTCAATTACAGCCTACGACCCTTGGCAGTGGGGAAGCGAACAATAGTGCAAAAGGATAAAATGTCAAAACAATAAAAAAGAAAATTTCCCTCCACATACCCCAGTATAGATTGCTTGGTAAAAAAATAATAAGCCCCCTCACCTGGAATCCTATTCTGAAAGGTTTCACTCATTTCCTACAAATATAAATCCTCAGCACTGCAGAAATGAGTTCGTTTTTAACTCAAAATGTTCTCAGAAAACCAGAGAGGGGAGTGTGTGCACAGCTCAAAGCGCCCGACTTGCACTGGCTTCTCTGCCATAGTTGCACTGTGATGGTAATCGCTGCTTCCCTTGCAGACGCTGGTTTCCTCTGGTGCAGCTGTCGTTGGTTAAATTTAGTTGCCTCAACTGCAGTTCCTTCCATTACACTTATAGATTCTTCTACCAGTCGCAGTATTCCTCAGTCACAGCTATGTAAATGACACAGGGTTCCACTGAGCGCGGTGCTGGCGTCTCCCTGCCAAAAGGCGAGGACCCTCGGAGAAAATGCCTCCAAGTGGAGGAACCTGGTATGGCCTCTGTGAGTTAATTCTGGGGCTGTGGACTGTCTACTCAGGAAAAGTGACAGCTAAAGTGGAGGGCACAGATCATGGCCTTCATCTACAAGATAAAGTCTGAGTATTTAATAGGAGAATCAGAGAAATAGGGAAGTATTTTAAGTATCAAATACCTCTTGAACGGCTAAAATAGGTTGTTTTCACCAGCATTGTGTGCCTATTTAGTGGCCTATGTCCAGTATTGACCAGTAAATGTGGGTGTGTCCATTGCATAAGTGACCAGGTCCAAATGATGCCTTAACAAAAATTTAAATTAGTAAACATTCGTAAAATTTAAAAAGTCATGCTGCTTCTTTCTTAATCAGAATTGATATTACAGGGTAAACCCCACTTCAAGGTCTTCCCACCCAAAAAAGTGGTTAGATTTGTATGGAATAAAAGTATTTTACCTGTTTGTAGTCTTTTTAGATTCTCCTGGAGATCAACTCATTTTGTAATTTCCATTTTGTGGTATAACCTATTGTCCTTCAGGTTAGGGCTGTCCAATAGACTAGTAACACAAGTAGCTGCCTGGGGACAAATTGCCCAAGCCAGGCTCTGGAATCTTAGGCTGATTAATATATGTATAAGGAACACAGCAGAATGCTGTAATTAAGCAACAGCTGCAGAATAACAGAAGGGAAATTTTCAGCAATTGGGAGAATAAATGTCCTATGTTCAAAAGCCTCTCTTTATAATGTAGAACAAGGAATAAACAATACCTACTTAGAAGTGTTTTGAATTGCAGTCTCTTTCAGAATTGCTTTATTATCTAACACCTCCACCAAAAACTTTTAGTAGTTCTACCATTTCCTTTAACCAAGAGGGAAAAGGCTTTGAATTTTTTAAAGATGTAAAATGACAAATATACCCTACTAACTTCAATGAACAATTCCTGTAGTTGAAATATACTTCAATATTTTCCATCTCTTCATGAAGCAGAGTTGCATAATTAAAATACCTTCTCAATATTAAACTGTAATGCAATCACTAAAACATTACTTAACATTATACTTGTGCCTTGATTTGCTAAAATACATTCCAGAGTTGTCTACAAATGAAACATTTTAAAAACCACAAGAAAACCAAGAGAGCAGAAAAAAAATTATTTGGTTCAGGTTTGATTTACTAAAGGTAAACATGCAAGAATTATATATGTCTGTATTGAGATTATCTAAGGGTTCTGAAGATAAATACACAGTATAAATGGAGAATTTGGATGCATTTTAGAAAACTATTGATATACAATAGTTGTAACTTTAGTTAACTATAGATAATAGTTACTTCAACTGTAGGTAATAAAGGTATTACTTTAAATCAAAATACAAAAAGTACTGGCTCAATTTGCAACTCCAAAAGAAAAATTAAGAAAATCTAGAATTTTTTCTACTTCTTGGAAAAAAAGTTAAGGCAGATCATGAATTAACTATTAAATTGTAATGCTTCATATTACATCCAAATGTTTAAATGAGTGAACTTTCAAGCTGTTTCTCCATTTTTTAAAAAGATGTTCAACGCTCCCAAAGGTGTGTTCAAAAGTGAATATCATACACTGAAACTAATCATTAACAAATCTTCAATTTATTTGAAGCAATTCGGTTTCAAAAATTTTAAGTTACAGCAGTCTCAGAAAAAACAAGGAACAGTCAGAAACAATAAAAGAATAATCAGGAGTACTGCATTTTTTGTTTGTTTTAACACTGTCATGGCTTTATTCAAAACACAGTTGCACAAAAGTATTAACTTCAAAGATTTTTAAGGAGAGTTTTGAGGAATTTAACACACTATATACATACTGCCATACAAAGCATTAAAATAGGACCCAAAACTTCTACAAAATATAAAACCCACCCTGACTTATTTGCATGAAAATATTACCCACAAAGGTAAATAAGTCTTAAAAAGTTATTTGGAGGCTCTTAAGTGTCCTTTTCCGACCAGAGAACTCTAATTTTGATTGCACAATAAGATGATTGATAAGAAAGTCAATATATAGATTTAATTTTAAAAATAAGTATTTTATAATCTGGCAAACAATGTGATGAGAATTCTTATGGACTAAAACAGGGCATTTCAATTATTTAAAAGGACTAAAGTGTTAGCTATTTGGATATTCGAATCCCCTCACTAAACTTATCCCAAGAGTTTTATTTCAGTCAGTTGTGCAACTTTTTTAGTTTATCCACAAATAACTTTCTAATTTTTACTTTAAAACCACAAGTCATACATTTTTAAACTAAAAAAGAAGCAGAACTATACTCAGTAATTTAAATGTATGGAAGTGTAACTTAATTTGCTGACACTAACTTATAAAAATTTACAAATATTCAAAACAAAGGGGGGAAAATTTAGAGAGTCAAGATTTAAAAAGCAATTGCCTTGAACATGGAGCCTCCACAACAAAAAGGGAGATGAACTTGTCTACTCATAATTAGTACTAATATAAGAAAACACACACTCACACTTTTCCCAAATATTTTTAATGGACATCTACTTGAAAACAAATCTTAATTTTAATACGGATTTAGTTTCAAATATTTTTCCCATTGCCAAATATATTCCAATCAAATGCTATATCTGGTAATGCTTTAAAACTAGAGAAAGAATAATTAAAGGTTCTATTCAGAAAAGTTAGAAATGCTTGCAGAGTGGTAGCTAAGTCATTCGGGAAGCTAACTTAAAATTTTGACTTGAATGTCTCATTAATTATCAACAGGCAATTATTCTGACTTTTGAGGAACACTGTTGCTGCTTCCAAAAGCCCATCTGCTTCTTTTCTTTCTTCATCCTTCTACAGTCTGTATATCTTGTCAACCAAGAAAGATTCCAGTAAGCAGTCTGTTGCATAAAACTGCATTGATGATATTCGTATCTCAGAAAATACTCAGTTTGTTTCACTTAGCTTTTTTTAAAACTGAGACAGGTCTGAAAAGGTATTTGAGGTATAAGAATAAAGGTTTTCCTGGGTATTCATAAGTTTCCCAACTTTTTTTTTGAGAAGAGGAAGGAGAGTGAAACAAGAAAGATGATCATAAAGGAACTGAAAATGAAAAATGCACAGTTAAAAACAACAAAATAAACAACCGTTAGCATGTCATGATCTTCATTCAGCTTGAGAACAAGGGGCTTCCCTGCATGTCTCTGAACTTACTATAAGCATTTTTCCTTCAAAAATAAAATCTTATTAGTCACCTGGCTTAAAATGTTTCAGAAACCTCCCCAAAAGCCATGAACTATATTGTTGAATAGAACCTTTACTATTCAGCTCCTACTTTCCAAGTAACTCATGTGACAAATAAGTACCCAAAAACCCTTAGCCAAAAAAAAGTCATTGCCTTCAAACTAAAGATCTCTGGGTCACCTCTAAAAAAAAATAACCAACTTATCATTCAAGAGACTATTTTTATTCCATATTCCAGCTGACTGTGATTTCAGTTAATTCATAAATAACTTTAAAACCTTATGAATGAAGTGCACCATACTATGCCTGTGCAAAAGCCATCATGTTTTAATTATGGACTAAAAATGACTAATACAGTAAACTTGTATTAGAAAAAGTAAGATTCTAAACAAACCACTAGAGAATTTCACAATGGAGGTCAATGAAAACTTTTCTCTACATACAACATGATCATTAACAGACTAGTCAATCTTATTTGGAATGATAAGGCAAAAATAGTAAAACCACACTTTTCCTACAAAAAGTTACATGTTATCTTCTGCAGGGATAGCTATTATACATGAAGAAGCAAGATGTGACCACTCTATTGCACACCCAGGAGTTTAGGGGATCTGGTTCTTAGAATGATCTAGTCATCTTCTTCCTCTCCATCATCTTCAGCATCTCGTTTCCGCTTTTCCCCTCGAAGACCTTCTTCTTCTGAAAGAAGAATGAAAGGAAAAGTATGAAATACTTAACTTTAACAAATAAATATTTGTTAAGTTACAAAATTTTGAATCTATCTTAGTAAAAACTTAATGGCATAAGAAAATTATAGGTTAAGTTTCCTCTGTGAATTTCTTTTCAACTTCAGTGTACTGAACGGATGTAATAGACTTAGAAATCCATAAATAATGGCAACTTGCTATGCACCCTTGTGGCCAACTCATGAAGTACAGATCAAGAAACTAAGGGCTTGATATTAATGGAATTATTAGTGACTTTTTAAATTTCTTTTGGAAGGCCTAGGTAAAGAGTACCAGAGAGAAAATCTAAAAAGAGCATTATCGAGTTCAACTGTTCTTCCTTTCCCAGAGAAGGCTTCACCCTCTCCAAAATGTAAGACCCTGAAAAAATAATAAGCTGAGCTTAAAGATCTATTATCTCTTCATTTCTACTTTGAAAGTAAATGTCATAAGCTGTTTTTCTATTGAAATTAATGAATACCATGAGAAAATTCCTTTAAAAAGGTTTTATACCTTTCAAGGCAATTCTATGATATATTGCCAAAATCAAAGAGATCAGTAATAATTTTGAATTATAGACTCATTCTTAAAAGTCCATGACTAGCTGTAACATTAACTTTAGATATTTTTGTGGCTCATATAACTCACCCTCTTCTTCTTCTTCCTCTTCTTCTTCCCCTTCTTCAACATAGTCATCATCATCTTCCTCATCCTTGAAATCCAAATATTCAGTGTGAGAATAAATGAGCCATGACGCAGATTTTCAAGTTTGATGATAATACATGCCAACAACAGCAGAAAAACTGGTTATTCCATGTTCTTGTAACCTCTGTATAACTTATATATGATCTTTTTAAAAACCCATCTAAATCTAGTTTTTTTATGAAAATAAGTTGTTTTTAGACCAGTGACATTCAAAACACTGCAACAATGGAAATGTGAATATCTGTGATGTCCAATCCAGTAACTAACCACTAGCCACACATGGCTACTGAGCATCTGAAATATGACCAATGCAAATGAGATGAATTTATAATTTTATTGAAATATAATTAAGTGGCCATATGGCTACTATAATAGAGAGAGTCTTCTGTCTTTTAAGAGTGTCTTCGATTTTATACACTATGGTAGGAATTACCTGAATCCTGGCCCCAACACAATTAAATTGTTAAACAAGTCACTTAATCTCTGGATCTCATAAAAGAAAGTATTTGTCTATAATGATCTGTAAGTTCCTTCTACATCTAAAAATCTAAGTATCAAAATAGCAAATGTCAATTAAAATCACAATAAACTTGATCTACAATTCTTATAGAATGAGTTGTTCTGGAGAGCTAAGATTTAAACATAGCCTTGAAACATCAACACCAGCTTTTTTACTTTAGCCAGTTGGGATACAAATCTCTAAAGTACCCTGTACACTCTTCTACCATTTTCTGCTAAACCTAGCAAACCTTTATACTAATCAGTATATGCCGATTCCCTCAGAGCCTATTAATATATGTAGGATGGTTTTCCCATTTTTAAAATGACCCTGGCTTCTACTTTGAGTTGTATCTTTTCCTAGTTTTTATGCCTTGTCTTTTGCAGTCAGTTACAATTTCAATTTTAATCTGCTATGGGTTCAGAAAATAGATGAACAAGTTTATCAGAGGATTTAATATAAAAGAGAAAATCGGTTTAGAATAACAGCTTGAATACCGTCCTACAAAGAAAATGTCTTTTATTTTGATTACTCAGAGGCCTTTTATACTTACTGCCTTGTTTTTGGCTATGTTCTAAATGGCTGAGTTCTACAATATGTCTAAAAAAATGGAACCAATCTAGGGTCTCCCCTCCAACTCCACAAAAGTTTATTGCTCCTTAAAAATACTTTAATTAGAAAATGTCAAGAACTGCTGGGTAGTTAGGGAAAATTTGGATAACCCACACTTTTCACAGTATCCATGGCCCCATTCGTGTCTAGAAATACTAAACAGAACCTAATTCTCCAGCATTTAGCTAATAGAAACATTGTAAAGCATTCCATACCAAAATACCACCAAGCTACAGAAGGAACAGAAGGAATATGGGGTAGAAAATAGTACAAAAAGGAACCACAGTAAAAATCAGGAAACCCAAAAGCCTTGAGCTAAAGGCAAAAATAAAAGAAAGGAAGAGAAAGGGGGTATAGAAAAGAGGGGAAAGATGAAGAGAGATGAGGGAAGGAGAAAGTAAAGGAGGGAAGGAGAAAGTAAAGGAGGGAAGGAGAAAGAGAGAAACATTTTAAACATCTTAAATCTGCAAGAAATGATAAATGAAGATACTTAAGTATTTATAATTTTTTTAAAACATTTGAGATACTAATCACATTTATTCCTTGATAATTTAGAAAAGCCCAAGTTTCTAAAAAGCTAATTACTTCTCTGGAGTTTGTTTTAAAGAAAATATGATCAGATTGGTTTATTCATGTTTTTAATCCTTTTTTAAAAAATGTTTTATAAACTTTTTTTTAAATGTTTTTATTGACTTTTAGAGAGAGAAGAAGGGAAAGGGAGAGAGAGATACATGGATGTGAGAGAGAAATATAGATCGGTTGCCTCTCGTAGGCACCCCAACCTGGGCATATGTCCTGACCAGGAATTGAATTGGTGACCTTTCGGTACATGGGACAATTGGGCCTTTATTTTTTTTAAATCATCTATTAGACCACCAGACACTTGCTCTGTCAAGACTCTGGTCACTTCCTAATTAGTGGGAAATACAATGTTTCCTCACTTGTACTATGGGGCCCGTGCGGGAGGCAGCCAATGGATGTCTCTCACACGGATGCTTCTCTCTCTCCTCTCTCCCTCTCTCCCCCTCCCCACTCCCTTCCAGTCTCTCTGAAAATCAACAGAAAAATATCCTTAGGTGAAGATTAACAAAAACGAACAAACAAAAAAGCCAAAGACAAAATAACATGACTTATTATTTTACTAAATAAATTAAAACTTAGGTAAAAAATATTCAAGTTGTATGCTGATGTAAATCAAACAGGTTGCCCTTCTCTATGAATACTTAAAATACTTAAATGTTTCTATTCTTCACGATTGTATAGCTCCTAATTCACTAAGGGCCCAAACAAGTTTGAGTCCTATTTTTCCCCACACTAGTTTTATATTTAAAATGGTATCAGAAAAAAATTATCATTAATCAGTGATATCATCTATCTAACCAATGTAAGTCATGAGGAAAACAAATGAGAATACTAACAATTTCTAGTCTAAATAAGATATTATTTTTAATAATAAAAACTTGTTTTAAATTATAAATTATGAAAATGAAACTCAATTAATTAACATTAGGAGAAAATAGCTTATGTAAGCTCCCAGGAGTTAAAAGATCATTTGTTCAAGTCAACTGACATTTCCTGTGAGCCTACTATGTCCCAGTAAATACAGGAGACGCTGAGATACAAAGATGAATGGCCCTACTTCCCCTTAAAGATCTCACCATCTAGCAGAAAGTAGCCAAATAAGTTTTTACAAAAGTGTCTACAGGTAATAATAGAAGCTTAATCAAGGTTCAAAGGTAAAAGAGAAAGGAGTGATTGTCTATAAAAAATTATTAAAAAATTCAATAATGAGGCAGCTCCAGAGTTGAGTTTTTAAAGATAATTCACAAGGCATGATTTGTGTGGTGGTTACACAAATATAAATACACGTAAAATTCCAGGGACTTGCCCTGGCCAGTGTGGCTCGGTTGGTTGGAGCATTATTCCATATAGCAAAAGGTCTCGGGTTCCACTCCCAGTCAGGGCACATACCTAGGTTGCGGGTTTGATCCCTAGTGGGGTCATACGAGAGGGAAAACAATCGATGTTTCTCTCTCACATCCATGTCTCTCTCTCTCAAAATCAGTTTTAAGAAAGCATGGCTCAGCGGGTGAGCATCGATGTACAGGAGATCACAGTTTGATTCCTAGTCAGGGCACATGCCAGGGCTATGGGCTCGATCCACAGTACCAGGAGGCAGCCAAATCAATGACTCTCATCACTGATGTTTCTCTCTCTCTCTCCCTCTCCCTTCCTCTCTCTAAAATCAATAAAGACATATTTTTTTTTAAAAAAAGTACTTAAATAAATAAAATAAATTAAAAAACATATACTCGGGTGAGGATTTTAAAAAATTGATGGACTTGTACATAAAATCAGGGACCTCTACATGCTTTACTATATTTATGTTTACCTCAGAAAAAAGAAATTTGATTAGAGCGCACGGGTACAAAGTCATTTCAGATAAACAATGAATTTTATGCATTGTTTATATTAATAGAATACTCACATTATATACAGACAGAAAGGCAAGAAATAGCTTCGTGTGACAATTTCATTTCATATTGAAGTGACATAAAGCCAGAGAAGGAAGCAGGGGCTAGATAATGAAGGGCCTTGTGTGTCTTGGTGGCAACAGGGAAACATTAAAGGGTTTCAAGCAGGTTAGTGATAGGATCACATTTGCATTCAAACTATGCAGGCAAGCACTTCGAAGGACACAACTTAGTGGTAATGCTGTATTCAGAGAAAGCTACAACAAAGCACAGCAAGAGCTGGTGCACCAAAGAGTTGCTGGTTTGATTCCCGGTGGGGGGGGTGCCTGGGTTTCAGTTTTGATCCCCGGTTAGGGAGGGTACGTAGGGTGGCGGATAAATGTTTCCTCTCTCTCCCTTCCTCTCCCTAAACATGTCCTTGGGTGAGGATTAAAAAAAAAAAAAAAAAAAAGCACAGGCAAGAAATAATTAGGGGAAAGAAAAGTTTTCTTGAGTGCATACAATGTGCCAGCAGCTAGATACTTTACATGCATTATTTCGTTAAATCCTTAAAACAATCCTAGGAAGTTGGTACAATCTAGGTTTTATAAATGCAGAAACTGAGGCTCAGAAACCGTTGTAAATGTTTCCACCATACCATGCGGCTGAGGGCAGAATGGTTTGGAAGCTATCTGGGAGGTAAAATCAACAGATGTTTATGATTATCTGAATATAGTATGACCCGGGACAGTGGGGGAAACATGACAGGCAGACAGACAACCCCCACAAGTTAAAAATAACTCAGATTTCCACGCACTTACTTTTCATAGTACTCAGCCCTACGCCTAAATAATTAATTTTCAGTGCAGGTAAGAAGGGTCTGTTCACCTGAATCTCCTCTCTCATTAGGTAGGAGAGGCCCACTTCCTCTTCTCCCTCTCCCAGCTCTGAGCCGGCTTCATCTTCATCATCCTCCTCCTCGTCCTCCTCGTCCTCCTCCTCATCCTCATACCCTTCAGGCGGACCGGCCTCATCTTCCTCTTCATCATCTTCATCTCCATCTTTAAAGATATTTTCAGACATGGGCAAACGGCTGGGCGAATGCTTCTTGATAATATGCTGATCCTTTTAACCCTTGCCCCAGTCACTTCAAACTCTTAAGCCAATGGGTGGGAAGTATCTCAGGGTGATTTTATTTTTTTAAATGTCCCCTTTATAACACCCAAATTTACTATGTATTTGAAAAATAGTTTCTAAATACTGAAAATTTTCCAACATATAGATTTTCATCAAAACATTATATGTGCTAGTTTGTTTTACTTTGTGGACACTTCAAAACCTGCTTGTTCATCATTACGTTTATCCACCAAATTCTTTTCCAGTAATAGTAACAAAGTGTCCCTTTACTAATAACAGCTATTTTGTCATCTTATCTGTTAGTCACCCATTTTGCCAAAAATATATATATTCACAATCCAATTCTAGAGCATTTCCATCATCCCCAAAGTAACCCCAAATCCATTAGCAGTCATTCACCATTCACCTCTCCCCCAGCCCTGTCAACCACTAATCTACTTTGTGTCTCTGTGAATTTGCCTACTCTGGACATTTCAACATAGAGTCATACAATATGTAGCCTTTTGTGTCTGACTTCTTTAACTTAGTAGAATGTTTTCAAGGTTCACTCAGGTATCAGTACTTCACTCATTTTTATGGCTGAATATTATTCCATTACATAGATATATCACATTTTGTTTTTCCATTTATCAACTGATGAACATGCGTTGTTTCTACTTTGTGGCCATTATAGAGAATACTGTGATGAAGGGTTGTTGTTTTTTAAGTACTATTTTAAAAGTTGCAAAAAAATGAACAATAAATAAATAAAAGTTGCCACTTTTACTGGGTAGTTTATACAGATATAAAATTTCATGAAGCCTGATATAATAATCATTAAAGTTCCCCAAAGCTATCAGAAATCTAAAAGAAGAAATACAGGCCTAGGGCTGTGGGTTTTTCAGGTGTTCTGTGTCTTACTAACAACTTCTTTTTTTCTACATCTAACTCCATGCCCAATCTAATTTGCATGGCTAGAGTGGAGGCTATAAGTGTGGCACATTTATGAGCATTACAAATGATTACCCTCATCATCCTCCGCTCCCCAGTCTGGTGCTTCGTTATCCTCCTGATCAAATCCATCTAAGTAGGTGATTTGCTGCAGCAGTTCAAAAATACTCTCTCTATAATCTTCTAGGGTTGTGATTTCACAGTTAAACAAGTCAAGACTTTTCAAATTTTTAAGATTTTGCTGGAAAAGTAAAAAGTTAAAACTTACATTCAAGGTTTAAAATATCATGTTACTTCTTTTTAACTCATGAACTAGAAAATATATACTTGAAATCAAGAGAATGATTTTTGGATCTTTAGAATTTTATAATAAAGGGTTATTATATCAAGCACAGCCAATTCTCTTAATGAGGTGCTGGCATGCTAACTCCACAGGAGTAGGAACTTTGTTGTGTTCAACTGCTGTGTCTCCAGCACCTGGCTTAGTGCCTTACTTATAGTAGACACTGTGTACTTGTTGCCTGAACCTATGCATAAATAGGCAACGACAATAACATGTTTAGTTTAAATCCACAGTCAAACTTACTTTCAACAATTTCAACCTCTTCACAAACTTTTTAAAAATAAGAGCAAAAGTGAGTTTCACTTTATCTTCTTTTCCTTTCCTTGTACTAGGAAGCAAATGAGCAAGTAATGAAATAACTCAAAAAATAATCAAGAAGAAAGGAAAAGGAATAGAATTTAAGAAAATAATAGAAATTTTCAGACCAGATATTCAACTCCTAAAGTTGATTATAAATTTCTCACCGATTTAAAAAATTATCTGAGTGTTTTACTCAAAAGGAAAAGAAAGCCTTAACCATCTACATCAGTGATATTCAACAGTGTGCCACAAGAATTTTTAAAACATGCAATACCTGATTATTTAGTCAGGGGCACTGACCTCTTTTCCCTTAGATTGTCAAATAAAAAAATGACAACAGCCAACACAACAATAGCCATCTGGTGTGAATGCCCAGTCTTGAACCATAAATATGTAAGTCATATAACAAACTTGCATCTTATTGGTCGCATCGAATAATAAGGTTGCATTTGATTGGTTAATTCTTGGTACCAGAAATTCTTACATACAAGTATATGCACCTGATTTTTTTAAAAGTCACTTTGGACCAAAAAGGGTAGGTAATTACTATTACTTTTCTTTTGTAAATCAATCAAAATTATACCTTTTTTTGGTCACATCGGCAAAAAATAATGTTCTTTGGTGTGTGTGACAGAATTTTAGTAATTAGTTTATGTGCCATGAAATGAAAAAGGTTGAAAATCACTGATCTAGATCACGACACATAAGAAATTCAAAAGTTTCCAAAGAGTAAAATAAAAATCAATAGGATAACCTCGCCTTTGATATTAACTATAGACAAATAT
Organism: Miniopterus schreibersii; assembly: GCF_964146895.1. NCBI lineage: Eukaryota > Metazoa > Chordata > Mammalia > Chiroptera > Miniopteridae > Miniopterus > Miniopterus schreibersii. The sequence goes on along the minus strand of NC_138119.1, from coordinate 12,189,621 downwards.
TTAGACAAATATTTATCAATATTTTTCACAATAAGCAGAGATAAAAATTTCTAGTATATATGAATTTCCATTTTTATTCTGACAGATACTATCAATGAAAATTGTTATTCAAAGTACTATGAATATAAAATGTATTTTTTTTTTAGTCATTAGAAACCATCTAAAATGTTTGTGTTTCCAATAGTCTTCTAATATTGGTGTCTCATTTGAGAGTGACTGATTAAATTAAAACTTTATTGTACCTTCCTATCTCCTTTTACTTTTTTCCTTCCAGCATGGCAACCATTGTATGCCTCCTAAGCTTCTTATTTATATCCTTGTATTTCACTGATGAATAAAAACAAAAATATTTGTCTAAATAAATGAGCAATTTTTTTCTGTTTCTGCTAAAATATGTGTGTGTGTATATATATATATGCAAATCTCAACAAATTCAACCGAAAAAAGCAAGCCCACAGACAAACCTTTCCACTTACCAGAGCTTCTAGTGCACTGAGATCTTTGATTTTGTTTCCACTCAGATTGAGATGGGTAAGATTAGGACATTTCTCTGCCAGGACTTCCAACCCTCCAGAAATTCTATTGTTACTAAGTTCCAACTATATATTCAACATGGGGAGAAAACAAAGAATGGTGAAGACTTAGGACAAATCAAAGATGTTTTTTACACTGTACTAGGATAGATTGCACCACCTCAGTAACTTCTGAGGCTAATACATTTCTATCACCACAATTACTTTAGCAACAGATCAAAGATTTTTAAAATATATCAATTTGAAGAAGAAGAACATTTATCATTCTCTCTTGCTTCAAGACTGTCAAAAGTAATTAATTTCCAAATTCCACCTACAACCACCAAATAGTATATTAAAACCCCTGTATGGATGGATGCTTGACTTATGATGGGGTTACATCCAGATAAACCCACCACCATTAAACCCACGACCATAAGTTGAAAATATTTCATGTAAAAAACGCATTTAGTATGCCTAACCTATCAAACATCATAGCTTAGCCTAGCCTATCACATGCTCAGAATACTTACATTAGTTTACAGTTAGGCAAAATCACCTAACATAATTAATAAATACACTGTAGAATATCAGTTGTTTACCCTCATGATCTCGTGTCTGACTGGGAGCTGTGGCTCATTGCCACTGCCCAGTATCACAAGAGAGTATTGTACCACATATTGCTAGCCCAGCAACAGATCAAAATTCAAAATTTGTAGTAAAGTTTCTACTGAATGCATACTGCTTTCACACCAGCATAAAGTCAAAAAGCTGTAAGTCAAATCACTGTAAGCTGGGGACTGACTGTATAATAGCTCCTAACATAGGTTTGGTTCTAATTGTTTAACAGTTGGATTTTATGTTTCAGAGAAAAACATTTGATAGATGTTAAGTTGAAATGTATGCTATAAAGTGATTTCATTATTAAATTTAAACTTCTAAAAGCAATATTAGAGCTGATTCCAAAATCCTACATAGCCCTTTTGCTTACCTCTAGAAACTTAGAAGCTTCTAATTAAAAGGCAGAATGGTCACTCCATTTGGCCCAAAACCAGAAATAATAGCCCTTGGCATTCAAATCATGACGCTTTCACACCTAATGCCAACTTACCTTTCGAAGTTTATTTAAGTTGGGAAGCCGGGCCAGTGAACTTAGTTCCACATTAATCATACTCAGAAACTCTAGTTTTTTAAAAGTATCATTCAGGCCCTCAATTTCCCCATTGACACAAGGACAATTATCAAGGATTAACTCTGTCACCTGTAAGAAAGAACAAAAATGATTCTTTAGTTTGTAGTATGTTTAGCAAAAGCCCTGGGGTCCAGACAGTCTGGAAACGGGAATATTAAAACCACCAATCCCCTTACATGGATCCTTTCATTCTCAAAAAAACTGAAATATAGTCTGTCCACCAGTTGTCATTATAAGTTAACCTTTTAAATTTAAACTTGGACTAAGAAGTTTAATACCTGCTTCAAATCACTGATGCATAAAAATAAAAAAATAAAAAAATAAAAAAACTTTGAAAAAGGTCCCATGTGAAACTTGTTTCTGACTCTGATGAGAACTTTCAACATTAGGGAATATATTTATGCAGTGAGGGGATACCTAGGCTACTGGGAAGGGAGGCAAGTAAGCTGCCCTAAAAAGTAGAGAGAAGAAAAGAAATTATTTTATTCACTTTTTCAGTTTAAATCCCCTTATCTTTGGTTGATAAATGCCACCATAACTAAAAAAATACCTTGTTACCCTCCATAAAGAAATGTTAGAAAGCTCCTTCTGAGACAATCCAGCTTTCGGATATTATTTGTTCTATTATCAAGGCCAAACAATATCACCCAGAATGATACATCCTTCACGAAATGTTTATTTTTTCCTGCCATTTTGGTAGCATTTTTGTGACCTTCTCCCCATTCTTGAGAGGGGGTGAGTGTGGCTGGATCCTCTATTAGGTCAAAGTTGTAGAACAAAACTTTCTGATATGGGCCTAAGTGGACTTAACCTTAAGGGGGAGGCAGGAGACCCTGACTCTCCATTCCCAATATGTTTGAAATATTTTGAGGGGTAAATATTAGCAACAAGGAATGCCACCTTCTCTACTTGAAAATGACTTCACCATAATTACTTCAGTGAGCACAGAAGGCATCATGATCTGTTTAGAGATGAGGAAGCCAGAGCCCAGAGAGTGAGAAGGACTTGCCTGGTGTCAGACAGAATGGGGCAGAAAAGCTGTGCCTCCACTCTAAATCTTCTGTCTCCTAGTCTAGCTGCGCCGAGGAGAGGGGGCCACTAGATTTGGTGTCAGAAAGCCAGCTCTTCCACTTGAATCAATAACTGCACGGGCCTGAGACTCCACTAGTACAAAGTACCTGACCAGTTTGTCTGAAGGAGTAAAGTGAATAGCAAAAAGGAAAAGTGCTTTGTAACCTATAAACAGCTATGCAAATACAAGACCGTTATTACACCATGGGAGGAAGGAGAGGCTTCATAAAAAGACAACATCCGGCACTCACCAAAACTGGAAAGGAAATTACTTCGATAGGGTGGGTAAAAGAATGGGGGGGGGGGGGATCCACTTTTCCATCCCGAGACATAAAAAAGCATTCTAAATGTGTGCTTCTGAGAGACAGCTCCCCACGCCCCAGAGACAGCTTTTTAAGTTTGACTTTGTTTTTTCTGAAGCCCCCAAAGAGTAGGTTCTAGAAAACTTCCAGTTATCCCTGAGGTAATAGCAGCCACCTGCCTCCCTGCCACCTGCCAACTTCAGGGAAACAAACTTTTTTTTTTTAAGTACAGGAAGATCTTCGGTTCCCACTCCGCACGCCGCCGCCAGACAGACCCTCTCCATCCTTTATGCTGGGTAAGCACAGGCACGGCCTCCACCCATGCTGAAAAAATCATATCCCTTATATCCCAACTCCTGGATTTATCTCAGAGGTAACAAGACTCCTGACGCTTTCCTCTGCGATCAGAAGTGTGGTCACCGGCCCCGCTCTGGCGACCTGCCGCTCCGACCGACGGGAAACCCCACACGGGGCGGGGACTCTCCACGGAAAAATGGGGTCGCCTCCCAGCCCGCGCTCCCCCGGCGCCTCCGCCCCGGGCGGGAAGGGCTGGGTGAAGCCGAAGAGGCCCCCTCGGAAAGGAGGCGGAAACGCCTCCCGCCCGACCCCCCAAAAGTTGACCGCAACCCCGCCTCGCGTGGCCCCTCCCAACCCCGTCTCTTTAAGGCGACAGCAGCGAGCGCGCATCATTTAGTTTCGCCGAACCATCTTTAAAGCACAAAACCCCTACGACCCATTTGTTGAGTTTTGTGAAACCGCCTCCGTGGATCAAATTCGGAGTTGCGGCCACCACGACAAGACACGCCGAATGCCGCAGGGAGGGGGTGAGGGGGATCACTCCTCGAGTCCCCTCCCCACCACCGAGTACAGCGACGAGTGCCCAAAACTCACCGGCGGCCGGGGAGCCGCTGACCCAGATTCCGCCTGGCGCGACCGGCGCGCGCCGCTTCCCCGGGGGAGTGGGCGCCGCCGGCAGCTGGCGGTCGCCGACCGCGCGAGGGACCCCATCCAGTACCCGGAGCGACGTCCTCCGACGCCCAGAAGCCTCGAGGCCTGGGCCGCCCCTCCCCTCCTTCCCCCAAAAAGAGTTGGCAGCGCTGAAGAAAAGTTGGACCAACTTCTCGGGCGACGATGGCTGCGGCAGGGGCGAGTGGAGCCCGGGGGTCGCGCCCATGCTGCCTGCCCCCAGGAGGAGGAACTCGGGAAGTCCAGCTGCCCCAACACCCTGCTTCCCGCCCCGCCGAGGCCAGGACGCCTGAAAGGAAAAAGGGACCAAGCCCCCATACACACCACACAAAAACCCCTAGAAACTTAAACCCTTCGCCATTTTAAGCAAAAGATTTTAATGATTTAAAACTTCAAATTAAATTATTTCCCCCCAACCCCAGGAGGGGGTTAATTAATTACCCCTCACCACACACCCACCCAGGCCCCCCCGAAACCCGATCCTCCGAATACTGGGCTGATGGGGAAGGGGAGGGGGCTGAGTCATCTCACCTCCTCCGGGGCTCTGCTCCTTAACTCCAGGTTAATCCTCTTCTTCATCTCCATGTCCTCCTCCTGCTCTTCTGCTACTGCTCTCCTCCGCTACCCTCTCGTGCCTTTCCCACTACCCCCAACCCTCAAAATGTAAAAGATTTGGAAATGAATGAAAAGAAACGCAAATATAAACGCCCACCACCACCAGATAGGTGTGGGGGAGAAAGAAGAGAATAGCAAATGGAGTGCAAGGAGTTGGGATTCTAACTCGGCTGCCAACACCTCCTTGTCCACGCACTGGCGCGCGCACTCACATGCACACACACACATACACACACCCGCAGTTCCTTCCCCTTCAATGGCTGCTGAGAGACTGAGCCTCCATGACACGACACCGCCAACCCCCTGGCCTACACTCCACCCACCTCCCGAATGTATTGGTTACTTCTTCAACATCGCACTCTTCCATTGGACTACACAAATGTCTATCAGTCTTGAGGGTGGGCCTGAACCAGAAAAGCTGTGTCTATTAGCTACGACCAAGCGCGCAGTTAACTCGGATAGGTCCAGGAGGGTGTTCGTCCGGGGAAATTATTTTGAATCCCAGTAGCCCCCTACTTTTCTTTGTGTGATTGGCGCGCTTTCCTTAGGCTCTCCGGTGGTTTTGATGCCTGTTGGGTTTGTTTGGTGTGGGGTTTTTTTCTTTATGTTTTTAGTGTTAAAGGGAGAAAGAAAGCATCTTCCTTACGTACCCAAGTTGCGAGACTGGCTATTCAACACGAGGCGCGCACTGGCTCTTGGCGGTCTTAAAGCACAGCTCCTGCTTTGTAGGCAAGGTGCACAGCAACATGCATGCACATCACATAAAAAGCGTGCCTTCGTGGCACTGCCCTGTCGGGATCAGGCTTCTAGTGCAGAACCAGAGGCAGGAAGAAAATGTAATTTTAACTTCCACCACTATTTTGAAAGCAGTTGAAGTATGTAAGTTAGGCACCGTTAAATAAAACTACCGTGGAGGAATTGTTACTAATTGTTGCTGTAATAAACACTAACACTTTTCAGGAAAGACATTGCTAGCCTAATGAAAATCAGAAATTCAATTCGCATAGAAATGGTACTGCCATCCCTCTCCATTATAATTTCCCTTTGATTGGTTTCCACAGAAAACGGCAGGTAAAAATGTGCTTTTTTTTTTTTTTTTTTTTTTTTTTGTAATCATCCGAGAACATGCTTGGAGAGAGGAAGGGGGAAGGGGGGAGAGAGAGAGAGAGAGAGAGAGAGAGAGAGAGAGAGAGAGAGAGAGAGAGAGAGAGAAAGCACATCGATCGCCTTCTGTACATGCCCCAACCAGGAATCGAACCCACAACCCAGGTATGGGCCCAGACCAGGAATCAAACCGGCAAGCTTTCAGCGCCAACTTTTCGGTGCACAGGACAATGCTCAAACAACTGAGCCGCTCCAGCCAGGCTTCACTGACTTTTAAAAGCACATTTTTGCCTGGCTGGAGTGGCTCAGTTGATAGCATGTGGTCCTGTGCCCTGAAAGGTTGTGGGTAGGATTCCATCAGAGCACATACCTGGGTTGGGAATTCCATCCCTGGAGGGCAGTGGATGGGTGGATGTTTCTCTCTCACCTCGGGGGTGTGTGTGTGTGTGTGTGTCTCCCTTCTACTCTCTAAGCCTGTACTCAGATGAGGGTTAAAAAAAAATTTTATTAAGGATTTTGATAAAATAAAAATAAAGGTCGGTCAATGTGGGATAAAAAAGAGCAAGATAAGAATGATTTTGAAATTTTGTCTTGAAAGTCTAGTTTTTCTTAGTTCTTGATTGAATGCTGTCCTTTTCATTCCCTTACACCATTCTCAGGATAAATACCCAAGGAAACTGAGTATGATTTGGGGAAGAAAGGGGTGAATTAGTCCAACTCCTCTCAGAGCTCAGTGTTTGCTCTTTTAAGGTCTCAGGTTGAAGACCTGAGGTTTCTCAACAGTCTCCTCATCACTCCACCACCACCACCCCACCACCTCCTGCCCCCATACAAAGACATACAGCTTTTCAAATTGGCTTACATTTAAAATGGAAATATTTGGTATTTGGCATGTTAACTACTTTAAAGAAAAATAAAATAATGATCTTCTTTTCCTTTCTAAGTGTTTCCTTTAAATTCTCTGAAAAGGAAATTTTGTGAAGAGGGACAGAGAGGGAGAGCTTTTCGTATAAAATGACATCTCTAGGGGGCAACTTGGAGTTAGTTAAGTTTGTTTGTTTGCTTATTTTAATCAGGCTGAAAGGAAGCTGGGGAGAGATGAAAACTGAACCAAAATGGACAGAGGAACAGTTCAAGGAAGACTTTAAAAAGACAAGGGAAGGAAAAAGGGCTAAAAAGAAACCTGAAAGCACATTTTAGTACCTGTGTTCTGACCCCACCAATCACTTCTGAGTCTGGAGCTCTGGATTGGAATCCCAAAGAGAGTTCAGATTTAGGAGTCATCCACATGAGTGATAGTTGAGGCCATAAGAAAAAAAACTTTCGCAGAAAAAATATAGAATAAGATGATCAGGCAAAGGAGAGCAACACATGATTGAGAGGAAAATGGGAAGCGAGGGATTGTCTACTAAAATAGTCAAAGAAACTGAGGAGCAGGGAGAAAAGGAGGTAAATTCAGAAAAAAGGAAAAAAAATGGATGGAAGACAAAGAGTTTCAAGGGAGAAATTATCATTGGGGTTAAATGCTAGGACTTTTGTGTTGAAACACATTAGACAGAATGGGAGGATATGCTGGAAACAATGAATATACGGAAAGGCCATGAGTTCATTTTACCACTGGGTAGTAGCTTCAAAAAGTACGCCATAGTAGAGAAAGACAAACAGTATATGATGTCACTTATATGTGGCATCTAAAGAACAAAATAAATGAGCAAACAAAATAGAAATAGACTCATAGATAGAGAACAGAGTGATGGTTGACTGAAGGGAGGGGGTTTGGGAGACTGGGTAAAAAAAGTGAAGGGATTAAGAAGTACAAATTGATAATTACAAAATAGTCGCAGATGTCAAGTACAGCATGGGAAACATAATCAGCAATATTGCAGTAACTACACATGGTGTCAGGTGGGTACTGGAAACATCAGGGGGAACACTTTGTAAAGTATGACTGTCTAACCACTATGCTGTACACCTGAAACTAATACAAAATAATATTGAATGTAAACTGTAGTTGAAAAGTAAAATTTTAATTAAAAAAAGAAAGCACACCATAATAAGCATAGACAGGAATCCACCAAAGTGAGCCTTCCCCCATAGCCATTGCCTCACCCTCATACCATCTTTTACCTGCATTACCTCAGTACCTTGAAACACCTCTTTCCAGTCTTCACCAAGAAGCCAGAATAGATAAGATGCTGGGGGAGGAAAGACTCCCCAGAAGGCCGATGCAACGAAAGAAAGGTGCCCGAGAGGAGGTCAGATGAAGAACATTACCATGCTAGTTAGTAGATGGGCGTACGGATGAAAGAATAAAATGAGATCAGGAAAAAAGCCAAACTTGTGAACTAGAAGGTGTTTAAAGCTGAAGTAATGCGGCAGGGTTTCAATGGTAGAATAAAGAGTAAGGTTAAGCAATCAGGCAGTGGATGAAAGAGAAGGAGAAAGGAGTGGAATGAATAAGAGAGTGATTCAGAACACGCCCTTTAACCCACCAATAAGATATTATTTAACTCATCATGTCTTTAATATTCAAAAACTAAACTTGTCTTCTGCTACTGAATACCTTCTGTTGCCCATCCAGATCCACTCTTCACCCTCCTCGCAATAAAAAGGTGTTTTTTAAGTATATACCCTTTTGCAATTCTACTTCTAAGAAACAATTGGAGCCCAACTAGCGTGGCTCAGTGGTTGAGCACTGACTTATGATTCAGGAGATGGAGGTTAGATTCCCGGTCAGGGCACATGCCGGGGTTGCAGGCTCGATCCCCAGTAGGGGGCGTGCAGGAGGCAGCCGGGGTTGCAGGCTCGATCCCCAGTAGGGGGCGTGCAGGAGGCAGCCGATCCATGACTCTCATCATTTATATTTCTCTCTCTCTCCCTCTCCCTTCCTTTCTCTGAAATCAATAAAAACTTATATATATATATATATATATAAAAGAAACAATTGGACCAGTGTGTAACATATATGAACAAGAATATTCTGATTGAAGTATTGTTTATCGTAGGTAAAAACTGGAGGGGGGAACCTCTAAGAGTCCAAAGGCAAAGGACTGGTTAAATATATCAGGTTACTACTATATAATACTATGCAGTTTAAATTGATGACAAGGATTTATATTTTTGACATAGAAGATTGTTCATAAAATAGTGTTAGAAAGAAGGTTATAGGCCAATTATGTATATAGTATGGCCCTATTTTTGTAAAAAATACAATGTTTATATCCACAAAATATATGCATTTAGATGTAGCTTCATAGAAAAAAAGTTTGTAAGATAGCAGAATGTTAACAGTGATTATCTCAAATTGTGAGAAAGTTGAATGATGTTATTTTTTTTTAATCTTCTATTTCCCTAAACTAATCAGCTATTAGTTCTATAATTTTAAATAATAATTAAGAGGAAAAGTTGCCTGGCTGGGCATTGCTCAGCAGATGAACATCGACCTAGGATCCAGGAGATCTCGGTTCGATTCCTGGTCAGGGCACATACCCCAGTTGTGGGCTAAATTCCCAGTTGGGGACGTGCAGGAGGCAGCTGATCAGTGACGACTCTCTCATCATTGATGTTTCTATCTCTCTCTCCCTCTCCCTTCCTCTCTCTGAAATCAATAAAAATATATTTAATTTAAAAAAAAGAGGAAAAGTTAAGCCATTGCCAATATCTGATGTCCTCTGCCATTCTGGAGCCAACTCCAAGTAAATGTTTCCTTTTTTATTGCTTTAAAGAAGGAGCAAAAGGGCCAGTTCTTCCCAAAATGCATGGATTTATAACCAACCTGTGATAGTGCTACTTAAATAAAATATATGTGATATGTAAAATAAAACAAGTTGGATGGTAGAACAATGGGGAGAATACAGGGTCTACGAACTCAATAATTGCATTTCACTTTTGCAGCTGTTGCCTTAGAAATGACTTGAGGCTTTTTTAAAAAGTTTATTAGTTTTTGTATTTGGGTTTCCTCCTCAGACCGACCAATGCCTCATCAGCTACTGCAGGGAATTAACTGAGCCAGAATTGTCCTCTATTTTCTTTAAAGGTTTTTGTTTGTTTGTTTGTTTTTTAAGTATTTTAACACACGTTTTGAGTGAGGGGTCAGTCAGAGCCTGATTCTTCATCCTGTTAATATTTCTATGTGACCTCAGCCAAGTCACTTTACCCTTCAAGACTCATATCCTTTTGAAAAATGTATAGACATTTTAAGAGCAAAATGTCAATGAAAGCACAGCACGCTCTTTGGCTGTAAGATTTCCAAGAACTCCAAATCATTTGTCACATTCTGATCTGAGAACAGACTTCTTATTCGGGGGATGATTTACACCACTTATAAGCTACCCATCATCACAAGATTTTGGAGTAGTATCTTCTAATTTCTATTCCTATAGCAATTCAGACATAAAAATTTCTTCAAAGAAAAAATTCTCTTTAACTAGAATCTTCAAACCATCAAAGGGAAGTGGTAGGAGTATTAATGTGTTTTGCTTGGATTGGTACACAACCATCATCTGAGTTAGATGGATGGTAGAGAAGAAAACAAGGGAGAAGACAGGCAGGATGAGGTGGCCACCAGAGCAGATGGAACAAATAATTACCATTCTAGGGCGTCATGATATCCTGTGTCCTTCCTCCTTGCAAAGGAGCAGTTTATTAACTACATTAAGGAGAATCCTGCTTAATATAACCTATCATTTGGTGTCACCCTCAGAGACAGTGAAGCTTGAGTCTACCTTCCTTGAAGTGGCAACTTTTGTTCTTACATATAACTGTAGAACTTGGTTATGCTCCCATCTTGTGAAAAGACTGTTGACATTAGGTAAAGAAAATCTCACTGCTAATTGTCCACCCGCCTTGGTTCCCATAAACACTTTGCTCTATCGCTATTTAGATCTTCTCACAATTGTATTCCAGTAATTGGGTAAGGTTACCTGCATCCCCTAAGAGACTATGAAGTTCTTGATGGCAGGGATTATGTCTTATTAATTTTTTATTTCTAGGGTCTGTCATGGTGACTAGTACTCCATATATGTTTGTAACTAACGAAGGTGTTGTTGCTAACCCCTACAAAAGTGACTGCAAAGAACAATTCCAGATAGTTGGAACCCCTACAAAGAATGGCAGATCCCTTTCTACTTCTGCTTCTCCAGTTGGTGTAGGGCATTCATTCTTGTGTGGTCCCTCAGACCAGTAACTTCAGCGTCACCTTTTGACCTCTTAGAAATGCAAATCCATGGACATACTCCAGACTTATGGAATCAGAAACTGTGAAAGAGGGAGGCCCAGAAATCTGTATTTTAATAAGCTTTTCAGATGATTCTGATGCACACTGACGTTTGAGAAGCAGTGGTACAGAGAAAACTCATTGGTACCTGTGTCCTTGCTGTGGTTCAGCTTAGCAACTATATGACAAACCATGGGAAAATCCCTAAATCCCTCAAAACTCAGTCTTTACAAGATAAATAAGGGAGTTGGAATGATGCCTGAGGACCCTTCTGGTTTAAAATTCTGTGAAATACCAAAGGTTAAAAAAAAAGTAAATAAATGTCCCAATGACTAGATTCATTCATTCAATCAGCAAATATTTATGTACCAGGCAGTGTTCTGGGCATGGAATCAATGCATGACACAAAATTACTCCTTTTTAATTAAAGTTGCAACATTTCATACCACAAATTCTTACCTGTCCTCTTTCTACAAGATTCTCATACTGCATCTGTCCTGCATGTGAACTGGAAAACTGAGAAAGTGATCCAAAGAGTCTGCCCGCCATCCCCTCCTCCAAATTACTTTGACTTTAATTCTTGGAAGCTTTTGTGTTCGCCTACGGGGCTTCTAATGTGTTAGAAGACAAGAGTGTGATAATAAATGCTTTTATCTATCAAGTTAGACTATCTCTGGGTCTATATTACTTCATGGAACAAAGTTGCTTGCACTTTTAGGAAATTGAATTCTATCTAATTCTGTCTCCTCATTGATTCTCTGTTCTCAGCAATTAGTTACCACTTGTACTGTATTGACCATTTTTTCCTTTTGATCTGCCCCCCTTCCTCATTGAACTCTCATGTACACGCCCCATACAAACCCAGAGAACTTAGTGGGTTCCTGTAAGGTGTTTTAGACTATTTGGGATATTTAGCAAGTTTAAATATCCTTTTTAAAAAGGGACTTTTAAGGAAAAAGAAACCAAAAAGCCACCATACTTGGACATTTAATTCTGACCAATCCACATTTCACTACCTTTGAAAGGACAGGAGATGGCGCCAGAAGGCAGCAGAGTACCTTAATTTTGTAGGGTTTTCGCCAAACCTCCAGTAAGGCATGGGCTGGAGAGGGAGATGTGGAATTAAAACAAAGGTGCCAGAGTTTGAGTAGCAACTAAGGGGGTGGGTTTTTTTAAAAAAACAAACATATAAGGCTCCTCTTGACACCTACCCCAAATCATCAGATATATCTACAGCAGAGTCAATGATCAAAGGCAAGTCTCTGGAGGACGGTGCTTCTCTCCCTTCTCTCTCCTAGAAACCAGGGCCTTTGTCCTTTCCGGTAGCACAAGAGCCTGGAGGGGCTGCTCACTCGGAAGTGAGAAAGTGTGGCGTTGGGGCTAAGACATCTTTGTGAAACAATGTTCAATTGTGTAGACAAAAATCCCAAAGCCCGCCAGCAATGAAACACTTCCCAGAAGGAATCACACACAAAACATTTTATTTATTTTTTAAAATATATTGATTTCAGAGAGAGGAAGGGAGAGGGAGAGAGAAAGAGAGAGAGAAAATCAATGATGAGTCATTGCTTGGCTGCCTCCTGCACATCCCCTACTGGGCACAACCCAGGCATGTGCCCTGACAAAGAATCAAACTGGGATCTCCTGGATCATAGGTCGATGCTCAACCACTGAGCCATGAAGGCTGGGCAAAATATTTTATTTTATTTTTATTTTTTTCTTTTAGAGAGATTGGAAGGGAGAGAAAGAAACATCCACGTGAGAGAGACATATCAATCGGTTGCCTCCTGCTCTCCACTGGACTGAGGCAGAGCCTGCAACTGAGGTACATGCCCTTGGCCAAAATCGAACCCAGAACCCTTCAGTCTATGGGCTGACGCCCTAACCACTGAGCAAAACCAGCTAGGGCCAGGCAAAACATTTTAAATTAAAATTTTAAAAATTAAAAAGCTCATAGACAACCAGGAGGTGGTGCCTGGTAAGACACACTACCTGCCTTGGGAGGTTGAATCACAGAATCAGGGGCTCCCCGGGTACTCTGAGGTCATTCTGTTCAGGCCTCTTTAGTACCATGCATAAGATGTCTCTGCTTTCTCCCTTTTCTTTCTTTCTTTCCCTTTCTTTCTTTCTTTCTTTTCTTTCTTTCTTTCTTTCTTTCTTTCTTTCTTTCTTTCTTTCTTTCTTTCTTTCTTTCTTTCTTCTTTTTCTTTTCTTTTCTTTTCTTTTCTTTCTTTCTCTTTCTTCTTTCTTTCGTTCTTTCTTTCTTTCTCTTTCTTTCTTTTTTTTCTTCTTCTTGTTCCTCTGTGATAACTATCCCCATTCCCAGGAAGACTAACTTACACTTTGCCATTCATTCTTCTTAGATTAGATAGGTGGGAACCTCAAAACAAAACTTTCCTGTAAGTGCCCTGGCTGGTGTGGCCCAGTGGGTCAGTCCGCACACTGAAGTGTCTCAGGTTCAGTTCCTGGTCCAGGGCATGTACCTGGGCTGCAGGTTCGGTTCCAGTCCCAGCCCTGGGTTTGGGTGCCCGTGGGAGGCAACCAATCAATGTGTCTCTCTCACATCGATGTTTTGCTCTCTCTCCCTCCCTTCCACTCTCTCTCGAAAAGAAAATCAATGGAAAATATACCCTCAGGTGAGAATTAACACAAAAAAAACTTTTCTGTAAGTGAAAAATAATATTGAGGATGATAAGAGAATTGAAAAGGAAATGACATTGACATCTGCAAAATGGCTTTGCTTTGCAGATCAATCACAGAAAGGCATGGTGGACTCCTGCCTCTGCAGGTGCAGATGATCCAACATACATTATTCTGTTCATTTGGCTTTTATCCTGCTCCCTTATTTAGCTTCTGCTCCCTTTGTTTTGGCTATTTATTGCTACTTAGCAGGAGCAAAGGGGGCAGAGGGAGCTGAAAAGGGATCATCCTCCTGGCTGGTGACTGATGAAGGGTATGGAGGAGAAAGAGATTTCAACGTCTGGTTTGAAATTATCTGTGGGTTGCAAATTCTCTAATGAGAATGTACATTCCAATCGGGATTTCTAGTCCCATGGGGGAGCAAGCAGCAGCCCACATTCCTGAGACAGCCCAGCTCACCCAGCTCCCTGGTGGCAGGTTTCACTCAGTCCCACACGTCCTGCTCAGCCCTTTGTTGGGCAGGAGGGAAGACCCTGGGCCCCTCTTCCAAGTGGATCACATGGTTTCTCTCTGCTCCCTCTCCTTTCTTTGGAGCCTGCATTTTTATTTTATTTATTTATTTATTTATTTATTTATTTATTTATTTATTTATTTAATTTATTTTGGTGATGGTAGTGATTGTTTCTAAGGTCTCCCCTGCCATGGCCTCCCTGCCAGGGGTTAGTGTCCTTTTCAGTGACAAAAGCCGCCCTAGATCTGGACTCCCTGGGGAGGGAGGTGGCTGGGTCTGGCAGTTGGAGCCGCTGTCTCCCCATGGTGCTGCTACAGCCCCTCCCCCGCTGGGCATACAAATGGGCTTTATACAACAAACAAAACCACCACCCCCCACCCAGGCCACACAGGCACGTGGACCCAGGCCTCACGGTGGAAAGGGGGTGGTGACAGGCACTCCAGACAAGTTCTCTTTGCCCCGCTTCTCTTCTTTATTTTCCATGACCCAGGTTTTAGTCCTTGACTTCCTATCCTGAGTCACCCAACTGCTCCTTGTTACCTGTCTCCTAACTCTGGACTCTTCGTATTCCAGGCCAGCTCTGCAGATTGGGAACAGGTCCCCCCACTATCTGCCCCATACCACCCAGGGAGTTGCTCCTCAGAGGGGCCAGACAGGGAATGAGAACCCAGTGATCCCCTGAGCAGGCTGAATTGGACCCCAAAGCCCTCCTTCCCTGCCCCCTCCCTCTCTAGGGAACACTCATCTGAACAGTGTCAGTGTGAAAAGCCGAGGAAGGAAGAGCTCACCCCAGCTGGGCTCCTGTGCCAGGGCCAGGTCTCCCGTGAAACTCCGGCGCGAGAGGCATGCTCTGGCTCTGAGCAGGGCCATCCTGCATGCCTAATCGGCTATTTAAGGAGCTGTTGGCCAACAACCCAGGCAGCCCCGCTCCCCACGTACACCCATCGAGAGCCACCTTAAAAGCAGAAGGCAATTGTGAAGTCGCTGGCCAGCAAGTAGAGTGAAGACTGCAGAGGGAGATAAAAAAGAGAGGGCAGAGAGAGAAGGCTGCGAGATTTGTCCTGGGGACCTGGAAAGGACCTGGAAACCCACCATAGCCTACTGAAAACCAACTGCCCTAGAAGCCTGCAGAGACACAGAGACAGCAAGAGAAAAAGAGATAAAAACATTCAACTTTAGGATTCTCTCTCCTCTAGTCCTCTAGTCTCCAAACTCCCAGTACCTTGTGCTCCTTCTGAGGATACCATCATGTTCTTCATTCTCCTGCTACAGGTGATTTGGATCCTGGCTGCATTCGGGGGTAGGTAGAATGTCTGTGTCTGTCTGTGCTGATATCCACATGTCCTTATGCAAGCTTAACGGAAGAAGAGGAGTGTAATAGGGAGCCTAGGGGCTAGAAAAATAGGCTCAGGGATTGGGGGGAAACAGAGAGATGGGGAGGAGACCACTTTCCTTCTTTTCCCTTTGCCTCTCCAGCCCTGCTGTTAGTGAGGATGGGGGAAGCTAGTGGGGGGCAGGATCTGTACACACACACAGGAATCACTGTGCAAGCTACAGGTTCTCCCCAGAGCTCTTTCCCCCACTGCCCTAGTCCCAGGAAGCCCTCCTGGCCTTCTTTATTTACAAACTCCTCCAATTAGGGAGCCATAGAGCCCTGGAGTGAGAGAATAAAGGACTGATGGCGGGGAGGGGCATACCCTATGGCACGGGCCCTGATCTGGGACTATGAACTTCATGGCCAACGTTCCCTTTGAGAAGGGATGACTAATTTCCCAGTTTTTCCCTGAAAGCAGTAACAATAAAAATCAACACTGTTGGGCCCTTTACAGTTTACAAAGGATTTTCAGGAGATGAGGGACTCTTGAGAGAACAGGCTGAGGTGCTTCGGGAGCGTCCCCAGGACCCTGACCCCTCATTTTTGTGTTTCCTGTCCCTCATGCAGTACCCTGCACACAGTAGGTGTGTAATGAAGAGTTGTTGGAAGAACAGGGTGAAGGGTTGTCTAGAGAGCAGAAGTGGAACACAGAGAGGATGATGGGGGAGCCAAATGAAGAGTTGCTAATTGTATCTGAGGAAAAAGAAAAAGAATGGAAAAGTCCCCAGGAAGAGATGTAGAGGGTTTGGTGGAGGGGAAAGGCAAGGCTGTCCCTGCACAGAACCAGGGATTGAAGTTGTTGGGATGTCCCACTGAGCTGGTGAATGAGAGGTTGCTTCCAGCCCTCCCCTGGGCTGCTTTTCACTGTTGTCTGAACCAAGGGATGGGCTAGTGGAAGAGCCCAAGACTGAGATCACGGGTATCTCAGAAGTCTGAGGAATTTAAGGGATTAAGAGAGAGAAAGGAAGGAATTTTGAATTTTTCTCCAAATTTCTAGCAATTTGAGTAATGCAGAGAAAACCTGCAAGAAGGCCCCCCTTTTCCCCTTGAAGCAGTTTGGCTCTGGGTGAGGTGAGGGCTGGACCAGCAGAACCCCTGCCTTTTAGCCCCAGACAGGACTGCACGAGAGCCTGGCATGTGACCCAGCTGGCAGCTCTCTTTTCCACACACAATGCTTCACTTTCATCCTGTCCCTGCCAGTCTGGCTGCCTGTGCCCACCCACCACCCTCAATGTAGCGTGGACCCTGGCCTGACTCCCACCTTCCCTAGCCATCTGGGAATCTAGGGAGCAGAGGCTCCTGGTGATGGGGGAAGTTTCCTTTCAAGTTACTGGGACCAGAGGAGGAAGTTAAATGCTCAGTGCCTTCCATCTCAGCGCCTTGGTTCGTGCAATGCTTCAAAGCAAAGGAATAATCGCCTTTCTCCCTTCGGTAACACTGCCCCCCACGCTGAACTTTTCCCTCCTTTGTTCATCTCTTTCCTCCAAACCCCTGCCCACACCCTCACCTCACCCCAATCTTCTGTTCGATTGGCTTGGCACAGGCTGGAGGAAAGTGAGGGTTGGGTGGACTGTTCATTTGGACTCAGGTTAATTTTAGTCTCCAGGCTTTATCTCTTTTCATTTCTCCTCCCCCTTTACACAGCAAGCACAAGCACAGCCTGGCTGGTGATTTTAAATAGGCCCCCGACCTTTCCACCGAGGTGTCCAGTTTCAGGGCTTCCTTTGGGAAGTGCTGGAGCGGAGGGAGGAGGAAGAGCCAGCAGAGAGGGAGGTGGAGGGGAGCAGAGGGAGGGCCCTGCCCCAGGCGGCACTGGCTGTAACTCAAATTACTCTGCCTTGCAGGTCAACACTGGACATATGAGGGTGAGAACTGAACCCAAGGCCTACCTACACCCCTTTCACACTGGGACCTCTTCACCTGGCAGGAAGATTTATGTCGTATGGTTTCCTTTAGCTTCTTACCCTAGCTCCTTCCCCTCCCCATCTCCCCATGCCCTAGGTTTTGGATATGTGACTCCTAGACTCTGTTCTAATCATCAAATCCCGCACCTCCTGATTCAGCAGAAAAACCAGTTACGTCCTTAGTTTGTGGGATGAGGGAGTTGGAGTGGAAAGAAATCTGGATAGGGGAAATAAACAGTGAATTTAGCTGCCAATTCACCTCCTACCTCTCTTTCTATCCTAATTGATTCTAACTTGAGGTCAGGGGTGAGGCAGAGGTTGGCAGGATAGTTTGTGATCCTGGTAGAGGTGGAAATCAATTCCTTTGAACTTCTGATTAATAACTTAACTGAATTCCAGAGTCAATGCAAGGTCCAGGGTGAGAGCAAAAAGCAAATGAGGGAAAATCAGCAGATCTGAATAAGGCCCCTTAATAGGGAGCCCCACAGAGACCCTACCTCTCTAGGGTAATTTTATTTCCCATTTTCCTGTTCCTACTCTAATCCCCCCTTGCTGGGTATGCAAGTGTTTTGTTTTATCTAGCCCCTCTTCCTCTCAGTCAGCTTTCTTGTCCTCAAACTACAGGTAAGTAAAAGCCACTATCCCCCACTTATTAGGAAAGCTGGGGGATCATCACTGCCTCAGGGTAGGTAGAGGGAACTGAAGCATCAGGTATAGCAGGGACTCCTACCTCACCCAGCCACACAACTGGGGTCTTCTTCTGGGGTGAGTGGAAATGCATTTCTACCTCCATGAAGATGTATGGCTTGGTGGGGGGATTGCTGAAGGGTGCCTGGGGCTGAAGGGCAGGACAAATGTCTGTGGTAACCTCCACCAGGCCCACATGGTCAACACCATTGGCCAGCCTCTTACCCTGAATGTGGAAGCAATGCCCAGTCCCCCGTCAATATCCAGACAGACAGTGTGACTTTTGACCCGGAGTTGCCCCCTCTGCAGCCCCATGGATATGACCAGCCTGGCACCAAGCCTTTGGAGCTGCACAATAATGGCCACACAGGTAAAAAGCCCAGGCTCTAAGGAAGTGAAAGCTCCAGTTCCAACCTTACAAGTCAGAGGGAAGAAGCATTCTCGTAACTTAAATTCTGAGAAGGCTTCCGCTATAAATTTGGGTGTGTGAGAATGGGGATGAGGCTCCTATAGCCAAAAGTGGGAACTGAATGTCTATGATCAAGCTCTACGGGTAGATTAGTATAACAGCATGGACTTGATCTTCACGGAGAAAGATGTGCTAGGAGAGCAGTGGCCTATGGGAAGAACTGGGTGCTCTTGGTGGAGGAAAACTGAAAAGGCTGGCCAAGTCTCCCCAGAATTGGTGGCAACCCAGGGGTGGGGATGTGTCCACATTCCTCCACCAACCCTGGCTTGCTCTTTTCCTCACAGTACAACTCTCTCTGCCCCCTACTTTGTATCTGGAGGGACTTCCCCGGAAATATGTAGCTGCCCAGCTCCACCTGCACTGGGGTCAGAAAGGATCCCTAAAGGGGTCAGAACACCAGATCAACAGTGAAGCCACAGCTGCAGAGGTACCCAGGGAGTGAAGCTTGTACTAGGACACAGTGAAAGGCATGATCAATGCCTGGAAAAGGAGGATCTGGAAACTGGGAAAAGTCATACTTGGAGGATAACACCAACCCTTGATGGGACAGACTTAGGGCATACTGAAGGTGGTGGTGGTGGCAGCTGGGGTCAAAGCCTTTGGGAGGGGGTAGTGGAGAAACATTAAATGATTCACTTCCCTTTCCCCTCAGCTCCACATCGTACATTATGATTCTGATTCCTATAACAGCTTGAGTGAAGCTGCTCCAAGGCCTCAGGGCCTGGCTGTCTTGGGCATCCTCATTGAGGTTAGTGGCCCCTACTTCCTTCCAGGTCTCTCTTCACTCCCTCTGCATCCCTCAGTCCTATTCTGCCCATGTCTGTTGTTGGTCTCCCTCCCAAGGCAAGTCAGCAACCACTCTGACAATTTATTCTCTACATGAATGTCTTGCTATGAACATGGACTTCTGCCAACTCCCTTTCCTCTCCTTCCAGGTGGGTGAGACAAATAATCCAGCTTATGAACACATTCTGAGTCACTTGCATGAAATCAGGTATAAAGGTAAGCCCTAAAAATCTATTTTAGGACAAAGTGAGATTAGACGTCAGGGAAAAGACTAAGGCCTGAGATGAGGAAGCAAGCTAGGGGCCAGGAGTTTCGCTCCTGGGAGTCCAGTCTGGATAAGCTGGGGTGCAGTGAGATGATGATCCTAGTCTGTTCTCCCCAGATCAGAGTACCTCAGTGCCTCCCTTCAGCGTGAGAGAGCTGCTCCCCCCAGTGCTGGCACAGTTCTTCCGCTACAATGGCTCACTCACCACACCCCCCTGCTACCAGAGTGTGCTCTGGACAGTCTTCAATCGAAGGGCCCAGATCTCAATGGAACAGGTGAGTGGTGGAGAGGTGAGGCAGCAGAACCATACCTGTAACCCCAGACCCTTCCCCACACCTAAGTGACACTTCTCTAATCCCACTCTTCTAGCTGGAGAAACTTCAGGAGACACTGTTCTCTACGGAGGAGGAGCCCTCTAAGCTCCTGGTACAGAACTACCGAGCCCCCCAGCCTCTCAACCAGCGAACGGTCTTTGCTTCATTCATCCAAGGTGACTGTACAAGGTTTGGAAAACAAGATGGGAAACTGGGGGTCTCAATGACAGGAACTAGGGAGCCCCTGGGAAGGAAAAAAGGCTAAGAGGGTAAGGGTTTCCAGGACTCTCTTGGACTGGGAAGCAGTCCCCAACCCTGAGTGGCCAGGTCACTTCCACAGGTAAGGCACAGTGTGCTGCTCCCAGTTGGAATGGGGATCTGAAGTCACACTGACCCAAGTTTTCTTCCCTTACAGCAGGATCCTCGTATACCACAGGTAAGGCAGCCCTACCCAGTTATGGGGCTGGGGGGGGGGGGGAGGTGCTCCTCAGCAAGCAAGGGAAGGGTTCAATATCTATGTCAGTCCTAGGCTGACACCTTCCATCTTTCTCTCTCCCAGGTGAAATGCTGAGCCTAGGAGTGGGAATCTTGGTTGGCTGTCTCTGCCTTCTGCTGGCTGTTTATTTCATCGCTAGGAAGATTCGGTGAGGTCCTACTTCCCATTCCTCTAGTCCCTTCTTTTCTACTGAAAATCACTTTTCTATTGCACTCAGCTGTCTTGCCCAGGACACCAGTCATGTCCATGAACCATTCGCCCTTCCAGGAAGAAGATGCTGGGAAACCAGAAGAGTGTGGTATTCACTTCAGCACAAGTCAGCGAGGCATAGACTCCCTCTCGGACATCATGGATACCTTCTCATCACACCTGTCAGGGAGCTTCTAGAATGGGGTGCAGGGACTGGCCATAAATACTGTAGAAATAGCAGGCAGGCACCCCTCCTTCCTCCAGACAGGCTCTCATTCAAGGAAGAACAGCCGAGCCTTCAGTCTCTCAAAACATAGAGGAGGAGATCAGGAGACCCCTACATTGATAATGCAGAGGGCAAACTGTGTTTAGTTGTAGGGGAAGTTGGGAATGTGCTCCAAAATCCCCCACTCCCTCTCCTTTATGTCCCTTTCCCTAGATATGGGCAGGATATCTCTTTAGGAAAAAGGGCTGCTGTTTGGGGGGTTATATTTTTGTTCAATATATTTGGAAATTAAAGTTTCTGACCCATCTCTGGCTTTACCTCTGGGACTCTCTTGAGAGTGGGAGTTCCTTAATCCCTCAGATGGCAAAGGTGGGCAAAAGGTAGGGGAAAATAAGCATGGGTGAGTAACTTCTTTTCCCTCAATCCTGGAAGAAAAGACCCTAGAAAATGCTTAACCCAAAGTTTCTGACATGTTAAACCATCAGCCCAGATTTCTGCCCTTGCACCAAACCTAGGCTAGGAGGGGATCAAAGGTGCCACGTTAGGAAGGAGTTTGGAAAAGAGACATGAGAGGACAGGAATCTCAACTAATATGTTATCCCCTTCCTTAAAAGGCACATTCCCCCACAATTATAAAGTCCTTTTTATTAGTCAAAATCACAATCACCTTGATTAAAAGGATGGGACACGCCATCCTCAGCAGAAAATGATACAGTTTATAGAAAACCTCCCCACCCCAGCCCACACATTCCCAATTAAAAACTAGAAAAAAATCTGGCCTCCTTCCCTACGATGTCATGGTAGGCTGACTCCTCCAGTGGCATTGCAGCTCTAGAGTGGGCCAGCTCACCACAGCACCCTCCACTTCACCTTGGGGAGAGGAGGGATGCTGGTGGTCAAGGAGGTTAAAACATTAGTTCCAGTAATACCAGTTCCCAAACATGCATTTCCTTCCTTTCCCCCAAGGCCTGGGACCATGGGGAAATGGGGATAAATATGAGCCCAGCCATAAGGAACAATCTGAGGAGGGAAAATAAGTCCAAGGAGGTGAGAAGTCCAACATACCTCCTCCCTACCCCTTCTCCAAAAAAAAGAAAAAAAAAGAAAAAGGCAGTTTTTGGGTCCTGATCACACCGAAAATGGTTCCCCTCAGACCTGAGAAAAAGACCAAGAAGTCCAGTCTGGGGAGGGGGTACTAGGAAACTCAGAGCTCATCTAACCTTGAGTCTCCATTAATTTCATCTTCATGGCAACAGCTAAGCTAGGCCCCTTTTCTTGGCAACCTGCACTGTCCAGAACTGGAGTTGGAGAAATACAGAGCGAGGAGATCAGGGGAGCACCCCAGGCACAGGGGTCCCCCCCCAGGTTCCCTCAATCCTCGGGTGGGATGCGCAGGGCAGAATACACCATCACCTGACTGTCCTCCTGCCGTCGGCCTGCAGAGGGGAAGGGAGGTGAGTCTTGGGCAGGGTGAAAGCAGAGCACTGACACATGGAAAGTCCTGGATAACAAGGGGGTCCCCAGATGGTGGGGATAAGTGCAGATTCAAACCCACCAGTCACTGACTGGCTGAACCCAGGCTGCTCCTGGTAAAGCCTAAAGGTGACCAGTGGACAAAGCAAAACCCTGGAGGTGGTAGGACAGACCGACGACAAGGAGACAGAGGATGGTGAACAATGGACCCGGGCTGGGGCTGGGCTCAGTCATGGGCAGTGGGCAGACAGGTGGGATCTGTCAGGTGATCAGTCCAGGTAGTCAGTCCTTACACGAGAGGCTGCGCTGGATACTTCGGAGGGACCCTCCAGCTGTAATGAAGGCCCAGAGCCCCATGGAAACAGTGACTGCATAGATAGGGAGCAGGCTGGCCTCATACCACGGGTTCAGGAATGTCTGGAGATAGGAGTAAGAGTAGAAAAGAGGTTAGAGTCTCCCTCTGCCTAATCCCCATGTACTCTTTCTGCCTTTGCACCAAACCTTCCCCAGATATCTCATTCAAATCCTCCAGTCTTTCCTTTCAGAGCACCAACATCTTGTGGTTAAAGGGACTTCTGATTTTCAGCTTCCTCAGAGGTTTCTGCCACTCCTGTTCACCTCAGGCCATCTGCATTACAGTCTGACCAATCCATTCAAACTCCTCCCCAGAGCATCCCCAGAGAAGGTTACATAATTGATGCAGAGGTGAGAGATCTCTAAAGACTCACTTTTCTGCCTTCTCCCATTTTAAGTTTTAAAATGTTAAGAAGTGAAGATATATTTTCCCTCCATCCAACTCACCATTAAATTCTTTTCTGACTCAGGCCCCTGTCCCTGACTCACCAGTCCTGATGTCAGTAGGTGACTCCCAACGACCAGGCCCAAAGTCCAGTACCGTCTCCTCTCACAGGCATCAAAGAACACAACTCCCCAAAAGGTATGGAGCAGGATGATGGCTGCCGTCAGAAAAGCTGCAGGGAAGGAGATAGGGAGGAGATACATCCCGTACCTTCTCCCAGCCTCCTGAGATGTTGAGCCACAGAAGTCTCCCAGGGAGGGCCAATAAATCAGATCAGGGCCAGGATGGATGGGGCATGAAGGCAAGATAGAAAGTGGATCTTACCTGAAGTCAAGAAGTAATAGGGTGAATCTCCATGGATCCCAACCACACCTGGCCCAAGTGCATCGGCCAAAATATTGATAACAGAGAAGACACCACTGATGATACCGAAAGAAAGACCAGAAACTGGGGGGAGGGAGGGTCTCATCAATGTCAGAGATCACTATAATCTGATTACCAGTGACCCCTCCCCATTCCCAGTCACAATTCCCCCACACCTACTCTCCCTCCAGACCACCTCTCCTTGGAAGTCAGATATGAAGGACAACAAGTAGCCACTTAGAATATATGGTGGATGTTTAGAGACTTCCCTGGGAGAGGGGGGTGTCCAACACCCTCCTCCAGTCCCTCTCCCTTGGCTCACCATAGGCCATCTGTCGGATGGAGATGGGTGATCTTCCGTCCTCACTCAGCGATGCTAACCCCTCATCTGCCTTCCTGGGGTGAGGTGAGGTGGGGTGGGGTAGGGGAAACATGAGGGAAGGCAGGAATGCTCCTTTCCCTCTAATATCCTCCCTTAGTGCCTCCTCTTCCAAACCACCACCCAGGGGCTGCCCCACTTCTCATTGTGCACTCCTCTACCCTTCTCCCCTCCAGACCATCTTCTTACTTAAGCAGCTTGTAGTAGGCAAAGCGGAACACCTCCTGAAGAAGGACAGAGACGGCAGCACCAAAAATCAGGAGGCCATACTGGAGCCGGGCATCTGACGGATCAGTCACATGAACCAAGATGAACCAGACCACAGAGGCCATGAGCAGAGAAACCAGCCAGAAAAATGCCCTGAGGAAAAACAGGGGCAATTAGACGGGCAAGGGTAGAGGCAGCAGAGAAATCAAGGAGAGGAACCAACCAAAGCTGCGGCATGAAAAGTGGAAGTTAGACTTCCGGATGGTCAGGGAGCAGATAAGATAGGTGTTCCCACCAAGGGAGTCTATAGGGTTCCGGACGCAGGGGATGGGGTAGAAATTGATTCAATAGCCTTCAGAGCAATGACAGTCCGAGTGTATGAGCACAGTAGGGCGAGCTATCCATTCCTGTATCCTCCCTTAGCGCCGCCCGGTCACCACAGCCCCCTCACGAGTCTTGGCCTTGGGCCTCCTCTGACGTCGCCGGAAGAACTATAGGAGGAATCTGTGCGATCCCTGGAAGGCGGAAACCAACTGCGGAAAAGGGGATATCACCCAAATCCCTGACTCAACCCTTTCCAATCTTCACCTCCAACTAGTCACCCCCAACTCCGGCTCCCAGGCTCGCCCCAGTTCCTCTAGCCCCTTCCGGATCTCTCTGTGGCGCCCTCCTGGGTCTCCCCGACCCCTACTCACCCTGCGACGAGGATGATGACACGAAGCGGGTCCCCAGCCACAGTGATCAAGAAAAGCGCAAAGGCCGGGCCGAAAGCGACGAAAGTGCATCCGAAAAACACTGCGGCCCCCATTGCTTGGCAGCTGGGGGCGGGGTGGAGGCCTGGCCAAGAGAGGCAAATGGGAGGAGCACGCCAGCTAGAGAGTCCGCGTGGGGTGGCGACGCGACCCCGTTAGGGGCGCGGTGCAATGTCACCCCCGGACCCCGGGGAAGGGGAAGGGGGGGGACACCGAAACCCCAAACACAGGTCCGCGCGACTTCCTCTACGGAAGCCGAGGAGGGGACAAACCCCTGCGGCAGCCCTTTGGCCACCTCCCATCTAATCCCCACTCCACCCCCCGGCCAATGGAGAATCGGAGGGGGCGGAGCTGCGGAGGCGGGGGCTGCTGGGAGTTGTAGTCCTCCTGCCTTTCCAGACCCTCAACTTCTGGGCTGGGCGTGGCTCAAGCTGGTTGAAGGGAATTGGCGGGGCCTGGGCCTGGGCGGGACACGGGTTTCTGAGTTCGGTTGGGCCTTGGCTGCGATTTCATTATTTTGTGGACAAGAGTGACAGCAATCCTACCTCTACCTTAAGAGCTGCAGAGAGGGGAAGATTGTCGGAACCTAAGGGACAAATACGACGAAAGCACAGGATAGAGGTTGCAGGGAGACAGTCACGGGTATTGTTCTTACTTGAATGAGAGGAAATGGGCTAGAGCTACTGCCTAAGAGATGAAGGTTAGACTTAAAAGTAGGAGCTCTTTGAACAGGCTAGTAGAGCAAACATGCAGTGCAGTGTAGTATATCGCTAATGGAGCCTTCATTGGTAATGACAAGAGAATCAGAGAGAAGGAAAAGGAGCTTGGAGAGCAATATTAGGAAGGAGGTTAGAGGGGATTCGAAGTTAAAATTGTAAAAAGCAATTAGAGAGATGGGGGAGGGAAAGTTACTCTCCCCCCACCCCATCCCAGTCACTCAGTTCCTTTTATGTCATGCTTCCTGTCTTTCCTGAAATGAACCTTGGTGGTGTCTTTTTCTCAGGCTGGGGAAAGGGTAGGGGTTACATATTAAAGTGAAAGGGTAGAAGAGGAGGGTATTATACCCTCATTTGCACGGTGGTGGGGTTAGTCCTTCATGAGGATGTTTAGGCAAAAGGACCAGGATGGGAAAGTGAGGGAATCTGGAATATTGTTTTTGAGAGAATAACCGAAATACCGAAAACCTGTAGAAGTTGTTCAGGAGAACCAGTCTTCCATTCCTTCCTGAAAGTGATTTATGTTTTAATGCATATATATCCACATAAGTGTTTTATTTATTTTTTTTCCAGGAAATCTGGAAAGGAGCTGAAGGAATAGATTGTATAGATTTACATGGAAAGTCACCAAGCAAATCCTCTCCCAATAAGACTGAGAGGGAGGGAGAATCCTTGACAGTGTTAAAGATTCTAGTGTGTCTTGCTTCTGAGCCTAGCAGGCCAAGTCAGGGGAAGAGGTGGGGGTAATACAACTTTTCTCCTGTCTCCTTTGAGCTGTTACCACAGCATTTCCTGACGGATGAGAGCAGGCAGAGAGCAGGTGCTAAATCTGTCTTGCTCACGAGTGGTTCCACAGAGACTTGCATAGTGCCTGGCTCATAGTAGATGTTGAAAGATATTTATTAACTCCCTTAAAAAAAAAACACACTGTATTTTTTTTCTTACTCTCTTGCCTGTGATCCCTGAATTACCTATCAGACTCGGCCTAGCACTTTGTGCCTAGTGTGTATGTTACCAAATGTTTCTGAATAGAATTCAATGAAAATGGAAAATATAAAAGCAGAGAAAAAGGTAAGATGAACTCTACCCCTGTAGGCTGGAATGAAAGGAATATACCAAGTGACTGAAAGTGGAAGAGGTGTGGCTCCTACAGCAGGGAAAGAGACTCTATCTGCTTTCTCCCTTCTTCCATCCCGTATCCAGAAAGTTGAGAAAGAGGTGAGGTGAAGTCAGTACTTACCAGAGAGGAAATAACTGGCCTTGGCTGAGAGATTTTTATCAAAAGCAATGTTGCATATGTTTTGAGAGTCAGACAATGATGTTGATATTGCTCCCATACTTTACAGTCAAGACAGGCAGAAAAACGAGACTATTTTCCACTAGAAAATGTTCATCCCTTCTCAGAACATGTCAACTGTGAAGAAAGGGATTGTGATTAAGCCTCAGAGAGAAGGGCAACTCTGGATGGTGATGGTAAGTTAGGGACAGTGAGAGGGAAGGTGAGCTTTTATGAGGACTGAGAGAGGGAAGGAGAGGAAGGGAGAGGGCTTACTAAGAGAAATTTCTTAGTAGTGGGGGTGGGGGTTGTTTTGTTGTTGTTGTTTTTGCTAGTGGCAGCAGGAACCCTGAATGGACCTAATCTAGGGCTGCGGGAGCTCAGTGAACACGTTCCCATCGAAACCCACTTAGCCTTTCTTACTATGCGCAGCTCTGGCTGAAGGCAGGACTGATAGCGACCAGTGACAGTCAGGCAGCAAGTGGGAGGGGAATTCCACCGGTAGAGGGGAGTTGCTGCAGCTCCCTCCCTGCTTTGGAGGAGGACCGGAGGCGGGCTACGTTTGGTGGGAAACGCTGTAATTTCCTTTTTTACTCTCACAGTAGTAGTGCAGTATCCACAATGAATGTCCTCTTTGTAGCCATCCTTGCTGTGCCACTTATCCTGGGTAAGTTCACTTATCTTCCTGAGCTTTAGGGCCAGGTCCTTTACCATAAATGAAGTGGGAGAAAAGCAAATGAGGAGAGTGAGAGAAGTGCAGTTCCGTAGGGAGTGATAACATGCTCTCATCTGTGCTCCAGTCCAGTGTTGGGGGTGGAGGGGAATCTGGGAAGCAGACCCAGGAAAGGGGGAGGAAAGCAGAGTCCTGTCAAAGAAGAGACAGCTGATGAAGATGAAGCCCCAAAACTTCCGAGGTCCTAACAGAGTGAACTCAGCTCTCCATCACCACAGAGTTGAACAAGATGAGAGGGACTAATGTGAGAGTGAAGGAGAGCCGAGGACTCTGAAGGTGGGGAAGTCTGAAACTAGTGAGGGAAGCCAGGATATCTTCTTTCCCAGAATGTCCTTTAGGGTAGTGAAGAACTGGGTGCCTTCAGGCACAGTGTCTGAAAAGTAGCTTGGCTCCTTCCCTCCTTTG
This sequence comes from Miniopterus schreibersii, assembly GCF_964146895.1. NCBI lineage: Eukaryota > Metazoa > Chordata > Mammalia > Chiroptera > Miniopteridae > Miniopterus > Miniopterus schreibersii. The sequence continues at coordinate 12,161,679 of NC_138119.1, read as the reverse complement.
TTCCCAGTCTGCCAGGTGCTCTTGTTTCCTTTTCCTCCACATTCTTGTGTCATTGCTTGTGGTTAAGGGAGAGACTTCAAGGAGCTTAGGAAAGTGTTTTAGCAGGAGGCCTAGAGTTCTTGATCCAATCATGTCAAAGCTACATGTTTTCAGTCTGGGGAAGGGAGAAAAATGAATGCAGATGGGCCATTCAGTCCAGCGGACTCATTTTAAGAAAACAGATGTTAAATGGCTTGTTCAGCGTTAACTTGCTAGTTAGAAGTGAAACTGGAGCTATAGATATAAGTTCAAAGCCTAATGGGATATGTGTGTTCATAATTTGTGAGACATTGATAAGAGAAGAACTCTCATAAATACAGTACAGCCTGGAGCATAATGAATAGTAGATTTGGAGTTCTTAATTTCTGGTCTCTCTCTCTGCTTCCTACCTTTTTAAGGTTTAGTTCTTGTTTTGGGTTTACAGTATGTGAAGGGATCCATTTTCTGTTCTGGGAGTTCCTGGATTGAAAGGGCATAGAGTAACAAGCCTCATCCAGATATGAAGCCTGAAAGGGGTTTAGAGGTACAGGGATGGGGGGATAGTATGACTCTTGGAGGTGAGACAGAGAGAAAGGAAACTGATAGAGCTGAGATTAACCTCAAGTGTCCTACTGTTGCCAAAGACACAGTATGCCCCTTGACCTCTAGCTCTTGTCCCCATAGGACAAAAATATGAGGATGAAGAAGGACTGGAAGAGGATGATTATTATCAAGTGATCTATTATTATACAATCACCCCCAATTATGGTAAGTGTGTATAAGGCTCTGACCCTTAGCAGGATGGAGAGAATTTTGAGGGACACTTAGTTCTGAGACTTTGTCTTTCCCTTTGCAATAGAGCAGCTGGGTCAGAGAGAAATTTTGCTGTGAGCAAAGACTATGAAGGCTCATGATGTCACTTCTCAAGATAGCGGTTTTCAATTCTTTGGACACTGGTTGAAACAATTTGAAAATTTTCAAGCTTGTAAATTATTTTAGATGTTAGATTGTAAATATAAATGCCGATGTGGCTCAGTTGTTTGGAGCATTGTCCCATACACCAAAAGGTGGTGGATTCGATTCCTGGTCAGGGCACATGCCTGGGTTGTGGGTTCAATCCCCATTTGGGGTGCATGCAGGAGGCAACCAATCGATGTTTCTCTCTCACATCGATGTTTCTCTTTCTCTCTCCCCCTTCCTCTCTCTGAAAAAAAAAAGAAAATATACATACACATTCACATTAAAGTTCATTAGAATTAGATTATATCAGTAAATTTTACAACTTGAACAAGTTGAAATGTTCTGAGCAATTTCTTCCTCTTCTCGTTTCTAGATGTAGTACCACCTTTCTCTTTTGTGATTACTGATTATTTTCTCCTCCCCAGATGACTTTGGTGCAAATTTCACTGTTGATTACTCTATATTTGACTCAGAGGACAGGCTGGTGAGTGACATCTGAAAGGATTGGGATAGGTAACAGTTAAAAAGAAAATGAGCAATGTTGAAGTGGAAGTTATTAGCAGAAATAAGAGTGAGTTAGGTGAAGTGAAACTGGCTGGTAGGAACAAATAGATCTGACATCATAGCTGGGGAAGGGAAGAAAGCCAGAACCCAGTAGGTTAAGAAACTAAGAGGGAGGGTTAGTCCTTCAGTTAGGGGAATTGGTGAATGGGATGGGTACACAATCCAGGTAAGGGAGGGAGGATCCCTGAGTTTAAGTCTTGGAGGAAGGGGGCAGGAGAGGTGAAGGGGAGAAAAACTCTAGAGAATCTATGAAGATGTTGGATGGGAGCGATGCTAACTCTTTGTTTCCTAATCCTACTGAGGACAGAACAGCTTAGATAAGAAGGTAACAGAAGCAGAAGAGACTACCATTAGTCGTGAAACAGAACATGCAGACCATCAGAGGCCTTTAACAGTGAAACCAGTGACAATGGAACCAGTGAGTTAATTGGGGATAAGATGGGAGGGAGATGAGACGTCCCTTACCATGGATAGATCCCAGGGCTGATGACATGGAGCAGAGGAAGTTTTGGAATACCAGGCTTCCGTGGATGGGGGAACCAAATAGCTAGTATTGCAATGCAGGTGTTCATTTCAGCCTGGCCATCATGTCTTTCACTGAGACTTAATACTAACCCTGTACACAGAACCCTGGGAATATTTGGTGCAGTTGAATTTCAGTTCAATATGTAATGTATGTAACCTTGTGTATGTAACCCATGCCTAAAGCAGCTAAGGATGACAGCATGGATGCTGCTGAAAAATAAATCTATGATGTTGTTATTGCCATCAAAGTATTTATAAAACCCAAGTTTACATTTATGGAGCATTTAGAACAAAATGAAAAGACGTGTAACAATGTTAAATTACATACAAATTTGAGAGCATATGACATAGACAAGTGGCAGAAGTTTGGACTTATAAGAAATAAGGAGCCTAGTAAGTTCTTCAGGGTGGTAAAGATACAATGAAAGCAGTATTTTAGAAAAACTATTTGTCTGGTTGTACACAGAAAGCAATGGAGCAAAGAGAGATGCATGAGATTTCCATCATTCCCAAAACAACCCATTAAAGGCCTGGACTAGGGCAGTGGCATTTTGAATGGAGAAGAGGAAAATAAGAAATATTTGGGGGGAGAAACACTTTGTATCAGTGATAATTTCATATGAGCACTGAATGAGGATAGAGTTAAAATAACTTATGTTTTAAACGTGGATGTTTGGGGCAAATGGTTGACCACAATGGGATGTGGGAGGTCAGAGTGTTTTAGAAGTGGTTAAAATTTGGTATTGGCCAAGCTGAACTTATGTCAACAACCCTATGAGGCCATCTACAGGTAGTGGAATTAGGCCAGGACTGCAGTTCTAAGTGCAAAGTCACAGTTGCGAAAGTAGATGAGCTCAGAAGAGCCTGTACACACAGAAGACCAAAAGGCCAATGCCTGCCTGTAGAAGGTGAAAGAGGAATCAACCAAATAAATGCAGATAGCCAAGTTTGTATTATAGAGTCTAGAAAAGAAAGTTTAATATAATCAATGAAAAGCTACCAAGAGGCCAAGGAGAAGGAGGTTATTCATAACCCCCCAAAAAGCAGTTTTAAGTGAGTGGTTGGAGCAAAAGCTAGATTTTTGTGGAATTACAGAGGGGGGTACATTGTGAGGAAGAGCATAGACCAACAATTTGTGATATCTGGCAATGAATAAAAGAGAAGCAACAGCTAGAAAGGGCAACAGGACCAAAGTGCAACCTGAATATAGTTGAACACAGATGGGAGGAATGGAAAGTTGATGATTGACAACAAAGACAGATAAATATTTTAAAGTATATAGTAAGCTTCCTTTAGACTGTAAACTCCTTGAGTAGGAGCCATGTCTTAAACATATTTATATCCCTCCTGTAGCATGTAGCACAGTGACCGACACCTAAATAAAAATACATATTGAATTGAGTTGGGCCTCCCTGGTATGGTCAGGAAAGGGTGAAAGGCACAGAGGAAAGGATTCTTTATAGTGATGGGGAGGAAGTTTGGTCTTTCTCTATGTTCAGAGTAAAGGAAGACAAAAATTGGTATAAAGAGATGACTATCTTTCCAGAGGGTGAAGGGGTAGTAGGAAGGATGACGCTGGCCTACTATGGTGTGATATCTGTATTTTAGCAGAGTCCAGACATGAACCATGCTGCATCCAGTCTGCAGAGTCCTGTTTCCCTTCTCCTGTCCTGGGCCCTCCTTGAGGGGTGGATGTATTTCATGTAGAAGGTGAGAGTGCAGCCACTGGGCTTGGGGAAGTCTGTGAAGCAATTTTTACCACTACCTCTGGATAGTGTTTCCAGCTTGGTCAATTTTTAGGTGCTTAAAAGAAGAGGGATCACATTTAGAAAAATCTTCTCTACCTTAGGAGATGTCCAGGCAAAAACTTTTGTTATAAGAGTCATTACTTTCTCTGAACTGGGAGGATATCAGGACCTCCTAGAGCAGACGCAGGTGGAATGGAGAAGAAACCTGTCCTGGTTTCCAGTCTGCCTTGAGGAATTAAAGGTGGTTCCAGTCTGGTGGCAGTTTAAGGCATGGCAAGTGCCAGAGGGCAAAATGGGAGGGGCCCTATAACCTAGCAGAGTCAAGAGGCAAAGTTCAGAGGTAGAAGGGATGGCAGTTCCCTAATGTTGGGGGGGGGGGGAGAATGACTAGAAACCTGCATTATAAAGAAGGAATTTAACTTAGGATTCTAAATAACTATGGGGCATGAAAAGATTTAGCAGAAGGAAGGGGTTAAAAAGGGAGGGGACACGTCTTCTAGGAGATGTCATGGAAAAATCTAACTCAGAACATGAAATCTGGGAAATTTTCATAGAGGTGGGGGTGGGGGTGGGGGTGGGAGCAGGGAGGGGTTTCCTGAGTCCACTGAACCTGGTGGTGGTGGCTGTGTCCTTTCTTTGCTTTTTTAGGAGAGAGAAGGCTGCTGTGACTCTTTGGAAATTTGGGAAGAGGAAATTGGAAGATAAAATAAATAAATGAAATAACCTGGTTACTCTCTACTCCTTCATGAAGGTCTGTTCTAAAGCCACAATACTAAAGAGAGCGCCAGGATATGGAGGTGGGAAGGGGTAGATTAGAAAGGGAGGGAGGTGACAATAGTATTGGGACTGAATAAACCTGAAATTTTGGGAGGAATGGAGAAGAGCACCCACAGACAACAAGTTTATTAACAATCCATGATTCCCTCTAATTCTATTGCTTTATTATATATGGTGTTCAAACTGTGTTTAGAATCCTTTTTTTCTTTTTATAAAATAAGTACATTGTTAAACATATGTAAAATATAAAAAACTACTTAGAATAGATTATAAAAATTCACACCCTCCTCCACTCCTCCCTCCACCCCCTCAACAATGTGCCTTTTCCAGTTAGTAATTAGGGCAGGCAGGAACATTAATTTTTTTTCTCTATCGTCGGGACCCTAATGAGAACTGGGCTGCCCCCTTGCGGTCTCTTCTATGTCACAGCTTCAATCAGCCTACAGTCCCTGAGCCCCGAGCCCCTCCTCTCTCCACTGACTGTATCGTTTCGATACTGCAAGGGGCTGCGAACAGAACTCCGAACTTGTCACCTTCCCTCCTTCAAAGCCTTTCGAATCTTCTTCAGGGGGCAAATGAAGAAACTGAAGCTGGACAAACACATAACCGTGAAGATCAGAGACCTCCCTCACTACGTTCCCTTGCTAGGAATCACAGAATTCAGGGCGCAGAGCCCGAGGAGTTCGGGTAAAAAAGTCAGGAACAAAAGAGTTCGGCTTTGACCTCTAGAGTCGTGGCGGGCTGGCATCTGAGCTGGTAACGTGCACGGCGGGTTATGTAAGGAAAGAACTGGAGGAGCCGCCCCAGCGGGAGCCCGGGAGAGGACGCGGTGTTCTCGGCGGCAGTCCCCACCCTCCTCACCCAGCAGGGCAGGAGCACCCAACTTGTAGGAGAAAGAGGAGGGTACAGTGGAACAGAGACCGGGGAATCACAAGGGCCGGGCCGCCGAGAGCGGGAGAGGATACACAGAGGCACGCATCCATTATCACACACGTAGTAGATGCAAGTCGCTGATGGCTCCACGTGCGGCACTCGTGAGCCTACGCGCTCAAAGAGGGGGCAGAGGGGTCGGCTCCCGACAGGGAGCCAGGAGTCCCAGATGTCGAGGCGCTCGCCTCAGGTCACACAACCAGTCCGCACACTCCAGCCACGCGTTTCCGGCGCACCACCAGCCTATTTAAGGCCACGGGTTCCGCCCTCTTCCTCCCCTCCCTTCTTTTCCACTCTTTTTCCATCCTCCTCCTGTTCTCATCACCGGGTCCTCTCCGCGAGCCGCATGTAGGGGCGGAGCACGGAACGCCGCCCTTCCAGCCAATCCTCACCTGACTGCCTCTCTATTGGCCGAGCCCCTATATGCTGTAGCAAATGGGATATAAAGTTCAGTAACTATAGTCACGTGCCACCGGCTAGAAGACCAATCAGCGTGCGAGGTCTGTGTACGCAGGGGGGAAGGCACGTGCGGAGCTGCACGTGTCTGGGAGGGGCAAGGGGCGGGACCCACTGGGAGCTAGGCGGAGGAGGGTAGCTGAGACCCGCAGAGTCTGAGGAGCTGGAGACAGCCTAGGCTGAACCGATCCGCACAGGTGAGGAGACCCGGGGGGCCGGTAGCTGTCTGCGCGGGAGGATCAGCCCCGGAGAGTGGGTTTAGGGACCTCTTGGTATTGAGAGGGCTAGTATCACGTGGCAGAGCGACCAAAGGGGGTCCGGAGCAGGGAACCTGATCGGAAAGACTAGGAAGAGGCAGGTGTTGGGGGTGTCTCTGTGGGAGGCGGTTCCTGCAGAGTTACTAGGTGGGTTCCGGTGCCGGAGATTTAACGCTCACGGTGGCGCGACCTCAGGTTGAGAGGCTCGCTGCGGAATCAGGCTCGGAACAGATCAGGCGAACAATGGGCCGGACTGGAGAAGGTGTTAAGTCAGGTATTTACTCTGAAGTGAGGGAAGAAAGAACAGAAGTCTGCCAGGCTAAGAGCTGCTCTGCGGAGGCCAGAGAGGCAGTTCGGGTTCTTAATGGAGGTAGGAGAGATGGCATTTTCTGTTGTCTCTGAGACAGGTAATATTGGGGAGGGAGAGAAGAGATATGATTATCCCGTACAGTACACCCTAGTTTCCCAATCCATTTCCTAATTCTCAGATTCCGGTTTCAAACTTCTTCGCTTTCCTCTTCAGTTGCAGGTCCGATCTTTGGGTACTCCAGGAGCTGCTCTCCAGCCCCTGCTTCTGAACCTATGGATTCTCCATCTAGCGTTTCTTCCTATTCTTCCTCCTCTCTCCCTTCCTCTTTTTCCACCTCCCCAGTAAACAGTGACTTTGGCTTCCCCTCCGATAGTGAGGGGGAGGACAAGGGGGCCCATGGCCCCAGGCCAGACACTGTTGGGCAGAGGGGAGGTTCACGGCCCAGCCCCGGTCCTATCCGCCGCAGGCAACGACCCAGGGTTTCCAGTAATCAACATACAGCATCTCACTCGGAACAACGGAGCTTGGCTTCTCCTGTGGCAGGATATGGGGTCAAAAGATCAAGAGATCATGAATTGAAGACCAGTCTAAACATCCGTGGTTGTACCACAGAAGGAGACCTGCTCTTTGCTCAGAAGGTAAGAGAAAGCTGGGGGGGGAAGGCACACTACTGGGATGTCTTAGCATTCTTGCCGGTTGGTAAGGATCCTATGAGGATAGTATTGGCCCCCAGATTTGGAGGTGGAAGAAGAATCAGTACTGGTATAAGCAGTGCTTGTTCTTCTCATAGCCTTTGTTCTGTTTTCCTACAGTGTAAAGAGCTCCAGGGATTCATACGCCCTCTCACAGACTTACTGAATGGGCTGAAGATGGGTCGCTTTGAAAGAGGTTAGTTGCATTCATCTGAGCTAGGTTCATCTCCCCCACCCTCTACCCCCCACCCTTTTTAAAAATATGTTTTAAATGTGTATTTCTCTTAAGTGTGTGTTTGGGTCCTGGATTATTCCTTTTTTTCTTCTGTGACTTAATTTCTTTGGGTGAATTCATTTTTAACCCTCTCCTGTCCTTCCTTTGCCTGACTAAATTCTCGAATTTCAATCCTTGATCTCTTCTTACTCCCTGAACCCAGGATTGAGCAGTTTCCAGCAGAGCGTGGCAATGGACAGGATCCAGCGTATCGTAGGTGTTTTGCAGAAGCCACAGATGGGGTAAGTTCTCCCAGTTCTTTCCTCAGTACTTCATTAAAAAAGGAGATATTTTCAGTCCTGTCATGTTACTTTTTCACACTTAATGGTGTGTTTTTTAATGTCTTTTTCACAGGGAGCGTTATCTGGGAACCCTACTACAGGTAGAAGGAATGTTAAAGACTTGGTTTCCTCACATAGCTGCCCAGAAGTCATCACTGGGTAGTAGCAGCCACCAGATGACCAAGGTAAGAACTTATAAACCTGAGGAAGAGCTGGGAAAATAACTAAGGAAATGAAATGTGCATTTAGAAATGAGCTCCCTCTTCCATTTCCTTCTGGGTCTTTTTTCCAGTTATTTTTCAGGGAAGGGAAAGATGAAACTTCCTCTACTGTCTTGATTCCTAGATTTTGTTGTTGTTATATCACTGCAAAGAATTCCATGAAATTTAGTCCTACTCCTCATGTGGCAGCTTATCTGCTTTCTGCATAGATACAGAAGGCTTTTTACTCCTGCCCAAGTATCATCGTACTAGAGCCTCTGGAAGCACGGGTTTAATGGACTGGTCGTAAGAAGTAACTCACTGGGAGAGAGGAGGGCCAGCCCTGGGCACTCATGGGGGATTATTGGATAGAGCCTTAGACCTAGTGTGGAAGTGACCTATTTTCTGGGCCTTCAAATAATAGGGTATTTAGGGGCACTCAAATGATAGGGAGGAGAAAGTTTCCTCTAAGTAATAGACAGTCCTTGTTTTCAATCAACCACAGTTATCACTGTGAGAATAATCAATTTAATAAGAAGCCAGGTAGCTCAGTTGGTTAGAGCGTCGTCCTGATACGCCAAGGTTGCAGGTTCAATACCCAATCAGGGCACATACAAGAATCAACCAATGAATGCATAAATAAGTGGAACAAATGTTTCCTCCCCCCCCAAAATCAATTTTTAAAAAATTATATAATGACTAAAAATAAGCAGGAGGAAAATAATGAAATCTTACCATTTGCAACAGTATGGATGGACCTAGAGGATATTATGCTAAGTGAAGTCAGTCAGTCAGTGAAAGATAAATACCATAGGATTTCACTTATATATGGAATCTAAAGAATAAAATAAATGAACAAACAAAACAGAAACAGGCTCATAGATACAGGGAACAGACTGATGGTTGCCAGAGGGGAGGGGTTTGGAGAACTGGATGAAAAAGGTGAAGGGATTAAGAGGTACACATTGGTAGTTATGAAATAGTCACAGGCATATAAAGTATGGAATAGGGAATATAGTCAATAGTATTGTAATAACTATGTATGGTGCCAGGTGGGTACTGGAAATATGGTGGGTACTGGAAATCATGTACTTGGTAAAGTACATGATTGTTTAACCACTATGCTGTATACCTGAAACTAATGCAAAATAATATTGAATGTAAACTGTAATTGAAAAATAAAAATTTTAAAAATAGGCAAAAGGATTGTGCCTGCATATTAATTTAGACTTCTTAAGGCACTCAACATAGGAAATTAGAATTTAAAATACAGAAATTGGTAAATGATGATTCCAATTAAAAGAAATTTAAAAATATAAGTAGTAAGAACCCATGGGCTATTTTATTTTGTATATGTCTGAATATCCAGTGCCTAATACAGTGTGTGGTACATAGTGGGCCCTCAAATATTTGTTGAATAAATGAAAGTATAATTTGGTTACTAAAACTTTTACTTAATTATGACCTGGCAGGAAATTATCTGTTACATAAAGCAAGGTATTGTTTGCTTTGCAAACAGAGTTCCCAAGGAAAGCAAAGGTTTAAGCAACCAGATAGAGTTAATCTGAAAGTTTTCTCATAATTTCTTTTCTCTTTTCTCCCCCTCCCTAGCATTTTCCAAGCCAACACAATTATCCAGCTGCTTCCTCTCCTGCGCCTCCCATTGAAAAGATGGACCAGACACGGCTAGGACATCTAGTATTGAAACCAAAGCAGCCTTGGCATCTCACTGAATGGCCATCTATGAACCTCACATGGATCCACACCACTCCAATTTGCAACCCCCCTCTCAGTTCCCCAGGTTCCATCTCCTTTAGCCCTGGTCCTTTAGGCACTGGAACCAGCATTGGTGTCATCCTTTTCCTCCAACATGGAGAGCAACCCTTCACCCACTCTGCCCCAACCACTCCAGTTCCACCTACTACAGCATCTCCTGTCATCCCTGGTTATCCTAAGAAACTATCTGGAGAGGGACCTCGATGCCACAGTTTGCCAGTAACTCTGCCATCAGACTGGAACTGTACCCTATCCCCTCGTGATCTACCCACCATGGCCAGAGAGATGACCATGGGACACCTAGAGCAGATGAGAAGCCATCCAGTTGCTCCTGATGTCCATCCTCTCAGTCCCTAATCCAAGACTTGAGACTGTAGTTTCTAATTTATGTAATTTTATGTCTATACATATGTGTGTGTGTGTGTATCTATTTTACTTTTTGTGTTGAGGGAAGAGAAATCCTTTCTGATTAAAGAAATTTTATACCTAAACAGTTTGCTGATTGGGAGGAAATTGAAACCTTCTGTTTTAAATGCCAATATTTATCCTCTAAGCTGCAGGAAAGAAGAAGGGGTGGGAAGGTTTGTGAAGTTGAGTTCCACCAAGTTAGGAGTCTTGATGGGACAATGTAAGTCCTATGGGAGAAGAGGAACTCTGCTGCTGTCTTCCTAGGGAACACCCTTGAGACAGTTATAGGGCTCGGAGTTGGCTTTGTTTTTTTCATTCAGGCTAGTACCTTTCCCTTTGTGTCTTTCCCTCTTGTAATCGTCCAGCTGGCCCAGACTAGCAGGTTCTTCTGCTTTGCAATAGCTCTTTGCCTTGATGGGAGCTGTTGATGCTTGTGGATAAATGCATATGTAATCTGCTGCCAGAGGCGGGACACAAGAGCCAGAACAGGCACTGTGTTTGCCAGTTTTGAAGAGAAGGGGTGCCCTAGAACTGCTATAATGGGGAGTCCCCCAGACACTGGGCCCAATCATTAATCAAAAAGCTGCAACTGCTAAATGTACTGGGGTTGGCAAAAGTAGGTCTACAGTGGTAAGTTATGCAAAAGTTTATTCTTGTATTATTTATTATTATTTACTATGAACAAGTGTCAGCCTACTCTTGCCCACCACTGTATATTGAAATAAGGAAGGCTACCTCCCCAGTGTTATCAGGTAGCAAAAATGAAGTCTCTGTATGGTACTCTTCCTGATTTGTCTCACTTTCCACCAAAATCATATCCTCTCCCATTCTAAGTCTTGGCAGTATATCAGACTACACAGTCATTTTAGTTAATGTTTATTAGCTACTGAGTATGTTCCTCACAGCTAGTTATATATCTTTCCCCTATGTCCCAAGTCCTCTGTTCTCAGTGAATAATTGTCTCCTATTTCAGAGAACAACACCTTTCTAAAGCAAACCTCTCATTTGTGCTTTTGGTTACCTTTCACTTCTGGAACTTTTGCTGTATGTCTTTCCTCTTTCTCTTCTAACTTCAATTTGTTATTGAATTATTTATTCTTTATTTCTCCTACAAGTTTTTTTAAAATGTTTTTTTAAAAACTGATTTTAGAGAGAAAGGGGGGGAGAGAGAGAGAAACATCGATGAGCTGCCTCCCTCAGGCTCCCCATTGGGGATTGAATCAGTGACCCCTTGGTGCATGGGGTGACGCTCAATCCATTGAGCCATAGCCACTGGGCTCTCCTACAAGTTTGACCAGGTGCCCCCTTCTTGAAAACTTCTCTTGAGCCTGATTCTCCTCTCTCATTTTTTTCTCCATAATTCTTGACAGAGTAGACTAATCATATTCTGACTCCTTCCTACCACTCAGTCCTTAACCTCTTGCAGCCTAGCTTCCACTATCACTCTATTGTACCTTCCCAAGTCCCCATAGAGCTCATGGAATCAGAGTATTACAGTGTAGCTTCCACCCAATCAATAGCTAGATCCAGGGGTACCTTACAAAGGCTATGTACTTCAGGCTCTCTGTATTATTTGATATTTGATGCTGCCTTTTGAAACTTCTACCTTGGATTCCATGACAGCACACTAGCCTAATTCTCCTCTTACCTATCTGGCAACAACTTCTATAACTCTTAGTGGCCCCACTTCTGTCCATTCCAGAGTGTGGGTGTTCCCCTAGGCTCACACATTGGCACTTTATTCTCTGACAACATCCTTTCACTTAAAGGTTGCGTCTTCTTTCATGGCTTTAATTCTTGCCTCAATTTTAGAAGACTTCAAAAACTTCATCTCCAGTCACAATTTTTCCCCTGAGATGACATACTGAATGTTGAAATTCCCTCTGGGGAATTCTATTTACATATTACTAACACCTAAAATCTATTAGAAGTTTCAGCATTTTAGAGTCAAGAGGTACCATTTGTATCTGACCCAACCTCTTCATTTTATAGACAATGAAACTTAGGTGTGATTGGTTTATAGTCTTTTCCCAGTGCTTTCCAATCAAAATAATATCTTTCCTTTAAAGGTGTTCTGTTCTGCCTTTTTAGTCTCTTTTTCTTCTGTTAGTGCTATCTATTGTACCATTTTTCCAGATAACTAGGCTTAAAACTTGATGTCATTTGGTCACCAAATCTTTTTTATTCTATATTTGGAATATCTCTTAAAATCCATTTCTTCCCATCCATTCCATTGCCACCTCTCTGGTCTATGACTATAGCAATCGTCTTTCTTCGAATCCCTTCTGAGAACCAGATGAATTTTCCTAGAACAGTGCTTTAAGATGAAAGTACAAAACCTTTAATCAAGATCTCTATTTCTCCCTTTGCTCCCCTGTGTAATCCCTCTTATTTGTCCCTAAGCACTGTAAGTCTTTTGCCTCTCAACTCAACATTCATGCTGATCACTTTGCCCAGTTTTTCATGGTTCTGTTAACTAAACCCTACCCTTCTTTCAATAACTAACTCAAGTCCTTCTCCCAATTATTCTCTCCATTAAATATGATATATAGGCTCAGTCTTTGGCCCATAAAATGAGATCATGTACATTAAACAACTAGTACAGGGTTTGGTATATAGTAGGCCCTCAAAAATACTGCTTTTTTTCCTTCCTTTCTTTCAAGGTATTTTTATATTTTATTCCATTTGATTCTCATGACAGATTTTGTATGATTGAGGGCAGATATCAGTCCCATTTTATAAATGAGGAAATAGCCTGGGGAGTTTAAGTCAGGAATCACCAAGAGCCTGGTAGTAAATATTTTAGGCATTGTAGGCCATACGTCTCTATCCAACTATCCAACTCTGCCATTGTAGCCCAAAGCAGCCGTACCTGATACATAAACAAATGAGCACAGCTGTGTTCCAATAAAGGTTTATTTACAAAAACAGAGATGGAGTTGGATTTGACCTGTAGGCAGTAGCTTGCAGACTACTGGTTTACATGATTTGTTCAAATTCATGTGCCTAATTTCAGAATTTGGATAGAATCCAGATCTCCTGACTTCTAATCCAGCGCTTTTTCACTATATTATGCTGTAGTCTATATAACTTATTTTGCATTTATCATATGCTGCCTTGTTTTATTTATCTTTTGTCTACATACTGTTTTCTGGTGGTCCAAGAAGTACTGGATGGTATCAACAGTACCTGGCACAGAGTAGGCATTCAATAAAACTGTTGATAAGCATGATGTCCCAGTCTAGCTCTGTTTTGGTATTTTGAGCCTGGCTTGCTCTGAAGTAATTAGCGTAATTGATGAGGATGCATCTGTGTGTATGTTTTAGGGCAGGTACTCAAAAAACCTTATGGCACAAGTACCTGGTTGGGATCTGCTTTCTTGTTTTTAGCTTTTCCCTACTATTTTCCGGTAGCCGCTAGATCTGAACTTATGTGAATAACCATAAATGGGTATAGAGTGACATACGAATGAAAGGAAAGCTGTTTCCGTAGTGAGAAAGAAATAGTTATTTCTCTAGGTCTCACTAGGGGGCAAAATGACATGAGAGTCTTCCATCCTAAACCCTGCAGGTGTTTCCCAATTCTTTATTTAATGACGCGGCTGGCAAGATGATGTTACAGGAAACTCATGGTATGTTCGGTTTTTTTCCTTAGTTTTTACTCAGATGAGGGGTGTGACGCTGTTTTTCAGCCGGAGAGCAGACCCCAAAGAATCCGCGCACTTTGTGACGAGAAAACAGGAAGCATGCTCAGGGAGCTTCGCCTATTTCTCTCATTTTACTTCAACACCACCTCCCCCCCCAAAAAAAAAAATCTTAAGTATCTATTAAAGATTTAATAGTTTTAAGGGGTAAGGAATCGCTGATCTCGGGAGCCTTGGGACGACCCCCTGGGAAGGAACTTGTTTGCGGGGAATTTCAGGCAACGAGCACTGTCGCGCGTCAGGTGTAGAGTCCGGGCCCTGGAAGCGGGGCGGGGGTGACTGGTGGGGACCGCTGGAGAGATCTTCAACCCGGGCCAGAGAAAACGTTGCCACGGTTTCCGCGTAGCTTTTCTCTGTTCCGCCGAGGTTTATTTGGGCCGCGCGAGGGTTACGTATTTCCGCTTCCGGCTGCGAGCGGGCTTTGCCTCTGCAGAGTCCCGCGGGCGCGGGGTGAGGAGCCGGCGCAGGGGGTGGGCAAAGGAAGGCGGGTACAGCGGGGGGCACGTTTGTGCGCAGTTGTCCCCTTTCCTGAACACCGAGAAAGACTCGGGACCCAACTCTCACCCCAACGGTGCTGAAGCCTTGAGCGGTCACGAGGGTGGGGCCTGCGACGCCTCCCGGCCCTCTGGTGCCCGGCCACGTAAATCTCCGTGGTGGCGCCCTGCTATCATTTCTTTGCTTCCTTATGGTAGGGCTTGTGGTGGCAAAAAGAACAAGGGAGTGTTGATAACGCTTCGCTTGTGATTTGTAGGCCATGAGAACTTGCACGTGCCCTGTCTTGCTTTTTCTCGAGCATGTTGCATATCCAGACACGGAATAAGCCATGCCGTAGAGTGTGCTTTCTGTTGTGTTTCTCTTTCTTACCTGGTCTCTATATTTTCTTCCCCCTTTCTGCAACATCCTTTAGGTCCTGCAGAGTGAAGACTTAATTCCAAGGTCATGGCAAAACATCTGAAGTTCATTGCCAGGACTGTGATGGTGCAGGAAGGGAACGTGGAAGGTGCCTACAGGACCCTAAACAGGTAACTGTTAAGGGACCAGAATCATGCCTAGACTTTTTCATTTGTATAGCCTTTGCATTTACGAAAGTGCCTGGCACATAGAAAGGGGACAGTAAATGTTTACTTAATGAATGTAAATGTTCCTTTTATCTTCTGCCAGTTCCTTACTTTAGTGTTTGTCAAACCTTTCTACTAAAGTATCCTTAACAGCAGAGAATGAAAGAACCACAGGCATACCTTGTACTGTGCTTCACTTTATCGCATTTTACAGGTGTTAGGATTTTTTGTGTTTGTTTTTTTAACAAACTGAAGGCAAGATCCTCCACCAGCATAAAGACTACAACTGGTTTTATTGTGATACCCACTTTATTGCGGAGGTCTGTAACTGAACCTGCAATATCTCAGATATGCCTGTATAGGGGTTCTGCCATCACAAACAAACATGGAATGTCTTTGAAGTCTCTATTTTTTTTTAATAAAAAATGTTTACATATATGTATATATATATGTATATATATATATACACATATATATATTGGGGTTTTTTTTACATCTTTATTGATTTCAGAGAGAGGAAGGGAGAGGGAGAGAGAGTGTTGAAACATCAATGATGAGAGAGTCGTCATTGATCGGCTGCCTCCTGCAGGCCCCTGACTGGGGATCGAGCCTGCAACCCGGGAATTGAACCTCGATCTCCTGGATCCTAGGTCGATGCTCAACTGCTGAGCCACGCCCGGCCAGGCTTAATATATATTTTTAAATTGACTTTTGGAGAGGGGGAGAGAGAGAGAAACATCAATTAGTTGCCTCCTGCATATGCCACGACCAGGGCTGGGTATTGAGCCAGCAACTGAGGTAGGTGCCTTTGACCTGAATCGAACCTGGGACCCTTAAGTCCATGGGCTGACGGGCTAACCACTAAGCCAAACTGGCTAGGGTGGTTTTTTTTTAATTTTTATTTATGGCCGTTACATCTGTTTCAGGGCTAGCACCATCACCCCCACTCAAGTTAAAATTGGTGCTCCAGGTAGATGCATCAAATTTATTCAGAGACTTTTGTCTCTGCATAGTACCCTTGGCACTCTGTCAGGTATCCTAGATAAGAAACATGGCATTACTTTTTCTTCAGTTCAGGGATTAAAACACCAAGGTGGGAATAGGTTTGGGGAAGACCAGTTTACATTGCTTAAAAAGAATAATTTAATCAGAATGAAGAGGAGTAGTTAGAAAGAAAAATAAATTAAGAGATTCACGTCTCGGAAACTCAGGCCCTGAGGTGTGGTAACCTCTTTTAGGCTTCCTTATGAGTTTGAAAAATTCAAACTTTGTCGTTGGGATTATCTAGGGAAGCAGTGCAAAAAGGGCATGTGGTTGGAAGGAGTCACCTTGGGGCAAGTATTGTGGCAGCGGTTTTTATTATCTAAGGGGAGAGTACTTATTTTGTCAGTTTAGAGTTTAGGAAGCTGCATTTCTGTTCCTTTTTATCGTGGAATATTAGATACATATCCTATAATTGTATTTTAGCCTCAGAAAATAAAGTGATATTTTAATCTGTATTATTTTGCTCTTAGAATAATTTTCTAGGCAAGGACTTTTAAGCATGCAGATATGAGCGAGCTGGTGCTGGAGTGTCCCAGTCTTCCTGTTGTCAGACACCATGCTCTTCTTCTTTTTCTTTGCTTTTCCCTAGTGTCTGCTCTCTTGCCACTTTTTTTGTATATATCTATTACATCCCGGCTTCTCCTCCTCTCTCTCAGCTTTCTGATAGTTGGTAGTTTAAAAATAAGTTGCATGTTCTGTGGTCTAATTACAACAGTAGGTAGAGGGCAAATGAGAGGAGAGGGAGGTGGTTAAAACAGCATGTTTGGAGGGCAAAGGCAGTCTTACAAAGGAAACAGCCTATGTGTCTGTCTAGTAAGACAGCTGTAAAATGTTTGTTATATAACCAAGGGCCCTCATTGGTGCCCTGGGATGAGGAGAGAGAGAGTGGGGGTTGCTAGGAAGCCCTGCATGATTGGCTGGCCCCAATCGAGGAAAGGCAAGCACACTGGATGTGTGCTGGGATGACCCCTTTTATTCCTGGTAGGTGAGTTTCTGGGCCCATTGAGTCCTGCGAACACGTTGGTCCCGACGTAGGCTAGCTACACTGACATGTGAGTCTGCCACCTCCAACCTCCCCCAGCTCCTTTTACATAATCTGTTGAATTTCACTGAAACTGGCAGCTGATTTCTCCTTCAGTGTTATGTTGCCAGGCACCTG
The DNA here is from genome assembly GCF_964146895.1 of Miniopterus schreibersii. Lineage (NCBI taxonomy): Eukaryota > Metazoa > Chordata > Mammalia > Chiroptera > Miniopteridae > Miniopterus > Miniopterus schreibersii. Next base: position 12,144,539 of record NC_138119.1, on the reverse strand, counting down.
AATTCAAGGCTGATCTGTTTACACTAAAGCTTCTGGTATTCTGGTCCTTGAACTAACTTGGGAAGCAGAAACATCATTAGTAACACCCTGTCTGTTTACTTCATGAGTCCTAAAAAGCTCTTCCTATGTCCTTTTTATTCAAAATGAGTTGAGTAGATGCCTCTATGATAGGAACTCAGGAGCATTTGAATATAATCTGTGCTTTTTTAGGATGACCAGAAAAGACAGAATAAGGGAGGGAATCCCCACCTGGAATCTTGGAATTTATTTGGTCTGTGTTCAGGAATTAGTTAGAATAATCTAGGGAAAACCATTAGCAACCCCCTAATTATGTTGGGGGGCACCGATCTTTCTATTCTTTCCCCTCCTCCATTCTAATACTCTTCGTTACCTTTCTTCTTGTTTGCTTTTTTGCCTCACCACACAGGCATTTACTTGGTAAAATGATCACTTCTGTTTCAAACCCCTTTGAAACTCCAGTAGGATACCTGAGTATGTCTTAAACTCCCCCCCCCTTTGCAGTTTTCTTTCATCCTACTTTTAAACTGCCTTTGTCATTCCAGTAGGATCCTCCTCTTAAGTGAAATCATATCCAGGGTCCCTGTTCTTTTTATAGTCTTATCTTCAAATCCAGTCAGTTTCCTTGTCCTTTTTATAGTATACATCCAATATTTTCTTTTAGGGACTTCTTCCTGTTTTTTTTCTCCAATATACTAGTGCCTAGTCCCAAAAATTGCCTTCATTAAATAGCAGTAAACAGCTAGACAGAAGTAAATGCTTAGGTGTTTGCATAATTACTTTCCCTCAGTGTGGCTTGGCTTCCATCTCTTTACTCCAATTATGGAGCCTAGGCCAGCTCTTTCCCCCCTCATTTTCTCCTTTGCTCACGGGCACTGCAGTAATTTGTTTTCTGAACCTCAGTGGTTTTTGCTTGAGAAGCAGAATACTATTGTGGAGCATAGTCCTAAAGACCTGAATTCTACTTCCAGCTCTGTTTTGTGATCTTGGGCAGATTGGCCTCTCCAAACTTCAGTTTCCTAATCTGTAAAGAGATGACATTACTTGCGTGATCAATTTCATAGGATTGTAATTAGGATCATGAATGTGAAAACGCTATCTAAAATCTAATGTGCCATCTTAGTAAAGGTAATATCATTGAGGCTTTCTGAGCCACTATTTCCAAGAACTGTGCCAGTAAAGTCACTTAATCCCTTGATCTGTGGACATCTGTCAGTCACCTAGAGGATTCATTTCTTTCATATATTTACCAATAAAGACTATCCCTAACCTTAAGAAGCAACAACCCAGTAAGGGAGATTAAAAAACCAAGCTGGGCCGGTGTGGCTCAGCGGTTGAATATTGACTTATGATCCAGGAGATGGAGGTTGGATTCCCTGTCAGGGCACGTGCCTGGGTTTCGGGCTTGATCCCCAGCAGGGGGCGTGCAGGAGGCAGCTGATCAATGACTCATCATTGATGTTTCTATGTCTCTTCCTCTCCCTTCCTCTCTCTGAAATCAATAAAAATATATTTGAAAAAACAACACAAAAACCACAGTTAAATATATTGTCTGATCAATATTTTTAATTTTGTTGCTGTTGTTGTTAATCCTCACTTGAGGATATTTTTTCCATTGCTTTTCAGAGAGAGTAGAAGGGAGGGAGGCGGGACGGGGGCAGGGGGAGAGAAACATCGATGTGAGAGGTGAGAAGGACACATCGACTAGTTGCCTCTCACACACCCCGACCAGGGGCGGGGAGCAAACCCGCGATGGAGGTATGTGCCCTTCACCGGAAATCGAACCTGGTTAGAGCACAGGGCAATGCTCTAACCACTGTGCCTCACTGGCCAGGGCTGGCTGATGAATATTTTAAAAGAGGCATTGACAGTATGCTATGGATTTGGTTCTCCCTGGACCATCAGCAGCAACATCACCTGTTAGAAATGCATAGTCTTGCCCTAGCCAGTTTTGCTTAGTGGTTAGAGCGCCGGCCTGCCCACTGAAGGGTCATGGTCAAGGGCACATATCTCCGTTGTGGGTTCCTTCCCTGGCCCAGGTCAGGGCACATGGGAGGAAACCAGTCGATGTGTCTCTCTCACATCAGTATTTCTATCTTTAGCGCTCCCTTCCACTCTCTGTGAAAAGCAACAGAAAAAATATCCTCGGGTGAGAATTAAAAAAAGAAATGTACATTTTTGGGCTCCGCCCTAGACCTATGGAATCAGAAACTGGAGGTGGTACAGCAATGGTGTTTTAACAAGTTTTCCTTTGCCACATGCTAAAGATTGAGAACCACTATGCTTTGGAACAGAGGGAATCAGTGATTAATTTCAACTGGACCAGTTTACAGATGTAACTACTGATTTGGGCCTTTGACGTATAAGTAGGACTTCATAAAATAGAAAAAGAAAGGAATGATATTCCAAGTAAAGAAAATGTTTGAGCAAAGGTGAAAAATAGACATATAGTATGTTTGGAAAACTGCATCTAGTTCAGGGTAACTAGGGCGTAGGTTTCATAGGCAAGTTATTAAAGATAAAGCTAGAGAAATAGGGTGAAGCTCAATTGCTTTAGGGCTTTAAGCTTATACTAGTGGTTCTGAGATTTTTCTGCATGTTGGAATCACCATGTTCCTCTCCTCTTGTGATTTAATTCTTCTGAAGAGTAGCCCTAGGGGATGGAATTTTTAAAATATCCCCAGGTGGTGCCCTAGCTGGTTTTGCTTAGTGGTTAGAGCATCAGCCTGTGGACTGAAGGGTCCCAGCCAAGGGCACGTACCTCTGTTGCAGGCTTAATCCCTGGCCCTGTTCGGGAGGCAACCAATTGATGTGTCTCTTTCACATCAATGTTTCTCTCTGTCTCTCTCTCTCCCCTTCCATTTTCTCTCCCTCTTCCACTCTCTCTGAAAAAGCAGTGCAAAAAATATCTTCTGGTGAGAATTTAAAAAAAAATCCCCCAGGTGGCCCTGGCTGGTATGGCTTAGTTGATTGAGCACTGTCCTGTGCACCAAAAGGTCAATGGTTGATTCCCATTCAGGGTTGCGGGTTCTGTCCCTCGTCGGGCTGCATACAGGAGGCAACCAATCAATATCTCTCTCTCTTCCCCCCTCTAAAATCAATAAAAGCATATTTTAAAAAAATAAAAGAAAATATTCCCAAGTGATTATAGTGTGCAGACAGGACTGGGAACCATTGGCTTAGACTATTTTGTATATTGGGGAAAAAATTTTAAATTTATCGATTGAGAGAGAAATATCAATTTGTTGCCTCCTGCACAGGGCCAGGATCAAACCTGCAACCCAGGGACGTGCCCTTGACTGGGAATCAAACCCCTGACCTTTTGGTGCTCAAGCTAACGCTCTAACCATTGAACACACTGGCCAGGGCTTTGGTTGATTCTTGTATGTGCCCTGACCAGGGATCAAACCCACAACCTTGGCGTATCAGGGTGATGATGCCCTTAACCAACTGAGCTACCCAACCAGGGCCTTAGGAAAGATTTTTAGTATCAGAGCGACATGGTCCAATTTATCTTTTAGGACAATAATTGGTGTAGGGAAGGAGAATGAAAATAGGGCAGCCTACTTACCTATCACAATTCAAATAAGTTTAGGAAGCCTTCATAACCAACTTCTCATCCTCAGGTCCAGATTAAATGCCTCTCCTGTGTGTTTTTATAGCAGTGTTTCCCTTATCTTTGTGCCTATCACATTCTTGTGATTCTTGTATAATTGTCTTCTCTACTAGACCCTGGGCAGGGAAACATGTCTAACTTTTTCTGTCTTTAGCATTTAACACAGTGTCTGGTACAGAGTTGGGATTCTGTAAACACATTGATTAAATGACCAGTTAGACGATTATTTCAGTACTCCAGATACAAGATGTTAAAGACCATATTTAGAGCTGTGACCATAGGAAAGGAGAGAAGGAAGATATCTAAGAACTATTTCAGGATATAAAATTTATAGGATATGGTAACTGTGGATGTAGGAAGTAAAGGGAAAAACGTTGTCCAGGAATGTGCTGAGGTTTTTTAGCTTGAGTAACTGGTGATACCATTAAGAGTATAGAGGAGGAGGAATAAATTTTAGGAGGAGACAGTTAATTTGCTTTTTGTATGTTTTGAGGCAATTGGAATTATCATTCTAGCTCTCAGGTAAGATTGGGGTTAAAGATAAAGATTCAGGAGTCAACAATGTCTTGGATCAGTTCTCAGTTGCTGCTCTACAATAGAATTATTTGGGGGTCTTTTAAAACATTTCCAGTGCATGACACCACTCTAGACCAATTAAGTCAGAATCTCTGAGGAATGGGGCCTAGGCATCAGTGCCTTTTAAAAACCATCTTTGGGGTGGTTCCATTGTGCATCATGATTGAGGTTCACTGGTAGAGGTTCACTGGTAGAGGTTAAGGAAATTGTGTACAACCAGAAACAAAATGGTTTATAGTTAGAATCTGGAGGGATACCAATATTTAAGGGTAAATTGAGGAAGAAAGTCAGCAAAGGAGACCCTTTGTGGTCCAAGAAACTGAGTCTTTTGGTCTTTGGTGACCTGCTTCTCTATTGTAAGACTAGTGTTGAGTCCACATGACTTCTGGGCATGACAATGTTTCCAACAGAACCCAAATTATCTGCTTCTCCTGCTTCTGCGATTTTTGCAGCCATTCCCTTGACTCCCATATCCCTGCAACTAAAACCTAGACAAACTGATTTATACAGATATGATCCTTTAGTAACCTACAAATCGTTCTCGATATTAAACAGCAAGAGGCTGGGAGAGGAACCCATAGGTACAGTGGTTTCCATGTCTATTCACATTTGTAATTTACCCAAAGCTCACATCTTTTCAAGTTCATGTTATCTTGGGCTTTGTAATATAACATAGCAGCAGTAAGTAGGGTTTCCCACTGGGCAGAAGTAGCTAGTGGTTTCTCTTATTCTTATTAATGTCTCCCTGTGTTCTCCTTCCAATTATAATAGCCATGTCTCACCTCTTTACCTCCAATTGTGTTTATTACTTCTTATGTAAGAAAGGGCAGGGAAAGCAGGAATGGGACCATGTAAACAATACCAGGAATGAAAGGCAGCAGCAGCAGGTGCCTCCAGATTTCCTCAGGATCAACTGATGGTAGGTTAAGAGGGAGAGACAAATTACAGATTGGAGCCAGAGTTCTCAGGAGCGTAGGGATTAGACAGATTATAGAATAACGCCCCCCCCCCCCCATGTCTTTTTGGCTCAGTGAAAACAAAGAGGTGAGTTTGAGTTAGGCGTGTTATAACTCCAACAGGAGAAGATGCATTGCAAGGAATTGGGGGGGGGGGCAGAAAAAAAACAGATTGAGCTCAGTTTTATGGACACTTAAAGATTAATAAAATGTGGTTTCTGCCTTTGGGGTTTTCAGTCTAATAAGGGAAATGTTTGTATAAGTAACTAATGGAAGGGCAGAATGAAATAGTTTCTAAATAGCCTTATAATAAAGTAAATTATTTTCTGTAATTAAAGAAGATGAGAAAGCTTTGTGGAGAAGTGACATCTGGGTTTGGCATCAGAAAGATGAGGGAAATTTCAGTCAGAAGGTTGGCAACTGGGGGTTAAAGGTGGCATTCTAGGCAAAGGAAGCAGCATGGGTAGAGTTGGTATTAGAGTGTTCAGAAAGTAGTCAACAAAGTAGTATTTTGGAGCATGTGGTACATGGAAAAGTGATGGGTGAGAGGCTGTTATTTTAATGTTCCCATTTGTATCACAGGTGTGATGAGGGTCTCTTCTTTCCCTGTATTAAGTAGGCCCAGAAATTTCTCAGACCTACAGACTTCAGCTATATCAGTTTTTAAACACAGTAAGGGTAGAACTGCATTCTCCATTAAGGACAAAGTGGGAATCAACCCCAGATTTTTAAAATATTTATTTTTTTGCTACTACAATGACTTAGCCCATGTGAAGACTCTGAAATGGCCCCTTGGCTGAGAATCACTGACATAGGGAGCCACTGTTCTTACGGGACCTTGTCATATCCCTCAGGTGTACTGTGGTAGAAAAAAGGTTGAGAACATAGCCCTGACTATAAACTCTCCAAAAGCAAGGACTGTGTAATTAATTGCTGTTTTATTCCCCCCAAATCCCTATTTGGGGCCTCTATAAGTAGGCAGTTAATGCTGTATTGCCACCATTTCCCATCCTTTTTTTTTTTTTTAAATCCTCACTGGAGGATATTTTTTCCATTGCTTTTTAGAGAGAGTGGAAGGGGGAGAGAGGAAGAGAAAGAGAGAAACATTGATGTGAAAGAAACATATTGATTGGTTGCCTCCCGCAGGCGCCCGGACCAGCCTGCAATGGAGGTTCATGCCCTTGACCAGAATGGAACCCAAGACCTTTCAGTCTGCAGGCCACCGCTCTAACTACTGAGCCAGACCAGCTAGGGCCACACCCTAATTTTTTATGGACATCAATTGTTTGGTTAATTGACTTCTGGCCATCTATAAAATTGGAAAGGAATAATAATGAGCCCAAGCTTCTAACTTCATTGCCTGCCTTAATACAGAATCCTCACCATGGATGGGCTCATTGAGGACATCAAGCGACGCCGGTACTATGAGAAGCCTTGCCGCAGACGACAGAGGGAAAGCTATGAAACCTGCCGGAGGATCTACAACATGGAAATGACTCGCAAGATCAACTTTCTGATGCGAAAGAATCGGGCAGATCCATGGCAGGGCTGCTGAGGCCTGTGGATAGTAGGCCCAGCAGGAAGACTTCTATCCAGTTGTGTCTCCACCTCTTTTCTTTCTGCAACCCCATTTTCTCTTACCATTTCTTGCAATAAACTCAATCACGTATATATAAGAAAGCCTGTATATATAGAAACAATTCCACTAGTCAGCAGTGGACCCTCTCTTTTATTAAGTGAAAGAGAAACTATCAAAAAGTAGTCTAGGAGTAGAGGGGCTGGTTGGGAGGGGAAAATGGGGAATTATTGTTTAGTGGGTACAGAGTTTGAATTTGGGAAGATGAAACAAGTTCTGGAGACGGATGGTGGTTGCATAGTTACGTAACAGTGTGAATGTACTTAATGCCACTAAACTGTACACTCAGATGGTTAAAATGGTAGATTTTATGTATATTTTACTATAAGGTTTTTTAAAATATATCTTTCTTGATTTCAGAGAGAGGAAGGGAGAGGGGGAGAGAGAGAGAGAGAGAAAGATCAATGATGAGAGAGTCATTGATCAGCTGCCTGCTGCACACCCCCCACTGGGGATTGAGCCCGAAACCTGGGCATGTGCCCTGACTGGGAATCAGATCTCGATCTCCTGGATCATAGGTTGATGCTCAACCACTAAGCCATGCCAGCCGGGCTATAATAAGTTTTTTAGAGTAGTCTAGGAGAGGTGAGGAAATTTTCTAAAATGTAGTGGAATATATCTACCATTTCCTACCCAGTTTTTATGAAACACAAAGCAGGATCTTATCGGAAAAGCATCTGCTACTCTTTTTTTTTTTGACGAGAAAATCAAATTTAATATCATGCACATGGGAACCCCACATACATAAGAGCCTCAGAGACCCTGCACACAGGAGAGGTTTAGAGATGGAAAGGGGCATTGAGGCATGTAAGACACCCTGAGTTATGGATGAGGTAATTAATGTACCTTGGGGGACTTCAAAAGGCCATTGCAGGAGGATAAGAACAGATGTTCAGTAAATAGAAGTTTGCCCTGCCATATAGGTGGATGATAAAGGTTACCACTGATAATCTCTTTATGGGCAAGGCCTTTAATTCAAATTCTTATAGGTAATTAAGGTGGGGAAGGGGAGCAGAAGTTTCTCCTGAGCCTGAAGCTAAAACTGCCTTCAGCTCAAAGTAATCTGCATACCATGGAGGTATATCCTGGGGTGGTTGGTTCTAGACCCCCACACAATTTTCCCATACCCTTACTACTATTATATTCTCCTTTCTTTAAAATCATTTTTTTATTTTTCAATTACAGTTGACATATTATTGTATTAATTTCAGGTTACACCCCAGTGGTTAGACATTTTATGACTTACTAAGTGATCATCCTGATAAATCTCACACCCATCTGACCAAATACATAGTTAGAATATTATTGACTATATTCCCTATGCTGTACTTTACATCCCCAAGACTATTTTGTGACTACCACTTTGTACTTCTTAATCCCTTCACTGTTTTCACCCAGCCCTCTGACCCCCCTTCCATCTGGCAACTATCAAAATGTTTTCTGTATTTATGAGTCTGTTATGCTTGTTCATGTATTTTCTTTTTTTAGATTCAGTAGATGGATGGTAGAAAAGGGAATAGAGGAGTGTTGAGAAATAGAAGGGCACAGAGCCAGAAATACCTACAGCAGCAGTTCTCAAAGTGGTTTTCAGATCTGTAGCATTGACAGATCCTGAGAAACTGTTTGAAATGCACATTCTGGGACCCTACTTTAGACCTTCTGAATTGGAAACTGGGGTTGGAGCTTAGTAATATATTTTAATAAACCCTGCAGGTGATTCTGATGCCTGCTAAAGTTTGACAACACTGCCCTATAGTACTCAAAAGAGAGTCCAGGCAGAGGGCCCACCACCACCCCTACCTCTCCCCAACAGGCACTCCTGGGTCTGTGATTCTTAACAGCTGGACCCTTACCTCTCCCCATCAGGCACTCCTGGGTCTGTGATTCTTAACAGCTGGGCGCATCCGACCCCTGGGAAGACCAGTTGCTCTGCTTCCTCTCCTGCTGTGTATTTCCTCTTGCCTTGTTCCCCTGACAGCCATGCTGCTGATATAAGGAGAGTTGGTGCCAACCTCTGTAGGAGTACTCGGAGGGTGGGCAGAAGCTCCTAGCCCACCTCATCTCAACCCTGCTGCAGCTCTCAGCATGGTGTTTAAAAAGGAAGTAAACAGAGCAGACTGCCAAGTCCCCCTACCTCTCCAGATTGCTAGTGTTCAAACATTGCCCCCTTGTGGTGTATTAGCATGGCTTCAGATTTCTGGCCTTAATTTTGTCTTCACTATCTTTTCTCCCTTTCACAAATACTACACTTATTGATTAAGCAGGCCTGCAAGCAGATATGCTGGAACAGATATGCTGTTCCTGGCCTCTCAAGGATTGATTTTCTTTCTTCTACTTGGCAGCCGTATGGTAAAGAAAACATATTACAAGACAGTGCATAGAAGTAGCTTAGATCTGGTTCTTGCCCTCTGGAAACTTACATTGTGGTTGGAGAAATTTTATATAATACAGATAGTCTTCAACTTTGTCACCTTTGTCCATCCTCATTTTAACAAGTTAGCAAGTTAGACTTTGATACTTCTAAATCACCTTTCAGTCTGACTGGTCTTTACTACATCATTTTTCTATGATTTTGAGCCATGCACAGTGTCACTGCCTGCCAGTTGCTATTGGTGAATGAAAACCTGGCCATTGCCAAACTGGTAGGGTACATTTGTGATAGCAGAACCAGGCCTGTTACTTGATAGAATTTCTCTGAGGTTAAAGTTGCTTCTGAGCTCCCTCCAAAATACTAAGGGGTGGGAAGGATCTAGAATTGAATTTGTCACTGAAATTATACCCTGCTTGTCTTAATCTCCAGTCCTGACCATTGTCCATTGTTCCTCAGAGCAATGATGGGCTTTAGTAGCTAGTCAATTGAGAGGCCTCGTGTAAAGTGGGTAACTAACTGGCTGGCTGTCAAGCAGGGAGAAAGACCTTCCACTCCCTGTTCTGGGAAGCTAGAAGCTAGCTCATGGTCATGTAATGACTAGGGATTGCCCTAATATTTTTATCTTTGTGTTAGGTTTAGGAGACGGGTGGTTTGGTATGCACCCACTTACAGGGTGATAAATGCAATACCTTCTATCCTGATCTCATGCACCCGTGACATCTTTTGCATGTACACTGGATTGCCTCTGGCAGGCCTGTTCTGATTGTAATTTAAGGATCTTATAATGTTTAGTGCTCTGGAAACAGGTATTCCCTTAAAATTGGGACTGTTGGGTGACTTTAACATTGTACTTTAAAGTTTTTAGAAGTGCACTAAGTACAAAATGAGAGTTTGTCTACGTGTTAACTGAGAATAGTGAGGAATAATAATTTACTGCATACAAAGTAATAATGTTGTGGTGTGGGAAGTGTATATAAGTAGTTGAAGGGAAAGGAGAATATTGGAGCTTCGGCTATGTGCCAGCTGCTTACCTGCACATACAGTTTTTCACTTAGTCAAAAAGATCTGATTCAGTCATGATCTTGGCAAGTTATTTAACAAACTTTTTTTTCCCTGTAAAATGAGGATACCTATCTACAGGTTTGTGGTTGAGGTAATGCATGTCAGTTTATTTTTCTTTGTGTAAATTGTTTTATATCTATACAGTAGATATAAGTAATATATAAAATATCTATTAATAGAGATGTCTATTATACTTTTGTGTTATGTATCATGTAGCTTTACTGAACTCTGTGAGAAGCATTGTTTTAAGTGCATTACCCTCAGTCACTGTAGTCCTCACAATAGCCCAATTAGATGGCTTCTTTTTTTACAGGTGAATAAATAGAAGGCTTAAGTAGTTTGCCTAATGTCACAATAATGAGTGGAAGAACTAGAATACGAATCTAAGCAGTCTGGCTTTAAAGCCCATGCTTTTACTGAATCATTAAGCAATACTGATTCCCAGAGGATTCCTGGCACATACTAGTAGGCAGTCAATAAATATTTGTTCTGTCAATTAATGAATGAAACAATAAGAGACGGGGGGCCAGGGGCTCGCTATTCAGAGTGCTCTACTCGTTTTTTTTCTGGGTAGTTGGTCTCTGGCACCACTGTTAATTTAACTAAGGTAGGGAGGTTAAGGAGACGTGGCTAACACTAGCGATGTCGACTCTTTCAGAGGGTTGACTTTCTACCCAGAAAGGCCGCGTTTAGGGTCGCTTCTAGTTCTAGCATAACTTAGTGCACTTATTCTCCACACTAGGAGCACCGCAAGCAGCCCAATTTCTGCTTTAGGCCAAATTAATTTTGCAATAACCTAGTTAACGGATTAGCTGGGGAAAACGAAGCAGGTTGGAACTTGTGTGGTGCAACTTCACGGCTCCACCACGCATGCGCTCTGCAGCCGGGAAGGTGGCTACTACGGCTGCGCGAGTGGGCGGGCCGGCCCTCCCCCATCACGTGTTGGAGGACCGCTGCGTGGAGGCGGCGGTGGCGGTGGCGACTGGAGGACGTAGAGCAGTCGGAGGGTTTCCGGTTCCGGTGTAACGTTCGGGCTCCGTCTCAGGGGCTGAAGTTTGTGAGGTGAGTAGTGGCCCCAGGCCCAGAGGGGGTGCCCTGCAGTCCGAGCGCCTGAGGCCAGGGCTCAGTCTGAGAGGAGGACCGAAGCGGGAAGGTTCCGTGGGAAGGCAGCTGAGAGATAACTAGGTTCTGTGGGAGAACGGGTTAGAATGAGATTCTTGAGAGGAAAAGGGCGGGGGCGGGAAGGGGACAGGGTGGGGAGACTAGCTCGGAGGTGAGGAGTTTGGGTAGAACAAGGTGGGGTAGGGTCCGGTCGGAAAGACGGGGAGAGCAAAAAGAGAATGGGGCTTCAGGGTGGTAAGGCGGGTTGTAGTGAAGTGCACGGAGTAAGGAAATCTTCAGAAGACTGGATTCTGCCACCTGCTCATTCAGAGATCATTCCGCCTTTCTCCTTCTACATCATAACAAACACACACGCCCCACTCAGTTGTTCAGCATTTGATTAGTGACAAAGCTAGTTGCTGTTTGAAACTTTGATTCTTGCCCACTGCCTGTTTAGTTTGCACATTATCTTATGGACTGGAATACATCTGTTAGTGTAGTGCTTGAGCACACATTTCATCCAATAGAGCGCTCCCTCGTTTATTGCTTCGGATTTTCAAATTGCTTACACTTTGTCGCCTGTGATTCAATTCTACTGGAATATAAGACTTGTTAAGGCAAGGATTCTTATCTGTTTTGTTCACTGTTGTATATATCCTCAGCACCCAGTATGCTGCTTAACACTTAGTAGTTACACGATGTTTATTGAATGAATTAAGTACGATTAAGCATGGCAGTTGTCCTCATTTTGTAAGATGAGTAAGCTGAGGCTTAGAAGACTCACTTGCCCAGAGGCTGCTAAATAGTAGAGATTGGTGTTGCAGTTGTTCATTCTGAGCTCTTTCTTTACTCTGTGGTATCTGAATATGCTGCTTTTGAGCAGTGCACACTTAATATGTAGAGATTGATAGGTTATACTGCTATCTCATGATGGATGAGTAGAGTCACCATAAAACTTGTTCATGTAATGTGTCACTGAGACATAAAATCTTTTCAGTCCTAGTTTCATGACTTCAATCTACTAGCTTCACATGGTTATACCAAAATTAAATACAGTTTAGCATCAGATCTTAAAGAGGATTAACCTGTCAAGAATGTAGAAGTTAATCAGACTGTATCGTTATCTTAAAACATCGTGAAAGATTGGCCCAGCTGGGCGTGGCTCAGCAGTTGAGCATAAGATCCAGGAGATCGCAGTTCAATTCCTGGTCAGGGCACATGTCTGGATTGCGGGCTGGATCCCCAGGCCAGGGGCTTGCAGGAGGCAGCCAATCAATGACAGCTCTCTCATCATTGACGTTTCTGTCTCTCTCTCTCCCGTCTTCTCTCTGAAATCAATTAAGATATATTTTTTAAAAAATCTTGAAAGATTGACTCCCAGATCAGACCTTGATATGTGGCACTACTGGGAAGTTAGCTTGAAAGTTGAAGTCAGTGCAGTTATTCACTTTAGGCATTATGGGGAAAATCGGGGAAATAAAATGTACTTTATGTTCATGAGGAGTTCTGAGATTTAGGTAGGAGATCAAAATGTAAACATGAGTAATGTTTAAGAATTATACTAACTTGAGTTAAATAACAAGGATTTGTTGTAGAGAGTCCTTTATGATAGTGTTTTTTTCTGCTAAGCTAAAAAGTGGGAGAATAAAGGTGAAAAAGCAAAGAGAACATCCAGAAGGAGGATATTCTTTTCTGAGCTGAGACATTACTCTTACCAAGTCAACTGACAGAGACCCTATAGAACATGAGAGAAAATTACCTGGGTATAGAATTCTCACTGGGATGAATATGACTTCAGAAAAATGTGACAAAACAGTCCTTAGGATTATAAGGTTTACTATAGGATAACTGACCTGAATAAGCCCTCCCTTATTTGCATCCCTTAAAAGAAAGGAAACCTATAGGTCAGGGCTGAGTTAAGGAGTGCTTGCTTAGAAGTAGAAAAGCTGGCCTCTGGGTGGGCTTTTTTCATTCTTGTTTTCATGTTAGAAGTTTGCTAGCCCTTGTTGACATGACGGGATCAAAAAAGAAGCTAGAACTTATTTTTTTATTTATTGATTGGTTTTGGGGGAGAGGGGAAGGGAGGGAGGAAGAGAAAGAGAAAAACATTGATCTGCTGCCTCCTGCACGCCCCCCACAGGGGATCCACCCCACAACTCGGGCATGTGCCCTGACTGGGAATTGAGCAGGCAACCTTTCCGTGCATAGGACGATTCCAATGAACTGAGCCACAGTGGCCAGGGCTAGAACTCATTTCTCAGACTGCGTTATTCCCAGGATTTGTTTGTTTGTTCCACAGATTTTATTGACCCATTGATACTGAGTTAGAGTTAAAAAGCAAACAGAATGTAGTTCTTTCTGCTGTGAAGTAGGGGTCTTAGGGAAAGTATTTGGCTTGAAATAAAGTGGAGGAACTTGCCTAAGGATTAAGAATAGGGGTGGGAAAGGCATTCCTGTTGTACTAGCCATTGCCTGGAATCACTTTGGTTTTTTCCTATTGTCTAACTTAAGTCTTTCCTGATTTCTTTTTAGGTGCAGTATAAAACTCCATTTGAGCTATCCTCCCCTTCCTGAAGAATGGCACTGTCTAAGAGAGAGCTGGATGAGCTAAAACCATGGATAGAGAAGACAGTGAAGAGGGTACTAGGTTTCTCAGAGCCCACAGTGGTCACAGCAGCACTGAACTGTGTGGGGAAGGGCATGGACAAGAAGAAGGCAGCTGGTATGTACCTTTCTGAATCTTTTGACTTACCATATGAGATGACCCCAAACACTGCTTTGAACTTCCCCGAAAGGGTCTGGCTACATTTTTTTTTTCTTGCATTATAATGGAAATACCTCAAATAACTAATTTTGCTTTTTCTCTTATTTTTTATTTTTGTGACATATTTTGAATCTCAAACTAACTTCCTTTGGCCACTGTACTGAGTTACCTAAGTTAAATTTACTTAGGAAATATTTTAAAGTGAGGTGGGTACATTCAGATTAGGTTGACATCTAAATATATAGAAGTTGCTATAAAATACCTGAAAAAGCTGAGGGAGATAGATTTTGTTAATGATAATCTCCGACAACATGCTATTTAGGGAAGAGTTAGGGAGATTTTTTCATCCTAAAGTTTGATGCTCAACAAATAGGTTACTCTGGCTATGCTACTTACTTCCTACTGTAAAAAATTATAACTGTATTTTTACCTCATAGTGTGAAGTCACTCAATGTAAGAGAACTAATGGGAATCCTACAAAAGACTTAAGGAAATATTTCCCTCCCCCCAGGGATATATTTCCAGTGTTGGTGTCTGTTATATGCCTGGTATTGGACTAAAGTACTCTTACCTTTTCAACCCTACCACCTCTTTTTTTCCTGTCAGACCATCTGAAACCTTTTCTTGATGATTCTACTCTCCGATTTGTGGACAAACTGTTTGAGGCTGTAGAGGAAGGCCGAAGCTCTAGACATTCCAAGTCTAGCAGTGACAGGAGCAGAAAACGAGAGCTAAAGGTAGGTTACAGTTAACTATCTGATGAACTCGGGAGTGTTTTGAATGGTAACAAAGTTGCTGAGCTTACCTGGCTGATACTTTGATACACTGTTAGAACACCTAATATTCAAGAGAGGTACTTAGACTGTAAAGTAGAGGGGGTGTATATATACAGTATAATAACTTATATTATCACCATCTTATGGAAATGACTAAGTTCATGGGTTGAAATATTCCAAGGAAACATTTGATAACTTTGCCCTTTTTTCATACACAGAAGTTTTGGTTCTCATGTTTCCCTGTCTCTTTTTCTCCTCTTTACTACTATCTATAAATTGATTGATCTAAGATTTTATGCTTCGATTTTCTTGATGCGTAATAGATTTCTTCAGAATATGATTCCACTGCTACCTGAGCTGTAGACCTTCTTATTGCTCCTTTATAGAGGTGTCTCTGCAAGTAGACTTGTAGATGGGATACCTGACCACAATTATTATTTACTATATGTCTGGAGATCCTTCCATTTTTCTATATAGCATATTGCTAATCATGTGGCCCCATGAGTAGAGAACTTAAAGGGACCATCGTTATTCCTTTACCTACTTCACTTTTTATTCTGTGGTTGCTGATTGGTCATGACCTGTTTAAATAGTTGCAGTGTCAAGTAGCTGATCTCTCTTTTCTGTCTCTCTCTTTTGAAAAAATATTTTCTGTGACTTTCATCAAACCTTCCAAAGTGCTTTTGATACCTTGGCTATCCTTTTGCTTTTTCTGAGGCACAAAGGGTGAATAAGCAATGTCTGCTTGGTCCGTGGCCAGGCTATGGAACCAAGAGAAATGGACATTCCTGTGCTCTTTGTGTTTAGGGCATGGGGGGCGGGGTGGGAGGGGGTTGTGATCAGAGGAATGAGAATAAGTCCTTGCCTTAAAGGAATTTGCAATTTAAGGGTTGGAGGTGTGTGGAGCACAACAAAATAGGCACAAATTATAAAAGCTGAGTAGCAATTTCATGAAATTTTAGGGTTGATTGTAGACTTTTGTTGAATTTTATAATGTTTAAAGGGGAATGCTTGATTCACAGTATACACAGATCTGTAGAGTGAAGATTAGTTATGACAGGGCATGCTGCTGTAGATGGGATTAATAAAAATGGTTTCTTGAAGGAGGTATCTAGATAGCCTTGGGATATGGGTCCCATTTTGGTCCATTCACGTCCCGACCCCACACAATATATTATGGGAGAGTCCTTTTTCTTGAACTGTAGGAGTTCCAGGAAGCGCTCGCCCCTGGCCGAGGATATGTCCTTGCAAAACACGAGCCCTCCTAGTGAAGAGGGGATGTCACCCAAAGCCTACCACCGGTGTGTACATTTGCTTTTTCCCATTGTCCCTTACAGTTGGCCATTCTTGGTCCTGTTAAATTCACCTTGCAAATCAGTCAACATATATAAGTTCCCATTGTTTGATAAGAACAAAGTGTTATTGGGGAGTACTGAAGAAGAAAGAGAAAGCCCCTGTCCTGGAAGAGCTTAGACTCTAGTTGGGAGAAAGAACTAACATTGAAAGACTTAACACTTGGCAAGCAGAATGTAATTTTACATAGTATGACACAAACTATTAAGTGCTAAGAGGAGGCAAAACAACAGCTTGATCAGAGTGGGGTGAGATTATTAATGAGGAAAACTTCCTGGAGGAGGTGAGTTTTAGGCAGGATTTAGAACAGGGGTTGTGGAAAAGTTGAGGGAGATCATTACACATGTGGGCAGTAGCATTTGCAAAGACCTTGAAATGGGCACATTTATAAGGACATGGGGATGAAATTTGCTTGACTGGAGTGGGAGAATGATGAAGTTGGGTGAGATGATCCATTTGGTGGAGGGTCTAGAAGACTCTGGGAAATGCCACAGAATGCTGATAGGAACTAGGATGATTCTTCTCTTCTCCCATGGGCAGGGATACAACTCTTCTTTCATCTTGGGTTCCCTTAGGAAGTGTTTGGTGATGACTCAGAGATCTCCAAGGAATCATCAGGAGTAAAGAAGCGACGGATACCCCGTTTTGAGGAGGTGGAAGAGGAGCCAGAAGTGATCCCTGGGCCTCCCTCAGAGAGCCCTGGCATGCTGACTAAGCTCCAGGTTAGTAATTAAGAACTAGAAACAGTAATTTTGTAAGTCGAAGAAGCAAGAGATTCATGGATCCAGATTTATTGTGGCATCGATGTGAATTAGTGTTTAGTATTGGGGAACTTTTACTCCCTGTTTTATGTTTCATCATTCCTTGGGTTAACCAGGAATATTCCAGTTTGAGGTTAATGAAATGGCATTTACTGAGCACCTATTATGTGGCAATCAAGGTGTGTTACATACTTCATTTGCCTAGTTATCTACCTCGTTGAGTCATTGAGAAAATGACTGAAATAATCAGAACTCAGCTTGATGGCAGAGGAGAATTTCCAAATATAATTCAGAGAAGGTATAATCCACTTTAAATTTTTTAGTAGGAATTATCTGGGTTTTACTTATTTTTTTTTTTATCCTCACCCAAGGATATTTTTTCCTTTGCTTTCAGAGAGAGTAGAAGGGAGGGAGAGAGAAAGAAAGGGGGAGAGAGAGAGAAACATCAGTGTGAGAGAGACACATCAATTGGTTGCCTCCTGCATGTGCCCCGACCTGGGCCGGGATCAAGCCTGCAACTGAAGTACGACCCCTTGGCCGTAATTGAATCTGGGACCCTTCAATCTGAGGGTCAGCGCTCTAACCACTGAGCCAAACCGGCTAGGGCTCTGGGTTGTTTTTTTTGTTGTTGTTTTTAATGGGTACTATTAAACAATTTTGATACCATATAAGCAGTAACTTGTACCATTTAAAATTTCTTGGGGGCGGGGGGGATATGTATATATGGACATATTCCATTGGGTGGATAGGTTTGCTTATATATTTCTGAAAGTAATGAAACAGATAATGATGTTTTTTTAACGGGAGGGGTGGAAGAGTTTACAATATACCCTTTTGTACTTTTTACATTTTGAACTATGTAACTGTATCACCTACTGAAAAAAAAAATGTTAAAAATAAACTTTAAAAAATATCTTGGAGCACCCTGGCCAGATAGCTCAGTTGGTTAGAGTGTTGTTCCAATACTTCAAAGCTGTGGGTTTGATCTCCAGTCAGGGCACATACAAGAAGCAACCGATGAATGCATAAATAAATGGAACAACATGTCAATGTTTCTCTTTCTTTCTCCCCGCTGCCCCTTCTTTTTCTGAAAAATCAATCAATAAAATTAAATATATCTTGCAGCCCCTTGACACCAGTTCTCTTGGAAAATTTGAGAAGAGCTATTTGAATGTATTTTCAAAGCTTATCATCCTGAACTTCTATAGGACAGAAGAAGGGGTTTGCAGAGACTATGAAGCAGGTCTTTGTATTGTCATCTCTGGTTACCCAAACTAGTAATTCAGGGACCAATAACATGATTTTAAAAAAAGGAGGCATAATGATTTGTGTGGGTTCTGTTAGGAGTTTTACATGCTCACAATAGCCTTGGTAGGTAAGTACTACTATTTTTACCCCTTTTAGACTCTTGGAGGTTTAGGGATTAAATACGATATCCAAGGTCACATAGACATTAAGTGGCAGAGTTAAGATTCAAACTCAGGTTTTTCTTACTCCAGAGTCTTAGTCATCAAGCTGTGTTACTACCTAACATGCCAGTCCTGCCTTGGGAAGTTGGGTTGAAAATTCCAGTGTTCAGCTGTGTAGTTTTATCTTTACTAAATTTTCTAGCCTATGATACAGGCAGAATATGATGTAGTCATTCAAAATATTTTAGGCCTCTAGACCTGAAAGCCCTTTGGATTTAGGAACCTGTATGCGAGAAATAAGAAAGAGACATTAACATTCTTTCAACTCTCCCTCACCCCCGTGAGCAGATCAAACAGATGATGGAGGCAGCAACACGACAAATTGAGGAGAGGAAAAAACAACTGAGTTTCATCAGCCCCCCTACACCTCAGGTATTGTGCTTAGATTACTCTGAAAAGAATCATTTAGCACAGAATTTCTTGCCATCTATTCAAATGAATCTAGAAGTGACTGCATGCTTCACTCCACAGTCTACCACTGTGTGTGTGTGTGTGCACGCACATGTCTGCCTGCCTGCCTGCCTAATCCATCTAATTCTGATTTCTTTTTCTCTGTGTCACAGCCAAAGACTTCTTCCTCCTCCCAACCAGAGCGACTTCCAATTGGCAACACTATTCAGCCCTCTCAGGCTGCCACTTTCATGAATGATGCCATTGAGAAGGCAAGGAAAGCAGCTGAACTACAAGCCCGTATCCAAGCCCAGCTGGCGCTGAAGCCAGGGCTCATCGGCAATGCCAACATGGTGGGCCTGGCCAATCTTCATGCCATGGGCATTGCTCCCCCGTGAGTATCTATTTCATGGAACCCCTTGTATCTGAAGCTTGAGAAGCAATAAATACCTTAGAATGTTATTGATCCTCTTCTTCTAAGGAACCTAAATCATTTCTCACACAGTTAGATATTTCTTACATATGCTCAGTAAATACTAATCGAATTTATTCTCTTGGTTTCCTTGTTGCAGAGTTTATAATCTTTTTATAATTGGTAGCACAGGTTAAGATGGTTCATCTAAAATTGAAAGGAATAGAATCTCAGGTCACTTGGTTCCTAACTCAGCTATATCCAATAAACCACATTTAGGTGAGACCATATCTGAGAGTTCTCTACAACTGGGTAAAGATGATAGGCTTCATCTTTAGCACCCATGATTGGTTTGGTATCCCTTATCTGACCCAAGAATTCAGGAGTAAAGAAAGAGGATTGCAAATTCATATCAATGTAATTTATCAGTTTCATCTGATTGCACTCTGTGTTCAAATATCCGGTTTGGTGTTTTTAATCAAGATGTTACTATTCACCTATGGGTTTATGTTCCCTAGAATTGGTTCACGTGGTTGTCTTTGTTGGATTTTGATTTGTTTTATTTTCTATTTTTTTTGTTTGCCTTATTGTTCCATATGCAATTTATTTCTTTGTGGGCCATTTTTCAGGAAGGTTGAGTTAAAAGATCAAACTAAACCTACACCACTGATTCTCGATGAACAAGGTCGCACTGTAGATGCAACAGGCAAAGAAATCGAGCTGACGCACCGCATGCCGACTCTGAAGGCCAATATTCGTGCTGTGAAGAGGGAACAATTCAAGCAACAGCTTAAAGAAAAGCCATCGGAAGACATGGAATCGAATACCTTTTTTGACCCCCGAGTCTCAATTGCCCCTTCCCAGCGGCAGAGACGCACTTTTAAATTCCACGACAAGGGCAAATTTGAGAAGATTGCCCAACGATTACGGACAAAGGTATCTGGCTTAGAATATAACCTAGAACTTCAAGAAGTTAGGAAGGTGACAAAGGAAGGTGAATACAGTCCTAAAATACTGTCAGCTCAGTTCTCAGTGCTTAAGGGAATTAGACTTGATTCTTAGCTGATTTGTCTTCTTAATTACTTTCTACTTAGGTAGAAATAAAATTGAGTTTGAAAATTCTCCACATCCAAATAACAGTGGAGGGAAACAATTCAAAAAACCCCTTGTGTGATTGAGGAAAGCTATCTTAGTGTTAAAATTTACTGCAGACAATCCACACACTTGGAGAGTTGAATTGACTGTATATTCAATTTGCCTTCTCATTTTCATCCTCAGAATCAGGTTTTCATAAAATTCCATTTCTGCACATTTGCTGCAGGCACTCACTGGGGTGAAGGGGTAGTGATGAGGGTGAGATATATGTAAATCTCACCGTCATTTTTCTAAGCTTTCAGAAATTATGAACTAGTTACATTAGGTGTAGAGTTCAACAAGGGAATATTTTAAAGTTTGGGCTTCTACCACTTCCTTGTTTTCTGTGACTCCAATTTTTCTTCCTGTCTTGGTTTATCTTGTCCTTAGGCTCAACTGGAGAAGCTGCAGGCAGAAATCTCACAGGCAGCTCGAAAAACAGGCATCCATACTTCAACTAGGCTGGCCCTCATTGCTCCTAAGAAGGAGTTAAGGGAAGGAGATATTCCGGAAATTGAATGGTGGGACTCTTACATCATCCCCAATGGCTTTGACCTGTGAGTTTGTTAGTTAATTCCTTTTCATAAGGCTAGAGTTTTATTGGGAGAGATGATACTTATGCATTAAGTAAAAATTTAAAATTCAAGAGAAACAAGTAACTGTACACAAGCTCATGTACTTGTAAGGAATATGTTTTATGGGTTATTTTTAGTTTTTTGGGTTAATGTAGAAGGAATGGGCACAAATAGTCTAAAAAAGCAGATATATAAATTATGTGCTTTTGTTATACATTGTTATTTGTTTTTAGCATATTTGTTTTCTTACATTTTTTTGATACTTGTAATAGGTGTTTATGTTTCTTAAAGATCCAGTTCTAGAATAGAGCAAGGATTCTTAGTTGTTGGAGAAGAGAATGGTAAATAAAGCATATAAGAAACAGTTGGAAAAGGGTAAAGGGAGCCAAATATATGGTAACAGAGGATGATTTGACTTTGGGTGGCGGGCACACAATGCCGTTTACAGATCGTGTGTTGTGGAGATACACACTTGAAACCTATATAACCTTATTAACCAATGTTACTCCAATAAATTTAAAAAATTTAAAAAACATTTGGAGAACATTAATTATGTCTGCTTTATCATTCTGATACATGGCTTTAGGAGGCTGTGTCTCAGCCTTTCCTTAACTTCCCTTTGTCAGCCACTGTCGTAGGGAATTATTGTTACTAATGAGAGAATGTGGTATCCATCAGGAGTGTTAGAGTAGAAAGAAGATTGAAAATAACTGGTGTGGAGAGTGCATCCAACCTTAGTGGGACCCAGTTTTCTCATCTTGAAAATTATGTGTAATATAATTACACATTATAGGTATGCAAATACTAAAAAGTGCTTGAGTACATTATAGCGAGTGGATTTTTTTTCATTGCGTTTATGAGTCTCCCCCTGTTGGAATTGTCTCTATCCACATATCCTGTTTTCCCTTCTTCCTCCAATTTTAGTACAGAGCAAAATCCCAAGAGAGAAGATTATTTTGGAATCACAAATCTTGTTGAACATCCAGCCCAGCTCAACCCTCCAGGTAATACATAGATTACTCAGTCAAGGCTCTAGAGAAGTATTAACCAATAGCACTTTATGTGATAATGGACATGTTCTGTATCTGCGCTGTCTGTTAAGTAGCCACTGTCCACGTGTGACTATTGAGCACTTGAAAACTGAGCTGCACTAATACAACTGAGGGACTGAATTTTTTATTTTATTCAATTTAATTTACATTTAAATGGTACTAGTGGCTAGTGGCTACAGTATTGGACAGTGGAGCTCTAGAGCACTGAGGCCTAATCTAAAGAGGACCTCACTGATGTGTATTTACAAGTTGGGTGTTTGCCATAGTGTTGACTCCCAACTCCAGTCTTCTATGTCAACTCTAAATTCAGGCCCTTTGATCTTTGTCCTTAGCCTTTCTCTCTATCATTTTTGTAGCAAAAGTGTATTGGCTCAGTCAAAAGAGATAGGCTATGTTTTTAACTAGCTGAATCCCTTGAGTAAATCACTTAGAACACAGAATTTTTTCATATGTAGAGATAACAGTAACTGATATGCCTTCTTTAAGAGTTATGCGGATCAGCCCTGGCCAATGTGGCTCAGTGGTTAAAGCGTGAGCCTAAGCAACAAAGGGTCTCGGGTTCAATTCTCTGTCAAGGGTACGTACCTGGGTTGCAGGTTCCATCCCTGGCCCCAGTGGGGGCACATGAGGGAAGCAACCAATCGTGTTTCTTTCACATCGATGTTTCTCTCTCTCTCTCTCTCTCTCTCTCCCCCTCCCTCTCTCTCTCCCTCTCTCTCTCTTTCCTCTTCCCTCCACTACCTCCCTTCCACTCTCTCTAAAAATCAGTGGAAAAAATATCCTCAGGTGAGGATTAACAAAACAAAACAAAAAAGTTGTGCAGATCATAAAAGACTTGAATGCTTTCATCAGAGGAGATAATACCTCAATTAGTAAATTTGCTTGCCAGTGTCTCCAGTAACTTCAGAAAAATAGACTGAGATCTTTAGCTAATACAAGGTATAATATTGAATTTTACTAAAAGTCTACTTAGCTGTTATCAGTGTGAATCATTAGAAGAATGTGGGGATGGGTAGTGTTTGTTTTAAAAAGGTGTGTAAATCTGCTTTGGGGATCCAGATGATTTTTTTCCATTCCCTATAACTCTAAAATTACAAATTTTATCATCTTTGCCAGTGGTTTTCAAATTGTATTACATAGAAACATTGAGGTTCAGGAGGTGAGATCTAAATGGGATTCTAGATAACCTCCCACCTACTCAAAATCTCCAAGCAGAGAGACCAGAGCAGCTCTAATTTTGTTTTCTATATTTGCTGAATTTCAGTTGATAAAGGGTTCAGTTGCTTTAAAAAAAAATCAAGTGAGAACACTACTCATGAAAGAAAGGAATACTTTTTAAAAATATAACCTTACTACCACTGTCACAACCTAAAAATAACCAAGCAATTAAACTAAAGATTCTTTTAATGTGATTGATAGTCCCTTTAATATGCTTATTGCTTTAGTACATTCATTTCTCTGATTAACAGTTGACAATGACACACCAGTTACTCTGGGGGTATATCTTACCAAGAAGGAACAGAAGAAGCTTCGAAGGCAAACACGGAGGGAAGCACAGAAGGAGCTACAAGAGAAAGTCAGGCTGGGCCTGATGCCTCCTCCGGAACCCAAAGGTACATTTTTTAAAAGCAGGGATGAAAGGGTAGCATGTTTATCTCTGTAATTCTAGAGGAACATTAGCATCTCTATATTTGGGTGCTTTTTGTTTCTCAGAACCATTTATTGGCTCTTTTTTTTCCTTTCCCAAATTTTCTACTATCTTACTCAGATACATCAACATATTGATTGTCGAGGTAGTTAATGTTTATTTTAAGTATTATTGATCATATATAACACACTGATCTTCCTTGAAGAATAATGCTCTTGAAATTCATAAAGATAGTAGTTTCGCTATTTGTATAGAGTTGTTATGTATGTAATTCTTAATATTTGAAAAATGAAAAGTTAAGCCCGGCCGGGCGTAGCTCAGCGATTGAGCATCAACCTAGGATCCAGGCGATCGGGGTTCGATTCCTGGTCAGGGCACATGCCCGGGTTGCAGGCTTGATCAATGACTCTCTCATCATTGATGTTTCTGTCTCTCTGTCCCTCTCCTGTCCTCTCTCTGAAATCAATAAAGACATATTTAAAACAAAGAAAAAAAAAATTAAAAAAAAATGAAAAGTTAAAAAAACCTCATTCCATTGTCATTCAGTAATATTTTGAGTGAGCACTGTTATGTATAGGATCTTTTACTAAATGCTATTATCAGAGTGAAAATACCAAAGAAATTAAGTTCCTCAGGTGAAAAAGGGTAAATGGGGGATAAATGGTGACAGAAGGAGACTAGACTTTGGATGGTGAGTGCACAATACAATGTGCAGATAATAATATTGTAGAATTGTACACTTGAAACCTATATAATTTTATTGACCAGTGTAACCCCAGTAAATTCATTTATAAAAAAAACAATATCCCTGGCCAGGTAGTTCAGTTGGTTAGAGCATCATCCCAATACTTCAAGGTTGTAGATTTGATCCCTGGGCAGGGCACATACAGGAATCAACCAATAAATGTATAAATAAGTGGATCAACAAATCGATGTCCCTCCCTCCCCCCTCCCCCTCCCTCTTCCTCCCTCCCCTCCCTCTCCTCCCCCCCTCCCCTTCCCCTCTCTCTAAAAATAATTAAATTTTTTAAAAGTATTTTTTAAAAATAATAAAGCCTGGCCAGGTGTGGCTGAGCGGTTGAGCGTCCACCTAGGATCCAGGTGATCAGGGCACATGCTCTGGTTGCGGGCTTGATCCCCAGTCGGGGGCGTGCAGGAGGTAGCAGCCGATCAATGACTCTCTCATCACTGATGTTTCTGTCTCTCTCCCTCGCCTCTCTCTGAAATCAATAAAGATATATTAAATAAATAAAAATAATAATAAAAAACAAGGACACTTAAAAAAATTAAGTTCCCCAAAAAAAGAAGAAAAAAATTAAGTTCCTTGTCTTTCATAAATTTAATGCATACCAACTATTTAGATTAATTGTGTGAACGTCCATAAATGCTGAGTTAATTGTATGGACTTTTCAAGGTAGGAGTTTTTTAAAGAAGTGAGTTTTCAGCAGATTTGAAATAGGTAAACAATATGAATTTGTAGAGAAAAGAAGATTGATTGTTCCAGCTGGAGAAGCAATTTAGGAGATTGATTTCTGTTCCCTTCCCATTGCAGTGAGAATTTCTAATTTGATGCGAGTATTAGGAACAGAAGCTGTTCAAGACCCCACGAAGGTAGAAGCCCATGTCAGAGCTCAGATGGCAAAAAGACAAAAGTAAGTGCCATGGGATTGGGTGGAAACCCAGGGCAAGTATTTTTCCCAAACTTTTCTAGGGGATCCACATTTGAAGGGAGGGGAGAGTCCTCCGTTGCTCTCTCTTTCCCTCAGCCCTGCCTCTGATCTTCAATGCCTTTCTCACTTGTGGATGTCCTTCCTGTCACGACAGAGCGCATGAAGAGGCCAACGCTGCCCGAAAACTTACAGCAGAACAGAGAAAGGTCAAGAAAATTAAAAAGCTTAAAGAAGACATTTCACAGGGGGTACACATATCTGTATATAGGTAGGTGTCCAAACTGGTAGCCTTTCCCTTAGAAATACCAAAACATTTTCCAAGTCCTTGGGGCAGAATCACTATGGTCTAAAAGCATAACTAACATCAGCCCCTACTTTCTTTAAATGACCCTAGTGTGAAGCAGGAGTTACTAAATCTTTTACAGTGGTGAGGGTTATTCTTCTGTCTCTGAGGTCTTCTTAGTGAACCAGTAATAGTTCTGAAAAATGAATGAATGAATATATATATATTTGTTCAGGCCAAGATGTGAACTAAAGATCACTTATCCTTTTTGAAGCATAAAATACCCTGTTTCTCCAGGAAGCATTAAAAGTGTCTTCAGTAACTATATCCTTGTCCTGATGTACTGCAGTAATCCTTTTATTCCCACTCCAAAATGCACTTTATACGTTGTAAATATTTTTTACCTTTGTGTTGGTTTAATGGTTTTATTTTGATGTTGAGTGCATGTGTGTCTTTTGTTTTTTAAATGTGACCATGTTTAGTAATTATTTATTATAAAAGTGGTACATTTATTATACAAGTAGTGAATCCTTATTAAGATAAAAAATTCTAACAATACAGAAGAGCACTTAAGGGGAAGTCCCCTTCCTATTCTCTGATCCCTTAGGACCATTCCCTATGGATAATTGCTACTGACAGTTTTTCATGTATCCGTCTAGAAATTTTTTATGGATAGCATTGTAACTACATTCCTAAGCATCTAGAATAAATTTTGATTAACTGCTGTTTGTTTTAAGGTGTCCAGTGCTAGACTTTGAAGAAGTATAAGACAGTGGAAATATGTCTAGACTCATCAGTTCTACCTTTTAAGCATCAGTATATTTGCTTACTCCAAAGACAGTCGTTTTTAGAAAATCATTTTGGATTCATCTATTTATTTGCCATTCCATTCAGGCAGGTATCAATGCCAAAATGAAAGCCATAACTAAACTTTCCCTTCTCCAGAGTTCGAAATTTGAGCAACCCAGCCAAGAAGTTCAAGATTGAGGCCAATGCTGGGCAACTGTACCTGACAGGGGTGGTGGTACTGCACAAGGATGTCAACGTGGTAGTAGTGGAAGGGGGTGAGTCTGAAAAAACTGAGGGAGATTGTCCCCAGGCAGCCCTACACCTTGAAGTGATTAGCGTGGTGGGAGAAAGAAGAAAAAGATAGTATTTTAGAACTACACCTGGGTGTAATATCCTGGGCCTGTTTCTGTGTTTATTGGAGTAAAAGGACCTAAGATGTGGTTTCTGGGATTGCTTCAACCACCATATTAATGTCTGAACATTGAATGAACCCAGAGGTTTTTTCTTACCCCACCATCTTCCACAACTCTGGCAAAATTCTCCTTTTCTGTTTCCAGGCCCCAAGTCCCAGAAGAAATTTAAGCGTCTTATGCTGCATCGGATAAAGTGGGATGAACAGACATCTAACACAAAGGGAGATGGTGAATGGGGGTTAGAAGGGATTAAGTGGGAGTTGGGGGGGGGGGTGTCTGTCCATTCACCTGTTTCCCTCCCTCTGACATTCTTGCTAACATTGGATAATGTTCAGGAATTTTAGACCCATTTGGACTATGAGCATGCTAGACATTCATACAATATTTATATTTATTATATGGTCATGTGCATGAGTGTTCGTTCTTCTGTCCTTTAAGGCCTTTCTACCAGTTTCGCTGTAATATGTGCATTGTCTGTATTATTAGTTTTTTTTAATCCTCACCCAAAGATATTTTTTCCAATGCTTTTCAGAGAGAGTGGAGGGGGGAGAGGGAGAGAGAAACATCAATGTGAAAGACACACATTGATTGGTTGCCTCCCACACGCTCCCAGACTGGGGCCCTAGATTGAGCCCTCAATAGGGGTATGTGCCCCTGACTGGAATTGAACCCGAGACCCTTCAGTCCTTGGGCTGACACTCTAACCACTGAGACAAACTGGCCAGGGCCAGGGCTGTGTTACTATTATTTTTGTTAATCCTCCTCCGAGGATAATTTTTCCATTGCTTTTTCAGAGAGAGGAAAAGCGGGGAGAGAGAGAGAGAAACTGTCAATGTGAGAGAGAGACATCAATTGGTTCAGGGCCCGGAGAACCTGCAACCCAGGTATGTGCCCTTGACTGGGAATAAAACCCGAAACCCTTCAATCCGGGGAGGGGTGTGTGTCTACCACTCTAACCACTGAGCCACACAGGCCAGGCCAGGGCTGTATTATTTTTAGAATTGAAAGCAAGCCCAGCCAGTGTTGCTCAGTGGTTGAGCGTCGACTCATGAACCAAGAGGTTCTTGGTTCAATTCCTGGTCAGGGCATATGCCTGGGTTTCAGGCTCGATCTGGGGGGGGGGGGAGCTAAGCGGGGGTTGGAGGCAGCCAATCGATGATTCTCTCTTATCATTTATGTTTCTCTCCCTCCCTCTCTCTAAAATCAATAAAAACTTTTTTTTTTTAAAGAGTTGAAAGCCAAACAAAAAACGATTTTCTGATCAAAAAAAGCTTTCTGCTTTGTTCAAGAAAATATACTTGTCGTTCTTGTGCCCAGCTTTATCTTATCAAATATATACATATATTTGACATACTCCTGGCCATCATTTTTCTATCAATATTCATTTTTCTCTTCTTTGAAAACCTTGGTTGGCATTTAACACATGCAGAGAGCCTTATCTTTTAAAATTTTACCTAACATGTATTTTTGAACCTTACAAAGTATATTTTTCACTATAATTGACCTATATTTTCTTTTGCAAGTGTTCCTATTTTCATTTGCTATATCTACCCTCCTTCTTCATTAGACTAAAACCTCCTAGAAAACGAACTCTTATCATGTTGGCATCTGAAGCCTGGTTCTCAGAGTGCTTGGGACAAGTTTTTATTTTTGATTGCTTGTTTTATCTACTTATTCCCAGTACCCAGCACAGCTTTTGATACACAGTAGGTGCTCAATAAGTGTTTGTTGAATTTTCCTGCCTATTTAAAGCTTCCAGTCTAATTTGGGATAAAGAGTAATAAAAGACATTTGATCCCAATACATGGTAATGGGTAACAATATTTAAAAGAATTTGGGTACATTTGAATACTGTTTGTTTAGAACCTAAACTTTAGTCTCTAGTCTGTATCTAGAGCAAGATTTAGCTATATTGTCTTTTCCAGATGATGAGGAATCCGATGAGGAAGCTGTGAAGAAAACCAACAAATGTGTACTAGTCTGGGAGGTAAGTGATTATTAAACACTGAGCAGAACTTTAGCTATTCTTGATTGTTTATGCTATTCAGTGGAGCAGTGTAATGGTAAAACTAAACGACTAATCCCTTAAGCAATTGGTTTGTTGTTGTTTTTCTGAATTCATTGTTAAATGTTTGGCAGCAAATTCTTCCTCATTATATTTTAGTTAAATTGATGAGTATGTTAGTATCTGCCATCTGGAGAAGAATATGGAAAACAGGTGGCAAGATTATAAATCCTTTTCTGAGTTATTTCATAGTCATAGATGATGCCTGTAAAGAGGGAAATTAATTGTTGGATTTTTCTTTGTCTGGATATAGTGAAAGAAGTACTAAACTTAATATAAAGTTGGGAGTCTGGGCAGTACTACTTATTAGCTATGCAACTGGGCAAGTCGCTTTTAACATCCATTACTGTTATTTTGTCTATAAAATGTGGATATAATTTTCCCTCCCTATTGTCAGGTTTTGTTTGTTTGAAAACCTAATTAGATTATTATATAATGGTGCTTTGTAAAATGTAACTAAATCACTCTTCAAATGGAACTTTTTTATGATTATACAATTCTTTCATTCCTGAAATCCTAGTGAATCAGTATTAGTTATAAATGAATGAATGAGTGAGTGAGTGAGTGAGTGAGTGAGTGAGTGAATGAATGAATATGCTTGTTCAGGCCAATTTGTGAAGTAAGCATTTGTTCACCCTTTTGAAGCATAAAATATCCTATTTTTTAGGAAACATTAAAAGTTTTTTTTCTCAGTAATCCTTTCCTGATATAGTACAGTAATCCTTTTATTTCCACTCCAAAATACACTTTATACATTGTAAATATTTTCTACCTTTGTGATTATTGTTTTCATTTTGTTCTTCTGTGTTGAGTTCATGTTTATCTTCTATTTTTTAAATGTGTTCATGTTCAGTAACTATTTATTATAAAAGTAATATTATTACAAAAGTAGTGAATGCTTATTAAAATAAATCCTAACAACGAAGAAATGCACTTACTGAAATGGTCCCTTTCTGATTTCCTGATTCTTTAAGACCACTCTTTATAGGTAATTGCTACTAATTGTTTTTCATGTATCCTTCTGTCTTATCCCAGATTCCTCTAATTTATTCATACAAATTAGGTCATAATAACCATAATACCTGTGGTCTTTTTTTCTCGTAAGTCCCCACCTGCATATTTAATATCCCAGCCTCTTCATCTCTTCCGTTTATCTCTGAGTGTCCTCAGAAATTGTATCTCAGGTTCAGAAACAAGCCAAGATCTGCTCTAGCCTCCTTATTGGAATATGAACCCTGAAAGCCTCTTTAGGTAGCACTTTATGACTGTCATTGCTGCTGGTACATTTGGTGAGAATGCACTTCCACCCAGTATTGTATCTTTTTGTATCTATTGTAGTTCTCTGGCAGTAGTCCTCCTGGCTCCCATTTCCCTCTCTCCTTTGTTCCTCTGTTGTTCTTCATCACTGGCCTCAAAACCTCCTTGTACACAGGGTCTCACTAAGTCTTGTGAAAAGAGTCCTTTCAGCCTCTGGTTCTCTAACACCTTTCTCCTGAAAGGACCAAATCTATTCCTTGAGGTCTGGTGGGAGACAAGTTCATCCCATCCCACCATCTGTAGTCCTTCCTGACTTGCTCTACCATCCAGGCACCAGAGCACAGAACTCCTCATTCTCCATTCAGTCAAAAACAAACAAACCCCTAAGCATAAATTCATGAAAATGCATGCAAATATCTGAGATGGAGATTAGACTTGCTTTTACCATAAAATCACGTTCAGCTAGGCACATTGCTACACAAGTGTTACTAGGTTTTATGAAAGAATACTATATCTGATTTAAATTAGAAATTGAAGTGTTTTTATTACAAATTTTGTCTCTTTCCAAGGGTACAGCCAAAGACCGGAGCTTTGGGGATATGAAGTTCAAACAGTGCCCTACAGAGAACATGGCTCGGGAGCATTTCAAAAAGCATGGGGCTGAACACTACTGGGACCTTGCGCTAAGTGAATCTGTGTTGGAGTCCACCGACTGAGACTACTGCAAGCCCCTGCCTCCACCCTCTCGCCTATTCTCTTCAGTCCTCTCCCTTATCCTACTTCCCAGCCCAGCCCACATGTGTGTGTGATCTCAGAACTGTGCCAAGCCGACATTGGGACAAAGGGAGAACACATTGCTCTCTTCCCCGTCAGCCTGGCGCTGCCCTTTATTCCCCTTATGTGCATATGATTAAAGAGTTATTTTTAAAGTTTGTATGATATTTTTCACATACTCATAGGTATTAGAGTTTGGGTCTTCAGGTGATCTTTTCTCCAGACTTCTAGCAATTGCTGTGGAAAAAGAAAATTTTGTCATTGATGTCTATGTATATATGAATGGGTGAAAGGATGAATGGGTATGTATTTTTGAGGTCTAATAGAAATTTTCTGAACTCATCTTGGAGCAAGAGTGATAAAACTTTTCCTGGAGCAGAGTGAAGCAGAAAGAGGTGTTAAGTGGGTGAGGAGGAAACAAATGAGTGTTCATCTCTCAGCCTTCAATAGATAGAGTCAGGTGGTAGATTACCTCTGGTCTTGGCTAAGTAGTAGTTTTTTTAAAAAATATGTTTTCATTGATTTTGAGAGAAACATCGATGTGAGAGAGAAACATCCATCTGTTCCCTCTTGTATGCACCCCAAACAGATCGAACACACAACCTGGGCAAGAGCCCTGACCACTGACTCTAATCAAACTGACCACCTTTCAGTGCCTGGGACGATGCTCAACTGAGCCACACTGGCCAGGACTAAGTATTCTTAACAGGAAATGAAGTGGACACGGAACATTCAACGAGGATGTTATGGGTCAGTTTGTAAAGTGGAATGGGAATTTAGCCTATTTCCTTTCTTTTAAAATCCTTAGCTGAGGATATTTTTTCCATTGCTATTCAGAGAGAATGGAAAGGAGAGAGAAACATCAATGTGAGAGAGAGACATCGATTGGTTGCCTCCCACATACACCCTGATGGGCTGGAGATCGAGCCTGCAACTGAGGTACATGCCCTCAACCGGAATCGAACCTGGGACCCTTCAGTCCACGGGCTGATGCTCTAACCACTGAGCCAAACCAGCCAGGGCTCTTATTTCCTTTTTACTATTTAAAAAAAAAAAAAGATCCTTTTCTAAAAGACAATGTGTAGGTTTTGGTCCTCCCCCCAAGAATCTTGACTAAATGTGGTTTAAACATTTAATGTTTTAATGTTTCTGGTTTAGTTTTAGAGGAGTATTTGAGTCAGAATAAGTATCCATTAAAGTCTAAAATTCCTACTATATCTATACATTTCATGTTGCCTGTTGACACGGTGCAAATGGATTGAACACAGGAGCCATTAGAGCTCCCATAACTTCCTGCTAGTTGGAGCTTACTAGGAAGTATTATTGGAGAATGGATACTTGATCAGAAGTTAAAACATTCTCTTATAAAACTAACCCTTGGTGCTGGTTAGAATTCCAATTTTAAGGCACTAGTAGGAAGCACTAGGATAAAAGAGGTGGAAAGAGACAAGGGAGTGCAAAAGGCAAAGGAAACTAGCAAAATATATATAGATAAGCAAACTCAGGCAGGCAAGGTTACTAGTTCCTGAAGCAGGATGAAATCTGGAAAAGCCTACCTTGCTAGGACTCAGCAATGAAGACTTTAGGACAGTGCTTGCTAATAATTATATCTGTGAGACTTGAGAACTAGAGAATTGAACTTATTTTTAATGTTTCTTGATTTAACCAAATCCGGGGGGGGGCGAATCATTGTCTTAAAAATAAGTGCTTTTGCTTTTACTAAAGGATTTATCACAAATAATGTGTGTAAAGTATACACAACTTCTAAAATGTAAAGGTGTATATAATATACAGTCATACATTGCTTAATGATGGGGAGATGGGTTTTTTGTGTGGGTTTTTGCCTTTCAACTATTTTATATTTAACACTACACACATATATTTATGTCACCAACAGGAATCATTCTCACTTTATAAATGAAAAGGTCAAGTCAGGTAACTGGCCAAGGCCTCTAAGTCTTGGTGCTATCTTTTGCACACTTTATTTCTCAGGAGTTGGCAGAGGAGTCCAGGGCCTCATACCCGTAACTCTAGAACCTGTTAGGCAGTTTTTCGATGCACAGGTAGGGAGGTAGAGGTGCCAGAGAACCTATACTCAGACCAGAAGACAAAAATACTTAAGAGCATTTAATGAAGATTCTGTGTTCAGGACACAGACCGCACCCCCTTAATCTCAGCACTTCTGCTGAAGAATGTTCTGAGATATGTGGTGTTAGATTTTGTCACTGTGTGACCATCATAGTGTGCACTTACACAAATCTAAATGTAGCCTACACACCTAGGCTACAAACCTGTACAGCATGTTACTGTACTGAATACTGTAGGCAACTGTAACAATGGTATTTGTGTATATAAACATAGAGGAGATACAGTAAAAATGTATAAAAGATTAAAAATGGTTCATCTGTATAGGGCACTTAGCATGAATGGAAATTGCTCTGGGTGAGTGAATGTGAAGGCCTAAGACATTACACTATTGTAGACTTGGGCTACACTAAATATAATTTTTTTCTTCAATAATAAATTAATCTTAGCTTACTGTAACTTTATAAACAAATTTTAAAAAATGTTTTGACTTGTAACACCTTAAGATGTACAGCTGTACAAAAATATTTTTTGGCAAACAATTTTATTTTTAGAACACTTAAAATTTTTTAATGTTGACATTATTGCAGGTGTACCCCTTCTCCCCCCCACCCCTTTGCCCTCCCCCTCCCTTGGCCTTCACCACACTGTTGTCCGTGTCCATGGGGTATGCATATATGTTCTTTTTAAAAATAGGTTTTTATTGATTTTAGAGAGGAACAAAGAGAGGCATTGATGTGAGAGAGAAACTGATCTGTTGCCTCCCGCACACATGCACCACAACCAGGGATTAAACGTGCAACCTGGGCATGTGCCCTGACTGGGAATCGAACTGGTGACCTTTTGGTGCATGGGATGATGCTCAACCAACTGAGCCACACTGACCAGGGCTCAAGGTGGTTTAAAATGTTATTCAATGCAGTATTCCTGGCGGTAAGAAGAAAATACAAATAATTTTATTCATGGCAGAAGATACTATTGCACAAAAGAGAAATTCCACCCAGTTGGAATGATCAGGGAAGTTTGCATGAAAAAGGCAATTTAAGGTAGCAGTTAAAAGGTGACTAGAATTTTAATGATAGGACATTTTAGGCAGAAAGAAAAATTAATTATAAATAGAAAATTGCAGGATATATTTAAGGAAAACAGTTTAGAGCCCAAGGAACTACATAGGAAAGGCACTTGAGACAATACTGAGAAGTTAGATTGTTGCCATTGTGGAGGATCTTAAAAGCTAGGGCTTTTACTTAACTTGGTAGGTAACAAGGAACAAGTGTTTCTCTGTGTATGTGTTTCTGTGTGTGTGTTTATTGTTTTGTTTCTGAGTAGAGAACTAGAAGATTAATCTGGTAATGGTGTATAAGCTGAAGAGATAGACTGGGAAATTGATTGTGATGCTGTTGATATGTAATTCATTAGAATAGTAATGATAACCTTAATTAGGTAGAAGGCAAGGGGAATGCAAAGAAGGGAATTCATGCCCTAGCTAGTTTGTCTCAGTGGTTAGAGTTTCGGCCTGCAGACTGAAGGGTCTTGGGTTCCATTCCAGTCAAGGGCACGTACGTTGCAGGCTCCATCCCTGGCCCGTCGGTGCGATGTGTCTCTCTCTCATAGATGCTTCTCTCTCTCTCCCACGCTATGAAAAGCAATGGAAAAAATATCCTCAGGTAAGGATTAAAAAAAAAGGGCTCTCCAACTCAGTTAAAAGCCAAAGTCCTTACAGTGGCCTGCAAGGCCCTAGATGAACTCTCTGTTCTTTCCATTCACCTCTTAGACCTCTACGACTTATCCCCTCTCTTACTCTTTTCCAGCCACACTGACCTCCTTGTTCTAATATGTCAAGCCATTCCTATTTTAGGGTCTCTGTACTAGTTCTTCCTTCTGCCAGTATGTTCTTTCCTTGTCCCCCATATCTGCTTGATTAACTTGTTCCTGACATTCAGATTGACAAGGAGAAAATTCTGGGATATCCTAAGTTAAATTATAGCTGGCCAGAGGGTGGAAGGAAGAGACAGTAAGAGGTTAATTAACATCTAAAGTGCAAAACCAACAAAAGACTGCTCACACTCAGTGTATTTTGGACTTATTAACTTGCAGGTGGTTATTTCCAGATCTAAAAAGAGAATAGCTAGTTTGACCAACTCCCTACTACTCCCCTCCCCATTTTTGAACCCCAGGAGCCTCTGCTTCTGGTTTACACACGAGCTTTACATACTCTGTTGTGGACTCTCATGCACCTATTCCATCTTCACCTTCTCCTATCCCCTTTGTCTATACCTAACATAAATTCTTTCAGAAGGCTTTACACCTTTCTCCCCCTACTTCATGTATAAAAATGCTTGCAGCCCTACCCAGCGTGGCTCAGTTGGTTGGAGTGTGGTCCCATACACCGAAAGGTTGCAGGTTTGATTCCCCATGTGGGCACATACCTAGGTTTCGGGTTTGATCCCTGGTTGGGCGTTACAGGAAGACAACTAACTGATCGATGTTTCTCTCTCCCTTACCCTCTCTCTAAAATTAATAAGCATGTCCTCAGGTGAGGATTAAAAAAAAAAAAATGCTTGCAAAGTCCAAGGACATGGTACATGTCTTTCTTACCTAACCACGTTGTTGGTGGTTTAGAGTCCACACTGCAAGACCACTCTTCTTTTTTGTAGCAATAGCCTAATAAACCATTTTTAAAGAAGACTTTCAGCTGTGTAAGTTAAAATTTTTGGTTTAACAAGAGCAAGTGTTAGTTCCCTCCAAAAGCCTTCCTGATTCACCAAACCACCATTCCTATGCCCATACAGGATCACCCATACAATACCTTTACCCTGCTTCATACTTCATAGAAGTTATTACTACCCCCTGATATATGTTTGCTTATGGTATCCTAACACTAAGCCCCAGAGAAAAGGAATTTTTGTGTTTTGCTGTTACTCTCCAACATCTAGCAATGGTTCATTCAACATGTGCAACAACTTTGTTGAATTAATTACTAGATATGAGCTTGACAAAACAGGTTCCCTGCCTCAAGAAACATGAGTCTACTGGGGAGGCAGAAAATAATTAAAATATAACAACTGCTTGTGGTCAGTGAGACACAGAAGCCTCCAAATCTGCTCAAAGGATTTACATGGCAGATGCTATAGAACAGTTAATCTAGGTTGTGCCAATCGATACATCCAAGACTTTTGTAAATTATAACGTATTATGCAATTGCAAGATTGTGCCTTAACTGGCCAAGTGAGATATCTTGCCTTTTTACAGGGAAATTCTTGTTTCACTTCATTTACTTCCTCTTCCTACAATTCAGTCAAGCGGCTATGAATGGTACGGTCCAAGGAGAATGTAAAATACGGCTCCCTCTAGGAGTCTGCGTAGTGAATGGCTCGCTGGAGCTGGCGCATGCGCATCATGTAAGGCACTGCAAGATGGCTGCCGGCCACTTTGTCGTGCGTCAGTTCCCCAAGAAGTTAGTGCCGCCGCGGCTGCAGCTGCCAGAAAGTAACAGTGGCCGCTGAGTGGTGGGCTGTTTTGTGAGCTGGGCAGCCTCAAGAGAGAGACCTCCCTAAGAAGCGCGGGGCGGGGCCGGGCGGTGAAACCCCCTCCCCCAAACCTCTCCTTACTTTAACCAACTCCCTACTCCTCCTTCCCTTCCCCGTTTTTCCTCCCAGCCCGCTGCACGCTGCTGTGCTGCGCACGCGCAGAAGTAATCGTAGCGCCACCTTGGCCCTACGGACTTGCGGGCTCCTGCGCGCGCTTCTCGTGCCTCTCCCTTGATTGGTCAGATTGCCCCGCCATCACGGCCTCCCTCTGCTTTCTAGGTTGAGGAGGAAGGGGGGCGGGCCGGCGCCCACCTGCGCGTGCGCGATACTGTTGCTGTCCCTTTGCTATTGCGTTGCAAAAAAAATCCTGACTAGCTATCCTTCGGCCTTTTCTGTACTAGAGGATCTAAAGGAGAAAGATTTCTGCTACCGAAGGGGCAGTCGGGTAGTATTAAATTTAAGATATTAACGCCCGCTGTAATAGGAGCGTGGGGAAGGGCCTTAGCGTAGAGAGCCGAAGAGTATAAAGCCATTGGTTTGGGGGCCAGGCGTTTTGAAGGGCTTTGCAGGACCTGTTTTCTGCTTAATTCTTCCCTGATTACTGACTGGTTTAAACACAACCCCCTGAACAATTCTGATAAACCTTCGAAACCCACAGCCCCTCCTTGCAGCGTGTAGCAGCCACCAGCGTGGCCAGCAGCTGGTCCTTCCGTCCTACCTCCAGAAGAGCCTAGCGCGTGCACCATCCCCTCCCCCTGGCCTCCCTCCCACCTACTGCTTTCACGCACTCGCAGTGATTGTTTTGCTCGCTCCCGCCGCCGGCGCCGCCGCCGCCGCCGCCAGAGGAGCAGCAGCGCTTGTGCAAACCGGGAAGATGGCGGCCGGCGGCGGCGGAGGCAGCAGTAAGGCCTCCTCCTCGTCGGCCTCTTCGGCAGGGGCTCTGGAGTCCTCGTTGGATCGAAAATTCCAGTCGGTAACCAACACCATGGAATCTATTCAAGGCCTCTCGTCCTGGTGTATAGAGAACAAGAAACACCACACTACTATCGTCTACCATTGGATGAAGTGGCTCCGGAGATGTGAGTGTTGGGGGTGCCTACGGGAAGGGAAGACTGGGGAAATGAAGGAAATAACTGCGCGAATCGCTTGGGCTTTTCCCGTGGAGCCACTGCATTTGGTTGGGGCTGTTCACATTAAAGCTTTGACCCGAGTGTTCCCAAACCCAGACTCCATTCCTAGCCAGGGTTTTTCTAAATTGCTGGAGGCTTAGCATTTATCGAATATTTTAGCCACTGACTTGATGTGACCTTGGGCCTTTGGCCCCAGACCTATAGAGATTTATACATTATATCATTTCAGATCCCTGTAAGGTTTTGTTGACTTGACTGAACCTTTACGGAAATTGTCGCATCCGTTTGTTTCTTAGTATAGGCCTTGACGTGTTAATGATTTTCTGGTTTAAGCAGTAGTAAATCCACCTATTTCCTTGGAATATGTTGGGTCACTCTATTTTCTCCTGATCTAAACTTGTGATGTGTAATAAGAAGGGCCTTATCTGGATGAATGTTAAGTAACATGAGCTCCACTTAGAGCTCAAGCGACTACCTGGGAGGTTTCCCGTGTTTGCTGCAATAAAATACAGGCTTCTTGATACTGACCGGAAACAACTGTAGTCAGTATCATCAGTGCTTTAAAATCACTTGAAATACCTTTTTACGGAATTGAATTTGGCTTCATAGGTACTAATCAGAACAGGAAAATTTTTTAAATGTGCTTTTTGAATATATAGTACTTTTTACCCATGGTTATTACTTTTTTGTCTTCATTGGGGAGTTTTCCACTTTGCTGCTTTACTGCAGAAAGGTCTAGCGAACTATCAGGAAGCATGGATTGTTTGCAAAAGATTTCATATATTTTAGAGGGAAGTGTGGAGAAGTCACTGTTGCTTCCTGCTG
Source organism: Miniopterus schreibersii (assembly GCF_964146895.1). NCBI lineage: Eukaryota > Metazoa > Chordata > Mammalia > Chiroptera > Miniopteridae > Miniopterus > Miniopterus schreibersii. The sequence goes on along the minus strand of NC_138119.1, from coordinate 12,106,048 downwards.
AGAAGAGAGGGTTAATCCTAAATCCATCTATATTTGAATTTTAGATCTTTGTTGCTTCCTGTCCATGGCCTGTCACCACTGATACCCATCGTCCAGTTAGTCTTATTCCATTTCAGCCATTGCTTCTGTAGTGTTTTGATTTGTGTTTACCTTTAAGGAAAAGAGGGATAAAACTTGCAAAATCACAGGCCCAAGCTTAAAATCATTTGTATATATAAAGTTATTGTTGGGAGAGATGTTTTGTGGCTCTTTGAATAATATATGCTGACAGGTTTGTAGAACCAAGACAGGATTACCTATATTATCAATAGCAGATTGGAGTTACTGTCTTTCCCAGAGATAAAATGAGAACATACAAAATCAAATATAACAGTCATCATCAAAGACCCTCACCTATTAAGCATCTGTTATGTGACCAGCCTTTGTCATTTACGGTATATCTAATTAAACCTTAAAACAACCCTAAGAAGTAGATTTTTCTAAATCACTGATTTACAGATGGGGACAGTAAGGCTCAGAAATGTTGAATTGCCTAAGTTTACACAATAAAATGGTGGAGTTAGGATTTGACTCTACCATATGAGTTGACATTGGCCATGTTTAACTTTGTAAAATGTTTTCAGAATTATTCTTTAATGTACTTGGTATACCAGTGGTAGCAAACAGTGCTCATGTGAGCCTGAGGACTCATTTTTCTTAAACATATTCTTCTGTTTTAAAACATTTTTACTGAATTATGCAAGTATTTAGCATTTTCTACCTTTAGGCTCTGGTGCTTTAACTGTATGGTGACATCATTTGCAAGAATAAATTGGTCTTCATCCCTGCCTTGTGGGATTACAAATGACAATTACAGTATTTTTTTCTAGTCAGCAATAGAGATACACTGGAGTCAGAATTTTTCTGCCTCTGCTGTTGTTGATATTGTCTGAGTTTATTTCCCTTGTTAATATCTTAAGAGGGAAAAAAATGATTGCTCTAGGAAGACAGTACTTCACTTGAAGTGTATGATACACAATGCAGTTTATTTCCTTAAATGCTTTTGGCTTTGTAAAAGCCTGATTTTTGTTCCCTTGGTCTACTGGAATGCAATTTAACTTTCTAAAGTGGTTAAGGGTAATTTGTAGTAGTTTTGTATTTACAGTTGACCTTTGAACAGCCCGGGGGGGTGGGGGGGCGGTTAGGGATGCCAACCCTTGAGCAGTCAAAAATGGGTGTATAACTCCTTACTCTCCCAAAGCTTAACTACTAAGAACTGTTGACTGGAAGCCTTACTGATTACATAAAAAAGTCGATTAACGCATATTTTGTGTGTTATATGTATTATATACTGTTTTCTTTCAATAAAGTAAGCTTAGAGAAAAGAAAATGTTATTAAGAAAATCATAAATTCCATTTACGGTATTTATTTTAAAAGTCTGCATGTTGCCCAGCCGGGCGTGGCTCAGCGGTTGAGCATCGACCTAGGATCCAGGAGATCAGGGTTTGATTCGCGGTCGGGGCACATGCCCGGGTTGCGGGCTAGGCAGCCGATCAATGACTTTCTCATCATTGATCTTTCTATCTCTCTCTCTTCCCCTTCCTTTCCTCTCTCTGAAATCAATAAAGATATATTAAAAAAAAAAAGTCCACATGTCAGTTGATCCTCGAAGTTCCAGGGTCAGCTGTACATTAATGAACATCACATATCTCACTGTAAGCACAGCCTTGAGATATTCAGAGTGGCGAAGAGCATAGTGGAAACAGTCTATGCACTGGGGCTTGGTTTTCATTTAATTTCGTATTTCCTTACTGTTAGAATTATTTTAGTTTGGTTTCCAAGTGAGCCTTAGGCACATTTGTGAGGTTGGTGTTTTTGGCATTCCAGACCTCTCTGTCCATTTTCCTGATGCCACTTTTGCCTCTCTCTCGCTCTCTTTCTTTTCCATTATTTCGTAATTTTTATTTAGACCTCAGTGTAAATTTAAGTAACTATGTTAGCTCCTCCAGAGATATTTTCATTTTATCCCTTACTTCATAAGAAACTTTTGTTCACTTTAAAGGCAGTAATTTAGAGAAAGCAAGTAGGCCTCCTGAAGGTATATTCCATGGGTGGGTCCTACTGATTTTATTCAGGATTCTTTTAATTTGTTTGACTGAAGTATTCATTACCATCATTTTTTATTTATTTTTTTTTATTATTATTTTTAAAATATATCTTTATTGATTTCAGAGAGAGGAAGGGAGAGGGAGAGAGAGAAACATCAGTGATGAGAGAGTCGTTATTGATCGGCTGCCTCCTGCACGCCCCGACTGAGGATCAAGCCCGAAACCCGGGCATGTGCCCTGACCTGGACTCAAACCGCCATCTCCTGGATCCTAGGTCAATGCTCAACCGCTGAGCCTCGCCCGGCCGGGCACCATCATTTTTTAAAGTGATCTTTCTGTAGCGTAAACCAATGCCGCTCCTGTGCTTTAAAACCCTCCAGTTGATATCCCGTTGCAGTTGGGTTAAGGTCTAAACTTCTTTTACTATGGCCTACAAGTTCCTACACTGCTACCTCTCAGGCTTCTTCCAGTTCAGTTTTCTCATCATTTAGATCAGGGGTAGGGAAGCTTTTTTCTGCCAAGGGCCATTTGGACATCATTCTCAGGCCATACAAAACTATCAACTTAAAAATTAGCCTGCTATATTTGGTCAAACATTTAATTAACTCACCCCTAATGTGATGGCTGGAACTGCTTCTTTTTGGTGAGGCCTTGGCAGGGTCAGACCAAATTATTTCAGCCCACAGGCCGGACGTTCCCCACCCCTGATTTAGATCCAAGCTCAAATATTACCTCGTGAGAAAGGCCTTCCCTAACGACGTTATTTCAAATGGTCTTTTTAGTTGCTTTCTATCGTATCACGTTATTTTCTTTTTTAAATTTTTTAAAAAATTTATTTTAGAGAGAGGAAGAGGGGAAAGAGAGAAACATCAATTGGCTACCAGGACTCGAACCCATCACTTTTCTGTGTATGAGACAAGACTCCAACCAACTGAGCCATACCAGCCAGGGCCACATCACTTTATTTTTAGTATATGAAATTACTTATTTGTTCACTTGTTTATTATCTTATCTTCTCCTACTAGATGACAGGGCTATGCCTTCTTTACTACTGACTGTATCCTCAAGCAACTAGAACAGTGGTTGGCACACAGTAAGCAATCACTACATATTTGCCAACATAATTTAGTGAAATAATCAAGAATTTGAATTAAGGAGACATTTATAATTTAGTGAAAGAAACAGTAGGTATGGTTGTCAGCAAATTCAAGATACGGCGCCTTACATGGACTTGGTGTGCAATTTGACCAAAATATCATTTCTATACTTCATTCGTCCCTCCCATTTTTAATGTAAAATGGAAATCAATATGGAAAAGTAGAACTAGACCTAGGTTCAGATCTTAATTCCGTCACTTAAATACCTGGATGACTCTATACAAAATACCTAAATTGTTAGCATCAATTTCTGATCTGTAAGTAGAGATAATTATTTCTCATAGGATTGTTGTCTAGACTTAAGAAGATAATGCATGTATTTTAGCATAAGTCCTGGTATATAGAAGACATTCAGATAATTATGTTGATGATGATGATGCAGAAAAAGATAGTCTTAAGATCTTGAGTATTCAAAATAAGTACAGCAGAACTTTGTTTTGGGGACAGTGGTGGAAATGATATTCCTAGTCAGGGCAGATGACTTGGACTTGCCTCTCTGTGGTGAATTAGTGAGTGCTCTGAACTAGCAGGACAAAGTGGAAAATACTGTGTTCATATCTTTGTGTTGTCATGTTTCTAACCATTGAATGGTTGATCTGTTTTATAGAAAGTGGTATAAGAATTTAAGAGTTTTTGAAGAAAAGGGAGATATAGCAAAGTAGAATCATTGGGGAATATAGGAAAGTAGAGCAGAAAGTCTGTTAAGATTTCTCTTGATATTTTTTATAAACTTTAAATATGTACAAGATTCAGAAAGTATGACACCCCCCCTTTCTACTAATCACTCTACTTCACTGTTTATCAATTTAATGGTCAATCTTCTTTTCTTCTTTGCCCCCTCCCCATTTGAAGGAAATTTCAGTACAATCTGGTATTTTTTCATAAGAGAAACTGTTATATAAACATGGACTACCAAAAAACAAACAACTCTTCATACAAGAATAATTTGTTGAGAATTTGTAAAGTGGTTACCATTTCTAATCAGTGGCATTGGTTTCTTAATTTGGGTCTTGGGGATCCTTAGCTGGACCATGAAGGTGTTGTTAAACAAAAATTTTAACTTCCATGGTGGAAAGTCATTTTAAAAGAAAGGGTTTGTTAGGTCATTGCTGGCCAAAAAGAAGATGGGTCTTAGGGCATGGAGCCTAGACCACCAGAAGCACAGCAAGGTAGGAAAGACGTGTACCTCTCTCAGGAGTTTGCAAGGGTTTTTATACATCAAGTAGGGGGAAGAAAGGTGTAAGCCATCTGAAAGAATTTACATTAGCTATAGGCAAAAGGGTGGGAGAAGGTGAAGGGGTGTGTGCGTAGCAGCTCTGGGATAGGTGCAAAGCAAAAAGTAATGTCTCCTTTGTGGATTATCTGTGGGCAGTGGAGGCTCCTGGAGTTACTGGAGTTCAAAGAATAATCTGCAGAAATAGCCACCTGGAAATTAATCCAAAGCTCCAACAAACATAGAAGGAATGTGAGCAGTCTTTTGTTAACTGGCTTGCAGCCATTAACAGTCTAACAGTTGTGTCTCTTACTCTCTAGCCCTGTAATGTAATTTAGCGCATCTTAGAATTTTCTCCTTGTCATTTGTAGCTGGACTATGGAGATGATAATTTTATAGCTAAGTTGTAACAAGTGCTTACTATGTTTCAGGCACTGTTCCAGGCATTTTACACACACTAATTCAACTCTCAAAACTCTTTGAGGTAGATATTATTATGATACCCATTTTACAGATGAGGAAAGAGAGGTACTGAGAGGTTGAGTAATTCGTTACAGAACTTAGTAAGTGGTGGATTGAGGATTCAACCCAGGCATTCTTGATTTAGAGTGTTCACTTAGCTATTTTACTCAACAGCCTTTCCTAGTCATAAAATATTTTCTACAGTGCAGAAAACCTTTGATAACCTGCTTATTTATTCAAGGTTAAGCCATATAGATTAACTCGAATGTTGAAATTTTAAGTCTTAGTATTTTTGTTTGTTTTTGTTTCTGTTTTTGCTTTCTGTAACAAAACTGATTATCTTATGTGGATTTGAAGTTCTGATAGACATTTATTATTAATAAAAATGGGAAAAGAAAACTAGTTGAAGATATTAAAGTTTTCTACTAGACAATCTCTGAATGTGAGGTACTTATAGATTAAATAATAAATGGGTTTCTTGGTGGCAAAAAGTTGGAGAGTACAGTTTGCTATCTTATAATTGATATTCCACAAATCTGAAGGTCTAGGGACCATTTTCTGCAGCCGTAGCCTCTGAAATGTGGCTATTCCTTTAACTGTTTACTTGCTTTGTAATCCATCCTTTGTCAGAAGTACGTAGGCTAGACGTGTAGAGTATAACAATACTGCCACAGGCATACAGATTTTTTTTAAAAAGTTTTTGTATTGATTTTTAGAGAGAGGAAGAGAGAGAGAGAGAGAAACATCAATGCGAGAGCAAAACATCGATTGGCTGTCTCCTGCATGCCCCCTACCAGGCGTTGACCAGCAACCCTGGCATGTGCTCTGAATGACACCCAATCAACTGAACCACTACGACCAGGGTGACAAAGATTTTTAATTGCATATTGCATGGATACAAATGAGTAATACAGGTGGACTACAAATTCTCAGATACAGATTCTGAGTTCCAAGATTAATTTTGCTTATAAATCCCTAGTTTACATTCAGTTCTTTTAGCAAATGTTTATTGAATACCTACCCTACGCCCAGGCACTGAGGATACAGTAGGTGAATAAAATGGAGAAAATTTCTTGCCCTCACAGAGCTTAAACTCTAGTAAGGGCAGGCAACAAATAAGTAAAATATTAAATATATCAGGAGATAAGAATATTACAAGTGCTATAGAGAAATGTAAAGCAAGGAAGGGGGATACAAAGTGTTATGGGAGTTTGCAGTTTTAAAGTAGATGATAAGGGAAGGCCTCACTGAGAAGGTGACATTTGAGCAAGGAGGTACGGTATTAAGCTATATAGATATGAGAGAAAGAATGTTCCAAGACAAAGAGGACAGAAAAATACAAAGATCTTGAGGTTAGAGTATACTTGGTAGGCTTAAGGAACAGCAAGAAAGCTTTTGTGGCTGGAAAGAAGTAGTTAAAATGAGGATTAGCCGATGAACTCAGAGATTCTGGTGGGTGGTGATGGACAGAGAGGCAGATCACAAAGAGTTTTATAGATATTGTAAGGAGTTTGGCTTTTATTCTGAATGAAATGGGGAACCATTTGAACAGGAGTAATGTGAACTAATTTGTGTTTTTAAAAGGTCATTCTGGTTGCTGCAGAAACATGTATATCTGTTAGGGGGCTGTTGTAGTAATCCTGGGTAAGATGTTGGTGATTTAGACCAGGTTGTGGCCAGTGGAAGTGATAAGTAATTTAATTCTGGATCTCTTTTGATGGTAGATCCTATTGGATCTCTAGATGGATTAAATATGGGGTAAGAGAGGAGACTAATCAAAAATGACTTTTTTTGCCTGAGTGATTAGAATTGACAGTTATTAATATGGAGAAGGCTGTAAGTGGAGCAGGTTTTAGGAGGAAGATCAGAAATTTAGTTTTGAATATATTAGGGTTTGGGTTGTTTACATCTAAAATCATCTTTATTGAGATATAATTCACAAATATAAACTTTATTCATTTATAGTGTACAAGTCAGTTGTTAGTAAATTCATAGAGTTGTGCAGCAGTCACCACAGGATAGGGTGTCAGTTTAGTGTGTCTTTAGGGCCACCAGGCTGGAAGAGATCTATAGTCATGCTCCACTTAATGGGATGCATTCTGAGGAATGTTAGGCAGTTTTGTCATTGTTGAAACATAGAGTGCACTACACACCTAGACTATATGATAGAGCCTGTTGCTCCTAGGTTACAAACCCATGTAGCATGTTACTCTATTGAATACTGTAGGCAACTGGAACACAGTGGTAAATATTTGTGTATCTAAACATAGAAAAGGTGCACCTGTATTAGGGCACTTAGCATGAATGGAGCTTGTAGGACTGAAATTTGCTCTGAGTGAGTGAACGTGAATACCTAGGACATTACACTACTGTGGACTTTATAAACACTGTACACTTAGACTACACTAAACTTATAACACAACACAAGATGAAATCAAGCACAAGTGAAAATGATGCAATCAAGAGACGTGGTAAACACCAGATCTATGAAGTTACTGCTGGCATAACACGACCTACCGTTTTACAGCAAACTTTTTTTTTTTTTTAATATATCTTTATTGATTTCAGTGAGAGGAAAGGAGAGGGAGAGAGAGATGGAAACATCAATGAGGAGAGAGTCACTGATCGGCTGCCTAGCCCACAACCCGGGCATGTGCCCTGACCGGGAATCGAACCCCGATCGCCTGGATCCTAGGTCGACGCTCAACCGCTGAGCCACGCCCGGCCGGGCAAACTTTTTTTTTAATAAGTAGAAAGAATGCACTCCAATGATAAAAAGTGTGGTATAGTAAATAGGTAAACCAGTAACAAGGTTGTTTATTACCATTTTTAAGTATTATGTACTGGACATAATTATATGTGCTATACTTTTATATAACTGGCAAGGCAAGAGGTTTGTTTACACCAGCATCACCACAAAGGAGGGGTGAGGAATACGTAGCTCTATGACGTTGTGATGGATCCATCACTAAGCGATGGGAAATTTTCAGCTCTGTTATCATATAATGGGGCCACCTGTATGTGCAGGCTGTTGTTGACCGAAATGTCATTATGGTGGCGCATGACTGCACTAGGGGTTAAGTGTAGATAGAGAAGTAAATGTGGTAAGATAGAGTACTGAGAGTAGTTAGAGAAAGGTTGAGAGAAGGCTCTGGGGCATTCTGGTATTTTGGAGACTTCTACTTATTTGGTCTGATTTGTTCTTGGCTTAGGTTCTTTTTGAGGTTCAAGGTAAACTTTATCTCAGCTCCCCAAAGAAGTACTAAATCTGTTTTGATCTCTTGCATATTTCTACTCTTGGTTTAGGCTTAATGGCAAATTATAGCATAATTGGTCTTCTTCCTCCCCTTTGGGTACCTAGGTCCATTTTCTTCATTCCATTGTCCTAGGTTCATAGAGATGCAGATAATATTTTCCATGTTTCCTGACAATGTTTAAAAACATAGCACTACCGTAGTTATAGTATATGATTATTTCAGTGGTATATACTAAATGAGCCTTTTTACCTGTATTATGAGACTTTATAAGCCATTGTTATGTTCTTCATTGTTACAAGCTGATTTGTCTGTCAAATGCAGAATTGTGATATTATTTGCATGACTAGGTGGATCTAAAACAATATGTAAAACATCATTTCACTATATATCTCATAGTAAGCTAAATAAATTATGTAGTAGATAAACATTCTATTCTCAACTCAAAGTGTGAAACAATATTGATAAGCTTCACATGGTTCTGTATTATGGAAATCTTGAAAGGAAAATGTCATTGGCAGTGGAATAATACTGATATTAAAGTTTACTCATACAGGCCACCCCCAAATTACAGTTCTGTCTGTAGAGAAGGGTTATGTATGTGTGTAACTTCTTAGGGAATAGAGGCTTACTGATTTTATTTTTGGCTTCTTGCCTTTCATAAACTGATAAATAATAGAAATATCCAAACTCCTTTTTCTCCTAGGCTTTTGTCAATTAGTTATGATCATTTTTCTCACTTTTCCCAGGTGCTTATTGTTTTATAGCAGTACTTTAAAAGTCCCAAGGGCATGTGTAAGTTGTTTTAAAATTTCAACTATCTGGTTATGTGAGGCCTTTTAATGTGTAGAAGGAGCTCAGGGACCCTGGTTAAATTTCTCAAAAAATTAACACTATTGTACAGACCAGCTTGACTAAGTTTCTCATTTGTTTGTCAAGGAAACAAAAAGTAGTTGTTCTTTTGTATATTTATAGAGCACTGGAGAAATAAACATCTTGTAGAGAAAGTAATAGAACCTAGTTCCTCCTTTTGGAAAAAAGCAAAAATTTCATCTGTATTTTGGAAAACAAAGTTTTTTCTGGCTAAGATAAAGACAGTTTAAAAAGTACCTCATTCTTTTTATTTTCTTAGAGAGAAACATTGAAATAGAGGCTCTTTGATGAAAGAAATGAAGTGTTTAGTATGCTGGGTTTAAACTTTGGTTGTGGCCTTTATCTTGCCCTCCTCTCTCTTCCTCCCTCCACTTCACTCAGTGAAAGTTTCATTTGCTTTCACTGTATGGTTCTTTGGCATCCACTCGCAGAGGGAGAGAGAAAGAGAGAGAGAGAATTTCTTTATATTACCCTTTAGAAAAACAAGTTGCAGTGTTCGAGGGGGAAAGGTCTTTTAATGTTAGGAATTATAACGTTTCATGTGTAATTTTTTAAAAGACCACAGCAGATAATGTGCTGTTTGATGTTCCGTTTACCATCATGATAGTTTAAACTCTAGCATATTTTCAAATGATGGTCTCTTGTGTCCAGCAGACAGTCAGCATTACTTGAGTTATTGAAATTTCTTTTCTAGTGTGTTCCTATGTCCAAAGAAAATGAATTCAGAAATACTGAATGCTTGCTCTGTGTAAGACTCTATTGAGTGCTGAAAAAGGTGAATTATAAGAAACTTAACATTTAGTAACTAAGGTAAGAACTGAGCAAAAATAACTGGTCTGAGAAGTATGAGAGTATGAGTTTTTATATGCTGTAACAGTTTAAAAGAGGTCTCACTTTTTGGTTTTTGGTTGGAGTGAAAGTATTCGCTGAGCATATTTAGTAGATATCATACATACATTACCTCTAAACCTGACATTAGCTCTGTAAGATATGAGTTATCCCCACTTGACATTTTTATAAGCTGGGGCTCAGGGAAGTTAATTTATTATTTTGAGGAAGTTGTCAGAACATTTACAGCATGGGAAAAGGAAACCATACCTGGTTTCAGAGTGGCTAAGCATAAGCTTAATTTTTTTTTTTAATGTAGGCAGAAGTTGTGTGTGACTGGGAGAAAGTAAAGAAACAATAGATTCAAAGCCTCAGTTGCTTACAAGTCCTTTGTTATTATTTAACAATATTCTTTATTTAATGTCTAGTCATTAACGTAGTTAACTTCACAAACATATCACTAATAGATTTAGTAATAAATAGCTAACATTTACTGAGTTATGTGATTGCATTTAATATAACAATTCATACGGTAAATTTTTCTTAGTCCATTAGTGATATATATCTAAAATTAACTATACTCGTGACAGGCAAAATTTTAAAAAAAATTATAAATGATAAGTGAAGTACTTAAAGGTTTAATGAGGTAAATTTTTCAAGGTACACAGCAGGTGAACAGTAGAGCCAGGATTCAAATCTAAGCAGTCTTCACTGAAAGGTCTATACTCTACCACTGTGCTAGATAGCTTCCCACTTCGTTCAGAGTTTATTGGTATTTTGTAGTGTTCCTTAGGCAGTGTGATGTATATACTATAATGGTTCCCAGACAGCCTTGTGCCTATTTTTTCCCAGCTTTATTGAGATGTAATTGACATATAATATTATGTAACTTTAAGGTATACAACATGATAATTTGATACACATATATATTGCAAAATGATTACCATGATAAGGTTAGTTAACACCTCCATCACCCCACATAATTACTTTTTTTTTTCATGAGAATGTCTCAAGATCTCTCATGAGAACTTTCAAGTATATAATACCATATTTTAACTATAGTCACCATGTTGTACATTAGAGCTCTAGAACTTAATTCATCTTATAACTGGAAGTTTGTATCCTTTGATCAACATCTCCCCATTCCCTAGCCCCTGGCAACCACCATTATACTCTTTCTATGAGATTGTGTGCCTGTGTATTTTGATGATTTCACCTAACTGCAGAGTTGAAAGTAATTCATTAATTCATATGTAACAGTAAACTGAATGTAGAAGTAGATATGAGAACCTAGTTGTTTTCTATTAAACCAGGTATCAGATTTTCAAAACTGTAAAACAATGCTGCTCTCCTCAGTAAATTTATTTGTTGTGTAAAATATAATTTTTAATAGAAATGTATATAACTTAGTAACTGAAATGGTTTTATTATTTTTTTCTTTATTTATTTTTTTTTAAATTCTCACCAGAGGATATTTTTTCCATTGCTTTTTCAGAGAGAGTGGAAGGCGAGGGGGGGAGGGAGAAAGAGAAAGGGACATCGATGTGAGAGAGAGACATCAGTTGGTTGCCTCCTGCTCGGTGCCGACTGGGGCCAGGGATTGAGCCTGCAACCGAGGCATGTGCCCTTGGCCAGAATCGAACCCTAAAATGACAAAAAGTTCAGTGCACCAGAAAGATACAACAGTTCTAAATTTTATGCGCCTAATAAAATAGCATCAATGTACACAGCAAATGTTTGTATACTAAGAGGTAATTAATCAGGTCCATTTTTCTAGTGCAGGGGTGGGGAACGTCCTGCCCGAGGGCACTATGGCCCTCCAGGGGCCTCACCAAAGAGCAGCAATTCCAGCCGTCACATTAGGGGTGAGTTAATTAAATGTTTGACCAAATATAGCAGGCTAATTTTTAAGTTGATAATTTTGTATGGCCTGGGAATGATGTTATAAATATCCAAATGGCCCTTCGGAGAAAAAAGGTTCCCCACCCCTGTAGTGGAAGGGTTAGAGCATAGCTCTTGATTATTGGTAGTTGTGGGTTTTTAAAATTATTTTTACTGATTTTATAGAGAGAGGAAGGGGGAAAGAGAGAGACATCGATTTGTCATTCCACTTTTTTATGCATTCATTGGTTGCTTCTGGTCCTCTGACCAGAGAGCAAACCCATAACCTTGGTGTATCAGGACAACACTAACCAGCTGAGCTACTCAGCCAGGGCTAATTATTGGTAGTTCAAGCAGATACAAAATTTGTAAAGATGTAGAAAATTTGTACTACATATCTAATTTACTGAACTCATAGAGAGAACCCTGTGCGCTAAAATGAGAAATTATGCATTCTTTTTGAAAAAACAAGGAATATTTAAACCAGTTAATGGTATATACTGGCCCCTAATGCAAGATTAATAATTTTCAGTGCTTTGTATTGTACAGATTCATGTTCCTTAGCCTAACACTGTTAACTTAGAAGTTAACAAAAAGTCCCACTTTGTGTAGAAATTAAAACATGCATTTATGAATAACTCATGGGTCAAAGAAGAAATCATGGAAAATTTAAAATACATAGGACAATAATAAGAATCCTACATGCCAGAGCCAATATCTCATTTTATCGAGTGCCAAATATGTGTGTGCCATTTGGGATCCATCAATGAATGCATTAAGATTTCTGACTGGTGGAGCCAACATTTGATAGGGAAAGGGGCACACAAAAACATAGTTAAAAAATAAATTAGTACTATAGAAAATGATAAAGTCATGGTAAAAATAGAGCAGGGTAAAGGGCATTAGAATTGAAGGTGAAGATGGAGGGGACAGCTTGTAGCATTAAAGGAAGCACTAAAACAGGCTCTCTCTGGAGCATGCCCACACCTTTCTTTCCTCTCAGGCATGCATCTTACTTTTCTCTCCTAAACTCTAAGGGTCTCCATGAGCCTTGCAACCAGGGGAGCAGTGGGTAGTGAGCAGCAGCTCATCCTGGGCTTACCCCCTAAACCTGTCTCCAAGGCTGCCTTTTCTCTGACTTTTCAGTGAACTAGCTAACAGCAGCCCTGCTTGGCTCACTTCTTGCCTATAACGTTTCTAGGGAGCCAAAGCAGAGCACCACCTAGGCTCTCTCCTGTTGCTTCTTCTATATCCTAAGGCCTTCTTTTGTTTCAGTGTTCCCAGCTTTGATAAACATACTCTCAAAATAAAAAGGAAAAAAAAGGAAGCACTTAAGATAGGCTCCATTGAGAGAGGGAGAGAGTTGCTAAAGCCCTGAAGGTACTGAATTAGCCAGATGTATACCTGGAGGGGAAAAATCCTAGGTAAAGGGCACAGTTAGAATTAAAACCCTAAAGCAAAGGTGGGGAATGTCCGGCCTGAGGGCTATATACAGCAGCAAAATCATTTGGTCTGGCCCTGCTAAGGCAACCACAGGCGGGACTCGAAATTCAATAAATCTAGCAGCTTTTTTTCATAGCTAATTTTTAAGTTGATAATTTTGTATGGCCCAGGAATGATGTTACAAATATCCAAATGGCCCTTGGCAGACAAAAGATTCCCTACCCCTGCCCTAAAGTATGTGTAAATGCGGTATGTTCAAGGAAAACAATGTTCCAGAACACTGCAGCTGGAATGGAGTGGGTAAGTGTGAAAGTAGATGAGATCAGAGAGGTAAGGGAAATGGCTTATCACATAGGACAGTCATTGGCTTTTACTTAGAGTGAAAGGAGTAACCATTGGAGGGTTTTGAGCAGAAAGTAACATGACTTTGTTTTTAAAGGATCCTCCACTGCCGTGGTAAGAATAGACTATAAGGAGGAAAGGACAGAAGCAGAGAGATCTGTTAGAATAGTAATGTAATAGACCAAGTGAGACATGATGGTGGCTTAGACTGGAGTTACAACGGGAAAGAAACAGTTGGTTGAAGCTCTTCAGAGTTCTTTGAAGACTAGGGTTTCCAAGTGATTGGGCCTCTGATCTTTTGGGCAGCGTAAATGTTTCACAGGTCTCCTAGGATTGGAGGAGCTAAGAATTATAAAGCCCTTTTTCTCCCCATTTCCAGAGGCCAGCGTTAAAGAGTAGGAAACTTGTCGTACATATCTTAATTTAGATTAGTTCCAGTAGATGGTATTCTTTCCTCGTGGCCGCCTGATATACACTAACTTGGAAGGAAAACTGGGAGAAAACAACTGTCAATGAAGTACTGATTTGCTACAGATACTTAACATATATATTCCTTCCAAAAGCCCTTTGAGTGATTATATATATATATATTTTATTATTTTTTTTAATATATCTTTATTGATTTCCGACAGGAAAGGAGAGGGAGAGAGAGAGAGAGAAACATCAATGATAAGAGTCATTGATTGGCTGCCTCCTGCACTCCCCCGACGGGGGATCAAGTCCGCAACCGGGGCATGTGCCCTGACTGGGAATTGAACCCCGATCGCCTAGATCCTAGGTCGATGCTCAACCGCTGAGCCACTCCCAGCCGGGCTGAGCAATTACATTGATTTTAAGATATGGAAATTAAGTCTTGGTGACATAATTTTACCTAAGGTCATGACCCAGTTAGTTATTGAGGTAGAATTTGAATTGATGTTAGTTTGGGTCAATTTCCATTTTCTTCCTGCTATACCATCCTCTTAAAGGAATGAGAATTCTGATATGTGGATTTGAGACAGGACTTCCTTAGCACTTCAGGGGGACAGATTACATTTCTATTTGATATTTCTCTTTTCACAAGCATTGTTATATTAGTGAAATAAGGTCAAACTTGAGAGAGTAAATGTTACGAAAGAGCCATGGTTGGGATTGTTTAAGACTCTGTAATACAGAGTTACAGAAGATGTATTTGGTTAACAAGGAATGGGAGTAAAAGATTCTTTCCCCTTTACAGCTTAGATTATTGCTTGCTATTATCTAGGGGACCTAAAATATTTGGGAGTAATTGGTAGGAGAGAGAAACAGATAATTTGGAGCATGGGGAAAGACGAGGCCTGGATGAGGATGGTTTTGTTTTATTTATTATTTATTTAACAGGAGAAAATATTCAGAATTTATTATGGGTGTACATGTGGGGGTGCCGTAAGAATATGAGACACGAAGATGAATTGGACAGTTGAGGTTTACTATGCCATTTTGGACAAAGGAGAAGAGGCAGAGGTCTGGGATTTCAAAGGAAAAGTGAGCAATTCACAGGTAGACAATGTCAATGTAAAAGTGTCCAAACTTGTAGAAAATTTTTATGAATTTATTTGAGCCAAACTGACAACATGCTGAGAAGCAGTATCTCAAATGCTCCCTGGATGAGGGTGATTTTAGAAGGGAGGCTTTGGTTAGTATTTATTTATCCAGTAGAAGATATTTATTGTATACCTGCTAAGTAGCTGACATTGAGGTACAAAGCCACTGTACTCAAGTTTTATGTTATGGTGAAGAGACATTTGTAAATTGATAGTTTCAACTCAGAGAGAGCAGTACCGTATCTATGTACAAGGTTTTAGAAGTATCAAGGATGGGCATAAAATGGACCTTTCACCCAGATTTCCCAGTAATTAATGTTTTACTGTATTTGCTTTACATATTGCTCTCTCCATACACACACGTACATATACACATACTTTTTCCTGAACTATTGAGTGTATGATACAGAAATGAAGCCATATTTAATACTTCAGTGTCCATTTTCTACAAAGATATTCTCCTTTTATAGCTGCGTTAATAAGCTTAGGGTGCCTTCACAAAATACCACAAGCTGTGTGTCTTAAACAACAGAAATTTATTCTCTCACAGTTCTGGAGGATGGAAAGCCCAAGATCAAGGTTCAATAGGGTCCAATTTCTGGCGGAAGTTCTCTTCCTTGATTGCAGATAACCTTACTGTGTCTTCAAATGGTGAGATTGTCGGGGCAGGAGGTGGATCTCGGTTGTGTTTTCTTTTATTAATTAATTTATTATTTTTTAAAAATTTATATTGATTTTAGAGAGGGAAGAAGGGGGAGAGAGAGAGAGAAAGAGAGAGAAACATCGATATGAGAGAGATACATTGATTGGTTGCCTCCCATATGCCCCAACCAGGGATCAAACCCAAAGCCTAGGTATGTGCCCTGACCAGGAATCAAACCCATGACCTTCCTGGTGCGTGGGACAAGGTGCTAACCAACTGAGCCACACCGGCCAGGGCCCTGTTGTCTCTTCCTAATGCCCCCACACACACACCCCCAAGGGAGAGAGAGAAACATCAAAGTGAGAGTCTGTTGTCTCTGGTAAAGACAAAGACACTCTTATCTTCTTAGAAGGCCCTACTGTTAATGACCTCATTTAACCATAATTATCTCCTTATACACCCCACCTGCAAATATAGTCACATTGGAGGTTGGGACTTTAACATAAGTTTCGAGGGTATGTTTTTATTGACTTTTAGAATTAGAGGAAGGGAAAGGGGAAAAAAACCATCATACACACCCCAACCCCAACCAGGAATCAAACCTGCCACCTTTTGGTACGTGGGAGGAAGCTCCAACCAGCGAGCCATTTAGCCAGGGTTGGGGAGACACAATTTAATAAATTGCAACAATTGTAACATCTGTACAACTACCAAAATCAGGAAAGTAAGCTGATAGAGTACTATACAGTATAATCCATAGACCCTAGTTGAATTTTGCCAGTTATCCCATTAATGGTTTTTAAAAGGTCCAGGGTCATGTATTACAGCTAGTTGTCGAGTCTCTCGTTTTCCTCAGTCTGAAACAGTTCCTCAGTCTTTCCTTATCTTTCATGACCTTGACATTTTTAAAGAATATGGACCATTAATTTGTGCAATATCCATAAATTTGTGTTTGTCTGGTGTTTCCTTATTAGATTCAGGTTTGCAGTTTTGGCAAAAGTATCACAGAAGTGATGCTGTGTTCTTAACCCATTATGCTTGGAGGAACATGACGTCAATCAGCCCCATTAATAGTGACATTAACTTTTATTGTGTGGTTAAGATGTCTGTTTGCCAGGTTTCTCCACTGTAAAGTGACTATTTTGTGAGCAAGCAGTTTGAAACTATGTAAATACCGTGTTCCGCATTAAACTTTCTCTCACTAGCTTTGGCATCCATTGATGTTTGTTGCTTGAGTCAGTTTTTACTGTGATGGTTTCCAGATGCAGATTTTTAAAATTCCATCATTCCTTACAGATTTATTAGTTGGCATTTGATTATAAGGCAGGGCTTTCCTCTTCCCCTTTTTATTTATTTACTTATATCAGTATGTATTCATGGATTGCTATTTTATTCAGTGGGTTATAATTATTTATTATTTATTTTGACACTTGTCCATTTCATAGGTTTGGCCACTGGGAACTCCTTGAAGGTAGTGCCTGTGTCCTTTTGATATTATTCTTTGAGCACTTTTTTACTTTATAGTACATGTTCCAAGTTCTTTACTTTTTTTTCCTGGCATGGAATCAGCCGTTTCTCCAAGAAGCCCTTGTTCCTCTTAGAAACCAAGATGTAGGTATTAGGTACTGGGATATTTTTACTTCTAGGCCTTTTCGATTGAGAGATTTAGTAAATGGTCACATGTACACACACAAATGCATGTACGTGCACACGTGTATTCAGTCACCATATGTTTTCTATATATATAACTGAGTTTATACCAGGACTTCCAATTATAATTCAACACCACAGGGTTTATTCTAGCCTTCTTTTCTACATTTGTAACTTCCTAAGTCTGTATATATTTCAAAGGGAGCATTAATGAGATCTGCATTGTGAGTTTGGATTTGGAGTGTAAAAGGTAGAGAGGAGTCAAGGATGACTCAAGGTTTTTGGTTGAAAAAAGCCACTAGAAGAAAAAGCCATTTACGGAGATGGAGAAGGCTGTAGGAAGAGACAGTTGGAGGAAGAGACCAATCAAAAGGTCACAGGGTGAGTCTTAGCTGTGTATTAGACATCCAGGAAGAGATGTTGGGTTGGCAGTTGTATATTTGAGTCTGTAGTTCAAAGAAGAGTTCCAGGCTGAAATATAAATTACTTCAAGACAACCAGATTACATTTCTTTAATAACCTATTACTATGGAAACAGCAAATATTTGTTGTAGAAAGTTAGAATACAGGCAAGCAAAAGGGAAAAAAAATAGAGATCAGCACTGTTAAAACTTAATTCCATAGCCATTCTGATTTCTTTTACAGATTTTTTCCCTAATATGAGTTGTTCTTAATTACTTTTTTTCAGTTGATGATTTCATCTAATCTCAGACCACATTCAGATTTCTTCAGTTGATCCAAAAATGGCATTTACAGTTGGTTAGTCCAAACCTATATCCAATTCTCAATTAATTACATCAGATTGCTATGTCCCTGGAGTCTCTTAGTCTCTTCAGTGTATTTTATGCCATTGATTTTTTGTTGATGAGACTGGACCAGTTGTCCTGCAGAATATCTCACCTGAATTTGTCTGATTCCTTCCTTGCAGTATTATTAGCTCTTTTTATTATTTGTTGCTTTTTCTAAAATACCCTTCTGTATAAAAGCTTTTTATGGCTTCTCATTAGCCACAAAATAAAGTCTGAAACTTTTTAGCTCATTATTTAAGTCCCACCAGAATTTGTCATCTGTCAAAGATTCTCCTGCTCTTCTTTCACTCAAACCTTCCTGGTCAGACAAACAGAAATAGGTAGTGGTTAAGAACGTAGACTCTGGAGCCAGGGTGTCTGTATTTAAATCCCAGCTTTACCACTTACTAGCTGTGACTTGGGACAATTCACTTAATTCCACCTCTTACATGTAGATAATAGTACTAATCTCATAGGGTTGTTGTAAGGATATCAGTTAATACTTGTATCATCTTTAGAACAGATCCTAGCATGCAGAAAGGGATATATAAGTTTTTTTAAAATAATTTAAAATTCTAGCCTAAATATCTCCCTCCTCCAAAATGAAAGACAGTCATTGCACAGGCCTATTCAGCACTTTTGCCCATGACTTGTTCTCACTGGAGTGCTCTTCCCTTCCTTCCTGCCTATGAAAATTTAACTTCTTAACGAATACTAATTGAGCACCTATCAGACACTGAATTAGTCATTGTGATAAGTGTTGACAGATTAAGTTCAGGGTTCACTAAAGGCATAGCCTTGTGGATTCAGAGGAAACTGGAGGGAAGATGTGAGATGTAAGCCAAGACTTAAAGAAAGCAAAGGAGCCCGGCCCAGGCATGGCTTAGCAGTTGAGCATCGACCTAGGATCCAGGAGATTGCAGTTGGATTCCCCGTCAGGGTACATGCCCGGGTTGTGGGCTCCATCCCCAGCCAGGGGGGGTGCAGGAGGCAGCCAGTCAATGACTCTCTCATCATTGATGTTTCTATCTCTCTCCCTCTCCTTTCCTCGCTCTGAAATCAATAAAGATATTTTTTTTTTAAAAAAAAAAAAAAGCAAAGGAATTAGCCTATTGGGTGACAAGGGAAGGGGTTGGGGCTTGGAATTGAGAACAGAATTTTGTTCTCCAAACTGGAGCTTTAAGGGCGAGAGTGGCTAAAGTTGAGGCTAACCAGGTAAGCAAGAACTAGAGTAGAGAGGGTTTCAAAAACATTCAGGATGGGCCTTCTCAAATTTCATAGGCATCTTCCCAGACTACCTCAGCCAACTTCTCTCATTCCTCCTGAATTTCTTAGTGCTCCAGCGGAGGGTTTGCATGGGGGGGAAATGGCAATAAAATAGTTGGGGGTGATTTGTTTTAGGAAGAAGTAGAGATGAGGTGGAGGGTCAGAATCTGACATGGATTAAATTTAAATTTTTGGATGTTTTCTTACAAATGAATAGAAAACACTAAAGGTTATTCAGAGTGAATTATCATGGAAAAGGAAGATTCTGAGAGACAAGAAAGGGAGAGGTTTCTGGGAACTATAGTTCATTAAAGACGGAATTTGATTTTGAAGGGGAAGAGATGAGACTGAAACCGAAGGTAATATCCAGATCATAAATGGAGTCTAAGATGTTTGGGCATTTCCCAATAAGCAATTGGAAATCATTGGCAGATTTGATAGGAGAAATAACTGGACAATGTTTGCATATTAGAAGATGAATTTAGCAACAATACAGAGAATAAATTTTGGGGGGTGCAAATCTAGAGACAAGATAACCAGTTAGAAGGCTATTGAAGTAGTAGTCCAAGTCAAAGGTGATGAACCCAACAAAGAGCTTTAGTAGGAAAAGAAGGAAAAGACATTTGATAGATATTATTGGAGACAAAATTGGCTAGACTTGGAGATTTAACAAATGCGGGCTGAAAGGTAGAAAGGAGGAAGAGTCAAAAAAGATTGCTAAAATTCTGGCTAAATACAGGAGCAGTAAAAGAGGGAAGAGGAGGAAGATAAATATTAGTAAAATACTGAAAAATCAAGCTCAAGGTGCCTGTGAGATTTAGCATTGATTGGTAAAGGGACATCCAGGTTTGATGTGTATGGATATGGGAGTCATGGTTACATAGGTGCTGGTAGTTAAAGGCATGGAAGTGAATGATTATGCTGATAGCATTCCATTTTCTGTGTTCTAAGCTTAATGATTTACATACATTGTGTGTATGTGTGTGTTTAATGTTTTTATTGATTTGGGGGAGGGGAGAGACACATTTGTATGAGAAACATCCATTGGTCACCTCCCATATGTGCCAAATTGGGGATTGAACCCACAACCTAGGTGCCCTGACCAAGAACTGAACCCGCAGCCTTTTGGTGTACAGGACAAAGCTCCAATCAACCAAGCCACCTGGCCAAGGCTATATGTAATTTTTTTTTTTTTAATATATCTTTATTGATTTAAGAGAGAGGAAGGGAAAGGGGGAGAGAGAGATAGAAACATCAATGATGAGGGCTGTCATTGATTGGCTTGCCTCCTACATGCCCCCTGCTGGGGATCGAGCCCGCACCCCGGGCATGTGCCCTGTCCGGGAATCAAACCTTGATCTCCTGGATCCTAGGTCGATGCTCAACCACTGAGCCACACCACCTGTGCTACATGTAATTCTTATAACAACGTGTGAAGTTGTCATTTTACAAAGAAAAAGGAAGTATATAGAAGAGTTAAGTAACTCATAAGACCCCAAAGCTAATAAGTGACAGAGCCAGGAATGGAACTATTTGACTTAAAATGTGAAATCTTAAACACCTTGCTGACTGGCTATTTTGAGCCAAAACTCGCCCATGGGGCCAGCTACTTTTCTTTTAGTAGTTTTGGCAACCGCAGTTCTTCCTTATTGTTCCACAGACCAGTGTTTTATTCTTCAATAAGAGTTCAGCTGTAGACATGCTGTTGTGGAAATTATCTTGGTAAATATGCCAAGAGCCAAGAAAAGGCCTTAAACTAATAATAAAATCTGTTGTGACTTTTCGCCGTCACCTGTATATATCTTGAAGTTGCAGATATAGCCACTCTCACTCTCACAAAGCATCCTTACTAAAATTCCATATTTTATTATTTTTGCCGGATTATGCGTCTTGAATCTGATGCATCCTCTTCATGGAATCATTGCTTCATCGAGTGATAACTGCTGTTTTGGTATATATAAAGATTTAAATTAATGTGAGTGCAGACACGAGTTATCTCGTGAATGGCCAGCAACACCATGCTGTGGGTGAATAGAGAAGAGTGCTCGGGAAAGAATACTGGGGAGCATTGACATAGGATAATCATAGGCAGAGCTGCTTGACTATACATGCCCACCTGTATATATGGAGGAGCCAGAGAAATAGGAGGAAAATCGGGAGAATGGTTATGACAGAAACCAAAGGAGGAATTACTGTAACAGGTGATTCTGTGTGCCAAAAGCCACAAAGAAATAACATTTTTTTAAAATTACCACTGAGTTTTAATAAGTTGGAATTTATTGGTAACTTTGGTAATTGCTGTTTGAATGGAGTGATGGAAATATAAATGAGATAGCATAATTTATATAAAGCTTTTAGCACAGTAGATTGCATGTTTTAAGTACAGAAAAAAAGGTATCTTCTGTGATTATGGAGTTAATAGGAGTTAAAATGGAGACAGCGAGTACATAAAGCTCTTTCAGAGTCCTGATTCTGAAAGACCTTAACTGACTCAGATACATTAATCTGGGTGGGTTTAAATATGGATACTTTTGAAAGAACATAATTCTCATCTTATGATTTATGCTTTCTCTGTGAAATAGCATATAAGCTTACCTCCTGAGAGTGAGGAAGGAATGTGGTAACATAGGGGGCTTGGCAAGTGTGGTAGAAATTTGAAATAGCTCTTACAGTAAATGAGAGAAGATGCTAATTAAGGACATGTGGAAGGACTGTAGTATTGAGGGCCCAGCTGAAGGAGATTGGTCCTCCTGGTGATACGATTTTTCTTCAGCAGAACACAGGAGCAGAAATAAAGTAGTAAAGGCATTCAGTCCAGATTTAAGGTTTTGTTGAGTGTATGTGCTAGAAAAGCTAAATTTGGTTGGTGGGGGAAAGATGATGAAGGTTTTGATAAAAAGTGATTTTAATAATGGGTCGGAGACTCTGGAATTGATGGAGAAAGAGTTGAGTACTGGAAGAGGCTGTAGAGAAAATAAAGAACAGATTCTGATGAAATTGAAGAACAAGTATAATGGGAGTGGGAGGTTGTGGACAGAAAAGGGAGTGGTTCTGGGAGGTTACTGGATTTGAGATAAAAAAAAAAATGGGGGGAACGAGAAAATACGATGGATCTTCTGTATGGGTATTAAAATTGTCCAGGATAACAACGAAATTTGGGGTGGCATTGCTCAAGGTGCCAGATAGTAATTTGATTGGGCCTTGTCATGGGCCTTTGAAGAAGATTGACTTAGGTGTGTTTTATGGGATCAAATTACTTATTTCCCAGGACATTCACTTGGTGATGAAAGTAGCAACAGAACCTCTTTTCCAGTAGATGGGAGGACTTAGATGTATCTGAGTGGTATCCGGACTGGTTGATGAAAGGAGTCTATAATTATAATGTAGAGGAGGTTAAGGAATTTGTCTGAGGTCACATTCTGATTGGATTCTAAAGCCCATACTCTTTGTGCTAACCCTGATGTTTTTGCAACAAGTTGAGCTGCTTCTGCTCAATTTTTTATTTTTTCAAATGTTTGGGAGAGCAATTTTGTTTTATTTTAGCTTCTCCAGAGTTAGTGTTTTTAGTGCCAAGCATCTATAAAGTGAAGTAAAAATCTATTCAAGGAGTACCTTGAACAAACCCTGTTGATCATATTAGTTCATTTGTCTGTTCATCCATCCATCCATCCATCCATCCATCCCATCCCATCTCATAGCAGTTTGAGAGCATTATATTTGGAATAAATTGAACTAAGTATAAATTGACTGATTTGGTTTTATTTATGTCTTTTGTCATCTCTAGCTGCCTATCCCCATCGTTTGAATCTCTTTTACCTTGCCAATGATGTCATCCAGAACTGTAAAAGGAAAAACGCAATCATATTCCGTGAATCGTTTGCTGATGTACTTCCAGAAGCAGCTGCTCTAGTGAAGTAAGTAAATTCTTACTGTTCTTTGGGATCTAAGCTTAGAAAATTTAGAGTTTTAGTTTCTATTGTTACCCATTAGTAAGAACTGTAATAGTTATAAAGATCTAATAGCTTAAAGATCTAAGAGTATTTTTCCCAAATTGTTCATTGTAACTTTCCTACTAATACACACATTTTTTTCTTTTAAAAACTCTTTGTTCCCTTTTTGAAAGTTTGATATTTACTGTCTGCCTCTTCTTGCCTAACTTACCATCATAGAAAAAGCAGTATCTTATACTGTATATGCTAGCAGTAACCAATTTAAAAAATTTAAATTCCAGGCAGGTAACATAGATGAGTGAAGTGGGTTGAATGTGAGGAAAACCCATCAAAAGGGGGTAGCAGCTACTCAGCCCTAGCCTATGGCCAATAAAGAAATATGAGCCCAGCCTGGCCAGGCGTGGCTCGGCGGTTGAGCATTGACCTAGGATCCAGGAGATTGCAGTTCGATTCCAGATCAGGGCATATGCCCAGGTTGTGGGCTTGATCCCCAGTCAGGGGCATGCAGGAGGCAGCTGATCAATGACGACTCTCATCCTTGATGTTTCTATCTCTTCCTCCCCCTCTCCCTTTCTCTGTCTGAGATCAATAAAGATATATTAAAAATAAAAATTAAAAAAGAAAAGAAATATGAGCTCAGCCCTAGCTGATTTGGCTCAGTGGTTAAGAGTGTCGGCCCGCAGACTGAAGGGTCTTGGGTTCGATTCTGGCCAAGGGTACATACCTCGGTTGCAGGCTCAATCCCTGGCCCTGGTCGGCATGCAAGCAGGAGGTAGCCAATCGATGTGTCTCTCTCACATCGATGTTTCTCTCTCTCTCTCTCTCCCTCTCCCCCCCTTCCACTCTCTGAAAAGCAATGGAAAATATATCCTTGGGTGAGGGTTAAAAAATATAGATATATGAGCCCAGTGTTAACACACACTGCCAGACCTTGCAAAGACTTTTTCATTCTTTAAAATATGGATTTTTTTATATGAAGTTTCTTAATTTTTAACTATGTGAAACTAATAACAGACAGCTAAATTCTGTTAGATGCTTCTCCATTCCGCCTGTTGTGATCTCAAATGTCATATAGCCTTAGAACTGCTGAGATATATCATTACATATATCATAGTCAACTTCCAGTCCAGAGAGACAAATCACACACTAGTGATTTAAACAAGGACAGTGTAATATAAAGAATTGTTAAGTAGCCCTGGCCAGGTGGCTCAGTTGATTGGAGCTTGTCCCATACACCACATGGTTGTGGGTTCGATTCCCAGTCAGGGCACATACCTGGGTTCCAGGTTCAGTCCCTGGTGGGACGCATGTGGGAGGCAACCAACTGACTTCTCTCTCTCTCTCTGTCTCTATCTCTCTCTCCCCCTCACTCCCTCCCTTCCTCTATCTCTAAAAACAAAACAAAAACATATCCTCTGGTGAGGATTAAAAAAAAAAGAATTGTTAAGTAGGTAAAAGGTAGCTATCTAACTACTAGAAAGAATAAAAGAATTCTAAGGTGTGTTGAGACTACTTCTGGACCTGAGAGAAGAATGAATGAGGAGCCCCCCTCTCCTCCCAGCTGAGACTCATTCCTGAGGAAAGAGTGAATTGCTACGTGCACGTGCTACGTGCCACTGTATTGGCTAAGAAACAGGGTGGAGAGCACTCATCACTGAACTGCAAGAGCAACACTCTGCTAAAATGCTGCCAGGATGCCTGTACACTTGCTGATCCACTTAGAACAGAACACCAAAAGAATCCCTACAGCCATTTCCAGCTTCTTAGTGTCACTCTAGGGCCCTCCATTGGCAGAGTCTAACACTGAGCCAGGGGAAAACAGTTTGCATTGTGGCTCCAGTAGCATCGAGAAGGGTGATTTAGAGCAGAGAGGCAATAAATTAATAACTGGCACACATACCTACCAGATAGGACATAAATTTTAGAGTTCACCAATACCGTAATTATTAGCAAGATTGTGGCACAGTGGGAACTCTCATATACTATTGGTTTTAGGGTTCTTTGGTATAAAACAGCCTCCTGTTAAAAAGTTTGTTATGGCCCTGCCGGGAATGGCTCAGCGGTTGAGTGTCGACCTAGGATCCAGGAGATCATGGTTCAATTCCCAGTCAGGGCACATGCCGGGTTGTGGGCTCCATCCCCAGTCGGGGGTGTGCGGGAGGCAGCCAATCAATGACACTCTCATCATTGATGTTTCTATTTCTCTCTCTTCCTCTCTGTCTCTGAAATCAATAAAGATATATTTTAAAAAAAAAAGTTTGTTATGCACACCCTATGATCTTGCAACTCCAGCCCTAGTCTTTTACAAAACCCCGAGAAACTTTTGCATATGTATAGCAAGATTGATGAAAGAGAATTTTTATAGCAACAGTATTTGTCGTAATAAAAATGTGGAAACAACCCAGATATATATTGCAAATTAATTACCTTGGGATGTTAAACAAAGCTTTAAAATGTTAGAAGAAAATATGAAAATTTTTTATGATAATAGGAGTTAAAAAGCTCTTAAGACATAAAGAAAGTATTTATGAATTTAATTACATCAAAATTAAACTTCTGTGTTACAAAATAAGCCATAAAATTAAAGACAAGTGACACACTGGGGAAGATACTTGTTATAAGCAAATAAAAAGATAAGTTATAAAGTGGGAATTATTTTAGGAGATACAGAATAGCAAGTTTTTAAAGATAAAATTTATCTCCACTCTAATTTCTTGAGTTTTTGGATTTTTTTTTAGTGTTATGTGTTTACTTTTTTTGTTTGTTTTTGTTTCTTCATCTTTATTGTTGAAAATATTACAGATATCCTCTTTTTACCCCCATTGATCCCCTCCACCCTGCATCCATCCCACCCTCAGGCCTTCCCCAGACCAGTGTCTGTGTCCATGAGTTATGCTTATAAACATGTTAAGTTCTTTGATTAATCCCTCCCCACCTTCCCTCTGAGATCCCTCAGTCTGTTCCATGCTTCTGTGTCTCTGGATCCATTTTGATCATCAGTTTATTTTGTTTATTATATTCCAGATACAAGTTTGATCATGTGCTACTTGTTTTTCTCTGACTGGTTTATTTCACTTAGCATAATACTTTCTAGTTCCCTCCATGCTGTCCCAAAGGATAAAAGATCCTTCCTCTTTACAGCTGCACAGTATCCCATGGTGTGAATGTCCCACAGCTTTTTTATCCACTCATCTACTGATGGGCACTTGGGCTGTTTGCAGATCTTAGCTATTGTAAATTGCGCTGCTATGAACATAGGGGTGCATAAGTTCTTTGTGATTGGTGTTTCGGGTTTCTTAGGATATATTCCTAGCAGTGGGATCACTGGGTCAAATGCTAGGTCAATTTTTAATCTTCTGAGGAAACTCCATACTGCTTTCCATAGTGGCTGCCCCAGTCTGCATTCCCGTCAGCAGTGTACTGGGTGCCCTTTTCTCCACACCCTCGCCAGCACTTGTAGTTCGTTGATTTGTTGATGGAGCCATTCTGACAGGTGTGAAGTGATCCCTCATTGTGATTTTAATTTCCATCTCTCTGATGATTAGTGACGTTGAACATTTTTTCATGTGTCTCTTTGCCATCTGTATGTCCTCTTTGGAGAAGTGTCTGTTTAGTTCCTTTGCCCGTTTTTTAATTGGATTGTTTGTCTTCCTTTTGTTAAGTTGTATGAGTTCCTTATATATTTTGGATATTAACCCTTTATCAGATGTGTCATTGGCAAATATGTTCTCCCATACAGTGGGCTCCCTTTTCATTTTGTTGATGGTTTCTTTTGCTGTGCAGAAGCTTTTTATTTTGATGCAGTCCCTTTTGTTTATTTTCTCCTTAGTTTCTCTTGCCCTAGGAGATGTATCAGCAAACATTGCTACGAGAGATGTCTGAGATTTTGCTGCCTGTGTTTTTCTCTAGGATTTTTATGGTTTCATATCTTACATTTAAGTCTTTTATCCATTTTGAATTTACTTTTGTGTATGGTGTAAGTCAGTGGTCTAGTTTCATTTTTTGCATGTACCTGTCCAATTTTTGCAGCACCATTTATTAAAGAGACTGTCTTTTTACTCCATTGTCTGCTCTTGCCTCCTTTGTCAAATATTAACTGACCATAATGGCATAGGTTGTTTTCTGGGTTCTCTGTTCTGTTCCACTGATCTATATGTCTGTTTTTGTGCCAGTACCAGGCTGCTTTGATTACAGTGGCTTTGTAGTATAACCTGATATCTGGTACTGTGATCCCGCGTGGGTGTCACAATTTCTTGAGTTTTTTTAAAGTATGGACTGCCTCTTCTTTGAGTTGACCCATTATTTAGTCTTCCATTCAATCAGTTAGCAAATATTTACTAAGAACCTGAAAGATACAGCACATTATTTTGATGATATCCCAGAAATAAGATATTGATAAAGAAAAGATATTCCTGAGTGAGGCACAAGATTATGCTGTTTCGTTCTGTTTATTTTAACTGTGATACCTGGGTACCTCCTCTGTACTCTTCATCAACTTTATGCTTTGAAGTAATTTGCTGGTACCTTGCTGTTTTAAACCTGGGGGTAGGGGTGTTGCTGTTGAACATCTTAGCAATTCTTCAAAGGTCAGCCATTTTTTTGTTACTTACAGTCAAACAACAAAGTTTATAAGTAATTGTTCTATGTTATGTGTGGTAATGATTGTACATTCTACAGAAAT
The DNA here is from genome assembly GCF_964146895.1 of Miniopterus schreibersii. Taxonomy (NCBI): domain Eukaryota; kingdom Metazoa; phylum Chordata; class Mammalia; order Chiroptera; family Miniopteridae; genus Miniopterus; species Miniopterus schreibersii. The sequence continues at coordinate 12,077,967 of NC_138119.1, read as the reverse complement.
TGAGGTTGTGGCCAGTAATGGCTGAAATAGAGATCTAGAATAACAAGGTAAGTAAAGCTGCTATTCTGGATTTTTTTTTTTGGTTTTGTTTTATCTTTGGAGAATTCCTAAATACAAGAGATAGTTGAATTGTAGAAGTCTGAGAGTTCTCTGTTTGTATAGATAACGAATAAGTCTAGCTAAGAATTTTAGAGCTAACAAATTATATACTAAAAATCATTTTACAAATGAGGAAACGTAGCCCCCAAAAGAATTCTTACGAAAGCCAGAACTAAAACTTCTTAAGTTTCCTCATCTAGTACTATTTTAATTATATTATACCCTAGTCTCATTTGTATGTTTTCTTTGCAGTTGCTGGTTTTCCAGCATATTTTATTTGAGGACTTTGGTAAATATTTTTTGGGACTTCATAATGAATACTTTGGTTTGAAAATGACAAAATCTAGTTATCATTCATTTAATTACTATTTAGTGAGCACCTTCTAGGTGTCAAAGAAACACCAATAAATAAGTTACAGTCTCTGCCATGTATAAGCTATGTAGTCTGTTTGAAAAACAGACATTTACAGAAGACTGGACTTCTGACTGAATGACCAAACCATTTGTTCAGAAATGTTCTTTTAAATAAAACAGTTACATTCTTTACAAAATATAAGCTGAACCAGCAGCAGTAGACATATTAGAGTCAGAGCCGACACTAACCAGTATGCCTGTGTCAGTAGTACCATGTGATCTGGGCAGTTAGACTGGAGAGGGGATAAAGTGGTCTTAAACACCTTGCTGGCTGGTCATGAATATACACGTGTTTCCGTGTCTGAATGTTGCTGACTGGTCACGAGATAACTCATGTCTGTACTTACATTAATGTAAGTAATTTTAAACGCCTTGCTGACTGGTCATGACAGAAAAGCAGCCAGCCTCACGGGTGAGTTCTGGCTTGAAGTGGCTGGTCAGCAAGGTGTTAAGTCATAAGCTCTCCCTGGCTTCCAGTATAGACTGTCTCTGGGGGAACACATTTTCTACTTAGACCACCCGGAATCCCATAGATTCAGATCAACAAATATGTGCTCACGGGGCTCACTGAACACATTGGGAAACAAACCACCATGAGGGAGAATTGGCAGATTTAGACACCCCCCCCACACACAAACACACTGAGCTTCAGATATTAGAATCATCAGATAGAATATGCAAAACAACTATGTAAGAAATGTTAAAGAAAGATTAAATGGGATAAAATGAAAAATGGATAGATTTGGAAAAGAACCAATAGGAATTCTAGAAAGGCAAAGGAGATTAAGCTAGAAAATAGTTCTGAAGAAATTAGAATTGCAGCAATAGAGAGAAGGAGGTGGGCTAGTGAAGGTTAGCATGAGAGGCCTCATTAACATCAAATTACAGTCCTGGAGGAGAGAACTTTTGAATTCTTTGTAATGCCTGAGAACTCTGGAATTGGTGAAAAACACGAAGTTGCAGGTACAGGAAGCACAACATAAACAAAGCAGAATAAATAAAAAAGAATTCCACACCTGGTCACTGTAATGAAATTACAAAAGAAAAAGTTTTCAAATGGCAGCTAAACAGTTTACACCTACTAGGAGAACTGGAATTTCAAAACAAAACCAGAAAATAACAAGTGTTAGAAGGATGAGGGGAAACTTCCACATTTCTGGTAGAAAACAAACTTCTGAATTAGTTTTACTCTGGGAAGTTAGCAGTAAGAGGAATGGTGAGTCATACTTGGCAATAAAATATATGAAATACTTAAGGATACCCTTAACAGAAAATATGAGACCTTTATTAATAAATTGTATTTGGGAATGATGAACATAAATTCATAAATATTAATGCTTTGCTGCAATAAAGAATCTTGTATAAATCATTCATAGGTGTTAATAGAAAGGTAATACTTTCCAAATTAATATGTCCGCCTAATATAAGTCAAGTTAAAAATGCCAAATTTTTCCTCTTTTGGAACTTAACATTACTCTAAATTTACTCAGGAAAAATAAGCAAGGGAAAGTGTAACGAAGAAATGATTTGAGATATAATTGTAATGAGGGAAGATAAGCTACAGTTTTGAAGATAATATTGTATAATGTAAAAATGGATCAGTGGAACCGCATTTGCTGCCTAGAAAAGATAATTAAATACATGCTAGTAAATCAATATAGAAAAGAGAAATTTTGATATTGGAGCAATTACTAGGACATCTATTTAGAGCTTAACTTTACATCCTATGCCCCAATAGATTTTAAGTGAATTATATGCAACTGCATGTTAAGAAAATAAGTTATAATCTTAAATATCTCTGGGTAGGACATTTTTGTAACATTAAGGGAATTTGATTATAGAATGAATGTAGATGATACCAAAGAATTATTGTTAATTTTATTAAGCATGGTAGTAACACTATAGTTTATATAACAAAATGTTAGAATTTTTTTTTGAGTAGGGGTGATAGCTGGGATTTGCTTTAAAATACTTCAACAGAAAAGAGAGAGAGATGGAGAAAATGTGGCAAATCTTGATAACTTTTTTAATCTGGGTGATTCTACTTTTAAGTATATTTGAAATTTTTGATAGCACAACTTTTAAAAGAGAGGAAATGGTTAAATTGAGATTACAAATACAAAATGAAGTGAGACCAACCATTGTTGCAGAAGTATGGGGAACAGCATACCTATACTGGTGGTAGGAGTATAAATAGGTACAGCCCTCTTAGAAAATGTTTCGCGTTATTAAGGAGAGAGACTTGAACCAAAAGATACTCATTGCAGCATTAATTGTAGTAAAAAAAAAAAATCTAGAAACAACCTAATATCCAATAATAGATAAGTGATAAATTTTGGAACAGTCACATGATAGAGTATTGTATAGTCATTAAAAGTAATGTTTATACAAAGAGTAGATTAGAGGAAGCTTATTTTGTTAAGTGAAAAGAATTTAATACAGTTACGTGCACACACACACACACACACACACACACACAAAATTGGTTTCAAATACTATACTAGCATTCATGGGGGGGAAAAACTAGAAGATAGTAATGCTGAAATTGGTATATTGTAAATCTCCATTTGGTGAAAATGGAGTTTTTCTTTAAACTTTTCAATCGTTTTTTCAGTGTTATATATACATAAATTTATAGTACTTATAGTGTATGTGTATTATATAGCATAGTATTTATATATATAGTACTTATAATATATAACATATTATGGTGTTTATAATATATGAAGCTTATAAATACTGTATATACTACTGTTATATATATGTACACTATACTGTGCAATAAAGACTATAAAACACTATATATACAACTGTATGTATGTATATATATATCTTTTATAATGAGAGAAAGGGTGTCAGCATAAAAAACAAAAGAAATGAGAATAGAGTCTTCATTCTGGTTAATAAATCTCTAGAAAATATAATTTTCTAGAAATTTAATACAATTCTGTTTCCTGTACATACTATCATTAGGCCAAAAGGAAAAAAAGTCCTCTGCGAACACATGATATTATGGATGGTATGGATTCGTGTTTGAAGGAGGCCATAAAGTTGATATAGCTGTTTTCTGTCTTCAAACTCCCTATGGATTGGTGGATTTGCTTGGGGAGCAGTTAAATTTCTGGGGGTTTTTGTTTTTTCCATTTTGTCTTTTGACATATCTGCTAAGAATGTTCGAATGTTCTCAGTTCTCTGGCAGGCCTGATAGAGTGAAATTTCTTTCCTTATGACTTCGTGCCTTGGTCCTTATTTTGCCTTCTGGGATCACACAAAACCAGTCTGATTCCTTTCCTTTACAATAGTTAATAACCTCCCTGCATTGTTTTCTGTTTCTTCTACAGTTCCACATAAGATACGATTTTAATTTTGCTTCTGGTAATTATTTGTCAAGCACTTCTACTTTAACAATTTTCTTGCTAATGTAAGATGACTAGCTTGGCACAGAAGCCCATCTGTGAAGCAAGCAGAATGAAGTGATACTTCTCACCTCCACCGTTCTATGTATTATTATAGAACTAAGCGATAGCTTTTTGGAAAACATGTTACAGTATGTGATTGATTCATGATATTTTCAATGAAACCTTTCAGAAAAAAGAAGCTACATAGCATTGCTAAGCTTGGTCTTATTCTGTACTCATTTAGTTGATTTTTTGGACTAGGTTCTTCATTATTAGATTTTATCTTGTTAGACTCAGGCTGTCTTTTGGGATGCTAGTTATGCCACTGAGCACCCTAAGTAGCCCTCTCAACGTCATACCTATCAATAAGTTTGGTGAGTTGTCCATAGCCTCATCTGTGTCGTCCATAGAAAATGTTGAATAAGAGTACTTAAGATTTTAGTCCTAGACACTGTAGAAAAACAGTTTTAAAATAAACATCAAAAGACATTTGGAAAATAATTTTGTTGACAACTTTATTTTTATATATATAGTTTGAGGTATGTTAACATTTTCACCTATCTCACTTTTTCTTTCTCCTCAGGGATCCATCTGTCTCTAAGTCTATAGAACGAATCTTTAAAATCTGGGAGGATAGAAATGTTTACCCAGAAGAAATGATTATGGCATTAAGAGAAGCTTTGAGTAAGTGTCTTTTCTCTCCTAAAAGGAAGTTTTAGTCGTCTTTCAGACTTTAAAATTATATATATTTTAAAGATCTGTTCCTATTGCTTAATAATGAAAAATAAAGTTTGGGATCTGGCCTTGTTTGTTTAAAATTAAATACTTATAAAAATTCAACTTAAAATTTGAGTAGAATTTGTTTTGGGAGGGTTGGATTTTGTTTTTATTAACTAAAGAAAGTCAAGCATATTAAGTGATGATGGTCATCCGATTATTCCATTTCCTTTACATCGAGTATTTAAACTAAAGTTCACTTTTTGTGCTTACTAATTACTGCCCCTGTGCTCTTACTGTTGGATAATTTTTGGACAGGATTTCAGTTTTCACTAAGTATTTTCTATTAAGCATATATTGGCATTCTTTAGTCTCTGTTTCAGTTTAGTTTTATGGTAAGTTGTGTACCTTTTTAAAAAACAGTCATTTAGTTTCTGTGTATTAGATGCACATAATTAAGTCATGGAATAGGAACTGGTGATACCTGATATCATGACCATTAATTAACTAGAAATTTTCTTTAAAAATAGCAACTTCTAAGAAGCTGTTAAATTCTTCATTTGAATGTGTTAACTGATATTTTTAAGCTTTCCTGCCCTATTCTCAAAATCAGTCATTTCATTGACTATAGAAATAATGTTTATTTGACAGCTTCTTAGAGATCTGGTAGGTGTTTTATTTTATTTTTTTATAAAAATGAAAGAAAAGGAAAGAAAGAAACAACACACAGTCTTGGATTGCCTTTTTTCGTGCTACAACTTGACACTGAAGTGGACATACAGAACAGCTTCCCATAATGCCAGATTGCAAAAACTGAAATGTTTTCCAGGTACCACTTTCAAAACTCAGAAGCAGCTGAAAGAAAATCTGAACAAACAACCGAATAAGCAGTGGAAGAAATCACAAAGTAAGGAACAAAATCTCAACTAATATAAAATTAACTCCTTTTTGGAGCAGAAGAAAATGTAGACCGTTTGACATCGTACCTCGCATAAACTATGGGCAAGCCTGTATTTTCCAGGCTTGGGAGGCTCCCAGTGACTTACACTAAACAAGCCATCATGGAGTTACTTCTTAAAAAAAACAAAAACAAAAAACTACATTTAAAGAAAATGCAGGAAAGAGGGTTTAAATGAGTGAAGATTCAAGAGTAGTTGGGGGATTGAAAGAAGAAAATAAATACTTGATAGTGCCCAGGCTAACTCTCAGGTTCAAAGATATATGAAGTTAGAGGCAGCTGGCATTAAACAACAGAGCTGAAGAGGAGACTAGTCATTAAGAAGCGTTTCTGTGGGAGCCATGAAATCCTTCAGATTTGGGGATACACTCTACCAGATTAGACATGGGCCTCAGATCTTGGCCAGAAGCTCATTCTCTAACAGGAGCTCCTGCTATGTTTATCATGTTTACCCAGCATGAGATCAAGGGAGTGGAATACTGCATGTGATGGGCTGCTGTGGGCCAAACAGGAATATTGAGAAAGACCTGAAGGTGTGGAGGGAACAAGGTAAAAGACAGTGAGAATTGGGAGGTGAATCAAGACACTTGGGATGGTTTTGCTCCAGCAAGCATTTGATATTCATCATGATTAAGGGAGTCCTCTGACATCCTTTTGGGCATAAGTTGCATGCTTAGGAACAACAGGAGTCATCATTTCAGCCAAAGTTCCACCACAGTGATAATGTACTTAGAACTTTCCTTGACTATTTTTGCTGGGAACTGAGTCAGCAGAAAAAGAAATCCAAAACTAAATACATAGGAATAGAGTTGATGGTTGTAAGTAATTTTCTTCAGCCAGTGCTCAGGATTAATTGGATGTCCTGCTCCTGAGCACTCCTATTGAGATCCTCTCACACTCAGATTAGGAAAAAGGTACTTCATGTATCTCAGGATCTCCAGATCAATAATTTTAGGACTTTATGACTTAAAGAGCCTTTTGGAGGTAAGTAGGTCAATCCTATCTAAACAGTATGTTTTTTGTTGTTGACCATGCTTGGAAATGTTTAAATTTCATATTCCACTGTTTATTCTAGAAAATTATTATTTAATTGTGCATGTTTGACATATATTCAAAAGTACATCTTAACTATAGAGCTAAAATTTTTCTGAATATTAGTCAAGTTTTTCTGTCTGTATTCTTAATGACCTTTTGTTTAATTTCAACAGCATCCACGAATCCAAAAGCTGCTCTCAAGTCTAAAATAGTTGCTGAATTTCGAGTAAGTTACAGAGTATGTTGAACATGGCCAAAGCATTATTCACCCTTTTTGTGTTACAGCTTCCTATGTAGTCCAGTAGGATTATTTTTATTCAGTTGTACATCAATTATATTTTTAAATTCTAAAGGAATCCAGATTGGGATCAGATTATTTGAAGTTTTATCTGTTTCCCTAATGGAAAAAATAGCCTTATAGAAAATCTATTACAGGTTTATTTCTGTACTGAATCCCCCAACAAGGGGTCCATCTTTCTATGAAGCTCTACTAAATTTGAATTTGTGTAGAGTTGTTATAATATAATAAGACTCTGTTTATCTAATTAAAATTTAAAGAAGATATAAGTGGACCTTTGTTTCATTCTTAACTCTATATCCATAAATCAGCTTTGAATAACTATGGAAAAGGATTTTTTAAAAATCCTCACCCAAGGATGTATTTTTAGTGATTTTAGAGAGAGAGAACAAGAGAGAAACATTGATTGGTTGCCTCCTGTACATGCCCCAGCCTGGGATTGAACCCGCAACTTAGGTATGTGCCCTGACTGGGAATCTAATCCACAACCTTTTCATGTACAGGATGATGCTCCAACCAGCTGAGCTACCTGGCCAGCTCAGGAAAAGGATCTTTTAAAGTATAGACTAAAAAAATGTCTTGACATGAAAATTGATATAGATATCCATGATTATGAGGAAATATGAAGGGTTTTTCCTTCTTGGGGTTTTATTAGGTTTTAGTGGGGAAAGATAAGTCAATGATCTTGTGAATGAAATTTAACTCTGCTGTATGTTCAGTCTCAGGCCCTCATTGAAGAGCTGTTGCTATACAAGCGCTCAGAAGATCAGATAGAATTGAAGGAAAAACAGCTGTCAACTATGCGGGTGGATGTGTGTAGCACAGAAACTCTCAAATGCTTAAAAGGTAATACTTACATCCTTTTAACTAGAATAACTCAGATTTTCTTTCCAGATCTGTCATTTTCAAGTGGTGAGACTTGTTTCTCCCATAAAGAGAACCTTAGGTTGGTTGGAGAGAGCAGTTGTGCCAGTTCTGGTTTCCCAGGTAGTGATTACATGCATATACATTTCATAAGTAAATTCCTGTCCTTCACCTTGTACACATTAAACTTACACAGTGTTATATGTCAATTATATCTCAAGAAAGCTGGAGAAAAATAAGTTAAAAAACCCAAAGAAATAAATTCTTTTTCCCCACTTCTGGTGCTCTCTTGATATATTAAGTTATACATAGACAGGTGTATTTCACATGTGTGATTTACTGGTTTGGGTATGCTATTTTTTTTTAATATGTTTTATTGATTTCTGAGAGGGGGGAGAGGAGATAGAATCATCAGTGATGAGAAAGAGTCATTGATCGGCTGCCTCCTGCACACCCCCAACTGGGGATTGAGCCCGCAACCCAAGTATGTGCCCTGACCCGGAATCGAACCTCGAGCCCCTGGTCGATGCTCAACCACTGAGCCATGCCAGCCAGGCTTGGGTATGCTCTTTAATAAAGTCACTGTAATGCCCTATAAAATCTAGTTAGTTGCTCTCTTTTCCTTACAAATTATAAATAATAATATTGATTTATGAGAATATAAATCATGAAGGTAGAAATTATCCTTACTTGTTCACTGGTGTATCCAGCGCCCAGAACAATGCTTGGTACATAATAGACGTTTGATAAATATTTTTGAAATAATGAGTAAATGGCTACTAAATATTCATTTTGGCATCTATTTTGTTGTTGCACCATGCTTTAAATTTAACATTATCAAATTTAATCCTCACAACAACCCAGAAGTATATTAAAAACCTCCATTTTGTACATGAGAAATCCGATGCTTCATAAGGAGATGAGTAGCTTGCCCAAGTCACACAGCTGATGAGAGACAAAGCCAAATTTTGTATCCGTCTCTAAAGCCTATACAGTCATGGGGAAAGAAGTATACTTAGAAGAGTAAGTAACAGTTCATAATGTCGCTATTGTTGTGTTTTTGGGTTTTTGTTTTTGGTTGTTAATCGTCACCCGAGGATATTTTTTCCATTAATTTTTTTAAAGAGCGTGGGGGGCGGGGGGCGCGGAGAGAAACATCGATGTGAGAGAGACATCTGTTGATTGCCTCCCATACGTGCCCTTGACTGGGAACCGAACCTTTGGTGCGTGGGCCCATGCTCTAACCACGGAGCCACACCAGCCAACGCCATAATGTCACAATTGTTACAAAAATAATTGAGGGCTTGTACTTTTCTAATACAAAATTATCAGGCATCTTCAGATAGAAAAAAAGAATTTTTAGTGTGATTCACAGAGAGGTCACTTTTCTTTACTTTTCTGAACCTTAATTTTCTCAAGTATCTTACACATTCTAGAGGGTTAAAAGTTAATGGTCTAAGAAGTGAACAGAATCAAGCCTCATTCCATTATTTCTAAGTATTAGTGTGGCATCAACTATGTGAAGAAAATCAATGAACTTTCTTTTAGTGAGACTTTTTTTTGGTTACTGTAATTACAGGTAATTTCATGATGCACTCTTGCTTTTAACTCTAGCAGATTCACATGAATCATTTTAATAATCTGTTTTATGATTTTTGTGCTTTGGAGAAACTTTTTAAAGGTGAAACTGTGAGACTAAGACTATTACACATTAAGGCAGCAAGAATAGGTTCACTGATCATCTGGAAAGGGATTTTCTTTAAAAAATTAAATTGTTTACTTCTTTATCCTGAAATGAATACTTCCTGTTATTTTAGATAAGACTGGTGGGAAGAAGTTCTCCAAAGAATTTGAGGAGGCAAGCGCCAAACTGGAGGAATTTGTGAATGGATTAGATAAGCAGGTGAAAAATGGGCCCTCACTAACAGAAGCACTGGAAAATGCTGGAATTTTTTATGAAGCACAGTACAAAGAAGTAAAAGTGGTGGCCAATGTAAGTAGTAATTAAAGCTATCATATTGATTGGTTACTATATGTCAATGACTGTTTTATATGTGTTATCTAACTCTATGAGGGTAAGCATTATCTCCAGTTCACAGATGAAGTTATTTTTGAAGAGGGTTATTAGTAGTAACCTTGTACAGGTGATATAGCCAGCAAGTGGTGGAGTCTAACTTAAGACCTGGGTCTTTCTGATGCAAAACCTCATGCATACCCTGATTATTATGCCTTATGTCTTTGGATTTCAAAGGGAGTATGTCAAGTTACTGTCACAGGACATAAAATCAGGCTGAAATATATGTAGAAAACTAGATGGGAACATTCTGTTACTAAATTTTGTGTAAATTGACTGGATTAAGGACCCTCTTTGTCCCCTCCACTGGAAGGGGAGTTGATAATTGGACATTTGTCTAATGGCCTCTGAGACTGTCCATTTTGTACTTAATTTTTTTAAAGTTTTAATCACCATATGTACTCATAAAAAGCATGTGGTATTATAGATCCCACCAGTCCCAATTCCTAGAAGCAATTTCTTCTAACTCATTTAGCTATTTTTTTTCTGGCATTTGCCTTCATATTTCTAAATTATATGCCCATATTGTTCTTTCTTGGTGTAGCCTGTTTAAGAAATATCTTTTAACTACTTGATGTGACAAATGAGGATTCAGCTTATATTTACTGGCCTCCTCTTTCTCCCAATATTGTTATATAACTGTTTTAAATCTGTTGATTACTTTTGTAAATTGAAGCACAGTTGACCCTTGAACACAAGGGGTCAGGGGTGTTGATCTCCATCCCCGGTGTAGTGGAAAATCTGCGTATAACTTTTAACTTCCCAAAAACTTAACTGCCATGCAGTCATCCCTAAGTATCCACTGGGGATTGGTTCCATTACCCGCTTCGTATTCCAAAATCTGCAGATGCTTGAGTCTCTTATAGAAAATAATAGAGAACAACACATACAGTCAGCCATCCACATTTGCAGATTGAAAATACTGTTTTTGGTCCATGGTTGGTTGAATTTGTGGATGCGAAACCCGGGGGTTACAGAGGGCCAATGGATGCGTATAAGTGTATCTGTCCAGTTCAAACCTGTGTTGTTCAAGGGCCAGCTATTCTATACTCTTTTTTACCACTAACTAGACTCCCTGCTTTGTAAAAAGAGGATATTAACGTTCTTATCCTTTCTAATTAGTTTTCATCTCTCTTCAGTTTTCCAACTTCAGTGAACTGTACTTACACACTGTTGTTAAGGTTGATGATATTTACATTTCACTCTATAATCATAGTTGTCTTCCTTGCTTTTAAAGGTTGGAAATGAATAAATAAAGCTTACATTATACCTGTGTAAACAGTGTTCACTGCAAGGTCTTATATTAACTATGATTTATTAGAGATGTTTGTCTTTTTCCTAGAATTTCTTTTTCTCTCTCATTGTTTGCCTTCTCAATGCCCCCTTCCCCCTGCCGTCACATCAGATATTTCTGAATCTACTTCCATTGTCCTGCTCCACTTCTAGGTCTCTGGATCTCATCCTGGGGCTAGTCTTCACTGCTATTCTTAGATACGCCCTCTATTTTCAAGATTCCATGTCTTCTTTTCTTGCTGTTCTTCATTTTGCTGAAGTATACCCTCAATTAATTTTTTTAAAAAGAGGGTGTTGCAAGAAGGAAATTTTTGAGTCTTTATGTATGAAAACATCTTTATTCTGTTTTCACATATGCTTTGATAGTTTGGTTGAAAAGCATTTTCTCTCATAGTTTAGAAGACATTTCTCCATTGTCTTTAGTATTGTCGATAAGTCTTTGCAAGGTTCTTTGTGGGTGACTGTTGTTTTTTTCTGTCCGCAGGCTTTTAGGGACGTTATCAATGGTGTTCTGAAATTTTTACAATGATATATCTACATGTTTTTCATTCATTATGGGTTACTTAGTGTACTCGTTGAGTCTAAAGATTGTCTTGGTCATTCTCTTTTATGATTTATAAAAGTCTGTGTTGGTGAGAAGCTGGCTTTTAGTCTGGGCAGGGGGAGCTCTAAATGCCAGAAGGCTGGAACCTTTTTGCCAGGATATTTTAACTCTTTACAGAAGAACTCATACTTTTTGCCTGGGACATAGTGCCTCCTTGGCTGCCGAGTACGATGGTTGCGGAGGAGGTGGTATTGAGTGTTTGGCATTCACACTTTTAATTAATTGCCCTGATTTCAGCCCCACTACTCACTCTACCCTTTTATACTCATCATTTTCTGGATCAAAGTTTCTCAGGATTCTGCAAGACCAATCTCTTCCTTCCCCAGGTGTAGCTCCCTTTCTGTATACTCCTAACCTCACTTTTCTCCACCCTGCCTCATCAGTTCTCACTCTTCCATTCACCTTCTGTCATCTAAAAAACTGTAGAAGTCTTTTTCTCAGGTATACTTCTTGTTATTGGTTTATACCTTTGTATTCCTTTACTTTTCATTTTATAGGAGTCTTAGGAGGGAGAAACCATGAATAGGAATGGTCAATAAATTCATCATTTTGGCCCCCAAAAAATTTTTATAATTTCTGAATTAGTGACCTATAATCCCTAGCCCCTTATTTATAGAATCATATGAAATCATTTAGTCTGCTTTGGAGGCTAGTCAAAAAATGGCTTGGTGAGGTTTATTAAGGAAGCATTTATTGACCACTTATTCTGTGCCAAGCATTATGTAATACAGAGAAAAGAGACACTGCTCTCAGAACTCTTTGATCTGATGGAGAAAATACAATGAAACACATCTTTCAATTCTGTGTGATAAAGGCTGTAATAGAGGTAACTACAGGGTACTGTGAGAACAGATTGAATTGGTACTTTATCTAATTTGGGACTGGGGTGGAAGATATGGAGAAAAATTTTCCTAAAGGAGCTGAACTCTGAAATTGCAGTAATTAGATAAATGAAAACTCATAATCTCTGATGAGGATTTTTAAAAGCATGGGAACATAAAAGAGTATGGTAAAATTGGTGGACCTGAGAGCGATTTCTGATAGCTGGGTATGTATGAGGAACTGATAAATAAAACTGGAAAGGTAGTCAGGAACAAAGTTCTGAAAGCAGTAGGAGGCAGTTGTGAGATTTTAGTTTTTTTAAGTTTATAATAAATTTTAATGATAGGGTTAATTTTATGGTGAATATTGATGTAAGGAGCAGAGTATGAAATGATAAGCCCACAAATTCACGGTATAAAGAAAAAGCACATGACTTTTTTTTTTTTTCAATCCTCACCCACGGATTTTTTTCACTGCTTTTTCAGAGAGAGTGGAAGGAAGAGAGAAAGAGAGAGAAACATCGATGTGAGAAAGACACATTGATCTTTAAAAGGAAATCTGCCTGGTCGGGCGTGGCTCAGCGGTTGAGCATTGACCTAGGATCCAGGAGATCTTGGTTCGATTCCCAGTCAGGGCACATGCCCGGGTTGCGGGCTCGTTCCCCCGTAGGGAGCGTGCAGGAGGCAGCCGATCAATGACTCTCATCATTGATGTTTCTATCTCTCTCTCTCCCTCCCTTCCTCTCTCTGAAATCAATAAAGATATATAATAATAATAATTTTTAAAAAAAGGAAATGTGAAGTTGATACTAGAAAATACTAACTTTTCAAAACATTTTGGGTAGTGAGTATATAAATGTGGGTTTTTTTGGTTTGGTTTTGTTTCACTTCACTATACGTAGTTTTTCAGAACTAACTGTTTTTAAAGGAAAAGATCATAGGAAATAGATCTTAATAAAATTTTAGCAAACATCACTTTTGGGAACTGATTAAATAGTTATTTTCTCCCACACACACTATTTTATACTTTTTATCAGTTTTCCATATTTCCTATAGAAAAAACACACTGCCAAATGAACAAAAATCATCCCACCAAGCTTTAGACATAAGAACTTTTCAAAAAATTTTAACACCCACTAATTATTAGTTAACTGAAACTTAACCTCCTGTCATTTCCTCATCCATAAAATAAATGGGTTAACATTTCTGCTTCCCAGAATTATTATGAGACGTATATAATAAAATGCTCTGCAGCAATACATCTCCATAAGAAGTGTGTGTGTATATGTATATATGCACTTTTAATCCTCACTTGAGAATGTATTTTTTCCATTGCTTTTTCAGAGAGAGAGAGGGAGGGAGAGGGAGAAACACATCAATGTGAGAGAGATGCATCGATTGGTTGCCTCCTGTACTCGTCCCCACCCAGGGTGCAGAGTGAACCCTCGACCCTTCAGTACAGGGGCGAATGCTTTAACCACTGGGCCACACCAGCCAGGACAAGGAGTATATTTTTTGAATTACTATCTTGGGAGGGAGCTGACTTTGACTGGAATTAGCTTGGTTTGTGGCCGAGAGGCTCAGTAATTGTTCTTGCATTTATCACTGGAGTTAAACTGCTAGATGAAGCTCTCTTTAATGGGGAGTGTTGTCCATTCCTCTTGGAAGACAGAGTATACCAATGCCAGTGTCGTTCTGTGACCTTGGCAACATTAGAACAGTAGAGGCAGAGGTAGAAATTTTGCTCGACAGCAGCCCTGATTTATTTAATAAGGCAGTACAAAGTTAAGTCCCAAAGAAAGGATTTTAATTTGCTAATGATGTGATCAAGTTTGTGTTTCAGAATCCATAGAGCGAAATGGAGAATAAAAGAATATTAGAAGCAGGGAGATAAGTTATTTTCTGTCTCTGGTTCTCAGTGGTTATATAACATACCTAAGTGTGGCATGGGTGGTCTTCATATTTGTATGGTTTGGGGTTTGCAGAACTATTTAAATTGATGGTATATTAGTTTATTAGGACTTCTATAACAAAGTACCTCAGACTGGGTGGCTTAAACAATAATTTGTTGTCTCATACGTCTCGACACTAGAAGTCCAAAATCAAGGTCTCAGCAGGGTTGATTGTTTCTGGGCTAAAAGGGAAGGTTCTGTTCCTGGCTTCTCTCTTTGACTTGTAGATAGCTATTTTCTCCCTGTGTCTCTTCACATTGTTTTTCCTCTGTGTGTGTCTCTGGGTCCAAATGTTCCCTTTGTTTAAGGATATCAGTCATATTGGATTAGGGCCCATCCTAATGACCTCATTTCATCTTGATTACCTCTGTAAAAACTGTTCTCCAAATAAGGCCACATTCTGAGGTACAGGGCCAGGACTTCAGCATATAAGACATATAAGATTTGGGGGAAACACAGTTCAACACATAACAAATGGTTTAATGGTTTCATAAATTCTTGGAAATTCTTGGCTGTTACTTCTTCATGAATTGTTTCTATTCTATTTTCCTTTCCTCTTGGAACTCTATTAATATACACTATCTTGCTCTGCTGGGTGTGGCTCAGCGGTTGAGCATCGACCTAGGATCCAGGCTATCGGGGTTCAATTCCCGGTCAAGGCACATGCCCGGGTTGCGGGCTCGATCAATGACTCTCTCATCATTGATGTTTCTGTCTCTCTCCCTCTCCTTTCCTCTCTCTG
Organism: Miniopterus schreibersii; assembly: GCF_964146895.1. NCBI lineage: Eukaryota > Metazoa > Chordata > Mammalia > Chiroptera > Miniopteridae > Miniopterus > Miniopterus schreibersii. The sequence goes on along the minus strand of NC_138119.1, from coordinate 12,062,698 downwards.
AAATCAATTAAATAAATAAATAAATAAATAAAAATATACACTATATTTACAGTTATTTTGTATACCTAAAAGTGTTCTAAAATAAAAGTTTATTTTTTTAAAAAACAGTAGTATTTGACTCCCAGGCTGTGCTTTATTTATGAATTTGGGTATTTTTTTCCTGTCTTTGTAATCATTGCTATATCTCCAATATCTGGGAGAGTGGCCAGCACATTTAGGCTCTTGATAAATACTGATTTATTGGATGGATAGAAGAGAGCAAGGGAGAATGAATTACAGATAACCTCTAGGTTTCTGACACCAGGCATTTGTGTGGATGGTAATACTCACTTAGAGAACACAAAAAGGAGAGACTGGAAACTACACTATGCTTGACAGATGAAGATATTTTCTTGTTTTGTACCAGTGATATAGTTAGTGATAATGGGGAAATCCGATCAAAGTCAAATGGTAGCTTCTTGGTTCTTTTTTCAGAGCAGCAAACGATTCTTTTTCTCTTTTAGGCATACAAAACCTTTGCTAATCGAGTGAACAATTTAAAGAAAAAGCTGGATCAATTGAAATCAACCCTCCCTGATCCAGAAGAATCACCAGTTCCTTCCCCAAGTATGGATGCGCCCTCTCCAACTGGTTCTGAGTCTCCTTTTCAGGGAATGGGAGGTGAGGAATCCCAGTCACCAACTGTGGAGAGTGAGAAATCTGCCACACCTGAGCCTGCAACAGATAATCGTGATGTGGAAGACATGGAACTCTCAGATGTAGAAGATGATGGGTCAAAAATAATCGGTATGTCCTTATGTGATGAGTAGACAGCTTGTTCCTTATCTTTTTTGTTTTCCCACCGATATACCTGTCATAGGCAGATGTTGCAAGATAGCTCACCTCTGGCTGGGTAGCTTGGTTGGTTAGAGTGTCATCCCAATACAACAAGGTTGCAGGTTCGATCCCCAGTCAGGGAACGTACAATGTACAAGAATCAACCAATGAATAAGTGGAATAGCAAATTGATGTTTCTTTCTCTCTCTCCTTCTCTCTAAAATCAATAAATTAAAAAAAAAAAAAAATAGTTAAGTCTTTATAATGTAGAATACCAAGGTAGCATTATTTCTCCAGAGCAATGGTTCAGGATTTGGTAAGCCATGTGGGTTAAGAATCATTGCTCAGGATCTGTGTTGTTCAGTATGGTAACCACTAGCTAAATGTGACTGTTGAGCATTTGAAATGTGACTTGTCTAGCTTGAGATGTGCTCTAAGTATAAAAGGTACACATTAATACATTGAGATAAATAAAACATTATTAAAATTAATGTTACCTTTTTTTACTGTGGCTTCTAGAAAATTTAAACTTCTATAGTGGCTTGAATTATATTTCTATTGAATAGCACTGCCCTAGAGGGAGGAGCACTTATACTGGAATTCTTTATTCTCTGTCACTTGACCTTCAAGATTCCAAAGCCGGTTTGTTAACCACACTTTCAAAATTAACATGGATAGCCCTGGCTGGTGTGGCTCATTGGTTGAGCATCGTCCCATGCACCAGAAGGTTGCCCTGGTAACCGGTTCAATTCCCTGTCAAGGCACATGCCCGGGTTTCGGGCTTGATCCCCAGTAGGGGCTTGCAGGAGGCAGCTGATCAATGTTCACATTGATGTTTCGCTCTCTCTCTCTCTCTCTCAAATTAATCAAAAAAAAATATTTTTAAAAAGTTAACCTGCATTGGTGAATTGTTTCTCTGACATCCCCAGCTTTTATTATTATTAGAGAGTTTTTGACTTATGTTGAATTTAATGTACTATCCATACACTGCATAGCCTTTTAGGTGGTAAAATGCATAAAGAGTTAAAATTGCAGTTTCAAATTAGTGCCTAATTGCAACCCTCAGTAGGCCAATTTCAGGAAGCCACAAAAAAATACAAAAAAGTATGTACAGAGTTCCTACTCTTTAGAAAGCTCTTAAGTTAACAAAAAAGATAGGACAATTTATGACATAAATATAATTACTGTACCCAATAATAACATGCTTCTAGAATGTACAAATTTAATATACAGATGCTAAGAAGATGCAAATAAATCATTAAAAGTAAGATAAAAGGTGAATTTGGGAAATTCGTTTTAAACAGGTATTGAAGTCAAAAGGGGTCATAAAATATAAAGAGTAGGGCTTTTTAAAAAAATCATGAATTTAGTGGTTTTCTCTAAAGCATAGTGCTTTTACTCCCAAATCAGGAAATAGTAGAACATACTTGTTCCATACTGGAAGTAGAGTCTGGAAAGTAGTAAGATGCAATAATATTTGTTTCTTTGTTTAAATAGTAGAGGACAGGAAGGAAAAACCTGTGGAGAAGTCAGCTGTATCCACTTCTGTACCTACAAAGCCAACAGAAAGTGTCTCAAAGGCCTCTTCATGTACCCCAGTGCCTGTGACCATGACAGCAACCTCCCCTCTTCCAAAGCCTGTGAATACTTCTCTTCTGCCCCCATCTCCAGCATTGGCTTTGCCAAACCTGGCTAATGTGGATCTGGCAAAGATCAGTTCCATCCTTAGCAGCCTGACATCAGTCATGAAAAATACAGGTAAGTAAGCCCAGGAAAGAGGGTAAAGGGCTGGCTTTCATCTTTCTCATTGAGCCATCAGTCTGGGTTTTGTTGAATTTTTAAAATTAAAAGTAATTTTTAAAAATTTAGCTAAAGGTATTATTTTAATACAAAAATAAAAGCAGCACTTGGTCATCATAGAAAAATTAGAAAATAGGTAAAGAGAATAAAATAAATACAATACTACTCCAAAGGAAATCACTTGTGCATGATCTTACAAGTGTATGTGTATCTGAATGTTTTGGGAGATTAAATATTTGTAATAATTTTTCTTTTAATAATTGAAGCATATTGCATATACAGTTTTGAAACCAGCTATTTAAAATTTTAGCTATTTAGCTTTTGATTTTTTTAAGCTTTTTAATTCTCAGACATCCAATATGTTTCTAATTTTTCACTGTTTACACTGTTTAAAAGAATACTGTAATGAACAACCTTGATGCTAAAGTTTTATGCACAACCCTTCCTATAAGGGTTGATGAGTATATAGGGCTTTTTTTTTTTTTAATGAGTATGTAGAGCACCTCCACATACTCATTGCTCATCTTTAACTGTATAAACACATGGCCTACTCAGTCCTGATTATTTTGAAGAAAATCCCAATTATAAGTACTTAAATATATTATTTCTAAAAGATAGATTCTCAAAATAATCAGCATTTAGGTTTTTTAAGTCTTTTCATGTTATAACTAAAATGATCTCCAAAAATGTACTATTTATTCCAAGTGCTGTATGAAAGTCCCTGATGTGCCTCAGCTTCTCCAAAACTATTTTATTTTGTTTTAATCTTCATCAGATTCAGTCTTTAAAAGTTTCATTTACATCATTTTGATTAAAGATATGGTTGAAATATTTTTTATTTGCTCATAATTTTTTGTGTGAAATATCTGCTCTTATTTTTGATCATTAAAAAAATTATTGTATCTTTGTATACTTTTTCCCTCTGTTAAAAATCAATCCAGCCCTAGCTGGTTTGGCTCAGTAGTTAGAGCACCAGCCTACGGACGAAGGGTCTGGGGCTCGATTCCAACCAAGGGCACATTCCTCGGTTGCAGGCCCCATCCCCGGCCCTGGTCAGGGCATGTTCGGGAGGCAACCAATGGATGTGTCTCTAACATCCATGTTTCTCTCTCTGCCCCCTTCCATGCTATCTGAAAAGCAATGGAAAAAATACCCTCTGGTAAGGATTAAAAAAAAAAATCCAGTGTTTTAAAATGTAAAAGTATAAAGGAGGTTGCTTACGTAATCTCATTTTATAGACCATTTCAAAAGCAAAATCTTACTAATCACATAAAATTATGCTGTGGCTGTTACACAATTACATTGGATCTGATCATAATCAGCCAGCAATATTTATGGAGCACCTACAGGACTCTGAGGTGTGGGTTTCATGCTATAGAGAAAAAAGAAATAGGTTCTTTAGTCCCTTTCTATTGGAGCTCTCAAAACTAAGGGAATACATATAAAAAAAATTAATACTTCTTTATTTTTAGGGGTGTTCCAACTAGACAGGAGAAAATCTTCATATAATTTCAGATTTTTTTTTTTGTAAAAGCCATGATATGGACCATCTGTGAATTAGTCACAGAAAAATTCCTATTAAACATACCAAAATCATTTGAATGGAAAGTTCATGGATTTAAAGGTCATTTTGAATTGCATTTTCTTGAGTTAATCTTTCTGCCACCAGGGGTCAGTCCTGCATCAAGACCTTCTCCAGGAACTCCTACAAGTCCGGGCAACCTCTCCAGTGGCCTGAAAACACCTGCACCTGCCACGACAACATCTCACAACCCTTTGGCAAATATCCTCTCGAAGGTGGAGATCACCCCAGAGAGCATTCTGTCTGCTCTTTCCAAAACCCAGACACAGTCAGCCCCTACACTGCAAGGTAAACTGACATGCCAGGGGGACTTTAACTGTGAATGTTTGTCTCTGGCTTAATCCTGGGTTCCATTTCTGAGAAAACCAAAACCATAAAATTAAAATTAAAAAAATCCAAAGCCATGAAGTAGATAATATAGTTGATTAATTATTCTCTTTATATTTATCATCTATGAGCTGGCATTTATAGTATTATAAAGTGTCAAAGATGAAAGAGACTTTAAATATCATCTAGTCTAATCCCCTCCTTTTCAGGTGAGGAAATTAAGGCTCAGTGAGGTGATGTGACCTGCTTAAGGTCACACATCTACCTATTCAGTGATGAGCCAAGACTAAAAGCCAGATTTCTTGACTGGAGTCCGGTATTCTTTCACCTACACCATGACACCCCTAGGGGCTGCATTTATCCCAGCTCTTAGTACAGGTTAGTATATGTTGAGGTTTATATATTTTAATGTTAAACGAAGCTAAAAACAGTAAGAAGTCAATCTACGATCAAGTATCTCAGGAGACATGATTGTCTCATTTATGTCCTAATGTTTTATAGAAGCCTCTATTTATAGATATATAGTGCATCTTTTTGTTTTTGCCTACGTATAATCTCTACCTTATTTGAACCTCTGTTCAACTTTGCTAATTATCTGTTTTGTTCCTAAAACTATTCACTTCTAACATTTTTTCATAAAACTTACCTGCTCTCTGTTCCCAGACCCTCCAGATACCAACACAACCTTTTCAAAGTATCTCAGTATAATTATGCAATGAATTGCAAATACCAGAACAGTATCTTTGTAGTGATTTACTCTTTTTCAGTAGTTCTCAACCAGGAAGACTCCAGGAGACATTTGGCAATGTCTAAAGACGTGGGTTTTTTTGGTAACAACTGGGATGAGGATGGGGATGCTACTGCACCTAATGCATAGAGACCAGGGTAGCAGCTGAACATGCCACAATGCACAGGACATCCAAAACAATAAAGAATTATCCAGCCCCAAATGGCAATAGTGCTGAGGTTGAGAAGCCCTGCTTTATACGAATAGAATTTTATTTCCTAAACTGTTCTCTAAGTAGATCAGCCAATAACTATATTATAGTGAACTTTGTCTTAAGATATAGAATTTTATTACACAGAACTAAATATATTTTTTTAATTGATTTTTGAAGAGTGGAAGGGAGAGAGAGCTCCCCACCTGCAGGCTTGGTTGGGGCATATGTGGGAGGCAACCAGTTGATGTGTCTCTCTTACAGTGATGTTTCTCTCTCTCCCTTCCACTCTCTCTGAAAAGCAATGGGAAAAATATCGAGTTAGGATAAAAAAAAAATCATATAACATTATCATATGTCATATTCCAGTGCTTTTTGAGGACTTCTGCTTTTGGTAAGAACAGTGACTACTAAGAATTATACTATTAGAAGGGAGAAAATGACATAGCTAGGAAGCTTTTTGGAAGTGAAATGGATTTTTTTTTCTTTTCACGAAGGTACTTGAAATAAGCAATATTTCAGTTATTTAGATAATATTAAATGTTGGATAACAATAAAAACCATGCATCTTTATTTAAAAGTAGATGGCAGTTAAAAATGTTACATGCGTCCTGGTATGGTTCAGTGGTTAGAGCATTGGCCTGCACATTGAAAGGCCTCAGGTTCCATTCCCAGTCATGGGCACATACCTTGGTTGTGGGTTCATTCCCTGCCCCCTGTCGGTCAGGGCGTGTGGAGGAGGCAACCAGCTCATGTGTCTCTCACATTGATGTTTCTCTTCGCCCCCCCCCCCTTTCTCTAAAAATCAATGAAGAAAATGTCCTCAGGTGAGAATTAACAAAACAAATTCTTCAAACCTTAAATCTCTTAGCAAATATGGATTAAAATTAAAATTTTTAGGAAACATTAATTGGAAGTATTTCATGAAGTATTTTCTTTCACCATATCATTATAAAGGAGCAATTTTAGTGTATAACTGAAAGCTCTAAGTTTGGATATAGTGTATACAAGTTTTCATTTATGTCCACAAAGTGGGTAAATTTTCCAAAATATTATTTTAATTTATAAGACCTTCTGTTATCTTTTTGTCAAGTGTTTTTCTAAAAAAATTTCTACAGGAGCAGTTTGCTTTGATGGACTTCAGCCTTTGCCCCCCAAAATTCTATTTCAGGACTTCTGAGAAGGTTTTGTCTATCATTGAGTAGGGTTGAATCTTATCACTGCCAACAATAATCCTTGAATTTTCCAGCTATAAGGTGGGGATTGTGTGTTTTCTTGTGAAAGAATCAGAGCCTTTGATGGTCTAGCTTTGTAAGTCTTTGTGATGTATGTTTATGTTTATTAGTGCTACATTTTACAACCAAAAATGAAAGCTTAGAGCATTGTTTCCCCAAAGGTAACACCAGCCTAGCAAGAGGTGCTTCTTTTAAAAAGTGCCCCTGTTCAAATATATTTCTGCAATTTGCATATGTTATCTCCCTCTTGATAATAATGTACATTAACTTATTGTCAACAATAAAAATGAAGTAAAAAAAAAAATCTGTTTAGAGAAACAGTTCCATAGATCAAACATTAAGAAATACTGGCTTGCCTTGGCTGGTGTCGCTCAGTGGTTAGAGCATCTGCCCATGCTCCAGAGGGTCAAGGGTTTGATTCCAGAGTCAGTCAATGTGTGTCTCTCTCACATCGCTGTTTCCCTCCCTCCCTCCCTCCCTCCCTCCCTCCCTCCCTCCCTCCCTCTCTCTCTCTCTCTTTCCCTCTCCCCCCCTCTCCTCTTCCTCTCCCTCCCCCCTCCCTTCCACTATCTCTAAAAATCAATGGAAAAATTATCCTCGGGTGAGGATTAACAAAAAAGAAAGAAAGAAATACTGGCTTCAAGTGTTATTTTAAGAATAATTTTGCTTCCTTTCTTTTCCTGCTTTCTCTTGTTCAAACTATAAATGATTCTGACACTAAAATCTCCACCTTCCTGTTGCCTTTTATTGTGCCATTTTGGACTTGTTCACGACTGTACTAGAAACATTTCAGTGATTTGTTCTCTTTATATTGACAAATAAGTCCAGTGTTTTCTGTGACATTTAGCAATTGCTTACTTGGTCAGGATTCCCTTTGGCCTCATATTTTAATGTCTGTCTGGTTCCCACTGGAATGATTGAGACTATCCAGTTAGCCTAAATTGTTTTTATTGTAAAGTAGGGAGTTGTTCTTTTTAACTCCTCTAATCTTTGTTTCTACAGGCCTGTCATCTTTACTTCAGAGTGTTACTGGGAACCCAGTTCCAGCCAGTGAAGCTGCATCCCAGAGCACTTCAGCTTCCCCTGCCAACACCACCACAGTCTCTAATATAAAAGGAAGAAATCTGCCCTCCAATACCCAATCCTTTATTCCCAAAAGCTTCAACTATTCTCCTAATTCATCAACATCTGAAGTCTCTTCAACTTCAGTCAGCAAGGCCTCAATTGGGCAAAGCCCAGGGCTTCCAAGCACTACTTTCAAGCTACCGTCCACCTCTCTGGGGTTTACAGGCACCCACAGTACTGGCCCTGCTGCCCCACCTACTGAAGTTGCCATGTGCCAATCTTCAGAGATCTCCAAGCCAAAGCTGGAGTCCGAGTCCACCTCCCCAAGCCTGGAAATGAAGATCCATAACTTCCTAAAAGGTAATCCTGGTTTCAGTGGCTTAAATTTAAACATCCCAATCCTGAGCAGTTTGGGGTCCAGTGCCCCAGCAGAAAGCCATCCCTCAGACTTCCAGCGTGGCCCTACTAGCACTTTAGTCGACAACATTGATGGAACCCCTGTGCGGGATGAACGCAGCGGGACGCCCACCCAAGATGAGATGATGGACAAGCCCACATCCAGCAGTGTAGATACCATGTCCCTGCTTTCTAAGATCATTAGCCCTGGTTCTTCAACACCCAGCAGTACAAGATCACCACCCCCTGGGAGAGAGGAAAGCTACCCCCGGGAGCTCTCCAATTCTGTATCTACATATCGACCTTTTGGCCTGGGCAGTGAATCACCCTATAAGCAGCCTTCTGATGGAATGGAGAGACCATCTTCCCTGATGGACTCTTCACAGGAAAAGTTCTATCCAGATACTTCTTTCCAGGAAGATGAGGATTACCGAGATTTTGATTATTCAGGGCCTCCACCCTCTGCCATGATGAACCTAGAGAAGAAACCAGCCAAGTCTATCCTGAAATCCAGCAAGCTTTCTGATACCACCGAGTACCAGCCAATCCTGTCCAGTTACAGTCACAGAGCCCAAGAATTTGGGGTAAAGTCTGCCTTCCCTCCATCTGTAAGGGCCCTCCTGGACTCTAGTGAGAACTGTGACCTTCTCTCACCTTCCCCTGGGCTGTTTGGTGCCTTCAACATAAGAGGGAATGAACCTGGGTCTAACCGGTCACCGTCACCGAGTAAGAATGATTCATTTTTCACCCCCGACTCCAACCACAATAGCTTGTCTCAATCTACCACTGGGCATCTCACTTTGCCACAGAAGCAGTACCCAGACTCTCCTCACCAAGTCCCACATCGTTCCCTTTTCTCTCCGCAGAATACCCTTGCTGCTCCCACGGGCCTTCCACCCACATCAGGCGTGGAGAAAGTCCTGGCCTCCACCATTTCCACCACGTCGACGATTGAGTTTAAGAATATGCTTAAAAACGCCTCACGAAAGCCCTCCGATGATAAGCATTTTGCCCAGGCCCCCAGCAAGGGCACTTCAAGTGACGGTGTCAGTCTCTCAAACCTCACCCAGCCCAGCTTGACCGTCACTGAGCAGCAGCAGCAAGAAGAGCACTACCACCGCATAGAAACCCGCGTCTCCTCCTCCTGCTTAGACTTGCCTGACAGCACTGAAGAAAAGGGGGCCCCCATAGAAACCTTGGGTTATCATAATGCATCCAATAGGAGGATGTCTGGGGAGCCAATACAGACCGTAGAGTCCGTCCGAGTTCCTGGGAAGGGAAATAGAGGACATGGGCGTGAGGCTTCAAGGGTGGGTTGGTTTGATCTGAGCACCTCAGGCAGCTCTTTTGACAATGGCCCTTCAAGTGCCTCTGAGTTGGCATCCCTTGGGGGTGGGGGCAGCGGAGGCCTCACTGGCTTTAAAGCAGCACCATACAAGGAACGGGCACCCCAATTTCAGGAAAGCGTCGGCAGCTTTCGTTCCAACAGTTTCAACTCAACATTTGAGCATCATCTTCCCCCATCCCCCTTGGAACATGGGGCACCCTTCCAAAGAGAGCCAGTGGGGCCGTCATCTGCCCCACCTGCCCCTCCTAAGGATCATGGTGGTATCTTCTCTCGAGATGCACCCACTCATCTACCCTCTGTGGATCTTTCGAACCCCTTCACAAAGGAGGCAGCTTTGGCCCATGCTGCCCCACCCCCTCCTCCTGGAGAGCACAGCGGAGTACCCTTCCCCACCCCACCCCCTCCACCCCCTGGGGAACATAGCAGTGGTGGGAGTGGTGTTCCCTTTTCTACTCCACCCCCTCCTACCCCTGTTGACCACTCTGGGGTTGTACCCTTCCCTGCCCCACCACTGGCAGAGCATGGAGTGGCAGGGGCAGTGGCAGTATTTCCCAAGGACCATAGTTCCCTCCTTCAAGGGACCTTGGCTGATCATTTTGGGGTGCTCCCAGGACCCAGGGACCATGGGGGCCCCACCCAACGGGACCTCAACGGCCCTGGCCTTAGCCATGTACGTGAGAGCCTGAGCCTACCCTCCCATTCTCTGGAGCACCTGGTTCCAGCCCATGGAGGAGGTGGGGGAGGCAGCAACAGCAGCAGTGGCCTCCCCTTGGGTCCCTCACACAGAGACACCATCAACCGGAGTGGTATGATTTTGCGGAATCCCCGGCCAGACTTTCGGCCTAGGGAACCTTTTCTCGGCAGAGACCCGTTCCACAGCTTAAAGAGACCCAGGCCGCCTTTTGTTAGGTGCCCTCCGTTCTTTGCACCAAAACGCCCATTCTTCCCTCCCGGGTACTGATGGAAACCAAGGGAAAGGCATTTTGAACAGTCTAGAGAGCATTGGAAGTAGGAGTTGGTTTATTGTTGTTTTTGTTTCCCTCCTTTGATTTATTTTTTTTAATGACCAAGGGCCTCCCTTCCAAAGTGAAAAGTCATATGCTTACATTTCACTGTTCCATCCCGTCCTTCCCACTGCACTTACCTACCTTCCCCGAGTTGTTTGTATTTAAAGGGGGGGCGGGGCAGGCAAAGAAACACAACCAAAGCCACTTCCTTTGGCTGGGAGTTTGAAGGACGGGAGGAAAAAAAAATCTTATATGATCCCATCTATTGAAGAGTATTATTACATTTGAAATAAAACTTCCACCAGTACAGATGATAATGTGCAATGTTGGGATGTTATTTTGGGTTTGGCTTATTAGTAGTCGATGGAAGGGTTCCTGTCCCCTTTCTTCAGCTAAGTTCACTGCTGGGACCAGCATGGCTCCCTTCCCCGTGTGCTCTGCCCTGCTGACAGCCAGGAGATGTTGCAAGGGAGGAAATGTGGAAGACCTTGGACCTGTCAAGCTGTTCTGTTTTGTTTGTTTTTAAAAGCATGTTGAAGTTGAGTTCTTTACCTTTCTCCTAAAATCTTAATTTAAAAAAAAAAAAGGGGGGGCAGCCTCTTCTTCCAAAGGCAGTAACTTTGAGGAGACACAAACCTCGTTCTGGCCTAGTAAAAATTTGTCCTCTCTATTTTTGGAACGAAAGAGAGCAGGCTGAATATATTTTGAGGTTAAAATAAGGAGTAACTACAATATAGAGCGTTAGAGAGAGGAACTGTTAGCAGTGTGTGTGACCTGCCCATCCTTCATGAACGAGAGAATGGAAAACGCTTTTGAGATAGTTCCGCTTGTCTTGCACCAAGCTCTCCCTGCCTGCCTTCCTTGGCTTGCTCTCTCAGTTTTCACTTCTGCTGTGGCCAGAAAGTAAGTCACTACAGTTGACAGTTATTTTAAAGGTGCAGCTGTAATATTATCCCTGTGCTTTTTAATGTAAGAAGTAGACATTTTTACCATGGTGCCTCCCTAACGTAAGTGGTATTTGTTGGTATATTTCAGCAAAGGTTAACTACTAGGGAAAGGGAATTAATTTTCTTTGTCTTTCCTTTCCCCTTGCCCTCCTCCTGTATTCACCCCATTCTTGGTATTTCAAAGAAGGTTCAACAGCATCTTTATGTTATACTTCTTCAGATGTGTTTTAGTAACGAGTGAGTATTACTAGACATTTTTACAGAGAAACTGGAGGACCTGAGAAATCCAGATCTACCCCACTGCAGTAGCAGCCCATCACATATCAAGGCTCAAAGCCTTATCCTCACTCCCACTCCCAGTAGGATGTTTCTGCTCTTAGTCATTTCACATGAGAAAGTTCTTTTATTCTCCCTGAAAGGCTTCTTATTTGTGTTTCTACAGCAAGTACTGGGAAAAAGACAATCACCGTACTTTGAGTGTTTAGATCTTTATATCTTAGGGACACTGAAAAGCAAATGTTGCATTACTATTTTTTGTTTAGTGTCTTACCCTAAGGTACACACACAGGTAACCTCCAGCTAGGTGAGTAAAACAATATGTGTTGAGCGTTTTAGAGAATCCTAGTAAGTTTCATATTTTCTTCCAAGTTAATATAGAACTAACTATAAGAAGTATGGGGATTGCTTTGGATTCCTGCAGTGAAATAATGGAAGGTGGGGGAGAGGGCAATGTAGTGGCAGTAGGTGATTCTTAGTCTCAGAATAAACTCGCTTTTCAGATAAAGAGCACCTTAAACCAGGCGTGTGTCATAGTTTGGGAGTTTTGTGTAATTTATTCCGTGTTATTTATTCGGGCTCACTATGTGTATTGTGGTTAGGGTGCTGCAAGTCATTCATCTCCCTAATGCATTTCTGGTCCTAAGCCAACTAACTGTTTTCTTTCTTTCTTTGACCCTCTCAAGCCTCTCTGCCCTGTGGCTCTCCCCACAAAAATGCATGATACCATTACCTTGTAAGTGGGATGGGGTATATAGTGTAGCAAAGCAAAGAAACAGTATAGTACATTGAGTCCTCAGACATTTGTTTAGGGAAAAGTATAAGTAGGGGGAGGAGTTCTATTTGACTCAACTGAAATAGAATTTTTTTTCCCCCCCAGAAATTAAGTGGGATGTTTTCATTCTAGAATAAAAGAATGTGAATTCTTTCTGCTGCTCTTGTTTAAGCTAAAAGTAGAGTTTACTTGAAAAGGCTCTCTCACCAGTTGGTTTTATGAGAAAATGTGGGGATGTCAGGAAAGTGGCTTCCTGAATGTTGGGGCAGAGTAATTGTCCTCAAAAGTATGACAGCTAATACGTGAAAGGAAAACCTTGTACAGTTTTAAAGATGGACTTTTTAGGGGTGGATTTTTTGTGTGTGGGCTGTTTCTTAAGCCACCGAATCCTCAAAGCGCTTGTTTCAGGATGGAAGTGAGGATTTGTATATGACTGTCAGCTGTTAACTTTAAGGAAATCTGTCCACAGTAAAGGAAGACGACAGTGTACATATGTGATATAGTGAAACAAGACAATTCTGGTATTCATAACATGAAACAAAGGGGTTTTATTCTTTCTGTGTCTGTGATTTAAAACTCCATGCCCATGCTCTGACTTTTGTATTTCACCCCGAGTTTAAAAAAAATAAACAAGATATTTTTTAAAGAAAGCATAACATAGTGTGTCTTGGAAAGGACATGATTCTCATGAAAGCAGAATATGCGAAGTTGTTACCAAGGTCCTTGGTGCTCACTGTAAAATCACAGACAGAGAATTGGTGGGTTGCGGATACACTGGTACCGCCTAAAACTGGTACAGCATCAGAAATGGGTCCTTAAGTATTTTGTAAGTTTACTCTTCAGTGAGTTAGATGAGAGGCCTCCCTGCTTCCTCTGCTCTCCCAGATGTTGAGAGTAGAATTTGGTTTGATTCCAGGGAGGGTAAAATGATCGGAGAGTAGAACTTCTGTTCTTTCCGGTCCCAGGAATACAATGTTTGTGATATATGTGGTACAGCGAACCTATCTAGATAATGTGAATATGCTAAACTTCCTCATTGCAGAATATTCACTATCCTGAAATTACTGGTTGATGCAGAATTAAGCCTCAGCTGTTATTGTTTTGAAGCTGCTGTAAATTACTGCTTTTCCCCCTTTTCCTCCCCTACCCCTTTTTTGAATGGGCGGGGGTGCCTGTTAAGATTAAAATTAGATATGTTGGATTGATATTCTCACGTGTTCAGTGTGGAAAACAAAACAAGTACATGCTTTAGAGGCAACAACAATGAAATCCTTTTGAAATGTGTATCACTTAATAAAATAACTAGTTCTAAAGGTTTGACATTTTTCTTTGAGATTTGGGGCTTTAACCAAGGGCCCCCGGCTTCTCTGGTGAGTGCAAAGAGGAGGAAACCTCCAGGAGCTGAAATTGCTGCTTGGCGGTGCAGGCCTGCGGTTGGAAAACCTAAATTTTCCCCAGCAAAGACCCCACATGACTGTCCAGGGCTAAAGGTGAAACCAGCTACAGAATGCAGAAGGAAAAGCCTGGATGTACCTCTGAAGATCTGATTGGATTGGCGTTCGGTCTGAGAGTGCGTGGGGTAGAGGGGATGGCGGGTGTGCCTGCTCATTTCCGAGGCGCACAAAGATACCACTGGCCACCCATCTCGTCCCTTCCTTGTGACCACTTGCACCTTCCTCTTCCAGCCATTCCTTTCGTTTTTTAAGTCTGTTTGTCTCCAATATTATGTTTTTGTTTTCCAGTTCAATAAAGGATGGTTTCCTTTGTTGTGTGGTTGACTCTTCCCCGCTCACATTGATCTTGTCCAGCTGTCCCCTTGCCTTCTGCACTTGGTGTCGCCGGAGGCAATCTAAGCCTCTAAGAAATGCATGGCCTTGTGGGGTTCGTTTGATCCTTTGTGTAATTCAGTTTTGGAAAGGGGTGATGGGTGGGGTGAGATGAAGGATGTTCAGGGAGTGGCGGGCAGTGAAGTGGGCTGTGCTGTATGGGTAATTATTTGTGTATGTCTTCAAAAAATTGTAGAATTATGAGCAAAGAAGCATTTTGAAGCAGGCAGAGTTGAGGGAGGTGACGGACCCTCCTGGCCGTCCCTTTGCCCAGGTCTGCCTTTTGTGCTGCATATTGGCAATCTACAGAAACCACACGATCCTTTTCTCTTGCCCCATCCTTTTTCATAACCCAGGGAGGCTTAGCAAGTGGAATGTTGGCTTTTAGGGTAGAGAGAGGCACGGCATCCAGATCAGGCCTGGGTCACTGGCAGCATAGAGGCTCTAAATAGCAGCCTTGGTTCCGCAAAGCTACACACGTCACCAAAAATTCAGAAACAGCAGCGGCCTGGGAGCACACCCAGCAGGTGGGATGTACCGCTGGAACCGGCTCACCTTTTTACCTGTCCCCTCTTGGGACCTTAACTTGCCCACCTGGTTTTTGTCTCCACCCCCAAGGAAGCAATAGCTTTTAGACTTTTTCATTGGCCTTTCTGGACACGTTGGAAATGGATTCTTCCCCTTAAATTGTCTGTAAGCCAATCTGGTATAGGAGGGATGAGTTACCCCCTTATGTATGTAGGCATAGTAACACAAACACCCCGAATGGATTTAGGGTGTTGGGGTGTTTCTCATACTTGTTTATGAGTAACTGTATAGACAAGTCCAGTCAGCTGCTGCTCACAATTGCTGAGTAATAACTCACTGAGGCCGCATAGACAAAGCTGCTAGAGGGACACAAGTGAGATACCGGCTCCTAAGTAAACATCCTGTTCTCCCTTCCCCCATGTAGGGGGGAGAGGCCGGCCCGTGCTTCATGGGAAAAGAGCGACCCAAGTGCAATGTAAAACCACACATTTCTGACTGACTGCTGGGGGAGGACAGGAGAAATCTTATGTTTCATTACAAGTCTGAGAGGAAGGGGATCAGAAGCCTGAGATCTGTTTAGAAAATGATACTGCGGTTACCTTTGGTTCCTTTATTTTTTCCTTTCCCTTTGTGCTCACTGTAGCAAGAGTCAGAAGTTGAGAATACAGATGTGGGTGGACAGGCCAGTGAGCGGTGCCAACAGAAAACACAAATACAGGCTGCAGCTTTTTGTGTTTGACTCAAAGGGGTGTTGGCCAAACCAGTCCACCCTGGACCTGTTGGGGTTCATAGCAAATTCGATGTTCCAGCAACTTCCTTATTTTTCTTTTTACTTGTTATGTTTCCTGTTTTAAAAAAGAAAAAAAATCCTCACCCGAGGACGTTTATTGATTTGAGAGAGAGAGAGAAACATTGATATGAGAAACAGATCAGTAGCCTCCCGTACGCACCCTGACGGGGGATTGAACCCACAACCTAGGTATGTGCCCTGACCAGGAATCAAACCCACAACCTTTGGTGCACAGGACGACGCTCCAATCAACCGAGTCACTCGATCGGGGCTCCCCTTATTTTTTGAGAATTACTCAAGTCCTTTGCAGAGTAATTTGTGGAAAAGAGAGGACTTGAAACTTCTTACATTTTTCTTGTGGTATTTCAGTTGGAAGGCAAAGGAAGAAAGGAGATGGGCAGCATCCTGTGCTTCAGTTTCGCCCTCCCCGGTTGGGAATCCTTTGCGCCTACATTTAAGGTCCCGTATCTTCATTGTCAAGAGCAATAGAGATTAGTGAAGGGTTAATTTGAAATCTTGGTTATTGGGTAGTGGGCCTTAGTTGTATATTGCCTTCTATAGGTGTATCTAGGACCTTCTTAGCTCTTTCCTTTGTTTTTCATCATCAAACTTAAGTTGACATCCCTGCACTGGCTCCTGTGTTTGGGAGACTTCCCTATGTTTTCCCCTTAGCCTTGACCAGACAAATCAGGGTCATTTAAAAGCCGAGGGTGGGGTGGGGATAGAGGTGGCTGTTTCCTTGTTTCTCTTCTACAGACTCGGGAGATGTCTTGGGGAAGGGAAGTCGGGTTTTAGGTGCGCCCAAGGCTTTGTTTTCAAAAAGCAAAGCTCAACTTGTCCCCATGCTCCTAATAGGAAGCTTCCCCCTCTTTATTTACTCAGCAAATCTAGCTGGACTTTTTCTGTGGCATCTTAAAGCAATGTTAAAGTAAAAAGTGTGGCCTCACCCTAGCTCTTTAATACTAAGGGAAAAAACATTTTAATAAACCTTATCTCCCCACACCATCTACTTACCTCTAGCCACTTGGCTAGTTCTGTGAGCCTCAAAAGCAATTTGGTGTTAATGATGTAAACATTTATATATTTTTACCTTCTTAAATTTCTCCTTTTTACCTCCAGTATATTTCCTTTCTCTTTGATGCAGGGAAATTTTGCTTGTAAGAGCTAAGATAGATTTGGAGGTATGTGTTGATCTGATGACAGGTGGAAAATGGACTTTTACCTTCAGTGGAGAGCATTCTTATATAGTTTAAGATTATATATAATTTATATATAGTTTATATGTGTAGTTTAAGATTATAACAATACCCCCCAAATCTTTAGCTAACTTTAGGGTGTCTATTTGAAAAGTGAGTATTTCCCAAAGCTTGATTAAGGGTGTAGGATACCCTTTACTAAAGATTCCCTTTTCCCTAGACTTCTGTGAAATCTGGCATTATTAACATATCTTTTTCCTTATCGTTAGTCTGCTAGATAAAATTTGGTAAGATGCCTCTGTTCTTGGCTTTTTTTTTTTGGACCTCTCTCTCCAACCTATATTAAGGGCCTTTTTGGCCCCAAAGTCTCCAAGTAGTGAACCTGGAGAGTAAGCAGAGAAGTGCTACCCAACGTGATGCTCTCTAACCGTTCTGGTATGGGAGAGGCAGCAGAGCATGGCCTACAACAGGCTTTGGTTTCAGAGGCCAGGGTTTCTCTGAGGGTCAATTTCCATGTTATAAAGGGAGCATAAGGAGAGCTACTAGTCAGGGTTATTCTAGGAATTAAATAAGATAGTGAAGGCAGCACTTGGTATATAGTAGGTGTTCAGTGATATTCTGGGTGGAAGGTAAGAGCAGCTTTAGGGATGTTTCCCAGGCAGGCTAACCGGTTAAAATTCCGTGAGGCTGAAACATACCAGGCACAATTCAGAAGTTGTAGAAGCCGCCCGAGTTAATGAACTGGCCTTAGCTAGCTTGCTTTTGCTGGCTGGCTTGTTACAAGGAGAGGAATGGGATAACTTGACATTCCTTCCTCCACTGCAACACGAGTTACATAGGCGATGATGAAGCAGTTGATTGATCTGCACCCCCTGACCACACAGCTCAGTGCATTGCACACAGGGAGTAGTCTACATGTTTGAGGGATGAGCGCAGGAAGCTGCCACAACAATACTTATTCCACCATCCCTCTACTATCCGCACAAAAAAGGACAAGGTAGAATGATTAAAGAATGTGTGTCTGTATCTTTGGAGTTTCAAGTCAATACAGTGATTGACACATTCTTAATTCAGTAATAATTCAGCACCTACCATTTTGTTGCCTGCAATGTAACACTTCCATCCCTTTGGGTGCAGAGCCATGGAAAGAACTCTGCCTGCTGTCATACTTTGTGAATGCCATTTAAAAATTCTCACTGCCTTTTCCCCAACACATACATGTAATATTCCTCTTCCACAGTCTTGTTTGTTTTTGTATTTCAGGGTGTCTAACATGTAAGAAGATGGAGCCAAGATCCAGAGTGGTGCCTGTGACTCAGATCAACTGCTGTATTTCCCAGACAGAACCTCTGGCCTCCGGAAACGTAGATTAAACAGCTTTCTCTGACAGCTCTTCCTTCACAACCCTTGATTCCATCACTGCTGGAAACTTGAGAACCAACTTTAACCACCCCCACTCCCAGGTGAGGGCACTAATGGGAATCACTGAGAACCTCACAGCTGGCCCCAAGTCCAGTTCCCTTCCCACTTTACTAAAATCTGACCGTGTTTTTGTTTTTACTGTGTAAAATAAATCAAGTATACCTAGTCCTGTGTCCTAGAAATAGCATGGTGAGGGAAGAGAAAGGATGAAGCTGAGAGCTAGAATGGGAATGAGAGGCAAAGGTCTTGCAGAGGAAGCAGAGAGCCAAGATTCCAGGGTCAGGGCGCTCTTTCTGAAGTGATGGGGGAGTATATTGGGAGTAAACTCTATTACCGGTGTAAGTCTGGTGTGGTAGAAGAGTACAAGACTTGGATTAAATCCAGCATCAGCACTTAACTGTTTGGCTTTAAATCACTTACCTTCATCTTACCTACTCATCTAAGATTTAGAGTCTCCTAGGTCCCTCTTAATAAGCACCATTAGTATGGGCTCCCAAGAAGTGCCCTCAGCAGATTCTCTGCTCCAGCCCTTAAAGCTTATATTTATTCTAATAGTTTGTAGCTCTTGATACCCATTACCATGCACAATGCAGTATGTTAGATGATTTACATAAAATTAACATCAACAATTGGGAGTGATACTATTATTCCCATTTCACAGATGGGAAAACTGAAGCATAGAAGAAATTAAATCATTTACCCAGAATTACATAGTGAATGGCAGGCAGCTCCAGGATTTACACTAGGTCTCTTTGTTTCCAAAATCTACACTCTTAAGTGTTTTTCTACCTTCCAGCAAAGACTGTGTAAACAAACAGAAAACCTTATGGTTAAATAGAAATTACTAACTACCCTTTCTGGGCCGTTTTTCTCCCACTCTCGAGTTTTCCTGCTCCTGCCCTCAAAGCCGCAGGACACCTTACTACTACTTTGGGCTGAAACTGCAGGTCTCGGGATTGCCGGTGTCACAGTGTAGGTCTTCCGGTCATCCGGAACCACCCACGTCGCTGCTGTTGCTGTGTGGGGTGTACGTCTTCGCAGTTCCTGGAGGTGGTTCCAGGGTAGAGTGGCAGCTGTAGTAACCAATAGGCACGGGTATTACTGGGCCAGAAGCCAATGAGGAACCTGGTGAAGGAGAAGAGGCGCTCATTTGAGGATGTAGGCACCGGTCTGAACGAACATGGGGCTGTATCAGAGGTGGCGACAGCTCCGGCTCCCAGGGTTACAAGCCTGCGGGCTGCACACGGCGCGTGAGGTACCCCAGAATTCCGAACCAGCCCAAAGCCCAAGGTGTAACCCAGCCTGACCCTTTCCCCTCTGTGCCTGCCCTGGCTCCTCAGATCCGGCTACCCTAGCCTTTTGATGCACTTTTTCCTGGGGTCAACAGCCTGGGGAGCGTAGGACTCCTAACGTAGGGGCCTGTAGCACCCATTCCTCTTAAATACTAGAGATTAGAACCAGGGACACAAAACCCCTCATCTCCCACTATCCCCAGTCCCAAGAATAACTGATGGAACCTGTGTTATCTCCTAACATCTTTCCCTCCAGGCAGCTGTGCCCACCCCTCCACACTGGTTGGTAGAGCGGCTTGGCCTTTTTGAGGAGCTATGGGCTGCTCAGGTCAAGAGGTTGGCAAGCCTGGCACAGAAGGAACGCCGGACTATTAAGATAGCACTTTCCGGAGGCCAGAAAGTGGAGGCTGTGGCATGGGACACAACTCCTTACCAACTAGCCCAGCAGATCAGGTACCAGGCCCATTCATTCCTCTACCTCTACTTCCTCTGGACCTGAGCAGAGAAAGAAAACTGCTTGTTTCTGTTCCAGCCCATCAAGATAGCTTTTCCTAGGGATTCGTTTTTATCTGCGTTGGTTTCAGAGTCCTTCCTCTATTATCCTTGGGGGGAGGAGCAAGGAGAAACAATAGGCTCTATTGCTCTGGTAACACATTTCCCCTTTCCAAGTTTGGAGTTGCTAAGAGATTAGTCCCTCTTTTTCCCTGTGGATTGTAACCCTGTCTTTTTCTTTAACTCCCCCCCCCGCCCCCCTCTGAAGTTCAACCCTGGCAAATACTGCAGTGGCTGCTGAAGTGAATGGAGAACCTTATGATCTGGAGCGGCCTTTGGAGACAGATGCTGACCTCAGATTTCTGACATTTGATTCTGCAGAGGGGAAAGCAGTAAGTTTCTTATCGCAAATACACTGGCTACTAAACTAAGATATTTAAGTGGGTGTTTCTAACGTTTATTTCTTTTGCCTCAGTTTCTCCATTTCCACTTGGGAGGGAAACCTACCACAGATTGCTTGTCTTGACTATTTCTAGCTAAGCTGGAAACTTAAGATGAAAGTTTTTACTTAGCCTAGGTGTATTATAAGCAGACATCATTTGTGCTAGTGAAAGGGAGAGGTAATAAGTTGAAAATAGAAGGATGCCATCGAGACACCCATTATAAGTTATCTGTAGCTTAATTCTGACGTGGCTTCCACAACTGCATGTACACCCTGGCCTCCGCCCCGTTTTGTGCTCTTCATGTCAGCTTAGGTAATGTAGATCTCATGTATTAGGATGCAGAAAAATTGAGTTCTCATGTCACCTGTGTATAAATGGTGACCAAGTCCTAAAGCAGTGGTTGTGTCACACTGGATTCCTCATGTGGGGAGGGAAAAAAGGACTAAAAGACTAAGCACAGCCTTTAAGAATCAGTCTTGCCCAGCCGGGCGTGGCTCAGTGGTTGAGCGTCAACCTGGGATCCAGGCGATTGGGGTTCGATTCCTGGTCAAGGCACATGCCCGGGTTGCGGGCTCAATCAATGGCACTCTCATCATTGATGTTTCTCTCTCTCTCTCTCTGCCTCTCCTTTCCTCTCTCTGAAATTAATAAAGATATATTAAAAAAAAGAATCAGTCTTAACAAAGTAGTTTACTCTGCAGCTCTAAAAGGAGATGTTACAGGAGAGCAAAGGAAGACTGACTGGCCACCTACAACTGGAGGCCCCGAGGAGTAGGGCTGGGGGGTACTCTCTTCTGTGTACTGTTCCCTCTGCTTTCTTTTCTATTCAGTTTTTTTCCTTTTCACTATGTAGTTGTCACTACCTCCATTATATGAAAGTTATTCGTAGAAGAGCCATACTGGTTTCACAACAGCTCCTTGGAGGAGAGAATGTGAGAGCTAGGGGTTGCAGGAGAAGCTTACGAACTCATGAACTTCTTCCTTGTGGATCCAGGTGTTCTGGCACTCCAGCAGCCACATCCTGGGGGCAGCAGCTGAGCAGCTCCTAGGTGCTATCCTCTGCCGAGGTCCCAGCACAGAATGTGGCTTCTACCATGATTTCTTCCTGGGAAAGGAACGGTGAGTAGTGCAGGGAAGGAGGAGAATGATGGTTTCTTTTTTAGAGACTTCACCTTTTTCCTCCCTAGGTTTTTTTGAGGTATAACTAACAAAATTGTAATATTTTTAAATACAGTGTGATAATTTGATATTTGTATACATTGTGAAAGGATTTCCATAACCTAGTTCATTAATCCATCACCTCACCTATTTTTTTTTCTTTTTCTGGTGAGAACACTGAAGATCTACTCTTAGCAAATTTCAGCTACACAATACAGAGTTATCAACTACAGTCACCATGCTATGCATTGGCTCCTCAGACCTTATTCACCTTCTAACTGAAAGTTCATACCCTTTTATTTGGGTGGTTTCTGAGGCCCTTTTCTGGGGCCTTGGGCATGTTCAATTTGGAGGAGCAGGCTAGGGGAAAGGCCTCCAGGCCTGAACTGTTATTTTGGTACCATATTCTCCAATTGTCCATGTTCCTTCTCTTCTGTCTCTAATTCTGCCTGAAACTTATCTTCTCCAGCCTTTAGGAATTCGACTTTTACTGCATTTTTCATTACTGTTGCTTTAATTTTGTCCATCCAGATGGCCTGCACTCAACTTTTAGTTTCATGCATAGAGCACTTACTTTAGCTATAAAATTTGCACCTGATTTCCTACTTT
Organism: Miniopterus schreibersii; assembly: GCF_964146895.1. Taxonomy (NCBI): domain Eukaryota; kingdom Metazoa; phylum Chordata; class Mammalia; order Chiroptera; family Miniopteridae; genus Miniopterus; species Miniopterus schreibersii. Next base: position 12,040,430 of record NC_138119.1, on the reverse strand, counting down.
TGTTTTCTGTTAGGTTGTCTAAGAGAAAATAATTCTAGATGTTTCTGGAGGGCAGGATTCCCCACCCCCCCCAGACAACAGGTATGTCACCCAGGTGATGCTTCTTAGAGGATGCAAACCAACCAATTCTCCTCCTCCCAGGACTGTCCGGGGCTCAGAGCTGCCTGTTTTGGAGCGAATTTGCCAGGAACTTGCAGCTGCTGCTCAGCCGTTCCGGAGGCTAGAGGCCTCCCGGGATCAGCTTCGCCGGCTCTTCAAGGTGGGTTGGAAATGCAGTTTTAGGAGGACGATCAGAGGCATGAGGGAAGAGGTGGCTCTCTCCCAGGACATCTTTGGGGAGATAAAGACTTGTCTTCACTTGTCCCTTCTTCCAGGATAACCCCTTTAAGCTTCGTCTGATTGAGGACAAAGTGACAGGTCCAACAGCAACAGTGTATGGGTGAGAGTTGTCAAGATGGAGGGAAATGGGGAGGTGGGGATGCACTTACTGACAAAGGCCAGAAATGGGACAAGGGAAAGAAGACAGAAGCTTATCTGTTGCTCCAGAAAAAGAAATGGGAGCAGGAATTGATTTTTCTCTCCCATTGCTCTCTCTATAGAACAGTTTTCTCTACTTCCTCTCTCTGTCAGCTAAAGGCCATGAGAGGGAGAAAACTAAAAGCTCAAGTATCTGGAAACCACTAACTGGCCCCTTCTCTCTCCCAGGTGTGGCATGTTGGTTGATCTTTGCCGGGGCCCCCACCTTCGGCATACTGGACAGATTGGAGGACTGAAGCTGCTCACGGTCAGTTGTGATTACAGGGTTAGGTTTAGACTCCTGCTTTCACTGAGGTGGGCCCAGGAATGGGAAGATAATTCTCTCAGCTCCTCTGTAGCTAAGCAGGGAATCCAGAAGGAGAGGATACTTAGGCCCTGCCTTCAGGAAACTTTGAGTCTGATGGCAGTGCCCAGAAGCCAACTCAAATTCCATAGTTGGATATAAATGCTAAAGGAGGTGGAGGGAGAGGGCATGGACAGGCTAGACAAGGTCATGTAGGGAAGTCTGTGAATAGAGGGTGTGGAATACCATTTGACAGGCACTCTAAGTCAAGGGCGTGTCTTTTATGAAAATACTGTTTCTGGGCAAAGTGAGTTATTAGATGGTATGGGAGCAGAGAGTGAGGGGAAAGGCAGACATGTAGAACAAAAGGCTCTGGATTGAAAACAGCCATCTGTGCTTCGTCCTCGCTCTGCCATTCATGAAGTGTGGCCTTGGATAAATCTTACCCGTTTTCCCCATCTATTAAATGAGGCTGTTAATTCCTACCAGTAAATCCACATCTAGAGACAGAACCAACTAATGCAGGAGAAAGTGTTTGAGGGAAAGTTAAAAGTGCTATAAAATGCAAGCTGTTTCTTTTTTTTCTTTTTTTTTCTTTTTAAAATTATTTATTTTTCTTGTGTATTTCTTTTGTTTGTTCAAAATATTACAGATGTCCCCTTTTTTCCCCATTGACCCCTTCCACTCTATACCCACTCCCCTCCCCAGGCCTTCACCACACTATTGTCTGTGTCCATGGGCTATGCATATATGCATATAAATTCTTTGGTTAATCTTTCCCCACCCACCCCCACCTTCCTTCTGAGATTCATCAGTCTGATCCATGTCTCCATGTCACGGAATCTATTTTGAGCAGGCTGTTTCTTGTTAGTACTATTGTTCAGGGAAAGAGCAAGCAGAGTCATTTGATTTCATGTGGCCAGGGATGGGAAACAGTGTGGGAGATTGAGTTTTCTTGCAGCTGTATGGAAGATTGATAAGGGGATGGATAGGATGACATTTGACCAGATCTTCAGGTTAATCCCCTGAGTCGTCATCAATTAGAAGGGGAAGGAACTAAAGACAGGGGTACTGGCAGGGCAGTAGTAGTGAGAATCCTCAGGATAAGGTTAGGCCTGAGCAGGACCTATGTAGAAATCAAGAGTCAGGCACCTCCAAGGCTATAAACATCACAAGGCGTTGTCTGGAGGATCAGCCAGTGTTGATGGTGGGAAAAGTAGTGCGTACCTGTGATGCTTACACTGAGAGTATCATTTGAGGTTTGCAAGAGAGGTTGAGAGGCTTCAGCCTTCTCCATCTTTTTTTTTTTTTTTTAATTTATTCTTTTTAATCCTTACCTGAGGGTATTTTTTCCATTGCTTTTCTTTCAGAGAGAGTGGAAAGGGGAGTGAGGGAGAGAAACATCAATGTGAGAGAGACACATCAATTGGTTGCCTCTGGCTCACTCACCAACTGGGGCCAGGAATTGAGCCTGCAACCAAGGTACATGCCCTTGGCTGGAATCAAACCCGGGACCCTTCAGTCCGGGGGCCTACACTCTATAACCACTGAGCCAAACTGGCTAGGGCTCTTTTTTGTGTGTGTGTGTTTTGTTTTGTTTTAATATGTCTTAATTGATTTCAGAGAGAGGAAGAGAGAGGGAGGGAGATAGAAACATCAGTGATGAGAGAGTCATTGATTGGCTGCCTCCTGCACACCTCCTACTGGGGATCGAGCCTGCAACCCAGACATGTGCCCTGACCAGGAATCAAACCGCATCTCCTGGATTATAGGTTGATGCTCAACCACTGAGCTACACCAGCTGGGCCCCTCTCCATCTTTTTGACTCCCTGTGTCTTCCCACAGAACTCGTCATCCTTATGGAAGTCTTCAGGTGCCCCAGAGACTCTGCAGAGAGTATCAGGGATCTCCTTCCCTACAGCAGAGGGGCTGAGGGCCTGGGAAGAATGGAGGAAGGAAGCAGAGCTACGGGACCACCGGCGCATTGGGAAGGTACAGAGATTAGGGAAATGGGGGCTGATGGTAAAGGTTGGAATGAAATGAAGGAACCTTATTGTGAATTTGGGAGAAGATTCAGAATCCAACAGACTGAGCAACTCCATCATTATTTCTTCTGGGTTCCAAATCCCCCGCGTCCCCCTTGAAGTGACTACTGCCATTCCTCACCCCAGGAACAGGAGCTCTTCTTCTTCCATGAACTGAGTCCTGGGAGCTGCTTCTTCCTGCCTCGGGGAACAAGAGTGTATAATGCCCTGGTGTCTTTTATCAGGGTAAGGGGCACCCAAGTCTGGGGGAAGGAAGACCAGGGAGGGCCTAAGGGCCTAAAAGAAGCCAAGTGCTAAACATAGATACTGTAAAGTGCTGGTGATTTTTATTAAGACGCTAGGAATGTGTGGTCTACAGTGGGGGAGTGTGGTCTCCAGAGTTAATATGGTACTTAGGTTGTGCCTGTGATCGGCATGACCTGAGGACCCAAGAGAATCACATAGCTGCCACCCTCCCTTCTCCCCCAGTCACTTTGACCTTCCATGTCTGTACCCTCCTTTGCAGGCCGAGTACACCCACCGTGGTTTCTCAGAAGTAAAAACGCCCACACTGTTTTCTACAAAACTCTGGGAACTGTCAGGGCACTGGGAGCATTATCAGGAAGACATGTTTGCCCTGCAGTCCCCAGGCTCTGACAAGCCCACCAGCTCCCAGAGTGACCACTCTACCAGCCATCCCACAGACACACTCGCCCTCAAGCCCATGAACTGCCCTGCACACTGGTGAGCTGGAGCCAGAAGGCCTGGGGCCTCCCAGGGCTGAGGCTGGGCACCCAGGCTGCTAAATGTTAAGTAATATGAAGCACCTTGTAAGAGTATTGGGGCACCTGATTTGAGTCTTGAGTCTGCCCTCTAGCTAACCATGTGAATTTGAGATCATTGTACCACTCTAAGCTATGTCCTTATGTGTAACATCAAGAGTTTGGAGTTGCTGTCTGAGGTTCTGCTTCCAACTCAGTGCCTATCACAGACCAGGTGCACAGTATATGGTGTCTGTTGTTACTGAGAAATTCCCTTTGAGCCATGCAGGGCTCTGATGGCAATGAGCAGAGATTGACAGGACTCAGGGAGGGCATGCCAAGGCCAAAGAGGTCCTTAGCTGATGGTTCAGGGAAAGGAAACACGCCGAATGGGCAGAGGAGCAGTCTTCAGGAGCTAGTTTTCCCTGTGACACTGACCCCTTCCCACTCCAATCTCAGCCTGATGTTCGCCCACCGGCCCAGATCCTGGCGAGAGCTGCCCCTGCGACTGGCAGACTTTGGGGCTCTTCACAGGGCCGAGGCCTCTGGCAGTCTGGGAGGACTGACCCGCCTACGCTGCTTCCAGCAGGACGATGCTCACATCTTCTGTGCACCGGACCAGGTGGCCCTTCCCCAGCTCCACCAGGGCATTTCTAACCACCTTCCATTCTCCCTGTGAACCACCAACAGTCCTGACCCTCAGTTCAGCTGTGTGCTATCCCCAACTTTCCTCTGTGTTTTTGCCCTGTGTTTACCCAAACTGCCATCACCCCAGAGTTCTAGCTAGCACACAGCTCATCCACCCTTACTTCCTCCCCCAGCTAGAAGCAGAGATCCGAGGCTGCCTTGATTTCCTCCGCTCTGTCTATGCTGTCCTTGGATTCTCCTTCCGCTTAGCACTGTCTACCCGGCCGTCTGGCTTCCTGGGAGAGCCTTGTCTTTGGGACCAAGCTGAGCAGGTAAGCAGGTAGTAGGGAATCAGAGGTGGATATACCACTCTCCAATGAAAGGGGAGACAGGTGGGAGTCAGGGTCCTCAGTAGAGATATATGCTGAGAGGGTCATTTGTGGGAGGGATATGTTGCTCTTAAAGTCCTCTCTTGTCTCATTCCCTCTAAAGGTCCTTCACCAGGCCCTGGAAGAGTTTGGAGAACCCTGGGATTTCAATCCTGGAGATGGTGCCTTCTATGGGCCTAAGGTAAGCTGGAGACTTTGGATAGAGTTTTATTTATTCTTTTTTTGTTGTTTTATTAAATATTTAATAGAGAAAATGAAATATTTTTTAACTTCTGTAGAATATAAAGAAAAGCAATTCAGTTCCTGCCCCCATGGGACTTATGGTCTAGTAAGGACTGTAGGATTGTAGGTGCTAAGGGAGCTTGCTACTCAGGTGGGTCAGGAAAGGCTTCCTGCAGGACTCTTTCCAATCAGAAACATAATTGTTGGCCAAGTGAAAGGTGTTTCAGGAGGGAACAGTTTAGGCAGAGGCTGTGGGGGGAAGGGTGAAAACTCACATGGCGAGTTGGAAGAAGTGAAAGAAGTCAGGGAGAAAAAAGAACTGAAAAGTGTCTGCTGGATTTAGTAAAAAGGCTGTTAGGTTTTTTGTTTGTTTGTTTTTAAGTTACCAATGAATGTATTTGAGAAATCTAAATTACATGCAGACAGAAGAAAATTGGTTATAAAAACCATTATATTACTAAAACTTTTGCAATGTTTTAAACATTTCCAATCATGCAACAGTAATACAGATTAAAAAAATTTTAAGCTCAACAAAGAGGACTTAACATATTATACAACTGAAATACAGATGCATAATGTATCCAATTCCCTCAAATTTATACATGCATTATGAAATTGAAATGTACACTATTCCCCCAAAACGCCCCCTCCAGCCCCATTCCCAATCAATTACCTTACCTACAAACGTTTCCACATAACCTTTTAAATCAGATTTGATGGGTATATAATCTGTAGTCTCCATTATTATTTCAGAACAGACATTAAGTATAGTCATGTGTTCAGTCTTCAGTTACCTTCCTTTCAAAAGGCATCTTCACTGCTGCAGTTGTCTATGAAAATTTAAGCCTAAGAAACCAAGAAAATTGGTACTCAAGAATCTGATCTAGTAGGTAATTCTGTAAACTATAATAATACTAATAGCCTGTGTGTCCACAAACTTGTAAAAAAGGGTTTCCTATCTGAGGAATATTATTCAATGGGTCTTGGAAAGGACAGTTGTATGGCTACTGCTATCTGATGTAAAACAGCTAGGAGATCCCAGATACTTACCCAGTTGGCTAACAAGCATACAGCTGAGCCTTTTATAAATACTCAAATCCACAGAAGTAATTATGGAAATAAAATTTTGGAAGGTCATAGCATAAGACACTATAGAATTGTTCTTATAATGGCACATCCAAAATAAATCTGTTCTAACAAGGCAGCACAAAAGCAATTTAATAGCAATTTGAAATCAAATACATTAGGAAGTGCTTTTGTTTAAATCATCAACCAGAATTCATGAATGGTAAAAAATACTGTCTCAAAATATACTGAATCCACAGATGTCAATATTACCTTAATGAACTCATGCCAGGTATAAACTCAGGTTACCAATTAGGTTGAAACAAATTTTAGAGCTGTTTTTACAGTTTTGAGAAATAAATGTACTTCATGATAAAGGCACAGCAGCATCTAAAAAAATTGATACATTTTTCACAAAATACAAATTTCCTTAAACATTAACAACCCAGAAGAGTAAAATTTTCTTGAAAACTTTTTTAAAGATTTGATTTAACATACCAGGAAAATGTTATTTTTCCATTAAGATACATTTATGTAAATTCACACCTGGAATTAACAACCCCTAGCAGAAGTACCAGCTACTAATAATGTTTACTTATATATAACTTTGCTGGATGTTAAACTGCAACTGTTGGTGCAAGTCTGCTTGTACAGGAAATGCTGTGGATACAAGCTTTTCACAGACTGGGCAAGCAGGTTTCATTATTATATGTTCCATAGTAATCTTGAATTCATTAAACAAGGCCCAACAATATGGTTTCTTCAGGAGGAATATCGAAGAGTATACAGGGCAGGGCAAAAGTAGGTTTATAGTTGTATCCACTTTTGAATACAATAATTAATAAAGCAAGAATAAACTCTGTTTCTCAAGTAGGTTTACAGCTCAGTATGCGAAACACAGAATTTATTCTTGTATTATTTATTCATTATTGTATTCTTTTCCACACGAACAACTGTAAACCTACTTTTGCCCACCCCTGTGTTTCAATACAATCAGTGAATTTCAGTGTTCTGTTGATTAGTGCTTAATTTATTCACGCTAGACCTCAGCAGAGGTAAACTCTGAACTCTTTGCATCGAGGACCTTTTTGTCTGTGTGGCAACATGAAGCAAGGAGAATAGCAAGACTGGGAAAATATTCATTGTAACAGGATAGGAGCTGACAAAGATGAGCGAACACAAGAGGCAGTGGCAGCTGTCCTCTAACAGAGCTTGGGCCAGGAACGGTCTGCTTAACTGGAAGTGCGATGATCTTTGGTGCAGCCTCAGATCTCTGGTAAGAGCATTTGCCAGCAAAGCACGTTGCTAAAAACTTGCTGCTTCATGCAACCCAAGAAGAGGCAGAGCAAACAGGGCAGAGCAGGAAACTGAACGAGCAAGAAAGCCACATTGCCAGGTCCAGTTTATTGGTCATCATGAATTGCACTGCACCTGCCCCTTGGGGATGCTGTCCGGCACCGATAAGAGCAAAGCTGGGTTTCTAGAAAGACTAGCGCGAAGGCGGAGCTCAAGGCTGTTAGGTTTTGCAGGACCATTTTTGGTAAAGTGGAGAGTGGGGGTGGAGTCAGAAGTGAGTGAATGAACATAACTCTTTCAAGAACTTTGGCTTTTACAGAGGCAAAAGAGAGTTACTAAGGGCCTGAGTAGTCAAAAAAAGATGTTTATGAAAGGAGAGACTTGAAAATGTTTAAGTGCTTTAAGGAGAGTATGCCTGTTTGGGTCAGAGAGAAGTTGAAGTTGTCGAAGGGGTTTCAGTAGGAGAAGTTCCTGAGAAGACTAGAAGGGTGGTTTTGAGAGCCCTTCACGGAAGGGACAACCTTTGCCATTGTTTTGAGAGCATAAAGAAAGGCTGGAGGTGCATGCAAGGAAGTTTGTAGGTATGGTGACAGAAGTTGAGACATTTCCCCATCTCACGATATTATCTGAATTTTCCGTGAAATAGGGAAAAGGATCATTGGGTGAGATGGGAATGGAGGAGAGGAGACTTGTCAGTGAGGGTAGTGAAACTATGAAGAGAGAGGAGAAAGCTTGAAAATCCTTGAGGAGAACAGGACACAGAGCTGATTAAAGCAGCGAAAGAATTAGGGGCAGCAGCAAGAGTCCAGCTGAGGTGCGAAACAAGGACTTGCATGGTGGCATCAGTCTATTTTTGCATCTGTGTGGCCTGTGCCATGTTGGGCCACACTGAGCAGTTCTGTTACAGTGCCGAGGAGGTGGGAGGGGAGGGTGCCACCAGGGTGGGGTTTACCATGTGGGCATGACAGAGGAACAATGATACAGGGAACCTGGGAAAGTGGTTACAGCTGCATAGGGAAGAATCAAAGGCGGGAGGGGCCTGTGAATGGGAAGAGAAAGGTATTAAGAACCTACACACTGAAGAGCTATTCATAGGAATAACTCAGTGCTAGAGAAGCAAGAGATGGTAAGCAAAGCAGGGTGGACTGTTTCAGAGGTACAGCCATTCTGGGCAATGACAGGATAGCTATAGCGTGGGTGTGGGTGAAGGTCTCTAAGATGAGCTCAAGGAATTGAGAGGCCAGGGTATGGATGGGTCATTCATGTGCCTGTTGATGTCCCCTAATATTATGGTACCATTATTAAGTGGGAAGAGCCACTGAGAGTCACTGGCAGCGTCCCCACTGAATGAAGTAGAGTATGATACAGCTGGGGGACATGTCTCTCAGAGCAGCCTGGGACATGGGTAGGTAGAAAGGCGGGCGGCACAGGTCATGGAGGATACTGGCTCTGGTTTCTCTCACACCCTCCCATCTGTCCCCTCCAGATTGACGTGCACCTCCATGATGCCCTAGGTCGGCTCCATCAGTGTGGGACAATCCAGCTTGACTTCCAGCTGCCCCTGAGATTTGACCTACAGTACAAGGGGTACAGAACCTTGCCAGCCCCTTTTCCCTTGGCTGTCCATGGAATAGGTGGAGATCAACTTCTTCTACCTTTGACTCTAAAAATAACCGAATCCTCCACACCCTCCCCTGCTGGGCCTGAATACTGAGGACTGGAGGGTGAGCTTGATTACACAGTTGGTGCTGCTTCCTCGTTCCACCCACCTCCCTTTTCCCCCAAGGCAGGCCGGGGCCCTGGAGCGTCCAGTCCTCATTCACCGAGCGGTCCTGGGTTCTGTGGAAAGGATGTTGGGAGTGCTGGCAGAGAGCTGTGGGGGAAAATGGTGAGACCCCTGGCTCCAGGCTTTGGTTCTGACCCTCAAATCAGATAGTACATGCCCCAGATCCTGGCTCCCTTCAGACTCCAGCTTCCATTTCTTTCTCCAGTCTGCTCGCTGCAGCCACACTCATAGTCAGAGCCAGAATAAGTAAGTAATTTGCCCTCCCCTGTTCTCTCCCAACTAGGCCGCTGTGGCTGTCCCCATTCCAGGTGATGGTCATCCCTGTGGGGACTGAGCAGGAGGACTATGCCAGGGAGGTGAGGAGTTGGGGGTTAAGACAGGGCCAAAGCAAGACTAATAGGGGACATGAGCAGTGCATAGGAAGAGACCACCAGGGCGGGGGAGGGGCACGGCACTTGGAACCACAAGACTGGGCTCCAATGGCTGCTGGCCTGTATGCTGGAAACTCCACATCTGAGGAATGAAACGGATCCCTGCCTGGTGGAGATGTATGAAAATTAAACAAACCAACATACATGAAATGCTGACAACAGAGCACTTGGCACAAAAGGGGGTTGGATAAATGCTGGTTTTCTTTTTCCTTTCTAGAGAGAAACAAGGATATGGGCTGTCCCAGAGCCAAGCAGCTGGTTGGGTAGAGTGGTGGCTAGAGGCAAGCAGTCCAGGGAATCGCTGGCAGGCTGGGCTCCATAGGAGGCAGACAGAGGAGCTGCAGGGGGCTAGGGCAGGGCCTCAGTGTGGAGACAGTGAGGAGAAAATGTCTGTGAGAACCACAGAGCCTTGAGGCAGAGGAAGGAGGAAAGGGGGGGGGGGTTGGAGGAAGGTTGATATCAGACTGTTCTAGCTCCTTAGCCTTCCATTAAATTAATTTCCTGTCACCAAATCTCTGTTCCAGGCACAGCAGAGCCTGCGGGCTGGAGGACTGGTCGGTGACCTGGACGCTGACTCCAAACTGACCCTTAGCCGGAGAGTCCGCCGGGCTCAGCTCGCCAACTACAATTTTCAGTTTGGTAAATGACCAGGTCAAGCGCCTGCCCTGTACACTGTTCTTTCATATTAAGTTTGGTCATCTGCATATTTGGCTTAATTGGGGCTCAACTCGTGAGCTGGATAGGAGCCAGGATTCACAATGCCTGAGCCATTCGGACGCTAGTTTCCGTCCCCCGACACCTACTACCTTCTGGCCCTTACTGTAGCTCTTGGTGTCTGTTAGGTTGATTAACCAAGGGCGAGTCAGAGAGAAGAGGACAGGAAGGGTTAATAAGGCATTAATTAGCCAGCTTTGTTTATTCTAGACTTAGATGGAGTCAGCCCTGCCAGATGAGGAGAAAGGCCTTGAGGAGAAAAGTGTAGCCCTGCTCGTTCCTTTTTTCATTTTCCAAGGTTCAGAGCTCTGTCTGGAAAGCAAGGAGCAGAAACTCCTCAGCTGCTGTCTGGTTCTCCAGTTTCACACCCACTCGTGCTGCCAGCACTTGGAGCAAGCTGCCCCACAGTCCCTGGACTCGCATGTGTCTGCCACTGCTGCCACCTCCACTTTCTCTAATGTTCTCACGTGCGTGTGCGTGCACACACACACACACTCACACTCTTCCTCTTTGGGTCAGCTTGATTTTTTTTTTCTTGCTCTGGCTCACCCTACCATCTCTGACCCCTGGGCTCCTGACTAGAAGTGATAAGACATACAGGAGAATGCCTGAAGCATTTTCTTATCTCCTCAGCAGGGGCAAGGAACTGAAGAGCAAGGAACAGCTAAATATATCCTTCCCTGAGCCATATCTTGGCTCTGCTGTCACCCTTTCTAAAGATTTAGGTCTCTTCAATTTCTGCATAGCAAAGGGAGATATCCCATGTGGATAAATTTGCCCTGAGATACCCAAATGTCCCCTCTTCTTGCAGTGGTTGGCCAGAAAGAACAGAGCAGGAGGACAGTGAATGTTCGGACTCGAGATAATCGTCGACTTGGAGAACGGGACTTGACAGAGGCTGTGGGGCGGCTGCAGGAGCTGCAGAACTCCAGGGTCCCAAATGCTGAAGAAATTTTCTGAGCTTTGTATATTGATGTGACAGAGACCTGCAGGAGCCATCAGCCTGTCTGAACATGGGAGAGGCCAACCTAACTGAGAGTCTGGAATACCCAGACCCTTTAGAACTTGTACGGAGGCCTGAACTACTCTCCTGAAGAGAGATTTGGTCTAGGAGAAGCTACAGCTGTTTGCATGTGAGGAGAGTGAAACTAAAAATAATAAACTTGAAGCTACTGGGGTTGTGTCTTCATCTCTGACTCCTGATGGGGATAAAAAAGGTTTTGACTCTGTCTCCCTCTTTTGTCCCAGGGTATAGGAGAAATTGAAAAGGGATAACCCAGGCCTGGCTGGTGTGGCTCTGTTGGTTGGAGCATCACCCTGTGCACCGAAAGTTTGCAAGTTTGAGTCCCAGTCAGGGCACATAAGAATCAACCAACGAATGCATAAATAAGTTGAACAACAAATTTCTCTTTCTTCCTTCCTCTCTAAAATCAATTTTTAAAAACTTGCCCTGGCCGTTTGCTCAGTGGTTAAAGCATTAGACCAGGGACTGCTGGGTCCCGGGCTTGATTCTGGCCAAGGGCATGTGCCTTGGTGGCAGGCTCGGTCCCAGGCCCTGGTCAGGGTGTGGGAGGCAACTAATCGATGTGTCTCTCACACTGCTGTTTCTCTCTCTCCTCTCTCTGAAAAGCAAGGGAGACAATGTCCTTGGATGAGGATTAAATAAATAATAAAAAATAGAAAAAATTAAAAAGGGGCAGCCCAGCCTCTCAGTGGTCGGGGAGCCCCTGGGATAGGCGTACTGGTCCCCAGTCTGACCACCTTCGTGCCGTCCCCCCAGCCCCAGGTCAGCAGGTGGGCGCTTCCCCTCACGTGCAGACAGAAGGTGAGGCACAGAACAAGCCCTCAAACATCTCTTGCTTCAGGATTCTCAGATCGGTTTCTCTCAGGGCCATAAAAATGCTCTCCTCTCATTGCCCCCATTCTTCTCAATCCTTTCAGGATGTCTCAGGGTGAGTTTGGGAGGAGTGGCTGCCACGGGGAAGCAGTGAGGACTGAGTCACGCAGGAAGCCGAGGAGGGCGGGAGCTGTTCCCGCACAGCCATATAAAAGGAAGGCAGGCGGCCCGAAGCTCACTACAGCTGTAGCAGCCACCAGAGAAGCAGCTCCCCGCAGCCCAGCCCTTCCAACCCAGCCCTGCCTGAGGACCCACCTCCTGGGTGGCCACTGACCAGTTTTTGCCCCAGGATGGGGACCAAGTCCAGAGCAGTCTTGGTCTTGGCCTGTTTGGCTGTTGCTTCCATAGCCTCTGAGGGAGGTGAGTTGGGGCTGGAGGCAGCACTTGGGAAGGCGCCCTGGCCAGCGTGGGCGCGGGGCCTGAGTCCAGCCATCCTAGGTGGCTCATCACCAGCAGGTTCATTCTCCACTTGGCTCCTGCTTTTGAGTAGGCCCAAGGTGGGCCTGGGTACTGAAGCCTTTAACCAGGGAGGAGGGTCAGGGGCACAGAAGGAAGCTGCTAGAGATTGTTGCTGCTAAAGATTGTTCCTAGCGATTGCTGCCAAGAAACACAAGCTTGGAGTCAAAGGACAACTGGGGCGGGGGTGGGGAGGTGGATTCCCTGAGTGAAGGGCCTCTGCCTGGGGGAGGTGTATATGGGACCTATTAGGCAGGGGAGAGTGGAAGAAGGGGCCCCAGGCTGCTCAAAACCCGTTTGCTGACCTAGAGTCTTGACTGAATCCCTGCCCGGTTAAGGGAGGAGTGGCAAGGGTATCCATCCCCAGGGGACTGGACACAGCCACCCTCTAGCACACACACTTTATCTGCTTGGATGCTGAATAAAACGCTACTGAGGGGAGCTGCTGAGAGCATCTAGTCTGTGTCTGTAAGGCCCCATCTCCCTGATCCTCCTAGGTCCTAGTCTTTGGGACTGCAGGTCAGCTACCAGGGATTCTTTTCCCTGTGGCTGAGGGCTGATTTGCCTCAGTCCTGAGTCACTGCAGTTCCCCAGTCCTAAATTGAGACCTAAACTAAGGAGAATCTGGGACTAGCCAAGGGGGAAGGAAGCACTTAAGTTTCTGGGTAGGCTCGCTATCAGGCCCAAAGATGTTTAAAGGGCTTGGAATAGGAGGGTAGGTGGAGGAAACGGACAGGTGAGGCTCCAATCAGTTCAAGGTTCCGAACTTTTCCTCTGAAAGCTAGGGAAGCATTGCAACAGAGAGGCTGTGGGGAGAGCCCAGAAGTCCTGAGGGAGTGGCACTGACAAGAGATTAGGGTCTTCCTCCCCAGCCCCATATGTCATATTCCCTTCAGGCCCAGACTTGGGAGACCCAAGGCTTTGAATCTGGTAGAGGTGAGGCTGTCAGAATATCAGAGGCTTTCTCAGAACCCAGTGATTCATGTCTAGGCGTGTTTGGGGGATGGACTAGGGGACATGAGACAGGAGCAATATGGGGAGGCTTCTGGTGTCTTGGCCTTCTTTCCTACACTTTTGACTTCTACTGCCTCCTCACCCTGTGCTCAGGGCCAGGAAAGGCCTCTTGAAACCACCCCTGACTCACCCTTCCTCACTCCAGGCTTGAGGCCGAGGGTGCTGGGGCCAGAGTACCTACAAGAAGGTAAGAGTTTGGGGAAGTGGCATGGGATTGGGGGTCAAGTAGGAACTGTAGGCTCTGACTGTCTCCCATCTTGCCTCTAGTTGGCTATGCAGCACCCCCTTCCCCACCCCACACCCCAGCTCACCCCGTGGATCACCCTGATCACCCTGACATCTCTCAGCATGGCCATCACTTTGAGGGACAGAGTGAAGGTAAGTCCACCCTTTCCCCCTCCAGGTTCCTAGTCTGGCTTCCTTCCCCCGTCTTCAGGTGGGGAGGGGAAAGAAGTCCCTGCCCCCTCTCCTGGCCTGGCTACTCACACACTCTCCCTTCTGCAGTGCAGCCCCGTTCCTCTCAGGAAGGCATCTTTGCTCAAGAGGAGGAGCTGTTCTCTCCCCAACTCCTTATAAAAAGAGGTGAGTGCTCTCCCGCTCCCTTGCCTCCAGCCTACTGTAGTCTTGTTGGCATCAGTTGGATCCTTGCTCCTTTGTGTCCTTACCCTCGGGACCCCTCTCTCTCTCAGGGAACCCTGCAATGGAGTCCCCTGTCCCTCAGAAAGATGTCAGTCTCCAAGAAGAGCTGTCCCCCCCCCAGACCCCTGTTGAACAGAAGGAAGGTAAGTGACTCCCTCTTCTCTTTACCTTCCAGCCTGCCCTTGGCTTTGGGGGCTCTGCCACTTACTAGCTGTGTAAACTTGGGTAAGTCACCTCTCCAAGCCTTAGTTTCTTCATCTGTAAAATTGGGGAAATAATACCTAATTTACAAACTTATGAGATTAACTGGCATAAAAATAGCATTTATTTTCACCTGCTTCTTTATTGAGTTCCTTTCTATGAGTGGGAACTGGCCAGGACCCCCTCTTTTAGAGAGAGCCATCCCAACGTGATTTTTGCTTACGTGTCTTCTTCTACCCCAGTAGACCCACCTATCCCATCACAGGAGGAAGTGACCAAGCCATCTAAGCAGAGAGAGGGTGAGTGACAACTCTCATCTGTAAATCCCCCTGCTTTAGTGTCAGGACCCTGCGGAGGGGGGCAGGCCTGCTTTAGGTGGACTATAGTGGTGATACCTTTCATGCCTCGATTCTCTTTTCCTTTCAGCTACTCAATCCGAAGGTAAGAGCCACAAATTCATTTCTTCCTCTTTCCCCATCTCCTCCCAATCCTTTCTCTCACCCTCCCAACTCATCCAGCTTTTCTCTGTCCCTCCATGTGATCCACCTGCCCACTCTGCTTCCCCCCCTCTAGAAAAGCCAGCTCCCAGCACGCAGCAGGGTTCAGCCCAACACTGCCAACGGGGCCGACCCCAAGGGGGCTGGGGCTACCGGCTGGATGGCTTCCCTCCTGGGCGGCCTTCTCCAGACAATCTGGACCAGATCTGCCTGCCTACTCGTCAGCATGTGGTGTATGGCCCTTGGAACCTGCCACAGTCTGGCTACTCCCACCTTAGTCGCCAGGGTGAGACCCTCAATATCCTGGAGACGGGATATTCCCGCTGCTGCCGCTGTCACAGCTACGCAAAGCGCATGGAATGTACAAAACTTGTGGTAAGGGTTGGGCTCTTCGTCCTGGGGGTGTCCTTTAAACCCCAGACAGTATGTGTGTGTTTTAAGGACTAGAGGCCTAGGCCTGGGTATACGGGAACCTTAGGCCCCTTTCGTCGGTCGTATCTTGGTATGCCAGGAGAGCAGGGACGGTTCTGCTTCTTCCCCATCTAACGGCCCAGTGGCCTTTCTGGAGCCTGGGAGGAAGACAGGAATGTGGACAGTTGGTTGCTAGGCTGACCCAGCCCTCTTCTCTAGTGGGAGAACGCAATGACCGAATTCTGTGAGGCCGAGTTCTCGGTCAAGACCCGAGCCCACTGGTGCTGCAAACAGCAGGGGGAGGCTCGATTCTCCTGCTTCCAGAAGGAAGCTCCCCAGCCACACTACATGCTCCAGCCCTGCCCCAGCCACCAGCCTCCTATATTGTTGAGCACCGAGCTGCCGTTTCCCCCTGGGGAACCGACACTGGACAATCTCAAGAACATCTGCTTCCAAAGACGCTTCCGCTCTGTGCCACGCAACCTCCCACCGACTGACCACGTCCATAGGCGGCTGCAGACTCTGACCCGGCTGGAGGGGGAGCTGCAGCGCTGCTGCCGGCAGGGGAACAACCACACCTGTGCCTGGAAGGCTGTAAGTGGGCGTCCCGCCCCGCTGGAGAGCCAGTCTGCTGCCTGCCCATGTCTGACCTCTGAGCCTGCTGGTCCGTTCCTCCACGTACCTCCCCATGTGAACACGTTTACCTGTCCGTCTGCTTGTGAATGTCCGTCCATCCATTGTGTTCATCATCTGAGTCTGTTCATCTTGAGCCTTCACCCTGCACTCCCGGCCTCGTCCACCCATGATCCCACATGTGTGCCTGTCTGCCATCCGTCCATCCAGCTCTTCACCCGACCCCCTCCATCTACTGTTCCAGCTCATCTTCCGTGGCCAGCTCTGAACCTCCCCCTCCCCCTCCCCAACCCCACACATTCACAGCTACCTCCTTGCCCTCCGGTTCTTTGCCCTTCCCTTTCGGCACCTGGGGTTGGGAGTGGGCGTGGGGCAGCCAGGGAAGTGGAGTGTGAGGAGAGAAGGGGCCAAGTGTCCAGGCTTTTGACTTCCCTCTTTCTGGCTCACAGTGGGAGGATTCTCTTGATGGATACTGTGATCGAGAACTGGCTATAAAGACCCACCACCACTCATGTTGCCACTACCCTGCTAGCCCTGAGCGCGATGAATGCTTTGCCCATAGGGCTCCCTACCCCAACTATGACCGAGATCTCTTGACCGTTGACCTCAGCCGAATCACTCCCAACCTCATGAACTATCTCTGTGGAAACCAAAGAGTTGTCACCAAGCAGTAAGTCTTGTACAGTTCTTCCCAACTCTCTTCCCTTCCCGAAACCTCCCTTTGGGGCACCCTCTGGGGCACTCTTGACAAGAGCAATACCATGGTCTCCAAGCACCATTTTTATTGCCTGGGGGTTCCTGAAGACCCTGACCCCTGTCCCTTTCCTACCATAGTAAACAGATTCCTGGGCTAATCCGAAACGTTACTAGCCGCTGCTGTGACCTGCCACTTCCAGAGCAGGCCTGCTGTGCTGAGGAGGAGGTGAGTATGGGTGCAGGGAGTCACAGTCTCCAAGGGAATGCAGAGGAGGGGAGATGGCTAGACCTGGAGGCTACCCCTACTTTTAGTACCTCAAAACAGCCCACAGAAATAATGAGGACTGGGGAGAGAAATTTTTTTCTTAGTTCCAGAAGTCCTCATTCCTGTCTTGACCTGCTCCCCACTGCTATGTTCCTATTAAGCTTCGGTCTTTCCAGATGTGCACATCTGTCCACCACAGGAAGTCTAGCTGTGTAAGGCAGCTTTGCATTCTCTCTGGGACCCAGGAAGGGATCCAGGAAGAGAGCAGTAGAAGCTGAGGGAAGGGGGACTTTGGGTACCCAAGTGCCCATGCCTGACCTCTTACAAGCCCCTCCCTCGCCATCTCTGCTTTCTTTCTCTCATTCATCAGAAATCAGCCTTCGTCTGTGACCTGTGTGGTCCCCAACGTAACTTCTGGCGAGACCCTGCCTTCTGCTGTAAACTAAGACCTGGGGATGAACAGACTAACTGCTTCAACATTAATTATCTGAGGGATGTGGCCCTAGTGGCTGGGGACTCAGGGGATGCCAAGGGCCAGGAGAAGCACGACCCAACTCAGGGAACAAATACCAGCCCCACCCCTGAGCGCAAGGAAAAGTGAGTCACCCCAGAGCCTTGGAGGATCAGATTGGGGGAACCCCACCCCACCCCACCCTCCTCGAATACACATTACAGTAAACACGTCTGGGATTTGGTGTCCTCATTGTCTCACATACAAACACACCCTCCTAAGCCTGCCTGCTGGGATTTTCTTCAGTGACTGACCCCTGAGGCCCACTGCCCTACCCTCACTGACTGAGCAGAAGTCGTTCCACAGGCTGTGACAGAACCATAAATAAATGGCTTAACTTCACTATTTGTGAATTCTTGTATGTATCTTGTGTGTATCTTGAACTTATTCACATATTTTAAAAGGATTGTCACCTTGTCAACTAGCTATCAAGATTCAGAAGTGAAAAAGATATGGTTCATATTCTTGGTGAGCCCCTCAAATACCACGGCCCTGCCTGACACTTTTTAATCTTCACTTTTGATCTTTGGAATCCATCTGTTGATTCATTCAAGATCCATCTATTGAACCATCAATGTCCAGTGTGCTAGTTCCTCTGCCAGACCACTCGCATTCCAAGAACCTAGCAGGTGTGGTACAGAGCTGCCAGACTGCCTGTATGCTCAGGGCCCAGAGGTGGGGGTAGGGCTGGGGGCAGCACGGGGGCACTGGGGGAGGCCTCAGGGTGAGGTCGGAGCTTCTCCGGGGGAGAAGTAGAGGCTGCAAGGGGCAGGTACGGTCCAGGCAGAAGGGACAGCTCATGCAGAAGCACAAAGCCTGAGAGGGCCCGACTCTGCTGGTGATCCTCTGAGATGCGGCTGGAAAGATGAGAGGAGCTCATCAAGAACGCCTCGTCCTCAGGTTTTAGAAGTGGATCGTGGCGCCTTTGCCTGCGAGGGCACCGGCGGTTTCAGGCAGAGGATGTGTTCAGATTTGCCTTTTACAAAGTCTGGTTGGCAGCCAGCCAGGCAAGTACCTGGGAAACCAGTGCGGAGCGTGTCTGGCCAATGCTGAGGGGAGAGGGCTAACGCCGCCAGACCTAAGCTGGACCACAGGGTGGCGGGACTGCAGCCTCGGAGGCTGCCCCAGGAAGCCGGAGCTGAAAAGATCGGAATTAAGACTCGGGTCCGTGGAGGCTCCGCTGCCAGGACAACAGTCCAGAAAAGAGGACTTCCCCGGCCCGGGTTATGGGGGAACTGGGACAAGCTGAGCCCCCACAGCGCTCAAGCCGACACCGCCACTCCCCTCCTCCACAGCCTTTTGTTTATTTACTTATTTATATTTTGCCGGGATGGCTGTTTCTAACCAAGCAGCATCTTAGTGGCTCCTTCGCCAGTCCGTCGGCACGGCAGCCAATGAGCAAGCGATAACCGCGGTGGGCCCCGCCCCTTCACCAGCAACCCTGTCCTCCGGGTACGGGGCGACCCGGCCTCCGCGCGCGTCACGCGCTCCAAGAGCGTCACTGCGCATGAGCGGATATCCCGCGTCCCCCACGACGGGCGCTAGGACCCAGGGACTGGCAGGGGAGGCGGGGCCAGCGCTTCGGGGCGGGAGTCTTAGGGAGCTCGCTGGGCGGGGCAGGGTCCCCCTGGGCCGAGCGACGCGCTGGCCGGTCCGCGAACTACGCCTTAGGCTGCTCTAGGAACACGCGGAGCCGAGTGCTGGACCGGCAGCCCGTGACCAGCGGACTCGGAGTTTACAGTCTGCCGGGGAGGAGAGGAAGGCAGCCGGGAAAGCAGCAGCGAGCTGTAAGGAAAGGGTGTCCGTGCCAAATAGGTGCGCGCATCACGAGCTGAGTTAAAAGTCATTCTCGCTAGGGGTCAGCGAACCATTAAATGGAGGAGTTGGCTTCGGATAGAGCCTGCAAGCATGGATAGGGCTACTGTTAGTTTCCAAGAAAAGGTGGAAGTGTTAACATGTATTGCAGTTATATAGGTAAATTATTAAAATATGCTTAAGTCCAGGGGCGGTGGATTACGGAGTCAGAGCCCCAAACTACTTGGAGGGGCCCGGAAAGCTTCCTGGAGGGATTCGAACTGGAGTAGGATTTTGCTGGAAGGGAACGAGAGGTTTACAAAGCCCTGGATGTATGCAAAGGTCAGCTAAAGTAAAACAGTGTCCGTTTCGTGTTAGGCAAACTGCTAAGTATTCTGGCTATAAAAAAGTCTAAAATACCGTCCTCCAGGATTTTTAGCTCTGTGGAGACTTGAATGTCTGATCCTGGGTGTCAGAGAGGTCTTGGAGAAGGTCATAAAGCAGAAATTGTGGTTGGTCTATACGAAGAGCCACTGAGTAGTGTAAATGGTGTGGGGGAGTAGCTAGGCACGAGGTCAGAAATTTAGACTTAGTCATGCTTTCTGGAAGATCTTGAAGGACTAGAAGTCATGCCAACCTGGCAATGAGCACCTGTTGAAGGATTGCGAAAGAAAAATGATGTGAACAAAGGTCCTCCGGGGTAGCTTCCTTGGTTAGAGCATCCTCTGGATACACCAAGGTTGCAGGTTCAATCCCTGGTCAGGGTGCATACAAGAATCAACCAATGATGCATAAATAAGTGGAACAACAAATCCATCTTTCTCTCAAATCAATAAATTTTTTTAAAAAAGAAAAGTGATGTGAACAGATTTTTTTTAATCCTCCCCTGAGGATATTTTTTCTTCTTTTTTTAAAATATATTTTTATTGGTTTCCGAGAGAGGAAGGGAAAGGGAGGGAAAGAGAAACATCAATGATGAGAGTCATTGATCAGCTGCCCCCTGGATGCCCCCTGCTGGGGATTGGGCCAAAACCCAGGCATGTACCCTGACTGGGAATCCAGCCCTGACCTCCTGGTTCATGGGTCAATGCTTAACCACTGAGCCATACCGTCTGGGCTGGCGGATATTTTTTCCATTGCTTTTCAGAAAGAGTGGAAGAGAGAGAGACAGAAACTGATGTGTTACATCGATTGATTGTCCCGACTGGGGCCCAGGATCAAGCCTGCATCCAAGATTCGTGCCCTTGACCAGAACACTGTATTCCTCACCTCTCCACAGCCTCCACCCTAGTCCAAGCTTCCACCAACCCACAAAATTATTGAAATGGCTTCTTAATTGGTCTCCTGGTTCTACTCCAGACCGTGTCCAGTCTTCCCCATGTTCCAGGCAGAATGAGCTAACTGAGTTGATCAGATCACTTCACTGCTTTAAAACCACTCAGTGGCCCGGCCGGGCGTGGCTCAGCCGTTGAGCATCGACCTAGGATCCAGGCAATCAGGGTTCAATTCCCGGTCAGGGCACATGCCCAGGTTGTGGGCTGGATCAATGACTCTTTCATCATTGATGTTTCTATCTCTCTCTCTCCCTCTCCTTTCCTCTCTCTGAAATCAATAAAAATATATTTAATTAAAAAAAATAAAAATAAAACCACTCAGTGACTCCGCACTGTTCCCTTAGGACAATGTCTAAAACACCCCCACATGGCTGCCCGGCTCTCCACCATCTGGCCTCTGCCCAGTCCTCAGACTTCATCACACACGCCTCTTCCCACTTGTTCTCTAAGCCCGGGCAGAACTGGACTGGTCACCTTTCAGTGCCTCAGGTTCCCATTCCTCTGTACATCTGCACCTGGACATGCTGCTGCCTCCGAATAGAATCCTCTACCCCCTCTGCTCAATGGGTAAGCGCTGTTTCCCTGTGGCAGACACTTACTGTCTACTCAACAAGCCACGCTCCTTCAACCCCTCAATACTTTGTTCTTACTGAATTTTAAATTAAAAATAAAGCATGGTGAAAAATAACACACATTTTCAAAGTGTGCTAAACATGGCCCTGGCCGATGTGGCTCAGTCGGAGCATCATACTGTGCACAGAGGGGTCATGGGTTCGATCCCAGTCAGGGCGCAAAGGGGAGGCAGCAGATGGATGTTTCTCTCTCTCATCGATGTTTCTCTCTCTCTCTCTCAAATCAATTTTTAAAAAAAGTGTCCTAAACATGAATGAATAGTTCAGTGGATTATTATAAAATGAAACTCCCTGCAACGACCACCCAGGTCAAGAAAAGGCCATTTCCAGCACCCCATAATGCCGGTTTCTGGTCACAGACTCCTCCCACCCCTGTAAAGTACCCAGTATCCTGCTCTCCTGATGTTTATAGTGATCACTGACTTGCTTTTTCTTCATAGTTTTACCCCCTAAAAACAATCACTTAGGTTTTTTCAGAAAAAGCTTTCTTGAGATATATAATTCACATAGCCAGACTATTCACCAAATTAAAGCGTACGATTCAATAGTTTTTGGTATATTACATTATTAACTTTTTAAGATTGTAGTAAAATATATATAACAAAATTTGTCATTTTAACCTTTTTTCCCTTTTTTAAATTTTATTTTATTGATTTTGGAGAGAGGAAGGGAGAGAGAGAAACATCGACACACATTTTCCAAGTAGTTTATAGACTATTTTCGAAGGGACGTACAAAGACCACCGATCATGCTGCTGTAAAACAGCCGCCCCAGCTCCTGTGCACCCAAGGCTGGCCCTTGCTGTTCCCAGTGCCTGTTTCCTCTAGGAGTCCTTCCCTTCCCTCCCCCCTCCCCCCTTCCCCTCCTTTTTCTTCAAGATAGTCTTCACATAAAGTCTCAGTGTGTTTGTTTGTTTAACTCTCTTTTGCTTTTGCTTCCTTTTTATGTTGTTTAGACTTTTTCGTAATCTGAAGATTTATCCTTTCCTGTCTTTTTTAACTTAGCTTCAACTCTTTCAGGGCAGCCCTGCCCATCGCCTAGGACCTTCGACTCTCTTTCAATGGAATGGGTTTTAGAAAGACGGCAATGTTAGGGCTTCCTGGTGGTTAGGAGGGAAAGAAAGCACCTCTTAGCTGTGGAGCCTGAGCTTTTATATGCACACAGTCACATCCACTGGGAATATTAATAATTTTGTTTCTTCTAATCCTTTTGCTTTTTCTTTTTTTTTAATCCTCACCTGAGGATATTTTTTCCATTGCTTTTTCAGAGAGAGATGGAGGGAGGGAGAGAGAGAGACAGAAACATTGATGTGAGAGGGACACATTCACTGGTTGCCTCCCACACGCGCCCCCTGGGGCCAAGCCTGCAACTGAGGTCCCTGCCCTTGGCCGGAATGGAACCCTGCATCCTTCAGTTGAAGGCCGGCATTCTAACCACTGAGCCAAACCAGCTAGGGCTTCTTTCTTTTTTTTTTTTTTACTACCCTGGATAACCTCCAAGTAACGTTGATGAGAAGCAGAGACAGAAGGCACCCTGACCTTGTCTTGTCCTGAGCGCGGTAGCCAGCCCCCCAGATGGCCCCCAGTGATTCTTGCCCGCTGGCCTTCACAGCCTCCCGCAGTCTCCTCCCGTATTGTTTATGTGACCGGTTGAGCATGGCAGAAGTGATGGTGTGTGATTGCTGAGGCTAAGACATACAAGACATAGTGGCATCTGCTCTTTCTTGGAGACTAGTTCCAGGGAAGCCAGCTGCCATCTGTGAGCAGAGGTCCGCGTGCAGGGAACTGAGGCCTCCAACCAACAGCCAGGTGAGGGGCTTGGAAGGGTTCTCTAGCCCCAGTCAAGGCCAGATGACTGCAGCCCCGGCTGACTTGCGGACTGCAGCCCCACGAGAGACCCTGAGCCAGAGCCATTCAGTTAAGCCACTTCCACATTTCTAATGCATAGAATCTCTGAGATATTGTTTATTGTTTTAATCCACTGCAGTGTTGAGGTAATATGCTACGCAGCAGTAAATCACTTCACTAATCTCAACATTTCACCACTGATATGATGTTTGCTGTTGGTGCTTTATAGGTATCCTTCGTCATTGTAAGAAAGTCCTCTTTTATCCCTAGTTTGCTAAGAGTTGATATCATAAATGTATTTCAAATTTTATTAAATATTTTTCCTGCAGCTATTGAGATGATCTATGATTTTTTTTCTTATTTGGTTTGTTAATGTAGTAAATTCATTAGTTGATTTTTTTGAAAGTTAAACCTCGCTTGCTTTACTAAAATAATAAACACAACTTGGACATGATGTATCTTTTATATATATATGTGTGTGTATGTGTGTGTGTGAGTGTGTATTATTGCTGGGTTCAACTTCCAAATATTTATTTAGAATTTTTGTGTCATTGTTTATGAACGAGATTTACCTGTAATTTTTTCTTCCTTATACTTTGTTTTGTGGTTTTTGTAAGATGCTCAGTCAGGTGAGGTCACAAGAGGAGAGGCTCAGGGGGAAAAAAGTTTATTTTACTCACAAGTCCTAGAGGCAGGAGACATGACAAGTCGTCACACAGGGCCAAATCTGAAAGACTCCAGGGTGGTCAGAAGGCAAAAGACAGTGGGGTGGGGTGAGGTTAGGCCACAGCCTTTGTTGGGGTTTCTGTGGGAAAGGCTAGGCAGGGCAGGGTGAATGGTTTAGGACTGGATAGTCTGAGGAATTTTGGCTGACTTTGGGCTAGAGGAGTGGTCCCTGGTTGCCTGACCCGTGGCCCTGGGATGCTTACAGTAGAGGAATATTTCCTTTTGGGATGCAAGGACCAGATAGAGGAGGTATGGCTCTGGATTATGCTCTAGGCGGGATCCTTAGCTATCTCTAAGAATGATCTCTCCCCAGGCAGAAAAGTGTTTGTTTGCATTTTAGGATATCAAGACATGATAATACATAGAAAAAATTGTAAGTATTTACAATACATTATACTACCCTCAAAATGATTTTGCAAGTGTAATTACCTGTATTGCCTAAAAACATTTGTGTAAAATTGACCGCATTTGTTCTGTTTGAGAGAAGTTGCTGATGAAATCTTGTGGGCCTGGAACATGCATTGTGGGAAAATGTTTAACTAGTATTTAAATTCTCTGAAGTTATTGGCCTATTCAGAATTTCTGTTTCTTCTTTGGCAAAATTTCATAAAATGTCTTTTTCCCTCTTGGGGATTTATCCATTTCATAAAACTTTTCAAATCCTTTAGCATAAAATTCAGAATATTCTCTTGGTTCTTTTTAAGTTCTGCAGGGATGATAGTAATGCTGTCTTTCATTCCTGATAAGGTTTATTTGTGTCTTCTCTCTCTCTTTATTCCCTCTCTCTGTGAAAAGCAATGGAAAAGGTATCCTCGGGTGAGGATTTGAAAAATAAATAAATAAAAATAAATAAATAAATAAAAATTTTAAAAAATCAATAAGGAAGTCACGCTTGAATCTGTGGCAACCCTGCCCGAGGATGAAAAATGACTGAGGGAAAAGGAAACTGCAGAGATGTCAACGCATGGCTCTTGATATTGTTGAGCCACTTATAAACTCTGGAGCCCTTTGCTTTCAGACTTCTTAAGGAAAAAATAAACATCCTCATGGTTTTCTGTTTGGTTTTCTGTTGTGTGCAGCTCAAAGCATATCATCTTTTCAAGACTCAGCTTTATTTTATTTTAATTTTATTATTTTATTTTTTATTTTTTAAGACTCAGCTTTAAATGTTACTTCCCAGGGAGGTCTTCCTGAAACCCCCAGGTCAACACATTTGATAATACTCTACTTTCCCTTTACTAACCCTCATCACATTTGCAATTATTTGTTGAATGATGGTCTTTCTCTCTGGGCAGTAAGCTCCATGAGAACAGAGATCATGGAAGGTATCCCAGAGCCCAGCCCAGTGCCACGCATGGTAGCCTCTAAATAAATACCTAAATAAACAAAAAAATAAAAGAGTCAAGAGCACAAGTGGAAGGAGAAACTGGATTAAAAAATTAGAAGATGTGAATTAAAATATGTGCAATTGTGCTTTTTCTAACACATGAAAACTTTTAAGGCTCAAATAATCATTATAGAAGGGTTGAATGGCCATTGAGAGAATGGGTACTTCATTTCTTTAATATGACCGTTTCCCCTTTCTTACCTTTTGATTCAAACCGGCCTCATCCAGCACCTGCCTGCTTCTCCCTTGCACGTGCATTAAGCCCTCAGGAAAACAAGGTTCTGATCAGTATCAAATAATCTTAGTAACAAAGCCTTGGGCCTATCGACCCCAGAGATAGAGTTCCAGTCAAACTAGAGATAACATCTAGGCCTTAGTTGTCTCAGCTCCAGGCCCAGAGAAGCAGCAAAACCAGATGCAGCAGATGGGGCTGCCCTGTGGCTGACACCTGGACCAGATGCACTGATCAGCACCCCCTCCAGCACCAACCCATCAGTAGAGACCAAGCAAGACCCTGACACCCTTACTCACCATGATTAATGTGTTTTCTCCTGTATAAACCATTTCCTGGAAAACACTGGGGAGCCAGGTCTCGGAGCATTAGCTTACCTGTGTCTTGGGGACATGGGCCACTTCCTGAAAACAAACCCTTACTTTCATTGCTACAAGCTCCTGTATCTTCCTGGACCCCTTTAGTAGGGTAACAATTCATCTGATACAAGTAAGAGGTGCCAAGTAGTGTTAAAGACCCATCAGGGATTGGAAACCATAAATGTGCATGGGCATAAATCAGCAGAAATAAGAGATTTCCTCCAGCAGTATTCAGCTGCCTGGGTGTGGGAGAGAAGTTGGCTAATGGGACTGATCCAGAGATGGGGACTCTCAGGACAGGCTGCTTTCTGTTCTGTTCTCTGGTGAAGTAAATAAAAGTAGATACAGAATTTTGCTTCCACTCTCTCAGTAAATGAAACCTTCAGAACTCAAAGGCTTACCTTGTCTTTCCAGACTGGAGCATATCCTTTGGCTGAAGCCCTTACCTGAGAAGACTTCCATCTTCACCTACTTGCCATGGAAAGACTTGAGGGGGGTCTGTGAATTTCCTAAAATGTGTACAAATTGTGTGTGTGTGTGTGTGTGTGTGTGTGTGTGTGTGTGTGTGTGTGTGGTGTGTGTGTGTACATGCCCATTTTTCTGGGGAGAGTGTCTACAGCTTCCACCAGACTCTCAAAGGGGTCTGTCATACAGAAAGGCAAGACCCAATGACTTGGGGTTGGCTCCTAGCCGTGGACCAGTGTGGATCCACTGTGTGGGTCAGGGTTGGACTGATGGGTAGTCACGGCCCTGCTTACCGACAAGATATGGGAGGCACAGTTGTAGATGTGCTGACCCCAGGGTCAGAGGCCTGGCCTCTGTGAAAGGGGAATAATAATCACAGTTCCTTATCTCAGAGGACTGTGGTAAAAATTAAATGAATTAATACATGCAAATGCTTAGAACCAGGACCCGCACTTAGTAAGGGCTGATTTTTATCATAGCTAATGGTTAGTAATACGTCAAGAGACACATTCAAAGACAAAGGCAGCATTTAGGGAAGCATAGTAGCAGCTAATCTTTTTTAAATATATATATATCTTTATTGATTTCAGAGAGAGGAAGGGAGAGGGAGAGAGAGAGAGAGAAACATCAATGATGAGAGAGCCGTCATTGATGGGCTGCCTCCCACACCCCCCCGACTGGGCATCGAGCCCGCAACCCAGGCATGTGCCCTGACTGGAAATTGAACCTCGATCTCCTGGATCCTAGGTCGACGCTCAGCCACTGAGCCACACCCGGCCGGGCAGTAGCAGCTAATCTTCTGCAAAGAACTCAATCTAGACAGTCCCGACCCAGCCGTGTGACGCGCCCGTGCACAGCCCCACAGTCACAGCCGTCTCACCTCCCTCACTAGACGGCAGACCTCCAGGCCCAGGGCCTGCCCAGTCCTATTCCTCCTTCTGTACTTAACACCATTCTTTGCGCAGAGAATGCCTTCTCTAGAGAGCTGATGCATGAGGAAATGAAATGCTGGGTGATTCCACTATTCCAGGGCATGCATATATATGTTTAAGGGAAGGGAGAGTCACCCGAAGGCTCATCTGTACTGTAGACTAAGAGACTGACCACGCAGTGTGAACACACTAGGCCCTGTAGAAAAATAGAACTCTGATCCACAACCTGCAGGACCCTGCCCAGGAAACCAGCTCGGGAAGTCAGACTATCGCTAGTAACAATCCAGGGAGCTAAACAATAACTTCTGGAACAATTGGCTCAACATGGCCAGGACCTGATTAATAACTGACAGCTTCCCTAATTTTTGTCCCCATTTCAACTTAGGACCAACCAGAGAAAGCCAAATATGCACCCCCAACCTGTCCTACAGGACGGCAGGCTTCTAGTTCGCTGCCCACAGTCTCGCCAGCTAACAGCCCCCAGTGAGGGCACGGAGCTTTGCCAGTCTCCACCTGCCTCCCAGTCTCTTAACAAAACGCGAGTGATCATGGTCACTCCCTCCCTACAGCAACTTGTGAGTAAATAGCCTTTGCTTTTCTCATTTGGTTGGTTGCTTATTTCCCAAGACCCAGGAATGAAAGGGCAGGGAGGGAAGGAGGGCCCAGACCGCCCTCCAGCAGCTCCCTGTTCCCCCTGGGGTGGAACTCAGCCCTCAGACAACGTGGTTGCTGGCTGCTCCACTGGAAACGCTGATCAGACTTTGGACTCAGCTGAGCAAGGGCAGGAGAAGCCAAATTGACTCAGATTAAATCCCCCAGGCATAAAATCATAAAAACGTTTTTGTTAAATGCTGATTGGGAGGGAGTGGCTCCAGAGATCTGGGCAAAGGGTAGGACAGCTGGGACTAGAGAAAAGAGGGAAAGTCAGAACTTTGCCTAAAGCAGGAGCCAGAGATTGCCTGGAGCTGCCTTGGTGGGATGCAGGATGAGTCAAGATTCTTATCTAAACTCCACCAAGATTCTTTACTCAATCCACAGATATTTGCTGAGTGCATTTACTAACTCCAGAGATATTTATCGGGTGCATTTACTCCACAGATACTTATTGGGTGCATTTACTCACTCCACAGATACTTACTGGGTGCATTTACTCACTCTACAGATACTGGGTGCATTTACTCACTCCGCAGATACTTACTGGGTGCATTTACTCACTCCACAGATTTGCTGAGTGCCTGATGTGTGCCAGGCACTGTTCTAGGTGCTGGAGATACGAAAGGCAAGGCCACTGACTTTGTGGAGCTCACACCCTAGTGGGGGAAGACAGACACTACATGACTAAACCCGTAAGATAATTTCAGAAGTGGAAACACCTGAGGTAAATAGAATAGGATGAAGCAATAGAAAGAAGGGTGCTGGGGGTGGGACACAGGACTGGGACATTTGAGCTAACACCTGAAGGAAGCTGCAATGTAACTATCAGGGGACACAGTCCCCCAGGCAGAGGGGAATATCTTATGCAAAGGCCCTGAGGTGGGACCAGGTTTGGCATGTCCAGTGAGGAGCGGAAAGAAGGCTGGTGTGGCATGAGGGAACAGCGGTGGCATGGGACCGAGAGGGAAGCTCGGGTGAGACCACTCACGAAGCGGGCTCCAGGCCATGTTAAGAGTTTAGGGTTTTTTTTTAATCCTCACTTGAGGATATTTTTTTCCCCATTGTTTTTCAGAGAGAGTAGAAGGGAGAGAGAGAAAGAGAGAGAAACATTGATTGGTTCGCTCCCCCATGCACCCTGACTAGAGCCAGGGATCGAGCCTGCAACCGAAAGGTGCGTGCCCTTGGCCGGAATTGAACCCGGGACCCTTCAGTCTGCGGCCCAACACTCTAACCACTGAGCCAAACCGGCCAGGGCGAGTTTAGATTTTATTTTATGCTGAATGGCACAGGAAGTTATTGAAAGAAGGCACTGAAGGACTGGGCCGCCTCAGCCATTTTGTCAAGGCCTTAGGAGAGCTTCTTTGCTGGGATCATGTGAAGAACCCAGAAGCTGGGGTGTGTGGATACGGGGGGCAGTGTTAAGGGGATGGAACGTGGTCAGACCCGGTTGCTATAGGCCACTCGAGAATCCCTTATTGAGTAGGGCCACGGGGGCATGAGCCCCCTGAAACTGCGCAGTATTTCCTGTGTGTATCGTATTTTAGGGAGGAGCTGAGAGCTGTTTTAGGCTCTCAGAGGAGCTTCTGTGACCACAGGAAGACAGAAGGGAGAATCCTGACCTCTCTGCTTGCGTGAGTGTGGGCCACCTAGTGAAGACACACAGATGTTGCCTGGGAGGAGGGGCAGGCCCCAGAGGAGACTTCCCACTGCTTGCCACATGCTTTACCTATTTTTAACAATGCACTTCAGTGCAAAGGACTGAGCTGGAAAAGAACGATGGGTGGGGAGAAGGTGCCAGAGTCTTGGGGAGGCTGGGGAAGAGTAGCCAGGAACCCACTGGTCCTAACTCAACCCACCCCACCCTAACCTGTGCTCACAAGCCTCTCCCAGAGAGGAGGGTGTGGGGGCACCCCTCACAGAGCCCACAGATGGCTGCCCAGCGAGCACCAAGCGCTCTGCTCTGGCAGAGCCCCTGGAGATGCCCTTGGCTCAGGTCACTGAAGCCACTGTCCTCTGCCCACGCCCCAGTCTCCTCTGAGCCCTCGCATTCCTGGAGAGAAGCCCAGGCCTCCTCAGCACAGCACCCTGACAATGCTGCCAGGAGCTCCAGACTCAGATGTTTTTTAAAAATATATCTTTATTGAGAGAGGAAGGGAGATGGAGAGAGAGAGATAGAAACATCAATGATGAGAGAGTCGTCCTTGATTGGCTGCCTCCTGCATGCCCCGAACTGGGGATCGAGCCCGCAACCTGGGCACGTGCCCTGATTGGGAATCAAACTTTGATCTCCTGGATCCTAGATCGATGCTCAACTGCTGAGCCACACCCAGCCAGGCTGGGCTCAGATTTGAACACATGTCTCAGCTGCTTTCACTAAGGGTCTGTTCCCAAAGTCTTGGTTGGTCATTTTGTTTTGAGTAAAGTTTCCCTGGCTCTGCCTGGTATCCATGCCCAGCCCTAGCTGGGCAGATGGAGGCTGAGATGGGCATGTTTTCTCTAATCCTCTCCAGAATCTTGGCTTGGATTTGCTTTGCCTCCCCACAAATAGGTCTGGACCGGCCTTCAGGACCCACCTGTTCTGAGCAATCAGCCAGTGGGCAGGGACCCACATCCCTGAGGTGTTCAGACTCCCAGTAATCCAGGGCCACGAGTCAGGGAGTGGAGTCAGCTGCTGATGACAAGTCCCTGGCAGGGCGCAGAGCAGGCCAGGGCCTCGTGGTCCACACTCAGGGAGGGTACCAGGGTGGCTCTGTGCAGGTCAATTAAACCACAGAGCTGCTCTCCTGCTGTGGAACAATTGAAACCTTTCAAAGTTTCCTCCTGGGGCCACCTCTGGGGTAATAGCACAGGCACTCATACTTGCATAGCCAGATAGAAGTTTACTGCCAGTTTTCTAACTCTCAGTTAATTAACAATACCAGCCAATATCTGGTTACTGTGTGCCAGGCACTATTCCATTAAAACTGTGTTACCATCTCATAGATGGTAACACATAGAACCCACAGAACCCAGAGGCGGTGGCATGGTGACATCCCCCTTTCACACAGCCAGTTAGCCAGGGAACTGCGATCTGACCCCAAGCAGTCTGGGAACACTGTGCCAATAGCTGCTCATTGATAAAAACAAAGAGATTCGCAGAAGGGCCCCACAGTCTTGCACCAGATGGGCGCCCATTTGGGCCCAGCAAGCAGAGAACAAAAGTGCAGGCCCTGACTGGTCCTCACGTGCTGGGATCCGAGCACAATGTGGAGCGCCTGTGGCCTGGAGTTGGGATGTGGGATCCCTGGCTCTGCATCCCCCCACTTTGTGGCCCCAGCAGCTCACAACCTAAGCAGGGGGGGGGGTTCCTCTGTAAAATAAGGGGGACGGCCTGCACCTCTCCAGCCCTCCCAGCTCCAAAAACCTGTAGTTACTTTGGGTAAAGGTGTGAGTGCCTCCTGCTAGGATGCTGGCACCCGAAAAACCTTGGCTGAGCCTGCTAACCCTCCTCTTTGCCCTAGTGTGCTCAGGAAGGCGCTGGAAAGGTGCTAGGAAGGTGCTGGGCCAGGGACTGGGAGACCTGGCTTCAGTTCTGCTTCCAAAGTCACATGTGTGGCCTCTCCTGCCTCATTGCTGTCATCTGATCAATGAAAGCAGCGCCCACCAGCCCAGCCCCCACTTTATAGGGCTTTGCAGGCAGATCAAATGAGAGGTGAATCTGAACCGCCCTTGGAGACTGGGAGGTTCTGTGCACACTGAGTTTAGGGTTGTGATGTCCTCTTACCCTCTACCTGCTGGTGTTTCCCAGTCTCTGGGGACAGGACCTGACGTGAGACAATGACAGGTGGGACTGGGCATAACCGCCCCTCCTCAGGCTCATAAAACAATCACTGCTTGGGTCTCGGCCACCCGTCCTGTGGCAGCAGGCCCTTCGCAGTGGGGTAAGGAAAGCAGACTACTAGAATAGCAGGTTGAGACTGAACTGCCTTCAGGTGGCCAGGTGAAGCAGGGGACACGGAGTAGCTCAGAAACGGGTTTCCCTTCCGCTGCTGGCCCTGCACAGACTCATCAGGGCCTCAAAGGTGAAGCCTCAGGGAGCTGGCCCCAAAATGACAACCATTCCTTAAACATTGTCATTGAGCACCCACTATGTACCAGACACTGCAAATGCCCAAGGTGGGAGCTTCACTGTTGAGTGTGTTTTTTAAAAAGATTTTTATTGATTTATTTTTAGAGAGAGAGGAAGGGAGAGGGAGAGAAAAAAAAACATCCACCAGCTGCCTCCTGCCCACCCCCTACTGAAGACAGAGCCCAAAACCAGGAAATGTGCTCTGACCAGGAATCGAACCAGTGACCTCTTGGTGCACGGGTCAACGCTCAACCACCTGCCACACTGGCCAGGCCCCACTGTTGAGTTTAGGCGTGCCCTGTGCACTTCCAGAGCACGCCGAGCCAAGGGCCCATCTGGGCCCATCTGGGGATAGGACACGAAGAGAAGCCGGTTGGAGTGGTAGCCAAAGCCAGGCTAGGGAAGCTGGGGAGCTTGAACAGGAGGCCTCTGAGCCAGGACCAACACACTTCTCAGCCCCAGAAAGAGCACTCGTCACGTTAGAGCCCCAGAAATCCCACTGGGGCCAGTGGTGACAGCCAGAATCAGGCGTTTTTGCATGTGTGGGCAATGACCCTGGCCTGTGATTACCTCCTGCCTCAACCTGCACCTCCACCACATGCCTCACCCTCCTCTGCCTGACTTCAGCCCTAGGCATGTGTGGTCTTTCCCCTTGCCTGGAACAAGGTGCCTGCTGGGCTGATGCAAGTCTTTCCCTCACCTTTAGCCACTCTGGGAGCTTGCTGACCCCATAAACTAAACATTCCCTTCTCAGTCTGTGTGCCCAGTTCACTTGGGCCAATGGCTCAGTGAACATTCCTAAGCATTTTGCTAGTCTCCCCTCATGGTATGCGCCACGTAAGCAGTGACTGAAAGGTTATCAGGTAGCCCCAATGCCAGGTCCTGCGGGGAAACTCAGAAGGGCAAGGCGAGGCCCTGCTCTTAGGAATGTATAATCTAGTTACTGAAACTTAATAGCATGAGGATGCAGCCTGCCTACAATCCCACCGTGCCACCAGCTGGTGGGTTACTGTGCTGAATGCCACCTCGGGGGCAGAGGTCATGCTGGGCCAGCTTAGATTCTTGTAAGAGGTGGCACTGAGCTGACCTGGAAGGATGAGTAGGATATGAGGGAACGGAAAAAGGGCAGAAGGCATTCCGTGGCTGCCATGGCCAAAGTGTCACGTATTTTGTATTGACCACTGTCACTGATCCACGTAGGAGGTGATAGCTTAGTCAGGTGGTGGCCACAGAATGAATGAGGGCACATTACTATGTGAAGGACAGGATATCTTTGGGCTAAGAGGACTGGACTTCATGTCTATGATACAATCCGGGATTTAATTCTGGGTTCCCAGAAATTGTCACCTGTAAAATGAAGGGGCTGGCCAAAATGACCTCTAAAGTTCCATACAGTTCTGAAATGAGGAGAGAAAGGGGGAAAAATGACTCCAGGACTCTGAAGAACAGTCCCAACAAGAGGAGGTGAGAAGTCAGGAGAGGAAGTGGATTTGGGGAGAAGACTTCAGTTTTAAATAAACTGAGTAGTCCGTCATGAGCCTTCCCTCGACTGGGTTCTTAGTCTTGCCAGGGCTCTACTGCTTCCCTCTTCCCAGGGATCGAGGATCGAGACCCTGGTTACATCAGGGCCAGAACATGAAAGGGACCTGCCTTTGCTCCAGGAGCTTTGCCTGCCCCTCCCTCAGGGAATAATTACCTTTCATCATCACCTACACAAAATCTAAGTGTGTCCTCAGGTTAGGCAGGTGAGGTAGGAATCCCCTAAACTGATGTTTCCATTGCCCCAGGGGGAGGGGCTCTTGAAACAGAAATCAGGCTGTTACTGAGAAATAAATTGAAGTGTGCTTCCTGCATACTTGTGTCCCAGGACCCAAATTAGTTCCTGGTTCACTGGCAAACTCCCAAGAACTGGTTTAGACCAGAGGGCCTCAAACCCGGGTGGGCATAGAACCCCTGTGGAGCTCAGTAATAAGATCACCCAGACCAGGAACCAGGCACCTGTATTTATATAATCCCCCGCAGGTAACTGTCAGGCACACCTACGTGAGAGACTCCCTGGCCCTAAGAGAGCTGCTGTGGCTGGTGGTTTGGGCAGGAGAGAGAGAAGCAGGTGGCCCTGGCAGGTGAGGGGCTCACTCAGAAAGAGACAGAGTTGGGGCTTGGAGGCTGGATGTTCCAATTTCAGAAGATAGGGAGGGGTAGGCATTGTAGGAAAGGAGGCCCTGGCTGGAGAGGTCAGCCTGTTTGGAGTGGATGAGGCAGGCTGCGGCCATAGGGCAAGGCTTTGAAGTCCAGGCTAGGAGCCGGGACCAGATCCTGAAGCTTCCTGAAGCAGGGAAGGCTGTGCGCACCTTTCTAGCACCAGGAGCAGACATAGCTCCTTCTCTATCCACTCAGGGCCCTTGAGGCCCCTGAGGTGAGCCTGGGCCTGTGGTCAGAGGGGCAAGCCCGTGCTACCTTCTGCCTCAACTCATAGTGCCTTCAGAGCATGCCCCAACTCTTCTATTTCTGACTTCAAGTCCTTGGTATGTACAAAATCTTCGCCTCTCCTTTGGCTGCCTTGCCAGCCTCTCTGGCCACAGTTTTGAGTTTTGTACCCTGATTCTTACCCTTTTATGTTTGCTTTTCTTAGGACTTCAGCACAATCTGTCAGGATTAACTTGACACCAAACTGGCTTTGGCTAGAACGTGCCTAGAAACTGGCTTCTGGGCATAAGAGCAAGAATCACAGAGGGAGAATGGCCCCTTCCTAGGGCAGCCCTGGGGTTAGAGTCCTCTGTCTCCAGTGACAACCCACTAGAGAAAGAAGCCTTTTTTTGGGTTAATCCTCACCCAAGGATATATTTTTTCCCCATTGATTTTGGGCATATTTTCTCCCATTGATTTTTAGAGACAGTGGAAGGGAGTGGGGGAGGGGGAAAGAGAGAAACATTAATGTGAGAGAGACACATCGATTGGTTGCCTCCTGCATGGGCCCCAACCGGGGCCGGAGATCGAACCTGCAACTCAGGTACGTGCCCTTGACCGGGAATCGAACCCACGACCCTTTGGTGCGCAAGCTGAGACTCTAACCAATGAGCAACACCAGCCAGGGCAAGAGGCCATTTCTTGAAGCTCAGGTGGTAGAAGTAACTTGCTGTGATTGTGGCCCGTGGAATCCAGCGCTCGCCTGAAGCTCCTGCTCTGCTCTGAAAGGGTCTCCTTCCCGCCCCCACAGTAGCGCCCCATCACCTCCAGAGCCTGCTACTCCGTGTGCTTCTGCCTTGCTCAGAGAAAGTTCTTAATTCACTTCTGGAATTAAGCGAGAGGGTAGCAACTGGGCCCATTTATCACATGGACCTTCATTCTCTTGTAGGAGCCTCTTCAGGGAGGGAAAAGGGGTTTCTGACACCCTCCTTCCTTGTGACAAAATGCACTGTTTCCTGCTCTTCATTTACATCTGCAGTTGATCTTGGAATTGGTCACAGTACTTTGTGTGGCCAGTACATTAAGTGCAATTCCAGACTCAAGAAGAAAACAACAGGTTGCTCTGTTTTCTCAGAATTCTTGGAGTCCTCAAGCCTGGTCCCCACCATGTCTTCCCAGAGCTTGTCTGTCCTCAGCAGCTGCTAAACCTGTGCCAGGCCACAGCACCTCACATTGTTGTTGTTAATTTTTATTTAGTGATTTGAGAGAGAGGAAGGGAGAGAAAGATTGATTTGCTGTTCCACTTATTTATGCATTCATTGGTTGATTCCTGTATGTGCCCTGACTGGAGATTGAACCCGAAACCTTGGTGTATCAGGGGGATGCTCCAACCAACTGAGCTACCCGGCCAGGGCCAGCAATTCACATTCTGGTCCAGGAACCCCAGGACACAAGGAGCCTGCCAAGCTGGGACAACGTCACAGAACTTGGACCTGCTGGTGCATCTGCTGCCAGACTCCTTAGGAAGACAGATTTTGCCCAAATGGCAACATTGCCTTTTCCCCTAATCCCTGGCACAGGTGCCGGGCCACTACACTCAACCTGCTGTGAGAACACATTAACGCTCCTTGTCACTGGCACCTCCCTGCTGAGCCTTGCTGGGCTCTAAGAACCTCTGAGATTGTGAACTCCGGGCATCGCAACGGGGCAGCTTTAAGTCTTCACACAATGCTGAGTCTTGATCTATGTGGCATATGAACTAAAAGTAAATTTGAACGTTGTTAATCATAACACTGGCTTCTATTTCTAGATGACCCCATGGCTTCCCCAGACACGCTTTCATTTTTATTTTGGTTTTTACCATAGCCTATGAAGTAGATAAGCTGGGTATGGCTCTCTCTAATCCTAAGGATGGGCCTGAGGAGAGGCTTGTGTCAGAGGGATGGGTCCTGGCTAGTTGTTCCTCATTCCCGGGATGGGTATCATTTTGTTAAATCTGTTATATCAGTTATGTCAAGACTATAACAGGAAAAATGTCATCTGAGGAATCTTCCTAATTTAGCAGACAATGAATATCCTCAAATATCCTGGATGCTTAACCCAGAAGCTCTAGTTCATGGCCATGTTTCCCAAACCCATATGTAAGAAGCTGTACACCTGGGTTCAAACCACTTAACATAGTTGTCAAAGTACTGATGATTTTGCAAACTTAATGGCTGCCAAGGTTATGTCTGATCAGTTCATTCAGTTCCATAAATGTTTACTGGGCACTTCCTGTTTTCAGGATGCCAGTGGACAGACACATGGCTCAGGGCAGCACCCAGGCGAAGTCTGGCCCCGCTGAGAGGCACTGGTAGGTTGAAATTTGGAAATTAAATCAAGAAGAATTCTGGCTTTGGGAGTTTCTGCCCAAATTAGGAGACCAAAACGTCCATCCACGACCTGGTCCCATCTTACCAGACAGGTAATATTCTGTTTCTTCATCATTTCATCATCCTTGAGCCAGCTCAGCCCTGATGGGCGAGACAACAACCAGAAAGTGCTGGAATGAGGCCAGAGCTGAGGCAGTGCTCACCATTTCTCACTCATGGGCTAATCTCCCAAGCATTTATTAAATGCCTACTACGTGCAAGGCGAGGTGGTGGATATAAAGCTAAACATGGCCAGGTGGGCCCCACCCTCTTGGCTCCTGGTGGAGAAGAGGTCACAATAGGCTAGTCCCAGAACTGGTGTGGGTGAGCTAACTGGGCCAAGGCAAAGCCAAATGGTCGGAAGAGTGTATCAGTGAAAGAAAACTGTGAAATAATGCGACAGGACACTGGGAATCAACGGCTCGAGACTGACCTGGAGTGTAGCAACTGGGAATAGAGTGGCTCTTCTGGAACAAAGGAGTTGAGCAAACCAGGATTCTGAGAGGCAGAAAGGCAAACACCAGGCTTTCTGAAAATGGTTGCCATGACCACAAACCAAAACCAGACAGTTTTACATTTCGTTTCTGGCCCCACCTGTACCCACTGGTATTAGCATCAGTATTTTCTTGGAATAGGGACAATGTTTACAACGTTAACATTAGTTTACAACGTTATTTAATTCGACACAAATACAACTTCCTTAGTTTACTACCAGAACAAATATATATTAAATGAACTCAGCTAAATTTCTCAAAAGGTATACAACATATATAGATAATAGCTTCTAATTGTGAGACTTAGGGCAAATTACTGAATTTCTCTTTGTGTTTTTGATTCCAAATCTGTTATGACGAAGACTGTACACAGAGTAGTGCTATATATATGTTAGCATTATTATTATTATTATTATTATTATTGAATCACTGTGCTAAGCTCACAGTCAGACGAATACTCAGCCTGTCCCTGCTCTTAGTCCTTTATCTGTCCTATCCCTAGAGATACTTTTGGGTGAATATCTACTTATTACATAAGCTTTTAAGAAGCTTTTTTTTGTCCTTGAGACAGTGTCCACAAATTTTATCTGGTATTTCACAAGTTGCTGAGGCATAGGAAATTCCTCTCTTTATACAATATTTTCAGACCACCAAGTCAGGAGAGGTGACAGCTGTAGTAAACCTTATGAGCTCTTTGGTCTGCAGCCACTTCTTAATGGAAAGGGCTATTTCTGATCTTCTGTTCAGGGCCGTTACAAATGTCAAAGGCAGACCTTTCCCATCCTCCCAGGCTCCCTTTCCCACTCTGCTGTCTTCAGTCCCACCTTCCTATCCTGTCCCTTGCCTCCATGTAGATGAGTGGATGCTGATGGGGTGTGACTGGAGAGCACTGACCTAAAATGCCTTCCTGTGTCCCTGTGAGCTGAGCCTTTTATCATCTTATTTGTACTCTGAGGTCTGAGCTCAGGGGCTTCCCGATCCAAGTTCGTGGCTATAAATATGCGTCCTGGTTAGGACTGTCATCAACAGTCTCTAGATAAACCACCCCTCCTGGGAGGAGTGCATTAACCTGTTATCTTTGCAAGCTCTTTAGGACTGAGACAGGATATTTTAAGGAGAGGCACAAACTTAAGGCCTGCAGAAAAACCTGTTATGTTTCATGGGGTGTACTTTGTGTCTTAAAATTTTGTTCTTGTTTCGGTGACTTTTCAATATTTTAAAACCAGGATATTTTATAACTTTTCTTGACAAACAAAAACAGGAAAACAGAAGCCCTAGCAACACTGTTCTGCATCCCCACAAGATCACAGGGGCATCAGGGGTCTCCAGCCAGCTTATCCACCTGCCCATGGACCTCTGAGCTTGGAAAAATTGGGCGAGCAGGCCTGAACACTTGGGACTCATTTGTCTGTTCTATAACATTCCAACTCAAATATTCCTTTTAACCCTACAAATACAAACACAAATGCACAATATGAAAAAATATGATACAAAGTAACATGGTTTTTATCTTAAAAGAATTTAGGTATTTATTGAGAAAACAAAATATGCATGTTAAACTTCATATAAGTATACAATATTGTTATAGTAAAAGCATTTTATATTCACTTCCCTCATCTCTTAGAGATAACTTTGCTTCTGTTGAGCTTAGTACTTACCACCCCATGGCTAGCTGTCTCCAACTAGACCCAGCTCCTTGAAGTCAGAGGTTGTCATCTCACTGTGTCCTCATCACCATGTGCTAAAGTTGCTCAAGAACATTAGATGGGGGTATCTGAGATCTGTTATTTTGTGGGGATGCAGAACAATGTTGTTAGGACTTCTATTTTTATGTCTATTTCTCAAGAGAAGTTATAAAATACACTGGTTGACAAGTCACTGAAAAAAACAAAAGCTTTAAAATACTGAATAGACCCTGGCCTTGGCCAGGTAGCTCAGCTGGTTAGAGCGCTGTCCTCATATGCCAAGGTTGTGAGTTCAATCCCTGGTCAGGGCAAATATAAGAATCAACCAATGAGTGCATAAATAAGTGGAACATCGCTCCCTCTCTAATTAATTAATTAAAAAGAAAATACTGAATAGACCCAAAATATACAACTGTCGCTCATGAGTATATGGCAAATAAAAAATTCTTAAATAGTAGTGACCATTTATTACTTACTCTGTGTCAGCCATTATGTAAATTTATTTAATTCTCACTCAAGGATATTTTTTCCATTGATTTTTTAGAGAGAGTGGAAGGGAGGGAGACAGAAACACCCATGTAAGAGAGACACATGGATTGGTTGCCTCCCACACATTCCCCGCCTGGGGATCAGCTGGAGGACCAACCTGCAACCAGGAATGGAACCCGCGACCCTTCAGTCAGTCCCTCGGCTGTCACTCTAACCACTGAGCAAAACTGGCCAGGGCACTATATTACACAGGTAACACTTGTGGTTAAAAATTCAAACAACAGCCTGGCGGCATGTGGCTCAGTGGTTGAGCATCAACGTAGGATCCAGGAGATAGGGTTCGAGTCCCGCTCAGGGTACATGCTGGGGTTTCGGGCTCGAGGCAGCAGATCAATGACTCTCACCATTGATGTTTCTATCTCTCCCTTCCTTTCTGCGAAATCAATAAAGATTTAAAAAAAAAAAATTCAAACAAAATAAACATATAGTCTAAAAAGTGAAAACCTGTTTTTTCCTCCCCAACCCTGTACCCCATCCCAGGTGTCACTGCATATTCCGAGTTTGGGGTGCATTATTCCGGATATGAATGGATACAGACATATTTCCAAGCCTATCATATATGTCAGATTAGCCCCATTTTACAGATGAGGAAACTGCAGTACAGAAAGGTTGAAGTGCTCATCCAAGACCGTAAGTACTGAAGCGAAGGTTCACACCCAGATCGCGACTCCTAAATCAGCGCCTTCCTCCCGCTACGCCCCATTTTACAGGTGAAGAAACCGAGGCTCATAGAGGTCCCTGGGCCGTCAGAACCGCATGGTGCACGGCCCCACTGGGGGCCCGCAAGGGCTAGCACGAGAGGCTGCGTGGAGGAGAGGGCCTTGCCCCACGCGTGTCTGGGGGCGCGCGGGGCCATCCCGCCCGGGTGCACGGCCCCCATGTGGGGCCCAAGCTGCGCGGGGACCGGCGCCGCTCTGGGCGCCCCTCTCGCAGCGCCCCCCCGGAGCCGGTCGGGAGGCGCGGGTCCTGCAGCCCCGAGTCCCGTCCTGCCCAGCGCAAGGGCCCAAGGACAGCGCCCGGGCGACCGCTGCCTCCAAACCGGCCGGGACCGCCCGCGCCTCGCCCCCGGAGCCGTCAGCGGGCTCCCCGGAGTGGGTGGCCCTGGAGAACAGGGTGGGGGGTGGGCCGCCCCACGTGGGGGCCGCCGAGGGGCGCGGACTGGGCGCGTGGCGGGCGTGGCGGGGGCGTGGCCGGGGCGGAGCCGCGGCCGGAGGCGGCAGTGGCCGGAGCCGGGCTCAGGGGCCGCCGTGGCCGCCGCGGAGCCAGGCTGCCTCGAGAGAGCTCCCGGGCGCAGAGGGTTAACGGGCCTCCGGGGCCGCGCAGAGCAGGTACCGACCCTCCCTGGGATCCCCGGCCCCGGCGCCCTCTCTCCCGGGTCCCGTTAGGCCACCCGCCCCGCGCCGCCCCCGCTCCCCGCGACCCGAGTTCGCGCCCCAGCCACGACCCTGGCCCCAGCTCTTCTA
This sequence comes from Miniopterus schreibersii, assembly GCF_964146895.1. Taxonomy (NCBI): domain Eukaryota; kingdom Metazoa; phylum Chordata; class Mammalia; order Chiroptera; family Miniopteridae; genus Miniopterus; species Miniopterus schreibersii. The sequence continues at coordinate 11,999,597 of NC_138119.1, read as the reverse complement.
GCCTCTGAAGATCCTCCAGTCCCTGAGGTCAGATTCCGGGGGAGGGGGCTCTGATCCCGTGGAACTCTGTCCCGGTCGCCCGGGAGAAGAACCAGCCAGAATTCCTACTAAGTCACATAGTAAAGTTGGAAAACATACCCAGGACCTCCTCGCACGCGCCAGCACCTCCTGCCCTCCCCCTGTGCCCCCCCAGTCGCTCCGAGAGTTGGGGGACAGGGGCGCTGAGAGGGATGCAAGCGGCGCCCCTGATCCAGCCCAGCCTGCTGACTAGAAGGAAGGACACCTGTTGGGTGGTCCTCCAGGACCCAGGAATGGAGGGCACAGTGAGGACCAAGGAGCTCTACCCAGGACAGGGACTCTCCTTGCCAGCCCTGAAACATGTTGTCCAGCCCTCTTCCCCCGCAGCACCACCCGTTTCCCAGAGGTGGGTCCCTCTGGGGGTAAAAGGATTAGCCCTGCCCAGGTCTCTCGCCTCTTTGATCTTCACTGGCCAGTGTGGAGGTGTGGCCAGGAGGAGCCCAGGTTTGTCCAGACCAGTGTCCAGCCTGGCACCGAAGTACCACTTCTGACCTCTCCTTCCCTCACCCTGGTCAGTGAGACCCACCAAATGAGGGACATGAAAATGGGTAAAAAGCACAAATGTGTGTCCTGTTTCTGCAGTGGAGGGGCCATCGGCCCCCTGCCCAGCTGCGCAGGGGGTTGGGGTGGGACTTTTCCAGAGAGGGAGCCAGGCCTGGCCAGGGCCCCAGGAGCTCACGTCACCCCCACCCTCCACCCCTCACTTCTCCAGGGAACTGCCAAAGCCAAACCCAGCTCATGACAGGATTATGTGTGCTGGGTAGACCCATGGAAAGAGACGGCAAGATACAGGCCTGGGGTAGCAGAGAGAAGCAGAGTCAGAGAGGGAGTGGAAAGGGGACCCCACAGCAGAGAAGGCACAGACGGTGACCGTCACCCTCATCTCTCCTTCCCTTCAACCTCAAGTAACTGAGTCAGGCAGAGAGTGGAAGGTTTGGGTGGAACTTTGGCCCTTCTCTGCAACCACTACCGCCCGCCCCCTCCATCAGGGTGGAGTCACTGACCTCAGTGGTCAGCAATGCCAGGGGAAGGAGCAGCCATCAGCAACCCCTTCCCCAGCCCCAAGCAGCTGGGTTGACCCTGCAGGTCAGGCTCAACCATTGTGATCCTGCCCTCAAATTTCCAAGTCCTGGGGTCTCAGAGAGAGAGTGGGGCTGAGTGTTGCTATCCCCAAGCACATTCCTGCCCTTCCCTCTGTCATTTTCCGGCCCCTGAGCTGGCCCACCTCGGCACTGGCTCCTTGGACTCCTTTCCCGGGTGCCTTTCAGATCCAACAGAAACATTTTTTTTTTCCTGGAAAGCATAACTAAGAGTGGGATGAAGCGTGGGGGTGGGAAGGGCTGGTATTGAGCAGGAAGGGACTGGAGGGCAATGGGGGAGCCATAGGAGAGTCAGGCTTTGAGTCAGGGGAGGGTTCCAAGCTCCACTTTCCTGACTGACCAAAGCTAGACTTTGGGGCGGACTTCTGCGCTCTTCAGAATGGCAGGCCTGTGATTGGGGAGTGACGGCAGCTATAGCTGCATCTCTCCTTCCCAGGTTCCTCCAGTCCATCACAGTCATGCCTGGAATAAGACCTCACTGAACCAATGCTGGACACTGACCCCTAAAGGGAGGTTAAGTCCAAGTGGAAAAATCACCTGCTTCTCTAGTGATTAAGCCATCAGCCCACTTAGTTTATCCCACTTAGTTTGAGGCAGGCAGACATGTGCCTGAGTGTTCCAGAAGGAGCTTAGCTAAGAAGGGAAGAAAAGACTGGGAGGCAGATAGGAAACAGAAAGCCCAAGGGGCTTCTTGTCAGCTCCCCAAGGGGGCGTCTGGCATGTCCTCACCCGAGCCTCTCTCCTCCTCACAGGACCTCCAGGAGGGCAGGAGTGGGAGCCAGATGAAGACCATTTTAAGAAAGATGGATGTGCCAGAGCTGGTTTAGAAACAGTTCCTAGCTGGGCTAGGGAGGAGCTAAGAAGTTCCTGCGGGGCTGAGGGGAGGAGGCTGAGTCTGAGCCCTCCACCCTCTAGCCTCAGCAGCTGGACAAGGGCAGCATGCCTTCTCCCACTCACCCTTAGGGTCAGAAAGGGATGGGCCAGCCTTCCTCCACCCCTCCATCCTCATTTCGAGATGGCCTTCTGAGGAGTCATCACGCCCAACCCCAAGCTTTCTGGGGTAACCACCAAGCTTCTGTCCCTGCAGAGCGCTCCCCCTCCGCGTCCAGATGCCTGAGTAGTGTGTTTACTTCTGGTCCCCTCCTCCCTTGCCCCTTCAAGGAGGAGCGATGGAGAAGTGGGCGGGCAGGTAAGAGGTGGGCCGCCAGGGTGGAGGAATGGCACTGTCCCTGGAAGGGAGGGAAAGATGGTTACTGGGAGGGGCGGGGAGGGGGAAGTGATGAGTAACTTCTGCTTTCTGAGAAATTGGCATCAGGATGTGGGGAGCTTGCTGGGGGTGAGTGAGGGGCAGTGTCGCAAGACCAACTCTGGCCCCTGTCCAACACCCCCACTCTGTCTTCGGTTTGTAGGCCCCCGTTCGGTCTGATGCTGCTTCTGTCCCTCCCTCAGCTCTGCCTGGATCAGGAGGTGAGCCAGGGAGGGACCAGAAGCTGCGATCCTTTCATCTCCCCTGACCTCCCACCCACTTCTCCAGGTCATGCCTCCATTTCCCGCAGCCTCGGATGAGCCGTGGCCCCTTTCTCACACGTGGCCACCCCTGCCTCCCCTTCTCCCCAACTCCCTAACTCCTTGAATGTGACTTTGGGCTGGTAACAGCCTCCCTGAGCCTTGAGCATTGGACTAGAGCCTCTCTGTACTGTTCCCTCTAAAATCATTCTACTTTTGTTCGACCTTTTTGTCTATATAGGTGTTGTCTGGACACGCTCTTCAAACACCCTCTGAGGAAGGCCAGGGCCCTGAGGGCATCTGGGGTCCTTGGGACCAGTGGGCCTCTTGCTCCCAGCCATGTGGTGTGGGGGTGCAACGCAGGAGCCGTACATGTCAGCTCCCTACAGCTCAACTCCACCAGGGCCCACCCCTCCCATCCAGGCCCCCAAGACATCCAGAAACCTTGCTCCCCCGAAGTCAGGGCCCCAGACCCCAAAATCCCCGAGAAACTCTCCCCCTGTACAGGCCACAGCCTCGGGGAAGAGGTGGCCCACTTCGAGGTCCTGCTTCCCAGTTAGGGAGAGAGGAAGCCCAGGAGATTCAAGGAGCCAAGAGGTGAGGGGTGGGGCTTTGAGGGAAGGGGTGGGCTTTAGGCAAGGGGTGGGGCTTGGGGTAAAGGAAAGGGGAGGAAAGACTAGGGGCTTAAGGGGGTGGGGCACTTATCTCTGGTGCCAGGAAATAGAGGGATGAAGGAAGGCAGGGTAAGAGACAGCCAGAGCCATGACCCAATGTCTGCAACACCTTCTCAGGTCCCGGGTTCGAGACCCCATCAAGCCAGGAATGTTTGGTTATGGGAGAGTGCCCTTTGCTTTGCCACTCCATCGGAACCGCAGGCACCCCCAGAGACCACCCAGATCTCAGCTCTCCCAGACCTCAGAGCTTCTTCCATCCCTGACTCCAGGAGCAGAGCCATCCTCTGCAAACCACACCCCTCAAACTCAGTTTCCGCCTATGCAACTACCTGCTCACACCCCGTCTCCCCCTGCAGAACCCCCAGGCCCTGAGGCTGCTCTGACTGAGGTGCCTTCGAGAACCAGGCCCCATCCTAGAGCCCAAGCCTCTGGCACAGATCCCCCCTTGCCCACCCCCTCCCCAGGAGAAAGTGGCTCCTTCCACGTGTCCTCCCAGCCAAGAATGCCAAGTTCCCAGGGTTGGACCAGTCCCCGGGTAGCAGAGAGACGCCCTAAACCTTTCCTTTCTGTCCCTCGGGGCCGCGGCCAACAGAGCCGGGAGCACTGGAGACCTGGGGGGAATCTCCACAGGTCCCTCACAGAGTCTGCCCCTCACTACCCAGATGGCTGGTTGCCTCTGCTAAGGGCTGGCCCCCACTCCAGCTCCCAGTGGAGCCTCTTTGCTCCCAGTAGCCCTGTCCCAAGATGTTCTGGGGAGAGTGAGCAGCTGAGAGCCTGCATCCAAGCGGTGAGTTCTTCCTTGGACCCACACCCCCCCTCCATTACTGCTTCCCCGACCCTGTGTCTGGGTCCTCAGCCTGTCAGATCTGGACCTGAGGGAGAGGGGCCCTCCATTTGACCTCCTCAGGGTAACGGCCTTGGAGCCCCTCCATAGACTTGACTTCCTCCCTACTCCCCAAACCCAGCCCTGACCCACACCCCCATTTTCCTCCCCAGCTTTGACTCCTCTGTATCCCCCCACCTCAGCCCTGCCCCCCTGAGCAGCCAGACCCCCGAGCCGTGCAGTGTGCAGCCTTTGACTCCCAGGAGTTCATGGGCCAGCTGTACCAGTGGGAACCCTTCACAGAAGGTGAGGTTTCTCACCCACCCCCTGGATGGGGGTAGGGGTGGGGTCTTAAGACTGGGGAGTGATGGAGCAGGAGACACCCAGCCTGTCTGTTTCTCCTCTGCAGGCCCTTGCATTTCTATTGTGTCATATTTTCTTTCTTATTCTCCAGGGCTGGGGTGAAGGAACAACACAGGCCTGGAAAGGGGAGAGGGTTTCAAAGGAGGTCAGATGGTAGTGGGTGGTCAGTAGAGGGGTCAGGCTGGGAGAGGATGTGTCCAGAGGTGCCCTTTGTCTGGTTTCCTCCGGGGAGAAGTCCATCCCAGGAGGTGAAGTAGACATGGCATGAGAGGGACACAGTGGGAGAGATCCTGTCCAGTAGTAACAGCAGGGTGGGCATGTACCACGGATCCTGGGTGGGGTTATATCACTAGCTCCCAAGTCACCATCCGCTCCATTTTAGGCCTGTGCCACTTGATACCAAGATAACCCCTCATGAGCTCTGAACTCCCATAATCAGAGGTTTCAAGTATTTCTCCTCTTTCACAACCCTGGTCTCAGTGACCTAAACTGACCTGACCCAAATTCTAAGTGACCCTCAAATGAACCTTTCAGAGCACAGAATTGTCATGTTCCTTCATCCACAGTGACCTAGGCAACCTCCAGATGTTCAGTAGCTGACATAAGCCAAGCCTTTGTCAGGGCCTGGGGCCTTTCCCAGTACCCTCCCACCTGGGACTCTGGCTAACCACCTCCTACCCTGTCTCTTAGTTCAGGGCTCCCAGCGCTGTGAACTGAACTGTCGTCCCCGTGGCTTCCGCTTCTATGTCCGACACACTGAAAAGGTCCAGGATGGGACCCTGTGTCAGCCCGGAGCCCTGGACATCTGTGTGGCCGGACGCTGTTTGGTGAGGGAGGATGGGGCGCGCGCGCACACACACACACACACACACACACAGTCTCCTCATTTATCATCACAACAAAACACCAGCCTGAGATGGAAAAGAGGACAGTCCTCACCTGCCAAGCCGGGCTCCCCTCAGGCACACCCAGGCTTCCCTGAGGCTGGCTGGGGACTGTGGGGCTGACAGAGAAACACATTCTCACTTGTGGTGCAAAGATCAAGATGCTCGGAGGGCTGAATGGTCCCAAGAGGACCAGGCTGAGGCGTAAGGTGTCTGGCTTCGAGTGGCCCCTGCCCCACTCCGCTCCCCTGCAGAGCCCTGGCTGTGATGGGATCCTCGGCTCCGGCAGGCGTCCAGATGGCTGTGGAGTCTGTGGGGGTGATGATTCTACCTGTCACCTCGTCTCGGGGAACCTCACTGACCGCGGGGGCCCTCTGGGCTATCAGAAGATCCTGTGGATTCCTGCTGGAGCCTCACAGCTCCAGATTGCCCAGTTCCGGCCTAGCTCCAACTACCTGGGTGAGTTCTCTGGTCTCCCCCAGTTTGGGGCTCCCTGGGCTCTATTCCTGCTCTCTTGGTTGTGGCCTCCACACCCCCATGCAGCATAGCAGACAAGCCCCAAGGGGAGGAAGAAGGAAGCCAAGAGATCACAGGGTATCTGGGGCGCTGAGTGGTTCAGGAAGTGGTGGGACCGGAGGACAGTGACTCACCTCATGTGTCCTGATCTCCCCCCACCCAGCACTTCGAGGCCCTGGGGGTCGGTCCATCATCAATGGAAACTGGGCTGTGGACCCCCCTGGGTCCTACACAGCCGGTGGGACTGTCTTCCAGTACAACCGTCCTCCTCGAGAGGAGGGCACGGGGGAGAGCCTGTCAGCTGAGGGCCCCACGACCCAGCCTGTGGATGTCTATGTGAGCTTGGGGCCTGGGGAAGCAGGGCTGCCAGGGAGGGGGCCTCCTCTGAGAGCAAAGATGGGGGGAAGGCGAGTGGTATGGGGCCTTTTCCACCCCAAACATTCATTATCTTCTCCTTTTCTCCCCAGATGATCTTTCAGGAGGAAAACCCAGGTGTTTTTTATCAGTATGTCATCTCTTCACCTCCTCCAAACCTTGAGAACCTGGCCCCAGAGCCCCGTGTCCCCCAACTCCAGCCTGGTAAGACTCTGATCCCTAGACCTAGGGGGGAGAAAGGATGAAAGGGAAGCTCCAAGGTAGTGGCAGCATCTGATTTGCCTACTCGGTGACTCTCCCCGCACAGAGATTTTGAGAATAGAGCCCCCACCTGCTTCAGCACCCCGTCCCACCCGGACCCCTGGCATCCTCCAGCGTCAGGTGCGGATCCCCCAGATGCCCGCCCCACCCCACCCCAGGACACCCCTGGGGTCTCCAACCGGATTCTGGAAACGAGCAGGACACTCTGAGTGCTCAGCATCCTGTGGAAAAGGTGAGATTTCACGCACCAGCCTGTATTACTGGCACCCAACCTGGCACTCCTGATTGCATACCCTGGATGGCGGGTCTGCACCTCTGTCCCAAATCTGGGAACCGACTGACACTAGACTACGAGCCATCCCAGCCCCTGGCTTCTCTCTCATCCCCTCCAGGTGTTTGGCGCCCCATCTTCCTCTGCATCTCTCGGGAGTCAGGAGAAGAACTGGATGAACGTAGCTGTGCTGTGGGCACCAGACCCCCAGTCTCCCTGGAACCCTGCCATGGCCCCCCATGTCCCCCATAGTGAGTATGACCCATAAAGAGGGTTACAGTCCTAGGAATACAACAGCTGCTCCAGGCAAACACATCCTTGCTGCCAAGAGTTCAGAAGGCTTTACCTGGACTTTGCGAGCAACACAAATCTCTTGGCGGCGGAGACAATGTTCGATTAGAAAGGCCGCCATTCCATCCCAGCAGCTTGAGCCCCGCAAGAGAACCCAGACTCCAAATGCTAAATATGTCCACTCCCCTTTGAGGGGTCCCCACCCCCAGTCTGTCTGCCCTCTCACCACACATGGCAGCCCCACACATCTTCTCTTTTGCCATCTGTGTCTGTCTCTTCCCCACCCTGCGCATAACCACAGCTGGGAGGCCGGTGAGTGGACGTCCTGCAGCCGCTCCTGTGGCCCCGGCACCCAGCACCGCCAGCTACGCTGCAGGCAGGAGTTTGGGGGGGGTGGCTCCTCAGTGCCTCCCGAGCGCTGTGGACATCTCCCCCGGCCCAACATCACCCAGCCCTGCCAGCTGCGCCTCTGTGGCCATTGGGAGGTTCGCTCTCCCTGGAGCCAGGTGAGTGGTACCAGATAAGCAGGCCCTCAGAGGGGGAGGACCTAAGGGAGTGGGCCCGAGTGAGCTAGAGCAGTGGTTTTCCAACTTATTTTTAACCAGCAGAAATGTTTTACAAACGAGATCTCATATGGAATCCCAATCTATAAGTCAGATAAGAGGCTGAACCTGGGGTGGGGCCCAGAGTCCCAGGCTCACCCCACAAAGCCATGTAACGGCTGAGCCAGGGATCAAAGGCAGATCCTTGTTCAAAAGCCACAGAGCTGGAGGCTGGTGAGGAAGCCTGGACCCAGCTCCTTGGATCCCCTCATCCCTGCAGTGCTCTGTGCGGTGTGGGCGTGGCCAGAGGAGCCGGCTGGTTCGATGCGTTGGAAACAATGGTGATGAAGTGAGCGAACGGGAGTGTGTGTCAGGCCCCCCTCGGCCCCCCAGCAGAGAGGCCTGTGACATGGGACCCTGTACTATGGCCTGGTTCCACAGCGACTGGAGCACCAAGGTGGGCCCCACACCCAGGACACCCTATTAGAGCCTTTCCAAAACAGTTCAATAAACATTTACTGAGCAAGCACCTAGTAGGTGCTAGACACTGCTGATGCTGGGAACACGGAGATAAGTGAGACAAACTTCCACCATGGTCCAGGGCAAAGGTTCCCTTTATCTGGCTGGTACCCCTGGGGCATTCCCTAACTCCCAGGATCTGGATCCAGGACACATTGATCCTCTCAGCCCCTACCTCTTTCCCCCTTCATCACCAACAGCCCCTCTCACACAGCTCCCTCTGCTCTGCTTCTCCATAGTGCTCAGCCGAGTGTGGGACGGGAATCCAGCGACGTTCTGTGGTCTGCCTTGGGAGTGGGGAGGCCCGTGGGGCAGGCCAGGAGGAAGCAGGAACAGGAGCCAGTGAGCAGAGCTGTGCCGTGGGAAGCCGCCCCCCTGACATGCGTGCCTGCAGCTTGGGGCCCTGTGAGATGACATGGTGCTGGTACACGGGGCCCTGGGCTGAGGTGAGCTGGGTGCCTGGGAGGGGTGCCTGTCACTGGGTTCCCTGTGGGCAGCTGGGTGTGATCCTTGCCTTCCCTTCTCCTTGCACACCCGATGCTTCCTCTCCATCAGTGCTCCTCAGATTGTGGCTCTGGCACACAGCGTAGAGATGTCATCTGCGTGTCCAAACTGGGGACTGAGTTCAACGTGACTTCTCCTAGCAACTGTTCCCACCTGCCCAGGCCCCCTGCCCTGCAGCCCTGTCAGGGACAGGACTGCCAGGACCGATGGTTTTCTACACCCTGGAGTCCGGTGAGTGCCATGCTTTGCTCAGTGTGGACTTCCAGTGAAGGGGAGGCCCCTCTCACTAAACCCCCCACCTGTGCCCCAGGTCAAGGCCAGCTCCGATTAACATTGTCCCATGTCCTGTACACCTGAAGGACAGGTGGGCCCACTCCTGGTGGGATGTCATAATGCTCCAGGGCAGTCCCTCTCACACACGCCTTTCAGAGGAGGAGGAGGCCTGGGGTTCAGGAGGAGCCTGGAGCACACCAAAGGTTTGATTTGGTAGCCGGGGTCTCCCCAGTGTTCTCGCTCCTGCCAGGGTGGCGTGCAGACAAGGGAGGTTCAGTGCCTGACTGCCAACCAGACCCTCAGCAGCCGATGCCCTCTTCATCTGCGGCCCTCCAAGAAACGACCCTGCAACAGCCAACCCTGCAGCCAGCGCCCTGGTAAATAGCCCCCTCCCCGCACCTCCAAGTAGAATGGAGTTAGCAGAAGTGTGGGTGGAAATGAGAAAGCACCAGTGGGAGAGGGCAACACTCCTCCAGAGGGATGGATCTTGGTGACGACTATCTTGTGCCCACTGGCCTCCCCTGTCCGCAGATGATCAGTGCAAGGACAGCTCTCCACATTGCCCCCTGGTGGTGCAGGCCCGGCTCTGCGTCTATCCCTACTACACAGCCACCTGTTGCCGCTCTTGTGCCCATGTCCTGGAGCGGTCTCCCCCAGAGCCCGCCTGAAATGTGTCCAGGAGACCCTCTCCTCATGGTTTTTCATGCCACCATCAGTCACCCATCAATCAGCTCGCTTTGTACCCACTGGCTCTCCAGCTTGTCCTAGTCTCACCAGGGATGTCCCCCCGGGGTGGTTGAAGGTGGCAAGATGACTGACAGTGACTATCAAGATGTGTTGGTGCTGTGATGGTGTATGTGCACTTATGTCCCCAAATGTGTATCTGGGCCTGCATAGGTGTGAGGGTGTGTGCACTCATAAGTGTGTATCGCTTCTCACAAGGAAGTTAGACTGAGAAGGAAGGGGGAGGGGATGATGCCTGTTTCCCTGAGACTTTTCTAGGCAGAGAGGAAAGCAAGTTTGCAGCTCCTTAGTAATCTGAGCTGCTTAGTGACTGCCCCCCCCATCAATTCCAACTTTGTGCCCTAAATCTCAGTTCTCATGGTCAGGCCTCACTCTCCTAAACTGCCCTTTTGTCCTCACACCCCTTCTTTTCTTACCTAGTCTCTCTTTCCCTACCTCTCATAATTCATTAGCTAGGGGTGGGGGTCAGCTACTGCCAAGCCTGCCTTACCCCAGGAAGAGAGACTAACTTCCCAGAACAGGGACCAGCTGGGCAGAGAATGGAGCGAGAAAGGTTAGAATAAGGCAGCCTGGCCCCTACTCCCACTCCCCACCTCCTGAAATGGCCCCATCCCAGAACTAATTTATTTTTTATTAAAGAGGATTATGACAAATGAGAAACAGGTTCTTTATTGTCTTCACGGAAACCCAACCCAACGATACCGGCCACCTACACAAGCAGTGTACAGTCAAAGCGAAAGGCAGGCGAGAAGGGGAAACAACACTCAGAGCCCAGGTGGAGAGAATCTGGGTCCAAAATGGCTACTGTGTGAGCCCCAATCACCTGAGCTCAGCAGCCTGGGTCCTGGAGGTAGCATCTTGGCAGGCCATAGGCCCTGCAGGTTGGTCATTGACCACTAGAGGTCACCACTTCGCCCAGTTTAGGTATGGAGTTGGGAGCCTGGGTCCAGAGCTGAGGGAAAAACTGCCTGGTCTCTTGTGGGTTTCTTGGTAGGCTGGGTCTTTCTAAAAAATCTCTTGGAATCTAATAGCATTTCTTTCCATTTGGGGCTGAGCTGAAATGGCAGCCGGCTTTTCAAGGGTCTTTCTTCCTGTTCTCTTTCTTTGGCCCCGCCTTCCTGCCTCCCCCATCCTTTGCTATTATTCATTTCCCTATTAAGCTGTTGGTTTATTGCTTTTCATAGGGTGGGGGGAGGGAGAAGTGATTTCCGTCCCCCATTCCCTCAGCAGAAATGGCTGGAGGGGGTGGAGCCTAGCCTGGCTCTAGGCAGTACTGGATGTCCTGCCAAAGACACATTCTTCAGAGATGGCTCACCCTAGTCTCCTGCCTCCTGCCTCCCCTGCCCATTTCATCTCTCAAGGTAAATAGCTTGCTGGAGGTGGTGTGAGAGCAGGCAACCTTTTCCATAACAGATTCTCTCCCTGACCCCGACCAATATGAGAGCCAAGCCCAGGTCTGCACTTCTGGAAGCCAGGCTTCCCAGGGGTCCCTGTGCCTAGGAAGGGGTCATTGCTACAGAATCAGGCCCCTCTCCCCATTGGAAGCATCCTTCCCCACCCACCCACCCCTCTCTGCACCTCCACAAAGCTGGCTGAGGAAGACCATTAATAAAGGCCTGCAGAAACAATTGAACTCAGTGACCATTTCCTGAGCACACCCAGACCCTGTGAAGGCCAAGGCTTGTCTTGTGGCTGCTGCTGTACACCACACTGTTGCCTTTGGACTTAGGCTATCTCTGGGCTGGAAGACTTTGGACTATGCCTTGAGAGTGGGTGAGGAAGGAGGCAAAAGGGAAGGGAGGGAAAGGAAAATATAACTTGACTTTAGCCCAGGGAAAGGAGTGAGTGAGGAATGGGAGCAGGAGGAAACCCCAGCCTCGATGGCTCTGCTCAGACTAAACAGTAACACTAAGGAGATGTGTTCCTCTCCCTGGTGAACCTGAAAGGGGATCAGAGATGTGGGGCGCCAGGGAAGTGAGACTGGAGCCAGCCCAGTAGATACCGAATGCGCAGTCCTTAGAGGAGGGAGGGGTGGTGGTGAGTAGCTGGGGCCCTCCCAGCGATTCCTGGAAGCTGCAGGCTGGGCGGCTGGCTGGGCGGCGGGGCGGCGGCTCCAGCTCAGCTGACTTCCCCGAAGTTCCCCCTCCCTGGTAGGGCCTCTCAAGGCTGTTGCTGGGCAGGTTAGGAGCTGGCCTGAGCGTGAGAACCAATCACAGGTGCAGAAGGCAGCCACATCCTCTCTCAAGGCTCCGGCGGCTCCGGTATCTCCTTTGAGCAGCGCCCGTAGGGCCTCCAGTCCCCGACGTCTCAGGAGCGGGCTCTCGTCCGAGGTTGCCCCTGCCCCCTCTCGTTTTAAAGCTAGGATTCTGTGAGGTCCCTAAGGATTCTTTCCTCTGGTCACTGAGGTCTGTATGGAGTCAGCGCGGAAGTTGTCAGGAAGGGGAACCTGACCCCAAGCAACTCCTTAGCGTAGTAGCGTGACCAGACACCTCACTGTTGACCTCTGAAGCCCTTTGGAAGGACTTGGGAGAGAGGAAGCTGCAACCCAAGCCCAGGGAGGTGTGGAGGGGCCTGAGGTGTGCACTGGGGGGAATTTAGGGAAGGACGCAGAGGAAGTGCACCCCTGAGAATTGAGGTGGTGGTGGGGTGGTGATAGGAACAATATTAATATGCACAAGAGAGATGAAGCATGTAAAAGGCCAGCAAATTCAGAGGGCTCATTTCTGAGTGTTTGCAAGAGGACTGGTTCTAGGTCGGTGTACTTAGGGGTGAGGTCTTCAGCTGGGTCAGAATTCTCCCCTCCCCCTCCCAGCTTCCCCAGGGTAATTACCTACCCAATTAAGTTGTGACCTTCAGACTAAATTTAGATCCTATACTTCCCCAACCCCTTAGGCCTCCCTGCAAGCAGGTGTCACAGCTGCCCTGCAAGCAAGTGCTCACAGCTGCAAGCTGGATCTGTGGACACTGGTGGTGGGTTTTTTTTGTCACTGTCACCTCCATTATCCAGATTCAACCTCTGTTAACTAGGTGTGAAGCAGAGCACAGGAACTGCTGCTGGCCTAGGGCATGAGTGTCTCAGCAGGAATTCACCTCAGGAGGCTGGGGGACTGTGAACTATGGTTGGAGCATCTAGATAGACCTTGAGGGTTGTGGGAAAGCAAAGAGAGTGAGAAGCAAACACAAGGAGAAGCGCCCCTTCAGATTCTCTCCAACCAGATCCTTTTATTTCTTGCTTTCCCCTTCTCCCCAGTTTTAGAGAGAGAGAGAGAGAACTTCATTTTAATTTAACCTCTCCCACTGGAATAAACAAATCAGGGAGACTCTCGAACCACGGAGTATCCTGCTAGACTAGACAGAACTGCAGTTTGGGGCTGTGTGGTGGGGGTTCCCACTCTTTCTCCTATGAACATTCCTCAATTCCACCATCTCTGGTGCTGGGAGTCCGGTGGGGAGGTTAGCACAGAGGGGGTTTATTTGTCACAGGCAGGTGATGAAGAGGTGTCAGCTTTAAAGGGTGAGAGGCACCTTTACAGGAAGTAGAAAGCCTCAGGAAAGTACCTAACTCTAAGTTTGTCAACAAGAGTGGTTTTGTGTTAACCTTAAACTAGACAGCATACATCATGAATATAACTTTGGGCTCCTTGACCCAGAAGACTGGGTAAAACTCTAGAGGAGGGTGTTTCAGGGCTGAGGTCTGAAGGTAGAAAGGACCGGAGGAGGAGAGTACAAGACTAGTCCAAATAAGACATGCATGAGCCATGGCCAGATCTTAGGGAAGCAGTCAGCCACATCAGCTGAAGGGGAAGTGCAGCGATAGCTAGGAGTCAGAACAGCATTTCCTCAGCGCCAGAGGAGCCTGGGAAAGAACCTCCGTATTACAGAAGAGATGGGTTCCACTTTGGGAAGGTCCCAGGTGGGGGTTAGAATGTGTGTGTTGTACTCTCTGAGCCTTGAGTGGATCTCTTGACGACACAGCTCCACGGAACTTTGAATGGAGAAGAAACAGCTGGGGAAAAAGTGTGGAGTAACTAATAAAAAGCAGACTGTGTCCCTGGGACCCCTAGGCTAAACGGGAAGGTGGCAAAGGCCCTACCCTGGACGGGAAGGGCAGTTTACCTGCCCCTGGAACCAGAGTACCCCCCTTCTTTCATCCCCTCCTTTGATTCTTGGTTGCTTGCTTCTTTCATCACACTGTAAGGCTCCTTTTTAGCTCTGGTAGAGGAGTGGGCAACCATTTTCTCTAAAGGACGCTGAGTAAATATTTTTGGCTTTGCAGGCCACAGAGTCTTTGCTGAAACTCACCTTTCCTGTTAAAGCGCAGAAGCAGCCCAGGTCAATATGTAAACAAATGGGCATGGTGACTGTGTTCCAATCAACTTTTTGACACTGAAATTTTAGTTTCATATAATTTTAACCTGTCACACAATATTTTTTTCAACTATTTTATATGCAAAAACCTTTCTTAGCTTTTGGGCTGGACAAAAATGGGTGCTAGGGCAAATTTGGCAGGCAGGTAGTAAGAGACCTGGGATTTCCATCTGGCTGAACTGCTCTGTCCCACCACAGAAAGTCCTGTTTGTGGACTTCAAAATACAGCTGTAAACCTTTTAATTCAGCCTCCTACCTACTGATGTCTGCTTAGTGGCTTCTCCCAGGGAATTCAATGACTTGGAAATGGCTAATAGAGGAAAGCGGCACACTGTGCTGCAAGAATTTTTAAAACATGCAATACCTATTTAGTCGGGCACTGACCTCTTTTCCTTAGATTGTCAGATAAAACAGTGACAACAGCCAGCACAAGAATAGCCATCCGGAGTGAATGAATCAAAGTGATTCCTATTTTTCGGGGGTCAGATCCGCAGAAAATATTTTGGTGTGCGGCAGAATTTTAATAATTAGTTTACGTGTGCCATGAGATGAGAAAGGTTGAAAATTGCCAGACTTAAGGTTTATTTCTCAAAATTCCTTAGGTTTGTATAGTACTTTAAGGTAAAGCATTTGTCTATATTATCTTTAAATCTTCACAATACTGAGAAAGACAAAACCAGTTTACAGGGGAGAAAATGAAGGCCTGAGATCTGGTCTAGTCTTTTCACTTTTTAAATTGGGGAAACTTTCCTTTTGCCCCTTTAGGTCTTCTGGCCGATTGAATAATTAAAATGCCATGCAGCAGGTTAACAAGAGAAAATCAAGTTTTTATAACATGTGCATGGGGAATTCACATAAGCACAACTATTCCAAAGACAGTGCGGTGAAATGAGGTATATGTGTCATTTTAGACTAAGGAGGGGGAGGTAGGAGAGGGTGACCAGTTTTGCCACCCCAACATATGACTTTTGGGATATTGATTCTAAGCTGGTTTTTAAGAAACAGATTCGACAAAAACGTTTCCCTTCCCCCAAATTTTGGACATTATGAACACCCTCAATAAATTTTGGACATTCCTCCTGTTAATCTGTCTGTTAATTGGATTATAAACCTAGCCAGAATTTAGAAAGATGGGAGGAAAATTATTTCTCACTTCCTCACATAGGCAATTCACATGTAGATAAGAAAAAAGCAAACATTTGGTAAACAAATTCTTGCAGGGCCACCAAGAAACAATGGGACACAAAGGGGAATTTAACGAACAGATTTTTGCTGGGATCCTCCCAGTTTGCCATACTTAATTCCTAATTCATCAGTCCTTAAGTGATGCCAGGGTTCCCTTCCTGAAGCTGGGTTTTTTATCTGAATCTCTTTAGGCAGGTAAGGGAGAGGTAAAAAAAAACAAAACACAACACACTTCCTGAGTTTGTTGGGCTGTTTTCAGCTCAAACTAATCTGCATGTGAGTTTGGCACATCTTGGGGAGACTAGCTCCAGAACCCCACAAAATTTTACCTCATTCCTTTGTTCTCTTGTTTTCACTCACACAGAGCATCCTTTATAAAAACATGCAGTAATTTGGGCCGCAGTGATCCAGAACTTGAATGGTTTTAAGTGTTTTTGTTGTTTTCAAATGTCTTTCATGACTTTTTAGCATCTTAGGAGAAAAATCCTGTCTAAATTTTATTTTTCAACCCAAAGTTGCAAGGAATTAAAATCGTTTCAAATGTATTCAGTATTTGGGTCCAAGGAAATAATAAAACAAATATACTTGGTCTTTGTTTAAGGTACACTGTAATGCAAACATAGGCTTATGTATTACAAATTGAGTCACTGGTGTTTTTTTCCCTAGGACAAAGTTTATCACTCAAAGTTGTCTGTTAATACTTTCTGCACTTAAAAGAAGTGCAAATAAAAAATAAATAAAAGCAGTGCAGCTGCATTTCTTTTAAAAATAACCTAGCCTTGGCTGGGTAGCTCAGTTGGTTGGAGTGTTGTCCCCATACACCAAGGTAGTGAGTTAGATCCCCAGTCAGGGCACATACAACAATCAGTCAATGAATGCATAAATAAGAGGAACAAGTCGATGCTTCTCTTTCTGACCCTTCCTCTCTAAAATCAAGAATTAAAAAATAACCTGTATCAGAGATTGCTTCTAAATCCTTCTGTTATTAGAAGTTTTTATTTCATTCACTAGCACTGATATATATCCTTCATGGTTCACAATGGGGAACCCTACCCTGGTTCAGACCTGACTACAAACTTGGAGGTGGGGGGAAGGGGCAAGGAAGCAGGTAACCCACCCCCCCTTCCCACCATTACTAAGCTCCAAAAACAAGACCTCATTTCAAAACATGAAAACGCAGACAAAACCCCACTTCATTTCCACACCGAGCTGTTTCCCTCTTTCTGCTTCTCTACTTGCCTCATGAGGGATTTCTGAGAAATGAGAAACGTCACCGCCCACAACCTCAGTCTAGTTGTTTTTTAAAGATGAAAAGGGGACGGTTAATGGAAAGGAAGTGCTTAAGCATCTAGTATTAATCCAAAACTTAAAGTAAGAGAAATGTCTTTCCCATCAGTGGATGTGGGTCCCATCTTGCCTCAGATCTGAGCTTTCAGAGTCTAAGGAAATAAACAAGCTATCCTCCCAGGAAATTTCAGTAACAAGCAGTGAAACCTAACAGCTGCTCCTTGCAGGAGCCCAGCTGTTGCTCCTCCCCCCAACCCTAGCCACCAAGGACAGGAGATGGGTGGGAACTGCTCCAGGCAACCTCAGGAATGGAGGTGGGAGCTGAGAGTGGAATGCAAGAGAGAACTGAGCATAGCTATTGAGTAGAATGCATATGAAAGCGACGGTTCCTAGGGAAACCCCTATCTCCCCTCAAAATCTGGACACCCCAGTCCTACCAGCCTGGTGAGAAAGACAATGAAATGTGTAGCAAAATTTCAAAACCAGCTTTCTACTAGACAAGAAATTTTTTTTTAAAATCTTTGTTTAAAGTATTATAGATGTCTTTTTCCCCACTGCCCCCCTCCCCCGTGAGAAAATTAACTTTTTAGGGGCACAGAATTGTTTTCTTAATCAAAATAAAGTGGAAAACTCATCTAAACCAGGATGAAACCCAACAGTTAAACATTCTTTTCCTTGTCCGCGTCCTTGGCTCTTTCCCAGCACACCTTGTCCCAAGCTAACTTGAATAAACATACACATGTGACCACATGAGGGCGGGAAGACCAAATGGGGGTGGTGAAATTCTGAATGGAATGCAGCTCCAGCTAGTTAGGGGCCCGGCTGAGACCTCTTGGCACTGGCTGTGGATTTATACCGGCAGAGAAGCCAAAACAATGAGCTCATAGGCAAGAATGCAGCCTGTGGGGAAGTCTCGGCAGTCAGAGCAAACTGGTTTTTTCAACCAGGATGGGAATAGCTGTGGGAGAGTCTCCCACGGGAACAAGAGTAGGGAGTGTAAAGCCACCATTCAGTATCTGGGGGTCCAGTTAAGTAACTATGGGTGGCAGTTCCTTCCTCAGTCCTATATTCAAAATGGTTCCTTTCCATGGTTAGTGAGATGTGAGTGAGCTATCCCAGGTGATGCTCTTAAGACTTTATTCAAAGCAGGTCTGCCAGAGCCAACTCCTGCACTCAAGATCCTAGAATTGTGTGTTCAGGGCCACCATTTTAATATGACAGAAAAAACAATGAAGTCCATCTTTACTTCTCAAGTAAATACAATGCACCCAGTTGTGTCATTTGCACCAAATTGAGACCTCTAAGACCAAAAAGACATCTTTTATTTTTCTACCAGTATTTTCCAATATTTTTATATAAGGCCCCAAATGGAAGAAACCGAAGAGATAATATATTCACTGGTCATGTATGGTGAAGGGGAAGGAAGGTAGGGAGGAAAGATCAAATGATGAGAAAAAAATTATCTACAAATCTCTCCCCCTACAGCTGTAGAGGTTCTTTCCCAACTCCATGCTTTTCTGCATGTTTTTTCCACGCATTAAGGTCTAACCTCAAATGTTTTTGAAGCTTTCTTGACCACCTTCTGCTTCCAGAAGTTGTCACCCTGTGTCCCACCTTATTCTTATAATACCTTTACTATAGCACTTTGTGCACTGTATTCTAATTATTTTTGTCCATGGTTATCCTACTAGACTGTGAGCTTTAATATTCTGCCACAATTGCTTTCTCATTCTGTGGTTTAGCTCTGCACCAATTTTTCAAGATGTTATCTCCTAAAAACAAATACATTCTCTTACCTAACCATGCCATATAACACACTCTGAAATTTAACATTGAAGCAGTACTAACATACTGCCCATATTAAAATTTCCCTAATGGTCTCCATGTCCTTCATAGCTTTTTATTCATTCAGATCACCCTGCATTTTGTCACATTTTTGACTGTTCCATATCTCTTTTGACTGCGTTTCTTGAGGGAAAGAATTTATCCTTTTATAATTCCTGCATCCAGTAGTGCATGGTACATAGCAAGCAGTCCACTGCCATGTAATGGATTGAGACTCAACATCTGACTGCCTACAGCTCATTAAATGTTCCAGCTCATTGCAAGTGTTGAAGAATTTTTAATAAACTAAGGTAATCCCTGAACAGGGAATGAGGAGAGAAGGCAAAGTAAGAAACCAATGGCAGAAACAAGCTATGGAAATAGTTATTTGGAAGGGGTAAAATCCACAATATTCTCGGCCCTAGCACACTTCTCAACAGTTAGGAACTATTATTTTATGCAGGTAAGGAACAGAACTGTAAGAGAAACCAGGTACAGAGTGGTAACAAAAGCTTGCCTTTTTTTAACTTAAGAATCTTTAGTAAAGAACACTTAATTCTCAGAAAGGTCTGCTAAATCAGCCTAGAGGCAGATTCCCAACCCCCATCTTTCCACATGCTTCACATAACTAAGATAACACTGTAACTTTGAAACAAAGAGGGGCCAAGTTTCCAAATCTTGAAATCCAGAAACCTTTTAACAGTGTGGGAGGGTTCAAGACCAAGTTCTGTAATCTCTGAACAAGAAGAGTTTAAGAGAAATAGGATAAATTAAGGGAGACTCAACTGATCATCCTGAACCCCAGGAATTAATGGCCTATGCTTTGGGAATCTGGCTGGAATACACCAGTTATACATACAAGTTATTGCACTTTAATTTTTGTAAAATTCTCAACCTGTCAATTTCTTTAAAAAATAACAAAAACTTTCTGAAACAGTAAGAGGCAAGAGCTGGTTCTAGTCACAAGACAGGAACTGAAAGAAAGTCTGGTTGTATCAAATGAAGGGAAGTGTTGATTATTTTGACTTGCTCAGTGACTCATGTTACCTGGTTACCCAAGTTTTTTAGGCGTTCTGCTAAGGAATAGCGCCACAGAAATGGCTTCACATCAGAGCTATCAGTGAGAGCAATAGTACTGCTTAGAACGAGGGCCAGTTTGGGCCCTTGTGTCCTGTTACACTCTCCCCTCTACCCCTCTGCTTGGGTGTGCACTTATACAAAAACCCCTTTCTTTATAATAAAATGTTGCTGTCTCTGGTAGTTATGGGGGAACAGAATCCTGTTTGCACATTAGCATTTAGTGCTCAGGGCTTAAAACCAATATGCAAACCTCCTATTTGCACATTTCCATGGTGACTCTAAGGTAGCAGAAAATACAGAATACAGTTCCTAAAACTGACTTGCTTATTCTCATCTCTTGGCAGAGGAAAGGGGAAAAGTTCTGAAACATTAGTACCAAGGACCTTATTAAAACCCTTAACTTTGGGAGTTCTTTTAGCTCCTTCAACTCAAAAAGTTGAGATGGGGAGATTGAACCCTTACTTCAAAATTGTACCACCATGTGATGACTAAAAGAAAAAATCAGGACAGAGATTATGATTTTTGCATCAAAATGTACAGGAACTACTCAAGTACAGCAGTAATACATTTAATTAAAAACACATCACTTCTAATTTGAATGAAAGGAATTATTCTGAAGGGAACCGTCCTTTGCTCTAAGGCAAATTAGTTTTATGGAGCTGCTTTTGCTTGTTAATTCACCTATACTTATTTGCTCAGCTGACTTCCCTAAAAGGCTTGCCTAAGAGGGGGGAGGAAGACAGGCAACGATTAGAAAACACCCATACCACACCTTGTATTTGAATAAAGATTTATTATTTTCTTCTCAGGAAAAACAGGAAGTTAGGGAAACACACTACATTTACGGCCCACATTTATTTGTAGTTGGTCCTAACCCCAATGGCACAGCTGTCAAAAATGTTAGCTGTGTTAACTAGAACCAAGGTGCCCACCCCAGATAAAATGTTACATGGACAACACTAGAGGGCTGAAGGTTTTTCCCTGAGAGAAGCATAAGACAGAAGTTGCTGAGACAGCCATCTTTCCAAGCATTCCCTCCTTTTCCATTTGGGAGGAATCTGCCTGATGTAGCTAGTCAGCACTTAGAACAAGTGCCTCCTCTCCCTATAAAACCACTCACCCTTTTCCCCAAAGCACTTGGGCTCCCTAAGCCCTCACAGCCTGACCCAAAATATTAACTAAGATCCTCACCATTTCAGCAGTCACACCTAGTAAATTGGGAAGCAAGGCCCTTTGCATCTATGCACTCATTTTCACAACTGGATATGGGGAGACAGGCCTTTTAGTCACCTTAACCAGATCTTAAGTTTAATTACAAACTACATAAAGTGCTTTTAGGTCCTTAGAGACAGACTTGATATAAATAAGTGGTTTATGATCAAGAATGATAAATACATAGGTAAAAATAGTTCTATAGCTAGATGACCTTATGGCTCGGAGATGGGGAGAGGCAGGGCATTCTTCCGTATTACATTCTTAGTCATTTTATTCATGCCTATTTCTTATCTAGAGTCCAGATACTAAAGATCATGTTCTGAGGGTGAAGCTTTAATTGACCCTAGTTCCAACACAGCTTTCTTCAGCTTAACTAGTAGCCTTTATAGCACACTGTACCCAGCTCTATAATTTTAAGTGAGCATATTTAAATTCAAAGGAACCTAGAGGAAGCCATATAAGATATACTCCCCTCTAAAAAATTTTAAGGGAACTTTTGAAACTTTCCCCGCAAAGGTAAGAAAAGCAAAAACCAAAACGGTACCAGTCCAAGGAAAAGGGACTCCTCCCATCCACCTCATAACTATGACTGTTACTGTCACAGAACCCATTGTACTACCAAGGACAAAACTCATGAAGGATACAGGTTTATGGACTCCTATAAGGGTGGTTACTTAGGTTCCTAGTGCCCAAAACTAAATAGGCTAGAGTTCAGGGATGGCAGGGTAAAGATGTAGGAATTGATCTAAATTATCTGTAGAAGGAGCAGAACAAGCAGCAAATATTTCGAAGGAAAAATAGGAAACAAATGGTAAGGTCAATAGAACAAGTCTGAAATCTGAAGAGATGCCAATGCAAAATTTAACACAAAGTTTGGGAATCACTAATAGAAAAGAAACAAGTATTTGCTTTATTGACATACTAGGCTTAGACCTGTGTTTAACAAGCCAGCCTGAAATAGCACCATGGTTAGACTATTGCCTGCTTTTCAAAGTCATCATTTTACAACTTATTAAGCAAACAAGGGATCAAATGGCTCTCTCATCCACCTGATGTGATCTTTTTATACACATACTGCTAATAAGTCCCATTTGGAACAGCTGAAAATCTTTTTAAAAGCTTTGCAGATGAGCTCATGAACACAAATTTCACAAGTTAGGTCAAACAGAAGGAACTCAAAACAAGTTGTTGCCCAATCAGAGCTCATTATTTGTAAATCATCGGCCTGCTGCCCCCCCCAAACCTTAAAAAAAAAAGACACCTTGACTCAATTATTGAAAATCCACCTGTAACAAAGTGAAACGATTAATTTCCATTACTCAAGTTCTCAGCCCAGGTTTAAAAAAAAAAAAAAAAGCCCTGTAAGGAATACTTACCAAATTCAGATAGGAAAATTACAGTTATGAATCAGAATTGTTCCACCACAACCAGGTTGCATACAATTACATCAAATGGTTCTGTATACCATCTAGAATTGACCAGGACAAGGTTTAGAATAGAAAAGCTGTAAGAAATAGGTTACTAACTACAGAAGTTTTAAATTTCAAAAGGGTATGAAAAAACTGAGATCCAAGCCTTCTTTTACATTTCAAAGAAATAGATTTTCTGTAAAAATATATACAATTTTTACAGACAAATACATTTACAGGTTGTTTTTATCTTAAAAAGTGAGGACATTCCATATGTCTAACTACAATTATTGAGCCTTAAGTCAAGTATTCTTGGCCATTACAAGGCTAATAAACTAAACCAAGCCAAAGTAGAACAGGTATAAAGTCCTGAGCACTTGGACTTTCTATTCAAGAAGCATACCTGGGAAAGCTAATTATACAGAGGAAAAAGCTTCCCTTCACACTGTTGTACAGTACTGAGGCTTCTAGTCATAGTTCTATTGTAGCTTAAATCCACTTTACACAGTTCACTGGCATTGTTAGTGCTTCTCTTTTAACACTATAGAAAGCTAATGAATTCAGTGGGCATATTTAATGAACTGTAGATGACTAGCCTGGCTACTGGCCCCTCTTCTGTTCTAAGACAAGGGTATCAAGTCTCTCCACCCTACCATTTTCACTAAATCTAAAAGTCCTCCTCCATGGCCTCCCAAAGTTTGCCTGTTGGCTAAAACAGCTCTGCTTCTTTCAGTGACTTGCCATAATCCTCTTGCCACTTGCTTTTCTATGTTGCTCGTAGGTTATAGCCTGGACAGCTTGAAGTCCAACTTCATAAGTACACTGATTTTCACAGCAGATGGACGTGGCTTTGGTGCCTGGAGTTGGTTAAGAGTCAATTATTTCACTTAAAAGGCTATCTTATTAAATATGCCAAACCAGCTCCTACTCCAGCAACACCTGCAAAAGCCAGCAGCACATTTCTGATGCCGCCTTCTAGGTCCTCTACGTGGAAGAACTCCACAAACCCATCCTAGAAAACAAAAAAGAAAAGCACATTTTCAAGTATGGGGGTTTTCCACTTACAAAGATATATTGAAATATCTAAGCCCCACCCCCATGAAACTACGAACCAATTATTTATCTCTCAGCTGCAAAAGAAACACACTTAAAATGGGGGTGTGCACTGAGGAATGTATTTTACTATCCCCAAGTTGGCCGGTAACACGTACTGCTTCATAATTTGAATCCACTGGTGGGGAGTATCCAACTGAATTACAGTAAAATACCAAAAGAAAGAATCAGCATCCAGTAAAATAGCCTACAGGAAACCAGGATTTTTGATGCAACAAATTAAGACAGTAATACCACTATCTCTATGGACTCAACTACTTACATCAACATCAAGCAACCAGAGGTCCATAAGTTAGAGCTAGAAAGCTGAGTTGTGCATCATAAAAACCTTCAGCTACCCCCACTTTCTCTATAAAACCTTCCATTCCATTTCCACTCCAAGACCCCTCTTCGACCTTAAAACAAACTTACCCAGCCTCTTTGTTTGACCAGCCAGTCTCGTTTTGTCCTTACGAGAACATCTGTGATGCTTTCTGCTAATGGTTCAATGCAGCCTTCTTGCTTTATACTCTTCAAGTGTTTGGCCACAAAGGCACCAAAAGATATGAGAGTCACAATCCTGCCCCAGTTTGTTACTCCGTCACTAAAAACATGAACCATTACCCTAGACAAAGATTTGATGTCGTCTTCGTTTTTGATGTCCAGTTTCCGCAGCATACCTGAGGAAGAAAAGCATGCTGGTTCTCACGGCCTCCTTTGTCTAAGCCAGAGCACGATTCGCTGCCCACCCACGGAGAGGGAAATCGCTATTTGGGATCCATAGAACTCAGGCCGACCCCACTTGAAAATTGACATCCCACCCTTTCCGGCCTTTGAACAGAGCTATTTTCAAAAGAATCGAGTGGGCGGAAACAATGACTCATGGTCAGAATATTCTGGTTTCAGAAATAGGAGTCGTTTCGACACTGACTAGGTTTCGGTTTCCACCCACTGTGAGTTCCAGCAAGAGATGACAAAAGATAGTGCAGCCTCCGTGACTAACCCCCTTACCTTGGAAGGCTGTCTCGTGGTTACGCTGAACACCGTCCCCGACCCGCCGAAGGGTCTCTAACGCCTTCCGGCTGGAGGCCGCTGACCCGGCCATTGGCTTCGCGTCCTTGGCGCCGGTCGCCTGCTCCCTAAGGTACCGAGAGATAATCTCCAGCGACTGCCGGAACAACTCGTCCTCCTCCTCCTCCTCTGCTGGGGGCGGCGTCGAGGGCAGAGAGCCACTCGCACCGAGGCCATTACTGGCCTCCTCGACCAGCTCCAGCAAGGGCAGGACAGCCGGCCGCTTCCCGAGAGGCTCCGGCTCGTAACCGTCCAGCTCCTCTTCGGGAGACATGATGGCGTCGGCTGCCGGGACTTCCATCTCTTCAAGCGGGGACGTGTGGCGGGCTGGCGCGAAAAGCCACCTCGTGGGGGTCTCGGTGACGTCGAGGCCCTCGGCGCCAATGGGCGAGGGCCGCGCGACCCTCCTGGCATCCAGCGCGAGAGTGGCCGGGGGTCTCCCGCTGGGGCTTCCGCCAATCACCGTGGCCGCTTCCCCTCCCTCCGCCTCTCGCCGGGCCGTGGCCTCCTTCCCCGCAGTCAGAAGCTGTTCTTCTGAAGGGGAGGCGGCGCCGCCGTCGGCCCCGCTGCCGCCCCCCAACTTGGTCCCTCCGCAGTAGAGGTTGAGTCCGATTACCGCGTTTCTTTTGAGGCCAAACATCTCAAGCCTACGCCGCCTTCGCCAGCTGAGAAAGATAGGAGAGGCCGTAGACCCCTTACTCGAAGGAAGCGGAAGTAAGGAGTGAGAGAGGCGCTCCGACCTCACGGTTTTACGGCCGGTGCTACGCCGCGGCGCCCACTCAACAAAATAGTCTCCATAAAAGGCGAAAGGGGCGGAAGCTTCGGGAGAGTGGCGCACCAGCTGAGCTGCCGGTTGCGAGGGGCGGGGCTAGGTGGGCGGGGCCTTCCGGCTCCGGAAACCCTCGGGACCGGTTACGTAACGGCGGTCCGGGCGGGGGGTCTCGGGCTCTTCCTCTGTGCGGGCAGGACCTGCCCGGAAGCCTTCCGCGGCTGCCCTCGATGGTGATTTGCGAGCCCCTGCGGCTGCTTTTGTGCTGGAGGTTTTTTCCGTACCAAAACCTTAACCATGGAATCACTCAGGTTGAAGGAAGGGGATGAGGCAGTTCGGCCCTGGAAGGGGCACAACAGTTTTAGATAATATGGGTAAATGAGGGCCCTGTGGGGCACCTGTAGTTATTTTGCATATCCGCAGTTCTCTACTCTCATACCAACCACGTTTGGAAATGGGAAGTTCCATGGGTTGCTTTATAGAATCATTTACACGTAAGTTGACTAAATGAAATTGCCCCAGCCAAATTGCCTACAAGCTTCTGCCCAGCCCCCATGCTACTCCACGGTATCTGGTGCTATATACAGAGGAACCTTACTCTGTTAGCACCACTTCTGAGACTCTTGATGCCATTTATTTCTGTATCGGTAAGGCACATTTGACTCGAGGGGTAAACCTCTTGAGGACAAGGGTCCAGTTATATGCCACATATGTGAATTAACATTGAAGCAATCTCTTAAAACATCTGTAAAAATAATAGCTAAAATTCAAGGGCAAGGTGTTTGAGGAACATCAGCAGGAAAGGTGAGCAAAGGTCCTATTCCCCAAAATATCAGTTTAATAAGGAGATAGGGTGCCCATACCACACAATTGTATTTGGGCAGGACCTAGAACCATGAGGGAATTACATATAATAGGTGGCAGAGAGGATGGAGAGAAACATCCTGTGATTGTGGGAAGAAATGTTTTTTCTATTTAAGGAACTTGTAACCTTGCACAGAAACTAACCATAATGTGAAATGGAATATATGCTTTATAGGAGGCATGAACAACTTCATATTGGAGTTGAAAGATTGAAAAATTAACTTTGGGCTAGGGGAACTACAGGAAAATCTTACGGAAGAGGTAGTAGCTTTTCTGCTAGGCTTTCTAGAATACAGCTTTATCAGATAGTCAAAGGGAGGGAGATTGAGGAAATAAATGCAAAAGCTGTTTTTTTTCCAGAGGCTGAAAAAGGAAATGCATTGCAAGTTTCATTAAGTCATGGCTCAAGTGCTCAGCAAGACTATTGCATTTCCTTAGTCAATTCACTCTCTCATTGCAACCTCTTTTGTCCTTAAACTTCCAGTATTCCCCCTTCCCTTCCTCAATCTCAGCTGCTGTTAACTTCTTTTACTGAGAAAATTGAAGCAATCAGAAGAAAAACGTGTCATTTCTCACCACCAGATCTGCTAATTTACTCATTCCCATTCTGCCTGCCTTTCCTATGGTTAAAATGAATGAACCTTACCCTGCTATCTCAGATCAACCTCTTCACTTGTGCATTGGATCCTATCTCCTTTGCCAACTCAAGTACTTGCAGTTATCCCTTTATATTCTTGCATCATCAATTTCTCTATTGATCCATTCCCATCAGCATACAAATCTAATGTTCTCACAGCTGTACAAAGGCTTCCTAGAACCTAAATTATCTTATGCTCCTTTATAGTAAAAATCTTCAACCTCCTTACCCCTTCTCCCCTCTTGAACCCACCCCAATCAAACTTTCATTCCCACCACTCTACTAAAACTATCCTTGTCAGCGTCATCAGTGGCCAAGTTAAAGTGGTCAAATTTGCAGTCCTCATTTTAGTTGACCCTTTGGCAGTATTTGATGTGGTTGATCATTCCCTTCTTGAAACTCTTTTTTATTTCAGAGAGAGGAAGGGAAAGGGAGAGAGAGATAGAAACATCAATGATGAGAGAGTCATTGATTGCCTGCCTCTTGCACACCCCCTGCTGGAGATCAAGCCCACAACCCTGGGCATGTGCCCTGACCGGAATCGAACCTCGATCTCCTGGGTCATAGGCCGATGCTCAACAGCTGAGCCATTGTGGCCAGGCTGTTTCTTTCTTTTGTTTTTTTTGTGGGTCCCCCCCCCCATATTCCAGTTTGGGGAGGCTTTCCACTCTGCTGCTAGAAATTTCCAGAATTGCTCTGGCTGGGTAGCACACTTGGATAGAGCATCATCCCAATACCCCAAGGTTGCAGGTTCAACCCTCTGTCAGGGCACATACAAGAATCAACCAATGAATGCATAAATAAGTGGAACAACGAATTGATGTTTCTCTCTCTCTCTCAAAAGAAAAAGGAAAAAAAAGATGTGATATTAGTAGGGATAGACAAATGAATCAATGTAACAGAATAGAAAGCTCACAAGTAGACATGTATATGGAAAATTGATAACAAGCAGCATTTCAGATCGGTAGGGAAAAGATGGGTTGCTCAGTACATGGAGCTAAGACAACTGAATAGTTACATGAAAAAATAAAACTGGGTCTCTACCTCATACCATATATATAAAATAAATTCGGTGATTAAAATCTTCAAAGATTAAATATGAGAATATTTTACAAACTCAGAGTAGGAAAGAGTTATTAAACAACATATGAAAGGCAGTAACCATAGAAGAAAAAAATTGACAAATATGACATTAGAATGAAGACATGTTTTGTGCCAAAATTAGACTTCTGAGCAAAATGCATAAGCACACAGAGGAGTGAGCAATTAATTCTACCTTGGGAGAAAGTAATTTTGAGGTAGGTATTGAACTGTGTGTGAGTGTTCAAGGCAAAACATTCTAAGCAGAGAGAAGAGCATGTGCAAAGATTCAGAACCAAAAGTGTGGTGTAATGAAGGACCCACCAGTGGTGAAGTATACTGTAGAGAGGAGCTGCATGAGAAAACAGGCTTTCAAATCAAATCCACCCAGCCCTACCACTTACCAGTTCAGTGACCTTGGGCATAGGATTTAGTTTCTGATTATGTTTGCTCACCTGTAAAGTGAGATTAGTCCTACCTTATGAAGTTGTAAGGATCTAAGCAGTTTTCTAAGTGGGGTACACAGACTCCTAGAGTCCCCAAAACCTTTTTGGGGGTCCATGATTATTTTCACAATACTAGATGTTATTTGCCTTTTTCATTGATCATGCAAAAGCAATGGGGGTAAAACTGCTGATACCTTAGCACATATCAAGATAGTGGTACCAAACTGTACTAGTAGTCATTGTATTCTTTAGTGCCGCACACTTGCAATGAGAAACATGGGCAGTTTCATTTAAGAATGACCTTGATGAAGCAGTAAAAGTTGTTAATTTTATTAAACCTCAGTTCTTTTTTTTTAAAAAAAAATATCTTTATTGATTTCAGAGAAGAAGGAGAGGGAGAGAGAAATAGAAACATCAATGATGAGAGAGTCGTCATTTGATCGGCTGCCTCCTGCACAACCCCAGCTGGGGATCGAGCCTTCAACCCAGGTGTGTGCCCTTACTGGGAATCAAACCATGATCTCCTGGATCCTAGGTTAATGCTCAACCGCTGAGCCATGCTCAGCCAGGCAAACCTTGGTTCTTGAGTGCATGGCTTTTACTATTCTGTCTGACAAAATGAGAAGTACACACAAAGCACTTTTGCTTTATATCAAAGTATGACAGCTGTCTTCAGGTAAAGCACTTGTGCAAATATTTGAATTGTGAGCTGCATTTGCTGCTACTTTTAAAAATGAAATCACCCTTTTAACTTGAAAGAAGACAAAGTATGGTTATTTATACTTTTTTGGCATTTTCTCAAAAATGAACAAAGTGTGCCCTGGCTGGTGTGTCTCAGTTGGTTGCGTGTCATCCCATGCTCCAAGAGGTTGCTGGTTTGATTCCTGGTCAGGGCACATGTCTGGGTTACAGGCTCAATCCCCAGTAGGGGGCCTGCAGGAGGCAGCCGATCAGTGTTTCTCTCTCATCAATGTTTCTGTCTCTCTCTCCCTTTCCCTTCCTCTCTCCCTAAAAATCAATAAAAACATACACACACACACACACACACACACACACACACACACACAAACATTTCTGTTCATGGTGCCTCATTTCCTGTTGCCTTCTGTTTTAGGGGTTTGGTGAACTATTCGAATGAACTTTAGCTCTAGGGACTTTTTGAGATCTAGATTTGAGGTACCTTTCTCCAGAGAGGATTTGTGTTGGTTTCCCTCAAGTGCTAGGGGATACTTTAAATTCTGGGCTTGAAGTTTTTGTTAATTCAGGAAGTGAGAATTATTTAGACTATAAAATCCCAAGTGGACTAGTTTGTAAATTCCCGGGGGAGATTTTTTCCCCTCTGACTCAGAGCCAAGATTGAGATAGGGTAATTTTCTTGCTGTTTCTCTTCTCAGGGTGGGTATTTTCTGGTATACTCTTTCACTGAAAGTGGAGTCCTCAGGGGGATTCCAGTCCAGCTGCTTTTTGCACAAGCCCTAGGCTTTGTCTCCTGTCCCCTGAGAAACCATTAAGATGGAAGCTCTGTCACTGGGGATTAGCAGATGCCTCTGAGCAGCCACCAACTTCAGCCTTATGTTTTTGGATTCGTGCTTTTGCTTTCTATATTTATAGAGCTGGTGTTTTGTAGTGGAATATTTGTCAGGGTATCTTGTCTATTATATTGCTGGAAATGGAAGTCTGGTTCTTTGTTGGGTATTTGTGTCCCCATACCCCCTCACTGTAAATTCCATGAGAGTAGAAGCTTGGTCTGTCTTGTCACTGCTCATTTTCCCAGCAGCTAGCCTTGTGCCTGGCACATAGAAAGTGATCAACAAATATTTATTGACTGTATGAAGGTGGAAAGAAGGTTAGGAATTCCCAGAAAGGCAAAAAAGGAAAAATTGAGGTAAGGACTGAAAACTGGCCATTGTATTTGGCAATTAGGTGGTTTTGAAAATAATCTCATCACTTAACAAGGGCAAAAGCTGATTTCACTGGGTTAAAGAGTAAATAGTTGAAAAATTGTTTTTGAAGAAATTAGAGCGTGATGAGAAAGCAGAGAGTGGTCGGGTTGAAGAAAGAAGAAATAATTTTTTTTTTTAAAATCCTCACCAGAGGATATTTTTTCCATTGCTTTTCAGAAAAGAGTGCAAGGGAGAGAGAGAAGCATCGATGTGAGAGAGACACATTAACTGGTTGCCTCCTGCACGCACCCCGACTGAGGCTGGGAATGAGCCTGCAACCAAGGTATGTGCTCTTGGTTGGAATCGAACCTGGGACCCTTCAGTCTGAAGTCCAACGGTCTAACCACTGAGCCAAACCGGCTAGGGCAAGATGAAATAATTTTTTTAGAATGGGGAATTGAAACATATTTGTAGGTTAAGGAGAATGATTTTTTGTAATGTGAAAGAAATGATAAAGGTGAGAGAAGGGACAGTTGACAGGGCACAGTATTCTGGAAAAGACAGGTGGGAGGGCAGAAGCACCAGTTAAAGCCTCTCTAAGGAGGCAGGAAGATGCAGATGGGTGCTCTCACAGGTCAGTTTAGAGGGCAACAGGAGGAATGCTGGGGAATATAGCACTTGTCTATTTTCCTTTTGTATTAGAATGCAAGGTGGTCTACAAAAGCAGAGGCTGGGATTAGAGAGAGGTGCTTGAGGAAAGCAGCTGTGGGAAATTCACAAAGCACCTGGCTCCCTGTGAGGACTGCCAAGTTAAGGCTAGAAACCACACATTGGTACCGGTTCTGACTGGTGGTTAACTAACGCTCTCCCACAAAGCAGTAGCCAACAACCAAAGTGGAGAAAACGCACCTCTGTCCCAAATACCTAGAGCAACTCTAGGCACATCAATAGGCACTTGGGCCCGGATGGCGGGGCTCAGTGTTTGAACATCGACCTATGATCCAGGAGATCGAGGTTTGATTCCCGGTCAGGGCACAGGCGGGGGTTGTGCACTCCATCCCCAGCAGGGGGCATGCGGTAGGCGGCCAATCAAAGACTCTCTCATCATTGAACTTTCTATCTCTCTCTCCCCCCCTCTCTTCCTCTCTCTGAAATCAATAAAGATATATTTAAAAAATATATAGGCACTTGGTAAATATTTTTTGAATGAACAAATAAAGATTAGATTGATCTAGAACTGGGGAATGGTGAGGTAGTTGGGACCAAAGAACAAAAGATAAAGGTGATTGAGGGTGTGGTGAAAGTGTCTTGAGATCATTGTCCATGGAGCCTAAGGTGGATACAAAAACATAGGATATATGGTGTAATAATGGCATAACGTTTTGAAGATTACTTAGGAGACTCAACAGAAATATGGACAATTAGAGGACATACAAATGGCATGTACATACGTACACTTATATCTATATACACACATACATATGTAGATATGTGTTATAGATGAACTAACTTTTGTTCACCTTTCACATTGGCAAAACTTTTAAAGACTGCTAGTACCAAGTATTAGCGAAGATGGAGAAATGGTTAGGGTATTCTTACAAAAATCTCTTGTAAACCCTATTTCTACTTTTTATACTCTTTAAATGGGTGAGGGGGTGGGTTCAAGAATCATAGAACTGGTTCTTTAAGCTTTTACACTTCTGTCTAATGTCTCCCTTTGGAATTTCATATATCTTGGTACCACAGCTGAAATATCCAATTTAAAATCTTGTTAAGTACAAAACATAACCTTTATCAATCTTGCTTTACATCCTTCCCCATTCCCTACCTGGAGTCTATGTGATTTAGTCATAGGATAGTCACAGGCCAAGTCATAGGATAGTCATCACGTTGGTTTAACATAATCTGGCCCTTTAGAGAGTAAAAATAAATAAATAGAGAGTAAAAATAAGGATTAATTATTAAAATTATTATTAAAATTATTAAAGGATTAAAATAAATAAAGCCAAGGCAATGCCTAGGTACCACAACAATGACTCCACGGCCTGGTTGCTAGGGGCGGGACCTGACGAGCAACAGCTCTGCTGGTGACTTTCTCCACCTTGACAACCAGCAGTTGCCACGGGTGGGTGGGACCCTGGGTCCCAGCGCCGCAACCCCAGGCAGTGGCTTCCTCTGCACCGAGGCCGCACAGCTCGCCTGAGAGCAGCACGTAGCCGCAGGCCCCCCCCCCCCCCCCCCCCCCCCCCCCCCCGCCTCTGCAGCCAGGCCGGGGCACTGTCGGGGCACGGGCTCAGGGAAGCCGGAGGTGGAGGAAACCAATAGCTGGAGGGCGCAGCTCTCAGCTAGACCACAGCCAGTCGCTCCCGCAGCCGCAGGGATGGAGGGGTGATAAGGCTGTGACCTGTGCAATGCAGCCTGCTGGGCTGCAAGCCCCGCCCCAGCCCCCCGGATTAGCAGTGCGTGATCGCTGGCGGGCCCCCGGACCCAGCAAGCTGGGGTGGAGGCGGGGAGCACCGACAGGGGGATGGGGTCTGTGTGCCCAGGCTGCACACAGCTCCGCTAGGCCCCGCAGCTGAGAAGGGTACCCCCTGATGCGTGCTGGGCTGGCGGGCGGAATCTGGAGTGCGGAAGATGATCTGACCCGCGCCCCAGGTTTCCCGCGGTAGGAGTAAATTCCAAGGCCACAGCCGGCGCTCACCGCCCCCTGCATTCTGCTTTCCCCTCGCTTCCATTTGCCCATTGCCCTGCGGGGACCTACGGCGCTGGGGCCGTTTTGCGTGCAGGCCAAGTTGTCTCCAAGTCGCGGTGAGAGCCACGCGCGGGGCGGGAACAGAGATAAGGGTGAAGAAACGTGGCAGGCAGTAGCGGAGGGGCGGGGAAAGAGGAGTGAAGCTCAGACTGAGCAGCCTACCATAGCCAGGGCACCTCCCGTTCCTGCTGACTTGCCAAATGCTGAACTGAACTAATCCTTAATATGGTGCAGAATCTCTGGGCATTGACTCTATTCCTGGCCCTGATTTTCCATGGTGAGATGGACAGAGATGGGACATTGGGGAACTCCTTTCATTTCACTTCCCAAATAAATCATCCTCTCCTGTGGGTCCTTGGTAATACTTTTCCTTGCAACACTTCAAGAACCCCCACATCCACCCACAACAGGAAGTGGCACCCAACAGAATTTTCTCTCTCCAGTCTTTTTACAATCAAATATGTTTTTTTACCTATAAAAAATAGGGTAGTAATATCTATTCTGTGAAACAGAACAGAGGTGAAAATGCAAGGTGCATGCTTTCTTCTATTTCCTCAGTGTGTTGGAAGGAGCTGAGACCTCCTGCAGGAACATAGCTCTACACAAAATTCAAGCTGAGGAAGAGAAATCTTACCTATTTCCAGGGGTGGAACTACCTGTCCTCTACCTGGTATTAGAAAATACTATGTTTTTAGTTTATTTTTTTCCAAAAAATTCAACAGATGTCATGTGCAGAGTCCATAGTAGGAACAAGCCCCAGCCTGTTACATGGACACAGCCAAAGGCCCAGACAGCATTCTGCCTTCTTTGAACTCTTTCATTTTAGCTGGGCAAGGATGATTTTGTCCTATGTCTTCTTTTCCTCTGCCTTTATTTTAAATTGCAGAAAGAAAGATCATATGCCCAGATTTTTTCTCTAAAACAGGTTTCCAGCTGAGTACAACAAAGACAAAAAACAAAGCAACCTTCCTTCCCCCTCAGTTCTGCTCTTTGGTCATTGCACAGGACAAGGGACACACCCACAACAGCTCTTTCCTACTATCAGAGAGGAAGCACAAGCTAAAATTTCCAAAGGTACCAGTGGTTGGTTCTAAGGTGCCCCAGGACAGGCCTTCATTTTAGCATAAGAACAAATTCTATTTATTGAGAATCTTACTCTGCCAGCCATGATACAAGTTTCTTTACAGATATTTAATTCTAACAAAGCCATATAATGTTTGTATTATAATTATCCTCATATTACAGGTGAATGGACTGAGGCTCAAAAACGTTAAATAATTCTGTTCTTAAATTGTGACTTCCTGAGGCAAAGGAGCTATTGAAGAATAACACTGGTGCCTGGCCGGGCGTGGCTCAGAGGTTGAGCGTCAACCTAGAATCCAGGAGATCTTGGTTGATTCCTGGTCAGGGCACAGGCCTGGGTTGTGGGCTTGATCCCCAGTTGGGGGTGTGCAGGAGGCAGCCAATCAATGACTGTCTCATCACTGATGTTTCTCTCTCCCTCCCTTCTTCTCTCTGAAATCAATAAAGATACATTAAAAAAAAAAAAAAAGAATAACACTGGTTAGTGGGAAGTGGCATCTGGTAGCAGAAATGAGAAGAAAACACGTGGAGCATAGAAGAGGTAGGGTAATGGGAAATTACGAAGAATGCATGTCCTGCAAGAACTGCCATTCACCCCTACCACTTAGCCTGAGACATGCCCTAGGGTGTACGTGTGTGTACATGTGTGTTTAAGCAAATCTCCATAGCAACCATCTGGTTTCTGTCTTTGTATGACAACACAGGCTTGTGGTATCTAAATATGGGCACTGGAGAGAATGAGTGAGGACTGGGGAGGGGAAATGGGGAAGCCATGCAGCAAAAGCAGATTTCTTTGATATGCCCTCAATTATCCCACCCAGTTCATCCTCAAGGTAAGAAAGGGGCTTAAGGTCCCTATCTCTTCTTGATTCACAGCAGTCACAGTTAAGAGTTGAGCCCTGCACATCTTTTGTCTTATTTTAACCAATTATGTAAATTCCTATCCAGTCAGGGGGATCCCCCTGGGGCAAGAGGGGAGAGATAGAAACTTCTGCTTCCCATTTTCACTCCAGGTGCTACTTTCGGGTAGAGAGAGGTCAGAGGATCCCCTCTAATGATGGTATGGTAGCCCCAGAGGGAAAGAAGCCAGGTACAAGGGTGTAGGAGTAAGGATAGGCACTGCTGAGGTTAAATGGGCCCAGGCCAGAGTTATGAGAGCCCCTTCCTTAAGTCAGCACAGTGGTTCTCAACCAGGGAACCCCACGGGACATTTGGCAATGTCTGGGGACTTTTTGATTGTCCTGACTAAGCATCTAGTGGGTAGAGGACAGAGATGTTAACATCCTAAAACACACAGGACAGCCCCACAACGAAGTATCTGGTCCAAAATGTCAATAGTTCCAAGACTGAAACCCTGAGTTAAGAGATGCAGGTCCTACCTGAGTCCTCTCCTTGGTCTACTGCAGGAGCACCAGTGATAGGTCAGATTACTTGAGGGGATACTATGGATGCCAGCTTGTTCCCCTTGGGCCCTGAGTTCCTTCCAAACTTCCAACCCAAGTATTTATTTAGTTTGTTTACTTCTAACAATAATAAATCTAATCCAAGTCCCAAATTTGCTGTGAAATCAGAAGATGGCCTCGGGTATAGGAAAAGCTGCCTGACAGAGGCTGTGTAACCCGGTAAAAGGCACAATCTCTTGGCCTCGGTTTCACCATTTGTAAAATGAGCACACTGAACTCAATGATCTCTAATGCCCCTTTATTGCAAAACTCTGTACATTAGGATATTTCTTATACTTAGTTATAGCAGTTTGGGTCAATGGAAAAGGAAATGACTCAGAAATGTAATAGAGGGAAGTCTGAGGGTGATTCAGACGTTCCTAGTCATAAAAGATGCTTCAGACATGTACCTAATATCATAGGACTCATGACCACTGAGTGATGCCAGGACTTTTCTTTGTACATTCGAAGAGGTTGTATCCACATGAGGTGATTTTAACAACAGTAAATTGACTCTGCCAAAAAAAAATAATAATCCCTCCTAAGTCTGAATGTTTGAATTTCTACCATGAGAATTTTCTCTCCAGTGAAAAATTTAAATATTCTAGCATAGGTACCAGTTTGATGTTATTACTGAGTATGGGAATCTGAGGTAAGTAGCTGGCACTAAATCAAGAATGATGTTCGTTGGTGGGTATGTAGATCTAGCTGCTAATAAATAATTTGAGACAAGTTTGTGCACTGTGTAAATTCTATTCAATCTTTTCAATCTAAATATATTACTGATCCAACACTCCAAGCCCATAATTCTTTTGTTGTTGTTTTTGTAAGCTAGACATTTTAATTTTCCTTTTATATTAAAAAAAACACACCCAAGTACATGAGCCACCTACCTTCAAACCTGGATGTGGGAGCTCCCTTAATTCCTTAACACTCCAATGACCGTAAGTTACCTTTACTCCTCCTTCAAATACCCATTCCTAATGCCTCTGTCATTACATGGAAGAATTCCAACTCTATAATCTTAAACTCTAACATCTTTTTGACTACCATGTCCTGAGCTTCCAACTTAATCATCTGCTCTTTGACCTTATCAAAACTTCTCTTGACTAGACTTTAACATCCTTTTCTTAGCCAGTCTCAACCAGTTGGAACCTTGAACCAGCATCTTTAATCCCTTTGCTCCCTTGTCAGTCCACTTCATGTCTACAAATCATGCTCCAGTATCTACACAGTAATATATCTTCTCTGCTCCTGAATATATACAGCGCCACCCAAAAATGTATACACTTTACAACTGACAGCTCAATTGATGTTTCTTTCTTTTCACATTTAACCCATTGGAATTAATAATTATTCAAAGTGTGTATATATATTTTTGGGACACCCTGTATATATATTCTCTAGCAACACCCAGCTGCCTGGGTATATATATCAATCCAGAAATATATGGATTGGTACTATTCCAATGGATCTCACATTCCAAGGACTACAGATTCATGGTTTCCAATCTGTTAGGCCCTCAACACTGGCTGCTCCTTAACCTTTTTACTTAATGTTTTATGTCAGCTCTCTTCCATTCCCTTCCCTTTCATCCTCTAAACTATGGCCACTCTTCTTAAGCCCCATCTAAATTCCCACCTCCCTAAGTCTCAACTAGCAACTTCACATCCTGTTCCACAAAGACAATGAAGCTGTTGACACTCACCAATTACCTACCCCTAGCACAAGCAGTTGTGAGTTTACCTACTGTTAATACCTTTACCTTAAGTTTTAAGCAGGATGAATTCTACATCCTCTTGCTGGAAACCAATTTCTCACTCAGCTGGCCTCCCAACTAAACCCCATTGCATCATCTTGTACAGTGGCTGGCGCACAGTAAGTGCTCAATAAATGTTTGTAGAACTGTTTAACCACATCCACCTGAGCTCGTTTCTATCCTTTCTCTTGTCAGAAGGACCCTTTTCGGTTATCATCATTCTCTATTGAGCTTCAGCTTTTACTTGTTCCTTTCGCTCAGTCAATAAATGTGCCTTTTGGCCCTGGCCGGGTAGCTCAGTTGGTTAGACTGTCATCCCGATACGTGAAGGTTGCGGGTTTGATCCCCGATCAGGGCACATACAAGAATCAACCAATGAATGCATAAACAAGTGGAACAACAAATTGTTTTTCTCTCTTCCTCTCTCTAAAAAAATCAAAAAATCAAAATAAATATGCCTAAATCATTCCTATCCTAAAACAAAACCTTCCCATACCAACCCAGAAACTTGTCTCAAAAAGGTTACTAATTGCCAAATCATATGGACACCCTTTAGTCCATTTTTAAAAACATTGTGATTTTATTGTTTTTGGAATTAAAATTATCTCTAATTATCAAGTACATGTTCACTGCCAACATCTTGAAAAGTACAAAAAGTAGATACATATACCCTAAACCATAGTTCTGACAAATAGAGTTATCTACTATTTTGCCACATTTCTTTCCTGCAAATTTTGGGCACTTTTTGTCATATAGGTGAGAGAGTCCCATTTCTTACTTCATGTAACCTCCGATAGCACTTTGCACTATGAACCGATCCTGCTGCTCCATTATACTGTCCTCGCACCACATCTTCCTGATTCAACTCTGTTGGGCCCTTGTCTCTTTTCCCTTCAGATGTTAGCTTTCTTTTTTTTAAAAAATATATCTTTATTGATTTCAGAGAGAGGAAAGGAGAGGGAGAGATAGAGATAGAAACATCAATGATGAGTCATTGATCGAGCCCGCAACCCGGGCACGTGCCCTGACCGGGAATCAAACCCTGATCACCTGGATCCTAGGTCGATGCTCAACCACTGAGCCACGCCCAGCCGGGCCAGAAGTTAGCTTTCTTCAGGGTCAGCTCTACAATTTTTCTGCTCTAACTGCTTTCACTTTCATGGCTTTATCGATACATCTTGAAGTCCACAGAATCTACGATCCTGACTTTTTCTCTAACCTCTAGACTTATAGATCCAATAACTTACTGGTCATCTACTCCTGCATGTCCTATAGTCACTTCAAATCAACACTTGTGCAAAATGGTAAACTTGCTCTTCCAGTTGTATTCTTTTTTTTTTTCTTTTAATATATCTTTATTGATTTCAGAGAGAGGAAAGGAGAGGAGAGAGACAGAAACATCAATGATGAGAGAGTCACTGATCAAGCCCACAACTGGGCATGTGCCCTGACCGGAATCAAACCCTGATCGCCTGGATCCCAGGTCACCGCTCAACCGCTGAGCCACGCCCAACCGGGCCTCCAGTTGTATTCTTAATCTGGGTTATAGAATCATCATTCATCCAGAAACCAGGGAATTTTTAATAAATCCCATATCCCACATCAAGTTCTGTTGATTACACTTCCCATGTATCTCTTAAATCTGCCCACTTTTCTTCATCCCCCTTGTCATTACCTTCCTTAGTTCCTAATCATGTCTAACCTATAGCAACATAACTGTCTTATAACTGTACTAGCCCCATAGTAAGAATTTATAAGTAGAGTGTAGTAAAGAATTCTTCACTTAGGAATTTCATTACTTGTCACAATCTCTCTCTTCAACATAGCCATACCCCCTTCTCAACTTTCCCATCCCATTAACAGCAACTGGAATACATCAGTTTTACCCTCTCGAATCTCTTCCCCACACTGTAGTCAGATTTTTCTGAAGAGCCAATTTGATCATGTCATTCTTGGTCATTGCCTCCAGGATAAAGTCCAAAGGGCCCTTTATGACCTGGCTCTTGCTTCCCTCAACAGATCTCTGGCCTCATCCCTTGCAATTATTTTAAGTTTCAAGAATGTAAGAACACTGAATCCTTTTATACATACTGTTCCTTTCCCCTGGAAGAATCCTTTTCTCAACCTAACCTTCTTACCTAAGTTCTATTCCCTCAGATTTCAGCTTAGAAGATATTTTCTGTGAAAGGATTTTCCTGACCTTCTCTCACCTCCCTAAATTAGGTGAGTGCCCTTACTCTGTGCTCCCAGCCCTATCTTAGCACTGATCCTTGTATTCTTTTTTTTTTTTTTAAAAGGGAAAGCAAAAGTTTATTGAAAGGGAGGAGAGACAAAAGCTCCCGCCGCAGCCAGAGGGGTCCCAAACAGGTAGCCCTGATCCTTGTATTCTCATAGTCTGTCTACCCATCTTTATTATATCCCTCTATAGTCTGTAAGCTCCTTGAGGGCAGGAACCGTATCTTATGTGCTGCTATAGTCCCCGAAGTATGGGCTTTCCATGCCTTATCTGTTTAACCATCAGAGCCCTTTATGGTAGGTACCACATCATTCCCATCTTACAAATAAGTAAACTGAAGTGGAGAGAGTTGAAGAAACTTGTTCTGAGTTATCAAAATCAGGATTTAAAACCAGGCAGCTTGACACTAGAGCCAGTCCATCACTAAATCCATTACCTTTAAATCCCTTCTCCACAGACTTGGCAGTGACCTATCTAAAACACAGATCTGGCCAGGTCTCCTCTATACTCCCTTCAGTAGTTCCTAGGCTGCCTGCATGCCACGGCCTCTGAACCTGGCTCCTGCCTCCCTTCCTGGCTTGGTCTCCAGCCACTCCCCAGGACTCACTTGACACTGGTACTGTAGAAACACCACAGATTCCTCACTGTCTCATCCTTCTCTAAGTGTCGGTCCCTCTACCAAAATGCTGCTTTCCACTTACCTTTCTGGAGAAATCCTGTTCATCCTTCAGAACATACTCCATGAAACCTTTCCTGATCACTCTTTCCCCTATCCCTCTGCAGGCAGTACAGCGAATCCTGTCTTCATTCTCAGAAGCTGTGTGACTTGGGCAGGTTACTGTTTTAGTTGTCTCATTTGTATAATGGCAATAGTAAGACTACCTACTTCACAGAGTTGTTGAGAGTGTTAAATAAGATGATGTAAATTAAACCCTTAGCATGGGGCTAGATACCTGACAAGCACTCAAAACATTTAGCAACTATTAATTATGTGTCCCTTTGCTCTATGTAGCTAGGCCTCTTCTGCTGCAAGTTTAACACTGCAATACAATTTCTTTTCACTTTTTTTTTTTTAAAATATATCTTTATTGATTTCAGAGAGAGGAAAGGAGAGGGGGAGAGAGAGAAACATCAATGATGAGAGAGTCATTGATCAGCTGCAGCCAGCAACCCGGGCATGTGCGCTGACCGGGAATCGAACCCTGATCGCTTGGATCTTAGGTCGACGCTTAACCGCTGAGCCACGTCTGGCCGAGTATGCAATACAATCTCTTTATGTGCAATTGCTCCACCAGAGTATAATCTCCTTGAAAGAAGCACCCACATATCACACATCTTATATTTTAGCACAGTGCCTGGCTTATTGTGGGAATTTACTCAATGATAATTGAACTGGACTATTTAAATAATACCCATCTTTCAAGGCCCAGTTCAATTTCCATTTCCCCCACTAATATATTCCTAGATTCCAGCCCTCTGGGTTTTCCCTTCTCAGAAATATTTCACCACTGCTTGAATAATCACATGCTATCTTGTGTTATATGTAGAAGTATCTCAATGAGGCTTCAATTTCCTCCAGGGTATACACCATTTCTTACATTGTTTACCTGCCCAATAACGGTTAATATTTCCAATCGCAGAGTGAGTGTTCAACAATTACTATTTTAAAAAATGTTTTTTATTGATTTTTAGAGAGAGAGGAAGGGAGAGGGAGAGAGAGAGAGAGAGAAACATCAATGTGAGAAACACCGATCGGCTGCCTACTATATGCACCCCAACCAGGGACCAAACCCCCAACCTGGGCATGCACTTTGGGAATTGAACTGGTGACCTTTTGATGCAGGGGACAATGCTCAACCAACTGAGGCAAACTGGCCAGGGCAACAATTACTTTTGAATTAAAATATTCTTGCCCAAGCATGGGAAGCCTCACCTTATCTTTTTAAAATTTCATTATTTATTTTGAGAGTACGTTTATTAAAGCTATGGACAGTGAAACAAGGAAGAGCTTAGGATGGAAGAAGCAACAGTAGAGAGCCAAGGCGGGGCTGCTGTTGGCTTACTGAAAAGTCAGAGAAAAGAGGGCCTTGGAGACAGGTTCGGGGGTTAGGCTGGGACAAGCTGCAACTGCCCATTGCTTCCCTGGTTGCGAGTCTCATGAGTACCCTTAGAGTTCAGGAGAGAAAAGTAAAGATGCATGCCTGAGAGGGAAGAAAGGCATAAGCGTGCTCCCAAGAGGGAAAGTGAACCACTCCTTATCTTTTATTAGTAAGTCATCTACGCCTAATAAAATTCAGCTAACAACACATCTCCTGACTCTCCTTCCCTTAGCTCTTGTAATTCTGCTTGGAGCTACATTAATTTGCTTTTATTTGTATGCCACTGTCATGTCTTATCTTCCCTTTCCTTGTTAACCTCCCTCAAGACCCAGCAGAGGACAATATACATATAAGCTGCCACTGGCTCACTACAGATGTCCTTGATGGCAATTCTGAGTTATTATTATTATTTTGCCTGAATTCTCTATGCCTAGGCCACATCAGCTTAAAATAAATGCCACTGGACAATAATAATGGTGACTTCATCTCTGACACCCCACACATCAGATGGCCAAGAAGCTTGTCAGCACAATCATCACTCAAACAAGTTGGAGTAGAAGAACCCTTGATCCACAATTTGGAATAAAGACTTTAGAAAATACCTAGCTAAAACACCAGCAGGAATAGCTATTTGAGGCACTGCAGAATTGGTTTGCCCTGGCTGCCTAGCCCTATAGTAAGGGAGTGAAAAAGAAATGGCAAGTTTTAAACTGAAATAGAGATAGCCACAAACATTTCTTGGTACTCCAGGATCTGTAGGGTTACAGCTTAAAACTAAGGACCAGGGAAGCCAGAAATAATGGAAAAATCATGTAGAAGCCTAGATACTAACTGAAGCTCTTCATAAACTAGCTGTCACCTTATAAGTCATTTCTTTCTATACCTCAACTTCCTTACCTGTATTAAAATGAAATTGCACTAACTGAATGATCCCACACTTAGTCTCCCTGACCTCATTCCCCAGCTGTATC
Organism: Miniopterus schreibersii; assembly: GCF_964146895.1. Classification (NCBI taxonomy): domain Eukaryota; kingdom Metazoa; phylum Chordata; class Mammalia; order Chiroptera; family Miniopteridae; genus Miniopterus; species Miniopterus schreibersii. The sequence goes on along the minus strand of NC_138119.1, from coordinate 11,957,321 downwards.
CACCTGGCAAACACAAACTAGGGACAACTTGCTCAAAGAGACGTCAGAGGATTGGTTTAGGATATACAGGGTGGGGCAAAAGAAGGTTTACAGTTGAGTATGTGAAAGTTTATTCTTGTATTTTTATTATTGCATTATTTTCCATATGAACTGTAAACCTACTTTTGCCCCACCCTGTATATATATCCTAGCTTTAATATTTGAGTTTATAGCTTTTGAAGTACATGTACTTTTTCATATAGTTTCTTCCAACTAGACAACAATCCCCACAAAGGCAGGGGGTGCTTTTTTTTAATCCTCCCCCGAGATACGTTTTATTGATTTTAAAGAGAGAGGTAAGGAGAGAGAGAAAAAAAAAGAAACATCGATGTGAGAGAGAAACACTGATCGGTTGCCTCCTGTACAGGCTCCGACAGGGGATCGAACCTGCAACTTAGGTATGTGTCCTGACTGGGAATCAAACCCACAACCTCTGGTGTATGGGACAACACTCCAACCAACTGAGCCGCCTGGGCCAGGGCACGCCTTTCTTTAATATATCTCCATACCACCTGGCTCATTCAGTGTCTAACGTGCTGTTCAGAAAGGCCGACGGTTAGGAGGTATCACAATTTCCTGGCTAAATCTGGAGAGAGCAAGTCAGGAATACCCTAAGTAGTTGAAAACTTATTTAGAAAGCTTCTGATTAAGAAGAAAAAATGAGTTAGATACCAAGAACAACATTTCTTCTCCAGTGTAGAAATACCCTTCCCTTGATAAGATGGAGATTTCTCTAAAATATGTCTCCCAGACCTTGTTTATCTTCCTTGGTGCATATTCATTTGAAAAGCCAATCACATTTGGGAAAACATCATGATAAACTGTCCTAATCAAACTTGGGCAAAATGGGCAAGCAGTTTGTTTCCACATGTGAATGCTGGTGGGGCCAGGGAGAGACAGGTCTTAATTTGTTTCTCCTTTGGTACTGTTTCTTTTGTATATTACATTCACAAGTCATTTTTAACTTCTTTCAGTGGCAGGATTCTAGAAGGTTTGGATAGCATGCCTCCTGCTGGTCACAAGCAGAGATGCTTGAGTTCCTTTTGGCTAGAGGTCACATTTCTCCTTCACAAACATGAGAACTTGTGAAGGAAGACAAGACTGAAAGAGAAAAGAGTAGATTTCCTTTTTTGCTTAGCCTGGACTAAGCTTTAGATGTCAACAAATCATTTAGATCAAACACCATCAAATCCCTAATTTTGTGATCCCAAACCTGACGTTGATGCATCTACATTAGCTACAGGAACAGAGAGATGGACAGGAGTCAGGAAAAGCCCTGGTTTGTAGGCCAACATCCCTGCTCCCTCTCCCTGAGTGACAGAAGTGGAGAGCCAACCACATCCTATATTAAGGGCCCCTATTCCTTAAAAACTCAGGGCCCCACACCAGCTTCTCAACCCTGAATGGTGTCTTCAGTCTTTTCTTCCCTTTTCCCAAACACCAATAAAACACACCAACTGCTTCAGAGTATTTATGGGCTGAGTTTTCTCATGGGTCTTTTTTTTCTTTTAATTTAAAATACTGAAAAAGTCCCCCAGACTCTGTGGGGCTCCCCACACTCTTGGCCTCCTTTCCCCACACTCACTGCCCTTCTCCCCACAGTAAATCTGTTTCAAGGACAATATATATTTTTTAAGTAAACAATTAACATTAATTGCATTCTCAGCTTGCTCTGCAGAACCAGAGGAGCTGTTTGCATCTGTCATATTTAGATGGACAGTTTCTTTTATCTGACACCAGGCCCCTAGCCATATCCAAGCAAACACGGCATTTTCCTACAGAGCTAAATTGGAACCCCACATCTTTAGTTTACTCCACTTCCTTCCCCTTACGCCCACCCCACATCAGCCACATGGTTAAGAACAGTCAGGAATGTTATCAACTAACTCCAAGTCCTGATTCACATTCCCCTAAATCTCCCACCCACCCTCTCAAATGCCACCCCCACCCTCACCCCACCCCAGGATGTCACTGAGATTTCTCCCAATAGTTATTTGGAAGAAAGGTAAAACAAAAAAGGTTCAAGGTGTTGGTGCTCAGCCCAAGGGGCTCCATGAGCTGGGACACCGAGGGGCAGGGGCTTCTGCCTCTCCAGCCCGCGCCCGAGCCACCTCCTGAGCCCTGGCTGCAAAAGCAGGGAGGGGCAGGAGCCAGCACAGGACCCGGGGGGGGGCAGCATCTCAGGATCTGGTGGAGCCCCGGGCAGCATCATTCAACTTGGCCACTGCGGACGAACACAGAAGAAGAAAAAGAAAACACTGTCAAGTAATAAGGGAAAAAAATCCTACATTCCATCCCTGTCTCTATCCCATGACTCTTCTACACTTAAGTCATTAGGCTACCTAGCATATGCCTTAATCCTATCCATAGAAAATTATTTCGAGAGAGAGAGAGAGAGGGAGAGAGAGAAAGAATGAATTTCAGTCTTATCCACAGAACAAAATGTTCTCTGCCTTTTTGGAGATAACCATAAAAACAAAGACAGAAAAACAATTCATTAGACAAGATAAAAATAACTGGAGGCTTACAGGGATGTAAGCTGCCTCCTGGCTTGGAGCAGGCTCGGTTTCATACGCATAGCCAGAGTCACTTACAGCAGCGGAGACTAACTGTAGGCACACAGTGATGAGGTGGTGACTGGGTGGAGGCCAGGGTCAGACAACACACAGGTTGTTTTGAGTGGATTTAATAATCTAGGTTTAATCAAAGCAACTGGGATTTAGACTGGATATGACCCTTCTTTGCCATGGGAGTTATGCACTTCATGCTGTGGAAACACATGGCAAATACAGAATGAAGCTTTATTCTTTTCTTAAACTTGAGTATGACCAGATGAAGAGAGACCAACAGTTTTCTGATCTCCCTATTTCTTCTATTCCTTCCTAAAACCAGACTCAATGTGACCTCAGTTTTGAGGACTGAAATTGATCAATAGAGAAAGTGGCTCAGACAGAAACGAAAAAAGTACAAAATTCGAGAAAATCAGAGATGAAGAAAACGTACAAAATTATATATATATTTATATATATAATAACATGACATATCTATGTACAACGTGGCTGGGACAGTTGAGGAAACTATACAAGGATGTTCAGCATTTTCCCCTCCCCACATGGACTTTAGACTAAGGAAGACAGCATGAGGAAATGGAGCAAGAAACACAAAAAAATTATATACAATTACAAGTGACAGTCAAGGAGTCTGGGGGTCAAGGAATCCAGGGATCCTGCTCTCTCCATTCCTTCCTCACCAACTTTTTCCTATCCAATCTGAATGACAGCCTGAAAAGTGAATGGCCAGTCAGGAGAGAAGTATGTACACACCCCATCCCCCCACATGCACATCAAGTTCATCAGTCGTTCTCACTGGGCCAAATGTTTGGCCAATCAGGATTTGTGAGAGGGCAAGAGAGTATTACAGAATCTTCCTCTCTTGAACAGTTAGTTCTCACCCTGAACCTCTCTGTCATAACTAGCAGGTTGCATTCAGTAAGATTCAGGCCAGCTAGTGATAACGAGACTGAAGATTTGGCCACCAGCAACCCCTTTCCTCCACCTGTTCATATATCAGCATGGCTTCTTCTCATCACACAGGAGCTGGGTTACTGAGCTCTAGGAAGGCAGATATTTCTGTGTTCCTTCTCTCTCCTTAACCACCTTCCCAGCTTTCTCCAACGTGAATGATCTCCAAAGAACAGGCTGCTCCAGCCCTGCTGTACTACTAAGCCCCAGAGGCTAGCTTAGCTCATCCCTTTTCTTCTTTCCTCCCTAACAATACACCTGGCATTTGATTACATCAGAAACGAAGGCCTCCCCATGTGCATGACTGAACGTGTTTCCTCAGGCCCACAGCTCCACTGCCAGAGCAGCCTTTTTAGCAGCAAAGGCACAGGCTGTAGGCCAGGAAAGTGGGCTGGGGCAGAGGCAAGAGATTCCATGGCTACCCTCTTAGAATTGTTTTTCTTGACGTTAAGACCATAATACTTATGAGGCCCTCTTGCCTGAATTCATAACCCCCCAAATCTCCACTTCCTCTCTCCCCATGTAGTCTTCAAATGGTTCCCCTGTGTACGCTGCTCACCCATGGGCCTTCCTCATTAGTTTTACAATGACTAGCAGAGCTTTTCAGCTGGCAATTACAGAATTTTAAAATCAGAATCAACCTTATCTATATTCAACTCTATTTTACAGATGATGAAATAAGAAATCCTGAGAGGTTAAATGACTTGACCAAGGTTACTTATCACTTCTACATGGAACTAGACCCAAACCCAGATATCTTGACTCCTAAACCAGTGCTCCTTCCACGATACTTTCAAAAGCAACATGCTGGGAGAGAGAGAGAAGGTGCCCATTTTATACGTTTTCCAATCTTTACATTAAGAGCCAGGGCAAACTGTAAGAGACACTGACTAAGGGAGGTTAAGTAGGCATTGTAGTTTTAGGCAAGCAAATCAGTTTTTCTTTTTGAGGATTCTCTAAACCTGCCATAATGGAAACATGAAGCAATAGCAGCCTAAGGAACAAAACACTTAGAAGCACAGAAAATAGGTCTCATTCAATCTACCTTTCCCAGCAATGTCAGGTCACCCTTGGGTGTTGTACCTGCCACATTATCCCCAGGCTTAGCCTAACCCATTTTGAGACATTCTCTTCCAAAAAAAGAAACTATGTCTCCCCAGTTTCCGGTACAGAAAAAAAGACAATTTGCAGTATTACCCAATCCTAGTCTCCTACTTCTGGGCCCCTACTTGGGCTATAGTGAAGGTGTAGAGATCTCAATTTAACCAAAGAAATGAACTGAGAGCCCCTCTTCAACACACATTACCTTCTCAGCAGCCCCCAGCTGAATCACAGTCATTGCTGGCTAGGAAGCTGAGAAGTTCTCTAACTAGGTGCCCATTCCATTCCTGCCTATGATATATGAAAGTCCAGTGGGTGAGGAAGGGGAGAAGAGGGGCCCAGGTTACCCCGCAAGCTTGCTGGTGACGAGTGAGGACTTTCTCTGGGGCAGATCCTGTGGGGTAGGGATGTGGTCACCAGTCACCAGGTTCTTGTCTGGCCCTGCACTTGGCAGCTGCTTATTCTTCATCTTGGCTTTGGCCATGTTGTAGTCTCCTGAGTCAAAGTACTTTTGCTAAAAGACAAAAGGAAGGTTTAGGTGAGTGAGGGGTGCTGGCCACCCTTAAAAGCAAGGAGACCCACATCCATTTCCATTACAAACCCTCACCCACTTTCAGATCTTTTAAGTCTTCCATGATTAACCTCATGCATACACAGTTCAGCATTAATTACGTGTACTTGTGTCTTCTCCCCACATGTAACATGTGTTCTGATTTTTTCAGGTATGTAAGCAGTTTCCCTGCTAGAGTAAATATTTTTGGAATTAAGAAATAGCCCCTACATCCTTTGTAGCCTCATCAGTACAGGATAATTCAACAAAATTACTAACATCATACATAAAGGCTTACTGAGGACCTATTAGTCATCAATAGGCTTGGTGTTGGGGCAATAGAAGGAATAAGATATAAAGAGGCGTCAATCTGGGGCTACCCTAGCAATCAGCAGATCAACCTCCAGCCAACGCCCTCAAAATTGAAGTGTTTTTTCAGACCATGAATAGAAACTGGGCTTGTTCATGAGAATAATGTACTTTCCCTCTGACTCCCAATGCCCCCAACACGTTCCATGGTTGTGACAGCCTGCCCATACCTGCCTTGCCTACAGCAAGGTAAACTGCAAATCAGCAACACATCAGCATCTGTGACTAAGACTCAACAGCTAGGATTCTCCATGGGTCTACTTCACTCTCCATTTCATCCACACAGAGGAATACACTGCAGCTGAATGACTTACAATCCTTCAGTCAGCTTTAGGTACCTCTGGGTACTGAGAAACCTGATCAGGAGAGCTAGATAGCTATGAAGGTAGATTCTCCCTTGATGAGGAAAACCACGGTGGACAGGAAGGAGTAAATGGCTAGTGCTAACTTAAAGGGTCTAAATAAATCTATTCATTTCAAGTTGAGGAAATCTGTAGGACAGATGGTTTGATCTTTTTCTGAAATGATGCACCCCCAAAATTTAGCTCTAATTCTAAAAAAGCGCAGTCCTAATATTGCCACCGTGCAAACAGGCACATGCCTAGGGCAGTCAGCGTTTCAGTGTCTAATATCTTTCCCTCACCCCCTAATCAATCCCCTATACCCAAATTCCCCCCCTACGTTAAGCCTTAATATCCTATATGGGAAATTAGAGGATAACTGATACCATATCAGAGATTTACAATAATTTGCTTTGTTCATTACAAGTTTCTAATTCCTCTCCACTGCTGCCCAACAACAAAACTTCCAGGTCAGCATTCAGTAGAACCTCTACAGATCTCATCCCCTTTGGCTCCAAAGTAAGAGGGTAAGAGACTGTGTTCCATACCCCTTTCTGGAGTCTCTTCATGAGGAAGTCGGAGCCTCCAGGCTTTTGTCCTAGGCTTGGATATTTGGCCTTTAGCTTTGCCTCCTCAGCTCTCTCAGGGAGAATACCTTCTTTCTCCTGTGTGTCCTAGAAGGAACAAATGGGCCAATAAAATTAAAGACTGAGAAGCAACTGCTTTTAATATCTGATAACCTTTATACTATTTTTTCCTGAAGATCCACCTACTTGTAGACATGCTATTCCACTCTATTCTTAACCTTTGTTCAAATTCCTAAAGCTCAAGAAGACTATTGTGAGAAGAAAAAGACAAGGTTCTTCCCACACTACTCCCAGGGAACCACCCTGGTGACCTGTCAGTACTGGGTTAAAGGTAATACCTAAACACAATACTTGAATCACAGAGCAAGCCACAGCTCACTCAGCACCGAAGTTAGGAAAGACAGACAGAGAAAAGAGCCAGCCAAAGCTGTAGGTGATACATGATGAGTAGGAAAGTATCCTGGCTGTTCCTAACACAAAGGGGATAGGAAATTCTGGGAAAGCAAAGGGGAGAGATAATTCTGCTGAAATGTTCCCTCCTTATTCAGAGTCTAAGATAGTCATCCGAGAATTTCTCTGTGGAGGAGGCTAGAGATATGTAGCCTTCTCCAAAGATATCCACCTTAGCAAAGGGAGGACACTGCTTCTGCATTTCCATAAGCATGTGGTAGGAAGGTGGTAGGTAAACAGAGATGAAAATGACACTATTTTTAATCTCAGGAAAATTAAGATACAGTAGGTTCACTACTATTTACCCAATTTTTGCCAAAAAGTCAACACCATCCCTAGTGGGGCGAGTGATGGCAGTATGGGGAACATGCCAAGAGCTCAGTTGGCTTGCAGTGGCTCTCACTGTTATTCTCTTCTCGGTTTTTGTGGGCCCCGCTGCTCTTTTCTTTAGTGACTTTTAAAAATAACCTAAAGTCAATCTGTGGCAATTCTTGGTGGGATTACATTTCCTTCCCTTGGACATCCGGCACAGATATTAACAACAGGTGTATTTCATTAACCCCCGAACCCAGTACTAAATGTTGTAAGTCAAATACAATCCTCAAGAAGAGGTTTATTTGGCGTGTTTTCATCACAGAATTGCAGCTGAACTAAGTCCCACTGCCTTGGAAGTCTGGGGGGAAATAGGGTGGCGTCTTTCTTGTCACGACTCTTTTCGTGTCTAAGTTTCACTTCTATTATTCTGTACAGGACTCCAGTCCTCTTCAATCTTGTTCAGTCCTCAATGAAGGTGGGCAACAAACCATCGTCAAAATAGGTCTCTTGACAAAGTTGCTGCCTTAAACTAGCCATGATAATAATTACTCTTCTCCCAACCCCCAATGCTGGTCCTTTAAACGTCTTTACCTTGACCCGTATCTTTCGGAGGACTGCGGATACAGGCCCCAGCCTGCTTGTTGGGTTATTTACCCCTAATAACCAATAATACACATCGCTTTCAGGGACCACCAGCCCCCTTTCATTCACCCAGTCTTCCCAAACACCCGCCCCGCGCCCAAGCTCGGCCAATTATAGCACAGCATGAATGAGTTGAAGGGTAGGCTTACTGGCCAATCAAGAAGAATTTGGCACTGACTGAGATTCGACCCGACCAACCAGCGCCAAAGCAGCAAGCCGCGTTGAAGCTCACCCTGCGTGACGCAAGAAGTGGCCAACCCCTGCAGAGCCTGAGACCATGGCGACCAATCCGCACTGGTGGGAGACCGTCTCCCGCCCCATCACGGTCGCCCCCGGCTCGCCCGCCCGCACCCCCTCCATTTCACCTGCTTCTCCTCGCCGGTCTCCTCCGCAGGGTTCTCCTCTTCTTGTTTCTGAGACATGGCGGGACTGGGACTGTGGAGTGTAGGGGGCCCGGGAAGTCAAACGGAGAAGGGAAGGGGGAGGGGAAATAGGGACAACCTGCGCTGCTCCTTCGCTCCTGTCACTAGGGTTGCTCAGTCAAAATGGCGGCCCTTGCCTGTGACGTTGCGACCGCCCCTTCCTATGGGAACCAATAGGAGTGAGGTAGATGGAGCAATGACGTAACAATCTACCAATAGTCGCTGGCCAAAAGTGGGTTCTAGGGAGGCGATGGGCAAGCTGAAACACCAATCTGGAAAGAGAATGAGCAATAAGGACCAATTGGAAGCCTGTGGGGGATGTAAAGGGGCGGTGCTGCTAGCGTTGGCATATTTGTTCGTTTGGTGGGATCTGGCTTCTTTCAGCTCCTCGGTACCTTTGCCGAAATTCAAACCGGAGAGCGAAAGGATGTAAACCTTTTATTTTCAGTCGGAGAGGCTGAAGTTTTGCGCAGTGTTAGCAGAAAACTATCGAGCTCCAGAAAATAATTTGGAGGTCAGAGTGGACTTTGGTACTCAGCACGATTCCGATGTGTCAGTGTGTGGAATCGAGAGACTTGAGTCCTCAATCTGAGTCTTTTGCAGAACACAAAAGGCTTACGTTTCACGATGTAACCCTTATGTACAGTTTTATACTTGTTTAAGGTCATCCCGTGGACTAAGCTCGTTGAAACAGAGCACAGTTCTAATGGTAAACATTTAGTAAATGCAGTTAACACGAGTTAACCTATCCTGAGTCACAGTTCAACAATATTTCTTGAGCTTTTGTAGATGGTACTGTATTAGTTTTACAGGGTTTTCATCTATAGTAAGGCATTCGCTGCCCTTAGGTTAGTGGGCATTGTGGGGAGGGTTTTCACAGTGTTCCAGGTGGATCCTAAATCCCCCAAATTCAATAGACCCATCTTCCTGGAGTGTTAGTCACTTCATATTAAAAACAAACAGTCTAATATTAATAACTGCAAAATTCATATTAGAACTTAAATTTCCAGGCAGCCTTTTGTGACAAGTAGTTTTGGCTATTTGTTTATTTTTCTGTATAAGTAGGTGCCCTTCTAATGGAAAAGTTTGAGAAGCACTAGAATACACAGATTATTGTATAAGGCAAAATTTGGTAAGCATTGAAATAAAAAAGTGTTACAGGGATTCAAAGGAAGGCTCATAGCTTAGGGTAAAAAAAACAACAACTTTGTGATGGAAGTGGTATTTATTTCAAATACCTTTATTCATTTAAAATAGCTTTAAAGAACTTAGGAGTTTGCCAGGTAAAGAAGAAGGAAGGATATTCCGGGTGATGGGCACAGCATGAAGTCTAGAAAAATAGAATTGAGTCCAGAACATGGAGGACTTTGAGTGCGAGGATAGGGAACTTGTGAATAATTTAGTAATCCATGAGAAACATTTAAGGTTTTTAGGCCAGAGAGTGGCAGGTCAGACCTGCTCCTTAGAAAGATTAATTTGGTGGTAATGAACAAAAATAATTCAAAATTCCAAGTAGAAAGATACTAGACTACAGGTGGGTAGTCTACCCAGGAATCCACTGGGTGGACTCTAGGTGGGAGATACTCTAGGTGGGAGATAATTAGTATTTAAACTAGAAATGTGGTAGTTTAGAATAGAAAACAGTGAATGTAATTGAGAGTCTGTGGTAGTGGAATCTACTAGATTAGTAGCTGATGGAATACAGGGAATAAGGAGGCCGTGTGCCTCAGGGTAACTATTGCAGAAACAATAAATTCAAGAAGAGGAATCATTTTGGGAATGGAGTTGAAAGAGAATGAGGTGTTCGCCCAGCCAGTATGGCTCAGCTGTTGAGCATCGACCTAGGATCCAGGAGATGGTGGTTCGATTCCAGGTCAGGACACATGCCCCAGTTGCAGGCTCAGTCCCCAGTGGGGGGCATGCAGGAGGCAGCAGATCAATGACTCTGTCATCAATGATGTTTCTCTCTCTCCCTCTCTCTGAAATCAATAAAGATATTTTTTTTTTAAAATGAGGTGTTCAATTTTGGAAACACTGCCTTTTTATTTATTTATTTTATCCCCACACGAGGATATTTTTTTTCCATTGCTTTTCAGAGAGAGTAGAAGGGAGGGAGGGAGGGAGAGAGAGAGAGAGAGAGAAACATAGATGTGAAAGAGACACATCAGCTTGCCCCCCCGCCCCGGGGCAGGTGCCCTTGACAGAATTGAACCCAAGACCCTTCAGTCCCAGGGCTAACGCTTTAACCACTGAGCAAACCGGCTAGGGAGTAAACAGAGTCATTTGGTGGAGATACCCAGGCAATGAAGACAGGATAAGTGACCTCTGGAACTTCTCCATCTCTAAAATTTTAGAAATTTCTAAAATCTAGAAAATGTAAATCTGGAGTTTGGGAGAAAAGAAGCAGCTAAATATGAATAAAATTTGGACCTTTTCACATAAATATTAGTAAAGTTATGGAAGTAGATGGAATCATCAAAGGAGAAAGGAGAAAGAAGAGGTCCCAAGACAGAAACTTGGGGAAAAGTTGACAAGGGACACAGAAACAAATGGTCAGAGTGGTAAGGAGAACCAGGAGAGAGATGACAGAGAAGTTTAAGATGGAGGGGACAAAGCTAATTGCCAGTGGTTAAAGAGTGTGTAGGTGGTAGCAATATTTAACAGTAAAGCAAATAAATTAGGGCAATGAGTTGAAAAAACAGCAGCAAAGGACTTTCTTTTTTGGAGTGTAGGGAAAGAAACAAAATGTAATTAACCACTTTAAAGAGGAGATAGTGAAAGAATTAAAGTGTCAGAGGAGATCATCAGATCAGGGAGACAGGTTGGCTTTGGCAACTGTAAAGGAAGAGTGGGAGGAGAAATGTACAGAGATTGTGAAGTGGCTGAACACTTAAATCACACTGAATGGCCTTGCCGGTCTATCTTTTGAGAACGTAAAGGATGATTAGGTGGATAGAAGATCTAGGAGAAATGGGCGGAGAAACAGCACTATAGCAAATAGCAATAATTCGCCCTAGCCGGGTAGCTCAGGTGGTTAGAGCTCTGTCCCAATACACCAAGATTGGGGGTTTGATCCCCGGTCAGGGCACATACAAGAATCAACTAATGAATGTATAAGTAAGTGGAACTAATCAATCTCTCTCTCTCTCCTCTCAAATCAATCAATAAAAAAAGCAATAATTCAAAATAGCAAGAACGATCTACCTGAGATTACATAAGTATGAGTTTGTGGTAGGTAGTCCCAACCAGTGTGGCTTTGGGACTTTGGTCAATAACTCCTGTCCGCCTTGAAGTGGAGAAAACAGCCAGCCAGAGTTAACTGGGGCAGGACGACTGGTAAAGAAAGGACAGAGGAGAGAGGACAGTGAGGAAATCTAGACTGGTTTGCTGGTCTGTGGAAGTAGCTGACACCGCATCGGGCTCTCTAGGAAAGAAAGAGTAAGGTTAATCATTTGGGAGAACAGAAAGGAGCTACCAAATGGCCGTAAGACATAGGAAGCTCAGATTTGATGGGAGTGACTTGAGAGAAGCAGAAAAGCAGGAGGTTGCAGTGAGAGGCAAATTTCAATATGTATCTAGGAAGGTGGAGAAATTATAGGTTATCATGAGCTCTAGCCTAGGATAATTGTAATTGGTGGCAGATATGGCATGGCTATAAAAGCCAGTGATGTTGATGCAATCAAGTAAATGTGAAGTCACAAATGTTGAAGTCTCAGAGCATAATGATAGGGAAGCAGGTTAGAACAGGGTAACTGTGACCCATATATTGGGAATGAGTTGTAGGTCTCTAACACACATATTTTAGTATGTAAGGCACCATACTTTGTGCCTTATGTTGTGTAGAAACAACTATAATATTAGGTAACATATGACACTTACCAAATAAATTGTATCTATAAGTGTTTAAAAGGTCATTTCTGGCTGAGCTGGTCGAGGAATGTTTCAGACAAGGTGGTACCTAAGCTGGGACTATGAGGATAAATAGAAGGTTGGAGATTGGCAGAGGGAGAGGGGAAAGGGAGCTAATTTAGAGGACCACACTATCTTTTAAAAAAAAATTTTTTTTTTTAATGTATCTTTATTGATTTCAGAGAGAGGAAAGGAGAGGGGGAGAGAGAGAGAGAAACATCAATGATGAGAGAGTCTGATTTCAGGCAGAAAAGTGGTATTGTTATGGTTGGGATTTAGAAAGATTTTACTGTGGTAGCCATGTGGAGATTGGACTGGAGTGGAGAGGAAAACCAGCTGGATCTCTAGGATTGTGGGCATCTAGGCAAGACTAGAGAGGCCTGGTCAAGGGCACAGGCCAGACAAATGGAGAGGACCTGAAGACACAAATGATATTGTGGTGAGTAAAGTTGAGGAGAGAACCAAGGATGGATCCCAAATTCCTGAGTGAGGGGTGGTGCCATTTGCAGAAAAGCATGGAGAAGAGCAGACTGGAGGAGGGAAAAGTAAGGCGAGAAGAGGACCTGAACTTTTTACATGTTTATTCTGTCTTTTGGTCTTTTCTCTTGCTTATGTCTGAATTTTTCAGGGCAGGACCTAAATCTTTTGAGTATGAGATTAGATAGCTGGAAATAACAATGTACAATTTGCCAGTGGGTAAGTTACATTTTACAGAAAAATGGCGATTAAAAAAAAGTGAGACTGGAAAAATGACTGGGTTTAAAACACGTGCCATTAGCGCCCTCTGATGGTCAGACTAACAATACCAGGAAATCAACCAAGCTCTGGCCTCTCCTCTACAAATTTATGCTCTTAGGATTGGATTTAAGTGTAGTGGAGGGAAAGTAGCTAAGTGACCAGAATAATACAGTGTTTAAGAGGATTTTCAGAAAAATGAAATCATAACACATACAAATGAGGGAACTAGATGATGTTAAACTGGTTCAAAAGAGAATCTGAAGACACAGATGTAGGCATTTAAAACTGATGAAATGAATTTGCTGATAGATGTAAAGTTGGTCAACATTGATAGGGCATAAAACATATTGTTTAGAATTACCTTTTTCACAGGGTAGAAATCAATTATATCTCACTGGACAAAATTCATTCGTCTTTCTATGTATAAGAATCATCTGCATTGCCATTAGTTTTCTCAACTTACAAATTGTAAAATAGTTCTGAGGGAGGATAGTTAAGAAGCTAGGAAAATTCCTGGGCAAGTGGAATGGGGAAACTGGGACAAGATAATTAAACAAGGCCAAATAATTTGAACAACTTATAGCCAGCTAGTGAATCACAAGACCTTATTTTCCCTAATGAAGGACACTTGTGAGCAAATGTTTATACCTCTCCTCCCAAACCAGAGAATCCATAACTTAAATCACCCAGGTCAGGGAGATAGAGAACAGAGACCCAATTAATACCATTTGCGCCAGCTAACCCAAGGACAGATGAAGTCAGGGAAACAACAGAAACCCCATTAAAGCCAGACAGACCCAAGGTAAAAGTAAAACAGCAAAGCAGACCAAAGAATAATCCCGAACTCTCCTATTTTGATGCATCAGCATATTAAAAAACCACCTGGAAAGCTGATGAATATTCCTCTGAGACCCTCCCCTAAGATTCTCGCCCCCGGAAGAGAAATAAAACCCTCAAGACAAAGAATACCAGCACAGGCTCCCTCTAGAGCACGCCCACGTCTGGCATGAACTTTTTACTTCCTCCTGAACTCAAAGGGTCCCAATGAGACTTGCAACTGGGGGAGAAATGGACAGCGGCAGCTCATCCTGGGCCTACCCCCTGATCCTGTCTCCAAGGCCTCCTTTTCTCTGACTTTCTAGTGTGCTTAAAGCAGCCTTGCCACGGCTCACTTCTTTCCTACAAGAGCCAAAGCAGAGCACAGCCTAGGTAGGGTCTGTCCTGCTGCTTCCTCTACCCTAAGTCCTTCCTTTGTTCGGTTGTCCCTAGCTTTAATAAATGTACTCTCAAAATCACCTAGATTGTGTTGTGAAATCTTTCCTGCACGAAGTCAAGAACCCACACACTGCCAGCCTGCCAAGGCCAACCAGCTCCACGCAGGTCCCCAGACAGTGACAGTTCAAAGACAATGAAAGGCATAGGTCAGATAACTTCGAAGACTCCTCTAGACAATACCCAACCATGTTTTGTCCATTGTAAAGTCTTTTATAAATTTCCCCGAGAACAGAAAAGCCTCTCTTCTCATAAATATCTCACCTCTGCCTTTCACTGCTTTCAAGTTCCGATTAAAATGCAAATATATTACCCAGAGGATACCAAAATAGACATTATCAGTTGCCATTTTAAACTTGGATTAAGTAATCAGGTCAACTTTAACAGTTATACTATGAAATATTGGCTCAGGGAAGGCCTTAGAGAAAATCACAGAAAGAAAATTTAGCAACTATTATGTGTCAGCAGCTTATGTCTTTAAAAAAAAAGTTTTTATTGATTTCAGAGAGGGAAAGAGGAAGAGAGGGAGAGATAGAAACATCAATGAAGTGAGAGTCATCACTGATGGGCTGCCTCCTGCACACCCTCCACTGGGGATCAAGCCGGCAACCCAGGCATGTGCCCTGACTTGGAATTGAACCGTGACCTCCTGGTTCATAGGTGGACACTCAACCACTGAGCCACAGTGGCCGGCCAGGAGCCTACTTCTTGGTGTAGTATTTGTATTTGAATATTTGTATTTTAAAAGTATTCAGCCAAAAGGGAGCAATTTTAATCCAAAAGAATGGATCACTAATGAAATTTAATGTGTCACCTAAAGACGTGAGAGAGGATTGGAGCACAGGGCTTTCACTCTTAAGATCAGGTCAGCGGGGTGGAGGTGGGGGGAAGAGGTGGGAGCTGGAGCAGGGGAAGAGAAGACAAGCTTAAGAAGAGTACCACAGGTGGGCTTCTCCAGCAGCCAACCAGGCAGCATGATTCTCTCCAAACTTCTTCCCCTCCCCCATTCCCTCTTCCTTTTTCTTCGCAACTTCTTTTCCGTTCTGTTTCAGGCTTCTAAGATGTGCTTTTCCTCAAATAATCCCCCATCTGAGCCTTTTCTACGTATCTAGTGACTGGAAGGGAGCACAAAGGGTTCTGAAGTGCTAGGAATGTTCTGTTTCTTAATCTTGCTGCTGGTTACATGGGTGTGTTCAGTTTGTGAAAACTGAGCTGTGCACTTTTCCGTATGTATATTATATTTCAACGAAAGGCTTAAGCTAAAACAAACAAAAACGAAAACAAAACAAACAAAACCCCCCTCTGTTTAAGTTTCACCAGCTTCAGGGAAGTGAGTGAATAATAAAACGGGGCATAAAGGAGTATAGGAAACGATTTTCATATTTTTGCCCAGAATCACCAACCACCGCTAATTTTCCAGTCTCATGACTCCAGTTTTGGCTGATTGACAAGGGGCAGTGGCAACAGAGGTTGGTATCCTAGTGTAAAGGCCTTGTATGGAAAGTTATTGCCAGTTAAATTAACTGAAGTTGTAAAACTGCACAGAGACCAGAGAGCCAATAATTATCTTTATTATACAGAAATGTGAAGGCCATATGCTTTAAATGAGAAGGTGATTTGCAGTGAACATTGTGCAGATTCAAACTGAAGACATCCTCATCTTACTGAGATACAATATAAAACTAAACATAACCAAGCATTTCAAGAAAGAACTCAACTTCCATGCCCCCCATCAAGCTGAAACTTTCCACAGGAAAACCTGGTTTCATTTCATGTTGAATTGTTCAAATGGAAAGAAAAACTAAGTCAGGTAGAGACAACACATGGACTGGTTTTTGAATTTTTAGAGAACCAGACTAAAGCTCTACTTAACCTCACATTGAGAAATTGTTTCATGTTAAAATTTATTTCTCTAGTTACCTAAGTGATACCTGAAGTGGGGGGGGGGGGGATTGAGTCGGGCAATTTTGGGGGGGCTAAACAGGTTTGGAAAGGAGATGGAAGTTACAAATCATTTAATTATTTCTGATCAGGAAGACTTAATATCAGCTCTGAGTTACCTATATTAGCCCTTAAACAGTCTATTTCTCTGTAATGGTCAAAAGGCAGGATCCATTACAAGTATTAGCATAATAAATGCTTGACACAAGTTGGTGCCTGTCCTCTTTCCATTCCCAAATACTGAACTTTATATCAGCAAGCTTTTGAAAATTTTTTTTAAAAAGCATGCTTTTTAAATTGACCCTCCAAATAGGATTTTTCTTAATAAGCTTTTCTTTGCCCTTACTACTAAATGGAGAAACATTTTAGAAATCTGGCTAGAAAGATGGTTGTGTTGAGAAAAGACTAATGACTAGGAAGGTATCTGTGGATTAAATATAAACAAAACTACTTCCAGAATACTTAAATATAGGGAAAATCTATTAATTTATACAGGAAGCCAAAAACAGGGAAGAAGAAGACCTGGAGTGTAAATACAGTATCTAGATTCAGGATGCTGCTATTCAGCAACTGAAATTTACAACTCTCTCAATTCAATCAGAGCAGAGAGATTTAAAATTGTCTGGAGGAATCAGGGTAGTCAGGTGCTAAAGGGTGGAAGTTCTGACACCCCCTCCTTCCCTTACGAATTGCAATGCTGACTGCATGAAGGAGGTGGCTGAGAGATATACTTTTTTCATAGACCTTCTGTCCTAGTGATGGAAAGGGATAATGCTAGGAAAGAGGGTAGACTGTATTTCTGGTGCTAGGGCTACACAAACTGGGTAATTGAATCTGGAGTATTCTCATTAGTTTAGAACCAGAAAGTGAGAACATCACTAGTGGGACATATAATCCCAGAGAACAGCTGCTCCAAAAACTGGTCTGTTTTCATTGAGCCTTATTCAAGAGGCAGTTACGTCAGTGAGCTACATTGCCCAGCAGAGTCTGAGAGACAAAGACTGAAGACATGTATTTGAGATAGAAAACAGACTTTTAAAAATGTAAGAAATGGTTGCTCTACATCTCATTCACATTCTGTGGCTGGAGAACACCAAATCCCACTTAAATAATCTTGCTTATCCAAAAGCACACTAGATGGAAGTAAACTAAGAAATGAGAGAAAACGCTTACTGGGGGTGTGTGGGCTCACCCAGTTTATTCACCCCTGGAATGGAGGTATAGGGAGACATAAAGCCTGCTCATAAAGGTCAAGGTGTATGGAGAAGCCCTGAAGTTGCTCTCCCCAAATCACAAGTCTGATTCAAGAGAAAAAAAGAAAAATGATGAAAAGCATCTCATCACACCAAACTCAGCGATAGTGTCTCTGAGTCACCAGGCCAGCAGGGGGAAAAGGAGAAACCCACCTGCTGGCTTTAGGATTTATTGAAGGCTGCCAACACAGCCCAGATCATCTCTGTGGCACTGTGCTTTGTCCCCTCCACTTCAGGGTCCAGTTCTACTAGGTCCTTGGCTCGATTCATTGCCACATCATACTTGTCATCTGTCAGAGAGGAGAAGACATTTTCTAGCACGTCGGAGGAGTGGGCTAGCACAAGGAGTGCTAGTGTTCGCTTGTCCATACGCTGAGGGTCATTTACCCACCGCTCTAGAACACTATCTTGAAGTTTTTTCACTAGTCGCTGTTTCTCAGTTGTATTGGTCACTGGATGAGTAGTCATGTCAAATAGGAGGAAATTCTGCTTCTCAGTGGTTAGAATGCCCTTCTCTACTAGGTTCTTTGCAATTCGCTCTCTTACATTTCTCAGCTGGTATTGTAATTTGAAGGGGTTCCAGGTCTCGCCTACGGGGAAAGAAACAGAAAACTTGGAACAGCACTATAAACTAACCAGACCTAACAAGACATCTTACAGAATATTCCACCCTATACCAGCAGAACAGACGTTCTTCTCAGGTGCACATGGGACATTCTCCAGGAGAAATCATATGCTAAGCCTCAATAAATTTAAAACAAGCCTTAATAAATTTAAAAGGGCTAAAAATATACAAAGTGTGCTATCCAACGATGGAATTAAATTAAAAATTATTAATAGAAGGAAATTTGGAAAGTTCAAAAATGTATGGAAATTAAACAACACACTCTGAAATAACCAACGGGTCAAAGAAGAAATCACAAGGGAAATTTAAAAAATACCCTGAGTTGAATGAAAATGAAACACAACATACCAAACTTATCAGATGCAGCTTAAAGCAGTGTCAAGACGAAAATGTATGACTCCAAGTACTATTCTAAAAAAGATGTCAAATCAATAACCTAATGTACCTTAAAAAACTAGAAGAAAAAAGCACACTAAACCCAAAGTAAGCAGAAGAAAGGAAATGATAATGATTAGAGTGGAAATAGAGAAAATAAAAACAATAGACAAAATCAATAAATCAAAAGTTGGTTTGATTTATTGAAAAGGTAAGTAAAACTGACAAGCCTAGACTGATCCAGGAAAAAAGAGAGAAGACGCAAATGACTAAAATTAGGAATGAGAGAGAGACATCACTACCAACCTTAAAGAAATCAAGAGGGTAATAAGGGGATACTATACAACCGACAAATCAGATAACAGAAGAAATGGACAAGTTCCTTAAACCACACAAATTATCTAAATTGACTCAAGAAGAAAGAGAAAATTCTGAATAAGTCAACAACAAGTGAATAGACTGAATAAGGAATTTAAAACTTCCCACAAAACAAAGTGTGGCCAAGATGGCTTTACTGGTAATTCTACAAAACATTTAAAGAAGAATTAATGCCAATCCCTCACAAACTCTTTCAAAGAGACAGAAGAGAAGGAACACTCAGGCATTCCATTTTAATGAATAGGAAGACTTAACACTGTTAAAATGTCAATACCACCCAAGAGATCATCATGTTCAACACAATCTCTATCAAAATTCCAACAGCCTTTGCCACAGAAATGGAAAAGCCAGTCTTCAAATTCATATGGAGTTGCAAGGAACTCAGAATAGCCGAAACAATCTCGAAAAAGAAGAATAAAGTTGGGAGAGTCAATTTCAAACTTACTACAAAGCTATAGTAAGTAAAACAGTATGGTACTGGCATAAGGACAGACACATACATCAATGCAATAGAATAGACAGCCCAGAAATAAATCTTCACATGTATGGTCAATTGATTTTTAATAGGGCTACCAAGACCATTCAATGGGGAAAGGACAGTGTTTTCATGGATATGGCATCAAAAATTCAGGCCATGAGAGAAAAAAATAGATAAACTGAATTTCAGCAAAATTAAGAACTTTCATACATCAAGGGTTACTATCAAGAAAGTGAAAAGACAACCTATAGAATGAAAGTATCTGCAAATCTGACAAAACTCAAACAACAACAATAGCAACAGAACCCAATTTAAAAATGAGTAAGGACTTGAATAGACATTTCTCCAAAGAAGATATACAAATGGCCAATAAACCCATGAAAAAATGCTCACCATCATTAGTCATTAGGGAAACACAAATCAAAACCACAATAAGATACTACTTTACACCTACCAGGATGGCTAAAATTTAAAAAAAGGAAAGAAAATAATAAGTGTTGATGAGGATGTGGAAAAATCCTCATGTATGACTAATGAAAATGTAAAAGGGTGCAGCCTCTGTAGAAAACAGTTTGGCAGTTTCTCAAAACATAGAACTATCTTATGATCCAGGAATTCTATTCCTAAGTATAAAGCCAAAAGAACAAAAAGCAGGAACTTGAACAGATATTTGTATACCAATGTTCATAGCAGCATTATCTGCAATAGCCCAAAGGTGGAAACAACCCAAGTGTCCATCAATAGATGAAATGAATAAACACAATGTGGTATACAGACAATGGAGTATTATCTAGCCAGCAAAAGGAATAAGATTTTGATGTATGCTACAACATGAATAGACCTTGAAAATACTATGCTTGGTAATATAAGCCAAATATAGAAGGACATACATTATGATTTCACTTAAATGAGTTACCTAATAAAGGCAAATTATAAAGCCAGAAAGTAGATGAGAGGTTGCCAGGGAATGAGGGGAGGCAAGAAAAGGGATGTTTGGGATGATGAGAAAGCTCTGAGTACAGACAGATGCAATGATTACACAATACTGAGAACGTATTTAATGCTACTGAATTTGTATATTGACAAATGGTTAAAATAATAAATATTATGCTCTGTGTATCTTACCACAATAAAAAAGTTAACTATACTTTTTCATAAAAACTTGTCCATGAATGTTCATAACAGCATTATTCATAAAAGCCAAAAAGTGAAAATGACCCAAATGTCTATCAATTTATGAATGGATAAACAAAGGTGGTACATCCACACAATGAAATATTCAGCAATATAAAGGAGTCAAGTTAAAACTGGGAAATTCTAATAAGATCAATGGATTGTATCAACATCCTGGTTGTCATATATTGTACTATAATTTCGTAAAATGTTACCAGTGTGGGATTCTGCGCACAGCCTATAAGAAATCTCTCTGTATTATTTCTCACAACTGCATGTGAATCTACAAATATCTCAATAAAAATTTCCATTAGAAAATTGTTCCAGAAGGTGATATTGGTTGTGATCTCAAAATGTCCTGATGAAGATTCTCCTAAAATTTTATGCCATAGGTTTCTAGTTACTTACATTAAAGTTTTTTAAATTGCTCTTAAAAAAGAAAAAAGGAATGAAGTATTGATAGAGGCTGCACAACATGGATGAACCTTGAACACATTACCTTTTTTTTTTTAATCCTCACCCAAGGATATTTTTTCCATTGCTTTTCAGAGAGAGTGGAAGGGAGAAAGAGAGAGAGAGAGAAAGAAACATCGATGTGAGAGAGACACATCAACTGGTTGCTTCCCACACGCACCCTGACCAGGGTGAGCCTGCAACCGAGGTATGTGCCCTTGTCCAGAACCAAACCCATGATCCTTCAGGCCACAGGCCAACGCTCTAACCACTGAGCCAAACCGGCTAGGGTGAACACATTATCTTAAGAAGCCAGTCACAAAAAACACTTAAGTTATATGATTCCATTTATATGAAATATATGGAATAAACAAATCTATAAAGACAAAATGTGAGTGTCTAGAGCTGGGCAGGAGGGTTGGGGGAAATGTGGGGGAAACTGCTGAGTATGGGGTTTATTTTGGGAGTGATGAAAGTGTTCTAAACTTAAGATTGTGATGAATAGTTTTACAATTGTGAGAATACACTAAAATCCATTTAATTTTATACTGTAAATGGGTCAACTGTATGGTATGTGAATTATATATCAATAAAGCTGCTAAAATTTGTGAAGAATACTGTTAAAGAGCTTATGAAACAGGGTGGCAGAAAGTAAGGTGAAGCTTTGGAAAACTTTAGGTATTAATTAATCATGCCTTTTCTGTTCCTCATTAGTACAGTTAAACAGTGAACTGTATATACCTTATCCAGCCCCTTGAATTTCTGTACTTCTTTTTCTGACCTTAAGAGTAGGATAAAGATTATAAAGTGTGGGATTTCTGAATTATCTGAGCCACCTTACCGGTGAGTAGCTCTATCCATGTCTGGACAGTTTCTGTGGGTTCAGTGGCTTTGATGTGTTTGAGAGTTTCATCCAGTAGAACGTCACCCGTTGGGCTGTCTGACTTCAGCAGTACCTTTCAGAAAAGAAGAAATAAAGGATCCTGGTTCATTCAACTCATTCAAATAAAAATCTTTCAATATACCATATATACATTATTGGTTAAATGTTGTAGAAAATGCAAAGCAGCGTAATATACTGTCCCTGTTCTTAAGAAGTTGAAAAGTCTAGTATGGGGTGATAGTGGGGAGACAAATAACATCTGATGTGGGCCCTAGTGACGAACTGGATATAAGTGATAATGGAGAAAAGATTCAATAATGATTCTTTTAGTCTGGAAAACCTACTTGTAAAACAATTAATAAAGGTAGGAAAATCAGGAAAATACGCCAGTTTGGGGGAAAAGTTAAGTTTGGTTTTAACTGACATGGGATAGACAAGTTGAAATGCCTAGCCAATAGTTATAAATATGTTCCTGGGGGTGGCAAAAGAAGACAGGCCTAGGATTTAGCAGTTAGTATCATGGAGGTAACGGATGAAGCTGTAAAGGTAAATGATGTCTTTAAAAGGATAGAAGTTATGCAAAGGGAAGCAAGAGAATGTAACATAACATAGGCCAAGAATGAAGAAAGTTTCAAGTAGGAGGTGGTCAAGTGTCTAATGCCACATACAGGTTAAAAGAGACAAAGAGAGAAAAGAACCTGGTGACACATATGAATGTGGTTTCAGTGCTCAGAGTGCTAAGTGTGACAGTGAAATTGTGAGTGGAAAAAGGAGTAAGAAAATGGAGACAGGAGCATGGCTCACATGCTGCAAAGAACTTGCAGTATGTGGAAGGAGAGAAATTTAACGATTATCTGAGGATGACCAGAGTTCAGCAAAGATTGCACCTCACCCTAGTATTATATAGGAGAATGTCTACATCCTCTATACTCTCTTTCATGTCAGAGCTATAGCTACAGAGGGAGAAATAATCAATAGCATCCTAAGTGTGATTTTCCTGCATAAAAATGCAGGACAAAAGCATGAATCTCTTGTAACTCTTTAACGACTATGGATCCTTGCATTTCTCCCTCTGATACAGAATAAACCTATTAGACCATGGGACAGCTGAGTCAGTGATATTGATCTTGTCTCACTACTCAAATCTTCTATTCCTCCAAAATGGACCACTGACACCTGCCCTTTCATAAGCTCAGAGAATGTTCAGAGGATGCTGTACCTTTCTGTCTAGTAGTCGCTTCTTACGCATGGTGGGGGGTTCCAGATAGATTCGACCCCTCATGGCCAGCTCTATCAGGATGCCCCCTCGCAGGCCAGATGATATGCAGTCATTCCAGAAAGATGTGTAACCCTAAAAAGGGAAAAGAGAAGAGAAAGAATGTTCTGAAAGGGTATGGACTTGCAGCAAGCACCCTAAGAATGGTACACTCTGCTGTGATTCATTTCACGTCATAATTCATGAATTCAAAGTATAGAATAAAAGACTCTTTAATTCCCTTAATCTACCCCACCCTATACGATTTTCTGTCTGACTTTAAGTTCTCTGTGTATTTGGCTGTTAGTTAATAACTGGCACGTCAAACTTTAATTTTTGAGAAGAATTTGGGTTTCTTTGAAATTTGTTTCCATGACACTCCAAATTTCAGAGTAGGATACAAATAAGTCAATAGAAAAATGCACAAACCATCTGAGTCTTTTACTCCTCCACAATATGAATTAATGATACAAGCTATTTTGATGGGTGGTGTAGTTGACCCAGCTCTGCCACTGACTAGTTAAGTTCCCTGGGTATGTGACTTAACCTTTTTCAAGTGCAATGTCCTCATTTGTAAAACGGGGACACTAATATCTATCTTTATAAGTTTGCTGTGAGGAATAAGTGAGATGTTATATACAAGAAAGCATTTAGTAGGCACTTAAATGTTAGTTTCCCTTCCCTAGGTGCTACAGAGGATACAAAGACATGTATGAAACAGCCACTGTCTTAAAGAGCTAAAAATCTAGCTGGAAAGACCATGCAAACTTCAGCAAAATTCTGTGATAATGTAATATTTAAATAAAAGCTCAGTTGTAAAAGCAGAAGAGACAGGCATAAATGACTGTTGTTAAGTTAGGTTCAGATGATAGTTTTTCAAGTTATAAGTCACTTTTGGGCTAGAGTAGTCAGGAACCCTTATGGGGAGGGGTGAGGGGCGGGGTGGAAGGGGACATTGGGGGAAAAAGAGAACATCTGTAATACTTTCAATAAAGATAAATAACTAAAAAGTTACCCTTGACATTTTAACATGCATGGCAATTTGAAATTAACACAAGATCAAATTTATTTTTTAAATGAGTCAATATATTAACCACTGTCTTAGTTGACCAGTATTTTATCCTTTTTTAACCTCACAAATCAGACATTATTAGCAGCATCATTACTTTACACAGGTAGCACTTGTTTAGATTTACTCAGATGCTTACCAATTTCCTTGCTCACCATTCCTTCTCGCATCTCAGACCTCCTTTCTGGTACCATTTTCCTTCTTCCTAAAGTAGAATTTCCTAAAGTGAATGTCTGTTGGAGGCAAACTCTATTTTGTTTATCTGAAATGTCTTTATTTTACCATCGTTCTTGAAAGACAGTTTCTCTGGATATAAAATTCTAGCTTGATAGTTTGCTCTATCACATTAAAGATATGTCTTCCTCTTCTAGCTTTCTCATTGTGCAAGTGAGAAATCTATCACCTTTATTGCTTGTGGTTTCTTTGTGGGTGATTTGCCTTTTTTCTTTGGTCCTTTAAGATCTTCTCTCTTGCTGTTTTGCAGTTTGACTACAAAATGACTGTGTGTGAATTTACCTATCTTATTTGGGATATGCTTCCTATATCTGTAGGTTCATTTCTTAGGTCTTAAAAATTCTCAGTTCTTATCTCTAAGAATTTTGGCTTTCTTCTATTTTCTTTACACTTTCTTTCTGGAAAGCCTTTTAACTTCTTTAAACCCCATGTCTTTTAACCTCTCTTTTATATTTTCCATTTCTTTTGTCTCTATACTGCTTTCTGAAGAGTCATTTCATATCTGGCTTGCAATTTACTCTCGCCATCTGTATTTAATATGTTAAACTAACCCTGAGATTTTGATTCCAACTATTTTTCATTTCTAAAATTCAATGTAGTTATTTTTTACATTTGCCTGGTCATTTGTGATCATTTCTTTTTGTTGCACATTTGATTTCTTTAAAAAATGTCACAGATATTTTATTGTCTGATCTGAGGTCCTTGAATGAGCTATTATTTCTCATTTTTCCTGATTCTTTCTCATGGATGTTTGATTCTTTGTATGCCTGATGATATTTGATTAAGAGGTCTATATTTAATTTTTTGTGAATCTACAAGATTGTGGAGACCTAATTGAGGATGTCTTCCTCCAGAGAGGAAGATCCGCATTTGCTTTTGCTGAGAGTTGGGCATGAGAAGTTTGGGGGAATGTCACACAACTGGGACCATATTTATATATCTAGTT
The DNA here is from genome assembly GCF_964146895.1 of Miniopterus schreibersii. Lineage (NCBI taxonomy): Eukaryota > Metazoa > Chordata > Mammalia > Chiroptera > Miniopteridae > Miniopterus > Miniopterus schreibersii. Next base: position 11,932,002 of record NC_138119.1, on the reverse strand, counting down.
TCCTGCTTTTATCTCAACCCCAAGGTTTATTCCTGAATCTCTGAACTGATCTGGCAATTTGTCTGAGGGCAAATTAGTTTCTTTATTGCTTACCTCTAGGATTTTAATTTTGGTGTTTGTTTGGTAGCCCTGAAGATTTCCTTTACTTTCCATTACAGGTTTAAAATTAAGTTTACTCAAGACTTAATTTCTGACCACTATACTGCCAGAGGTAGGGGGTTTCCAATTCCACTCTTCCTCTATCCAAGATGATCTTTAAGCTCAAATCTAATTATATAACTCCCTTCCCCCCTGCTTAAAATTTTCTTAAATACTCCTCTCAGACCAAATTCCTTAGTACAGTAAAACCTTGATATAATGGAATAATTCAGGAGAGGGGGTGTCCGTTAAAGCTGAAAGTCCATTATATAATAAAGTAAGTTTTCTGAATACCTGTTAAAAAATTGACAAATTAATCTGTTTTTACTTATGTAGCCACGTTTGTGTAATTAAAATTAAGCATGTATGAAAAGTTTAATTTTACAGAAAAGTTTTCTATATGTATTACAGTAATTTTAAATTTATACTGAATAGGTCTAGTAAATGTGTGCATTCACTAGCCACCAAGAATAAACAAATGTACTCGGCTGGGGCATGGCTTAGCACATGTTGGAACATCCGCTGCCAGTGTTAAAACTGCTGCAGAAAGTCACAACCACCACAACAGAACCAATTACCGTGATCCTTGTGGTTTGATCACGTGCTAATCATTTACCAAACATTATTAACGAGTGAGGACTCTTGGATTTAAATATAAATAGATTATAGGTAGACTACAGTTGTAGATATGTAGTATTTATTTATGTTGGCGAAATTACTACAATGTATTTTCCAACATATGGCCTATTCGCTAAAGTTTGTTAAAAATAACAGTGAGTTAATAAAAAATAATTTAATTATGAGCAAATCTTGGTTAAAAGCATTTTTAAATTAACAGCGTGATAATTTTCACATATGACATATGGACCAGAAATTTTGTCCATTAAATCCGGTTAAATCTGAAGTCCATTAAATTGAGGTCCACAAAATTGAGGGTTTACTCTTTAGCACCCAAACTAGGAGGCTGCTTACTATTCTCTTTCTGGCCTCTTTCCCCAAGAGCACTATGCTCTATCTTTCTAAAACTATTTTAAGTACTCTTAATGTGTCATTTTTGCCTACTGGCCTTTGCACACCAAGTTCTTTCTGTCTAGAAGAACCCATACATTTATTTTTCCTACTCCCCTTTCTTCTTAAGGATTGCGTATAGGACTCACATCTTCCACGTAACCTTCTCTAACATTGTCTTTCCCTCCACCCCACCCTCTGGGTTAGGTACCTCACCTGGGTGTGCCTAAGTATATATACTTCTCCCCTATCATTTATTATATCACATTGCCCTCAGAAGACTATAAATTCCTTAAGGAGAGAGTATCTCACTGATACATAGTATTTCCCAATAAATGTTTCTTGAAAGCATACATTTATGATTGAAATATGTTAAAAGCTCAGCTTGAACCATAAACATCCTTAGACATATCTAAATTTCCTGAGGGCCTGATTTGAGACTCAAAGCTGAGATTATTTCCCTCCACTGCCTGCCTCATGGTTACAAGAGTTGTATTTGTAACTCCTCTTTGAGGATAAAGTAAGTTTTTTTTTAAGATTAATACTTGGTTTTAAACAATTTAGCAGCCTAATTAAGGTTAAACTATAACTTATGTCAGAATAAATAATTTACGGCCATAACTTTTATATAATCCTGCTGACTGTATCAACAGGTGTGCAAACATTTCAGCTGGTATTAAAGCAATTAGAGGAAAGTTTTCCTTTGCTTTCTCATTTCTTCCTAACCATACAGCTTTTGTTTCAGTGACAGTGATGTCAGATTGTCAACAGAACTGAGAAGCATTGTAAATAAAGAAACAATAAAGACCAGGATCTAGAAACTGTATGTTTTTTAATATTACCCTTTCCCATCACAGTAGCTCATAACACACAAAACTCTTCAAATGAGTTTTTAAACTTTCTTTTTATTGTCATATATCATAATGAAAAAAAGCATGAAAGTACACATGTAGAGTTTTTTAAAATAATTATAATTCTAAGGTCCACTTCCCTCTAAATATATCTACCTGCCTTGGGGAATTCTCAAACAATCTATAATAAAGGTTCTGTGTTAAAGGGCCAATGCTTTAGTATACAGGATGATCTAGCACATACATGCTAAAGTTTACCATTCAATCATTAAATTTAATTATTTCATCTACATGGGGAAAAAAGAGAGAAAAACTGTCTTTCCCCCTTTGTCTCTCTAGAATAAATAAAAGAAATATTCATTTGTATATTGGTTGAATAAATTCCTAGAAGAAATTTTTGAGTCGAAGATTATACATATTTGAATTTTTGATAACATCGTTTTGCTCTTGTAAAAGGCAGGGCAATGAGATTTCAATAAATTCTGACAGTCAATACCTTATGACAAATTTCTGCCTAGTCAAGTATTCTTTATTCAAACTTCCTTGAAGATAAACCTTAAAACAACCCTGAAGGTTAAAAATTTTAAAGTTGCCTGCTTGAGGTAAAAAGAGGAAAAAAGCAAAGAAACTTAAAGCATTGTTTTTAATGCGTATAAGGAGTTTTAAAAAATGTCAGAAAATCCTTATTATAAAGTCAAATGAAAAGCAGCTAAATATATAATTGTGTATTCAAGGTTACCACAATTATGTAAAATACTTTAAAAAATGGTTTTCTAATTTTTAAAATGATTTTCAATTTTTTCCAAATTATCTACAAATTATATCACTTTTTTAGGGGAAAAAAAAATCTCAGAAAAAAATTCTTCCCTCCCCCAAACCTGAAGATTTGACATTAAAATTGCCTCACTTTCCAAGAGAGAAGGACTCTTACTGTGTCTTCTAGAAGCTTTTTCAAATCTTATCTAAGACTTTCTTATTCTAATGTTTAATACTGTAGAAAGCTCACTCCTAAAGATTTGGGATACCATAAAAAAATAGTAACTTGACATCATTAATGTCAGAATAAGCAATTCTGAATGATGTCATTGTTAGTTATATTTTTCATCCTATTACCTCAGATTGTAAGAAGGAAATATGAAAGTTCTATACATTTTTCCCCCTCTTCTCTTTCTTCCCTCAAACAAGATATTCTGGTCATAAGGAACAAAAGTCCAAGTAAATAAGAAATTTAAATAACTCAATTTGCAAAACAAAAAATATTTTAAAAGGCAGTAAATAATATTTATTTTATTATAACCGTATCTTCAGAGTTTGGTGTATAAATAAATAGGGATTACATTTTTCTCTTTAGTTCACTCTGACAGCCATAGATTAAAACACACGTCACATATCCTTACTTTTTATACTCTAAAAAAATTTAAGATTGATTTGTAGCACTAAACACAGTAACTTATATGCCTTTCTTTTTCCACAATCTGTTATTTATGAGAATGGAACTTTCATTGCTACCCACTATACAAAGAGAAGAAAAGAGAGAGTTGAGAAGGGGGAGGGAAGTTAAAAACCTGGAAACAAGCCTAGGGCTCTAAATCTATTACCCTGCAACTCCTCAAATTAAAATAGATTTAGAAACAAAGTTAATTATGGTATGCTCACACCTCAGAAGAGCAAAACTAGGTAAATGCAGATACAGCTTTTATTTTCAAATAGCTTTTTCTCCCTGATTAAATAGTATACATATATTTTAGAAATTTGGAAAGAAAAAAGAATAAAAAAATAAAATAAAAATTACTCATAAATTCCATCATTCTACTATTATTTGGGTGTATATAAAACCAGATTTTTATTTATAAACATAATACACATATCTTGTCTCCTACCCACCAATCTTCCCATCTGTTTCTTCCCCAACCTCAATTTTGAGGCTCTCCTTTATAGAACATCAGTGTGTGAAAATTATGGAATAGAATGTATGTATACATTATAAACTTTCATAAAATGGTGGAGAGTAGAGGTAGGAGAAACTGAGAATGGTAATTTCATCATCTTTTATAACAGGGTGTCAATTGGATATTGTATAAAATGGAATCTTGTGTTTAAGAAAACATGATCACAACACCTCTTTTTAAATTTTTTAAATTTTTATTTTTTTATCCTTACTCAAGGACATTTCTTCCATTGCTTTTCAGAGAGAGTGGGAGGGAGCGAGAAAACCTTGTCAATTCATTTGGTCTTAAGCTTTAAGGAGAGGGAATTCTTGGGGTCACACTAAGCAATTAACAATCCTGAATAATTCTCTTTGCTTAGCAAAAAATATGTGGTACTCGTCTTGCAAGCATGTCTTTTTTTGACTTCAGTCAGTTTCAACATAAATTCCACTACTTCTTGGCCATTTAACCATTTAACTTTGACTCCTTTAAAGCGAGGAAAATATTTGCCTAGCAAGATCAAGAAGAGGAAGTGCAAAATGTTTTGAACACTCTAAGTTATACAAACAACATATGAAGGAAACAAGAAACTAAATGGCTCACAACAAGTTTACAGGCTCAGTGGTAACAGCCAAAGGTCTAAATTTAATTGGGTCATTTCTGACATAATCTCGATTCCAGATATTTCAGAATAGTGTGCATTAGGCGGTTGGAAGGTAGAGGGAAAGGGAGGCTCTCGATGAAACAGTTTAAACTATATTTTCCTATTGTTAAAATAGGACTTTGGTCTTTCAGTTTATTTCCTTTTCTATCAAAAGGAAATAATTCTTTGGGGTTATTTGACTGGATATAATAAAAACAAAACAGAAGTTCTTTTTTAACAGTTTATGGTAATAAAAACCACAAAACCTGACAAACGAGTCCTTCTGATACACTTGCCCTATTCACACTTGTCAGCAATAACTACTTTGTTCAATCAGGAAACTAAAAGGTCAGGTAGTGATCTAAATTAAACTTTCAATTTTTAATTTTAACAAAATGTTTTAGAACTGAGAAACTTTCAAAGAGTAGCATTTTCTCTATCTATAGCCATTCACTGACAAGTTGTGTACTGACTTGCTGATTTTTAAAAATGTATTGACTGGTTGCAGGCTCGATCCCTGGCCCAGGTTGGGGAGTGTGCAGGAGGCAACCAACTGATGTGTCTCTCTCATGTCAATGTTTCTCTCTCTTCCACCCTCTGAAAAAGCAATGGAAAAAATAAACTCGGGTGAGGATTAAAAAAATAAAATTAAAATTAAAAAAATAAAATATCTTGATTAGTTTGCTAAAATTTTTTTTTTACCAGCTTAAAAAAGCTTTAATTTCTAGTTTCCCGTTGCTAATAAATTATAATGAGTGAATTATACCCAGTGGAAAATCATTAGTAGCTTGAAAAAGCTTAGCATTAACATGCTTTATAATTTAAGATAAAAGTTTTATCCAGTCTGCTTTATCATTTTTCTATATGTATGAATAGTGGCATTGTTTGAAAGAACATAACTGATAAGTACTGAAATATTCTTAGCAGCACTGTTGATAATGGACTCCTGAAGGTCCACTAGCCAGTAGAATGAATGGTGATATATTCACATAACAAAATACTATATTGCAGTGAACTGAATTAAATTAAATTACATGCAACAACATGGATGAATCTCAAACATCATACTAAATAAAAAGATACATAACAGTATTAACCCAATAACATAAAGTTTAAAAACAGGCAAAACTAAAATATTTTGTTCTGGGACATATACACATATAAAACCACAGGGAGGAAGGGCAGCAGGAGCTTAGAGAAAGGCACAAGAGGCTGCCTCTGGGATGCTGATTGCACTCTACTGGTGGTGGTTACATGAGTGTTTACTTTAAAATTACTTGTTAAATTGTACATAAGTGTTTTATACACTTTTCTAGATATGCTACATTTCACAATTTTAGAAAAATTAAACAATAAAACATATAATTGCATGGACAACTCTGGTACTTAAATTTCAAAACACCTGAGTTTATTTAAAACAAATAGGATGTTTTCAAATATTGGTGGTTATTCCAGTTGCAAATCACTGAAATTATCACAAACATCCAACTGATGTTCTTTTTTTCCTACAACCTGTCTCTCTTCACAGACTAACTCTTGCTATTCTTCAGAATTCAGGTTAAGATTTATCACCACCCAGAAGTCTCCCAATATCTCTTCTTCCCTCTCCTACTACCACTTTCCACCATTCACCTGAGTTAGGTTCTTTCCTCTTCATTCCTTCAGTACCAAGAACATAGCACATATCACGCCATACTGCAATGGTCTGCTGACTTTCCCACCCCCCCCCACCTCTCCAGCCACTCCCATGTCATAGACGAAATGATCTCAAAAGCAGGAACTATTGTCTTGCTCTCTTTCAATATCCAGCACTTGACAGTATGAGACATTCAATAAATTTTTGGTGACCAAATGAATGAAAATATATTTTCATAATTCCAATGAATAATACTTCTTGTCAACTTTTACTCCAGTGACATGAAAAATATGATGAGAAGCTTTTCTGTCCCAGTGCATAGTAAGTATTCAATAAATGGCATTACTAGGAGAAAGCTTTGCAAAAAAAGAGTTAAAAAATACTATCCATGCCATAGCTGGTTTTGCTCAGTGGTTAGAGCCTCGGCCTGCAGATTGAAGGGTCCCAGGTCCGATTCCGGTCAAGGGCATGTGCAACTAATCAATGTGTCTCTCACATCGGGGTGTGTGTGGGAGGAAACCAAACGATGTTTCTCTCTCTCTCTCTCTCTCTCTCTCTCCCTCGCTCCCTCCATCCCCTTCCACTCTCTCTGAAAAGCAATGGAAAAATATCCTCGAGTGAGGATAAAAAAAGAAAGAAAAAGAAATAATATACATAGCAAAACATATACTCAGAAATAAAGCAAAAATATCACTAAGTCCTTAATTTGGACACAAAAATGAAATGAGCTTTGCTGTTTTCATTAGGCTAATCCTCTTTTGCTTAAAAAAGGGATGAAAAGAGATGACAGTAAGAGTCTCAATGTCTCAGCCTAGAACTCAGAATCCTCCATACTCTGAATCTAATATGCCACTTTTGATTCTCATTATCCTCCAAGAACACAACCTACTTTAATCCTACTGGTTAGTCAGTTATCTCCCAAACTTATCAAGTTCATGATACCTTTGCTTACTCAGGTTCCCTCATCCACAATGTATTCCCTTCTCTCCATTTCTATTAGACCTACCCATTCTTAAAGGCCCAGCTTGCTTTACTCCCCTCTATTCTTCCCCAGATTATTTCAACCCATGATGATCTCTCCTCCAACTCTCTCGGTTCTTACTGTTCTAACATGGAAAATTTTGCTTTTTTTACTTCTTTAAAAATCTTTTGAATTGTGAAATATAACACATACACAGAAGAGTACACAAAAGAGAAAAACAATGAATTATCCTTAAGTCAATATCCATGAAACCTCCCACAAGTACAGAAACATATTTAGTATGTTAGTACCCAGAAAGCCCCCCATTCTCTTTTCTAATCACTAAAACTTCCCTCCCCCTTGGCCCACAAAAATGTAACCACTATCCTAAAAACTATGATAATCCCTTTCCTGCTGTTCTTTATAATTTTACCATTTATAACATGCAACCCCAAATACTATAGTTTTTTGAATTTTATATACATAGAATCATATAGTATGTATTCTTTTGTGTCTGGATTCCTTTACTGAACATTACATGAGAATTTTACATGTTTTGTAACAATGTTCATTTTCATTCTAAAAATATACTTATAGTCATTTAAAGAAATAGACATCATTTTTATCCGTTCTACTGTTGATGGACCTTTGGGTTATTTAACTTAAGTATGCATATCTTGTCTCCCAACCTAGAATACAAATTTCTTGGGGCAAGGGACCATATATACTATTTTATATTTACTTTATATTTACTTTAGTATTTGCATAATGCTAAGCACAGAATGGATGTCTCCAATCACACTAAATATTGATTAAATAAATCTACAAGTACATTGGGAGATGAGAAGAAAATAAGTAGAGCTGGAAATCAATGTAACATTTTTAGACATAGTTATGTAACTGACATTTTGAAAAACTATTGCTACTACTACTACTACTTTAACATATCCAAAGGCTTGACCTCTCCTATTTACTTGTACCTAAGGATTTATCCTTTTTTATTCTTCTTGAGACAAAAATTAAAAACTTAATTTACCATACTCAAAAATAAAATTTAAAAGGCAATTATCATTTGCCCATCTTTGCACAGCATCTCACCAATATGTTGAGTACCCACTATGATTATAGCTCTAAATGAGCTCCTATTTATTTATTTATTTAAATCTTCACCTGAGGATATTTTTCCATTGCTTTTCAGAGAGTAGAATGGAGAGAGAGAGAAAAAAACATCAATTGGTTGCCTCCTGCACGCACCCCAACCAGGGCTGGGGATCGAGCCTGCAACCAAAGTATGTGCCCTTGGTAGGAACTGAACCCGATACCCTTCAGTCCACAGGCCAAAGCTCTAACCACTGAGCAAAACTGGATAGGGTGAGCTCCTTTATTTTCTTAATTCTATTTCCTTAAGTTTATATCAACTATTATAAATAAAACATACAAAGACAAGTCCAAAGGAAGTTTCTGTACAGGACAAAAGCAAAAATTCTAGTATCCAGGGTCAGCAGGAAATTAATAATTTATATTCAAAACTAAAACAAAATAGTTTTTTAGTTCTAATATCTCTACCTCTATAGTCAGTGAATATTTCTTCTGCACTGTGTAAACATCTCAAAACAGTACTTATACCACCTAATCTTCAGGCCTACTCCAACATTATTATTATTTTCGAAACCCAACACCAGTCTATTAAAAAGTCATTTAAAATCACATGATGGTGACCTGAGAAAGTTAGGAAATTCAAAGTTATAACATTATACTCTGACATTCTTTTGGAGAGTCAGCTTTGCTTTTTCATTTATTGGACCTTTTTTTTAAATCCTCACCTGAGGATATATATATATATTTTTTTAATTAACCTTAGAGAGAGAGAAAGGGAGAGAGAGAAAAAAACATCAATAGACGACTCCCGAATGCGCCCCGACCCGGGATGGAACCTGCAACCTAGGTATGTGCCCTGAATGGAATAGAACCCACAACCTTTTGGTGTAGGGGGTGATGCTTCAACCAGTTGAACCACCCAGCCAACGCTGGGCCTTCTCTCTTAATTCAATAAGAGGTTATTTCAGCATCATTCTCACTTGGGAAACTATAAGTACAAAAATTTTACACTGTGTTATATCCTCTCATGTATTCTCTAAAATTCTGGAATAATTTTGTAATTAAATTACACTTTAAGTAATTACACTTCTGGATTTTACCTTCCAAGTATCAGCTACCCTCCAAAACTCCCCATTCCCCACTCAGATGTCTACAGCATAATTCTAAGGCCAACTTAACAGTAATCAAAATATTCTATTCTATTACTTCCTAAAAACATTTCAGTATTTAAGTCTTTGGCATGGCCTAGCCAACCCGACTACATTACCTCTTTATCTTTTAGTCCCAGGAGCAATACTTCTTCCATAAGGGTGAGGCGAATATCCTTAGAGTCTCCAGAGTCTTCATTGTCTGGGTTCCTGTCTTGATTAGTGTCTTCCTCACTTTCTACCTTCTTTTCAGAGTTCTTGCCTACTTCCATGCGACGGGCGCGGTGAGTTAAAGTGGTCATTCTGAACTGTTTCTGGAAGGGTGATGAAAAAATATCTATATGTGTGCTTATGTAAAAAAACACATATAGATACACATACATGAATACTAAAAATGTATATGAATAAGAAATATTTATAAATTTAGAGAAAGGAGTAACGATAAGAAAAATTAAGTGGGTAACATAACACAATATCTTTCCAAAATGTATAGCTTAAGTACACAAGGCACTGGCAAGAAATCAAATCAGTAATTTTAAAGTCCAGTAGAAATTATCATATTTTAAATCTGTTGATTCCTTGTGCATAATCTATAACCCAGGAGTGACTGTCTATCACTGTGACTCCTCTTTCACAAAATGGATCCTCCCCAAGTTAAATAATATGGGACAGAAAAAAATTGTGAGCATCCAGCCCAAATATGCATAAAATAATTTATAACAGCTGCCAACAAAAAAATACTGGCAAGAGAATGTTAAAAGATTAGCAAATTCTCAATTAAAAAAAAATCAAAGCACAGTACCTTTTATACCAAGCACTACAGTTGTTTTAAAAATCTAAACTCAGAAGAAATTGCATTGTGATCTGTGATTGTTTAAGTTAGCTTACTTTGAGATAATCTAAAAGCCAGTTGATGATATAAAGATATTTTTTCCATTGATTTGTAGAGAGAATGGGAGAGGAGTGAGGGGAGAGACAGAGAGACATACATCGATTGGTTGCCTCCCACATGTGCCCCCCACCCCAGCCCCCCAGGGACAGGGAACCTGTAACAGAGCTACGTGCCCTTGGCAGGGAATCGAACCCGCAACCCTTCAGTCCTTTCTCAGTGGTTAGGCGGACGCTATAATCACTAAGAAAACTGGCCAGGGCTACAATAAATATTTTTAATCAGCAATTATTAAAAGGATATATTTTGCAACATCAAAAGAATGCGTTCAAGCCCTGGCCAGTGTGGCTTCATTGGTTGGAGTGTCGTCCCATGCAGAGAGGCTGCAGGTTCAATCCCCAGTGGGGGCACTTAAGGGAGGCAATCGATGTTTCTCTCTCACTCTTTCCCTTCCTGTCTCTGAAATCAGTAAAACATATCCCTGAGTGAGGATTAAAAAAAGAAGAAGAAAAAAAAGAATGCATTCAGAACCTCTGTGACTGGATCCCACTCTACCTTCTCGCAATAATTTCCCATTACTTCCAATTACATACTGTGAACAAACAATTTCTCAAACACGTGGCATGCCTCTCACCTCTGCTCCTCTGTACATGCTGGGTTCTATCCCTTTCCCCTTCAAAGACCATTTGAGGACTCACAGTCAAGGCTTAAGTGAGTCTCCTCCATTACCCATGTCCCATGGCCAGAACTGGTCTCTCCCTCAGCTGTACTTTCACAAAACTTTATACTTACTTAAAGAATTTATTATAGTCTGGCTGTCTCTCAACTGTAAACTTCTTGAGGGCAGGGATATTGTCTTCTTAGGTTTTTTTAATTCTCCATAGCAACTAGCACAATGTCTTTAACGTTGTTAACTGCTCAATAAATATATACTGATTAAAATGTATACTCAGAAATGCATGTGAACATTTAAAATAGAAATACAAATTAAGTGACTTACAAAAGACTCTTTTGTAAATACAGGGCTGCATTTCAAATATAATTCTTGGTTGGAGGTGGAAAGAGTGAAGGACGAAGAGAGCCAGGAAATAAAATGCTTACGGCCGTAACCCTATCTGGCGCTGTGAATAGGGCTTATTTCCTAACCCATTCCAAGAAACTTTAAATCTTCGAGGGGGATAAAGTGGGATTTTCTTTGAGTAATGAATCCCCACCCCCCAGGATATTTACTAGTTAAAAATCCTATTAGAAAAAAAAGGGGGGCCAAAATAAATAAGTAAAAACCTCCCTCTTCCCATAAAATAAAAAATTTGGAGGGGGTTTTTGGATGTTAGAAAATGCATTTCCCCAGTTGCTTACCTGACGTTACTCTTGGGTTACGGCCCGAGGGAGGCTGCAGCTGGCGGTCTACTTTGGGAGAACACCTGTCCCCCGCCCCCGTCCCCCACCCCCGTCCTAGTAGGTGAAAAACTTCCCAGCCACCGAGAGAGCACAAACTTCCTGATTCTTCGCTGCAGAGAAGGAATAACACATCAGCTTCCTCGGGATCACTAGGCAACCTACCTTGGTGTTTCTTCATTGGACCAATCAGAAACCGCCAAGGTTGAGTTCAGCCAATTGGAGCTTACAGGGGGAGGCTCTCCCCCGGCTATTGTGTTGCGATCCAGACAAACACCACTAAAAGGAGGCAGGTTTGGGTTCAACCTGACAGCTGGTCAATCCAATGAAGGAACCTTGGTAGAAGAGTGGAAAGAGGGCTGCGCTCCCCAACCCCATCGAACCGGCCAATCCAAGCGTTCAGTAAGCTAGCTCCAGCTGCTGATCGACAGAGGTTGCTGTTGGTCAGTCTCAGTGTAGCAATGTATACTGGGACAATGAGGTGAGATGTGTTGGGATACAATAAAGCTAATAATAAATAAACATTTTAAAATTGGTTGTTCTCGACAATTATCTTATTCTTAACTGTCCTGTTCCAGAAAAACCCGATGTGGGTCAATTTGTGGACGTTTATTTGGTTTACATTAAACAGAATGGGTACATTTCTACTATCGCATACATACCAACATTCTGTACTTAGCACTTGTTACTGGCAAAACCATGTATAATGTATGTTTTTAGACTATGTCTGCTGAAACCGCAAGAGGCAAGCAGACCAAGTTTTAAGTCTTCCTTTTCTGAAGCAAACGAAATGGTCAAGGCTGAAACCATGTCCCAGGTTTCTCACTAAAGGCACAGTATCTTTCACACTACCACTCAAAAGTTCTTGCAATGTAACATCTACTGAAATGACCTCAAAATTAGTGGCTAAACATTTTCTGCTAATTATATAAAAATTGAAAGCCATGAAAGAGTGTAGATGCTTAACAATATTTTATTTATGCACTGCAAAATGTCAGACTTTAAAAATCAGTCATCATTTTGTCTTGTAGTAAAAAAATATTTTTAAAAAAGGTAAAGCATCAGTGTTCAATTGTACATTATATATTATCATGTTAATACACTATATCAAAGTACTGAAGAACATTGTTTTAATAACACAATTGTAAACACAGCCAGTTAAATGGTATAGTTTTAACATAAGTAAAAAGTTAATTCCTTCCAAAATGTAACACCAAAATGAACATTATTTGTTTCAAAAATGGCTTTAGAGGACCTAAAAAAATTAATGTTTGTTTAAAAGAAGTGTCCACCAAAATGGAAGATAGATCAATATTGGGTAATAAACAATCAATTATGACACTGGTACTTTTGGTGTTATTCAAAAGTTCTCTTGGATTTGTCTTAGATAAATTTAAGGATCACAATATGATAGCTAAGAATTCATTTTAGTGTACTAACCGCTTAAGACTACATATAAATTTTCAGAGATAGGGCAAACACACCTTAAAATAGTAATATAGTGTCCTTTAAATGTTGAGATGAACTTTGCAAACATGCAGAAGAAAAATAATTTTTATATATGTTCCTTTGGTTCACTAAATTTTCTTCTTTTTGGCACTGACTCTCGACTAGCAGAATTAAAGTGATGAACCTGTAAAAAGAAAACAGCTACTAAGAATAGGTATTTTATAGTTTAAATGTCTTTAATTTTATATCTTTTCATGTTTCTGAAGTTTCTTTCTTCTTCTTTTTAAAAAAGTATACCTATGTCCTACTAAGATAGGTTACCTGGGTTCTTTAAATCTTCTGATGGCTGCTGAAAGTATATACTTGCAAAGAATAAGCTCTTCATTAGGGTTGTAGGAGTAGTAGATAGATAGGGTTAACATTATGCCCTTAAAATAGTAAAATATTTTGGGGGACTGAGAGAGGGAAAAAGGATTATAAAATGAGCTTCAAATAAAAAACATTCTACCTTGGCACAATGTAAGATTTAAATCATGTTTTGTTTTTGTATCCCTGGTACTTAGCAGTGCCTAATAGATAGTAGACATTCAATGTACACTTTTGAAAGAACGGGAGGACAACCTAGGAAAATTCCTAACGAGATTCCCTGAGTTACTGAACTTTGATTTTTCTGCGAGAAACTTATAAAGGATACAAATTGAATTATGATTTTGCAGGGGGAAAAAAATCAAGCCTTAATACATCGGGAAAAAGTAAAGAATCTAATATATTAGTGAAATGTCAGATTATTCCATTCCCTTCTTAAGATATGTAACTTGATAATAGTACTAACCAACTATATTTTTGAAATTACCCCTTTAATATTTGATTTTTAAAAATAGTTTTCAGTTGCCTAATTTTAGCCTACTAATAACACTAAAAATTCTAAATTCTAAAATACTAAAAGTATAAATATTTATCTCCAAAATGACAAATACATTATTTCACTTAGTAAAATAAGATTCCAAATATAAAACAACTGTTAAAGGATTTAGGTCAGGAAAAATTTTTTCTCCTAAGGTACTTGGAAGAAATGCTATATATTTGAGGAACATGTGGATTTGGTAACTTGTCTGTTTCTACTTTAGTTTTGATCTCTAGAAAGCTCAGATCAAATTTGTGGCCCAATTTTAGCTCTATAATAAATAAAATGGCTTGAATATTCTTGTACTCTCATTTTCTCATTCAATTCATATTTTCCTCATATTGATTTTTATTTATTTTGTAAATTCCTCCAACTACTTAAAATCATTCATGGAACCAGGCATTAAATATTTACATGGAAAAATTAATAAACCAACATAGTGCATCTTATTTTAAAATCATCCTATTTTCGGGTAACCAAATACATTTTTAAAAGATTTGGATATCAGAGCTCTGAGGTATATCAAGATATATTATTTGTCATCTTAAATTTAAACCATAATAATGATATTCTGGTACTTGCCATTTTATTCAACCCATATGTTATAAGACTTACTGTCTTCCCAGATTCAAGTTGACTTCTCTTCTGATTTTCTTTAGAAGATTTTACTGGTTTATTTCCATTAACCTCCAAAAAGATAGAATAATCACTAATTGGTTACTTCTCAAAGAACAAATAACACTTGATTTTTAACCATAGGTACTACATGAAGTTTTTTTAAAAAACAGTTTTACTGAGATGTAATTCAGACACCATGCAATTCACCTATTTAAAAGTGTACAATTCAGTGATTTTAAAATATATTCACAGAGCTATGCAACCATCACCATAGTCAATTTTAGAACATTTTCAACACTCTAGAAAGAAACGATATGCCCTTATAGTTATCACTCATCTATTCTCCCATCTTCCCACCAGCCCTACGACTGTCTCTATAGAAATCCCTATTCTGGACTTTCATGTGAATGGAATCATATAATATGTGGACTTTTGTGACTGACTTCTTTCACTTAGTATAATATTTTCAAGGTCCATTCAAGTTGTAGCATGTACTGGTACACCATTTCTTTTTATAGCTGAATAATATTCTATTGTATGGATATACCACACTTTGTTTATTCAGTTTTTTCCACCTTTGGCTACTGTGAATAATGCCATATATTCAGTTTTTAAAATGAGTATTGAATGATGACAAATTATTAGCTATCATATTACTATTCTTTAAAAGGACATATTAATTTTCTGATGCTTGAAATGTATTCTTCAATAATAACTTCCTTAGTATATAAACTATTAAATATTTTCATTTCTTGCCCTTTCCTAACCATAATTCAGTCATGAGTCTCAAAATCAGGAGTACTCTTGGCAGAAAGTTCATATAGAAAAACATGGGCAATTTCAGAAGTGAATTTATGTTCCCAAAGCACCCAATGTTACATTACAAGGAAATCTTGCCTAATAATTTTTTTTATGCTGGCTTTTCTCCTTATATCCTAAAAAAGGATACTCATCCCAAAAAGAAGTTCCCAAGGAAGAACATTTTACTGCTAGAGATAGTAATTTTTGAAATTCTTTTCTCTCTTGCTTTCATCACCATACTAGTTTCAGTGCTGTTTTCTGCCAGTTCTAACTTCCCATTGAGAGTGGGGGGGGGGCGGGGCGGGCGGGAGAGACACCTAAAAATGGCACCATAATCAGTGTTGTGCCGGTAAATGTTTAATAACTTGTTCTCTGGGAGAAACAAATCCTGAGTTGAGGCATTTGCTGATATCCATGCTGTAAATACTCTTATGTCCAATTACAAGCTGCCAACATGATGTCATTGAATGAGGAGTGGGAAGAAATGCTCCAGCATACCACTGTTAGAGTGTGCTGTTTGTTTCTTACTTTTTGATATAATATTTTGTATATTTTACAAAATGCTTTTTCTTTACCTCTGAACCTTTGAGAGTAACTTAAAGGTTTAAAATAAAATACAAATTTCTATTTAGTACAATCTATACCAAAAACTAAAATAAAGCAGTGTTTGTTTTTTTGCTTAAGAACATGAGATTCATTTTATGCAAGATACATACAAAACATTCCTTTTTAGGTATCTTATTAACAAGATAATCCATTTACAAGATAGAACATGGAATATTTTGGCATTTCCTTGAGAGTCTAGATAATGATGTCACTTCTCAAAGCCTTTTCTAGATGTCCCTCTCTTTTATCTAAGAACAGGAACTATGTATTATTTATGTTATATTTCTAGCACCTAGTAAAGTACCTGACACGTAGTTAGTGCTTACTAAATATTGGTCCAATAAATGAAGTGTTCATAAGTGAAATAAACTCACATTTGGGGAAAAATTATAAGGTTAGAATGGAAAACAAATCTAACGAGACACTTACTGTTTTATTCTGAAAAATTTTTCCACTTCTTGTTTTGCTTTCAGACATAACAAGTTCAGATGTTTTACTGACTAACTGCTCAACCTAGAAAATAAAATAATTACAAAAAACATAATAAAAGCTTCTCATACCACAGAGATGGGGTTTAAAAATTCAATCATATAAAATTTCGGGTCTTGTTTGTTGAGGTAATGAAATTAATAATTTTGAGTTGATCTTTACTGTCACAAAAAGCACAAAGATAAAGATAGGGCAACTGACACTGTTCACAATTGACCATTCACTGAGCTGAGGAAGTCCCAAATGATCATCACCAGGCCTACTCTTCTAGAAGATAAAAACTTTGACCCACTGCCATTGGAGAAAGGGACTGTGCAAAGGGGGACAATCATCAGTACCATTTTCAATTTCATTTTATCTAAATGCTACTTCTAGATTTTACTGTAAATGGAAAAGAAAATTAAACATGTTCTGCTCCAAGGCAACAAAAATATGTTATATATTCCATTTGTATATACAAAGGGTGGTGGATAATAATTGTTTAAGATTCTATCTAGCTCTGAATATTGAGATTCTACGAACAGTATTTAGATTTATTACTAAACAAATCCACTTAGAACATTCAACATATAATTCCCAGATACTGTTAATGAGCAACCTTAATACCTAATTTTCTTTTAAAAGACCTAGATTAAGAAAATCTGAGAAATAACTAAATAAGCATATAAACAACAGTCTTTTGGGAGGAAAAAGTTAAAAGTGAGATGGAACTACAAGTTTATACCTGAGAATGAGAAATTGAAAGCTCTGAACTTTCTTTAGATCTCATAATTTCATCTTCCTCACAAACTAAACTTGGTTCTGTAAAAAAACAAAAAGTTAAAATAGTATAAAGTAGAACTGGAAGTGAACTAATCTACATTTTCATTGACTTCAAGTACCTCCAAGTTCGGAAGATCCAGGGTGTTTTTTCTGCTCTTCCATTTTCATTTCAGTGTCAAAATCATCCTACATAATTACATGGGGAAAAAAAGAGACACATTTCAAAAAGAAACTAAAACAACTTGGTAGACATATTTATGAACAATTTGTTTTCTGTGAAGGTTAAATATAACAAGACTACAGCTACCTTATGCTTGCTAGAAATAAAGTGGTCCTATAATTACTATAACAAGGCAACTTATTTATCCAGACAAAGTATAAAATACTACTTTACTTTGCAGGGTTGCTCTAAGGACAAATGATAAAAATATACAACATTCTCAAAATGTATGATGGTTCTAAGAACCCTTAGATCTTACTGTTGTTTGAGGGCACTGAATTAGACATATTCGCATAACAAGCTGCCATTTCTATAGTTTTGGAATTTCCACACAGATGTTAGCATACACTCTGAATATGCCCCAGAACTCTTCAGGGAGTTTGTGAAGGAAAGCTCAGTCATGGTAGAAATAACAGGTTTAATGTCTACCTTGTAATTATTATTCCCTTTGTGACATATGTCAAAAGACTTTAAAAATTTTTTTTAAAAATATGTTTTTACTGATTTTAGAGAAAGGAAGGGAAAGGGAGAGAGGGAGAGAAATATCGATCGGCTGCCTCCTGCATGGGGATGGAGGCCACAACCCGGGTATGTGCCTTGACTGGGAATTGAACTGGTGACCTCTTGGTGTATGGGATGACGCTAAACCAACTGAACCATACAGGCAAGGGCTGAGCTTTAAATATTTTAAAGAATGCTACATAAATCCCAGACATATCTGTTTATAAAGCAAGACTGGGATTTAGGTTTTAGGAAAAAGATTTCTTCTTTGACTGTATTGGTCAAAAATGGAATTTTCTATTTGTAAGGATGTGGCCACAGAGCTTAAATCAGAATAGTCAGTCTCTATACGTAAGTACTGTGGTCATAATTTAGCATAAAATAAGGTAAGAGAAAACAACAAAGATGAGATTAAAGAACGATCACATTAATGATGCAAGATTTTCTGGGAGTGAGGCAACAACAAAAGCTTTGTTATACTTATATTCATCCATTCATTCAACCAATACTGAAAATGCACACCTATAAATCTAAGTGCTAGGTACAGGAGGACGACAATAATACCCTGTACACATTTTTTCCTTCCAGGAACTCCAGGCTACATCAGGACAGTGACTTTCCAAGCCCTGAAGAAATTCAGGATAAGGGATTTGTTTTTCTCATCTGTAAAATGAGCTAGTAGGGATGTTGTAAAAAGGGTTCCAGCATTAGTTGGGGAATTGGACTAGGTCAGTGGTTTTTAAACTATGCTCCAGAGACCAAGGGGTTTCCTCAGAGTCCACACTGAGGGGAGGTCAGGTGGTTGACTGGGCCTCTAGGATCATTCCTGACTTCATTAAAAATCGTTGCGCTTTTAAATTTGAGAATAATGTTGTTTGCATAAAGATAAAAAGTTTTAAAACATTTTGAAGTTTTAAACTGGGTTGGGGCATATTCAGAGTGTATGCTAACATCTGTGTGGAAATTCCAGAGCTATGGAAGTGGCAGCTTGTTGTGTGAACATGTCTAACTCTGCTCTCAAACAACAATAAAATCTAGGGGTTCTTAGAACCAGCATACATTTTGAGAAAGTTGAATATTTTTATCATTTATTCTTTAAAACAAGCCTGCATCATCTTTAAGGTCCCTTCTAATCTTTGGGTTTATGATTCTGATACAGTATTTATACAAATATTAACAAGAGCTATTAAAGTTCTTGTTGAGACAAACATTTATTACCACTGTACTTTATGTTTCTTTAAATATATTTACAGATGTATAATGCTCCTGTTCATCTTCTGGATCATCTTCGTCCATGAGAATTTTTTGAAGTGGTGTTTTTAACTGGTTTGGAAATAATACAGTTGAATCAATATTTTCCATTCGTTCTTTCTCAGTGGTCACTTTCACTTTGAAGGTGTGAAAGGATGTTGGGACTTCTCCCACATTTAAGTACATAGGCTCCCCTTCAAATATCACTCCTTCACAATCACCATCCTTAAAACCAGGAGGCTGGTAATCTGGGGGTGTAACTGCAAAAGAGTAAGTATAAACTGTGCTGTTCATGAAATTGAAGAAAATATTATTATAAAATATATGCAGATTGAAGAAATTTCAAATAGTAATAAAGGGCATACAATAAAAAGTAAAAATCACTCTCTTATTGTCTCCAAGTTATTATTTTATTTCCTAAAGGTAACCTTTTTTTCTTCACTTGACTGTCTGTGTGATCTTGAGGAAATGATTTATCATCCTTGATTTGTTTTTCTCATCTGTAAAATGGGGAAAATAACAGTACCTACCTCATAGAGTAATTGTGGGTATTGAATGAATTAAAATGTGCAAAATGCTTAGAACAGAACTGGCATATAGCAAGTATTCAATAAATGTTAGTTATGTTGTTGCTTTATGTTCTTTTAGAAGATATGATGCATGTAAAATGTATAATATTCCACATATATTCATATATATATCCTTAAAAACACAAATGAGATCATACTATTCTGTGCCTAGCTATTTTTTAACATCTTTTAAATGTTTTAAAATTTCTTGAGTAAGTTAATTTATCAGTGCATTCTTTTTAATAGCTTGCACAGTATTCTATTTTATAGATGCACCATAACCTATTTACAGAATCCTCCAATGAAGGACACTCCAGGTTGTTTCCAGTTTGTTCTTATTTTAACCAATGCTATAATGAAAATCCTTATATATATATAACTTGCTTATTTGTGTAAGGATATTCCCAAGATACTTTTCTAGCTACAGAATTTCGGGATTAAAGACATGTGCACTTAAAATTTTAATACTGCCAAACTGTCATCTAAAAATGCTACATATATTCTCTCAACAGTGTATAAAAATGCCTGCTTCCCCCACCCCTTGCCAATAATGGGTTGACAAATTTTACTGATCTAATAAGTGAAAAATGGTACCTTACTGTTTCATTTCTTTAATTATGGGTAATACTGTACCTCTCATAGCTATGTTGTTATCACTGGAGAAGTCTGTGTATTTTTTCAAATCTTTTTCAAATATATTCGATGTAAATTTTGTAATTTCAAAAAATATATAACAATTTAGGCCCTTACAAACATTTGGGATGAAAACCAATAGTTTCGATAATAATAAAACATGCAGATACCAACTAAAACAGGATGTATTGCAAATAGTACCTTCATCATAATAAAAAAGTTTCATGGTCAAACAAACGTCATTAGGTAAAGGTTCCAAATTTTGCATTAGAACATAAATCTTGCGAATGAGGAGAATACTTGCTTTCTTGGTGTCAGCAGATGACATACTAGATTCACTGCTTTGATTTTTACTAGAAGAGAATCACACATTATTTTATCACACCTATAGCTTCTAATAACATGGCTTCACATTTTACTATATGAGATTCTTATTTCTTTTATAGCATTAAGTTGTTAAGTTGAAAATAACCATAAAATGTCATTTAAAAAAAATTATTATAAACTAGTAACTTAATTTTACATAAATTTATATGCATTTTATATAAGATATTTAAAGGAAACAAATCATGAGTTTTAATTATATTTATAATCACTCAAGCATACAATAGCTTTCTTACTCGTTGGCTCTGTTTCATAATTAAAATAGTGTATATTTAGCTACCAAATCCTGGCTTGCAGCTACTCGAAGGATATTTGGTACAGCCACACCTTGATGGTTAATGGGGGATGTCTGAAAAGTTTCAAAATTAATCCTGAAGTTTAGCTATATACTATTAATATGAATAAATGGTAATCTGTCATAGAAAAAGAAAAGTATAGAACAATACCTTATGAAGTCCATGACTGGTCCATTCTTGGTGTACTTGAATTTAAATTGGTAACATTCTGAAATTGTCTTAAATAGAAAACACGCAGTTATGTATCCGATATACAGTACTGGCAGCCAAGTAGCTATATACTACTTTTGTATGACTCTTAATATTTACCTAATACTTTTTTTTGCCATATTAATAGCTATTGTCCCATTGAAACTTTAAAGCCTCAATAGTTGATTACCATGGTTTGGGATTTGGGGCTTCAATCTTGGAGAGACATTTATTCCCCCACTCATTGCAATGTATGTTAGATATACCAGAGAGAAGGAATTCCTTAGCAGACAGGTAAGGAAAGGAGGCAGCATATCTTACTTTAGAAGAATGACAAAGCACAGGGCTTCAATCCTTGCTATACTGTAACCATAAACAAGTCATTTAAGCTTTCTAAGTCTCAGTTTAACCGGCTAATGGAAGGGACTGAAAATAGTACCTATCTCATTGGCATTGTATTTATCAAGTGGGATAATTTATACAGAGCCCTTAATAAAGTACCGGGCATACCAAGCATTCAATAAATATTAGTTCATAAGCAAGTTTTCTCTTTTATTGAAAGAAAAAAAGGTGCAACTGTAAAACATCTGAAAATAAATGAACATTTTTCTGAACTGTTAGTTTCTGAACAATCCACTAATTCATTGCCTTTGCCCATATGATTTTCTTTGTCACCAAGGACATATATTAAGCATTAATTTCTTTGTCACCATGGACATATATTAAGGCATGAGTATCAAAGAAAAGACACATTCTCGGCCCTCTTGAAGCTCTAATACTTCTATTACATTTCAGTGCTCCATAGGGATGGGGATTAGTTCTTTGTTTTTTTAAAATCTGCTTCTCCATGACTGAGTAAAACACTGTATTATAACAGCTATAATGTAATGGTTAAGCACCCAGATCATGAACTGGACTTCTTAAGTCCAAATTCTGGTTCTGCCACTGTGAACAAAGGCAAGAAACTTTGTGTCTAGGCTTCCTTATTTATAAAGTAGAGGTGAAAATGGTATACTGCTTTTCTATGACAAAAGTTGTGATAAGTCAATGAGATAACACACAGAAAGCCCCAAAGAACAGAGCCTAATAATAGTAAGCAATCAAGAGATTTCCCCCCCTCTTAGTTTCTTGTCTTCTGGTTTTTCTTTTCATGTCTTATAATCCCCACTTGAATTTTCAGATGAACTGGTGGATGTGACTAAACTGGGATGAACAGCCAAAATTTAAGGAGTTTCTTATTTTTTTCAAACTCAATCCCTTTCATAATTCTATAAAAGGAATATTGTAAAGAACCAGAAGTTAGGATATTCAAGTTATTTCAAATGGTCTGTGGCTTTGTCGCCTAGGATCAGTCACATAATAACTCTTGCAGTAAGCGTATTAATTTATTTAAAGATAACAATAGAGTTCTGGTCAAGATGGCAGTGCACAACCACATCAAAATTACTACTCAAATACAGAACAACCATCATTCAGAACCACTTGAAATCTAGCTGAATGGAAGTCCTAAAACTAGGGAATTAAAGACAAAGCACATCGAGATTGGTAGGAGGGGCAGAAACGGGGCGGAATCTCAGAACTGGCTGATCCCACATCCACATGTGGCAGTTTAAAATCAGGAGGAATATCTTGGCTGCGGAGGTTTCTCTGAGGAGTGACGGGTCCCACCCGACACCAGAACCCCTCAACCCAGAGTTCCAGTATCAGGAATAAGTCCCCACAACTTCTGGCTGAAAAAACCAGAGGGGCTTGTGGCTGAGTGACAAGGAGACTGCTGGCCCCAGAAAGTTCCTCTTAAAGGGCCCAGCCATTAACTTACTCAGTCTCTGTTCCCCTGAGCTCCAGCGCTGAGGCAGCAGCTTGAGAGGAAACTGGGACATTTGAGTTGAAACTAACTTGCCTGGAATCAGGGAAAGAGCTGGAGGGGCAGCATTCCCCCAGACAGAAGTGCTGGCAGAGGCCATTGTTCCTTTGCTGAGCCTTCCCTGCCATAGAGCAGGCAGGCAGAGCCTCATATCTGAATCTCCGTCAACCTGGCTAACAAACAACCCCCCTCCCCACTGCCCTGGTGATTCTCTGAGATTCCACCCCTCCCTACTTGCAGTTTCATCCAAGCCATTTCCAGTGGCCTTTCCATACAACTGGCCTCTCTTGCCTTATGCTTCAGACTTTCCCCAAATCTCTCAAACAAACAGCAGCTGGCCTCAGCGTGCTCCTTACCTCTCAATAAGTGGCCCCGGGCCCAGCACTAGTGGCAGCCCACCTTGGTTCATAGCTTGGCCTCTCCTGGGCACCTCCAAGCCCAACACAAATAGCAGCCATCTGCAGATTGCTTTGTAGCTCATGCTGTGTGGCCCAGGGCAGAGCACAGGCATGGTTGGCTTTACACTTCTTGGGAGGCTCCAGAGCTAGGGCACTTGGTGGTCAGCTTTGGCCATGCCAGATTACAACCTTGCCACCTCCACGAGTGACACACTTAAGAGGTGGAATAAGTGAGCACTAAAGCCCCACTGAAGTAAGTCCTGCTCCATAGAGTCGGCTCCTGCACAGCAGCTCTTCCGCTGTAGTCACAGCTGATCCTTGCAACAGATTGTCCTGGAGCGCCCAGCTCAGGTGACTGAAAAGGCTGAGCCACTGGGCCCTACAGGACACCTACTACACAAGGCCACTCTACCAAGTCCAAGAGACACAGCAGATCTACCTAATACATAGAAACAAACACAGGGAAACAGCCAAAATGTGGAGACAAAGAAACATGTCACGAATGAAAGAATAGGAGAAATCTCCAGAAAAGGAACTAAATGAAATGGAAGCAAGAAAACTACCAGATACAGAGTTCAAAACAATGGTTATAAGGATGCTCAAGGAACTTACTGAGAACTTCAAGGAACTTAGTGAAAACTTCAAGAAACTTAGTGAGAACATCAACAACATAAAAAAGGACCAGTCAGAAATGAAGGATACGCTAACTAAAAAAAAGAAAATTTACAGGGAATCAACAGTAGAAGACACCAAGAATCAAATAAAAAATTTGGAATATAAGGAAGCAAAAAATACCCAATCAGAACAGCAAAAAGAATCCAAAAATATGAAGATAGTGTAAGGATCCTCTGGGACAACTTCCGGCATACCAACATTCGCATCATGGGGAAGGAGAAGAGAGAGAGCAAGAAATTGAAAACCTATTTGAAAAAATAATGACAGAAAACGTCCCTTACCCGGTGAAAGAAATAGACATACAAGTCCATGAAGCACAGAGTCCCAAACAAGATGAACCCAAAGAGGCTTACACCAAGATACATCATAATTAAAATGCCAAAGGTTAAAGACAAAGAAAGAATCTTAAAAGCAGCCAGAGAAAAGCAGTTAGTTACTTATGAGAGAGCACCCATACAACTGTTAGCTGACTTCTCAACAGAAACTTCGTAGGCGAGAAGGGAGTGGCAAAGTGATGAAAAGTGAGGACCTACAACCAAGATTACTTTACCCAGCAAAGCTATCATTTAGAATTGAAGGTCAGATAAAGAGCTTCCCAGACAAGAAAAAGCTAAAGGAGTTCATCACCACCAAATCAGTATTACATGAAATGTCAAGGGTCCTCTTTAAGAAGACGAAGAAAGATCAAAGACAGGAACAATAAAATGGCAATAAATACATATCAACAACTGAATCTAAAAATCAAAATAAATGGACAAGCAGAACAGAAACAGATTCATAGATACAGAGAACATTTCGACCGTTGCCAGATGGGAGAGGGGTTGGTGGGATGGGTGAAAAAGGTGAAGGGATTTAGAAGTACAAATTAGTCATAGCCCATGGACACAGACAATAGACAGGTGAAGGCCTGGGATGGTGTGGGAGATGGGTGGAGGAGAGCAAAGGGGGGAAAATGGGGGACATATGTAATACTTTCAACAATAAATTTTTTTAAATGTCAACAACAGGTAAGTCCATAGAAACAAAGGAGATTAGTGGTTCCCAGGGGCAGGGGGAAATGGAGGAATATTTGATAATAGTTATAGAGGTTCTTTAAGGGGTGATGGACATATTCTGGAATTAGATAATGGTAATGATTGCACAGCCTTGTGAATATATTAAAAACTATACTTTCAAAGGGTGAATTTTATGGCATATGAATTATATCCCAATTTTTAAAAATACAATAAACAAAGATAAGAAAATAAAGATAACAATACAAATCCTGTTTTACTTCAAAAAGGTTCAAACGTGAAAATAATATGTGAAAGTGCATTGATTAAAGTACAATTAAAAAAAACAAGCCACAGCCCAGACAGCATGGCTCAGCGGTTGAACACTGACCTATGATCCAAGAGATCGAAGTTCGATTCCCAGTCAGGGCACATGCCCAGGTTTCGGGCTCAGTCCCCAGCAGGGGGCGTGCAAAGGAAGCCAATCAATGACTCTCTCTCATCATTGATGTTTCTGTCTCTCTCTCTCCCTTCCTCTCTCTGAAATCAATAAAAATATTTTAAAAAGAAAAAAAAAAGAAAAAGCACAATTAAAAGCAGAAGATATTATATTATAATTTAAGTTATTTTTTAGATATTAGAGGCATTATGTTTCTTTACTAACTTAAGCAGTTACCTGAGGGTCTTCTGGGTTGGTGTATACCTATTTAAAAATAATTTACAATTGAGTTATACACGACTGAGTATTAAAGGAGAATTAAATTAGTTGTTTAGACTAAACTATTATATGAACTCAGCAAAATAAAATACAAAACAACCCCCTAAAATATTTATGTTACTTTTTTTCCATTGAACAGATCAGTTATTTGAATAAAGTGACATAATTAATGGATGGTTTTAGTAATATTTAATAAAGCAAGGCTGAATTTGACTGTCTTTAAAAAAATAACATACAATTTAAAAATACTTACAGCTAGAACAACAATCCTTAGCTGAAATACAACAAAGAACAAAAATCTTACTTTTATTATATAAAATGTTTTTTCACGATGGATCATAAGAATTCTGTTCTATTTCAACATTTATTCCTAATAAGAAACAATCTTGCAGAAAACAGACTTCATATGAAGCACATAGAGCAATATTACCTTAGATATCTTTCTCTATTCAGTAAAATATCTATTTCCATTTGCCTTTCTGAAGGATGAAGTTCATGTTATTTGCTTAAGCAAACAGAGGCATTACTGCCAGTTACAAGGAAAATACATATTGTGAAAGAACACATTAAACTTTACCAATGTGAAAACTGATTTTGAAAGGAGAAAAAGTACAGAGGTCAGGGCCCTGCTTATTTACTAAAGGGAAGAGGCTTTGGAGACCACAGGAAGAGAATCACAGGAAGTCATTAACTCAAGTAACCTGCCAAAATCTAAGAGTCATCCTTGATTTAGATCTTTTGCTTATACTCCAGAACCAGTCCACCACCAAGTCTGATCAGTTCTACTGTCAAATACATCCTAAATCTTTTCTTTTTTCTCCTCTTCTGCTATCAAGGTCTAAGCCACCAGTTTGTTTATTTATTTGTTTTTACCAGTACTGTAGTAATAGATTAAAGTGCTATTCTCCTTAATTTCAATCTTCTTCTACTGTATATTCTCTAAATAGCAGCTAAAGTGATTTATAATTTAACATATAAATCAAATAATGTTACATTTCTACTTAAAACCTTCAAATGACGTTTATTTGCACCTAAAGTAAAATCCAAACTCCTTACCTACACAACTGTAATGCTCTGGCCCTGCCTATCTCCTCAGGCTCATCTCCTGCCACTCTCCTGCACTGTTCATTGCACTCCAATCATACTGACCTTTTAGTTCCATGAACTCTCCAAACTCCCCTCCAACTCTGCATTTGCTGCTCTGCTAGGAATGTTCTTTCCCTAATATCAATGCCTGCCTGGTTTATTCTCATTTAAGTCTCAGCTTAAATGTCACCTCCTCACAGTAGCTCTTCTGACTGCCCCATCTAAAGTTACCTTACCTTTCCATTTGCCACATACTTTTTCTAAAAATTTTAATGGTATTTAACACTATTGGAAATTATCTGACTTGCATTTTTATTGACTGTTTTCCCCCCATAGAAGGAACCCTCTTTATCTTGTTGACCACTGTTAGCCCACCCAGCTCCTACCTAGAATATATGCCTAGCACATAACAGGCACTCAATATTTAATAAACATTAAATATTTAATGCCTTAATGAGGGAAGGTAGTGACGATGAATAAAATTTTATCTTTTTCACAATTTTATTTCACTTCTTTATATATGTTGACATAAATATATGCTAAGTGTACAAAAAGGCTCATGGTATATAGTAAAACTTTATTAACTGAAATTTCACTAAGAATTTGTGACAATTTAACTTAGACTACATGGAAATTTATTTTTGTACACTCATAAAGAAATACTTTATTAAATTAGTATAAATAAGATGTTATAGAAGGCATGTGAAACTAATGAATAAACTACTTAAAGACTTTTAATGCATTGTTTTTATAAATTAATATGTGCAATTAATACAAATGAGTGTTAACCACCACAAATGTCTTGGCAAAATCTGTTAAATATTAATTCTATTAGTTTTAAATGAGTTGAATATTAGTCTTTAAAATATTCAAATGTTCAGGCTTTTTAGTAATTTGGATTGGCCTATGCCCAAGTTAGTTTAAATTAATGTTTTATTACATGATACCTGATGTTACATTTGTAGAATAAATTGTGGAAAGAAAGGATAAAGAGATGCTGACTTACATATTTTTTCTGTAAAGCATCATAGCATCCTCGCATCCTAAAAATAATCAAGGATTCATTTTTAGATTGAATGCATTTCCAGAAAATAGTTCTTTTAATAAATCCCCATATTATCTTAAGACGAAATAATATAAAATCTTCTTATTAAAGCTCCAGTCTTACTAACTAGCTTAAAATAATAAAATAAAACAATGTGGCAGAAACATAAAATGTTGATATGGATGGAAGGGAATATATAAAATATCTGACAGCTAGTATTTGTGGGGAACACTCATAGGAAAATGAAGTCCACTCACATGGAGTGTAAAATAAAGGAAAATTTTCATGCAAAAACCTGCAAAAATGGTATCCAGTGTTAAAAATGGGTTAAACATTGAAATGTATCCATGGTACAAAAAACAATTTAATTTTTTAAAATTCTATTGTGAGGTATTCTTTTACTTACCACTTCACTAACTGTGTAGCTCCTGGGCAATTTTTATCCTCTCTCAGAATTTTGACACAAAGATCTAAATACAAGAATTATAATATAAATACAGAGCTACTTAAGATTAGTAAACAACTAGAAATGTAAAGTGAAGATTATGTTCTTCAGCTGTGTATTATCAGTATATTATTAATGTCAATGAAATTCCAGATTAGTATTAATATAATTAAAAAAGAAAGGTTACATGGAACTAAACAATCTTTTTATCCTTATTATAAAATGGCATCATAATGATTAGGGTGCATGTTGATAGGTAGAAATTTTTCATTTTTAAAAGCTATGGCATACTTAAAGTTAGACATGATGCTTTTACACCATTGTTATTCAAGAGTCTTAGAATATTTGCTATGGATCCTTATCCTAGGAAAATACTTGTAAAAGGCCAAGAAGTTAACTGGTTAGAGCCCTGCAAAGAAGCAACATGTAATACAATGGAAAGGACTGAGATCTCTCAATCTCTGGTTCCTTATCTGAAAAACAGGGATAATATCTAACTCACAGGCCTGTAATGTGAATTACAAGATATCATACATAACACAGTGCTTTATATATCACCCAACACATAGTTGGTACACAACATTAGGCATAATATTACATAAGATTACATACATATTATGGGCAATATAATATATAAACTGGCTGTATTATTTTTACACAAGAACATTCACTACCACTGTACAAAGCTATAAATAATAGAATATTTTCATCTATTTACTTCATCATTGTAAGAGTAATGTCCGGTGAAATTATACTTGAGAAACTATGGAAAACATTTATGATTAAGTGCTTTCAAAGGTACTGAATATACTTTTTAAAAATCACTTAGATGTCCACACAAAAACTTGTACACAAATGTGACATTATTTATAATAGCCAAAAAGTGGAAACAATCCAAATGTTGATCAACTGATGAATGGATAAATAAACCATGATAGGACCATATAATGGAGTATCATTCAGCAATTAAAAAAAAAAGTACTATTCCATGCTACAATATGGATGAACCTTGAAAACATTGTGCTAAGTTGGATGAACCTTGAAAACATTGTGCTAAGTTAAATAAGCCAGTCACAAAGGGCCACATATTGTATGATTGCAATTACAAGAAATGTCCAGAATAGAAAAATCCATAGAGATAGAAAGCAGATTGGTGGTTGTTTAGGACTGCAGAAGTTGAGGGAAATGAGAGTGACTTAATGGGTATGGAGTTTCTCCTGTAGTGATGAAAATTTTCTAAAATTGACAGTGGTGATAGTTGCATACCTCTTTGGACATCTAAAAATCACTGAAATTGCGCAATTTAAATGAGTGAATTGTCAGGTGTGTGACTTATATCTCAATAAAGCTGTTATTAAAAAAACAAAATCTCCAAGTCAAAAATTATAGTTTTAGAGCAAGCCAAAATAAAAACTGTTTAAGAAAGTTTTTAAAATAAACATTATATTACCATCTAGATATCTTGACCCATAAGCACATTCTGGAAATATTCCTCTCAAATACGTGATGCAGGATACTGAAACTGCTAGGAGCCTCTTCACTAACATCAAAGACTGCTGCTCAGTTGATATCTTACTGGGAAATACCAACGCACTCTAAATTCAAGGGAAATTAAAACATTTTATTTAGATTTATTAAAAATAAAATCCTCCTGAATTTGTAGTAGACCTAATTTTGCAAAAGCAAGGTACTCTCCCAAAGAATTCCTAACTATAGTGGTTAATAATCCCCAGGAAGTCAGTGTGGTTTCTAAGATGTGAGGGTGCTTCCAGGGTAGCAGCCTAAAGGTAATACGTAAAAAGTGCTTAACAATAGTGTTAAAAATCCCCTTACAGGTTAACTGTCTGTAAATGCATAAAACATAGATAGATAACACTGTGTAATGCAAGATTGTGCAAAGATGACAATTTTGTCTTTGTGGGGCATGGACATTCATTTTCTAGGAGTGAACTGCTATGAATAACAATTTCATCAAAGCAACAGAAAAGCATTCATTAATACCTAATGTAAATTGAACTTGAACCAGCCATTGAAGGCACTGCATCACACATCCAATAGAATTCTCCAGTAATTCAAAATAGTTTAGCAAAAATCTTCATTTCTTAAAACATGGAGTTTCCTGATATCACTAAACCCTCCAACAGTTGGCTCTAATTTTCAAATATAAAAATAGTTGAGACTTCAAGAAAAATAAAATTAGCTAAATTAAAATGTATTAAAATACAAAAAATCATACCATGGGTGTTCCCTGCAATTGTGCAGTGGCCATCTTCTGATGAAGTATTTTCTTTAATTCAACCTTGTGATACAAATGCAAGCTTTAACTTCAGGTCTTATTTTTATCCTATTCTAGTTTACTACATACAAAAGCAGAAGTAATTATATGTGACTAAGAGGATTCCATTACTTAAAATTTAATCTTCAAAAACATTCATTTTGCTGTACCCGTAAGGTCCTAATTTTAAGCCATTTGACTAGCAAGCCTCACATAAGGGGGTTAAGAAAGCTCTTTAAAAGACATTTTTTTGGTGTTAATCCTCACCAGAGGATATTTTTCCATTGATTTTAGACAGAGTGTGGGGAGGGACGGGCTGGGGGAGAGAGGGGAGAGGAAGAGGGGGAGAGAGACAGAGAGAGGGAGATCATTTGGTTGCCTCCCTCACGCGCCTCCACTGGGGCAGATGGAGCCTGCAACCCAGGTACGTGCCTTCGACTGGGAATGGAACCCTTAGGTGCGCGGGCGGAAGCTCTAACCACTGAGCGACACCGGCCAGTGCTAAAAGGTACTTTTTCAAAAAGCATAATCTTCTATTTGTCTGCACTTCACAGTATTCATGCATTGACAACATTCTACAGGTAGGTATTAGGTAATGAAAAACTGCCCCTGCCAAGCCCTTTAAAATAATCTTTTAATTTTTGTTTTAAATTTGTAGTTTCAAAATAAGCGAATCAGGTTACTTTCCTTCACTGAACTTTTAGCACGGCTCTGGATATAACGTATTGTCCTACTCTGTGGAACAACTATAAAAGGAAAACAAAATATTCTATATATATTTTTTTTACTGATTCTGATTTCTCAATTATAACTTTATTTTGATATTTCCATTTTTTGGTCCCAATTTCATTTTTCTTAATCAGACAATTCAACTAGAAGAGTTCATAGGAGAGTCTATTCACTGTAAATATTTACATTTATCCTGATGAAGCTGGGCCCAGACGCGAGTTAACTAGGTATACATTTTTCCCTGAATGTTTCGCCATTAAGACTCTAAGAAACTTAAAAGTTGGCAGAAGGTGACAGAAAAAGAGATTTAAAAGCAAATAATAATAAGATTGATAAAGAAAAAAAAGACAAAGACATATATTACATAAGGTCTGAGGGACAGGTACCTGCGACCAGGAGAGCAGCACCGCGAAGGACGCGCTTTGCCCAGTGCGCATGCGCTTTCTTCAACGGTTGCGGGGGAGGAAGAGCGAAGGTGCCTTTTGACCCCCCGTCGAGGTCAGCTTTCCCGCCAAGAGCAGCGCAAGGCAGGCTGGGAACCCCAAGGACCTGGTGCTGTGTTTCCATTAGAAAAGCGGGAAGCCTCAGGGGAAGGTTAGGTAAGTGCGTGTGCAAAGCTTTGCCGATAAGCATAGATTTCCTGCCGTGACCAAACTGTTCTCAGCCGCCATTTAAATAATCATATTAATTTAGGATTGTTTTCTTCAATTTTGTTATTGAGTCTACCATGTAGTGCTTACCACCTTACAGTCTCTTGTGTCTTCAGGAAACCAGTTCCTCTAGCAGTCTCCTACCGAGATAGTTTTACTGTGCTATATGTCTGCGGACAGCAGAGAGCTTTGAATGTAATTAATGTCTCATTTAGAAACAAAATAATAAAATCAGAGCTGGTGGGTAATTTGAGATTGTCTAGCAGTACATGCTTTTTAGTTTACAGATTGTTATATATTCAAGTAAATTGTGTTAGTAGTATAAACATATTGTAATTATTCATAAACTTTGATGTGTCTGCATTACCAATTAGAAAAGTCACCCCATAGATGAAAAGATTTGCCCAGAGTCAAATAGGAGAGGAATGGAGACTAGAACCCTGTTTTTTGGGTCAAAAATAGTGAAAATCCCCTAGTATAATAATAATAATATTTTCTTTATTGTTGAAAGTATTACAGGTATCCTCCTTCCCCCCCATTGAACCCCTCCACAAGGCATCCCCTGCCCCCCTTCTCCACACTATTGTCTGTGTTCATAGGTCAAGTATATATGCATCTTAGTTGATTTATCTCTCCCCCCCTACTCCCCACCCACACCTTCCCTCTGAAATTCGTCTGACTGCTCTACAGTTCTATGTCTCTGTCTATCGTGTTCACCAGTTTATTTTGTTCATTAGATTCCACATGAGTGAGATCATGTGGTACTTGTCTTTCTCTGACTGGCTTATTTCACTTCGCATAATCCTCTCCAGGTCCATCCCTGCTGTCCCAAAGAGTAAGAGATCCTTCTTTTTTACCGCTGCATAGTATTCCATGCAGTATTCGTGAATGATTGGCTGCCTCCTGCATACCCCCTACCGGAAATCAAGCCCCAAACTTGGGCATGTGTCCTGACGGGGAATCAAACCGGCAACCTTTCGGTGCGCAAGACAATGCCCAATCAACTGAGCCACATTGGCCAGGGCAAAAAAATCAGTAATATTTTTTAATCAATTATAATTTTTTAGCTGTTTCTTCTAATATTTACCTTCAGGTTTCTGATATATTTGTATTGCTATTTTTTTACTTACCAATTTCATAGGTTAACACTCAACCACTTGTCTAGTGGACTTCTAGTTATGCAATGTTTAAAACCTCTGTTCTTTACCTTTGTTATCCAGTTAAAATTTTTGTCAACTTTTACTCTATAATGACTTGCAGATTTGCTGTTTATTTAAAAAAATTTTTCCCCTCAAAGCTTGTTTTATTGCCTTATATATATACTTACTGTGATATCTTCTAGCTAGTATCCCTTTTATTTTATTCAAATTATCCATATACAGGTTCCAGAATAAATTTTTTCTTAAATTTCTTGTTTTAAACTTTTTATTTTTAAAAAAGTTTTGTGTCTATTGGTTTGAAATTACTTATTGCTAAAATTTTCCCTTATGTTACACAATGAAGAGTTTTATTAAATATTTAATTCCTAAAGGATCCATGGATAGAATTCAGAGAATTTGTGAATATGTATGGGAAAAAAATTACATCTTTATTTTCACTAATCTGTAACTGAAAGTTAGCATTTCCTTTATGTAGTCCATAAACCACAATAATATTAGCAATACTTGTAATTTTATAACTGAAAGAAAACTCGGATATTTTCCTATCACATTAGTTTTTGCAGATATCTTCAATTATCATTTATACTCATCACTACTTCAAATTTAAGAGTTATTTTTTAAAATATATTTTTATTGATTTCAGAGAGAGAGAGAGAGAAACATCAATGATGAGAGAGAGTCATTGATTGGCTGCCTCCTGTAGGCCCATGTGCCCTGACCGGGAATTGAACCTCGATCTCCTGGATCCTAGTTCGATGATCAACCACTGAGCCACACTGGCTGGGCTAGCACAAACTTATATTTTAACATTTTAATAACTGTATTTCAATTTAATCAGCTTCCTTTGTAATCCTATGCATTTTTATTTTATGCACTTATGAACATTATTCTGAGAAGGTATCCATAGGCTTCATCAGACTGACAAAGGTAAAGAACTCATATTATTGTTCCACTTACAGTGCTTGAAAAATTGTGGGCAAAATAAAAGCTAAAAAATAATCAACTAAATACTTTTTAACTATAATACTTCTCTATACTTTTGATGATAGTTATACAGTATAACCATGTTTTTATAATTAGCAATTCTTGTTCTTTAAAATGTACTTTATGGAGAGGGTATAAGAGATAGTGAAATTAGTTGAAGTTCAGTTTAAGATATACTAATGACATCATCCCTCCCACATTTTAATTTTTTAAAAATATCTTTATTGATTTTAGAGAGAGGAGGGGAGAGAGAAAGAGATAGAAACATCAATGATGAGAGAGTCATCACTGATCAGCTGCCTCCTGCACACCCCCAACTGGGGATTGAGGCCGCAACCTGGGCACGTGCTCTCACCAGGAGTTGAACCTCGATCTCCTGGATCCCAGGTCAATGCTCAACCGCTGAGCCACGCCCAGCTGAGCATCCCCCCCCCATTTTTATGTCATAGGTATGAACTTATAACACTTAAAGTTCTTGCTGCCTTTTCAGAACCCATCTACAAATCTATAGCATTTGTGAAGAAGATCAATCTGAATCAGATAAAAATGAGTAATGAAATATTAAATATTAAAAGAAATGCAGTTTGGTTATTTTATTCAGGTTGACTTAATTATTTGCTCCAAAAATGTCCTGGCCAAATTGCTAATGACTAGGAAAAAATAATTGAATCAGTATATTAATTGTTGGTCATTAAAATAATTCTTACAAAGTGTCTAACTTCATTTAAAAATTTTATTGAGTCCTTTTATGTGCAAAGATACAATCTGAGCCACATTAATAATTTAATAGTTTCTTCCATTGAAGTTGCCATAGCACATCACCAGCATACCACAATTTACATTCTTATGATAGATTATAATATTACCTAAGAATAAGAATAGTATGTAGTAATGATACAAAGTTAAAAAGACAGATAATTATAAAGCATTTATATGCCATCAAGTTACAAAAGGATATTAGGGAACATAAAAAGACAAAGAGGTAAAATAAGACAAAGGCAAATTGTATTAGATTGACTAATTCTCATACAATTATACCTATAGTATATTATTAATTTTTACTTAGCAAATTTTTTCAAGATCTGCAAAGTTAAAAAAGTAGAAGAGTCAAACTATATATTTACATTGATCGTATGACACACATTTCTACTGGTTACAGTAGGTAAAAGTAAGTGAAGAGAAAGTGTTTTATCTTTCTTGACTTGTTATGTAATGAAGAGATCCTCTAGATTTCCGGGTAAGAGGGATAATTAGCAATCCCACAATGATTTCCTCTATTTCTTGCCATCAGAATATATCCTTGTTCACCAAAGTAGAGGCCCCAGCTTTAGAAAAACAAACAACACAAAATTACAAATGAATGCCACATTATCAATTTTTTATCTCTTAGATTGTTTTTCTCATAAAGCAACTATATATAAAACACTGTAAAACAAAATTAGAACAAAATAATATAATAATTTCCCAAGGGATTTTAGGCAATTTTCAAAGGAAGTTTGTAAGGCTTTAGTGCTATAGAGAGTGGGGAAAAAGTAGGTTTACAGTTTTGAGTACGTGAAACAGCATTTATTCTTGTATTATCATTTATTAATTACTGTATTATTTTCCACATGAACAACTGTAAACCTACTTTTGCCTCATCCTGTACTGATGAATAGACTTAATATGTAAAGAAAACAATATAAGGTCCATTCCAAATATAAGGTCTAATCCTCCTACTCTGTAAATATGCCTTACTCTTTGTGTATCATTCTTTCCAATGCCCCACCTCTAAATGCTTTTGCATAATAGGATCATAGGTGATGATTTTTCTATCAAACTTAAATTCCTTTAAAGATGTTAAATAGCCTGCTTAAGATCACACAGACAGTAAAGGAAACTAGGATTCTAACCAAGGTCTGCCTGGCTTCAAAGTTACTGCCTTCACTCACTATGCTATACTGTATTGTATAAAGAAGTTGAATACCCATGCGCATAAAGGGGAGAAAAATTCAAGACCATGGATCAATGATATACCCCCTCCAGAAAGTATAAACAAAAGGAAGCTGTCAAAGCAGCAGCCAAACAGAGGAAGACTCCACATTCTTTTACATGAGGTTAATTAATAGCATTGGAAATGACACATCATTTAATCTTTTAAGAGCTCAATAAGAACAAGTTTGATGATAGAAGAGGGTTTTGTTTGAATCAGCCTCTGTGGAGCCTGGAATTTATGTCCATGTGCAATCTGTCCTTGTTAGGACTTTGTGCCAGCAATCACCGTGGTCTCATAATTTGGTCCTTTCTAACTCATGTCTCTAACAGGCACCTTATACTACAACCTTTATGAAAGAACTTGCAGTTCCCATTAACTCATCTACTTTCTCTCACATCTGGGCTTTTGCACATTTAGCTTCCTCTGCTCTGATTGCCCTTTTCACTTGGTGAATTCCTTCTTGTCCTTCAAGACTGTTAAATAACCTAGCTAACAGGCCTTCCATGACTCCCCAGTGCCAAGGACTCTTCTGTGCTTCCACTGCAACTTATGCATACCTCCATCTTAGCATTTATCCTATTCTGTTGCTGTGGTCTGTACATGCGCCTACCTGTTTGCCTGACTCCATAAGACTGTATCTTGAAGGAGGGTAGAAAGGCTATATTTTTCATTGCCAAATACCCAGTACCTAGCACGGTGCTCGACATAGTTTTTTAATCAATGTTTGAATGAAGATGAAAAAAGGAACGAGAGAACATTCTGTCAACTTTAAGAAATTTATATTCTAGACCTGGCCGGCATGGCTCAGTTGGTTGGGTGTCACCTGTGCACCAAGAGGTTGCCAGTTTGATTCCTGGTCAGGACACATGCCCCCGT
This sequence comes from Miniopterus schreibersii, assembly GCF_964146895.1. Classification (NCBI taxonomy): domain Eukaryota; kingdom Metazoa; phylum Chordata; class Mammalia; order Chiroptera; family Miniopteridae; genus Miniopterus; species Miniopterus schreibersii. The sequence goes on along the minus strand of NC_138119.1, from coordinate 11,894,760 downwards.
ATGGGGCATGCAGGAAGCAGCCAGTTGATGTCTCGCTCTCACATCGATGTTTTTCTCTCTCTGTCTCTCAAATCAATAAAAGCATGTCCTTGGGTGAGGATAAATCTTAAAAATATATATCTAATTACCTGTTGGACTGTGAGCTCCTTCAGGGAAGGATAATTTCTTATTAATTTTCCTATCTCCATGGCCTAGATAATGCTTGTTATGTTATAGATGCCTAGTAAATGCTTGTGTTGAATAAATAAGTACTGAAAAAGAGGTTTTAGATTTAAACACTAAAAGAAATAGATAATCTTCAAGAAGAGCACTCTCAATAGAGAAGGGAATTTAGAATACTTAGCATTAAAGGTAAATACTGTAAGGAGTCAACAAAATATAAGTGAAAATATTGCTGCATCTAAAAGAGCTATAATTTTCCCTAGCCAGTGTGGCTCGGGTGTTTGTCACCCTGTGCACCTGAGGGTTGCTGGTTCAATTCCCAGTCAGGGCACATGTCAGCGTTGCATGTGGGAGCAGCCGATCAATGTTTCTCTCTCCCTCTCCCTCTCCTTTGTTCTCTCTCTAAAAAATAAAAATAAAATAAAAATCAATAACTATTCTTAAAAAAAAAAAATAAGAAAGAAACACAGGCATAAATGTTGTAAATTTTGAAAAAAAATAAAAAAGCTATCATTGGTCTAGACCTAAGCTGATTAGTGCTGTGAATGGGTTACCAGTGAACCAAGATATTAGGATATTGGTCCCTTCATCTATTTTACCAATGGGCCATATAAATACTACCATCTTCTATGTGAGATGAAGGAAGCACCTTTTTTTGTTTATGGGTTGTAAAATATTTACTTCCGGTAAAGAATTGAGGGGTGTTATGGGTCGAACTATGTACCCCAAAAATTCATATGTTGGAATCCTAACCCCCAAGACCTTAGAATGTGACCTTATTTGGAAATAGGGTCATTGCAGATCTAATAAATTAAGTTAAAATGAGGTCATTAGGGCGAGTCCTAATCCAATATGACTGATGTCTTATAAAAGAGGTAAATTGTACAGAGATAGACATGCACACAATGTGGAAATGAAGGCAGAGATCGGGTTGATACTTACACAAGCCAAGAAAAGCCAAAGATTGCCAGTAAACCTTCAGAAGTTTGAAGAAAGGCATTGAAAATTTTCTTTCTCACAGCCCTCAGAAGGAACCTACCCTGCCTACACCTTGATCTCTGACTTCTAGCCTCTAGAACATGAGGACCATAATTTTTGTTGTTTAAGCCACTCAGTTTGTGGTACTTTGTTGTGAGAGCCCTGGAAAACTAACACAAGGAGAAGCTTCAAAAGGCTTGTCTTAGCTCTTCATACCTCTCTTTTTCCCCTCTAGATGCCACATTCCTTTTATTTGTGGATTATATAGGTGCCGACTAATTCATGTACTGAGGGACTGTTAGGTGCCATGTGCTGTGCTAAGGATATAATGACAAAATATAATCTCTACCCCAAAGGCACATACAGAATATTGGAGTGATAGATGAGATACAATTTAATTGGAATGTGTAAAATATTCCAGTATGCATAGGACATTTGGGGAGCATTAAAAAAGACTTTTTACCCCAGCCCAAGGATTTGGGGAGAACTTTCTGGTACAGATAATGCCTGAGCTGGTTTTGAAGGAAAGGAAAGAATAAACCAAGTGAGGAGAAATGATGTTCCAGGCTGAGGGAACAGCATAACCAAGACATGAAAATATTAAAGGTAAGATTATGAATGGGAACTGTAACTGCATATAGTTCAATATAACTAGAATCAGAAGTGTCAGACAAGTGCCAGGAGTTGAGGCTGGTAAGGGAGGTAGGGACCACAGCATAGACAACTTGTCTTCTCTACTAGGGAACATTAATTTTATACTGAATGGTAGTAAGTAGAAGAGTTTTAAGCCCAGACTCATATTTTAGACAAGCCAGTTTGGAAGCAGTATGAAAGATGGATTTGAGATTAAAGTTAGAAGCCTACAGGAATAGTCCCAGCAAGAGATGTCTGAACTGGAGCAATAATAGAAGAAATGGAGAGGGAACAGAATCATGGACAAATATGAGGTAAAATTAATTTGACTTTTTGCTTGATTGGATCTGGAGGGGTGTAAGACAAATCCATAGTATCTAATTGGGTGACTGTGTTGTGTGGTGTTGCCATTTAGTGAGATGGGAAGTTCTAGGAAGAACAGTAGGGTGGAGAGAGTACTGAATTCCTTGGACATGTAGAGTCTGGAGAAACTAAGATACACAGAAGTAGATATGTCCAGATAAATAAGTCTGAAGTTCAGGGCAGAGGTCATAGCTAGAGCTAGAGATTTGAAAGTATATAGTATATAGCTAAAACCCTAAGAACACAAGGATGGTACCCAAGAAAAATGTAAAATAAGGAGAGTAATGGGCAAAGGATGGAGCCCTGGAGGAAAGACCAACATTTGCAAGCTAAGCAGAGGAGTAGGTATTCATAAAGGAGATCAAGAAGGAATGATCAGAGAACTGAAACTTCAGTTCATGAAGATCAGTCATGAAAACAATGTGCTGAAGGCACAATAGGAAGTGAAGAAATGGGGGCACTGAGTAATTTAGTATGTCACTTTATAAGATATTATCATTGTCAATATCATGATCATCATAATCACAAGAAAGCATTTGTTGAGGCTCCCACTAATTCCTGATTTTAATTAAATATACATTAAAGTACAAATATATTACCTGTTTTTCACAAGCCAGTAGTCTTTCCCATCACGGTTACCATAGCCAACCACTAATACAGCATGATTCACATTTAGAGTACAGGCTGGTTCATAGTAGACACCTGAGAATAAAATGGGTGGAGAAAAAGAGTGAATGGTATGTGACAATGAAGGATATTTGAAAATGCTATTATTTTTATTAGACTGCTTTGCATATATGGCTAGGTTAATTAAAATTTTAGGAACATATACTCTAATTTTTAAACTATTTAGATTTCTTAATTCTTTGCCATTAATGGTGTATTTGTCAGTTTTCTTGCCAACTTTGGCATTAATCTAATCATAGCTCCCTCAAAATTTTCTTTGATAAACTGCCACCATTTTCTAGTTATTTTTTAACTTACATATAGTCACTGTCTTTTTTTTTTTTTTTTTAAATTTATGAGAGAAAGAGAATGGAACATCAGTTTGTTCCACTTATTTATGCATTCATTGGTTGCTTCTTATATGTGCCCTGACCAGGGATCGAACCCACAACCTTGGTATATCCAGATGACGATTTAACCAACTGAGCTAGCTGGCCAGGGCCTACTGTATTTCTTTGTATATATTCCTAAATTGTTTCTTCCATACAATTTCATCTTTTACTAGATTAAATGATTTTTAAGGTGAGGTTTAGAAAAAATATTTTAGCCTTGCCCTTCATCTAATACAATGTGCCCCATTTGTGGTGCCCTTACACACTGCTGTGCTGCACCTACAGTACACAGTGGCTACAGTGCTTAGGAGCACAGGCACTGGAGTCAAGTAGCACAGTTTCTAATCCCAGCTGACCATTTTCAGACTGTGTGACTTCAGGCAAGTTAACCTAAGACTTAGTTTTTTCATCTGTAAAATAGGGTTATTGTGAGGATTAAATGAAATAATGCACAGAAAGAATTCATCATAGTACTTGGCATATAGTGTTAGTAAACTTTGGTAAGTATTACTTTACTATTTACAACTGGGTATAAAATATGTATATGAAATGGAGGATTCTGTTTATTCTACTCAAAACATTCAGAGGTAGCTAACTTATTTTTTTTTATAGTGCAAGGGCAGAATATAACTAGAGGATATGATATCTGAGTTTTTACCACTTTTGTAGAGGAAGAAAGAAGGATGGTTCGTATCTATAGCAACAGACACAGGTCCTTTATTGGCCACAGCTTCTTTCAAGGCATCTTCACTGCCAAAGGGAAGTTCAGTATACTTTGAACACGTGGCAGCTCGATATTTTGAGTCATATTGGCACTTCCCATCCTACAAAAAAGTATAAGTCAGATAAAGAAGTATACTTCAACTTCCTTTATAAATCACCAATATCCTAAGTTTGGATTTCAAATATGTTTTCTTTCCTCATTTAGCCTTTTCAAGTGTCTATGGTGCCTTCCTCTTTTTGAAGAAAGAAAAATCAGATCCTCCAAAGCCTGACAGTTTTATGTTCCAGAATAGCAGAGGAAATACAGACCTATTCTAATGTTTCACATTGTGCACATTGTCACACGTGCAGAAGTTGCCAGGATAATGTCCCTCAGACTCTAAGGTGGATTGTAGGGGTGTACTACATAAAGATCATAAACTCTAGGCTAGAACTTTAGAACCTTTTTGGTGATATAATGCCTGCAAGATGATCTGCAGTTTAAATGATGGTTAATAAAGACCATATGACATAAAAAACACTTAGAGTAGGTTTCATATGGGAAAGAGGAGGTTACCAATTCATGTTGGTTTATACAACTATGCTTTTAAAATGCTTAGTAGGAAAAAGAACTTGAAAGAAATAAACCAAAATAACAGTGGATAAGGTTAGAGGTTTTTGAGTGACTTTTTTATCTTTTCTAAATGTTCTGGAATATGGATATATTACTTATATTATTTAATAAAATACATAATGAACTTGTAAGGAGGAAGAAGAGAGCATTACTTAGCTTTATAGTAGAAAGAAGAAATATATGATTGATGATCTGAGAATAAAAGTGAGCATGGGAGGCTACAGGACAAAGAGTTTAAATACCAGGCAGATATATAGAAAGAATTTTAAGGAAGGTTTGCTGCAAAACCATTTTCAAGCATGAATCCTATTTGCTTGTTTAAAACCAATATGCCACTGGTAAATTAAGAGGGCCCCTGCATAAGAAAGAGAACCCGTGAGAATTTAGAATTACTAATCAGGGTTCTCACATACACACAACACTATTTCTCAAGCCATTGGCTTGGTGGTGAGTCTAGTATAGTCAGTCAAGGGGTATAAGATCACGGGGCAGCCCAAAACGTTTGCTTGTGACACACCGTGGCTTTGTAGGGATAGGAAGCTTCTGATTCGATGCCATTGTTGTCAATGATATATTGGAAAGCCCGTGTCATGAATCCACCATTGCAGCCTTTATTGCTGTATTTTTCAGTCGAGCAGTCCACCAGGTTCTGTGCACTCAGAGACACCAGCTTTCCTGTCTTCAGCTTCAGCTGTGCTTCCAGGGCCCCCACAGCACTGAAAGCCCAACAAGAACCACAAGAACCCTAAAGCAGAGACAAGGTCATAAAGGCAACCATAGAAAGTCAGTAAGGATGACTTCATAACACAAACTGGGCAACACCCAACACGTCATCCCTGTCAGTAGTTACTGGAAGAGCTCCCCCACTACAATTTCTTCTTTTAGACCAGTGATTTTCGACTGGTGTGCCAGAGCACACTGATATGCCGCAAGAATTTTTAAAACATGTAATACCTGACTATTTAGTAAGGGTCACTGACCTCTTTTCCCTTAGATTGTCAAATAAAAAAATGACAGCAGAGGCCCTGGCTGGCATGGCTCAGTTGGTTGAACGTGGTCCCATGCACCTAGAGGTTGCCGGTTTGATTCCCGATCAGGGCACATGGCCATGTTGTGGGCTTGATCCCCAGTGTGGGGTGTGCAGGAGGCAGCCGATCCATGTTTCTCTCTCTCAAATCAATAAAAACATATTTTTAAAATATGACAACAGCCAACACAACAATAGCTGTCAGATGTGAATGAATCGATTATACCTTTTTTTTGTTGTTAGATTGGCAAAAAATACAATACATTTTTTGGTGTGATACAGGTTTTAGTAATTAGTTTATGTGCGCCATGAGATGAAAAAGTTTGAAAATCACTGTCTTAGACATGGGAATGAAGACTAAATGTTTGCTCATTCTCTGGCCAAGGTTAAACCTTGATAAAGATTTGCAAATGGCTGAGCTCAGAGCATAACTGCCATATTCAAACATTTTAAGAAACAATACTTATTAAGCACATACTAAATTCAAGCTATCTTCACCCATAAGTAAAGGAAATAAATGCCTACACTAAAATGATTTGGAGAGGAGCTGGGGTGATTCCCTTGACCTAAAATACCCTTTCTCCTGCCAAATAATGCCTGAAACATAAGGTCAAAATTTCTTTTAGCTTCAGAATTTTAAAATCAAAAGATACTTTACAAACAAAACACAAAAGGGGCAGAGGGTCCAAAGCCCTATCATAATTGCTCTCACTCTCTTCTTTTCTCATCCCACCTTGCCCTCTACCCAAAGGAAGCAAATTGAATTTGCTTTAGGTTAAAGCAAAACCACCTATTAAAATGCAAGCACCCAGGGAAAGAAGCTCATTAAATTATTTATAGTCAACACCTAAATATGTAGTTTATCAGATCTTCCCAAACTATTATTTTAGAGAAGCTTCAGTAAGAAACCCAAAACTAGTTGAAAGAAAAATAACTAGGTGGAATAAGAGATTAGCAATACCATTCACTTCTTAATTTTTACATTTTTCATGGGTCACAAGCTGGGGCAGCTGCTCAGAATTCTCTGATCCTTCCTTACCCAGACCTCTAAAGTGATACATGTATTTTACTCTTATATATCCTTAATTTGGGATTTTTGTAGCTTTTTTGTTTTATAAGCAAACTAAAGGAAATATAAAAACAGAAACAAAATATAAAGCCCATATTTTTTATTCTAACAATGCAAGCCTAATCATGAATTAATTGACTGGTATTATTTATAGACCAGTCTGAGCTCTAGTTCCTTCCTCTTCTTCAAACCTGAATTTCGTAAGTGAGATGGATGGAGAAACTTCCTGTTAGATATTCTCTCACACACAATACCGTTTCCCAAGCAATTAGCTTGGTGGAGGGTGCAGTGCAGTCGGTGGACAGCATGAGCATTGAAAGTCTGTCTTGACTTATTTGCTTAGTTCAGTTTTTGTATAATGTGTTTCTAACCAGTGGTGTTCTAAGCATTGTGGGGAATACAAATAAAGTTCGATATGTGGTTGGTGCTTGCCCTCAAGAAGTTTGCAATTTAGTTGGGAAGACAGAATAACAAAAATAGTTAGAAAGTAACATAAGGGAAATTCACTGCCAAATTATGTAGCAAGAGTAAGTATTTAAGGAAGAGAGAACTCTACCTGGGGTACAGAGGCTTGGGATGATAATACTCACCTGGTTTTTCACTTCGGTAACACACCCCTTGTCTCTCCAGTCCAGAGAATCAGGTAATTTTTGATTAGGGTTTGACTTGTAAGTGACGTTTCTTGGCCATTGGTTGGGAACTCTCAGGGAACTCATCAAAAACACCACTTCTTCACTGGTCTACAAGGCAAATATACATATCTCCTTTCACTTATATCCTGCTTTTCAATATTCTAAAAACTGTAACTGTGAATATATTTAACAATTGTGAAAAACCATTGGTAGTTGTGACCAACATACATACTGCTAATGACCTCATAGGTGAGTTATCTGGGTCTTTTCTTTACTCTTACACTTTGCATTAGTATCCCAGTTAGACATTGGGAAGGAGAAGAAGAAAACTGTAAAAACTAGAAGTAACAGGAGACAGATTTTTGGTTCAAAGCAAGGCATAATTTTATAAAAGACCTGTCTAAAAATTGGACTGAACTGATTTTCCTTGTGAGAAAGAATTACAAAGGAGAGTCCTACACTTAAGTGGAAATTTAATCTACCTAGGTGTTCTTTTCTAAGGGGTACTATGATCCTTTTTTAAAAAAAATAAGATTTTATTTGAGCCAAACTGACAACATATGCCTGGGAGCAAGATTTCAAGTGCTCCTATGATTCTTAATTTTGGTCACAGTGGTACGATTTTTCAGGGTAGAACAGAATCTAAAATGGGAGATTATTTGTGACATTAAAAGCCCACATTCCCAATTAAGAAAGCAGATTAAATTGTCAATTTAGACTTAAATAAGTCTGGTAACTACTCTAAAAGATTGTGAGTGGTCATTGGGCAATGCTTTCTAACCCGTGAGTTTAAAATAAAGAAGGGGTTTGTTAAGGAAAGAGGTCACAGTAGGACTAAAAGAATCTGTACAAATTCTTGTCTCTAAATTCTATATTTTTCTAAGTTTGTACACATGTAGATAATTTACCTTTGCCGTTTACTTTCAAATTGCTTCTGGAGAGACAGAAATCATGCTTACCAGAGATGAAAGTAGGATTATTTGTAGTTTACCTACCATATCTGCCAGGTGGTTCATGCCTAGATCGAATGAATGCATTCCCATTGAATGCTCCAGGTTGTGAAGCATCACAAATTTTAGATTCTTTTCCCAGATGAGACGTCGTGCTACTTCCTCATTCTAGAATACAAGGAAAAAGATCATTAATTCTACTGAATCCTGCACAAATAAATGTTCAATAGTGAAATTAAACATATTACAAAGCATTCTACCAAATGTGGATCTGTCAGGGGACATGCAAATAAATGAATACAGTGGCACCTCGGTTTTCGAACACACCTCGGACATCGAACATGCCACACAGCTTCTGCTGAGGGCAAAAGCCTGAGGCCCAGCTGTTGATCCCTTGGTTTTTGAACATTTCAGAACTCGAATGGGCTTCCGGAGCAGATCACATTAGAAAACCAAGGTGCCACTGTATATTCAATATAACTACTAAAACAGCATATTAATCTTAACTCTTGCTCTTAATTGCTTGATGGTGATTAATATTATTTTCTGATATATATAGTGAACTTCCTCAATCTGCTAAAAAGTTGGTTTTTTGTTTTTTTTTTACAAACTACTGTTGGCTGAAGTATATCCTCTGTAGGTGGTAAATTCACTTAATCTTTATAAGCTTAAAGAAAATTTTTTTTTTTACTCTCCTGAAAAATAGTTTAACTGATTATACATTTCTACCTATTTTTCTTTAGTGATTTGAAGATATATCTCCATTGTCTTCTGGTATTTACTATTGCAGATGTCAGCCTAATTGCTGTACTTCTGCTTTTAGCTTTGGTAACTTTTGTGATTCTCTTTCTCTTGGATATTTTGCAGCTTCATTACATGTGTCTGGGTGTAGGTTTCTTTATTTCCTCTCTTGGGTACTTTTGGTTGAAGGATGAAGGACTTTTTCTTTATATGTAGAAAATTCTCAACTAGTATCTCTTCAAATATTGCTTCTCTACCATTCCATTTATCTTTTTCAGAAACTTCTATCAGTTATATTTTGGAGCCTCAAACTCTTTATCATCTCTTTTACCTGCATTTTCATAGTTTTTTCTTTTTATTTTCATGTGCTCCCTTGTGGGTGAATGCTTCAGTACTATCTTCCAGATTGCTGATTCTATCCAACTCTTTCTAGTCTGGAGTTTATATCTCTTTTATTGAGTTTTTATTTCAATTACTATATTTTTTATTTTCAAGATTACTAATTGGATTTCTAATTTAGTTTACAATTTCTTGTTCATTTGTGTGGATGTTATTTTGTTATACCTATATATTTTTTATCTTAAAATCATTTTGGTTCTATTATTTTAATTTTATCCAGAGTGAATTCATATTTTGACTGCTGAATTTGTTACCCTTGGGAAGTTTAATTTACGTAGGACCAATGTACATGGAATACAACATGCATGGTCTTTAACATTCAATGAAATAAGGCCGAAAAGAGTTGTTGCCAGCTCCTCTGCTGATTATCGCTTATTGGAAACTATAGCCTGGGGGGTTGGGATGAGAGTCAGCGATGAGAATGGTCTAGAGGTATGTGAAGAGAATTCAGGGTGCTGGCAGTGGAATAGCACTTAGAGGATAGGCATTTGCATTCCTGTGCTGAGTCATGCCCCATACTGCTAAGGACATCTTTCCTTTTACCTTCCAAACATTTTACCTGGAAAGGAAACAATTGCCCCACCCTGTTGGAAAACCTCTTGGTCCACCCTGTGAAGTTCCTACAGCCTGAGGCTGTTAAGAGACTGAATAACAGCTTCTAGGTGCTTTGATTCTTTGACTGATTTGCTTCTGGACCCAGGGCTTGGAAAAGCAGACCTTGGTGGGCATCCTGGTCTTGTCCAAACACACCCAGCCCCAGCAGAGGGAACCACAAGCTGTGGAGTGTGGAAAACTTCAAACAGGGTACTCAAGGCGGGTTACAAACAGCAGTCACATTGGCCTGCACCAGAGATCCTCCAAAAAGACAGAGTCCTAGCAGATCTACTTAATCCACAGAAACAAATCCAGACTGGCAGCTAAAGTCGCAAATACAATCAGGCAAAGATTCAAAGCACCTTGAGATTGTTATTCAGTCTCTTAGCCTCAGGCTGTAGAAACTCCACAGGGTGGGCCAAGAGGTTTTCCAGCAGGGTAGAGACAAAAAACAAGCCTCAAATGAAAGAACAAAAGAATTATCCAGAAGAAGAGCTAAATGAAATGGAGATAAGCAATATATCAGTTATAGAGTTCAGAATGCTGATCATAAAGATGCTCAACAACATGAGAAAAGAAATGGAAACTATGAAGGAAATTAAGAATGACATACTAGAAATTAAAAACACACACAAAAACACTGGAAGGAATAAACAGCAGATTAGGAGAAGCTGAGGATTGGATCAGGGAATTAAAAGACAGGGTAGAAAAAAATCACTCAATCAGAGAACCAAAAAGAAAAGAACAATAAAAAACAGGAGAGGGAGAGAGGAAACAAGATGGCAGCGTAGGTAACAGCTGCACCCGCCGCCTCCCACAACCACATCAAAATTACAACTAAAATACAGAACCACCATCACTCAGAGCCTCCTGAAATCTGGCTGCACAGAAGCCCTACAGCCAGGGAACTGAAAAAGCACCGAGACCTGTAGGAGGGTGGATCGGGGCTGAATTGGAGGCTCACCAGGGCCCACACCTGGTACTGCGGTTTAAACCCGGGAGGGACATCTTGGTGGCGGAGGTTTCCTGGAGGAGTGAGGGGTCCCAGCCCCACAGCACGCCCCCAGCCCAGGGCTGCAGGGCCAGGAAGAGACATCCTCACAACTCCAGGCTGTGAAAACCAGGGAGGATTGGGGCTGAGGGTCGCGGAGTCTGCGGAAGCCCCAAGATTTCCTCTTAAAGGGCCCACACAGGCACTCACTTGGGCGCGCTTCCTCTGAGCCCCAGCACCAGGCAGCAGCTGGAAAGGACCCTGGGACACTTGGGGAGGAACTAACCTGCCTGAAATCAGGGTGAGAGGTGGAGGGGCAACTTTCTCCCAGGCAAGAGAGCTGACAGAGGCCATTGCTCCTTTGGCGAGTGCTCCCCACAGAGCCGGCAGGCAGGTGCCATATTTGAATCGCCAGCACCTGGCTCACACCTTTGGCCCCGCCCCGTGATTCCTGGAGGCCCCTCCCCACCTGCAGGCTCATCCAGGCCATTTCCTGTGGCTTTTCTATGCAAGTGGCCGCTCGAGCCTCATGCTTAGGACTTTCCTAAAATCTCTCAAACAAGCAGCAGCGTCCCCCATACAGCTTGATAAGGGGCCCCAGGCCTGGCACTAGCGGCAGCCTGCACTGGCTCATAGCTTGGCCTCTCCTGGACATGGCCAAGCCCAGCACAAGTAGCAGCCAACTACAGTTTGCTGTGTAGTTCATGCTGGGTGGCCCTGGGCAAGGCACTGGCAGAGGCTGACTTTGCACCTCCCCGGAGGCCCCAGAGACAGTGCACCTGGTGGTCAGACTCTACCATGCTGGATTACAACCCTACCACATCCATGAGTGACACTCAAGGGGTGCACTTGGTGAACACCAAAGCTCCACTGAAGTAAATCCTGCTCCTTAGGGGTGTCCCCAGCACAGCAGCTCTTTGGCTGTAGTTGCAGCTGGTCCTCACAGCCGATTGGCCGGGGGGGTCAATTTCTCCCAGGGATGCCAACAGCAACCAAGGCTCAACTTCAACAGGACAGTGCACACAGCCCACACAGGGGAGCACCTAGAAGGCCCAGCTCAGGTGACTGGGGAGGCTGAGCCACTGGACCCTAAAGGACACCTGCTACACAAAGCCACTATACAAATTCCAGGAGACATAGCAGCTCTGCCTAATACATAGAAACAAACACCTGCAAGCAGCCAAAATGTGGAGGCAAAGAAACATGTCACAAAGGAAAGAACAGAAGAAATCTCTAGAAGAGGAACTAAATGAAATAGATCCAAGCAAGCTAACAGATACAGAGTTCAGAATTTTGTTTATAAGGATGTTTAAACAGACTATTAGGGAAATAACTGAGAAAATCGATAACATAATAAAGTACCAATTTGAAATGAAGGCTACAGGAACTGAAATGAAGAATAATTTACATGGAATCAACAGTAGTGTAGAGGACACTGAGAATCAAATCAGCAATTTGGAACATGAGGAAACAAAAAACACCCAACCAGAAGAGCAAAAAGAAAAAGGAATACAGAAATATGAAGATATTACAAGGAGCCTCTGGGACAACTTCAAGAGGCCCAACATTTATATTATTGGGGTGCCAGAAGGGGAAGAAAGAGACCAAGAAATTGAAAACCTATTTGGAAAAATAATTACAGAAAACTTCCCCTACCTGGGGAAAGAAATAGACTTACAAGTCCAGGAAGCACAAAGGGTCCCAAACAAGAGGAACCCAAAGAGGCCCACACCAAGACACATCATAATTAAAATGCCAAAGTTTAAAGACAAAGAGAGAATCTTAAAAGCAGCAAGAAAAAAGCAGTTAGTTACCTACAAGGGAGCACCCATACGACTGTCAGCTGATTTCTCAACAGAAACTTCGCAGGCCAGAGGGAGTGGCAAGAAATATTCAGAGTGATGAAAAATGTGGAACTACAACCAAGATTGCTCTACCCAGCAAAGCTATCATTTAGAATTGAAGGTCAAGTAAAGAGCTTCACAAATAAGAAAAAGCTAAAGGAGTTCATCACCACCAGACCAGCACTACAGGAAAAATTGAAGAGTCTTTAAGAAGAAGCTAATGAACAAAAGAATATGACGAATTAAATAGATCCAGAAACATTGATGCATGCAACAGACGATCATATTTCAGAGGAAAGAGGGAAGGGGGGGTGGAGGGTGGGAAGAGATTAACCGAAGAAGTTATATGCATATATGCAGAACCCATGGACATAGTTAATAACAGTGTGAAGGCCTGGGGAGAGGGTGGGAGCGAAGTGGAGGGGGTCAGTTGGGGGGGGGGAAATGGGACACCTGTAATACTCTCAACAATAAAGATAAATTAAATAAGTAAGTAAATAAATAAATAAAAACAAAAGAAAACACACAGGAGAACAGTTTAAGAGAGCTGTAGGACAACACAAAATGTAACAATATTCACATCATAGGAATGCCAGAAGGTCTAGAAAGTAAGCAAGGATTAAAGAGCCTGCTTGAAGAAACAGTGGCAGAAAATTTTCCTAACCTCGTAAAGGAAAAAGTCACACAAGTTCAGGAGGCACAGAGAGTCCCAAACAAGAAGAACCCAAAGAGGCCCACACCCAGATACATCATAATTAAAATGCCAAAAATTCAAGACAAAGAGAGAATCTTAAAAGCAGCAAGAAAAAAGCAATCTGTTACCTACAAAGGAGTTCCATAAGGGTGTCGGCTGATTTCTCATCAGAAACTCTACAGGCTAGAAGGGGATGGCATGAAGTATTCAAGCTAATGCAAAACAAGGATCTGAAACCAAGAATACTTTACCCAGCAAGGCTATCATTCAGAGTAGATGGTGAAATAAAGAGCTTTCCAGACAAAGCTAATAGAGTTTATCACCATCAAACCAGTATTGAACAAGATGTTAAAGGGACCACTGTAATAAGAAGTTGAAATAGAAAGAGAAACATAGGCATAAAGAAATAAAATGGCAATAGATAAGTACCTGTCAATAATAACCTTAAATATAAACTCTCCAATCAAAACATAGGGTAGCTGAATGGATAAGAAAACATGGCCTAAATATATGCTGTCTACAAGAATCTCACCTCAAACGAAAGACACCAGCTGGAAAAAGAAAACCTTCTGGAGGACTTTAAAGGCGAGATCAACAGCAATACAGTCACAGTAGGGGAATTTAACACTCCACTGACTTTACTTGGTAGATCTTCCAGACAAAAACTCAACAAGGAAACAGTGACTCTAAATGACACAGTAGATCAGATGGATTTAATTCACAGAACATTTACAGAACATTTCACCCCAAGGCTGTAAAACATGCATTCTCCTCAAGTGCACATGGGACATGCTCAAAGATAGACCACATGTTAGGACACAAAACAATTCTCTACAAGTTCAGGAAGATTGAAATCATATCAAGCATCTTGGATATTTACACCATGGAATACTGTGCAGCTATAAAAAATGAAAGATCCCTTACCCTTTGAGACAACACGGTGGGACCTGGAGCGAAATAAGCCAGTCAGAGAAAATCAAATATCAAGTGATTTTACTCATAGGTGGAATCTAATGAACAAAATAAACTGAACAAAATAGATCCAGAGACATAGAAGCATGGAACAGACAGGGGTGGGTGGGTGGGGAGAGATTAACTTAAGAACTTATATGCATAACCCGTGGACACAGACAACAAGTGTTGTGAAGACCTGGAGGAAGGGGTGCAGGGTAGAGAGAATCAGTGGGGAAAAATGGGGACATTTGTGTTACTTTCAACAATAAAGATAAATTTAAAAAAAAATAAATGCAGCCCCCTCTCTTGGAGCAAAATTTTACTACTACCCCCGTAGTGGACATGCACAGATATACTTCCAAACCACTCGAGGGGGGAAAATGGAATAAAGAAAAATAAATATAATGAAGTGTATAGGAAAGGAAAAAAGGAACGAACTTTGAGCTAAATAAAGTAGGATAAGTTAAATAAATTAAGGTAGGATACTAATGGAAAGTCATTTTTATTTCTCCTTAGGGAGTGAAATCATTAAAAAGAAAGGTAGCCTTCACTTAACCAGATAGTGGTACTGCCTACACATCTAACTCTAGTTGACTTTG
Source organism: Miniopterus schreibersii (assembly GCF_964146895.1). Classification (NCBI taxonomy): domain Eukaryota; kingdom Metazoa; phylum Chordata; class Mammalia; order Chiroptera; family Miniopteridae; genus Miniopterus; species Miniopterus schreibersii. The sequence goes on along the minus strand of NC_138119.1, from coordinate 11,879,736 downwards.
ACGTTAGACCTGGTCTATAGGGGAGTGGTGAGGGTGAAGTAAGTATATGTTTGCCTTCAAACTCAGAAATATTATATAGTTACAGGACTTAGTTATTTGGAGCACTAGGGTTAAGGTCTTAAGATCAATCAATAAATATGTTTTGAAATAAAAAAAGTACAAAGTGGAAAGTGAGAGTCAAGAAACAACATCCGGCAGCACTTCTATGCCAGGGACTGAAATAAGGGTCTTTTATTCACCAAACATGTTCTCTTTTCCCCTTCACTCCAGTTGCTTGCTCCCTGGCTTCTGTCTATTCTCTGCTCAAATATCACCTTATGTGTGAGGCCTTCCCTGACCATTCTATAGAATAATTACTCCCAGCCTCTCCCAGGGCCCTTCCTACCCTCCATGCCTTGCTTTGTTTTTCTCTACTGCACTTATCACCATCTAACATACTACATACCTGCTTATTTATTTACTTATTTCCTGTCTTCCCTACTAGGATATAAGCTCCATAAAAAGAGGAACTTTGTTTTGTTTCCTGTTGTACCAAGAACAGAATCTGGCAAGAAATGTGAGCAGAACATTTATTGAAAACACTGCTTATAAGAATATAATTTGAGAGGGAGAAAGCACAGAGTACTTGAGTAAAGGCAGATCATTCAAGTGGCAATCCCATCTACCTTTTCTGTGTATTGCTTGCCATAAGTTTGCTTCCAAAGATCCCAGTGACGGTCCAGCGTGGGATCTTTGTGCAGCTGTGCCATCGCCATTGCAGAGGAGCACCCGAGGAGAACCCAAAGCAGCCATTGCATTCTGTTAAAGGAAAGGTCAGATAGGAAGAGTAGCTGTTAGCTGCATATATTGTGACCGCATCTTCCGTAACCAAAGATAGCAATGCGAAATCTGTCAAAGGGACAGATTATCACAAATCAGAATTAGATAGGAAATTTTTCTGCGATATGCAAGGTAGGGCAAAAGTAGATTTACAGTTGTTTGTATGGGAAATAATACAATAATTAATAAATAATAATACAAGAATGAACTGTTTCGTGTACTCACAACTGTAAACCTACTTTTGCCCCACCCTGTATAGTCACTGGGAATAACTGCAGATTCATGTCTGAAATATGGTTTCTAATGCTAAGTAGCTTTTTAAAGTGATTTTCAGAAATTTCCTGATATTTGGTAAACCAAACTCACATTCAAGGTTGGCGATGTTGTAGGAAGCAGGGACTTTCCAGGATTTGCCAACAAATCTAATTAAGGGAAATCCTCTTTCCTCATTAAGAGGAAAGCAAACCTTGGAAAAATCATTTATCTTCATAATTGTTCATCTTAACTGGCCTATTTAAATATCCACTATATTTAGAGGTGGTTAAAAGACAACTCCAGCGTATTATTTTCACATCCAAGGGTTATTTTATTAATTTATTTTTTTAACTTCCCCTCCCCAACAATCAAAATATCTATTTCAAAGGAAGCAATTAACTGTTTTGAAAACACCACTTATATATTTAACACAAAAAGACTTTAACAGGACTAGCTCTTTCTCAAACTGCATTCTACTTCCTCTTCTGTTTCTTTTTAATTGAGAATAACTGAAATTGTAACCATGTAAATCTTCAAATTATATTCCAAAGAAAGCTACGTTTCAGCCTCAGGCTTAGATGTCCAAGCACACATTTAACTTTTCAAAAATAAATTCTTTTTAGTCAAAGAAAAGAAGAGGCAAATTGAGCGATATGATTTTTTAGTTTACTTCCTGAAACCAAAGATTGAAAACTCAGCAGGCAGAGCAAGCTGAAAACACAGTTTAAAGACCAAACAGGAGGGGAAAAACAGACGGTACATACATAATGGAACCAGCAGGTGCTCCCATACTAAGAACGCTTGAAGGTGGGCTCTCTCCAAAGATTTCAAAGGCAGTGAAGAGATTTCAGCTAAACCTGACTTTAAAAAGAGTTTGGAACTTGTCACGAGGCATCCACGAAGAGGAAGTGAACTTTCATTTCAGTTTCATTTAAAACCTGCTGGTTCAGCTGCCTCCAGCCCTGTCCCAACAACGGTTTTGGAGACAAAGTGGGTACACTAAGCACCAAAAGGAGCCCCCAGTACAGGAGGTCAATAGAACCAACTCAGCAAAATAAGAGCAGTACCCTTTATCCTTTAATCCTTCATCATTTTGATAATTCCCTTTACCAAAAATCACCAATTTTCAGATGGAAAAATTTAGTTATGAAGAGATTAGGATTAAGCTCCTGAAATCCCAGCTTCCTCCTGATTTCCTGGGAAAACTTGTCTTATTCCTGTTAACGTAACTCATCCATGAGCTACTCTCGTCTAATTCTCACTCAGCTACTCCTTCATTTATCAATTCAAAATATCTTTATTGATAGTAATATATGTTAGTACATTCATGGAAAAAAGGGACATCTGTATACACCTAACCGCTGAGTGGTTACCTGGGTGGAGGCGGGGGCAAGATGAACTATTATTTTTTACAATTTGCTTTTCCATAATTACTGATGAGATTGACCATCTTTTCACGCATTTATTGACCATTTGAGTTTTCTGTGAAATGGCAGTTCATACGTATATATTAGTATCCCTCCTTTCTTAGCCTTGTTTTTCCCCCACTTAACATTGTGTTAAGAAAAAAATCTCAATACTTCGAAACAGGCAAAAGAAAGTATCAGGTGCCCTTTCAGTGGAGTGTGGGCATTGTTTAAGGAGCCATGGCTGGGCACGGTCTTCTGACTCTATAAAGGTGTGCAACTTTGACTTTCTATTGACCAGGCTTTTACAGCTCCGTAGGGGTAGAGTTAATTTGTAAAAAACAAATAAGTATGGGAATTATTCTTGTACCCGGCAATGCAAATGAACTTTGTCCAGTAGATTCCACTGAATAGAGAACGAGGAGCTCCAGTGGCGCAATCGGTTAGTGCGCGGTACTTATATGAATAGAGAACGAAAATAGCTGTCACTTAAATTCTTATCTGAACCAGTTTTAATATCTTACTGATCAGTTATTAATTAATGAGTTGAATAAAATCTTTGGCACATGTTAATTTTCATTTGTACAAGAATCATGTCCTCCTTTTAACAGCTGATATTGTACCTGAGTTTTTGCTTTCAGCCTTGGTGCTTTATATGTATTTGTACCCCTCAGACATATATAGTTCAATTTCCTTAATGAGGAAATGTGCATAAAAACAAATCTCTTTCAACAGATGAAAAATGTACATGACTTTTGAGAAGGGTCCATCTTTTCCCCCGTCATTATTTCTCTGCACGATGGGGTCTATATACCTACACTCAGTACAGAGCATGAACACGGTGATTGGGCAACGGATAAACATTTTCCGCCTTCATTCTTGGATATTGCCTAAATGGGACTCAGAGAGGCTTGTCCAAAACCATTGTGGAAGTAAGCAGACCATTGTGGAAGTAAGTAGTAGAATTGGGACTCAAAGTTCACACTCTTTTCAACACCCCTTGCTGCCTGGACTAGACATAGTATTTCACGCTAGGCTGGAGCAGTAGTGTTCTGGGGCTGGCTGCTACCAGCACTGGCACATGAGAACCACTTATGTCCATTTATTCCTAAGTCTGCCTTCAGTGGCATTACATTGGGAGTTTGAAATGGGACACTACAGGAAAAATAGGCAAACCTGCCCCCCTTCTTCTGGCTTTGCCCTGCCCCCTACTCCTGGAGTGCCCGGTGAATACCGGCATACGACTGGGATGCAGTGCTGACTTAGAAGACATCGAATATACTTATTTTGAGTTCCTTTCTCTTTCAATCTTATTTTGTTCAAGACTTGCATTATAAAAAGTTGCGATATGGACCTGAATTGGTATAGTTCCATTTCAGATTTCACAGTCATAAAATTTGAAGAAAATATTAGAGGGCTTACTCAGGGTTGTTATCTTTTTAGTTTACCAAATTAGGACATTTAAAAATTAGTTTCTAAAAAATCCAATCTATCAATGTAACCATATGAAGTGTAAAGTGTTGGGTAAGTACTATTGTCATATGTACGTAACTTGGTCCACAAACTTTTGTCTGAAAAAAATATATCTTTAAAGTTGTCTTTAAATTTTCTTGGTTGGGTACTAGTCTCCATGGTAACCCCCCAGTCTGGTGGCTCTGCTGCTCTGGGTGGGAGGGACATTAGTTTCAACATCATTTCAACATTGAAGGAGCATTTCAACATTGAAGGAGCATTTTAATACCAAGAAAGGATAGGAAGGAAACCATCTCAGAATTTAGAAGTGGAAAATATTTAGTATTATGAAAAACTCATTCCATTGTCCATATTTTAATCATTTAACTGAAGACTAATGAAAATATTGCCAAGAATAATGATCCCATAAGGCAGGGATTTTTCCCCCCAGATATATCTCAAGCACCTAAAATGGTATCTGGCACATAGTAGGCACTCAGTTAATATTTAATGAAAGAATGAAGGACTTACACTAATCTGAGGACCAAAGTTTGGCCACCACTGGTATAAGCTACCCAAGTTGGCATCTTTTATAGTTAGACAGATAACATATTTGAAGCATTTAAGGAGCTATGAAAGGAAGGTGTAGGAGATACATGCCTAAAGGTGACTTAATATCAAATTGGATGCTTCAGTTTTTTAAGAGAACTGCATAGTACCTTATTTAAGGTATTAGAAATGTCTTTGCTAGAATTTGGAGAGCCTTTCCATGGTCCACTACTTTCCCCTTGGAATCAGGAGTACACTGAGATTGAAAGCTTGCAGATATGATGGAGGGAATAGGATTCTGAAGCTCCCAGTTACTGTAAGTCTATGGTCAGGGACCCTGAGAACATCAGTTGCAGCTGCACATATGAGGTGGTGGTAGCAGTATCCTATTCTTTAGATGAGGAAACTGGGGCCAAGAGAGGCTCATCCAGGGTCATTGTGGAAGTAGTGATGGAAGTGTGGGCATTGTGCTACAAACATGACAAACAGGAAACATGAGCACCGGGCCCCAATGAGTGATCAGCTTTCCTTTACACCATTTCCCTTTTTCACATCCTGCCAGATTTGGTAAATCGGCACAGCCCTTTGGGGGAGAACTTTGGGACATTAGTTTCTACACTCATCATCATTTCAACATTGAAGAAGCATTTTAATATCCAAAAAGGCTAGGAAGAAAATCATCTCAGAATTTAGAAGTGGAAAATATTTAGTTTTATGAAAAACTCATTCCATTGTCCATATTTGTTACTGTTGGTTACAAGCTAGGTCCTTGTAACCAACAGTAACAGAGAAGGTAAAGGATGTGAAAGCATCTAAAGTGGTGTTAAGGTTGAAGGTGAATGACAGTTGCTTTATTTTATTTGTAAAGTTCAAGTGCAAGCCCAGTAATATCTTTCTTCAATTTAGTGTGTTTTCAAGCCTATACATAGTTTCCAACCTATGAAAAGCTGTGTTCTAAAAGGCTTGTAAGGAGACTGTTTAGAACCAAGAACACACTCGTAGAAAAGTATTATAAAGCAGTGATTTGTTGCTTAGACAAGCCTACAAAGGCCCACCTAACCCATAATGTCACTGAAAAACTATACTTATAAAAGAAATACTACTGTAAACGTAAATAGGTAACTTCAATTATACTTGTTTCAGATATTGAAACCTAATCCCCAGTGTGATGGTATTTGGATGTGGAGCCTTTGGTAGGAGATTAGGTTTCAAGGATGGAGCCCTCATGGATGGTATCATTGCCCTTATAAAAGAGGCCCCAGAGAGCTCCCTTGGCCCTTCTACTATGTAAGGACACAGCAAAAAGACAGCCATCTATGAACCAGGAAGGGGTTCTCACCCAAAACTGAATCTGCTGAGTCTTGATCTTGGACTCCCCAGTCTCCAGAACTGTGAGAAATAAATTTCCATTGTTTATAAACCACCCAGTTTGTGTTATTTTGTTATAGCAGCCCAAACAGACTAAGACATCTATCCTCACACATAAACTCTATACTCAAAGCAACTAGTTTTCATGTTTCCAGAACATCCACACTTATCCTCTGCACTTTTTACTCACTTTATAACAGTCCCAGCTAACAATTGTTGGACACCAATTATATGCCAATGAATGAGTATTATTATTCAACTTTTACAACACTATGAGGTTGGTAAAATTCTTACCCTCATTTTATACAGGGGAAATTAAAGTTCTAAGAGATTAGAAGGTTCTTGGTGAACAAAGACACTGGGAAAGCTGTGTGTGTGAATGGTGAGGGCTGGGGTGGCTCAAGCATAGGGTGCAAAGGCATACATGATAGAGCCGAGGCGAAAAAAGTACGTTGGAGGAGAATTGTGGAAGGCCTTGAATGCCTCCCATGTCCCAGGAAGTGTATATATACTTCATTTTATAGACACACAGGCATTTAGGAGGCATCAGGCATTTCTGAGCAGGAGAGAGACAGGATCAGGTCCATATTTAGCAATATTCCTCTGGCAGTGGTGTAGAGAACAAACACACATGAACCAAATGAAGAGGCAAGAAAATGGAGGGAAGGCAACATGTAGCAAACACTGCACGTGCTCCACTTCTTTCCGCCTCACAAAAGAATGGCTCCTGAACTTTCCTGAAGCTCGAGTATGAGTTTGGCAGATGGGGAGTTAGGAAAAGGCATCCCAGATCCAAAGGACAGCATGTTCAAATGCGTAGGCAGGAGAGAGCATGGTCAGCAGTCTGAGAGAGATCAGACTCCCTGCTAGGCAAATCTACACAGTTCTGTTACTTTGATCTGGAATTTTTCCCCTTCTGCCTAAAGAACATCCTTTAGAAGTTCCTTTTGTATGGATATGTGGACAACAAATGTACTCCATTCCTATATGTATTTGGGTTTATTTCTAGATTTTCTGTTCTGGTATATTAATATGTAGGTCTATACTTGACCAGAATCACACATTTATAATGTGCTTTAATATCTAATAGAGTTAGTTTTTCCCTTAATACTCTCCTTTTCTAGATTTATTTCCCCCTGAATATTCTTCCTTTTCCTTTTTCCCATGTGATCTTTAGAATCAGTTTGGCAAGTTATCAAAAACCCTTTCAGTATTTTTATTTGGATCAAATTAAATTCGTACTTTAAATTAGGGGAATTGACCTCTTTATGCTATTGAATCTTCCCATCTGAGAACAAGAGATGCTTTCATATTTTTTTCAAGTATCCTTTTGTGCCCTTCTTATAGATATTGCTCATTTCTTGCTAACCATTTTTTTTTCTGGGAATTTATATTTTATTACTTTTGCAGTTTAAATGGGGTATTTTCCGATATAATTTCTAACTAGACATATATTGAAAACTATTGATTTCTGTTAGATCTGTTTTTGTACTCAGCTGCTTTACCTGGAATTCTCTTCATTTGTACATTTTTCAGTTGATACTCCTGGATATTTTGGGGTATGTAAGTGTATGCTATTAATCTCTTACTGTGCCTAACTATAAATTAAACTTTATCATAGGTATGTATGTATAGGAAAAAAACATAGTACGTAAAGGGTGCGGTACTATCTGTGGTTTCAGGCATCCACTGTGGGTCTTGGGACGTATCCCCTGTGAATAAAGGGGGACTACTGTATTCTTCAGCTCACCTTTGTGTATTTCTTGGGCAGAAGTGTCAGTAACAAGTGGGCTATTTGAACTATAATAATAGAAAATAGTGTCTATTATTAAATCCCCAGTACAAAGTTAATCACTCGGGAAATTAACAGAGACTAAAACTAGCATTGGTGTCATCCTAAAACTCTGAGTCCTTTTCTTTAAAACTAAATAAGATAGTTCCTTGGAGAGACTTGAAGCAGCCAACTCTCAGGGTGCATGAAGCCAACAGGAGATGACTTCAACACTGGTAGGCACTAGGCTTCCTTATTCTATTTTCATTTCCCTTTCCCACACCATTCCAATGTTTCCTAATCTGTGGTGGGAGGGAATCAGCGCAATGTGAGAGGCCCATGAGAAAGCTCGGCAAAAGCAGAGGTTGAAAGTTAACAATCTGGTCTATATTGAGTACAGTGATCAAGGATGAGTTAGATTATGGGGAAATGCAACAGGCAACAGAAAGCATTTATAGGACACGGCATGAAAATATAATGTCTTACTTGCACAACTTGGCGTGGTATGAGATTGCAAGGTGGACTGAATTGAAGGCTGTTGAAATAATTTAAACCATGTCAGCAAATATTTGATGAGTGTCTACTATATCATTGCATTATATACTGTGGGGGATACAAGATGGGTCAGGTACACATAACTCCAGGATTTAGGGGGCTAACATGCTAGTTTTATGGCAAAGAAATAAGTAATTGTGATATTAGGTAGAAAATTAAGGGGGTGATTTCTCTCTTCTCAGAATTTCTGAGTCTGTCACAAGAGAGTCTCAAAGTAATGTAGAGGCTGAAAAAAAGACATCCGGTTGAAGATTAAAAAAAGGGTTTTTTGGCCCAGCTGGCGTGGCTCAGCGGTTGAGCACTGACCTAGGATCCAGGAGATCGCGGTTTGATTCCCAGTCAGGGCATATAGCCAGGTTGTGGGCTCGATCCCCAGTTGGGGGCGTGCAGGAGGCAGCCAGTCAATGACTCTCTCATCATTGATGTTTCTATCTCTCTCTCTCCCTCTCCCTTCCTCTCTCTGAAATCAATTAAGATATATATATATTTATAAGGTTTTTTGAAAAATAATGTCTTCTGAGATGGGACATGAAGGAGGAACAGGATTTCAAGAGGCAGAGATGAGAGAAGGAAGTTCCAAACAGTGGGAAACAAAATGATACTGTTGGGAAAACACTACTTTTAAAACTGGCGTCAATCCCAAATCAGCAACCAGTTCTTGTCCTCTTGAATAAGTTACATGCCTTCTCTCCTCCCACTCCACTCCTTATCTGTCTTCTTGGCCAATTCAGATCTTTCAAAGCTCTGTTCTCAATGAAGCCTCATCTCAAATCCCATTATGAATTAATGACTCATTCCTGAACTTGCATAATTAGTATTTATTTCATTATGGTTGGTATTGTTAGTTGTTTGTATGTCTGTCAATAGTCTATAACATTCTTGAAGTCTGGGCCAAGTCTTACTAATTTATTTCATCGTAATTCCTTTAAATACATTGTTTACCACATGGTAATAAATATTTACATACAAAAGTAAATAGTTTTGCATGGAATAAAATTAAATACTGCCTAACACATGGTTAGCATTTTATATAAGTGAATTCTTTCTAGTGGTAATGAGGATTTTGTGAAAAATGGTAAAACCCAGTTATATAGATTTCTTATTAGCCTACTAAGTTCTTTTAGAATTAATACTGTTTGGAAACTATTATAAAGAGTTTCAATTCCCTCTTCTGGTGACAACATACATAAGTTTTGTTTTCAGAACTGCAGAGGGTCCTAAGATAATTTTCAAGACACAAGTTTATGTTCCACTTAATTTGGTCCCCCTAAAATGGAATTAAATATTGAAATCTTCTTATATCCACTTAATCCCTGAAATTTAGTACAGTTCTTAGTACAGAGTAAGCACTTAATAGAAGTTGTTTGAAGGAATGAACAAATAAATGAATTAAGATGAATTGTTTATGTGATGGTCTCTCCAAACAAACTATGAACACATCAAGTATAAGGAATATGTTTTATTCACTTTTTTGTCTCCAGCACCTAGCACAGTATCCAACACAAAATGAGTGGTTACTAAATAGCTATTTATTAAGTCATAGACAAGAGATAAATATTAGGTTTATTTTAAAAATGCAAAGAAGAAAAAAGGAAACATTTCTTTTATCATGTTAACTTGTACCAAAAATTGATGAATAGATTTATGAATTGAGGTGTAAAACATAGATATTTCTACCTTGGGATATAGAAGACGTGAACATGGAGATTGACAAATCAGATTACCTTTGCCCCCTAGAGTGGTCAAAGCTAACTAGGCCCTGTGAATGAGCATCCAACCTAGCTGAAGATCTCCCTCTTCTATTTGCACAGCATCAGCCCCAGGACAACACAATCAGGGCAGGTTGTGGTCACATCTCTTAGCCTAAGATTGCATACCTGTTAGGGAAATTCCTACTGTGGCCACAGTGAAAAATAAAGGCCTTGGGTGGAGAGAAGGAGAGTAGTAGGAGTGTCACCTGAAGCACAAACAAATGAGGAGAATGAATGCACAATCTCTGTATCAATATATCTGCTTCAAGCAAGCACACCAACTCCCTTCCAAAGTACATCACTTCGTTGCACCATCATCGGAAGGAATGGAAGAGCAGGATAGGGTTGGCTGGCTGAAGTCACATCTTGGGGAAGCTGGCCAGGTTGGCAATGCCACAAGCGTTGTTCTTATTCCGAGCCATGAGGATATAGCCTTTGTTTCCCCAGTTTTCTCCCCAGCTGTAGGACCAATCAAGAAAAATACTTAGCATCTTCAGCCATCCATTAAAACACTAAGTATTATGCTAGGAACTAATGGTATATAAAATGAATAAGACAGTTTTTACCTTTAAAAGTTTAAAGTCAAGAAATGGAAAGCATAATACTACAGGTCTCAAAGGTAGGAGAGATTTCCTCTGGTCAAGAGGGACAGAAAAGACTTAAGAGGTTGCATTTGAGCTGAGCCCAAAGGCTAGATAGAATTGGGACCTGTGGAAATTGGATGCCAGTGGAGGAGTGTGAAATGAGTAACAGAGGCAGGAAAGCATGGGACATGTTTTAAGATCTTGTGGCTGAAAAATAGGGCGCCTGACAGGGTGTAATGAGAGGTATGTCTGGTAAGGTAGATGGAGATCAGGTTCAGTTATTTTTTACTGCCAGGCTAAAGACTTGGACTCTTGGTCCATCATAGTGGAGGAACACTGAAGGTTTCTGATTGGGAAGATGGAGTTGAGTTTGAGTGTTAAGAGGGTGACTAACAAACGTGTTCCCATCGTTACCTGTTTTTAATTATCCAGTGCTTTTTCCCCTTCTGGATCCCATATCCCACTGCCAAAACCGCATGGTTCAGATTATCGCTATTACAGTTTTCATCGTAATACACACCTAGGAAACAATCAATCATGGTTAAGCTTTCTGTAATCCAAGGGGCACCCAACGGCGCCTCCCACTCTAGGCAGCCTCTAGGCTTACATCAGAGATGCCCTGGGCGGGGGAGCTGTTAGTTTCTCTCCAGAGACTCAGTCTGGAAACGAAGTACTGAAAATGCTCAGTGCCCTCTGAGAAGCTGCCAAGCCCACATCATAAGAGATGGTCCCCTGTGCTCTACGGGAACAGCTCCTTACCTTTGCTATAAAACTGAAAGGAGGTCAGACTTGCATCGATGGCCACAGAGATGGGTCCTACTCGGGCCACCGCCCTCTTCAGGGCTTTCTCGTTCCCCTCAGGGATCTCTTTGTACCCTCTGCACTTGGCTGCCTTGCCTGTTGGGTTGTACATACAACTTTCATCCTGGGGAGGAAAAAGGTTGAAAAAGACTAGGACAAAGCAACAGGCAATGAACTGGCGACTGAGCAGCTCTGCCAACGCTTTAATGATGTCAGTGAACTAACGGGGGTGGTGCCTCGTATCCAGAGAGGTCTGTTCTCTCCTCACCTTTCAGGCCACTGTAAAAAAGACTGTGGAAAGTGAATACCTTGCACCATACACAGAATCCTTTTCAGGTGGCCTTAAAACAAATGTGAAAGCAAACACTGTAAAATCTAAAAGAGAGAGAGAAAGAATATTTTTATTACCTCAGTGTAGATTTCTAAAGTAAGATTTTTTAAAAAGCATGTATCATCATCTGGCCCTGTAGTATGTGTGAGCCTGGAGAGGGCTGCCATTGTTGTTAATATTTAGATAATGTTTTCTTGCAGATACAACTTTAGGATTTTGAAAGAGTCATCTGTAGGATAATGAATTGCCAAAAAGAATACACCGCCTTGACTTGGGTGGCGATTATATTCCATAACTGTGGCATTTGACATGATGCCCTGTCTTAATACTTTCTCAAGATGCCTTTATTCTCTGCCACATGATCCAAACCCTTCCCAAAAATTGCACAGATCTACAAGGGAAATAAAATATCTCGGGAATGGATTTGAAAGGATGTCATGCAATGATACTTTAGTCAAAATAACCTGCATTATGGCTGGAATGAACTTAAATTACTGTGCTATCTGGTAGCTTTCCTAGCAGATCTCTTCCTTTTCATTCATTCATATGTTCACATGAGAAGGAAAGTTCTTTCAGTTTTGGACAATAACTGCTTTTAAAAACTGCAAATTAGATACAAGAGAACAGTTGCCAAAGATTCACAATGTTAAAAATGGAACATGTGTCTTACATGGCTAATTCTCATTTTCATTGATAATAAAACCAAAATCATTCCTCATCCCTCTAAAATGCTGAAGAGATCATTTGAAGGGGGCGGAAGAACAGAAATTAGAAGTCAAACGCTCCTGCTAGTCCAAAATAGGGTTTTGAATATTACAGAGTGGGGCAAAAGTAGGTTTACAGTTGTTTGTATGGAAAACAATATAATAATAAGTAGAATAAACTATGTTTTGACAACTCACAACTGTAAACCTACTTTTGCCCCACCCTGTATGTAATTTTCATTTAAATTATTCAGTCTCTGAGCTAATTGTTCAACTAACTCTCAACAAAGTGGTTAATATAGTACTGAGTAAATGATGCAAGCTGTTCATGGATGAGTGATCAGCAATTAGTTCTGATAGTATTTAAATTATTTAATATAGTTAAGTTACATAAACTTTTAAGTTGGCTTCCTGATTAATCAATATGAAAAAATTATAAGCATAAATCTGGTTTTTGTATATACTGTTGGGGTTTATTTTTTTTATATTAAGTGATGATAAAAATTGCCAAAGGGGTATTTGACAATTTAAAAAAGAATATTTTGCCAAATTGAGGTTATCTCAATTAGTTAGATGTATTCAGAATTAAAAAACTAATCTGTTAGGCAGCTCTAAGTATGCTGCACATTATAGTAGCATCCCCAGAGTTCAAACATGGTCTTGGGACCCAGCTGTTCTGAAAATTGTATATGAATTAAATAAATTTTTTTCCAAGTACAACCTCCAATTTCTCTGCCTTGCAATAGCTGACAACTAAAAACCCATAACATGGAATAATAATGGGGTGGCATTTATAAAATAAAGTACTACTTTGATGTGGTCAATGTCATGAGGATGTGTTGGGATGACTTTACTATGTAGGCTGTTGAGTATCCAGTGAAATGTATTTGTTAAGTCATTTATGTTAATGAGCATTTCATTGCAGCAGACATAATTTCAGATGGCTAAACATGAATGAATAAAACTCACTGCTATTTGATTTTTTTAAAGGAACAAACTACAAAGGAAAAAATTAGTAATTTTACTACACCAAAATTAACTTTTCTAGATTGAAAGATATAAAGAGAGGGAAAAGGCAAACATCAACCTACAACACATATAGTATACAAATATCTTTTTTAATTTTCTAAAAATCAGTAAGAAAGAGAAAAATAACCTAATTAAAATGGTGAAAAGATATCTACTGAAGAAGAAATGCAGACAGCCACATAAACACCCTGATGAAGGTATGAGACTTCCGGTCAAGATGGCAGAGTAGGTAAGCGCTATGCTCGCCTCTTCGTACTACCACATCAAAATGATAATTAAATTATAGAGCAACCACCCTTGAGAACCACCTGTAGACTAAACAGAACTCCTATAACTAAGGATAAAGAAGAAGCCACATCAAGACTGAATGTCAACTGTAACTGAAAAATAATTTTTTTTTGGAAGATGTGAATCAATGGGATTTCTTATACACTGAATGTGAGAATATAAATTTTTCCAAATACTTTGGTAAAACACTTGATATTATCTATCTAGTAAAGTTGAAGATGCACATAACCTAAGACTTAGACAATTCTTGCACATGTGCATAGAAGACATGCCTGGCAATGTTTGCAGCAGATAAACAGATCTGGTAGATAAATGTTGGCTCTACTACATGACCAGTGGTATGGAGTTGAGTAGGCTGTTTTACCTCAAGTGTCAATTTCCTCACTTACAAAGTGAGGATACATCTACCTTACAGGGCTGTTAAAAGGATTAAATGAGAAAATGCACTAAGCACATGGCTTAGCACACAGTAGCCATCCTTTTCATTACTAAAACTTGCCATCCCTTCTTCAAAGGTTCCTGTTGCAAAGGCCCCATATTATATCACCTATCAACCCCATGTTTATAAAAAGCCCTCAGATCCTCTTCATTTTAGATAAGAAAGATCTACTTCCTATTGCTAAAGGATCTTATAGGAGGAACTGAGTTGATCTCTAAAATTACAATAAATATGAAGCAACTTGTTTTTTCTCTCATTTTATGCTGGTTAGCATGTTAATTTATATAATTTGCTTAAACGTTACCAAAACTCACACTGATACAAAATAAAGCCATATGATTTATGAAATTAGATTTGTGATGGCAGTGGGATTTGAACAGAGTTATTATTTATAACTTCTCAGATATCTATGGAATAACTTATCCTCTGTTGTTTTCCGGGGCAGAGAGGCAGATAGAATCTATGGTAGTCTAAACTCCCCAAATTCTCCCAGATTATGGGAATCTTCTTAGCCTTCTGTGGGCAATTATTCCATCAAGAAAGCAGAATAAGCCCAGCCAGGCGCGGCTCAGCAGTTGAGCATTGACCTGTGATCCAGGAGATTGCAGTTTGATTCCCCATCAGGGCACATGCCCTGGGGTGCGGGCTCGATCCCCAATAGGGGGCGTGCAGGAGGCAGGCGATCAATGACTCATCATTGATATCTCTCTTTCTCTCTCCCTCTTTCTGAAATCAATAAAGACATATTTTTTTAAGGAGAGAGAGAGGGAGGGAGGGAGGGAGGGAGGGAGGGAGGGAGGGAGGGAGGGAGGGAGGGAGGGAGGAAGCAGAATAAGGTAAGAGAAAACAAGATTTCTGGAGTTGCTTCCAGTACAAAGTATCATGCTGGGGCAGGAGGAGCCATTAGAGAGCTGTGTAACTGTGTGGGACTGTCTCACCTGTCCCACATATGGGTAGGCATCTTCGGAGTCAATGCCCCGGTTCTTCTGCACATACTGGAAGGCATTGGTCATGTAGCCCCCTCCACAGCCATCGTTCTCAGACACACAATCCACCAGGTTCTGGGGACTCAGATTTAAGAGTTTACCAGTTTTCTTCTTGAGTTGGCCCTCCAGGGCACCCACAGAGCTAAAAGCCCAACAGGAACCACACTGACCCTGAGAAGCATAACAGAAATGATCAGTCATTGCTGTTCACACTTTTTTTTTACCTCTACCTGCCTGATGAAATGCCATAGATTTAATAAATTCCAGCACACATGTCCTCTTTGCTGTGAAGTCTTCCTATTTCCCTTCATTTAACATTTTTGCATTGTCGTATTGTAATTGTTTCTATTGATAACTTTTGTTACTATTGTTCCATTAGCTGTAGTATATAAGAGCATAGTACTGGCTTTGCAACCCCTTAGATATATGACCTTGGGTAAGTTATTAAAGCTCTGTGCCTCAGTTTCCCTATCTGTAAAATGTGGATAATAAAAAGTGCTAGCTATTATTAGTGTTTGTAGATTTTTCTATTTTTAATTTTTATTATTATTTTTTAATCCTTACCGGAGGATATGTTTTACATCGATTCTAGAAACAGGAACAGGGAGAGGGAGATGTAGAGGGAGAGAGAAGCACTGATGTGAGAGAGAAGCATTCATTGGTTGCCTTCTGTATGTCCAACTGGGGATCGAAACCGCAACCTGGGCATGTGTTCTGATTGGGAATCAAACATCTGGCCTTTCAGTGCATGGGGAGACACTCTAACCAAGTGAGCCACACTGGCCAGGGCTTTCTATTTAAGATTGAGGATTTCTTGGGGACACAGGGGTGTCATCTTAAATCTCTACATCCTAGCACACACCTGGTAGGTTCTGGAAAAAAATGTGTTGTTGAATGAATGTTAAATCAGTTGTTCATCTGGTTGACACAATCAACATTATTGTTTGTGGGAAAACTGGCATTCTCATGCTAATAAGAATGTAAGATGGTAAAAACTTTTTTGGAAAGGACTATCCATTTTAATTTTAGGATTTATTTTGCATAAATATTTGTACAAAAATATATGCACAAGGGTGCTTACAGCAACACTATTTGTAAAAAGGAAAACTCAGAAACAACCTTAAAAGCCCTGACTAGTGTTGCTCAGTGGTTAGAGCATCAGCCTTTGCACCAAAGGGTGGCAGGTTCGATTTCCCGTCAAGGGCATGCACCTGAGTTGCAGGTTTGATCCCTGGCCCCCTTTGGGGCATGTGTGGGAGGCAACCAATCAATGTCTCTCTCTCACATCATTGTTTCTCTCCTCTCTCTCCTTCTCTCCCTCCACTCTGCCTCCCTTCCACTCTCTCTAAAAATTAATGGAAAAAATATACTCGGGTGAGGATTAACCAAAGCAGGAGATGAGTTAAATGATGGAAGAAGGTATTAGCATGAGGAGAGGTAACCTTAATTCCTTGCCCCTTCTTGCTAGTGTCCTCCTATCTTAACAACAAAGAAACAGCAAAAGGAAGAGGTCATGCCGCTAACATACCCATTCCCAGGGGACAGGAGGTACCTGATTTTTGACAGGAGTAACATATCCCTTCTTTCGATAATCAATGGAGTCTGGGGCTTTGCCTTCCCAGTCTGGGATATAGAGGGTATCATTACTGCGGGAACGGGATGGGGGTACTCTGAGTCCAGTCATCTTCTGAACCACCTCTTCACTGGTCTGGGACAAAGAGGAAGAGGCCAGGCATAAGCAGGGAGCTAAGGAAACAGGGCAGGTAGGCCAGGAGCTGAGGCTCAACTCACCATGTCCCCCAAGTGGTTCATTGCCAGTTCATATGTATGAATACCAAGAGAGGCCTCAAGGTTATGGATGGAAATATGCTTCAGGTTTTTTTCCCAAATTAAACGCCGAGAGATTTCATCCACCTAAATAGAGCATAGTCAGTACTGGCATAGACTGTCCTGTGTGCAAAGTTACATATGTAATATTGTGGAGGTATTTAGGAGAAAAGATAAAAATAATTGGGTGTATACAATCTAGTTTGGGTAATGACCATGAGATTATTAAGAGCATGCAAAAAAATGTATAAACAAATTCAAATAATAGAATGCAAAGATCTGGAGAGATGTATAGAAAAGTTGCTTATGGCATTAATGTGAGAAGTCTTCCCCAAAGAAAAATATCAAGAAAAGTAAGGATAGGATTTGATGGTGACTTGAGGTGTAGGAATAAAAACTGTATGTTAACGGGGAACAAGGGCAGGTTTGCTTGGTTGGAGTGTTCAAGCGTTTGGATAGAAGGGAGTCTGGAAGCTAGGACTGGAGGTCTCAGGTTTCAGCCCTCCCACCATGCTCCCCTCCAGGTCACCCAGCACCTTGCTGTTATACTGCTTCCTGTAGGTCTTCTTCCATAGCTCCCATTGGGTGTCCAGTATCTCCTCAGGGTAGAGAGCAGAGCTCACCATGGGCAGCAACAACAGAACCTCAAACCCCCACATCCTAGGGAAGGGGATAATTAGGGGAGACTCTTCTATTTGCCAAGAAAGTTCTAGCCTGGCTTAGGAGGAGGAATACCTGGAGCCATATTCCCAGACAGGTGGTTCTTAACCTTTTGGAACCTTTGAGAAGCTAATAAAAATTTGCAAGCCACTATATAATCCCTGTCACCAGGAAAATGCATGCACACACAATAATTCAAGGGAGTTCATGAAGCAAAGGAAAACAGGATAGACAAACAACTGAAGGTGATTTCCATATGACAAGCCAAACAGTGATAGTCAGGAGGGGTCTGGGTTTGGTTGGGGTGCAGATACTTCTGGTTCCAAGTGTTTTGAACTAGAGAGATTCAATCCATACACACACACACACTTGCACTGACAACCAGAAACAGGGTAGAAAATGGATAATCAGCATGAGCTCAGCACCCGTCTCCTCCAATATCCGCAGACTTGGAAAAGATGGGCAAGATTAAGTAGGTAAGTGCAGGGTGGATGACAGTGGCCGGAGAACACACAAAAGGAAAGACTGCCTGCTATGTTTTGCTTCCAGATAAATTCTTCAAGGCATTCTTCTTTTCCATGCCTAAGTTCTGACATTTTTCCAGACCTTGCCAGGAGAAGGCAAGGGAAAAGCTGACCGTATTTCCTATTCCCTAATTATGAGAGAGTATTTTACTGTCTCCTTAGTCTTTTTTTTAATATATCGTTATTGATCTCAGAGAGAGGAAGGGAGCGGGAGAGAAATACCAGTGATGAGAGTCATTGATCGGCTGCCTCCTGCAAGTCTCCTAATGGGAGACTGAGCCCCCAACCCGGGCATGTGCCCTGACCAGGAACTGAACCACGATCTCCTAGGACATAGGTCAATGCTCAACTGCTGAGCCACGAGAGCCCGGCTGTCTCCTTAGTCTTACGCATTCCTTCCTCCTTTCTCTTCCTCTCCCTCCTCAGGCAGGAAGCAGTCCTAATCTCAACCAGCTGCTGTGGGCAGGAAGGTTTTCTTATTTTTCTGACAAAAGCCTCTGTGACTGCCTCACAGGACAAAAAGCCTCAGAACTGAAGTTTATTAAAAGAATGTAAGACAAAGCAATGTTCTGTGATCATTAAATATACAGCTTTCCCGAAGTCTGCTCTAGCTTCACTCCTTGCAGTGGCTTAATTTTGTGTCCTCCATTTTAAGAACAATTTAGTCTGTACCAAGTCGTATAGCTCGCATAATTTTTGAATTTATAGCCCATTTTTATATAATCTTTGCAAACTGGCAAATACACAGCACATTTAATGTGTGGAGGGTTAAGGGCTTTGAGATGTCTCAGAGTAGGAAGTACTGAGCTACCACCTGCCTCCACCACTCCACCTCCCACTACAAGTTAACCCTTTCGGTACCCTTGGCGCAAACAGAAAACTCCAGAGGCCACTCTTAAAGTGAGGCATAGTAAAGGATTCCTGTATTTTTGCTTTTACTAGCAACCATGTATACATACAAATCATAGAAGTAATCCTAAAGGTTTCCGGGCAGATTTTATTTGGCCAGGAAATGACCTAAGGCAGGCATCACTGTTTTCATGCACAATAGCCCACAAAGTTCATTTTGATCCCCAAGTTACTACATCCCTAACACCCCGAAAGTGCAGAATTGGCAGGAATGAAAAGCCTAAAGAGCTAGGAGTTGAAAATGTTACCTGCTGATGGGCATCTGTCCTCTGGGCTCGTTTCTGCAAGGAAGTGTTGATGTGGGCGGATGACCAGGAGTGCAGGATTTATTCCATCCGAATTGCGGAAGTCAGCGCCAGCTGTTGGCTGGAAATCTCGGATAGGGGAGGGAGGCAGGGACAGAAATGCTGAGACGGGGGATTAGGGAGGAGGGAAGGAGGCAGCGAATTTGCAGTGTCTGTGTCTGTATGTGGAGTGTGCAAGCCAAGGTGGAGAGCTGCTTTTAGATTGACTGTCTTTGAGGGTAGACAAAAAATAGACCTCAATACACACTCAAGCTGGGGATTGCCTTCTTTTTGGTGGATAGAGGGACAGTCCTAGTCTTATTATTATATTGGTGGATTATATCTTTTCCTGTTATCCACCTCTCCAACTTTAGAACTTGTTTTTGAATTTGTATCTGACACATCAGAGATGAGGGAATAAGTAAAAATGACTAGGAAGGAATACATAAGGGAAGCCATAGGCTCCAAAATCATTTGTATTTATAAGCTTGTTGGTTAACCACTGTCATTGCTTCCATGCACAGGAATAGCTCTCCCAGCCTAACATAGTTTTGCTGAGGAAGGATATGCCCAGAAAGTCCAGATGCAACTAGTTCTAAAAGTAACCAAAACCAGTATTCTTGGTAATTTATGACAGCACATGAATCAATGCCACGGCACTGACAAACTCACATGTGACTTCTTTGTTGCTAAAACATTGACGGGATGCCTGATGAACATTATCTGTCTCTATTACTAAAATCCCCAACCCAGGTCCAGTCATGAGCTTCTCCACACACTTCCCCCAATATCCAGGCATGTGACAGATCATGAGTCTAGTCTAGTCCCTAAGCCACACTCCCAAACTCCATATTCTTCCATAAACCGATGTGGGGGAAGAGCAGAAAGGATAATACATGGGATCTAGATTCAGTTTCTGGCTAGATTACATACATCAACTCTCAAGAACACCAGTTTATGCCTATGCATTTTAAGATTTGCTAATGAACCTAGAGGGAAACCAGGTCCAGACCGCAATAGTTTAAATTTTCCCATCCCTAATTCCTTTGCATCCAGAAGAGTGTGACATACTGGGGGAAGGAATTCAGATAAGTCCAACTGGTCTCTAGTCCCAATTCTCCCCTCTCACGAAGACTTTGGCAATCCCCAATCCCATCCCACGATCAGATGTCCCTACTGACCTCACTCAGAATGAGTCAGTATCAGGAGGACAACCAAGGTATGCTGAGTGATCAGAGCCCTATGATTTCCCATTTCTGAAATTATAGACATGTTGTGCTTTATGTTTGTATATTTGGAGCTAAAGATATGGAATCAACTAGTTGTAGGTGTTTGTTGTTTATGAGCTGCAAAGGAATAGAGCCACAATCAAGAGGACACAACACAAAGTTTACAAAAGGAAAAATATTTTGTTTTAAAATACTTGCTACATGTCATTATTTTTGCCACTGTAAGGCTCAGCACAGATGCCAGCAATACAGAAATGGCCAACAAGAAAAAAACCCAAAACAATCAAAAATAAAACCCTGAAGGAAAAGCAGAAACAAAACCCCCAGAGCATCTTCTCCCTCCCCTCCCCTCCCCCAAAGCCCTATAATAACTATACAATATTATAGTCCTGATCACATTTAAAAACAGGCGATTATTAAAAAACAAGGATTTCATTGGAAACTCAACTTTTTGGTTTCTTAAATTGTGATATAAATATATATGTATACTGTATATGTGCACATAGAATAAAAAAATAAACTGTCTCCTTTTCCACTTCACTATCTGGCACCAGACTGGAGACAAAAGGAAGGAAACCCCATAATGACATTCTCTCAGCCTCTACAAGGCCACCTGTGCTCCTCAGTCCCCTATGGCTACATTTAAAATGTCTTCTTATTAATTCAGTCTTGCACTTACAATACTGGCCTGAGCCAATTTAAAAAAAACAAAAACAAAAACAAAAAACAACAGCTGATACACATAACTGTTACCTGAGGAAGGTAGAGAGTGATAGTGTAACCTGTATCCATATTTATATGGCTATAGTTAATTACTAAGTGACCCTGTCAGGATGGGAGTCCAGGCCCCATCTATCACATGGATTTATTACATTTGTACTACAAAGCAAAATCTAATCTCAAGATTGGAGAGGGAGCAAAGAGGAAAGAGCTATAGGCCCAGAAAAGACGTAAATCTCAGTTTCTTGGCAGACTGGATACTTTTGAGAATAGTATGAAAGAGGCTACTTTGCAAGAAGACTTGGTATTTGGTTTAAACTCCACCAGTGAGGGTTTTCACTGGCACTGCTAATCCAAGAAGTTGAGTTTCCATGCAGAAATAACCTCCATAGAACACACATATGTAATTCTGACAGAAAAATGCAGCATTATCCTTATGGCCAAGTATGGGGTTTCTGAAAGTGTTTATCCTGCCAGCCGATTCCTGTAACGTTTGCAGATCTTCCATATAAGGTGAGAGCACCAAAAGCAGGAATGACCCAGCTTTATCACTAAATATGTCTGATGAGAGACCAACCATATCAACAGATAATTTTTTATATTTGCTTACACTTGCATATTGGCTGGGCACAGATGTAAGTATAGCAAAGACATTTATTTAAATACTCTTTGGCTGCAATACTAAGTGGAAAATACCTGGAAGATTTAACTCCTTAGGACTCTTTGAAAAACACAGAGAAAGACAAAGATAAAATCTGGGACAAATTTTGCATAACTCCCTAATAGGGAGAAACAAACACAGAAACTCACGTACACGTATGTAGACACACACACACACACACTCACACACACTCTTCTCTCTTACTTCCTCACCTCACTCACATTTCTTTCCAGAGGAACTGCTCGCAGGCAGCAGCAAACACATTCTCACTTCCTAAAGCCCCATATATACCTACCATGTTTCATGGTCCTCCAATATGAGGACATTTCTCCTCTCCCCCACCTTATTCAGAATTTCTTTCCAAAAACAAGCCATAGTACAAGGCAAATAGTGGACGTCAGGTTCTCTAATCTGCCCCTTGACCCTAGCATAAACCACCTCTGTACAAATTTCTGGTCAGGAGACATAAGGAAAGGCATTTTTAACCTCACCCAGCCTCAATTTTTCAAAGGGTCCCCAAAGCCTTGAGGATTCACTCCATCTCATCTATAAATTATGTCAGAGAGGCAGGCGGGCAAGGGAAAGGCCAGAAGTGAAAGGGGGTACACATTAGGGGTGAGGGAAGGGAGGGGAGAGGAACTTTTATTCTGTTTACAAAAAGATTTGTTTTTTAAAAACAAACGGTAATTCTTCTCCCCCACCCCTTTATCCTCACCCCAACAGTTCTATTCTGAAAAGGAGGGAAACATAGTGAGATCAGGAAATTCTTCATTGTTGTAGCTGTTGCTCTGGTCTCCCAGCATGGAGAGCATCTCCTAATAAGAGAAAAACAAGTCTGGGTCACACACCTTGATCCCTTAGATTTACCAAGCTCCCTTCCCGACACTGCCCCGAGCCATCATTCCCGGCCCCAATGAGTTTCTGCCGTGCTGAGGAGTTCCCTTAGCCTTCCTAAGTCCCGGCAACTCTGACTCCTTTAGATGACCACCTTTTTGCCTAGTCCCTTCTCTGTCTTCCCCCTACAGTTCCACATTTCCCTCTTTTCTAGTCCTCAGCATTTTCAAAAGGGGAAAAATCTGCTGGCCACATTTCATATAACCCCCCTATAGGTATATAATGGAGTATCTCTTATCCTCTTTGTTTTCTAACAAAACCTGTTTTGCCTTCTTTCAACCTCTGTTTTAAACTAGCTCTTCCTTTGTCTTACCTAATATTACTCCATTCAGTCTTGCAGTTCCCTTAGGACTATGTAAATAGACCTTTATAACTATAATCAGTATATTTACACCCGAGCTTCTGTGAAGTGGGTATGTGGTTCTCCTTGAGTGGGCTAGGATTACTTTCTTTGACATCTTTGCAAGGTGCTGCACATCACTCACTATGGTCTGGTTAAAGGTGCATATAATGCTAAGTTCACAATCTTTCCTGTTAATGACAATTATCCATCCCCACAATGTCCCCACTGTCTTCTCCCACTCACATCCTAATCCATGCATGCTTCCTCTGCCTCTCTTTCCTGCCTTTTCTCTCTCAGTTTCTGATTTTCTAAAGTCTTTTCATCCTCTCACCTGGAAGACTTCAGGCTGGCCAGGCTGCTGTGCTGATGGCTGTTGAACATGTTGCTCATTAGAACTTGAACGATGATGAGGCTGCTGGCCCTGCCACTGTGGCCAGACTCCCACACCCTCTGCTGTCCGTGTCTGGAATTGTCCTGCAGTCTGTCCAGTCTCAGGAGCTAATGACGAAGAATAAACTTCAATCTACTAATTCCACTGGAGAGGAAAATCTAGCACATAACTACATGCAAGTCATTAATTTTACCTAGAAACCTTCTGCTCTTCTCTCTGCCCATCAATGCCTCTTCTGTTTCAAAACCCAACCCAAATTATTTTTCTTCTCTAGGGAGCTGTTCCGAAGAATCCTTTGCTCATTTCAGATTAAATTTGCATATTATTAAATTCATAATACTTTATATGTTTTTGTTATATGTGTGAAAGTCTTTTTCATGTGGGTAGGTTTTAAATACCAAATACCTTACATTTCCTCATAATTAGCCCAATGCATAGCAAACCATTTTAACTACCAAATCCTTTCTCTTTAGTGCTGTGATTTTCCTTTTACCCATCTGGTCTGAACTCACCAAAGTTGGATCCACGACTGGTGAGAGTAGGGTAAGCAGCAGCACCAGGCGATGCAGTGGAAGCACCAGGGAGGGACATGGGGCTAAAGGAGGAGGGAGTCTGAAAGCTGCCCACACCAAATTGTGAAGAACGAGTCTTGGCTGTAGCCTGGGTCGCCACCTGCTGAGAGCAATGAGTAGAGAACAATAAATAGAACATTAAAACTACTGCGCATGTCACTCTTATGAGAGTCAACTCTCTGTTAATCACTGTATTCTTCTGAGCCAAGCTCAGCAACTTCCTACTGTATATTTCTTCCAACTAACCCCCAATTTCCCTTGACACTATTTTTAAGCAGTTGTGAAAAAGTGCAAAAAGAAAAGACCCATGAAATTAATAAAAGTATACATTTAGCCCTGGTGAGTGGCTAAATGGTTAGAGCATCGGCCTGCTCACCGAAGGGTTGCAGGTGAGATCCCAGCCCTGGTTTGGGGCTTGTGTGGGAAACAACCAATCAATGTCTCTCTCTTGGGTGAGGATTAAAATAAAATTACCATTTATATTTATGTTATTAATATACATTATGTGTTATAATATATAATGAATGCATGCTATATATTATATGTTAATATACATTTATTATTATATGAAAGCATCAGCTTTAGGCTTAACATATTATATATACACATATATAGTAGAGAAGGACTTTTCAACACTTTTTTTTGTAAATAGACATCACTATGTGTAAATTTGTAACTAATTTTCTCCTTTGTTCCTGTATTTTGTAGTCTTAACCAAAGTGGAAACCTCTTAGAATTTACTCTACATGTGAAAGTTATACCTGCTCAAGATGTCCTATGCAAGTAATTCTGATTTAAAGTGGGTGTAAATGCCACAAATGTCGGGATTATCCATGGTTTTTAATTATCTAGTTGTTCCCAAGCAAGGGAAAAATCAGAAGGCGGGTGGTGGGGGTAAGGAAAAGGAGCCTAAGATAAACAACAACTTAATTCATGGAAAAAAGCCTAACCAACCACACAAAAAAAAACAATACACGGGACAGATAGATGAGAAACTGTACCTGGGCAGAGAAGCCTGGACGGGTACTAGGGGTCCAAGTTGGGGCTGCCCCCTGGGTGGGGTTGGAGTGGCGGGAAATCTGGGCCAACATCTGCCCTGCAGAAGCTGATGGCTGGACGATGGTTACAGGAGGGGCCAGACCACTATTTCTAGGTGTGAACAAATAGTTAAGGTCAAGGATTAAAAGGATAGGTTTATCACAGATTCTAGGAATCATAGGATAATCTAGTGCTATCCTCAGATTCCCTTGAGTTTCCTGGGGTTAAGAAAACTTGATAATAGAATTTGGAAAAGATCAGAAAAGACGGAAAGTAACACACTAATCAGGACACACAGAGATGGAACCTAGAACATGGGAATAGGCAAGGTGAAAAGAAACAAGAGGAAGAAAAGCAGCTTGCCTCATCCTAGGCCCTGGAAGTTTCACCGCTTTGTTTGAAATAACCAGAGAAAGCTAGGGAAGAATAAAACTTGGATTCAGCAACTGAATCCCTTAGTTGCCCTTAAAGCAGCACACACATATGGGGCTCACCTGAAATTCTCTGCCGGCCGGGGGGTAGGAGGGAATGTGTTGCCCTGGGAGAATAGCTGTTGGGTGGCAGGGACAGTGCTGGAAGAGATGCCTTTACTCTGATCTGTGGACCAAAAGGAGTGGGGGGAAGGGCCAGTCAAGGGGCTGTAGTATATTAGTTCAGTAAGTTCTATTTACTCATGAGGTATTATGACTAAGTGGAAATATGTTGGAAGACTACTAATTGGGCAGCAGCAGCCCCATCAGCAAGTGATTAAAATGAGAATTTAAAAGGAGCACGAGTAAAAAGCATACCTGTACTGATGTTGGAGTAGATTTCTGAAAATCTTGGATCTCTATCCTGGGCAAACAGACCATCTGACTTCTCAAGGGGCTTGCTGTGTTCTGGACCTGTGGTTGTCACAGGCTGAACAGAAACCTGTGGAATACAATTACAAAAATAACCACGAAAGGTTTAATAGGACAATTCAATAACTCTAAAAATCATATAGACACATTTATAGTCTAACTGGCACTGAAAAATATTTCTCATGGTCCCTCTTCAAAGACACACTAACCTGGGAATGATTGTAGCTGGCCAGTCCATCTCTTCCCGGTACCACGTCCAATTCTGTTTGCTGTTGCTGCTGCCTATATGTTAAGGCCAGTGAGGAGAGAAATAGGAAAAAAATATTTTTAACAAGAATCTGGGAAAAAGGCTTAAAAAAATAAACAAAAAATGATGGGATTGCAAACAGCCCTGGGCTAGTCACTGCTCAATAAATGATTCTTCCATCAATTTCTCACCTGGGTGCCAGCTGCCCTGAGCCCATCTCCAGGGGTAAATTAGCTGTGGGACCCAGTTGTGGCCTCTGGACTGTGTTGGACAGTGTAGGCCGTGGTTCCTGGCTGGAGTTCCTGGGAAAATGGAGAGTAGGTAAAACAGAAAAAAATGTATCTAACTCTGTATATAAACCTCTTTATATTCACCTGTAGGTGAGGTGATCCCTAATAAATTCCCCTTTTAAGTCCAATCCTAAAGATAACCTATGACCTCAGATTCAACAAATAATTCATACTATGGACATGGTACAAAAAGACACTATGTCCTATGGCACAAGGGTTCACCCTGTTTGGGTTCTAACTCTTCTTAGGTATTCAGTACCTAGTTGTGTGGATATGCGAGTATATACACACATAGTGTTTTTTAAAAGCTAAAGTAAAAAACAGAAAGTACATATACTGAAACATAAAAAAGACTATCTCTGGGTAGTAAATTTTTTTTCTCTTATAGTTTTCAATGCTTTCCAAATTTTCTATGAAGAATATTTATTTTTAAATATTAATAATTAATTAAAATTAATTATAGTGGGGAAAACTCTATGTGAAAATGAGGAAAGCCATTATTTCTGGAAAAAAGTTCTTAAAAAGACTTCAAAATTTAAACAAAATGAAAACACAAAACAATAGATGTTCTGTTATTGAATTGTCGGATACAGACTCAGTATCACCAGGTGCTATTCATATTGCTAATTATTTATACAATCAGATCTTCAAGTGATGGATTCAAAGCCAATTCTACACAGAGAGATTAAAGAAGTAACTTGACACCTGCTAGGATAGGTACAATAAAAAAAAGAGCCAGAATGTGGAGAAACTAGAATTCTCATACATTGCTGACAGGAATGTAAAATGGTACAGGAGCTTTAGAAAAGAGTTGGGAGGTTCCTCAAAAGATTAAACATAGAGAATTACTATGTGACCAGCAATTCCACTTCTGCATACACACTCAAGAGAATAAAAACATATCCACACAAAAACTAGTACACAAATGTTCATAGCAAGCAGCATTCTTAACAGCCAAAAAGTGGAAACAACTCAATGTCCATCAACTAATAAATGAATAAAATGTGGTATATCCATACAACAGAATATTTGGCAATAAAAATAAAGTACAGATACATGCTATAACATGGGTGACCTTTAAAACATTATACTAAGTGAAAGAGGCCAGTCACAAAGGAACCATGTATTATATGATTCCACTTATGTGAAATGTCTAGCTAGAAGAGGTAAATTTATAGAGACAGAGATTAGTTGTTGTACAGGTCTTGGGATGGGGTTGGTGACTTAATGAGTACAGGATTTCTTTTAGGGGGAATGAAATTAGATTGTGGTAAAAGTTGCACAACCCTGTGACATACTTTAAAAATATGTACACTTTAAATAGGTGAACTGTATGTGAAACCTATTTCAATAAAACTGTTGTTGTTTTTTACAAAGCTGAGAAAGAAAGCTCAAACAGAAAGAAATCAAGGTATATAGAGAGAAAAGAGACTAACAAAAAAATGGATGGAGCCATGCTCTAAAGCAAACTATGGTCCATGGGCCAAATCTATCCATTGTCTGTTTCTGTAAATAAAATTTGTTGGAACATAGATATCTTTGATCATTTTATTTATCTAGAACTATTTTTATGCTGTAACAAGAGCTGAATAGTTGCAATAGTGACTGTATGCCCCACAAAGCCTTTAAACTATTTACTATCTGGCCTTTTACAGGAAGCGTCTTCAGACATCTGCTGTAGAGAAAAATTCTGCCAGACTATAGCAATAAGCTGGTATATAACACAAAATCCTTTCTAGCAAGGGCTGAAACATAAAATTGAAATACAAACTCTTCACATCTCAGAACCTAGTCTCTAAACTATTGTTAAAATCTTATTCTACCTAAATTGTAAGAAGCTAGAAGATGAGGAACTTCAAACTAAAGGTATTTACTACTAGGAAAGAAGAGAAGGAGGTAAGCAGGAGAAATCCCAACAATGGAAAGGCCCTTATGGTACATACTTCACATTGGTGTTGGTACAGATGATGTACTCAATTTCATCTGAGTAAGGGTTCTGGAAAGTAAAGGAGCTGGTTCTCATCCAGAGCCATTCCCGGTTCTTAGACCGGAACCGGAACATGACAGACAACACCTGGCCTTTTAATTTCACCACCTGAAAAATTTTTCATGCTATCAGTGAAACTCATAAAAAAATTAACCCTAGAAAAATAAAAAATAAAATTCCCACTCTACAACCCTAAGATTCTTGTGTCACTGACCTTAAAGTATCAGTCTCTTTCAATGTAATTAACAAAACAACATAAGGAGTGAAAACTAAGTGACTAAGTAATTAGGATATGTATTTATCATGTTTCTTCCCAGAATCCCAAGCTATCTGACCTCTCTAGTCAAAGTCAAATAGAACAACAATTATTTCCAGGAAAGACAAGACTATGTTTCCCCACTTCCCTTGGAAAGCCCCTCAAAGATAATGCTGATCTAGCTTGACAAGTCTATACTGGAAATTTATGTTTAATGACATTATAGCCTACATGTTGCTCCTTAATCATACTTTTCCCCCCAAACCTAAGAATTTCTGTTCTCACAGCACCCATGGAGGTTTCTATAAACTAAATTGGCTTTAGTCTTATTTTTCCTTAGTTTTTCAAAAGAAACTAATTTTAGATTTTAGTTTCTCGTCTAATAGGAAATAATCTTCTGACCCTCTCTAACAATGAAAAAGTAATATTAGCAGCTAATATTTATTGTATAGTTTCTATATGTCAACCACTTGGCTTTGTGCTTTTTCTTTTAAGAACATCAACATTTATTTAACATGATAAAAAAAATGTGATGTGAACATTTGCATTTAAACAATAGTAAGCAGCCTTTAAAACTTAAATGTACTCACTGTATAATATCTATAAAATGAATATAATACATTTGTACACAAACTAAGTACTGGGTTTGAAAACATGCTTATTGCTGTATATATCTATTCCACTGACGCATAAGCCCAGTACTTCGAAATATCTACACTTTAAATTGTTTTTTAAGAAAAGGTGAAAACACTTATGTTTAAACGAGTGTGGCAGTAACTGCTGATATTACAAACTGACTGATGAGTGTAGTAGTAACTGCTGATGTTACAAACTGACTGAGAAATAATTATAGCAGAAAATGGGACATACTTGGCAATAATAAAATGGCACATTTCAAATATGTGTCTAAAACTTTTATAAATCAAGTGTGAAACAAAGCACTGAAGTAACCAAAATGGGGAAAACAAAGAAAAGCAAGCTTCATTGGATATTTCTAAATTAATGGGCTGAAAAGAAATAAAAATCCATCAACATCTGGAAAGCAGCAACTAAGTAAGCAGCTGTAGATCGCACATTAAAAAGCACCTTCATTTATATACTCTAAAATCACAGCAACAACTGATGTCAGAATAACCACCTTGAGATTATGGAGTGTATGTATGGACCATTAAAGCTGTTTTGGAATAAACATTTTCCAGAAGCAATAAAATGATACTACTCTGTGGCTAAAAGCATCAGAATTATAAATTTCATGGATTTAAAATATACTGTACAATATCTTCTCACACTGGTTCACGTTCTTAGCTTTGAATGATTCCACAGAAGTCAGACTAGATTTTCCAAGTCTATACATACATGAAACGTGATCCTTCTGTGAGCTGCAGATGAGTGGATGCAACTGGTAATAGTGAGAACTCAGAAGACAGAGACTTTTTACTGTCATTGTCTGATTTCCTCTAGAAGTTGGGCTATGTGCTTAACTGTATTATTTAATCTTCCCCAAAACCCTCTGAATTTAAGTACTATTATAATACCCCTTGTATCAGTGAGGACATTGTTGAGGCATAAAGAGGCAAATTAACTGGTCTAATATAAAGTAAGAACTGCTAATTCACCAGATGTTTTTAGGATATAGGGCCTGAAAATTACAATTAAAGAATCATCTTACAATTAGGAGTCAACTCTCATGTATCTATAAAAGAACTGTAAAATGAAATTTTCTAATATTATCCACAGTTCAGTAAAGTGTAGAATATTTTAAATACTTTAAAGACAGTCCCTTGGATGTAGCTAGTTAGATTCAAGACAGTGAGTAGCCACAGCCGAACAAAAATGCTTTGGACATTACTCACAATTTCAAAGACTGTTCCTCTTCTGTTCCTTAAAAATACAGGTTAAGTACTGAAGAATGTAAAATTGTAGTGTCTGCCACAGTATTCGATTAATTAGTGGTCAGTATTTGTCGAATGAATGTGATAACAGATATTAGATAAAAATATTACTCAGACCCAAACCAGGAAAAAAAGTTACCTGTTGGAAGCTGTCTCTTAGAAGCTGCTGGTCTTCAGGATGACAGAATTCTACAATATTCTTTCCTAAGAGTTCCTAAAAAGGGAAAAGAGTAAGATCAACACTTTTATGAGCATCTAACTTTCCTGGTCCATTAGCAGGTGACTTGGATTTTATTTCTCCTGTCTTTATCCTAGGACTATAGATAAGTGTGGAAGGAAAACAAACAAACAAACAAATAAAAGATGGAATCTGCTAAACAACTGGCCTCTAGAGCATTTTTTTTTTAGAACATTGTATGTTTATTATAACTGCATTTTTTTACAGATTTGAGGTTATAATTTACATATATAAATTACTCATTCTAAGCATACAATTTGATGATCTGTAGTACATTTGTACAGCTATGAAACCATTACCACAATCCAGTTTTAGAACATGTCCACTGCCCCAAAAAGTTCCCTTGTGCCCAATTAATAGTCAAGCCCTGCTCCCAATTTTCTAGCCAACCACTAATCTGCT
The DNA here is from genome assembly GCF_964146895.1 of Miniopterus schreibersii. Lineage (NCBI taxonomy): Eukaryota > Metazoa > Chordata > Mammalia > Chiroptera > Miniopteridae > Miniopterus > Miniopterus schreibersii. Next base: position 11,848,442 of record NC_138119.1, on the reverse strand, counting down.
TTCTGCTTTTTTAGTTTTGCCTTTTCTAGAAATTTCATATAAATGGAATCATGCAATATGTAGTCTTTTATGTCTGGCTTCTTTCATTTAACATATTTTTGAAGTTCATCTATGTTACTGCATGCATGTACCAACAGTATATTCCTTATTACTGCTCAGCAGTATTCTTACATGAATATACCACAGTTTGAGTATCCATTCACTAGTTAATGGATATTTAAACTGTTTCACTTTTTGGCTATTATGAATAACATAGCTATGAATATCTGTGTATAAATTTTTATGTGAACCAATGGGTTCTTTTCTCTTAGGTAAACCTAGGGGTGGAATTGGTAGGTTGTGGGATAAGTGTATGTTTAACTTTTTAAGAAACTGCCAAAATGTTTTTCCAAAGTGGCTATACCATTTTATATGTCTGCCAACAATGTATAATGGTTCCAGTTTCTCCACATTCTTGCCAATACTAATATAAAGAGCTTTTTTAATTAAAATTTTAAAATTGCGGTAACACTGAGAGCACTGCCTGATTATAGACCACTATTCTAGTGGGCATACAGTGGTATCTCACTGCGGTTTTAATTTGCACTTTCCTAATGACTAATGATGATGAACATCCTTTTATGTGCCATTCTTGTTTCTTCTTTAATGAAATGTCTATTCAAATCTTGTGCCCTTTTTTTACTGGCTGTCTTAATGAATTATAAGACTTCTTCATACATTCTGAACACAAATCCTTTTTCAGACATATGATTTGCAAAACTTTCTCCCAGTCTGTGGCTGGCTGATCTTTTCATTTTCTTTTTTTCTTGGTTTTGGGGGGTGGGGTGGGGAGATAGAAACACTGATTTGTTTTTCTACTTATTTTAGCATTCATTGGTTTATTCTTGTACATGCCAACTGTAAATCGAACCTACAACCCTGGCATATCAGGACAAAGCTCCAACCAACTGAGTTACCCAGCCAGGGCCTTAACTTTCTTAATGTCCTTTTTTAAGAGGGCAAATTTTACATGTGATGAAATCAAATTTATCAATGTTTCTTTTGTAAATCATGCTTTTATTGTCATATAAGAAATCTTGTCCAACTCAAGATCCAAAGATTTTCTCCTACTTTCTTCTAAAAGTTTTATAAGAATCTAAGTTTTTGTTTGTTATAGCATATGGATATCCAATTGTTCCATTACTATTTGTTTGAAAGATTTCTTTTCCTCATTGAATTCTCTTAGCATCTTTGTTGAAAATTAGTTGACCATGTGAGAACAGACTCTATTCTGGTCTAGTGATCTATGTACCTATCCTTATACTAATACCACACTGGCTTGATAACAATGGCTTTGTGATAGGTATTGAACCAAGTAGTGTAAATCCTCCAACTTTGTTCTTCTCTTTCAAGACCGCTTTTTCACCAACCCCTTCACACAGCCATAGCCAGAACTGCCTCCTAGCCACTATAGTTTTGAATGTTTATATAATGACCTGACCTGCTGAATGAGAAATCTACATAAAATCATAACAACTAGTGGGTGACTATTCATCTAGGCAATTAGATGAATTATCAAAAGGTGGCCATAGCATTATAACTAATTAAAATAAGCACTTCTGCATCAATATCCACATTAATACCATTAACAAAAATATATGTATCTGTACCTGCTGCTCGCACCTGGCTTCAGAAGCCCTATTTTTCTAGACTGAATGGTAACTTTGGTAAGAAGCTGAGAATAAATTCAACTACTGAGAATAAATTTAGCTGACAGAATAAATTTAGCTCTGAGCTGGGGGATGACATGTTTGGCTATCTGTGGAATTACATCATTGAATAATCTCAACACAGCCAAGGGAAAACAAGAGGCCAAAGTATCTGTGGTGTAATAGCTTCAAGCTCCAGCTCCTCACCTGTGGTTGGTAGCCAACAGTAGCCAAACAGCGGTGATCCACAAAGGTGAAAATTCCCTCAATGTTGTGTCGAGAGATAAATTCCGTTGGCTGACAAACATTACTCATATCTGTACAGTTGGGAGAACTAGTTACCTGAAAGTAAAGAGACAAAATGAGATAAAATAACACCATTCTTTACAGATATATTTCCTACCACCTCATGGTCATTTACATAGACATGAGGCTCCCATGTCTTAGTTTTAGGAATTTCAAAACTTTCACACCTCATGCAGGAAGGAAAAAATGGCAATCACAACCAGAGAGGGTTTAAGGCCTGGCCCCACACCTACACATGTACTCTTTAACAACTTTGTAAGATAAAAATTCATTCAACCCAAAGCCCACCACCTATCTTCATTTAGCTAGGCTGTGTTCATTACTCACATTGGGAAATTATAGTCCCAAGTAACCAAGAAACTTATCTATTTTATGAGAAGAATCAAAATAATTCCACTTCTCTTTTGTTAGTCACGTAATAATAAAATGGGGGGGGGAGTCTCTTCTTTTGTGTACAGGCAAAAAAAATTAGTTGAAAATAGAAAACTCAGCATTGAAAAGCTGAATATATGAAAAATAAGGGGAAAAGATCTCCCTCCCTCTCTCATCCTCTTCAGCTTGTTAAATCCAAGAGAAGCAATGCTAACTATGAATGCCATATTCCTCCAAATATGTGGAGTTTTACAGCACTGTTTGTTCATTTGTATTCAGAGAGTAAAAGAAAAATAACATCAACAAGTCCTGAAGGAGATTTCTCACTGAAAAGGGATGAAGTAGACTTGGAAAATCCATACTTGCCTGCAGTCTGCCAATGGCCACTAGGCAAAACTTGCTTCCCTGGCCAGCCTCTGGGTCATCATCTGGGAGGGAGACACCTTTAGGAAGGCAAAGTTAAAAAGATTTAATAGGGATCTCAAACTCAACTGCCTTCCAAGTCAGATAGGTAAAGATTTAAAGTACATGTAGGTATGAAGAGGCTAGGTATAAAACAATAAAGAGTGCTAAACAATAAGAATAAAGGTACTCACAGATACAGAAAACACACTGAGGGCTGGGATACGGGAATAAGCAAAAATGGTGAGGGGATTAAGAGGTACACATTCTCAGGTATAACATAAGTCACAGGGATATAATGTACAGCATAGTGAACATAGTCAATAATATTGTAATAACTTTTGTACAGTGACGAATGGTTATTAGACCTATCATGGTGATCACTTCATAAAGTATACAAATGTCACATCTTTGGGTTGTGCACCTGAAACTAATATAATATTGTATGTGAACTATAATTTTTTTAAAAGAGAATTAAAAAATCGAAAAAGTTTAAAGGAAAATAAGTGCTTAGTTTTAAAAAAAATTTTAAAAAGGTGTTTGGAATAAAAAAATAAAAATAATTTTTTTTAAAAAGAATAAAGGGCCCTGGCCAGGTGGCTCCGTTGGTTGGGGAGTGTCATCCCATACACCAAAAGGTTGCAGGTTCAATTCCCAGTCAGGGCACATATCTAGGTTGCGGGTTTGATCCCAGTCAGGGTGTGTGTGAGAGGTGATCAACTGATGTTTCTCTCTCACATCAATGTTTCTCTCTCTCTCTCTGAAAATCAATTTTTAAAAAATAACAGATCCTCAAGTGAGGATTAAAAAAAAAAAGAATAAAGGTAAACAACCACACAGAATTTACCATATATGCCAGGTACTGTTTTAAGTATTTATATATAAAACTCATATACTTTATCCATATTAACTGTAATAAACTGCAGAATACAGGTTGCACCCAAAATATTCTAAAAAACTATGCTGGCCAAACCAAACACATATGAAGACAGCCATTCATTTTGTGACCATATCATAGACAGAAAAAAGATGCCTTGCCCAACCTGTGACTTAAAGCAAGCAAGCAACCAAAAATGAAATAAAACCAAACACCAATAGTTATTTATATCCTTTGGAAAAGAGAGAAGCCAATGTTTCTTTTATTTTTTAATTGAATTTATTGGGGTGACATTGGTTCACAAAACCATATAGGTTTCAAGTGTACAACTCAACAAAATATTATCTACACACTGCATTGTGCACCCATCGTCCCAAGCAAAGTCTCTTTCCGTCCTAATTTGCCTCCCCTTTTCCCACCTCCACCTAGTCCCCACCCCCTTTTCCTCTGGCTATCACCACACTGTAGTCTACGTCTATGTGTTATCTATATGTTTGTTGGCTAATCCTTTCATCTTCTTTCATCCAGTCTCCCCTCCCCTCTGACAGCTATCAGTCTGTTCCATGTATCCATGCCTGTTTCTATTTTGTTTATCAGTTTATTTTGTTCATTAAATTCCACATATAAGTGAGATCATACAGTATTTGTCTTTCTCTGACTGAAGAAGCCAATGTTTCATTTTTTTATGTAGAAAGGAAAGAGGTTGCATTTCCTCTCCACTCTTTGCAGTTATCTTGTCAAGAAAAATAGAATTGCTTTGAGAGCTATACAGAAGTATGAAAGACCATGTATATACCTCAAATATATGACTTCAATAGCATATAAACTAAAAAGTTCAAAGGCCATTACTACTTAAAATTAGTTAATTACATTTAACTACCATTTATTGCCTATCATATGCCAGGCACTGGGCTGGGTGCTTTTCTTACATTAAATCTAACTGGCACAATAATTATATATTGGATATATTATCTCCAAATTACAGATGAGAAAATTGAGGTTTTTTACAAAGGTCAAGCAATTTACCCAAGGTTATATCACTAGTAAATAACAATGCCAGGATCAAATCCAGGCTTTCCAAATCTAAAGTTTAATCTCTTACCAAAATATAATACCTTGCCTCTCTTCTCTTACTGTCTCCCTAAAACACCCACTTCCAAATGATACTCATCCAGCAGAGAAGTAATAAAGTTTCTAAGATTTGGAAATTCTGAAAAAACAGTTTAAAAGGCTGGTCCCTGCACCCCAACCACCTTTCTCACATTCCGTTTGACTTCAAGTTCTAGTAAAGCCAATCTGCTCACATCCTGATTTAAAGACTTAGCAAAGAATACTCCTTCTATAAGTTACTACAATCAAGCCATTTCCCCCTTCTCCCTCAAAATCTTGCTCCTAATTTATTTATTTATCCTCACCCAAGGATATGTTTTTATTGATTTGAGAGAGAAAGGAAGGGGCAGAGAGAAAAAGAGAAACATCGATCGGCTGCCTCCTGTACGCGCCCTGACTGGGGTTCAAATCCACAACCTAGGTCTGTGCCCTGACCAGGAATCAAACCCACAACCTTTTGGTGTATGGGATGATACTCCAACCAACTGAACCACTCACCAAGGGCAAAATCTTGCTCCTAATTTAGATAGTGTTCCCAAATTAACTGTATTCAAGGCCAACTTTTTTTACACACAAATATTTAAACATAGGTATTTATACATTGTGATGAATTTGCACATTTAAAAACTACATTCTGTGAGAAGCCAACATTGAGTCATTTTCAAGTCTAAGTAATGATCTCATCAACTGGAATATAAATCCATAAAGGAAGGGAAGGAGTCTACTTTTTCTTTCCTCTTTTCTTACAATTTATACCAAAGTACATTTCATATACTAGGTACATGGTAAATGTTAGCTAATTTTCTTGAACTCTGAGGAACCTGCTATATGAAGAGAAAAATCACTATCCAACTTTCCTACCTGCTGGGGGCCAGGCCTTGATGTAGCCTGTGCAGTGGACCACCACGAAGTGAGGTTCCCCATCCTTCACAGAGCCAAGTCCATTCCTGGAAGAATTACAGGTGTGAGGAGAAAAACCCTGTCCAGTAACACTAAAAAGATAATGCTGATTTAGAACCTTTAACTTAACTTTAGGCTCTTGGGTGTTTAGAAAACAGGATAACTATATTTGGATCTTTTCCTCCCAAAAGAGACCATCATATTGCTGTTGACCCTTGCCAAAGTAAAGCAACTTAAAAGTACTACAATGAGAGAAAGCAGATAAAGTGGCAGGGCAACTTTCTTAAACAGGATAATCAAAAGCAGCTTTAAAAATTCAGGAAAACACTGCCAGGAGTGAGGGATAAGGGTGAGGACTGCTGAAGAAAGTACAATAGTAAAATAGTTGAAGTGATGAGCTCTAAAGGTACTTGGCCATCCCTTTGGTTTCTCACTGCTTAGAATCTCACCTGCATCTGTTCCTCACAAAGCTCAGTCTATTCATGGAAACTGGGTCCACAGAGCTACTGCCACACCTGTTTCAATGAACAGAGAAATTAAAAGCAATTAAGCCACATTATCAAAGAACTTTTCATCTGTTAACAGCCAGATAATAGGTTCTGGATACAACCAGACACAGAAAATTGTTAACAATGCTTCTAACAAGCAAGCATAAAGAAGTCAGGTATGGTATTTCCAAAACTTGTAACTATGCTAGAATTTGAAGTAGAAATTTTCTGCATCTTTTTCAAATGCAGAGATTCTCTACATCAGGGGTCAGTATACTTTTTCTGTAAAGGGACATATAATAAATATTTTCAGCTTTGTGGGCCATACAATCTGTTGCAACTAGTCAACTCTGCCATTATAGCATGAAAGCAACCATAGACAATATGTAAACAAATGGGGACGACACTGTTCCAATAAAGCTTTATTTACAAATAAAGAGTTATGGTTTGCAGACTCTGTACCGCAACCCAATCTATTTGCTGCATTTCATGATTATTTATCTTGTTCCTGCCTATGTCTTTCCATTAGCCATGTCCACATATTGGGACACTCTACCCCATCCTTTCTACTTTCTCACATATCAAATAACAGATAAAATTTACATAGAATATATGTCATGCACTATTGTTAAGTATCTTTATGTATATTTATTCATCTAATCCTCATAACAACTTTATGAAGGTGATACTAATATAACTCCCAATACTAGATGATAAAATCAAAACACAAAGTAGTCATTTAATCTGCTCAAGATCTCAGAAGATAGTAAGTGGCAAATCCAGTAGTCTGGATCTGAAGCTACTTTAAACCAGAGTCACAACTCAATTTTGCAATTTTCCTAGAAAACCTTAACATCCTACTCATCACTTCTAATAAGTATATTCTCAGTACAAAGTATTAAATTTCCATTATACAACCTGAAGTTATTTTGTGACTTTAAAGGATGTTTTATTTTTATTTTTTTAATACACCTTTATTGACTTCAGAGAGAGAGAGAGAGGGAAACATCAATGATGAAAGAGTCCTTACTGATTGGCTGCCTCCTGCACACCCCCTACTGGGGATCGAGCCCACAACCCTACATGTGCCCTGACCAGGAATCAAACCGTGATCTCCTGGATCCTAGGTCAATGCTCAACCACCGAGCCATGCCCAGCCGGGCTATTTTGTGACTTTAAGAGGTCTTTTCTATCTATGTAGAAAGTACCACAATCCTTTTCTTCAGAATCCTAAGATATTACAGCATAAAATTTATAAACACTAAATACTAACTAAAAGACATAACAAAGTCGCAAATTTCTACCAAAAAAAGAAAAACCCAAAGGTCTGAAAACATGGATGTTGTCTCATGATGTACTGAGAAAAAATATAGGTTCTGGAGTCCAAATACTAGGGATTAAAATAAAATGCTGTATCAGACATTACCTATGCAATCCTGGGAATTTAATTTCTTTGAGTCTTTTTCTCAGCAAAATAGTAACCATGGATTCTACCCTACAGGACAGATGTGTGAAATGAAATGACAGACATAATGCACCTATCATAATGTCTGGCAGAAAAGGAGTTTAGTAAATGTTAGTTCCCGTATCAGACACTTTATTGTATGTTACAACCCATGTGGGTCTTGAAAGTTAAATTCAATCCAACTGGAGCTTGGATTTAAGAGTTAACTCCTCTGACCAGAAATCAAGCCCTCGGCTCTTAATTTTCCCTATGTCAAATCACAAACTTCAGCTTGACACTCACCTCATACGGCAAATAAATGATCTCCTTGAGCCCATACACATCCTCATGGAAGACTGCTGACCTTCCTTTTTCACTGTTCCAGTCTTCAGATCAAGGATACGCCCTAAAGAAAAATGTGAAGAGCACCCTCGAGTGCATTCTTGTATATGAGGAAGAGGGGGAGAGACACTGAAGGCAATGATAACTAAGTAACCTATTCATGCCCTCCAATCTTCTTGCTTATAACAGAATAGGCCAAGGAGGGGATGGATTTTTTTTCAAGCCTAAAATACCTCAATTCTCATCAATAAATCTTACTCTTAAGTTCAAAAGTAGCACTGGAAATAACCTTGTACAAAGGAAGGTAGGAATGGAAGGTAGGAATGGAAGGTAGGCTGGCAAGCAAGAGGCAAAGCTATATTCTTGGGTCTAATTATTTTTATACGTATGCATGCACACACAGATGAACACACACACACAGAGTAAATGTTATTGGTTTAAAAACTATTTTATAAGCAATAGAAGCATGTATGTGTGTCAAGCAAATAGAAACCAATGGCAACTTTTGGAGAGAAAAATGAAATCCATTAAAAACATAAAAGAGGGGAAAGCTAAATACCAACATTAATATAAACCACAATGGTCTTATTTTAATTACTAGTTTTGATCTGCTTCCACTTAAAAAAATTTCCAGAGTTGCTTAGAAGCAGATGTGACTAGTTTCCTTTAGCAAAACTCTGGCAAAAGGACTGAATAGCAATAAAATGGGGGGGGGGACCAAAAGAGACAGAAAAATAGTATAACTAAAACTAAAACAAAACCTTATACACTGACTGATAACTACCCTCTAAAATAAAAATCTATTATCAAAGAATCTAGTACAAAGCCAAGCACAAGGGAGTAGAAAAAATACCAGATAATTACCCATACAAATGAGACAAAAATATGGATAATTTAATTCTCTTAGAATGGAAAAAGTTTATTGTAAGTCTGGCTTACTGTTTTATTTACACTAATATTAAGATTAAAGTAAACTTTTAATGAGCATTGTCTCTAATGAAACAGTTTCTAAGGATGAACTAGCTACGAAGCATATTTTCTGCATGTGAATAAAAAGAATGGATTATATTCATTAAGGAAGAAAATTCCAGCAACTTTGCCAAATTCAATGAACAAATTTAAGAGTTAAAACACTTCTGTCTGAGGGGAAAAAAGAAGAAAGGACTTCCACTCATTTTCCATCCATGTATCTCATACCTGTCAGGGAGTTTTCCGAAGTGGAAAGCTGCTCACGAAGTTTATCCACATCATCAGGGTGTACCTGATCATAGAGTGTGCTACCAAACCATTCAGACTGTGGCTGGTTCAAAACAGGGGTCACTGAGTCAGAGACATATACCACCCGGCCTGTCTCACATGACACAATAAACAGAAAGCCATCTGCTGCCTCCAAGATCAAATGTTTCAATTCCTGTCCAAGGAAGAGAAATACAAGTTAATACTGAACTCTGAGAAAACAATTATTATTCATGGAAAGACAGACACTCCCGGCCAAAAGTATCTCTCCATACGCAATTGCTGGCTCCTGCCTGATCCACACCCACAGCTCTGCACCTTAAATGTAATTACCTTCACTGACAAGATATTTTTTCCCAATACATAGTTCCTTAATGTATCTAACACTATCCAACCTCATCCTTTTTACTTCAGGACTCAAGATGGGAAATAAAAAGACTTACTACTAACAGTTCTTTATCTCATCCTCTCTGGTCTCTTTAGGATCTTCCTCTACAAATGTTCCTGTTTTCTTTCTTGCCCCTCAGATCTATACAATTCTACACAAATCTTCCCTCAACTTTGTCAAACTCCTATCTTTTTCAGTGCCATGATTATATACCAAGAATAATGTTATATTCACTGGCTCTAGTCTCTTACCTTTCATTTCTTAATCCCACTGCAATCTTCACTCTAAACCATAGCATTTATGTATTTTTCAGGAGGTTACTAATTGCCAAGTCAAATCCTCCTAATTACCAATTTAAGGCCCCTTTCCTAGGTCTTTACCATTTTCTTCAATCTCTGCAGAATCTGACAATTCTATCCTTTAAATTTTATCTTCCCCTAGCTTCTATGGCATCACACTCCAACCTTTGTTTCCTTTCTAAATGTCCTTTCTCTGCTTCAAGTCTTAAGTGATGGCTCCCCAGTGCTTAAAAATTAAAATCTCAATTCTTTAACATAACACCTAAATATTTCATCACTGGATCTCAGCCTACCTTCCTGTTATCATGTTCCAGGGCATGCTAAACTACTTGATTTTCTTTAATAACTCAATCACTCTCACTAGACTCTGTTCTCACATTGCTCAAGTTATAGTATTCCCAAAATTTACACTGTTCTTGTTTTTTGTTTTCCATACTTGCACTTCTATAGAACTTTTTACTGAACTTTTACTATAGAGCTGATTCTGTTTATGATTCATTTATTTACATGTGTATTTCCATCAGTGACAATCTCTTATCATTCTTTATATTTCTCACAGCACAAAGCACCTGGTTAGCCCACAAAAGGTACATAACTGGAGTTTGTTGAATCAACATCTGTATGAGTACTATTAGAACTGATTATTTCAATGTGCATATATATATATATAATCTGTGCTATATGTGCTTTCATATAGATCATCCTTTTTGGAAAATTCTTCTTACTGCTTTCTTCCAAATCATATTCCTTCCTTTCTTTTAATCCTTTGAATAAAAGAGCAGCATTATAGGTAAATTTCTTTCTTCCTTATACTTCCTGGATTTTCCAAATTTTTCTGCAGTAACCCCGTGTTAGTTATTTCTCATAATCAAAACAGAACGTGGCTTCCTTACTCTTAGAAGTCACTGCTGACCATCCTCACTCAGGCCTGGTCATTCTATTCACTTCAGCAATTTCTCCAGTATACATCTTCTGTTTTCTAGTCCCATATAAATTAAGTTTTTTTTAAAAGGCATTTCTTCTCTGTATGCATTTTCCTATCATTTTTCTCTTTTGTATGTTTCCTGCTACTCACATATTCATATTCAGCTGAGTTCATGAAAGGCTGGAAATGTTTTTGCCTTCTCAATTCTTTCCATAATGCATCAAATGTAAGAACAAATCATTAAGCAATGACGACTGCTTGTTAGACTCCTTTTATCACTAAAACTGGAAGCTGCTTCACGAACAAGAAACAAATTTCTTCCACCTTCCATAACCTGAAAGCCAAGGAAGAGGACTGGCTGCATAGACACAGTCATCACTTCTCCCAGTGATTCCATTGTTCTTCTCCTACCTTACAGGCTGCATTTATGAGTGAAGTTCTACAATACTTATAAGCTTGCTAAACAGTTTTCACAAGTCGTCTCTACTTCTATTTCAGTGCTAACAAATGTTATAGCCAGGGATCAAAATTCAATGTTCCCATGGTCTGAATTTTTCCTTAAGAGCTGAATTCTTGTCCTTTAAACAATCTATAGATTCAGGTCTGCTATGACACCCTCTATTCAGAATTATGGTCATCTACTCCAAAAAGATCAGAACTTTCAACAGATTCTAGACACTCTCAGAGCTGTACATCCCAGAGACCTGATCAGTGAGGAAAGATGGCTTGTAGGTGCCATCGGTGGATGTGTTGCCAGTTCCTCGCAAGGACTTCATGTGAGAAACTGCCATGCGTAAGATGGTTAGCTTGTCTGGTTTTCGAGCCAGGGCACTACAGGTGGGTACCATGTCTGACAGTTCTGTGATGTAGGCTGTCATCTTGTTCCGTCGCCGTCGTTCAATTTCACTATGATTTTCCCTGCATAGAAAGAGAGAGGAGAAGTCCCATCCAGGTGGTCACATCTCAACATTTGGAAGCTGGGAGAGTGATATGGATGCCAAGTGAGCTGCTGAAGAAATGTGGTCTTTAGATTCAAGGATGCTTAAGTCTGAGAAGTTAGAGTAAGGTTTGCCAACCTTCTCATGCAGAGCAAGCATGGAACAGAAACTAACAAGGGGAACAGAGAATAAGTAGATACCAGCAAGTCTATTTCCTGGAAACTTCATCTTCTATGCAAATTACCATTCCCTCAGAACAAAAAAAAAATTTAAGAAATGAGTCTTAAAAAATGTTGATTTTAGACACTTACGTTCCTGAGAGACAAAATAATCTCAGCTTGGCTGACTCCATGTTTACTAATTCAACTATTTAAAAGCTGAAAAGATAAAATGACCAATTTTTTCCCAACACAAGTATGTTGCTCAACAGCTGATACAAGAATTAACAGTACAGATATCATTGGTCTATAAAATGTTGTTTGTTCTAAGCTTCGCTCTTATTCTCAACACTAGAAGACAGAATTAAAAGATTTTGAAGTTTTATTTGTCCCACTAATGCACAAAGTCCTCCCTTCTCTATCTTGGTGTGGTGCCAGTGCACTGAGCTCAAGAGACTGTAAGACTATCTATCAGAGGTCCCTGATGTGGCCCCCAACTTGGGACAAAGTGGACTGGAGCACAGCAGTGCAGTGGGGAGGAGGATGAAAAGGCCTGTAAGTAAACAGACCTTCTGTGTTTCATCGGGGTAAGGAGGTCATCTCTCTAATAGTGACATCCTCAAAATCAAGATAGGATGGTATCGTTAAAAATAATAATCCAATACTTTCAAATTGGATTTTTGAAAAGCCCAATAGTTCCTCAGAGTTTTCATGGAGATGCCTCAAAGAGAGAACCAAACAACATACTGCATTTCTGCTACCTCGGCAGCTTTATTTACTTCTACTATCATGTAAGGATTCTATTTGAACAAAAGTTCTTTATCAAAACAAAAAGAAAAAATAGAACTAATCTAACATAAATCTCTTTTTTATGAGAAGAGCAAACTAAGGTGAAACAGTTTAATTAGGCAACTTTTCCAAGGGCTGCCTTCATACCAATAAATGCAATGCTCTTCCCACCATACCATGCCAAATCAGTTTTCAGAAGGGTGAAAGAGTTAGTAGGAGGCATGAGTTGAAATGGCAGCAAAATAAGCCTGTGACCCAGAGGAAACAGGTAATGACATATAAGAAAGGAAAGTAGTAAAAATAGGTGTTGGGATCAATGAGCTATCTCCTACTGCATTCTCCCAAATCACAGAGACCAGAAAACAGAAAAACGGTCTCACCACAGAGGTCCACATATAGTTATTTTATCTGAGAAACATGAAATTCTGCTCTCAAAATTAAAGCACCTATCTTCTTAGTATCTGACAGATTTCTGACACTGAAGTCCAGAAAACTGATCTTTTAAATGCCACATCAAGGCTGCTGAAATTTTTCTGGGAAACCACAAAAGATTCAATCACCAGAGCAACACCAGTACTGCTGTGACAATAGTAATCAAGGCTGTGAGTGTACACAGGAAAATAAGGGTGAGCTTTCCAGAGGTGTGAAATAAAGGCTGAGGCTTAAAGGCCACGAACTAATTACAAACACAGGCATATTTATTAATTTTCTGATAAAAGAGTATTTCCCTGTTAGAGCACCAACTGGCACAGCTACACTGTTTCTAAAGGTTTTTTCTTCTGAAACTTAGTGCTGGGAAAAAGAGGAAAAGAGAAAACTATAAAACTAATAGCAATTTTTTAAATTCCTAAGTAAAGTTTCCTCAACTCACCACTCACTTTCTGATGGGGGAAGCCAACGTCCCTATTACGCACAAACTTCTAAAAAATCTTGTCCCCTCTTGCCACAGATAAGGAAAAACACAAAGAGAAAGGGGAAGAAAAGAGCAGAGTAAGAAAAAGGATAGAAAAAGCAGCATTATCTGCTTCATCATGCTAAAAGGTAACTGTTCTCCTACCTGGCGAGTCTCTCTTTATCCGCAGAGCTCTGCTCATCATCCGACCTAAAAATAGAATTAATGAACTAAGCTAAAATTTAAATAAAAAGAAGGGAGAAAGGAAGGAAAGAAGGAAGGAAGGAGGAAGAAAAGATAGGAAAAGACAGGAAAGGAAAGGGAAAAAGAACTAGAACAAAATAGATTCATAGAACAGAGGTAAAATGGAACTATGGAGAGGAACCTTGCCTGTAACTCTACAAAGCCATGTGTTAGAATAAAGAAAAAGTATCTTATAGGACAAAGGTCAACACAAAAGCAAGGCCAATATTTACTATAAATTAATATAATCTGAACACAGAAAGCATTTTGCCAATGAATCTCTATAGAAACCAAGCATATACAGCTTGAAAAAGAACCAAACAAGGGAGTACCATTCTCACACATTGTTCCCAAATCTGGAAAGAAAATGATATCCAAATAATCAAACAGAAAATCATGACAACAATGTCAAACAAGTGATCACAAATACAATCTCTCTATAGCACACAGACACATACACGTACTCACAGACAGAAAAACCAACCAGGTATTACTGGAAAAGTATGTAAGTCAAACTAAGAGCTAGGTTTCTGGCATTTCGCCTATGATTGATTTGATCCTGAAATAGTAAATCTCTATTCAGTCACTTTCCTGCTTCCCTGCAATAAAGCCACACACTGTTGGATCTCCAGTACGAACTCTCCCTCCTTTGGAGAGGGCTACAAAGGATTACTACTAAATTTGTGTGGAAAACTGAAATACTGTACGGATTGGTGGCAACTGAAGAAACACCAAGGTGTTGGTAGGCCAGTGTATCAGAAATCAATTCCAATGCGCGCGCGCGCGCGCACACACACAAATAGATTAAGAAGCCTCAAATAAAATGTCTAAGTAAAGTATGGCATGTTAACAGGCTATTAAAAATGACAAGCACAATGACTTTATCAATATATGATAAAGATTCTATAAAACAGGAGCAGGAAAAAAGAGTCCCCAAATAACATAACAGCTATGAGAACTTTTATGTATGTGAAAACTTATAAATACTAATGAGCAGAGAAAGAGAATTGAGTGATATTACGTAGCTTAAAGTTTCATGTTTGTTGTATTATTATAGTTCCTTAAACTACAAATCAGTTTTTTAAAGTTGAGAAAATTCATACATTTTCAGCTTTTGAAGATCCTCTACTTAATTCCCAAGGATATGTGAGATGAACTAGCTTAACAAACCATATCTTAGAGGAATAAGTTGTTTTGTTTGAAAGTTAAAATATCTAAAATTCCTATTACTACCTCCTCCTACTACAGATCCAAAATCCCTTATCCACTCTAATATTGCTGAATAAAATATATAAATGTATAAATATTCACATTAAGCAGGGCAAATAAGATTAAAATAGTTCAGGTCATGTTTTCATAGCTTTTTGGAATTTCAGTCACAAGGCCATGTACCCATACCACCACTATTTGATGGCTTAACTTTCTAATGCAGCTTGAAAAACTATTTCCCAAATACTTGATTAACTTCTCGTTTTAGAGCTGGTTCACATCCTAAAGTGTTTACAAGTATCTACTTCGATAAACAAATTCTTTAAAAACCTCTTAAATTCACTCCTCTCCTATTGCCATTGCTACCACTCTATCCCTGGCCCTCACGATTTTATAGCTATCTTATTATTACAATAGCCTCCTAGCTACCTCCCTGACTTCAGTGCTTCTCTTTTATCAATTCTATATACTGACACTACAGAAAAATCCCATATGCATTTTATATAGTATCTTCTCACTCACAGCCTATGATGACACTTTACTGCTTCAGAGAGGTTTTAAACTACTCTGACTGATACTTCTTAGCCTCTACATCAGTGGTTCTCGAAGTACAGTCCCCAGACAGCAGCATTAACAATAAGTACAGTACTAAGTGTGCAGTTAAGGACTGGATTTTGAATTTTTCATTTTTCTGGGGTAGCTGTAAACTCAACTTTTAAGAAATAATTTACTACTTAATATACAGAATAAATTTTCTAAAAATAAAACCAACATCTGAGTTGAAACAGATGTATTGTTTATTAAAAATCAAAGTATTTTTCATCTTGATAGATAATTTAAACAATTTTATTTCAATCAAAACTTGCCTCCACAAAAACTGTTTCTCTGTTGTCATTTTTAAAAGAATAAAACTGGCCCGGCTGATGTGGCTCAGCAGATGAGCACTGACCTAGGATCCAGGAGATCGTGGTTTGATTCCCGGTCAGGGCACATGCCTGGGTTGCAGGCCCCATCCCTGGTAGGGGGCGTGCAGGAGACAGCTGATCAATAACTCTCATCAGTGATGTTTCTATCTCTCTCCCCCTCTCCCTTCCTCTCTCTAAAATCAATAAAGATATATTAAAAAAAAAAAAAAAAAAAGAATAAAACTGCCCTAGCCAGGTGGCTCAGTAGGTTGGAGCATCGTCCTGTACACTGAAAAATTGTGGGTTCAATTCTCGGTCAGGGCACATACCTAGGTTGAGGGTTGGATCCTGTCAGGGCACGTGGGGGGCAACAGATTAATGTTGCTCTCTCACATCGATGTTTCTCTCTCTCCCCCTTCCTCTCTCTCTAAAAGGCAATAAAAATATAGCCTCACATGAAGATTAATAAAATAAAAACATTTTATTTTGTAGACCTATTTAATAATAAATTCAACCAAGAAATCCATATGGACTGTGTTCCTGTGGACACCTAACAAACACAATGCATAGCTATGGATCATATACATTTAAAAAAACACTGTGTGAAATATACCATTAGTTTGAAGCCATGTTACCTGAACATAAACGGTAATTATTATAATACTAAGTTAGCTTTCAGAACAGAAAAGAGATTGGACAGAGAAATTATCTCTCATTGAAATAAATTTAAAACTCAGTATGCTTGAATTGCCTGGTCCTACTACATGGACCAAGATGTTCTACTGTATTACCTGGCAAACCGTTCCTTATCATTAGACATCTGATCGTCGTCACACCTGAAGGAGAAAAAAAGGATTAGTCCAAAAGCATTACACTTGTTATATCCATTTCACTCTGAACTGAAAACTAGAAAGGGTTAAAAATATTCAACAGAAAAAAGCCAGTGGAAAAGCACCATAAATCCAGAGAGATAATAACAGTATCCCATAGAACTTTAAAAACCCATTACAAGTGCTCAAGTTTCTGATGTCTCCTTAACCCTTACTTATCAGGCACTCAAGAAAAAGGGGAAAAAAGATGACATCATGAGGGCACAGCTGACTGCCCTGTCAGCACCACTCTACGGTTAGGGATAGTTGTTTTTGAGGTTTTTTTAAATTACAGCAAAAAACATGTAACATAAAATTTACCATCTTAACCATTTTTAAGTGTACAGCTCAATAGTGCTAACTATATTCACACTGTCGTGCAAAAGATCTCTAGAACTTCTTCATCTTTCAAATCTGAAACTATACCCACTGAACACCATCTTTCCATTTCAAACCTCCACACCACCACCAGCTCCTGGCAACCATCATTTTATTTCCTGTGTTTCTGATTTTGACTACTTTAGATATCTAATATAAGTAGAATCATACAATACAGCTGACCCTTGAACAACACAGGTTTGAATTGTGTGGGTCCACATATATGCCATGAAGTGGACCCCATGCAGTTCACACCTGTGTTGTTCAAGGGTCAATTCTATTTTCGATCCATAGCTAGGAATCCACATATACAGAGGGCTGACTTATTCTCAAATGTTTACTGTACCAACAGCTGGCATCCCAAGCTCTGAGTTGTTCAAGGGTCAACTATATTTGTCTTCTTTTGCTTATTCACTTAGTGTAATGTCCTCAAAGTTCATCCGTGTAGTAGTAACAGGATTTCCTTCCGTTTTTGAGCCTGAATAATAGTCCAGTGGATGCATATACCACATTTCCTTTATCTATTAATCTGGCAATGGACATATGGGTTGCTTCCACCTCTTGGCCATTATGAAAAATGGGGCAATGAACATGAGTGTACAAATATCTCTCCAAGATCCTGCTTTCAATTCTTTTGGATATACAACCAGAAGTGGGACTGCTGAATCATATGGTAAATGTTTTCAACTTTTTGAGAAACCTCCACACTGTTTTCCATAGTGGTTGCACCATTTTACAGTGCCACCAATAGTGCACCAGAATTCCAAATACCCTACATCCTTGCCAACATTTGTTATTATTATTTATTATTATTTTTTAAATCCTCACCCGAGGAGTAAGGATATATTTTCTATTGATTTCTAGAGAGAGGGGAGGGGTAAGGAGAGAGATAGGGAGAAACATTAGTGTAAGAGAAACACATCAACTAGTTGCCTCCCACATGTGCCCCAACCAGGGGTGGGGCTTGAACTTGCAACCCAGGTGGGTGCCCTTGACTGGGAATCAAACCCATGACCTTCCAGTGCTCAGACTGATGCTCTAATCACTGAACCATGCCAGGCAGGGCTGTTATTATTTTTTTATGGTGACCATCCTAATGGGTGTGAAGTGATATCTCATTGTAGTTTCAATTTGCATTTCTACAATGATTAGTGGTGTTGAACACCTTTTCATATGCTTTTTAGCCATTTGTATATCTTTTTTGGAGAAATATCCATTCAAATCCTTTGTCCATTTTTTAAAAAAAATATATCTAATGATTTCAGAGAGAGGAAAGGAGAGGGAAAGAGAAAGATAGAAACATCAATGATGAGTCATTGATTGGCTGCCTCCTGCACGCCCCCCACTGGGGATTGAGCCCGCAACCAGGGCATGTGCCCTGACTGGGAATTTAACCCTCATCACCTGGATCCTAGGTTGATGCTCAACCGCTGAGCCACGCCCAGCTGGGCCTTTGTCCATTTTTTAATCATTTATTTTTGTTGTTGGTGTTGTTATTGAGTTGTAGGAGTTCTTTATATAGTATTATCTAGGTAGTATCTGCACTGCAGAGTAACAACTACTTAAGAAATAAAGGAGCCCTATTTTTTTAAATAATTATTTTATTATGTGAGTGCCCAGATTTGATTAGTTTATTTTATTTACAAAGTAATATATTTTGTTGCAAAAATTTTAAACAGTGCAAAGTTATATGAGGTGAAAATACACCTCCATTTTACTTCAGACCTTCAGAGCCTTTCCCCTTAGACAACTATAGTTTCTAGTTTATTGAGTATCCTTCCAGAAATATTCAGTGCATATATGTTTAAATGTATATGTGTGCACATACATACACTCATCATCTCAGTTTTTGTTTTTACACAGAGGATGCTCATGTTGTAAATAGCTTGCCATTGTTTAGTTTTATAATGCTGAGTTCTGTCAGTGATTTTTTTTTTTTTAAGTAATGTTTAAAGTTAAGGTTTATATTGCTAGCTACTGACTAGTTGCTGAACTCTTCAGATAGTCTCGAAAACAACAGCTGTGATTTGGCCACCATAAAGAAATATTTGCAAAATATTGGAGAAAATAATTCTACAGTTCTTGAGAAATTGAGTATCAATAAGAGGTTTTAATGTCTGGGGAAGATAGGCTTTTTCAAACTGTTCTTCTGGGAATTCCTCCAATTGGGAATCCCTAATTATAATGGTAAACACTCTTAGTGGAATTGTGTTGTATATATGAATGGCATAGAGGTAACCACTAGTCTTATATATATCTATCAATTAGCTCTAGCCTTGAATCACTGCCTTTATTTCTATAAAATCTGGTAGTCACAAACTACAGCTGACACTTGAACAACACAGGTTTGAACTGTGTGGGTCCACTTATATGTAAATTTTTTTCAATAAATATAGAGTTGGCCCTCTAAATCCCTGGGTTTCACATCTGCAGATTCAACCAACTATGTTTGAAGTAGTATTTTAGATTCGTGGTTTGGAATTCGTGATGCAACGGGCTTAAGGTATGCATTGCTCTATGCCATTTTATGTAAGGAACTTAAGCAGCCATGGATTTTGGTATTTGTGGGCAAGTCCTGGAACAGATCCTCTGTGGATACCAAGGAATGACTTAAGTTTTGGGAGAGTCAAAAGTTATACTCAAATTTTCAACTGTGTGGGGGTCGGTGCCCATAACCCCCATGTTGTTCAAGAGTCAACTATATATGCAAATCTAAAAAAGTGCATTTGTCCTTTCCCCAACCATAAAAAAAGGCTATCACAATTCATCTTACCAAGTGGGTCAGTATGCCTGAGAGATGTATTGCAAAATTTCTTTGACAGTCAATACATTTTTTTAAATAATTGGAATTTTCTACTCTGGCCTTACTTGCATTATATGTATAAATCAATCTCTGGTGCATGCTACTTTTAAAAGTTGTAATTTATTATCTCGTCATCACTTTGTTCATATATCATGTTGTTATATTCTCCAAACATCTATGAAATAATTTTTAAGAATGTCAAGGCTATGAAACTCTAGGTACAATGTCAGAGTTACTAGTATCTAGAATAATGCTTCTCACCCGGCCTGGTGTGGCTCAGCAGTTGAGCATAGACCTAGGATCCAGGAGATCGAGGTTCAATTCCCAGTTAGGACACATGCCCAGGTTTCGGGCTCGATTCCCAGTGGGGGGCGTACAGGAGGCAGACAATCAATGACTCTCTCATCATTGATGTTTCTCTCTTTCTCTCTCTCTACCCCCCTCCCTCTCTCTGAAATCAATAAAGATATGTTTCTTAAAGAAAAATAAATTTATAGAATAGTGCTTCTCAAACTTGAATGCATGTACATACAGGGGTGGGCAAAAGTAGGTTTACAGATGTATATGAGAAACAGAATTTACCCTTGTCTTATTATTAACCTACTTTTGCCCAGCCCTGTATTTTCAACTTTAGAAAGAAAAAAACAGGTTGCCCGGCCGGTCTGGCTCAGTTGGTTGGGCATCGTCCCATGCATTGAAAGGTTGCCAGTTCAATTCCCAGTCAGGGCACATGACCGGGCTTTGGGTTTGATCTGCGGGGGGGGGGGGGGGGGGGGGGGCATACAGGAAGCAGCCGATGAATGTTTCTCTCTCTCTTCCTCTCCCTTCCTCTCTAAAAATCAATTTAAAAATCTTAGAAAAAGAAAAAAGGTAGGTTGCAGTCAAGTTATCCTCCTTTTTTCGACTCTTACTGCTTTCTTTACTTAAAAACAGAGCCAAGGAATTGGTCTCTGCAAGAATAAATATTTCCCATCTCTAAATGAACTCCATCAATATACTGAAAAGTGCATTCTCAGTGCTTCACCAGAGTCAATACTCAAAAATAACAATTCCAATTCCTGCTCTGTAGGAGAATTCTCATCAATGGGTTTCAGAGAATGACCCACCAATGAGTTACACCTCCCAGTATCTACTTCCTTATGTAGGGCCCCTACATTGACTCAGACTTAAACATATGATTTGCTTTGGCCAATGGAAGATCAGCAAATGTCAATACAGAGCACAGGCTTGATAAGCATTTACTTATCATAAGGTATAATAAAACCTGCAACCCAAAGGATAAGGATTTACCCTCTGGATTGTAGCCATCACCATGTAAAGAAATTCAGCCTGACCTCCTGGCTTCCTTAAGGATAAAGGAACACAAAGAAAGAGATATACAGCCACATCAGCTGAGTCAAGTTCCCAGCTGACCAGCCAGCTGAACATAGTCCTATAAGCGAGTCTAGGAAAGATCAGCAGAATAATTACCCACCTAGCCAATCCACAGAATTCTGAGAAATAAGAAATCATTGTTTTTAAGCGACACACACAGCAATAGATAACTGACACAAATGGTCTTGTAAATTATCTGCTTTCCTCTCAAAGAGCTCCTTCCTCAGCAGCTATTAAAAGAATGCTTGAAAATTTTACAGGGTACAATATAATAGAAAAACTTAGTTTTAGAATGAAGTATTCTCCTTAGGCCTAAAGACAAAAATAATACAAGTCAGAAATATAAAGATCATAAACTAATTTTTAGTATTAGAAATCTAGAGAAAGTTTTTCAAAATCTTACCTCAAAAATTTACTGTTCCCTTCTCCATCATCATCAAAATCCAACCTGAGGAAAGCCAACAATAAATAGTGTAAGCCTACTGATAATACAGAACATTAAGATATTAAATATTCTCAACCTACAAGCTACCTGAACACCCACCCAAATGGAAGAAGGAAATAGGAAGTAAAGTCAAACAAAGCTACGTTACCTCTTCTCGTTGTATCAAAATGGATAAAGAAATTGGGCAATCAGAAAAGGGTACCTACTGCTACCTTACATTTTCCTAGGGTAGCAGTTAACCTTTGCAAAAGTTTTACATCAGAATACAACCTCTACAAAAGGAGTAGGAACCCACTTAAAAAAAAGTATATGAATAATTCAGGCCCGTTTTTAATTTCTATAGTCTACTCTAAGCTGTGTTACCAGCTTTCTGAAGCATCTTTCAAAACAGTGATATTACATAAGAGTGATTTAAGACCTCAAAAGGTTGTTAAATACTGCTTTTTTCCTTCATTTTTCTAATAAACATGTAATATATGCTACACTCAAGACACTGTGCTAGATGAGGTGAAAATGAGACTCTTTGAATACACAAATACAAAATATAAAACAAGTGAGAATGGGAAAGTGCTGAGTGAGAAGCATAATCAATATGCTACTGTTGTTCAATGAAAGTACCAAAGGCAGAGGTGACTTTCAGGGAATTAGGAAAGATTATAGGTAACAAGGTAAACCAGTCTCCTATTAATCTCTGTACTCTATTAAACTTAAACATTACACACATTACTACCTTAACCCAGTGATCTCTTGGCATCTATACTAGTGTGACAAACTGGTATTATGGGCCTCTAGATGGGTATATATGTATGCAGAATCAATCTTGAAATGTTTGTTCCTCTTTCTCTCTGTGGTCCCGAAATACCTGTATAAATCTACCCAATAACAACATTTCTAAGAATCTATCCTAAAGAAATAACGAGTAGAGGAAAAATTTGTACAAAGATATTCATTGAGCTTTACTACATATAATAGCAAAATCTTCAAAACAACTTATATGTCTCAAAATAGGAATTAAATACATCCCTTTATGTAACTATTAAAAATTATGTATACATAGAACATGAAACAGTATGAAAAAGAGAGATTATATATGATTAGGTGAAAAGACCAGACTATATAAAACTATATAATTACATAACTATTAAAAAAGACCTACATATAAAGAATAAAGGAATTACACTAAAAAACTGATGAGAGGTGACTTTGGGTAGTAGAATTATTTATTGCTATTTTATTCTTCTTTCTAACTTTTTGTATTTTCCAATCTTTCTTTAAAAGAATGTGTAATTCCTGGCCTGTGTGGCTCAATGGTTGAGTGTCACCCCATGAACCAGGAGATCACTGTTTGATTCCAGGTCAGGGCACATGCCCCAATTGCCGGCTCGATCCTCAGTAGGGGGCATGATGGAGGCAGCTGATCAGTGATTCTCTCTCATTGATGTTTCCATCTTTCCCTCTCCCTTCCTCTCTCTGAAATCAATAAAAAATTAAAAAAGAAGAATGTGTATTGCTTCTTTTAATATCGTTTCCTGATTACCAATACACACACCATTCATTTCAAAAATCTGGAAATAATTAAAAACAAAAGAAAAAAATAAGTCTCCCATAAACCCATAACCCAGAAATTTGATAAGTATCCTTTCAGTGTTTTTGCTATGCACGTTATATATATTTCTGATAGTGGTATATTACATATACTGTAACCTCTTTTCCCAAGAACATTTTTCTGTACTGATACATATTTGTCACTTCTAATAGCTATACAGTATTCCATTTTAAAATATACTATAACTTAACCAAGCCCCTAATTTTGATATTTATATTGCTTCTAACTGTTTGCAATTGATTAGATATAGCCATAGCACTATGTTTGAGAGAGTGGACTCTAAAGCTAACCTCCCAAGGTTCACATCACGGATCTTCCACTTGCTTTAGAACCCTGGGTGAGTTATTTATTCACCCTATGTCTCAGTAAAGAAGTAAAAATGTGTAAAGCCCATGGAGATATACCAAATCTTACTCATGTTACCACCTTAATCCAGGAATCACTCTTGCATTACTATTGGCAGGATAAAACTTAAAGACTAGCTACAATGTTAACCACATACTTTTTAAAAAGAAAAGAAAAAAGGAAATTTTAATGTCAAAAAAGATAAAAATACTACCCATGTTGCCAGGCCTTTCTAAAGCAATCTCCTTTTCTGAAGTCTTTTCCAGTCTTTACCAACCAATTATAGTATTCCCATACTTCCCATACGGTGAAACACACAGCACTGTATTTGTACCTTTCTTAGCAAGCTTAGCATATTCTATCTTGTATTAGTGGAATGATGATCCCTCTCAGAACATAAGCAACTTAAAGGACTGTGTCTTATTTATCTTCATAACCTACTAGCAATCACAAAGCCTTATGCTAATCAGGCATTTCATAATTACATTTGGAACTGAATAGACTCTGCATTCCCAATCAAGCAACATATCAATAACTTAGAAAAGAAATATTCCAGGGTTCAGCATTCTCTAAGTTCATAAAAGTAAAA
Source organism: Miniopterus schreibersii (assembly GCF_964146895.1). Lineage (NCBI taxonomy): Eukaryota > Metazoa > Chordata > Mammalia > Chiroptera > Miniopteridae > Miniopterus > Miniopterus schreibersii. The sequence continues at coordinate 11,824,122 of NC_138119.1, read as the reverse complement.
AGCCTAACAAAAACATCAGCAACAGTTGTAGTACTTTAAGTTGCAGAAATTTTTGGCTTTAAAAACAAACTGCTTATAAGAAACTTAGACATAAACATCAATTCTGTATTTTTTTTTTTAAGTCCAGGGACTAAAAAGAGTTATTTGAGAGTAGTGTGGTAAGCAACCAGTTGAAGCGAGAGGGTTAGGAATAGCCAAAAGGGTTCAGCAACTAGTAAGTCAGGCTGGTTATTAGGAGAGACATTCATGACACAATATACCCCAAACTTACCCTGGTCGCCGCTTAACAGGCCTCTGGACAATGGCTCCTCCACCTTGAATCCCATGCCCAGGGTTTCCAGAGGCAATGGCTGGACCCAATGATGGTACATCTGATGTTATTTCTGTCGGTGAAAAACAAACACGTGTTTTAAAAAAGATGGTCCTTGCTTATAATCACCATCACCATCATAATCATCAAGTTGTCCAGAGGAAAGGCCCAAGCTATAGATAAAAATCACAGTAGTTTGCTAGAAAACACAAATGCTCATATCCAAATGGCTCTTCTTGAATTCTTACATGGGTAAAAGATTTCCCTATACTTCAGTTCCCCCTACTTCAAAAGAGTTTGGAAGAGGGAGTACTATTATGTATTCTACAGCCTTTTAAAAACTTGTAATAGCTACATAATATTAATCTAAAACATGCACACAAATTGCACTCATTAACTACTTTCATTTATTTTATTTAAAAAAATACAGAAAACCCAAAAATAAATATTACCTAAATTCCAATACTCAAAAAAATTATATAGAGTAAAAATCTAAGTTCCTCCTTATGGCCCCCTTTCCTGTTCCCTTTACCCCTCCCCTCTCCTTCCAATTCAATCTCATTCCCCAGAAAGAACCACTGTTAACAGTTAAGCTAATCTTGTCTCTTATTTTTACCTCAGATTATATATACCTCTCTCTCTAATCAAAAACAGGCACATTTTAAAATAAAAATGGAACCCTGATCTGTAACTTGTTTTCTATACATCATGGATATTCGTGCACACAAACAAAATCACACACATGTATACCTCATTCTTTTTTACTATTTCAATTATATAAATATACTATATGTTATTCTACCTATAACTTTTTTACTTTTTTTTTTACTATTATAAATAATGCTCCAAGGACATTTACCTATACTTTAAATTCTCTTTTGCTATTTTAGGATAGATTCCTAGAAATGGAATTCACTGTGTCCAAGTACATAAGCATTTAAAATTTTGATGGATACCGCTAAATTACATTCCAAAAAGGGTACTACAATTTATGCTCTCACTAACAGGATAAAAGAGTAACTATTTCCCTCACCAGCACTGGATATTATACTTTTTAATTTTACCAAACCTGGTAGATAAAAATAGTACATTATTACATCTGAAACCTGTAACTTTATTAACCGGTGTCACCCCAAAAAGTCAATAAAAAAATACAGTTTTAATTTGCACTATGTTTCCTTGTATATTTATTAGTCATCTGAAATCAATGAGTTGACTTCATTATCTTTAATATTTTTATGCTGAATATGGATTTTTCTAATTATAGGATCTATCAGTATATAAAATATATTGAGTCATTTGTCTACTATGTATTACAAATAACTATATGCATTTTGCATTTCTATGTTGTTAAATTTATCAATGTTTTCCTAAATAATTTCTGGATTTTTGTCTTGCTTAGGAAAGCTCCCTAACCTCCAGCGTATTTCCAAATTTTCTTATGCTTGTTTTTCACATTTAGATTTTTTTTAAATCGATTTTAGAAAGGGGAGGAAAGAGAAACGTTGATGGGAGAGAGACATCAATCAGCCACCTCCCACACAAGCCCCAACCAGGGATTGAACCCACAACCTAGGTATGTACCCTGACAAGAGCTGAACCTGGAACTTTCAGTGAAAGGGATAACACTCTTGAGTTATACCAGTCAGGGCCACATTTAGATTTTTAACCCATCTAGAATTTACTACCATATGCCTACCTAGCATAAAATAGGACTCTACTTTCTTCCCAATGGATAGCTAATTATTCTAATATCATTTGCTGAAAAGCCCATCCTTTCCACACTTATCTGAAGTGATTCCTTTATTACACTTTAAGTATCTATAGATAACTGATCTCTTTCTATACTTCTATATTAATATATTTTCCTGCTCCTGTGTCAATACTCAGCACTTTTGATTACCTTAAGGGAATAAACCATGAAGGTATTTGGGGAAAATGCATTCTAGAAAAAGAGCAAATGCCAGGAGGTAAAAGCATGCCTATTAAGTTCTAGAAATAGTATGGATAATATCTTGGAGTGGGCAAATGTTATACAATAAACTATTAACAGTGGTTATCTCTGGGATGGAGTGGGCAAATGTTATACAATAAACTATTAACAGTGGTTATCTCTGGGATGGCATTTAGAGACTTCTACATTTGATTTTCTGTATATCCACACATTAAGCATATATTACTTTTATAACCAGAAAATGCATGATCCCAATTTCAAAAAAATGAATGTATCCATGTGTGTGTGTGTGTGTGTGTGTGTCACACACTGAAAATCTGAGAGAACACAGATCAAACTCAGAAGTTAGATAAATCTGGACTCCAAACCTAGGGTTATACCACGTAGCACTTGTACAACCTTGGACAAATTACTTAATCTCTTTGTAATAACAGTACCTTACCTTTGAGGAAGATTACATTAGATATGGCATGTGAAAAGTGCTTAGATAGTACCTGACATACTTGAAGTACTCCTTAAACAGAGCTTTATAAAAATATATCAAATACCAAAACGCTAACTGATTTTGCCATTATTATTTTATTACAAAAGTAAAATATTAAAATGCAATATGGGTATACAGAAAATCAAATGTAGAAGTTTCTAAAGAGAGTCAAATAATACTGAATTAACAGTCAAAAGTAAAATCCTCCACACACATACCCAAATTCCACTTTCACCCTATGGGTAACTGCTGTTAACATTTTTATATGACTCTTTTCTGTCCTTTCCCTATATAAATATATTATAGGCATTTTGGTAACTTTTACATAAAAAAGGAGAGAGATGCCCGACCAGGTGTGGCTCAGCAGTTGAGCATCAACCTAGGATCTAGGAGATCAAGGTTCGATTCTCAGTCAGGGCACATGCAGGGTTGCGGGATCAGTCCCCAGTCAGGGGCATATAGGAGGCAGCTGGTCAATGAGGACTCTCTCATCATTGATGTTTCTTTCTCTCCCCCCTCTCCCTTCCTCTCTGAAATCAATAAAGACATATTTTTTTAAAAAAAGGAGAGACCATGTTATATTTGTTCTAAATACTTTATTTTTTCCATGTATACCATGGAAGGTATACCATGTCAATAAATACAAAGTTGGCTCACTCTTTTTAATAGCTATACAGTACTTCATAGTACAAATGTAAAAAAAAAGGTGGGCAAAAGTAGGTATACAGTTGTGAGTACGTGAAACACAGTTTATTCTTGTATTACTATTTAAGTATTATATTATTTTCCATATGAACTGCAAACCTACTTTTGCCCACACCTGTATTTATGAAATTCAAACTATCACTATCATTATGTTTCAATGAATATCCTCGTGTATCCTTATACACTGGTGCCAACAGTATTTCCATATTAACAAATTTCTGAATGACTGGCTGGGTCTAAGGGAGCACATTTAAAACTTTGCCCATTACCTTCCAAAAGGTTGTATCAATTAAGAGCCTTACCAGTATCAAATTATCCATACCTCCACCAGCTCTGGTTTTGGCAATCCTTCAAATGTTTACTAATTTTATAGGTATATTTCTCTATTTCATCCTGTAAATTTTAAATAGCTAATGTAACTTTCCTAAGAAAAAGCAAAATTTTCCCATAAAAGAAATAAAGTTCATACTTTTAGTAATAGGTTTACAAACGGATCTAAGAGTTAGAAGAATTTAGAAAAAGAAAAGATGACTCTGACATGGTTTAAATTAAGGTCTGGCACAATCCCTAGCACAGAGAAGGCCCTCAATAGGAAGGAAAACCCAAAGGAAACAAGGCAGGCAGGCAGCCAGTCAGGAAGTTTCAAAAAGGTAGGTCAAGTGGGGCCTCAAAAAAAAGTAAAGGAGGCATTCCACATAGAAAAAAAAGACATGAGCAAATCCTAAAGGAAGGTATGAAAATAGCTGTGAAAAGTTGTAGGGAAACAGGCCTGCATAGAGGAGAGAATCTATGGGAGAAAAAAAGAGATGTCAAGTGCTACCCAACTGTGAGAAGGCTTTGAATGCCAAGATAAAATCTTAGATCTGATTCAACAACTGAAAGACAAAATATACCATTAAGTCAGAGTGACAAAAAGAAAATGTAATTTAAAAGATTAATCTGACAGATTTAAAGTTTGAAGTAATAGAAGCAGGAAGACAAATTAGACTAATAAAAAATGAGGTGGTAAAGGCCTAAATTAGTATGATAGCAGGATGAAAAGGTAAAGGAACCTCTAAAATTGTAAACTATGCAACTTCTGAATAAGGATGATAGGTTAAATGTATACAACTACTTTTACTGTCTTCTCTCCCCCCAAAAAATATATATAAAAAAGAAAAACAATTTTATACAATATAAAACATGGATAGAAAAATGGGAGAAAGAACAGAACAATAAATTTTTGGAAACTGGGAACAACTGCCTTGGTAGACCCACAGGAACTCACTCCTAAGCCAGCAAGGAAAAAACAAGAAAACCAAACCCAATTTACATGTTGAAATTCTCCAAAGTCTCAGGAACTGGTGAGGGGTTGGGGTGGGGTGCAGGATGAATAAAAGCCAAAATTAATAGGATTGGTTCAACATCTGTTTAAGCAGTTGGTGGATTCCCAGATCTTCTCCCTGGTTCCTTCTAGCAGAAAAACTGCCCCTCCTCCACTCTGTCAAACGACTGATTTATTCTCTGGAGAATGTAAACCAGAGGGCTTCTGGTCTGGAGAACACCAGGAAAAGTTGAAAGTGAGGGTCCAAACTGAAACCTGGGAAACTAACTGCAACGTGCAAACAGTTTTCTCCTAAGGTCCTGCCTCTTTCCTGTACTCTGTTTTTTTTTCTTGGTTTACTCTCTCCTACTGATGAAGCACATCCTCTAGAGTTCCAAAAAAAAAAAAAAGAGTATAAGGGAGACTGTGGACGTATGTATGAAAATATCTTTCTTCTATTTCACTAAGTGATAGTTTGCCTAGATAGGGAATTCTAAGTTGGAAATTATTTTGTCTCAGAATTTTGAAGGCATTCATTTTCTTCTACTTTCCTGTGTGACCACTGAGAAACAAGACAAGACGATTCCTGATTCTTTTGGACTGACTTTTTCTTCTCTCTGGAGCTTGTAGTATGCTCTTTGCATCTGATGCTGCAATTTCATGATAATGTGCCTTGATACGGCTGTGTTTTCATTCACCGGTCTGGTCCCTTCAATTTGAAAACTGGAGTCTTTTACATCAGAGACATTTTATTTAAACAAAAAGTTTGCTTAAAATATATAAAAATGGTTGTCACTGGGAAGAAACAGAGAGGGGAGTAGAAGACTGATGTTTTTGTAACAAGTCATATAAAAACTAAGTCAAATATATGCATGGATAATTATGATTAAAATAACTAAAAATATAGATGTTTAAACATTTAAATATATCTATTTTAAATATTTCTTTTATATGGTTTTAAATGTTTTATATGTTTTAATATTTTTATATGTTTAAAAATGCTTTTATGCAAAAAAAAAAAGTGATAACCAGATAAATACATAAAAGAATACAAAACTATGATCATCATGAAAAATACAGAAAAGTTAAGAAGGGAAACAGATATAAAGGACATACTGGTAAGCACATAAAAAAATAGTATGTTAAAGATTATTCAACTAAAGATATCTTTTAAATAGATGAAAATACAAGAAAGCTTAATTCAAATTTTACTAGTTTGGGAATTAAATACCCCCAAGATGTCATGGCGTAAGTAAAATAATTTCTAAAAAGGTTTTGTTTCCTTGAGTGTTGCAATTTAGTTTTTGAAGATCAATTACTGTGGAAATTCCTATTGTTACTACTTTAGAAGGTAGCCATCCATAGCAGAGAATCACAAAAAACTTTCACAAAACGACCATAAGACAACTTATTAGTCTCATCTGTTGAACTGATAGAGGGGTAGAGCTGGAATGCAAAAAACTAAGCTGAGTGACCATTATTTCAAAACAACAAGAAAACTAGAGTTTCAAAAAAGCAGAAGTATTTACTTCTTAATTTCTAAGAAAATGGAGAAGATTCAGGTTGATGCCACAAATCTGATAGCATAAAAAGTATGCAGATTAAGGCTCTTTTTAAAAAATGTTAATTACATTTCAATTGTTAAATTGAAAATATAAACACTTTTTTAAACGTTTCTTTGGCCCTCGCCCACGTGCTCAGTGGTTAGAGTGTCGGCCCCTGGACTGAAGGGTCCAAAGGCACATACCTTGGTTGCAGGCTCCAGCCAGTCGGTGCACACGCAGGAGGCAACCGATAGATGTGTCTCTCTCACATCAATATTTCTCTCTCTCTCTCTCCCCATTCCACTCTCTCTGAAAAAGCAATGGGAAAAATATCCTCGGTGAGGATTAAAAAAAAAAAGTTTTTTTGCAATAGAATATAACAAAAAAGTATCTTAGTATCTTAATTTTACACTGCATAAATTCTTATTTTCCTATATTTGAAAAAAGGTAAGTAAAGACAATGGGTAAGAATTTTGTTGATGCTTTTAAAACTACAATTTATATAGGCGAAATTATGTAAAAAGGAAAATTTTTCCTAAATATCAACCTTACAAACTCAAACAGAATTCTTTCCTTTGCTGTCTAATTCTCCATCCACATATAAATGGTACCTAATAGTAGCACAAAAAGAGAATTCTACTAAAGAGAATACAAGAATTAAGAAAGGAAAAACCGCCCAGCCGGGCTTGGCTCAGCGATTGAGCATCGACCTAGGATTCAGGCGATCAGGGTTCAATTCCCGGTCAGGGCACATGCCCAGGTTGCGGGCTCTATCCCCAGTTGGGGGCTTGCAGGAGGCAGCCGATCAATGAAGCTCTCATCATTGATGTTTCTTTCCCTCTCCTTTCCTCTCTCTGAAATCAATAAAGATATATTAAAAAAAAAAAAAAGGAAAACCTATACTCTTACAAATTCATTCACATCTTTGGTTTGAATACTGTTGTAAATCAAATACCTACTCTCTTCCCTACCAGCATCGTAGTCAATGCATTACAAATCATGCATGCAATTTTAAAAGTGTTCCTCAAAACTGTTAGTATTCTATTGACAAAGATACAGCCTAAGACTTCCTGGACTACCTACCCACCCACTCCTATTTGCCAATGGTAAGTAGAATTAGTAAAAAATAATAGAATATAAAGAATTATCAATTCATGAAGAAAAAAAGCCATCATCATATTAGAAGTATTACTTTAGCATAACTCTTAAGAGAGTAGAGTATAAACTGTTTCTTACTCTTTCCCTTAATCCAGCATCATGTTAAGACAATGAAGATGCAAAGAAATCGGGTCCCCTGCAACTAAAGGGCCACCAACTGTCCCTAAATCATACTCTAAGTACAATTAAAATGATCAAGCATTGTTATTAATGCTAAGAATTAAATGAAGCTTAAAGAGAACAGTTAAATAATTATTACAAAACAAAAACCTTTTGCAGACATATGTAAAGATAGAACTAACATGAACTGTAGGGAAACAACCAGCAGCAAAAAAAAGTAGGAAAAAAAATCAAAGAAATAGGTATGACGTCGCTAGTCCCTAAAATGGCTCTAAGAAAAGGTTTGACCATGCAACAAATAATTTTGACCCGAAAACCATTTACTTTTTTTCCCCCACTAAGCACAGTACATTTCCACCCTGTGTCCCTCCATTCATGGTCTTCATCTCCCAAAATGCAACAGGCTACTAAAAGTCCACAATGCATCTATGATCTTTCTTCTGATACAAAGTGGCAAAAGAAATGAAGAAAAAATACATTTTATAATTTAATTATAATGTGTTGAATATGGGATCAATAACTTGGAAGAGCTGAAGAATTTTTCAACATCAAAAAAGAAATCTAAAAATTGCAGAAGTGTACTGCCAAAGGACAATAAACAAAATCAACTGTTTCATTAGCAAAGATTTGGCACAAATATACAATATGTCTGCTTACAGATTTAAGCTGGTAATAATCAGCTAATGAAAATGTGGTCAAGTGATTGTCATTCTGGTTACTGTTGGAAAAAAAAACACAACAAAATAGAGCAACTCCACCCACTACTAGAAAAAAAAGCTTCTGACATATGCACTAAACTTGTTTACCCAGGCCACCTCTTAATAACAGAAATGCTTTGCAACTTGACTAGGGTTATATAAGTATTTTGCAATGTCTTATCAGTTTAAAATCTTGTTTATTTACTCCCCAGTTAGGAATTATGTTATTTTACTACAAGGCCATAATAATAGCATCTTTCCGGTTTGATTCCATCACTCGGCACTTCCTGCAATGGAATTTTATCTCCTTTTCCTCTAAAAAAAACTCTTAAGATTTAAAAATATGATACTGACGTGTGACAAATTACTTCTTTAAATAGTTCTGTTCCCAGAAATGTGGTTAGGAAAGACAGTAAATTTCAGTGATTCAACTCTAATAGCAAAACCTGGATATTGCAAAATAACAGACTTTGGAGACACGAAAGAAATCCAATTTAAACTGCAATGTGGGGACAGAACTGAATCCCTTCCATCGCGACATTTTCAAGAAATTCATCCTCACTTCTTTAAAAAAAAAAAAAGTGTATTAAAGACAGGGATTTCTAAAAAGGGATTTTATTTTGCAAGAGAATGGTCAAGGTCAGCAAGATAAACTAGGACCCCTAAAATGAATTACTTCCTATGGGTAAATAACTGTAATATAGTGGAAAGAGGACTGGGACTAGGAATTTGAAGACCTGATCTGTCTAGACCTGATGCACTACATACACCTCGCTCCATCTCTTAGACATGACTGGCTAGATTTTTTTTTTTTAAATGTCCATGCTCTCCCTTTTGAAGAGATGTTCATTGAGAAATGGCATGGAACTGAACTTTTCTTTAAAAATGGGAAATGCCTCCACGAACACCTAACAGTATTTAAAACATGAGTTTCTGGATGCTTGCTGTTGTTAAGATCTGCCCTGAACCTTCAACCATTTCAGAAACCTCCGCCCTCAGCAGTTAAAGACACTAAGAGGCGCCTCTTAATACATAAACCCAAGTTTCAAAGGATAGCCCGTGGCAGAGGGGGAGGGAGAGCGGAGGTACACCCTAGAGAAACTGTGAGAATACATTCAAATATTTTAACACTTAAACTAAAATCTAAACGTTTAAACGTTTAGAAGTAGCCCCTCAAATAGCAACGTGGTTCAGCGTTTATGAGTCCAAACTACTTTTACAGTAAACTGAGCCACTCTCCCCAGCTATTCAGCGTCAAGCACCTCCGGTGGGCAGAGTGGAAAAAGGACCATAAGGAACACCAGAACGTCACCAACTCGAACAGAACTCGGGGCACAGAACCCCCAACTCCCGCCCGCTGCCTACCTCTCCAACTCGGGTCTCCCCAGGTCCCCAGGGTCGGGCCCCTCCCCCAGGTCAATCCCCTCCCCCATAACCCCCTCACGGCCCCAGCGCGTCCCCCCGCCCTCAGCTCCAACTACAGCCCCTCAGCCCTGGGGTCCACCTCAGTTGCCAACCCCTTCAGCCCCTCCTCCTTCAGAGGAGCCCCAGTCCTCCGTCTCCTCACCGGGATTAGCAGTGGTTGCCGCCATAGCCGTAGGTGCCACCACCGTCCCGCCACCCCCCCAGTGGGAGGAGCCGCTGCCACCGAACGGGGCGGGGGGGAGCGGGAGGGGCGAGCCACTCCCAAGACGCGGCGCCCTACGGCCGCCACAGCTACCGTGAAATCCAAGATGGCGGCCACAACAACCCCCCACCGTCCCCAGACCCTACGGCCGAGAGACCCCGCCCCCATAGGGGCGGAGTCGTAGCCACCGCCAGCCTCCTCGGGGAAACTGACCAATGGGAACGCCAGATCGACCACAGGCCGGCTGGCCACTGAACCAGCCGGTCCAGTGGAGGAGGGAGGGCGAGGAAGAAGTCAGCTGTCTCGCTAATCCCACCTCCTGGGCGTCAGAGGTCAGCGATGAGAGACGTCAGTGAAAAACAATTTTGCTAAAAAGCTTTGCTTGGTGGTGGATTCGCCCGGTAGGACACTCGGCAGATGACTGATTTTGTAAAATCCTCTTTAGGTACTTTAATGCTTAAACGTCACATGATGATTTGTAATACTTTCTACAGTTTTCCCTCTTTTAAGGACCTTTGTCCCTGGTGAAAAAAAGTTCAGTAATTCTTGAATGTCTGCTATGGCACTGGTAGTGCAAGAGGATCTGGGCGCTTACAGTCTAGTAAGGGAGATACCGACAGTCAAAAACATAAGGCAAGAAGGTATTTTGATGGAGTGGGTTAACTTCCTTCGGTCAAAGAAAGGGATATAGTGACGGGTTTTTGGTAGGGAAGTGATAAGATGAATACTGCACAGATTTATTTTCTAATAATAGGAAGCATTGAACACTTGGGGCCAGACACTGTCTAAAACTGCTTTATATGTATTTACTCACTTAATCCTCACAATAGAAGGTCGATTCTATTACTGTATTATTTCCATTTTGCAGAAGCAAAGTGGGTAAGCAAGAGGAACGCAGCTGGTAAGTAGTGGTGTGGGAGGGTCACCAAAGGAGTGGGACTCTGAGAACATGCCCCACCCATCCCCCTGTTTTAGCACTAAGAGGTCCTATCTTCTCACATGTTTAATGTACATTTAATTAGGATTTTAACAAATCCCATTATGCTATTGAGCATCTTTGCATCTTTATAGGTTGTATGTATACCACAAAGATTACATTGATTCATTTCTCTTTTAGTTAACTGTACAGTTTGTCTCACCAGAGGTATTTTAACACCATTTGTTTATTATTGTTTACATTTGCTAAAAATAAAATTTTCTTTGTTACCATTGTGTTGTGTTATATTTCCAATTCACCAAAAAGAGAAAAATCATCCACTCAGAAGCACATGGAAGTGGGAGGGGGGGAGTAAAAGTATTTCAATTCAAAGTTATGTAGTAAAGATAGCTAACTATTAAACAAGACTGCAGTGCAGATATAGAATGTGAATTATGATGTGTCTTTAAATGTGGAAGTTCATCTAAGCAGCAAAAAAATAAATGAAATGTAAATAGGAAGTACAACTATGAATACCTAAAAATTGGATTTTATAGGGCCAGCAATTCTTTTGTCTCTTATCCACTACCCTTTGACTGTTAGGAAATTTTTTCAGTTACTTGGAAAGCTATCAAAGCTTTCAAGTCATTTTTAAATCACATACAATAACCTCGTACTCTTCCAGAGTAAATGCAAAATAATGTTTTCCAATATGAAATGGATGAATTTGTGGATAAAAAAGATCGAAGTTACATCCCTCATTTAAAACAATTGGTGAAAATCATTTTGTTTCAGAGATGCTTGTACAAATAGTTACAAAGTTAGTAACAAATGTTTTGCTTAAAGAAAGTATAACAAGCTATTGGCAAAAATCCCTAATTAAATATCACACAAATAATCATGGTATACAACATGAAAAGGCAATCTCAGCGCTGTACTTGCTAACAGATGTACTTACACGTGGACACCACTAGTGTACACACTATGAATCATTCAGAGCATATATGCAGTGCATAAGAAAAAATGCCCAGAAACTTCCTATTTGGTTTATCATTTGAAACTTCAAGTTACAGAAGAAGACATTTTCATTTGGGAAAAAATCATTTAAAAATAATTATTTTGTGAGGTAAGAGAAAATCTGAAAAAGGTATCTTGGGATCAAAACTGATGGAGTTGTAGCTTTGGCTGTAGAAAGCACATTATTTCTACATTAAATAAAATGCCAGCCCACATTCTGTTTTATTCAGAGAACAGCTGGTAGTCAAACAAGGTTTTTCCTGATTCTAACTCAACATAGAACAAAATAGTACAAACTATAAATAGTTTGCATAATCTTTGAGAAGAAATAAGCAAATGTTAGAAGACTACTTTTTCCACAGTGAAGTATGGAGGCCAGTAATAAGGAAGATGCTCTCACAAGTTTTTTAATAAGGGATAGAGTAAAAATCCCTTCTCAACTATAAAGATAATACTTAAAAATTACTTTTTCAAGTAAGCTTGTCAAATGGCATAGCTAAGCAATATATTCATTATTTTTAGTGACCTGAACTTATGACTTATAGTTGTAAATGACATGATTTTTTTCTATTGACACACAATAGACATTCAGTAAATATTTATTAAATATAGCACGTGTTTCAGGAGTGTTACTTTTTTAAAGTGTGATATTTTGAAAATTTATCTACTTGAAAAGAGAAATTATGAGTAGATAATATGCACATGGTACAATACAAGTCACCCAGTTTCTCATCTTGAAGCCCTGGAGTGTGCCCCTCCAGAAATATCCTGTGTATTTATGAGCATGTGCACACATAGGTCCTGTAGAAGTTTGTTTTTTAAGAAAAGAGGGGAAGGGAGAGGGAGAAACACTGATGTGAGAAACAAACATCAATTGGCTGGCTGCCTCCCGCACGCCCCCCACAGGCGATCAAGCCCAAAACCTGGGCATGCACCATGACCAGGAATCGAACCTGCCACCTTTTGGTGCACAGGGCAACGTCCAACCAACTGAACCACACTGGCCAGGGCCCTATAGAAGTTTTTTAAACGAACCAAAAAAAAACCTTAGAGGAAACAGTAGTAAATTTTGCATTCAAGGTATATATGAACATGTATAATAACTAAAGCTAAGTGACTTTAGTTACTTTAGTTTTGACTTTTCTGATCCAAATGTCCTAAGTAAATTCTTTTTGAGGAACAGGAGAAATTTTAGAGCTTCACTGATCTCGTTGACAAGTAGTTCTCAAACTTGAGCATACATCACGGTCACCCGGAGGAATTGGTTAAAACACTGATGCCAACACATCCAAAGTTTCTGATTGGTTAAGGTTGACATGGGGGTCCAAGAACTGCAGCTCTAACAATTTTCCAGGTGATGCTGCCAATCCAGAGAACCACTGAGTAGACCAGAAAGCTGGCTACTAACCCATCTTCTACCACTCATGTGATCCTACTTAGAAGGTATCAGTGGAGCTATTAACCTTGGCTGCCCCAGCCCTGGCAGAGTTGTGGAAATATTCTTCCACTGATCTAGGCTCCAATTTAATCTCGTGGGATCATTTTCTCACTCACTGTGGGAGTGTCTGAAACTTGATCCTGTTTTGGTTGAACTGTTCATGAAGCTTCTCTGGGGGAGTGGTGAAGGGAGAAAGCTACTAGACACTCTCCTTCTGTAAGGGGGTTCACCGAAGAGGAGGGGCTGCCAAGAGACGCACTTGAGTAGGAGGAGACTGCTGTACAGACAGCCAGCCTTGAATGTCATTCTCTCAAAAGGTAAATAACTACCCATATTGCCTTCCTGGTGAACTTTTTACCAGAATAATTCCAACGATTCTTCTAGGTTTAATAGCACATTTCTACAACCTTGGGAAATGCTAGGGAAATACCTGAGGGAAATAAATAACTTTTTTTTTTTTCCCTTAGAGGTTTTTTTGGGGGGAGGGACTGAAACTTTCGTCTGAGAGAGGATGTCTTAGGCATAGTCTTGTTTTGAGACAAGTGAGGGGGCAGGGAGGGCTTCTATTGGTCCTATTAGCTACAGGGTGTCTTTGTTTTGAGGATTATAGTAGGAAAGCTTCATTTACTATGTTTCTTCATCATCCCCTCTCCCTTTAAACTAAAGTTATGGCCAGGGAAGAAAAGTTGGTTCTTTTTTTTAAGTTGTTTTGTTTGCCTAAGAAACATAAGGTACTTCAGATGGAGAAAAAGTGATTTGGGAAGGGAACACAAGGAAAGGAAGAAGTGATCAATCTTTCTCGGAAGTGTTGCGTAAAAGAGGAACTGACTTTGCTGCAGATTTGCAAATGCTATTATTCTGTTTCCTACTTTAGCAGGACCAAATTTTACGTAAACCAATAGATTGATGCCCAACCTCCTTTTCCCTACTTTAGTCCTGAGCAGGGCTGCTATTCATCTCAAACAAAACAGCAACCTTTAGAGCTACTAAAAAAAATTCTAGGAACAGGTCTTCTCTTTGGAAAACAAATTTTGGATCTACTATTTTATCTGTCATTTGTATCTGTCAAGAAACATTTTTTTGCCCAAGAGGTCTCAGAAGAAAGGTAAGAATATCCAAGGCTCCAATAATTTGTTGTGATTTTTTTTCTTTTTTTTTGTCATTCTAAGGTAAAACCTTTAATTTAGTTTTGTATTCAAAATCTAGTATTCTTTTTTTAATATATCTTTATTGATTTCAGAGAGAAGAAGGGGGGAGAGAGAGAGAGAGAAACATCAATGATGAGAGTCATTGATCGGCTGCCTGTTGCATGCCCCCAACTAGGGATCGAGCCCACAACCAGGGCGTATGCCCTGACCAGCAATCAAACTTTGATCTCCTGGATCATAGGTAGATGCTCAACCGCTGAGCCACACAGGCTGGGCTAGTATTCTTTTTCTTAAAGAGAGCCCGCAACTTGTATAAACTTCAGGCCCTGTAAAACCTGGATCTGATTCCTGCATATGAAAATAACAGCCAAGAATGTACATGGCATAAGTCCCTGAGTTTTCTTTATCACTCCTATCTTCCTCCCACTATATGTCCATTTAATTTATAAATCTTGTCAAATCCTCTTTTACAATCTCACATCCATTCCTTCCTTTTTTGTTACACACTCAGTTACGCTAGTTTATACTCTTTGTTACCCCTTGTTCAGACTGCTACAAGCCCTTCTCACTGTTTTCCAACCTATGGTGTGTCTTATTTCCTGTCTCCAATACCTTTTACATACTGTTATCAGTTATCATCTTAAAGTATGGCTTATTTACCTTCCTATTTGCCTTGATTATTTACTGTCCTTCATTCAACAAGCATAAATTGTGTATGCACAATGTGCCAGGCTCTGACAGAGATACTAATTCATTCATGTAGGTTCACCAACCCTGCCCTAGGCCCCAAAGCTATGCTATGAACGTGACAGACAACACGTAGAGCTTACATACCAGTCAGAGTCAGTGGGATACACAGTAAGATACAGCCCCTGCTCTCAAGGCATTTGTCTGTTCAAAATCCTTCAGTGGTTCCCGTAGGCCTGGAAGCATAAAATTCTTGTGTATGCAAAAGATATGTGCTGCCCTATATGGTCCTAAGTTAAAAGTAGAGCAGTGCTAAGGAGGCAGATTTGGCTCAATGTAAAGACTACTTTTAAAGAATGGACCTTAGGAAATAGTCACTTCCTAAGCCCATGAAGGCAACTGAGGAAATCACTTAAACAGTCAAAGCAGAGGCTTTTCAGAAATGATCAGGAGGCTGTTGCACCAGATGACTTTTAATGGTTCCTTCCACCTATGAGATTCTGTGATTTTATACCTTTCACTTTCATGTATTGTGAGTTCCACCATACTGAATTAAGCAGAACTTCCCAAAAGGGTCCCCTGCTTTATTGTTTCCATCACTGTTCCTTCTATGCCGTCAGGACCTAGGTTTTGTGCTGTGCTTATTAAATGGTAAATGATGCGTTTAAATTAAATTTAAAGTTGATGGAGTTCAAAAGTAATAGAGGGACACCCATTTGTAATCTCTATTTCCCAAACCACACAAGTCTGTAGGTAAAATAAAGTGACAGGGGCCACTATAAAGGAGTATCTCTTGATGTCCCATGCCCTAGGACTCGGGTCTGAGTAAGCTCAGGGGAAGTGGGTCAAAGAACACTTTGTCTCACAGGCTATGTATTGTCAGAATCTTCTATCTCCTCTGACTCTAGTCAGACCCAGGAGCCCAGACTGTCTCCCTTAGGGTGAATTCTTCACCAGGAAAATCTCTAGTTAGAGACAAAACGGATGGCTAGAAGGCTGATTCCTAATCATCTTAAAGACGTGCTTCGACAGGAAATTCGGGAGACACACAGCCTGAGCTAAAAATTGGAATCCTTTCTTCAAGTCATATCACACTGAATATCTATTACATTCCTAACACCAAATGAACTGAAACCCAGAGTAGTGGTCAGTACTTTGAATTATGGGCTTCAGGCCTTCTTAGTTTCCCTTTGCTGTTGATGTTAGACACTTTTAATACTGCACAACTGTGACATATAAAGAGTATGCTCCAGAGCCCCACTGAATGAAAAATTGAAATGGCATTAACTTTCAGATGCTCCATAGCAAGAGAAAAGGTGAAAGAAATGAGAAGCATAGTAAACCTAAGGAGGGTAATAAAAGCAAACACTTGCAGAGCAGATGGTATGTACCAGGCACTATTCTATGTGTTCTACATGCATTTACTTATTTAAGTTCAACATCTACCTCATAGGATTCTTATATATCATCCTCATGTTACAGATGAGGAAACCAAGACTCAGAAAGGTTAAATAACTTGCTCAGGATCACCAAGCTTTATTAGAGCCAGGATCCAAATCCAGATGAATTGGCTCCAGAATCCATGTTATTCACCACTGTGTTACATTTCGTGATCGCCATTAAATTGTTCTTATTGTGGGTTGACTTATCTGCAAAGAATGCCCTTTGCCCTTCCAAAATCAAGAATTGCATGGACAAGCAGGAGTTTCTAATGAGCCCTTTGGCTCTTCATAGGAACCACACATACCCCACTGTCAAAAATACTATAGCTCTACAATAAACCTTGATCATTGATATGGGAAATCTCCCCACCCTATTCTTTTTCTTCCAAATGTATTTTTTCTTGGGCCTATGAGCTCCCATTGACACTTAAGAAAATCAGTTCATCAGTTTTCCCTAAAAACTCTGATAGGATTTTGATAGAATTTCATTCCATCTAACAACTTTACCATGTTGAACCCATAAACATGATATATCCCTCCATTTACTTTAGGTGTTCTTCAATGACTTTCAGTAAAATTGGATAATTTCTTCCAAAAAGGTCCTGCTCAACTTTTGTTAGATTTATTTTTAAATACTTTATATATTTTATGCTATTGTAAATGATGACCTTTTTAAAAATTTTTATTTAGTGATTTTTAGAGAGAGAAAGGAAGGGAGAGAGGGAGAGAGGAAGGGAGAGAGAGAGAAACATTGATTTGTTGTTTCACTTATTTATGCATTCACTGGTTGATTCTTGTATGTGCCCTGACCCAGGATCTCACCCGCAGCCTTGGCATATGGGGTCAGTTCTCTAACCAACTGAGCAACCCAGCCAGGGCCAATAATGCCTTTTTAAAAAATATGTTTTTATTGATTTTTAGAGAGAGATAAAAACATCGATGAGAAAGAGTGATTTGATTGGCCGCCTCCTGCACGCCCCCTACTGGAGATTGAGTCTGCAACACGGGGCATGTAGCCCTGACCAGAACTGAACCAGTGACTTCTTGGTGCATGAGACAATGCTCAATCCACTGAGCCACACCAGCTGGACAATTTTGCCTTTTTTAAAATTGCATTTCCTTATTGTCTGTTGTTGGCACTTAGAAATGCAATTGTCTCATGTATGTTATTCAGTCACCTTGTTAAACTCTGCTTATTTTTCATGTTTTCTCTAGATTACTCAGTAGGCGATGACATCTGTGGATAATGAACACTTTTGTTTCTTCTTTTTAAATCCTTACACCTATTTAGGACTGCTAGAACCTCCGAAACCATGTTGAATAAATATAAAGATAGTAACATATTTGTCTTGTTCCTGATTTTAAAAGGAAAGTCTTTCAACTTTTGACCATTATGTGAGGTGTTGGCTATACATTTTTGGTTGATACCCTTTATCAGGTTAAAGCTGTTCCTTTCTGTCCTTATTTTGCTAAAAATATTAACACAGGTGTTTAATATTAGTATTCAATTTTATCAAATGCTTTTTCTGCAACCATTAAGATGTTCTTATGTGTGTGTTTTTTCTCTTTTAATCTGTGTGTGTATACATACATATATATATGTCATTTACAGATTTTCCAGTGTAAACTGCACTGCACTCCTGGGATAAACTCAACTTGGTATTTGCATCCATCGAGGTTTATTTGCAAAGAACAGAAACCATTCTCACTATTTTTAGTAAAAAGGGATTTAATACAGGAAATTAGAATGCTTTTAGTTTCACATGACCAAAAAAAAAATTCAAACTAGATTAAACAATACATGGGAAAGTATGGATTTGCTAAGTGTGGGATGCAGGGTTCTATAGGTTTTCAATAATTCAAGTCTGCTAATTGTATTATTCAAATATTTTATATCTTCACTAATTTTTGCCTAGTTGACCTACCAATAATTGAGAAAATGGGTTGACTATCCATTTTAATGGCATTTTAAAATCAATTTCTCCCTGCAGTCCTATTGTTTTCTCACTTACCTTAAGGCTATTTTATTAGGTGTATGCAATTTGGGTTTGTTTGTTTGTTTTGGGAGGATTAGCACCAATTGAACATTTATTAATTACTATGCAAGTAAAGCTAAACTGTATAAGGATCTTAGGAAAAACCTCCAGTTTTTTTTTTTCATCATTTCATATATATTCCAGCTGCTCACAGTTAAATTCTGTTTGGTTTCTGATTCTGCTGATTAGTGTACCAATCATTTTAGAACATTTTTGGATATTTTATGTGTAATATTTCCTTTGAATTTCACTTTGGACCTTTTTTATTCCAGTCTGTTAAAAGCACAACTTAACCTTGCAATTTATCCCCTTTTTTGAGGGATCAGAGAGCCCCACCTTTGTCTGCCAAATGTGGTCTGTTTACTTTGAATTTAATTTGCTCTTCTTTTTTCTAGTTTTCCAAAGTAGAAGCTTAAATTATTGATTTTAGATTATTCTTCTTTTCTTTTTTTATACTTTTAAATTTTTTTATTGAATTTATTGGGGATAACATTGGGTAATAAAATTATATAGGTTTCAGGTGTACAATTCTATAATAAATCATCTGTATATTGTATTGTGTATTCACCACCCAAAGTCAAGTCTTCTTTTATCACCATTTATCTCCCCTTTACCCTCTTTTACCTCCCCCACTTCCCTAAGTGCATACAATTTAGAACTGTTATATCTTCTCATTGAATTTTACCCTTTGTTATAATCTACTAATTCTCTCTATCCCTAATCATGCTTTTTGCCTTAAAGTCTATTTTGCCTGATATTAATATAGCACCTCAGTCTTCTTTTGGTTAGCATTTACATAGTGTACTTTTAAAAATACCTTTTCCTTTTAATCTTTCCATGCCTTTAAATTTTAGGTGATTTTCTTATAAACAGCATATTGCAGCCAAAGGCCAAAAAATAGATGTCATTTTTTTTGTCTGCCCTATATCCAAAACCCCTTTCTTTTTGAAGGAAATCCTTCTTTATGTAAGTCTATAAGAGACAGAATCTCATTCCCACTATAGAAGTCTAGATAAACCAAGTATTCCCTCTTTCATCCCTACCAAGACTGGTGGCTAAGGTGCTGATGCGTGACTCAGCCTTGACCAGTAGGATGCTCCAGCCAGGAACCGGAATGCTGAGTGAGACAAAGATGACACAATTTATAATTCGGGCATGGCAGAAGCAGCTGTATCCAATGACAACAGCAGCAGTGCTCAGCAACAGCAGTGTCCGGTTGTGGTAGTGTCCAGTGCCAACGGTGCCCTAACCAGACTTTTCCTGTGCTGCCCTTGGCTGTGGTTCCCAATGCCTGGCCTCTCATGGTTTCTGCCAGTTTTATAAGATCAGTTCTCCTTTTACTTGATTCTGGAAGCTACCTGATCTCTCTATAATAAATACCTTCTCTGCTTAAGTAAGGGAGTCTCTGTTTCTGTTGCTTGCAAACAAGAATCCTGACTGATATAAAAGTGTTCTTTCTTCCTGTGGAATTGGGGAGGAGGAGATATGTGAGGAAGAGGAAATATGTGAGGTCTGGATTTGCTGGAGCTATTCTTGCTACCACAGGGAAGCCAGCCTGAGTATAACATCAACAGAAGAAAGGTGGGTTTGAGAAAAATCATACACATATAAAGGCAGAACCCTGATAACACCTTGACTCTCTAGATTCAACCATGCCTAAAGTTAGCCTTACTTTGAACTTCACCCTCATAAGTCAATAAATTCCGTGTATTATTTAATCTCACTTAAGTGGATTTTTCTGTCACTTGCACCCAAATGCATCCTCCCCATACATTTCTATTCTGCCTTTGAAAAGGAATCTCTCATTAATCAATGAACTTATATGCATATATGCATAGCGCATGGACAGACAATATTGCAGGGAAGGCCCGGGGAGGGAGCAGGAGGTAGGTAAAGGGGGCCAATGGAGGAGAAGGGGAGACATCTGTAATACTTTCAACAATGAAGATAAAAGGAATCTCTCGCTAGATTCTGTAATAAACATTTAGCTGCTATTCTTTCTTTTCTTTCCTAGTTGAACTCCTCATAAATGATTTAAAATCTTAGTGTCTTCATTTTCTCACTGCCTGTTCCTGTTTAATCCACTAACATCTGGATATTGTTTACCAATCTGCTGACACTCTTCTTTTTTTTTCCTTCACTGCCTTTGATCATATTTTTATTCAAAATTAGCTGTCCAAAGTGATTTGACCTTTATGGAATAAACAGATTTAAGCGTATGCCGCAGGCTTCTTTTCTTCTGTGGTGGGTTTCTTTTCTGCAGGCTGCTTCTCAGCTGCTGGCTTCTCGGTAGCTGCAGCCTTTTTCCCCACAAAGGCTTCTTCTGCTTCTTAACGCCAACAGCCTTCTTTCCTTCCATCCCTACCACAGGCTCCTTTCTCATCTGATTTGGCTTCTAGTGCTGCTGCTGCTTCATCCCCCCAGAGCCTGTGATTCTTGGCCTGGTGAGGAATGGTGTTCCGGCACACGGTCTTTTCATACAGGTTTAGCTTCAACACGATTTTTCAGCAGATTCTTCTGCAGGTCTCTGCGATGAATCTTCTTGCGTGGTGCTCCGAGGGCTCTTTGGATCTCTGGGCTTTTCAAGATTCTGCTCAGGTCTGTGTGTGGGAAGGTTGTGGTTACCCTTAAGGGAGGCAGCTTTACGCCAGGTGCCACACAGATCACCTAACTTGCAGAAAACATTTTCAGTCCAAATGCAGAAACGGCCCACATGCCCACCAGAAGCAAATTTCAAAATGTTCAGTTTGCTTACATTAAGTTGAGTAATTCCAGGGATGTTTCTGAAGACTTTGATGATACCATTGTCTCATTATAGATGATGCAAGGTCCCCTGCTCTGGATACAATGACTGTTTCTCACTTTGTCCTTGCCAGCTCTCATTCTCTGAGAGGCAGAGACTTTTTTTATATCATTCCAGGCCTTAAGTTTCTTTTTCTTTTTTTGCATTTTTAAAATGTTTTCACTGCTTTTTAGAGAGAGAGGAAGGGAGAGGGGTAGAGAGAGAGAAACATCAATGAAAGAGAAGCATCATCAATTGTCTGCCTCCTGCACGCCCCCTACTGGGGATCGAGCCCACAACCCAGGCATGAGCCCTGACTGGGAATCAAACCAGTGACCTTTTGGTTCCTGGGTTGACACTCAACCATTAAGCCACACTGGCTGGGCAGGCCTTAAGTTTCTTAAGCAAAAAGCCTTGGTTTTCTTGTAGCCTTCAGCTTTATCTGCAATCACCAAATGAGGTTCAGGAACTTCCTCAGTACAATGACCTTTAGACATGACCAGTGCTGGTAAGACTGACGCAGCCAGCACAGAGCCAATGACATACCGTTTCAGTGGTGTGTTCCCTCTGCGGTGCCAACAGTGCCAGGTTTTGGTTGGTGCAAACATGCGGCCCCACGACACATATTTCCAAGTGTGCCCTGGCCAGAACAATGAATTTCACCACCTCGAACTCTGGGAATTTGAGCCACAGCTCTGCCAGTACCCGAAGACTCAGCACTGGTTGATGACCTGCCAACTCACTCTGAGGGCTCTCTATTGTTTTTGTGCAAGTTGGTGTGAACAAAGCTCACAATATCTGGTCGAATGGGAGCCTTGAACAGCAGGCAAAGTGACATTTTTGCCAGATGACTCCCGTTTTCAGAGTACACTGATATCAGTGGACGAGCACAGGCCATGCCATGGAGAGAAGGCCACACTCCTGACACTCTTTTAAATCACCAATAGTTTTCTCCTATCTTAATTCAATGCCATATTCTCAAAGTCATTCATTCATTCAACAAACATTTTTACATGCCCACTTCAGCAAAGTGTAGTGCTACATTTATTCATCGAACAGATGTTTATGAAACATTTAATACATCCTAGAATTTTAGGATAAAAAACAAACGAATTAGATATGGTCCCTATTCTCGTGTAGGATTACTATTTTACCCAAGAAGCTAGACACTAAAGTAATTATCAAACACTATAGTGAATGTTACTAGAATATCTCCCTGGGAAATTAACACTTAAACTAAGGCCTAAAAGTTGGATAGAGAAAGAGGGGATTATTGCAAAGACAATGTTCATAGACAAGACTTGGAGACAAAGGAGGGTCATTCAAAACTCTTAGAACTGTGAGAAGTCCAGAACTGCTGGGTCAAAAAGTACAAGAGAGAGAGTGGCAATGCAAGGTACACCCAATCATGGAAAGCCTTGAAGCCCCATTAAGAAGTTTGAAGACAGCCCTAGCTGGTTTGCTCAGTGGTTGGAGTGTGGGCCCTCGGACTGAAGGGTCTCAGGTTCAGTTCTGGTCAAGGGTATGTACCTTGGTTGCAGGCTCCTATGGGAGACAACCAATGTGTCTCTCTCACATCCACGTTTCTCTCTTTCTCTCTCTCCCTTCCACTCTCTCTGAAAAGCAATGGAAAAAATATCCTCAGGTGATGATTAAAAAAGAAGTTTGAAGACAGTCCAGCAGGTGTGGCGTAGTGATTGAGCACTGTCCCATGCACCAAGATGTTGCTGATTCCACTCTGGTCAAGGTACATGCCTGGATTTCAGGCTTGGTCCCCAGTAGGAGGCGTGCAGGAGGCAGCCAGTCAATGACTCTCTCATCATTGCTGTTTCCCCCTCTCTCTCTCTCTCTCTCTCTCTCTCTCTCTCTCGCCCTCTCTCTGAAATCAATAAAGACATATTTTAAAAGAAAAAAGGGGGGGGAGAAAACACATACATATACATGCAAACCAATAACCTTGTTCTATCCTGTCTTGTGTAGGAATACGACAACTCTGAAGATATGCCTGAGGAGGTAGCTGCAGCTGGACAGGGTAAACAGGGGTGTTCCCATGGGTGACTCAAGCCTACCCAGCCCTGTCGATGTAGACAAAGGCTTTGCCATTGCCTTTGTTGTTCTTCTGTTTCTTTTCTTAATGGTGATGATTTTTCGGTGTGCCAAGTTGGTGAAGAATCCCTATGAGGCCAGTTCACAACCACAGAACCATCTCTTAGCTGAATTATGAAAAAGCCTGGCAGACTCCTCCTCACAGGAGATTTGAAATCTTCTATACAAAGGACTGTGATCCAGATTTTGCATTATTTCGCCTCCCTACTTCTCAGCCCTCTCACTCTTGCATTCCACAATAGGCACATGAGGGTGACCTGCAAATAATAAAAAGGATGACACTTAAGCCACTTTGCATTGTTCCTGTTCAGGGAAATGGTTACAAAAGCAGGTCAGAGACAGGTTGAACTCATCGATTAAAATAAGGCCATGGGTGCCTGACAATGATAAATTCAATAAGGGATTATTACCCAAAATTTATAAAGAAATCAACACCAAAAAAATCCAATTTAAAAATGGGTAGAGGATCTGAATAGACACTTCTCCAAAGAGGACATGCAGATGGCCAAGAGACATATGAAAAGATGCTCAAGGTCACTAATTATCAGGGAGATGCAAATCAAAACCACAGTGAGATATCACCTCACATCTGTCAGAATCGCTGCCATCACTAGATCAACAAGTAAGTGTCGGCGAGGATGTGGAGAAAAGGGAACCCTCGTGCACTGTTGGTGGGAATGCAAATTGGTGCAGCCACTATGGGAAACAGTATGGAGGGTCCTCTAGAAATTAAAAATGGAACTGCCTTATGACCCAGCAATTCCACTTCTGGGTATTTATCTGAAGAAACCCAAAACACTAATTCAAAAAGAGATATGCACCCCTATGTTCATTGCAACATTATTTACAACAGCCAAGATATGGAAACAACCCAAGTTACGCATCAGTAGGTGAGTGGATAAAGAAGCGGTGGTACATATATACAATGGACTATTACTCAGCCATAAAAAAGAATGAAATCTTACCATTCGTGACGTCATGGATGGATCTAGAGGGTATTATGCTAAGTGAAATAAGTCCAACAAAGAAAGACAAATACGATATGATTTCACTTACATGCAGAATCTAAAGAACAAAATAAGGGAACAAACAAAACAGAAACAGACTCACAGATGCAGAAAACAAAATGACAGTTGGCAGAGGGAGGGGGGTTTGGAGACCTGGGTGAAAAAGTGAAGGGATTAAGGAGTACCAATTTGTAGTTACAAAACAGTCACAGAATGTAAAGAGTATTCCATTCTTTGGGTGTGCCATAATTTCGTTAACCTACCCCTGCTGATAAAAACTTACATTGTAAGTGTGGAACAGATTGATAATTCTCAGTGGGAAGGAGAGGGTGGGGAGTGGGTGGGGAGAGATTAATCAAAGACCTTGTATGCATATATGCTTAACCCATGGACACAGACAATGTGGTGAAGGCCTGGGGCGGGGCTTATGCAGGGTGGAGGGGATCCCTGGGGGAAAAGGAGGATATTTGTAATACTTTCAACAATAAAGATAAATTAAAACAAAACAAAACAAAACTTACATTGTGGCCTGGTGGGCATGGCTCAGAGGTTGAGCATCAACCTGTGATCTAGTAGATCTTGGTTCAATTCCCAGTTAGGGCACATGCCTGGTTGCAGGCTCAATCCCCAGTAGGGGGCATGCAGGAGGCAGCCAATCTACTATTCTCTCTCATCATTGATGTTTCTGTCTCTCTCTCCCTCTCCCTTCCACTCTCTGAAATCAATAAAAACATATATTTTTAAAAAATATTTGCAGTTTCTAAAACACTCTGCTGTTTCAAACAATGTTGCAGAAGATAATCTAGCATTTACATTATCTAGCTTTAGTTTATGATCTAATTTCATTTCAAAGGTATGCATATTCAAAGTATACAATTTCAAAGGTATGTAGTTTAATTCCTAGAAGTTGAATTCCTAATTAAAGAGTATTGCAAAGTTTACAAAATTTTAAAATTAGTCGTCAACATTCAAAACTCAGAAATTTCATACAAAAATTTGGATTTTTAAGTTTACTTGGAAAATTTTAGGTCTGGCAACATTGTAACTATCAATAGGACAAAAATTAGCTGGAGCTAAGTAGCAACTGCTTCCTGTAGATGAGACATGTATTTCCCAGGTGACCATAGTTCTCACCCAACCCATTTTACTCCTTTACATTATTTTCCTGATGCCAGAAGCCTTTTGACTTTTTAATCCCTATCTTCTTTTGTTTTGATTCTGAGATCACTCGGCAACCTTTAGCTTATGATCTAATTTCCCTTAAGTCTGTGTGCAAGGAAAGGATCATTTGGCATTCCAAGAGTTTGGCCCCTGTGCTATAATATCTCATGGTCAAGTATTAAGTAGCATGTGGTTGTGATTTTTCAAGGTATCACGGTGTATTACAGGAATGAATGTGCTGAGCACACCAACATGAGTATTCCAAATGGTGCATTAGTAATTTATTACATTATATTATCAAACTGGCAATAAGCTGTCTACCTCAATAACTTTTCAATTTTAATAATGTGAGTCATTTATAATAGGACCTGAATCTCTCTGACAAGAGCTAGTCTTCAGACCTTAACAAAAACAAAGCCAGAGCTTGGCTTCCTAAATATCCAGGCCCTGCCCTAGAAAGGATTACACAGCTCAGGCCTGCCTTTCCTACAGTGCTTCTCATATTTTAGTGAGCAAATTACCTGGAGGTCCTATTAAGATTCAGATTCTGATTCAGTACATACTTAGTGGGGCCAGAGAGAGATTTAGACTCTTTAACAAGCTCCCTGATCCTACGTTGAGGGGCAAGGTCTTAGAAGATACTTCCTGAGTCCCACTGCTGATTTCTTTCAGTCTGATCACTTCAGTCTTCCGTGGGCAATGAAGAAAAATTGTAATATGATGCCCCACATAGCTCCTGTTTCTCTTCAACATTCCCCATTCCTCCTTTCCAGCCCCAAACACCCACACACACATCAGAGAGCTGAAAGTAACTAACAGAAACATAATCAAGGCAGAGGAAAGATTTTTCTTCATCATCACACATTACAGAGCACCACATGTGCAGGGAAACACTTCAGGTGCCAGGGGAACAAAGATGATTAAGACAGGACCTCAGCCCGGCAGGGTGTGGCTCAGCAGTTGAGCAACGACCTAGGATCCAGGAGGTGTCCCTCCGATTCCAGTCAGGGCACATGCCCGGGTTACGGGCTCCATCCCCAGCAGGGGGCGTGCAGGAGGCAGCCCGTTGGTGACGACTCTCTCGTCATTGATGTTTCTATCTCTCTCTACCTCTCTCTGAAATCAATAAAGATATATTAAAAAAAAAAAAAAAAAGACAGGACCTCAGCCTTGAGTTACTCACAAACCAGCAGAGGAGACACAGGCAACACAAGTGGCGAGGAATAGCACAGAGGCAGAAGTTAACTCTGAAGAGGGTGAGGGATGGTCTAGGACAGTGAGTCTCAAACTCTGGTCCCAGTACCAGTAGCATGGGAAACGTTAGCCATGCACATTCCCAGACTCCACCCAGACCTACTCCAAGGGTGGTGAGGGGCAGCATTTTATGTTTTGACAGGCCCTTGAGGTGATTCTGATACATGCTAAAGTTTGAAAACTACAGGTCTACAAAAACTTCACAGAGAACACACTTAGGTTGGACCTTAGAGAATTAAAACTTCACCAGACAAAAAAAGGAAGGTGCATCCAGAAGATAGATCACAATGAACGAAAGTATGGAGATGCAAAGTAAAATGTATGAACGTATTGGGGAAATAACACATAATCAGGGGTGTGAACAGAGGAAAGGGAAACAGAGAGGTAAGTTAGGGCCAAATTATGAAGAACCTGAAAATTGTGAAGTCTGAACTTTGCTTTATAAGCATAAAGAAAACACAGTTTTAAAGCAAGAGAGTGACATGATCAGAACTGTATTTTAGAGTTACATGTAGGATTGATCTACAATAAGATATCAATTAGGGAGCTATTTTGTCCTGGCAAGAAATAAAAGCTAAACAAAAGAAATAGAATAGAAAAAGAAAGAAGGGGAAATATATAATGAACATTTCCAAACTAGGACAAACAAGCTGTGTTGAATGATAGTTTAAAATCACAAGCTGTAGGACCAAACTGCCTGACTCTCTTTGTAGCTCTGTGACTTTGAGAAATTTAATTCCATGCCTCAGTTTTCTCATCCAGTAGAAGACAACAATAGTTCCTACTTCATAGGATTATTGAGAATTAAATAAATTAATAACTGTAAAGTGCCTAGAACAGTGCCTGGCATATAGTAAACACACAAATACTTTGTTTATATGTGTGTTTTATGGGGAGTTTATGTCCAAAATTATTAGCTCAGATTAGAAGATAATACCATGATGAGATGAATTTGGAACGTGCTGAATTTCAAATATCTAGAGGAGCCCTTCTCTTCTCTGTACTTCAATTCCTAATGTCTTAACAATTAGAAACAGGCATTCAGAATGGTCCCAGGAAACTGGTGGGCAAGTGAAACGAGCACAGATGAAAGTGTGGTCAGTAGGAGAGAATTTCAAGGACTTTGATAATTCTGGCTGCTTGGTCCCTGGTTCCATTCTTACATAGCAGGTTGTGGTTTATACTTTTTAAGTGAAGTCAGGCACAGTTTTTATAAAGACTGCTAAACAAATTAAAGCAATAATGAGATACTATGGTAGTCAGTAGTGCTGATTCATCAAATATACCGGGTTCTCCCTCCTTTCAGAGTTGGAGACCTGACGGTTCTTCCTGGCCCCTTGTGGATGGGTAGGGCCTTCTGACTCATTCAGGTCAGAGTTGTAACTGAAAGTGTCCTGAGTCACTTTAATTGCCATTGTGAGACCCTCTAGTTTTCTCTCCTGGCATGATGACTCATTAGCCTGGGTTCCTGAGTAGCTGTTACGAGCAGAGGGAGCTCCACTGCCAACTTTTTAGAGATAATTATGCAGTGTGAACAAGAAATATACATGTTTTTTGTTTTAAGCTTTTGGAGTTGTTGCCATAACATAACCTAGTCTATCCTAATACAGATACTATTTTAACACGTCAAATTCTTTCAACTTAAATATACAGTTAACATCCAGTCCTAAAGAAGGTGTGGGAAAATAAATAGTTCCAGGGATTTGCTAGTGGCAGTAAAAACTGTTTCAACTTTTTTGAAAAGTAATTTGACAGCAGAGTCTATCAAAATGGAGAGGGAAAAAAAGTAATTTCCATCCCCTCTGATTCCACTTTGGGAAATCTCTTCCACAGAAATAAAAGTATTACTTCAAAAGGATGTTAATGTTTATTGTTGCATTATTTGTAGTGGCTAAAAACTGAAAATAATCTAAATTTCTAAAGAAAGTTTAGCCAAACTATGAAGTATTATGCAACTGTCAAAAAGACAAATTTTATCCTTGTTATTGACTTTCACTTCAAGGGATGCCCAAATCCTCCCTCCCCCCAAAAATCCGTATGTATGAACTTGTACGTACAAACCTAGAAAACTAAGTTGTTTTACCTTAAAGGAGCAGGGGTGGTAAGTGATGGGGGAGCAGAGTGTATTAGCATGTTTCTCTTATTACACCTTGCGATTCCTCAACTTCCTACAATTTGTAAGGCTTATGTAAATTAAACAAACTCAAGTAAAAGTGAGAAAAAAGCCCTAAACCCACGTGGCTGCCAACTGAGCACACAATAAGCTTAGTATTGCAGCCGCTAGCTGGGGGTAGAGAAAGAGGCGGAGCTTCTGTAATATTTCCAGGCCACGCCCACTTTACCATGCCAGTGACTTCTCACGTGTGCACTGGAAGGCTTGCTTTGACGCATGCGTACTCACCCGAGTTTCTCCAAGTCCCTGAGGGGCGCCCAGCAGTTTTGGGTTTGACCCCGTCAGGCTACCGTCGTGGGAACCGGAACGACACCTGAGGTTTGCTTCCGGCCGTCTCTTTTGCTTCCCCCTCCCCCCTTCCCTCCATCACGCTTTTTCCCCTCCCCCTACTCCCTTTTCCCTTTTCGTTCTCTCCCAAGGAGGCCGACCCCTGAGTCGTGAGTCTGGGGTCTGGTTGGTGAAAGGAGCTATAGTAGCTGAAAATAGGGAGGTGTTGAAAATTAACTGAGGTATTTGGAGACCAAGGGCTCGTCTGAAATATTTTGTTTGTGGGAGGAGGTCGGGCGATGGTGGGGAGGAAGTTTTCCCAGTGAAGCGGGCGGGGGCGGGGTTGAGCTGGGTTTGCCGGGCGAGGGTGGTAGGGTGGGGAGGGGGAGGGGAGGGAGAGGGGGCGGAGGGGGGCGGTGAGGTGCGTCTCTAAAATGGGTAGCCCGGGGGTGGGGCTGTGTGTGGGCCACGGAAAAATGGAGGCGGTGAGAACCCGCAATGGTGTCGCACGGCGTTCTGGCTTCAGTTTTACTTTAACCGTTTGATGAAAAGGGCAGCTACTATTGGATTGTAGATTTCCGGTAGCCACATTTTATTCTTAGGTTGCTTTATTTCCCTTTACTTTGGAGAAACCTCTTTGCTGCAAGCTTTTGTATGCTTAAATATTACAGACTCTTTTAAAACGTAAATTTCCACATGGAAGCAAAGTAAGGGGAACAAGTAATTAAAGAGGAAACAATGAGTTATAGACCAACTCCTTCCCTCCAGATGGAGAGAGTTGCTCAAACTAGGCAATAGCATGCAGAGTTTTATCTAATTAGTTTTAAGGAAAACAGGTCATAGAAATACAGGCATTCCTCCTTTTATTGCGCTTTGATTTAGTGTGCTTCACATGTACTACGTTTTTTACAAACTGAAGGCAAAGAGCCTCTACCAGCAAAAAGATTGTCATTCACTTTATTACAACACTCACTTTATTAAGGTGTTCTGGAAGCCCAACCCTCATGCCTGTGTCTTCCTCAGTAAATTGATTGTCTTCAGTTTTCTAAAACATCATTTTCCATAGTTCCCTGTTGCATAATATATGCCCTCTCAAATTTTTAAAAGTTATTCAGGCCTATAGTCTATAGAATAAGGTGAGAACTACGAAATCTCAGCATCATATATGGGAGAATGGGGAGAGGGAACATATAATCCAAGGTAACTATTTGGGGACTGAAATTCTCTATTGTGGTTATGATGGCTTCAGAGGTAATTTTAGTTTTTTGTTCCATGTAGAGGACAACAGCATGTCCTCCCTCCCTGGGTGCCTTGGTTTGGATTCAGCAACAGCTGCAGTGGAGTCTGAAGAGATTGCAGAGCTGCAACAAGCAGTGGTTGAAGAGCTGGGTATCTCCATGGAGGAACTTCGGAAGTTCATTGATGAAGAACTAGAAAAGATGGACTGTATACAGCAACGTAAGAAGCAGCTAGCAGAGTTGGAGACGTGGGTAATACAGAAGGAATCCGAGGTGGCCCATGTTGACCAGCTCTTTGATGATGCATCCAGGTGAGGACTACATAGGAAGTGGGGGTAAACCTCTCCTTTGGAAGACACTCTTCCTCAAAAGTTAAGAGTCCAGTATCTTACCTCACAGCTACCCATTTATAGAATATTCATCTAGTAGAGCCTAATGTATGATGAACAGTAGGGGAATCCAGGTCTTGAGTCCCTTCCCCTTCTTTCTCTTGCACTCTAGAGCAATTGATTTGTTCCCTTAGTAGAATTGTCTTGGAAGTGAGGATTATAAAGACTTACTGTCTTATGTAACTGTGGAGCATTAATAAGTTCCTAGAGCCCTGAATCTGTTTGTTTCTGGTGAGCTAGTTGCCACTTAGAAAGCATTTTCAAATAACAAGGTAAGTAATGAGGTATAGTTGAAAAGACCATACTTTGGGCTTATTTTGGATTTTTGAGAAACTAGTCTGGAAACCACTATTTAAACATTTTTCTATCGGAAAAGCATTCTAAATTCTAAACAGAGACACTTGGAATATGGCTGTTTATATGTTGAAGACAGCTTATACTTAAACATATATAAATTCTAATGGTTCCTACACCTCCTGCTGGCTTTGACCTTTTCTACATGTGTTCCAATATTAGGGCAGTGACTAATTGTGAGTCTTTGGTGAAGGACTTTTACTCTAAACTGGGACTACAGTACCGGGACAGTAGCTCTGAGGATGAAGCTTCCCGACCTACAGAAATAATTGAGATTCCTGATGAAGATGATGATGTTCTCAGTATTGATTCAGGTAAGAGATGAAGCTATGGAGAGGCAAGTTTCATGATCGAAATTGAAACACTGGAAGATGAGCAGATAGAAGATAAGAGAGTAGAGGAGAAACCATTGCTACTAACTTCATATTCTAAACTGTTAGACTTGTGTGTTACAGGAAAAAATAGAACATTGTTAGAATCATATATGTTCCCTTCATGCTACTTCCTGATTGAATTACCCTCCTTTCCCCATTCTATGTAACCTCTATTCTGAATTCTTGTGCTTTCCTTTATAGGTGGCATTAGCATCTATGTATGTCTCTCAAAATAGATTGTTTGGTTTTATCTATTTTTTAACAGTTTTTTGAAAGTATAATTTACATACTGTAAAATTCACCCACTGTAAGTGTACAGTTTTAGTTTTAGTAAATTTATGCAATAGTGCAATCTTTACTGCAATTCAGTTTTAGAACACTTGCATCACCTCCAAAAGTTCCCTTGTGCCTTTTTTGCTCAGTCTCCATGCCCCACCTCCCCAGCACCACTGATCTGCTTTTTTTCTGTAAAATTTTGCCTTTTCTAGAAATTCCATATAAATAGAATCACAATATGTGTTTTTGTGTCTGGCTTCTGTCACTTAACATAATGTTTTTGAGGTTCATCCAGGGCTTGTTGCCGGTATCAGTAGTTTGTTCCTTTTTTGCTGAGTAGTACTCCATTGTATGGCTATACCACATTTTTACCCATTACTCAGTTGGTAAACATTTGGGTTGTTTACATTTTGGGGCTATTGTGAGTAATGCTGCTATGAAAATTGATCTACACGTTATGGACGTTATGTGTGTGTGGACGTTATGTTTCATGTCTCTTGGATATTCTACCTAGCAATGGAATTTTGTTGTCTTAAGGTTAGTATATGTTTGAGTTTTTAAGAAACTACCATGTGGTTTTCCAAAATGGCTATTCCATTTTACATTCCTACTAGCAAAGTGTGGGAGGTTCTAGTTTCTCTACATCTTTGTCAATTTTTAGTATTACATAGTCAGAATTTTCTTTTAGCCATTCTAGTGAGTGTGGTGGTGTCACATTGTGATCATAGTTTGAATTTCCCTAAGGACATTGAGCATCGTTTTACATACTCATTTGTCATTTATGTATGTTCTTTGGGGAAATAACTACTCACATTTTTCCCTTTTAAAAAAAGTTGGGTTTGTCTTTTTATTATTGACTCAGAACACAATGTACTTTAGGTACAGTTCATTTATCAGATACATTTTACAAATATTTTATCCCAGATACGGTGTTTTTATTTTCTTAATGGTGTCTTTTAAAGAGTAAAAATTATTAAGTAGGGTTGAGGGTGTTTTGTTTGTTTATTTTGCTTATGGCTATCCAGTTCCACCACCATTTGTTGAAAAGACTGTTCTTTTGGTCCCCTTGTCAAAAATCAACTGGCCATATATGTGAGCATCTGTTTTGTCACATTGACCTAAATGTCTATCTATATACCAGCACCACACTTTCTTAATTTCTATAGCCTTATGGTAAGTAGTAAAATCACTTAGTGAAAGGCCTCCAAATTTATTTGTATTTCATATACCAATTAAATTTTAGGAACAGCTTATTTTCTACCTAAAAACAATTTTTCTTAACCTGTTAGGACTTTTTAATAGGAATTGTATTGAGTCTAAAGATTAATTTGGGAAATATTGCCTTTTTAACTAATACTGAATCTTCTAATGGATGTACATGGTACATCTCTCCTAAGTATTTTATTCTTTCTAATGCTAATGAAAATGGGATTATTTTCTTTCATTTTAGAATTGTTTATTGCTGGGATATAAAAATATAGCTGGTTTTTGTGTATTGATCTGTTAGCCTATGACCTTATTAAGCTTGCTTACTAATTCTAGAAGCTCTTTGTGGGTCCATTAGGATTTTCTGTATATTAGATCATATTGTCTACAAATAAAGTCAGTTTTACTTCTTCCTTTCTAATCTGGATACTTTTTATTTTTTTTTATTTTCTTGTACTCACTAGAATGTCCAGTACAATGTTGAATAAAGGTTTTGAGAGCAGACATCCTTTCCTTGATCCTGATCTTTGGGAGAAGCCATTTGGTCTTTAAACATTAATTATGATGTGAGCTGTAGGTTTTTTGTAGATATCCTTTATCAGGTTGAGGAAGTTGCTTCTAGTCCTAATTTGCTGAGTGTTTTTATCATAGCTAGATTGAATTTTAGATTTTATTATCTACTTTTTCTGTATGGTCCTCAAATGATCATATGGCTTTTGTCCTTTATCCTATTAACAGGCTGTATTACAAATAATTTGGGGGGCTTTAAACCAACCTTGCATTCCTGGAATAAACCCTTCCCCCTTTGTTTTAGTGTATAATCCTTTTTATATGTTGCAGTATTGAATTTGATAATATTTTGTTAGGAACTTTTAAAAATATTTTTTACTGATTTTGGAGATAGAGGAAGGGAGAGAGGGAGAGAGAGAGAAACACTGATGAGAGAGAAACATCATTGATCAACTTCCTCCTGCAAGCCCCCTACTGGGGACTGAGCCCAGAACCTGGGCATGTTCCCTGACTGGACTCTAACTGGGACCTCTTGGTGCACAGGATAACACTCAACCAAGTGAGCCACACTGGCCAGGGCATTGTTAAGAAGTTCTGCACCTACGTTCATGAAGGCTATTGGTTTATAGTTGTATTGTTTGTTTGGCTTTCATATCAGTGTAATATGGGCCTTATGAGTTAGGAAGTGTTCCCCTCTCCTACCTGGGAGAGTGTGGAATGATATTATTTCTTTCGTAAATGTTTGATAAATTCATCAGTGAGACCATCTTGACCTAGACTATTCTTTGTAGGAAGATTTTTTTAATAAGCTTTTTAGTTTGGAATAATAGATTTATAGAAAAATTGCAGAGATAAAGGAGAGAGTTCCTGTATACCTTTCACCATTTCTTCAAATGTTAATGTCTTATGTTACCATGGTACATTGGTTAAAAGTAAGAATCAAACTTGGTACATTACTTTTATCTAAATTCCATACTTTGATTTCTGGACGTTTTCTGTTCTAGGATCCAATCTAGGATACCACATTGAATTTATTGTGGGGAGGTTTTTAATGACTGATTTTCTTTACCTGATATGACTGTTCATATTTTCTGTTCCTTTTCAAGTTGGTTTTATTAATTTTATGTCTTTCTAGGAATTTGTCCATTTTATCTACGTTGTCTAAATTATTGCCATAAAGTTATTTATAATATTCCCTTATGATTCTTTTCAGTTTCCATAGGTTCTGTAGTGATGTCATTTCTTTCATTTCTGATATTGGCTATTTAGATCTTTTTTTTTTTTCTTGGTTAGCCTAGCTAAAGGCTTATCAACTTCGTTGCCCTTTTTCAAGGAACCATTTTGGGGGTTCGTTGATTGATTTTGTTTTTCTACTGTTTTTCTGTTTCAGTGATTTCTGATCTTTATTAATTTTATTCTTTCCACTTACTTGGGTTTGATTTATTCTTCTTTTTCTAGTTTCTTAAAGTGGAAGCTTGGCCCTGGCTGGGTAGCTCAGTTGGCTAGGGTGGTGTTCCAATATACCAGAGGTGGGGAACCTTTTTTCTGCCAAGGGCCATTTGGATATTTATAACATCATTCTTGAGCCATACAAAATTATCAACTTAAAAATTAGCCAGCTATATTTTGATCAAACATTTAATTAACTCACCCCTAATGCTATGGCTGGAACGGCTTCTCTTTGATATGCCATGGTTGCACCTTTGGATTCAATCCCTGGTCAGGGCACATAAAAGAAGCAAGCAGTGAGTGCATAAATAAGTGGAAAAACAAATCGATGCTTCTCTCTGCCTGCCTCTCTCTCTTTAAAAAAAAAAAAGTGGAAGCTTGGATTATTGATTTAAGACCTTTCTTTCTAATATAGTCATTTAAAGCTATATATTTCCTTTTAAGCATTGCTTCACTATATCTCATAAATTTTTATATGTTTATTTTCCTTTTCATTCAACTAATAATTTTTTATTTCCTTTGTGATTTTCTTTTACCACTGGGTACATTGTTTGATTTCCAAATTTTGGGACTTTCCCCAATTTCTTTCTGTTGTAAATTAATTTCATTGTCGTCAGAAAACAAGTAAATTACTGTTATAAAAATTCAAATATACAGTGAAAACCCAAAATCCCATAGACTACCACATGTCCCAGTACTTTACCCCAGGTAAGCACTGTCATCTATTTACTCTGTATCTCTTTGGACCCTTTTAGTACTTTTACATATATATGTATATATCTACTTTGCAGTTGTTATTAATAATACTTCCATGAAAATGCTTTTAAGTAGCTTAGTTCTTGGTTTCTTGAAAATTCTTGAGTGTAAGTATCTTACACTCATTAGAGTTTTTCTCATCCATAGGTGATGCTGGGAGCAGAACTCCAAAAGACCAGAAGGTGAGTTAGAATAAGTAGGGGGAGGGTGAAAGATAAGAATATGAAAATGGGCCTGGCCGGCGTGGCTCAGCAGTTGATCATCGACCTATGATCCAGAAGATGGAGATTGGATTCCCGATCAGGGCATATGCCTGAGTTGCGGGCTTGATCCCCAGTGGGGGGCGTGCAGGAGGCAGCCGATCAGTGACTCATCATTGATGTTTCTATCTCTCTCTCTCCCTCTCTCTTTCTCTCTCTGAAATCAATAAGGATATATATATTTTAAAAAGAATGCAATAGAGGTTACTTAGGGGTGCATGCACTGATCGCCATATGAATATAGAATTAGGCAGTGCTCAGCGAGGTGAGATTAATCAAGGAAATCTTCCTAAAGCTGATTCCTGAACCAGATTTGTAAGGGCAGTTTTGCCTGATAAAGTAACCTCAAGCTTCCAAACGCAACTAATTCTATTTTTTTGAAAAGGCAAGTTATTCCTTATTCTAAAGTTATTTTTTATCAGTTGCTGCTATTTCAAAACTTTCTTCCCTTGTTCCCTTCCTTACAGCTCCGTGAAGCTATGGCTGCCTTGAGAAAGTCGGCTCAGGATGTCCAAAAGTTCATGGATGCTGTCAACAAGAAGAGCAGTTCCCAGGATCTACATAAAGGTTAGCGTCAGGAGATACTTTGATACAGGCGGGGGGAATTCCTACAGAGATTTCATGGATAACTGGCTTTGTTTTAGCTTCTCAGAATCCTTCTCCACCTCTGTTGGGTTCTTTTAACACCACAGACTATACAGGTCAATATAAAGTTACTTGTGATTTTGTTTTTCCTTGTCTGCGTAAATGTTTTTTACCTGCCACTTTTCCAGTGTGTGATGGCTTTATCCGAATACCATTTTATTTCATGCTCATGACTTACTTCTTCAGATGGAGACCAGAGAGGAGAGTACCCCAAACACTTATAAAGCAGCCTGAGGGAAGCTTTGTGTGTAGAATGAGTCTGTTATAGGAAACTGTTTTATAAATGCTTCTTATTTAATGAGCGGTAGTTAATATTGTTAATAAGGAGTTGTAAACTGTTGTTTAAAGTGAGCTGTTCTTGAATTACATGTGAATTTCGATTATTTAGGTTTTTCCTGTTAGCATTACAGTTGAGTCAGCTATGTTTTATGTTTCTGCCTTTGGCCAGGAGAGCAGCAAAAGTAGCTAAGGATCCAAGATTATCCCGTTTTCCCTGATTACCCTACTACCCTCTTTATTTTTCATTCTCTCCACACTCTATGCCATATCTCTTTAGAACAACTTAGCTTTCTTCCATAGGAACCTTGAGTCAAATGTCTGGAGAACTGAGCAAAGATGGTGACCTGATAGTCAGCATGCGCATTCTGGGCAAGAAGAGAACTAAGACATGGCACAAAGGCACCCTGATTGCCATCCAGACGGTTGGTATGTTCAAGCTAGAGGAGAACTAATGAGAGGCACCCTGCAGGTCTCCGTTGCTGATTGTTTCTTTTCCCCACAGCCTTGCCTTTTGTCTCTCACAGCAGCCAGGATTTACACAGAAACTGGTGGTTTTTTAAAATGTTTGTTTATCTTTCCCTTTTACTCAGGGCCAGGAAAGAAGTACAAGGTGAAATTCGACAACAAAGGAAAAAGTCTACTGTCGGGGAACCATATTGCCTATGATTACCACCCTCCTGCTGACAAGCTGTATGTGGGCAGTCGAGTGGTGGCCAAATACAAAGATGGGAATCAGGTCTGGCTCTATGCTGGCATTGTAGCCGAGACACCAAACGTCAAAAACAAGCTCAGGTACCTAGACAGGATTGTAAAGAGAGCAGAGGCCAGGAGCACAGCACCTACCCTATCCAAGTCATAGTCCAGATCTCACAGTTAGCCTTCGTGCTCTTAGTCCCCGGTGGCCAAAAACCCCTTCTCTTTCTTTGCCCCAGGAGTCTTGTGGCAAAGACCCCTTCTTCCTTTTTTTTTTTTTTTTCTCCTTAAGGAGAAAACTTGGAGGAAACCTAGGAAGAGAGTAATCAGGGTTGGTTAATCGTTAGTAGAGGAATAGGGAATTCATGTAGAAGGAAGAAATAAAGTGGCTAAGTGGTTTTCAGAATAGGAATCTGATAGTTGAACTAATAAGTAGCTTTTGGAAAAATGGGGATATATTGGTCAGATTAACTCCTGGGATGGGAAGGAAGAATAACAGGAAGAAAGTAGTAGGCTGGAACGTCTCCCCTGAAGTTATCCTGTTTGATCCAAAGGAGTGGAAGCTATGATGAGGTAATGCCTGTAGCTCAGGTTAGATATAGTCCCCTGATCTTTCTACCATCACTCTTTCCTTACAGGTTTCTTATTTTCTTTGATGATGGCTATGCTTCCTATGTCACAGAGTCTGAATTGTATCCCATTTGTCGGCCACGTGAGTGTCCCTCTTTTCTTCCTTAGTTCTATTTATCTTCCTCTACCTTGTATTTCTTCTAAAGACAACTAGTTGAAAAGTCCTAATTTTGTTGCTTCTGTCTCAAAGAACATAGGTTGATTATTGTCCTTTGGGAGATACAGTTTTATTTGTCATCTCCAGTGGTGGGTCTTTGTAGTCAAAGAGGGAAACACTGGAAGATGATGACTGACCTTGGGTGGACAATCATATGATAGATGTGTTTTGATTTCATTTCTAAGTGATTTAGGTGTGAGAAGATATTAGTCTCGTACTTCAGCTAATGTGTGTAAATCGGTAGGCTGCAGAGTGCTTTCTACAGAAGCTGTGTTAGATGGGGGCTTCATGGCGTCCTCTACACTTGTGACTCAGGCTTGGGGACAGACTCACAGAAGAGCCAACTAACACTGCTGTTTCCACATAACGTGGTAGTAAATGCATTCAGGATCCCTTACAAGTCTGATAGAGAATGAGAAGGAAAGATACTTTTTTTTGATCAATTTCATGATGCCACCTGATTTTTTTTGATTTACCTCTAGACATAACAAGTTAGCAAGAATTTTCACTTGAATTTTCCTACGGAGAAACATCCATTTTTATGAAATTAGTGACTCACTTATATTTATTTATTGCTTGTAGTATTTACTAGATTTATGTGAGCATTCACACATTATGTTCAGTACTTTTAAGTGGTCTTAGTTTTGCTTCCCTTGAGGTTATGATTTTATTTATTTTTCTGTTCTCCCAACTTAAAAAGTACTAAACATCCCTTGCCAGCCATTTTTCCCTGTCAAGACATGCCCTACATGCCCTTTCTCAGCCCTGCTTCTTTCTTGGGACAGTGAAAAAGACTTGGGAGGACATAGAAGACATCTCCTGCCGAGATTTCATAGAGGAGTACATCACTGCGTACCCCAACCGCCCCATGGTGCTACTCAAGAGTGGCCAGCTTATCAAGACCGAGTGGGAAGGCACGTGGTGGAAGTCCCGAGTCGAGGAGGTGGATGGCAGCCTAGTCAGAATCCTCTTCCTGGTACTGTTCTTCCCTAGTTTTTGAGGCTGGTGTTGGGGTGGGCTGGTGTTGGGGTGGGCTGGGAGAGCATAAGAGCAATAACAAGGATGATTTTGTAGAACTTCATAGTTTTCCTTTCTTAGCCTCCTGTCTGTCTGTCCTCACTGTTTTCTCTAGGAATATTCACATTGAGTGTAGGTACAGAGAAAGCAGCCAGTTCCATTTGTCCATGGTTAGGGCTTTGGTAGCATAATGGGACAAAGAAGGAAGGACCAAGGAATTGGAATTAGAGGTCTTGATGAGCTTCCAAGTCCCACAATCTTTCAAGACCCAACTTAATTCTTAGATCTTCTGTACCCATTTTTTTCTCCCCTCTCTCTCTTTGCTTAAAATTCTGTGTTTCCTCTGAACTATCCCAGCTTTTTGTTCCTAAGGCCTTATGATCCTGCTAATGATTCTCATACTTAGTAAAAACATCTGTCACTCCTGAAATTTCTTAAACAAGGAATATGTTTTTCTTCCTTATGCTTCTGATGCCTATCATGGAGCCTGGCACATAAGTTCACTGAATAGATAAGGAATTCAGGGCTCATCAAGGACGTTTTCCCAAGGAGTCACATGGTGTATATTCTCCACAAATGGCAGGATAGATTCTAGCCTATAACCCATTCTCCCCCCTTCCTCCCTCCCAATCCCCCAGGATGACAAAAGATGTGAATGGATCTATCGAGGCTCTACCCGGCTGGAGCCCATGTTCAGCATGAAGACATCCTCTGCCTCTACATTGGAGAAGAAGCAAGGGGGACAGTTCAGGACACGTCCAAATATGGGTATGTCCAAAAAGGTGCCCTGTGGGAGGGTGGAATGGGACAAACTAGCAAAGGAGATTATAGACGGTGGCTGTCCTTTGTTTACCAGGATGACACTACTGACTCATTGGAAACAGGACGTGTGCCCTGAGTTGTTTCCAGTAGTGGTGATGGATTTGTGGTGCTGCCTCCACATGCTGTGGCTCTGATTCATTCTAAACAACCACATAATCTGAAACAACTGGCTTAGGTTAGGGGTATTGGTGGTAGTAGTTACCTCTATTACTCACATGAGGATAACTGCTTTTTGTTACCTATGGTCAACTTTTTCATTTTTAATTTTTTAATTTTTTAAAAATATATCTTTATTGATTTCAGAGAGAGAAAAGGAGAGGGAGAGATAGAAACATCAATGATGAGAGAGTCATTGATCGGCTGCCTCCTGCATGCCCCTGACTGGGGATTGACCCCCAACCCAGGCATGTGCCCTGACCAGGAATCGAACCCCGATCACCTGGATCCCAGGTCGATGCTCAACTGCTGAGCCACGCCCATCTGGGCTACAGTCAACTTTTTTAAAGCCTATCTGTTTTTGTTTCTGTGTGTTCCCGGCATACTTTCTGGCTGATTTTTCCTGACTTACATTAGTCAAAGAATGCATTTTTGAAAGTTTTCACCAAAATATAATAAAATTACTAACATAAATCATCTTAGGCAGGAAGATAAAGTCTTACTGAGTGAAAGCCAGCCTATGCCAGTATTCCCAGTTATTGGTGTAAATATTGGGAACTGACAGTCTTAGCACTTGCTCAGAATGTTTTGTGTTTTTTTTTTAAATATATCTTTATTGATTTCAGAGAGAGGAAAGGAAAGGGAGAGAGAGAAAGAGAAACATCAATGATGAGAGAGTCGTCATTGATCGGCTGCCTCCTGCATGCCCCAACTGGAGATTGAGCCCACAACCTAAGCGTGTGCCCTGACCAGGAATCAAATCAAAATCTCCTGGATCCTAAGTCGATGCTTAACTGCTGAGCCACGCCCTGCTGGCCCCATTTTTTATTTTATTTTTTTATATAAATTGAAGGTCAGGTGTGTGCATAAGTACAAGTGACACAATTATCATCTTCTCAGAGGTCAATATCCTTTCTCCTATAGGTGCTGTGAGGAGCAAAGGCCCTGTAGTCCAGTATACCCAGGATCTAACCAGTACTGGAACCCAGTTTAAGCCAATGGAGCTCCCACAGCCTACAGCCCCACCCGTCCCACCTTCTACTGCACCCGTCCCACCTGCTACATCCACTCCACCTGCCCCACCTGCCCCACCTCTGTCCCCCCAGGCAGGTGACAACGAGTGAGTGCTATTCCTTTTTTTTTTTGGCCAGTTTCTTTAATATTTCATATTTCCTATATCCTTTACCATATGATCTCTAATCTCCTAGAAGCTTGGAAAGCCAACTTGCCCAGTCACGGAAGCAGGTAGCCAAAAAGAGTACATCTTTCCGGCCAGGATCTGTGAGCTCTGGTCATTCCTCCCCTACATCCCCTGCACTCAGTGAAAATGCCCCTGGTGGGAAACCTGGGGTCAACCAGACATACAGGTGAGAAAATCTCTGGTTCTCAGAGGGCTGTGAGGGGGAGTGCAGTATGGATTGAGTGGTCAATTGTAGGGAGGTTCTTTGGCTCCAAGGGGCTATGATGGTGAGGAGTTTGGACTTGAAAAGAAAGCTTTAACCTTGGAAGTTTCCAGGAAACAGAACGTAAAAATAATTGAATTAGAAATTGGGTGCCTAGAAATACAGAATCGCCAGAAAGTCATTTGTTAAAACCTCATTAAATGTGATGTCATCGTTGGTACAATAAAAAAGAAACACTAGAGTTATTTTTCTTGAATCATGGGAGTTAGTAAGGATGTTTATAAGACACATAGCAGGAAAAAAAGCATTAGTAGAAGACTAGACTCCCATAATTTTTTTTTTACTTTTTTAAAAAAATATATCTTTATTGATTTCAGAATGAGGAAGGGAGAGGGAGAAAGATAGAAACATCAATGATGAGAGAGTCATTGATTGGCTGCCTCCTGCACACCCCGAACCAGGGATTGAGCAACTTGGTGGGCATGTGCCCTGACCGGGAATCGAACCAGGATCTCCTGGATCATAGGTCGATGCTCAACTCTTGAGCCACGCCAGCTGGGCAGGCAAAAAAATTTTTAAGGAAAGGTATACACACTGTTGAAATAGAGATATTCTCAGTGAAGAGTAACTAGAATGTCTCATTGTCCAGGTTTTTGGGTAAGGCAAGGGAAAATCTGACTTCTTTAGCTTCAGGAGCACAGTTGTTTAAAAGATTAGAGAAATGGTTTAGCCAGTTGGAGGGGTGATTACTTAACAGAGAGATCCTGTTACCTTCTTACCTTGATCTGTTGCATCTCATTTGCAGGTCACCTTTAGGCTCAACAGCCTCTGCCCCAGCACCACCAGCACCACCAGCACCACCAGCATCCCCAGTCCTTCCAGCCCTTCCTGCCCTCCCAGCCTTCCATGGCATGCTGGAGCGTGCCCCAGCAGAGCCCTCCTACCGTGCCCCCATGGAGAAACTTTTCTACTTACCTCACGTCTGCAGCTATACTTGTCTTTCTCGAATCAGACCTATGAGAAGTGAGCAGTACCGAGGCAAGAACCCTCTACTAGTCCCATTACTATATGACTTTCGGCGGATGACAGCCCGGCGCCGAGTTAACCGCAAGATGGGCTTTCATGTTATCTATAAGACACCTTGTGGCCTCTGCCTTCGGACAATGCAGGAGATTGAACGCTACCTTTTTGAGACTGGCTGTGACTTCCTCTTCCTGGAGATGTTCTGTTTGGATCCATACGTTCTCGTGGACCGGAAGTTTCAGCCTTATAAGCCTTTTTACTATATTTTGGACATCACTTATGGGAAAGAAGATGTTCCCCTGTCCTGTGTCAATGAGATTGACACAACCCCCCCACCCCAGGTGGCCTACAGCAAGGAACGAATCCCGGGCAAGGGTGTTTTCATTAACACGGGCCCTGAATTTCTGGTTGGCTGTGACTGCAAGGATGGGTGCCGGGACAAGTGAGTTGGTGGGGTGTTGCTGGCCCTGCTGTGGTTGCCTTTCTTTCCACCTCTTTCTTCGCCTTATATCTGCACTCCTTTCCCCATCTCCCTTTACCTCCTCCTTCAACTGGAGTTCCTACCTTAAAGTGTCTATGAAAGCTGTGAAATAGAGATGCTGGGGTTAACTTGGTCCCACTGCATAACCTTGGTTACATGTGTCTTGTGTTTGTTTCTCTGATTCTCCTTTTCCTTTGCTTTCAGTGGCTACTTTATTTAGTCTGTATCTTATTCTCACTGCTATGTTCTTTTTCTGTCTTTTCCTTTCTCATTTACATGTATAAGAGAAGGAAAAGAAATTTCATTACCTTATCACCATCATTTTATTAGTACCTCTTGTTTTTTAAGCAAGTCTCAGAGGTCTAGCTTTTTAAGCAAGTCTCACAGCTCCTTTCTATCATATAGGTCCAAGTGTGCCTGCCATCAGCTAACTATTCAGGCTACAGCCTGCACCCCAGGCGGCCAAGTCAACCCTAACTCTGGCTACCAGTACAAGAGACTGGAAGAGTGTCTACCCACAGGGTAAGTATCAGGGGAAAGTGAAGCACCTCAGACTGAGGAGCATATTCTTGGTTTTCTCTGCTTATAGGAACCATCAGAATTCTGAAAATTGGAACCAAAATTAGTATAACTGAAATAGGCATTTCATTTATCATTTGAATCTTATTTACTGAAATCCCAACACATATTTCTTCCTTGGGCTTTCCTTGAAATGAAGACAGAATGATTGAACAGTGTCTATCAATTTTCTGTTGCAATCAAAGGTGATCTTAATTTGATAGCTCTCTGAATGTCCTAGCAGATTATGGTTTGCTCTGGCAAGTGAAATGTGTTCAGAGAGGAAAAGGCAGAGACTTGATTATTTTAGAACTTTGTAAATCAGAATAAAGATTATAGTCAAATTCATGGTGCAATAGGAAGCTGTTG
The DNA here is from genome assembly GCF_964146895.1 of Miniopterus schreibersii. Lineage (NCBI taxonomy): Eukaryota > Metazoa > Chordata > Mammalia > Chiroptera > Miniopteridae > Miniopterus > Miniopterus schreibersii. The sequence continues at coordinate 11,779,740 of NC_138119.1, read as the reverse complement.
GAGATTTTTAAGGAGTTAAAGTATCTGCCTTTTGAAGATTATTCTGGCTTCTGTATGGAAAATAAGTCTTAGGGCAGCAAAAGGAGAATTTAAAGCTCAATTAGGAAATATAAATGAAAGGTTGCTGGTACTAAAATGAAAGTGTAGTAGAGATGAAAGAAGATAGATTTGAGGTTGCATATAGAGGTAGAGCTACAGAACTTGATTGATGACTATGGAGTGGAGTAGGGAAGGGGCAGAATCAAGGACAATTCCTAAATTTTATACTTGAGTAACTAAGTGGGATGTGTGCTTTTTACTGAGTTGGAAGACCAGAGGAGTTGCAGGTCTGAGTGAGATTCATCTGTTCTAGCCATATGAAGTTTTGAGATGCCTGTTAGTCCAAGTGGAAATGTTGAGAAGGCAGTGAGATTTCTGAGAAAAGTGTAAGGGCTTCACAGGAGTAGTATTTAAAGCCTGGATGAGTTCAACTAGAAAGAATATTGGTAATAGAGAAGGGGGCCCAGGAGTCAGAAGGGGTCCCTGGGGCTCTTTAACTAGAGACTGAGCAAAGGAGGTAGAGCCAGCGTGTGAGATTGAGAAACAGGTCAGAGAAAGAGAAGGTCAATGAAAGATGTAACATGGTAAATTGGTTACATATGAACATGTGAACTAATAGGCTTAGTGCTCAAGATATATAATTAGCAGAGAGGATAGAAGAAGAGAGAAGAAAAGCATCAATAAAATAATTCAGAAATTTTCCCATAATTGAAGAGTCAGTATTTCCAAATTGACAGGGCCAATCAGGTCCCAGTATAATGAATGAAAATAGATCCCCACTGCCCTAGATGGTTTTGCTCAGTGGTTAGAGCATTGAACAGTAGACTGAAGGGTCCCAGGTTTGGTTCCAGCTAAGGGCATGTACCTCAGTTGCAGACTCAATCCCTGGTCTGGTCAGAGTGTGAGCAGGAGGCAACCAGTCGGGGTGTGTGTGTCTCACATTGATGTTTCTCTCTCTCTCCCTCCCTCTCTTCCTCCCTCCCTTCCTCCCTCCCTCCTTTCCTCCCTCCCTCCACTCTCACTGAAAAGCAATGGAAAAAATGTCCTCAGGTGAGGATTAAAAAAAAAAAAGATCCCCATTGAAACACATAATAAAGTGACCACTGCACTCACAGAACACTGAGAACAAAAAGAAAATTCTAAAAGCTTCTAGAGAAGAGAAATAGACCACACAAAAAAAGGATTTAAAATGACTTCAGCCTTCTCAGAATAACATTGAAAGGTAGAAGGCAATTAGGAATTTATTCAGAATTCTAAGGGAAAATTATTTCTAACCCAGACACATTATCAATTCAGTGTTCAAGTAGACTAAAGCATATTTTTTACATGAAATACATCAAAATTATCTATTATTTCACTTCTCAGAAAGTTACTGGAAATGTTTATCAAAATGAGGGGCTAGAGTCCAGAGAGAGGAAAGCATATGGATCCAGAAAACAGAGGATCTAACTCAAAAGAGGGGTGAGAGCCCTCGGCCAGCTGGCTCAGTGGGTTGGAGTATCATCCCGTGCTCCAGGAGGGTGCAGATTCAATTCCTAGTCAGGGCTCATACAGGAGCAACCATCAGTGTTTCTCTCTCACATTGGTGTTTCTCTCTCTCATTGATGTTTCTTTTAAATCAGTTTTATATATATGTATATATCCCCTCAGGTGAGGATTAAAAAAAGGAATGAAATGAATCCCCCAGATGATAGCGAAATGAAGGGGGGAGTGAAGGAGGCGTCCAGGCTGACAGCTGTGTGCTGGGTGTAGAGAACAGCCAGTGGGACAGCGGGCCAAACCTGGCTACAGAAGAGACTGGGAAAATAAATGATGTTTTTTTGTTTTAAATATATTTTTATTGATTTCAGATAGAGAAAGGGAAAGGGAGAGAGAGAGAGAAACATCAGTGATGAGAGAGTCATTGGTCGGCTGCCTCCTGCATGTCTCCCATTGGGGATCGAGCCCACAACCCGGGCATGTGCCCTGACTAGGAATCGAACCTCGAACCTCGATCTCCTGGATCATCAGTTGATGCTCAACCCCTGAGCCATACCAGCTGGGTGAAAATGAACGGTATGATAGAAAACTTGCTTTGCCTGAGTATCTTCAGGGGAGAATGAGACTACTGAGGGGATCAGGAGATGAATTTGTGCTAAATACTTACTGAAAACTAAGCAAAGGAAAAGATAGTTATTATTTTACCTGCATTACTGTATCATCTATGTTTCATTTTTAAAAATTTGAATCTTGTAACAGTGTTTAGATTTGATAATGCTGGGTGGTAGATGAGTGTTTGTTGTATCTTTTTTACATGGCTTTTTTTTTTTTCCAGTCATCACTAGAGGATATTTTTTCCATTGCTCTTCAGAGAGAATAGAAGAGAGAGAGAAAGAAACATCAGAGAAACACATTGATACATCGATTGGTTGCCTCCCACATGTGCCCGGACAGGGGCTGGGGATCGAGCCTGCAACTGAAGTGCATGCTCTTCACCAGAATGGAACCTGAGACCCTTCAGTCCACAGGCCACTAAGCAAAACCAGCCAGGGCTTTTAAAATGTTTTCAGCCCTGGCTACTGTTGCTCAGTGGTTAGTGCGTCGGCCGGCGCACCAGAGGGTCATGGGTTTGATTTCTGGTCAAGGGCATGTACCTGGGTTGCAGGTTCAATCCCAGGCCCCAGTTGGGGCACGTGCATGAGGCAACCAATCCATGTCTGTCTCTCACATTGATGCTTCTCTCTTTTTCTCTCTCCCCCCTTCCTCCCTCCTTTGCTTCCTCCCTCCCCTTCCCTCTGTCCCTTCCACTCTAAAAATCAATGGGAAAATATCCTCCAGTGAGGATTTAAAAAAAAATGTTTTCAAATAACCACAAATAATATATGATCTCTATGCTTAAACCTCTCTAATAGCTTCCAACTGTACTTTGGATTTTATTCTCTTAGTACAGTGTCTGGTGACCCAAGATTATCTTGCTCATTCCTATCTCTCTGCCTCCAAAACTGTTCCAGTCACACTGATATTTTTCACTTCCTGGATCCAGTTCACCCAGTGTTTGCCAGCCTACCTTGAGGGCCTTTGTACATACTGTGCCCTCTTCTTGGCATCCTCCCACTGTTCTTTGCGTAGTTATCTCCTTTAACCTTGAGCTCTCTCAGCTTTATTCTCACCTCAGAGAAACCTTTCCCGGTCACTCTAAAACTAGGTCATTTTCACTTTCTAATTCTGTCATTGAGCACCCTTTTTGTGTCCTTTATAGCATATGTGACAACTTTTATTTATTTGTTCATTTGTTTTTGTACTGTCTTTTTCATTAGAATGTAAGCTCCATGAGGGTATGAACCCTGTCTGTCTTACCATTTTATCAGCAGTAACTAACGTACCCAGTGCCTGGCCCATAGTAACAACTCAAATTTTGTTGAATGAATGATACTTAGTATAGCTACTCCAAAAGTTTCATCTGGTGTTGATTAAACCTGAGATCAAATTCTAGCCTTATCCTTCCAAACTGATCCTGTTTTATCAGCTATAAACACAGGATAAGGACATTGACAACCCCCATCTCCAATGGGATTTTAAAGGACTAAAAGTTGTTCCTTTTATTTTTATTTTTTTTATCCTCGTATGAGGATATTTTTTTCCATCGATTTTTAGAGAGGGAGGGAAAGAGAGAAACAGCTATGTGAGAGAGAGAGACGTCATTTGGTTGCCTCCCACATATGTCCCAAGCGGGGCTAGGGATCGAACCTGCGACCCTTTGGTGGATGGGCCAAGACTAGCCACTGAGCCTTGCTGGCCAGGGCTGAAAGTGGTTTCTTGATATGGTGTTGGTTCTGTGTTTTGTGAAAATTCATTGACCTATAGATTTATGTGGGTACTTCTCTCTGTGTGTATTATGCTTTAATAATTTTTTTAAGTTAAAAAACACCTTACATAGCTACTTAAGGATAGGAGAATGTATGTAAAGCATTGGCATAATGCCAATCACAAAGTATATCTTCAATAAATAGAAGCTGCTCTTACCATCTTTGTCTGGGGGATATGACTAATGTAATCAACCAACCGACTGTACTGTTATCTTTCCAAAAGTAAATGTCTCCCTTCAATTTACATACCAGAAAAGTAAGAAAAATCCTAACCCTGAGCAAAGCAGGTAGAGTAGAAACACCAATAGCTGAAAAGATGACAGTTTTCTCAGTGTAACTACTTCCTTTAATGTTGATATTTGCTATATCTGATTAACTTCAATAGTTTATTTTAAAAATAGTTAAGTTGTTAAGTTCCTTAAACTAGATAGAGAATATGAGCTCCCTGACATTAGAGATTATGATATCTTCCACTAGTACAAGAGCTGTACTAGACACTAGTGTTTTAATAAATTTTCACTGAATTGAAGAGTGAACATCAACTTTACCAAAAAGAAGAATCTAGTGAACTTTAGTATCAGTTCCTCCTCTTTGCTCCCTATTATATTGCTATAAATAGCAAAGGCTTCTGCTTTTCTTATACACCTTTATTTTATGCATCTATTTCTGCAAATTGACATAGCTTATTATTTTAATGGCTCTTAATCTGTGCTCACATCATAGTTTCTTAGTTTTTCTCCAGGTTAGACATTCTTGTAACCACTGGTATTAACTGTAGTGCTCTAACTCTCTGTATAAATCACTTTTCCCCCTTATGAATTATTTCCTTGGACTATATTCCCAAATGAATCAGAGAGCATAGACAGTTCGGTAAATCTGCTCGCTTAGTCATTACTTAATAAGTGATGGTACCTTAAGAATTGTAACAGTTTGGTGGATCCAGTGGATGCCCTGGTGATCATGTCAATTGATTTTATTTTCCCCCCTCCCAGAGTTTATGAGTGTAACAAACGCTGCAAATGTGACCCAAACATGTGCACAAACCGGTTGGTGCAGCATGGACTACAGGTTCGCCTGCAGCTGTTCAAGACACAGAACAAGGGCTGGGGTATCCGCTGCTTGGATGACATAGCCAAAGGCTCCTTTGTCTGTATTTATGCAGGTTGGTAGGAACGGTTTGCTTTCTGGAATTAGGACATGGTGGGGAATTGAATCAGAGACGAGTTTGAACGTAAGAATAAAATGCTTGACATATCAACTGTGTCAAGAGGAGGCCAGGATTTTCTGCGGTAAAGAACATGATGAGTGAAGTGCCTGTCTGGGCGGATGAGGGAGGGCAAAAGTGCTTCATGTGAAAAGGGGTGAAATTGTGGATGTGATGATGTTTCAGAGAAGGGGCATGATAGTAGGGTCGAGTGTTTCCTTTTCTCCCACATCACTCCACCCTGTCACTCCACCCAGAGATCTTTTAGCATAGCTGAGAACTCTCTTGGTAAACTAAGAGGAACAATGGGAAGACAGAAAGGGCAAGATACAGAACTCTACAGCAAGTTTCTCATACTGTCCTGGTGAAGACACAGAGGAGGTATTATCAAAGAGAAATGAAACAGAGTAATAGAGGCATTTTGACGTTATGTGCTGGTAGGCTGGGTATTGAGGGAATGGCCCTTACTCTTTCTAGATCTGAATAACCCTGGAAGCCCTTTAATTCTCTTCATTCCCAGGCAAAATTCTGACAGACGACTTTGCAGACAAGGAGGGCCTGGAAATGGGTGATGAGTACTTCGCCAACCTGGACCACATCGAGAGCGTGGAGAACTTCAAGGAAGGATATGAGAGCGATGCCCCCTGTTCCTCTGACAGCAGCGGTGTCGACTTGAAGGACCAGGAAGACGGCAACAGTGGCACAGAGGACCCCGAGGAGTCCAATGACGACAGCTCCGACGACAACTTCTGTAAGGATGAGGACTTCAGCACCAGCTCGGTGTGGCGCAGCTACGCCACCCGGCGGCAGACCCGGGGCCAGAAGGAGAACGGACTGTCTGAGACGGCCTCCAAGGACTCCCGCCCCCCAGACCTCGGGCCTCCACATCTTCCTGGCCCTCTGTCAGTCCCTGTGGGCGGCTGCAATCCACCTTCCTCTGAAGAGACATCCAAGAACAAGGTGGCCTCGTGGTTGAGCTGCAATAGTGTCAGCGGAGGTGGCTTTGCTGACTCTGATAGCCGGTCATCCTTCAAGACCAACGAAGGCGGGGAAGGCCGGGCTGGGGGAGTCAAAGGGGAAGCTGAGAAGGCTTCCACCTCAGGGCTGAGCTTCAAGGATGAGGGAGACATCAAGCAGGCCAAGAAAGAGGTAAACTACGCGCAGTGGCGTTTGTGTAACCTGGATACGGTAAAACCTTAATGCACTCTCACCACGAGTCTTCACACACAGATTATTTACTTGGGTATTTCTATGGCAAACCTGATTATCTCCCCCCTCCACCCAGCACAGTTCTGGTGTTTGTTTAAAGAAATTATTTTAAAATCAACCTGCTGGGTTGATTCATTCCAAAAGAAAGGGTTTGAGTGATTTTTAAAAATTAAGTTCTATTTCAAGTTATCTTTGTCATTGCTTGCTTCTCTTAGAGAAATAAGAATTAATTTTAAGTATATTTTTAATGATGTTGAAACTTCCCACATTACAGGTAGTGACCTGTGTCCCTGTCCTTGTAAGACTCTGCCCATGTGTATCCATGAACATGTTATGCCTTCTCATTGGGAAGGGTGAGGACCTCTCTCAGGGTGGTTTGCTGATAAGAACATGGTTGCTGCTGTCAAGTTGCAGTCATTTCTCCACATACACCTTACTTTAGAGAATGGACTTCTCACTGGCTAAGGTCTTTGTGGTCATGGGGGATGAATTCTAAATGTTGGATTTGTTACTTAGGACCATAAAAACAGTTAACCCTTCACTTGCTCTTTTCCAGGACCCTGATGACCGAAAGATGTCAATGTAAGTGCCTCTTTTAGACCTGTTTCCAAATCTGCCTTCTTTCAAGCCTACAAAAGACAAAGAAAAAACCAGTAACCTGACTTTTCTCATTTCTTCCCCTCCTCACAGTGTTCCTGAGAGCTCTCGAAATTATGGTTACAATCCTTCTCCCATGAAGACTGAAGGACTTCGCCGTCCACCCAGTAAGACTAGTATGCATCAGAGCCGACGCCTCTTGGCCTCAGCTCAGTCCCACCATGATGTAAGTGACCTTTCTCAAGCCATACCTTACCCCAGCCTCTGTTTTATTCAGTCCGAGTGAAGGGACATCCTCTCACTTCAAGTCCTTCACCATAATTACTGTTAGATCTTTTCTTGCTTCTTTGGCCTTGACTTCCTACCTCATTTTCCTTCATCCAACATGTAATCTTCCTCTTGCTATAACCTCAGCTCCTTTCTGCCTAACCACAGGTGAGAGCAGGAACTTGAAGGGGCGCTCTCCATTCACCCTCTTCCTCCTTCTCCTCCTGCCTCCCAGGATGTCCTGACCCTGTCCAGCAGCACAGAAAGTGAGGGGGAAAGTGGGACCAGCCGAAAGCCCACTGCTGGTCAGACTTCAGCCACAGCAGTTGACAGCGATGATATCCAGACCATCTCCTCTGGTTCTGAAGGCGATGACTTTGAGGACAAGAAGAACATGTCTGGTAGTCTGGAAGAATTTTGGGGGTAGTTGGAAGGAACCATAGGAAAGTTGAGAATAGAGGTGGTTTTTGCTGTTTTATTTTGTTCTTTAGATTCCACATAAGTGAAATCATATAGTATTTGTGTTTGTCTTATTCCACTTGGCATAATATCCTCTAGGTCCATCCATGTTGTCACAAGTGGTAAGATTTCATTCTTTTAATGACCTAGTAATATTCCATTGTATATCATTGTATATATGTGTCACATCTTTTCTATCCAGTTGTCTATTGATGGGCACTTAGCTTGCTTTCATATCTTGACTATTGTAAGATATGCTGCAGCAAACACAGGGATACATATATCTTTTCAAATTAGTGTTTTGAATTTCTTTGGATAAATACCCAGAAGTGGAATTGCTGGGTCATAAAGTAGTTCTATTTTTAATTCTTTGAGGAACCTCCATACTGTTTTCCATAGTGGCTGTACCAATTTGCAGTCCCACCAGCAGTGCACAAGGTTTCCCTTTCTCCACATCCTCACCAGCACTTTGTTGATTTATTGGTGGATAGCCATTCTGACAGGTGTGAGGTGATCTCATTGTGGTTTTAATTTGTTATCTGTTGACCATCTGAGGGTAGAGGATTTTTAAAAGAAAAAATTCCTATCCTAAGAGTTGAAACTTTAGGAGGGCTCCCTGGCTCCCAGCTAAACTGTTAATATTGTTTGACGCATCTCCTTGCTCTCCTCCTCATTTCCCTGCTCTTCCCTCAGCTCCTTGATCTAGCAGATCTAATCCTGCTTGAAAAAAACTGCAGTTTAGATCTTTGCCTCAGTCCTAGCTTGTTGTTATTCCTAAGCTGCAGTACGTGGGATGAAATGGGAGTAGACTATCCAGTCTTGGGTTGGGATGGGTCCTGAACCTGTTCTCTTTCCTGCCTAGGTCCAACGAAGCGCCAAGTGGCAGTAAAATCAACCCGAGGCTTTGCTCTTAAATCAACCCATGGGATTGCTATTAAATCAACCAACATGGCATCTGCGGAAAAGGGGGAAAGTGCACCTGTTCGTAAGAACACACGCCAGTTCTATGATGGTGAGGAGTCTTGCTACATCATCGACGCCAAGCTTGAAGGCAACCTGGGCCGCTACCTCAATGTGAGACCCCTTCCCTCACATCTAAATGCTGGATTATCCCATGGTCCTTAAATTTCTAGTGCTTTTAACACAACCTATATATACCTACCTTTTGTTATAAATTCTTGGTCTCAAAGGATCTTGAGGTGGCTTTTTTCCAAAACTTCTGCTATGATGGGGGAGGTTCAGGTGGCATCATTTTTCACCCAACTCTCACTCACCCTACAAAGCTAGATTCTGTTGCCTTGGTTCTTACCGATCCTATCCTTAAACCTACAGCACAGTTGCAGCCCCAACCTGTTTGTCCAGAATGTCTTCGTGGATACTCATGATCTTCGCTTCCCTTGGGTGGCCTTCTTTGCCAGCAAGTAAGAGGGAGTCAGGAAAGAGAGGTGGTTGGGTAGGAAAAGAAACCCAGGATTGGGAAGGGGCAAGGCCTATTGAAATTCTAAGGGCCCCCTCCGTGTGTAATCCAGCTCCACCTGCACACTCTGTAACCCCAGGCAGCCGGGTTATCTGCCGTCTTCACACCCCATCCTTTTCTTCCTTTGTAGGAGAATCCGGGCTGGGACTGAACTTACATGGGACTACAACTACGAGGTGGGCAGCGTGGAAGGCAAGGAGCTGCTCTGCTGCTGTGGGGCCATCGAATGCAGAGGGCGTCTTCTTTAGAGGACAGCCTTCTTCCTAACCCTCGGACCCCTTCCTGAACTGACCTTTCCTCAGGAACTGGGTCTTCCTGACTGTTGAACTCTGACCCTCAAGTCTCCAGTTGAGCTACTCCCCCAGCTCCTAATAGATAGAAATGGGGGTTCTGGATCAGGAGATCCCTTCCAATGTGGTGCTAGCAGGCTGGGTCCCTCCTCTAACCCCTAAGGCCTTAGGGGGCAGGGAGAGGTTACCACTCTAACCTGGGCCTGACATCTTTCGGTCCTCCTGTTGCTCATCCCTCCCATCTTAGTTTGTTCAAGTGTTCATGCTTCTAACACACTTTATTCCTGGTGTGAGGGCTGTGTATTTACTATCCCTGGTTTGTATTGTTTCTTGAGTCTTTTAATAAGATGTGAAGACTAAGATTGTGATTTTATTTTTCTCTCCTCAGCCCCCATACTCCCAATCTGGGTCTTTCAGTGAGCAGTCTGTTTTCCCCCATCCTTCCCAATGGCTTATTAATCTCATACTTTCTCTACCTTTGCTTTTTCTTATTTGCCATGTGAAATTTAAAAAAAAAATAATGTAACCATGAGGAAGGCATGAGAAAGACTACCTTAGTTTATTTAGTTGATCCCCTTCTCAATTCCTAATAGTCTCCGACACTTGTTGCCATGTTTTACTTAATCTTTAATATATTTTAATTAAAAAAACCATTAACAGTACATTTTGGTCTGAAGTGGTCCCACTGCTAAAATGCCAGGTGCTAGCTGTAATTCTGGCTTTAAAACCGAAACCCCAAGTGTTTAATAAATTAAAAAAAAATAGAACTAGTTGCCATTCTACTCCAAACCAACTAGCCTAGGGGAAGAGGCCAGAGAAAGGAGGCAGTAAGATCTTGGACCTGTGACTAAAGGGACAGCTGGCAGAAAAGTAACACAAAGACTGTCTGAGCAGTCCCCAGTATGGCCCCCACTTTTTGGCAGAGGTAGGGTAAGGGTCATGTGTACCCTCCTACACTTAGTTCATTTGCATCTTAGGAGAGAAAAAGTTAAAGTCAGCTCAGCTTTGGTTTCTGGTCCAAGTTAGGGAGCTTAGAAAGGTGAGCCTTGGTCCAACTTTGGCAGAATGAGGCCCACAGACGGGACAGTAAGGCACGACCCTGGCTCTGGAGGTCAGGGAGTCAAAGGCAAACAACTAGGGCCAGATTCTGAAGGATAAGGAATGTGAGTTGTAATCTCCACCCCTAGAGCTGAGGAAGGGTCTTGAAAACAATAAAAAGGACAACTTGGAAAATAAGACTGTCCCCCATCCTCCCACCCCCCCCAAACAAAGACTAGAACCAACCTCCCCAGGTAGAGATGTGGGGATACGTTGGTTAGGATTTGGTTTAAAGGCATCTGGGTGACAAGCAGGGTATGGGAGGCACAGAGAAAACTCCTCTGGCTTTCTCCTCTCTCCAGAGCTTAAAGTGACCCTGTGGGGGGAGGGGAGTAGTTCCTTGGCTGTACACATTAATCTGAGGGGTAGCAGGGACAGTGGTTCAGTCATTCTTACGATGGTTGTTGTTGAGGATGGGGTGGCCATTGGCTAGGGCCCGGCTCTTTGTTCCTACCCCAGCCGCAGCCTCCTCCCCCTCTGAACTCTCTGTTTCTTCCCGGTCACTGCGTTCATCTTCTACCTGCTGTGGGAAAGATTAAGAAGGGTTACTTGATGTCCTCAAACCTCTAAGTACTGCCTCTCTCTGCGGGCTTTTTCCAGCTATTCCCAGGGCCCCATAGAAGTTTTTTAGAAGGTTGCTGGTATGGGAGGGAGTTCGGGCAGTTTCTAGAATTGAGGATAGTAGGGCCTACAAAGTGGGGGGAGAGCTTTTACCTTTCCAGTTATGAACTTGTGGGCCATGCGCAAAATGAGGTAGGCCCAGAAGATATGCAGCATCTGTAGCACTCCCATCATGGAATTGAAGAAGTAATAGCCAAAGAAGGCAGGATAGAGCTCCAGTGGGTACACCACAGTGCAGTGCAGGATCCTAAGGGCGGGACGGGAGAGACAATTGTAAACACAGAAAGGAAGGGGTTAAGATGGAGGACAGATAAATGGGGGGGAGACAAGACCCCTGATTCCAGGAGAACAGGAGTATAAAGTCTGGCCCCCTACTCACCAGAAGGGTAGGATGACCAGTCGGGTGATGATGAAGACGATGGCAAAGACGATGAAGATGTTGTTGCAGGTGTTTTTCCATCCCGCATAGTTAAACATCTTGGCTGACTGCACAGACATCCCCATCCGTCATCGTGGGCTCCTGACTCGCCCGTACACATTCATATGTACACCCCAGTTACCACACTGGCTCTGTGCCCCCACCCTCTTTGGTCCCAGGAATGTCAACACCCCCACAAACCCCAAAAGGACAAAGGGACGGGAACCTGCACCAGGGTCTCTAGGTTTGAAGAGATGCCCAGAAAGCCTGACCTCTAGCAGGTAGTCGGAAGAGTCATGCAGAGCCATAATGAGTGTCCCCGCTCGGATGTAATTGGCAAACCAGGAGAAGCTGATGAGGATGATAGTGGCCACGTGGTGGATGATCTGTTCCTTGAAATCCTGCAGAAAAGATGTAGGACTTTGTTTTGTTCCCTGGCGCCCCCTATTCTTCCTCCGCCTCACTTTTAGTTACTCGTATCCCACAGCTCCATCCAAAGCACCCAGAAATCAAAGGGGAGGCTGTTCACAGCTTCACGTTGGCTTCCCGACTTAATGGCACAGCCCCTTGACCCACCTTTCGCTTGACATCAGAGGCGATGCTGAAGAGCAGGGACCAGTAGAAAGAAAGTTCAATCATGTAGTACCAATACTGGGAAGGGATGGTGCTCTGGGGGAAAGGAGAGAGTGGGAGATTAGGTAAGGGGCCCCAGAGTGACTGGACCCAAGAGTCTCACCTCCAGAACCAGCCCTGCTAGCCCCTGAGATTGTGTTTGGCACCATGACTCCAGTCCTTTCTGCCATGTGTTCGAGAGATCCTCTCTTCCCAGGGATGTGTGCATCTAGTCCTATCCTATCCTGATTATCCTAATCACCCCCATACAAGGAGATTGGAACCCCACCTCATACCTGTATAGGATATCCCTCCCAAACTTTCTTCAGGTCATAGAACCAGGGTTTCTGCAGAAAAATGGTGAGAGTTTAAAAGGAGGGCCCCAAATTCTATGGCCTCCCCGCACCTTGCCAGAGAACCTACTCCCACCTCTCAGTAATCCCCACTCACATCCATAATGACAGCCATGCCCGCAACAAAAGCAATCAGGTAGAAGGTGAATCTCCAGCTGGAAGAAGAAGCGGAAACAGCTGGGAGAGCGGGGCAGGAGAAGGGCACAACCCCCCAGGTACCCCAGAGAGCCTCAGGAATATCCAACCTGATCCCCCCCGGGTGCGATCTCACCCTGCATGCAGCCATTGCCACCCCCCAGCAAGTTACATCAGACACTCTGCTTCTCCTGCTGCGGCCTCCCCACCTGGCTTCTCGGAACTTCTTGAGGAGACTGGGCCGGTCCTGGTTGCGACGGCGGCGGAACCAGCGCTCTACCTGGCGGCCGGAGAGCCCACTCTGCCGGGACAGCAGCTCTACCTCCGCCTGGGTGTAGTGAGGAAGCCCATCACGTTTTGCTTCAGAACTCAGCAGCACTCCCACCCACCTCCTCCAAGTACTAACCTTGTAATAAGCCTGTACCACTGCTTTCCCATCTCTTCACCCACCAGAGCTGATATTCCGACCCATTCCTTTTCCCTCCCCACTAGAACTCAGCGACTCCTAGAGCAGGTCTGCAGCTCATACCTGTTTGGGATGCTTGCCACTGGTCAGGTAGAAATGCTCCAAGGTGGGGTTGGGAGGTGCCCGCAGCCGAGTTTTCTCCTTTACATTCAGGAGGGCAGCCAGTGGTGTGGCCACATAACTGGGGAAGGGACATGAGTGAGAAGTGTCTGGCTCTTGAAGCACCTCACCGTCTTGGTAGCCCTAAGCTGGGAGGGGGAAAGGACTGCAAGCTCAGACTACTTTATTCTGGGCCTCAGTTTCCTGGCAATCCCCTCTCTGGCCTCCTTGGGCTGCTCATAGCTGACAAAGCTGCCTGTGTTCACAAGTGACCAGGCGGGGTGGAGAGTAAGAACAAATAGCCATTGACAGAAAGGGCCTGGGGTGCTGAGCCCTCAGGAAGACAATGCTGCCTTCAGTGGGGGACACACGGTAGGCAGGGACCTGGGTGGCCAGAACGCCAGGGTCTAGGACCAATTAAACAGCAAGAGAGAAACTTGAAGTGCAAGCAACTGTGTGGCTGGCAACCAGGGAAGGCATGGGGGTGGGCTGGTATGCTCACAGCTCAAAGAAGTATCGAATGATGAGGAAGAGCAAAGCCAGGGGCAGTGTGACATAGAGGTCTGAGGCTTTGGCGTAGACACGTCCATCTCGGTCTTCTAGATCCGCCCAGGTTAAGTTCACGGGCAGCCACAGCCGTTCCCACCAGAAGTAGTCATACAAGGTCTGGAGCATCCTGAGTGAGGAGAGGGAGATAGAGGGCATCAAAGGGGATGGCTACGGGGGAGAGACAGGTGACAGTTTTCATGGTTTAGCAAAAGGAGCAGGGGCAGAAACTCACGCCCTGGACTCAGGTCCTCGTCATGTGGCCTTGGACAAATCACTTTCCTCATCTGTAATATGGTGGTTTTCCAGTTCTAACATTTACTATTTACAGCAACTGAAGGTAATGCTGACACCCCCGCCCCCAAGAAGTCCTGATTCCCTAGAATTAAGAATCTCGGGCTTCCAGTCAGTTTGCTATCGCAGCATGGGGGACAGGCAGGATCTGGTCCTAGGAGCTATAGCCAACAATCTGAGTAAAGTCAAAGGCACCCTCCCTTCCCAGCTCTCCCGCCACCACCTCCAGCCCCCCGTCAAACAACAACTGCAAGCTTCCTTGCCTGGCAACTTCAAAAACAAATTTCAAGGCTGGAGAAAACCCTTCCTTCCCCTTCCCTACAACGCATGTCCCTAGGGAAAATTAAGAGCACAGAGTAAAGTAAAATAATGTCCCCAAATGGGCTGAGCTCTAGGACAATCTGGACTATTGCACAGAAGATTAACACCATGCCAAGCCGCCCAATTCCTGTACATAAAGCAAAAGAATCCTATCAGAAGTGTCTTTTCAGAAACAGTGAAGGCAAAGCTGCAGAGGAAGGGATTGAAGGACAGAGAATCGAGGCAGCAGACCAAGCAATCAGGTGGAATTAGAAGCTATTGCTTATTAAGGCCCATCCAGAAAATAAAACACTAGACTGCAGAGAAACACCGGTCACAATATCCTCAGCTCAGGAAAGAGCTGCTGCTTTCCCCACCTCCCCCTCTCCACTGAAAGAGTAGTGACTGGAGGAGGGGTAGTGACCATCTGGACACTCCAGACGAGGAAGGGAATGGTCTGTGGCCCGTGAGGGGTCAGCAGCTGCTTGGAGCTGAGAGAAGCAGCAAGATGGTCCTGAAGAGTCAGTGATGCTGGAACCAGCACACCACCTGGCAGTCTTGGGACTGAGCAGTGAACGCAGCTCCGGATAAGGACAGTACTTTGCAGACTCCCTACCCCTCATCCCCCCAGGAGGGAGGAGAGGTAGTGGTGGTCAGGCTGGCCTTGAGAGTAAAAGCTGACAGGGAAAGAAGGTGGTCGTGTGTCCCCCCAACCACACTCCCACCAGGGAAGAAGGAAAGAGTAGGAAGACTGTTCACTGCGAACTGGAGAGCAGTGGGTGCCCCTGGCAGAAGGCTGATCAGACAGCGCAGCTGGGCTGGTCCTCCTGCCCCTCCTCCGATGGCTCCACCCCCACCCACCACAGGAGCACTTGCGAAATCCCTCTGGGCCTGTCACGGGTCAGTATTCCAGCTCAAGGACTTTACCCTCTTGTCCCCACTCTTGGTCACTCCTCTCTCAGATAAAATCAGAGGTCAGCACTGACAAAGGAGCTTCAGCTCCACCTTCCCCCAATACCACACGAACGTACATTATACGTACGTATACACATGTGTACACACACGTGTACACACACACAAACACACACATTCCAGGCCTCGGCTCAAGCACGGCCCCTTCCTTCTCTACCTTAGAATAAATATTTAATTAGTTAAAAGATGGAAGCCTTTAGAACTGAACAAAATTAAACAATTATCCACAGTGGAACTTTTCCCGTACAACCATGCACACTCACATACTTTTTTCCTAGGAAAAGTGGTAGAGGAGGTGCCAAGATTGGTGGCACTTCTGGCTCTTCCTTCCCACCCCTTTGCTTAGTCTGACCAGAGGTGGGGAAGTTTACCTGATCCTGTCACCTGACTGGTGTGTCTCTTGGAGCCCAACTGTCCTCCAGTGAGATCTAAAGCCAAGGTTACAGACAGGCCCCTTCCCCACCCTGGTCGGTGGAAACTAACAGGGGAAGTTTCTATTGACAGGGACGTTTTGAGGATTAAAGATTCAGAGGGGTGAGTAGGGCCCCTCTCCCTGACTCCTGTGCCCCAGGAATGTCTGCTGCCAGTCTTCTCTACAAAGAGAGGATCTGGGGAGATAGGTAGGCAAAGAGTCAGTGGTCAAGGACAAGCCCCTGGACAGTGCAACTATCTCAACCCCAGGACAAAATATACCTGCCTCCTTCCGGCTCCCATAGGAAGATGGGTGTGAGCTGAGCGAGAAAGCATGTGTCAGGCATTCAGAAATGCAGATTAATGGGGGCTCTCCTCCCACACCTGGGTTTCAGGCTTTCTGTGACCACAGCCTTCCCTTGCTGCCTAGTTCTTCCATTAGCAGAGGAGCACTATCCCATCCCCCCATCCCCACCCCACCCCACCCCAACCTAGCCCAGCAGGGAGACACCAGATTCAGCAGGGTCAGGACTTCTAACTCAACATGGGGATGAGGGGGAGGGGAGACAACAGAGGCTCCCAGCCCGCCTGGCTTCCATATCCCCACCCAAGCAGCAGGTCTGCTGCTCCGGTGGCAGCCCTGGCAGCTTCTTGGCACCAGCACACCAAGCCAAGCAAGGGATCCCATAAACAAAAGGCTGGGGCAAAAAAAGGGGATGTGTACTGGAGATAGGGAGCCGACCTGCTTTTCCAGATACCCTTGGCCCTTAGGGCAGTTCCTTGATTTTCTGGTTGGGAAAAGTCACACCTACTGATATTTTTCCACTCTTGAAACTTACTCGTCCCACACCCGGGAAGACAACAGGGGGTATGTGCGTGTGTGTGTGTCTGTGTCTCACACACACACACCTGCCACAGAGACACAGATGCCACTTTCTGAGGCACAGGCTGGAGAGGAGCCAGCAGAGCAGGGATTTCATGAGCATTGGGTTACCAGGAACTTGAGCTCGGCTCAGCCCAGTCCCCACCCTTTGCCCCAACTCTGACTGACCCCTTCCAGACCTTCACAGATGGATGAAAAGGGACAGAGGGTCTCCATGGGGACTTTTACACCCAGAGGGTTGAGAGGGCAGAAGTTTTGAATCTGTAAGAAAGGCATCTTACAGACTCAATGTGAAAACAGTCCCACTGGCTCTCAGAGCTTAGAGGAATAACTGAGGAAAATTTAATAGGACCAGCAAGGGGGGAGAGTGACACAGAGGGTCCCACAGGCTCCCAGCTCCCAATGAAGCTTGAGGAGCTACAAAAAAGAAGTGGAAGAGGGCCTGAAGTCTTCTGTTGGAAACTTTTCAGGCGGCAACAGCAGCAGGTCATGAACTAGAAGGCTGCGCGCAATGGATGAAGCCAAGAGGAGGTGTCATAGCTCCGGGCTGCAGTAAAGGCCCCCAAATCTAACTTGTCTGGGCTGTCCCACCAGGGGCCCCAACACACCCCAATACTGCATGAGACTACCCCCTGGGGTAGGGAGAGGCTGGCAGGTTGAAGGGGCAGATAAGGGGCAGAGCTGAAGGGCAGAGTAAAGGATCAGCCAGTCTGTGGCCAGTGACAGGAGAGAGGAGGCCCTTCCTCCCAGGGGGAAAGTTGGCCAGAGGCCCCAGGGAAGGGTGTGGATTGTGGGGTATCAAGGGAGACAAGAGACTCTCTTTAGAACAGTGTGTGTGCAGGTCACTGTATGATCAGGGCCAGGCCCTGAGGGAGGAGGCTCTGGACAAGTCCTTACCCCTAGGAGCCCCATCACAAGCGCAGTCAGCCACCCAAATTCAGGCCCAGTCACCTGGACTGTGGTGTGGGACGACCACCCTCCAACACAGATGTGGGAGGATTGCCTGCTGGAGGCCTTCCCTGGTTTGATTCTCTGGGAAGAGGGGCTCATTCCCTCCTCAGGGTCCTCAGAACCCCCAGACTGGGGCCTGGCAACTCAGGTGACTGAGACCAGGTCTGGATGCACGACCCTGGCCTGGGGTCAGAAAAAACCCCCAAACTAAGGCCAAAAATTCGTGCCACACACCTGTAATTAACCTATTTGCCAGAGAACCTCCCAGCCAGTAATTAGCAAGATGTGGCCCAGAAAACCAGTTTCACCAGCAGCTCCCCCTCCACCCTGCCACACACACCCCATAACGGTTTAGGAGCCTTACCCTTGGGGGGCCGGGCAGGCTCCCCGAGCCGCTCCTTCCTGCTTCCCGTTAAGCACATGGGCGCTCCGACCTCCCTCCCGCGGCGGCCGCGGGGCGCGGGTCGGGAGGGAGAGCGAGACCCCCCGTCCCCGCCCGCGCCGGGCCCCCGCGGAAATGGTCGCCGAGCCTCGCTAACCCCCCACAAAGCGCGCCCGCGTCCCGCGCCCGCGGCGAGCAGCCCCGCGTCCCCACCTCCCCGCCCCTACCTGTTGCCCCCGGGGGCCTTTCCGCGCTCGGGGCGGCGCGTCCCGGGACGCACGGGCTCCGGCCGCCCGCCCGCCCTCCCGCGGCCCGGCCGCGCCCGCCCTGCCCCCGGCCCGGCGCCATGAAGCGCCCCGCAGAGGCCCGGGGCCCTGGGCCGCCCCGCCCGGCCGCCCCGCTCCCGCTCCCGCTCGGCCCCGCGCCCGCCCCGGCCGGGCCTCTCCGCGGAGCTGCGTCGGCGCGGCCCCGGGTCTCCGGCTCCCCCGCGGCCGCGGCCCGCCCGCCCGCCCCTGCGCGCCCTGCCCCGGGCTCGCGGCCGGGTCCCCACTCACTCGGCGGCGGCGTCGCGGAGCTGGCCGGGCCAGGAGCCGCTGCTCCGTCTCCCTCGTCCGAGCTCCGGCCCCTCCGGACTGGCTCGGCCCGCTCCGCTCCTCTCCTCCCCCTTCCGCCCGCCCGCCCGCCGCTCCCTCCTCCTTCCTCCTCGCGCCGCCCGCCGAGCCCAGCTGAGCCGAGGCCGAGCCCAACCGGGGAGGGAAAGGCCGCGAGCCACCCCGGAGCCGGAGGCTGGGCGTGGGCCCGAGGGCGGCGCGGGCCGGGGCCTCCGAGGGGCAGTCGCGCCCAGGCCCCGCTCCCCGCCGCGCCTCCGGGCCCCGCGCCCCCGGGCTGAGCCCCCTGGGATCGCCGCGCCGAGGAGCGGCCCCCGAGGACGGCAGGCAGTGCGGGCTCTTCCACAATCTGTCTCTGGCTTAGGGATGCGACGTGGCCCTCGGGGCCCCCGCACCAGACCCGCGAGCTGGCCGGGGACCGGGGGCGCCGAGGGGCTGCGCCCCGCCCCCCACCGCGCTCCCCGACCTCGCGGGGCAGCGCTCCGCGCCCCTCCGCCCCGCCGGCTGCCGCACTTCCCACCTCCAGCCCCCGCGGGCCGCGGAGGGAGGAGGGGTCGGGGCCCCGGGCGTCCTGCCCGAGCGCCGTGCGCCCAGGCCCCGCGCGCCCGGGGCGGACCCAGGCTGCGGGCCCCGGTGATTCCGCCGCCCTCCCGAGCCCGCGACCCCTGTGGCGTCCCCACCCCGCCGCCGCCATAAAACCCACAAGGTTTCCACCCAAGAGCTGCACAGCCTGCCGCGGGTGGCCCACGTACCCTGCTGGTAGACTCTGAAAGAGCCAACCCCCAACTTTTGTTTTGTAAAATGTATTCGAGTTTCCAATCTACATCACAGTCAGCCGTGTTCAAATTCACATTAAACAAAAACATGTTTTCGCTGGTAAAATCGATGTTTCAGGAAGATGCAGGGTGTCTATCCTAGAAAAGCGTCCTTGACTCCTGGCCGGACGGAACACAACTGAGATGTGCTTGAGGGTTTGTTTAGAAAGAGCTACAACGTGCTCCGTATATAGGCAACTTACTTTGTTACCTCGATGAAATGCTGGCGCTTTTATACTGTTACAGAACCTCTGACAGTAGCTTGTTGCACCGTGTATCTGGTCAAGTTCAGGTGCTCTGACAGTTCTTTTGGGGAAGAGTGTGACCCCCCCCCACACACACACTCAGTTTTAGAGCTTGGTCCTCACCAAAAACTCTTTCTTTCTGGAGAGGTAGAGAGGCAGAAGCTGACTGATTTCCAGCCTGTTTGTTCATTTGCTCTTTGTAGCAGGACCCCAGCCCCCCTGCCCTGGCCCGTCTCGCCCTGAGCCTGTCCAGGGGACTCCCACCTTTTTTAGCCCCAGACCTGCCAGTTCCCAGCAACTCCTCCAGCCCTATTTTCCTTTCTTTTATCGTTGGATCCCTTTGTAACACCCCCTCTCTCAGCCTGCCAAATCCAAAGTTCCCTCTACCTTACTTGAGGGGCCTCCCAGGTTCCTCCTCTGCTGCACATCCACACACCCTTTTCCAGCAGGTTCCAGGATCTCCTCTTTGGGCCACAGCTAACCTTGGGTCCCTTTCTAACTCTTCCCCACACCTCTGTCCTGCTTGGCTCCCCTCCTTTAGCTTTTGAACCCTTTTCTCAGGCAGTTATTTATTTTACATATCTTTATTGATTTCAGAGAGAGGAAAGGAGAGGGAGAGAGAAACATCAATGATGAGAGTCATTGATCAGCTGCCTAGTACACAACCCGGGCATGTGCCCTGACCGGGAATCGAACCCCAATCTCTTGGATCCTAGGTAGACGCTCAACTGCTGAGCCACGCCTGGCCAGGCTAGTTAACTTTTTTTTAAAGATAGCAGTGGAGAGGGGAAGTTTGGGGGCAGATTGCCAAGGCCTGAGAAATAAAGATAAGATGGTGTGCTGCCCCACCCCCAGGAGACAAAAGAGAAGGTGAATGGAGAAGAGAAAACCTCACCTCAGGCAGCGTTAGAGTGATGCTACCAGTTTTGTCAACATAATTGGGACACACACTACTATACACACACAGGCCTTGGCTGGACCAGGAGATTTGGACTGCCACCCTTCTGACCCACCCCCACCCTTCGGGGCTGGCTGTCATAGCCACACCCACAATGCCCCAAGCTGCCTGCCTTGCCCTGACTCACTTCCTCTATAAGGGCTGCTGAGGTGTCCTGAGGCAGAGGACACCACCCACCTTCAGCCTCGGATTTAGGTATCTGGTGAGCAAGAGCTTGGACTGCAGTTGTGTAAGGTGGGTCTTCCCAGGTGAGGCCGGCTGGTGCAAGACAAGCCTATTTGAGCAAAGGAGTAGAGCTTGGCTAATCATACGTGGGCAGAGGGATTCAGGTGTAGGAGTTCTGGGAAGGAAAATTTCCTTACAAGAAGAAAAATTGCCCGGAGGAATTTCTGTGTGTTCTGAAATTATTCAATGCGAAGTACAGTCATATGCTGCATAATGACAGTTCAGTCAACAAGAGACCACACATACAAGGTCGTCCCGTAGGGTATAGTGGAGCTCAAAAATTCCTGTCACCTAGTGACTTCGTAGTCATCTTAACATCCTCATGCAAAAATCGACAAAGCTGCCCAGCCGGCATGGCTCAGGGGGTCAGCATCGACCTATGATCCAGGAGATCGAAGTTCGATTCTGGTCAGGGCACAAGCCTGGGTTGTGGGTTCGATCCCCAGCAGGGGGCGTGCAGGAGGCAGCCAGCCGATCAATGACGCTTTCATCATTGATGTTTCTCTCTCCCTCTCCCTTCCTTTCTCTGAAATCAATAAAGATATATATTTTTAAAAATCGGCGAAGCTGTGGTTGAGATGGCAGAAACTGTAACCTGGGTGTGAATGAAGACACACCAAGGGGCTCCTATGATGGCTCCTGAGAAACTGACTAATTCGAATTGGTGCAGGAACAGGGACACTTCGCTGAAGATGCAAGAGAAAAGGAAACTGCAGGAGAAGTAAGAAGAAGAGCACCCAAAATATCCAATGAAGGGTTTAGCAGAAGCTTTTGAAGACCAACAAGCTCCTTACAAAGTTTGAAAACATGGACCCCAACACTGAAAGGGGTTTTTTAAATATATTTTATTGATTTCAGAGAGAGGAAGGGAGAGGGAGAGACAGAAACATCAATGAGGAGAGAGAGTGAATGATGCGATGCTTCCTGCACGCCCCCTGCTGGGGATGAGCCGGCAACCCTGGCTCGGTTCCCAACAGACTGGAACTGAACCGAGATCTACTGGATCCTAGGTTGATGCTCAACCACTAAGCTTCACCGGTCAGGCCAGAAAGGTTTTCATTAACAGAGATGAACGTTCATGGTACATTATGTGTGTTAAAGAACAAAATGCAACTGAGTAAATTTGAAGATCTAATTGGCTTTATTAAAGAATTCATAATCTCGCATGGGGCAGCATCCTATCTAGCGACTAGAAGGGCCCTCCGAGGGGTTGTACAAAATGCAAGGTTTTTATAGGCAGAAAGAGGGTGAGACTAAGAAGTTTAAAAAGTGGTTTTGTGTTCTTTCAGGCAGGGGGTCTTATCAGGCAGATTACCTCACCAAAGTTGATCAGGAAATTCCAGACTGACCTAAAATTCCACTCCTGGGAGAGGCTGAAACTGCAATTAGGTTAGTTACTAAGTTTTGGTTGGGTGATGTGGCTTAGCAAAACTGACTCCATTTTGGCCTGTTTCTTTTTAAAAAATATCTAGTTGGCCCGGCCAGGAGTGGCTCAGCGGTTGAGCGTCGACCTGGGATCCAGGCAATCGGGGTTCGATTCCCGGTCAGGGCACATGCCCGGGTTGTGGGCTCGGTCAGTGACTCTCTCATCATTGATGTTTCTATCTCTCTCCCTCTCCTTTCCTCTCTCTGAAATCAATAAAGATATATTTAATAAATAAATAAAAGTAAAACAAAAAATATCTACTTATAAGCAAATCTATAAGAAAAATAAACAAAACGAACCAAGCAAATCACATGTTTTTGAAAAGTGCCTACTCCTCAAGAAGTCCCTCAAGCAGGTATTCATTGTTATCATAGGAGATGACAGCTCTGTGCCTGTCCTTGCCCCTGAAGACCTTCCAGTGGAACAATACAGTAATAGGGGAAGACAGTGATGTTAATGATCCTGACCTGTGCAGCAGGCGTAGGCTCACGTACGGGTTTGTGTCTTAGATTTTAACAAAAAAGATTTTTTTAAATTATTTAAAAATTTAAATAGAAAAATGTTTATAGAATAAGGATATAAAGAAAAATTATTTCTGGTCCTTGCTGGGTGCTCAGTTGGTTGGAGTGTTGTCCTGCACACCAAAAGATTGTGGGTTTGATTTCTGGTCAGGCACATACCCAGGTTGTGAGTCCCATTCCCAGTTGGGGTGCGTACAGGAGGCAGCCGATGTATGTTTCCCTCTCACATCAATGTCTCTTTCTCTCTCTCTCTCTCTAAAATGAATAAACATATCCTCGGGTGAGGATTAAAATATATATATATATTTTTGTACAGCTATACAATGTGTTTGTGTTTTAAGCTAAGTGTTATGAGAGTCAAAAAATTAAATTAAAATTTATAAAGTAAAAAACAGTAAGCTAAGGTTAATTTATTATTAAAGAAAGAAAAATTTTAAATAAACTTAGTATAGCCTAAGTGTACAGTGCTTATCAAGTCTACAGTAGTGTACAGTAATGTCCTAGGCGTTCACATTCACTAACCAATCACTCACTCACTCCTCACCCAAAGCAACTTCCAGTCCTGCAAGCCCCATTTATGGTAAGTGCCCTATACAGCTGTACCGTTTTTTTATTTTTATAGTATATCTTTTCTATGTTTAGATACACAAACACTATTATGTAACAATTGCCTACAGTATCAGTAATGTAACATCCTATATAGGCTTGTAGCCTAGGAGCAGTAGGCAATGCCATGTAATCTAGGTGTGTAATAGGCTGTACCATCTAGGCTTGTGCAAGCGCACTCTGATGAAATCACCTAACCATACATTTCTCAGAACTTTTCCCCTATGTTAAGTCAAATGACATGTGACTGTATTTGCAGAAAAGCAAGGTGGAGTTGAGTTGAAGAGGCATTCAGGAGTCCACAGCTGAGGCTGTATATATTACTGCTTATCCCCCTGTATTCCACTAAGAGGGGCCCCAAATCAGCTGTGCCTCGCCCTGAGTGATGAAGAAAACCCTGAGAAGAAATTAGGAGACCTAGATTCTGGTTCCACAGCCATGGCCTTGGGACGTCACTCAGCCCCCTTGAGTCAGTAACTAGAGGGTGGCAGGCCAGGTCATCTCTAAGATCTCCAACTCTGAAATTCTAAAACTTAGAGCATGGGGTGGAAGGTGATTAGTAAACCTGAAAACATCTTCAGTCTGCCCTGGAGTTGAACAAAACAAAACCAAGGGACAAAAGAAGTGAGATTCCACCAAGTTTCAGTGGAGCAACTGTAAATGCATCACACATACTCCTCACTCCTGGGCAACTAGAACTATGCTTCTGCCACGTGACTGGGCTTCTGCCTGCCTTCTCCAAATCGGAAGTTCAGCCTTGCAGGTCAGCCAGGAGTCCCGTGCAGAGGTTTGGACTGGGGAAACAAGAGCTCTCTCTTGCGCTCTCCCTTCATTGCCCCCTAAGTCTACTTGGGATGCCTTCCCAGAAGAGACCCTGAAGGGTACAGAAAGCAGAAGGCACAGGGACCTTGGCTGTGGAGCCACTGCACTGCAGTAAGCCAGCCTAGAAAGCCTCCTGCCTATGTCCTGAAGTCTGCCTCAGTAGAGTCCCTTGAGTGGATGTCTGCCTGAGAGGCTCTTCCCCTGACCTGGCCTGCCTACCAAGTCCACTCAGGAACCGGAGGTCTGCAGGAGACTGCATTTCCCAACAAGGGAATGAAGAGAGGCTTTGACAGCGGCGTGGAACCAGAGCCTCGGAGACTTCAAGTAGCCACTAGGGGGCTCTCGGTCTCCGTGGCTGCTGGTGCCCTCTTGTGGGGATTGGCAGGAAAGAAGCTGCAGAAGAGAGGGGAGATAGGATTTCTTAGGGAGACAAATTAATAACAGTTATCATTACAAAAAAACATTATAGCAATATTTATTATTACATATTTGTTACCATTTTGACATGTGTACTTACCACTCTGTGCCCAGCACTCTTCTAAAGTGCTTTACATGCAATGGGGGGGGGGGGACGGACATCTGTAATACTTTCAATAAAGAAATTTAGACAATAAATAAATACAGTGCTTTACATGTGTTAATATATTTAATTCACACATTTGCCTATAATACAAGCATTATTGTTATCTCCATTTTGACGATGAGAAAACTAAGCACAGAATGTTTAAGGTAGGTGCCATGGCCAGACAGCAGACCAGAATTCTCAGTTTAAGGGGTCTGGCTTCAGAACATCTTCTTTAACAATTCTGAAACTAAGTCCCATTTTCCAGGTTGCCAGGTAAAATACAGGATGCTCATTTAAATTATAATTGCAGATAAACAACAAATAATTTGTTAGCATAAACATATCCCATGAAATATTTGGGTCATACTTAATAATACCAACAAATTATTTGTTGTTTGTCTGAAATTCTAATTTAACTGGGTGTCTTGCATTTCTATTTACTAAATCTGGTCATCCTAATTTACAAGGCACATTTCTGTCAGAGGCCATCACATATATTACCTCCCAGGATGCCCTCTCCCCAGCCTTTCCCAATACCCTCCCCGCTTTTTTTTTTTCCAGATAGAGAAACCGAGACAGAGGCCTGAAATGACTAGCTGTGGTTACAGGACATAACAAGTGGCAGAGCTGGGGCCTGAACCCATGTTCTCCAGCAGAAACCAACGCATGTTTTCCTACTTTAACAGGAGAGGAAAGTGAAGAGCAGTGATCGTCCCGTGGAAATCTCCCTTCCTGGCATCTCCTTAGCCTTGCTCTGCTCTGTGGAAGAGTTGCAGGCACCTCCTTATGTAGAAAAAAAACAGGGAGAGACTTTCTGAGTAGGGACAGTAGCAGAGGAATGGAGACAGCGCTTTAGCTCTGTGCCTGGCCCCTCTAGGGAGGCAGGAAGGAGACTGCTCCAGGCCCTAGGGAGCTGGCTGTGAGGTTCGAGTAACTACCTGCTCAGGGGCCCCTGAGGCTCCCCAAGACTGTTCACCTGCTGCTCTGTGCACTGACAGCACCAAGCTGAGCTGCCGAGGTTGCTGAGGGCTGCTAAAACAGTCCTGGCGGCCAAAAGGCAATAGAAGGAATCTAAGAAACAAGGACCCAGGGAGCCTCCCCCATCTCCCTGTTGCCCTTTGGGAGCATGGTACTTCTGTCCAGAGGGAACACCCTTTGCATTTTTCTCTCTTGACTCTGCTGATCTGCTCCCACCCCAAATACCTGTGCCCTTCTTTCCCCACAGATAGAAAGTCCCCTGCCCCCCTTCTCACCCTGGCTGACTGACTCTAATAAGGCAGTAGTCAAGGGAGTTTCTGGGCTGGGACCCCCTCTGGGGTGAAGGCTGGGGTGCCCTGCTGGTATGTGCCCCAACAGGTTTTTCTCTATCAGCCTGAAATCAGCATGGAGCCTGTCTGACCTGCCCTCCCCCCCACCAAGGAGCAGGAGCCAGAAGCAGAGGCAGAGCTAGGTCAGAAGCTGGACTTAGAGACTGGGCTTCTGTGGTCCCACCTGGCCCCACTGGGAAAGCAGTGCACAAAGCCTCCTGTGTCCGGGCCTGAGCTACTGAGAGGCCCAACAGAGTTCCCACGCGTGGCCTGAGGCCCAGTTCCTGGGAGGAGAGATGCTCGGGAGGGGAGGTGTTTGCTTGTGGGACCCGGTACAGCCTGGTCCTCTCCCACGTTTGGGAGGGGCCAGAGCCGGAGACAACAGCTGGGCTGGTCTGCTAGAGAGGTCATCTGACTGGCTGCTCCACCTGGCTGGCTGTACACGCCCCCCTGTCCTCCACCAGGCTACACAGGAGCTAGTGCTCACACCTGCTCATACCAGGCTGTGAGGACACCCACCTCACCCCCAGCACCTCTGGGTAAGCACTGGACCTGGGCCCCCAGGCTGGGGGGAAGGGGCTTGTGGATCTCTTGGGGGAGGGAGAAAGGAGTTTTCCTTCTCAGTGTGAGTACCTGCTCCCTTGTCCAGGCACCCATGTACCCACAAGACCACAAACACATCAGTTCAGAAATTGCACCTGCTGACCTAGAAACCCCAGCCGGAGACTCCAAGGGTGAAAGGCGGAGAGCAGGTAGGCAGCTTGGTGGGCTGGGCTGAAGCAGGAATGGCACTGTTGGAAGTTAGCTCCCACCCTGCATATTGCTCCTGCCAGCTTCCCTCACCTTTACTCACTGCCCCAGGAACACCCGGTCAGGCCACTGAAGCAAGGGGACTTGGACCTCAGAATGGGGTCATCCACATCAGGCCAAGGCTGGGATCAGGGGACCAGCCCTGGAGTCAGGGAGGGCTCGTTCGACGCCAGTTCTGGCAGCATCTCTGGTCAACCCTTGTTTCCTGGAGGAGGGTGAGAGGTGGGGAAGGTGGGGGGCTCCCCTCTCACCCCTCCACTTGGGCTCCCAAAACTGCCAAGCAGGTTAAAGTCCTCTTTTTCTGCAACAAGGGAAATGGACAGGCAGTGGGAGCCCAGGTTTCAGGTCCTAGGGGTCATAAAGAGGCCCAGAAGGGCCAGAAGCTCACCTCAGTTGGCTACTGGTTCCCAGGGCAGCCAGTTGCACCATGTCTGTGACCAGCGAGAAGATGGGGCCATCCCTGACCCAGGAGATCCTCAGCCACCTGGGTCTTGCCAACAAGGTAGGGGCTCTTGATAGGGGTCATTTTTACTCTATCAACTCAAGGTGTGAGGGGGCTGGGAGCGGGGAAACCTAGAGCAGGCCCTGAGGTCCTGCCAAGAGCCCGGCTGGGGTACTGGGGAGGCCATGGGCAGACTGTGATGCCTCCTTGCTCTTATAGGCTGCAGCTTGGGGGACCCTGGGCACCCTCAGGACCTTCTTGAGCTTTAGCGTCGACAAGGACGTGCAGAGGCTGCTGAGGGCCATCGCAGGCCAAGGTGAGCCCCTTTCCCTCTGCACTTGGGGGTCGACCTTGTTGAAGCCAGTCTGTAGACCAGGAAAGAGCCAGGAGGGAGGAAATGACAGCCTCAATGAACGTTTGTGGAATGCCTTAATTCCTGTATGTCAGGTGCCACAGTGGGTGTGTCATAGCCATTCTCACAACACCCTGTGAGCTAAGTCTCATTATCTCTATTGTACAGATGAGGAAACTGGGGCTCAGGGAGGTGAAGAGGCTTTCCCAAGGCCACACAGCTCATAATAGCAGAGCTCAAATCCTAATCCAAGCCTGCTGATGCCTAAAAGCCATTTCCCTCCCACACCTTTGCCTAAATTTGGGTAGGATTTGCATGCCGTTTTGGTATCTTAATTGCATTTTCTTTTGAAACCAAATGGAAGTGGGGGTGATAAGGCCCCTGCTCCTGTCCTTCCAGCCCTTTTCTGGGATCTTGTTCTACCCCCTTGGGGGGCCTCAAGTCTGTGAGGAGTAAGGGAATCCCAACCCTGTACAGACCCTGATTGGCGTCTTTCCAGCATATAGCCCGGCCCTCACCTTGATCCTTGATTCAGGTGTGGACCGCATTGCCATTGTGGACGTGCTGACCAATCGGAGCAGAGAGCAAAGGCAGCTCATCTCTCGAGCTTTCCAGGAGCGCACCCAACAGGTAAGACCACTAGGACTTCCCAGGAGCAGTGAGCTGGGGTGAGAAGGCCCTGGAAGACTTAGGGGACAGCAATAGCAGGTCAGCCCCTGCCCCCTGGTGAAATGGGGAGGGGGGTGCTTCAGGCCTGAGATAAAAACCAGCCAATATTCCCAAACCTCCCCACACATCTGGGGCCTCCCCCTCACACTGCTCGTCTGCCATGGGGACCACCTGTAGGACCTGCTGAAGTCCCTGGAGGCAGCGCTCTCCGGCAACCTTGAGAGGATTGTGGTAGCCCTGCTGCGGCCGGCTGCCCATTTGGATGCTCAGGAATTGAGGACGGCCTTGAAGGTACCGGGACAGGAGGCCTGATGGGGTGTCTGGGAAGTTAGGTCACCACCGAGGGAAGGAGGCTGAGTGGCGCCTTTGCCCACCGGAGGAACAAACTTGGCAGAGGCCCCCTTCGAGCATCCCATATTGACCCTTAGAAGGACATGTCGCCAGCACCTGCTCTCTGCCATCCTAATGACACGGTCCAGTCTTAGAGTGGCCTCCTGGTTTCTTGTAGGACTCGGGTTCTGCTGGGGATGTGGTTGTGGAAATTCTTGCTACTCGCACCCCACCCCAGCTGCAGGAGTGCCTGGCAGTCTACAGACACGGTAAGGGCATGAGGGGGGTCCAGGCGCTGGAGCCGGATCTGAGGGACAGTTCTCTCCTCTCCTGCACTCTGTCTGGGCGAGCCCTCTGGGAGCCTGTCTGCCCAAGTTCTGCTGCCTGGGGCTCTCTGCTCCCTTCTCCCCCCACCCAGTGCTCAGTCTCCCCAGGGAGACAGCCAGATAGGATCATTAAAGAAAGAAGCAATGATTAACCATCTTAGTCTGGGACTCCAGGGCAGATTCCAAGGTAATGACAACACTGGGCACTGTGACAGTCCCAAGGGTACCCATGTCATCTCAGCCGGTGCTCATTCTGCCATCGCAGGCCGAGTTGAACCGTGCTGCAGCCAGGGGGAAAGGTGGGGACCTGCTCTCTAAGTCGTGGGTGTCGCCTCTCAGGCTCCCGGATGCTGGCCTCGCTGGGCTGCCACCTCCCTCACCCACTAGTTGAGCACGAGGTTTTTCCCATGTTCATCTTAGCCCCACCCCCTTCCTTCCTCTCTCTCTTTTTCTTTCTTTCTTTCTTTCTTTCTTTCTTTCTTTCTTTCTTTCTTTCTTTCTTTCTTTCTTTCTTTCTTCCTTCCTTCCTTCCTTCCTTCCTTCCTTCCTTCCTTCCTTCCTTCCTTCCTTTCTCCCTCCCTCCCTCCCTCCCTCCCTCCCTCCCTCCCTCCCTTCCTTCCTTCCTTCCTTCCCTCCCCCAATTTTCCTTGGATGTCCAGCCTTGGCCTGTCTCTTAATCTGTCTACTTCTCTCCCTTGTGGCTTCTGTTTTTCTCTTTTCTCTTCCTTCGCTCCCTTTCCTGCCCTTTTCCTTTTGCAACATCCTACCCATCGGATCACTTTTCCTCGCCTCCAGTGAGGGGCCAGGCCCGTGCCATCTTCCCTCATTATACGGGTCTCCCTGTGCCCTCTTCGCTGCCTGGCCAGTGCCCAAATGACAAATGCCTCCTGCCCGCAGCAGGTTGGCCCCAAGATGAGGCTGTGCCGTAGGGCATGATCCCACAGCGCGTGGGGTACTCCCAGCTTAGGGGTGCTTTCGGGGTGGCCACGGTGGTGCTTCTGCCTTCCATCCTGGGGACTGGCAGCCACTGAGCTACCGCAAGCAGGGCATGGCAGGGTTGGCAGGGCACAGTGTGCCAGACATCTGACAGGTCCTGGAGGCATCCCCCTTGGGAAAAATCAGGAGGATTCAGAGAGCTCCTGACCCCACCCCAGATTTCCAGGTGGAGGCTGAGGAGGACATCAAGTCTGAGACCAGCGGCACCTTTCGGGACCTGCTCCTGGCCCTGGCCAAGGTGAGGAGTGACTTGCAGAGGAACAGGGTTCCACCATCTGGGAAGGGTGTGGGACAGAGTGGGGAGCATTGTTTGGATGTAATGGACGAGAGAGGGCTTTGTGGGGGGACCAGGTCTGGATTGTTGGCCTAGAGAGAAAAAGCTGCCCCCAAAGAGTCCTCCTGAGAGAGTTTCTCTTTATAGGGGGCCCGTGAGAGCTACTCTGAAATCATTGACTACAACCTAGCGGAACAGGATGTCCAGGTGAGCAGGAGCTGAGGCGTCTGCCCTGCAAACCTGTCCTTGCCTTGGGGAAGGAGCCCTCAGTGGTGTGATGGGAGCATGGGGTGCCGGGTGGCGTCACATCTGAAGGCTTCTCACTCATCTAACCTCTGACTTCTGAACTCACAGGAAATGAGCTCATCAACTCTCATGGGCATTTGGGCGGGGGACCCTCCCCAGACTCTCCCTTGGGGATTATTTTATTCCTCGAGGGCCAGGATTTCCCCAGAGGTGGGATGAAGCTGTGAGAGCAGAGCTCCCCTTGTAGTCCTGCCCCCTCCTTTTATAAAAACCTTCCCATTCTTATCCCGCTTCCACCATCATGGTGATGGATCCTGGGAACATAATAGCCATGGCTCCCCAGCCCCCACCGGTGATCCTGACTTACACCCCTTCCCAGGCACTGAAGCAGGCTGAAGGACCTGGCACAGAAGGGACATGGGTTGTCATCCTCACCCAGAGGAATCCTGAACACCTCGTCCGAGGTACACACCAGCCCTCTTGTCTCCCCCGCTTGCTCTAATGATGAGTTTGGGCTGCGGAAGGTGAGGCGGGCTCACCCTTCTCTGTGATAATCAGCGCCCTGCATTTATCTCTCTAACCACCTCCTCCGCACACCGCAAGTGTTTGATGGGTACCAGCGGTGCACCGGGTGCGAGCTGGAGCACACCGTCCGGAGCCGCTTCCATGGGGATGCCCAGGCGGCTCTGCTCAGCCTAGGTAGGGGCCCGCTCAGGATCCGGGGGAGGGGTCTCCCTGGAATTGGAGCGACCTCTCTCCATCTTTCCCTCTTTGCTTCCAGCCTCGGTGATCAGGAACACAGCACTGTACTTTGCTGATAAACTTCATCAAGCCCTCCAGGTGAGAGGGACACTCTTTTTCCCTTTTCCCTTAGGGACAAAAACTGGGGGAGACACTTCCTGGGCAAGGGAGATGAAGTCTCAAGCTGCTGCTAATGTAACAATCTCATATTTACTTTATAAACATATAGCAGAGCTCTCTTAGGTTTACAAACTCTCTTGTCAAAAGTAGAGGAGTGAACTGTGGTTAGAGCTAAGTTAGTTGACCATAAACAAGCTAAAATGTTGGCCTGATTAATGGCTAGGTGGCCAAATATAAATGTGAATTTGCCGTGGAAGATAGTGCCTTGTCTGGTTCCAGGTCTTGCCAGAATGGCAATGGTGATAACACCAGCCAGCATTTCTTAGGCACTCATTGTGCACCGGGGCCTATACTGAACACATTGCACACATTTCAGTTAATCCTGGTTTTGTAGATGAAAAACTGAAGCACAGAGAGGTTAAGTACCTTGCCCAAGGTCACACAGCTATTAAGTCTTATAGTCTCCCTACAAAACACATAATGGCCCTGTAGGACACTGAACTGCCACATGTCAACTCCTAGTCTATACCATAGGTATTAGTCTATGCAGTCCCACTTCATTTTATTGTGCTCATAGATACTGAGTTTTCACAAATTGAAGGTAAGACCCTCCACCAGCAAAAAGATCACAACTAAAGGCTTAGATGATAGTTAGCATTTTTAAGTAATAACGTATATTAAAATTAAGGTATATACATTGTTTTATTAGACATAATGCTATTGTACACTTAATAAACTACAACATAGTGGGTAAACATATTTTTACTATGTGTGACTTGCTTTATCATGGTAGTGTGGAACCAAACCAGCAGTACCTCCAAGGTTTGCCTGTACTATAAACTATACCACAAGCGCATCCAGGATCACCTTTCTCTGGTTGGATTTTATTCCATATTATCCATAATTAATTTGGTGACCTTGGTTTGAATAATTTCATAAATAGAATCCAGTCATTTTGCTCATTGAGCTGGGTCTCCTATTAGAACAACTGTCCCCCAAAATCTATAAGTAAAAAATCCTCTAAAATTTGAAGAACATAAAAATAGTTATCATTTTGGCAAATGGAATAGCTTTTTGTATACTGGTTGAGAAACCATCAAGCCTTGTTGACAGCTATTCAAAAGACAATACCAACAAAAAACAAAGACAGTCCATATAAGCACTTGTTTTACCATCCAGAGATTTCCATTTTGACAATGGATTATTATACTTACCCAATAAAGCCTGTACTATTATAATGAGTTGACACTAAGATTTCTTTGAAGAGTTATGGTAAAAACAAACTTGTATCCACTAGTAAATAATTGTAATGTATGTATTTGGATTATAGGACCCACACTTCTCAATATAAATGCCAGATTTATCTTAGAAGTAGGAGTTAAAAAATAATATAGGCCTATTTTTCTGAATTTTTGTAAAAAGCAGAAACTCCTAGAAAGAGTTTGCCAATTAGATGCCAAGTACATTCTCAAGTATCAAGACTAGGTTTATGTTTAATATAGGTTTGGCATGGAGGGTACGCGTATGCCAGTGGGAATATTCAGTTAATGAGTGACCCTTGCCCCAACTCTACAACTTTGGAGTGACAAGAGTTGCAAGAAGGGCAGAATGGATAGTGGGGAGCAATCAGCAATCTTTATCACAATACAAACCTGATGATATGTGAAATTTAAAATAAAGTAGCCATCAGGCTCACTCACCTTTACTTTCTAGAATAATTCACCAGGCCATCCAATCCCTGTTCTGTGAGAATCTTGAGGCCACCCCTCCCCACTCTGTTTCTTCCCCTGCTAGGAAACTGAGCCCAACTACCACGTCCTGATGCGCATCCTTATTTCTAGAAGTGAGACTGACCTTCTAAGCATCCGAGCTGAGTTCAAAAAGAAATTTGGGAAGTCCCTCTACTCTTCCCTCCAGGTGAGAGCTTTACCCCTATCTCCCCACTGCACTCCCTGTACACAGCTGAGCACGTGCCCTGGAGAATTCATGAGTCTTCGGTTAAGTTAGTGTAAGACTCCAAGGCACCAGACAAGTTCTCGACCAGCACGAGGGAGGGGGCAGAGCGCCTGGGCCATGGTGGTAGAAGGTCTTTCTACCACTTAATTCTCTTGCCTGCAGGACGCAGTGAAAGGGGACTGCCGGCTAGCCCTGCTATCCCTGTGCAGGGCTGAAGACCTTTGAGACGCCTCCCCTCTCCATCCCCACATGACATTCAAGGATCTGAGACGCCCATATTTGGCTGAGCCTGTAGGAGACCAGCTGGGCCTCCAACTAGGATAACCCCTCACTGAGTGTCACGTGTTCCAGCATCTTGTTGAGGCTGGAACTCGAAGTTTTCTGTTAAATCCCTTAATTTCCATCATCTCAAAGTGATATCTGCACCTGGGTCCCCTGGTTCTGCCTTGGGTGTGGGTTAATGGGATCTTCTGGATAGTTTCTGCCCTGCTCGTTCTTGCCACGCCCTGGGCAGAGCATCTCACTGATACTGGTAGTCTTTTAGCCAATTTCATTCTTGTTTGTGTTCCCTGGTTGAAGTTTGGGTGGAGCAGGACATGGGGCTGGGAGGAGGCCTTGAAGGTGAAGGTGCCTTTGATGTGCTTTTGGCTATTCAACAGGAATCCTGTTTTGAGCTCTAGTGCTGCACTTATCAACAATCCTCCTCCCTAAGGGTGTTCCACCCCCACTCCCCATTATTCTCTCTTCCCCAGGAAATTACAGGCAAAATGATTGAGAAAGAGGAGCCTGAACAAGGTCAGCAATGGTCAGAGGTAGCAAAGGACCATCTATAAACTAGGAGGCAAGACGAGGATCAAGCTGCCCCTTGCCTGCCTGGAAAGTTTGGGGCTAGCAGGGAGCACAATCCCAAAATTCATCTGTCCAGAGCGGGGATGTGGAAACCCACCTCCAAATTAGAGGGCTATTTTCCCAAAGAAGACCTGTCAAAGACACACCCCAAAACAAAAAGGAAAATGCAGGCTCTGGTTCCCCCTGCTGGCTCCTTTAGGTATGACAGGCAGCCCCTCACACCTCTACCCTCCCTCCCCTTTTACATTCCTCAATTGGGTCAAATGCTTAACCACTTGACCCCATTGCTACAGGATACAGGGTGAGGCAAACAACAGATCTCAGGAGACAAGTTTTATTTCCAAATCCCTAGGAAGGCATTACAAATAATGAAGATAGAAACCCAAATCACATCCTGAAACAAAGGGAGAGGCACCTGCAGGATAGCAGGAAGGACCCAGCCTGTCAGGGTGGGAAGTAGGGGAGATGCCTTCAAGACAGGGGCCTCACCCTGGAGCCCGAGTCTATATATTAGTGTGATATTCTGGGGAAAGGGAGTTGGGAATCAGAAATCCTCACCCCACCAGTCCCACTGTTGCCCTGGGTGATTGGGAGGAAGAGAAGGCCGCAGCCCGGGACAGCGAGGATGTCACTGAGTCTGACCTTGACATTTACATCCTGCTCTGATCCCCAACAGTCCATAAATAAGTTACCCTGCATATCTCAGGGGTTGACCTGGGAGAACAAGCAAAATAGCCACAGCCTCTGAAAGGAGAGGCGGGGCAGCCTGGCTCTGGGCAGCGCTACAGGAGGACACAGTCGGACTCTTGCTTTGGCCTCCGCCGCCGCTCTCCAGCTGGGCGTCCAGATGGGGCTCCTCTCCCCTGTGTGGGATTTAACAAGTGGTCATCCACCGGCCTTGGAAGAGCACAAGGACAGAGAGTCTAGATGGAAGCAGGTTCAGGATTGGGAGAGAAAGAGAGGAAAGGAACCAGGGGAGAGGGCCAGACAGGAGAAGCTCCCCCAGCCCCTGCCCCCAAGGGAAACCTTGAAGAGACAATCACAGGAATAACAATCGCCAATATCTGGACAAGGGGAAGCAGGGGCGGAACACTGGGGAGGTGGGAACTTGGAGGAGCTGCAGCGAGCGCTAAGGGCAGGGTACTGCGGGCTCACCTGTGGCAATGGGGCCCTTGCTGGCACAGGCTGGACCCCTTGTTGCTGTTGGTACTCCTCCTGCTGAAGCTGCTGGGCCAGCTCCAAGTCGCTAAGACCCAACGTGCCCTGTGGCTGCTGCTGCTGCAGGGACAAGGCGATCAGGTAATCCTAGAGAGGGGGAAGAACAAGGGTTGTGAGGTGGGCTGCAGCCTGGGAGATATTCAGGCCAGGTTTAGGTTTCCAAACCAGTTTTTCCTCAGCCTTCAATTTCTCTAGCTCTTTCCCCAGAACACACAGCCAAGTATGTTCTCTGTGGTGCCAGGGATGCACACCAAATGTGGAGATGGCCTCACGATGACAGGAAAGGGGCACAGGTGTCATATGTTATCATCTCTAATGATACAATGCATGCAGCTCCTGGATGGCAAAAAGGTCTCTGAGGCTAACGAGCTCTCTGCGCCCTTCCCCCAAAGTCCCACACACCTGGTCTACCTGCCGCTGCTCTGGGGAGCTGCTCCCACCTTCTGCTCCAGGCCCCTTGCCCAGGGAATGACTTAGGTGAAAGTCAGAGTCACAAAAGCAACTGTCTCCGTCCACATTGTGCAGGCTCTCCCACACCACTTGTTCCTCCTGTAGAAAGCCCTGGTCGGTGACCAGTAAGTACAAGTGACTCTGCAAGAAGAAGACAAAGGTAATTAGTGGGATAGAGGCAGTTTACTGCCCCAAATCACCTGAGATGCCCAGAGACCATTCAAACCAATTGGTGTGCCCGCTGGACCATGTCAGTATTGAGCCTGTGGGTCTTTTATGAGTATGTGTGGCTGAGGGGAGAGGGAAGGGGCGTTTGAGTGGACGGTCAGCAGGGTGAGAGTATGGCGCTCACCATGGTCAAGCGCGGAGTCCTCAGAGCTGGGGTCCCACACAAGAGCCTGCTTCCTACCCCACTTCCCACTGTTCTCCAGGCTCACCTGATGCCTATGAGGGGAAACCCTTTGAGAAGCAAAGACCTCTTCCGCTTCTCCTCAATTCCTAGAGCTTAGAGAATTTCTAACTTGGGAAGGCTATAGTATTGTTAAAAGTTCCCTTCCTGGGAGAGGAGTACACTTTCCTGTCCCATTGATGGCAGGCTTATTCCTTATGGCTTGCTCTGGTCAGTGAGATGGTAGCAGAAATGACATGTGTCGCTTCCAGGCAGAAGCACTAAAAGCCAGTGTGTGGTGTCCCTCTCGTATTCCGGGTAAAGGCTGCTATGTCAGCCTGAGACCCAGAATGAAGATGATGTGGGACAGAACTGAGCCAGTCGGCAATGGACATGCAGCGGTAGTGAGAAATAAACCTTTGTTATGATGAACCACAGGGACTTTAGGGGTCATTTGTTACTGGAGCTTAAGCTACCCTGCCCTGACTGCAACACTGACCCAGAAGGAGAAGGCGTGAGGAAATAAACGGCACTCCAACCCTCCCCCACCCCCAGCGCCTGATCACCTTGTGCTTAGTCAGAGTGCTAAAGTGGTTGTTTCGGAAGAAGACGCTAAGTTCACCCTCCTTGGCAGCTGCGGTCAGCTCGCACAGTCCGTGGTAGGTCAGCTGTGCCGCGGTGGTCTCCAGGAACTGTTCTGCAATCAGGCCTGCCAAAGGGCACAAGAAGGGGGGGGCTTGGCTTCAATCCACAGTCCACAGAAGGCGGATCATCCAGAGAGTCCCTGTCAAAAGGCCTGGGGGTGGTCCCGCCTTCTGAAATCTCTTCCCTGAAACCTGTCTGTATTCATTCATTCAGCAAACAATTGCTGAACAGCCACCTTGTGCCAGGCACTGCACCAGGGGGACACATCGTGAACTATCACAGTTCCCCACACTCCCTCTCATGGCATTTACAGTCTAGTGGGATGTAGTTGGGGGAGACAGACAATAACCAATAAATCTAAGTAGCCATCGTTCCCTCCACATAAGATCCACAGGAGAGAAGGGTGGGAGTTCACCTTCTGTCACAAGGTTGGTGTCGCTGGAGTGCTTGCAGGTGATGATCTTCTCCACCAGCTGATTGTAACTCAATTTCCCAACTGCACTCACAGCCTCAGGACTCTGCATGGGCAGTGGGGTGGGGTGATACCAAAAAAACACACCACCTAAGATCTTTTTAGGAAGGAAATGAACCAAGCCCACAAGGACTGCAACCCTAGGACCAAAGGTTCCTGAAACTTTTGCTGTCTAAAGAGCAGCATACAATTTGTTTCTATTTGTTACCAAAAAAAGTTTAATATTCAAGGAATTCTCCACTGGGTGCTGCCTCTAAGCCTGATTCCCCTTCCAAGCCAATTTAATCCCTACATCCCTAACCCTATCTCCCTAAGCCCCACCCCACAAAAGGATGCTTCTCTGTCAGCTTGAGTTGGATAAGAGTCTTATTTGGGCCCTCTCACCCTCACCTGTGGATCAACAAGCCAGCCGTGGTACAGAGGTATCCCTAGTAGGTCGAAGATACTGCACTCAGGTGTATATTCAAAATCTGAGACGCCTGTGAATCGCACGTTGACATCCAGGCCTGTGGCCAGTTTAGGCAATACCGTCATTGCATCGTCCACATTCTGGGGGTAGAAAAGAAAATGATGGATTTATTAAATCAACACATTGTATATCTTTATTGATTTGTGTGGGGGCTTTTTGAGAGAGAGGAAGGGAGAGGGAGAGAGAGAGAAACATGGATGTGAGAGCAAAACATTGATTGACTCCCTCCTGCAGGCCCCCTACCAGGGATCAAGCCCAAAACCCGGGCATGTGTCCCGACCAGGAATTGAACCGGCAACCCTTCAGTGCATGAGATGATGCTCAACCCACTGAGCCACACCTGCCAGGGCAACACATTGTATATCTTAAACTTATAGGATGTTATATGTCAATTATAGCTCAATGAAGCGGGGGAGGGGAAAGAAAATGATGGTCTAGCCTCCCCTCCCCCCATTCCACTCCCACCCCCAGAAGTAAAAAAAAAAATTAATCTTGTTGCTTTTCTTCCCTGGTTCTCTTAAAAGCCATTCCATTCCTCCCTTGTCTCAACCCTTCTTTGTCTTATATAAATGAACATATTCTCTAGGACAGAGATTTACCCCCCTCTTCCTCCTGCAGAAAGAAATCAGTTCAAGGAACCCTCTTGAGAAGCAGCAGAAAGGCTTCTTTTAACAGCCTGGGTGTCCCCTTACAAGCCTGCAAACCCCTTTGTCCACAGACTTTTCTGCTCACCTGCTGAAAATTAAGCTGAAGTCCCTCTGACTTTTCCTGGGGCTTGATGGACAGGAGGCAGTCTCCTACAAGACAGGATTCCTTATCAGTTTACCCCACCAACTGCTCCCAAAGCTGCTTCCTCTTCTCCTGGAGAATGGATGGGGGTAATGTCATAGGCCACAGGTTTTCAGAGCTAGAAAGGACCTTAGAATTTAATCCTGACCTTTCATTTCCTAGGGGAAGAAACCAGCTGACAAAGGTGAAGGGCCTGCCCAAGGTCACATGTGAAAGCTAAGGGCAGAATTGGGGTTACAACTCAGGACTCCTGACACCTCGACTTTTGCTTTTAATGCTCCAGCCTTGCAGAGATGCCCCAGAGACCTTCACCCTCCCTGACACATCAGAGCCCCAGATGGGAAGTCCCTCAATATTCTGGATTTCTGGCTGAGTGGATAGTGCTTGTAATTCTGTATAATTCTTCTTCAAGGCCTAGTCACTCACCAAGATGGGCCATGAGCTCATCGGATGTGACCACTTCCTTCTGAGGGGGCAGCTTCACCTGGAGGCAGAGGGGCGATCAAAGGGTCAGCCATGTGTGTGCTTTCCTCCACAGAGCACTGAGGGAGAGACCCACAGAAAGGTATGGGGAGGGCAGGGGCTGTCCAGTGGTAGGGTGAGGTGGAAAAAGAAGGCTTGCAATGCAAGCAAGGGAGTGAATGTGAAATACTGCAAGACATTCCCATTTGCCAGAGAGTAGAAGATATGGGAGTAGGACAGAGAACTGTTTGTTTGTTTTTATGAACATCTTATCTCATTTGTTCAAGCTGGAGAAATAGGGAAGTTTTGACTTGCTTGTGAAAATTAGGATGATCAAGGAGGTAGGTCAGGGAAGAGTCTTCTCCCCAGCATTTTCTGAGCCCCCATCCAAACTCTCTCTTACCTTCCACTGGAGAAAGAGGATGTTCATGATGGCGAGGAGAGGGCAAGGGCCATTAGTGCTCTGGGTGATGATGGGTGTCCGCTCTCCCTTCCAGGGGATCCACTTCACACAGTAGAAATCAAGCTCAAGCTGTTGGGCCCTGGGGGACTGGGGAAGCTCTTGGGGCCTGGAGCACGCCCCCTCTGTCTCTACCTCGGGCTGTGTCCCGTGGTCTGGCCCTGGCTGGTTTGAGCTAGTGTCAGGTGGAGGGGATTCAAGATTATCCTGGCCCTGAACCAGCAGTGACCCTTGATCTACCGGCTCCTGTTCTCCAGCCACCGCATCAGCATCTCTGGCCGCCTCATCAGCATCTCTGGCTGTTCCAGCAGCATCTCTGGCCACCCCATTAGCATCTCTGGCTGCTCCGGCAGCATCTCGGGCCACTCCATCAGCATCTATGGCTTCCCCAGTAGCATCTCCGGTCACCCCATCAGCATCTCCAGCATCCTTGCCCTGGGGGTGCTCATCTGGTACTGATAGAACCTTGTGGTTTTCAGGGCTGACCGCTTCTGCAGTCCTGGCCTTGCCAGCGACTGGACACTCAGGTTGGTGGTGTTCCATGATAAGAAGTCAACAGAGGGGCACCAAAGGACTTTACAGTCCTCAGGAAGTTGCCTAATCTAGGCTTGATGTGCAAAAGAGAGGCTGATTCAATAAGAAGGAAATCATTGGGCTGGAAAGCAAATAGGCCCAGGAAAATCTTAGAAGAGAACTGTGGTGTGGAAGGCTGGCCAGTGTCTGCATTCACTCCTGGCGGTTAGGAGTAGTGTCTTTGTCAGCTTGAGTAAACAGAAGAGCAGCCCCAGGCTGAGCTCTTTCACCTCTAATGCGCTTTCAGGTCTGGGAGGGATGATTCCAGTGGGATAATTGAAGACATTGGGTGGAGTCAGCTTCCCTGGAACAGACAAGAACAAGGAATGTAGAAAAGACAGGGAAAAGGAGAATACGAGGAGGAAGACAGAAGGGAAAGAAATGGAGAAAGAAATGTTACAACTATATTATTAATGGTTATTAAAGCAATGATCTTTAGCTCGCCCTGTAATGGGCATCACATTGGTAGCCTCCGCCTTCGCGAGGATCCAGGTAATTCCTCTGCCCTACACCAAACCCTGCCCCTTGGCTGTTCATGGACCACCCTGAGCACACGCGAGCTGCTTGTATCCTTAGGACTGACTACCTTCTCTCTGCCTCATCCCGGGCGGAGAGATGAACAGTCACATAGCGCTTGGGGTGAGGTGTGGAGATGCAGAGTCAGTATCGTGCCCCCTAAAGACAAAACACTGTTGAGAAAGAAGTCCTCCTCCAAGGACTCCACTGAACTTTACACAATCTCAAACCACAACAAAAAGGTCTTGGGAGGGGCTTCCTGTTGGTCGGAGAGGGGAAATGTAGGCCGGAGGGACCTGAATCAGAGACTGTGCTGATAAATAACTTCAGGTTAGGAGCACAGAAACCACTCCCCACACACACTTTTCTCGTAAGCTTCTCTGGACACTGGAGTTGAGGTACCAACTTCTCCTAAGTTTCTCTTTGCTCCCCAAGCTGCCTTAACCCAGAGATACTCTCTTGCCACTATTTATATGGAATATAAAAATGCTGATTATTGATTTACATAAAAAATACTCCCTCTACATTCATTTACGTGCTCATATGTTCTGTTTGTTCCCATCTAGGTCATTTTAGAACACTGGACCTGTTTAACCTGCTCTGTATCAGCACTAAGCATCAAGTTTAGCAGGGAGAGACATTTAATTAATGCTGTGGATAGTAAACGATAAAAAAAGCCACAAACCCCTGCCCTCTGGAAAACATGCTCCCCTCACCTCTGACTCAGGGTAAAAAAAGGTGAGAAATTAAACTTGCCCTGGCTGGGTAGCTCATTTGGTTGGAGTGTTGTCCCCGATAAGCCAAAGTTGTGGGTTCAATCCCTGATCGGGGCACATATAAGAATCAACCAATGAATTTGTAAATAAGTGGAACAACAAATCGATGTTTCTCTCTTTCTCTTCCCCTCTTTCTGTCTCCCCCCACCCTCTCCTTGCCCTTCCTCTCACTCCCTGAAGTTGATAAATTTTTTTTTAAAAGAAATTAAACTTGTCAGAAATCTTGTTTTTTCTCCGGCTTCTTCCTAACTTGAGACTATGCTTCCTTCTTGTAATCCTGCAGGATTGAGGGAAAGGGTAAGGCCTGGGAGATGATGAGGAACATAAAAGTTCACAAAATAAGCCTAGTCACAGTGATCATCCTCCTGATTCAAACATAATTTAAGCCAGCAAAAAACTGTCTACAGGCCTGACACTTTGTTGTTCTCTCTCTCCTTCTTTCCTCCCTTCCCAAGTGACATTTAGGAGGAGCCTGGGAAGTAGGAACCAGAGCCTGGGAGAGTTAAAAAAGCTTGGAGAAAAGCAGGGCTCATTTCTTATCTTTTCTGGCCAATGCTAGAAATGATCAATAATTAAGTGGGGGTTGGGCAGCTAGTTGGCTAGAGAGATGAGCCAAAAGAAACCAGGAGCTGGACTCCGGAGGGAGCTGGGTATCAGAAAAACTGGGCAAAGCTAAGTGGGCTAAGTCTTAGGAGGCGGGGCAGGAAATGGAATGGAGGCTTTCCACTCCGTAAGGTGCGCACCTGGTGGGGTGGGCCTGGAGTACTTCAGCACAGGGAAGGGTGAGGGGAAGGGACTCTGAACAAATCAGATTCCATTCTTTTCCTCTTCTTTCCCCCATTCAAGTTCTACATGTTCCCTCCAGCAGAAATTATCTTCTGGCTATGGGGGAGGGAGTTAAAATAGCCCTGGCCCCTCCCTAGTGGTGGCAGTAAGTAGCCAAAAGTTGGGAGAAGCCTATAAAATGGGTAGGGAGCTTCAATAAGACACCCATCCCCCCCATCCCAGGAACTTTCCTCTCCCTGCCTGTCCCTTACTGTCCCACTCCGATATCCTTCTCAGTCTGACCCAAATCTTCAAGCAACTAATGGTTTAAATTTTCCCTTCAGAGTAAGTCAACCACCACCACAGTGCTTGCTCGCAATGGAGAGGGGGAAGGTTTCATGAAAAGAAAAAATTAAGGAACCAAGCAGCATCCCTTTTACATATTCCCCCTGCCTTACTCCTTCCTCTCACAGTCCAGACCTGTAGGTAGGACAGTCAGTGTCACCTCCCCAGAGCTGGAGAGGAAAAAGAGAACTGGGAGTAGAAGGGGAGGTGAAGGAATTGGATAAAAGAAAGTTTTTACCTTCAAGAAGGTTGTTCCAGGACTGAGAAGGAGGGTTCGGCTCCGGCAATTCGATGGGGGCGCCGCCACAGTGCCAGCTGCCTTCCAGCTGTCAACGCCAGAGCTTAGGCAGGTTTACGAGCCAGCGGCGTCCAGGCCACTTCCGGACCCACGCCCAGGACCCAGGGCACCCGAGGAGGCGAGGGCAGGCAGGGGGCAGCTCAGGTGCTCCCGGGCTGCTCAGAGCGCGTCTTCAGCATTCCCCGAGCCGCCGAGTCTAGGGCGTGCGATCCAGGCCCCGACTCCAAGCCGGTTTTCAAAGGAAGTTTGAGGTTTTTCTTTTTTTCTTCTTTCTCTCTTTCTTTTCTTCCCATTGGGACAAAGAAAAATTAGCCAAGGACAGGCTCCCTGGAGGAGGAGGGGACTGCCCAGCTCTGGAGGGTTTCCATCAGGGCTTTCTGACCTGGTCAGCAGCTTAGTGATCAGCAGCGAGGGAGAGAGAAACAAGGAGAGAAAAACAACAGACCCTTTCTCTTCCCTCCGCCTGCCGCTGGAAGGGACGGAGCGCTTGTGCCTCTCTGGTGAGAATAGGGAAGAGCAAGTGCCCTTGCTGAGTGGGGAGGAGCAGGGCTGGACAGCAGCGGCGGGCTGGATCTGGGCTTTCTCCCTGGGTAAGGCAGTCCTTTGCTCTGGATCCACAGAGGCAGGACCAAAGAGCAAGGTATTTGCATGTCCAGTCATTTGCAAATTTAAAATCCTATTTCTTTTCAAGTCCTCACTCTCTCACTTTTTTAGTCTAGAAATGACACTGGTTAGGCTATGCCCCTGGTCGTGCAGAAGGTGTGGAAGAAAGCCCAGGCTCTGGCAAGAAGAATGCAGCAGGGAGAGAACAAGCTGAGCAAGCAGGAGATCCAATATCCCTGGGCTCTGATCCTTGTTCCCACCACAGGCCTCAGCTTACACCCGTCACCTCCCCTCAGCTCCTAGCGTGGGGAGCAGGAAAAGCTGGTGTCAGACTGGTGGTAGGAGATAAAGGGATGGATTTTAAAAGGAGGGAACATTTGATGATGAGAATATATTTATTTGCAACACTGCATTACGGTGGGACTGGAAGGTGGCAGTTAAAGGAGGTTGGGACCCAACTCTGCATTCTGAAGGGCCCTCCAAACTCTACTTGCAGGGTTGCCATAGGATGAAACTTCAAGCAACTCTGAAGGCTGAAAGGGCAGTTGAAACAATTAGGGAGGCAGGGAGCAAAGAACACGGGATACAACAGTTCAGGAAAAGAGCGAGGAGACATTTCCGAGGCTGTATTAAAAACAGGCCACAGAGTTGTAAAGAAAGCAGCAGCAGGAACTGGCAAGAGATTGTAGGTACTAAGAAGAGGGTCCAAAGATTATCTTAATGTTTTTATAAGATGCACAATCACAAAGTGGGTGACAATGGGTCAGTTTGCTGAAGGGAGAGAATTCGAGAAAGGAAGATGAAGAAGAGCCGTTCTGCGATGTGTAATTTAAGATGTCAACCAGAGGCTCGGTGTAACATATGGAAAGATGCTATACTTAGCCTGACTCGAAAGGGAAAGTTTAGATGTCACAAAGATAGGGTACTGTGACATATATACGCTGTGTGTCAAATGAGTGATCTCAGAAAATTCTCTCAATTCCTGGGGCCTTTTGGGAGCTTCTGGACTACGTTTCCCAAGACGCCCCGCGCCACGCCCCACTTGAAGCCTCCAGAAGGGCGTCCCGTGAGACTCCGAGCGCAGAACTCCGCCTCCGCCGCTGGGGGCGGGGCGACGTCGGACTCCGGGAGCGTCGGATTACGCACTTCCTCCCGGGGTCGGGGCCGAATCGCCGTGTGGCGAGTTCGAGTCCCGCCTCCTGACTCTCACCGCAAGTCCTTGTGTCTGGGGCGGGGCGCATTCGCCGGGAAACCTCTCCGCTGCGAGGGGCGGTGACACGCGTTGGGCTCCACCATGGAGGACTACCTGCAGGGTTGTCGAGCTGCTCTGCAGGTAACGGACCCCTGTCGGCGATCGTGAGGGATGGATCATGGGGTCCAGGAAGGACGAAGATCAGGGAGCTGGGGAGGGTCTGTGTGGAGG
The DNA here is from genome assembly GCF_964146895.1 of Miniopterus schreibersii. Classification (NCBI taxonomy): domain Eukaryota; kingdom Metazoa; phylum Chordata; class Mammalia; order Chiroptera; family Miniopteridae; genus Miniopterus; species Miniopterus schreibersii. The sequence continues at coordinate 11,734,951 of NC_138119.1, read as the reverse complement.
GAACACGGGTGGGGCTTGGGATCTGATGAGGCTTGGGGCCTGAGGAGTGGGCAACGAGAATCTAGTCTTGAGAGAGGGACTGCTGCTCAGGCTCCCGGGTCTTGGCCCCCTGCCCCAGAGCGGGAAGGAGAAATCCTGGGTCTGGGTCCTGTATCTGAGCCTCTGCTCGCAGTCGCCTGGGTCAGTTATGTCAAAAGGTCCAGGGCTGTGCCGCCGCCAGGGATGCCCCGCGAGGTGTGTTTGCCCCTTTCACCCCACCCCTCTTTCAGTTCTACACTCGCAAGGCCTCCTTGATCCCCCGGCCTCCAGGTGAACCCCGAGGGTCCGAGGAAACCTGTGCTCATGGCTTTATTGCCTCTGAACGGCGGTTTCTACCTGGGGCCCCTGACTCGTCCTAGATTAGAGGTGGTTGTGGTATTTCCCTGTTTTTAAGATAAACATATACAATATATGTCTGTTGACCAGCAACCTGCAATTCCTTTGCCTCCAGTTTTCTTCCTTGGCCTTAAGGCACACAGATTACATAAAAACAAACCAAAAAAAAAACACACAAAAAACCCACACCTGGAAGATAAACACAAAGCGTGTTTGGAATCAAAACTATAAACATAACTCTTGAATGCTTTCTGGCTTATTTTTGGTACTCTCTGAGCCAGTTGGAATCTCCCAGCCATGCAGCCTTAGGCTGCTATCCCCAGTTAGTAGCAAAAGCTGGCCACAGAGAGGCTCCAGGATGTCACCCGTTCCCCCTACTTCAAACTACACTGCCCCTGTAGAAACCTAGACAATTGGTTGGTTGTGCTTTCCTTTTTTAAGTATCTTATACTCTGAAAATACTTCTGGGCAGTAGATTCTGGTCTTTAACAAATCTTAAAAGTGACCTGATTCCACCTGCAGACTCAGCTGCTGGCATAAATGAACGTTCTTACCTGAAGAATAGGAGTGAAGTTTAATTTTAACACCAATTACTTGCAAAATACAAATTTCGGGAAAGTTGTTTTAATGCATAAGGCAAATTGGAATTAATTCATTTATGTTACCTCCAATTTTCACCACAGGGAACTTTGTGGCACCATTCCAAGTGCTAAGCAGTTGGATTCCACCCCTACCCCCATCCCCTTCAGTAACCCAAATGACTGGTCTCTTTCCCACCATTTGGTAAAGAGCCCTTGAAATTGAAACCTCACCCAGTAGCATTTCATTGAATGCATGTATCCTACAGCATCTACCCTCCAGAGCATCCCTCCCCCTTTCAGGTTAACAGTATATCTTCTATAGCAGTATGAAGCTGAAAATACTGGATTTTTCTAATATTACTGGTATCCTGACCTTTCTCTGCCTGCATTCATCCCTCAAGGAGCAAGAAGACCTAGATCTTAATTTTTCCTTGAACTTGTGAAGATGAGGTTGTATCTTAGAGCTCTCATCATCACATAGCCTAGCCAGGGCCAGGAGAAATGAGAACATTTGACACTAGAATTGTTAGTTGGTGAACTGGTGGCAGGAGGTACAGGTGGACACCAGTAATTTAGATTGCTTTTAGTTGTAGAAGTTGTAAATGTAGATGGTGAACATTTTAAAATGCAAAATGGATATGAAATTAAAAAGATCCTTTTTCTTCTCCCCATCTAATTCCCCAGAGGCCACACTTGTTTCTTGTGTAAAGAAAGTACTAGTTAACCCTGCCCTGTGTGGCTCAGTTGGTTGGAGTGTTCTCTCTACACCAAAAGGTGGCCTGTTAGATTCCCGGTCAGGGCACATACCCAGGTTATGGGCTCGATCCCAGGTCAGAGCTCATTCGGGGGCAACCCATTGATGTTTCTCTCTGTGTGTCTGTCTTGCTTTCCCTTTCCCTCTCTCTCCCATTCCTCTCTCTAAAAAATCAATAAATTTTAAAAATAAGAGAAAGTATGATTTAGAGACACTGTTAACATTTGAGTGTTCCCGTTAAACTATAGTTTAACTTGTAGGGAATCGTGAATGCTTGACTTTTACACCATATAGAAATGGCTGATAACCCAGACAACTCTCTTGATACCATATTTTTAGCATTCGATACCAGAGGAATTTTCTACAGCCTCTGCCACAATGACAGTAGGATGTTCCATTTAAAAGAAATCCTGACTCATCCCAAGTGAGGAAAATGTTTTGCCTCAGGGTGGGGCTGCATTCGAGGTTAGGTGTTCATCCAGCAGTCTTTGGATAATCTGGGTGGTCTGTACTTCTCAGGCATGAGGCAGGAACCAGGAGTGGCTGGCTTTCCTGAGAAATTGACAGTCCTGGCATCAGTATTAGTTCCATTTTCTCTGCTGGGAGGGTTTCTCTATCTCTGGCTCCTTGTCTCCTTTTTCGCCCTCCCTCAGTAACTATTTTGTAGAGTAGGCATCAGACCATATTCAGCTTCAGAATGGAACTCAGGGCTTTGCCAGCCCTGGAACCCATCCCCTCTCCCCCCACTGAGGCCAGAAAGAACATCAGGATATAGTCATTTCAAGTAGTGGGTGGTTGTTTGTTTGTTTTTTCAGGAAAAAAAAAAGTTTATATTTACTTATGGCTCTCAGATTGTATTTCTTCCATTGGCAGCTTAGGTTTCCTCATGCTCTAAGTATAGCTATATTTGCTCTGAACTCTTCCCCCATGGTCAGAAAACTGAGGCTGCTGTGCTTGTGCTTTCAGCTGGTGGGGGGTGGGGTGAGGGTAAAGAGTTGCACACGTTTGTCCCAAATGAGGAGAATGTTTCTGTATAAGTTGGGCAGCCATATACCTGCTCTGCCCAGGACAGTCTTAGTTTATTCTGACATAGTCATTAATCGCAACCCCCTTTCCTTCTCAAAAAGTGTCCTGGTTTGAACAAAGTGTAGTGAGCTCCTTAAGGCAGAAGTAAAGTTCCGTAGGAGAGCCGCAGATGTCAGCAGTGGGAGGTTAGAGGAAGAGGATTGCTCTGGCCTGGCCAATCGGGGAAGGCTTCCAGAGAGAGGAGGCTTTGAATAGGGCCTGACTACACCTGGAGGGGGAGAGGAGACAGAAGGGAGCCCATCTTGACTACAACAGAGTAGGCACTTATGTGCTGTCTCTCTCTTTTTTTTAAACAGACTTTTTAAAAAGATCTTTTTTTTTCATTGATTTTTAGAGAGAGAGGAAGGGAGAGAGAGAAACATCGATGTGAGAGAGAAACATCGATTGGTTGCCTTCCTCCCGCACACCCCCCGACTAGGGATCGAACTGGCAACCTGGGTTTGTGCCCTGACCTGGAATGGAACCAGTGACCCTTTGGAGCCTGGGACGACACTCAAGCAACTGAGCCACACCAGCCAGGGCTGTGCTGTCTCATTTAATCCTCATAACAACTTCATGACATTTATTACAGTACTATCTTCATTTTTAAAATGAAAAATGAGGCTTATTAGGGTGGTCTTTTCAAATGTCAGCTCCACTGCTTCCAGACAGAGCAGAACTAGTAGTGCAAAGGGCAGAGCTGGGAATGTGCACATTGTGTTTTTCGAGTGTCGAATAGACCATTAGGCTGGGAGAATGCTGGGTGCTGACAGGGGAAAGAAATGCCACCACCTCCCTTGGTCGCTCCTGTTCCAAGATTAGCTAAAAGTTCCAGAATATTCCTTTTGTATTAGTTCCTTTTGGTTGCTGTCTGAGCTTGGCTGAGCGCAAGGGATTGGTTATTCGTCTTCCTCTGGAAATTGTTTCTCCTCACCTCAGAGCCGTGAAGTTGTATTTAGTCTCTACCTTTTGCTTTGCTGCTTAGCCTTCTCTTGATGCTGAAAATCTAACTGACTCTGATTCCTCTGCCACTGAAATGCAGCAGCACTAATGTGAGTTTTGGAAAGGGCCTCTTCGTTCCCAGCAATAGGTCTCACCCCTTTGCTCTGCCTTTTATTTTATTTTTTTTAGAGAGAGAGAAACATTGATCAGTTGCCTCCCATATGCACCCTGACCGGGAATCAAACCCGCAACCTAGGTATATGCCCTGACTGGGGATCAAACCTGCAACCTTTTGGTGTATAGGACAACACTCCAACCAACTGAGCCATTTAGCCAGGGCCCCTTTGCTCTGCCTTTTCTCTGTTCCTCTTGCTTTTTGCTCCAGAGTCAGGGCCATATGGCCGCTTGTGTTTATATAGTTCCCTAGAGAACATCGTGCCCCCCCTTACTGGTTCAGTGAGCAAGTTATCTGTGCAGCCACTTATCTCAAGTGCTTTGTTGTCACTTTGGTACACCGCCATCTGGGCAGTTCTTGGTATCCAGGGAGCTGAGGGGCCTTCTCTGGTATCAGGAGGAGGAATTGCAAGTCAGAGAAGTTACTCTAGCACTGGGGTCTTGGGTACAGAATTCTCATATTGTGTTGTGAAAGAGTTTAATATTGAAAATAATCTCCCATGCTGTTCAATATGAGTGGGTCTTGACTGCCACCCTGTGGAATTAGGCTTAGAGAAATGGGCGCAGGGGAGAACCTCAGTGCAAACTTTCCCCAGAGGTCCTTTGCCCAAAATCTTGACAGATGACCTCTGCCTTTTCTGCTTCTCTCTAGGGGTGGGAATAGGAGGTGGGAAATAGGGTGATTGAAGAACAAGAACCTAGTTAGTTATGAGATAAGGCAATTTATACCACCAGAAGTTTTCTAAAATTGTTCCTTTCTGGGGAATTGGGGGAGGAGGTGGTAGTAGCCAATACAGGGAAGATGATTCTAGGCTCCCCGAGATTCTCTTTTCCTAAAATTAATTACTTGATAACTGTTCCTTGTTATGTTTTGCTCCTCTGAACTGTCCCACTTTTCTAAAAACTTTTCCATCTAGCAAATCATCTTCCCTGATTGAAGAAGCCAGAATGCTTGGATTTTCACCTTTCTATAACTCAGTAGTTTTTACCCAGGAGTGATTTTTGCTCCCCAGGGAATATTTGGCAAGTTGAGACATTTTTTATTGTCATGACTGGGGGTGCTACAGGCCTCTAGTGGGTGGACACCAGGGATGTTGCCAAACATCCTGCAAGGCACAGGACAGCCCCCTCAACAAAGAATTAGCCAGTGTAAAATGCCAGTAGTGCTGAAGTTAAGAAACTCTGCTGTAACTAGTGCGTCTCATTTGTTCTCCCTTACCCCTTCGTCCCTCAGAAGCAGGCTGAGAGAGAAGTTCAAAAGCAAACTAGTAAGAGAATTCTTGTGCCCTAACTTGAACCATAGACTTTATGGTCTCATTCCACCTGGCTGGGTACTCATACCTATAATGAAATCATAACTCTTAAAGTACCTACCTCTTCAGGTTGTTTTGCAGATTAAATGATTAGTTCGTACACATAAAGCTATTAGAACAGTGGATGGCACACTCTAAATGTTTCAGAACTAAACCAAATCCCAGTCTCTGCTATTGTGGGCACTGTAGGTTTTAATGTATAGTATTTTAAACTCTGATAGCTAGGGAGATGCAAGGGAACAAAGTTAATAATAACCCTCCCTCCTCAGTTCTTATCAGCAGCTGGACTTTTCAGAGTGTTAAAAATAAAAGTTGCAGCAACTGTGCTCACTTTAAGCTAAACCTTCTGGGAACATGTTTTTTTCTTGGGTTGAGAGTGTTGGTCATATCTGGTTATCATGGAGGCTCCTTGGGGGAAGGAGAGGGAAAGTTTTTACGGACAACTAGATAATGGACTCGATCTTTTTTTAAAATATGTTTTTATGGATTTTAGAGAGAGGAAAGGAGAGGGATAGAGAGATAGAAGCATCGATGATCAATGAGAGAGAAACATTGATCGGCTGCCTCCTGAACACCCCCTACTGGGGATCAAGCCCACAACCAGGTCGGTCATGTGCCCTGACCAGGAATCAAACCAGGGACCTCTTGGAGCATGGGTTGACGCTCAATCACTGAGCCACACCAGCCAGGCTAGATCTTATTTTTTGAAGTGTAAGTATTCTTTTTCCTCTTTTGAAAATGGGAAAAAAATAAACCATGGCTTGAATACATCAGCTTACCTCCGACTTGAATACATCAACTTACCTTAACAGCAGTAAATAATTCTCATTTTTAAATGATTAACATTCAAGGAGACAGTGTAGCAGAGAGGAAAGAGCACTTTCCCACTAACTGGATCTGTGTGGGATGCTCAGAGCTTTGCCAAAACACAGGTGCCCCCTCAGCTGACACCTTCGTCCATGAGACGAGGACCCATGGGTGAACCTGCCTACCTCCTCAGTAAGAGTCAGTGAGAGGATGTGTGTGGAGCCCTGCACAGGCACGAGTGAGGCAAACAAATGCGGAGATGCTTCTGCTAGTCTCCCATTCTCCTTCCAGGAGTCCCAACCACTACATGTTGTGCTGGGAAATGAAGCCTGTGACTTGGACTCCATGGTGTCTGCTCTCGTCTTGGCTTTTTACCTGGCAAAGGTGAGTACTTAGGAACAGAATCCCTTAGAATGAAAAGATTTGGATTCAAGATTCAGCTCCGCTGCTTAACACCATCTAGTCTTGGGTAAGTTAAATCCCTTACCTTTTCCAAGTCTCATGTCACCATCTATAAGGCCCGAAATAATTTACAGTGTTGCTGTGAGGATCAAATGAGTAACTGTATTTTGAAGAATGTGTAAACCCGGAGCATTTGAGATCTTGCTTCCTGGCAGTTGCCGTCAGTTTGGCTCAAATAAACTCATTAAAAAAAAAGAATGTAAACTCTAAAGCAGTATTCGAACACTTTATTATTGAGTTCCTTATGGGTGTCCATGATCTCGTGTGTGTTCCTAATGTGCACGTCAGCTCTTGACAACTGATAATTCCTTTTCCGCAGCATCTAAAACTAGGTCTTTTCCATGAGTTATCTTGTTGACCTTCATGTTGTTGCTAAGAACGAGAGGGGACAAGAGTTGTCTCTTTATTTTTATCAACTGCGTAATTGTGGCTTTGAGAAGGGCAGTAACTCACCCAAGGTCATGTTTCTTGGTCCCAAATGTCTTATTTTTCCTGTCCCAAAACATTGCCATACCTTTTTTTCTTTTCTTTTTAAAAATACGTTTTTGTTGATTTCAGAGAGAGGGAGAGAGAAATAGAAATATCAACGATGAGTCATTGATTAGCTGCCTCCTGCATGGCCCCTACTGGAGATTGAGCCTACAGCCTGGGCATGTGCCCTGACTGGGAATCAAACTGTGATCTCCTGGTTCATGGGTCACCACTCAACCACTGAGCCACACTGTCTGGGCAACCATACCTTTTTTTCATTTTCCTCTCCAGACAACTGAAGCTGAGGATGTCTTTGTGCCAGTTTTAAATATAAAACGTTCTGAGCTACCTCTACGGGGTGACAATGTCTTCCTCCTTCAGAAGATGCACATTCCAGAGTCCCTCTTGATTTTCCGGGATGAGATTGACCTCCACGCGTTGCACCAGGCTGGCCAACTCACCCTGATCCTTGTTGACCATCATGTCTTACCCAGGTAAGTGGAAGGAAGTTAAGCTGATACTTACCATGTGCCGTGTTGGACTCGGATGAGTAAGATATAAAGAGAGAAAGAATTTTTACTCTCGGGAATCTCATGGGCTAATCGTAATTGATGGATCATATAAGATGTAGAAAATATTGTCACTTCTCCACTTTTGCAAGTAGAAACTTGGAGAGTTCAAACTAAAGGTAACTCAGAAATCATTTAGATCTGCCTTTGGTATCATTATTTTTTTAAGATTTTGTGGCAGATGTATTATAATAGAAACTTTTGAATAATGATTGCAACTCTTTAAGTTTTAAAAAGTTAGCAAAATTATTTCCTACATAAGACAATATCTCATTAGTGTCTGTTTAACAAAGGTACACACCTCTAATAATTCCATCCCTAATATAGGACTGGAAAAAACTGTCAACAAAGCAACATAAATAAGTCTCTCTGGCTCCTGCTAGTATTAAAATGTATGTTTTCCCTTGAGCACACTGGTTATAGCAGGACATTGACAGAGGGTAACCTAAGGACATTGATCCAGCTGTCCACTTACTCATTAATAAACTGTGTAGAGGATGAAGGTGAGACGAGTCCCTGCTTTCAAGAAACTTTCAGTCAGGAAGCGGGAACTATGCTAACAGATCATTGTAATGGATTTAGAGGTAGGTGATGACCATCACTCCAGGGGACAGTAGGTGCACAAAGGATGGAGTGGTTAAATTTACTAGAGGGGAGTAGAGGGTGTCAGGAAAGGTTTCCTAACAGAGTTGGCCCTTGATCTCAGTCTCGAAAGAGAACTAGGTATTTGCTCGGGGAATGGGGAGGTAAGGTAGTTAGGAAAATCATCCAGGCAGAGAGAGTGATTAATATAAGCAAAGGCAGGCAGGCATGAAATAGCATGGTGAGTTGGGGGAATTGGAATTTGCTTTGCATGGCTGTATCATAAAATATGAGTGAAAAGTAAGACATGGAAAAAGATGAGACTAGAGAGGTAGGCAGGGGCCAGATCATGGAGACCTTGTAGGCCTTGCCAGAGAGATTAGACTTTATTTTAGGGCAGTGGGGACCTATTATAATTATATTTATTCCAGGTCCTAACAGAATCAAATTTGCATTTTTCAAATGATCATTCAGGTAGCATTGTGGAGGATGGCTTAGGAAGGCCCAAGACTGGAAGCAGGTGTTTGGTTAAGAAACTATTGGAATAGTCCAGGTGAGATACTGAGGGCCTAGAATAGCAGTGGCAGAGGGTTTGAAAAAGAGGAAATAAATACAAATTGAAGTAGAAGACATGGGATCTGGTGACCTGCATGGAATTTGGGTATTAAATGAATTGAGGGACCAGAAAAGATTTAGATGTTGGGTGTCAAGGGTGTCGATTGGAAAGGCAACCTTAAAGGACATCAAATATATGGATAAGGTATTGGTAGCAGATACTTTGCCAAATTCACGTATACACTATTTAAAGATGACTTTAGTTATAACATTAAAGAAGAGAATTGAAAGGAGTGAGGCAGAGGTACAAGTGTTTACCTAAGATGTCTGCATTTTCCTTCACGAGTGAGGTGGAGATTGGTTAGAAGTAGCTGGAGTGCTCCTACTTACCTTTGTTTCTCTTTTCCCCCCTCGACAGAAGTGACGCAGCCCTAGAGGAGGCAGTGGTAGAGGTGCTAGACCATCGGCCAATCGAGCAGAAACGCTGCCCCCCCTGCCATGTTTCAGTTGAGCTGGTGGGGTCCTGCACTACCCTGGTGACCGAGAGAATCCTGCAGGGGGCACCAGAGATTTTGGACAGGCAAACTGCAGCCCTTTTGCATGGTGAGGGTGGTTTGGTTGGGGCCTGACTCCTTAGTACCTCTATTCCTATCCCAGAGAAGGGACAGTGGAAAAGTCTAGATTCTTCCAGCTTGGTCATACCCTCTCAGAGCCACTCAGTCCATACTGAAGGCTGGGATTCTTTCAGGGGTAATTAGGCATTAAAAGGCTGTGGATACTTTGTTGGAGAACGCAGAAAGGAAGCAGGGGACAACAGACCTAGAAGCTGCCTCAGCAGCACTGTGTGATGAAAAGAGAGTAGCCAAAGCAGCAGGAAACAGATTCCAGTACCATTTCTGCCCAGGTAGTAGTTATATGGCCTTGAGCAAGTCTCTTATCCTTTCTTATTCTCATTTTCTCCATTTGTGGGAAAAAGAGAGAGAGAGAGTTAGACTAGACGGTCTCAACTTATAAGATTCTTTACTGGGAATTTGGCCCATGGAAGAGAGGTCATCTTTCTCTAACTAGGTTTCAAAATCTCCAAAGATTGAGATGCTCAGGCTTCCTTTCTACCTGTTCCCCATTTCCCTGCCTCCATTTTAGTTTGGATTTGGGAGGCCTTAGGACATTGTCCCAGTTTCTTGTTTTGTTTTCAGTGAGTTTGCATTCGATCTCCCCTGTATTATGTCCATCTGGTTGGAGGGTTATGTGTGTTTCAGTGGTCAAGAGTGGACGTCCACAAGATTTGAGTTTCTGCCATCTTCCTTTTCCACAGGAACAATCATCCTGGACTGTGTCAACATGGACCTTAAAATTGGAAAAGCAACCCTGAAGGACAAGAAATATGTGGAGAAACTGGAGGCCCTCTTCCCAGATCTGCCCAAGAGAAATGACATCTTTGATTCTCTGCGAAAGGCAAAGTTTGATGTGTCAGGTATGAAGTGTTAAACCGACTTCTCTCCCTCCCACGTAAGAAAACACCATCAAAACAGTTTTCAGAACATGGGTAATGGTTTAAGCTTTGGAGAGAAACGGGGTAGTGTGTGAGTCCAATCAGGAACTAATCAATCATGTACTGGATTGCTCTATCTGGGCTATTGGGGAAGATGAGGAGGAATATACTAAGAGTCTCAGAGGTTTCCAGTCTAATCAGAGAATATAGACATATAAATAAAATACGCTGAGGGAGTACTAAATTATCAGAGTGCGATCTGGATAATTGGTCAGGGAAACAGGGTGACTATTCCAAGGACAAAGGAAGAAAACAAAAATCTTCTATAATTTTCCACCCAGCTACCACCTGATAAAAAATAAAGTGCCACATGTACTTTTAGAAAATTAAAACAACACAGAAAGGGGGAAAAAAATCAAAAGTAAAAACCTGTCTTCCTTTTACTTTTTTCCCCCCAAAGTCCCTCTCTCTAAAGCCCCTTCTCTCCAAAGTACCTCACTCCAAGGGTAACTACTGTGACCCGGTAATTTAAAGTAATTTTTATTATATTATTAAATTTCAGTTATCTGCCCTAGTTATTGCCCCAGGGAGAAGCTGTGTTTTTCCTCTTCCTTGACTCATCTTGGTGTCTTTACCTTCCTGGGCTCCTCTTTTTTGACCCCTAATCTCACATCTACTTTCTAGGACTGACCACCGAGCAGATGCTGAGAAAGGACCAGAAGACCATCTTCAGACAAGGCATCAAGGTGGCCATTAGTGCAATATATATGGATTTGGAGGTAAGAGCAAGATGTAGGTGTGGGTGGGAAGAGAAAACCTTCAGTTATGTAGGTAACCTTGCCCCTTACTTCTGGCTTTCCTCCAGAGTATATCTTGTACCTGTCTGTGTTTCACCAGCTCTGTCGTAACTCCCACAGTTCATTGTCTCTCACTGCACGACTCTCATAGCCCGCACAGCTTCCCAGCCTCCACTTTTGCACCGTTACAAACCATTCTCCCAACAGTAGCCAGAGTGATGATGTTAATACGTAACTTAGATCATATCATCCCCTTCCTCTACTGCCTTTTCAATGCACTTTTTTTTTTTTTTAAATATATCTTTATTGATTTCAGAGAGAGGAAAGGAGATGGAGAGAAATAGAAACATCAATGATGAGTCATTGATCGAGCCCACAACCTGGGCATGTGCCCTGACCGGGAATCAAACCCTGATCGCCTGGATCCCAGGTCGACACTCAACCGCTGAGCCACGCCCGGCCGGGCTCAATGCACTTTTAATAAAATGTGAAGACTTTACTGTGGTTTATAGGGCCCACCTTGGTCTGGCCCTGGTCTTTCCTTCTGATCTCACTCACTCCAGCCCCGCTCCTGTTCTCACAACACTGCAGCCATACTGGTTTTCTTTCTGTTCCTTGGACCCATTAAGTTCATTCCCAACTCAGGGCCTTTGTACTTGCTTTTCCCTCTGCATAGCTGGCTCCTTCCTATTGTGCAGGTCTTAGCTCAGATGTCTCCTCTTTTTAAGAGGTTTTTCCTGACCATCCTAACTGAAATAATATCCTCCCTGCTTAAAAATCTCTAACAGTTATCTTACTTTGTTTTCCTCCTAGCACTCAACACACTGAAATAATCATATTTCATGGTTTCCTTATTTATTGTCTATATTTCTCTGCTCGTTTATCAGCTCTGCCAGAGGGAGGACCCTGTTTCTTTTGTTTCTGCTATATCTGCAGCACCTTTGACAGTCCCTGTCACAAAGTGGATGCTCAGTAAATGAACATAACTTTGATAATGGTATTTTAATACCTGGTTCCATATTATATTGGTTTAAATCATTTGACAGCCCGATCTTAACACATACTCTCATAGTCTGCATAGCTTTCTACTAAATGCTATGTAAAAATCCTAAATAATTAAATAAAACAGAAAAGCATGACCTCTTATGACTCATAACCTAGTTTGGGAAACAAACATAAGAACATAAAAGGCTAAGCTACCAAGTACCATAATCACAGTACAAATCAGGCGTTAGAAATGCCAAGGATAGAGAGGAGCCCTGATCAGGAACATTGGTGTCGTCCATTGGAGGAAAGGCTGTGTGAGGTTTTGGAGAAGGGTAGAGATTGTCAAAGAAGGAAGAGTCAAGGATGCAGTTGTCACATGTCTGTTCTTATTTGTATGCCCTGTTCTCTTTTAGAATAAAAATACCCACAAGGCAAAGACCTTGCTTGTTTGATTGCAAGAGCAGGGGAGCCTTGTACTTGCCAGGCATGTTACACACGTTATTTTTTTTTAATACATCTTTATTGATTCAGAGAGAAGAAGGGAGAGGGAGAGAGAGAGACAGAAACATCAATGATGAGAGAGTCGTCATTGATCGACTGCCTACGGGAACATAGATAGCACAGAGTAAATACTAGGTACCGTTCTGATGGAGTATAAGGCCCAGGTTAACATTCAAAGAAACGCTTTATAAGCACTTTTTGTTGGTGGTGACAAGGGGGTTCCAGCTGTATCCCTCATCCCTGCCCATTTCTTCTCTTTCAGGCCTTCCTGCAGAGGTCTGGCCTCATTGCAGACCTCCATGCTTTCTGCCAGGCCCACAGCTATGATGCCTTGGTCGCCATGATCATCTTCTTCAACACTCACAATGAGCCAGTGCGGCAATTGGCTATTTTCTGTCCCCATGCAGCACTCCGAATGACAGTGAGTCTCTGTCTCTTCTCTAGCCTGAGGGCTCTCCAGAGCTCCACCTGTACACGCTGCCCTGTGCTGTAAAGACCTCTCTTTGGTTCTTCCATTTACGTAGAGGTCCCTTGACCTATTTCCAGAATCTCCCCTCCCGCTTTTTTCCATTCTGTGTCTGCGTGAATCCTTAGTCATCCTGTTGTTGAGAAGGGGAGATTCCAAAGAGAATTACAGGTGGAGTTCCTACTTAGAAGGAACTTGAAATCAGGTTAAAAGTAAATGTGATGAATCTGGAGTTAGAACTTGATTTTTAGCTTAATCGTTAACTGTTCAACCCTGAAAATCAATTCCTTTCTCTCTACCCTGTTCCCTTGAAAAGCGGAAACATAAGAGAAACCTTTTCTACTACTTACCCGTGCAGGGAGTAATTACTCTGTGTAGCGCTGACTGTGTAGAGAAGTGACCTGAGAACAGGTTTGTTTTCTTGCCTGGTTTTCCGTTTGGCTGCCTTTCCTACCTCCTCCCCTTTCTTTCCCTCTGTTGGTTACTCATTAGCCCAGGGAAGAATTCGAAAGTGGACTTAAGGCAGTCCAGGGCCTCTTTGGGTTGCTTGGGCTGTATGACAACTGCTGAAGATTGGTTTGAATACAGCCAGGTAATCCTTTGAGCCGGTAAAAGCTACGTCCGCCCTTTCCCACACCTCTCTGCCTTTGTCTTCTCCTCTAGGAAGCAAATGTAAATTCATTTAGTGGAGGGTAGTTGGCATTGTGGAAAGACTACAGTTTTGAAAGGTAGATAGACATGCTTTTCTGTCCCAGGTTTGCCACTTACTTTCTCTTTGAGCTAAAGCAAATCAGTTGACTTCTGAGCTTGTAAGTAGCATAATATTACCAATAATTAGTCTGATGTGATCATTAAACATAACATCATATGTAAAATACATTGCTGGGCACAAGGTAAACACTCGGTAAAAGGTGGCTCCTACTAATCATGCTAGAAAGGAAAAGGTACTTTGGCCAATAGAAGTGCCTCTCCCCGCCTTCCTATATCTCCCCACCTTCTCCCAACCACAGCCCCTCTGTGCCTTTCTCCTGGAGCTGTGATGACACTATAGCATAGGCTGCCTTGTGCTGGGAAATGAGAGTCCTCTTTTCACAATCAGCCCTACCATTTCCTCTCTTCTTCCTGTTTTAGGAATAGTATAATACAGTGATTCAGAACACCAGCTTTGGTGACAGGCCTAGGTTCAAGTGTTAGCTTTGCTTCATTCAAACTATAAATTTAAGAAGTTACTTAATCTGTCTAAGCCTCAGTTTCCCTACCTCTTAATGAGGGTAATAGTAATACCAATCCTATAAAGCAGTATTTGTAAATGACCAGACTTGACACCATGCCTGGCATACTTCCCACCCCTACCTTGACCTGTTCATTCTTTCTGCCTCTATCCTTCCCCTGACCTCAGTGTAGATATGTGTCCCTTCCCAGCTAAGGACAGAGTTTGAGTTTTTGAGCACAGGAAAACACTTGGAGACAACACTAGGTTAGAAGCTGGTGGTCCTGGGTTCTGATTCAGACTCTACCATCTTCTACATGATTTTTCTCAAGATGCTTAATCTCTCAGGGATTCAGTTTACTTATTAATAAAATGAAATATATGATCTTAAATGTTTCTTCTGTTTCTAAAATACTATGTATATTAGCTGATGTGCCTTTTGTTGCAAACAATAGAGCTGAACTCTGGGTAACTTAAAAAAAAAAGTCTTCTCTGTAAGAGAAGCCTCCAGCTTAGAAGCCTCAGCAATCTGCCTTGGCAGTTTGCTTCACCACCTTATATGCCATTTCCCTATCTCGTCACCCCTTTAGATCTGTGGAGTCCTGGAACAATCCCAGTCTCCGTCTCTGAAGCTGACTGCCGCCCCAACCACCCACCCTAACCTCCAAGCCTATCTTCAAGGCAACACCCAGGTCTGTCGAAAGAAATTTCTGCCTCTGCTCCAGGAAGCCCTGTCAGCATATTTTGACTCCATGACAATCCCTTCAGGGCAGCCTGAGACAGTGGATGTGTCCAGGGAGCAGGTAGACAAGGAATCGGACAGGGCAGTGACCTCCTCCCTGATTCCTGGACTGAGCCAAGATGAGGAGGAGCCTCCGCTGCCCCCCACGCCCATGAACAGCTTGGTGGATGAGTGCCCTCTGGATCAGGGGCTGCCTAAACTCTCGGCCGAGGCCATCTTTGAGAAGTGCAGCCAAATCTCACTGTCACAATCTACCACTGCCTTCCTGTCCAAGAAGTGACTATTGGGAGAGGAGGGGACAGTGAGAGAAGTTGCTTGAACCACCTCGAATGCATGTTTTGAGAGGCTTCGGCTCTTCTGTCCCCAGTGCTCCAGGACCTGGTGCACTTGGACTGTTCCCGTGAGTCTGGAAGGAGGAAGAAGTAAGAGAAGGCAGCTGCTCTAGGAATGGCTGTCCGCCTTTCCCCCCGATCTCTGCCAATCCAATTCTGTTATTTAATTTAATTCTTTAGATCTGCACTGACTCCCCAGGGGTACAATGCAACTCCTATGCTGTTCCAGCAGAATAGCACAAAAAGAATGTACCCCCAAAGTGCCCTCAGCAAGGCCCTTTAACAGAACCAGTATCTCTCATGGAACCAAACAGGCATTGTCTCCATGTGCTCATTTGTTCTCTCATTGATTCGGATATCTGTTGAATGCCTACTCTAAGCTAGATAGAAAATAGAGTGCACTTTGGAAACTCCTATTTCAGTTTTCAGCCTTTAGCAGATTTCCAGCTTCATGACTCCTCTTTCTTCCCCCAGTTAGGTAAAAGGTGTCTGATGCCGAAATGGCTAAATTTTTTTCCTAAGCTTATGGTGACTTTTTAAAGATTGTTTGGGAGCAGATAGAGGCCATTATCTTCTGCCCTAATCAGGTAACCTGGCCCTCAGTTTCTTTGGATCCCTTGTCCCAAAGCCACAGGGAGCCTGAAGAACCCCAAATCCCCGAGTGTTCAGGAGACACTCAGGAAGGCCTTACGACCTCATGGGCACTCTGCCCAAAAGACAGCAGAACTGCAATGAGAACCTCAGCTCTGTCCCTGCATTAGTGGGTCCGTCAATTTCTTGTCCATGTCATTCTCTTCTGGCTCATATTAAAAGGAAACATGGAGTTCTAATATGGACTGCCACGGACTGTGTCTTTTGGCGAGACACTTCATCTTTAAGTCTCATTTTCCCCACCTGTAAAGCTAAGGATCTAGACTAGAAGTTCTGTTTTCCCTGGGAGTGCTCAGGGTCACTGGATTGTCTGTATTTACATGTGATTGTATGAAGGGACTCAGCCTCATGTAGCATGTACAGGGGTATAATTCATACCATAGTGACCCATGAACAAGCTCCCTCCCGCTGACTTGTTCTGCATGTATAGTCTCCCTTGTTTCTTCAGACCAACCTATTCCCCCTTTTCCTAACCCACAGCTCTAGTCCATGTAAGTTGCCAAGTTTCACTGAATAGTGGGGTATGTGATGGTTTTGGCATGACGTCTTCAGTGTGAGGGGGACAGTGTGACTTCACTTTGAGGGGTGATGTGTGTAGCCGTTGAAAGACAAAAATAGTGGTGTGATTACTGAACCAAAGGAATTTATGTTTTGTAACTCGGGTACTTTATTTTGCATTTTGTTAAAGTATTAAATAATGTTTTCCTGGTTGGGGTCTTATTGTCTCTTTTTACAACGATCAGGCCTTTCCATCAGATAATTGCTTCAGCCTCATGATTTTCTCCCTTCTTCCTGTTGTGCTTACTATCTTCTTTCTGTTGACTCTTTGGGATTAAGGAGCAGTGTTTAGCTCCCCTCATCCTCAGCCTTTCCTTTCATTTGTTTCTTCCAGAACCATCCTTATTACATACTTCTGTGTCACTGATTTTGCTTATACTCAAAAAGTAGGGCCAAAATAGTCCTAAAACCAAAATGGTTTTTACCATTCCTTTTTTTTTTTTTTTTTTAAGAGCAGCTTCCAGATTATAAGGAGTCTGGAGAAAAGAGCAAATTGCCTTCCTAGAGCCCTTCAAGATTAGCCATTTTGGAAAATGTACTCTCCACCTTGGCTGGTGTGGCTCAGTTGGTTGGCGTGTCCTCCCGTACACCAACAGGTGGTGGGTTCGATCCCCGGTCGGGGCACATACAGGAGGCAACCAATCAATGTTTCTCTCTCTCTCCCCTTCCTCTCTCTAAAAAAAAAAAAAAACAATTAAAAAAAAAAAAAGTACTCTCCTCCCCAAAGCCCGCCCCCACATAGGCATAGACATGGTTTTTCTTTTGGGCAAACCTGCTCATTGAGAAGGGAGGTGGCAAAACCTGTTTGAGGGTGAGGTTACCTCCCTTCCACACCTTGCTCCTTAGAGGCAAGACAACAACAGCTGAGGCAGAGAAAGGGTAGAGAATTGTTGGGGAGCTGGGGCAACCAACTCCCCGAAAACTCCAGGTGTTAAGGAAGGGGACAGATTTGTGAAGATGGGAACCATACAAGAGGCAGAAGAAAAGACATTGGCTCTTGGGTAAGTAAGATCTTAGCTAACTTGGTTAGAAACAAAAAGTGAATAGTCTTGGGACTTTCCCACCATGCAGCTCTTACCAGGTCTAATCTCATGTTCCTAGAGGCGATAAGGCTGTAAGAGAATTAATTTACAGACAAGGGATGGGGGTAGCTGTCTGGGAAGTAGGGGACAGGGAGTCCAGAGTAATTTCCTACTGTGTTTTTTTAAAAGAAAGTTTCTGTATTTTGTGTCTGATAAGTCTGCCCCTATTCCCTGTTTTCTAACCCCCACCCTCCAGAATGGCTATTAGGAAAGCTGACCCAGAACTAAGTTTAGGTCTAGGTTCTCCCCAGCAATCTCTCTTCCCCCTTACCTCCTTCCCCACCCCTCCACCTAGACTGTGGTTTCCCCTGACCACTCCCCAGTATGGTGGAGGAAAGGCAGGCCTGCCTAGGTGCCATCTTCCTAAACTTTGCCCAGTGACTCCTGGGCAGGTCTGTCAGCTTCCAGCCAATTGTAATGTGGAATACTTCCCACCCCTACTGTGTAGGTGGAGCAACTGTCACAGAAGTAAGTAAGATTAACTTTACATACTATCCTTCCTCTGCTCCTAAACCCAACAGTTGGGGTGATCTGTTTTGAGCAAGTGGTGAAGATGATAGAAACATCTGTCAATGAGATGAGTTCTTTTTAAGGCCTGTTCTCTGCTCTGCACCTTAATTACTATTCTTCATGCCAGTGTCTCCTACCTACAATTCAGTTCCCTCAAGACATCTAGTTTGTCTCACGATAATCTTTTCTTCCCGGGGATGGGGGACTATCTTAGGGTCGGGGAGAACGCAGAAGAAGCAGGACTAGGAGCATCCCTGAGACTTGGGGAACTGGAGCTGAAGGAGGAATGGCAGGATGAAGAATTCCCTAGGTAAGGAGGTGAGAGGGAGGTTGGGAGACGGAAGTGATGGTCACAAGTGGAGGGCAGGGGTGGTAAATAGAACTTGAAGTGGGAAAAAGAAAGCAGAGGTAATAAAATCATGGCAGGGAGAGAGAATGGGTAGTTGGATACCTGGCTTGGTGCCTTTAGCCTATACTTTCCCCCCTTTTAATCTTTTTTCCTTCCAGATTGCTTCCTGAAGAGGCTGACTCTTCTGAAGATCCTGATGATCCCCAAAGAGACTCACAGGCAGGTAGGTAAATTAGAACTGAGGCCTCAAATTCTTGATTCTAATCCAGTGGAGGTTCATGCTGCCTTTATCCCTTTGCAGCTTCCCTTGTCCCAAATGTCCCCTGTGTCAGTCCTTCTTTAGATTTCACCCCATATTATCACTTCCATATACAGGAATTCTAACCAACACATCTTTCTATTTTTTGTACCCCTCCCCCCGCCCCAGGTACCCCCAGCACTTTAGCCTTGTGTGGCCGGCGCCACATGCGTAAACGTCTTTCTGCCCCAGAGTTGCGACTGAATTTGACGAAGGGGCCTGGAGATAATGGCTCTTCTCCCACCCTCTCTGTACCTTCCTCTCCTGATGGCAGTTCTGACCTGGAAATAGACGAATTGGAGACACCTTCAGACTCTGAGAAGCTGGACAGTGGACATGAATTTGAATGGGAAGGTAGGAAAAAAACCTGAGGAACGAGCAGGTAGAAGTAGAGGCCCGTGTTAAAGCTCAGGATGGATTTAATGGGACTGAAGTTAGAACTCATAAGGTGGGGACTGAGAGGTAAGGTCAGCAAAATTAATTCTTCAGAATGAAAAAGTAGAGCCTAGAAATCCAACGTGAGGGTAGTCAGTAGAGGAGGGTTGGGGTCCTTTGTTTATCAAGGAAAGCTATTGAACGACTGTTGCATGCCACCACTGAGCTAGAAACGGAGTTATAAAGATCAATGAGATAATTCCTACCCTAGAGAATCCTCCATTTAGTAAGAAATAAATATATATACAAATAAGTGTAGGCAAAGGTTCTGCTCTACATGTGTACAGGGTAAGCGTAGGCAGGGGGAAGGAGAAGGTCAGTTCTGTCTAAGACTTCACAGAGGAGGTGACTGTGCAATTGTTTATCGGGTACTTGGAGAGGTATTCTAGCTGGAGGAAGCAACTTGGACTAGAGCATGGCGTGTTGGGGAACTCAAGGATTAAGCATGACTACTTAGATATTAAGGAAAACTGTTTCTGCTCTACTCACAACACTTCTGACAACAGCTGTGTGGGTTTTCCCCACATCAACCAATTCTCCAACTCTCCAGACACCAACTAGGTATCTAAGATTCAGTTATGACACTAACTGCCTGGACTAAGCGCAGAACCCAGAGGTTAAGAGCTCAGTCCCCCAAGACCGACGCCCCTCCCCCCTCTTTGGACACCAGTCACATGTGCAGGTTGTCACCTGCGCTTCAGACCAACTGGCTACCCACTGCCCCCTTCTCAGGTTCCATAATTTATTAGAATGGTTCACTAGATCTCAGGAAAACAAGATGAATTACATCTACAAATCTGTAGATGAATTACAGATTTATTATAAGAGGATACAACTCAGGAACAGCCAGAAGGAAGAGGACAAGGTATGTGGGAAGGGGTGTGGAGCTCCCATGCCCTCTCCAGGCACAGCACCCTCCTAGCGCCTCCATGTGTTAACTAACCCAGAAGGTCTTCATACATACCCCTTTGGTTAGGGTTTCTATGGAGGCTTCATTATGTGGGCATGATTGATCAAATGGCTGTTAGTGATGAACACAACCTCTAGTCTCTCTCCCCTCCCCAGAGTTCCAACCTTCTAATCACATGGATGGTTCCCCTGGCAACCAGCCACTCATCCTTAGGGGCTTTCCAAAGTCACCTCATTAATATCAGCCCATGGTTTGAAAGGGGCTTGTTATGAATAACAAAAGATACTCCTTTCACCTTTTTCATTAGAAGCTGTCCCCGGAGCCAGGGCCAAAATAACAACAAAATATTAGTATATCATAATATCAGTCAGATATGAAGGGCTCAGAGGTAGAGCGAGAATGACAAAA
Source organism: Miniopterus schreibersii (assembly GCF_964146895.1). Classification (NCBI taxonomy): domain Eukaryota; kingdom Metazoa; phylum Chordata; class Mammalia; order Chiroptera; family Miniopteridae; genus Miniopterus; species Miniopterus schreibersii. Next base: position 11,714,573 of record NC_138119.1, on the reverse strand, counting down.
GATAGTGCTATGTTGAACAGGCAAGGTCAAATTATGGAGATCCTCGCTGCCATGCTAATGAGTTTAGATTTTATCTTACAGGCAATAGGGAGTCATTGAATGCTTTTAATCAAGGGAATGACATGATCAGATTTCCTTGCTCTGAAAATATTGGAAATAACCTAAAGACCCTTCAGTAGGGTATTAATGCTATTATGGTGCATCCATACAACGGAATACTAAGTACTAGGCAACTATTTTTTAAGATGAGGCAGCTCTTTCTATTGCGATGAAAAGATCTTGCAGAATTAGTGGGCATATTATATTGCCATTTCAGTAAAGACGGTAGGGGAGAACAGAAAGCTTGCTCTAGTGGTGGTATGGAGGGTGGAATGGAGGAAAACAGAATAAAGGCAGGGAGGCCACTTAGGAGGCTCATACTAAGGCCATGTGAGAAATGCTAAGAACCTGAACCAGGACTAATAGTGGAAAGAATGATAAGAGAATGTAATGGAGGTAGATGAAAGAGGATCTGGCGTCCAGTTGGCTTGAGGGCTGATAGAGAAGAGTCTCGGATGATGTACAGTTTTCCCTCTCAGGAAGCTAGATGGATGGGGTCCTCAAGGAAGGAAATATGGGAGAGAGGAGGAAGAGCATGACTTTGAGTTGCACTTTGTGTCTGGTGACTTGGAAATGACAGAGACAAACAAAGTGGAGATGTCCAGTCTAGGCATTTAGGGACATGGGTCTAGAATTGGAGAGAAGCCTGGGTTAAAGAGGCAAATTTTGGAGTCATCACTTTATTGGTGGTAACTGAAGACGGGAATAGGTGAGCTCACTCAAGGAGAAGCATGGAAAGAAAGAAAGAATCCAGAAAAATACTGATACTGGCAAGGGCCATCGACCTACCATAATGCAAGGTTACCTCAAGGTCACTGTCTAGTGAAAAAGTGAGGATGGTGAGTCACAGGAAACAGAAACCAGCAAGGGTTTGGGTGTATTGAACAAACTAGGGCTAGAATCATGGGGAAAAATTGAGGAATGAGAAGTTGGAGTAATAAACTCCAGGAATCTGGGGATGTTACCAGATACTGAAGGTGTGTATCCTGCCCTGCTGATCCTTCCCCATCCCTCTCTTTTAGATGAGCTGCCCCAGGCGGAGGGTCTGGGGGCGAGCGAGGCAGCTGAAAGGCTGGGCCAGGGTTGTGTGTGGGATGTGGCTGGAGAAGACGGTCATCGCTGGAGGGTGTTCCGAACAGGGCAGCGGGAGCAGCGAGTGGACATGACTGTCATTGAGCCCTATAAGAAAGTCCTGTCTCATGGAGGTAATGGCTAGCATAAGTGGAGGGGTAAGACCTGGGACTTCTGGAGTTAAATGCCTAAGCTGGAAACTCAGTTACTGGGTTCACAGTCCTTCTGTAACTTCCAGAGACCCTCAGAGTCCCTCAACCTAACATGTCTGTTGATGCACATTTGCTGACTGAATGAATTTTCCCTTATCCTGCCCAGGTTACCATGGTGATGGCCTCAATGCTGTCATCCTCTTTGCTTCCTGTTATCTACCCAGAAGCAGCATCCCCAACTATACCTATGTCATGGAACACTTATTTAGGTGAGATGGAGGGCCTGAAGGGCTCCAGGGTGGATGTTAGGGAGGGAAAAGTAGGAAAGAAACCCCTTCTTGATCGGTAGCTGATGGTAGAGTCTATAGTAATTCCATCTCACTCCCCACAACCCCAAACACATGCCTATCCTGACAATTTTGTCCCCCCAGGTATATGGTGGGAACTCTGGAGCTGCTGGTGGCTGAAAATTATCTGCTTGTTCATTTGAGTGGAGGCACAAGCAGGGCCCAGGTTCCACCTCTGAGCTGGATACGCCAGTGTTACCGGACTCTAGATCGGCGGTGAGCCTCAGAACAAGGGGGCCTCTCTTAGCTTTTTCTTTTCCATCTTTCCATTCTTTCTACTGCCATTAAGTTCTTCCCCTTTTTTGTCCCTCTACACCCCTTTCCAAGCCTGTCCTCTCTCTTGGGGTCAGAGAAGTCAAATTTCAAATCTTGCCTTTGCCACTTACCAGTTATGTGACTTTGGATTTTGGAGGTTTTTTGTGTGGGGCTTTTTTGTTTTGTTTTGTTTGTGTGTTGTTGTTTTTTAAACATATCTTTATTGGTTTCAGAGAGAGGGAGAGAGAGAGAGAAAGAAGCATCGATGATGAGAGAGTCATTGATCGGTTCCCTCCTGCATGCCCCCTACTAGGGATCGAGCCCGAAACCTGGGCATGTGCCAGCTGGGCTTGTTTTTTTAATCAGCTGTGTGACTTTGGACAAGTCCCTTAACCTTTCTGGGACTCAGTTTCCTTATTTGCAAAATGGCAATGAGAATACCTTTGCTGCTGGGTATTTGTGGAAATCAAGTAAATCAGAGTGGCGTATTGCAATTAAAAGAATGGGAGCGCCCGGCCGGCGTGGCTCAGGGGTTGAGCATCAACCTAGGATCCAGGAGATCGAGATTCAATTCCCAGTCAGATTCAACATGCCCAGGTTGCAGGCTCAATCGCCAGTAGGGGGCGTGCAGGATGCAGCTGATCAATGACTCTCTCATCATTGATGTTTCTCTCTCTCTCCCTCTCCCTTCCTCTCTATGAAATCAAGAAAGATGTATTAAAAAAAGAAAGAAAAAAAAAGAATGAGAGTTATGTCCTGGTTGGTGTGCCTCAGGTTAGAGCATTGGCCTGTGCACCAAAGGGTCCCAGGTTTGATTTCTGGTCAAGGGCACGTACCTGGGTTGCAGGTTCGATCCCCAGCCCCAGTCAGGGCATGTGTGGGAGGCAACCAATCAATGTGTCTCCCTCACATTGGTGTTTCTCTCCCTCCCTCCTTCCCTCCCTCCCTCCCTCCCTCTCTCTCTAAAAATCAATGGAAAAAAATTTCCTTGTGTGAGGATCAACAACAACAACAAAAGAATGGCAGTTAGACCCAGTTGCCAAAAAAATCTAGAACTTAGAGAAGTGAAGGAAGTTAAAGTAAAGAATATAGTTCACCTGATCTTCAGGCATGAAGGTGGGAGAAGAAACAGAATGCTCTCCTGTTCTTCAGGCTAAGGAAAAACCTGCGCGCCCTGGTAGTTGTCCATGCTACATGGTATATGAAGGCATTCCTGGCACTGCTTCGGCCCTTCATCAGGTACTAGCTCTGGGGACAAGGACTTCCTTCCTTCCACTTCTTCCCGTTTTTTTGTGGTGGTGGTGTTTTTTTGTACAAAATATTACAGATGTCCTTTTTTCTCTCCAGTGACCCTGCCTCACCCACCCCGTTTTTTTTAATGAGTTTATTTGAGCCAAATTGATAGCATAAGCCTTAGAACAAGGTCTCAAATGCTCCCCCCTTCTTCCCATTTTCAAAATCAAGATTAAGAAGAACTTGCCCCACCCTGGCCCTTTCTAGCCTTTTAACCACTCTCCACATGTTCCATTTCCCTTTGTAAGGGTCTCCAGGAGCCCTCTTCCCAGTATACAGCACATGGTTTATCCCCTCTTTTCAGTTCCAAGTTCACACGAAAGATTCGTTTTCTGAACAGCCTGAGAGAACTGGCCCAACTCATCTCCTTGGATCAGGTCCACATCCCTGAAGCTGTCAGACAGTGAGTCCTGAGCTTAAGGATAAAGGTTTGGGGTGGGATGTGTAAAGCCAGTTTCCATTTTCTTAATGCCTTGGGGGAGATACAAAGGAACTAAAAGCCAGAGGCCCTGCTTTTAGATGTTTCAAGGTACCTGAGAAAATATGCACATACCCAGAGAAGAAATTAAGGACACTACTGTATCCAACAAGAACAAATTGAAACACTGGACATATAAGTTCGGAGGCAACAAGGCATAAAGGAATGATCACAGCACAGACTTTAAAGGAGATTCAGACCCGCGCTAGAAATTAGAAAGGGATGTGTTTGTTGGCAGTAAGCTGGAGAGACTATCCGTTTGGGGAGGGGTGCTAGGGATAAAGGATCCTCAATAATGAGCAACTCAAGCACCCAGTCTTCCAATTCACCTGGCTTCTCTCCCCAAACTGGTGAGTAAAACCCAGGCCCTGCCCTGGCTGGGTGGCTCCGTTGGTTGGAACGTCATCCTGTGTGGATTCAGTTCCTCATCAGGGCACATTGCAGGTTTAATCCCTAGTCAGAGCATGTGTGGGAGGCAGCCGATTCATGTTTCTCTCTCACATCGATGTTTCTCTCTCTCCCTCTCTCTCTGAAAAATCAATTAAAAAAATATAGATATAGATATAGATATAGATATAGATATAGATATAGATATAGATATATAAACAAACAAAACCCACCCAGGCCCTGCTCCTGTACTACTTGTTCTTCTCTCTCCTAGGCTGGACCACGATCTCCATGGCTCAGAAAGGACCTAGCATTTAGGACTGGAATAAAGGGCCTTAGAACCAAGCAAAGATATCGATCTGCCTACACCTTAACCCCAGAAACACCTAAGCTGTTCTGTAAACCATCTCATCCTCAACCCCAGTACCCCTGGATCTTTACATCTCAATGTGGTGTCATTCCTTCTGTGACCTTGCCTTCAGAGCTGGGGGTTTTGAGGGCTGGAACCTGATCTGGTTGGTGGCTTTCATTTCAGCACGTAGTGGCATTTTGCATGGGAAAGTGCAAAGCTGTGGGTCTTAGTCCTGCTTTAGCTGTAGAGCCCTGGGCAGTAACTACATCTCTGAGTCATTTTCATCATCTTGAAGGAAGGGGCTGAGATCCTTCCCACCGGGGGTATTCGAGCAGTCCTGAAGGCGGGGCGCTGTGGGAAGGGCAGGGCTTTCCTGAGCACAGCCAGCCCGCCTGCTGGGAGCCAGGCGGGAGCCCCCTCCCGCAGCCCCGGAGATCTGCTGTGTGCCCCGCTTTCCTCCCCAGTCCCGCGTGCTGCCTGTGAGCCCGGGAAGGCGCGCTTTCGAAATCTTTCTCTAGTCGATTCAGATGTAGCGGTTAATAAATTGCGAGAGATTTAAGCTGTGAGCCAAGGAAGTGAACTGCTCTTTCCCCAGCACCTTACATCACAGTCCGTCGGTCTCGGAGTTCTCGCTGCAGGGGCTCCCGAGAATTTTCTGCTCAGCCCCTGGGGCTGCGGGCCCGGAGGGCCTGGGGGAGGGGAGGGGCGTGGCGCGCGTCGAGCCCCGCAGCGGGCCTCGGTTCTAACGACCCGGTGGGTGGGTCGGTCGAGAGCGGAAGGGAGAGAAAGTAGGAGCCCGGCCTCCGTCACTGGCCTGCCTCCCAGCCCCACACCGTCCAGCCCCATGGCCCCCGCCGCGGGCGCGCTGCTCTGGGCCCTGCTGCTGAGTCTGGGGACCCGGGCGGCGGCGGGGGCCCAGGGCCTGACCTCAGCCGGGGTGCAGCCAGTCAGTTTCCGCTCCAGGGGCCAGATGACCCGCAACTACCGGTCCTCCCCCAGGACCGGTTTTCCCCCGAAGAGAAGGGTAATAATGGAGGACGAAGATGACGTCGTGGCCACTGCCGACCGCCTGGCCGGCCCCGCCGTTAACGAGCTCCTGGCCTCCACGGTGTCCTCGGACATCAACAGGTTGCGTTCGTGGGAGCAAGATGAGGATGGGTCTTTGGAGGAGGGGGTTGTGATTAACGCCAATAAGAATAACAGCGATTCAGAGATTGCCAATAGATTTCTCGTTAGTACTACAAAGAAGAGGCTCAGCTCAAGGTTTAAAGCCAATATCCAGGAGCCAGAATACAGGCTGGCCACGAGCCTGCCGCCCCGCACCTGGAAATCTGCCGATCCTGTGGAGCACCCGCTGCTGCCGGACACCACCAGCCTGACCCAGTGGTCAACAGCAGGATCCACGCCCAGGCGCTGGTCACGACACTCAACCACAGCCATGCCACCTCCTGAGGACCTGCGGCTGGTGCTGATGCCCTGGGGCCCGTGGCACTGCCACTGCAAGTCGGGCACCATGAGCCGGACCCGGGCCGGGAGGCTGCAGGGCCTTTCTGGGCGCCTTCGAGTTGGGGCACTGAGCCAAGTCCGAACAGAGCACCGGCCTTGCACCTACCATCAATGTCACTGTGATCGCCGCAGTGAGGAGTGCCCCCTGGACTCCAGCCTCTGTTCTGAGACCAGCTGCCTCAGTCAGTCCACCACCCCCACCCCTACCCCCGTACCCCGCATGGGCACCAGACTCAGACCCACATCCCCCATGCATTTTTACAGCCCCAGTCCCAGCCCCGCTTTTGAGTTTTGGAGACGGGTCAGGATTGGGCTGGAGGATATTTGGAACAGCCTCTCTACAGTGTTCACAAATATGCAGCCGGTAAGTGTTTGGTGATGAGCCAGGATCTTTGTTGATAGATCTGAAAAGTCCTGAACCAGTCGGTGTGCTTGCATGAACTGTTACTTATCTGTTTGGTTACTGATTCATAATATGCATTGGCTTATTCACGTTATTGTTGGCCATGGATTCCACCTGTTACATCTTGAACAAATGCTTGGTCAACATGTATTATTGGTCATCAGGTGATAATTGACCAAATTAAGATTGTAGATATGTAAATTTTTTTTTTTTAAATATGTCTTTATTGATTTCAGGGAGAGGAAGGGAGAGGGAGAGAGAGAGAAACATCAATGATCAGAGAGTCATTGATCGGCTGCCTGCTGCATGCCCCTCACTGGGGATTGAGCCCGAAACCTGGAAATCTGTGCCCTGATCGTGAATCGAACCGAGATCTCCTGGTTTATAGGTTGATGCTCAACTGCTGAGCCATGCCGGCCAGGCTGAAAAGAATTCTTGATGCAGATAATTAATGGATATGGAAGATAATTAAGTTTTCGGCTTATTAATGCAGTTTAACAATAACAACAGCCAATATTTGAGGTCTTGCTATGTGCACTTTACCTGGATCCAACAGCCTTATGAGGTATTAATCCCTTTACAGCTGAAGAAATGGGGGTTTATAAAGCTAGTAAGTGGCAGTCACAGCAGGATTTAAACCAGGTTTGACACTAGTGCTGAAGCTCTTAACTACCACTATCCCCAAGAACTCTCCTGGGATTATTCTCAGCAAGCTAAGAATTCTTAAGGAGGGACAACCCTCTGCTTTACCAAAAGAACTACCAAAGGCTCTGATTGACCTGATAAAATATTCTCAATTGATAGGATAGGACCTTTGGGGGAGAGGACAATAAAATGTATACATGGTCATTTTGATGGTTTGTTTTGTCTTTCTCCTTGTGTGTCCACTACCATTATTCAATATAAAAAAGCATCATTAGGGGGTGGTAGTGTTGAGGGAATGAGGGTTTGTGGGGAGAGGGAGATGAAGCATTGAAAAATGAAATAGATGTCATTATAATATTTCCCCTGTTCTCTATTTTGTTTTCTTACCCAGATAGACAGAAACCAGAGGTAATGGCCACTTGATCAGCAAGAAGAGGTGTCAGCATCTCAACCTCTCCTCCCCTTTCAATCCCAGCACCCACTGGGTATTTTTAGTACAGAAAAACAAAACTAGAAAAAACGTTGTTTTGTCTTGTGTCTTTTTACTGAGGTATCTGAGGGAGGAGAGACCAGAAATCTTGTAAAACTGAACTGGGCAGCGGGCAGCATCTGGCTTGGGCCCTTCCCATCCCCCAGGATAAAATGGTGGTTGTTCATCGTACTCATTTCCAAAGTTGTTTTTAAACAAGTACTTATTTTGAAAAAGCTCAGATAAATGCCAAGCAGGAGTTTAGTCCTTATGATGGTGGTCTTGGCTTCATAAACTTAGCCGCCTTTTCTCCTCAGAAAGGGTAATGATACAAAATCCCACATTAGCCACTTTCTAGGAGTTACCTTCATCAGCCATATCTACTGTTTAACCCAACATACACCCGTAGTGATTACTCTGTGACTATTTTGCTAAAACTTTTTATTTGAAAAATGTATTTAGAAGTCCAACAAATTTTCAATATAAATTATGACTCTCAAACCCATTCCCATCACTCTAAATATTGTTAAAGTGATGGTAGCACACACATTAGAGAAGGTAGCTAAAGGAGAGAGAACCAAGGAAAAAACTCTTCAAAGCATTGGCATAAGAATAAGGCTAAAGATCAGGGTGACCAGAGATTTCAGGAGCCCCCATCTTTCCACCCGAGCCTGTCAACCCTTCAGATCTAGTAAAACCCCACGCTATTGAGCTACTTCAGGGCAACAAGATGAGCTATTGTCAGAGCAACTAGTTTGACTGGAACAGCGTAAATTGGGAATATCTCTATGAGCAACCTTAGACCCTGAAAAACTTTAGGAAATAGACTGAAACTTGAAAAAATTAGAACCTCAGTCACTGTAGGTGGGGGCAAACTGCATGGATGGTGGCATCAGCAGAGTGGATCCTCATTCCCACATTCCTGCCCCCCACTATCACCAAACAGAATGCTTGCGGTTACTGAGTTACTGAGACCCCTGCCTTCCGGACACAGAGCAGGCAGGAGCTCATCTGTCCTGCCTTCCTAATCTTCCTGTAAGGAAGGGGCCAGAACAAAAAACACCTGAGAAAACTGAAAGTGTCTAAAGGCCCTGCTCCTCCATTACTTTCCCACCTAAAGCAGACTCTTCGGCCAGGTGGAGAGTGGGACCTGTTCTTCAGACAAAACTCCCTGAGTCTTATTTGTGTCTGGTTCCAGGACTAGGAAATAGAAATAGAGCTTAAAATTTGGGGAGGACAGCACTGGGGTGTCTGCGACTCTACTGCTTTTCTCTCCTTCCTTCCCCAATCCCACCACTGCAGGAACCTCTCCACTGAGCAAGGGAGAAGCATCGTACTTGTTCATCACAGAAACAACCCACTCAAGCACGAGCAACACAACGAATAAAGGATTGCTTGGAGACTATGTGCAGCCCTATGAAGCCTACTTTACAGGGGGTCTAGTTCATCAAGCCTCAGGCTTAGGATAATGGGATGGGGGTAGGGTGTGGGATAGAAATCATTTAAGAGAAAAATATGTTGACTCCAGAGCACTCGCTCTCACCTGGGGGTGCTTTTGCCCCCTGGGAGGCACTTGGCAAATGTCTGGGGACATTTTTGGTTGTCATAACTAGGGTGGGCCAGGGATGCTGCTAAACACTCTATAATGCACAGGACAGTCCCCCACTACTAAGAATTATCCAGCCCAAAATGTCAAAAGTCTCCAGACTGAGAAACCTTGCTCTGAATGTCTCCCTGCTCCCAGGTTGTGAGGATCATAAGATTCCTAAACTCACAGATGATCGTTTTCAACCAATTTATCTCCCTACCTCCCATCCTCAATAATCAGGAAGGAAGTCCACTCAGACATAACTCCTAGTTTTGCTACATTCTGGGCTTCTCTCCAGATCCTTCTTCCTCCTCTCACCTGGGCCAGCAGGGAGGTTGGCAGAGGGCAGGGCAGGTCCCCGAGACCTAACTGGAATGTCATCAGGTTAAGATCCATCTCTTACCTTAGGTCTTACTCAATGGGAAACAGTAAGTTTCTAACAGGGATGAGGTTAAGGACAGAGGTAGTAGTGGGATGAGCATAATTAAGAGAACTCATCTTAAATTTTTAATTTAAGAAAAGGAAAGATACTGGGGAGTTAGAGGCCTAACTAGAGAAAGATGCTGGTATTGGCAGAGAGATTAAAAAGTTGTAAGCTTAAGGTCTGAGATTTAAAGAGAGTAGACTAGGCAGTGGTCAACCTCCCAGGCCCCGCTTGACGTCTGCTTCAGGTCATTCCAGGAGGAAGGAGAAGGGCAGGGGAGGTAGGGAGCTTTTTAGCAAAGCCAGCTTCAGCTTGGTAACCTCACCCACCTGCCAGATAAGGAGTTCCAGGTTAATAGTTTAAAAACAGGTGGCACCCAGACCGTCATTCAGGAGAAGGGAACTCATTCCAGGTTTCCAGAAACTCCTATTTCAGATCTGAGAGTGTCCAGGGCTTCAGCTGAGCTCCTCTGGCCAACCAGTAGTCACTTGGTCAGTCCTGCTGCCTTGACCCCATCTCCAGGAGGGGCTATAGCCAGAGGGAGTAGAGGGAGTCCAGCCCCCAAGCCTTTTGAGGCACTATCAGGCAGATAAGGAAAAAAGGGGCCCTGGGGACACTGGTTCTAGGAGGGATCTGGTGGGGGCAGCATCTCTTCTGGGCTGGGCACAGAGTGGAGACTTCATACAGCAGAACCTGATTTTAAAAAAAAGAAAAAGATTAGCCTCAAAAAAAACCAAGGCCTCAGGGAGAAAGGCATCACATAGTGCTGACTATTTTCATAGTGTGCTTTTTTCCCTATTTCTGTCTGCACATCCCTTTCTCTCTGCTTTACTGGATCCTACATTACTAACTCTCCCAGGCTAGTTCTTCCTTCCCGCGATTCCCATTCTGGCAGAGGATCAGGGTTCTAAGGCAGGGCATCAGCAGGGGCTGGCAGGTACTGGAGGTGCTGGGTGGCTTTCGCTAATCACTCACCATTCCTGTTGGAGCTACAAGCCCCTAGAATTGCTCCATGGCCTGTCTCGGTTTCCCTTGGATCTCATCTGCTCCTGAACTGCACCTGTCTGTGAAAAAGCAAATGTGAAACTCTCTCCTAAGTCTTCATGTCTCACAGTAAGAGATCTCCCCTGTGCCCTTCATGGAAGAGGTTGACCCCATCTCCTTGACAATAAAATCACATGGAAGGGTTAAAATTAATCACCATTTTTCTAAGGGAGGTCTCAATGCCTCCCTTCACACTGACCTTTGTGAGGATGAGATAAAAATTAGTCTTTTACACCCTGGCTGGTATGGCTCAGTGGGTTGGAAAGCTGTCCCATACACCAAAAGGTCTCAGGTTCGATTCCCCGTCAGAGTACATGCCTGGGTTGTGGGTTTGATCCCCCATCAGGGCCTGAGGCAACCAATGGATGTTTTACTCTTCCTCCCCCTCTCTCTCAAATTAATAAAAGCATGTCCTTGGGTGTGGATTAAAAAAAGTCTTTTACTAATAAGATTCTCTCCCAAAGGATCCTATCATAGTTATCTAAGTTTTGCAATTGGTGAAAAGACTCCTTCACTATCTCCAGGTCCATTTCCCTTATTTTGAGAGCAGAAATACATATTAGATGTTATTTAGGACAGAGGTGCTCAGCCTTTTTCCTGCCCCAACACTCCCAACCACAAGATGACTTACTGTGGCACCAAGACAGCAGTTCTTAATGAATAGGAGGAAGGGATATGGTTTTTGGAAAAAGCCATCCAAGTAACGCTTAAAGACATATATACCCCCCATTCCAATGAATAATATTCTGGTAACTGTAAAGATGATGGAACGTAGGCCAGAGACCTGAAATGCCAGGTCCCAGGTTTACACAACTGGTGACCAAGACTAGAATCCTAGCTTCTTACTTCCTCATCAAGTATTCTGTTATGACCCCTGCTTGAACTTTCAAAGAGGAACAGTTCTAGGCCACAACCCCATATCAAGCTGTCCCCATTCCCTTATTACCATGGCAAGTCCATCTCCGGCCTCCATCTCCCCAGAGCCAATGTGAGTCAGGTGGACAAAATTCATTGGTTCCCCAATCATGGTCCGGTCGATCCGTCTCCTCTTCTTCTTCTGCTTGGAGAAAATAGGGGAGTTATGTCTGAAAGTCCCTCCTGCAGTCACAGTGGAGGAAGGAAAAAAAAGAATCTTGAAAACCACTAAAGGAGGAGCTAAGAGCCTGATAGGAAAGGGGCTATGGCAATATAATAGGGAAATAAATCACTACAGTATGGAAGGCAACGCTGGAACAACAGACAGACATAGGCAGTTGGGGAGGGCAGAGACCTGCAGAGTGAATAGTGGACAAAGAAAGGACATGTCAAAGTCACCTCTGGGCTGATGAGGAAACAATGGGGAAAGCTGACAGGTATAAGCTCCACCTACAACCCCCATCCAACTCAAAATATACAGGAACAGGAAGTGATAGGACTGCTCACTTCTTTCGTCCCCCAGTCCCCCTTTACTCTAGTGCATACCTGCCTGGCCACAGAAACTATCCTGACAGAGAGGGAGACAAGAAGTGTGCTTTTCAGACAGCAGATCCTAGATGGTGTGTCTACATCACAGTATACGGTAACTGATTTCTCAGTGTGCAGGGGTAGGGGTAGGGGTGGGAAGACTCACCGGCTGGGGTTTCTCTACCACGCAGCAGCCCAGTTTGTGCCAAAATTCACTCATGTTCCCTGATGGTTCCAGTTTCACTCCTCTGCCAGAGGCCCCAGAGGGCTCTTGCTCTGGTGCCTTGACCGCCCACTCTTCACTCCCTTCAGGCGTTACAATACCCTGGGTTCACTCAGCAAGACGGGGCTAGAGAAAGTAGAGTCCTCAGAACCCTTGGCTGATCAGTAAAGGTCAATGTCTCAGACCCTGAGAAGCTGGCAGGGCCAGAGAGTGAAGCGGGCAGGCAGGTACAAGGTTACGTCTTCCTCAAGCTTGGAACCCTGGATGAGCAGAAAGGAGAGAGAAGAAAGGTTAATAAGAAATTCCTCCGTCCTTGAGAACCTCCTAATGAACCCAGAATTTGTTCTCCCTTAAAATCCCTAGTTCTGTACCCAATACTAACATCCTCCAAACATAAGAACCTCACAGTTTCACTCTCAGAGAAAGGAAAAGAACCAAAGGACACCAAGGGGTTAAAGAGCAGTAGCTGCTGGTATCAAGGGAGAGGAAAGGGGCTAGAAGCAGTTAGGATGAGAGGATGGGAGGGAAACCAAAGGATAGTGGCAGAAATTAGCAAAGTTTAGGGGGTACTACAAGCTCTACCCCCTTTCTCTCTGGGTTTAGGGCAGAAGGGGAAGGGCATTTAAGTGACTTTGAAGAGGAAATGGTGGTTTTTTGTTCTCACAAACAAGGCCTCCACCCCTGTCCCTCCCTTTTTCCTCACCTTACCCTGAACACCTAGATTTTCTTTAAGACTTTGACCACCCAAGTCCTAGGTGACTAACTTTAGCAGGTTGATTCTCAAGAAAGACTTTCACAGTGAGAAATTCTTCCCTCTTCTTTCTATTCCCTGCCCTTGTTCCTCCTCACTTCCCTCAACTGAGATCCAACCCCTCCCAAAGACATTGAGCAGTTCCTTTACTACTTGACCTTGAGATCATTCCTCAAGGCTGTACACACTGTTTCTGTGTGTCCTGTATCACTCACTGCATTCCTGCAGGTGCACCTCTGTTTGCACATATGTGGCATGGCCGTATCTCCCTGTGTGTCATATAGATCTGTGCACAGGTTGCAGGTACATGTGCCAGGTATCTTCTGTCCCATGAGAAATTTTTTTCCAGCATCCCCACCCTCTTCACATGTCCTATCGTGCCACTTTGCTCTGCGCCTGCTTCTCTCCTCCCCTCCTCCCCTCATGCTATGACCTGTTCTCTCCTCCCTCCTCACCACTTCCATTCCCAAGCGTCATCAGCCAACCAGACACAAGGAACTTTCCAAAGCATTAGTGTCCAAGGAAGAACTTTCATTACTGCCAGCCAGGGTAGGGCACACCTGAGTTTTCTCTGTACTCACTGCATTTCCCCAGTCCTATAACACAGAGAACCTCAAAGTTTCCAAACAGGGCAGTTTTATAAATATTATACTTGAGCACAAATATGAATCTTCCTGAGGCCCTAGCACCCTAGACTGATCTAAAAACTAAGTTGTTGTTGTTTTTTAAACAGCCCTGAGATGAGATCACACACACACTGAGATACAGCTTCTAAGGGAGGGAAGGACCCAGGAGTCTGGGCTTTCTCTTACTTCCCTTCCCACCACTGGAGGGGAGGAGTAATGAGAGGGCGGAAGTCAGAATACAGTTGTCCAGAGAAGGGAGCTGTGGTCAATGGGGAAGTCAGTCACAGGGTTTGTAGTGATGATGGTGGCAGCCTGTGGTAAGGGTTGGAGGCAAGGGTGAAGAAAACAATGAAGAATCAGAGGAAACCCCCAACACCACCAGACAGGCTGTACTGAGACTGGACTCTCCCCAACACCCTGCTGCTCAAAGCTGAGTGGACAGAAGTGGATGGTGGGAGGAGAGAGAAGAAAAGAGGGGGAGAGGAGAGAGAGGGAAAGAGGCAGTGCTGGGAACAAGGACCTTTCTGTTCCTTTTCCAGGGACCTGGCCAGAGCTGGGTGGAGGGAAAGTGTGTGTGTGGGACTTGGCATGAAATGACCAATGATGATGAGAAGTGACCAGGAAATTCCATTCCCTAGGACATGGGACATAAGAGTCTCTAAAACTTGGGGGGGGGGGGGTCAGAGTGTGGAGAAAACGGAGCAGGGTGAAATTGGGGGTGAGGGGGGTTGAAGGGGGTGAGGAGAACAAGACCAGAAAAGTGACTGGCTGCCACTCTCATTCTTTAAAATATCTCAGGATTAGGTTGAGGAAAAATGAAGTCCTGAGCTGGTAAGCCCAGGAAGAGGTACGGAATCCACTGCTCACTATTTCAGTCCCACAGTGAAGGGGAGGGGCTGGGAAAACAGCAGGAGGGATCAGAATTAGATCACAAAAGTCCATATTCTGACAGCCAAGTAGCCCTGAGAACCGGGCCTATGCCCCAAATAGGAAAGGTGAATTGGTGCTCCGAAAGACACCAAGGTCACGCTGGGGCTTAATAGCTTCAGAACTATTGGGGAGTGAGCAGGAGAAGGGATGGGAGAAAGATTCCAGGGAGGAAGGATGTACAGAGGTAGTTCCCCGGTCCTGTTCCAGCCCCAAACCGGTTTTCCCGGTCCCGCTGCCTGCAGCCCCAAGGCCTCCAACCCGCTGCCTGACAAGCCGTCACAAGAAGCAGCTGGAGAGAAAGAGAATTAAGAGAATGGAGTGGGCAATAAACCCAGGGCTGCAGCCGGTCCCCCGTGAAGACCTCCAGACAAGGAGAGCTACCGAGCGCCTCTAGAGAAGGAGGGGTAGACCCCACTTTTCAGGCAAATGACAGGCATTTGTCCCAGCACCGATCGTGCCCTTCCCCAGGAAAGGTCTTGTGGGGGCTGAAGATGAAACAGAAGTAGGCCCTAAGCTCCCCCTCAGTATATTGTCATTTCAGTCACACAGACTCCATTTCTGCCGACCCCCCAACTCTACCCAGACATTCTCTGTTCCTCTGAACGCTGAACTAGGATTGGGACCCCTCGGTGAATCTTTCGGACTCTGTCACTGTCCTCCGTGGCTACCTCAGTCTCAGATTTAGACCTTCCAGAACCCAGCTGGGCTCCACTTTGTCTCGCACACGCCACCACCGAGCTCAGTGAGTTGCAGAGGAGACCTCCCCTCTCACCTCCCCCACACCCCAGTCCCCCTGCCCTCCTACTCTTCAGCGGCCTCACCGCGGGCGCCGCCCGAGCGTGGATGGGGCGGGTACTCAGGGGGCTCATCCCTTTTCCCACCGACCCAGCCAGCCCACAGCCGGGACGCCCTCCTCCCCCACCCCCAGCATCCGGTGCGGCGCCGTCGGGCGGGGCAGGCGGGGCGCACCGGCGGCCACCAGCTCCACGGTCTCACCTGCTCTGCTCCGGCATCGAGGCGCCCGGCTGCAGCTTGTGGGGGGCTCCCGCTCCGTGCCCGCCAGTGTGGGGGTTCCCGGACTCGCTCCTCGGTGCGGTGGGGAGCCGAGGGCGGGCCGGCAGAGGTGGGGCTGGCCGAGGGCGGAAACGGCGGCGACGCGATTACGAAACCCGTCCGGCTGGGAGGCGGGCGCACAGCTCCCCCCTGGACTGAGGCGGCGCTGCACCCGGCAGGGCCCGGGGAGGAGGCCTCCGGGGCCCCCGAGGGCCGCCGCCGCTGCTCGGCGCCCTGCGGAGTGTGGGCCCTCCGGTGCGGGCCGGGCACCCAAGCTGGGTCCCCCGGAATCACACGTTCTCTTTGTGCGCCGGGCATTGCGGAGCAAAACGAAGCGGAGCCCCTAAATCCCCCGGACCCTACCAAGTTCCGAGTTTCTCAGACGCACCCCCTCCCCAATCTAATGTGATCCACCCCAAATGGAACGGGGCTCGGCGTATTTACCCGTTAGGAAGGTGGGGAGGCGAGTCGGGAGGAGTAGGGATTGGAGGGAGGGATAGAGAATTTTCCTGATTCTCAAAAACACTTCTTAACCTGAAATCCTTAAATTGGGGGATAAAGGGGCACTTCTCCATTGTTGTCTAGGGTTAAGATTTTTAATCCATAAATCTAAACCCAGAGGACAATTAACTGCTTATTCAGTTAGCGGGGTGGGGTGGGGTGGGGGGGTGTTGCTGGCCAATAAACCAACGGGGATGCCTCCATCCCGTCTCCCTCCCGAAAGTGCTCTGGCACCTATCGTTTGAATTAGCCGAGTCAGGCAGGGAGGGGCGGGGAGTCCTTCCGCCGGCCTTAGGAGGGGCTGCATTGCAGGGGGAGACGGAGCCGATCGACTCCGCGCAGAGAGCCAGAGGGAGGAGAAGACAAAGCCGGCAAAGCCCCCACTGCTGCCTTTCTCTCCAGCCCAGGGCAGGGACCGGAGCCTCGGGGTCGTCCCTCCATCTTTGGAACACACACTAGTAATTCACTGATAACAGGTAAACTAAACTGAGGGAGGGGAAAAGGGGCTGCAAAGATAGAAGAGCAGCTGCTTCTGGTTAGGATGAGGGCCCCAAAGAAGGATGCGGTTGGGGGACTGACAGTTCAAGAGGAAAGAAGGAGCCGCTATGAACAACGGGTGGTTAATTTGTCATTTGTTCACCGTTTTACATCTCTTGCTCACATCTCCATCCATGCCTTATAATCCTGAACACAGACATTAATTTTTAACAATTTACGTGTAGTTATTTCTAAGCATTTATCTCCTTATTTCAAGTACCTATTTGCCTATAATTTATTGTCCTGTGTATTTTATCTTCAGTCTAGTTATCTCTGTCTTCCTTTCAAGCTATAATTTGTGTGGGGTTTTTTGTTTTGTTTTGATGAATCTCTAGTCCTACTGTACTGCTCTAGCCTCTATTTCCATTTCTTTTTCTGTAGTGTTCTATTGATGTGACTACCCTCACCCCAAACTTGTCTCCATAGGAGGGAGTTTGGGGGAAGGGATATGAGATAATATTGAGATTAATCCTCACCTTTCTTTTAACAGTCCCCTCCCATCTCAAACCTTTGCTCCAAAGAAAGAAGCAGTTTGTGGTAGGAAGGTGGGGGCCTCTGTGTTGGAGAACTATCTGATATTGAATTAGTACAGCCCACAAGAGCGAGGTATAGGGGCAGATTCTGGAAAAGGAATGCTTATTTGCAGCTCAGTGGAATAGGTGGGGGAAGGACATGGCTAATAAAAAAAATCCAAGCCAGAACGAGGCACATATAATGAGGATGCCAGAGTGCTTCCATTCCCCACCATCACCATCCCTGTCCTTCCACCCCATTATGGCAGCATGACACAGCAAGGCCTGGTTCAGTAGACCTTGGATTCCCACTGAGTGTCTGGACAAAGGGTATTTGGGCGTGTCTACGTGGCTCCAAGAGTCTTTTTATAAATATTTGCTAATCAAGCAAATGGGGAAGGGGAAAGAAAGCTAGCTGAAAAGAGACCTCTTGCAAAATTTAGGTACTTGGGAATTAAATTCATACAGTATTAAATTTTAAAATTTCATTATCAATGTAAAGGGTATGTTAGCTTCAATTTTCTGTGTAGTCAATGCTCTTGACTTGATTTTAAATGCTGTTAATGCTTGTATGAGTATCTTTCTAGAATGCATTTGGTACTCTGTACATGTTTCTGAGTCATACCTAGATATTTTAAGTTAATATTTCATGACATTTCCCTTAGTTTTTGTAATTGTCAAGAGAAGCTCTGCCAGATACTCAGGGATCAGACAGCTTTGATACATATGCTGGCTATAAGAACAGGGGTCAGTTTGTCAGAGCTTTTTCCCTTTCTCAGATTCCAGCTTGCTCTCCATGCCTTTTTGCATGTTCCCCATTCAGATCAGAACCATAGGAACAATCAACACCTAACCATTGACGATCTGCTCTTCAGGAACTAAGAATTCTTGCAATTTTGAGAATATTGGTATAGGATTACATAAAGCTGTAGGCAACTATCTATGTACAACACATCCAAAAAAGATCAAACTGGGAATTATGAGACCTGGGTTCTATCCAAACTTGGCTGGGAGGCTTCACAAGTCACTAGATAATTTCTAAGGTGTTTTCTAGTTCTAGAAGTCTATGATACCCCCCTCCTCCCCTTATGATTCTGTTTTTTAAAGAGCCTATTATATTTGCCCAGAATTATACTAAGCTCTCACTGGAGAAAACTGGTAAGGGATGGGATATAAAAGAAGCCAACTATGTAGGCAAATAACTGGTAATATTAGTAAAAAATCCCTGTGGGCAGAAGTAACACTATTGTCTCCTAAGGTTTGCTTCTTAGGATCTCTATAACCCCAGACCTAAGCCCTGGTTAATTGGCTGACAGGTACAACCATTTTTTTGTAACTCTTTCTGTGCACATCTCTGCAAATTATTGTGGAGATGATCAGAGCTGAATATCATAGGATGATGACCTCACCTTTCCAACATGTTCCCACTGTGTCTCAGTTCCTGAATCACACTCCTAGGCAGCTTCTCTGCTTAGGGTTTATTTTGGAACTTGAACCTAAGAAGGAAGAGAGCAACTCAGAATTCGCTTTTAACTTTAAAAACATTGAGTCTACCTACTCACCCCTCCTAAGGCCCCCACACTCAAACAAACATGTTCTAGATTAATGCATTCTTTTCCTGCCTTAGTAGAGACATTTCACATTATATGGGCTGATAGGGTTTCTGTAGGATACTGGTTATCATGTTTTTTTGTTTGTTTTTTAGAAATTTTTTTTTTTGGTTAATTCTGGCCCGAGGATACTTTATTTTTCCATTGTTTTTTTTAGAGAACAAGAGAAGGGGAGGCATCTATGTGAGAGAGAAACATTGATTGGTTGCCTCCCGCACGCACCCCGACGAGGGCCAGGGTTCGAACCTGAAACCCAGGTATATATGCCCGTGACCAGGAATCAAATCCCTGACCCCTTTGGTGCTCAGGCTGATGCTCTGACCTCTGAGCCACACTGGCCAGGGCTGGTTATGTTTGCCTAACATATTTTGGAGCCTATTTTAGGCCACTATTTAGGCATCTCCAGGCCCGATGAGGGTCAATGGAGTGTGTTGGAGGAAGTCCTTTTGAAACGGTTCTATTTTTGGAGGCGGTGGAATGTTCTTTCTGCTCCTTTGGGAACATTTCAGCTAATGTTTCTTGCCCCTCTCTTGGCTAGTAAGCAGCAGGATGGAGGCTGCAGGGAGGTAGAATAGTCATATAACACCAGGGTGTGAGTGGGATGAGCAGAAAAGGTGATAGAAGTACTCATTAAAGTATGGAAAAGTGTGTAATTCTGTTAAAGGACCTTCTCCTTCCAATCTAAACTTTACCTTACTTACCTGGAGTTTCCAATCCATTTGCTTTCACTATCATCAATTATATTCTAGCATTGTGACCAGAGAAAAGAGACCTATTATAGCAAAGGAAAGTTCTTTTAGCACCTGGGTTTTGTTCTGAAGCAGAGGTAGGTGAGAGAGAAATAGATAGGCTGTTAAGGCTTATCTGTGTACTAATAGATGGGAGTGGCAAGGTATTCATTGTATTAAATAAAGAGTGAGGGAAAATTAATCAGCAGCCTTGAATGTCTTTTGTGTGCAAAGCCCAGCACTTGTGAAGAAAGTACAAAGTAGACTGGTTTTTACCCTTGGGGATACTCTCAGTTTCTTGAAGGAGATAAAGACTATCCCTATACTTGTAACAGTGATCTGTAACTCCAAACTAATATAGTCAGATAAAAGTAGAGTGGTAAGTTAGATGCTAGAAGAAATGGGTAGTTGGAGCTAAGTTTAAGGAAATCCTCCTGGAAGAGGTGAGTTTATAATAGGGTTTATTTTTAATTTTAGAGAGGAGGGAGAGAGAGAGAAACAGCAATTTGTTGTTCTACTTATTTATTCATTCATTGGTTGATTTTTTTTTTTTTAGAGAGGTAGGGGGGGCGGGGGGAAGAGAGAAAAACATTGATGTGAGAGAGCACATCAATTGGTTGCTTCCCACAGGCACCCAGACTGGGGCCAGGGATGGAACCTGCAACATTAGGTATGTGCCCTTGACCGGGAATCAAACCCAAGACCCTTCAGTGTGCAGGCCGATGCTCTAGCCACTGAGCCACAACTGGCCAGGGCCATTGGTTGATTCTTGTATGTGCCCTGACTGGGGATCAAACCCACAATTTTGGCATGTTGGAACAATGCTCTAACCAACTGAGCTACCCGGCTAGGGCTATAGTAGGGCTTAGAAGGCAGGGAGGAAAAGAGAAAACCAAACTGTCGTGGAAGCCCTTTTTAGAGGTACCATGACCTATTAAACCAAAGGCAGAAGTTCCGTATTTGGAAACATAATAGGAGTTCAGGGGAAAGATTCCTCTAGGCCCTAGGGACTTGAGTGTAGTCTTGAAACTTGGGTAGTATTTTAAGATGGAAAGTGGAGAGAGTTAAGCAAGTTAGTAATGAGCAGAACTGTAGCAGAGCATGTACCACTACTAGGAAAAATAGGGCCAGATTGTGAAAGGCCTTGAAAACCAGCCTCAAGATTGACTTGAAGCAGTAGGAAGTAAATAAGTCATTCCAAGTTGGAGAGAAGTTAGGAAATAGTAGAAAATGGTAACAGAGGAAGGGTTCCTGAAGCTTACCAGGGAACTTGGGTTATGTATAGAGGCAAATGGGGATGTCAAGATTCTAAGTAAGGAAAGGCCATGGACCACAAAGAGTTTGCTGTACCACGAAGACTGACAAGTGGTTTCTTTCTAGGAAGTTATGAGGGACCCTGTGAGTAGCCAGTACAGCTCCTTTCTTTTCTGGAGGATGCCCATTCCTGAACTGGATCTGTCGGAGCTGGAAAGCCTGGGTCTGTCGGATACATCTACCTACAAGGTCAAGGACAGCAGCGTTGGCAAAATGACGGGGCAAGCGACCGAAATAGAGCAGGAGAAAAGCCCTGAAGGTGATCCCCTCCTTCAGTACAGCACCTTCAACTTCTGGAGAGCTCCCATTGCCAGCATCCACTCCTTCGAATTGGACTTGCTCTAAGCCCAAGATTTCTCTCTCCCACCACCTTGCCCTCATTGTCTTCCCTCTGAAGCCCCTTTCTTTTCCACCTTTTTCCCCTATTAATCTTGCTCTCTCCCCTCCACTGTGTTGAGGTGGTGCTGATGAATCTGCCGGAGTTGTGTTGTATTTATTTATTTATTATTTATTTAATGTATCAGTTTCTCTCAAAAGCCCTCAAGCCACAAAGTAAAGGGTTCAAGCAGTGGAGTACTTACTGGGTCACAGGGATTCCTCCTCCCTACTCCATATTAATTCCAGAAAACAGGCCTGATGGGGGCACCAGAGAGTAGTATAGTAGGGTAAAATGGAAGGATTTCTTTTACCTCATTTTAATCAGCTCTAGAGATTGTTCAAACCTTCCTAATTTCCTGCTCTAGGCCAGTAAACACAAATATTTCTTCAAGAGTTGATAAATACCTTGTAAATTTTAGTTTGAGGTTATCTGTTACAAGACAGTAGGATTTCTAAAAAGCTAAGGTAATAAGACAAACTTGCTGTTTTGATTCTGCTCCTTCTTGTAATATACTCTTTCTCAGAAACTGGGGATAAAGGTATAAAACAAGAGGGAATAATATGTCTTGGAAAATAAAAACAGGGGAAGCCCTGAATCATTTCAAAATAGCCTACTCACTTGACTATTTTGCTCAGTAATTTCTGGGGACAATTACTCAATTTCAAATCTTAAAATGCAATATTGCTGACTATTATGATAATTGGTAAGGTTTTGATTCTGTTTCTAAAAGTCATAGGGTTTGGTCCGTAGTACTTTAGACTTGCCCTCCTGCGTTTGCAATGTATCTTAATCAATGGGCCTCAGGCACAGTTCTTCAGCTACCTTGAGACCATGAAATGAACAATCACATTCTGACCTTCAGCCTGTTCCCACTCCTTCCAAAATTTTTGCTGCTGATTTGTGCTGCCATTTACTCATTTATTTAATAAAGACATTCAATCCCAGGATTGCATCCTAGTTTTCTCTTTCCCCATAGGAAAGCAGTATAGATCTCAAAAGTTAGCCTTGCTTTCACATTCAGCTTATATATTCTTTTCTTTCTAATATTCAACTTTGAGGAAGAACGATTTGAGTAGCCTTTATACACTAAAATGATGAACTTCAGGTTGAACAGGCAGGTAACAAGAAAAAGGGTGAAATCAACTTAAAATGATTTAGGGAGAAAGCTGCGACCAACCATTCTGCTTGCACACTGACCACCCACACATTTGAGGTAGTAATTCTAGCGGCCTCGGGAGGCACCTGTGGCACTTACAGGTGCCTGAGAAAATAAACGAATTCACCCAAATGTGTTATCTGCTTGCTTAAAACTCTTTAAGGAAACACAACCATTTGTACTAATTTACAAGTCGTTTCTGGGTGCCTCCTCTATGAAAGGCACTATGCCAGACAACATGTGAACAGGAATGAAACAAGATTTTGACTCTCAAAAAGGGAGGCGGTAAATACCGAGATGGACAGTACCTGGGCAATATGCTCTAAGTACTTTAAAGGTGACAGGAACACGATCTAGGTAAGTTCAGAAAAGGGAGCGCCACGTAAATCTTCCTCGTGGGCTTTGAAAGGCCAATAATACACGTCAAAAGCCAAAATCTAACAAAGAATGGCTCAGTGACGTGTCCTTTCCTGTCTTTACTTGTTTTTGAAGGACTCCTTTCCTGACTCCTTGCTGTCTGTCCTCCAGTCCCGGCGTTTGGTGGGTGGAGATGGGGCACAACTGTTCGGTAAATAATCCGCCTGAATGGATTTGCACACTCAGGCTCCATCCTATTCCGGGCTCCCGAGAGAAATGCCTCCGTTATCTGTTTCGCTGTTCGTGCTGACAGCTCAGCTCTAGGGTCCTTACGTTCAGGCTGGAACTGGAATGGGCCCGTCAGGCACCAGAGTTCATTTCTCGTCCAAAGCCAGGAACGTCCCAGTGAGCTTCGCCCTAGGCTGACCAGGAAGCAAGGTTTTCCCAGCCACCTCCCAAGGAGCGACCAGAAAGCGGCAGGACCGACGCACAATCGGTTTCCCTACAGCGGTTCGTCTGATTGTTGGCGCCAAAACAAACCACCGGGCCGTCCCCTGCCGGGTCTATATGACACGTAAGACACGTAATCGACAATCCTCCGCCTCGCTAAATAGTCCCTTCAAGGATTTCCCGCGTACGCGCTTTTGCCCCGCAAATGCTTTCGGTGGATAGTAAATGAGCCTCGGGGGTGCATCAACCTTCTGTCCGAATGGAAATTTCAATTTTCTAATCATTTTCTCTTCACAGATCCCTCCGCCAGAAATTATTTTCGCAGTCCCCACTTCCGGGTCCGCCATTTTGTTGCCTCCATTTCTCCACGAGGGGGGTTAAAGGCCCCCAAAATATGCATATATGAAAAGGCCAAAAAGTAACCGTCACTGACAGGCATTGTAAACTAGAGAAGGAAACGGCACCAAACTGGCGGGTTTGGCGAAAGCGCAGCCGGCAGCGTCCCGGACGAGGAGGTGAGGGGGAAGGAGAGATGCGTGGACTCGGGGGGGCGTCAGGGCCGGCAGGGAGAGTGCGGTGAAAAGTCGCACCGCTCCCCAGCCCAGCCCCGAACTTCTGGGTGCAGACGGAGCGGCGCCCCTTCGTCGGAGAGGGGGATCTTGGGGGAGGGGGACGAAGAGGAAGGGGATGCTGCCGGGAGGAAGGGGAGGGGACTGGGAGGAGGTGAGGAAGGGGGTGGGTGTAAGACCTGGGGCTGGGGAGCTGGACCAAGGGAAATCAAGGCCACGGAGGTGACCACGAGGGGGCAGTGCTGAGCCCGGGCCGAGTGACACCCTGTCCGGGTGACTCTTCTCCGCAGACACAACATAGCTGGGAAACTGGAGGGTTTGCGGCAGAGGAGAAAACGGGGATTCTCATTCCCGCCCCAGTAATAGCCTAAAGATTATTAGTGAGCGCGCTAATCTGAACCAGAGTCTGAGGGCCCCTCCTCCAGGTCCCTTTTTTTAAAGAGAGAGGAAGGAAGGGAAAGAGAAACATCGATTTGTTGTGTTGTTCCATTTACTTATGTATTCACTGGTAGATGCTTCTTTGTGCCCTAACTGGGGATCAGTGCGCAACCTTGGCGTATCCGGAGGAGGCCCTAACCGATTGAGCTGCCCCACCAGGGCCTGGGCCTCGGGTTCTTACACAGTTGTTTGTACAGCTGGCGGCTCAGTGGGGACATGTGTGATAGAAAAAGGAAAAAAAAGGTCAGACCATGGTTTCTTCAATTTCAATTCTTCTTCCCGTTAGCCTTCTCTCTGCTCACAGCTTTACTTGAGCCAGCAGAGATCACCCCATTACTCTCTCCCTTCCCAGGAGGAATCCCTCCCTCTCTCTCCCCCCCCTTCTCTCCCTCTCTCCCTTTCTCTCTCCTCTTACCCCTCTTCCTCTCTCCCTCCCCCCCCATCTGTGGAAAAGGACACTCTATGGCTTCCTTCAACAATTTAACAATATTTTTGGCCATCTAGGACCATATTTTCAACATACCATTTGACTCACCCAGTTCAGTAGAGATGTTCTTAAGCATCTGTTTTCATATATGCCTTGATAACAATGAAAAAGCTGCCCTGCCCAAATTCCCATATCAGCCAACTTACTCTCTAATTACTGTCTTTGTCAGGAGCTCAAGCACTTCATCTATTATTAAAACACTATTGATTATTGAAAGTTCTTGTGTGTTCGGGAGGGGGTGTTTCGTTCATCTTCAAAGTCCTAAGGGTCAAGTTAAATCAACTTTTGTTTCTTCACTTTATATGTAGGGAAAGTGGCAGGACATACAGTAAGGAAGAATGTTTTCCCTTTTTTTTTAGTAATCAGAGAGTTTAGAACTAGACTGCCCTCTTGTCTCTTAGGCTACATCTTTTTTTTTAATAGTTTATTGATTTTTAGAGAGAGGAATGGAGAGGGAAAGAGAAAAACATCCATGTCAGAGCATCAGTGTGAGAGTGCAACATCAGTTGGCTGCCTCCTGCACACACCCCTACTGGGGATGGAGCCCACCACCCAGGCATGTGCTGGTGACCAGAATCAAACCAGCAACCTCCCAGTACACTGGACAATGCCCAACAAACTGAAGCATGCGGGCCAGGGCACAAGTGATACTTCCTTAAAAGTTAATTGCAATGAGAAATCAGAAACTGTATCAGTGAAATTTTATACTGTTACCCTAAAATTTATCTGTTTTTCACTTTGAATGAATCTTTTACCCCTGCATGATTTTTAAAAAATGAAATAAAGGTTTACTTTTAATCGTGCAAAGGCCAATGTAGGCGCCACAATTCTTTTTTTTTTTTTAATCCTCACTGGAGGATATTTTTTCCATTGCTTTTTCAGAGAGAGAGAAACATTGATGTGAGAGAGACATATCGATTGGTTGCCTCTGGTACACTCCCATGAGCCTGTAACTGAGGTATGTGCGCTTGGCAGGAATTGAACCTGGGGACCCTTCAGTCAGCAGGCAGACATTCTATCCACAGCCAACCCAGCTAGGGCAGGTGCCATGTTTCTTGAGTAGGTCTCTTTCAATCAACTCAGGAATCTGGGTTGCTTCCATCATGTGGCTCTTCTGTCACATAGTCCAGTCTCCATGTGACTTCTTCTGTAAATACTTGGTTATAAGACTTCTGTTCAGCTAGTCTTCAGTTGGTTGGTTGTTCTATAATTTTGTTGTAATTCTAATTCGGACCTGAGAGGAAGTGAGTATAACTTCCACTTACTCCAAAGAAGTGTCTGCCATATACTTTGGTTTGTCTGTCATTCTTTCCTGTAACATATTTCTACCCATGGTCATTTCAAAAGGATGAAGTGTTGTTTTATTGATCTCTTAAGCTAGAAAGGTGGTGATGTGATGTGTTGCACATATTTCCAAAGTATTATTCTGGAGATTGGAAGCGAGGGAACTGTTGTTTAGGGCCTGAAACTTTCCCAAATATCTGATTGTTAGTGTTAGATGATGAGGTAGAAAAGAAATGCCTACCCGATAGTGACCTTGAAAAGTATTTTAAAGTACAAGGAGTCTTCTAAAGACATTTTTAGGCAGCTCTCCTTGTGTTTGAGTTACAGCTTCCTGAAAACTTTTGTTCCTATGCATAAAGATGTCTTTGGTGGACTTGGGGAAAAGGTTGCTAGAAGCAGCAAGAAAAGGCCAAGATGATGAAGTGAGAACATTGATGGCAAATGGTGCTCCATTCACCACAGACTGGGTAAGCGCTCTCGATTATTCCCACTGTGTGCTGTTACCAATCTTTTTCTTTTTTTATATTTTTATTTATTGACTTGAGAGAGAGAGAGGAAAAGAAGGGGAGGGAGAGAAACATTGATTTATTGATTTACTTATTTATGCATCATTGGTTGAGTCTTGTATGTGCCTTGACCCTGGATTGAACCGGCAACCTTGGAGTATTGGGACGACGCTCTAACCAACTGAGCTACCCGGCCAGGGAACCAGTCTTTTCTTAAAGGCTAGCAGACTTTATTGATGTTTCTTCATTCCCTTTCTGCCTCATTCTCCTCACAAGAGTTTTATTTTCTTTCTATCACCTGAATATGTGGTTTTCTTTTTCTTTTAGTTTTCCAAATTGGAAGTATCTCCTGTGGATATGTAGGTGGTAATTGTAAAGGTCTTATATACTTGTGATTTTCTATAATGCTTTTCAGAGTATTTTCTAAAAGTTTAATTCTCCCTGGAGTGTACTTGGGTTATACACTTCTGTAATTAGCTAGAAATTAAACAATCAGTATAATAAAAGTGCATTTCTAGCCTAATAAACTCCTTGTTTTCTTTTCTCTAAAATGTCCTAGTTAATAAAAATAGTCTAGCATCAGAAGGTCGCTACTTCATTTCCTGGTCAGGACTCATACGTAGGTTGCAGGTTCGATTCCCAGACAGGGTGCGTACAAGAGGAAACTCATCAAGGTGTCTTTCTCACATAGATATTTCTCTCTCTCTCTCTTCCCCCCCTTCCTCCCTCTCTAAAAAATAAAAAGAAAAGAAAAAAGAAAAGAAATAGTCTAGCTATTGTGTTTGCCTTACCACTGTTTAAAAATATTAAAGAGGACCTGGCCAGTATGGCTGTTGGTTGAGCATCGTTCCATGCACCAAAAGGTTGCCAGTTCGATTCCCAGTTGGTACATGCCCAGGTTGTGGGCTCATCCCTAGTAGGGGACATACAGGAGGCAAACGATCAATCGATGTATCACACACCATTGTTTCTCTCTCTCCCTCTCCGTAAAGATCAATAAAAATATTTTTAAAAACTAAAACATTAAAGAGGAAGGTATAATTTCATGATCCTAGACAGCCAGCTCAGAGAGCAGTTTTAGAAGACCCAGGTCCAGGTTATAATGTGGGCTACAGTGAATGAGTGTCCTCTTTTCTCGAGTGGCTAATTCGTAACTTTAGGGGCCAACAGTCTCTCTCTCTCTTTATCCTCACCCGAGGATATGTTTCTTTATTGATTTTAGAGAGAGAGAAAAGGAGAGAAAGGAGGAGGGGGGGAGAGAGAGAGAGAGCGAGAGAGCGCGAGCAACGTCAGTGTGAGAGAGGAACCCCGATTGGTTGCTTTCTGCAGGTGCCCCAAACCCACAGCCCTTCCGTGCACGGGAAGACGCTCCAGCCAACTGAGCCACATAGGCCAGGACTGAGGACAGCAGGTTCTTAGCACCTCACAAAAAGGAAGAAAGGAAACCCATGAGATGAGCATTTCTATAAATAGACCTGAAAAGAGCAATGTGAATTAAATCCAGTCAGGCACAGAGGCTGAATATATAAAAAGCAAAGAATAAACAAAATAGGCTTAAAATAAAGAGCATAACACAAACCCAGGAATAGAATTCTGGTGAAAGTGGATGCTGATAACTCTTAGAAGATTTACTTTGAGATAATACAGACTTGCTAATTGCTGTTGATACTCAATTGCTAAATTTTTATTGCCTCTTCTTGGTCTTTTTTGCTTTGCTTTACTGTGGTAACAAACTTCTATTCCAAACAAATTGGCACCCCAAGTTCCACATGCAACTTTCTAGTCTCTGCCCTTTTCCTAAAAATTGTTTTGAACCTTTATCTGACTCAGAATCATCTTGTTTGTCCATTTTTTTAACCTTTTTCTAAACCCTGTTTCAAATCATGTCCTTTAGGGAATCTGACCTGATAAATCCACCTGATTTAAATCTATTATATTTAGCACTTGTTTAATTGGTGGTATATTTATTTCTCTATTAGTATATTAATTTTTAATTAAGTTATTTCTTCAGTCCTGTCTACCCAACCAGGCTGTCTCTCCAAAGGCAGGAACCATAAAACTCACCTCTTGTTCATTTGTATCTCTCCAGTAATGATTTAGGAGTCTGCACACAGTTGATATTCAATGAGTATTATTTTCCCACAGCTTGGAACATCACCCCTCCACCTTGCAGCCCAGTATGGTCATTATTCCACAGCAGAAGTGCTCCTTCGAGCAGGTGTTAGCCGGGATGCCCGAACCAAAGTGGACAGGACCCCCTTGCACATGGCTGCAGCTGATGGACATGCACACATCGTGGAACTGCTTGTTAGGGTAAAGCTAGAATAGTGGCGGGTCTATATTGTAAAAAGGACACCCACCTCCCTTTCTTACTTAAATGAGTGGTAGAAAACTAAGTTGGGGAAGATCAAGTTGAGGACATTTTATAGCATTGACTATGAAAATTTTGTTTTCCAATCTTTTGAAAGATAAACAGACTTTATTGGGGTGTTTTTTTTTTCATTTCCTTTCTGCAGGTGTTCTCTGTATTTATCCCCATTTTTTCAGACACTCAGCTCTGTTAATAAATGCAACAAAACTCTGTTCTTTTACCCTTCCTTTCCCATCTGTTATAATTTCCCAGTGATGTCCTTAGAAGATCCACTCATTGAAGGTATTATGTCTATCAACATCAGGATAATTTGAGAAATGTTTTTCCCTTTGGTATGTCTTAAATTTGATCTAAATTTGAATATGTGTTATCCATGGAAATTCTCTGTATTGGTGATGGGATCTTGCACCTGTGCTGCTATAACCAGTGTCTGTATGAAAACATTACTTTTCTATGACAGAATGGTGCAGATGTGAATGCCAAGGATATGCTGAAGATGACAGCTTTGCACTGGGCCACAGAGTACCACCACCGAGATGTTGTAGAGCTACTTATTAAATATGGAGCTGATGTCCATGCTTTTAGCAAGTTTGATAAATCTGCCTTTGACATAGCCCTGGAGAAGAACAACGCTGAGATTCTGGTCATCCTTCAGGTCTGGTTTTTTTTTAAATCCCCAGAGTATACTTCAATTGAAGTTAAGGATTTATTGTGGGAGCTAAATCAAAACTGAATGTTTTCTGTCTTATCAAAGAGTACTTCTAATGTGCCTTAATCTTGTGATTAGTGTCATTAGTATATTTAAAAACATATACATTCTACAAAGCCCTGAATTACTCATAGTGATTGAATAACAATGTTGGTGGCCAACACAAAAACAAGGTTTATTTGGCTTTAGAATGATTTTTTTTCTCCATGAAAATTTTTCTTTCTAGTTAAATTTGACTTGGAAATATATTAAAAGCCTCTTTATGTTTTCTGAATGTACATCAACTGATGTAAGACAGTACATAGCCCTAAAGCCTACTGAGTCATCTCAGAATTAAGGGAAGCCGTCTCAGAATTAAAAGCTAGCTGCCCAGCCGGAGTAGCTCAGTTGATTGAGTGTTGTCCCATGCACAGAAAGGTTGCCATTTCAATTCCCAGTCAAGGGCACATACCTGGGTCTTGGGTTCGTCCTCAGTTGGGGCATGTACAGAAGGCAACCGATTAATGTTTCTCTCTCACAGCGATGTTTTTTTCTTTCTCTCT
This sequence comes from Miniopterus schreibersii, assembly GCF_964146895.1. Lineage (NCBI taxonomy): Eukaryota > Metazoa > Chordata > Mammalia > Chiroptera > Miniopteridae > Miniopterus > Miniopterus schreibersii. The sequence continues at coordinate 11,684,584 of NC_138119.1, read as the reverse complement.
CCTTTCCTCCTTTCTTCTCTCTAAGCATGTCCTCAGGTGAGGATTAAAAAAAAAAAAAGTTAGCTGTGATGATTCCACCCATTAATTTCTTAAGCCAACATTTGTATATCAGGAAATAACAGGATAAGAGATACAAAGATGAATAGGACATGCCCTGCCTTTGGAGTGTTTAGCGTGATGAAGTTTAGACAATACTCTGGTGATAAACAGATATCTACCAACTATTACAGGAGTACAGAATAAGGAGTATTAATGATGCTTAAGGCAAAAATTAAAGTGGATATAGAATCTGAACTGAATTTTGAAGAAGTAGGCAGAGAAGTGAGACAGTGATATTCTAGGCTAGAAAGAGAGCAAATCAGAGACATAGAAGTGTGAAAGGACATGGAATATTCAGAGTAAGTAGTTCTGTGACTGGAGACTGGGCAAGGGAAGTGGAATTTGGGAGCTAACACTTGTTAGGCCAGGTTCTCAGCATAGGGGTGTTACATGCATATAAAGGAGTTTGTTTTGTGGGTAATAGGAATCCAATAGAATGTTTAAAATATATGATTGATATTAGACTTTTTTTAAGAAAGGGAGGAAGGGAGAGAGAAAAACACACATCAATGTGAGAAAGAAACATGGATCGGTTGCCTCACATATGCACCCTGACTGGGGATCAAACCGCAACCTAGGTATGTGCCCTGACCAAGAACTGAACCCATGACCTTCTGGTGCATGAGAGGACACTCCAACCAACTAAGCCACACCAGCCAGGGCCATATGATTAGACTTTTTTTAAAAAGGTGATTATTTGGAGTGTGGTATACAGACTGGAGAGAGAAGATTTAATATTAAAGAACCATATAGTGATTTGCATTAGGCTAGGCAAGAGCCAATGAGGGCTTGAGTTAGGGAAGTGATAGGATAGAAGAAGGGCATATTCAAGAAGGAATTTAACAGTACCCAGAGAATGGATAATCTGTTTCAGGCTGAAGCTCTTAGTCAAGGGGATAATTATATATGAAAAATAGGTAGACATTTCTGCTGTATTTTCAGTGGCTTGTTTGTTGTTTTTTACAGACGGTTCCCTATAAACTGGTTATCCTCTTCAACTTTCAATTCCTTGTATAGAGCTCTTTCATAATTGGGACTTTTTTAGTAGTGACCATGTTTGTAGAAAACTGCTTTTGAAAGTAAAAGAAAATAAAGATAAGTTTCCTTACACCAAAATTGTACACACATTCCTGGAAGCAAAGTGCAGCATATGAAACTAGACTTTAAAATCTGGCACTTATTTATTTGCTTGTTATATATTCTCTGAGGAATTCTTCAGTGGCAGAATGGAACAAGTTGTTGGACAAAACTTTGAAGAATATTCTTGTCTGTAGATTCTCTGTAGGGATCTCCTGCTAGTGCATTGATTTGTAGATAATGGATCATAGAATATTATTGTTGGAAATTACTTTTTAGGCTGCCCCCCTTATTTTTTCAAATAAAAACACAAGCTCCAGAGAGGTTAAGTGAATTGTATAGAAGTTTTTGCACATAATACACCTTTTTTCCTAAAGAAGAAATAAGTTTGAGAAAGCAACTTAACATCTCCGTTTTCCTGGTTGGAAAACAAAAAATAAACATTGGTCTTATTGAGAACTCTGAGCTCCCTGGGACATTGTGTGCTAGAACTAGTTCTACTTGATAGAGCATTGAGGGTGGGGGTGGCTCTTAGTAACTGTATAACTAAGGCTAAAAAGTGTTCTGACTTTAAAATATCCATCTTGTTTTATAGGAAGCAATGCAGAATCAGGTGAATGCTAATCCTGAAAGAGCCAACCCTGTGACTATGGCTACCCCATTTATCTTCACGTCAGGAGAAGTTGTCAACCTCGCTAGCCTTGTTTCTTCAGCCAACACCAAAACAACCTCAGGTAATATTCTGATAGTGTGGCATTTATTTTAGACTTAAAATGAACAGAACCCCAGGTTTTCCTGTGAAATGGATAGATAGCCTCTCTGATATTCCTTTATTAAAATCTTCCCCCAAAATAGAGGATTTATAATAGATTTTAAAGCTAATGCACTTATTCTTCCTAGGGTAAGGGAAGATTATACATAGGGGTTATCCCTACCTGGGTACTTACTGTGTTAAAAGTAAAATATTCTACACATTAATCTGTTGAAGGGTTATGCCTGACCCAAAAAATGAAAATATAGGGGTCCTTCAATATAGTACTGATAAGGAAGATAGTTAAATATTCATAATCTAAAGCAGTAACAAATAAAGCAGAAGAAACATAAGTGGTTGTTGGAATGCTGATACAAAAGAGGTACATGTGATTATTTGAATAAAGTATAAGAATCTCCGTTTGTTCTTGAGAATACATTTAACAACAAAATAACAAAAAAAGCACCTGGTGTTGATCTTTTGAAACGTGTGTTTTTAACAAAAACATCTATCTAAAAAGGAGAAAACTGAACTTGTTTTCAACATCTCTTTACAAATATTTGTTTTACAACAAAGGAACTTATATCCTCATTTACATAAATTTTCTAGCTGACTCTTGTTTTTTTTCCTATTTCTGACTTTCATTTAAAAATAGGCAATTGTATTCCTATTTAAGTTGATATAATATCAAAGGAAGATGTTGAATGAAGTGTTATTGAGAGACAGGGTTGTAAAATAGAAAGAGCATATACATAGAATTGTACATTCAGATCTGCATTCAAATACTAATTTATTAATTCACTAGATACTTGGCTGTGGGAAAACTACTTCTCTAAGCCTTCTTTACTAATTTATAAAATTGTGATATATCTACTTTATGAGGTTATTGTAAGACTTCGACAGTTTGTATTTCAGGGTCCATTTTATAGCAGGGCTTCCTTAATAGCTAGTGGTAAGTAAAAATTAACTTCTCAGTAAAGATGGATTCTTTCATATCCACAAGGAGGCAGTAGTGACCTTCATTTTATAGCTCTTTAACTCATTTAAAATCACTTTGCTTTTAGCTAAATGATTAAAAACAATTTAGCTTATAAATACATACACATGTAATCAGAACATTCACAGCCTTTTGGACCACACTGATTAGAACAAGTGCTTTTATAATCCAAAAGTCTTTAGAAGCCAATAATGTTATATGTTCACAAACATGTGAAAAGACTAGAGTTCATCTTTAGTCTAACTACTGCAATTCTCTAGACCCTAATCTGGAATGATTATCAAAATTGAAGACATTCAGGATAGAGATACTTAGCCTTGGCTCCCTGGGCTAATATCAGGTTTATCATTTTACTTTTGACAAACCTGTTCTTCTTTCTCTCTTCCATATGTTGACAGCTACAAATTGAAATTACTAAACCATCCCATAATAAAGCTGATCTCTCCAATGCCATCTTAACCACAAAGTAGTTCTACCTAGCTCTCCACCTTTGGGCGATTGGCCTACTTGAAGCTTAATCAGTGTAGATATAAGAAAAGTTATTAGACACATTCAAGTTGTGTTACTCAGCTGGGTTAAAGGATTTTCTTTTCCTGAATAGTGGGTGAATTTCTTGTTTCCCATCCAGTAATATTTTTAAGAATTAACTGAAAGTATCCCTAGGAGTATCACGTTGGTATATATTTTTAATACCAAAAATCCAGATTAGAAAGTTTGCTTTCAATTTTCCATTTGTGACTAAAGGTGTGAGTCATCAGTACTACCAACAAATTGCAATGATTTAGGAAGGCAGACTATATTTAAACATCAGGGCAAAACAGTTACGAAGATGAATTTCCTGTTTCTGTAGAATCATAAGATTCACTCCAAAGTCAAACATAAATAGCTTTGTATTGGTTCATAAAGAGTACAGGCTCAGAATCTAATGAATTAGGTTTTTGTCGGGGCTCTGATACTCATTAGCTGCCTCACCTTGGACAAATTACTTAGTTTTCTGGATCTAGTTTACTAACTTAGTGAGACTGTCTAGCCTACCATAGCACACTCCCCTAAGTCCTGGCCTGAAGAATTTATTTATATGTCACTTTCTTTTTAATATATCTTTATTGATTTCAGAGAGAGGAAGGGAAAGGGAGAGAGGGAGATAGAAACATCAATGATGAGAGAGTCATCATTGATCAGCTGCCTCCTGCACGGCCCCTACTGGGGATTGAGCCCGCAACCTGGGCATGTGCCCTGGCCAGGAATCGAACCTCGATCTCCTGGATCCTAGGTCGATGCTCAACCGCTGAGGCACGCCTGGCCAGGCTATATGTCATGTTTTGAATAGGTAACAAGGATTGTCACTGATAGTGCCATTTCCCTTCCAAAAATCATGCACATCTTACTTTATCTGATGTCTTATATTGAAGAGAAGGAAACAACATTATTAAGCAATACAGTACTTTATTTTCCTAGAACTCCCTGGGATAAGTCTAAATAGGTCACTTGCATTGTTTCTTTTCAATTTCAACTGTGTATGTCAGAACACTAAACCTGATTTTTCACAAATGTTCATTTTTATTGAGAGGAAGGTGGGTGAGTCATTATGTTTCAATTAAAAGGAGACTACTGCCCTGGCAGGTGGTTCAGTTGGTTGGATTGAAGTCTTGTACACCAAAAGGTTTTAGGTTACAGGTTTCAATTCCATGTAGGGCACATACCTAGGTTGTGGTTTCAATCCCTGGTCGGGGTGTGCACAGGAGGCAACCAATCAATGTTTCTCTCTCACATCAGTGTTTCTCTTTCTCTGTCCTTTCCTCTCTCTAAAAATCAATAAAAAGACATATCCTCAAGTGAGGATTTAAAAACAAAAAGGAGCCCCAGCTGGTTTGCTCAGTGGTTAGAACATCAGCCCTTGGACTGAAGGGTCCCAGGTTCGATTCTGGCCAAGGGCATGTACCTCCGTTGTAGGCTCAATCCCTGGCCCCCCTGTCCGGGTGTGTGCAGGAGGCAGCCAACCATGTGTGTCCCTCCCTCCCTCCTTCCCTCCTTCCCTCCCTCTCTCCCTCTCCCTCTCTTTTTCTCTCTCTCTCTCCCTATCCCCCCTCCCCCTCTCTGTCTCTTCCCCTCCCCCCCTCCCCCCTCCCCCTTCTACCCTCTGAAAAGCAATAGGGAAAAAATATTATCAGGTGAGGATTAAAAAACAAAACAAAACGGAGAGCACCCTTAGGTTGGGATCATCATATTAATGCTCTGGTAAAATATAACAGCCTTGTTTTTTTATTGCTAGTGACTATCACATATAGTCCAACTTTCATGAGTATACATATATCTAAAAGTCACTTGTACCTTGTTGTTTTCATTTGTTAGTTCTTATGTCAGCATTTGTTATGATATGATAGACTGGGTGATGAGAAAAGCATGAACTAAGCAGAAAAATTAGGGAATAGGCTGGATCTAGGGAATAGGCTGCATGAAGTCATTAAATAGACATGGGCTTCTTTCTGGAGGTCAAGTACTGTGTTCCACTCAGACCATTTGGTTCCCCGAGTATTTTATGATAATTAGAATAAAATAGAGATATCATCACTATGTCCACTCCTACAGTCATCATCCAAAAGCTTTGATTAAGATAGTTTGCAGCTATGAGGAGTACTACATATGTAATCCACCTTTTAAAGGAAAACCTTCTAAAATTTAAATTTATAAATAAGTTAGGTTACCTAGAGTAATCACATCAGAAGAGGACTCTTCGCTCTGTGGGAGGATTTATTACAGAGTGTTACATAGGAGTGTCCTTAAGTATTTTTCTTTTAAAATATGTTTTTATTGATTTCAGAGAGAGGAAGGGAGAGATAGAAACATCAATAATGAGAGTCCTTGATCAGCTGCCTCCTGCACGCCCCCAACTGGGGATTGAGCCCACAACCCGGCATGTGCCCTGACCAGGAATCGAACCTCGATCTCCTGGATCCTAGGTCCCTAGGTCGATGCTCAACCACTGAGCCACACCTGGCTGGGCAGGTGTTTGCATACTTAACAGCTGATAGCTCAGTTGACATTTCTTTCTTTAACCCATTGGAATTAATAATTATTCAAAGTATGTATACATTTTGTGTATATAATTTCTAAACTTATATGTATAACTTATAAAGAATTATTAGTAAGAGTGGATCAACTACTAAGAGGAATGGAGAACCCTAAAGAATACAGGACTAAACAAAATAGGGAGCATCCACTACTTCTATATGACAAAACTTAATTTCATGCCAGCTGACAAGAAATGTTTATGGAGTCCAGCTTCAGTATCACAAGGAAGGGCAAAGAAGGGTGGATTTGGTACTGAGGCAATAAATTTATAACTGGCACAATAAATATCTTTGAAATATGGAAATGCAATTCATTTTATAAAAGTTAGATTTATGCAAAACTGTTGAGTAATACTTTTAGTTCATAAAGTTAGGCGTGCCTGTTGCCAGATCTAATGCACTTCCCTCTTAGAACTTAGCTGTAAGAAAAGCAGATATAGCCCAGCTGGGCATGGCTCAGCGGTTGAGCGTCGACCTGGGATCCAGGTGATCAGGGTTCAATTCCCAGTCAGGGCACATGCCTAGGTTGCAGGCTCCATCCCCAGTTGGGGGCCTGCAGGAGGCAGCTGATCACTGATGTTTCAATCTCCCTCTCTCCCTCTCCTTTCCTCTCTCTGAAATCAATAAAGATATATTAAAAAATATATAGCAGATATAAGACAAAAAAGTTATGAACAGAATTTTTTTTAAAAGCGCATTATGCCCAGCCGGTGGCTCAGTGGTTGAGTGTCGACCCATGAACCAGGAGGTCATGGTTCAATTCCCAGTCAGGGTACATGCGGGATCCCTGGTGGGGAGCCTGCAGGAGGCAGCTGATCAATGACTCTGTCTCATCATTGATGTTTCTATCTCCCTCTCTCTCTCCCTTCCTCTCTTTGAAATCAATAAAAACATATTTAAAAAATTAAAAATAAAATAAAATGTTTAGTTATATACTATTTTTTTTTAAAGTATATCATGACATAACTAAAGTAGATGATTATTTTTTTTTAGCATTACTTGATTGTGCTACCTTTGATATTCAATATGTGAAACTTCAGGTTTTTAACTGTTCCCACACTAGAGGTCAGTCCTATTCTTCTCTCCTATCTAGCTGATGAGTAAATGTAGTAGGTCAAGTAAAGCCCAGGAGGGGCCTCTCCCCTCATCACTGCTTAGCTGGAGTGAGGCATACTTCATATGCTTACTGCCTCCTGCCACGGAGAGCTCTGTACAGCCAGCCTAGGAAGTGCACGGCACTCTTGGTCTGTTAGCTGCTAATGTTCAGCGTTGGCCTGGCCCAGAGGATAAGCAAATGAAGGGAATATGTGGCCCTACACCAAGCATATTACTTCAGTCCACTTTAAAGGGAAAACTTTTTAATCTTAAGATATTTAACGCCCGTCTGGGCGTGGCTCAGTGGTTAAAGCGTCGACCTAGGATCCAGGCGATCAGGGTTCGATTCCCGGTCAGGGCACATGCCCGGGTTGCGGGCTGCAGCCGATCAATGACTCTCTCATCATTGATGTTTCTATCTCTCTCTCCCTCTCCCTTCCTCTCTCTGAAATCAATAAAGATATATTTAAAAAAAAAAAAAGACATTTAACACCGTGATAATTGGTTTAATCAGTTTGTATTAGAGATCAGGATTAAGAGCCTTGGACTGAAAAGCTGAGGTTTTGATATAATAAGACATCTCAATTCATTTTAGTTCATCTCAGTTTATTCTCTCTGCTCGACCTCATTTGCCTTTTTTACTGAAATAGGTGACCCCCATGCCTCCTCAACAGTACACTTCTCAAATTCTACCACCTCAGTGCTGGCCACCCTTGCAGCTCTTGCTGAGGCATCAGCTCCCCTCTCCAACTCACACAGAGCCACAGGTAGGTAAGGGATATCTGCTGGTTGAATCACCATTTCCTCTTTTGTTTTTAAATCTCCAGCAGATTTAATTTGCAGGAAATATTAAAGAATTATGGTTAGAAACAGCTAGGAAAAAGGATGTAGAGTCATGGAGCATCAGAAAAATCACTGTGATATAATCAGATGGCTGAACTCTATCGGAGAATGACTAAGTTTTCTTTTGATTTTGTTTGCCCTGACTCCACTTGCTTCAGGTTGAAATATTGAGTCTTATATTAGCAGACTTTTTGGAAATACTCTGTTATGTTTTGACTGATGCTATCATAGTGATTCAAAATAGCAGCCAAGCTAGCTTGGATTATATTAAAGCATCAAAATACATGGGACTGCTACCTCTCTCTCTCACTGTCACATCCTTTGTATTTCAACTTGGTTTGGGTTTTTTTCCACTGGAGGTGTTCTGTTGGTATTTGCAATGGAATTGGGCAGATACATGCTGTATAGTTCTGATATTTAAAACAAAAAGATTTTAACTCACTTAGAGATAGTGACCTATTGGGAAAATGCCGAGGGCTTCATATAGGTAGGGGCAGATAGTTGTAGGTAGGGCTAAATAGTCATCTAGGAGTCTTTCTGGAACCCTCTACAGAGTACTCCATCCAAAACAAAAGCAGATTGTTCTAATTTCTTTCTGCCATTGACATTTGGGTAGTGAGAACATTCTTCCAATCCTGTTTTTCCAACTGGCAGCAATCAAAAAGACCTCTACTTAAATGTGTATGGGTGAGCAGCATGGCAGAAGTGAAGCAATATATTAAACTTGTGTTTGTTTTCTTTTGATTTGCTCTTTGAACTTGAATACGTTTCTTTTTCAGGTCTCAGTTTCCTTGTTTCAAGCATAATGGTTGGATTATTAGGGTCCTTTCAGCTATTAACGTTTAACTGTTCTTTGTTGCTAAAGGGTGTGAATGCTCTATTTCCGTTGAATTACATGGATATATCTCATATGGATAGTCCATACCCCACTTACTGCAAAGTTCTACTTGTGATTCTTTAGGTAGAGGAATTCCATAGTGGTAGGAATTGTTTCCCCTAATAGTTATTGGGGACATTTACTAACCAAACTGAAAATCTTGACTCAACATAATACATGTAAACTTCTCAGAAAGGTGCTGGCACATAGTAAATAATCAGTGTTAGTTGCTGTTAATATTATTGATCTGTCAAACGGAAGAAACCACCTATCATTTTTGTCTGTCAAACTTCTTTAATGCTCTGACAACATATTGTTAATTCACTATTAAATGCCTCTATTTTCTTATAGCAATAGATCTACTCTAACTTATAGTTATTTTTCTAAGCTCCATTGATTTTGACTTTCAAGATGCTTCCTGCAAAAAAGTGTTGTAAGATCAAATATGTTTGGGAAACTCATACCTTACTTATCCCATATTGGAGAATCACAGTGCTCATTAGCTTGTTGGGGTCTCTGATACTTCCTACAAAACAAACAAAAAAGTCTAAGCATGTTTAAACCAGAATTTTGAGAATATATTTGTACATAGAACACATCTTTAGTGAAAGCTATTAACATCTCAATGAAAACTTTTTAGAAAATACATTTAATGCATTCTTTATTTCTTTCTCCTCTGACTTAGTATTGTCAGAGCTTGCTCTTGTACACTGTTAAATCTAACTTTTTCAAGTTTTCCTATCCTCAGTATTATCAATTTCAAGGAGGCTGAAATTACTATACTTCTATTTTTAAAAAAGCTAAAATTTTAAATTTACTTTTGCCATCTCTAGCTAATTCAGAGGAAATTATAGAAGGAAATTCTGTTGACTCATCAATCCAACAAGTGGTGGGGAGTGGAGGCCAAAGGGTGATCACCATAGTGACCGATGGAGTGCCTCTGGGTAATATCCAAACTGCAATCCCTACTGGAGGCATTGGCCAGCCATTTATTGTAACTATGCAAGATGGACAACAAGGTGAGTTATCACATTAGACAATTGTTTATGAAAAGATGTTTTAGACACTCAACTTTCCTGTAAAAATGAGACAATATTAGGTGAGTAGTGAGAATCGGAGAATGCCAGATGCCAAATGAGGTTAAAAAGCTCTGAAAAAGAAAAAGAAACCAGGCTGGCAAAGGCACATTTCCCTAATATATATAAAATTTGTGAATAAAAACCATAATCTGGTAGAGCAAATAACATGAACCGTAGGTCACAGAAAAGAAAATACTGATAGTTTTTGAAAATGTGTTCAATATGTTCATTTATAGCATGAGAAATGTAAATAAATACTGCACTGAGATACCATTGTAACATTATGTTGTCAAGGGTGTGGAGAAACACGCACTCTAATAAATCACCAGTGAGTAAATTAATGCATCCTCTAAAGAGCAATTGGCAATATCTATCACTATTAATGATGCACATACCTTTTGGTTAAAAAGTTCTTTTTCTAGCACTGGACGGTGTGGCTCAGTTGGTTGGGTCTCCTCCTGTTCACTGAAAGGTTGCCTGTTTGATTTCCAGTCAGGGCACATACCTGGGTTTTGGACTCGATCCCTGGTAGGGGGCATGCAGGAGGCAGCTGATGGATGTTTCTCATCGATATTTCTCTCTCTCCCTCTCCCTTCCTCTCTATCTAAAAATCAATAATAAAAAATAAGAAAAAAACATTAAAAAGAACTTTATCCCTAGCTGGTTTGGCTCAGTAGTTAGGGCTTCGGCCTGTGGACTGAAGGTCCTGGGTTTGATTCCAGCCAAAGGCATGTACCTCAGTTGCAGGCTCAATCCCTGGCCTCAGTTGGGGCCCATGCTGGAGGCAACCAATCGATGTGTGTCTCTCAGATCAATATTTCTCTCTCTCCTTCTCCTTCTCCCCCCCGCCCCACTGTCTTGGAAAAGCAATGGAAAAAAATATCCTCAGGTGAGGATTAAAAAAAAAAAACTTAAAAAACCTGCTTGGCTGTCATGGCTCAGTGGTTGAGCATTGGAGATCTCAGTTCTATTCCTGGTCAGGCCACATTCCCCCGGGTTGTGGGCTCGATCCCCAGTAGGGGGTGTGCAGGAGGCAGCCGATCAATGACTCCCTCATCATTGATGTTTCTCTTTCTCTCTCCCTCTCCCTTCCTCTTTTTGAAATCAATAAAGATATATTTTTCAAAATAAAATTTGAGGCTTTACTTGGATGGACTACACTACTTTTAAAAAATGTGTTTAGCCCTGGCTGGGTAGTTCAGTTGGTTAGAATGTTGTCCAGATATGCCAAAGTTGCAGGTTCGATTCCTAGTCAGGGCACATATGAGAATCAACCAATGAGTGCATCAATAAGTGGAACAACAACCAAAAATCAGTGTTTCTTTCCCTCTCTCTCTCTCCCCCTTTCTTTCTTCCTCCCCCCCCACCCAAATCAATCTAAAAAAAAGAAAAGCTGAGATTTTGTGAATTATCTGCAGGGAAATTTTTAAAATTTATTATTTTTTATTGATTTTGGACAGGAAGGGAAAGGGAGGGGGAGAGAGAGAAACATGCAAACGAAAATCTTATGTGAAGACATCAGCATTCTTTAGACAAGTTATTCCTACAGAATTATATCTAATTGGTCATAGATCCTTACGTCTTTATATAAGAGTCTCAGACCTGGGTCTTAACTGCATGGCTTCCAAACCTGTCAGTCTCCACCCTTCCTTTCAGAGGCCTTCTTAGTGCCTCTCTAATCCTTTCTGTTTCTCTCTGCAGGGCCAGGACTAACCTGTTGATTCTAAATTCCAAAGGCATATGAAAAATAAGATCTCAAAGAATACATTTCAGTTTATTTTCTCATTTAAAGCAAGCAAACCCTCTTTGTTTTACAATGTATTCATCACCTCCAATTGATGTCCTTTGGCTTGTAGTTCTAACTGTACCTGCTGGTCAGGTTGCAGAGGAGACTATAATTGAAGAAGAAGAGGAAGAAGCAGCAGAGAAGTTGCAGTTGCCATTGACGAAGAAACCAAGGGTAGAAGAGATGGCAGACAGTGTGGAGGAAAGCAAGGTAACGTTTTTAGCAGTGTGGAGGGAAGAGAGGGGGAAGAAAGAAAAGCCAGAACTTCTAAGGCCTGAACCCTTTCACCCTTTTGTGTGCTCTCTGGATAACCTGCTATCGGAGCTCTTACCTGGTGGCTGCCGGTTTACTTCCACAGGAGGGCACGGAGAGAGAGCTCCTGCAGCAGCAGCTCCAGGAGGCCAACCGCAGGGCGCAGGAGTACCGGCACCAGCTGCTGAAGAAGGAGCAGGAGGCCGAGCAGTACCGCCTCAAGCTGGAGGCCATGGCCCGGCAGCAGCCCAACGGGGTCGGCGTCGACTTCGCTGTGCTCGAAGAGGTGGCCGAGGTGGACGCCGTAGTAGTCACAGAGGGGGAGATGGAAGAGAGAGGGACGGAAGCGACTGGGGCCGGAGGGACCCCCGAGCCTCACCCTGGAGTTTCCATGGAAACTGTTTCCTCTTAAAGCACAAGGGCCACAGTTTGTACTGTGTCCATCTTTTTCCTCTTTTTTTAAAAGAAAATGCAGAGGACAAACCTTGTTTTAAAATTAAGAATGTCCTTAAGAAGAAAACTGTAACAGGGTACAATGCTTGGGCTCAGGAAGGCTCTCTATGCAACTGGAAAAATCAAAGCCAAATTTAGGGAACAGTTCTTCTGAGAGGCCAAAAAAATAAGGACCAAATTTCTCAGCGACATCACTGCTTTAAACATAAGAGGTAAAAGAATGCTGCATGTTGTAGGTTGATTGTTTTTAAAAAACTGACTTTTTATCAAAAGATTTTACTTCCTATCAAAAGATTTTTTAAGATAACATTCCTAATTGGACCCACCCAGATCCTTTAATAGTTGTACCGTCAAGTGACCAGAGACATTGCCTTAGATTTATGATGGTGTCTGTTACAGAAGAAAACTAATTGGGAAGGAGGTTAGGAACAAGCTTTGGGGAAGAGAAAAGAATATATTCCACTTCCAAAGGATCAGGTGCTCCCCACTATCCTGAGTTGATTTCACTGAAAAGGAATTTGTGATTGCCTGACTAAATTTGCATCCATTGTATGTCCATAGCTTAGCTGCCAGTTAAGAAACTGAGATATAATTTTTGAAAACTGGAAAGAAAACTAGTTTATGTGGAGAAGTGTATATAAATCCAAAATCCTCCAGGCTGTGCTTTCACAATGCTGGAAAGTGGCCAAAAAGAGGCTTGTTGGGGTTATGAAACAATCTGCTGTTGAGATGCAAACTTTGCTCTGGCTGGATTTTACAAAATTGCAATCAGGATGGTAGTCCGTTGTTAGAACAACTTGCTTTCAAAAATTTATTTATGTAATATCAAGCTTTAATAGCAATTCTTTATTTTATAAAATTTCGTTGAGCTTTCTAAGTGTGCCTTTCTGTGGAGCTTACATGGTATCCTATTATATACAATAAAAGAAAGGGGGAGGGAGAGATGAATGTTGAAGATGTTGTGTAGTTTTGTTGGCATTTGATTTGGGATGAGTAGATTGCCCTGTTTCCTTAAGGAAGAACCTTATGCAGAGCTTTTGTGCCTTATAGGCTCTCAGTGTGTCCTGGCGAAGGGAATAAAAACTATCAGTGCCTAGAGTAAGGAACCAAAGATTCTGGCAAGATGCTTCGTCTGCCTTACTCCCTTCTCTCCCACTATGCCTGCCCCCTTTGCCTAGACACTTTTGAAAAGTGTTTCATCGCTTGGTTTCTTTGTGTGCCAGTTTGGAGATTTTTCAAAAGAAGGGGAAATATGGATGGAGAGAGAGGTGGTGGAGAGGTTACGTTACAGAGGTTATGCCTTTGAAATAGGGCCCTCATCATTCTTCACTTGCTTGCTTGCTTTGTTGTAAATGACAAGAAGAAACCAGAGGGAGATGTGCCAAGTAAACATTTGAATTACTGTTTAGAATATGGTTTTCTTAATTAGCGATCATGGGGAAAACATACATTTTTAATTTGGAATAAAATTTGACAGTTAATATGGTTCTCTTTATCTTGATTAGTGAAGTGATTTGCCACAATTTTCTAGAGGTGAAAAACCATTTGGGGCTCAAAATAAACTGAAAGCACAAATCCCCAAACTAAATTTCACGAACAGAATTGGCTATTAGAGGCTTCTAGGCAAAAATGTCAGTTTTGAAATTAATCTTGACAATTGGCCACCTTGGCTGGGTTTTCCCCATGGACATGAGTACTGAGCACTTCCCAGCCGGCTCGAGATTCCTCTGGGCTGTTGGGGAAGATGGAGAAATGCAGTGTATGTTTTTCTAAGTCCTTTTGTGAACCAGGTGCTAACAATAAGCTGCTATTGTGTGCCATTTCAGAGCCTTAGCTTAACTATAGATGGACCAAGTGTCATTTTAGATGTGTTTTGTTTGTGTTCTTGGTGTATATGTTGACTTTAATTCTTTTTTTCCTTTCCTGGAGTGGGGAGTGGGGAGTTTCTATCTAACATTCCCTTTTGAGCATACAGAGTCCCTACTGTTTTGGTGAACTGTTTATCAGTTCTTATTATCTTTCTATAGGAAGCTATCATTCCTATACACAAAAAAATCTTGAATACAGCCCAAGTCATTTTTGATGATGGGGTCCCTGAGATTGGGATTAAAGGAGAGGTTGGGATAGGGAGAGAGAAAGAAGGGAAATGTCTGGAAAGGGGTGGGTAGCAAAAAGGTATTTGTTTCTATTTACTTGGAATAGACCTTTTAGCATCCTAGAGAAGGGAAATAAGATTTGGTCTCCAGTTGTGTTGCTGTGGAGAGAATGGTAAGTCAGGATCCCTTGAAGTAGTTAGAAGTTAAACACTAAATGCATTAATGGCAATACCATTTTATGATTTTTGCATTTCTTTCGGGATCAGCCATGGGAGTTGGGAAAATGTTGCTAGATCTTCTGGGTTAGGGGATTCCACCTCGCCTTTGGCAAGGTTGGGTTACAGAGAATCAAATACAGACAAGTGGTTCAGAATTGGTACTTGAACAGAAGAGACCTGGAGCCTAGGATGGTTGCCTAACGTTAAAGTAAAGCTGCTTTAATAGTATCAGTATTAACATAGGACTTTTATACTCGATCTTTGCATTTTGATCTTAATCCTATTCCCCAAATAGAGAAAAGAAAAATCTTAACATTTCTGTTCTTGTTTCTGGCTTCAGGAAAATTACTTATAAATGTATAAGTGTACATTCTCTTACTATCACTACCTCTGTGAGATCTCTTCATTGTAATGCCAGAGTTGAGGTCTTTTAACTGAAGTATTGGAGAACTTGGTGTTAGGTTTTCTATGTTTTGAACTCAGTGCCTTAAAAGATGTTCTTTTTCTTTGTCAGATCTGTGTTCAGTTATTTTTGTCTTTGCCTTTTCCCCTTCTTCAGCCTTACCTTTGCATTATTAAAGTTTGTATGTCTGCTCAGTAATGTTAGAAATACGTGGCATACAAAATTACTTTCTTTATGCTGATGTAAATAAATGAGTTTACCAGAGGGCTCTCCAGTTGAAGTTAGGTATCATGTGATCAAGGATGGATGGATGGATGGATGGATGGATGGATGGATGGATGGATGGATAGATAGAAGTGTGTGTGTGTAGATATATACTTTTTTTAAAAAATTGATTTTTAGAAAGAGAGGAAGGGAGAGGGAGAGAGAGATACAGAGAGAGAAACATTGATGTGAGAGCAAAACATCAACCGACTGCCTCCTGCACGCCTCCTACCAGGAATCGAGCCAGCAACGGTCACATGCCCTGACTGGGAATCAAACCAGTGACCTTTGGTGCATGAGACAATGGCCCAACCAAGTGAGCCACATTGGCCAAGGCTGGGGTGTGTGTTTTTTTTAATCCTCACTTAAGGACATGCTTAGAAGAAGGGGAGGGAGAAACATCAATGTGAGAGCAAAACATCAACCAGTTGCCTTCCCTACATTCCCCTATTGGAGTTTGAACCCACAACCCAGGTGTGTGCCCTGACTGGGAATTGAACCAGCAACGTTTTGGTGCACGGGACAACGCTCGGCCACTCTGGGCAGGCATGACCAGGGTATTTTTAATGCGCCTTTGCTAGGTGTATATTAATGTGTATGTTTATAAATATATATGGATTTTCTCACTTTTCTCTTTATTTGAGGTTCAACTCTCAAGTACCTGGTATAACCTGGAAATATTTCATTTCATTAGATGAAATGAGACAGGGTTTCTTTGGATTCGCTAAAGGGCCTGAGGAAGAAAAAGCATTGCTTTGGCCCTTCTCTGAGAGGTGTGCTCTAACAGGCAGTAATGAGAAACCCGAGGAGTGAGACCCCAGGGAGAACCAGTACCTGGCTTTACAGAGATTTGTTTAGCATTTTGTGTGATGACACCATGTAAGCTGAAAGATTCAGAGCAGTGTTGAGGTAGAGATGGAACCGCCCTTCCACAGAGCATCCTTTCCACTCCTATGGCAGCTATTTTGACTGGCACTTATACAGTCTCGTACACCTCTCTCCTCCTTGAGCAGACATCTCTGTATGGCCGGAAAAGGAGCTTAAGAATGGAATACATGTCAAGATCACCAGTATGCTGCTCTGGGCTCTTACCTAACCTATCTCCATTTTATGTGATGAATATTTTCCCCTTCTGAGTGAATTCTCTTATTTCCTATGGCAATGTATTGAGCAAGAAGAATATGAATTTAAATTAAGTAGCTTTGAGCCTCTGGTACTGCCTTTTATTTTATTTTTGAGCCTCTCTAGGATTAGAGGGTGGGGTGACATTCCTAGACTCTAGTAGCAATTTGATTTGTTAATGGCAGGAAATTGTGATTTCCTATCTCTCGGCCTCCCCTTTTCCCCTATAACTACTTCTGCTTCTGTGACCCCATTGTTCTTATCACATCATCCTTCCCAGGAACTAGAACTTAATTAGTAGGCCCTTCTAATTTCTGGGCCTGCCTTTCCTCTTTCCACTCCCCTCTATCCCTACTACATGTTTTCTGTTTATTCTGAAGTGGTTTGTTTCTGAGAATTAAGTCACACCCTATAATCCTGTGCTTCCTAGTTGGTTTCAGGCCATCTTGCTCTATCAGTAATGATAGCAGCTCCCTTCTCTGGCTTTGCCCTGTATACTGTCCTTCTGCCAAGGCCGTTCATGTTGGGACGGGGCAGGAGTGGGGTTGGGGATTGGGGGGGTTAGAGAGAAGGACGGTGGGTAGGGTGCCTAGATACTTATTAAAATGTCCTCCATTTTCAGGGTGTCTGACAGCTTTATGTACAGTATGTTTTAGGAAAACTTAAATATACTTCTCTTTTTTATTTAGGATTTTAATAAAATAGGATTTGATTCTGATGAGCAAGTTTGTGTGTATGTGTGTGTGGGTGAGCATTTGTGTGTATATACACCTATACAGATCTATATTATATATATACATTTTTTGTACTATCATTTAAAATAAAGATGTTTCTTAATAAAATATCAAAGTCTTACCATTTCAGGGTGTTACTGAAATTTTTTACATATCCTTGGCAAAAATGGTATCTACTCCCTGACTACAGATCAACCTCAGTACAGTCATGTACCACTTAACAATGGGGATATGTTCTGAGAAATACATCTTTTAAAAAAAAAATACATCTTTAGGCAGTTTTGCTGTGTGAACATCATAAAGTGTACTTATACAAACCTAGATGGTAGAGCCCACTACACACCTGGGCTATATGGTATATAGCGCATTCCCCCTAGGCTACAAACCGATATACAGCATGTTACTCTACTGAGTACTGTAGGCAACTACAACACAATGGTGTTTGTATACCTAAACACAGGAAAGGTACAGTAAAAATACGGTATTAAAGATGAAGAATGGTGCACCTTGCTGGTGCTCCTTACCATGAATGAAGCCTGCAGGACTGGAAGTGAGCGAGTGATGAGTGAATGTGAAGGCCTAGGACATTACTGCACACTACTGTGGACTTTGTAAACACTGTTCGCTTAAGCTACACTAAATTTATAAAAAACAAAACAAAACAGGAGAGTAAATCAACCACAAGAGAAAATGATGCAATCAAGAGACACGGTAAACACAAGATGCATTAGGCTGCTTCCAGCATAACACTGTCTTACAGCAAACTCTTTTACTCTAACAATAAAAAGTGTAGTAAATACATAAACCAGTAACATAGTTCTTTATCATTACCAAGTATTATGTACTGTACATAATCATATGTGCTATATTTTTATACAGCTGGCAGTGCAGTTGGTTTACACCAGCACCACCACAAACGTGAGGAATGCGTTGCACCACGACATTATGCCGACTACAGCATCACTAGGCGATACAGGATTTTTTTCAGCTCCATTATAATAGGGGAGTCACGTATGCAGCTGAGTGAAACATCATTATGTGGTACGTGACTGCAGCAAGTTTTCCCTGCCCAGCTGAGCTAATGAGGGAGAGGTGGCAGGAAGGCAGTGGGGGAGAGTCTTTCCCCGGTTGGGGTACTCGCACCCTCTGCCTTTTCCTTAACTAGCTACTCCTCAGCTGGTATTCTTTTTGTTCTTGTTAATCCTCACCTGAGGATATTTTTTCCATTGATTTTTAGAGAGAGTGGATGGGGGGAAGAGAAAGAGACATCCATATGAAAGACACATCAATTGGTTGCCCCCCTACAGTCACCCCTACCAGGACTGGGGATGGAACCTGCAACCCAGGTACATGCCCTTGACCAGGAATCGAACCTGCAACCGTTTGGTGCCAGGGCTCAGCTGGTATTCTTAACAGGTGAAGCAAGTTGAGGTAAGAATTGAAGTGAGAAAAAGTAAAAGAATGAAGAGAGCTTTTGATTGGCTTGTTAAATTTACATCTTCCTCCCACCCCACTCCCTTCCCTAAAAGCAGACAACCAAGGGAGAACAGTGGCTGAAGGAAATGATTATGTGCCTTGTGTGGGAGTAAATTCAATACTGAGACACAGGGGGCGAAACATCAGGCTCAGGGAAGCTTGAAAATAGTGGATTTGTTCTGCTGGCTTCTCAGCTATTCTTAGTTAATAAGGTGCTTGTTGCTATCTCAGTCCAATTCAGCATGCATTTATTAAATGAATACAAGTAGCAGTCTGGTGGTGGCACAAACCCCATTGATAGCCAGGTCTGAAAAGACCCATCTGGCTGGCAAAATGGGTGTCCCTGTCCAGTGTGCAGTAGTGTTCACAAAAGCTGCTCCACTGGCAATAAGGTTGCCTTTCTTGAATACAGGAAGGTAATACCAAAGTCAAGGATATATAAGCATCTGTGTTCAGCAATTAGAATCTCCAGGCAAGATCTCAAAGTCAATATTCAGGGAACCAAACACCTACCATGGATTAGGCTGTGTATAGATAATTGCTTTTGGTAAGTAACATACAGGCAACAAATATAGTGTACATTTTATTTATAAGGTATGTCTGGTCTGGCAGATACCCCATAGATGTATATACAATCTTTGCTGAGAGAAAAAGAGCAGGGACTTGAGGAGCCCTGAAAAACAAAAAAACTAAGAGTCTGGTTGAATTAAAATCCTACTGAGAGAAGTCATCAGGAATATGGGAGAGTTAAAAGGGAATTGGATAGGAACCTTGAGTTCTCTGAAGGGTAATATTTTAAATGACGGGGGGAACATGAACTAGGGCAACATCCCCAAGACTTTTCTCTCTGTGAAAGTGAGCCTTCTAGTCCAAGAAGATCAATAGGTAGAAAACAAGAGAAGGTGAAGTGAGAGCAGCCTAGTGATGATTACACCTATGTACGTTTTGTGCAAGATGTTTTATAGAGTAAGTTAAGACTATAGGGGACCCCTGAGCAAAGTGTGGGGCTGCACTCTGTTCCAGTAACCAGTCCTAAAGTTTAAGAAAGTCTTTGTTAATCCTCACCTGAGGATATTTTTCCCACTGATTTCCAGAGAGAGTGAAAGGAAGGGAGGGAGAGGGAGGGAGAGAGAGAAACATCAATGTCAGAGAGACACACTGAATGGTTGCCTCCCTCATGCACCCAGACTGGGGCCGGGAATCGAACCCAAGACCCTTCGGTGTGCAGGCCGAGGCTCTCACCGCTTAGCCACACCGGCCAGGGCAAGAGTCTTATTGTAAAGGAAATTGATGTTTGAAAGAGAGGCCAATAGCCCAGCTGGGCATTGCTCAGCGGTTGAGCATCAACCTAGGATCCAGGCGATCGGGGTTCGATTCCCGGTCAGGGCACATGCCCGGGTTGCGGGCCCGATCCCCAGTCGGGGGAGTGCAGGAGGCAGCAGACCAATGACTCTCTCATCATTGATGTTTCTATCCCTCTCTCTCCCTCTCCTTTCCTCTCTCTGAAATCAATAAAGATATATTTTTTTAAAAAGAGAGGCCAATAGAAATAACAGCTTCCGTGCTTTAAGCTTTTGCTACATGTCTGGCGATGGGGCACTTTGCATACCCACAGATATACCTATCTTGCAAGTTATGTATTATCTTCAGTATATAGATACATATACTGTTTCTACATAGAGTTATTCGTGTTTTTTCCTCTATAGTTTGTCCTTTAATCAGAGTATTGTCTTACGTGGCTTTGGGCAGCTTAATTCATCTCCAATTGCATTTAAGAACCTGGGGAGACTTAAATTCTCCAAGCAGCCTTTCCTGCAAACTCCACAAAGTAAATTTTGTTCCAAAACTAATTCAGGAGGCATCTCCATAAAGTTGCTGGCCAGCAGTACTTGAGCAAGGACAATCAAAGATAACCTCTCTTTGGGGAATGGGTGGGGTCTTCATCTCTAGGCATGCTGGATATCTTCTCGTTCCTTCCAGATTACTTTCCTCTCTCCTACATTTTATTCTCTACCCTGGGAGACTAACCTGCAGGAATTTCATTGATGGGCTCCCTGTACTTTGACTTCATGTTGGATTCAGCCAATAGAGAGCTCCAGAAAAAGACTGGACAGAGAGAAAAGACACTCCTCCCCTGGGGTCACCTGGGCCTAGCTGTATCCTTTGATTAGAGGTCGCTGCTCTTCCCAAGGCAATCTCTCCTTCCAGGTCCTAGTAACCACTACCTCCCTTTGTCCTTTCAGGCCTGAGGCTGTTACTCACCTCCAGTTACCGACCTATCCCTTGCCCACACTTTTTAGAAATAGCCCTTCATGTCCTGGCCGGTGTGGCTCAGTTGGTTGGAGTACCTTCCTATACACCAGAAGGTGGTGGGTTCAATTCCCCGTCAGGGCACATACCCAGATTGTGGGTTCGTCCCCAGTTGGAGCCAGTAAGGGAGGCAGCCAATCGGTGTTTCTTGCTCTCATCAGTGTTTTCCCTTTCTCTTTCTCTCTCTCTCCAATAAAAAAAATAAAATTAAAATAGCCCTTCATTATTAAGAGAATGTCATCTATTTCCTGTTGGGACCCTAATATACTTGATAAAAGGAGGTGATCTTTTGGATTCATAGTCTTTGTATTTTATCCGTGTACCTGAACCTTTCTCTCATACACGTAACCTTACATTCTTATGAGTCAACAGTACTAAAGGGTCGGCTGCTGAATTAAGTAGCAGAGAGTGACTCATACCTGTGTGGTTCCCAAGTGTGGGGTAGTGGCATCAAGGAGACATAAATCTGAGAGACAATAATAGCTCAGACCCCTGTGACTTAGCTCCCAAAGAACCCAAGATGCTTAACAGCTTTTCAAGCTTTGTGACTGTGGAAACTTCTGTGTTTCAGGTCCCCAAAGCCTTACACAAGCTGATGGACTCCGCCTACTGGGGCCCTGGTTTCTCCATAACCTCCCAGGATACCTCTAAGAAATCAGCTTAGAGATCCCTCTGGATGGCAATTGTATCCCCCTTTTGGTACATTCTGGTTTTTCTAAAGACAGAGTTTGAGCTAATATCCTAATTTTTTAAAAAGACTATCAGCCAGTTCTTTAATTGGGGTCATGTTTATCCCTCTGATGTCAATGATAATAATTTATTTGAATTCATCCCCTTAATTTATTATTCACTACTCTCTGACTGGATGAGGTATATCATGAGTATTAATGAATTGCATACTTGATAGTCTATTTGGGGCAAATATCCATTTCCCACAAAGCACTTAATTTAAACCTATGTATTTATATGGTGCTTTATAAACCCATTGCCATATGTTCTTTCCATACTCTACAAAAGAAATTGAGACTTAGATACAGCAGTTGAATTGCCAAGGTCACACACAAAATTATTAAGTGGCAGAGTCCAAGGACTGTTGCTCTTAATGCAACAAAGTTGCTTTCACTAGCTTTGAGAAGGTTCTGAGAATCCACCTTAGGCACTCTCAGAGAAACCACCATACTTTATAAATAATAAGTGAACACCCTTCACCATTAAACTGAAACCAGGACTTTAACCCATAAGTTGCTGCCTGCAGTCACAAGGTTAGATTTCTATTGTACTTCTCTTTTAGGTCTATATTTAAACTGAGGGTCATTTACCCCTTTCCCTGTGTCCATCTTCAGGGAAAGAACTAAAGTATTTGTGAAACTTGTCCCTCAGAGGGCTGTGAAAGGCTGTAGCCTTAATTTTTTTCTTTGTCCTGGCTTTAACACCTTGGTTTGGAGAGGATAATGCAGTCAGGTGATTGGATAGATTCTCCACCCCTTCCTTGCTGTCCTCCACCATCTAGGAAACGAGCAGTTGTTTCAAAGTATCTTGGTTTAAGAAAGGCATCTAAAGAGGGAGAAACTGAGACCTAAAGGACCTCTCCAACCCGGTGAAACGAGCTCCAAGCAGCGAAGACGCGAGAGGACAATTGAATGTGGCCCAAGCAGCTGAGGTCTGAGGAATGTCCAAAGGGCATTTCAAAACCTTGAGGGTAAAACCTATAAATGAAGATTATAAGGCCTCAAATGGAAATGG
Source organism: Miniopterus schreibersii (assembly GCF_964146895.1). Lineage (NCBI taxonomy): Eukaryota > Metazoa > Chordata > Mammalia > Chiroptera > Miniopteridae > Miniopterus > Miniopterus schreibersii. Next base: position 11,661,838 of record NC_138119.1, on the reverse strand, counting down.
GTTACTCAGTAGAAGATTACAAAGTGAGGAATAACCTACGCCTGAGTTTGGAGGAACCACCACCTCACAAGCTACCATGCTTTCTCCTTTTAGAATTTTTGCAGACATCGTCATACTTGAGCCTCTCAGACAACCCCATTTCTCAGATGAGGAAACCCAAACTTAGGGCAGAGCTTTGACTTCTCAGATCACAAAGTAGTAAAGAGCTAGAAACAATCCCAGGTTCCTCAAATTGTTCTTAGCTGTTTCCCTCAGAAGGCGTAAAGGCCTAAAGGCAGCCAACAGGGAGGACTGACGAGGCGTCCTTAGCTGCAGGGCTTGGTCCGGCCTCCAGGCGGCGCCAGCGGGAGGGCGGCCTAGGGCTCCAACTAGGCTGATATCCCGGCCACGCGCGGACAGGAAAACCCGATTTGTAAATCAGCAGAAGCAGCCACAGCTGGCTGGAGGTCTTAAGTGTCCTTAGCGCGAGGTAGTGGGCGGAGCAAACGGTCCTGTTCGTCGCTCCCATAGGTCCCCGGGGGTAACTGACAGACATCTGCAGCCAGCCCCAGCCGGAGGAACGTCGTGACAGTCGCACTGGAGCTGATCCCCCGCGCGCTGGATCGAGCGCGGCCCCAGGCGCCGAGAGGCCGCGCATGCGCACGATGAACTGCGCTTCAACAGCCCTCGGGCTCTGCGACCCCGAGCAGCTTCTTAGGGAACAGCTGGGGCGGACCCGGGACTCCCGCAGGGCTGGGTCCTTTGCAGTTTTTTGCAACCTAGACCCTCCAAATTCTCTTTAGGCCAAGATTTCTTGGTGTGAAAACTTAAATCACGCTGCGGCCTCCTTTTCTTTCTCCAACGATAACCTCCCTCACCCCCGAACAGACGACGGAAAAAGTCCCCCTTCAATCCAAAAACGGGCTCCTAGTTGCCCACCCCAACCCCACCTAAACTTTACCTTGGGTCTCCTGGGCCCTGATTTATCTCCACACCCTTTCAGTGCTAGTCTTCTTCAGGAAACCTTTCCTGATTAACCCCGGTGGGACTGCGGCCATCGCAATTACTCGGGAGAGCTCAAGGCCAAGATGAAGGCAAAGATTCAGGGGCAATGGCGCTCTGAGGGAGCCAACCGATTCCCTTCCCCTTCCCCTTCCCCTCCCGCCGCGAGTGAAATCAGGCAGCGGCTGGAGGACACAGCTGTATTGGGAAGCGAAGGCTCCTACACAGTAGGAGGCACGTCCCAGGAGGTCCGAGGACTCTGTACACAACGCGAGTGGCCCCAGCCCCATCCGTCTGTCCGCCTGCGGCCCGCCGGGGGCCCAGCTAGGGAGGAAGCCCAGAGGGGCGAGTTAAGGCAGCTTGGCTGAGGGAGTGGGGAGTGGGAGTGTGCCAGCCCCCCCAAAAAAGCTGGCTCACTGAGGGGGCAAGCGTCTCGTCTCCCACTGCTCTCTTGAGGGGACAATAAATAAACCCGAGGTGGGCAGGGACCCCGGGAGACTCTCAGAGTCCAGGAAGGCTGGAGGTGAGGGACAAGGAGAGAGGGAGGTGACCTATCCTTGGAGACATGTCCGTGCTCACGGCGGAAGCGGAGCAGCTTCCCTTAGAAGTTAAAATGGCTGCCGTTAGGGACGGCCAGCTGGGAGGAGGGCGCGACGAGGGGGAGCTTCGGGGGCAACTGGGGCTTCTCCGCGTCCACCCTCTTCAGGGTGCGTCCCCGGTAGCCCTCAGGGCGGCCCAGGTACAGGTGTCTCCCGGAGTACCTGGAGGGGCCTCCCGAGGGGACTCGAGTGAGCAGGGCGGGGGGCGCACGGTGGGAGGAGAAGGGCAACCTCCGGCTGCCCCCCACCCCCAGCCGGGGAGCGGGGACCGGCCGGCCAGGGGGCATCGGGCACTGCCCGTCTGGGGGCACGTCCAGCCGCAGTGGCGGGGCGCATTCCCGGGGCAGAAGGCTGGAGCCGGCCAAGAGGGTGGGGGCAGGGGCAGGCTCTGGGGGCAGCGGCCTCGGGGTCAGGGGGCCCGGGGGCCCGGCACCCCTCCGGGCTGGCTGCGGGGCATGCAGGTAGCGCAGCAGTTCCTCCAGGGTGGTGACTTCCACAGCCTGCCCGGGGCAGCCGCGTGGCGGCGGCCTCACCAGCACGCGCGGCGCCGAGCCGCCTGGCGCGCTCCCGCAGCGCGCAGGGCCCGGGGCCTCCTTCGCGTTGTTTCCGTTCTGGTTCCACTCCCAGGGACCCCCGGCGTTGCGGAGGTGCTTGACTGGCAGCTCGGGCGTGGACTCCGGGGTGGGCAGGCAGGCCAGGTCGGGTGGGGGCCCGGCCTCCGGGGGAGGCAGGAAGGTGGTGTAGAGCTGGGGCGTCTGCGCGGTGTCTCCATCCTTGGAGGGTGGTGGCGGCTCAGGGCCCGGCCCGTGCAACCGGGCCAAGCTTCGAAGGGAGAGAGGGCGCGGGAGTCCGGGGGTCTCCATGTCCTTGCTCCGACGTCGGTGGGCGCGGCGACAAGCGCAGGAGACCAGGAGGCCAGAGACTGAGGCGCCCAGGGCGAAGGCTGCGGCCACACAGGCCAGGAGCAGTGGGATGGGGACCGAGCGCGAGGCTGAGGCTGCGGGGAGGTCCCGGCGCACACCTGCCAACCAAGAGGGAGGAGGCTGAGGGAAAGCAGCAGGGCTGGCTGGGGCGGCAAGTTGCAAAGTTCCACCACTCCTGCTGCTGCTCAGCTTCACTCCAACACTTCTTTGACCCTCCTCAGGAATCCCCTCCCCTAACCCTTCCATACACACAACCCCTCACACCACCCCTCACACACAAAGCCAGAGTCCCCATTCCCAGCTCTGGCACCTGAAGCCAAGCCAAGAGCAACTGCCAAACTGCCCCTGCAGAAGGAGGCGGGTCTGGGATGCCCACCTCTGGGGAGGGGAGGCTCCAAACAGGCATTAGTGAGCACCAAACACAGGTCGGTAAAGGGCTTAGAATTCTTCAAGAACCAGCAGCCCCACACTTCACTCCTGTCCCTCCCAGCCAGCCCCCTTACCCTGAGTGTGAGCTCCAAGAGTGGAAGACTGGGGCCGGGGGTGGGCATCACTGGGGGGGCTGGGGGTCTCAGGGGAAGGGCCAGGACCCAGAAGCACTGGTGACAGAGACCAGGTCAGAGCCAGTGAGGCTCCTGCTCTCCACCTCTGACACCCATTGAGCAGTTCCTTCCCCTCCCACACCCACTTGGAACTCCAGTCTCTATTTTCCTCTGGCTGCGGGGAAGGACTCACCATGCAGGACATTCATTTATTTGTTCAAAAACTATTTATTAAGCACCCTATTATGTGCCAACCACTGAGCTATATGCTGGGTATTTGGAAGATGCTAACCCTGTTTTAAGACTCTCTCAGGGTGTCCAGGGCACTGGTCTGCTGCTGCCCTGGACACAGACTTGAGTGAGCGTGGGATGAGTGAGGGAAGTAAAGTTGGGATAAGAAGACTCACCATAAGCAGAGTCCCCCGCGCCAGACTGACTCCCAGTAGCTCCGTCTATGAAGGGAGAGAGGGTAAAGATGGGAGAAGCGGGAAACTTCATGAAGAACTGATAGGGTGACTGTGCCACAGAAAGGGAGAAAGACTAAACCTATGCCTGCATAGTATCTGTGACCATCAGAACCATGCGCAGTTATGGATGGAGCTGCATCCTCCCCTTCTGTTTACCTTGGCAGTCACCATGCTCCAAGGATTCCTGGTTCCCAGCTGGATCCACATCAGTCCTAAGAGGATATGGAGATGTCTCAATGCAGTTATACATCTCGCCCCCATCCCCCACCCTGGCCCTCAGCTTCCTCTCTTAGTGGTGGGGAACTTTCTCCTCAGGAGATCCAGGGACCCCTCACTTACCCACCAGGTCCCCTGATATCCACACAGCCTCTGGAGCTATGCCATCCACAGTATGGGTCCTGAGAAGCCAAACAGCTCCTAGGGAAAACTGAGTCATGTGAGGCTGGGACCTTCTCCATTCTAATCACATTCCATTCCCCTGCCTCTTCTACTCTCACCTTGGCCTACAGAAGGCTTCTAGTCCAATATTCCCATCCTATCCACCCCAATCCCTATTCCAGACCCTAGTTACTGCCCACCTTCAGAATGCTTGAAGCAACTCCCCACCAACCATCCCCTATATTTCCCTGCCATCCCCAGGGCCTGCGTTCGGGAGCTCCTGCTGGCCCAGGGAGCCCACCCAGGCAGGACCTAGCCTCAGGCCCCTCTCACCTCCTACAGGCCCCATGGCGGGCACACCGACTGAGAGGGAGGTAGATGATACAGCCAGAAAAAGCCACAAAGAGTCTGTGACCTTCAGTGTCCAGCTCCAGCCCTATCACCTGCCGTGCTGTTTGGGCCGCCCGCTTCCCACTGCACCTAGGGTGAGGCCAGAAGGAATCAGAGAAGGGGCAGGCCTGGTGAGGTTCCTTTTTCCCTGAAGGTGGGGAGGGGCACAAGCAACTAAGTACAGCTCATGGGGCTGATGTTCCTGAGTGACCACCCTGCCCCAACACACTGTCCAGCTCTTCACTAGGCCCCTCTCTCTACCCCACAGCTTCTGCCCTATAGAAGCCAATGTTGGAGTTCCCACCCCATTCCCACATTCCCATCTCCCACCTCACATCCCATTCCTGCTCTGCGGACCCTGCCAGAGAAAGGCCTTGTGTCCTCACCGGGAGGGGCTGTAGGCATTGATCTCTTCCAACAGGATGGGTTCACGTCCCCCAGATTGCCCCCCCGGGGGCAGCACTTTCAGCACTGTCCCATCATTGGAGCCGAGGAACAGGACTGTGGTGTTACTATAGAGACCAGCCGTGCCATCCACAGCTACCTGGGTCAGGAGAGCCCTGGAGAAATAACCTCAGGTCAGGGCAACCTGACTAGTGGAAGCTTGGTGTTTCAAGGACAGCCCATGTATCCTGGGCCCTTTCCTCAGCTCAGGGTTTTCTTTTTAGCTCTCTCCCTTCCCTTCCACTTTCATGGGTACTTCCTCCCACCACTGTGATTTACCTTGTGGGGTCAGAGAAGTGGCTGAGATAGGAGGGTGGTGGTCAGCGTTTTTTAGCCCCATACCTGCTGGTGAGGGTGAGGAGAGGCTGGTGGGTGGCAGATGGCACAGCAGGGTCCAGCAGTGGGTGAGCCTTGATGAAGGTCAGGACATCATCAGGGAGATCTCGGGAAGAGGGGAACAAGGCAGCTACACCTACTCCTGCACAGGATCCTGGCCTGGTGGGCATATGGGAAGGGGCAGCTTAGGGCAGGGGGCTGGGACGTAGGCCCTGTGCTCCCCACACACACACTGCTCCTAAATATGATGCGTAGCCCTTGCTTCCCCTCCACACACACTACTGCTTCCCTTCCCAGTTGGAGCACCAGTCCCACTGCCAACGCAGCATAGCACTTTCCCCAGGCCCTGAACCTTTCCTTACAATCCCACTTGCTTTTGCCCACAAAAGCCACCCCCATCCTGGGTACCTGGGGGAGGGGACCCTGTCCTCAGACACAGGGGTCCAGGCCCCATCCAGACTCCTCTGCTCCTTGAACTTGCCCTCAAACCCACGTTCAATATCATCCAGGTAGAAGGCACAGACTGCAGAGCCAGGAATGCTGAGGGAGCCAGAAAAGGATGTGGGCTCGGTGTTGGGAGGGACAGCACAGCTCCTCCCAGGTAAGACATGGCAGCTACCCTTCATGCACCATATTAGGGGGCAGAGCCTGAGAGGGTGGGGGTGTTCCTGGGTGTCATGCTAGGAGAAAAAAGATGGGCAGAACAGCAACTGGCTTTGAATGGAGGGTCCCCTCACTGGCCCCATCAGTAAGCTCTGAGAGAGAAGCTTGGGTGCTGGTGGGGCAGGGGACAGATTGGGCTGCACTGGTTAGTACCAACCTGTTGGTTTGGGTGCTGAAGACTCCAAAGAGAGCAGAGCGGCCATGAAAGTTCACAGGCCCAGTTAAGGCCTGTAAGACATCAAAATAGAAGGCAGAGTCCCCAGGAACAGAGCAGTTGAGCCGAAGCTTCAGAAAGGATGTCCAATGACGATCCAAGGCCCGAGGTGAGCCACCCATGTCACGCTTACACACACGGGCCACACGGGAGAACTGTACCTGAAGGGGGAGAGTCGGGGACAGGAGAACAGTGAGACAAGCTCAGGGCCAGCAAGGCAAGAGGCATGCAGTGAGTTAGAGCACCAGGACACAAATGTTAGGGGCACAGCAAAGGAAGGGTGTGCTGTACTAGGCCAGTTTGGGTTAAGGATGGGGGACAGAGCAGGATATGGGGGCAGAGGGCTGGTGGTGACTCCAACTTGGGGGCCCAGAGTCTAGGGAATTGCATTGTGGAGATTAGGGTTAGGAACTGTCCCGACTCTGACTGCCTTCGCAGGATCCAGAACCCTCAGCTACCCACCCCTGATGCCCACCACCTCCTTACCCTCCCCAGCCGGACATCCTCCACAGAGACCTCCCGGAAGAAGAAGTAGACATGGTCTCCATGCTCCAAGGCATGGACAAAGTGTGGCTCTGAAGGGGGGTGACAGGAAAGGGTATGGAAGGGTATCTATACCTGCTCAGAAACTCCTGGCCCCGCACAGCGTCTCCCCTCTGCATATACATGGACACTGCCACCACCATCTGCTTGCTCCCTGCCACAGTCCTCCCATGCACCTCCTCCCCAAGAGCAGCCTCCCTCCCCCAGGCCCGCCCTGACCTCGGAGCCACTTGGAGTCGTACTTGGCGGAGCGAAGTGGGGGCTGAGGGCCAAGGCTTCTGTAAACTACAGCGTCACTGGCCTGGAAATCTGCAGCTGTGGCTGAATACAGGCTGCCCTCTGGAGGGGTGGGTAGGGTAGGGTCAGGGGAGGGTTGGGGATTGGTATTCTGGTTCTTCTTGAACCTCCCACACCCCTACCTCGGCCTGACTCTGGCCTCTGCCTCAATCCTCTACTTGGGGGGGGGGGGAGACCAAATTGGGAGAGGGGCTATGGTGGGAGCTCCATCTAGCTGCATGCCTGCTTCTCACGTGCCCAAGTGCACACCTGCAAAGACGGCCACGTTGGACTGGGTGGCATCAAAGGGGCATCGAGCCTGCCCACTCAGTTCCTCACCCTCCTGCTGCAGTGAAGTTATCTGGAAGCAGAGGGAGCAGGTTCTTGGAACCCTTGGGGTCTTGGCTCTGTAGCCCACTTCCTCATGTCCCCTTGCTTCCTTCCCCCAACCCCTTCTGGACTGGACCCCTGCACTCTGAGCACTCCCATTCTCCCACCCCCACTGGTCCGTCCAAACCAAACTGATTGTTCACTCGGGTATTCCTCCCCCGCCCATCCTGACCGCCCCCCCCCCCCCGCCTTGTACCCCATAGCTGCGGCACACGGGGCTGAATGAGTTCGTTCCACAGGCAAGGAGTGTCTGTGAGTCCCAGGGAACGAGAACACGAATGTAGTTGTAGCACTCATCCTAGAGAACCCAAAACTCTAGGTCAGCAACAGGGTTCCTGGGACTGGGACAGGGGGTCACAGGAAGTAAGTCCCCTCCCCTTGAACCAGTCAGAGCAATGTTGGGTAAAGTTCCAACTAAGCTATTCACTAGCCCTGTGGCCTTGGGCAAGTCCTTTGGCCTTTTGTTGGAGTCTCACTTTTTGTTTTTGTGAAGCACGTGGAAGAAGCTAAAACTCATTAATTCTCTTTCCTGCACATTTTCCTCTTGTCCTGAGATGAGGAAAGTGGGTGGGAAATTGGGCACAGTAGAGAATTGCTTGGACAGAGCCTGGAGGCGGGGGAATCTCCTTCCCTCGAAATTCTCATTCCACTCCTCACCGTCAGCTTCCCCCGCACAGCACAGTTCTCCATGTCTTGGCTCCTCCATGTTAGATACTGAAGGGAGAAGTGGAAGAGGGAAAATCATGGGGCAACCTGCATAGTGCTTCTTTTGGATTCTTTTTCCCACCCCCTTGACTCCCATTAGACCTTCCCCAGTCTCATCTCCATGCCTACATCTCCCACCCAGCCCCTCACCTTGCTGGGCACCAGCCCCTCTCCTTCTTCTTGAGCTTGTAGATCAAAGGAGAAAACATGATCCCTGAAGAGAGAAGTAAAGAGGGATCAGGGAGAAGCCAAGGCACCCCACCTGAGCTCCTTAGTCTGCAGCTTGTCCACGTTCAGCTGTTCAGGGACAAGCAGTGCAAGCCTCCTGCCCCCTGCCCTCCCCCTTCCTCCATGCCTTGGCATTTGTGCTCTGGGTCCAAGCATGTCCATGTCCCGTAGTTTGTACACCTGCATGTGTCCCCTGCAAGATCCTACAGTGGCCATGCAGGTCCCATGTCTGTACAGGAGCATGTGTGTCAGCCCCACAACTGTGCTACTGCTAGTTTACCGAGCAGCCACTAGCAATGTCCGGTTCAAGGTCAAGAATTTCTGGAAGTCCAGCCCAAGTTCTGCAACCACAGCATCATCCTCCAGGCCCCGGAACCAGGATAATGGGGAAGTACCTGAAAGGCACAGAGAGGTGGGTGCTGAGAGCCAGCCAGGATGCCACACACTCCCTCAACACCCTCTCCAACCAGAGGAAACCCAGCCATGGACACAGTGGATATATGAGATGAGCTGTAAGATATTAATTAAGTAATAAAAATAATAACAGCTAACTCTGAGCACTTAACCTCTCTCAAGCTCTGTATTAGCACCTTAGGTGAATTGTCTTATTTAATACAACAACCCTATGAGGTAGGTACTAAGTCCCATTTTACAATGAGGAGCTTGAGGCTTAAAGCCTTAAGGAATTTGCATAGCTCATTTAGCGTGGAAGCAGCAGGCACCTGGATTCAGCTCTGCAACTCCAGAGCTGAGCCCAATCCCTTCTTGGTGCTGCCTTAGGGCTAGTGACTCCCTTTTGCTCCCACAAAGTACACTGTCCATTCTGGAGCTTTTACTCACCCCATTTCTCCCAGCCCTCTCTTTGCACCCTCCCCTCAAGACTCTTCACAGGCCACCTCAGCCCTCCAAGGTTTCTGCCGCCTCTGACCAATTCCAGCATCCACCTGGCCTGATCATGGAAACCACAATCAGCGCTCAAAGGGAGTCTAGCGTTCAGGGGTAGATGGTTTAACATTCACACAGTGCTTAGAACTGCGTCAGGCACATATAAGTGGTTGCTGGTCTTATCTATCCCCCAAAGTGCAGTTCTTTTATCCTTAAAAATACTCTAAATCCTACATATATAACAGGAACCTGCAAATAGATAAAATTCTTCTCAGAAAAAAAGTGGGTTTATGGTTTCCCTCACAGTAGGACGTGGGCTTAGTAATAGTATTGGTACAGCGGAGAGGGAGGTGAAAGGTGCTAGGAACCACTGAACTAGTCCCAATCCTTCCTTTTCTACTAGTGATAATGGCAAACACATACAAAGCATTCACTTTGCAAATGAGGAAACTGAGGCAAAGAAAGGGTGAATTACTAGACCAAGGTCGCACAGCTAGTGAGTAGCTTAGCAGGGATTCCCACCTGTTAAGGCAGGGTCTGGCTGAGAGTCATGTTCTTAACCACCATACAGTGCTGCCTCAAAGTAAAGAAAGGCCCAGGGATGAGAAGCGACTGACGTGAGGTGCCTGCTCTCTTTATCTGTCTGCTCCCCTTTGCTGGTCAGGCTCTGAGCTTCCTTGAGGCTGGGATCCTTCCTGCATCTTGCCTCCCACACAGGGGTCTCAGTGTCTAATTTCTAAGCTCACACCCCCGGAAGTGTGGTACTGGGCACTCACCTTGCAGGTCAGAGATCAGCAGAGGGAGGGGGTCCCGGGGAAAGGAGGCTTGGGTGTGGGGAAGTGAGAGCAGCAGCAGCAGTAGCAGCAAGGGCATGAAGCAGGGGGCACGGGGCATCCTGTGCTGGGCAGCTCAGCCCCCAGGGGGTGCCCCCTCACCCATATGCTGGCCCTGAAAGAGGAGACAGAAAAGTGGGGGAAGGGACCAAATTCTCTCCACCCTTGAAACAAGCAGGCTCCTCCCCTGGTCTATCCCCAGAAGACCCTATGGAATGGGAAAAAGAACCCTCTCTCTGGCACTGCCTCCGTCCCAACCAACTGTCACTGTCACTCAAGGCCCTACCCTCTCCAACTGGCCCCAACAGGCTGGAGTGAGGCCTGCCGGCGTGACCCCAGGTAAGGACAGGACACACCCACTCCCCCTCCCTCCCAGCCTTCTCGCTCTGCCTTTCCTCCTCTCTCCTGACTGGGCCTGGGATATTCAGCAGGTGACACCTCCTGGCCCCCCTCTTGCTAACCCCTTCTCAGCTATAATTAGACACCGAAGCCTTAAAATTATAAATAGTGACTCCTTGGCACTGGGAGGAGGAAGAGGGCACCAAGTCTGCCTCCCCCTACCTCTCAGACCCCCACAGCGGCCTAGAGGCAGCGCAGCGCCTGCGCCCAGGCAGAGGCAGTTGTGACACAGCCACCATCCTCTTTAGGGTTGAGGAAGAACAGAGTGGGAGGAGGCAGCCTAAGGGTCACTGTCCTAGTCTTAGCTCATGCTTCAGGGGCCCTCCCCATTGCTAAGGAGAAGCTGGGGGGGGGGGGCTGCTGTCTTAGCCAGAAACAAATCTGCATCAAAGCCAGATCAGAGGCTAAATTTAGCTCTGGCTGCAGCTGTCTGCCCGACCACTGTGCCCCTTCCCAGCCTCTCTATCCCCCTGCTCCCTCCCTGGCTCCTAAGAACCAGTGCTTCTACTTGGTGGGGGGAGGGGACAGTGCAGGATAGCCCCCCCCCCATGAGGAGCAGGGACAGAAGGGGCTACATTGCTGAGAAGAAATGGTTGCACATGTCCCTCTTTCTCTTCCTTCCCTCTTCGGGCTGCCTCGAAATGAAAATATAAATAATTCAATGACAGGCAGACAACCATAGTCCAAAGACCAGGAAACGAAGGGCAGGGTGGAAGGGATGGAGACAACCCTCCTTCCCACCCATCAGCCTCCCCTCTATCGCTGGGACCCTCAGTGGGGGGTGTATACCAGCTTCCCGCCTTTCCCAGAAATTGAAGTGAGGGTCTGAGCAGTTTCCAGGAATCAGGTCAGGAAGGGTAAGAATCTTTCTTTTTGTGAACAGGCAGCTGTCCTGTACCAGTCCTTAGTTGCCCATCTTGCCGTGTCCCCTAAAGAAGAGACCCTGGGCTTCCAGGCCCAGCCCATTCCATCTCCCCAACAACTCCACTCTTGGAACCAGGACCCAAGTGTACCCCACCCCCAATCCAGCGTCACTGGTGGGGAGGTTGACGTCAGATGGGGCCTCAAGAGAGCTGGAGGAGGGAAAGGGGTAGTAACACCTAATGATGACCCCCTCCCCAGGGACAGAGCAGTCAGCTAGCTAACGACCCTCTGGTGCTAAAAAGCCAAGTCTCCCTCCCCCACACCTCCACCATGTTTCTGGATGCTGGTGCTCCCAGGGGAAGAGGAAGGGACACAGCTTGTCTCATATACTTCCGCTCCTGCCCCCCCCCCAAGTTGCCCTGGGCAACTGATATCTTCACCCAGGAAACAACTGAGGTCTCTGGCAAGTGGGGAGAACAGCCAGACCCTCTCCCTGCTCCCAGGCCAGGCCAGCTCCTATCCCCTGCCCTTTCCTTACCTGGGGTGGTGACTGCTGTTGGGGTGTGAGGAAGATAGAAGACCTTTGACCTGATGGAAGAAAGGACAGAGGAGGGAAGAGACTGCGTTACTACACTTCCTTACCACATCCCTTAAAAGTAAATGTGAAAATTCAGAAGTCTAGTGAGGCTAGGGTACAGGAGATGCTGCCCTGGAAGGGTGTGTGTGTGTTGATATTGAGCTTGGTTACGAAGGTGCTGGCTGTTTCACGCCCAGAGATGTGAGGGCAGGGGCTGGGGCTGGCTCCTAGCCAAAAACTCCTGAAACTGCAGGACCAGTCTTGGGAAAGACGAAACGGGGAGAGTTTGTGGGGCATGGTGACCACTCCCCCGTTTAAAACCCTCAGAATCCAACAGCTTTCTTAGCGAAATCGCCCTAGCTGGGGACAATAGAAGCTAATTTGCATCTCATTTACATGTTTTTCATTTCTAGGCAAAATGTTGGTAGCAGGCACCCCTAGCCCCTTCCTTCTGCCCAAGGAGAGCAGGCCATGCCTCCCTCTCACCCAGTCTCTCTCCACCCCACCGCCCACCTAGGTCCAGCCTCTAAAAACACTTGGTTGGCCTTTGCATGGGCCCCTAGACTTAACTGTGATATAGCTTTAAGAGGGCTTTCCATAGCTGTTTTGGGGGAGTAGTATCTGAGCAGCCTGGGGTGAGGCTTATCCTGCTGGGACCAATCCCAGCTGCTTCCTACCCCCATCTGAAGCAAAGGGGGGGACGCCTGGCCGTCTTTTTCTCCCCTCCTCTTGCCTTGCTGGGAAAAGGAAACAGCCTTTCTCTCCCCTCCTGGCCCCGAAGCCACCTCTGGGGAGTGGCCGAGGTCACAGCCAGAGTCTAGCGAGGGCTGGGGAAGAGATGGAGAAGGGGAGTCCGGACTGGGGACAATAGCAGGAAGCCCCCTGGCTGGTCGCCCGCCCCAGTCCACCTTCCTCTGGGGGAGCAGGGGGCGCGCCGAGGAGCCGCGCGAAACAGACCCGTTCCCATCTCCAAGACGTTTCCCCCACCCTCAGCTCTCCGCCCCAGGCTCACACCTACCCTCCCTTCCACCCAGCCCCCAACGAGGACAACCCAGGTGTCTACAGCTTCGCGTGAGGTGGGCCCGGGGCCAGGGGCTCGACGTGTCTCCCCCTCACTGGATCCGGGGCTCCGAGAGGGGCGGGTAGCAGAGTCTGGGCCGGGACCGGGTCCCAGAGCCACGTTAGCGGGAGGAGGGGCTGGAGGGGCCTGCAGGCGCAGACCAAGTAGGGGTGGGAGCGGGGGGGGGGGGGGAGCGGAGGCGGGTCTCCGGGGCCGGGGAAACAGGGCCAGAGGCTGGGAACCGACGAGGGCGGGTCCGGAGCCAAGCCGACTCGGGTCGGCGGGCTCGAGAGGCGGTCGCCAGCCGGGCTCACCTCCTTGGGAGACCTCGGTCTAACAAAGCCCCGGGCCGAGTGGGGTGCGGGAAGGAGATGGACTCTGGGACTGATGTTTCTTGAGGACCCCATTCCCCGACTCTGTGCCGGAGCCAACCCCCTGGGAGGTGCTCAGACTCCCGCATGCACAAGGACAAGAGGTGCAGCCGTGACACCAAAGTCTGAAACGACGCGTCCCCCTTCCCATTCTCGCAGGGGCATCGAGAGGGTCGGTTCTCCGCAGGTCATAGAGCCAGGGAGGCAAGGGACCAGGTTTGCCACCCTCCGTACAGTGCGCGCCTCAGATCAGCCCCTTTCACGCTCCCCAGTCCAGGAGACAGGACTGAGAGAAGCTCGGTCGGCAGAGGCGCCGAGACCCTGCGCCTGCAGGGCAGTGACGGGGCTCGGCTACAGCCCCCTCCTCCCTCCGCGCACCCCAACTCAGCCGACGCTCTCCGCCAGCCAGGCACACAGCGCACGGGCACCTCCCGGGTCCCTCTCGCACTTGGGAAGCTTCACTCCAGCCTGCGGCTCCCAGTCCTCCCCGCCTCCCTGCAGCCCTGCCCCAGCCCCGGGGTACTTGCTCCGAGATGCGGGCCAGCGGGATCGAGAGCGCAGCGGGCGGACAGCGGCCCCGCACCGCGCCGACTTCGCAATCCGTGGTTGGGGCTCTGGCGAGGTGTGATGAGCGAACGAGTTACACGGAGCTTGGATCTGGACTCTCGGGCGCTGTCGAGTCCCGCAGACCCAGGGTCGCGGTTGCAGCCCCCAATCCCGCCGCGGTTCCGCGGAGGAAAACAATGCGACCGCCCGGAGGTCTGGGCCGGGCCCCAGCAGCCCCGCCCGCCTCCCGGTCGGACCCGCCTCCGGCCCGCCTCGAGGTCGCCGCAACTAATCCGGCTGTCGCAGGCCGGGTAGACCCCGCCTTCTCGACACCTTCCCACCAATAGTCCTCCTCGGGGCCGGGGCTCCGGGAGCACCTCCCAGTGAGAGGCCAGGCCGGGAAGCTGAGCTGGAGACCAAAGCCAGGCTCGAGCTGGAGGAACCCGCGGACAACCGCCGAGACCCAGACAGAGGAGGGGGTCACACGCTTTAACGCGGAGAGGCCCTGGGACGGAAGAGCTGCTGGGAGGAAAGACGGGCCTGAAACGCAGGGACCTCGGCTGGGCTAGACTGTCAGAGCCTGCGCGACCCTCCCTCCCCTCCTTTCCTATACCCGAGGGCTTTGGCTACTCTGCTCCCTGGGGAGTCTCCCGCTGCCCACTCAGCCCCCAACTTTCTGTTCTTTCTCTCTAGTCTTTTTACCTCAGTCCTCTTATTTTTCCCCATGCCCTTCCTCTGGTTCACCCTGACCCCAATAAGGGAGGCCTGCATGCATTTAGGGGCTTGAGGCCTGGGAAAGAAAAGGAAGATGTCACCTGGAGGTTTTCCTAGTTCCCATCATCTCCTCCCCTCCCATCCCAACTGCCAAAGCAGGATGGGCTTGGGCCACTGAGCCAGGAACTAAGGAGCCAGGATGCCAGAGTGGCTGGCAATCAGGCTGCTGGCTGATGGAAGAGAACAGGTGAGTCAGGCAAAAGCCAAAAGAGAGATGAGATCAGGACACACTAACTCAGAGAATCATACTGAAAGAATGGAAAAGTGACCAGCTGTCCCAACTCCACATAGCCTTACTGTTCCCCAAACACAGGGTTAGTGATGTCCCATCTTTCCGCAGAGAACCCTGGACATCCCTCCAAACAGCAAGACTGCTCCTTCTCCATCCCCACCTTCCATAAAAATCCTTTGATTCTGGCCCTGGCTGGGTAGCTCAGTTGGCTACAGCCTTCTTCTGGTATGCCAAGGTGGCAGGTTTGTTCTCCGGTCAGAGCACATGCAAGAATCAACAATGGCCCTGACTGGTGTGGCTAAGTGGTCAGGGCATCAGCCCAAGCATGGAAGGGTCACTGATTTGATTCCTGGTCAAGGGCATGGTACCTGGGTGCGTGCACAGGAGGCAACCCATCCATGTGTCTCACATCCATACATCAATGTTTCTCTCTCTCTCTCTCTCTCTCTCTCTCTCTCTCTCTCTCTCTCTCCCCCTCCCTTCCACTTTCTCTAAAAAACCAATGAGGGGGAAAAAATCCTCGAGCGAGGATTAACAACAACAACAACAAAAAGAATTAACCAATTAATGCATAAATTAGTGGAGCAACAAATTGATATTTCTTTCCCTCTCTCAAATAAAAAAGAAAGACCCTTCGATTCTGGGACTGTCGGTGGGGAGAAAGAATACGGATATTTCAGACAGCACTGATTGGCTCCCCCCTTGATATTGCCTGCTAAGATTCTTCCCTGCGTGGGGGCCGGGACCCAAGACAAATGTTCTCAAAATTCCCAGGATAGTGGGCGGCCTGGGAGACATTAGCGTTCTTGGGTAGTTTTATCTGAGTGAGCACCTCCTTCCACCACGCCCCCACATCCTGAAGAAAAGGAGAGACGGGGTGTGCTACTTCTGGCCAGTCTTTACTGGACTGAGATCAGGGTACATAGCATCACCAACTGGGCTGAACCCCACCATGAGGAAGCAAGAGACATAAACACACACACAGAGACAGAGACAGAGACAGAGACAGAGACAGAGACAGAGACAGAGACAGAGACAGGCTCGCAAGGCCAGGTGAACCAGCGAGGCAAACAGAATTAGAAACAATGGAACAATGTTTATACAAGGTTAACTGCTGAGGGTCTTGGGTCCAAAACAATTCAGTGGCCAGTGGGGATGTTTTAAAGGCTGGAAAGAAGTTTGGGGAGAAAGACACCTCAAAATATAGAGGTTGAAGTCTCCCCAGCTCCTAGTGCAGAGCTTAGGTACTCAGACTTGCACTCATTGAACAGGTTGACGAATAGGGATCGAGCTGTAACTCATGTACAGTTTTACAGCCCAACTGAAGTCTCAGTTCAAGCCATTAAATGTTAAGTACTTACTTCAGGCACAATCCATATTGGGATGTGGTCTGGTCTTTAAGAAAATGGCCATCTATCTGAATTAAAACAAGACTTACAGCCCTGGCAGGTGTGGTTCAGTAGTTAGGACATTTGCCCATACACCAAGGGGTCATGGGTTTGATTCACAGTCAAGGGCATGTTACCTGGGCTGTGGGTTTGATCCCCGGCCCTGGTCAGGGTGTGTGCAGGAGGCAACTAATCGATATGTCTCTCTCATATTGATGTTCCTCTCTCTGTCTTCCCCTCCCTCCCTTCCACTTTCTCTCTAAAAATTAATGGAAAAGCCCCGCTGGCATGGCTCAGCAGTTAAGCATAGACCTATGATCCAGGAGATCGCTGTTCAATTCGGTCGGGGCACGAGCTCAGGTTGTGGGCTCAGCAGGAGGCAGCCAGTCAATGACTCTCTTTCATCATTGATGTTTCTATCTTTCTTTCTCCCTTCCTCTCTCTGAAATCAATAAAGACATATTTTTAAAATAATAATAATAAAAATAAATAGAAAAAAAGCAACAGAAAAAATATCCTCGGGTGAAGATTAACAAAAAGCAAAACCAAAAAAACTAGACATGCATGTATTAAATGATTAAAAGCAATACCAAGTCTAAAACAAAAACCCAAAAGCTACATTGAACATAATTCCTAAACGAAAAAGGAAAGACAATAAATGTTTTTTTGTGATGACTACAGAGAAAGATGTTGGATACATCTTGGGAAGACCTCGGTAGGAGTTAGCTTGGTACAAAAGAAAGGAGAATATGTTCCAAAAAGGAACATAACTTAAGCAAAAGCTTTTAGTTAGTGATCATGGGACCTGAAGCATAGATAGCAAACAGTCCTGTATGACCGATATGTAAGAAAGATACTAGTTAGAAGCAGAGGAAAAGGGAGGAGGGAGACAGATTATGGAAGGCCTGGTGTGCCGAGATGAGTAGGCTAAAATAATTGGACAGGAATAGGATGTCATTTTAAGTTCTTGAATAAGGCTGCTTGTTACTTGTCAAAATGCCTTATTGTAGCAAGAAGACAAGGAGACCTTCTAGCAAGAAGATAGGAAAGTTCACGGATGAGGGGGAGAGACGGCCAGACAAAGAGGTTGGCATTGGGATGAAATGGAGGAATCTGAGAGTTATTTCAGAGGAGAAGTCCAAATGATGCTGTTCCTACTCCCTGGAGTCTTCTGGAGAAAATCACACAGTCTCACAGACTGGTACCTTTAATAAATTCAGGATCTCCAAGCTTGGAAAATCACTGTCTCCCAGTCCCTACAAGTAGCTATTTCAAACAACTGCTTCTTTTTTCAAATTCCTTTCCTCACCACCTCCTTGCTCATCTTAAGCAGAATCCACAACCATCTTCGGAGAAAACAGAAGTAACAAGTGAGAATTCCACCAACTTTTTGCCCTCTACAGATGCACTAAGCTGCGTCCTCACACCTCTCTCATCCAGTAGATGCATCCATATTATCCGTCCAAGGCTCACCTTTCCACTTTACCATAAGCTCTGTGCACTTGGGGCCCAGCTGTGTCTGTCTTGCTCACCACTGTAGCCTTTGTATTTAGCACAGTGCCTGGCACAGCTCAGGTATTAACACATTGGTTGAATAAATCTGTACCCTGTGTCTCCTCCTACTTAGAGGGCTTTATGCCTCACGTCGTCAAATCCTTTATTTATTTATTCATTCATTTATTTATTAAATCCTCACCTGAGGACATAGTTAGAGAGGAAGGGGGAGAGAAAGAGAAACATCGATTTGTTTTTCCACTTATTTATGCATTATTGGTTGATTCTTGTATGTGCCCTGACTGGGGATTGAACCCACAACTTTGGTGTATTGGGATGATGCTCTAACCAAATGAGCTACCCGACCAGGGCAGAAACTGATAATTATAACACAGATAGAATAGAGTACAAGAGACAGACAAGGGGTGAAGCTGGAGGGGTAAATAGGTAAGGGGCTGCTAGCAGAATTCTGCATTCAGACGGTATTACTTGTTTTGCATCTTCTTGTATTTTCACTCCCCTTATTTTCCAATTAGATCATACATTTCTTTTAATTAAAAAGGACTTTTGCTATTCCTGTGATTTGAGTAGTGCCACCTACTCTTGCCCCCAGAGTGTGTTGTGGTCGGTGAATTGATAGAGCAACCAGAGTAGAATGCTGCCACATTCATTATGAGGTTGAAGTTATTACCTCATAACCTTGTAAAGTAATTATCAGAAAAAGCATAGGCTTGAGAATCATACAAGGTCTTCAGTCTGCCATTTACTAGCTCTCTAATTTGTAGATAGGTTATTTAACCTCTTTAAGCCTCAGTCTTTTTCATTAGCAAGAAGGATATCTCAACATTTAATTCATATGGCTATCAGAGGATTAAATGAGATATTTACATAACATCTAGCAAAGTGCAATCAATAAATGCAGCTCTCGTTCTCTCCTCTCACTTCCCTCCCCCGAACTCCTAGTCCATTCTCTTCCATCTGCCCCACACCTTGCTCCATAAGCACTTTCTAAGCCTCCCTCTCCACTTGCTCCCTCCTTTCAGCCTACAAATGTCTTCAAACTCTCAGCTAAAAATAGTCCCTCTCCCAGTCCAACGCCCATCCTCTAAAGCTACCTTTCCATTTCTCTGCCTCCCTTTACCAACACACTCCTTAAAGGAGTTAACACTTCCCATCCACGTTGCATCAAGGACCCTCAGGACCCTCAGCTCTGGAGCCTGGACTGGGGGGAGGGGGGGTAAAAAGGAAGTCAAGACACAACCACTGTCTCCAAGGAGGAAGGCCAGTGGTTTGGGAGTCAGTGGTCTGCTGACTGTCTTGACTTCTGAACTTCCATTTACTTTTCAACTTTTCACAACCAGCTAACTTTCCAACCCCTCCCCCCTTTCTGCTAGAACTTCTGGTAAAATAATTAAATCCCAAGGTCTCTCATTAGTACTCATCCTGTGCTGAAGCAAGCTATACCATTGATCACTTCTTTTCAAGCACACCCTTTTCTCAGCTAAAAGTTTATTAAGGCCTCTAACCCAATCCCACTGAGCCAATGATTTCACTTTCCTGATCGAAAACCCATAATGTCTCTGTCTACTGCCTATGGGAAAAGCGTGAAGTCTTGAGCAAGTCTTTAAAGGCCTTCCATAATCTGGTCTTTTTCTTTCTTCACTTCTCTCTCAAGCAGCCTATGCTCCAGACATACAGAATAAATCACCACTTTCTGAGTATGCCCTGTGTTATCCGCTGTATGGCTTATGTTCACCCCATTATCTGGGAAGTATGCCTTTCTCAGAGCTGCCTAGTGGGTGGGGAACGTCCACAGCCCCTCGAAATCTTTTGGTCTGGCCCTGCTGAGGCCTCACTAAAGAGAAGCAGTACCAGGCATCGCATTAGGGGTGAGTTAATTAAATGTTTGACTAAATACAACAGGCTAATTTTTAAATATATATATATATATATATATACACACACACACACACACACACACACACACATATATATATTATTGATTTCAGAGAGAGGAAGGGAAAGGGAGAGAGAAACATCAGTGGTGAAAGAGTCTTCATTGATCGGCTGCCTCTTGCATTCCCCCTGCTGGGGATTGAGCCCACAACTGGGGCGTGTGCCCTGACCAGTAATCGAACCTCGATCTCCTGAATCACAGGTCGATGCTCAACTACTGAACCACATCAGCAGGGTTAACAGGCTAATTTTTAAGTTGATAATTTTGTATGGCCTTCGAATAATGTTATAAATATCCAAATGGCCCTTGGCAGAAAAAAAGGTTCCCCACCCCTGGCTATTAAATAGTTAAATCCATCCTTCTAAGTCTGCTTCTTCAGCCCTATTAAAAATAACCTAAACTTCTCTATATTCTCATAATTCTTTATTGATTTGAGAGAGAGAGAGAGATTTGTTGTTCCACTTATTTATGCATTCATTCATTGCTTCTTGTATGTGCCCTGACCAGGGATCAAACCCACAACCTTGGTGTATTGGGGTGACACTCTAACCAACTACCTGGCTAGTGCTGTAAGATGGTAAATAGTTTTGCCTCATTTAGGAACTCTGACTTACCTTCATTGTTTATTTCTTTAGCAGCTACAAAGTACTGACGGTAGGCTTGTTTCCTCCAGTAGTTCAATGCTGTGCTGACACCTGCTGGTCACATCTGATTTGGCAGCTCTGGCCCCAGCACCTTCCTCTCTCAACTATTAAGGGTGGGGACAGCGTGCCACCCTAACCCAGCCAGGTACTGGAAGCATATGCTCGTGGTAACATTGCCCCACTGTATCACCCTTCCCTGGAGACTCCAGGAACACATTCAGGTCTGTTGGTCTTTGGCTTGCCTCTGGTATCTCTGGCTTAAGTTCAGTTCAATCTTCAGAACTTTCCCCATTGACCCACCTACCCCAGTAATTTGTACAAGATTTCAAGGAATTGGGCAGCAAGCAAAGAAACAAGCAGAGACAAACAATTTGAGAACAGGGTATAATCACTCCTTCTCACCTCAAAGAATCAAGACTATTTCCTACAGAATGCTATTCCTTTTGACCTATGTTGTATTTCTAGGAGGTTCTTGGGCCATAAACCTTCTTGGTAACTGTAGGAAGAACCGGAGGTTGAGCAGAGAGTAGGTAGGCGGGGCTTGAGGGGTGGGGCCAGGCCAAAGGGCCTCTTACTTAGGAGTTTCTCCATTCGGTCAGCTCTTCCGGAACATCCAAGGCAAGACTGGCACCCAGTGCACAGCAGGTGAGGGACGGGCAATGACAGAAGGGTAGGCTTTAGGGGCGATGGTGGCAGAAGAGTCCTGGCTCTGTCAGCCTGATCTTTTCATATTGTGAGATTGACTTGATAGCAGTCTTGGGTTCCTAGTGGAGAGGTCCAGCTCAGTTTACCCTGGGGCAAGGCAGCCTCAGAAAGACAGACATGGTTTGGCATGGGTGGGGGCAGGGCTGAGGCCAGGGGGTAGAGATGTGTGTGTGACAGAGTACTGAGAGATGAAAGGAAATCTTAGGAGACATGGAGGTAAATGTAAGGGACAGAGAGAGAGAGCATGGCCGGAGGATCATAGGGCAGGTCCCAGACAGGAGAAAATGGGAGACTGAAATAGAGAGAGGGAGAGGACATCGGACCAAACAACTGAGAGCTGGGTAACAGGAAGGCCAAGGAGGAAGGAAGGCCCAGATGGAGCAATCTCTTCTCTGGGCTGTGGAACATGGTTCAGAAAGCCCCAGGCAGAGCCAGGAACAAAGCGAGGTTCCAGGTTCCCATTGGACTGACAGCTGGGGAAGAAAACCCCCTAGGTACCCATCTCGCCTGACTCTTCAGACTCCCATTTTGGTTTGGGGGAGAGGGTGAGGCTGCTCCTCACTGCGGTCACAGCCACATCCTGCAGAGCAGGGGAGGGGGAAGTAAGAAGCAAAACAACTAGAACCAGAGGCAAAGACCACGGGGAGAGAACCCTGGACATGTGCAGCTGATGGGCTACCAGGAGGGTCCCCAGTTCAGCCTCCAGTACCGCCTGCCACCAGCTGAGGTGCTTGTTTCTCATGCTTTCTCAGTGTGCTTCAACAGCACTGATGGCATTCCAGGGAAGGAAGTTACTTTGGATTATTTGGTTTGAAGCCCATTTTTATCATTTGCTAGTGATTTGGCCAAGTTGCTGGATTTCGCTTGGTTTCAGTTTTCTCATTGTAAAATGGGGATACCTATCTTACAAAGGGTTAGGAAGACTGAGATAATTCACATAAAGCACTTGGCACACAGTAGGTTCTCAATAAGTGTTATTTTTATCAAGACTCCAGAGGCCCCTCGCTTATTTATTTCTCGCTTATTTAAAGGCAGTACATCACACTAGTTGACATGGAGTCAGAAAAACAATAGTGTTTGACCTTGGGTAAATTATTTAAACCTCAGTTTGCTCAGCTATAAAACAAGGATAGTAATACCTATGCCTCATAGATGTATGGTACATGGTCAGTGTCCAAAAACAGTAGCTGGGAGAATTCTTTGCCAGGTAAGACTTATCTTCTCCACTGGAGGAGAAATAGCCTACTTCCCCTTAGAACTTAATTTGTGGTGGGCTAGCCTCCTGTGTGTCCCCATTCCTCCTTCCTCTAGGCTTCTTTAGAGATCAAGATTTCTTACTGTAGCAGAGGAAAAAAATAACAAGGCATAGGGGACTGAGGGGCCCAAGGGGAAAAGATGACAAGCAAAGATGATGACGAGACAGAAACCAAAGAGCCAGAAAGGGGAAAAGCCATTTCTCTCTTTCTAAGGAAGCCTGTGGCCTTTCTTCTGGCTGACCACATACTCACACTCCCACCCCACCCCCTCTCCAGGAGCCATGGAGTCCTTCAGCTCAAAGAGTCTGGCACTGCAGGCAGAGAAGAAGCTACTGAGTAAGATGGCCGGTCGATCTGTGGCTCATCTCTTCATCGACGAGACAAGCAGCGAGGTGCTGGATGAGCTCTACCGTGTGTCCAAAGAGTATACGCAAAGCCGGCCGCAGGCCCAGCGGGTTATCAAGGACCTCATCAAGGTGGCCGTCAAGGTGGCTGTGCTGCACCGCAGTGGGTGCTTCAGCCCCAGTGAGCTGGCCCTGGCTGCCCGCTTTCGCCAAAAACTGCGGCACGGCGCCATGACTGCGCTCAGCTTCAGCGAGGTGGACTTCACCTTCGAGGCTGCCGTGCTGACCGGCCTGCTGACCGAGTGCCGGGATATGCTGCTGGAGCTGGTGCAGCACCACCTCACGCCCAAGTCACACAACCGCGTCCGCCGCGTGTTCGATCACTTCTCTGACCCGGGCCTGCTCACGGCCCTCTATGGGCCCGACTTCACTCAGCACCTTGGCAAGATCTGTGACGGGCTCCGGAAGCTGCTGGATGAGGGAAAGCTCTGAGAGCCCTCACCCCAGCACGTTCCACCTCGAGGACATGGCTGCCTGGGAACGCAACAGACAATGGGCTTTCTAAACTCTGCTCCTCGGCACTAACGCTATTCAGTCCTCAGGCTTGCTTCCCCAAGAGTGTTTTTGACTCTGACACCCCCCCACCCCCAAGTTGCTGGTGGAGAAGCAATGCTGAGGGTTGAGGCCCCTCTCCCACTCCAGCCCCAGGGCAGGAAACACAGCTGCCTGAAAAGATGAAGTGAAACTTGGATCTCTTATTTCCTCCATAAGGGATGTTTGAAACAGGGAAGCCCCCTCCCTTATGAACCCTGGGCAGAGGGCATAGCACATTTTACCCCTCTAGGGACACCAAAGACAAAAGGGGTGAGGGGCCCTTTGAGACATCCTAGACCTCCAGCTCTAGGCAGAGCCAGAACTGATACCAGAGGCTCTGTTCTGGAGTTCAGGAAGAAGGCGCTAGGGCACGGGAGTCTCAAAGGGGAAATAAAACTACTAAAACATGCACAGGGCTCAGTGTTTAATCTCTCCAGCTCCTTATATTTTATGACCATCATGGTGGTATATAAACACCACTTATCTCAGCACTCACCATTTCCATACAGGAGATTTCAGGCATATTTCCAGTATCATTGGGGTTCCCTTGCCTACTTCTGTGTAAGAAACAAACACTACTCCGGATCAGTGCTACATTGCAAAAAATATGCAGTGAGGAGCAAGGCATAGATCGAAAGGCTCCGGTGGGGAGGGGTATAACAAAAAAATGCCCACAACAAAAGGACTCCCACAACTGTCCTCCTCTTCGAACTCCAAGACAGTTCTTGTTATGTCCCTTAGCCTCACACAGGCTGAACAGAGGAGCAGGTTAGAATTGAGGAGTCCGATACCTACATCACTGTTTTTTTCTCATAGAGTTGTGAAGAAGTTATAGTGAACTGGTTAGCCACGAATAAGCCCAAATTCTTTACTTTGAGACTGAGGAAAAGGCCTGGCACAGTCTACCACTTCTTCAGTGGATTAGATCACTGATTATCCCACCCTCAATAACATGCTTGGCTAAGAAGGTGGACAGCCAACAGTCACTAGCTCACTGTTCCTGGGTTTCTCTCACACATGGCTATAAAAAAATCTCATTTTTAGCTAAGAGTGGGAAAGAATAAAGTACAGCAAATAAATATTACTTCAATATAGCACCAAATAAATTAGGTAACATAGTTGGAGATGGGCAAGAAGTTGGGGGTTGGGGGTAGTCCCTGCCTCCCTGTTCTAAGGCCAACCAATGGTGAGAGGGATGGGAAAGGCAGCAGGGATGTAAAAAGAACCTTTGAATCTAAAGGACAACTCTAGATTCAGCCCAAGAACTGAGAAGGGGTCAATTCCCCACCCCCACTCTTGCCAATAAAACTGCCTCAGGCTGAGGTACTCTTGATGGGACCATGGGCTGGGCAGGAGTGAGGATGGGCTGGGAAGCTGTGTTCTTGAGCCTCACCTCAGGCTCCCCTCCCCCTCAAGTTGCTCCTTCACCATCTTGCTTCTCTCAGTCAGCTCTGGAGGCATCAGAGTTTGAAGATTTCATCCTCTTGGTCCCGAAGTGTCCGGGTTCGAGAGGTCCGGGTCAGTGGCACAGGGCCTAGGACTGCTCGTTGCTGCATCCGAGGGGAGCTCCGGTGGAGACCTGAATCCTCCCCAGGTACCCTGCAAATGAGGAAGGGGGAGAGACTGAATGTCAAGGGAAGAACCTGAGAACAGGCAAGTGATGGGGGGTGTGGGAAGCTGTCCTCCTTCCCTAGCATATCCAAGCTGGTTGGTCAAAGATGGACTCTCAGTCCCCTCTGGGTAAATCCAAATCCTACTGCTCCTCCATAGACGATCAGAACAGTAAGAACAGTCAAGTATCTTACTCCAGTGAGAACACAAAACCGTTTCCCACTGCCTCTAGCCATTCTAGCAGCCACTGGCTCTGCTCATGGTCTTGGGGCCACCGGAGGAAAGGATTCACCTCGCTTCTGCTGACACTGTGCTTTCTTACTCGTGTATCTGGTCAGGCAAGGCTGGAAGAACAGAGACATCTAAGAAGGGACTTCAAAATAATCAGTAACACTCACCCACTTTCCTCTTTTTTCAGCTTCTGGGTAGCAGCCTTCTTTGACAGGCTGATCTGTGAATCAAGCTTCTTAAGGAAATCAGAGGCAGAGAGGTCATGGATGGGAGTGGGGGATTCCTGGGCAGGTGTGGGAAGGACTTCACCATTGGCACGTCCTGAGCCTGTCTCCTGTTTCTTCCTCTCAGCTGAGTGTGGCCAAACTTCATCCTTACTTGGCTGTATCTCTTCCTCTCCATCTTTCTCTTCCTCAGAATCCAAACCAGTGAACAGGTCTCTGGGCTCTGTCAGGATGGGGATGTAGAGGGTTTTCTTCAGGAAGATGGAGTCATTAGTATAAAGGCGGTTTGCACGTTTAATCTGTTCCATCTTAAAAAAAATAGTCACCACAATTAATGACAGTAATAATGATAAATGTTATATTTCTATAGCATCTAATGCCTTTAAAAGTACAGCCCTGGCTGGTGTGGCTCAGTTGGTTGGAGCGTCGTCCCATACACCAAAGAGTTGGGGTTCAAATCCTGATCAGGGCACATCCGCGGTCAGGTAGGTACAGGAGGCAAGCCAGCCTGTCAATGCTTCTCTCTCTGTCCCTTCTTCTCTCTCTGAAATCAATGAGAAACATATCCTTGGGTGGGGATTTAAAAAAAAAAAGTAATTGTACAGAGTCTTATCTGACCCTATAACAACCAGGCTAAAGCATAAAAGGCTGATCTTATTCCGACTTTATTGATCAGTGGTTTTCATGCCTTTTGGTCTTAGGACACTTTTACATTTTAAAAAAGTATTGAGGAAAGTCCTGGCCGAGTGGCTCAGTTGGTTGGAATGCCGTCCCGTACACCAAAAGTTTGTGGGTTTAATTCCAGGTCAGGGCACATACCTAGGTATTGGGTGCAACCTCTGGGAGGCAACCAATCAATGTTTCTCACATCAATATTTCTCTCTCTCCCTTCCTCTTTCTCTCTCAAATCAATAAATATATCCTTGGGTGAGGATTAAAAAAAATTATTGAGGAAAAAAGCTTTTCTTTATATGGATTATAGCTATCAATATTTAAGGTATTATAAATTAAAACTGAAAAAGTTTAAAAACTTATTTGAAAATAATAAACCCATTACATGTTAACAGAAATATTTTAATAAAAAATATATTTTCTGAAATAACAAAAAATGTAGTAAGAAGAGAGGCACTGCTTTACATTTTTGCAAATCACCTTCATGTCTGACTTAATAGAAGACAACAGGATTCTCATATCTGTCTCTACATTCAATCTCTTGCACTATCACATGTGATGTAGCCTTTTTTTTTTTAAACTTTTTTTTTAATTTAATTAAAACTGTATCTCAACAGTTTCAGCTGGTTGTCTGTACTGTTCCTAGCTGATTAGAATAAACTGAAATTACCAATTCACATGTGATGTAGCCTCTTGAAAACACAGTACACTCATGAGAATGAGAATGAAAAAGGCAAATATAAATCTCATTATTTCTATGAAAATAGTTTTGACCTTGTGGATCCCTGAAGAGTTTCAGGGATCCCTAGGGGTCCCTAGGCCTCACTTTGAGAACTTCTGTTAAAGATGAAGGAACTGAGGCTCAGAGATACTAAGTTACTTGTCTAAGATTATCTAGAAAGTTAATGACGGAGCTAGGGCCTTTTTACTCCTTCTGGGAATGCTTTCCACACTACAATATTAATAATTTCATTGACCAAATACTTATTTAGTACCTACTTATTCACTGAACATGGTGACTGGCATTACCATCTACCTTCCTCCCAAGGTAGAAATATTGTCACCCTCAACTCATACTTTTCTTTCACCACCCATATCCAAGTGGTCAACAAAAGTGCTGCAAAACTCTCTCATGTCTGGTTTTGTCTTCAGTCTACTGCCATCACTTTAGAACAACTAATATTTCTCATCTGGGTATTGAGAGTTTGGCCTTTCTCTCTCCATTTCTACTCATCCTTCACCCTGCTGACATCTTTCTTCTTTTTCTTCTTCTTTTTTTAGAGAGGGAGGAAGGGAGAGAGAGAGAGAGAAATATCAATGTGAGAGAGATACATTTATTGGTTGCCTCCCACCTGCACTCCGTCAGGGGGATGAGGCCCGCAACCTAGGCATGTGCCCTGACCGGGAATCCAACAGTGCTCCAACCAACTGAGCCACACTGGCCAGGGCACATCTATCTTTCTTAAAAAATTAATCTGATCAACTTATTACCCAACTTATAAACCTCCTATGGCTACTCAATGGCTCAGTTAAAATCCAAATTAGCATTCAAGGGCATCCTCAGTCTAGCCCCCATAATGTCTAGCCTCATCTCACTTCTTCTCCCACCTATACATTTTGCCATTCTGAACTTCTCATTTTTCTTTGAGTATTTCATAATCTTTCACACTTTCGTGTCTTTATCTGCCTGAAATGCTTCTCCACTATCCCCTTCTCTGCCTGAAAAACTTCTATTTATCAACTCTCTCTCCCTCTGTGTTACCTTCTTCAGGCTCCCATATTGTAAGTATCATTGTAATAATACCTATCCTATTATATTATTATTCACCTCTTCGCATATTTGCTCAGACTCTGTGAGTCCTTTAAGGCAGGGATGGTGACTTGCTGTCTGTATCTCTAAGGTGCTCCTCAACATCGCACAAACTTGGCACATAGCAGAAGCTCATTAACACTTTATGAATAAACAAACTAGGTAATAAAATATAGAAACCACAGATACAGTATGTCAGTATATTATTATCAGAGGCCAGGCAGCCAGTTATATTAAAAACTCATCCCATATTGGCATCAGTTTGGGAAATCATATTTCTTATGTCTGTCAAACATCTAAGCTGTTTACACCCTGGGGCAAGACTATTATAATAAGCTTGATTAATAAAATCTTATGCTATGATATGATTTAAAAATAAAATCAGATTGCCCAGCCAGTGTGGTTCAGTGCCTGAGTGTTGACCTATGAACCAGGAGGTCATGGTTTGATTCCCAGTCAGGGCACATGCTCAGGTTGCAGGCTTGATCCCCATTAGGAGGCCTGTAGAAGGCAACTGATCATTGACTCTCTCTCATCATTGATATTTATTTCTCTCCCTTCCTCTCTCTGAAATCAATAATTAAAAAAATATTAAAAATAAAATCAGATTAATCTGAACAATAAAAAGAGTTAAAATTGGCTTGCAGTTTTGTACTTTGCCAAGTGCTTTGATGCTATTAATTTTATTTTGCCTAGATAAGATCCTAGGTCCCTTCTAGCTCCTAGATGTTATATTAATCTGTAAGCTTTCTGTGGCTTCTGTTATTTCCTAAAAGTACCATATAAGGGGGCATCACTCCACTCTTAAAAAGGATGTAACCAAGGCCAAAGCCCAGAGGAGTCCTAGGCCATCAAGGGAGCCTTTACGAGCTAGAAAGGCCATTAGAATCTAGTTAGTTTAACAGAGCAGTACAAAGTGAGAATTTTAGAATGAAACGACCTGGTTTGAATCCTAGTTCTACTAATTAGACTTGTGCAGTCTATGGCAAGTTATCTCCCTAAGCCTCAGTTTCCTTGCCTTTAAATGGGAATAGTTACACCTATCTACCTCATGAAGTCTTATGAAGATCATACAAGATAACATTTAGAGCCTGGAACACACTATGTGTTCTTTATATGATACACAGGTAACAATTTAGTAAATTATCATTATTTAATACATCTTCTTCATTTTACAAATGGTGAGGAAACTGAGGCCCCAGACAGGGGAAATGACTTATGCAGTCACTCAGCTAGTAGGCAGCACAATGAGACCAGAACCTAGACTTCTTCTTCCCTAGACTAAAGGGATTTTGTGCTCAGAAAGGTACAGGGCTGTAAGAAAACCTCAATCAGTAAGTATTGATTCACTAGTAGCACAGTTCCCCTCTCCATACAGCTTCTGAGTCTCTGCTGCTAGGGAGGGGCTGCTCAGTACTTTCATATTGACTGACTTTGTTTAGATCATGCCGTCTACCTGAAATGTTCAGTTTCCTGAACCCCCAGTCTCCATATGTGGAAATCTTAGCCAGACTTTCACATATTAAAAAACAATCTATTACGCTTTATGTGTTGGGGACTATGCCACACTCTAGAGATATAAAATTGAAAGAAGGCCCTGGCCGGGTAGCTCAGCCAGTTAGAGCATGGTCCCTATACACCAAGGTTTTTTGGGGTTCTATCCCTGGTCAGGGTGCATACAAGAGTGAACCAATGAATGCATAAATAAGTGGAACAACAAAATTGATATTTCTCTCTCTCCCTTCCTCTCTCTCCCTCTAAAAAAATCAGTAAAGCCCAGCCGGCGTGTCTCAGTGGTTGAGCATCAACCTATGAACCAGGAGGTCATGGTTAGGTTTCTGGTCAGGGCACATGCCTGGGTTGCAGCTCTATCCGCAGTAGGGGGCGCGCAGGAGGCAGCTGATCAATGACTCTCGTCATTGATGTTTCTATCTCTCCCTCTCCCTTCCTTTCTCTGAAATCAATAAAAACATATTTAAAAATAAAAGTGAAAAAAAATTTTTTTTGAAAGAAAATGGTTCTGTCCCTTAAGGAGAGTATAGGCTATTGGAAAGTCAAAGATGTAAAATGTGTAAACAACTGGATTAGATGGGTTTGTAGAGAGAAGCAGAGGAAGGAAGTTCTAAGTCTTTCAAGGCCTTTCATAATGGCTCCCTTGAAATGTGCACTGATGTCTACCCCTACTCCCTTCCAAATAAAATTAATCTTTTTAAATTTCCCACCCTTTGTTAATACCGCTACAAATTCACCACATTCTGTCACCTACAATCATTATTTGTGGCCCCATTCATTTCTCACTAGACTGTAAATTATATGAGGGCAAAAACTATACATTTTATTTATCTTTGTATCACCCAAGATGGTTACCAGATTACTTTAAACCTACCAAACATTAAAATGTGGGCTAATGTGGGGTGGAGGAGATCAATGGGGGGGGGGGGGAGAGGGACATCTGTAATACTTTCAACAATAAAGATAAATTTTTTAAAATGTTGGCTAAATTAAACAGGATACTGAAAAAAACACCTTCATCAACTTTAGTGCAGTATATTTTTACACCTATCACACATACCCTATGCATGACCTGAAATGTTTGGTGTAGAGAGTACCTTGGAAAGAAGGAGGCAGAGCATTGAGGAGGAAAAAAGAATAAGGAGAGACTGGCACTTCAGCAACTTAGAACTAAAAACCAGCTCTCCATGATTTGCTGTAAATTTTTAATCACTCTCAATTAAAAAGTTTCTATGTGGCTATCAGTACAGACTTTGTAGTCAGACAGACTTCTTTGAATTTCCACACTAATGCCCTTTAGTTATTTGACCTTGGTCAAATTGGTGAACCAGTCTAAGTCTCAGTTTCTTCATTTGTAAAAAGGGGACAACAATTGTATGCTCATAGGGTTGTGTGGATCAAATGGGCTAATGTACATAAAGCCCCTAGCAGAATGACTGGCAAAATAAAAGGAAGCTGCTCCTCTCCACCAAGACAGTGGGACAGGATTTGTCCCAACTAGACAGTGCAAATGGGAAAACACAAACAAACACATAAAGGTGGATCAGACAACACTATTAGGAAAATTTCAGAGGAAATGGACTAGAAGGGCCACTCTCCTGAGGAATAAATCTCTTCTAACTGGTTGTTCACATCCCAATCCTGGAAGACTCACCGTCACCCCGTATTTGAGTGCTAGTCCAGCCAGGGTGTCTCCGGGCGCCAACTGGTGCTCCAGGCGTCTTTCCCTCACTGGGGAGCAGGTAGACTGCACCAGGCTTCCATAAGAACGAGCCCGGCTCCCTTGGAGCAGTCCTGACCCCCCGAGGGGGTCCTGTCTAGAGGGAGAAGCCATCTCCTCACCCTGCCGGCAGCTGAGGCTGCAACTGCGGGATGCCCGGCTAAGTGACCGATAGTGACAGGCCCGGGGACTGGGAACGGATAATCAGATTCCTTTCCCTTTCTCCCCCAAGTCTCCCCTGGTACTACGCACCCTCCTGCACCCTCGCTTATCCTCCCTCCAAGCCCCTTTCCCACAAATCTGTACTCTTGAGTATTCAGTCCCTACCCGAGTCTCTCCTTAACACCCCTCCGACTTTCGACCCTCTACAACTCGCGGCGTTGACCTTTGACCTTTGACCCCTAGACACTTTCCTAAATCAAAGGTTCAGTTTTCCCAGAGGTCGGGCAGCCTGGCCTCCCGGCCCCTCTACGTCCCGTCCAGGGGTTGGCCCGTTAGGGTTGAGGACAAATCAGGCCCACCCAGGTGGGATGTCGCCGCCGACGAAGCGCGTGATGATTGCGAGAGTTTGAAGTACACTTTCCCCTCAGAGATCCTCACGGGCCGACTCCGCATCAAATGAGTCACCCCCTCAAATTCGGGCTCCACATCTATCCCTCCAAATGCCTTGAATATGACAAGATGCAAGGGCCTGGGTACAGCTGGAAGGCAGGTTCTTTGAAAAAAGACTTCATTTCCCAAAAGGCTCAGCGCCTGCGGGGGTCGCAGGGGACCACAGGAAATGCGAGCCCCCTTCGCGGGCTGGAGGCGGGCTTTCGGGATCGCGCAGTGCATGCATGGAGGCGCGTCCCCGGAAGTACGGAGGCCAAACGCAAACAGACCAGAAGGAAAGGAGACGCCCCACTCTTGCTACGGTGGCCTGAAAGGAGTGGCGAAGGCGGTGCAATAAAATTTATTTCTGGGACTCACAGTTGTGATGTCTTTCAAGAGAGAGGGGGACGATTGGAGTCAACTCAATGTGCTCAAAGTAAGTGCGAGAGGGGAGCGTCTACAGCAGCTTCCGCTGCCTTCTGAAGGCCGTGAAGGAGTTGTTTTGTTGCTCTGGCAACAGATTGGGGGCCGGGAGGGAGTCAGTCAACTAGTGCTGGGCTGTGACCCCTTCTTCTCTCTACGATCTCTGTTCTCTCCATGGTCTTTAGTCCATCTGAGTCCTTGTCCCTGTCATCTCCCTGCCACCCCTTCCGCCTATCCCGCTTATCCGTCCGGACTTCTCCCTCTTCCGTCTGCAGAAGCGAAGAGTCGGCGACCTGCTGGCCAGTTATATACCGGAGGATGAGGCGCTGATGCTACGGGATGGACGGTGAGGGCCAGAGTGGATCAAATCTGAGGGCTCTGCGATTAGAGGCTCAGTAAACTTTTGTTATTAAGGAGAGCGGGAGTATCTAAGATTTTTTGGTGTGGAGTGAGGGACAGGGATGTGGGTGGTAGAAATTGGGATAGTTGGGAGTAGGGCTTTGGAAAGTATTGCTAGGACTGGTTGGGACCTACGGCAAAGACTCCACTCCCCAGGGACTATTGATATTCTCCTCTTCAGCTTTGCTTGTGCCATCTGTCCCCACCGACCTGTACTGGACACCCTGACCATGCTGACTGCCCACCGTGCAGGCAAGAAACATCTGTCCAGTAAGTTTGCAGGAAGAAAGGGGATAGAGAATAAACCCTTAAGTCCTCCCGTACACCAGAAGGCTGTGGGTTAGATTTCCGGTCGTACGTAGGTTGCGGGTTTGATCCCCAGCCGGTGTGGCGGGTGTGGGAGGCAACTAACTGATCAATATTTCTGTTTCACATGGATTTTTCTCTCTCTCCCTCTCCCTTCCTCTCTCTCTAAAACAATAAATAAATTTTAAAAATCAATACAAACATATCCTCGGGTGAGGATTAAAAATATATATATTAAAAAAATAATAGCCCTGCCCTGTGGCTCAGTTGGTTGAGCTTCGTTCCTCCCATGCACCAGGAGGTTGCCGGTTAGATACCTGTTCAGGGTATATACCTGGGTTGCAGATTCGATCCCCAGTAGGGGGTGTGCAGATGGATATTTCTATCTCTCCCTTCCTCTCTCTATAATCAATAAAAACACATTTTAAAAAAAATAAAATGTATGCAGACTACTCATAGTGTTTTGCTTTTAATTCTCTTCCCTTTCTCCTCAGGCCTGCAGCTTTTCTATGGCAAGAAGCAGCCAGGAAAGGGAATGGAGCAGAATCCAAGACAGCAAAATGAATTGGAGAGGGAAGAGACCAAAAGAGAGGTAATCAGAACTGGAAGTGTGTGTTCCAGGGAGGACCATACTGCATAACTTAGGCTTGAAGTGTTATGGCTTCTAGGAAGAAGCTCTGACTCTTTCTTGCATCTCCATACCAGGCTCCTCTGTTAACCCAGACTCGACTTATCACCCAGAATGCTCTACATAGAGCTCCTCACTATAACAGTTGCTGTCGCCGGAAATACAGGTCTGTGGGGTGGGAAAGTTGGGTAGGGAGGAACAAAAGGAGATAAATAGATGTGTTTTTTCCCCCATCACCATTTATCCCCCCTATACCCTCTTCCACCTTCATCCCCCCTCCCCCTGCAATCACCACACTGTTGTCCCTGTCAATGAGTTCTTCCCTCTTTTATTTTTGTTTTTGCTCAATCCCTCCACCATCCTAGCCTGCCATCCCTCCCACCATAGATGGTTCTTAAGTGATTGTTTTCCAAATTGTATTCTCAGGAACACTAGTGTTCTAGAGACGTTAACTGGCATTTCAGGAAAAAGAATTTTATGATTAAAAAAAAGTATGGGCCCTAGCCAGTTTGGCTCAGTGGTTAAAGTGTTGGCCTGCAGATCCAAGGGTCCTGGGTTTGATTCCAGCTAAAGGCACGTACCTCAGTGGCAGGCTCGTGGCAGTGGGGTGCATGCAGAGGCAACCAGTCGATGTGTTTCTCTCAAATCAATGTTTCTCTCCCTTTCTCTTTTTCTTCCACTCTCTCTGAAAAGCAATGGAAAAAATATCCTCAGGTGAGGATAAAATAAATAAATAAAAATTTTAAAAAGTTTGGGAAATGGTACTTTGTAGGATTACAAAGTAGGATACTTTTGAGGAATAGTAACATTAGTATATTTTAAGGGCTCTACAAAGTCTTAAGGTAAAAAAATTTTTTAAATTTAACCTAGCCTTTTCTAAATTCATTTGATTACAAAAGCCTTTCTATGCAGGACATATTAATATCTTGAGGAACACAGTTTAGGAAGCATTGCTTTAAGGGGTTGGTAGACACAAGAGAGATAGCCCTTTCCTTGACTGCTTTGACAGATTTTGATTCTGCTCTACCCAGGCCAGAAGCCCCTCGTTCCTCTGTCTCGCCTTCCCCTTTGCCACCCCCAGAGGTTGAACTCCAAAGTGGGAAGACCAGTAGGGACCCTGAGCCTGGGGCTGGCCCACAGGCTACGGAGTCAGCAAGTGTCTCATCCCCTGCACCTATGAGCCCCACGAGAAGACGAGCCCTGGATCGTTACCTCACCCTTCGAAGGTGAGTATGCAGAATCACTTTTCCCTTTTGTCCATGACCCTCCTCTTTGCAAACCTTCTTAATTGTTTTTTCCTTGTCCCACTGACTTCTCAATAAACCTTTCTTGACCAATTCTATTTTCTCTGATGTTTCCAGCTCTGGATGGATTCCAGATGGACGAGGTCGATGGGTAAAAGATGAGAATGTTGAGTTTGACTCTGATGAGGAGGAACCCCCTGATCTCCCCTTGGACTGATACCCTCTTTCCCCATTTAATTCACAAATAAACTACAGCAGGCGCTGGGAGCCTAACTTTCCTCAAGTCTGGTTCCTTGTCCCACTTCAGGATTTCAGAGGTGTTCGTTCTCAGCCCAGCCAATCCTTCCCTGCAATGTACACAGCTGCCCATACTTCTAACCCCTCCCCCACCCTCTACCAAAGTCATGCCAAGCGTCAGCTGCATGCAGCCCGGTGCCCTATTAATAAGTCTGTCAGAAAGAGGTCTTTGCCCTTCATGTTGTCTGCCTTCTTCACTACCTCCACTCAAAATCCTTCCTCCTTCAAATCACATGAGGATTGTGGGTAGAAACGGGGGGGGGGGGGTCTGGCCACATCTGGAAACAGGGCTGAGGCTAGGTATTCTGTGAAAGTAGAAGAGACTAAAGGCATTGACAGGATTATGGGGAACACCAAGGGAAGGAGCTCCCCCACCTCTTCCAAGTAACTTGAACCTCCCTGTTGATCCCCAGAGTATAAATAATCCCCAGATGAACTGGCAGTAACCCTTGGGGGTTAGCGCCAAGATTTCCACCCCAAAGCCCAAGAAAGGAGGCAGGCAGAGTGGAGAGAAGGACCTTTATTTACAGGAAAGGGGGATAGAGAAGGATATAAGCATTCAGGGCTCCCAGCTCTAGATGGTAAAGGCAAAGGTAGTGTTATCTCTTTTTTTGCTGGCGACCTGTAAAAGAGGAAGAGTAAACACAAGTTTTGTTCCATCTCTTGCTTTCTGCAAAGGTGGTCTTCTCCCAGTTCCTTGACCAGACTCGTAAAGAGTTAATATCTTAGGCCACAAAACATGTCCATGTCACATTAATAAAACAAAATAAGAAATGACAACAAAAATACTATGTTTCCAAACAGGTATGTCTAGCTTCCTTTCCACTTCTCTGCAGGTGTATATTTGGGGCAGGTGAACTTCTCAATCTAATTTCTGACCACTTATGGGATTTGAACTTCTTATGAGAATATCACTTTGGCAGCACCCCCGGCTGTTAGTTACTAAGTCAGCTTTCAGGACTATCCCCCAGCTTCTGCGCCTACTTGACCCTCCCCCCAATACCATGTCTGCAGTTACTCACGTAGTTCATTGTTCCGGGTCATGGCCTGAGCTGCCCGAGCTCGTGGCCCCTGCTGTGTAAAATGGTAGCCGAAGCGGACGATGGAGGGACACTGTTCAAGCACGGTGGCCATCTCCATCTCCACTGCATCACCAGGCCACTGGCGCTGGGGAAGGCAGAAATGAAAGCTGTCAGCTACGCTCTCTGGGTTGTTCACTTCCAGACCACCCACCCTTTGGGAGGTCGAGAGGCTTGTTTCTCCAGAATGGGTGATGAGAGGTGCTGATTTGGCTCCAGTCATAGAAACAATAAAGGAAAATCAAACAAGATCAAATGAGATCTTGACCCAGTGGCTGCCCCAGGGAGGAGACTCAGTGAGTATTTGCTGAATGCAAAGCCCAAGGGAAGGGAATGCTGACCTGGTTGTCTACACGGAGTTCAGTGAGTGTGGCATTTTCCCGAACTGCCTTCAGCACAGCCATGAGCCCTGTGCTGCTAATGAAGTTGGATTCAATGTTCAGACTCTGGAGGCTACGATTCTCACGCAACATGTCAGCCACCGCCTGGGTAGTAGGGACTTGGGTTAGGATTAGGGAACAGTTTCACAGATAACTGAGGAGAGAAAGAACAGGAGCGAGAGGGAAACACAGCTCTTTGAGACAAGTCCTTGAGGAGCTGTAGGTGGGGCAAGGAGAGATGGAAGTAAGGGTAGGTAGTAGGGGAAGCAGGGAGATTAAGTGTGCAGTGGAGTTGGGGGTGGTTGAGAGGGTTGTGGCTCTTTGGGAAGATATGATTTCTGAGCTGTGAGCCATAGGACTGAGGGTAGGAGTCTCCATCAGGGCTACCCTAATAGAGCATGATGGGAATAGCAACCCGAGCACAACCCTTTATTATGACAGCCCTGCCAGAGATACATGTCAAGTTATGGGGAGAGGGCTAGGGATAACAACCAGCCTTACGTTGGCAATGGGGTCACCACTCTTTGTGGCCACCAGACTGAAGCTCCGGACATGGGTATTTGCCTTCATGGCCTCACACAGTTCAGTTAGGATGGGTATTGGGATGTCCTGTCAGAGGGGAACAGGAGATGGTGGGCTAAGGAACTCATATATCAGCAGTTATCCCAGTGTCATTATTTGAAGGATGGGGGTCAAATACCTGTATATTATTGAGGTTCACCTCCTCCAGCTCCTTGTCATTACTTCGAACACTCTTTAGTATCTCCTCAATGTTTGTGGGATTTGGGGGCTCATCTGGCACTGGCTTATACTTGTCAGGCTGCACCACACCTGTGGGTGAGGGTAGGAAGGAAACCCTGTGTTCCCTACAACCTCCTCCCTGTTGGTTCTCTTATCATTTATGCACATGTCTTCTCCCCGATTCACCTGTTTCATCCTTTGCTACCTTTCCTGACTCTGGGACTGCCTGCCAAGAGCCCTGGGGGCCATGCTCCCAAACATACTCACTGCTAATGCCTTCAGTATTGCAGATTTCTCCACTGCAGATGGCATCATAATATTGCTTGTTGCTCATCAGTGTGTACATGCCCAGAATTGCTGGAAAGAGTAAGCAGAGGGGGGACAAGGAATGAGAAGGAATTTGTTCCAAGCCACCCCTCTTACCTCATTCTGAATCTGTTGCATCTTTTCTCCCAAAGAAGTTCCCCCTCCCTTGGCCCCAGGGGTCCCTTCCGTAAATTGCTTAAGGCAGTAGGTTTTAAAATATTGAGACAGGACTAAAGGAATGTCCCTAAGGAGCCACTAGAGGGTGAGGAAGTCTATCAGACTTCCTCCTGTTTTCAGCCAGAATATTTTTACTTTTATTTGCTTTATAATCCCTGTAAAATTGCCCTTGAGATACTAACTTATTAAATTAAAAAATGGCCCTAGCTGGTTTGGCTCAGTGGTTAGAGCGCCAGCCCTCAGACTGAAGAGTCCCAGGTTCGATTCCAGCCGAGTGCACGTACCTTGGTTGCAGGCTCAATCCCCAGCCCCTGGTGGGAGCGTACGGGAGGCAACCAATTGATGTGTCTCTCTAACATTGGTGTCTCTCTTTCTCTCTCTCTCTCTCTCTCCCTCTCCCTCTCTCTCTGCCCCTTCCACTCTCTCTGAAAAGCAATGGAAAAAATATCCTTGGGTGAGGATTTAAAAAAAAAAGAATGAATAACATGAACAAGCAAATGAAAATTAAAAACCACCACCTGAGGTTTTCTCAAACATCCGTGTCCTGGTTCAGGGCCTTCCCCATTAATCACATGTGATGAATAGGACCCCCTGCCCCTGATCTTCCCACCATCCTAAACTTCCCACAGCTGCCTACCTGCAATATCACACATTTCAGCATCTGTGGCATTGGCCAGTGCCTCCTCCAGCTCAGGCTCCAGAGTGATCTGCTCCTGTGCTGGAATTTCCCTTTTGGGCTGAATATATGGTTTCCCTGATGGGAAGAGGAAGGATGGTTCAGGTAGAGGTCATTTCTGCTAAGATCCAGGCCTCCAGCTTTCTTTGCTTCTCCAGGTTTCAGAATGCTGGGTCACTAGGGGACACTGGAAAGCCTGAATCCTCTACAAGCTCAGGACTCCTGTGTCCCTTGATCTTTTATAATAGCTGAAGAGTGCAAGCTGGCATGCAGGTATCAGAGCAGCGGAGTCCCCAAGCAGCTAGGAGCTGGCAGGTGAGAGGGAAGTTGGAGAGGGGACATGTGAGATACAGCCATTTGGGTTCCAGGAGGCATGGATGTTAGGGTCTCCATACCCTTCTTCTCGCCTGTGAAGGGCACCAAGTCATCACGTTCTTTGACCTCTAGTGCCTCCTGCTCCAGGTACTGCAAAAGGGCCTCTCGGTCCAGTGGCCCTGTTGGGCTCTTCTTTGTCTGGTCACGTTGTCTTAGTCCAGCTGGCAGGAGCATGTTCTTAGGGATGAGTTTTGGGGAGCAAGTCAGACCACCCTCTGACCTGGGGCACCTCCAGGGCTCCCTAAAACATCTCCAGACACCTTTTCCCTGGTCCTCTTGGGACTCCAGGCCCTGTAGGTAGCCCTGGTCTCAGCCGCCCGGGGCCCTGTACCCTTCCCCAAATGCCTAGGGACTGCCCCAGGTTCCTTGTGCTAGAGCCCCTACCTCGGGGTCCATCTCTTGTAGCTCGCAGTCCAGCTGCTCTAGCTCCTCGGGGCTCAAGGTCCTTAGGATCTCATCTTCATCTATGTCTCTGTATTTCTCCAGTTCCTTCAGATACGATGACATGATGGCCCCCACCCCCTCCCCACAGTGTAGCACTCACAGAGCCTGGGGAACATGGGGAAAGTGGTTGGACAATGGAAAGACCTACATGGACAAACATAGTAGGGACACAGAGACCAGCTAGGGAGAACAATAAACTGGATGCCTTAAGGTTAGAAATCTAGTTGGGCATGGGAAGATGGGGGAAAGTTAGGGTTAGTTAGAACCAGAGCCTCCTTCCTGCTTCCCCAGCTTTCAGTTGCTCTGGACGAGGATCCCAGGATCCAGGCTAGACTTGCCTTCCCACTATATGACGGAGAAATCCTGGCCGCACCCCTCCCCTTTACCTCGCCCATTGGGCCTCCTGACCTAACACAGCTGCCTGGAGCCCTGCCAACACTGTTGGCCCCAGGCCCAGTTCTATTGAAAGGAGGAAGGGGGCAGAGAACTCCAGGGATATTCTCCCTCTCTTCCCCATAATCCAGTCTTTTTCCTAAACTGGTTTAAGA
Source organism: Miniopterus schreibersii (assembly GCF_964146895.1). Classification (NCBI taxonomy): domain Eukaryota; kingdom Metazoa; phylum Chordata; class Mammalia; order Chiroptera; family Miniopteridae; genus Miniopterus; species Miniopterus schreibersii. Next base: position 11,622,442 of record NC_138119.1, on the reverse strand, counting down.
AAGCAAGGATTGGGGGAAGAGGGGTAGGGACACGATTCTCTTATCCCACCCTCATTTCTTCTTTTATTTTAGGGGATCAAGATTTCACTATGTTTGCTAAAGCTCTAAATCCTAAGGGAAAGCAAGGGCACAGAGAAGCTGGGGGAGCGGGTACTTCCAGGTTGGGGGAAGGGTGGAATGGCCTCAGGAGGAGGGGCTGAGTCCCCATAATTTGTCCCTGGCTTTGGACAGGAAGGTGACACCAGACCAATGGGTGGGAAATGCTTTCTAAATGGGATAGTTTCTTTAAAAGCAGTGGGAGAATTAAACTTGCACAATCTTTTACAATATGAAAAATACACATAAGCTACACATACACATCATGCTTAATAGGAAAAAGCCAGAAAGTGTGTGATATTTACATTGACAATATAAACTACACAGTTAAAGGCTATGACGGACAGTAGCAGAAACATACACTGAGTGACAGAGAGACACACTTTGTATTATTCCCAATAGGAGCCACTCTTCCCATCTCCCACCAGGCTCTGACCCATAAGCCCCCTGCCTTCCCCACCTACCAGTCCTGATGGCCACTTCCCTCACCTCCCCTTCTGTCGGTCAGTCTGTCTGTTCTACTGGAGCACTGTCCCTGCGGCAGGAGGAGCCCAGTGCCCGGGTGTGGGGGGAAAGGGTGGGGGAACAGTGAGCTCAGCATTTTATTATTTTAGCTCTGGCCAGGTGGGGGGTAGTGGGAGATCACATATACACAGCCCCCATACTCTGCCCAGCCCTGAGAGCCTCTAGTGGCCACTAACAGCCATGACACCTCCTCCTTTTCTCTTCATACAAGCCTAAGCCCTAGAAACTGGAGTTCTGCGAGAATCAGGTAATTCTTATTTGGTGTCTGCTATACTTAAGGTAGTGACTATAAGCTGATATAAAGGTGAGTATAAGGACTTTGTTTTGGTGTCTAATTTTAGTGTTTATAATCTAGTTGGAGGAATGAATACCTTACAATTTAAGAATGGCAGCTCCCTGACCAGGTAGCTCAGTTGGTTAGAGCATCATCTTGATACACCAAGGTTGCAGTTTCAATCCCCAGTCAGGGCACATGTAAGAATCAACCAATGAATGCATAAATAAGTGGAACAACAAATCGATGTTTCTCTCTCTCTCAAATCAATCAATAAAATAATAAATAAAAAGGATAGCTGATTGCCCTGGCTGGTGTGGCTCAGTTGGTTGGGTGTCGTCTCATGCACCGAGGGGTGCTGGTTAGATTCCTGGTCAGGGCATATGCCCAGGTTGCGGGCTCGATCCCCAGCAAGGGGTGTGTAGGAGGCAGCTGATAGATGTTCCACTCTCACATCGGTTTCTCTCTCTTTTCCTCTCTCTCTAAAAACCAATAATAAATAAGTAAATAAATAAAAGGGCAGCTCATGATAAATGCTGTTAAACAAATATAAAGACCCATATATACTCAGACATTTACAAATACTTCTAGCTCCCAATCCTAGATTAGACACCAGACAAAAGGATCTTTCTATTTTATTAGATTAAAAAACACAAACAAAACCAGTAGGAACTAGGGGAAAAGATGGTGAAAGAAATACAGAAAAGGGCTGGGCAAAGATTATAGATGACAAAGGGAGAAACAAGGAGAGGAAGGAGAACATTGAGAGCCCAAGTCAGGGCAGGAAACAGGTTTCCAAGGACTAAACATCTCTTCATTTGATGACAATTTTCTGGCGCAAGGCTCGAGGCCCAGAGCCAGGGAGGGGCTCAGGAGGTGGTGGGCCAGGGCCCAGGGCTGAGGCAGTGGGTGGCAGTCCATGGGCAGTGATGTACTTCTTGTAAGCCTCACGAATGATCTTGAAGGCTCGAGCAGTGGCGTAGGGTATGTCTGTAACAGGGTCACGGTATAGGGCTGGACGATGGGTAACTGGGCAGACCTCCCGAACAGGGACCTTTGGGGGCCGCACTTGGGGAAACCATTCCTCAAATGTTGCATCATCACTAAAAGTGATGAAGGTACGTGAGCAGCGAGCAGGAGGGACAACAGGTCCAGTCCCAGCACGGGGAGTCAATGCAGAAGCCGTAGGAGCAGGATCAAGCCTGAGGGAAAAGACAGAGAAAAATACAAAGAGCTGAAAGAGAAAACAACAGATAAAGAGATCAGAGAGTTAAGGAAAGAGGAAGAGGAGGCAGAGTGATGGCAACATTCTGCAAGAAACTATTAAGTGACAGATGGGAGCCCTGGCATGCGGGGCTCAGTTGGCTGGGCGTCATCCCATGCACCGAAAGGTTGTCAGTTCGATTCCCAGTCAGGGCACATACCCATGTTTCAGGTTCTATCCCTGGTCAGGGTGCATGTGGGGGGCAACCAATCGATTTTTCTCTCGCATCGATGTTTCTCTCTCTCTTCTCCCTCTTCCTTCCTCTCTCTAAAATCAGTAAAAACATAAAATATTTTTTTAAACCATGACAGATGGGAAAGAAAGCTAGGCTGGATGGAAAACAGAAAAGAGGAAGAGGCTGAAAGGGAAAGAAATAAGGAGCAGAAGGGAAGAAGAATCTGAAAGCTATCCAAGCATCAGTGAGAGCTGTGCAAGGAAAGCAAGTGAAATGGGCTGAGAGAATACAGCTAAAGAAGGGAGACATCAGTTTTCCCTTTCCCACTTGAGAGTCACTCACCCTTCCACATCGACATTCTCTTCTTTAGGGCCTGGCTCCCCCAACAGTGGCACTGTCACAGAATGGTAGGTGATTACAGGCCCAGGGCACTTCCGCTTCTTGTGAACCTGCTTCTTTTTGTCAGCCTCAAGTCGCTCATACGTCTCTTCAGGGTCAAGAAAAGGAATGAGATGGCCAGTTCCTCCTCTTCCCATGCCCCGGTTCTGCCCTACAATCTCTCAATTATCTTCCTGGCTGTCTAGTCACTGCCGAACAAGCCAATTATGAAAGTCCTCTAGTCCTCTAGCATCTTCCACCTTATAAATTTTCTGCTCGCCCCTCTTGACATCCTCTTTACTCATTTCTCAAGTCCACTTGGCTCACTCACTTAGAACTGCAGGACTTCAGAGTTGGAAGGAACCCTTTGAGGAGGAGCCTAGTCAGTTCCCCAAATACTCCCCACATTTGCCCTGTCAACTAGCTCCCATCCAAAGCAGCACATTACATCTTTAGGCATCTCTAGTCATTACAGAGGTCTTCCCTATTAAGAGCTGAAATACACTTCCTGATGACAATTTTACCTGTTATTTCCCTATTCCACTGAATGAAAGTATGACCCAAAGTAAGCATATGAAATCTGCTGTTCCCTCAATTTCTCATGTACCTCTTATGATCTGAGACTCAGAACACCCTATAAAGAAATGTTTTTGTACTGTACACAACTGTAGCACATAAACTGACGAGACTTAAAAAATGCTTTACTTTTAAGCAATTTATCTTATGAACTGACTGATTCTACTGAATTTCCAATTCTCCTGATTATTAAACTAGGCATTGCCACCCTATTTTGTGAAAAGGAAAGCAAGAGGCAAGCAGGTTAAGTAATTTGCCTGCAGTCTTATAGCAAGTGAACAGCAGAACCAGGATTTGAACTCAGTTCTATATAACTCTTACTTTACACTAAAGCACCTCAATAATACTTGTTCCTCAGAGCCTTCATAACTAACTAGTTCTTTGCTCCTTATCATTTACTATTCCCATTTTTTTCTTCAGATTTCCTTGTCCCAAATCTCCACCTTTTGAGTTCTTTAGGTCTTCCAGGTCTTAGTTTTTCTCATGTTCCTCAGCCCGTATACCCACTGTTCTCAAAACTACACACTGACCCAGTGAACGTAAGTTGAGCTCCTCTGTGATCTTGGCCTCCCTGAGCAGCTCCTCCTGGGTCAGTGGCCGCTCACAGTGGGGTCCCTTTCGCCGCCGTGACTGGCCCTGCCTTTCCTGTACACGCAGGAATGTTTGTCGAGTATGTTCAGCTGTAGATTGACGCATGGACTTCCGACCTGGGAAGGAAGTCAGAGAGGAAGAAATTAGTCCACCTCCTTTATTTTTTAATTTTAAAACTTTTTATTTGGAAATCATTTCAAACTTACAAAAAAAGTTGCAAGAATAGTACAAAGAACACCCATGAATTCTTTACCCATATCACCTACTATTAACATTTTGCCCCATTTGCATTCTGTATGTGTGTTATGTATTTTATTATTTCTGAATAATCAGAGTTAAGTTGAACCCCTAAATACTTCAGTGTAAATTTCCTAAGAATAAGGACTTTCCTTACATAATCATAGTACAGTTATCAACTTCAGTATATTTGACACTGATACAATACTTTCATCAGCACATTCCAGTATTGTCAATTGACCCAAATGTCCCCACTCACTGTCAGAGCCATCATCCTGTAGTTCTAGTGGTAGCAGTGCCTTCTCTTCTCGGGCCTTCTGAGAGCTAGCAGCTGGGGTGCTGACCTTTCGAGGCCTTAAGCTCTTGAGAGGCTCCTGGGGACAGAATGGAATCAGACACCAAGGAAAAGAGATGATGAGAAAGAAGATGAGAATCTTAAGAGAAAACGAGCACTGTAGGAAATGGGACTGGTGTGAGGAATACTGGGACCTGATGAAAGGGAGAATAGGAATTAAAGAAGTCCAAAAAACCAGGAAGTCCCCTGCACCTTATAGGCTTTGGTGACTACTCGGCGTTTCCTTCTTGGCTCTTCTGCTTCTCCATCACTGGATGGTTCATCCCCTTCATCGATGTCAAAGTCAGAGTCCACCTCATCCTCTGTGTCTGACTGATCCCCTTGATACTCATCATCTCCCGATTCCTGAGGACACAGAGAGACGAGGTTCTCACTGGCATTAGAGTCATTAACGCCCCTCAGAACAGAATCTCTTTGCTCTCTTTGATGAGGGCTGTCCCACTCTCCTTCCCATCTAGCCATTCATTTTCCTCAGGCAAGAAACCTTCCTAGCTGATGGCCTTTAGCTCTAGCACCACCCTTCCCAACATTAATTGACTGCTCTTTACCTGTAGCACACCATGTTAAGTGCTGGGGTACAAAAGGATATGTTCTGGTCTCTACCTTCAGGGGTTTTACAGTCTATTAGAGGGCAAGACATAATTATAAAAGAAAGTTGTAATACAAGGCAACATATATATATATATTTTTTAAATCCTCATCCAAGGATATTTTTTTCCTTTGCTTTTCAGAGAGAGTGGAAGGAGGAGAGAGACAGAGAAATATCGATGTGAGAGAGATACATTGATTGGTTGCCTCCTACATGCACCCTGACCAGGGCCAGGGATCAAGCCTGCTACCGAGGTATGTGCCCTTGGCCAGAATCAAACCCGGGACCCTTCAGTCCAAGAGCCAACACTCTAATCACTGAGCCAAACCGGCTAGGGCACAAGGCAACATATAAAGTATCAGATGGCCATAAAATGTTACAGGTGTTCAGAGAAGCCATACTTGTTATGGATTGGTGGCCTGGGAAGGTTTAAACAAAAAACAACACTGGGGGCAAAGGAGTTGACTGGGTGGGCACTGTGCCTCAAACATGTGGCTCTCTCTTCAATCAGTGATGCAGGCTAATGGGCTAATCTTGGTACACACACTGCCAAAGTAGGCAAATAACAGAGACAGTTGACACTCCAAGCCTGCCAGAGTTCTATCTTGCACTGATGACCATCATTTCCTCCCAATGATGTTTGTGAAAGACAACCTGGGAACACATTAATCCCCTCAGCTCTAACCTGGTATTAAGTCGTATCACCAAAGGGTAGTACTGTAGTTCAACTACACATTAGGTTAGTGCCCAATCAAAATGCTTTCAGCCCTGGCTGGTGTGGCTCAGTTGGTTACAGCATTGTCCCAAGCACCGAAGTTTGGGGTTCCATTCCTAGTCAGGGCACATACCCAGGTTTTGGGTTCGATCCCAGTCTGGGTGCATACAGAAGGCAACCCACTGATGTTTCTCTTTCCCTCCCTCTCTCTCTCTCTCTCTCTCTCTCATCAATGAAAAACATATCCTCAGGTGAGGATTAAGAAAAAAACGCTTTACTAAGTAAGTTACCAATTTACTACCATTCCTTTGGCTTTTATTAAGGGTCATTAATAGACATGATTAGATAAGAGAATGATTTTACATCATCTACCAAACCCATTACTTTATATATCTTATATAAGGAGGGGAATTCTCCCTAGGATTTATTTATTTATTTATTTATTTATTTATTTATTTATTTTTAAATATATCTGGACCCTAGGTCGACGCTCAACCGCTGAGCCACGCCCGGCCGGGCTCTCCCTAGGATTTAATGCTAACCAATTTAGTCTCTCTTAAAGAACGTATATGCTTCTTTCTTATTAAAATAAGAAATTCAGGATTTGACTGCCAGGGAGCTCACAGCTAAATTTAATATTAATTGCTATTACCATTTCAGCAGAGGATCCCGGTACTTATGATCTCTATTTTTACTGTTCTTACTTTTTGTTTATACGTACGCCTCCTTAAATCCTTTTTGGAAGCATGACGGGTGCATATTAAATAATGACTCGTAAAATGACAGGAATAGGATCATGGCTTTTGGAAGAGGGATGAGAAAGTTCTATTTTAAACTAGCTGGGTAGCGCTGTGTAAGTAATGACTCCCAATCAGTCACCATGTCCTGTGGATTCTACTGCCATAGTTTCACTTGAACCTTCCTGTTTCTTTACTCCTACTGTCCTCCTCAAACCATTCTCTTCATTACAGAGTAATCTTCTAAAGTACAAATTTCATCATCTTTTCAATACTCTGGATGAAGAGCAAAACTCCTTAACCCTAACATGGCTCACACGCCTCTACATGGTCTGGCCCATGACTACTTCCTCCATCCTTATCCATCTTTATTTTCCTTCCGGTTTGGAGAAAGAGTGGATGTGCAGGTGGAGAACCAGGACCTCAGTGCCTTTACACATTCTGCCCTTCCCCTTCCATGGAATAACCTTTCTTCTCCCCCAGTTCCCAATCCCACGGCTCTGCATCCAGCCAAGGCCTACTTTTCATACTGTCCTCAGCATAAACAACATGTCCCCCAGGGATACCCATCCTGACAACTCAGGCTCCCATGTTACCATAGCATCCTATGCTTACAACTTATTTTACTCCTTATCACAATGTTTTAAATGTTAATCCACCCCGGCCGGGCGTGGCTCAGCAGTTGAGCGTCGGCCTAGGATCCAGATCATGGTTCGATTCCCTGTCAGGGCACATGCCTGGTTGCGGGCTCGATCCCCAGTCGGGGGCGTGCAGGAGGCAGCCGATCAATGACTCTCTCATCATTGATGTTTCTCTCTCTCTCTCTCCCTCTTCCTTCCTCTCTCTGAAATCAATAAAGATATATATAAAAAAAGTTAATCCAGCTAGTTCCAAACTAGGGTCTGAAATATATAAGGACAAAGCTGTGGTGTGTTTTTTTTAATTTTTACTTTTGTTTTTTTTAATCCTCACTTGAGGATATGTTTATTGATTTTAGAGACGAAGAAAGGGAAGGAGGGTGAGAGTGAGTGAGTGAGAGACAGACAGACAGACAGACAGGCATCAATGTGAGAGAGAAACATCAATAGGTTGCCTCCCCCATGCACCCAGACCAGGGATCCACCTCGCAGCCTAGATATGTGCCCTGACCGGGAATGCAGCCAGTAACCTTTTGGTGTGGGGGACAATGTTCCAACCAACTGAACCACCCCGCCAGGTCAAAGCTGTGTTAATATTGTTTTCCTAGAGCGTATCACAATTAATGGCTTGCTCTAGGTGTTCCACATGTTTAAAGAATGGACAGATTCAATACAAATTTAACAAATGCCAACCCAATCCAGGCACTGGACTAGGCACTTGTATACTGTTGAACAAAACTCACTATCTCCAACCTAAAAAGCTTACAAACTAATACGAAAATATAAATAAGTAAGCAAACCAAATCTAATTACAAAGTGAAATGTTCTGTGAAGGAAATAAATGACACTTTTTAGGACAGTCAAGGAAGGGTTATCTAAAGAGACGTTTACACTGAGATGTTAAAGCTGAAAAAGGAGTAGGCTAAGCCCCTCTATTTTGGAGAGTGGGCCAACGGGTATACATGCGTGACTACGACATGACACGCGCGTTAGACGTCAGAAGTGCGGTGAGAGCTGTAACCAGAGAAGTACACGGTAGGTTTCCACCTTACTCTGGGGTGCCCCCAGAGAGCTTCTCTATCCCTGCCCCGTCCAGGGCTCTCGTCCTTCTGGGACTCCACTGTATCTCCCTCCCCCGCCAATCCCGCCACCCTCGACTCGCTCACCCTTCGCCCACCCCGTCTTGAGTACCAACTGCCAGGGCGCCTCTCTATTCCCCGCCCCGTTCTTTGTCCGAGGTTTCTCCCTTCAGGACTCCCCTTAGCTTCCTCCCCACCCTCTTCCTGGGCCCGGGTCTTGCCTCCGTGAAACCCCCATAAGTCGTCTGGTAGAACTCATCTTCCTCTTCGGCCTCCAGGAGCCCAGAAAGCCGGTTCCCCGCAGTCTTCCGGGGGGCCCGACCCCCAGCCAAACTCATACCGCCTACCGAGACTGCGCCGCCACCAGCGGCCCCTCACCCAGCGCTGTTCTCGGAGCTCGGCGCTCGACACCACCACCTGCGGGTGGCAGGCGGCAGCGGAAGCCGGCCGTCTCCAGGCAGAAGCAGCAGAGCGTCGAGGGGCTCGTAGTCCCGCCCCCTAAACTGGCTTTGCTCCTCAGCCCCGCCCACTCGCGGAGCTCCCAGCCCTGACTCGTGCTCTGCTGCGTTGTGGAAATTCCACACGGTGACGCTATCCTACTACCTTAAGTTCAGAATTTGGGCGTGAACAAATTTGCATTTAGAAGAGGCCGGTCTCCCTCTCCACCAGCCCGTTTTTCACTCTGCTACCAATAGGACTCTGAAAACCCAGACTTTGTTACTCTTCCGCTTAAAAATCTTTAATGGCTCTCAATCATCTGCAGGATAAAGTCCAAAACCCTTGGGGCAGAATAGAAGTGTCCTTAAGGGCAGTCTTAGCGCCAGCTAAGAGTTGGAGTTTGAATCTAGAGGTTCTAGCTGTTTAACTTTGGACACGTAGCTTTACATCTCTCTCTGAGGTTTTCTCTTCTGAAGGTTGTTGAGAAGATTAAGAGATGTAATCCTTTTAAACTGCTTCGCATTGTATTTAGTACACACATAGATGTTTAATAGGTGATGACTATTAACGTGGCACTCAAGAGCCTTCATAATTTAGCCTCTCCCTGCCTTTTTAGCCTCACCTCCTGCCACATCATTCTATTCTACCATCACTTCCCTAACATCCAATTCGCTGTCATGCCTCCATGCTGTTCCTTCTTCTTAGAATTCCTTTCCTTTCTTATTTACTTGGCATAGTTCTAATTCTATAGGACAATGAAGTCTTCCTGCACATTCATTCTTCTCTTCGCAGCACAGTTCTCATAACCATGGAGATCACACCTTCTTGATTCTCTAGAATAGTTCCAACCTGAAATAGTCTGTGGTATTGTCAAGCCTCTGTGTTAATGTTTCTTCCAATAAAAAAAATATTTTTATTGATTTTTAGAGAGAGAGAAACATACATCTAAGAGTGGAACATCTATCGGTGGCCTCTTGCACGCCCCCTCTGGGAATCAAGTCCAAAACCTCGGCTTGTGGTCTGACCAGAGAATTGAACTCCAATCCTTCTGTGCACAACTGGGCCACACTAGCCAGGACTCTTCCCATTTTTTATTCAGAAAGTATGGTTGTCAAACCACAGCACTTATACATACTCTATGATGGCACCTATTATGTTTTATTCTAATGATTTATGTGTCTGTCTCTCTCACTACACTGCGGTCTTTTTGAGGGCAGGGACTTTATCTGTGTATACCAGCAACTCTCATAGTGCCAGGGACAGATATCATTGGGGGTAGATAATGGTAATTTAATTAATGACTAATTGAATGATTAAATACCCATCCTCTTATTTTACCTCTACATTCATCTTGGCAGCCCCTAGCCCCTCCATTCTGACCTTAGGAACTGTTTTAAGACGTGAAGTTCACTTTAATAAAGCTGTATGTGTGTGTGTGGCCCTATTTTGAGATCATCAGATTGCCCCTCTTTTCCAAAGTCTACATTGGTGAACTCCCTTTTCCATTTCCCTTGCACCAAGCCAACATGTCCTGCTCTGCCCCTGCTTCCACACCCTGTGACGTCACCGAAGTTCTGCTATGCCAGGAATGTTACTGGGCAAGAGTGGCTCCATGACTCAGAGCACACCAGAGATTGAGTGGGAGTGGGAGTAGAGACAAGGTTTAGGGAGAAAAGATGGGAGATACCACTAGCCCAACTTTTTGAATTTTGCCTTCATTCATTCATATACTCAAGAGATATGTATTGGGCACCTACTCTGTACCAGGCACCATTCTAGATCCTTGAGATATAAAAATGGATAAGATATAATCTTTGCCCTATAATGTTCACAGTCTTGTGAGGGAGACTGACATAATACAAGGTGGTAGGAAGTAACAGTAGCCATATTTTGGTCCATAAAAGAGAAACAAAGAACTGAAAGAAGCTGCAAAATACAGATCTTTTCTTTTGGGATGATTCATAGATCAAATCTCAGGGAGAAACCCCCCATTTGACCAACTGCCATAGTGAGTCAATTATTGGTCCATTTCCAGTTTCTAAATCAGAAACAACTTTACCTCTACGCTGATTTATTTTTTTAAACTTTTAAAAAATATATTTTAGAGAGAGACATCGATTTGTTGCTTCACTTGTTTGTGCATTTATTGGTTGATTCTTTTTTTTTTTTAATGTATCTTTATTGATTTCAGAGAGAAGAAGGGAGAGGGAGAGAGAGAGATAGAAACATCAATGATGAGAGTCATCAATTGGCTGCCTCCTGCCCGCATCTCCTGGATCCTAGGTCCACCCTCTACTGCTGAGCCACGCCCAGCTGGGCTACAGCTGACTTTTATTTTATTATTATTTTTTTATTATTATTATTAAATATCTTTATTGATTTCAGAGAGAGGAAGGGAGAGGGAGACAGAAACATCAATGATGAGAGTCATCGATCGGCTGCAGCCCGCAACACGGGCATGTGCCCTGACCGGGAATCGAACCCTGATCGCCTGGATCCTCCGTCGATGCTCAACCACTGAGCCACGCCCGGCTGGGCTACAGCTGACTTTTAAAGTAACTCAGAAAATGGTAGCAACTCCATGCCTTTTATGGAAACAAAGATAGTTTATCCAACAAATATTTATTAAATATCTATCAGCCAAATCCTATGCTAGATAGTGTGTGCCCACATGTCTAGTTTTTGTACTGTTTAGTTGGTGGGGGGAAGTGTAGGTACAGGCAATCATAAAATACTTCAGTGCTACACAATTCCATTGCCATGAAATCACAAATGCAATCCAATCAGTGGAAGTTTGTCTACCCTTCAGTAGCCAAAGGAGTATGAATATTCCAGCAGGTGGCAGCAGGGAAACAATTATTTTAGATCTTAATGAGGGAGAGGTAGAAGGCAGTGGTTAGTGCCTAGGGATATTTTCTGGCCCTTGAGGTCCTAGGTTCCTTTTTGAGGACTCAGAAAGAATCAGAGAATAACCAGGTCACCTTGGGGGCTACCAAGCCTAGGATTTTTTTCCATTCCTCTTCATTTATTCATTCCACAAATAATTATCGAGGTCCTACTATGTACAAAGTCACATCACTTGAGTAGCTTGAAGATACAAGAGTGAACCAAGGCCCGCCTGCTCCCAGTGAGGGCACATGCCCAGGTTGTGGGCTGGATCCCCAGTAGGGGTCATGCAGGAGGCTGGGGATCAATGACTCATCACTGATGTTTCTCTTTCTCTCCCTCTCCCTTCCTCTCTCTGAAATCAATAAAAACACATTAAAAAAAAAAGTGAATCAAACGCAGTGGTTGCTCTCTGGCAGTTCATTCTCCTCAGAGAAAGACAGGTCTTCAGATCCCCACCAGAGTTCACAACCTCCAGGGTACTTTGTTAAAAATGAGCAGGGTTAGTGCGAAGACTACACTAGAAAGAGAATTTCTCTGTGTGTCTCCATGCCCTTTGGAACATAGATAACAGAGTTAGAGGCTAAGGGCCTGGATCATGGGAAGCTTGTAATATGGCCTGGTCATCTTCCTTTTTTTTTTTTTTTAAAAAAAAATATCTTTATTGATTTCAGAGAGAAGGGAGAAGGAGAGAGATAGAAACATCAATGATGAGAGTCATTGATTGCCTGCCTCCTGCACGCCCCCTACTGGGGATCCAGCCAGCAACCCCCGCATGTGTCCTGACCGGAATCAAACGCCTGTCATCCTGGATCATAGGTCCATGTTCAACCGCTGAGCCATGCCCGGACAGGCGCATCTTCCCTTTTGACACTGTGCCCAGCATTGAGCTTGAGGCAAAGTGTTCATCTATTTCAAATGTCATTCAGAGGAGGGCAAGACTTGCATGCACGTTAAACTAAATAGTAAACACGGCAGTTAGAGCCGGAAGGATACTTGGTGGCATGGGCTATTGGTGGCGATATTTGACTGCTTAAAGTCTCTGACTTGACACCAGTGACTCTGTAGGGAGTTCTTCCCTGAGCTGTAAAATTGAGAGGGCCCGCCGAACTAACTCAAAATGAACTTAGGCAACGCATTCTGGTTCTTTGAAAGAGCCGAACTAAATTGACTCCACCGAGCCACCATAGGGGCTGTCCGCGGACCTGGGCACATGTATTCCACCCCGGGATTCGTTAAGCCACGCCGGACCTGCATCATGTGACCAGGAGTAGGCCTCTCGATTGGCTTTGCTTCTCTCAGGGCCTCCCTCCCCCACATTGAGTGGGATGGAACGGTAGGTTGGGCGCATGCGCAGTGCCTGGATTTCGCTGGCCGCCCGGAGTGGAGCGGCAGGGTTGGGCGATAAACAGGCTGTGGCTAGGAGTAGGGGGAGCGAGCGTTCGCTCTGCCGGGACTTCTCACGCCCCCTTTATTGCTTTAGGTGTGGTTTGGTCCAGACGCGGGGTCCAGCAGCCGGCTTGAGCCTATTCCTTGGTGAAAGGGAACAGTAGCTCCCGCGGGAAGCGGTTAAAGTTGCAGAAAGGGTGCGAGACGTGGATTGTCCCCATGCCAGCCAAGTGGTGCAGCCCTGAGCTGGTCCGGGAGCCTGCCCGACGTCGCTGAGAGAGGCCTCGGAGGAGGCGGGAAGGTGGCTGTCAGAACGCAGTGTTTGTGAACAGAGTGGGAAAGATTCGACTCCGAGAAGAGGAAGAGCCCGATTGAAAGGGAGTGAGGCCGCTGAGGGGGAGGGGGCTGCCAAGATGGCGTCGGCCTCTGGGCAGTCGGCGGTCGGGTTTTCGTCCATGGATCCCGGGGTTTCTACCTGCACCTCATCCTCAGGTAATCAGGGCGGAGGGTAGACCAGGGGGCTGATGACGGCTGTACGGAGAGAGCAAGAGCGAGACCTGGGAGGGCACCTGTAGCTGGGGATGTCAATAGAGTTGCTGGTAAAGAACACATAGGGTTGGGCTTTTAAATAGCAGGGCTTTCTGAGTGGGCAGGGGAGTCTGAGGAAAAGATGGATTTATTGAGGAAAGGGAAGCTGTCAAAAACGTTGACGGAGTTGAGGACTTTAAGTAGTAGGGTCCGGAAGAGGTGGAGATTGACGGTGGGGGTAGGAAGGGAACAGCAGGGTAACCGAAGGGAGTAAAGTAAATGGAGGCCTTATAAATAGAGAGGAATTACTTAGTGTGAGAGGCAGGTAGAATCCTAGTTGGTTGTGAGGTTAATTGAAAATGTGGAAGAGAAGCCATGGGACTTAAACGGAATTGAAGGGACGCTTTTGATAGCTGGGGAGTTTAGGGAATTGGGAGTTTTGTTGGGGGTGGGAGTTGATGGGGACATCTTTTCCCTTGGACACTCCCCCTAATGCGTCATTCCTTCTCACTTCGTGCCCCCGCCCTCCCCCTCCCCCGCGCTCGCTCGCACAGACACATATTTTATCAAACGTCCTCCCTTGTTGACTCCTATCTCTAGACTGATCAACTTTCGGACGGAATGGGCAGTATTGAAGGGAGCCTGAAAAATGTGGGAAATTAGGGTTAAAATACCCCCAAAATAGATGGAGGAGGTGGGATAATTAAGTCGTCTGGAGTTGCAGTAGAGGCTGAGAGGGGTGATGTTGGGAATTAGGCCTGAGTAAGATGGAGGGGGGCGGGGGGTGGCCCTGAGTGCTGTGGGGGAATATTGCATAATAGGAAATGGACTGGAAGAATGCTTAGTCGGTATCAGGAAATTGGCACTTGGAGAATGGAGCCAGGCACTATAGCTCAAAGTATTTAGAAACTATTGAAGTTTGAGAGAGGTCTTTGGAGCCCACAAGAAAAGCAACAGATTGTGTGTAGGAGGGAAAATGTGTGGTGTTGGGATGTGTGTGTGGGGAGTTTGAGTCAGAAACTGTTCTAGAGCTTCCATCAGAAATGTCTGGTGTTCCATAGTGACTGTTGCTTCGACACTGAACAGGATGGGCTACCATATGTTGGATGCTTTACTTGAGATGCTGACATTTCCTTACACCTGGGATTGAATCCTTGCCATTTTGAATTGGCTAAGGAGAGGATTCCACCTTTCATATTCCAGCTCAGATGAGCTAATACTGGTCACAAATATCTTTTTCATAAGCTGCAGTTTTATTTATGTACATCTATTTTTAGTTCTTTGAGAGGTGATTTTTGCCTTTCCTGTAAAGGCATTAGAGAGCCAAAACAACTCATGTTGCATCTAAGTGTAAAGAAGGGTAAAGTAAAATGACAGATTTTTTTTATTTGGCAGGTTCTTAATTTAAATCCTCTTTTCCCCTCCTCCAGTGCAAGAAAGAAGAATGGTCATGTGTAATCCTTAAACTTCTTAACTATTAAGTTGCGTATTTTCTCTTAGAAACGAGGTTAATCATCTTTTAAAAAAATTTTATTTTAACCAGAGTGATCTTAAAAACCATGTGTTTATATCCTAAAATTTGACTCAGCCTCTAGCTCATGGAAGTATTGGCTAGGTGGACAGATTTAGGAGTAAAAGGAAGTATTTCTTTGTCACTTACTGATACATCTTCTTTTCCATCTCTACTACTTTAGATAGTCCTGTCTTTTTTAGTATTTACTTATTGATTTTAGAGAGAGAGGAAGGGGGAAAGAGAGAAGAACATCAATTTGTTGTTCCACTTCTTTATGCATTCATTGGTTGATTCTTGTGTGTGCCCTGACCGTGGATCAAACCCACAACCTTGGCGTTTTGGGATAACACTCTACCTGGCCAGGGCA
Source organism: Miniopterus schreibersii (assembly GCF_964146895.1). Taxonomy (NCBI): domain Eukaryota; kingdom Metazoa; phylum Chordata; class Mammalia; order Chiroptera; family Miniopteridae; genus Miniopterus; species Miniopterus schreibersii. Next base: position 11,607,092 of record NC_138119.1, on the reverse strand, counting down.
GTCATGTCTTTTTTAGATGTCACTATTTGATGTTTTTGTATGTTTTCTGCCAGATCCTAGGGCTTGCAGTTAGTAATTCAGGTTGTATAAATGTTTTTTCCTATTTTGTCTTCACCAGAAAGTCAAATATTAGGTTTCAGTGGACTTCACAGCACCTTGACTCCTATGTTGATATCTGAAGTCAAGGTGTAAAAATGTCCAACATAAATACCTTTAGAGTCCTTTTTTGTACTTTTGTTTCTTACACCCACCTTCTCTGCTTCTTTGACAAATACTGAAACTGTTGGATTAAGAAATTAAGAAAAATTCTGTTCATAAATATTCCTCAAAATATTATGGGATTATTGTATGCAAATATGCAATGTTGACTTTTTTCCTGCAATGTTGACTTTTTGCGTATCTGCATTTTCACCTAGGTTTGGGCTTAGTAAATTTAATACAACATTTCAAAGATATGTTTTTGAAGAGTATAGGATGTTTGATTCTGATGTAAAAGAGGCTATTAAGAATCAGTTTTATTTGTGGTTAGAGGAGAGTGGTGCTCTGTCTGGATAGTACCTGGAGAAATAGGACATTGGCACATTGGCAGGAATAAGTGATGGTTTATGATTTCCTAAATTGTTAAAACCTAGAAGGCTAGCTTTGTAGAAATTCAAAGTAGGGGTGTGTGTGTGTTTTAACTATTCTAAAACCAACTTATTGTTCTTAGGTGTTTAGCTGAACTCACTTAAATTTTGGTGAAACTCTGAACCCTAAAACTAAAAGCAAGATTGCCTGGCATTGCTGAAAATGGGTACAAAATAAGAATGTCAGGATTCAGGACAGCTTGACTGAAGTTTTAAATAAGCCACTCATAACCTTTGGAGGCTCATATCTTTTAGCATTCAAATTAGGAAGGACAGGTGATTTAAAACAGTTGTTCCCTGCCAGTATTAACCCCTGTCTAGATTATTTTGCCATTAAGCCAGGGCTGGTCTTTTATGCTGATGACAAGTGAAATACCAAGGGTAGAGCAAACCATATGCTCCAAGCTCTGTTTGACGTCTTTTCCCACTGGAGTAATTACCATGTTTGGATTTTGGGGGAAGCAGTTACAAATGAATATCAACTTACAGCAGCCACCATCGTCGTGTTCTCACACTTCTCTTTGGTTGTTAATAAAAGATGGTGCAGTTTGCCATCTAGTCTCAGCTGTTTGGTAAGTAAAGGAAATTTATTCCTTCTCGTCCTTTGTCCTGCATCCTCATTATTTGTACAGTGGCAGCAACATTTAAAAATAAAATCAGCCCTGATAAAGTGCTGTTGACTGTGTGACCATCTAGTTGGACTAGTCCATCAAGAACTTGAAATTCAGCCACTGCGTCCCCTTTTAACTACCATGAAGGCAGTAAAGTGTCTCTGTTTTAGAGACTTGATTTGAAGTTAGTGGAAGAGTTAGAAAGTTAGAATGCTAGGGTGTACACTGCTCCTCTGAAATAAGAGCTGTGTGATAAAATCACATGTGACTCCCCAAGAAAAATAACTTGAAACCTTAGAAGATCATGAACCTGTAACTCCTTTTGCTTCAGATCAGAACATTTCTGAAATTCTCATTCTTTACATATATGATTTTATCATAAGCACAATGATTTGGAGGTAACTTTACAGCTTCTTTCCTGACTTTTTCTTAACTACTGGGGAAAACAGGACACAGTATTGAAGCATTTTGCTTAGGGCCTTGATTCTGGTGACTTTGTTCTTCCCAGCAGGGCTCCGTCAGTAAATTATGCTGTAATCTGATAACTCTAAATGGTAGGGATTTTTGTTGAGGGTTTTTTGTCTGTTTCCTTTGTGTACAGTATGAACTGTTCGTAGGCTGATTCCTTTCCCTTCAGTTCTTCTATACTAGTGAAAAGTAATGCAACTTAAGCCAGTTTACTGGAATGAGTAAACTGAAATTTGGGAATGTAGATAGAACAGAATGTCATGTAGTCAGAATATCACTAAATACCTTTTGGTTTGTATTTTATAAAGTCGGAAAGATTTTTCTGTTTGCTTTCTTTTAGGGGTTTTTGACCACCCCAGTCCTTCTTCCTTTTTTCTTTTGTCCCCTTGGTAGATTCTGCCAGAAAACTGACATCAGAATGTCATGGTTTTTTGTCTTTTTTTTTTTCTTCTTTAATCTTCCCCCGAGAACATGTTCATTGATTTTTAGGGAGAGAGGAAGTAAGAGAGAGAGAGAGAAACATTGATGTGAGAGGTTGCTTCCTGCAAGTACCCTGACTGGACCAGGGACCAGGGTTGGGTAGGGAGGATTGAGCCTGGAACCTAGGTATGTGCCCTGACCTGGGAATTGAACCTGCAACCTTTTGGTGTACAGGACACAACTGAGCCACACAGCCAGGGTGAAATGTCATTGTTTTTGATCAATCATTTATTTCTGCCATGGCTGCTCAAGTCTTTGAATATCAGAATAGTATGTTTGCTTGTTAATTTCTGTGTGCTGTTCTGGGTTGATATAAAACTCTTTTGAGTAATAACTTTGCTCAAATATGTGTTAGGTACTAACTATTACATATTTTATCAGCCTATTTTTCTTTGATAATATAATGAAAGCTGTGGCCTGTGAAGTGAACAACAGAGATAACATTAGGCCAAAGACAGAACAGGAGAGAAGGTGGTTATTTTATCATTTAATATGGATATTTCCTAGGATTTGGGGATATTCTTACTTGACATAAAGCAAGCAGCAAGACCAAAGTTGTCATTTTCTTTTTTCTTTTTACTAGATGTATTTTCTTGATCAAGGATAAAAGTATACTTCAGGAAGTATGTTATCTTCTGATAACCTGGCAGAGGGAATCTCTGTTTCTCTCTGTTCCAAACATCAGCCCCACCATTCAGTCTCAGAGAGTGGACTAATGGTGTTTCCTAAAGGAAACCCCTTCCTAGCCCATTTCCCCTATTGCACTTCACTTCTCCACCCTTTCCTATCAAAAGAGAGCATTTAGTTTCTACATATGTGTTGATCCTGTTTTGTTCATGTCTCTCATGAGCTGCTTATTTCTTTTAACTGTTTCCTGGTGAAGTGAACTTATTTTTTCCTCCACCCCTCTATCTTTTTAAACTTCTTCTCCAATTGTTTTTTCTTCTGTGAAATTTCACTCTGTTCTTTTTAAAAATATATATATATATATTTATTGATTTTAGAGAGAGGAAGGGAAAGGGAGAGAGAGAGTTGAAACATCAATGATGAGAGAGTCATTGATCGGCTGCCTCCTGCACGCCCCCGACTGGGGATCGAGCCCGCAACCCGGGCATGTGCCCTGACCGGGAATCGAACTATGGTCTCCTGGATCCTAGGCCAACGCTCAACCGCTGAGCCATGCCTGGCTGGGCCACTCTGTTCATTTGTAATGACTGTGTACAATATGTATTAACTGATAAACATCTGATTCTTGGAAAATATCCTTATTACTGGAGTCCGAAGAAGATTTTAGCAAAAAGAGAGGAGGGCAGGTTCCTAGTACAGAGGTCAATACATTATTATTTGCCTTATATTCTTTTTTACTTTTTATTATTTTTGTTAATTCTCACCTGAAGATATTTTTTCCATTGATTTTTTTAGAGAGAGTGGAAGGGAGATAGGGGAGAGCGAGCAATTAGGTGAGAGAGAGAGACAGAGAGAGAAAGAGAGAGAGAAACATCAATGAGAGAGAGACACATCGATTGGTGCCTCCTGCACATGCCCTCACCAGGGCCAGGGATTGAATCTGAGACCTGGCCTGCACTCTAACCACAGAGCAAGAACACTGGACAGGGCTGCCTTGTATTTTTAACTGAGCAATATGGAATTAATCCAGAGTAAGCACTGCCCCAAAGAATCAGTGATGTTGATGGGAAGTGAGCCAAGGGAAGGTAAGCAAGGGAAGTTGGTAGAGAATGAGAAGAGGTGGTTTTTTTGGGGATATACGTATAATTAGCTAGAATAGAATATGTTAACTTACCTGTGCACAGCATAGGTAAACAAGCCTGGGAAACTTCAAATTTTCATTGACAAGAACCTGTAGAAAAGGGATGGCAGAGATTTCCTTGCACTGGTGGGTTGGGGGTGGGTACATTTTTGGGGCAATTAATGCTCAGTATATTGGTTTTGTTGGTTTTTTTAAAAATATATCTTTATTGATTTCAGAGAGAGGAAGGGGGAGGGAGAGAGAGAGAGATAGAAACATCAATGATGAGAGTCATTGATCAGCTGCCTCCTGTGCGCCCCGACAGGGGATCGAGCCCACAACCCCGGACATGTGCCCTGACCGGGAATTGAACTTCAGTCTCCTGGATCCTAGGTTGATGCTCAACCACTGAGCCACGCCCGACCAGGCTCAGTATATTGTTAAAGTTAGACTTTCTCTGCTGAAACATGTACATCCCAATCCAGCAAGATGTGTTGCCTTTTCAAGATAGAGCCAGGTTTGAAAATAGAATTAGGTGGTGGCAATCTGTCAGAAATCTCAGATAACACTCTCATGAGTGGTTTATCCAGGAGACTTCGGTCTTTTAAAGAAGGACTTGGATTTTTTTCATATTTTCAACCAAAATTTTAGTGCCAAGAGATACATATTTGAGGCCTGAAAACCATAACATTTGCCCTGGAGAAGTAGAAGCAGATATTTTAATTTAAAACTTCTCATTTTTCAAATGAGGAAACTGAAGTTCAGAGAGATTGTTACTAGTTGCAGAGCTGTTGCATTAAGGCTGTATTAGTAAATTTGTGGCTCAGTCCTTGCTACTTAGTTGGCTCTTAGCCAAGGTGTCTCCAGGCCTGGTAGATCAAACTGCTTTCCAGCTTTTAGTTTCTAGGAGCATCCTTGCCTTTTCTAATTTTTCCTAGAAGATCCTTAGGAAAAATTGGCACTTGCTGGAAAACACAATTTAGCTTTTCTTTGAGGTGTGGCTTGGTTTCTTCATTGGCTTGGTTTAGTCCTTACTGAGGGTATAGTAATGGTACTTTTTTTTTTTTTTTTTTTTTAAATGCTATCTCATAGTTGTGTGCTCAGCAATACTTCTCATGAGGCAGCTGACATTTTAGACAATTTTTGAGTATTTTCATTTGGAGAGTATATTGTGCCTCCCACCTGCTAGGGTATACAGTAGTTAAAATGGCTTTCAGTATTTCAAGTTAAGATGACCAGAGAGATTGCTTCAGATAGTCTAGCAAACATCTTGGCTGATTGTGCGTGGTTTTTTAAATCTTTTAAAGCCTCTGTCTCTCAATCTTAATCAACCAAGACACCCCCTAAGAGATAGCATTTTGCTTCTGAAAAGCTTGCTTGTCTCTTTGTGCTTTGTGTAGAAACTATTGACATATTTACATAGTAGTGTTGGCAGGTCATTGAGTTGTGCCTCTGGGATTGCTTCTCTATGACCTGTTCAGGCACAATTCCAGCTGTCTGAGGAATGCACATCCGGCCAGCCTCTAGTGTCTCCAAATTATATGTATACTTCAAACACTGAAGTCAGTCATACACTGCCTCTTAGTTTCTCATCTGGTGGATGATGTCATCTCATCTCCGATGGAAATATTTCTGCTCTGAAAATGCTGGGAGAGGCTCTGGTATTAAGGCCAACTCTGTTTTGTTCCACATACTGGGTGGAGGGACTTTTCTTTGGAGCTGAAAATAGCTTTGTTTCAATGATCTTTCATTCCCAACTTATTCCCCCTCTGAAGTTTGCCTTTTTCACACTTTGCAGTCATATGGATGTTTTTACTCTTCCTTTACATTTTGGATCTTAGTCTCCAGTGGTTTAGCAGTAGCAAGCAAATTTATGGAGAGTCACTGTGGTGTTTTAACAAGGGGCTAGAAACCAGGCCCCCCAGTACCTTTTTCACCAGAAACACAATTTTGGGTTAGGCCAAGGACCAAGATGGAGTGCTTCCTTAAGACTAGTTCGGGGTTACTCAGAAAAATTTTTTGACATGATGTGATGATTCACCTTTGTATTTTAGCAAGAATTGATTGGTTTCCACTTTTGCACTTGACTGCTTCAGCTGTTTCAAAATTATTTTAGTAACATTAAAGATTTCCCAGCTTATTTTCATAATTTAGAGGCAAGGTCTTTTATATTTTTCAAGTTTTGTCAGCCAGGAGATATGCTGAAATTATGTATCCCTGTTTTATAGGAGCAATTATATTCTGAAGGATATAAAAAATAAACTTCTTCAAAGAGAACCTCATATATGCTGATACAGGTTTGTTTCAGGTTGAATAGGCATCTCAAAGTAATATGTAGTAGAGAAAGATTGAGTATATAGGAATCATGCCTTTTTTTTTTTTTTTTACTCCTCACCTGAGGTCATGTTCATTGATTTTTTTAGAGCGAGGGGAAGAGGGAAGGAGGAAGGAAGGGGGAGAGAAAGAGAGAGAAAGAAACATTGATCATTTGCCTCCAGTACACTCCCCGAGGGATCAAACCCACAACCTAGGTATGTGCCCCTGACCTGGAATTGAACCCGCAACCTTTCGGTGTATGGGGGATGCTTCAACCAACTGAGCTACACCAGCTAGGGCTGGGACTCTTGCTTTTAAGGGAAAAAAAAAAAAAAAAAAATTTTTTTTTAAAAAAAATAAAACGTTTATTATCCTCTTAAAGAAAAAAATTTTTTTAAGGGTCATGCTTATTTGTAGCTTGGGATTGTTAGCAGCATTCAAGGTATTGTCTTATTTTCCTTCTAGCTTTCTCTTCAGTGTTATAGTGTAGTTGTAATGAGCTTGCGTTAATGTGTGGAGCAGGGAATGATGTTGACCTGTATGTGTGGGACTGCTGAATGGTGGTTTACTGGGAAAAATGGGCTATAAAGTAAAAAGAATGACAATAAAGCCACCTGTGTATATCTCTTTTCATTAATTGTTCAATTATCTATTTAATCATTTGTTATAGAAAATTCATATGGACAAGGAAAAATAGAAATTTAAAGTTAAAAAATTAACCTAACCCCACTATCCAAGATAGTCATATTTTAACATTTTGGTATATGATCTTCTGGACCTTTTCTATGTATGTAAATGTGAATTTATAGATAATTATTTTTCAAAAACATGGTACTATATTATTTTTTTACCTTTTCCAACAACTTATTGTGACATCCTATCATAAGTAATGGTTATATACTATCCCATTTTATGATTACACCACAATTTATATCAGCAGTCCTCTATTGTTCATTTGGAGTCTTTCCAATTATTTTATCTATCCAATTATTATAACAGTGCTGCATTAGATAGCTTCATATATACATCTTTGTCCACTTGACTGTTTCCTTAGGATAAATTCCCACCTCTAGGTCAATTTGTACATTTTTGTATTTAAGGCTTTTTGCTAGGTATTGCCAAATTGCCCTCTAAGAGTGGAAGGAAGTTCCTCAAGTAAAGTGAATACATACTTCTTAAAAGATTAGAAGCCTGCATGCAAAGGAGTTTTTATATCTCTAAATTTTTTGCCAATCTGAAATCACTCCAGAGGGAAATGATTTGGGTTATAAGTTTTAAAGGATATGCTTATTCTGTTGTAAGTAAGTACAATCCCAGAAGTAAGTGATAACTTTCTGTTTTTCCTCATTCAGGTTTCAACTTTCTGTGCTGTGGGGTCAAGAGTAAGAGAGGTAGATCTGATGTATATCTGCTGAAGAAGCATGAGCTCCGCAGTAACTAGCAGCCAGCTGCTCTTCCCCATAACAGTTGCAGAGTTTTTGTAGTGGAAGACCTTCTGAGAAGGCTGTGGATTTCTTATAAACATAATTTACTTGAGCTTCCATTTCCCTTTGCCCTCTCCAGAAAAGATGCTATCTTAACATAGAAATATCTTTCTCACAGTTTCACAGCGTAATTCCCTAACCTTTTGTCTCCCTCGAACTCTTCCCGTAACTTCATTTTCTTTTGTTTTAGTAAATGAGTCTCAATTCTTTTTCTTTTCCCTCTCTGCTGCACCTCTCATTTCCCTGACTCTTCTTATGGGGTTTCTTAATTTACAATGATAATAATTGCTTATATTTATAGGGTATATATTGCATATTAAGTATTCTACATGACTTATTTCTCATAACAGCCCTATGAGGTACATATTATTTCTCCATTTTATAGATAGGTAACCAAGGCCCAGAGAATTTTAATAAACTTGTCCAAGGTTACCTAGTTAGTAAATGGTGGATCTCATATTCAAACCTAGCAAACCTAGGTGTTCTGATTTCAGGGCCCACAGTCCTACCTGCTTTGCTGTTATTGCTTCCTCACTAACCTGAAAGTCTGTGTGCAAACTAACTTGACTTTAAACCAGATTAAATATTTGTTGTTGAATGGGTACTGACTGAACCAGTAGTCCTTGATGAAGGAGAGAATAGTACAGAAGGGAACTCGCCCTTCTGACTTTAGCTCTCCTTAAAAAAGCAACAAACTTCTGACCTCCTGTTGTATAATAATATGTGGAGTTGTTGATCATCATTTCAGAAAATATTTTTGAAGTTTTAATGTGAATTTATGCCAAGGATTGGTAACTGATTCTACAGTAAATGCCAAGATCCCTAAAACTAAACAAGATTTTGCCTCTCAGCTGCCCTCCTTTTGTCCATGGCACATTCAGTAATCATAAGCCTTATGCTTTTAATCAGAGCAAGTCAAGATCCCTCATATACCAAAAGGAAAACTAATCTGAGATGGAAGGAACTCTTTTTTCCCCCTCTGTTAAAGTTATTGAGGTCTTACCACAAAGACAAAAAGGTACTCTCTACTACTAGTGAGGACCTTAATATCTGTAAAACTGTGAAACTACTCTTTCAAGTATCAGACTTGAAAGACAGTTTCTTCTCCTCTAGAATACTGGCATTGTGTGGTTCAGAACAAGGATAATCTCACTAAAAGAAGTGAGATCTATTTTTGCCAGTGACATTATGACTGTTAGCAGAGGAACAGTGTTGTTATTGTTAACCTGCTTGAGAGGAACTGAAGGAGGAGGACTCTGCTCTTAATCCTCTATCAGTGAATACGAAAAATAGATTTTCTTGTTTCAAGGGAGGGGGGTACCTCAGGGAAGAAAATATATGTTCATTTTATCCATTAGCAATTCTGAGGGTTATTTAATTTGTTAGAGCATTCTAGTGCTTTCTTGTCCCTCCTAGACTCTAGTTCCCTAGGAAATGAAAACAAAAGATGGTTTAGGAAAAAAAGAGTTGAATTGGGGGTTAGGAATGTGGATTCCAATTCTGGCTCTGTCACCACCTTTGCTCTCTGATTTTGAGCACATCCTTACGTTCTGTGCTTTTATTTGTAAAAAACAGGATTAGACTAAAAATCGTAAAGGCCTTTTCTGAATGATTTTTTCTTAATATAAGTGGTTATTGATTTGTTAGCTTGAAAGTAGGCCAGTAGCTTCACTTGCAGCTGAAAGAGCTAAGTTCTTAACTTGTTCGATTTAAAAATCAGCTTTCATTAGCAGCTATAGATTTCAGTCAGACTGAGCGTGCCTAGGCTAGAATTAAAACACACAAATTCCCAAAGTGAGCACACTCTTGGTTCTCTAGGTCTTAAATGTTTTCTTCTTTCAGCAGAGGAACTAGGGCTTGAAATTCCTATGACTGGATGTGGATCATCTGGTAGCCCACTCAGGAATAAGCTCTTCGAACCATTATTCTTTCTGATGCAGCGTGTGCGTCATGGCTTTATTTTTTGCTTCCAGTAGAGCAGCATTAGCTAGTTGTTTACAGTGCTTCTTGTTCCAGGGCCTGTTAATAAGTAGGAGTCCCATAGTCTGAAGGAAATAAACTGTGGGCATGAATTGGGAAGTTTGTATAATATAAAAATAATTTCTCTGTTAGAACTTCATCCTTGATGCTTGCTTTTACTAGAGAAAACCTCTCAGAAAGAAGCCAGCTCAGACGAAGAAGCTTGATTATCTAGACTTGCTTTCTTTTCTTCTATGGTATTTTTCCCCCTAAACTTCTGATTGTAGAAATTTTCAGACATATACAAAGTATAGAGAAGAGTGTAATGAACCTCCATGGCTCATCAGCTGGCTTCAACAGCAACATTTTGCCAGTTTTACATCTATTATCCTCCAGTCCCCCACCTCCACCCCTGGGATACTTTAAAGCAAACCCAGTCTTCATGTGATTTCAGCCATAAATACTTCAGAATGTATTTCTACAGATAAGGACTCTATTTTGGGGGGAGAGGGAGTTGTAACATTATCATGGTAGCATTGTCAGTAGCTTAACATCTACAAAATTGAAAAAGATTTAATTTCTCCTCTCAAGGCCCCTGTCTCAGGAATCTTTAGCTTATTTTCTAATCAGCATCCAAACAAGTTTCACACATTTATTATATTTGGTGGATACGTCTCTTAAGTTCCTGATTAAAACAATTCCCACACCCTGTAGTATTGTTTTGAGGGCTGAACAAGATAAATGTTTGTAAATTTTTAAAGTGCTATAAAAATATACATTGTTTGGTCAGTGAAGAGAAATGGCCTTTCTAAAAACATATCAGTGTTTCAGTTTAGTCTTATAGTCAGCATTAAGGTGAAATAGGGTAATGTGGAGATGCCAAGTGATGGAGAAAAAAGAAATATTGTGAGCTCCTCCGCGTCAGGAACATATACCCCTTCCAAAAGGACCTAGCGTAATTCCTGCCATATAACAGATGATCCATAAGTAGTTGTTGAATAAATGAATGGGCAGGGAGCGGATATAATTCTGCATTGAACTGGTGCTGAGATGTGTTGAAATTGAGCCAATGAGGAGACGCTGGTTTAGGACCTTCTCTATAGCTTTTATAGCCAAGCTGTCAGCCTCTATAACCCACTGTGGGTAATTTGCTCTCTCCTTTCTTATAGCACATGCCACGTTTCCTAGAGTGAACTAATGATGATGTAGACATACTCATAATAATCCTTCAGAGTTTTGACTTAGAAGGGGAGAGGCAGGTTTCCAGATTACTCAGGAAAAATGTTTTTCTCTGAAAAAGGTAAATTTTAACATTGGACCTCTACTCTCCACTCAGTTTCCCTACCCAAAAAGAGGATGATTATATATGGATCATGGATATGGATTATAAAGTGATAATATGTTCTTATCAGAAAGTATTTTTCACAGAGATGTTAGAAAAACTTTCTGTTGAATAGTACTCTAGTCTTATTCATGAGGATGAATCTCATTATTTCCAAGCCGGGAGTTGGTCTTTTCTCTCTTTTTTTTTCTTTTCACTTTTCTTCCTTCCCTTCCCTTCCCTCTGCTCCTCCTCCTCACTTATTTTTTTCTTTCTCTGTATATGTAGAAGAGAAAGCTTATTATGAGGTGACTAGGCACCATGCTGGTGACTCTTTAGTCTTGTGTACTTCCTCAGTAGACAGTTTCTCATGGACAGAGCTTTGGGCTATTTGGTCAGTCCTTAGCAGACAGTATCTGGTTCCCTGAAATGTCACTCTGCTCTTCATTGGGTTTCTGGACCAAGCTGGGTGTTACACCGACATGGGTAAAATTCTCTTAAGTATTTTTCTCTTCCATTCTTTGGTAGGTTGGAGCTCTGATCTGTCCCCAAGGGACAACAATTCAGGCAAGGAAGAGAATGAGTCTTGGGTCCTGATTCTCCTCCTCCCTGTTATTTTCATTATTATTATTTAGACCCCAATATCATTCTAACTGCTTCAGCTATATTGTTCTTGGGATTAATCCCAGCTTTGCAGTTATAGATAGCTAAGCAATTGGTACCAAAATTCCATTGAGTGAAGCTCTCCCACCCTCATTCTGCATACTTTTCAAGAGTTAGCAGCCCTAGGGCTATATTTTCATGTCATAAAACCAGGAAAGGTAGCAAAGTAGAACTTCTTGGAAGGAAGAAAGCCCCAAACCTAGTCCCTGCCTTGAAATCACTTATCTGCATTTTTCCCCTCCATTATTTACTCCATGCTTACAGAGGGCATTATTTTGTAGGTCAGACTGTCAGACTAGGACTGGATGTTGACTTTTCTTGGTTCTCCCAGATCCCTTGCAAACCCCTTCCTTGGGGGGAGAAGCAGAAGGGGTCGATTCAGGCACTGATCAAGGAGTCCAGAATCAGTGTTTGTCTTCTCAACTGAAAGTATACTGATTTCCTCATTGAGAATCACTGATTCTATAGTTATGTGTGTGTCCTTTCAGGAGGATATGTTGGAGGGGAGGGGTTTGGGAGGAGCCAAGTATTTTGAGATGCTAATTAAAATTTTATGATTATCTAGGTAATCATTAAACCTTACTGTGGGCTCAACTTTGCTCTTATATTAAAAATCACATATGACAACATATTTGGATAGCACTTTATAGTCCATAAAGTACTTTGAATTTAGCTTATCTAATCTTTATATAACCTAATATAGGTTCCTTTTCTTTTAGTTCAATATAGAGAATAATTTGTAACAGGGATTTGAACCCAGGTCTTCCATTATTATTTTTTATTTTTTTATATGTTTTTATTGATTTCAGAGAGGAGAGGAGAGGGGGAGAGAGATAGAAACATCAAAGATGAAAGTCATTGATTGGCTGCCTCCTGCACGCCCCCTGCTGGGAATTGAGCCTGAAACCTGGGCATGTGCCATGACCGGGAATCGAACTGCGATCTCCTGGATCATAGGTCAATGCTCAACCACTGAGCCACGCTGGCTGGGCAAGGTCTTAGCATTTTTAAATGGCTCAGCATGTTGATTTGCTCTTGGTTAAAAGGTTGTAAGATATAAAAGGTTTGACTACTGTTTTTATTGGTAGACACCTTAAATTTTGTAATAACTCAGTAGCAGTTTTAATTATAAATCTTAGTTGTCCTGGCTTTAGCTTAGGGTTCCCAGTCCTAATTTGCCTAGTCTTTCACCTGGGTGAAGTCAATCACCTTGTTAAAGATGAAGCATCCTACAAAAGATGTAGGTACTTGGGCTCTGCTGGGGTTTTTTCCAGTTTTCTGGGTTATTTTATGCAGCATGTCTTCCTAACAGCTAGGTGACATTTCCCTTGCCTCTTTTTTTGGAAGAGAAATGAAAACTATCTTGTTCCTCATTTTTTGCCACTCTGACTCACCATGAGGAAGGAAATTTTGCTGCTCAGCTTATTGCTACCAGAAATACTTGGTCTGTTCTACTAAGGGCTATTCTACCTCTCCTCTAAGCCCAACTACATTCTGAAATTCTCAGGGCGCCTAACCATTTGTCTTAAACAATTATTACTAGGGCTTTACCTGATTACTCTTAATCCCATGTGCCTCTGTTGCTGCCTCACCATTAATCTTTATATATATGGACTGGAACTAGTCTTCCTAGTCAGGTATTAACTTGTTATTGACGATTCATCCCATTTGGACTCCTCTTTTTAATTTTCTTCAATATGGCTAATCTTTATTCCTTTTGAATTCTTTAGAGCTAGATTGATGTGATATATCAGTAATCTTTGAAGATAAAGGCCAACATTCTCCATTATGAAAAGGGAAGAAAAGTCTGTCTTGCTGAGTGATGATGTGTCTTTGATATGATCATGGATAAAGATTATGGGAATGGCAAAACCTTCAGAATTGACTTAATCTTTCAGAGTATATTTTTCTATAGATACATCTTGTCACTTTCTGAACATGTTCTTGAAATCTTTTCTAAGTTTAAATGGATAAAAGTCATAAATAGTAATTACGAGATTTAACTACACACTTATCTTGCACACCTACACTGATTAAATATTTAGTAAGTAAAACTTACTTTAGTAAGTAAGGAAATGCCAACAAATTCCTGTTGAGTTTACAGCAGAAATCAAGACAAGGCTGTAGGGACGCAGAATCAGTTTCTGCTTGCACTGAATGCTTTTTCATTATTTTCACATTGCATTTTCTCATCCTTAGCCTCTTTCTTCATTTCCATAGATCAACTCTTTACCTTTTTCTGAAATAATTAACAGAGGAGTAAAACACCATAGATATGCTCTAAAAGTTCTCACCCTTCTAGTTCTACAGGAAACATTATTAATCAAGCTCCAGACTTTCCAATTACTCTTGGGTCTCTTATGCCCTTTTTCTTTCAGCCATGGTATCAAATGAGACCTTCTGACTCTGATGGGTAAATGAATCAAGAACAGACATTTCCGAGAGAAAATATGAGCACTTGAGTAAGAAAAGGGACTAGAACAGAAATGGAATGTGCTTAAGGGCTCTGTGAATATGAGAGCCATTCTCTGTCTAAAAGGTATCACAGAGCAAGAGGCTGGAGCTCATTGTTAGGTTTAATTTAACTCAAACCCTCATTGTTTCAGTGTGCAGGATAGAGATGTCTGAGTGTGTGTATACATACTTATGATTGTGTTTTATTATTTTTTAATAGCATCTGGAACCAAGAGATCCATAGCATCAGAGGTAAGTTTCTTATTGATACATGGGTTCTAAAACTTTAATTCTGCGATAGAAGGAGACCTGGTTCTGACATCTTTATTTTCCCCATTTAAGTCTTGGGAGCTAGACAGGGTATGTCTGTTTGGTAAACTAGAAATTATACAACTTTACTTTTGTTGCAGTTTATTTTAATTTTAAAAATAAATTTATTGATTGTAAAGAGAGAGAGGAAGGGGGAGAGAGAGAGTAACATCATTTTGTTATTCCACTTATTTATGCATTCATTGGTTGATTCTTGTATGTGTCCTGGCTGGGGTACAAACCCTCAACCTTGGCGTATTAAAACATATGTTTCCAGTCCAGCTGACATGGTTCAGTGGTTGAGTGTCAACTTATGAACCAGGAGATCGCGGTTCAATTCCCAGTCAGAGCACATATGGTTGCTGGCTTGATCCCCAGCAGGGGCATGCAGGAGGCAGCTGATCAGTGACTCTCTCTCATCATTGATGTTTCTATCTCTCTCTCCCTCTTCCTCCTCTCTCTCTGAAATCAATAAAAATATATTTTATATATATATATATATATGTTTTCATTGATTTATTATATTATATATATATATACACATATATATATATATGTTTTCATTGATTTCAGAGAGAGAGGAAGGGGGGAGAGAGAAACATCAGTGAGAGAGAAACATCAACATTGATTGGCTTCCTCCTGCTGGGGATGGAGCCCACAGCCTGGGCACATGCTCTGTCTGGGAATCAAATGGGCAACCTCCTGGTGCTTGGGTCGACACTCAACCTCTGAGCCACACCAGCCAGGCAATTTAGTACATTTTTAATGTACCAAATGCAGTATACCAAAGAATGAGTAATGTACCTAAGTGACCTGTATAGGTATTCTTTTTCTTTTTTTTAATCCTCACCCAAGGATATTTTATCCATTATTTTTTTAGAGAGAATGTAGGGAAGGGAAGTGGTGGGGGGAGAGAAACATCAAGACAAATGGGTTGAGCCTGCAACCCCGGTATGTGCCCCTGACTGGGACTCAAACCTGTGACCCTTTGGTCCGCGGGCCATCGCTCTAACCACTGGGAAAAAC
The DNA here is from genome assembly GCF_964146895.1 of Miniopterus schreibersii. Classification (NCBI taxonomy): domain Eukaryota; kingdom Metazoa; phylum Chordata; class Mammalia; order Chiroptera; family Miniopteridae; genus Miniopterus; species Miniopterus schreibersii. Next base: position 11,591,628 of record NC_138119.1, on the reverse strand, counting down.
TGGCCAAGGCTGTATAGGTATTCTTAGTTAATCTTGCAGACAACTCCTCTGAGGGAAATACTGTAATCCATATTTTACAGATGAAGAAAATGTAGACTAGAGGTTCTATAGCTTGCCCAAAGTCACAGAGTTAATAAGGGATTTGTAAGTGTGGAATTCAAACCCAGACAGTCCAACACTGAAGCCTGCTCTCTTGTGTTGCTCTTCCTGCCTCTGATTGCACAGTTTCAGTGAATTTGAATAACTTATTTTAACTATACAGAAGCTAATTTCCCAAGTTTTTCTTTTCTGTGCAGAATACTTTTTATTTGCTTAACTTTCTTCCCAGTCCTCTTCTTGCCTCTCTCCTGGGTTTTGTGACAGTGCTTCAGTATGTGGGACCTTTTGTCCTGGGATTTTAGGCTTTTCTCTTAGAATATCTTCTAAAAATTTTGAGGTTATATACAGAGGATTTTCTGGCACTAAGGGCCTTATAAGCAAGAAAGAAGTAGAACTTGAATATCAGGTCCTAAGATCGTGACGTTCTATTTTCACTAGTCTTTTTGCCTTCTGGCTTATTAACTTAATGAGTATTGACATCATGAAGAATACCTTCCTGTCTGTTGTGCTGGCATTTTGGCTGTGGGGAATAGCCTTCTAGGCTCTGCTCTACTGGTTTTACTTCTTATTTCAGGAGCTGATATGTTGGTAGAAAACAAAGGCATATCATGTTCTCAGGAATCTCTTCAAGGCACTGAGGCCCTTACCCTATCTCAGAGGAGTCATCTTATTGCCTCAGCCTTTTAATTCCTGGTTCGCAGTACTTGCATTTGCCAGTGGCAAGATAATTTCTCATGTAAATTCAGTTTGAGCAGTTAGCATTCAGATTGGGTTGAAGGTTAAAGGGGTGGTAATTTCTGAAAGGAAGCTGATTGAAAAAAAGAAAGGATCTGTAGAACTCTACTATCTACCTGTCTTGTTTTTGTGTACTTCTCCTGTTTCTACTTTTCTTTAATTATATTCATTTTTACTTTGTATGTCATCATTCTGAGGACCAAAGGTGAATTATGCATTCCTCGTGTTCTTTCAGCCAGTTAATTCACTGGGCAGCAATACTGTAGCTGTGTGTTTGCATGGGGCGGGTCTTCTGAAGATTTTATAAATGTTCATAACCTAAAAAGGGTATGTTAAGTGTTTTTATTTGTCATCACAGTTGCTGTTTGGTGTATTATGTGGGAATTAAATATTAATCTTGACTCTTCTTTTTCTAGGTGCCTTATGCCTCTGGCATGCCCATCAAGAAAATAGGCCACAGAAGTGTTGATTCCTCAGGAGAGACAACATATAAAAAGGTGTGTCTGGGTGGAACCCTTTCTTCTTACTCCAAGAAGGGATAGTCTTGTCCCCTTGATATTCTCTGTATTCTATCCCATTTCTTGATATCCTAAGCCTTTGCACAATAGCTGTCATTACAATGTGGACTTTAGAGTTTACTTCACAAAGGGTGGAGTTGTCTTCCATCTGTATATGTGTGATTAAATGAGAATGTTCTTAATGGACAAATCTGGTGTTGGATGCTATTTCACTGAGCTGAAGAAATTGGGTTTCCTTGTTAGGTATAAACAAGTAACAAGCCCTGAAGGCCATTCTTCCCTTGCTACAGGGAACCATGTCTCTTCAAGCCTTTCTGTCTTTCCTCTGGTGCTGGATATATATAAAATCAAGGCCATATCTCACCCAGCCTGGTGATACAGATAGATAGCAGGTCAAGTGTTCTTTTCTTCTTTGTGTGTATGTGTGTTTTAAAGCTTTTATTTTAATTTTATTATTTAATTTTATTTTTTTAATCCTCACTCGAGGACATTTTTATTGATTTTAGAGAGAGAGGAAGAGAGGAGGGAGAGAGAGGGAGGGAGGGAGGGAGAGGGAGGGAGGGAGAGACACAGACAGACATCTATGTGAGAGAGAAACATCGATCGACTGCCTCCGGTACACACCCTCACGAGGGGTTGAACCCACAACCTGGTTATGTGCCCTGACTGGGAATCGAACCTACAGCCTTTCTGCGTATGGGACCATGCTCCCACTGAACCACACTGGCCAGAGCGGGTTTTGTTTGTTTAAAGACTGTAGTTTCAGCTAGTGAATAGGGCCTAGAATAACTGCTTTCTGAGCTTTCTAATGGATTGGAATGATAGTAGTACTAGCCAAGAATAGGAAATGAAACTGATGAAGGGAAAACAGGAGAAAAGCATCCTGGGATGATCTCAGTTTTTCAGCTCTGGATTAATTTGGAGATCCCTAGCCTCCCCAAGGGACCGTGTTCAGCCTCCCATTTAGCACCTGTACCTTGTTTTATATAGGGCATGCAGATTTCTTCCATCATGTTTCTGGCCCACGTAAATTTTTCTTGTGTCTGTTCTCTGCCTTTACTGTATTGTCCCAAATAATAGAGGTAGCCAGCTCATTCTCAGTCAGGGACTTGACTCTCCCTAGGAATGGTACTGAGGCCAGTGTCAATCCCACAGACATTTATTGAGCTCTTTTTATGTGCTGACCATTGAGACAAAAAGGTGAGTTTCTAGTCTAATTAGAGAGGCAAACACTTGAAAACACTAGTTATAATTTTAATGCCTAATGAGGACTAATGTGGAATATAAGTAATATCTGATGAGATTTAGGAATGAGGAAAATCATATAGAACGAAACTATCTAGTAGAACTTCCCACAGTGATTGAAATGTACTATATTTGTTGTCCATTATGATAGCCACTAGTCATACTTGAATGTGGCTAGTAAGACTGAAGTAAATTAAAAAACAACAACTTTGTCTTCATTGATTTCAAAGAAGGGTAGAGAGGAGAGAGATAGAAACATCAATGATGAGAGAGTCATTGATTGGCTGCCTCCTGCACGTACCTACTGGGGGTCAAGCCTGCAATCTGGGCATGTGCCCTGACCAGGAATCAAACCACGATCTCCTGGATCATAGGTTGATGCTCAACCGCTGAGACACTCTGGCCGGGCAAGAAGTAAATTTTTAATTAATTTAAAATTAAATAGACATGTGGCTAGTGGCTACTGTACTGGACAGCACATATGTAGGTGATGTGGTATTTTTTCATGGGCTTGGAATCCTAGATTGTAAGAGTGGGGTTCTTGCATTTGTGTTTTAACCACAGTGTGATAATTTCTGAGAGAAGTGTTTAGATTTAAAATTGTGTGAGTCTTTTCAGACCTCTTCAGTTAGGAGGTTTTTGTTGTTTTTTTTCTCCCCCCCCCGCTCTATTGTCCTTAGAACACCAATTGGCCCTGCCTTAGAGGACTGAAGTTTCTATAGCTGGGTAGATAATCAGAACATCAGTTCATTTTAATTGCATTCTATATCAGATGAATAAAATCTTTAGAGTGCCCCAGATACTCTCGAGGAAGGAACTTTTGGAGTAAGACCTAAGATTGCTCTTTCAGTACAATATAACTTCCAAGTATAATGGATAGGAGGGAACACCTTGCCTAGCTGAGGCTGGCTAGGACAGTCCCACCTTTGCTACTCTGTATCTTTGGGTCCTTCCATTCTTTGCCAGGCTAAACTGCAACGTAAAACACGGGGATGGGGAAACTGGGTTAGTCTGAACTACTAGAAGGGCATTTGATTTCAAGTGCTCCTTCTGGCTCTTCCCTCCTGAGTTGTTATTTTAAAAAAAATATATTTTTTTATTGATTTCAGAGAGAGGAAGGGAGAGGGAGAGGGAGATAGTTTGAAACATCAATGATGAGAGAGGGTCATTGACTGGCTGCCTCCTGCACGGCCCTACCTGTGGATCAAGCCCGCAACCCGGGCAGGTGCCCTGACCAGGAATCAAACCACAGTCTCCTGGATCATAGGTCATTGCTCAACTGTTGAGCCACGCTGGCCAGGCCCTCCTGAGATTTTATTGCTATGATCAGATTTAGTACTAGCAACTTTACCTTTTTTTTTTTTTTTTTTTTGCGGGCACCAGGACCAACGATCACTAGCTGCCCTAATACCAAAAAATTATGCTTCCGAAATCTCTTGATGTCAATTCCGCACATAGAACAATCGAGCTGCGCTATGTGTGCCACACACGACAGAAGCCCTTGCAACTTTACCTTTATTTCCTTTCTGTTTCAGACAACCTCATCAGCCTTGAAAGGTGCCATTCAGTTAGGCATTACTCATACTGTGGGGAGCCTGAGTACCAAACCAGAGCGGGATGTCCTCATGCAAGACTTTTACGTGGTGGAGAGTATCTTCTTCCCCAGGTACAGAGGTTAACGTTCAGGATAATGTCCTGGAAAGTGTCCTTTTTCATATTAACCTCAGGGTCATTTTAGGGGCTTGGGTCTAATTTAGACGTGTACCATTCTTTTTTTTCTTTCTTTTTTTTAAAATATATCTTTTATTGATTTCAGAGAGAGGAAAGTAGAGGGAGAGAGAGAGATAGAAACATCAACAACAAGATAGTCGTTGATCGGCTGCCGCCCGTAATTTGGGCATGTGCCCTGACCGGGAATTGAACCCTGATCACCTGGATCCTAGGTCAGCGCTCAACCGCTAAGCTACGCCCGGCCGGGCGACGTGTGTACCATTCTTAACCTGATTTTAATCAAGGTGATGTGAGGCTCTAGAGTGTGGAGAGCAGATGCTGTCCTTTAGCTGTTTCCATGAGCCTCAGGCCTGTAGAATGAGCCCTTGAAAAACAATTCCATGCACTTGGTAGGAGGCAGTGTTATTCCCTGTGCTCATGTCTTAATCCCCATTTTGTGCTTTTGTCCCACTAAGTAACTGACTCATCTAATCCCACTGGTTCTCTTACAGGGGATGTATTGACCTGCCTCTGGGTGACCCCCAAGGAGGACTCCCTGCATGACAGAGACTGGTAACTAATGGCTTCTTCTATTTAACCCCACAGCGAAGGGAGCAACCTGACCCCTGCTCATCACTACAATGACTTTCGGTTCAAGACCTATGCACCTGTTGCCTTCCGCTACTTTCGGGAATTATTTGGAATCCGGCCTGATGATTACTTGGTAAGCTTCCAGATCTCATGATCCTGTGATTCCAGAATCAAAGCAATACTCCTGAAAGAAGACCCTCTCTCTCCATAGCCTTACTCTAGTTTTCTTTTGAAACAAAATTGCATCCGTAGTTGATTTCTGCTTGGGCAGGTCCTGGAATTTCTGAACTTCTTGCTCTCTTCTCTCTGGACCCCAGTATTCCCTCTGCAGTGAGCCACTGATTGAACTCTGCAGCTCTGGGGCTAGTGGTTCCCTCTTCTATGTGTCCAGCGATGACGAATTCATCATTAAAACAGTCCAGCATAAAGAGGCGGAGTTTCTGCAGAAGCTGCTTCCAGGATACTACATGGTGAGGAGAAGAGGAGCACTGGCTACCCGTGCTGTTCACTTCACTCCTGGACAAGGCTGGGGAGGCTGTCCTTGGCAGGGCAAAACAGTGTCAGCGCTTCTGTCTTAAGAATATAGTTCATTTTTGTGCTTTTCACCCCATCTCTTTGCCTCTCTATGGCTAAAAGGAGTTTTATCTGCCCTATTTTATTTTATTTTATTTTATTTTATTTTATTATTTTATTATTTTAAATATATCTTTATTGATTTCAGACAGAGGGGAAAGGAGAGGGAGGGAGAGAGAGATAAAAACATCAATGATGAGAGAGAGATTGATCGGCTGCCTCCTGCATGCCCCCATCTAGGGATCGAGCCCACAACCCTGGCATGTGCCCTGACCAGGAATCGAACACCGATCTGGATCCTAGCTCAACGCTCAACTGCTGAGCCAGGCCCAGCCGGACTGTCCTATTTTAAGTCTTTATTTGGCTTAGACTGTCCTACCCAAAGGCAAGATTCAATGATGGCCTTGGCTGAGTAGCTCAGTTGGTTAGAGCATCCTACCGATACACCAAGGTAGCTGGTTCGATCCTGTCAGGGCACATACAAGAATCAACCAATGAATGCATGAATAAGTGGAACAACAAATCGATCTCTCTTTCTCGAAATAAAATAATGTTTAAAAAAAAAAAAAAGATTCAATGATGATTTTGTTTTCTTAGTTCAGCTTCTACATTGGGCAATGGGGTTGGTTACTTCCCTTGATAGTACTCTATCCAATCTTACTCTGACTGATTGCTCTTGGGGGTACTGGAGAAGTTAGGGAACTCTCCTTTGCCTCCCATCATACCCAAGAATATACTATACCAAGGGTTAAGAGTTAGGACTTTTTCAACACGGTCTTCTCTTAAACCTCTCTAAAGGAATATATTCATCATACTTTCAGTATCCTGACTGATGACTATATTGGAGGGTCTGTGGCTCAGCTTGGTGATGATCCCAGCATTAGATGCATTGGGAAATTTCAAACAAATATGGTACTGTATATAGTGTGGGATTATGGGCAGACAGATTGTACCTGAATGCCAAGTAACAGATGAAGGAAGGTGGGTGGCAGCTTTTGCCCTTGAATTTTGCTGAAAATCAGCTAAGTTGCTCTCCTGCTTTTTGTTTTTGTGTCCTTAGAACCTCAACCAGAACCCTCGGACTTTGCTGCCTAAATTCTATGGACTGTACTGTGTGCAGGCAGGTGGTAAGAACATTCGAATTGTGGTAATGAACAATCTCTTACCACGGTCGGTCAAGATGCATATCAAATATGACCTTAAGGGCTCAACCTACAAACGGCGGGCTTCCCAAAAAGAGCGAGAGAAGCCTCTCCCCACCTTTAAAGACCTGGACTTCTTACAAGATATGCCTGATGGTCTCTCTTTGGATGCCGATATGTACAATGCTCTATGTAAGACCCTGCAGCGTGACTGTTTGGTGAGTTTGTCATATTTCCTTCTCTCACAGACACCAAAAATCACAGTCACTAAAACAGGTTGGCTATCCTTAGGCATCAAGTCTGTGGGAGATGGGACTCTGTTCCTTCACTTCATATGTCCCAGGCTTTATTTAAAATAATTTTTACACTAGAGCGTTATTATGCTTTTGCATTTTTACTTCCTCTGTTTACCCTCCCGCACCTGACTTGATTTCCTCTCTGCCTAACCTGGGCCTCATAGTCATACATTCTTCTTATTTTCATACCAGCACCATCATTCCTCAGGTCTGTCAAATCCTGCCTGTCAAATCCAAATTCATATCTTGGCAGCCGGGTGCTGATGAGGAAAATCACACAACTGTGTGTACTGGCATCTCTACAGATGTATGATATCCGTCTCCACCTGGGCCCTCAGTTTCTCTCATCAATCCATTTTCTTTTTCTCTCAGCAGTGTTCAGATAGTTGAACTCGCTTCAAACCACTTTTTTTTTTAACTAAAAATTTTTTAATTAAATTTATTGGAGTAACATTGGTTAATAACAGTGTATAAATTTCAGATGTGTAACTTTATAATACAGCACCTATGCATTCTATATGTGCTCACCACCTGAAGTCTAGTCACCATGTATCTGACCCCCTTTACCTTCTTCGTTCTCCCCCACCCCTCTCTCTCTGGTAACCACCATTCTGTTTTCGTATCTATGAGTTTGTTTTTGTTTCTTTGTATGTTTGTTTTGTCAAACCATTTTTTAACTCCCATCCCCCAGCCTTGTTTCTCAACAAACCGCCATTCCATTCCATTCCATTCCATTCCATTTCCATTCCATTCCATTCCATTCCATTCCATTCCATTCCATTCCATTCCATTCCATTCCATTCCATTCCATTCCATTCCATCCCTTTGTCCTGCCCCATCACTAGTTTATAGACATACCTACACTCAACCATCCTTAATCTCCTTTCTTCCCACCTTGGTGCCTTATTCCAGGTCAGCCCCTTTTGTCCTCTGATCCATTTCCTCCTTTCTTTAGGATCCTGTTTCATAACTCGCTTCCTTTTCCACCTCTGGCTTCAGCCTCTACTGACTGTTTTCTTTCTACATACAAACAAGCTTACCCCTTCTATCCTAAAGTTAGGAGGACTTTTTTCAATCCCTCCATTTAATGATGCTAGTATTCTTTTTCTTTCTCTTTTCCTATTTTTGCCTCAACCCACTGTGCCCTTGCTTTTACTCTCACCACTTAAGCTGAACCACTCTCTCCATTGACTACCCAAATGCCAAAGAGAGGATTTCTCAGTCCTTCCTTAAATTTTCTGAAGCGTTGAACAGTTAACTATTTCCAGTTTCTTAACATATCTTCTTTGGTTTTGGTAACACCTTTCCCTATTGATTTTTTACATCTCTGGTGGTTTTTTCTGGAACTGGCTTTGCTTACTCTGCATCTATTCCAGGATAATGACTATTTTAGTTTGGCTCCTTTGGTTGTAAGGACTAGAAACATGGTGAAGCAGATGGTGTTTTTCAAACTGTACATAAGAATCAGTCCTGTTTTCTCTTCATCCCTTACTCCATCCACCTACTGAAATGGTTGAGGTGTAGCACCAGAGTGAGCTCCTGGAACTGGTGGGAGTAAACTCTTTTTCACCCTGTTCTGGGGTGAAAAGAGTGTTGAGAACTATAGGTTATGACCCAGGCTCCTTAATGTGACATATCAGACTTGTCATTGTCTTGTCCCTACCAACCTCTCTAATCTGCCTCACCTAGCCTTTGCATTTTATGTTCTAGAAATTCTAAGTTATACCTTCCTGTATATAATATGCTCTTTCATGCCTCCAGGACTTGCAGTATTCTTTCCTTCCTTTATGTACTTGGACTTATTTTCTCTGTAATTTATCTTTCATAAATCTATGTATGTATTACTTCCTGACCTCCTGTATACTGCTCCTCAATCAAGTAAGCGCTTCTATTGTTGTACACATTAGACTATGTTGTATTTACTTTTACATTTGTTTCTTTTCCTAAATCATAATATTCTAGAGGACAGAAATTCTCTTAAGTACCTTTTTATCCCCCATAAGCAGGCACAATGCCTACAGATGATAGGTATTCAGTAAATATTGAACTGAATCGAAGCTGGTCATAAGAGGCCCTGCAACAGATTTGCTCTGTCACAAAGCATATTTTACTAGACTCTCCTTATGGATTCTTTACAGCACAGTTATGTATTTCTTATTCCCTTGAGAATATGATGCTGTTTTCATGAAGAGATAAAAGGAAAGAACAAACAAAGAGTGTCTTGTGAGCTAGGCAGTTGCCTAATTTACATTTACTCAAGTGAAAGAAAACTGAGGGGATACAAATGAAGAGCAACGAGAGGAAGTTGATACACTTTTCTCCAAGGAGTAGGAGGAGCAAAGGATAATTCTATGGTTAGCCCTGGAAGTTCACTATCAAGAATAATTGGATCAGGAAAGCTGTGAGATCCTGAAAAATATCCTCATACCTCCCAAGGTTCAGATCTTGTTTTTTCCTTCCATTAGGTGCTGCAGAGCTTCAAGATAATGGACTATAGCCTCCTGATGTCAATCCATAACTTAGATCATGCACAACGAGAGGCCACAAGCAATGAAACGCAATATTCAATTGACACTCGCAGACCAGCCCCCCAAAAGGCTCTCTATTCCACAGCCATGGAATCTATCCAGGGCGAGGCTCGGCGAGGTGGCACCATGGACACTGAAGACCAGTGAGTGGGCTCAGGGGCATTAGGAAGGAGAGCATAGGCTCACAGCACTTCTTCTTGAGGAAGGGGTGCAGCTTCTGCAAAGGAGTAGCCTTAATTCAGCAGTTAAGTCAACAACATTAACACTTACCACAGAATGAGCTTGCTTGTGTTTTTTTTTTTTAATTTTGATTTTAGTCCTGGCCGATGTGGCACAGTTGGTTGGCCAGTGACCTGTGTGCACTGAGAGGTCCCGGTTTGATTCCTGGTCAGGGCACATGCCTGGGTTTTGGGCTTGATCCCCTGGTAGGGGGTGTGCGGGAAGCATCTGATCGATGTTTCTCTCTCTCTCTGTCTCTCTCTCTCTCTCTCTCTCCCTCTCCCTCTCCCTCTCCCTCTCCCCTTTCCCCCCTCCTCCCTCTCTCCCCCACTCCTCCCTCCCTCCCTTCCTCTCTATTTAAAATCAATAAAAACATCTTTTTAAAAAAATTTATTGATTTTAGAGAGAGAGGAGGGAGAGAGAGAAACATCCATTTGTTGTTCCACTTATTCATGCATTCATTGATTGATTCTTATATGTGCCCTGACTAGGGATGGAACCCACAACCTTGGTGTTTCGGGACGATGCTCTAACCAGGGCCTAGAATGAGCTTTCTTAAGAGCATATAAGGAAAGGAAAATGTTTTAAATTTGGGATTTGTAGTACAATTGGGAAGGCGAGCTATTCAAAATTAAAATACTTTTTTTTTTTAAGCTCACTCAGAGTCTTAGATACAGGTCTGCAAATTATATTATAATTTCCTCAAAAACAATTTATTACGGACTTTTTTTCACCTTTCTTACCATAATGGATCTGTCAAGTTACTGAAGGGACCACAGGTGCTCTCTAGTTGGCTCTGTTTTTGAGGTACCCTTTAGTATGACTCAAGAAGAATGTCTTAGTGGGCATAGATTTAAATATGAAAGTACTGATGAGGGAGTGTATAGTTAATTGGGGGAACATTCCTAAAATTGCTGAGTAGGGGTGATTTTAGATTCTCTTTGGTGGAATTGGGGTGGGAGAGGCAGGCAAGTGAGATTTGGAGAGAAAGAGGTTATAATACATACTCCAGAGTTGTTGGGGTCAGAAGAAGGCTCTCACTCTTCTCCAGTTTATGGAAGATGGGACAATTATGTTTAATTACCTGCTAGCCAAAAGATTTTCTTTCTCTTTCCTTCTTGTCTTCCTCAGTATGGGTGGCATCCCTGCCCGGAATAGTAAAGGGGAAAGGCTGCTGCTTTATATTGGGATCATTGACATTCTGCAGTCTTACAGGTGAGAAACAAGGATTCCAAATTAGAGGGTAGAGTGGATGCAGATAACCACTCATTTCTCTTTTCGATGGGTTTGTCACTGAATTCTTCCCGAAACAAGAACAGTGAGTTGTAACCTGACTGCTTATCTCATTGGGTTTCAAGTGGTGGTTTATTTTTTTTATTTTTGCCTGTCTTCTGGCTTCCGTACCCCACCACCCCTGAATCATAACATGCACCTCTGTGGAAAGCTGAGTCAGCTCTGGGAAGCACCAGGGTAGAATATACCATTTGTCTGACTCTGAAAAACCTGTGAGATGAGTCATACTCCACCCTGAGATATAGCAGGAAACATGTTCCCCTTTTCCATGGAGGAGTAAAAGGAGGGTCACTGTGTTCTATGAAAAGTATTAATTAGTCTGTGGAACTAAGAGGCAGTAAGTGATGGTGAGGCAAGAGCTGGAAATACAGTGTCCCAAAAAAATGTATACACACACTTTAAATAATTATAAAGGAAGTGTTTCTTTAAATACGTTTCCTTTTCCAAAGTGATCTACCAGCTGTTAAAGTGTGTATACATTTTGGGGGGGCACCCTGTATTAGACCCCAGTTTTGTTTCTGTAAGGTTTCAGGTACTCATGAGGACTGGACAGTGCTTGGTTTACTGATTCAGAATATTATCATCTAATTTTAACTTCTCTCTCAGAGGCTTGCCCATCTATTCCTCCTGCTGTTCTTTTACAGTAAATATTATTGTCCCTGACTTGCCAGGGATATATTAACTACCCTTTCTCTTAGGATAATTACCTAACTATAAACACCTTTGACTTCTGTTCTGAATAAGCACTACTGAGTCCATTCTTTGGAAAGCCAGTATAATAGAGTGCTTTCCCAGCCTCTATCATTTTAAGTTTTTCCATTGACTCTTTAACTCCCTAAAATAAAAAAATATAAGATCATTTATTTAAAAACTCTGTGAATTCATGACACATCTTTTCCTTGGCAGGTTTGTTAAGAAGTTGGAGCACTCTTGGAAAGCTCTGGTGCATGATGGGGTGAGTAGCAGTTAACTAGAGGCTCTCTTTCTGCCTCCCTCACTTCTGATTTGCCCCCTCAATTTCTTATTTCATTTGTGGGTTTTACCCTTCTACTAGGGTCTCAGCCTAGGGAAAGTGGCCCTTGGACTAGAGGTCCTCTTGGTGGACCATCTCGTAACTCTTCAGCCATCTCTTCTGCTCTGCAGGACACCGTATCGGTGCATCGCCCAGGCTTCTACGCTGAACGGTTCCAGCGCTTCATGTGCAACACAGTGTTCAAGAAGATCCCCTGTAAGTGGCTTCTACCAGATGAACCCCCAATGGCTCCCTTACTCCAAGAGATGGCGGGCAGGACTCCACTGTCAGGGAACTGCCAAAGCCAGAGGCCTCTCCTGCTCTACTCACATCCCATGATAGCTGCTGCCCGTCTTTATGTCAGTCACTCTGTCTGTTCCAGTTGTTTCCAAGTTGCTTGCTGCTTTCCCCCTGGCTCTCCCTACGTATATCATTGAGGTGAGGGGCATTTCTGGGAAATTGGCGGGATTGCAAAAAATATATAGTGTGGGTATAGGATCCATGTCACAGGCTGAGATAGACAGAGTCAGACTTTTATGGACAGAGATAGGCAAGGGTTATTACCAGTGTTCTATTTTCCATTTATAAATCCAATGCCAAGGAGTTCTCAGACTAGGTTCAAATGGTTGGAGAAGCATTTACTGATTTCTGCTTAGCAGGTGTTCTTACTCTCTTCCCTCAACTTTTTTGATTGGGAAGTGCCAATGTTCTTCTTTCCAAACCTTTCATGCTGTTGCCACTGGTAAATTCTAGCTCCTCTTCCCGTCTCCTCATCACAGGCATCCCTTAGTGAGTCAGAGAGGACCTAGGCATGCCACACAGTCTTAAGAAATATGAGAAAATCCTTTCAAAGTCTTTTCAAAGGGATGTATAAACAAGTGTGTAAAGTGTCGTCATAGTGCTGTGTGCATAAGCACTACAAGGATATAGAGTGAAAAGGTCATCTGTGGTAGGTTTAACTGAAGGATAGTATTAAAGAACAGGGAATTACGAAATAGAGAACATCTCATCAGGTGGAAGCAAAGCCATTGAGATTGTTTGTAGGAGGGGAGAGATGTATGTGTCTCTTTTCCTCTAGGTTCTCCACTTCTTTCCAAAGTGAAGTGAACTGAGATGCCCCTTCCTCTAAAAAGTAGTTCATAGAGCCTGTCTTTGTTGACATTAACCCTTCTTCCTGCTTTGCAGAAAAACAACTTTGTGTTTGTGTTGGGGATGCTAGCAGTTTGTACCTATGTCTTGGTGATGGTTTCTGAGGTGGGTGCTAAGTAGGCTCTCTCTCTCCCTTTTGAAGTGAAGCCCTCTCCTTCCAAAAAGTTTCGGTCTGGCTCATCTTTCTCTCGGCGAGGAGGCCCCAGCGGCAACTCCTGCATTACTTACCAGCCATCGGTCTCTGGGGAACACAAGGCACAAGTGACAACAAAGGCGGAAGTGGAGCCAGGTCAGCGCCAGGGCTGGGGTTCCCATGTGATTGGGTACTCCCTCCCTCCCTTCTGAGTTCTTATTTGCTTAGGACCTCTGCTTCCCATTCCTGTCCAGGAAAAGCCAAGTTGCTACATAATTTTCCCTATATTTCCCCCACCCCATTTTTTCTTTTTTATTTATTGATTTTCTTCCCCTTTCTTTTTTCCAGGCGTCCACTTCGGTCGTCCTGATGTTTTACCTCAGACTCCACCTTTGGAGAAAATCAGTGAGGTCTCGACTATTCCTGACCCCTGTTTTTCACCTGTAGTTGGAGAGACTTTGCAAATGTTATCTACAAGGTTGGTTCCTTGGCCCCTTTCTCCATGTGATCGTCTCATCTCTCTCTTCAGGTCCTTGGGAACCTCCATACCTGTTTTTTTCCAGAGATCATTGTCCTTTGCTCTTCACTAGATTTTTTTCAGGTTCACCTTCCTTAGAGTTCATCTTTAGGATTTGAAAAAGTGTGTCAACATCTCTGTATCTTTAGGGTGTGAGGGGAAGCTTTTGTTTGCAGACTTTTCTGATACTCAGTCAAAATACCCCAACTAGCCCTTCATCTCCCAGTGAGTGAAGTGAGAGTTCTCAACTTAGGATATAAGGCTGGAAAGATTCCTAGGCAGTAAAGAAAATGAATAATCTTTCAAAATAATCCAATGTAAAGCTTGCGATTTAATTTTGTTACCTGGTGTATTAAGTATCTGTTACATCGTAATAAGTTACCCCAAAACTCAGTGGCTTAAAATAAAAAAATGTATGTCATAGTTTCTGTGGATCAGGAATCCAGGTGCAGCTTAGCTGTGTCCTCTGGCTAAAGGTCTTTCATGAGCTGGTAGTTAAGCTATTGGCTAGGGCTAGGGTCTCATCTGAAGGCTCATTTCTAAGTTCACTTATGTAATTTTGGGCAGGATTCAGTTCCTTGTGGGTTGCTGGACTGAGAGCCTTGGTTCCTTGTGGCTGTTGGCTGGGAGCCTCCCTCAGTCCTTTGCCATATGGGCTTCTCCATAGGACAATTCAGACACCTGGCTTCCCTCAGAGTGCATGCACCTAAGCAGAAGCCACATTCTTTTTGTCATCTAATCTCAGAATTGACATCCCTACCACCTGTATTGCATTCTGTTCACTAAATCTAACCCACACTCAAGAGGAAAGGATTGCACAAGGGTGTGAATACCAGGAAGGCAGAGCTCATTGGGAGCCATCTTAGGAGTCACCTGTTAAAGTCCTCCCCTGATCTCTAGTGATTCACATCCCTCCATGTGCAAAATTCATTTCCTCTCATGGTCTCCAAAAGTTTCATTCCATTATAGCATCAGCTCAAAATCCAGAATTTTGTTACCTAAATTCACTCCATATTTGGGTAAGCTTCCCAGGTATTGTTCCTTGAGTGCCATTCCTCCCAGTCTGTGAACCTATGAAACAAAGACAAGCTATCTTCTCACTACCCACCCAGCGTAAGTGGTGAGACAGACATTAGATAACCCCTGTACACATTCCTGTTCAAAAAGGTCGAGAATGGGAGGCACAGAGGAATCACTGTTCAATAGCTACCTAAAATGCAGCAAATATTGGAGTTTCTTTATCAGGTCTCAAAGTATGGGAATAATTCCCCATGGCTCTTGGCTCTACCCTTTACACTCCCAAATTTTGCCTTCTGAGTCTTCCTCTTTCATGAAAACTGGAATGTGTGCAGCTGAGTAGTTTTCTCAGCCTCCTTGCTAACTAGGATTTTGGGGATCCAGTGGTCCCTTTTCATTTTGCATTGTTTCTGTTCTTTGAATCCAAGCTGGCGATGTTTCTGCTGATAATACTCTCAAAGATTTTGTGGGCCTCCTGTGAATGTCATTGGGGTTTACTCCATTAGACACAAAAACCATACCTACAAATACCTTCTGGATGAGCCCTGTGCTTCTTAGGGATCCTATTGTTCAGAGGATCTGTGAGACGTACCCTTAATCTTTTTGAATGTTTTGAATGGCCTTTTATTTATGATTGAATAGTACTCTGAAGCATCAACTTTGATTTTTCTGGGGCCTTAAAATATATTTTGCAGCCCTGGCCAGTGTGGCTCAGTTGGTTGGAGCGTCATTCCGTGCACTGAAGGGTCATAAGTTCAATTCCCCGTCAGGGCACATGCCCAGGTGTTCCGGTTCAATCCCTGATCCAGGCGTGTATGGAGGCAACCAATCAGTGTTCTCTCTCACATCAGTGTTTTGCTCTCTTTCTCTCCCTCTCCCTTCCTCTCTCTCTCTGAAATCAATAAAAACATATCCTTGGGTGAGGATTAAAAAGATAAATTAATTAATTAAAAAATATATATTTTAGCCCGGCAGGGCGTGGCTCAGCGGTTGAGCATCGACTTAGGATCCAGGCGATCGGGGTTCGATTCCCGGTCAAGGCACATGCCCGGATTGCGGGCTAGCCGATCAGTGACTCTCATCATTGATGTTTCTATCTCTGTCCCTCTCCTTTCCTCTCTCTGAAATCAATAAAGATATATTTAAAAAATAAATAAATAAAATATATTTTATAGTCATACCCTTGGCTTCATCTTTAGACCACATTTTCCTGACATTGCCCCGGATTTTAGCCTTACTCTAAAGCCATTTCTTTTTTTTTCTTCTGTTTTTTCAATCCTCACCCAAGAATATTTTTTTCATCAATTTTTAGAGAGAGTAGAAGGGAGGGAGCAAGGGTGGAGAGAGAGAGAGACAAAGACATCAACCAATTGGTTGCTTCCCGCACACTCCCTGATGGGGGGGGGGGGGGCTGGGGATTGAACCTGTAACCCAGGAAGGAGCCCTTGACCAGAAATCCAGTCCAAGACCCTTTAGTGCTCGGGCTGACACTAACCACTGAGACATACTGGCCAGGGCCTGATTTCTTCTTAATGCGTATAGTAAAATATGAGAGAAGAAAAATTAATTAAGGGAAAGTTTATTAAACAAAAAGAAGCCAGGACTTTATGATAGTTTTGAAAATTCTGAGCCTCTCTAGATAGCAAACAATGCTAAAATTAAGAAACAACTTCAGGCCCTCGCTGGTTTGGCTCAGTGGTTAGAGCGTCAGCCAAGCACCAAAGGATCTCAGGTTTAATTCCTGGGCAAGGGCATGTACCTGGGTCGTAGGTTTGATCCCCAGCCCTGGTTGGGGTGTGTAACTCCAGCTGATGTGTCTGTTTCTCTCCCCTCCCTTTCTCTCTCTCTCTCTCTCTCTCTCTCTCTTTCTCTGTCTCTCTTCCTCTCCCCTCCCTCCCTTCTACTCTCTCTAAAATTGAATGGAAAAAGTATCCTCGGGTGAGGATTAACCAAAAGGAAAAGAATAAGAAATCAGGTAGCACTTTGCTTAGAAATCTCCATAGTAGGCACATATTCCACTTTCCACATAAATGCAGATGACATTGTTGCAAAACTTTGTTCCACTATATTATAAGGATCCCCTTTTATTTTCTAATAAGAGTTTTTTCCCTCACTTTCCTTTCAGCTCTTACTGGCCACCCCCTTAGAGTCCAAAATTATATAGTATATTAAGGGCACTTTTAAACTTTCCCTAAAACTCTCCTCAAAACCCACTTCCTTCTTCCAAAACCACTTCCACATTTTAGATTTTTATTACAGCAGCACTTCATTTCCGGGTATATTATCTATCGTTGTATAACAGAGTACCCCAAGACTTAGCAGCTAAAAACAACAAACACTTATGTCATGTTTTATGTGGTTTAAGAATCTAGGTGTGGGTTGGCTGGGTGCCTTTGGCTCAGGATCTCTCAGGAGGTTACAGTCAAGCTGTTAGCCAGGGCAGTGGTCTCATCTGAAGGCTTACCCAGGGGAGGATCAGTTTCCAAGCTTCTGTAGTTGTTTGTAGGATTCAGTTTCTTGTCACATATTCCTCTTCATAGGGCAGCTCACAGTATGGCAACTAGTTTCCCTCAGAGCAAACAAGAGACCATGTCCCCAAGAGGAAGCTTATATAGTCTTTTTTGTAACCTAACCTCAATCAATATCCTATCACCTGTACTAGATTCTGTTCACTAAAAGAAAGTCACTAAATCCAGCCCACACTCGAGAATTACATAATGGCATGAATATCAGGCAGCAGTGATCATTGGGTGTCTACCATATGTGGGAATTGAAGACAGAAGAAGAGGGTATTAGGAAATATTCTAAATCTAGTAGCTTCTGAGCCTCCTCTTTGTGAATCCTGAATTGATTCTGAAGTGAAATATGGAGAAGCAGTATGAGAATAGACTTGAGAAGACAGTCCTTTTTCTTTTTTATCTTCTAATTCTTTTTTTGCTTCCTGTTAGTTCAACCCTCTTGGAAAAGCTTGAAATCGAAGAGTCAGAGTTCATCCAGGTGAGTGTCTGGGACGTGGGGGAGGAGAATGCTTTGAAGGGCCTAACGAGGATGTACTGATGGAGCGTGGTGCAAGGTGTTAATTGGCAAAGTTAGAAGGACTGTGTGCCCCTAAATCTTGCTTTTAAAATTTTTGGTTTTTGGTACCCTGTACTTAGAAATTGAGGCTAAAATGGAAGGGAACTTCTTAACTCTGCCAGCAAGGTTGAAATTAACTTGAATTCCTTTCCTATCTCCTTTTATATTCCTCATTCTTAACTTTACACCCTTTCCCTTTTCAGTGAGCAGAAGACCTCAGAAGACCTGGAACAAGATTCTATCTCTATGATCCCAAGATGTCAGCCCTTGACCGAGCAATGCTGAGTTTTCTTCTTGGTCATCAAAAGAGTATAGTGGAGGCTAGGGTAGCTCTCCAACTCCTTTCTGAAGAAGAACCTCTCCTTCCCCTTCCTCATGAACGGGCATTAGTGCCTCGGACAGTTGAGGACGCCAGCACCCTCTCCACTCCTGAGTTGGGTGGCATGAGTTTTCAACTAGCCAACTTTGGCTTCTACAATTGAATTGTTTTCAAACCCCTATTCCTCCTGCTGGAAGCGGGGTTGCTGGACGTGGTGGTTTTCTTGCCTCTCATCGACCTTTCACCCGGAGCTGGACTCTCAGTCCTCAGGATAGACTGGCACGTTATCCCACCGTAGCTCTTTCTCTCCGGAAGAAGAACCCTGGAGGCTCTGTAAAGTTTTTTGGGGGAGTGAGGATATTTAACCACCTTCCAACCTTCTTTTTTTCCTTAAAAAGGAAAAGAAAAAATCATGATGCACAGCACACAATTTTAAGCCAGACAGTTTCAGATCAAAACTCCAGAAGTGTTGGAGAGATGCCTATTCATAGGGTTCCCTCTGAAGAGCCCTGGTGTTTGAGAAACAGAAGTGTGATGATTGCTCTGCCTGGAGCAGCTCCTCTTTAACTCTTGTCTTGATGAATTTCTTAAGGCTGAAGGAATGGAGAGAGGGGGACATGGAGTAATCTTTACCTTTTGTTAAGCAGTGGGCAGTCATGGGGCTCAGAGATCAGGGCCCTTCCTAGGTGTGTTCCTACTTACTCACTGCCAGGTCATAATGATTATTACTGTTTTTGCAATTTGAAATATATTCTGGTTGTTTTTCTAAATATGAAGACATCAAATGAATTTTAGCTCCTTCTCCAAAGGAGATTTCTTCCTTGTTCTTCCTACCTTTCCCAACAGTATTCTGCTGTTCATGGGGCTGAAGTGGAGAGAGGGTCACCTGTGTCTGTTTAGCAGGCATTCCATATTTATGAAGCTAGAGACTATCTCTCGGACTCATAGGAGCCAGCAGATTCTTGCCTCGGTGAGGCCACTGCTGTGCCACCTGTCCTGCCCCCTCTCTTCATGCAGAGAATGTGGAAAATGGGGGCTATGTAATCCCTCCTCCCCATCCCTAGGCGTTGGAGCTCTCCATCTGAGCCGCCTCCTCCTGGCAGGAGAAGGGGGCCCGGCATCTCAGGCAGATTGTTGAAGTCCCACACTATCCCCTCCATCCCACCCAACCTTGATAGTAGGTTAGCCCGTACCCTGAGTAACTGTCTATATTAGACACCCTCAGCCAGATTCTGGCTGCCTGTCTTTGCTGCCATGTTCTTTTTTTACAAGAAGGAAAGAAAATTCTTGCTGTTTTTTTTTTTCTTTTCATAATTTACTATTTATGATGTATTTAAGTGTTTTATTCAGGACAGAGTTCTGTAGGGGGTGGGAGGGAATCTTCAAGGGAGGCTGGGTCTTAGGGAAGGGAATGGGGGAATGAACATTTTTATGAAGTGTCACTATTTGCCTCTACTTTGTATTGTTCAGAAATGGCAAATGCAATATAAGTGATAACTATCTGGTTTTAATGTATTAAACTTTCATCAGTTATTTAGACCTCTTGTTTCTTCTTGATATACCACCTGCTCCACCCTCTTCCCCCACCACCCAGGCTCAAGTTTTGTTCATGTTGCCCTGAACAAGTGCTTGCATCCTTTCCAGCTTCAGTCAGACTCAAGCTGAGAGAAGTGGCTTCATTCCCTTTCAGCCACCCTCTTCGTCTTAAACTTGACAAGGAAAAGCTGGGAATGAATATGAAGGGAATTACCATAGGTCTGTTGCCTTGTTTGAAACCAACTTTTTTTTTTAAAAACATTTAAAAACTGATTTTAGAGGGAGTGGGAGGGAGAGAGAGACATTGATTGGCTGCCTCCTGAAGATCGAATCTGAAACCCAGGCATGTTCCCTGACTGAGAATCAAACCAGCAACCTTTTGGTGCGCGCAATGACGCCCAACCAAGTGAGCCACCCTGGCCAGGACTTTGCAACCCCCTTTAACTGAAGAATCGGGAATTTAAAGCTCAAAATCTTCCACAGGTTTTGGAGGAAAGGAGAAGGACACTGGGAAAAGCAAGCTTGGGATTGACTGATCCTAGGATTCCTTCCCTTTTCTTGGACATAGCCCTAGAGCAGCAATTTTCAACCTTTTTTATCTCATGGCACACATAATTACTAAAATTCTGCGGCACACCAAACGATATATTTTTTGCTGATCTGACAAAAAATAGGTATGACGCAAACTTCTTATGTGACATGACCAATACGATGCAACTGTGTTATATCACTTACATATTTATGGTTCAAGACAGGGCATTCACACTGGATGACTATTGTGTTGGCTGTTGACATTTTTTTATTTGACAATCTAGGCGATAAGGGGCCCTAAATGAACAGTCAGGTATTGCATGTTCTAAAAAGTCTTTGTTGTCATTAATCCTCACCCAAGGATATTTTTTCTACTGATTTTTTTTTTTTTATAGAGAGTGGAAGGCAGGGAGGTAGGGGGAGAGAGAGAGAGAAACATCAATGTGAAAGAAACACATTGATTGGTTGCCTCCTGCACTTGCCCCCCATCGGGGCCTGGGAACCTGCAACCCAGTTATGTGCCTTGACCAGGAATTAACCCATTTGGCCTGATACTAACCGCTGAGCAACACTGGCCAGGGCATGTTTTAAAAATTCTTGCACACACTGGTTGAAAAATCACTGCCCTAGGGTGTTGGTCTTAGAAAAGCATAGAGACTGCTTCCCTCACCTCTGTTTTCCTATTGTGCTTAGGCTCTTTTACTGAGACAGGAACTAGACAGAAAGGGGGCGTGCTCATTCCAAGGCATGTGGGTGAAGGAGCTTTGGAGAGAAACAAGTTAAGCAATTCTTGTTCCTTCCCATACCACAATCTGTCTTGTTATCATTCTACAAATATCTATGCAGCAGCTGTTGAGCAAGGCACTGGCAGTTGGAGGTGAGAAGAAGCAACTGACCTTCAAGAGTTTACAGTGTCCAGGAGTGCGCACACATGTACACCAAACATGTTAGATATGATACAGTTAAGGGTTTCAGTTCTCTGAGTGATACAGAACATTAAAGGTGGAAGGGAATTCGAGGTTACTGTGGGCTAGAAGTGTTAGGGAAAGTTTCACTTGAACACAAGGGCCTAGAGGGATGAGAATGGTCTGTTACAGAACCAAGAGCCATGGTGACGATGGTGAAAACGGCGGAGGGAGGCCTGAATGAGAATACTGGAGTAGGTATAGGGGAGCTAACCTGCTAGGCTGGGAATTTTAATTTTAAACTGTAGGCAATGAGCCCTGGCCGCGTAGCTCGGTTAGAGGGTTGTTCCGCTATGTCAAGGTTGCGAGTTTGATCTCTGGTCAGGGCACATAAAAGCAGCAACCAACGAATGCATAAATAAATGAAACAACAAATTGATGTTTCTCTCTCAATAATAAAAGAAATATATAAAATGTAGGCAATGGAGCCTGGCCGCTATGGATCAGTGGACCAGTGGGTTGAGCATCGTCTGTCCCATGCACCAGGAGGTCACTGATTGGGCTCCCGGTCAGGGCACATGCCTGGGTTGTGGGCTCAATCCCAGGTGGGTCGAACAGGAGGCAGCTGATTAATGTTTTGTTTTTCATTTTTATTTTTAATCCTCACCTGAGGATATTTTTTATCTGAGGATACTTATCCCATTGCTTTTCAGAGAAAGTAGAAGGGAGAGAGAGAGGGAGAGATATCGATGTGAGAGAGACACATCAATTGGTTGCCTCCTGCACCCACTCCAACCATGGCCAGGGATCAAGCGTGCAACCGAGGTACCTGCTCTTGGTGGGAATCGAACCCAGGATTCCTTCAGTCAGCAGGCCAATGCTCTAACCACTGAGCAAACCAGCTAGGGCACCTGATCGATGTTTCCTTCTCCCTCCCCCTCCCCCCTCTCCCCAAACCATAAAAGTATTAAAAAATTAAATTGTAGGCAGTGGAGAACCACATAATGTTTTTGTCCTAAGTATGACATGATCAAAACAATAATTTAGAGACCTGTTGACAAAGTTTATCAAAGTGGATGGAAAAAGCAAACTAGTTAGACTATAATAATTTAGGTGTAAGATGATGTGGGTCCAGGATGTTGGCATCAATTGGAGAGGAAGGGAGAGAACTAAGATGGTAAAAAAAACACAAAAAAGAAACTTATGATGGAACAAATCACTGAAGTGAAGGAATTGGGGAATTCTTAAAGAGTTTTTTTTTTAAGGAAAAAGTCATGATACTTTAATTGGAAAAAAACGAATATATATATTTTACATATAGTAGTGATGCCAATTTTGTAAAACTAATGCACACTTTAAAAACAAAATGCAGCACAATTTCAACAATGATTATAGCTAAACAGTGAGATGAGAATGGGGAGACTGAATTTAATTTTCTTCTGTATGTTCCGCAAAGATGTCAGGGTCTGAGATTTTACCCTGCTCACCTTACTTACCCTACCCAATCAACTGGCAGGATTCCCATGACACAGCAACAGGCGAATTTATAAACCTGTTACTGTTTCATGGAAATCCTACCAGTTGTCCTTCACCTCCCTCAGGGTAGTATCTTCACATGGCATAGAAGTCTGTATGATCTGGCCCCTGATTTCTCCAACTCATTTCCCACTTTGGCTCCAGCCACAGAGACTCAGTCCTGATTTATCAGGAATGTGCCTGCCCTCTGCACCTCCACTCCCCACATCTACTCACCCTAGAAGCTCCATGTTTAGAATGCAGAAAAAGTTGAGATTACTGTCAGTAAACTCAGGACCCCAAACTCATTGACCTACTGAGCTTGTCGCTGTGGGAGCAGCCCGGCTGCGGCCCAGGGGATGCTTGGAGTCTAAGCCCCAGGCTGAGCCCTCCTTTAAGATGCATAAGGAGAAAACTTCGTCTCTAATCTGAACATGTTTTAGGCAAAAATGGTCTTTCTGTTACCCTTGTCATTCAACATATGCAGCTGCTGAGTGCAGAAGGAACCCTCTTATGGTGAGTGTGTGCCTCTGGTGGTGAGCAGCAGCTACTACTGATGTTATACCTGCCCACTGCAATCTATTCAGACGCAAGCAGGGCCTAGTAGTTAAAATGTTTAGCTAAAAGTCAGGGAAATCCTGGTCTAATGTTTTACTCTTAAGCATCTAAATCTCAGCTATTCTGAAAATTATTCACCAGAGTTGAAGTCTCATTCTTTAAGCAAAGATTTTCCAGTTAAAATAGATTCCAAATTAAACTATTCTTTTAGTTTTTCAAGGACACAAGAAGCAGGTCAATATCTCCCATAAAGTTATTTTTTATTATGGAGATTTTCAACCCAAAAGTAGAGTGGTGTGGTGAACCACCATATACCCATCACCCAGCTTCAATCAATATCAATATAAATAAGACCAATCTGTCTGATCTATACTTTCTACTTACCCCTCCCCAACTTTCTCTGCAATGCCAAAGAATTAAGTTAAAAATAAATCCAAGACGTCATATCCTTCCATCCATAAATATTTCAACACATAACTCAAGAGATAAGGACTTCTTAAAAACATAACTACAACAACATTATTATGCCTTAAAATATTAATAATTCCTTAATAAAAATATCCAGTCAGTGGTCAAAGTTAGCCAGTGACCTTACAAATGAATTTTCACAAAAGCAGCCATGTGCCACATAACGGCATTTCAGTCAATGACAGATTGCATATATAAAGGTGGTCCCATAGGATTATAATGGAGCTGAAAAATTCCTATTGCCTAGTGACATCATAGCCATGATAATGTCATAGTGTGACACATTACTCACGTGCTTGTGGTGATGCTGTTATAAATAAACCTGCACTACTAGTTGCATAAAAGTATAACACATACAATTATGTACAGTCCATAATACTTGATAGTGATAAACAACTGTTACTGGTTTATGTACTTAGTATACTATACTTTTTATTGTTATTTTAGAGTGTACTCCACTTATTTAAAAAAAGTCTGCTGTAAAATAGTATGCTGTTTTATGCTGGCAGCAGCCTCTACATCCTGTGTTTACTGCGCCTCTTGATTGCACCATTTTTTCTTATGCTTAATTTAATCTCATGTTGTTTTGTACAGTAACATGCTGTATGAATTTGTAACTTGGGAGCAACAGGCTATACCATATAGTCGAGGTGTACAGTGGGCTGTACCATCTTGGTGTGCATGAGTGCACTCTATGATGCTCGAACGACAAAATCGCCTAATGATGCATTTCTCAAAATGCATCCCCATCATGTGACTCCCCCTCATTCTCTTTTGAACAAACTCCAAGTTTTTGCCCCCTCCACCCGACCAAAACATCTTTTATTAAGGTTGCTGGTGCCCTCCACGTTGCTTAACTATATCAGTCCTCATCTTACTTTTCACGTCAGCGGCATCTGACATTAGGTTACTCCCTCCTTGAAATATTTTCTTCACTTAGCCTCTTGGGTACTACTTTCTCCTGGTTGTCTTCACCAAGGCTCTGCGCTGCTCCATCCCTACCCTCTTTCCTCGTTCCTCCTTTTCTCTCAAACCTCTACATGTTGAAGTGGTTCAGGGCTCAATCATAGAACCCCTTCTTTTAGTCTAATTTTATTAAGTCTTTTTTTTTAGTCTAATTTTATTTTTATTTTTAAATCCTCATCCAAGGATACTTTTTCCCTTGCTTTTCAGAGAGTGGAAGAGAGAGAGAGACATTGATGTGAGAGAGATACGTCATTGGTTGCCTCCGACACGCACCCCCAACCAGGGCCCGGATCCAGCCTGCAACCAAAGTACATGCCCTTGATCAGAATTGAACCCTGGACCTGTCAGTTTGCTGGCCAATGCTCTAACCACTGAGCCAAAACAGCCAGCGCTTAATGTTATTCTTGATTAACAAATCAAAATAGTTACTGGTTTTGTCTCCTATTCTTTGAGAGATTAAAATTATTGATTTGTCAAACTTTTTCTGGGCTCCTACTGCGTTCCAGGCTCTGTACTGGGCTCAGAGATGGCAAGGATTGACATGTTTCCTACCCTAATTAAATGGGAGAGAGAGCGCGGATGGTGTGGCTCAGTGGTTGAGCATTGACCTATGAACCAGGAGGTCACAGCTCCATTCCAGGTCAGGGCACATGACCGGGTTGCGGGCTCATCCCCAGTAGGGGGCCTGCAGGAAGCAGGCGATCAATGACTCTTGTTGATGTTTCTATCTCTTTCCCTCTCTTTCCTCTCTCTGAAATCGATAAAAACATATTTTAAAAGATTTTTTTTTAATGGGGGAGAGAGAAATCACAAATAAACGCACTTCAGAGGGATAAGGGCTTAGTAGTTGGTAGATGAACAAAGTGCTGTGGAAAACTGGAAGTTGGAAAAAAGTGATCCCACCATTTTTTTAAAATGACGGGCGCTGGAGCCTACATATCCACAACACTTTCAAAGGTTCCTCCACAGCTTCTCTTAGATCCAGAACTCGAACGATGGGCGATAGCATTTTTTGTGTTATTTCAGTCACCCCCTCCGTCCCCGCAAGTCCCTTTTATTTTGGCTGCGCCTACAACTCCCAGAACGCAGCGCAGGATGGGGGCGGAACCAACGGGTCCAACTGAGGTCTGTGATTGGTGCTGAGCGCTGGGCCAATTGGAGGAGTCGTTGTTGGGAGGTCCAGGAGAACCGGTCTGGGAGGGAGGAAGGTGGCAAGATGGTGTTGGAAAGCACTATGGTTTGGTGAGAACTACTTGGGGGCCTCGCGAGGGGCGGGACTGGGCTCCGGGCGCGCGGAGGCCGGGTGGGCCTGGGGTAGGGGCGCGGGGCTGACGGGCGAGATGCGACCTTGGGCCGGGAGGGAAGGAACCCCATCGACTCCCTGAGTCATCCCGGGCCCGGGAGAGGACAGGCCCGGGGTACCCCGTATTGCCCTGACCCCGCGGAGAGTCATTGACCGCCGATCCCTGCTGTCTTTCTCTATTCCAGCGTAGTCTCTTCTAGACCAGCCACAGGTCTGTCTTTAGTCAGAATCATGCTTCTCGGACTCATCGTGATAGTCTTCTGCCCTCCTCTTCTCAGCATAGTAGATGTGAGGAAGAGAGATTATAAATCCCTTCCCCGACCCGTTCACTGGTCTCTAACTCTGTCACCTTCCCCTGTGTCTTCTTCAGAGGTACTGTGTATAGAGTGCTTTTTATTAATCTACTTTGTCTCACTTAAACCTCACAACACTAAGTTTACAGATGAAGATACTCAGTCTCAGCAGTTTTAAATGACTTACCCACAGTCACACAGCTAATTAAGTGGAGGAGCCAAGATTTAAAGGTGAGCCTCCGCTCTTCATCAGTTTCAGACTTGGGCCGAGGACACAGACTTTTGCAAGGTTTCGAGAGTTTCCTCTAAGTGTGGGCATAGAATATAATACAGAATAGTGCATAAACACAAGAGTCATCAGTTAGATGGAACAGGGTTTTCTTTTGGGGGAGAGGAAAATATTGCCAGATAAAATGTAGGATGTCAGTTAAATTTGAATTTAGTAAGTCTATCTATAAAATGGGTATAATACAGCACAGTTAGGTAAAATGTATGTGATGTTTCTCTGTAAACAGTATAGTACTATACATATATTAGTTGCCATGGTACTTGAGGAGGCCTCAAGAAGGAATTTAAGAAGGGCCCTGAAGGGACTTAGACAAATGTTGGGAAACAAATGTTGAGAAGAAGAGGCCTTTACAATTAGGGGGAAGGGCATAAAGCTGCTGAGATGTAAATGCCCAAGTTGTTGGTTTAAGGAAGCTCCTTATTTTTGAAAGGTAGATGGGACCTGGTAGAAGACCACAAATGTCAAACTGAGGTTGGTTGAACTCTGTCCTGTACCCTTCAATAGAGGACCGTTGAAAAAGTTCTGAGGATGGTGGAGGCAGAGCTGTATACAAAATGGCATTCATAATGATCTGGCTTGGTGTAGGAGAAAAGATTTGGCCCAGAGAGACATATTGGTGGCCTATTGTAGTAGCTCAGGCACAGACTAATGATGAGAGCCGCTCCTTTTTTTCTGTGGGGCCTCATGCTTTGCTTTCCTCAGAATTCTCTGGAGAAGTTTATTAAAAATTGCAACTGTTTCACCCTGGCTGGGGTTCTCAGTGGTTAGAGTGTCAACCTGTGAACCAAAGGGGTTCGGGTTCGATTCCAGTCAAGAGCATGTACTTGGGTTGCAGGTTCACTCTCTGGCCCTGGTCAGGGCATGTGTGGGAAGCAACTTGTTCAATGTGTCTCTCTCACATCAATGTTTCCCTCTCTCTCTTTCTTCCTTTCTCTCTCCCCATCCCTCCTCCCCTCCCTCCGTTCCTCCCACTCTCTAAAAAAAAAAAAAAAAAAAAATTGCAACTCTTTGACTCTAGTCTCAATCTGCTCAGTCAGACTCCCAGCCAGGGAAGTCCAGGCATGTGTATTCTTTTTGTAAATGAAGGCTTCTATGGAATAGCTGGATAGTATCATAGGCCCTTATTTTGATAGAATTTTTGTTGGGAAAAATGAGATACCATTAAGCAAAAGTAGTCATGAGAAACATGTATATTATTCCATTCATATAAAGTTCAAAATTGGGAAAACTAAGCAATGTGGTTTTTTGGGGTGCATACCTAGGTGTTAAGGCATCTGTATTTTTAACACCACCACCACTGCCATCACCCTCCCAGTGGTTCTGATGCACAACAAAGTGTGAGACCTGCCATGTCCCCCACCATCTCTCAAGCCCCCTTTTCTTTGACACCTTTCTTCCAGCCCTCAGCCATTTGCTGGTCTTGCCCATAATCCTTATGCTTAGTAGCTATTCCATCTGGATGATTCTCAAAGCCGTCATTGTTTTTTTATATTTGGACTCATCACTGCATTTTAAGCTAGAGAACCAGTTACTTCCCTGCTGGGGCAATAACCAGAAACAGTGTATTGGGAGGGAAAAGAAGAATAATGCATGGTCAGTAGAGTCAGCGCTTGATCTGCTTTGTATAGATTGAGTTTCCATTATAAGAACTAGTCTGTGTTTCATGCTTACTGTTAGGCATGTTGTGCTAAGTGCTTTCCATGCATTTAATCCTCATAGCAATCCTATAGGGTTGGTACAATAAAACCCATTTTATACATGAGATAAGTGGACCTTAGAGAAATTAAGTAACTTCCTTAGGATTATAGATAGAATGAGCAAGTAGCAGAATGGGGATTTGAACCTGAGCCTGAAGAACACTGCCCTTTACTCCTATTCCACTTACCTTCCAGTAGCTACTTAATTACCTCCTCATCATATTTCGTTTGTATGTATTGCCAGGCAAAGGATACTAAAGAAGAAAATCACCCCCTTAGTCCATATTTTGCTCACCAATAGAAATGAGGTGTCATATCTAGGACACGGCTTCCTTCATTAGCACAGATAGAATCGTTGATTGGTAGAGTTTTAAGGGATCTCGGTCATCAAGAATTGATTCTGTTATACACTGCTTCCTTTATCTGTTTTCTTTTGGTCTTTCGGAAGATGGAGCTTGTAGTTCATATGATCTGGATTCTTGTAGATTATGAAAAGTTGCAGGGATAGAAGTGAGACCCCAAATCCATGAAATGTCATTTTTGCAGCTCAGTCCAGCTGTTACACATCTAACCAGGTGACTGCATTGTACTTTCCTGCACTCAGTGCTGCCAATTGTTTTATAAGTATTTTTAAGTTGCCTTCATTGCTTACCTTTGGAATACTCCTTATTTTAATGGCAGACTTAGAATATTCATCCATGGCAATGCTTAATAACACTTAAATGCACCTTATAAAAAGGCAGTTGTACACCAGTAGATTGCAACCTTTGGTGCTTATCAGAATCACTTGTGGAATGGAGTTGAAAAATTTTTTCTTCCTTTGGTCATTTTAAGCCAGTAAGTTTGAATTAAGGCCCAGTCATCTATATATATTTTTTAAAAAAACGGAGGTGATTCTGAGTTTCACAGAAACCGAGAGCCCTGTTATAGCCCACATGCCTCTCACAGGAGAGGTGTTGAAGGAGGTGGAGGTCCCTGGACCTGGAGAGGATGCCTTAGATCCTATACAATGTGTCTTTTCTCTCCTTCACTCCTAATCTGACAGCGTGGACAACAGCGAGTATATGCGGAATGGGGACTTCTTACCCACCCGGCTGCAGGCCCAACAGGATGCTGTCAACATAGTATGTCACTCCAAGACCCGCAGCAACCCTGAGAACAACGTGGGCCTCATCACACTGGCCAAGTACTTGGGGCAGGGGAAGGGGGGGTTTGGCAGGTGGGTAGGGGCTTCCCACATCACCCACTGTGGCATCCAGGCTGCTACCCTTTTGTAGATTTGGTGAGACTGCTTTTGCCCATCCCCTTCCTAGACTGCCTTCTTCACTGTTTAGTGTAAATACAAATAGTAACTTGTTTTTAATATTATCCTGAATTTAATACAGTTATGGAGTTTAGTCTCCTGGGGTAAAATTCACAGTATATTTTAAAGTCAGTGAAAAGTGATTTGGGGTCAGAGCCCCAAGGCATATGTCACATACCCTGTTACCTCAAAAGTGATTTGCTTTAGGAATTGATAATTCTCAAATGAGTAACCACCCATCCCAGTGTACATGTTATTAGCTGGAAAATGAGTCTAGAAATGGAGATGGTGGGAGAGAGACACAGTAGCATCCAACTGTTGTCGAGGATTCTCAGCCCTGCCAGCAAGATAACTTGAGAGGAGATAGGGGGAAACACTGGAAGGAAGAGGGCAAGTTTTTACAAAATCATCCACTTATTTTCTGTACTTCACATCTACTAAGCACTAGATTTCTCCCCCTCCAGTTTTATTGAGATACAATTAATATATAACATTGTATAAGTTTAAGGTATAACACATAATGATTAATATATACACAGTTGACCCTTGAACAATATGTGTTTGAACTGCATGGTTCCACTTAGATGCAGATTTTTAAAAATATACAGTTGGCTCTTTGTAGCGCCTGGTTTTTGATCCACTGACTCAGCCAATTACTGCTCAAAACTAGTATTTTTTGGTCATGGTTAGGAATTTCAGATGTGGAGGACCAACTGTATGCATTGTTCTATGCTATTTTATATGAGGGACTTGAGCATCTGCAGATTTTGGTGTCTGTGGGAGGTCCTGGAACTAATCCACTGTGGATCCTAAGGGATTAGTTAAGTTTTTGGGGAATCAAGTTACACACAGATTTTCCACTGTGCCCCTCATTGTTGAAGCATCAACTGTATTGTGAAATGATTACTACAATAAGTTAACATCCACATCTCACATAATTATAATTTGTTATTCCTTGCAATGAGAACCTTTAGATGTTTGATTAAGAAAAAGAGATTGTAGTTATTTTCAAGTTCTCTAAAGAAAAGATGAGTCATACATAGTTTAGAGACACTTGTTTTGACCTGAAATCATAGAAATGCTTTCCCCACATTCCAGTGACTGTGAAGTACTGACCACTCTCACCCCTGACACCGGCCGCATCCTGTCCAAGCTTCACACTGTCCAACCCAAGGGCAAGATCACCTTCTGCACTGGCATCCGTGTGGCCCATGTGAGTCCTGGATCCCTGTGATTGCTCCTCCTTGCTCTGATATTCTGCCTCCAATGTTGTTCATTTCTCCCCTGGAATCTTGAACTAGAACCAGAGTAAGGGAAGAAAGATGACCTAGAGAAAGGAGTAGAAAGGATATGGTGGGGTGAATCACAAGAAAGGAAGGGTGAAGGAAGGAGTTTAGACCTTGTGTGAGCATGATGGTAGACCCCATGAGGCATGTAGAACCCATAAGAATAAAAACAACAGAGTGACAGAGGAAAGAGCTCAGTGATTCCCCTGGCTGGCTCAGAACTTCCTCTTCTTTTACAAGTTGGCACTGAAGCACCGACAGGGCAAGAATCACAAGATGCGCATCATTGCCTTTGTGGGGAGCCCTGTGGAGGACAACGAGAAGGATGTGAGTCCAAGTGGCAGCTGGGGAAATTGGGTGGAACACATTTGGGAATGGGGTTTTTCAGCCCTCAGGAGAGCCTGGTAGAGGCATTGGGTTCATCAATTTGGGGAAAGGTGGATATGCAGAATTTAGTGTTTCTATTGGGGGCCTTTTGGAAAGTCAGCTGAGTTCTGTGTGCTTTTATGCGGTGTGTCACTTCCCCTCATGGTATGGGACAGATTTTCTCATGTCTCTCCCCTTCTTCCCAGCTGGTGAAACTGGCAAAACGCCTCAAGAAGGAGAAAGTAAATGTTGACATTATCAATTTTGGGGAAGAGGTGAGTAAGGGCTGGTTGGGAGGTATTGACTTGATTTGGTTATAAACTGAGAGCCGTCCTTACCCAGAGGGGTCCCTGTACTGTGGGAGAGTAGCTGCAGGCAAGGACTGAAATGGCAGAGAATGGGGAGCGAGCAAGGCCAGAAGGAAAGTCTCCTGTGTTCTTTTCTCCCCCAGGAAGTGAACACAGAAAAACTGACAGCCTTTGTGAACACGTTGAATGGCAAAGATGGAACTGGTTCTCATCTGGTAACAGTGCCTCCTGGGCCCAGCCTTGCTGATGCCCTCATCAGTTCTCCGATTCTGGCTGGTGAAGGCGGTGCCATGCTGGGTCTTGGTGCCAGTGACTTTGAATTTGGAGTGGACCCCAGTGCTGATCCTGAGCTTGCCCTGGTGAGCAAACGTTGACTTCAGGTTTGCTCACCAGGCGTCCTCCTTTGTCCTCTGCTGACTCACCCACACGCCACAAAGCTCCTTTAGGGCTAGACAGCCCTACACACCCTTGTTCATTTTCCCACATCCCCCTTTTGGTCCCTCTGCTGCATAATTCTATCCAATCTCTAGGGGCAACACTGTCAGACTCTTGTTTGCTTCTCCTGATTAACCCCAAGTCCCAAGGCTTCTCCCAAGTCCTTTTTTCCTGTATCGCCTCTCTGGCTTCTCCATATACATAAACCAGAAGGTGCCCCTTGTGCTCCTTTGCCACCCCTCAGCTGACTTCCCCATGGGTGAGGAAGGGTGGGAGAACATCTGA
Source organism: Miniopterus schreibersii (assembly GCF_964146895.1). Classification (NCBI taxonomy): domain Eukaryota; kingdom Metazoa; phylum Chordata; class Mammalia; order Chiroptera; family Miniopteridae; genus Miniopterus; species Miniopterus schreibersii. The sequence goes on along the minus strand of NC_138119.1, from coordinate 11,559,413 downwards.
CCTTGCCCTGCCCTTTGCCAGGCGCTTCGCGTTTCTATGGAAGAGCAGCGGCAGCGGCAGGAGGAGGAGGCACGGCGGGCAGCCGCAGCCTCCGCTGCTGAGGCTGGGATTGCTACGACTGGGACTGAAGGTGAAAGAGGTGGAATCTGAAGTCCCGGGACTGGGGGGCATTCCATGGAAGCTGGTGTAGACATGGGAGTGGGGGGTCTGGCAGTGTGGGAATATGTAGGCTGGAGGGAATGTTTTGGGGGTGGGTCTATGTGGAATATGGCACCAGTTCCACCTTGCCACTGTCTTCCTTTCCCAGATTCAGACGATGCCCTGCTGAAGATGACCATCGGCCAGCAGGAGTTCACCCGCACCGGGCTCCCTGACCTAAGCAGTATGACCGAGGAAGAGCAGATTGCCTATGCCATGCAGATGTCCCTGCAGGGTGCAGGTGAGCCAGGGCCTGGGCAGTAGTTTTTAGGCAGAGAGCTTGGAGTAGGGAAATGGAACTGAACAGACTGACCTCTTTTCCTCAGAGTTTGGCCAGGCAGAATCATCTGACATTGATGCCAGTTCAGCCATGGACACATCTGAGCCCGCCAAGGTGAGGGCCAGTGATGACTCTTGCCCCCATCAGGCTTAACACCCCCTGTGTTCAGATCCTCGGCTCTCTAGGCCTGGGACCGTTCCTCTTTCAGGACGAGCTTATAGACGAGTTATAGACGAGCTTTTTGAGGAGCAGAAGGAAACAGACAAATGGATAAATGTTTCTTGTGTGTAAACCTTGCTAAGGCAACAGCATACTAGTGGTTGGGTTGGAGAAGCATCCTAGCACTCTGTAATTTTCCTTCCTTGCTGGTGGGAGCAGGCTGGGCAGCTCTGTAGGATAGCGCCTTCTAGAAGAGTGCAGCGGGGGAAGGGAGAGGAGGACCGGTGTCCGGCGAAGGTGAATGTGATGGCGTGTTTCCCTCTTTGGGCTCAGGAAGCAGCGCTCTCAGGCTTCTGCCCTATTTGGCCAGTGATAAATGTTTGCGTTCATACCATATGTAGACACTGAGCGTTTTCCTGAATCTTCCGTCCTGCTGTCGGCCAGAGGTGTCCCCACCCCAGCCTGGGGGAGAGGGGCTCAGGCAGCAGTGTGCTCCCCTCCCCCGCCCCGCGCTGACGCTGCCCTTTTTCAGGAGGAGGATGATTACGACGTGATGCAGGACCCCGAATTCCTTCAGAGTGTCCTGGAGAACCTTCCAGGCGTGGATCCCAACAATGAGGCCATTCGAAATGCCATGGGCTCCCTGGCCTCCCAGGCCACCAAGGACGGCAAGAAGGAAAAGAAGGAGGAGGAGAAGAAATGAGACTGGGGGCGGGGCTGAGCCTGCCCGGGCCGCAGAGGATGGGGTGGGATGTAGGGCTAGATGTTACCGGAATCTTACAACCTAAATAAAGCTTGACAACTTTTTTTTTTTTTTGCTTCAAATAGTGGTAGCTTTGAGTGTGACAGAGGAGCATATGGCACAAAGGAGAGCCTTCCCTGTTGAGTTCTCTGTGTCTTTAATACGTGGTCTCTAAATCCTGACTTGCTCCCCTGGGGCTGTTTTACTTGCATTGAGAGTAGCCTTGCTGAGAGTCACTGTGTTAGGCACTAGGGCCACAGAGGTGAATAGGAAACACTACTGGCCTTTGGGGACTCAGAGTCTAGGGCAGGGCAGGCACGTAAATGAGCGATTACACACATCTGCTATGTACCCAAAGAGGCATGAGGAAGGCACTCTGGAAACAGCAAGGAGAAAGGGCCAAACTCTTGCAGCCTCTGGGAAGGCTCCTGGAGGTAACATTTGAGCCCCTAATGGTACAAAGTTCATCAGCTACCAAGGAAAAGATGGAGATGTTTCCCGTCAATAAGAACGGTATGTGCTGATGGTGTGGAGGCGCTTTGGAGGGACTGAGCAGTAGCTCAGAGACTGGTTGGGTGAGTGGCAGGAGACAGATGGAAAAGTAGGCTGCCGTCAACACCAAAGATCAGGGATTCTTCAGGCCTGACTTCATATGGGGCCTGTGAAACCTTGGAGCACCAAATTTAGAGGATTTATTTATTTGTTTATTTATTTGTTTTAAATTTTTTATATATCTTTATTGATTTCAGAGAGAGGGCAGCAGAGGGAGAGAGAGATAGAAACACCAATGATGAGAGAGTCATTGGGGATGGAGCCTGCAACCCGGGCATGTGCCCTGACCAGGAATCAAACCCGGATCGCCTGGATCCTAGGTCGATGCTCAACCGCTGAGCCATGCCCGGCCGGACTAGAGGATTAAATTTAGAGATTTTTATAGAATATGGGGTAGAATGCAAAATTCACACCATCCCCCTCCTTTATTAAAGAGGTAAATAATATTTGACACATAAAATACTTAACCTATGTATAAATCGTGAAGCATGAAAACAAACAGCATATTTGAAGCCACTCAAATTTAAGAGCTAGAATATTTCCTTGCCACATACTTACGCCTTCTGTTTTCTAATCCTCACTGAGGATATGCTAATTGATTTTAGAGAGGGGAGAAGAAAGTGAGAGGGGAACATCAATGTGAGAGAACGTCAGTTGGTTGCCTTCTGTGTACACACCCCAACCAGGACTGAACCTGCAACCTAGGTATGTGCCCAGACTGGGAGTTGAACCCACAATTTTGGTGCATGGGATGATGCTCCAACCAACTGAGCCACACTGGCCTTGAACTCACCTCTCCATATCCTCAAAGATAACTATTATTCTGAAATTTTATTTTTTCCTTTCACAGTTTTCTCATATACAATTAGCTTTCTGACCAGAATATGTTTAGTTTTGCTTGATTTTGAGCTTTATAAAAAATACTTTTATACTGTGAGACTTTCGAGACTTGCTTTTTTGACAAATGTTTTGTTTCTGAGTTTCATCAAAGTTGTTACATGTGACTTCATTTTTCGTGGTTGTATAGTATTACATTCTGTGAATAGACTGCAATCTTTATTTTCCTGTGGATGGCCATTTGCATTGCTGCCAGTTATTTTTCTATTATCAACAGGATTACAGTGGAGTTTTTGCCTGCATCTCTCCTGATACACCTGTGCAAGAGCTTCTTTAGGATATTTTTACAGGTAATGCCAAATTGTTTCTCAGAGTGGTTGTGTGAATCTGTACTGCTGCGGTGTAAGAGTTCCTGTTGACTACATCTTTTCCAGACCTTGATATTCTTAAGACTTTTTTTTTTTTCCCTCACCCGAACATATGTTTTCCATTGTTTTTCAGAGAGAGTGGAAAGGAATGGGAGAAGGGGAGAGAGAGACACATTGATTGGTGGCACGTAAGCATGATCGATGATTAACTCCATCTCCAGTCCCTCTCCCCTCTCTGGAGAAGGGGAGTGAGGGGAGCTCGAAATTCCAAGCTTTTTTTTTTTTTTTTTTTTTAAATATATCTGTATTGATTTCAGAGAGAGGGAAGCAGAGGGAGAGAGAGATAGAAACATCAGTGATGAGAGTCGTCATCGATGGGCTGCCTCCTGCATGCCTCCGACTGGGGATCGAGCCCGCAACCTGGGCATGTGCCCTGACCAGAAATCGAACCGAGATCTCCTGGATCCTAGGCCGACACTCATCCACTGAGCCACGCCTGGCTGGGCTCCAAGCTTCTTAATCATGGCTTGATCTTTCCCGTGACCAGGGCTCATCTAGGAACCTGCCCAGAGTTGCCTCATTAGAACAAAAGATGCTCTTAGTGCTTTTTTTTTTTTTTTTTTTAATTTTAATTTAGTGATTTTAGAGAAAGGGAGAGAGAGAGAGAAACATTGATTTGTTGTTCCACTTATTTTATTGTTAATTCTAACCTGAGGATATTTTTCCATTGATTATAGAGTGATTAGAAGAGGGGAGGGAGGTAGAGAGAAACATCGATGTGAGTGAGACACATCAAGTGGTTGCCTCCTGCATGTGCCCCAACGGACTGGGGATTGAACCTGCAACCCAGTTACATGCCCTTGACCAGGAATTGAACCTGTGACCCTTGGGTATGCGGGCCAGTGCTCTAACCACTGAACCACACCAGCCAGCTGTTATTCCACTTATTTATACATTCATTGGTTGATTCTTACATGTGCCCTGACCAGGGATTGAACCTGCAACCTTGGCTTATTGGGATGACACTCCAACCAACAGAGCTACCTGGCCAGGGCATCCTAGTATGCTTATCACTTAGGAAATTACAAGGGTTTTAGGAGCTCTGTGCTAGGAACAAGGGGGCAAAAACCAATAAATATTTTTTCTATTATCTCTCACAGAAATGTCTTATTCCATCCAGAATGGATTTGTATACTCTGAGATAAAGATCTAATCTCAGTTTTTAAATACGGAAAACCATTTGTTATAGCACTGTTTATTGAGAAGTCCCTCCTTTCCCCAGTGATCTGAACTATTCTGCCTGGGCCAAGGTTCTGTGAATTTCATTTCCAGTATCCCAAAGTCAGGCCTTAAAGCCTGAATGTAAACAAGGTTCCACAAAATGAAGCTAGAAAACCTACTTCGTGCTTACATTATATGGATGAGTTCCATTTCGATACTGTATTTGTGTCTCAATTTTGGAGGAGACTAATCAACTATTTATTACTTGAAAGAAGCAGCCTTTCTAGGGCTTGGGAATTTTTTTAGGTGTTGGTTATAAAGGTAGTGGTCACTTTGGCTTTACTGGGCAGGGTGTGGTTCCCCAAGCAAAATCATATTCTGGCAGAGCCCGCCCATCAAGTAATGACAGGACCTGTGTCCCAGTCTTCTGGTCCTCTGCATGCCAACTGGGTGACTTCAGTGTTCACCAGGGTGACTCAGCAGCTGCCTTGGCCTCTTCCAGTTTAGAGCTCATCACCACAATTCATTCTTTACACTTGCAGCTACACTCTGGATTGTGTCCATCCTAAGAAATGCTCCCTGCTGATGTCAGATACTCACTTGGTCCATAGAACTCTATCCTCAGCTTTCCCTGTATTTTACAACAGTACAGTGAAGAAGTGTGTGTTCAGTCATGCACCACATAGCGATGTTTCTATCAATGACAGACCGTATGCAGTGGCAGTCCCATAGGATTATAATGGAGCTGGAAAATTCCAAATGCCTCATGACATCCTAGCCTCTGACGTAGTCATTGTCAAGTAGTGCATCGAATTATGTTTGTGGTGATGCTGGTGTAAACAATGTTACTGCCAGTCATATAAAAGTATATCACATATAATTATGTAAAGTACATAATACTTGATGATAAAAAACAACTATGTTACTGGTTTATGTGTTTACTATACCTTTTATGATTTTAGAATGAGTTCTTTCTACTTATATAAAAAGTTTGCTGTAAAACAGTGTGCTGTGTTACACCAGCAGCGGCCTCATACATCTCATGGTTACCATGTCTCTTGACTGCATCATTTTCTCTTGTGCTTATTTATTTTTTGTTTTTAAATATATCTTCATTGATCTCAGAGAGAGGAAGGGAGGGGGAGAGAGAGAAACATTAATGGTGAGAGAGTCACTGACCGGCTTCCTCCTGCACTGGGGATCAAGCCTGCAACCCGGGCATGTGTCTTAACTGGGAATCCAACCGAAATCTCCTGGATCCCAGGCTGATGCTCAACCGCTGAGCAACACCTGGCTAGGCTCTTGTGCTTGATTTAATCTTGCATTGTTTTGTATAGTAACATGCCACACAGGCTTGTAGCCTAGGAGCAATAGTCGATACCATATAGTCTAGGTGTGTAGGAGGCTATACCATCTACGAGTGTTTAAGTGCACTCTGATTTTGCACGACAGAATTGCCTGACGCCTCATTTATCAGGACATGTCCCCATCATTAAGCAGCATGGGACCACTCCTTGGGCAGTTCTACTTTAGGAATTTAATCAGAGAAGTGACAAAGACTTGTGTACAAGGGTGTTGCAAAAATTGAAAACAACCAAATATCAAACAATTACATTGCATTAATGTGAAATAATACACTCAAATTTCTTTTGGGAGAACATTTAATGACATTGGATATATGATTATAATATTAGCAAATGCTTCATAACAATGTGCCAGGGACTATTCTAAATGCTTTACATGTTTTAAATAGTTTTCACAACAACTCTATGAGGTAAATGTAGCATTATTAATCCTATTTTATAAATAAGGAAACTGAAACCCAGAGACTCCAGGTAACTTACTCCATGATGATGGTTCTAAAGGTGTGGCCCACGAACCCCTAAAGGTCCCAAGACCCTTTCAGGGGGGTTTTGAGGTCAAACTATTTTTATAATAATGCTATGATGTTATTTGTCTCTTGCACTGTGTTGGTACTTGCACTGACACAAAAGTCATGGGGGTAGTCATTGCATTCTTGACCCCCACATGCTCATGGATTAGAAAAACAAAACTAGTCTTTATGAAGCAGTAAAACATTAATTTTATTAAATCTCAACCCATGAGTACACATCTTTAATATTTTCTCAAAGTCAGAAACACACAGAACACTTTTGCTGCATACTGGAGGACAGGATTGTCTTGAGGGAAAGCACTAGTACAAATTGAGCTGTGAGATGAACTAGCCACTATCAGACTTGGGTATTTGGCAAACATTTTAAAAAATAAAGTGAGCCCTGGCAGGGAGGCTCAGTCGGCTGAAGTGTCATCCCGTACACCTAAAGGTTTCAGGTTTGATTCCCAGTCAGGGCACATACCTAGGTTGCGGGTTTGATCCCCAGTTGGGGCACATATGGGAGGCAACCGACTGATGTTTCTCCCTCTCTCTCTCAAATAAATTAAAAACATATCCTCACCTTGGCTGGTGTGGCTCGGTTGAAACGTCATTCTGTACACTAAAAGGTTACAGGTTCAATTCCTGGTCAGGGCACATACCCAGGTTGCATATAGGAGGCAGCCAACTGATGTTTCTCTCTCTCTCCCTCTCCCTCTCCCTCTCCCTCTGGAGAAAGGAGGCGGATTTTCTTATTGCTCTACAAAGCACTTTTAATCTTCACAAAAAATACGATCATGTGAGGTGGATATTATAATCCCCACTTTACCCATGAGAAAATAGTTCAGGAAAGTTGAGTGACTTGCCCGATGGAGTCATATGGTAAGTGGTGGCCCCAAGATTCCCATCCAGAAGCTGTGATTCACACCTCAGTACATACAGTCGCTATTATCTACGCAGACTCCCAGCGCGCGGGGAGTCCCAGGTCAAGGGGTCCAGTGACCCTGGCAAAGTAACAGAACCACTTTGAATAACCACGCCCGGGTTGCGCGGCAGCCTGCGGAGGCTCGCCGGCCGGCTAGTCTGCGCGAGGTGCCACGCTGGGCTTTCGGGTGAATTCTCTAAGGGTGTGCTGAGTACAGGATCAAGGCAACCCTTTTTCCCAGTACCCCTGCCCTTCTCCCGCCTCTAGGGGGCGGGGCAACAAAGCGCGGGAAAAACCCGCCTAGACTCCACCCCCTTGTGCGGGGGAGCAGGGAAAAGGAGAGCTCTTAGATGGGAAATGGATATATACAGGGTGTCCCAAAAAAATGTATACACTGTAATAGCTGATAGGTTAATTTTGACAATGAAATGTATTTTAATAAACACTGCCTTCATAATTATTCAAAGTGAGTGTACACATTTTTTTGGGACACCCTATATGGGGTGGGGTGTGTGTGTGTGTGTGTGTGTGTCTGTGTGTGTGTGTGTGTGTGTGTCTTGTCTATCTCCTCCCCACCCCCCGTGTTTCCGGAAGCCTACCAATGTGACGCTTTAAGATCCCTTTGGAAATGGCCCAGGCCACGCCAGCACTCTAACGTCACCTCTCCCCCACTTCCGGTCTGCAAGCCCGTCCCAGGCTTCAGGTGCCCGTTCCTTCCACACTCCAAAACCTGCTCTGCTCGAAGTCCTCCCGCAGAGGGAGGAGCTATGGGTGACGCCATCGCCCTTGGAGCTGGCCCGCGCGAGGACCCCATCCATCTAGATTTTATGGCGATTTAGACTGTAGGAAAACCGCAAGAAAATAGTCAACCAGATGACGTAATGTTTTGGGTGACGTCCCATTCTGTGACTTCTGCACGGCATGACTGACATTGGAGTTTAGCTTGAGAAAGCGCAAACGGATCTACACAGCCGGGCCCATTCAGAGTCGAAGAGGTTCCCCTCAAAGCATCCACCAAATAGAAGCTGAGAGTTCCTGAAATTTGTACAAGTGCACTGCAGGCTTTAAGGATCGCGGCCAATAGGGAGTGAGGGGGCGGAGACGCACTTGGGGTAGTCCCCGCCTCCAGCAGGAAAGCAGGGAATCAGGTCGGCTTCTTCCTAAACGACAGTAAGTGCGGCCAATTGCTTTTGAGATGCACAGATGGGCAGGTGGGCTCCGACACAACCAATGGCAAGAGGCATCTTCAGAGGACTAGGCTCCTTGCCCAATGAAGCTGGGAAGGCTGTGCGGGGCCTGTTCCGAGCGGCAGTACTTAAAGCCAACCCAATGCGGGGCTGGGAGGGGCGCAGTACTGAACGACGAGGGGATTGGCCAATGGCGAGTACGAGAGCGGGCACCCCCGGACCGGGAACGCGGAGGGAGCTGAGGAAGGGGGAGGCTGAACGGGAGAGAAGCAGGAAGTAGCGGCGGCAGCGGGGAGGGCCGCGGCGGCGGCGGCGGCGGCGGCTGGAGCAGGGGAGGGACCGCCGGGGCTCAGCCCGCATTTGGAGCCAAACAAGTAAGCGAGCCTGGGGTAAATACCCGCCCTTGGCCCCGCCCCCGGGGGCGGGTAAATGCCCCCGCCCCTCCCCCACTTGGTCAACTACCCCCTTCTCCGCGCCGCCCCCCTGGGGCAGCTTCTAGGAAGGCCCGGACACTGCCACCGTTCCTTGGGGCGGATGGGCGAAACTCCCAGCCTGTTGAAAGCACAGCCCCTAGCCGGGTAATCGTGGAGGGAGGATTGGGGTCTCCAAGTCCTGGCGCCCCCATCCCAAGAGGGGTTCGAAGCGCGGCCTGGGGGCTGGAGGCTGCGGGATGTCGCGACCTAAAATGGTGTCCGTGTCCGAGTCCGAGGGTGGGGGCGGGGGACCTGGGCAGGCCGGAGCAGAGCCTGCACCCCAACTGGGCGCGGGTCAGCGTCCGGGCCCGGGCTGGACCCAGGCGTGCGCCCCGGGCTGCCGCGCGCCTCCCGCTCACTCCCCAGTCTCGAGGGAGCCTCGGGAGTCTGTGGGAGGAGGCAGCTGCGGTTCGCTAGGAGGCAAGGGGAGGAGGTCGGAGTTGGGACGGACCCCCGCTGGAGAGCTGCGAGTCTCGCAAAGACCGTGCTGCCCCCACTATTTCCACGCGCCTAACCCACTCCAGAGTGGTCCTGGGCCCGGACGTGCTGCGCGGCAGTTCCCTAAGGGCTTGGCCTGGCCGAGGCCCGTCCTTCGCTCGCCGGTGTGAGCGAGAGAAGCGCCGCAAGCCTCAGTTTCCCCTTTGGCTTCTCCAGTGTACACCCCGCCCCTTCCCCGCAATGAGAGACGTGCCGGCCCTCGGCAGATGGCAGGGACTTAATTCCGCCCTCTGCCCAGCTTGGCGGCAGTCTAATCGCCCCCGGCCGCCAGCCCCTCGCCCTCCCCTGCGCAGCAGGCCCCGGGCCAGGGTAGGGGCAGTGGAGCCCCCGCCCGACCCGGACCAGTTCACCCTCTTCCTGTTTAGCCCCTTCCTTTGGCTTTTGGGGAAGAACAGAGGGAAGGGGGGGCGGAGCCCAAGAGCCAGGGCGCAGCAGCCGCAGAAAGGCCTGGGCTGGGAGGTGGGGAAGCCTCTTCGGCCTTGAGCTCCTCTGCTTGGTCTACTGTCTGGTCCGACTATCGGATAACCTCTAAGTCACTTGGACGCCAGAGGGGGAGTTACTTGGGGGAGGCGAGTTTGCAGATGTTTTCTTAACAGCCCCCATTGATATGTGCTCTGCCAACCCTGAGGGAAATGTAGCTCAGGCCTCTCCAGGTCAGGAGAGAGCCAGGCAGAAGAGGGCCTAGCGAGCCATCAGGGCAGAGGCAAGAGGTGAAGGGCTTTGTTTAAACCCAGAGCCTGCCGAATTGGGGTGGGTGGGTGAGGGGAGGACTCCCCTTTCTTCCTCTAGTTGGTACCCTCTCCCTCTCCCCCCACCTTGGTCCCAGCAGTGCTACCTGCCACCTGCTGGGACTATCTCCAGTTACAGTCTAAGACTAGAAAGAGGTGAGAGAATTGGCCCTGGGAAACAGCTTGCAACCTGGGCAGGGAATGTGTAAAGGCGGAGACTTGTTCAGTTGCTTCTCCTAGATATACACTTGTGGGAAAGGCTGGTAAGGGAACAGACCTGGGTCCCCCACAAGCTCTAGGCTGGCCTTCTTGTTGTTTTAGTGACACAGAAGTCTTGTGGGATTTTTTTCTTTTTGTACTGGGCAAGGTTGAGGTTGGGTGAGACTTCCTGGGCTACTGTTGCCAAAGGAAAATTAAAAGGGTGAAGAGTGTGTGTTAGGCGATAAACTGGGGTGAGGGACTGAGAACAAAAATGATAGGGGAGAGGGACCTGGCTTTCCCCACTGTGGCAGCTGTGCTGGATAAGCTTGTACCCTAGAGTTTTAGTCCTGAGAGACCAAGATGTGGAGGTAGGAGGGGCGGGCCAGGGAGTGCCAGGGGAGGGCCCAGGCCCTCTGGGGAAGGTAGGTGAGGGAGCACCAGGTGTTTATGACGGGAGGCCCTTGTGACCAGGCTCCTCTCGGTTTTCCCCTCTGTCTCTTCTCTTTGTCTCTTTCTGTTCCTGTATCTTATTCTCTCTCCGTTTCTTGGGCAATTTCCCTGAGTCCACATCTCTCTGTTAACAAGCTGGATCTCCAGGTGCCAGTGATGACCCCAAGTGCTGCAGACTTGACCTTACAATGACCCCTGACTCTTGTTTCTGACCCCAGCCCTAGATTTCCAGTGCTTACTCCTTCCCAGCCCTGCCACAGCCTGACATAGCCTTGTTTGTCCTGTCATAATTATTGTATTCTGGGTTCTGTCACATTCACAATTTCATATCATGCTCAGGATAACCCTATGATATATGTACTATTTGCCCCCTCTTTCATTCAAAGGACAAAAGTAAGGCAGTGGAGTAACTTGCTTATCCAGCAGGCCATTGGTAAAGCTGGAACTAGAATCATGTCTTGTGTCTTGGCTTAAGTCATGGACCCTTTGTGCACATGGTTTTTCAGATCTCTGTGGACCCTCGGAAGATCCATGAAGAAGATGAATGGCTCCCGTGGGCCATGAATGAACTCTTAAACCTAGAGCATCCTGTCTATCCTCTTCCTTAATAGTAGTATTGATTGATTGATTGATTGATTCTGTACTGGGACAGGAGGGGCTTAGGTGGTTTCACCCAAGATACGCACTGAACTCCATCTCTATTACCCTTATCTTGTATGTGTATTTCTGGGGTCTCTTTTCTCTGCTTTCTCTGGATCTTGGTGTCTCCTATGGAATGTGCATGCACACCTTCCTATTTTAGGGTTTGGCAAACCAAGCGCCTCTGCCAACTCTGTAGGATTTGCACCATGAGGAGGTGTGCCCAAGTCAGAGTGTGCATGGCTTCTGAGAGGAGATAAATATGGAGACCCTGAGGGAGGAGGTCCAGGGTTTCTGCTTCCAGAGATTTCATTTCTCCCTCCTCTTCCTGTTTTCATCAGGTCTGGGACCTGCCGCCATGGGCGACATGAAGACCCCTGATTTTGATGACCTCCTTGCTGCCTTTGACATCCCCGACATTGATGCAAATGAAGCCATCCACTCTGGGTCAGAAGAAAACGAGGGGCCAGGAGGCTCAGGGAAGCCAGAACCCAGTGTAGGGGGTGAATCTGGAGAAGCAACAGCAGTAGCTACTGGGGATTGCCCTGGGGTTTCAGCACAGGCCTCTGACCATGGCCTGTCATCGGGGGACATCTCAGCAGTCAGCGTCATTGTTAAGAACACTGTGTGCCCTGAGCAGTCGGAGTCCCTGGTTGGAATTTCAGGAGGGGAAGGGGCCCGGGCTGGGGGTATGACTAAGGAAGGACCTTTGGGGCCTCGTCTGATGCAAAATGGTTTTGGGGGCCCTGAGCCATCCCTTCCAGGAAACCCCAACTCTCCAGCTCTTTCAAGTGGGGGTACCTGGAAAGAAAAAGCCATGGAAGGCAAAGCTGCTTTGGACCTCTTTGCTCATTTTGGGTCTGAGCCAGGGGAGCACCCTGATCCCCTGCCTTCCTCTGCGCCTTCTCCACCTCAGGAAGGGGCCATGACCCCCCCTTTTCCTGCTTCCTTTGAGCTGGCCCGGGAGAATGGCCCAGCCCTGCTGCCACCTGGTTCTCCCCCACCACTGGGCACCTTGAAGCAGGCCAGTGGCAGCCCCCTTCATCCACAGGGCATAGCCCGACTAGGCTCCGGCTCTAGCCCTGAGGCTGTGGGCATCCCTGCCAGCTCCTCTCCTCCCCAGGTTGCTGGGGTACCCTTCTTCAAGCAATCTCCAGGGCATCAGAACCCTCTTGCCTCCCCAAAAGTGCCCAGCTGTCAGCCCCTGAAGGAAGAAGAAGAGGATCAGGGGCCGGTGGACAAGTCTCCCCCAGGAAGTCCCCAGAGTCCTTCTAGTGGAGCTGAGGCTGCCGACGAGGACAGCAATGACTCCCCTGCCTCCTCCAACTCTTCTAGGCCCCTCAAGGTGCGGATCAAGACCATCAAAACGTCCTGTGGGAATATCACAAGGACTGTAACCCGGGTCCCTTCAGACCCTGATCCCCCTGCTCCCTTGGCCGAGGGGACCTTCCTGGCTGAGGCTAACCTCCTAAAGCTGTCCCCTGCAGCTCCAACTCCTGAGAGTCCGAAGGTGGTGAACGTCCACTTGGGTGATGGCACAAGGCTAAAGGGCACTGTGCTTCCTGTGGCCACCATCCAGAATGCAAGTACTGCCATGCTGATGGCGGCCAGCGTGGCCCGCAAAGCTGTGGTTCTGCCTGGGGGCACTGCCACCAGCCCTAAGACGATGGCTAAGAACATGCTAGGTCTGGTGCCTCAAGCGCTGCCCAAGGCTGAGGGTCGGGCAGGGCTGGCAATTGGGGGACAGAAGGTAAACGGTGCCTCGGTGGTGATGGTGCAGCCTTCCAAGACAGCCACCCTGCCAGGTGCAGGGGGTGGCACAGTGATCTCACGGACCCAGTCCAGCCTGGTGGAGGCCTTCAACAAGATCCTCAACAGCAAGAACCTGCTGCCTGCCTACCGGCCAAACCTAAGTCCACCTGCTGAAGCCGGGCTGGCCCTGCCTCCAACAGGCTACCGCTGCCTCGAGTGTGGGGATGCCTTCTCATTGGAGAAGAGCCTGGCACGGCACTATGACCGCCGGAGCATGCGCATCGAGGTCACCTGCAACCACTGTGCCCGCCGCCTGGTCTTCTTCAACAAATGCAGCCTGCTACTGCATGCCCGGGAGCACAAGGATAAGGGGCTTGTCATGCAGTGCTCACACCTGGTCATGAGGCCTGTAGCCCTTGACCAGATGGTGGGGCAGCCGGACATCACGCCCCTGCTGGCTGTCCCACCTGCCCTTGGACCTCCAGCCTTGTCTGCCTTGGGCAAGGGTGACGGGACCACTGTCACCACCTCTGCCATTTCTACAGTTGCTGCTGAGGCCCCTGTGCTGCCGCTCTCAGCTGAGCCACCTGCTGCCCCTGCCACCTCTGCTTACACATGCTTTCGCTGTCTGGAGTGCAAGGAGCAGTGCCGGGACAAGGCTGGCATGGCTGCCCACTTCCAGCAGCTTGGGCCCCCTGCCCCTGGGGCCACCAGCAATGTGAGTTGCTTTTCATCGCCCTTCCTGGGGATGGGGACAGCCAGGGGATAGAATCTGGGAAGGTGCGAGGGGCTTGGTTAGGAGAAGTAATGGGGGACAGGCTACTCTTTCCCGACTTACCTTGTTTCAACCCCCTTGACAGGTGTGCCCATCCTGCCCCATGATGCTCCCCAATCGCTGCAGCTTCAGTGCCCACCAGCGCATGCATAAGAATCGACCTCCTCACGTCTGCCCTGAGTGCGGGGGCAACTTTCTGCAAGCGAATTTTCAGACCCATCTCCGGGAGGCCTGTCTGCACTTCTCTCGCCGTGTAGGATACAGGTGCCTCACACCTCTCCTCTCCCTAGTGTCTCCGCACTCCCCCATGCACTTGCTGGTTTCATGGTTCCTTGCACCAACCTTTTAGATGGGCTTTTGAGAGCCCCGTCTTTCCTGCTCAATTCCTTGGCCCTGGTGTACTGACAAACACAGAGAGCTGGGCTCCTCTGGAGCTCCAGCTCTGTCTCAACAGGCCTCCCCTGAGGATTGGGTCTCTGCAGCTCCCTCCTGTCTCCACCTTGCTCAGGCTCCAACACCAATTAACTTCTCAAAGTCCACCCAGTTCTTCAGGATGAGTGTGGGGTGGGGGAGGGCATGGAGATGGCCTGCCTCACTGCAATGCCTCCCTTGTCCTTGCCAAAGGTGCCCCAGCTGTGCAGTGGTGTTTGGGGGTGTGAACTCCATCAAGTCGCACATCCAGACGTCACACTGCGAGGTTTTCCATAAGTGCCCCATCTGCCCCATGGCCTTCAAGTCTGCACCCAGCGCCCACGCCCACCTCTACACCCAGCATCCCAGCTTCCACACGCAGCAGGCCAAGTGAGACCTGGGATGGGGATGAGGAGGGGTGGGCTGGGGGGGGTTGGGCCCTGATGGGGCAGGGTGTCTGCACTGTCCTCTCCACCTGTACAGGATGATCTACAAGTGCGCCATGTGTGACACAGTCTTCACTCACAAGCCCCTCCTCTCCTCACACTTCGACCAGCACTTGCTGCCCCAGCGCGTCAGTGTCTTCAAATGCCCATCTTGTCCTCTGCTTTTTGCCCAAAAAAGGACCATGCTGGATCATCTCAAGGTATAGGAGTCAAGGATTGGAGGGGGGGTGCTCAGCTGTGTTGACCTGGTGCAGGGGTCACATAACTTTCAGGAAGTGGGGGCAGGGGAGAGCCAGGCCTCCCCCAACAACAGCCATCCCACTTGTTTCTCCGTCACAGAACACCCATCAGTCTAGTTGCTTGGGAGAGGAGACTGCTGGGAAAGGGGCTGGGGATGCCCTTCTGACCCCCAAAGCTGAGCCGGAGGAGCTGGCTGTGTCTCAGGGAGGAGCAGCTCCCCCTCTGGAGGAATCATCTTCATCCTCAGAAGAGGAGGACCTACCCAGCTCCCCAGAGCCCCCTCGTCCAACCAAACGGCCCCGGCGGGACCTAGGGAGCAAAGGCACCAAGGGTGGGGGCGGGGGCCCTGGAGGCTGGACCTGTGGCCTTTGTCACTCCTGGTTCCCGGAGCGTGATGAGTATGTGGCTCACATGAAGAAGGAGCATGGCAAGGTGAACAAGATGGGCTGGAGGGGCAGCCTTGGGATTGTCCTGTGTGGCAGTGGGGCTGGGTCTTGGAGGCCTAGCTCTGAGATTTCCCGCCCGTTGCTCTCCTAGTCAGTGAAAAAGTTCCCCTGTCGCCTGTGTGAGCGATCCTTCTGTTCGGCCCCCAGCCTGAGGCGCCACGTCAGGGTCAATCATGAGGGTATCAAGAGAGTTTACCCATGCAGGTAACCCTTTCTCTCTTACCCTGTCCTTTCTGCCCAGCAGGTGACCCCCCTCATTCCCTACCCCCGATCCCCACCAAGTGGATTGAGATTGAAGCCTCCCTCTGCTCTGGTAGCCTTCCTCTCAAGCCACTGGCCTTGGTCTTTGGACTGTGCCCCAGGCCCACCCCACTCACTCTGCCCCCAGGTATTGCACAGAGGGAAAACGGACCTTCAGCAGCCGCCTGATCCTGGAGAAGCACGTCCAGGTCCGGCACGGTTTGCCGCTCGGGGACCAGTCTCCTGGCCGGGGGAGTATTGTGGTTCGGGGCCCCGGTGCCAGAGCCCAGGTAGGCAGAGGCCCACCCTGCTGGGTTAGAGTCGTGGGGACCTGCAGTTACAGACTGGCCTCCGGAAGCTGGGTGGGGGTGCCAGGGTCAGTGGGGTGATGGGGAGGCCCAGTTTCTTCACTATCTTCTCCAGGGGCCAGGACGGAAACGTCGCCAGTCCTCTGACTCTTGCAGTGAGGAGCCTGACAGCACAACACCTCCAGCCAAGGCCCCCAGGGGTGGACCCGGGTCGGGAGGCCCCCTGCGCTACCAGAGCAGTGGCTCAGTGGAGCAGACCCTCATGTTGGGGTTGAGGGTGGATGGTGGGACCCAGCAGTGCCTCGACTGTGGCTTATGCTTTGCCTCCCCTGGCTCCCTGAGCCGGCATCGCTTCATCAGCCACAAGAAGAAACGGGGTGTGGGCAGTGCCAGTGCCCTGGGCATGGGAGATGGGGAGGAAGAGGCGCCCCCTTCACTGAGGTCTGACCTAGAAGGTGGAGATTCACCCTTGCCTGTTTCTGGAGGCCCACTGACCTGTAAGGTCTGTGGCAAGAGCTGTGACAGTCCTCTCAACCTCAAGACCCATTTCCGCACACATGGCATGGCATTCATCAGGGCTCGGCAAGGGGGCAGTGGGGACAACTAGGCCCCAGACCTGGACTGACTGGCCCCCTCCCTCTTCCCCAGGAGCCTGGGTCACTGCTGCTGCCTGGTCTCCAGGCTGGGGAGTTTCATTATAATTCATTTTGTTCAACTCCTCTCTTCCTAACCCCCGGAGATAACAAACTTGAGCATTATAGTTTTTTGCAGTCCCCACTTTGGGTTTGGCTCTTGGGTCCTAGTAGAGGGGACCCACCATTCTTCCTCTTAGCCCAACACTAATTGTGCTCCTGCTGCAGACCCTGTGGGACTGGGGGTGGGAGAATGGGACTTTCTTAGGCCTGCTAGACAGGTCCAAGGAAAGACCAGTGCCGGGGCAGTCAGGACACACTCCACAACCCCTGCAGGCAGGCTTTAGGCCTGGCCATGCCCTAGCACCACCCCTTAGACTCCCTGGCACTCAAACCCCCACCCCTACAGTGCCTTTCACTTGTCTTTTTTTCCCCCCCTCCCAGAAATTCAGGGGGGTTGGTAGGGACGAGTCCTGTCAAGGGGGGCCCAGAGAGAGGAGGGGACAGGCTCTCAGGAATCCTTTATTCTTGTAGTAATAATACTAACAGTGGGGGGAATGTGAAGGAGAGAACCAGACCATTAAAACTGCTTGTGGTTTAATCCCCACTCAGGCTCTTTTTTATGATTTCAGCAAGGTGGGCTCGATGGAGGGGCTGAGAATCGAACGGCGGCCTTGCTCTGGGAAGGTGGTACTGACGCAGATGGGCGGGGAAAAAGTAGGCTTCCCCCACCTTGTTCTGTGTGTACATCTGTTCCCTCCTTAGCACTCACCCCCACCCCTCAAAAAATAGGACTAGAAATGACACAGATGGCTAACTAAGGACTTTATTTCAAACAAAAATTTAAAAATTGAGCTATTTCCCTGGGTGTGGGGAAGGGATCAGGGCAAGGAGTTCCCTGTGGCTAGGCCAATACCCTCGCGTGTTGGAGGGGTTGTGGTAACCCTTCCTGGCCCGTGACGGGGAACCTCAGCAAGTGCAGGACCCTATGCCAGGGCCCATCTACCAAGGAGAACTCGGCTAGGAGTCAGTCCCTGGAAGGGAACAGTCAGGCAGCAGCATGGCCAAAGGCAAACCACAGGATCAAGTCGTAAGTACCAAGTACCCACTCTTCCCCCCCCTTTTCCTGGGACCCAGAACAGATTAAGAAGATGGCCTGTGGAAAGAACCTCTCGGACCCTGGCGAGAAGAAAGGCCCAGTCTCCTCACATTTGTCACCTCTCTTCTCTGGGGGGCAGTGAGTCCGGAATCTTTCAGGTGGTAATACTGACACCGCTGGGGGAAGGAGGGCAGGGAAGCCCCAGCAAGTCTGGACCCCACAGCTGGCTCTCCCCCTGGCAAGCTCTACAGTCACCACATGATCCTTTGTATTTCTTGCCTTCCATTTCCTTTGGGTGGGTGGGTGGGGTTTCCTAGTTTGGGGTTTCTCCCAGGGAGGGTCCCCTGAATGCCCCACCACTCTAGGGCCTCAGAAAGAGTGTCACATGATGCCGTTGGTGAGGTACTGGAAGCCATCATAGAGTTTGGTGGTGATAGATCGCATGCTGCCGTCCACCATCTGTTCCACCAGCAGCTGGAGCTGCTCCTCAGTCATGCTCATGTGGAACCTCTCTTTGAGGTTGCGGATGGTGCTGGAGCCGTGGAAGCAAGGAAGCTGAGAACCTGGTGGAGGCAGTGAGGGCAGAGGGTCATGGACCAAAAGGAGGGAGGGGCAGTGGTAACAGCCACAGCAAAAACCTTAGACCCCTGAGCGTGCGGATGCAATTCTGTTTGGGCAGAGAAGGAAGAACTGGTGGGAGGCCCTGTCTTGCGCCCATCTTCATGCCACACTCCAAAACCCCTCTAGGTGAGGGCCTGAGGTAGAGGAAGGCAGAGGGCCAATACCACATCTCCCCCAGTAACAGCTGAGGGAACAGAGTCTTAGGACCCAGAGGGAAGGCTGGGAAGAGGTTCTAGGGAATGGGCCCTGAACTGGGCACTTATCTGGTTTGCAGGGCTCTGCCTATGCTACGTCTGACACTCACAGATGACCTGGGCCACCGTCGTCATGGGGCCAGACAGGGATGCTCCTGAGCAACGGCGACAACCTGTGGGGTGGGGGCAGGGATGGGGAGGAGGAGGAGACTGGCAGCTCAGACTGGGTGTACAATGCAGCCTTAAAGAGGGGTGGGGACAAGGGCTCAGAAGGCTGGGAGAGGAGGGACCTGGACAAAATAGATGACAAGATAACGAAGACAGAGCACAGTGAGAGTAGATAAAGATGATGGAGAAAATACCCAGAGCAGGAGGGGTGAGTATCAGGACATGGAAGGGGCCTGAGGACAGGGCAATTGGAGGTCAAAGCCCAGTGGGGAGGAAAGTGGTGACCAGAAACACCTGAGCTGGTCAAGAGTTGGATGGGAAGAAACAAAGAGTTGGACAAGGGATAAGGAGATGGGATGGGAACAAAGGGCTGGAGATGGGACTGTTCTCTCCCTGAGTGTGTCCAGGAGGTAGTTTCTGGGGACTATGCCCAGGACCTAGCTCTGTCAGGAGGCATGTCGGGAAGGAGAAACAGCACTGGATCAGAGCTGGGCACCCACCCCTGCCCGCCTGGAGTCTTGAGGTGGAATGAACTTCCTGGAAATTCCATGCTGGGCCCACCCTATCCCAACACCTGGCCTCTCCCCAGCCCCACCTTGCTGCATGATCTCCACGATCTGCACCACCTTGTCCATGTGTTTCCGAGCAGCAATCAGCCCCTGCAGCATCAACATCTTATAGTAGTTGAACATATCGCCATCCAGGCCACCCATGACCTGGGAGGGGAGAAAAAAGTTGTGGGTATTAGGGCTCAGTGTACCCCTAGCCAGCCAGAACTCCTTCCTCCATCAGGACAAACCCACCAAACCCCATTACTTCCCAACTCTCTCAGCAGGCAGGAAGCCTCCCAGGGCACCCAGCCTCACCCTGACTTACTGCCATTTCTGTTCTTTTTCCCCCATAATTTGGGGGGAGCCCAGCAGCTCCCCCTCCCATGACAGAGAAAGAACACAGTAAGGCACCTCTCCTTCCTAACTCACGTCCACAAACTCTGTGGTCAGCTTAAAGGCTGACGTTTCAAAGCCCAGGTTTCGAGGTGAGCTTGACAGGATGAAGCCAAAGTCGATGTGGATGATGTGGCCTTCTGCGTCCAAAAGGATGTTCCCATTGTGCCTGAAGGGGCCAAGGAGAGGAAGAGGCATTAAGCCTGAGGTGGAAGCCTTAAGCTGCAACACACTGGCCACATGACACCAGGCAGGGGAGTCCCCTGCCATGTTTCCTGCTGCTATAACCTGGGTCCAACCTCCTAGGACCTAAAGCTAGCAGCAGAAACAGGAAATCAGAAAAGTAAACTGCTAACAAAGGCTGTGGGGTCTGCAATCACTATTATTGACAATAGTTTAAGATTATCCCAATTTTCCAAAAATTGTAATTCAATCACCCAAATTGATCCCAATCTAGTAGAAAACCCAGCAGCAAGGGAAGAAAACCTTTGAGGCTCCAGCCAGCTGTCATAGAGACCAAGCAATTGGCTCAAAGGAGGCCTCCAGTCAGAACCTAGTTATGCCTATTTTATCTGTGATTCCTACCAGCCCAAGCAAATCGGCACCAGAAGGGAGTGGCAGGCTGGGAGTTAAGTGTAGAATAGTGCAGAGGCTTCAAGGGTAAGTTTTAACTATCTGGTCATCACTACAGTAAGAAATGTCAGCCTGCGCTGACCACAGGCCAGCTGCAGGAAGAGAGTTAAAGATGAGTCCAGGTCTTTGTGATCCCCACATGAATGGCCAGTCGGAGGAGGAACAATTAACATGCTAAGCATGTGAGGCCTGGCCCATTCAGGACAACCAACCTCCTCAGTGTCAACAGAGGCTTTGTTAGGCTAAGAGCTCAACGTCTGAGGGCCATCTTCTCCGGGGTTGATCTGACTGGCCAAAAAAGGAGGGACTGAAGAACCCAGTCCCATCTGAGTCCTTTGTGCTCTAGGAAAGCACTACAAATTTAGCCACAAAGGCACAAGCCTGAGAGCCAGAAAGGTTCTAGGTGTCTTAGCTCAACCTCTCATTTTACAGGTGAGAGAATAGGCCCTGAGAGAAACACTTGGCTGCTTAAGGTCCTGAGGCCAGTGAGGGCAGTTTCTCTCTTTTCTTAACTGCTGAGATAGTTGAGGACTCATGTTGAAGCGGTTAAAGAGATCTTAAACCTGCTTCCAGTTTGGAGCCCTGTGCATTGTTGCCAGTTCTTTCCACTGGCTGATCCCATCCATGGCTTGACTACATCTATCCTTTTCTGAGTTATTAGGAAAGGTTTCTCAGCTGCCTATCCCCCTATCCTCCTTTTTTAAAGGATGGACCCTAATCTTCCAAATATCTTCATTTCCTAAAGGAAAGCCCAGAAGCCTGACCAGCACCTGCTTCCCTGCCACCCATTTACTCAATCCTGCTGCTCAGTTCTAGGCTCTCTGGGCCCTGGATTCAAAACCCTGACTCTTTAGGGACAGTCTAAAGCTTGTAACCAAATTCCTTATAAATAATTACATGTCCCTTCAGCCCTCAAATGCAGAGCCTCCACTGGGTTCATTTGTAGGACTGGCCAGGTGGAATGAGTGCAGGTTCTGAAGGCTCCCCGACCCTCAGTTCTCTCACAGAAAAACACCTGTCTTGACAGGGTTTTCAGCTGGTTTCAATATAAGACTGTCAGGCCATGGCAGGCACTTAATAGATGCTAGATTTCTGATAAGCTGCGCTGTTAGCCAGATCTTAAAGTGCCGCCATGTCACTGGGAACTCTGGAAGCTCAGGCCACTGTATTTCTGCCTTCCCAGGGCAGCTGCCCTATGCCCCATGAGAAGTGTAGCTCACAGAAGCATTTGGGGTACTGACCGAGTCACTGTCTGGGTAGAATTATTTTTGTACCGTATGTTGCTCACCCATATGCAGAGCTGGGCCTCATAAAGGTAATGTGATATTGAGAGGGACAGCTCTGGACAAAGCAATAAATACTTAAAAGTTTTGAAAATCTTATATTGGAATAAAAAAAGTTTCAGGGTTGGGAGTTTAAACATTATCTCCACCATGCCTCTCATATCTACCACACCCTCAGGTCAGGACTTGTTACCTCCTGCTTTGTTGCTAAAAGCCTAACTACACCCAACAGGGTGGACTCCACAGTGTGCACCCACCAAACAGAGACTGGGTCATGTCATTCCTCCACCTGCAAAATAAAACTCCTCAGCCTCATTGTGCAAGCCCTTCTAACCTGGCCTCTACATACCTGTCTGACATCACTTCCTACTATTCTCCTGCCAGGCAGCAGAGCCCAAGCTTTTCTTAAAATTTTTTGTCTAAAAATTTTATTATTTATTGATTGATTTTACAGCAAGAGAGAGAAACGGAGAGAAAGGGGGAAGCAGGGGGTGGTGGGAGACAGAGAGAGACAGAGTGAAACATCGATTTGTTGTTCCACTTATTTATGCATTCACTGACTGATTCTTGTGTGTGCCCTGACCGGGAATCAAACCCACAACCTTGGCATAGCAGGACGATGCTCTAACCAACTGAGCTACCCGGTTAGAAGCCCAGGCCTTAATCACACTGACTTGCTCCTCTGCCTGGAGAGTCCTTACCTGCCCTCGCTCTCCTTCATCCTTCAGGAGCCTGCTTGCTCAAACCCTTGCCTCTCCCATAAATCCTTCATGTCTTTGCTCCTTTACCCTAGTACTTGTCAGTCTGTCTCCTTGGCTTAATGGCACGTGAACATGTCTGTCTCTGCCGAAAACATGTTGTTTGAACAATCTTTTACATCTTGGTAATGGAAGGTGGTGGTGAGCATAAGAGAACTACACATGAAGGGACAGAGAGAACCCTGGAAAAAAGGTTAGGATGAGGGGCAGGGATTTACCTACCTGTCCTTGACTTGCAGCAGGTAGCAGACCAAGCAGTAGCCAGCGCAACTTTGTACAAAATTGCGTTGGGCACTGAGGAATGCCTCAGTGGTGTAACTGCCATGCTCCTGCAGGAAGTAATCAAGCAAGGAGAGCTGTGACTGTTTCTTCACCTGGTGGATGGACACAGCGTTGACCACTGGTTCAATCATGCCACTATCGGCCGAAATCACAAGAATCTTGTATGGCTTGATCCACAGGGGTACTCGCTCCTGTTCCCAAATGGACTGCGAGGAGACACAGAAGCATTGGGACCATCACCTTTCATTGAAATTGGGGGAGGAGGCTAACACCCTCCTCTATCCCCAACCTTGGACAGTTCCCAGCAGTGGTGGCTTTGGATTCTAGGCCACCAAGTGAGTAAAACCCACTGAGGACCAGGGAGTTTTTAAGGAAGTCCAGGGCCTGATAGGACTCAGGGAGGTATGTGGGAAAAGGCATCTTATAGGTAGACAGTCCCCAAAAGGCAGGGAGAACAGAAACCACACGAGCAGCGAGTGTGGGAGCTATTAACCCAAATTCAAATAGAGAAAATATGGAAAAGGATTTAGGTCCACAGAAAATGAAAATATTTATATAAGGAACTGGATTAAACAGGTGAAGCTGCTGGCAGGCAACCAACCCAGAGTCTCAGGGGACTGACGTCTCAGCACACTGCAACCCACTTATGAAGACCAGATGGGAGTATTTATTTATTTATTTTATTGAATTTATTGGGGTGACATT
Source organism: Miniopterus schreibersii (assembly GCF_964146895.1). NCBI lineage: Eukaryota > Metazoa > Chordata > Mammalia > Chiroptera > Miniopteridae > Miniopterus > Miniopterus schreibersii. The sequence goes on along the minus strand of NC_138119.1, from coordinate 11,536,145 downwards.
GGTTAATAAAATTGCTACCACCATACTGTTGTCTGTGTTTATGAATTTTTCAGATGGAAGTTTTGACTAAGGAACAAAGCCAAGTACCCTGAAGTTTGGTGATCAGGGTACAAGTCACAAAAGAGCCACAAGAGGTCGCTGTGGAGCTGTCTTTGTGGCTGTACTTCCCGGGGAAGTACACCAGCCAAGGAGCAACCACTTTAGTTTAGTCTACTCAATTTAGACCTGGGCTGGAAGCTGGTCCTCAGCAGAGTTCCCTGCAGAGCAACCTGTGTGGTCTACTCAGGTGGGCTGCAGTTGGGTTGAGTTCCCCTTCTTTCTCCCTCCCTTTCCTTACCTGCAGTTGCTTCAACACTTGGAAGGCCAGCAGCTCCTGCCGAAGATCATCCCCACACTTGACAATGACTGACAGGAGCCGCCAATTAGGGAGATGGCCATAGGGGGAACCCTCTCTGATACGCCTGTGTAGAGAGAAGCAAATGGTGTCAGAAGGTGAGGACAGAGACACAGCTTCCACCAAAAATCAAAATCCAACTCCCCCAAGGCAAGGACTTGGATTGCCTGGGAGCCTGATGGATTTGGGGAGAGCCCAATGGATATTGGGATGGCACAGTGAGTATCTGCAGTGGCCTCCAAGCTTTGAGAGGGCTAAAGACACCCTACCCCACCCCCCAACTTACCGCACTTTCTCCTGCCAGGGCTCTTTGAGAGCAACTGCAGAAGGATCTTCTGGGTCTCGTTTGAAGGCTGTGGGGGTGTGAGCCAACTGCTCTGAAAGGCGCCGTCTAGCAAGAAGAAACATCATCATTTGTTTGGAGGAGTTACCCCGAGCCTCATGTTCCTGTCTATGGCAGCATTTCCCGCACTGTTTCCTTGATTTTAAGCACAGACATAGAAACCTAGCCTGAGAGACTCATGGAAGGAAACATGCCACTGATACCTTTTTGCTAACCTAATGGTTTGGGATCATGATAAAATGCAAATCACCTCACCATTCCTCTACTAAGATTCTGGTTGAGAAGAGCTCTGGCTTCAGCATCTGCATTTTCAACAAGGTCTCTCTCTCCTCTGATTCTGACATGTGTAGTCCTCAGACCCACTCTGAGAAACAATGCTCTAATTCCTCCCTCTGCTGCTTTCATTCCTTTGGAGTCCTTTTAACATTTAATTTCCTTCTGTAGCAGCCCAGTAATTTCTCCATCTGCCCCTTCACTGCCTCAAGTTTGGAAGCCTCAGGACAAGAACAAAGTAAGGAGAGGGAAAAGGGAAAGACACAGGCCGACTGAAAGGAAGAAGAGAAAGAGAGGCAGTTCCTTAAAGAGGGATGCAAAATGAGGCAGTGGGTCTGGCCATACCGGATGTCCCCTGCTGCAATGAACACAGGCTCCTTGCTCTCCTGGCTGGTAATGCTGTCCACAGAGAACTGGGAGATGTTGTCACAGCTGTTGGTGTGCACTTCAGGGAGCTGGGGAGAGCAGGGGATGGTAGGTCAGAAGCGCTAGGCACCGGTCTCACTTCTTTCAAACCCTCCACAGATCACCCCGAGTGTTTTCTATCTGCAGGTCATGAACATCCCTCTCTTCCTAACTCCGCTCCAAAAAGCCTCCCTGGTTACACACCATCCTGATCACTTGGACCCCAAACTGCGTAGGCACTCACATAGGCCCTACACTGGTGTTTCTCAAAGTGTGAACTACCTGTATCAGAAACACCTGGAATGCTGCTAAAACCAGATTCCCCTATAGCACCATCAATCTGGATTAGAATTACTGGGAATGGATCCAGAGGTCTGAATTCTTTTTAATCCTCACCCAAGGATCTGCTTTGAGGGAGGGAGGGAGGGACGGAGGGAGGGAGACGGACAGAGAGACATTGATATGAGAAACCAATTCCGTACGTGCTCCATGCTCTGACCAGGGCTCAAACCTGAAACCCAGTTATGCGCCCTGACTAGGAACTGAACCCACAACCTTTTAGTGTATAGGGCAGCACTCCAACCAACTGAGCCACTCCGGCCAGGCTGGAAGTCTGAATTTTTAACAAGTTCTAGACTCCCAGCACACTCAGGTTTGCAAACCACAGCTGTGATCACCACAGAAAGCAGAACTTTCAGTCTTATACTGAGAACTCCCCAAGGCTAGGGCTGCATTCCCTCAGGGTCCAAAACAGACTCTCTCCAGACTAGGTTCCATGACCATTTCTTCAATCTAATCTCCCCCTCTCCCTCTAACTATCAAGTTGCTTATTTTCTCCTTCCTTTGTACCAGAGCATTTCTCTTCAACTCCATTTGTCACACTGCACACTGCCTTGTTGTATATCTTACACATTTTTTTCTTAAATATCTGTGTCCAATCTCCCCAACTGGACTGTAAGCTCAAGGACAAAGAGTCTGTCTTTTCCCAAAGTGAGAGGTGGTTGTGTCACAGAGCTACATAAAATCCTTCTCTGGTTCCATACAACCCAGAATAAAGTCCAAGTTTCTTTCCACAGCTTACAGGATCCTGCCTCTGATCTGACCCATGCTGGCCTCTCCAACCTCATTTGTCACCACTTCACACATCATACAAAATTTCTTTCAGTTCCTAAGACCAGCCAAGCTCTCTTGTCTTCCAGTCATTGCACATGCTATCCCCTCTGCCTGAATACTCAGTCCAGGTAATTCATACCCCTCTTTAGGCCTCAGCTGAGACATTACTTCCTTCAGAAAATCTTTTGGGGTGTGTCCAACCCCAAGTCTGGAGTGCTACCCCCACCAGCAAGTGCTCTCATATTTCCCATCCTCTCCAGCATAACCTGGATCACACCATACTACAACTACCTGCTGACTAATCGTCTACTCTCTCCTATTAGGTCAGAAGCTCCTTGTAGGCAGGGGCCGGGTCTTGTTCACTAGCATACAGCATTCAGAACTGGCACAAAGAAGGCCTCCAAAAATAGTTCTTCAATGAATGAACAAATGTATAACTTACCATTCTCTGCTTTCCTAAAACAAGTTTATATAGCAGATGTTAAATAAATATTTTGATTAAATTTCTCTCACTCCTCAGCTTAGAAGTTCCTCCTTATATATATTTTTTTGTTTTGTTAATCCTCCCCTGAGGATATTTTTTCCATTGATTTTTAGAGAAAGTGGAAGGGAGGGAGGGGGAATCGGAGAGAGGAATGGAGGGAGAGAGAGGCAGATTGGTTGCTTCCCACATTTGCCCCCCACCGGGGCCAGGGATTGAACCTGCAACCCAGGTACTTGCCCTTGATTAGAAATCAAACCCAAGACCCTTTGATGCATGGGCCGATGCTCTAATCACTGATCAACACTAGCCAGGGCAGTTCCTCCTTACATTTAACCTAAATTCCTCCTGCAGGAAAATGAACTCCACCTGAATCTACTCCAGACTAGGGCTCTTCAGAGCCTTCCCCTTTCATACCCAATACTACCTACCCTTCTCATTTGGGCGCTTGCCTCAGCCTGCCTCAGGGTGTGTCGTCTTGTCTCACATACACTGGAAGCCCCTGGAGAATAGGTGCTGTGCCCCAGTATTACATCCTTGAGCTCCCTACCTCCACCTGTAGCTCGCCTATGTCGTCCACTGACCAGGCCTCATCATCGTTGTCATAGTTGGGCACAGTACTGAAGCTGCCTGCCCGCTGCTCATGGGTGATACCGCATTCGGGCAGGTTCTCTACGGACCGTGTGCTCCGGATTCGGTTCTCAGGGATCCGGGCAGGGACATTGGTGGTGTCAAAATTTTCACATTCAAGGACTTCCACATAGATCAGGTAGGGAGCCTGTGGAAAAGTGAGAACAGTATTTGCAATTCACCTGTACCACTGTCCCCTAAATCTCAACTCTGTTACACAGTTCTTCCTGCTGCCCACTCCTAGCTTCAACCCTCAACCATCAGTCCCCTGACACTATGAACGCCATAGTTAGGGTAGACTCTTGTCCTATGAACACCTATATAAAGAATGAGTGTGAGAAAAAAAAGAATGAGAAAGTGCACCCAAGTCTTCAAAATGGTTCAGCTGAGCTTCAAATGCATAGATGATGCACTTGGGTGAAACCACTCCAAACTATCAATTATAACCCATCAAAGAGGCCTGAAGCCTCTGGGAGCCTGTCCTAAAGACAAAAAGACTGGGAAAGATGGGGGCACTGTTCCAAGCAGGGTCTGCTTTTCAATACTTTTAAAAGAAAAATCTGAACCATTAATACTCATTCCAACCAGCAGACAAATTTAGCTAATTTTCTCCAATGTAAATAAGGCATAATTCTCCCCTTCTCCTTGGCCACTCTGTTCAGATAAAGTCTTAGAAAGAAAAGATTTCTCTATTCTCATGTTGCTACACCTGGAAAGCCTATGAGTTCTAGAGGGCTGTAGAAGAGCTACCAAAAGGACTGTTAAGGAGGGTGGAAAGTAACTTTCTCCTGAGACATGGCAAGAGGTGAGTTAGGAAAATCAACCCTCTGATCCAGAAAAACAAAGCCCAAGAAGGGGAACAAAAGGGTCCCCAGAATCACAACAGCACGAGGTAAAGTCAAGGTGGACAAATGCACATGAACCATAAAGGAGTCTAAGATGCTGATGGAGCACATCTGGGCATAGACACAAACCCTGGACAACCATGGAGTAGAGCCCACCTACCTTGTCCTTGGAGTTGAGGACAACAGCCTGGGTGTGGGGCACGCGGACCACGTGGTGGTCAAAGCCAGCAGTGGGCAGCCAGACTCGGGCAGGGAGCTTATGATTGAGCAGGGAGAGCTCTGAGATCAGCCGCTGTGTTTTCTGTTCCTTGGTGGGGAGCGTGGCCAACCGCTTGCCGATTGCCATCAGGGACTTGATGAATTCTCGCTCAGGAGCCAGTCTGACAGGCTACAGGGGGTTGGGGTGAAGTAAAGGATGGTAAAGAAACCATAGCAAAAAGTGGCCCACCCGCTCAGTCACTCCTGGCCATGCAGGCCAGAGAACCGTGTTTGGAGAACTTCAGGGAAGGAGCTACTTTTCAGCCCTAGTAGATCCCACCCCACCCCTGGGAACAGGTAAATTGGGAACAGGTAAAAGAGCCAGCATATTCCTTTTCCACAGGCTGTTTATTGAGGGTAAAAGAAGGTGTGAATCCAGGTGACTGGGATGCACCCCTCTTCTCTTGGACTTGAGTTCCTTAGGAACTATCCCAAGGCTTCAAGATGGCTAGGTGGGGGGACAACATCCCACCAGAGAGGTTACAGGGCCCCAGAGAGAAGAGCTGCTTACACCTAAAGTGCTTCACCCATCTTCAGAATGGGGCTGTCCCTCTCCCCATCTAGATCTTGGGCTGGGGCTCTGCCCAAGGCTAGGGAGGGGAGCTCTGAGGCAATAGTTCCCCTTTCAAAGGAGGACACGCTACATTCAAATGACTTTTGTTGCTTTACATGGCATTCCCGTCCCCACCATGATCTCTTACAAGAAGTCAATGCACATGCAGGAGATGAGGAGAGGATGAGCAGACTTGTGATTAATAAGGAATGATCAATGAGGAAAGAAAAAGCAGACGGAGGAAGGCTGATGTGGGAGGTGGGTGGAGAAAGCAATGCTCCTTTCACTCCTCAACGATAGCCCTGAAGGCCTGTTTCTTTTCTGTGATTCCTCCTGGGTCCTCTTCCCATAAACCTCAGGACCAGGGTCCGCACATTTGCTCCGTTGTGAGCTTGGTTCCTCGTGCTGGGCACTTCTGTCATTCCCAGAAAGGGCAAAGTCAGTCTGGGGAGTGAGGTGGGGGTGGGGAAAAAGATGGACTCAACTAGGCATGAAGAGGGGCTCTTTCCCCCATCTAAGTCCTTCTACCATAAGGGGCATTTTATCGAGATAGCCACCCAGCTCCCCATCCCATCCCCCCTCAGCTAGATAAGAACAGTATCTCCTCTGTTCACAGAAACAGTATTTCACTCACCAGGCTTTTCTCTCCCTCTCTGTGTCTTGCTTAGTTTCCTGATTGAGAATTTCTACCCACACTCCCTCAAACTGCAAAAAAGAGCTTCTTTTGAAAGCTGGGCAGTACCAGGCCCATCTCTGCATGTGTGCAGAGCCAGGTTCAAAGGAACAAAAAGCTCATCTCTCAGCCTACAGCCCACAGGGGGCTGGCTCTGGGGCCCGACTCTGGGGCCCCACAATAATGAAATAGGGTGTCTGAATCAGTCACGAATGCTTTGGGAGGCAGGATTGAACAGAGATACAGGAAAACAGAACTAGGCTTCTGTGGTCCCTGGAAATATGCCAGGGGCCTAACAGAAAGAGAATGAAAGGAAGAGGGCTCACTTCTTCATTCATCCTGATCCCCTAATCCGTCCACTCAGGTGGCAAATGGTCACTGTCCCAAGGATCCTCCACCCCAACCAATTCATAGTCATCTCAGATTTTAAAAGGCAGAATTCCTTCCCATCTTCAAATCAGCATTTGGGTGGGGGCCCCTAAGTTACATGAGCATGTTGGAAATGTGACCCCAGGCCTCTAGAGACAGGCTCTGCCACATGGGAGGAGATAGGAATCATGATTGAAAGGGGATCAGCACAGAACAGAGAAAACAGATTGGGTAGACAAATCAAAATTAAAATGTAAAAAAAAAAAAATCATCCAAACTCCCAGAGGGTCCAGCATTTCCTCTCACGTCTCTGCCCAGCAACAAGGTCCAAGACCCTGTGGGACCAGAGGGTCAGGGGTTATTCCAGACGCAACAAGAAAGGAGAATGATGATTAAGGAACATCCCGGGCAGGGAGCTGGGAAAGGGAAGAACTCAGACCTGGAAGAAATGTGGGTGAAGTTAAAAAGAAAACTGGGCTGTGGGGAGGTAAAACTTTCCTTCAGGCCAAATCCTGTTTGCTTTTGGAATCAGCTCACCCAGCACAGGGCCTAGCATTTAGAAAACACTGAATAAATATTTGATGGTCTGATGGCAGAGGCCATGGGGAAAGGGTCCTGGGTGGGAGAAACAGGATCCCAAGGGTTTCTGCCAAGCAGTTGTTGGCATCAACCCTGGGGTAAATTCGACCTCTCTCCCAGCTGTTTGATCTAGAAGCCCAGGAGCTGGAGGCTAAATCACACTGCATCCCAGCTGTTCCTGGGAAAACCATCAACTGAGCCCCACTGAGCCTGGGCTCAGGGCACTGGCAACAGGCAGGGGACTCCTCCAGGTCTGGGAGGCCTGGGAGGCCTGGGAGGGAGGGGCTGATCTCCTAGGCAGAAAAGGCACCTTTTAACTCCAGGCTTGGCCTGGGGACTCAGAAGACCTGGGGACGGAGAGGAAATGCGGCCATGGGGGGAGCCTGCCACCCAGTCCCAGCCTGGCCCCACTTACGGAACTGAATGAATTATCAATACTCTCGGTGCTGGAGGAGAGCTCCTGGGAAAGGGCCAGAGGGCAAGGGGAGAAGAAGGGGGCAGGGAGGGAGGGGAGAGAGACAAAGGCAAAGAATTTAGGTCCAAGTTGGATCATACCTGCTTCTTTGTGTAGCTCTACCTTTCTGCTTTAATGAAAGAAAGTCAGCCCAAAATGCCGCTTGCCAGATTCTTGACACTGGGAGATGCTGGAAGGCTAGCTCGGACCTTGAGGTCAAAAGGGTTGAAGAGACAGTGCCTGTTTTTCACTTTCTTCTATTATTGCCTGAAAGAATCTTCCTTGTAGGACAAAACCCTAAAGCTGGGATCCTTAGGGAGGTAATTCTGCTTTCAACCAAACCCTTCTCTGTGGAGGCCACCACAGAGGGACTGAACTTAACAAGCTGCCTGGCCCCACTGGAAATCCTGTGTTCCTCCACCTTCTTGGAAACATCAAGGAGGAAGTGGAAGAGCTAAACTTTCAGTGCCAGGTATATCTCCTCTCTAATTAGCCTCATTATCACCCTGGGAAAGCCTCATCCCAACCTTAAATCACAGACCCATGAGCATGAAACTCTGGGCTAGATTCTGCTGGAGTAAAGGATGAATGAATACCTTTCCTATCTACCAAACCTGCACAGGCTTCCAATTGATTGTTACATGACAATCAATTACAATTTGTTGCCATAAATTGGGAGCTAGGTCCTAGCTTACTCCATCTGAGAAAGCCAGCAGCTGAACAGCTGAGCAGCAGCTGTCCTGGTCCCAGCCCAGGGAGTTTATCTAAACCTTGCCCATTCCTGTGTCTTACTGGGGTCCGTGAGCAAAACAGGGCAAAGGGCCAGTGGTCAAACTCTCATTCAGTGTCTCGGCTAAAGCTCATGCACAGGCCCATCCTGGGTTCTGTGCAACAAGCTCTCCCAGAGCAGGGGGAAGGGGCAATACCTGCACCCAAATGTGCAGTAGGGGAGGGGCCTGGACTTAAGAGACAACCTGCTGGGAGCTCCCAGGGCAGGAGGGCAGTGGTCACTGAGCTTCTACTCTGCAATTAGCATTTCAAGCATCTACTTAATTCAATTCCATGGTGTAACTTCTATTCTGGCTGGAGGTCCTATAGTCAGGCCATTCCTTGAAGAATCTGGGGAGAGAGATACTTTGAGGGAGAAGCCAAGCCAAAGACTCCCAAGGCAACAACTCTTCTGCTTTGGGTGGAGGTGGAAGGGAGAACAGAGGCAGTGAGAATACCAGTCTATCACCACTTAGTGGTTCAATGTCTACCCATGAGCTAGTGGGGGAAGGAATAACAGGCAGGATACTGGCTCCGTGAGCTATGATCCAGCTGATTCTTCCACAGACAGGTCCTGTCTGACTCATTAACAACAGCCTTGGGGGAGGGGAGGCATATCATGACTGGCTCCTCTCTCCTACTCTGTAGACTTGAGTCACTCATACTGAGTCAGCTCCAAGGAGAAAAGCTAAGGCCAAGAAGCTGATATCACACCATATCAGGCTGGAAGGCCCACTGGGGCTTCCAGTGTGACATGCAGCAGATTTCTCTGTACAAAGGTTGCAGTTCTGAAAAGACAAAGCTGATCTACTGGAGTGTCATTATATAGGGCAGGGTTTAGGGTGGGACCTAACTGTGCTCCCACCCTGTGCCAAATGATTTACCATTTGGTCACAAATGGGAAGGGAAACTGAGCACAGTTTCCTGATTAGGCTGATAAAAACTGCTTTGAAGGGGTGGGCTTTGGGGATGGGAGAGGGGACAAAGCTGTGTTAGAGCCCTCTGATTATGGGGAGAGTGTAAAGGATCTCTCCTTAAAAAAAAATAGGAGCCTCTCTGAGATCTGGGCAAAGAGCTCTGCAGAAAGACTGCAGCCTCTTTTCTGGGCCTCACCCTCCAGAGCACCTCTACTGGTGGTAGGAGCATAGGATTGCACTCAGAATCCACGGGGAAAGCAAGGGATGGGGAACAGAGAGTCAGGTCTCCTTTTAGCCTCTCATAGAGTCTCTGCTCAGACCTTAGATAATTATGTGCCTAGTGTTAATAGCTGTATACGTCTTCCTTATATGTATTAAACAACTTTTCAAGAGTCACAATTCCACCAAAAACTGTTAGAATAAATTTAGTAAAGTTTCAGGATACAAAATCAAGAGTCATAAACTCAACAGTGCCATAGATAATGGGGTCTCCATATTACCTTGTAAGTCCCTGGAGAGAAGGATAGCATTGTCTTCCACCCTCCACTGCCTCTAGCACAGGGCTTCACACACTGTACAAGCTCAATACCTATTTGTTGAGTGAATAAGTGCTGCATGACAGGGAAGAAAAGGCCTTGATAGATGTATTCTCAAAATGCCAAAGGCATGTGGAGAGACCTCTGTGCTGAGGATTCCAATGCTTAGACTCCTAGTGATACCCATGTTTATTCTCTCACTTTCACTCTCATGTTTCCTGAGGAGCCCCAGTGGATTCAGGTGTCTCATTCTGCCAGCATCAGATACTATAGGAGGCTGGGGATGTAGTATCTCCTTCCTTCCCTAGATCTGGTGTCCCACCATAAAGCCAGGTTGGGAAGAGTGGCAGCTGGAGACGACACCCTGGAGGATTTAGGCACTCACAAAAGACCTGCATCTCAGTGCGTCACCCATAATCCCACCTGGGCAGGAGTTAGATGGAAGGAAGAGGGACTACGGATCAGCACAGAGAAAGAAAAGCCCTGAGGCTTCACCCCTTCTGGTGCTATGAGGACACAAAACACACACAGAGAAAAGGCAAGCCTGACAAGACGCACCAAGGATTCATTTCCAAGTGCTCACACTCATACTGCCACAGGCTTGACCACAAGAGGAAGAGCTCCCAAACCTTTCATGACTTCAGTCCCTCCAGATCTGGATGATTCCTCTTGCTCTACAACAACCTCCCTTATGACCTTGTGCTTCCCTGCCAAGCACAACCAGGAATGAAAATGGTCCTTTGTGGTTCTGAGAACAGGTGAACTCTGCCCATGCATGGATGTGGACACCTAGATGGCTAAGGCCTGGGATGTTCTTCCCCACAGGACTCTGAAGGCTGAGAACCTGGGAAAGCAGATGCTGAGAAATAACCAAGGCAGACCAGCTGAATGATTAGCTGTGATGTGAGACCTAGTTTGACATACACTAGTTGAGAGACCTTGGACAAATCATCTAATCTCTCTAAGCCTGACTACTCAATGGTAAAATAAACCTGTCTACTAGGGTTGTTGTGAGGATTAAATGTAAATGACATGATGTACATAATAAGTGCTCAATAAACGTTAGATCTTTTGGCCTCACTATTATTAAATTATCACAATAAAATATTGAATTTCCAGAGGAAGCAGGATCCGTAGCCTTCCTTCCTGTATTTTCCCTTCCCTAGTCACTGACCGACCTCCTTCTAGCTGAAAGAAGTCCCACTGTATCAAAAATGTGGGTGAGTTATGTGCCCCACAGAGGCAGATGCCAGCACCACGGCTATATGCATTTTCCAACCGGTGCACATTCCTCATTCTTTTCTCCCTTTTTTCCTAGGCTGGGCTGGGAGCCAGGATGAGAGCCAGGCTGGTGGTGAGTCAGAGGGGGGAACTGGGGCACCATTGTCTGGCTGGGACACCAGGTCACTGACACTTGGTTGTCCACTGGGCACCTTCCCCTGCTATCTGTCCAGATGTGGAATGGAAGGTGAGTATAACCTACTGATGTGCTTATCTCTTCCCTGCTCCGTATCCTAAATGGATATCCACAACTGCTGCTGTAGCTTTCTCTTCTTTCTAGACACTGGGTATGCCCAAGATTTACTCTATACCAAGATTGCTTTCCTTCTTTCCTTTGTGTTTCTCCTAAATGATTTGGGAAAGATCAACATCCCTTCACCTAAAGAAAGGCACGTAGGAGGCATTCTGCAGATGCCTCAGTGATAGGTAATGAACCTTACCCTTATGAAAACAAAAAGCAGGATCTTCAGGGAGTGGGAGGGAGGGATTATGAGGAGTGGTCAGGAGAATGAAGCTGAGGTTCTATTTAACATCTACCCTCCCCCAGCACACACAAAATTCACACACATAGTCCCTTCTCCTCCCCGTGGTTGCTGCTCTGAGAGATTCTGGTAGATATCCCAGGTCTCAAGTCAGGGTGAGGAGGGTCTGTGCCACAGTTCTCATTAAGTAAGGAGTTAATGGAATGGCAGTGCAGTTTAGTAAACACAACGCTGGACAGAGTCAGGTGTATCAGCCTTGCTATTAGCTATATGACCTGAGACAAGTCACTTTATCTCCCTGGTCTCTGAGTTCTTCCTTTGTAAAATGAGGCAGCTGGAATACATGAATTCTAAGGTTTTTTCCATTCTAACATTCCATGCTCTTATCAGTGAAATGAAACAGATGGAAGGAGAGAAGAGGACAGAGTGACCCTATGCCAGACATCCTGTCTGCGCGCCGCCTGGCCCCTCTGACCTTCCCGGGGTTTACCTCATCCTCATTCTCCACCTTGGGGTTGCTGGCTGTCCGTTTCAGGTTACTGCTGAGACTTATACTGGCGGTGGCGTCTGACTTAGAGCGCTGGTGAGTCCTTTTAGAGGGAGACAGCCCTGTGTCAGGGGCTGGGCTCAAGGAGGGCAGCTCCCTCTTTCGGTGAGCTGGCTTCAGCTCATCGGAGAGGATCAGCTTCCGTAGCTTGGTCCCACGGGAGTGTCGCTGAGTGGAAATGTGCATGTCTGAAGAGTAGGCCCCGAGCAGCAGGGCACACTGGAGGGAAAAGTTAATGCTCTGGCGGCAGCGGTGGACTATGTAGGGCTTGATGGCATCACCTACGTCCTCATCCATGTGGATGTACATGTTAAGCAACTGGGGCAGGTAGAAGTCCACGTCCTCGTTGCGAAAGCAGAAGAGCCGGTTGCCGATGTAGGCTTGCACTCCAGGCTCCTTGGAGTTATACAGGTATGAAATGGCCATGGAGATGTCAAATAGTTTTGACTCAAACAGCCTCAGCAGCCAAGACTGTTTGGCTGAGTTGTTCTGCCGCCGCCTTCTCGCTCCCTTGGCTGTGCCCGAGGTCACAGTGGCCCCCATCTCATCTTCCTCCTCTGCTATCTGGGCAGGAGGATCGTCCAGGCAGCGGATAGCACTGTCCACACCATCCCCATTGACCAGTTCCTGTGAAGCGCCTCTGCTAGAGTCGGCCACGCCTCCATGCAAAAGCTTGACCTTCTCCAGCACCTCCTGGCAGGCCTTTTGGGCCACCTCGGGGTCAATCACAGATAGTTCCCCGACCCCCTCCGTGATGACACTTAGCAAGGAGCCCCCATTATTTCCTGGTGACCCAGGAGTGGGCTCAGAAGTTGGCTTCAGGGGGGCAGGCTCCACTACCGTATCTCCCATGGCCACAGCCAGACTTCGAGCTTCCAAGCTACAGGAAGGAAGGAAAAAGGAACAGAAAGGGAGACACATACACATACTGATTAGTGGTGCCATCCTCAGATCTTCCCTCTGCCATGAAACCTTCCCAGGCACCTCCTTTCTTTTTGTCTTCCTGGACTCCTTCAAAAACAGCTGAAAAGTCATCTCCCACCAAGAAAGTTTCCCTGGCTACCTCCACTTCTGAACACTGCTTCCCTCTTTATTCCTTCTGCATTTAGTTACTCAGCTTGGCTCTGTTCCTAATTTGTATTTGCAAAATGTTGCTTTATATGTGTTATGTTTATATAGGTTTACAAATTCTTCAGCTAGACTAAAAAGCAATTCTGGTCTTATTCCCTTGTCCCCATTCTATCTTTGTGCTCTTCCCATGTCTCCCCTTAAATGCCTGCCCATAACCTTCGTCTTTTCCTCTTTAAACTGTATTTCCTTACTCATATAACACTCCATACAAAGGTCCTGAGCATCTCACCTTTATTTAGTATTAAAGTCTTAATGTATATTTCTAGTAAAACATACATTTCTACATTCCCTTTCAGAATCAAAGTACCTAAGGATTAAAGGCCAGCAAATACCAGGCCAGGCTTCATTTAGGAATAAACAGCCTAAAACAACTATCGTCCACCCTGCTGAAGTTGTGCCATTTGTCTAACTTCATGATGTCATTTTTCTCCAGTGCTATGGCAGCTAAAGTATAGTGGAAAGAGTCCTGAACTTGGGAGTCATATAGGCTGGGGTTCAAAATTCTGCCATTATCAGATATATAAACTTTTGCAAGTCATATATCTTTTGAGTATCAGTTTCCTCGACTGCAAAAATGGGAAAAACATTCTATTTCTCACTGTTGCCACATAGAATAAATGACTTCATGCAAGGTAAAAAGATCTAGCATAGTCCCTGACACAAAGTAGTACTCAATAAATGCTAGTTGAATCCTAATTACTGAAAATGTTAGTAAACAGTATGTGTGTATGTATGTGCATGCACATGCATATACTGTTTATTGAAAGGGAAGTGAATTAGTTACCTCGCTGTTTGAAAATCTCTGCTAACCCAACACTACTTTCCCCATTATCATACACACACTCCAAAAACCGGAGGGGCTGGGCAGGGGGGATCAGGCTGGATCTCATGGGTCTAGAACATGGGTAAAGAACAGGGGGAGCAGGAATTACATAACTAAGAATCTCTGGAGGAACTCTTGCAAGGAAATTCAGTGAGAGAACACTGCTTACAAAAGCCATTGCCTTCCTAGAATGATTCTCCAGAGCCTCACCAAATCCAGATCAGGAGAATCAGTGCAGAACAGGAAGAAATTTCGAAGGACTGGGAGAGGCACAATGTTAATGTCAGATCAACCCAGCTCCAAAATCTGACTTTAGTCAGCAATGGGCTCAGAGGCCTCCTCACAAAAATGCAGATAGAGTGAGTCTAAGACATGCGCCAAGAGTGTGGGCAACAGGAAGGCAGAGGCTACTGTAGAGCTGGAATACAGGTAATTTCCAACTAATAGTGACATCATCTTTGACCCTACTGAACTTGGGTACATATACTCTGAAGGAGGTTCCAGATACAGATTCACTAGTTACTCTGGAAAGCCCCATTTTCCACTGCCACCCTTCCCGTGCCTCTTCTTACATCTCTGAAATGTTATAAGTCAAGGTTACTTTGATCTGCCCAATATTATGTAGTCTAGCTCCCTGTCTCTCAGCAGTTAACGTGAAAGTCTTGCAGGAAGGCAGATGCAGAATTCTTCTGTTCTCAGAGATCACCAAAAAAGGCTACTTCAGTTTATCTTCCTCTCAACTCTGTCAAGCAAGGAGTTCATCTCCGAATTTAATAGCCCTGACGTAGTTTGAGTTTGGCATCAGTAAAAAAGGTGGCAACTCTTTCACTCTACTCTTTCCCCAAATTATGCAGTGCCTTCTGAGCAGTAGAACCAGCATGGCTGCCTATGTGGATCTGTCTCTACTCGCAACTATGGGTTGCACAGGAATAATAAGCTTTAATCATCCCCTGCCACGCCTCTGTAGGGCACTCTGCACCAGAAGGTCATTCTAATCCAACTAGGACCACTACCTTTTAGGTCTACTTAGAAACTCACATGACAGCCTCAATCATTTAATGCAAACAGCTCTTTTTCTTCTCAATCTCTCTATGCTTGGCACATCTTTCCCTTTTTCTCTATTCCAGAGACTTTTAAGTGACCAAAACCTCATAAAGTCCACTTTTCAAAACTTCCAAGGAAAATTAAGTTAAGACATCTTCCCATATGCAGTGTTTCAGATCTCACTAGCAAATGCAGCAGTTATCTGCCCCAATTGATCACAGTGGGGATTATTACTGGCACCAGGAAAAGAGGTAAGAATAACATCATTTCTTTCATTCCTGGGGCTCAGCTAGGAATCCCATATCACAGTATTCAGGGGACTTTCCCACTGAACAGAAACCCCATTTGGCAGCCTTTACTCCCCAGGGAACCAGATGATGTCAAGAGGTGCAGGAAAACCAGATTTCTCTCCTATAGAAGCAGCTCTGCCACTAGAAACTGCCAAACTGGAGCTGGGCCTCCCTCCTGGTTTCTCTGAGCCTCAGGGACTGCCTGCATCTGAATCAAGACATGGGGAAAGGGAGGTATTGAAGGGAATTTAGGTTGTTTTTGGCAATTTAGACAATAAAAAATAGGAAAGGGATTCTCTAAAACCTAAATCCAGATACAGTACTCAATATCAATTCATTCACTTTCAAATGCAAAGAAAATACAGCTCTGATAAGTAATCATTCTAAAGAAAGTGAAAGGACAAGAAAGTGAAAGGAAAAGGAAGAAACAGGTACTGCATTCAGCACCCTCCCCCTTATAAGCCAGAGAATAAGAAAAAGAGAAGAAAATCCAAACCTTCAGTATCAAATGACTCCCATGGCTCTCAATGACATTCGGACAACTAGGCTCCACATTTTACACTAGGAGCCTAATCTGGCCTTCCAATGAGACTGGAAGGGAATTGAAGAGGCCTCCCCCGCCCCAGCCTAGCAGCTGGCTTCTAGGAAAGGGGAGTGAAAATGTTGACAACTGACTGGGTTCCACAGCTATGTCTGGGCAATGTCGGGAATCCTCATCTGAGCATCAGGGGGTGCAGAGGAGAGCAGCAGCTGAAAAGGACAGAGGAGTTCACAGGCATGTGTTCTGTGTGATTGAGCATTTTAGGTAAATGTCTCCAGAGGACTCTGTGGGGAGGGGATGTTATCACTTAACCTGACTTTCCGCTTCTCTTCACCTCAAAGGTTCTAGGCAAACAACCCTCCACTGGCTTCCATTAAAGGACTTACTGAACTGGTCTCTGCTAAGACAGGATGGTAAAGAGCCACGATTCAATCCCTTCACCCAGTTTATCACCATTCCCTTCTTCAAATCTTTTTCCATGGACTAAATAAATATGGATTGTTTTTAAATGTTCCTGTATTTTCATAGAATGGCCTTTGAGACATCATCTAATTTCGTGCTCTGCCTCCAAAGAGATAGGTGAGATCAATTTTCCTCCTCCTTTTAAAAGATCCCTTTGAGATGGATCATATGAGTTGAAAAAAGGGAAGTGGAGCCAGTATCTTCATCCCACAAGATGGGTAGTTAAAAGTTAATGGAAAAGAAAGGGATGTTCATATATGTTATTTAAGGTTTTTTTAATAATGAAATAAAAATGACATAATCATATAGACAAGAGGTATAAAGCCTCTAAAGCTAAATCCTCTTTGTAACAATTAATAAATCAAGGAATAGAGACGCAAGCATTTTATCTAAAGCTCTGGCAATAACCTTCAGAAGTAAACACTGAGCCAGGCCGGTGTAGCTCAGTAGTTGAGCATTGACCCATGCACCAAGAGGTAGCTGGTTCAATGCCCGGGGTTTCTGGCTCGATCCCTAGTAGGGGGTGTGCAAGAGGCAGACAATCGATTTCTCTCTCACCGATGTTTCCATCTCTCTCTCCCTTCTTCTCTCTCTAAAAATCAATAAAAACATATATTTTTTTAAAAAAGTAAATACTCAGCTAATTAAGAGGTTAACTCTAAAGGAATAGGAGTAGGGATAAATGGAAAGGGACTGTGAATTTTCATCATAAACTCTTATGCACCATTATATTTGTTACCAAGTACACATATACCTTTAATAATGATTTTTAAAAAGTTGCTCTTCAGAACAGACTCCACAAATTGGAGTAGGGTTAAAATTTTTAATAAAGAAAAAAAAAGAGACTCCACATCACTCCAGGCTATCTGTTCTGCTATTGAGAAGTTCCTTCTCATGTTTTAAGGTCTAACTTCAAACCTTGCTTTAAGGAGGTCTCAGCTCATCTTTTCCCCCTTAACCTCGATGGTAGAGATAGAGATTGAATACTACTTATTCCTAGTAGAAACACAGGGCTGAGCAGTCAAGCAGGCTCAAGCCCTACTAGGAACCAGGTAAATGGTTACCCAAAGCCCCAAGGGGGGTTGGCATCAGGAGAGAGGGCATTCTCAAGCTACCAGCAGGAGGGCAGGGAGGGCAGTGGTCTCAGGGTAGTTAAGTCAATATTGAATCAGGCCGAGAACTCTCTGTGCTGTGCCATGGAGCTAGTATAAGCAGATTCCAGCCAGACAGCCCAAGCCAGCTCTGGAAGCCTCTGCTGAAACAGACAGATGACAAAGCAAGCAAGCAACCTGTACACTCACCTCTCTCTGAACTGATCCTCCCTGCTGCAAGCCCCAAATGGGTTTGGACTAGGTCCTCTCTTATCTCATGCCAATTACTGAAAGATTCCTCCCAAAGTTCTTCCCCAAATCAAAGAATCTCAATTTGCTGCTTTGGATGGTGTTCAGCAAACATGTTCTCATGCAGTGTGAACCCAGCTATGAGAAGGAAGGAGGGAAACTAGGGAAACGTGATTTCTCTTTGGGAGTGCTTCCCAGGAGTAAAGCTGCTCCTAAAAAGGGAGATTATGAGCAGACTGCACTCTGGCTAACAAGGAAAGACAAGGGAGAAGTGGGATGAGGTTGTGTGATTACTTTCAAACAGGCCTAGAGTCAGAAGATGAATGGGACTTCACGTGCCCTCTCTGCTATCACAGACCGAGAGAGAGACATGGCATACAAGGGGGTAACTAGTTTCCTAAGTCCCAACTCACTCCAGTTCTCTTTTCCAGCTAGCTCCCTCAACGGTCTTGGCCACAAGCACACTTTCCACCTATGGAATCTGGAGTTATGGATCAAGTACAAGAGGAACAGCACAGCAACTTAATGCAGTGTGTGTGTGTGTGTGTGTGGGGGAACAAGGCAGACGAAGAAGCAGGCCTGGAGCTTATCTTTCAAGCTGATTTACTCTCACCGTTGTAGACTAGACCAAGGGAAAATTCTCCAGACAACTAAACCACTACTAATCAATACCTTTTGTCTGAGAAACCCAGAATGTTTTTTAAACAAATAAACTGAGTCTAATTTTCCCCCCAACTCACATCCTACTATTAGCCTATTACTGCACTGATGCCTATAAAGTGGGCCATTTTCCCAAAAAGGTCACTCTAGAGGTCAAGTGAGGAAGTCACCTGTTGAACTCAGAAGTCCCAATTTAAAAAAAAATGTTTTTACTGATTTCAGAGAAAGGAAGGGAAAGGGATAGAAACATCAATGATGAGAGAGAGTCATTGATCAGCTGCCTCCTGCTGGTGATCAAGTCTGCAACCCGGGCATGTTCCCTGACCAGGAAGTGAACCTTGATCTCCTGGATCATAGGTTGATGCTCAACCACTGAGCCACACTGGCTGGCCAGAAGCCCTGATTTTGAATGAACAAGTTTTTTCCATTGTTCCAGTGCTCCTTTTCCCAGTTACCCCCCCAACCTTACCCCAGTCCTAAGCTCTTACGGAATCAACCAAAACTATTCTAGTAAGCCACAAACAGTAAACTGACTCCTTTGGGATCTGGGCAGGGGTGGGAGGATATTCTACTCTACGATCCCTATAAGACAATCTTAAAATTACATAATCCAAAAAAAAAAAAAAAAATTTCTCACAACTTCATTCCATTTCCATGAAGGACTGTTCATCCCTCCTAGTGGCTGATCCTGAGTAGTCAGAGTGTAACCTGATAGGGACTTCTACAAAACTTGCTCCATCCTTCAGAAACACTCTCATGTTCAGAAAAGCCTGAGTGAGACAGCTGAGGCTCCCCCTCCTCCCCACACATTTTCTTCTTAGTTCAAGGTTTAGCTGATCCTGAAACAAGTGGTATGTGGAGAGAAACAGTACGCCAGAGAACACATAAAGACCACAGGGAAAACAGAACCAAGTGTCACAAGGATCAGCAAAATCCCTGAAACTCAAAGGAGACGATGTCAAAGTTGGAAATCCTGAATGGGAAAGGGTACTGTCAGATCTCTCTTCTACAGGAACAAACCTCCAAAGGTTGCAGTATTAAGGAGGGAGCAAGGGAAGCTAAAGAAAATTAAGGATCATAAAACACTCCAGAGAAGTGTAAGGATTAAGGTTAAGGTATAATGCAAATAATACTTTGGGAATGACAATGAGATCCCTTAAGGACCGGGGAATAGGCAATTCTTGGAAGCCAGGAGCTGGGTGGTGGGCGGTGAGGTAATGGAATCTGAAGAAGCAGAGGAAGAGAGGGCCACAATCTTTAGCCCAGAGAAATGGAAACCCAGTGCTAGGGTTGCACAGAGACATCTATGGAAAGGGGCAAACTACGAAAAGGGATAAAGGCGGAGGCCAAGGGAAAGGTTTGGGGCAGAAGCACAGACAGGGAGGAAAGACAAACAAGGATGGACATTGTAAGAGGCGTCCTATGTGAAAAGAGTTCATGACAAGAGACAAAATAATTCGGGAAGAAGGCAGCAGGGATAAGAGGGAGGAGGGGGGAATCCCCGGGGCAGAGGGAGGAGCTAAACAGAAGAGGAAGCCAAAAGGCAGAGAAGTACCCCAGGCTTGGTTGGAAGGGGTGGAGAAGGAACCCGGGGTGCAGCTGCCACCGGGAGGGCAGTTTTGTAGTCGAACCTAGGGGTGGGGGCGGGGGAGGCTGTGCGGGACAGGGGGGAGAGGGACCCCCCACAACACAGGGCAAGGGGGGCACACGGGGTAGGAGTCGCTTACCTCCAGGGGACCCCCGCGGAGGGGGTGAGGGCGGGCGGGGTCGGGCTGCCGACACCGCCGCCTCAGCAGCAGCGACCGCTCCTGGGTTCCATTGGCCGCCTGCGCTTCCCTGACAGCGGCCGCGGCGGCTGCACCAGGCCCCGGCCGCGGGGCTGCCCTCGGCGCCGCCTGAGGGGGCCTTCGCGCTGCCTCAAGTTCGACCGGGCCACACAACCTCCTCTTCCTCCCTCCGCACAATCAAGATCCCCCCCAAAAATATCCCCAGCAGGGCTTGATTCTCCTAAATCCGAGCCCTTTTTCTTGGGATATGCTTTCCTGCGTCTCCGACGCTCAGGACCCTACGATCCCATAGTAATCTAAGGAGTCGAGTGAGCTGCCTGGAACATGCCTGTTCAGAAAAACAGAAAAGGGGGCGGGGAACAGATGTTTGGAAGCTGGGGAGGGAGGAGAGGTCGAGGGGAGGAGCCTACGGGTGGAAGGAGGGGCCAATCTTTGGGAGGCGGACCTAAGAGGTCGAGTTTGCGAAGCTAAGGAAGCCGAAAGGGAAGTAAATTTCCTAGATGAGGGGCAGGGGCTCCGGGCCTAGAGCAGAGAGTGGCAGGCGGGCGCGGGTGGCCTGTTAGAGGAGAAGCACGTGTCGCGTACTCCCATAAGTACATGCGAATTATAGGTGAATAAGTCCGTTTGAGTTAGCGAGTTACCGTAATTGCAATCAGTGGCTTTACCCCCTCCCCTATTCCACACGCCTCCCGTAGTAAATCAGGCCGTGGAATGGACTCTGGGGCCCAGTGGGGAAAGGAGAAAGAGGGTGGGCGGGGAAGATAGTCGCCCTCAGTACTTTTCATCTTAAAGGACCATGCCCAGATTACGCCCCTTATCGCTTGGGGAGTCTTTCCTACCGGGTCAGTCTTTCGCCATTAGCGGCGCGACTCGAGGCCGCGGTTCTGCCTCCGAAGTCACCAGTAGCCTTTAGCCTTCAGCCTCTGGACGTCGACCCCTCTAGGGAGGGGCTGGACTGAGCCAGTTTGGGAGAGGTGAGTGAAATGACAAAGGCTTGCAGGGCACAACCCTTCAAAACACAACAGACTCATGCAAAACTAAACGAACAAACAAAAACCACCCTGCAAATGGACCTCTGTTGTCTTTTGTGTATTTTATTGATTGGGAGCCCTCTCCATCAGAACCGCTGTCGCAGCCCTCATAGGGCCTTATTTTGTATCGAGTCTAGTTATTTGAGCCCAGGCCTTCGATGCTACCTTCGCTGCCACTTATAGGCTGTTTGACTGGGATGACTGATTCAACTTCTTTGTACTGAGGTTTCTATGCAAAGTGGACCCAGGAATGTTAACTCTGTATGAGTTTTGTGAGGATTAGAAGAGTACAGATTACTACTACATATAGTAATATATTACTATTATTGGGACAATAATATAGGGTAGATGATGAAAGACGGTCACTGCTTTACTGTTGAATTGGAAGGCAGAATAAAGGTGCTTGAAAATACTTATGTAAAACATGCGATATGTACAAAAGTTGAACAGTGCACCTAATTGCTGAAGGTACATAGAAGAGTATGGTTAATTAACAGGGAAGGCCTAGCCACTCAGTATATGGTGAATGAATGAATGGCTTCAAAATATTGTGAGCCCAGGTCTTAGGTTTATTGGATATGATCCAGCATAACAAACGAGAGCATTCTGAAGGCTAAAAAAATTGTATGCTGAAGAATAGAAATGGGAATTTGCTCCAATTATGAGAGGGCAAGCTGGTAAGCTACATTAAAGGAGTACAGTAACGAAAGTTGAGCTAAGAGATGGAGAGTGCCAAAGATAGTTTAAATTTGTCATCACTGGTCTGGAGTGGGGAATCACTAGTCCACCTGTCAGGCCCAGCAGCTCTTGGCCAGCTCCCAGTTAGCTGTAAGGCAAATATCAAGACATCAAGATGTGATGGCCCTGCTTTTGCCTAGAGTTTAAAGTGTCACGCATTCATTCCCTCCAGGGGTAGGGTTCCAAAGGGCCATAAGACCACCTCTTTGAAACTGTAAAAAGAGGTGTGACAGCTCTGCATTTTATAGTTGGAAGTGTTCTTTTTTCTTTTTCTAAGGACAAAAAAACATTTCAGGAACATCTGTGTTCAAACTTTAGGAACTTTTTATAGCTACAGGCGGTTATGTGTCCTTCATTAATGGAGACCCCACCCCCAGTATTAAGTAGAAGAGTTTGTTTCAAGTTTTCAGCGTTTATAGTTCTGAGGGCTCATATATGTACATTTCTTTGCATCTTTTTATGACTTTTGTCTTTCTGACTTCTAAAATGTTTTTTTGTTTGGGTTACCCTCTGTTTCGGAGTCTCCAAACCCCTTACTCTGAGCTCCTCAAGGCAGGAAAGGATTCACTTTTGTATTCTAGCTGTATCCTTAATTTCTGCCACAGGAAAAAAAGTTAATTTTGTTGAAATAGCACCAGGGAAGTACCAAGAGGGTCAGGTAATATCATTTACCTTATTTAAATTTCATTAAATTGGAGAAAGAAGTTGGCTTACACATCAAAAGCTGGGACTCAGGTCATAATACAACTCTAGTTATAAACACCCCTATAGTTAAAGAAATTATAAAGAGTGATCCCCTCCCCCCAAAAACCATTATATTTTAGCCTTTTTATTTTTAGAGAAAAGAAGCTAGCAGTTATTACTCAAGCCCCTACTGTGTAATAATACAAACATCGCCTCATTTATTCCTCATTAAAACCCTATGAAAAAAATGTTATCCCATCTTTTGGAAACTGAGCTTCAGATGGTTGTCATTGTTTTTCAAAATTGTTTTACTTCAACCTACAGAGAGAAATGCATTTTATATCATGACCAGTGAAGAACACATAGACATGTCTTCACTGAGATAAGTTTCATGAAACAATACTTAACCTTACTATATGTAACGCATTCTGATATTTTCTATTTTATTTCACTTTTTAAAGTTTTGCATCTTGCTAAATCAGCTTCACAACCCACTAATAGGATATATACAGTTTGAAAAAATTGGACTAAATAAATGTTCAAAATCATATGGAAAGTGGTAAAGCTAAGATTTGAACTGAATTTGCACTCTTTCCAATAAAAAAGTTTCCTCATGAACACTTAATAAATACTGCTTTATTAGTTATGTTATGCTTAGTTTTATCTTATAGGATGGAGCCAGCAGGATGATCCTAGACAAAGAAGTAGTCCTACTGAGGAAACATATCATGAGACGAAACACTTAGACAAATATATGACATTAATTCCTGTTTGGTATGTGAGTGAATGTGGCATTTGCTTTGATTTCTAAAGAAAGTTGTTACCCACAAAAATTGGCAATAGATTCATTTATTTGGGGCCATAGGCTAGGCATATAGTTTGTCTTGGTTTAATAGCAAAATATTTCAAATTTTAGTAAATTATAAATTATCTTTAACTTCATTTATGATAGGGCTAAAATGAAAGAAGACAACACGGGCAGGGTAAGGTAACGGGAATGGGGAAGAGGGTACTGGGGAAAGAATAGGAATGGTAGATAGAGAGGAAGCAGTAGACAGTCCCCAAAATCTGTTTAACCCTTCATCTAATGAACTGAAGATTGCCTGAACTATAGAATAATTTGTTTCGTTATATTTTAAAAATAGAGTAAATCGTAAAAATAAGCTACGTAAAAACCCTGTAACATTCATGTAAATCTCAAAATTACCCAGTGGCCAGGTCCCAAAGTGAATGGATATATCCCCAAACCTGATCATGGTAAGGAGAATATTTCCTTGGATGATTCTATCTATCCTATCCCCAGTGGTTTATTTTTCCATATGTCTATCACCTCTAATGTGTCAGCAGCCTTGTCCAGTCCCTCAACCCCTCCCACATGGACAAAGGCAAGATGCCTGGCTGGTTCCTTTTGACTCCAGTTCCCCCGTCTTTGAATGCAGAATTTATACTTTTTATACATTCATTCAGTCAACAGGTAACTGTAATGGTTGTGTTTTTCTTTAAGTTTATTTCTCACTGTTGTTCATGCACATCATTTTGCCTGACAGGTCTCTTTGCTGGGTTTTACTGCCATGCCCATACCCCCAAACCCCTGCTTTTCATGGAATGCCCTCTTCTTTTTCACCTATCTAAGGTCTACTTACCTTAAAGGCTTAATTCAAGCCTACCTTTTCCATGAAGCTTTCCCCAATTACTCAACCCAAAGTGATCTCTCTGAATTTACATTCAGCTCTTATGCAGTAGACTGGGAATCATGATTTAGCTCTTTTGGCTATGTCTTATGTTGTTCTGTTCTTGCTTTATGAGTTAGACTTGTCTAGCTAAATTCCTCTACTGGGAAGTCATTCCTGATCCCTGTCTGAGCTGTGCGCTATTTCTTCTGGGCTCCCAGAGCTCTCTGTGCTTACTCTTAACGTAACTCACTCATACTGTGCTATGACCACTACTGACTTGAAGACAGAGCCTAAGTTAACTAGTTAACTAGATTCAAACAAATACCTAGCACTTAAAAAACAAGAAGGAAAATATAAAAAACACAGTAATCGATTCCTACTTCTGGTAGCATGAATAAGACAAAGGGCTTTCCCATTAAAATACAACTAAGATCCTGGACAAATTACAGCAAGCATGATATTTAGCACACTGCTGAGCTTGCTAGAAAGGGAAATCACAAAAAGAAGAAAAAATAATATTAAGCTGAAACCTATATGAAGGATGATCAACATGCAGTAGGAAAAACAGGTTTGCCCTAGGACAAATGCCAATACCAGTGTTATGAACAGAAGTTACACCTTGGGCCTACCCAAGGAAGGGGACAAAACTTGGCACTCCTGAATTAAAATGGGACTCTTGAAGGGACTAACACAATCCCAGGCCAAAAGCACCCTTTGGCTCTTGGCAGAAGCAAATACAGATCCTCTCTTAGGCCCTCTGTATTCCTGTAAATTAAGTTTAACAAAATATGAGCTCAACACCCCAAAATATAAAATATACAAGGAAACAAGCTAACACAGGCAAAACAACAAAACAGATTTAGACATCCAAGATAAGTTACAGAATATAAAATAACAATCCCAACTAATTGCAAAGAACTGGTATCACAGAGACCACATTCTCTGAGCACAAGCGATTAAGCTGAAAATATCAAAAAGATAAAATTTTAAATGTCCAGACACTTGGAAATTATAAAACTTTTTGAAATAATTCATGAATCAAAAAAGTCATAAAGTAATTTAAATATTCTTAGAACTAAATAACAATTAAAATACTTTACAACAGAAAAACTTGGGGAATGTAGAGAAGCAGGTCCTTAAAAACTTACACAAGAAAAAAAGACAGCCTGAAAATTAATTAGATAAGTGTCAAAATTAAAATGTTATAAAAGAACATAAAATTAAATCTAAGAAACCAGAAAAAAGGTAATACTATAGATAAGGTCCATAATGAAATGGAAAACAGATACATAAGAGAAAGAATCAGCAAAGCCCAAAGTAGTAACTAAAGATAGACAGATAACAAATTTCTCGTGCAACTGAGCAAAGGAAAAAAAAGAAAGCACAAGCAGTAGAAATAAAAAAGAGGACATGACTACACAGAGCAGAGCAAAAAAAAAAAAACCAACAAACTTCATTTTAAAAAAGACATAAAATGCACAAAATCTTAGAGAAACACTTTACCTAAATTTACTCAAAAAGAAATAGCTCAAATAGCCTGTAATTATTAAATAAAGAGATTGAATCAATAGTTTTAAAAAGTTAAAATTTTTCTCACAAGGAAATGCCAGGCTCAAATGGCTTAACAGGTGAGTTTTACCACTTTCAGGGAACGGTTCATTTCAATCTGATATAAACTCTTCCAGAGAATAAGAGAGGAGGAAACAGTCCCCAACTCAGGATATACAGACCAAAAGAACCATTTTAGAAAGCTTTTCAGAAATCTTGCTAAAAACAAAGGCACTAACATGTACAAGAATGTTCATAGCAGCATTGTTTGTAATAGCAAAAGATAACCCAAAGTCCACTGATAATGGATAAATAACTTGTGGTTTATGTACTTGACGGAATATTATACAGAGGAAAATGAACGAATCATAGCTTTCTACAATATGGATGAACCTTAGAAATAATGTTAAGTGAAAAAAGCAAACTACTGTAGGATACTTACTGGAGTATAAAATTTTCATAAAGCTAAAAGCAAAATGATACATTTTTAAAGGACATATACATATATATATATAATAGGTAATTAATAAACACGAAATTAAGGATAGTAGTTACCTCTAGCGAGAGGCAGGGGCTAGGACGGGGAGGAACACAAGAAAGTCAATGATATTTTAAATGTTTTAATGTATAAGTTGGGTGATGGGTCATAGGTAGTCATTTAATTATGCTTCATAATTTATTCATGTTAAATATATTTTTATAGATATCAAATATTACATATTATAATTTTTAAAAATCTGCTATGGTGGAAATAAATGAACAAATGAAGTTTCCCTGAAAGAAAATCTATTTCTTGGGAAGAACCAAATTTCCCTGACAGAAGCTACCCTACGCAGAAGATAAAGTAGGTCCTTGATAAATATTAGTTTACTGCTTTTCCCAATGACCCACCTAGAGGGTCTGGATTCCCTTCCTATTGGTGCTCCCTGATATGCAGAACTACCTCCTTCCATATAGCTAGCCTAAACCCCATAATCCTGGCTAGTCCTGAACATGTATGCCAAGAGACTGACACCTGGTGGATACAGAATGAATTTAATAAAATGATTAGAAGTGAACCTCTATTTAGTGATAGTGGCAGTAGGGTGGGAGACAGGAAAGCAGAAATGAGGAGAAACTAAAATTCAGAAACAGTAAAAAGAGGAGCTCCATCTCTGAGTCATAGGTGAAAAAAAGGGGAGGGTACTGTCGTCTAAATGAGACTAAAGAGACAGTCCCTAAAGGAGAGTGACATCCCTTTCATTCCTTCTGAGACCAGAATGAGAAGAGGTTACAGCTGCAGTAAGAAAAATCCAAGGCTGTGAGGGAAAAAGCAGGTAAAGCTGATCTCAGCCTAGCATGCTAAAGCCACATGTACTTCATAGTCATGGCAGGTGTCAGCCGCCTCCCCAGGAACTTCCTCCTCCCAGTTTCTAAGGAGGCTAATCCTACCCTTATTCCACAGGTTCAGTCCCAGATGTAGAAGAAGCAACTTAGCATACACCATCCCCCGATCACAGGGATTGGTTAGGGGTGGATATGTGACACAAGCTGGCCTAATCAGAATGAATCAGGGTTTTTGCTAGGATTGGACACAAAGATGCCCTGTTTCTGGTAGGACATAAATGAGGAAACATTGTAAATTCTAGGAGTACTGGCAGCCACAAGGCAGCCCAGGGTTCCGATGATCCTATAGAGGGTAGAACAGCAGGGGTGGGGGGGTCAACTAGGTATTTAGAGACATACTGAACTACTGGGTCAGCTTTACCTGGAGCCAGCATTACCTCTGGATTTTACAGTTACATGAGCCAATAAATCTTTATTTTTAAGCCAGTACGAGTTAGGTTTTCTATGATTTAAAACCAAAAGATTCCTAACCTATACATTCATCATATCATCCATCCCTATCTTTCCACAGGATAGCACAGGGATCCAGGTGACAGATTTACTAGTGACTCTAAAGCCAAGGTTATTGAGCTGAAAAGGTCAGAGGCAGGAAGCAGGCATTGTGTAAGACAGGGTACCTCAGCTGTCTATACAGAAGAGCATGAATTCCCTTTGGAAAAGAAGAGCCAGAGGAGAAGCGAGTGAAGGGAAGGGCTCTACAAGGCAGACAGGTAGAGTTCACATCCGGATATAAACGCTCTTCTCTACATGCCTATCATGGGGGTGCTGCTTTGGGGTCTTTCTGCTCATGGGATAAAGAACTTTGAAGTATATGCCCCTTTAAATCTTTATTACTCTGTGCTATGGTGTCTACCTCTCCCTTTTCCATATGAAGAGCCTCCTTTTGGCTTCTACTGCCCCTGATGACACTCACTTTTGGGGTAACAAGAGGAATTTTATCTTCTCCTCCTTTGGCATGGCGGGAACTGGGGGCCCTTCCTCCTTTACAAACAGCACCATCTTCCTGACCTTCGGCAAGCACCGTCCTCTTCTCAGTCTCTCCCACTGGCCCTGGCCTCTCTGACCCTCCAGCTGAGTTGCTTTCCCCTCCAGAGGCCCACGTATCCCGTGGTAACTTTGAGGACTGGGCAAAGTCCACGGCAGCTGCTGACTTGTCAGGGGCAGAATTCCTTTCCCTACTTCCACCTGATTTTTTTCTAGGGCGCCCCCGTTTTCTTTTTGCATCAATCCCTGTATCCTCTACATCCTGCTTTGCTGCTTTTGCTAGTGGGTCCTGCCCATTGGCCTCACTCACAGTTACTTCGGCTGTCCTCTTGACACCCTTGTCATGAGATCCTGGGTCACCACCTATGCCTACCTCCCTATTCTCTGTGCCCAGTGGCTGAGTGAGCCCCCCAGGTGGAGCTGGTCCAGGTCCAGGCAAAGCAGGAACAGTTGGTAAGATCATATTAATGATGGGCACAGCTGCCTGAGATCCCCTAACCCTATTGGACATAGGGAGCGCAGTCAGTTTCAGAGTGCCTGAAGAAAGCTTGGAGGCCACGATGGGTGAAGGAGATACGATGGGTGGAGGAGATACGGGGATTTGCTGAATAATTGAGCGAGGGGCCCGGGGGAGGAGCGGAGGCAGCCGGGCCATCAGGGCATTAACCTGCGGGTTATTGGCTGCTGGGGCTGGACTCTCTACTATACTCTTCTTCCGCTCTCCACGTGCTGGGGGACCAGCCCCAGCTCGGGGTTCCAGATCCTGAGGAGGCTAAGAAGTAAAGAGAGGCACAGAGTAAATGGGAAGACTGGACAATGAAAGAAACATAGGCACAGGAAGTGAAAAAGTTTGGGACCCACGGGGGAAGGGTATATTAAGCCCAAAGCAAGGTCAGGGGCATCAACTTCCTACCTGGGTCAGTTTCTCTGGTTTCTTATGGGCGCCACTCTCTAGGTTCTCTACACCATTCTTAGATTTAGATGTCCGTTCCCGAGGGGCATGTTCATCTTCTTCTGCAGAAGTGCCAGAAAAGGTAATAAGGTGAGGAGGGAACAGAATGAAGGAGTGCGGCCATTCTGACCAACTGCTAGAAGTAGTGGAAAGAAGGTGGTCTAAGGCATGTCTTAGAAGGGTCTCTAGGAATAGAAGGCAAATTCAAGGTGTCTCTATCCTAGTATGTGGAGGGCTTTTGATGTGGAAAGTGGCTGAGGTTTTCTCAGGGTATAAGACAAGGTCCACCCACCAGCAAGCCCCATGGCCTTGAGCACATGGGGATGTGTAGATCGGGCAGAGATGAGATGATGCTGTAGCAGGAAGCGGGCGACCTCAACGATGGAACTGAAGGACCGTTTCAGGATTCGTTCTGCCCAGTCACAGGTCAGGGCACAGGCTGCCTCAACCAGTTCATCCCGAGGTGCTGGGGTTACTTCTGTGCCCACTTCTGGCTGCAGTAGGGAAGGAGATGATGCCTCATAATACTCCAAACTAAAGGACCCTTGGTCCCTCTTGAACATCCATGTTGACCATAGTAAGACCAAACTGGGGATGGGAGTAGCCTGTACCATCCCATCCTAGAAACCCACACATGCTTTTCATCTTCTGCCTCAGCCATAGGGTGGGCAGAAGGGCTTATCCTATATATCCAGAAGCTATCTGCAAAATCACCTAGGCTGTCAGTCCTTAAAACATGTCCCAAAGACCTCTGACTTCTATCTTGGAGAGAAGAGTGCAATCAGAGGGTTATTTGTTACTTACACTCTCAGAGCCCTTTAGGTCAAGGCCAGGCAAGGGTGGCATAGATACCAAGGTCTTTCTTCGTATGCCACTGTAGCAATATCTGATGTAAGTTAAGGAGAAACCAACGTATGGGGATCTCCAAGCCCCTTAGCAAGGTTAGACTGTTTCCGCTCCTGGCTCTCTACAATAAGCTTTCCTCCCTAGGTCCTCCAGCCCCAAGCTCTCCAGTCAAGGATACTTGGACTGACCCCGGCCACCAAGCCTTCGGGCCTTGATGTCAGGGAAGACCTCTCTGATGATTTTGCCAAAGTTGGCAGTGCTGAGTGGGCGGCAACAAGCGAGGCTCTCACAGTACTTCCTGGGGGAGGAGGAGCAGAGTGGGAAGATACTCAGAGAAGGGGGTCATGGGTGGGTTCAGAGGGTCCCTGGGGATCAAATTTGGGAAAACTTTTTAAGAAGTAAGGCTCTATCAAGGCAGGGAGATCTCCAGAGGCAATCCACCTTTCCATTCCCCCCATCCACCCACCGATAGGCATCATAAACGCTTTGCTTTGGCAGACAGGTATCAGTATGCTCTTCTAGGTGGTTGCGGATCCACCTATAGGCATACATGCACTCCTCACTGCTGAGTGTACTTGGCTCTGAGCTGCAAAAGAGTAAAAAAAGAAAACCATTACTAAATTCCCAACAATTGTCCCGGTTCTATCCAGATTATCACTTCAATAGTGGTGGACCAAATAACTTCACTCAGAATCTACCTTTCTCTGGTATACAAGTGTAGGACAGTGATTTTCCTTCTTGATCAAGGACTGCTGTCATGAGTATTCCTAGTCACCCCACCCTTCCCAGTGAGCCTGAAAGAATCAGAACCTCTGACATCTAAAAGTCTAGCACCAAACATACCTTTTGTCTCCAGTACTGGGCCCTGAGGGGAGCTGAAGGTAGAGATACAGCTTGTCATTGTCTGAAAATTTCTGTACATCTTGCTGAGGTAAGGAAGAACAGAGGCAAGAGAAATAATAAGGCCAAGAAGGACCCAAGGTAGAACCCTCTGATCCTTACCAAAAAGTCTAGCTGACTTAAGAGACTGTCAGACTGAAAAGACCTTAGAATGATTTGGGGCTAGGTGCTCACCGTGCTCTGAGGAACCCTTATGGACCATGGTGACAAGGGAAAGTAGAGGGGAATTGGCTCTGATTTTTCTACTGGGCTTCCATACAACAGGTCACAGAGATGAAGTGAGATGCTCAAGCTCAAATTGGTAATAAGTTGCAAAGCCTATTATCTTCTGCCAGGGTAGACATCGCTGCCTCTCCCACTGAAACCTTTCATCTACTCGTCCTCACCTTCCTCATCCCCCACCAATTTAATCTTATTGCCCTCTTCCCCAAAATACTTACCAAGATTCCCTCTACTTTGTTCTGCACGGCCTTACTGTGGAGAAGAGAAGAAAGCTGGGGGTCAGACAAGATTCTTCCCCATCCCACGCCTGACTGCTATGGACAGGAGGACCCAGACGGCTGGCAGGTGCACAAGAACTGCTACCATGCGAAGAATCTCCTCCTAGTCAGATGCTTTTGCTAGGGGGGAGGCAGTTCATCTACAGAGGAAGTGAGGTGCTACAGAGATCTATACCCAGGTCTGGTACAAGATTTGGAGGTGGGGATGAATACTTACGAAATGGTACCTCGGAGCTTCTGAAGAAGGGTGGTAGGTTCCCCTGCCTCAGCACTACCTGAGGGGGCCCTTCTCGCAGTCTTTGGGCTCTTAGCATCGGGTTCATCTTCTGCCATCCTGGCACGAAGGCTAGAGTTGACAGGAGACAGGACATGAAGATTAACTTCCCTTCCCCAGAGACCCCGGGGCACTCATCTCTCTACACAGACAGACAGCCTCCGAATTTCTCCAGTGGTCTTTTTCTCACCACTTGTCTTCTCCAAAAATTAGAAATTATTCCATTATTTTTCCAGGCCCCATATATATACCCCAAAAGATCTTTGCCGTTTTCCATTCTATCTGCCCCACCTTCCTGCAGTCTCCTATATGTGGAAAACTGTAAAGGAAGAGATCGGGGGATTGGGAATCCACATGAGAAAGAAATTTTCATTTCTGACTCTGACCTCATACTGCCCTCTTCTCCCTCAAAAACCACCCCCACCACAAAACAAAGTTATCTAATGCTCTAATATACGCCTCACCGTTGAATTTGCCTGGGAGGTCAGAAAGGATACGAACATATTCTGCCGTTCTAGGCTTGGAAAAAACTGGGCCCAAGTTCTCATTCCTTAATCTTGCCACCGCTTCCCCCGCCGCTCCCCCTCCCCAGGTCGCCGGCCCCTACGTCATCTCCCTCAACATCCCATCCGCACGCGCGCCCCCACCCACTGCCCTGCCCCCTCCATTCAATCCCGGTTGCTGCCAAGTAGGGGGTTCAGGGTAGCGGAACTCCTGGGCTGGGCGTAGGAAACCCGGTTGGGGAAATGAGGTCCCAGATTCGGGGCACGTGCACATGGGTGAAGAAGCTGTTGAAAATCCAGCTAAGATCTTTTTCTCCTCTCCTCCCAACTCCTATTGCCCCCGCCAACCCTGCGACAGCCACCTTCCCACACAAGCAGCAATAAAGGTAAGGGAGAAAGAGAAACTACCTCGTAGCCACCTTCACTCCAGCCCAGCCCCACGGTCCCGGCCCGGCGGGCTCGTGCGTTGCTTTATTTTCTTTTTTCTGAATGGCTGGAACAGCTCCGATCTGCCTAGATACTCGGTCGGCCTGCTCTATCATTGGTCGTTGCCGCCACCCGGAGACAGAAGGCGCCGAGCTCGCACCGGCGGCAGCTAAAGTCTGCCTGGTAACAGGATCTGATTGGCCAACAGGGGAGGGAAAATCCAAAGTTGGTCTTATTTGAGTGAAGAGGGGGAAGTCCGGGTTAGGTTTCGGTTAAAACTGGGGTCGGTTGGGACTGCCGGTCCCAAGAGGTCCTTCTCTTAAAGGGACCGCAGGACAAAAGGCCGGGCTCTTGGGCCCCTTTGTAGCTTCCTTTTCTTTTGCTCTCTCCTTCCGTGTTTCAGTTTTGCCTTCGTTCGTCAGAGCTACTGGAAGAAAAGAGCCAATGGATGATAAAAATAACTGGAAAATTATGGGTAGTAGTGATGGAAATTCACTGGAAGCTCACATAACCCCCTTTTGATGCAGAACAAGTTGAACCATTTGTCCCCGCAACCCCCATATATATACAGGCGCTCACAACAAACCTGCTAGCAGGCCCACCGTCCTCGTTGATGGAGGCCTGGAAACCTCAGCAGCTGTACTAAATAAGCTGAATTGTAAGCTAAAATGCTTTTAGCGTTCCTTGGTTTCCCGTGTGTACTTGATTTCCTTACACAGAGTTGCTAATGCATTTGCAGCCCCATGGTTCTGCACTGGTGAACACTAGAATTTTGGTTGACTGCCCCAGGGGAGTGCTAGATGCCCACCTGAACTTTTTACTTTCAGAGAACTTTGTACTGAATAGGACATAGGTTCTTAACCCTCTTAGTTAAGGCTTTTTAGATCCTGAATCAGATCAAAGCAATGACCTGTGAAAACTAATAAAGGAAATTTCAACTACAATTGGAGTCTGGACTGTCTCTAGAGGGAGCTCTCACACCCCAAATAAGGAGAGACCATTTTGCATCTCCAACAGAAAGGAGTTTCTCCTTTAGTACCCCGTAGGGGGAAGGAAGATTTTCTTCTAGCCCAGCAACAAGCCCAGCCAATGGAAAAAGCGCAGCTCAGCCAATGAAGAGCCCTTGTCACCCCAAACCCTTACTTACTTCCAGTGAACTTCCACTTTTCTAATGCTGTCCTTGACCCACCTCCTTTCTATAAAAGACTTATATTTTTTAAAAATATTTTTCAATTATTTAGCCTCCATGTATTTGTGTGTTTTCAATTTTTTTCTTGTAATGGGTTTCTGGTTTTATACTATTGTGGTTAGAAAATATTCTTGATATGCTTTCAATCTTCTTAAATTAATTGAGACTTGTTTTGTGGCCTAACATGTGGTCTATCCTAGTAAATGTTTCATGTGCACTTGAAAAGAGTATACATTCTGCTGCTTTGGGGTGAAATGCTCTGAAAAATGTCAATTAAATCCACCTAGTCTAATGTGTCATTTAAGGCACCTGTTTCCTTTTTAATTTTCTGTCTGGAAGATCTATCCATTGATGTCAATGGGGTGATAAATTCCCCTGTTATGATAGTATTACTGTTGATCTCTTACTTTATGCCCATCAATATTTGCTTTATATATTTAGATGCTCCTGTGGTGAGTGCATAAATGTTTACAGGAGTTATATCCTCTTGTTGGATTGATTTTTTTTTTATCATTATGTAACATCCTTCTTTGTCTATAGCTTTTTTCCCTTTGGTTTCCATTTGCATTAAATATCTTTTTCCATCTCTTAACCTTGAGTCTTTATATGCCTTTTCATCTGATCTGAACTGGCTCTCTTATAGACAGCATATATATGGGTCTTGTTTTGAAGAAGGTGAACTTGTTAAATTTAAAAGAGGGTGGATGTTGTAGTCATGAACAGCCATGCACTGGCCTCTGTTGGCCAGGTGAGACATGGCATGCATGTTATGGGGCTTACGGTTCTGTCAGCAATAAAAGACTACACCAAACTGAGACCTCTTCCCAGGCTTGCCATTAGACCAGAATAAATTCTGTAAGAGTCAGTGTTTTTGGGGTGCCTTCTAGTAGAAGTCATTGTCCTGTCATTTCACACTAGGAAAACACAGACCTCATCCTAAGTTCTGTAGTTCAGAGAGTGTGTATTGAGCTCCTGAATTAGGCATTGGATTCTAGGACAGAAAATACAGACCAGGTTGAAGCCCATGGACCTGCAGGGGTGGGGAATGGTAGTGTGGTGATAACTCATCTACATTACAGTGCCTTATGTCAGGCTGAAAATAATAGTACATGAAACCAAAGCATATTAATGGAAGCTTCTAGTTAAACAATAAACATTTTAGAAAATTAGAAAACTACCTCTCAGTGTATTTGTATGCTTTCATCTACATTTAGACTTAGTTATTCCAAAAATGGGGTCACCCTGTATTCCCAGTCACTTTTAATTTAACATGAACAATTATCCCTGCCGTGTAATATTTTTGAATCTATGGTTTTCATGGCTGCATAGTGTTACTTATTATATGTTGTACATAACTGACCTGCCTCTAGAGTTTCTGCTGCCATCTTCCTCTGCTAACCGTATCTTGTTTATCTCTGAAAATGGAGTTTGATTGCTATGAGTTCCAGGTAGCTTCCAAATCTAGAATTATTCACTGTACTCCCAAAGCACATTCACTCTATTCTTTTTCCTTAAGATGCCAGGCACTTCATGCCCTGTGTTATCTCCTTCAGATCAGGAGTTTCTTCTAGGCAAGATATATATAAAAGACCTGTACTTGGAAAATTATAGGATACTAAAGAAAGAAACTGAGGAAGATACAAATAAGTGGAAGCATATAATGTGTTTATGGGTAGGAAGAATTAACATCATTAAGATGTTCAAACTACCCAAAGCAATCTGTAGATTCAAAGCAATTCCTATTAAAATACCGTATCTCATGGGTCTAGAACAAATATCCCCAAAATTTATATGAAACCACAAAAGACCCAGAATAGCCTCAGCAATCTTGAGAAAGAAGAACAAAATTGGAAGTATTACACTACCTGATATCAAACTATACTGCAAGGGATTAGTAATCAAAACAGCATAGTACTGGCATAAGAACAGACATACAGATCACTGGAACAGAATAGAGCCCAGAAATAAACCCACGCCTTTATGATCAATTAATATTTGACAAAGGCTGCATGTCTCCCACCATCACACCCACCAGGCATGAATTCTAGGCAGTTCAATAAGGGGCCCTCCTATGGGCTTTCAGCAGAGGTCAAGAACCAACTCTTGTCCAAATATGACCCTCAGAAGGAGGTAGAGTTCCGCAGCTGGATGGAGGGACTCCCAGTTCTGTCTCTTGGTCCCCATTTCCAGAAGGGCCTGAAGGACAGAATTATCCTGTGCACACTTATGAATAAGCTGCAGCTGGGCTCAGTCCCCAAGAGCAACCTCCCAGTGTAAAACGCACCAGCAAGAAAACCTCTCCAACTTCATCAAGGCCGTGGTCAGCTGTGCATGTGTTCCATGGACCTGTTGGAGGCCAGTGACCTGTTTGAGAGTGGAAACATGACACAAGTGCAGGTGTCTCCCCTGGCTCTGGCAGGGAAGGCCAAGACAAAGGGGCTGCAGAGTGTCGTGGACATCAGCATCGAGTACTCGACGCAGGAGCAGAACTTCAATGACGCCACCATGAAGGCAGGCCAGTGCATTATTGGGCTCCAGATGGGCACCAACAAGTCTTCCAGCCAGTCAGTCATGATGGCATATGGCATGAGAAGGCCTCAGTATGACCCCAAGAACCATATCCTGCCATCCATGGACCATTCAACCATCAGCGTTCAAATGGGCACCAACAAGTGTGCCAGAAAAGTGGGCATGATGTTTCCCAGGACCTGGCAGTACATCTGTGACACCAAGCTGGGGACCGACAAGTGTGACAACTCCTCCATGTCTCTGCAGATGTGCTACACACAGGGTGCCAACCAAGGCAACTAGCTGGTCAAACCAACATAGAACCCAGAAGAAATTTAGAAACCAATTTGTAATAAAATTTACTTTTATTATATTTCAGAGAACATGAAATTATTTTCTCCGTGATTCTTTTGCCTATAGAATGTTTTTCATATTCTTAATCCTAAAATGCAGGATTTGGGACAATTGTAGTAATTCTACAATTACCACTAGAGGACAGAAGAGAGTCAGGCAACATCTGAGAAGAAATCTACAGGGACCAGTTGTCCTTGATTCTAGGATAGACTTTCCTACTATGGGAAACTCAGACACCAGAGCCTCAGAATCATTTTTGATTAAGCTCATTATATTATTATTTAAAATATATCTTTATTGATTTCAGAGAGAGGAAGGGAGAGGGAGAGGGAGAGGGAGAGAGAGAGTTGAAACATCAATGATGACAGTCATCACTGACCGGCTGCCTCCTGCACACCCCTGACTAGGGATCGAGCTGCAACCTGGGCATGTGCCCTGACCGGGACTCAAACCACAATCTCCTGGGTCCTAGGTCAATGTTCAACAGCTGAGCCACACCCACGGCTGGGCAAGCTCATTATTTTTAAGTTAAATAATGGATCAGAAATCTTTCCCAAAGTCTTTTTTTTTTTTTTTTTTGCCTTTCAAAGGTAGAAAGAGTTTTATCATTTTGTATTTATACTTTTATTTTGGTTCTCATGTAATTCTGCATTATATAATTTTTATTTGTTTCCATGCTTGGCATCAACCACCATTATATGTAAAACTTTTGAAGGCTGATGTCGTGTCTCACTCGGGTACTTCTTTTGCTTAGTAGATGCTAGGGATTCAATTTCAACATTCATGTTATCATCATGGTAGAGAGAGGCAACAACGAGATATTCTCGGATGAATGATTAGGGAGCAGAGATACAGGTAAGGGGCATGCACATTCCTCCATACATTTGACGGGCTCACATGGGCTGACACCCAAGATCAATGCCAGAAAAATACACTCTTAGAGCATATTATCTCTCTCTCTCTCTTTTTGTTAAGCCTCACCTGAGGGTATTTTTCCATTGATTTTTTTAGAGACTGTGGAAAGGAGAGAGAGAAAGAAACATCGATGTAAGAGAGATGCATCAATTGGTTGCTTCCTGCATGCACCCCAACCAGGACTGGGGATCAAACCTGCAACCCAAATACATGTCCTTGACTGGGAATTGAACCTGTGAGTAAGACAGGTGGTTGTTTGTATGGGGGAGTATTAATCCATTATGTGAATATAAAAGTTTGTATATCACTTCTCCTGTTGATGGACATTTGGGTTTTACCCAGTGTTTCCCTAGTACTAATCAGATTGCTATGAACTTTTTTTTTAGAACCCTTTTTGGATATATGTATTCATTTTTTCTTGGGAAGTAAATAGAAGGGGTAAACAGGTATATTTTTAATGTTATGGAGACTGCGAAATATTAGGAAAGTGGATGTGCTAAATAAAGTACAGTCCAATCAATATTACACTGTAAACTCATACACACTCAGACCTGGGAGACAGAGAAAGAACAACTTTAAGAATTGATTTTTCTAGAGTTTGTGTCTTCACCTTCTTCCAAATTCTTAATGGCATCTATGAAGATGGCTGTGGTCATACCAAGTGTCACCACGAGCCAATTCAGGTCTGGCAGCAGAGCCAAGGAGGTACTCCAGGACAACCTACCCACGTCTCAGACTCACCTCTGCGCTTGCTTTCCATCCCTCCGTTTTCTGGCCTGGATTTTACTGGACCTGTTAGATGGTCGTGGTCACAGGCCTCTGTTAATGGCTTTAGAGTATCCCAGGCAGGAACCCGAAAGGGCCTGTTTTATCCAGAGAATACTAAAGAGACCTCCCTTGCCGAGAGGACACCGGAGAAGCGCTGAGACGAAAGGGCTTGGGCAGAAAGAGCGCGCAGGTCTGGCGCAACGGAGCAGAGGGGAGGGAGGGGAGGGAGAGCGGTTCCCACGGTTCCTGGGCGCATTCGAAGCACCGATCGTTGGTCAAGAGCCGAGGATACTGATCCCCGGCGCCGTGAAAAGGGCCCGCGCGGCGCGGGTGCGCAGCCCGGGAGGGGCGGTGTCCACACTGCCCGGCGGCGGGAAGCGCCTGGGGCCCAGCCGCATCTAATCGTATAATAATTAAATTGCTCAAATCCATTGAAAGAGCAAAAATCTCCAAAGCTGCCAGAGGAGAGAGACAATGGTACATGAAGAAAATAAAGATTATGTCAGATTTCCCATCAGAAACAGTGCAAGTGAGAAGATGGTGGAGCAGACTGGGGGGGGGGGGTCAAAGTGGAATTCTGTGCCTCCTCCCTCCCCCAGTCTTTCCGAAATGAAGGTGAATGATGACATTTACAGACACGAAAATGCCGAAAGGCTTCATCACCAGCAGACCCCACACTACAAGCAATGTGAAAGGAGTCCCCCAGGAAGGACACTGGTACCAGGTGGAAATCTGAGTGTACAGGACAGAAATGGCACCTGCATGGGAGAATATATAAGATGTAAGACGTCTTTCTTGTTACTTACCTCTCTTTAAAAACGTGGGACAGATGAAACAACAGTCATAAGGGGGATTGCAGGGTTTACGGCATTTGTCAAGGGCAACGCCTGAGAAGCGCAGCCTAAGGGCAGGCGGGAGGGGGGGGGGAAATGGGAAGAGGTGCTCTACCCCGGGAAGGCCGACTGTGGGGACAGGTGTGTGCCATAGAGCCTAAAGCAGCCTCTGAAATAACAAGGGAAGGGCGGTGTGTAGTAAGTCAGCAAAAGGAGAGTCATGGAATCCTACAGAAAGCATGTAAACACTGCGGGAGAGCCATTGCTTCTCTGGACTCTGCCCCCCCAAAGTGAACACGTGCCCAGATATGTGTACAAGAATGATGAATACAGCATAATTGTAACCCCACAATGACAGAAACGATTTAATTTGAAAAGTATATGAAAGTATTTTTTAAAAAGTTCTTGTACAAACAATGACTTCTGGATTCCCCTTGGCTTGTTTTCTGCCTCCGATCTTAAGAGCTTGGCAGTAAATGGAGAAGACAAGAGGGTAGAGGCGGAGGAGACAGACCTCTTTCCAGTAAGGGCTGAAAACGTGCAAAGAAGGGAGAACCACAAAGGTTTGGCTTTTGCTTTTTAAGAATAAAGACGTCCCTGGGTGGGCTCGAACCACCAACCTTTCGGTTAACAGCCGAACGCGCTAACCGATTGCGCCACAGAGACTGACAGGAGCCAAGCCTTCCAGGCAGCGGGGAGCAAGCGTGTAGCCACCGCTAGGTAAAGCCGCCAGGGTGCTGCTGGACGGACGACCGTGCAGACTCCAAAACCTCAGCAAACCGGAGAGGCGAGGTCCACGCTGCGTGCTGGTGGCGTTTGAAACCCGTGCGTTGGGCGATTCCCAAGGCCATGGGGCAGCCGACCGGCCTCCGCGCCTTGCTCCGCTCCCGCCTCAGATGCCAGCGCCCCGCAGACGAAGACGCCCCCCGGGGCGGCGACCCCCTGGGCCTGAGCCCTGTGGCGGGGTCCAAGGGCAGCTGAACGGCCCATGGGCTCCTGTGGTTACTCTTTCTGTTCGCTCCGGCCGCACCCCAACATCTGCGCCGCTGGCGCTCCCCTCGGTTCACTTGGCAGAGGTGAGTTCGACGGGAGCTGGAAACAGTGGGGGGGGGGTGTCAAAACTGGCAAACGCTGAGAGGCGGAGAGGCGGAAAGCGTGGGGCGGGGGGGGGGGGGAGGCGTGGACACTGACGGGCGGCCTTTCCAGGGGCGGGGCGGAGGCTCGCCGGTGTCGGGGGAGATGAGAACTGCCGGGGGTCGTTTTGTTTTATCATCAGGATTGAGAGGAAGGGAGAGGAAAACAGCAGCAGGAGAGAAGAGCACCTGCGGCTGTTTGGGAAACGAGGCGCGGGGAGCGCAGGGGTGACGGGAGCCTCGCTCCCGGGGCCTGGGGCGTGGTGCGCTGTGGTCGTGTAGCGGTCAGTACTCTGCGTCGTGGCCACAGCAACCTCGGTTCCAATCCGAGTCACAGCAAGGTCCCCTGCGCTGCCCAGAGCTCCCGTCTTCTTGTGCGCGGTGCACTTATTACTATTTCAGCGATCCGGTGCTTTTACTTCTGCTATTTTGAAACTTCTGACGGCGCCTCAACATTTTCAGGTTAGAGGAGCTCATTGTACATGTAATTACAGGGCCTTTGGTCAGATATGTCTTGTGAACGTTTTCTGTCTGTGGCTTGACTTTTCACCTTCTTAGTGGCGTCTCTGGAAGAGAAGGTATGGTTAGTGCTGATGAAGTCCAACTTATCACGTCTTTCTTTTGTACATATTTTTCCTGGGCTCTCTTCAGAAAGTCTTTGCCAAACATCAAGTCACAAAGCGTCTTCAAAATGCTTTACACCTTTAACTTTTATGTCTTGGTCCATGATGCACCTCAAATGGACTCTTGTGTGCAGTGTGAAGTAGAAATAAAGCTGTTCCATCCCGCCCCACATCCCAATAGTGAACCTATTTTCTCTCCTCACGGAACT
This sequence comes from Miniopterus schreibersii, assembly GCF_964146895.1. Taxonomy (NCBI): domain Eukaryota; kingdom Metazoa; phylum Chordata; class Mammalia; order Chiroptera; family Miniopteridae; genus Miniopterus; species Miniopterus schreibersii. Next base: position 11,495,189 of record NC_138119.1, on the reverse strand, counting down.
GCTTTCATTGAAAACTAATTCACCCATTGAGCTGTGGATCAGCTGCAAGTCTTTCAATTCAGTCCATTTATCAGTTTGTGTCTCATGATGCCACTTGCACGTTGCCTGGTCTGTAGGGGCTCATGCATGGTACCTCCTAAAGTCAGGAAGTGCAAGTCCCCCGGTTCTGTTCTACTTCACACAGTGCAAACATTTTGAAGCCTATAATAGTTCCTGCAACCACCACACAGCTCAAGACATGCCTGCTCTTCAACCCTCTCATACATGTTTACCCCTTGTGGCCAAAGATCCTCCACTGTAGCCTCTTGAGAGAATAAATCTCCAGCTGTCCACTGGGCAGGTGAACACGCGAAATGACTACAAAACAGAGTCTGGGTTTTCTAATGGGGGTGGTGGTGGCTGGAGTTAGCTCACTTTTCAGGCCTTGGATCTCAGAAAAAGTTTTCTCTAAGTATTTCTAACCATGATGTGAAAACTTTGTGCTATTTACAATTCCCTCTCTTTCTAGGGAGATAGAGTCCCATGGAGGGCCCTCAATTTGCTGCACTGATCGTTGAGTGCGATGGTGCAGATGGGAGGCTGAGGGAGAGCTTTATTTTTCCTGCCTGTGGAAGCAGATGAGGGAGAGGGGGGGCAGGGGGAGGGGAGACACAGGGAGGGGAGACACAGGGAAGGGGGGACAGAGGGAGGGGAGACACGGGGAGGGGGGACAGAGGGAGGGGAGAGCAGGATGGAACCAGAAAACTGACATAAGGCACTGATGTCAGCTACGGAGAAAGAAGACACTGGTGAGCGTTTCCAGGGAAGAGAAACTTGGGTAGAAACATGTTTATATAATGTGACAGTCTCGACAATAGTTGCTTTTCTAAAAAAGTAGTAGTTTTGGTAAATACTTCACACCAGACTGATCCCTTCTCTCCCATAAGAGCAGTTGGGAACATAAAATGTATTCAGTGGCACCCTTAGGACCTCTGCCAGAGAAGTCCAAGTACTGCCACTGGGAGCCCGGGGGTCGCCTGCTCGCCGGCAGCCGGCCGTGGTTTTCTGCTTCGTCTGTTTGGCAAACTGGAGGCCCGGGCTCCACTCGCCGTCACCAGCGGGGGAGGCTGCGGTTCCAGAGGAACCCGCGTCGTGGTAAGGACAGGTCTTGAAGCCTCGCAGGATGTTTCTTCTCCCGTCTACCCAGTGAGATCCAGCGCCTTTCTTTCTTTCCCGTCAGGGCCCTGCGGGGTCCCCGTGGACAGGACCGAGTGGGCCGCTGGTTTCCTCTAGTGTCCTGCGGGCGTGGGCGGCTCCAGGGCTCAAGCTGAGCCAGGAGCGTGTGTGTGTGGGGGGGGAGGCTGTGCAGGGGCGCGGGCGGAGGTGGGGTGCCGGGGTTAGGGCATCACAATCTACCCCCGCGTCCCGCGCACCTGCCCTTCGGGGATTCCGGGGAAGCCAGAGGCCCCGAAGGCTTCTCCGCAGGCTCGACGCAAACGTGTGTGACGTTCTGGAAGGAGAGAGGACCCAGCCCTCGCCGGGCTGGCCCTCGGGGACAGGTTCCAAAGAGGGTGATTTCGGGGATAGAACCAACGGTCAGAAAACCGTGTGATCCCGAGATGAAAGTCTCAGATCCCACGCCCGAGAACTGAATCGACCCCTGCGCCCTGAACAGGAAAGTCGTCTGCGCAAGTTCCGAGACCAGGAACGGCGGGGACTGTGCACCCGGCTGGTTCTCAACCCGGGGCGATTTGGTCACCCGCGCCCCCCCCCCCTCCGCCCTTGCTGTGACTCTAGGCCTCGTCTGTAGATAGTTTTGATGGTCGTGACTGGGGGACAGGGGGCGGGAGAGTTTCCCCCCCGGCATCTGTCAGCAAAGGCCCGCGTTCCGTCCCCGCCTTCTAGGTCCTGCACCCCTGAGCGTCCCTCCTGAGGTTGGGGGTCCCGGGGTCTCACCCTGGGCGCCTCCCCTCTCGCCTCCCCCAGTCGCTCGGTCCGCTGCCCCGCCCTGGAGACCTTCTCTCCACACGCTACCGCCTCGCAAAGCCGCGTCTCCGGGGCGGTTCTGCGGGTGGCGGGGGCAGGACCACTCGCTCCGGGACGCGGGGTCGAGGCGGGCTGCGCGGGCGCGCGGCGGGTTGTCTGCGGGCTCCTCTGGCGGAGGAGGCGGGGAGAGGGCTCGGCCTTGGGAGCGCGGTCCTGGGAGGACGCGCGACCTGCCCTCTCCCCCTCGCGCCCTTCGTGAAGCCCCTGAGTGCAGGAGAAATGTCACTGTCTCTGAATCGCAGAGGCCGCCAGGGAGCCCCCAGGCTTCCGAGTCCCTGGTGGTCTAGTGGCTAGGATTCGGCGCTTTCACCGCCGCGGCCCGGGTTCGATTCCCGGTCAGGGAATCCGTTTTGTGCCGTCTGACGTCTGTCCTCTCGCAGGAACCTGCCTCTTGACGCCGCAAATGTGGTGTCGCGCGCTCCTGGAACGGAGCCTTCAACTCCCGCAGAACTGACGGGCGGGCGCTCCTCGGGGCGCACCGGCCTTGCTTTTCTCCACGGCAGCCACCCTCCCGCACGAGGGACTTCAGGGGCTCCCCGGGGCCGCTCAGGTTTACCCGGCCGCGCGACGTCACACCTCGGGGGCTGCCCCCGGCCGGAGCTGGTGGCCGCTGCAGGGCCGCGGAGCGGGCTCCGTCGGAGGCGCGTGGGTGGGTGCGCGCCGCGCGCGGGGGCCTCCGGGCTGGGTCCGCACAGAAAATGTTTACTGGCCCGAGGGCGCCCCCGCCAGGGGTGACTGTCGGGCCTGTCTCTCGGGAGGTGTAGGGAGGTGATGTGAACCGACCCAGCAAAGGCAGCGTGTGATGTGGGCACAAAATGGAAACGCCGACTGCTGCCATAAGCAGGGAGGAGCGGAAACCAACACCAGGAGGTGCCAACAGCGGTACCGCAGGCCGAACCACGGCGACGACGGCTGTTGCCTTTAAACCCGTAGGCTTCCCGGCGCTGGGCGCGTTTTCCTTTACCCTCCGAAGACCAGTTGGGACAAATGTGGTGTCCACTGGGGTAAGGGGAGAGCGAGCGGGAGCCGGGGGAGGCGACGGGGACCCGGCCCGCAGAGGCCGCAAGGGGAGCGCGCAGATGACAGCGCCGCGGCTGCGGGTCGCTGGGTCTGGTGGCGTTGCTGCCAGGAGCTCAGTCAGAGGGACGGGGGGGGGGGGCTCCCGCATGCGTTTGCGGGGGGCGGGGTGGTGACCCTAAGTGTACGGAGGCGGGACCGCTGCACTGTGCTTGGAGGGCGTGCGCTCGAGGTTACCTGGCAGCGGAGACACCACGATCCCGAAGGTGGTTCTCCCCCGCGGGCGACGCTCGGCCATTGCTCTCGGGAGATCCTGACCCCTGTGAGTGTGTATATGTGTGTGTGTGAGTGCGTGTGAGTGTGTGTGTGTGTGTGTGTGTGTGTGTGTAGTCCGCGCTCTTCCCTGACCTCCCGGGTTGGTGAAAGACCGCGTCTGTTCTGTGGCACCGCACTGCGCCCCTCCGGCCCCACTGCGTGTGAGTTCGCCCCACCCGGCGCCCCACCGTCTTCCAGCCTCTCCAGTTCCGTGACCGAAGTGTGCGGACCGCTCTGTCCCGTGCGCCACGCCTCCTTTCTGTCCAGAAGGCGCCAAACGCGCCCTCTCCCCGAAGCGCAGTGGGCCCCGCGGGGACTCCCTCCAGCGCTACAAAGGCCGCGCGGTGCGTGGTGCTGGGAAAGCGCGGCAGACGGCGCCCGGGGCCTGCGCTCCACGGCCCTTCCCCCGCCGGGTCCGCAGGAGGCTCCCCTTCCAGGAACGACGAGGCCGAGCCTGCCTTCCCCGGGGGCTCTCGGCTCCCGGCTCCCGGCTCTCCCCAGGCGCCCTTTCCCTGCCCGGGGTCGCCAGCTGCTTCTGCTCTCGCCCGGCTTCCCCTTCTGCCTCCGCCTCTTCCCGCCCGGCTGTGTTCTTGGGACAGAAACACACACACACACACACACACACACACACTCACACACACACGCTCCCCAGCTATGGGATGTGATCCAGCCGCCTCCGGTGTTCGAGACGGGAGTCGGATCAACCTTTCCTAACGACAGGAGGAGAGAACCGGCGGCGGCAAGAGGACAGACCAACACCTGTCGACACACGTGGCCAGGTGCACAGGGTCCTTTCAGGGACACCGATGGGCCCAAGCCACTCGCGGAGGCCACGGTGTTTAACATAAAGCTCAGGGTGTCTGGTGTGGACCCCAGGGCCTTTTGCCAGGTCTCTGCACCTTCCCCGAGCTCTCTCTTCTGATCTCTCCATGGAGTGACCTGGGCCAATTGTCAGGCAATAAAAGTGAGCCCCGCAGGATGCATTGGCCGGGAATCGAACCCGGGTCTCCCGCGTGGGAGGCGAGAATTCTACCACTGAACCACCAATGCCCCCTGCTACGCGTTGGTTCTTTAGGGAAAAAAAATCTCTATGGCAGCCGAGAACAACTTTCCAAATAAGATTACTCAGTCGTCTTTGGAAGCTGGAGCTCGAAAACCGACAGACATGCTGGGCAGAGGCTTGCAGCTGAGACATCAGAAGACATCGCAAAGTGGGGACATTCAGATTCAAGTGTCAAAGTGTCTGTTTTGCCAGCTCGCACCTCAGCTCTGACACAGGCCCTTTCCAGCTGCGTGACCGGCCCCTGCAGGAAAACGCCCGAAATCCACCCAGATCCCTCGTTTATGACCCGGAGCGGACGGGAATAGCGACCGCGGGAGCCCGCGGGCCGGCCCCGCCGGGCAGCTTCCCCGCGCCCCGCTCAGCTCGGGCCCGGGGGTCGCGGCCGCGGGCGTCTCCGGGGCGCTGGCCTCCGAGGCGGGGGTGGGGCAGGCCGGGCGAGGTCCCGGGCTGCCGCGTCGCCTCCGGAATCGCCCGGCGCGCGGGTTTCCGAGGCGGCGGACGCGCAGCGCAGACCCCGCCTCCCGGGCTTTCCGGGGCCGTGGAGTCCGCGCGGCCGTCCGTCCGTCCCGCGGCGCCCCGAAGGCTCGACCGAGCGGCGAGTGAGCGCCGGCTGTCGGCCGCCTCGGGAGCTCGGCCGGCGCGCGTCTCTGTGGCGCAATCGGTTAGCGCGTTCGGCTGTTAACCGAAAGGTTGGTGGTTCGAGCCCACCCAGGGACGCCTTTGTTATTCTTAAAAAGCCAAAACCAGACCCGTGCAATTCTCCCTTCTTCTCACACTCTCTCCACCGTCACCTCTGGCTTCTGCGGCTCCTGCACAGCAGGAGGACCTCGGCCAGGTTCTTAAGATCAGGAGCAGAAAGCAGGTCAGGGGGAACCCCGAAATCGTTTGTTTGTACTAGTACATTTTGAACCCTTTCCATATACTTTTCACATTAAATTGCTTCTGTCATTGTGGGGTTACAAATAATGCTGTAGTAATCATTCTTGTATACATTTCTGGCCACGTGTTCATTTTGGGGGGTAGAATCCCTGGAGGTTGCCGAGGCACCTACTCCTCTCCTCACCCCTGCGCGTGGCTCTGGCAGCATCGGCCCAGCCTCCAGCTCTTCTGGCCCCTGACCCGTTGGTCTGGTGGCTTCCACGGCTCCAGGTGGCAGCAGCAGCAGCAGCAGCAGTTGCCACAGCGCCAGTTGGAGAGGTCTGGGGATATCAATTTTTAAATTTAATTCTAGAAATAATAGGCATCCCTTAAAGTTTGATAAAGGCTAATATAAGACAATTAAAGGAAAAAACATTTAAAATACATTTTAGAACTTCTTTCAAGAATGGTTGGGACAGAAAACCTGGAAGTTTAATTAAATTTTTAGATTATAGATCTATGAATGGTTTAAAAATTTTTGGTATTTCTTGGAGATACCTCAAAGAGATTCCAGAAGCCATTATAGTCTTTTCTGGAACATTCTTCGGTGCACCGTCTTGGACTAAATGCTGGACAGGGTTGAGGTAGTGGGAAGAAATGGCTTCCAAGTGGTTGCTCAGCAGTGTAGCTGGGGAAGTGGGATGGACGGTGCGGACACCTGGGCAGAAAGAAACACAAGTAAGAAACAGCATCAGAGGGGACATATCAGCAAGGAAGTGTGTGATTGCTAAGAATGGACACTGGCGGGTGCATGTGGGATTTCAGAGATCCCAGCCCACTGCGGAATACCAAGGAGATGGAGACATAGCCTAGGGGCCGTGTATTTGCCACCATGAGACACCAAGAGGCAGGAGACAGATAAAGTATCTGAAAGTCACTAGTGTATTCTATGTAAAAAGAAGCCCAGGTTGGGGAGAGACAGAGAGAGGCGGGCAGGGCTGTAATTTAGGGTATTCATACATAACTGCTCTCTTTCAGGGATTGTATACCTGAGTAGCAAGGTATGTGCTCTGACCAGGAAACGAACCAGAAACCTTTTGGTGCACAGGGCAATCTCAACCAACTGAGTCACTCTGGCTGGGCTAGGTACTGAATTTTTATAACCAAATCATGGAAGTGATGTTGGATCGCTTTGCTGTCTTCTACAGAGTCACTAATGACATCCACAAGTAAGGGGAGGGGACACATTCACACGACATAAGGAAGGTGAAGTCCATGGGGAGTCACTGAGGAGAGAAGCTGGTGACCCAAGAGTTCCATGGCCTGCCCAAAATCACAGACTGGTCAGAATACAGAGCCTGAGATAAACCCAGCCATGTGCCCTCAAAGTTGGGGTCCTGACTGCACCCAGGTTTTCTCAGGGGCTCTGGAAAAGGCTCTGCTGGTGGAATCATATACAGACATGGAGATGGCATGGAGGAGACGGTGAACACTCGGCAGGCTAGATGAGCATTGGGTCAGTATTTGTCTGAAGAGGAGCCCAGACCTGGAACCATGCAGGTGCACTTCTGTCCACAACTCACCAAGGGTGGAGGGAGCCTGGGCCCCATTTATGCTGAGCTCACGCTTATGTAGTTCTGAATCACACCTTAATTGGATAATTGGGAAACTGAGGCCCATGGAGAGGCAGAAACTGCCCAAGGTACGTGACATTCAGAGTCCAGAGTTCAGGAGTATTCAGACCTTCCAGGCCAAGGCTCCAGCCTGCCCCACAGAGTTGGTTTGGAATCTGGGAATCCTGACATATTGGGAAGTTCCTGCCTATTCCTGCCTATATGGAGGCTGTTTTGTTCTGGGATCCAGAAAGAGAGCACTGTCATGTGTGTGTGTGCGCGCGCGTGCGCACACACACACACACACACACACACACACACACACACACACACACACATAATGACCTTGGGTGGGATTAGAAGAAGAGCAGACACAGAGGAGTTGATAACAAGAAGAAAAAAGAGGTTGGAGGCACGGCCTCCACGTGACAGCACTCCTCCAACTTTACAGCTATTGCCCCACATGTGCCTGAGCATCCCTGAGAAGTCCCTGTGCAATAATCCACTGCGTGGGCAGGAGAGACGGGCCCTGACGGGCACAGTGGCTCAGCCAGGATCTAGAAGAGGAAAGACTGAGGAGTTGAGTCTGAGCCCAGGTCTGTCTCCTCAAATCTGGGGCCCTGGCTGCACCCAGGCCTTCTAGGGGGCTGTGGAGAGGGGCGTGTTGGTGTCACTGTGTACAGTATGGCATTCCATGGAGAAGGGGGTGAGCAGTTGGTGGCCCACAGGACTGTCTGTATAACTGTTATCAGAGGAGGGGGCTCAGGGAAGGGGATCCCAGGAAGTGAGGTCACTTTCCTAAAGAACTTGGAACCCCCGTAACCAGGCAACCACGTTCTTGAAACAGCCCAACAGCCAACTCACTTGGCAAGAGACACTTGACAGTGCAAGATGCTCTCTTGCTGTGTTCCCAGTAATTGGGGCTCTGGTTTCAGGAGCCCCTGCTGTGAGCGTTTTTCCAAACCCTGGAGACGTTGGTTCAACGCTCATCCCCAACGTCTCTGGCCATTTTCGAGACGGTTGCCTAAGGTAACACAAGGCACTCTGGGTCAGCCCAACTCAGGCCAGGCCAAGTCTGTGAGCCATCCCTGGGTAACCCCCATTCCCTCTTTTCATGTGGGGGAGAAGAGGGACCTGAAGGGAGGACCCCTGGGCAGGAACAGGTTGTTGGGTGGGACAGGGCTGGCAGGGCTTCCTGAGGGGCCTCTTATCTGTGCCAATGGGAATCGTAGACCCTCAGGCTGTCATGCCTTTTCCTCCTGCGTGGAGATCTGAGCAGATCATGGTGTGAGCGAATCTGGAGTGGAGGGTCATAGGGGTCTGAGAACCAGCAAAAACAGGGCTCTGAGGTTTTCCGCCTGGTGACTGGGAACTGTCTTTACAGAGCTCCACACAGGAGAGTGGACAGGAGCTGACAGATGGCGTCTTCGACTCCATCCCCCAGCAGGAGGCACAGGTGCCCCATACACCCACAGGGGTGCAGCACAGCCTCAGGGTGAGTGTAGGTGCCAAATTCACCTAAACTCCAGGGCCCCAGGGAGTCAGGGGCCCAGGGTTCCAGAAGCCGCCCTGCTACTCCCCTGACATCTCTCCAGAGTCTAATTTCCAAAGGCATCTGGGTCCCCATCCCCTCCCCCCAATCCACCCTCACTGTCCAGCCCCTTTCGGACCAGATGCAAAGTAACTGTCCACAAATTTTTAGGAATATCAGAAAAGAGAGTATTTTTGCATTTTTCTACAGATTTTCCTGTTTTAATGCCCATCCCCAAGTGTACATGTTAGTCTGATAATCCTTGCCCTCCTTCTCCCGTTCTTACACATCATCGTGATTAGTAGGGATGCTTTTCCTTAAAAGGACAATGGGGCTCATGGTACCAAGTCTGTTTCTTTGCCATTTGCTTCCCTGAGGACCACATCCCCGTGGCCCCTCCAGGTCGGGAGCTGGGGCCTCCCTGTACTGCGCAACATACCAGGATGGGGACCAGTTATCATGGCGGGTGATCCATCTCTTCACTGCTGTGGGACATGGACATGATCCCCTTCTGTTGTCATTTCAATTGTGCTTCCCTGAACATCCCATGTGTCCTAATATCCTGACCCCTCCCACCCCAGGAAAAGCCTCTGTGTTCTTAACATGAGATGTTTTGTCAGAAATCTCAGGGGTGCCCAGCATGGCTCAGTGGTTGAGAATGAACCTATGATCCATCCAGGAGATCACAGTTCGATTCTCAGTCAGGGCACATGCCCGAGTTTTGGGTTCGTGCTCCAGTAGCGGGCGTGCAGGAGGCAGTCAATCAATGACTCATCATTGATGTTTCTATCTCTCTCTCTCTCCCTTCCTCTCTCTGAAATCAATAAAGACGTATTTAAAAAAAGAAAAGAAATCCCAGGGGTAAACACTTAATACAAGGAGGTGCTGTCCATCCTTGGCTAAGAAAATGACCTAAGATACTGATGTGTTTCATCATTCCTTACCTCCAATTCTACTTTTCTTGCAAAGAATCCTTTCTCCTGTCAACATAAGAAACATTCAAACCTGTGAAGAATTTTTGTGAGTTTATTTGAGACAAACTGTCAACAATTGCCAGAAAGCAAAATTGCAATAGATTGAGATAATGTTCTGAGAATGGCAATTTTGCACTTTATTTTATATATTACAATCAAAAGAGGAGACTTATGTGGGTTACATGAAATTCATTGGTGATAGATTAGGGAGGCGGGGAAACCTCTGGGATTGGGTAAAAAGTAAAACAATAGACACATACCTTTTTTACATAGGTTGGTATAGGATAGTTAACAGTCAACAATCAACTCAATAATAGTGAGGGGATTTGTGGTCTCTGCAGAGTGGTGCCTGTGCTTTGAGGAGTCCCGAAAAAGGAAAGTTACCTTTCCAAAGATATGTTAACATAGATACAAAAATATAACAGACAGGCTCAGTTAAAGTAAAGATTGACCTTTGTCAGGGAAGATGCCGGCCTAGCACATGACTGACTACCCACCATAAACTGCTCTTAGTTTAAAAGTTTTAATTTCAGGCCATCCTTTGTGGTTACTTTAGGTCTCTGAGTTTGCACGGCCACCAGCAGGCCTCCCCTGAGCTAGTCAGTTAAGCATGTGGCCCCTTTTTGTCTACATTCTCCTTCGATCACTCATATCCCACCTCTTGCCACTGATCACTGAGTGCTTAGGGATTCAGTCTGAGCTGCAGCCCCAACCCACTTGGCAATTCTCCCGCTGATGGCATGTCCCTCCTGAGCTGCCTCTGGTGGCATGTCCCTCCTTTGTCCCACCATAGGGAGATGAATCATCAACCTGCATGATGCAAGCAGCTGCAGCTTCGTCGCAGCCCGCGGGCCTGGTCAGCGCGCCCACTGCGCTCAACACACAAGTGGCCGTGAACCTGTTTGCTACCTGGGAGGTGCACTGCTCCAGCCCCAGCTGCGTGCCCAGATTGTGCAGGCTGACTTTAAAGAAGTTGGTGGTCTTCAAGGCACTAGAGAAGGAGCCCATCTCCGTGGTGATTGCAGTGAAGGTGAAGGGCTCCAGAGGCATCCTGCGGTCTCACGAAATTGTGCTGTCCCCCGATGGACAAATGGAGAGTGACCTGGCTCTGGCATTTTCGCTGCAGTACCCCCATTCCCTCAAGGGAGAAGGCAACAAATTACAAATCATGTTGCAGCAGAGGAAGCGGAGGAAGAACCGGCTTACCCAGGGCTACAAGACACTGGCTACGGGCGACATCAACATGGCTGAGGTGATGCAGCGACCCCTCGAGGGTGGCCAGGTGCTGAGCCTCAGCAGCAGCGTCAAGGAGGCCTCCACCAAGGTGGCCAATATCTGGATCTCCTCCTTGTCCAGCCAACCCATTGACGATAAGGACGGCACCGTGCAGGCAGGCCCCAGAGTCAAGGACAACCGCTCCAAGGGGGAGTATGAGAGCTTCAGCAACGATGCCATGCACAGGCAGGACCTGGGAGAGGAGCAGCTGCGATGGGTAATAAGAACGACGCCCATGGCCAGTCAACAAAGTGTCCAGCAGAAAGTCCTGGCGTGGCTGCATGGTCTTGACGTGTCGGAGGAGGTCCTGGACTCAGAGAAGAACCCTATGGAGTATGTCCCCCAGGTGGAGGAGGACCTGGACCTCTTGTACGACACACTGGAGAACCCCAGCGACAGCAGCCCAGATATGGAAGATGATGAGAGCATCCGCAGCACCCCCAAGCCCACGCTCAGGCCGTACTTTGAAGGCCTGTCACACACCAGCTCACAGAGGGGGATCCGGAGCACCCACAGCGCCTAGAGCCAGAAGGAGCCTCTCAGTCCGGCAGATGTGCCCAAGAAGACCCGGGCCCCGGGCAGCAAGCAGCAAGACACAGTGTCTCCCATTCAGTGGCCCACAGCACACGACCCCTGGGGAGCAGCCAGCACAGCCCCAGGACAGCCGGGAGACAGAAACCTCTGCCCTGGACATGTTCATCCAGAAGTTGTCATCTAGCGGGCGCATCACCAAGACTGAGCCTCTGGTCATCCCCTCCACCAAGTCCAAGGGGAAGCAGGCCAGCCTCTGGGGCCGGGGCAAGTCCCTGAAGGAGTGACAGCCTGCATGGCCACAGAACAAGCAGGCCAACAGCCTGGACAACGAGCGTTGCCTGGACCCGCACAGCCAGCTGCACATCCCCAGGAAGACCCTGTACCACCAGCCAGGCTACATTCTCATCTCCCGCGACCAGCTGCCCGAGAACATCATCGTCGTCACCACCTCCGGCCGGCAGGGCAGCTCCCGCTGGACGCCCTGCAGCAGCACACGCTGTCCCACAGGACGCCCGACTGGCTGGGCTACATGAGCTCTGGTCACCCCGCTGGGCTCCCACCCCGTGGCCAGGTACCTGAGCCGCGGCGTATGTCAGCTGCTGCAGCAGACAGGGCTCTCCGCCTGCTGCCCACCCCTTCAATTGCCATTTTTACATATTTGTGTTTATCTTACATATACTTAAAATACATATACTGTATTTTTTCTTATACTATCCAGTAAAATAAAATGTATTTTAGATAAAATACTATTAAAAATAAATTTTAGTTTATATAAAATTTAACTCTCTGATCCTTCAAAGTGTAAATTCCAACATCATTAAGTACACTTACAATTTTTTGCAGCCTTCATATCACATCACAACCACTTTCTAGTTACAGAACGTTTTTATCCAGACAAACCCAGGACCTGGTCGTCAGTCACTGCTCAACCTCCCCCTCAGCCCCTGACAATCCCTAATCTCTGTGTGTCTCCGTGGATTTACCTATTGTGGATTTTCATGGGAGTGAAATCATAGCATTTTCGGCCTTTTATGTCTCATTGTGTAATGGGTGTGATGAGACGACTGTGACTTGGTTTGAATAAAAACAATTTTTATTAAGAGGGAAAAATCCCAGGAGGCAAAGATTATGTGTAAAAAAGAAACCCCAATATTATTATTGTTATTTTTGTTAATCTTCACCCAAGGATATTTTTTCCATTGATTTTTTTTTTTTTTTTTTGAGAGAGAGTGGAAGGGAGGGAAAGAGAGAGAGAAACATTGATGTGAGAGAGACACATTGGTTGCCTTCCACACATGTGCCAGGGCCGGGGATCGAGCCTGCAACCGAGGTACATGCCCTTGGCCAAAATCGAACCCGGCACCCTTCAGTCCACAGGCTGACTCTCTAACCACTGAGAAAAACTGGCCGGGGCCATCTCATATCTTTTATAAATGATTGAAGACATAGCACAGTGAAAAGAGACATCTCTGATTTGGTCAAGGTTCTAAAACACTATCCAGGAAGGAGACAAGGTTGCCAGGGCCTGGTCTGTAGGGTGGGTTCCTGTTGATGTTCCCAGCCCTCCTTCATGGTGATGTCCCTGTCTTCCAGGTAGGAGGTGACACACCTGACCTCCCACAACTGTGTGTTCACCAGGAGGCCTCACCAGCAGCAGAAATAGATTGAGTGCACTGTCTATCTACATCAGGGGTCTAGGGTGTCTCCTGTGTGTGGGGACACATTACATTCTCCTGGGGATGGCGGGTGAGATTTTAGCTTCTTTAAAAGAAGCACAGTTTTAAAAAGAAACAATGATTGACATTTGGTTCCCCGAGGTATCTTTGTTACCACATCTAAAATCTTCAGGTTCTGTGTGGCCATCAAAGTGAGATTCGGGCATCATTAGCATTATGTTGGAATCACTGTTATGTGACCCCTGAGTCCTCTTCAGGACTTTCCTGTGCAAGACGTGAAGGGTCAACACATGAGAAATCACAAGCCCTGTGACCCCAAAGACAAGGTGACCTAAGGAGTAGGTTCACCAGTTTATTTTTTGGTGAAATAGTTTGAACATCTCATGGAAAGACAGCACAGTGAGCAACACATAACTGGTTGGTACATGGAAACACCGCTCGATACATTTCAACCTCAGTTAGGCTTTGGAGGGCAAGCTGCCAAGGTGGTGGCCCAGAGAGAGCAGAGAGAAGCCAGGTTCCCGGGGAAGAGAGGGCTCAGAATGTGGGGTGGGGCTCTGAGGGGTGAACTTCAGAGCCAGATGTCAGAGCTGCAGTCGCCCCCAGGGTAGCGGAGCTCATGGGCCAGGGCTGGGCCGAGGGGCTCCTTCCCAAAGTCCACCAAGAAGTTGGGGTTCAACTTCAGCCCTCCCTTCACTGTGTCTACATCAATCTGCAGCATCACGGAGCCTTCCCTGGTGGCAATGAGGAGGGGAGAAGAGAGAGGTCAGAGGGGGCAGTCCCTTTCCCCCATGGCTTTGTGAGTGCACAAGTGGGTTCCTGAGGAGGAAGCAGGATCTGCATGGTGGGGGCAGGTGGGGTGCCTGAGGAATCTTCAGAGAGCAGAAAGACCCATCTGGGAGAGGAGGGCTAGGAGGAAAGCCCAGGCTGTCTGCTTCTCACCTGATAAGATCAGGGTAAAACTGCTTGTCCCAGGCACTGTACAGCGACGTGGTGACGTAGAGACGCTTCCCATCTAGGCTAAGCTGGATCATCTGAGGGCCTCCAGCCACCCGTTTCCCCTTGGGAAAACCAGAGGTCAGCCCCCAGGACCCTGGAGGGGATCAGAGGCACCACCCAAACCCCAAGAGCTTGCTCATACGCTCCCCTCCTCCCCTTCCCCACACTTCTCCAGCGTGGACCTGAGTGCGCTCATGAGCAGGAGAGGGAGTCTCACCTTGACCACCAGGGGCTCTGGCTGGGATTTTAGCTCCTGGTCCTCCAGCACTTGCACAGGGCCTCCCTTCACAATGCTGCCCCCCAGGAAGAGCTGGGTGGAAGGGGCAGAGAACAGAGGGTGTCAGTGCGGGAAGAGCCCTTTGCCTCAGTCAGGGCTCCCCACAGTCCTGGCCTCAACCGTACCTCAGCCCCCAGTTTTGCCTTTCCTGTGCCTCCCTTATCACCCCCAGCCCCTCCATACCCTTTTCCTCATGTAGTTTCTCTTCCCCTCCTTCCTCCCTCCCTCTTGCCCACTGTGCCAGGGCTCCCACCTGTCCTGTGAGTCGAGGCCTCTGTGGGTCAGAGATGTTGTATTGCCGCAGGTCCCCGTGCAGCCAGTTGCTGAAGTAGAGGAAGCGGTCATCCAGGGACAGCAGGATGTCGGTGATGAGGCCTGGGGTCGGGGTGTGGTTCAGAGGCTTTAAGGACTCCTGATCCCTAGGCCAATATCACCTCCTATTCCCACCCTCCCCTGGGCACCCACCTGGCATTTCAGGTAGCATCCAGCCCTTCACCTTCTTGGGGGGCACCTGTATAACCTTCTCTGCTGACCAAGTGCCTCCCTGAGTTGGAATTAAGAAGCAGAGAGGTGAGACTGTCAGAGTTGGAGGTGGGGGCAGATCTGGGTCTTCCCAGGGCCTATGTCTACAGGGAGACAGTGGATACAGGGCCTCCATACCACTAGGGTCTAGTTACAATGCCAGCTCCTTGAGACAGGAATCATGTCTGCTTCACCACTGTGTGCCCAGCACCTGGCACAGTGCCTGACATACAAATTTGCACAATCTTTCATTGAATAAATGAGTGAATAAGTATGGCCAGTTAGGGTTAAGGTGAAAATAGCCTAGGACTGAGAGTAGAGAGGCAGGCAGGTGGCCCTTTTGGGGGTCCTGGAGAAGTCTGGGCTGGTGGAGCCAGGCAGAGAGGCCTTGTCACTCCTAGGGAGAGGGGAATGTCATGGCTACAGGAGCCTGGGCAGAAGTGATGACAGGACGGCTGGAAAGGGCCAGAGGGCACATGTCACCTCATTCTTGAAGAAGCGCTGGATGTTGGAGCTGAGGGCACAGCCCACGAAGCCCTGGGCGGCAGCTGGGTTGTGCAGGAAGCGGATCTCCAGGGGGATGAGCCCGTCCTGTAAGGGCAGGGTCTGCACGATCTCACGGCACTGCCAGTCCCACACATATAAATGGCTTCCATACAGTCCTGGGTGGGAACAGGGCCAGAGAAGGGGCTCAGACTTGGGGCAAGTGGGCATGGGCAACAGCTGGGGCCCAACCTTGGGCAGAAAGGTGAATACGGGTTGGTGGGATCAGGACCCCGGAGCAAGCAGAGAACTCAGCACATCCTATACCATCACTCAAGAGTATGGGGTTCAGGTGAGAGAAGTGAGGGGCTGGAGAGTGGGGCTTGGGCGCAGAAAGAGGGTATGTGTCCATGCTCCTGCCAACCCGTGGGGGAATTCTCACCAGCCTCTACATCAGCGGGGTTGAAGCCTTCTCTTAAAACTTTGGGAGCTGTCCATTCGGTGCTGATCATGACATTGTGTCGAGGTTGGTACCAGAAGTCATAGCCCAACGGTGCAGCACCCCCAGGTTTCTCCCAAGTCCCCTTCACCTCAAAGGTCTCTCCATCCAGCAGCACGAAACCCCCTGAGCAGGGAAGCAAGTAGGTGGCAAGTAGGAGCAGTTGAGACTACACCTTCCAGCCCTTACCTTAGGCATGTCCAACAGGCACCAAGTCCAGTACCTGGCACCCTCTCCTCCCACTGGGTTTTTCAGCACCTTAAATTCAGGTGTCCAAAGGGTCTCACCCAGAGGGTCAGGTGGGAGGTGGGGACTTACTCCATGCCCCTATCTCACATCACCTTCATCCCTCTCCCAGACCACGGGGGATGTTTTTCTCCCATTGAGACAAAGGACCTTCTGGGATTCAGCATCCTACGCTTCTTTCACCTGGCATCCCATTTACGGTGTGGGATTTCTGCCAGCATCTAAGTTCCATTCTGCTCACTTTATTTTCTTTATAGAGCAGACATATTATATTTATTTTTAGTTCAATATGAATACCCAGTATGTTTTTCCTTTGCTGTATATGTTATGACAAGTTGATAGTTCTTTGCTAATACAACTTGATGTCTACTCCTAAGTGTCATTAAGTCTAGGAATGTCACCCTGGCCAATGTGGCTCAGTTGGGTGTCGTCTAGTGCACTGCAAGGTTGCTGGTTCAATTCTTGGGCAGGGCACATGCCTGGGTTGCTTGCATGCAGGAGGCAGCCAATTGATGGTTTCTCTCTCCCTCCCTCTCCCTTCCTTTCTTTCTAAAAATCAATAAACTATTAAAAACAAATAAATCTAGGAATGTCATGGTCCTCACATCTGGAAAAAGCAGTTAAGTAGAATCTAGTGCAGTAACATTAATCTGATGACTTTAACTGATACCTTACCCCAAGCCCTTGGAGGGCGGCTCTGATGAAATAAGTAAGCCTTGGAGAGAAGCAGCACAGTGTGGTGATGGACATGGATTCTGGGGCCTGATCGTTGGGTTTGAGCTCCAGCTCTGCGACTCACTAGCTGTATGACTTTGGGTAAGTTACTCAACCAATCTGGCCCCCCTTTCTAATGTGTAAAAGAAAGATCATAGTAGCTCCCACCTCTTAGGCTGTGTCTGCCATGTAAGACATTTTATAAGTGACAGCTCTGTTCACCATAGCAGAGATAGCAAATGTGGAGATTAAGGATCCTGAGAACTGAGATTTGCTCATAAATTCACTAAGGGTGATAGTAAATGTATGTGTTTTCTGGGGCCATATCTGTGCTCACATATTCCCCGCAGCAGACTGTTCTAGCTATAACTTTTAAGTGACTTCATTAGCCAAAGCTCATTTTCATAGAAATAATGGAAACAACTGAAATTACTTGACTGTAGTTTAGATACTGGATGAGACCAATCCCCCTGACTCTCCCTGGAAGGTCGTTCCATCCTTCCCCAGCTTGGGACCTGCTGCCCCCACAGATGTGCCACAGTGCCAGCAGGTAGGTACCTTTGCCATTGCCCTTGGGGTCTCCCAGGGTGCTGATCATCACCTCCCCACTGGCCAGGCAGTGGCTGGTGTGAAGGTAGCTCAGTTCACATTTGTCATGGATGTCCTTGGCCTCAATGACCTGGAGAGGGGAAAGGAATGACAGTAGAATCTTTTAGGGCTGGGAGTCCCCACTCCCTGCTCCTTCACTCCCCCACTTCTACCTGCTGTCCAGTCCTCTTTTCCTTCAAAATGACACAGTTTTCCCTGTGGGAATGTGGCAGAGAACTCAGTCTGGTCATTTGTGCAAAGTAGCAAGAGAGTCGAGAGACTGCTAACCCCCGAGGCAGAAAGCACTGACTTCTCCCCCTGTCTATCCTGAAGCACTCACAGCCCTGTGGGACCATAGCTCCCCGTGGGATGGGCCAATGCCAGGGTCCACACTGTATGACCAGCAGCCAGCAGTGAGTGTCGGCTGAAGAGGAAACTCAAAGAAGTGCTGAGAGGAAGGACTGGAGGCTCTTGTCTAAGGGGAGCCATGGGCTCCTAACTGGATAGGAAAAAATGGCTCTTCCCACTCAGTCAAAACAAGCAGCCTCCCCACTGCTCTCCAGTCCCTGCCCCAAGGTGCTGGGAACTCTCTTGTGAGTCTAGCCACCTTTCTGCTGCTGAGCCCAGACCCTTCCAGAGAGCTGGAGGCATCTGGTTTAGGCCTGGCTACCTGCCCATAGGCTACGCAGGGTGGGGGGTCCATCAGGGTCCCTGAGCGGCAGGGGCAGAGAACATGCCTTGTGCAGCTTCGGGGCACGGGGCTCAGTGCCCACATCCACCACATAGATGCGGGACGAGATGAGGCAGGGCAGCACCAGCTTGGTGCGGGCCTTGGTGCTGTCCCCGTAGCAGCTGCTGCACGTGTTCCATCCTGAGTGATGCAGCTCGTCCTTCAGGTTGGGCATGGGCAGCCGGTGGATGACCTAGGATGGGCAAGGGGCAGGGGTGATGCTCAGCCAGACCACGCCCCTTTTTGCTCAGGGAATAGGTGCCCACGGGACCCACTTTGGCTTACAGTGCAGTGCAGGCTGGATTCCAACGCTCCCCTTGCACCTCGGGGGAGCTCTTGTGCAATGAACGGCCTGCACCACCAGTCCCAGGAGGGTGGAGAAGTGTGGAGCTGGGGAAGGGCATCCCAGGGCCAGGGCTACAGCACGCATCGAAGGGTACTCTGCTGCCCAAGACCCACCTACCTGGCAATACTGGGGAGACTTCAGGTCAACGTCCACTGTGGCTAGATAATCTGGGGCCTCAATGCCAGTGTTTCGGTAAATACAGGGCAGATAGATAATCTCCTCCCTGGGCCCTGGGGGTAGAAAGCAGGCAGTGGGGCTGGGGGTGGGGTGGGGGTGGGGTGGAGAGGAATGGCAGGGGCAGTGCTGGGTGTGCCCAAGGGTAGAGGCCAGGGTTTGAAAGCCCCTTCACCCCCAGCAGCTGTGACATCAGCAGAGGGCCCTGGCTTGCAGAGTTCTTTCCCATGGTGCGGTCTCCAACATCGCCCACTTACCTCTCATGGCCTCCAGAGGGGTAGAGTACCCCGGTCCACACCTCCCACATCCGGTAGCTGCGAAAACAATGGGGCACGGTGGCTGGGCCACACTCTGGAGGGTGAAGGTTCCTTCCCTGCTGTAACCTGCCCCCCTACCATGGCCAAGGCAGATGCACTGTCCCAGGCCCCATCCCGATTCCAGCCCCATCACTCCAAGCATCCTTTCAGCACTGATGGTGTTGGGTGCGACCAGAAGCACTGAAGACATAGGACCTGAAGGTGGACACACTCAACAGGACCCAGGGGAGGACAGGAGAGGGACCAGTGCAGTGGAGGCTGGATGGTGTAGTGGTTATAACATTGACTGGGGTCTCATTTTCAGTTCTCACTAAGTAAACGTGGGAGCTGAGGCACATAACTTAACCTCCCCCATACCCACTCTTACCAGAAGTAACCAAGAGGGTGTGGGCAGTTATGTAGCTCTGTGCCAGCTGGTTGGTGCCGGGGGAAAACTGGCTGTTCCTCAGGAACTAGCCTCGGGGTCCAGAGTGTGCCTGCTCACTTCCTTCCCCAAAATGTGTCTCCTTCAGGGACTGGGACACTTCATGCTTTTCTGCACTTTGGGTCCTGACCCCAGGCTGCTGGCCAGAGCCAGGATTATACAATTTAGGGCCTGGTAAGGCTTAGGGGGCTGAAGTTCAAGGCTACCGGACCCATGGCACCTGAATGTCCTCAGACTAGTTTTACCCCTGGGTGGGCCCCACTTTCTTAACATGCACAATAGGGTGTTTAGCCCACTATGGAGAGCTCAGAGGCCTGCCCACCAAAGCTGTAGAGAGTGGTTCTCCGGTCCCCTGGAGTCTGACAAGAGAAGCCACACTGATCTATGGGAAGGAAGCCAGCAGCTGAGAAGGAGGGCTGCCGGGACCAGGCATCAGGCGGCAGGGTTTGGGGCCTGACCAGGAGGACGGGCTGAGGAATAGCACAGAGGGAGCTGCAGGTTGAAGGAAATCGCCAAGTGCAGCCCTCAGGCCTGGGCACTCCTGGCCTGTCCCAGGGCCAGTCTGTCTAGTGTCCTGACAGCTGGGGGCTGCATGTGGGGAGCCAAAAGCAGCCAGGTGGAGCCTGCACTGGTGCCTGGGCCTGGACCTAGGCCTTCAGCCAGGGAGCAGGTCCACTACACAGCTGCCAAGGGCTTAGGAGGCTAAGAGGCAGCTGCAGCGTTTGATTGTCCAGGAACCTGGTTTCAAGCTCCTGGTGTGCTATTTACTCCCTCCAAGTTTTCCCCTTCACTTGCTAAAAGTGGGTAATAATATCCCGTTTTCCTCTCTAGGTGGCTATGAATGTCAACTAGGACACTGTGTGCAGGAGGGCTTTTGTAAAGGAGAAGATTTGTATAAATATGGGTAGGGCTGTACCAGAAAGGGGTGAGGGTCCCCGGCAGTACTTGGTGCCCTGGGTGGGGTGGGGGGGAGTGAGGGTGGGGCGAGGTGAGAGAGAGGTCAGTCCAAAGGGGAGTTGTTCAGCTGCACAACCAGCCTGTGTCAGGACTTGTCAGGGGAGACAAGGGGGAGGGGAAGGAGAGCCTGAACACAGAGAGGGAAGGAGGTTCAATACCCCAGATAGGAAGACAGATACAAACACTGCCAAGCCAAGCAGAGATGGAGCTGATGCCACCCGCATGGTCTTCCCACACCCAGTGAGCATCAGCAATTTTCCTGGGGAACACTCTCTGAATATATTTGGATTTGAGATGAACCCAAAGAAGCTCATTAAGTTTTCCCAGTCCCAGGCTGGTTGCTGGGCATTCTGCTGGCCCAGGAAAAAGCCAGATTTAAGGAGAAAAAGACCGACCTCTCCAACCAGACCCAAACTCCTCAGCCTGACATCCATTCCCACGGCTGGGGGAATAGAAGGACTTCGGGTATTGAGATGGCAGTGATGGGGCAACAGGCCCACCCTCCCCCAAAAGGGACTGGTGATTTGGGGTAGCTAGAGCACAATCCTGTGTATTGAAGGCCTGGGGTCCCTACTCCCTGCGGAAAGAAGCTGGCCCAGGGTTGAAATCAGGATTGTGTTTCCTATGGGGACTGCCAGGGACATAGAGGTTCTACTCCTAAGTGCCCAGCACCTGAGCCACAGCTGGGGAGCTGGTGGTGGAGTCCAGGGTCACCCTTCAGAGCATGTCCAGAACTTTGGCTGAACTGGTAAATGAAGGGGGGAGGGAGGGGACAGAGGACTGGAGTCCAGCCCGTTATTCTGTAACCAGCCACCCCTCACCCAGGTTTTCTGCCACTTCCTGGAGGGTGGTCCAGGGGTGGGCACTGCGTGGTTGTGGTGGTCAGAAGGCCCCCTCCTTACCCATGTTGCTGGCTGGTGCCTTTGGGTCCTGCCGGGTCTGCCAGGAGAGGGCAGAGAATTCGCCGCGCTGGAGTCAGAGGCAGGAAGTGCCTGGAAGGCCGTCCCGGGGCAGAAGCAAAGGGAAGAAATTTATTTGACCATTGGGTTTGGGTGGAGCAGGGGGAGGGCCAGGGCTGCAGGCAGAGGGAATGACTAACGACTAAGGGCAACGGGCCAAGAAACTCTCACATGGCCCGAGTAGCTGGTGTTGAGTTACAGGGAGAGCGTGTGTGTGTGTGCGCGCGCGCGCGCATCGGCAGCTCTGTGCTGTGCCTGTGCACTATCCCTCTCAGGGGTGCCTGGGCATGTGTGAGTTTGTGTCTGAGCCTGTGCACCCTCCTGTCACCGCGGTGTCTCCCTTGTGGGTGCTTCTATGTATGTGGCTGCATGAGTGTGTACCTGTGTCTATATGTGAACGTGTGCCTGTGTGCGAAGATCTGTGCTTCTGTATGTATGTGTGTGCCTGTGTGAGTGTAGTTGTGTGTCTGGACTTGTGCGTGTTCTGTGCGTTTATGCAACATGTACCTGCCAGAATATTGAGCCTGTGTGAGCATGTGCCCATGTGGGTGGTGTGCTTGTGTGAGTGTGGGCATGTCCTGCACTTGTTCCTGGGCCTCCTTAGACCTGTTCTTAGACCTTCCTGTTGGTGTTTAGGGGCACCCAGGGTTGTGGGCCTGTTTGTTCCTCCTTGCACGGCCAGGTTAGCTCTCCTCTGAGATGATCCTCTTATTCCAGACATCTGTGCTCCAACAGGCTCACCTCTACCCTTCCAAGGCCTGCAAACCCATGTCTTTCTGCCGCAGCTGCCTGCCAGGAACTGGGACTGGGTAGTGTCCAGGTTCCACTTCCCCCTGACCCGTTCATTCCCTTTGAGCTCTGAAATGAGGGAAACTCCTCAATGCCTATTACTACCCTCATAAACCTCAAGAGGTGGAAGTGGGTGCCTCCCTGTCATGTCCCAGCTGGTTCCTCAACAGGTCCCCAGGGTCGGGTACAGGGCCCAAGGGCAGCCCACCATGATGCCACTATCCCTAGCTCACCTACAGTGAGAATGCAGACACAGGAAAGAGCCGAGGGGGGTGAGTGATATTGGGGATGACAGGGGACCCCTGTCCTGGGCAGCCACAGAGGATTTCTCTCTGTGGACTCATGACGCCTCCTCACTCATGGGAACTAGGGGGACAGACACCCTTCACACTGAAGACCAGTTTTGCTCTCCTTCCCTCCACTCTGGTTTAGAAACCCTGTGGCCCTTTCTACTGGCAGCCTCAAGCCCAAAATTGTCCTTCTTACTACCCAGTGAGAACTTCACCCCAGAGCTTTCATCAGGGAGATGGAAATGACTGTAGGCACAGCATCATCAGCTTCCTAGAAGAGTTGGGCAGGGCTACCCTGTCAGGCAGCCAGTGTGGAGGAAAGAGGGAGCCTTGGCTTCAGGATGGAGATCAGTTTTGGGGAGTTCCCTTGTCTAGCCATTCAAACCCTGGTGACTCTGGAGGAGGGCAGCCCCAGGGAGTTAACAGATCAGGACTCAATCTTGCTTCAGTTCTTCAGCAAGCAGTTGTCATTTGCCTGGGGACCATGGCATGTACCCGGGACACTACAGTAGCAGGCTTGGCACCCTTGGATTCATGACTCCTTCAGCTGGAGGACTCCCTCCTGGATAGATGAAGACCCTGAGTCTTGTGATTTGTCATAGAAATTACGTTACTTATCCTGTTACACATCTAATCTATGGGGGAAAAGGTGAAGTGGGTTTGAAAACCAATCATGTGGCCTAGAAGAAGTACCAGCAACATAGGTTACAGGGACACAATGAAAGCTTGCCACCCCCCACCCACCCTCCCTCAGCCTTTCTACTGTGCCACGCCTGGCTCCAAAAGAGCTGAGACGACAGCCATAAAGTGGCTTTCATGCAATCATCTACACCTTTACAGAGGCCCACTTGGCCTGCACATTCTCAGTCTAGAGCCCTGGAAAGAAAGAATTGCATAAGTCTTGGTTAATGGCCCCAATTAATCCATAAAAACCCTTAGCAAAGCCTTAATTTTGGACATGTTACAGTACTGTAAATAAAATATCCAAAGGAAATTAAAAGCCATTTCTATTTGAGGCTGGAATGACCTTTGGTCCCTAGAGTCATATCCCTGAGCCAGCTTCTCTACTAAGGCTCAGGACAGGCAGGAACATATCCCTCCAAATTTCCCAGGGAGCCCAGGGCTTTGGTTTTTGTCACCTCAGCACAAAGATGTTGCCTGGGAAGAAGCTAAGGGATACATCTCCAAGATTCCCAGAAAGATCAGCATCTCCGGGGCTTTGACAGAACTGTCTTCAGTTCTACATGGAATCAGAGAGGCCTGGGAAAAGCCTCGTGGCCTGGCTTCCGTACGCCATGTCTATCCTGCTGTTTCCACGAGGC
This sequence comes from Miniopterus schreibersii, assembly GCF_964146895.1. Taxonomy (NCBI): domain Eukaryota; kingdom Metazoa; phylum Chordata; class Mammalia; order Chiroptera; family Miniopteridae; genus Miniopterus; species Miniopterus schreibersii. The sequence goes on along the minus strand of NC_138119.1, from coordinate 11,471,672 downwards.
TTTCCCCAGGGTCACAGCCACGTGTAGAAATGTGGAAAGTGCTACCCGGGAGAGGAATATTGTAGGATTCCCTCTTTCAGCTTACCAAAAGTCTGCTCAGAAACCAGAGTTTAAGGAGGCTTAAACTGAAAAATATGGATTGCTCCTAATACGCAAAGATCTCCAACCAACCAATTGAAGAAAGACAAACAACACAACAGAAAAATGTTCCGAGGATATAAAAATGAAAGATAGTTAACAAACAAAAAAATATTCCCAAGATTTCCATTACATTCCCATGTAATGTATAGCTTTGTATATACTGACAGGGAACGCAATCCAAGAAATATGCCGAGGGGAAAAAAGCAGAAAACACTATGATCCCATTTAATTAAAACTATAAATAAAATTAATTAGGTAAACAATACAGTCTTAATTAATTATTTTATATATAATTTAACATGTAAATAATTGGTATGTACATTAATTAATTTGATTAAATTATATGTGGGGTTATATGTCCATAGACGAGGATTCATGGAAATAAAGCTTTTTTTTATTACACCAAATGGAACTACAGTGTTGACCTCTGAGGACTTGGATTATAGAGAGCAATTTTTATTTTTCACATTATGTATCAATTGTGCATTAAAAAAAACTTTGAAATACATGCATAATTTAAAAATTGAAATAGCGAGCCCAGCCGGCGTGGTTCAGTGGTTGAGCACTGACCTATGAAGCAGGAGGTCAGGGTTTGATTCTCCGTCAGGGCACAGGCCCGGGCTGTGGACTCGATCCCCAGAGGGGGCATGCGGGAGGCAGTGGGTTGATGACTCTCTCATCACTGATGCTTCTCTCTCTCTCTCTCTCCCTTCCTCTCTGAAATCAATAAGGACATATTTTAAAAAATTGAAATAGCGAATAAATACAATAACACTGCTGCTTTTAAATGAGTAAACATTTAGCGGGTTAAAATCTCGTGCTGGGAGAATAGGAGGAAAAGGGCATTCATTCGGGACTGGTGTCAACTGGTGCCGTAAGAACAGGTGCAGTTTGTTGGTACCGATCTGAAGTTAAACTGCACATACAGCATTTTATCTAGATTTTCACTTCTAGGATGCAGTCCATAGAAGTACCTGGAAAAGTACACAAGAAACAGGCAATAATGACAACAGCAGCTGCCACTTAGGAAATGCTTCATCTGCCTGGTGCTGTCTGAGCTCTTAACACAAAGAAATGAACCACACGCCCTCACATGGAAGCTTACACTGGGCCAGGTACTTCTCCAAGCTCCCTATGCTCTGCCTTATGCAGTTCTTACAGAGGTGGGCATTCTTACTTTGCCCACTTAACAGAGAAGGAAGTGACCGCACACAAACGGGACCTAACCTGCTCCAAGTCATGCAGCTCGTGAGTAGCAGAGCCCAGGATTTGAATGCAGGCAGTTGGCTTCAGACTCTATGCCTGTGACCACTACACTGGGAGGTAGTAAGTCACACAAACTTCACAGCAGCTCCTTGAGGTAGGTCTTTGCGTTGTATTGCTTGGGGCTGGCTAGCCCATACAGCCCTTTTTATGTTTATTGGGAGACAGAACCCACCCACCACTAGAGGAACCAAAGAGGCCAGATACTCGCTAACCCAGGTCCCCATGCAGTGAGGAGCAAGCATGTGGCTTGCTTGGACAGCCAGGTGTGCCCAAGGAGGGCTCTGACACAGAGAAGTAGGGACAGTGGGGAGTGGGCTTTGCTTAATGAGGGGGGCAGGCAGGTGTGGGGTTGGCAGCAAGCTGCAGAAGTTCCAGGGCTGCACTTGGAATCCGAGGGGCAGAGGCAGTGTTCCGAGGGTGGGGGCTCAGTTAAGAACAGGCTCTGACTGCTCCAAGCAGCAGTTCAAGCACAGCCACCATTGGCACTTTATGACTCAGGGAACTATTGGTGCTTGACAGATTAGGGGGATCCAGGAGGCTGTGGCAAGCAAACCCAAAAGGAGAATCCCATGGTGGCCCCAAAAGGATGTTGAGGTCCAGACCACTTGAGCAAATAACAGTTCTTCTCTTAGTCTTTTGAGAGCTTCTGGTCCCAACAGATACCAAATATGGGACCATGGGACACCAGGTGACTTTGAGACCCAAGACCACCTCGCCAGCCCAGGGTCTCAGAAGCCCTGGAGCTCCTGATCCTTAAGTAGAGCTGGGTGGAGTCAGAGAATGCACCGGAGAGAGAAGCCACGTGATGCCCTGGGGTGCCCTCTAGCTTGCCCTCTCTTGCCAAATAGCACCTCCTTCCTCTGTCCCCTCCAATGGCTTCAGGAGAAGTTATGCAGGAAAGGTTCTGAGAAGAAAAATCACTCTAGCTTACATTACAGGGAGACAGTTATGGCAAAAGCTTCCAAGTCTAGAGTGCTGACCACAGAGTGCAGTTTACCCTCATGGTCCAGGATCCATGGTGGGCGCAGGAACAGAGAGAGGTGGGAGTGGGACCTTCTACCCACTATTTCCCTAATAACCCATTCACAACATTTTTGCTTGCAGTCCCTGACTCTGGGTTGTTGTTTCGAGGTTTGGTATCCTGTACAAAGAGGAGACACCAATAGTTCCACTGAACTGGAACCTGAAACAGCTACCCGGCTCTTTGGGGCAAAAGTGGGGGACAAAGCGTTAGCTGTTATGATTGATCCTGATGACTGAGAGACAATAACGTTCCTGTTATATGACAGGGTCAGGGAGGGAGATAACCCAGGGATACCTTGCACCTTCGTGTCAACGGTTAAATTAACAAAAGACTGAAGCAGCAGAAGCAAGGTAACTGAGTTCAGGTCTTCCCCGAGCGGAGGTTTAGGTGGCTGCACAAGAAAAGAACCATCTTAGGTCCTGGCTGTATAACTTATAGGTTTAGAGGCTGAGTTCTGGTAGCTGGGCTCAGATCTGGGCGCTAGCACATGCATGCTGTGTGCCTCTCTCTACTTTAGTTTCCACATCTGTAAAATGTGGGTAATAACAGTTCATATCTCGAGTGGCTATTTGAGAATTAAGTAATACTTGTAAAGCACTTAAAACAGGGTCTGGCATGTAGCAAACACTCTATAAACGTTAGCTATTATTTAAGGCAAGGGAATGAAAGGAAAGTCATAAATACCAACCACAGTATCAGGATCAGTTGCCAAAATGAGAGCAGTGCACACAAAAACCCATACGGGAATGTTTATACCAGTTTTATTAGTAAGAGCCAAAAACTAGAAAAACAATTGAGATGTTCCTGAACGTGTAGATGATTAAACAAACTGGGTGATTACCCAGCAATAAAATATAATAAGCTATTGCGCAAAGGAAACCATCAACAAAATGAAAAGGCAATCTACTGAAGGGGAGAAAATATTTGCAAGTCATATATCTGTAAATGAGTTAATACCCAAAATAAATAAGAAAATCATACAAGTCAATAGCGAAAAAAGAAGAAAAGAACACAATTTAAAAAATCCGCAGATGACCTGAATCGACATTTTCCCAGAGAAGACATACAGATAGCCAAGAGGTCCATGTGAATGTGCTCAGCATCACTGATCAGGGAAATGCAAATCAGACTACAATGAGATATCGCCTCACACCTGTTAGAATAGCTATTATCAAAAAGAAGAAATGTGGAGAGAAGGTAATAGTGGATTTCCTGTCTAGGTTCTGATTGGAATATTTTAGCAATTAATATGTTATTGGTTTTTAGTAAATAGGCGTTATTATGTTTATGTCTTCTATTTACATTCCTATTTTGCAGTTTTATTAGGAATAGCTGCTGATTTTCATGGAGTGCTTTTTGGGGCATCTATTGATATGACCCTATGGGCTCTCTCCCTTACTTTATTGATGTAGTGAGTTAGGTTCACAAAATTATTTTAAAATAATAAATTTAACATCAATACACTATATGAGAAAAAGATGAACTCTTACTTTAAAGATCAAGAAATGACTCTATGGAAAGGTGAACAATATTTCTAACTGGGAAATTTTAATATAAAAAAGTCAATCCTTCTCAAATTACTAAGTAATTATTTTCCATGAGGAATCACCATGGATTTGAAAGAATGGAAGAAATTATTTTAAAGTTCATGTGGAGCCCGGCCAGGCGTGGCTCAGTGGTTGAGCGTTGACCTGGGATCCAGGCGATCAGGGTTCGATTCCCGGTCAGGGCACATGCCCGGTTGTGGGCTTGATCAATGACTCTCTCATCATTGATGTTTCTGTCTCTCTCTCCACCTCTCCTTTCCTCTCTCTGAAATCAATAAAGATATATTTAATAAATAAATAAATAAATAAATAAATAAATAAATAAATAAAGTTCATGTGGAAAATAAATGAGTGGCAAATGCCTAAAAATCTACAATAATCAAAACAATACAGACGAATAGGTGTCAAGGCCAGTCAATAAAGAAAATATAGTCTTTTCAATAAACGGTGTTGGGAAAACTGGATATTCACATGCAAAAGAAGATGCTCCTTTTTTTATACCATATATAAAAGTCAACCCAAAACAGATGAGATCTAAACATAAGAGCTAAAACTATAAAACTTTTGGGGGAAAAACAAAACACCACACTGGAAAATCTTCATGACACTGCATATGACATCAAAGATACGGATATGATATCAAAAATATGGGGACAAAAGAAAGAATAAACAGGACTATATATCAAAATTCAAATCTGTGTATCAAAGGACACTGCCGAAAGACAGCCTAGCTCCTGCCTTGGTGGGACTCTTAGTTTAGGGAGGCAGACAGTCTTCAGACAAGTGTGACACATGCTCTGAGAGGGATACTGCAGAACTGAATTACAGAGGGTATAAAACTGCAAAAATCCTCAGGGGAGACCCACAGAGTAGTGCAGCCACGGGCAAGCTGGACATGTTTTCTCTCTCATCTTTTTGTTATAGCCCCTGGGGCCAGGCTTGAGCAGTACGGGGAAATGATCCTTATGTAACTCTTTTGTAGTTGAAGATTCATATTTCATTTCTCCTAAAAAAAAAAAAAAGGGGGGGGAGAGTAGTGAAAATATTTGTGAGGTGGTGGTCACAATGGTTTAGTCTAGTTTTCTTTCTTTTCTGAGAATTTCAGGACATCCCCTATAACCAAGGGTATTCTGCACATTATAAAACCAGTCCAGTCATTACTGACTTAAGAGCTTGAACTTTGGTGGGAGCTAAATGCTAATGAAAATCAAAGTAATAGACAACCATAGAAAACTGGGTACACTTAAAAAAAGTTTTCCTACATAGTACCAGATCTGCTTTAAAAAGAAAAGAAAGAATATTCCTAAATTTCCCTTGTTTCAGTTTATGTCTTTTTGTGTTCATCTTAGAAGAGAACCCATGATGGTCACCTTTTGAGTACTGCATCATCGAATGTCAGTGCTTTGCTTTCTGTGTTAGCCTCTTAGGCTGGATGATTCCAGATCCTTTCACTTTTCTGCTTTTTTTTGTTGTTGTTGTTTTGTTTTGTTTTTCACTTTTCTGCTTTAAGGCCCTGTGGAACTGGGCTACCTGCCAGATCTCCAGCCACCTCGGGCTACTTCTAAAGAAAGATATAGCCAGCTCATTGCTGGCTGATTAAGTTCATATGAGGAGGGTGAAGAGGGATGTATTTAGGGGTTGAGGAATTCCAGTAAGCCCATTGTCATCACAACCGAGCACCTGTATTTTTGTGCAAGTAAGCCCATGAATGGCCCCAAAGTTGCCTGGAATATGGGGCTTTGGGTGTGGGTGGCTATTAATTAGAGGAAAAAAAGTGAACACCTATTTTTCAAAACCAAAAGTTGATATTAAGAGCTGGATGTCTCTAACATACCAAATTCTTGACCCTTCCCTTTCCAGGGTTTCATAATCTAATAAAATATTTTGTTTTTCAATAAGGTTAAAATGTCATGCATTGCTTTTGTTCAAATCAACTCGGGGAATTTAAGAAACAAAATCGATTTAGTTCCCTGCTGATCGAAAAACTGAAATTCAAAGTTGTGTAGGGAGGACAGCCAACGTCGTGGTTTTAGGTTCACCAGTTTGATTCTGGACACTGCTTCCAGCCTTTCCAGAGTCCTACTGAAAAGGGAAGCCCTGGAATTTAGTTTCACTCCCACAGTCGATGGAATTTTTCTGCTGCTTCACCGGTGGGCAAGAGCATTTTCTAATAAGAAAGCTTTCAGAGACACGTCCAAGGTCCTGCTGAGTAATCCACGGGAGGCATCATTCACAACCGTAGGATTCCTTTTTAAATGCTGGCTTTGAAGACTCAGATCTCCCATTACGAGCTGTGGGCTCGGGCAAATCCCTACAACGCAAGGCTCGGTTTATCTATAATGGGGTCCACCATGCCTGCCATGTGGGGCTGCTGTGAGAAGCTCAGTGTAAGCGATCCTGATTCACTGTTAGTTTCACTGGGAGCTTTGCACAAGGATCCAAAACGGACAGGAGAAAAGAAATCTGCCTCCCGGCTCAGGGTAAGCGTCTCCAAGCGGCCCCCACACCTACCTCCCACACCATCGCCTTCCTTAAACGCGCGTCAGAACACTCGGGCCTAGTCCACGCTCCACTGCGCTGCGCGCCACCTCGCGCAGGCCCAGCTCCGCGGGCTGGGGCGGCCCGGCCCGGAAGGGCCGGGGGCTCCGTAGCGACCTCACCAGCATGGCTGCCGGCCGTGGCTCGCAGGAAGGGGAAAGAGGTGGCCTTCAGGTCACTTCCGCTTCCGGTGGTGCAAGCGTTTTCGTTTCCTCTGCTGCAGTGACTAAGATGGAAGCGTTTGGGGAGTCGCGGTCAGGCCTTTGGGCCGGGGGGCCGGCCCCCGGGCAGTTTTATCGCATCCCGCCAACTCCCGGCTCCTTAGTGGACCCGGCGTCCGCGCTCTACGGGGGTCCGATTACGCTCACGCAGTAAGCTCGGCGCCCCAGCTTGCGCAGGGGGTGGGCCTGTGGGGCCTGGTGGGCCGGAGGGTTGAGAGAGAGCAGGGGAAGGCGAGGGGCAGCGCGGGGCAGAGTCCCGGGGAATGAAAGGAGCCGTGGAAAATCCGAAGGGGAACCCACTGCGCAGGGAGAGGACTCGGGCGCTCCCCGCGCGCCGCCCCTCCAGCCTCCCCCTCTGTCTCCAGGAACCCCATGGTGACCGGCACCTCGGTCCTGGGCCTGAAGTTTGACAGCGGAGTGGTCATTGCAGCAGATATGCTGGGTTCCTACGGCTCCTTGGCCCGATTCCGCAACATCTCTCGCATTATGCGAGTCAATGACAGCACCATGCTGGGTGCGTCCGGAGACTACGCTGATTTCCAGTATTTGAAACAAGTTCTCGGCCAGATGGTGTAAGTCATCTAGAGAATATGGTGTAGTTCCCAAGTCGGGAGGGGAATCCGCTGTTTTGTTGGTTTTCTTAGTCTCTTTAAGAAGTTCTAAGGTGGAGGGAGGCACTTGAGGCTGCAGCAGAGGATGGAGAATTGTTGGGAGTGGAAGATGTGGGAGGGAGATGCCGACTTTAATATTCTAACAACCGTTTATTTTCTCACGACCATTTCTTTCTAAGGATTGATGAGGAGTTGTTGGGAGATGGGCACAGCTATAGTCCTAGAGCCATTCATTCGTGGCTGACCAGGGCCATGTACAGCCGGCGCTCCAAGATGAACCCCCTGTGGAACACCATGGTCATTGGAGGCTATTCCGACGGAGAGAGGTTGATTTGATTGAATACAAGTAACATTTCCTTGGCAAGCTAACCTGTAGTGCCTGTGTAGTGTGTTTATCATGATCCCCTGAGTAAATCCCAGTTTTTGGACCCCATGAGCTAACATACAGAAACCTAAAGTGAAATGAGTTCTTTGACTTATTGTGTCCTGTTAGCTTCCTCGGGTATGTGGACATGCTTGGTGTAGCCTATGAAGCCCCTTCACTGGCCACTGGTTATGGTGCATACTTGGCTCAGGTAAGGTGAATTAAGAGGTGGGGAAAGAGGGGAAGACAGAAGGCAATGGGGATTAGTGGTTGTATGCTTGTTTTTACATTGTAATTCTGACATGAGGAACAGGCTAGGATCCCTGTTGCTGGGCAGATGGTTCTTTGCAGTCCAAAGGCTTTAAGTGTGGCACTTAACATTCCAATGACAAGGCATGTGCAGGAGTTAGTAGACATAGCAAAGAGAGGACACCCTAGAACTTCCCCTTCAGGTGGGTCTTAGCACAGTTTATTCTGGTGAGGCAGTAGGTGGAATGTTACCTTTTCACTCACTTGTGCATATTACACTATGGACTTGAGACAAATAGCCTGGTATTCAGCCCCTGATGTCTTCCATGTTTTTTCCCTAATCTCCCTAGCCTCTGCTTCGAGAAGTTCTGGAGAAGCAGCCAGTGCTGAGCCAGACAGAGGCCCGGGAGCTAGTGGAACGCTGCATGCGGGTGCTGTACTACCGAGACGCCCGTTCTTACAACCGGGTGAGGAGGGGAGTGAAGAAAGGTGAAGGGGATCTAATTGGGAGATTCTGAATACTTGCAAATGCCTGGGGTCTCTGAGCTTTGAAGAAGTTTGCCCTATTTCTATTTTCATATTAGGGAGAGACCCTCTACTTGACCTTTGACCAGGCCCCAGAGACTTTCATGTGGGGGTGGGCATTTTCATTGAGAGCTGTTTTCTTTCAGTTCCAAATCGCCACAGTAACCGAAAAAGGTGTTGAAATAGAGGGACCACTGTCAGCAGAGACCAACTGGGATATTGCCCACATGATCAGGTGATTGAAATTAAAATTACAGTAGGGAAAAAATAGGTGGTAGAAGAGTTGGGAGGCCCTTTGGCTTGCACTAAAGTGGGTTTTTCTTTTGAAATCTCAACCCAAAAATTCTCGGTGAAATGCGTTTTGGTTGAGTAGAACTGCTTTTAGGAATTGATTCCTCTCCCTGTCACTTCACAAATTTATTATGCTCTCTTCCTTTTTAGTGGCTTTGAGTGAAATACAGACGCATTATCTAGAACTGAAGCTGTACCTTTCTTCCAACTTTGAACTTGGCTGGTTCAAAGGTAGACTTTTCTTTTGTAAAATAAATCTTTTGAAACAGTTGCTGAGTAGTTGTCTTTTGTCTGACTAGGTAATAACAAGAGGGGAACCACTAACTACTGCCATGTGCCATCTCCCTCCCTGATTTGAGAACCCTTTGGCTCTTGGTTCTTATAGCACTGATAAGAGAGTTCTCTGCATGACAATACAGAAGACCTACTCCTATCTTCATTTTTTAAGGCAGTTTTCTTAATCCTTGTGGGATAACCTAATTGGCTTTTGTGTTTAGTATTTTTCTTAAAGTTTCACCCATGCGTTAGATTCTAAAATAAAGTTTCTGGTTAATGTTGGCAGCAAGTGTAGTTTTAGTTAAAACACCGTTCAAAAATGTAGCATCTAGTAGAGCTGTTCTGTATAAGGCTACCCCCAGGCTGGAACCGACAGCCTCAATCCTCCCATTCAACTTCCGTGTGGGAAATACTAAGTAATTTTCAACATTTAACCTAAATGTTTATTGTTGAAACCTACTAATTTCTAGCACTGTCAAAAAACCCCTTACAAGTTTTGTGTGTAGCTGTAAAATCAGTTGGGGTATCGGCCAAATTCCATCCCTGAATGGTGCTAACCCCTAATTTTAAAATGAACACCTTAGGTAATTCTGACACATAACCTCTCTAAACCTTTTTTTGAAAAAGTAGGATAAGACAGCAAATCCAAAAATGTATAGAAATTCAGTGAGGTAAGAGAGGAGGGAGAAATCAAAACATCCTATTATCCATGATTAAAACAAACTAGTACATTAAAGCAAAAGAAAACCATGAGCTTTCAATTTGAATATTCTATACAGTCTCAACACAGAAAGCAGTCAATAAATACTTGTTTATTGATTAAACTGAATTATAAAAAAACAAAACAAAAAAAACCCAACCTTCTACTACTAAGCCATGCAGGCAGAATCCACAGTAACTTCCTGGCCAAAACCCAGCTGACCCACTGTTGGTATTACGGTCTTAAAAAAATTACCCATCAAGAAAGTCATTCCGTGTGCAGAGGCCAGGAACCCAGCTCTGCTAAGACTGGGCTGCTGTGGAGACTACCAAAGAGAAGGATTAGGTCGTTGTAGATAGAGTTGACCATAGTTCTTGATCTTTCTGAAAGGCAAAGGGTTGACTTCAAAGTCCATAATTCTGTCAAAATGGCATCAGGCAAAAAGCCGGGGAAGAGAAGCCCAGATGGATCCTCAGTTCAGTTTTTAGATGCCACGGGGTCACAAAGCTGCCCAAGCTGTTTATGGGAGGGGTCCCTCCAGTTCACTATTATAGTGTTCTGGAGGTTAAAAAACAAACCAAAAAAATGGGGGTAAGGACAAACAGGTGGTAACAAACGTCACACCTGTGTCTTCAGGCCCATCACATCTTGAGCATCTGCCAGTCTGTGAAAGCCTATTAAAATAGGGAAACCTAGGAAAAAAACATTGTTTATAAACCCATTTCCCCTCATTTCATTAAATGTTTCACTTATGTACATTTTAAAGATGAACCATTTACAAGCCTGTGCAGTTGCCTTCTTGGCTCATAGGAAGGAAACGTTGCTGAAACTCAGGATGGACAAACTGGTGTGGGGAAGGTGGACCTGGGTTTTTGCTCCTTTTCTGTTACAGTACATTTCAGTTTATAACCATGAGTACATACAATTTTTTTTAAAAATCCCTCATGCAAATTGTAGAAAAATTTTTTCTTTCCTTGAAGCTGGCAGTGAAAAATAAAGATTCATGTCTTTTTCTCTGTGTACACCCCCATGTATTTCTTCTTCAGGTCATTCTTCTCTAAGCATTAAGAGAAATAGGAGAAAGCCACTGGGTAAGCAGGATGTCAGCAAGTGGTCTTTTCTTTTTAAAGTTCAACACTTCTTGCACAATTAGCTCCTGGCTGTAGGAATGTGGTCTCTTGAACAGGCACTGTCCACTTAAGATGAAGTTCAACAAAGCAGGGACTGCCCGAGGGTCTGCAGGATGAAGACCCCACAATGGGAATGGCTTCCACCCTAACGCTCTGTGATCACCTCAGTACCTCTTGCTTGCTAATGACATGTATGATCCTCTGTCCAGAGTGATGGTGTGAGAATGGGGAAAGGGGCCAAGGATTGCAAGTGCAAAGAATATTGGTTTTGTTGTGTTTTTGTTGGGAGGGCGGTGAGGAAAAAATCTATTCATCATTCTGGATGATTAAAGGTGGTTTCATGCATTTTTAAAGCCACAATTTTATATCGAGTTGCTGTAGAAACCAACTTCTCTGGAGAGGGAAGGTAAGAAAGGAGAAGGAAGAGAGAGTTCAGTGGGATTTTTTTTTTCCATTTTCATTTTTATATAAAAGTGTTAAGACCACAATGAAAAAAGTTTTTTATCCATATATATAATAAACCAGTTTGTGAGCTACATATTTTTCTTTCCCATCTTCAGAAATGTTCGCACATTGACAATGGTTGGATAGCATCATGCCCAAAGACATTGGCCACACAGTAAAACAAACCCAGATGTACTATGATACAATTGAGGTAAAAGGGGAAACAAAAAATTTAACATTCATCCACAAAGGATTTTTTTTTTCTTTTCTTGATTTTGTCAGAAAAATACCAAACACAGTGATTTAATTTTTTTTAAAAAGTCACAAAAACCTGTTATCATAAATGAATGACCAATGGGGCAGCTCCTTGGCTCAGACGTGATTACTATTGGTTTTTCTAATAATCCACAAATCCACAGGGAAGTATAAGTCAACATCAGGGGGCAGTGGTGGCATAAAATTAAAAAATATAAACCAAATACCCCACCTGGTATACCCCCTTTTCCCTAAACCCTTCTACCCTCCCTCTCACTTTCCCACCCCTACTCCACACGCCCTCAAGACCCCAACACTCAAATCTCCATCAGATCTAGGTCAGCTTCTTCAAAGCCATAGAAGGACTCGGTCTCACTTTCACCCTCAAACAGCTGGTGAAGGCTTTCAGGCTCAGTTGTCTCTTCGGGAGATGACCTGGGTCGGGGAGTGGAAGCCGAGTGCTCCTCAGACTGTTCCCCACTCAGCTTCAGTTGCTCCTCTAGGGAGGCAATTAGCTCCTCCTGCATGTCAGCATTTCTTGTAGGTGAGTTAATATTGCCATCAGGGCCAGGCAGAACACTAGCCACAAGGAAGGATCGCTGAACCAGCTCTGGACAGTCCCCAATGACGGCCAACACCTCAGCCAGCCAGACCACCACCAGTTGCAGCAGGACATCAGAATCACAAGCAGTATCTGCCATTTCCCGAGCCTGCTCCTTCCACTTTTTGTGCAGGAAGTTCTTGACTGTTCGTTTGATGCATACGTCTAATGGCTGGATTTTGGAACTACAGCCTGCTGGGACCACTGCAGGCAAAGTGCTAGAGGCACTAAGCATAGCCAGCACCTCTTCTGACAAGTGAGTGCGATGACAGTCCATCACGAGCATGCCTTTGCTGCGCTGGCAGGCAGTGTGCTTCTGCCACACTCGGGTTGACCACAGCTCCATGATCTCATCATCACTGTAGCCACTTTCCTTTGCCTCTAGCAATATAGAGTCTGGCACATTGGCCGGCTGATCCATTTGTCCTCGGTAGAAAACCAGGGTGGGGAGGACAGTGCCATCTGCCAGTATGGCCAGCACCACATCACACCAAGGTTCCCCTGTGCCCACTGTCTGCAGTGCATTCTCCTTTCGGTCATCACTGCTCAATACCTCTGTATCCAGAAACAAGGAGATCTCATCAATGGCCACAATCATAGACAAGGGTAAGTCCTGGTTGTGAATCTGCCGTTGAACAAATTCAATGAAGAGTCCTGCATTCTCTGCCACATCCTTAGGTAGGGTGTGGGCCACAGCACGCCGGGCATGGGGAGTCAAGTGGTGCCGCAGCATGAAACGCACAGCCCACTCATAAGAGATCTTAAACCCCCCTTCCAAAGAACGTCCTATTTTGGTGGCCTTCTGAAACAAGGTCTCTTCATTTACTGGTAGCTGTTGTTCTCGTTGGGTCAGCACCCACTCAGCCAGTTTCTCTTCTGCCTCGAAGCTCAGATATTTGCCTTCCAGGTTCTCCCCCTGGGAGGCCTGGAAGCGCCGAAGCCAACGGCGGATGCGTCGCTGGGGGTTTCGGAAGTGTTCAGCTGCCTGCTCTGTATTACAACATAGGGCAAACAGTACCACTCGAAGCTTCTTCACAGACAGCTGCTCCTTCTTGCCAATCCCACCACTACTCCCACCCCCTGAGGCTGGCTCAGGTTCTTGGGTAACTGGGCTCCCTTCATCCTGGTCATCAACATTCAGACATTCGGCCCCCTCTGTAGCCAAGGGTGGGAGAGCTAAAGGCTGGGGGGGCGTGGGGGTTGGTGGTGGGGTTGCAGTTGAAGCTGGTGATGGGACTGCCTGGGCCATGGGCATTGGTAGCTCTTCAGGCTCAGCCGGGGTGGGCTCCGCAGATTTCACAGTGGAAGCTTTATTAGAGGGGAAGGAAGGAGGAGGGTACATATTCTTCAAGTTCCGGTCATTCACTCGGTCACGAGTCTGGCCATGCCTAAAGGGTTAGCAAAGAGAAAAAGAAAAACCTCAGTAAAACCAGGAATACAAAATAACAGTAACAGTAATAATAATAATAACCAAACACACTGCAAAATAGAAATTAAACCATGAAGTTGAGTTTCTTTTACCTTGAGTGAGACATCCAGGAGAGTGCTATGGAAAATGAGACAATAAAAACAGAGTTAATTCAGTGAAGAAACAAGCCTTCCAAGGACAGTGTCTTGGGAGTTGGACACTGAAGTCTTATACAAACTTCAGGTTAGAATGCTTCCAATTTTGTGGAATAAGCCGAAACGGTGAATGGGTTAGGCCTGGTAGGGATGCTTCTTACTCATGTAACATCACCCGTGTCCTTACTTTTCCCCTGCCCTGCTAACCCCGATCTCGCCCGCTTACCTCGTGGCAGAATGCTGCTGGACCGGTGAGAGGGGTTGAATACCAAGTGCTTGGCCATGGCATCTCCCACAAAGGTAACAAAGGTACAGGAGGTGCAGTACAGCTTGATTCCACTAGAGAGAGCCGAGAGGACACAAGTCAAGTACAGCAGTGAACCAGAGAGTTAGACTTTAAGGCTTAAGAAAGGAGTATCCTTTCTTATCTCTCTCAAATTAATTCATATACCCACCCATCCCAAAACAGTTAAAGGGCTCTAATGTAAAAATGTGAAAAATTCAGAGGCCATCAGTAAGTTTTTCCTTACCTCACAGAATTTTTAAACAAAGCCAAATACTTGGAGCTCTTCCGTGGGACATGATTGCTGAGAAAGACAAAAAGTGGTATGAGTTACAGCATTCTGCGACTGCCAGCCACTGACAGTGACCCAACAAGAGATGCCTCTTGCCCTGGCCCGTGGCTCAGCGATTGGAGCATCATCCTGCACACGAAAAACATTGTGGGTTCAAACCCCAGTCAGGGCGGATGTGGGAGGCAACCGATCAATGTTTCTCTTACATTGATGTTCCTTTTCCCCCTCTCCAAAAAAAATAAATTTTAAAAAAATCAATAAATACATATCCTCAGGTGAGAATTAAAAAAAAGCGATGCCTCTTCAAACCATCCTAACCTCAAACTGGGCCAGTTTCCCTATTATATAAGTATTGTTATTAATATGCATATGAATTACAGTGGGGGAGGTTTAGGATTAGGGTCTATGAAAATGCACATAATGATTGAGAGGGCCTGGAGCTGGACCCAGAGGCTGCAATTCTAACAAGCTTCCATGTAGTGTTTGCTGGTCCCTGAACCACACTTTGAGTAGGAGGTTGCATAAAATCAGAGCACAGCCCATCAAAGCCAAATGAACATGGGTTAGCCTCTCTCTCTGCTCAGAGAGATGGACAAACAGCTCTAAGAGCTGAAGGAGAAAGCATACTATGAACAGGGGAGGAAAGAGAGAGTTCTGGAGAATCTTAACTCCCAGACAGTGACTTACTTGATCATGTGATTGGCGTAAGCTCGAGAACAGCAGGTGCTATAGCGACACAGAGAGCAGTGAACATAAGTAGGAAAATGATTTGGGAAATCTGGGATCTCAAAGCTGCACTCCAGACACGTCTGCCGACCCATGACACTCCTGTCAAGAAACAAGGAAGATTTTCATCAGCTGCCTCTGGGCACCCAAAATTGTAAGGACTTTAGACAACAGACCCTACTAAAAGGCTACCATATTACACTGGGATGAGGAATAGTGGTGCCCACCCAGCCCCCAGTCTCTAGAAGAGGGCACTGACATTTTCCTAACAGCTCTCTTCTGGATGTTGCGCTGGACAGGGGGATAAAGGAAGACTGGCAGAGGGTCTGTTGACGAGGTCAATGGTCCTGCCTCCTGCAAGGTGCTGGCAGGTGCTTCACCGGAGGAAACAGGAACAGTTCGTGGCTGCCCTCGGGAAGCCCGGATTGTCACCTGTGGGTCAAGGAAAGGACCAATTAGACATCAGACACTAAAAGTCTCTATTCCTCTCCAACGAAATGTTGACAAACCCTTTACCTTGGTGCCTGGTTTCAAACCTTCCAACTGCTTGGGTTTACGGAAGGTTTTATGGTGCTGAAGCTTGTGTTCAATTTTGTCTTTGGCAAAGAGAAACTGCAGTCTGCATTTGTTGCAGTGATAAACGTTTCTCTTCTGAAGGGGGAAGAAAAAGAGAATCTTTTAACACTTCCCAGTGAATTTCCTTCCCTGAGGAGAAGGTAGATCAATGCTAAACACATCATCCTTCGCATCTTTCTGTCCATACACAACAGCAAAGCCTACCACTGAGAATCACCATCTCCCATTCCCCCAAAGAATGTGGACTCAAAGCCAGGATGACTAGGTTCTCAAGCCACCTCTTCCTGACTTACTTTAATAATCTGGATGAGTGGCTCAAGCTTTACTTGCCTGTACTTTATGTTTACAATGTGGACAGTGCTATCCATTCCTGAACAATGTTCTTTTTTCCCCCTTAATCCTCAGCTGAGGATATTTTTTCCATTGCTTTTCATAGAGTGGGAGAGAGAGAAAAAAAAACACATTGATGTGAGAGACATATTGACTGGTTACCTCCTGCATGACCCCTAACTGGGAGTGGGGATCGAGCCTGCAACTGAGGTAGGTGTCCTTGGCTGAAGTCAGGACCCTTCAGTCCACTGCCCAATGCTCTAACCACTGAGCAAAATTGGCTAGGGCTATTTTTTTTTTTTTTAAATAAAATGTCCATGGTAAAAAAAAAAAAAAAAAAAAAAAAATCATCCTTTAAGTTTGTCTTTGTCTTCAACTCTGATCCTTAGTCCCTTTTCAGCCCTGGTCCCAGCATCCATAAATTTTAAAAATAAGAATACGGTAATTGCTTGGAGCCTGGTACCTGGTGCCTCATGTAGTGCTGCTGGAAGGCGTTGCCATTTTTGAAGACCTTCAGGCAGTATGGGCACAGCAGATGCCGAGTATCCTCATGGATCATCCGAAAGTGGACATCTACCTCCGAGTAGAGCGAGGAGCGATACTGACACACCTGAGTCACATAAGAGGGAATATAAGCCAAGAGTGAGGCAAATAACTGGGGCCTCAAAAAAGAGGTAGCAACAAAAATGTTAAAATATGAAAACAAAATTTCTTAAATGTATAAATCAAATCATTTTTCTGACTTTGTGATAAATTCAGCTGTGAACTAAGATAAAAATGAGGAAGGACAGGAAAGTCTGAGAACAATTCTTGTTCTTTGACTAAGAGAAGCAAAGTTTTCTCTGTGCGTCCCCAAAGGGCAAGTTCAGGACACAGACACTCACTTAGTACATGTGTATGTTCTTTTGTTTTTCTCCTGTGTGGAGAATCCTGAAAACAGAACCCGTGTTTCCTATTTCTTCCGTATCTCTTCGGAGTTTCTAAAACTGAGTGTGTGCGGTGGGTATGCAATGGTCATGAGTGGATTCTCTGTGTTCAGCCTGAGAGTAAAATGGCTAACGCTCTCTGGGGAGAAAGGCAATACCTGGCAAACATAAGGCATCTCTCCAGGCTTATGAGTATCCTTCATATGCTGCAGAAATAGTGGCTCACTCTCAAACGCCCACTCACAGATCTTGCACTTGGCTATAAGAAGAAAAATAATCAATAAATTCACCTGAAAATAAGGTCCTCCTAACTCATTCTATTTTCTGGGCTATCTTCATTTTCTATAGTTAGGAAATCACTGTCTCTTTCTTTAAAATGGTTCCATCTTCATATCTGTGTTGCTGGTAACAACAAACCTTGTCTCTAGCTCAGCCTTCTTACCAAAGCTCCATTCTAGATTTTGAGTTATCTGTAAGACCATTTTATTTTATTTATTTTTAATCCTCACCCGAGGATAATTTTTCCATTGCTTTTCAGAGAGAGTGAGAGGAAAAGAGAGAAACATCGATGTGAGAGAGACACATCGATTGGGTGCCACCTGCACGCACCTTGACCGGGGCCGAGCCTGCAACGGAGGTACACAACCCTGGCTGGAATTGAACCTGGGACCCTTCAGTCCATGGGCCAATGCTCTAACCACTGAGCCAAACCAGCCAGGGCTATAAGACCTTTTATATTGGACAGTCTACCATCAATGCTAACTTAAAGCAGCATCCTGCTGCTTCCTACTGTTTCCCTTCTCACTACCCTACCTCCTCCTGAGCTCAAATCTTAGGCACTATCTCTGGCTCCATACCCTTGTGTTGTCACCATTATTTCAAAATGCATCTAGGAATTGTCACTTCTCCAATCTCACAGGCAAAAACTTGGTAGAAGCCCATTTGATTTCCTACTGCTAAGTGGCTAAATTCCAATTCCTTGTATTTCACCAATAAATATATTATCTATTTTTCCATATCATTAACAAATCAATTCTTTCAAAACACTACATTACTTAATTCTTTTGTTCAAGGATTGACCATGATTATCACCTATGAATAATTCAACATTTATTGAACATCTTAAATGAGTACAAATAAGAATTTATCCTAAAAAAACCGAGAATCATAAACAGAAGTTCTCACCTTGTTATGAGTTACTGTTATTATAGTATTAACAAATTTATGATAATTTAACTTTGTAGCTGCCCATTCTGTCAAGCTTATAAGGCTGCAATTCTGAATTTTTTTTTAAAAATATATCTTTATTGATTTCAGAGAGGGAAAGGGAGAAAGAGAGAGACAGAACATCAATGATGAGAGAGTGGTCATTGATCAGCTGCCTCCTACACGCCCCTGACTGGGGATTGAGTCCGCAACCCGGGAATGTGCCCTGACCAGGAATCGAACCGAGATCTCCTGGATCCTAGGCTCAACCACAGCCACGCCCGGCCGGGCTGCAATTCTGAATTTTTGGTAAAAATTTTAATTGCTACATATTTTTAATTACATAAGCAAAATAAAGGTGGTTATTTATATTTTTACTGTCACTAAAATTATTTTCAAGTTTTTGCAAGTATGGAAATTGTAAATTTGAAGATTTAAGCATTTACTGGACAATGCCCAACCCGTCCCCACAAAAGATGAGCGAAGTCAAGATAATTCTTTAAAGTAAAACAAACATACAAAAAACACAGGGGTTTTCATCTGGGATCCAGAAAAGAGGTCTTAGGAAATCCAGGTATCCTCTGAAATTACTTCCAAAAATGGAAAATGTCTATTTTTCTAGGAAGAGAATTCACAAGTTTTGTGTTTATTCTCAAAGGGGCTGCAGCCCACACAGAACCACTGCCAAAAGGTACATTAGGTGCTAGGAGGACACATGTAGAAATACAAAATTCTGCCAAGGGGAATGAGGAAAAGCTGTAAACTATATAACCGTGAAAGAAGAACAGGAGTTTGCAGGCAGAGGAGCCAAGAGAAGAAGAGCACAGGCGCGGAGGTATGGAAGTACAGACACGGTCAGGAAACGCTAACTAGCAGCATAGTAATATTTTCTCCTGTTTTGTCCCCCTTACCTCTTAATTCCATTCATTCCACGTCTTTAAATAGTTTTTTCCCCCTAGAACTCCTCAAAGCATTGGTGTTTTCCAACCTTCTGTCCGACCCTTTCTTATACTACATGCTTTCCCTGGGCATATCATTCAATCTCGAAGGCTTTTCCTACAACCTACACATCAGCTCTATTGTTACAGCTGTCACATAACACCCATAATTATATAAAGTCATTTCTAATGCACAAATACCATGCTAAAATTTATATGCATTATCTTATACCAAGAAAATCAGTGAAATAGGAACCCAAGATATCAGCGGATTTAAGAGATCTCTAGTAACCTTTCACATCTGTTCTATAGGGGAAGAAACTGGTGTGGAAAGATTCAAGAGGGAGAATTAACTAATTTTCCAAAGTGACTATCCTAACACTGCCCCTCCCAGCACCATTACCCTCACCACCTTAACACCTAACCAGTCTCTTACTCTGAGAAAATTGGTGCAAACTACTACAGCTTCTGAGTCCTGTTCTCCAAATTATGGAAGGATAGAGTCCTTATGCCTTTCTAAGGTTCATCCAACCTCATCACTCCATGTATTCCAAGATTTTATCAAGCAATTAGTTTCCCTCTCTGGAGTCTTTTTTCATACAGTATCCTCCCAACACCTATCAGGGGACTAACTAAAAGGGAGGTCCAAATACAGATGCTCCTTCTATAAAAGGATCTAGGTAATAAACCCACTACATGTTTCTCTCTCCAGTGGTCTTAAACCAAAGCCCCTTCTAATTCAGGATCTAGCACTGAACTCAATTCATGCTGAACAGAACATTAAGTTGGGCTTGAGAGAAAACAGGGCAAGTGAAGTAAGGAACTGACTACAAATATGCAAAGAACTTCCTCTACACTGTCACCAACAAGTAATAAACCAGCTCCCCCTAGTGCCATTCAACGATAAAGAGCTAAGTATTCTCAGATTTAAGTTTCCAAACTTACTAGTAGATTCATAAGGACTATGAACATTTTCCAAGTGGCACTGGAGCTGGAAGGGAGTGGAAAACTGGCGATAACAGTGTTGGCAGATAGTATGACCATCCACTTCACCATTCTGTTGATCAAGTTCTACATGGTGCTTCATATGGTTCATGAACCTATAGTACAGCACAAAGGGAAAGTACAGAAAACATATAAAAACCAGTAGCCTTGGAGACATGTAACAGCAGAATCACAGAACTGATATTACCTGCTCCCTCCTCCCTCCACTTCCTCTGTTAAAGAACCCAGAAAAGGGTTCTTGGAACTAAGACTTCTGTGGAAGGAGATACACTGATCTCCCTTACCTTTTAACTGGTGTCCCAGTTATCGTTTATTTATTACCACAATAAGTACTTCTATAGTACTAGCTATTGATTTAATCATAATCCTTAGCCAAGACTGGATAATAGGACCATCCTCCAAAGAAAAAGACTTAAACATATAAGAAAATTTCAGTCTTGTCTTGTCCAAGGTAACCTCCACGGTTCTTTAACACTTACCGAATGTTGTTTTTTAGCCTTTTGGTACAATGTGGGCATCGGAAAGACGTAGCAACCTTAGGGAAGTTTGTAAGTTGGGCCACTTTGCCACCATCCCGTCCATAGTAGAAGTCATCTACTAGCATAATGAGCTTGGTCTGGACCGCATCACCCACATTCTCATTTGGCTCTGGGACTTTGGTAGGTGGTGACAGAGCAGGAATTGGTGTTGAAGAGGGTGTGGAAGCAACAGGAACTGTTTTCTCAGGTGATGAGGGCTTTGCTGCTGATGGGACACTGGGTTCTGAATCCAGAGACTTTCCTTTCTTCTGGTATTCAACCATTTCTGGGCAACAGTACTATAAAGAAAGAGGACCTCTGATCATTCTGGTTATCCTGGGGGCTAGGGTGTGCTAACTCCCCAACTTCACTAATATTCATTGGTAAGTTTGATTCTAGGTGATCTCATCCAGTTTTTACCCTCAAGTTTTCTATAGCATTTCCAAGTGTCACTCTTTTTCTAGTATGTATTTACAGCCACATGCCACTCCAAACACCTTATCTTGTACTTCTCTTTCCTGCTTTAGTTCCTTTAACCACTCACTAGCATAACCTGGTTCTGAGCTCTCTGGCAGGAAGAAGCTCCAGCCTTTGCATTTGGACCAATACCAAAAAACAAAAGGGTTGGGAATGGGAACGGTTAATAGCTCCTGATTCATCAATGACGCGTAAGCAGAAAGCGAACGGAGGCCAACTTGGTTTGAATTCTGGTTATCTAACAAACCTGAGCTGTGCAGTTTCAAAATCTACCACAACTAAGGAATTAAGGTTGCATATGTTTAGATCTATTTGAGAGTCTTTAAATGTATTGTATGACAGTCCACAGTATATAACTCTTCTAAAAACAGTCCAAAAGACAAAGCAACACTTTAAAAAGCTTCCAAGTCATTTTTAAAGTCCTTGTTTCACAAGCTCCCAATGCAATAGGGGGTATACAGCGGTAGCTCTTTAAACTGGATCCCCATCACAGGTGATATCACTTACACACATGTGACCTCTCAAAGCTTCAGTTACACGGAATTGAGCGTTACACCGGGGACATATTTTCCGCCCACCATCTTGGAGATCAAACGAAGGGATGGAAGAGGTCACTGGAAGAAGTGAGAAGCATTGATAAGATTAATAAAATGATCCTGGATAAAACTACTGGCCTTTTGGGAAAAGGTTACACTCCCTGAGAGGCATATCAAGGTTGGTATGAGGGATATTCCTTTTACCATTCTTCTAACTCTAGGCCAAGGGTCAGCAAATTACGCTTGTAGACCAAATCAAGCCAGCTGCCAGTTTCTGTTTAGCACATGAACTAAGAATGACTTTTTCTGTTTGTTTTGTTATTTTCTTTATGGTAAAAGACACATAAATGCAATTTACTTCTTAACCAATCTTAAGTGTACAGTTGTGTTAAGTACATTCACAATGTTGTGCAAGCAATCTCCAGAAGTCTTCTCATCTTGCAGTAAAAATACTATACCCATTCACTCCCCATTCCCCCCACTGTCTAGTCCCTGACAACCCCCATCCTCTACTTTGTGTCTCTGACTACCCTAGGCACCTCACATAAGTGGAATCAGACAGTATTTGTCCATCTGTGACTGGCTCACTTAACATCACGTTCTCAAGGTTCAAGAATGTTATAGCATGTGTCAGAATTTCTTCCTTTCAAAGGTTGAACAATATGCCATTTTATGTATATACCACGTTTTGTTTAGTCATTCACAGGCTGAAGGACACTTGAGATGCTTCCACCTCTTGGCTATTATGAATAATGCTGCTATAAAGATGGGTGCACAACTGTCAATTTGGGTCCATGTTTCCAATTCTTTTAGGTATATTACCCATATAATTTTTTAAAAACTTACTTAGAGAGAAAGAGAGGCAGGGAGAGAGAGAAACATCAATTTGTTGTTCCACTTACTTATGCATTCACTGGTTGATTCTTGTATGTGGCCTGGCTGGGGATGGAACCTACAACCTTACTATACGGGGATGACGCTCTAACCAACTGAGCTACCTGGCCCGGGCTCATATGGATAATTTTGTTTCTTTTGTTTCTTTGCAAATACCATTATCAGTAGTAAAAATCATGCTATTTTATATTCCCACCAGCACTGCGTGATGGTTCCAATTTTTCCACACCTTCACCAACAGTTGTCAAGTTTTGGATAGCAGCCGTCCTAATGGCTATGAAGTGGTATCTCATTGTGGTGGTTTTTATTTGCATTTCCCTAATTATTAGTGGTTAGTACTGCTTCATGGGCTCAGTGGCCATCTGTATAGTATATCTTCTTTGTGAAAGGTCTATTCAACACCTTTGCCCATTTTTTAATTCGACTGTTTGTTCTTTTGTTGTGAAGTTGTAGAAGTCCTTTATATATTCTGGATAGTAATCCCTTAGCAGGTATTTGATTGCAAATATTTTCTCTATTCAGTAGCCTGACTTTTCAGTGCTGATATGAATCCTTTGCTGCCCTGAAGACTTTAGCTTTGATGTAGTCTTACTTTATTTTTTCTTTTGTTGCTTGTGTTTTGGTGTCATAGCAAGAAATCGCTGCCAAATCCAATGTCATGAAGGTCCCCCGTGTTTCCCCCAGGAGTGTTACAGTTTCAGCCCCCTGCTTAGGTCTCCGACTCGCCGAGTTAGTCTTTGTCCAGCTTCATGTTTTGCATGTGGATATTCATTTTTCCCAACACCATTTGTTACAGGATTTTACATTTTTTAATGGTTGAAATAAAAGCAAAAGAATAATAAGATCTTTGGACACATGAATATTATATGAAATTCAAAATTCAGAGTCCATAAACAGTTTTGGTGGAGCAGAATCATGTTCTTTCATTTACATACTGTCTGCGGCTGCTTTTGCACCAGTGGCAGAGTTGAGTAGTTGTGACATAGATAGTGTTGTGCATAAGGCCTAATGTATTTACAATACGGTCATTTACAGAAAAGGTTTGCCAACCCCTAATGTAAGCCGTTAAAAAACCTTCATGCTCATATCCTTCTACACCTGCAAACCTTTCTACCAAATCCTGACTTTAAAACCTTGTTCAGAAGTCCATCTCATCTATGAAGCCATCTTTTCACTGTCCCACCCATATCTGATCAGTAAATCCATTTCACCAATTGCAAAGCACAATTACAGAATTCCTGGTAGCTGATTCAGTTACACTTTCACAAGTGGCTATCCTAAAGCTTCTGTGAGAACAGAATGTGGCAACTATACTCATCTATTTCATAGTGTAGAGCTCTGATGTAACATATATTTATTAATGCTTTTGAATAATTGGCTGCTCAGAGTCTCTCAGGTTATTGTACCTTTCATTGAAGACTCAGGTCCGCTGGTTCTCTGAGAGCCATGGGAAGAGTTGCTGTTGGGCACCACCACTGGCCCCGGACTCTGGCCCAGGGAAGGGATGGTGTTAAGGGTATTCACCAGTTTGGCCACTTCATTGCTATTTTCACCCGTAACCCCAGGTCGCTTCACAGTGACAAAGCTGGTAATGCTCACTGCAGGTGGAGAGGGGAAGGAGGGAGCTATGTTGGCCAAGTGATAATCATCTGTTCTCCACCCACCACCCCGCCCCAGCTCTGCAGTCTCCTCTTTCAAAACCTCACCTAGCTTGGGATTCGGGGTCTGGTTGGCTTGGCCTGGAGGTTGAGCAGCTAGTTGCCCCAATGAGGTTGGCTGTGTGGCAGTGGGAGTGGTGGAAGTGCTGGGAGTGGACTTGGTCTGCTGGGACTGGGACTGTGGGACGGTACTTCGAATGGTGAGAGTGGCTGGGATGACGGTGGTGAAGGTGTTGGTGGTGGGCCGCACAGGCATTGTGGAGCCTGGCCTCACTGGGGTCATCTGAGAGAACACTTGTGGGACTCCAACTGTCGGCTTAACAAACTGGGTACCTGGGGCTTCAAAAGAGAGACAAAGAAAAGTACCAAATCTTGGTCAATAAGCTCACCTATAATACACTGCTCCTGTCTTTACTGGAAATATTAGAATAAAAATCATTTCCCCAAACTGGTGACCATCAGAAGTTACTAAGAATAGCATAGATTCTAATATCTAAGAAGGTAATAGGCATGCAAGCTGATAAAAGAAATTAGTCTAGATAATCAGCCCTAAAAAGATTAAACTGAAGAAAGAAGATTCCCACCCACTCCTCCCAAAACACTTTACCACACTGCCTTTTCTATTCTAAGAATATGATCAGGAGGAGCTGGACCATGGTATTGGAAAGGAATGGGCATAGAGTGGGAGGCAGTATGGGTATACATAGGCCCAAAGGGCAGACCTGGTCCCGATAAAAAGCAATCTTTCTTTCTCAGAATACTAAAGGAGTCTTCCATTCTCTTATATAAACTCAAATAGAAGACCAACTATGCCACTCTTCTAGGATGTCCCAAAGATGGAGTCTCCTGGCTCAGCCATAGACAAGTCCACTGACATATATTTAAGAAATATTAGAACTAGATAATTGATAAGCTCAACACTCTGTGGGCTCCGAGGACAACAAAAACTTACGACAAGCTAGAGATACCCTTACAACTCAACTAAGGTATGCTTTTTTGGCCTGAATTATAGTAAAGTTAGATACTAAACAAAGAACTGGGGGGAAATTATAAGTTTGAAAAAAAATACTAACTAGTCATTGGCAATATTTATCCTCAAAGGGTATGCCAATTGTTTAATTTACATCCAAAAAATCTATACTATAAAATTAAAGCAAAATAAAGTTTATAATCCCACTGTGTATGTGAGTAGAACTGTAAGAAATACAGAATTTGGGAGTTTGTGTTAATAATAACTCTTCAGGAGAACAAACTTCATAGCTTACTAAAACATGAGGAACATAAAAATGACTGTATAAACCCTGTTTTACTACTTCGTGAAGGGTGGTAAAAAGTTAAAAAGAAAAATAAACAAAACTACCACCCTGGCCAAAGGTTAGAAACAGTTTTCAAAAAAATGGGCTTAAGTCAATATGATTTTTATATTTTTAGATTTCCTTAAATACCCTTTTTAAATGACCTAGAGTATTTTGAGACAATAAAAACAAATCTTTAGGATGTGCGTTTACTCCACATGGACAGACATTTTTCCTTACCTGGGACTAGTGTAATTGGTCTAACCGTTTGGCCTTGCTGTACGTTCAGCACAATCCCAACCTGATTCATTGCATTTTGTACAGGCCGAACATTTCTTACAGGAAATCCCTGCATTAAAAAGCAAAATGATCTTTAACATGGAGGTCAGCTAACACTAGCAGAGATTGCAGTAAGGCCTACATCTAAAAAAAATTCCCACACTCTTACCTAAGGGTTCTCTCTCTAGAGTGAAGTTTTTAAATGACCAAGATAGAGAAATTTAAGAATTTTAGCAAACTTTTGAGTGACAAAATATCAAAACTGAAGAATAAGCTTTGGTACATGGGCAAAAATGAAAACCTAATTCCTGACTCAAGAAAATCTCAGCTTAAAAAAAATTCAACCAAAGATTGGCTCATAAACTGCTAAAGGCATGGGGCAGGGGGCACTAACAGTATTCACTAGAGTAATTCAACAAGTAATTGTAAGAAACTGTTCCCAAAGTCTACTTCAAAGGCCATAAATCCCTGGCAAGTTTCTAAGAGAAGAGTTTGTAACTCAGGAAGCCAAAGGCAAAGAAAAGCATTTGCCTTTACATCCCACATTCAGCATTGGGCTTTCAACTTCAATTCACATTATATATCAAAGAAGTCATCTTTCTGCTCTTCCAAAGATCTGCCCACACTTCACCAATTTCACATAGACTTCCAAAAGTCAGCTTACCCTGTTTTAAGAAAAGCAGCCCAAGCAAAGGGCAAGAAGCCTTCATGGCTAAGCGTTCAGGTTTCTGAATCCAGTATTTCCCACTAATTTCTGCCCAGACCTCAGATCACTTAATAGCTCTCTAAGGGGCATGAAGAGGAAATTACCCAGCTGTAAGCTATGTTAC
This sequence comes from Miniopterus schreibersii, assembly GCF_964146895.1. Classification (NCBI taxonomy): domain Eukaryota; kingdom Metazoa; phylum Chordata; class Mammalia; order Chiroptera; family Miniopteridae; genus Miniopterus; species Miniopterus schreibersii. The sequence goes on along the minus strand of NC_138119.1, from coordinate 11,445,157 downwards.
GCTTTCTACAAAAGTCAGCATCAAATTACCAAACAGCGAATGAGAAAGCCAGGTCAAAACATAGGCTCTCAGAACCATTTCTACTGGGGTTAAAGGCTTTAAGGCAGAGCCTCCAAAGGTGCAGTCTTTCTCTCCTTTCTACCAGTCCCAGAATTCAGTCCTACTCACCTGGGTAGTGATGAATATTGGTTGTGAGGCCACAGGAGAACTAGTCACATGATTGGCATTCTGCATGACCTGGACAGGCCTCAATACTGGTTGACTAACCATTGTGCCCAGACCTGGGGCTGGATTCTGGGTTAGGATGAGCGGCTGTCCACCTTGTTGGACCAAAGAATTGCCAGCTGAAGTGTAAAAGGGAGGGAAAATATGAATGTAATAGAAAACAAACCCACATTTTATAAGAAACATTATGACCTTAGATAAGAAATGGTGTCCCAGAAATCAAAATATCCAAGACTATCCCTCACTTCAGGTTTAATGTTACCAAACTCACCAAAAATGTAAGCTTCACCCAAATCTACAACTAACAGAAAAACAGGTAGATAGGGGAGGTTCACTAACATCTCCCCTATATACCTTAACTAGGGATGTCTTAACACGTTAAGACTTCTACATGTCTATCACTTTGACTCATTATTTAAGTGACCACACATAATCTCCCCATACCAAATCAGCAAAACAAAGTAACATGTTTCTTTTTCTTACAAATAAAATAACGTGTTTTTCTTAAAACAAAAAACAAGAACACCATATTTTAACTAGGTAAAACCTATTTCGTCAGAATGTAATTTGCTGCTAACCCACCTTAACCTTTTTATAAGAGGAATACTCATCAACAAACAATTCAGTAAGTACAGAGACTTTAAAGACTGGCATCTCTTCCTAGCGAGCCAAATCTCAGAAGTGCAAAAGACTATCATATTCCAAAACCAGACAGAAAATTTTGGGGAGCCAATATACCTAAATCAAAGATAAAGCAAAGTATTGCCTCAACTGTTTTACCTCAAATCACCAGAATGAGATGGATTCCTCTGAACTGTATGTTCTACTTGACAAATGGAGTCACTGCAGTTAGCTACAAAGCAAGACCAGCACAGTGGATATACAGGTGGCTATTAATGGGCCAACAGTGGTTTGTCCCACATTCTCCCAGAAACTGAGAGCCCATTAGACCCTGACAGTTCCTAGGCCAGCAGACTAGTGATTATAGAGGCTGACAGATAAAAAATTCCAACAAGTTCTATCTATGCTATCTATACTGGCAATTTACTGACTATATATTTTAAATATTTTATTATGGAAAAGTTAAAATATATAGAACACTGTAATGAATCCCATGTACTATCACCGAGTTTCAACAATTAGCCAATCTTGTTTCATCTATACCTCCCACCCACTTACTAGTGCCCATAGTATTTTGAAACAAGTTCTAGATCCTATCATTTCACCTACAAATATTTCACTATAATATCTCTAAAGGATAACTTTAAAAAAGAGAGAACATCAACACCATTATCACGCCAAAAAATATAATAATTCTGTGACTATAGTTGATAACACTGTCTTATGTAACTGAAATTTGCTAAGAGAGGAGAAATGAAATGTTCTCACTCCTCTCCTGCAAAAAATAAATATATGAAGTGATGAATGTGTTAACGATCTAGATAGTGGGAATCCTTTCACAAAGGTGTATCTAATCACCACAATGTACATTTTAAATATGTTGCAATTGTATCTGTCAATTATAGTCAATAAAGTTAATATATAATACTTCTTTAATATCAAACACCGAGTAAGAATACAAATTGACAATTTTAATTTTTTCAGAGTTTGTTTGAATTGGGTTACAAAAGGGTTCACATAAAGTGTAACCAATGGACACATGTCTTAAGTCTCTTTTAATCTATAGCTTCCCCATATATCTTTTGTGCCTTTACAATTTATGGTTGAAATTTACTGACTGTATTTTCCATTTATTATTTTCACTGCTAGAGTTAAAGCACATAAATTATCTATTATGTATTTAAGCCTAAAAATTCTTAAGATAATGACTAAACTCAACATTCCAACTAAATACAGGAAGGAAATGATGGAAATGTTTTGTATTTATGTGAAATCAACCAGTATTTGCAAGTCTTGAAAGACAGGCATGGTTCCTATAAAATCTGCACAAACTCTATTATAAAGAATGTCACCCTAACAGAATAGCTCTCAGTTGGTTAGAGCATCCTCTCGATACATCAAGGTTGCCAGTTTGATCCCTGGTCAGGGCACATACAAGAAGCAACCAATGAATGCATAAATAAGTGGAATAACAAATCGATGTTTCTCTTTCTCTGTCTCCTCCCTCCTCCCTCTCTCTCTCTAATTTCTCATGAAGTATTTATTTGAATGAATTCAAATAATTCCAATGAATTCTAATAATTCTAACTCTAATAAAGTTTGAAATGCTTTCTGCATTCTTATTCTTTTTTCAAAGAAATTCTGACAATTCAAAGGTCGTACAAAGTTTAATTGCTAGAGGATGAAAGAGACAATCAGAATCCTGAGGCTTTAAAAAAGCCTTTATAAGAATTATCCAACCAATCTCCTGCCTCTAAGTTTGCTCTCAATAAATAAACTAGGTACTACAGCCATAAATTGATTAAATAAGGGAATGAAATTCATGGCAGCTTCTCTCACAGTAATGTTCTGTTTGTTTTACAAAGCTGAAGGTCTTGATTTTTTCCCTTCATTCTTATATGTTTACTTACTACACTGCTTTAAAACCCAGATAAAAGGGCTAAAATGGAGTTGAAATAAGCTAAAAAGCAGTTGAAAATCAGTTATGCAGAAAGAAATTTATAACATTAAATTCACATCTTTCACAGCTCAAAATTAAGCAGTGGTTTATTTCGATTCATATTTCTTTTCAATGCAAACATATGGTCAGAACTGCAGGAATAATTTCCAAACGCTCAGTGGTAGATTCTGAAGAGCAGCAAAAAGAATAGTAAAAATGTGCCAAAATTTTATTCCTGAGACTTAAAAAAACACACCCCAAAACATACAAAACAACAGCTTTATTGAAATAATCTACATACCTTACATATCACCCATTTAAAGTATACAATTCAGAGGTCTTTAGTATATTCACAAAGTTTGTGCAACAACCATCACTATTTAATTCTATAACATTTCATCACCCCAAAAAGAAACCTTCACCCATCAGTAGTTATTATCCATTCTCCTCTCCCCAGCCTTGGCTGCCACTAATCTACTCAGTCTCCATGGATTTGCCTAATTTGCCTAATCTCAACATTCATACAAATGAAGTCACACAATATGGGGCCTTTGTGTCTGATCTCTTTCACTTAGCATTATGTTTTCAAGGTTCATTCATACTGTAGTATATATCAGTATTTCATTCCTTTACATGGCCTAATAATAATCCACTGTATGGATATACCACATTTGTTTATCCATTCAACAGGTTAAGTTATTTCCACTTTTTGGCTATAAAAAAGTAATACTGCCTGGAGGAGTGGCTCAGTTGAGCATCAACCAACTTCACACTCTATGAGCAACAGGTATTTTGGAGTATAGGACAAAATTGTCTCCATTCCTCCTTCCCTTGTCCCATTCATTCTTTTAAAATAATCTTTATTTAAATTATATTTTAACATTTGATCTATATACAATATTATGTAAATCTAAGTTATAAAGTATAATGATAAAACAACCACCACCCAGTTTAGGACTAGAGCATTATAAATGCTATCAATGGGCCCAGCTGGGCGTGGCTCAGCAGTTGAGCATCGGCCTAGGATCCAGGAGATTGAGGTTCAATTCCCAGTCAGGGCACATGCCTGGGTTGCGGGCTCCATCTCCAGTTGGGGGGCATGCAGGAGGCAGCCGATCAATGAAGGCTCTCCTCATTGATGTTTCTCTCTCTCTTTCTCTCTCTCTCTCTCTGCATCTCTCTGAAATCAATAAAGATATATTTTTTTAAAAAAATACTATCAATGGGCTCCTATTCTTTCCCAATCCCTGGCTTCCCTCCCACATATATATAAATGTTTCTTAAAATCAAGAGTCAAGTAAATATTTGTTTGGTTTTTTTAATGAAGGGAGGGCAAGGAAAATAAGAGAAACAGATAAATTATAAAAGTTCAATCAATGCCCCCCCCCAAAGGGACAGTCTTTCAAAATACAATTACTGGAGAAGGTTGCTATTGGTAACTAGGAGCCAGAATGGTTTTAAAACTGGTTTAAAAGGAGGATGGGGAGTAGAAAAACAAATAAACAATTTTTTTAGCTTTCTAAAGAGCCTGGTAACCAAGTGAAACAATATTAAATTGCTTAAAAGTTATTCTCCCTTGCTTTGTTAACAATGTAATAAGTAGACAATATACCAATATAATTAAAATGAAGGCTAACAGGGGAACTGGGTTGTTAAGAAGGAATATTTTTTATTTACTCTATTGTGATGTTTAATCCCTACACTTACGCTAGCATTCCAAGAGTATCTGATAAAAAAAAGTTACAGAATTTTATGTATACACACACACACACAAAAAAGAAAGCTAGACAAACTGGACCTATTAAATACTCAGAAACCTAAGCATATACGTTCTTTTTTACAGGCAAAAGGAAAGAAACCATTATTTGTACAGTTGATCCTGGAAAATATATGGAGTTTGTATGATGCTGTCTTTTAAATGCCATCTTTTAAAGGTTAATGTGTGCTTATCTATGCATAAACAATTTTTGGAAGAATACAGACATATATAACTGTGATTACCAATCTATACCCCCCTTTTTAAACCATGAACTTGGATTAACATTTTATTTTAAATACTAGAGGTTTCTGAAATAAATAAAATCAACTTATATACACTGTATATTTAAAATTTTGCACACAGGCCCTAGGTTGGCTCAGGAATGGAGTCCATTCAAGGAGTTAAGGAGACTAGGTCATGAGATGCTTACCGTGGGCCTTGGAATCCTTGGATGAAAGAAAAGTTTAGCTAAACTGATTGCTAACAGAACTCTGACAGATTATTTAAAAAAAAAACAAAAAAAGCGGGAAAATACAGTGGAAAGGCCACAAGCTTTGAAGTCTAGATCATTCAAATCTAGCTTAGTCACTTACCAACTATTTGACCTTAAGCAATTTATTTAGCCTCTATAGGCCTCAGTTTCCACATCTGTAAAAACTAAAAAATTCTCTAGATAGTGGTGGCCTCATCTTTATATATACGAGGGTCCCTATCTGCAAGTTGAAAAAAATTCTATGGATTTTCCACACAACAAAAATATATTTTCAGTACCCAAAGACTGAAAACACACCTATGGAACTTATAAAGATTTCAGTTTTGATAACAATTAAAGTTGGCAATAATATGGGGAAAGAGCTACTGGGAGGCACTTTTTTAGAGCAACCAATTAGGGCAATCTGATACTGTCTATCAAATTTGAAATGCCTGACTTAGCAATCTTGCTTTATATTGCAGATATGCTTATATAGTGAGTGATTAAGTGCCCACCAGTAGCTCTTTCCCCATATTATTGCCTGAGAATGTGCACTGTAGTAATGTGTAATCACAAAAAATTGGAACTGTAATAAACATCCAACAATAGGGAAATAAACGGTTATATCCAAAAGTAAGAACACCATATGCAGTTCTAATGGAAATATAAACGGATACAACATTTATTTATTTATTTATTTACTTACTTACTTACTTAAATCCTCACCTGAGGATATTTTTTCCATTGCTTTTCAGACAGAGTGGGAGAGAGAGAGAGAGAAACATCAATGTGAGAGAGACACATCGACTGGTTACCTCTGGCACGTGCCCTGCGGGGATCGAGCCTACACTGAGGTACGTGCCCTTGGCCAGCATTGAACCCGGGACCCTTCAGTTCACAGGCCAACACTCTAACCACTGAGCTAAACCAGCTAGGGCAATGCAACATTTTTAGATCGCCAATCCAGGAAAGAGTATTGACCAACACTGTTAAAATTGTGATGACTTTTGATCCAACAACTTGATATTTAGTTCTATAGTATCAGAATTAACTAAGGGTGTGAGAAAAGACAGAAAGATAGAGATGTTCACAATAGCTTTTTAAAAGAGCGACATACCCTCTTACAACCTATTGTTAATTAACAATTAACCAAGCAAAGAGAAATAGTCATAAAAAATGTTACAGATAAAATATTTAGTAAAATAAGAAGACATTTCCCACATATTGAAGAAAAAAAGCAGGTAAAGAGTAGTATAGAGTCTGTATGATCCATTTTTGTAAAAAAGTAATATCTAGAAAGTGGGATTATAGTTTAAAAAATGTTTTCTTCTTTCTATTTTTTTCTGCCTACTTTTTCTACAGTGCACATATTCTTGTGTGAATAAAGTTATTTTATTTATTATTTTTTTAAATATATCTTTATTGATTTCAGAGAGAAGAAAGGGGAGGGAGAGAGAGAGAAACATCAATGATGAGAGAGTCATTGATCGGTTGCCTCCTGCATACCTCCGACTGGGGATCAAGCCCACAACCTGGGCATGTGCCCTGACCGGGAATTGAACCCCGACTGCCTGGATACTGGGTTGACACCCAACCACTGAGCCACGCCTGCCTGGGTGTAAAGCTATTTTATTTTTAAAGAAATAAAATAATTAAAAATAAAGTCCTTTGCAGCAATGCAATGATTCTGTGAAGGTGCTCATTCTAGTTTTGCATCTTGAGCCATAACTTGCCAATAACCCATCTTCAGAACGTAAAAACAGTCATCAGAAATGAAATAAAAACCAATACTAGTCTCTCTAGTCAATAAATACACTAAAATCACTACTCTTTACCATTTCCTTCAGGTAGACAACAACCTTATCCTATTTTCCATACCTAGTAACCAATAACCAAATGAATCTGCCAGAGAAAATACAAAATAAATCTGCCCTGGGAGGATTCTTAACAAACTAGTGGGGCCCTTCTCATTAAAAAAAGAACAACAACAAAATAAAATTATAAAAAATAAATAAAAACACTCAAAAACAACAAAAACCTCAACCCAGATCTCTTTTTAATAGTTACAAATTTGAGGTTTACAGTTTCTCTCCTAGAAATTATCAGCAGCAAAAATCAGCTACACCATCATCAATTCAGCACTAACTCAGAAGGAACAGCACCACCTACTGCATCACTTCCCTATCAGAAAACCATTATTAAATCCACTCTCCAACTAACAGAACCACATCAGTACCTAAACTTTAAACAGGTACAGCTGTTCCTAAGACCATTTTTACTCTTTCACCCCTCTAATCCAGGAAGAATTTCCCAATAATCCCACTTACCATTGTTGTTGGCAATTAGTGTGACAAGAGTCTTCTTTGTACTGTCGCTGTTCTGTGCCCCGCTGCTACTAACGGTGGTGGATGTAGAGAGGTGCCCAGCAACGGAAGCATGGGCAGCGATGGGCACTGGAGCCGAGACTGGCTGCTGGCTCACAGAAACTGTGGGGAAGGGGAGGCACAGTCACTTGGAGGCGGGGACAGTTGACACTAAAGGATACTGTTCTAATCTTCCCTTTTCATCTTATTGTAGGTCTCTATAGCCAAAAAGTTTCCTGCATTATTTGTAAATCCAACTGTTGATCTATTTCTCCTTGTATTTGTTGCTCACTCTACCAATTAGGCACAATGCCACCTTCTCTGTCACATTTCCTGATTAATGAAGTTAAATCACAAGCTCACTGAACCAGGATTTTAATGTGTTGCTTACACAGCTCAAGCAAACCTCTAGGACTCAAAGGTTTATCACCACCACAACCGGTATTCATAACAATGCATACTAAGCCGTCCACAAGACCCTAAACTGTGCCCTGTTTCAACACAAATCAACACTATCTTCAGGTCCCAAAGCAAGGAACATAAAAATAAAGAGAGCAACCGGTACGATTTGGCAGGGAAGGGAGGACTACCACCCACTTTCTGAATTCAGAACTAAAACTTGACCCTGCAACATCACCTTTTTGAAAGAGAAGCTAATAAGCCTAAGTCTGTCCTTGAAGGCAGATATGAAGCAAATCCTACTCAGCTCACAAATGAAACTAAGTTCAAGTAAAATAAAAAAGAAAAAGCCAGTACTATGGGAACCTGTTTTTTGACCGCGTGTAAATGGGCACTGACATACATCACATTACCACTTTGCATTCTTGTTCAAACATCATTTGGTAAGAGGATTGCCAGATGTTTGGTAAACATTGGTTAATAGAACTCTCAATGTTTTTAACGAATTAAATGTAGCGTGTCCAGCTTTATGTATGAGGAAACTGAGGCACATACAAACTAGACATTGGGAAACAAAGGCAGCACCAGTGCCACGAGGCAGCCCTGGATTCTTAAAGTCCTTCTCCACCTCACACTTTCTTAACAAAAATGCCCTTCAATTGAGTCAACTTAAACAGTAAGTCAAAAGAATTTTTGTTACCTGTAGTAGTTTTATCCACTGAATTATAATCTTCAACTACAGAATCCTCAATGACATCACTGATTTTCTGCCATGGTTCCAGCTCCTCCTCCTCACATTCCATAAACAGGTCGGTGTCCGCCATGCTACAAGGAAAAAAAAATTAAATAAGATGTTGACCTCAAAATGGAAAAAAATGTTTTATACAAAATATAGAATCTGATTAGTGAATCCATTGGTAACCTATCCCCTTGTGCTACCCTCCTACCATGTCCCCTAACCTGCCCATTTCCAAGGGTCGAAAATTATGATACATTACAATGCTATTTTCTTTATTACTGAGCCTTTTTGCAAACTCTTAAATTTTGCACCCAAGATGAGAACCTCATTTGTCACACTCTAGTTCCAGCCCTACTACTGTCTAGTACTCAGTAATGGTTTTGGAGTCGGCTACATGCTTTTTTTAAAAATTTATCTTCATTGTTGAAAGTATTACAGATACCTTCCCCCACCCCCCATTGATCCCCTCCAGCCGGCATCCACCCCACACCTAGGCCTTCCCCATACTATTGTCTGTGCCCATGGTTATGCATTTATGCGTATAAGTTTTTGATTGATCTCTCCCCACCCTCTCCCCCATCCCCGCCTTCCCTCTGAGATTCGTAAGTCTGTTCCATACTTCTATGTTTCTTCTATGTTGTTCATCAGTTTATTTTGTTCATTATATTCCACATATGAATGAGATCAAGCTACATGCTTCTTTTAAAAACAAACCCTACAGCCAGGCCGGGCGTGGCTCAGCGGTTGAGCATCGACCTAGGGTCCAGGCAATCGGGTTTCGATTCCCGGTCAGGGCACGTGCCCGGGTTGCGGGCTCGATCCCCAGTCGGGGGCGTGCAGGAGGCAGGCGATCAATGACTCTATCTCTCTCTCTCCCTTCCTCTGGGATCAATAAAGATATTTTTTAAAAAAACACAAAAAACAAAGCCTACAGCCTGGCCAGTGTGGCTCAGTTGTTGAGCATCGACCCATGAACCAAGAGGTCACCAGTTCGATTCCTGGTCAGGGTACATGCCGGGGTTTCGGGTTCCATGTTTCTCTCATTGATGTTTCTACCTCTCTATCCCTCTCCCTTCCTCTCTAAAAATCAATAAAAACATATTTTAAAAAAACACACACAAAAACAGATAGTCCCTTATTATCAAGTATCTAGTCAGCATTCAAATATTAAATTCTCTCAAATACCAACTTTTAAAAGTTTATTTGAATTAGGATTCAAATAAGGTCCACATATTATGATTATCTGATAAGTTTGTTAAGTCTATTAATTTATACACATTCCTTCATCTTTTTTCCCCTTTGCAATTTGCAATTTGAAAAACCAGGTCACCTCCTGTAGTTTCTACAGTCTGGATATAGTTGATCACATACACATGGCATTTAACATATGCCTCTGTCTGCTGCATATCCTGAAATCAGCAGTTGAATCTACAGACATGATTAGATACAGGTTGAACCACCTCCCATGCCCCTCACCCGTCTACTCTTAAGGGTGGTATCTGGAGGCATGATCAATGCCCTGGTCTCACCATTCTAAATCTATCATTCCTTCATTTCTTTTTTTTTAATCCTCACCTGAGGATTTTTTTTTTTACTGAATTTTAGATAGAGAGGGAGACAGGAGAAAGAAACATCAATGTTAGTGAGAAACATTCAACAGTTGCCTCCCATATGGCCGCAACTGTATGCATTCCCTTTCCCTTCCAGTTAACAAGATGCCTTTGATCACTTTCATGATTGGCAGAATTTACATATAGTTTAAATTTTTTAAGGACAATCAGAGGTTAACAAAAAAGATAAAGTTCTTTTTTATTTTTTTAAAAATATATCTTTATTGATTTCAGAGAGAGGAAGGAAGAGGGAGAGAGAGAAACATCAATGATGAAGGAGTTATTGATTGGCTGCCTCCTCCTGCATGCCCCCAACTGGGGGGGATCTAGCCCACAAGCTGGGCTTCGAGCCCACAAGCTGGGCATGTGCCCTGACCAGGAATCAAACTAGTCCTAGGCTGATATTCAACTGCTGAGCCATGCCCAGCCGGGCCACAGTAAAGTTCTTTTCCAAGCAAATTAGGAGTTAGAGGTAGGGAACTGACAATGCAAAAGGCCTAGACTTGACCTACAAGTGAAGAGCTCACTTCTACCCTCAATAAAATTTCCAATGGAGCTAAAAACTTTCATAACAGTCCTGTATTCTCCAACAGATACCAGGCACAACCTAAGCTGTGCAGCACATCTGCCAAAGGAACTTGGGTTCAACGGCTGTACACAGGTTTTATAACAGGAAACCTAGTTGCATAAAGGACATCATAAAAGAGTCTTCACGCATGCTGACGGATTTTATCCAACTTAGTGATACCGAAACAGGGATAATTTGTCCCCAGAAGACATTTGGCAATGTCTGGAGACACTTTTGGTAATCACAACTAGGCATGGAGGTGGTGAGGGTGCTACTGGTATCTATCTATTAGGTAGTGGCCAGGGGTGCTATTCAACATTCTACAATACACAGGCCAGCTGGGGACTCATCTGGCCCAAAATGTCAGTAGTGCCAAGATTGAGAAACCCTAATCAGATTGAATCCATGTTCTGAAAAAGGGGAAATTAAAATAGACCAAAAAAAACCCATCCCACATTCTATGCATAAAGGATTATCATTTCATGTTAAAATACCTATCCGCTCTGCAACCGAAAAGATGATCAGAATAGGTTCCTCAAAATAGGTTCAAATGGAGACATCTTATACAGCAAAAGCACTTTTATGAAACTCAGACGCGTAGCTTCTTTCACCCTATAATTATCTACCTTATCTTCATACTCATCTGACAACTGTGCCATTTTTATGTACTTCTGGCCCAAATTCGTAATTTCTCCTCATAAAATTGAAGCATCATGATGTTACTCTAACTCTCCAAAATTACTGATTACTAGCAGTATTTTTACTACCAGTATTTGTTGTTATCAGCATTGACTGGTGAATAATTTTTGTGAAAAAAATTTCCCAAAGACCTCTAATCTAAGTGCCATTTCCAAAATTTCTGGTTGTGAGCCCTTTACATTCCTCTCTGGGCTGCTTTTGTTAAATATACCAACTCTTCTTGCCTCTTCAACTTCTGAGTTATTTTCTCAGAGGGCAGTGAATCACAATCATGATGCAGTCCTATTTCTGTGTTCTTTCTCAAAGTCTTACTGCTATGCTTGAACTTACAAGTTACAGAAGTAGTTCTATACCTCAGAAGCCAAAGGTTGTATCAGTAATAAGTTTAAATAGAAAAATGTTGGCCAACAATCCAAAGTCTACCAGTCATCAGCTGTCTGGTCTATGACTTGTTTTGTAAAAAAACAAGAAAAGCCATTGACAATGTTTACCCTAAAACAAAGCAAGCGTTTAAGCGTAACTTCCTGTTTATGGGAAATACAGCAATAGAGGAACAAGTAGCACCACAAAAAAATAATGAGGTAAATCCAGAAGGTGAGACTTTCTATAAGGAAATAATCAGACAAGTGCAGAATATGAAATATTACATATAAGACATGGTCTATTTTTATTTATTTATATTATTTTATTTTAATCCTCACCCGAGGATATTTTTTCCATTGCTTTTCTGAGAGGGTGAAAGGAGGAGGGAGGGAGGGAGAGAAAAACATCGATATGAGAGACACATCGACTGGCTGCCTCCCACACGTGCCCTGACCAGGGCTGGGGATCAAGCCTGCAACCAAGGTACATGCCCTTGGCAGGAACTGAACCCGGGACTCTTCAGTTCACAGGCCGACGCTCCAACCACTGAGCCAAACTGGCCAGGGCAAAACATAATCTCCTTTAAAATGTCAATGCCACACACACAGGGAGACCAAATGATTAAAAGAAACTAGAGAGACGTAACAAAATGCAACATGTGAACCTTTATTGGATATTGGTTCATAAAAAAAGCTATAAATAACATTTTGGGACACTGGAACCTTTGAATATAGAGCTCAGGCATATCTCATTTTACTGTGCTTCATAGATACTGCATTTTCTGTAAGTAGAAGGCTTATGGCAACCCTGGGTTGAAAAAGTGTATTGGCACCATTTTTCTAACAGTCTCAGATATGGTATTTTTCAGCAATAAAGAATTTTTAATTAAGGTCCGCACATTGTGTTTTTAGACATAATGTTACTGTATGCTTTAAACGAAAGTATACTGTAAACAAAACTTTTATATGCACCAGGAAGCCAAAAAATTTATGTGACTTGCTTTATTGTGATAGTCTAGAACCAAACCCGCAACAGGTATGTCTGTAGATACTACATGACATTTGGGAATTATTTTTAATTTTTTTAGAAAGGATAATGGTATTAGTTATGTAGCAGAATGTATTCTTATCAAATGCATGAAATACTCAGTGTAAATGTTATGACTGTGACTTTCAACTGGTTTTGTAAATATATAGATATTTTGGCATTTTCTTAAGAGACATCAAATATGCCAACATATTTAAAAGCAGCAAAAAGAATCCTGCAGATATACCTGTTAGTCTACTTCTGAGGTATTTAATGGGCAGCAAATGTTTACCTACCTTCATCTCAAATAAGATTAGGAAAATATCTGTTTTCTACCAAAGCTACCCGTATAGATTTGGCTCTTGAAGCTTTGAATTCCTTTAATTTGTCTGTTTCTTACATAGCTGTAAAGTCAATTCCAAGAATAAAGAATTCAGAATCTAACATTTTCAATTCACTGCTAATACATACCAGCTCATAAAGCAATATAAGAACAACATTTGGAACAGGAAAAATGTTTTAAAAAACAAAAATTTTAAGAATACAACTGTCTTGCTCTAGGGTGAGAAATAATAATAATGCTCAAAACAACTGGCATTTGTTTTCAAGCTACCTCAATCCAGGGCTTCAAAAACTACAGAAAATGTACAGGGCTGACTCCTTAATATGGCTATAAAATGAATTATTGTTAAACCTGTAATAAGCTTTTACTTATCCAATTTTTTGCATAGCCCATTTTGTCCCTCAAAGGATCTGTTACATATAGTATTCACAATGGGTTCTTAGTTTTAATAATCTAATATTACCAAACATAAAATGCTTTCCATTTTTGTGACAACAAATCTATCAAGCAGCACTCAAATATTAGTTATGTGCTGTTTACTAAAACAACTAAAGTAAGGAATAAGTTCCCTATTTTTAAAGGGTTTAATATTCAAGAGTCCCTCTCCCAAGAAAAGCTTTTCTTCACTGAAAGTTGTATGTGGTCTAAATTCTATTTCTAGTCCCTCAACTGCATTTAATTGCTAAATACTAGCAAAACATTAGTCAATTATTTCCCTTCTCTCTTCCCCAGAGTTACATGCAAAGATGTTTTTGTGGGTATGGCTTAATATCACAAACCAGAATGCCAAAGGATCTATCAGTCTTACCATATTAATATGACAAAGGCACCAACCAGCTCTAGGGTTTGTAATTTAAATCAGAGGTCTCCACCTTCAACAAAAAGACATGTATGGAAAATAAAGACTCAAACATATCTGGAAATATACTTTATTTTACTGTGACATAACCAGGCATTATTATACACTTTACATGCATTATCTCAATGAATTCTCACAACTTTTTGTCCTAAATACTACATTTTACAGATGAGGTCAAAACCGAGGTTTAGAGAGATTAAGTAACTTGCTCAAGGTTACAGTGAGCAAATATCCCAGGCAGGATTCAAACCAAGTTTTGCTCTAGAATTTTTCCCCAAATCACTGCCTTTTCTGTTACTAACCCTAACATTTGTTAAGTCTCCAGATGTTCCTAAATGGAGGAAGATTTGGATAATCTCAGGAGCAGAAGCATAGAGCAAACACAGTGATTCTCATATTTTTTGCTCTCGGGACCCCGAAGAGCATTTATTTATGCGGATTATATCCTTTGATATTTATAATATTAGAAATTAAAACAGAAAAATTTAAACACTTATCAGTGAGTTTTAAAAAAAGCTACATGTCAACATAAATAACATTTTCTATTAAAATTACTATTTTTCTACCCCAGTGTGGCTCAGTTGGTTGAGCATAGTCCCATGCACCAAGAAGTCGCCAGTGTGATTCCTGGTCAGGGAACCTGTGGGTTGTGGCCTTGATCCCCAGTAGGGGGTGTGCAGGAGGCAGTTGATCAACAACTCCCTCTCATCATTGATGTTTTTATCTTTCTCCTTTCCTCTCTCTGAAATCAATAAAAACATATTTAAACAAATAAAACAAAATAGCTTGTAAAAATAAAAAATTGTATCTTAGAGTCTGAAGCTGTATCAATGAACTTTTGTACTTTATCTTAAAATCCACTGGTGTATCTTCAATTTTGAAAGAATTTTTACCCATGGTGATTTTGAAACATTATGCCCATCTTCCAAAGGTTGACACATTTCATTATACAATATAAAAAAAATTAGCCATTGCCCTGGTGGTATGGCTCAGTTGGTTGAGCACCAAAAGGTCACCAGTTCAATTCTGGTCAGGGCACATGCCTGGATTGTGGGCTTGATCCCTAGTAGGGGGCATGCAGGAGGCAGCCGATCATCACTGATGGTTCTTTCCCATTGATGTCCCCCCCCCCGCCCCGTTCCTCTCTAAAATCAATAAAAACATTAAAAAAAAAATCAGTGATTAATACTGATGTTATAAGAAATTTTTTAAATATTAGCAAACTGTAAAACTTTAAAAAAATTCGAATTTCACTCAAGTTTTTACCACTGCTAACAAATGATGTCAACTGTTTTCCTTGAAGCAACAAGCTCACATCATTCAGGAAAACACCACCAAACACTCAAGTGTAAAACACTAGTCTGTCAGTTGTTCTTTCAACTAAGAATGATGTTGTTCCCTGAAACAAACAATGCTGTTCCACAACTCAATCTCACAAGTACTTTTACCTTATGACATGGATCATACCTTGTTAGGCAGCATAAGTACATTATGCATACTTCCCATTTGGTCACAGGTACTTAAAGATTAAAAGACATGCATGTGTACTCAAGGGCTGAGATTTAATAAAATTCATCACTTTTACTGCTTCATCAAGGACATTCTCAAGTAAGCAGAGTTTTGCACAACTTCTTTGCTTTGTGCTAAAACACCACCAGTAGTTTAACCCATCCTTGCTTTTGGAGCATGAGTGCAAAATGTCAGCACTCATGCATCTTAGCATTATTTTGGAAATAGTCTTAACCTCCTGACTCTCAAGGGTCTGAGATTCCCAGGTGTCAATGGATCGCCTTTCACAACTGCTTTCCTAGATTATACCACTAGTTTGAGGTGGGGGTGGAAACACTATCAAAACCCTGTTCACCCCAAAAGTCTTCACTCCGTTAGTCCATTTAGTTTGAAATACACCATCAACATAGGAAAGGAGCAGGAAACCAAGACACAGATTGCAATTTTAATTGTTTTGAGATTCTATTTTGAGCACCTTCATGGTAGACCAACAAAATTGTCAACGTGAAAGTTACCTTAATCAGTCTCAACTGAGGGACAGAGGGTTAAAAATGTAGAGATGACACCTCCCTCGCCATCCCACTCAAACAGACTTGGGGATGGGCCCCCCACCAAACTGAACTTCTAGCAATCTCCCAAGGTACTCTTTGTGCACCCAAAGTTAAGCATGATTGTGCCAAGTGGATTGAATTTAGAGTCCAATCGCCAGTCCCAAGAGCAACGGGGGTCTCAAAATTCAATACCGTTCACGAAGCAGCAGCCTTCCCTGCTCCTTTCTCAATCGGTTAATTCCTTTAGTTTGAGGTACATCCCTAACATAGCTGATACGTGGGGTTTGAGCTGCGGTGGAAAGTGTCTAAATAAGAGTGTAGAGAGCTGGGCAACAAGAGGGCTGTTCTGACCCAGTACAACTTTACCTCAATTTCAATCTCAAAAATGAGATTGGGCTCAATGATTTACAAGGCTCTTTTCAACTCTACCTTTCTGAGATAAGAATGTCCAGGACTAGTGAGCAGAGAAACATCCAGTGAGTAGGAGGGAATCCCGCGTCTAACGGGAGAAGAAACCAGGAAAACTCGCAGAAAGGAGGGAAAGCAGGTGGATCTACAACATCACTCATTTTCAGAGTAGGTGCTGAGAATCCAGAGAAAATAGTCCCTGGGATAAACATGGCGCCCACGGCGGCAGAATATAGCCACCAGAAAATATTTTCCACCCCAACCCATCTTATAAGTCACGGCACCATCCCAAAGAATATTTAGGGCCAAGGGAGGGGACCTGATAAAGTAACTGCAGTGCACTACGGCTTGGGATCTACTATTGGACCAGGCAGGGATTACATAACACAGGGAGAGGCTGAGCCATCACTCATTTTCCTCCTCGCACTCAAAAAAGAGCGCCCCACTCTTTCCCAGGGGTGCGGGAGCGGGGCGGGCCGAGCACTCCCCCACCTCGGGCACCTCGCCCCCGCCCCTCCCGCCCGCCTCCCCAGCGCAGCCTCGCCCCCTGGCCCCCACGCCCGCCCCTCCCGCCGCGCCCCACCGTCTCGCCGCCGCCCGCGCCCCCGCCCCTTCCCCAGCGGGCCGCCGCCGCCCGCTCCCGCTCCCGCTCCCGCTCCCGCGCCCTCCCACTCCTCCGAGACGCCTCGCGCCAGGCGTGCGTGTGGACGTCGGGTGTGTGCGGGGCCGTGGGGCCGTGGGGCGCGAGTGCGCGCGCACGCGCGCGCGCCGCGGCGGCCGCCGGGGGGCGGGGGCGCCGGCAGGCTGGGGCCTCCCGGCCCGACCCGCCGCGCGGCTCCAGCGGGTCGCTCGCGCACACACACACGCGCTCGCGCGCCGCACCCCACGCCAGCCGCCGCCGCGGGCCGCGCCGCCACTCGCGGGGGGCGGGGGCGCGCGCCACCGGGCCCCCGCCTCCACCCCTCGCGTACCCGCCCCATCCCCCACTCATTGTCTCGCCTCCGAACGCCTCGCCGGGCGAAAAGATAACGGAACCCCCGGGAGAAGGGGGTGGGGAGAGAGTCGGCTCGCTCACTCACCTCCCGTGGTCGTCGCCGCCGGTAGTCTGACCCGAAGAAGGCGCCGTCGCCTTAAAGGGACCTGCACTCGGCACCGGGAGAAGGGGGTGGGAGCAGGGGAGGGGACGGGGGCTTGGGGGGAGACGGAGAAGAGGGAACCGTTGAAAGCTCGTCTCCCTGAGGGTGCTAGGAAACCTCCCTCGGGTTCGAGTGATTTGGGATGGATTTTTTTTTCCCCCGAGGGGGGCGGGGGGGGCCCCGAGGGAGGGGGGTGGGAGGGCCAAGGAATGCGGCTCCGTGTACAGGAGCTGGCGCGGGGGAGAGAGACGCCGACTCCCCCCACCGACCCTCTCGCCCCGCGGAGGGATTCGGCTCGTCACTTCCGCCCTCCCCCTTTCGTGGCCTTTCAATTGGCTGGGGGGGTGGCGCGTCATGGGCTCAGCCTAACCCCTGCCCGGGCTTCTTTTCTAGTCAAGTTTGTCTGGGCTTGCAAATAAATAAATAAATAAAAACATTTATTATTTTTTTTAATGAAATAAAGAATAACTAGCTTCAGAAGCCATGTCTAAATTTTGGGGAGGGTGAGAAAAATGAGATTTCCAAAGAAAATATTCCCCAGTTCACTTGCCTGGACTTTTGAGGGAAATTTTGGGAATCTCCCCACTTTCCACTCAAGGCTTGTACCTCAGCAAGAGGGGAACCTCATGCCACAGGCCAGATGGTGAGGCCCAGTGACGCCAACAACTGTCACTGGGACAAAGGCGGCAAAATGACACTCTTTCTCAAGAGACAGTCAGCCAGGTAGCCTTGGGGCAGCCTTAAGTGAAGAACTTTTAAAAGCCATTTTACCCAGAACCCTCCTGGATTCTGAAAGTCCCAGTGACTGCACATCAGGGGGATTCTGACATGTGAAAACGGCTTTGAAATCGTTGAGAACAGACTCAGCGAAGATGCTCACGTCTAAGAAACCTCAGACTGTGTGCTCTGTGCTTCAGTCGTGGCTGGGATGGATTGGCTCCCAAAACCGGCCCATTCAAGACCATCCACCTCTTATTTTCCCCAAACGAAAACTAACTTCTTTTCCAGGAAGCTAAGAAATGTTGTCCTTTATTACTTCCCAAGATGATTAAATGTTAGTATTTTCCTGATATATGTGAGGATGTTGTTGCTCTTCAAGCAGAACACAAATACTAGCTCTGGAACCACCAGAGCTTGTGACGTGGGCGGTGAGGCCATTCCTGAGCTCCGTGGAAGGGCACAGGGCAGTGCCTGAGAAGCCTGGGAAGAAGATACCTACCCTGCCCAAACCACTTTCCCCCTGGCTTCCATGACCCCAGCTGCTGCTTCCTCAAGAAGGGTGGACTCTTCCAGCCATGGCCTGATGACCAGCTCTCTCTGTAACCCATCTCCAGCCCAGTTGTCCCTAACCCCCCAGTTACAGCCCTCCCAGCCTGGTGCTTACAAGCTGAGTGTGGCCACACAGTTAGATCCAGAGGAGATCATTATGCTCCCAGACTCGGATTATAGCTGCCTCCCCATCACTCCCTGACTCCAAAATGTTGGGGATAGTATTTGGAGGATGGTGGGAAGCAGATGACCAAGGAAAGGATGGACCAAGCTAATCCCCTCTTGGTGGTGTTTCTTTTTTTTTTTTTTTTTAAAAAAAACAGGTTTTACACAAAACAATAAACAATAAAGTTCTGTAAAAAGTTTTGCTTCATTCCAAATGCTAAATCAACTACTTGGTACAGGTTTGGGGAGATCCAGGTTCATATTTATGCCATTCAAACCGCCAGACTATGAAAATAGGCAGTGGAAGTATGCACTCCAAATTGTGTGCATGGGTGCCCACACCGCCACCCATTTTCATTCCACTTCATCCCATTCCACACCAAAAACGTGATTTCAAGTAGTCATTCTTAGAAGAACTTCATTCATTATTTGAAATGGGAGAATCACTAATCCTTTTGAAAATATTTCTGGATCTGGAAAAGCCTATGGAGAGATTATGGAATCAATGAGCAAAAGACAAATTCTACATGAAGCTCTAATCCGATTTTATGCTTTCCTGAAATAATTATTGTAATTTATTACAATGTTATTTGCCTCTTATATATTCTCGTTGAAACATATTTTGCCAAACATATACTTGACCTCTCAGCTTATGCCCTCTGCCGATGAGGTCAAGACCAACAGATTGTTGACCAATAACCATTAGCATACCATATTGAAAATGCATCCTGCATCCATTCATTCAAAAAATATTTACTGAGTACTCACTATATGCCAAGCACTGTTCTACATGCTGGGAACCCAGCAACGAAGAAAACAAAATCTCTAAACTTGTGAAACATACCCTAGAGGGGAGAGACATAGACAATAGACACATAATCACATTGTTTTAATATCTACTGTTAAGTAACAAGTGGCTTCAAAATTTCCTGGCTTAGAACAATAATTGTATTATCTCTCATGGTTCTAGGAGGTGGTTAGGCTAAGCTAAGCAGTTCTTACTTAGAGTCTCATGTTTCGGCTGGGGCTAAAGTCTTCTCAAAAGCTTCCTCAAAAGTCTGAAAGTTGATGACTGTTGGCTTGACCAGAACTGGCTGTTGACCTCTCAATGTGGCCTGGGCTTCCTCATATCGGAGTGGCTGAGTTCCAAGATTGCCTGCTCCAAGAGGACCAGACAGAGGTTGTATGGCACTATCTGGCCTAACATCAGAGGTCACATAGCATCAGGTCCACAACAATTACAGGCCCACCTCAATTCAGGGGGGGTGAGGGACATCTCTCAAAGGGAATAGTAGAAACATCACATCATAAGAAAAGTACGTGGAATGGAAAATCTCGTGGCAACCTTGGAAAATATGATCTGCCACGCCTTACATAAAGAAATATATAGTGTGTGATATGGCATTTGGTGCTATAGATGGAGAAAAGAGCAGGATGGGGGAATTGGGAGTGTGGTGCAGAGGTGGGGGGAAATTGTTATTTTATGTGGGGTGGCTGGAGGAGGCTTCAGCATTAAGATGACATTTGAGGGCAGACTCGAAGACAGTGAAGCCAAATTCAGGTTATTCTCTTAGTGAAAGTGAAGTCATTGGAGGGTTTCGAGCAGAGGGGTGGCATGACCTGGCTAAGACTTTTAAAGAAACGCTCTGGGTGCTTATAGAGAACAACTGGTAGGGGCAAGGGTAGATGCAGGAAGATGAGTTCAGAGGCTACTGCAATAAACTAGGTGAGAGATGATGGTGGCCTGGACCAGGGTGGGAGCTGGGCAGCTGCTTCTTCAGCTAAGTGAATTCTTTTTTTAAATTTTTTTTGATCTTTATTGATTTCAGAGAGAGGAAGGGAGAGAGAGAGAGATAGAAACATCAATGATGAGAGAGTCGTCATTGATCGGCTTCCTCCTGCATGCCTCCGACTGGGGATCGAGCCCACAACCAGGGCTTGTGCCCTGACCGGGAATGGAACCGCAGTCTCCTGGATCCTAGGTTGATGCTCAACCACTGAGCCGCACCCAGCCGGGCAGCTACGTGAATTCTTCAGTGTGTTGTTTACTTCTCTTTGATCTATTTTTCGGTATTTAGTTTGTGCTCTGGGAGAAGTTTTGACCCATCATGGCTAGCAAAATGTGTGCAAGAGATGGAGCTATGCCTGCCCCCAAAGAAATAAAGGAAGACTATTAGGCTGAATGTTAAAATGTGGGTTTTGTGGGACTGGAGGCACCTTCAAGGAAAAAGTTCAGGAAACAATGGTAAAGATTAACAGACAATCAGGGAGTGGAGTAAGCTCTTTGACATTATAAAAGGTGTCCTAAACTATGCCACAGTATGGGAGGACTGATCCACAGTTGAATGAGGTAACTGGAAGAAATCAGGGGTAGAGACATTCTATAACATCAGAGGATTTGAAGAAAACTCTACCGCCTTGCAAAACTGGAGCAGTATCTCAAAAAAGACTATACAATTAGGGCTCCTATTTTCAGGAACACATTCCCCATCCTAAAGGAGGAATGGCCGTATTAATTTGGACATAATATTGGGACATTTTGCTGTCTTCAGCTAAGTAGAAGATTCTAGAGTGAAGTAATAGAACTGATAGTGCTGGTTTCTCTTCTATCTGAGCCCTCTTGATAATGATGGGAAACCAAAGCAGCAGAATAAATAACTTGGATGGAATCCTTAAAAATTCACATGCCTCTATAACATAGTGGGGAGGGGCCTGAAAGCCAATCCAGTCTAGTATATTGAAGAAATTGGACCCAGTACTGTTGCTAAACATCTATCCCGGTTTTCAGTAGCCAACTGAGAAAAACTGAATCCTCCCCTTATGAGTTTCTTAGAAAGAAGGTCAAAAGTTAATGGAAGTACCAAGTTGGGCATTTCACAGTTGGGTAGCAGGAGAATGTGTCTTTTCGACACTTTATGGAAACACTTATTTGCTTCCTTGGCTTATGGTTTCTGCCACAAGTTGAAAATTGGAACCACCTGTAGCTTGGAGAGTGTCAAGGCAGAGAGACAAATGATTTCAACATGTCTTCAAAAGCAGTGAGCTATGGGGGGCCCCTCTGCTGTCATTTTGCTACTCTACAGATCCAATCAATCACCGACTGCTCAGGTTCAGTGTGTGGCTGACAGGTAGCTGTTGGGGTGGAGAGTGGAGAGGATTGAGAGGTCAGTTCAAGCAGAAAGCAGCTTCGTGGGAGACAATGCCAGGTTTCTTCAAAAATAAGCATCCTGCTCCTTATAACACACACTCAGGGTGGTCAAACCCAGGAGCTCAAAGGGAGCTACTCATTTGGGAAGACCTACGGGCTAGAAGAACAGTGGAGAAATCTTCACCATCTGAGCATCTCCAGCTCAGGATTGAAAGCAGATTGCACTGAGCCTGGAAGTCAAAAGAAGTCAATAAGTATGAGTGGAAAGGACACTGAAATGCCTTACTTGTCAGGGAAATCATCGTGAAATAAAGGGCAAGTGAAGATCTCTGTTGGACTAGTGTCAAATTAAAAATGGGAAACTCAGTTCCAAAGAATATATGCACCCCTATGTTCACTGCAGTGTTATTTAAAATAGCCAAGATCCGGACACAGCCCAAGTGCCCATCAGTAGATGAGTGGATAAAGAAGCTGTGGGACATTCACACGATAGAATACTATTTGACCATAAAAAAAAAAAAAAGCAAAAAAAAAGCAATTTTACCTTTTGCAACAGCATGGATGGACCTGGAGATTATTATGTTAAGTGAAATAAGCCAGTCAGAGGAAGACAAATACCATATGATCTCACATGTGGAATCTGATGAACAAAACAGAAACAGAGGCATGGTTACATGGAATAGATTGAAAGCTGTCAGAGGGTAGGGAGTTTGGGGGGGCTGGATGGAATAATGTGAGATTAAGCAAAGAAAAAAAATAACACATAGACACAGTGTGGTGATAGCCAGAGGGAAAAGGGGGTGGGGCTAGGTGGAGGTGGGCAAAGCAGGGATAAATGGGGATGGAAAGAGACTGCTTTGGGTGATGGGCTCACAGTGCAATGTGCAGATAATGTTGAGTTGTACACTTGAAGCCTGTATGGTTTTGTGAACCAATGACACCCCAATAAATTCAATTTTAAAAATGGGGAACTCGAGAGCTGCTGCTAGATTTTATTTAAGAATATTATTTTGCTACCTCCTTATGTTTAGAGGAGCTGGGGACTTTCCTAGGGGCTCAGAAAATTTTCAGGAGAGGAGAAAGAACCGAAGAAAGTTTCAGGCTGGGTATCTAAAAGAAGAGTTCATCATCAGCTTTCAGTAAGAAGCAATTGAAGGTCTCTGTCTTCAAAATATATTTTGCAAGAATTGCACGAGCAACAACTCCACACTCGTCAAGACTTCACTGTAAATTGCTGTGTGATTTCATGGAAGATGATAATTTAGTTAAACTTTGAATTAAATTAATATTATTTAAGAGACACTCATTAGTAAAGCTATACTTGTTTTATCTAGGTTGTTGCTACAGAGTTGAGCTGGTATAATTATAAAGTGATTGAATTGCTTCCATAAAGCTTCATGGAAAAATGAGTTGGATTACTTTATAGACACTTGTTATGTGGTTTGTTCATTATAATAAATTGCAAAGTAAAATTTAATTAAAAGCCCCTTTTTTTCCTCTAGGATTCATTCTTTTTTAATTTAGCAGTATTTGTATTTTACTATAGTCATGGGTAATCTCCAGAACACAATTGTGGACATTGACTTACTGATTCACTCTTTTGGAGGGCATGAGGATTAATATCATTATTTTACAGATGAGGAAACGGAAGTATTCTCCAGAATTAAGTTTTAAAGATTTCTGGTGTAAGTGGTAAGACCCTTTTGGGGCTTTTTTAAAATCCCCATCAGAGGATATGTTTTTTATTGATTTTTAGAGAGAGAGGACGGGAGGGGAGAGGAAGGGCAAGAGGAAGAGACAGAGAGAGAGAAACATTGTTATGAGAGAGAAACATCGATTGGTTGCCTCCTGTATGCGCCCCAAGGGGGGATAGCACCCACAACTGAGGTACGCACCCTGACCAGGAACCGAACCTCAACCTTTTTGAAAGTGCACAGGACGACTCTCCAACCAACTGAGGCACCAGGCCAGGGCTGGGTCAATTCTTACTTTTTTTGTTGTTGTTGTTAATCCTCAGGATATTTTTTCCATTGATTTTTATTTTTTAGAGAGAGTGGAAGGGAGCGAGGGGGGGAGAGAGAGAATCATCAATGTGAGAGACACACATGGATTAGTTGCTTCCCTCACACGCCTGGACCAAGGTGAAGGATCGAACCGGCAACCCAGGTACTTGCCCTTGATGGGGAATCAAACCTGAGGCCCTTTGGTATTCGGGAAGATGCTCTAACGGCTGAGTCATGCCAGCCTGGCCTCTTCTTACTGTTGGAAGTGTACGGTAAGAGTGAGAAGTAGCAAGGAGGCCGTCTCCTATGATAGTCAGGATTCATTTTTAATGCCTTTACTTCTGCCTGAAACCTAAAGATAATAAAATCTGGAAATGTGAAAGTGCCAAGATTCACCAATTTAAAGTCATTTTATAAGAGGAAAATGACTTAACCTTCATTCATCCAGGAAATAATTCGCATTTCTAGGTTTGCATGTAAATGCATTAGTGCATAAGTACTGTGAGCAGGTTTGAGTATGAGTTTCCCCTTTTCCTACAGACCCTGCTTTCTGGCAGCCTCTGGTCTCTGTTTCTCCTATTCAGAGATTTTAGTTCTATCCTGGAAAAGTGAATCTTAAATTTTTCTGCATTGCAAACACCTTGAAAATCTCTATGGAAGCTATGGATTATCTCCCCTAGAAAAATGCACATTTGTATATATATACAAAATTTTGCCAACACATCCAGGCTTGAAGCCCATTGGTGTGCCTGTGCATGAACCTGAGAGAAAAAGCCTCAGGCCCTGGGCTCTTTGGACAAGGTGCGTCACTCCCTGTCTTCCCAGAGAAATGATACTTCTCGCAATAATCATACAAACATGTATCCCCCAAAAACTAGAGATTTCTCTCACTTTAACAAGTGGCTTATAATTATTATTATGATTAAAGTACTAATTGTTATTATTATTATTGCTATTATTTATTCTTACCATTATTATTACTAAAGTACTAATTGTTATTATTGTTACTATTATGAAATGTCTTCCTTTATCTTTGCCCAAAGGTGTTCTTTGATACCTGGGAAAGTCCAAGAACCTCTAAAACCAGAAAGACAATCAGATGGTCTAACTTGGTTAGTTGAATTGATAGCCCCGAATATGCTAAGCCCCTGAAGTTGCAGGATTACTATGTTAATTCAGCACAGCCTAACTAAGCTAATCCGTTGGTATAAAGATTGGATTAAGAAGAAGAAATTACTGGAGAACATTTTTATGGCTAAGAATGGGATTCAGTATGGTTAACTGGATAAAGCTCTGTATTACCTACATTGCAGGGTTATTGTATTAGAGATATAATATATAAAATGCATAGGATGGTACCTGACTTATATCAGTTACTCCATAATGGCAGCTTTTATTATTTGTTCTTAAGATATCTTGTACCATAATGTAAGTATTTTGTGGGACATGATAAAATTTGACTATACTCATGGATGACAGGCTCCCAAATCTGATTCTCACCTTAGCACATCTCTTCTAAACAGTTTGAGTCTTGGATTTAAACATCATAAAATTGCTGGAAGTAATAACTTCCAATAAATAGGTAGTTTATTTTATTTAATGAGACAAATACTTAGTAAAAGTCTATTATTTCTTCTACATGTTAATTAACAAAATAATAGGTAACATAATATTGCCAAGTGCCAATTTCAGTGATCCAGACAATGAAAGAATATGATATATAGAATGATGCTAACTGTGTGAGATAGCACATTCTGGAAAGAGAAAGGAAAGCTCTATGCAGGGTCAAGTCTTCAGTGAAAACTTCTAGAAAGGAGTGGGGTTCAGATCTTGTCTTGAAGCATGGGTGGGATGTGGAAAAATGGGGGAGAGGAAGGAAGGCACCCCAAGTGGGCAACAGAATGATGAAGGGACTGATCAAAGTAAAATATTAGGTTCAGTCATATAAAAAAAATCTAATATTGGCAATTTTGTATTCAACCTAATAAAAGTGGCATTTGTGGATTGATACCCTGAAAGTTTCAACTGTATTGGTAAGGTTTTATTTTTTACATTGAGAGGGAGGTACATAGGTTCCTTATATTACTCCTTATTTCTGTAGTTCTTAAATATTTCAAAATCATCTTTTAAAAATGATTTGAAGAAAAGCAAAAAAAAAAAAAAAAAGTTAAGTCTCATCAAATAATTTAAACATTCCCTTTAAGTAACACTCATTCTCTTTAGGAAAGTAATGCTTGGTTTTCTCAGCATGCTCAGATATTCACTCTTTTTCCCAGCTTTTCTCCAAGTATTATCAGGAGATGAGCATGATTTATGCAACCATGTGGCAAGGGAGAGAGTCCAGAGCCCTCCCAAGTGCAGGATTCTTTGATACCTCTGGCTTTTGGGGCAGTGTGTTTCTCCACCTACTTGGCCATGGCTTGCCCTGCTGGTGTTTGCAGCTGAAGTTTGTGGTTCAAGACCGTGTGGATATAACTTGTGAGCCGGCCTCCCTTAGGTTGTTCAGGACACTTGGCTCTCCCTCAAACTCCCATCAGCTTTCTGGCTCTACAGATCCTTTTACGGTTTGGGTTTGTCTAGAAGGCCCATTTGACCTTGACCCCGGGGAGGTGGTGGGCATGGTTCACTCTGCAGTCCTGGGGATAATGGGAAGAAGAGGGAGAGAGAAAAGGGGGAAGGGAGAACTGTCAGATGTGTGTCCTGATTTCTCCTCTCCAGGCTTCTGTCTAGAGGTGACCAGGGGCATCAGATAACTGGAGGGAATAGTGGGGACCTATTTCCATTTGGGCCCTTGTGAGTAGGCACAGGACATTCCGTATGCACCTCTGGCATAGCACATCAGATAAAAGCACAAGCAAACTTTAGTCAGGCAGGGGGCCTTGAGGTCTGGCTTTCCCCGGGTGCTGTCAGTGAGGGCCACAGTGGCTGAATGTCTGGCTGACCAGCTTGCTGGAGGAATATTTCCCCATCTGATCTGGATGCTGAACTAATGAAAATCGAAAGAATGAAGTGAGTGTGGGTAATGGTAGCACAGGGAGAACACAGGTAGAAAATTCAGTCGCAGACTGCAGCCCTGGTTAGCATGAAAGAGAGCTTCCCTGACTGCTGACAGAGAAGGGACAAAGTCAAATTCAATTGTGCATTAAAAAAACTTTGAAATATATGCTAATTTAAAAAGTGAAATAGCGAGCCCAGCCGACGTGGCTCAGTGGTTGAGCATCGACCTAGGAACCAGGAGGTCACGCTTCGATCCCCAACAGGGGGGGTGCAGGAGGCAGCAGATCAATGACTCATCATTGATGTTTCTCTCCCTCTCCCTCCCTCTCTCTGAATGAAATAAAAACATATATAAAAAAAGAAATGTACAGTTGGCCCTTGGTATTTAAAGGTTTCTCATTGGTAGAATCAACCAACTACGGATCCAAAACAGTATTTTTGAGGTTAGGGTTTTAACTGTATGCATTCATCTATGCCATTTTATAAAAGGGGCTTTAGCATATGCAGACTTTGGTATCCACAGGATTCCTGGAACCAATCTCCCAGGGTCCTGAAGGACGACTGGGACGTCAAAAGGCAAGCATGAGTTTTCCACTGCAGGGGGTCGGTGCTCCTAACCTCTGCATTGTTAATCTAATTTATTCCTCTATACTCTAGACTTTATCTTTCTTGCTTATCATCTTCCCATCTCAACATCTGCTAGTAATGATCTGTGAATAATTTATCTCTTCAAAGCTATTATTTCAGTAAAGAAAACAGATCCAAGGGAATACTTGATTACATGATATTTCAGCAACCCACTGGAGACAGCAGGTTGGAACATATTTGGAATATGTTCATGGCCCCAGGGACACGGGGTAGAAGAAGAGCCATTGAAAAAAGGGGAGTTGGGCAGATTTGCCGTCATACTTCAAGCTATAGCTTTCTTTACTGAAATAATAGCTTAAAAGAGATAAATTATTCACAAATCATTACTAGCAGATGTTGAGATGGGAACCTGATAAGCAAGAAAGATGAAGTCTAGAGTATAGAGGAATAAATTAGATGACTTTTCAAACCTTCCCAATCAAGCATCTTAAAATAATTCCAATGTCTAGTGTAGTGGTTTTCAAACATTTTTTTTACAGCAACCACAGTAAGGAAGATATTCTACTTCTCAACTTGGTACATGCAAACACACATAGTACTCTCTCCTGACACACAGAGAATACTCAAGAGAGACTATTCATGAAAGAATATTTTTTACCATGTAATATTTTTCTATCCTTTTACTCCAACTCCCTTCCTTTCGTCCTCCCTCCCTCCCACTCCTTGTCAAGCTGATTTTGCCACTCATAATTTGAAAAATGCAGGTCCAGTGGGTTTTCCTAATTATTAAATATTTCTGAGGCTAGCGTACCTAAATAGGGACAGAATTCAGCCAACTACCCAAAAGGCTACTTCCTACGTTTGACTTTCGTCTCCGGGATTTAAGGAGTGACTCCCGGGGCCCTGTTTCCGCGGCGGCTGAGCCCAGGCTCGGGGAGCAGGGGAGCCGGGGAGCCGGGGAGCCCGGGAGGAGGGACAGATACCGCGAGAATCAATAGACGAGCCATTTCGCAGGACGAGAACCATTTTCTTACTGCAACCTTTTCTATTAATTTTTTTAAATCTCCATCTTAAAATATTTAGCGTCGCCGTGCATCTTTTCCAATCACGCCCCAACAACAAGAAACTCGGGTTTGGGGGGGACCCGATTAACCATTTTCATGGAAGAGACCCCTCTTTCCCGAGCGCGGCTCCCCCGGGTCCCCCCAGCGCCCGGCCCTCCTCCGGCCTCGGGTAACTTTTCCCTCCAGTTTGGTGGAAGGTTACATTAGAAGAAAATAGTCCCTACTGTCTAGAAACTTTTCGGGGGGGGGCGAAAAGAGGGGGATTGACGTATGGGCGGGTGGGCAGTGCAGGCTGGGACTGCGGTGGCCGCTGTCGCCCGGGGCAGGACGGCGCGTGGGTGTGGAGGCGGGGGGGGGGCGGCGGGGGCGGGACGGGGCGGGCGGGGAGGGAGGCGGGAGGGGAGGGGAGAAAGCCCGGGAGTCCTGGGAAGGGCCGTGTTGGCCGGCGCTCCTCTGTTGTGCGCCCGCCGCCCGGGAGGGGGCGCTGGCGGCCGGGGAGTCGAGGATGGGGCCGAGGTCTCCTGAACCCTGGAGTGGGCTTGGGTAGTCCAGAGCCCTCTTTCCTCATTGAGAACTTCTTTTGTCATCCTGATCTGTTGGGAGCCATATTAACAGTGCGGAAAGTGGGGTGACCTGGAGAAAAATTAAAATGCGATTTAAAAAAATACAATGTTACCTACTTTTTCCACCTGAAATGAATTTATATGTAAATTACATCTTGAAAGGCCCAAAGATCAGGCTCCAAGGCTCTGTCTTCTGCCCTCGCCTGGCACTCAGAATAAGAGTTTGGTGTGATGATAAGTTTACCAAGTGGAGGTCGACTCCCCAAAACATCACCCAGGTAAGTGATGAACATTGCCATGGTGATGACTTTGAGTTTTTGTGTTACTTCATTCTAATACATGTTTCTACCTCAAGTGGGTAAGATTATACCTAGCTCAGTCCAGGTTTCATTCAGATTATTATTTTTTTAATCTCAATGGTAGGTCGTTTACCTAGTTTTTAGGGATTTAGGGATTTTTGCTTTATTGCTACATGCATGGTAAATATCTTTTGCCATGCTGATCTTTGCGTAGAGAGAAAGCAGCCTGTCTCTCTCTCTCTCCTGGTCGGCACTGTCAACAAACATTTGGGGAGGTCTTAGTTTAGGATGCTTTTGGGTACTACAGAATAAACAACCTGATATACCTGTCAACCTAATTGGAAACAGCATTTAGGATTTCATATACATACAGTCTATACCATGCTATATACCAGAAGTCTTCGTGAAATGTAAACTCCTGTAGGGACCTGTTACATTCTTCAGTGAAACAGAGTTAATCTCCTTGCAGTGCTGTACATTTTAAAGGCTCTAGGATACAACAGGGACTCATTAAATGATAGCTATTAGTATTATTTATCTTGATATTCTCCAAAGTGCTTTCCACGTGGCAGACACTCAATAAATATTAGTTGAGTGAATGAACATGCCACATCCCATACTATACACAGAGAAAATATCAGAATGGGGACCCTGTGGCATAATTTCATTTCATCAGTGAAACTTAGTGTAGAGTTGTCTATCCTACAGCCCTTTTACCAGATGCAGGCTCTCTTGACCTTGGAATGTGGACACTTAATATTTCAGGGGGGGAAAAGTGTGCTTAATTTAACTGTTAGGGCTTAACCTCTTGTCAGTATGGAACTTGAGAAGTTTGTTTAAATATGCAAAAGCTAAACTCACTTGACACTGATCAGGGGAAAAAAGGTTTCTACACATTATTCAAGTTATT
This sequence comes from Miniopterus schreibersii, assembly GCF_964146895.1. Classification (NCBI taxonomy): domain Eukaryota; kingdom Metazoa; phylum Chordata; class Mammalia; order Chiroptera; family Miniopteridae; genus Miniopterus; species Miniopterus schreibersii. The sequence continues at coordinate 11,414,562 of NC_138119.1, read as the reverse complement.
CATGTCAAAACGATTAGTGGGCCCCAGCTTCCATTTCATCATTCATTAGGAGAGTGTGGGCAGAGAGCTCCAAGTCATATGATTTGATGGAGGAATTAAGACTGAATTTTCTTTGTGTTTCTGCCCTTAGCCATATTTGGTTTTTAGTATGTTTGGAAAAACCTAAAGCGGAACATGAAGACCTAGTTTATTTTAATGCTGCCAGCTACTAAATGGTGGAAACTTGTTGAAGAGATTTACTGAGCTGGTTCCTTAGACTAAAGACTTTAGTGAATTAATTAAAAGGGTTCTGAGAGATACAGCATACCAGACCCCTACTGGCTCATAAAATTGTTCTTTCTGATTGATGTGATGTGACAGCTGAGCACAGTGCATGTAAGGCTGCAAGGGAGTAAAACAAGAGTAGTGCTGATGTGTGTAAAGACCTGCAAGTGTTCAACTGGAACTGACCATGACAAGAGTCAAACTTCCTTTTCCTTAAGCACCTGCGCTCAATAGAAGCACAGACTGGCAAGGTGCTGAACTATTTGGTGAAAATTAAGTCCCAACTTCAGAAGAGCTTCACAGATTTTGATGTGTGGGTGTTATGTTTCATGTTTTAGTTGTTGCTAAGAACTCACACCTTAAGATGGTCCTCAATTATGGAGCCATATCTATGTCACTCAGTTTCTGGAGTGATTGAGCTGAAAGTGAACTATGTCCATAATATAACCCATGTCCATATTCCATATCCCTGAAACTTCCTCTGTGTAGAAAGGCTTGGGCATTGGGATTAAGAACCAGCAAACATTTGTTAGGTAGATGCTACATACAAAGCAGTTCCATGGACATCTTTCTACTAAACCATTTTAATATTTGAATCTAAGAAAAAACCCTTTGCCTTTTTTCCAAGTGGAATTTTATCCCGAAATGAGATTTTGCATAGTGAGACCCACTACAGGAATACTTTAGTTTAAGGGACCTCCACAACCCAAAACATTTTTTCACTATTGATCATTGCTCCACAAACATCCAGAGTGTGGACCATTCTAACACTTGCTCTTAACTTCTCGCTACCAAGACTTACTGATAACTCTTTCTGAACAGAATTACTCTTGCGAAAGAAATAGTAGAACACCCCTTTTTTCATAAGAATCATAATTGTTAAAGAACAGATATCTAGCCTGGCCGGCATGGCTCAGCGGTTGAGCATCGACCTATGATCCAGGAGGTCGCTGGTTCAATTCCCAGTCAGGGCCCATGCCCAGGTTGTGGGCTCCATCCCCAGTAGAGGGCTTGCAGGAGGCTGCCAATCAATGACTCTCTTATCAATCTCTCTCTCCCCTTCTGCCTTCCTCTCTCTGAAATCAATAAAAGACATATTCTAAAAAATAAATAAACAAAATGAAGACCATAATAGCACATCCTCATAGAGTTTAAAGATTGGACAAGTTCATATATGTAAAGGACTTAGGACTGTGCTTCGCATATAGCAGGTGCTCACTGTTAGCCATAGCATAATTAAATACAGAGGCCTGACTGTAGCTCAGAAAGCTTCAGCAACTTGTTAAAGGTGAACAGTAAATGGGTAGAGCCAAGATTCAGACCCAGACCCATATGAATCCCCACTGTACCCTGGAAGGACCCAATGTGGATGGGCTACAGGGCCGAGAGGCCAATTGAGTGAAGTCATGTCTTTAGCTCTCTTATGACTCAGAGAATCTTCCCAATGGAGTCAACATCCGTCTCACCCCATTTTTAAAAATTTTTATTTTTTCAATTACAGTTTATATTCAATATTATTTTGTATTAGTTTCAGTTGTACAGCGTAGTGGTTAGACAGTCATACCATCTTGCCCTCTTGTGACCACAAGACTCACAGTGAGCTCTTGGCAAAGAGTGAGGAGAAGCCAGAAGGGAGGGCTAAAGTCAGCAAAGGGCTTGGCTCACCCATCTATGGGAGAAAGATGGGGTATTTAAGGAGGAGGGAGGCAGCTCACAAGGTCAAGGGAAATGTGCTTAGGTCAATATTTACCTTCCCAGGCTCAAGGACATTCCCAGAGCTAGGAGTGTCAGACTCCCATAAAAATGAGGCCCAGAAAAGCAGTTGATAAGACTTTCGTAAGCATGATAAGGGGCTTTCAAGACAAGAAATGGGAGATAAAGTCCTCTCCCTAAAGGAACTTGTCATATAATTCATTCATTTGAGCAATCAGCTGAGAGAATTTATATAGTTAAGAGCATGGCCCAGCCGGGCGTGGCTCAACGGTTGAGCATCGACTTAGGATCCAGATCACGGTTCAATTCCCGGTCAGGGCACGTGCCTGGGTTGCGGGCTCGGTCACCAGTTGGGGGCTTGTGGGAGGCAGCCGATCAATGATGACTCTCTCATCACTGATGTTTCTATCTCTCTCCCTTCCTCTCTCTGCGATCAATAAAGATATGTTAAAAAAAAAAAAAAAGAGCATGACTCTAGAGTCAGGCTGTCTGGGTGTGCATTCTGGCTCTGCTATGTGACCTTGGGCAATTTATTAACTTTCTCTGTGCTTCAGTTTCTACACTTAAAATAGAGGTAATAATACTACCTACCTCATAAGGTCATCGTGAAGATTAAATAAGGTAATATTTGTAAAGTAATTAGGATAGTGTCTGGCATGTAGTAAGTGCTCAAGTGTTTGTTTAAATAAATACATTATACAATTAGAGCATCATAGATAACATATAAGTGAAACACTCATTGTGTGGTTTAGCTCCGTAAGAAATCAGAAATAGGAAAAAATTACAGGAAAAAAAGAAATTAAGAAGAGTTTCACTGGTAGTGAAATTAAATAGTGGGCAGGATTTTGTAGAAGTGTGGCCCAGATCTGGAGATCAACAGGCAAAGGTATGGAGGCAGAAACTGGCATGGTACAGGAGCAGATGAGGTGGGGAGTGAGAAGAGACGGCCAGAGAGTCGAGTTGGAATTGGGGGACAGGGAGAGATCAGGTTGAAACCTGATTATATAAGACTCTGAAGGCAAGATTTTCTATAATAGGCTGTGGAGAATTGTTGAGACTTTTCAGAGGGAAATGACATGATGAAAGTGGTGTTTTAGGAAGATTTGTCTGGCAGTGGTTTTTTGGAAAGATTGGAAAAGAGACAAAATTAGAAGAAGAAAGGGCAGGAGGTAGTTACAATAATTCAGGCTCAAGGTAGTAAGGACCTAATTTAATGTTGCATTAAACATGGAGGAGATGAGGGGAATTTGAGAGATACGTGGTTTTAAATTTATTCTCAGAAGATGAAAATAAGATATGCTTAGAGTTTTCAAAAAATGAATAGTATGTAAAGGTAAAATATGAAAAACAAATCTCCCTTCTCTTACCTACCCCCAGCCTGGCTCTACAAAGGTAACCACTCTTAAAGGTTTTGTGTGTATTTCAAACAAACGTTTAGTATCTATGTACATACGGTTTACTGTTTTTTGCTGAAGTTATGTTCTATAAGGTTGCCTCGAACACTGAATTAGCAAATACTGAACCATTGCTCCAGGGGGAAATACAGAGTGAGGTTCTCGAAAGCCTCTGATCCTAACATTTTCAACAGATCAATACATGACCTTGCTTTGTGTGTGTTTCTTTTAAAAGACACATTATCTAATATACAGTGTTGATTCATTAACATGGAACTCGTAATCAACAGCACTATGACTCATGCTTGAAGGAAACCTGTCTTATCATGTGTTTTCTCCTTAATGCACATCACAGCCTTCTTGCACTTAGGAACACTAGACAGCACTTCAGCACTAATTTGGGGGCTCTTTTAAACAGCAAAAACACCGACAAAAAGCGCACAAAATGCAAAAAATTTGGCACTGACTAGACCACAAATAGGACACTTGTTTACCGTATGAGAACCGAAACATGAAGGCAGGGCGGTCCTGGCTGGCATGGCTCTGTAGTTAGTGTGTTGGCCTTCGCACTGGAAGGTCACGGATTTGGTTCCCAGTCAAGGGCATGTTCCTGGGTTGCAAGTTTGATCCCCAGCCCGGACAAAAAAAATGGCATCCTGTAGTTGTTTTAATTTTCATTTATTTAATCATGTGTAAAGTTGAACATTTTTTCCTGTTTATTAGTCATTTTTATTTTTCTCTTTCTGTGCATTGCCTGTTGACATCCATTTATCCAATTTTTTTTTTTTTTAATCCTCACTCGAGGGGGGACATTTTTTCCATTGCTTTTCAGAGAGAGTGGAAGGGAGAGAGAGAGAGAAACATCGATGTGAGAGAGACACATCGATTGGCTGCTTCCCACATGCGCCCCAACTGGGGCGGGGGATCGAGCCTGCAACCTAGGCATGTGCTGTTGGCTAGAATCGAACCTGGAACCGTTCAGTCCATGGGCTGATCCTCTAACCACTAAGTCAAACGGGCTAGAGTGACAGGGGAAGAAATGCCCACAGAGGAGACAGGGAGGGCCTGGAGCTGTAGAAGATCACAGACAAAGCCATGGTGTGGAAACCCAAGGAGGAAAGAGGGTGAAAAACTAGGGTGCAGAGGAAAACAAGGGACATTCAGTAGAGGGAGGGCTGGAAAAGTGCTTCAGTTTCTGAGTTCTACTGCAGAGGAGGGACAAGAGGACTTGAAACTGTGGCGCATAGACTGCTTGACTCAGTCAATGGCAAATAGAAAGGAAAGAAATAGGAGAGCGGCTACGATGAAGATGAGGTTCTCCTGGGCATCTCTGAGGGCAGGAGGAAAGCAAGTCAGAGCGCGACTTACTGAAGGCCATGACAGAGAAGGAAGGGAGGCTGGTGGAAGTTAGGGTCTAGCTTTTAGTTTCCCCGCTTCCCCAAGATGGAAGCTCGAGAAGGCAGGGATTTCTGTCTGTTTTGACTTCTGCTGTATTTCAGGAGCCTAGAACAGTGCCTGTCACCTGGTAGGACTATAAAAAACATTGCTGAATAGTGGAGAAGAGCAGGAATTATTAAGTCTAGACACTAGGAGGAGAGGCAGGCGTTAGACTGAAGGGTAAATAACCATCTCCTTCTCTCAGACCACAGGGAGACTGAGGCACTAGAGGTGGAGAAGGAACTCTTGCCTGAAGCCCTAGGCTGAAAGAGCACCCATGAGAATGAACTGCAGGAAGGCAGGCCTGCCAGGGAGCTGAGGGCCCAGATCCTCTCCTGCCCCCGCACAGGGCAGCCAGGAGCTGGCCTGAGACACCAGCTGGGCACCTTCCCAGCCCTGTGCATGCCAGCTGAGTCTTGTGCACAATGAAGAAGGGGAACTGGAGGGTGCAGTGACATGGTTTAGGTTAATGAACTACTGATTACCTGCCAAATGGGTGGGAAGTTGTTTGTCTTTCTTCCCACTTTTGTACAAAAATTTTTTATGAATGATTCATCTTGTCTCATTACTCAGAGTACAAATTTGTGAGATGATAACAAGAGGTTAAAACCCAGGGAGAACACATCCACCCTCCCCCGCCCCTACCCCCAATTTCTGGTGGATCGCTATGGTCACTCTCTCTTTTTTTTTAATCCTCACTGGAGGATATGTTTTTCCATAGATTTTTAGAGAGAGTGGAAGGGAGGGAGGGAGATGGAGAGAGAGAAACATTGATGTGAAAGAGACACATCAAAACCCAGGTACCTGCCCTTGACAAGGGAATCGTACCTGAGACCCTTGGGTCCAAAAGCCGACGCTCTAACAACTGAGCCACACCGGCTAGAGGTTTGTTCACTATCTTGATTGTGGTATTTCATGGACATATATGTATATCAAAACTGTCAAATTGTACATTTACATTTGTGCAGTTTACTGTATGTCAATTATACCTCAATAAATCTATTAAGAAAAAGGAAAAAAAGGATCTTATATGTAAAATATTTATAATCTCATAATTTGGATATTTAATTTATATGTGCCTACTTGCATATGTAAATTGTCCTAATTTATCTTTACAATCAAAGAGAAAGTCATTTTGAAATAAAAGAATTATTTTAGGGAAAACAAAAGACAACCCTGGGAGACAAAATACAAGAGTTTCATTGTAGGATTTGCAGGCACACACAAGGGTAAATTAGCCACACCCTCTCCTGCAGGAGAACTGAAGAGCAGTTGTTTTCTTTTTGTAGATTTAATGTACTGTAATTCCTTATTTAGCTGGCTAACTCTCTCCCTGTCCTTCCCACAGCCTGGAGAGAAAGATGCCTTTCCTCTAGGGAAGCCAGTTTGCTCTGCTATTCTGCTGGTCCTAGAGTCCCAGTTCTGTCTTTTTAATGTGCTACAAAACTTGAGAGATACCAGTCCAACTCACCAAATGGATGGATCCAGGCCCTGGTTTCCCTGCCCCCAGGACTCAGCAACAAATCTTGCTGCGGCCAGTCTACTTTGGACTTTTCTAAAGAGATTCTGGAAATTATTCCAAAGAATTTAAATTTAATGGTGAAGGATTTAAATCACTCCCAATTTGGTCTCTGCCATTGTATTGCAGTCTTAAGGGCTTTTATGCCAGACAATATACATGAAAGAGTGCCTGGTGCTGTTCTTAACCCTAAAGAGACAAAGTTGGTTCTTGACCTTGACTTGAAATTCAGAAAGACAAGAGACTAAATTAATCGCTGGGGTGGTGGTAACAAATCAATATTTCCTGTGTGAGTTGGAACTGATCTGCTTAATAGAGCTCATTCATAAGTGGGGAGGGTAAGAGTCAACTCACTTCCTGGACTAGCAAGCCCCAAATTTACCAAAAATCTCCAAAGGATTCTAGGGGAAACAGCCAAGGGTGCCAGTAATTGCCTTCAGGCTTCAGAGTTGCTGCACTTGACCATTCTTGGTCACAACCAGGCAAGGAAGTACCAAGAGGTGCCCAGGTGAATCACTACACATATTCCTCCCTGCCGCAACTGGGTAACAGCAGTCCTGTTTCTCTGATCAGGGTCTACTACCCCTGACAACATGGTAATTTCCCTTCTTGCCTGCTGCTCCCTGTATACAAGGAATCCAAAGTGCTCAATTGACTGCCATAGTATGTAACGTGAGCCTATGGAAAGAGTATGCCCCTTTGAGGATTAGAGATTCTAACCCTGCAGAGCCCAGAGTTGCAGGAACAGGAAGCATAAAGTCCCCCAGTGGGTCATTGAGAATGATGGTAAGTTGGTGCTATGAATGTTTGTGTCCCTCCAAAATTTATATGTTGAAATCCTAATGCCAGATGTGATAATGGTAGGAGGTGGGGCTTTTAAGAGGTGATTAGGTCATGAGGGTGGAGTCCTCATGAATGAGGTTAGTGTCCTCGTGAAAGAAGCCCAAGAGAGATCCCTCCCTCCCTCTGCCATGTGAGGACAGTGAAAAGACAGCCATCGGGGAACTAGGAAGCCCTCACCACACACCAGATTTGTAGGCACCATGATCCTGGACTTCCCAGCCTCCAGAACTGTGAGAAATAAATGTTTGTTGTTTGAAAGCTACCCAGTCAGTGGTATTTTATCACAGTAGCATGAGCTGGCAAAGACAGTGGTGCTACTCCTTTCCTGCTCCAGGCCACACTCAGGGATGGCAGTCTTTTGTGTCACTTCTCTTAAGGGCCAGAGCGGTGTTCCTAGTGTGAAAAGTATTGCCTTCACACACTGAAGAGGCCTCCTGGGTACTGTAATTCCTTTTTTGTGGTAAGGATGGAAGATGCAGCAATTTGTCTTTTACTTTGGAAGGGGTGTCTCATCATGTCTCTTAAACTTTACTGATGTGGTAAGCCCCTGAAACTTTCTTTATAGGGACTATCTTCCACTCTCTGGAGCACCAAGGCTCGTAATATGCTAACAGCTCTTGCTAATCCTGATTGATCATCATGATGCCATCAGTGTGATGGACCAAAGGGATGTTCTGCAGGATGTCCAAACGGCCCAGACTTCCTTTGACTAGATGGGGTGGACCCACTGTAAGCTGGACTTTGAGACTCTATTTATTACCTACCCACAGAAGCTCCCATTCCAACAGGGGTGTGAGGATGATGCTTTGAGTCTCCAGGTATCAGTGTCAACTCTGATTCTGTGTCCAACAGTCCTCAAAATGCCTGGGTGTTCTCTCCTCTATTTACAGTCTCCTAAGTAAATAGTTATAAGTCCCATTTTGGAAGAATTAAGGAATCATTACAGTATATTCTTATCACGGTGTTGCCAGTCTAGGAGACCTGGCCACCTCTTTAATCAATGAAGTTTGGGTCTAGAAACTGACTCAGGCTGGGGGATGGACTCATGATAAGGGGTCATGATTTTTTAGTAGGACTCCATCCTTAGGTTCCTGCTCATCTGTCTTTGCTTTCTTTTGATTACATATATTCAGCAATACTCTGTTTTTTGTTGTTGTTTTGTTTATTTGTTTTGTTTTAGCAATACTCTTGTTTTGACTGAGTACCTATTTTGCCCTGAGGGATTCCATGTTCTATTAGCCATCTATGCAGCTCTTTGTGTCAAGCTCCCTGGGCTGCCCCTCTGACCTTGCCTGTCATTATGATCATTGTAACCCCCAGGCTTCTGGCAGTTAAGTGCTGCCACTTGGCCTCTATTGCTTTGGGCCCCCAATGTCCCTGTTGCTATAAGAGAGCCAGGGTGTGATAGCATCTCCTCTTGTTAGCTCTGGCCGGCAGAAGGAAGCTTCTCAGTGAGATCGGCATTCCTCTCACCAGCACGTTCCTCATGGCCTTGGTAAATGGGGTTCTTCTAGTCCTTTTATGGAGAATCCTTTGATAGGGCTTCTGGCCTCTTATAATTGACTTTAGCTTGCACATGTCACTGAGCCATTGAATCCTTTCTTTCCCCAATTGCTGTGGCAATTCAGGCCGCTGAACTTCACTCAGTATTGGTTATCATTTCCTCCATGTTTTAGGAGCTATTGGGGCAGGTTCTTACCAGGAAGTTAAATTCTGTTCCAAGAAAGTGAGTCCCAGTCAATAAATTCTCCCTTACCCACTTTTTTATTTTGGCCCCTTGATTAAGCACCATCAAAATCCAATCCCACAGATACTTCCCAACTCTTACCAGTATATGTTGGTTAGTTCTTGTAGCTACTTTGGGTCCCTCATCAGGACCAGCACATTTTCTTTGGACTCTGCTATAACTTAACACTAAGATCTTGGCAGTCAGGAGAGAGGGTGGAGGCAGATTCTGACAGGCAGAGGCCCCTGCAGTGTCTTCCCATATGGAAGGAGTGTTAGCTCTTAATAGGGAGAGGTGGGCTCCCTCTTAAGTTCTGAGGTTACAGAGGAGTATAGGGAGCCAAAATCTTTGGGGATGCCACCTAGATCTCCATTCCATGTGTCAGGTTCCTGAGTTTCCCAAACCCAAGGCCTTGACCTTGATTATAGGTCTGCCTCCTGGAACGCATAAGTGCTGAGTTTGGTCTTCAGCTATTTTTGCTCTCCCACTGCTGTAGATAAGAGCCTCTTTGTAACTCATCAAAGAGGCTTTCTGGCCTTCACAGTTAATTTTCAATGTTTGGTAACTGCTCTCAGCTTTTCATTATCTCTTGGCAGGGCTCAAAGCAACTTAACAGCCAGTCACTTCCACTGACCCTGTATTCACTGCTCCCCCTCCACCTACTCAATATGCCTGAATTGTTGCACGGTAGGAACATTGTCCCACTTCACCATCAGTGAAAGTTTTAGCCACCGGGTCACCGTCTTGTCCCAAAGACTATCTGTAACTACCCAGGAGAGGTTCTTATTACAAGCCAGGTGGTAAGTAATACAGATCCCAAACTGTCTGCTTTTTCAGACCACTCCTGGAAATAACTGAGTCCATCCAGGTAATCTGGGAAGAGATGCTGAGAGGAAATTAAGAGTGCAAGAGGTTCATTGGGTGGTAATGCCTGTGAAAGATCAAGGGGGAAGGAAGCAAGAGTGGGTAGGGAAAGCCTTCAGATTTGATTGGTGCCTTTGAAAGGAAAGAATGTAGGGAGCCAAATTGGACAAGGAGAACACCAAGCCTTGATGCAGATCCTTTCAAGTTGCAGTCAACCCAATGGAAAGTTCCAGAGCAAAGTATCCTGTAGAGGAGTCCAACAGTGGGCAGAAATTGCCAGGCCCTAATACCCACCCTGTGCCTAGTCACAGGGGGCCACTTAGGGAGAGTGAGGCCTTAGCCCTGACACTGTAATCGATCCCAGAGGTGATGTAGCTGGAGGCTGATCGCTAACTGCACTTTGGCAGTTGAATGGCAGACTCTTTCTTAAAGGAGATCTGAGCTGCTCATCTCCACGGCTGCCATATCAGGTATTTTGTCTTTGAGTCCATTGCTAGGCCCATATATCATCTTCCTTCTGTATTTGAGACTTTACTTTGAAAAAAATTCAGATAAAGAACCTGAGAAAATCAGACAATTAATGGGACTGCTGAAACTCTTTGCCACAGTGGCTTGTGAGAGGACGTGGGGCTTTGGGAACATGTGTATACGTTTAAGCTGCCAAATTTCTGCCTCCTTCACTGCTGAGGAAAGGAAAGTGAGATGGGAGGTGACATCAGCTGTTGTTTGGGTGTGCGGGAGAAAGCTGGCTCTCTCCTTAGAACGGCGTTTTAACAACTCAGGAAAAAAAGTGTGTGGAAGGAATCTGTTCCTTTTGTAACATCCATTGGAATTGGAATTATGTAGCCACCTTGCTCTTTTTTTCTTTTTTCTTTTTAAATTATTCTCTTATTTTGAATGTTTCCTGGAGACTTTGAACATACTGGCATTCAGTTGCTCAGAGCATTAGAGGTGGGGCAGCTGGGATGATGAGGCTTTCCCTTGTCAGAGTGACTGATTAGGCTAAAAAGGTTACTTGGGATTCTTTGTCCTAAACAATCACCCAGTTGTGTACCAGATATGGTTACACTTACTCATGTTCCCAGTTAATGATAAAAGGAGGAGCTGGAAGATAGGACATGACTTTTTCCCCCCAAGAAGCCCAAAGGAAACAATATAATTATGAAATCTGGGATCAACTTCCTAATTTCTCAGAGGAAGCTGAATCTCAAGGATTTGGGGACACTTGGTCAGCATTACAGCTTTCCCCAAAATAAAATTAGAATATAGGTCTCTTGACTCCTGACTCTGTTCTGAATCAGTGGTGTCCACTCAGAATCTCTGTGGCTCTGTCTCCCTAGTCAGAATGAGGAAAGAGTGGAGGACATGGGTCAAAAAGAATAAAATATTGCCCTGGCCGGTGTGGCTCAGTGGTTAAAGTGTTGGCCCTCACACCAAAGGGTCATGGGTTCGATTCCCCGTCAAGGGCATGTACCTCTGCTGCAGGTTCAATTTGGGGTGCATGCAGGAGTCAACCAATCAATGTGTCTCTCTCACATTGATGTTCCTCTCTCTCTCCCTTTCCCTCTCCATCTCTTCCTTCCACTCTCTCTAAAGAAAGCAATGGGAAAAATATCCTTGGGTGAGGATTTAAAAAAAAAAAAAAAAAAGAATAAAATGTCTTTTGGAGACTCTTGGAGATCCTGAAACCAGGATCAAGTGAGTATATGAAGTACATCAAGTGAGTCTATAAAGTGACCATTTCCTATTATCTTGCGTAACACCTATAATAGAAATTGTAGTCAACCAGGAAAAGCCCCAAGCAACAGTATAATTACATATTATTATTGCTATTGAACAGCTAAGTATTTGTAAACAAAGCTTAAGAAAGAAATGATGAGTAATGTGCTAAAAGGACATCAGGGTGAGTGGTCCCTTTCTTTTCTCTCCCTTTGCCACCAGCTCACCTTGCTATTGCATTTATCATATTGACCTAGATGAACCTTCTTGCTCAAAAACTTTCAATGGCTCTCCATTTCCTACCAGAAAAGCCCACATTCCTTATCCTGATATTCAAGGCCTTGCACAATCTATCCCGGAGTCTACCTTTCCCGTCCTATTTTCCACCACTCCCTGTCCCTTTGCTCAGGCTGTAGGTGTTCCTTCCGGTTCCCACAACAGACATTATACTTTCCTGTCCCAAGAACCTTTGCATGTTTTCTGGACTTTATTCCTCCTTTGCTTTCAACTACCTGGTTTTTCAAGGCCCAGATTAGATACCACCCTATTCTGTCGAAAGGCAGGTTCTCTGGTAGCATTTCATTTTTGCCATTTATTGGGCACTTAGCATATCCTTCTTGCAGGTGGCTCCACCAGTTCCAAAACTTGTTAACGAAGTCTTCAGCCCTCAGAGTAATTTATCCTTGGCAGATCCAGCAATCCAGTGAACAAAATTTATCTGGCTTGGCTTCCTGAACTCATTACTCTTTCACGCCTGGCCTTCCAATTTAAGTTCTAGAACAAAGACTTGACCTTTTCCTGTAGGTCCAGGCTTTCACTGTTCTCCCTCCCTCCCTATTTCTTGACTCGATCACTCTTCTGGCTTATTCTCAAAATATAACCAAGGCTCTCCTTCCTAAAAACAAAACAAACATAAAACTTCCCCTTCCTTTCACTCTGTTTTTCTTTAAGTCAAGGCACCCTTTCTCTTCTTTTCTTGATATACTTCTGTTATTGCAGTCTGAGCAGAGGAACTACCGCTCTGCTGAAACTGACATCTGGAGGATCAGCCATAACTTCCAAATGCCAAACTCCAGTGTCTCAGTGTCTTCTGCTGGAACACTTGTCTTTCATGGACCCTTTCACCTATCTCTCTGAATGCTTCATTACTCCCCCCCCCCCCCATCTGTCCCATATTTCAAGGTTTGGTCCTCTTTGAAAACTTTCACATTTATGAGGATAATTCTTAGATTTGTCTCCACCTCTAAAATCTCCTTTAAGCTTCATTTCCAGTTGTTTGCTAGACTTGTGTGTGTGTGTGTGTGTGTATTCCACCTCCTTCTCCAAAATGGCAAGTTCCAAAGTTAATTTATTATAGTCTTCATTTTCTAGGCCCTCCCCATACCCTTCTGTCTCCAGTCCTTTTGTTATAGGCAGTTAGACAGACATGAGCAGAGGAAGGACGATGGGCCAGGTACAGAGAAACTCACCAGGGTAGAAAGCCCTGCATGTCTAGCAAGGGGTAAAACTGGGGAAACTAGAACCTTGCCCCCAGGGTAACCTGTCCTCCCCTAGCATATCGCTAGTTATGTGGTTTAGACCCCCTGACCTTTTCCTCCCTAAAGATAACATCTAGGCTTCAGTCATATTTCAGCTCCCGTTCTAGTGAAACAAGAAAGAGCATAGAAGCAGCAGCAGGAGAGTTTAGGCTGGGCTGCTTGGCTCACTGAGAAGTCAGAGAGAAGGGGACAGGTTTGGGGACCTTGGAGACAGGTCCAGGGGGTAAGCCCAGGACAAGCTGCCGCTGCCCATTGCTCCCTTAGTTGCAAGTCTCCTGGGGTTCCCCTCAGAGGGATGGAGATGGAGCTGGTGTGCTTCCCTGGTGGGGAGAGCGAGCTGGGTCTTTTGTCCAGAGCAATTTCTTTCTTTCTTGCAGGTGGGAATCTTAGGGGAGGTCTCAGGGGAGTGTCTTAATAGAATATTCATCAGCTTTCCAGATGTGCTTTTTTGGGGGGTCATGGTCTCCACTGATTGGGTTGGTGCCAGGACAGGAGGTCATTAGTAAATGTATCTGGTCCTGAGGCAGCCATGGAGCCACTTGTCTGGCTTTGCTGCTTATCTGGGCCTGGAGCTGAAATACAACTGAGGCCTACATGTTATCTTTAGGGAGGAATACTCAGGGGGTCTAATCTGCATGACCAGGAGATATGCTAGGGGAGGGTTGAATACCCTGGGGAAACCGTTCTTGTTTTCCCAGTTTCGCCCCTTGCTGGGCATCTGGGGCTTCCTGCCCTGGTGAGTCTCTGTACCTGGAGTGTCTGTACCTGGCCCATCTAACAGTGTCCTTTTGAGACTGAGTGCTTCCTTGAGGAACAGGTGACCGCATGGTGACTCAGAGGACTCCTGGGATTTTCCTTGTTGTCTATGTTCAGAGTGCTGGGGTGGGTGTCTCCTTCACCACCCTTACTTTTTATTTACTACAAACACGCTAAGTATCCTAATTATTAAGGTGTTACTCAAGAGAGCTTGGGCGTGTCCACTTTTCCAATATCTGGGTCAATTTAATAATCTCACATAAAAAAAAAAAAAAAAAGAAAACCTTTTAACACCTCTCCCATCCCCCACCCGAGTCAGGCGGCCCCAGAGGTTGGCTCCGTCTTCGGATCCCCACCCCCACACCGTTTTTGCAGTTCCCTCCCAGGGCCGGGGCAGTTTTGATGACTCTAACCTTACAAAAAGCTTCCTTTGGAATGCAGAGACTTTGCATCCTGGCTAAGGAACTGGTAGGTGGACTTTACCCTCCAGGACCCACACCTAGCTGCCGGGGGGGAGGGGAAGGAAATAGCTTCTGTGAACAAACCGGACTGTCAGCTGCATTTAAGGCTCTTCTTTAACCCTAAATACGTACACACTAAATTTCTGTTGACTGAAAAAGCTAGGACAATATCTAGGGACGTAAACTAAATGAATCTGTTACATATCGCAACGGTTACAACCTAGGAAGCGAACTTGAGCAGCCGTGCTGTTGAGCCGCAGCTAGTGCATTAGCCGGGCCTCTAGTCTGCCGAGGCCCCCGGCTTTACGCTCCTGGGGACTGGGGTCAGTGTCCCCACTTTTTAAAAAGTGGATTTACAATCTGTGTAGAAGGAGGATCATTCCCCTTCAGTGTAAACTCTCTCCCACGTTCCCATTCACTCAGCAGATACTTGTTTAGCCTCTAGTATGTGCCAGTCCCTGTTGTAGGCAATTGGGATAAAGCCGCGAACACCACCAGAGATCCTTGCCCTGGGGGAACTTACCGGAGGACAAAAGACAAACGGCGACTCTGATTTCTAAGATTAAGTTATATAATTTGGAAGGTGATAAGCACTATGGTGAAAAAGGTACAACACGGCTGGAAAATGCTTTGTGGCGGCCATGGGGTGGGGAAGAGACTCCTAGATGGGGGGGCCCCAGCGCAGGCTGGGGAAAAAGGGAGACGAGCTGAGGTGAAGGCGGCTCTGACGCTGGGGGCCGGGGAGCATTTTCTGCAGAAGTGACGGAAGAGTCATCTGGTTTATGCGAAGGTAGGTGAAGGGCAGAACGGGGTTTGGTCGGATCCCAGTTGAGAGCACCGGCGGCCGGGAGCTGTTTTCCAGCTGAGGTCAGAAGATGCTCTGGCCGGAGGGTCCCAGGGCCCGGACCGGGGTGGGGTGGTCTCTGGTGGCCCCCAAAATGGCCTCCCGGGGCCCTTCGCAGCCTTGTCCGCCCGCACACGTGACCCGGCCCGCACCTCCCGCCCACCCAGGCGGGCGACCCCGGGTCGGGGAGCAGGCGGCGGCCCCGCCCCTCGCGGGAAACGGACCAACCGGAGGGAGGGGAGGGCGGGGCGTGTGGTGACGGCCAATGGGGGTGGAGCTCCGGAGGGGAGTAACAGGTTGGTGGGAGGGGGAGAGAGGAGGAGGGAGAGTCCGGAGACTGAGGGGCGGGGGGCCGGCAGCCGCAAGTGCAGCTCTGCCAGTGCCCGAGCCCGAGCCCGAGCCCGAGCCCGGGAGCGCCGAGCTCGGCTGGGGTGAGTGAACCGGGTGGGGGCAAGGGCACCTGAGAGGCCGGCGGGCCCTCAGGTGTATCCCTGAGGGGCGGGGGTCGTGGCGATCGGTGACGCGTCCCTCCAGGGCACAGGTGCTGAGGTGGAAACGGAAGGAGGGGAGGTAGGGTGGGAGCTCTGATTTCGAGCTGGTTCCCACTCTGAGGTGCCCGAGGCAGGTGCCTGGGACGGTGCCAGGTGAGGGGCACCCGAGGCTAAGGTTATTCCCAGGACAGGAAAGCGTTTCAGGGCTGGGATCTCTCCGGAGGTCGGACGCCCGGTCCCAGGGGCAGACTTCCGTGGGAGGCCCGGCAGGTGGGGGGAAGGAGGGCGCCTCAGTGGGGCAAGGGAGCTGCCGCCGGGTTCAGAGCCAGAAGGGGGAGGGCGCGGGAAGGCGCTGTTTCCCCGAGGCTCTTGCCCCCTGACTGCCGGGGTAGCTGCTGCTGACGCCTCTCTGGCTCTGAGGTGGCTCTGAGGTGTGGACTTTCTCTGACCATTCACCCACAGGTGAAGACAGATGCGAATAAGCGACACTGAGGGGCAGAAGAAGGGGGCGCAGAATCTCCCTTTGCTAAGTGTGAAACTATTTAAGGCTTTCAGTTTCTGTCCTCTTTGCTTCCATGCCATGGAGAATTTTTCCTTCTGCCCCGTGAAAGAATGCTCTCCCAGGGAGGGCTTCTAGGAAACGAGGTTCTTAGGCCTATGCAATATCTAAAACTATTTCTTTATAATGAGCCTCTTTCTGGGGGCAAATCAAGCCCTTCCCCTGAGCACAGGTGCTTTCTTCTGTGCTTCTATTTATTTTATTCTATTATTATTTTTTTAATCCTCACCTGAGGGCATTCTCTCCATTGCTTTTTCAGAGAGAGTGGAAGGGAGAGAGAAAGAGAGAGAGAGAAACCTCGATGTGAGAGAGACACATCAATTGGTTGCCTCTTGCATGCACCCTAATGGGGCCCGGGGATCGAGCCTGCAACCTAGGTACATGCCCTGGGCTGGAATCGAACCCAGGACCCCTCAGTCTGCGGGCTGATGCTCCAACCGTCGAGCCAAACCAGCCAGGGCATTCTTCTATGCTTTTAGATGGGGCCATGGGGTGATGCTTGGAAGCCTAACCAATTTCCTTGATGCCTCTCAGAAGATTCCCATTACTCCCTGAAACCACACTGGGCATCCCTGACTCCCAGACCATGATGGTGTAGGTATTAGTGATGTTGGATTAGTGACTTCCAGACCAGACTGGCAGTTAGGCATTAGTGATGTAGGAAATAGACAGGACTCTTCAGGAGACCACAGGACTAGGGGAGTTAGCACCTCCAAGTCTCCAGGTGGATGAGAGGTGCACTCTGGGTCCCCGACGAAGACTTCTGAGGCAGATTCCCTTGCCTAAGGCAGGTAAGGGAACCAAAGCCAGCCTTAGCTTGGCCCCTTTGATGTCCTGCCTGAGGAAAGTTGTTGTAATTGGGAAATAATTAGCAACCACTATGTTGTGGACAGGCTGCCTACACGTGTCTCTGCACCTCTTCTTTCATCTTAAATATTTGGGAGTGGGGGGCTGGCACTAGGGGACTGATAATCCAGAGATTTGCCTCACCCTAAGAGGATTCTGGCTTCCTAGAACCCTTCCTGCTTTCCCCAGGCTGACCTGCATGCCTTCACCTCTATGGGAGGTGAGAAGGAGGTAGGGCTCGGTTCCCTGTGCGGAGGAGGGGAGAACTAAGGTCCAGGGAGGTAGCCAAGGTAAGTGTGGGATCAGGAATGCATCTTTGGGGACTTGAGAGGGAGGAGTACAGAGAGGAAAAGTCTTCCTGCGGCACACTGGCCTGTCATTCACTAGGTTCTTTGTGCATCTGCTCCTCCCGCCTGTTCCCTCCCTACCTTCTGCCTCTTCCTTCAGAGCTGTGGCCTTGGCATGTAGGCTAGACAGAGTCGCTGCCCATGGTTTTGCCCCTCTGCCTCCTCTGTGGTGTGGAATATCTCAGGTCTGCTCTACTAGCTGCCAGTGGAGTCTCTCTGGCCCTCCCCTACCCCTTGCCTCTCAAACCAGTCCAGCCAGTTTGCAGGGGCCCAGTTCCTCATTGTGTTTTTTCCCCCACTGGCCAAGCAGCTCTAGCCTGGCTCTCAGGTTTCGGCTTTTTCAGTGGACCGAGCCAGGAGTCCACTCGAGGGGTTCTTTTTGGATCCACAGAGAGCCTTCTTATCTCTGTGACTATGAGAAAATAGGAGCTGAATGGTCAAGGTCACTAAGCTGTCCTTTTCTATTTTGATCATGTGCTTTCCTTGTTACCTCTGAGGGGAGTCTAAACTCTATTCCAGTTCTCCCTTTTTCTAAATATGCCAATTATGTAGCATCTAGCATATTCCCCAGCCCTGGTTATCAGTTCTTTTGCACACCCCAAACCACCCCACCCCCACTTCCTGCCAGTAGTGCAGAGACCCTGTCACTCCTCCTTGGGAGCCAGACTCTATGGCTGGGCCAGAGGTGATGGAATTGGGGAAGGGCAGGCTAATGAGTAACTCAGGGACAAGTGGCTGTTTGGTACCAGTGCAGTGTCCTTCCCCTCCTTGCAGACAGGAATGGCAGAGGCAGATAGATAAAGCTGAATTTACTTGCGGCCTGGTCTCTTCCCAGGGTACAGTTGGTGAGGAGCGCCTTGGGCACATGCCAGGGGAGAGAAAAGCAGGATCAGGCATCTGGTGAAAGTGAAGGCTCTGGACTCCATGTTGCCTGGCGCTATATCACTGTTTACCTGCCTCTGGGGCTTGCGCAAGGCCTTGGAGCTGCCCTGCTCCCTGGCCCCGCCCCGCTGTCCTCCGTAACTGAAGGCGGATAGGTTTCGGGTTTTCCTTGTTGAATCATTTAGAGCCTTCTGACCCATCCTGAAGATTGCTTCCGCCCTCCTGGCCCCTGACCCACACATCGTGGGACTGAAGGTGTTTGAGGTTAGGAAGTCACCCGGACCTGGGGGGGATGCATTTGAGGCTGCCTCTGAACAACTTGGTGCTCTTGGGTGAGCAAGGGGCTGTGTGCTCTGCTGAGCCAAGACTGGGAACTTCTTGACCTGGATCTTGAAGATCAGTAAAGGTACTGGCAGGGTAGAGCTGCATCATGAATAAATAATGTGACTTCTGAGAGCTGGCAGTCTAGGCACATCTGGTTCCAAAATTATGACAGAGTCGGGCAAGGAGTCCAGGCCAGGAAGAGATCTTGTTACTAGGGCAGATGAGAAATGGCTATGAGGAATCTTTGGGTAAATCCCACTTCTATGTGAGGCTGCTTGGTTCAAGATAAACCTTTAGCAAGTATTTATCCACATCTACCATGTGCCAGGTCCTGAGGACACAAGAGTCAGCTGAGAGCCATGGTCCTTTGCCCTCTAGGAGCTTACAATCTGGTGGGGGAGACAAGAAACAAGTCATCACTGTGATAAATATATAAAATAAGCTGAGATGGACTCACTGAAAGATAACTGTAGAGCATATTGCATGGTTCTGACCTAGTTTGTGAGGAGGAGTGGTTGGGGAAGACTTCTGAGGAAGTGACATCCTTCTGTGAACCAGGTAAAGCTAGGAAGGTCCTGTTGGAAGGAGCAGCGCATGTGCAGGGTAACATGTCAGCTTCATGACAGGCATACATTGCGAGGTGCATTCATGTTTAATATCTTGTCATTTTTATTAAAGTAGAACCGAAGTAAATAAAGTACAAAAATATTGAGTGTATAATGATAAATTTTTACAGTTGTATACACCCATGTAATTATTGTATAATTCTCATTGGTAATTACCATGTAAGGTATTATCATTATACCCATTTTAAAGACGAGGAAACTGAGGCTGGGAAAAGTTGTGATTTGCCCAAGGTTATATACATCAGGTGAAGAGCAGAGCTAGTATTCCAGGCCAGATTCTGACTCTAGTCCAGTGCCTTGTCTACTGGATAAGTGGTTTGGAAAACTTACCCCTTTGCCTTGTGGCTTCTTTTCTGGTTCCATTCCTTACTTGAATTCCAACATAGGTCCCTGCCAACTAAATAGCCAGCTGTTCAGGGTATCTGAGTCAGAGATTGGTTAAGGTCTTCCCCAGTGGCCCAATAGTGGAAGACAGGGGTCTTTGGGCTCATTGGTGGGCTTTAAGGTGTTCATTTGAACCTCTTGAGATTCTGTGGTAAAGTTTGGGAGGGCTGTCTCCTGGTGGGAGGGGGCTTTGCTTTCATTATGTGCTCTAAAGGAGCCTCAGCACAGAAAAAGGTGTTGAGATTTTTTTCTTTTCCCAATAAGGGGCTCCTTCCTCCCTGTTCCTTCTGGAGAGGAAGGACCTGGAATGCTAGGAATGTTCTTCCTTCTTCAGGAAACTCTCCCACCAAACCCTTTCTCACCTGGAGCTTGGCCCCACCTCCTCTCACCAATTTCCTGGGCTCCCTAGTTCTTCTAGAATCCCTGAAAGGGTCCCTGCTAAGTTTCCTTGGCCCAGAGCTCCACAGGGAGGTTCAGCTGGGTATGTTCGTGTTTCTGTCTGGCACATTAGAGGCTCCTCCTCCAGTTTGATGTGAGGCTCTGGTGGAGATTAGCAGAAGCTTGGAGAACTGCTCCTCCCCAAGTTTCGGGAGCCAGAGCACACCTGCAATACATTCCATTTGCTGACTCTGAGCTTGGGCAATGTGGACTGGGGAGCTGGTCTGTGGGTGCTCCTGGCTCTGGCCCTCAGGTGAGGTGGCACAAGTCTGCCCTCCTGGGGCCCTTGGACTGGCACTCTTACACGTTATTTACATCTTTTTCTTGAATAGGCAACACATCTGCAAGGTTCCAAATTCAAAAGGAACAAAAAGATACAGAATAGAAAGCCAGTCACTTCCCCATCCCTGTCCCTAGCTCTCAGTTCCTCCAATCCAGATGCATCACTGCCATCAGCTTAAGTATTCTCCCAGAAATGGGATGGAATACCTTGGGGGTCTGTATTTGAAATGAGCTGTGGGAGTGCAGCCCCATTGGTCCATTGGGATGGAGGTGTCTGTTAGGCAGGGCTTGGGTTCTGCCTTCACTGGGGTGGGGGAGGCCCGTGGTAGTGCATGTGTATGTGTGAAGATCAAGCAAAATCTTTAAACTCTTCACAAAGCCAAGCTCCTGAATCTGTATCAGAGGAAATGGATTCTTCTGGGTCACTGAGTCTCAAAGTGTGGTCCCTGGACCAGTAGCATCAGCACCACCTGGAAGCTGGAGGATTTCCATTTCTGAAAAATGGCCTCACTGCAGACCTACTAAATCAAAACTCTGGGGGTGGGTCCAGTAGTCTGTTTTCATAGGCCTTTGGGATGCTTCTGCTGCTCAGATCAAGTGTGAGAACCACTATTTTACATAGAAGGAACTGACAACACAATCACAAAAGCTGGGTAGGGGAGGTTTCTGGGTTTCTGCTTCCAGTCCCTCAGCTTACACTCTTTTCTTCATCTTCTAGGACCCCTCCTGCCCATGGAGCAGGCATTCACCATGGCTGAGCCTCGGAGCCCTGTAGACCATGGAGTCCAGATTCGCTTCATCACAGAACCAGTGGGTACTACAGAGATGGGCACCCCGCGTCATGGGGGGCGACGCCCAGCTAAGGATGCAAGAGCCAGTACCTATGGGGTAGCTGTGCGTGTGCAGGGCATCGCTGGACAGCCCTTTGTGGTGCTCAACAGCGGGGAGAAAGGTGGCGACTCCTTTGGGGTCCAAATCAAGGGACCCAACAACCGAGGCGCCCCGGGAGCTCTGAGCTCCGACTCCGAACTCCCTGAGAGATCCTACTCTCGGGCCGAGCAGTTTTCTGGCCGCTTGCAGGACAGCATGTCTGATGAGGAGCCTGGGCCCCACTGGAATGGACGACTCCTCCGCTCCCAGTCCCAGGCCTCGCTGACAGGCCCTGCCCCTATGGATCCTGGCAACAGGAGCACCAGCATGCTGGAGCTGGTCCCCCAAGGAGCTTCCCCAGGGAGCACCATTGATACTGCTCATCTCTCTTCAGTGGACTCACTCATCAACAAGTTTGACAGTCACCATGGGGGCCAGGCCCGGGGCCGGACTGGCCGCCGCATGCGTTCAGTGCCCCCTGAACAGCGCAAGCGGAGCCAGAGCCTGGACAACCGGCTCCCACGGGACACCCTTGAGGAACGGGAACGGCGGTCTCCCACCCACTGGAGCCCTAGCACAAAGCATGGCAACCACATGGGCAGCTTGAAACAACCAGCACAGAGCCAGAGCCCTCTCAGTGGCTTTAGCCGTTCCCGTCAGACCCAGGACTGGGTCCTTCAGAGTTTTGAGGAGCCACGAGGGAAAACACAGGACCCTGCAATGCTGCAGGTCAGTCCCCACCCCTCTGCAGCTCTCAAACCCTGGCCCCTTCTGGTCAGTTCTGACCCACCAGCCCTGGGACCCCTTGCTGGTTCAAATAACTGAAGGCAGAAAGTCTCTACCTTTTGTCTTTCACTTTTCCCATCCACATGGACAAGATTTCCATGGGCAAAATTGTAAAGGAAATAGAGTTAACTATAAAATCACCATTCACAAGCATCGACAGTTACTTGTCATTGCCCAGCCATTAATTGTGCCTCAGTCACTAGCATTTACTAGGACAGTAGCACGCATAAGGCAGGCTTGGAGGATATGAGCAGCTCCCTGGTGTTCTTGCCAAAACTCCCACCTTTGTCTCCCACTCAGGAATGCAAATAAGTGGGGGAGTGATTTTACCCTGAGACAAAGTGAAGCCCATTCTAATAGTAAGTCATTTACAAACTCTAATACATTGATTGTCATTAGTGCAAAACTACTTGTGGCACAGCTCACAGCTGGTTGAGATCTGCTTGTTGAGGAAAAGCTGGTTTGTAACAATAGTAAGAGGTGTATCCTGCTTGGACCTCTCCCTGATCTGTGGCTCAGGCTTCAGCAGTGTTGCCTCTTTACCCCACTTTAGGCTTGTTCATGCTTGAAGGGTCTTGTCTTCTAATTACTACTTCTGGTCCATCTGAACCCCATATAGGCTTCTGGCTTAATATTCTCATTTCTTTGGGTGTACTTTTTTTGCAGCTCAAATCAACTCCAGACCTTCTTCGAGATCAGCAGGAGGCAACCCCACCAGGCAGTGTGGACCATGTGAAGGCCACCATCTATGGCATCCTGAGGGAGGGGTGAGTGGGGGCCTCCCTCCTTTTCCTTCTGGCTTCCTTTCCCATCCTCCATGCTCTTTACCTTAACTTTCCTCATCTCTGCCACCTCTTCCCTCCCCTAACCTTCCTTTTTACCCTCCAGAAGCCCAGAAAGTGAACTGTCTGTGAGGAGGAAAGTCAGTTTGGTGCTGGAGCAGATGCAGCCTCTGGTGGTAAGTGGCCTTTTTGTGGTTGGGAGCAAGGGTCAGGGTTAGGGCCTTTTGGGCCTCAGGATCTGGACGTGCACTCACTTCCTTCCCTTCATGTCTCTCGCAGATGGCTTCTTCTGGTTCTGCTAAGGCTCTGGCAGGGCAGGGTGAACTCACTCGAAAAGTGGAGGAGCTACAGCAAAAGCTGGATGAAGAGGTGAAGGTGAGGAGAGGTTAGAGGCACAGGAGGGATGAAGAACCACAGGGGAAAAAACCTTGGCCTGGACTGGCTCCTCCAAACAATGGAACAAGCACTCATGTCCTGTGAGACAAGAGTGTGTGCTAGTCCCAGCAAGGGCCTCTGAGCTTCTCTAGAGCTGAGAGAGGAACACATTCATCAGGAGTCCAGCTACTTTTCATTCCATTTCCTTTGGCAGTTCCCATTCTGGCTCTGCCACTTACTGGCTGTATAAATCTTGAGCAAATTACTTACCTCAATTCTTTTCATTATCATAATAATGATGGCGATAATAGTAGCTGTTATTTACTGAGTATAGTTTTTGTAGTAGGTGCTGTCCTGGATACTGTGTAGTAATTATAGTATAAAACTAGGCATCCTGGACTTTTTTTATGATGAGAAAATTGAAGGTCAGAGAGGTTAAGTGAATTGCTCAAGGTAGTAAGTTGCAGAGAAGACATTTAAAAACTCGGGTTAATGTTGTTCTAAAGCCTATATACTCCACACTCCCCCCCGACCCCCTTTAAAATACTGCTTCCAACTCTTACAGTACTGCCTGTATATTGTTGGTGCTCAGTAAGTGTTGGATTGTAACTCCTTTTGTTTTCTGGAAAGTAGTGTAGTGTCATAGTTAAATAGTGAGCTGTGCATCAAACTAACAGTTCAAATCTTGGTACCCTTAATTGTTGACTTTGTAACACCTTGGGCAAGTTCTTTAACTGTTCTAAACCTCTGTTCCTTTGACTGTAAAGTGGGGATAATAATTGAACTGTATTAGTTATCTATTGCTGTGTAATAAATTACCTTCAAACTGAACAGCTTAATGCAAATATCTCCCAGTGTCTGAGGGCCCGGAATTTTGGAGCAGCTTAGCTGGGCAGTTCTGTCTCAGGGTCTTTTATGAGGTTCCAGTCAAGATATTGATTGGACCTACAGCCATTGGAAGACTTGACTGGAATTGGAGGATCTACTTCTAAAATGGCTCATGCTATGGCTGTTGGTTGGAGGCCTCAGTTCCTTGCTTTGTAGACCTCTTCATAGGGTTGCCTGAGTGTCCCTTACAATATGGCAGCTACCTTCCCCCAGAGTGAGTGAAATAAAAGCGAAGGTAAGGAGGAAGCTTCGATGCCTTTTTATGACCTAGTCTCAGAAGCTAGATGTCATTTCCCACTTCTCTACTTGTTAGAAGAGAGTCCCTAAGTCCAGCCCGTACTGAAGGGGAGAGGCTTCCCCTTTTGAAAGGAATGTCAAAAAATTTATGGATGTATTTTAAACCATCACAAATACCAAGGCTTATTATGAGGATTAAATGCAGATAATCTGCATAAGTTCCCTAGTACAGTGCCTGTCATATAGTGAGTGTCAATAAATGTTAGAATTCCCATCATTCTGAGAGGCTTTCCCTACTCAACCTGCTTTCCTTTCCTTTTCCAGAAGCGGCAGAAACTAGAGCCATCCCGGGTTGGGCTGGAGCGGCAGCTGGCGGAGAAGGTGGAAGAGTGCAGCCGACTGCAGCAGCTGCTGGAGAGGAGGATGGGGGAGGCCCAGCAGAGCACTAAGGAGTGAGTGCAGCTGATGTTGCATGTGGGGCTGCATGGGGCTTAGGTCAGAGTTAGAGACTGCCCTAAGGCCAAGGGAGACCGGGAATTCTCCAGAAGCTGAAAGAGGCAGACAGAGATGGTATAAAGTTAGGTAGGACCTCTCTCTTTACCTTCTCTATCAGTAATGATCATGGTGCATGAGTTAGGCTACCTGGTGTGCCTCTGTGCCTCAGGTTTTTCATCTGTAAGATGGGGTTAATGATAATACCTACCTCACAGGACTGTTGTGAGGATTCAGTCATCCATTCAGCAGATGTTTTTGTAATGAATGTTGTGTGTGAGGCACTGATCTAGAGTCTTGGGGTATATCAGTGAACCAGACAGTTGAAGAGCCCTGCTCTTCAGAAGCATAGTTGCTAGTGAGAGGGAACAGATTGTAAGCAATAAACATATTCTTAAATAAACTTTTCATATGTGAGGAGGTGGTAAGTAGAGTACGTTATAGCAGACCAGGAGGGTCAGGTTGTGGGGGAGCAGGTTACAGTATTAAGTAAGGTAGTTAGGGAAGATCTTATTAAGATTTGAACAAAAACTTAAAGGTAGTTTAAATGAATTAATATATATAAAGTGTTCAGAAAACTGCCTGACACATAGTGCTCAATAATGTCATCTGTTAATTATTAGGCTCCAGAACATGAAGCTCCTCCTGGACCAGGGTGAAAGGGTACGACATGGGCTGGAGACCCAGGTGATGGAGCTGCGGGACAAGCTGAAACATGCCCAGGGTCCCGAGCCTGCTAAGGAAGCACTAATGAAGGTAGGGAACTGGGTTGGGTATTCCAGACTCTCCTTCCTTTCACCTAGAGCATCCTCAAAGTATGGGAGTACCCCTTAGTATGCTTTCAGACAGACCCAAAAGAGCTCAGAATGGTGGGTTTCCTTTATCATAACAAGGCGTCTTGGAGGGCAGAGAGTGCCTCGTACCATGCCTAACAGATTACAGGGTGCAGTAAGTATGTTTTGATTGGCTGGCTGAATGAATGACTAGACAGGTGGATCCTAACAGGTGGTTACCTCTGTACTTGCGCCTTCACTTTCCCCAGGACCTGTTAGAGACCCGGGAACTTCTTGAAGAGGTCTTGGAGGGGAAACAGCGGGTAGAGGAGCAGCTGAGGCTGAGGGAGCGGGAATTGACAGCCCTGAAGGGGGCCCTGAAGGAGGAGGTGGCCTCCCGTGACCAGGAGGTGGAGAATGTCCGACTGCAGTACCAGAGAGATGCAGAGCAGCTTCGTCGGAGCATGCAAGATGCAACCCAGGCATGTGAACAGAGCAGGGGCTGGAAAGGGGGCTGTCCAGAGGCCTTGGTGTTTTTGGACTTTTCATGGTTGTAACTGGAACTCCCCCTAAAAAGACACACCTGAGATGTAATGAAAACCTTGGTCAGGAAACTTATAAGGGTGGAAGAGAGTGTGCAGGCCAGAAGTGCCAGAGGGTGTGTAATCAAAACCCCATGGGGAAATAATGGGGGGAGGCTTCCTGTAGATAATGGCGGGGTAGACTGTGACTTGGGGGGCAGAGCCTTCTGTTAGCATCGCACCAGGTTTCACTGGGTGCCAGGGCCTCTGGTGCCCTCTGGGCCTGAGCCTGCCCTTCTACATACTCACACTGGTTTGAAGCAAGCTCTCCTGTCTGAGCCTCCTGGTCCCCTGACTTTCCCCTTCCCTAGGACCATGCAGCCTTAGAGGCTGAGAAGCAGAGGATGTCTGCCCTGGTGCGGGGGCTGCAGAGGGAGCTGGAGGAGACCTCAGAGGAGACAGGGCATTGGCAGAACATGTTTCAGAAGAACAAGGAGGAGCTTAGAGCCACCAAGCAAGAGTAAGGACCTTGCCCCTCTCCCAGGGACACTTATCCATGATTCCTATACATATCCTACTTCCTTTCCACCCATGCTGTGCTCTCTACTCTCCCATTTCTCAAGCTGCTCTTTTGTTGTTGTTGTTGTTGTTAATCCTCACCTGAGGATATTTTTTCCAGTGCTTTTTCAGAGAGAGTGGGGGGAGAGAGAGAAACATTGATGCGAGATGTTTTTAATGCTCTTTTTTATATCCACTTTCTTCCATCCTGAGACTGGGTACCCAGTGTATTAGCCTCCAGGGAGGTGGTTTTCATTGTCCCGCTAACCTCTCCCAGGCAGGAGGTCTGACCCTGTCCCTTTTCCCTTTTAATTCACCTGTCTGGACCCAGACTCCTGCAGCTGCGTATGGAGAAGGAGGAGATGGAAGAGGAGCTTGGGGAGAAGATAGAGGCCTTACAAAGGGAATTAGGGCAGGCCCGAGCTGGTGCTGGAGATCCTCGCCAGGTGGAGGAGCTCAAGAAGGTATTTGGGAGTTGGGGGGCAGTAGGTCATGTTGGGGTGGTAGGAGCCTGCCTCACCTATCCAAGAGGGTCGCCACACGAATGTGGCTATCCCCCTCATGCTTGGTTTGCAGGTCCCATCCTGCCTGCTCGGCCTTATTTCTTCCCAGCACACAGTCTTTGATCCAGCAGGGTTGAAGGCTGGTCTCATTGAGTATAGAAGTTTTTAGTGGAAAGGGCCCTCAGTGTCCAGGTTGAGTAATTTATCAAGAGACCTCATGGGTAGCAGCATTTTAGGTGGGTTTGTGAAACAGGGTCATTTTTTGCAAGCTTGGAAACCTAACTTGGTCACATAGCAAGAGCTGCTCTGTTTCTCAGAGGGTACTCATCAACTACATTTATGAAACAAATGTTTCCAGTTAGAATACTAGTTTATTTACCCACAATGAGAATTGTTTGTCACATAGACTGGAATACTCATGTTGGCATGGCCAGCTGACCTAGATGGGAAGCCAAATGGTAATTTGAAAGCTGCTTAGACAATATAGAATCTAGACACAGAATGAAATGTTTTATCATATATGGATATTTCATAAATGTTAAGGGCATAAAATTGAAGTGAACACACAAATAATTTCATATTCCTAGTATATGAAGGACAAGAAAGCAACTAATTATTTTGGGTGATTTAGAAACTGAGAACATAATTTTATTTTAGGGAACTGGCATTTATGGCCTCCTGAGTATCCTAGGCCTGCATCTCTTTGACTCACTATGTTGGTTTCAAGTGCTATACATAATAGGTGCTCAGTTACCAAGTATTAATCAATACTTATTTATCATGCCTTCCTATAAGACTGCCTAGTTGTAATCAAGGTAACCATTTTTTTAAATGATGATTTTCCAAATACATAAATGCCTGAGCTTACCACAAAATATTTGGTGGAGCCCGACCGGGCGTGGCTCAGCAGTTAAGCGTCTACCTAGGATCCAGGCAATCGGGGTTCGATTCCCGGTCAGGGCACGTGCCCGGGTTGCGGGCTAGGCAGCCGATCAATGACTCTCTCATCATTGATGTTTCTATCTCTCTCTCTCCCTCTCCCGTCCTCTCTCTGAAATCAATAAAGATATATTAAAAAAAAAAAAATTTGGTGGAGAAAAGCAAAATAAATGGTAACCAAATATACTTTGGGTGGTTATGAAATCAAAAGTACTCTTAAAATTTTAAGATATTTAATTTAAATAATTGCTATGAAGTGAACAAATATCAAGGATAGTCTGAAATCTGTTCACTGTATTAGCTGACATAGTGAACCTGGACATTCCTCTGGACAATCTCAGTTGATATATTATGTTGGATAAAGCTAAAAAGTAATAACTAATGTTTCATTTATCACATACATTAAGTGTATTTTATTAGCATTTAGCCAATAAACAAACTATACATTAAGAAAACAGACTAACCCAGTTCAATATAGACCATACACTGCTATTTTTTCTTTTTCTTTGTAATTAGTTCTGTTAGTTTCTCACATTGAAGACTTACTATGTGTTATGTAACCTTTCAGCCTAATTATGGTACTTTCTGAATTTCAGAAGTAGCTAATAGCTAAAGATTTAGAACCAGAGCTCAAGTTTTAATTTTTTTAAAAAGAAATCAAGGCAGCACCACTATCTATTGTGTCAAATATTTTGGTTTTCAAAATATTTTTTAATAACCAATCCTTTTTTATCCATACCCTCATCTACTCTCACTTCACATAGTTTTTTAATGGAGATTTATTTCTTATGCCATAAAATTCACCCTTATAAAGTGTATAATTTAGTGGTTTTAAGTATATTCACAAAGCTGTACAACCATCACCACTCTCAAATTACAGAACATTTTATCACCCCCAAAAGAGCCCCATATCCATTAGCAGCCACTCTCCCCACCCCGTAGCAACCACTAATCTACTTTCTGTCTGTGGATTTGCCTATCTGGACATTACATTTAAGTGGACTCCTATAACGTGACTTTTCAAGGTCTGGTTTCTTTCACCTATTGTAATGATTTTCAAGGTTTGCTCATGTCTTAGCAATTATCAACACTTTTTATGACTGAATAATATTCCATCATATGGATATATTACATTTTGTTGGTCTGTTCACCAGTTGATGGACATTGGGTCATTCCTTTGTTTTGACTATAAGGAATAATGAATATATGTTTTCAGTTCTCTTGGGCATATACCGAGGAGTGGAATTGCTGGGTTATATGGTAACTCCATGGTTAACCTTTTGAGAAACTGCACCAGGTAGCCGCCCCGTTTTACATTCCCTCCAGCAATGTATGAGATTTCAGTTTCTCCACATTCTGGTATCCCAGGCTGGCCTTCTGCCCTGTCACCATTCCCCTTCCCTTCTAGGAGCTGCGCCGGACACAAGAGGAACTTAAGGAGCTGCGGGCAGAGCTGCAGAGCCAGGAGGTGGCTGGACGACACCGGGAGCGGGAGTTGGAGAAGCAGCTGAGGGTCGAGGCTGATCGAGGCCGGGGGCTGGAACAGCAGAACGTCCAGCTACAAAAGACCCTCCAGCAACTGAGACAGGACTGTGAAGAGGCTTCCAAGGCAAGGGGAGTGGGCACAGGACTTAGGAGGTGGAGGCTGAGGGGTCTGGAGGGCTGAGGAGCCAGAGGGCGTGGAAAATTACCTGTCATGGGTATGTACAGACCAGCTCCTTGGTCCTAGGTGTGTGTGTGGTTGAAGCAGCCAAGATTTGGCAGGGGGAGGCCGGTCTTTACCTGGTGATTCCCACTGCATCTCTGTAGGGGTGGGGGTCTCCGGGAAGCCTCTGGTTGGCGGCACTCCCCTACTTTCAGTCCAGTTCTTGTTGCCTCTTTTTGGGGTGGTTTTCCTGGGAATAGTCAGTAACCCTGAGCCATGGGGTCTGAGCCGCCACTCTGAACGGCCGCAGGCTCAGATGGCAGCAGAGGCAGAGGCAGCAGTGCTGGGGCAACGTCGGGCAGCAGTGGAAACAACGCTTCGGGAGACCCAGGAGGAAAATGACGAATTCCGACGGCGCATCCTGGGTCTGGAGCAGCAGCTGAAGGAAGCTCGAGGCCTGGCGGAGGGTGGGGAAGTGGCGGAGGCACGGCTTCGGGACAAGGTGCAGCGGCTAGAGGTCAGTGCTCCTGGTGACCTCGTTGGCTTCTTTGGGATTCTTTCTCTTCTAGTCCCTGGGTAAAGACTCAGCCATCACTTTTATTTTGCCTTTAGTGTGGTTCCATGTGCCTCCAAACCCTCTCTTCACCTTGGCTTTATTTCCTGGAGTGTGTTTTGGTGTGAACGTCGCAGTCTTTACACTGGCATTTTTGTCTCTTATCTCCCAACCTTTGCATGTTCTGTGTCTTGATTTTTTCTCTACTTCATCTGAGCCTACTTCCATTGCTCACCCGTTTCTTCCTCCTCTCTCCCATCTACTCACCTCCAAATGGCTAGAGCCCAAGCTTTGCCTTCTCTTGGTCCAACCCCACTGTCCCAGGCAGAGAAGCAGCGGCTAGAGGAGGCCCTGAATGCAGCTCAGGAAGAGGAAGGGAGCCTGGCAGCAGCCAAGCGGGCACTGGAAGTGCGGCTGGATGAGGCCCAGCGTGGGCTGGCCCGCATGGGGCAGGAGCAGCACGCACTAAACCGAGCCCTTGAGGAGGAGGCGAAGCAGCGGGAGGTGCTCCGGCGGGGCAAGGCTGAGCTGGAAGAGCAGAAGCGCTTGCTGGACAGGACTGTGGACCGACTGAACAAGGAGGTGGGGCATGGGGCGGCCTGCGCTCAGGAAGAAGCCTAGCTCATTCAGAAGCTTACCTGGGGGGACAGGGTGGATGTGGGTCAGAATGTGTGCTGTCTGCTTTCCTCAAGTTCATTGTTGGGGAGGCCAAGGTCAAATCTTCAGAGAGTGGCATTCTTCCTACCTCCCCTCTGTGCTTTTGCCCTTCCCCGCACACCCCATTCCTTTTTGGTCTTGATCCTTGGAAATATTTCCTGGAATTCTCCCTTAGAAGTCTTTAAGACCTAAACATAAGCATCTTCATTGGGAGAATTTTATATTTGGGGTAGGGGAAGGAGAAAGGAAGAAAAAGAAATAAATTGCTGTTTTCAGCTAAGGTTGTCCTCCTAATCTCTTTATAAAAGTAGAGCAAACACCTAGTATAGTTCATCAATTCTGAAATGTACATTTTATCATCTCTGAAGTTGAGTTTTGGCTTATCACTGATGGTATGTTGTAGTTCAATTGGCAAATTTTTCTTAGTGGTATACCTTATTATCACTGGAATTTTGGGTTTGCTGAAATAAAGTCATTTAAAGTTTACTCTGTATCAGGCACTATTGTATGTACTTTACATAATTAACTAATGTAATTCTCCCAGCAACCTTGTGATGTAGATGTAGGTACTATTATTATCCCATTTTACAGACGGGAAACTGAGACCCAGAGAGGATAAGTAACTTGCCTGTGGTCACATAGCTAGTAAGTGGTAGAGCCAGGATTTGAACCTAGGCAATCTGTACATTACTAGTAGCCATACCAGGGTCCTAGGCCCAGGACAGAGCAAGAGAGGGATGCTTTGGCACGAAGGAGGCTCTGGGAGAGTCTTGGGAGCCTGGGCCCAGAGAAGAAACAGAGGCATCTGTTAAAGAGTTGGGTGCTAAAAACACTCTTTTCTGTGTGTCTCAGCTGGAACAGATTGGGGACGACTCTAAGCAAGCCCTGCAGCAGCTCCAGGTCCAATTGGAGGATTACAAGGAAAAGGCCCGGCGGGAGGTGGCAGATGCCCAGCGCCAGGCCAAGGATTGGGCCAGTGAAGCTGAGAAGACCTCTGGGGGTCTGAGCCGGCTTCAGGATGAGGTTGGAGCTTAAGTGGCAGGAGGGTGGGAACCCTCCTAGTGTCCTTGGTTTGAAGGTCATTGCCTCTTAATTAAACATTTAGCCCAGGAATCCTGGAAGACCCTGGTTTAGGTCTAACCACTTAGAGTAACATACCAAGGTGGGGGAGGGTAGAGGGAGTGGTCCACCCTAGGGGTTGTGTTATCTGCAGAGCAGGGATTTTCAAACTCAGCTGCCCATTAGAGTCACCTGGGAAGATGTTTAAAAATTCCAATGCTCAAGCTGCATCTTGTATCATTTAAATCATAATCCTTGAGGATCAGTAGTCTAAAAATTCCTCAGGTGATTCCAGTTTGTGTAGATAATTTTTAAGCAATAAATAAAATGGACTAAAAATCAGTCTGCTTTTTATTATCACCATGCACTGGCAATTCTAAAGAATTGTGGACTTCCCCACCCCTCAGTCCCCACCTTAGTTCTCTGAGCTGTTGCATTTTCCCTTCTGCTCAGACCCAGAGACTGCGGCAGGCCCTGCAGGATTCCCAGGCAGATCGGGACGCAGCCCGTCTGGACAAGGAACTGCTGGCCCAGCGGCTGAAGGAACTGGAGCAAGAGGCGGAGAACAAAAAGCGCTCCCAGGATGACAGGACCCGGCAATTCAAGGGCCTTGAGGTGGGGACTTTGTGTAGTGGCCTATGGTGGTGGGAGGGAGAGGGAGCCTGGGGCCTGGCACAGGTAGGACTTCTGTGGGCAAAGGAGCCAGGACACTCCAAACTTCTTTCTCTACTAGGGATCAAAAACTGGCAGCTCACAGCTGATGGACTTTGTTTGACTGCAGTGTTTTAAAGAACTTTGAATTAAATACCAATGTTTAGAAACTTATGGATGTCACATAAAAATTTGGATCTGGCTTTTATACATTTGGTATATGGTAACACTGACCTTCAAGTCCTGCATTTTCTGCATGGCAGCAGTTGGCAGGAGTTGAGCAGTGGCTTCTCCCCTTTAGAGTGAACAGTTTGATGGTCTTCAGTTTGCTGTCTGTCAATAATAATAATAATAATAATAATAATAATAATGATAGTAGCAGCAGTGGCAAACACTTCTGTGTTGTGCTTTGTGCCAAGCACTTGACTCATTTAATCCTCAGAATATCCCTGTGGGGTAGGGCGTCTTGTTTTCTCCGTTTTGTAGATGAGAAAACTGAGACACAGGGAGGTTAAGCAACTCCATGGCCCTTCTGCTGGGAAGCAGTATATCTGATTTTCAGCCCTAGACCAGCTGGCCCCTGAGCCCATACTCTGAGCCTCTACATGGTACTGGCTTGAGTGTACTCCTCCAGTCTGTACCCTGGTGCTTCAGGGTCTGACTCTCTCCATCTTGGCCTTGCTTGGGCACTTTGGTTTCTCTGTTTTCCCACTAGGGAAATATGGGCTGCCCCACGGAGGGATAGATTCTGAGGTCTGTCATCCTGCCTAGGGGCCAAGACCAGAGCAGGCCCACTCTTTCCCCTTGATGCCACACCTGGTCAGCAGAGGGCACGAGCTCTGTGGTGGCTCTGGGCAGAGGCAAAGACCAACAGGTTATGGGGTTGTGTGAGAGAGAAAAGTCTGGAGGCTGGGCTTTGAGAGGGTCCTGATCGGAGTTTGTCATTCTGGTGTCCAGCATGTGGGGCAAAATTAACCTATTGTCCCTTCACCACAGGAAAAAGTCTCAAGGCTGGAGGGAGAGTTAGATGAGGAGAGGAACGCTGTGGAGCTGCTGACCGACAGGGTGAATCGCGGCCGGGACCAGGTAACCCCTTCCTTACTCTCCATCTGTGTCTACCCCTGAGACAGAACCTCTGGATTCAGGGTTCAGAGAGCATCCTACAGTTACTCTGCCTCACTTAGTTCAGCTTGATGGTTCATGTACAGCCCTCCCCAAGTCTGGGTCCTCTCGCCCATCCCCTAGATAGACCAGCTAAGGACAGAGCTCATGCAGGAGAGATCTGCTCGGCAGGACCTGGAGTGTGACAAGATCTCCCTGGAGAGACAGGTGAGGGGGAGGGGTGGGGAGTTGGGGGCAGACAACAAGAGGTAGGTAGAATGACCATGGAAGGGATCAGAAGGAGAGTGCTAACTGTGGAGGCTTCCTGTCCTTCTCAGAACAAGGACTTGAAGAGCCGGTTGGCCAGCTCAGAAAGCTTCCAGAAGCCCAACACCAGCCTCTCTCAGCTTGAATCCCAGAATCGGGAGTTGCAGGAGCGTCTGCAGGCTGAAGAGAGGTGAGATGAACCCATATTTCCTTTCTCCCTCTGGGCTTTTCTCCTCTGGGACCTCCTCCATCTTCTACCTCAGACATGGCCCACCTGGCCTGATCTTTTGGGAGAACTTCTTTCTTGCTATAGAGAGTTGCAGAAATTCTAAAATGTAGATGCTGTCCATCTCCCCAGTTCTTTGGATCTGCCTTGGATCCTCCCCAGTCTAATGGTGGGGCTCATGACTGAGAAGAGTCCTTGGAGGCACTAGGGGGCCAAGTAGGTGATTCCTTTAGGAATGGTGACCACCATAGACATTCCCCTACCCCACCATCTTAGGGAGAAGACAGTCCTGCAGTCCACCAACCGAAAACTGGAGCGAAAGGTTAAAGAGCTGTCCATCCAGATTGATGATGAGCGGCAGCATGTCAATGACCAGAAAGACCAGGTAAGGACCACAGCCAGGCCGAGCAACTCTGCGGCCAGTACATACTGCGTTTGCTTGAAGGCCAAGATTGGCTCCATTTCACAGGTCTTCCAAACTTAGACTTTTCTTGTATAAAAACAGAGACTTGACTGAAAGAACTGGATTAGAGGAGTTATAGGAAGCACATGTGTTGAGTGCCTGTGATGTGCTAGCTTCTCTTTCTAAGTATTACACATGTATTAACTTATTTAATCCCCCAGACAAACCTGTGAGGTTAGGGAACTTGCCCATGGTCACAACATTTTTCTACGAGCAGCAATCCCTTGTCAAAATTGCTATAGGGGAGGGTCTTAGGTCACGGTGTCAGCATACTCTTTTCTAATGTGGGAACTTGATATCTTGCCCAGCTAAGCCTGAGGGTGAAGGCTTTGAAGCGGCAGGTGGATGAAGCAGAAGAGGAAATTGAGCGACTGGACGGCTTGAGGAAGAAGGCCCAGCGTGAGCTGGAGGAGCAGCATGAGGTCAATGAACAGCTCCAGAATCGAATCAAAGCTCTGGAGAAGGACTCCTGGTATGGGCTGCTTTTCTGCCCCTGCCCCATTGGGACAGTGGAGCAGGAAGGGGATGGGCTCTCCTGGCTGATATTTAGGGAGAGGAGGATCTCTCAGATGGGACTTTCTGGCTGGAAGCCAGTATGATTAGCTTTTAGTATACCAGCTCCCATTCTATATCCCATCTCCCCAAATCTCTGATTAGCAGGGGATCTTGGGAGTAGCTTTAGGTCTTAGAAGAATTGGGAGTCTCTTTAGCATGAAAAATGTGGCTATCTCAATCTTTCTACCTCCCTCCATTACCAGTATTCATTCCTCTCTTTGACTCAGGCGCAAAGCTTCCCGCTCAGCTGCTGAGTCAACCCTCCAACACGAAGGGCTGAGCTCAGATGAAGAATTCGACAGTGTGTATGATCCTTCCTCCATCGCATCACTGCTTACGGAGAGCAACCTGCAGACCAGCTCCTGTTAGTTCGAGGTCCACAAGGCCCAGAAACCACGGCTTGAGGCCTGTCCTGGCCAGCCGTGCTCTGCCCTGCCTCAGATTCCTCATTCTTGCAGGGGACCCAATCATTCAGACCTGAGACAGGGAGGGGTGTGAGTGATGGTGATAAAAGGGTATCAGCGCTAAGGTGGTAGATGGACTTTCCTTTTCCTCTGGGGGAGTGGGTATTTTAGACCACCTGAGCCCTTAAGTGCCGAGCCCTCCCTCTCCTCTCTTACAGAGGCAGGATGGTCAGCATATAGATTGAGGGGGATTGAGCAGGACAGGGAGAGAAATTGCCATGTATGTAAAGCTTTATTTCTTTAGCCCTTAACCCTTAGGCTCAGGGAAATACCCTAGGTGATTCTGCTCCCTTGACTCCTGTAACCTACTTTCCTCCCACTCTGGAGCAGGGTGAGGGGAACGTTATAAGTAATGGACACGCTGGCGTGGTTCTACCTGCTCCTCAATGCTCCTTTTTGCACAGTCATGGGGCCCATATGGTAGCCCCCACTGCCCTCCAGTCCTATTTTTTTGTCTTCCCCAAGCAAGTGGATCCAGGAGACCCTTTCTCCTCCCCTTTCCATCTTCACCACTCCTAAATTCCTTCTTTCCTCTCAGTGCCTTAGCCACAGCGAGGACATAAGGATGCTCTTCTTGCCTTTTATACCTGCACATTCATACCTCTCCAAGGACCAGCCTTTCCCCATCTGGGGCCCTCAGCCTTTCCTGCAGCCCCAGTGACTGGTCGAGAGAGCTACTGGCTTCTCTGCCGATAAGCCCCTCTGAGAGGGACTTTGGTAGCGCCATAATGAGATGCTGGGGCCTGGTTCTGCTCAGGGTTTCCATCCTTCCTCCTCTCCCTCTGTGACTGTGGATGGGTTTATAAGGTGGTTGTACCTGGGAACCCTGATAACTGTCAACACGAGTTGAAAAGCAAAGGTTTCAGTCCTCCCTGTAGCCTTTCTTGTGGTTTCTCTGACCAGATATGCCCATCCTCAGTGGGGAACCGAAGGACCCTCGTCTCAGGAGCTTGGACCTGATACAGGGCTTCCTAACTGGGGCCAGAGGCTGACACTTGGTAGAAACGGGAAGAGGCAATGGAGGATCTATTCCTCCTTTGGGTTTTGGGGTGAGCCCAAAGGGGAGGAGGTAAGGGAGATGATTCACCTCATTTCCTAAGCAGGCTCTGTGAAGAGCCTGGGGGAAGAAGAAGGCTGTTCTAACCAATGACTTGTAATTTCATGATTTAAAAAATTTTCTGCAAATCAGATATTTTCTCCCAAACCAATCCAGCCTTGATTTTTATTTTAAATTAAATATTAAAATTATATATCTATCTTGAAATCCTTGGCTTGTTTTCTCATTCTTTTTCCTCAATTATTTGGAGGTCCACATATTATTAAGAAACCATTTAACTGCACAATTTAGAGGCTGAAGCTGGAGTTTTCTTTGCCTCACTTTTTAGAGGCCCTTTACAACAGATCAGATGGAACCCAGGGAATTGGGAAGTGTTTATAACACCTCCATCTTCTAAAGTTTCTGGGACTAGCAAGGTCAGTAGATGTCTTCTTTGAGAGTTAGAGGAGACACCAGAACTTGTTTTTTTTCCCTTAGGGCAGAGGATATCCCCAGCATTCACCTCCCAGGTACAAAGACACACATCCATTCCTACCTGGCATGGGACCCAGTCCCTACCTGGGAGGTAGGGAAGTTTCTGTCATCCCTGTCCTTGTGTTGCCTTGAAGAGGGAGCTGGCTGTTCACCAGAGCCTATTGCTAGATTCAGGGGCACTGCCCAATCAAGAATGGATCAGACTTCCTCCTGCTTACCTTCCATGTGGACCATAGCCCAATGGAGCAGCCACCTGCAGAGAGCAGGCTGGGAAGAGGCTCCAAGGTCTTGGATGGCTATGCTCTCTTTCAGACCCTTAAGATGCTAACCTGGGCTTAGGGAGCAAATGCCACTGGAGAAATCGAGACTCATCCTTTCTCAAGAATACAATTCCTTTTAAGGACACGTCCCACCTCTCTGACCCTATCAGGGCAGCTTTGGTATAATAGCTTCTGCAAAACAAGCCCCACCCAGAGCCAAGCTGGCTCTGACTTTGGCCTGGGCCTCCTGCCAGGGAAGGGCACCTGCCAGACTGGCTTAGGCCAGTCTGAATGAGCTGGCCCTTGATGTCTGCATTTCTATGGTGGAGGAAATTTGCTCAGCTTCACAAAGCCTATAGACAGGCCTTTAAGTGGGGAGAAGAGAATGTCTGGACGCTTTTTTCCAACTCGTTCTCTAGGGTATGCTGGGTGATTATCTCTCACCAACACTGATCTTGGCGTTGAAAGGAGGGGACAGCAAAACTAAGGAAGCATGGTTGAGGTACAACCACACACGTTAGACAAAACTTGAGTTAAATAACCCCTGGTAGCTAGCGCCCAAGCCCCACCTTTATGTAAATCCCCTGTAGGGCAGATGGGCGGGTCCTGAGGCTTCTAGGCCACGCCCACTCCACGCTTTCGCTCAGTCGTTGGCGAACGGCGCCTTAGGGGCGTGTCTAATAGCCAGGCCCCGCCCCCCGCGCCTATACAAGGGGGCGGTTCCGCGCGCGCCCGCCTAGCTGGAGCCGGACGGCAGAGCTGTAGGCTGAGTGCTGCGAGCCGCGCGGGAAGAAGATGAACGGGACGCGGGGCTGGTGTACCCTGGTGGACGTGCAGCCGGAGGGGCAGACCGCGGTAAGAAAAAGCGGCCTCCCCGCCTCCCCACCTCGGTATAGTTGGCTTCCAATTCCGCCGCGCTCGCGCCCCGCGGCGAGTTCGCTGACATCACCTGGTGCCGCGCTCGGTGCAGTCAGGTCCTCGCGGCGTTTCCCTTTTCTCCCGCCCGGCGGCGGGCAGTGGGATTCTTGGGAAGTCGCGGGATGGAGATTCTTGAGGCTCGAGGACTCCTGGCGTTCCTGCCCTTCGGGAGAACACTGCGGCTCCCGCCGGTGACTCGGCGCGGGTCGGTGGGACGCGCCGCTCTGGCGTCCTGTTGGCTGTAGATCGGGCGGTAGGCGAATGAGCTCCGGCGACGAGATCCCTGCGCTCTTTTGGACTTTGGGGCCCAACGAGGGAATGAGGCTTTTCTGTGGGTCCTAGTGACTTAAGCGGCCCTTCGAAGAACTTTTTGGTGCTTTGGGTGATCAGTAACAAAGGGTAGGGAGTGAAATCCTAGGGCTTGGACTGGAGGGGGAAGGAGTAGGATTCCTAGTGCGCCGAGATTTGCCAGGAACGCTCTCTAGGAGGGATAGGGCTGTCTGCTTAGGGGTCACCTCTCTGCTTGGATTTCTCCTTTCCCCTTTCAGTTTTCCTGCCCCCCCCCCCAGCCCTCCACTCCCCACATTGGCCAACCGATAGCTTCCTGGGGCGATTTATTGGTTTTGCTTTCTTCTCCTGCATCCAAGTCCAGGGCAAGGAAATGCGGGAACCTGGGGCGAGAAGGGAAGGGAAGTGACCGACGCCGCAGGGTTTCTGGACGGACTGAGGGTTGCTGAGAGAGGGGAGTTGTCCAGTGCTAACCGATCTGCCCTGCTCCCCTCACTCCCTGGCTCCCTGTCCCTGCCCTCCCAACCCCAGCTGACCATATGGTTTTCCCCGCAGAGAGGCAGAGGAAGGTAACTTGTGGCTGAGTGTTGCTAGGCTCTGCTGGGGAACTTAATCCAGAATGGGTGTGTACTATTTCATGTATTTCCAAGCTATTGTGGGTGAGAGTGAAATGGGAGCTAACGTGATGGGGAGTTTGTATCCCTCCCTCCCCTGCTCCCCTCCCCCCTCCCCTCCGTAGCTGATTCCCTTTCCCTCTTCCTGTCTCTGCAAGCCCCTGAGGTAGCTGCCCCAGCTGCACCTGGATTGGCTCTTCTTCAAAGAATACTTATGGAATAGTTGCTCATTTCAGGTTATGGTAGAGGTGATTACTGTCCACAGTCGCCTCTCCATTGCTGCCCAGGCTGTGTTTCTACCACCTTACAATACAGGTCTTGTTGCTCCTGCCGAACCCGGGTCCCCCAATCCCTAGTCTCTGTAGCCTGCTGCTCCCCAGCTATGGGATGCTGTAGAGATGGAAAAAAATCCACTCCCTGTTGTGTCTCAGCTCCAAGTCCTATACACCATGCTCTTGCTCACTGGTTTGGTATGGTTGAGGCAGTGCAATGGGTATGAGGAAAATTAAGGAGAGGGATGTTAGTGCTTCTTTTTGCTTGCTGTAGAAGAGATCTAGAAAGGTCTTAAGACCAAGGCACTGGCAGTGTTGAGAATGAATCAACACCCTCTTCTATTCCTTGATGTTTTGCTGGTTGTCCAGTGGGGCAGAAAGTTGGTAGGAAAATTATGAGCAAGGGATTCTAACCATAGTTTGAAGCTTAAGCAGACACCTCTAGAACAGGGGGAGACAGAAAATCACTTTTATTCCTTCTTTCTAGGTTGGACTTGAGAGCTATTTACTTCAAAGCTGGGAATGAAATAATCGTTGTCCAGATCTGATCCTGGAGACATTCCTGAGCTCTTAAGCAGGAGGAGGGGGTGATAAACATTTACTCCGTCATGGAACAGGCTTTATTCTGGATTCCTCTCCTCTGAGCCAGCCTGCAGATAGAATTTTATGGCTCTGAACAGTCCCCAGGAACTAGCATATAGTCACACCATTGAGTGAGTGCTCAGTGCATGAGCAAATGAGTGAGTAAATGAACAGACGTTTCTTCTGATGTCAGCAGTGTAGACAGTTTACCCAGTTGGTGTGTACCAGTGAGAGTCAGGACCCTGGGACTCTGTTGGCGTTTCCCCACCATCCAGGCCATGTGTCTTAGTGCACCACACGTGGACATGGAAATATGGCTCATATACTCTCTGGGTTGTTTTTAATTGTTGGTGGCAGATGCAGCAGGTATATGGAGCCAGTGTGTTTCAAACTGCAGATCATAACCACTAGCGGGTGTGAAATCAACTTAGTGGGTTAGAACTAGTATTAGAAAAGAAAGATCCCGATTATATGACATTATGGCAAAGACAAAACTATGGAGACAATAAAAAGATCAGTAGTTGCCAGGAGTTTTGGGGGGTGAGGGGATGATTAATGGATAGAACACTGAGGACTTTTTAGGGCAGTGAAAATATTCTGTATGATATAATGATGGATATATATCTTTACACTTTTGTCCAGACCCATGGAATGTATAGCACCATTCACTTCATTAGCGTGAACCCTAAGGTGAAATATCAACTTTGGGTGATTATGATGTGTTAATTTAGGTTCATCCTTAGTAAAAAAAAAAAAAAAAGGTACCATTCTGGTGAATGATTTTGATAATAGGGAAGTCTATGCATGTAAGGGGGCAGGACATGTATGGGAAATCTCTGTACCTGCCCTTTGACTTTGTTGTAAACCTTAAAACTGCTCTAAAAAAATAGTCTTAAAAAAGGAAATAAATGAACACTCTCAGAATGTTAGGGTAGACATTTTCTGCAAAACTTTTGTTTCAGTTATATATATGTATACGTATTATATTGGATTGTGATGTAAAATGTATTTTTTAGGTCAAAAGTTTGTAAACAACTATAGTAAGTTATACTGGCAAATAAAAGCATAAGTCAACCTCAAACATTAGATATTCCCATTAAGTTTCTTTGGTTATAAGCAACAGAGTGACTCCGCCTAACTTAAGCAGGAGAGGAATTTATTAGAAGGAAATGGGCAGCTCAAAGAATTTAAGGGAAAACTTAAAAAGTCTGAACCAAGGGAGTCCTGGGGCTTGTGTAGGTGGAAGGAACTAATGGAGAGTCTCTAATTCTAGGTGAATTGGTTCCAGCTGTCTTTTTGCTGTTTTGCTCAAGATTCCAGGAAGAGGGTGCCATTGGCCCCAAGACCCCCTTGGCTAGGGCAGGGGGGTTCCCTGATTGACAGGAGGGAGATTCTCCAAAGCAAAACCCAAGTGCTTTTACCAGTAGAGGATGGAAGCTGCCTGGCAAAAGCAGTAGATGTTCACTGCATTAGACTTTGATTGGCATATCTCTGATTTTCTTTCTTTTTCTTTTAAAATCATTTTCCAGCCCTGGCCAGTGTGGCTCAGTTGGTTGGGTGACATCCTGTGCACCGAAGAGTTGCCGGTTCTATTCCTGGTCAGGGCACCTGCCCAGATTTTGGGCTTGATCCCAATAGGGGCGTGCAGGAAGCAGCTGATGTTTCGCTCTCACATAGATGTTTCTCTTTCCCTCTCCCTTCCCCTCTCTCTAAAAATTAATTAAAAAATGTTAAAAATATATATTTTTCTTTTGAAAAATATGCATGATTTTTAAAAGATCTAATAATAGCAAAAGGCTTAAAAAAAAAAAGCAAGTAGTTCCTTACCCCAAGTCCTCTCCGTGGAAGTAGCCAGTTCAGCTCTTTTAGCTCTTTTGTCTGGTGTTTACTGCTGGTTTCTAAATAATATGTTTATAGTAATACTTTTTGGTCTATCAGGTTTAGACATCTATTGAGTTCCTGCTGTAGGAATTATAGGAAAGTGTATACTCCCACCCCTTACACCCTCTCTTTTTCTTCTCCCATCCTCTTAATGTAATTACATCACAGTTTTTGGCTAAGCTATGATTTCTGTTAATAGCATGTGGTTAAGAGCCTGGTTTGGGGTACCTGACCCAGTGGGCTGTCAGGGCTTCAGTGTTTCCTTCGCCCAAGAAACTTTGGTAAATTACTTCAGCTCCTCAGACTCGTTTTCCTGTAAAACAGGGATAATAATTGCACCCTTCTCATAAAGTTGTAGGGATTAAATAAGGTAATTCATAGGAAACCAGTGCCTGGCACATGGTAAATCCTCAGGTGTTAGCTGTTATTTTCTATTTGCTATTTACTGGCTTAGACTAGACTGGTAGCCTCTCCTGAGACCCTTGGCCAAGGGATAGAGGAGTCTGGGAGCTCTCTGGTCTGGTCTAGGTTTGCTCCTTCTCATAATGTTGACATTTGTGTGTTCTTATTGTTGCTTTTCCCCTTTCCTCTGCCAGTGGAGGAAGGAGACACCTGAAGAGAAGGGGCCTGTAGGTAGACCCAGGGTGAAGACCTGAGTGACCTTTGCTAGTCCCAGCTCAGCCAGGACTGGCTTAGACAGAATCATGATCAAGTTCATATTCTGGCATCCCCCTCTGGGCCCCTTTCCTCCCCCTTTTTCTGACCACAGACGAAGCAGCTGGTGTCCCCTGATGGGTTCTTTGATTCCCTTTAAATAACCTGTCATTGTTCCCCTTCCTTAGCTACTGCACCGTTTTCATCCACTCTCATTTTGTATCTTGATTAGTCTTGGCCAGAGTGGTTCTCTTAATGCCCTGGTGCATTTGCAATTTTTTTCATCTGCTGCAATCTGAACCTCTGTCTTTACTCCAGCATAGGTGTCATTCCTTTAGGACCTCAGAAAATTGAATTCGTTTAATACTAAGTCTTTCCTGAGCCCCACTCTTTTAAAAATATATATACATATATATAACTAAAGCTGTGATTTATTGAAGACTTACCATGGGCCTCATTTTATTATATCAGCTTTATTGACATATAATTTACATACTATACAAGTCACCCTTTTAAAGTGTACAATTCAATGGTTTTCAGTATATTCACAGAGTTGTATGGTCATCAACACAGTCAATTTTAGAACATTTTCCTCACCCCATGAAGAAACCCTGTTTTGTTAGTAGTCACTTATGCCCACCTCCCGCCCCAGCCCTAGACAACCACCAGTCTACTTTCTTTATGGATTTGCCTATTCTAGATGTTTTATATAATGTATAAATACAACGTAACCATAGTTATGTATGTGATTCTTTGTCACTTACTACTTTCAATTAGCATGATGTTTTTAAGGTTGATCCATGTAACATGAATCAGTACTTCATTCCTCTTTATGGCTGAATAATGTTCCATTGTATGGCTATATTATCATGTGTTCATCGTGGATAAATATTGGTGGACATTTGGGTTGTTTCTACCTTTTGTCTGGATAATACTGCCATGAACATTTATTGACACATTTTTGTGTTGACCTTTGTTTTCATTTCTCTTGGAGAGAAATATCTAGGAGCGGAGTTGCTGGGTCAGAATATTTCCATTTTAAAATAGGATTGATCTGGAGTCACTGATGTTTACTTGCTCCGAATGAATGAATGAATTCTAAAATGATGAAAACCCTGGCTGTGTGACACCTGGGTGGGGAAGAAACTCCTGGGCAGAGGAACCTTTCAAGTTTGGTGACTGGCTCTTCCTTCCACTCATGATGACACCTGCCCCAAGCTCAAGCCATAAATTCCTCTTCACACTATTTCAGCCCCCTCATTCATTGCCAGAGTTTTACTTTCAGGAGCACTACAGCTGATGTGTCCAGGTCTACCAGGAATTTGGGGAATCCTGGGCTCTGCCAGAGGATCTGGAAGCAGAGGCTTACTCAGTCACCATGCATTTGGCACCAACATTGGCCCATATTTCTCTAGGGTGTGTGTGTGTGTGTGTGCACCCAGATGGTTTCGGTTCCAGACACGTGTGCTCAGAGCTGGTGAGACAAGCTTCCCTGCCTGCTGGTAATTCTGGTATATG
The DNA here is from genome assembly GCF_964146895.1 of Miniopterus schreibersii. Lineage (NCBI taxonomy): Eukaryota > Metazoa > Chordata > Mammalia > Chiroptera > Miniopteridae > Miniopterus > Miniopterus schreibersii. Next base: position 11,370,422 of record NC_138119.1, on the reverse strand, counting down.
CCTCTTTGGGTTATGCAGAGTCTTGTGAAATACCTTCGTTTCCTAAGGGTGGGGAGGTTTGGTTGGAAGAATGGGTATGTGCCAGGGAGGCTGGTAGTCCAGATTTAAGCCTGGCCAGCAGGGGCAGGGAGAAGGAAAGAAAATATAGAGTAGGATGGGAATGGGTAGATGAAGGGGAAAAAGGAAATGGGAGGCACAAAAGCAAAAAATCACAAGCGAGGTAGAGACTAAAGAGGGCAGGGTCACTGGTGCCAGGCCTTTGAGGGGAGGGGCACTGAGGAACCACCCCTTCATCCACATTGGCTGGGCACTGGGTGGGTTTCCTGGAGAGAGCCCGGCTCAGCGAAAGGGTGTGTCCTTCAGAGCTGAGATTTGGGAGCCCACCTTCCTCTACGTATGCACTCTCCCTGCCAGGCCCCGGCTTTTCCAGTGCCAGGACTCCAGGTAATGAGAAGGGCTGCCCCACTTAGGGGACCATCCTAAATCCCTTTTGCTCATTTCACCTCCCAATCACACCGTTAGCCCTCGGCATAGAGGTTGTCCAGCCCATGCTCTTTGGCAGGTAGCCAGACAAAAACAAACACCTGTTTTGTTGGCTAATCTGTGGGAAGAAGTAGGAATGATTCTTTGTGTAATACTCAATAAAGGGCCACTTCTGGCCCAGAGACCTCTGAAGAAGGCAGGACCAAGGACACCTGACACCTGCAAACTGAGTGGATTGGGAGTCTCAGCAGAGAGGGGTAGGCCCCCAGCACGCCATCTGGCCCTCTTCTTTGACTTGATTGGGGCTTTCCTCACCCTAGCCTCTTGGGAGCCAGTGTTTCAAGGGGCTAGCTATTCCCATTTCTCAGAGGGGGACAACTGCAGTGGCTATTACTGCAGTAACTTGAGAGACTACATGGAAGAGGGGACGATTGAGGGACAATGCAATGGAGGAGCAGGCTACAAGGTGAAGGTGAATTAAGGACACTGATTTCCAGCTCGGGCAGTCTGCGTTTCCCTTATTTCCTCTTAGAAGCACCCTTCACCCTTACCTACCACCCAGTGCTCATGGCCCCCATAGAGGCCTGGAGAGTGGGACTTGGGGAAACCTAGGTTTTCCCCATAGATCTTTCTCTGTTCATGTGAGCCTGCGATGTGAGAACCTCTGGGGGCCTCCCTGTTTATCTCCCTAGCTAGCGTCTAGACCTCTAAGCCCTCAGCTGTGTTCACCCCTCCCTCCCCATTCGGAGGAGTGAGTCACAGCAGGAGATTTGTTTGAACAGAGCAAGGCCGCCTATAATTTGGAGGTGGCTGGGCCTCTCCCCAAGACTGTTTATGAGGTTGGAGGCTGCTTACCTTGTGATTAGCTCGGTTCCTTTTTTTCCCTGGAGAAGAATGCTCCACTTTGTATCTTGCCTTTCAGTGAGTCCCCAGTGGGGACCACCCTGCTAGACATTTGGGGGTATTCCTAAAGCTCTCTGGAGCCCACTAACAGCCCTGAGGGCACTCTAGCTCCAGAAAACAACCAATGGCACCAAGCAGAGAGGGGCCCGGGTTTCCCTCCTGAACTCTGGGTTGGGATTGTGGGGTGAGGTCCGTGACCTTGCTGACTCGGTTTTCTGATTTTGGAGGATGAGGTGCCAGAGCGAACCCTAGATTTATTCACAGGCTCCATTTAGACAGTTTGTCTCACCCTCCCTCCTCCCTCGCAGTCTTTCTAGAGCTCCTTGGGAAAGTAACGCTGTCTCACCTTTGTGAAGTGATTTATGGTTTGCAAAGCACTTTCACACTGTTTCTGCACATGTCCCTACCTGCCTAAAGGCAGGGTAGCTATTATCATTCCCATTTTGCAGATAGAAAACTGAGGCCCAGAGAGAGAAAGCGATTTGCTAAAGGGTGAATAGCTGTCAGTTGGACTCAGACCTCACCTCTGACTCCCAAGTTTAGTACTTTCCCCCCTCTTTATTTATATATTTTATTATAGGAGTGCTGCGCAAATACATTTTTGTTGCTCAAGTTTAAAACACTATAGAAGTATATGGCATGAAAGTCCCTTTACTCTCTGCCCTTCTCTAGTTTCGCATATGGGAATTCGGTGCTTTTTCTATGTGTTTATTTTCAAGAAATACCATGTGGCATTATGGTTAGGAGCGCAGACTCTGGAGCCACGGGCCTGGTTTTGAATCCTGGCTCTGTTCCTTACTAGTTACATGACCTTGGGCAAGATACTTGACTCCTGTGCCTCAGTTTTCTCATTTGTTAAATGGGGATGTCGATAATGATAGCTACCATACAGTGTTGTTAGGATTAAATGAATTAATACATGTAAAGCATTTAGAACAGGACCCAATAGGGCTCATCATGTAGTAATTGCTATATATTTAGGAGTTGGCAGCTATCATGACTATGAAAAATATATACATATATACTTAAGTATGCATACTTAAATAAATGAGAAGTCGTATTTTATGAATTAATTTATGACTTGCTTTTTTCACTTAATAGATCTTAGTGATTTCTCCTGTTGGTGTGTAAAGGTTATTTATCAGCAGTGTAGTGTTCCATAGTATAGACGTTGCCATCCTTTATTCACTCACTCACTAGAGAATGTTTATGCTCTTTCCAGTTTTTAACTATTATAAGCAGTATTGCAGTCAACAGTTTTATACATATATCTTTGGGCAGTTGTGCGTGGATTTTCATAGAGCATCCTTCCTAAAAGCAGAATTACTGCATCAAAGGGTTGACGAAATATGGAAATTCTTTTTATTAATGTTGCCAAATTCACTTCCAAAAATGCTTTTGCAAACTTACACTGTCTCCAACAATATATGAGATTAGTCTTTTCCCCCTTCATCCTCACTAATCCTGGATAGTATCAGTATCTTTAATATTTGCCATTGAGTTGGTCTAAAAATGATATTTCTGCAGGGTTTACGTGAAGAAAATCCATTGCTTTACTGAAAAGCAAGAAAGAAGACATATATATGGAAAGTTTTAAAGCATAGCAATAAAATGGGCACCTGTGGACTGAATGCCTAGTTTAACAATTCTTTTGAAGCTCCCAGGGTCCCTTCTAGATTCTGATCCTCTGCTTCCTCCCCAGAAGTGATCGCTGTCGTGAATTTTGTGTTTTTCCTTTTTATTACTACACGCCCAAGCAATATGTTGCTTAGTTTGACATATATTTAACTTTATATACATGGTATCATCTATATTCTATAGCTTACTTTTTCACTTGACATTAATCTTGAAATTCATTCATGTCGATGCATGTAGCTGTAGTTCACTTATTTTCACAGCTGAATTTCATTGTATTAATATGCCGGAGTTTATTCATGCATTTGCTTGTCAGTGGACCAGCTGGGTTGTTTCCAGTGTTTTGCCACTGCAAGCAATGCTGCTGTGAGCATACTTCTACATGTCTTATTTTTATACTGAAATCTCCAAGTTTAGTGAAATCTCCTCCCACCCCCGCCAAATGATAACCCACTATTGTTTTCACTTGCATTTTCCTGATTATTGGCGAGGTGGAACATCTTATATATACACCCATTAGTCACTTTTATTTCTTCTTAGAGTTGCCTTTCTTAGCCTTTGCTCATTTCCCCCCTACTTCCCCCTCCTCTTCGTATCTACTTTTCCCAGTATTTTACACCACTTCTTGAAACTGAGGAGTCTGCGTTTCTTACCTGGAATTCAAGCAAGTACCTGCTCTAGGCCAGGCACTGCTAAAAATAAGCTCTCTGTGTAGTCAAGGAGCTTGTGCTTTCATTGGGGGAGATGAATGAATAGGCAGTTAGGAAGGAATGAGGTGGGTCAGTGTTAATAGCGTGGGATGTGTACTGTGCAGGGAGCAGGCTCTCACTGAGGAGGGCTGGGCTGAGACCGTCAGAGAAAGGATGGCCCAGCTAAGCTTTGAAGGCCGAGTGGGAATTTTTCAAGGAGGCCAGAGAAGGGAGGGTGACCCAGGAGGGGAAGACAATGCGCGCACCTGTGGGGAGGTGGGAGCATGCACTTTGCTTGTTTTTATACTGTTTATATTAGTGGAATCCTCTAGTACACGGCTGTGTCTGAATTCTTTTGGTTAATATTTCTGTGAGGTTTATCCACGTTGCATGTACAGTAGTTCGTTTTTCCCCGTTGTACGGCTGTGTCAGAATCATCCATTCTACCCGTGATGACTCTTTGGGTAATTTCTAGTTTCAGGCTATTAAAATGAAGTTACTAGTGTGTGTTTTTATGGGGAGCATCTGCAGGCACTTCTGTTGGGAAGACAGCCAGGCGTGGAATTGCTGTTACAGGGCGTGCGCATGTTCGCCGGTGCATCTTCCAGAGTGGTCGTGGTAGTGAGCGACCCGTCTGCCAGTCTGCGAGAGTTTTGATTATTCCAAATCCTCCAACACTCGGGTTGTTTTGTTCGTTTGAGTTCATCCTGGTGGGTATTTCGTATTACTCGCTTGTGGTTCTCGTTCTTTGATGACGGTGACTAATGAGGGTGAACCCTTTCTTCGTGTTTATTGACCATTCGGATATCCTCTTATGTGATATGTTTATTAAAGTTTTTCTTCCTCTGTCTTTCTCTCCTTCCCTCCCCCACCCTTTCCTCTCTTTCTCGTTTTAAATACATTTTTTCAAATTTTTGGAATCATTTCTTATTTACAGAAAATTGCAAAGTTGGTACAGGAAATTCTTGTATGTCCTTCGCCCAGTTTCCCCCGATGTTAACATCGCACGTAACCAAGGTGTATTTGTCCTCACTGAGAAATTAATGTTGATATGATGTTAACTAAATTATAGACTTGGTTTCGGTTTTACCAGTTTTCTACTAATGTCCTCTTTCTGATCCAGGATCCAGTCAGCCCAGGATACCACACTGTACTTAGTTTGTCTCGTAGGCATTCTTTATATATTCTGAATGTCCTTTGTTACATATATGTAGAGTGACTGTCTTCTGCTCTGTGCTTGCCATGCACTCGCTCAGTGTCTTCTTTTCCTGAGCCGCACTGGCCAGGGCAACTCAGCGGTGTCTTTTGATGAACAAAAGTTCTAAATTTTAATATAGTCCAGTTTATTTTCTGGAGAAGATTTTTTGTGCCATTTTTAAGAAAATTTTTGCCTTTGCCAAGGTCATAAAGATGTTCTCTTTTTTCCCCCTGTAAAATCTTTATTGTTTTGCTTTTTACATTTCACTCAGCAATCCACTTGGAATTGATGTTTGTATGTGGTGTGAGGTAGGAGTTAACATACATCTTTTTCATAACAAGGCGTTTTTACTTGAACCTATAAGCATAAAGAATGTGCTTATGGAAAATATTTTGAAGAGGAGCATTATTTCAAATTTTGAGGAATTGGCACTTTTGTATACCAGTGATTTTTGTGTAAATCTCTGTATTCTCGCTTAAGCATCGTACTCTGTTTTACCAACTAATAAATTAAGGCTGAGGGAGCATAAGATCACTACACACAACAACGGAAAGCCAGAGCCAGTGTTTGAACCAAGGTCTAACTGTTCCAAGTGCTATTCTTTTTCTGCAAAGAAGAAAGTCAGGTTGGGTTTGACAGGTAATGGATCAGGCAATAAATCTGGTGGTGATCTAGGTACTGTTGTGTATCATTTTGTTCTATCAAAGTAAAGTGTATTTCTAAAATAAATAAAATGCAAGAAATAATAAAAAAATTGATAATCACCTTCATGAGGGGCTAGGTTGAATAAATTATGTTAATCTATTCAGTGGAGTACTAGTGGCTATTAAAAGCCAGTTTTAAAGAATGTTTAATGTGATGAAACTTAATGATGAAATAGTAAAGGGGAAAAAAGCAAGTCTATAACTATGTACAGTGGTATGACTTTAAAAAATACACATAGAAAAATTGTAAGGAATACACTAACATTTTAATAGTGGCTATTTGAGGGTAGTAGGATTATAAGCACTTATTTTCTTTATTATATTTTAAAATTTTTGTCCCTAAAAGTGTTTTCCTTCCCCCCCCCCCAGATAGTTGTAGATTCACATGCAGTTATAAGAAGTAATAGCGATCGCCTGTACTCTTTACTTAGTTCCTCAGTGATAACATCTTGCAAAACTGTAGTACACTGTCACAACCAGGATAGTGACATCAATACAGTCAAGACACAGAATATTTTCATCATCACAAAGATACTTCAGGTTGCCCTTTTAGAGCCACACCCACTTCCTCCCCACCCCCATCTTCTCCTGAACTCCTGGCAACCACTACTCTGTTCTCTATTTTTGTAATTTTGTCATTTCAAGAATTTTACTGAAATGGAACTACGCAGAATATAGGCATTTGTGATTGGCTTCTTTCACTTGGCGTAATTCTCTGGAAATCGTTGTTGCAGGCATCCGTGATTTGTTCCTTTTATTGCTGAGTAGTAGTAAGTATTCCATGGTATGGATGTACCACAGTTTGTATAAACATTCTTCTACTGAAGGATGTCTGGGTTGTTTCTAGTTTTGGGGTAATACAAATAAAGCTGCTATAAATAGCTTTTCCCACACCCTCCAGATATGGGGAGACGCATGTCTGTGTCCTGGGGAGAAGTTGGCAGCCACTCTGGCTCTTTTGCAGCCACTCTGGCTCTTTTGAAATCATTTCCTCCTCTTAATCTAGATGTCATGGAGCACTCACTGTGTTAAGGGCTGTGACACATGGCCACCCACAAGGAGTTAACAATTAGAAGGGACATTTCCTCATGGAACCCAAATAGCTAAGAGGCGGAGGCAGGTGCCACAGGAGCCCCTGTGATACCGAGCAAGCTCAGGGAGGGGAGGAAGCATCATGGAAGATGTGGCATTTGAATGTGAGCTCTTGGGGGCTTGCAGATGCCCCAGATGAAAATAAGAAGGAAGGACATATAAGACAAAGGAAATGCGAGCAGAGTCACTGACGTGGGAAGGCACGTATTGAATGGGGGGGCATGAGGAGCACTAGCAGAAGAGGTGAATTGACTCAGACTGTGGAGAGCCCTAAATGCCACACTAAGGAGCTGGCTTTTATTTATAGAAATTAAGTGTGTTTGTAAAACCAGCTACATTGCCAGGATTGGGAAGACTTAAGGGTCATGTGGAAGTGTCTTCGTGGTCTTTCAAGTCCCCCCATCTTATGTGGCAGAGAACAACTTCCACACATTTTCAGTTAACTTTCAACCAAAAAACACTCTCAGTTGGATGGTAGTATTCCCATTTTACAGTGAGAACACTGAGAGTTCAGTGTCTGACCACAGAGACCAATTTCTTCCCCGAGTTGCTCTTTCTTGAATAGGAAGGACTATTGCCTGTTCAAAGAAGCTTCTCCCAACTCCTGGGACAGAGTCTATCCCTCCTTCCTTCTTTCCTTCCAACAGGCATTTGGAAGTTAAGAGGGTGCCTTTAAATCTGTCAAGGCTAAGATAGCATTTATACTTCTGACCTCAAGGCAGGGGATGACCAGATGACCTCAAGATCACTTTTATCCTTGGATAGCTCAGCACCCATCTCCCCTTCTTTGCCTGGGAGAGGCACATACTCCCCTTTCATGATGTCACAGTATCGAAGCTGGAAGGATTCTTAGAGGTACTTAGTCCACCCTCTGATTTTTCTGGTTGGAGCCAGGGGACCCTGAGTGGCTAAGCCTCTCATCCACCTCTACACCTAACACAGGTTTTCGCTGGGTTTTGTTCATTCTACCTTGTTGACTGTCTCTCAATGTTATTATATCCCCAGATCTCCAGTTCCCCACTTTCCCTCTTACGGTATGTTTTTCCCCTCAGGTTTTCTATTTTCCCCACAATGTGTTTTTTAAACCTTTGAGTTATAAAAGAAAATCTGCTTCTTCCTTTCACATGAGGCTGCTCTCTAGATAAATACCTATTGTCTTGCCTGCTTTCATTTGGATAATGTCTGTGTGGCTCATAGAAATAGGGGTTCGGATTCAGGTACCTTCCTGTAGTTTGGTTCAGTAAATATATCCTAGTCTTGTAAAGTGCATCAGTAACTTCTGGGTTGGCTGTCAGGCGCAGAAATTCTGGACTGGGGATGACCAATCCAGGGATGCCCTTTTCAGGGGAAAAGAGAGTCCATGCAATGTGCTCGCTGTAACCTGAGGACCAGGGTAGCCCCCCTGCGGCTGCGTGGAGCATGTGCTGTGTAGTCTCTGGTGCCGTGTAGAGCACTGTCAGGCCCCAGAGACACCCTACCACACAGGAGCGGCCTGATCTTGGGCAAGCTGATGTCACCTCTCCAGACCTCAGCTTTTCCTGTCTGTGAAATGGCGATAATAAGGCCCACTCCACAGGGCTGGCAAAAGTAAAGGTTATTGTTGCTGTCATTGTCATTATTAGGGCAGCGTGGACATTCTCAGACTGACTCTCCAGAGTGAACTGACAGGAGATGAACTTGAACACATAGCCCAGAAGGTATGGAGGTCTCCGGAGGGGTGAGGTCTCCTCGCCTCTGCCAGTTCTCCTTCCTTGCCGCTGGCCTTCCTCCAGTGCTGCCTGGAGCCATCTCTGCTGCTGCCTGCGAGCATTTCCCTTCAGGCACACCCAGCTGACCTCAGCATGTTGCGCTGCTTTGGAGGATGGGGAGACCCCCACTAAAATGAAAACTAACCTGCAACTTCTACTAATTTCCCCTGTCTGGTGTCCTTGCTGCTGTGTGGCTTCCAGGAGAGGTTCTGAAATGAGTTTTTGGAAGGGAAAGTCAGACTAACCCCTTTGGAGGAGCAGGTTGTCTACATTGGTCAAGGTGCAGAAGCTCTGGGCTTGTCATATGATTTCTGAGCCACTTCTCTCTCTCTTTCTCTCTCTCAGGCGGGCAGGAAGACCTATTCCATGGTGTCTGGCCACTCCACCAGTCATTCTCTGGCGTCGGAACTGGTGGAGTCCAACGATGGACATGAGGAGATCATTAAGGTAAGCTCAGTTCACCTCTGCCTTTTCTCCCTCCATCCTTTCTCCCTGCTGCATGCGAGAGGGAGTGACTGACTTTGCCAAAGGGAGCTTATGGTTTGACTAGGAAGAACCACACCTGTGATGCTAGTTCCTAACCATCTCCTGGAAAAATCTTAGTTAGACCACATTCAGTCTGTAGTGACTTTGGTGCAACCTGGCCCCAGACATGGGGATGAATGGGATGGCCTTTCTTGGTGTCTATCCACTGACCATGTTTAGGTGCTGAGATTATGGAGACAAGTGGGAGATATGTTTATGAAACTTAGTTTTAAAAATTAAAACAACTTTTTAAAAAATTAAAATATTTTAAAATTGATTTTAGAGAGGAAGAGAGAGAAAGATCAATGGGAGAGAAACACATCAATTGGTTGCCTTGCACCCCGTTATGGCAGGTATGTGCTCTTGACCGGGAATCGAACCCACGGCCCTTGGGTGCACTGGCCAATGCTCTAACCACTGAGCCACACCAGCCAGGACAACATTAGCATTCTTGATGGCTTCTTTATGTTCTAAAATTGTGCCACTCATTGATTTCTCCAGCAACAAAAGCATTCTCTCCTTTGTTTGTTGCCTGAGAGACGCTTTTTGTCACACTGAGGTATCAGCACGAAAGGGTGGTCAGGTTAAAACCGAAGTTTTGTTCTACAACCGAGACATTTTTTTCAGTGAACAACTTGGTCGAGAACCAAATTGTTTGAGATGGGAGACTTTTAAGAACAGGTTTGACTGTAGTTTTAAGTGTTCTGATCTGAATCACCAAATTGCCATCCAGAAAGGTCCTAACAATTTACCCTCCCACCGCAGTGTATAAGGCTGCCTCATGCAGTGGAATTGTTTAACTGGAGGTTTCTTAGCTAAGCCGTGTTGTTTCTTTATTTCAGGTGTACTTGAAGGGGAAATCGGGAGACAAGATGATCCATGAGAAGAATATTAACCAGCTGAAGAGTGAAGTCCAGTACATCCAGGAGGTGGGCACCCCTTCCCTTGTGGAAATCACCTTGGTCATTTCTCTAAATCTCTCATTTTTTTGGCTCCCTTCTTTTGTGGGTTCTGATTTTCTCCCTTCTGCTCCCTTCATATCTCAAAAGTGCAACCACGCCCGGTCGTGTGTTAAATAATCATTAATGACCCTTCTATTAATAAACAAATACTTAGTAAGTACTATGTGCCCACCACTATCCCCCAGCCATTCCATCTAAAGTTGCCAGCTTTCCTTTCCCAGCTTTTCCTGACCCTCACATATGTTATATGTTCCATATAACATAATGCTCGTGTTACTTATCTGTCTTCTGTGTCATGTGTCTTCCTGGCCAGAATGTTAGCTGGGGCAAGGGTTTTGCTATTTTGTTGTTTGTATAGGAGGGACTGGGCTGCAGCCCCACTTGCCTAGGGACACGCCTTCCCCCATCCAGTGCTGAGAACACAGTCCCTGACTCCTAGGGGTTCAGTTGGGGATGGCACAAAGGTGGGTGGGCTGGTGTGCTCCCTAACCCTGTCCCAAAGCTGAAGCTCCTTGTCTTCCCCGTCCAGGCCAGGAGCTGTCTGCAGAAGCTCCGGGAGGATATGAGTAGCAAGCTTGACAGGGACCCAAGAGAGCCTCCCCATCGACAGGAGATACAGGTAATAGCAAATGGTCCATGGTGGGGTTGTGCCAGGCAGTCCCATCTACCAGTCACCCCATGGGTGCCGAGCCTGACACCACTGCCAGGCAAGGAGAGAATGTGGGCGATGCTGGCTTCTCTGTGCACTCACAGCCTTGGTAAGGCGCTCCACCAGGGGGGCATTGGCATTTACACATCTCAGCCCATGTTCCCAAAAATTGGATTTATAGAAATAAAGTTGTTTTTAAGGTGTTGGCAAAACCTCTTATCTATAAGGATTCTGTGATCCATCTTATAATACAAAGTCTGATAAATCAGACAATCACCGATAAATCCAAACTGATAAGTTGACCTTGCTTAATTTGGGTAACACCTGTAGTATAATAAATTGGAACTCTCGGTCCTTGTCTGTTATTTATCTGTGTATATCGCTACCTCTACCCTGGAGGGGCAGCTCCTTGAGCTTAGGGTTTACGCCTGTCTCTCTGTCCCCACACCCAGCACCGGGGCTGGGATACAGAAATCATCAGTAAGTGTGTGTTCAACTGAACTAATTGGAGAGGCTTCTTGGGATAGACACTCCTGGGATCCTGCTTTTCTAAAATCTGAGGATAGAAATGTCCTCAGGAGAGCAGAGCTTCCCTGCTTTTCCATGACTTTTCCCCCCACCCCGCCCCATTAGATTCTGAGTTGTCTCTCCTTCACTTGCATTTGGTTTGTGGGGGTGGTCTTTCTCCAGCAGCCCCTGGGGGAATCGGGACCTAGAAGCCAGTGCCGGCCAAGTTCCTCTTGGGCTTGGGCGTGTACTGACTGTGTGGCCGATTCCCCTGAATGCATTTTGCTTTGGCTGAGAGTGGGACTTTCACTGCCTGGGCTCACATCTGTTTGTGGGAGGTGCTCTGTCAGGTGACTGAAGAACATATATGCTCAGAGACTGGCCCAGAAGTCCAGCCCCTTGTTTGCACAGCCAGTGGTCATGTGATGAATAGTCAGGTTTGGGGTTGAAAGAATTGCAGCAAATGCTGCTTCCCGTTTTGATTTATGATTTCTGGAACCTTGTCAGGATCCCTAAGGGGCAAGGGCAGTTGTTTGTAGCAGGCAGCTGCTTGTATTCCCTGGGCTGCAAGGAGTGGACCTGCATATTTGCCAGCCTGTTGAAAGGTTTTAGCCTGAGGTTTCCTTCATCCTGCCTACAGGGCTAGATACTCCCTCTCAAGGCAGCACATGTTCCTCCACTTCTCTCCTTTCCATTTTCCCACACTGCACTGGGAGTCTACCCTTCCCTTCCCCTTCCTTTTCCTTCCCCTCCCCTTCCCCTTCCCTTCCCCTTTCCTTTCCCCTCCCCTTTCCCTTTCCTTCCCCTTCCCTTCCTCTTCTCTTTTCTTCCCTCCTCTCCCTTTCCCTCCTCCTCAATCTCCTCTCTCTCTCTCTCTCTCTCTCAATCATCTACCTACCTAAGATTTGAGATCTTAGAAGAATAATGTTTTGAAGTTTGTTGCTTGGGACTGTTTTAACTACCAGCTTTATTTTATTTTATTTTTTTGAACAGGTGGTGCTAGAGAAGCCAAATGGTTTTAGTCAAAGTCCCACGACCCTGTATAGCAGCCCACCTGAGGTAGGTGACAAGGAAAACAGGGGTAACGACTGCTGAGCCAGGAGGCCGGATATCTTCCTCCCGTATCCCTTTGTTTATTGCTTTCTCTCTCTCACTGCATATAATAGTAGAACTAACTTGCTGTAAAAATTCAAACAATGGAGAAACATATAAAATAGAAATTCTCCTTCCCTAATCCCACTCCTTGGAAGCATCCACTGTTTACAGATTGAAATGGGTGGATCCTTCTAGAGCAGTGCCTCTTGGCCTTTATTGCCCATTGGGATGACCTTGGGAGTTTTAAAGGACAGGATGCCTGTGTGCCGTCCCCAGAGATTGTAATTTAATTGGTCAGAGATGTGGCCTGGGCATCAGGACTTTTAAAAGCTCTTCAGGTTATTATAATGTTTAGCCAAAGGTAAGAGTGTTTAAAAAACAGATAACCATATTTAAATATCCTATGTATGTATATTGGTGTATATATTATTATATACATATTGTATATAATATACACATTCTTTTCACAAATACAGGGTCATGGTAAATAAGTATTCCTTGCTTACTTTTTTATTTTTTTAAACTGAAGAGTATTGTATAGCCTTCTTTCCACGTCTGTACGTGCAGATCTACCTCATGTTTAGAATAACAACGTAGTATTTCCTTCTATGGCTGTACTTTCTCTAATATACTCAACACATGATTTAAATATGCCTAGTAAATGTGTTTTCGATTTTCTTAGTGGACTTCTGCTTTATTTCCGTGTTTTCCTTTTTATCCAACACCACGTTTTCAGATCTCTCTACATTGCTTTGTTAAAATCTTGGTTGTTTCCAAATCCTACAGTAAAGTTTTCTAACTCCCTTTTTCTCTCATGAAAATTCTCCATGGCCTTCAGTAGTCTTCTGAGAACACCATTTGAACTGAACACACAGTAATTCTGCTCCAGGAGCCATTTAAATTGTCCTTGCCTGCCCAGCAGCATGGGTCCAAGTGTGGGGCATTGCCTGGATAGCTTGCTGAAGGCCAGATTTGGAACTTTGTGACTCACCTCAGAGGTGCAGCTTGGCTTTTTCTCTTCCCCTGAATCACCATAGTTGGTAAATACGCTGTTGGCAACAAGTTGTAATGATACCTGGTATTATCTATTCAGCCTCTTCTCATGAGCTCCAAGCCCCATCAGATATGATCTTGTTTCTGAGGCAGCCTGTAAGCCAGGGTGTGGTAAGGAACCTTCTGATTCACAGGTAGAGAAGTGAAGACCCACGGGACTAAGTAATAATGCAGCGACTGGGATCTGACTGAGACCTCCTCCAGCCGTGCTTTGGTTTGGAGGTGTTGCTCCTTCCCTGAGGTGTCTGGTACTTGTGCTACAGAGATGGGGCTGAGACTCTACATGCCAGCTCAGCCCTAACACCAACCCATGATTGGGTATGTCTGCAGGAGACTCAGTAAAATCAAGGAAGCACCTTTTCCTACATGGATTCGGATTCCTGGGCTTATTGGGTGCTTTTTGCCCTGAATCTGCCCATCCATCAGTAACCCTTTATATACTAATCTTAGTGCCAGGCGCAGAGAACAATGAAAGATGTGTCTTTGGAACTCTCCCCTTGTGATGGGTGTGGCACAGTCCCTGCCCTCGGGGAACTGTAGTCCAAAGGGAACAAGGTCCCTGCTCTTAGAGAGCTCGTCTGATGGAAATAGGACATGTACGTGAGGACTGTCTAATCATACCTGTCAGTCAGTTGATACACGTATGTATATAAATTGCTGTGTCCTAAAATAATAGGATTATAGGAGGCTAGTTGAGTTCTTTAGGGTATTGTTGTAGGCAATGGGAACGGCACTGGGTGTTAGACCAGTGGGACCAGATGGGACCTGGGTTCAGCAACCTTGGTATTTGAGTTCTGGCTAGGAAAGAATTCAGTGCCAAGACTCAAACTATAAGACAACATTTATTTATAAAATCATAGAGGTAAGAGAAGTAATTCCTTAGAAGAAATGGGCTGAGGAACTAAGTTATAGAGGCAAAGGAAGGGCCCTAGGAGCTTGGGAGTGAGGAAGGTAATGGTAACATGGGGGAGGGGAAAGGAGGAGAGGAGAAAGTAAAGCCTCTGGGTCCTCTGTCCTAAGGGCTTTAAGGGTGGAGACCTTAGGGAAGGTCCCAGGGGAAGACCTTAATAGAATATTCATCAGCTTTCCAGGTGTGTCCTTTCAGGGTCGTGCTGGGGCAGGGGGTCATTAGTCAATGCAGCTGGTCCTGAGGTCAGCCTTGGTGTCACTTGTCAGGTTTTGCTGCTTTTATGGGCCTAGAGCTGAAATACAGCTGAGGCCTAGCTGTTATCTCTAGGGAGGGAAGGTCAGGGGGTCCAAGCTACCGCATGACCATCAATATGCTAGAGGAGGAAAGGTCGCCCTGGGAGCAAGGTCCCACTGGACAGTTGTCCTTTGCTAGGCATCCAGGGCTTTGCGCCCTGGTGCCCTTCTGTACCTGGCCCATTGTCCTTGCCCTGTTGATGTCTGTCTAACTGCCTGCCACAGTATGAGGAGAGAGTGCTTTCATAGGACTGACTCAGGACTCCTGGGTGCCTTAGACTAACTCATCCCGTGTGTGATGTGAATTCCTTTGTGAAGGTGGTCTGGACAAGGTGGCCCAAACAAGTGTGTGTTGTGGGGAGAACCGTCTCTTACCAAGTCACAAGCATAGTGGCTTCACCTACCCTTTCCTGCTCTGGCTGTAGGTGGACACCTATATAAATGAAGATGTCGAGAGCTTGAGGAAGACTGTGCGAGACTTGCTTGCCAAGCTGCAAGAGGCCGAGCAGCAGCACCGGTCAGACCGTGTGACTTTTGAGGTGAGATTTGGGATTTGGGCAGAAGGTGCCCCAAGGGTTGGGCTTCTGGGTACAGGTGCCAGTGACTTTCTCAGTATGGACCTCATGTTTTTCTGGCTGGGTGCCATCAACTGCAAAGGGTAGGCTTTGAGGCCTAGGGCTTTTCCCTCTCCTGGATGTTTATGGATTTGGCCGTCCAAGGCCAGCCCATAGTTCAAAGGTCAGCTCTTGATTCTCTGCTCTACTGAAGTTGAACAGTGGTGCTGGTCTGGCATAGCAGGCAATTCAGAAGATGTTTCACTAAGTACGAGGATAAGAGTTACTGAGCTCCCAGCCCCATGTAGGCAAGGACAGTTGCTGTCAAGTTCACCACTGCATCCCCAGTGCCTGGCACAATACCTGGCGTATCCTAGGCACCTCGTGTGGACTAGATGAGTGGACAGTCCTTTGTGGTTATAGAAAGAACTGTGCCCATGGAGTTGGGAGACTTTAGATGTAGTCTTGGCTTTACTATGTGGAGCTCTGTGATCTTGAACAAATACCTCAGTTATTGTTGTAAGTTATACTGGGTTATTATAGAAAATTTTAAAAATACAAATCTATAAATAGAAAGTGAAGCCCCCACACTGTTAAAAGTGTGTGAGGTCTTCCATACTTTCCAGAAATTCTCTGAGTATAATCTGAGAAACATTGGGCAAATACTGGACAGTTTTTCTAACTACTCTGTAGCCATCTGTTACCTTCTGTTGTTCATCCACATGTAAGGTATTTGTCATAAATATGTAATGATAGATTATGCCCTGCCCAGACATACCAGGAGCTGGTGGAAGGAGGAAGGCCACCCAAAGTCTTCCCTTTCATGAGACAGGGTTTTGAGGGGAGGACTGAGAGTGAGGAAGAAGGCACTGAGAAGGCTTGGCTGCCTCTAGAGTAGTTGAAGTGTTATCTGAGCCAGGAATTAACCTTCCTAAGCATGAGTTTCAACTTTTGTAAAAAAGTGGCTATGAAATATGTTTGGCGTGTGGATTGTGTTTGATAATATATGTAAATATATTTATTACTCTAAAGGGTTTTAGAAATGTAAGATATCCTGTATTTTTATTAATGATCAGTGATCTCCTAAATAGTTTGAACTTAGGGCCATCCTGAGATTAGTTTGGTCTCAGAACAAAGTAGCCATGCAGTAAAGGAGTTTGCCACATGCACTCCGATTCCACGGTTTGGATAATGTGGCTGGTGATGTATCAGTTTGGTGACCAGTTTGCCCTACTTTCTTGGAGAATGGGAGCAAGGGGAGGTTGAGGCTGCAGTACTGACCAGACTGTGCATTTTGGAGAGAAATTTCTGCATGGAGAGGCATTGTGAAGTAGTTCTCGGTTTGGGCCACACATAGAGGGCTCTGTTAGCCCTGAGTTTCAAAGCTTGAGCAAGTGTCCTGAGTAAAAGCCCAAGGCTAGAAGGCCCCTGGCAGCTGTGGCCACACGCCCATGGTTTCTTAGGAGGGGCTGCCCTTAACGCCGTGGTACATAGCACCCCCCTGCAAACAGGAGGTATTCCTTGGGCTGGTCCCACTGTTGGGGTAGGTTGGCACACTCCTACGATGAAGAGGTTGGCTGGAGTTACAGGGACAGATGTAGCAGGTAGTGTGGTTTTCTATCTCCTTTGTGATCCTACAGTGGGGTGGGAGGATCAGTCCCTGGCTTATTGCTCTGAGTAAACATCGACCTGGGTACAGTGTTTATGTACAGAAATGAGAGGCCTTGTTTCTAAGTTCCTGCCCATGGGGCTGGCCTGTGCCAGGCTAATGTGGGATATTCTCAGTCTCTCCTAATGAATTAGACTCTGTGGTCCACTTTGCTGAACCTGAGGGTAGGAAGGGTAAGGTTTTCAATTACCATGAAAACAACCTACCATTAAGCCTGGTTTCTTGTTCTACTGGATGCTTGCTGTCAGGAGGGATTTGCAGTGAGTTTGCCCTGGACAGGGCTGGTGTGTAGCAGGGACATGTGCTATCACACATCATCCTGGGCATTACTTTCTCCTCCCTAATTCTGCCTTTGGGAGGAGCTGGACAAACTGGCTTCTGGTGTTCTATTTTCCCAGGGCTGGTTAGGCTTTCCGGAGGTTACCAGGGCTCTCTTAGTAACTGAAGGGGGAGCCAGTGTGGGGTCACTGGGAAGCACTGAAATGGATGATGAAGTAACTGGCTTCTAGCTGTGTAACCTTGAATAGGTCATTTGACCTTTTAGTTGGGAAAGGAGAGCATTGGACTAGATGAACGTCAGTTCCATTTGTGATTTTATCAAGCAATGACTGTGTGATGGATACTGTGCTGAGCCCTGGAAATGTAATGGTGCTCCAGGTCTCTGCCATCATGAAGCTGATGGCCTGCTGGGGGGTACACGTGAGTGACTGGGCAAAATCTGCTCAGTGCCCTAAGAGGGAGGGGCTGTGTGTCCTCTGGGCATCTCACCCAGGCTTGGTGGCTTCTGGAAGCAGGGGGGTCTGAGCTGAGACCTGAAGGAAAATTAGGAGTTGGCAAAATGCATGTGGGAGGAAAGGAAGCAAGTTCCAACTTTACTTTTCATTCTAAAACTATGCTTCTGTTCTTTCCAAATTAGTTTATCATCTTAGATAAAAGAAACGAATTCTTCCTGGTAGTTAGTAGACTTTGGCCTTTGTTACGTAGGCTGGGGTGTGGCTTGAAGTGAGGGTGAGGAAGAGTTGGGGAATCGAAGCAAGGACGTGGGGATACCCTCCCCTGGATCCTCCTTGTTTGCATTAGTGCGAAAGTCACACTGTTGGGTGACTTTGGGTAGCACTGGAGGACACGTGGGGATGGAGAAGAAGCCATTGGAAAGCGGTGCTTACTTCCAGGTGTTACTCTAAAGAGCTTGACCAATGACCTGCCACTGAACCCTGGAGATGGAGCTAATGTTCTGTCCCGAGTGGTCCTGGGGCAATGATGGGAGGTGGCCGTGTGCTCATTGGAGTTGTCCCCTTTCTCCCATCACCGCACCCAGGTTCATAGGTTCTTTCCTAAGGTTTTTACCCACATTTGGTCTTTTTTCTTGCTACTTTATACATCGCCATCCTGCATCTTAGGTCACACTCAGCCGATACCAGAGAGAAGCGGAGCAGAGCCACGTGGCCCTTCAGAGAGCAGAGGACAGGGCGGAGCAGAAAGAGCTGGAAGTCAGAGAGCTGCAGAGGCGCTTGCTGGGGATGGAGACGGTAACTGGGGGAGCCTTGCTCTTCAGGGCGCAGCCCGGGATCGCTGAGATGCTGGTGGGGACTCCTTTCTGAGCAGTTCCGAGAAAGCACACTTCGCAGCTTCCTTTGGCAAATACCTTCGAGTATCTTTTAGCCTTGAAGGAAGGAAAGGCCTTTCTTCTCATCTAACTTCGGCCCTTGCTAACTAGAGTTGAGCCCATTTCCATTTTACCTGGGTTCTTGTACAGCTGCTCTTTATGGGCTCTGGAAGCCCCTTCTTAAGGAGCCGCTTGGCCTGGTTTCTGAGGCATGGGCAGCCGTCGCTGGCAGGTGGGCCTGGGTAATACAGGGCCAGGCTCTCTCTCCGGGCCGCTGGGTGAGGCTGGGAAGTTTCTGTGTGCTGAGGGTGGGAAGGCTTCTCCCTGACAGTGGAGGGCGCCCCATCAAACCAGCTTGGCCTGCTGCTCTTTGGCAGCTGTCCCAGGCCCAGTAGGGGCTGAGCCCCAGCCCTGGTGGCCATCTCACCCCAAATGCAGAACCTGTTGCCATCTCCCCATCTTAGATTTTCTTCCCTTTGGCCCCCCCAGGAGCATCAGGCCTTACTGGAGAAGGTCAGGGAAGGGGAAGCGGCCCTGGAGGAACTTCGGATCAAGAATACTGACTGCCAAGCAGAACAAGAGAAGTAAGGGCCCTGTTGGCCGTGAAGCTGGAATGCAGGGAGGGGAGGGCAGGCCGCGAAGCCTGCAGCTCCCAGGGTGGCCAGACGTGGGGAAGAGGCTGGTACTGACGTCGGATTTCCAGCTCTGACTCACAGTATGCCAGCTCAGGGTGGGGCCCCGCCCAGGCAGATAGTGTTTGGGAAGCTGCCATCTCCAGGGAGTTCATTTTCCATGGAGTAATAACCTCAAGAAAAGGGTTTTGTTTTGAGAGCCAAGATCAAGAGCCGGGAGAGCATCTGCCGCTGCTGCACATGATCCCACAGGTTGTTTCCCCGGATGTGGATGGGGCATTTTTACACCGTGGTTTCCTCCCCGCCAAACAACAACTCACCGTAAACTATTTGAGGGTAAAGTCGAATAACTTCCTCACAAGCTGTGCTGACGAAAAATACAATGAGCAGCTTCTACTTGATTCTTTCCAGGATTGAGGAGCTCCCTACACACAAGGCAGCCCATTTCTGACAGCTTCAATACTGAGAAAGTCTTCCTGCGTTTACATAAGAACTGCTGCCCTGGAACATCTACCTATTGGTTCCAGTTTTACCCTCTGGAACTATCCAGAATGACTTACCACTTCTCACCTTTCTAAGCCTCAGTTTCCTCATTTGGACTACATGATCTCTAGTGATGCTTCCAGTGTGACGGTCCCCCATCTGCTCCTTAGGGCAGAGCACTGCGGAATTGGGCAGAGGGCAGCAAACCAGATGGAGACCCAGAGCCCAAGGCTCTGTCTGGGACCGGGTGGACAGAGCGTCTTCCCCCCTTGCCTCAGCCATCTGCTCTTCATCCCCAGGGCTGCTAACCTGGAAAAGGAAGTGGCTGGGCTGCGGGAGAAGATCCACCACTTGGACGACATGCTTAAGAGCCAGCAGCGGAAAGTGCGGCAAATGATAGAGCAGGTAAGCAGGGTCAGATGTCCCCGCTCTGGAAGTCACCGCATTGACTAGCCCTGTTTACTGTTTGCCTGTCAAGTCTACGCTTTTATTTATCTATTCTCCTGGGGAGCTTGGCTTACATTCATGTTACATAAAACACATTTATGTTACCGAGTCACAGTAAACTCACCTATGTGAAGGTTATCAACCCAGAACTTTGTGGCAGATTTTCTGCTTTTCCCCCACCTGAGCTGGAGGGTAGCATATGCAAGATATGCCAATTTGCAGAATTGTTTTGAGAACTTAAGACCCCTAAGTGGCAGGGTGTTTTTGCTGCACATCAGCTCCATGAGGGCCAGGATTTTTCTGTTTTGTTCACTGCTGTTTCCCGTTGTCTACAATAGGGCCTATCATATAGTAAGTGCTCAATAAATATTTCTTAAATGAATGAAAAAGTTGTATTCCCCAAAGTTGAATGGAATGGTTTTGGAATCGTCCATTATTTTGGATTATCAGGGTGATATTCCCCTCACACTCCCTACCCCCACACCTGGGATAACCCAGAGTTTAATACTGACTGAAACAAGGCTTTTAGAGAAAAGCCAAACGAGTCATGTGAATGGTGCAGACTCTGCCTTTAGTCTCTGCTGGCTCCCCCCGGGCAGCAGGGCCAAGTTTGATGAGTGTGTAATGAGTCATTTCAGATGAGCTCCAGTGTCTCCCGTATCTCTGCAGCTCCAGAATTCAAAAGCTGTGATCCAGTCAAAGGACACCACCATCCAGGAGCTCAAGGAGAAAATGGCCTACCTGGAAGCAGAGGTGCGTGAGTCAGGCAGCCCCAGGAAGGGAGCAGGCCCTTGAAGAGAAGACTGGACATTGGGGAGGGAGAGGTCCTGGGCGGTGGGGGTCTTGTCTGGCTGCTGCTCGGAAGTGAGTATCTGGTTGATCTTCAGTTTAGCTGAGTAAACATTTTCTGAGAACCTTCAGGGAGTTGCTAACAATGGTAGGACCTGTGCCCACTCTGAAGAGCTATGTCATCATGGTACAAGCCCCGAGTCCTGGTAGCACTAAGGCAAGCCCTTAATTCTGCCTATGGGCTTAGCAGAGGAGCTGACCACAGAGCTGGGCTTCGAAGGATGAGGCATTCTATAGGGGAGTCTCTCCATGGCCAAGGCGATGGGCTCGATTAGCTAGTGAGTTCTTCTTAGTCTCATTTCCACCTTAGCTCAGAGCCTTCCTGTCCATTGACTTCCTGGAGATTGCTTTGCAGCCACTGGGTGAAATTTCCCTGTGGCGGGGAGATAAAAAGAAATGGGAGACAGGGTTGTTGATCTTCAGGGAGCTTGCCATCTAGAGTTAGAGATAAAGTACATTTTTTTAAAAAGACCTAAGAATACTTTATGGAGTAGCATATCAACAAGGGCAATAAACGTCTCAACTGACTCCAGGAAATTATATACAGGAAATGTATAGGGTGGAGATACAGGACATGATCAGTGCCGCACAGAGCTAGGGAGAGAACACTCCTCAGGGAAGGGGGCTGGAGCAGTTACTGGAGGAAGAGAGCCATCTGGATTGGGGAAGACGCGAGAGGGCACCCTGGTGATGGTGCTTGTGGGGGGGTCAGGGCGATAGCAGCACAAACACCACAGAGGTGCAGACACCAGAGTGAGCTAGTTAACTGTGATGAATGGCAAGCCAGAAGGGGGCGAATTCTAACCTCATAACTCGTGGTACAGAATTTAGAGATGCACGACCGGATGGAACACCTGATAGAGAAACAGATCAGTCACGCCAACTTCAGCACCCAGACCTGGGCCAAGACAGACAATGTGGGCAGGTGAGTGGGCTTGTGCGGAGTGGGGCCCAGGGAGGAAGTGAAGGAAAGAGGGACAGAGCTGTGACAGACCTTTAGTGCTAAGGCAAGGGCAAGGCTCTTTTAAATCCCAGTTTATTCTCTCAGTCTCTAATCTGACCCATTCCCCACCTGAACCATTTTCTAACCAGGTTAGAATAGAGGGTGCTACCACAACCCCGGGAGGCCCACGAACAGCCCATGGAGGCATATGAACCCTCTGCAATTGTATGCAAAAATTGTGTAGGTGTAATACGTGCATATTTCTAGGAAGAGGACCTTTTTTTCCCCTCAAGAGATTCACAAAAAATTCCAAGACTTTGAAAAAAATCAAGAATCACAGCTACATCCCTTCTCAGTTGTTTAGCTGGCCCCCTCTCTTTCAGCACCCCTGCCACCAGACAAAAGCTCCACCCCCAAGTCTTCCTGTAGGTGTCACTGGCAGTGACTGTTTCAAAGCATTTGGAACCCAAGAGCTCAGCCAGCACTGAAGTGTAGAATCCCAGAGACAGATACGGAGGGGTGGCTCTGTGCAGGGTGGGCAACAGCCCAGGACTCAGTGTTGCCAATTTTCTTTTCAGCGTTAGGATAGCCAAGCCCCCCAGCCCTAAGCCCATGCCTCTCATCCGAGTGGTGGAAACCTGAGCTGAGAAGGGTGCTGCTGTTGCTGCCGCCTCGCCTGGCCTCGCCTCTCTTGCCTGCGGAGAAACTCACCACCCCTGTAGGCCATTAGCACTGACTTTGACTTTCTGACTGTTCCCTGGCTGCCCTCAGGGCTTGGGTCTGTGTACCCGCTGATTCCCAACTCCTGTCCTGGGGATGCTGGGTGGATCGAGGATGAGCGCCTCGTCTGGACACTGCAGCCCTTGGACCACAGGATCCCACTGGCAGGAGCCAGGGCGGGACCTTCACCCCTGTAGTCACTGTTTTCTCCTAGCAGAGCCTCCCTTCCATTGTAGAGTGGAGTTCAGCTGCCCCAGGCCCTCATCCAGGCGGGACAAGTGAAGAGATGACAAGATTTGCCTCAGCCCTAGAAGATGGAGATGCAGATGTTCACAGTGATTGGAGAGTGTCCTGGGGGAACAGAGTTCCTTCCAAAAACACAGCTCAGTTCTTAGCAACAAACTGTTTTTCCACTGGCTCCACCCTCAGCTCATGCTGACCCGGGTCTCCTTCATCTTTGACTGGCCGGCCTGTCTTTCTGGGGAGAAGGGAATGTGCACTCGGAGTGGCTTTGAGCAGAAAGATTGTGTAGGGCCGCAGTTATGTGTGACTTCTCTGCTTTGAAGACTCCCAGAATCTCTTAGGGATTCCCCTAAGATGCAGTACAAGGTACACCTCAGTCATCTTGACTGACTCAGAGCCTAAAAATGATTTTTACTGGGTTATATCAATCTCAGCGAAACTCTCATTGTATTTATTTTGCTAAGTTATTGGTGTTTTTTGCTTGTATCTTACAACTGATTCAGTACCTGAGTTTCACAGCCTTCTCTCGCGACGTTTGGATTTCCTTGACATTGGCAAAGGTGTTTCCACTGGACTTCATTTCAGAACGACATTGTTATAAATCTTTCTCTTTCCTCTACCTGCATCTTACCCCTTCCTCCGCCACACCTGATCTGTACCTCAGGAAGGTGGGTGTGTTTGCCCTGAGACATCAGGTCTGGGTGTATATTTGGGGGAAGAGGGTGATCCGGACTCTTGGGGAGGAACTGAATTCTTCCCCTAATGCCCCTGCGCCCCTCTGCTTCATTGTGGGTCTGTTGTCCTCCTGGCTTAGAATGACCCTGCCACACTAATGTTTTCTTTTGGGCTCTTCCTGTAGCCTCAAGAGGGAGAAAAGCATCAGAATGTGGTGCTATAGGACACAGAAAAATTAAAAATAAACATAGATTGAGTCTTTAGGTTCTGTTTGGTTCAAGACTGGAAGCCTTAAGCCTGGGTGTTTCTGCGTCACACTCTGGCTTCGTCTGTAATGGTGTTCTGGTTCCTTCATGCAGTTTTCTCATTTGTAAAACCAGGGGTTCAGACTGGTTGATTCCCATGGGCCTTTCCAGTTCTTATATTTTTTTCCTGTGCTATATTCTTTGTATGGTGAATTTAATAAATTATGTTAATATGTCTCTTCGAGCTCCTGGTCTGATTTCTTTTCGCTTTTCAGCGAAAAGAGAGTTGCCCAGACACGCAGCCATCAGCAGCCTCCCATAATGAAAGAACATAATTTCAGTGCCTCATGAAGATGGGCACAGTGTTGCCCACTTCTGGGAGGTATGGTCCGGACATCCCAAACACTATAATATGAGGACTTTGTGGCATTGAGAGGAGTTAGAATGTCCCTGTTAAGGAGCTCAACATCGTGGCCTTGAGTCCTTGTTGTAGGAGGTGGCCCCTAACTTTAGCTTTGACTCTGTCTGGATGGTGGCCTTGTGGGATTCCTAAGCTTAGCCAGTGTGTGTCCTCAGTTGGAAAAGAACAGGTCAGAGGCAGAGATCCTGTGATTAGAGATTACCAATCAGCACTGGAGGTAGCTGAGGAACTCCACTTCCTCTGCAGACATGAAAAACACTCTGGAAATGCTGACTGCAGCTATTTAAGGGTTTAGTTTTGGCTATCTCTGGGCATCATTCAATTAGTCCAATGATCTCTTTCTTTGCCAAGAATGTAGTTGACTGCAGGGCCCAATGGGGACATAGCTGAATTTACACTAATCCTGTCTGGACCAAAGAAACTACAAATGCAACCTCCTTCATCCCAGGCCATTTCCCTTTTAGCCCCCTTTTCTCTTTCAATTGAAAGAATGTAAATTTTTCTCATAACTTCTTCCCCTTTCTACTTGCCAGGTATTTCATACCCCAGGTTTCAGAATGCATTGGAAGCCCGATCTGGAGCTGGGTTTGTCTTCTGCCAGTCGCGGGTTCACTTTCTCTGGCAGCCTTGCTCGGCGTGGGTATATCTAGACTGTGCTTGTTTTCAGAATACGAAGAGGGTGGAAGCAGGGTGGGGTTGCCCAAGGTGCCAAGAAGACTTGCCAGGCTGGAGGGGGGCAGGAGTGAGTGTACTGCCATACAGGAAGGGGAGGCTCTCGACCTGGGCCTTCAGGGCTTGGGATAAGCAGAGATTCCGGTTGGAGATAATTAAGTGTTCTGGAGACACTCCAGAGACTAGAACCAGGGCACTGAGAGTCCTTGGACAAAAAAAGGGCCTCTGGTGTGTGTTTCCCAGAGTTTAGTTGTATCACCACCAAAAGGAGCAAGGGCTTGGCACAGAGGCTAAGGAGAGCCTCTGAGAGGAGAAGGTAGTCGAGGGAAAGGTAGTTTACCTCTTGGCAACCTTTCCCATTAGAGATGGAGGAAGGATGGGGACCAGAGGAGAACGTGGTAAGGCTCAGGGCCTGAGGAGGTGCAGTGAGGAAGCTGCCCCTGACCTCAGCGGCCTGTTTATTGCCCCTGCCATGTCATTCGGAAGCCAGCTCTTCTGTGCCTCTTGTGCCTTCTGTGGAGGGGAGATTGAATCTGACTCCCTGGGACCTATGCCATGAAGGCCAGTTTTTTTGGAGCTGGGTGTTGAGAGCCGCCCAGACACGCAGCCATCAGCAGCCTCCCGTAAACCAGGAGCACGGGCCCGGCCTGGGGAAAGCGGCAGGAGCATTCCTTGCCTGCTGAACAACTGCCCCTGTCCTCCCGCCTCTTCTTTCGTCCCTTCCCCTGAATAGAAAAATCCTGATAAGGATGTGGTATTTCAACCAAATTGTGCATTGGAACATTTTAAAAACTTTCTAAAGCCAGAAGTTGATTTGCTCACTTTCATCTCTATTTAAAAGAATCTTTCACTATGGAATGTTCCAAGATTTACTCTGGAAAGATGCTCTGACATGATCATTTGACCGAGGAGGGTAATGTCCCCTGGGAAAGGAGCAGCCTTCCCTCTTTCATCAGCTCTTCAAATTGTGTTGTTTTCTGTGGGTCCTCTAATAATCCCCTGGGCTCCCTCACTCCTCAGAGCCAAGCGCTGTGGAGCTTGGGCCTGAGCTTGTTCAGGCTCTGACCCAGCAGCAGATGTTAGCCTAGGGCCCCTGGCCTCTTTTCCACGCTTCAATTTAGGACTGTAGCTTTGCAAGGAGAAATTGTTTCCTCCCCACCCCCCCGTCCCAATTCTAAGCACCATGGCCTTGAAATTCAAAATTGGAGACCTAAATATTCTGTAGCCCCCCCTTTCTCCGAGGAAAACCCTTATCTAGGCTGAGGGTAAAGGAGATTTTTTTTTTTAAAGGTGAGCAATTTCCGCTCTGTGCGCTCTGTGGGTTGGCAGACCTACTTTGAACTCTGAAATGTGTGTGCCCTTTCTGCTGGAATCTCCCTCTGGAGCCCTCTGGCACATGGATTGAGGGTAGATGGTGGCAGGGTAATTAATTTCCTGGCAGGGTGTTGGTCACCAAGCCCTAGACCGCAGGATCTTAGACAGCTGAGGGGAAGGAAGCCATTCATCCTCATGACTTCATCAATTCAGTGCCAATTAAACACTAGGTCTTTCCTCCTCGCTAGTGTTCCGGGCCCAAGTGTGCACGTTTGCAGGAGTCTGGGGACCTTAGATCTGGTTTATGTCTATCTCTGTGTGTGTGTGTGTGTGTGTGTGAACTGGCCAGCTGTATAAAATATATTATTGTGGGAGAAAGTTTTTGAAAAACATGGGTGTTAGGAAAAACTCAGTTTTCTACCTCTGTGTCTCCTGTATTTGCTGCTCACACAGAAACACTCCACCTCTGACACATCTGCTCCCCAAGTGTGTGAGGCTTATCCCCCACACCAAGCAATTCTCTGTGATACCAGCTGGGGGTCCTACAATTTAACTCAGTTCTGAAGCTGTCTACCTGGAAATAGTGTCAATACCACAGGTTAAGGACTCAGTCCCACACGACTGCACCCTAACTTCAGACACCAGTCACAAGTAGAAGGTCACCAGGTTATCCACAACTTCTGTCCAACTTGGCTACAAATCAGAGATTCTCATGATCCCCCCTTGATTAATTTGCTAGAGAGGCTCACAGAGCTCAGGGAAAGAAAATAAAACAACCTAAAATATAAAATACCCAGAAATAACCTTTATTTGAAGAGGAATGATCTATGTGAAGGAAATGACGAAATTTTGTTGAGAAATGTGGGAAAACTTAATGAAGAAAAACTTCCCTGGATGGCAAAGTTAAAACTGTAAAGCTGTCAATTCCTCCTTGATTTGTTTTTAGGCTTTGTATAATTACAGTAAAAATCCCTGTAGAGTCCTTTTAGAACTGGAAAGAATTATTTTTATATTCAGCTGCAAGAATAAACAGGGAAGATGGCAAAGGAAAAACTGAAGGCCTCTTAATTGGGAGGATTATTAGCCTCAGCAGAGGTAAAACATTACCTAGCTTATACTTCAATTTAACAGACTGGCTAGGCAGAAATAGACCCAATTTCATATAAGCACTTTAAAAGGACAAAAGAAGCATTGCAACCAAAGGGGGGAAATGCATTTGAACAGTTGGTTAAAATGTTAAAAACATGGAGGGGGAGAGATTAACCAAAGAATTCATATGCATATATGCACAACCCAAGGACGCGGACAATGGTGTGGAGAGGGACTGGGGAGGGGGGTGGGATGGGGTGGAATGGGGTATTGGGGAGAAAAAGGGACATCTGTAATATTTGAAACAAAAATACACACACACACACAAAATGTTAAAAACAAAAACCTCTACCCTCAAACCATACACCTAAATAAATTCTAGGTAAATTAAGTATTACAACTTAACTGTAGAGAAATTAGAAGAAAATACAATTGAATATCAACTCTGAGAGGAGATCCATTTAGAATTTTAGTATTAAAGGTCATGAAGGTATATGTCAATTATATCTCAAAAAAATAAAGGTCACGAAGGAAAATATTCTAGTTCATAAAAATTAAAACTTCTGGATTAAAAAACTAAAGGTCAGAAGACTAAAGATTTATTAGTAGCAAATATGAGGAAGCGGCAGCATTTTTATTGATAAGATCAAACATTGAGAAAAATACTGAATTCCTTCTATATCACTGTTAAGATAAGAGTTCATATTCTTGCCCTGGCTGGTGTCTCTCAGTTGAGAGTCATCCGTGCACCAAAAGGTTCCTAGTTCAATTCCAGGTCAGGGCACATACCAGGTTGTGGGTTCAATCCCTGGATGGGGCACGTGCAGGAGGCAACAGATGGATGTTTCTCACATCAATGTTTCTCTCTCCCTCTCTTCCTCTCCCTTTTTCTCTAAAATCAATTTAAAAAAAAAGAGAGTTCATATTCTTTTTTTCTGCATGCATTTATTAAGCTCCTACTCTGTACAGGCCGCCATGCCTTGGACTGAGGATTCAGATAGTGTTATGGCAGTGAGCTGAGCTAGACAAGTGTGGTCCCGCCTTCGGAGCCCTTATGTTAGGTGGGATAATGTGGGTTACAAGTCAGAGAAAATACAACTCCGAATGGCTTAAGCAATAAAGGATCAATTTTACTGGCTCAGATGACAGAAAAGTCCAGAGACACTTTAGGCTCAGGTGAGCCTTCCTAGAGCACTTTGAGGTCTTACCAAAGACCCAGTTTTGTTCCATTTCTTCTCTCTGCACAAGAGGTTTGTTGCAGTGCTTATAATGGTGTAAAATGGGAAACAACATGTGTCCAACAGTAGAGCCGTGGGTAAGTACATTTCAGATGCAGCCACTCTGGAATATTACACATGCATGACAAAGGGCCTTTATGAAGACTATGTCGCATCGAAAACTGCACAGATTGTTAAGTGAAAAAAGTAGGACACAAAATTTTATGGACACTTACTACAGCTTTGCAAAAGAAAAACTGTTTCTACAAAGGCTAGAAATAAATACACCTCTCACACGTGCCAGAACGGCTACTATCAAAAAGTCACCAAATGACAAGTGTTGGTATGTGGAGAAAAGGGAACCTTCCTCCGCTGTTGGTGGGAATGTAAATTGGTGCAGCCACTGTAGGAAAGAGTATGGAGGGTCCTCAAAAAATTAAAAATACAGCTGCCTGCCCTGGCCGGTATGGCTCAGGTGTCAGAGGTCAGGGTGGTGGCCTGAAGACGGAAGGGTCCTGGTTCAATTCTGGTCAAGCGCACATACCTCGGGTGCAGGCTCCATCCGCGGCCCTGGTCGGGGCTCCTGCAAGAGGCAACCAGTCGATGTGTCTCTCTCACATTGATGTTTCTCTCTCTCCCTTTCACTCTGTCTGAAAAGCAATGAAAAAAATATCCTTGGGTGAGGATTAAAGAGAAATAAATAAATACATGAATACATAAATAAATAAACATACAGCTGCCTTACGACCCAGCAGTTCCACTTCTGGGTATTTATCCAAAGCAAATGAAAATGCTAATTTGGAAGGATCCATGCAGCCCTGTGATCATTGCAGCGTTACTTACAATAGCCAAGATATGAAAGCAAGCTGGGTGTCCATCGACGGCTGATTGGATAAAGAAGATGTGATACTGTCTATATGGAATATTATTCATCAATAAAACAGTGAAATCTTGCTCTTTGCAAAAACATGAATGGACCTAGAGCGTATTATGCTAAGTGAAATAAGTCGGACAGAGAAAGGCAAATACTGTATGATTTTACTTATATGTGGAATCTGAAAAAACCACAAACGAACAAACAAAACAGAAACAGGCTCCTAGATACAGAGAACAGACGGATGTTTGCCACGAGGGAAGGGAGTGGGGGCTGGGTAAAAAAGGTGAAGGGATTAAAAGTACAAACTCCCAGTTGTAAAATAGGTCATGGGGATGTAATTTATACACAGGGAATGTAGTCAATAATATAATAACTTTGTACGGTGACAGATGGTTACTAAACATCGTGGGGATCACATCATCAGGTGTATAAGTGTAGAATCACTATGTTGTACACCTGAAACTAATATAATATTGTACGTCAACTGTACTTTAATAAAAAAAATATTCCATTTTCAAATATAAATAAACTGCTGGAATAAAAAGCCAATGACTGTATTTATGTGAGTCAATAATATATTTTAGTTTAAAAATAAATAACTACGCCTAACTGCTAACCACGTGGGAGGCGGGGTTTGTTTTTCTGCTTGTGTTTTGTTACCTTTAGTCTTCATGTTCCAAATTTTCCCCAGGGCTGTGCTCCCACACTGACCGGCTGCCCGTGCCAGTCATTCCTGTCTTTGTGCGTTTGCTGGCGGTATTTCCCTCGCCTGGAATGCCTTCCTCTTTTGACCTATACATCCATTAAATATTTATTGATATTTGATCCGAGGGTACCGTGCAGCTTAGAGAAGACAATCCGTATGAAAACACTTTGTAAAGTGCTTCACAGGGTTAGTTGTTAT
The DNA here is from genome assembly GCF_964146895.1 of Miniopterus schreibersii. Taxonomy (NCBI): domain Eukaryota; kingdom Metazoa; phylum Chordata; class Mammalia; order Chiroptera; family Miniopteridae; genus Miniopterus; species Miniopterus schreibersii. Next base: position 11,340,416 of record NC_138119.1, on the reverse strand, counting down.
TGTTAGGAGGGAACAAAGGAGACGGGAGGAAGGGGGAAAAACTATTATTTGCACAATATTGTGCCAGGTGCTAGAGGAGGTCAGGGTGGAAAAATATAGAACAGCGTCAGAACCTTCCAGCAGCTTGCAGTCTAGTCAGTGGGGGGAGGAAAGGCACCGCCAAGTGGACTAGGTGATGATGTAACTTGTGACACTCTGATGTGAGAGAGGCAGAGAGTGGCCTCGGAGGAGGCCCGAGGGAGGAGGGAGGCTGCGGGGCTCCAGCGAGGCCCTGAAGGATTTGGGCAGGAAGGCGCAAGGATTGCAGATCAATGCAGTGTGTGTGCAGGACAGTGAGCCCAGCTGAAGAATCCTGCTGGAAAGTGGTGGGGGGTTAGGGGGGCTGGGGGACAAATAGGGTGGGCCTTGCCAGGGGAGTCTGGACTCTAATCTTGAAAGCAATGGGTCACTGTCGGAATTTTTTGTAACTAGTATGTAAGTTCCAGGGGGGCGGGGATCTTCCTTGCCTGTCTTGTTCCACACCGAACCCCTAGTACACAGAAGAGTGGTGTATCCCTAGTGTATGGAAGACTGAAGAGGGATGCCTGGCACACAGTAGGTGCTCAAGGAATTTGAGTTAAAGGGAAGTTGGAATGAAGGAATCATCGGAGTGACATGATAAACTAAGAAGGCTAATCCGAAAGACAGTGTGGATTGAAAAGGTAAAGGCCGGGGGCAAAGAGACAAGTTAATAGACTGTTAGGACACCTCTAGGTAAGAAGTAATGAGGGACTGAGCTGGGATAATGGCCGCTGGACTGGAAAGTAAGGGACTGGTGTGAGTCATTTGAAAAGAACTGGTAGGCCTTTGTGACTGACCAATTGGATGTAGGAGACAGAAAGAAAGACTCAAAGATAACATCAAAGGAAGTTACTCATGCTTCAAGATTCAGCCTGAATTCCTCTTGCAGGAAACCTTCCCAGAATTCTCAAGCCTGTGGTGTGTTTCCTTTTCGGACTCAATTAACACAAATAATCTGTTTCACCCTGTTTTAGGATGTAATCATTATAACATTATCACCCAGGCTTTGCATATGTTTGTTTCCCTAACTAGATTGCAAGCTTTGAAAGGTCAGGGATATCGCTAATCCCCAGAGTGCCTGGCCTTAGTACTGCCACAAAGTAGATGCTTAGTAAGTCCTCAGTGATTTAGAAGAAACCCGTATTCTCCTCTGCTGGAGAGGGTGCTTATCTCTGTTTCTTTTTTTTGAATTGTTTTCATCTCCTCAGTTTGTTCCAGAAAAAGAGGAAGGGGCAGAGCCTGAGTACAAATATCCTCCCTATGTAAGAGTCAAATGCCAACTATTAGCATTGCCCCTGTTTTTTGGCAATTTTTAAAAAACGTATTTTTATTGATTTCAGAGAAAGGGAGAGAGAGAGAGCTAGAAATATCAACGATGAGAGTCATTGATCGGCTGCCCCCTGCATGCCCCCTGCTGGGAATCGAGCCCGAACCCCAGGCATGTGCCCTGACTGGAACTGAACCTCGATCTCCTGGATCAGACGTCGGTGCTGAGCCATGCCAGCTGGGCTTTGGCAATAGTTTTAATTGATTTTTTTTTTTTTTAGAGAAAGAGGAAAGGAGAGGGAGAGAGAGATAGAAACATCTATGAAAGAAAAACATCTGTTGGCTGCCTCCTGCCCTCCCCCCACTGGGGACCAAACTGGAGACCTCTTGGTACATGGGTTGACGTTCAACCACTGAGCCACACCGGCTGGGCTTTTGGCTATTTTTTCCCCTAAGAGGAGCCCAAGGATCAGAAAAGTAGCCTGGAATGTACCCCTCTCTCTCTCCTTAGAAAACAGGGAAGGGAGAGGAAAAGGAAGTTGCCGTTTGAAATTTAGAAAGACACAATGATGCTAAAGAGTGGCAGACTCCCTAAGCCAGGTGAGCCAAGAGTTTCTAGTTAAGTGGTGGGCTCCTCTCCACCAGTCAGCAACCCCTCCATCTTCTGCTTCCCAAGGAAAGCTGCTTTGTGAGAGCACACAGGCCTTGGATAACAATAATTCACATTTTCAGGGTCTGCTGAGTGCTAGACGTGCTTACATATGATCCTTACACATGGCTTCGTGTTGCCCATCGCCAGCCCCACCTTTGAGGTTATAGGTCACAGCACTGAGAACAAGGGCTCTGGGACTGGATTGCCCATGACCAGAGCATGTTTAGTCAGCCTGTGAACCCGAAACCAAAAGGATTTTAAAAATTTGCTAAGTGGAGGAATTACTGCACCTCAGGTTGCAGCCACAAGAGGGCAGCAGGTCCTCAAGCACCGGGGCAGGTGGCCCCGTGGCCTGGAAAGAAGACCTGAAGGCTCTCTCCTCAGAACCCCCACACCTCCCCCAGCTCCTTGGAGTTTTCTTGTAAATCACAAACTCACTTCTTTAGCCAGGCTGGGGTGAGACCAGAGAGCAGTTCTGCAAATTAAGTCTAGTATCAGAAAAATAAAAGACCAGGACTAAAACAAAATTGGATTCTAAGAAAGTAAATATTTTATGAAAATTGAAAATATATCCCTGTCCTAGTTTAAGTTGCCTACAGGCAGGCTGAAAGATGATTTTAAAAGCTCATTTGTCAGGCTTCTGTGTTAGAACAGCATTTCCTAGAGTTCCTTGAAAAGTTTCAGTTCATTTTGCTCATGTTTAATAAGCCCTTACTCAGGAGAGACTTGGTTCCGGAAGGTTCCAGAAAGCTCAGCCAAGCCATACACTAAATTTTGTTTTTTGTGTGTTTTTTTTCCTGGAGAAGATGAAATAACCAGATGATCATGTGTCTACTGAATGAAGAGCACCAGCCTGGGCCCCTTGAGGGTATGAAAGGAAGGAGAGGAAACTCAGTGAGGGTGGCAAGGAGGGCTGGGTGCTGGCCTGGCTTATCCTACCATGACCAGGTTGGGTGGGCCCTTCACCTCTCTGAACCCCATTCCCTCCTCTATCAACTATCAGGCTCCTCAGAGCTCTAATCAGCAATAATCACATTTCAGATCATGCAATGGCCCAAAGATTCCAGATGACCTGTCCAAGGGCCTTTTCATATATAAAAACCTTGATTCTTTGAGAAGACAGTTCTCATTTGTAGATTACAAACTTGCGAAAGACCTAGAACACCCACAGAACAAAGACTTAAGGGTATGATCTTTATATAGGAAGATGTGTTAGTTACTCACCAGCAAGAGAGCTGGAGCTTCAGTTTGGTTTTGCCTCTCCCCAGGGCCATGAAGGGGTGGCAGTGAGGATTAAGCTGCTCACTGCCTTACTCCTCCAGCCTCATTTCTGGACCTCTGCCACACTGCCAGTTGTTTCCAAAACACACCATGTCCTTCCTTACCTCTCCGCCTTCGCATACACTGTTCCCTCTGCCTGGAATTCTTTCCCCTGCCTTGTCCTTCTAGCAGGCTTTTACTCATCCTTCAAAACCCCACTCAAATGACACTGTTTGGTGAAGTCTTCCCTGATTCCCCAGAGACTCCCTAGAAAGTTGCTCATCCATCATCCGTGTTCCCAGAGCAGCTGGTATACAAAACTTATCCCACTGTAGAGTAATTGTTTGTTTTCATGTCTGCCTCTCCTCCCAGACCTGAGACTTCCTAAAGGGCAGGGGCTGATGATTTATCTCTGGGTCCCCAGCCCTGGTCCAGTGCCTGGCACGTGGTGGGTACTCAGTCACAGCCAGCTGAACAGAAACCGATTCCCTTTTCTGTAACCAGCAGGTGTTTTGCAAGGTGGTTGACCAGGATCACTGAACAAAAGAAAATACTTTCTGGAGGGAGCCCTGGGGCTCTTGCCTGGTACCAGGAGCCAAATGCGGATACCTGGTTGCTAACGTTCAGTGTTTGCGCATTGGAGGCCACACATCATTCTCGCTGGACACTATTTGCATAGAATCTATTTTAATTACTCTTCCGTAAGGAGAAACTTTCTGATAGTATGATTAAGCTCTGGGATATGAATTTAAGGGAGTGGTGGGTGCTCCATGTTAAAAGATCTTCATAGTCTATGGTATTTTTTGGAAAAGACTGGAGTGAGTAGACTAAATATGAAGAGGCCTCTGATTTCAAGTATATGTTATAGAACTCAGCTCTGGGCACCAGACATGGGGTGGGGGCTACTTTGGCAGCTTTAGGTGGCCCAGCCATGCGGGTGCTGTGGTTGGATACATAGGTGCCACTTCTCTGCACAGCTCCTCACAGCTTTGCCTCATTTGCAAACATCTGAGGGATCAGTAAATATTAGTACATATGTGTTGGCAGTAAATAGACTTTGCAAGAGCTGCCAACACCCGCTGGTGCTTGTGCTTCCCTCCAGCTCCGAGTCTACTCTCTGCCTCCTGTCCCCAGGGCTCTTGGTGTGGACGTGGGGAGAGCCAGCTATGCTATATGGAAAGAGGGGTAGGAAACAAAGGAAACAGTGGCAGGTAACCTTCAAGGGGAAAGCCAGTAGGGGTGGCAGTTGATTCTGTTCTGCGCAGGGGGTTTCCTTGCAAGGCATTCTTGGGGATGGAATGTCTTGCTCTGCACTTTAGTCAAAAACAATCATGGGTTTAAGGAGAGAGGGGGAGATGGTACATTAATGGGAAAGAAATGATAGCAGAGACTGGGAAAGGGTTACCACCCACTAATTAAAATAGACAAAAGTTCAGCATTACAGTCATCAGAACCATGAATTTATATTGTACATTTTCAATTTTAGTACAGTCCCTTTTCTTTGTATGTTAAATAGCTTCACTGTTTTATTTTTTAAAAATTTGTGGTGATAAAATGTATATAACATAACACCAGTTAAACCAATTTTAAGTACAGTTCTGTGGCATTAAGTACATTCACATTGCTGTGTGACCATCACCACCATCCATTTCCAGAACTTTTTCACCATCCCCAACTGAAACTCTGTACCCATTAAACAACAACTACCCATTTCCTCCTCTCCCCAGCTCTGGCAACCGCCATTCTACTTTCTGTATGAATTTGACTACTTTAGGAAACTCACATAAAAAGAATCACACGATATTTGTCTTTCTGTGGCTGGTTTATTTCACTTAACATGATGTCCCTTTGAGGTTCATCTAGGTTGTAGCACTGCCTTACTGTTGTTTAATTATTTTCATAAGTGTGTTCTGCAAAATCTTATTTCTTGATGAAGTAGGTGTCACCATCTCTAGGCTATAGTTGGAGAAACCAAGTTGAAAAGAAGACAAGTGCATCAGATACAATTGGCTGCTTAATCCAAATTTATTCTCCCCATAGTCCCTCCCTCCCATTGTCTTTCTTTTGGCAGAGCCCCAGTTTTGTTCTTGATTCACTGGCAGGCTATGCACACCGGGGAGTGGCTACCCTTAGCCCTAGGAGTCTGTCTCGATTAATTTGAATCAACCATAGTAATTTCAGTTTCTTTGCCAATGACTGGTTCAGATCAGCAGACAATACACTTTTGGCCTAGAAGGCATGAGAGAAGGCTGATGCAAGGCTTCCAAAGAGGGTTTCTTTGCTCCTACAAATAGACACAAGAAGCAGCTGGCTATTTCCTGCTTTTCAATGTGGTGGCTACGTGTATAGGTGATGCCTGGAGCTCAGCAGCCACCTGGCCACCCTGAGAGGAATTAGCCAAACAATCCAAACAATACACTGAAGATGGCAGAGGAGAGAGATGGAAGGATTCCTGATCCTTTATTACATGAATGAGCTGATGAATTAACCAACTCCGGAACACCCACTGTTAGTCTTGCTATTTATGTGAGACCATAAATTTCCTTATTCTTTAAAACACTTTTGAATTTTCTGTACTTGCAGCCAAAAGCATACTGAAACACACGTTTAAGAATTAAAGCTAAACAGGAACCAATGCGGAGGACCCAAGACCCACACCTTTTTCCACTGGATGATGGTAACGACGTGGAAACCCTATTACTCTCTTTGTTATGAGATCTCCCAACCTACTGCGTTATTTCTGAACTGTTGGCTCTGGGAGTTATTTTCTAGGAAAAGGACACCTGGAAAACTGAGTTTGTTTTTTAGGAGAAAAGGAGGGGGGATGGAGAAAACGAAGAGAGACCTATCTCACAGAGGGACAATTGCCTACGGAGTCACAATTGGAAGGATGGTGAAACATGCCAGTTGGGAATGGCCCTTTGAAACATGACAGTCAGGTACGGTGAAAGGGAATGACAGAAAAAAGCCAGCCAGTGTAGCTGTAAGAGCCAGGGAGCTCTCCCTCAATGGGAAACCCAGCCAATCTCAGAGAGGTGGTGTGATCCTTCATTCATATAATAAAGGATCCAGACAAGGGCATGATATGAAGATGACCAGAAAAAAGGCTTTGGAATTCTGTAATTACAGAATGCTGATAGAGAACTACCATGATTATAATTACACACTAAGCAAGTACAAACGAATTCTCTTTTTTGCTTAAGCTAGTTTACATTGAGTTTCTGTCACTTGCAACTAAAGGATCTTGACTAATAAATCTTCTAGTCTCTAGGTACTATCTACTCTTGCAAATCAGTTACTCAGTTTACTAAAAGAGTAATTTTTCCTGTGGTCTTCATGGAAGAAGTGTGCAGAAAGGTCATGAAGAGGAAAGAGGAGTCAGAATTAGGGCAAGAGCCTAAAAAGAGCCCCTTTTCGTTTTCTTCAATCCCTGAATCCACAGGTAATGGCATGCCTTACTGCCTCAGGTAAGCCATTTAATTGTTCTTAGGGTTGAGTTCTGGCAACTGATCTGCTGAGTGACCTTGGACAAGCCATTGTACCTCACTGGGTTCTATTTCTTTTCTTGCAGGGTGGTGTGGAGGGAGCTATTTCTTTATCAGCGCAATGAGAGAATAGGGCTAGATATGATGTTTATTTAATAAACATTATTAATAAAATCTGTGTGCTAAGTGTTATGTTAGGTGTTTTCCACATGTTACTCATTTGATCCCCACCATGTCCCTATGCAGCAGGTTTTACTAGCCACTTTATGGTCCTTTCCCGCACTAACATTCTATTGACTCTTGTTGAGCTCCCTCTCTTGTGCCTCTCATACACTCTGAGGGCCCACGTCACATGTGGCAAGTTCCTTGTTTTTAAGAGCCTTATGTTCAGATTGGAAAAATAAAACTATTCCATTGGAAAGCAACACACATTGATTATCTCTCAGTGTCTGTGGGGTCAGGAGTCTAGACTCAGTTTAGCTGGGCCATCTGCAGGGTCTCACAATCCTGCAATCAAGGTGTGGACTGGGCTGTGTTCGTTAGTGGAGCCCAGTAACCTCCTCCAGGCTCATGCAGTTTTTAGCAGAATTTCTTGCAGGTCTAGGACTGAAGGTCCTACTTTCTTGCTGTCAGCTGGGGGGCAAATCTCAGTTCCTGGAGGCTCCTGCAGCTCCTGGCCGTGGGCCTTCTCAGCAGGCATTTCACAACAGGGCAGCTTTCTTCCTCAAGGCCAGCGGGAGAACTCTCTTGTTCCTGTCTGCTGGTAAGGAGTGTAACGTAATGTCATGTAACTGTAATCATGTGAGTGACACATCATCACCTTTGCCAAATTCTATTGCCTAGAAGCAAGTCTCAAGTCTTGCCCAAACTCAAGGGGAGGGGATTACACATGACTCGCCACACTCTCAACCCTCCAACAGATCAAACGCCTAAGAGAATAAAAGGAAAACTACAACTCCCAGCAGGCGTTGCTCCCGAGCTGCGTCACACAGCCTCAGCTCCCGCGGGCCCAGCACCCCCCAGGCCCCCACGGTCCATAAACTACATCTCCCAGGAGGCGCCACAGCGCACAACCGCCCGTTTTCCTCCCCGCCCCCTGCCTTCCCTTTCCCCCCGCCGGCAGCTCTTGGGCCCACTGGGGTCCCGCGGTCCACGGAGCGCGCGCGCACCGGGGGTCGCGCGGCTGCCGAGCGGGGCGGGCGCGCGCGGGGAGGGAGTGGAGGCGTAGGGGGGCGGGGACACGGCTCGCTTGCTCGCAAGATGGCGGACGAGGACGGGGAAGGGATTCACCCCTCCGCCTCTCACAGGAACGGAGGTGGCGGCGGCGGCGGCGGGGGTTCTGGGCTCCACTGCGCCGGGAACGGCGGCGGCGGAGGCGGCGGCCCGCGGGTCGTGCGCATCGTCAAGTCCGAGTCCGGCTACGGCTTCAACGTGCGGGGCCAAGTGAGCGAGGGCGGGCAGCTGCGGAGCATCAACGGGGAGCTGTACGCGCCGCTGCAGCATGTGAGCGCCGTGCTGCCCGGGGGGGCGGCCGATCGCGCCGGGGTGCGCAAGGGGGACCGCATTCTGGAGGTGTGAGTATCCGGGCTGCGGGCCGCCCCACCCCGCCCCATCCCCTCCGCCTGTCCGTGCATCTCCCCTCTACCCTGTCACCCTCAGGCCGCACCTCCCCCCAGCCCTAACCCGACCCTCGGGACCCCCGCCCCCCTCGGGCCTCGCACCTCCTGGGGTTGACTCTTCCACCTCCCACACCCTGGCTTTCTGCGACTCCCACCTCGCTCCCTTCAGTCTTCGGTTGGTGTCCCTGCGCCCTTACCGCTGTTACCCCCGCCCCCATTCCTTTGGCTCCTCTACCCCTTTGCCTTCCCCGTGGGCATGTTGCTGGCTGCTCCTCGCCGCTCCCGCTTTGCTCTTAATGAACCTCTCTTGCTGCTCACCGGCAGCGTCTCCTCTGACCCCGCCGCTGTGTGTCCTCCCCGAGTTCTCACCCTGAGCATCGTAGTTTGTTCTCCACACTCCCTTCAGCCCCAGTGGACCGTCCCTCTGCCCTCTGGCCCAGGAGGGAGGACCTGTGTCTCCTACTTTTCCTCCGGAACCTCCTCCCTCCACGCTGCGCTCCGTTTTCTTTGCTCAGTCACCCTCTCCTGACGGTTTAGGCATGCCCTGATTTTTGTTGTCCCGCCGTGTGCCCCTTCCTCCCTTCCTTTTTGTGTTCATCCTCCTAGTACACCTTCTTTTCTGACCCTTGCGTGCCTTTTTTTTTGTTTTGTTTGTTTGTGCGTGTGTGTGGTTGGTTGGGGTTTATTCTGGCGGTGGTGGGGTCTTCGACACAACCTTTGACGCTCCAGTTCCCCTTCCCAGCAGCCTCCGTATTACACCGTGATGCTGAATCTAGTGTCTCCATCACAGCAACCCTCTGAGAGCGCCCCTGTTCTGTCCCCGTGTTCACTCCTGCACCGTACTCATACTTTTGTTTTAGTCTGCAGTTACAACCCCTTTTTGGGTCTTTGACCTCCTCGCTTTTTCAGGCCACGCTGTTTCCACTCGCTCTCCTACTCTACCCTCTTGTGATCCCACTCTGGACTTTATCCTGATCTTCCTCGCCCCGCCGTTGCTTTCCCTCCCAGCTCTGTTTAGGCCCCTTCGGCTGCTGCAGCCCCTCCCCCTTTGTACTCCTCCATCCTTACTTGCCCACTGCATCCGTTAATGCTCGTCGTCTTTGATTTCTGTGCAGACCTCCTCCGCTACTCTCATCCAGGAGCTACATTTGTGTGGCTTTTGTACGTTGTGTTGAAATCTGTATAGTGCTTGCTGATTGACTGGTAGGTGGCGTATGCTCTCATTATCTCCATTCTCCCCAGCAGCCTTCCAGGCTGTATCCCTCTCCTTGCTCAATCTATTTTGTATATTCTTTTTTTACACCGTTCTGCTGCCCTCTCCCTCAGTGCTTGGATTTGCTCTCATGAAGTTGACCTCATTTTTTCATAGATGCTATTTTAATTATAATTTCCCCAAGCTTCAGGCTTTCCTCTGGTAAAACAGTAGGTTTGCTCAAGGTTTCAAAGAGGATAGGATCCTGAAGGTATGGCGTATAGAGGAGCCCATCCTTTCTTGCTCACCTTATGCCCCCTGCCCTTACCTTTGATGTTTTTACTCTGTGGTAGCCACTTACTCTATTTCCTCTTACCTTCCACCTCAAGAAAGAGTAACTCACCAAAACAGGTGATTGGAGCTATAGGTATAAAAACTTTCCTCTGTCCTTCCTGTGAATAGATGCTTTCTTGTCTGTTAATGTCCTCCATACTATTTTCTAGTATTCCCTGGCAATATATTCTGAATCTTTTGGGACTAAGGGCATTTAGATACAGAATGTAATAGTGAACTTTTGTGTTGTGCTGCGGCACTTAATTCTTTTCTTTCTAAATAACTCAAAGCCTGTGGTCAATGTTTCCTTCCAATAGAAGCTTTTGGAATTATCATTTTCATTTCCCTTTGTAAGTTAACTTTGGATCCATCTGTTTGTTTGTTTTCAAATTTAAAACTAAAATACTTATTTAAAATTTTAAAATCTTAAAGTTCTAAATCATTTACTCTTTACTGGAGCTAAAGGAAGGAACTAAACTAAAATAATTTTGTAGAAGACTACAGCTAATGTGATTGACGATTTCATATATATACATTTACACACATATATATATGCCAACTAACATAGTTGCTGGCCTCTTGCCTTTATTGTGGTTTTTGCAGCAGAGTCCAGATATAAAGTAGATATTGTAAAGGAAACCTCAGGTTATCCCTAGGACAGAGCTTGCCTCAGACCCAAGTTCCAGTCTAGGTCTGTTCCTCTTCCTAGGAAAAAACATCGCATTTTGGCACATTCTTGGTGGTGAGTAGAGAACTTTGTCTCTTTTATTGGGCAGAGCAAAAGAACACTCTTTGCTTAGAGAACCTTTCTCTGGAAAGTTGTGATGATCAGACATCTTCCTGACATTGGTTTCTCTCCTTCCTAACTATATTTTGATTTCCAAATTCTTTTAAGCTTCTCTGCTACTATGGTGGAAACAGTGATAGTTGCAACACAGAACTGAGCTAGTTGTTAAATTCTCTGAAACCTCAACTACTATTGACCCTAAATATCATGGGTTTGAATTGCATGGGTCCATTTGTATGCAATAATTACCTGTACTGTTTCATTCTGCTGTTGGGATCCATGGATGTGGAGCACCAACTGCAAGCATTGAGCTACGCCATTTTATATAGGGGACTTGAGCATCCTCAGATTTTAATATCTTGGGGGAGGGTGTTCCTGGAACCAATCCCCCAAGGATACCGAGGGAAAACTTAAGTTTTTGGGGAGTCAAAGTTATTTATGGATTTTCGACTGTCAGTTTCCCTAACCCCCACCTTTAGGGTTCAGCTGTGTACAATTTTTTTCTTTCCTTCCCTTTTTCTAAAATCTGCATCTTTTCCTTAGGTTTTCAAGTGAGGAGGGAATCAGCAAGCAGACAGACATGATTCTTGAGGGCTGTGTCTGCTGCTTGTTTTTATCTTGATTAGGTTGATGCTAAGCTTCCTAAAGCATTCTCTTTTTTAAATATATCTATTGATTTCAGGGAGAGGAAGGGAGAGGGAGAGAGAGTTGAAACATCAATGATGAGAGAGTCGTTGATCGGCTGCCTCCTGTATGCCTGCAGCTGGGGATCGAGCCCACAACCCGGGCATGTGCCCTGACCGGGAATCGAACCAGGATCTCCTGGATCCTAGGTCCATACTCAAATGCTGAGCCACGCCTGGCTGGGCACCTAAAGCATTCTTTAGGCAATATTCCTTAGAGGTTTTTTTCCTCTGACTCACCCAAGTTCCTTAAGTTAACATCTCTTGTCTCAGGAAAGCTTTCTAAATTGATTAAGTGCCAAGTGGGGCCAAGATTAGGCATACATAGACTATTATTATGTAGATATAATTTGTATGAAGTCATAGGTGGATGTATGGACCTTGATAATTGCTTTTTAACCAAGACTTTTCCCTATTTTATTTTTTAAATATATATCTTTATTGATTTCAGAGAAAGGAAGGGAGAGAGAGAGAGAGAGAGAGAGAGAGAGAGAGAGAGAGAGAAACATCGGTCATGAGAAAGCTGTCATTGATCGGCTGCCTCCTGCACACCCCTTAATGGGGATTGAGCCCGAAACCCGGGCATGTGCCCTGACTGGGAATTGAACCTCTGTCTTCTGGATCCTAGGTCAATGCTCAACCGCTGACGCACACCCAGCTGGGCACCAAGACTTTTCCTTATTTTAGATGGTTTCTTCCTGTGTACAATAATTTTATTCCAATTTTCACATACTGCAGTTGTATGGACAACTGTTAGAGGTGTGAAAGAGAGTAACTGAGATTTAAGGTAACAGGCTTGGGCAAAAGGAAGAACATCAGTTTCTTTGTATTTTAAAGTCTTTACCAAGGGCTCATCCTCACTGAATCTTGGAATAGTTGTTAAACTAAATTCACTCTGGTTCAGTGTGTCCTTTTTCCCTTTAAGACTGACTTGATTCTGACTGGTTTAGGAAAGAGTCATGTTGCAGGGCCTGGTACTAGAGTAAGAACAAGCCCTCTGGTTCTAAATTTTACTGCAGATGGAATGTTTTCTTGACTAGCAATGTTGTTTCCACCTTGTAATTTTCCCCAGTGTAACATATATTGAGTATCTTCCCTTTGATGTGAATATACCTGGAGGCTAATGAGTGAAGGATGCTTTCAACAAATAGAACCAAAATAAATATATCTTTCCACTAATTATATAGTATGTGAAGTAACATTTAACTTAAGGTTAATTTTCTTGAGGTTCAAGTAAGTTCCGAGGGCTCTTGAGCGATACCTTTAGGAGGGTTAGGTGTGCAGTGGATATGGATAGGTACTGTCTATATTTTTGAGGGATTAGGTTTGTCTGTTGGCTAGTTTGTTTTGCCCCTTTGGTATTTGGGTAGTGTGATCTGTATTAAGCATGGACTCCTAAGGTTGGCTTGCAACCATTCAAAATTACGATACTATATTTATGTTAGGCAGAGAGTATATGCCTGCCTCCTTGATAGCTGTAGGATAATATACCCATCAACTTTCCCTTGTTAAAGTTAAACCATAAGAAAAATTAAAGTTATACATACGCAAATAAATTTATTTATTGAAATTAAAAAAAAAATTTATTGGGGTAACATTGGTTAATAACATTATATAAGTTTCAGGTGTATAATTTTATAATACATCACCTGTATATTGCATTGTGTTCTCACCACCTAGAGTCTAGTCTCCTTCCGTCACCGTGTATTTGACTATTGAGAGTTAATTTTACAAATATCTCATGGACATTCTTTTATTTTTTTCTTCCTTTATATGAAAGTTTGAAAACGATTGTGGGACAAGAAGTACTTTTACGAGTTAAGTGTGAGTCATGTAACATTGACTGCTAAGTAGCTCTGTAGCTCTCAAGAGCTGCTTAGTTGTAGCTGAATTCTATTTGGCTCAAATTTTCCAGGTCATTTTTGGAAATTGTTTGAAATTATGGTTTTTGATCAAGGAATTTTTATGGCAGTGATTCTCAAGCTTTAGTGAGCATAAGAATGACTGGCTGTGTGCTTGTCAAATGTATAGTGTCTCAGGCTCACCCTTTAATGGTTATGATTCAGTAGGTCTTGCACGGGGCCTCAAAATCTTTATTTCTTATTTCTTTGCCAGATGTGGGTAATGCAGCCCATACCCAACCCTACCTGGAGTGACACTGCAAGTTATAAGCTCTAAATTCTCAGTTCATTTTATCTTTATGGTTATATTGAGAGTAATGAGCTAAGACTGTATAACAAATAGTGATTTTTTTTAGGCTTCTGAATTCCAGTTCTTAAGAAAATGAGTTCAGTAGGTAGTAGACTATTATATCTGAGCATCTATATGTTATTATTGAGTCTTGCTAAGCTATTGTAATAAAGATGGTGGTTAAAAGGTAGAATAATCATTATACCACTTTGCTATTTGAAGTGTGTTACAATTTGCAGTATTTTTACATTTGATCTTCACAACAGCCTTGTGAGATAGGGAAAATATAAGCTCCTTGAGGGCAGGGACTACATTTATGTTTTTCCCCCAGCCAAATGTCTAGTGACACATATAAGGTATTATTCAATAAATACTTGCTGAATGAATGTATTAGTATTGTCACTGTTTCATAAGAGAAGAAACTGGGTGTTGTACTAGTGAGTGTAAACCAGAATTAAACCCAAGTCTTTGGATTCTAAATCCAGTGTATTTTCTATTTCTTTGTTTTCTCAGCTATTATTGACTGTTAATAGTTAACTATTCTTGACTGAATAATCCCTTAAAATTCTTCAATTTCAGTCATATCCCTATACACTTGGATAGCAGTTGATCTTTGGTTCTGTTATTGTGAAATGTAGCTGTCTCATATCTTTATATACTCTGTCTCTTTAGTTGTTAAATTGAGTGGGTGATAGACAGCCAAAGCACTCACTCTTTGCCCTTACTTGTTGCTATCTGTAATCTGTTGGGTTGTTTGTGAAGAGAGAATGACAATCATAATTGCAACTCAAAGAAATGCTTTTAATATCATAGACAGTTGTGCTTGAGGTTAGATCACAAAGGGCTTTGAATGCAATGCTAAAGAGTCTGGGTTTTATTCTGTTTTTGAGGTCAGAATGTAGTTGTATGTGTGTTAATACCCAGGATTCCCTGTGAAAATTTAGTTTTTATTATTTACCCAGAGAAGTTGAATAACTTTCCCAAGGACAAAGGAAAATTACTGGTAGAATTAGAAGAATTTCAGAGCATTTAGTCACTTGGGCTGTCTTGTACTATATAAAGAAGGGAACGAAGGACAACTAAGCTCTAACACCCAGATCAAGGAACAGCTGATGGGGAGCTGGTTGCCTTTAATTTGTATCTGCATTTTACCTCACAGTCCAATCCAGCTTCTCAGATATCTGTTTTTCTTTCTCATGTTTTGAATGGCTGAGCTTACTGTTGTGTTTATGGTTGATGAGGTTCATCCTTATGTGTTGTAGGCCTCTTGTACTCTCCCCCACCTATGATGTTCTGTTTTATTCCTCCAAGTATATTGTATATTCCTCCAAGTCTGCTCCTCTGATTTGAAGATGCCTTTTTAAATTTAAATCTTTTTTTAAAGTATATCTTTATCAATTTCCTAGAGAGGAAGGGAGAAGGAGAGAGAAAAACATGAGAGAGTCATTCATCTGCCTCCTGCACCCCCCCCCCCCTCACGACTGGGAATGGAACTGCCATCTCCTGGATCATAGGTCGATGCTCAACCACTGAACCATACCTGCCAGGGTAGTTTAAATCTTTTATTTTGGCATACAGCATGTTGTTGGGAGTTGAGCAGACTGAAAGGCAGGGAACTTAATATAGTACTAAGACTTATACCTGCGGTCTACCTTCAAAACCAAAATTCATACAAAGATCCTTCAAATAAGTGTAAGAATTGGTGGTGACTACAAAGTGAATTTTTGCTTTCTCTCAGTAATAAGAGGGGTACTATAAAAATTTTTTGTGGTATTGTATTAGTCAAATGCTACATAGTATGTATGTAGTCTCTTTGGTTTATTACTTCCTGCTTCCTGCTAACTAAATAAGGTTCTCTTAATATTTGAGGAAATACACCTATCAGCAAGGTATTAAAATTGTAAAGAACTATATTTGAGTACCCTCATGTGTACTTCCTTCAAAGATCTTCCTTCAAGGAACTTCCATTGTTATAAAAACATCTTTTAAAAAATGATTTGTTTTTGCTTAAGGTATCTGAAACTGCAGATTTCTTATGTGAGACCTCAGTGAAGACTAGAATAACAGATCTATGTATTCTATGGACTTGGAACACAAGTGATTAATTTACTTCTCTTTGGCAAAGTACAGAGTGGTTTTCAGAGAGTCAGCTGCTTGTGTCTGTCTAATTCTAGTTATGTTTATTATTATGTTTTTAAAATTGGGAGATTCATTAACTTAATATTTGTAGATCTTGGAAAATGTGATGACCTCTGTGAAAGTTTTGGAAACTTCTTCCACTTTCCTCATCAGTTTAATAATCTCTAAAGTTTATAATTTGTAATCAGTGTAGTTTGTCTACTGAATGTACCATGCACATTACTTAATTCTTTTTACCCAATATTATGGCCACTTAGATTCTGATAGGGTTAAAAACTACTTTTGGGGTCTGTTTTCTCAAGATATATAACCTGCATCTGTCTTTATTTGGAAATGGCAATGAGTTTCTCTATATGGTGTTTTGAATCCAAGGAAATGTGACACTGAAGTTTTATGAGTTATGTGTTGATAGATTATTCTAGGCTTCCCTGTCCTAACCAGTTGTCCTTTGTATTGGGGATTCAGAAAAGATCTCACTGTATATTTCTTCTTGTTCAATATGTTGAAATAGACTACAATGTACAGAAACTTTCTTCCAAAAGAAATTGCCCACATTTGAATTGAAGAATATTTGATTGACAGAGGACCATATCCCTTCAAAACTATATCTCTTGTTGTTAATTTCTAAAGACTGTCTTTCATAGAAGGGGAGGTATTTTGAACTTTTTTTTTCCTTAGTAGTGGTGCTAGATTTCAGTTCTTTTTTTCTTTTCAGTTTTATATTTGTCTTTATTTTTCTGTTCCATCACAGTTTTTCTTTTCTTTATTTATTTTTTACTTTATTTTTATTGTTGGCACAACTACAGATGTCTCTATTTCCCTACCCTTTGCCCACCTCCACACCAATTTGAAAGAATATATGCACCCCTATGTTCATAGCAGAGTTATTTTCTGGAGGCAGCTCAAGTGCCCAGCAATAGATGAGTGGATAAAAGAGCTGTGGTACATTTACACAATGGAATACTACTACGAGGCTGTGAAAAAGAAGGAAATCTTACCTTTTGCAACAACATGAATTTACAGTTCTTTTCACACTAATTTAAAATACCTTTTGAGACTAAATGAATATTTAGGAAATGGGTGTTGGGATTCAGGGTGTGGGCTGTTGCCCCAGAACAAACTTACCAGATCACACAAAGAATCATTCTTTTAATCACATTATGTAATAATTCAAAAATAGTAGGGGAATAGAACTTTAAAAAATTAAGATTCCTACTTTGGTAATTTACCTGACTTGCAAACTAAGTTTGTACATAGAAGGGAAGTGAGTTAGTCAGGAAACTGTTATGGCTATTAGCAACTTCCTTACCCATAGCTAACACTTATTATCGCACAGTATAAAGTAACCCATTTTCACATACAGCCTTACATTTGAATAGAACCTTAAAGAGGAAAGTTGAAAAACAAAAAGTCCTATCAAAACAAAATAAATCAATGTTGTATATTTTTATAGTTTAATATCAGAACTTTCTTTAAGACTTTAATGGTAATTCTTTAGCCTCTATCATGTGAGGAAACCTGTTGTGCTTACATTTTTAAATTAAGTGTGGTGTGTTTAGTTTTCATGATATGAAACTGTGTAAGTACAATAGATTATTCCCAAAATTCACTTGAAATAAAGACTTTTTATCTTATTATTTTATTTTTGTATGATTGTCTTGGTCGTGTGCAAGTATTACTTAATTTAACTTAAAATACAAAACCAAAACAGAGTAAGTGGGAAGTCTTGATGACTGTAGTTTAAAAAAGATTTGCTTTTTAAATGTCAACATGTTTATTTCTTATTCTCCTTATCTTATTTTGCTATCCTTGGAATCAATGTTATATTTAAAAGTTGATAAAAACAATTTACTTTTCAGTATATCTGAATTAAAAAACATACCCTCTCTTTGAAATTGCTTACATACTTAAATGCCATATTTTACTTGTAAGCATTAGTTCTGCTGTTTCCCATAACAGAAAGTAAAGTGGTCACTAATAAAATTTGAAAAATGTAGAGTTTTTCTAATGTTTTTAGTATTTCCCTCTAAACAGTGACAGAAGTTAAAAATACGGAATGAGGTTATGGAAGTACAAGAAGAAAAACCATTATTGTAATTATGTGCTAGCCTTAATATTTTTTCATTCATCCATGGAAAATCTTTAATGAGTGCTTACTATATGACAAATACAGGATTAGATATGGAGGATGTAAAGCTAAAAGATACGTAGTCCTTCCCCTTAGGAAATTTATGGTTTGGTGGGGAATCCAGCAGATTAACAGACAATTTCAGTACTAGAGTAAGCCCTAGGAGGGTTAGATAACAAAAATGGCACCCAGCTCTCCCCTTCCCCCTTGGATGAACAAGCTTAGAGCAATTCCTCCCAGTCCCCATGAATACTTCTTTGCCCCCTAGTTATCTAAACTAGTAAATGCAGGTGTCCAGGGACTGTGCATATTAACAGGAATCTTCCAGACACAAGATGTACTAAAATTAGGGGGACCGTATAGTTTATTGACACTTTTGAAAGTGAAAGGGGCCTATTAATTATGCCAGGTCAACAGACGTAAACTAGGTGTGTCCTGGCAAACTGGAACACAGGTTTATAGCCTTATTAATTTTAATATAGGAAGTTGTTTTAAAATTCTAACACTGGAACTTTGTATTCTTTCAGGAGGGAAAGGAAGTTTGTTTTTATTCTTGGTGACCAGTGGTTACCTTACAGATAATTATCAGATAACCAATGAACTTTTCTTCTGAATAGCTTGATTGTAATTTTTAATTTATTTTTAAAATATCTTAAAGCCTTAAGCTTTATTATATTTTTTCTGTGAATGACAAATATGATTCATTTATTTAGAAATAAATCTTCCTGTGTAGATTATATTTGTAAACTGATTGCCTTTGACTTAGAAGGTTTGAGGAATCTGGTACACCTTCCCAAGTAATAAACCCTTGTAACTTCCTGCTTCAGGCAGCATTTTTTTGTTAATAGAACAGCCAGCCAAGGGTAAAAAGTTCAAGGAATGGTAAGCAGCTTATTTGACAAGTTATTTATTCCTTTTTTCTTCTTCGGGAAGACTAGATGCTGATTGACACAGTTCGCAGTTTTTCAACCCTGCCAGGGCCATACTTGATTTGTCATTAATTCTCTCTTTTGCTCAGTGTTAAACTTCTGGATGTAGGTGCTTTAAAATATTGGTACAAATATTGGTTTTGCTTTTGAGTCTTAGAAGTACCAAAGGATTTGTGAACTAGGGCTGGAAAGCCTTTAATTTGGTCTACATATAGTTGACATTTTGTTGTTTCCCCTCATTTGCTAAAGATGAGGCTTAGACTAAGATGAGCTTTTTTTGTTTTTATTTTTGGCTATAGTTTAACTCAAGACACTTTACCTTTTTATATTCTCTTTTCCTAGTAAAGAATAGTCTGTCAGAATTATTGCATTATATGACAGTGGTCTTAAGAAATAAGTAAGAGAAAGCAAACTGATGGTAATTTTGAGACCCTGTAACTTTGATGTAGTAGTTTTCTGCTCAGCTGTATTCAGCAGTTGTTAAGGCTAGAAAGTGGTTACATTAAATCATAACTGAAGAGGGGCCAGATATTTTCTGGTTTTTTGATTGGTGGGCAGGGAAAATGGCAATTAGTGAAATTATTTTGTGGATCTAGCTTCCTCAGTGAAAATAAAATACTATTTAACTTTTTAAAGCTATGGCATTTATCTGATTCAAAGACTTCAAATCTCAGTTTGATTTTCATGGCAGAAAATGAAATGGTCCACTCTATCTTGTTCTGAATTACTCACTAAGGAATCGTGAATTTTAGTGTTTGACAACGGAGGTAGATCCACTTTGATACATATATACATATATATATAATTTTTTTGAGGTTTCATTCTTTTCTTAAAAATATATTTTTACTGATTTCAGAGAGAGGAAGGGAGAGGGAGAAAGAGATAGAAACATCAATGATGAGAGAGTCATTGATTGACTGCTTCCTGCATGCTCCCTGATTGGGAATCGAACCTCGATCTCCTGGATCAGAGGTTGATGCTCAACCGCTGAGCCGTGCCGGTTGGGCAAGATTTCATTCGTAATGTTAAAATACGTTTGAAAATTTAATAGGCTTTCTTTTTAAAGTAGTTTTAGGTTCACAGCAAAATTGAGCAGAAGGTACAGAGGTTTCCCATATACCTTCTGCCCCCCTGCATGCATTGCCTCCCCCATGATAAACATCTCCTGTCAGAGGGGTACATTTGTTACCATTGATGGACCTACATTGACACATCATTGTGTCAAACTCCAGAGTCTGTAGTTTATTTTAGGATTCACTCTTGGTGATGTACATTTTGTGGGTTTGCACAAATTTACAATGACATGATTCTACTGTTATAGTAAACAGCAGTTTCACTGTCCTGAAAATTCCCAGTGCTTTGCTTATTCAGCCCTCTCCCCTCCAGCCCTGGCAGCCACTGATCTTTATACCGTCTCTCTAGTTTTGCCTTTCAGATTGTCATACAGTTGAAATCATAAAGTATGTAGCCTTTTCAGACTGTCTTCTGTAACTTGGCAATATACATTTAAGTTTCCTCCATGTATTTTCATAGCTTGATAGATCATTTCTTTCTAGCGCTGAATAATATTACATTGTCTGTATCTACTACAGTTCATTTATCCATTTACCTACTGAAGAAAAGTGTCCTGGTTGCTTCCAAGTTTTGGCACTTTGAATGAAGCTGCTGTAAACATCTGTGTGTAGGTTTTTGTGTGGACATGTTTTCATCTCATTTGGGTAAATACCAAGGAGCACAATTGCTGGATCATGTGGCAAGAATATGTTAATTTTGTAAGAAATTGTCAAACTGTTTTCCATAGTGGCTGTACCATTTTGCTCTTTAAATTGTTGACTAGATTTGCTGCTTATTAGAAAAAGCGGAAACATTTTAGAACCCTTTGGCCAGTTAACTTTCTCTAGTTGTTTTTCTCTTGTCCTGTCAATAAATTAGGTGTTCTAAAATGGAAGATGCAAAATGTTATTTCTGAAACAAAATTCCAAAAAATTTTTTTTTAATTTAAATTTTATTTTTCAATTACAGGTTACGCTCAACATTTTTTTGTATTAGTTTCAGGTGTATAGTGGTTAGACAATCATGTACTTTACCAAGTGTTCCCCCTGTATTTCTAGTACCCACCTGGCACCATACTAGTTATTACAATAATATTGACTATATCCTCTATGCTGTACTGTACACCTTTGTGACAATTTTGTAACTACCAATTTGCAATTTTAAAAAAACTTTTTGTTAGAATTTTAAAAATTTAAATTAAAAAAAAAAAATCCTCAATGGAGGATATTTTCCATTGCTTTTCAGAGAGAGTGGAAGGTGGCTGGGGAGAGAGAGAGAGAAAAACATCAATGCGAGAGAGACACATTGATTGGTTGCCTATTGCATGTGCCCCAACCAGGGCTGGGGATGGAGCCTGCAACCGAGGTACGTACCCTTGGCTAGAATCTAACCCAGGACCTTTCAGTCCAAGGGCTTACGCTCTAACCACTGAGTCAAACCAGTTAAAGCCCAATTTGCACTTCTTAATCCCTTTGCCTTTTTCACTCAGTCCCTCAACCTCCTTCCCTTCTGGCAACCATCAGTCTGCTCATTGCATCTATGAGTCTATTTCAGTTTTGTTTGTTCATTTATTCTGCTCTTTAGATTCTACATATAAGTGAAATTGTGGTATTTATCTTTCTCTGTCTAATGTATTTCACTTCACATAATACCCTCTAGGTCTATCCATGTTGTTGCAAATGGTAAGATTTCTTCTTTTTTTTTTTTTTGTAGCTGAGTAATTTGTACCACAACTTTTTTATCCATTCGTCTATTAATGGGCACTTGGGTTGCTTCCATACCTTGGCTATTGTAAATAACACTGCAGTGAACACAGAGGTGCATATGTTCTTTCAAATTAGTGTTTTGGGTTTCTTTGGATATATATACTGAGAAGTGGAATTGCTGGGTCATAAGGCAGTTCCCTTTTTAATTTTTTGAGGAGCCGCCATACTGTTTTCCATAGTGGCTGCACCAGTCTGCATTCCCACCAACAATGCACGAGGGTCCCCTTTTCTCCACACCTTCACCAACACTTGTTTGTTCATTAATTGACGACAGCCATTCTGACAGTTATGAGGTGATCTCATTGTGGTTTTAATTTGCATTTCTCTGATAATTAGTGATGTTAAGCATCTTTACATATGTCTATTGGCCGTTCTATGTTCTCAAAAAGTTCTTGATATTTATTTGTCCATAGTAGTTCTTTTGTGCAAACACATTCAAGCTGCACCCCGTTACTATATTTATTGCTTATGCATGTCTGAATCTCTTATCTCGAGTTTAAGGACAAAGTACAACATGATTGCTAAGACAGTCAATAAAAATATTCTTTGATTTGATTGTTTGCCTAAGATAACAAGGCAGAGTTAGATGCAAAGGATCCAACCTAAGCCAGTCAGATGATTTAACTGCAAAATTAAAAAGGTATATCCTCACATTTCAGTAGAGTGGTCCTTGTTTTTAAGTCTAGTGTCTAGTATAGCTGTAACCAACAACTGGGCAGTGAACCAGTGAAAAGTCAGAGGAAGTGTCTCTCTTCTGATGTATCAGGGATCTTTTTTTCTCCAACTTGTGGGGTCTTTACCAAATTTCCAAGAAAATAATATTGTGGAGAAGGTAGAGAGTTTGTTTTAAAAGCTTTGTGTAATTAAAAAGATGTAACAATTATGTTAAATTTAAAAAATTACCCATAGTTCTAATCACTCTAACTCAACGATTTCATATTTTACATATTGTGCCTTTTTTATGGATAAGAATATTTAATGTGTTCGTAATCACAATGATATATATACACATATATATAAGCTTTCTTATCCTCACCCAAGAAGATGTTTGTTGATATTTTTTTTTTTAGAGAGCAAGAGAAGGGAAAGGAGAGAGAGAGATACATTGATTGGATGCCTTCCATATGTGCCAGACCCAGGATGGAACCCGCCACCTTGCTATGTGCCCTAACTGGGAATTGAACCTGCTACCTTTTGGTGTACAGGACGATGCTCCACCTAACTGAGCCACGAAGCCAAGGCAATATTTTTGTATTTTAAATGTAAAAAACGCCAACACAATTTATAGTCTGTCTTTGTTTTTTGCATTTAACATAATTCAAGGACTTTTTCCATGTTTGCAAGTAGTCTTCATAAATATTTTTGAAGAATTGTATATAGCCCAGCTGGATGTGGCTCAGCAGTTGAGCATGGACCTAGGATCCAGGAGGTCACAGTTCCATTCCCAGGCAGGGCACATGCCCTGGTTGTGGGCTCATCCTCAGTAGGGGGCGTGCGGGAGGCAGCTGATCAGTGATTCTCATCATTGATGTTTCTCTCTCTCTCTCCCTCTCCCTTCCTCTCTGAAATCAATAAAAACATACATATACATATATAGATATATATGTATAAATAAAATAATTGTATGGTTCATTTGCTTACTGTACTTCAGTGTCTTTAAAGGATTTCCTAATGTTATATATTTGGCTGAACAGATTCTTTTTTCAAATACTCTGCCAATTTTACAGACTTGAATGCATAAAAATCTGACAAGAGGAATCTAGGATTTCTAAAAAACAAAGCCTAAATTGTATTTGTAATGTAATATAATTCAGTGTTTAGTGAATTTGACTTTTGGCACTCATTATAGCTTCAATAAACTTGAGAGAGGTACTTTTGCTCTCTGGTTTGACTTTATAATCATCTGTTACTGAGGTTCTTAACTACACTAGGCTTGAAATGTGTGCCCTGTTGTTTATGGGAGATTAGGACAAAAAGCCAGAGAAGTAATTGGGGTAAAAATGAGCTCTGGCTTAATTTTCTCTTAATTACTCCATGAAATAGCCTTGTAAGACTTGGAAGTATTAAAGCTTTATCTTAATGGGAGGTGAAGGAAAAAGGATGTGCTTTATCAATTAAACAATTTCATGCTGCAGATATAGTATAGGGATCCATTTATTAGGATCTTCATAACATTGTTTATAAAAGCAAAAAAAATTAAGAGTAATCTAAAAGTAGAATAGGGGTTATGTTTCATGTTGATGAACTGCTAGTTCAATTTATAAATGAGAGTATTATATTATAATGTTTAGCCAGCTCAGTGGTTGAGCATCGACCCATGAACCAGGAAGGTCATGGTTCAATTCCTGGTCAGGGCACATGCCCGGTCCCCAGTAGGGGGCGTGCAGGAGGCAGCTGATCAATGACTCATTGTTGATGTTTCTAGCTCTCTCCCTCTCCCTTTCTCTGTCTGAAATGAATAAAAACAGATTTTTAAAACTTTATAATAGTGTTTATTTTTAAATTAACTTAATTGAGGCTTAAGTATAGTCAGATGCCCACATTTTAAGTGTAGAGTTTTGACAAAAGTAGAGACCCATTTAATCACCACCCCAGTCAAGATACAGAACACTTCCATCACTTGGAAAAGCTTCCTTGTGGCCCGGCTGGGCGTGGCTCAGTGGTTAAGCATCGACCTAGGATCCAGGCGATCAGGGTTCGATTCCCGGTCAGGGCACATGCCCAGGTTGCAGGCTGCAGCCGATCAATGACTCTCATCATTGATGTTTCTATTTCTCTCTCTCCCTCTCCTTTCCTCTCTCTGAAATCAATAAAGATATATTTAAAAAAAGAAAAAAGAAAAGCCTCCTTGTGTTTCTTTGCATTCAATACTCATTCCATCCCTATCTCCCCCTCTCCCCCTTTCCCCATCCCCTAAAGACAACCACTAATGTGATTTCTACCACTATAGTTTTGTCTATTCTGGAACTTCAGATAAATGGAATCAAATCAATCAGACTCTTTTCTGTCTCACTTCTGTTCAGTGTATTTTTGAGATTCATCTATGTTGTCAATACTGGTAGTTTGGCCCTTTTTATTGCTGAGTAATACTCCATTAAATGAATATGCCACAGTTTGTTTATGTGTTCACCTTTTGATAGACATTTGGCTGTTTTCAGTTTTGGACTATTATGACTAAAGCTTCACTGAACATTCAACTACAGTTGTTTGTGTGAACATGTTTTCATTTTTCTGGGGTAAATACTGAGGCGTGGAATTGTTGGGTCATAGAATAAATGTATATTGAACATTATAAGAAACTGCCAGGTTACTTTTGCTTTATGCTCCCATCAGCAATGTATGAGAATTCCAGTTTTACATATCCTTAGCAAAACTTGGCTTTGTCACTCTTTTTTATTTGAACAGTTCTTGTGGACAGGTAGCCATTGTGTTTTAATCTGCAGAATTGAAAAGCATAATTTATTGTTTGCAGTTATAGTAATTCATTGCCTATTTTTTACTGACTGTTTCTGGGGGACTAATTACCCTTTAGTTAATTTCTTGACTGTCACAGGGGGTCAAAATAATATTTTGCTTACCACTTAGCATGGCTTCCTCGTGTGGTACCTATAGTGATTGTCTCTGTCATATTTCCATCCATATCTAGTTTCATTATATATAGCTTCCTGTACCAGCACTACACAAAAACAAATCCTGACTATTTAGAGCTTTTTCCTGTTTCTGGGAGTGTTTATATTAGCTTTGCAATTTCCTCAGCTGGCTAACTTTAGTTGAATAAAAGTCTTAAAGCCACTCCCATTAGCTAGCTGAAGGCCTTTCCGGTGGGGCCAAATTTTGGTCTTATGTAAAAAATGAGAATTTCGCCCTATCCAGATGGCTTGGTTGGTTGGAGCATCATCCCATACACCAAAAAAACAAAAAAGGTTGCAGGTTCGATCCCCAGTTGGGTGTGAGTGGGAAGCAGCCAGTCGATGTTTGTCTGTCTGTCTGTGTCTCTCTCTCTCTCTCTCTCTCTCTTTTTCTCTCACATTCTCGTTTGTCTCCCCTCTCTTTAAAATCAATAAAAACATAACCTTAGGTGAGGATAAAAAAAATGAGAATTTTATTAAAATTGTCAAGTGTATATTTACAGTGCTCAAGACACAGTAAATTGAGTATCATCTAGTTGCCTAAGAAAATAAAATTTTGTTGAAGTTTTTTGGTTGCCTTCTCCCCCTCCCCACATTTTATTGTGAAAAATTCAAGTATACCGGAAACTTGGAAGGAATTGCATGGTGAATATTTGCATACCTACCACCTATTCTATAATTAACATTTTGCTGTATTTGTTTAATCACATATCTGTTGAAAAATTTGTGATTGTATGTTTAAGCTATTGCCTTTCATTGTGGAAGAAGCATAGATGAGTAGAACCTACTGGCCAGTAGCTACTTTTATGTGGGATAGGACTTAGTGGTTCTCTGATGTAGTGGTCATATGAAGTTGACTATCTTGTGATCCCGTTATTATTGGTTGAAAACTCAATGACTTACTTTCAAGTGAATTTCAACTAGATTATGTTGCAAAGACAGAAGAAAGGCAAGGGAAATTGGTAGTTTGTATTATTAGGAAGCCAAAATACTACTAACTTGCTTGTATGACTGATACAAATATTATCACATGAATAGCTACTATTTATGGAGTGGTTAACATGTTGTAGAGTTTTTATTGCATTTTAGTTCTCACAACTCTGATAGCTATAGGTATTATTAGCCCCATTTTATGGATTAGGAAATTGAGGCTTAGTGAGATTGAATAATGTCTTACCTGTTAAATGGTACATTAGGTATTTAAACCCAAGTCTGTTTGACTCCAAAACCCATGCTTTAAACCAGAAGTCTATGCTGCTAAAAATTCCCTTTACTGCAGAATTTCTAGTTTGCATTCATTTGTCTTCAGAGTTGTTCAGATTGGGTCACGCCTAGTTTGAGCTTGCTATGGTAGCATTCTTGTGGAAAAAGGATGTCATATAAACATTTTTATGACTGTGAAGGCTCTTAATTCTTGAGAAGGGAGGGCCCTTTATGAAATCAGACATCCTGGGGTTTTTACTGACTTCATTTCGTTCTCTGAAGAATGAAGGAATTTCCAGCTTTGCCCTGGCTGGTTTGGCTCCGTGCTTAGAGCATCGGGCCTCAGAATGAAAGCTTCCGGGTCTGATTCCGGCCAAGGGCACGCAGCTCCGTCGCAGGCTCAGTCCCAGGCGGAGGTTGGGGTACATGCGGGAGGCAGCCAATCGATGTCTGTCTCTGTCTCTCTCTCTCTGAAAAGCAGTAGAAGAAATATTCTCGAGTGAGGATTAAAAAAAAAATTTCCAGCTTTATATTAAATCGCGGCATGTACAGCAGTCCTCCTTTAGTTGAACC
The DNA here is from genome assembly GCF_964146895.1 of Miniopterus schreibersii. Lineage (NCBI taxonomy): Eukaryota > Metazoa > Chordata > Mammalia > Chiroptera > Miniopteridae > Miniopterus > Miniopterus schreibersii. The sequence goes on along the minus strand of NC_138119.1, from coordinate 11,313,469 downwards.
AAATAGATACTAGCAAGTGTGTTTAGAATGTGATAGTGGTAGTTCTTTCCTTTTTTCCCCCTCCTTTTTAAGAGGTTTTTGAGGTGATAGCCAATTTGAAGCGTGGTCTTACTGATAATAAAGTGCAGTCTAAGCAAGCTTCCTTACTCCCTGCCTGCTCTTGGAGTGAGCTTCATTTAAGTTTCTCTGATGATTTTTGGGGCTTGTTTCTGTGAGTGACCCAAGGAGTAATGTGTTCTAACTTGAAAACTGAATGGGTGGAGGTGCATTGGAAGCAATAGTTTTAAACCTTTCTAGAGATTACATACTCCTTTTTGAAGCTGATAGAAGCTGTGGACCCTCTCCCTAGGGAAAAAATACATATATGCACACAAATACAATTTACGTACAAATTTTGTAGGTGTTCACTGACCCCCAAGCCTATCGACAGAGCACCTTAGATTAAAAATCCTTTAACGGGAAATATATAGGGAGCTGAAAAGTAAGATTTGAGCATCAGCTCTTAAACTTTTTTCACAAATATGCACCTCATAAAATTGTATTAACATAAAAATCTTGTTTTATTATCCAAGCTATTTTGTTCCATCTCAAAGTGTTAGTGTTCCCCACTTTGTTTTTAAAAAATTAACAAGGGTATTGTGAGCTAGATAAGCTTCCTAGGGTTAGATAAAGTTCTCTATGTTGATTTCCAACTTTGGCTTTTTTAGTTTTATTCTCCCAGCAAAACATTGTCTCAGAACTACTACTAAGGCCAAAGATTTAAATGAAATCTTTTGCCAGTCCTCAACTTTAGGTTTCCATTTCTTCTTTAACCAAAATCTCTTCATAATCAACAGGTACATAGTACTTCTTTCCTTTTTATACTTTCTGATGTGAGTGTTCAGGCAAATTACATTTTATTACGTTCATCCCCATAACAACCCTGTTAGGGACTTACTATTGTCCCCAGTTTACAGATGTAGAAAGCAACACTGAAAAAGGTTAAGTAACTTGGTCAAGACCAATTCTAATACTAAAAGGCAGAGTTGGGATTTGTAGATCTAGCTCCAAAGCCCATTTTCTTTTTATTTTATCATCCTGCTCTATGATCAGGGTTGACCACTGTTACCTGATAATTAATCCAATCTGATCTGAATTTTAAAAGCCCAAATTTCCATCAGTGGAAGGGGCTCTTTTTTCTTCTAGAGCTACCCAATTGTAAAATTACTGATGTGTGTGTTTGTGTGTGTAAGTTATTTTGGTTGTGAACTGTTAAGAGTGCTGAATTTACTAACTAGATTGTTAAACCCAAAATAAGGAAGGAGGCTAGCTGGGTGATCTTCTGCCTGTTCTGTTTATATAAATGGATGTTTCAGATACCAGACTCTGACAGAGGCAATTCCAGTGATCGAAAAGTTTGTAGAAGGCTTATTACTAAACTTAGCATCATTTTCAAGAAGGAAAAACTAAATGGTTTGGAACAGGACTGAAAAAGAGTTTAAAGGGTAGATAAAATTTTATTAAGCTGATTGAAAGAAGGCCAGGTATGTATTTCTGAACTCTCTTGGGATGGCCATGGAGGGAACCTCTGGGTCAGCCAGCTAGCTTCCTAATGGTTTTTGCTGAGACAGCAAGCTGGGTCAGCATTTTGGGAAGGTAGTTCGGTTTGCTGAGTGAGTTTTGTAAGATTCAGCATCTTTCTTGACGAAATTATTGTTCTTTCAAACCTTGTACTTTTCCTAGTTTCAGCCTTTTAAAACTGTGAAATAGGAAGGAGAACAAGTACATTGATTTACTGTGTAGCCTTAGATATGTATTTTTTAGTGTGAACTCAAACACAGGGCTTTAAGTGAGAAAGCACAGAGCAGAAAAATAGTGGATAGAATTCTAAGAGATTGGAAGTGATTGGGAGAGCAAAGGAAGTTGGATCAGATCATTTAATTTTAGAGAGGCTGTCTCATTGCCTTTTAAAAAACTGATTGATGGAAGAAACTAGTGTGTATGAAGATATATACCATTTAAGTCCCAACGTAATGAAATTTGTCATAAAGGGAAATTGACTAATTTGAAGATGTGGGGGGAAATCAGAGATAGATGTAAAAGAATTATCTTAAGTCATACTTTCTGAGTCTTTACAAATCAAAGAAATGCACTTTGTGGAAAATTCCTTTTAACAGCATTTCTAGGAGATTTAAAAAGGACCAAGTACAGTTCAAACGGCAGGTTATGTAAAAACTGCTTTGTATCGTATACATTAGTTAGGACCAGGGTGTTGGACTCTTCAGCTTTGAAAGCTTTGTTTTCTCCTCAGCTTCACTCTCCTTCCCATTTGTTTTCCTGAAGCTGTGTGTGTGATTCTAACATAGAGGAAGGGTAGGTTCTCTCATCCGTTTCCATTCTTCCCCCCTGCCATAAGTTCACAAACACTTTTTTACATTATGATCTGTAAGAACATAAACAGCTTTTCTGGAACCAAATTAATCTTGATTTTATGGTTCATTCTGTGTGACACTGGAGTTGGGGGCAGGAGGGTGGAGATACAAGGTGTTTGGACCCTTCTGGTTTATGGGATTGTCTTTTTCCCTTTTTCCCCTTAGGAACGGCGTGAATGTTGAGGGGGCGACACACAAGCAGGTGGTGGACCTGATCCGAGCAGGAGAGAAGGAATTGATCTTGACAGTGTTATCTGTACCTCCTCATGAGGCAGATAACCTAGATCCCAGTGACGACTCGTTGGGACAATCATTTTATGATTACACAGAAAAGCAAGCAGTGCCCATATCGGTCCCCACATACAAACATGTGGAGCAGAATGGTGAGAAGTTTGTGGTGAGTGTCAGCCCAATTCGACCCTCGAACATCTAGCTTTTGTTTCCCCCAGTCTTATCATTTATGATATATATTAGAGCACTGGAATAAATGACGACATCATAGGTCAGTTTGCCCAAAAGATGGGTATACACATAAATCAAAGGCACTGAACCTGATTTATTGCTGGGGGTGAGCTATGGTAATGAAGAGTTCTATTTCTGTCTTTTTTTAACTTTTAAAAAAAAAATTACTGATTTTTAGAGAGAAAGGAAGGGAGAGAGAAATATCAATTTGTTGTTCCACTTATGCATTCATTGGTTGCTACTTGTATTGTACCCGCAACCTTGGTATATTGGGACAGTGTTCTAACCAATTGAGCTGCCCGGCCAGGGTGAGTCCTATTTCTGCTTTAGCATAATTGAATTTTATTCCAGACAGTTTTAAGTTTTGTTTGTTGTTTTATCGGTTGCCCTATCTCACTGTTGACTCTGTGGAGCTATAGAGTAAGGTTCATTTTAAAAAGTGGTATGTTCCAAAACATTTGGGTAGTACAATTTGTCCATTCTAGAACCTACCAATGCCCTGTATTCCTCTTCACACCTTGTTCTTTTTCATTTTCTTTGGACATAGCTGTGTAAATGATTAGCTCTGGTTTTTCCCAAGGTCCTAATTATATTCTGAATGGAATTCACATGGGCTGTTTTAGCCATTTCCATTCTGTTGCTGTTGTAGATGTGCAGGAAGGCCCATCTTGAATTCTGGGTGATGTGTGCCAGCCCCTTTCCTCAATGCCTTTCTTTGTTCTTCAAAGCTGAATTGACATTGATAGCCCAGTCTACCTAGTTTTTCTTTTGGTTGCGGTATGCTTTTGTAAAAAATGCCCTGGCTGCTCAGTTGGTTGGAGTGTCATCCTATACACAAAAAAGTTGCGGGTTTGATTCTTGGTCAGAGCGTATACACAGGTTGAGGGTTCGAATCCCCAGTCAGGACACGTACATGAGGCAACCGATAGATGTTTCTCTCCCTTTCTCTCTGTCTAAAAATCAATAAAGCCCTGGCTTGTTTGGCTCAGTGGTTAGAGCATCAGCCCACAGACTGAAGAGTCTACGTTTAGTTCTGGTCAAGGGCACAAGCCTCAGTTGCAGGCTTGATCCCCGGCCCCTGTTGGGGTGTGTGTGGGAGGCAACCAATCGATGTATCTCTTTGACATCGATGTTTCTCTCCTGCTCTCTCTGAAAAAGCAATGGGAAAAAATCCTTGGGGAGGATTTAAAAAAATGCAATGAGTTCTCTTAGATATTGGCAAATAGACTACATGTATTTAAAGCTGTCCTGCTGACTAAAGTTGCAATCTCTGACGCTGAGATTTGTACCCTGTATAGAAATGAGCCACTAGATATTTATGGTACATTCTTTCTAGTGGGGAGATGAGAAAAGCAAGCAAGGAAGCCAGAAAAGTTCCAGAAGGATCAGATAATGTTTGACTACATCTGCAGTTTAGCTGGAGATGATAGCACATAGGTTTTATGTCAGCCTGGTCTTTGTATTCTCAGAAGCAGACACACAAAATTTAGAGTTTTGTGTTTCAGAGGAGCTATATTTTGAATCATAAGGCATATAAAAAGTAGAAATCAAGGTCAGGTCCTAAGGTAGAGCAGATTGGATGTTGAGACCCTTTTGGGAATTAACTAAGACTTTGGGAACCTCTGTAGACTTCAGAAAAGGACTGAAATTACTAATTGTTTTATTTTAAAAATTTTTATTGTGGACATAATTACAGATGTCCCCCATTTTCCTCTCTTTGCTCCCCGTCACCCAGACCCCACCCTCCCCTCCCTCTGGCTCTAACCACACTGTGGTCTGTGTCCCCGGGCTATGCATATATGTTCTTTGGCTAATCCTTTCACCTTCTTTCGTCCTGTTCGCCTCACCCACCTCCCCTCTGACATCTGTCAGACTGTACCATGTATCCATTACTCTGGTACTATTTTGTTCGTCAATTAATTTTGTTCATTAGATTCAACATGTAAGTGAGAAATGGTGTTTGTCTTTCCCTTACTGGCTTATTTTGCTTAGCATTATAATCCCAGGTCCATCTGTACTATCGCAAAAGGTAAGAGCTCCTTTTTACAGCTGCGTAGTATTCCATTGTGCAAATGTACCACAGTTTTTCTATTCATTCATCTACTAATGGGCACTTGGGCTGTTTCCAGATACTGGCTATTGTAAATAACACTGCTATGAACATAGGGGTGCATATATCTTTCCCGATTGGTGTTTCGGGATTCTTTGGATATATTCCTAGAAGTGGGATCACTGGCTCAAATAGCAGTTTCATTTTTAATTTTTTGAGGAAACTGCATACTGTTTCTGTAGAGGCTGCACCAGTCTGCATGCCCACCAGCATTGTACTAGGGTTCCTTTTTCTCCACATCCTCACCAGTACTTGTTTGTTGAATGAATTATTAATGGGGTAGCCATTCTGGTAGGTGTGAGATGGTACCTCGTTATTGTTTTAACTTGCATCTCTCTGATGATTAGTGACGTTGAGTATTTTTTCACATGGCTCTTGGCCATTAGTATGTTCTCTTTGGAGAAGTGTCTATTCAGGTCCTCTTCCCATTTTAAATTGGATTATTTGTCTTCCTTTTGTTGAGTTGTATGATACTTTATATATTTTGGAAATTAACCCCTTATCAGATGTATCATTGGCAAATATGTTTTCCTATACAGTGGGTTCCCTTTTCATTTTGATGCTGGTTTCCTTTGCTGTCCAGAAGCTTTTTATTTTGATGTAATCCCGTTTGTTTATTTTTTCCTTTGTTTCTCTTGCCCTAGGAGATGTATCTGTGAAAATTCTTCTATGTGAGATGTCTTATATTTTGCTGCCTATGTTTTCTTCTAGGGTTTTTGTGGTTTCTGATTTACGTTTAAGTTTTTTTTTCCATTTTGAGTTTATTCTTGTGCATGGTATAAGTTGGTGGTCTAGTTTCTTTTTTTTTGCATGTACCTGTCTGATTTTCCCAGCACCATTTGTTGAAGAGACTGTCTTTACTCCATTGTGTGCTCTTGCCTTCTTTGTCAAATATTAATTGAGTGTAAAGGTTTGGTTCAGTTTTTGGGTTCTCTGTTCTGTTCCATTGATCTATATGTCTCTTCTTGTGCCAGTACCAAGCTGTTTTGATTACAATGGCTTTGTAGTATAGCTTGATATCCAGTATTGTGATCCCTCCAACTTTGTTCTTCTCTCTCAGGATTGCTGTGGCTATTCGGGGTCTTTTTTGGTTCCATATAAATTTTTGGATATTTGTTCTAGATCTGTGAAATATGCCATCGGTATTTTAGTAGGAATTGCACTGAATCTGTAGATTACTTTAGGTAGTATGGACATTTTAATGATGTTAATTCTACCAATCCATGAACACTGTATATTCTTCCACTTGTTTGTCTTCTTCTCTCTCTTTTTTTAATGTCCTGTAGTTTTCCGAGTACAGGTCTTTCGCATCCTTGGTTAAGTTTATTCCTAAGTATCTTAACTTTTTTGTTGGAATGGTAAATGGGGTTGTTTTTTAGCTTCTCTTTCTGAGAGTTCATTATTGGTGTATAAAAATGCTATCGATTTCTGGGTGTTAATTTTGTATCCTGCTACATTGCTGATTCGTTTATTAAACCTAGTAGTTTTTTGGTGGTCTTTAGGGTTTTCTGTGTACAATATGTCATCTGTGAATAATGACAGTTTTGCTTCCTCCTTTCCAATTTAGATGCCTTTTATTTCTTCTCCTTGTCTGATCGCTGTGGCTAGGACTTCCAGCACTGTGTTCACTGAGAGTGGTGAAAGTGGACACCCCTGTGTTGTTCCTGATCTTAAGGGAAACACTTTTAGTTTTTGCCCATTGAGTATGATGTTGGCTATAGATTTTCCTACATGGCCTTTATTATGTTGAGGTATGATCCCTTTGTGTGTGCTTTGCTGACAGTCCTTATCAGAAATGGGTGCTGGGTTTTGTCAAATGCCTTTTCTGCGTCTGTTGATATGATCACGTGATTTTTATCCTTCATTTGTTTATGTGACGTATCACGTTTATTGATTTGTGAACATTGCTGCTTCTGCAGTCCTTGGTTAAAAGTCTCCTCTTCAGATAGTCTCCTGTTAGTATTTCAGGGTGGTTCTTCCCCATTTTAGCTGTAGCTTCCAGTTTGGTTCCAGGAGGTGTTGCGAGCAAGATCCCCATACTGCACTGCCATCTTGATATCCTTCAGCTTTCTTTTGATGATTATTTTCATTGGATATCTTTCCAGTCCTTTTACTTTTAACCTATCTGTATAGTTACATTTAAATTGGGTTTCTGAGAGATAGCATCTAGTTATGTCTTTTATACAGTCTTTTATTTGGTGTCTGTATACTAAATGTATACTTACATTTGATATAATTATTGATAGTTAGGTTTAAATCTATTATCTTATTCTTTGTTATCTATGTCTCATCTGATTTTTTCCCCTTTGTTCCCCCTTTCCCACCTTCTCTTTTGATTAATAGGGTATTTTTTTCATGACTTCATTTTATCTCCACTATTGTATTATTAGATATGCTTTGTTGTTTTAATTTACTAGTGGTTGTTCTAGGTTTACAGTATATATCTTTAATTTATAAGTGTTACCTTTATAGTATAATAATTTTGCAACAGTATATTTCATTTCCTCCTCCTATTTTTTGTGCTGCTGTTCTCATACTTTTTATGTTAACCCTGTTTTAGTGATGGAAGGGAGAGGAACAAAACTAGGTATATCTGACTTCAGGAAAGGAGTTTTTGCAAAAATCAATTTGATAATTAAAACCACTATTGCTTACATCATCTTTAGATCTTTTCTTTTGAAGTTTGGGGCACACACAACAGTATCAGTGGCATTACTTTAAAATTAACCCTAGCTTTTTACATCTCCCTCCAAATTCACGTGCTTGTTCATTCACAGTATTTACCACGTTGGCTTCGAATGACTTATAACTTTCTGAAAGTAAAATCTACCCTTAAAGCTGATAATTGTCTGTGAAGATATTTAAAACAGTGTTTGTTGGAAGTAATTTTAAGAGCAAAAATAGCCCAGCTAGGCATGGCTCAGCGGTTGAGCATCGACCTAGGATCCAGAAGATCACAGTTCGATTCCTGGTCAGGGCACATGCCGGGGTTGTGGGCTCCATCCCCAGAAGGGAGCGTGCAGGAGGCAGCTGATCAGTGATTCTCATCACTGATGTTTCTCTCTCTCTCTCCCTCTCCCTTCCTCTCTCTGAAATCAATAAAGATATATTAAAAAAAAAAATAGCAAAAATAAGATCATGGCCCCTTTGAAGGGGAGTCTTTTGTACAGATAATTTCTGGCATGTTTATTAAAAGTAAGTCTTAATTTTACAGTGACCTTGAACATATTCTCTGTTAGGTGAGCCTGATTTTTGATGATTCTGTGATTTAATTTGTAGTAAACAGGCTTTTTTGTCCTTCCCCTCACCAGGTGTACAATGTTTACATGGCAGGAAGGCAGCTGTGTGCTAAGCGGTACCGGGAGTTTGCCATCCTGCACCAGAACCTGAAAAGAGAGTTTGCCAACTTCACATTTCCCCGACTTCCAGGGAAGTGGCCGTTCTCTTTATCAGAACAGCAATTAGATGCCCGACGACGAGGGTTGGAAGAGTATCTAGAAAAAGGTAAGCTGGCCTATTAAACTCTACTATCTTGAACAGACATAGGGTCTAGGCATACGTTGCAATTCCTAAGCTGCATAGCTAAATTCCATTAAACACAGTAGTGAAAGTAAGTCAAGTTTCTGACTATAGGTGTTGAATGATCTGAGCTTTGAAGCCAAGACTGAAATTCCAGTACAGTGATTAATAGCCTATTTTATTGACTCCCTGAACACATAACAACAACAGAAAAATGCATAATTAGTTTTTATGCATTAAGGACCTTAATTTATAGTAGGAGTGGGGAACCCTTTTTCTGCCGAGGGCCATTTGGATATTTATAGCGTCATTTACAGGCCATATAAGGCCTGCCAACTGGACATTCCCCACCCCTGATTTATAGGGTTATATTATTTGCCAGTAAACATGTATAGACGGACTCAGTAACATGCTGAATTGATTTGGGAACTAAGTGGACAGTATCTTTGGCATATCCTCCTTGAAAATTCCTCATTCCTCTTACATGTGTCCATGATAGTTTGCTGAGTTGTAGGTAATCTAACGTCCCTTTGTTCTAAGCAGGTTATAGGTAGAAGTATTGAAACTTACTTGTTATCTCAGGACTTCCAAATGGTACAAAAGGAATTTGTGGATGTAGATGCTGAAGCATTTATCTAGAAAGTTGGGGCAAAGGACATATCTCTTGAAAAAATAGTTCATTTTGTGGCTCAGAAAAGAGACCTTGCTTCGATGCATTATAGAGTTAACATACTTGCCAACTGAGCAATAAGCTTTTCTTTAAAGTACTAACGTAATAGAATAATGGTCTTAGTGGTATTTAGTAATTCTGTGTCCTTATGTAAGAACTAATTGACCTAGTTGAATTTTCTTTTAAACTTTGGTAGAGAGCTTTATCCCTGAAGAAAAATTATTTCCCCTGTAGAAGTAGTGAAACCTCCTCATTTGTTTTTAGTTTTTTTCTAACATGGAATGGCTTCTAAACACAGCCCTTGGGAAATGAGAAATGGTACAGTTTTTTGAAATAAAATCATCATTGTAATTTGCCATCCTCATGAGAATGTCAGGAAATTAACTTTCTTAGATTTTGACCATTAGCTGCCCACCTCCCTGCTTTCCTTCTTCCTTCCCTCCTTCCTTTTTATTGTTGTTGTTTTGAAGCTCAAATTAGTGAGGTGAAAAGATGTGCTCAGCCCGGCCGGGCGTGGCTCAGTGGTTAAGTGTCGACCTAGGATCCAGGCAATCAGGGTTTGATTCCCAGTCAGGGCACATGCCCGGGTTGCGGGCTGCAGCCGATCAATGACTCTCTCATCATTGATGTTTCTCTCTCTTTCTCTCCCTCTCCTTTCCTCTCTCTGAAATCAATAAAGATATATTTTTTAAAAAAAAGAAAAAAAAAAAAGATGTGCTCAGCTTAATACTTTATTATCTACCCATTTCCCCTCAAATGGCTTTAAATGTTTATGGTTCTCTCGTAGGCCTGTTCCTAAGCCAAGTAGATATTTTTCCTTTTGTATTTCAATTTTGTGTTTGGTTTATTTCTAAGTGACCTTACCCTTGCTCTGTTGTCTGGCTTGTTAATAGTTCACATAAGACTACAAAGTTAGATTTACCTAACTTTTATTTCTCTTTTTTGGGAGTGACTTTCTTTGGCTATGTTTAATACTTTTAGCGAGCTACATTTTTGTACATTCTATTACTCCTCTGTTCTAGTTCATACTTACATGACTATTTCTTGTGTCTTAAAATATCATATGTTAGGGATGACATACTACCTCAGCATTGCCTGGCACTAATGATTTACGCTTGAACCTTGATGTGTACTTGACTTTATATTCTTGATTTTTAGAGCCTTATGTCAGATTCTATCTTTGTTTTCAACAGTATGCTCAATACGAGTCATTGGTGAGAGTGACATCATGCAGGAATTCCTGTCCGAATCAGACGAGGTAAGTGACTGCCCCTACAGTGACTGTTTCCCTTTTGGCTCATTGTGGGGGAAAATAAATGAAAGATATTGATTATGGCAAATGTCTATTTTTCCAGTCTTTTTTTATGTGTCCTACTTATCCTTCAAGACCTAGTGCGAGGTCCACCTTCTCTTTGAAGCCTTCTGTTATTCAAGTCATTGATTTTTCATTCTACCGTGAACTTTTGCAGTCAGTGCCACTTAATTATCACCTTGTTGGTATCTCATTCTCTAATTTTTTATATATAATCAGATAATTACTTTATATTTTTAGTGTGACTACCTATAGGTTAGAGCTAAATCTTTTTTTAGCTTTATTGAGGGATAACTGACAAATAGGAATTGTATATATTTGAGATGTACAACTTGATATTTTGATGTACATTGTGATGATCACCACAATCAGGCTAATTAGCATATTTATCATCTGTTTGCTCATTCCTTTCTTTTGTGGTGAGAGCACTTAAGATCTACCCTCCTAGCAAATTTCAGTATACAATATACAGTATTTGTTAACTGTGGTCACCATACTGTACAAGAGACCTCCAGAGCAAGAGTTAAAGCTCGATCATTGTTACATTCCCAGCGTCTTATCACAGTATTGAGCACGTTGTAGGTGCCTGATAAATATTAACTGATAGGAAAATGAATATGTAATGCCACTGTATTAAATAGTGTGTTATCTACTGATTATTTTATATGTATATGTCTTATTTTCCCAACTAGATTATAAGTTTATTGCAGACAAGGGCTTATAACAAAGTAATGTTTAGGATGATTTTAGGCAATGAATAGTACTTTTTTGTTCTTGTTACTCTTCGCCCAAGGATATTTTCTCCACTGATTTTCAGAGAGAGTGGAAGGGAGGAGGAGAGGGAGGAAGTGGGGAGAGAAAGAAACATTGATGTGTGAAACACATCAATTGGTTGCCTACCGCATGTGCCAGGACCAGGGCCAGGGATCAAACCTGCAACCCAGGTACGTGCCCTTGACTGGGAATCGAACCTGACACCTTTTGTTGTATGGGCCAACTCTCTACTCACCAAACCACGCTGGCCAGACCTGAATAGTAGTTTTTTTTAAAGTAGTAAATGAAGATGGACTTGTTCTTAAATAGTTGGTTCTCTCTAATAAAAATTACAAGGTCAGAAATCTGTTAGAGGAATGTGTTAATCATGAAAAGCAATGAGAGTGAATTATTTCTTTGAATTAAGGAGGATAAGTATTGTTTATTCTTTGGTAGAAGAAAATTGGGCATCTGACTAACTCATATTCCTGAGTTTCATCCATTTTTCCTTTCAAAGGTGTCGTGATTATTTCAGCATTCAGAAAGGAATTTATTATACTCCTTGAGCCAATCTAACATGCCTAACCATATAAAACCAGAGAATATTCATTGAAACTACTGCTTTCAGTTGTCTTTTCTTATTTTTGAGTTCTGAATGTTTAAAAATAAACGAAAAATCTCCTCTGTGTTTGACCTAGTCTGTTTCACATAAGTTTTCTGTTTTAAAATGTGAACATGTTGGCTCCATTTCTTTCCCCCCCCATTCATCTTAAAGGTTAACTTCTGCTGCACTGTAAAGTTGGCTTAATGACTTGTGTGTTGACTTACAAGGTGTCTTTTCTCCCCTTTTCCTTGGGACTCACTTTCTATCACATTTAGGTTGTTGTTTAGCCAGCATGTTACAAAGAGAATGAAGATATAAATTTTTTTTCTGTGTCTTTCTCCCCAGAACTACAATGGTGTTTCTGACGTAGAGCTGAGAGTAGCATTACCAGATGGAACAACAGTTACAGTCAGAGTTAAAAAGAACAGTACTACAGACCAAGTATATCAGGTAAAGTAAACTTGAGCAAGTAGACTTGACATTGAATGGTTCAGAGCTAAGGAAGATGGATAAATGAGTTAATACATATAAAGTGCTTGGGGCATCTGGCACAAAAGTTTATTAAATGTTAGCTACTGTTGTTGATGTTAGTATTGTTAATGTGAAATTAATTTGTCTTCCTTGAAAGAAAGAAGAGTTAATATGAATTTAATTTGTCTTCCTTGAAATAAATATCCCAGGTAGTAGTGGTTCTGATTAGCCCCCTCTCCCCTTTTAATTGTCCAAAACTTTGAAAACGTATATGAAAGCAGTATAGTACAATGAACCTCTATCTGTTCACTCAGTAGTCATCAAGAGTCTTCTACATTTGCACTATATATCCTTTCCCCCCTTTGCTTGAATATTTTAAAGCAAATTTCATGTCTAACCACTGAGCAACCTGGCCAAAGCTGATGATGGTGATTCTTAGGAAATGGAGGTCTCCAGCCCGAGACATGAATCATCTGAAAAATGAGCAAGAATAATTTGTGAAGCGTGAACAAAATAGATGAATAGATAAACTCAAGAACCAGAGATATAGATTTTGTATGTTAATAGCTTATATTAAATGTAGACTGAATGTATGAGACTGGATAGTTAAGAATTTACTTTTTTCTTAAGATCTGTTCTTATCTAGCACATTTCTTGTAAGTGCTGTTAAAAAAGACCCTTGTGGGCTGATGTGATATTTCAGAGAGGAAAGCTGATATTTAAGGAGAAACTATTACCAGCTTAAATTAGAGGAGGTAAACTCATATTTAGAGATCATAGCTTTTTGAGTCAAATACAGGTAATTTTTTCCTTTAATTTCATACATACTTATGTGCATGTGCATGTACACATACATATAAAGAAGAATAGCTATAGATCATGAATTTAGTTTATGTGAAACCAAAGTGGCAGAACCTCTCTTCCCCCTAACATGGATACATCTGTCTTCACAGCATTGTCTGACTTAGTTTTCTGGAAACTAATCTATCCTGTTTACACTTTAGGCTATTGCAGCGAAGGTTGGCATGGACAGTACAACAGTGAATTACTTTGCCTTATTTGAAGTGATCAACCATTCCTTTGGTAAGTGCCAGTGGTTAATATTAAGTTTTGTTTGGGGATATTTTATTCTCATATTGTCAGACTGAAACTCTTTGCCTAGAGAAGAAGAGCTGGCAGACCAGGGAGATTCTGTTTATTAGGACAGTCTCCAACAAGCAGACCAGGCACATCCCATTAAGTCCAAGTCAGAGGGTATCTGCTCACTGTTGGTGCGTTTTCCTCTTTCGTAAGCATAAGGTGCGTGCCCCCAGGGCCAAAGCGGATACTTTCATGAGTTTCTTTTAAATCAGAGGTTCAAAATTAATATAGTCCAATGAAACAGCCTTAAAAAGAAGGAATGCTCTATTTAGTGACAGTCTGTTCTAGTGTACTTTATGCTTCTTGTAGATTTTTAAGAACAGCTTTTTGTTTTCAGGAGTTAGAGATAAATTGATTAAAAGCCATTGCTTTAATGCATATCTTTAAGTTTCTTTGTAAATAGATAATCCTCTTCCTAGGAAGTTTTATTACATCATGACAGGAAGCTTGTCTTATATATTATTTTATAACAGTTAGGGATGTTGGTCACACTGGTTGCGTTGACACCACAAAGGGGAGGAAGTCAGTGCTTGCCCTTAGTGACATAGATTTCCTCATAGTTTATTTCCTATAGTTTATGGGTCTTTTCCACACACACACACACACACACGGCTAAGGCCAGAGATGACATAATATTTATTGATTGATCAGCTCTTCCTTATCCCAGAAAGGAGGAGAGTTGGCAGACTTGGGTTGCCTTGCTGTTGTTCCAGGTCAGTGTAGATAACTTTGATGCCCCCTGAAGTGGCCAAGTCCCTATTATTCTTTATCTTGCTAATTCCCTGCAGTCTAACTAGGCAGATAGAAATGTTACGAAGGATTGCTAGGGACCCAGGACACTTGGATTCTAATCTTGTCCTTCTTTTCTAAGCTTTAGTTAATAAATAAAATGGGAAATATTAAACCTGTCTCTTGCAGTGTTATAAAGCCAAGTAAACATCAAGAGAAGAAAACTGAGCCTTTCCCGAGAAAATCAATATAGAAATTAAAAGTGGTAGTGTTTTATCCTGCTTTGTTAGAAAGAGGAAGTAACTTTACTCTGAAGACACTTTTCACTTTGATGAATGTCTTAGAGTTGGGGGGTGGGGTAGGGAGAGCCTTTCAACTCTTAACAATAAAAGCAGTTCACTGAGAATTGCCATGTGAGAGACTCTGAATGAATGCACCATAGCTAGGTAAGAGGAGAGGCTTGCTTTAAAGATGTTCAGTGGACATCACTGTAACTTACCAGATAATTGACTTTGTAGTAGGTGCTAACTGAATGGCATGTCATTCAGGTGATAGAGTTCAGTTAGTTAGAGGCCTGACTGGCAATAGTCATAGTTAGAAGGGATAGATTTGGCTAGACAAAGGGTTATTTTGTCATCCTGAGGCAGAGCTCCCTGATGGCCGTAAAGCCGATGTTCTGGTTAATGATAATCTGCCATCTTGATCGCCTGTTTGTACTTTATCTGCAGTTTATACTAGGGAAATCCCTTATATATCTTTTCACTGTAGCTTTCTTTGTTTTGTTTTCTCTTTAGTACGTAAGCTGGCACCTAATGAATTTCCTCATAAACTCTACGTCCAGAATTACACATCAGCTGTGCCAGGCACCTGCCTGACCATTCGAAAGTGGCTTTTTACAACAGAAGAAGAAATTCTCTTAAATGACAATGACCTTGCTGTTACCTACTTCTTTCATCAGGTGGGTGAATTGATCCTCCTGGAAAGGCCTGATTTTTTATTTTATTTTTGTCTTTTTATATGGAGTGGATAATTTGCCAATTCAGTGTGAATCCTTGGGTAACCTGCTTTCCCCCCGAATCTTAATTAAATTTGTGAAATGTGTTATCCCATTTCACAAAAGATAAATAAGTTTAAGAAGTGAAGATGTCCTGGAATTTACAATATTTATTTAAACAACAGAAAATGAGCATTATGGCTATGTACCTTTTCAAAAATTTTTTTTCCAAAATTACACATTCATAGAGTTTAAAGCATCATATAGTTATACACAGGTTATTACAAAAAATATTAGTTACCCCCACTTATCTTCATCTCTCCACAAAGGCAATGACTTTTTTAGCTTTGTTATTTTGTTTTATATTTACTACCATGTCTCTGTTATAACTTAGTTATATTGCTCCTACTTGATTTTTCAGATTCAGATAATATCTCTTCATTTCCCACTAAAAGATGAGACTCTAGCTGCATTTTATTCCCCATTTTTACTAATACCCATATCTTTTCCTCTCTCCCATCTTCCTAATATAGGCACATTATAATATTTATTTAATCAGTGTTCAGTGTTTATATTATTATGACTATAAATAATGAATTTATAGTAGAGCCTTGCATTGTTGGAATGAGAAAATTAGCTAGAAGTCAGAATATCTGGTTCAAGTATCTGGTTCAAGTTATATTCTTAGCATAGCTTTGCTAAGATCTGTTTCCTGATCATATAAGTGGACTCATACAGTATAGTATTTGTCTTTTTGTAACTGGCTTATTTCACTTATCATAATGTCCTCATTCATGTAATAGCAGTGGACAGAATTTCCTTCCTTTTTAAGGCAAAATAATAATATTTCATTGTATGTGTATGTCTCCTTTTGTTTATCTAGTCATCTGTGGATGGACATTGGTTTTTTCCTACTTCTTGGCTATTATGAATAATGCTATTATGAACATGGGTGTGTGTATATCTCTTCAAAATCCTGCTTTTAATATACCCAGAATTGGGATTACTGGATCATATGGTAATTCTGTTTATAATTTTTGAGGAACTGCAATACTGTTTTCCATAGCGGCTACACTATTTTATATTCCCAACAGGGCAGATGGGTTCAAATGATTTTTTGCTTGACTAGGTAAACATTTGTGCCATTTGGAAAATAATAGTAAATGTTTTCCTACTTAATTTTATTTTTTTGTATCATATTTTGATGGTGGGAATATCTAATGTATTTCACCAATTCCAAGATGCCATTGATTGTAAGATGCACTATTATTTTATGTACTGCTAAGACAGAGAAAAGAGCTACCAATTAAACTGATACATCATTGATTGTAAGGTGCATCCCAATTTTAGGATTGATAAAATATTTAAAAATGTGCATCTTAGAGTTGATGAAATATTAGGTAATGATAATGAGCCTTTTCCTTAAACATATTAATAAGGTTGAAATTCATGGTAGGATGTATTTAAATTCTGGCTAACTATAGCAGATTGAACACACATTTAAGCTACTCCTTCCTAAAATAATAGTAATGGAATTTTAAAGGCATAAACCTGCCAGGACCAAGGACAGGGGAGGAGACAGTAGCAGATGAGAACTGTCAACAGTTTTTACAAAATGAATGTTTGCATGAATTGAGAGGAGTTTGGTGTTTGGTAATTGTGGAAGAATTGGTGAGAGTCACATGGGCTAGTCAAACAATGTAATCTTTTTTTTTCCATTGCCATTTATCTCCTCTATGCCCTCAAGCAATATAATCTTTAAAAAAAATTTTAAAAAAATATATCTTTATTGATTTCAGAGAGAGGAAGGGGGAGAGAGAGAGAAACATCAATGATGAAAGTCATTGGTTGGCTGCCCCCTGCACGCCCCCTACCGGGGATCGAGCCTGCACCCCCAGCATGTGCCCTGACCCGGAATCAGACTGCAGTCTCCTGGACCCTAGTTTGATGCTCAGCCGCTGAGCCACACCTAGCCAGGCAAGCAATATAATCTTTATTAGAAATGAGAGAGGAGAGGTGAGAACATTTTTACTGCCCCATATGAACTCTGACCCTCTTCTGCCCTGGGAAAGTGTTCAGATATTTAAGTGCTGTTCCAAGTCAGACACAGGTCTAGGTATTGGGGATACGAATAAAACAAATACAATATTTTTATTTGGTCACCAGAAAAGCCTTTTCTCTTAGCTAAATAACACCTTGTTACATGGGAAGTGAAATAGACCAGTACTTATTTGTTTTTCCACCCATCTTCTCTCCCAGCTTCCCAGTAATTGGTTGAATTTGGCCTAGAGCAGTCAAGTCTTTTGGTGATAAAAAATACAAGTGTTCAGGTTCTTCAGGACACCATGTGGCCGTTCTTACTGAGCATCTGCTCTGTGACCATGATCCCCTGTGCTTAAGTGAGCCCTCGTTTGTATGGCTAGGACTGGGGAGGAATGGGCATAATCTTCCCATTAGGCGGTCCCAGGCAGGACGTTAATATCTGTGTGTGGTTCTTGGAACTTAACAGCCAAATGATGCTAATAGCAATGATAATAGTAACTGTTTATATATACTTTATGAAACTCAACATCTGTTGTCTCACTTTGTTGTCTGCCTGTGAGATGGGTATTATCCCTATTTTACAAACTGAGAGGTTTTAAGTGACTTACTCAAGTGCATATTGGTCAGTGACACACCTAGAAGTTGAACTATCCTTTCGACTTCAATCCTGAACTCATTCTGTTGTACAAGTTATTTTCCCTTAAAAGACTATGGGGAATGATTTCTACCTTAAGGAAGCTGGCAGTCTTCTGATAAGAGCTCAAGAGGATGCCAGCGTAGAGTTGTCCTTGCAGCAACTCCCTGAGGTTAGATTCTGAATGCCCTAGGCAAATGCCCTATTTGTTGTTGTTTTTCTCCCAATGATCAGTTTTCCCCTCCATTAGATTTTAAATGTTTTCTTGGGGTAGAGTGAGGTTTGGAAGGGGGTGCATATTTCATTTAGCTGAACCAGGAGTTGTTTAGAATGAACATATTATATTTAGGTACCTTCATGCCTGTTTCAAGCCCTATTGGGGATTTTTTTTGTTCATGGTCTCAGATTTATCACTTTCTCTGCCAGTTGCTGCTCCCCTAGTTTAAGCTCTTGTTTCATTTTGTACTTAAAGTGTGACAACATCGTTGGTGTCTCTTATTCTCTCAATTCATTTGACACTCATAGGCAGATCAATCTTTCTTTCAAAAAAGTTTTCATTGCTTATTTTAGCTCCCTATTGTCCTTAAGTCTAAATTCCTGTGGGTGCTTTTTAGAGTCCTTCCTAATCTGTTAACCTACCCCTCTAGCATTATCTTTCATTGTCCCTTAACATGTACCCTTTATTCAAATCAGGCAAATCTATCTCCTAAATGTATTTAAGCTCAAACCCATTCCTGTTTCCTGACTTCAGCTAGCAGTTTCTTCTATCTAACTTACCCTTTCGGGTGCAACCAAGACTTCCTTGATAACTGCACTTAGCAGTAAGCTCTCATGTCCTCATTGCATGTGTCTTAACTCTCCATACCACACATTTTGCTACGTCATTGTTACCTTTAATGCAGTGTTATATGCTGTCTTTTAGTGTTCTCTGATTGTTTCATATATAGAAATTAACCGGAATTTAAATCCCTTTAACATGTGAAACCAGATTCCTCACATGCCTAGAACAGCCCTTGAGTACATACCAGACACTCCTTACACACTGCTTATTCCAGTAAATACATCCATGTGGCAGAGAGCACCAGAGATGTGATGTTCCACATACTTAAGAGTTATTCTGAAAATGAATCTGTCTCTATTTTTATCAAGAATGTACTTGATAATGATTTTTACATTTCTTTCTTCCCTGCCTTTGTTTTGGTGCCAGGCTGTAGATGATGTGAAAAAAGGTTACATCAAAGCAGAGGAAAAGTCCTACCAATTACAGAAGCTGTATGAACAAAGAAAAATGGTCATGGTAGGTTTGTGTCCCCATAATCTCTTTATAAAATGCCTCTTCTTATCTCTTAAACTTGTTCTTCCAGTCATTTCTGAAAGATGTTGCAACCTGGTCTGTGGCTTAACTATTTAAAAAAAGAAGGGGAATATAGACCTTGATGTAAAGTCCATTGTGTTCCTCCATTAAGCACACAAAGAGCTTCTTTTGTTATTGATAGATATATAACTTTATTATAAATAATAACCAAATGGAATTCTTTTTGATAGAAAAAGTCTAAAACAAAGATAAGCAAAACATTTAATATGATAAGGGTAAGATTCTATAGGAATTGATACTAGGCTTTTTTCATTAGAAATTATTTTAGTTATGATTTAGTGGTTGTAAGATTATTTATTTTTACAACTTTGATCTCTGCAGTTGCTTAAACATTTATGCTCAGTAGTGTTTTTGCTTAGTATCATATCCTAGAGCTGTACTGTTCAATTTGATGGCTGCTAGCCTCATGTGGCTATTTAAATTTAACTCTATTTAAATTAAATAAAATTTAAAATTCAGTTCCTCAGATGCATTAGCCGCATTTCAAGTGTCGAGTAGCCACATGTGGCTAGTAGCTATGTATTGGACAGCTCAGATATAGGCTATCTTTATCATCACAGAAAGTTCTGTTGGAGAGGGCTGCCTAGAATATTTCTTAAACATTTTAAAATTAGTTTTCAGTTTGTATCTGCTGTAAATACAAGGACTGAAATTGTCAAAAATAAAATTTGTAAGTAACACTTGCAAAACTTCCACCTGTAGAATTTTAAAATTTCTTTCTTGGCAAATGCACATATAGTTGAAATTTTTCCAATTATAATTTTTCATGATTTCACACAAGGCAGTAATTGCATTGTAATGATTCTTATAGATCACTTGAATTTCTTTGTACTTTCTGTGCACTTTTTATGAAGGAATGTTCATCCATCTGAGTTAGTTGGGTTAGAACAAGAATATACAAATTAGCCATCAAATTTAGCCCGTAATCTTATGTCTAGCTGGGATAGTTATTTTCTCTCACTTATATGATGAAAAATAAATTTCCAAAGATCAACAAGCCATCTACGAATTTTCTGCATACCAACAGACTGAAATAGACCACAAAAAATATTTTAAATAGAATTCAGTCTATTAATTTGCAGAATTTTGCTTAAGGTAATTTTAATATGTAGGTGGCAGGATTTTAAAACTCAGCTTCCTATTCTTTAAGATAATGGCATTGTCTGTTACATATTAACGCATGATTCTGGCCACATCTGCACCTTTTTTGGTGAAAAGGGCCAAATACTAAAGGACTATCAACCGTTGCAATAATTCTTTGTTTTTTCCAAAGCCAGCAGAATTAAAGTAGTTTCATAAGGGTCTCAGATAATACCAGTATGGCGTAAATACTGTTTTCAAACACACTGTCTTCCACTTATGCATTTAACCAAAAGTATTCGTTGAGCACCAAGTGTGTGCTAGGCACAGTATGAGGTGCTAGATAAATAAATAGGCTTGAGTTGTTCTGTGGCAAAATATAGAAAATCTGAATTTAATAAGCATAATAATCTATTATGAAATAATTTTCAAACTCAAGTTTGTATTTTGTAGTTGTTAGATGGGCCAGGTATAGAAACCTAGGTATAGAAGCTAGGGTACAGAAACTCAGTGGGGCAGGAAGCTCCAGGTGCCTAGCAAGGGGCGAAACTGGGAAAACAAGAACCTTGTCCTCAGGGTAATCTACCCTCTCCTAGCATCACTGGCTGTGTGGTTTAGCCTCCCTGAGCATTCCTCCCTAAAGATAACATCTAGGCCTCAGTTGTATTTCAGCTCCAGGCCCAGATAAGCAGCAAACCAAGCAGCACAAGTGGCCCCGTGGCTGACTCAGGACCAGATATATTGACTAATAACCTCGTTTCCTGGCACCAACTAATCAGTGGAGATCACCACCCCAGAAAGAACACACCTAGAAAGCTGATGAATATTCTATTGAGGCACTCCCCTGAGACCTCCCCTAAGATTTCCTGCATGAAAGAGATAAATACACTCAGGACAAAGGACCCAGGGGTGCTTCAAGGGAGCAGGCCAGCGCCATCTCCATCCCTCCGAGGGGACCCCACAAGACTTGCAACCAGGGGAGCAATGGGAAGTGGCTCACCCCCTGAACTTGTCTCCAAGGCCCCTTCTCACTCCGATTTCTCAGGGAGCCAAAGCAGCCCAGCCTGGGCGCTCTTGTTGCAGCTTCTATGCACCTTCCTTGTTTCACCGTCCTAAGTATATTTTTGCTGCCATCATGGAACCAATACCCTTTGGCTCAGTGCCATGTAGCCCTTCCCTTTTGATATCCCAATCCCCTTTTAATGAATTTAATTTTTTTTTTACTCACCATCTGAGATTGCTATATTGCCTACTGGTGTACCACACAGCACCAACTGTTCAGTTAAGAACCCGAGTGCAGTTGGTACATTGATGTGTTTTCCCATGGGTCATTGGAATTGAATATAAAATATGCTTAAACATTTATGGAATTTAGTTGTCTTGAAAACCTACTACCAACATATAGTTGTATACTAGCCCCATAATACTACAATCAAATTTTAAAGAAAATACTACTGAAGTTTAAATTTAAGTATAATTTCATGTAGTAGTGTTCAAAGACATTAGCTTAGTCAGTGGTCATGGTCAGTACATTGAAACTTTGAACTCATATGGACTCTTCAGAACCCATAGGTCTTGATACCACTATCTGTAGTAACTTAGTATGCTTGATATCAAGGCCGAAGATAGGTCAAATCACTACGATTAGTTGCCAAATCACTGTGAAAACTTCAACAGTTAACAGACTTCTCAGTTCTAGTTTCTTTTGTATAAAATGGGATGTTCGGATTGCCAGCTATCGAGTAGAATCTTAAGAAAATGCTCCAGAGTTCTTGGTAGATAAATGAGTGTTGTGTAGGTTTCCCTGTTCTCCAAATACACAGAATACCTCATATCTTTGCCAGAGTATGTAAGATCCAGTGTGAGCAAAATGTTTTGTTTCCTACTTACAAAATTAGATTGAATCTCAAATTTGGATGGTTGAGAATGTAATGTACAAGAGAGATTTTTTCTTTTCTTTTTTTACTCACACACAAACAGCAGACATTTGGAACTTAAGTTTTTCTTATGTTGGAGTAGCCTGACTTTGCCATTGTTGAACTGACAAATAAGAAATTTCTGTTAGTGTTTCTCAATGTGATTTTTAGTGATTTCACACAAGGCAGTAAATGTGAAAGTAAGTGTTTCTCAAAGTGTGGTCCCCAGGTTAGTTTCATGGGAATCACTTGTGAAGGCTGCTCACAATGCAGATAGCTGGACCCCATCTCACATTTTTTAACTCAGAATCTCTGTGGGTAGAATCTAGGAAGTTTTGTTATGATTTTTACAGAAGCACCTTGGTGATTCTGAATCTTAAGTTCTTCAGAATCACTACTCTAGGGGTTTGAGAGAGTTGGCTCCCAAGGTTCCTCTCAAGCACTTCAATTTTAGACCTGGTTTGACCCTTGGCAGGTTGTTTGGGAGAACAGAGAGTTCTTCAGAATGGACCTCAACCCACTCACCTAAAGTGTTCTGCTCTGTTAAGTACTGAGTCTCTACTTTAATGTGTCCTGTTTCTGTATTTACTTACCTTGCTAAATATTGAACATTCACAAAATGTCCTGTGCTACACCTTTCCTCTGGTCTAATTTGGGCCATCATCTGAATGTATGTGAGTCAAGGAAGGTAATTTAGGAGACATTTAACTACTCAAAATTTAATATGAAAAGAGAATGGACAGGAAAATTTTGTATTTTAAATATATAGCTACATCTTTATGTAAATCTGTTTGAAAACAAAAATTCACTTTTCTTTTGGAAATTTTGGATGTATATAAAACTTTAAATGTTTCTTCTCTTTATGCTTTGTGCAAGTCCAGGAATGTAGAGATTGCCTGCTTACAGTTGAGAAATGCTACCTGACTTGAGAATCTTGAAAACCTTAAGTTCCCGAGTGAAACTTTACTTCTGTCATCTCACGAAGGCCACAGCTGCCCTTAGTTTTCACTCAGGTTGTTTTTAGAACTATGCTATTAGGAAGTCCCCTGAAGCTCCTTTGTTTTCAAGGACTACATTTCTCAGTGTGGAGGGATAAATAGAGGGTTGGAGTGGCATTGTGAGTTTTCTAGTCCTAGCAGTTTTGGTTAGAGTGTCTCTTCTGGCTTCATTTATGTATCTTTTTTTAAGTAGAGAAAGGTTGGAGGTTGGAAGTGGGATAAAGGATCGTCTTGGAGTCCTGTCCCAACAGGGATGGGTGTGAGACCAGAGGCAAGGTCTTCGGGTCTTTGGGTGAGAGGATCCTCTTTGTCCCTGTGCCATCTCAGCAGCTCTTCATGGTGGTTTAGTTCCATAGTAACACTGTTTTCCCTTCCTTTTTCTTTCTAGTACCTCAATATGCTAAGAACTTGTGAGGGCTACAATGAAATCATCTTTCCCCACTGTGCCTGTGACTCTAGGAGGAAGGGGCACGTTATCACAGCCATCAGCATCACGCACTTTAAACTTCATGCTTGCACTGAAGAAGGACAGCTGGAGGTGAGAGTTCAGCATGGGGCCGGGCCTGCGAGTGCTGGTGGTACTCTGATACCCACTTGCTATGTTTTAGTTCCTTCTGGGTGGCGGTGGTGGAATGATGTCAAAACTGTTTTGACTGGGGTAGATAAATAGGCGCTGGATTCGCACTGATCCTCACCTTCACGTGTTACACTGACTTAGTCTCCTGTCTTCTTCTCCCTGAAGTGATGCACACTTCTCCACTCATTTCTTTCTGCTGCCTGGCTCAGAACTGTCTTACTAAGCTCCCTAGCATTCTCACACTTACACTCTTGGTCTTGGTTGTTTAGAACCAGGTAATAGCATTTGAATGGGATGAGATGCAGCGATGGGATACAGATGAAGAAGGAATGGCCTTCTGTTTTGAATATGCACGAGGAGAGAAGAAGCCTCGATGGGTTAAAATCTTCACACCATATGTGAGTGGTGACGGGGAAGCGTGCTTGGGGAAAGTAGATGGGGCTTAAAGTTCTCCTTAAACTAAATGCGTAAGTGGAGAGAGCTGTAGAGAGAGCAGTGGTCTTGAGGTCTGAACCTATGTGAATTCTAGGGCCCCAGGTTCTTCCTGTCTTTCCACGGGCCCCACTAGGATTGGCAATTTCACACCCGCTTGACTCTCAATTACCACTAGAAGGAGCCAGAGAATAGTAGATGAGCCAGGCAGGCCTGGGCTGTGGGCCTTGTTAGGGTTTTCCTCTAGGCTGAGCAAGTTTGGAAGGTGGGGTGACTGAGGGCAGAAGTTCAAAGGCATGGCCCTGTGGTACCTGGTCCTGAGAAGTCGGTGAGTGTTGCTATGTTCTTTTTTCAGTTCAATTACATGCATGAATGCTTCGAGAGGGTGTTCTGTGAGCTCAAGTGGAGAAAAGAGGTAATTCTAAACAGTCTTGAATTGATTATTTCATCTTTATTTGTTTAAAATGTATAGGCCTATGGCCAAATACCTGGGACCCTTACCTCCATCTTCACTTTTCTGGGACTGTTAGGCTGGTGATCCCAGGTGAGCCAGGATACTCTTCCAGAGAGGGTTGTTAGCCTTTGGATGCTGAACAGGCTGTGGAAAAAGCCCTGCTTCTTCCTTTCTCTGGAGGATGGCCATTGGCTGCAGGCTCTCCCGTCTCTCATGACTTCATGGACCCTCCTCTGCCTGTTTTTATCAAATTACTCTCCATACTATTCCTGACCCAGAAGGGCAGCTATCCTCAGTTTTAGCCGCTCTGTCCAAACTCACCAAGAACGCCTATGTGTGGGCAGGTCTTTGCTCCTGCTTTACTGTTGTGTGTGTGTGTGTGCCAGTGCTGGAACAGAATTAGGAAGATCCTGAGTAATTAGCTACTTTGTCTCAGAAAATGTTTCCGAGGTTCAGTAGTAGAGTCAGGGACATGAAAATGTATATTCTTGGTATAGTAGAAAGAACGTTGGGCTTTGGGCACCAGATCTGTATTCTCTCCCAACTTTTTTTCTCTGTGATTTCGAGCCAGTCAGTTTCCCTAGAGCCCAGTTTTCTCATCCTTTCTCATGTGTAAAACGGGAAGGCTAAGCCAGATAATTAATAGCCAAGGTCCCTTTTAGCTCTAAAAGGCTGTGATTCTAGATGGGAAGTTATATTGGGGGAAGAGGCCAATCAGATCGATTCATCTAGTCGTATATTTGAATGGTTGTCTCCAGATGGGAGATGCAGACACCTAAGGCTTCCCAATAACTCTTTCCTTTTTTTTCTTTCAGAACATTTTCCAGATGGCGAGGTCACAGCAGAGGGATGTGGCCACCTAGCCTTTCCCTACGTCTTTCCCTTCTCCACCTTCATCCTCTTACCCCCTTCGTCTCCCGTGTCAGACAGAGTAACCATTAACACAAAGGAGGAAAAGGAAAAAAGTCATTATATTCAAAAGCCCTAAACTAAATATTAATAATAATCCTTCTGAATTTCATGTCTCTGGAATTGAGCCAGTAGAAAACAGCAGATTGGTCAGCACCAGGAGTCACCTGAGTTAAGATAGGAAAAGAAATATGCCCAACCAACTCGCCAAAGGTATCTTTGTCCTTGTACCTGGGCCTCATACCAACAGAGTATCCTTGTACTATATTTTTAAAACTGGAACTATGAACTCCATCCATTTGCACTGTTCAGACATATATATGTATGTATGTAAAAATTATGTATAAACAAATTAGCTGCACGTATATACATATATATATTTCTTTTTAAATTTCATATTGATGGCAGTACCTTTTTTAGCTTGTGTTTTTACACACCTTTCACTAGAATTCATGACTTCTCTCTTGCTCTCTTTATTTTGAAACAAACTTTAAAAAGGAAAAAAAAATTTTACAGGGAAAATACCTCTCCTCATGAAGGACTCGAAAAGTTTACAACCTGCTTGGGTTTTCCCCCCCTTTTTTGTATGGAGTGAAGATTCTGCCTCATGGGTTACTGTAGAGTCTGAGGAGCAAGGAGCATGGTTTCTTTTTCTTCCAAGAAGCTGTTGGGGAGGCGAGAGGGGTGTGTTCCTGAAGGGCAGCAGGGCTGCGGGAGAGTCTACAGACTTGGTGTGGTCTCTTAATCCAAGACATTTTTCCTGGTTCATCTCTGTCTCATGGCTTTCTAGCCACATTCCACATCTTCCTGCTTCCCTAGGGCCCCTGTATGCTTCCCCTCAACTCGCCTAGAATGGGGGAGGGTGGGCTCAGGAGGTTAATGCCACAGGAACCCGATACACTTTGTGGTCATAATTTTTCATTTCCCGGCCTTTTCTGAGGCAGGGGTAGTACTAGGGACCAGTGTTAAAATTGATACCTTTAGGCACAAAGATTGGACTTTGGGTAGGGGAAAGGAAGGAAGAAGTGCCCTATGTACATAAGCTTTTCCCTACTTGATTTGTGACCAATAACCACCCATAACTGTCACATTCTCTTACTTTCTTACACAGCTGTGTGGGAGGGATCTGACAGTGTCCCAAGGCCTTGGGGCAACTTGGAAAGGGTCGTGGTCTGTGCCAAGCAAACCATAGCCTGTCTAGGCCAGCTGAGGACCCAGGAAGGAACAGTAGGAACATGATTGATTTGGGTTGGATCTCAGCTTTTAATTAAAAGGAGACTGAAGGAAAACCTTTTTGTCCCTAAAGAGCTCCTCCTCTGACCTTGTGGTTAGACCTCTGAGACTTAAGAGCCACATCCCAGGATTGGGGGCCAGGGCTGACTGGAGTAGGGCAGCATTCTCAGCCCCCAGCTCTGTATTTAGATACTGCACTGGGAGCTCTCGGTCAGGCTCGGGTGCAACTGAAACACATCTTTGAACCATTTTTTCTTTTCCCTTCTCCGTTTTCTAAACAAACACCTCCATAGGGTGGCATCTTTTGCTTTGTCTAACTGGGAGGCAACCATGGTTGGTTGTAGTCAACTCCACTGAGCAGTGTTGGGGTGGCTTGAAGTTTCTTGTTTTGTAACTCGTTTTTGCAGATCATCATGAGGCCTCTTTCTTTCTCTCTCACTGTGTTACCCTGGCGGCTGTTTGCCCCAGGGGAGTGTAGGATCATATAGAATATCCCGTCTTCTTTTCCCTATTCCAAACCCAGTGGAATCACAGAGTGCAAAATGTATGAATGCTGAGTGTTTAAAGTTGTAGAGAGCAATCCCTGACTTGAAGGCTTTGACACAGGATTAACTTCTTTTGGCTGAAATTAATTTAATAATGAGCCAAAGGAAGATATGTTGATTTTCCACTCCAAGATGCTAAAGAGGCTTTTGATGCCAGCTTTGTTCAAACTATGAAAAATAGCAGCAGTTTGCTCCTATGCCCTCAGAGTGGGCTAGGAGTGAACAAATCCAGGAGGCCCCTTGCCAGCCCAAGTGCTGGCCTCCGGATATGGGACGTAGCGGGGATGCCCTTAGGATGGAGGCCCCTTAGAGTGGATAGATGCTGCTCTGTCCCCTTCCTGACGTAGACTTCACTTGGTGCTTTGGAGATTGCCTGAAGGCCCCCTGGGTAGGTGGTCTGTTGGCAGAATCTGTGTAGGAACAGCCCCTGCTTGAGGCTGTACCACTGACACAGCACCGGCTGCAGCAAGGTAGGGGGAGGCCCCAGGGGACAGCGCCTTCTTCCCCCCCCCCCCCCCCCCCCCCCCCGCAGCAGGCCTCCTGCAGTGGAGGCAGAGGTCACTGGCTGTGGAGCTCCAGAGGATCCAGCTCTTCTTTGCATGAAGCATTGTTAGTGTGACACTCCTTTTCCCCCTTGCTCTGCACTTCTTTCTCTGATCCCTGCTACCTTTCTTAGTCCTGGGTTCTGCCCAGGGAGGCTTCTTTTGCAGTTTATCTCTGGGAAACGGAAGGGCTGCCCCTTCCCCCTGCCTTGCCCCAGCAGAGCCAGCAGGATTTTTCTGGTCTCCTGTTGTCCTCTCCTCCAAGTTCAGTTTCTATCCTCTTTGGTAAAAGCTCCGAGTTTTTTATGGATCAGGAGAAAATGCAGGCCCTGAGAAGCCTGTCCCTGCAGAAAGGCTCCCTTGGGCCATGCTTTGGGCTCTCTGCTCTTTATATTTATATTCTGCTCTCCATTTTTCTGCCCTCCCCTTGCCCTAGGCCTAAGCTCAGCACAGGTGAGTGCTCAGGGCAACTCCTAGGCCTGGACAGAGCTCTCAGGGAGGAATTAGATAAATGTTCAACATCGTGCCCGGCCCATCTGGCTTCGTCCTTTAGTGACCCAGGCCAGTAGCTTAGGGCTGTCCCCTCTTGTAGCTCCTAACGCAGTGCTTGGAGCAGCAATATAAGGGCATTGACAGGAGGTGACACCTCTCTCTTGTCTCAGAGTTTGCCAACGTATGGGTCTGGCTCCTAAGAGGCAATTTTCTTAAAAGGGACTACATCCTGATTGATGTGAAGCCCCCAGACCTGGAAGGACTGCTGTGCCCTCCCTGCTCTCCGTGCTCTGGCTGGATTGATGCAGCAGGAGAAACCATTCGGTCTGTTGGACGCCTGACATACTGCTAGGTCCCCTCACTGGGTTCATTGCGTCACATTACTTCCTTGTGGAGGGGGGAGGACGTGGCTGAATACTGAGCGAGAGAGAAGACTCGATGGGTGTGCTTTAGTGCCCACCTTCCCGTCCCACCTCTGTCTTCCTCTTCTAAACCTGGGCACTCCGTGCCAGGCCTCACTCACACCGGGACAACATCAGCTCTCTCCTCAGCAATAATCTCAGGTGTGTGGGAAGCTTAGGGCTGTGGGGGAGATCGGAGCCGAAGAGGGGAGCGATGCGGGGTGCAGACACTTGGCCAGCTGCTGAAGTTGGACACCAGTTTTATATCATGCCCCCTTTAAGCCAGTGAGCTGGGCTTCAGTTTTCCCCAGGCCATGCACAATTTTAATTTATTTGAGAGAAACTCTAATTGTATTTTCACTGCAGTATCTTGTATTTTTTATTTGTGATTAAAAATGTGAAGAGAATACGCAGACACAGAAATGGCTAAGTGTTTCTTTCACGCCTTGTTCTAGAGCTAACCACTCTAAACTTGCTCGGTAATGTCACTCAGTGTGATTAATTGTAACATACTCTTTTAAATAAATCGATTTATTGACGAAACTATTCTTTGGTTTCCTAGACTACAAATCCTTCGGGTTGTGTGACAAGAAGTGAAGAGGGACCCTCAGATTTGCGTTAGAATGGTCATTCTGAAAATGGGAAGGAGCGGTTGGCCAGTTACCCCAGTGAGGCAGTGTTTGGAGGGCAGGCGAAGGGGAAGGGGAAGAAAAGGGGAAGCTGGGAGGCCCCTCGTCTAACGCGTCCAGTGGCTCCTTTGAAGATTCCTTCTCCCTCAGATCTCCGAGTTGATTGTACAGCCTGCACAAAGCCACGTTGCCTCACAGGACTCCTTGCCCTCAACCTCATGCAGGTAGACCCTGGCAGAGTCCTGGGGACACATCTTAGCCCCCCGCCCCCAGCAACACGTTCTAGAGAGAGAGGCAGTGCTTTGCAGTTGGGTTTGATACCAGACGATGTAATCAAAGTGGCTGCAGCGGTGCATAGTGCTGCTACTTACTCGTGAGGAGTCTGAGGGGGAAGGTGCTCAGAACTGGGTTCAGGAGAAACGTTAGGTTAGAGACACATAGTTGGAAGTCATTTTCATCAAGCAGATGAGAGGATGCAACATTCTGGAAGGAAACCCCATTTATGGGAAGCAAGAGGGAGGAAGCTGACTGAGGGACATCGACAAAAAAAAGGTGCCTGAGAATGAGAACCCCCTAAGAACCAGGAGCTTGGATCAGGGCTGCTCAGCTCAGGTATGGAGGAGAGTGAGGGTTGGCCATGGGCGGGGATTCCTTCAGCCACAGGGACGAGCAGCCAGGGCTGTGAACACTTTGAAATCTTAGCAGGAGAATTAAGACAAACCCTGAAAGAGAGGCTGAGGCTCTCAAGCTACCGCAGGGGGTGGACCCGAGGGAAATGGGACACCTTGCATGACGTTTGTACATCTCAAAGCCCTAAAACTCTAGATTTAGAAATTACCCAGAACTCCCCACCACGTGCTCATCACCGGAGCCCTGACTGAGATCTTCGTTTCTATTACTGGAAGGCTTCTCCCAGTCCCTGCTATTAACCTGTCAGCTCCACTCTTCTGCTTCAAGAAGTTATTTTCCTTCCCTCTTCCCTTCATGCTGCCACTAACGGTAGAGCAGTCCCTTGATCATTAGAAGAAACTGGTGCTGAGGTTCATTTTGCTTGGTCTGAAGTGAGGAGGTGGCTCTATTGTCATCACTTCCTATTTGTTCTGCTGTCCCATTTTATTACCAAGGCCTCTTCTGCTCAGAAGAGATGTCAGTGAACTTCGGTCGCTAACAGAACCATCCCTCCTGTATACCCTTCCTACTATATTTGAAGCCAGCGTGCCTGAAAAATGTCGATACAAGAAACAAGTTAGGAGCCTCCTTTTCTGTCTCAGACGGCCTCCTACGTCTTGCTGCCAAAGGAGCTAGAGAATCCCTGTCCCAAAGCTGTTTTGTTTCCTCCAAAAGACTCCTCTGTGTCTCCTTCATCGCCATCACTCAACCTTAATTATCTGCTGCTTCTCCAGAGAAAATCTGGCTACAGCCTTGCCGGGAGGGGGCACAGCTACGAGCATAAATGTAGTCAGTCCTCATGTGTCGGGCTGCCTGAGATCCAGGAGGATGCCGGGAGGGAGGGAACTTCCCAGTCTTGTTATATGCCAGCCCCCGCATCCTGGGAGAACCCCCCCAGCCAGTAAATCACTGGGAGATGCCCTTTGGGGCTAAAATCCCCCTTCCATCTTTCTGCCCTGACCCAGAAACGATTGCAAGGCCACAGTGAGACAGCGCAAGGGAAAATCCATAATGTTGATGCCGCCTCCTGCTGTCCTCCTTACACACGCTTCTTCCCGTCTCTGACCACACGCGCGCGCGCACGCACACGCACACACACGAACCCCATATCTCTAAGATTTCAGATGCTGTGTACTTGGCTAAGAACCCTGTCTTCCTGCTGAGTGAGGTCCCATGCCTGATCTCTACTAACCCAAGACACTCTTCTTCCTAAAACAGTGTCCACAGACAGGTCTCTATAGCACTTCATGTGTTGCTTCTCTTTGGAACTTTCCTTGGTTCAGGACAGTGTTTTAAGAGAAGGCCCAACTATGGGCTGAGGTGGGGGCGAGTTGTGGGGAGTTACTGGTCCTCTCACAGAACAGCTCTGGGCTGAGGCCAGAAGGTGAGCAAGTTTATAAGCAGTGACATAATGAGGGTGGGTAGCAGGTAGCTGCCCAGAAGCCAATGGCCCATGTGCCGTGACGTCAGAAAGACCACCTGTGTGAGCCCCTGCCCCCAGCCCTAAAACAGTCACGGAGGAACCTAGGAGCAGGAGGGACCTCAGGGCTCATAGAGTCCACCTTCTGCCTGCTGGGGCCACTGCTACAGCCTGCTTGATGCCTCCTGGGGTCCTTGGCTCAGGTTGAAGGACAGGTGGCTGAACCTGTGAGAGGAGAGCACCATGGGCTTGGGGGTCTGACACTGGGTTCAGCCCCTGCAGCTTTGTGACTCTGGGCAAGTTCATTACCCTCCAAAGCCTCCAGTTCCCTGTGTGTAAAATTATTTCCTGCCTCACAGGGGTGATGAGAGGTTAAACGAGGAAATACACGTTAAAAGTAACCGCGTAGTAATGGTGGGGGTACAGTTAGCTCGCGGTATCCCCACTGGCTGGCGCAGGGCAGGGCAGGGCAGGGTGTGAGGCTGCAAGTCCTCGGCCTTTGGAGGAACAGGGCTGGATGCAGGAGAGACCTGCTGACCCGCTTTCCGCCTCGGTGCCCCGCTCTGCAGAATGAAGCCCCCCGAAGGGCGAAGGAACGGGGTCACGGAGCGTGTTCAAGGCCTGGGCACTGCTCAGAGGCGAGCGCTGGCCCTTCCTGGGAGTTCTCCCTCCCTCGCTCTCCTCATTCCCCCCGCTCTGTGTACAAACCCCACCCTCAACCTTCCAAGACTCTTATTTGATGCTTTTAAACCTTTTTCTTTATTTAGACAGAAAAGACGAACTCTTTAAAAGTAAAATGCAATAAATAAATAAGTTAAGCATAGAGAAGTGTCTGAAACCGACTCCCCAGTCTCCCCGTACCACTCCCACCCCCACCCCACTTCTTTTCCCTAAAACTTCCTAAAGAAAATGACCAGGTAATAAACCCCTTTATCCCTCCCCACGCCCCTCCTCCCCAATACCCAGTTACCCCCCAAAGCAAAGGGAGAAATCAAGAGAAGAAATCCAAGGGAAACATTGTCTAAACTCCCAGAAGAGAGATGGCAGCGTCCGGGCCGGGCCGGGCTGGATAACGCACGGCTGGTAGTGGTATTTACACGGAGGGGACCAGCAGAGACTGTAAACATTTTTAGGGGTTCGGGGAGGTCTTTTCCTCGTGAAAGGAGGAGGGTCTCTGTGGCTGACTGGCAGAGAGGCAGCCCTCAGGGCTCCCCCACACCCTCCTTAGAGGGGGGCCCTTAGGGGAGGCAGTGAGTTTTAGGGCTGGGAGCCCAGGGTTCTGTGATAGCCTACGTCTAGCTGAGGGTGGCAGGGGCGGGAGAACCAGCTTCTGAGAAACCCCTGATGTGGGAAGAGGCTGGGACCAGGGTGGGGTGAGGAGCACGTGGGAGGCCCCGCTGCCCTCCCAGCTGCACAGGTAGAACAGGCCCACTGGTCGGGGAGGCAAGTGCGAAAGCTGGGCGCAGAAGGCCCGCCACAGGAGCCCCAGCAGAAGGCAGATACCCTGGAGCCTCCGAGCCTGTTCCTTGCTCCCTCACAAAGGCCAAAAGGGCACCTGGGAGGAAACAGGCCCTTGAGGAGAGGCGGGGGGGTGGGAGTGGGCCGGTGTCCTGTGCCCCCAGAGCCAGGAAGCAGCTTTTGCCCAGAGCCCAACTGAGGCTCAGAGTAGATGTGCGGAGAGGGCCAGGCGTGGGGACCAGGGTGAGGAGCCCCTTCCTGTGGTGTCTCCAGACCTGTGAAGGAAGGAAACACGGGTGAAGCCATGGGAAGACAGCTGCCAATCCAGGTCACGGGCTCAGGGGTGGGGGGTGGCTGGAGTGGCTGAGGAAGACAGGTCATCAGAAGGCCCTCAGTCCAAACTGAACCATCCGGTCCCCCAGCCATTGGACAAGTGGGAGGGGTGGAGATGGAAGGGAGGGCAGGTGATACGAGAAACCGAAGATATTAGGGAGGAAATATTCAAACAGCCCATGAGAAAAAGAAAGACCAGAAGATACAGTCGGGGACTAGAGGGAGAGAGGCAAAGGGATGAGACAGCACAGGCAGGCAGCGAGGACTCAGAGAAAGGAGCAGGGTGCTGCGTGGGGCAGACACCTGAGGAGAGAGCAGAGGGCACCCGCAAAGGGGAGGGCAGAGCAGGCTGGGGAGAGCCCAGGGCCCCTACAGGGTGCTCTCATTCCTTTCGGAAAGGAACGAAGAAAGCCAGAGAGATGCACAGAACACAGACCACAGTCACCAACCACTGTCAACCAAGCACATCCCGCGAGCTGCCCCCGGCCCTGACCCTGGGCTGGGGGGGCGCTTCCCTCCGCGGCCCCCTCCCCAAATAACAAACAATTGGCTCCAAAGACAACACGCTCGTTCCATGCAACTTACAGGGGCCCGGAGCAGGGGTCCGGGGATGGGGGCTTCGGCCGACAATGGACACGGGCCCTGGGCTGGGGGCCCCCAGGGTGGGGGGAGTTAAGCAGCCAGGATTGGGGGGAAAGGGGGAGAAACAGAAAATGTGGGTATTGTTCTTGGGTTGTATTTTTTCGGGGGTTTGGTCCAAAGGAGATTAAACAACATAAAAGTAACCAAAGCTCACAGCCTAGGCCATGGGTGGGGTGGTGGAGGGCAGTGGAGTGGAGGGGACCTTGCAGTGAAATTCACAGGCAGTCCAGCATTTCAGCTTCCTCCACCTGAACCAAAGCTGCTCCCGAGAGGCCTGAGGCTGGGACTCCCCCCAGTCTGTTCTGTGCACTCTCCACTGTCCCATGGGTCCACTGCCACATAAGAAAATCACCTGGAGTCCAGGGGACTAAGGACCCGACGTCCCTACTTCTCAGAATAGATATTCCGTCCAGCAGCCAGTGATTCTACGACCCTCCAGTGCCCTAAACCAGCCCTCTTAATCCTTAAACCCTACTCCCGTAATCTCACTCCAACCCAAAGGAAAACCAGAGAGAGAGACACACACAGACACATGGACACTGACCAGATGAACGAGACCAGATACCGGGGAAGATCTGGGGAGCGCACTTGGCTCTGTCTGGGGTCACTCTGTGCGTGCGTGTGTGCGTGTTTGCCTGTGTGTGTGTACGGGGGAGACTTGGATGACTGAAAAACAACCAGTCAGGCCATCCCTGAGGCTGGTGGAAGAGAGCGTGGAGGCAGTCTGAGCCAGGGCCCTGGCTGCAGTGTGTGGGGGCTGGAGAGGTCACAGGACAGGAACAGGACCCACCTGGGGCCCTCAGTAGGGCCGGTTGGCATCCTTAGGCCGCTTTAGCTGGACTTTGAGGCGCTTCATGCCGATCTGGAAACCGTTCATGGCCTGTATGGCAGCCTGGGCGCTCGCCGGATTGTCAAAACTCACAAAGCCTACGGTGAGAGGGGCATAGGGACGGCCCAACCGCACCTCACTCTCCTGTGCTAGTTTCCCAGCACCACCCTACTGCCTGCAGGCCCCCCAAAATGCCTAGAAAACTGCCCAGCACGCAGCAGGCATTCAGTCAGTACCCCCTGATTGTCTAAGTGAGCGAATACAGCCCAGCCACTCCCACACTGGGAGTTCTCAGCGTTCTCTGAGGGGCAGCCCCTTGCTCAGCCTGGATGGTTCTGAGCCCACCCACTGAAAACACTGCAGACCCTAAATGACTGCTGAAGTGGGGAGGACAAGCACGTTCCCTTTTTCCCCTGAAGCAGCCTTGCAGACAAAGACCTGAAGGCAACTTAACTCGACTCCCTAAGCCTCCCTTTTGGAAACCAAACATCCTATTCCAGAGCCTCTATCAGACCTCACAGAGCATGGGTTTAATAGGTTCTTAAGGGGAGAAGGTGGGCCTGCAGTTTTCTGGAGAGGAGATGGGCCTGGGCGCAGCTGGTAGGAATGTCGGGTGTGTAAAAAATGTTTTGGTTTTTTTCTGGACTCTTGGTCAATCTGGATTCCAAATAGTGGGCCCACTACAACCATAAGTGCCTTCAAGTATATCAGACCTCGTCCGCATTTGGAGTTTGGCAAAAATGTGCCATATTTTATCTTTAGGTCATTATATTCTTACCAAAACACTTGCTCTGATTGGTGGCCCGGTCCACAAAGACTTTGGCTGAGATGACATGGCCAAAGGGGACAAACATCTGGAGGATTTCTGAGTCGGTGAACTCCTGGGGCAAGTGGTAGATGAAGATGTTGCAGCCATCAGGGCCTGGTGGCAACAGAGACACAGGAGGAGCTTGGTGACTGGGGGACAGACTCAAGGAGCACAGGCCTCGGGAGAGCAGGTCTTAGAAGGACCCTCCAATCCTGGCCCAAAACATGTGGGTCAGGGTGCCAGCCACCTTGACCCCCACTCCCTTTCTTCCCCACCCATGGGGCCAAAGCTGGGCTTGGACCAGGCAGAGGGAGTCTGAACCCGCAACAAGGGCACCCATATCCCCAGACAAGGGCACCCGTATCCCCAGAGGCTCTCAGCTCGGGCCGCACCTTCCCGTTGTTGCTGCTGCTGTTGCTGTTGCTGCTGCTGCTGCTGGGGGGGAGGTGGGGGCTGCTGGGCCACCAGGGCAGGAGGCTGCGGGAACGCAGGCGCAACCAGACTGTAGGCTGCCGGGTAGGCTGCTGGGGTGGGGAGACAGAGAGCTACTGGGGCTCCCGAGATGCCCTGGCCCCAGCCCTCCCCTGCCAGCCCAGTCTCCCTACCCCTGGCCCAGGCAATGGGGTTGGCAGGGCTGAGAGGTGTCAGAGAGGGGACTGCCCCAGGCCCAGCTTCAGGGCCTCTTTCCGTCTGGCCATCCCTCCCGACTGGGCCAGGCCCGGTGGGGCTCCTCACCTGTGTAGTGCTGCATCCCTGCATAGGCCTGCTGCAGGGGGTCCACGGGGGCCGCGGGGCTCTGGGCTGGGGAAAGCAGCACCAACCGTGAGAGCAGAGCAGAGCAGAGGCCGGCACGTGGGGACAAGAGCCTCATGTGGGCTCGGGTATAAAATGAGAAGGTGGACATGCACAGGCTCCCCTGACGTTAGCAAGACTTGAGTCTGACCGGCTGTGCAACCCTGGACAAGTCCCTTTGCCTCCCTGCGCCTCAGCTTCCCTGGCTGGGAATGGGAAGGAACACCCCTGCCCAGGATGACAGAGCAGGAGAAGGCCTTATAGCCCCAAGCCTGGAGATGGGGGGTGTGTCCCAGCTGCCAGGAAGGGGAATGGTGGCTGGAGGGCTGCTGGGAGAGGGGTGGCAGCAGAGACCCCCACCTGGGTAGGGGTGAACCCCGTTGGGATACAGAGCATCTGGGGCAGGCTGCCCGGTGGGCTGGGTGGGCACTGGGCTGTAGCCGTTGACGCCCAGGGCAGCTGGGATGGCCGAGACAGGCGTGGCAGCGATGGCAGGAGGGGTGCTGGTTCCTGGGGAGGAGAAAGCGACAAAGACAGAGCAGAGAAGCCGAGACACACACAAATGCAGAGAACCAATCAGCCAGTGTGCAGGCAGAGGGCAGGAGGCAGGTCATTTTCTGAGCCCTGAGCCCCTCCTGGACCCCATGGCTCCCCTGACCAACCCTACTTCTGCCAGCCCAGCCCTGCCTGGACCTTACCTGAGGATGGGGTGATGGGGGTGGCGATGAGGCCATTGGCATTGATGGCGGCCATGTGTTGCATCTGCACGGCAGCCATGGTGGCCATGGGGCTGAGGTAGGCACTGTGAGCCGCCACCAGGGCCGCCTGCTGCTGCATCAGCTGTGGGCAGGGGAAGAGAGGAGAGTGGGGCCAGGCGCCCTGCACCCTGGCCTGGCTCCCCGTCCAACCCTGAGCCTTGACATTGGGAGGGTGGGGGCAGGACAGAGGACCAGGAGGAGAGGGGGTGGGCGGGGCCAGCACCAGGGGGCTGTGCTCACGGCCTGGGTGTAGGCGCTGTAGGCTCCGAACTGGAGGGCGATGGGGCTAAACATGCCCAGCTGGGTGGCCACCTGCTGCATTCGGCGGAGCCCTCGCTCCTTCTCTGTGTCAGCAAACTTCACCACCAGGCTGGATGAGGCACCCTGGGCATGGGCCCCACATGCGTCAGAGGGACAGAGGTAGCCTCTCTTCCCCAGATCCCTCGGGACCTGGCTCAGGTTGGCCACTCATGGCTTGGCCTCTGAGAAAGCAGCCATCAGTGTGCCTCTGTCAAATGGGCACATTTTAATCCCCCCCTCTCCCCATGCCAGGAAGTACAAGAGGCTAGGAAAAGCAGAGGAATGTGAAGGCATGTGCTTGAAAAGGGAAAGGCCCACCGGAATGCAGAGGGCATCCCTGGCTTCTCCATGGGGATTTGGAACCTAAAATCCTCCCTGGGCAGATGAGCCACAGAAAGTGTTTAATCTCAGGCTGCTCAGGACCTGCTGCTGCCCCACCCCCTTACCTCAATTCCCCCCCCGCCCCCCCCCCCCCCCCCCCCGTCCTCATGCTCAGAGGATGCAGCCTCAAATTTTAATACCAGCTTGCACCAAATAAAAACCAAGCTTGAACGTTTGCAAGGACTGCTGTAGAGCCTAGAATCTGGATGTGCTTCTCCATCCAGTGCTGCTAGTCCCTGGCTAAGTGTCTGCTCCTAGGGAGCCAGCTAGCTGTGGTTTAGATGTTTGCTCTGCACCCCGCAAGCGAGCGCAGTCACTTGGCCCACTGCTCATGGGCGGGGGCAACAGAATAAATGTGTGGAGGGCATGTGGGGCCCCAAAGCAAGCGTCCTGCTGCCCAGTCAGTGAGGGTGGGGGGTATGGGAAGGTGAAGGAGAGGTGGGAGGTGAGAGGAGGGCTGAGGGATGGTGGAGGTAGGAGAGGAGGGTGAGGGCATTTGGACTGAAGATGAGGGACAGGGACAGGGGACAAAAGGTAGGGAGATGCGATTTGAAATGTGAAGGTGTCCCTAAAAGTTGGGTTCTTCCGCCAGAAAGTCCTTTCTGAATAAATTCAAAGGCCCTGTTGCGAATGGAGTGGCCCCTCTGAGCGAGGGCTGGCAGCGCCCGGGGGGCTGGAGAGGCCTGAGGCCGGGAGCGGGCCTCACCGGCAGGGTCCGGCTGCTGTGAAGGGTGTTGATAGCTGCCTGGGCCTCGGCGTGGGTCTGGAACTTCACGAAGGCGCAGCCTAGAGAATTCAAGGGACAGGAGGAAAGGATGAGTGCTCACCTTGGAGGCCCCTATGGTCCCCATTGCCCAAGAAAGTGGTGGGACAGGGGCAGGCGGGCCAGAGGGCCCGGGTGTGAGGAGGAGGAGGGTGGCGGGAGCTACCTTTGCTGGTGCCATCTGGCCCCCGCAGCACAGTGCACTCATCTATGGTCCCAAAAGGCTCGAACATCTTCCGGACGTCTTCATCTGTCTGCTGCTTCCCTAGCATCCCCACAAAGAGCTTCCGGTCTTCTGGGGGATAGGGCACAGGAGGAGGGGCATGTTCAGGGCCTCTGGGCTCCGGGCTCCATCCCAGCTTGGGACAGGCAGGGATGCCACCCTTTACCTTCAGCTTTTCCCGGGAGCTCAAGACACTCCCCTCACCCCGGGGACCAATGGCTTTTGGGTGTGAAAAGGGTGATGGTTGGCTCATCCCAGCTCTGGAGGACTTGCATTATTCCACTCTGGGCCTCAGTTTTGCATCTCTATGATGGGCTGAATCACACCCCCTCTGGCCACACTGACTCCTACGCCAGCCTTGACTGGGAACCCTTCACAGTTCTGACTTTCTTCCTCAAGAAAGGCTGTTCCACATCTACTCCAAGCCCTGGATTTGCAGGTTGAGGGAAAGGGACTGAGTCCAAAGGTACAGAACCTACCTCCTCGGCTCTCGCTGTCGGCTGGCTTGACCTGGATTGGCCTGTTCATCTAAAGGAGAGAAGAGAAGGCAACTGCTGGGGACCTTCTCTGAACACCCCAAGAGCCCTCCCCAGGCCAGGACCTGCAGAGAGGTAAGAGGGAGTAAACCCCAGGCCCAGGAGGTTTCCCCAGCCCTCTAAATTGCTGATGGGAAGGAAGGGACAGGGCCTAATCTTGTTCAGGTTAGGACCAGAGGGGATTAGAGGCTGTGGAAGGAGAGGATGCTCATGGGGCCCAGTGCCTGACTCAGGTAGGGCCCTGATGACTTGGCCGGGGATAGGTGCTGCTCTCCTCAAGGGAACAATGGGGCTGCCCACAGGACCTGTGCCTTGAGATGGAGCCCAACCAATGGGCTATTCAACAAGAGCTGCCTCAGTTCCACACAGTAGGAGCAACAGAGGTCAAGGAGCCCCAAGGAAGACCTTAGACTGAGGGAGACCCCACAAATGCCCCAACTGCCTTCTGACCCCTAGAGGAGTGTCTGCCTCTCTTTCTGCCCCCCTACACCTCTTGACCCCAGGGGGAAGGCATTCGGGCAGCACAAAGGGAGCAGATGCCCAGTCTCCGTGGCAACGGGAGAATGCGCGCCATGGCAACCGCCCACTCAGCCTGATTTATCCCTCCCGTCGCCCTGGCGACCACGGTGACGTCATCACTTCTGCTGCTCCACACACCCGCCCCGAAGGAATTGGGAGGGGGGTGGGAACAGGGTATGCTGGGGGTGGAGGACTTGGTGAGGGCTGGGAGGTGGGGGAGGGGCCCAGAAGGGCCTCCCGGAGGGAGGCATGCTGAACTGGTCCTGCAGGGGCCATACTGTCCCTTCTATCTTCCTCCTGCAGATCAAATCCTTGGTGTCTCACAGCCAAGGCAGCTCCGAAGGAGGATTGCTGTCCCGTGCTCTTTCAAGATTCTCCGTGTGCCTGGGAGTCCTCCAGAGCTCTCCCCTCTCCCCTACCCCGCAGCATCTCCCTTTTGTTCAGCCTTCAGTGGGAATGCAGACATCCCCACTTCCACTCTCCATGCTCTTGTCTGGCCAGAGAACTAGGGAATGACTCCTGCAGGTTGATTTCCTTACCCAGGGTGGGGAGCATCTTGGGAACTGGAGAGGGAGAAAAGGGCTCAGTCTTCCGTGTCTGAAAATATTTTGCTATTAAGGACTTTGACCAATGGGGCCACACCTGATCACCCCACTCATCTGATGGAGTCCTAGTACCAGCGACCAAATAAATTAAAAAAGAAACTATTCATCTACATCCTGAGGGTGGGGCTAAGGTTATCCTCAGGGGAGGCATTGGGCTTGGAGGACTGGCCCTGCCACTCAATAGCTGGGTGACCTTGGACAAGTCATGTCTCTCCTCTGGGCCTCAGCTTCCTCATCTGTAAAATGGCCAGATCAGGCAGTCTTGGCCAGGTTCCCCTCAGCTCTAGCATTCCAGCCTGGATTGCTGTGTGTCCTCACTTAATACAGAGAAGGGCAAAAACGATAGTTCCCCCGCCCCACACTGGACCTTCTTCTCGGGTGTCCTGTTATGCCAGTCAGTCTGGCTGGACTCTGCTGGCCAGGGATTCCCAGCCCTGGATCAAATCTAAGCCTCACTTCCACTGATAGTCCTCCCCTCCCCCCCATAATCTCTGAGAGCAGCTGGTTGGAGAGGGGGTCACGAAATCCTGGGGCCAATCTCCTCCAGCTTCATTCTCCACCAATCTGGGTTTATCCCATCTGAGGTTCAGTGTCCTCAGGAGAGTGTGTGTGTGAGTGTGTGTGCATGTGTGCGTGTGTGTGTATAGCAAGGAGTGGGGGTCAGATGCTCAGGCTCCTGATCTTTCACCCTCCTTCTGTCCTATACTGTCACCCAAGCAATCAGGAAGTCCCCTCGCAGGTACCTCAGCGGACGGACAGACACACACACGAGAATCAGAACCAGGGTCTCAGTGTCCAGGGATTCTCATGCTTGCCACTAACCCCTTCCCAACAGGCCCCTGGGGATTTGCTGTTCTAGTTGGGGATGGGGAACCTGGGGCCAGAGAGAAAGGATGCTACCCCTCCCTGCACAGGCTCCCAGGCACAGAAATAGCACATCAATAAATATCCACAGCTGATATGGATCTGCACAAAGGCACACACGAGTGTGCAGACCACAGCACAGACCACACTGACAGAAGCTCCCCCACACTTCCTCCCAGACAGCCTCCCTTGGTGGCCCCCAATGCCCCATTGCCAGCCTCCTCTTGGCCTGGCACTTCCTGTGGGAAAGCTAGTCTTTGTTAGCTCAGCTCGGGCACACCTGCCCCCTCCCCTGAGTCCAGCTGGGCCCTGTTTACCTAGCAACCCAGCAGGCGCCTGTCTTCCTAGCTACCACCCCAGGTGATAAGGCCTCCCTGAGGGAGGGCCTCCAGAAGAGGAAGGGGGCTATTTATACTCCAACCCAGTCCGGCTGAGAACCCCTCACCAACTTGGTCACTTGGAAGGCCATAGTTCTTCTCACTTACAGCAAAGACCCCACGTCCAGGAAGAGCTCATCTAGCTCTTGGCTCCAGACTCTCACCTGGTGTCCCAGGCCACACACAGGTCTTCTCCATGGGACCAGAGTTTTACCACCCAACAGAAGCAGACGGGGGCTGTGTCCCTAGATTGGGGTTTTGGCCCAAGTAGAGGGGGAAAGGCAGGCCAGACAGAGTCCCTCACACCACCACCTCCAGGAGGCCATGCCCAGCTCACAGGAAGAATCCAGAGACCTGTGGCAGCACCTCTCCTGGGTATTCTTAGGGGAGAGAACCATAGGCCCAGCCCCCATTCTTTCTTTCAGCAGCCTGAAGCATCACCTATATGGTAGCAGCTTCCAGATTCTGAAGTGACAAAGATGGGGAGAAAGGAGAGAAGGCTAAGTGACCCCATTAAAAAAGAATCTGCAACAGGAGGGCATGCGGATTAGACAGCAGGAAGAACTTGCCAACACAACCGTGCAGAGCTGGCACACTACACACACACACACACATACACACACCACGGGCTGAGGGGAAACAATGCTGCCAGGATGGCCAGTGGCAGGGAGGCAGAGAAAAGACCTGGGGACACAAAGGGTCAGTAAGAGCTTGGTCACAGATATCTGCTCCCTAGACTGCCCTGGTCTGCTCCCCCAAGCTTCCAGCATGGGATCCCCCTTGGAGAAGAGAACCTCTCATTTCCTACTAGAGGCTCTGTCAGGCCTCTCTGCATCTTGTCCTCTGGGGCAAGGACCGGGGAGCTCGGGGGGCAGGGCTAGACAATCATTAACTGGGCTGCCTTTCTCCCTCACCCCACACCCTGGGCCTCATTTCCTCTGGAAGGGGAGGCAGTGCCTTTCCACGCCCAGGACAGCACCCTGCCTGAGCCAGGCAGGTAATGGGAGGCAGACGGCCCCCAACTGGCTCAGAGGGCCTGGGGGATCACACCCCAGCTCCAGTCTCCCTTCCTCTCTCTCCCTTATCCCTTGCCCCTCTGGTTTCTGCAGGGGCTCTGAGAGAAGGGGAGATGACAGGAAAAGACAGAGAAACAGCAGTGGAGAGAAAACTGTTGATTTGTCAGGGGCCTCCAGAGAGAAAAAAGAGAGAGAGGAAAGTTGCGATGTGACGCCATAGGAACCAGGCTTCCCAGGGATGCGTGGGCCCATACCCACATGCCGGGCCTGTGGGCTGCCCACGCACACATGCGTGCATGCACGTGCTCCTGGGATTCCAAGCCTGCTCACACACATGCATGGACCTTAACTCCATAAGCAACGCTGTTCCGGGCTGCCTTGCCACCTACAGGGATCAGATAGTGGGTGACAGCAGGGAGCTGGCTGTTGATTTGCCGTCCTAGTGGTACTCAAGGTTGAGGGCCAGAGAGGGGGTTGGTCTCAGACCCTGGAGGGTTGGAAGTTGGGAGTATTGAAGCAGCTCTACTTTCCAAAACCCCCCACCCTCTTTCCCCATCTGTTTTGTCTATTTCCTTCCCAGGAAGAGATGGAGAATCAGCCTGCTCTCCATTTCCTTCATTGGAGAGGAGTAGAGGCTGGGACAGGTGGGTCTCCGGCACTTAGATAGTGCTTAGCGAATGTTTCCTAAAAGGATGGAGGGAGTTAGCTCTCAGGACGTACTTCCTGGG
This sequence comes from Miniopterus schreibersii, assembly GCF_964146895.1. Classification (NCBI taxonomy): domain Eukaryota; kingdom Metazoa; phylum Chordata; class Mammalia; order Chiroptera; family Miniopteridae; genus Miniopterus; species Miniopterus schreibersii. Next base: position 11,270,013 of record NC_138119.1, on the reverse strand, counting down.
GTTCACTGTGCCAGTGACAACAGAAGCAGCTAGAGAGCAAAAGTGAATGGTACAACTTCCTTCCCAGGTTGTGTTATGGGGAGTAGTTGGGGGGAGTCTGGCATTCTTCATTCTTGCCCCATGCCAGCCCAGGCCTGGGACAATCTGCAAGGCTGGCTGAGAGGAAGAGACAGAGTCCTGCGCCTGCAGGAGCGAGGCCATACTAGGTGGGGTAGTGCCTGATCCTCCACAGTGATGGCTGCCCCGGCCTGTGCTTGCCTCCCAGGCTTTCTCCTAGCCTGGACCCGCCCAGGCCCTGCTCCACCCTGATGCCCTGTGGCCCTGTTCCTTTGCTCTTCTCAGCACAGTGATGCCAGGCCAGCCAGCCCCAGCTGCCCATCTCAGGCAGCAGGTACCCCTCCCCTAGCTCACAGCCAGGCTTCCTCCCCAGAGCCACGAAAGAGAGCTTGAGTGCCTCCCACTCACTCTGCCCCACACTTGGTGTCCAAAGTCTTCTCCCCACGCCTCCCAATCGGCTAGTCCTCCCTCTAAGTGTCGCCCATGGGCAGGTTGGGAAGTAGAGAAAGGGCTGCACCCGGGCCTTGCAAAGGTTACATGTACTCCCCTAATCCCTTCTCTCAGGTGAGAAGAAATGCGCACACTCACAGCAAGAAAGAGGGATGCTGGAAGGAGAGAGGGACTTCCTGGTGGTGAGAGGAGGTGGAAGATACACTCGGTGTCTTGGGAGGGTGGTGAGCCCCCTGCCCCTGCTAAGGCCCTTCTCAGGCCCCTGGCCTTGGAATGGCTGGGACTCACCCCTGGAAGCGTCTTCTGTTCGTGCAGGGCGCTCTGGGCCTTCAGGGCTGAATCGCGGGCACAGTATGTCAGGAAGGCACATCCTGAGGAGGGGCAGGGGCAGAGAGACCCGGCGGGGGGTGAGTCCCTGGTCTCCCCTCCCTAAAAGTCTCCCCCCGCCTCCAGGAGAATGAGGTCTGGAAAGCTTGTCCCTCCTTGCCACCTTCTGCCTGCTGGGGCGGGGACCTGTCTGAGAGGGGAGACATTCTGCCCAGGGGATCTCTGAGCTGATGAACCTGGAACTGAGACCCAGAGGCCAGGAGGCTTAAATGGTGGTGATGGTGGGAGCGGGAAATGCACTAGGGCTGCACTGGGGCTTTCTGTGGGGGGAAGAGAAAGGGCATGTGATTGCCAGGCAAGTGAGTGGAGTGTGGTTTCCTCTCTTCCTTGGCTGATCTCCTTTCCTCTTTCCCCTTCGCCTCCACCTCCCTCCATCTTGGTCACCAGCACTCCTCTCCTCTCCTCGCCCATTTTCCCTATTTTCTCATCTCTCTCCAGCTCTCTGGGAGGCAGGTGGAGGGTGGAGAGCAGAATAGAAGAGAAGGGAAAGGAAGAGCATCCCTGGAAGTCCAGGTGGAGGGGGAGGCAGTGGGGCCCTTATGACCCCAGTGCCTGGAGCTCTCCAAGTCCTGACCCTGGGCCTGAACCCTGCTTAGCCACGTGGCACTTGCACAGGCCCGAGGTGCTTCCTCTCTTTGCCTCTAGCTCTGAACTTTCAAGTCCCCCAGCTTCCCAGCTGGTCACCAAGCTCTGTCCTTCACACCCTGCTTCTCAGGTCCCTCTCCTTCATCCTGGAGCTGCCCTGCCCAGTCCATGTCTACTCTTTCCAGCTTGAGCACCTGACCCTGTGTCCTGACCTCCATCCCAATAGTATCCGAAGCTACTAAGACTGTCAGTCTTGCACACACACACACACACACACACACACACACACACACACACGGCTGCCCAGCTCTTATGTCCCAAACCAGCTCTCTGTTCCTCTTTCATCCACGACATCACCTCTTCATCTCTGGGACCCACATGTCCGCAGCCCCCTTGACAGCTCTTTCCCCAAAGAGGCCATCCTGAGTCCTCCATCGGGGCCCCTGGTCACCCTGGCTGAGTCCTCTAACTCCTCCATCACACTCCCCACCCCAGAAACTTTTCCATCCAGACCGGCCCTTTCCAGCCACTCCATCCCAGCCCTTCCCAGCCACTCCATCCCTCCAGCCTACTTCCCCCAGCCTCCCAGCCTCCCAGCCTCCCAGCCTCCCAGCCCACTCCCTGGAGCCTCTCCAGCCTGGCCTGACCCCTCACCCTTGTGCAGCCCGGTGTACTTGTCCTTGATGACAGTCAGCTCGAAGATACGACCAAACTGTTCAAAGATGGGCTTCAGATCCTTTTCCTCCAGATGCCTCGGGATCTGCCCCACAAACAGCTTGATGGCATCCGGCTCCTTCATTGGGGCGGCCCAGGAGGAGGGGCCGAGGGGAGCAGGGAGAGGCCTGAAGGCCAGGGGGAGCTGCCCAGCTAGAAGGCAAGTGGTGGGGGCCAGGGGGCACGTGGTGGGAGCTGGCTTTCCCTTGGGCCCCCAACCACAGTGCTGAGCAGAGGAGCAGCTTTTCACACAAAGGAGGCCAGAGAGTTGAGGGCTAGGGGTCAGGGGTCTAGGCAGGCACTGTCATGCCACCAGGGGGCATAGCCCAAACAAATGATCTCCTCCCAGGGATTTGGCAAATATCCCAGGATGGGGGTCAGGGTGGCCAAGACCTGGAGGGTAGGGTGGTATCAGGGGCGCTAGGAACTGGGGGCTGAGATGAGAGCTGGAGGTGGTGGAAAGGGCCTGAGGAGGGCAATGGGGATGGAGGCTGAGGGGTTAGGGGCCTGATTTGGTTGCCAGCACGGCGGGGGGTTGGAGGTGGGAGGTGGGGGGGGACCTCCAGATGTGGGGCAGGTGGAGCTCTTGTTGGCTTCCCTGAGAGGACACCTCCCCTGTGGCTGATCCTTCTGCTGGGTCCGAAGATCCCTGATGCCCGATGCTCGGTCTCTGATGGCGGCAGGGCTCCGGGGGTCCCTTCTGCCCTGCCGCCCCCCTTCAGATCCTCCCCTGAGCCCCCCTCCCACCCCCACCCCGGTCCCCGGGCCTGGGCTGCTGCTGGCTGCTCCCGCTGCTGGGGTTGCCTGCTTTCCCGGTCACCTGGGTCCCGGAGCTCTGCTCTCCGGCCGCGTTCTCCTCAACAAAAACCTCCCCCCTGCACACCCCCTCCCCACTCCCACCTCCTTTCCCCTGACATCAGTGATGTCAGTCTCAGGGGTGGAATACAAATTCCCTGCCCTGGAGAGGGACGCACAATCCAGACGCGAGCCACGCCCTCTTTCCGTCTCCTGCCTCCCCGACTCCCTTCCCGCCCCAGAAGAGCAGCTGGTCCTGTTGATAATAACCCTTCCCCCACCCTACTCCCCAGTCACGAGTCGGGCAAGGCACGAAGATGGAGAATTTATAGAGGAGCCCTAAGGTGGGGTCCATTGTTCCGGGGGCTGGAGCTGTCCCCGGTGCTGGAAGAGCAGAGCCCCCAGGAGAAGGGGAGCCGCGGGGAGGAGGAGAGGGGAGCCGGCGTCTGGGGACCCCGAGAGTGGGGAGCCAGGGAAGGAAACCAGGGGAAAGCAAATGGCATAGGAACAGCTGGGCAGGCTGGGGGGTGGGGTGCAGGGAGGTGTCACTCGGAGGGAAGCAGGTCACAGGGCCTGGGGGGAAAGGGCAGAAGCGGCCCGAGAGGAGACGGACGGGGGCGGCGCCGGGGGAGCCGGGGGAGGTGGGCGCCGAGGGCACGCACGGCTTCCAGGAGGGGGCCTGGAAAAGCTGTCCTGCTGGCTTTTGCCGACGCCCCCGCTCCTCCGGGGCTGGTGTGGAAGCGCGGGGGCCGGACGCGCGGCGACGGCGACGGCGGGGCTCGCGCTCGCCGGCTCCCGGAAGACCGGGACCCCGTTAAATCCTGCGTTTTACTCAGTGTCTCGATCAAACGTAGTAGGTGCTTCTCTGACATTTCTCAGACAAACGGTCGATGCCAAGAACCTCCGACGAGGGTCGGTTCCCGACTGCTTCGGCTGGAAGAGCGGGCCCGCCGAGCTCTCCTCTCGCCGAGGAAACAGTTACCCCCCCGCGCTCCCCGGGGCCCCGCCTCCCCCTTAGGTTCCGGGAGGGGGACTCGGGTAGGGTCGGGGAGCAAAGACAGGTGGGGGCAGCACACTTGGGGGCCATTACTCCCCTAAACCGCTACATCGCTTCATAATCCCGAGGGCGCCTGGCCCCCACGCGCGGGGCCCCCTCGCAGCGCCCCCCAGGGGTGTCTGCTGACATCCACCTGCGGGAGGGGCCCCTCTTGCCGGCCGCGCCTCACTGGCCCACAGGGGCTCGAGCGTTTGGAGGACACCCTGCCCCCCGTCATTCCCTTCTCCGGCCCAGAGCGGGCAGGGTCTTCACAGGGCGCTGGTGTGTCTGGAAGACGCCCCGTTGGAATCCCAGCAGCCCCCTCCCCCAGGGGTCACAGCAAGCACTTAGGTGGTACTTACTGTGTCCCGGGCACTGTTCCAAGCGCTATACATTTACTAACTTGTTTAAACCCCAGCACCACCCGACGATGTGGGTTCAATTAGTATCTCTAAATAAACATGGCAAATGACTTGCCTAAGGTCATGCAGCTAGAAAGCAGCCTGGCTCCTGAGTCCACGCCTTTAACTCCCACATCAAAGTCCTAGTGGGGCGCTGGCCACCTGGCTCAGTTGGCTGGACCATCCGAAAGGTTTTGGGTTCGATTCCCTGTCAAAGGCAATGGATCTATGCTTCTTCCCCCCACCCCTCTCCTTTCCCTTCTCTCTTGAATCTATGAAAATATATCCTCAGGTGTGGATTTTTTTTTTTTTAAATGGGAGTAGGGGGAGCGGTCAAGCCTGGCCTTTTCTCTCCCTGTGTTTTCATTTGAGTCCCGAGTGAGAGACGTCCTTTTTTCTAATGTCCTTTCTACTGCTTGATTCACTGTGACCACTTTCCATCCTTCCTTAGTGTGGGTGTCTGTGGTCTGAAGCCACATTCTGGCAGGTGTGTGTTGTTCGAGTGTGTGTGCGTGTGTAGACATGATTATACTTCATCATATGGGCGCCGAGGCCCTCCCAGTAGGGTCCCCTGAGGTGGGCGTATGGGAGATGGTGGAGGACCCAGTGCCGGGCGTCAGGGCACGTGGTGGCGGTGTGGGGGAATGGAGAGTGCAAGCACATCTGGAAAGTAACTTTCCACTCACCTCCCTCACCGCAGGGCACCTTCTCTTGCTTCTAATCTGATCTCGGTGTTCAAGGAGAGGAGAAACAGACCTCGCCCTCCGAGGGAGGAGGGCAGGAAGACCCCGCTGCCCTGCTGATCTCATTATTGGGTGTCCTGTCAGCAGATCTGCCGCCCTGCTGCTCATTTAGGCTTGGGGCTAATTGTATGAATTGAAATATTAAACATTCACAAAAGTGAATTATAATGATCTCGCCTCACTCCTCCTCCGCGTCAGCAGTTGGAGAGTCAGCTGCCAGCAGCGTAATGCCTTGGATCCTTCTTAGCTTGTGGTCCCCAGGTGGAAGGGTTCCGTCTGAGGGGAGAGGCAGGGTTCAGGGGAGAAGACGTGGGCTCCCTCTCAGGCCCTCTTGCTGGGTGACTGTGGGCACATCTGTTTCCCTTCAAGCCCTCAGGGAGGGGAGCCCTGTGAGGCAGAGACTGGGGGAAACCCCAGTGACTCAGAGGCCCACTCTGGGGAGCTGCTCTCTAGGAGGAAATGAGGCTTCAGAGCCTTATTTCCCCGGGGTACTTTCTCTGCCACCGTCCCCAAGCCCACCCTCTTTCTCACTCCTCTGCACTCAATGCTGTTGCCCTATATAGATTCTTTTTTAATTGAATTTATTGGGGTGACATTAGTTCACAAAGAAAGATTATTTACTTTATAAAGGGAGAACTCACTCCTGGGTTTAGCTTCTTAGGAAATGAGAAATGCTGAATAATTGGGATATTTTTCCAGCTAGGGTAAAATGTAGGGGGGAGGGGTATATGTGGGCATAGTGACCAAACATTTGCTGGTCTCACTAATTAAAAACAGAGTGACGACATCCTCAGCAGAACGTACAAAGAACTGATAGTATAACCTTCCTTCCCTCAAGTGGCTTCTACCTCACGTGGAGAGGCACACAGTATGCAGAGTGAGGACTGAGATGTTAATAAAAGCAGCCTTTCCCATTTACACACCCAGGGATTGGGGATTTGGGATTTGGGCCACGGGAAGTGTTCAGTCAAGAAAGGCTTGATTGATTCTCAAAGCACAGGAAGATCGTGGGCCAGCAGGAGGAAATTAATTATTTTTTGTATGGAGGTGGAGGATGGAGAGAACGGTGCCTGCTTGTGCAGGTGTGTGGGGGTAGACTTGCCCATCCAGACCAGCACTGTTTAAGATAATGTAAGATATATATATAATATATATATTTTTAAATTTTCTAGTAGCCACATTAAAAAAGTAAAAAGAAACAAGTGAAATTACTTTTAATAATATATTTTATTTATTGTGTTTATCTTGCACATCCAAAATATTATTCAACATGTTTCTATGCTATATCTAAAGTATTCAACATGTAATCAACATAAAGATTACTAATGAGATACATTATTTTGTTTTCACTAAGTCTTCAAATCTAGTGTGTATTTTACACTTATAGCACATCTGACACTTATAGCAACGTTTGAAGTGCTCAATAGGCACAGGTGGCTTGTGGTGACCACACTGAATGGTGCAGCTCTAGAGGTTCCACCATTAACTTCTCTGGGGGGTAGAGGGGTGGAGAGAGACAGGTCTTGGCCAACAGGAACTATCACCACTGATTAATCTCTGCTCCTGCCTGAAAAAAATCACTTCTGACAGATGGTAGCTTATCTGCCTCTCACTCTATTAACTATCTCTCCTAAAAAACACAACGAACCAAAATGATTACTAACCTGGATGGGTTTCTTGGGAAGACGCCTGTAGCCCACTACCTAATCTGACTTTTATGTTTTTCCTGGCTTGGGAACTGCCACCATTTTCACTTCTTTGCCTCAGTCTTTGCCAAGACAGACAGAGGCAGACCACTGAGAGACCTCTCCAAGGCGATGGCCTGATGTGGGGCTTGTTTCTCAGGCTCTTTCCTTGCTCATTGGGCAGTTGTTCATGAATCTGAAAAGGCAGCATCCCTTTTGTGCTCTCTTCGCTGGCTGGCAGAAGACCTCTGCTGAGCATGATCCCTGGGGGTGCAGAAATGTGCATATTGAGAGACAGGCTGCTGCCCTTTCCAGGCTGCTATTTTCAGCTCTCTGGCTTTATGTTTCACTTCCCTTCTTAATTAGATACTAGAAGAAGGCATCTTGAAGACCGACCTCCTTTCCCCGCTCCTACTCAACTGGGAATGGGAGAAATAATTTAGAACTTATGAGGATCAAGTTAATCTACACAAGGAAGTCAGTCCAAGGGGGGAAAGTTCTGGCAGGATGTTCCCCCACGTCCTTTGCAGCATCTTTCCTCTGAGAATGTCCCTTCCTTTGCAGAACTCAGCTCACTCCATCTCGTGGGGTGCTTTCCTGTTAAGAATCCAACAGTTCAACGTCAAGGGTCTACAGGGCAGAGGGAAGGGTTCGGCTTCCGGGCGGGCGGAGAGGGAAGAAGCCTGGATTCCCTTTCCCTACTACTAGGCTTCATCCAGCTTCTGTCCAAGAGAGGGTCAGGAACCAGATTCCGGGAGACTCTGCCTTAGGAATCCCTTTCCAGTTTTGCTCTAGAAATATGAAAAACACTATTTGAATTTGGGGGGGTTGTCAATAAGAAGGGCCTATTGCCTATGCAATCAAGCCGGGAGATCAGTCCCCAAATCTGGGTAAGGAAATCCGTTAGAGACCCTCCTGAGCTCCCTCTGCAGCTTCAGAGCCACCCCATATTGCCTCCCCCAGCCTCCGCCCAGCAGCCGGAGGGGGCGGGACTTGGGGCGGGGCGGGGCCTGGGGCGGGGCCTGACCCGCGAGCCCGTCGCCTTGACGACCGCGACAAGATGGCGACGCTGCAGGGCGGGCAGCTGGGGCCTGACCCCGGGGCGCTGAGCCCCGCGCAGCTGGAGCAGCTGCGCAACTTCAAGGTAGGTGCGCCTCCCCCCGAGTGCAGCTCCCCCAGGATAAGGGCGCAGGCAGGGGGGAGGACGCCGGGAGAGGGGGGCCTGTTCCCGATGCAGGGGCGAAGGCTCGGGGAGAACCCCGGCGGATCCCTGAACAGCGCTCCGGCAGGCGCCTCACAGTGCAGGGAGAACTAAAATAGGGGTCTGGACAGAGAAATGGACCGAAATTACTGCCGGGTGCGCTCACTGAGCTCCAGACCGGGTCCCCCCAACGCGGAGACCCGCGCTCAGGGAGGGCGCCTGGGCCGGAGCGGGAGCGCGGAGACGCTGCGGGGCGAGACGGCGGCGCTCCGACCATCCGGGACCCGCGGACAGACCCGGGCGGATGCGCGCGCAGCTGCCCCAGCCCCTCTCACCCAGGGCCTGACCCCCGAAAGCTGCCTCCTCAGGAGCGTGACATTTTGCTCTTGTCCCCAGATTCAGACGCGGATTGCCAACGAAAAGTACCTAAGAACCCACAAAGAAGTGGAGCTGCTCCTAAGTGGTTTTTTCAGGTAGGCGGTGCCCAGCCCCGCGCCGAGCAGCCAGTGGAGGCCTGGGGACGGTCGATGCCAGCGACCCCTTCTTGAAGCACTCCCTAGTGCTTCCTGTCGGGCCTGAAAGCTACAGAATACCCCAAGGTTTAATTTTTCCCAACTCTGGGATTTGTGGCACCCGAGGTTTTCTTGAGTTATCTCTGGAGGTTTCCTTCAGTTATCTCTAAATTCTCAAAAATATTAATGTTCATTCACTGTAGCTGGAAGGGTAACTACATACCTTATGACTGACGCTTGGAAGAAGGACTTGGGCGTTGAGAAGCCCAACAGGCAGCCATCGGGTGTAGAAAGTTATTCTCGGTCAGAGACTCTAAAAGTTCAGGGGTCTGGCCCTTCCCTCCCTGAGCACATAGCTGTGGAAAGACTCGAGGTGGGACTCACTCCTCTGTACGTCTTGGGGAAAAGACCATTTTCCAGTATCCCGGAGCTGGTTCTTTCCTTCCCCCACACTGCCTTTCAGTGTGGCATTTGTTTCAATAGAATAATCTCCTAATGGGATGAAAGACAAAGGACTGAGGGTGGGGAGGAAATAATGGAGCAGCATGAAAAGTAGAACTCTCTCAAATGCTGTTTGGCTGTAGGCACATAGGCAAGGTTTCAATAATGATAATGGCTCTCACGGGCAGGCACTGTGTTGGTTTCCTACCTTAGTTATCACATTCTATTGTAATTGTATTGTCAGTCTTCTGTTTCTCTTCCTGGACCAAAGCTCCAACGCTGGTGGAGCCATATTTGGTGTCCCCAGTGCCCACACAGTGATGGCATCTTGGTACACTCTTGCTGATCCTCCCAGTGACTCTACAAAAGATAGCTTATTATCATTTCCATTTTACAGGCTTTCAAGTTAGGTTCTGAGAGGTGAAGTACCTTCTCTAAGTTGCTGAACCAGGACCCAAACCCAGGACCCAACTGTGTTGCTTTGTATGAGAGCTGGGAAGCTGGTGGGGCTCTCCTTTGTTTTCTCAAAAGAAGACCTGGAGAGGTGTCTTTTTTCCCCAGGCCCTTTATTTTCCCTGGATTTCACTATTCTTTATATTTTAGCCATTTCTCCAAGTGGCAGCAGATTCTCAGAGGTCAGGAGGGGAAAGAGAAAGGGAAAAACTGACTTTCTGTGAAGGCTGGTTTTATTGGGGCCAGTGGTAAGGCCTGGGCAAATAATTTAGGGGACCCTCTGTCACTGTCGGCCCTGGGGATCCGGCTATCACTTTTTGTACCTTTTCTTCTAAAGGGAGATAAGGACAACAGACTTCCTATCCTGGGGAGCTTGCAATCCAAGTTAGGAATGATTGCAGCATGGAGCTTGGAGATAGGCGTTAAAAGCTTTAATTAAATCGAGGTCTGCGTTGTTCACACAAACAAAAGGATTTGAGTCCTTGAGGGTGGTGAATGAAGAGGGCAGGAGAGGGAGAGGAAGTGTCTGAAGTTTGGTTTGCTCTTGTTTGGTTGGTGTTACTGTTACTTCCTTTGGGTGGTGCTAGGATGAGCCAGAATTGGTCCCTCTTCTGTACTGGATGCTTCAGATGATCCTTGCAGTGAAAAAGGGGAAGGCAGAGGAGGGGACAGAATCCTGGACGCCACACCTATCTTCACCTGTGGTGCACGTCTCTGCTCTAGGCTCACTCCAAGCCACCAGAAGCTCCGAGCTGTTTTTTTTTGGGAAGCAAGCACCCCAGTTCGGTTTTCTGATCCTAGGGATTTATGGCCATTCAGCCACAGCTGTCCAGTCTATACTTACACACAGTGTACAGAACTCTCAATACCTTGAATTTTGAACCTGAAAATGGAAAGAGTAGGGATCTCACTTATTTTAGGCACCCAGACAGTTCAGGTTTTAGGCTGGAGATGTGATAGCAAAGGGCGATGTTTTAGAAAGGCTTTATTAAATGTTTTTGTAAATACCCAGGCAGATGAATCCTCCCCAAAGCAGTGCTGATCGTATCATTCCTCAGCTGGAAATATCTTTGGTGGATCCACACCATTGCTTTTTTTTTTTTTTTTTAACATTTTATTGAAATACAAAGTACAGAAAAGTTGCATATACTAACTTTCACAAGCCGAGAGTACACATGGCACTGGCATCCAGATCAAGGAAGAGAACCTGACTAGCACCTCAGGCCTCTGTGGCCCCTTCCAGTCACTTCCCCCCAAAAGGTAGCCAGCATCCTGACTTCTAATAGCACAGATCTGTTTTGCCTTTATATGAGTGGATTTCTACAGTCTGTACTCTACTGTGCCCAGCTTCTTTTGCCCAACAGTATCTTGTAGATCCCCATTCCCTTTTCCGTAGTGTATTCCACGTGTGACTATGCCAGGCTTTATTTATGCATTGCCACTGTCTTTTGAATTGAGTATAAATGTCTCTCCCTGGCCTTCATGACCCGGTAATGGAGCCTCCTTCACTTCCTACTACACCCTTCTTGTGCTCCCTACTCCAGCCAGACTGGACCTCCCAGATCATTCCACTGCCCTCATGGAGGGGCACTAACACTCCTTGAGTGCTCTTCTGGACCCTGGGGGTACAAAGGTGGATACAACCCAGTACCTACCCTAGGGGAGTTCACCACTTATAGAACGGTGGCCATTTTCATTTCCGACTCTTTGCTCTTGGGGCTTCCTGGGTCTGGAATGTTCTTGTTCCTCAGCCCTTATCCTGCACTGAAATCCCATGAACACCCCAAGGGTCCTCACAAGTGCCAGCTCTGTGGAGATTTTGGGGTCCTGCTGCCAGTAACCTCTCTCTGATGTCCCAGCCCATAATATCCTCTTGTAGCACTTCCTGGAGGGGGCCTTTTGGACATTTGGGAACTTGCTCATTGCCTTTTACTTGACTGTAATTTCTTTGAGATGGGGATACATTTTATCGTTAAAAATATACCAGTCTCTCTCATCTAGTACAGTTATTTACACAGTTTTGTGCTCACTAATTCTCAAACTGAATTAGAGGAGAAGGGAAGCAGCACTTTTTTTTTTTTAATTCTTAAGTGATGATATTTTTCCATTGATTTTTTTTTTTTTTTCAGGAGAGTGGAAGGGAGGGAGGGAGAGAGAGAAACATCAGACATCAATGTGAGAGAGACACATTGACTGGTTGCCCCCCGCACGAGCCTGCAACCAAGGTATGTGCCCTTGACTGAGAATTGCACCTGTGACCCTTTGGTCTGTGGGCCTGCTCTCTAACCACTGAGCAAAACTGGCCAGGGTGGGAAACAAAATTCTTAATGCTTGAGGAGCAGGGGCTTCCTGGGTCAGCAAGGCCTTCTAGGCAGGTGAGGCTGGGCCTTGGAATCACAAAACCTGCGCCTCTCTCTTTTTCTCACTTCATGAACTTGGGCAAATAATTAACCTTTTGGAGGCTTGGTTTACTTACATGTAAAATGACATAACTTTCACCGGGTTGTTGTAAAGTGAGATGTATTTGTGAACATACTTTATGAACCGTAAAACTACATGCGAGGTAAGCGTTTTTGACTCCCCAGTGGCACTGGGACCTCAGGTGCCATCATAGGCTCTGTCTGCTGGACTGGAGGCCACCGACCTTCTTAAGTCCACCTCCTCAGCTTTGCTTTATTGTATTTCCACCCCTCCTCATGGGAATTCATGGTGAAACTTAGATCCTGGGGTTGCATATCTGTGCCATGGCTCCTCAGGATGGGCAGCTCGCACTTCATCTTTGCTGCCCGCCCCTGGCTTGGTCTCTGGTTCTGTGAACATGTGTTGAACATGTGACAGGCTTCCTCTGGCTGTGGCACAACTGCCCTGACCGTGCCAGACCTGCGGCCATGGCCGCCTGCCATAAAGCCTGCTTTCCTACCTACCTCTACCCTCTAATGTTTTCCAGGGAGATGTTTCTGAAGAGGCCAGACAACATCCGAGAATTTGCCGCAGGTGAGTAAGGCGATGTCCATTTGGGGTGTTAGATAAACGAGCCCAAGGAGCGTTACTGTGAATTTAGACTCAGACAAACTCAGGATTCTCCCTGGAGTCTGGGGTATGTCTTCACCCAATGGCCCCCAAGGGAGTTTTCTTCAGGAGGCTCATTCGTCCTTTGTCATGTCCTCAAAATGAGGACAGGTGAGAAATGAGGCAGAACTTCATGGTGAGGGTCAGAATTTTGAGATTCCCAAAGGGACATGGTCATAGCTCCTTCCCTGGGAACCTGAAAGCTGGGCTCTCCACCAGCTGCATATTAGAATCACCTGGGGAGCTTTTAAAATACCCAGGCCCAGGCCTGCCTCCAGAGGGTTTTACTTAATTAGTCTGGGGTGGGGCTCAGCCTCCAGTTTTAAAGGCTCCCCAGTGACTCTAATGGGCTCCACTGCCCTGAGATGGCTTAAGGTCAATGGTATTTAGAGGCGAGGGCCGGGCTGGGTGATTTCTTGGGCCCTTGAGCCCTGGGAGTTGGTTACACCCTCCCGCCCTTTCTGAGTCTAAGTGCGTCTGCTGCCACCGCAGATTCTGCCTGATTCACCTTGTGCCGTGTGTCTCAAGCCTCTTCTGTCGTCATTCTCCGAGAGCCTGGCTCTCCTCTGAGAGGATGTTCTCGGAGTGGGCGTGAGATCTCAGAGCAGGAGTTGGCAAGCCGAGTTGAGACAAGAATAATACTTGGCATTTATTTGGGCCCCAAGATGAGCCGGGAGCAGAAAACCCAGAGGCTTCCTCAGCCCTCTGATGGCTCCCTGTGCGTCAGCAAGCCAAGGACGGGCAGTGTGGCGGGGACAGGGGATGGGAGCCATCCTGTGTAAGCGCTTTTGGGAACACTGGCGCTGGCAGGCTCAGAGCTGCTGGGGGAGGGGGTTCATTGGGGGGTAGTGAACTCAGGATTTGCTGTGACATCTCATATTACGTTGTAAGGCAGGGCCACCAGTACCAGGCCTGCTAAGACCGAGCCTTCCTAACTTTTTAGCAGAGTAAGCTGTTCCCCCCCATCTTTGTCCCTTGGGTTTAGATGATTTCTTCTTTTTGATTCTTATCCCAGACTATTTCACGGATCCAAGACTTCCCAACAAGATTCACATGCAGCTAATTAAGGAGAAGAAAGAGGCTTAATTAGCAGAATCCTGATGCTCAGCTGTTGAGAGAGACCAGAAAGAATCCAGCCTGGGGGTGGGTGTTAACCTCACTTGCAGACAGAGGCTCCTTTACTCTTGTGAAAATAAGCGCTGGCTCCTGGGCCCAGAGTGTGAAAGAAAGCAAACGGAGACTCCAGAGAGAGGTTTCATGCAAGTGTTTGGTTTTCTTGACACTATTTTGGGGGATGAGAGACTGTGAAGAGGGGCCCAGGGTTTGTCTAGCATATCCGTGGCAGAAAGAGACATTTGTCTCCTTACTTTGGTGAAACGGATGAAGGGAATGTAAGTGTGAGTCAGACGTAGAGAGAGGGACAAGGAAATGGGGGGTGGAGGGGGACCTGCTAGTATCAAGGCCTTGCTTTCAAGCTGCAGAAGTCCAGAGCACTCCTGCAGACGCCTTTTCCTTATGTCCTTGGTGGTGGGGGCACTTGCCCTCGTTGCATCTTGGATTGGGCGCTTTCCCGCTCCCCTGCCCTTCGAACCAGCCTAGGCTATTAGGGCTATCACACATTTTATAGGCAGGACGATTTCTGAAGTTATTTTGAAGGTTGGGGTTTTTTTTTCTTTTTAATGTGAGGTGGGAGAAAGCCACACTCCTGATTTAGCAGAACCATTTCTGTTTGCAGGGCATCTGGAAGTGAGAGTCCTGTTGTCATCAGTGTGGGTTTCCAGGCTGCCTGGGCTCTGTCTGCTTTGCAAAAGCTTTTAAAGATACTCATTAAAAACAGACCTTCCTGCTCTCTCTGCTTTATTTCACTCAGAAGGAGGAAGGCATCCTTCGTGGGAGGGCTGCTCCGTCCCTAGGCCCCTTTCTCTTTTGGTGGCAGCCCATGGGCCTCTCAGTCAGGTCAGCAGGCTGTTTCTACATGTGCCTCAATTTGTGTACTCCCCACCTCTCCAGACCACCCTCTCCCAGAGCCAAGACCCGATGAGAGAACAGGGGTGGAGACCCTGAGGCCCACTGTTGGCCGTGGCGGTACTGAAAGAGAGTCCACCCTTCAGCAGTAGCTTTTGTTTTTTCTTTATCTTACTTCCTGGGTTATGTTCAGAGTGTACAGGTGATTAACTTTTATTTCCATAGAAACAATAAGAGGAATTGGGCTGGAAGGACACCAAAAGAGAATGAGATTAGACATAGAAAACCCATTCAGGGTCAATGAATACTGGGTAGTGTGAGCCTAACAGGTGACTCAGAGAGGTGGTAGACCTAGTTCTTGAGGACTTTTAGAAACAAGACGCCATCCATTTGGTTTTCAGCTAAGAGGCAGGAGAATGGACCAGTTAGCCTTAGGAATTCCTTTCCAGGCTGAGAGGCATGGATGTTGCCTGTTTATGTCTTGCCTGGCCTCCACCACGCACTGGCTCCACTGTATAAAGACCTGGCACCTGTGTGTCACTTGTCAACATCACTGTGGCAACAGAAGAACAGCCCAAAGAGAGACTGTATTTCCCTTCTCTGCCTGTCTTGTTCTCAGCTGCAGTAGAAAGGACAACAAAACAGGGCATTTAGGTAACTATTGAAAACTACCCATAATAAGCTATGGAATAGGGACCCGAGGCACTATTTTAAGTGCTCTCAGAATCACACATCAGTGGCTATGGCTCTGTTGAGAAAATCCTAACAAAGTCTTCAAAAAACACATCCACTGAGGCCTCTGATGTGAAGTGTTATATCAGACTCTTGGAACCTTTCTTGGGAGAAGCAACCTGCAACATGGGGAGAGGGCAGTGTTTTACAAGATGCTTATGTGCGTGATTTATTACTGTGAGTATAATGGCTCATGCTTGGGGATGAGGGCAGAATTCCTGGTAGATGTAAGAAATGCATTTCTCTTACAATATATTTCAAAGCCTTCCTGAGTAAGGAATGCATTTAACACGTGGTCATGGTGTATCTGCTTTGTGAGAGTGTGTGCTAGGTCCCGGGGGTGAGGCAGAGAGACCCATGCAGTGGCTTAGTCTAGGAGATGGCTGCTTTCTTCCCTGACCTTAACTGTCTAAATATCTCACCTGTTAGACTGAAAGCTCCATCAGGGCAGGGACCAAATTAAAAAATTGACCTTGTTCATGATTAAGTTCCTGACTCCTAGCAGTGTCTGGAATATAGCAAGTACTCAGTAAGCATTTGTGGAGAGAATGAATGCTTGTGTATCTGAATGAGCACGCATTTACCGGTTGCTATGAGGACAGGTACATACCTGATGAAAGTAGGTACACAATATAGGAAAAAGTGGAAGAAAGAATACCAGGTCTGCCTGCAGGAGTAAGGGAAGGCTCACAGAAGGTGACATGTGATTTGCCAGGCAGATGTGGGGAGAGGCACGGGGCAGTCAGGGTACCACAGATGCTTCCATTCCGCTGACAGGATGGTGGCGGCAAGCTGCCGCCTGCTCATCACCACTCTTTCTTCCCTGCTAACGCCAATTTTGTTGAGGGCAGCAGTGGGCTTGACCCCAAGTGGTGGATGGACTGTATTTAGCTAAGCCAACAACAATTACATCCCCTGATTTCCTAGCCTCCCTTGCAGCTAGGGGCAGCCATGTGTCCCTGAGCTACTGGTAGTGTGCTGGGGGTTTCTAGGAAAGCTTTTGCTTTCATAACAAAAATATAGGAGGGGGTGTGACAGATTAAGCTGGAGTAGCCCTCTCTTTTCTCCCTTCTCCCTGATTTGAACCTGAATGTGATGTTGAGCTGAGCAGCCATCTTAAGGCCATGAAACAACAAGCACAGGAGGGTGAGCCAGTCCTCTGAAGTGGCAGAGGAAAGATCAGAAGACTCTGAGGCCCTGGCAGCACCTCTGAGCACCTGAACAGCCCAGCAATCACCTGCCTTCAGACTTCTTGGCAAATAAGGAAAATAAATCTCTGAACTATTTTGAAATCAGACCAGAGTTTAAATCCTGACACATCACTTACTAGATGTGTGGTCTTGGCCAAGCCACTTCCTTTAGCATTACATTTCTCATCTGTAAACTTAGATGTGTAAATACCTACCTCTCTGGGCTGTTGATTAAGGATGAAGAATGGATGGTTCCTGGCATGTAGGAGATGTTCACTAGGGGTGGTTTTATTGGGGGTGTGTAAAATGCAAGGGTGGGAGTAGTGGGAGACAAGAAGGTGGGGACAACTCACAAAGGGCACTAGTATTAGGCAAAGGAGGTTCGTTTCTTATCATGTAGGCAATGGAGAGCCTGCGAAGAATTTTAAGGCAAGAGGAGTCGATGAAGAGACTTGTATTTAGAAAGTGTCATACTGTGGAAGACAAATTAGAGGAGACTAAGACTAGACTGGAAAGACCTACAGGGAGACAATCACCATAGTCCAAGTCACCGTCATTCTCTTATTGCACCATGTCACTCGCGTCTTAGCAGACTCTCATGTCCCCTATGTAAGCTGAGAATGTATTGTTTTATGTAACAGAAAACCCAATTTATAGTGTCCTATGCAGGTAGGGTTTCTTTTTCTTACCAAGTTAAGTCTGGCAGTAAGCAAGAGTCAAAGGTTTAATGATGCTGACAGGTCCCCAGACCAGGCTTCCATCTTTCACTGTCAGCCTTAGCTTGTGACCTCAGTTCCAGCACTCCCACGGGCCATTTCTGTACTCCAGGTGGGGAGAAGGGAGAGCTACACTAGCTGGGCCTGTTCCTTTTTTATCAGGAAAGAAGTTCTGAAAATCCTCCCCACCTATGTCTCCCAGGGTCCTGTGGTTCACTCCAAGTGCAACAGAGACTGGGAAAGGGAACTTGAATTCCTCTAGCTTCTAGAGCAAAAGGTGGCAAGAGAGGAATGGGAGCAGCTAAGTCAGCCCCAAAGCAGCATCTGCCCGCCTGCATTCCTGACTCATTCTGTGTTGGAGCTGGAATGATCTTTTAAGAAACCTACTTCAGAGTATGTCACTTTTCCTCCTAAAACCCTCTGGCAGTCTTCCATGCACTTCGAATAAAACTCAGGGGCTACAAAGGTTTGCAAGACCTCCTGCACCTCTGACTTTATCTGCCCCACCAGACTCCAGCCACACCCATCTCTTCTCTCTTCCTCAAGACATGCTAAGGTTGTTCCCACTTTAGGGTCTTTGAACTCTGCCTGCATTTCTCTTACCCAGATCTTCACAGGGCTGGCGGTCCAAGTTGGGGTGCTCTACACGGAAAGGAGGAAAAAACTGTTAAGAGTAAAACTCTGTTACGCAAATCGGGCTTTTTTCACATAGTAGGTCTGCAAGTGGAGGTTGCTGGTGCTGGTTTAGCAACTGCCTCTCTGCAGTTTCCTCTTTCCCTTATGGTCAAGGAGGAGCAGGAGGATCAGGAAGGGACACTGCCAGTGAAACCTTTCTTTTCCGGAAAGCAAAAGCTTCCCTCTGCCCACTCCGCCAACTTTCACTAACATCTCATTGGCCAGAACTGTGTACATGCCCCGCTCTTTAAGGGAGGCTGGGCAATTGAGTATTTAGCCAGCCAACAGTGTCCTAGGTAGCTTCTTGTCACTTTCTCAGAGTCCTGGATCCAGCTGAAGTAGTCTCCCCCAGGCATTTAAAAAATATTTAACTAAACTCCCCTTACCATTCTCTATCATATCACTCTGTTTTGCTTTACACTTCTCTCACTGTCTGCTGTCTGGTTCGCTTATTTTCTCATTACTGTGTGGCTGAGAATGTGAGCTCCAGCGAGAGCGGGCCTTGTCAGTCTTGGTCATTACTCAGAGCATGCAGCAAGGACTGCCTCCTCGCTGTTCAAGGGGTGGGAGGCAAGGACAGCATCTAGAAAGCAAGGCACTCTCCTAGCTGGGCGGGCCTCTACTGCCCTCTCCTGGGTATGGCAGCAGAACTCATACACCACTCAGAGAATGCCTGTGTGGACAGTCAGCAGGAGGAAGAGAAAGGGCTAGGAGCGGGGAAATATTCACAAACTTAGATTCCTGTAAGTTTCTTCCCAAGTTACCAAATCCAGGGCCTTCTCTCTGGTAGAGCTGCTTCAAGAGCTCCTCAGATGTCCCCTTAAAGTGTTGGAAGGAAAGACACCTTGCCACGTTGACAGTTCACTCGCTTCACTTATTCAACACATACCAAGGCAAATTATGTACTCAGGATGCAGTTTTGGGAATAAAATGCTCTTTCCTCAAGGAGTGAAGACGAGTGCATAAATAATTGTAAGTTTCAAAAGTGAAATAAGACAAACATCAAAGCCACTATGGGCACACAGAGGGGCACTTGACTGGCACTGCGGTGGTGCGGTGGTGGGCACGACAAGGAATTAGGCATAGAATGTGTCCCCACATGGGAACTGAACGCTAACAGTTGAATTGGAATTGAAGGTACCAAGTTACTGTCTAATCCCACAGCTACCCATTATTGAATCTGAAAGGCAATTATTTCCTCCAAGGAGATTCTGCCTGAAGTCTTCCCTCACCTTCACCTCTGTGTTTAAGGCTCGTAGTGCCTTGGCTTCCTATCTGTAAAAAGAGGGGTGCTGCTAGCTGTCGCCTTTACACATCCTTGACACAAATGAACTTTAAGAATTCTAACATTCAATGTGTAAAAGCATCTCCCTGGGAGCAGGTTGGCATGAAGCATATGGATGTGAAAACCCGGGTTTTCCAGCATCCACGGGGAAATTCAGCTTGAGTCCAAAAGAACCAAAGGTGCTTTGCATGCATCAGTCTCACTAAATACTTGTTGAAAACAGTGAACTCTCAGCACTCTTACACCACTCCTGCCGTTCCCTTGGGTTGCTGAGTTTGTCTACAGGGTGACAGCACGTCCCTTGAGAAGTTGTGAGGGCTGTCATTACACACCCAGGCTCCATAGCCATGTTTAGCCCATAGTAGGCCTTCAGATAGCACCCATTATTTTAGTGAAGCAGCAGGACCAAGTTGACCTGGCACAGGGAATGGTTACTGAGGAGAGTCACAAGTGTGGGCATGCTGGTGAGAAAAGGGCATAAACTAAGTTTTCATGATGGAGATTAGGACTAGTTAGTGTGACTGAAGACTTACTGCTTTCTCAAGAAAGCTTCTCCGAGGCCCAACACAGTGGTACAGAACTCACACTTCCGACCCCATCTCTCTCAGGCCCCAAGTGACGGCCAATTACATTGAACATCTTTTCATGTGTTTATGTTTCCTTTCTATCTCCTTTTTGGTGAAATGTATGCTCAGGTCCTTTGCCCATTTCGGATCAGATTGTTACTAATTTTTTACTTTGTGTTTGAGAGTTCTTTTTACACCAAAGATACTGGTCCTTTGTTAGACAGTATATGGTTTGCAAACACTGTTTCCCACTAGCTTGTCTTTTCATGCTTTTCAAATGGGTTTTTCAAAGAGCAAAAGTTTTAAATTTTGATGAGGTCCAAATTCTTTTTTTTTTTAAGATGTTTTTGATTTTAGAGAAAGGGCAAGGGAAACCGGGAGAGAAATATCCATCAGCCACTTCCTGCACGCCCCCTACTGGGGACGGAGCCCACAACCCCTGCATGTGCCTCAACGAACAGGTGACCTCTCAGTGCATGGCATGGTGCTCAACCAACTGAGCCACACACACCAGGGTGAGGTCCAAATTCCTTTTCCCCCCAATTCTTGACTATTCCTTTATGGATCATGCTTTGGTGCCAAATTTCCAACAATACCAGTGCCAGACTTAAGTTATGGAGTTCTGGCAAGTGCAGTTGGGTACAGTTATCAGTGCAACCACTGACAGACCTCTCTTATTATTTGGGGTGGCCCATGTGGATGAAAGTGAATGAAAGCATTTAGTGGTCTTGGAGTGGCAGCTTAACTGGCTCAAATAGGGTGACAAAAACCAAGCTCTGCGGGCTTCTGGTAAGGAGGGCAAGTCAGTGGCCCCCTCTTTATCCTTCCTGAGCTGCATGACCTCCCACTGTATTTGAGTGGCTCCTGCACAATTCACTTGTTAACAATTAGGTATTTTTTCCAGTAATGGACCTTGGACTTATGCAGAACTAGTTCTTTCATCTCTTACCAAGACACCTACTCCATAATTACCTAATGACCAGCCCCTATCTTAACTTTGGTCTGGAAACCAAGGTATCTTCTTTTTTAAAATCTTAGGAGCTGGTTCAAAAAACAAAACAGAAGGTTCTTTTTAAAGCTGCTTTCATCTCTTCATTTGCTCCAACAATTACCCTTAGGCCTTAATTCACAGTGCCTTAGAAAAGTAGAATCCATTGTGCTTACTCATATTGATGACTTTATCAATATACTTAACGAGAGTAAGTTTTAAGACCAAAGACATAACAGCTTGTTGAGTAATTTGCCCATAGTAACTGTGGGATGTAGCCTGCAAATGTATTCTCTTCCTTCCTGTTTAGCAGCAAACCTTAGTGGCTTAAGAGGACATCCCATGTGGATGTCCTGTCCCCAGTCTAGTCAAGCTTAGTAAACACCTAAAAAGAACACAACCTCTTTATTTCTTCTTGAGACATACATGTTCAGTTTGAACGATGACAGTAAGCCAAGTACTAAAGACAGTGGCTAGCTCTTCCATTTGTCCCGATGAATTCCAATGGCGGAAGGGGAAACAGGATCCAGACTGTTTTGGTCTATTGATAGTCAGCTTATCAAATCTACAGCTTGGTGCTTCTTGAGCAGGACTGCCCCAATAAGGCCGATGTGACAGCAGTTGAAGATGGAAATGGCAAATATGGAGAATTCAACGTGTATATGCAGTTTAGTCCGATGTTTCCACATCGTCTCTAAAATTCCATATTTGGTCAGAGCTGGCTTATCTTTGTTCCATCGTGCCTCAGATTCTGCTTCACTACTTTGAGGGAGTAGGTTCAGATCGTCGGGGAGCTGGTGGGGGCGAGTCCCTTGGCAGCTTGCTGGGCTAACCAGTGCTTGTATCTTTTGGTCTTGGGCCTCTCAAAGTTCACCACAGACATAGGTACCCTGACAGTGTCAAGCCCATTTACCTGTATACAAAACAATATGAATCCCCAGACATAAGTTGGGCAGATAAGAGCTAACACAACCCAATCCCAGCTTTTCACCCTGGTTTTTCACCCAGTGAGAAAAAGGAGATAGTATGTAAAACACTCACCGTCACCTCACACCAATACTCGCCCCACCGTGTGATAGGCTCTTCTGGTAACTTTAATGCATGTGGGGCTACCACAACACCAAGCTGGAAAAAAAATCATAGAAAAGGGAGCTGTTTACATATCTGCCGCTCTAGGCAACCTCATAAAGAGGGCTCTAGAATTTCCTGTACAGAGATGAATAAAACTGGGAGTTGATCCTAGCTGATCCCACAGGAGGGCACAGAACTCCAAGATGGTGGCAGAGAAACTCAGTCCTAATTTCTCAGAAAGGGAGGTAGATTCACAAAGAGAAATGGGGCTAGAGACCAAAATTACAAGAAAAATTCTCCAGTGAGTCCCATTTTCTCAGGTTTTCCCTAGCCAGAGGGGAAATAAATGATACCATGTTTTCTCATCTGTCTTCAGATTCTATGAGACCACCCTTACTTAGTCCATACCCATTTCCCTATCACATCCCTGCAAACCAACCAAGAACACTTTCCCTAACTCAGCTGAACTCATATCTGTTGCTAACAAAGGGATCAATCCTGGGCCTCCTTCCCAGAGGTAGCTTCCACCCTCAGTGGTGTATAGTACTGTTTGGGAACACTCACATTTTTGAGAAAATGGCGGGCAACTATTTCAGGGTTTAGCTCCCATTTGACATTGTTCTTCATCCCCACCTCCAGGTGACAGCTTCTCAGAAATTTCACTGTCTGAGAGGAATTATAAACAGGGACTACGTTAGAGTTGGAATAAAAGGAAAGGAAATTTGTTAGCAAGAGGTACAAGGTCCGAGAGCTCAGGAAAAGGGCACAATTTCTGTCTCACAGCCAAGACAGGTGAAAAGTGGAAAAGATAGCGAACATTCTTGTCTCAAGGCTGATATTGTGGAAAGATGTTTTTGTGACACTTTGGAGGAGAATGTCCCCTATACCTGGCTGTTCCTTCATCAATTGGGGCCACTGGCCCTGCCCGGGTAGCTCAGTTGGTTGGAGCATGTCCCGTACACCGAAAGGTTGAGGGTTCAATTCCCTGTCAGGGCATATACCTAGGTTGCGAGTTGGATCTCCAGTTGGGGCATGTATGGGAAGCAACCGATTGATGTTTCTTTCTCTCTCCCTTCTTCTCTAAAATCAATTTAAAACAAACAACATACCCTCAGGTGAGGATTAAAAAAAAACTGGGGACACTGGTTTATCTCAGGATGTAATGACATTCATAGACTGTTTTAACCCAACACGTTTGGCTCTTCAATCCCATCCCTACCACATTAATGATTCCTCCTTGCTTATAGAATGAAATAAAAATTTAATAGCCGAGAATTCAAGTGTTTTGTAAATCCTGCCCCAATCCCCTTTCCAGCCATGTTTCCTAATATCATACTATACAAGTCGTCTGCCTAGCTAGACTATTCCACCTTCTACGTGAAAGCACGCTTTAACTATCTTCTTATACTTTCTCTCCCTTACGAATATACCCTCCTGGCCTATCCAAATCCTAATCCTTCAAGGCCTAATTCAGTCCCATCTGGATAAAAGCCCTCTCTAAACACCCTTATCCATTTTGGTCCACATCACTCTTATAATTTACTGTCTTAAGTTTATTGATCACTTTTGCACATTTACGTTCTCTCCAACTTATCTGTAAATATTACCGAAGCAGAGCCTTTGTCTCACACTCTTCCAGGTTGGGGCCTCACTTAGTAAGCTAGAGCACTTCACCTAACTGGCCAGGATTTCCCAGGTCTCAACACCAGTTATTGCAGCCACAACACTTCCCCTTTTCCTTACGTTGTGTCTGCAATCAAGAGACTTCAAGGAAATCAAGAAACCTCTCAGGAAAAGGATGATGACTCTTGTAGATGATCAATAAAGGAAGACTTTCTATGTTTCTACTCACCGCCTCACCTGCCTTGGTCTGGATCTTTTCTAGTTTTCCTTCTTGTCTTAGCTAGAAAAGAAAGTTAAAGATGAAAAAAAGAAAAATGAGTCCATAATAAATAATAAACTCTTACTATACTAGGTATAGGGTTAGGTTTCTGGACTCCTGTTCCAGTCCCTACTTCATTTTCAAAATAAACAGAGAAGGGACGGATGTTGCTAGGAAATCTTAAGGTTTTCGTTCTCCCTCTGTCTTTCTTTGAGCTCACCAATTTCTCCTCTTCGAACAACTTCTTGTTTTCAGGGGACGCATACACAGCTAGTCCTTGAGGAAGTAGTCGATTACGGCCCAGAGATTTCTTCACTGAAACCAGGTCACCCCGCACTCCAAGCTCTGCCAAAGCAAACAGAGACACTGCATCAGACTGGCTAGGATGCCCAGAGGAGATGACCACAGAAAGAAGCGCCTCTTATTCTCTCAGTTCTTACTCTTCTAGAAGGAACGTTAACATCCACTAGGACCAACATTTAAGAGACTTCTAATTAGTGTCTTTAGGGTCTGATTTAGAAACTTAATGTTCTCTGTACAAAACGAAGCATTGTTCTGTCACAGGATTTCAGTATCTGCGGCACACAGGCCTCTCCGCCTCCTGCCCTCTGCCCCACACACTTACGGATGTTCCTGCATTCCTGTTCGAATTTTCCACGCAGGAGGCTAGTATCACAATCACAGCACTTTTTATGGCTTTCTCTTCTCAAACTGACGGCTGATCTTTTCCACAGAGTAGGAAAGGGCAGCAAAATGCTGAAGGGGACGGGCAGGAAAAAGTTGATGCCAAACAGATCTAGCCTGAGATAGCGCTTCTGCCTCAGCCTTACCCTCTACCGACTGCGTGAGGATGAGCTCCAGGTTCTCTTTGGGCCGGTGTTTCGTGTCCTCCACCAGCTTGTAGACGCGGTGTCGCCGGTGCAGGCGCGGCGTCCGGCCCTCCCCGGCCAGGGGCACCTTCCACCAGCGCTCCACGATGACCGTGCCCTGGCGGCCGGAGAGCGTGGGTGAGCGAGTCTCCACCGAGAGGCCCGTTCGTGCCCCCGCCGCCCGCCCCTCCAGGGGGTGCCCATCACGTCTCCAAACGCCCCCAGAAACGAGACTCGGGCGTACATGGCCCCACCAGAGTCAGGGGTCCCGTAACCCAGCCCCAGCCCTCACCCGACTGTAAGAGAGGCTGAAGTCGCGCTCCAGGCCGGAGGTACCCCATTCGAGTGGCGGCCGGAGCAGCGCCCGGACTCGTCCCCGCGGCAGCCGCTCAGCGGCCGCCCGCAGCAGAGCCCGGCCTGGGGCCACGATGGGGGCCGCCATTTTCCCGGGCGCGCAGGGGACCTGGGAGCGGCCCTGTGCCGGCGCAGGCGCAGGCGCAGGGAAGGCCCCCGCCGGCTGCCCGCGGCGCGCCCGAGTCTCGTCCAGGCTGAGCGGAGGGGCAGGTGGAGCGCGGCGAGGATCGCGGCTTCCCCGCGTCGCTGCGGCCGGGAGACCCGAGATCTGAGCCGACGCTCCACGATTCGGCGTTTTCCTCACTCCGTCCTCCTAGTTTCTTTTCGGGGGAGGGGCGCCCATTGTACTGACGGACAGGGGAGTGACTGTTCGGTGCGCCGACCCGGGAAGACCGCTCTGCCCCTTGGGTTTGGTGATCTCTGAAGTTACCTCCAGTTCTGACTCTAGATAACTGGACACTGAGGTTGCCGCTCCCAATTTTTCTTTGAAAATTTGACAATCTACCTAAAGGCGGTGAAAGGGTGGATTCGTCTGGGACACCATGCCAACCCAGGAGTTGTTTAACTCTGAATCTTTACAACTGCTGTACTTAAGCTAATGTTTAAAGAATTCTCAATCATAAGGGAGATAAGCCATAAAAAAAATGAACTATGACAAGGCCCAGACGGTTTTCCCAATGGAGGGTCTCAGTACTGGAGAGAAGACCAGATAAATGGCATGAATGGGGTCTGTTTGGTAGAGGAGATTATGGAAAGATGCCCTATGCATTATATTGACTCATAAACAGCCTTTGACTGGCCGTCCCTCCTAATTATACTTTACTTAGCTCCCAGGACACCAGTTTTTCTCAGTGGCTTTTGCTGATTTCTCCTTCCTTGGAGTGCCCCCAGGACTCAGTCTTCGAATCTTTACTCTTCTCAATATACACACTCCTGACGATCTCATTCAGTCTCATGGCTTAAAGTACTGTTAAGATGCCAATGACTTCCAAATGTCTCTCTCCATCCTGGACTTCTAAACTCCAGACTTGAATATCCACCTGCTTGTCTTCTTCCCCTTACATGTCTAATGGACTGTTCAACGTTAACATGCTCCAGACTAAACCAATCTCTGGCCCCCTGCCCCAAGCTACCTCACCTGGAGACTTTCCATCTCAGTTGATGGGAACTCCCTTCTTTCAGTTCTTGGACCCAACTTCTTTCTTTCATACTTAGGGAAATCCTGTGGGTTCTACCTTTAAACTATTTACAAAATCCCACCACTTCCCACCACTTTCAATGCTTCACCCTGGAATAAGACACTATCCTTCTGGATTGCTGCATTAGTCTCCTGACAAATCTCCCTTTAATGCTCTACAGGTTACTTACATCAGTCACACTTTTAAGAATGTAAGACAGAGCCTGTCACTCTTCCAGCCAAAACTTTGAAATTACTTCCTCCTTTACTCAGAGTGAAGAAGTCCATATGATGGTCTACAAGGCCATGTATGATCTGGTCTAATAGTTCTCTGACCTCATCTCCCTCTACTCTCCCTACAGCTTACACTGCTCTACCCACAGTGGCCTCCTTGCTGTTTCTTGAAGACACCAGGCACACTTCCTCCTTAGGGTTTTCGCATTGGTGGCTGTGTAGGCATGGAATGCTCTTACCCCCAGATGTTGGCTTGCCTAACTCCCTCACTGCCTTCAAGTCTTTGATTAAATGTCACCTTTCCAATGAGACCTACTTGGATCACCCTATTTATTACTGCAACCTGTCCCACCCTCTTCACACTCCTGATCCTCCTTTGTCCTGCTCTATTTTCTCTTTATGACATATTATCTTTTAATATATTAAATGATTTTCTTATGCTTATTGTTTAGGTTTGTTCTCTCACTGTCACAAGATGTGTTCCATGGGGCAGGGATCTTTTGTTTACTGATGTATCCCAGGTACCTAAAATAGTGCCTGGCTCATAGAAGGCCCTCAGTAAATATTTGTTGACTAGATGAATGAATATGTAGAGGTCTTGGACTGGTGGTCCCAGAACTAAATTTTACTTATAATGTTGCTTTAAAAAAAAATCAACAGTTTTGAGTTAGTCAATATTAAAACAATTTGGAGAAATTTACAACAATCTCTTTCCAGTTTCTGTTGAAAAATCATACAATCTAGTACCACAGAGTCCCCATTTCTGCATGACAACTGGATGGATGGAGCCGAGCTGTGTTGGCTTCTTTGAGACAGGGTGTGAACTTTCCATTTTGCTACAGCCCCACCCAGCAGCTCCACTAATTTCCTTTAGCTGTCCTGAGCCCTGGAGACATTTAGTGTGCAACTCCTACCCTACAAGGCAATTAGAAAGTTCAAAAATGTGTAGCACCCTTGGGTGGTTAAAGGTAGAGATGATAATGAAAATATTGAATTCATGGGAACCAGGAACCAATCAGGTCAGATCCCGGATAAGGATCTTGGGAGCCTCTTGCAGTGTCAGACACCAACCCTTTAGTTGCTGAATTTTAGAGGAAGTGGTGTCTCTGTGTGTGTGTGTTGTGGGGGGCAGGTTGGGTGGGCACAACACATGCTCAGGCAGGGCTGTTTACCACTGGTCCAGTCATGAAGTGCATACTTGCCTAAAGGGGAAGGGTGGGGTAGGGGAGCAGAGAGCAGAGTCCTGAAGTGACATAAGGGCTGACTCTTCGTCCATGTCATAGTGCCCACCGGGTCACAATGCCACCAGATTGCCTAAATCTTTGTCACCCATCTCTGAACCTCACTTTGCCACAGGGAGGCACTGAACGAAGAAACTGCCTTGTAACAGGTCCCGCCCCTCTCTCTACTCCCTTTCTTATATCAAGAGGGGAACAACACGGAACCACTTCTACCCAATCTGGTCACCATACGCCTATTACTTCTACTGTTACAAATACCGGATCACCCTCCGGGAGAAGATGCTGCCTTGTTGTTATAAAAGGTACTTGTTTTCATCTCTACTTGTAATAGTTTATATAATAAACTGTAAGGAAAAAATAAAAGAATTTGAAAGAACTTCTCAAACGGCGAGAGATGATAATAGCAAAATAGGATGGAAGGCTGGCATGGAACTTTAGAACTTTTCCAACTGGCTGGCCTGGGAAAATACAGGAGATAGTGCCAGAGCCTGGTCCTGTGTTCCTGGAAGTTATGACCCTCTCCTCCTCTCAGAGATATACTAATTTGGGCCTCTTTTTCCTAACCAGCATCACTTATAAGGAACAGGAGGACTTGACACTCCGGCCCCGTTTCTGCCTTCAGTGCTCCTGAGTCCCCAGTAGGCCTCCAGATGGGCAGGAGCACCACGCAGGGTGACCATGACCAGCTTAAAGAACTGTATTCGGTAAGCGGACTGTAAGCTGTGCTGTGAGTTGGTGCCAAGCAGCCTCATGCCTGCTGTAATGATACCTTGCAGAGAAGGAACATTAGTTAGAAAATCAATCATAGAAAGAGCTAGATGAGACCTCAGAGCTCATGTGTAAAAGCTACTTGCTTTATAGACAAGGATTCTGGCCTAGAGATCTTAAGGTGGTGGTGAAAAGCAGGATGGGAAAAGAGGAGGTGGGAACAGAGCAGACTGCACTGAGACTTGTGGGACACAGGCTGTTCAGATGCTAACTTGGACTAGAACCCAGAACTTCTGCACTTGCCCTTGTATCATTTTGCAATAACATGCTTGTGTGTGACCTTTGCATTTTAGATGAGAAATGGGAGAATTGAGAGAAAACCCATATGATGGAAAAAAGGTGGAAGAGTATTACCAGTGAGACAGTAAACAGGTGGCACAGCTGTGTTTAAAGAATAAGCTCTCTGATGTAAATGTCAGTTTCTAAAGGGACAGTGCACCCCGAGGTGAGGTTAGCAGGCAGTAACCCTACATTGACTCTGGATTTCACCTTTGCTCTCAAGGAGAACTCCACGACAGGAATGGAGTTAGGTCCTAGGGCTGAGGGATAATATTGCTGAATTAAGACCTTGGCTCCAGTTCTCCCAGGCTCTCCCTCAGCCCCCTCCTTGCTTCCTCAGACATCTAAATCTGATATGTGAGGACGAGATGCACACAAAAGCAGGGAACTATTACTCTCATTTGTACTCCTTTTCCAGGCTGGGAATTTGACGGTGCTGGCTACTGACGCTCTCCTCCACCAGGACCCAGTACAGTTAGATTTCCATTTCCGCCTCACCCCTCAGACCTCTGTCCATTGGCACGGCCTTCTCTGTGACCGTCGACTTTTCTTGGATATCCCATATCGGGCCTTGGATCAAGGCAACCAGAAAAGGTGACTGAGCCTGGACGGGAGAGTGTGGAGGAAGTGTTAGGGTTTCTCTCTTTTATCATGTCATCAGGTACTGGCTCTGCTAGCCAGTGAGGGCTGATTCAGGAGCTCGATAATTCAAACCACTGAACTGCATGCAGACAGGCCTGTGAGCCAGCCTGGACCTGGGGTTCAAGGGATAACAATCCATGGGAGGTTGCTGGATTCAGAGTCAGAAACACAAAAGTGAGACTCCATAGACAGCTGAATAGGACATGCTTTCCAGCCATTGACTTTATAGAGTAGTCCCTTCTCCCCAGACTCAATCCCCTTGGCTTCTGAGAAAAACCTCTCAAAATTAGTTTAGCAACTTGCATTTCCTGGCTTGGGTTAGCAAAAACTGACCAATGAGGTTTCTTCTGGATTCTGAGTTTGCTAAACATTTCATTAACCATGATGTTTCTCCCTGGCTCCTAGTTTGACTGCAACACTGGAGTACGTGGAGGAGAAGACCAATGTGGACTCCGTGTTTGTAAACTTCCAAAATGACCGTAATGACAGAGGTGGGGATCTGCTCTGTCCTTGGCCCTTGGTGCTGAAGCAGCTAACATGACTTTTTCTTTTAAGGAGACCCTCTTCCCCCAACTCTTTAAAAAGGGAATGCTCAAGCATTTCAGGGTCTCTCCCAAAGGAAATTAAGGTATCTGGCATTCTGTTCAAGTTACAACTGGTGTATTAGGAAGTCCCTGAGATAACTCTCAGAAGCCAGACTAAAGGACCACTGGTGAAATTAGACAGAATCCATTCAAGGGATGTGGCTGGTAGGACAGAAAGGATATCACATGTATTAAGCACCAACAGTGTGAAAGGGTCAGGCATAAGGTCAGGATAGGAATATAACCAGATGCTTGGAGCACATGCTACATAAACTATAACCTCTTCCCTCAAGGACTTTATACTCTGTGGGACTTAAGACAAAGGATGGTCAAGAGTTTACACCACCATCATTGTTAGGCACTTCATAAACATCTTGTTTAATATTTTTTTTCTGTAGGAATTTACTGTTTTATTTTTTATTGAGTTTAGAGAGGAAGGAGAGGGGGAGAGAGAAACACTTACTGGTTGCCCCCACATGGACACCAACTGGAGATCAGGCCCAAAACCTGGGTATGTGCCCTGACTGGATATTGAACCTGTGACCTGTCTGTGCACAGGATGACGCTCCAACCAACTGAACCACGCCTCCCAGTGTCATCTTGTTTAATCTTAAATTCTGTGAAGAAGGTTCTATAGTCTCCATTTTACAAATAAGAAAAAATTTTGGAAGGGTTAAGTCGTAGAATGTCACAAAGCAAATATTAAAGCGAGGATTAGAGTCTTAAGTCTCTCTGACTCCAAAGCACATCATCCTAATGCCTGCATGACACCCTCTCACCACAGCCATTCCCAAGTAGAAAATCCAGATCTCTGGGTACTGAGTTTCAGAGTTTTCTAACTTGTTCTCTCCTTTCACAGGTGCCCTGCTACGTGCCTTCAGCTACATGGGCTTTGAGCTGGTCAGACCAGGTCACCCTGCCCTCCCTCCCTGGGACAATACCATCTTTATGGTGTATCCCCTTGAAAGGGATCTGGGCCAGCTGCCCACTAAGTCTCCCTGAACATGCTTATCCATACTCTCTGAGGGGCTGGAGGCCTTGATACATGGGACCCAGGATGTGATTCTGGACACCTCCTCCTATCCTAGGAATTAAAGGGTAGTGCAATCCACACGTGTTCACTGTTTCTTGGGGGGGAAGGTGGGGTTGCTGGAGTGGAACATGGGTCTTACAGAGCTGAATTCACTGTAGGAGAAACATTTAATGACTGAAACAATCAGAGGGAGCTGAACAGACAGGAAAGGGACCCAAGGATTTTAGGCTCCTTTTGCCTTCCTCTCACCCCAAAGCCATTTCCCCATTTATTCTAACCATTTACTTACTGAACACCTGCCAGGAGCAAGAACCAAGCTATTGGGATATTTTCATTCATATATTTCAGTTCAAATCAGAGACAAGTGCTAATTCATTTTCTTTGGATGTGGAGATGAGAGAAGGCACATGGGTCCCGCTGCTTTGACTCAGGGGATTACAACAGACAAAATAACAAACAGGAAGCATACAAGTGGGTATTCCGGGCAGCAGGAAAAGCACAGGGCTGTTGGAAGAACAAGGAGCCCATCAGAACGGGATGTGAACTGAAAAGACTTAAAAGCCACCTTAAAGGAACACACTTTTATACACGGTAGCAAACCGCAGCTAGGAATGGACACCACTCATTTTCCACAGCGAGAAGTCTTATGATTTGTTAGGGGTCCTCTCTACTTAACAGTAAAGGCTGAAGAGCTGAGGAAACTAGGGACTAAGTGACCCAATGACCATGTAGAGTGGCTCCAACCCCAGGGCTGAGCCAAGGTCTGAAGGTCAGTGGCAGCCCTTCACTGACTTTTCCACAGCTGCTCATCAGAGCTGCTCCCTCACAGGAGCGCCACTGCTCACTGGCACTGAGATCTGAGAAAAATTTTGAAAATTGTGGCTATGGGAAAATAGAGTTGCCATGTAGTATATGGGTAGACCCAGTTCACCAATCCCTAGATTAAAAAAAAACCTGCATAAGGCGTCCTTATGTGCTATTTCAAGTTTTCCAGTTTACTTTGCTGATCCTTAAAAAAAATGTTCATTTGTCATTATTCTACCACCCTCATTACATTGACAATATTACTTCAAGTACCTTCCTAGTTCTCACGATACTGTCAGAAATGGGGAGAGGCTGTAGAGAAACAGGCTCCCTAGAGTCCAGAGATGTATTCCTAGAACCCAGGTTTCTAGAATCCTAATCCAGGCTTTTTCTTCCAAATACGTTAGGTGCGGTCTTATTTACACAGTCAAAACCCAAGTTGGCTCTGGTAACTTCAGGGAAAGGATATGATCTACACATGGGAGGAACACTTGTTCATAGATGGACCCCTCTACTTGAGGTGTTCGCAATTCTCACTAGATTTAGGTTCAGAAGACACACCCATAGGCCTTCTTCCACCTTGTGATACAACCAGCATTTAGTTTTAGATAATTTTTTGAGAACTTTATTCAGCAAAGAACTTCCTAAATGCTTTGAACAACTATACATGTTCTCTTTTTCTCTGGGTGTATGCACACATATATATTATAGATGCTATACTAGCAATTTAGAGTATTTCCTGAGCTGCCTCTCTCCTTGCTTATATTTTAACCAAAGTGTACAGGGAAATAGAGCACTGTTTTCAAAAACCTGTCTCCAATAACATCATCAGTTGAGGCTGGGAGGCAACATTCTCTTTCCCATTTCCTGAGGCTTTTTAATATAAATATGCTGATTTTTGCCTTTGTCTCCTGACTCAACTGCAGTCTTTGAGTTAGTTCACCATTCAAAAGCTTCCCTTAACCAGAGTCACCTGAGGAGGCGAGTCAGAGATGTGCAGAATCATCACTTCCAATGACCAAATCCTGGCTGCTTCCCAGCCTGAGAAAGGACACAGCCCAGCAGGAGTGTGCATTCTGATAGGTGGAGGGGACAAGCCAGATGTTGAGCAGCCTGGACACAATGCAGCAGTATTCAAACACGGGAAGGGAGGCTGGTGGGGGATGGAGTAGGAGCACATATTTGTCTCTCTCTACTCCACACTCTTTCTGGTCGTTTCACCGTAGGAGAACACACATTTGGTCCACAGCAAGCCAGGTTTTGTGTGTAATAAAGGAAGGACTGCATAGATCTCTTGATCACAGGCTTTTCTCTCCAGGCATCAAATCCTGCCAAAAAAACAAAGACACAAAAAGTTTAAAAGGGCTCAACCTGACAGCAAGTTAAGCTATAGGAAAACAGCTGCAGAGTAGTAGTATTTAGACAGGCTATGGGGAAGAGAGACTAAAGCAAGGCCCTTGTCACCCTCATTCCTTTTCCTGTTGCTACAGACAGATGACAGCTCCACTCACAAAGCAAAGCAGATGGCCGAGGCAGCTGAAGCGGACTTCAGATTAAGTAGTCCTCTGCAAGGTTATCATCACCAGACATAGAGGCAGCTTCTACACAGCAGGAATGAGCAGAAAGTTAGACACTGCCACCGAGGCTCAGGGATGCTCAGTGGCCACCTTGGGAAGAGCCAAGCCTTAACGAGCTCTCTAGTTTGGAGAGAGTAACTGAGAAATGATAACTTCCAAAGATGCTCTAGGGAGAAAATGTTGTTTGTACCTGATAAGCTGAGGGAGGACAGGGTATTTGCTATCTCTGCAGCGCTCTTCTTGGTCTCAGTGAACATGCTGCTGAGAGACACATCTGTGGCCTGAGGATGAAAACAAGAGAAAAAGGAAGAATACGTTGGCTGGGGGGAAAGGAGCGGCCACTCTGTCGTTTTGCTCACAGGATCTGCTTCAGGCAGTTGAGTTTGGTTGCTGGGAGGGACACAGTGCCTCCTTAGATGATCTAGGAAAGCTCTCTACAAAATGTCATGCATGACTAGAAGTCCTCATGTCACTCAAGGCATGAGATTTGCCCCCCAAAAGTACCTTCAATGACTGTAATAGCTTGCTCACTCACCACATCGTGCAACACATCTGGGACAGTTCCGTTTTCTTCCATGTCTTCAGGAAGCTCAACTGCATATCCTTTACGAACTAATTCTAACCCAATATCAAGCTTCTGAGAAGAAAAATGAGAAGGGAATGAGATTCTCTCTGTGAGGAAGAACGCATCTGAAGAACTAGGGCAGAAGAGCTATGATTGACACTTGAAGGACATTCCTTTGGTGGGATGGTAAGTAGGATCTTACAAAGTAGGAGGAGTGTCACATAGGGTTTCTGGGAAAGAAAAAATAAACGAGGCTATAAATATACTCAAGAGCCAGTGAGCAATGAGCAAATGCCAATCTTACCTTCCCACTGCTAGTATCATATAAGTAGATCTTGGGCCAAGTTGAGGTCCCAGTCTGGACATAGCTAGAGATCTTGGCTACCAGGGGCTTCCAGTCAGCACAGTGAGTAAGTCTGTCAAACTCATCCAAAGCTTCCTCTTCCCATTGTTCACCTGACAAAAGATTGTAGGGAGAGCCCAAGAGGTCTGTACTGACATGGCTGGGATTATCCCCTGAATGGAAATTGGAACTAGCTCTTTCTACTCTGGAAGGCACTTATGTCTGACTGCCAGGCAAGTTTCCGGCTGTTGCTTCCTAGTGCTGGTGAGGAAAAGAAACCTAAGCCCCTTGAACTCAAAAAGCATTGGAATGTGAGAACTCCCATGTGCTGTATTCAAGTTATCCTATCTGGAGGCAAGGTCAATAGGTGTTGTGACCAATTTACCTGAAGGGGCGATCCGTGCCAGACTACACTCTATTGCTTGAAATGGAAGGCTTAGGAAGTCACTCCTAAAGTGAAAGAAACTGAAATTAGACTCCTACTGCCAGAACTGCCTGCTTATATTCCTTGCTTCTGACTAACCCAGCAGGAGGAGGTAATCTTCTGCTCTATGTAAATAGGTTCTCCCAAATCCCCCTGGTGATGAGTGCCAACAGCTAGCCCACCACCCTATGGCCAGGGTTGAGTTAATAGTTGGCACTCCAGCGTGATTTTACCCTGGCCTCCACACTGACCTGAGTGCCCTGAGGTCCCTCAGTGAGCAATCTCCATTATCTCCAAAGTCAACAAAGTAGAGGTCCAGGTTCCCATTCTCCAAGGTGCCAAGGACCCGGGCTCGATACCAGGAACCATTTGTAGACAAAGGTGCTGCTACAATGTCTCCTACGTGCACAGTTAGGTCTTCAGGCTACATGTGGATAAGGGTCAGGAGAGGGTAGAGTTAGAAGGGGTAGGCTTAAAAATAGAAACAATATCAGAAGGAAGAAAGAATGAGTAGTTGCTCCACAGGAAAAGGAAGAAAATATACTACAATGAAAAAGATATATCTTTTCATCAAACCGAGCCCTGTCCCTATGGCAGCTCACCAGACTATTCACATAGTGCTGGGTCATCTCATTGACAAGCTTATCCAATTGCAGGCTTCGGGAGCCAATGATCTGGATCCAGAAGTGGTTAGGATGTTCAGAAGCGGAGACGTAGACTTCCAGGAACTCATCAGCATGGAAACTGAAGTCAGGACTGGGGACTAAACACAGGCATAAGCAAGTTAAGCTGAAGAATCATCACCATCTAATATGGTAACCACATCAGAGTCATCTCTGGTTGGAATGAGGAGACTGCTCAGGGGGTACGAATACCAAGTGGCTATTACCATGTTAAAAGTGGCTGGAGGGACAACTGGATGAATCATACAAGAACATCCTGAAGAAAGGTACAACCACATCAGAGTCATCTCTGGTTGGAATGAGGAGACTGCATCAGGGGGTGCGAATACCAAGTGGCTATTACCATGTTAAAAGTGGCTGGAGGGACAACTGGATGAATCATACAAGAACATCCTGAAGAAAGGTACTAAGCTAGGTTCTGTACCTTCCTATGTAATTGAGTAATAAGAGAGTTTACATTCTTAGTCATCAGCTATGTATTCATATTAGTCACCAATTATGATGACGGTAAATCTTCCAGATGCTAGCTGCAGCATGGACCAGTGAAAAGATACGTGGACAGATAAGGGCCTGTCCAGATTCCATTTTTCCACTGACTCACTGTGTGACCCTGGACAAGTCTGTGAACCTCTTAGGGGCCCTGGTTTCCCCTGCTCATCCCATACCTATGCATAAAAGAGAAAGTTCACAGCCTTTTAATTCTTAAATGTGGGTGATTTTTAAAAACAATGAGATGGGCAAAAAAAATTGGGCTGAGCATTTTACTTGTTTTATAAGTATGTTTGATGAAAGATCATATAAATTCATTACCTGATCTATCACAGACTAGTTTCCTGGGACTTAACATATTTCATATTGTTCTCCATCATTAGCTGGTTTGTATTCAGAAAAATATTATCTTCACTACTAATCCAAGTAAAATATTACCAGGAAGGCGTATCTGATGAAAACTTATAGTCAAGACAATAGAAATTATTTTTTATTGCTTCCTATTTGGGGTTATGTAAGCCAGTATTTCTATTTTCCATATAGCTATGGGTTCCCTCTCTGGTACATACTTTCAAACATGGACATCTCTGGGCTGGGCTGGGCTCCAGACTTCTGAGAGCTGTCACCATTAGGTTTCTCCCAGGAACCTTCTTCCGGCCCTACAATAGCCATGTCGCCACCTCCTTTGCAGGAAGGATCTGCCAGCGGCGAAGCCTGCTCCATGCTAGCAGAAGTGTTTTTCCATAAAGCTGGCTCTCCAGCTGCACCTGGCTCTGTTACTTCCTCCCTTCTTACACTGATTGGCTGCTTGCGTGGGACTCTGGTTTCTGCAGAATGAGTGATTCTTTTCCGAAGTTCTTCATCTTCTGAAACTTTCTCTAGTATCAAATGCTGTGGAAAATAAGAGAAGGGATGACAGCTATGTGGCCAGATATTTTGACCCAGGATGGAATAAAAGTTTTTTCTCATTCTTAGATATGATTCAAGTCTATCAGCTACTTGCCTTGGCTGCTGCCACTTCTTTCTGTGTTCCTGAGATTTTTATAAGTCTTGATAGTAGTAACGTCCCCTCTGATTCTTTGTCACAGGTAATTTTGGCTCCAGAGGCCTTACATATAGAACGAATCGTCTCGCCACCTCTCCCTACATTGAACAATACATAAAATCCTGTCTTTCTGTCCTGGCTAACTTTAACTGCTACAGAAATCACTATTTTGTATATACTAGAAGAGAGTCAGTTCCCATTTTTAAACTGAACAGAATACAAAATATTGACTGGAAAGAAGGAGCTACTGAAACCCCTACTGTAAGAAGGGTAGTTCTGGATTATTTGCTCTATCCATTTTATTTAAACTCTAACATTGGCTAGGTTAACTTCTTTATGTCATTTCCATTTTCTGACCATTCAGCATACTTTACATCCCCATTCCATTAGAAGAGATCCTATAAGGAGTATGAAACATTGGACCAAGGACAGGACATTTTTCTGCTACTAACAGCAGCATAAGTAATGCTCTAGGGGAAAGCATGACAGGTGCCCTCTAGAACAGTATCTAGAATGATCTAGGATAACATGAGCATCCTCAGCTTCCCTTTAAAAATCTATTATTATTATGCCCTGGCCAGTGTGGCTCAGTGGTTAGAGTGTTGTTCCATGAACCAAAGGACTGTGGATTTGATTTCAGGTCAAGGGCACATACCTGGGTGGCAGGTTTGCTCCCCGGCCCCTGTTGGGGTGCATGAAGGAGGCAACCAATGGATGTGTCTCTCTCACATCGATGTTTCTCTTTCTCTCCCCCTCCCTTCCTTCTACTCTCTCTAAAAATCAATGGAAAAAATATCCTGGGATGAAGAGTAACAACAACAAAAAAATCTATTATGAGTTAAATACCTTTACCTGAACCCTTCTGGAATCTACTTGTAAAGTTCAGATCATACAACTTCTTGAGGTAATGGGTTTTGCTTTACCAATGGCTCTGTAAAAAAGTAAAGCTCTGGTCTCAGTGTCCCTTCTTTTCCTCAGCAAGGTGACGGGGAAGTAGGCCAGAAAAAACCCTTGGGCAGATATGAAAGAAAGGCAAAGGTAAAGGAAAAAAGGAAACAGTAGAGGAAGCTGTCCAGTGGTACCTATGATTCTGCCCACAGATCTCTGGGGAACTGAGAGCTGCTCAGACACTGGGGCAGTCTCTGTCAGGATCTGGTGGATTGCTGCTTTGGCCTTGCACACCTGAACAGGAAAACCACTGATAAGCAGCACTCGCTCATCGCCTACATTCTCCGTATCCACATCAATCCGAGCACCTGTCTGTTTCCGCAGCTGCAGAGAAAAGGACACATGGGAATACGCTCCGGAAGAGCTCCCCGTTAGCTAAGGACACTCCAAACCTAACCCTGGAGGGAGATGGCATTGGACACAATTATTAGCAAAATCAGGATGTTATAAGCAGCCCTCACAGGTACTTATGAAGGAGATTAGTGACAAGGTGACCTCAAATAGCAGTTAACTTAAAACGGTTTCTCTTTGTATTTAGAACCCCCTTTTCTCCTGATTTTCTTTGGATTAGAAAATCAAGTATTTTGTTTTCTTGACACACCACCTGAACAATGGAAGATGGTAAGAAGAATTAGGCAGGAATTCAATATTTAATGTCAATTAATGAAAGTATGAAAAATAGAAAAGAATGGGTCAAACTATACCAAGTTGAGATGTAACCAATCAGAAATCCCCATTTCAAGCTAAGTCATCCATTCTCTAGGGAGCAGAAGTACTCATTTCTAGAAGGTAAATAGCATATTAGCTAAGAAGTTCCTGTATTTTTTCTTTTTAAAATGTGCATAGTGTGGATGGGTTTTGTGGGATGAGGGCAGAGAAGGGAAGGCAGAATCAATCTCTGGAAAAGCAGGCTTACACACTTACCTGTTTAATATTGGCTCCCTGCCGGCCAATTATGAACTTCACAGCCTCCTGGGGCACGCGCATCTCTATCTCAATGTCGTCCTCCCCAACAAATGTCAGCCGCTCTTCTGCACAGATCATGGCTCATCAGATCAGACTTAGATTAATGCCCAAAGCTCCTACCAGCCCTCCCCTGAATCTAGCTGTCAAAGAGACACTGATCCAAGAGATAAACTGAGAATCTCAGCCAAATGACAAGGAGAAGTAGCATCTGAGCGGGAATTAGAAGATCCCCAAAGAACAGAAGATGAGCATTCTCTCTGGGATACTGTTTCAGATGCTAAAGTGGGAAAAGCATTTGGCTCTGCAATCAAAAGGTATTGGGTCTTAACCAAACTATTTCTCTTGGAAGTTGCCTGAGGAGTCCATTAGGCTCAGAGCTTCTCCTGTTTGTACAAAACCATTTCTCTAGGTCCTCTTCTCTAGGTCCAGCCTCTAGGGAAAATTAAACCCCACAGTTAGCCTTCTCCTAACAATTAAATAGAAGGAGCATATAAAAAAGATAAGAGTATGGATATTAAAAAAAAGAAACAGAAAAAGAATCCATTGCATTGTTGACGTTGCTGAAGGGAACAGATCAATAGAATTATAAAGCGATAGCTTCATATAAATGATGATAGCTTCACAATAAGAAGACAGAAAAGAAGAAACCAAATAGTTTCAAAGACCCATCACAGAAAGTCAATCACATCCCAACAAATGATCCCCAGTCTGGCAAGGACAGTTTTTATTTCAATTTAACAAGGCTGAAACATAATCTGAACATTTCCATGTGTACAGCTGTGGGGTTCACATACCTCTGCTTTCCCTATATCTGCGGTACAGGATATAGGCAACCGTTGCACCAGCTGGGATCCCGAGGCCCAGTGCTATTTTCTGAGTAGTGGACAGACTTGTCCAAGAAGTCCGTTCAGTGGACATTTTCTGCTGTACTCTTACTTACATCCTGAAATAAGCAAATGAAGGAAAAGAAAAAACTTTCATCCATTACCTTTATGACTGGCAGAGACATGGGAACATATTATATTACTATTAAAGAGAGTACTACTGCCTACTTTCTCCCATTGTAAGAGCTTGAGTAGTCTCAAAATCTATTATCACGTGAAAGGTCTCATGGTACTTTTTAAGTTACTTAAGGGACACATACGTACACATACAACTAAACAGAGGCATACTTCATCCCAGCTCCCCAAGTAGAACTATACATTGGTCACAGTTTTAATTGACAAAGGAACAAAAAATTATTAAATAAGTATTTAAAAATATGTATTTAGATTTCAAGCTATTTAAAATTCCCTAAATGTGCCCTTCTATGACTCCAAGCCTTTCCCGAAGCTGTCATCTCTGCAAGAATGGCTTTCCAGGCCTAGTTTTGGGCTTTGCTACTTCTACTTATCTTTCTTGAAAGTAGAGTCTTTATTTACTATCTGTTCTCCTGATTTCTATTTACTACTCAACTAACAGTGGGGGGGATGTGTGTTCCTGCCCTGCTCCACCAAAACGATGACTTCCTAATTAATTAAGTATAAGCCTCATCTAACCTTACCTCTGTTCCCCCCTTTTCTTGGTTTCTCCTATTTTGCTGGAGGGACTCTGAGTTTGGGCTTGTCTTCCTGTGGTCTCTATCCATTGCTATTGTCACTCTGCTTCTCTTTGGGCGATTTCATCCATACCTGCAGCTTCAACTAGTGCCTACGTGCTAATGACACCAAAACACTGCACTTGGACTGATTCAGAAGCTTAACAATCTCCTTTAGACCACTGCAATGGTCTTCTTACTGGCCTTCTTACATTGACCAGGAAGAAGTGACAGCGAAATACTCCAAGCAAATCTTAACAGGTCCCTCACTATATTTCCTGATTCCCTATACATTCTCACTTTCCCAGATGATTATTCATATTTTCTCTTCTTAAATTTCTAGTACCTCTTTCTCCATCCTTTCAACTGACATCCTTACTTTGTTTCACTGAGAAGAGAGCACTCAGAGAAAATAAACTCCCACCACATTTCCCCACCTACCCCCATCTGTGCCTAAATATTCTATCTTCTTTATAGAGACCATGGATGAATGGTCTCTGCTCCTAGCACTGAAGTCTCTCATAAAAGTGTCGCTCCAACGCTGCTCTCCTTCCTTCTCCTGCATCGTTAATCTTTTCCTCTCTACTGGATCTTTCCATCAGCAGAGAAACATGCTATTACAGTATTTCTCCTTTCTTAAAGAAAACCCTTTCTCGATTCCAATTCTTCCTCCGAATGCTTCTCATTTCTCTCCTTCCTTTATAGCAGGGGTGGAGAACGTTTGACCGAGGGCCGAAATCATTTGGTCTGGCCCTGCCAAGGCCTCACCAAAGAGAAGCAGTTCCAGCCATCACATTAGGGGTGAGTTAATTAAATGTTTGGCTAAATATAGCAGCCTAATTTTTAAGTTGATAATTTTGTATGGGCCAAGAATGATGTTCTAAATATCCAAATGGCCCTTGGCAAAAAAAGGTTCCCCACCCTGCTTTACAGGAAAATTCAAGAGTGCTAATACTTCTGTGCTCAATTTCTCAATCCACTCTCACAGCTCCTGCCAAAGTCAGTGACTTCACACTGCTAAATCCAATGATCAATTCTCAGTCCTCGTTTTACCTGACCTTGCCCCAGTGTCTGGTACAGCTAGTGATTGCCTCTTCTTCGAAACATTTTCTTGGCTTCCACAATAGGACACTTTCTTTGCTCTTCTCCCTTTCTGGCTGCTTTGACAGTCTTCTTTGCTGGTTCCTCCACCTTTTTCTAATCTCTAGACACCAGAGTGCCCCAGGGCTCTGTCCTTTGCCTCCTTCTCTGTTCTACCTCTTTCTTTGGTGATCTCATCAAGTCTCATTCTCAGCTTGGCTTTAAATCCCATCTATACGATGATAACTCCCAAATTCATAGATCCAGTTGGACCACTCTCTTGAACAACAGGTTTGTATATCCAATTGCATATGAGACATCTCAAACTTAATAGGTACAACACTGAGCTCCTGATCTCACCCCTTCCAGTATTAAGTCTTTGTCATCTCAGTACATGGGAACGCCCTTCTCTGAGTCCCTCAGGCTAAATATCCTGTCATCCTCTCCCTCAAATAATATATCCAGCCAGTCAGCAAACCCTATTCATTGTGTCTCTAAGCTACCCAGAACCTGAGCACTTTTTACCTCTTCAATGCTATGACCACCATCTGTTCTAAACCACTATGATCTCTTGCGTAGATTTATTGCAATTGTTTCTTAATGATGTCCCTGCACCTGTCATTGTTCATTCAACTTCTTTTCAACACAATAGCTGGAGTCAAATAACATGACTCATCTGCTCAAAACCTTCCAGTCGCTTCTGGTGCTGAGTAAACGGTAGCCGCTTGATAGTTGGTCAATAATCATTTGTTGAACGAACAAACTTTCCCTTCTTCAGTTCGTGTGTTGCCTGCATGTGAACTCATCAATGGCATAAAAGGTTCTTTGCAATCTGATCTCTGCCTACCATTATATTCTCACCCCATCTCTACTACAGGGGGATGATGCTCTCTCTTCTGTATCCTTGGCTCTGACATGTGTCACTCCTGTCTTCCTAGTCTTGCTCATTAGCCCATCTGGTATCCCTGGCAAAATAGAAAACCTGTCTACACTTTCTGTGAAAGTTTGGGTGGTATCATATAAACATCTTTTTATATACCAAAGAAAAGAAAACAAGCTTGGTTTCATAAAGGAGATTTTTTTTTTTTGCAGAAGTAATTCTTGAGCCAAAAGAACTGCCATCTTCCTATATTAAGATACGGTTTATTCTGGATGTCTAAAAAAGATTTCGCTTCTTTTATCTGCTGGTTACTTCATGTATTTTCTCATACAGCCTTTAAAGTGCAAAGCTTGTCTTCACTATGAATGTGCCCTGAGTATGTGTGGAACACAATGAGGAATAACAACTCCTGCCCTGAAATAGTCTAGTAGGAAAGATCAACACCAAAACAACTAATTACACAGCAATGCAAAGACAATACAAATTTTTGGTTAATGTAACAGCTGTTGGTTAATGCAACAGCTGGGAGGAGCTACATTTAAAAGGTTTATTTCTT
Source organism: Miniopterus schreibersii (assembly GCF_964146895.1). Taxonomy (NCBI): domain Eukaryota; kingdom Metazoa; phylum Chordata; class Mammalia; order Chiroptera; family Miniopteridae; genus Miniopterus; species Miniopterus schreibersii. The sequence goes on along the minus strand of NC_138119.1, from coordinate 11,227,297 downwards.
AGATGGTGCACAGGTGCAAAACCACCCCATTAAAATGCAAATCATTTATCTTCTGCATTCAAAGCAAAAAATATATTACTATATATGTGCTTGGCCCTGGGGATACAACAGTTCAGGCAGAGTTAGTAGCTGCCTTCAAATAGCTTCCTGTCAGGCAGGGAAAGTCTTATCTTGACAAACAGCAGTTTGTAGGTGTCAAAGGCTTGGGGAAACTGAAACAAATCCAGACCTGTGAACAGCGCAGTAATTCGATCCCAACTCTAATGCTGTCTGCCTTTAACACCACCTGTCTGGCCATAATTCATGCTTATCGAACAAAGAATTATAGAATTTTAGAACTGGAAGGGGCTACAGAAGTGACCCAATTCCACTAATAATGCTGCAACTGGGGAAACTGAGGCCCAGGGAGATAAAGAAACTTTCCTACGGATACACAGCTAATTAGTCATTTCCACACAATGTGATTTGCAGACCAGTCACAAATGGCACCTCTTTAAGGAGACTCACAGGACTAATAGCAATCCTCCCCCCCCCCCCCCCAGTTCAGAAACTATCAGGATCAAGGCAAAAGGATATCTGATATTTCTCTAGCTCTGCAACCAAATCCCCTTAGTCCTGAACCTTATACTATGTTGGGTTTCACTGCTATGGGCTTCCATAGTACTCCAAACATCCCTTCACAGCACATGCATTGCTCGTAATTTTTTATTAACAGCCGTGTCTGTAGTGAGAATGAGTTGAAGGCAGGAACAGTGGGGGTAGGGAAACTAATTCAGAAGCTAGTACAGATGTCAAAGATAAAAATGGAGAAAAGTAGATGGATTAGCGAGTTTTAATAGGTAGAATGCATAAGACTTAGGAATTGATTTATGGAAACATTAGAGGGGTGAGCCAAGGAGCTGGTTACCAGGTTTCTCATTTGAGCACCTGGTAGACTGTAGCATCTGAGACAGAGAATATTGATGATTTGGTGGCGGTGGTGGTGGGGGGGTGGTGGTAGGAAGATGAATGTCTGTGACAAGGATACATTTATTGGGTAACTTCTATTTGAACCAAAAGCTAAATTTCACGAACTCCTCTTTGGATATTACAAATGAAGTTTGTGCTAAATGAGTTACCAGCTGATGTCTCAAAGAATAAATATCTACTTGATTGATCTAGTTTTTTAATTTTTTTTTAAACAATTGACACATTCTTTCACACTGTTCTAAGTTTCTCTTCAGAAAAAAGACATAAAAGGGGGAAATAATATGCTGGAAACGGGGATAACTGAGTAGTACTCAATGCTAGCTTGTGTTTGACTTTATTACTTCAAACTGAATGTGAAGAGATCAGAATTTAAGACCATAATTCCTAGGGGAGGCTGGGTAAGGAAAAGAGGACACGTGTGGATCATTTCAAGGTGAGAAGCGTAGCTAGGTGACGGTTTTCAGTAAAAGCTAACGTCAAAGTTTCCTGACATTTGTATTAAACAGCTGCTAACAACTATCTGATAGGCTTACTTCTATACTATCATTTTTGACAACAAAGTTAGGAGTCAAATCGCCCTGCGAGTTCGTTCCATAGGGAAAGGATTTCTCATTCTAGTATCTCCCAATAACCAGAAGCTACAAAGTACCGAAAACCTGGTGACAGGCTTGCTGAATTGAAGTACCTCATTCGACCACCCTCGCTACATTTATTTTTAAACCAGTGAGTGAAAAAAAGCCCCAACCCATTTCTCTCACGCTGAGAAGCGTCTAAACATTTTATCTTCGGCACGAGAGTCTTCAGCCAAAACCCACGATGGTATCTGCATTAAGGGGTAAGGAGGGAAACTGGAAAAACATCCCCCTCCCCATTAAAGAAAAGGCAGGGGAAAATAAAAGGCAAACAAACTGAGGGCGGTTCGAAAAACGACCAGCCCATGAAGAGTCCGAACCGGCAAACCCTCTGGCATCGCGTCCGCTGTCTTAATCCCGGGCCCAGCGCATCTTCTCGGCTACGGTTACGTCCCCGGGGGGAAAGCTGCCCCCCACAGCGCCTCACCACCGGGGCTCAGGCGGCCACCCCCGGGCCCCGCACCCTGGCCGCGCCGGGGCGCGCTCGGACGCCTCCCTTCCTCAGCCCCACGTTTTCGTCTCTCCGTGGCCAGGGGCGCCCCCAGCCAGCCTCTCCCACTCCCCCCGCCTCCGCTCCGGTCGCCGCCCTCACCACGCCTCGAGCCTGCGGTCGCGCACGCCTCCTCCCACTCACAGCCCCGCGGACCTCGCTTCAGCCGCCGCTTCCCCGCCCCCGCAGCCCGTCCGCACCAATCAACGCCGGGCTCGCAGCCCGACCAATCGCATTCCCCGCCACAACCGATCGAGGGGCGGCTGCGTGCTGATACCCAATTACCCGGAAGGAATCCGAGGCCGGCCCACCACATCAGCCAATAGGACCCAGGGAAACAGACTATTAATTGAAGGGTGCACCTCCTGAGAATTAATCAGCCAATTAGAGGCTTCGCGGAGTCCTCCTGCCCACCTCGCGGCCAATTACCGAGGAGGCTTCCACACAAGCCTTGGGGGGGGAAAAATCTGCGCTCTCGTGGTGGGATCCCGGTGCCAGCGAGGGGCTTGAATCATAAGCGTGTCATCGTTCGCACAAAATTGGTGCCTTTGCACAATGCGAGTGCCACCCCACAACCCAGGGGCCTTTGGGAAAAAAGTCTCATGATAGACCGCTACTTGTTTGCCTCGATCGGTCCCCATACCGCGACATGGGCTCAGGAGACAAGGAAAACATTTTTGGGGGGAGGGGGGCGACGACCCATAAAATAGGGTTCCTCGAGTTGGAAAGTCAAGGGGAAGGAGCTGCGCGGCAGAGAGCGAGGGTCCGCAATTCCTCCGCGGAGGCGTCAACAGCTGGTGAGGACCGACAGACAGCAGGAAAGATGAAGGACCGGAGTTCTGAGAGCTCGGTGGTAAGGGAGCCGGGGGCCTGCCCTCCCTGGGTGGAGAGGGAAGCGGGTCCCGCGACGAGCGCAGGGGGCCGTTTCTGTGGGGGAGGAGAAAGGGGGTGGGTTTCTGGAAGCCGCGGTTTGTTTGGGAAGAGTGCATGCCGGCCGCCGGCAGGGTCCCGGACCGTTAGGGACGGTTGGGCCCCGCTACGGCCTCTGCGCGGCGGGTAGCCTCGCGGGCGGGCCCCGCGCCCCTCCCGGCCGCGGCGCCCGCCCCGCACTGGGGCTCTCCCTGGGGATCAGGGGCTGGGCGCGCCTTGCAAAGTGGAGATCTTTTGCACTAGCTTCTGTCACAGTGCCTGGGGCATGATGAGCACTCGGTGAACGTTGAATGAACGCAAGATTGTATCTTTGGTCAGCTCAAGAGATACCTTTGATACCCACTTTTTCGTTTTGTATTAATTTTTATAATATATGTGTTTTGAATAAGTAACACGTGCACATTATACAGTATTCAAAAGGAATAAAGGCTATTACAATGAATAAGTCTTCTTTCCCGCAGAAGCAACCAATATTACCAGATTTTTGTGAATTTTCATAAAATATTCTAAACATGCATATATATTTTTAACCAGTTGATAACATATTATACATACTATTTCACAATTTCCTTTTGTATAGACTAGATGTCTTTTCGTAGCAGTACATACATATCTGCCTCATAGTAAAGTCATAGTAAGCCTGAGGGATATATTGACATATTTAACCATACTTTGCAAATATACCCAAGTATATTTCCTCTGGCTCTTGCATACCTGTATAATAAATACGTGGGACTGCAAACACTAGGTCAGAGAATTGTGTGTGTTGTTTTTCTTTCATTTGGGTAGATGCAATTTTGCAAATTGCTTTCCTCCTACAAAGATTTTTCTCATTTTCATTCCACCTGCAATGTTTAAAAGGACATTGGTATATATAGTATTGCCAAATTGCCTTCCATGGAAGTTTTATTAATTTTCTATCCCATCAACGTGCTTATGCATTGTGTTAACAAACTTTTTGATTTTTGACAATCTGATAATGTAAATAATATCTCATCGTAATTTTAATTTCTCTTTTAGGGTTGAGCATCTTTTAATATGTTAAGTGGCAATTGTATTTTATTCTGTAAATTGTTCATATACTTTGTTCATATTTTAATATTTTATCTTTGTATAAGTTACAGATATATTTTTCTGTTTCCAGTTTGTCCTATGTCTTTTTACTGTGTTTGTGGTGACCTTTTTTGCTATGCAAATATTTTTTATTTTTAAGTAGTTGAACTTGTCAGCATTTTCTTTGCTAACTTTTGGGTTTCATATCATATTTAGAAAGGCCACTCAGCCGGCATGGCCTAGCAGCTGAGCATCCACCGATGATCCAGGAGATGGCTGTTCGATTCCCAGTCAGGGAACATGCCGGGCTTGCCGGCAGGGGGCATGTAGGAGGCAGCCTATCAATGACTTTCATCATTGATGTTTCCATCTCTCTCTCTCCCTCTCCCTTCCTCTCTCTGAACTAAATAAAGACATATTTTTTTTTAAAAAAGAAAAGCCTCCTATTACATAAGGTTATTTAAAAATTATTCTGTTTTTCATAAATACTTTCATAGTGTCTTTTTGTATATTTAAATACTGGATTCACCTGGAATTTATTTTGGTGTAAAGGTGTGAGATAGAACTCTATTATATTTATTTATATGTTTTTATTGATTTCAGAGAGAGGAAGGGAGAGGAAGAGAGAGAGATAGAAACATCAGTGATGAGAGAGAGTCATTGATCGGCCGCCTCCTGCATGCCCCCTGCGGGGGGATCGAGCCTGCAACCTGGGCATGTGCTCTGACCGGGAATTGAACCTGCAACCTAGGCATGTGCCCTGACCGGGAATCGAACCACGATCTCCTGGTTCATGGGTTGATGCTCAATCACTGAACCACACAGGCTGGGCTCTAACTTTATTTTGTTTGTTTTACCTGACCCTACTTATTGAATAACCCATATTTCCTCCACGGTTTTTGAAAGCTGCCTTTATAAAACTCAAAGAGCCATATGTATCTTGGTCTGTTTTGGGGTTTTCATGTTCCATTGATCTCTTCAGCCATGTTCCAGTATTCCCAGTCACTGTGCCCCTCAAGGGTAGCCACTCTACTGACTCCTGATAGCAGAAACTAGTTTCGCCTGTTTTTTATATGAAGAGAATCATGCAGTATGTACTCTTGGTGTCTGGTTTCTTTTGCACAATGTTATTTTTGTGAGATTCAGCCATATTGTTGTGTGTAGTTTTAGTCCATTCATTCTCATTACTGTGTAGTAGTATATTGTGGGGATATACCACAGTTTACTTTTCAATATATTGTTAAGGCTCTTTTGATCAGAAGACATAGTTTTAGATTACCTAAGGGAGAATTATTATATAGACTATTCCTATATACATGTTTAAGTCATTGATGTCCATTCAGTAGTGTTTTAAAGATTTTGTCATATAGAATTTACATATTTCTTAAGATTATTCCTTGGTATTTGAGTGCCTTAATTGCTATAGCTATTTTTACCTTTAAAAAGGTAAAAGAGTTGTTCAGACCCAAAGAAGAATGTCCACTGTTGCTGGCAGCCAGGCATTTCAGTTCAGTCCATCTGATCCTTGGAATTTCTGCTGCTTTCTTCTGGTCCCTGAGAAAGAGGCAGCAAGGACATTGGGAGAGGGGACTGAGAAGAGAGTAAAAAACCAACCAACCCTCAGCTTCCTGAATCGGTTGCATTAGAGTTACTGAAGGAAGGTGAGGATTAACAACGGACCCCAACCCCCCTGAAAAAGTAGTCCAGAGCTAGTGGGGTGCAAGATGACCCCTGGACTTTACCTTTCTCGCAGGTCAGGTCCTGCACTGAGAGGCCCTGGGGAAGGGTCCTAAGAGCATGCAGTGACGAGAGCAGGATAGTGGCATGGTGGAGGCATTTGGGTTTTGAGTGAGCCCTGAGTTCAAATGCAGCTCCCTCACTAACTAGCCCCGTGTACTCGAGCAAGGTACTTAATCTATTTGACCTTTAGTTCCATCATCTAAGATGCCCTATCTTATAGGATTGATGTGAGGATTAAATAAGGAAACAAAGATAAAGCCACTGACATAGAATAGATCCTCAATAAATGTTATTTTTTTTCATCTCTCCACCTCTGTCCCACCCCGGGAAGAACTCCATTGGATTACCCCAAAGATGTGGACCAGACCATCCCTGCACATGCACGTGCGCGCGCACACACACACACACACACACACACACACACACAACCTCCTGTGTCCCTGGTTGCACTCACACTTGTTGACTCACACACACCAAATTGTGCAGTCACACCTGAGGTAGGGCAGCCTTCCTAGACAGGCGTGATGAGGACTGGCTTGCTGATTGTATAAGCTGTGGAAGTGCTCATCTGAGTAACCCTGCTACGTTAAGGGGCTTCACTTCTTGAAGGTCTCTGGAAAAGCTGTTATGGAAAATAAGGGGTGTCAGTGAGGGGTAACTCCACAGGCATTTCCCCTAGCTCCAATGTGGTGCTTTAAAAAAAATTATATATATGTATATTTTTATCGATTTCAGAGAGGAAGGGAGAGGGAGAAAGAGACAGAAACATCAGTGATGAGAGAGTCATTGATCGGCTGCCTCCTGCATGCCCCCTGCTGGGGATCGAGCCCGAAACCCGGGCATGCGCCCTGACCCTGACTGGGAATCGAACCATGATCTCCTGGATCATAGGTCGATGCTCAACTGCCTAACCACTCTGGCCCGGCCGATGTGCTTCTTGAGGGATACTTGCCCATCTCTGCCAAGGAGGTCCTAGTCTGTGCCCAGAATTGTAGTGTCTGGAGCTGTGCTGTCCAATACACTGGCCACAAGTGGCCATTGAGCAAGTGCAATGCAGCTGATGGCTGGTGCAGCTGAGTGGAATTTTACATTTACTTAATTTTAAGTAATGTAAATGTGACAACCAATTCTTGAGTTATTGGAAAACTTTTAATATGGATGTGTGAATCAAATTTTTCAACAGTGAATTTTATGAAACCTAAATACAGATCAGATATTTATAGTAAAAATTTACCATTCGAATTGGAATGTGCTATGTGAAATATACACTGGATTTCAAAGACCTAATATGACAAAACAATGTAAAAATTTTTATTACTAATGTTTGTATTGATAATATGTTGAAATAATAGTCTGGGTATATTAGGTTAAATTAAATAAAATGTATTAAAATAAATTGTATCTGTTTCTTTTTGCTTTTTAAATGTGATATTAGAAAATTTGAACTTACATATGTGACTTGAATTCTGTTTCTGTTGGGCTGCCCTGGAGACTCTGGGACACGGAGATACTGGAGCAGCAGTATCTCCTGCTCCAGACACGTCACCTGTGTCATCTGTTCCCACTGCCTCAGGTGCTTCTCAGAGATTTCTCTGAGCAGCAGTGCGGCTCCGCTCTTCTCTGCATTGCAGAGTGGGCAACTAGAGCGAGAAACGGTAGCACCTGACCCCCAGCTCCCAACCTAATGAGATGCTGGTGAGAATTTGGAAAAGAGGGAGAGGGCTGTGACCCCCAGGGCAGCCTTTCTGGTGTCTTATAAACGGGAGAGGGAGGTGGTTGGGTGTATAGAAAATTGTGTGTACTTGCAGGGGTACGGTTGGAGGCTCAAGGATACCCATTTCTCAAGGTTGTTGGTTCTCCAGCCTCAGTCTCCAAACGGCGGCTTCTCACATTCATCTCTGCTACCCTGAGGAGCTACCCTGGTGGTTAAGTCCCCCCGTGTCCCCCTGGTGCGAGCTCCTCTCACTTGTTGGGGACTGTCATGAGTGGCCTCCTTGGAACAAGGACAACAGCAGCAGGAATCAGCTAGGACGCTCATGATGCTTGGTGGTGTTGGTGAAGGGTGGGTGGGGGCTCTGGAGGGTGGACGCCCCACAGATGCTGCTGCAGAGAGGCTTTCCAGGGCCCCCCTGTGCCTCTTCTCAGCCCCTCCTCCCTGCTCCCTTTCTTTCCCTCCACTCCTCCCCTGCTGAGGATGTCTAGGCTGCTGTCCCCTGAGCTCTCTGCATCTCTACTTTTTCTGGCTCCGCTTTGCCCTCTGTTTGAAGCACACTCAGAGGCAGTCAGCACCTCCTCCCACCCTGCCTCTGCATCAAAGGTCTCCGTCAGACAGTGACCTCTCTCCAGAGACAGCTCCCCGCTGGGGCTGCACGAAACACAGGGCCTGGGGAAACTGCAGAACGGTAGTGGAAATGAACTAGGAGGCTTTTTTTCCTGCTGCTGCCTCTTGCCTCTACTTTTCACTACAGCTCTCAGCGCCCCTCCTGCCCTGTGCCTCCAAGCCCATTCCTGCTGTGTCCTGGGTCTCCCTCCTTTGACAAGGGCAGATTCTTGCTTTTTTAAGTCATTTTCTAGGAGTTCCCCTCTTGCCTTCCCTCAAGGGCAGGAGGGATCTGTGACATAGGAATGATGGGGAGATTCCACCACGAATGAGAAAGAAGGGCCCGAGCTGGGTGTCCTGGGTTGGAATTTGTGCAGAGGGATGGATCCCTTGGGAGGTGGAGGATTGCTTCTCCTGCCCCAGAGCTGGAGAGTAGGAGAAAGGGTGAAACTGAAATGGGCTGGGAGAGCTGCTCTCTCCACGCCTGGCTGGTCACCTTCTGTATAAACTCCTGTTTATTAAATTCAGGCAAGGCTATTTGGATACACGCTCAGTGGGCAGAAAGGGTAGGAAGGGGGAGATTTGACAGCAATAAGGGACAGGAAAAGTCTGAAGTAAAGAAAACTCCAGCAATCACGTTTAGTTTGGGCTGCTACTGTCATGGCCTTTGGGCAGCAGGTTTAATGACGTGACAGACAGAGGCAGGGGGTGGAGGCTCATGCGACACAGTGCCAGTGTGTAGTCTGTTCTCCCCCATCCCACACTCACATCTTCTCCTTAGCTTGAGGTCCGAGGCCCTAGTTCCTTGTGCCTGGGGGAGGGGATGGAGTAGAGGGAGAGGGAGACCACCTGACTGAGGAGCGGAGACTCTGAGAAGCAAGTGGCACTTTCCTCGGAAATAATCTTAGAGCTGTGGTTGGCCATTGGTATTGGTTAGTAAAGCGTGTAACTGTGTGTAAAGGAAGCCTGGTGGTTAGACTAGCAGACTGGAGCCTTGGTTATATTTCCAGCTTTGTGTATGGTGGGGCAAGGGCTGGGCTGACTACAAGATCTATATGCCAGCCCCCTGGGACCCTCAGGGAAGAGATGACAGTGCTGTCCTCAAACTGCAAAGGCATGAGTCAGACTGTCAGGAGACAGCATAGCTGTGGGCGTGGTGCAGGTAGGAGGTATGGGAGGCCTGTGCTGCTTGGGACTGGGTCCTGGTCCAAGCGGCCATGGTTCCTTTCCCCTGTGGTATCTGAAGCTGGCATGTGACTGGGTCCCCAGTGTGAAAGGAAAGGTCAGAAGAGCTTGGCAGTGACCCGGTTACCTCCAGAGTTCTTATCCCCAGAGGGCCGAGGTGCCACAAAGTCAAAGGTCATGTGATGCTTGACCCGTCCTTTCCCCTTGCTCCAGAGGGCAATGAGGCCAAAGCAGAGGGTCACCGAGGTGAGGAAGGGGAGGAAGCCGACTGCCAGCACCATAGCTACCCCTCTGCTGTCCAGGAAGAAAGGCCCCGGGACCCCTGGCATGGTGATGTTGGAGTCAAAGAGTGTGCCATTTGGTGGCTCAACTTGGATTACTTCCAGCCAGGTCCTCAGGGAGTCATTCCCAGCGACATTGCTGACCACACAGACATAGGCCCCTCTGTCCCGGAGCTGCACCGAGCGGATCTCCAGCGTCCCGTCCTCGAGCACCCTTACTCTCCCAGCCCTTCCCAGCCAAGCCCCAGGAGGCCTCATCCAGGAGACAGTGGGGGCTGGATCTCCATCCCCAGAGCAGGAGAAAACAGCGCGTCCCCCCTCCTCTGCGATGACCCATCGTGGCCCAGACTTTTGGATCAGGGCTGGTTGGCAAGTGAAGTGCCCTGGAGGTAGGATGTCTGAGAACTCCCTCAGGCTCTTCCCCTGGACATGCCTAGGGCCAGCGCAGGCCGGCGGCGACGCGCCAAAGTCCAGGCGGCGGCGGAGCCGAAGCAGCCAGAGGAGGCGGCAGTCACAGGTCAGGGGGTTGCCAGATAGCTTCAGGGTGACCAGTTTATCAGGAGAAGGGAAGGCTGTTTCCTCAAGTGTCTGAAGGGCATTGTCCGCCACATCCAGGAGGTGGAAGGCAGTCAAGCCATGGAAGGCATGGGCAGCGATGGAGGTGAGGCAGGCCCCTGACAGTCGAAGCTCCTGGAGTCGCACCAGGGGACTGAGCCTTCGGGCTGGGATGGCTGAGATGGGGTTCTGAGATAGATCCAGGACCGTGAGGAAGCTCAGGTGGTGCAGCGCCTGGAAGGGCACGGAGCTCAGATTGCAGCGGGTGATGGCCAGGCTGCTAAGATTGAGTCCAGCCAGGCTCCCAGGCTCCAGGGCCTCCAGAGCTGGCCAGTGGTGGATCTCCAGCTCCTTTAGCTGCCCCAGCCCTTGGAGCGCCCCCGCTGGCAGCCTTCCGATATCCAGTTCTCGGAGTCTTAGGGACACTAGTTCTGGAAGCCGGGCCAGGGCCAGGCCGGGCACTGTGCTGAGGTTGCAGCGCTCCAGGGTGAGGGCGCTGAGCTTGGCCAGCCCTGCAAAGGCCCCTGGAGCCACAAACACCAGGTGGTTGTCCCCAACCTCCAGTTGCCGGAGGCTGCCCAGCTCCCCAAAAGCTCCGTCAAGGAAGAGGACAATCTGGTTGAGGCGGAGGTCCAGCAAGGTGAGGGCAGAGAGGCCCGAGAAGACCCCAGGCCCCATGATTCGCAGGCGATTGCCCTGCAGTCTCAGGGTGAGTAGGCTTCGCAGGCCGTGAAAGGCCCCTGGCTCCAGGGTAGACAGCTGGTTGTAGCTGAGGTCCAGTTCCTGGAGCAGGCCCAGGCGAGAGAGCATCCCCTGCTGAAGCCCCCACAGGCGGTTCCCACTCAGGTCCAGGAGTTCAGTGTCCAGTGGGAGTCCCCCGGGCACAGCCTCCAGCCTCCGGTGGGCACAGAGCACTGCCCGGGGCTGGGAGGAACAGTCACACAGAGCAGGGCAGCCACCACTGCTCCCTCTGGGCAGGAGGAGCAAGACAAGGAGAGGGGGCCACGGGGGCCAGGCTTGCTTTGGAGCTACCGTGTCTGCAGCCATCCCCTCTTCAATCCTGGAACAGATGATGACATGTCCCTTTTTGGAAAGTGGCTTCAGGTGATGGTGACCCTGGACTTCCCCGGGCTGCCTTAGGGCAGAGAGAGAGAAAGCCGCCCATCTCAGCACTGCCAGGAAGTGGGGCACAGACCAGGAGGAATTCTGGTCTGTACCTCCCTGGGGCCTCCTGGGACTCCTCTTTGGAAAATCTCTATTTTCCTCTCCTCCTGGCCCTGGCGTCTGCAGGCCAGGTGACACTAGCTCATGGAAACCTAGTCAAGCCTGATTTCTGTGGGGCAGTTTTATTGGGACCGGGACTGGGACAGAAAGCAGCAGGAAGTAACGTTACCCTGTAACTGGTTTTTCTCTGTATCTCTGAGATCCATAAATGCTTCTGGCCCCTTTGCCCTGCTACATGCTCTCCCCAAGCTCTGCTCTGTCCCCCTCTTCCTACCCTCTCCTCCCATATTATCTACCTGTAGCCTTGGGGTAGATTTGAGAGGCCTCACTGTGAGTCAGTCACCCAAGGCTGGGAACTGTGCAGGCCTCAGCTCCCCCAGCCCCCACTTACTGCCTCTCTGCCCTCCTTAACCTGGCACAGAGCCTGAGGCCCTAGACTAGCAAGATCCAATCTCCCCGGAATGCCTGTATGGACAACAGCCAAGTTGCACATTAGCTGTGGCACAGGACACAGGGGCCGTTTGAACCCCTCACGGGAACCCCAAGGGCAACCCTTCCTCCCCAATAAATGATGTTGGGGTATGCGAGGGACCCAAGAGATGCCTAAGTTTGGAGTTTTGTTGCTTGGTCCTCAGACTTAAGCTTCTCTTATGTCCCTCCTTCATGGTGTTTTGATTCAAGTCCAATATGTGAATCTGAGGGAAATCTCTTGTCCCTTTGGCTTCAGCTGCCTGAGCAATACACAAGAGACAGACTGTGAGCCAGGGAGGTGTAGACAAGTACAGGGGGATAGCACCCTATCAGGCACGGTGGGTGGGGAGCAAGGCAGCCCTTGAGTGGCACACACAGCCCGTTCACTTAAAGTGGGTTTCTGGGTGCCAGGGGTCTGGACAAAATCAGGAAGACTGTGATTACAGTGACCACTGGACACCGACTCAGGGGACAGAGGAGAAGGTAGTGAGAATCCTTAACTCACCCTGTTCAATGCCAACAGGGTCCCTCAGGGAGAGAAGGGTTTGGAATTGGCAAGGGGTGGCTAAATGGAGGTGGGATACCCGGGCTTCTTTCTAGCTGCAGATCCTGGTCACCTTTGGGCTTTCGGGTGTCAGGCTTTCTGGGCGCTCACAGAGTTAGCTTGCTACTACATGCCTCGTTTTCTCCCACCTGGAACTTAGGAGAGGCAGTTTAAGAGGCATCTTCTCCTTTCCTTCCCACTCTACACCTTCCTCTAGAAGGATCCTACAGCTGCTCAGAGGCAGTAGGAATTGGGAAACGGAAGGAAGGGGCCCAAACAGTAGAGGGATGTGGGACACTATTATGAGGTTTGAGCTCAAGAAAGAATGGCGTGGGGCCCGCAAAGACTGCTGACCAGGCTCCTCTCACCCCTCTCTCACCTGACAGGTAGCCCTGGCATGCTAAGAGTGCTGCAGGGCGGCAATGCCCCAGCTTCCTCACTCCCCCTGTGCCTGTTCTGGGAAGTCCCCCAGTCGGTGAGCACTCGATCAGCAGCGCTGCAGTTCCTGCTCACGCTCCCTGCTCTGCGCTCAGCAGAAGTGCAGTGGAGCGTGCAGCCCTCCTTCCCTCCTTCCCTCCTTCCCTTCTTCCCTTCTTCCCTTCTTCCCTTCTTCCGTCTGCTGCAACTTCCCTCTTCCTTCCCAAAGCCTCCTGGGCCAGGGGCTACCGGATTTGGGGCCAACCCCTTCTCTTTATTTATAAGGTGGCTAATTTAATCACCAACTTCCCTTGCCAATTTCCATGGCTATACGACTGGCTTCCGGCCACTTTGCAGGAAGAAATAGGTGTTGAAACCACTTCTTTCTCTCCTTAAATGGGCTGAGGTCTGGGGCACCAGCCCCTCAAGGAATAAGGGGCTTTCTTGTCTCTCTGTGGCTGTCCAGACACACATTTGAACCTGGATAGCCTCTTTAAAGCAGATGGATTGAGGCAAGGGGACCTTCGTGGGGAGGGGGCTCTTGGAGGAAAGACTGGGCGGGAAGACCCTCCTCAGAGGTAGAGGGAGCCCCGGGGAGATAAAGGGAGGTCTCCTTGGAGTCTCTGTCCCCAGAGGCACTTGAGATATCTTAGTTTTCCCATGAACATCCGGTGGGGCCAGGATCAATGGTTGCCTAGGGGTGGGGTGGGGGTGGGGCCACAAACCCTCTGGCCTTGGCTAGCGCAGGGGTCTGGCCTTTTCTCTGAGAACATTATGGAGAAGGGCAATTGCAGCCCTGGGACAGGAGGTGGGGGCACTTACCAGAGAAGCTGGAGCGCGGCATCAAGTTGGGTACTGCATCTGTCCAGGGCTGGGGGCCCGTCCCATTTGAGCTGCACCTCGGCCCACGCCTCCCCCGGGTGCTCACTCCCACTGCCCCCTGCCCGCCTGCCGGTCCGCCTGCCCGTCTGTCTGCCCGCAGCTGCTGTTGCTGCTGCCGCCACTGCTGCCAAGACTGAGGTAGAAAAAAGAACCAGAAAGCTTTTCTCCTTTTTTTCCTCTCTCTCTCTCTTTTTAAACCAGGCGAGAATGAGTCTGCAGCAACCCTGTTGGTGCAAAATAAATAAATAAAGCAACCAGGGAGGGCTGCAGCAAGCGCTGCTACTGGATGGCGAGTGAGCGGGAGCAAGGGGCGGAGGCTGGCTCTGGAGCCCCCAGGGGTTGGGGTCGGGCAGTGGAAGCCACTGGGCAGTTCCAAAGGGTCTCTGGGACATCCCGATTCCCTTCGGGGGAGCCCCGGGGCCAAGCGCCTTCCTTAGGATTGTCTTCCCCGATGCAGGGCAATTCTATGCAACCTCCCACTGTAAACGTTCCCTATGGGTATCATTTGTGGGGAAAGTTCTCAGCCCAGAACATCCCCTGTGGAGCTGAGGCTGAGGCTCCTTCCATGGGGGGTCCTGAGGATCCCGCTCCCAAGCTCCCAAGCTCCCAAGCTTCAGTGAGGGATGATCAGAGTTAGGAGCTCAAGTCCTTACAACACTGATGGCTGGCTGGGCTGGAAACTGGGGTCCCCACATAGGAATGAGACTGCAGAGAAGATTACCTTCCAATAAGAAGGTAATCTTATTGAAGGCTCCTCTGACACACACACCTCTGGCCTTTGAAATCGTTTTATAAAGAATGGCACAAGTTGGGGTTTCCATTTACCTAATTAACCCCTCCCCTGACAGGCAAATTCCCTCCCTCCCAGGACCTGCTATTAATCCCTCAGCAGAGGGCTCACAGCTCTTTAAAAAGCCAAATCTAGTGCTGGGGCTGGAAAAAACGGGCCACCTCCTCCCTGCTGGAGTCAGTGGTTCCCAGTCGCTGAGTGGCGGAACTGCAACTGCTCCTGCTCCATTTCTCGTAACAGAGCAGGGCTGGAGGGCAGGGCCCACACAGTCCTCCTGGGGTCTGTCCTTGGCCTTCTGACTGAGCGGTGCCCAGCCGCCTCTGCTTCTCTTGGATATTCTTGTGATACGAGACAGCTGGGCTGGGATAGCGTTTGGAGCGCCTCAGTTCTAAGACTGGTGGATGGGGCACCATGGGAATGCTCTGGGGTCCCTCAGGATTATTGCACTTCCTGAGGCCACTAAGCTCCTCTGTGACATCAAGGAAGACACGGATTGTAGCAGACCTAATGTGTCGATAGAGCTGCATAATTGCAGGTTGAGTGAGTGTGTGTTTCACCTGTATGTGGACGTGTCTCCAATCAGATTTGTGCTAACCCCCATTGTCTGTTTTTAAAGTGCACCTAAGAGATTCGAGTTCTTTCTCTCTCTCTGCCTATGATGCTCTTGGTTTTCACTGTACCCTATCCTATACCCAAATCCCATAAAAAAATTATCCCCAGCCCCTTGCCCTCCATGTATGCAGTTTTTGTTTTGTTTTTTAGACCCCAGGGAAAGGGCAGGGTGCCCAACCATTTCCTTGCTGAGCTTGAAGGTCCAGATTCAAGTTCTACACAGGTCCTTCTGGGCTCCAGCCGCCAGTCTCTGAGCCTGACGCTTCCCCTCTGCTGAAGCTCACAGGAAAATGCAATGAGGTATTTCAACGACCTATTCTTAGCTTCTGAGCCCAGAGATGAGTTCCATTCATCCAGGGTGTCCTGGATCCCCCCTGTTGTCCTGAGGACAGGTTGGTCCTCCTGGAGGTCCTTCTACTCCCCACCCCCCTGCTCCAGAAGCTGGGGTGAAGGGCATGGGAGAGAGGACAGAACAAAGCTGAGTCTGGAGATGGTGTTCCTCTGTCCCAACCCTCTGGATCTTGGCCCGCTGCCGGCAGGCCCGTGGGCAGAAAACCAGTCTCAGCATTTGCTCAATCCCAAAGATCAGGTAGGGCTGCCCTCCAGGGGGCATGGAAAAGGAAAAGGCTGAGAGGGGGAGGGGTCCAGGGAGGTGGTCCAGTAGGCTCTAGGGACAGGAAAGGAGTCCCTCTTCCAGGTCACTCGGACAGCCCCTCGGGTGACTCGATTTCAGTGCTGAAGAGTTCCTTGTAGAGTGGGGGGAAAGCAGCCTGGACCACGATGGGGTGGAGATGCTGGAAGGTTTGCAGCTTTTCCACATGCTGGCTGCACAGGCTCCGAAGTTTCCCCTTGGGTGGCAGCTGGAGATGGGTTAATGGGGAAGGGGGGTCAGTACTCTGCCCAGAGCAAGAGAGTCCTTTCCTCTTTCCTGGCCCAGGGCAACCCTCCTCTCTTTCTCTCTATGCACTTGGCACTTGTTGGGACAGCCAGATCCTACTGGTAGGGGTAGGCATGTGTCAGGAAATTGGAGGCAAGGAAACACTGATGTGGGCCAGTGCATGTTTTCTGGGCAAAACCCCCAATCATGTTCCTGCTACTCCTAAAAGGAACCCTGTTAAAGCCTTTAATTCACACTTTATGCTCTTATAATAGTGGAATTCTGTGACTCTGGTTTATATACTGTCACATGACTCTTTGCCTTTGTTGATACTGTTCCCCCTACCAGGAATGCCTTTCCAATTCTTTGCTTGGCTAATTCTTATTTTTAAGTGTTACCTCCTCTGGGAATATTTCTCTAACTAGGCCCTCCTTACCCCAGATTAAGGGTCCTTCCGCTGTGTAGCACTTAAATCCCATTGAAGGAAAATGATCCAATTTGTCTGCCTTCCTACCCTAGGTTTAAGCTCCTTGGGTAGGATCTTTTCTCTCTCTCTCTTTCCTCCCCTCCACCCCCAGCAAATGCTCAATAACTTTGTTTGAGCTAAACAGTTTCCAAGCAGGTACCCAACACTGCTAGGACTCAGCCAGAGGGGGAATGAAAAAGACCCAGAGACCCAAAGGAGACAGAGGGAGGGGGACCTCATCAGAGAAAGGCTGAGAAAGCCATTTATCTTCTGCAGTTTCCTCTATAAGCAAGTGAGGCTTAGAAATACCTCTCACAGCCACCCCCGCCCCCTTCTGCCCAGCTTAGTTTCCCAGGAAAGGGAAGAACAAGCAACATGTCACCCCTTGATATCTCCGGAAGCCATCGTCTTTTCATTTGTACTGCTTTACTTTGAGTTTGGGCTTTTGCAATAGCTTCATTCATTCAACAAATAGTTGTTGAGAACTTAATCAGGTGGGCCCCGGGATGGGCTAGGGGATATATCATTGAATGAAATATCTACATTTATTGAATGTATATTTCTAGTGAAGGATCCAGAAAATAAACAAATATACAATATGTCTAAGAACTTCTTTAAAGAG
Source organism: Miniopterus schreibersii (assembly GCF_964146895.1). Classification (NCBI taxonomy): domain Eukaryota; kingdom Metazoa; phylum Chordata; class Mammalia; order Chiroptera; family Miniopteridae; genus Miniopterus; species Miniopterus schreibersii. The sequence goes on along the minus strand of NC_138119.1, from coordinate 11,210,237 downwards.
CAATAAAGCAGGGTGAGGGGCTTTTTGTACAAGGTGGTCTGGGAAAACCTTCCCAGAATGAAGGGATGGAGCAAGCAAGCCATTTAGAAAACGTGAGGAAGAACCTTCCAGCAGTTGGAACAGCAAGTACAGCTGTGTGTTATGTGTTCAAGGAATAGCAAGGGGGCGGGTGTTGCTGGAACTAGTAGTTGAGAGGGCAGTGGAAAGAGAAGAGGTGAGAAAAGCAGTCAGGGGTCATATCACGAGGCTGGCAGGCCCTGACACAGACTCTAGATTTGATTCTCAGCATGATGGGCAGCTATTGGAGGACCGAGAACAGTGCTGTGTGGCTGACATGGGACAGACAAAGGTGGAACAGGGGTTCAGTTAGGAGGCCTCTAACAGTCCAAGTGAAAACAGAGCTGGGGGTGTGGCGTGTGCATGAGGTGACAGTGGGGAGGCGATCTGTTCTAAAATGGATCTAATCAGATTGCTTCCCAGCTGTTCTCCCAGGTTCCAGGGCCCATCTCCCCCTTCTACTCTATTCTGCCAGACCTGAAGTCTCTTCAGGGCAGAGACTTAAGTCACTGCTGTATCCTCAGCACTGGGCACCGTGCCTGGCACATAGCAAGCTCCCGTTGCTTGAACGCTTACATAAGTGGTTCCTTTACACTGGTTCCAAATTAAATTGCCTAAATAATAGCTCTGATGATATCATTCCTTTAGCCCTTGGGGCTCGCCACTGCCTAGAAATAAAGCCTTTACTCTTTAATATGTCATTTAAAGTCCTCTCTGATTTGCTCCCTGACCTAATTTCCAAGCCTGTCTTCTGCTACTTCCCTGCCTCCATCTATCTATCCTGATCTTAGTCAAAATGTACCATGAACTATATTCTCCATATAGGCATGATTTTGTCTTCTTATTTTTGCTCATTTCATTTTCTACACGTGAAATGCCTGCCCCATCCCATGAATGTCTGTTAAAATCTTACCTATTTCATGGCCTAGTTTAAATGCTACCTTTTCTCGGAAGCATTTATGATTCACTCCTTTTACCTTCAGATTATTTTTAATCCTGTTCTATGTTCTTCTAACATTTCCCTAATATCGCTTATCAGAGTAATGTATCAGGGGCACAGGGCTATGGTGGAAAGAGCACTGGGATTAAATCTTGCATTTATCACTTACTGATCCTGTAAACTTGGCTAAGTCACTTAAGTCTCCTAAACACTACAGGAAGATAAATAATACCTGCCCTATTGACTGAGTGGCCCTGAGGATGAGAGATTACATCTGTGACAGACAGCCCTTTGTTAACTGCATTTTTATTATATCGCATATCACATTCTACTCTGTATTAGAGCTACTGGTGCACGAGTCTCTTCTTCATAGCAGGTTGAAAACTCGTGGTGGGGACAAGGACACGTCTCTGTATCTTTCCATTCCACAGTGCCTTGTACAAGCAGGTGCTGGGGAAGTGTTGGCTATATTAAACTGAATTGCTCCCTGGAGGTCCCTTCCAATTCCAGGCTCTCTAACTTTCTATCTTTTCACACATAGAAAGTGATTGTTTGTTCTCTCAGTTCCTGTGCTGTTGCAAGCTCTCTAATGCATTGTGGCAGATGCTTCTCTGTACCCCCAGACCCTGGGCCTCACACACCCTGATGTCACAGCTCTGGCACTGTGCCCGACCTCTTCTTCCCCAGGGACTGCTCCTACCTCTGCCAAGATGCCTTGGCGATGAGTCTTGCAGAGATGATGGTGAAAGGCCAGCTCCAGATTGGACTGAAGCTGCTCTACTTTCCTTTTCTCTTGGAGCCCCGGCCGGCCTGAAGGAGGGGATGGGACCATAGTAAGAACGAGAAAGAACATGGACATTAGCTTCCACCAAAAGGGTGTACTGTTTTGGACATCTGTTCTGGATGAGGTCTTTCAGCTGAGTGCGTGTGTATGTGCATGCGCACGTGTGTGCTTTGATATGATAATGGTAAGCTCTGGGGCCTTGGGCTTGGCTACCTGTCTACAAGGAAAACTGGGGAGAGAGATGAAAGAGATACGAACTTCCATAGATAAGCTGTCTTCTCCCTGGTACCCTGATATTTCTCATCGCCCATCCAATGCCAGGCACTAGGTTTCTGCCGGGGGTGTGTGGGGGGGTGGAGATTGGAAGAGAGTTCCCTGTCCTCTGGCCAATAATGACTTCACATAGGAGATGGCCTTTGTGAAGCCACCAAGGCCAGCATCAGGGCCTCTGCAGGAGTCTGGAGCCAACTTCAGCAAACAGACCACTTTTTGCTCTGGCTCCATAAAATAGCCAGAAGTCATCTTTCAAATTTTTATTTCCAGTTTAAGGAATATTTTTAGGTCTCTACTCATTGGCAGATCCAGAAGACTGATAATTTTGGTCCGTAAACTCAAGTTAGTTGCTTGACCCACTTCCCCAGGTTCTCTGAATACTTAGCATTCTGCTGGCCCAGCCCAGGCCACTCCCTTTAGGGGAGTGATGTCCAGAGTCCTGCCATGATGGTGTGCTGTCTTCAGGTTAGTCTACACAGAGCAGAGATTCTCAAGTTTGGTGGCACATTATGATCACCTGTGGGAGGCTGTTAAAAATTCTAGTGCTCTGGCCACACCCCAGATCCAACACCTCGGAGTCTCTGGGAGGTGGGCCCAGGTAGCAACCCTGTTTCAAGCTCCCCAGGTGGTTGTAACGCGCAGTCACAATGGCATGACTGACTTGGATGCACAAGCAGACTCATTTCTTTCAGAGAAGTGCCTCACTTCCCCTCATCCTCACATCGCCTGCTTCCCCAACTCCCTGTGCTGCCCTTTTCCCTCTCTCAGGCTCCTCTGAATCTTCATTTGAACTCATGTTATTTTATAGCCATATTGGCCTTTAATGGGCTCTATGCTCTTTAAAGCAATTTCCTAGATTTAACCACATCCGAAGGTCTAGACTCTTCAATATCTGTCGCACCCCCCCAGCCGAATGTCCCTGACCCTAGCCCAGCGACACTCACTGGCATTGATGAGGACAAGGGCTGTGTACAGGGCAATCTCGTCCTCGGAAAAGTGCAAGGCACTCAGGGAGCGGGAAAAGTCAAAGATGGAGCTGATGAGCTCGCTGCAGCCTGATGGAGAGGACACAGAGACTGAGCAAGCTGGGGATGCCACGGTGCCCAAGGATGCCCACCCTCTTGGGGTTTGGAGCAGGGGGGCGCAATCTGCCCGGAAAAGAGGATGCCCTGGGTCTCGAAGCTCTAGACCCATCCGACTCCTCTCTCTCATTTCCTCCTGCTTCTCACCCAAGGCTCGGAACAGCTCCACGCCACCGTATTTGCCCTCGAAAAACACTGTGTGGTTGTTGGCGTTGTAGGCCCGGCACATCCTCACCAGCACCACCTCCATTGCTCCTGGGAGTGGGGAGGAAAAGGGCAGGGGCAGCGTCACCCAAAGCCAGGCCCTCGTCTCTGGCCACCTCGGGGTCCTGGCTCCTTAACCACCTCCCTCCACCCGGCCCCACCCCCTTCCCTCCAGGCCTGCCCACCCTCCTGGCACCTGCTTTGAGCAGCACAATCTGGTCATTCTGGCAGAGGTCCATAAAGCCCGAGAGCCTCTTGGCGAACTCCACCACGTACTGAATGGCCTCGGTGAGGCGGTGGGCGCAGCGCTCCCACATCTCCCACATCGACTGCAGGGAAGGAGGAGGGTCCCACTGTAGCCCTCTTTAGGACCCGGTGACTGCCCCAAGCCCCTGGGAGCCTGGACTGACAAATTGCAGGGGGGAGTTTATGAACTCCCCCATTCTCTCAACTGGGCCATTTTAGCCTATTCTCAGCACAAATGCACATTTGGGTCAAGTCCTGTCATTGGGTCCCACTTACTGAGCACCCACCCCAAAATGACATACTCAAAGGTCTCAATAACCCAGAGAAGCCACAGTTCAGTGCCAGATGAGTGTTTTTAGAGCCGGTGGTATTGCCAGAGTGCGATAGAGGAGAGAACGTAAGCTTTGGAGCCCAATGAGCCTGAATTTGCCTTTGGCTCCACCACTCTGGGACCTAGAGTGACTCTATTAACCACCCTGAGCTCAGTTTCCAGGTCTGTTAAAAATAGGAACACATACCAACCTCATAGGTTGGTTGTCATAAGGGTCAAGGATAATTGTAAAAAAGCATTTCCCACAGTGCCCGGCAGAGAAGGGTGTTCAATGAGTGGTAACCAGGGCTCTGACTGTTGTTCTGGTTGATGGAGGGGGAGGGACAGTGCCCCGGGTGGGGTAGTGGAGGCCCAGTAAAGTGTTACCAGGCAGAGGCTCAGGGAAAGCTCTCGTCCACCTGCTGCGATGAAGACGCCCCCCTGCTTCAAAGTGGGCTCACACTTGTGTGTCTCTGTGATGCCCTGCTTCACCCCAGCCCACATGGTGTGCTGGTAGCCATCTCTGGACTCCCCGGCGGTAGGAGGTCCTCCCTCCTGGCAGGTCCCCTGGCCTCACCTTCCTCTGGTAGCCAGCCACCTCCTCCCGGGAGAAGAGGTTGGAGCGCTGCCGCAGCAGGTCCTCCAGTCGCAGCTGACACGTCTCTCGGTAGGACTTGCACACATTCTGCACCAAGTGTTCTGGGGCCAGAGGAGAAGGCACAGGTTCTGTCTCAGCCAGCTCCTACCTTACACGTATGAAGGGCACCCCTTCGCCTGGCAGCCCCCTTAACCCCTTGTCCAGGACCCCTCAACTCCCTTGGGCTCACGTTTGGTTTACATGGGGTGCCAACTAGGACCTCTCTTGGATTCCCTTTCCTCATCTTCCCCACCCCTTCTGCCTCTCAGCTGCTCACCAATGTCCGTCAGGGAGGCATAGGGCACCTCCGGGGTGCTGCGGTAGCTGTCCGGGCCTAGCCCAGGATGCCTGGGATCCTCAAAATGAAGTCCGTATCTGTCAGGGGTCAGCTGGCTGCCCGGGCTGTAGAAGCTCTCTCTGCCCTCAGCCTTGCCCCGCTCAGGGCTGTATTCGAGGTGGTATGAGGCCCCGTTGAGCCCCGCTTTGGCCAAGCTGTTGGAGTAGGAAGGCCTGGAGCCTGGGGCTCTCAGGAGGCCAGGGGGGCAGGCAGAGGCCTCGGGCAGGTCAGGTGAGGAGCCCAGCGGCATCTGCCCATCTGGGAGCCCCAAGGTGCAGGAGAGGGCGTCTGCCCCTCGGCCCCCTGCAGGAGGGGTTCTGGCCACCTGCTCCCGCTGCTGCTGCTGCTGCTGCTGCTGCTGCAGTTGCTTCTGCACCTCCGCGTGGAGGCTGTCCCTTTGCTTCTTGGACATGCGGCCAAACTTGACAGCTGAAAGAGGTTGGGGACCAGGAGTTTTTCAGGCAGGACAGGTACTGGGCCGACTCCACAGGCGGTTTGATTATTGCGGGATTATCGAGCTGTTCCCTGAACAGCTGACTCCAGGCAGAACTTGTCAGGTCTTGCCTGAGAACCTCCCTCCAGGGGACTTTTGCTCAGGACCCCTCCCACCTCTCTCCTGTTTGCTTCAGGGCTCTGTCCAGCCCAGGCATTTTGGTCTCCTGAGCAAAAACTCTTCCCAGCTTGAAATCAGCTTCTAAATGTGGCAGAATTGAAGCAATGAGTCTGGACTGAGAATCCTGGCCTCCTGGTATTGGGGCTGGGGGTGGTGGAGTAGGGGGCCTCGAGCTGTATCGGGGTCACCTCGCCCTTCTAGGAGGGTCGGAGGAAGAGGAGAGCTGAGAACACAGGTCTCCCTGTGGTCAGGCCTGCAGGCTCCCTGGTGACCTAGATACTCACCACAGCCCAACCCAGGTTCCGCGGCTCGCTTCTGAACATCCTCTTCTGCTCTCTCTTTCCTGCCTTTTCACTCCCCCCCCACCCCTCCCAGGTGTGGGGGCACAGCCCCTCGCCCCGCCTGCCCCTTGCACCCCTGCCTGTTTCCTTTCACTTTGTTATTTTGGGCGCTGAAAAGTGCTGACAGGCTCCTTCTGGCTCATCACCTCATGGCCCCCCAGCTCTGCCTCGGGTCCCCTCTGTGGTGGGGCGGAGGTGGGGGGCGTGAGGAGGGGGTGGGTGAGGAAGGTGGAGGGAGGACCAGGAACAGCAGGCCTCCCACCCTCAGGGCCTCTGGGTTATTCTCAGGCTAGAGCGATGGGGGCAGGAGGGGAAGAGGTAGGACCTGGATGGTTTCTGGGCCAGGGGGAGTGGAGTGAGGAGAAACCATCCCCAGAAGAAAAGGAAGAGTTGGGTACCTTGGGGAAAGGAGGGTTGTTCTAGCAAAGCCTGAAGCTGGGGACTGTGAAGAGCTCTGATGAGGGTGGTCTGCCTACCCCCACATTGGACAGCGGAAGAGACAGGGCCTGTCAGGGAGGGACGGAGATGGGACCTCCAGCCTGCAGGGAAAGCTTGGGGGCTGCCCGCTCGGCCTCACCGTCTCGGGACATGCCCAGTGCCAGGCATTTCTGCAGGCGGCAGTGCTGGCAGCGGTTCCGGCTGGTGCGGTCGATGGGGCAGTTCTGCTGGCGGGTGCAGGAGTAGGCCACGTTACAGCTCTGGCTCCGGCGGAAGAAGCCCTGGGGAAGGCAGGTGGAGACCAGGCTGCTGGTCCTGAGTGCCTCCAATCCACAAGCTCCTGCCCCAGCTTCCCCAGATCCTATGGTCAGTTTCCTCTCCCCCATTTCTTAGCATGATTGCAATTAGTCCTACAGTCACTTCCCCAGCTGAAGACAAAGGCACCCTGTATGCAGAACCCCCAGGTAAGGCACCACCAAGCTGCCTCAGGAGCCCATCCCTGGAGTCCACAGCCACAAACCCCTCTCCTCATCTCCAGGAGACTGTGTACACGTGTGCACTCACCTTGCACCCCTCACAGGTAATAACGCCGTAATGGATCCCAGATGACTTGTCCCCACAGATTTTGCAAGGAATCACTTCGATTTGTGCTGGAAAAGAAAGAGCAGGAGGTCAGCCCGGGGGCGTTTTCTGGACCCTACCCGTGTTCCTGGGCTGTGGATACAGGGGCATGGTGCTTCCCCACCCAACCCGGCTCCAGCTTGCGGTTTCCCTCCTGCATACTGGAAGGGGTAAAATGCCAAATGCTGCTCAGCAAGGGGTCTGTGGAGGCCGTTTTTTGTGTTTTGTGGGGTGGCTGGGAGTTGTTCCAGCTCTAGAGGGGCAGAGAAAGCAGCTGCGGAGAGGCCACCTGCTCAGCCCTTCAAGTTGAAAAGCTCCAGTTGCCTCCCTCTCGCCTGGGGACCTAGGAGTCCTTACTGCTTCGCAACACCTGCTTCCCGCCTAGGGGGCTTTCTTTGTGCCACCCTCCCCCACTGGGTCTCGGCTCCTGTGGGCAGAGTGTGGGGTATGGCGGGAAGATGTGGTGCACCAGGCAGAGGGGACCTGGGGGCCAGGTAGATGCCAGCCATCCTCAGCCGGGCAGAGAAGGCTCAGGGAGGGGCAGGGTCCACAGAGTGGGGCCCAGAGAGAGTAGGGAGAAGACCAGATGGAGTGCAGGAGAGTGGGGCTGTGCCAGATGCCCGAGGGCCAGGGCTCCTAGGCCCTTGGCCTCAGAGCAGAGAGAGGGTAGCCCTGTGAGCATGCACACGAGGGCCTCTGCTTTCAACTACATGCACACAAGTCATGAAGGTGAATGCTGCCTGGGACTTGAGACCATCTCCTTCTGCCCTTTCTTTCCTTTACAAGCGATGAAAGAGGCCAGGCGAGGAAGGTGGTTGGCCCAGGTTCACGCAGCTAGTTTGCCCCAGAGCTGGGTATACATCCCAGTTACCCGAAACTTTCCATTGTGCTGTTCTATGTACACAGCTTTTGGAGTGCATACATCAGGGGGCATGTTTGAGTGTGTGTGTGTACACATGAAAGGTACATGTGATTTGTGAGCCAACGGCATGTCTGTTTGAGCCAGGTGCACATGTGCATATTTGTGTGTTGGCGCTTGTTCGCTGGGGACTAGGACCTTCCCTCCTGCCAACTGAGCTCACTTTAAGCTGTGCCTGCCCCCCCTTCACTGATGCTGGCCCCAGGCTCAGTGCCCTGGCCCTGTCAATGCCCACAGTTCTCTACTGAGTCTCAGGGGCCAGCAGTTGGCATTCATCCAGCCTATCTTTGAAGGGGAGCTGGGCAGAGTTGGGATTCCTGCTATTTTGGGTGTTTTTGTCACTCCCAAGGGCATATGGGTCTCTTTTCTGCCATTGCTGACCTGCTGCCTCCCCTCTGAGCTCCTTGGGGCCTACACCCTGGTCATGTCTAGGGCCTGCTGAGGTGAAATGGGGGGTGGCCATGGTTTGCCTGCCACTCCCTGAAATGTTGTTTCCATCGGCCTTGAGGTGAGTCAGAGTTAGCAGCTGCCTTCTCAAGGGGGACAGGGCACATAGGTGCATGAAACCCTCCACTGGGACTCGATTCCCCATCCCCCAGCCCCACTTGCCTGCGCATCACCCATGCAGAAAGCTGTGATCGTCCAGGACAGATGGCAAGTGAGCCTTTCAGATTCTTTCCAGTAAGTAAAGAGCAGATTGGAATGCATGGAGGGGAAGAGAGAACAAGAGGGGTTCGAGTACTTGGAAAAGGGCAGAACATATGGGGCACCTGCACGTCCAGTCACTTAGATTCTCCAGGCCTCAGTTCCCTTGTTGGTAAAAACAGGATAAAAATAGCATCGCTTTTCCACGGGGTGGCTGTAGGTGGTACAGTTAAATGGCATCACCTGTGGGAAGCCCTGTGCTGGATATGAAGCACTGTGTATGCCAGTTACTGCTGAGCGGAGCTGAGGGGAAGAAGGCCAGTGGGCATCTGAGGTCCATGGACATGCTTGTGCCCCATTGAGTCTGCTTTGCCTCAACACCTTCCCCCCAACACTGTGGTATCTCTCTCCTCGGTAGACCTAAGCCCAGAGAGGGGAGGAACCAACATGGGTCACCCACAAAAGTAAGCGGGAGGGAGATTAGGCCAAGCCACAGTGGGAACTCAGGCTCCAGCCCTACCATCGACCACAGGCCTCCCTGCCTGTTCCCTTCTCCCAGAGCCACATCCGCATGCGTGTGTGTGCTGACCACATGGGTGACCCAGACACGTCCCCCTGCTTGACCCGCTGCTGGTCCTGGCCCTAGGAACCCCACAACAGTGTCACCAAGACCTTGCCCTTCTCATGGGACAATGTGGCCAGCCACAGGCCCCTATCACAAATATAGTGTTTGGGGGATGTCTGAGTTTGGCCCCCGCCATTAGGCCAGCCACTCCCCCATGTCCCCAACTGTAGTCCCAGACAGAGGTACCCAGTGAGACTGACAAAGAGTCAGAGGGTCCAAGTTAGAGGGTCAGGTTAAGAGAGACTTAGACCCAAGATGGAGAGATGGCCAAAGAAACACAGAAAAACCCACTAATGTCCTAGCCCTGTCAGCACTGTCAGGCCCTTTTATCCTACTCCTCCCGCCTTCCCCTGCCACCTGTGTCCCCTCCGATGCCATCTACCCAAAACTTCAAAGAGAAAGTCCTGGTGCACATGAGTCTGACTGTGGAGGAGGGGAGAGGATGAGAAGGGGACTGGCAGAGGTGGCAGTGAGGGTAGCAGGAATTGAAAAACACCTCGGAGACCTCACCTTCTAAACCTACCCCTGAGCCACCACCCTGCAGCAGCAGGTGCTGGGAAGCCAGATTGGGGAGGGGGAGCTGAGTAATCACAGGATTACTCAAACTGTTGCCTGGGAGCCTGGCCTGCCAGGAACTTACCATCTAAGAGCCTGACGGTGCCAGGAACTAGAACCAAGCAAAGGTCAGGAACCTCTGGGCCAGCCCTGCAGCACAGCTCCCTACCGCAGCCCTCGTCTGCCCGCACCGCTGCTCTGGGAAGATCTGAGCCTCTCACCGCCACTCTCTCCCACGGCCAGGCAAAGGAAACCCTCCCATTCCAAGGAGGGAGAAATGGCCCCATGTGCGTGCTGTCTCCTGAAATCACTTAGTGACTGCATGACTCTAGCCCTTTTTGTCTCCAACAAGCTCGCCTCGGGATCTTGTTAACATGCAGGTCTGAGGGGGGCCTCGATTCTGTGTTTGAACAAGCTCCAGGTTGGCACCCCACCTTGTTGGGCCTCGGCCTACACTTTGGATTAGCAAGAATTTCCTCCCTCTTCCTGCTTTTTTGCCAGGTTCCCCCCACCTGGGGATGAGGGGTGTGTTGGTGGTCTCTTCCCCAGTTCATTCTGGCATCTTCCCCATCATCCAGAGTGACCTCTAACAATGTCATTCTGATGCAGTACTGAGAAAGGAAAATGAATCTCCCCTGGACTGCTTCCGACATTGGAGGATCAGCAGGGAGCTTCCTATGAGCACATCCTAAGTGGGGAAATACGGTAGAGACTAAGTAGTCTGTGCTCCTCTCCCTCCAGCCTCTAATCTCACCTTCCTCACAGCTGTGAGATTCATTGATAGCGCTCTTTGAATGCTCCCAGAGCTGGCCCTGCGCCACCCTAGGAAGCCAGCCCTGGGCCCCGTCCAGGTGCCCTGTGCCACAGAGAGGAAATGGTAGGAGTAAAATGGAGGCTCCAATCTTGGGGGATCTCTCCCCTCAAACCCTAGAACCACCCCCAGGCCTGGTGGAGAATGGATGAAGACAGAGGAACCTGGGGTCCTCATGTCCTCTTGGTGCTGTCAGCCCAGAGCTGGGCCTTCCCTCTCTCCTCTCTCTCCTTTTCTCCAGGGGACGTTGATCACAGAGGAATGAGAATGACAGGCGTGAGCGTTGGCCAAATTCTAGCTCTGTGCCAAGTTTTGTCTACGTTTTTCATTTAATGATCACAACAACCCTGTGAAGTGGGCACTACTTGTATTGCCCTCATTTTACAGATGAGAGTGACTGAGTCCAGGAGAGAGTAAATGGCTTGACTAAGGTTACACCACCAGAGGTGGCAGATCTGGCATTTGAAGTCAGGTCTCTGTCTTGAGAGCCAGTGCCCTCAACCATTTAGCTATACACCCTACAAGAATGCGCTGCCCAAATGCACTGAGGAGAATGGGACAGGGGACAGGTTACTCACTGGCTGCAGGGGAAAGTGAGGGGGGCGGGCTAGGAACGGAACTCAGGGAGGACACTGTGGAACTAAAGCTAGGACTCATGTCTAATGTAAAGATCCGGAGAGACGATATTCCCTCTGTCCCAGCTCTTCCTCCGTGGTGTCAGCTTTCTCCCACCTTTACCCACTGCTCAGGGCCAGGCTTCTAACCCATCCCAGCAGAGTTCCTCACTGGGACTCCTCTGGAAGGCCACAGCTCCACTGGGGTGTAGCCTGGCTTTCATACATCTCAGGAGACCTCTCTGCAGGAATGAATGAATGAACGGGAAAGGGGAATGTGTCTCTTTTCTTAGCTAAGGCACCCCCTCTCCCCGCAGCCCAAACTCTCAGTCCCTTTCCCCAGGGAGACCACAGCTGGTCCACCGTGTGCCCCAGCCTGTCGCCAGCCTCCCTCCTTTCTCAGCTCTCAGTTCCTGCAGCTTCTGCAAAGCTGAAAACCACGGTGGTGGGTACCACCACAGGGGAGGAGGGGGAGGGCTGGATGGGGGTCAGGGGAGAAGCAGTTCTACCTGGTGAGCGCTCCTCCCAGCCCATGCCGAGAATTTTCTGCTGATACACCCAGATCCCAGGGCTGAGAAAGTAGCGAAGCTAAAACTCAGGTGGGCGAGGGAGAGTCTGGGGTTTTGAAAAGCCACGAAAGACAGCCAGCCACCTGAAACCCCCTCCTTGTGCCCCCGCCACCCCCGCAGTCTGGGACTAGAGAAAGGAGGGGAAACAAAAGAATTGAGTGAAAACAACCAGTGAATGGGGGAGGGGGTGAATCACCGGGAGGAAGCCCTGAGGAGTGGAAGCCCAGATGTCACACTCAGCCGCCTTCCCTGCCTCCAGGGTTGTGTCTCCTTTCCCGAGGCCTCTGCGGCTCCGGGAGGCCCGAGGACTCAGAAAGGCCTTGGCTCTGTTACCATCCCTCCCCTCAAATAGACATCTCCATCCTTTCTGAGCCCAAAGTCCCAGGAAAGGGACAGCGTTGCAGCAGCAGGAGGAGTGGACTAGCCATGGAGGACAGGAGGAGATCCCAGGGCTCCGTTCTCTGGAGAGCTCTGTAGCAAGGGAAAGTCCCTGTTTGAGACTGGGGCACAGAAACAGGGCAGGAGGAGGGAGCCACTGGGAGGGATGGTGGCACCAACACCCAGGTCTCATTATGATGGGACAGGCTGGGATGCTCCAACCTCTAGAGCCCTGGGCTGGGGGTGGGGTGTTTGGGATCCTAGTTAGGAAAGGGAAGAGAGGAAAAGGGGAAGTTGCAGGAGTGATATGAAGAAGGACAGACCCTTTGTAAAGTCCTCAGACGGCCCTGGCTCTCAGGGTGAGATCTGTGATGCCCTGGGGAGTGGGCCCTGTTTGGCCCACTGCTCCTCGTTAGCATGATCAGACCTGAGAAAGATCAGGTACCCCAGACAGGCAGGCACCTGTACCTCTCATGCTCCACCTCTCCATCCAGGCCTAAAGCCAGGGCCTTGGCCTATTGGCTCCACACTGGCCATGGCCTGAGTGAGATGACTGGCCGCCCTCCCTCTGGCTGGCTGGGGACTTTTTGGCTCATGGACATTTCCTCTCTACTTAGGAGCAGGGAGCCTGTACCATCCTTCCAGAAACTCCGGGAAATCCATGCCTCCTACTTTCTGCCTTCCTAGACTCCACTGATACTCAGAGTCTCCCTTCTACCGCCAGTGGGTTTTCTATTCCTCTCTCCCTGAGTCCGTGTGCCTCTCTGTTGCTTGCACTCCGGTTCTGTCTCAGGCCTCATACCACAATGTTTTGACTCTCCTGGTATTTCTCCATCTATATCTCTAGCCGGACGTCACTCTCTCCCATGTGTTACATTCACCTCCGTCCTTTGAGTTAGGCCTCTGCATCTCTCTTTATTTCTCAGTCTGTTTCTACTCCTTGGTCTTTGGGTGTGTCACGAGCCCTCAGGGCTCCAACTTGACCCGGCTTTTGTCAGAGGACATGGTGGTGGCTGGCACTTAAGTGGGGGGCAGTCAGATAAGTTAGGGCTAGGAAATACCCAGAGCTGTCCAAGTGAGAAAGACCCATGGCACAGAGCCCCAACCAGAAGAGACCCCCTATTCTTCCAACCTGGATGGAGCTGTGGGGGGATATTACGTAAAGATGCCCTGGTGTCACCTTCACCCCGTCCCACACACTGCTGCCCTCCTGCCATGCACTGACGCACACCCAGTCATTGGTTCCTAGGGCGGATTTGCTGATTTGAAGCCATTTCTGGGAAGACTAACCTTTGCTAACTGCTAATGGGAAGAAGCTAGAAGGGAAACTGACACTCCCAGGGGCCCTCCTTCCTGTAGAAGGTTTTGGCTCTTTGCACCCCTCCAGGCCAGCCCCAGCTCATACCCCTGCACTGGAGTCTCCATCCCAAGCTTGGAAGTGGAGCTTTTCCCTTTGCTTTCCTCCTCTCTGTCTACCCTCTGGGAAAATGGAGCATCAGTCACTACCTGTGGGGGTGTCCAACTCCAGGACCAGGGCTCTCTCCTTGGTCCTGGGCCCTCAGAATTGTGAGCGTCTTCAGAATTGATTGGTTTCGTTTTTAAATTCAGCTCCCTTGTTTTGCAAATGAGGAGACCATGACCCAATGACTTGCCTAAGACTACATGGTTAGCCGGTGACAGAGGTGGTGGCAGAACCTGGTCTTTAGGCTCTCAGCCCATGGGTCTTCCTGGGGCCTAAGATGGCCTTACTTCTGTGTCTTGTGGGGAGACACCAGGTTGAGGCCGGGGCTGCCTCAGGGTGCAAGCCTTGGGCCCACAGGGCTTTCCTTTTTCTCCTTTGCCCAGTGCTCTGAGAGGTTCCCAGGCTTCTCTTGCGTGAACACAAGGACTGGCAAATTTGCCCTCTCTTGCTCTTCGGGAAGGCACAGGGACCCCAGACATCTGCCCACCAGCTGTTGGCCCATGGCTCCAAGCCAGAAAGGGGTGAAGCTGAAAGCTTTCTGCTCCCATCTGCACTGCCTGATCCCCCTCATCAAATGGGTGACTGAACCTGGGGGCGCGTGCACACACACACACTCACACACTCACGGCACCCTGGCTGGGTTCCACTCGCTCCTTACATCCCTGGGCTGGGCAGAAAGCCTGGTGGCTCCGAGGCCTGGGTGCTGGGTTCTGACTCTCTCTACCTGCTGACCTCACCCGACTCTCACTGTCCTGCTGCTCCAGGGCACAACAGCTCTTCTGGCCCCCTCTTCCAGACAGGCAGGCGGGAGGCACAGAGAGCAACACTGCAGTGGGCGCCGTGAGTGCGCTTGGGATGCCTGTTAATCACCAGCCTCCACCTACTACAGCTGTGATCTGGAGGGAAGCCCTCGGCCTCTCTGGGGCTCAGTCTCTTTCTAAAATGAGGGGTAGGGCACCTCAGGTGCTCTTGGAGATCCTTTCCAGAGCTCACGACAGAGGAGTCCCTTTACTATCGTTGCTCTAAGAGAACTGCCTGGGAGCCAGACTTCCCAGCTTCTCCACCCGTCTCCCAACAGACCCTGGCCTTGATGGGGACACACCCTGCCCAGGGAAAGCACTCAGCTTTGCTCACTTTGTTCCCAAGACACCCTTCCATTCCAGAGGGCCTGGGGATGACCACCGGATCCAGGCTTCCCCCGTCCCAGGTGGCCCCATTCACTTACTTCTCATGGCTGAGCTGTGGGCTTTTGCCACCTTGGCTCCCTGTCCTTCTCAGCAGGGGGGTGGTCCAGAGATGGGGCCCAGCTGGTAGCAGGGTTGGGGGCGAGGCCTCTCAGCAGAGCCTCAGCCCGCAGCTCTGCACCCAGCTCTCCCCCAATGCTTCTGGGCAGGGGGGTTTAAGCTAGCACCACACAGGTGGCTGAGTGACAACCCCCCCCAACCCCCACCCCTCCCTAGGGTGCAGTGGGTAGGATGACAGGCGCCCCACGTGGCCAATCTGGGCCTGGGGCAGGGTGTGAGGGGTGGAGCAGCCAATGGCAGGGGGCGTTGGAAAATTCCAAAACCACACACGACAGCCACTCGCGGTAAAAGCTGTTTCCACCTGACAGGGTAGCTCTGGCCGGGGAGCCAGAATGGAGCTCACAGGAGCCTGGGGCCAGTTTCCTACTCCCCCTCCCCGTGAAGACTCCCAAGCCTGACCCTCTTTGCCAGGTGACTCCGGGGATGTTTCTAGAGGTAAGTCACAGGATGTCTGCCTGGGGTGGTGGCGCGTTCCACCTGAGACCCTGTGGACTGCCAACAGCCGTGCCCACTGAGGCGCAGTCTGGGACTCTGCCTCCGCCCCCATGCTCACGCCCTCCCTACGGACACGATGTATGCCCTGGGGCAGGGAATAAATGATAATAGTAGCAGTAATAATCATCAGATAAATGTCCACTATCTCTAGGAAAGGTTAGTCTGTCCAAAATTTCCTCAGGAACAAAACTGCTGGAATTTGATGATGATGATGATGATGATGATGCTATGTGTCAGAAGTGGTTCTCAGTGTTTTATGTAGATTATCTACTCCTCACAAAATACTTTATGAGGTAGGTACCATGATCCCCATTTCAAAGATGAGGAAAGTGAGACACAGAGAAGTTAAGTAACTTGCCCAAGATCACACAGCTAGTAAGCAGTGAAGTCAGGCTTCAAACTCAGGCAGTTTGGTCCTGGATCCTACTTGATGAATGGGAGGGTTTCTCTGGTCCAAGTCTGCTCTTGAGGGTGTCTCAGCTTGGGAGAACTCCTCGTGTGTGAGTTTCTCTATAGAGTTCCTTGACCTGGGAGTCCTTCAAGGGGCCAATAAATTTTAGTGACCCTCTCAGCCTCGTATCTGCTCTATGGGGTACCTCAGCCTGGGGGGTTCCCTCTTCAGGGCTCCCTTAGTGATCAGGCCTTCTCTTGGTCTGGGGGATCACTCCTGGGTTCCTCCCTTCTTGGGATTGTCTCAATTTGGAGCCCATTTTTCAGGGCCTTTCTGCCTGGGGAGGTGTTAATCTTTTCTGGCTTCTCTGGGTCAAATCTAAGAGGTCTCTGATCTTGTGGGAACTCCAGTAGCTCCTCAGTCTGGTCCAGGCCTTTCCCTGCTGGCCTTCCTCAGCTTGCAGGAGCTGGGCAGTGGACTGGGCGAAGGGCTGCCAGATTGGGTTCTTGGGGAGGACACTCATGGGGGTGGGGGTACAGTTGCACAGCGCCAGTGGGTTGGGAAGGGCATAAAGGGGTGCGGCCCTGGCCGAGGTTTCTGTGGTGAGGGGTTAAGGGTAGGAATGGAGCTTAGCCTCTTCCAATTCTAGCTGCTCTGAAACTCCCCCTTCACCCCCCACCCACATATGGTCCCTGGCTCCCTCCCCGCAGCTCACACGTCACTCCTTGACCCGCTTTCCTCCCAGGGCCCTGCTCAGCATTTCCGTGGGGCCCTGTGGCTAGGGGCAGGCGAGGCCGATCAGGATTGTGCTGAGCAAAGCAAGCCCCCACCCAGGAAGACGTGGCATCCTGGATGGCCCCCAGCCCTTCTGCCCAGCTCAGGGAGTGAGTGATGCTGCTGCCCTTGGGATTCCTCCGCCTGGAGCAGTTAGGTTCTAGGCAATTAGGTTCTGGGGCAGCAGCGGGCTCCCAGGAGGAACTGGTAGGCCGTTCAAGGGAGGGCCAGAGAGGTAGCCTCTCCTGCCCCAGAGTTGTCCTCATCAAGTCAGGGACCCCTGCTCATGGAGGCCTTCCCCAGAGCGCCCTCCTGCTGTTGAGGGCACGCCTGGCTCCGATGGGCTATAAGCTCTGGGACTGAGGTGGAGTGGGTGCATTTTGGGGGGTGGTGGGGTTAGCTTCTCCCACAAACCAGGAGGATAGATCTGATGTGCTGAGAGGTCCCTAGTATCCATTGGGAAGTCCTTCCTGAGCTCTAGCCACTTTTCACATGCTGTAGCCTCGGTGTTCTGGGCCCTGGGACCCAGAGTGTCCCTGTGCACAGTGTTTCCTGCAGAGACCAAGGCTTTCCTGCTCTCCAGCCCTGCACAGCCCGGCCCCAGGCTTGCTCACACCTCAGGATGTGTTAACCACAGACATGAACACCAAACCTGGCTCTGCTGCCACAAAACCTTGTGCAGGCCTCCCTGCCTCCCTGCCCCACCCCCTTCCAGCTCTGTGTCTCTGTCCAGCATCTCTCCCCTCCTTTCTCCGCAGCTCCCTTTTCATTGTTGTTCCTTTGCAATGTCTCCTCTCGCTCGCCATGCTCCTTCCTTATCTCCTCCATTGACCTGATCTTGAGGTTTCTTCATCTCTACCCCTCCTTTCCTCGCCTCCCCACCTCCCCTGCTTTTCTAGGCGTCACCTCTCCATGCTGGGCCACCTCTTCGGGGCTCCTCCGTCTCTCTGTAACCTACCGTGCCTGTCTTTTATGAGAACCTCCCACAGCCCTTGCTGGATTGTGTGCCATCTCTCCACACCCCAGCACCAGTCCTTGCCCCAATCCTCTACTCACAGCTGTGGGTCTTCTTTGCAGCCAGAAGCTCTGTAAAAAGAAGAGAAGGGATCAGGGCTGACAGCTGAAGACCACAGGATCCCAGAGACACTCCCGACTGGCCCCCATCCACACCCCATCCCTTCCCAGCGGAACCTGCTATCCGAGAAGGTGGGACCACCCTCCACAGCACCTTCTCTCCTTCATTCTCTGTCCTGCAGTCATACTGGCCCTCTTCCAGGTCCTCAAAAGTGCCAGGCTCCTCACCAATTCTGGGACTGCCCAGGCTATCCCTTCCACCCAGAATGCCCCCCCCCCCCAGTCTAATCAACTTCCTCAGTGCTCAAGTTTCCCATTTGTCTCTTTCTTGGAGAAGCTGCGTGTGTCCCTCTCCCTGCCCTGGCTCTTACACGCTCAGCACCTTGCCGTTGATTTCCTGGCACCACATCACCTAACTGATGTCATTACCCGTGACCTCGGGATTTTCTGCTAGATGCTAAGCCCTGTGGAGGCAGGGACTGTGTCTGCTTTGTTCACTCTCTTATCCCCAGAGCCCTCCGTAGCCTAGCTGGCGAGAGGTGCACAGTAAGTAACTCTCAGTGGGAGTTAAATCTCTTGGTTGTTTATTTGTTCCTTTAAACACCTGGGAATCCCAGACTTGTGGGGGCTGAAGGTAGGGTGGTGAGGATGTTTGGAAGAAGAGAGTGGGAGAGCTGCAAACAGAGTGGCTCTGCCTTCCATAGGCCCTGGCTCCCCCACCCACCAGCTTGCACAGGAAGGAATCCCTTCCCACCAGCTGTGGGGTATCGGTCTGAGTGGAGAGCAGTGGGCAGCAGGGAGCACAGGTGGGTTGACCCAGGGTGAGCAGGGAGGCACAGGGCTCCAGAGGGGCAGCTGCTGAGGGGAAAGCCTTAGCTAGAGCATCTTTGGGGGTTGTTCATTCAAGTGGTTAACATTTATTAAACACCTATCAAAGGAGCCCCTGAAGGCTCTTCCCTTGCCAGACCTGGTCCATTTTCTACACAGCAGTTCCCCATGGGGCACAGGGCTGGTCTTTTGTTCCAGAAAACCGTGCAGCCCTGCCTTTGCCCCCTATAGTTTTCCTAACCTCTGAATCTGCTCTCCGGTTAGTTTTTTCCTTCTGCGGTCAATGCTGGACACCTCCTGCTCCCAGCCCCCCACACTGTCCCTCTGGCAGGCTCCCTCCACTGGGCCAAGTGGGGGTGAGTAGGCTTGAAGGCCTGGCCTCTGCTGGGGTAGGGTTGGGGGAGGGCTGCCCAGAGAGGGAGTGGCTCCATCCGGCCCCTCCCACCTGCCCGCTGATCCTGCCTTAGCCCCACTGGGCTTCCTCTCTGAGGTGGCACCCTGGCATTGCTCTCTGGCCTCCAGCCTTGCACCTGAGAGCAGTCCTGGAGTGGGGGTGTCTTGGGTGCCTGGCAGTGGCGTTCTTCCTCCACTAGGTGGCCCCGAGCATGGCAGCTCTGGCCTCAGGCTTTCCCCCTCAGTGCTCACAGCTGACTAAGCATGTGGCATGGGATCTGCTTGGAGAGGGTCTCTGAGTTAGACCATTGGCGGGACCAAGGACTGCCTGACTCTGTCCCCTGCCGTTCTGGGCTCGGTATTCCACATTCCCTGCAGAAATGAAACCCCATGCCCCTGGGCCAGTGGGAGGAAGGTGCCAGGCTAGTGGGCATGGGCAACTTGCTTCCTCGCCCCCGCCCTTGTCTGTCATCCTCAAAGGCAGGACAGACTTCTTATTGGTGAATGAACAGGATTGAAGTGGCCAGGTTCCCAGCCACTGCCACGTGGGGTTCTAGCCAGCTGAGCCAGTGCAGCAATGTCCCCACTGCTCCAGGGGGCGCGGACACCGGGAAGGCCTGCCCACATTCTAATCCTTCCCTTGACCTAGCTTCCTTGCTTGTGCCCCCCCTCCCACTTGTCTCCTGCTTCCTCACTGCTCCATTTCTTTTCCTTCCACGCATTTCCCGTTCCTCCCCCTTTCCTATTTCTCCTCCTCTGTCATGTCCCCAGCCCCTCCTTCCGTTTCTCCTCCAGATTCTATCAAGACTTGTCCTGTCTCACCTGTCCTCGGTCCCCTGACAATCCATCTTGCTCCTTCTCTCTTCTCTTGTCCCTCCTTCCCTCCTCATTTCTTGACCAGTCCCATCTCTCCCTCTCCTCAGAACCTCCTGGTAGTCCCTTCCACCTGCCTTCAGGGCCTAGGGCCTCTTACCCTGGGAGGCTCGGTGGTGTCTCTGTGGGGCCCTGTCCATGGGGCAACTCCCTGGGTGCCGTCCTTGCTGCCCTGGCTGCCCAGGAGGGCAGGGAGCAGGGCCCAGGGGAGGGGGGAGGGCGGAGGGAGGGAGCACCTGGCCCGTCAGCAGGCAGGGGAAAGGAGTGGCTGGCAGAGCGTCCTGGCACCAGGAGGGGACAAGGGGAGGGACAGAAGGAACACATTTTGGAGCCTTGAGAGAAATAGGATAGGTGAAGGGGAGGGAGGGGGGCTAGCATTTACTGATCACCTACTGTGTACTGGGCCCTTGGCTAGGCACTTTATGTAAATCCGTGATTTTCTTTGATCCTCACAACATCCAGCATGAGGCAAACATAATTATTCCAGGTTTGCACATAAGCTAAGTGATGCTCAAAGATATTAATGACTCATGGACTTGTACAAGGACAATAAGTGGTCAAGCTGTGATTTGAACCCAGGTCTTTGTGACTTCAAAATCATGTGCTTTCTCCCTGCCAGAAGACAGGAGAGGGGGAGATGGGGAGACAGAGGTGGGTTTATTTGGGGGGACTGTGCCTCTTCTCCAGGATGTGATCAGACATCCCAGTGGTTCCTGGGTTCCTTGAGGTCTCTGTCTGCTTAGCCCCTGACCCTCACTGCTCTTCCCTAGAATTCCCTGATGCCTCCACACCCTCCTGGTCTGCTGGGGGCTGGGGGCAGGCCTGGAGGAGTGTGTGGGCAGAGGAACAATGGGAGGGGAGGGGAGGAGAGATGCTGCACTTGCTAGCTGGGGGAAGAAGAGCCCCAAGCTGAGTGGCCCCCAGCAGGGCTGCATAGGGGAAAGGGCTCCGTGGAGGGATGGCTGCAGGATGGGGCTTCAGCAGGTTCTGGATGCCACTTCTCTCCTGCACAGCGTTGGCCCAGAGTTTGATTAGCTGGGCCTGGCTGGTTACCCAACAGGCCAGCTGGCTTGGGGCCAGGCTGCAGTGGGGAGGCTCCCTGGCACCTCCTCCTGCTTTCCCTCCCAGCTGGTAAACAGCAGAGCAGAAGCCAGCCACGCCACAGCCTCGTGACTCGCCCACTCCCCCCCACCTGGCGCACGTGGCACCTGGCGTGGAGAGGGCAGGCAGCTGTCTTTTCCTTCTGGGCCCTCCTATCTCGCCATCCTTCACTCCTGCCAGGCCCCGGAGCTTTACACTCTGCTGCCACCAGCACCTCTGTTCCTGGGTAGCTCCCGGAGTCTCCCAATGGCTGCAGTTTGAGGGACAAAGGTTAGAAGTAGAGGAGGACTTTTCCACCCCCAAATAGTTGACAAGGAGATGGGGAATGAGGAAGAGTGAAGTGGAAACTTTTGGGGACCTTCTTGTAAGGAGAGTCTGAGGGTGTGTGTTTGTGCCTCTGAGCCTCTGACTAGCCCCGTGTCCTTTTGGTAAATGCGTGGCCCACGCGTCTGTGCGCACTTCTCTGCACAGAACAGGATGTTGGTGTGTTTTGGGGCTCTGTCCTTGGGCGGGCTTGGAGTAAGAAGCAAAGTCCTCCAAAATATCACCCCACCCAGCGCCCTCTGGCAGATGAGTAGAGCCAGCAAAAGGCAGAGGGATGGGGTGCAGGAGAGCGCTGGGGCATGGTGTCCTGCTCTCCCCTCCCTCCAGTGACTGGCTTTGCTCAGCTGCTCCCGGTCTATGGCTCCCTGTCTGTTTTCTTTCCTCTCCAGCTCTTGCTTCTCTGTCTCTTCTCCCCTTTAAGCCCCTCTTCCTCTGTGACTCTGGGTCTCCCGGGCCCTTCCTGACTTACCAATCATGGGCACAGAGTGAGACCATGCAGAGTGCCCGGGGATGGGCATTTGGCCCTGGTGCTGTGCCAGGCAGCCCTGCCCACCCCAGATACCACAGGTATGGCTGCCTCTCCCAGCTGTGCCACTTTGTGCCACTGTGTGGGATGGGGAGGATGTGGGGGGGTCAGGGAGTAGGAAGACAGGGTCCTGGCCTCTAGGCCTAATGAGTCACATGCTTTTTAGACATTCTCATGTCTCTATCCCTTTTCTGCCTTAAGCATGGATGAGTGCGGTTCTTTCTCCCCAGGGCAAGAAGGTACCTTGGTTATCCTTTTGGGAAGTCCCCCCTCATGCCTAACCTTCTTCCCTCCTGCTCCAATCACAGCCCCTTTTCTAGACGAATCAGTCCTTTCAAAGCAGGACAGTGGGTGCTTCCTCCTCGCATACATTCTCAGGCAAGGAGGAGGGGTGATAAGATCAAGGGAATCATTTCACCCTCCACGTGCCCAAGTGCCCATGTTGCTTTATCAGGCTGAGGCATCTCAACACAGGGGGCAAGCAGCCTGGAGGGGGTGGAGCGTGGTGGTGGGGGCTTGGAACTGGGGAGCAGTCACCAACTTCTCTTTCCCTTCCTCCCCACCCCCTGAACCACAGAAACCACTTAAAGCTCAGTGCAAGCCTGCCCTTCCAGGGAGGGCCGAGGCTGTGAAGGTGAAAAGCATGTAGGTCCTGGACAGCCATCCTTTGAGGCCCACCCCCTCTGGGAAGCCGATCCAGTGATTAGGAACCAGCATTCTTGGGGTTCTCTCTAGGAGGTTCATGCCTGGGGACACCTCAACCAACTGCAGTGACTCAAGGACAGGATGGTACCCTTCCCCCTGATCCATTAAAAAAAGGACAACCCAGTCTCTGTACACATCTATAGGTCTCACAACCTCCCCCCTTCCCCTTCCTGTCACAAAGGCCACTGTGGGTGGAGGGGACAGCTGGAGTTTGACCCCAGCTTCTGGCCCTGAACTTTCCATGGTGACCCTGCCTATACCACTCATCTATCAGTGAACATTTGTGGTCATTTGGGCTTGGACACAAGACTTGGATAAGAATGTGTCCTGCCACTTAATAGTCCTCAGTTACAAAAGGGGTCTGGCTTGTACTTGTGAAAGCGTTTGTGCTTGGAGGCCAGCTCAGCCTATACACAGGAGGCGTTCTTAGCACCTTATCCGCCCCAGGGCATGTTTCTCCAGGAATGTTGTGGCTCCCATCCTAGGGGAACAGTTCACAGCTATGAATACTGGGTACTGGGCGAATTGCTCCCTAATGGGGTGGACTTGAATTCTACCTCACAGCCTCCTCTGAGTGGTGGGGGTAGTGGGAGGGGGGTCTGGGTGGAGCTACAGTCCAAAATCTTCCCTGCAGCCATGCCGATCCCCAGGCAAGTTTAGTCACCTCTCTGATCCATCGCCCTGGTAAAATGGGGATACACCTACCTCACTGAGTGGGTGTGACAATTAACTGGGGTATCAGGTAAAATACAGGAACTCCCCCCCTCCATTCCTATAATCTTCCCTTTTTCTCTTCATCTGATACCCTTTCCCGCTTTATTTTTCTCTATAACATGCCATCCAGTAACATTTTTTACATTTAACTTATTTTGTATCATGTCTGATCCCCATGCCTGACTTGACCGCTGCTGAACCTTATGCCTGTTACCTCATGGGCCCTCCCTAAGTATTTGTTGGAGAAATGCATGGATGAATGTTAAATGACTTCGACATTTCTTTCCAGTTATTTTCAAATGGTTGTTACAGGAATATTTGGGGCTGAAATAGAGGACATTACTAGGGATAGAGTTAGGCTAAGGGGTGGTCTTCACAGACTGAAACGTTGGAAGGTTGGAAGGAGGAGACCCCTTTCAGAGTGACCTGGTGGGAAAATGACCTGGTAGGTATATTCTAGTGAAGCGACTTAGAGCCAGAATCTCTGGGTTCCATCCTAATTCTGCTCCTCACTAACGTCAAGGCCAAGGTCACATTGAGCACAATAGTATTTAGCCCTCAAGGGAGTTGTCTGGAGGAATAAATGACTTTAATGACTTTACAAGTTGTTGGAACAGTAGTTCTTTGACTGGTGATAATCTTGTTGGTCAATGCTACCACCTGGTGGACACCTGGAGCAAACCATGTCCCTGGCCTAGGAGGCCTAGGGCCCTGTGTATTTGTGTGTGTGTGTGTGTGTGTGTGTGTGTACCTCCGGGGAGGGAGAAGGAACTGGCTAGTGATCTGAATGGAGAGGTGTGTGTGCTGTTGCTATCATTACACATGCTGAGGTTTATCAGGATCCAGCAGGCTCCGCCCTCGTTCAGGGCGCTGTGGAAATGAGAAAGGGCCCACGGGAAGGGCAAAAGAAGCTGAGTTGGTCCAGTGTCTCCCTCCTTCCCTCCTTACCCTCCTCCAAGCCTGGCCTGAGCCAAGAGGAAACAGCTCCAGGGACGGTGGAGAGACAGAGAAGAAGGTCACTGCTGACGTCAGAGACATTCAGGTAGGAGGTAAACACAATCTGACCTATATTCACTCATCCATCTTCCACACCCTCCCCTACTCACCGGGGTGCCCTTTTCTGGGCATCCCCCAGCGCTCACACCGGTACCCAAGTGCTGCTCTGGCTCTGGCTTTGCCCCCCTCCCCCCCAGGTAGCACAGGTGTGGAAGGGACAGGCAAGAGAGAGGACACCTAAAGGCACTCCCAAGACACAGACACTGGGTCTCTCTTCAGGACACATGTGGCTGGGGTAGGGAGGTAGATGGGTGAGGGAAGGTTGATTTCCCCTGTGGAGCCCCCAGGAGCCCCCAGGGGAAGGTGACTTATGTTGGTTTCAGTCACAGGACTTTTTCTGGAGTGACTCAGTGACTGGAGGGCATCCTAGGTCCTTCTTAGCTCAGACCTGCTGAAAATAATGTCAGCGGTTCTTGGGGTTGGAGCCCAGGACGCTGCATGTGTAACAAGCTGCCCCAGGGTTTCTGATGCTCTTTCTAGTTTGAGAGCCACTGCTGCAGGTCTGCTCCAACGGACACAATCTGAACGAGCTTCTTCCATACCTGTAGGGCTAGGGCAGAGGAAGGAGGGTGGCTACAGACCTGAGAGTGTGTCGGGTGCCACAAAGTGGCGATGTCCCACTAGACACAAACAGACCTTTTATTAACAAAAATAAATACAAGCCGGGCAGATGGAAGCAGTGGAGCCCGCAGACCCAGTGGCGAGCTCCTGAGGAAGAGACGGTCTCAGTCTACAGGCTGAGATGGGCAGGCGCCAGGAAGGACCCCGGGCCTAGCCCGCCGCCCAGGGGGGGCAGCAGGGCAATCAGGGGCGCCTCGCACTCCCCCAGCAGCACGTCCCGGCGCAGCCCTGCGCCCCTGTCCAGCACCTTGGCCCTCAGGCTGCGGGCGGCCAGGTCTGGCGGGCCGAGCCCGTCGAAGAAGAAGTCCTCGTTGAAGATGGGGTTGGCGCTGCATCTGACCACGCGGCTGCGCTGGCCCCGCGGCCGTAAGCGCGGCCGCAGCCCCAGCACCACGAAGCAGCCGCCGCCGCCGCTGCCGGGGCCGGCTCGCGAGCGGGGCAGGCCCTCGGCGCTGACCAGGCGCAGCCGCAGGCGCCCGGGCCCGGGCTGGTACTCGGCGGAGAGGCGCAGCTGCCCGCCGCGCGGCCCGAGGCGCAGCACGCTGTCCTTGGCGGGCCGCAGCTGGCAGCGCAGCACGTCCAGGTGGAAGAGCGGCGGCGGCGGCGGCTCCGCGCGGCGCGGCGCGTACGGGCTGGTGTCCGCCGAGCTCGCCTCCTCCGGCGACAGCGAGTGCGGCCTGGGCGGCCGGGCCGGGGAGCCTAAGGGCGACGAGTCGGGCGACGAGGCCGTGTCGCTGTCGGGGGCCCAGCAGAGGCGCAGGTCCGGGGCGGAGAGGTGCAGCCGGGCGGGCGCCGCGGGGAGCCGCTCGGCGCGGGCGGGCGGCCGCCGGTGGAACAGGGACTCGCGCCGGCGGGTGTGCGGGCTCTCGGGCAGGAAGGCCCAGCCTTCGCGGCCCGCCAGGTGCGGCAGCGAGCAGGCCGCGGGGAGGCCGCGCCCGCCCGCCTCGCGCGCGCCCTGGGGCTCGGCGCCGCCGGGGTCCGGGAGCCGAGGCGGGATGAAGAATTGCGGGATGCGGTCCGGGGTGAGGACGTTGGGGCAGGCGCGCGCGGGCGGGCCCGGGGCGCGGCGCTTAGGGAACAGGCTGCGGGGCGCCCACCGGGCCCCGGGCTCCGCGGTCCCCACCCTGTAGCCAGCTTTCTCCAAGAGCCACATGCGGTGGGCGGGGGGGAGGAAAGTGCGAATTCTGAGGCCACAAGTTTCCAAACGCGGCGTCTCGGTGGAGGCCCGGGGAGCTGGGCTGGGCGCGGAGAGAAAAGGTGCGAGGTGGGTGATGCTGCGGAAGTGCGCCGGGCCGCCCGCCGCCGCCGAGACCTCTCCCGGGGCGCACGGCGCGCACCGGCCCCCATTCGAGCAGGAAAAACCAAGGGCGGCCAAGTCTGGGGTCCCGGGGAAGAAAAGGAGGGAGCCCTGGGCCAGACACACTTTCAGATGCAGGCCTCGGGACGTCCGAGCACACGGACCCTCCCACTGGTACTGCGACGGCACCCACTTCAGAGTTAGAAGGCCCCGCGCACCCACTCGAGTCCCAGACTCCTGTTAGGAGGCCAGAGTAACCCCCGCTGATCAAAAGGTCTGTCGTCATAAACGGGGACGCAGGTCCTGAACCCCTTTCATATACACTCTCCCCCTGAAGAGACACGCCCCTTGGCCAGCTGCCCCACTCCTCTCCCCCGCCCACTCCCAAGACTCGGGGTCTCCTCGCAGGTCTAATCTGGAGACGCCCGGGACCCCACGGGCTGCCATCCCACGTCCAGGCTGGGCCATCCCTGGGCCGCAGCCCCGCCGGCCTCCTCTCGCTCTTCCCCCGCCTTCCCGAGGGGCTCCCGGGAACCACTCGGCTGCTCCCCGGCTGCGCACCCCGCGGCTGCCCTGTCCCAGGAGACGCACCCCCACCGCCCCCGGGGCACGGAATCCCACGCGCCCGAAGCCTCCAAGGTCCCGCTTCCCGTCTCCCAGCCCCACCGCAACCGCCGGACCGCCCCCGCACCCTGCACTCCTTTCTCGCCGGGAAACCGCTGAGCACAAAGGCGCATTGATTCTCCGCCACCCCCAGCGGGCCCCGGGAGGCCCCGCCGCCCCGCGCTCCCCGCGGCCGCGCGCCGCCCCCCGCCGCGCGCGCGCCCTCCCGACCGTCCGCCCGGGAGCCCGAGCCCACCGCGGGCTCCGTCGGGTGCCCGGCGTGCGGGCCTCACCTCTGGGCCGCTGCCGGGTCCTGGCCTCTGGCCCGGAGGCGTTCAGAGCCCCGGGGGAGCAGCTTCCTCTCCGGCTTGCTCCCCCAGCCCAGTCCTTCTGGGAGGAGCTGGCAGGGGCCTCCGCTGCCTACGTACGACCTCTGTTCCTGGATAAACACCGCTCTGTCTGTGGCCATCAGCCTGCCCTTCTTAACTCCTTCCTCCAGCCGGGTTCTAGCAGCAAGCCAGCCCTGTGCCCTCGCCTCCTCTGCGGGGCCTGGGCTCCTTGGAAGTTGCCCAGGAGGGCTTCAGGGAAGAGGGGGGTGACCGTCAGCGTGCAGTGGCCTCCATCCCCCTGTGCTGCTCTGGTGAAGCCCGTAGCCATGGCCACGCAAATCACATCTGTAAAACTCTCCTTGCTGGAATCTTGCCTTGGCCCATATTGTCTCGTTCTGGAGCCATCCCAACAGCTCCCAGGCAGAGTGACTTGTAGTGACT
Source organism: Miniopterus schreibersii (assembly GCF_964146895.1). Taxonomy (NCBI): domain Eukaryota; kingdom Metazoa; phylum Chordata; class Mammalia; order Chiroptera; family Miniopteridae; genus Miniopterus; species Miniopterus schreibersii. The sequence goes on along the minus strand of NC_138119.1, from coordinate 11,182,927 downwards.
AGTTTTCTGAATTATACTGGCCCAAGAAAAAGTAACCAGGCTCAAGATTTCTGGACATAGACATTGAGGACGGAGCTGGTTCCATCAGTAGTCCGGGTCAGGCTTGTCTGTGGCCCCCAATCCTTGGCAAAGGCTGTCAAACTGTAAACATGGAGGATGTCCCCTTCTTCCCTCCTATCCCCACAGGCAGATCCTAGGAAGCACAGGCCACTGCTGTCAAAAAACGAAACCATCAACTGCACACCAGGCATACCCTTCATCCATTAGTCTCTCAAAGGCATGGAGCTCATTTCCTCCTTAGGACCTTTGCATAGGCTCTCCCCTCTCCTAGGACCACTATTACCCCTTCATCTTTCAGATCTGGGGACCCTCTCTGACACCCTGCTGTCTAAATCAGGGGCTCTGTTGTATAGTTTCATATCACCCCATATTTTCCTTTATGGTACTGATCATATTTTTTTCTGTGATTTATGTATGTGATTATTTAATATCTTATTAGAATGTAAGCATCACAAGGACACGCTTAGAATAAGGTATTCAGTCAGGATTTGTTGAATGAATTAATGATATTAAGCAGAACTGTACCTGAATCAGTTTGTTTCTTCATTCACTGTGCTAGATGCTGGGGACAGATAGAAAGGGGAGGAGTCTAAGGGGAGAGACAGACAATAAACGTGCAAACAACAGCGCAAAAAAAGATTGTGAAATGCAGGAAATAAACAAGATGATTAGTTTGGCATCTGATACTTGAGGGTTTAGAGGAAGCAAGCATTTCTTTTGTGGAGATTCATGGTGAACCCCCAGGCCCTCCATTCCTGCGGCTCCTGACTCAGCTCAGCCCTGGTGTCCGGGGAAGGTGGTCTGCACTCAGTGCTGCAGCCAAGAACTCAGGATTTTGGTATCAGTCATACAGGCTGGGGATCTGGGCTATGTGACATGCTATCTGTGCTGTGTGACCTCCGGTAGGTAACTTCATCTCTCTGGGGTTCACCTTACCCATTTTGAAAATGGAGAGAATATACCTTACTCTCAGAGCTGGCATGAGGATTACATGAGATCACATGGGCATCAGTTAGGCTGACTTCTGCTGAAGTACAAGAAAACAGAAAACCCAACTCTATCTGACCTGACAATAAGGACACTTTTGGCTTCTATAATAGGAAGTCCAGAGGTAGGGTAGGATTCAGGGGAGTCTGATTCTGTGGCTTCATTCATTCATTCATTCATTCATTCATTCATTCATTCATCCATAGTTCTTTACTACCTCTGTGCCAGGCACTGTGCTGGACTCTGGGGACATAGCAGTGAGAAAACGGGTAAATCTCCTGGCCAGATGGAGTTTATACTTTAGTGGTCTGCCTTTGTCCCTGCCCCCTTCTCTTTCCCTAAACTCCTGTCTCCCTCAACCCCTTGCTATTCTCCAAGGTCACTGTGTTCTTTCACACTTTTGTGCCTTTGCTCTTACTATTTCCTCTGCCTATAGTATCATTGTCCCCTGCCTGCCTGGAGAACAGCTTTCTGCTTTCATAGAGTAAAATTGGCCCCTCTCCCTTGTGTCTGCACTGCACCCATGATAGGAGCCAGGGTGGCGGGTGGAGCTGGTGGGGCGCTTTGCGCATTCAGCTCCTGACCCTCAGTTGTGCATCGAAAGGCCAGGGGTCCTGTCTTTTCATTGCTGTGTGCTCAGTGCCTCACGTAAGGTCTGGTGCTTGGCAGGGACCTGGTGCTTGGCAGGGGCTGTTGGTGTTGACAGGGATGGTGGATATGTGGGAAGCCCTGGAAGGATTTCTATTTATTTATTTGTTTATTTCTTTATTGATTGATTTTTAGAGAGAGAGAGGAAGGGAGAGGGATAGAGAGATAGAAACACCGATGAGAGGGAAACATCATCAATCAGCTGCCTCCTGCATGCCCCCTACTGGGGATCAAGCCTGCAACTGGGCATGTGCCCTGACCGGGAATGGAACCATGACCTCCTGGTTCTGGAAGGATCTTGATTTCCAATGACAGAAGGGTCTTGGGCTGAGAATGGGTCTGTGAGACTTTATTTACTCAGAAGGAAGTGCCTTCTCCTTCACCTCATCAGTTGCTTCCCTCCCAGCCCTCCCTGCCCTGCAGGGGGTCCCAGGCAGATAGGACAGTCAGAACGCAGCATGACTCTTACTCCTGTTCCAGCTGCAGTTGAAGGAAAACACCTGCAAGAGAAGGGCAAGCCGGGTGGCAGAAATGAGGGCAGGGATGGCAGGAGCTCTGAGCATTTGCATTCAGTTACCCAGGACCTGGATCCTGTCCTGTGGTACAGGTTGGGCAACTCACACATAGAAAAAAAAACCACCCTGGTTGGTGTTTCCCTCACTTCACCCATGTCTACAGCAGGTGCCCAATCCCAGGCTGAAAGAGCTGGACCTTGGCTTGGGACTGGATCCTTAGCATTCTTTCTGCCATTCATTCTGCCATTTGGGGCTGGTGGTGACAGGGCAGGGTCTGGGGTTGAAGGTGGTGACAGGGCAGGGTCTGGGGTTGAAGGGTCCCTTTACCTGAGGACTTGGCGTAGACTGTCTTCTGGTCTCTGCTCTGGGCGATGCAGGACATGTAAAGCTTCTGGTCCTCAATCTTGTCCACGTCAACGTTTAGTACAGCCAGAGATCCCACAGGGATCAAGCTGGAGAGGAGGTGGTTTAGCCCATCCCTTGTGCAAACCCCAGGCCCTCACCCCTTCACCCCTCCATTCCCCAGTCCTCTTCATCCCACCCTGCCTTGAGGACCTAAGTGGCTCTGGGCTCTGATCCTGCCTGCCAGCTCCCAGAGTGGATGGCAGAGGTGGTTTTCTGGCAGTGGATTGAGGAAATAAAGTGACAGGCAGGGCTCCTGCACCCCAACTGCTGAGGATGGCCACCCCCTCCGTGACAAAAAGGGCCATGACTTTAGCCAACACCATAAGGATCACTACTTACTTTTTGAACCTGATGCTGAGGCTTAGTGTGAACAGCCCCTCTCCAGCCAGGTAGGCAGTTTTAGAGAAGGTCTCGTCCATCATGGCTGCCAGGGACCCTCCGTGGGCAAACCTGGGGTGGGGGCAGGAAGCAAGGCTGGGGCTGTGGGCTGGGCAGACTGGCTCCCTAGGCCTTCCCCTCACCCTGAGGTGGAACCACCGCCTCTACCTTTCCCAGGAAAGGTGCATGCACCAGTGTGTTAACCAGTGTCTCCATGGAAGATGCCTTTGGGATGGCCAAGGTGACCAAGGGCTGCAGTCTGAAGCCACCACCTATGGAGATGCTGGCATCTAAACTCTCTGAATTCCTTTTAGCTACAGTCGAGTCCTTCTCAGGCCTGGGGACCCTAACGCTGCTCCTTATCTCCCCCCCTTTCTTTCCTTTGCAGGGACTCCAGCACCACCAACAGCCTTCAGAGACTGTCCAAAGCAGGAGCAGGGATGGAGGAGTAGGCAGGCAACTATGGACTCAGTGGTTCAGCGGCCTTAGGCAAGAGGCTCAGGGCCAGCCTGGTTTCCCTTGTGGATGTATTTGTGTCCAGAGCGAGTTCTTTCTTGGCTCTTTTCCAGGTTTGGAGGTAGCAGAGTATAGCAGAGAGAGCAATGGACTTGGAGCCCCAGTTCCTGGACTAGAGTCCTGCGTCTGACCTTGACTGCCTGTGCTACCTTGGGCAAGTTACCTTACCTCTGTGTGCCTCAGTTTGTCTGTGGGTAAAACATGAAGTGTGGATAGATGATGTGTGATAGCTATATTGTGCTCTATGGTTCATGAGCACATACACAGAGGCCCATAATATTATACCTCTCAGCCACTCTGGCAGGTAGATATTATTGCCCCAGGTTTTAGGTAAGGAGACTGAAAGCCAGAGGTTAAATTGCTTGCTTGGGGTCCCATGGCCAGCAGTGGCAGAGCAGGTCTGGGAGTCGGGCTCCTAATTCCAGATCTTGTCTTCTTCCAAGTTCACCACATCCCTTTCAAAGTGACCTGTAAAACCCCTCCTTCACAACAGAACTGGACCAGATGACCTGGATGTCCTTCCAGTCCGGTGCATTACCCACACAACTCTTTAGGGAGAGGTACAGTCCCCAATCCACCTTCTGAGCCAAGGCTGGGAAACAGCCAAAGATGTCCAACTTGGCCCTGCCTATAGTCTTACCCTGGGGCCCCCTCCAAGTAGGGGCCTGGTTGGAAAAGACAGACAGACTTCTTCTTGGATGGGTGAAAAAAGATGACATACTCATATCCTTGTCCTTCCTCTTGGATGCACCTGGTGAAGATGCGCCAGTCACTTTTGTCTGGGGAGAGATGAGCAGTGTCTCAGTTGGAGAAGGGAATGAATGAGGACATGGGGCCTGCCCAGGATGCAGTGGTGGTTATTCAGCACCATGGGCTGAGCTCTGAGTTAGGCACAAGGTCAAGGAGAGAACCAGAAGACACCCAGGCCCCACCCTCAGGGGGCCTTCAATCAGAGACCAGGGGCACAGCCCTGTCCCCAGGGAGCCCTGAGTCTGGAGGGAGGAGCGCTCAGGAAGTTCCCTGGCTGAGGGTAGGGATAGGATCAGTGTCAGGTCAAGACTTTAAGAGACTTTAAACATTAAACATTTAAAAATGCAACTCATGCCCAGCTGGGAATGGCTCAGCAGTTGAGCATCGACCTATGATCCAGGAGATCGAGGTTCGATTCCCGGTCAGGGCACATGCCCGGATTGTGGGCTCGGTCCCCAGTTGGGGGCATGTGGGAGGAAGCCGATCAATGACGACTCTCTCATCATTGATGTTTCTCTCTCTCCCTCTCTCTGAAATCAATAAAGATATACTTTTTAAAAATGCAACTCATGTAATTCACATATAGTAATTCAAAATAACAATACTGAACAGCAAAATAAGTGTAGAAAAGCCCACCAACATTCTGATCCCCCTTCCCCCCACCGCCCAAGACAACTACAGCTATATCCTTTTTGAATGGATACCAAATTCTTTTAAAATTATTTTAGTGTCCCTGCTTTGTTTGTGCCATAAACCCAAGGGTAGTCTGTGTACTGTCCCACCCATTCATTGCTGGTCAGGAAAATCATATATGTGAATGGGCAAGACAAGAAAACACAGACACAGACACACACAGACACACAGACACACAGACACACACACACACACACACACACACACGAGAAAGATGGAGGTAAAAAGCTGTATCAGGCTGACCATTGGGTGTTTCAGGAGAGCCAGCCTGGGCCTAGCAGAGCATGGACGCTGGGCCAGGCCTGCAGGGGGGGAGGGGCCCCAGAAGCCTTCTGGTTGGTGGGGGAGGGTTTGGGATGAGCCTCGGCAGAGGGCCGAGCTGGCAGTTCTCCGGTGCAGCCGCTAGGGTGCGCTCTCTTTTCAGATGGGACTAGAGGATAGTGTCACGCCCCTGCCCGGGGGGGCAGCAAGAGGGGTGGAGTTAGACAATAGAAAGCTTCTGGCAGAGAACTGGGGTGGGAGCTTGTGAGTGTCCTTCCCCAGCTCTTTGAACACAGGGAAAGGGGCCGGCTGAACCGACTTGGGTGGGCTGGGACAGCTGTGCTGATGTGACGGCTGAGACCAGGCTGCCTTACCCGAGGTAGCTGCTAATCCGAATGGGAGCTTGAGCCCCTGGATGTGCTCTCTGTTGGACTTGAAGGAAGGCAGTTTGATCCAGCCATCGGCCTTGGTCTTCTCCAGAAATTCCTGGTACAGGCTCAGCATGTCCGGACACCAGCTGGCATTGGGAAGGGCATAATCCTTTAAATCTGTCTTCTCTGGGCAGAATCTTGAGACCTGGGTAAGAAAAATCGGAGACAAGACAGCTTCCTTGGGGCGGGGTGGGAATGGCTGCTTGGATCGCAGGACTTCTAGGCAGTGTGCTCCTGCATTCCATTCTTGGGATTCTTAATCCCTTCCACTAGTGTTGACCTGAGGGACATGCCCTTCTTTCTTGCGGTGGGTTTGGGGATAGCTGTGGCTCTTCTGAAACATGTTTTGGGTGCTCAGAGAGGTGTAGTACAACCTGTGGGACGAGGAGTCCCCTGTGGCATCAAATGCTCATGCACCAATCGCAACTGTGGGCAGTAAGCCTGGGGCTCGCCAAGACCACACACAGAGTTTTCCATCTGGGATGCCCCAACTCAGCTGCAGCGGCCTGAGTCCCATAGAAGGAAAGCGATTACACTGGTGGTCACACAAAATTCAGACCAGAACGAATGTGTCCTGATCATCTTAGTTTTGGACCTAGGCTACTTGGTATCCCAAGAGCACCTTACCTTTGCCAAATCAAATAGTTCCCCAACACACTGCCCACCTGCCCTGGCCACAATCTGGGAAAAGGAGATTTGGGGTGCTCCTTTTCTCCCTAGGCCCCCGGGAGAAAAGCTGTCCATCTGGCTGAGCTGGGAACTCACCAGGGAGTCTGTGGAGGATCCAAATGCCGAGGTGGGGTTGAGTCTGGGCAGAATGTGGGGGCCACCAAGAAGGGCTCTGTGGCGGCTGAATCTTGCTGCCTCTTGGAAGCCTCTTCGTATCATGGCTGAGCACTTGGATCGGGGCAGAAGAGCTGCGGGCTGACTCTTGAGGAAGCAGCAAGGTGAGAGGACTTTTCAGCTGTACCCTGGGTGTGTCGGTGCAGCCAGCTCTCAGGCCTGTCTCCTTTCTGTCACAACGCTTTCATCAGCAAGCTTCCACTGCAGATGATTGGACAAGACCAGGCTGGTTGGAGACAACACCCATATGTGTTTGGGGCCTTAGCTGGCCCCAAGCCCTACCCAGTGCTTGGGGAGGGGCAGATGCTGCTTCAACATGAATGCATAGCAGGTCTGGCTTGAGTTCAGAAAAAAGTATATATATATATATATATATATATATATATATATATATATATATTTTTTTTAAATTTATCTTTATTGTTGAGAGTATTACAGGTGTCTCATTTTCCCCCCCAATTGATCTCTTCCACCTCACTCCCACTCCCTCCCCAGGCCTTCACTCCCCATGGGTTATGCATATATGCATATAACTTCTTTGGTTAATCTCTTCCCACCCTCCACCCCTCTTTCCTCTTTCCTTTGAAATATGATTGTCTCTTGCATGCGTCAATGTCTCTGGATCTATCTGTTTAGTTCGCCAGATTCTTTTGTTCATTAGCTTCTTCTTAAAGAAGACTCTTCAACTTTTCCTGTATTGCTGGTCTGGTGGTGATGAACTCCTTTAGCTTTTTCTTATCTGTGAAGCTGTTTGTCTTACCTTCAATTCTAAATGATAGCTTTGCTGGGTAGAGCAATCTTGGCTGTAGTTCCATGTTTTTCATCAGTTTGAATATTTCTTGCCACTCCCTTCTGGCCTGCAAGGTTTCTGTTGAGAAATCAGCTGACAGTCATATGGTGCTCCCTTGTAGGTAACTAACTGCTTTTCTCTTGCTGCTTTTAAGATTCTCTCTTTGTCTTTAACCTTTGGCATTTTAATTATGATGTGTCTTGCTGTGGGCCTCTTTGGGTTCCTCTTGTTTGGAACCCTCTGTGCTTCCTGGACTTGTAAGTCTATTTCTTTCCCCAGGTAGGGGAAGTTTTCTGTAATTATTTTTTCAAATAGGTTTTCAATTTCTTGCTCTCTTTCTTCCCCTTCTGTTGAGCCTCTTGAAGTTATGCCAGAGGCTCCTTATACTATCTTCATATTTCTGGATTCTTTTTTCTTTTTGCTCTTCTGGTTGCGTGTTTTTTGTTTCCTCATGTTCCAAATTGCTGATTTGATTCTCAGTGTCCTCTACTGTACTGTTGATTTCCTGTAAGTTATTCTTCCTTTCAGTTCATGTAGCCTTCATTTCAAATGGTACTTTATTATGTTACTGATTTTCTCAGTTATTTCCCTCATAGTCAGCTTAAACATTCTTATAAACAAAATTCTGAACTCTGTATCTGTTAGCTTGCTTGGATCTATTTCATTTAGTTCCCCTTCTAGAGATTTCTTCTTTCCTTTGTGACATGTTCCTTTGCCTCCATATTTTAGCTGCTTCCAGGTGTTTGTGTCTATGTATTAGGTAGAGTTGCTATGTCTCCTGGAATTTGTAGAGTGGCTTTGTGTAGTATGTGTCCTGTAGGGTCCAGTGGCTCAGCCTCCCCAGTCACCTGAGCTGGGCCTTCTAGGTGCTCCCCTGTGTGGACTGTGTGCATGTCCTGTTGTAGTTGAGCCTTGGTTGCTGTTGGCATCACTGGGAGGAATTGACCCTCTGGCCAATCAGCTGTGAGGACCAGCTGCAACTACAGCCAGAGAGCTGCTGTGCTGGAGACACCCCTATGGAGCCCCCTATACTTCAGTGGGGCTTTGGTGTTCACCAAGTGCACCCCTTGAGTGTGTCACTCGTGGATGTGGTAGGGTTTCAATCCAGCGTGGTCGAGTCTGATCACCAAGTGCACTGTCTCTGGGGCCTCCGGGGAGGTGCAGAGTCAGCCTCTGCCAGTGCCTTGCCCAGGGCCATCCAGCATGAGCTACACAGCAAACCGTAGTTGGCTGCTACTTGAGCTGGGCTTGGCGGTGTCCAGGAGAGGCCAAGCTATGAGCCAGTGCAGCTGCCGCTAGTGCCAGGCCTGGGGCCACTTATCAAGCCGCATGGGGCAGCTGCTGCTTGTTTGAGAGATTTTAGGAAAGTCCTAAGCATGAGGTTTGAGAGGCCACTTGCATATAAAAGCCACAGGAAATGGCCTGGATGAGCTGCAGGTGAGGAGGGGCGGGGCCTCCGGGAATCATGGGGCGGGGCCAAAGGTGTGAGCCAGGTGCTGGCGATTCAAATATGGCGCCTGCCTGCCGGCTGTGTGCGGGGAGGACTCGCCAAAGGAGTCATGGCCTCTGCCAGCTCTTCTGCCTGGGAGGAAGCTGCCCCTCCAGCTGTCGCCCGGATCTCAGGCAGGTTAGTTCCTCCCCGAGTGTCCCAGGTCCTTTCAGGCTGCTCCCGGCTCTGGGCTCCGAGGGAGCGCGTCTGAGTGAGTCCGTGCGCGGGCCCTTTAGAGGCGCTGCTGGGGCTTCCGCAGCCTCCGCGACCCTCAGGGACAGTCCCCGCTGGTTTCACAGCCTGGAGTTCTCGGGATGTGTCTTCCTGGCCCTGGAGCCCTGGGCTGGGGCCTGCTGTGGGGCTGGGACCCCTCGCTCCTCCGGGAAACCCCCACCCCGAGACTCCCTCCCGGGTTTAACCCGCGGCACGGGTGTGCGCCCGCGGCCGCGTCTCTGTGATTCAGCCCCGATCCACCCGAGTCTCCGCCCCTCCTACTGGTCTTGGTGCTTCTTCAGTCCCTGGTTGTGGGGCTTCTGTTCAGCTGGATTTCAGGAATCTCTGAGTGATGGTGGTTCTGTATTTTAGTTGTAATTTTGATGTGGTTGCAGGAGGTGGCGGGTACAGCGGTTACCTACGCCGCCATCTTGTTTCTCCCAGAAAAAAGTATTTGTTAAAGAAGAAAAAAGTGCACAAAAACAGTATAGGGTACATGGAGACTTGGAGGGCTGCCTTGAAGTTTGGATGGAGAACCCAAGAGAACTCCCAGAAAGAAAAGGGCGGGCTGTCTCTTGATTGTAGGGTTTTGGTGGCGTGTCTGTGTTCGTGGGTGTTTATGGCGTGTGCTCCGAAAGCTCTGTATCATTCTGGGACTCAGAAAACCAACACACAGCCCTTAGCCATCCCCTTCTTTTATCCCAGACAAAGGGTAGCTCAGGGAAGCCTCCACCCACTGGCCCCTCGCAGGGATAGGTGAGGAGGGGGAGGTCTTGGAGGGGAGGGTAGAAAACCATGTGGCAGGGAGCAGCTTAGCAAGGGCACTCTGGTGCTTTGGGAGGGGATGGTGGCAGCAGGCAGTGCGGGGGGTGAGGTGGGGAGTGGGGCAGTGGAAGCTTTGTCACTGCTACGCCTGGAAAAAAGGTGACTTTGAGTGGTGGAGGGGGGAGGAGTGCTCAGCCAGCATCTGCAAGGCTGTGGACTTTTTTGACGGTGTTTCTTCTTTTGAGTTAAAACTGCCAGTTTCAAATAAAAGTTCCAGTTTCCAGTTCACTAGAATAAAGCATGTTCTAAAGATCAGAACTGTGCAAAGGTGGAATTATAATAATGATAGTAATGATATCTTGGTAGGTTCTGAAAAGTTAAACTGATATAATATGGAAATACAAAGGTTTCCCCCCCCCCCCTTCTGTATTTGGCTGCCCCTAGAAGACAAAAATATAAATATTTTCCTCACCTTTTGTGAAGCTTTGAATGAAACTTCCTCAAGGACTGGAGGAACCAGTTTTTTGATAGATTTGGATCCTGGATCTGACCAAAAATATGTGAATTAGTTGTCAACATCTAAAAACAAAGAGTGTCATACAAAGCAGAAGGTCAAGGATCTCCAGATACGTGGAAAGATCTGGAAAGGGTGCATCTTCATTCCTTTGCAGAGGCAATTGGCTAGAACTGACCCCCTGTGCTCTCTGGTTCGCCCCAGGCCTCCCCTGGGACTGAGTATTCCTTCATCCCCTCTGCCAGCCTCTGTGTGTGAATCTTGATTTGGGAGATCAAGGAAGAGCAAAGGAGAGAAAAGGGGAATCTTAGGAAGAGTAGATGGATTGAAGAGGAGACTGAGAAAAAGGGAGCAGGGAGAGCAGAAGCTCCACAGGGGCCCCTGAAGACTGGGAGCTGATCCCACAAAGGTTGCCGGGGGTGGGGGGTGGGGGGTGGGGGTGGGGATGCAAGGGCTGTTCTCCCAAGAAGAGTCAATAGCTGTACCCAGGAAAGCAAATTCTTGTTTCATTGCCTCAGGTCCATGTGGAAGCTGGGTTATCACCTTCACATGACCAGGCTTTCTTTGCAGATCGTACATCCCAGTGGGATCTCCATCTCTTGGTGCCCGACTAGAGGAGTAACAACTCTGTGAAATAATAGAAAATATATTGGTCTTTGCCCCTTGTTCCTGGCACAGAACTCCTAAATCCCTAGGAATTTTCCAGGTGATAAGACTGTCTTTTGTTCTAATGAGGGAACTCTGGGTGGGCTCCTGGCTGTGGCTGATTACTAGAAAGACCAAGCCATGATTAGAAACTTGAATTTTCAGTACCACCTCCCATCCTTCAGGAAGGGGAGAGGAGCTGGAAATTGAATTAATCATTGATCATGCCTCTGTGATGAAGCCTCCACAAAATCCCCAAAGTATGAGGTTTCCAGGTTGGCATACTCCAACTCCTTGGAGACAGAAGCTCCTGTGCTTGGGACCCTCCCACAGGGTGGCCAATGTACCTCTTCATCTGGATGTTCATCTGTATCATTAATGGTAACTTTTATTATATAATAAATATTACATAATAAACTAGTAAACATAAGTAAGTGTTTCCCTGAGTTCTGTGAGCTGTTGTAGCAAATGATTGAATCCAAGGAGGGGGATAGTGGGAACCTCTGATTTGTAGCCATGTCAGACAGAAGTTGTGGGTAACCTGGGGACCTACTACTTTTAATTGGCATCTGAAATGAGGGGAGGTGTTGTGGGACTGAGCTCTTAACCTGTGGGATCTGCACTAAATCTGGGTAGTGTCAGAATTGAATTGTAGGGCACTCATCCAGCTGGTGTCACAGAGAATTACTTGGTGTGGAGGAATAGCCCACACATCTGGTGTCAGAAGGGTTGTGTGGAGAGTGAAGGAAAAACAAGGGGAATTTTTCTTATAGATACCCTCCCACTTTAGTTGTACAATTTTTGGTCAAATATTTACATCATTATGATTACATAAATTTTGCTCTCGGCCTTACCACATACTGTAGTTATATTTCTTTTCTTGTATAACTGTTATTTTCCTTAAGTTGATAATTACCAAGGATTGGCTGGATGCCATGGTCTGGAGGAATACAGGGGAATTGAAGGAGTTGAAGAGGGTCCAAAAGAGAGAAAAGAAAAGAAATGAAGATCTGGCCAGGTCTGTGATATTTAAGAGCAGATATACTGAAGGTAATTAGAAAGAAAGGTAATTAGAAAGAAAGATATCTGAGGAGAACATGGATGGTGACAGCAAAACTGGGTGAGGCCCTGAATTTGGGTGGCTGGAGTGGAATGGAGGAGGCTGGCTAAGGCCATCTTGGAAGAGAAACATTAGAACTGCGGAGAAATTCCTCCTTTCCCCCTTTCTGATTCTTCCCACTGTTTCACACATCCTGTGGCTTCTCCCTGCAACACTGAACCCTTTCTAGATGTGGGCTGGGAGGTCAGCTACCCAGAGAGCTGGGAGGTGCTTAGATAGTGTGTTGAGAGGGTTTTATTACATGAGCTTTGGCCCCAGCCCTTCTCTTTCTGTGAACTCAGCTTAGAGAGATCGAAGAAAACCAGGTCAGAGAAAAGAAAGTGTCTCCCCAAACCTGGATTCTCTGGAGAAGCAATTAGAAAAGAGAGAAGCCAATCTTGTTACCTGCCTCTTCCATTTCCAGTTTGGGATCCATGGGGCAATGTTGAGCTTGCGGGCTTCTCTTGCCGAGATATTATCTGTCTCCAGAAGCACATTCTGGACTTGACCTGCCAGGTGGTGCACAGGAGAACCAGCAGCAAAGTGCTGGTAAATGATTAACAACCAGCTCTTGGAAGAGAGGGAGCTCTAACTGGTAGCATCTGCCAATTTCTGTGGTGTAAATATTCCCACAGTGGCAGATTTCAAGCTACCAATTTGAAGCCACTAACCCTGACTGTGAAGGTGGGAAGAGATGTACACAATCGGTTTCTGCAAGCCAGTAGTAACAGGCTCTAGCACACCGCTGAACTAGAAACTTCTTTGGCGTGAAACAAAGCAGCAGGAGTAACCAAGGCCTTGGTAGATTCAGCAGTAATCACTTCTTGGTCCCAGGCCATTGCTTCATTTTATCAAGCTCCCAATCTAAAGTCCTTGAAGTTCATTCCTTGAAGTTTCCTTCCCTCACAAGACTGACTATGCTGTAGCATTTAGTCTTCCCAGCTTGTTCTGGACATGTGGTGGAGCTCCCCTGAGCTGGGCTGGCCTCCCTGCTGTGATGGTGGGATTCCCGGCACTTTGAGGTGGTTCTGTCAGGATGACCCCCATCTGGAAGGAACTTCCACAGTGGCCCTTCCTAGATGCTATTGCTATTAAGCCCTCTATGAACTCAGTCCCTCCTGAAGACTTGGCCCTGTAGGCTCACCTAGGGTGATTGCCAGAGTGCTCCCAGGCTGCTGATTTCCCTCTCAGTCCTTGTCTCTGCCCAGGCTGTCTCTGCCCTCAGGGAAGCTCATTTTTTTAAATCTTCTGAGATAAGGGTGAGGGGTCAGGCTGGGCAGGGGCAGCTCTGCACAACAGAGAGTGAAGGGCAAACCTGGGGCCTGAGCAGAGCTGGTGGCCCTGGCTCTGCTTCACCCAGGAGCTGCCATGATGGAAAGCAGGCCCAATGCCATCTCTCCTAATTTTTAAAAAAATTAATATTTGAGGGGAGGGGAAGAGATCAGTTTGTTGTTCCACTTATTTTTGCATTCATTTCTTGGTTGTTGCATGTCCCTTGACCAGGGATTGAACCTACAACCTTGGCTTATGGGAATGATGCTCTAACCAACTGATCTACCTGCTAGCTAGGGCTAATTTTTCAAGAAAAGACAGCAGAAATCCATACTTTTATGTGAAACCTTCTAACTTTTAAATGTTGCGACTGATTTATAAAAAAGATTGCATGAGCCAAACCAAGCATCTCTGACTGGATCTTGTCCTGCAGGCTGCTGATTGTGCCACACGGTTCTAAATTCATTACTGGGCCCTTCCCTCCCATCACTCTTCCTGGAGTCTCTTGCTTATCTGCCCCAGATCTAGTCTCTCTGCTCCCAGATCAGCTGTCTTTTCCTGGTTCCCTCTGGGAGGGACCTTCCCAAGATTCATTTTATATCCTCAGTGCCCACAGTGGGCCCTTCAGAAAGGAAAATAACTCTCATATGTTGAGGCCAATGAATCAGTTGGCTGTAGGCTGCCTCAAGTTTGTTTTTTTTAAAATCCTCATCTGAGGATATGTTTTTGTTGATTTTTAGAGACAGAGGGAGGAAGAGGGAGAGAGAGAGAAACATCGATCTGTTGCCTCCTGTAAGCACCCAGACCCAGTATTGAACTTGGAACCTGGGTATGTACCCCTGACCCGGAATCAAACCTGCAACCTTTCTGTGTACTGTACGACACTCCAACCAACTAAGTCACACTGGCCAGGCTGCCTCAAGGTTTTTGCTTCATCTGGTTTCTAAGGTTTTGGGTCTTGGTCTTTGGTGGGAAGTATTAAAGGGGAAGCTTGGGGAAGGGTGGAAGCTCAGCCTCAGACTAGCCAACATGGGGAAAAGGCTGTGTTCACCATGCCTGGGGCACAGGGTAGAGGTAAAAGATATGGTTGCTAAGTGCTCTGCCCAGAGGGGCCCTGGGTGGCTGGGCTAATGGGGTGTTCACTTGGGAGGGCAGGGCTGATAAGGAGGTGCTGCCTGGTGTGATCACTGGGCTAATGGAGGGGGTCCCAGCAGAGTATAGGGACAGAGAATGTGCCAGGACTGAGGGGAACCTGAGCTCCCAGCAGAAATGGGAGAACCCCTACCACAGCTCAACTGGAACTGAACTCCTCTTTGTGAAATGCTTAGAGGCAGAGGCAGGACCTCTAAGCTTAGAAAGTGACAAATGCTGAAGGGTGTGTGTGTGTGCACTCAGGTTGGGGCTTGTTGACCCTAGCCAGGCCTGAAATCCCTTTTTTCTCAAACCCAGACAATCACTTGAGAAGTGGTTTCTCCAAACCAATGGGACGGCAACATGGTGCCACTGGCACATCTGCTCCACCAGCTTGGGGTACAAAGTAAGGTCGCAGTCATTTTAAAAGCATATGAAATGCCTAACACCCACCCCCATGATATCCTGAGCCCCTTTATCTCCTGAAAACTCTGAAACAGGGGTGTCACTAACTGTTAAACCAGATCAGGGGCCAAGCTCATGAGCCCTCCAAGTATGGTGACAGGTGATCTTTGTTTCTGTACCTTAGGGCTATGGGCATCCTGGGGGTGGAGAGTGTGTCCACACAGGATAATCAGATGGGTACAAAGCCAAGTCCTGTGACCCTGATGGTGCATCGGTCCTGCTGATAAGTTACTGGAGAGGGTGGGGTGTGGTGGGGTCCTGTGAAGGCAAGCCCTCGTCAGGCCCCAGGAGGCACCACCACCAGGCCTTGGGAGCAGGTGAAGGGAGACACTGGCTAGGTGATGATTCAGCTCACACGTGGCTCCTGGAGGAGCTTCTGAACCTTGTCCCTCACAGAGGAGCCACCCAGGGCTCTCCCACCTCCAGCCCTTACCTCTGTGTTTATCAAACTAGAAACCCTCTCCTTTTTGGGGTCATTTCCCTGCTAACCCCCCTGTAGCCACCCTTCCCCTCCAGTCTCCCCAGCCAATCCTCCGACTTCCATATAGATGGGGTGGGAGAGACCCCTCTCTTTTCCAAATTCTTCTCATCTTTCACAAGAGTTCCCAGAGCCCCAAACACGAGGCCGGAATGATTAGTATCTGAAAAACTGGTTCTTCCTCCCTGGGGCTGGGAGGGCTCTGTCTTCATACCTCTGCGGAATGAGGGGCAATTTTAGCATTCCATTCTTTGAGTGCCCATGGCAAGATGAAGTTTCATGTTAAACCGCCTGACCGAGCCCAGCTGTTCAGGGATGTCTGGCTCTGGACTCTGCCTTAGGCTCTGTGAAGAGAAAGAACTCATTGGGAGGGTCTTCCTCCCTGAGGCTGTGGCTCCTGGCCTTCAGCAGGGCAGGGGAGTCTGGGAGATGTGGCTTCCTTGGAGGTAAGGTCTCCTGTCCACAGCTGGACACTGGGCACATGGCATCACTGCTGTGCCTTGGTGGCCCTGTCAGCAAAGAACAATTCCACAGCTGCTCCAGTGTAGAGTTCCTTGGTGCAGAGAAAGTCTTGCTCCCTCCCCAGTGCCCTCTGTTAGGTTGAGCTGGCTTGGTTCCTGGACACTGTGGACTCCAGTGCTTTACTCCCTGCTCCCACTTCCGGCAGCTGCAGAATTCCCTGGCTCTTACAATGCACACACCAGGTGTGCACGTGCACACATGGCCATGTGCATTGCATGCACTCACAGACATGCATGGCCACACTCACTCATATATGCATTCACACACAGTCACGTACTCACACAGACATACTCCAGTTATATACCCAGATGTGGACATACACATTCAAAAACATGCATGTGATACCATTGTAATTAACCTAGTTATTAATAACAGGAAGGGAGCAAAGGGGAGGCCTAATATTATAGGCAGGTCATTTGGACATCTTCACCAGGAAGCTAAAGCTTTACACTCCTAGGGAGACACTGGTCTATTCCCCCGCAGATCGCTGGGGGAGTGGATAGGGAAAATAGACGCATGCTCAGTAAAGTTGGGATGACCCCAGGAAGGTACTTGCCTGTCAGTCACACCTGGAAACAGGTCATTGGCCAGAATAGGCATGGCCACCGCAAGGGTGTGAAATTTGGAATATTTAATCCCCTAAACAAAGAAACTCACCCTCTTGGCTCCTCTTATGCTTTTGGGACTCTAGGTGCAGGGGGCCTTGTTCTGGATTAGGTTTTGCTGAAGGCTTAGCCCGCAGGCACCTTGGCAGGAGTGGGTGGGCACCTGGAACATGGTGGGAGGCAATAGCCCTGTCCAAGTGTGGGCCCACACTCCCCCTCCCAGTTTGATCTATCCAGACCACTAAAACTTTCTCCATATCACCAATAAGGCTGTTTTGCTTTCTTATCATTTGTGTGTTTACTGGAGTAGCACTTTTAATTTCCTTCAAGAACTTTTCCTCTGCTTTCACAACCTGGCTCTGTTTGGCATGAGAGGCTTAGCTTTCAGCGTATCTTGGCTTTCAGCATGCCTTCCTCACTGAGCTAATGATTTCTAACTTTTGATTTAAAGTAAGGGACATGTGACTCTTCCTTTCATTTGAACACTTAAAGGCCATTGTAGGGCTATTCATTGGCATAATTTCAATATTGTTGTCTCATGGGATAGGTAGGCCTGAGGAGAGATGGGGGAACAGCCAGTCAGTGTAGTAGTCAGAACAAACATTAAGTTCACCATCTTACAGGGGCAGGGTTCATAGCACCCTAAAACAAGTACAATAGTACCTTCAAAGATCAGGGCTCAGAGATCACCATAAAAAATAAATAGTAATGAAAAGTTTGAAATAGTGTGAGAATTACCAAAACGTGACACAGAGACATGAAGTGAGCAAACGCTGTTAGAAAAATCGTGCCTATAAGAAATCCTGTGACACAGGATTGCCACAGACCTTCAGTGAATAAAAAACATCTGCAAAGGGCAATAAAGTGAAACATAATAAATTGAGGCATGCTTGTGTCTACAAACCAAGGGATGCCCGAGGCATCAAAAGTTGGGAGAGAGGCATGGAAGTTCCTTCCCTGGTGCCTTCAGAAGGAGCATGGCCTCGCTCACACCTTGGACTTCTGGTCTCCACAACTGTGAGACAATGAGTTTCTGTTGTTTGAAGCTACCCAGTCAGTGGTACTTTGCTATGCCAGCCCTAATGCTATGGTATTGTTTGTGACTCCCCCCAAATTCTTATGTTGAAACCCTTATGTCCAATGTGGTAGTACTAATAGGTGGGGCCTTTGGGAGATTCTTAACTAATGAGGATGGAGCCCTCATGAATGGGATTAGTGCCCTCATAAAAGAGGATCCAGAGAGTTCCCTAGCCCCACCCCTTCCTCCACATGAGGACGCAGTGAGAAGGCGCCAGTTATGAACCTAGAAATAAACTCTCACCAGGTGACCATGTTGATGCTTTGATCTTGGACTGTTCAGCCTCCAGAACCATGAGCAATACATTTCTGTTGTTTATAAGTTACCCAGTCTGTGGAATTTTCTTACAGAGGCCTGAATAGATTAAGACACAGGAAACAAATCCAGGGTCCTTCCAGTGATGACAACTTATGCTGTTTGTAAGACACGACTGCACAGCCTATTTTAAAAATGGCACAGTGGTGTAATCCCTAGAATCCTATGGGAACTAGTTGTGTTTCCTCCTGTAGTCAAAACGATTTTAGATACAAGGTTAGCTTTGTAAATTATCAATCATGAATGCACACATTATTCACACATGCATATATGCATCCACATATTTGTTCCTTCCTTTGGTTTTCTGGCATTCCCAAGTTTGCAGGTATTACCTTAAGGAGCCCATTCAAACTTCAGGAAAATCACTTATTGTAAGGACACACAAAGAATTGCTGATACTCTCATAGGAACTGTTTCTGTGTTAAAAAGTTTAGAAGGTAGAGCCCTGTCCCATTTTGCTCAGTGTTTAGAGCATTGGCCCGTGCACTGAAGGGTCGTGGGTTCGACTCCTAGTCCAGAGCACATACCTGTGTTGCAGATTCGATCCCAGTGTGTGTGGGATCTCTCTCTCTCTTCCTTCCTCCCTTTCACTCTCTAAAAAAAATCAATGGCAAAAATGTCCTTGGGTGAAGATTAATCAAAAAAAAAAATTTAGAAGGTGGAAGAGCTCCTTGAGTTGTGTTCAGCAGACTGTTCAGGACGGCAGTGTTAGCAGGCTTCACCATATGGGGGGCTCAACAGTGAGCGAGCAGAGCAGGACTGGGTCTTCCGGAGGAAGGAGAGCCTTATGCAGGTGGAGTAGAATTCACCAGCAGCTCTTTTATGTCTAACTTTTTTTTTTCCGGATCCAGCTTTATAAATAAGCCTAAAAGAACAAACAGAAAAACAAAAGATGATTATAAGTCAACTGACTTCAACCTGATGGGACTTCTCTAAATAGAAATATTCACAGAAAGGCAATAGATTCATATTTGTGCCTTCAGTCTCTCTCTCATTTTTCAGCCAAATTTAGAATCAACTTTCAACTATCTCAATATTGTATTATCTTTCCTAGGTATCTTATCTCTACCATTTGGCCATTTCATGGTTCATTACCATTTCCATTAGAAAGAGTAAGGGAAGGAAGTAAAATTATAACTGACCTATCTGGTACCTCTAGGATCCTGAAAGGTTTAGTGAGATTGAAATATAACCCACAGCCTGGAATGGGATTTTTAAGTTGATGGATTCAAATTATTCATGATCTTCTTCCTGCTTCTTTCATCCATCATTCCTACAAACAGCCAACACTTAGGGGAAAAATGAATTTCTTAAACAAGACACAAAAAGCATTAACCATAAAGGAAAACATTTAATAAATGTGACTACATTAACATGAAAAATTTTTGTTTATAAAAAGTAGCTCTTAGCCCTAGCCAGTTTGGCTCAGTGGTTAGAACGTCGGCCCGAGGACTGAAGGGTCCTGGGTTAGGTTCTAGCCAAGGGCGCGTACCTCGGCAACCGATCTATGTGTCTCTCTCACATCAATGTTTCTCTCTCTCTCTCTCCCTCCCTCTCTCCCCCCCCCCACCCCGTCCCCCTTTCCCTCCCTTTCATTCTCTGAAAAGCAATGGAAAAAATACCCTTGGGTGAGCATTTAAAAAAAAAAAAGCTCTTAAAGAAAAGACAACTTATATACTGAAAGGAGATAGATGCAGTTTATATATCCAATAAAAAGATTGGTTTAATATAAAAGAATAACTATAAATCAGGAAAAAAATGAGAAAAAAACAATAAAAAAGGCTGAACAAACAGGAATGTCACACAATGGGGAACAAATATGGTCCATAAGCATATGAAGAGATGCTCAACTCCATATGTGATCAAGGAAATGCAAATCAAAATCACACTGCGATATACCTGTATAACCATTTGATTGGCAAAAATCCCGAAGTCTGATTTTACCAATTGCTAGAGAAGATAGGGATCAACAGAATCTTGTACATTGCTGGTGGGAGTGTAAACTGGGACAGCTTTCAAAAACAATCTGACATTCCCCTATCAAGTGGAGCACTCTCACACTCTACAACCCAGAACGCTGCTTCTGAGTACAGGCCAAGCGCTGGCCCAGGCACACCACCAGGAGACATGATCGAGAATGTTCATAGCAGGCCCATTTATAATAGTCAGAGGCCCACCATCAGAAGGGGAGATAAATCCACTGTGACATAGCCACACAGTGGAATATTCTATAGCAGTAAAAATGAACAAGCTACATAGCCAGCAACACTGGTGAACCTCAGTACCGTGAAGATGAGTGATAAAAAATCAAATCCCAGACAAGCTCACAGAGCACAAAATCTTTTCTACAAAGTTCAAAAACAAACACTAAACAACCTATTCCTTAGGTATGCCTATGTCCTTCATAAAAACCGAAAAATTCTAGGCCAGAGTTACTTCTGGGGAAAAGCAGGAGACGAGATGGGAAAAAGTAACTAGGTAGGGATAAAATATTACTAAGACTCTGGTTCTTGTTTGATGGTAAGTTCCAGGGTGTTTATTCTTCAGTTTAATGAAATGAAAGATGACCATTCAGGTACCAATGAAGACTGTGTGTCCTAAATCAAGTATAATAATTAACCCAAACCTGTGCATCTGAGATCAATTACAATAAAAAATACAAAGATATCTAAATTAACTTGTCTAAATCTGAAGTGCAAAAAGGTGAGGCTTCAAGGGCCCCCCACTTGCAAAGGTGATAGCGGGGAGTTGTGTGGTGCTCAAGAATGCAGCTGGGAAGCATTTCTGTGTGAGCATTTCTTCTAAACTGCTAGAGATCTCAGAAGGAAGGTACCTGCATCTACAAGACAGTAGTAATATGTTCTAATTTCTTTTCTTAAAATAAATATTCATTTTTGTACCCAAGTTTGCATTCTTTTTCTTAAATCTGGCTTCTTAAATTATATAAACTTTTGCCCCACAAAACCTAGCTCCTCTCCTGGTAATCCACTTACAAAACCACTTCCACTTCCACAACGTACAAAAGGGCACCCATACAGTGGACTTCCCTCTCCGCCCCGGCCTACCTGTTCCCCTTCCCAGTGGCAACCAATGTTAATGTTTATACAGTTTATACAGTATATACAGTATATTAACATTGTATATATAGTTTGCACAGTATATACAATGTTAATGTTTATACAGTATATACAGACATTTTCACTTCCTTCCAATTTCTTCCTTTTCATTTTGAAATAATTTCAAGCTTACGGAAAAACTGAGAGACTAGTACAAAGAACTGTTTCCTCCTGAGCCACTGGAAAAGTAACTTGCCAAAATCTGTGCAAAGTGACAACATACAAAGTTACTCAATATGACATTATTTGCAAGAGCAAAAGAGGGAAAACACAGGTGTCCAACACCTCCAGTTCCAGGCCACACCACAGGGCTCGTTCTCATGTTCTCTTTTCATGTCTGGACCCTCCTGCTCTGACAGTGAGAAACCAGGCTCTCATCATGCCTGTGAGCGTACAGATGCCACCCTCACTCTGTGGGCTCTGACACCCATGCTGCTCCCCGAGTAGAAGCCTTGCTTACCCTGCCTGGGCTCGGACACCCTGCTCTGGGCCACTCCCGGGCGGACACCCTCCTCACTCCACTCAGGCTCTGACATGGCGCAGGGCTACTGCAGCCGCCTCTCCCTCTGGCCCCCCCACACTGAGCCTACCATGCTTGACTCTACATGGCTCTGGAATAAATTATTCAGGAAGGAAGGAGAGAGGGAAAGAGGAAGAAAGGGGAAGGGAATAGGAAGAACTCCACTTTTCCTACGCAAATGATAACATCTGCACCTTGTATTTTTCATTCAATACATATTAATGAGGTAGCTCCATATCGGGCATAGTTTCCTTATTGTTATTTATGGCACCACAAAATTCCATAGTCCTGTTTCTCCCGCAGCCCTCACCTGAAGATGTTTTCATTGATTTGAGAGAGAGAAGAAGAGAGAGAGAAACATCAATGTGAGAGAGAAACATCTATCGGTTGCCTCCCATATGCACCCTGACTGGGGATCAAACCGACAACCTGGATATGTGTCCTGAGCAGAAATCGAACCCAAAACCTTCTGGTGCACGGGACAACACTGCAACCAACTGAGCCACCCAGCCAGGGCCCACAGTACTTTTTATGGTACACACAATATAGTTTACGGATAAACTGTATTCTCTTTAACCAGTCTCCTATCTATGGATGTCTGTGTTTTGCCAATCTTTTGCTATTCCAAATAACACTGCATGAATAACACAATTACTGGGACCCTAGAGCAACTGCATATGTTGTAATTTTGCACACATATCAGTACACCTGTACCAATTAAATCCTGGGTCAAAGGGTGCATGACTTTGTACCTTTGATAAATATTGGCAAATAGCTCCCTACTGGCATGTATAAGGAATACCTTTAACTTATTCTTTGAATGACAATGAATTAAAATTTTGGGGGCATGTGTAGTTTATAAAACCAAAGCAAAAACCAAACCCCCCCCCCCACCAAAACCCAACAAAAATAGACCCAGAAAAAAAACCACCCCAAACAAACCCCCCAAAGGAAAAAAAACCCAAACCAAACCAAAGAGTGGCAGCTTCTTACCTGTTGCCTCTGTGTGTAGGATCTTCTCATCAATACTTTGAATATTACTGGACAAAAACAGTTTCCTTCCTTCAATTTTATCAAGTTGGCTATTTATCAAAACAACAGAACAAAGGGAGATAGGTCTGCAGAAGAAAAAAAAAAGTGTTTTTATCAGATTTATGTAACACTGAGAGATGATCAAGTGTATGACAAGGTGGGGCAATTTATGATACCTGATGTCACTGGGGCCTCACTTTCCTAGACAGAACATTTCTTAAAGAGGCTGACACCAGCACCCACTCACACCCCTTCCTCCCAAGCACCACTGCTCTCAGGTGGCTCCTGGGAATCTGGTCCCTGAATGACCTTCTGGGTTAGGTTCAAAGGATCATGAGGGATTCCAGCTGTGATACCACAGGTTGTGCCATCTGATGAAACAGCAAAGTCTGAAGGAAGCTAAAATCCTTTAAAGAAATGAAAACAGGACCATGGGATGGTCTCAGCCAGTTTCTCTCATTTTCTCTGCCATAGGGTCTGTTGCTGGGAAACCTGACCTATGACACCCAAGAAGCAGAGAATACCCATGAATTTACCTTTTAAAATTGATGTTGAGATTGGCAGTCATGACAATTCCTCCCGCTATAATTGCAGACATACCAAGAGTAATATCAATCATGGTTGCAATGGCACCTCCATGAAGAAATCTAGTTATAATAGGAAGGAATGAAAAATGTTTCCAAAAAGTCTGAAAAGAGAAAGATTATCCAAGCATCTCTATATAATTTACTTATGAAAGGTCCACTTAGTACATCATCAGTGTACCGAGTGTCAAATACCCATGTCCCCTACTTTACTTTGTTCATATCATAAGTGTACTGTTTGTAATAAACCAGGTAATCAGATCACGAGCAAGCAAAGTTAAAATATCACTTAGAAATTTATATTATGTATTCATTAAACTAACTATACACATCATTGTTTAAAAATTTAGGAAATGTAGATAAACAGAAGAAAAAGAAAAAATTGTAAGGCCCTCTGTTAACATGCCAATGATACTCTCTTAGATTATACACTATTGCCTTAAGTCCTATGCTTTTGTGATTTATTATAAACATCCTTCCATATCAATAAATATATCTACATTACCATTTTAATGCCTTCATTCTAGTTCAAAGGGATAGTACAAGATAACAATCTTTTAGAGAGACATTTTAGGTTGTCATTCTTACCCGGGCATTCCTTGCAGGTGAGGGCCTCCCTGAAACACGCAGACTACCCTTTGCTCAACATCGTTATAGAACATCACATATTCAAAACCCAGGCCATCCTTAAAACTTGTGCCAAAGAGCTGGGCTTGTGACAGTTTCTCCTTGTTTCCTAGCTCTGAGGCTGTAGGGAAATAAGCTGGATGGGCACACGAGAAACAGGTGTGAGAAAGATGCCATGACAGAGCTAAACATCTGTACCCTGCTAGAATAACAGGTTGGTGGATGACCGATTCAAATGTCAACCAGGTACAAAATGGAACGGAATGGGAGGGTCCCAAGGAAACAGAATATAAGAGCTTTGCCCTCATGGAATTAACAGCCTAACCGAGGCCATAGTATACATAAATGAACGAAAACAAAGTACTTATACATGGCAATCAGAAAATATCGTATATAAATGCTGAGGATATACTGAATAAAATACTAAGGTGTACACAGAAACCCTTCTTGGAGTAAGACATTATACATTTGCCAAAACCCATAGTAAGTAAAACTTAAGAGTGAACCCTAATGTAAAGTATGGACTTTAGTTAATAATAATGTACTAGTAGTACAATACTAGTAGTACAATTATAACAAATGTACTACTCTAATGCAAGGTGTTAATAACAGGGGAAGCCTGGGTGGGAGGGTAGGGGGTATATGGGAACTCTGTACTTTCCACTCATTTTTCAGTAAACCTGAAACTGCTAAAAAAATTTTTAATTTAAAAGATCACACACAGCCTGGCCGGGCATGGCTCAGCGGTTGAGCGTTGACCTAGGATCCAGGTGATCAGGGTTCAATTCCCGGTCAGGGCACATGCCCAGGTTGTGGGCTTGATCAATGACTCTCTCATTATTGATGTTTCTGTCTCTCTCTCCCTCTCCTTTCCTCTCTCTGAAATCAATAAAGATATATTTTAAAAATAAATAAATAAAATAATAAAAGATCACACACAGAAGAGAAAGTATAATGTTGTGTGTTAATGGTGCGGTAGGTTACCTTGGGAATCATGAGTCTGGGAGATGAGGGGGTGACCTAAGCAACCTAAGCTTCTTAGGGTGACAGAGCCATATGTTGAGATAAATAGTAAAATGAGATTACTGATGACAGCCTCAGACAGAGACAGGAAGAGGCTGTGGCAGGGTGGAGGCTCTTTGGGGGCCTTTGTTCACTCCTGCTAGTGGTGATGAGGATGCCAGGGTGGGAGGCAGTCTTATTCTTGGCAAAAGACTTTATGCCCTCCCACAATCTGCAAAATTCATTGAGATTTCTGGCCTTTATTATAAAACTGAAGATTATAGAAACCCCTGCACTATACTCTTTCCTTTTTCAAGTGGTAACTAGTGCTTCAATCTGTTCTTAGTTTTATATTTGCTATTTAAATATTCTTTTCCCCCCAACATGTTTTTATTCATTTTCAAGAGAGAGGAAGGGGGGGGGAGAGGGACATTGATGTGAGGAGAAACACTGATTGGCTGCTTCCTGCACGCCTCCTACTGGGGATCAAGCCCGCAACCTGGGTATGTGCCCTGACTGGGAATCAAACCAGTGACTTTTTGGTCCACGGGAGGATGCTAAAGCAACTGAGCCACACTGGCCAGGGCAATATTTAAATATTCTTTATGGGAGAGTCACTGTTCCTACCATTCATTAAGGTTGAGACGTCCTGATCCCTATTAATTGGTTTATAATTATATGAAGGCAAAAGTGTCCAGGAGCCATCTTCACATTTCTTCATGAACTGGTCAAAGAGGAGTCGCATGTCCTTGCTCCAGCTGGGCTTGGGGAGAGAATGGTCGTGCTCAAAGAAAAACGACCTCTAAAAGACAGAAGAAAAAGAAGAGTAACGGGAGGTGCATTCTATGTCATAACATAGTCTCCTATTTTCGAGACTATTTTGCTGCTTTTCATCTTTATAGAAGCTTGTCACTTCGGAGGGGAAGCAATTTTCAAGGATTACCTGGTCCAACCTCCTTGGGAAAAATGGGAGATTGAGAGAGGGTAAATGATTTGCTCAATGTCACCCAACTAGCTGCTGGGAGAGCCAGCAGCAAGCCCATGTCTGTGGGCTCCCTTTTATCCCAAACCTTAATCAAGCACAGGTGAGCCAGGTACCAGAAATAGAGAGACATGAAGGACAGACATCTTCCTCCATGTAAAAAGTGCTACTAGTGGGGTTTGCACAGGAAGGCAGAGCACAGGGGAGAGGTATTCATCTCAGACTGGGGGTTCAGGGAGAGGTTCTATGACTTGAATCTTGGTTAGACAGGCAGAAATTAGGCAGCTAGAAAGAGCACTGTTGGTAAAGAAACTGTGCAAAAGCAAGAAGGCATGAAATAATTTTGAGATGCCGAACCAATTGGACTGAAGCTTCCCCTATCCAGTAGGAGCCACACAGCTATATTACCATCAACATCTTCACTGACCAAAGTGGCTCCATTCTGACCAGTCAGGACAGTGCCCTTTGGACCAATCAAACTTCAAGGATTTGGAGTCCTCATCTGCATGAAAAGGACCAGCGGGGACTTCTGTCTATATGTAAGTCAGATCCCCTCTGGCTCTGGGAGGGCACTTTTCCCTTCCACCAAAGACGGCTTTTCCCTGGCTGAGCTGAAACATCCAAGATGTTTCCCTGGAACAGAGTGGAGCAGACCAGCGAGGAGCGGAGCAGAGCTATCTAGCCAGAGAGCGGCCTGGCCCCAGGGCTGCCGCACAGCCGAGCTGTATCACAATTGAGCTGTTTTGCCCTGAATAGGTTCCTTCTTCACTGCACCCCAAATTGGGGATTCCTGTTGACTTTGAATTGGTGACCCTGCCAACAACCATCGGTTGACAAAACCCTTAACCTAGTTCAATGAGCACGATAGATTTGAGGCACCATTAGGTCTCCCATCTTCTCGGCTGGCGCTTTCTGGATCAATAAACCTCTCCTTACTCCAAACTCCAGACATTTTGAGTTTTGGCCTTTGGAAGTGGTGGGCACATGAACTTGGGTTCTGTAGCAAACTTAGGTTTTAGGAACCTCCCTCTGGTGTAACGGAGGAATTGCAAGGTGAGAAGCAACCGTAGGGGAACCAGCTAAAAGACTCACAAAGGTCCAGGTGAGATAATGGTTAGTAGCTGAACTAGGTAGCAAGAAATGAAGAAAGACTTAAGAGATATTTAGGATACTGGGGTTGCAGTGAATGGAAGGAAAAGAAAGTTCTGTTAGTGTTCCTGGGTGTGTCAGGAGGCAAAGAGCGGGAGTGAAACTATTAATTTTAGTTTGGGTGATGTTGAGTTTAGGACCCCAGATGTTGTGAGAAGTAAAAATAATAAAAGTTTCAGATCAAGGAGGTGAGAGCTAAGACATACTTGAAGTAAAGGCACTTGTAGATTCAGAGCATACATGGCATACGGGGGGGTGAATGTTAGGGATAATCATTACTTTTTGTCCTGAGTAGAGGAAAAGTTTTGTTTGACCTTTGGTTATTTATTTTTTTCAAGTGGGACTTGTTGAGTAAAGTGATGACTTTAAAAAAAAAAAAAGTGTCTCCTTTTAAGGTTAAAAAGAACGAAGCATGACTTACAAAGCCTGTAAATACTATACTGTTAAATATTCTCAACACGGATCACAAAGGCACCAACATATAACTAGGGCACCGACTTTATTTTTGTTGTGAAATTAGCACAGGGCATTTTCTTTTTTAATGTGCAAGACGATACAGGATCAACCACCACTCTGCACTTCACGATTCTTTAAAAGCAAGCTACAATAGCTCCCAGGTCTTGCTCAGTACAGGGCTGTTCCCTCCTCTCATGTTCCTTAGCACTTCATTACAGCACATAGAAAATATATTTTTAAATCTTGAAATGTCACCTTTCTTTCAAACTAAATGAGTAGTAATTCAATACATCAATGAAATAAAACATAGTGGTCTAAAAACAGTGATATAATATTTACTATTAATGCCAGGCTCTTTGTGAAACACTCGCATTGTCTCCTTTAAGTCTTTTTTTAAATTTTAAAAAAAAATTTTAATTTTTATTCCTTTAAGTCTTATAACCACCTTGAAAGGTGAGGAAACTGGCTTAGAGAGAGGGTACGATGGCCTGACACGCAGAGAAAATCAGGATTAAGCCTGCGGGAGAGCGCGCCCGTCCAGGGCGGCTGGACGGAGGGACGGCGCTGACCCTGCCGCGCGCGTCCTGCGTGACCTCGTTTGACTAACTTGACCTTTGTTACTCTCAGGAGAAGGGGTAGCTCTCCCCTTACAGACCAGGGTCAAATACCCTGCTCGCTTTCAAAACGGAGCCGCCTCCCCGCGCAGGGTTTCGATCTCAGGGCGGAAGACCCTGCGGCCCAGTAAACACTGACGCCCTTCGAGTGGCGTCAGCGCCTCCTCTGAGATCCCCTGCTACACGTGATGGACGAACAACTACAGGGACCTTTCCCCGTAGGCGTGTCCTCGACCATTCTCGCCACGACGCCCACTCCCGCCGCTCTGCTCCCCGGGACTCACCCGTGCGGCTCCGGGGTCGTTCGCCGGCGGGCGCGCGCCTCCCCGCAGGCCTCGCAGGGCCCCGAGCGCGGGCAGGCGCCCGGCGCAGCTCCGCAACATGGCTCCGAGGGCGCAGGGGAGCCGCGCCGCCAGACCGCCCGCTCACCGGCCCGCTCACCTGGCGGCAGGAGGGCGGAGCCTGACGCGAAGATCACGTGCTAGCGAGGGGCGGGGGGCGGAGCCGGGCGAGGGCCCGCCCAGCGGCGGCAGCTCAAGTCCCTCGGCCGGGAAGCCGGCGCCTGCGCGCTGCGAGCGTCGGAGTTACTCGCCTTCCGCCGGGTCCTGCGCCCGCCGAACGCGGCCCCGTTTTGTCCCCAAGCCGCTGTCCCTCCTGCAGAAGACTTAAGGCCCTGGGGCGGGTGGGATCCCACACAGTGAACTGTAGGAATAAAGCGTTTCCTTGTAGGCCGTGGACAAGGCCCTGGGATCGGGTTGGTACTGAGAACTTTCTGGGCGCAAAGGGTGTATGCTTTTAAAATGCTCCGTCCGCCTCTCCACGCCCCGTCCCTCCCGCACTCACCCTTAACACTTTCCGCGGAGCTGAAAGTCCTTAAGTCAAGCTTTTCCAAATGGAAATCAAAATCGTAGGAACATCGGAAGGATGTGCTGTCTCTGGCTTTGGAGACAGACCTGAGCTCAGATTCCCCTCCACCGCTCAACACCTTGTGCAGATTCTTCAACCCGCCTGGCCTCTGTGTCCTCATGTTTGTCCAGCTCAGAAGAATGGATATTGAGTTTTACTATTGCCAGGACCTCCTCTTTCCGCAGGAATCACGAAGTTAGAGGTTACCTGGCCTCATACTGTGCCCCTTACAAAGAACGTGCCCCCAGAAGCTGGCTTGTACAGGCCACGGGAGCAGATTGTTAAAATTTCAAGAATTTGGCTGATCAATGCTTAAACACTGCCATTATTAAAATTTAAATTATGTGAAACTTAAAACTAAATAAATCATATTAAAAATGAAGGTGTTAGATACTGACACTAATTTCCGATTATTTTACTGTTATCTGTGCTCTTGAGGTTATTAATCTCTCTTGTATTTGTATGGTGGGAATACTAGGAACGTTTCTACCAATATCCACATTCAGTCATATCACAGTGGTAGCTTGAAATTGACTGGATGGGAGTATTTACTCAGATATTTATGCAAATGAGGGCCTTCCTGTCTCTCCTTTTTATTAAACAACCAATATACTACAGTCCAAGTCCATCCTAAGGTGAAGTTTTAAGACTCAAGGGATTACTGGAATAATGGGTTATTGGAATTGCTTACCCCAGCACGTCATTACAGAGCGTTTCTCCACCAACACAGCTCTGTAACCACTCACAGAGTAAAGGAGAGACTGGAGGGGCCGCTTTCAGGAGAGATTTATCAGAGATAAATAAACTTGGCCTGGGCCTGGATCTAAGTTCAGATCCAAGTGTTATCATTTCGTGTGTGTGTGGGTGGGGGGGCAATTACTTCCAATTATTGCAGCACTGTTTGTTGAAAGATTCTCTTTTCTCAATTCAATGGTCTTTTCACCTGGATCAAAAATTGGTTTTCCATATAGGTATGGATCTATTTTGGACTCTCTGTTCTGTGCCGTTGATCTAGTTATTTTTCTCATGCTTTCTTGGTAGTGTCTTGATTCCTGTAGTTTTGAATTTATTTTTAACTTTGTTTCTTTTCAAAGCTGTTTTGCCTCTTACATTTACATATGAATTTTAGAATCAGCTTGTCAGTGTCTACAAAAAACCTGCTGGGATTTTGAATCAACATCTTAGTAAACGGAATCTTCTCATGAGACGTGAGATTCTGGATGGATGCAGGGTATGCCCTTCCTTTGGGTAGTAGGAGAAGGGTTCCCAGAAAGGGAGGCTGGAAAGAGAACCTGTTGACTTTTGTAACTGTGGCATTACTGTAGGCCCTACTGCCTTTACTATTGTATAAAACCATTTAGGATTAGCCACTAATCCAGATGCCTAAACAGGCTTGGAAAAGAAAGCTACAAAAGATTCATAGTGAAATTTTTCTCCCGTGAGTTGCTAAATCCCTGAACAGGTGAAGTGTGAGTTAAGCCTTGACGGCAAACAGGAGTCGGCCCAGCAAATTAGGCAGGAGTAAACAGGCAGGTGCCGGGCATCCAAGAGTGATTCTCCATGCCAACGGAGAACCTGGCATCACTTGGCAAGTTCAAGGAACTACCGAATAGTTTCTGTGGGGTTTGGGCATTGGCTAGGAGGGGAATGTAGGGGAAACGAGGCTGGAGAAGCAGGCAGGGCCTTCAGTATCCTGAAAGACTGTTACTACCATCTGTACTGATGTGCTTGGGGCTTACTATCTAGGCAGTGAGGAGCCACGGGGGCACTGTTAGCAGAGGGGTAACATCTGATTTCTATTTTAGAGAGATCATGATGGAGGCTCTGTGGAAACTGCATTGGAATTGGGTACACTCGAGAGCTCTTTGTGGGGTAAGTGGGAGTGAAGGGATTTGGTAATGGATGAGACCTGGGCATAGGAGAGGCGGAGTCACGATGTCCTTCGGGTTTCTGGGCTTGCATGGGGTTGGAGGGACAGTGGAAGGTGCTCTTCAAAGTGGGAAAGAGAAGTGTGTTTGGGGGCAGAGGGAAGAAAGGTGGGCTCTGTTGTAGACTATAAGGAGTGGGGTACCCCTGGAGGGCTCCAGTGGGCAAATAGAAAAGTCAGGCACTTGGGTGTAAGAATTGGAACCTTCCTTTGATTTATCCACACAGGCCAGGGCAGGTTGTCGATTTTTTATGAGAGGGTTCGGAGAGATTGACAAACTGTGCTCCTGCCACCGCTGCCTCCATCTTCCCAGAACCCCCTGCACAACAGAGGTGTGCCCTGTGCTGTATGCATGTCATATACAAACATATACAGTTAAATAGCCTTTACTTTTTAGATCAGTTTTAGGTTCACAGAATAGTTGGGCAGAAAGTACAGGGAGTTCCCATATATCTCCTCTCCTTCCAAACGTTTCCCTATTATTAACAACTTGCATTAGTATAATATTTGTTACAATCGATGAACCATAGTGATACATTAACTAACGTCCATAATTTACATTAAACTTCACTCTTTATGTTGTATAGTTTTTGACAAAAGTATAATATCATATATGTTATATTGCTGTAAGAGTTAAAAAGAGGAATGACCCTCTGCTTAGGAGCAGCTTACCCATTTCTGATACTGAGACCTTACAACTTGGATTTATGTCGGGGTTCCTATAGAGGGGATTCTGTATAAGGCAGTGAGTAACATCCTTAATGACATCCTTTCTGTAACAAGTCTCTCAGGGCTCTTCCATGTAATGTCTCTCCATATAAGCTGATGGCACCAAAGTCTAGTGAAATTCAAGAGGATGGAAGAGAGCCAGCAGGGCAGGCAAAACCAATATAAGTATACAGCTTCCTGACAATTTGGCCTAATCCAGAGAAAACTGTACTGTTATTTACATATACTTCAGATAACCCTACATGAAAATTTTGATAGATATTGAGAAGCAATACCAACATTGTAGATCTGTTTGCTTATTAGACATTTTTTCTCAAATGCATGCCATTATTTTTTGCCAGAGAAACTGTAAATATGGGGTTTTAGGTTGACATTATATAGGAGGAGAAGTGAGCATGAAACATGGTTAATAGCCCACTGACAACTGTGACATCTTACCAGCTTGTGGGGAAATGCATTAGGAATAATGCCAGATTCCTTGTGGCTTTTTTATTACCCCCGTTTGGTGTCTGTGTGGAGCTGTTTGAAATGGTTCTCATGGGGCTAAGATCTATCCGCTCAGCTGGAGGGCTTGGGGACAGTCTGTTTCCTTACTGTTTCTGGCCTCTAGAGGGTGCCCTCAGCCCTTGGTTTGGGGCCCCAGCCAGCAATGCTATCACCCCAACCTCTTTCTGTCATCACATCTCTTTTGACGTTTCTGCCTCCTTCTTTCACATTTAAGGACTGCTATGATTACATCGGACCCACCCAGATAATCCAGGATAAATCTCCTCATTTCAAGATCCCTAACTCAGTCATATCAGCCAGAAGTCCATTTTGCCATGAGAGGGGACATATGCCTAGGTTCTGGGGATTGAGATTCGGACAACTATGGGGGCCCATCATTCTGCCTGCCACAAGTGTATTTAGGTAATTGTCTATTTATTTCATTTACTTTTATCCTGAATTTTCTGAATTTGTGGTCAGTAGGTAAAATTTTGGCTATTTTAAATATCCTTTGAGTAATTAGGAAGATTTTATACATCTCTATTTCCTGATACAATTTTAGGCTCATTTACCTCAGTAAGCTAATACGTATCTCAGTATCTGAGAGTCTGTACCTTTAACTGATGAGTACTGTCTTATTGGAGGCTTAGGAGAGCTTCAAAATTTAGTGATCTGCGACTCACGCAGATTTAGATTGTTTCATTATTTAACCTTTTTGGTTTTCAACTTGGGTATAAAGGAGCCAACAGATCTATACAATGAGATCTTGGGGACTCTTTTCGATAAAAAGAGGGGTAAGATGCTCTGCTCCTTTCTCCAGTTCTTACATCCATGGCAGGACTGTTTGTACCTAAAGACACTGAAGTATGTTTAGTGATTCAAACTAGCTCAGAAATACCACCAGAAATACACATCCTAGCTCTCCTTGAAGCCTGGACCACAACGCTGATCACCATCAAATCTGATGGCCTAGCAGAGGTGACAGATTTTGAATTGCTGCTTGTTGGTGGTTCTATACAGGTGGTCCTGTCAGGTGGATTGTACGGCAGACACACTGAGAGTGGCTGGTGAGCAGAATCCGTGTCCTCGCCTGAGTGGGATTAAGGTCAGAGGAAGCAGGGTCCAGGGCAGAGAAATCTGTGGTGTGAAAACTGTAGGTGAATGCTCTGCCATGTTTCCAGGGCTGCAAGAAAAAGTATTTGAGTTCCAGGAGTCTTCCTGGAAAATGAAGTGTGAGTTACCCTAAGAATGGACAGCACTTCTCACAGGGGAGCTGGCAGCTTCGAGAAGCATTAGCTCCACCTATAGGGTTTCTCTCTCCAGAGCAGAAACTACAGCCATCTTCACATGGAGGGAGGGAGAGAGAGAAAATAAAGAATGTATAACTGTTGTTATAAGTTGGCTTCCGGTGTCACAAGGGATATGGAGCTCTTAATATACTTTTCTCTTTGGACTAAAGAAATAAAAGCTACTACCTACTGAGGTTCTAGATGCTGAATGAAGCACTTTATACCCATAATATCTCATTTAATTCTTTCTTTTTTTAAATCCTCACCTGAGGATATTTTTCCCATTGCTTTTCAGAGGTAGAGGAAGAGAGAGAAACATCGATGTGAGAGAGACGCATCTATTGGTTGCCTTCTGCATGTGCCTGGACAGGGGCTGGGGATCGAGCCTGCAACCGAGGCGCCCTTGACTGGAAACGAACCTGAGACACTTCAGTCCTCAGGCCGACGCTCTAACCACTGAGCAAACTGGCCAGGGCTCTCTTTAATTCTCACAGCAGCCCTATAAGGCCTATCTTGACATATCTCTTTTAAAGGTGAGGAAACAGCTCTGAGAGATTAATGAGCTTTCTCAGGTTTGCATAGCTAGTAAGTTATGAAGCAGGAATTAAAAGCCGGATCTTTCTGACAAGGCTCATGCATTTTAACTAAATCACAGCAAACTGCACTACCAGTCTTTTATAAATCATGATGAAATATTAATATGGGGAATGCCAAAGCATAATATGAAAATCATTCCAGAACCATACACTTGTTGAGATCTGTAGTTGCTCTAGCTCATTACAGAAATCTTTGGTTTCTATACAAAGATTAAGTGTGGTCTGATAAGTCACATTAAAGAAATAAATAAAATAAAAAGAGCAAGTTGCCTTGAGGATCCTGCAGGGGGCATCAGAGGCCCATTGAACCTGCTTCTCATTGATCTTTAGCACAATTCTGAAAGAAGCCAAAAGGCACTGGGACAGGGGTGTCACTCTGTGTGGGGGATGTGGGACAGGAATAAAACAAGTGACACTTACAGATGGGAAGAAGAAATGTCTCACTTTCCTCCTGGCTGTTTTCCCACCACATTTCTCTTTTTTTCCTTCAAAAATATTTTGTTGTTTTAGTGCTCTTTAAACTCCCTCCCTAACCCTGTCCACCATAATTACGTTTTGCTTCCTACATTAACTTAGCTTCTTTGTTCCTTACAAGTCACTCTCCTCCTTACTCTTTCCCCCTCTCCCTTTAGATTATTTCTGTTCTTTTTAAGAACTTCAAATTTGTCTTAAAATATACTCACTTAAAATTGTCGCTATACATGTAAATTAAAAGTAACAGAGCATCACTGATACTATAAAATAATAATTACTCTCAAGAGAAGAGAGCAATAGTAGGTACTCACTGGTTTTTTGGAGGGCGTGGGGCTGGGGAGGGCGCTGAATTAAAATGAAATGGAATTGAACGTAATAGCAATGCTTACACTGTAGTCTGGAAAAAAAGGAAAGTTTAACAGATGTTTTGAATTGAGAAAAACTGAGGCTGTGATTTCCTTTATGTTTTAGAGAAACTTTTTCATGCTCTAATTTCACATGTCTGCTTCCTACAACCTAAAAAATTCTGTGAACTCAGGCAACCTCACACATTCATAAAAGGTAGTAAGCATTACATTATATTTAGGCTCATGGACTCATGGACTGTTAAAGCAGGAGGAGACCTCAGACAGCATCTAGTCACCCCCTTTCTCTTCCAGAGTGACTGAGAATCTCCTTTGAGACCAAGGACAGTGACTCATTCATTCTTTGACTCCATAAAGCCCAGCCCAGAGCCTGGTCAGTAGCAGGTGTTCTGTAAATATTTGTTATCTGAACGAGAAAAGTTAAGGCCCAGAGAAATGACTGATTCATAAGAATCTTAAGGACTTCATACAGCAAGTCTGCTGTGGAGCTGGGCCTGGGCCTGTGTTCACTGGTCTGGATGGTCCGTGTTGAGTCGCTGGAACACCAGCTCCACACTCTTCATCTGCCCAGCGAAATTTAAACCCAGCTGTGGGCAGTGTGTGTGCCCACATATGTTCTGGATTTTTTTCTATTTAATAATATTTTGTATTTTCAGGCGTATTGGTTCTCTATTGCTGCTTTAACAAATCACCACAAATTTAGCAGTTTAAGCAACACAAATGTGTTGTTATCTTACAGATCTGTAGATTAGAAGCCTAACCGAGGTTCCTCTGGGCTAGAATCCAGGTGTCAGCGGGGTTATTTTCCTTTCTGGAGGCTCCAGGGGAGAGTCGGTTTCTCTGCCCTTTCTAGCTTCTAGGGATGGCCCCTTCCTTCCACCTTTAAAGCCAACAGTGTTGAACTTCCCTGTACCTTTCTTTCCTAATCACATCTTCTCTTACTCTCACTCTTCTGCCTCTCTCTTTGACTTTTAAGGACTCCTGTGACTACACTGGCCTACCTGGGTAATTCCTAGCTTAAGGTCAGCTGATTAGTAACCTGAATTCCATCTGCAACCTTAATTCCCCTCTGCCATGTTATCTAACATATTCATAGGTTCTGGGGATTAGGGCATGAACATGTTTGGCGGGAGTGCATTATTCTGCCTGTCACATTAGGTACCAACATAGTTGACATATGAAACAGCTACTTGACTAAAGAATTTCTTGTTTGCATAATCTGGAAGTTAACGAATTCCCTTTTAATTGTGGGCTCTGTGGGTGTGGTTCTTTAATCACTTATGGTCCAAATCCCCTTTCAAAAAATCCTTTGCAATACTTTCTTTACTCTCCTGAAATAAAATTCATAGATAATATAAAGCTACTCCCATAACTTAAAAAAACCCCAATCTAATGCCCAAGCAGTCGTGTAAAGGAGAAATAATTGATAACAAAACACTTGTTCAGGCATAGCTACCTTAGAAGACACAATGGTGGAATAAGAATCTTGTAAGTACACATAGAATCACTGTGATTGCCATAGTT
This sequence comes from Miniopterus schreibersii, assembly GCF_964146895.1. Classification (NCBI taxonomy): domain Eukaryota; kingdom Metazoa; phylum Chordata; class Mammalia; order Chiroptera; family Miniopteridae; genus Miniopterus; species Miniopterus schreibersii. The sequence goes on along the minus strand of NC_138119.1, from coordinate 11,146,681 downwards.
ACAGATTCTGGCTGACAGTGTGTTGGTGACTCAAATTTGTTATTAGTCATCTAACTTCACAAAATGTGAAGAATTCTTGGGAAGGTTCCAAACAAACAACATGAAATTTAGTTTCATTTGGTTTACATGATAAATTCCTGGAAAATTCAGTAGTATTCAAGCTGTGCAAAAAATGCTCTGCATTTATATGTAAAATGAAAATAAGTTCCAGGTTCAGATGATCATAACCACAGTTTTACATATGTAAAGACTGGGAGGGTATATAAAATTCCGTAGGATGTGGGGGCAGTTCACCGTTGCACCGACCCATGGATTATAGAACATCTAGTGTCTAATCCTAACCTTATCCTACCCACTGAGTGCCAACAGTGCCTTCCAGTCATCATGACAACCAAAAAACAAAACAAAACAAAACCCCCACACTTGTAAATTTCCCAGACACTTTCTAGAGGTGACATTATCCTTGCTGAAAATGACTGGTCAGTGGTATCAACATTTTTGAATTACCTTTGATTTTTATTGGGAGAGATGATAATAATATAGTTGACATTTGTTGAGTACTAAGTAGGTGCCATCCACTGTCCTAAATATTTAATCTATTTTGACTCAGTTATCCCAATGACGGAGGGCTCTTTATTATCCCCAATTTATAGATGGGGAAATTGAGTTTTATCAAGGTTAGACAACTTGCTCAAGAGAACACAACTAGTAAATAAAGAAATTGGAATTCAAACCAAGGCAGTCTGGTGCCAGAGGCCATGTGAATAACCCATTGCACCCCACTGCCTTGTGGTAGAAGCTGGTCAGTCTTGGATCAGTTCCCTCAAGATACAGGGTGGTTTTATTACAACTTATCAGTGTCCTAAGCTAATCTGACTAAGCCCGCTGCTGGGGAAATTAATCAAGATCATCTGACTTCCTGCCTACCTTCCCTGCCCCATTTCTTATTCACACACACACACACACACACACACACACACTTCTTCCCTCTGGCTCACTGGGAGAAATGGTGATATCATAGCTGCTGAGGATCTCTGAGCAGTGGTATTCAGGACTGGTGAAAATGAGTCAGGGGCCATTCATTGGAAAGATCAGGTTTGTGTGTGTGTTGTATTTTCACCACTGATGAAATAACTTGGTTACAGTTGCTTGGTAACTATATGCCTTTCTAAGGAATTAAAAAAAATTGAAACTGGTTCTGGTAAAAGTCCATACAGATTTCCCCACTCCCTTTACAGTCTCTAGTTCTCACTACTATCACGGGAAAACAAAAATCCAATAGTCCTCCATGCTTTACCTCTTCCCTCCCCCCTCCCTTATGTTTGGCATCACTCATAACACTTTTTTTTTTTTTGCCAAATTTTTCAAGTTCAGACATTTGAATCTATGGCATGGGATTGCTTCATGGTGGCTTTTAAATTCACTATTTTTAGATACTTATTGGCAGAAGTCTAACTGCTGTCCTTCACTAAAGAAGAATTAAATAAATTTTATATTTTGAGTAGTTGACATCTGACTACACTGAGTTTGAATATATTAGTACCTCTGGTCTGAGAGGCGAACTCAATGGAATCCCAGGGCATTAAGGCAAAGGCTCTAGTGGAGCCCCAGCCCTCAGAGTGCATAGTGGCTCAGGACAAATCCCCACCACGTACTTGTTCTGTGACCTTGGTAAGTTGCTCAAACTCTTCCAGACTCAGCTAGTAGTGTTAGTCCCTAACTCATTGTGCTGTTATGGGAGATAAAATGAGATGATGGGTGTACAACAACCAGACCACTGGGCAACAAAGGCAAATAATAACATGGACATGAACTTAATACCATGCATGCTCCGAGTTCATGTGCAGAGGGTGTCATTAGTGGCCAGAGGTTGTGAATTCATGGCCTATACATATTTGGTCATCCACGCAGTTCTTTAAAAATATTTAGTTAGTGAATTAATAATTTGCCAACCTTAAAAATCAGATTTCCTGTAACAACCTCAATTTCTGGCTTCTCTTGAAAATATGGGAACATCTGAAAACCTACTGCCCTCTTTCCTACATGACAGCAATAGACTGGAACTGAGGTAGAGTTGTCCCCATGGGCACCCTCTCTTCATTTACTTGTGATCTGCCAACTCCGAGGCATTTGAGTTGGCTGCTGCCTGGCGTGCAGAACGTCTTGCCCAATGCCTGCACCCAGTGATGGCCAAAGTGAGTCCAGCCCTTCCCATGCGAAGCAAGAACCCAGTAGAACAAAGTTACTAAAAGTCACATCACCCAAGAACTCCTGTAACTGAACTGGAGAGTCAATACTATTACCAGTTTTAGCAGTTTTAAGCCCATTCTTCAGAAACATTTCAAACTAATGGACCAGGATGTATTTACATGCCCATCATATTGGGGCAGCTGAAAATTCGAAAGGAAGATCTTGGATCAGGAAAATGGCTCTGGTCACATAGCTTTTCTATGGCTTGTCTTTTCCCTTTCCTAATACATCTAGACAAGGCCTAGTTTTGAGACACACCAGGGTGCCTCATTGATCTCATTGGGGAAGGGAAGAGTGAGACTATAAGAAATTCTCAAAATGCTCTTAAAACATAATTAATGTAAACTCTTTTTTTTCAATTTTGAATATTGGTAATTCACACATGGCACATCTGGTGATTTTTTTAATTTTTTTAATTTTTCCTGTTTTTGGGCAGATTTGAACATTTAAAAAAAACCACGTTTTCAATTAATGTAAATTCTTGATGGAACTAAATACTCCTGCCATTGAGTAGGAAATGAGAGAAGTGGCAGTAACCAAGGGGCACTTTGGGGACTTTAGCCCCTCATTCTCCTCACAAAGTCACATCATCCAAGAAGACACACTGAATTTGAATATATTAGTACCCCTGGTCTGAGAGGTGAGCTCATGGAATCCCAGGACATCAGGGCAAAGGCGCTAGTGGAGCCCCGCCCCACAAAGACCTCCCACAAAGACCCCCCCAAGTAAATATGCAACTAAATATCTTCTTGCTATCACAAATGAAGCTGTAAGATAAGTACCCATGCCCTCTCCACCTCCCAGACTGTTACAGGGAGACCCTTCCTTTTGCCTGCACCCCTCTCTCTGAAGGATGTTGTGAATGAAAACAGTAGAGACTGGGTCTCATTCCTCAGGGCTGGCCATCCCTGCTTTAGTGGATTCATAGCAAACAAAGCGGCTTTATGGTTTCCTGAAATCCGTCTGACCCCCGTTTTGAACTTGATCCAGGTACTTGGTTGGGACTGTGATGAGAATGACTTTTAACAAAGCGATCATGCTTGACTTCACGCTGTTAGGGCGCCCACATTCTGATGCGGTCCCTTTGTCTGTACATACTTTAGAAAGACTGAACAGGAGCAAAATAGAGATGGATTAGATAAATAAGGCTTTTTATATAGTGGCGTCCCACTTAGCAAGCAAGCTGGCTCCCCACATGCCATACTTTAGCAGGCAAGCTGAGCTCACGTGGGAATACAATAAGCTGAGCTGAATGGCAAGTTTTTAAATTCAAGACTGAAGTGTGTGGCAGGATGTCCCGGGAACTGTTTCAAACCCTTGGCATGAATTAGTTTCTTAGATTCTCACAACGTGAAGAAGAAAGGACTGTTACTTGCCCCCTCTTATGAGTAGGGAAACTGAGGCACAGAGAAGTATCCCGCCCTGTCCCATAGCTAGTCAACGGTAGAGATGGGGGGTGAGCCCAGGCAGCCCAGCTGCAGGGCTGCACTCCGACCGTGAGAGGAGTTCCTGGCAGTCACCGTGGACTGACTTCTCCGAGGCAGCCTAACCGGGCATGGGCCTGGCGCGCCTGATTATTGTGGCACAGTGACTTTGCGTTATGACATTAGCGTAATGCTATAAGCCCAGAGGAACGTTGTGGTACCTGTGATAACCTTAACCGGACCTAAGAAATCGCTAGCCAACAATGACAGAACACTTAGCACTTCAGTGCCTGAAAACATGGTTTAATGTAATTTTCAGCTTGCTTTTGCATTTAGGTTCAACCGCACCTCCACTCGGAGCGGTGCATTAAAAGATTGTGGTCATTGCCTCCTTTTGCACCCTAAGTCTCAAATAACAGCTCTGGACCCAGAGCTAATAGCCCTCCTGAGTTCAAGAAATTCAAGCAGCCTGGGGCATCCTGGCAAATGAGGACATTTCTTTAGGACACAAGGCTGCCCTGCATGGCCCTCTGTCCGTAGGACAGGGTCTGTGAATTGTGTTTCCAGTAATGGCAATGGACTTGTGCTGATCTGCCCCCAGCAGAGCCCCCTTGTGACGATGGGTGGGGTTTGGGGGATGCTTAGCGAAAGTGGGCAGAATCTGTGGCTGTGAAAGAGACTGAAGCTGCTAGGTGTAAGGAGAATTTAGGTTGATTGGTACTAAACACAGAACTTTCTCCATGTATCTGTGAGTGGAGCATAACTATCCTAGTAGCAAAGGCTCTACTACACTATTTCCTCACTTTTTGCTCACTTAGCAGTTAACTCTCAAATTAGAAATCTATCCCGTTTTAGTTTTTAAAGCCTTGATATAATTTAGCCTTAGTTGGCAAAAACAAACAAAAATCCCAACCAAACAATTTGTGAGGGTCTTCTTTTCCTATAATCTGAGGTCATCAGATAGAAGTTAAGAGTGTGGGTCTGCGATCAGACTGCCAAAATTTGAATCCTGGCCATGTTACTTACCAGTTGTGTAGCCTTAAGCTCTGTGTCTCAGTTCCTTCATCTGTGAAATGGAAATAATAAATGATGCTGCGAGGATTAAGGGTGCCTCATGGTCAGACCTCAATCATTATCACTGTCTTTGTTTCCCAACATCCTCAGGTGGTTCAGTGTTGTGTGTAACTAAGTCATGGCAGAATAGTAGCTGTTAACAAAAGGTAATTGTGTTATTTTTGGATCTCCCTGTTTTTTCTTTGCTTCTTGCATAGCTATGTGACCAGCTCTGCTATGTGCCAAGTGGCCTCTTCCTGTGATTAACGTTTCAGATTTATAACCAGTCAAACAAACAGATACCAGGAAAAAAAAGCGGTAGTGCTTAGTCTAACCACACCCAAGTGAGGGCAGATGCTGGGCTGTTGCCACGGCGATGAAGAGTATTTTGCAAAACAGTTGGCCTGGAGGACAGGTGATGAGTCATACTCCTGGCTGGGTGGGGAGAGGGCAACTGCTTTCAATTAAAACCGCCAGCCAGACCGATAGTTGAGTTGGGAGACATTCCTGGTTCCCCGCAGTAGGCCGGAGACATCTCAGGTCTGGGTGTGGCTGTACAATTGGTTCATTTGTCTTGTGGACATTTTCTCTTATTTCCTTCCTCTGGGTAGAGGGAGCTATAGATACCCTTTTGCTCTTCCATGTATATCAAGAAACTGCAAACTTATTTCTGACGAATTAAGATCTGTTTTCCTGTGAAGTCGACACACAACTAAAGCCAGCAAAAGGCTTTTGTGAGCTTGCTTCTGCCATGCCCTGGCTCTTCACACGTGTTCATTGTCCACGAGGGGGGCATGCTTCAACATATGACTCAGCATTTTATTTTTAGTTGGGGTTAAGCACACGGGAGGACAGTTTTCAGCTAGAAGTGTTTGAACTACTATAGGCATCGTAATTTCAGGATGGAAAACCTGTACCAGATGTGACTCCTCTGGAATTTACTAGCTGGTTGAAGTCAGTAAATCTGCATCAGGCAAGCTGAGAGGCAGGCGATGTGCTTTCTCCTGATGGGACGTGCCATAAGCTTCAAGTGGTAACTGAATTAGTAATGCTCAATCGCCATGGACAACCCGTGGCATATTGGGCAGGCGCAGAATGTAGACGTACCCTCTAGGGCAAACATGCTAATAAAAGCCAACCTCTAAATCCCCTAATTAGGTCTTATTAAGCTGTTGTTCCCAAGGCACCGTGCTAGGCCATAAGTAGGGAGACACTCAAAAACACAGCCCTTGCCTTCTAAGAGTTTTTAATCTAGGCCAGGGAAGACAAAAAACAAAAACAAAACAAGGAAAAAATAATTAGCAAAATCTGATGCACAGGTAATATGAAATGAGTAGCACCAGCAATGGGCAGTGCGTGTGTGGAGGGAGAAACCACCATGGGCTATAGTGAAGGGCGGTGGGATTTGAGTGGGACTTGATGGGTGGGTAGAGGAGAGGAAGAGGGCATTCAGGCAGGGGAAAGCCAAGAGCACGGGTTCAGAGGTCGGGTATCAGTTGGAACTTTGTCTGTGCAGGTATGTTAGGATATGCCAAGGGAGAGTCAAGACAAGGCACTGGGGGGGTGCTATTAGCACATAGTGGGACGGTGAGTAGCACAGAGCCTAGGGATCGTGGAGCCAAATAAAACCAGGAGAAAGCCATGAGGAATCCAAAGGAGGTTATTTAAAAATTTATGACTAATGGCCCTGCCAAGCAAGGAAAAGACAAGAATACAGACTGCAGTCAGCTCAAATCAGCAATAAAGTGCGAAAGTTTATAACGTAATTCCATCGGGCGTGAAGGATCTGATGAACTGGCATTGACATTACAGTTATTTGGCAGCCAAATGGAAGGTCTCATGAATCAGAAAAAGAATTAAAAAGAAAAACTATACTAAGTCTACAAAGTCAGTTTTAAAATATTTAAGGGCATTTAATTAATTTCTGAAGGCACTCCTTAAAAGCGATTGTTGAATTTTTCCTGATTGATCACTAGAATATGAAGATACATACTAGAAATACTGGGCTTTTAAATTTAACTTTAAACCAAATATTAATCTTAAAAATCAAAGCATCTGCAAATAGCTTTTAATGTGCACAATTGCCACTTTGGAGGACACCAACAACCTTACCTTGGTGTGGGGCAGGTTTCAGGGGAGGAAGACCTTGGCTGCTGCTGGAAGGCTGAGCATACGGTAGGTGGTGCAGGCAGACAGGTGGGGAGCACCAGGTGGAGGGCTGTCAACCATTGGGATTGAGTTTTGGGGAGGGACTTTAGTCCCCAGAGGCATGAGGAAGAAAAAGAAACATTGACAGCATAGGATCAATGATGTTAGATGTCAGGAATTCTAAGAAGCAGAAGGTTCTCTCTCACAAGGTAAACAAGTGCAGGGAAAAAAGAGAACTTTTAGGAAAGAATATGTGGAAATCCAATGAAATATTTTGCTTTTACTGTGCATCTAATAAATCCTGTATTAATCAGGAATAAAACTGGTATCAGTCTCTTTGTTATATTGGATGTTAATTATTAATCTGGACCTTTAAGTGGAATTCAGCTTGTGCTGAGAGAGGGCCAAAATTCAGAGGCCCGGTGTAAAGCACATTAGAATAGGAGAGCTTTTAAAAAAATTATACTGATTTGAGCTCCACCCCAGACCAAATGAATCAGAATCTCTGGGGGTGGGGGCCTGGCATCAGTGTTTTTTTAAGAGGTCCCGCTGTTGATTCCATGCACACCCAGGGCTGGTAACCACCCGTATGATGGAAACCAGGTCCTGAACTGGAAGCTGAAAGACCAGGTTTAGAGTCCCAGTTCTGAAACAGCTCGCTGTGGGTTCCAGGGAAGTCTTTTTAACTCTCTGGGTGTCTGTTCACTAAATAAGATTGGAGTAGATGACCTCAGTCACATTCTGTGATTCATAGAGAAGCTACCTTCATTAGCTCAGATACTGACCTGCCCACAACCGCAACCCACTTGCCCACTCATGCTGGAGGAATTTCACTCAGGAAAGCAGATACTAGCAGTTACCCAGAGAGATAGGCGGGGACTTTTATAGCTGGTCAGGAAAGTCAAGAAGAAAAAAACAATAGCAACAATAAAAGTAGGCTCACTCCTGCTGGCTTGCCTGTGTTCTTGTTTCTAATGTGAACTTGAACTCTCAGATGGAGGCTTGTGTCTTGTATTAGTTTTCTGCTGTAACAAATTACCACAGATTTAGAGGCTTAAACAACACATAGGTGTTATCTTAGGGTTCCATGGGTCAGAAGTCTGACATGGATGGTCTCACAGGACTAACATCCAGGTGTCCACAGACTGTGTTCTTTTCTAGAGGTTTTGGGGGAGGGCCTGTTTTCTTACTCACTTGAGTTGTTGGCAGAATTTAGTTCCTTACTGTTGTAGGACTGTGATTCTAGTACCTTGTTGGCTGTTATCTGAGGGCTGTTCTAGAGACTACCCACATTCCTTGACTAATGGCCCCCTTCCTCCAAAGCCAGCAGTGGTAGGTTGAGTCCACTGGAGGACCTTACTAATCTCTCCTCTTCTCTCTTCTCTCCAACGCAGCCAGGAGAGTTTCTCTCCTTTTAAGGATTAATGTGATAAGATTGGGCCCACCCAGATAATCCAGGATAATCTTCCTATTTTAAGGTTATGAACTTTAATCACATTTGCAAAGTCTCTTATGCTATGTAAAATACCAAATACAAGTTCCAAAGATTAGGATGAGGACCTTGGGGGGGGGGGGGGGAGGCATGATTCTGCCTACCCTGTGCCTCTAGGTAAAGATTTTTAAAAACAAGATAAGAAACAGAAGTGGGAGCTTGTGGTACAAAGGTAGGTCTAAAGTTTATCTTCAGAATCACTGCATCCTGATCCTGGAGGGGAATGCAAATATTTATCTGATAAAAGTGGTTTCCCAGGGTAGGTAAAAGGGAATCCCAGACACTGAGAATGCTAGATCTTGACTTTCTTTTTAGCTCAGGGATAAGAAAATAGCATGTCTAATTCTGTGTGCATATACTCTGAGGTCAGGCATCAATGGCTGAAAAGACCCTCTCTTCTGGGCCTGAGTTTTTCATCCCCACCCCATGGAATTCTCTGCTTTTGTAGGAATCCTTTAGAAAGGAAGTCTGGCCCTGGTGGTGATGTTTATTTTGCTTCCAGCTCATCTTCAGCAGTAACAACATTAGGGAGTGGAATTCGAGGCATTAACAAAGTGACTGAGAGAAGACACTATAGCTTCAAAAAAAGATGAAAATAATTTCTGTTTTTCAGATCCGCAGTATACCTAGGAACTGAACTCTAGGTTAGATGGCTTTTAGCTCTTAATATAGGAACGGCAAAAATGTATTCATCCAGCCCTGGCTGGTGGCTCAGTTGGCTGGAGCGTCGTCGGTACACCAAAAGGTTGCAGGTTCTGCAGGAGGCAACCGATCGATGTTTCTCTCTCTTTCTCTCCTTTTCTCTGTCTCTAAAATCAATAAACATATCCTTGGGTAAGGATTTTAAAAAATGCATTCCTCCAGTAAGCATTTATTGGGCGTCCACTGCATGCAAGACACGACCTGTCCAGAGATCTCTGAGAGGAAGTGGCAGGGAGTTGTCCTAATCAACAACAGTGCCAGAGCCAGCTCTGTGTTCTTTCCAAAGGGCTGGTCTTGTTGATCTGGAGTTTGTGCGCCTCCCACAATTGTTCAGTCATAGACAGGAACAGGAGTCTCCCTGGAGTTACGTCCTGTAGTCAATTAATTATTCAAAAGACCGTTTGCACTTTCTAGCAGGAGGAAAAAAGATGGTGTCCTTTGACTTCTTTGCTTTCTTAGGCACAGCACTTTTTTCTGGCAAGCTCTGGCAGAGAAAGGATGAAAGCAGTGCCCTCCAATGCGTTCCGCTCTGGGGGCTGATTCTGATGAGCAGAATCGGGGAAATGTGGTTGGGAAAAAATGATTTTTCCCCACCTTCCATTAAAATATTGTGCACGAGTTTTCTCTTCATTAATTCAACAGCCCCTTTGATTTGAGCAGTTTTCCTTCACGGGGGCGGAAACATTTCAGTTCTGGGTATGCTGTGGGCTGAACTGGGACGAACACGCCTTGCTTACGTCTTATGTTGGGGGTCTCTCAACCTCTCCAAAGTTTTGATTTCCACCTGTGGGAATGAGTAAGAGCCACCTCTATCAGTCAGGGTTCTTAGTTTATAACAACAGGAACCAACTACACAGTTCATCGCACACTTAAGGACGCCAGGATTTTACTGAAAGGGTGTCGCATCTCGAGAAAGAAAAAGGCGTAGGAAGCAGGCTGCGGGACCGCAAGGGCAGTGTGTTACGGGCCGGCGTGGGGCGATGGCAGCGCCCCGTAGCCGGCATCGATGCTGCTGACATCGGACACGGATGCCAGCGGGCACCCTTGCCCTCTGCTCATGGACACCCAGGACTGCTGCCCTCCTGCCCCACGGCGAGTTCAGTGGATTGTCTGTAGTCTCTGCTTTTTAGGGTCAATGACTCCCAACTCAGTGTGTCTGCTTGGAGGACTTAGGGCATCTGCTGTTCCCTAGCAGAAAGGAGTCTCCAATAGTGAGAAAAAGCATGCTATTCAACTCTTTTCTTAAAGAGTTCTTTAATAAAACCAGCTCACCTACCTTTATCCGGTCTTGTTATAGAAAGGAGAGAAAAGGTTGAACGGAATTGGAATCTCTCTTCGGCCGCGGACAGTTGCTCAGACCGGGCGTAGATTCTCTCTTGTGTCCGTTTCTCACTGGCAGGAACTTGCCCCGCTCGCTGTTCCATCTGGGTGTTGGAGTTAGTTCTGCATGTTTGGTTTAAACATATGAATGTGGATAAAAGGATCAGCAGAAATGAGAAAATACTGTTTTGCCTCCCCAGCTGAATCTGAAATCCGAATGAAAGTGTCATGAATGTTCCAGTCGCAAGCTGCGTTGAAACTGGAGGCCCTGGAGGCACGTCTATTGGCTTGGGAGTGTTATCTTCATCCGTTGGCTTCCATAAGCAGCAGAAGAATGTCACCACTCAAGATTCACTCTGCATGACCTGTGATTCCTTCACACGTATGTACATGCATGCGTTCATTCATTAAACATTTTTTGAGTTTCTAATACATACTGAACATTATGTCAGGCTCTGGAAACAGAGTGATGGATGGAAAGACTTGGTTCCTGAACTTAGGGCTGTCACAGTCTAATAGGTAAGACGGATGTATAAGCAAGTAATTGTAGTGTAGTATGGTAATTAATGCATGCACAAAGAAAAGTGGTGTCTCAGAGAAGAAAATGGTTGACTATGGTTGGGGTAGGGTGGGTGGATTCAAATAGGCTTCACAGAGGAAGAGCGACTTGAGTGGAATCTTGAAACTCGTGTTCCCCAGAAGGCGGGGAGAAGGCATTTCAGATGGAGGCATGGCACGCGTGCAGGCATGAAGGCATGGACTAGCTCAGTGCTCTGGGGAACTGGAGGTAGTTTGGAGCCTGGAGTGGGAGAGGGATGGCAGGAAATGAGGTTGGAGGGGTTAGGCCGAAGCCAGAACTTGGTGGGCCTTTGACGCCCTGCTGAGGAATGTCCACTTCATCCTAAAGGTGCTAAAGAGCCATTGATGTGATTGAAATGGGGCAAGTTTGAATTTAGAGCAATTATTCTAAAACCATAATTAGAATAATTATCCTAAAAGCAAACCGTATTATCAATTGGACATGGAGGTGAGGGCGAAACAGGGTGAAATTGGAGTCAGGGAGTCTAACAGGACAGAGGATATTGCAGAGGTCCCCGTGTGAGAGAAGCTGGCACTATCCATCTTTGACTCCATCTCTATTTGATATGTCAAAGGTATTGTAGCTGTACTAATAAGGAACCCCAATTCTTATCAGATCACTTCAGTTTCCTAAAATGAAATAATACCTATGGCAGAGTGGCAGAGGCAGCTAGCTGATCACCAAAGATTTGTGCTCCCCTTTCACGGCATAGAGTGGTCTGGAAGCAGATGCCCAGCCAGGAGCTACATTAGCAAGCCCTCGACCTCCTACCCTGGTGGGGTTGTGTGTCTAGTTCTCAGCAAGGAATGTAAATGGAAAGGGCTGTTTACTTTAGGGCTAAAGGGGTGAAACATCAGATGTGAGCTTAATACTCTCTCTCCTCCCTCCTTCCCTCCTCCCCCTGGCTTACTGGAAGTCCAAGTCACCACTGGAAGGAGAGCTGCCAGACCTGATTGCACTTACTGCGCTGCTTCACTGATATAGCCTGTCCTGTTGCCAAATTACTGAAATTTGTTATTAGACTTTGAGGACTTGTTGCTAAATGATTAAGGCTCTAAATAAAACTTGCTCAAATTCACAAAGGAGAACCTAGGAAATACCTGATCCCAAGGTTGCTTTGAATCCAGCTCTCATGCTCATTCCCCTGCAATATTTAAAAAACTTAAGTTCCCTGAAAGTGACTGAAATTTAGTTGTGTCCTTGTTTTATGACTTGATAAGCCAGATTGGGGAAAGATTTATTGGAAGAAACATGTGGTGCCATTGGGTAGAGATTTAGTAAAAGAGGCTGCCCTCAATTAATGTTTGACTAAGTCAGTACCAAAGGTCTGACTTGGATGAGCACAGCTCTTGTTCTGCCAGACTGAACTCTGTGCAGGGCACTGGCAACATTTTCGGTGCCATTTGCTACTTCCTGTGGTACTTTAAATCACAAAATTTGTAAGAATGCCAAGAAACCTGGCTCTGTGTGCTGACTCACCCAGAATGGGGTAGGACAGAGACCAAAGCTGAATCATTTCCCTCCTACCTAGAAAAATAGGCTGGAGGCTAAGTGCTCTCAGTGCTCATCAGAGCCTTGACCATGTTCCTAAAAGCGGTTGAAGGGAACAGGCTGAGCCTTTGCAGCAAGAGCCTGCAATGCAGGGGTTGCTCCTTGATTAGCTGTTTTGGGTAACATGACAAATAGGACTTTTATATTGAGCAGTACAAGTTCTGTGTCCAGAGGGCTAATTGAAGTTACCCCTCCCCCTCTTTGGTTAATCTTATTGAAAGGATGATTCAGCAATATTAAGGAAAACTTCAGTAACACAACCATTTTTACTTTTCTATAACCCCTTCCAGATTTTGCCCACTTTTGTACATTAAAAAAACAACAACACAGGGTAGCTACAGTCTGGGAGAACATGCCATTTTGCAGATGAGTGGTTATCTTGGTAGGAAACGAGAGGCAGTGTTCCACGGAGGCATCTTTCTTACCTAGACCCTATGGCCCTGTCACCTTGATTAGCCCTTTCTGCTTTTGGCAGGACTTGCCTGATGTCAGTATTTTTTCTTCCTTCACTGTTCTCAGTGCTTCTTAGAAAGATAAATATGACTCTCCACCCTGTTTTATCTTCTGCAAGCCAGAATGTGATTGGAATGTGAGTGCTGGGAGAAAGTGAGCAGAACATTCATAAGAACATATTTACTACTGATTAACTTCTTTTAGACCAGAGGGTTATCTCTGTCTCCCCAAAAAGTAGAAATAACCCAAACGTTAGGTTTGTAGAGTTATTAATCGGGTGACCCAATCCACCACACTTCACATATCACTTACTATTTCCCAGTATGGATCACGATCACCTCCTGCCTTTCCTCTCCTAGCCACAGGCACTTTTTCATGTGAATACTCTCCACTCTAGCCTGCTGGACCACACTCGGTCTCCCAGGCACTCTGTGTCCTGGACAGTCTTCTGTGGCATCGTTACCATGTCCAGCGAGGCAGCAGAGGCTTGGTTCAACTTTAGATGGTCTAGGTTCAGATTCTGCCTCCACCACTTATTAGCTCTGTGCCTTGGTCAAATCACCTGTCAAGTGCGACCAGGAATAGTACTTATCTCATAGATTGTTGAGAAGAGCACACGAGTTAATATTTGTAAAGCTCTAGAACAGAACTTGGAATGTAAAAGAACTTAATAAATATCAGCTAATGTTACCTCGATAAGTTTACTTTAAAAAAGATTTGTTTTAAAAAAACACACAGAGTGCTGCATCAAATATCTGTGTCCAGTAGTCCTCCCTCATCCCCGGTTTTGCTTTCTGCATCTTAAGTTACCCAGGTCAACTGGGGTCTGAAAATATTAAATGGGAGATTCCAGAATTAAACAATACATAAGTTTTAAATTGTGTGCTGTTCTGAATCGCGTGGTGAAATATTGTGTAGCCCCGGTTAGTCCCACTCTGGATGTGAAGTTATTTGTCCAGCTTGTGCATGCTGTGGACTCTCCCTGCCCTCTAGTCACTTAGTACCCGCCTTGGTTAGCAGATTGACTGTGATGGAATAGCAGTACTTTTGTTCAGGAACACTTATTGTACTTAATAATGGCCCCAAAGCCATTCACATAACTTTTATTACAGTATATTGTTATAATTGTTCGATTTTATTAATAGTTATCATTGTTAAGCTCTTACTGTACCTAATTTATAAATTAAACTTTATCATAGGTATGTATGCATAGGAAAAAACATAGTATATATAGGGTTTGGCATTACCTGTGGTTTCACGCATCCACTGGGGGCCTTGGAACATATCCCCTGTGGATAAGGGGGGATCTACTCTGTACAAATTTTGTAACTATCTTTGATTACTTTGTTAAGATACATTCCTAGGAATAGATATATTGGGTTAAAGAAAACACATTAGGATCCTGGTCCATGCCGCCAACTTTTGCCTTCCCCAAAGGTTGCATAGACTACATTTCTATCCACAGTGATCAAGGGCATCCATCCCATCTCACCCTTCCCGATGCTCTGTTGTGTTACTTAATGTTTTGTCTGCTTTATCTGTTATCTTTCAAACAGATTATGATCTCTTTGAGCAGGTGCTGTGGCCATCTGCTTTTTTATATCTGCCACAGAACTTCGCTTGGTGTCATTCACGTAGTAGCCCTCATAAATATTCCCGAAATGAATGAATTTCTATTACAACTGTCCCTCTGGGGTTAAGAACTGCAGATGGTACTTAAATAACCACTTTCAAATTGGTGAACTTGAGAGAGAGGTGTACACACTTGCCTTTGTTCTCCCACTGAGATGAGTTGGGTAGGAGAGTATTAAATCACAGGCAGTTGGCTCATGCTCAAGGGATTTGGACAAATGAATGGGTCCAAGAGAGAAAATGTATTTTCCAGGGTCAGCTCTGCAGCATGTTTGAAACTGACTTTCTGCACTACTATCCAGTTTTCCTTCACAACTGGGTGTGGAGAGGGGCGGGATCTGCTATCACAACTCAGCCATGTGGCAGAATGAGTGGAATTTTCCAGATGGTTCCTCTTCATGGCTGTTGGCATAATTACAGCTTCGCCCTCTGGGAGCTATTAGGCTGTGGCCCCTGAAGCCTAGGCCCTGTTTCAGCAGGTCAGACTGTGGGATCTCTGCGTTTCGTTGGCATGGAGAGTCATGTAGGATTTCAAGTCATAAATACCACTTTTATTTTTCTTGTACTAGCTCCCTACCAAATGCTTTGAACAGGGGCGAAAGTGAGGAAAGGGTGTCCTTCTTTCCTTTTCCCTCCCAGCCCCCAAGCCACCCCTCCCAAAAAATGATGTGTGACGCAGATGATTCCCTGGCAATGGGCACCTTTCTAAATGCCAGAGTCTCGGGCCATTCTTCTGGGGAATAACACATTGCTTTAGAATTTTTTCAAGTCTGCATACCCATGGTGAAAATGAATTGACGCATCCCCCCCCCCTACATCCAGGGCATGATGGAAATGAATTGACCCTTCCCCTCCTCTACCTCCAAGGCCCTCTCTCTGGGATAGTTCCTTTTGTTTGCATCCTTGGAGTTTTAGAGTGCGAAAGTTTGCTATGGATTTGGGGACATCTGAGCCTATAATATCTCAGCATTACAATTTCACCCGCTCATTTGTGAATTGAACACCACTTTTATAATACCCAGTGAACACAGTTGTTCCGGGGGGCAGGTGGTGTAAACTAAAGGGGTAAATCTGGACGGATACACATGCTCATGAACAGAGAGGCGGTTTCCCTGTTGTGAAGGGCCAGTTGGCTTCCCTATTCCCTGTACCTGTCAGAGGTTATCTTTTCTGTGGATTTTGGAGTCAGTTCCTGGAGTCAGTTTCTTATCTAGCCGACCTCTCTCTTCCACTTAATGTCTTGTAATCAATTCTTCCCCTTTATAAACTTGCTAGCGTAATTCCAGAGGCTGCAAAGCTATGAGTTGTCTTACTTTTTTCCTTGGATGGTTGAAACAAAATTAAAAGGTTGGAATTTTATCTTTGACCTTAATTTTATTGATTTTCCCCAAAGCTACTTTTGGACTGTCCTGTTCCCTTTTGCATGCATTTCCTTGTGATGGTAGATGACCTTATGTTGGACTTTTCCCCAGAATTATGTTGATGTGTCCAATCATAAAGATAAATGTATCCATCTTCATTGACCTGTTTAATTGTAACAATTTCATGTGTCAATTCATACATCCTCTTTATAAAAATGGAGTATTGTATTATTAATAAGCACACAGCTTATAATGTTTACATGCTGAAGCTTGTAAACAGGCACAGAAAGGGCTGGGACAAAGTTTGCTCTTTAAGACATCAGTCTTAGCACTTCAACAAAAAAGCACTACCCCAGGATATGTCCTGCTAGTCTATTTCCTGACATTTCACGACAACTCAGTGTCAATGTGATGTTGTTATTGAGGCATTACACTAGGCTTTGTTTTTTTAGTTGCCTTATGGACTTATTTTTACTCTAGATTCTGCTGAAACTTTGCTCTGAAAAATGGACTCAGACATTACAGGCATCCAAAGGCACTGATTAACCTGGCAAGACTGTGCTCAGTAATTATCAAATTAGAACCTATTCCTAAAGTGCCTGCTCTTCATCCTTGGAGTTTTGGCCCTTTGACTAGACACAGCTACAAGGGCAGATCACTTAGAGCAGTTAGGCTCCAAGCCTAGATGGAGAGCGCCCTCTCCCACTTTGTTGATTCTATGGCAAGAGTTCTGCTATGTGCTGGTTGCCCATTTGTTGGTTTTTTAAAAAATATTATCTTCATGGATTTCAGAGAGAGGAAGGGAGAGACAGAAACATCAGTGATGAGAGAGAGTCATTGATCGGCTGCCTCCTGCACGCCCCCGACAGGGGATCGAGCCCGCAACCCGGGCCTGTGCCCTGACGGGGAATCGAACCTCGATCTCCTGGATCCTAGGTCGATGCTCAACCACTGAGCCACGCCCGGCTGGGCTTTTGTTTTTTCTTGAAATGAAGCAGGGAACAAGCATTTCTGAAGAAGTAACAAACATTCTGTCTCAAATTAGGAACTAAAAAAGAAATTTGTTTATTGAGGGCAAGAGGACACAACCAATATAAAAATCAAAAGCTTATCTGGCTTCCATTGGCTTTTCTTTCCCTTGTTGAGTGGGGGTGCGATTTTATTTGTACATTTTTGAAGGGTCCCGATCGGCTCATGAAATCCTCATACGGGGGAAGCTGTGGGGGGCACCTACTCCGTAGGCCCCCCTGGGAGAGCTCTCTCAGGGCGGAAGCAACTGCTCGGTGCCGCCTACTTCCTTCCCTTCTGCTTCATGTGCACCACAAAATAGTCATTGCACGCGATGGTGAGCCCCGCAATCAGCGAAAAGAAGCTTTGGAAGCCCACCCGGCCATCTC
Source organism: Miniopterus schreibersii (assembly GCF_964146895.1). Lineage (NCBI taxonomy): Eukaryota > Metazoa > Chordata > Mammalia > Chiroptera > Miniopteridae > Miniopterus > Miniopterus schreibersii. Next base: position 11,129,318 of record NC_138119.1, on the reverse strand, counting down.
GGCACTGGTCCAGGTCCTTCATTATTTTGTCTACGGCCAGAGGGTCTTTTTGATTCTGAAAAATGAACAAAGGTGGGAAACATCAGCCAGCGGTTGCAGTGATAGCTTCTTTGATTTGTGCTGCTGACAACCATGTATATAATCGCTCAATGATCTGAATTCTTGTTTTAGGTCAGAAGTGACCTTTGGAGGTCATCTAAATGGATTTTGCTGCCTTGAGGAAGCATTTCAGTGAATTGTAATTTACTTTAAACTAGGAAAGAGGTTTCCACGGCATTTTTTCATATAATTATAGGGACCTTAGCAATGGCCTAGTCTGTGCAGAGAAGGTAGGCCCAGGCCTCCTAATTCTCAGTCCACAGTTCTTGCCAGTTTGAACCAGCATCGCCTTCTGACCTGCTTTGCTTCCAGTTCAACTATTCCCACAGTTTTTAAATCATGAGACGCCGCTTAAGAACCACCTGAAACTCCCCATTTTTAGTTTAAACTTACGTCCTCTTAACAAACTGTTATTCCTGATAGTCAAATCCTTTAAAAATGAAACGATCGCATGAGATTATTTAGGGAGTAAGTTTCTGGTCATTGTCTTATGGATTTTAAAGAGGTGCCCAAGTAAAGTATTTATGAATTTCATTGATTGTATACATGACACTCAATGTCTCAAGTGTGCTGGATGCTTACAAATTGCACTAGAAAATCGCTTAAGGTAAAGCATCCGCATTTCCTACGCAAGGACTGCAAACTCCTACGCTAAGCAAACAACTAGAACTTGCTCTATGCAGCCACCTGTGTTTTTGGTGGGTTTCAGTTAATTCTGGCCTCACCCCCAGCTTCCTGGCTGTGGTCAGAAGGAGTCAAGTTTGGATGACAGGAGTCAACTTTAGAAACAAAATGCTCCGCTAATGCAGTGAGTGTGGGTGTGCCTGGAATTGACTCCATGCCTGGAATAAATTTCACCATGTTCAGTACTCTGTGCCACATACACCCTTTGTGTGTCCTACGCCAGAAAGCCTTTAGGGAGGAAGGGTCTGTACCTCATGTGATTGTCATGCCGACTTCTAACTTATGCAACAACATGGCTAATGAGTATTTAGTGTACTGAGAATGCCTCTGTTCACGTGATGGGCACGCTTATAACAAACATACTTTGTCCTTGCCTGAAAGAGCCACAGAAACTGAAAGTGAACTTGGAGATAATTCTATCCAGCCCTGTCATTTACAGAGGAGGGAACTGAGGCCCAACCATCTAAAGCAACCTGCCCCGTGTCAACCAGCTCCTGGTCTGGGGCTGTATCACAGGACTGTACAAAAGCAGAATAACATGATATTCTAACTCATTCTGGGATAGCATTGTGGTAACTGCAGCTCTGAGAGATTAGTTAGGCTGTTTATATCTGTTTATTTAACTGGTATTGACATGTAAGTCATAGTATACTATAAACCCCGAGTTTACTGAGCCAGGAGTCAGGCACTCGCCTAATGTGGCATTGTCCAGGCAGATGACAAGAGGCAGGACCCAGCCTTTTACCATTGTCTCCCTTCACCCTGTAGAGGCTAATGCATTGTTCTACACCAAGCTCAGTAACGATCCTCTCAAGGGACTCCAGCTGTGGCAGGGAAAGAAGGACTTGCATTTTCATCTAATGTTTTGTCAAACAATGTTTCATCTTCAGCAAAATGCAAGTACCATCTCTCAGGGCCTATAGTGTAAAAGGACAAGTGTGTCTCACGGCCTAACGCCCTGAGTGATGTATCTGAGCTGCCGGCAGAGTCCTCTTCCACTCTCCACGACCCCTCGGCCTGATAAAGGTGAGGGATACACCCAAGCTAGGCTCCTGTGCTCTCAGAGCATTTTCAACATGAAGAGCAATTGTTTCTGGAGTTACTGGCTCTCATTCAGCAGATGCTTGGCACCGTTTCTTTAGATTAGAGATGGAAAGAAGTTTAAAAAGCCTTTATATGAAGGGATTTAAGAAGGGCGATTCTCGTTGCTCAAAGTGAATGTGACCAGGATGTGGCATCTCCAACACCAGGTTTACGGACCTGAGGGCAACCAGGCAGCCTTGTTGGTGACTCTTGAGAAAGGTTTTCCCTGTAACTCAGTCTCAATGGATGCAGTGATTCAAGATGGTTTCCCTCTAACAAACACCTCCTGTTGTGGTTACTTTTGTGAAGTCTTATTTCACCTCCCAATTGTAAGCTCCGTGAGGGCAGGGCAGAGGCTGTGTCTTCTTTACCCTCTGTTTCCCCTACAGTATCTTAGAAACAGTAGATACTCAATAACATTTAATAAATAAATGAATGAAAACACCTTTCTAGTAGGGACCTTCACAGGCAAGGGATGGAAAGAAGGGAAAGGAGCCAGGGCCTAGAAGCATTGAATTTCATGTCTGGTTCTTTGTGAGCCTTTCAATACTTACTTCCAAAAACCCAGGGAACTCCTTTTCCATGAGCACTCTCAGGTCCTCCTTTGTTAAGTAGCCTTTATCCCCAGCAAACTTATGAAACGTGAACATCATGGTTTCCATGGCGTGTTCCATTTGAGACGGCATTTTGGTGAGGTCTGCTGAAACATATTAAAGGGTGTAAAGAAACAGAGTTTACATTAACTTTTTTAAAAATATTTTTTTTATTGAGTTTTAGAGAGAAACATCAATGTGAGAGAAACACATCGATTGGCTGCCTCCTGCATGCCCCTCCTCAAGGATTGCGCCCACGGCCCGGGCATGTGCCCAGGCTGGGAATCCAACCAGCAACCTTATGGTTCAGGGGACAAAGTCTAACTGAGCCACATTGGCAAGAGCTACATTGCTTTTTAAGCTATATGTATTGCCAGTCTTTTGAGAATAATTGGAAAGAGGGTGATTAGATCATCCATTTGATTCTTTCCAGCTGCAAAATTCAATAAATCTAAGAAGCAATTCACCCCTGGTATTGGGCCTCCTGCTCATGGAAATAGGCACCACAGGTACTGATGCTCTGAATGAGGGATTTATCTAGTTGCCCACTAATTCCGCATAAATCACCTAATGAAAAATAAGATCTTTAATCCTTTGGAAACGTGAGACCAGTATCCCTCTTTTTAACTAACAGAGCTGCCTATTGAAAGAACGTATGTTTCTTCATTTCTCTTGGCGCCGGTAAATGGGACTCTCAGATAGTGTGGGATACCAACAACCCACACAGTCAGGCCTGGTGAACAGCAAAACTTCAGCCCTCCAAGTATAACTGGCTAACCCGGTTCAGCCTAATTCTAAGGTTTAGAAATCTGCTTACAAATGAATTTTGTCTGCTGGGTATGTATTCTTTACTAAAGCTTTGAACTTGTTAGTGATTGCAACAAAGATATTTATTTGCATCTTTGGTAGTAAATGCAGTTATCTGACCTGAATAAAAGCTACCCAAAGCTCATTCTCTAGTTCCTTGCGAAGGAAGAAGTAACAGTACATCCTAACCCCTTTGGGGACCTGATATATTTTGGGCAGCAAGGACAGGAGAGTTACTTTCACAGTCTAGGATGCAGTGGAAGAGCAAGAGCTTCTCATCATGAAGAATTTAAAAGAAAGGAAACAAGTCGGATTATATTCAGGTATAATGATCTGGGGTTATATGTCCCATCAAGACCCAGTGCTTAGTACTTGATAGAAGCTCAATGGACTTTGGCTTAATTGGAAGGAATGCTTTGGCAAGAATAGAGCAGCTTTGGCTAACATCGCCTAAAATCACTACTGGAGAGGAAACAGGTGAACTTGAATGGCGACTATAATAGACCATTCCCTAAAACAACAACAACAAAACACAAGAATAGCACAGGTTGAAGGACAGGCTAGCACCTTCCCCTGCTAGAGAGCCCATAGGAGCCTGAGACAGGCTTCCAGTGTGGTTTCTGCTGCTGACAGGTGATTTTCAAAGCAGACCCCTAAATGCTGTCTTTTACAGAGGAGAAGGTGGAGTTGGTGAACACGAGGATTGAGCAATTACACTTAAGAATAGTAAATTCTACCCCTTAATACCCAGAAAAGTATAGGAACCAGCATGCCAAAGAATGTGCTACTCTAGAGAGTGCTATAAACCAGAGTCTGGCATGATTCATCTGGAAGGCAGTGCTCTTGGAGAGACAGCAAATGAATGCTCAAGGTCCACTGGGAGATGAATTCCAGGGAACCCAGACACACCCTTTCCCCTCTCCTCCTGCACAGTCAGGTCTGGCCTGGCCGTCCCCATCTCCCATATGATTTCAGATGGCAGTGGGCTTAGGCGGAGCCAGCCTTGCCTGGATTAGTTCTGGAAGGCCAACAACTTACGAGAACTCAACTGAGTGAGTCACCTGTGGGAGGAAAATGTGGGATCCCACGCCGGTTCTGAAATAACTCAGGAAAGGTTTAAAAATACCTGTGCCCAAGCTCAGGGCAGCAGAGCTCTTTGTGACAAATTCCCAAAGATCCCAGAAATTGGAACCGGCTGGGGGACACCTAGTTCACTTTCTTCACAGGGAGAGCAGGAGGAAAGTGCCCTGCAAAGCCAGAGGGAGGAGCCCTAAATAGGAGACCAGGCTAACTTAGGAATGTTTAAGAAAAACAGGTTGTAAGCTGAGGAAATTTTGGCCACCCTTGGACGTCTTCCTCACGAGGGTGAGGACAGTCTTCCCTTAGTCAGCACTGAGGTCCCAGGTCCCTCCAATCCCACCTCCTCCTCATCCAGGCTCATCTGAAGTGACAGAGCTTTCCTCTCTCAAGCCACATCCCTGCCCCACTGGGCCCCTCCCCCTCCTCTTTCTCACCAGTTTTGTTCAGCAAATGGGTTGTCAACACAGCAGCCAGCTGACTATTTGTCTTACATTTGCAATGAGAATGCAGAATGGGGACTAGCCAGGAGATGGAAGGCCGTGAGGGTAAAAACAGCTCTGAAAACCAGACGAGATGCCCACCATCTCCTCAGTAACCTGGGCCCCAGAGGGCACTGACCAGGGATGGAGCGAGTTAACTGTTCTGAAGGAGGAGCCAGCACACTGGTTTTACAGTAAGATGAGGGAAAGGGGGGAAATGTTATGATTAAAACTGCTCTCTCGGTAGCGGATGGATCACTTAGCTCTGCTCCAAGAACAGCCGCTGCCCCACTGAGTCAGCGCTGCCAGCCCTCCCATCTTGGGCAGGGCTGACTGTGGCACTGACCGTTGGTTGCTAAAAGCAGCAGCTCAGGGCCTTGAACCTGGGGTTTCTGTCCCCCCACCCACCCCACATGCTCCAAGCGGGCAGGGGGTGGGACTCTTGCTTCTGGTTTGGGTACATTTCTCACTGGAGGGCCTGGGGGCTGGGGCTAAGAGGCAGACAACTCACTCCTGCACCTGAAACACTCGATCCATTTATTTGTTCACCTGTCTGTCTCTCTACCTGGGATAAGAACTGTGAATCATTCTGTTCTATCCATGAAACACTAAATAAGTGTTTGCTAAATGACCGAATGGATGAATCAGTCAAATAGCCCCGTTGGCAGGTGTGATCACCCACGTCTGGGCTGAAAACCTGGTAGCTCAAGCTGGGCAAGAGGACAGGAGAGCTGGGAAGGGCCTGGAAAGGGCCCAAAAGGGGCCGCCTATGAGTGAAACAGTAGAGTACAGAGGAAAGCACATTCCGTAAGCGGAGGAAATATGCGTCCTGCTAAACAGGTCTGGTCAGACCCAGATGTGACTTCTCTGTCTCGTGTTTTGGTCCACCCCAATTTGTAGTTCATGCTTCTCCAGCTCTGCTCTCTCACTGGGAGCTCCACAGGATGCAACTACCTCACTGTCCACTCATTTTTATTGAATCATTTCATTCTGAGATCTGTATATTTCCTGTTTGCCTGGGCAATAGGTCTTAAGAGTGGAGGTTCGGAAATCCATAGTCTTTCTCTGTGTAGTTTTCTCTACAGAAAAGAATTCTGGACTCCACAAATGGAGAAAATTCACTTTTCCATTTTCGGATCTCCTACATTTTGCATGTCCTGGTCATGTGTCAGAGACAGACTGACAGATAAACAGGCAAACACTCACTCCACAGTGCTTGCTTTTGGGAAGTTCGCCAGCATACTATTTAAAAATATGGCATACACTCTAATTAAATGTTTGCCCCCCTCCACACTAGATTGTAGGCTCCTTGAGCAGGGTTCCCAGTAGCTAGCACCCTGCCTGATTAGAGCCTGCTTAAGAATCAGTAAGAATGAAATTGATAATGTCAATTTTGATTCTCCTAGGAGCAGCAGGGAAGCAGGAGGCCTCCTTACAAAAGTGCTTGCTCCTGAGCAATCTCAAGTGTTTGCTCTGGACCCATGCCCAGATCTAGTCCATAACTTTAAAAAGCACTCTTCTAAAGAGCAAGAGGTTTGATTTACTTTGCTCGTCCATACTGTAGTTTTCTTGCAGCCCACCCAGAAAATAATTGGCAGGGTGTCAGTAAAAACAAACATCTATTATTTAAAATGTGTTTGAGGTTTCCTTCCTTTTGCTTCAGAGATTTTGAAAAGAAAATTTGGGGGTGGTGGGGTGGTGGAAATTAAACCCAGAAGGCATTCTTGAACTTGATCCTCAAAAGAAATTAAGAAAACATGATTTGAGGCAATGGATCTGGATCCAGGCTGTCTCCTACCTTTCACCAAACATAAATCTTGCCCACTAAAAAGTGGGCAACAAAGGAAAAGTTCCAGGTGCAACCCAATGGGAAGAAAGGACACAGAAGCCTGCTCTACCCCAGCGGTGCACATCTGTCTACTCTTCCTTGAAGAATTGTCAAACAATAGCCATTGTGACAGCTGCTATTAAATCCGCTGGTGGGTTGGGTGGCAGTTACTTAGTGAAGGGCTAGGAAATGCTGAATATTGTTAAAAATAGGTAATTCATTCTTGTTGCTTTTGCTGTGATATTCCTAAATTGTGGAGTCCCTAGGAAAATGGAATGGTTAAGCAAGATCCTAAAACTTCCTCCCGTCCAGCTTTTCCAGCACTCTGAGTGCTAATTCATACATTATAACCCTGAAAGGATTCCATTGTTTTCCCCAACTTTAAAAGACTGGACTGTAGCCAAGGGCATACCAAATGGGCAGTGCTCTAAAAAAGTCACATTTTTGGAACTGTCAGTGGAAAGCAGGGAGGCACCCAGTCTCAGCTCCACCCAGACCAAGGCCTGGTATCACTGGGGTTGCTGCTTGAGAGGCTGGCTAGAAGCCTGACAGGGGAGGAAGAGGGCCCATCTGATGTGGGACGGAGGAAACGTCAGGGAAGAGCATCCATCACCGAGAAGTCAGGAAGCTTTGTGCCCAGTGGACTCTCAAGAACATTTGAGGAACTGAAATAAGAAACTCCGAATGGTGGGTCAAGGACCATGATGAAGAAAGCAGCTTTGGGCTGTCAAGGAAGGCATATACTATTTAGAAGAGATGATTAAATAGAAACAGGACAGGAATCTGTGGGGGCAAGGTTGCTAAAGAAATTTCAAATGAGTTATATGAACTCATTCGTGCTCCAACCTCTGGCATTATCTTGTGCAATTTGCTGAGACACGTCAGAGGCAAAGATCACTGATAGGGTGTTTCCATGAGCCTGGCCTCTCACGTGAAGCTCAGGATATAAAAATCTGCTGCAGGTTGAAACTCAAACTGCAGGGGAGTGGGGGAATGGAATTCTGCAGCAACTGCAAACCTCTTTACTGAAAAGCTACCTCCCCAGCAAAGCTGAGGCAGCCAACAGGCTTAAAGCAGATAACCCAGCGGTGGTGGTGGCATGGTGGCCTTTCTAATCTAATTGCCGCCCTCACCCACAGTTCAGTCAAGAAACCTCTCCTTCAGATTGCCAGCCAGTCCTGGTGTGACTCACTTCCTCTTGGAAAATGCCCTCTAAGATGGCACAGTTCCCCTTTCCCTTCAGGGAGTGTCCTGTCCAAACCATCTGCAGAGAGTTGCTGGAACCATCAGGGCCACACCCACATGGTCTCACAGCTGAGTCACAGGCCTCCATCCACTAGGAGAACCCTGGAGCCTTCTTGCTAACCACGCCCTGCAGTGCTCCCCGCTCCCCTGGAGAGAAGCGGTGGGGGTGGGCTTAATGTATTCCAGAGTCTGGCCTCAGCCCTCTGCGCTCCTTACCACTCCCACCCAACGCGGCAGAGTCGGGGTTTCAGTGCCGTTCTTTCGGCCAAGTTCAAGTGTGACCAGGTACGCAGCACACTTATCTCCGTCTCATTGCACTGGGCCAGATTAATCTGGGTTGGGAGGTCCTTCACCAAGCCTGCTTTTCCCCTATTTCTTTTTAATTTCGCTTGTTTAATTAAGGTGGCAAGAGGGGGAAAACCCTTTCTGTAGAGAAATCCCTTAACACAGTCCCCCTCCCCCGCCGCTGCAAAACTGCTTTATAAAGAAATCAAACAGACCTCCCTCCCTCAGCAGTAAGAACCTTCACGTTCAGCAGACAAACAACAGGAAGCCCAACCTGCAGCATCTGGGCCAGGGACCGCCGCGTGTCCCTTAGGAAGGGTATCTGCCGGCTGCCACCCGCCGGGCCCTCCCCGCGCCTGCCCTGGGGGTCCAGCCCCGAGGATGCGAACAGCTGGGCAGACGTCAGCCTGCAGCTGCAGCCCACAAAGAAACGTGCCGCCACAAGGGGCCCGAAGCAGGGGTTCGGGTAACTGGGGAGACAGGTCGAAAAGTAGGCAAGTGGGAGTGAAGAAAGCAACAGAAATGGAGGAGCGATCAGACCTCGGGGCACCAACGCCTAAGAGCCGTAATAACGGACGAGCGCCGCCTCCTACGGTCGCGAGGATCTGGGGAGGGGTCGCGCCCGGGCGCCGCTCGCCTCGCCTGGGCGTGGCCAGAGCGCGGATCCCCCCACCCCAGGCGCTGGGATACCCCACGAAGCCCGGCCCGTGGGCCCGAGCCGCCGATGAGGGGCTTCCCGTGGGCGCGGGCCGCGGCGGGGGGCAGCCGCGGGGCCGCGGGCGGGACTCACCTTGGCGGGAGGCGCGGCGCGATCGTTCTGCGGGTCGGGACGCGCGGCCAGTGAGCGGAGCGCCGCGGGCTGCGCGCCTTAGTAGGTGGGGGCGGGGGGAGGCAGGAGGAGCCTGGGCGGGTGTCGGGCCCGGGCTCTCACCACCCCTTCCCGCCTCTTCCTGCCCCCCCACCGCTCCCCGGGCGCCCACACCCTGCTCGCCCCGAGGGTGCGGGGGGACCTCCCTCCAGGCCCCAGTGGCAACATTACCGTAAACTTCTCATCCTACAGGAACGCGCGTGGATATTTCAGGACATCCCCACCCTCGGCCGTGCCTTTCCTCTCGGGCTGGTTTTGGAGAGCGAGCGAATGAGCGAGGAAATCAAAGAATCCAGCGGTTCTGCGGGTGGGGCGCGCTGGCCCCGAGCCAGGTCTAGGAATTATTTTCTAGGTGACACCGCGGGGCGGGGCGCGTGGAGTCCCCGCCGCCCGGAGCGTCTTCGCGGCCTGCGCCCGGGTCTGGGGGCCGCGCGCGGAGACGCGGCGTTTGGTACCTCCTGCGGGGCCCCGCGGGGCGGGGAGGGAGCGCGCCGTGGGGCCGGTCGGCTCCCGGGGCGTTACAAACCCTTTGTCCAAAGGGATTTTCTCCTCTAAGCGTGTGTGGCTTCACTGGGTCCATAGTTCAGCTGCAGTTGTAGCTGATACTGTTAAAACCTACGTTTCAAAGCCTCCCTTTTATCCCGCAATTGGCCTGTTAGGTGCTCAACACCCCCTGGAAGAAATTTCTGGAAGAAATTTAGAGAAAAACCTAAGTGTTGCCTAGCGGAGGCGTATCCCTCCCTCCTCCATTTATTTTAATTGTGGTTTAGGGTTAAGTGCAAACTACTCGGCAGCTGTTGGAGGAAAAGGGCCGGGCCTGGAGTCCTGGATTCTCCTTTGTTCCCAAGGGAGGCCCTGGGGGAGTGAGTGAGTCCAAAGGAATGAGCAGACTCAGGGAATCCTTCCAATGCTACTCTGGGACTGATCTTGGCCCCGGCCAGGAAAACCCCACTTGGACTACAACTCTCATTCCTGCTGGGTTCCTGCAACGCAGCTGACCCTTCTGGGGAGCAATTCTTCAAAATCTTCCCGTAGGCTTCCAAGTTCTTCCCAGGCCCCGGGGTCCAGTCAATAGGGGAGAAGATCCTGGATCCCTTTAGTTCCAGGGAGGATGCGCCTGGGTTTAGAATAAGAACACCGGAGTCTGCAAGCTCCTTATTTGATTTTTTCCATTTGATTCACAAGCCTTTGGAGTGCTGAGTGTATGTGCTGGGCCCCGGGATTCAGAGCTGAGTCAGTCGCTCCCCTCAAGGAGCTTCTAGTCTTGTTGAAACACAGATAAGTAAACAATTAAAATCCAGGAGTTCAGTGAATGGTAAGGAAGCTATAGGACACTATGGCAAGGTTGAAGGGCCTCCAAGCCCCCTTGGAGTGGTCACAGAGCAATTCCCCTTGGGAGGCAAATTTGATAGTTTTACAATACCACTTATCATGACTTTTAAATCTGATTGTAAAAAATGTTACATTCTTATTGTAGAAGATTTGGAAAATAATAGCAATGTATAAGAAAGAAAAGAAAATTATTCGTAAATGCATGAACCAAAGATAAGTACTTTCATGTATTTCCTTCTAGTCTTTTAATGCATATATAATATATGTTTACATAATATGGGGATTTCAGGGGATTAAAAAAAAAATTAAACACAGAAGGCATTTTTGAATCTGTAATGGGAACTTAGAAAAGTGAGTTGAAGCAATGGATCTGGATCCAGGCTGTGTCTCCCACCTTTCACCAAATAAAAACTTGCCCACTAAAAAGTGGGCAACAAAGGAAAAGTTCCAGGTGCAACCCAATAGGAAGAAAGGACTCAGAAGCCTGCTCCACCGCAAGGATGTACAACCACTTCTCCGTGAAAAGTTATCAGGCATCAGCCTGGATTAGCAAATAATAGCCATTGTGACAAGTGCTATTAAATCTGTTGGTGGGTTGGGTGGTAGTTATTTAGTGACAGGCTAAAGTGCTGAAAATCGTTAAAAGTAGGTAAATCTAATTGCTTTGCTTTGATGTGATTCCCAAATTGTGATCACACTGATTCTAAAATTATGTAGTCTATCTTGTCTCGTAATACTTTATCTTTACTATTTTCATGTCATTAAATATTTATCAAGAGCGTGAATGTTCATTCATTCACTCATTCTTTTTTTTTCTTTTTTCCATTCAACAAATAACCATTCAACTACACTGTGGCCTCTACTGTCTTCCCCAGCCACCAGCCAGATTCCCAGGCCCTAGTGGCTTTGGTGCTACAAAATGGAAGGGCCCTCGGTTTCGGAAACACTGTGCTAAGTGCTGAGGATACAGTGGTGAAATGGTCAGCAGGATGGCCACTATTCCTGCCCTCATGCAGCTTTTTATGACTGTGGACTTGTTTGTTTGTTTGTTTTTTCTTTTGAGGCAGCAAGAGTTCTGTCTCGGCCAGCAATTTACCTAGCACAGGTTTGCCGTGGGAATTATAATAATTTCACAAGCTAATAGCATATAGGATAATATCTCTTAATAAGCCCCAAACTCCAAACAAATGACGAATTAAACACACTGTTGTTCTAGGCAAGGAGAGGTGAAGAAATAAAGTCCAAATTAGATATGAGGTGTACTTTCTTATGAGAGGAAGCCCTTGGGAGAGTCGGTGACCAACCTGCCAGGGCCGAAGTAAAAGTCCTAGTTGCTAGAGCACATTGCTAGGGAATGAAGACACCTGTGTGTGTGTGTGTGCGTGTGTGGAGGAGGGGGGCTGATCTCTTTCACAGGCTGCTGCAGGGAAAATCTCAGATAGTCCTCATAAACTCTCAGTATTTATAATGTGAATGTCCCCTTGCCAATGCTGCTTCTCCATGTGTTCTTATCATAAGCCCCTGGTGAGGCCCGTTAGCAGCTGGGCAGCTGACTGCTTATCAACAGACCAAGAGTGATGACATCCTGGCATGACTTACTTCATTCTTATATCAAAACAACTTTTTTTTTTTTGTCTTTGCCAGAAACAAGTACAGCTATACAGCTCTGCTTCCCTGGTGACAACCGATCAGAGCCAGAGCTCCCCAGCTCTGGGGTGGCAGGGGTTAAAGGAGAGATGTACAAAGAAAAGCTGACCAAATGGCTTTCAGAGGAATGGGAATGGAGGCTAGGGACAGTGTGGCCCCTAGAACAAAGAGGAGGCAACATTCGGGTTCTCCACCATGCCTGTGGTACATCCCAGTGTACAAAATGTGGGAGCAGGAGGGGTTGTTCTACCAATGAGGCTGTATCGAGTATTTTTCCACTTCTCCATTTGGCATAGCAACAAAACCCATTACCCAGTGGTTTTCAATTCTTTCGGGTTTGTGGTTGCAGCAAAGAGGTGAGCTGTCCACCAGAAATGAGTGCTCTTCTCGTCATAGTGTGGAGGTGTTGCTGGGATTGTGTTCCTAGCATATTGCACCTAGGTGGGACTGTAACTAGTTACCAGCAAATGAGACTGGAAGTGATGTGTGTCACTTGCAGGCCAAGGTCATTAAGAGATGACTTTTCCACATTCTTTCTCTCCATCTGAGGCTCGAGGGGTAGAAGAGCCACAGTTGGAAGGAGCCTGGGTCCCTGAATCACTGAGCAGAGGAAAACCACCTGCTGACCAGAAACACCCTTATTGGTCTAGTTACATGGGTGGGGAAGAACCCCAGCATTTGGGGGTTATCTGTTACAGCATAACTCTGATGCACAGAGTGGCATTCTTTTGTGTGCTAGAATTTTTGGCAGCATGCTCAAAAGGATTAAGTTGCATGTATAGCAATTGCACTATTCTACTGATCACATGAGCACTGCGGCACTGTTTGAGTAGAACTATTACCCCCCTGATCATTCAAAAAATGATCATCAAAGGACATTTTTTTCCATTGCTTTACATACTCTCAGAGGTCCCGACAAATGCATACAGTTCCTTAATGTGCATCGCGTCGTGCCCTGAACTGCACAGAAACCATGTGCAGTCTAGCTCAGCAGTCTGTCTGCCCAGACATTGTGTTCATGTGTGAATCACAGCTATTGCAAAAGGTAGCTTCCTCCAGCAATTTGGGAGCCCTGGTAGGGAGTCACAGCCATCCTCCGCAGCACTTCAGTTGAGAACCCCCGATTTACAGTTGCCTGGATAAAGATCTGACTGGCAAAAAAACAAGGCAAAGCAACAGACCTCCAAGTGTGGCTGTACTTGTATACCCTAAATAGGGAAATGTAACTTATTAAACATTTCCCATTTTTTATTCAGATAATAATCAGATATAAAAAGATTACTTTTTTTTTTAAACCCTCATCCAAGGATATTTTTTTCCATTGTTTTTCAGAGAGAGTGGAAGGGAGAGAGAGAGAAACATCGATGTGAAAGAGACACATTGATTGGTTGCACCTGACACACTTCCCAACAGAGTTAGGGATCAAACCTGCAACTGAGGTACATGCCCTTGGCTGGAATTGAACCCAGGGCCCTTCAGTCCTCAGGCCGACGCTCTAACCAATGAGTCAAACAGGCTAGGGCAAAAGGTTACTTTGAATAAACATCTTTGCCCACATGTTTATTTTCTTAGGATGGATTCCTACTGGGGGCTATCTTTTTGTTTGTTTGCTTGTTTATATGGTTCTTAAAGGACAGGAGGGATTAGCCATCCCGTGGGGGCAGACGGAAGGACAGCATGCGCCAGAGCAGGGAGCTGGGAGGGAGGGTGCCTGTTCCAGGAACTGCCCCAGTTCTGCATGGGGAGAAAGCAGAGTCCTGTAGGGCCTTGGATGGGGCTCAGCCCGAGAGGAGGTGCCTTTTCTGGGGCATCTGGATGTTGCAGCTTGGAGCTGTTTCTGAAGGTACCAAAGAACCACTGAAAAATATTCAACAGGGAGTGAGTGACTCCTCCACTTACCAGCTGGTGTGGCTCCAGGCAAGTCACCTCCCCACCATGGACCCGAGTCTCTTTATGAATAAAATAAAGACACCTAACTTCTGGGGTCCCCAAAATGAAGGAACCGGCTAATGACCATCAAGGCACTGAGCTGGGCCCAAGCAGGCAGCAGGGTAGGGATAGAGGACCCAGCCCCTGTGGGCTCCCTCACTTTGCTGAGCAGAAGCTTTAAGAGGCGGAGCAAAGTCTCTGGCGTGAGATTTGTGGGTAAACACCTTTGAGCAGACTTCCCTCTAGGGCACCAGAGAGCTCCAGCGAGGCTGTGCTGGGAATTGTGCAAGCTGAAGGACCGCAGCCTCTGTGTGTGTGTGTGTGTGTGTGTGTGTGTGTGTGTGTGTGTGTGTGAAAGGCATGAGAACTCTCAGCTTGGGGTTGGAGACCACCCGCTTCCTTCTATAGGTGAGCTGCAAATTCCAATGATTATAATCTATGAAATACTTACTGAGCATGTCCTGGGCGCTGAGGTATGTTAATGACCAAGACAGACACATTTCTGCCCTCAGAAGCCTTACCATCTGCTGGGGAAGACAAATAAAGCACAAGAAAAGGGGAAAACAAAACCCTTGATGGGAAATACAAGGGTCTGAATGAGAGAATGACCAAAGGGAAGGAGAGGAAAAGCCAGGGAAGACTATGCAGAGGAGGGGACGTTTAAACCAGCCTTAGAGGAAGAAGAGGAACTAGGGTTGCAAGTAAAGGAGGAGTGAGGAGGAAGCTTTCCTGGTGGGGGGAGCACTGGCACAGGCCGGGAGGCCCGGAGGGCCGGGCCTGCGAGCGGAATTGAAAAGCCGCTGTGCGCCTGGAGCGCGGCGGGCACGGGGAGGGTGGCTGGGATGAGGTCCCGAGAGGCGGTACGCTGGGTGACGCTGGTTAAGAGCACAGGCTTGGGCGTGAATCCTGTGTTCTCTGTCACTTGTCGGCTATCTTGGACATGTCACCTAACTTTTCCAAACCTCAGTTTTCTCATCTGGAAAATGGACTTGATGGTAGTACCTGCTTCATAAGGATGTTGTGACTATAAATGAGAAAATGCATGTAAATACTTAGCAGAGTGCCTGGCACAAAGTAAGTGCCCACTCATGTGAAGTGTAATAATTATTACTAAGTGCGGGGGGGCCGGGCCCAGACAGGCCTGTGCTGAGTCCCGGCTCTGCTGCAGGCCGCTTTGCGCCGTGGGCAAGGCCTCTCTGCTCCGGCTGCGCCCTTGCCTGTATCGTGGGTTTCCGGTACTCTCCTGGGGGCAGGGGATTGTGGGGATTATATGAAGTGATTTATGTGGAGCTACCTGAAGATAGGAACCAGCCCCTCAAGGTCTTATGATTATTTAAAAATATTTTCCTGAATATATCCAGCCTCTTTTAAACACTCAAAAAAGAGACAAGCGAAACCTTAACGAAAATCAGTCATAAGCTGGTGGATCTGCCTATGTTATGGGTTGGGGTGGCCGACAGAGCAGAACCTGGGGGTTTTAGGTTCCCTTTCATTTCTAGTGGTAAGGAACGCTGATTCCCAGGTCTCTTCCAAGGAGGGAGAAAACAAGATCCTGTCCCTTGAGATGAGGAATTAGGCCAGACCAGAACACCAGATTGGCCCCCAGGAATGCTTGGTGTGGGGGCAGAACCCTGCAGGACAGGACCTGCCCACCCTGGGCTGTGGTCTGCCAGCCTGCCGTGCAGCTCCCTTTTCTTTATTAAGCCTTGAGAGCAAGTGGTGTTCCAGGCAGAGACTCTGTGGGCCGCATGAGAGGGAAAGTTATTTAAACCACACATGCTCTGTGTTCATTGATGTTGGAATGTGGTCAGGGAGGGCTCAGACCCACAGAAATGCGACTCCACGGAGCCCATGACTCAAACCCCTCGTGAAATGCTGGCTGCCTGGTTTGAACTGACTCCTCAGCCACGTCAGCCAGCAGCGAGCTCTGGGGTTCCCTGCAGTCCCATTCCGGCTGGAAGCTGCCTTGAGGCCCTGGGTACTGGGAGAGGGAGTGTCCTCGCTTCCTAGCTAATGCTGTGGGGCCCTCCGGTGGCTGCCCAGTGAGTAGCTTTGCAGTGGGGTTTGCTTGCTCCTGAGCGGCCCCTTCCTTTCCCTTATTCCCATCTCAGCCTGAGCATGCTCAGTTTCTCTTTTTGGAAAATGTGACTTAAAATCTATCATTGATTCTAGTAAATAAGTGAATTAAAGCTCTCCATGTTTTAAAAGACATTCAAACTTCTCAGCATAATCTGGTCTTACAAGGCAACAGCAGATGCATAGCTATGTGTGTTGTAAAGGTTCATCAGTGACAGAAAACTTCCTTTTATGAAACAGCTGCCCATCAGCTTAACACATGATAACATTTGTTTCTTCTTAGTAGTTTTTAATGGTGTACCGATGTAGAAGCAGGATTAGAAAATAGGTTTTCGAACTCGGGTTCTCCCATTCATTAGCTTTGAGATCTAGGGCAAGTCACCTAACCTTTCTGAACCTGTTTCTTCATCTTTAAAGTGAGGAAAATAGTAACCAATATTTGGAAAACTTGCTACATTTTACAAATCATTTCTGTACATTCATTCAGATATTTACTGAGTGTCAGCTTTATGCCTGACACTATCTAAATGCTGTGGATGCAGAAATAAAGACACAGTCTGCCAGACAAGATCAAGCTAAAGGAGCTCATCACCACCAAGTCAGTATTACAAGAAACGTTAAAGGAACTTCTTTAAGAGGAAGACAAGAATAGATAAAACCATGAATAATAAAATGGCAATAACTACACATTTATCAACAATTACTTTAAATGTAAATGGACTAAATGCTCCAAATCAAAAGGCATATGGCAGCTGAATGGATAACAAAACATTTGTGTCTAGGATTCTCCTTCAAGGGCATCTGCACAGTCATTATTTCCCTTGAGCCTTGTAACGACCCTGTGGGAAGATAGGGTAGGTACCATTATCTCCATTTCTCAGCTAAGATAGGAAGAGACTCAGAGCTTGCTTGAGATCACACATTGGTGCATGGTAGGTTGAAGACCAGAATCCAGATTTTTTACCATCAGGGGAAGAAGACATTATGGTGTGGAGAGAATCCAGGAAGGAGTGATTTCAGGGGGACATGGGTGCAGTCCACTGATGGCAGTGCTGTGGCTTGAGGACTCTGAAGGTGGAGACCAGGTTATTGGATTTGGTGATGCGGTAAGGGCTGGTTTGATCCTGGGAGAGCAATTTTAGCCACGGGGAGGAAGGAGAAAGCAGCCCGACTGCAAGGACTAGAGGTTTAGTGGGAGAAAATGAGGAGAGGGTGAGCTAGCCTTTCCAAAGCAACCTCTGCTGCCTCGCTGGTATTAGTTCGCACCCTGTCCATCTTTCACATTTGGGTTCCTTCCTCTACCAGTTCACCTCTTCATGGGCTGGATTCACAACCTTCCTGAGTCTTCGTCTTTGTCTTGCATTCTCACTGGTGACTCCGCAGGTCACGTTTAATGATAATGTTGCAACTAAGTTGCTGTGAACATAAAATATGAGTCTGGTGACAGGAACATTTCTCTCCGCTTCAGTTGCCGTGTTAGTTGAGAGAGGTGGGGCGAGGGCAGGGATTACCTGTTCACACAGAGCGACCGAGTTAATCAGAACCCAGCTCCCAGCCAGTGCAGACTTGCCTTTCCCTCCCAGAGTTTTCTTTCTTGACTGCGGTCATCCAAGGATGTGTTGGGTAATGATTGGGGAGATTCAGGAGATTAGGGAGAGCAGAGAAACAAAGCATGAATTATTGCAGTTGCTGCACAGGTGTGGTCCTCTCCATCTCTCTGCAAGAATTCCCAACACATCTCTCACCAGGTTCATGGCCAGTACAAGAGGGTCACTGTGAGGTGGGCAGGTGAGAGGAGCCACGAGGTCCTCCTGAGGTGCGGTGAGTGGGGAGAGATCCTCTCCACCACCACCATAGCTGGGCCTGGAACTGTTGGGGGGAATGCCCAGCTTCGCAATTCTTTCTACATTTGCCTGACTATATATTTTATTTATAGGTTCTTTACTTGCTTCTTTTTTTCTCTTCATGTACTCCTTGTTTTATGTATCCTATTTCTTGCTTTATTTTTTTGGACATTTTAAAGATATGTTCAAGTCCTTTCCGGATTGCTCTGTCTTGTTACCTGGGTGCAAAGTCTCTCATCATTTGCATGTACTGATGGTCCCTCATGTGCCAGGTTATGTTTGTCTGTGAGCCCATTTTAGCAGGATTTATCTTCTGTGGAAATCTTCCAAATGGCCAGATGTGTCTCTGCGAGGGGGTTTGCATTTACCTAGGGTTTTATGGTGCTTATTGCTTCTGGACACTTTTTAGCTAATTTCTTAGCCTGGGGATTCGGTACCAGGGAGCAGTGTGTGTTTGAGCCCCATGCCTTTGGGAAGCACAAGTGCAGTGCTCTGAGTTCTCTCAGATGACTTTGTCTCATGCCCTTCCCTTCCCTGATCCCCCTTGGATCATTCTGAGTCTTGTCTGGGATGGTGAAGACTGAGCTTTTCTGTCTTCATCGCTGACAGGGCAACTCTTTTTTATTTTTTATTTAAAATATGTCTTTATTGATTTCAAAGAGAGGGAGAGGGAGAGATAAAAACATCAATGATGGGAGTCATTGATCAGCTGCCTCCTGCACGCCCCCTACTGGGGATCGAGCCTGCAACCCGGGCATGTGCCCTGACTAGGAATGTAACTGAGGTCTCCTGGATCCTAGGTCCCTGCTCAACTGCTGAGCCACGCTGGCCGGGTGACAGGGCAACTCTTTAGCTAAGAGCTCAGTTCCTGTTCTCCACCTCAGTCCAGGGTCACATGGCCTCAACTCCCACATACTGTCACAGCTAGGAGTTCCCTTTTGGCTTCCAGCATCTGGATATTTCTTTCTGTTTAGGGATGAATGTTAATCTTCTAAACATGCTTCTCTCCTTCTCTAATCTGTTTTCTTTAACCCTGGGCCTGCCTCTAACTTTCTTTCTAGGCTCTTTCCCTGCAGCTTTGCTGGAGGGCTTAGAAAATTAAAACTAATGTTGATACCAGCGCATAGCCAAACAAGAAGGCCTGGACACTAGCCTCCTTCCCATTTTTCCCGCATCCCACTCACCTGAGGACCTTGCTCTTGCTGTTCCTCCTCTTGAAATGCCCCCTTCCACCTTTCTAAATGTTTGCTCCCTCTTATCCTTTGGCTCTCAGCACAGATGTCATCTCCTCAGAAGACTGCCCTCCCCCGGCCCCCGTTAATTTGCAACAAACCTCCATCAGTCTGAGTAATTTGGAGATGGCTCCCTCTGCATCATTAGCCATGATTATGTACATACCCAAGATGCATTTTTATTTACTGTGCAGCTTCCAGTAACTGCTTCCATCAAGCCAACTTACATTCCTCCCACACTTCTCCCTCCCTTACAAGAATTTACCGACTCTCCAGTGTGTGTTTTAAAAAATATGTTTTATTACTACCAGCAGGAGAGGTCTGCATGGGGTGGTAGGTACTCTGGGCTCAGGGTGTGTGTGGTCTATGAAAAGATGATGACGATTGGGAAGCCGGGAGGAAGGGGCCGGGTCTGAAGGCCAGCTCCACGGGCCCCTCAGACGTACTTCTGGGAACGGCTAAAGGAGTCATGGCAAGCTACCGCCAGGCCACCAATAAGATTAAGAAATTCTTGGAAATCTAGCTGCCCATCAGAGTTGGTGTCCAATCTCTTCATCATGCGGTCAAGGACCGCGGGGTCCTTCTGGCTCTGCAAAGGTAATAATAACAATGATATTAATAATAATAATAATGGTAGTATCTTTATGTTGTACTTTCTAAAATGCTTTCAAACATGTTGCCACATTTTATTCTTACAAGAGTAGGGGTTCTAGTATTCCCACTACCCAGACGCAGAAACAGAGGCAAAGTGACTTGCTTAAGGGGGAAGACCTGAGACTTGAACCCAGGTTTTCTGGCTCCTAGTCCAGGGTACCTTATGTAACCCCAGGGTACCTTAATAACCCCTAATCAGGGGTTATTCAAATTTTATAAAAACAGTGGAACACTTTTTCCAAGTGAGTCACTTAGAGATGGTTCTGTCGCAACACCAACATATAACCTACACAAAAGCAGAGAGACTTGAAGTGAAAGCAGGATGAGGCCCTGTCTATAAGCCTTGCCCTCCACTCGCCCAAGCCACCGGTCATGCCTGGCTGCTTACATTAAGTCACTTAGAAGTCAGTAGGCCATGTGGCCATTGGCTACCATATGAGACACTGCACATATAGGCCGTTTTTTCTGTCACTGCAGAAGGTTCTCTTGGACAGCACTGCCCTAGAGGCTTAGGCATAGAGGAATAAAATTAGAAAACCCTTCTATTAGGCCATTTACCATTTTGCAAGCTCTTTTTCTTCAATGGTAAGGAAGTTTCCCTATGTCAGGTAATTTGATAACTTTGATCTTTAAAATGCATCTTATTCAAAGAAAAGAAGGCAAAAGGATCCTTTACTAGTCACTCAGAGCTCACTCTGAGGCCTAGGCGCTGGGCCAGGCTGCTCCGTGGACCCCCCCCCCCCCAGTGAATGTAAAGGAGGCGGGAGAGTGGGGGCGGGTTAGCTGCTGGCCCTCCATTCCTGGCCACTCTGCCAGTCTGTTTCATGCTCTGGGTAGCTTGGCGGGTGAGGGCTGGGCCCAGTACCTTAGTGAAGGCGGCCAGTTCTGTATTCATGAAGGTTAGGAACTCAGTCTTGGAGAGGGTGCTGGCGTTCCTGTCCTTCCCAGCGTACCTCTGGAAAACAGCAATCAGAGACTCGATGCACCGCTCGGTCTCTGTGGGGCTGGACATTTTTGCCTTTGGAGAAAAAAAAAAATTCAGGGCTCAGACAAGGGCAACATATCAAGGACTGAAGTTAGAGAACACTCCCAGAGAATCCCGTCTCTTCATTTTGGATCAAAGGAGTTTCCTAAAAGACTTTTTTTTTTTTTTTTTTAAGGGGGCTAAGAGCCCTAAGACAAGCATAGAAAGTCACATTTTGTGAGCTTCCCTTCCACATCGCATCATGTTTATTCCAGGTGAAATGCAGTGAGAGTAAGCATGGAGCACATGGGTAAGTCTGAAAGCAGTTGACTGCCAAGATGAGAGGAAGGGTGACAGGGTCCACTGATATTTCTAGGACATGTGGGTAAATATATGTATAACTATACATCCACACATCCATGTGCATACCCAAGCATTGTCTACAGATTTAAAAATTTCCTGTCTTCCAAGAGTATATGGAGACTACTGTGATGAATGAAATGGCGGTTATTTCTAAAGCAATACTGAATTCCTGGGACTCAGGCATTTTTTAGAAGAAAATGAAAAGCATAGCTATTATTGTGTATGGGGTGGGAGATCTGAGGATTTTTTTTGATGTTCAAAAGCAGCTTTCATATTTGAAAGTTAGAAATCATGTATTTTTATTATTATTATTTTTAATCTTCACCTGAGGACATGTTTAGAGAGAGGAAGAGAGAAACATCAATGTGAGAGAGAAACATCAATCGGTTGCCTTCTATACATGCCCCGACTGAGGATCAAACCCAAAACCCAGGCATGTGCCCTGACGGGGAATGGAAATGGCAACTTTCTGGTGCCCAGGGTGACGCTCAGCCAACTGAGCCATTCATTCCGGGTGGGCAGCAACCATGTATTTAACACCTGAGAAAATGGAGGCATGAGAAGGGAATGGCCACGGAGACCACCCCTAGAATCTCGCCTCCAGGTCCCTTCCTGCAGCCCCCAGCCCTCACCCCTGCTCCTTCCAGATGCCACGAATTCCCACAGGAACGGCTGGGGGGCGTCTCCGGTTACTTCACACCAGGAGGGTTGAGATGGGGGCTCTCGGGTTGCGGCTCGCGCAGTTCCCGTGGCTGCACCAGGAGCAGGGGGTTGAAACCCTGCGCTGGGCTCCGCTTCCCCTGGGCGAGGTCTGCAAGTAAATTCTCCTGCTGGGGGTGCCCAGCCTTCCAGCGGGCACGCGGCCCCAAGTGAAGAACGGCGGGGCTCCCCCTGGTGGAGAAGGGCAGCAACTGCACACTTTCTGCAAAACTTGCGGGCCACACCCTTCCTCTAAAGCTTTGTCTGGGGCATTAACCATGATCTACGTCTGGAGGGTGACTTTTCCTGAGATGTACTTCCTGGAGCCCAGAGCCAGAGGCTGTCAGGCCCCGTAATTAACGTGCTACGGACTGATCAGAGCCTCGAGGCTGCGCGGGGGGAGGCCTCCTTTCCTGCTTTCTGTAGGCTTTTTTTCTAGCCTCTCAGTCTCTCTAGGTGCTTTGCCAGCCTACCCGGGTGCCTGCTACCCACTTCGTCTTGGAGGTTCTATAAAGCCCTTCCAAAGGTGATTCTAAAGAACCCTTCCAGAGGTGGGTTCCTTCCCAACAGTCACACTGTTGCAGCTTTTTTCTTAAGGAGAGAAAAGTGTTGGTAGGTTCAGGGTTTGGGGGAGAAACAAAACAGCACAGCCTAGAAACAGATGTGTTTGCACAACAGCTTTTCTTATCAGGACTAAAATCTCACTGTCTTACTAGTGTATCAGATGACAGGAACAAGAGCGGCTAAGAGGGCCTACCAGACAGGGTAGAAGGTTCCATATTAAGGAGCAAGGGATTTGTGATCTTTTAATAGACCTACAGAAGCTCCCTCTGCCCCGTTTCCTTGTGGGATTCAGCTTGCTTTGCTTTCCAGATTCAAAGTGGCCTTCTGCTTTAGTTTTTCCTTCTTAACAATCATTCTTGGCTGTAGTAATTCACTATTTTTGTCCTTTTGAAAACTTGCTATCAGCCACATGGAGAAAACTAAAACCCCAGAGGTAATTTTCCAGAGCAAAAGAAACACAATTATCAAATTACTGAAATGGAATTGCCGAATTTGTACAGCTGGAGGGATCTTTGGGGATGGTTCCCAAGGAGAGAGGCCCAGAGATTGGAAAGCTCTGCCCCAGGTGGGGCAGTGGCTGAAGGTGAGGAGACAGGGGATCGCCTGCCTGGAGGCCAGGGCTCCACAAACCTCACTGCATCCTCAGAGTTGTATTTGGTAGGAACCATGAGAGTGAAAGAATTTAAAAAATGCATACTAAACACTCAGCATTTGAGGAAAGAAAAACAGTTCTCATTCTTAACCAACACCCCCCCTTTCCTTCCAAGGACCCATGGTGTCATCCACCTTCCTCCTCCAGGGCAGTCACGCCAGGTTTCACCGCCTACTGGTGTTGGCTCTGCCTTTCCAAGTTTCCATGTGACTTTGACTGTCCCTTTTGCATGGAAAGGAGAAGAGGAAAAGACTAGCTAGGTGGGGAGACAGATTGCCACACTATAGCAGTGGTTGGCAAATGTGTTTGGTAAATGGCCAGATGATAAATAATTTAGGGCTCTGTGGTCCACAATGACTACTAGTCATTCTGCGTTTGTAGCGGACCAGCAACCAGACAACTGGTAAATGAATGGGTGTGGCCGCCTGTGCCAATAAAACTTGACTTGTAGATGCTGAAGTGTGATTTTCATGTAATTTTCATGTGTCACAAAGTAGTATTCTTCCTCTGATTTCCTTTGAGCCACTTAAAAATGCAAAATCCATTGGTAGCTTGGGGAGGGAACAGAAACCCCATTTGGTCCCTGGGTGGAGGTTTGCTGACTCCTTTCACCAAAGAGGAGGTAGATTTTGGAGGTGGCTTAACTGAAAAGGTGGAGAATTCAAGGTGGGGATGGCAGGAGCCATCCAGGTGGTGCAGTGAGTGTCTAAAAAGGTGGTGGGGAAAGGAAAGGAAAGGAGGGGCTTAGCTGGGCTGGGCTCCTTCCACATTCTTGGCTGAGGCTGTTCCTGGGACGGGCTTGCTTCCGTCTCTGTGTCTTGGCCTTTTGCCTGCAGTTACTGAAACTTCCATTTTCCCAGGGCTCAGACCACAGTTCTGAAATGTGCCTTTTCTGGTCCATGGGCGTAGCCGGTGCCGCGCACAGACCTCCACCCCTGCCCGTGACCTGTCTCCTGGCCTCGGGGACCCGGGTGGCGCGGGGCCCGCAGCACAAGCAGGACCCCCGCCCCCTCCCCCTCCCCGCCGGGTGGGACCGGGGGCGGCCCCCGCAGCGCCCCCAGCGCCAGCCCCTCATCTCCGCCCGGGAAACAGAGAATCTCCCGTGGCCGCCCCGGGCTGTGACTCCAGGGAGAAGGTCCTCTCTTCTCAGTTCCCTCCCACGGATTGATTTTTCCTGCTCTGCTTCCCGCCACGGCCCCCTAACAGCCAGAGATCAAGCCTGGCGGGCAGCATGCTGCGGCTTTTTCTTCTGACTGCAGAGGGAGACAGGGAGAGTCGGGCTTACCATGTCGGCGCGGAGCGAGGCGCGGAGGCTGCGAGCGGGGAGCGGCGCGGCGGGCTCTGGGCGGCGGGCGGGCAGGGGCTCGGGTCCCCGCGGGGCCCCGGCCACGCCCCACATGGCCCCGCCCCGCCAGGGCCGGCCCCGCCCCTCCCGGGCCCCGCCCCGCCCCTCCTCCGCTCCGCCCCCGCAGGGACTCGCGCCCCGCCCCTGCCCCGCGCCCCCGCCCCTGCCCCGCGCCCCCGCCGCGCAGGTCTGGACTTGTCCGCCCCGCGCGCGGCTTCGCTTGTCGCTCACACGAAACCCCCACGAAGGAGCCTTAAGCGGCCCCCCGCCCCGTGAGCACTGGCGATTCCGGGCCGTCGTGAATGAGCTTCCCCGGCCGTCTAGGGGCGGTCGGGCCTTAGCCCAGGCGGGTCTTTTCCTAGCAGGAGCCCGTTCCGCTCGCGCAGGTTGGAGACGCGGGAGGTACCGTTCGCCGCCGCGCAGCACGGGGTGTGGCCCGCCGTGGGGGAGTGGAGGTCCCCTGGCTCCCCGGCTGGGTGTGCTTCGCACTGAAGCTGGTGGATGGAGCGGTGACTGGTGCCAAGGGGAGCCCCTGGGTCTTAAACTTCTCTCTAGACTGACGGCAGTTCAACAAACTCCAAACCCCACGCTACTGCCGTTGGAAATAGACCCAGGAGACACTTCTGCCTTTAGTGACTTCTCTGCCTCACGAGGTAGCTTGAGTGAAACCGAAGAAAAGAGTTGAATCAAGTACCTGTGACTTGGCCCTGGCCGGCTTGCCTAGTGGTTAGAGCATCAGCCCGGGTCCGATTTGGTTGCAGCCTCGACTCCCCCGCCTGCGGGAGGTAACCAGTCCCTGTGTCTCTCTCACATCCCCCCACCCCACTCTCTCTGAAAAGCAATGGAAAAAATATATCCTCCAGTGAGGATCAAAAAATAAATATGACTTGTCCAGAGCCAGGCTAGGGACCAGGTTAGGGGTGAGCCCTTCCTTCCTTGCACCGAGCGCCTGCCTGTGGTGGCCACTCCCCAGGGTCGCGCAGAAATGGGTCGTTCCCCTGTTAGGGTTTCAGCCAGAGGAGGGAGAGTTCAGGAAAGAGGGCAGGAAAAGGGAGCTTGGGCAAGGTGGGTAAACAATGTGTCAAACGGAAGGAGTGAAGCGGGCAAGGAGCTGAGGATGAGCAGGGAGGGAGGGGGGTGTTGGTAAACTGATAGCGAGAGACTGAAACAAGATGCAGATGAGTGAAGGGCTGCCCCAGAAGGGCACATGCCCAGGTTGCAGGCTCCATCCCCAGTGGGGGGCGTGCAGGAGGCAGCCCATCAGTGTGGTTTCTCTCATGTTTCTCTCTCTCTACCCCTCTCCCTTCCTCTCTCTTTAAAAATCAATGAAAACATTAAAAAAAGAGAAAAGGCACACGGAGAGGCTTGCGTAGGTTTACAGGCTGCAGAGAAGGAGTTGTCAGAATGAGAAGGCAGGTGTGCAGGTTGAAGGGTAGGCCTGATGGAGCAGGGTCCTGGGGAGCTTGGGCGGGTGGAATTATTCCGCCGAGCTGGAGGACAGCACCGTGAGCGAGGCTGCAGGGAGGGCCGCAGAGCAGCACCCTCCCTCATTCGCCTGCCTGAAGCAGGAGATGAAGACAGCTGTGACTGTCGCCGCAGGACTGGAATAGGAGGCTTGAGGAGGTCCGCAATGGTCACAGAGGGAAACAGAAAGGGGAGCTGACTCAGACTGGCTGAGTGGTGTAGAAGCTCAGGAAGCTATAATTTTGCAGTGACCCTAACCACACGGTTGTGTGACTGTGTGGCTGCATGGCTTTCTCCAGGTGGGCTTAGAGGTTTAGTCACTGGACCTAAGAGAGAGGGTTGGGGAATAGATTTGGGGTCAGGGTTTCGCTGGATGGGGCTATCAGAAGGATAAGGCAGTGTGTGTGGTGTGGGTGAGAAAAGGCTCCAGTTGCTGGAGCATTGAGTACAGGGCCAAAAGGAAGGGGCAAGGGCGTGGAAGGTGGGTGGGCGCAGGGTCTCTGTGAAATCCAAGAACAAGTTAAGCAGAGAAGAAGAATGGAGAGAGCTGGGGATGTAAGACTTTATTGGTATAATGCAGTCTTTCCGTGAGTTTAATATTTTATAGATAAAGGCCTGATGAATGATAGCAAACTCCAAGCATGGCTCTGGGTGTCAGACTGATTCCAGCTTAAGCAGAGTGGACGTGAAGGTGGCCAGGAAGCTATGAGGCGGGGGTCGGGGGGGGGGGTCACCCACCTCAATGACGAGGAGAGGAGGAAGAGTGGGATTCAAGTACGAGAAGCGGGTTGTACTGTCTGAAGTGAAACGGGTATGTGACACTGATAGCTTAGGGCCGAGGGTTCAAGTGTCATTGCCACTTTTCTTTATATACTTTATGCTCTAACCAAATGGAATCACTGATTATCACCAAAACATCTTCTCTACTTTCCTATCTCTTTGCCATTGCTCAAGCTTTCTGTGTTTGAAACACCCTTAATACAGTTCCTTCTGATGAAATTCTGTGGCTTCTTCAATGAAGCTCCTCCTTCGTAAAGCTTTCCTGATCTCCACCACCATCCTTTACCCTCCTGTAATATTTTGTAAACATTTCTTTTTTTGGGGGGTGGGGGTTAATATTTTGCTATTTGTGAAAGGTATGTTAATAGATGTTTTATCTTTTCTGACAGCATGTGAGTTCCTTGACATTATGGATCTGTCTTATTTACCTTTGTGTCATTGATAGCTATTTGCACACAGTAAGACCCAATGGATGTTTATGGGATTCAACAGATAGGATGATTTCAGAGTAGAGGTTGTGTCTGGTTACTTTTATATGATTTAACATTCATGACATTGTTAAATAAGCTTGTTCCAAGAATTGTTTGACCCTCTGTATTATTTTTCTTTTTGGGGGGAGGATCTCAAGATATTTCTATTAAGAGTTTTAAATTTATATTCATTAAGTTATTCAATAAGTATCTATTGAGTACCAGATACTGTGCTAGAGTTTGAGGATGCAAAGATAAAAAAGTCATGGTTCCTGTTTTTGAGGGGCCCCAGATCCAATTTGATCAATAAAACAGGAATGGGATCCTTCCAGAAACTGAGCCGTCCGCATCAGAAGGTGCTCACCCAGTCTTTAGGGGGAGGCTCTTTCCGTTTAAGTCCTGGGCTAGAAGGTTTACCTCCTGAAGATAAGAACCATAAGGGGAGATCCTTAGGTTTGTCTGATCACCTACACATCTTGCCCAGAGCACTGAGGCCACATCTGCAATGTTCAGGAATGACCCCACCGTCTCTGAATCCCCTGCAGCATAAAGGGGAATGCTGGGCAAGGAATCTAAAGGCCCGAGTTTGAGTTCCAGCCCTCTCTCTTATTAGATAAGCTATTTTCTAATTCCGAGCTTTAGTTTGCTCGTGTGTAAAATGGGGATAATAATTAAGGAGATAATAAATATAAAAGGGCTCTTTAAATGGTGAGGTGTTATACTAATGCTAATTACTACTTTCAGTATTGCTGTGCGGATTAAACAAAATGCGCTTTGTAAATTGTCCTCTGCGGATGTTGGGTGTCATTAGTTTTATCCCTCTAAGCCCTTTCCTCCTCTCACTTCCCGTTGCCTCTGTCCTAATTGCTGGCCCTCATTAATTCCCTTACTTTTAAGATGGCATCTTCGGAGCAGCCAGAGTCCCTGTGTTAGCAGATGGGCATTGACTGTCTGCTTTCCTCCACTGTCTGCCCACATGTAGTTATTTTTATATTCCTTTAGGCATCTTTCATGCTGAAGGCTGGAAACCATTAAAGTCCTCCTCAAAGTTGCTTTTAGGTCTTCAACTATTGCTTCAGAGTTGAGAAATTTTCTCTTTCCTAATGAGCCACAGGAAATTGTCACATGCACATTAAATTTCTCCTCCAAAAAGGCCACACAGTATCAGATCCATGTCCAATCGGTCGTGATCTGAATGTGTCGACAAAATATTCGGAATGGATCTGTATTGCTTAATCTTTGTCTAAAGATTCTTCGTCTTGGAGTTCGAGGTCCTTTATGGTATAATCCCCGCTGCTTTTTTCATGATTTCCCTGATTTTTCATCATTCACTGTTAACTCTGGTCAGTGGAACTTTTCACTGCTGCCTGTAAGCAGGGTTGATCTTTTAGCCAGTTCTCAGTGGAAAGGCCACCCTAGTTGTGAAGATATTGAAATTCTTCTCTATCAGTTGTTAAACCGCCTCTCTTCTTGCCTGAACCCTGAGCGCCAATCTATCTGAAGCTCCAGCCAGTCCTGTCCCTCTCCTGGGCCACAAAATTCCCACAACCAAGTAACTTAAGGGTTAATGCATGGTGTGGTGAGGGTCTCTAGGACATGCCCCTGACCAGGAATTGAACCTGAGACCCTTTGGTGGGAAGGCTGACCCTCTAACCACTGAATACACCGGCCAGGGCTCCACCCTCTTCTTAATGACTACATAGCATTCGGTATGTGATACTGTGTCTGTGTTATAGATACACGTTGCCAGGAGCACTAACAGTAGGCTTTTTATTGAAAGACAACTAGATAGTTTTCATTTTTGCCCCTAAGAAATATTTCAGAAATCCTGCACCTATACAGGCATATCCGAGGAGAAAGTCTTGGAAGTAGAATCAATGGTTTCCAGAATACGAGCATTTACAACTTTGACAGACGTTGCAAAATTATCCCTCGAGTGTAATAGTTTTTTTAATTAAAAATTTTTCAGTGACAGTTGGCATTCGATATTATATTAGTTTAAGGTGGACAGCCTAATGGTTAGACACACATAACTTACAAAGTGATCTCCCTTTAAGTCTTGCACCTACCTGACACCGTATGTAGCTATTACAGTATTATTGACTATATTTCTTAAGAGTTAACAGTTTTTGATAGAAAATAAGTCACTTCTTAGGTGTGTGAATCAGCATGTCCGCTGAGACACAAACACTGACTGGACACAAAGGAGTTAAAGGCTGTGGTACATGCTTGTGTTTCAGCCCAGATTTGTGGCATTTCTGAAGCCTGTTACCTCTGGAGTGCTGCTTGGGCCTGGCTGCCTCCGTTAGCCGCCCTCTCCTCATTCCCAGCCCAGCCCAGCCCAGCCCAGCCCCCTCCCTCCACATGCTGGAATTTCCCTCTGTCGCTTAGTCACCCCTGGCAGACAAAGCCGGCCCATGAACAGGAATTACCTGTTTCTTAGTCAGCCTCGGCTGCTGAAACCGGCTTGCATTTCCCAGTTATAACCCAGGGCCTGCATGTGGCCTCTCCTTGTGGATTGCTGGGTGCTGTTTGGAGAAAGAGAGGAAAGCAAATACTTTTCTAGAGCGAGACAGCTTGAAATTTAAGAGGGCAAATTCAAAACACAAAAGAAAGCAAGTTTAAGAGACTCACAGTGTAGGGATGGGAAGATTATTTAGTGAGTAAATATTTATGGAGCTCTTACCCTTTCAGTTCCATGCCCCAGTGGTTGCCTGTGGGCTGTAGGGCATGAATAGGGCCCGTGCCTGCCTGGGCCTCCTGTTCTGGTTTCACATGTCAGGAGGAGAGAGGAACCCCTCTGTACTTGTATCTCCAGATTTCATGTCGTATGGATAAAGGCCCTCCTCCTCTCTAAGTCAGGCTAGTCAGTAATAGATCTAGTTGCGCACAGAAAACTAGTGGTTGTGATGGTCCCAGTGGAAAAAATGACGTTTGCTCCTATAGGATTTGGGGCCTGGGACAGGGTAGAAGCTCTGAGCCACTACCAGGAAGTGACTCAGGGACAAACAATGTCTGAATTCTGCTTTTTTTTTAATCTGGAAGGAGGGTGGGTCCCAGGGTGGGTCCCTGAGTGGAGCCCCTGAGGGTTCACAGGACCCAGCTGGGGGTGTGGTGGGGGTGGTGGGATGGTGGGATAGGGTGGTGGGGTGCTGGAGGTGGTTAGGGGTGGGGGGTGAAGGAGTACGGGGTTGGGGGGTGGGAGTGGGCTGGGAGTAGGGTGAAGGGATGGGAGTAGTAGGGTGGTGGGGTGGTAGGGAGTGGGCTGGGGGTAGGGTGAAGGGATGGGGGTAATAGGGTGCGGTGGTGGGGTGGTAGGGAGTGAGTGGAGTGGGGGGATGGTACGGGTGGGGAATGGGCAGGTCTGTTAGGCTCTAGGCTCCACTTGACTTCTGACCTAGGACACCTCAGAGGTCAGGTCTCTGATTTACAGATAGAGTACCACCTGTTGTCACCTATTTGGGGGCTATTAGAATGCCAGGAAGGCTTGCCCCAGAAGCTGCCAGAGGGAAGTGCTGTCATGGTACCTCATTCCCTCCCCCACCTTCATTGCCCACAATCCCAGAGGGCAGCAGCCCCTGGGACTTCAACTGTGGGGAGGGCCGCAGGGGCTGGAGTTGCTGCGGGTGCAGAGCTGGTGGTGGGAGGGTGGGGCAGGAACACCTCGTTCATTTTGTAGACACACTTAATTCATTTCGGTTTCTCAACTAATGAAGAATTTACGGAACCGCAGGAATCATATGAGATCTTAAACCCTCAGTATATTGGGAAAAATGATCAGCATTTACCATCTGGATCCAATGCAGCCTTTATCTATCATCTACTATTGATCTTTGAATCATTTTTATCATTTATAAAAGTAAAGAATAGAAATCTTACCATTTATAGTATGGATGGATCTAGAGGGTATTAGGCAAAGTGAAATCAATCAGTCAGAGAAAGACAAATGCCGTATGATTGCAATATATGTGGGATCTAAAGAACAAAATAAATGAACAAACAAAACAGGAACAGACTCGTAGACACAGAGAACAGACTGAGGGTTGCCAGAGAGGAGGGGTGTGGGGGGCTGGGTGAAAAGGTGAAGGGATTAAGGAGCACCAATTGGTAGTTACCAAATAGTCATGGGGATGTGAACTACAGTGTGGGGAATATGGTCAATAATATTGTAATAACTATGCACAGTGCTGGGTGGGTACTGGAAATATTGAGAACACTTCGTAAAGTACATGATTGTCTAACCACTATGTACACCTGAAACTAGGACAAAATAATATTGAATGTAAACTGTAATTGCAAAATAAATAAAGTAAGAAAGAAATAGAAAAGTAACATTATTAGAAATTATAATAAGAATTTAGATATAGAAAACTCAGATTTTTATTCCATATTTCCTGGATTTGAAGATATATGCACACACATATTTGCTTAAATTTTTTTGTATACATACATAGATATATGTGTGTGTATGCATGTATGTGTGTATATATACATATATGTGTGTATGTGTATACATACATACATATATACACACGACACACATATATGTGTTCTTTGTTCCATGATTGCAAACATTTCCATTTTTAGAATTATAAACACCAAATGACCAACCTAATGAGTAGCCATGTGTAGTTTTATCTTGGTCTTTCCTTCCATATAGGAGCTTTCTTCGCTTTTCAGCAGGGTGGCTGGAAGGCTGGCTCCTTGGGGGAGTAATTTTTGACATTACTTGCTCTCCAGAGCTGGCTGATCATGTGCAGAATCATGGGTGCTGGAATGAACAGGTGGACTGTGAGTGGACCCCACCCTTCCCATCCAGGAGATTTTGCAGATGAAAGCCACATCCTAACACCTATTGATTCCCATGTTACAACATTTCTGAAATTCTCATTTGTCTTAAAATTGAAATGCATAGTATTTAACATAGTATTCTTCCCTGCCCCCCAGCGAAAAAGTTGCTTTTTAATTAACAGTGTCTCTTACAGCTCAGTGTCTTTAGAATAAAGGAAATGCTGTAGGCACCCCACCTATCCATGAAGGATCTGGGTTTGAGAACTGCGCAGCACTTTCTGCCCTGCAACCTCAACTACAGAGGAACACGAGGAGGGTAGAATCTTTCGTCCACTTGAAACTCCAAGAAAACAGGATGTAACCTCTCACTGTCAGCCCAGGGCCAGGGCAGTGAAGTGGGGTCCTTTCCCCAGTCCCTGTTGCCTCGACAGATCTACTCGGGACATTGCAGTCAGTCACCACAAGGTGGCGAACAAGCCCCGGCATGAAGCTCTGAGGCCCACACACCTCTAGGGCGCCTTCCTTTCTAGATGGCCTGTTAGTGACCAGCTGACCAGCCGCACTGTGGGTAAAGACACAGACTTTGCTACTGTCTTGTGAGTCCTCACCTTGCAGTTCCCATTTTTCTGTGGTATTGGAGTCTGAGCACTAACTCTCAGGCTCTCGTTCTCATTTGGAGGTGATCTCCGCTTTCTAATTCGCCTGTGGCACTGCCCGGGAGAAGCTCCCTGCAGTGTTCATAGTCGTGGTGCAGATGGCAGGAGACCACCAGGTCGTTTCATGGTGTCAGGTCCCCTGTGGGAGATCAGAGGAGTCGCTCCTGGGGTTGGCTACCGTAGGGTCCATTCTGACTCTGCCTGCTGTGCAACCTCAGACAACTTACAAAACCTCTCTGGGCCTCAGCAGCAAGATCAGGTGGTCATCACCTCCTGGGTGTGTCACCGGAACACTGTGCGACTCAAGGAAACTGTATTGTGGTGTGTTTTAAGATCATCTGAGGAAAAGCTCGGTACGAATCCCGGTTATTATGTTTATTATGGGGTTCAGTGTGATTTACCATGAAGCATTTTCCACCCGAATGAAGCTTCTTTAAATACACTTAGGCCAGTAATTACAGAAATGTAAGACTTCCCGCAACCACATTGGCAATTAGGAGGGAACCGGGGCGCGAGGCAGACTCCCAGGTCCCTGAGGCATTCTTGCTCAGCTCGGTCAAGCTTTTGTCTCTCTTGTAAGAAGATAATAAACCCAGTGACTAAAGAATAGTTACATTTAACTGACCTTCCTTATATATCAAGACCTATTTCTGAAACTATGATTGTTAAGGATTTTAAATAAGATCCAAATCAGTATGGGGTACAACTTTCTTTCTGGTGGTTCAAACATATTAATGTAACTGTAGATCTCAAAGTAATTTTTATTTATACACAATAATGTGTAGATTCTTGATTTTTGAAAAAATTTGACATTACAGATAAAATCTCAGACTTCTCTACTAGCGCCATCAGTCCTGGTCCCTTTTCACTCTTTGCAGAGTTAACAACCACTATAAGTTCAGTGTTTTCCTTTCAGATCTTTTCTCTGCCTTTTCACGTTTATAGGTAGAGAAAACCAAGAAGGATTCTGATAAACATATGCCGGTCATAAAGAGATAGGAAATTACAACTAGTAAAAGAAAATATTACACTTTCAGCTTTCTGACCGCAGTTTCCAAAAGAAAACACCATCAGTTATGTGGCCCTTCCTTGAAAACACCATTAGTTATAGGAAAGTAAGATGTCATTTTTTTTTTTTTTTTTTAATGAGGAAAGATAGGATTTCTTAGAATTAAATTCTAAAAGGAATGTCTCATGTGGGACTTTATAAGGGTGGGCACCTCATGATGAAATGGGCAAAATTCTCAGCAGCGATTTGACTGCCAAACCAGTGGCGAATTCTATGTGTCTATTTTGTGTAGTTTTGACAAAGACTGAGGATGTGAATGAGGAGTTGTTATTTAATGGGTATAAAAAATTGGGTAGGTGACTTTAAAACATATCTCAGTGCAGGTGATTCTGAAGCAGAGCTGAAACGAGGTCCCTTTAGGTGGCCTTCTTGTGATTTTGCACAGGCCAGGGATGGCATTGAGGCTGCGTGAGGCAGGGGGGTTTCTGCCTCGTGCACAGTCATCTGCGGATGGGGCTCCCCAGCAGGAGCGGGAGGTTGTCCTCTGTGATGGGCACAGCCTGCTGGCACTCCCCCAGCTCTGCCAAGAAGGTGGATCTTCAGACTCTACAGACCAGAAGAGCTGGTGTCAGGCAGGGTGACATTATGAAAACTGAGGCGCTGAAACATCTTCTCACCTGGGTAGAAGGCTGCACATCTCTGCATGGAGATGGGCCAAGGTGGAGGAGACCTTTCTCTTAATTACCACACTCTGTGGGTAATGTGTCAGGAATGACTGAAAGTCAGTATGCGCTTTCATATGGATCATGGGCATTAGATTTAAGAACGAGGTGATTCTGATTGGCTTGGGGAAACTGGCCTCTACCTGCCCTATTTGAAGGCTTTGATCAGGGGCTGCTATTCAGAGCATCGGCATCTTCAGAGGATGTGTCACAATCCCTGGCAGCACCCAGTGGCAGTCACTGACTCACCATGGTGCCTCCTGGGGCCGGGGAAGCTGTGCTGGAAGGAGAAAGTGGCCTCTGTACAGCTGTTTTCTTTAGACTTCTCCATCTTCTGGTTTGTATCCCGGTTAGATTTATGGACCCAGAACCTGAATGTTCTCCTGGGGATTTAACAATGAAGGAAACTGATGTATCCTGTGCCTAGGGGGGCAACGGTAGAGATCTGGAAGGAGCCAAGATTGGGAACTCAGGAGGCCCGTGGCCTACCACTGGCTCCGGCAGCTGGCCATGAATGATATAGTAGTTAAAAGATCAGTGAGCTTCTGGGAAGAGGTAGGACTTAGCCCAGGACTCTAAGGACAGATATGATTGAGGAAGTAGAGAGGGATTTGAAACACATTTCAGGGAAGGTGAATCACAAGTGCAGAGCCATGGAGATGGACGCAATAATACAATGAACACCTTGCCTTTGAGTAGTTCTTTGCGGTACTTTACAGCTAGCTGTATTCTTCATGAGGGCAGGGGCATGCCTATTCCATTCACCAGGGCATGTCCAGTGCCCACCAGTGCCTGGCACATAGCAAATGCTTATTAAACACGTTTAAATGAAATGATTGCATGAAATCGATCCCAACAATGTTCCTATCAACATTGTAAGATAGGGTTTAAATGATCAAGGTGACAATTAGATGACCAACCCGGTGCTCTTAGTAAGAGTTCTACATTTCTGAATTGTAATAAAAGAGATATTATAGAGTGTTTGATCAGGTTAGACTCAACGTGGTATGTAGGAAAGGCGAAGGTGTCACAGAGACGTCTTGACCAGAGAGATGAGAACAACAAAATTGCAAAATTGAAGGAAGCTGAGTATGTTCAAGGCTGACTTGAAAAGAAAGACTTGGAGGAGACAATAGCTGTTTTAAAATATTTGAAAGGTTTTCATGGGGATGAGAAATGGGATAGGACAAGAAAGGAACGAATGTTCACTCAACACATATGGCATATCAGGAGCTTACGTGGGCTGTCTTCCTTAATCTCCGTAGTCCCTTTTAGGTAATTATCCTCTTGAACAGATTAAGGAAGACTCTTAGCTGTTATGTAACTTACCTATGGTCATGCACCCAGTAAATGGCAAAGCCAGGATTCAGAGTTGAAATGTCTCAAAATATGTCTCTGAGCCCATGAGTTCCTTCTTTTGTGTAATGCCAGAGGACAGAGCTAGAATTAATGGTTGAAACTCTCTAAAAAGCAAACTTCAGCTCTTATTAAGAACACTTGAAGGAGCAGAGTTGTCTGACAATGGTATAGTTTGCTCCTACAATAATGAGACTCCTGTCACTAGCACTATTCAAAAAGAGGCTGACTCACAACCCACTGGCTAGGTGATAGGAGGAGTCCTATCACAGGAAGAGGTAAGGTTGAAGTGGCTCACAATGAAGGGCAAAGAACTCTTCCAACGTGAAATGTCTATGGAGTTTTAGGTTATAGTTTCTATTCAGAGAGCCGAGGTTGGATCTTGCCTTGTCTTTGAACAATGTAAAGGCTGGCTCCTTACCCTTTTACAGGCATTCCTATTTTTTTCAGTGTTTACTCAAGACTATTTAACTAATACTCATACTTTACTCAAGACTATTCAACTAGCACCCATACTTCTGAGTGGGCAACGACTCAAAAATATGGCAGAAGGAGGAAGGAGGTGGCTCTCTACCTAGTATTTAAAAAATAATTTAGACTTCTGTACAATTAATCACAAATAGCTCTTCTATTACCAAAGAACAGACCCCTTTTTCTTCTCCCAAAAGTCTCTCTCTTATGGTCCCTCTGTGATGTCCTCTCCGTCTAATTTTATATAGGGATAATGAAGACACAGAGTGGTGAAAAGAAGGTGATTTATATGGAACTATATTTAGGAGCCTCTTTTCTTCAAAGATCAACCGAAATCTTGAATGAAGGCTCCACATAAAACCCCTATGATGGCTCCTTTGGAAAAGATGGCTAATAAAGAAATTTTTAATGATTTTCTGTAATAATGGAAAATTTGATAAGCACAAACGCTTTAGTTTATAGTTATGACTTCATTATCTTTTTTACTTATCATATAAGCAGTAGGAATCTACTTGGGATGATAATTCACCAAGCAACTCTATATTCTTAATGTCCCTTCTGGAATCCTCTAAAATAAAAATATACAAAAAGAAAAAATTCATTAGAATTATAAGCAGAACTGGAGGAGAATCACAACTGAGTTTCAATAAATTTATGGAAGTAGAAAAGTGAATGGTAGAATGTTTATGAAAGAAACTGGTGCAGAAAGACACAGCCCAGACTGTGTTATGAAGGAGTGGCAGAGGTGAAGGCAGATCTGGCCATTGGAACGTGGAGAAGCTCTGGACTCAGAATTAGCAGGTGTAATAGAGGATTTTTCCCCAGTGCAATTAGATGACCAAGAAATAACTGTTGAATAAACAAATGAGAAGGGCCATATGAGTCCAGCTCTGAACTTTAGTAGCCCTTAGAAAAGTTTACAAACCATTCTGTTTGACTTCTTTATTTGGAAATAGGAAAGAAGGGGCAATATTGTTTAGAAATTCCAGAATTATAGTTGATTAAATCAAGTAACATGTTAAAACATTTAGCAAAAAAGTTTGGTTTATAGTGCACTCTACTGAATTAACAACTCTGAGAAGGCTGGGACTATGTGTGCCTTGATCACTTATATCACCAACCCAGCATAGTGCCTGGAGCATAGTAAGTACTCAATAACTATTTGTTAAGTGAACAAAAATTGAGAGAAAAGTACTAAAATGAAAGAGTCCTGGTCCACAATTAAGGGAAAATGGGCTGATTCCAGCCTATCTCTAGCTCTATAACTTTGGATCTTTTCTTTCTTTTTCTAATCTTCACCTGAGGATATTTTTTCCATTGCTTTTCAGAGAGAGTGGAAGGGACAGAGAGAGAAAGAGAGAGAGAGAATCATCAATATGAGACAGGCACATTGATAGGTTGCCTCCTGCATGTGTCCTCACCAGGGCCAGGGATTGAGCCTGCAACCGAGGTATGTGCCCTTGGCTGGAATCAAACCTGGGACTCTTCAGTCCACGGGCCAACACTCTAACTACTGAGCCAAACCCGCGAGGGCTGGATCTTTTATTTCTATAGATTTAATATCCTCATGAAAACTGAAAGGTATGCACTAGACAATAATAATCTTCATTTATTGAGTCCTCACCTTATATTTTGCACACATTATTTCTACTCTTCAATCCTGAAAGGTAGAAACTATTATCCTTGTTTTATAGACAATTTATGCTTGAAAAGATTATGTAACTTGCTCATGTTAGACTGCTAGGCCTTTTTCATATTGAGACATAGATAATCATTACCAAATACCCTTAAGTGAATGACAA
Source organism: Miniopterus schreibersii (assembly GCF_964146895.1). Lineage (NCBI taxonomy): Eukaryota > Metazoa > Chordata > Mammalia > Chiroptera > Miniopteridae > Miniopterus > Miniopterus schreibersii. The sequence continues at coordinate 11,091,445 of NC_138119.1, read as the reverse complement.
CTGTTTTCAGTTCCTAGACCACTAAATACTGAGTTATGATTTGATGCATAATTAAAACAGACAAAAATAACTGTTTGCCAAACATTTATTATTAATTTTTAATAGTCCAATCATTTCAACAAGAATGTCTCCAAGGTAGTATCAATAGGCTTCAAAGGATTGTGGGCTGATGGTTCTTCTTAAGGGCCTATGGGAACTTGCCCATTTACAAATTTCTCCCTTTCCCTCCCCCAAACGCTCTCTGTGATCTCTTACTGGCCCTAGAGCAAGATAGATGTCTACAGGATCCTAAGTAGGTTTCCTCTCAGGTAAATTTAACAAAGGTAGTAATATTATGAAATTTGTTAAAGATTGGGGGAAGAGAACTGAGCCCTATAGACTACAGCAAACAGTTTTAAAATTTGAGTTCTGGAGTTGTTTGAGAAATACCTTACTTTTGCTTTATGAGATTTTAAGTGTTTATGGAGTTAACTGTAAAAAAAAAAAAAGTCCGATTCAAATTCTAAGTCTTAAAGCTAAATCATATTCTTAAGAGATATTTCTTCCAGTTATGGCTGATTTCACAGGGATTTTTTTCTGTGTTAGTCAGTTTCCCTATACTATTCAAAGGTTGTAAAAATTCAGTCTCCTTTCAGAATCTGTGCTAATTATGCCACAAAAGATGAGAGGCTATTTGGAGGTAAATATTAATGTAGTTTAGGCCCAAGAAGAAATACCAACTTGAACACTAAAAATATCTAAACTCTCCACAAGATAGATCAACCATTAAAAAAATACACCCAATTCTTTTGATTCACATCATATTATTTTTATTAGTTTTGAAAGCAATAAATTAACATGCCCCCCAAACAAAACTCCTTAAACAAGTTAAATGATGTTTTTAAAAATGCACACCACATCTACACCAAAGAGCAAAGACATCCTGCAGTAAAGAACTACTTGAGGAAGAATAAAGGGTAGAAGTACATGAAATGAGTATAGTTTAAGATTTTGGAAAAAAAGACATATGCTAACATAACAGAGTTTTCCCACAACCAAAAACATTTGAGTTATTTGGTACCCAGTGTTTCCCATTTTCCTTTGCAGAAGCTTTGGCAAGTGTTGGGATACCGCAGCATTTCTTAAGGGCGGTATTGGGATCTCTGCTCTTGGATGTACTCATAGAGGGGGCTGGAGCGCACTGGGACACTGGCAAACTGACGCTTGCCAGGCTCCAGAATCTGCTGACGGCCCTTGTCTTTTTCCTCCCGGACTTGGCCACGCCTCTGCGCCTCCTCCTGTTGGCGGAGCTGCTCTTCCTCCCGGAATTTCCTTTCCCGCTCCTGCCGGCGCCTCAGTTCTTGCTCCTCCTGCAGCTGCTGCTCTTCTTGGCGACGCAGCATCTGTTCTTCCCGTTCCTGGAGAAGCTGTTGATCTTCACGGAACTTTCTGTCCCGCTTCTGACGAAGCTCTTGTTCACGTTCCTGGCGGCGCAGCTGTTGTTCCTCTTCTCGGAGTTTTCTGTCGCGCTCTTGGCGACGCAGCTGCTGTTCTTCGAGTTCCTGGAGGAGCTGTTCCTCCTCACGGAATTTTCTGTCGCGCTCCTGGCGAAGCTCTTGCTCCAGTTCCTGGCGACGCAGCTGCTGTTCTTCCCGTTCTTGGAGGAGCTGTTCCTCACGGAATTTTCTGTTGCGCTCTTGGCGAAGCTCTTGCTCCAGTTCCTGGCGGCGTAGCTGCTGTTCTTCGAGTTCCTGGAGGAGCTGTTCCTCCTCACGGAATTTTCTGTCACGCTCCTGGCGAAGCTCTTGTTCCAGTTCCTGGCGACGCAGCTGCTGTTCTTCGAGTTCCTGGAGAAGCTGTTCCTCCTCACGGAATTTTCTGTCGCGCTCCTGCTCCAGTTCCTGGCGACGCAGCTGCTGTTCTTCCCGTTCCTGGAGAAGCTGTTCCTCCTCACGGAATTTTCTGTTGCGCTCCTGGCGAAGCTCTTGTTCGAGTTCCTGGCGACGCAGCTGCTGTTCTTCGAGTTCCTGGAGAAGCTGTTCCTCCTCACGGAATTTTCTGTTGCGCTCCTGGCGAAGCTCTTGCTCCAGTTCCTGGCGGCGTAGCTGCTGTTCCTCCTCGCGGAGTTTTCTGTCACGCTCTTGGCGACGCAGCTGCTGTTCTTCACTTTCCTGGAGGAGCTGTTTCTCCTCACGGAATTTTCTGTCGCGCTCCTGGCGAAGCTCTTGCTCCAGTTCCTGGCGGCGTAGCTGCTGTTCTTCGAGTTCCTGGAGAAGCTGTTCCTCCTCACGGAATTTTCTGTCGCGCTCCTGGCGAAGCTCTTGCTCCAGTTCCTGGCGGCGTAGCTGCTGTTCTTCGAGTTCCTGGAGAAGCTGTTCCTCCTCACGGAATTTTCTGTCGCGCTCCTGGCGAAGCTCTTGTTCGAGTTCCTGGCGACGCAGCTGCTGTTCTTCCCGTTCCTGGAGGAGCTGTTCCTCACGGAATTTTCTGTCGCGCTCCTGGCGAAGCTCTTGCTCCAGTTCCTGGCGGCGTAGCTGCTGTTCTTCCCGTTCCTGGAGGAGCTGTTCCTCCTCACGGAATTTTCTCTCGCGCTCCTGGCGAAGCTCTTGTTCGAGTTCCTGGCGACGCAGCTGCTGTTCTTCCCGTTCCTGGAGGAGCTGTTCTTCCTCACGGAATTTTCTCTCGCGCTCCTGGCGACGCAGCTGCTGTTCTTCGAGTTCCTGGAGGAGCTGTTCCTCCTCTCGGAACTTTCTGTCTTCTTCCTGCAGGCGTTTTTTCTCCTCTCTTTCCTCCTTCAGCAGCTGCTCCTCCTCGCGCTGCAGCTGCTCGCGTTGACCTGGCTTGGCGTACAGCGTGTGGCGGCGCCTCTGGCTTTCCTCCTCTAGTTGCCACCTCCATTTTTGGTCCTGGAGCCGCTCCCTCTCGCGATCCTCTAGGAGGCGCTCTTCCTCCTGGAGCTGCTGCTCCTGCTTCCTCTCGAGTCGCTGTAGGCGCTGCTCATCCTCACGGAGCAGTGGCTCGGGCTCCTGAAGCTGCTCCGCCCTCAGCTGCTCCCGCTGTGCGGGCCTGGCCGACAGCCTCTGGCGGCGCCTCTCTCTCTCCTCCTCAGCCTGCCACTGCTCCTCTCGGAGGCGCTGGCTCGGCCACTGGGCGTCCTCCTCCCGCTCCAGCTCCCGCAGCCTCTGCTCGCGCTCCTGGAGCCGCCTCTCTTCCTCTTCCTCCTGCTTCTGGCGGCGCCCCAGCGACTCTTGCCTGCGGGGCCTCGAGTAGACTTTGCTCTGCCGGGCGTCGGCCTCTCTTTCCAGCCTCCGCTGCCACCTCAGGGTGCGGCTCTGGCCCTGCTCACGGGCCTCTTCCTGCCGTACCTCCTCCTCAGCCAGCTCCTGCTCGCGCCTCTCTGCCTGCTGGCGCCTCAGCTCCTTCTCTCTCCTCAGCTCCTGCTCCCGCCTCAGCTCCTGCCTCAGCTCCTGCCTGCGCCTCTCTTCCTGTTCGCGCCTCAGCTTCTGTTCCAAGCGAGGTTCCTGCTCGCGCCTCAGCTCTTTCTCCCGCCTCAGCTCCTGCCTCAGCTCCTGCTCGCGCCTCTCTTCCTGCTGGCGCCTCAGCTTCTGTTCCAAGCGCGGTTCCTTTTCTCGCCTCAGCTCTTTCTCTCGCCTCAGCTCCTGCCTCTCTTCCTGCTCGCGCCTCAGCTCTTTCTCTCGCCTCAGCTCCTGCTGGCGCCTCTCTTCCTGCTGGCGCCTCAGCTTCTCTTCCAAACGCGGTTCCTGCTCGCGCTTTAGCTCCTCTCGCCTCAGCTCCTGCTCGCGCTTTAGCTCCTCTCGCCTCAGCTCCTGCTCGCGCTTTAGCTCCTCTCGCCTCAGCTCCTGCCTCTCTTCCTGCTGGCGCCTCAGCTTCTCTTCCAAGCGCGGTTCTTGCTCGCGCTTTAGCTCCTCTCGCCTCAGCTCCTGCTCGCGCTTTAGCTCCTCTCGCCTCAGCTCCTGCCTCTCTTCCTGCTGGCGCCTCAGCTCCTCTTCCAAGCGGGGTTCCTGCTCGCGCCTCAGCTCTTTCTCTCGCCTCAGCTCTTGCTGGCGCCTCTCTTCCTGCTGGCGCCTCAGCTTCTCTTCCAAGCGCGGTTCTTGCTCGCGCTTTAGCTCCTCTCGCCTCAGCTCCTGCCTCTCTTCCTGCTCGCGCCTCAGCTTCTGTTCCAAGCGCTGTTCCTGCTCACGCCTCAGCTCCTTCTCTCTCAGCTCCTGCCTCAGCTCCTGCTCGCGCCTCTCTTCCTGTTCGCGCCTCAGCTTCTGTTCCAAGCGCGGTTCCTGCTCTCGCCTCAGCTCTTTCTCGCGCCTCAGCTCCTGCTCGCGCCTCAGTTCCTTTCGCCTCAGCTCCTGCCTCTCTTCCTGCTGGCGCCTCGGCTCCTCTTCCAAGCGCGGTTCCTGCTCTCGCCTCAGCTCTTTCTCTCGCCTCAGCTCCTGCTCGCGCTTTAGCTCCTCTCGCCTCAGCTCCTGCCTCTCTTCCTGCTCGCGCCTCAGCTTCTCTTCCAAGCGCGGTTCCTGCTCGCGCTTTAGCTCCTCTCGCCTCAGCTCCTGCTCGCGCTTTAGCTCCTCTCGCCTCAGCTCCTGCCTCTCTTCCTGTTCGCGCCTCAGCTTCTCTTCCAAGCGCGGTTCCTGCTCGCGCTTTAGCTCCTCTCGCCTCAGCTCCTGCCTCTCTTCCTGCTCGCGCCTCAGCTTCTGTTCCAAGCGCGGTTCCTGCTCGCGCTTTAGCTCCTCTCGCCTCAGCTCCTGCCTCTCTTCCTGCTCGCGCCTCAGCTTCTGTTCCAAGCGCGGTTCCTGCTCGCGCTTTAGCTCCTCTCGCCTCAGCTCCTGCCTCTCTTCCTGCTCGCGCCTCAGCTTCTGTTCCAAGCGCGGTTCCTGCTCGCGCCTCAGTTCCTCTCGCCTCAGCTCCTGCTCGCGCTTTAGCTCCTCTCGCCTCAGCTCCTGCCTCTCTTCCTGCTCGCGCCTCAGCTTCTGTTCCAAGCGCGGTTCCTGCTCGCGCCTCAGTTCCTCTCGCCTCAGCTCCTGCCTCTCTTCCTGCTCGCGCCTCAGCTCTTTCTCTCGCCTCAACTCCTGCTCGCGCCTCTCTTCCTGCTCGCGCCTCAGCTCCTTCTCTCTCCTCGGCGCCTGCCCGCGCCCCTCCTCCTGCTGGCGCCTCAGCTCCTGCTCGCGCCTGAGCTGCTGCTCGCGCCTCTCCTGCTCCAGGGGCTCCTGGCGCCCGCGCCGAAGCCTCTGCAGCTGCTCGTCCTCCAGGCGCTCCCTCCTCAGCTCCTGCCTTTCCCGCCGGGGTAGCGGCTCCTCCTCCTGGCGCTCGCGCTGCTCCCGCCGTTCCCGCCTCAGCATCTGGTTGCGCAGCGGCTCCCCCTCCTCCGGGCGCGCCTGGCGCTCTCGCGCGTCCCGCCCGGCCCTCTGCTCGCCCAGGCCGCGGTCTCGCGACGGGCCGCCCTTCCCCTCGGGCTCGGCGTCCTCCTCCAGCCCCGAGGCCTCGGCCAGGGCGTAGTAACAGGCCTGGGCCACCTTGAAAACGAACAGCAGGAACTCGTTGAAGTCCACGAGCCCGTTGCGGTCGCGGTCCAGGAGCTCCAGGATCAGGTCCACCGTCTCGGGATCATGCGGTCTCTGCGGAAAAACGGCGAACAAAACCTTCATAATGTGCCGCTGACAGTAAGTTTCTCACACACAGTAAATATTTCATGATGTGCAGACACTCAAAGGACATTAAGAGCAATTAGACCCCCCTCCCCGTGCGTATGGTGTTCTGTCCCCACGGAAGATGCGAATCCCTCATTTCAGAGCTTTCGTTTGTTGGAAATGTTTGCATCTTGTAACTGAACGCGGATTAGAAGAGCACCAGCTCCCTACAGCCGGGTGCGTAAGAATGCGCTCGTCCTCGAGGGAGGCCGACAATGGAAGTGCATGAAGATTCGCAGCCGCCACTTCTGCCTGAAATAGTTCCTCTGATTTGATTTTTATTCCATGTTTGAAAACTGGACAGAACACTTAGGGCAACACCGTTTTACTAGTGAACAGTATGATTTTAATTATTGAAATTTGGAAGTAATCTTAAGTTCCTTCCAAGTCGATCTAGTTTGACCTGACAGCTTTGGTGATAACTTCCCATGACCACCAGTCCACTGGCATTGCCATCGCAGTGGATACATGAAATAATTGCTGGTACCTTCCTTAGTACTCACAGACTACAATGCCAGTTAAGTACCTTCAGGCTCAGAAATGAATGGGGGTGTAGTGCAGAGCTGTCCTGGTGTGAAATGAATATAAAGTCACCATCCTTTGCTCTGGTTCATAACTTTGGGAGAAAGTTCATAACCCCAGATCAACAGAGAAATTTCCTTTTCTTCTTGTTTCTTACCCGAAGAATAGCTCCAAATTCCCTTTCAAGGAGGTTCTTCAGGTCTTTCTTGCACAGTGCGGCCCCATCACAATCATGTGAGGCATATTGATTGAAAACTTCAGTGATATCAAAGATGCTTCTCAGAAGTGGAGACATTTTTTTCTTTCCTTAAGTTCAAGTAAACCTAAAATAATAAAATAGGATCCATAATCAAACCCCGTTTCTGATCTTGGGGAGGTTTCAGCCCCACTATTTTGGGCATTTCCCTAAATAATTTGACTTTATGACAGTAATTATTTTCAACATGGGCTTTCAGAGCACTTTATTTTTGAATATTGTGCTTGGAAAAGGGAAGAGAGATCCTGAGAAACTTCAAGCCCGTGAATTATCTGCAGACTATCCTGTGGTCAGCTTTCAGATTGTTCACCTAATCTGGATTATCGATTTCATTTCCTTCTCCCCCTTTCTGCTCCCTAACATATTTCAGATCAGACAGTGTAGTAAATAATGTAGAAATCTAAATTTGATATGTCTCTACTCATAGCATCTTCCTCTAAAATTGAACACAGAGGATAGGCGAAAGCCAAAAGGGGAAGGAAGATCTGAAAGTAACTTGAAGTGGATAGAATCCATGTACACCTAATTGTGGAGCAAAACATTTAGTGGTAACAAGAACATTAAAAGGCAAATGTGGATTATTTCCCAACATTATAGCCCATAAGATATCTAGGAGTGTAACTCATAAGTCACCAGTTCTAAGGTTAAACACTACCTCTTTGCAGTCAACAGTGGCATTGTAATATTCAGATAAACCAGTGCAGAAAACAAAGAGTACATGTTACCTGTCTTAAAGCTAAGATATGTTACAGATATTCAGTTATTGAAAGCTTCTGAGAGGTACTTCCTGACTGGCTACCAGAGTCAATGGGTCAAACTGAACCTGGACAGATTTGAATAACATTGGTTTTATGGTTAGCTTTTGTTAAACCCAAATAAACCATTTGAATCTTGGCATTATAAAAAATGGGACTTAGCCAGAAGCAGATCAGTGTTAAGAATACATGGAAGGCTTCACTGGCTGGGTGAGTATCCTGGCTCATCTAGCTGGCTTCTTTAACTACTGCTCAACTCCAATATAGCAGATGCCATAATTTCACGAAGATAGCCCATATTGGGTAGAACCAACATAAAAAGAGAACCAAGGGTTGGAAAACTTTTGAGATGGCAGTTTTTAGAAAGATGAACCCCATCAGAATCATGCACAACTATCTTCCAACCCCTAACCTGCAAACACACGTTTAGAGCTCAGAGCCTTAGGAGAAGGGCCATGTCTCTCTTTGGGTAATGGCTCCAACGATAAGAAGATGGCATGGAGTCAGACATCTCTGTAAGATACTGATGCCTACTAGCACAGTAGGCCCCCATTGCCCCTCTCCCGCCAACATCTACAACAACTGGAAAATGAAGAATCATACAGGAGAACATGATCCCACTGGACGGGACTTACCCACTTCACCAGAGGGAGAAGTCGAGTGCGCTGACACCGCTGGCAAGTGTACTGGGCAGCCGGTAGCTGGGCCTTTTATAGGGGTTCTAATTGTGCCCCGAAGACCTACTTGGGAAGGAGACACCCACTCTGTGGGATGGCCTGATTCATTCTTAACCAAGCCCAGCTCCACCTCTGTCTCCACAAATGGTTTGTTTATCTCACTATTTGCTCACCTACCTATTTGGCATGAGGTTCACAGACCTTGCCTCCTGACAGGGTACTGGCCCCACCTAATGTGAAAGGATAGACTATTTGACAGACCTCCAATTTTTAAAATTTGTTAAAATTAAATAAAACAATAAAACAAAGAAGTTAATGTTCAGAATCTTAATTATGAGTTTATTACAAAGTAGTAACCTCTGAGCCATTTACTGTATAAAAAATGTAACTTCTAGGATGGAATCAAACATAAACTTTGACATAAACTAGTTAATTTCTCCCTGGGATGTGACAATTCATGGGGAACTGCTGATAGCCCTGCCTGAAGCAATTCTATTACAATGAGAGGGTATAAGGAATTGGTTTAGTTTCTTCTCTAAAAATGCAGGTGGGGGAAAAAATTGCATTTGTATTCTTGGGTCTTATAATGATTTTCCTATAGATTGGGGATTGCTTTCTTAGTAAACAATTGTGGATGGTCCTTTAAAAATATGTTTCATTAAATGAATTTATAAGAGAATTTGAAATCTGTCAAATTTCATTTGTAGGGATATTACATCTAAATGAAGTTTGCTCTTTCTTTTCTCATTAACATATTGATGCCCCTGGAGAAAAGAGCTGGTGTAATCTGTTTTTTTAAAAGATATAATCATCCTACTCAGCCCAAGTCACTAATGATTATGACACCGAAACACTTGACTGTGCTTCTGCAAGTGTATTAAGGTAATCGGTCATTCTAGCCCATTATATCTGTCAGGGCTTTCTCAACCCTGACGATCACTTGCAAATCCCAGTGCTGTTTTATTGTGAGGAACTGGATTTTATCCTTGGTTGTCAGTGACTCCCACCCTTACGTTTTAGACTATATGAAAATTTGGTTCACGATAAGTTTATGGAGACTATTAAACGATTCAGTCTCCTCCGTGGGCATTTCGGTCTCCTTCATTGTCCAACAGAGACAAGGACTGGCTTTCTGAATTTTGAGGAGACTCTGTAGGGCCCTTCAATTGAATGTAATTTGGAGCCTAAATCTTGATGGCTCTTCCTCTATGTGCAGATTGGTCCAAATGATGGTGGAATTGAATTCTGTTTGCCCCCTTGTTTGCTGCCACCCTAGAGGTGGGGTGAGAGGAAGGTGGAAGTGATGAGTGATGGGAAGGCAACTGTAAGCCTGGTTCACTTCTGTGATCTAGGATTTTTTCTAGAACTGTCACTATTTCTTGGGATCAGTTAGCAAACTTGATGTAGCAGCCCCTTAGTGAAGAGTGAACATTTCTCTCCCTTCCCCTTACTATTTAGGGTTTTATACAGTTATTTTAATCTTTGAATTCTAGGATAGAACCATTATGAGCAGTGCAACCACAAATCACTGTAGGACCTCTATCTCTCACATAGGATATGAGTCTTTTTAAAAAAAATCCTTACCCAAGGGTATTTTTTCCATTGATTTTTTAAGAGAGAGTGGAAGGGAAGGAAGAAGGGAGGGAGGGAGGGAGAGAGAGACATCTAGTTATTGCTCCATTTATTAATGCATTCATTGGTTGTTTCTTGTATGTGCCCTGACTGGGGATCGAACCCGAAACCTTGGCGTATTGGAACAATGCTCTAACCAACTGAGCTGCCTGGCCAGGGCAAAGTTCAGTCTATTTTTTGTTTTTAAGACCAACCTAGAACCCCTGAAATGTGGCAGTGTCCACTCATCGTGGTTCATCAAAAAAGAATGGTATGTTTATAATCTGAGGATCTTAATCTTCTTTATAGACAAAAAGTCTCATTATCTTTCTTTTATGAGACTGGAGACTGAGGCACTGAAAGGTCAGAGAACGTTCCTGGCTGGCCCAGAAGTGACCCAAGCACGCCTGCTCCATTCTGTAAGAATATCCTTCTTTATCAAGGATTAATGCCAGTGGATTCAGGGCATAGCTACACTCTTTTACTCTTACTTGGCTTTGAGATGTGGGCTCTTTATTACAGAGGGATTGAAAAGAGAAAATAAAATTTATATCATTCATAAGCTTTAATATTACATCAATCATGGAGCCTTGTCTGTGCTTGAAATCTTTGAGGGGTAGAGCTCTGCTGGGTTAACAAAGAACTAACAAAGTACTAGGTGTCCCTGGTCTTCAACTCATTCAAAGGCTCTTTTCCCATTTCCTCCTGTCAGAATCCAGAAGAAGTAAATAATAGATTTGACAGTCTGTGGTATTTCTACCAGGACCAAACCCTGCCTTGGCCTTAATGTGAAAATTTTGATAAAGCAGAGACGGTACTAGTGTGGTTCTCAGCCGACTGGGCTTCTCTAGAACCCTCTATGCGCCATGATGTGGGGCTCTGGGAAAATGTCCAAGCAGGGTGACTCTAAGATGGCTTTTTAAAAAGTAAGAATCTTTGGTAAGCTCTCTAAACGCTTATCCAATGAAGACTTTTCTTTAAAATTATGTGTTAAGTCTTTCAAGTTTTTCTACAGAGTCTTCTTATTCATTGACCCATGCCCTGGGACGCCACCTCTGCCAGTCTAAAACCTACTATATTTTCTGAGGCCCCCACAAGTTCCACCTGCCCTCCAACACCTTCCTTGGCTTTTCCATACAGCAAGCGTCCAATTAAAGCACTTCTTTCCACAGCATGCATAGTCAGCAGGATGCAACCCAGCACTGGTTAATGTGTAATTTCCATATTTTCCTCTAATTTAATGGGTGCTTGCTTTGTCTTCTTGATTAGGTTTTAAGTTCCTTGGAGGCAACGCTGTATCTTTTATTTCTACCAGGTGTTTAGTAAAATCCTTGCTGATATGATGTAATTTTATTGCACTGCAGCAGTTTAAATGGCCAAGTCTGAATGAGATGAGTGGCTTGATCTGGGATGGAGTTCTGTGGCTTTGGGTGATCGCCTGAGGATGAGGGCACATACCATCTGGGGCCTCTTTCTAGTTTTGCTGCTTGCAGGACAGATGACAGAGGAAGCATTACTCCACCCCTCTCTGCCTCCCCCATGCCCATCACTTCACCCCTCTGTTAAGGGAGAAGCTGTAAGATATGAATCCCTTCCCCAGAGGGGAGCTGTGATAATTACAGCTTGTAAAGCATTTTGTGACTCTCAGATATAAAAGGGCTAATTACTATGATCATTAATAATTCTTAATTTTTATCTTCTTCAAGGTAAATTACCTTTACTTTAATTATACCCCCACCCTGGTGGTAATTATACCTCTGAGAGTCAGCAGATGCTTTTTCATCTTACATCATGTCATGCAGGGTGACTGGGCATGGTGAGCACAGGCGAGCACTTCCACCTTCTGCCCACTCCAGCAGTCACCCAGAGTAGCAGAGCGCTCCTGGCGTTCTTTGCCATTAAAGTGGCCATAGATTTCAAGTGACCTGTTTTTTTCTGTTCTGTAACTATATCTTTCTCCTAACCAGAAGCCCCTCAATTTCTCAGAGCTTTGGGATTTATCAAAAGACACACTAAATTGGAAAAAGAATTTAATTCTTGTATTTTGGTGAATACTGTGAATGCAGGAAGCAGGCATTTTTGATTGGGCTGTGGAGATTTTGTCGTATCTCTGATAAAACGGTAGATGGCTGCCATATGGAGTAAGGGCCATGGCTCCTCAAGGGTAGGGGTGCTGTGTGACACTTCCTATTTTCTTGGATTTAGATTCTATTTCCAATCTTGGAGATGAGATATGAGAATTTGTATTGGAAGAACCAAAAAAGATTTTTTTGAGAGAGGTTTAGCTTCTGATAATAAGGCTTCTGATAATAATATAAAGAAGGATGGAAGCTAAGGCTTCACACTCAATAGATGCTTTAGGTTGTACGAGTAAAGGTCATGACCTCCCACATGTGGAAAGAGCACTTTCAGCACAAGCAGGTATGTGCCAGTCTGGCTTGGGATGTTTCCTTCAGGCCCAGATGTTCAATCATCACCTGGGTCATGGTACAGTTATTGAGTCCTAATCTTGAGTGTTTCAGTGCCACGAATCCCACCCTGTGCCTGAAGTAAGTGTAGGAGTGGAACAACCGTATGTGTACCAATGTCCAGAAATTCAGTGGCTTTCACTCTGACCCTTCCCTTTCAGACAGATGCCTGCTTCTCTTGAGCCCTCACCTCCACCCTTCTACACAGCACCTTTCTTTCAGTTGCCTTCCTGTTTTCATTTCTTCTCTTCTGCTTTAAAAAAGTTTCCCTTTCTCATTCCAACCTCAAAACCACTTGACATAGGATAGGGCTGAAGGGACTTTGGGGGGCCAGGCAAGGTCCTTGTCCTTTCGCCTCAAGGAGGATCTGACTGAGTTCATACTTTTAGTGGAGAAGCAGAAGGCAGGCTGTGCATTTCTCCAGTCTCCCCACAGTAGTCTCTTTTGGTTCATAAGCATTTATTAGTCCCCCATTCTATACCAGGCATGGAGCAAAGCACTGAACTTCTTACCAGAAGGCACTGATGATTTGGAGTGGAAGATACTGTGATAAGAAAGATTTAATTTAAAAAAATAAGGCTATAAATTTTTAGTATTTGCTTGTATGCACTATGATATTTTTCTAATAACACACAGAAAACCTAACAGTGGTTACCTGTAGGGAGAGGGATGGGAAAGTGCCTCTTACACTTTTTGATATTTGAACCATGTGAATGTGTTACATATTCAAAAATAGAAAACATTAAATTCTAAAAGTTTCATTCCAGGAGAAATGAGATGAAACACATAGAAGATAACCATCAGAGTATGATCAGGAATTAAAATTTCCATTCTAAGTTGTAAAAGAGCAGAAATAGGAGAACTTCTAGAGGTCAGTACTTCTAGAAGGCAAGAATGCATTTTACCTACTTTATGGTGTGCCTGGCAGGGTACTTCTTAAGTGTGATGAAGTTAAATGGCCCTTAAAACTTTTAAACCTTAAAACTCACTAAAGAGGTTGCACAACAGACATTTGTTTCAGCCTTTTAGCTATTCTGTCAGATGTGTAGCCAGAAACTTTTCAGATATATTTTTTGAGGCTTCCCCTTTTCTGCAGAGGAAGAGTGCTGTGAGCACAGCTTCTCTGGGTGTCTGACCCAGCTCTGGGCCCTCAGCTGGCTCGCTGTCAGATCTGGGCAGAGGGTGCACCATGAAAGGCTCATCTAGAACCACATCATTTGAAAGCATTTCCCAAATTACATGGATAAGTGCTTTCAGCAGCACAAATCTGGTCTGACGTGAACCATATTTTCTACAGGTATTACAAATGGGGAATGATTATAACTTTTTATAGGGCAAAAAGTCAGTTTCTCTGATATTAACGTAATCCCTTCTTTCAGTGCCAATATACTATTTCAAGATCACATTCGGGGGCCCTTTCTGTTAGGCTTTTCAAGATGCAAAACTGTTAGAAAGTCTCTGACTACAAGCCTTAGAATAGTGGTTTATATACCCTCACCTGTCCCATGAGTGTCCAGAGCGCTTTGCTACTCAACTAATCAAAAACTTTCATTAAAAACCTGTTAAATGGAAGGTACTGAGCTAGGTGAGAAGGACTACAGCATTGGAAAAGACACCATCTCAGGAATTCAGAGAGTATGAGATAATTGTGAGGTCTGATTATAATTCACAAGCACTCTACAGGTTGAAGAAGGAAGGCGCCACTGCTGGCCAGAGTAGTTTGGGAGGGCTGCCGGGAGGATATGGGGCTTGTTCTGGATAGGATGAGTGGATTACAGGCAGGCCAAGTGTCCTAGGGAGGCATTGCAGACAGTGTGAAGAAAACTGAGGAGTAGAATGGACAAAGTATATTTTGAGAAAAAGATAGTTGACAGTCAGATTATAGTGGAGATTCTATTACTCTTTGATAAAGGGCGGTGTCTACTTGGTTCTTTCAAGGGTTGACCGTACAGAAGAGATGTTGGTTTTAACCATCCATATATTCATTTAGGAAGGGATTGGGCACAATAAGATGTAGGTTCCAAGCAAGCAGTTTCCATATCTATTTTGTTTTCTGAATTCCCAGTGCCTGCCATAGAGCAGGCACTCAGGAAATATTTGTTGGTTGAAAGGATGAATGAATTGTATTTATGAGTCATATATATAAGACCCTATATGAGTGCCATGATCAGAAAGTAGCCTTATAAGGGTTCAGAAAAAGAAATCACTTTCTGATGGGAGATTAGGAGGAAGAGAAGGGATAGAAAAGGAACAGGTGAGAGAAGCCACAATGAGCCATAAAGTAGAAGAGAGGGCACAATTTTATTTTTAAAAATCTTACTGGGAGTATGGAATGGGTGGAGAATAGGTGGCTGGAATGGTGGTCAGGATGCAAGGGATGGGAGTGAGGATGAAAAGGGCAAGAGTAGCCCGGCTGGGTGTGGCTCAGCCTTTGAGCATAGACCTAGGATCAGGGAGATCGAAGTTCAATTCCCCGGTCAGGGCACATTCTCGGGTTGCAGGCTCGATCCCCCGTTGGGGCGTGCAGGAGGCAGTCGATCAATGATGACTCTCTCATCATTGATGTTTCTATCTTTCTCTCTCCCTCTCCCTTCCCCTCTCTGAAATCAATAAAGATATATTTTTTAAAAAGGGCAAGAATAATGATATTAAAACTAATATCCTAGTTCTCCCTACACTGGCCTCATCAGTGCTTTCTTTTGGAGATTAAAAACAAAGTTTGGGGAAAAGAAATTATTTTCGCCAAAGGGTTGGTTTCATATCTGTATCTTCAAAGCAATTCCAAAAGTATCACCTGAACCAGCCTGAGCTTCCTCTGCTATTATTATTCAAATGAGTACTTGAATAAGCAGAATTTGTGTCAGTGAGGAAAACTGCTTGGGGCACCAGTCTAGGTGAGGCCAAGTGGACTAGTTTTACTCATATTTAAGCAATGGCTCAGAAGGAGGCCTCAATTTTTTAATCCAAGCAGCTGCCATTTTTCAGCTGAGTCCTCTGCACTCAGCATCATATAATCAATTTAGTCTAATCAAACTTACTGAACACTGACCCAGGTACTGAGAATTCAAAGATGGATAAGAGATAACCTCTGTCCAGTTTGGTAGAGAGAGTTTTGGCCTATATGATGACATGGTGGTGGGGCCAAAACCTTTTTGTTTTTGTAATCATCATTAACATCACCATCATCATCATCACCACCATCATCGTCACCACCAGTCATCATCATCATCATCATCATCATCATCATCATCACTCTAAGCGAGAAATGACAGTAACTGTTATTTAATTCTTATTTGTGTAGTAAGCTCAATCATTCCCATTTTATAGATGGGAAAATGGAGACTTTGAGATATTAAATTGTCAGGATAGATAGCTGCTAGGGCAAGAGGAGGGTAGGGTAGGTGGAAAGGGGAGTTTTAACTCACCCACTGAGCAAAGAGGTCAGCAGTCTTGGGACTTGCCACTATAAAATCACCAGATGTTCTCATAAATTCTGGGAAAAGCCACAACAATGTAAAAGGGGGACCTTGAAATCTAGTCTGTTGCCCAAGATATGGAGCAGGGGAACCTTAAAACCTATTGGGGCAAAAAGGGTAAAACCCTTGAACCCCTACCAGGTGGGACGCTCAGACTAGCTGAGCTGCCCGCTTGTGCTTTATGCCAAATGTATTCTTAATAAATCCACTTGCTTTGCTTCCTTAATCAATTCACTTGCTTTGCTTCAACACTGCTTTCTGTCACTCGTCTGAATTCTTTCTCACAAGTGTGACAAGAGCCAAGGAAGGGAGAGCCACCTCCAACTCTCTGGTGACAAAATGACTTACCTAAGGTTAAAGAAGTTGGCATGTGGAAGAACTGCTATTTGAATCCAGATCTATCTGACTTTAAAACCCAAACTCCTGATACAGTACCACTCCTTTAAGTCTACTGCCTACGTGGACTTACAATACTTTGATATGGAAAGTACTAGTTAAAAGATCTTCCCTTATTCCTCTCCCCCATCATAGTTCAGGTAATACTTTTGCCCCCTCTGATGTGGTTAGGACAAACACATGCTGTACAGTGGGTGGCCCTCTGCAGCAGGTATCTGTTTCATGAAGGTGGTCCTCT
The DNA here is from genome assembly GCF_964146895.1 of Miniopterus schreibersii. Taxonomy (NCBI): domain Eukaryota; kingdom Metazoa; phylum Chordata; class Mammalia; order Chiroptera; family Miniopteridae; genus Miniopterus; species Miniopterus schreibersii. The sequence goes on along the minus strand of NC_138119.1, from coordinate 11,075,371 downwards.
CAGCCAGTCACAGGTACACAGAAGTTCATGATCTTAGTTAGGAGGCTGGGAAGATCTTGTCTCCAATGAGACATGGTGATGATTAGAGCAAGATGACTTGACTTCAGCAATGTTTTCCCCCTGACAACTTTGTGTGAAGAAATCAGACTTGGCCAAGACCAGTTTGTGCAGCTCATGGAAACACTGGAGCTGAGAGCGTCCTGTTATCAGATACCAGTGCAGTGACTGCTGAATGTCATGTGCAGACCTTGCAGACTTCTAGCCACAGCTTGATTATAATCATTAAGCTTTTACAGGACACTGAATGTATTGCAAAGGATTTTATGATCTTCTTTTCCCCAACCTGCCTAGCCTGATGAAAAGGCTGCCGCCTCCGCTTTCAAGATATGGAAACAGGGCCACTGTGAGCTTAAGGTTTCTGCCAGAGGTCACCCAGCGGCTGAGCTGGGGTTTTGACTTGTGCGTTGGCCAGATGTGGTCTTCTCCTTTAGGGCAATCTGTTTATGTGGGAGCCGTGGAAATTTAGAGCTAATGAAATAATATGTTGGGTGTCTCAAAGGTAGTTGTTTGAAATTTGTGTTTTGTCTTCCAGTGAGAATTTTGTTTTGATTCATCAGGATTTGATGAATCAAAAATAGAACTCAGTTATACCTGTTCCCCTTCTGTGGTTCTCCCCTTTTCTTTTAAATTAACATTTAAAAAATATTAAAGTATAGTTGGCATGTGATATTATATGAGTTTCAGGTATACAACATAGTTATTTATAGATTTTGGATATTAACCCCTATTGATATATCATTTGTGAGTATCTTCTCCTATCAGTGGGTTGCCTTTCCATTTGGTTGATGGTTTCCTTTGCTGTGCAAAAGTTTTTTAGTTTAATGTCTCTACATTATTTTCACTTTTGTTGTCCTTGCCTGGGGAGACATAACCAAAAAAATATTTCTTAGACAGATGTCATACAGTTTCCTACCTATGTTTTCTCCTAGGAGTTTTATGGCTTCTGGTCTTATATTTAAATCTATAATCCATTTCAAGTTTATTTTTGTGTATGGTGCAAGAAAGTAGTTCAGATTATTTATTTATTTATTTTTGCATATAGCTATCTAGTTTTCTCGACACCATTTATTGAAGAAACTATCTTTTCCCTCCACTATATATTCTTGCCTTCCTTGTCATAGATTAATTGACATGACATAATAGTATAAGCATGGGTTTATTTCTGGGGTCTCTATTCTGTTCCATTGATCTATGTGTCTGTTTTTGTGCCAGTACTATACTGTTTTGATTACTATAGCTTTATAATATAGTTTAAAACCAAGAAGTGTGATACCTCCAACTTTATTCTTCTCCCGATCTCCCTTTTTTATGGGCCATCTTTTCCTCTACTCTCTAGAAGTTGGTCTTGAGTGAGCGATTCTAAGTTCCAGGTGTTTAGAGAAGGACTCACGTGGTGGGTGGTTCTCGCCATGCTGATTGTGCACCACAGGGGAAGCTACGATAGCTCTTCTGTTTGGAGATGGCATGATATCCTCTTATTCTCCATCGGGTTTCTAGTGACAGTGCTAGTTTCATGGGGTCTTCCTGGGTATTCAGGTACTTCAGGCTCTAATGTCACCCAATTTGGGAACTCGGGGTTAAGCAAACTGAAATATTATTCATTTTTTAAAATTTTTATTATTCTTGTACAGCAGGACTTCTCAAAGCCTCATGTGTGTTGTGAGCTTCCAAGGGAGCACTCCAGCGAAAATCATATCTGAAACTTGTTGACCACCAACTCTATTTTCCCCTTGTGCTATCTTCTGACAGCGACATTCTATAAAACACCCCCTGAGAAAGCCTGAGCTCAGAGGTTCTCAAGCATGCCTCTCCATGACAGGCAGCACACAGTCCCCTTCCTTCTTTCTGTGGCTCCTCGTGGGCTTCATTGACCCTGTGGAGTCACAGGAGGGGAAGAAATGCTTCCTCAAAATCCCCATGGGAAGCAAATTTGGGGTGAAATATCTTTACTGCACAAATCTACTAGGCATGAGCTTGTACAAGGCCAGGAAATGAGCCAGATATCTTCTGACCTTAACTTTTTTTTTTTTTTTTGCCCTGTCCAATTATACCAACTGTGACACAATAAATAAGTTTTGATTACAGGGTATGCATTGGGACATAAGTTACTGTAGAGGTCTTAGGAGTACAGATCCAGTAGGTTATATTATGAACAACACCTTGAAATCATTGGTACCGATAGTTTTTCAACATAATTAGAATGGCCTTGTGCTAGCCCCACCAAATTTCCTCCCAGAAATGTGCACTTGGATCTTTTTCATAGACAGTAGTGTGAGGGGGCAAGAATGTGTCTTTAGGAATTGTTCATTTTTTCATTTTTAAATAGATTCTGGCTGGCCATGTGGTAAATTGGGAGCTGGGGGTGTCCCTGCTGTGGGCCCAGCTCAGTCGATGGTATTCTCTATGACCTTAGCTGAGTCACTTAAACTCTCTGGGCCCCGGTGTCTATCTCTGAAATTAGGATAATGACCCCTGCTTCCTCCCTCCCTCCCTCCTGGGGGTGGGGTGGAGGGAATGATATCATAAATTGTAAAGTGCTTTCAGCTTACTGGGAAAAAAGCAAGAAGAGAATTTTTAAGGTGCCCGATGTTCTTTTCCTTCTCTTGGCAGCATCCAAGGCACAGCTCCATGAAGAGAGAAGTGAGGTCTGGACAAGATTCCTGTGTGTGGAACTGCCCAGGGGCCTTCGCAAGATTCCAGCGTTCACAGAGTATTGAGAGCACTGTGAATACTGTGGAACTTGCGCTCTCTGTCCTCTATCAGTCGAGAATCAGCTTCTGCTATTGTGGGATGTTCAGTCTGATTATTTCATAGTTCTGCATTAAATCTTACTCCTACTTCATGCCAGGATCCAGGCAAAGTCTCTTCATTAAACCTTGCCAAACATCCACTTGCTGAAACTCAGACATGTTTGCTGGGTATCTGTCCTCCCATTGGCCTTTTCCTACCGTGTGCCCAGGAAATCCAGGTCTGGTGTTGTAAGCTAGTCTTTTTCTCAGGTTATCAGCATCTGTCATCTCAGTGACTTTTGCAGCCAGGAGCCCAAACATTTCAGTTTTTGCTGTGCTTATATTATTACCCTGATGCTCATTTTCTTAAGGATGAGTTGGAGACAGGTTGGGAGGACTTGCCTGCAGCCACAGGGTGACTCATGAACACAAGGGAGAGAGGGATGTGAGTGAGGGATTCTTCTTCCCTGACCTCACTCCCAGGCCCTGCGCCGTCAGCCCATTTCCTCCACTGAACTTGCTACTTTGCTGCCTCCTCCCGTGTGCTGTTAATCTTTGACGTAATTCATTTATCTAAGACATCATATATCATTTAGCCCATTATCTCCTCGTGGTTCTCACTTGGCTGCAAGGATTTTCCCACCTCTCATTCTACTAAGTACTAGTACAAGTCTCGGTAAGGGCAGCTCCGCACTTACCCTCCTTTTCTCTGGGCTCTGGTCCCTGTCAGAGGCTTGGGATAATATCTCGCAGGGATAAGTGCAGAGTGGTTGCTCAGGAGGGAAGGGAAACTGTAATTTATTGAATGCCTTCCATTTGTCATGCTTTATACTAGATACAAAAATAGCTCAATAAACCTATGAGAGTGGTAATCATATTTTGCAGACGAGGAAAAGTAGGCATAGAGAGGTCAAGTGACCTGTCCAAGGTCACATGACAGTGAAGGGGTGGAGCTGACATTCAGCCCACACTTTCCAACTATGCCCTACTGCTTTGGGTTTTACTAAACACTCTTTAGTAGCCACACTTCTTGTTATTTACATAATTATAGTTTTTTACATATGTATAGTGCTTTATGGCTTTAGAAAGTTTTGACAAATTTGATTTCATTTTATGCCTGCAACAGCCTTATGAAATATGTACCATGAGTAATAATGTCCCAACTTTTTGGGGTTTTTGTTCTTTTTTTTTTTAGATGAAAAAGCTGATGCTTATGAGGTTTAGTGATTTGCCCAATGTCCCACTATCTGGTGACCAATCTATACCATTATCTATTATCAAAATATTCCTCAAGTACTATTTTCATTATGCCACTCTTCTGATTAAGTGACAACCTATTCTTCAATATACAGTTGTCAATTGGTTGTTCAATTCCCTTTGCCTGCTGACCTTTTCCACTCATTCATTCACTCACTCACTCACTCACTCACTCACTCACTCACTCACTCAATAAACCTTAATTAAACACTGGTGATGTGTGAAGAACTGGGGATACACAGAGGAATGATACACGGTCCCAGCCCTTGAGGAGATTACAATGTGGTCAGGGAGTCATGCAGGTCAACCCATTATTTTAATCCAAGATAATAAAGGCTATGATAGAGGGAGTCACGGGAGAGCATTGAAGGGGCACGTCACCCAGACAGTGGGCTCAAGGAAGGCAGCTTAGAGAAGGTGGCCTTGTGCCGAATCCTGTAGGACAAGTTGGGTGTAGGGTGTGAAATAGGGAGGGATAGGGGTGGGGTTGGGAAAGCTAAACAGGGGAGATCATGGAGGACTTTGTGGGCAAAAGAAATTTAGACTTTATCCCATAGACTATGGGAGAGTCATTATAAGATTTTAGGCATGAGATGATATGATGACATAAGCAGATTTACATTTTAGAGAGGACATGATGGCAGAAACATTGAGAATAGATTGGAGGGAGGCCACATGGGAGACAGCAGTCACTTAGGTATTCATCGCAGTAAAACAGGAGAAACGGAGGCCTGAACTAAGGTATTTACAGTTGGGCTGGAGAAAACCATTTGAATCAGAAAGATTTTAAGAAGTAGAAATCCATAAGGTTTCCTGACATATTGGACATTGAAGGAGAGGAAGGGGAAGGAAGCAGGAGGCCGTCTGGGTTTTTGGCTTGAGCAGCTGGATAGACAGTGGAACTATTTTCAGGGAGAGAGACACAAAAAAGGGGTTGCATTTCAAAATGTTCAGTGTGAGATGCGATTCCTGTGAGACACCTGGATAAAGAGGTCCAAGAGTCAGTGGCACATACAGGCCTGGGGCTCAGGGCAGAAATCTGGGCTGGAGACAGAGAGTTGGAAGCCATCATCAGGAACAGAGTGATTGCAGCCTCAAGGGGAGAGGGGACTGAGCAGGAGGAAGGTGCAGTGCAGTGGTTCTCATCCTTGCCTGTGCATCAGAACCACCCGGGGGAACTCTTCAGAAGCCAGATGGCTTGGGTCGCACCACAGACCTACAAAATGAGAATTTTGGGAATGGGATCCAGGCATCAGTGTTTTTTCAGAACTCTCCAAATTGATAGAGTGGCAGCCAAGGTAGACAAGTATCTGGCAGACAGAAAGAAGAGTAGGAAAAGCCTCATTAAAGGTGACAAAGGAGGGAGGAGAAGCTCAGGAGGGAGCCGAAGGAGAATTCCCTGATAATAAGAGAACCTGGAGAGAACCGGGATTATGGATGCTCTGGGTGTGAGAGGTCAAGAAGAGAGTGAGGCAGCCCTCCACATAATCTTCAGTCACTTCCTAAAATACCCTTTCTTTCAGGCACCTATTCTGTTTGCTATTCCCTGCATTTAACTTGGTAGATGCCTATCTGTGTCTCTACTCAAACTACTCCCATGCCCGGGATCCCTGCCCTTTTCCAGGATGCCAATCCACATCCATTCTATATTTAAGGCTTGACTCAAAACTCCTCCCTCCAAAGAATATCTGGTTAATTTGACCAGATTCTGATTTACTCCCATTTAGGTAGTCCCTTATGCATTTAGTTGTGTGCTACAGATGACCCTGCTGTGGAGCACTGCCAAGAGTCCTGGATTTAGGCTCTGAAGACCTGGGTTCAAATCCAGACTGTACAAGTTAATTAGCTGGACCCTGTTGGGGAAGTCATTAGAGCTCATCAGTTTCTTTACCTGTTAGGTATTCATAGCTATAACTACTTTGAAGGGTTGTTACAGGATTTGCGTGCGAGAATATAAAAAAGCTATACGTGTGGTATAGTATGGGGTGGCATTATTAAAATTTACACTTGCTGCCAGGTGACAGGACTTCTGGAGCTTTGAGTAGGGCCAAGAGTCAGATGACAGCTTGCACAGCCCTGCCACTTGAGTCAGTATCGTCTAGTCCAGATCTGGAGGCTGCAAACACACAGGGGAAAAATCCTAGGTATGAGCAGTAGATGGAAAAGGGTTGAGGAAAACCACCTGGTGGCTCGGCAGATTGCCCCGAGGAAAGCGCAAAACCCTCAAGCCTACTGGGCAGGCGTGACTGTGAATGCGCAGAGACCTCTCTGACCTCGTGACTCACGCCCTCGCTCATTTGTATCCACTTGTCTCTTCACTGTTTCCTGAATACACCTGGCAGGTCACTGCCTTGGAGCCCTTGCAGGTGCTTTCCCTCTTCCTGGAGTGCTCTTCTTTACGTGGTCCTTGGTGTCTTTTCCTTACCTTCTTCAGGCCTTTGCTCCAATGTTACTTTCTCAGGAGATGCACCCTGACAACCTTATTACATTTTATTTCATTTTCGTGACCCTCCACATTTATCTTCCTTCATTGCTTTCTTTCCTGTAATACTTGTTATTATCTGATATGTATTTTACTTATTTATTCCCTCTTGTCGCTCCATTAGTATGTAAACTTTATAAGGACCATGTTTTTTATGTCTATGGTTTTTATTTTTTATTTTTAAATATATCTTTATTGATTTCAGAGAGAGGAAAGGAGAGGGAGAGAGAGAGATAGAAACATCAATGATGAGAGAGCCACTGATTGGCTGCCCTGACCGGGAATCGAATCCCTATCACCTGGATCCCAGGTTGACGCTCAACCGCTGAGCCACTCCTGGCGGGGCTATCTGTGGTCTTTAAACCACTGTATCCGTGGTGCCTAGATGGTTCTTGAAACACAGTAGGCATTCAGTATTTGTTGATGAATGAATAAATGTGTAAATGAATGAATGGATAAAATTTACTTATCAATGGTCAACCTATGTTGAACTTGTAGAGACCCAGTAGGTTAAGGAATCTAACTCCTTTCCTTACTCTTGTTTCCTTATCAAGTTTTATTTAATCAAAGTATGGTGAAAATTCTCATTAATTTCTGTGGGGCAATGACACTTTAGCTTCCTGGCTTTTTTGGTTTTCTCTCAAAGGGAATAAATCTTAAAGAGGAGAAGGCTCTTGTCATGTAAGGAATCTTACTTTAAGTCCCTCCTCTTATATCTCCTGAATGTGGCTCCTCATTTTCTGGAAATTCCTACCTTTCTTTGGAGAGAATTTTCTAAAAATAAGGGATTCTATTCTATTTTTACTTTTGTTGCCTTTGCTTTTAGTGTCATACTTTAGGCTGTATTTATTTATTTATTTATTTATTTATTTATTTATTTATTTATTTATTTATTTTAAAGCAATCGCGGTTTGCTATGCTATTATGATTCCAACCAATTGAAAGCCCTGGTCAGATCTGCCTCCCCTAATGCTGTTAGGCCTAGTGACCTTCATTCTACCTCGTCACCCATCTCTAAAGCCTACTACTCACCCTTAAAGGCCCAGACCAAATGCTTCTTTTAACAAGACTTCCACTGGTATTTCCCAATAAGGTGCAATTTTTGCCTTCCCCTGGTCCTTGTGCTTGATTATAGGCCTTCATAGTATTTTTTAAATTAAATGTATTGATTTGCATGTACTACATTGCTCAGTGGACTGTGAGTTCCTCGAAGGCAGGGACAGTTTGACTCACGTTTGTGCCCCCCACAGTACCTCGCATGTGTATCTGTTCTAGTAAAGACCCGTTGACTTGGCAGCTACATGCCAGATTCTGCTCCATAAATTATAACACTTATTGGATAGGCCCTTTTCAATGGCTTGGAAGGCTATAAAGTGATTTAAAAATTTGGACCCTAGAAGCCAGACCTGGATTTGAATTCTGTTCTTGTCAGTTCCAAGATATATAACTTTGGGTGAGTTATTTAATCTCTTGGTGCCTCAGCTTTCTCATCTGTAAAATGGAGATGATAAAAGCATGAAACTTCCTAGGGTTCATGAGAGGATTCCATGGAACAAGGCATGTGAGCACTCAGCAGTATGCCTGGCACACACTAAGTGTCAGGGACAGTTAGTAATGGTTGTTTTTTACTTGTATTTGTCAACAATTGTTTGTTCCTTTGTACATATCACATGGAATCGTGATTGTGTTTTGCCTCATATATTTTGATTTCTTCATGGCAAACACCCTGCCAACGTCCAGCAGAGCATCCAGTTTATTGTAGTCATTGGTGTTGGTTGGATGAAAGAATGAATGAATCTGAGACTTTTGAACGGTAGCTCCAATATTATACATATGTAAGGTGCCTCTGTCATTAGTAGACATTGCACTGTGGGGCTTTATAAATGAACAATATCAGTCACTTACCTGGCTTTAGAGAAGTGTGCAAAAGATAGATGTGCAAATTGGGGACTTTAAAATAAGCAGAATGAATTAGAATGCTACAATAGAGAACTGAGAATAGTAGGAGCTGGCAGATGGGGTGGAAAAATTAATGACTAAGGTAGGAGTAGGAGATGGCTTTATGGAGATGAAATTTGCAGTAAGGCTTTAAATATGCAGAATATTAACTGAAAAAAAATCATCCACCTATTTAAAACCTAATTGTTCATTAAAATCCAGGACAGATGCTTCCTCTACCATGAAGACATTTGTCTTGCCCCACCTGCAAGAGCCTCGATGTTGCTTTTTTTTTTTTTTTTATCATCTTACCACCTTGTTACAGCCCTTGGTGTGCATGAGCTGATCAACAATGTTGTAAATTGAATCGTAATTGCTTATATGGATAGCTTAGCACTCGCCTCTACCCCTGACTAATTGCAAGCTTTCTAGGGCATGGCTAGTGTCTTTACAGTCCTCTAGTGCCTAGAATGTGCCAGACACCATGCCAGGCACTCCACAAACTCATACAGCTACCCTATGGAGATGCTGTTATCTGAAATTTAAAATGAGGAAACTGAGGCTCAAGTTACACAGGAAGTGGTTAAGCCAAGGTTGAAACTCACTTCTAGGGGACCGCCCAACTGAAGTTCCTAATTCCATAGCATACTACACAAGGCATACGCACTGCACAGTTATTCCCTTCTGACAGCTGCTGTAATAGAAACTGGTGACCAGTCCATATGACAAAATCTCACTTGTTCACTGAGCAGAGAGCACCATACTGTGTGTGACCTGTTCCCTTCTCAACAGCCTTTGTCGTTTTCTACATCTAAAGACACAGGGAATCCAGTGACCAGTAGGTGGCGCTAGAACTCCATATGATATTTTTCTCCAGTTGGCTTCCAAGGTGTTTTTTAGCCTCTGGAATATTGACTATACTTAATTGGCCTGGCTGATTCATCTAGACATTTAATTATAAAACCAAAGCATTATGACTTGGATGAGACATTATAGGTTGTAATGTGCCAACTCCTCATTTTAAGGATGAGAAAATGGGAGCACAGTAAAGGGACAAAAATTACCCCAAATCATTAGCAGCAGTGCCGGAACTAGGACTCAAGTTTTCTGACCCCTAGTTCAGGGCTCTCCCTCTCTTAAACTGTTGCTATATGTTTAACGGTGTTCTTAGCGCTCTTTCCTCTCAAGAATACAAGTTGCTTGTATGCAAAATGCAGTAAGAGATTGTATTTTGACAGTAAATATTCAGTGAATAAATATTCAGTTCAAATTAGGCTCCAACTGCTGGAGTAAATCTCCTAGTAAGTTAGCCAACAACAATGGCTGCAAACCCATTTGTGCTGGATTCTCAAAGGAACAGGAGACTCATCAGCTTCTTAACGACCTTACAGGATACACGACATAATTAAAGTAACAGGGGAACATTTGTATATGCTCCTATCAGAAGGCAGAACGCACACAGGGAAACCTGAGTGTACAGAACTCAGCAGAGCACTGAAGGAGCGTTAAAGGAGGTGAGTTTGGAACTGGCCTTTCAAGGAGGTGAGGGACAGGAATTATTGGGTTTGGAGTAAAACGGAGGAGAAGGGGGCAAGTGAAGCAAGAAGAGCATAGAATGACCACAATCTGGGACCCTGCAAATAAAGAAAAGTGCTGGTGGCGCTGAGGGGAAGCCACGCTGCCCTCAGGAGCTCTGTTTACTTGGGGCTCCTGGAGGAGAGGCGCAGAAAGTCTGAGGGAAGGCTGGGTCCTGGGTGGGGGCAAGGCCGGCCTGAAGCGCACTAAGAGGGCAGGACTGTGGCCACAGAATGGCAGGGCCGGGCTGGGAGGGAAGAGTTGTGATGTAATGGAAAGAGTCCATTCAGTTTAATTTGACTCAACAAGCACTCACCAAGTGCTTATTCTGAGGGATTCTGGGTCATAACAATGATGTGGGGCACAAGGTGTGGGCCTTGTTCTGAAGGACCCTCTAATACAGTCAGGGGGTGAGGGATGCTCACTGTCACCAACGGTAATGCAGACTGGGAGGATGGGAGGAAGGTTTCAGGGACGTTGCTTGAAGACAAAGGAGCGGTTACTATTGTCTGGGAAGAAGGGGGGTCAAGGAAGGCTTCTTGGAGGAGCTGGCACTTAAGCTGGGCTTTTCAATAATATGTTAAGTACTTATTAATCTATTAAAATAATGCCAAAGGGGAAAAGACAATAAATACCAACTAAATAAGCAAGAAGATATCAGATTATTATTATTACTTTTAAATATGTTTTTTAATTGATTTTAGAGAGAGAGAGAAACACTGATTTGTTGCTCCGCTTATTTTTGCATTCACTGGTTGATTCTTGTATCTGTCCTGACCTGGGGTTGAACCTGCAACCTTGGGGTATCAGGACAATGCTCTAACCAACTTAGCTACTTCGCCATGGCACTATTGGAATTTTAAACCCTACTTTACACATGAAGAAACTGAGATTTAAAGAGATAAAGTTCTTTTTTTTTTTTAAGATCATAAAATTAGCAAGTGATAGAGCTAGGTCTCAAATACAGGTCTTTTTATTCTAAATCCCAGTCTCTTTCTATATAATTGGCCAGTCTTTATGCTTGGTGCTGAAGACAAGACTGTGACTAAGATGTGATTTCTGCCTTCTAGGACCTCACAGCTTGATGTGGTAAACAGATGGGTTTAACATGGACTTCAGTGCAATGTGATAAGCTCTGTACTGGTGATAGGTCCAGAAGCTGTTGCTAATTAGTAGAATGGGTAGGATTTTGACAGGGGAAGATTAGGAGAGCATTTAAGTGGAGGAAATGATATGAGCAGAGGTATGGAGGCTGAGAAGAGGTGCAAGAGGACATCTGGCAGGGCCCCACCCTAGGAGGGCCCTGGGGAGAGTGCTAAATTTTATTCTCGGTACCGTGGAAAACTACCAAGCCTTTCAAGCAGGGGAGTGTTGCAAGGTCTGCGCAAGTGTGTGTTGTATCTATGATGGGGAAGTCACACAGATCAAATTGACCAATGCCATCCTTATATTAGCTATTTCTCTCTATCCCAACCTTTTTTTTTTTTTCTACCAGTTTTCCTCTTTGTTTCTCATTTTCTGCTCAGAAAACTTCTGTGGTTCCTACTACTAATGGGAAACAATTCCGAGCCCATGGTAGAGTTGGGGGGCTTCCATCATCTGGCCCATTTTGTCCTTTCAGCTGTGACTTTCTACTTTCTCTCGTTTGTGTTCTGTGCATGTTCAGTTGCTTCATGCAAGCTCTCCTAGGCTTTCTCCGTTTTGTATTCATGCTGTTCCCTCTCCTTAGAATACAAAAACCCCTCCCATCCTGTGCTGCCTGCTGACCCACTCAGAGCCCGCACGAGCCATGAGCAGCTTCCTGATCTTGAGACTTCTCACTTTGGGGCTTGCTCTGTACCATCTGGTTTAGCTTTCTGGGGAGGGTCTAAGTTACAGAGAACATTTGTAAAGAAGACCCAGCTTACAATTTTGCAACTTAAACAGCAGCCAACAAATGGGCTTCTGCACTGACTTTAAGGCTCAGAACAAGCCATGATCCTTCCCATCCTCTCTCCCCCAGCATCATGGCCCTAGCTTAGGTGCTCTCCTCCATGGAAGTCTTTTTCAGTCCTTCCAACAGACTTACTCCCTTCTTGGTACCATCATGCCAATTTTCTTTATTTAGGACATCTTGCCTTGTTTAGTGGTGTTTGCTCTATACACATTTCTTGCTATAGTGTAGTCTCTTTGAGGAAAGGGGCTATTGTTGTGAATTTTTATATCCTTCCTATGGTGAAAATGATCTGATGGCTCTTAGCATTCATTCTTATCTCCTTTTGTATTTCCTAGATTCCCCTGCAGCTAGGTTCTGGATATGAATTATGTTTTACCAGTTAAATATATTTGCACAATATTTGGAAGGTATTGTGATTTTGGCAATTTGCCTTGGGCAAACAAGGCTATGGAGGTGTGGATGTTGACAGGCAATTTTGGCAGCAGTTCTAATAGCTTCTGGATTCCAGCTTTCTGATTCCTCGACTGTAGTACTGGTCATATATTGAACTCAATAGTTCCAGAAGTTGCTTGCTGAGTTTTAGTAATTCAACCCTTTTAATTCTAGGCATTAAATCCCCCTTTGCTTAAAATATCTAAAATGGTTACTGTTTCATCCATTGAGCCCTGACTGAAGAAAGGTCTCATTTAGTCTCTCTTATCTGTTCAGTTGAACAAATTTTCCGTTGAATTTATTCCCAAGCCAGACTAATTTCCTCCATTTGCTCACCTATTCAACAAAAATTAATGATGCCATTATATATCATTGGCTACACTAAGTGCAGAGTAGTATAGTAAGTCCTCACTTAACATTGTCGATAGGCTCTTAGAAACTGTAACTTTCAGTGAAATTATGTATAATAGAACCAGTTTTACCATATGTTAATTGGTATAAATAAGAGTTAAGTTCCCGGTCACAAAAACATCACCAAACTTCTCAATTAAGACCAACACACTTCTAATATTAAACATTGAGATAAATGTGAGCTATACATACATTTAAGAAAGGCAAATAAAAACAAGTAAGATAATTTTTTTACAACCCACTTATTCTAGTTCAGGGTCATAGGTGGCTGGAGCGTCTCTTGGCAGCTCAGTGCGCAAGGCAGGAACCCACCCTGGACAGGACACCCTTCTATCGCAGGGCACACTCACTCTGAGTGGGATAATTTAGAGATGCCATATTCACCTGATGTGCACATCTTTAGGATGTGGGAACAAAAAATAGAGTATACAGAGAAAACCTATTCAGTTATGGGGAGAATGTGCCAACTCCACCCAGACTGTGACCCCAGTTTGGAATAAAAATTTTTTTCTCATCAATGTTAAAACAAAGAATGTTGAACGAAGCAACCTTATTTGAGGACCTGCTGTAGAAGGTCGAGTAAGTTATGGTCTTATTCCTAGTTTTGTTAGGAAAGATAAGTACAATAAAGTGTGTAACAAATGCTGTAACAGAAATGAGTGGAAACTTAGAGGAAGGAGTGCTGGAGTGTCCAGGAAGGCTGCTCAGAAATGAGGATGCCTAGATTTTTGCCAGGTAGAAAAGGGAGGGAAGTATTCCAGGCTATGGAATGGTATATTAAAAAACATGAGTTAATGGAAGACTATGGTATACTAAGAAAATCCTTGGCATGACTAGAGCATTGAATGCTCCTGGGAGAGGTCCTTCCTGAGACTAGGCTGGTAAGTCATCAAGGTCAGATGGTGAAGGGCCTATGTGTCATGCTAAAGGGGGTAAACTTTATTCTATAGTCACTGGGAGCCACTGAACAGAAAGGAGATTGAGGCAGTGGACATGGAGAAGTGGTAAGAGACTCAAGAGGTATGGAGTATATAGAGTTGACAAGACTTAATGACCATATGAACGTGGACATGAATGATGGGGAAGAGAGAAATTTGACTTCTCTGTGGGGGAAGGAGCTGAAAATGATATTTAGATACATTTCTTTTGACTCCTTTTTATTTTGTTTCCTATTGATTTTTATTTTTTCAGTGCCCAGAAACTCAAAGAACAAAGAGATCTTAGAAGTTGAGAAATGAGGTCTTGTTCTTGGAAAATGGCAAGCAAATGAAGATAGCACAGCCCCCCAGTGAAGAAGGAGAGTCATCATGGTAATTGCTCACCAATTATTTATTGGGTATTTAAATACAATTCCATAGATTTTCTTGTGAAGCGTCCTCAGGCTCCAGGAGCTATGGGTCGACAGTTTTAGCTCACTGGAATTTGAAAATGGATGACATCTGCTTTCTCTCTACTTAATATGATCAGGAAATAGAAAGGCATTGAGCTAAAACCAGTCTAGTCAGCTGTGGTGATAGGAGCTCAATGGACATTCCCTCTGGTGAAGGGTAGGAGACTGGGGACTGGAGGTCTTATGAATCAGATATGCCCTCTGTGATCTCTGACTCTCCTAGCAGCCTCTCACTGTGTTTCATTTTAGTGTAGACTATGAGGCTTGCAATTCCTGACGTTTCATCCACAGGAGCCAGAGCTCACCAAACCCCAGATGTCTTCTTCTTGGTTTGTGATATGTATCTTCAGAAGACCTTTCTTGTTCTGAATTTTGGGAAAAGTTTCTACCTTTCAGTGACCCATCCATGTCTTGTCTACATTCAGGGCAAACCAGGAAATGATTTAAATCCCCAAACTTATAAAAATTGGGATCTGATTATCTCACCCAATTTACCACTCAGATTTCACCCAACCAGAACACCCTAGAGTTGCTGCTCAAAGAACTGAAATGCCCTAAAAGTGAATGCTAGTCCTCCAAAGCATCCTTGCAAGTAGAAAGAAAGTAGAGGAGAGAAGGAAGACATGCATTTTCAATCTCTTAAACAGAAGTACATATGAACTTGACACAGATTTCTTCCTCGGCAGTAGCACTGGTTGTGCACAAGGCCTACTGCCAGTGCTCTCTCTGCTCTTGTAGATAGTCATAGAAGGGGTTGGGAGCAATAGCCCCCTTGGTAGGGTGACTTCTACCCTCTTCTCTTCTTGGAGGCCTCCCATTGCTCTGGGTTGGATGGAAGGCCAGGTCACTGTGTCTTCCTTGGGAGCCTTGGCTCTGGCCATCCTCATTCATGTGGAATTTTTCTCTGTTAGCACAGCCTCGCTGGGTCCCATGGGATTGTTGATCCTGGGACCCTTGATATCTCTCTTTCTTCTCATGGGTTTGCTTATTCCGTTGTTGCTGACAGTTTTGATCTTCATGGGTTTGCCTCTCTCTTCTCTGATGGCTTTGTTCCTCTTCATGAGTTTGCCTGTCCTGTGTCTGATGGCTTTGTTTCTCTTCATGGGTTTGCCTGTCCTGTGTCTCACGTGGAATTTCCTGATGCTCATGACCATGTCTACCCCAGGTTTGGTGGCCCTGCTCTTCCTTTGCCTGATGACTTTGCCCCTCACCATTGCTCTCCCTGGCCTGGGCCTGTCTGTGACCCTGCTCACTACCGCATGATTGCCCATCTCTCCCTTTGTGAGAGCGTGGCCTTTCTTGCTGGATTTGTGCTATGAGTTTGTGTTGGTGGTGTTGGCTGTCTTCCTCAAGCTCCCATGACTGGTGACTGTTCTGCTGCCCTACCCTAGATTGAAATCTCTGTCCCTGATTTTTGTTCATTTTCTGTCCTTGAGTCTGTTGACTTGCTCTCCCTGACCTTCCTGAATGCTCAACACATGAGCCTCTGCTTGTTCCCTCACTACCTTGGAAGTACCTATTTTGCCCAGTTTCCCCAGTTTCTGACTGACTGCACTGAGAGCTCTGGCCTTGTCTGTCTGTCTGGCCATATTGAAAGCTTGGGCCTTGTCTGTCTGCCTGGCCATAGTGGGAAGTCTGGCCTTGTCTGTCTGCCTGACCATAGTGGGAACTCTGGCCTTGTCTGTCTGCCTGGCCATAGTGGGAAGTCTGGCCTTGTCTGTCTGCCTGGCCATAGTGGGAAGTCTGGCCTTGTCTGTCTGCCTGACCATAGTGGGAAGTCTGGCCTTGTCTGTCTGCCTGACCATAGTGGGAAGTCTGGCCTTGTCTGTCTGTCTGGCCATAGTGGGAAGTCTGGCCTTGTCTGTCTGCCTGGCCATAGTGGGAAGTCTGGCCTTGTCTGTCTGTCTGGCCATAGTGGGAAGTCTGGCCTTGTCTGTCTGCCTGGCCATAGTGGGAAGTCTGGCCTTGTCTGTCTGCCTGACCATAGTGGGAAGTCTGGCCTTGCCTGTCTGTCTGGCCATAGTGGGAAGTCTGGCCTTGTCTGTCT
The DNA here is from genome assembly GCF_964146895.1 of Miniopterus schreibersii. Lineage (NCBI taxonomy): Eukaryota > Metazoa > Chordata > Mammalia > Chiroptera > Miniopteridae > Miniopterus > Miniopterus schreibersii. The sequence continues at coordinate 11,059,114 of NC_138119.1, read as the reverse complement.
GCCTGACCATAGTGGGAAGTCTGGCCTTGTCTGTCTGCCTGGCCATAGTGGGAAGTCTGGCCTTGTCTGTCTGTCTGGCCACAGTGGGAAGTCTGGCCTTGTCTGTCTGCCTGGCCATAGTGGGAAGTCTGGCCTTGTCTGTCTGCCTGGCCATAGTGGGAAGTCTGGCCTTGTCTGTCTGTCTGGCCATAGTGGGAAGTCTGGCCTTGTCTGTCTGTCTGGCCATAGTGGGAACTCTGGCCTTGCTTGTCTGCCTTGTCATATTGAAAGCTTGGGTCTTGTCTGTCTGCCTGACCACAATGATAATTCTGGCCTTGTCTGTCTGTCTGACCATAGTAGGAACTCTGGCCTTGCCTGTCTGTCTGGCCATAGCGGGAACTCTGGCCTTGTGTGTATGTCTGGCAATACTGAGAATCCAATTCTTGCCTGTTCCTCTGACGGCAACCTGATTCCTGACCCAGCCTCACAGAATGTCCATAATAAGAGCCTGATTCCTGTTGGTTGGTTTGGCTAGAGCAAGAGTCCTCTCCAAGTCTTCCAGGCTGGTCACAGCTTAGTTGTTGTCTAAGCCTTTCAGACTGGCCATTATGAGAATCCTGAACTTGTTTCTCACACTGATTTAAGGCAAATAAATATCCTTGTCTTTTAGACTGGCCACTGCTAGATTTATGACTCAGTCTTTGACCAGAGCTGGAGTCCTGATCTTGCCTCTCAGACTGACCATGGTGGGAAACCCTATCTTGTGTCTCAGACTGACCATGGTGGGTGTCCTGATCCTGTCTCTCAGGCTGACCATGGTGGGTGTCCTGATCCTGTCTCTCAGACTGACCGTAACAGGAGTCCTGATCCTGCCTCTCAGACTGACCATGGTGGGTGTACTGATCCTGTCTCTCAGACTGACCATGGTGGGTGTACTGATCCTGTCTCTCAGACTGACCATAGCAGGAGTCCTGATCCTGCCTCTCAGACTGACCATAGCGGGAATCCCTATCTTGTCTCTCAGATTGATCCTGGCGGGTGTCCTGGTTTTGTCTCTTAGACTGATTGTGGTAGGTGTCCTGCCTTTCTCCCTCATGCCTCTGCCTGTGTTGTCTGCTTGTATTTCCTGGAAACTTATGGTCTTGTGTTCCCTCATGCTCCCTTTCTTGCTGGGAGGTTCTATCTCCACATGACTTATTTTCCACCTTATGATAGCAAGCTTGGACCAACTGGAACACCAACAAGAGATACTCATGAAAATCGACATGTCCATTTCTGTCTTTATCCAAGAGGCTCAGGATGGTTTCCACAGTCTCTGGGTCATTTGGTCTCTGTGAGAAGAAAAACAAAGAGAAAAATCAGATATTTTCCTGTGGACACTAACATGGGTGCCCAGGTCCATGCCCCAGTCCATTTAGTTTGCATGAGCCTTCCTTGGCTGAGAAACCATTAATCTGAAGTGACTTAGGCTTGCTTCTAGTCTTTGAACACCTGGTTCTCAGAACCCCATCCCTTGCTGACCCATTGAAGGGAATAGGACTCTAGGGAGTAGATGTACTTATTTAAAATAAGCTCCATTAATAATTAATTTGAGTCATTTGAGGAAGCTGTCCCATCCCATTACATGCTATATATTGTAGTTGTTTGTCTACCATTTTTTTTCCAGCCACAGTGTGAGATCCTGGAAGGAGTGGAAGCTGGCTTTACTTATGTTTGTATCCTCAGTGGCTAGTGTGGTGCTGGTATGGAGTAGGTGCTTAACGACTCTATTGAATGAATGAATGACAAGATGTGTGGATAGCACTAAAATAGAGAAATTAAGATATGGATCAAGATGTTTTTGAGAAGTGATTTCCAGTTCAAAGCTGTACTCCCTCCTGTTCAAGCTCAGATACTAGGAGGTGTGTGTGTGTGCGTGTGTGTGTGTATGTATGTGTCTGGGCATGCCTGTGCCCACATGTCTGTGTTCCGGGAGCAAGCTACTAAGGAGCTGTCTGAAGCTCTTTTAGTTACAGGGTGGAGCATGACCAAATAAAACAAAAATCAGGCCTTGATGCAGGTGTCAGAGTTACTCACACCTGACTCCATGGGGCCCAGAGTCTATGCATCTTACCCGGAGGATGTTTCCAAACTCAGCCAAGAGCAGCTGCTTCAGCTCCTTCTTGCACAGCAAAGCACAGTCCCCGTCCTCTTGAGCATATTTCTGGAACACCTTGATCACAGTGAGTATGCTGTTCAGGAGTTGAGCCATTTGGGCAAAGACAGGTAAACCTAAAAGAAGAAACAAGATTTTGTTTGTGTTTAGCATGAAGCCCAGGAGACAGCATTTTCAGAGGGAATGCAGTCCCTCTTGGTCAGGGACAGAATCTTAAGAAATGACAGAGCTTCTCCTTAGCCATACCCCTCACTCCCTTTGACCCACAGTTTGGCTCCAAATATCACACACTACAGTGGGAGATGGTGCAGATTATGGGTCCCCTGCTAGAGAAAATGGCTAGTTCCAAAAATCAACAAATATATGGTAGGTGTTTTATATGTCCCATCTTCTACGACAGGTGGGACTTGCTTGATTGAAACTCTCATATTAGAACAAAAAGGAAAGACAGTCAGGAAGCCTACAAGGCAGGGCCAAAGCCAGTGTAGTAAAGCATATTTTCCACTAACGACTAGCACACTGAATGGGGCACTACGTAGACCCCACTGGACAGGCCGCAGTCTTCTAATGAGCCTCGCTCAAGTGGGGTCTCTTGCCACGGGCCAGGGAAACTTTCTGGGAGGCTGAATTCCAGCAAGTGCTTCTGGCCCAGATGGTCACTTTGGGATATGATTATAAAATAGAATCAGTAACAGATTCTATTACTTGCTGTTACAGATGAACTAGCAGGCCAAATTTACTGCACAGACGATAGGAAGTATGATACAATCAGTGAAGTTCACATGGGCCGTGCTAGGAGGCTGGGGTCCTTGGGGATCTGGCTCTCAATGATATTTCTTCTTGAGGTGTGAAAATCCCAGTTACTGGGTTTATAGGCCTCCAGACTGAAACCCTAACTGCAAAGCACATTGGACTTCCAAAAGCATACAGTGATGCCTGCAGGGATAAGTGCAAATAACAAGTTGCATGGGACTGACTGAGTCTCCAGTGGCAATTCATTGCAATGAGACTTGAATATTACGTGGCCCCACGGTCCACCTGATGAGCTCTAAACTCTTGGGTCTTGCCTAACTTGCACAAAAGGCAAATGCTCCACTAGAGGAAGCTAAGCTGTCCACCAATCAAGGAGACTAAGCCCTTGACTTTGGAATGCCTAGGACACGCTGAAACAAAAGCATACCGATTATATTTTACAGGCACAGAAGCAGGCAATCCTAGCAATCATCCTATTCTCAGATAGAGCCAAGAAAAGGAAGCAGGAGGGTACCCAAGGCCATCGCCCTCGGGGGTAGTCTCAGACCGCTCCAGCCCAGCATGTCACAGCCACCATCCAGAGCCTCATGAATACTGCCATTGCTCCCCCATGAATGTCCTACCTGCGTAAGGAGGAATGAGCTGAAGATTGAGAAGCCGAAGAGGATACTGGAGGCCTGAAACCCATCCTATTTATAGGGGTTTTAATTGTCCTGCTAGGCCATCCCAGGAGACACCCATTCTGTGGCAGAGCCTGAATCACCCTGGCTCCAGCCCAGCTCAGCCCAGCTTGGCCTCTCCCTCCACAAACCGTTTAGTTGATTTACTTCCCCATCTTGTTCACAAACTTGTTTGTCATTAGATTAGGTGACATGGTTCAAGTCTCAGCCCCATTTAATTAGGGGAGTGTGCGTATGCATGTGTGCTGTGGGGGTCCGAAAAGACAGAGGTGTTCATTCTTAATGTGTGTCACTTACCAAGACTAATGTAGGACAATAGTCAAATCATACCAAAGAAGATTATCAATATGTTCACTTTACAATAATCTGTCAAAGGAAGGACTAGAAATTCTGGGTACACAGCTAGGATAAAGTTCCTGGAAGAGATTTGTCCTAGGCTAATGTCTTCCTTGTGTGTATTTTAATTTATTGACCTATTTTGAGTTTTTGTTTATTTTTAAAGTTAACAGCTCTGCAGGCTAGTGGGGGGAGTAGATACATGACCAATTGCGAGGAGGAGGAGTGTGATGATGGTGTTGCTGCCACCACTTGACCCTTTTAAGGTCTTAGTAAAAAGTTAGAGTTTGGGAACAACAGGGGAGCTTATGCTATTTGTGAGTAGAGATGCGGTCAGCGACCTGGGCCTCCGTTCATTCCCCATCTCTGCACCTGTGACATGCCACCAGTGTCTGAAGCATAGGAGATTCATAGTAAATCTTGGTGGCGTAAGTGAACTACTGGTTATAAAAGTGTTTGGGAATTTTGTGTAAAATGCAAAAAATTCTAGATCTGCTCTACTTTCTATTTTTGTCCCTGGTCGTACTTTTTCTATGTATCCATACACCAATCAGTTATTAGTAGTGCTCAGGATAATGCAAGGGAATCACGAACATGCAGAGAGATTTTAGTCCAGTTTGAATACAGAAGTTTTACGTAGAAAAAAGATTTTGAACACCAGGAGCAGAACATGAGAAGTACTGAGTGTTGGAAAACCTGGCTATGTATGGCGTCTTCAGGGGCTGGCCCAGGCTTCCCTTAGAAGGTGGGATTTGTGCTGTTCCCTGAAGGATTCAGGTGAGCAGAAATGAAAGAAGAGAAATTCTAGTGGGGAGAAGGGAAAGAGCAAAAATACAAAGGTGAGAATTTACAGGGTGTGTTTGGATTTGAGTGGGTTGGCAAGTCTGTCTGGGGCAGAGGGTGTAAGGAGAGTAGAATTAGAAAATTTGGGAGCTGAAAAAGAAATCTAATCTTAGCCTCCTAATTTTACAGATGAGGAAACTGAGGCCCAGCTCGACTGAGTGGCTTGCCAAGGGTCCAACAGCGCCATTTTGTAGGCACTGAGATAAGACAGTCCTTGTGCTTAGGAACTTTCATTCTCATGGGAGGTAGGATAACAAGATCCTTCTCTGTGGTTCAAATGACTGGTGTCATTGCTAGGGTGTTGAGAAGAATTGATTAGAGGAAGAAGAGGAGGGCTCAGGGACTAGAAATAACACATATTTAAAGAAATCGTGGAACATGCTGGATAATTCTGGGTCAATCCCTTAGCCTCTTGGCCTTGAGTTTCTTTATCTATAAAATAAGAGGGTTGGACTGATCTCTTAGCTTATTTATTTATTTATTTATTGCATTGACATGCAGAGATTCTGGGATTCCAGTCTTAAGGTCAGCAGGGGTTATATTTATATTTCTAGGTTATATTATAACTGCTCTATCGTGAATTTGATCAAGGCCTCAAGACTTGGTGCTCCTTAGTCTCCCTCAGGGAAACAAGGGCAAGATGGGTGTCCTGTTACTTAGCATTTGTAAGTTGCATAAGACCCTAGGCTGTTTTTTTCACCGTTTTTCAATGCGTTTTGCTGTTTTTATTTGCATTCATGTTAGAATGTAGCTTTGTGGTCTCAAAGGCTGTAATTCATTGAACTTACCACGCGAGATAGGCTCTGTGTTGTGTTTTACATAGGTTAGCTTGTTTAATTCCCACGACAATATTATCATCCGTTTTCGAAGGTTTCAGAGAAAGATAAAAAACGTGCTCAAGGTCATGCAGCTTGGAACAGCTGAGCTGGGGTTTGAACCCACTACTTCCTGATTCCAAAGCCCTTGCCTGCAACCCCTGTGTTGTACTGTCCCCTTTGGAACAGGACTGGTGATTGCCAGTGAGAGAAATAGTTTTCCACAAAGTCTGGCATGAGTAAGAATGAAATAACTTCCTAATGAGAGACAAGGAAGGAATCCAGACTTGAAATGAGAACCTCCCGGTGCATAACCTGTCAAATATTTATTATTTTCCTCTGCTTCTCCAGTATCTAAATGGTCCCAATGCCAAAGGAGCTTGTAATCTATTTGGGGAGACAAGGTAGGTGCTTATACTTATATATGAAAACAAAACAAAACAAAAACCAACCTATGTAGGACAAGTACCCTTCTGTCTTTGCAATGGACAGAATGCGACTGAAGATGTTCCCCTGTGCCCATTTCCTCTGGTTCGTGACTCTCTTACAAGCTGCTGCTGTCCATTTCCATGGGTGTGGATGTGCTTCGTGGGTATGGCAGGTACTTTTTTGAGCTAATGGAGTTTTCAGGGAGTCTCCTCGTCAAATTTTGACCAAGTCATTAAGGATAATGACCATGGAGCTCTTAGATGCCCTTTTTCTTCGGTGGAGATGTTGGGTGGCTATTTAGTGAGATGACACCCCCAGGACCCAGAGGATGGCGGAGTGTTTGTATTATAAGGGAGGCCCTGTGTGACCGTGGGCAGGCCCTCCACTCCTGCTTAGCCCTCTGGCATGAAGCATGTAGATAAACTACAGATGGAGCAAATGACCACCTTGCCCTGGAGAGGAGTGGGATTAATTAATAGACATAAAACTCTTTGAGATTTCTTGATATTGAAAGGTCATTTATTATCATCTACACAAATAAGTTCTCATTTTAAAATCTGTCCTTACAGATAAATTACCCTCCTGTTAATTACAGGCCTTTTTTCTGTAATGACATCTGTGAGAGTCAGTGGTTTTTGATGGTAACACTGACCTTAGTGGTATATATTTTTTAAAGATATATTTTTATTGACTTCAGAGAGAGGAAAGGTGAGGGGGAGAGAGAGAAACATCAATGATGAGAGTCATTCATCAGCTTCCTCCTGCACGCCCCCTGCTGGGTACTGAGCATGCACCCAGGAGTGGAGTTGCTGGGTCATGTGATTACTCTGTGTTTGACTTTTTGAGGAGCTGCCACACACGGTTTTAGGTTGTTTTTAAGAAGCTTTCTGGAGAGGGATGGTTGATTTAGAGGCCTGGCTTGAAGATGCCAACAGGCTGAACCTCGGCAGAGGCAGAGCATGCGAGTTACCCTGTGGCTCTGGGTCTTCTGAGTCTTTCACACTGTGCAACCCAGCAGCCACCAAGGAACCCACAATAGTAGGCACCTGATTAAGGTTTGTTGACCAAAAGAATGAATGTGTCCTGAGGTAAAGTGGGAGTGGAGAAAATGGGGTGGGGAAGGTAGGTAAATATGCTTTGTAATCTGTGAAGTTTCAAGCATATTTTATGGGTTATTAGCAATTCATTTGGGGTGCCCGTCAGTGTTTTCAGCTCCCTGCCCCCACCTTTCCACCCTCAGAGAAACTCCGTCAGGAAGGGAAGAGGGGAATCTGGATCTGTGGATGTCAGTGTTCCCCTTTCAAGAGCAGCCAGAGCTCCTGATTTTTTCCTGCAGCTTTTCCTGGCCCCTTACCTTGGTGCCCAGAGAGCCCGAGGACTGAGAAGCGGAAACCCTGGGTTCTTACCACGGCCCACCTCTCACTTTCACCGTGAACTTGGACAAGACGGTTCTACTTTGTGACTCAGTTTCCTGCCTTATCTAGAAGTGAAGGAGGGGTTTGAAGAGATGACTGGATGAGTGGGCCGGCTTCCCACCTCTGCAAGCCTGAGATCTGTGGGCGCCCTGAGATTCTACACTCGCCCATTTCTCATCTCGCTCCCCTTCTCCCCTTCGCTCCTCCCACAGCTTAGGAGAGGAACCCATTGCTGTTGGCTAGGACTGTGTGCAGCTATCCACTTGTCTCTCTGCCTCCAATCTTCCTTTCTAATTTACTTCACACTCTCCCTAGAGTAATTGTCTCTTCTCAGGAAGGGTTATCATTTTTCCATGAGAAACAAATTCAAAATCCTTGGCATGCTCTTCATGGCTCTCCACAGCAGGCGGATCTTTGTGGCGTTATTTCTTCCTGACCACAGTGGACGACTCAGTGTCCTCTAACTAAACCCTGCACTGCCCCTTCTACATTTATTAACACTGCTTCTCCCCCGGAGCCCTCTTCCCCATTTATATCTCTCAAAATTCCACCCATTCTTGGTGGAGATTATCTGGGAGTGGGGAGAAGCGCTGTCCCCAATCCTCTGTGATTTATTGCCTGGTCTCCAAAATGAGGGCAGTTGACTCTTGAATAATATACCTGCTTGTCACATCCTTGTAACAAATTCTTCCCATAGTCAGGAAACAAGAAAGAAAGACTGAGGGGCTGGAGGCCAAACCAGAGTTTTCTTCATGAATTGACTGTTTCGTTCATTCATTCATTCATTCATTCATTCATTCATTCATTCATTCATCCTCTTGACACATGTTAAGTGAGAAAGGTAGACCATTAACTGTGAAAAGGATTCTAAGAGGGGTTATGGCCAGGGTTGGGGGAAGAGCACACTTTCACTGTCATTAATTCTCTCCCCACAGTGGGACTAGCCCGGACAAACACTCTCTCCCCTGGGCTCCTGCCCCCAATGCCTGTGCCCCAGCAGGTTCACACCCTTCTGGGTGCCCCAGCTGTGACTTGGCCCAATTACAGCCCCAGTTCGCCATGGGAGGTCTGCCAACTCAGCCTTCTTTAGTCTCCAAGCTCTTTGTTGTGGTCACGAACCTTCCACGTGGCCAGTCACCCTGCAGGAAAGAAATCATTAGTTTCTTGCAGCATCCCGAAACAGCAGCTCCTTTCTGTCCCAGGAGAGGAGGGAGGGTAAGCACAGTTCCGGCTTTAGGGGAGGAAAGGCGGCAGCAGAGGGCGGGGCCCAGGCAGGATTCTTCTGTGACGCATCGCCTGGGCTGGCCAAAGTCAGAGGAGCCAGCTGCCTGTCTAGCGTGTCACCTTCATTCCCGGCAGCCGGCCCACCAGCTCCTGCTGTGCAGAGGAGGGGCTGGGACTCCCCTCTGGGTGCCCTGCAGCCTCACTTTGCCCCAGGAGGCGGGCTGGTGACTCGAGTGCGGGGAGCTCCCCTGACTCCTGGAAGGAAGGAGGGCGGACCCTGCACTTGCAGCCTCTCAGGTCCCGTAGAACAGGGAGCTCCAGGTACCCAGAGTCTTCCTGCCTTGGAAGAGGGAAAAATTAAGCCCTGGGAGAGAGGATATAGCTTTTTACAATGTCACACAGGGTCTTACAAGAAATCAAGAGTAAAGCTCTAGTTAAAATCCAAATGTTGTCACATAGCTGCACGACACGACTTCTTTCTTGTCTGGACACTCCGTGTTCTGATCTTTTTCTCAAGCCACATTGAATGACCCAACACCAGGCAGAAAGGACCAGGGCCCGAGGGCAGGCAGGTCTGCTCAGGATGAGCGTCCTGGCCCCGCTCCTGGCACGGGAGGGTGCAATCAGCCCGTGCTCTCCTTTACTTCTGAGGTGGCTTGGAAATTGTCCCCTTTCTGCAAACTCACAGGGCATCAGCGGTTCTCACCTCCTTGGGCACACTTGGGCCTCCATTCATAGAATGTGTCAGGAGCTCAAGCACTTTATGGGCACAGAATAATTGCTAGCATGATTTAATATATTAGCCACCCACATGGTGAGATGCTGCCCTGAGAAGCAATGGAGGAACTTTGTAGGGCTAATAAGACCTGTGCCATTAATTTGTGTCTCGAGGATGTTGGCTGTGGAAAGCAGGCTGTTTTATAGAATCTGTTTTAAGCGGCACTCTCACCTTTGCCATAACCTGGCCTTTCATAATGCATTCCCATAGCCACCTAGCATCTCTGGGAAGGCTCTCGGCCAGTGCTTCTGAGAGAGTCCCGCATCTTGCAGAAGAGGAGTGGTGGTGGGCAACTCCACAAGGGAAGGATCACGAGCAGGGGAAGGGACGGGCCGCGGGGCCATTTCCTCATTCGTTCAGTGATGATTATGATTTCCAGTGACCATCTCGTTAGTTCTGAAGGTGGGCAGGAACGTGACATGGATGTCATTGGTGGGCAGATGCAAAGTAAGACAGTTAATGAGAAATATTTAACCTGTGAAGCCCGTAAACTGCACGGCAGGAGAGAGAAGCTGGACCTGCCTAGAGTCAGAGGAACCAGCTTCCATTCCAGGGGCCTGTAAACGCTCCGCTGTTCGGCACCTTTGAACTGGAAAGGACTCATTCGAGACTGAGAAGGGAGGGCGATGTCAGTGCTGCAGATGTGATGGACTAAAGCAGATGTGGGCTGTCGCCACAATCTGCCTGTGCTGATTCAGATGTGACTGAAGTTACAGTCATTCACCTGTTACACTTGCCGTTTCCCATCTCCAGGCCCTGGCTCGCTGCATGGAGGCCCAGGCCTGGACACTAGATGCAGGGGGCTTTTGTGCTAGTAGCAGCTTCTTCATGTGGGGCCCTTGCTTGGAAAGCCAGCCTTTGCCAGTCAAGTCCTGGTCGATGTCAATGTCCCTCTGCCTCAGTCTTCCCAGAATGCACGAAGGCTTGTCCATATGGTGTCCGGTGTTTTTGTTCTAGGCTTATCTCAGTGGACCCAATGGCCACTTTCCCCCTTCCTATCACTCAGCTGATGTCCAGCTTTAGACTGTGAACATAGAGATGCTGGCCTTTGCAGTGTCACCTGTCCCTGTCATAGCACAGAACTGTAGCGAAGACAAAGTGCTTAGAACTCTGCTGGCCCACAGCAGCCTCTTGAGAAATGTCAGCCGCTTCCAGGATCATTTTTCTGTATGTAAAAGGTTTAGTACAATGCTTGGTACATGATCAACTTAACACTAGTAGTTATTACTATAGTTGTTGTTATAACTGAAACCAACCCACATTCCCCATAGAGAGCAGTGGGCTCTGAGCTGTGCACGTGACTCAGGAAGGGAGCAGGAATCGCTGCACAGCCTCCTGAGGACGTGCTGCTCCCTTAGGTAGCCACATGGTTTAACCCCTCATTTTGTTCAGGTGTTTGCGCAGTGTCCTGTTAGTGAAGAAGCCTTCCTAGCCACCCGGTAGAAAATAGCAACCTCCCCGCGGCAGTCATCTCCTTCTAGCTCTCTATGCCCTTACTCTGCTTTATTTTTCATCTTTGCACTTACCGCCACCACCTGCTTTAGCACATATTTGCTCATTACCTCTCTCCCTCGGTGGCCAGCCAGCACCCTGCAGCCCCAGTGCTCAGAACAGTGCCCGGCGCACAGTGGGTGCTCTGTAAATATCAGTTGACATGATGGAATGGCCAAATGGAGACTATCTGGAGAGGGTGGCAGCAGGGAAGGAGTTAGTGGAAGACTGTAAGATCAGAAGGGAGTATATGATATGAGTATAGCCATGACCACACACCTAAAGTAGAAAGGAAGTCCCTGTCCCTTCGAAGCTTGCAAAAGCTAAGTGGAAGACAAAGAAAAGGAAGTTCTATTTCATACAACAGGCAATGATTTTGGGGAACTCCTTGCTCCAAGAAATGATGCCTGAAACATAAAACCCCATTCATAGATTCCTGGGAGCTCTGGGCATCCTCTCTAGCCACCTGGGTCCATAGCTTTCCCCTATAGCACCCGGTGCCTCTGTTAGAGGTGGGGTTTTGGGCAAATGCACACAGAGCTGGTTTCCGATTGGCTATTTGAGGCGATTCTACATATACTGTAGTGAGAGAAGTGACAGGGCAAGGGATAGTGTTTTTGAGAGAAAAGAGGAGAGATGGAGGTTTGGAGAGAGAGAGAATGGGGAACGAGAGGACACATTTCCCACGGTGTTGGAGTTGGAGGTACAGGGAAGAAACTCTGGAGGAAGTGTTTGGGGGACTACCATATCCTTGGGTTGGAGAGCCATTCATTCATTCCATGGTTCATTCACTGAACAGATGTATATTGATAACCTACCATGCGTGAGACACTGTTCTGGAAATGGGGCTACAGTAGTGAACTCCTGCTCTCATACAGCTTTTACATCCCAGGCTGGGAAGACGTATAAGAATATAAGAAACATATGTAGTATGTCAGTTCCTGCCAAGTACTATGGAGATAAGTAAACAGGGGAGGGAATAGGACATGCTGGGATGGTAGCACAGGGTGGGGAGGGTGGGGAGAAGGGGCAGATTGTGCTTTGGGGGTCTGGGAAAGGTGCTCTGAGAAGGTGGATTTGATAATTACCTGAAGGAGGTGACGCTTTCTGTCTGGCCCCATCCCGAGGCCTAGCTGGTTCTCAGCGGCCTGGCTGTTTACATTTAGCTGCATGATTCTGAGTCTTGTTTCCTCTGTGCATCATCCATGAGAAATTCCTTCCCCATCCCAGGCCACCTGGTTTACTCAGTAAACATTAGGCACCAGGGACACATGGTGAACAAGACAGACAGGTCCATGCCTTTGCGAACCTTTCAGCCTGAAGGACACAGGGAATGGTCACCCGACAGTGGGTGGGGCGCGCATTAGGACGGTCCTAGGGTGTGGGCACTACAGGGCGTCGCACCGTCCGACCACAGGGTGGGCAGAGGGCTTCCCAGCTGAGACTGAAGCCTGAGTCGAAGCCTGTCTGTTTTTCGTTTCCAGTCCTCTGTCCTTGCCTTCTGTCACTCCTTTGCTTGTTGAATGTCTCCCCAAATGTCCCGTCCTGCCCCATCTCACATTTCTTGCTGTCTTAGGCATCATGACTGATTCTTCCTTGGCATTTCCTTCCCGGTTAAATGAAGATAATAGCCGTTGCCACCTTATGCTCACAAAAATGCAGGCGTGTTGCAGGGGATTAATGGCAGTTTAGGATTAAGGACATGATGGTAGTTTAAAAGCTTTTAGCTCTTCCTTAATTAGGAGATTTACCTGTCACAATGCATTGCTAAGCCTCACGGATTTCCCTGTGGCAGTACTTCTGTGTCTCTGTGGTCCCCACACCAGCTACCATTTGGGAAATCTGGGGACAATTGCTTGGGGTGTCAAGTCCCTGTCCCTTGGACCCTACCCCTCTCCCCTATAGGGCCTTGTGACAACAGAGCTCAGGTATGCGGCACCTGATGAATTTGCAAGGGATGTGGCAGGTGTCAGGGAAGCTTGCTGACGGGACATGGTGTGGACATTGCAATAGCTCCCTTGTCCTCTGCGTCACAGACCTCACTGATAGGGTGGGCACCAGAGGCCTTGGGGCAGGACTCCTTTCTCTGTCTGGGCCTTCAAAATCTGATCTCACTCCCATTTCTGACTCCATCTGCCCTTCAGAACTCCCCTGCTCTAGTTAAAATGGCATCTTGGCGGAGCCCTGGGCCCATCTCCACACCTTCACTCAGGTGGTCAGTCTTCTCTGAAATGTGATTTCTTCTCTCACTCCCTTTAAATCTACCTCCTTGCCCCCATGAAACAGTCCTTAGCCCTTCTTTGATCTCTCCCTGAATGGAGCTTTGGGGCACATCTTATCTTACATTGCACTTTAGCTCAGAACAACATCTGCCACAGCAGAGAATCCTGGAGCCAGAACAGACCAGCACTGAGTGGCCTTAACCCAGTGGTTTTCAAACCATGTTTCTCGGATCCTGTTCTGGGCTGAGGTGAGGGGCCACTGGGAAGGACTCTTTTCACTCATGCCCATTCAAATAATTGCTTTTCTCTTTAAAGCATCCTAAGCTTTTCTTTGAGGAAGGGATTCTGCAGTCAAACAGTCTGAAAACCACAGCATTGGATTTGATCTGTTTTTGGTGTGGAAGTGGAGGTCCACAGTGTCCACAGTGACTCAACTGGGCAAGGCTGGGACTAGAAGCCTGGGCCCTGAGGCTTGTGCTTCCTGTGGCCACAAAGTATTACTGGGCTTGTGACATGCTCCATTGTATTATCCAATATGAATTATAACCTCTGAAATCATAAAATGTCTTATACTTCCATGTTCCTGGCACAGTGCCCTGCTCCTTGATGTCCAATGAACACTGGCCACTGTCGGTGGTGATAACAGTGACATACAGGGCTAGGGAGCCCCCTGAGAGCTCTCTCACTGGCTTCCTTGGCTCTGGCCCCTACAGGGCTATGTCTATGGCAGTGGTTGGGCCTTAAGTCCAGGCAAGACAAAAATTTGGGGGGGGTAATCTCAGAAGGATCCTAATTGCTCCCAAACTATGCTTCTGGTTATCTGTAAGGTTAATATGAACCAATTCTATCTGCCCTCATTGTGTGAACAAGATGATCATAAGTAGCTATAGTGCAAGTCTGAATGTGCTTGGTGGTTAATGATGGCCCCTGAACTACAAACACCTGGTGTTCACACAGAAAAAAGATGTATCTGTCTACTTCTAGGCTTGTCAACAGCTAGACTAAGAGTGGGGAGAGAGGTGGAAGTTTGCAGCTGGGGACCCCTGCTTTGCACCGAGCAATGCTCTGTGCTCCTGGGAGACAGGCACTAAAGGCACAGGGAGGAAAATATTCTGACCTGCTGGAGCAAGCTGACATTTCACTTCTGACATCAAAGGCAGAGCCAAGAATAGCCTCTCAGCTGTGAAAAGTGTCAGACTCTGGGGTGGAGGCTCAGGGAGACCAAGGGGTGATTTAAATCCCCTTTCCAGTGGACTAGAGCATTCTTCTATGGCTGGGATGACGTAAGTGCTATACTGTGAAGAGATAGAGGATGGGTGGTAGGATGGCGTCTCAGGATCCTCCTGGGCCTATGATTCTTTCTTTGAAATCTGTTTTTCCTCCTGGCATTGCAACACTTATCAGCCACCCAAACCTGGGTTTAGTGCAGAGTCCACCACTGACAAGCTGTGTGCCTTTGGGTTAGTTACTTCCCTCTCTGTTCCAGCTTCCACATTTGTTGATTCAGGAACCAAGGGAGTGAAGTGTGCATGTTTATAGACACCTGGTGGCTGATTAGAGGAATTAAATTCAGTGTTATCTGAGAACAGAGCCCTGGGTACGTTGCTTAGGTGTGTCTCAAGGCGCCCAAAGCCCTTCCTGGGTTTGGAAGCTGTTATCAGTCCGAGCGGTTCATCCTGGGAAGATGGTCCTGTTTTCTAGGTCAGGTTTGTCTAGAAATGTATCTTTCTTGGTGTTTTGATTTTACTATTCCCACAACTTTGATAATAATTTTTTTTCTTGGTTCCATAGATTTTCTTCTAGAGGTAAAATCCTTGTGGATCTAGGACTAGCACAGCATCTACACGGCACATTGCCCACCCCCAGGAAGAGTGAGCAGTGGGAGTTCTCCAGGACCTGGTGGAAAGTGGGGGGGCGGGGGGGGAAGAGAAGCAGTAAAGCCATGGTAAGTGTGCCCAGTGGTTAGAGCAAAGGGTGACCCCTTCAGCATGGCAGAGCATCAGGTATTGGAGTGAAGCCCTCTCTCCCCTGCTGAGCTCATTTCAGCCCCACCCAAAGTCAGAGATTTATTAGTCAGGGTTCTCCAAAGAAAAAGAACCGATAGGATGTGTGTTATAATATTACACTGGATCGGCTCACATGATTATGGAGGCTGGTAAGTCCAAAATCCTGCAGTGTGGACCAGCAGGCTGGACACCCAGCAGAGCCACGGTGCAGGTAAAGCCAAAAGGCAGCCTGCTTGAATTTCCTCTCCCTCAAGGCAGTGGGGCTTTTTATTCTCTTCAGACCTTCAGCTGATTGGATGCGACCCACTCACATTATGGAGGATAATCTGCCTCACTCATAGCCCACTGATTTAAACGTTAATCTCATCCAAAAACACCTCGAAAGTTGACACGTCCAACGAACCATCACAACCACCTGTCCCCGTAATTGCCCTTGTGAGGGTGGTAGTTGTCCATTATATTAGTCATTTGAATACCATTTCACGATTTTTTTCAAGATCTGTGTATTATTTATTTAATATTTTCTTTAAACCAATGATAACTACTCACTTAAAAAAAACTTAGACTTATAGTAAATATTCGAGATTAAAGGGGGTTGTTGTCCTAGGTGTGATTTTTTTCTAACATACATAAGAATAATTAACATTTTTAAAGGGTACGGTAGCGCCTAAAACCAACTTGCAGGTGCCCGAGGCCCAGACTAGCCACCAGGGGGCGCAGTTGCCCGCCTGCCCCGGAAGCCCTCCTTTGGGGGTCGGGGGTGGGAGACGGAGACACGGGCTGTATCTTTCAGGGCCCCCCCGCCGGCACGAGATGGAGCGCGGAGCCCTGGGCCGCACCCCACCAAGGGGCGCCCTCCGCGGCGCTGGGCCCGGGAGCGGCTGCCGAGGGCACCCACAGGCCAGGCCTTGGAGACCCCGAGCGCGGTCGCGCGGCGCCGAGGCCCCCGCTGTGTCCAGGCCGGACCCCAGGTAAGGCGGGGACTGGGCGGGCCGTGCAGCCGGGACCGAGGGTGCTCGTGCTCACGGCGGAGGCCGCCCCGGCGGAGGTGCGGGCGCCGTGCGGTGCCGGGGCCGCAGGTCTGTCGCCGTCGCAGCCGCTGGCGCCACGCGGGGCAGCGCGTCTGGAGAGAGCAGAGGCTCCGCCTCGGGCCTGGCGCGCTCGGGAGGGGCGGGCGCGCAGCCCTGGGCCCCGAGCCGGGGAGAGGGGGCAACGGCCCCCGGCACCGGCCCGCTCAGCCTAGGAGGGCTGTTGGTAGCATCGGGCTCAGAAGCGCCCCTCGGTGGTGGCCTCGTGGTGGAGCGTGGCGCTCGCTCTGAACTGATCAGAGGGTCGTGGGCCATGATCCAGAGCCCAGGACCGAGGTTGCGCCTGGCTTGATTGGTCGGTACCCCGCGGCATGGTTGTGCCCCCAAGCATCGTGGACACACCACGGCTTGATTTCTCTTACTAATATTTTAATTTAAATGGTTTCACTGCTTTACTTATATGAAAACATTTATTCTAAAAGGAAACTTTTGTCTATAAAAGGGGCGCGATGGTACCTGCATGGCTGGATGTGTTGTAGGCGGTGGGAACCGCACCAGGTGTCAGACCTGTGGGGTCAGACTGGACCTGGGTTCAGCAACCCTGGTGCTTGAGTCCAGCTAGATTCAAACTATAAGACACTTATTTATAAAATCACAGGGGTGGAAGAAGTAATTCATAGAAGAAGTGGGCTGAGGAAACAAGTTATAGAGGTAAAGGAAGGGCCCTTGGGGCTTGGAGTGAGGAAGGTAATAACAAGGTGCCTAGGGCAGGGGAGGGGGAAGGGAAATGTGCCCAGGAGGGAGGGGCGCTGGGTCCTTGGTCCTAAGCATGTTAAGGGTGGATATTTTAGGGGCGGTCCCAGGGGTAGATCACAATAGATTATTCAGCAGCTTTCTAGGTGTGTCCCTTCAGGGTCTAGATCTCCTGGGATTGATTGATCAGCACCAGGGCAGGGAGTCATTATCCACTGCAGCTGGTTCTACAATTGTCTTTTGCTAGGCACCAGGGCTTCCTGCCCGGTCATCTCTGTATCTGGCCCACCATCCTTGCTCTGCTCATATCTAACTGCCTACCACAGATTGATGTGGGAATTAAATGAAAAAATACATGAAAGTGCTTAAAAAAGTGCCTGACAGGTAAGAGCTCAGTACGTGCATGTTCTTACTATTATTTTAGTGGAAAGTGAGTTCTGGAGGACACTGGGACACTGGGATGGACATATGGGCCTTCAGAGAAGGTTTTAACTCTTTCAAGAACTTCTGGAAACTTTTGGTTTCCAGTCTAGCCGCCTTCCTCCTGTTTTAATGTTCGTATAGCTTGATGGTCCGCACTGGCCAAAATCCCTGTAACTCCATTCACCCCTGAAAATTCCTGTCAGTTTAACTGCTTTGTTAGCTACTAAGCCGAGTGGCCAGCAGGTGGCGCCAGAGCCCCGCGGATGTGTTTGCCCTGCTGGGCTTCGTAATGTAAGGGCTTCCTGAACACCTGCCCCGGACACTGTGGTTCCAGGTATCAGGGATCTAGGGACACTAGAAGGGCTGGGCAGGAGACCTTGGCCTCAGGGATAATATTAATGATTTATTATTCTAGCCTTTTTCTTTTACAAGATTTTGACTTTTATTCGATTCATTCATATATTCATTCAACAAATGTTAGATGCCAGCTTTGTTCCAGGTGCTATTCAGAGACTTAATATGTGTCAGTGAACTAGGACAGACAAAGATTCTTGCCCTCATAGAGCTTACATTCTGGCAGGCAACAATGAAGATAATACATTATATAGTATGTTAGAAGTGTTAAGAAAATGAAGAGCGTAAACCAGAGTGTGTGGGGATGGGGTTGCTGGGATGGGCCTGCTGCAGTATTGAACGAGGTGGCTAGGACAGGCCTTATTAGGAAGGGAAGACCTGAGCAAAGGTGAAGAAGGAATGAAGTTAGCCGCGCAGAGATCCGGGGGAAGAGTGTTCTAGATACTATGAAAAATTTGGAGCAGTTGCATTTACGCTTTTATCGATGTGGTAATCGAGACTCAGAGAAGTGAAATGACGTATTTAAGGTCCTGTAGGAGGTTCCTGGCGAAGTTGGTGTGGCTTCACCTCTCATCTCTAGCCTCATATTTATTCACTAGATCATATTACCACTCTGTTTGCGAGGTGATGGAGCCTTCTTGTAAGCCTGCATAATGCATGCAAGCTTAAGTGGTGACTCACGTTATCTCCGCATCTTTTCCCATTGGGTAACACCAAAACTGCCTGTGATGTTTTTTTATATAATCAATAAAGTGTTTATTTGGCTAAGTGCTGTAGAAGATAGAAATGAGGCACAGCCCCTGCACCTAAGGGACGAATAAGCTGTTCATAAACATTTTTGGCCTGTATGTCTTCTCCTTCATCCACTTTCCCTGCATTCCTCCAAACAAGTTCACTGATGACCTCTACCTGCAGCTTAGAATTCAGCCAAGTTCTCAAACTTGGCCACCCATCCTTGGTTTGTAGGTTCATGAATTTCCCCCTAGGTTCCTTTTGCTGCCAGTTGATGGTGCCCCTGGTTACCCCTAGGTCATGTCTCCACTCCCTCTGCCCTCTGTTGACCAGTCTATGTTTGCTCTCTACTCCTAGGCTTCGGTTAGGTACCCCACCTGGATCCTTAGTTCCCCTCTAGAATTGTCTTCTTGCCACCTGTATTCACAGTTTTTTGTGTTTAAAAAAAATTTTTTTTAATGAGTTTATTTGAGCCAAACTGACAACATTACGCCAGGGGGCAAGGTCTCAAACCCCCTCCACAGTAGTCGAGACCCGGCCTCTTGATTGGGGACTTCGTGTCCTCCTATTTGGAAACTGTGCTCCTCAGACATTGTGCTTGGTTCCCTCAAGCAGCCTCTCCAAGCCTGGGTCAGTTCTCTCAGCCTCTGAGTCCCCTTCCCTTCCCGCCCACACTTGCTGGGAGGAGATTGTGGTGCCCTGTGTTCAAGTCCTGGGTTGTAGCCCTTGTGCAACATCGGTGAAGAACAGAAGGCTGTATTTTCAGGTCATTAATTGTGGTTTGGTAGCCTGCGATGGCTAAGAATGTGGCAAAGAATGGAAGGAGGAACTGGAGCCTGGTCTTGAAGGACGGCTGGAATGACTAGGTGCAGGGGAGAGGACAGGGTGGGGGTGAACTTGACGTGTTGTGGCGCAACGAGAGATTAGCCTAAATAGAACGGAGAGGGTGTGTTTGGGAGTGGTGCTGGGAAGAAGACTGATGGAAGGGAGAACTGGAGCAGGGCTGGAGCACCAGGTCAAGAAGGTTGCATTACAGCATCATAAATTATTCTTAAACATGGAAGTTCCCTAGAAGGTGGCAAGAAGGCATAATGACAGGTCCCTGGGACCTGTATATCCATCTGCTTATCTTTGAGCATCTCACATTTACTACCTTCCCGAGTGCCTTGAGGTTATTTTGTCAGGCATCCTGTTTGTGACTTATTGTTTGCTTGATTGGCCTCAGTTCATCCAGAGTACCTTAGATGAACTCTGCCAGAGGGCCAGGACTCTGATTCCTTGTTGTATCCCCAGAATCCAGCGCAGTGTCAGATTCTCAACGCTCTAAGAATATTTGTTGACCGAATGAATACCTTAAACGAAACATCTGTTTCTCCCAGCCTGCTCTGCCTTCTGAATGCTTCAGTTCTGTTAGTGCTGGTATCATCCATCTTGTCTCCAAAGTCGGACATTTGGAGCCAACCTTGATGAAGACATGAGCAGAGGACCTGGCTACTTCTGGACTTTACATGGGGACTGCACTGCCACGGAGATCTTGTTTTATACTCTATTACTACAAGATAACACAGTGTACCCTGTTGCATTTTATTTGTTTATTTTATTTATTTTTTAATTTTTAAATTATTATTATTATTATTTTATTTTATAATAGCCCTGTTGCATTTTAGATGTTTAGACTGAAAGCAACAGACGTGAATGATGAAGGACAAGGAGAACTCATTAGGAGGGCCGCTGGCAAACTGTAAATTACATATTTTCAACGGTAGCCATCATATTAGCTGTTCTGATCTCTTCTGAGGGGCAAAATCACATAGTGGTTAAGAGTGTGGGCTCAGATCCTGGTTCTGCCACTTCCTTCCTAGCTGCGTGTCCTTGGGAAAGGTGCTTTACCTCTCTGTGGCTCCGTTTCTCATCTGTGAGACATGCGTAAGAATAATGCCTCACGGAGTTATTTTGATTAAGTTCTCAGAGCAGTACTAGCACGTACAATGTGCTTGCCATTAGTAGCTATTAATATTCAATGGATCATTGGCACAACATATGTTCTCTTGCCATTTGGGGCTGCTGGTCTGAGACAAGAGGGTGTGATTGAAGGGCGTTAGACTTTGCCGAGTGAGGCCCGAGCTCCTGTGGGAGATGGCAGTGGCCGCGGAGGGAGGTACGGGGTCCAGACGGGATTATTTCTGGTGAAATGCGATGTCAATTCCTTTGACACACGCTGGAGGTGTTACCACTTAGCTGACCCTATGAGGGGCTGCCCAGACAACTAAAAGAACTCTGCTCCTACCTGGTTTTTTCTTTGTAGGAGGACAGGAGCCACATCTGCAGCCAGGCCAATTATGAGCACAGCTGTTAGTGCAACATTGAAGTTCTCCACCTTCCCATCGTCTCCCTCCTCACTGTGGCTCCCCCACCCTCAGCCAACACAACTCAGCATTAATTCCCAGAGTGGCGGTGGTGGCAGCGAGGTGGGCCAGGAGGGTTTGGTGACTTTACCAACTGAGTACCCGTAAGAAGCTACTTCTCACCCCTGGATCCCTGTGGCCCACCATTTCAGGCACGTAGGATTCTCGCTGGCAAACAGAGCAAAGGTGGATGTGATCCTGGTTAGTACACACTCTGGAGTGATTTTATTTTGCTGAATGTTGAGATATTTGGAAGTGAAACATTTTCGAGCTACAGAAACACCTGAGGGCAGGTGTATGCAGTATCAGTGAGGCCTTTCCCTCCGTGAGGGACCTGAGAAGGAAGATGCCAACATTCTTTGCTCCTGAATGCAAAAGGCTGAGTGCCAGTGGGAGACGTTAAAGTGTCAAAGAAGTGCTATTGAACAGAATATTTATTTCCTTTCTACTCTGCTTTATCCAGAATAGAAAAAGATCACCTAAGCAGGGGATGTAATGTGTGGGCGTGTGCTCTTCTCTTACCCAAGACTGAGTCTGAGCGATGGTGAATTATTATTATTGTTGTTATTATTATTTTTACTGAAAGGCATAAATGTATTTTCTGAGTAAGGCCTTAATTAGGGTAATCAATTGCCTTTGTAGCACATTCTCCAAATACATTTCTCTTTAACAGTTCCAGTATCAATGAATGGTTCACTCTCTTTAAGCGTGAGCATCCCAGAGCTGAGAGGACATGTGCCTCCCTCTCTGAGTGTCACCAAGGTGACTGCAAGCCTTGTAGAGAGGCCCTTCAGTGCTGTGGAGTAGCAGACATGGCTTGTCTTGACATGAATGCTGGAGAGGCTCAATGGCATGAGAGGACATCTGAAAGTACCAAGTAGCCCTGTTCTTTCCTCTTCATTCCGATTCAGTCACTTTTCTAATTCTGGCTTTAAGAGGATTTAGGTCTCTCAGTAAATCTTGGTTTTGCCTGTCATATGGGTCCATTTGGGACTCTAAACTTCATCTCTTCTTATGTGGGCCACTCTCTCCCTTTGTTCCTTGAGTTGATACTTTCCTGAACCACAGTCACCTCTAGTTACGATATTCTGAGATTTCTCTGTCTTTTCTCTCGGTATTTCACTCATTCGGTGCCAACTTGATTTCCCAAGACTGAATATTTTACTGACTGCTTGGCCTTGGCTTTACGTTAATCTCCTTCAGCGTTCTGTCCCCCTTGATGCTGTCGGCAGCTTTATTTCCATTCTGCGAGTTCCCCAGTTCTTTTTTATTTGTTGGTAAAACCTACCACTCCTCTCTTGTTGAACACATAGTTTTGGATCATTGAATTTTAAAGTTAGAGTTTTGGTAGGATTTTCTCAGAAACGATCTTCTCACCCTAACTGGAACCAGGCTTTTCCTGAGTGACACGACCTTTCAGCAATTCCAGTGAAGGGTGCGGATGCTCCCTCCATGGTGCTGTGGCCTGGAGATGGGCTGAGCATGTGCTGTGATTGCAGCTGTGGCTTCTTTCACAGCCACTCCTCCACCGAAGCACACACACTCCACCCTCTCGCCACCGTCATTTTCATCTTGACTAACCTCCTTGCCCTATAACCATATGCAATGAGGACTTTGTCACTTGTCTCTTTCCACCCTGGCTTTTGTCATCATTCTAGAGAACTTCAACAATCACGTTGGTGACGCCCCGGGAGCCCTAATTTCTTGTACTCGGCTGGTTCCCACCTCCATTCCACTGTAGCCAAATTCAGGTGGCCACACCCGGACCTCCTCGCCTCTAATTGCTCACCTCTGAAGCCATCAACCCTGAAATTCCACTTATTGACCATACAGCAGAGCTTCCAACTCTCCTACTTGCAGATTCCTACTAAACCTGCTCCTAAAAAAGAATCTTTATTTATATTTCGATTCATTATCTGCCACCCAGAATTCATAGTAAAAATTAAATTGTGTTATACTGGCTTTAAGTATTATGAAAATGAATAAAATATCACAGATGTACTTAGGTCTCCTGTCCAAGTTTTAATCTCATCCCCTTCTCAGAAGAAAGCACCATCATGAATTTGGTGAATATATGTGTGTGTGTGTAAAATGTAATTTTGTTGTATTTTAAAATGTACATAGTATACTGTATATAATTTAATTTTTAAAAAAGTGTTTTTTTAAAATTTTATTTGAGAGAGAGGAAGGGGGAGAGAGAGAGAGAGAGGGAAACATCGATGTAAGAAACATCGATCGGTTGCCCCCCTAACACACCGAGTCTGGGGATTAAACCTGCAACCTGGGCATGTGCCCTGACCAGGAATTGAACTGGCGACCTTTCGGTGCATGGGAGGATGCTCAGCCAACTGAGCCACGCCAGCCAGGGCTATGCCTTGATTTTTTCACTCATAACTTGATTTTCACTCAGTTACGTTTTTAAAATCTACATATATGTAATAATAGTTCACTTTTTCTAAGTGCTCCCTAGCATTACAGTATAAGAATATCATGCAGTTTATTCATTCATTTCCCACAGTCATCATTACAAGCAGTGTTGTACTAAACACCCTTGTAAATGCCTTCTCACAAAGAAACGGTCGCCGTGGTGCTGTGGCTACGGTAGGACCACAGCTAGACACTATGGGGCCTTCGTGTGAATGAGAAATGCTTCTCCTTTGCACGGACCTAGTCCTCTGAACGCGCAGCTTGGCAAATGAAAGGCGCCCGAGCAAGTATAAAAGCACTCAGGTGGGTGCAGCGTTGTGCTAGGGAGGAGTGGATTGCTAAGTGGACGTGGCTTGGACGTCTCGGACTTGCTGCCTGTGGGCAGCCCCGGACAACCTGCAGGTTGCAGTGCCCTGTGTGGAGCCTTGGGTTAAGCGAAAACTTTAGAGTCAAACTACTTGCTTCAAATGCTAGATACAGTGGCCATTGCAAATTACTTAATCTCTGTGCCTCACTCTCCTCATCAGTAAAATGGGAATATGCAATTATCTCTCTAATGGGCTAATTGAGAGGATTGTATATAATAGTGTCTGACATATAGTGAGTTTTATATGAATGTTAGATATTATTTTTATACCTGTGCACATTCCTTTAAGATATAATAAGTACAACTCTGGTTGGTAGGGTATGAAATTTTAAATAAATATGTTCATCATCCTGTCTCTGTTTCTTTAGTCTGTCAGTCCTCCTTTTGCCTTTTTTCATATCTATCCTGAATTTCATAATCCTTCTTTTGAAGTTGTGGGCCTCGAGGATGTTATAATACAGCGATTTTCAATCTTTTTCATGTCATGGCACACTAAACTAATTAGTAAAATTCTGCAGCACACCAAACCCCATATTTTTTGCCAGTCTGACAAAAAAATAGATATAATTTTGATTCACATCAGCTGGCTATTGTTGTGTTGGTGTTGTCATTTTTTTATTTGACAGTCTAAGGGAAAAGGGGTCAATGGCCCTGACTAAATGGTCAGGTACTGCATGCTGTAAGAATTCTTGTGGCACATGGGGTGAAGGTCGCTGTCATAATGCATTGTGATTATTGTCAGCAATGGGTGAGCATCTCAAAGAGGAGCAAGCCTAGTCTCCCTGGTTGCTTCCCAAAGAGGCCAGAAGGAAAGGATGGGGTTAAGGTCACCTCTTTCTGTCAGGGATGATGACTGTCCTGACCTAGACAAGGCAAGGAGAGTCACTCCATTCTCTGCCCTGCTCTACCCTCCACCCCACCTCCCCCACATACACTCCTGCCACCAACAATCTGATTATTTACAGCTATTTACTACCTGCTGTTTGCTTTCCTCTGTTAAAGAACAAAATTTCAATTGAGTACCTTTAAAAATTTAATTGGCTTTATTGAACGAGTTATGATTCTGGCAACGTCTGAGAAGTTAGACAAAGTGGAAGGTTTTTGTGAGCGGAAACTGGGTGGGACGGGAAAGTAAGTAGCAAAAGCAAATCAAAGTATTGGTTCTCGATTGGCCACCTTTCTTTGGAGGGGGGTGGTGACCAGAGTTTTATCCAGCAATTCCAGACTGATTGGTTTAAAATCCCACTACGGGGAGGGACTGCAACTGCAATTAGGTTAGGTATTAAATCTTAATGGGGCTTAACAAAAGTGACTCCGTTTTGTGCCTGTTGTTTCTTTTTAACACCTTTCACCGATAGTTCTCCTACATTATGCTTCTCTCATTTCTTTTTTTGTTCTGCTGTCAAAAAATGCCCCTATTCTTAATTTTTTCTTAGAATGCTCCCTGCAAACCCTCATTCTACCAGAAACTTGGTTTTTCTTTGATGATGCCGTTTCCTTTTACTCGATGAAGTGGAGCCTGGCTGTTCCTGGTGAAATCAGCGTGGGCCAGTGGATTGAGAACGTTTTTCAGTCGGTCACACTTAAGTTCATATCCAAACTACATCGTGGATGAGCTGTGTGTTCTTGGCTTCATGGCTTAACTTCTGAAAACCTCAGTTTGAGCACTGAGAGCTTAAGGATCCCTGCCCCAAAGAGAATGTTGTGAACTAAAAAAGGGAATAAGTGACCTGACACTGTATATTCCATAGTATATTCCCGACAGTGTATTTTGTATTGTTACTTTCTTTTACTTGAAAAGCTGCTGCTACTAGCAAGGCCCATCTTTACCACAGCAATTGAATGTAGAGGGAAATTAGGCTATAAAATTATCCCACCCTTCACACACATTACATTTTGGGCCCAGGAGACGTCCCATAGGGGTTTCTGGCCTTTCTTCCTATACCTGTAACTCTCAGGAGTTATTGAGTGTCCTTGAACAAATGACACAGCAGACACTTAAAGGGGAAAAAAATCACAAGGTGACCAAGTTTATAGTTAGTATGTTCATGTGGGTAAAGCAGAAATTCCCCCACATGATTATTATATTGTAGATGTCAATACTGCAAAAGTCAGGGAGTTTTTTTACACTAGGAAGTCAGCAATTTACAGGAAAGGGCTTAAGGTTTCATTGATTTGGGAAGACGAATTCTAGGTAAAATCTTTTTCCTAATTTTTAAGTTATCCCAAGCGTAAAGATTTTTTCCCCTCTCCAGCTGTGCGACCTGATATGCTTAGTCACAGTGGTAGCTGGGCAAGGGATCAGTTTTGCTTTCTCCAAGGGGGCAACAGATGTGAATTCTCCTAAATTCCATTTTTCTCAAAGAAATTCACTGGGTCTCAGACCATTAAAAATGCAAGCTGCTGGGCTTTATCACCTAGAAAATCTGATTCGGTGGGTCTGGGATGGAGTCCCAGAATTTGCTTTTTAAATAATTACCCCAGGTGATTCCATGCAGCTCAGTCATCCTTTTAAAAACACTGAGGTAATTATATCTTCACTCTTGACCACCAAGCTTTTTGAAAGAATCTTTCTTTGCCATATTGATTTGCAACAGTAATTACGACAACAAAAATAAGTAGTAATAAGAATAGCCACTAACATTTATTGGATGATTACTGTAGAGTAAACATTTTTAAAAGTGCTTTATATGTATTGTCTATGCAGCAGATGCTTCACATATCAATTTAAAAATACATCTATTAGGATCTGTTTTGGGGCTATTTATTTGGTTATTTTGATCTGTATTATCTACTCTTCTGTAAGTACTATACAATTTTATTTACTGCAACCTTATAAAATACATTTTATTATTATGTCCATTCTTACTAGAAGTCTCTTCTTTTGGTTTCTGGAATATCTCTTTTCCCTATTTCTCTTCCTACTTAGATTTATCTTTTTTTTAAAAAAATAAATCCTCACCTGAGGACATGCTTATTGACTTTAGAGCAAGGCGGGGGGGGGGGGGGGGGAGGACAGAGACACACAGAGTGAAAGAGAGAGAGAGGGAAACTTAGAGTGACTGCCTTCCAGTACATACCCTCACCGGGGATCAACCCCCAACCTTTTGGTGTATAGGACAATGTTCCAACAACTGAGCCACACGGGCCAGGGCTAGATTTATCTTTATTGGCATTTTTCTTCTCTGCCTACCTCACGTTCCCCTAAAAGCCCTTTACAGCCTGCTTCCAAGTTGCTTTACCAACCACAGTTCCTGAAACTCTTTGCCCTACTTGCTTCAAAGACATGTACTCTTTGTCCTGAACACATTATTTCCTTGATATCTTTGCACATGAAGTTTCTTTCTCTGCCCGTGAAGTCTGGGAATGTTGCATGGCAGGTTTGTCATAGTCATGTGCCTCAGAGTACCCGCTGACTTAAGGTCTTCAACATCTGGAATGCCCTGACCAGGACGTGCAGATAAGGGACAGAGCAGCAGCTGGGAGGGCTGCTCAGGGATCTTTCCTGTTCAGGGCAGAGCACATAGGGTGAGAGTCAGAGAGCACAGGAGTGGGCAGGGGGACACGGCAGAAACAGGGAATTCTGGCTATTGAGGGGAATTGGATATACGGTCTTTGTCTTTCAAAGAGTGCAAGACCGTGGTGGTTGTTTATAATTAGTCCATAGTGAACTTCCAATAAGGCATGCACTGAGGAAGACTAGGTCAGAAATGCCACCCTCTGGAATTGAAGCTAAATGTGGTGAGATAAATTAAATGTGAGGAGATGACCTATCTGCAGTAGGGATCCTCCCTTGGAAATTGTTAAGTGTGTTGCTAATGGAGGTTGTTTCTCAAGTGTCCTTCGAGGACACTAAGTGTTGTTGAATCAAGAGCGGGAAGAGGAGAGTCAGAGGTTGAGTGTCATTTGGTGTGTTTCCAGCAGTGTCCAAAATGAGGGGGCTGCTCTGGTCCTAGATGTTTGACTATAGTTGTTTAAAGAGAAATATTACTAGAGTAGAAGACTGTTATGGTAGCAACACTTGTGTTTTAGAGTCAGACAGTTTTGGATATGAAACCTGGCTCCACTAATGTAAGCAAGTCACTCCATCTTTCAGAGTCTAAGTTTTCTTTTCAATAAAATAAGTATAACATTTATAGTCACAGGTGGTTATAAGAAGAAAGTAAGCAATAAATAATATATTAAATAATATATGCAAAGCACATAATTTAATATTCCCAGCTCATAAGGTACTCAATAAAAATGTTAGTCTTGCACTCTTTCCCTTTCAGGACAAATGGTTAAAATCATCAGGTTACTGTTACTGGGAAACCCCAGTGGGGCTCAGGGCTGCCTGTTGCTGTATCCAGTTCAATGGAGGCAGGGTTGAATCATATAAGGTGTTTATTGAAAAGGCGGGCCAACCAAGAAAACCGGGAACATACTTATGAGCATCCAAAACCTGTCTTAAGGAGTGGCCTTGAGGGATGGGGCAAACTGGGGCTAGGAATGGAATGCAGCTACGTGCAGTCCTGGAAGTCATTCTTTTGATCTTGGTCGCCTGGCAGTGTGTCAGATAAGGTGACATCTTCACTCCTTTGATCTTGGTGGCCAGGCAATGTCTTGATAAGGGGATATCTTAACCCATTGTTCACAGCTGCTAAGCCACCTCTGTAATTGCTTCAGTCCGGGATCAAGGGGAGTGTAGGGTGCAAAGGCCTAGAAGAAAGAAGCCTAAGGGAAAAAAACCCCTTAAATCCCTGCTTACATAAGTATATGTGTTCTACAATTTTATAAGTAATATAATTATATTTCAGATTAATTCAGGTGCTCAATCTTTGGACATTATAAGTGCCCCTGTCATTACCACAGCCCTTCGAGAATAAAACTCCTTTGCTGGCAAGCTCATCTAACCACCTCTGATATCTCTAAAAGAATCTATCCAGTGGGAGGGACTATCCCATGATAGACAAGGGGTTCCCGTTCCCAGTGCATATTATTGACATCAGAAACATACAAACCTGTAGAGAATTTTTACGAGTTTACTTGAGCCAAACTGACCACATATGCCAGGGAGCAAGATTTCAAGTGCTCCAGACAATAAGAGTTGTGTGGTTTCTTTTATGCATTTGAAATTAAGGAGGGAAGGCAGGGAAGATCACGTGGAGGTGGGAGAAAGCAAAGCGGGGATTGGATTATGGGATAGTGAACAAGATTATGTGCTCTCTCAAAGGGTGGTCTGCTTTAGAAGGAAGCATCTAAAAGGGGGAATTTCAAAGGTGTGTTAACCTAGATCCACAGAAACAATGGACAGGGCTTGCTTATAGCAAAGCTAAGCATTTTACTAAAGAAGCTTTATGCCTGGGGCATGACTACTCATCGTGAGCTGCTCAGCTAGGCATTTATGGTCAAATCACCCTGTGAGGTTACTTTCCATAGAACCCCCTTTTTAATCCACAACTCATATCTTGTAGTTGATAAATCAGACGCTTTGCTTAGTATGAATCTCTTTCCCACAGCTTGATCACATCTGATTGTACAGAAAAAAAAAATTGGGTTTCTTGATCTTCAAAATGATATCCAGACTTGGACAAGGTATTGAGACCCTAAAAGATCCTGTCCACAAACAGCCTACTCCTTTCTTTTAGCTGCAACACTATGGTCCTTGGACTCTGGGGATGTAAGAAGAGGAGCGCTATGAAAAACTTGGCTTGGCTATACAGCTCAGCGTTTCTTTGAATTTGCTTTGGTTTCTCTTACTTAGAGTAATTTTCTTGGTCCTGAACTCTTGAAATTTGGAAGAGGCAAAGAATAAGTTTGAGATGTTGCCTGGAAAAAGGGTCAGAGTTCGGTGTTTATTCTTGTAGGTTCAGATATGCACTTGCTTCATTGTCCCCGAGTTGATTAGATTCAAGAAAGCTGTTTTCATGGTAACTAAATTACCAGGGACTGAAATATGATGGAAGCCATAATGCCAGGTTATTAATTTTCAATCAGAAATGCATTGTCAGAAACTAGAGGTGTCTATATTAATCTGGCAAGGGCATGTTTCCTTCTTTTGGGAAAATTATAGAAAGCCAAAATTTTCAGAAGGCTCTTTGGTGAAGTTCAGTTCTGAGCCAGACAGTTGGTTATGGGATTCAGATGATGTGCTGATACATGTATTTTAACAACTGGGGTGCGCTGGACCGGATATGGCAGTGGACCAGCTTGTCAGTCCTTGGTGGCATTCTAACATTGATCTATGTGTTCCCCTCTTTCTTGTGAAATAGTCTGAGGTTTACAAATAAGTGTAGGGAATGATATAATAAACATCTTGCTTAAGAAAACTTTTGGCCTTATTTATTCTTTCAACCCCGTTTTCTCTCTTCTCTACAGAGGTAACCACTATTTTGAATTGGGTGTTTAACATTCCCATAAATATGTATTAACTACAAATAATATATGGTATTATCCTTAGCCCAGGTAGCGAGAGGTTAAGAAAGGATAAGACATTGTTGAGCCTAATGGGCTGGGGAGCATCAGACTGTTAGTTTCACCAGAAAATTACAGCTTCACACACTCCAGGGCATCCCCCCAACGCCCCGCCAAGGATTAAGGCCCTCCCGTGCGGGATTGGGGGGCAGGGGGTAAGGACATGCGCAGTGGAAGTCAGAAAGGCTCAGGGGGCGGTGCTTGGCCACAGAGGCCTGTCAGTCTAGCCTGGGGAAAGCATAGATTGGTCAGGAGGCGGGCCCATCTCAAGCCCCGGAAAGCTTGGGAAGTTGATTGGTTATTTTGAAAAAGCCCCTGGTCCTTCCCGAACGCCGAGAGACTGTAGTCCCGGGGCGGAGCTCTGCGCGGAGCCCGCGAGCCTGCGGGGCCTGGCGAGCGGGGAGACCCAGGGGCCGCGCGGGCCCGCAGCGCGCCACGTGGGCTCCGCAGGACTAAGCTTTAACGGGAAACAGACGCTCCGGACACTGGCCTTTCTTTTGGTCTGGATGACACAAGATTGGGCTTTACGCAGGGCGGGACGGGCAGAGATGGGACATTGGACACCCAGGGGCAGCCGCGCCACAGTCTCCCGCGTGTGGATCCGTGAAGACTTTCCTCCTGATCCCACGAAAGAACATGGTTTCCACCCGCAGCATTATTATGCATGTATTATATTACCCCATATATGCATGTTTTACAACGTTGTCACTCAATATTGTATTTTGGGGATGTGCCCACGTTGAGACTTAGCTGAGGCATTTTTCATAGTGTTTCTTCTGGAGGCAGGAAAGAATGGGGGACAAATGCCTCAAGCCCTGCCCCTCCCCCTTTCCGTCTTGGCTGGGACATCCACCTTTATCGACCCCTGTTCCCCGAATTCCCCTTCCCCAGTTTTCCGTAATTGAGACAAAACCGGCCTCACCCAGATTTGGCAGCCACACTGACCTAAAAGTGACCAAGAGGGCCATTAGTATATCTTTATAATAAATTTGCATTATGGTTTTGGGGACCCCACCCCTCCCCAGAAGCCCCATGACAATTCCTGGAGGACCAAAAAGGAAATAGCTATCTGGAGAGGAGAGACAAGGATGAGCTGCGCGGGAGTTACCCGAGGGGCGTGGGAAGCTAAGGGCCACCCTTTCTCCCCCTTGCCCACATTTGATAAAAACCTTGCACTCAGACCTCGTTGGGGCCTCTAATTCTCTGAGGTTGCCCGCCCTCACTTCTCGAGTGCATCTTATTGCTGTAGTACATTTACTGTGCTTTGCTTGATTTTTTCTGCCATGCTCTCAAATTCTTTGTTCTGTGACAAGAACCTGGACTCCGGTATCTGGCTGAGGCCTTCCTTGGCATCTTCTTCTTGTTATGATTCCAGAATCTAAGGAGCATAGTGCTGCAGCTAAAAGAAGAGAAGAGAGAGGGGTAGGCTATATGTTTCACTCAATATTATATTTTGGGGACTTGTCCATGTTGAGGGGTATGTGGGTATATATCTATGTCTATGTCATCTATATCTAACCTCCCTCCAGCTCATTAATTTTAACTTATAGCACTGTAGTATGTGGATATATCACAATTTCGTCATTCTTCTGTTGAACTTCTAAGTTCTTTTCATGTTCTTATTGGCCATTCGTACATCTTTTTCAGTAAAGTGTCCATTCAAATCTTTTGCTCATTTTTAAATTGAGTTGTTTATCTTATTATTGAGTTTTAAAAATTTCTTATAAAATTTTTCTTAGGTTGTTTGTGAAGGACAGGACCTTGAAAATAGCTATTAGAGTTAGTTTCTAGTCTGACCATCTTTGTGTGAGAGTGAAATGAAGCAGAGATAAGACAACCTCAGTGTTTGATCACTATTATTTATTGTTAATTTTAATGCAACCCAGTTATTTGAGACAAATATGTTATAATTAAACCAAAGAACTATACAGTAGTGACATATAGTCTTCCTTTCCCTCTGGGTATAAAGGATATTTTCCTATGTGGAAAGGCCAATGAACTGTAGAAATAGGTTGGCACCATTGCATTTCCATGCTATTGCTCTTCCAAAGTTTTTTTTTTTTAACCTGGAGCAAATTCTTAGGAGTAAGGGGCCAACATCTTTCTTGCTGAAACCAAGTCAGAGCCTTCATTTGAATCTGTTAATCCTGAACTGGCCCATTCCTGCTGTTTAAGAAATAATGCTCTCACTCACTGGCTAGGGAGAAAGAAGCACCTGGTGCCACTTTTTAATGCCTCTGTAGCTTACTGATCAAAGATGCACCCCAGAATAAGGGCTTGGTGGTTTTGATAAACTGAGAAACTTCCAACATTACATCTTTGCTTTTACGGTCTTCTTTCTGCTACCATTCAGTGTGGGACACACCAAAAATTATGGTCCACATTGCTGTAAGAGAAGCTTTGGCTCCAGAACTGGTAATGCATTTGGTAGAAATTTTTGCTTTTTAGAGATGCAGGCTTAGTTTGGCATAAATAATGAATAATGAACTCTGAAAAAGACACCTCAGCTAAACCCCAAGCTCCATAAATGCTTGCACTGTTCTTCCAAATTTAGTCCCACACATTATTTATTAAACTCAGGATTTCCTAACAATGTAGTCCATAAACCCTACATTCTTTGGAAGGAACCCAATAACTAGGAATAGAGTACAGTTAAATGAAAAAGAAAGAAACAAATACATTAACTTTTAGAAAGAAGCTTTATAATAAGTTGCTTGTCTGTTATAGTTTCATATTTTTTAAGTTGCTACTTGAGTTAATTTCACTTTATTTATTATTCCTCACTAGAATCAACACCTCTGCTCTTGGACATATTCATAGAGTGGAGTGCTTCCAGCTCCACAGTTATCTCCTTTTCTCTGATAATGATAGGCATCTTGTCTATTATCCTCCTTGGAAATTAACAATGTATTGGTTGTGTTGGATCTAGGCTGACTATAATAAGAGTGTGCAAATTGTCCAAAGCCACAACTTGAGGAGCTTTCTGCTGAAAGCTCTCCATGAATACTCTCACATCTATCAGACTCACTACTACTTTCTTTTTGGTTGTACCCTGACCATTCCTGGCTATTTCTTCTTGATTGATTTGGGGTTGAACCTATTTTGGGTTCACTGTACTCATCATGAGTACCACTTGAAATTGACCCACATCTCCCTTGTAATTCATGTTGCTCATCGTTAGGAAACCAAACAGACACAAAGCCACACTGTTCAGAGCTAGGTGAGTGACATGATCCAGACCCATATTGTTTGGTGCTAGAATACTGACCAGATCCCGAACCACATTGTCCATAGCTAGGTGAGTAACATGAGCCAGAACCATATTGTTCAGTGCCAGAACACTGACCGGATCCCAAACCATATTGTCCATAGCTAGGTGAGTGACATGAGCCAGAACCATATTGTTCAGTGCCAGAACACTGACCAGATCCCAAACCATATTGTCCAGAGCTAGATGAGCTACATGAGCTAGACCCATATTGTTCGGTGCTGGAATACTGATCAGATCCCAGACCACATTGTCCATAGCTAGGTGAGTGACATGAGCCAGAACCATATTGTTCAGTGCCAGAACACTGACCGGATCCCAAACCATATTGTCCATAGCTAGGTGAGTGACATGAGCCAGAACCATATTGTTCAGTGCCAGAACACTGACCAGATCCCAAACCATATTGTCCAGAGCTAGATGAGCTACATGAGCTAGACCCATATTGTTCGGTGCTAGAATACTGATCAGATCCCAAACCACATTGTTCTGAGCTAGAACACAGACCTGAGCCAGATCCATGTTGACTGTAGTGACAGGCAGATCTGTGTTGGCCACAGCTAGAAGGCTGACTCCATCCAGATCCAGACTGACCATGGCTATAAGACTGACCTGATCCAGACATGGGTTGGCCATAGCTGGAAGACTGATCTGATCCAGATGCATGCTGACAACGGTTTGATGACTGACCTGAAACGGAGCCATGCTGTCCATAGCTAGAGGATTGACCATATCTAGATTCATGCTGTCCAGAGCCTGATGACTGACCTAAACCAGATTCATTCTGACCACAGGCGGAAGACTGACCTGATCCAGATCCATGTTGGCTATGGCTAGAAGATTGACTTGAGCCAGACCTGTGTTGGCCATAGCCAGAGGATTGACCTGATCTAGACCCATGTTGTTCATAGCTAGAAGACTGGCCTAATCCTGATCCATGTTGGCCATAACTGGAAGACTGACCTGAGCTAGTTCCATGTTTCCCAAAGCCGGAAGACTGACTTGAGCCAGATCTATGTTGTCTATAGCCAGAGGATTGACCTGATCCAGATCCATGTTGGCTATGGCTAGAAGACTGACTTGAGCCAGACCTGTGTTGGCCATAGCCAGAGGATTGACCTGATCTAGACCCATGTTGTTCATAGCTAGAAGACTGGCCTAATCCTGATCCATGTTGTCCATAACTGGAAGACTGACCTGAGCTAGTTCCATGTTTCCCAAAGCCGGAAGACTGACTTGAGCCAGATCTATGTTGTCTATAGCCAGAGGATTGACCTGATCCAGATCCATGTTGGCTATGGCTAGAAGACTGACTTGAGCCAGACCTGTGTTGGCCATAGCCAGAGGATTGACCTGATCTAGACCCATGTTGTTCATAGCTAGAAGACTGGCCTAATCCTGATCCATGTTGTCCATAACTGGAAGACTGACCTGAGCTAGTTCCATGTTTCCCAAAGCCGGAAGACTGACTTGAGCCAGATCTATGTTGTCTATAGCCAGAGGATTGACCTGATCCAGATCCATGTTGGCTATGGCTAGAAGACTGACTTGAGCCAGACCTGTGTTGGCCATAGCCAGAGGATTGACCTGATCCAGACCCATGTTGTTCATAGCTAGAAGACTGGCCTAATCCTGATCCATGTTGGCCATAGCTAGAAGACTGACCTGAACCAGACCCATGTTGTTCATAGCTAGAAGACTGGCCTAATCCTGATCCATGTTGGCCATAGCTAGAAGACTGACCTGAACCAGACCCATATTGACCATAGCTGGAAGACTGACCTGAGCTAGTTCCATGGTGTCCAAAGCTTGATGACTGCCCTGAATTAGAACTATGTTGTCCATAACTAGAGGATTGACCTAAGCCAGACCCATGTTGCCCAAAGCCAGAAGACTGACCTGAGCCAGATCTATGTTGTCCATATCCAGAGGATTGACCCGATCCAGACCCATGACGGCTATGGCTAGAAGACTGACTTGAGCTAAACTTATGTCTGCCATAGCCGGAGGATTGACCTGATTCACATCCATGTTTTTCATAGCTGGAAGACTGG
This sequence comes from Miniopterus schreibersii, assembly GCF_964146895.1. Taxonomy (NCBI): domain Eukaryota; kingdom Metazoa; phylum Chordata; class Mammalia; order Chiroptera; family Miniopteridae; genus Miniopterus; species Miniopterus schreibersii. The sequence goes on along the minus strand of NC_138119.1, from coordinate 11,023,724 downwards.
CCTAATCCTGATCCATGTTGGCCATAGCTAGAAGACTGACCTGAACCAGACCCATATTGACCATAGCTGGAAGACTGACCTGAGCTAGTTCCATGGTGTCCAAAGCTTGATGACTGCCCTGAATTAGAACTATGTTGTCCATAACTAGAGGATTGACCTAAGCCAGACCCATGTTGCCCAAAGCCAGAAGACTGCCCTGAGCCAGATCTATGTTGTCCATATCCAGAGGATTGACCCGATCCAGACCCATGACGGCTATGGCTAGAAGATTGACTTGAGCTAAACTTATGTCTGCCATAGCCGGAGGATTGACCTGATTCACATCCATGTTTTTCATAGCTGGAAGACTGGCCTAATCCTGATCCATGTTGGCCATAGCTAGAAGATTGACCTGAGCTAGGTCCATGGTGTCCAAAGCTTGATGACTGCCCTGAATTAGAACTGTGTTGTCCATAACTAGAGGATTGACCTAAGCCAGATCCATGTTGCCCAAAGCCAGAAGACTGACCTGAGCCACAACTTTGTTGTCCGAAGCTAGAGGATTGACCTGAAATTGAACCATGTTTTTCATGGCTAGAAGATTGACCATAACTAGATTCATGTCCATAGCTTGATGGCTGACCTAAGCCAGATCCATGCTCTCCACAGCCAGAAGACTCTCTTGAGGTAGAGCCATGTTGTCCAAAGCCGGAATATTTACCTGATCCACTTGAACTGTGTCCTTGTTTTTCACAGTTTCCTGGTTGAGATTCTGCATTTGATTCATGCCATCTCTGTTGAGAGTGATGATGTGAGCTAAACTCATGACCATGACCAGTAGGCTCATTTGAATCTGACCAGTGGTCTTGTCCTCCACAACTCCCAGTACTGAAAGACTGGTCGTCTGAGTTGCAAACATGCCCTTGTTTTCTACAACCACCTGACTGACTTGCTGAGTGTGATCTTCTATAGTTACTTGAATGAGTATAACCAACCTCTTCACTCCCAGACCTTTCTTGCTGATGAGAGCCATACTTATTTTTCTTACTGTCCTTGAAGTGGCCTGAGCTTGACTCTCTCCATCTTTCTCCAGACCTTTGTCTGTGCCCCAAACTAGACAAACTTCCTTGACTGTCTCTTCTTCTGGAGCTGGATTGAGGCCTGTGTTTAACGCTTTCCTTGGAGCCCCTGGAAGAGGAATCATTCTCTCCTGTACTCCAACTTGAATGTCTGGAGGACGATTTTTGCCTGTCGTTCTTCTCTTCTGTTTTACTATGTTCCTCTTGGTGCTGGTGATTGTGATCTCTTTGTTTTGACCCTGAAGCTTGGCAGTAATCTTTGCCGATGATTTTATTACAAGCCTGAGCCAGCTGGAATACCATCAGAAGATACTCAGTAAAATCCACTTTATTGTTTTGGTCTCGATCCAGACTTTGCATGATGATATTTACAGTGTTTGGATCATCTGGATTCTGTATAGGAACAAGGTACAAAGGGCAGCTTTGTTAGTATGGACCACATGCCCAGCTAACCGATTGAAGAAAGGCTGTAGAAATGTGAATGGTTGGCTAACAGAGGTGGAGTTTAACCATAGTCTTTTAGGCTAGACTGCACTTTCCTGAGCACAAGGAGAGAAGGGGATATGCAACGAATAATGCAGTGAAAAATAACTAGAAGTGTATGCAGCTGGAAGATTAATTTTTGTAAGGAATGGGTCAAATATGAATGATTAGCTAATTTATAAATAATAATTTTGGATACCTATATCAATTATATATGACTGTTCTTTGTCCAGCTTAATTCATTAACTCATTAATTCATACACTCATTCAACAAAGATTTATTTTGCACCTACTACCTGGCTTGCATTGAGTTAGGTGCAGTGAATGTTTGGTTCTTGACAAAATGGAACGTAAAGTTTAGTGGGCCAGAAACACAAACTTAAAATTACAATTTATTGTGATAATGTTTCTATGGGAGTACACCAGAGGGGAGCCACTGGCAGTTCAAAGAAGGTTAATGAGAGGAAATGATGTCTTTTGAAGGATGGGTTAGACCCAGACAGAGGGCGCAATATAAACAAAGAGCTGAAGGTGAGAGAAGACATGGTTCATATACAAGGAACTGAAAGAAATTCAGGATTGCTAAAGTTAGAGCCTCAGCAGTCAAGAGATGTGGCTAGAGAGAGAAATATGGAGCAGATCATGCCTTTTAAGTCATGTCAAGTAACTTTGTATTTTAAGAACTGGGAACTGTTGAAGGATTTTGAACTGAGTGTTAAATGATTAGATTTGTATGTACTGCCGAGATTGGAAGTAAGAAATGGCTTGAGCCAGAGGACAGCAATATTGATGGGGAGAAATGGGCTGTTTTGAGAGACTATTGATGAATTTGATGGAGATTGGAGGGTCGAGGAGCATGCTGAGAGAGGAAGTTAAGAATGGCAACAGATTTTGGGCACACAGGAGGAGAGTTTAGTTTTGTATCTGACACACCAAATTTAAGACATTGATAGGAATCCAAATAAAAATAATTTAGTATGCAGCTGGATTTAATGAGTTGAAGATCAAGAGCTAGATCTAAGTTCCCAAATATTTCTTTCCAGAACTGACATTTTAAGGTGGTGGTCACCCCCTTTCACGATTTAGGAATAATACTAATTTCCTGAACTCAGCGGCTTTGTAGTTCTAGAATCTCAGAAATGGGCAGTGGTCAGGGATGTTTTGGGCTGAAGAAAGACAAAGAAAGGGAAGAAGATGCATTTTACCTACTTTTCAGTTTTTCTGAGGACCATCTCATTGCTGTTCCAGAAGAATTACTCACATAGGATGTTATTTAATCTATGGGTTTTTGTCTATATATATATTTTTGATCACTTCTCTTGGTCATGTTATAGAAACCATTATGAGTCAACTTTTGACCTTATTTCAAGCCTTTACCAAACCCTGTTCTCTATTACCAAGTAGGGAAAGTCCTCTAAGAGTTTGACATGTGACAAAAGGTAGACAGGTAGAAGGGAATTGTAGTTGCTTTCAGTCCTGATGTGGAGTTCTTACCTTCATGATTTGCTGGAATTCATTTTCTAAAAATTCTTTCATTTTTGCCTTGTTCAATGTGTCACACTCCTCATCCTTGGTGGCATATTGGTAGAAAACTTCGATGACAGTGACGATGCTTTGTAGGAATTTAGGCATCTTTTTGTAGATTTAATTAACCTAAAAGGGGGAAAAAAAAGAGAGACCCACCTCTTATTGTTCCTTTTTCTTGCTTAAATACATAAGTAGTTTCAATTATTTGTGAAAATGGTTCAGAATTAATGAGGGATGATTAATTTAACTCTGTTGTAATCAAGAGCCAATCCAGAGTTGAAAGACTTGTTCAGGTCATATAGCAAGAAAGTGATGAAATTAGGAACAGAAACTATATATAATATTTCCATTCTGAGTGAATATAGGAGCAATGGCTTTTTTTTTTTTTTTTTTTTTTTTTTTTTTTGTCTCTCTGCCTCTACCAGGGATAATTTTATGAGCTTTGTTCTGGAGCTGTAGAAATCCATCTATTTCCTCAGTTCCTTTCTAGGTCTCAACCATCACACTAGGGAGGGACAAGTCTATTATGTACATGGCATGCCTGACTCCAACTAAGGGGTGCCAGTGTCTTAACTAAACCCTCAAGACTTCTAGGCCAGAGAAAGTGAACAAAGTGGGCAAAGACGACAACAACAGGCCTAGGTGACATGGAGCCGGGGCCGCTGCTATCAGGCTTGGCTTCAGTTTTCATTCCCCAAGGGGTGATTGACCCTCAGGCTTTAGTGATTAGACAGCAGAGAGAAAAAGCTCAGAAGTAAAGTAGGCAACCTGCCTACTGGATAATATGAGCCTATGATCTTTAAGGAAATGACCCCAAAGAAAGGAGGTACTATCAGTCCCAGTTATCTCTTAATTTTTCTTCTCAATAAAGTTAAACTTATATCGAAGTCCTCCAAAGTCTATTAGAAAGAAGCCTGGTATCCATCCAGTGCCTTTTTGTGTTAGAGCACATCCCAGATTCTCATAACTTACAGCTCTGAATACTCTTGCTCACTTACCTAGCTCACCGGAGGAACAAGCAGGATGGAGGCTGAAGCAGCTTACAGGGTGCTGCTAGCTGGGCATAGTGGCCTTTTTATAGAGGCAATCACGGTCCATCTCAGGGAGGAGCTGCTTGCTTTGAGATGCCCTAATTTACTCCCAAAGAAGCCCAGCTCCACCTCCATCCCCACCTCCCAGTGTTTACCTTCTTACTTCCTTGCTCACCTGAGATTGCATTAGCAGTTCCCGAACCTGGGCGAGTATCTGCTCCACCTGCCAGTCTCTGGATACTGCAGAATGTCCTTTTGCATAGTCAATGGTGTACCTAGCCTAATGCATTGATAACAAATTATGTGGCCTTTGAAGCTGAGGGGAGTGTGTGAAGGAACATATCGGGACAAATGTCAAAGAGTGATGGAATCTGTTTTTTAAAAGGAAGCTTAAAGATCGTCTAATCAAAGTCTTTTTTTTTTTAAGTCTTATGCAGGATTCCAGCTAAGGTGTCACCCATGATATTATTCCCTCTTGAAATGGATAATGACTGCAGAGGCCCTCTGGTCCGTTTACCTAACTCTGTTTTCCACACTGTAGTGGCCCTTTGTCAATGGAGCTTTCCTTTCAGCCACTATATAACTTTAGGAAGAAATCCATGCTCTTTAGCATAGTATTCCAGGTTCCTCGTGATCTGCGCTGTGGCTTCTCTCTAGCACCGTCTTCTTTCTCCCTCTTCCTCTCAGTGCTCCACCAGTGATCAACTACTTAATATTCCTGAACATACCATACTATTTCATGTTTTTTCTTGGCATATCTTTTCTCATGATCTGCCTAGTGAACTCCTATTCATTCTTCAAAACCCACATTAGACCCCATGTGGCAAATCTGCCCTGAATTATTCGAGAGTTCTAATTGTGTATCTTACTCATAAATTCTATTGTAATATCAACCATACTATACTATAATCTTCTAAAGTTGTCTTACTATGAAATTAATGTTTAATATAAAAAATTGAAAACTGTAGATGAGCAAAGAAAAGAAAGTGAAAATACCTATAATCCTACTACCCAGAAATAGCTACTATGAATTATTTGGTTTATATCCTTACACACACACACACACACACACACACACACACAGTCTATGTGCCTATATCATTTGTGGACTATAAGCTTGAGCACAGAGAATGGGCATCATTAATCCCTATGTCATTTGGAAACTCAGCAAATTGCTTGGCACATAAAGGTCCCCAATAAATATTTGTCAAATTGAATTGAATTGAAAGAGGAGTGAGGGCAATGACGACAGTGCTCTTCATTGACCAACTTCTACTTTTTCACAGTAGGACTAGGTCTGCCCTCTCTCTTGCCATGTTGCCTCTGAGGATATGATTTCACCTGAATATAGACTGACTTAGCATTGGAATCCACGAGTGCCTACCTGCCTATCTCTGAGGTCCTTGCTGTGCACTCCACCCATTGTGAACATATAACACAAATTTCACTGAAGCTGAGTGAAGTTACGTAGACTTAAAACTTGTGCAACGCGACCATGAGGATTTTGGGAGGAGTGGTAGCGATTATTGGCAAATGATAAATCACATGATTCAAAATTCAAACATTAGTAGGCTATATGTTTTCTTCTAAGAACTACCCAGAGGGCTGCAGAGTCGGTATCCCTACTGTGGCCATGTTTCCTCTGGACACCCGATCTGGGTCAGGTCATCAGGCTTCATCAGGAGAGCTTTCTAAAGGTGTGACTGAGACTGTGGGAGTGCAGGGGAGGTGGAATTTGCTGAGTGAAGACTAATTTTCTGCAGAAGCCTACTGTTGCCAAAGAGGGAAGAGAGGGTAAGGGTGAAGACTACTCCAGGTAGACATGCTCTTGGGCCCAGTGTTCCCCTAAACTAGGGATCAGCAAACTTTTTCTGTAAAGGGCCAGATGGTAAATATTGTAGGCTTTGCAGGCCAAAAGGTCTTAGTTGCAACTATTGAATTCTGCTCTTGTAGCATGAAAACAGCCAAAGGTGATATGTAAACAAATGAGCATGGCTGTGTTTCAATAAAACTTATTTATTGACAATGACCTTTACATTTCATATAACTTCACATCATAATTTTCTTCAACCACTTCAGACTGTAGAAAACATTCATAGCTTGTGGGCCATCCAAAAATTGGCAATGAACTAGGTATGGCCTGAGGGCTGTTTGCCACCCCTGGCCCTCTTCTGTATTTGCTTGTCAGGCAGATTTGTCAGGAAAGGAGAATCTGAGGGAGGAGAACAGCTGGGAAGTGTGGGACATCAGAACCACTAGTTCTTGTGAGAGAGAAAATGTGCGCGTCTGAGGTGGTAGGTAAAGGAAACAGAACAAGGGACCTTTGGGTGCTCATAAGAGTGAGGTAAATTTGACTTGATGTAAGGAAGAAATTTTTAACATCCATGTTGGCTGACAATGCAGTGAGCTCTTTGCAAAGTAATTGAGTTTATTGTCAGGAATATTATAGAAACTTTCATGTATCATGTAAGCAGCTTTAATCCATTCAGTGTTTTGTGTTCTGAATATCCTCCAATATCACCAACCAAAGTTTTGTTGAGCTTTATTTCTGGGTTTGTATCATGAAAACAAGAAGCATATTTAATGTCCATGTTGGCCTCTTCTCTCCCTTCTGAGAATTACTAGTGTAAGAGTTGGAGTCCATTATCACAAAGGTCCTTTCCAAAACTGAGAATCATGATTTTACCAGAATATGTGTTCCACAGTTATAGGGTGGACGTGAAGATCTCCTTTCATAAGTGGTTAGTGGTTTTCCCCTTGGAGATGACAGGATTCAAGCGAAGAGATTTTTTGTGGTATGTGTTGTGTTCTAGAGCCACCACGCATTGGCAGAGGAAAGGAAATTATATTCTCCATATGCCAAACACAATGCTCTGTGGGTTTAAGTGTAACATTTTATCAATTCTCACAACAGCCGTATGTTGTAGGTATTATTATCTCCATTTTTTGGATGAGAAGACTGAGGCCTAGAGAAAATGTGTAACGTGTTTCAAGTCACTTAGCTATTAAGTGGAGAATACAAGATTCAAACTCAGATCTGCTTCTGCCTAGGAATAGCCAGGGAGTGGAGACTATTCATGTCTTGCAAAAGGCAGGGTTGTGGGGACACTTCTTGAGGAATGGAGTGTTTGACCTAAAGAAAAAACCAACCAACCAACCAACCAACCAACCAACCAACCAACCAACCAACCAAAGCTGGTAAGGATCAACTGTGAAGTTCCCTTCCCTGCCTGCCTCACTCATGCTTGTCTGGAAGGCAGGGTAACGTTCCTGTAGCACCATCTGTTGGGCTGTAGGGGAAATTCTGTGGGAAGTCTCCTTGTCCTTTCTCTTCTCTTCCCTCACTTCCTCCCACGCAATTTCTGACAGTTGTCAGTCTCATAATGAGGAGACTATAAAAACAGGGACATAACAAGCAAGGAGTGTTGATGGTCATGATTTTAGAGTGAGTGGAGTCAAAAGAAGTTAGCTATAATATAAAACTGGTTAGCAAGCGTTTCCCTCCATATTCTTATGCCCATGTTTTCTCTTATCTCAAAAAATAAAAAATGGATCTGATATAAATTTGCAACTTAGCATATCTTTGGGGGTGGGGAGGAAGTGGCAGGCATGGTGATACATCTTTCAGCTCCAGACCCAGGCCCTGGAATATACTCTCTGCCTGAGTATCGGTCTTCCTGTTCAGTTTCTCTTTCTCCTCTTAGTATTCTTCCTTTTCTCCTCCAAGACCTCCAAAATGCCCAGATGCTTGGAACCCAGAGCCCATTCTTAGTTGTACCCTCTTACTTATTTTGTCAACATCTTTCTGTTTCCATCTCCTTAACTTGCTCCTGGATGCTCTTATTAATATGGCCATTTATAACCTGGATCCCTTAGTTCCCACTTTATCAAGGCGTTCTGCATGCAGGCCTGGTCCACCGAAGGGGGAAGGTGGAGGAGAGTGATTGGAAGTGTTTCCCAGGGACCGTCAAATATATGGAGGTAGTGTAAAAGACCTGCCAGCACGGGAGATAGCAGAGGAGGCTCAGAGCTTCAGGTGTGGGAAGGGAATAGGCAAGATGTAGAGAACTTAGTTGTTTAGAGTCAGATCCAGAACCTTTGTCTTTGTGTGTGTGTGTGTGTATGTGTGTGTGAGAGAGAAAGAGAGAGAGAGAGAGAGAGAGAGAGAGAGAGAGAGAGGAGAGAGACTTAGTGTGAGTATAATGATTATCAAACTGATTTGGCCTCTGTTTCCTCACTGCATTTCTTTCCTACTCTCCCTCTCCTCATAGACTCTGATGAATCCATACTTCTTCCTGGCTATTCTCCAAAACCTTCAGGCACACTTCTTCCTTAGGAAATGGTTTTTCTTTTTTCGTGAATATTCTTCCTCTAGATATCCTTTTGGCTTTATTTTGGATCTTCTTCAGGTCTTTGTTCAAATATCACCTTCTCAATAAGGCCCGTCCCGACCACTCTATTGGATACATACTTCTAACATATACTATATGGTTGGTTTATTTATTATGTAGAATTTTGAGCGGAGGAGCGACACGATCTGACTCACTGCTATGTTGATTCGAGACCATGGGGAGATGAGGTAGAATAGGGAAGATCAGTCAGGTGAGAGATGAAGGGATGGAAGTAATCAAGCTTTCTGGCCTGGACGACTGTGTATGTGGTGGTATCTTTCACAAAGAAAAGCATCGAATGAGACAGAGAAGGCTTGAGATGGGGAGTGATGAGTTATTGCCATTGAATTTATCCCATTATCTTTGCATGCCTTCCTAGCCTAATTCTGTCCATCCCTTCATGACCCAGCTCCTTAAAAGAGCAGTGAACACCCCCTGTCTCTAATGTCATCTTCCATTTACTCTTCAACCCTTTACAACCTGGTTTTCACCCTCTCTCCAGCTCTTGTAAGGACTCTTCTTCCATGGCCTGTTCTTAATTGTTTTTGTTCTCCAAAGCTTCATACTTAGCTCTCTTCCTGTTTGGATCCATTGTTACCATTAATAGAGGGGATAACGGAGCAGAAAAGAGGCAAGCCATATTGTTCATAAATTTTTAATGGCAGTTTTATGCAATTGGATATTCTGAAACCAGAGACTTGGAAGCTCTGTCCGTAAACTCAAGAGTATTGCAGTCACAGTGATCTGATGATGCTGTAAGACCTAATACATCAGAATCATGTGCAATATGAAATTTGGAAGGAACTTCAAAACTGGAACACTCATTTAACTTTAATTGAGCCCCTCATAACTAAATTATCTATAATATTATTAAAATTTAAGCTTACCTACTGAAATGCTAACTGAGGAAGACAAGAATATACTGTTCTTTAAAAGAAGATTAATGCTCAGTGGAAGGATTAAGGTAGAATGACATGATTAAAGAAAAGAATACAGACAGATAACTGTCCTCAAAAAGGAGTTCTCACAACAAGTTCCTGTGCTTTCTATTTTTCTTCTCACGTCTTCACTTAGTTTTTTAGTTAGTTCCTCTCCTCTTAGTGTCTCACTTGTGATAATGATACCTTTGCTTGCGGCTATCTTTATAGAGTGGAATGTTGGTACAAAAAAATAGTAAAAACTTGTTTTTTTTGTTGGCTTCTATTGTTACTTGTCTTAGAGATGCTCTTTTGGTAACCATGAGATGTTTATCCTGTCTGTACCTTTCACTGTCCTTCAGTGAGAGTCCTGTCTTTGTCTTCCATGGAGCTCTCTGGCCTTGATGAGAGACTCAGTGCCTGGACCTACCTGGTGACTTGCCATGAGTGGATTCCTATTGGTTTCCTGAACTGGACTTAGATCATCCATGGGTTTATCCTGACTGTATCTTGAATCTTCCGATTGTCCTTCACTATCACTGGCCTGACCCATACTGGATCCCTGGTATTTGCCTATTCCAGGTCCAGCCTATATAGGGGATGCTTGCCTGTGAGATGACCCAAACTGACTATAAATAGACCCACACCTTTCTTTTGTATTGGATCCTAATTCTCCATGGACAGAACTAGCTCACCTATAAATAAATGTCCATCCTTGATAGAACCCTGGCCTATCTCCAGATCCCCATGGCTAGAGTAATCTTTTCTTCTTTTGCTAGACCCAGACTCCCCCTGGTCATACTCAGGTGTATCATGGGAAGAGAAAGACTATCTTTTGCTGTCTTCTGATTGTCCTTCAGTATCACTGGACTGACTATTGGATCATTCTTGTCTGCTGACACCGCACCCATTCTGGGATACTTGAACTATTGAAATTTTGGCGACACTCTCTTCTGTTCAGTGGAAAGAGCATGGACTTGAAGACAGGATCAGGTTTCAAATGTTATTTTTGTTATGTGACTGTGGGCAGAACTTTTAATGGTAAGTTTTCTCAATATTCTGTCCTTGGTTCTCACTGCTCCCCTCTCATTTCAGTTGCGGCCGTAGCTTCATTCATAATGGCAAACATTTATTGAATGCTTATTATGCGCTAGCCACCATTCTAAGCACTTTTCAGGTACCAACTCAATCTTCACAACAATGTTAAGATAGGTACTATTATCTATAATTTTTAGATGGGGAGGAAACTGAGGCAGAGAGATCCTGAGAAAGTTAATCAAGGGAAAAGCAAAATAATGACAAAGCTGAGAAGCTGCCTAGAGCATTTGGCTCCAGAGCCTGAACTTTGAACTAGTTCAGTAAACTACCTACATATGGATGACTCACATCCTGATCCTTTTTTTAAAATTTAGATATATATGTTCATTTGCTTTTAGGAAAGCTCTACCTAAATCTCCCTCGGGACTCTCAAGCTCACAATGTTCAAAACTGATCTTACCATTTCTCCTCTTCTAATCTTACTCCTTACTTAAATGAATGGCCTCATTGTTTATTCAACTGCCCAAGACAGAATCCTAAATAGCCCTAGATTCCTTCCTTCGGTACCTCTAGATTTGATCAATGACCAAATTCTGTTGCCCTTGTTCACTAACCTGGTTCAGACCCTCATTTTATTTCTCCCTTGGACAACTTCCTTCTTACAGGCAGGCATATCTACTTCTTTGCTACTCTAGACCATCTCAGATGATATAAAGTAGGCATTTGATTAAGGCACTTCCCTTCTCATAAGTCTTCAGTAGCTTATCCTCTGGGCAAAATATAAACAACTATTTGTAATGAGAGCAATAGAACAGTATTTTTAAAACTCTCTGCAGCGAAAGGTCAGGGTTCTTTAACTCTAGTCTTTCAGGAACAGATACTTTCTTAAAATAAAACAAAAAATGGTCACACACTTGGATAATGCACCAATGCCAAATTGCTATAAAACATTTTTAACCTCTGCCTTTAATTTCTGTGCTTGTCTTGTTATGCACCAGTGAAAGTTTGCAGACCAACAATGCAATGTGGATCCATACTTTATTTATTTTTAAATATATTTTTATTAATTTTAGAGAGAAAGGAAGGGAGATGAAGAAACATCAATCGGCTGCCTTCAGCACACCCCCTACTGGGAACTGAACCCACAACCTGTGCTTGTGCCCTGACTGGGAACTGAACTGGTGACCTCTTGGTGCATGGGAGGATGCTCTACCAACTGAGCCATAGTGGCCAGGCTGGACCCACACTTTAAGAAGTCTGGTTACATAGGACTGCAAAGTCTGACTGTGAATGATACTGCTGGTTGTTGTTTTCTCCCGATTCTGCTCTGTGTGTTTTACCCACTGGATAAAGTTGTCAGGGATTAATACGCTTTGGAGAAAGGTTTTGTAGAAGTAAGGGAGAAACAGGAAGATGGAGTCTGCCCCTTAAGATTGTCCCAGTCAAAGAATAACTTAGAGACTTTAGTTGTTTTGCATGAAAATAGTTGATTCACATGTGAGGGAGTTGGTTGATGGAGTTAACCAAAACAAGTTTTCTAAGGGAAGGAGAGAGGTCAGAGAAAAATTATAGTCTGGGATGTTCCCAGGGAATCTTGTGCAAACAATTTTTGGGCAAATGACTTTATGTCAGCTAGCAACGAGGAGTGTCTGGTAATTCTGTCCTTGAGTGGGCAGGGATGTGAGAGAAAACAGTGTCAGTTGTTTGTTCATGGGTTCTTCACCAAACATTGAGAGTTTTGCCTAGAGGTGTGTACATCTGGCTATCTCTGTTGTATGGTCAGTCAGTGTCCTTCCAGCAATACCTTCCACCTTAGTTACCTAGGTCGGCACTGTCTCTCTCATTCTGACTTTTAATTCTTCAGCCTGTCAGTTAGGCCTGACTCCTCTAGAGAAAGTAGGGCCTCAGGTGGTAGCTGAAGTAGCTGGTTGTGAAACTGTAGGCAAGGTGACAAATAATGACACAGAAATGAGAGGCGTTGTCTCCATATCTGTGTCCGTGGCAGCTCAGTGAGGCCTGCAGGTTTGGCACCTTCTGGAGTTTGCAGCTTGTATGGAAATTTAGGGCTAGCACTTTAGGCAGGGAAGCAGGAGACCAGTAGGTGGGTCAGGTCCTCTTTGAGTGGCTTGTGGAGCGCAAACATAGACACGATATTGTTTGAGGCTAACAAGAAAAATGAGGTTGTCTGTTGCTTTTTATTTACTCCCACATTGGGGATCACTTAAACTTTGCCAATTAATTTCACTTTAGCTTAATTTATTTAAGTAATAGTGAAAAAAGACAGCTTTAGTAAGTGCGCTTATGAAACCACTAAGCACAGAGTTAAAAGACTTGAGGTCTAGTTGCTATTTTGGTGTAGATTAATAATGTACGAAGGACTCATCTGCAAAATGTGAACATTGGTCTAGCTATTCTCTGAATCCCTGCTGGTCTCCCATTATAGAGAAGGAACTTCAGGTACAATTCACACAGAGGGATATACCTTTTGACGGTAGAACTTTGTCCACATAGTTTGTATTTTTTTTTAAAAAATCTCTTCATCCACTGGGCTGAGCTTTCTTTCCAGGCAGGAGAGCACTTTCTGTATTGCTTTCCCTCTGTCAAGATATTTGAGCACTATTTCTCTGCTCTCATTAGTTTCCATTGGAAAACATCTCCTAATGTCTTGGGAAGAAGGCCCTATGGCCAGTCATTTGTGTTTCCTGATCGTGGTCTGACTTGGCTAATAGTCACCTGGGTTGATATTTAGGTATTAATTATGGTTCTATTCACAATTGAGATAAACCTTTACTGTTCTGCTGTGACAACGTGGAATAATGACTGCGTTACAGAAAAACATAGGATTTGATTAAATACTTTTCTTCTTTGGACTCTGTTACTTTTGCATGCTGTATAATTGGGATTTGGTCATATAGGTTTCTAGTAAGAGAGGGAAAAGATGTAATTCAGACCAAGGGGAAGAAAGTTGTTTGAGGTTTTTGAGAAACAAGCGTAGAAGACACAAATTCTGGTATATGATCAATTGTTTATTTTCAGTTTTCATGCAGTTTACTTTGATGAATTCAATATGCTGAAAGGTGATTTTAATGAATACAGAATAATACACAGTTCCTATAGAAGCTTAACAGAAGCACACACACTGAGCCATGATAAAATAGCAGCTATGGGCTCTGGAACAGTGATTTTATAATTTTCACTTTTTAAATTTTTGGCAAAGATTATAGCATGAAAGTGGAGAGGTTCTCAACTTTAACCCCTCAAAAAATCATTACATGAACCCCAGTCTACCAAAATACTCATATATTTCTTAACTTACTGTCCCTAACATTGATTTCTTCCATTCACCATTTTATAGCTATAAAGATAAAAGCTTCCAACACAATAAGAAGAAACTATCACCAAAGTAAAGGAATAGTATAACATGTTAAAAAGAGATAGGAGAAGATAACCTCTCCTATCTGAAAGTAAATGGGAATTTCCTTGATTTGAATTTGTGTTCTTGACTCATTTGCCTACTCTCTGGATTAATTACTTTTCTGTTGTCTCTCACTCATAATGATGGTATTGCTGAGACTTACTAAATCCCAGCTGCTTTAAACAGTCACCCGACTGGCCATGAATAACAGGGTGGATAAAATTGCCTGATGTATTGGACCTTGAAAAGCATTCTCCATATGCGGGTCTGTCTCTGAATCCCACATGGCTACATTTAGGTCTGATACTTCCAGCCTCATTATCACTGGCCTGACTGATACTGGATCCATGGTGTCTACTGCGACCAGATCGAGATGAGACTTCTCCATGTACATTCCCTGAGTTTCCTGAGTGGTCTCCTTGTGGATCATGGTGCCACTCTTGTCCTCGTGTGCTGCTGGAGCTAGACTGACTATGGGCAGAGTTAGAAGTTCTTTGGGTGGATGCCTTACCTTGATGCAACCCAGAATGCCTAGAGTTATCTCCTGACTGGCCCTGGGGAGACCCAGGCTGATGTCTTGACCTAGACCCAGTCACTGCATGGGGCGAGGTAGAAGGTCTACCTGAAACTTCAGACTGCCCTTCGCTGTCACTGGCCTGACTACTATCTGATCGCCGATGTCGGGTTGTCCTGGAGCCAGAAGATGATGGTGCGTGCCCAGTGCCTGAGTGTCTGGAGCTGTCTGGTGAGAGCACATGCTTGGATTCATGTCTTCCTCTTGAGCCTGATCCTGACTTCCCATGGGATGAGACATTGTGTCCTCCAGAGGATGTCCCTGCTTGATGAGACCCAGAATGTCCAGAACTGTCTCTTGACTGGCCATGGGTAGATCCATGGTGGTACCTTGAACTGGACCCAGTCCTGTCATGGGTTGAGGGAGAATGTCTACCTGAGTCTTCAGAGTGTCCTTCACTGTCGCTTGCCTGACTACTACTGGGTCCCCGATGTCTGGTTGTTCTCGACCCTAAAGATGATGGTCGTTGCCCAGTACCTGAATGTCTGGAGCTGTCTGGTGACAGCACATGCTTGGAATCTTGTCTTCCTCTTGAGCCTGACCCTGACTGCCCATGGGATGAGACATTGTGTCCTCCAGAGGATGTCCCTGCTTGATGAGACCCAGAATGTCCAGAACTGTCTCTTGACTGGACATGGGTAGATCCATGGTGGTGCCTTGAACTGGACCCAGTCCTGTCATGGGTTGAGGGAGAATGTCTACCTGTCTCTTCAGAGTGTCCTTCACTGTCGCTTGCCTGACTACTACTGGGTCCCCGATGTCTGGTTGTTCTGGACCCTGAAGAAGATTGTCCATGCCCAGTGCCTGAGTGTCTGGAGCTGTCTGGTGACAGCACATGCTTGGATTCTTGTCTTCCTCTTGAGCCTGATCCTGATTGCCCATGGGATGAGACATTGTGTCCTCCAGAGGATGTCTGTGCTTGATGAGACCCTGAGTGTCTAGAGCTGCCTGCAGACTGTCCATGACTAGACCCTTGTCTTCTATTGGCACTTTTGTCTGACTGTCCATGGACAGACTCAGATGGCCCATGATTGGCTCTGTGCCTTTGATGGGACTCCGAATGTCCCGAGATGTCTCTTGACTGGCCATGGGTAGATCCATGGTGGTGCCTTGAACTGGACCCAGTCCTGTCATGGGTTGAGGGAGAATGTCTACCTGAGTCTTCAGAGTGTCCTTCACTGTCGCTTGCCTGACTACTACTGGGTCCCCGATGTCTGGTTGTTCTGGACCCTGAAGAAGATTGTCCATGCCTAGTGCCTGAGTGTCTGGAGCTGTCTGGTGACAGCACATGCTTGGATTCTTGTCTTCCTCTTGAGCCTGATCCTGACTGCCCATGGGATGAGACATTGTGTCCTCCAGAGGATGTCTGTGCTTGATGAGACCCAGAATGTCCAGAACTGTCTCTTGACTGGACATGGGTAGATCCATGGTGGTGCCTTGAACTGGACCCAGTCCTGTCATGGGTTGAGGGATAATGTCTACCTGTCTCTTCAGAGTGTCCTTCACTGTCGCTTGCCTGACTACTACTGGGTCCCCGATGTCTGGTTGTTCTGGACCCTGAAGAAGATTGTCCATGTCCAGTGCCTGAGTGTCTGGAGCTGTCTGGTGACAGCACATGCTTGGATTCTTGTCTTCCTCTTGAGCCTGACCCTGACTGCCCATGGGATGAGACATTGTGTCCTCCAGAGGATGTCTGTGCTTGATGAGACCCTGAGTGTCTAGAGCTGCCTGCAGACTGTCCATGACTAGACCCTTGTCTCCTGTTGGCACTTGAGTCTGACTGTCCATGGACAGACTCAGATGGCCCATGATTGGCTCTGTGCCCTTGATGGGACTCCGAATGTCCCGAGATGTCTCTTGACTGGCCATGGGTAGATCCATGGTGGTGCCTTGAACTGGACCCAGTCCTGTCATGGGTTGAGGGAGAATGTCTACCTGAGTCTTCAGAGTGTCCTTCACTGTCGCTTGCCTGACTACTACTGGGTCCCCGATGTCTGGTTGTTCTGGACCCTGAAGAAGATTGTCCATGCCCAGTGCCTGAGTGTCTGGAGCTGTCTGGTGACAGCACATGCTTGGAATCTTGTCTTCCTCTTGAGCCTGATCCTGACTGCCCATGGGAGGAGACATTGTGTCCTCCAGAGGATGTCTGTGCTTGATGAGACCCAGAATGTCCAGAACTGTCTCTTGACTGGCCATGGGTAGATCCATGGTGGTGCCTTGAACTGGATCCAGTCCTGTCATGGGTTGAGGGATAATGTCTACCTGAGTCGTCAGAGTGTCCTTCGCTGTCGCTGGCCTGACTGTTAGTGGATCCCCGATGTCTGGTTGTCTTAGGTCCTGAAGGGGAGGGTCCGTGCCCAGTACCTGATTGTCTGGAGCTGTCTGGTGACAGCACATGCTTGGATTCTTGTCTTCCTCTTGAGCCTGATCCGGACTGCCCATGGGATGAGACATTGTGTCCTCCAGAGGATGTCTGTGCTTGATGAGACCCTGAGTGTCTAGAGCTGCCTGCAGACTGTCCATGACTAGACCCTTGTCTCCTGTTGGCACTTGAGTCTGACTGTCCATGGACAGACTCAGATCGCCCATGATTGGCTTTCTGCTTTTGATGGGACCCAGAATGTCCAGAGCTATCTCCTGACTGGCCATGGGTAGATCCATGGTGGTGCCTTGAACTGGACCCAGTCCTGTCATGGGTTGAGGGAGAATGTCTACCTGAGTCTTCAGAGTGTCCTTCGCTGTCACTAGCCTGACTACTAGTGGATCCCCGATGTCTGGTTTTCTTGGATCCTGAAGGTGATGGTCCGTGCCCTGTGCCTGAGTGTCTGGAGCTGTCTAGTGATAGCACATGCTTGGATTCTTGTCTTCCTCTTGAGCCTGATCCTGACTTCCCATGGGATGAGACATTGTGTCCTCCAGAGGATGTCTGTGCTTGATGAGACCCAGAATGTCCAGAGCTATCTCCTGACTGGCCTTGAGTAGATCCATGGTGGTGCCTTGAACTGGACCCAGTCCTGTCATGGGTTGAGGGATAATGTTTACCTGAGTCTTCAGAGTGTCCTTCGCTGTCGCTGGCCTGACTGCTAGTGGATCCCCGATGTCTGGTTGTCTTAGGTCCTGAAGGGGAGGGTCTGTGCCCTGTGCCTGAGTGTCTGGAGCTGTCTGGTGACAGCACATGCTTGGAATCTTGTCTTCCTCTTGAGCCTGATCCTGACTGCCCATGGGATGAGACATTGTGTCCTCCAGAGGATGTCCCTGCTTGATGAGACCCAGAATGTCCAGAACTGTCTCTTGACTGGCCATGGGTAGATCCATGGTGGTGCCTTGAACTGGACCCAGTCCTGTCATGGGTTGAGGGATAATGTCTACCTGAGTCGTCAGAGTGTCCTTCGCTATCGCTGGCCTGACTGCTAGTGGATCCCCGATGTCTGGTTGTCTTAGGTCCTGAAGGGGAGGGTCTGTGCCCAGTACCTGAATGTCTGGAGCTGTCTGGTGACAGCACATGATTGGATCCTTGTCTTCCTCTTGAGCCTGATCCTGACTGCCCATGGGATGAGACATTGTGTCCTCCAGAGGATGTCCCTGCTTGATGAGACCCAGAATGTCCAGAACTGTCTCTTGACTGGCCATGGGTAGATCCATGGTGGTGCCTTGAACTGGATCCAGTCCTGTCATGGGTTGAGGGATAATGTCTACCTGAGTCGTCAGAGTGTCCTTCGCTATCGCTGGCCTGACTGCTAGTGGATCCCCGATGTCTGGTTGTCTTAGATCCTGAAGGGGAGGGTCTGTGCCCAGTACCTGAATGTCTGGAGCTGTCTGGTGACAGCACATGATTGGATCCTTGTCTTCCTCTTGAGCCTGATCCGGACTGCCCATGGGATGAGACATTGTGTCCTCCAGAGGATGTCTGTGCTTGATGAGACCCTGAGTGTCTAGAGCTGCCTGCAGACTGTCCATGACTAGACCCTTGTCTCCTGTTGGCACTTGAGTCTGACTGTCCATGGACAGACTCAGATCGCCCATGATTGGCTTTCTGCTTTTGATGGGACCCAGAATGTCCAGAGCTATCTCCTGACTGGCCATGGGTAGATCCATGGTGGTGCCTTGAACTGGACCCAGTCCTGTCATGGGTTGAGGGAGAATGTCTACCTGAGTCTTCAGAGTGTCCTTCACTGTCGCTTGCCTGACTACTACTGGGTCCCCGATGTCTGGTTGTTCTGGACCCTGAAGAAGATTGTCCATGTCCAGTGCCTGAGTGTCTAGAGCTGTCTGGTGACAGCACATGCTTGGATTCTTGTCGTCCTCTTGAGCCTGATCCTGATTGCCCATGGGATGAGACATTGTGTCCTCCAGAGGATGTCTCTACTTGTTGAGACCCTGAATGTCTAGAGCTGCCTGCAGACTGTCCATGACTAGACCCTTGTCTTCTATTGGCACTTTTGTCTGACTGTCCATGGACAGAGTCAGATCGCCCATGGTTGGCTCTTTGCCCTCGTTGAGACCTAGAATGTCCAGAGCTATCTCCTGACTGGCCATGGACATTTACATGGTGGTTTCCTGAAGCAGAACGCGACTGTGTTTGTGAATCTTCTGCGTGTCCTTCGCTCTCACTGCTCTGGTTAGTGCTGGACCCTTGGTTTGTAGCTCTGTTGTCATTAGAGGAGTAATGTTCATATTTATTTTTTGATGTTTTGTTTTTCTGATCTGTATATCTCTTTGTTGTTACATTTTCCTCTGTTGATTTTAACTCTACCTTTTCATTATTTTTGTTTTTTTCCAGTTGATTGTCCTTTTTCCCATATGTATTTTCTTCATATGCATATGAGTCACTATATCTTGTTCTTTTCAATTTAGCACACAGCAGTCCTGTGTTTCCGTAATCCATTTCATCATCTTTGCCGTTATTTCCTCTGATTGGGCTAACGCTTGAAAGTTCTCTTCTCCCGTGTTTTTCAGTAGAAGTTAAGCTACTTTTCTCTTTTCCCCTTTTTTCGTGATTTTTCTCCCCATGTGTATCTCTATGTCTATGAGTAGATGTATCACCTTTCGCACTCTTTCTTTCAGAGCTAGACCCATGTCTCTTTTTCCCTCTTCCTCTTGGGCTCTTGGATCTTTCCTTTTTTTCCTCTTCACCACTCTTTGAATGGCTAGATTTTCTTTTTCTACCCTCTTCCCCTTTTTCTTTCTCATCGTTTCCTTTTCTGTCATGTTCTACATGTTTCTTTTCATACCCCTTCTTTTTCTGCTTCTGTCCTGTGGCTTGGAAATTCTGTCTCATTTTAGACTCATAGTACACTTTGGCCAACTTGAATACCATCAGAAAAAATTCCTCGAAGTCTAATTTCTGGTTGTGGTCTATGTCAAGGATATCCATGAAGAGATCAGCAGTGTCTGGGTCATCTGGATTCTGTACAGAAGACATACAGAAAGGGAGGGTCCATTAGGCAGACTCCCATGATCAATTTAATTCCTAGTCAATTTAGGGAATGTGAATTTTTGCTACTTAAATTGAAAACCAAACTGGTGTTTTTTCTTTTATATAGTTTAGCTTATTGTGTCTTGCAGAAAACTAGAGGTAATAGAGTAAAAGAAAGAAATCTTAAACACATGTGGTGACATGAAAAGATCTGATGACAAAGTTCCTCTTTTTACTACTTCAAATATCAATATATTAGAAAGCCCATAATTGAACTATCTTTTTAACATACTGTCTCAATATTCATGATGTAGGAAGAATATTATGAAGGTTTAACTAATTGGTATTCATTTCTTTGTCATTAAATATTCATATTCTTATCCATAGAGGGTGTGTGTGCATGCACACCCCATGTGTGTGTGTATAGTGGATATAAAGGTATAAAGGAGGGAAATCAAATTTTTGAAATTTGTTTTTAAATAAGATTAAATCAATTTTTATTCCTAAAGTTAGAGTTCACAAAAATTCAGAATAATCCTTTGTGAGATTATTAATGCATCCTGAGGTGCTATACTCTTTAATCCTGGCAAATATCTTTACCTTCAGAACTGGGCGAAACTCCATTTCCAGAAGTTCCTTCAGCTCTTCTTTGCTCAGTGTGTCAGTTTCTTTGTCCGTTTTGGAATACTGTTGGAATATTTTGATGATGGCAGTGATGTTTTCCAGAAGAGTAGACATCCTTTGGAAATATAGGTGAAGCTAGAAAGAAGAAATAAAAATGTACTTTTCTTGTATTGTTTTTCTAGGTCACATCAATTATTATTGTGAATTTTCACATTTTAAATATACATCTTTTCCTAAGTAATTCATCTTTTAAAATGGAAGTTGGCCATGAAAACCTCTCTTTATCATGTACATAGTGAATATCAACACAGAGTTTGACTGAATTATGAAAACTGCCAGTTTTTTGGTCATGAGCCCATTCATAGCAGGATTTAGATAGTCTTATAGACCTCAGTGTGCTCTAGATAAGACCATCCTTCTTGCTGACTTGGCTATTGCCCACAGCAGGATAGTAGAAAGGCCCACTGACCCAAAGCAGGAAAATTTCCTCATACCAATTAGCTGAAAGTCAATTCTCTAAAAGCAAATTTGCTAAGTGATCAGTTTGTTGAGAGGTAATTTTCTGAAAGCCAAGTTACTGAGACTCTGAACGAACATTTTTTTTCTTTCCCCCAACAATTCATGATGGTTGCAGTATTTTTAATTAGATAGGATGACTTTAATGGCGTTTCCATACTGTAAACATTTTTTTTGTTGACTGGCTTTTATTTTGCCACTTAAGGAATAGCATAACATGTAAGGAATGTTTAATATATCTCATTGCTAACCAAAAATTAGTAAGCATGTTAAATCTGAACAAACATTTGTTGTATAAAAACATTATAAAGACTACTTTAGGAATTATAAAACCAGACATAACTCACCCTCCTCACCCTCTTCCCTTCCCCTCCCCTCAATGCAAGAGAGAAATGTTGAAAGCTTTCATCCCTGAGTTTGGGAATGAGACTGGTACACCTGCTCTCATCCTGTTCAACATGTACTGAAGGTCCTGGCCAGAGCAACAAGTTAAGAAAAAGAATTTAAAACAAAAAAATTGGGAAGGCAGTAACAAAACTGTCATTACTCCCAGAATGATATGATTTTTGTATGTGGAAAATAAAAGTACCAGTAAACTAAAATAAAATTAACAACCTTTCTGCATATAAGATAGACATAAAAATCAATTGTATTTCTGTACAAAAGCAATAAACAACTAGAAAATAAAATAAACATAAAAATCAGGAATTACCTAGGAATAAATCTAATGAAAGACATTAAAGGTCTGTACTCAGAATATTATAAATGTTATTGAGATTAATTAAAGAAGATTTAAATAAATGGAAGATTATGCTTTGTTCATCAGTTGAAAGTCTTAGTATTGTTAAGATGTCAGATCTCTGCAAATTCATTTATAGATGTAATAAAATCCCATTCAGAATCTCTGAAGTTTTAAAAGTAAATATTGAGGAAGTAATTTCTAAAATTTATATGAAAATATGGAGGGCTAAGATTAACCAAGACAACCTGGATGAAGACAGACTTTGTGGACATATTAGATGTCAAACAATATTATAAGGAACACAGCATGGCATCAGTGCAAAGTTGAACAAATGGATTAATGAAAGGTAATATAGTCCAAAATCAACAAATATTACCATGGACAATTTGATTCATGAGAAAGGTGGTGGTGCAATTCAGTAAGGAAAAGATATATATATTTTGAAATATGGTGCTGGGTTAATTGGATTTTTATAAGGAAAAACAAATTAGTTCTCAGGTGGATTTTACATGTAAAAGTAAAAGAAGATAACATAGGAGGAATCTTTAAGACCTTGGGTAGAGAAATACTTCTTAAATAAAACTCAAAAAGTATTAGTCATAAAGAGAAAAATTGGACTGCATTAAAAGTAGGAATGCCTGTTCATTTAAGGACCTTATTAAAGCAGGGAAGATAAATGCACAGAGTGGGAGAATACATGCAAGACATTTAACCAATAAAGAGCTCTTTGACATCAATCTTAGTAATATTTTCTTGGATCTGTCTCCTTGGGTAAGGGAAACAGAAGCAAAAACAAGCAAATTGGACTACATAAAAACTAAAAAGTTTTGGTACAGTGAAGGAACACTGATAACTTGCTGAATGGGAGAAGATATTCACAAATGATAAGGGGTTAATATCCAAAATATATAAGGAACTCATACAACTTAACAAGCAATACAGTTTAAAAAATGAGCAGATGATGTGAATAGACATTTCTCCAAAGAGCATGTACAGACAGCCAACAGACATGTGAAAAGATGCTCAGCATCACTTATCATCAGGGAAATGCAAATCAAAACCACAATAAGATACCACCCAACTCTTTTCAGAATGGCTATCATCAAAAAATCAACAAACAAGTGTTGGCAAGAATGTGGAGGAAAGAGAAGCCTCATGCACTGTGGGTGGGATTGTAAGTTAATGCATTCACTGTGGAAAACAGTATGGAGCCTACTCAAAAAATAAAAAATAGCGTTCCCATATGACACAGCAATACCACTGTTGGGTATTTCTCTGAAGAAAACAAGAACACTAATTCTAAAAGATATATGCACCCTTCTGTCCACTGCAGCATTATTTACAACAGCCAGGAAGATATGGAAGCAACGAAGGTGTCCATTGATGGATGAATGGATAAAGAAGATGTGGTTCATATATAGAAAATGAAATATTACCCAGCAATAAAGAGGAATGAAATCGGGCCATTTGCAATAATAGGAATGACTCTAGAGGGTATTATGCCAAGTGATATATGTCAGACAGAGAAAGACAAATACCATATGATTTCACTTTTTCATGGAATCTAAAAAAACATAACAAATGAACCAAACCAAACAGAAACAGATCTATAGATACAGAGAACAAGCTGACAGCTGTCAGAGGGGAGGGAGGTGCACTGATGGGGAAAAAGACAGGAATCATGGATAACATCTAGATTTTGGCTCCAGCAGAGTTATTTCTTGCCATTTCTGTTATTCCCATCTTCTCTTACCTAAAACTGCAACCCATCCATCGCTCTGCTCCGACTCTTGTGATCTTATCCTGTTTCCCACTTAGCAGCCCAGAATGATGTTTTTAAAACATACATTCAGTTGTGTTACTGCCCCAGCCAGGGACTTCTCACGGACCCCTGTTCCTCTTGTTAAACATGCTCTGGGCGCACTAGCTTCTTTTTGTTCTTCGAAAAAGTTTACTTCTGGTTTAGAATCTTGCCCTTTGCCTTGACTGGTTCCTTTTGTCATTAAGACCTCAGCTCAAAAGATAATTCCTCAGAGAAGCCTTTCCCCGTCATTGTTTTTCTGCATCTGAAGTTCTCTCCTCCTATTACTTTACACATCACTCATTGTTCTTATTACTGTGTGAAATTTTGTTCATTCATCATTTACCGAAAGTCTTCCCCACTAAAATGTAAGTTCCTAAGAGTAGGGAGTTTTTCTTGTTCATTGATGCATAACCAGCCAAGACCTGCACTTGTCAAATATAAGGTAGTTAGTATATATATTTGTTGAATGAATGAATGAACGGAAAAGACAGCAATATAAAGAGAGTACTGGGTAGCCTCATAGAAAAAATGTACGCCCTCATTTCCCTTCTGTATTGAAATAATCTTTTAGGAACAGTTCCACCAAAAATAAGAACCCCACACATCCAGAACTTTTTGCCTTAGAGTATACACACATCCAGATTTCCACTCTGCTTAACACTGAGCAGGCAAAGTCAGATATATTTCCTCTTACTTACTTCACCAGAAGAGCGGGTAGAACGTAGCCTGAAGGAGCTGCTGGGTGCTGAGGTCTGCGGTAATGACCTTTTTATAGCAGGCCTGCCAAGGAGGAGCCATCCTCTGTAGGCTGTTCTGATTCATTTCTAACCAAACCCAGATCCACCCATATCTCCACCTCTGTTTCTCTAGTGGCATGTGTTTACTTCTTAACTTCCTCACGTACTCACCTGTACTTGCTTAAGTTCCAAAATTATATGAACCCCATATATTGGAGATTTTATGGAAGGTTTCATTTGGCTATCAAAGGTTCTTTGTGTGAAGGGTTCACACCTTCTACTTTTTTTTTTTAAATTAACACCCAGTTTGACTTGATAGGTGCTTGATAAATATCTATTGATAAATGCAGTGTCTTATTTTTGTCTCTAAAGGGGTAGAATATGCATTTATGGACAACTTTAATTTACACATTTATGGTCAACTTTAATTTATGCAGGAAGACTTCACAAGCATCTACCTGCGTGTCCCCTTTTTTATGGTCTTTTTTTGTTTTAACCCTCACCAAGGACCCTCTTAGAGAGAGGAAGAGAGAGAAGGGGAGGAGGGGGAGATGGAGATGCAAGAGAGAAACATCCATTGGTTGCCTTCTACACATGACCTGACCAGGGATTGAACCTACAGCCCAGGTATGTGCCCTGACTGGGAACTGAACCAGCAACCTTTTGGTGCACAGGACCACACTGAACCAACTGAGTCACTCTGGTCGGGCTGAAGGTCCCTTTTTTAAATCAATGAATCCTATTGCTGGACACTGGGAGAACTTGCCATGGGATGAATGTTCATCTAGAAATTATAATGAATGGAGAGAAAACAGGCAAATTTAATTTTTCCTTTTCAAAAGAGATCAAGAAAATGAGCTCTTGGGTTATAAGCAGTAATCACTAGGAGCTAGCATGAGTTTATTAGTCTATTTTTACATTGTTTTCAAGGTTATTACGTTGGTGTATCAGAGACATGTTCCATGTACTCTTCCTGTGGGTTAAAGCACGGGTTTTTTTCACTTAGTCTCATGCAGGAGACTCCTATTTTTGACCTCTCTCTTGGTTTTCAGACTATGTCGAACCCTACATCTCTGTTTGAATGTGCCTTAGTTACCTCTGTCCGTACTGTTCAAATCTGAACCCACTGTCATGCCCTGTAAGGAAATGTACTGTCTCACAGATGTCCACATGGTGGTTAGTTGCATCCCCATGCACTGACTCGCTCAAGCTACACAGAGTAATTTTTCACTTCTCCCCACTCTTTGTCTCCGCAGTCATGCCACATCATGTAAACTAGCCTTATATTCTTTGTATGCGGGCCTATTCTCTATCTCCAGTGCTGCAATTTTAGTTCTGGACCTCACCGTCTTTCAAGAGAGTATTTGTAAACAGCGTCATAACTAGCCCCTCTACTAGTAGGCTGCCTGAATCATCTTCTGATATTATCCTGTCGTTTCCCCCACTGGCTTCTCTTTGCCTATAGAATTCCAAACTCCTTTATTGACACACAAGCCCCTTCTCAATAGGTATGAATCTGTATCTTTCTAGCTGCTGCTCTTATCACCTCTAGTTTATGTGAAAGTCACTCTAGACTGATTAAAATTCTTTGGGTGAACCTTCTGTGGTCCACCACTGTTGAAAATCTCTACACACTGTCCTTACTACCTGGGCAGTCCCTCAACCTTACCTTCTCTTCATCTTTGAAGACCCTTGATAATTACGATCGCCTTTGTAAAGCCTTAGCTGACATCTACAGGTAGATCGCTATCCCCTCATATACAGTACTCTGTATTTCTCTCTCTTGTAGCACTGGTGATGTTTTATTTTAGTTATTTGCTTTTGTGTCTGCACCCCACTTCCCAAATTGTGTTTCTTCTTACTCTGTGTTGCCTGGGTCGCAATCATCTCTAGTGTGTTGGGCCGTATAACAGTTCTTGGGACATGATCACGTAGGAAATGCAAGGGTGTAGCCTATCTTATTTAGGGCCAATCAGGGAGAAAATGCTTGGGGTTTTAAAAACTTCATTTAATGTTCTCATTTGTGACCTTAGTAGACCATGGCTTGTGTCTTTTGTGGGTCGTTAATTAACATTCACAGAACACAGGTCTTCATTTTCTCCTTCTCGTGGGTTTCATTGTCTTCGTGTGCATGTAGCTGTTGTGTTTTTGTCTGTCTCTCACCATGCTGTAATAATGATGATAGTACTATGTTGCATGTCCATTATGTGTCAATAATGGACTAAGATTTTGCATATATTGCTTCTAACGTTCAAAACAATGCCATGAGGTCATCATCTCCCCTAATTTTGAGATTAGGAAACAGAGGGATACCGTGCCCCAGGTCACCCAGCAAGTAAGTTACAAAACTAGGATCAATTCCAGGTCTTCTGATTCCAACTTGCAAATTATTTCCACCACACCACGCCACACTGGGTGTGAAATTTCTACTGTTTTATTCACTTTCTTTATATTTGTACTGTTTAAAACAGTTGTTCTCTCAAAGTGCCCCAAGACTTGGGCATTCTTATCTGTGGGTATTATTGCAAGGGCACCAGAAAGAAAAGACCATGGTGTGAGCGAGCTGAGAAAGGTGGAGTCCAGAGAGTGGCAAGGATGGAGTAATCTGGGATCTGACCTTTTGCTGAACTGAAGACCCAGATCTTGCAGATTTATGTCATTATGGAGGTCAGCCTCTAATAGTCTGCTCCAGGACTGTTTTCTTGACCATGGTATGATCATTATATTTTATACATAACTTGGATGAAAATGTCAGCAGATGGCAACATTTCTTAGGAGAGGCTGAGGATTTGAGAAGATTTCAGCTCATCTTACCAAATAGCTCAAATCTAGTAAAAGGAATATTACAGAAATAAAAGTAGAATTCTGACTTTGCCAATTAAACTTCATAAAAACTGAATGCACTCATTAGTAAAAGAAGAGTATTGTGACAGTGACAGTGTGATGTAGTAGCTGCAAAGGTAGGGCTGCATTAAAAGAAGTGCATTCGCTAGAATAAAATGAGTGGTGGTGTCCTTCTCTTGACATTTGTCAGATTGTTTCCATGACTGTTTGCTCAGTCCTGATACCACTTGTCAATAGGGATGTGGACAGTTGTTTTGTGTTCTGAGTAAAGCAAGTAGGATGATTAGGCAGATGAAGGAAACCGAGTGAGAAGCAGGTGGATAGGAGATGAAGATCTGTCTTCAATGATGCGAGTGGCTGTTATACAGAGGAGGGATTATACTTGGGAAATCAGTATTGAGTTTCCTCAAAAAATTAAAAATGGAACTGCCATTTGATCCAGCAATCCCACTTCTGGGAACATATCTTAAAACCCCTGAAACACCAATCAGGAAGAATATATGCACCCCTATGTTCATAGCAGCATTATTTACAATAGCTAAGATCTGGAAACAGCCCAGGTCCCCATCAGTAGGTGAGTGGATACAAAAGCTATGGGACATTCACACCATGGGATACTGTGCAGCTGTAAAGAAGAAGGATCTTGTACCCTTTCAGACAGCATGGATGGACCTGGAGATTATTATGCTAAGTGGAATAAACCAGTCAGAGAAAGACAAATACCATATGATCTATCTCACTTATTTGTGGAATCTAATGAACAAAATAAATTGAGCGATAAAATAAGTCCCGAGGCATGGAGGCATGGAGTAGACTGACATATCTTGGGGTGGGGATTGAGAAGAGATAAACCAAAGAACTTATATATTTATATACATAGCCCATGGACACAGATAATAGAGTGGTAAAGGCCTGGGGTGGGGTAGGGGCTGGGCAGAGGGGGGCAAAGGGGAGGGGAGAAATGGGGGACATCTGTAATACTGTCAACAATAAAAAATATATAAATTAAAAAAAAAATCTCAGATAAATGGCTAAAACTTGTTGTAAGCACATTTTGGCTTTGTACAAGGAAGAGCTTTTTAATATCAGAATTGTCCAAGCATGAAAATCATTATCTTTGGAGCTAGTGTGTTCTCTGTCATTGCCTAGAGAATCTTGAACTGGATGAGATGCTGGCCATCAGCTAGTCTAGTCTCCTCGTATTGTAATTTAAGACGAATAGGTCTAGTTGCGTGATTGATAAATCAGAGTTGGGTCCCAGGCCTCCAACCCAGGACTTTTCATTCCAAATCCTCTTTGTATCGCACCAGGTTACATCAGTTATTAGGAGATGAGAGGGGGATATTTTGGAGGGGAGTCAAGTAGAGGACTATTGGGTGGATGTCTGATAAATCCCTGTTTCAACCTGAGAGCTGTGGTTCTATGATTCAAGTAAATTTCTTGCCTGACTTGATTCAGCTCAGCTCACATGGCTCTTTGATCAGTGCAGGTTAGTAACTGTTGGGGTAACAGGACTATCAGTTCTACTCCATAGTGTGAACAGGACACTTTGGGTTTCATTGCACTACTTCCTGCCAAACAGAGCTGATCCCCCTGGCATATTAGCTTTTTATGTTCAGCATCCTAAAGGATTTTTTTCTTAAAGCCTTTAAAATTAGTGTTCATTGAATAGTGAACTTGGAGATGCATCTTCTCTATCCTCAGAGAGGATCTATCCTTTGTTTCATTGCTATGAGACAATGAAATGCCTTCAGATGTGTTTTGGCCTTTACACTTACATATCGTGGCTGCCGGGATCAGTCAAGGAGTGAAGAAAACTCCACTAAGTCAGTAGTTATGGACAAATCACCAATTATAGGATTTCAGTTACCATCATTCAATTGTTTGTCTCTCTTTTTTCCTTCCAATTGTTGAAAAGGCATTATGTTGCCATAGTGCCTCTGGGCTGCTGATGTGGGTCACGTTGTCCTAGTTTAAGGGAACAGCCCTTTGAGATGTGTGACTGAGGCGGTAGGAGTGAAGGGGAGTTGGACTTTGTGGTTAAATGATTTCCTAAAGGAGTTGTTGTCATCTGGGAGGTGCTGTTTTGGGGTTGACATTTTTCCATGTTGAATATTCTTGTGGATTCCTTGGCATAGTTGTAGCTGATATTCCTGCTTAGTCATACAGTGGTGGAGCAGTACCTGGCAAGGACACGTTTATTGGGAGCATGTATTTGACCGAACAGTAGGGAAGGAAAGTAATGTTGATCCCAATAAAATTTTTCAAGTTGCATATAGTGACCCCAGATTCTGCCTTCTTCAGTCTCTTCCCCACCTCACACACACACATACACACACACACATGCAGAAGTGAGTGGATACACATAGACTAGCATACACCCAATGAGATTTGTGTGAGACAGACAGAACAGAGAGAATTACAATGAAAGATAAATCTTTTTAATAGTGAAGACATTCTCAAGGAAGTACTTGTATCAATAAACTATAATTTTTCCCCTAAAAATTATGGTGGTTTGTTGAATTGCTCAGGTACAATTGCAGAGATGGCCAGAAGCATTGTAGGGTGTGAAGGGAGTTACATCTATGCAGTAAGTGTGTTATAGGAAAGTTTTTTTCTAATAATTAAGAACAAAAGCAATAACAGAAAAAATCATAGGTGGAATAATAGAAAAGCAACAGATCACCCCATGTAGTTAGGAAAAAACCATTCATGACTTACTTTTGAATGGTTATGAACAGAGAGATTGTGAGATTTTTAGAGTGGCCATATCAGCAATGACTGGTATCAGTAGTAAAAGATGGACCAGTTACCACTTTGTGTCCCATGGGAACAGTGAGTTTTGGTGACAGTGGTGCAGCATTAGGAAACTGCAAAAAAAAAAAGAATCCAAGAACAAGCCAGGGCAGGGACATTATGGTCATTCTGACCAGATTTTACCAATGTCACCATTCACACAGGGGCTAAGATAGGCCAGTAACTATAGGAGAATGTGGAAGATTGGAGGGTTTGGAACTTGGAAGACGCCCTTACTCTTCTTTCTTACCTGTTTCCTTATGTTTGGGGACATAATAGACACATAGTTGAGAATGTATTCTGGAGGGACATTTTCTGCAGGTATGTTAGGGAAGTCCAGTTAAGAGATGGGTGAGGGTATTAAGAGATGAATGGATCATTTATTCATTCACCAAACATTTGTGTTCAGCTGGCTTCTCACCAGTCACTGAGCTGGTCAGAGGGCTATCAATGGAGAAGACATGCTCCCTGTCCTCAGAGAGTTCACAGTCTAATGAAGAAAGCAGACATGTAAACAATGTGATGTGTGTGTAATAATAGAGGCATTTATGAATTATTGTGCAAGGACAGATGACTGAGCAACTCATTCGCTTCTATTTTAAACATCTTCCCCCAGCTTTACTGAAGAATAACTGACAAATACAACTATATATGTTTAAAGTATACAATGTGATGATCTGATACACGTTGTGGAATGATTACCAACATTAAGATAATTAAACACCTCATATAGTTAACGTTTTGTGTGTGAGTGGTGGGAACTCTCTCTTTTTTTTTAAAAAAAAATATTGATTTCAGAGAGAGGAAGGGAGGGGGGGGAGAGAGAGAGAGAGAGAGAGAGAAACATCAATGATGAGAGAGTCATTGATCGGCTACCTCCTGCAGGCCCCCAACCAGGGATCAAGCCCACAACCCGGGCATGTGCCCTGCCTGGGAATTGGACCCCGATCACCTGGATCCTAGATTGATGCTCAACCTCTGAGCCACGCCCAGCCAGGCAAGAGCTCTTAAAATATACTGCCAGCAACTTTTAAGTATACAGTATCATATTGTTGACTATAGTCACCATGCTTAACATTAAGTCCTCAGAACTTATTTTGCTTATAACTGAAAACTTGGACTCTTGACCTACATTTTCCTCTTCCCCTACTCCCCAGTTCCTGGAAGCCACGTATCTATTCTTTGTTTCTATGAAATTGGCTTTTTTTTGGATCCCACATATAAGTGATACCATACAGAATTTTTCTGTATACTAAAAGAATTTGTCTTTTTCTGTCTGACTTAATTCATTTGCAATAATGCTCCCCAGGCTCATCCATGTTGTCACAAAAGGCAGGATTGTATTTATTTAATTTTTTTTTATAGCTGAATAACATCCCACTTAACACATATATCCTATAATATCTATATCCACTCATCCATTGAAGGGCATTTTGGTTGTTCTATATCTTGTCTATCATGAATAATGCTTCAGTGAACACAGGAATGCAGATGACTCTTTGAGATAATTGATTTCATTTTCCAGGAGTGGGATTGCTGGGTTGTATGGCTGTTCAGTTTTCAATTATTTGAGGAAACTTCAAACTGTTTTCCAAAAATGTCTATTTAGATCCTTTGCCTATTTTTAATTGGATTATTTGCTGCTTTGTTATTGACTTGTATAAGTTCTTTATGTATAAGTTCAATTTATTGATTGTCTCCTTTGCTGTGCAGAAGCTATTTAGTTTGATGTAGCTCCACTCCTTTATTTTGACTTCTCCTCTTTTAGACAGATTGTGAGGAGGTGGTATTTGAGCTGAGGTCTGAAGAATGCACTTACTGGGTTGTGTGGGCAAGAAGAGGAGGGGATGGACTTGAAAGGTCTTTTGGAAAGGGCTTGAAAGCCACGTAAGTGAATTGGATACCATCTTATTTACATTGGTTAGTAGCTAAAGAGTTTTTAAGTATAAAAGTGGCAGGATCTGATATTTTTAGTTAAAAGAACTCTACTAAGAATATAGATGGTGAATTGAGTTTTGATACAGGCCAGGTTGCAGGCAGTTTGAAAAAAGGAGAGATAGTGAGATTTCAAACAAAAGCGTTGCAGGGGGAGGAGGGAGCAGACGTTTCAAAAGCAGAGCTTGCAGGTACAGCGGATGGGGGAGCTGAGGGAGGGCAAAGAGCCGGAGGCAATAGTTTAGAGTCTTGACGGGCAGCTTTGAGAGGGGCAAGCTCCATGAAGTAGGCTGTGACAGGTGGATAGAAGAAAACGATGGAGGAGCCAGGAAAGGAGTTTAGATGGGCAGGCGATGGGCAGTCGGTAACAATATCAGTTAATGGGGATCAGTACCCTAGGGTCATCTCTCAGGCCAGAATTTTATCTTGGGCAGTAAGAAAAGCTGAAAAATCAAGAATAATTCCTAACATGAGACACTGAGGCACGAGGAACCAGGCAGACACCTTGCTACCCCAGCTGAGAGGGATCAAAGTTAGATTAGTGGCGCAGGTGACCTGATCCTGACTCCTGAGCTTTGGGGAACGTCTGTCCTTACATCCCTCCTGCTGAAGGTCAGTACTTGTTCCGCCTGATGGAAATTTCACTAAACTTCCAGCACCCGAGGACCCCTCCATCTGTTCTGCACCCACTTTTTATCAACTTTGACTTTAGTCTCCTTCTGGAGGCCTCCTGGCTACTTAGCATTCATCTGATCTCACCACCTACACCCTGTACATTAGGCAGGCGTTGGATTGATAATCCTCATGATCATCGGTGTAGCCTGGCTTCAGACTCTAAATATGCCACACCCCTGCCACCCCAGTATAATTGGGGAAGGGCCCAAAGTAGCGCACATGGCATAGCTGTGTGGCCGGAAGGGTTGCATAGTCTAATAGCCTGGGAACTGCCGGGTTCATAAGGTGAACATCAGGGCCACTCTGGAGTTACAGCAGCGTATTCCTGACAATTTCTATTTAGAGAAAAATTTAGAAACAGTCATTCAGGACTCTAAAGTACCATAGGTCCAAAAGAATCACTGGTCAAAAACTAAAACCATTTCCCTTAAAAACAGGAACAAGACAGGGATGTTCACTTTCAACACTCTTATAAAACAAGTGTGACTTCACGAGTCTAATGATGCTGTTTTTGTCCACCTTGAAGTTGTGGTCCTGTTGAGTGGGACCTGCACTCTTGCCCCACCGACATTCCTGCTTGTTTTATCAGCATCTCCTAAAGTATGGCCTGATTTTCTTTGTTTCTTAGAGCATTTATTTCTGAGGATTTAACTTATTTTAGGATATCCAGGCAAGTTGGGGCAAAGTCCCCCAGGGCTGGATAGGACAACGTTTTGTGGCATCCCATAGTGTTGACTTTTAAGCCAGCGTGTTAGTCTGGAGCCCACATCTTTTGTCTTCGGCTTTTTCAGGATGACTTCTCTGCCCTTCTGTGGCAGTGCTTGAGGAACTGAGGTAGTTGTTTAATCATTTTGATTTGTATTTCCCTGATTCTACCTCCTTGATTTGTTTATCATTTTTCTAATCAGGCCATCAGTTACTCTTGCAAAGTGTACTCTGGCAGTATTTTATATATATTTATGCCTAAAGGAAGTCATAGAAAATTATTTGCAGTTCTTTTTACAAAATGAATTTAGTAATCCTCAACTAATCTTTTTATTTTTCCCATGAACTTTATTATTATATGAACTTATTAGATGAGGTATATGACAAAGTTGAACTGAAATAACACCAGAGAGTGAGAAACATGAATTGGTTGCCTCCAATACGAGCTCCAACGGGGGTTCAACCTGCAACTTGGGTGTGTGTCCTGACCGGGAATCGGACCCCGATCGCCTGGATCCC
Source organism: Miniopterus schreibersii (assembly GCF_964146895.1). Taxonomy (NCBI): domain Eukaryota; kingdom Metazoa; phylum Chordata; class Mammalia; order Chiroptera; family Miniopteridae; genus Miniopterus; species Miniopterus schreibersii. The sequence continues at coordinate 10,989,977 of NC_138119.1, read as the reverse complement.
AGGTCGACGCTCAACCGCTGAGCCACGCCCGGCCGGGCTGATCATGGTATATATTATTATTTTTAAAGCCACTGTTGAATATAGTTAGGCAATATTTTATTTAGTATTTTTAAGTATACGTTCATAAATTAAATGTGACTAATTTTCTTTTGCTGTATTGTTCACATCTAGTTATAGAATTAAGATGACAGCATTTGATAAAATTAGCTGGGAAGCTATCATTTTTTCTCTTTTCTGGAAGAATTTGTATAAAATAAGAACTAACTGTTTCTTGAATGTCTAATAGAACTTGCTAATGATGTAGGTATCCTTTTTTCCAAGGTGAGAAAACCTTTTATTATTACTTAAAATTTTCAATACTTATTGGCCTAATAGATTTATCTATTTTTTTTCCCTTGCATCAGTTTTGGCAATTTATATTTTTTCATATATATATATATATATACATATATATATATATATATGTATATATATATATGTGAAATATATATAATATTTATATATTTATAAATATCTTAAATATTTATATATAAAATATGTATATATATAATTTTTATATATATCTCCTTTTAATCTAAGTTTTTAAATGTGTTAGCTTATGTTCAGTGATCACATCTCCTTTCTTGTTATGTATTTTATTATATATATAATTTTTATTCTTGGATTAATCTTGGCAGAAGTCCATCTTATTAATCATTTCAAAGAAATAGCTTTTGTTTATGTTAATGATCATTATTTTTGTTCCTTATTTCATTGATTTCTGACTTTATATTTATTTACTCTTTTGCTGCTTCCTCCTCTTTTCCCATGCCTTCATTTGAATGTTTAGCACGCCTCTGCTTACTCTTTTTGTTTCCTGATAAATGTACTTAATACCATCCATTTCCCTCCGAGAATTGTTTGATTTCTGTCCCACAAATTTTGACATGCAGTATTTTGATCATAATTTAGTTCTACGTATTTCTCAATTCTCCTCATTATTTCTTTTTAACCCAAAGAATATTTGGTTTCCAAAGATATGAAGTTATTTTTAGCTCTTTATTTGCTGTTAATTATTTACTATATTATGGTCAGAGATAATAGGCTATATGATGTTGATCCTCCAGAATTTATTCCTTTATAGCCTGAATGGTCTATTTTTCTGGCTGCAGAATGTATCCTAGAAGTATGCACATTCTCAGTTTAGTGGATAAAGAGTTCTATATGTTTGTAATAGCTCGAGCTGGATAATCTGTCATGTAGTTTTTTAAAACAGCTTTATTGACGTATAATTGATAACTAAGATGGTGCATATTTAATGTATATTCTGTAATTTGGTGAATTTGGACATGTGCAAACACCTGTAATACCATCACCACAATCAAAATAATAGACATACCCAAAATCTCCCAGAGTTTCCTTTGTCCCTTTGGGGTGTGTGTGTGTGTATGTGTGTGTGTTATGACATCTACCCTCTTAACAAATATTGACGTGCCCAATACCGTTGTGTTAACTATAGGTGCTATGCTGTACAGCAGATCTCTAGAACTGAAGCATCTAGCATAACAAACTTTATATAATCTACTGAGCAACTCCCCCTTTCCTGCTTCCCCTGCCCCTGGAAACTGTGATTCTGGTCTCTGCTTCTGTAAGTTTGACTATTTTATTTCTTTTTCATCTTTACCAGAAGACATGCTTAGAGAGAAGAAGGGAGAGAGAGAAACATCAATTGGTTGCCCCCCATACATGCCCCTACCGGAGATGGAACCTGCATCGTAGCTATGTGCCCGGGCTGGTAATTGAACTGCAACCTTTTGGTGTTTGGGCAACACTCCCACCAACTGAACTACCCAGCCAGGGCAGAGAGTTATTTTTAAAAAAATATGTTAACATGTATTGGATTTATTATTATTAAATAAATATTATTTAACTTCTCTGTTTTAATTTCTTCTATGGAAAATAGTGATAGATATAATCCATAGAAACAAAAGCTCTTGGGGGTCCTCAGTAATTTTTAAGAGCAAACAGAGGACCTGAGACAGAAAAACCTGAGAATCACTTCTTTATGGAAATAATTGTTCATTAAATGGATAAAAAAAATTATTTCTAAAGTAGATAATAAGAAAGCTATGGTTTACCTTCATCCTGAACATGATCTTTGTGCTCAATGGCTAGGCTCTAAGTAAAGAACTGAAATTTTTTCCTATTCAATAAGTGAAGTCGATTTCCTTGCAATTATATTCTCTAAATAGAATGCTGACAAGAGCCAAATCCATACTAGAGAAGTGACCCTACAAACAAGAAATTTTGACTAAAGCTTGGAGACCTGCCATACAAAATAGGTCCATTTGAGGGTCCTTCATAAATGCTTGGATCTCCTCCCAAGTTACATCTTTTCCTATATGCCCTGATTGTGTAGGGCTAGAGCATTGCCCTTTTCACCTATAGGTATTATACTCAACCTTTGTCCTCAGAATTACCCTGACTTAATATAGTTTGTCCCATGGTTCTTGATTCCCAATCCTCAAGCTCACCAGAGAACTTTCTTTCCTTTATTCTCTGAAAGCTCATAGTCAAATACATTCTGGTTAAATATAAAAGCTTCATCATCAGTGACTTTTACTGCTTTGGCTGTTCAAAGGTGCTTTTCTTTTTAGCAAATGACACACCCTGTGAATGAGTAGTGAGAATCATTAGCGAGAATTGCTTACATTGAAATACTTGGAAAAAGACGTTTTTAGCATTCAGAATATCATTTTGCTTTGTCCTCTGGGGGCTTTTCCTCTGGGTCATTGTGAGGAAATTAAATAAAAATGTTTATTTTATATTCTATGCTAAAAAAATTCAGTCACTCAGTAAGAGGCCTAAATACCCCATTTTAATGTCATACTTTATCCTTAACAGAAATGGGTACAAAACAGGGAAATACCTTAATCAATCATTAAAGGAGGCATCTGTAAAACTAATATTTAAGTGACTCCTTTGGTATTGGAGAGGATTTTATGGCCGCAGGCAACATACAATGAGCCCATTTGGGATGGGTAATTGGTATGCTTTTCTTCTGTTTAAGTGAAAGAAGGGCTTACTGTAAGCACATGTTCTTAGAAAAATTTTAGGAAGGAATGCATATAGAAGTTGAGGATTTGGGGAAGTGATTTTGTTAAGACTATCCATGTCTGTCCACAGACCTAAGTGAGTGAAGCCAGCTTCAGTGTGGGGGAGGCATTCAAAAATGATGGAAACTCTGATGAGCTGACTCACACATGTCCAGTCCAAAGTGAGATTATAACTTCTCAGATCTGGCTGGTTGTTCAGAAGGAATGTTGGCCCAGGGTTGCTGGATATTTGGCTTAAGAGAAAATGGAAATCCAGGGACTTTTTCTTCTTGGTGTGATATGCTAATTTCTAAACATTTTATCTAATTTGTATTTTAAAAATGCGAACCAGTAGTATGCTGGCCAAATGAAACACATTGGTAGACTAGCTATGCCTTCATAGTCACTTTTGAACTTTTAGGTTTCTGTATGTGACCAATGGCCTCACCCAAATTTTATACCATATAAAGAAAGTACCAACAAAGTTCACTCTTTCCTCAAAGTCTCTCTCTTTTTTGTTTTTGTTTTTTCCTTTCTATAGACTTGCTCTGTCTGCTTGATGACTCAAGCCACAAATCTAGCAGGTCATCTTAGACACCTTCATCTCACTCACGCACTGTATACCATGTAACCACAGATCTTTTCAGAAATATGTTTTGTATCTAGCCCTTCTTCTGTACTCTATGTAACCTCTGTCATCTTTTACCTAGATTATTGTAGTAACCTCCAAATTAGTCTCCAGACCTCTAGTATTTCCCCTCTTACACACACATATACGCATGCGTGCGCGCGCACACACACACACACACGAATCTTCCCTAGTGAATATGTTATTATGTGACTTAAAGAACCCTTTGTTGATTCTTAATTGCTTACAGATAAAGACTAAAGTTCTTAGCAAGGTTTATAAAGTTCACTGTGACTCATCCTCTGCCTGTTGTTCTGATACCATCATTTCTTGCTGTGTTGCCACATAGATGCTGTCTTAGCCATGCTGAATTATCTCACGTTCCCTGAACTCATCATGGCCTTTCTTACTTTAACACTTTACACATACTTTAAAAATAAGTAAGCCTGGAGTAGTCGCCCAAGTAAACCTGGATAACTCCTAGTCATTTCTGAAGACCTACTACAAAATTCTCTTCTTTTCTAAAGACATTTTTGAATCTTGTTTCTTTATTTTTAGTCAGTTAGTTGATCACTTTGCTGCAAACACAGATCCTTGATCGTATCTATTATAGCACTTGCCAGAGTGTTTATGTGTGTTGCTTTCTCACATGTTGATTTCCCTGATGAACATGTAAACTACTAAAAGACAGGGGCAGTGTCTCACATATTTGTAACTTCAGTACCAAGTACAGTGTCTTTTAATTAAGTAGTTATTAAAACTTCTCTCCAATGAATAAATGAGTGAATGAGTGATCCTGGATGCTCCATTGACAACACCCTCATTATCTGATCATCTGGATTCTGTCATCAAACTAATAAGAGAGGGATTGATCAGCCTAGCCCACATTCTCAGATTGCTTGATGAAGGAGAGCTATAGAAATGTGAGTGTTTTGTCACACATAGGTGGAGCTCAACCACTTATTCTTACAGGCTTGGCTAGCTGAGCCTCACAAGATGTGCCAGGAAAGGCATTAGGAAGAGTGAAGCACAGATTTGGAAGAAGAGCAATGGGAACTAGATAGTAATGTTCCTGGAAAATAAAGGCTATCGGGTACTCCCCTACTCCCCCAAATATTTAAACCTAAAGCTTAAGTGGTGTGCATTGGGAGGCAACATAAACCTTGTCCAGCCCCTGAAATTGCACCAATTGAAAACAATTGCAGACTCTAATGCATTTTTTTTTTTTTAAATGCTGCTTGGAATACATTAGTTTGAGTGAGATGTTATTTTGTTTGTTATTGGTTGGTTGGTTTTAAAGACACCCAGCCAGCTGAGCAATTCAATAACATCAGAGCTGACAAATTTCACCTTGAGAATTTGAGGAAGAAGAATGATCAAATTACTGTCTTTTAAAAGTCCTCTTGTCAAAAGGGAAAGGGAGATACTGCTGAGTGATGTATGGAGAATTTTTTAACATTAAAATTTTTTAAGTTTTTAACATTTAAAAAATTAAAAAAATTTATCTATCTACCTACCTACCTAAAAGAAGAGACATGAACAGATTTTTAGAGGAAAGAAAATAAGGGAAACCAGCGCTTGCTGTATGGGCTCTTGTTGGAGTTCTGTGCTGGGTGGCCTGGTGGAGAAGACACCTGGGCTTTGAGTTAGCTGGGTCTGACTTGAATTTGCCACTTTGCAGGTTACCAACTATGTGTTTTAAAAGCTTCTCTCACCCTCAATTTTGCAAGTTTGTTGTAGGGAAAGTGAAGCATAGTAAGTAGGCATTCAATACATTTTAGTTTTCTTGCTTTAATCCATAGTGGAATAAATAACACAAATATTTACTATTTTGTATTAAGTAATAGAAGCAGACTACAACTGTTCTTTGATTCCCAGCCCTAGACCTGGGACCCTTCAGTCTGTGGGCTGATGCCCTAACCACTGACCCAAACCAGCTAGGGTGAGTTTCAGTTTTATATACCACATATGAGTAAAATATTATGGTTCTTAGCTTTCCCCCCTGACTTATTTGAGCATAATATTCTCAAGTTCCATCCATGTTGTCGCAAATGGCAGTCTTTTCTTATGGCTGAGTGGCATTCCATTGTGTACATGTTCCACATCTTTATCCAGTCCTCTGTTGAAAGACACCGTGGTTGTCTCCATGTGTTGGCCACCACGAATAATGCTGCAGTGAGCATAGGGGTGCATATATCTTTGCCAGTACATGTTTTTAAGTTTTTGGGGTATATACCCAGGAGAGGGATTGCTGGGTCTTATGGTAGTTATGTTCTGAAATTTTTGAGGAATTGCCAAGCTGTTTTCCATAGTGGCTGTACCAGTCTACATTCCCACCAGCAGTGAATGAGGGTTGCCTTTTCTCCACAACCTCTCTAACACCAAGGGAAGGGGGTGGAGGGATAGGGGGTGAAGGGGGCCTCATATTTGGTGACAGAAGATGATTTGGCTTTGGGTGGTGGGCATATAGTGCAATATACAGATCTTGTGACATAGAAGTCCACACCTGAAACCTATATAATTCTATTAACCAATGTCACCCCAATAAATTTAATAATAAAAAAAGGCTTCAGAGTCTGTGTGAATGGCCCTTCAGTAGTGCCCAAGTTTATTATTAGAGAGGAAGCGCCCTCTGCTGGTTTGGTTCATTTCCAATCAAATCCAATGTTGCCTGAATCTTCTTCCTTTTCTGTTTTTTCATTTTCTCTTGCTCGTTGCCCCTGTAGCTTATACGTGCTCTCACTTTGGTTGCATTAGATTGCTCAACACAGGTTTCACTCAGCATGCAGTATTATGTTAGAAGGTCCTTTCTGGTTATCAAAAACTCTTGGAACACTTACACGCCAACAAAGCAACCGACGCATGCCAGGTGTCTAGTACACACTGACCTTCCCACACTGAAAGGTCATTTTTATCTAGGATGTTTGGAGAAAGAAGAATTTTATCTTTGTTTCTCCCAGTTCCTCCCTGACAGTACAACTGTGCTATGAAGGGTGCTTTGCTATCGCTTGGTATTCTTTGGCACAGGGATGCTTTATCTATAGGATGCTGGCAGTCGGTGGTGATAGAGGGCAAATCTTTAACTGTACATACTCTATGACTCTCTCTTCCCAGTGGAGTAGCATCTAAGAAATTCAACTCTTCACAGAGGTTCCACATGAGGGCGCCCCAGTTGCTCAACTTTTCTGTTGTAGATCACACCTGCTCTCCCACTTTTATCTCTCCTTTTATCTTAGAAAGGGAATGTGTAACTCTCTTTGAATTATTTTAGAATACTCTTGGTGTAATTTATAAGGAACAACTGTCTTCAATTTGATTAAAACAAATTATCGAGGTTCTTAGCAGTCTGAAATATATAATTTTTCCATTGTATTTAAACTTCAAACGAGTGTGGTCAAGGGATTATGGGAATCACTCATAAATATTTGACCTATATTCAGGGGTGGGCAAAAGTAGGTTAAATTACCAGTCATCATTACCTAAAAGATAAATCATAGGTAAGGATACAAAATAATAACAATAATAAGACAAATAAGAAATAATATAATAATTAATAAATAATAATACAAGAATAAACTGTGTTTCATGTACTTACAACTGTAAACCTACTTTTGCCCCACCCCATATTATATTTACGCATACACACAAGCACACATACATACAGTAAAGGCAACTTAACATTGATTCAGGGGAGTGGTAAAATTTTAGACATTCCTAAATTTAAATTTAAGGATTAAAGAATGTGGAATTATAGATGTATAGAATGAGCGTAGACCTATTGGCAGGGTTTGCGAATCAAGAAATCTATACCCTGGGTCATAGCAGCCCTTCTAATAGACTACATGATTTGGGCAAGTTGATCTCTTTGGATCTCACTTACTTTACGTACAATAGAAATTGTTTGGATGAGATTAAATACAATATCTAAATTTCTAATGATTATTTGATAATTTTATTCAGTTAATGAATGGTGATAGATTTGTATGAATTGGTTATATTTAGGGTTAACTATCATATACTTAGTTATTTTTTAATGTTTATCATTAATAGTATAATAACTTTATTTCCTTTTACTAATAAACTAACATGACTAGTGTTCTATTGATCATATAACATGATCTAAAGTTCATATTGTCCTTAAAATAAAATATTAAAAACTAGATATAGAATATGTTCTGAGTCTAATCAGAAGAATGAGGCTATTTTTTGTTTTTTTCATGTAACTTCTTCCCTCAATAGGGGCATGTGATCTTGAATACCCATTGATGAATTTCACTTTAGTTTGAATTCCAAAAATTACAGTGAAAGGAAAATAGCTTGAGTGTTTGGGGAGGTGAGGATGGTGGAGCACCAAATTCTGATATAGGGAATTATCACTATTTTAAAAAATATTTTTAAATTTTATTTTTGTTTAAAATATTACAGATGTCCCTTTTTCTCCCCAATGACCCGGTCCACCCTGTCCCATCCCCCTCCCCAGTCCCTTTCCCCACCATTGTGTCCTTGGGTTGTGCATGTACGCATATAAATTCTTTGGTTACTCTCTCCCCCTCCACCCACCCACCCTCCTCCATTAGGGAATTATCACTCTTTTGATTAGATTAAATGTGCTTTGAGGGGATGATCTCTAAAGTACTTACTAGCTCTTATATTCTGGACATTTTCTGTGGATTTTATAGCAGTAAATTTTCTACTGAAGTTAGTATCTTTTATACATTTTTTTCTACTTTTTGTTGCTTCTCTTGCTCTTCATAATAAATTAATGTCTTTTTTCCTCCTAGACAGGAAGGAAAAAAAATTTTTTTTTAATTGATTTTTACAGAGAGGAAGGGAGAGTGAGAGAGAGAGAGAAACATCCATGTGAGAGCAGAACATCGATTGGCTACCTCCCACATGCCCCCTACCAGGAACTGAGACCACAATCTAGGCATGTGCCCCAATCAAGAGTCAAACCTACAACTTTTGGGAGCACAGGACGATGCCTAACCAACTGAGCCACACCAGCCAGGGCAAGGACTATACTTTTAATCATTTTTTTTTTGACTAGAAAATTCAGAACCCCATTAGCCTCCACTGCCATTAGCCTCCATTGTCAGGGGTATTTTAATTAATATCTTTGACGGAGAGAGTTTGTGGTGCATGACTCATTTCCAGAGCTTGGGTTGTTTTAGGGTATAGTGCTTGGGATTGTGTTTGATGATTGCTGTGACGATCACTATAAACCAAACATCTGAAGTAAGCCCATCAGTATAAAGCATTTCTTTCTGTAAATGCTTTGGACAGTAATTACATTGAGGAAAAGATGGGATGTGATTGAGTTTATTGAGTTTTGCCTTCTTTGGATTTCCTATTATTGGTAGCTGATGCTTCACTCCCATCTAGGTGTTCAGGGGTAGAAAGAAATGTACATCTGACTTCATGACAGGGAGCTTTGTTTGTGTTTGTGAGGATGAAAGAGAAGTGAAACTATACTTTGATGAAAAGTTTATTGTTAATTTTTATGCAATACAGTTTTCTGGATCCTATATCCAGGACGTCATGACAATAAATTCAAAAGTAGTAGTACAGAGCTTCAGTGGTGGCACAAAAGAAGTGATTCTTCTGAATCTTCCGTACCATGACATTCTTTGCTCAGGACATGGAATGTGTTACAATGTTATTAGAGAAATTTTGGCTCCTGAACCATGTCTCTTAGCTCCCTGGATAAGTTTGTCAATAAGTAATTAAAACAAAACTGGAAAATCTAAAATTTGAATTTCAGAAAATTTTTAAAAAAATGCCCATTTTATCCCAAAGTACCCAAATCACTTTTGTCATATAATAGTAAATATAGCCCCAAATGCCATTTATTTCTTCCATTCACTGTTTTTCAGCCAAAGAGCTTAATGGTTAAGGAGCCTTACAAAAAAAAACCCAAACACCTTGCACCAAACAAAAGAGTACCACAGTTAAAATACTTATTCCCTGACTACCAAAAGAAGGGATCATGTTAAATATCTTAATTCCATGCATGTGTCTCATTTCTTCTTTGAGTTAGTTCTTAGGTTAGTTTTCTATTGTCTTCAAATTATTATTCAAAGTAATAGTATTTTTGTTCTTGGATATATTGATAGAGTGGGGTGTTGATATCTAAGTAATAGGAACCTGAATCTGTTCTCTCCCTTCCCGGGTAACCACTGGCCTCAGAGTCTCTTGCCTGCATGTCATCCATATGCTGATTGTTTCTGCTGATGCTCCCTGTCATACTTGATCCTGGCTCTTGCTTTTGCCTTCCCCTGCTCCATGCAGTCGTACTGCTTGATGAAGACCTATATATATACTCCTCAGCTCCTGTATGATCTTGGCTATGAAGAGGGTGACTGGAAATGGATCTTTTACTTATGTCAGTTTCCTGCCCATAGCTGTCACTTGAATGACCATGGCTATATACTTGCCTTTCACTGGTGTTGAATCCAGATTGATCCTGGGCATCTCCTGATTGTCCATGACTTGATCCCATTCTATTGAACTCGGACTGTCCATGCCTAAATCCTAATTGTTCATGAATCTGTTTCCCCCAATTTTCTGAATGTTCTTTACTATTGTTATGGGATCCCTGCCAACTAGTTGAACTAGATTCTGAATGACTGTGAGCTGACAGTTGATTGTTTCCAGTTCCTGTTGACCTAACAGGGCTAGATTGGCGACTGCTTGATCTGCTGCCCCCAGAAGGTCCATACCCAAACTGCCCATAGTCATATTCTGCCCTTCCATAGCTACCATGCTTCCATCTTTGACTTGATCCATGATGTTGTCTTCCACTAATTTCTGAATGAGAATGACTACTTCCAGATTGGTCATAGTGGCTACTTGACTGTTTCCTTGTGCTGTCCCTTGACTCCCTAGATGGAAAATGTGATTGTGTATGACTAGATTCCCATCTTCCACTTTTGCCAGATCCTGACTGTGGGGATTGCCCATGGCCTGCCTGCCCATGTTTCTTGGTGTCTCCTGACTGTCCATGAGTAGTTCCCTGACTCCCTTGACTAGAGGATCCCCACTGTCCATGTTGAGATCCAGCCTGGCCATGACTGGACCCTGAGTGTCTCTGTGAGCCTCCCGAATGCCATTCACTGCCGCTGGACTCACTGTGACTAGATCCCCTTCTTCTGCCTTTGCTGGACCCTGACTGTGGGGATTGCCCATGGCCTGCCTGCCCATGTTTCCTGGTGTCTCCTGACTGTCCATGAGTAGTTCCCTGACTCCCTTGACTAGAGGATCCCCACTGTCCATGTTGAGATCCAGCCTGGCCATGACTGGACCCTGAGTGTTTCTGTGAGCCTCCCGAATGCCATTCACTGCCACTGGACTCACTGTGACTAGATCCCCTTCTTCCGCCTTTGCTGGATCCTGACTGTGGGGATTGCCCATGGCCTGCCTGCCCATGTTTCTTAGTGTCTCCTGATTGTCCATGAGTAGTTCCCTGACTCCCTTGACTAGAGGATCCCCACTGTCCATGTTGAGATCCAGCCTGGCCATGACTGGACCCTGAGTGTCTCTGTGAGCCTCCCGAATGCCATTCACTGCCACTGGACTCACTGTGACTAGATCCCCTTCTTCCGCCTTTGCTGGACCCTGACTGTGGGGATTGCCCATGGCCTGCCTGCCCATGTTTCCTGGTGTCTCCTGACTGTCCATGAGTAGTTCCCTGACTCCCTTGACTAGAGGATCCCCACTGTCCATGTTGAGATCCAGCCTGGCCATGACTGGACCCTGAGTGTCTCTGTGAGCCTCCCGAATGCCATTCACTGGACTCACTGTGACTAGATCCTCTTCCACCTTTACTGGATCCTGACTGTGAGGATTGCCCGTGACCTGCCTGCCCATGTTTCTTGGTGTCTCCTGACTGTCCATGAGTAGTTCCCTGACTCCCTTGACTAGAGGATCCCCACTGTCCATGTTGAGATCCAGCCTGGCCATGACTAGACCCTGAGTGTCTCTGTGAGCCTCCCGAATGCCATTCACTGCCACTGGACTCACTGTGACTAGATCCCCTCCTTCCGCCTTTGCCGGACCCTGACTGTGGGGATTGCCCATGGCCTGCCTGCCCATGTTTCTTGGTGTCTCCTGACTGTCCATGAGTAGTTCCCTGACTCCCTTGACTAGAGGATCCCCACTGTCCATGTTGAGATCCAGCCTGGCCATGACTGGACCCTGAGTGTCTCTGTGAGCCTCCCGAATGCCATTCACTGGACTGACTGTGACTAGATCCTCTTCCACCTTTACTGGATCCTGACTGTGAGGATTGCCCGTGACCTGCCTGCCCATGTTTCTTGGTGTCTCCTGACTGTCCATGAGTAGTTCCCTGACTCCCTTGACTAGAGGATCCCCACTGTCCATGTTGAGATCCAGCCTGGCCATGACTGGACCCTGAGTGTTTCTGTGAGCCTCCTGAATGCCATTCACTGCCACTGGACTCACTGTGACTAGATCCCCTTCTTCCGCCTTTGCTGGATCCTGACTGTGGGGATTGCCCATGGCCTGCCTGCCCATGTTTCTTGGTATCTCCTGACTGTCCATGAGTAGTTCCCTGACTCCCTTGACTAGAGGATCCCCACTGTCCATGCTGAGATCCAGCCTGGCCATGACTGGACCATGAGTGTTTCTGTGAGCCTCCTGAATGCCATTCACTGCCACTGGACTCACTGTGACTAGATCCCCTTCTTCCGCCTTTGCTGGACCCTGACTGTGGGGATTGCCCATGGCCTGCCTGCCCATGTTTCCTGGTGTCTCCTGACTGTCCATGAGTAGTTCCCTGACTCCCTTGACTAGAGGATCCCCACTGTCCATGTTGAGATCTAGCCTGGCCATGACTGGACCCTGAGTGTCTCTGTGAGCCTCCCGAATGCCATTCACTGGACTCACTGTGACTAGATCCTCTTCCACCTTTACTGGATCCTGACTGTGAGGATTGCCCGTGACCTGCCTGCCCATGTTTCTTGGTGTCTCCTGACTGTCCATGAGTAGTTCCCTGACTCCCTTGACTAGAGGATCCCCACTGTCCATGTTGAGATCCAGCCTGGCCATGACTAGACCCTGAGTGTCTCTGTGAGCCTCCCGAATGCCATTCACTGCCACTGGACTCACTGTGACTAGATCCCCTTCTTCCGCCTTTGCTGGACCCTGACTGTGGGGATTGCCCATGGCCTGCCTGCCCATGTTTCCTGGTGTCTCCTGACTGTCCATGAGTAGTTCCCTGACTCCCTTGACTAGAGGATCCCCACTGTCCATGTTGAGATCCAGCCTGGCCATGACTGGACCCTGAGTGTTTCTGTGAGCCTCCCGAATGCCATTCACTGCCACTGGACTCACTGTGACTAGATCCCCTTCTTCCGCCTTTGCTGGACCCTGACTGTGGGGATTGCCCATGGCCTGCCTGCCCATGTTTCTTGGTGTCTCCTGACTGTCCATGAGTAGTTCCCTGACTCCCTTGACTAGAGGATCCCCACTGTCCATGTTGAGATCCAGCCTGGCCATGACTGGACCCTGAGTGTCTCTGTGAGCCTCCCGAATGCCATTCACTGCCACTGGACTCACTGTGACTAGATCCCCTTCTTCCGCCTTTGCTGGACCCTGACTGTGGGGATTGCCCATGGCCTGCCTGCCCATGTTTCTTGGTGTCTCCTGACTGTCCATGAGTAGTTCCCTGACTCCCTTGACTAGAGGATCCCCACTGTCCATGTTGAGATCCAGCCTGGCCATGACTGGACCCTGAGTGTCTCTGTGAGCCTCCCGAATGCCATTCACTGCCACTGGACTCACTGTGACTAGATCTCCTTCTTCCGCCTTTGCTGGATCCTGACTGTGGGGATTGCCCATGGCCTGCCTGCCCATGTTTCTTGGTGTCTCCTGACTGTCCATGAGTAGTTCCCTGACTCCCTTGACTAGAGGATCCCCACTGTCCATGTTGAGATCCAGCCTGGCCATGACTGGACCCTGAGTGTCTCTGTGAGCCTCCCGAATGCCATTCACTGCCACTGGACTCACTGTGACTAGATCCCCTTCTTCCACCTCTGCTGGACCCTGACTGTGGGGATTGCCCATGGCCTGCCTGCCCATGTTTCCTGGTGTCCCCTGACTGTCCATGAGTAGTTCCCTGACTCCCTTGACTAGAGGATCCCCACTGTCCATGTTGAGATCCAGCCTGGCCATGACTGGACCATGAGTGTTTCTGTGAGCCTCCCGAATGCCATTCACTGCCACTGGACTCACTGTGACTAGATCCCCTTCTTCCACCTTTGCTGGATCCTGACTGTGGGGATTGCCCATGGCCTGCCTGCCCATGTTTCTTGGTGTCTCCTGACTGTCCATGAGTAGTTCCCTGACTCCCTTGACTAGAGGATCCCCACTGTCTATGTTGAGATCCAGCCTGGCCATGACTGGACCCTGAGTGTCTCTGTGAGCCTCCTGAATGCCATTCACTGCCACTGGACTCACTGTGACTAGATCCCCTTCTTCCGCCTTTGCTGGACCCTGACTGTGGGGATTGCCCATGGCCTGCCTGCCCATGTTTCTTGGTGTCTCCTGACTGTCCATGAGTAGTTCCCTGACTCCCTTGACTAGAGGATCCCCACTGTCCATGTTGAGATCCAGCCTGGCCATGACTGGACCCTGAGTGTCTCTGTGAGCCTCCTGAATACCATTCACTGCCACTGGACTCACTGTGACTAGATCCCCCTTTTCCAGATCTATGATGTGCTGAACTCGATTGGCTTGTGCTAGACCCATGCTGGCCAAAGCCTGAAGATTGACCTGAACCAGCTCTTTGCTTTCTAGAGCTGGAGGACTGACCTGAGCCAGATCCATGTTTTCCAAAGCCAGAAGACTGACCTGAGCTAGACCCGTGTTGTCCAAAGCCAGACGACTGACCTGAGCCAGACCCATGCTGGCCATGGCCAGAGGACTGACCTGAACTAGACCCGTGTTGTCCAAAGTCAGAAGACTGACCTGAGCTGGACCCATGTTGTCCAAAGCCAGAGGATTGACTGGTGCCACATCTATGTTGTCCGGAGCCAGAGGATTGGCGTGAGCTAGACCCACGTTGGCCAAAGCCAGAAGACTGACTTGTGCTAGACCCATGTTGGCCATGGCCAGAGGACTGACCTGAGCTGGATCCCTGTTGTCCAATTCCTGAGGACTGACCTGAGCCAGACCTATGTTGTCCATAGCTAGATGACTGACCTGAGCCAGAACCATGTTGGCCATGGCCAGAGGACTGACCTGAGCTAGACCCATGTTGTCCAATTCCTGAGGACTGACCTGAGCCAGACCCATGTTTTCCAAAGCCTGAGGACTGGCCTGAGCTAGACCCGTGTTGTCCAAAGCCTGAGGACTGACCTGAACCAGACCCATGTTGTCCAGAGCTAGATGACTGACCTGAGCCAGACCCATGTTGGCCATGGCCAGAGGACTGACCTGAGCTAGACCCATGTTGTCCAGAGCTAGATGACTGACCTGAGCCAGACCCATGTTGGCCATGGCCAGAGGACTGATCTGAGCTAGACCCATGTTGTCCAATTCCTGAGGACTGACCTGAGCCAGACCCATGTTTTCCAAAGCCTGAGGACTGGCCTGAGCTAGACCCATGTTGTCCAAAGCCTGAGGACTGACCTGAACCAGACCCATGTTGTCCAGAGCTAGATGACTGACCTGAGCCAGATCCATGTTGGCCATGGCCAGAGGACTGACCTGAGCTAGACCCATGTTGTCCAATTCCTGAGGACTGACCTGAGCCAGACCCATGTTTTCCAAAGCCTGAGGACTGGCCTGAGCTAGACCCGTGTTGTCCAAAGCCTGAGGACTGACCTGAACCAGACCCATGTTGTCCAGAGCTAGATGACTGACCTGAGCCAGACCCATGTTGGCCATGGCCAGAGGACTGACCTGAGCTAGACCCATGTTGTCCAATTCCTGAGGACTGACCTGAGCCAGACCCATGTTTTCCAAAGCCTGAGGACTGGCCTGAGCTAGACCCATGTTGTCCAAAGCCTGAGGACTGACCTGAGCCAGATCCGTGTTTTCCAAAGCCTGAGGACTGGCCTGAGCTAGACCCATGTTGTCCAAAGCCTGAGGATTTACTTGAGCCAGACCTATGTTGTCCAGAGCTAGATGACTGACCTGAGCCAGATCCATGTTGGCCATGGCCAGAGGACTGACCTGAGCTAGACCCATGTTGTCCAATTCCTGAAGACTGACCTGAGCCAGACCCATGTTTTCCAAAGCCTGAGGACTGGCCTGAGCTAGACCCGTGTTGTCCAAAGCCTGAGGACTGACCTGAGCCAGACCCATGTTGTCCAGAGCTAGATGACTGACCTGAGCCAGATCCATGTTGGCCATGGCCAGAGAACTGACCTGAGCTAGACCCGTGTTGTCCAATTCCTGAGGACTGACCTGAGCCAGACCCATGTTTTCCAAAGCCTGAGGACTGGCCTGAGCTAGACCCATGTTGTCCAAAGCCTGAGGACTGGCCTGAGCCAGACCCATGTTGTCCAGAGCTAGATGACTGACCTGAGCCAGATCCATGTTGGCCATGGCCAGAGGACTGACCTGAGCTAGACCCATGTTGTCCAATTCCTGAAGACTGACCTGAGCCAGACCCATGTTTTCCAAAGCCTGAGGACTGGCCTGAGCCAGACCCGTGTTGGCCATGGCCAGAGGACTGACCTGAGCTGGATCCGTGTTGTCCAAAGCCTGACGACTGACCTGAGCTAGACCCATGTTGTCCAATTCCTGAGGACTGACCTGAGCCAGATCCGTGTTTTCCAAAGCCTGAGGACTGGCCTGAGCTAGACCCATGTTGTCCAAAGCCTGAGGATTTACTTGAGCCAGACCCATGTTGTCCAGAGCTAGATGACTGACCTGAGCCAGACCCGTGTTGGCCATGGCCAGAGGACTGACCTGAGCTAGACCCATGTTGTCCAATTCCTGAAGACTGACCTGAGCCAGACCCATGTTTTCCAAAGCCTGAGGACTGGCCTGAGCTAGACCCTTGTTGTCCAAAGCCTGAGGACTGACCTGAACCAGACCCATGTTGTCCAGAACTAGATGACTGACCTGAGCTAGACCCATGTTGCCCAATTCCTGAGGACTGACCTGAGCCAGATCCGTGTTTTCCAAAGCCTGAGGATTTACTTGAGCCAGACCCATGTTTTCCAGAGCTAGATGACTGACCTGAGCCAGATCCATGTTGGCCATGGCCAGAGGACTGACCTGAGCCAGACTCATGTTGTTCAGAGCCAGATGACTGACCTGAGCCAGACCCATGTTTTCCAAAGCCTGAGGACTGACCTGAGCCAGATCTGTGTTGTCCATGGCCAGAAGACTGACCTGAGCCAGATCCATGTTGTCCGAAGCTTGAGGACTGACCTGAGCCAGATCCTTGTTGTCCAAAGCCTGAGGACTGACCTGAGCCAGATTCATGTTGTCCAATGCCTGAGGACTGACCTGAGCCAGATCCATGTTGTCCAAAGCCTGAAGACTGACCTGAGCCAGATCCGTGTTGTCCAAATCCTGAGGACTGACCTGAGCCAGATCCATGTTGGCCATGGCCAGAGGACTGACTTGAACCAGACCCATATTGTCCACAGCAAGAAGACTGTCTTGACCTTGTTCCCTGTTGTCCACAGCAAGAAGAGTGTCTTGATCTTGTTCCCTGTTGTCCACAGCAAGAAGACTGTCTTGATCTTGTTCCCTGTTGTCCACAGCAAGAAGACTGTCTTGATCTTCTTCCTTGTTGTCCTCCACAGTTCTGTGGTTGGCAACACTTCTGTGGTTGACAACCTGACCTGGATCTATGTCTTCTTCTATGACAAGAAGATTGGCTACAGGATCTAGGCCTACATTGAGCATATCCAGAGGACTGACCTCCTGAGATACATCTATGACCATGTCCTCCACTATTTCTTGATTGACAATGCGACTGAGTACATCTAGATTTATTTCCTTGCCCTCCATATGTGCCTGCCTGACAGGAGCTAGAAGCATTCTGTGTTCCTCCACACCCACTTGAATTGCTGAAACCACATGCATAGCTTTGTCTTCCACTGCCTCCTAAACCTATAGAATTAGATGCAAACGTTTGTCCTCTACTCTGTGACCAAGTAGAGTTTGATTCATGACCACTAGCCTCTAATCCACTTAACAGACCACCATGACCTTTTCTTCCTCCACTCTTAGATCCAGATCCAGATTCAGATCCAGATTCATATTCCTCCCCAGATTCCCTAGAAGGGCTAACATGAGAATTGTTTCTTCTTTCCTCTAGCTCTCCAGAGCTGGACCCATGTCTTTCTTTGCCACTACTCCAAGAGTGACCAGAGCCAGACTCATGGTACCTTTTCTCAAATCCCTCTTGGCTCCCTGAGCTAAAGAAATCTTGCCTCCTCAGCTTCCTGGAATGGGATCCATGTCTATGTTTCGCAGTTCCCTTCGAACCCTCAGAATGATAACTGTGCTCTTCTTCCTCACTCCAGCTTGGATTTCTGTGACCTGATTTCTGTCCTGATATATCCTCCTCATCTTCTTCTGTTTCACTTCCTTCTTCTTGGTGCTTGTCACCATGGCTGTGCTTCTTTGACCCTGAAGCTTTGCAATATTCTTTGCTGAGAACCTTGTTGCAGGCCATAGCCAGCTTGAATACCATCAGAAGAAACTCAGTAAAGTCCAGTCTTCGGTCATGATCTCGATCCAGCATATGCATGATGACTTCCACTGTGTCTGGATCATCTGGGTTCTGTATATGAGCAACACACCAAAGGAGTCTTGGTCAGCCTAACCCACATACTCAGCTAAAATATTCAGATAAGACTGTGGAATTGTAGATGTTTGCCATTAAGCAATTTTAATCCAATCAAGGATTACTTTAGGCTAAGGCAGCCTAAGGGGACCCAGCAAGTGTGAAGAAGTAGTAGAAAAGATAAAGACTATTGTGATCCTCAGAATGCAGCTCAAGGACCTAAGCTAGAGAACCAGGTACTCAAGCGTGGCATACAGAAAGGAGTTGAATAAACTAAGTTCAGTACCTGGTATGTTTTAGCTTTATATACATTTTAAACATCATATGTTCGTATATTCTATGTTGGGATCTATAATTTTGAAGTTAATAGCTAAGTTCTTTCCAAGTAGATGGGGAAAAAAATGCATGTATTTTGTTTCTGGTTTTTAATTATCCTATTTGGTCAACTCCCCCTATAGATGACTTACTTCCCTTTCTATAGTTTTTCTTCCCAACTTGATAGGGTAATTTATTAATTATGTCTTAGTACAAATGTTATTTTCTGCTTTTTCAGAATGGGAAGCCTGGGGGCATGAAGAAGTCTGAGGGTCCACATGGTGGGAATGCACAGGAAAATGAGGAAAAATCATTCACTTTTCTAAAAATAAACACTGCCACAACAGACTTTTTGATGTCCCCAAAAAGTACTGCTCATACAGTTTTCTCAAAGACCCCTGGAACTGTGCACTTTTTAGCTAACATTTGGTTATATAAGAGAGAATGTACAGGACCATAGGAGCCTTTGGTCCTAGCACATGGTCCTCACCTTCAGAATTGGCCGAAACTCTTTCTCCAGAAGTTCCTTTAGCTCATCCTTGCTCAGTGTGCCACATTCCCCATCTTGGTTGGTGTATTTGTAGAAAACATCAATGACGGTGACAACACTTCTCAAGAGTTCGGTCATCTTTTTACACGTTTAAGTGAACCTGAAGAGAAAAACAAAATGGAAGACTCTATCATTCACTTTCTTTCCTTTCAATTTATAAGCAGTTCCAATTTTGATAATTGTCATCATGATTTTTCAAATCTCGTGTCTCTTTAAAACCTAAAATTCCTCAAAATGTAAAGATGGGTCAGGATGATACAAAACCTTTCAGCACAGTGAAAAGTGACTGTTAACATTAGTCATGGCATGTTACTGGCCGAACTGGGACTACATCTCAGGTCTCCATGTTCTGGTTGAATATATTCTTAATGTCTCTACGCTTTGTGTACTTTTGTGTCCTGGGTGTTGTCCTGGGGCTTCCAAAGTTTCCAGAACCACCTAGACATATTTCTCCAGTCTCTCTTGCTAGTTTCACTGATTTTCTAGAGTCAAAAGTGACAGACCTTCCACCATGCATACCTCGGGTGCCCAAATCTAAATTGGACCCTCAAGATCTTCAGAAAATGAAAAATGGGCAAAGTGGGCCAATTCTTCCTTGGTTTTCCAGAGGCCTGAGATAGCCCTCACGAGAGCTGAGGAGCTATCCTAATCTCAGCCCTTGACCTAACACTGTTCTTTTTCATTAACCAGGGAAAAAGGCTCAGAAATTCAGGCAGCCATTTGACTAGTAGACAATTTGATCTGGGAACTCTGGAAGCTGACACTGAACAAGGAAGGGTCTTTCCAACAGTGCCAGCCTCCTCCCTGTTTGAGCTGGACAGCCCAGAAAAGATGGCATGCAACAGACTAGGAAGACAGTGTGGGGTGGCCTGTCAGAAGACAAGCTTCTATCTGAATTATTCTTCACAATGACAAATTTATTCTAAAAGAGCCCCAGAGTAAATTAAACTAGCCAAACAAATAAGCAGAACTAAAATAAAAAAGAAACATAATATAAACGACAGTGAAGAGAACAGAATATAAATAGCTATACCAGTAAAAAACCAAAAACAAATATAGAAAGAAAGGCCAAATATATATTAACTCTGCCTTAGCTCTAACTCTTGGATTTCTGTTGTGGACAATGACCATCGAGATAGCTGGATAAATTTTCTCTCACCTGGTTCACCAAAGGAACAAGTAGGAAGAAAGCCTGATGAAGCTTGCAGGGTGACAATGATTGAGATAGTGGCCCTTATATAGCTAACATGTGGGTGCTGTCCTCTGTGGGATGGACTGATTCATTTCCAATCAAACCTAACTCCACCTCTGGACAGGTGTTTACCTTCCACTTTGCATTCTCATCTTTGAGATGATTGCAGAAAGGCTGGGACTGGCGCACCTTCCAGTATCAGGACATGTTGCACTTTTTCCAAGGTCATGCACTTGTGAAAAGCAGATCCTGTGTTTTAGAGGACGCGTGTGGTTCATTCCCTTTATCTGGCACCCACAGAAAGTAGCAAACTGTAAGGTCCTTGGCAGGTATGCAATAAATGCTTATTTAATTGAAAATGAATGTAGGTGCTCTGGCTGGGTGGCTCAGTTGGTTGGAGCGTCGCCCCGTACACCGGAAAGGTTGCGGGTTTGATTCCTGGTCAGGACACATACCTAGGTTTCGGGTTCCATCCCAGTCGGGGCGCATACGGGAGGCAACTGATCAATGTTTCTCTCTTACATCAATGTTTCTCTCTCTCTTCTTCTCTCTCTCTAAAAATCAATAAAAGCATATCCTTGTGTGAGGATTAAAAAAAAAAGAAAATGAAGGTAGACCATTAAGCTTACCCAACTCATGTCGTTTTGCAATCAGAATCGCCATTTATTGAGAATTTACTATGTGCAAGGTATTATGCTGAATATTTTTCACATATCTCATTTAATCTTCACCACATTTCTATGACATATATATTGTTTTCCCCCATTTTATAGATGAAAAAATAGGTTCAGAGAGCATAAGAGTCATCTCCAAGTTCACACAGTAGGTGGGCGAACCAGGGTTGGGACCTATATCCGCCTTATCATAATGCCCCTGCTCTTAACCATCTCTGTGTTTTGATTACACATGCCTAATACACAAAAATTATGCTGTTTTAGGAGTATCAGTTCCATCCAAACACAAAAATTATGAAAGAATAACATAAAGAGTGCTGAAAGCCAGGAAGAGAAGAAACATATTCTCTGGCCCTTTGAAGGCTCTTTTTTAAACTATATAAGTTAATGGGCTAAACACAGAAGTAATGTTTTCAGATGTGTTCCGGGTGAATGCAGAATGGACTTTCTTCTTGAGCTTTCTCCTATCCATTGGTGGTCTGGCAGCTTTGGGCCTGAACCCTTGGGAAAATGTCACTTATATACACAAAGTATATCAAATATAATACCCAAGCGAAGCAAACCCAGTCAGAAAGCTGTATTAGGCACGAAGATGCAGCTTTTCTGTACTTTGCCACCAGGTGATGACGATGATGATGACTGATGAAGATAGCAGTTATCATTAAGTAATTACTGTCTTCTAGACAAGAAGGTTTTACATGCTTATCTATTTATTCCTCACAATCACCCTGTTAAGTCAGTCTTATTTTCATTCTCGTTTTATAAAGAAGGAAATGAAAGCATAGAGGAATTTAATAATTCATCCCAAATCACAGCTTGTAAGTGGCAGCACCAGGATAGAAACCCATGTGGTCTGATGTGAGAGCCCCCACTAACCACGTATATACCACATCTTTATATGGGTTGGTCAGTTCCTATCAGGGCACTCCTTCATCTCACACCACCCTATATCTGGACAGTGCCTAGGACTTAGTAAGCACTTAGAGTGAGTGTTTCTTCACAAAATGGTAATGGGGTCACCACTGAGGTATATCCATTGCTCTCATAGCCAGGGAGTTCTAGACCAAAGTGATCACACAAAAAGTTATGTTGTCCCTTGGATATTATGGTCATTTTCAATTGTATGCATTTTTGGGAATTATGCCTGCTTTTGTTGCGATGACTGCTATGCCAGGAGGACTTTCAGACCCCCCAGTCTCCATGCTGAGGTTTTTAAAGCCACCCTTGCTTGCCTTGCAACTCCAGGATTCTAGCTCGGAACTTGGAAACCAGTTCCATAGTTTGACTGCTCGCAGAACTCTGCCAACCACTCTCTTGTATTCTTTGTGTTCATATTTCTCTTCCCCTTCTAACTGGATTAGCATAGTAGATTAAAGTATAAATTTAGGAGTTAGAAAGATTTGAGCTCCAATTTCAGCTGTCTTTTCTGGCTGTGCTCCTTGGGCAATTATCTAATCCTCTGAACATCAGTTTCCTAACTTTTATAATGGGACTCATAATACTTACCTCCCTGGTGATTACTTAATATGTGAAATTGCTTAGTACCAATCTGGCATAATAAATGCTTAGTAAGTTATATAATCATTATAAGCTCCTTTTAAAAAATATTTAGCATCTAATACAGTGTTTTACACATAGGTGCTCAATCATGTTTGATAAAAGTAAATTAGGATCCAATAAGAGGCCTTTAAAGGCAAAAATACCACTTCTTGTTAAAATCATTGCCCCAGAAGATAAGTCATGATTCTGTTTTGTTTTTTTTAAATAACACTTTTATTGAGACATAATTTACGTACCATAAAATTTAACCTTTTTAAAAAAAAAATTATTGATTTTAGAGGGACAACGGGAGAGAGGGAGAGAAAAGCAGAGAGAGACATCCATGTGAGAGAGAAACATCATTAGGTTGCCTCTCATATGCACCCCGATGGGGATCAAATTTGCAACCGGGGTATGTGGGCTGACCAGGAATCAAACCCATGACCTTCCACTGCATGGGACAGTGCTCCAGCTGAGCCATACCATCCAGGGGAAATCCAACCTTTTAAAGTATGCAGTTAATTTTATTTATTTATTTTTTAAAATCCTCACCCAAGGATATTTTTTCCATTGCTTTTCAGAGAGAGTGGAAGGGAAAGAGAGAAACATCAGTGTGAGAGAGGCACATCGATTGGTTGCCTCCCACATGCTCCCCGACTGGGGCTGGGGATCGAGCCTGCAACCGAGGTACATGCCCTAGACCGGAATCGAACCCGGGACCCTTCAGTCCATGGGCTAACGCTCTAACCACTGAGCAAAGCCGGCAGTTAGTGGTTTTTAATATATTCATAGAGCTGTGCAATTAAGTTATTGTTATGGTGTCTGTGTCCTTAATAAGTTTCCTTACTTCTCAGGGCTTCAGTTTTCCCCTTCGATAACTACAAGGTGTTATTAGTGCCAGGGTACAAGTGGACACACGCCAGATCATTTCAGCTGCAATTCTGTAGAACAGTTATGGTCCTATCAGAGGCCTACGCACCATTTGGAAAGGAACCAAAGTCATGGTTTTTAAGGATCAACTAGATGACACCTGCAGAGATTTCTGCCTGTCTGGGTTCTGAAAGGTCGTTTGGTCCAATGAAGCAGAGGCCTGGAGTCCAGGGCTAGTCTCAGCTACACCATTTCTCTGGATGTGGGCCTCCTGCTCATCTCATGGTCCTCTGCTCATTTCAATCCATACTGCTCCGGGTTCTCAGGAACAACCAGGCTTTGATTTTAGGCCCGGTTGCTGAGGCTTGTGCATTGTTGGCTACTGGATTGTCTTGAGGGGGAAGCTATACCTTAGGATGTTAAAAATCACTTTAATTGAATGTGTGAAAGTCCCAGATGTGGCTTTTTCCACTGAATGTCAGCTGAATTTTGTTTTCATGTGACATCCTATTCAAGGGGGGCCTTCTTCAGCTTTAGGTCTGTGCCTATCAAGAGAACCAAACATTCTCTCTTTGCCGGGACCCCCTATATTGAGGTTTCTCAATGAACTCAACTTAGAGCAGGCGCATGAGAGTTGATCCAGGGATGCTGGTACATATTAAGCGTCTCTTTTCTCTGAAAGCAGTTTAGGAAGCTGTTCTTGGCTCACAGCATGATGAAGTGGGAAGGATATTGACTTTGCCTGAAGACAGATAGTCTTTGTGTCACAGCTCCAGCATAACCACCTGTAACACCTGGGGCAAGTTTCTAAATCGGAGTCTCTGTTTCTACACCTGTGCAATGAGGAAAATGTTAGATATGTGAGAAGTAGATGAGATAATATTAGGGTAATGCCGAGCACATGATAAGGGCCAGTATATTTTATTTTATTTCCTTCTTATTCTCAAATTTAATCTGAGTAGGAAAAGGTTATCAATAAGTTTCAGGGACGATGGTTCTTGGAGATGATTCTTACCACTGTTCCTTCCTGGTAGTTTCTCTTCCTAAGTGAAATCAGAGACGAATTGAGTTGAACCTTTGGAACCCAGCCTTCAAAGGAGCCTAAAATTTCTATTATAAGAAGTCTATGAGGAAGATGGAACCACTTTCTAGACCAGCTGAGAATGCCCCCACCCCCAGATTCTTTTTTATTTTGTCACATCACTGTTGATATCTCAGGATTTAAGCAATGAAGTCTCTCAGAGAGATACCTGCTGACACATGCAGGCTTTCAGACTGTATGTAAGATGAAGCATCGGAGACTTGTTCTGTCCAGATCTAACTGAGAACCATCTGGAACTTCCAGGCACTTGCTGAAATCTACTCTGGGCAACTGAAGGCTGGGTCTCAGAAGCTCAAATGGTCCTTGTAGCCACAATATCAATAACCCGTGATGAAAATATGGACGAGAACTTGCCCCCTGATGGATTTGAAAACTCATTGACTTGATAAATCTGACTGAAGGGGGAGGAAGTTGGATTAGCACTGGAACTTTAGGATTCACCAAGATGATCTAGAACTTCGTCTAAACAATTTGCAGAGTGTGATTATTAATCAAGGCAGTTGATTTTTTAAAGAACAGTCTAGGACCTGTACAAAGTAATTTCCTTGAAAGGCTGTGAATATATGCTCAAAGTGTTGGGGGGAGCTCTTCTTTCACAGCATTTCATGCTTTTGAGTATCCCTTGTTAGATGAAAATATTGGCACTTTAAGCACAAATTTTATTTTTGGAATCATTCATAAACATTTGGAACCAAGTTTAATAAAGATAATAACTCAGAAGGCTAAAAAAAGGGAGTCCATTGTTAAGTATTAAAGTAACCAGACTAATTTTTCCAGTCCAGTGGCTCTCAGCAATTCTGAAGCAAATTTTAAGTGAACACTTTCTGTGATCCCATGATCCTTCTCACTGGGGGAATGTGCTTCCAGTGGTAAGGCAGTCCAAGATTGTGTGGAACAGTATACTGAAGCTAGATCAGGACTGAAGCTTGGCTGGGGTTTGGGCATCAGGGAAACTGTTGAAGATTTATGTATATCACTTAAACACACACACACAGACACATACACACACACCTGTACACATACTTCCATATACAATTAATATACATTATTGAAGATCTATAACATGCAAGGGCCTGTGCTAAGCACAGTGTCTGCAATGAAATTACATTGGTTTGGGATTATTTACAAGCCTGGAGTTTTCCATCACTCCCTTTCAATGACCTTGGTATTTCCTGTTTGAAAGGGTATTGAGGATTTGTCATTTGGGATCGCCCAGGATGCATTGTGCATGCATGTGCACACACATACACAAATATACATCTGAATATACATCTACCCATCCCTAAATCATCATACATTTTAACTAGGGACAAACTTGCTCTACAATACCCAGTGAGGCTGATTTTTCTTGCCTGCTAGATGAAGAGAGAATTGACAAAAACTATATCTTGGGCTGCCTGGGATGACATCTTTGAATAGGACTAGGGGGAAACAAATCCAGGATCTCTAGGAGTTTTAGATATCAGGCTTGGATTTAATTTTAGATTAATTAATTTTATTGATGCCATTGTCTATGATAATTTCATTTATCTTCCCTTTAAACGTCAATTATATTTACTTTACTTATAAGTAAAGCCACTCCACCCACATGCTAATTCCTTGCCTCTGGCACTAATTATGCTTCGAGCTTGGATCTCCTAGGACTATTTGGTTTAAATCACCTCTGAACATTCAGACTCTAAGAGGAAGGATAGGAAAGTGGGATTTGTGGAAAACCACATCTGTAGTGTCTCACTTTTGCTTAAGCGGCAGGTTTTCTTCTTTGGGTACTAATTCTTGAAATCGGGACACTAGATCACCAGCTTAGCAAGATAATTGCAAAGGACAGGGTAATTATTTTATGTCGCTATTATAGGGTGACTAAGGTTTCAGAGATTGATGGTGTTCTCTAATCCAATTGCCCCACCCACTGTCCTCAGTTTTGTGCAAGTCAAAGACATTTGGACAGAAATTGATCCCTGAGGCTCCAGGACCCCTGGCCTAGGGAGGCTAATATAAAGCTCTTTAAGGTGTTCAAAGATGACATCCACTCATTTCTGAGATGCATGTGGCTTGAGAGGCAGGTGTACTCATGGAGAGTGGGGCTTCTGGGGACTTTGCTACAAGAGGAGAGGCTGTTAGCCTAGATTTCTGCCAGGACCTTTCTCACACCTCTTTCCTAAGTCTGGTCCACATAGAAGAATTCAGGGCACACACAGGATAAAACTTGTAAAGGAATGTGCTTCTTGACTTCTCCCTAAAAACTGGAAATTTGTTTAGCCCAGTGATTAAGACCCTACATCTTGGAATCTGACAGATCTGGGGTGGACTTCTGCCTCTGCCACCCACTAGTTATGTGAATTAATATCTGTAAATATGGGGAATTTTCTTCATAACATTGTTATAAAGTTTAAAAGGGTTAAGTCAAGTACCCGGAACAAAACTGCCATTCAATAAGAGAGAGAAATTGCTGTTTTGTTAATCCAATAAAAAAGACTATTTTTTTTTTTTTTACATTTGATTGAAATACTGTGTTTTCTGGGTCTTTTTGTGGATGGTATCATTGTGAACAATGCTCTTACTAGTTTTATTTTGAGAGCTGAAATATGTCAGATGTTGTGCTCAGGTTTAATCAGTGTCTCTGGGCATCTATACTGTACAAAATAGCCTGTGGTTGGTCTGCTTAGAAGAGGGCCTTGGTTCTGGCTCAGTTGGCTGGTGAGCCACATTGATTAAGGGTGATTGTGGATGCCAATAACCTTGATGCTATTTATGGTGATGGTAATGATGCCACAAACTCTCTTCATAATGGAAGTCGAATCCTCAAGTTAAGCACATTTAATTTTGCTGCAGCAGGGAAGCATAGGCCCTAGATCTGCTTGCAGGATACCCAGATGGTTTCACTCTTTTTCTTCCATTCTCTCTATGATTGATCTACAGGGGAGAGGAGTTCCAGTGTGTACTTGTTTGTTTTTCTGACCTGTAGCCTTTCTTCCTCTGGTTCTACTCTGGCCCCTTCCTGGTCGTCTGATTCTTAGTCACCTCATCCTCATGGGAAGGGTTACTCTTCCCAAATCTTGAGATCATGGATTCTTTTGGGTTTTATAGATAGAAAAATCTTTCTGTCCCTTCTATTTCATGAAGAAGCAGGGAGTCCTAGCAATCTTTAATGGATTGTAGATTTGTGGATTTCTCTACTTCCTGCCTCCTGCCCTCCTATCCTATTGAATTCTGATGGACAGGTAGTGCTGAATAGTTCAGATTGGTTTAAGTGACATTTGCCCACTGAGGTATATTCTGCAGCTTTAGAACCTTGGCCTGTGTACATGTAAAGCTGACCTATCAAGTTTAACTGCTTCTTTGTCCAGCAGGCTGAGCAAAACCCAACCCAATTAAGGTCTTTATATGGAGCCAGAGGCAAGTTGAGTCAAGTACATACCAGCCAAATTCAGATCCTACCTGCTGTAGGACTGGTTCCCTTACTATTAGTTCCACAACCTAGCAATGTGGGGGCCAGGCTGAGCTATTTGTCAAACAGCATTGTGATGATAAGGCAGGATGGATCTCTATTTTGAGAATGGTGTAAAGGGAGGGCCCTTTGATATGAATTTAAATATAGATTCTGTGGTCCTTACCCTAGGAAACCCAGAGGTTGGCTACTCTGATCCACATCTGCACCAACCTGTGGCAGAGGACTGCACTTCAACCTTTAGCCAATTTGAAAAGAGAGTCTTATATGTTTTAATTCTTATACCCAAGAAATATTCACAGGAGCTGATGGGTATTGTGCTGGACCATTGGAAAAGGAATAGGAGGAAAAATATCAAATATAGGTCCAGTGATCATTGTCTAGACACAGTATCAATAATAAGAGAGCTAATCTCCAAACATCTCCAAACCATTTTGTGAAAATACAAAAGATAAATATAAGGCAAAGAACATTAGGTTATTCTTGAATTCTTTCTCTCATATATCAAAAGCAAATTGTTAGCAAGTCCTATTGATTCTACCTTCAGATAATAACCAGAAACTGCACGATTCTCACCATCTCCGTTGCTACCATCCTGGTCCAACTGCCATCATTTCTTGGGGCATCTTAGCCTCCTAACTGACATGCCTCTTCTACTCTTAACCCTATGCAGTCTATGCCAGCATAGGAGGCAGAGTGAGCATTTTAAAACAGACTTTTGAGCATGTCACTCCTCTGCTTGACATCCTGGAGTGGCTTCCATCTTGATCAGAGTAAGCTAAGGCCCAAGAGGGACTTAAAAGATCTCTGACCTCATCTCTTGCTACTTTCCTCATGTTTTTGTTTTAGCCACACTGACCTCCTTGAAGTTTTAGGAACATGCCAGGTACAATCTCACCTCAGAGTTTCCTCTCTCTGGAGTGCTCTTTCCCAGCAACTGCTCCCTCATCTCCTTTAAATCTATACTCAGGTATTGCTTTCAGAATTTGCACTGATGGCCAGATGGAGTAATCTAGATCAGATATATCCTCCCAGTTTCATCAACTAAAATCTAGTAAAAAAAAGGAAACAAATGTTTTCACTCATTGGATGACAGGCAACACAGGGGAAATAAATGAGAACTACAGTTGACCCCAGAATATATAAATAACTCCCCAAACCCAGTCATAAGAAAAAGACAACTCAATGAAAAAATTGGCAAAAAATCCAATGGATACTTCACTAAAGAAGATACACTAGTGGGAAATGAGCATGTGGAAAGATGTTCAACATAATTTGTCATTAGAGAAATGCAAATTAAAACTGCAAGGATGTCACTTACAGATCTATGAGAATAATTAAAAAAAAATCTGGTAATACCAAGTGCTGGCAGAGCAACTGGAACTCTTGGAATGAAAAAAGTGGTATAGCTACTTTGGAAAACTAACAGTTTCTTATAAGGATAAATGTACATTCACCATCTGATCTAGCAATCCCACTCCTACTCCCCCAAGTAAAGTGAAAAATTATATTCATACCACAACCTGCATGCAAGTGTTTATAGCAACTTTACTTGTGATAGCCAAAGACTGGAAACAACTGAAATGTCCATTACCTGGTGAACTATCATTCAAACGAAACTGTGATATAGTCACAGTTACACGCAACAAAATTGCTAAATTGTCCTTATATTAGCTCTAGCTAGTCTCGACTACTCCCAATCAGATACAACACACTAAAGGCACTCAAAAAGTGGTAGTTTTTATAATTACTATTCAGAAGCATGCAACTTTCATATTTCTTCCACCCCTTCCCCCACACTTTTGTGCAGAATGTCACCCTTTCTGTGATTCTGATCTGTCCCCAAGTTCTGGGGAGTGTCCTGGAGAGCTTCATCTGCGTCTCTTATGGAAACATCAAACCCAAACAAAACATGTCCCAAACAGAAATTCCCTATCCCAGTCTACTCACTTAGCTTCCTGTACTTCTGTCTGCCAGCAATAAAATCACTCACTCATTTGCTCGAAATCCTGTGTTATCCTAGCTTTCTCCTGTTTCCTCATTTTCCACATCCAGTCATTCAACAAGTTGTGTAGATTTTGATTTCTAAACACCTTGTGACAAGGTTTGTTTGTCATTTCTCCATCAGAGAGGTTGACTCAGTATGGAATGATCTCCAGTAGAGAGATGAACTCAGTAGGAATTGTAAATATCACTAAAAGACAGGAGTTTAAGGAGCTAACAATGAAGTCTTCCTTCAGCCCAACCCAGTGTGTTACCACTTTCAATTTGGACATAAGTGAACTTGTGCAATATCTCAACTCTATATATCTGCTGTTCAATATTCCTTATTCCTATTAGGAATTAGGAATAAGCCACTCATACAAATAGTCTTTTTTGATTTCCATAGTATTTACCACTTCTTTTCACTGTATTCTTCTGATCTCTTATTTAACTATTGGCAAAAGATAAGAGAGTGACTATACTAGGCAATATGATTTTCCTTGTTTGGGAAGGCTGAACTATTCCACCACTTTTTCAAAAGATATATTTGATTTGAAGAAATTAGAGGAATCTGAGGAACTGTGCAAATTCCTATCCCAATACGCTATTACTGCATGGAATAAAATGTCTTCCTCCCCTCTGAAATGTGATATGTGTAGTCAGAGAAACTCCATTAGGAATGGAAATGGAGAGAAATAGACAAGTAAGAAATGAATAAATGTGTGATATGACAGATGGTGCTAAGAACTGTTGAGGAAAAGAAAGCAGAATAAGGAGGACCGAAAGCTAAAGTGAGGTGTATTTTATGTAAGGCATTCAGGGAGGGACTCACTGAGGTGACATTTGAGCAAAGGCAAGAAGGTGGTGAGAACTCAAGCCATGCTCCCAGGGGAAGAGTTTTCCAGGCAGAAAATCAAGGGTAAAAATCTCCCTGTAGTAGGAGCTGTTTGGTGCATTAAAGGAACAAGAAACCAGTGTGGCTGGAATAGAGTGAGCAAGAAGTTGGGGGGGTGGGAGGTGAGGTTAGAAATCGGGGGCAAAATCTTGTATTATAAAACAGTAATTGGATAGGAAAGTTTTGAGATGTAAACTCTACTGCTTGGTCAAACACAAATAAAAAAGCGATTTCATGAAACGTGTATCAGGTGGAGGGCAAACCTAGGCTAACACATCATTATTTGCTCCACATTTGCAATAAAAGAGATGGAATAGCAATAAGAATACAACTAGGAAGAGAAAGCAGATTTTAGTGCAGAGCCAATAAAGTCATTATTATCATGTGTTTATTATGTGCCAGGAATGCATTGAGCAATTTAAACGCAGTATTTCTTTAATTCTCACTATCATTATCTCTATTTTATAGGTGAGTTATAGAGAAGTTAAGCAGCTTTCTCCAAATTAAACCAGGATTTAACTTCAGGCAGTCTGGCTGCAGAGTCTACACAATAGTAGACAGCCTCTCTATTCAAAATATGAGAAAGACGGAGCTGGCTGCCAAAGAGGATTCAGAAACCCAGGTTCTCTACAACTCAAGTAAATTAGGCACCGACTGTGTGCCCAGAACTAAGGAGAACTTTGTTGTGCTAGACAAGTTGGCCCTTTAAACTCTGTCGCATCCTAGTAATTGCCAAACTCTGTGTATACAGCTGGCTTTGGAGCCTGTGCTACCTGAGGAATGAGGTAGTAAAGAATGGTGTAGTAAAGAGTCTTCTTGTTCTCTAAACAATTGGCTGAGTATAACCACGATGAATCACTACTTAGCAAGCTGTTAAAGAGGATCCACAGTCAGCCCCACGATGTGTCCAAATCCCATACCCCTTGACTGGTCTCAAATTGATGAGCACTACCAAGAATGCAAAGGTTTTGTCTGAGACGACAGCATCCAATGATGCAGGAGCATTGTGGGAATGATGGTACCCAAGGGGAAAACTGCTCTCAAGAATGCAGGAAGCTTCTTAGGATGATAGGATTCAAGAATCCAAAGAATAGGGTCCCCAGCTGTTTTCCCAAACAACATTGCCAAGGAAAATAAGGTTGAACGGAGGTGAGAATAATTAGATCTTGTTTTTCCTTTTAAAACAGGTGAGGACAGCTATATCAACACTAGGCCTGCTGTACTGTACCCATCTGGCGTTGGTTAGAAAAAGAGAGCCACTATGAGTATTATGGGAATAAGAGAAGAGATTTAATGTAGGAAGTAGAGATTATATGAGTGTGGGAGGAGCTGAGAGAGTGAAGGTCTCCAGAGGACTGGAGAAAAACTCACTGTGGGGAAGCTCTAGAAGCTATCCTGTCTGGCCACATTGACCTCCTAGGAATAATAGCTTTCTCTTTGCTCCCACATTCCAAATTTCACACAGGTCTCTCTCATTGGCAAATTGTAACCGAAACTATATAGGAAGGGGTTCTGGAAAATGTAGTTTTCAGACTTAGAAAGACTTGGTGGTGGTGATGATAACAAATTTGTAGCGGACAATGTGGCAACCCTAGTGTAAAATCTCCAAGAATGCAAGGATCAACTCATGAAGAGGGAAATCCAACTGTTCACCAATTCCCTCCACTTTTTGACCTGCATTCTTACACCACACTGGTATAAGAATCCCCACTGCTGCTTAGAATCCCTATTTTGAATCAGTCTTACCACCTACACCTTCCTACTGTCTACACACAGAGGAAGTCATTCAACTTTAGCTTTACTCCAACATGTTTTTCCACCACCAGTAGATGTTCTAAACTATTACCACTTTCATTGACCTATAAGTCAGACACCAACCTCACTCTCTACTTTTAGAGAAATTAATGATCATTTCTTACTTCCTTGTGATACCTTTAGAAATTTACCTTCTGCACTCCTCCTGATCTCCTCAAAGTTTCTGAGAAATCTGGTGATAGTCTTATGGGGGTTCCCTTGTATGGACAAGTGGATTTTCTCTTGCTGGTTTCATAATTCTCTTTGTCTTTCACTTTTGACAATTTAATTATAATGTGCTATGGTGTAGACCTCTTTAGATTAAACCTATTTGAGATCTTTGGGGCTTCATGATTTTGGATGCTCATCTTCCTTCATAGATTTGGGGGGTTTTCAACCATTATTTCTTTAAATAAGCTTTCTGCCCCTTTTTCATGCTTTTCTTATTCAGGACTCCCATAATGTGTACATTGATTCATTTAATGGTGTCCCATAAAGTCTTAGTGACTTGTCTCCAAGCTTCCTGATTTCTTCTGCTTGATCAAGTCTGCTGTTTGTGCTTTCTACCGAATATTTCAGTTCAATCATTGTGTTCTTCAGCTCCAGAATTTCTGCTTTTTTTTTTTCCTTTTATGGTATCTGTCTCTGTTAAATATCTCATTTTGTTTGTGTATTGTTTTACTGATTTTGTTTGGTTGTCTATTTGTGTTCTCGTGTAGATGACTGAGCATTCTTCAGGATTATTATTTTGAATTCTTTGTCAGACAGTTTGTAGATCTCCATTTCTTTAGGGTTGGTTATTAAAACTTTATTTTATTCCTTTGCTGTATCATGTTTCTCTGATTCTTCATGACCCTTGTAGTCTTGTATCAGTGTCTGCACATTTGAAGAAGTAGTATCCTCTTCCAGTCTTTACAGACTAGCTTCAGCATGGAAAGCCCTTCACTGGTCAGCCCAGCCAGAGATTTTAGGCAAACCAGCTGTCAGGGTACATGGGTGACCTGCTGCTAGAGTCCACAGGTGGGCAGGCCCAGTACCTGAGTCTATAGGCAGACAGGCCCAGTGCCAGGGTACATGGACAAGTGAACCTGGTTGTGGGGTCCATGGGTGAGCCCTTTCTTGGGTCACTAGATAGGCCTGATACCTGGGTCTATGGTGTTGGGCTTGAATCCAGGGTCCTCAGGGGATAGCTTGGCACCAGGGTCCACTGGAGTAGGATGCTGCCAGGATCCACTGTGAAGTAAGACTCTCACTTTCCTCTCTTTTCTCCAGGAGGAGAACTTTTGGGGCGAGAGAGTTCTGTCAGTTCTGTGCTGCACAGGCCGGGGGGGGGGGGGAGGGTGACACAAGTAAAGTGATACTGTTCTTTCTACCTTCTTTAAAGCATCTTTTCTAACTTCTGTGCTCTACCCAGGTACTGTAATCTCTCACCCAGATTCTGGAGTGTCATGAAGATATTTTTGTCTGTGTATGGATGTCAAATGATGTTTGGGGGCAGGGGGTGGATGAGGGATGGAACCTCCTATTTTCCCATCTACCTGATGTCACTCATCCAATTCAATTTGATTCTAACTCATAAATCTACCCCTTTCTTTAACTTCAGACTAGTATAGTCAACTGTCTATGTCTCCACTTGGATGTTCTATGAGGCAAGCTAAGCTGTTGTAACAAAAAGACTGCAATTTAATGGCTTAAAGAATAATAAGTTTATTTTTCTATAATGTAAACACCCTATAATAAGTGTTCTAAGTCAGCAGACAGCTCTGATAATGCAGGGACTCAGGCTAATGAATGTTCTGCCATCCTCAATTTGTGACTTCCTAGGTCATTCTGGTCATTACCATTCCACCCATTAGAAAGGAGAAAGGCAGAAATCCAGAGATAAGGATTTCTTCTTAAGCAAGTGAGAAAGAAGTTGCATACTTTGCTCTTGGTCACATTCACTAGCAAGATGTTAGTCATATGCCACCACTTTGCTTCAAGGAGGCCTGGGAAATGTAATCCCAAAGAAGTGCTGGACAGCCTCATCCTAGCTACTATTATATGGAAAAAGGAAAAAATGGATTCTGGTAGACAGCTAGCAATCTCTTCCACAGGTATCAACGTCTACTAAATGGACTTTACAGTTTCCCTCATTTAAATGTTTTCTTGTTCCTACAGTCCTTTTCTTTGTGCATCGCAATTCACTTCATTGTACATATCAGAAACCCTAGAACCACCTTAAACTCTATTCTCTCTCACTTCCCAAAGTGAGAAAATTCCTATAAGAAAGAAATTCCCATCAAATTTTGCCAGTTTTATTTCTAAATGTTTCCTCAAACCATGTCCTCTTTGTTCCCACTGCCACTGCTTTTCTTACCTGAATTTCTGAACCAGCGTCCTAAGTGACCTCTACTTGCCTCCAGTCTTGCCACCGTCTAAATAATCCACTGCCCAACCTCAAGAATGAACTTCCCAATATACAAATTCAATCAGAGGACTCTCAAATCCTTCAGTAGTTACTCAATACTGCTTGGATAGAGCCCAAACTTCTTAGCGTCAATTAGGAAGCTCTTCATGAGTAGGTGCTAGATAAATATTCATTGAATGGATGAATGATCCTGCCCTTTCTTACCTTTCTGGTCTTTTCAGGTACCACTCCTCTGCATCTACCTATGAACAAACATAAGGAAGTTCTCTAAATTCTTTGTATCCGCCTTGCTGTTTCATGCCCCATACCTTTGCTGGAGCTGCTCCATCTGCCTTCAACATCCTTCCTCTATTCTCTTTCTCTTATAAGACTCAATTAGTTTAAATGTTATTAGTTCAAATATTCCTTGCCTCCTGAGTAATGCATGTATAGCACTTGTCATAATCTGACATATTTTTGTCTTTATGTGCATGATTCAAAATATATTTAATTGTTTATTATATTCTAGTCACAGCCCTGATGCCCTGCGGAGCATGCAGTATAGTAAGCAAATTGATACTAAACGGTGCGCAAATAAATATAGATACAAACTGTGTTCTATAGAGAAAAATTATAGAGCCTGAGGAGACAATAGGGACACCTAATTTAGATTGGGGATTAAGCGCCAGGAAAAGTTTCTTTGAGGAAATTACATTTAAGCAGAAACATGGAGTCTAACTTTCATGCTTTGTCACCTCCCATTTTCTTCTAAACTCACTGCTTTAACCCCTGCCCTGGGGGCTTATGTGTGTGTTTTCCCCTTTGCCTCCAGTGACCTGCCCTGCTGCTGATAAAATCCTCTCCATTATCTTTTTTTTTTTTTTTTTTAATTTTTAAATTTTATTTTTGTTTAAAATATTACAGATGTCCCTTTTTCTCCCCAGTGACCCATTCCATCCATTATCTTTTAAGGTTCAGTTCCAGCCTCTTCCTCTCTGTAAAAACTTTCCTGACGCCCCCAGGCAAAATTACTCATTTCTTCCTCATTTGATTCTGCCCCTATTATACAACCACCTTGAAGGTGAGCTCCTTGAGAGGAGGAGGGGAGTGTCTGGCCAAATGCAATGGCTGACTTCTGCTGTGGCACTTTCCCCACTGCATCCATCGTGATGCTGTCTCACTGAGCCCCAACATGACTCTCTTGGCTCTAGGTCAGCAAAAATTGTCCCAACAGAGCTTCTGGGGCCATTGGGAGGAAACCCGCATGAAAAGAGCCATAAATTCCTCGACGAGATTCAGAGAGACCTTGCAAATGCTCTCCAACAATGGCCATGTGTATGAGATACACTTTATGAGCTCTGTAAGGCTAAAACTACCTTGTAAAGACCCAGGGCAGGGCCTGGAAAGGAGAAATTACTGCGATGCCTTTGCCTGTAGGGCTATTCTCCTCCTTGACCAAAGCAAAGAACCTGTTCAAGGAAACTCAATGGATTTAAAGAAACACACTTTTTCCCCCCTGACTTGACTTTGGGTCATAAACACACACTGCAATATACAGATGATGTATCATAAACTTGTACACTTGAAACCTATATAATTTTATTAGCCAATATCACCCCAATACATTTAACAAAAAATAGAACTAAAAAAGAGAACTGGAAAACCTTGGCATAGACAAATCTTATTATCAGTTCTTGGATCTGGGGAGAGGTGAGGGTTGCCATTCTATTTTAGGGGGATGAAAGGTGTCTGCCTCCATTTGTTGGATGGTCAAACTTCTTTTTGAAGGTGTGTGGGTTTAGCACTTGTGGTATGCCACTGAACTGGATAATCTGATTGGTTTCAACAGATACCACAAATCACAACAGAGGCCCCACAGGTCCCACATCCACCCAGGTGAGGCGCTTAGGTAAGGGTGGGGGAGCAGAGAAGTCAGCAGCTTAATTTGATGACCAAACTCTAGAGGGGAGGCAGAAGACCGGAACCAGTTAAGAGAGAAAAAACAGGTCATGAGTGGAAAACCATAAATCTGTGGTTTTCCTCAGATTGTGGCATTGCTGCTTAATTTGGGATAAATAATACCCTGTGTTATGTAAAGGTGTGACTTAATCTTTCATTGATTGTAGGTAAGGGAGTGTAATTAAATTTTACAACATCTACTCATAGGACAAACACTTCAACACTAGTCATGGCTACTGATATTATCACAAAATAGATGGTAATTAGAGCAATGAGTTCCTGGCTGGTGTATCATGGAAAATAGAAGTGGAGTTTAGTTCTCTGTGTTATAAGGGCAACTACGTGTTTGTTGCGAGTGACAGGCAGTGGAAAAGATCCCTGATGAAATGGCAGAGGGTGCTTTGGGAGGGAGTGGTTGTAGCTATGGTGAGTAGAGTTTTATTACAAACACATCTCTCTCTGCATCTGAGAGTGAGGCCCAAATAGCCATTTTCAGGATTGACTGTGACTGTAGCAGAGCCACCTGGGATCATACCACAGCTAAGGTTAGTTTAGGGGGGCCCACAGCAGAGGTGTGGGCTTTTGCATACTGAGCTAGGATTCCTTGGTCATTTCAATATACTTTTTATTATATCTTAATTTTGTGTTAGCTCCTTGATGAAGAGACTAGTTCTGGTTCATTTTATAATATGTCCAACACAAAATTGGTGCTTAGTAAAGTCATAGTAATATATAGATAAACATGCTACATAGCATTAATTTTCATTAATAGTAATTATTTATATTTG
Source organism: Miniopterus schreibersii (assembly GCF_964146895.1). Taxonomy (NCBI): domain Eukaryota; kingdom Metazoa; phylum Chordata; class Mammalia; order Chiroptera; family Miniopteridae; genus Miniopterus; species Miniopterus schreibersii. Next base: position 10,952,004 of record NC_138119.1, on the reverse strand, counting down.
GGACCAGGATTAAAGATAAAGTAGATTTCAGCCTGTATGGGAATTCACCTCTGTGGATGGTGACTTTTCCTTGGAAGGAAAAAAGAACCCAAAGGAAGAGTATGTCATGATATACGATAAAATGTATCATAAAACAAAAAAACCTGATTTTTCTTGTTGTGGCCCAGATAGTTCTAGTTTGTTAAATGCTCTTCTCTAAGTCAGATGCAATAGTTGAGGCACTAACGATGATTGGGCCCTCCCCAAACACACCCACCCACCAGCCATTCCTCTGCATGAGTCTTATGGGAAAATAAGCCCATTAGAGATCTACTCCCTACCCTCTTCTTAGGTAACAGCCTAATAATCTTAGAGGGAGAGAGACAGACCAGTGAGAAACTGATTTTGCCCTGATAGACAGGACGGGGGCTTGAGAGAGAAGGGGTGTCTGTGTTATATGGGTACATTTAAAATAATACTGTGACATTCAGTCCTAATCTTTAGGTTTTCTTTGAAATGGAAATTGCCACAGTTGAGCCATGGTCCAGAGCAGCTGCTAAAAGCTACAATTATCCTCACAGGAAGAAAGCCCAGCCCCTGAGAATCTTCTATACTGGGTCAAGGGTGGGCTGGCTGATTGGTACCATTTGTATCTCCTCCTAATTCAAACATCCTTTGCTTTATAAATGGCTGACCTTAAAGACTACTTAATTCTGTTCTTAACATATTTTTAATGTTTATCATGCCATATGCCAGGTGTACATATGCTTTTATATGTATGGATTTATCTATCCTCATAACTACTGTGAGGAAATACCATTATTTTCCCCACTTTACAGGTGCGATAACTAATACAGGTACCTTGATCAAGGGCACATCTCATGTAAAGTGCACAGCTGAAGTTTGAACCCTGGTAATCTTGCTCCCTAACACTCTGTCTCAACCATCAAGTGCAACCGATGTAGTATGCTCTTAATTACTCAAAGTAGCCCATGGAAACTATTCTGCAATCATTACATGTTTGCATAATGTTATGTATATATAGATATCAATATAATTTGCATAGAAGTGTAATTTATATTTTTGCAAATATATAACTTATAGATATAATTTGCATATAAATTTGTACATGTAATCATAAACATATTTTAATTTTATTTTTATTTATTTACTTTTTAAATATTTATTTTATTGATTTCAGAGAGGCAGAGAAAAGGAGAGAGAGAGATAGAAACATCAATGAGAGAGAAACATCCATGGGCTGCCTCCTGCACACCCCCTCCTGGGGATCGAGCCCGCAACCCAGGCATGTGTTCTGACTGGGAATCGAATCGTGACCCCCTCGTTCATGGATTGATGCTCAAGCACTGACCCACACCAGTGAGGCCATATATTTATATATACATATATATGTGGTAATTTGCATATAGAAGGGGGTCTGGAATTAAATAACTGGTTATTTTGGGGCAAGAGTATTGGTGTTTATTGTATTCATCTGTTTGCTTTATAATAAACAGATAATGGTTTGCAACTAATTTTCTTAATGAAAATAAAAAAGATTTGTTTTCCTTTATTTAGGACATTTAAAGGCTTGCATTAACTGAGTCCCTGCCTGCTCCGTACAGGAGTACACAAAGCCCATGCAGACCTGGGTCTGGAGCAGCACCTGGCTGGCTAGTTACCATAACTGGTTTAGTTTCTTCTCTAGAAAGGAGAGTGGAGGCTTCCAATGCATGCATTACTATATCGCCCCCAGGACACCTCTCCAACCAGCATCCTCTTAGAATTGGCTCTACTTTATCTTTGTGATGTCAGCTCTTTTTCAGGGAATCCCCAGATAAACTAGAACCATGCGCTCCACATTTCACCCAGCGCTGTGGGCCTCAAAACTGCCTCAGCTCCAGGGAATGAGGAGCCTGTTCCCTGGAGAGCTGTCTGTTTAGTGCTGTAAGAGTAAGATTCAGGGGTCCTTTTCAACCGTGATGGGGGAGAGTTTAGCCTTTCTGTTTCAATAGGCCCTGCGCCCTGATCCTCAGCGCCTCACAGTTACTGGGCCTTGTGGCTCTGCAAGCCACTCACTACCCAGGCAGACTATACAGTCAAAGCCACTTGGCTTCTTTTTCTTAGTTTTCCCCTCTGTTAAATGGAAATATGTAAGAATAGGATGTACCCCACTCCAAACTTAGCCCAATTCCAAAGCAATGTGGCGAAGAGAACCAGCATTTATTACTTGTAGCTCATGTATAAATGGGGAGCACTGAGAACTCTCCACACAGAGCCAAGCGGCCTGCATCAGTCCTGGGAGAGGAATCCGCGGTGTTCTTATGAGTGGCCAGGACAAAGGTGGGCCACAGCCCAGTCTCAGGACTCCCGGGAGAAAGGTACAGACTGCTTTTTGAGAAGGGAGAGCCAAGGGATGTTTACCTCCCTGTTTCTCCACAGGGACTGCTCCAGAAATGAACTTTGCCAGGTGAGAGCAGTGGGCAACCATAGGGCCATCCATGCCCAGTAGAACCAAAGCCCTGGCAAGAGGTCTGGCTCTACAGGGAGATCAAGGCAGGGCCTGTCCCAAACCAGATGCTGAGAGCCCTTTTGTTAGCGGGAGTGGCTCTGGGAAGGGCACCCCAAAACAAACATGCACACAACACACACACTATCAGCCCTGCGGCTCAGTGTGGCCTACAGTGGGTTGCTACTGAGATTTTAGGGCCACTTCCTCCAGGTGCTGCTGTGCCCAGAGCCACACCACTGAGCCTGCCCCGGTTTCTGACACCATGTCCCATGCCTGCAAAAGCAGATTTACTGCAGGAGCTCCTTTCGCGGCATTAATCTTCACCGCCACCAGGGGCAGCAGTGAGGTACGCAGGCCGCCTGGAGATCCTGCGGTTCAGTTCCAGCCACCGCAATAAAGCAAATGCTGCAATAAAGGAAGTCACACACTTTTGTTGTTGTTTCCCAGTGCATATAAAAGTTATGTTTATACTATACTGTAGTCTATTAAGTTTACAGTAGCAATAGACTCTACTTTTCATATGCTTTCTCTTTCTCCCTCCATTTTTTTTTTTAGCGGTCCTATATTTGAATTTTCAGAGCATATAATGTTAAATGTGATTCTGCCATCTTCGTCACCATTATTTAGTCTGAATGCGATGGTGGGACATATGGAAACACTCCTTGTCATGCTGTGTGGCGACGCTTTTCCTGTGTCCTGGTGTGGTTTCTTTCCTTTGTGTTGATGCTCATTGCCTAGTAGGTCGCCCAGGAAGCCGTCATGGGAATGATATTCCCTGAGTCCTTGCAAGTTCTTTGCTCTTCCTCTTTGGCATTTATGTCAAAAAGTCAGTTTGGATATAAAATCACTCTGTCTTCAGCAGGGCAAACTTACCTTCCACTCCTTACTATTCTAGCTCTAATTTTGGGGTTTTGTCTTGTATATTAGTTTTCTGTTGCTACTGTAACAAATTAACATAAACTTAATGTCCTCAAACAACAAAATTTTATTCCTTTGCAGCTCTGGAGGTCAGAAGTCTAAAAATAAAGATGCCGAAAGGGCTGTGTTCCTTCTGGAAACTCTGGGAGAAAATTTGTTTCCCTGCCTTTTCCAGTTTTAGAGGCCATCTCGCCTGCCTTCCTTGGTTCATAGTATATTGTTCCAACCCGGGGCTCCATCATCCCATCTCCTTTCTTACAAGGACCCATATGATTACATCAGGCCCATCCAGATAATCCAGAATAATCTCACTCTCAAGAGCCTTGACTTAATCACATTTGCAAAGTCCCTTTTGCCACATAAGATAAAATATCCACAGGTTCCTTGGAGTAGGACATGGACATCTTTAGGGGCTGTTATTCAGCCAAACATGTCTTGTTTTCTCCTTGGATATCCCCCTTACTTCCTGAAAAACAGTAATGCAATGAAAAATATGCATTATGCAGAATCTAGTTATTTGGCTGTGGGAGGCCCTTCAGAGGATCTGAGTATCTGTCAGAAGCAGAAGACTCCTTACAATTTTCATAGGCTCCACTCAAACCTCTGGACTCAGCATCTTTAGGGTTAGGTTTATAAACCTGTATTTTAAAAGCTACTCCTGAGGTGATTCTTACAATAAGCCAGAACTGAGAGGCTCTACTCCATAACTTGTTCTTATCCAGAGGGTGAGACATCATGACAGGTCAGGGCTGACATGGATGGGGAGGTGGGGAGGGAAGCTCAGGGGCTCTGGCTCCTGGTGCAGTTCCTGGTGACACACCTTTTCTGTCCCCTACACAGTCCCTGCAGTCTTATTCCACCTATTGGTAACTTTAAGTCAGCCTTCCTATGTGACCTTACAGGTGAACAGAGACTGAACACTCTAGAATTAGAGGCCATGAAAGACTGAGAGTAGCTTTACCTACCTAAATCCTACTTGTCCTTTAAGGGCACTACACAAAAAGGCTCTTCTGCTTGAAACCTTCCCTGGTCCATCACTGCCAAGTATAAAAGTATGGTATCTTCTCTCTTTGACTCTTTATAACTCTTAGAATCTCATGCAGTATTTTCTCAACTGGATGCTCTTCAAGGGCAGGGACCATGTCCAGCTCATCATCACAGCCCTGTGACCCATAGCCTATCATGTCAATAGTGATTGAAGGGGACAGGGAGCCCAGTTGTTTATACAGGTTTTATTGATGCATTAGGGTATTTGGGGCAGTGGACAGATGGCAGGGAGAAAAGTAGCTCTGAGAAACCCCACAAGCTGAGGAACATTCTGTGGAAGGGATGACTTGCTCTTGTCTTCTGCTGCTGAGAGGGTCTGCAGAGCAGAGCCGGCAAGAGAGAAGAGTTTAGGATAGAAAGCACCTTGCAGAAATGGCCTCACTGAGAAAGACCCAAGAGAGAAGCATCGTGATGAAGGTCTGACGTCCAGGGCTGTGCCAGCTGGACCGGCCAAGGCAGGACAAGCCAACACCTCTCCAGCTGTCGTCTTCTGGTATTAAGCACTGCAGTCCAGGGTGGGGACATTCATGGCTTGTTGCTTGTGAAGTAGGAATACAGCCCCCTGGCTGTGAGGCCTGGCTTCCCTTCTTGCTGGGCTGCCTGCCGGCCCTGCCCTGAAGGCCCGCTGGCATGCAGGCTGCCCTAGTCCTGACTCCGAAACACTGTCTCCCTTGCCTGGTCATCAACCCACTCCTCCTTAACCACCATGGGCTCTCTTTCTCCCTGCCCTCCTGTCACACTGCTCCCTGTGTGACTGCTGCTGGAGTCCTGTCTGCCTGTCAGAGTGCTGGTCCCAGCCTGGTCCTGTCCTCCTGGTATTGTCTCTTCTGCCTCATGGCTGCTCTCATGTGTCCATCCTTGACCACTGCCTGACTGCCCCTGGGTCTGTCCCTGTTCTCTAGCCCCCATCTGGCTTGGAGTCTGGCTCCTGCCCTGCTCTACAGTCTGGGTGTGTGACTCTGGACATATCTGAATGTGCCCTCCTGTTGCTACCTGGCTCATCTGGCTCCTGTCTTGACTGTGGGTCTCAGTCACTCTGGTCTGGCCATAGGTGGGCTCCTGTGGCTGGGTGCTGGTGCTGCCTGTCTGATGGCTCCTGCCCTGCTGTGTGGTCTGGGTGTGTGACCCTGGACGTGTCTGAATGTGCCCTCCTGTTGCTACCTGGCTCATCTGGCTCCTGTCTTGACTGTGGGTCTCAGTCACTCTGGTCTGGCCATAGGTGGACTCCCGTGGCTGGGTGCTGGTGCTGCCTGTCTGATGGCTCCTGCTCTGCTCCATGGCTTGGGTGGTACCTGTCTGGGTCTGAGTTACAGTTCTAGTAACAGTCTCACTCATCTGGTGGGATCTGTTCTGTTCCCTAGTCTGCGGCTGTCTCTCTGACACCCTCCCTCTGGTCTGATGACTCTGGTCTTCTTCCACTCTCTGGCTTGGCTCCACATGCCTCCCTGCTTGTGTCTGCTGGCTCTCTCTCTCCTGTCTCTGGGACTCGTGCTGCCTGTCGTGACTGACCTGAGACGAGCTGATGTCCTGACCCTGGGTCTGAGCCCCAGTGCCGCCCTGCCCTCTGGAAGCTGGCCTGTTCTGTCCACCACTGCTCCCCTCACTGCGCTGTCCTTCCCCAACACTTCCCACTCCTGTGACACTTCTCTGTGCTTCTCCCAGCTCTGACGGGGCCCCAGCGGGGCGGCTTCCAGACTCTTGAGGTCCACAAGCTCCCTCAGGACTCTCACTCAGTGACTTAAAACAGGCCTGTGCCACTTTAAACACCAAGACCAGGAACTCCTTGAATTCTACTGTCCCCGTGTGGTCTTCATCCAGCAGGCGCAGGACTTGGTCCACAGTGGCCGGGTCGTGGGGTTTCTGGGGAGAAGGTGAGCAAAGTCAGCAGCCCTCCCCCAAGGAGGACGTGATTCGGCTGCTCCGCTCAGCTCCCAGGGTCCTACCCCCGGGCTGGGGCCCACCCACTCTGCTCCCCTTCCTCCCTCCCCCCACTCTGAGAGCAGCAGGAACACAAAATCACTTTCACTTTTCAATCCTGTCGCTCTCCCTCATGGGTAGGACGCACCTTCTACTTTGCATCCTCTGTGTCTGGCACAATTTCTGGCCCGTGGGAGAGCTGGGCAAAGATTTCATGAAGGATGAATGAGTGGTGGCACTCATAGTGATCCTCTGGGCTGTCCTCTGGCCCTGGCCCCGACACCGGGGCCATACTCTCACCAGCAAGCCCAACACCAAGAGAAAAACAGTGGGAACCTGGCCCCATGGGAATTCCGTGAGAGCCTCACTGAGGTTTGAGTGTTTTCCTGGCATAGGGTGGATGGGAGGTCCCTGGGGGACCACAGGTTGCCCTGAGCATGTAGAAGCAGCACCCAGATACGCCCACACGTTCCTGTCCTCAAGACTTCACCATTCTGGAGCTTTAGCTGTGAACCAAAGGCAGGAAGAGGCAGGACGTGCATCAGGCCCTGGGTCTGGTTTGCTCTCCAGAACCTCATTGCTCATCTGAGCTCTCAGCAATGTTTTTGAGCCACTGCTTTGTACAAGGCAAGGAGCTGTGCTTCTCATGAATGCTTATTGATGGATGACTAAATCTCTGACAGATGGAGGAAATGGTCACTGTAGCAGATTTAAGAAGCAGCCATTATTTTTATTTCTAGAATCTTCCAAGGCTGTGTTTCTCTCTGAGCTGTCCAGTTAGAATCTGTTTACCTTGTCTCCCAATTAGAATCAACAGAAGTCAAGGTATTTTCTCTAAGGACCGAGTTTGTCAACTCCAGTGACTATCCCTTGTTCCTTTCTGCTTCTCTGCCTGCTCAGGAGTTCCCTCCTCAGATCCCTGAGGCAAAGCTCTGGTCTGCAGGCAAAGCATTTTCTCTCTCCCCTGAGTCCTTCCCCATCTGGCTGCCCCCTCTCCCCCCACATACCACGATGACATCAGCAAACTCCTGCTCCAGGAGCCGTTTCAGCTCCCCCCGGGTGAGCACCTCACAGTTGCCCTCGATCCTGGCGTAGCGTTGGAAGGCATCGATGATCCCATTAATGTTTCTCAGTAACTGAGGCATCTTGGTGGTCAAGCTGGAGAAAGAAGAAAAGGCCCCTTGGAGCTCCTGAGTCAGCTCACCATTTACCATCAGGTGAGCTAGGGCAGGTTGCTTTTCCTCTCGTGCCTCAGTTTACTCATTGTGAAATGAGGGCAATACTAGTATTTACTTTAGAGGATTACTCTGAAGACTGAAAGAGCACTTGATGGATGCTGGCCTATATGAAACGCTACCTATTGAATATCATTATTACACACAGATTTGCATACATCTGTATATACTCTACTGCTCATGAAGCACTTTCATATGCGACATCTCTAGCAGTCCTTATTGTCTCCACCTTTTCATAGGCAAGGAAGCAGACCAAGAAGTTGGGTGATTTTCCCAAGGCCACACAGCTTGTAAGGGATCAAGGAACCCTAGAACCCACATCTCCTGAACACAAATGCAATGACCTTCTAGACTCTGCCCTCTGGACAGTCTACCCAGTCTATCTCTCCCTGTCACAAGCTGTTAGAGTCCTGCTGGCAACACCAACAGCCAGGAAGTCTGTATGTGAGTCAACTCCTACTTCAGGTAGGGGCCAGGCAAGAACCCAGGGGCCCAACTCTACCCTTCCTTGCTGCCCTTTAGGAAGGTGTTCAGGAAGAGGCTGGGCCACCACCTGTCGGGACTGCTGAGGGAGGGGGTGCTGTCCCTGGGTGGGAGGTCTGCCAGTTCTGAGAGTCTGGGTTTCTCTGGATGTGAGCTCTGTCCTCAGCGTTGGGACCTGTCAGCCTGCTCAGAGGTATGTGGCTCCTTCAAGCCCGTAGCCCTGGTGGCCTGTGAGGAAGAGTTCCCAATTGAAGGGAGAAATTTATTTTTCACCAGCCAGGGGGCTGGGCTCAGGTTGAAGTGAGTTTTGGGTATGGCTGGATGGGCAAGAGGCAGAAAGACCTGGAGGTGCAGATGCAGAAGCCTCAGGGAGGCCAGAGGGAGGAGAGGGTGTCTGAGGTGGCAGGGTTCAGATGCAGGGGGAGATGGACGGCTGCCAAAGCGGGTGAGAGAGGGGCACAGCGGAGATGGAAAGGAGAGGGTGCAGGGAGGGGAGGGCCTGGCTGGAGCAGCAGGAGAGTGGAGGGAGGAAGGAGACCTGGTGGCTCTTCAGGAAGTACCCAATCTTTCTACAATCAGGTAGCCAAAAATTTCAGCCGGACTTTGTTTTCTGGTGTACATTGAAATACATAACTCAGAATATTACACCTCAACAGACACGAAAAGATCCCGATTATTGTTTTTAGCCACGTGGCAGACCTTAACCACTGACCTATAAGCAGTAAAAATGAGATGACCTCATAATTTAGTTACACTTCAGATCCTTTACAATAAATCCACAAACTCATCTTGCCTAAGTATCGCCCTGGGGTGGGGGAGGGCCGCCACCTAAGCCCCTTGCTCCCTGAGAAGGTTCAACCCCATTGTCTGGGTTGGCAGAAGTAACCTGATTCTGGCCTCACAAACCCTGAGCATTGCCAACAAGCTTCCAGAACCTTAAGAACAAGGGACCTTGGCTGATCCAGGAGGGCATGTGGGTGGTTCCTTTGCTGCTGCCCGGCCAGCGGGGGAGGGGGACAGTGCCCTTTCCCGCGTGCACTGGGTCGCCTGAGGCCCAGCCAGAGCGGACACTTCCTGCCCACAGCCCTGGTTTTATGAGGTCAGATCCCCAAGATGCTGAGAGTGAGAACGAGGTTCCCCAGGAAGGCACTTACCTAATCACAGGCAGAATGAGGCAAGTGGCTGCTAAGCGGTGTGTGCAGTGCCAGGGCAGCGGGCAGGAGTCTTTTATAGGGAATTTAATTGACTTAGCATTAGTGTTTGGACAAGATGCCCCGCCCCATCGAAAGGCTTGATTCACCCCAGGCTCAGCTGAACCCCGCCTTTTTTCTGTTTCACCTGCTAAGACGTGGCTGTGTTGGCCTGATGCTCTCACCCCTCCTACCACGCGTGGAGCCCTCTCTCAGTCCTCACCTCCCCTGCCCATGTGATGGGCTCAGCAGTGCTCAGCACGGGTGGGGTTCCTGGTGAACATTCTTGGTCTCTGTGTGACTGCAGAGTCATGGGGCTTTTTTTTTTTTTTTAAATACAAACATTCAAGAACATATTCATCTATTGAGGATTATCTTACTCAAAGTGGTTGCTTTGGGAGGCTATACATGTTTTTCTGGCAATGCTGTCATTACTTAGAACATTCTTGGAATTCTTGTTTTCAAATTGCTGTTTATACCCAGATATGAGACATGTAAGGAATCCAATCTCATTTTTCTATAGTTTGGTCTCATATTTGATTAAAACAAAGACGGTTAATACCTCCCCCCTCTCCCCATCCTATGGGTAGGGAGCTTTTTACAGCTGGTGAGAAAAGAAGCTTAAGATGATTCTGCGCAGCCCTTCATTGCAAAGACAGGAAACTGAATTGGTAGACTGACTAGCAGATATTTGTGGAGATCCTGCTTCATTTCAGACATAGGGCAAAGGCCAGAATTGAACAAGAGCAGTTTCAAAGCAGTAATTTAAACTCTGACAGAGCTTACAGTTTGACCATCCCAGAGAAAGTCCCTAGAGGATAACGGTGATAGTAATTATCATCTGACTTGATTCGACCTTCAGTACCGTCTCGTTCTGTTGGATGCTCACAACAATCCTGAGAGGTGGGTGGTATGGCTGAGCCCCATAAGCGAGGACACTGAGAAATCCTCAGAGAAGTGGCCACTCAGTGGAGAAGGGACACAGGGCTGGACCATCCAACTGTGAGCTATGTGCTTAGAACATCCAGAAATGCTTGGAAACAAAGGGAAAGTAAGTTAGGGAATTAACAAGCCAGATGCTGTAACTATGAGGTAGGCATCATTACATCCAGTTTACAGATGAGGAAACTGAGGTGCAGAGGGATTAAGTAAACTACCCAAAGCCACATACCCAGAAAAGTGAAAGACCTGAATTTGGGCCTGGGTCTGCCTGCCTCCGAAGCCTGTGTCTTTCCATGTGCCTGGGGCAGGTGCGAGCGTGGGGTTGGGGCTGTGAATAGCTGTGGCTCCACAGGAGCAGAGAGAGGTAAATGTGGCGTCTGTGTGTACTGGGCGGAGGGGGCTCCCTGCAGAGGGTGGCTGGCGCTCAGGGGAATGCGGAGGTAGAGTGATTGGGACTGGCAGTCTCTAACTGAGTGTAAATCTGATCGTTTGTGAAGTTCGAAATGAGTTGTTACAAACGAGTGACTTTACTCTGGGCAGACAGAGGCCACCCCTGTCAGGAGCTGAATCAAACTCTTGTCTTCTGTTCACGCTGCCTTTTAGGACACAGAAACATCTCAAAGAACCAAACTCGTTTTTGTACTTTGATTACCTCTTACACGATTACTGAGAAATCCATTGTTGGTCTCTACTTGATTCATTTCTACGCATGTCTGACAGCTGGTATTTGCTACACATGGTGGCTACAGATAAAGACTAAGATGCTGCTTTCCAGGAAATCACCCAAAATAATTTTCTGATGACGGAAGACAGAATTTTTGTAAAACGTTAAATAAAATTGGCTGCTCACCAGACACCTTCGCCTTCACCCGGGAGCAGGGGTCTGGCAGTGGGGAGTGGACAGAGGGTGACCATTCAAATCTCCCCTGAAAAAGCAGAAGATGGGAAAATTCCATAATCCTGGGCTTCCTACTTAAAAAAGAACAAAAGCAAGTCTGAAAGCCAGAGAGCTGTGCCTGCAGTTCTTTGGGTAATGAGAAAATTTACGTGTCCACTCACGGCCCACACATCCTGACCGAGGGACAAGGGACAGGCGTGGTTCTTAGAGAGAAAAAGAACAGAGGACAGTTTCTCAGCCTCCCTATGTTCTCTGTGCTCTAACTGGAGCCTCTTCTCCCAAACCTACCCTACCTGGGCCCTGGTCAGAGCCTTCCGGAAGCCCAGATGCTCAAGCTCAGCCCTGGAAATCAGGATTAGGCAGATACCAGAGACATCCGTGTTGACAGTTTCCAGTGACTTAGTGAATATCTGTTAGACGTTCTGGGCCTAATCCCCAGCCGGGCAGGTCGTGTTGGCCCCGCTGTTTCTCGGAGTCCCCATCCAGGCAGGGAGCATGTGACTAACATGATTGTTAGCCTCCTTGGTTTGGCCAGGAAAGCTGGAAGCTGCCATTTGAAAGGGAGTCTGAATTTCCCAGATCTAAGTGTCCAACCCATAGGCAGAGCTCCTAGAGCAATCAAACTGGAAGGGTCCCACCTCCTCATCGGGAGAAAGAAGGAACATCTTGGCAGGAGCAGTGGGAGGGGGCAGTGCTTCCTTCTGCCGCTTCACCGGTGTTGCTGCTCAGAAGTCCATGAAGTTTTGGCGATAGCAAAGGTTTGCTGGCTTAAGTGTAATGGGAACGTACACTTCCTGCTATGCCCTATTACTATCATCATCTCTGGTAAAAAGTACAGACCTCTCATTCCCCCACACTCCCAGCTCACACTGCCTTCTTGCCCCCTCTGAGCCTTCTTTCCAAACCCGAATGCTTTCTCTCCACCTCCTCTTTCCAATCAGGACAACGCAAACACCACCGATTCCCTAACGTAATTTCAGATTGTCCCAACCAGATGAGAGCACTCTTCAGTGCCTTAGCTTGACCTCAGTAGTCTTTTGTTGATGCATCTTTTAGAGCATTTATTTTACTCTGCCATCCTTAGCATTGCTTGTCTCTTTGCTTAAACCTTTCTTGATTATGCCCCTCTTAGAGATCAGACTGGCTTGGAGTCAGTGTGTGAAGACTTGATGTGGAAGCCCTGCTGTTCTTTCGGAGGACACAGCTTTCCTCTGAAACCATGAGGCTGGCTGAATTGTCCCTGCACCATGACTGGCCTCCTATTCCATCTCACTAGAGTTTCTGGGCTTCATCCCTGTGCTCCTGGGGAGAGAGTGGGATAGTTCAACATCCAAGGTGAATGGGGTTCCCAGAACCAAATGGGGAAAAGCTCCATTGCAGCACTAGTCAGGACAAACTGGATTTGTGCTAGTCTCCCTACAAACCCTACAAACCTGTCTGTTCTGGTCTCCACCAGGGTTGGTCTGGCTTTGAACTGTTTCCTCCCTCATGAATCAAAGCACCGATCCCTCCCAGAAAGGAAGCCAGGATTAAGAGAGGATCGCAGGGTGTTCTGAGCACCTTGGATGACAAAAGGAACACGAAGGGTGTGCAAAGGTGAAAGCCAGTGAGTTGCGAGTTACTTGTGGGGCTTGGAATTCAGTTCCAAGGGGAAGAGGGTGAGGTGCAGGAAGAGGGTGAGGTGCAGGTGCTGTGTGCTACCAAGATCGTTCTAAGATCGTTCTAGGGGCCACTGGCTGTTGGTAAATGTGTACACTCATTGTCTGCAGGCCACCTTGATGTTAGGAAGACAAGAAGGCACACAGGCATGGTTCTGCAGCAGTGGAGAGAGACAAACACAGTTCACCATGTCACTGGCTACAAGGCTTTTTTTTTACTATATCTATTGATTTCATAGAGAGGAAGGGAGAGGGAGAGAGAGAGAGAGAAACATCAATGATCAGAGAGTCATTAATCGGCTGCCTTCTGCATGCCCCGACTGGGGATCGAGCCCGCAACCCGGGCATGTGCCCTGACCAGGAATCAAACCACGGTCTCCTGGATCCTAGGTTGATGCTCAGCCGCTGAGCCACACCAGGCCGGGCTGGCTACAAGGTTTTGAGTAAGTTCCTTAACCCCTCTGAGCTCAAGTCTCTTATCTATAAAATAGTGGTAAGCTCTGCTTCGGGCACGTGGTTATTGTGAAGTTAAAAATACACACGGTGTGAAAGCGCGTCTTACACTGATGAACACTGAAACTCGTGGAGGGTGTTGTTATTTAAACTAGTAGCGGTGAGCAGTCCATGTGAATGGAGGAGAGGAATGTATACGAGATGAATGTTCAAATGGACCGCTCATTCTATCTTTCAAAAAACACTAATCTATAAGTAATAAATACAAGACACATCTTGAAAAATCTAAAAATAGAAATTAGAAAAAACAGTAGGGGATTACACACTAACAAAGGAATGTTTATTTTTCCACAAGAGGGTTCACCACAGACTTCCTTCCATTACCTTTGTGTTAATTTATACACCATTAACTCTTTTGGAACAAATGAATGTAAAGCTTAAGGTTAGGAACCGAGGTTTGCAGATCCATCCAAAGTAAAGCCATAGTTATCTATGAGACAGCGGGAATAGTATTCACGTCACACAACCTTTGTGGTGCAAAAAGCTAGACACACACGCAGCCTTGCAGCCCCCCTCCGGTTACCCGCATGCGGAGCTGCTGTGGGACTCGGGGGCAGCAATTCCTTCCACCTGAGTGCTAAGAACCGGCTTCCACTCCCTGGCTCCTGAATTGGAAGTTTCCGACGCTTGGTGGCTGTTGAGATTATTGTAGGGGTTACACGAATCCACGTACCTGCCAACCATTGCTGCATAGGAATTATCAAGAATACAGATCAGGCACACATGTGTGCTATTTTTTTCCTCCCAAATATCTGCTGGTGAAGTGGCACCAGTGGACAAGAGAGAAGTCGCCTTTCTTCACACACACCAGTGTGGGCCTGACTACTGGGTCTGAGTCCCTGACCATCGAGGGAAGCTGGTCATGGGCAAGGGCTGGAAGGCTGGATGGTGGCAGTGGGCGTCTCCAGGAAGCAGTCACAGAAGCCAAGGTCTACCAGTTAAACCGTCATTCAGGACCTAGGAGTAAATTTCAGGTGAAATGAATGCCCCGAGAGAGGCCAGTCATCCAGGACAAGCGGAATAGGGAAACTGAGACAGATAGTTAAACTGCTGTTTGCAGCCATCTAGTAAATCCTACCTTTTCTAAACCAGGCCACTTAAGAGTAAATGGTGTGCACTTCTCCTCCCCAACCAGAGGGTAAATAGCTTAAATCATCCTACTCAGGGAGACAGCAGAAATCCAATTAGTGCCATTTGCCAACCACACCCAAGGACAGATGATGTTAAGAGAATAAATGTTATTTTGGTATATCAGCATAAAGCTGATGAATATTCTATTGAGGTTCTCCCCTAAGACCTCCCCTGAACGCCCAGCCTTTAAAACCCCTCAAAAGAAAGGTCTAGTGCTTGCTGTCCCTCCCAGGAGCATGCCTGCCCCTCCACCCCCCTTTCTTTCCCCACAGGTGTGCACCTTCTAAACTCTTAAGGGACTCCACAGGGCTTGCTACCAGGGCAGCAATGGGCAGTGGCAATTCATCCCAGGCAAACCCCCTGAACCTGTCCCCAAAGCCCCCTTTTCTCTGACTTCTTAGTGAGCCAAAGCAGCCTAGGCTCATTTCTCCAGCACTTTCTTGTTTCACTGTCCCCAGCTTTAATAAATGTCCTCTAAAATTCACCTGGACTCGTATTGCGAAATCTTTTGTGCATGAAGTCAAGAACCCACACATTACCAGCTGTCTACTTAGGCAGACCCAAGCTACTCAGGATTGGGCTCAAAGTCCTTACACAAGAGAACTTGATGTGGTTAAACAGATAAACTAGAGGCTTCTATGGTTATGAGGGAGGTCTGTGATAGTTTCTAGAAGGTAACGCAGTTGAATTCTCTCTCTCTCTCTCTGTGTGTGTGATGTGTGTGTTCATTTATGGAAGACAAATCTCTTTAAGTTTCAACCGGTATGTCTCTGTTCAGTAGCAAAACAGGACTAGAAATAGTTTAAATTACAGTGGGTGAAAATGTTGGACTTTGAGCAATTGCAAATGGGAAACTAGACAATTCTCTGCAATTTCTGTAGAAGCTTGTGGCACAAAGGTGTGACTATTTGGAGGAATGTTGACAAAGAGGAGGTTAACAGGTGACACAGAGCCAGAATAACACAAGAAACTCCAGAGAGGACCACACCTGTGTGGTTCACCCATTCTGCAGTGAGGAAGGATTCCATGTCATCCCTGAAGCACTTTGTAAATGGTTTTGTAATTTATTGAGGATGCAATTTTTCTTAAGTTAATATTTTTATCAAAGTTCAAATCATTTATACAATAATGTGGGTTCCATCATTCTTCATAAGCCTTTTTGCTGTCCATTCTTAAGAACTGAGTTCAAAGAAGCCCTGAAGGTTTTACTGAGGATTGAGTCCTGAGCAGTGGGGGAGGGGGCCCTCACAGAGCAAAGTGTGAGGTGAAGTCCTCCAGGTATTCCATCAGGGGAAGGGCCAACTCTGCTCCTCCACGGAGGGGCATGTTTAAAATTTCTTTAAATCCAAGTATATTAGTTTCAGGCATCCAACATAGTGATTTGACACTGACGTACCTTATGATATGATCACCACAATAAGTCTAGTAAGAGGTACACAATTCCAGTTATAAAATAAATAAGCCACAAGAATGCAGTATACAGCCCAGGAAATTTAGCCAATAACACCATAATAACTGCATGGTGACAGATGATTTCTTTTGTTTCTTAAATGATGAAGACTGTGTTCTCATATACTTCCAGGCACTAACGATTGTCTGATTGGTGTTTTTGAGTGTCATAATAACTGTCCCTACAGGTAGTAAAAAGAGGTTATAGGCACTGATAACTACAGGCTAGCTCACCACTCCTGAAGAGGCTGTGGAACTGAAGCACTGTGCTGGAATCATTCCCACTGGTTTCTTCATATTAGCCAGCGTTCTCCAGAGAAACAGAACCAATAGAGAGTTTATTTTAAGAAAATGTGGGGCCAGCAAGTCTGAAAGTCACAGGACTGGTAAGCAGGCTGGAAATTCTGGCAAGAGTTGATATTGTAATCTTGAATCCATAAGCAGCCAGAAGGGAGAATGCCCTCTGCCTTGGGGAATCTCAGTCTTTTTAAGGCCATCTACTGATTAGACAAGGTCCACCCACATTAGGGAGAGTAATCTGCTTTACTCAAAGTCTATTGATTTAAATGTTAATCACATCTAAAAAATATCTTCACAGTAAAATCTAGACTGTTGTTTGACCAAACAACTGGGCACCATGGCCTAACCAAGTTGACACATTAAATTAATCATCACATAGTCTGAGTACTCTTTTTAGTTTCCCCAGTTCTGGCTTTTCATAGTTTAGCATAATTCCCACCCCCAATTTCTTAGTAAATCGTCAGTCCCTTGTATCTTGGTCTGGACCTTTATTCCTTGTCTATTTTCCCATGAAGGCTGCTCCTAATTTCTTTAATTTTAATTAAGCAATATATATTTTTTCTTATTATAAGTGCTATAGGTACATGAAAGAAAATTTAGAAAATTACGATATCAGAAGGAAGAATACACATTACTATAATACCACCTACAGAAACAATCATTAGATTCTATATCCTTCCAGTCATTTTTCTATGTGTGTACATGAGTAATGATCATGATGGCTAATACATGTAACTATATAACTTAGTATGTTGCAGTTATTAACCCATTCAGTCCTCCTAGCATCAGTGAGGCAGGTACCATTATTATTTCTATATTCAGATGAGAAAAAGAAGGACAGAGAAGTTAAGTGACTTGCCCAAGGTCACAGAACTTGTTTGATGGTACCTGAGTCCCAAACTCCTTACATTGTGGGAACGTTTTTCTCTCTCCATGTGTTTACTGGTCATTTGTATTTTACGAATACATTTTTGGTTCATTTCCTGTGTCCATTTTTTTTTTTTTTAGAGATGGAAAATTGCAATCTTCCAAACTAAACTCTTTTATTTTGCAAATTAATTTTGTACTCTTTTTTCTTTACCTCTGGTGACAGTGTCCTTTTTCTTTCCTGTCATCTTTAGACCCTGGAGTCTTGGTTGTTTTTCTATGAACTCCCTAGCCTTCTGGATGGTATGAGCAAGGCTTCCGCAGCCACTGCAGGCTCTGGGCGGAGGCTGGTATGGGTTCATCTGGAGAAAAAGCTGTTGAGCCCTTGGAGGGAGCGTGAGGAAGAAGAAGGAGCAGGGCTGCTCTCAAGGGCCTGATGCCCTGTGGCCCACCTCTGGGCTGGAGGTTGTTCTGGGTAGTAGAGGTGCTCCGATGGGAGCCGTGGGCACAAGTCTCGCCACCTCTCTGGGCCTCAGGGCTTGTCTGAAAAGCAAGGGTGCTGATGGCTCTTTGCAAGATGTAGTGAGGATCCAACGTGAAAGTGTATAGCAGACGGTTATGAATTATAAGGAAGTGAAGGTTTCTTATTTTGAGCTGTGATTGTGGTTTTGCTTCTTCAGGGAAAGAGTGGGGCGGGTTGGGGTGGGCAGGTCCACACTGGTCATATTTGGAGAATGTTTGACTTTGGGGCTAGATATGCTAATGATCTCCCACACCATGCTCTCTGAGGCTCAGTTTCTGCACCTGGAACCTAAGGGTGATGTTAGTAGCAACCTCACGGGGCTGTGTGGGGATGAAATGAGTTCATCTACACAAAGCATTGAGATTAGCCGTTGGCACCTAGGACTCGTTTTACATAGATTAACTCTTTTAATCTTCACACAATAGAATGAGGTAGGTACTATTACTGTCCTTATTTTACAGGGGAGGAGATTGAGGCCAGATGGGTGACGTGTCCAGCCCAAGACTGCAAAGCTATTGACTAAGCTAGGACACACATCCAGGCAGTCTGTCCCGAGACCGTGCATTTCTAACCACTCTACCATCCTGCCACTACCTGTATTGGATGGGGAGGAAAGGTTGGTAAGGAAGGAGGGAAGCCTGGCCTTTCCCTCCCTGAGGTTGACAGTCAGGCTTCCTTCAGCCCCTCCTTGCACCGCTTCCTCCAGCCACACCTCCTCCAGGAAGTCTTTCCAGATGAGCCCCACCCATGTGATCACTCCTATTTTCTTCGTCTACTTTAAATTTATGAACCTCGTCTGTATAGTGCTTTGAAATTTTTCTTCAATTCGATGGGCATTTATCAAATGCCTAGAACATAAGGCTAGAACCGTAGGATGGGGTATGCAGACATGGATTAAACCTAGTTCCTCCCTGCCAGGCATTTATAACCTTGTCAGGGACATAGAAAAGGACAGCCACAGCAGCGAAAGAGAAATTGAGATCAGTGTTGTAAAGGAAATATGAACAACGCACTACAGGAGTGTGGGAAAATAATGGTTAATTCAGACTGGGGGTGGGGGCTGTGTGCACTGGGTCTTGAAGGATGGCGAAGACTTTAAAAGGCAGTGTGGTGGGAGAGCCATCAGAGAAAAGAGCATGGACAAGGACCCAGGCTGTGAAACAGTCCCGCCAATGTCCAGTCTGCGCTGCTGTCCCTGGGAACAGGAGCAGGGAGTCTTTGTCCCGAAGTCTTGTTCGTGTGTTTGCATCTCATTTGAATAGTCAGTAGAGGCTCTGCTTTCTGTGCCCTTGTCCTAGGTCCCCCCGGGCTGGCATGACCCTCAGACTCCCCCCATCCCCTGGGCAGGGGCTCACCAGCAGTGCTCCCTCTCCGCGGTGTGGCAGGAGCGTCCCTCTGGGTGGACGGGAGAGCGGAGTGGGAGCCCTGAGGTGGCCGCATCCTACTCGGTGCCTACACATCTTAGTGGGAAGCGGTCCCCGCCCTGTGCCAGGGAAAGCGGTCAGCGGTGGTGTTTTGTGTCCTTCTGAAGGCCTGGCTTCGTGGAATGGGTGCCAGAGGCTTGGGATTGAGGTGAGGAGTTTAAATACTAGCCCACTTCTGAACGAGCAGGGAGCCCTTCCTGGACAATCATTTTTCATAGAAATGACTTGTTTTTTTCTGCATTTTGTCAAGGAAACTGACTGCGGTGAGCAGAATGCAGCGGTGGGAGCAGAAGGGAAAGCAGGGGGCCAGTTAGGAGGCTGTTGCAGTTGTTCGGGGAAAAGAAGACGAGAACCTGCTCGGGGTGGGGGGTGCTGGAGACAGGAGAGATTTCAGAGGTACCAAGGGGGCATCTGTGACAGGACATGGCCAGCGAGTGGATATGGGTGAGGAGGGACAGAAAGGAGTCAATAATGACTTTCCACTGTCTGTTTTGGCCACTGGGTCGCTGGTGATTTTCTTCACGGAGACAGAAAGCAGGAGGAGGGACAGATGTGCCTCAGGCCTGGGGACAGAGATGAGTTCAGTCTCAGGCATGTTGACTCCCCCTGAGACGGGGCACCGGAGCTAAGAGGGCATCAGGCCCTAAGTTCAGAAATCTTCAGGATAGATGTCCCAGGCAAAGAGTTTTAAGAGTTGGGTTTGAGTGGAGTGCGTGGAGCAGATCAAGATCATTTTAAAGAGGGGTGGAGGACAGGAAGTTGTACCAAGGAGAGGGCACAAGTGTGGCCTGTGTCAAAGAGACGCAGAGAGAGGAAGGCTGAGAGGTTCCGGGGTTGGCAGTGGGCGCAGGGCAGGCTCCAGACACAGCAGATGCTGAAGGACCGGAGGAGGCGTCAGAACACAGGGGGCTGAGGAGCGAGTGGGAGGGGGTGAGGGGAGCGAGAGTGAGGGGACCTTTTCCAGTAAGTCTGGCTAAGAAGGGAAGGCCAAGAGAGGGGCGGTGAAGGGAGAGGCCAGAATCGTTTTCAGATGCGAAGGGCTTGATCGTGCTGTTATGTTGAGGGGAAGGAGTCAGTAGAGAGAAAGGCTGTGTCTCCAGGCTCCATGGGATCCCAGGGGGGCTTCTGGGCCTCAGGGGCCACTGGGAACTCCAGGCCCCGTAGGTAAAGTAGCCTGCTGGCCTGAAAGGCTGCCATGCCAAGCGGCTCTGCCATCACCCAGGCCTCAGCTCCTCCCACACTCCTCCGAGGGCTGTGTGGACCTTTGTTTTACAAAGGCAGCCGAGGCTGGCAGAAGAGCTGACTCGGGACCTAGCCCAAACCTCCTCTGTCTCCATGGCCTTGGCCTGTGTTTAGCAGCAGGAAGCTTTCCTTGGGTCTCTGCTGCCAACAGTCGCAGCCGTGGAGTAGAGTGGATCACGAGACATGCCTGGCACTAGGGTAACCCACCTGCAAACCCTCAGGCCTTGGTTCTGAGCCAGGCGGAGGGCTGTGATGCGGCTGCCACCTGGTGTTGAGATGCATGTCCAGCAGGAAGGCAGCTACAAGGCACCAGCCACACGTGGGAGGTAGGCAAGGAAGACAGAGCCAAGAAGACAGCAAAGTCAGACTCCAGAGAGGGGCCCACCATCCTGAACCAGAAAGAGAATACATTTCCCATGGTGAAGACAAACAGTGAAGTTGCCAGTTAGCCTGCGGTCAGAGGCCAAAAACCTCTCCCCCAAACAAACAAAACCCCCAGCAGCGCAGAGTTACAGTTCACCTGCGCCATCGCTCATTTGATGCTTTGGGTTCGTTATCATCATTTCCCCTATTTTACAGATGTGATTTATCCATGGAAGGTTCAAAAGATTTGTCCCTGCCTGTCCCCTATTAAATGGGAGAGCGGGGATTTGAACAGGACTTTCAGACTTTGAGAGGTGGGGCTGGGGCGGCCAGTGAGCTTCCATTCAGGAGCGACAGGAGCAGTCTAGGCAGAAGTAAGCATGGAGTGTGGAGGGTCTGGGCAAAACTTAACGACAGAGACCGGCGCCTGGATGACCTTGAGGTGGAGAGTGAGGCTGGAGGTGAGAAGCCCGACCACTGCCCAGGGTGAGTGCGGATGGCTGCTGGGCTTCAAGAGGGGTTTGCCAGCGAGACGAGCTCCAGCAAGTTCTGCACAGGAGCCAGGACAGGGTCCACACTATATGTGAGTGGCCTTGGGGAGAGGGGACCAAGGGATACTGACAGACTGGTCAATGAGAGACCCAATCGATGACGTCTGGCTTGCTAACCAGCAGCTGGAATGGAGGACCCAAGATCAGAGACATGCACCAGCAAGCAGACGGGGCGCTAAGAGCAGGCAGCACCAGCGGAGTGTGGGCTGGGGCATCTCCTGGTAGGATCACAGGAGGAGGTTCAGCCGGTGCGCCTGCCGGCAGGCACCAGCTAGGAAGGAAGCCAAGGGGCCTCTGAGGATGCTGGGGGTGGGTAGAACTGCCTTCCGTTCAGAGCCTGAGGTGAGAAACAGCGCATGTTTTCTTCTCGCCTGCCTGGGCCATGTCAGTGAAGGTGCGGGGCCAGCGCCTGGGGGCAGGTAGCCGGCGCTGGCTGAGAGTCAGAAGGCAGAGTCCTGGGCTGCACGAGCCGCCAGGCCTATCTGCACCTTCAAATGATGCTGGATCAGGACTCTCCTTGCTACAGCTTTCCACTCCTGCCGTTTCCAAATTACCTGCTTTTGCTTTACTTTTCTCTTGGTTGCCCCAGTCAGGTTCCCTTTGAAAAAAAGCACACATCCCCTTTTTTCTAAACAAGAAGGCAGAACCCTGTGTTCCCATGCAGGGCAGGATAACTAAAGGGACAGAACATCTCTTGGGGCCCAGACCTTAGAGTTCGAGTCGGAAAGTTGGTAAACTGAGCCAGGGAGAGAAGGGCAACTTGGGAAGAAGCCTGGCAATGTAGGGTCCATACCGATGAAGATGTCACTGATGGTGACCGCATCCCTTGGAGGCCTCTTCAGTCCTGCCCCCTCTATCCTCCCAGTGCCCCCAGCAGCCCCTCTCCGTTCCACACACACTCAGTACCTCCTGGCTTCCCCTAATTAGTCATGATTAATGACTAATTAGGTATATAGCAAATTGGATCCTACTGGTAATCTATCAATAATATTAATCAGCGACTATGTGCCTAAATCATTGCTACTACCACTCAGATTGTCTTAAAAAGGTCTTTTAAATGAAAATCTAGCTACACAAGTAAGATGGGCCCACTGTGGGGAAATCGGGGACGTATAATGAGGACAATATAAATCAGGTTGCCTTTTTCATTCATGAAAAATAAACAACCTTATTTTTGATGACTAGTGAGTTCTTCTCACTTCTTTTCCCAGCCACTGAAGGGTCCTGGTGCTACGGTCCTTGTATACAGTGAGCGCTCAATCAATACTTGTGGAGTGGCTGATGCAGCCTCGTGCCCACTGAGCTCCCAGTTTCCTGTAAACATAAGATAGTGAGGTATGCGCTGGAGGTGGTAGCTGGTCTGTGGCACAGTGGTTAGGGAGCTGGCTGAATTCCACACAGGCTTGTTTTCTCCAAGTTTCCTGCGGGGACAATAAGCTCAGCCCTGCAGGAAGTGGCTTTGGATGGTGCTTCTGGATCACCTGAGTGTGAGTCAATCTTGGGAGGAGTTAGTTTCTCAACAATCAAATGTTGAATACCTACTGTGTGCCAGGCAATGTGCAGGCTACTGAGGATATAAAGATGAAGGTTGTTGGAGATAGGACCCACAAACTTACTGGATTGCCGCCTAAATGTGGTCCTAGAGTTAGATACAAAACACTGGGAGAGCAGAAGTGTGTGGCTCTGGGGATGAGTCACTCCATGAAGGCTTCACGGAAGAGGAGGCCTGAGAGCTGGGCCTTAGAGGGTCAGTGCAATGCAGTAGGTTGGGGAGCTTGGGGGCCAGTTGGAGAAAAGAACAGGTATTCTAGACAAAATGAAGGATAAGTTCAGTGACCTGGAGGTATGAAGGCTTAAAGTGTGTTCCAGAACATCAGAAGGTCCTTCCATGACTCACATTTCTAAATCTGAGCTGCACTGTTAAAGAGGGTGGCTGCTGCCTCCGAGACCCTGTGTGAGCAGCAGGTGGCCTTGGGACTTCTGAGAGCCCTCTCCCTCTCCCCTTGCCTCTTCTTGGGTTTATCTAGCAATGAACAGCCATGTCTGCTTGTGCTGGCCAGGCCCACTTCCAGTGCCTCCTTCCCTGAGGCCTAGACAGATTGTCTAGACAGATGTGGCTGCTCTTCTTCTGGCCTCTCACTGCACCCTGTCCTGGCCCCTTACACACTGATTGCCTCTCTTTTAGGGTCTGTTTTCTCCACGGAACTATGTGTTCCTCACAGGCAGGAAGTGTGCTTGGTTTGTGCCTGTACTCCCAGCGTCAGAAAATTCTTAATTAGTCAGTTTATTCTGTGAATACATCCCTGTCACTCAGCAGGCCCTGGCTCAGTTGTGCCATCTGACCTCTTTAGGGATTAAGGTAGGATTCTAAGCAGCCTGATGCAAGGGTGAGAAGGTCCAGGGCACATTGTCCTCCTCAACCCCAATTAACGCTTGATTGAGAAGGTCATAATCAGGGCTTATGTAACAGAAACCCATTATTTGATTGATTAAAACAGGTTTCAGCTGGGAGCTTAGCAAATCCATGCTACACAGCCAGCCTCTCCCACTCTACCTACAGGGCCAGTATGTGACAGATATAGGTGGCAAATGCCTGGAATGCTTTGAAGATCCTGCTCCAGCTGGTTGCTACAGGGACAGGGAGGACACTGGTGACAAATGTGACCTGATTGCCTGGGCCTTTTGTTCCTAAGAAAAGCCTTGGAAGCCTGCCCAGTTGTTGAACCAGCTATTGAACAGCTCACCAGGGACTGGGAGAAGGTGAGAAGCACGTCTCCTGGGTCCTGTCCTGTTACATCATTGACCCCATTTGGCAACATTGGACCTTGACTTTTCCTAATAATAGTCAGCTAAAGAATCAGGACATTTTTAACATAAATTCCTAATTCCTTTAGGGAAGTTTTGTGATGGTGGCCTTCCAAGGAAGGGTGGGTGGATGAATGGCTAAGCAGATGGACAGATAGTAAATCATCAAATGGATATACAGGTGGGTGGTAGAATAAGTGGACAGGTGATGCACGAGAAGTCAGCCTGTGCTTATGGCCATCTAGGGACATACAGTCCTCCAATTGGTGGTGGTGCTGGTGGATGCTGCTGTAGCAGGACCTTAGCTTCCAAAGGCTTGCTACGAATAATTGAAAAGCTAAACACATAGAGGCAACTCTTGCATTTATTTTTCAGGAAACAGCAGTAAATTGAATGCAACTGATACCTCTTCAGATATTTGTTACTTCTCAAGACTTTCAAGCATGAAAATGTCTTTATCTTCCCCCCTCGAAATCGACATACCCTGCAAATAGAGCACCTTAAGAAAAGTACACCTATAAAAATAATATAACAAACAAGAAACAGCAGTGCAAACAGTTTGACAAATGTCTTCTCCATAAACCCGTCGTTCTAGAGCAAGCCTGTTGTTCTGTGCGGCCGTGCTCATGCCTGGGAACCGCACATAGCTGCAGTCTTTACATTCTGTAACCTGCTTTCTTCTCTCAACATGATGTCATGCACATTTTCTACGTTGCTACACAGCCTTTGTAATTACTTTAAATGACTGTGAAATATTTCATTCATTATGAATATTTAGGTTGCTTGTATTGTTTTGTTTCTCCTTTGATTATCTCCATGAATTAACAAGTGTTAGGTATTTCACCCAGTGCCTGGCAAATGTATATACTTAGTAGGTGCTTTATTTTTTTCCTATCTCTTTCCTTCATATATATCTTTATATTTGGGTTTTTCCTTAGGATACACTGCTTAGCATAAATATTGAGGTCAAGAGTTTAAATAATTGCATGGCTTCTCACACATGTTACTGCTATGTTGCTTTATTAATAACGATGATGATAATATAAATAGCTCCATAGTTACACATATTATCTCATAAAATCCTCCCCCATCTCTGAGAGGTAGCCATTCCCCTATTTTAAATGAAAAAGCAGAGGCCCATCCATGTCCTGTTTTCTTCTTTCTCCCCAGGTCCTGGTACAGTATCTGGCACAGAGAATGACTTCAATAAATGTTTGTTGAATAAAGTCCACAAATGGGGGGTGTCACGAGTCAAACTCTGGTGCTTTTTCCCTTAAAGCTTGCCAACTGGCTTTGGACATTCATTGGGGTGGTGGTAGGGGCATTAAAAATGTGGGTGTTGCTACACCTTGTAATTAAGGACTCAGATTTAGTGAAGCACCCATTCAGGCTTAGGGCAAACATTCGAGAGCTAATGTTGTGCTGTGGGTGGGAGTTTAGCACCCTGAGTATAGTTTCCCTAGCACTGTACCTGCTTGATTTCCCCGAGATCACCCATGTAGGGCTACTCGACAGTTCTGAGGACAGTGCTGTAAGAGAATGGTCCTAAGTGCTTGGTGACTATATTCAAGTTAGAGGGTTTGCTATTGTCTTCTGGTTGTTGACTGGATGATGTTTTTACAGAAACGCTGTCCTCATTGGACTCACTCTCTGAAATCCAACTCCACAGGCTGAGGAGGCAGGGTGGCCCCTGGACTTCATGAACTTCCTTCGGTTCTATCCTTCCTACTTTCAGAGCACTTTCGGTGCATCCCAAAAAGCACCGGCCCCAAGAGTCCTAAGTAGTCACTTTCTAAAGTCGTGCCCTCCTGGCATAAGGCAGAAACCTGTGCCCCATTTCTGTTGGTGGGCAGCTTCAAAATGTATTTGGTGCTTAAATGAAGAGGACTTGATGTGTGGGGAGTGAGGGAAGGGGAACACTCAAGGGTGACTTCTAGGTCTGGGGTTTGAGCAACATGAGAGTAGGATCTTCTTCGGAAGCTTGGGTCCCGGGTTCTGGACACCGCTCCAGACAGGGGACGCTGCTCCTGCAGCATGGCCTGCGTGGAGGAGCTGTGTCCTTCCTCTTGGTCCTAGAGGATCAGAGAGATGGCTCCGCCCAGCCTTCTTTGAAAACAGCCGGGGGTTTGGAAAGTTGGTCCTTTCTTCGCCATTGGCTCAGACTCACCTAGCCAGGGAACAGTGGCGGCCACTTTAATTTATCCAACATGTATTCATTAAGCGCTTGCTGTGTGCCAAATTCTGTTCTGGGTGTTAGGGATGTGGCAGTGAGCAAAACATACAGATTGCCTACCCTCGTGGAGCTTATGTTATAGTTGGGTAGACTAAGAACAAGCCAAAAGATAAATAAAGCATATCAAAGAGTTACAAGAGCTGTGGAGAAAAGGCAGGGATGAGGCAGGGTGTGCTGGAGCTAGGCGGGGGGAAGTGTTGAGAATGGGGAGCTGCCACCCATGAGGGCTGCAGAGTGTGCACAGGGCTGCTCCGGGAAGTGGTCCTTCTTGGTTTACTGTGGCCACGGTGGCACAACCACCCCTGCAGTCAATCTTTACACGTCATTCTATTTGTTTTCTTCCGAGTGACTATCACATACTGTAACGATCTTGTTTATTTACTTGGTTTACTCCTGCAGATGAATTCTGGTGTAAATCCAAATGGTGCTGATTTGGGGAGGAGATGGAAATGGGGATGGGATTGAGAAAGCCAAACCACGACCCAAGGTGCTAAGTTCAAGCTGGGAAGGTTCTAGCCTTGGATATGGGTTCGCAGTCCTGAGATCAAGTCTTGGAGAGTCTTCTGACTGGGAGAAGGGAAGTATACTCACGTGAGAGGGGTTTGGAGAAGCAATTTGGATTGGAGACCCTGAGGACTGGGTGAGCTGGGTGAGCTGGGTGGGCCTCTCCCTTCTTGGTTTGGGCAGGGCTTCAAAACAGGGCTATTGTTTAGTTAAAGTCTGGCTTGTTCCCAACCTAGTGCTAAGGTGCTTGGAGAGTGCAAACGGGAGGGACCCCTGCCCCTGCCCTGACCTTAATCCCGTTGTCCTCTGTAGCAAGTTGCAACAGGCTTCCTTATGGGAGCCTCGGTCAGGGAGGAGCGTCCTTAATCAGCAACCGAAACTCTGAGCAGGTGTTAATTAGGTCCAGGCTGCTGAGAGATGATCCTATCTTCCCATCATTAAAGATGAGAGTGCAAGGACCCCCCTGCTGTTCCCTGACCCCTCTCCAACTTCCAGAGAAGTCTGGGGGCTGGGCCAGGGCCGCCGCTGGGGAGGTTGAATAGAAGACCGTGTACACAGAGCAGAGCCCTGTCCTGCTTGGTGGACACAGAGGAAATGTCCCAACTCAGACCCTGAGAGGAGGCAGGCAGGGGAGGACCCTCTGAAAGCCCTGGACTCTGGGAGCTGGTCTCAGTAGGAGAGGAAGGGTCTTCCTTGCTGATGATACCACTTGTCACTACTCCATCCGGAGCTGGTCTTATTTTAAGCATTTTTCTTGTCATTTCCCTCTTTTCATAAACATAATAAACACACACACACACACACACGCTCATATACATATGGCTTATCACAGGCTTTGGAGGTAGAAAAGGGACTTAGAGAGGTGTGACAGAAAACCCACACAATCAGAATTGGAGGGTTAAGGTCACAGTTCTTAGTTGACTCTCAGTTTTGTGTTGAAATATCCAGATCTATAAAACACGTATTTTTAAAAAATTCACGTTTATTTTGAATATTTGTCATGAAGAATTGAGATCATACTTGGCAGTTATATGTAAACTCCGAGGTTCTAGTCCAGTGTAAGGTGTAGAACTATGATTAAGCCATGTTCTTTTAAAAAACATATATATATATATTGATTTCAGAGAGAGGAAGGGAGAGGGAGAGATAGAAACATCAATGATGAGAGAGTCATTGATCGGCAGCCTCCTGCATGCCCCCAACTGGGGATTGAGCTCGCAGCCCTGGCATGTGCCCTGACTAGGAATCGAACTGCAATCTCCTGGATCCTAGGTCGATGCTCAACCGCTGAGCCACACCGGCCAGCCCAGCCATATTCTTATTAGAGTGGGCTGCATAAGGACAGAAGTGGTCGGGTATAAGGTTCTAAACACTTAAAGACCCTTTCGAATTACCTTCTTCATATTGAAAATGAGAGTTGGACCAGAGGACTACAGAGCCCTTCCAGGTTAAAGTGTGAGTCTGAGGAGCAAACAGCAGGCAGAGGCCCCTGTTGGGAGAGTCAGGACAAAGCTCATTGTGGCCCTGGGGAACCTGGGAGCCCTGAGTATGACAGCCTGTGTCAGGGCGTGGCCTTTGGCTGAAACACCAGCCTCACCTCTCATTAGCTGGTTGACTTTAGGCAGATTTCGTAACATCTCTGGGTCTCAGTTTTCTTCATCTGTAGGACTGGGATAATTATGCTCTTCCCTTGCTTTGGGGGTCGGAATGGAGAATGAAATGAATGAATTTGATGAAGTGCTTTCACAGTGGTTGCATGTGGGAAGTGGGGGTGGTGGCTGACAGGCACGAGGACTACTTGAGCTTGATTTTCAGGTTCTGATTGGCAAAGCCTTCTCGCTCTAACCTGTCCCCAGGGGGGAAGGCTCTGTCTCTCCTGGCTGCTGGAGGCTACCCCAGAGCAGACGCAGAGCTGCCCAGCTGGCTCAGAATAGGACAGGGCCAAGGAATTACAGAGTGCGGGGACATGGAAGGCCTTCAGACATCAGCTAGTTTCACCCCTCATGTGACAAGAGAGGGAGCTGAGGCCTGGAGAGCTGGGTGCCCAAACAAAGTTTCACAGCCAATTAGCAGGAAGACCTAGATAAGGACCCAGGTGGCCTAATAGTCCACGCACTCAGGTTTTATAGCTTATCCTTGAGGGAACCTCTGTCACTGTTGGAGAGCCCTGTCCTACCCGGCCTAAGGAGTTTGTCATCCCTGAAGGACAGGCCCGTGGGGTGGCAGTGTCTTTCCCAAAGTCCACAGGCTCCCCCTGCTGGGCAAGAGCTGAGGGCTGCGTCCTTGAACCTGCTCAAGGACACTTCCCAGGAGGGCTGGGCCCTGTGCTGCTGGGAGCCTTGACTGGCCACTGTGATATGTTTTTAGGTTTTAAGCATTCCAGGTCACTGTACCTTTTTAAAAGAGGTTTAAGTAATTTTTAAAAAGTGTTTGAATATCTACCCACATAATTACCATTTCAGGTACAGCTTCAAATTCCCTGTTATATCATTTTCCTCCTGCCTAAGGACTTCCTTTGCCATTTCTTATAGTCCAAGTTTGCTGGTGATGAATTCTTTCAGCATTTGAATGTCTTAAAAAGCCCTTAATTCTTTTTCATTTTTGAAAGATTTTTTTTACTGGGTATAAAATTCTAGGTTGAAAGTTACCCTTTTAGTAATGTAAAGATATTTCTCCACCATCTTCTTGGCTTAGATCATTTATGATGAGAAGCCTGCTATCATTCCCTTTCTTCCTCTGTAAATGATGTATTTTTTCCTCTGGCTGCTTTGAAGATTTTTTTCCTCCAGCACTGGTTTTAAGTAATTTGGTTATTATGTGCCTTGGTGTAGTTTTCTTCATGTTTCTTGTGCTTGGGTTTATTGAGATTCTTAGGTGGACAGTTCTTTTAAAATCAAATTGGGAGAAAATTTGGCCATTATTTCTTCAACTATTTTCCCCGCCCCACCCCACTCCACGCCACCCCACTCCACGCCACCCCACCCCACCCCACGCCACCCCACCCCACCCCACTCCATGCCACCCCACTCCACTCCACGCCACCCCACCCCACCCCACTCCACGCCACCCCACTCCACGCCACCCCACCCCACCCCACGCCACCCCACCCCACTCCACGCCGCCCCACCCCATGCCACCCCACTCCACGCCACCCCACTCCACGCCACCCCACCCCACGCCACCCCACTCCACGCCACCCTACTCCACGCCACCCCATTCTCCAATGGACTCAATTCCATGCATATTCGGCTGCGCGAAGTTGTCCCACAGCTGACCTCACTTGTTTTTCAGTTCTTGCTGCCTGGGTTTCATTT
Organism: Miniopterus schreibersii; assembly: GCF_964146895.1. NCBI lineage: Eukaryota > Metazoa > Chordata > Mammalia > Chiroptera > Miniopteridae > Miniopterus > Miniopterus schreibersii. The sequence goes on along the minus strand of NC_138119.1, from coordinate 10,922,006 downwards.
TGGATCGTTTCTGTTGCTATGTGTTTAACTTCATTCATCATTAGTTCCGCAGTGTTTGTTTGATATGTTTTAAATCACACCTGGTTATTTTTTTCTCAGACATTTTAATTTTTGTCTCAAGAAGTTTGATTTGGGGCTTTAAAAAATGTCTTTCATATCCATATTTAATCTTTTTGCTGGGGTTTTGAATATAGAAATTAGTTATATTAACTTTTCTAATGCTCTCATCTACCAATTCTATATCTGTCATAATCAGTCATTTCTGGGTTAATACTGATTGATTGATTTTTCTCTTTATTTTATACCATATTTTCCTGCTTCTTTGCATCACTGGTAATTTTTGATGGATGCCAGACATTGTGAATTTCACCGTGTTGGGATAAACACACACACACACATATATATACACACACAGATATATGTATATATGGCTCTATAAATATTCTTGAGCTTTGTTCTGGGGCATAAGCTAAGTTACTTGGAAGCAGTTTGACCCTTTTCAGACTTGCTTTTAAGAATATGTTAGGAGGGACCAGAGCAGCATTTAGTCTGAGACTAATTTTGCTCTCCTAGCGAGGCAGAACCCTTCCGAGTACTTCGCCCAGTGCCCACGAGTTAGGGACTCCGCTCTGGCAGGCGGGAACTGGGCTTTTCCTAGCCCCGCGTGATTCCTGGGATTGCTCCCTTCCATCCTTTCAGGTGTTTCCCCAGCCTCGGGGAGTTTTCTCACACACAGGTGCTGACCACTACTCAGCTAAAGATTGAGAGAGGCCTCTCCCCATCGGCAGAGCTCCCCGGGAGCAGATCTTTCCAGCACCTTCCCTGCAGGCTCTGGCTGCCCTGGTCTTTCGGGCCCAGCTCCATTTCCTCACGTCAGAGCCAGCAGTGGGCTCTGCCGGGCCCCTCCTTGCGCCACAGCCTGGAAACCCTCTCGCGACTCAGAGCTGGGGTAAGCCTAGGCTCACGGCCTTTGTTTTTCATCTTACAGAGGTCACGGTCCTTTACTGCTTGAGATCTAGTGTTGTGACAACTGTTGAATGTGTTTTGTCATATTTTGTAGCTCTTTCGGGTGAGAAGGTAAACCTGTCCCTATAATTCCATTCTTGTTGGAAGAATAAGTCTCCTTTTTATTTTTACTAGCTTAATACCATTATCCCAGTCATTTTCAAAATCAAAATCTAAAATTGTAATTAGAATTATACATTATTTTAGAACTTCAGATGGAACAAACAGGCGGTCTCCCCATTGAAAACCTTCCCGGGGCATTGGCTTTTGTCTCTGGTGTGGCTGAGCACCTTCTCTTATGTTCTTCAGTTATTTCTAATCCCTCCAAAGCCAGCTTGGGTCCCTCTCCCAGAGGCCTTGACAGACTTTTCTGAGCTGGAGAAGTGAGGGGTGGAGGAAAGATGCTAAGAACAAATGGAGAGAGGTGTGGTGGTGGGCTGGGGGAACAGCCTGTTCAAACGGGCAGTTCCCAGCACCCAGCACCCAGCACCTCAGCCCGACCACCTCCCTGCCCTCCACAGGGCCTCTTTATACAACCTTCAAGCAGGTCTACTGGCCTGCAAGAGGGACTGGCCCCTCTTCCTCTGGGTAGTTCGCTCTGCCCAAGGCATCCTAACTGGAGGGGGAGAGGAACCCCCGCAGCCCCTCTCAGGGGGGTCATTGTCTGTGGGGAAGAAGTAAATGGAAACTCGGTCCCCATTTGAAATAGATGAGGCATTTTTACAATTGAAGGTAAATGTGGAGATACCAGCACTGTCACATGCATCTGGTATCGCGGTCACTACTTTGGCTGTGTGGAAAGGCTGATCCCGGGGGTCCAGGGCAGAATGGGACCATCTGGTGAGGCAGGTTCAGTCCCATAGGGGGTTGCTGAGCCCTGTCCCCAGGCCCAGCCCTGTCCTGTGCCCCAGCGACCACAGGCTTCTTGCCTTTAAAGGCAGAAATTACAGAATGCCTGGAGAACAGGACTTGACCATATTTGACAAGATGGGAAACTGTGGGGACAGTGAAACAGATTTTAGGGAAGGGTGGATGGGACAATTAGGTTGCTTTCGGGGCATTGTTGTTTTATGCCATGTCTATCAGCTGGCAGGCCCAGTGCTAGGTTTTCTATAATCGTTATTCTCTTCATTCCTCGTGACATCCTTATGTGGTGGGCACGATCCTTTACCTTTCACGGTTGAGGACAGTTAGACTTGGAGGGTTTAAGCCAGTTGTTCTGTGGGACTTGCACTCCAGAGTCGGGGAGGAAGTTTGCCGGGGGCCCAAGAGAGGGCTCGCGGGACGTCTGGTGTGGGAGACGCTGGAGCCCTCGTGCCCCGGCTGGGTGAAGCCCTGCTGTGCCCCAGGTGGAAGCGCTCTGAGATGCCAGGTGGGGCCAACCCCACCCTGGCAGGGCCCTAGGAGGGAGATGCCCCATCGGGTGAGGTGTGGCCAAGGCAAGGCGTAAGAACCCAAAACTGTAGGAGGTGAAGGGGTGAAATATTAATTCAGGCCATATGAAATTGTTTTGTAGGTAAAAATGGTAGATTATGAGCAATTTCATTTGTTTGATATATACTCACCAAGACTCAACACTAAATCCTTGCAGGTCTAAATGAGCAGCACCTGATTTTAGCACTTGGCATGCTCGCCTATTTCTAGATACATCTTCAAAAGGCCCCTGTTAAAATTCACATGTTACTTGGGAGTAAATATATCTGGCAACATCCTGGCACAGTTGGATTTATCCAACCATTTTGTCACTTACCCAGGACAAGGGTTATATAGAGACTGAAAAGAACACTGGCATTTTGATTGGCTGGCGCTGGGAAGGGGGAGCTGCCAGGCAGCGTGTGGACGGCAGGCTGACAGAGGATGGGGTGGCTTGGGCAGAGGGCACAGAGAAAGAGAAGACGGAGTCTGGGCCCCAAAGAATCTTGGCTGACTCACCTTCCCCACAGATTGCTGTGCCGCCCTGTGTCACCTGGGAATCTAGGATCCCTTGGTGCTCTAGCGCCCCCTTCAGGGGAAGTCCTGAAGTGCATGGCTATGCCTCAGGAAGGCGGGTCTCAGAGACAGACTCATTCCAGAGCTTCAGGAGAGAAGGGGAAGGGAAACAGTTTTATCAAACGCACACTGTGTGAAAGCAGTGTGCTGGGCACACAAAATATCCTCGAGCAGTAGCCACTATTAACCTCTGTCTGACAGAGATGTAAACTCAGATTCAGAGCGATTATGTGATGTATTTAAAATCATAACTCGGTGGTGGTAGAGCTGGGATTCAAATCCAGGTTTGCCCCTCTCCAAATCACAGAGGTTGACTGTGGGCGCCTCCAGGTCAAGGAATCATCTCTGTTGATTTCTGAGCCCCCAGAGTACAGTGGGGTTTTGTAAGTGCCGAACCCCAAAGACGCCTGGCCCTGCTTAAGCCCCTCGCCCCTTGACGTTTCTCTCATGCTCTAGGCCAGCCTCTCCTGGTGGCTCCTGGTCACAGAGGAGCCCGAGGCATCTCAGGCTCTGAGCGCTGGGTTTCTCGCCACGCCTAGTCTGCTCCCTTGTTCCCCCAGCTGTACTCGTACTGTTTAGTTCTCTGTTTTCTTGGCACTCAGTAGACATTTATTTGTTCTCTGAAAGAGAAACCGCAGAAGTTACATTCGTCTGTAAAATGAAAACAGGGTGCCTTGTTCACCGGGGCTGTCTCCATTCTCGTTTTCTGGGTAGTGGGTACAGAATAGCTCAGGTATGTGCTGTGGGATTTGCATGTGTGCGTGCGTGTGAGTGGGTGTGGGGGTGTGGGGGATGAGGGTGGCCCAGGCAGGCCCCCTGTATTTGGCTTCTTCCTGGGCGCTGTACTTTGGGAGGGATCCAGCCAGGCTGCAAGCTGTGTGTGTATGTGTGTGTGGGGGGGCGCCACCTGCTGGTTGTCTGTGCAAACTATCTTTCACCCGTGAACCTTCACTCAGGTCAACCTGGAAAGGGCCCCAAACCTCCCTGCAGGTGACTAGCAAGTTCATTCTTCCCCTTCCAGTCTTCCCAAAGTACTTTCTATGTCCAGCACCTTTATAGTAGCACCATGTTAATGTCTCTTTGCCATTGCTTGTGTTGGTATGTGTTAGGAACAATATTATCCACCCCTAAGAGGTCCTTCATCTCCTGTTCACCTCTCACAACCTCAACAATCACACTCCCAGAAATCACCCCTTACTCTTCCCTCCTCCACCCTGTTCTCGGTGGCCCCTGCGATACTTCTGCATACTGTGTGGTTAGTGCATCCGTCACTCCCAGTGTGTCAACCACTCCAGGAAAAGGAATGAGCATCCTTTACCTTGGATTCCACATGACAGCGCAGGAACTGGGGCATGGCAAGGTGCTCAGTCACTGTTGAAAGAGAGGAAGACTCAATAGCAACAGACTATAATAAACAGAACACAGAGTGTGCTTTGGTCTGTAGAGATACATGGAGTTTATTTAAATGGAAAAAGAATGTCCTTTTTTGGTGGGACATTTCCAAAGAGTTATTGTACTTAAAAACATTTCATACTAAATACTGATGCTAACAACTCAGTAACATCCCTTTTTAAGACTTGTAAGGGTCAAAATTCACACAAATATTGCCAGATGTTAAGGTTTTGACTTTTAAGCAGAGACAGACCGCACGCACACAGATTCCTTACCAGGTCTCATCTAATTGTTGGAAAAAACGTTTTGTCACAGCACTGTCACACATTGCTGTGACTGCCTGACTACATGCGTGCCTCCCACAATAGTGACTATGAGGGGAAACGCTTGGAAATGGGTTGGAAAGCCAGGCTGGGGCAGGCTGCCGGTGGCCATCCACCCGTTACCAAGACTTATTCTTGTGCAGGGGTGCCCTCTGGTGGAGGAACAGCAAATTAAAAACCAAAGAAGTTTAAAAAATATTTTTTTTACTCCATAAATAACTAACTGGCCCAACAAACATTGAGTGCTCTATCCTTTCCCCACTGTCTTTTTAAAAAATATGTTGAGATATCAGTCTTAAAGAGCAGATTACATAAACTTTAAGTGTAGAACTCAATGCATTTTTGCATTTTTACATTTTTTCCTGTGTAACCACCATCTGGATCAAGATGGAGAACAGTTCCAGCCCCTCAAAAAGCTGCCTCTTGCTCCCTTTCATGCAATACACAGGGTAACCACTGTTTTGAACTCTAGCCCCATAGATTAGTTTTGCCTGTACTTTAACTTCACATACATAGAAATAAATAAATCATACAGCATATACTATTTTGTATACTATTTTTTCACTCAATATTATATCTGTGAGATTCATTTATGTTGTCAAGTCTGTTCTCTTTATAAATATTTCATTTTATGAACATACCACATATATTTAATCCATTTGTATTAGTTTCTTGTTGCTGTTATAATTAAATTATTACAAACTTAGTGGTTTAAAACAACACCAATGTATTGCCTTGCAGATCCATAGATTAGAAGCCTAATGTGGATCTCAGTGGTCTGAAATCAAGGTCCAGGCAGGGCTGCATGCTTTCTGGAGGCCCTAGGGGAGGGTGGGTTTCCTGGCTTTTTCCAGCTTCTAGAGGCTGCCCACACTCCTGGGTCCTTGGCTTCTTCCTCTACCTTCGAAGCCAACAGTGTTGCACATCTCTGAACACTCTTCTGTATTCACATCTCTCTCTCTGAATACAATCAGGAAAGGTTCCCCGATTTTAAGGATCCATGTAATTTAGGTTGGTCCCATCTGGATAATCCAGGGTAAGTCTTCCCACCTCAAGGTCTTTAATTTAATCACATCTACAAAGTCTGCTTTGCCATGTAAATATTCACAGGTTCTGGGGATTAGGACTTGAACATCCTTAGGGGGGCATTATTCTACCTGCTACACCATTCAACTGTTGATAGACATTTGGGTTGTTTGCAGTTTAGTTATTATAAATATGCTTTTCTCAGCATTTTAAAGAAAGAATTCCAGCATAATCTGGGTTTTATAATTTCTGTTGAGAATTCAGCCACCAGTTTTATTATTAATCCTTTGAAAATAATATTTCCCCCTGCTCTGGTTGCTTTCGAGATTATCCCTATGCTTTGATTTTCTGATAAAGATCAGATAAAGATTGTGCCCCACTAGTAAGGTCAAGAAGCAGAGTTCATTGTCTCACTCCTGCACATACTCCGCAAATGCTCACTATGTGGCCAACTCTGGAAACACAATATGATTTAAAGAAGTATAATCTGTTTCCACCTGGACTGTATTCCAATGGAGAGACAGAAGTTTAGCAAGTAAAAGGAAATATTTAAACAGTAACTATAGATATTTAGGTGGGCGGGGTCATTGAAGATCTTTAGATGGTGCTAGGAATCCCCAGTGAGACTAAACCCTATTTCTCAGGGCTTCCCTGATGACAGTTCTGGACGCCAGCAGGCATGGGGACTAATCCTGCTTCATAGCTCATTCCATCCATCCATCCGAGGAAAGTGGAAGCTGTAAGCTCGTGGCGGAGGGCCTGGGAGACCCCTGCACCCCAAGGTCCTGAGAAGGGAAGACAGTGAAGAGCCACACAGCCACCCTCTCCTGACACTGCACACCTGATGACGGGCTTCTGTTTTAACACATGAATGTAAAGGGCTTAATTCACTTAGCCTCCCTCCTGTGTAAGGAGCCAGTGGGGTGTGTTTCCCTCATCTGAGCTCAGGGTAGCCTGGGCTTTTCTTCACACAAATCCTCTGTAAGCATCAACTAATTGAGCAGCAAAGACTGAGCACAAACTTGTAGATTAATAGCATATTTTATTGAAAGAGATTTATGAAATAATGTCCAGATTCATGTCTTTTTACATGAAAGGACGCTTTCTATCATAGTCACTTAAAAGATGATTATTTATTTTGAACATATATTTGTAGTAAGATTCTTCCTGATATACCAGCATATCTCTAATTTATTTGTTATAGTAATGTGACCACATTTTAGGTTTATTAAAACAAAGAATACATGTATGTTTAAAAATTAATTTCTTTCTGTTTGGCAGTTTGATTTTTCTCCTATTCAGGCAAAGTTAGGAACTCAGCCATCTAATCAGAGAGGAGTAGGGCATGGTAAGCAGAGTGGAAACATGATGGAAAACACACAGGGCCACCCGGCCGGCATGGCTCAGTGGTTGAGCATTGATCTGTGATCCAGGAGATCGCGGTTTGATTCCCATTCAGGGCACATGCCTGGGTTCTGGGCTCGATCCCCAGTGGGGGGCGTGAAGGAGGCAGCCCATTAGTGACTCTCTCATCACTGATGTTTCCATCTCTCTCTCCCTCTCCCTCTCCCTTCCTCTCTCTGAAATCAATAAAGATATATTTAAAAACAAAACAAGCCAAAGGGAATTAAAAATATTTATTGTAGCGAAGCAGCTCATTCAGAGCAATCATGTCTACGCAACAGGAAGGCAAGTTTGAACCCAGCCCCAAAGTCTCTGTGCCAGCAGCTGCTTCTGAGGCACAGCTCCAGCGTGGTCATGTCCCACAGGTGACACTCACCAAGGGCTGGGAAGGGACCGAGGGACGAGAAGCCCAAGAAGGCCCTTTGGTCACTCGGTTGATGCTCAGAGTCCAGGTGGGAAGCAGCCCCAAATCAGGGGCAACAGCTAGAGGTCTGAGGCCACAGCAGCCCTGGGGCTATCACAGCAGGAAGAGGCTGGAGCAGGGCATCTTGGGAGGGCCCTTAGGGGGACACTTTGGGGGGCACTTGGTTGTGGGCCCTTTAAGAGGAGGCTGGCACAGCCCCTGGGTTTGCTGGCAGGACATCTAGCTGGGAGTTCAGTCAACCTAAAACCCAATACAGATGTTTATGGTCTTGTGAAATTTTAGGTCATTTTTCCCCTTTTGGAATCTACCCCGAAGCTGCTGGCATCTGGAACTAAGCATAAGTACAAACATCCACACACTCACACACACACACACACACACACACACACACACACACACACACACACACACACACACAGCCAAAGCCCCTGCCTCTTCATTTTTATATCTCTAAGATATGGCACAGTTGTCACCTCATGGAAGATCCAGTAACTGTAGGTCCCCCACTGAAATGGAAGCATGGAAACCCCATAAGAACAGGGATCCCCCCCCCACACACACCATCCCTGCTTTCGCACGCTCTGTAGTCCAATGTCCAGAACAGCACCTCGTGTCTGGAAAGAGCTCAATAAATATGTGAGAAATATATGAATGAGTAAAGGAATGAACAAATGAATGAGAAAAGAAAGGAAGGCAGGTGGGAAGGCAGGAAATTGTATTCTAGGGAGAAAAGGCCACTAGATGGTATTTCATGGTATTATCGGGTGTCACCATTTTCTTCATGGGCATCTGCATCCTCTGTCAGCATCCATAAATGTGTCTGTCAGAGGTAAGTGGCCGAGACCACACCCTCCCCAGCTGTCTCAGTTGCCAGAGGCCAGACATTGGCAAGAATTTAGGCTGGCTGATCACTCCCCTTCCAGTTCAGGATCTGCAATTACCAGGTGGGTCTTACTGGACCCAAGGCAAGATCTCTCCTCCTCCTCACCTCCTCCCTCTGCCCTTCCTGCCCCAAGACCTCCAGCAGCCCCTCACCCTTACATCTGTGCTCTCTCTAGGTCCTGAAAGCCCCACTCACCTGGTCAGACCAGAGGTGGATGGGGTAGTCCTGGAGGTTCAGGGCAGATGAGCAGGGGGTGCTGAGATGTGTTTTATAGGCCCGGCCTGATGAGGCTCCAGGAAGTGGCTCCTCCCACAGCTGGAACAGCTGCAGGGCAATTCCTGACATTCTGATCCCTGCCTCTCCAACCCATCCAGCCCAGGAGACCCTCAGTTACTCCTCTGAAGCGGCAGGCCTAACCCTCACCCAGTCATATTCTTTCCTAGGCTCAAACTCCATGAAGCAGCACGAGGCTCCTGGCCCTGGGGCCAAGAGTCTGCTTTCTGAAGACACTATGGTCCTGTTTTAATTGGAAATGTATAAATAACAACTTTCCTCTCCTCAGTTAAGCCCAGGATCCACTTTCCTTAGTCCTTAAGAAAGTGCCTCTTTATGGAGGAACAAAGCCCGGGGCAGGGGTAAAAATCTGGAATCTGTTTCTGACATTGGGCTAGCTGAGGACCCTGGAGGTCTGGTGACCTTGTGATCAGGGACTCAGGAAGGGGACAGGGCAAAGAGGAGAGGAGGAAGTAGTTTCTTCTGCACGGGAAAGGGTCTCCTGAGGGCAGAGGGAGATGAAGGGGGCTTAGCAAATGGTCATATGCCTGCCTCAGCTCTCCCACCAACGGGTCTGGAGTCTGGAGATGGAATAAAGCTGGAAACAGCAATCTCATGACCTGTTTCCTCCTTGGTGCTGTGGAAGGAGCTGGGACACCATGCAGATATTACTCCCAGGCTCCCCTGGCTCCCATGGGAGTGGAAGGGATTCAGAGGTTCCCCTCTGTCGTTTGAAGAAGGAAGGAGGTCACATGTTGGCTGACAAGCTCACTGGGTGGGGGGAGTGGGAAGTGAGGGGCACTCTAACTGGGATGAACAGAGTGCAGAGTGTGCACCTCTACAGTCTTGTGTGCCTCTACAGTCGAAAGCTGCAGGGTGGGTTGCTGGGGCCAGCATGTCTGGGAACCACTGCCAAGGCTCAGGGGCGTCCCAGCTCCAGTTAGAGCTAAAGTGAGCCAGGAAGATCACTGGGCCTGCCCAGGGTTTAGGGACAGAACACACTAGTTCGCTGACTGCAGATTTCATCGGGTGGCCTTACCCCAAGAATCCTGTCAGTTCAGCCCTCCTACAGTAGAGGGCAGCAAAAATCAAAAAACCCAGCAGAAGAATCCCAGGCTTCCCTGTGTATGTGGCCTCCAGGCCCTGTAAGCTTTTCTGCGCATGAACCCAGATACCATTGTGGGCAGGACAGGCAGAGGGGATAAAAAATGCTAATAGGGAGGTGAAATTTACTTGACTGAACAATTTCCTAAAAGGATATTCTCTTAAACCAGAAGAAACAGAAATCTAGATGTTTAAACAATAATTTTGATTCCCCCCTTTCTCCCCACCCCAAGTAGATCAGTTGCTCACAAAACAGCATTAGATCCACTTAAACTAAGGAGCTCCACATTCCTTACACATTTCAGTTGGGTTTACAAAATTTTGCTATTCTACCACATTTTATAAAAAACCTGGTCTTCATCCAGGCTCTCCCGGGAAACAACCTGCCGGGTGTATACCTCTCCATCTCTGGTTACCACCTTCCTTCTTTGCTCTTTCCCATGTCCCATCTGACTAGGTCCCAGGAGCAAGCATGGAGAGAGTTTGGGGTATGTCTGCACATCCAATGCCCCCTTTAATGCCCTCCCCTCTCACCTGCCCCTTGACTCATTTACCCCTGCCTCAGGGAAATGAGCATCAGCGACCAGCTCAGCCCCACTCCTCCCAGAAAACTTCCCGGCTTCTGGCCCTTGCCGCGCACCCCACTTCCCAACCTGGCTCCATCACTGTCTCCTCCCAACCTGTTAGGACGCTGGGTACTGATATTCTGTAAGCTACCGCACCATTTGGCACTATCCTCTTGCAATATGATTGAAGAATTGCTCTTTGGTATAGCAGCGCAAACTGAACAAAATGGAACATTAGTACAATTTTTTATCTGAGTCAGCAACACTAGGCCCTCCCAGAGTCCCAAGAGTTTCTCTGACCCACCTGCCCTCCAACTCTGCTTCTCTCTACTGTTCCTTATTCCACAGCCAGGTCACACACCTGTCCATATCTCTTTAAAAATTTTTTTTTCCAATTACAGTTTCCATTCACTATTTTGCATTAGTTTCAGGTGTACAGCAGAGCGATTAGACAATTATGCACTTTACACAGTGATCCCACCAATATTTCAAGTACCCACCCGGCACCACTCCTCTCCTTAGTGGGGCTGTAAGCTCAGGGATTGAGCACCCAACTTGCTTTACACACAGTGCACAGTAGGTGGCGAAACAAGCAAAGGCACGAGCATAAAGTCGGCCCTGTACCCTGAGGGTTTTGTTGGGTTCCAGGGGTGGGATGTAAAAGCATGAGGCTGCCACACTCATCGCCGCAACCCTCCCGCCTCGAGGCCTGGTGTGATGCTCCCAACCTCAGGTTATAAGAACTAGCTGTGCCCCCCTCTACGCGCACGCAGCTGCGGCCTGCTTTCTGTGCAGTGCGTCTAGTTGTATTACCAAACTCTTACAGGTGCTTACTGTGGGCCAGATACCATTTAAAGTGCTTTAATAAATTAATGTATTATGCCTAGTATTTTAATTTTATATTTTATTATATTTTATATAAGTTATAGATAACATTTAATACATATAATATATAAATAAGTATACATCAATAAGTATATTAATATATAAATAAGTATATATTATATAAAATATATAACATTAAAATTATATGTAATAAAATATATATTGTATTTAATATATTACAGATACTGTAATCAAATGTATATAAATATTTATATTAATATAATATGTTATATAACTTGTTATTTATAGTATACATATATAGTCCAACACCAGAAGCAGCCCTGTATTCCCCCAAGGGCAAGGCCTATAGAGTGATTCAAGTCCAGCAAAGGGAGAAATTACAGGGGTCCCTGCGGGGCAGCCACTCCTTGCTTTGCTATCTGTTTTCTCCTGTGTAGACCCCACTCTTCTCTCAGCATCTTGGCTGGAGGTCAGTCTGCCCCTTTCCTACTAACCAGAAGCCAAGGAGTAGGGCTGGACGTGGAAGCACTAAGGAAGGAGAATGGCTCTCCTGTGTACATTTGAGCAACCTGGTTGAACTTTGTGCCCAACCCCTGAGCGGTGCCACCCTGGGCACCATGTATGTGATCTCATTGGATTGGGTAGCAGGTTAGTAGCCTCCATTTCAGAGATAAGAACACTGAGATTCAAAGGAGCAATGTGACAAGTTAATAAGGCAGAATTGAGACTTGAGCAGGTTTCTCTGTTTTGTATCAAGTGTTATTTCACCAACTCTGCCTCTGTTCTGGGAAGTTGACTTCAGTCTCTCACGTGGGGTAACAAGATGCTCAGAGGCTCACACTGCTCTCTCAGCCAGCTCCTTGGTAGCTGGTGTAGAGAGCAGCACGCAGCTCACCTCCCTCCCTCCCTCCCTCCCTCCCTCCCTCCCTCCCTCCCTCCCTCCCTCCCTCCCTCCCTCCGTTTCTCTTTCCCTCTCTCCCTCCCTCCCTTGTTTCCTTCCTTCCATCTTCTTTCAACAAATATTTAATTTGCATCTACTATATTGCAAGCATCTCTGAGTCCTGGGGATTTAACAATAAACTGGAAACCTAGAGATCAACTTTCTGGTATGTGAAAAGTTTGGTCCAGGGCCCCAGCTCCCTCTGTACCCCTGAGCAGTAGGAATATTGCAACATCTCCCAGGAACTGGCAGAAGTTTAGAGAGCTGGCTTTACCGAAACGGATTCCATAGAGCAACCTCCTTGGGAGGGCAGTAACCGACCCCACCAAATCCAAGGTCCATCTCCTGCTCCCCTCAGGCAGCAGTCCAGGCGGCATCAGCAGCAGAAACCAGAAGTCACTTGCCCCCTTAGACCTCCCAAGGTCTGCTGGGGCTCCCTATCACTCAACTGGGCAATTGGCAGTTGCGGGGACACCCTGTTAGGCACTGCAGGACTCTGTTCTCATGTTACAAGGCCCCAGGTCCTCCTTGGTTTGGGCATGGACAGGGAAACAGGCAGTTGAGACAATGGAGCTGGAAGGGCCCTGAGGCTCAGTGGCTGGAGCCTGGGCACTGGTCCAGGAACCAATTCCATCCTCTGGATGAGGGGGGATGGGCCAGGTTTCTGACAGACTCCAGGTGAGCCATAGAGTCCAAGAATAATGCAAGCAGTTTATCTAGAAGGGAGCCAGAGTTTCCAGCAATTAAAGTCTTCTGTTTGGTTCGAATCCCAGGGAGACCAGGCAACACACTGAAGAGAAGAGGCTATGTCAGAGTTTCCAACTGCATCAGGCTGAGTCAAGGTCAGGATATGCCTGCACTGGCCCTGTGGGCCTCCTCCCTCCCTGACGACGACATGAGTTCTCATTGTTTCATTCTGCATGCAGCAAATAATTGCTGAATGATATCTATGGGCTCTGCGCTGGCCTTGAGGACACACAGGGATGAATAATGGGAAGCACCTGCCCCAGGGAGCTCCCGGTCTAGGAGACAGGGCAAGAAGCTCCACCAAGTATTTCCCATGTGCCAGCTTCTGTGATGGTCCCCAGGCTCACGGGAGAAACTCCAGGCCCTAAGGTGGGGATGCTCAGTCTCTAACAGGGGAGGACAATTGTGAACACAGGGCATGGCAGGTACCCTCCCAAAGAGGCAGTCCATTACAGGGGTCCCTTGAGCAGGCTTCCCAGGGGAGCCCTTGATATGAGCCCAGGAGGCACATCGAAGTTGGGGAGGAAGGGCGTTCTAAGTAGAGGGTGCATCTAGGCACATTCAAGATGATAATAATTTGGTGTGGCTGTAGGTCCGTATGGTGCAGGGAGACAAGCCTGGGGAAGCAGAAGCTGCCAAAATATGAAGAACTCAGGTACCATTTGGAGGAACTTGGATTTTTTTCCCCTTGGGGGTAATAGGGAGCCATTGAAAGGTTTAAATAGGCTTAGATTTACTTTTAGAAAGAGAGGTGGACACGGTCTGAGGAAATGAGACAGTAGGGTTGGGAGGAGGAAACTGGGGTGCACCTTTGGCTGTGGGGTGAGGAAGAGGGAGAAGCTAGGACAACTCTCAGCCTTGGGTCTTGAGGCCATTGACTGAGGGGACTGAGGGGGATTGTGGGGAGATAGTGATGGTGGGTTCTATGTGCATCGATCGCTGTGGAACATGGTTTATGTCACCAGAAGGTTAGGGATAAAAGACAGGGAGTTGGGAGGAGAGAGGGGGGCCTTCACGTGGCAGTGGTGGGGAGTCCTTATGATGGAGGACGTTTAGAAGAGCGAGAGGGCCTGTGGATATGGAGGCAGAGGTAGGGGAGCTGAGGACGGTAGAGGGGAGCAGGGAGAGGTTCCCGAGACTGAACTGCCCGGATGGAGCCCTCTGCAGCCCTAGACAGAGGCAGTCATATCCCCAGGTTGCTGTTTGAATTTGGGTGGAAAAGGCAGACACAAAGGCAGCAGGAAATTCTTGGGCAACCTGGTCATAAACTAGACTTCAAGCTTCAAGTACTCGGCAAACTGCTCGGACTCCTGTAACGCTACTCAGTTCAGTACCTGCTGCCTCGCAGAAGCTCAAAACATCTGCAAAATTGAATAAAAACACCAAATGCCACTTTGCTAAAGGCTCTTCTGATACTCTCAGCGCATTTACTATTTCTGCGCCAAGTCAAACATTTTATTCTCCAAGTAATGTGTATTCATTGCAGGAAAATTAGGAAATGTAGGTAAGCAAAAAGAAAAAAAGGCTCATGATCCACCACCCAGAAGTAAATGCTGTTGACACTTTAATACAGATCCACCCAGATGTTTCTGTTTTTTACATGCATTATATATAAATATACAGATACATCAGAGAGACGGAACATAAATGGATCTCATGTCGTTTCTGCTATTGTAATTTGCTGCACACTTTTGCCCCTCACTCACTTTGCTTAGTTAAGCTTTGGTCCGCATTCCTAATGCCTGTCCCTGCTGCTCTCATCGGGAATACCTGCCTCCCCCATGGACTGGCACCTCTCAGTGGGTGGCGATGGTGGCTTCGCAGTCTTTGTCATCTTTGTCCACAGCCTGGCACAGGCCTGGCTCCCTATACGACCTCAACGTAAGTTGGGACAACTACAAAAATTCCCTGCTAAAAACATTCCACTGATGATGGCAACCACAGGCAGACTAAACAGCTGTGAGGGACAGCCCAGGGGCCCAGAACGAGTCATTGTTACCCCCCCACCCCGAGAGATGCCTTTGCCTCTGTGTGACACGTCTGTCACTCTCCAGCCAGCCCCTCCCTGCTGCCTGCTCACGTCACCTGTGCTCTCAGCTTCCAGCCTCTCCAGCTGGGAAAACATGTCTCAGTGCACGTGCTCCCAGGAGTGTCCTTGGCTATTTTTACTCCTTCTGAGTCCCCACCCCGGAAATGTGCTTGCTCTCCAGGGGCATGCTCCTTTCGCTGGTTACTCATCCTGAGGCTCCAGCTATGTAAATGCTCCCATCAGGAGAGGAGGAGAGGACACAGCCGGCAGCATCCCACGCGGGAGGGATCCTGGCAGGCAGGGCTGGCGTGGGGTCTGGAGGCGCACCTGGGGGCCCCGGGCCTCTCCGTGCAGAAGCCTCTGCCGTCCCCGCCTCCGCACATTCATTTCTTGGAGGTGGTGAAGCCTAGGTAGGCAGGAAGGCTGCTCTCTGGCTTGAGACCAGCACTGCTAGAGGGCTCTGACACCCAGCACCCTAGTTACTTGGGGTAAGAAGAAAGTCCATCTTCAGGCCACATTGCACTCTCTTTTCAGAAGAAGATTTGTGTTCCGCTTATGTGCATTTTAAAAATTGAGACCCACTTGACAGTAGCATTGTGTACGTTTGAGGTGCACAACTGTTGATTTGATACGTGCATTGTAATCTGATTACCACTGTAGCTTGGCTAACTCCTCTATCACCTCACATAATTATCATTTCCTTTTTGGGGTGAGAACATTTGAGATCTGGTCTCTTAACAACTTTGAAGTGTATGATACAATATTGACTATAATCACTATGATTAGAGCTCCAGAACTTACTGATCTTCCAACTGCAAGTCTGAACCCTTTAACAACATCGCCTCAATTCCCCAAACCCCAGCCCCTGACAACCGCCATTCTACTCCCTGGTTCTGTGAGTTTGGCTTATTTATTTATTACTTTTTTAATCCTTACCCAAGGATATGTTTATTGATTTTAAAATAAGAGGAAGAGAGAGAGAGGGATATGATATACACCCTCGAGCGCCGACCAGGGATCAAACCCACAACCCAGGCATGTGCCCTGACGGGAATTGAACCCACAGCCTTTTTGGTGTAGGGGATGACACTCCAACCAACCGAGCCACCCGCTGGGGTGAGTTTGGCTTTTTCAGGTTCCACATACAAGTGACTGCATACAGAGTTTGTTTCCTCTGTCTAACATCTCACTTAGCATAATGCCCCAAGGTTCATCCCCGTTGTGGTAAATGGCAGGATCTTCCTTCTCAAGGCTGAATAATAGTCCATTGTGTGTGTATTTATACATCGCTTCATTCAGCTTTTGATGACATTAGGGTTGTTTGCATACCTCCGTTGTTGTGAATAAAGCTGCAATGAACATGGGAGTACAGGTATGGCATCAATATCCTGTTTTTATTTTCTTTGGATACAGACATAGAAGTGGGATTGTTGGATCATGTGGTAATTCTATTTTTAACCTTCGTATTGCTTTCCATACTGGCTGCACAAATTTACGTTGTCACTGACAGTGCACAATTTCTCCACATCTTCTCCGACACTTGTCACTTCTTGTCTTCTTGATAACAGCCATTCTAACAGGTCTGAGGTGGTACCTCATTATGGTTTAGATTTATAGTCCCCTGATGATTAGTGATGTTGAGCATCTTTTCATGTAGTTGTTGGCTATTTAAATCTTTTCGTTAGAAAAATTATATTCAGTTCCTCTGTCCATTTTATTTTTATTTTATTTTTTATTAAATTTATCGAGGTGAGATTGGTTAATAGGATCATGTAGGTTTCAGGTGGATTTCTACATTACAAGATCTGTATGTATTGCACTGTGTGCCCACCACCCAAAGTCAAATCTTTCGTCACTATATATTAGGTCCCCTTCACGCCCCCCCCATTCATTTTAAAATCAGGTTTATTTTGTTATTGAATTGCATAAATTTAAAAAATATATATATTTTGGATATTAAACCTTTATTCAATATGTGTTTTTACAAGTACTTTCATTTTATAGGTTGCCTTTCCATTTTATTGATTATTTCTTTTGCTGTGCGGAAGTTTTTATTTGCTGTAGTCCTATTGGTTAAATTTTGCTTTTGTGGCTTGTGCTTTTGGTGTCATATCCAAATGAATCATTGCCAAAACCAATGCCAAAGAGCTTCTTTCCTATGTTTTCTCCTAGGAGTTTTATGGCTTCAGGTCTTACGTTTAAGTCTTTAATCCATTTGGAGAATTTTTGTGAGTGGTATAAGATAGGGGCCCTATTCCACTTTTCTGTGTGTGATTATCCAGTTTTCTCAGCACGATTTTTATATTCTAAGCCCCTGGGACTTTTGGGCCGTCCTCCGCTTCTTTGACAGGATGCACAGAGACCAGGTCCCGAGCACTGTGATTTGAGCAGCAAGCATGGGATTTACCGCCCGTAGAGCTGGGGTGAAGCCTCGTACCTTCTCTAATCTGTGTGACCTTAGACAGATGGCTTGGCCTCTCTGAGCATTGATACTTCTTTTGAATCATGGGTGAAAACCCTCTATGGCACCCCGTAGGATTGTTGTGAAGATTCCAATAAAGGCATGAATGTATAAATACCTTATAAATAGTAAAATGCTCTCCGTAGGGAATGAATGAGAGGCACACCCCACCCACTTTTTCCTGGGAAGAGGTACAAGTAGTGTCTTAAACAATGAAACCGATCCAAATGGTGGCAATCTGTCTGTCCATTCTACTCTCTGGAATTTGTCAAGCTCCAGTTCAGAACCGAGGTAGCTGGGGGCTGTGGGGCTGGAAGAGGGGCCGGCAATGCTCTGGCAACACTCCTGACCCCTCAGGGTTTCCACTGATCAGGGACCACTGTTGATGGAGACAAAGATAACGAAGGCCAGCCTCACAGAGTGCTTCCTGTGCATCAGGTCCAGGGCAAGGGCTTTACAGGCATTATCTCAAGGAACCCTATACAGCCCTGTGAGATGGGCACTGAGGAAGCACAGCTAGCAAGTGGCAGATCTGGGACACAAGCCCAGACAGCATCTTTCTTTATCTTTGAGAATTTTCTCTGTTGTGTTTTCACTGAATTTCTCCTTAGCCAAAGACATCCTGCCAGACTCAGAAATGCGAGCCTTCAGTTCTAAACATCAATGGAAATAATTTTAATAAATTTGATCTCTTTTAAAGTAATTAAACCCCATTCTGATATTCAAAGCTATTTTTTAAAGCTAGGTGTCTATGTATGAGCTTCCCATTGCTGCTGTAACAAATTGCCACAGACACAAATGTGCTCTCTTACAGCTCTGTAGGTCAGAAGTTCAGCATGGGATCTGCTAGGATAACATCAAGGTACAGGCAGAGCAGGTAGAGGCTTCAGGGGAGAGCCCATTTCCTTGCTGACTCCAGCTCCTAGAGGCTGCTCGGATTCCTCAGCTCATGGCCATTTTCAAAGTGCACTGCTCCAGCTTCTGTTTCCCTTGTCACATGTCTTCTCTCTGACATTGACCCTCTTGCATCCCTCTTATAAGCACCGTTGTGATTACATTGGATCCACCTGGTGAATCCAAGATGACCTTCTCATTTCAAAATCCTTAAACTAATCACTTCTGCAAAGTCCCTTTCGCCTCGTAAGGTAACATATTCAGAGGTTCTGGGGATTGGGACGTGGCCACTTTAGGGGGAGAAGCATTATTTTGTGTACGACAGTGTTTATCAGGGCAACAGTGAGTAGTGAAAATATGATGGATAAATAATAAAATTATCTGTCCAATGTTAAACTCCAAAATCAGCATGAAAAGATAAGAACAGCACTCAGCAAAGTTCCCCTACGGAGGTGGTTCCTAGGCCAGGGTCTAGCAGTGGGAGGGGTGGCCTACAAAGGATCATGGAGGAAGCACAGTCAGGGACGGGGGGGGGGGGGGGGCAGATGTTTTCGGGATTACCCAAGTCTGTCCAGGGCTAGAGGTGTTCAGATGACCTGATGGGAACTTCTAGGTTGGTTAACTCCTGGAACCTGAGGTCATTGGATCCCATCTCACCCAGCATTTTCAGATTATGACTTGAAAATGTAGCCATTAAGCCAACATTTGGTAGTCACGTTTCTCTTTGTGACTTGGTGACATCAGGTCTTATGAGTTAGCTGCAGTGACTCAGCACAACCGGGATTGATAAACTCAGAGGCCTGGACAAAGCTGAACTGAGCGAAGGAACTGTCATCAAGGAGTGCCAGCCTGGGGAGGTTTCTTGGGGCCCGCCAGCTGGCCCAACCCTGGTGATGCCAGAGACTGCCTTTCAGACACAGGCACTCGATTCCTGGTTACTTAGAGAAGGACAGTAGCAGTAAGGATTACTTCTAACTTTTGTAAACATGCGATTCACACAATGATTCACCATGTTTATTACTATTTCCACCCCAACTTCCATAGCCACGTCTGACAAGCAAAATTGTATAAAATAAAGCTTGCTGGGGGTAAAAAATCACAGGAAGAAATAAAATATTCAAGAGGCAGGGTGCTTTAACAATAAAGATACATTAAAAAAAAAAGGCAGGGTGCTGTGTTAGCAGGATTTGAATTCCGGCTCTGCCTCTAACTCCCTGTGTGACCCGGACAAGCCCCTTTCCACATTTGAGCCTCTGTTTCCTCATCTGTAAAATAAGAGCATGGTCTACCTCAGCGGAGATCAACATTAAAACCACCAGTGAACTTATGGAGACGGTCAATGTCCGGGTCTCACTGGGGTGGAGATCCATTGTCTTTTAGTGGTGACCCAGGTTCTTTCCACATCTATTCCATCTTTCCATGAAATGTCTGGAATTTTTAAATGAAAATCTGGGTTCAGATTTGTTGGAGGCACCCATCCTCCTTACTGAATAGCAAATTTAACTGAACAAAGAAAATGAAAATTGAGTGTCTACTGCCTACAGAGCGCTAAACTACATCCCTTGGAGGTTTCTGCTCTGAAGATCTACCTGTGTGTCAGCTAGGTGGCCATGCACCCACATGGTTATAAATCAAAGGGGATGGCCATTGTTCCTTTAAAATTTCTTCATACCCATGTATGAAATGGGTAATTCCTTTAACTTCTGCTGAGCCACTTTTTTCCAGTAGGGCCTGAGTTATGCATCCTTTCTTGTACTTCTCAGCAAGAAGGGGGAAAGATCTCCTGATACACAAAACTCTAGCAGCCAAAGCAGCCTTCCTGCCTCCCCAGCTGGTGGTCTTTACTTAAGCCCACCTACCTCCTGGGTGCTGAAATTTAGAGATGGCCCAGCATCAGGTTTCACTTTTAATATTCATTAATATTGCTTATAGTGCCAGGGACTATTCCAAGAGCTTTATGGACCTTAGCTCATTTAATCTGCAAATGATCCTATGAGATAAACACCATCATTTCCCTCATATCACAGATGAAGACAGTGAGACAGAAAGCTCATGTTGCTTGGCCAAGGTGACACAGCTGCTAAGTGGAGACTGGGATTCAAAATGCAGAGCCTGCTTCTAGAACCCATGCGCCTGCCCACTTACAAATGGATCCCATGCCCTGCATGAAATGTTCTACAGCTGCCAAAAATAATGGTCACAAAAAAATGAGTAAAAACATGGGAAATGTTTACGGCAAAATGTTAAGTGGAAAGTTAGTAAGATAAACTCTGATGTAAGTATTTTGGTAAAGACTATGTAAAAGCAAAACAAAACACAAATTACTAAAAAGAAACCATATACAGTAAAAAAAACTGAACAAAAGTAAAAAAGAGACTGGGAGAAAAGCAGCAAAATATTAAGAATCCTTCAGGGTGGAATTATAAGTGAATTTTAAATTCCTCCAATTTTTGATATTTTTTTTTCATAATGATTATACTTTCTTATAATCTCATTCCCCCAGTGGCATATTAAGTATCTCAATATTTTTGTGTAAGAAAACATTAGGGCTAAGTTCTGATATTGTAAAAAGTAGTTTGGGTTTGGAAAATTGGCAGATCAGTAATCTGAAATTTAAGAGGTTTTTCTCATGGATATGAGTATCCATACGATTAGATTCTTTTTAAATTGGCATTTTGAATTAAGAGTCCCAGGTGCTGTTCTAAGAACTTTAGCTGTATTTTCTTATTTAGTGGGTAGGAATTATTATTAGCCCTGTTTTATAGTGATAATTAAGTAACTTGCCGGAATTTGCAAAGCGGGGAACTGATGCCAGACATTCTCTCTGGAAGCTGTTATAATGCAGTCACACGCTTCTCACCACAGCCCATTAGCTCAGCTTAGAGGTGCCGTATGTTTCCTCCTGTCTTATTTCCTCCCACTGCAGTTTTCACAGCGAACATGCCATATTTTGGCTAACTTTATAGCTAAATAGATTTGATGACTTTCCTGGGGACCTAACTTGCCCTCAGAATATTGTTTGTAGGGGAGAAAAAACACACACACTTTGGGTTCATTCCATCATGGGCTTGTGAAAGCTACGCCCACACCCCATCTGAAGGGCATTTATACAAAAAGGTCATTTATACAAAAAGGGTCTTCTCTTCTTAGGGATGATCAGAACTGACCTCTCACTTCTAGCAACTTCCATATAAGTCTTAGTTCTCCTGTTCCACCCTCAGCCTACACCTGGTCCCTTCCACCTCGCCTTGGGCTGGCCAAAGGGGCCTTCTTTAGGACCACACGTGGAAAGGAAAGCCATTCCTAGACCTCTCTGCCCTTTCAAAGGGATTGTCAGTGCTGAGTCAGTGCTATTTGTGAGCTCTTTTGGGGTCAAGTTCAGGTGAGGAGAGAAGCCTGACCAGCCCAGCCATCTGCATTAGACTTGCCTAAAATAACATCATTGAGATATCAAGCATTCTTCGTCCAGGGTATGACATCATGCAAGAATGAAAAAGCCACATTAGATCATTGGCTTGGGCCTTGCATTTAATTAATTTTGGATCTCCATCTTTTTTCTAAAGAGGGCATTTAGCTTCCGTCTTGGGAATTTCTCCCTCCATTTCCTATGCTAAGGAGAAGAGAGACATTTTCCTAGCCCCAGAGGTCAGGACCCCCACTGACCCAGCTCAGGAAATGGGGAGCATAGCAGAGCTGCCTGTGAGGTTGACATACTGTGTGAAACCTGCTAAGCTCCGTCACTGTCCTAGAGGCCTCCACTTCTCAGGGGATGTTCCTGTATTCAATACTTGACATGCTTATGGAGGGAAGAATTGGGTTTTTAGGATGTGAGATGAGAGTAGTCACCTGCGCCCCTTGTGAAAGATGCTGGCGGCATCTCACACGGGGTCTGTGCCTCCTGGTGTCGGTCAGAGAGCTGACTCCCTATAAAAGGCAGACGCTTCTGACAGCACCTCAGTCCACTTGCCTCCGAGCGATCTGCTCTAGTACCTGAAGCAGGTAAAACATATCTTGAGGATCAGGAGGGACTCTTGGTGCTGGTGTTTTGGGCAGAGAGAAGCCCTGAGTAGAGGACAGTTTTGTAGAAACACAAGGGAGAAAGGGGGATTTAGAAGGGGGATTCTGCTGGAAGGGGAGGGTGTGATGGAGGGGAAAGGAAAATAGGATTGGTGATTTTTTTTGAAGTTGTGAGGGATTCCTTTAAAATTATGAGTTCCTGGGTTGAAACCTTTTGCATATTTCTTGTAACTGATTTTGGGAGATAGGGTTTTAAAAATCTGATCACTATAAAGATCAAATCCTGTGAATTCAAAGTTCAGTTTTAAATGTAAGGGAGTTATCTTGAGCTAGCTGAACTTAAAATTCCTGTATTGTCTTTTAGCTTCACTCAGCTTCTGCTGAGATGTCCTGCCAGCAAAGTCAGCAGCAGTGCCAGCCCCCTCCCAAGTGTGCCCCCAAATGCCCACCTAAGTGTCCCCCCAAGTGTCCGGCCCCCGCCCGCCTCCAGTCTCTTCCTGCTGTGGCCCCAGCTCTGGGGGCTGCTGCAGCTCTGGGGGTGGCGACTGCCGCCTGAGCCACCACAAGCCCCGCTGGTCTCTTCGACCCCGCCACCGCCACTCTGACTGCTGTGGCAGTGGTGGTGGCCACATTCTGGAGGCTCCAGTCGCTGCCACAGCTCTGGGGGCTCCGGCTGCTGTGACAGCTCTGGGGGCTCCGGCCGCTGTGACAGCTCTGGGGGCTCCGGCCGCTGTGACAGCTCTGGGGGCTCCGGCTGCTGTGACAGCTCTGGGGGCTCCGGCCGCTGTGACAGCTCTGGGGGCTCCGGCCGCTGTGACAGCTCTGGGGGCTCCGGCTGCTGTGACAGCTCTGGGGGCCCCGGCTGCTGTTGATCTGGGCCATGAGGAGCATCAGTGAAGGAGCCAAAGTGCTGACAACCGCCAGCCTGAGACTTCTCCTTGTTCCCCTTGCAAGGGCTCCTGAGATGCCCCGAGTGTCCCTCTCCTTCCTGCCCGCGTTCATTCCGCTGTGAGGACGAGAGGGCTACCCTCGGGTGTTCACTGGCTTGATTCTCCCGTCGGACCTGCTTCTTTGGAGGACTTGGTGTGGGAGTTCATTAGGAAGCGGTATTCTCTGTAACAGTAAAGCTCTATTCCTGATGCCACTGCCTCCTGATTGTGTTTTATTCGCCTCTCCCATGCCCCACCTCCTGCATCCAGCCATCTCCCCTTCTTTTTAAAATTAAAAGTAATTTTTTTTTAATTGATTTCAGAGAAAGGGAAGGGGGAGGGAGAGAGCAATAGAATCAATGATGAGAGTCATTGATCGGCTGCCTCCTGCACGCCCCCTGCTGGGGATAGAGTCTGAAACCTGGGCCTGTGCCCTGGCCTGGAATCAAACTGTGACCCCCAGGTTCATAGGTTAGCACTCAACCACTGAGCCGCGCTGGCCAAGTTCCCCTTCCCTTTTTTTAAGTGCAAGTGAACATTTTAAAAAGCAGGTTTTGGTACAGAAGCTACTTTGACCTCTGAGAAACAATATTTCCCTTTGTGCTCTGAATGTGGAAACTTTAAGCCTGAAGGAAAGAGCCATGTCTCAGACCCTGACCCTGACACAAGGAGAGTCGGGAGCAGGTTTTCAGAGAGGACGATGGTGGTCCCCAGAAAGGTCATGGTGAGAGGACATGCTCTGGCAAGTTCTCCTCCAAGCACGGGTGAGAGTTTTAAAAAGTAGCTCCTAGTTACAGGGAGTAAGATCGCCTAAAGTGCTCATTGAGATAGAAATGGTAATTCCAAATCTGCTTCTTACATGCAAGATGAACAACTAGCCCCTTCTTTGCTAAAAGTTAACAGTAACGGGTAAGGTAAGTTAGTGCACGAAGTCACAGCAAGTCATTAATGAGCATGTATCTGCCTAAATCCCCTCCCAGAGGAGATCCCGTCTCATTACTTCCCTCTCTTTTCTAACGCTGACCTCACCTCTTGGGATGTCTCACCTGGCCTCACCAGCGGTGACCCTAGGGGCGTGCATCCTGTTCGTCAGGCTCTGAAGCCACGGTAAAGGAAACTGGCATATTTCATGACTTACCTTTCCTTGTCTGTTCCCTCGTGCCACTCCCAGCTCACTCACCCCACACCTGGGTCCACCATCAGCTCTTGAATTCGTAGTGTTAGATTTCTTTAATCTCACATGTTCACGGTTGTGGGCAGTTGCGTTGATTAAGAAGCAGTTTTGAAGCCAGTTTACCTCCAAAGTCTCTCCTAATTCTTCACAATTAGTTATTCTAAAACACCATGTTTCATGGATACTTTGCACCTTGGGAAATATCCCTCCCTCCCTCCCTCCCTCCCTCCCTCCCTCCCTCCCTCCCTCCCTCCCTCCCTCCCTCCCTCCCTCCCTTCCTTCCTTCCTTCCTTCCTTCCTTCCTTCCTTCCTTCCTTCCTTCCTTCCTTCCTTCCTTCCCTTTTTTCCTTTCTTCCCCTTTCCATTGGGCAGTGGCCCCAGGGAGAACTTATCTTCAAAGGGAGTTTGGGGATGGGGTAAGGAGAAGAGAGTCCCGCAGGCTGACTTGGCAATGCAACTGGACCAGCAACCTACACACATATTTCTCTTAGGCCCACCAGGGCTGTTGGGGACAGGGTACCATGACTAGATTCACAGCTTTTCTGGTCTTCATGGTTCCATAACTGCTTGGTTTTTCTTCCTATCTTAGTGACAAAGAGAAATCGCCACTGGGATTCCCATAGGTACGTCCCCACCATTGTCTTCACTCAGTCCAATCTGGAAGCATCTGAAAAGCCCAGCAGGCTTTTCATATAGCTTGTAGCCTGACTCAAGGAGCCAAGGACCAAGAACCAGAGAGATGCAAACCAATAACAAGTGAATGAACTACCAAGTAGATGACTACAGAGGGACAATGTGTGAGCAGGGAATGGTGTGTGTGCACATTGTAGAAAAGGGCAAGGGGAATAGGTCCCAAGAAGGGGCTCCAGACCTCTCCTCACTTGAGCCCCCGTGCTTTGTCTTCACCCACACAGCCCTCCCAGCTATGAACAGTGTCCTGTTTGGAAAGTAAACATGCCACAGCAATCCTGGGACTTCTGAGTGGTGACTTGAACAGCCACGTGCACCACCTACAGTGCTACCTGAGTGACAAATATCTCTGGGATGTGAGTGTCAGCTGAGCGTGTCTATTGGGAAATAGGCCCCTCCCAAGAGCCAGCACTATGAATCTTATATAAGGTTCTGTGGCTGGACGCTGCTCAGTCCACAGCCTAGCAGGTGACCTATCCCAGTTGGAGAACTGAGTGTCTTCCAGTGGAGCGAGGGTTTGGTAAGTCTTCAATTGGGGCCTGGGGAGGAAGTTGGGAAAAGTTGAAGGCAGAACACAGCCAGCAGGTAGATGCGGAGGGGGAGCCTTGCAAAGTGCCTTAAGCTTCAAGTGAGCCAGCCTCTCATGGTACCAGTGAAGACTTGCAGACCAGCCTGGATGTTCCATGGCAAGTCTTTAGCAGAGATGTGGCTAGAGCCCAGGTCTTTGGCCCCCTGGACTGGGATGCATTTCCAAATTCAGCATCACTCCCTTTTTCCTGTGGTTTTGGGGAGCGAGAGGCAAAGGGAGGAAAGCATGACCAGGACAAGCCTCTGGCCTTTGTGGATTCTTGGCCTCCACTAAGGATGCAGGCGTGACTTGAGCATTTTCTAACTGACGGGATGTTTATGCGAAGCTAATAACCATCCGATCAGCACTTGAAGGTCTCTGGCCACAATGAGATGGGGGAGGGAACAGAGCCAGGAGAAGATTCTGGACTGGACCGTAGGGATAAATTGCCTCCATATCTTCATTGTTTTTCACTGTGGAGAGCCTCGGGTGGTCCATACCTAGTCCTAGAAAACAGAAAACCACCTACTCCTTGCAGACTGCTGCTCGCTCTGTGCACGTTTAACTCGCTGGAAACATCTGCACGGGGTTCGTTTCTTTGCTGGGCTTCTGCCCTTCCTTGTACCCCGCCAGGTCGGCTTCACCCCAAAGCCAAGTCTCAAGGGCCCCACGTTCCCCTGTGGGAAGGGCAAGGTCTGCCCGCTTGTGACAGGCTGCGTCTCTTGCAGGTGCACGGTGACAGCTGCGCGATGTCCTCCCAGCAGCCCAAAGGCTTTTCCAAGGGGTCTTCCCAGGGCCCCGCCCCGTGCCCCGCCCCGGTGCCCTCCCGGGCCACCGCCTCCTCCTCCTGCTGCGGCGGCTCCGGCTGCTGCGGGGGCTCCGGCTGCTGCGGGGGCAACTCCTCGGGGTGCTGCGGGGGCGGCTCCGGCTGCTGCGACTCGGTCTCCACGGGCTGCTGCTGCTTTCCCAGGAGGCGCCGGCAGCGCCGGAGCGGGTGCGGGTGCTGCGGGGGCAGCCAGAGGTCGCAGTGCTCCAGCAACACCCAGAGCCCCGGCTGCTGCGGCAGCTGCTGAGGCCGCCGCCCGGACGTCCCCCGAGCCCCCCAGCGGCCGCCGCCCCGCCCCCCGCTGCTGTGCTCCAATTCCCGTCTGGGCCTCCGAGTTTGCACCCCGGCGCCCTCCAGACCCCACCAAGCTGCCTGCACTTGGATGTCCAGAAACCCACCCTGTTCTCCGCCCCCCAGAACTTCCTGACCTCGTGTGATTTTCCTGCCGGGGAACCTGAGAGCCATGGTGGACTCTACTGTCTGCGTGGACACTGCACTCTGCTGTCTGCATAGGCTTGCACACAGTAGGTGCTCAATAACTGCCTATTGATTTGATTGTCTTAAAGACATGTCATAATAAAGCTACCTCCTGAGAACACACACGGATTCCTATTTGTTCTTTCATTTGTGTATTTATTGTCGTGTCCTGTTACCCCATCCGCTGCCTCTCAGCCCTGGCTTGGCAAATTTGTAAAAGGCAGAAAACTAAAATTCATGCCTGAACGAGAGTGGATCTCTGGCACTTCATTATGATAGCAGCAGTCACACATGGAGCCAGGTAGTGGTCTCAGAACTCAATGTGACACACATCACCTCATTTAAGTCATCACAGTAACTCAGCGAGGCAGGTGGTCCTTTTTTCACTTTATAGAAGAGAAACCGAGGATGTGTAACTTGATCAAAGTCACCCAGGTGGTGGGCAATGGAGACTACTGGATGCCTGATTCCAGAGCTCATGTTCCTAACTGCTCTGCTTGGTTCTGCCGGAAAACCTTCCAGAGCCTTGCCCACCCTCTGGTCCACCGGGCCCAGGCAGCTGTGTGGATAGGTTTGGATCTGCAACTCTTGGTTTGGAATTAGGCCAGCTGAGACTTTTTCGTTTGTTTGTTTGCCACAAAGAATCACTGCCTCCCTGCTGTGCTTGTGGGTAAGGAAACTCCCGAGCTGAGCCTTCTAGGAGACTGGGAGGCTCCCTCTCCAGGTCTCATCTATGCGGTTGAGGCCCGACCAGGAGCCATGGGCTTCCAGGACTCTGTGGGGTGGGGTGTGCCATGCTCAGAAACATGGGAATGCCATTCTCTAGAGGCGGTGGTTGTGGTGGTGGTGGTGGTGGGGTCATCCTGAGTGGGCCAGAAACCCAGGCCTATGGCCACAAATCAAGAGAGAAACAGGGAGATTAATGCCCTCTGCAGCCACGCCTGCTGGTTCAAAAGGGAAGAGGCAATAATAACTGTGATAATAATAGTAACCATAGCTACCATTAACTGAGCACTTCCAGGCACAAGGCTAAGCACTTTACATATATTTTCTCATTAATCTTCACAATAATCTTAAAATGTAGACATAAATTTTTTTATTTCTTTATTTTTATATGTGAGGAAACTTGGAGTTCAGAGAGTTTTAGAGATTTGGCCAAAGGCGCACCCTAGTGTACGTGCAGGGCCCCCAGATGGCGAGTGAGGGAGATGAAACTCGAATGGCGGTCTGACTGATTCCAAAGCCTATGTTCTCAAACTCAGTGTCATGGTTCCTGCTCAGGGATCACCACCACCCAGGGGAAGGGACACTTAGGCCTCTGCAGACACACCCAGGCTCCTAGAAAATTGAGGCTTGGCTTCTTTGGCTACTATTACATCAGTGACCCAGTGACTGGCAAGCTCTGTCATGGCATCCACCCAATGAAAGGTATGTGCTCAGAGGTGAGGTCAGACACGCTCCATTGATTCATCCCAGATATTTAAAGCTGAGGCCAGATGACCCCTGTCAAGGAGGCTCCCAAGGACAGTCCTGTGGGTGGGAGTGGCCCTTCCCTCCATCTCTGAGGTTCTCTGATTCCCAGTGGGAGGTGATTTGTGGAAACTGTTTGCAAACAAATGATATCACCCATGGACCCGCCTCTTCCACAAGTGATGTGTGTTGAAGCAACAGGCCCTGGGACGTGGTGGCTGTGAGGCAGGTGAGGCGGGAAGGAGGCACCCCCTGACTCACACCTGAGGGTTGGAGATGACCCTTAAGCAGGAAGCTGAGGTCTGAGTTTTGGGAAAGAAAGACAGAGACACGTGAATCTGAATGGAAGTACCTACCCCGTACGAGAGGCACATTGATGTTGATCAGATGGTTGACCATGGACGGCGGTACTGCCAGGCTCACGGATCCCTGACCTCCAGCAGGCCACCGCAGGGGGACTTTGATGAACGGGATTTGGGCATTCTAAGGACAGTTTTATTTTAGAAACCTAGAAAGCGACTTTGGATGGGCTAGGGCTCTCTGCTCGCGGGTCCACAGCCTTCCTCATTTCCAGCAGCAGGTGCACTGTGTGCCCGGCACAGGGTTCCCTCGGAGGTGGCAACAGTCACCCCTACAAAGCTGGGGCTGAGCGGAATTTGGCAACGTGAAGTCCCACTCAAAGGTCATCACCCAGCACACTGACAGGCAGAATCAGGTTTATCAGGTTTCTTCTTATTGTTGGAGAATGAGACAGGATTCTTTCGTGGTTTTGTTGTTGCTGTCAATGTTGACTCGAGGACATTTTTCCATTGATTTTTTAGAGAGAGTGGAAGTTGAGGGAAAGGTAGAGAACTGAGAAATGAGAGAAATGACAGAAATGAGAGCGAGAGAGCGAGAGAGAGAGAGAGAGAGAGAGAGAAATGAGAGAGAGAGACATTGCTGTGTGTGCCCTGGACCAGGAATCGCACCAGAGACCCTTTTGTGTGTGTGCGCGCGTGCTTGGGCTGGTTCTCTCACCACTGAGCCACACCAGCGAAGGCAAAACATTATTCTTAATAAGATAGTGACAGTAATGTTGAATGTATTTTATTCATGATGGCTCCAGTTTCAGCTTAAATTATGTTATTATAGTGGTAATAGTAACAACTGATATTTACATAGAATTTAGCAGCCTATAAGGTGTTGTCACATATCTCTTTTACAATTCTGTAAGAGAAGTGTTATTATCTCTGTTTAACAGATTGAGAGGCTCTGAGAGTCTAAGTGACCCACCTGAGGTTATCTAGGCATCAAGTGACAGCCTCTGATTGGATCAGGCCTTCTAATACCTTTCAAGAGAGCCAAGAGCCACCTCTTCCTAATCTGTACACTGAGATAATTAAATAATGTCACCCGATTGATCATTTAGGGACAATGCCTAAAACTGTGCCAGGTACACATTAGAGTTAATAAATTAAAAAATATCTGTTAGTGCATCACATGTAAAATACTGTGCTAAGCAATTCTAGGAGATGCACAAAAGTAGTTCTTGACCTCAAGGAGTTTATAGTCTGATTCAAAAAACATGGTAAATGATCATACAAGGTATGAATGATAACATCACATACAAGAAGTAATGTCACATATAAATACATACAAAAACAAGAAATATGAAAACATGGCATAGACGATGGCTATAGGGACTCAACTGAATTTCGATTATTTGTTACAAGACTTCAAATGAGGGCAAGTTACTTTGGACTGGAATCTGAACTAAGTACATGGCAGTGAGTAAGGAAAGGAAATGACAGACATGAAAAGCATTTGTCCAGAAGGAAGAATAGACAGAAATGGGTGATGCGTTGGGATTGAGAAAGAGGAAAGAGCTGGGTGTTTTGGAGGTCTGTGCCTGGTGACTGGGAAATGCTGATACCATTGACGAAACAGAGATGTGAATAGAAAGAACTGGTGTGGACAGGAAGAGGGCAAGTTCAGCTCAAGACACGTGGAGTTTGAGGTGCTGGCAAGACATGACCATGAGACAGGATGTGGGGCTGGAACTCCAGACCCAGACCCTTGAAAATTTAGATAACCACATAGTAATAAGTCATACAGACGTGAGAGTCAAATCCTTGGGAATGGAGATAGTCCCATCTAGTCCATGAAAGTTATTGAGAGACCTGGTCTGCCTTTGCTCCTTGCAGTAACCTCAGTGTGAAGGACAGAGACTGGGACATTGAAGGCACTCAATAAACACGTGTTGGGTGAATGAGTGAATGAATGAATGAATGAATGAATGAGTGGGCACAACAGAAAGTCAAGAGTTAAGTTGAGGAAGAAATCAAGCAGTTAGGAGGAAGCTGAGCTCCAAGTGAAGAGGGCAAAGATGATGAAGTCAGAGAAATTACCCAGCGATTTGGACTAGATGAGGCTATTTTGGGGTCTCGGGTTCTAGAAATTCAGGCGGAAGAGAACCAGGATCGTGCAGAACTGAAGAAGCTAAAGGATGTCACACAAGTCAGATTAGTCAGCCAGGCTCTTCCTTCCCCTGCATGATCCGCCTGGTTTCTTTAAACCGTCGAACAGTTATAGCAGGAGATTGCATCTGGCGGGATAGCAGTTTCATTTTAACTGGGTGGAACAGGTTGAACAGGAAAACGCGTTCGCGGTGAGTAAGGACAACATCCTCTCCTCTGTGAGTGACACTGCAGCAGCTCAGAGTGAGCTGGCCCTGCTCAATCTGAAATATGCCAGCTTCCCTCAGAATGTGTCCCGGCCAGAAAAGCCAGTATCCCCTCTTCTCTTACAGACATTGCATCAGGGCAAGACTCTGGCTCCTGACCTATCTCATTCAATGCTGTCTCATTCTTTAGAAGATGCTCGTTTAATGGCCAACAATGTAGCTGCATCCGCTTGGCATGTTTGGAAACTTCCATGTTCAAAGGCCATTTTCTATGTGTATGAAGTGTGATTACATGTATCTGAAGATCAGAAATTAACCTCCTTTCCCCAACCCGCCTCCCCTTGGTGATTTTCTGTTCATTTATAACTGCGATCTTTCATTAATTAAAAATTTATTGATCACTTACTATAGGACAGGCATCGATTGTATGATACAAGCAAGTAACTCTTTTCCAGGAGTTTAGAGGGGGAAGGAATCAGATGTCATAATACAGTGTAATGCGACAAGTGCTTGAAGTCAGCACATGGAGTCAGCTCCACAGAGAGGGGACTGCTCATCTAGGTGAGGCCAAAGGTGCTGTCTGAACTGAGCCCTGAAGGATGCCTAGGAGTTGGCCAGGCTGAAAAGGTAGGAAAACATATTTAAGTTAAAGCAAACAGCCTCAAGTGTAAAGGCCAGAGAGGTGAGTGTGTGTTTTCTAGCAAACAATTTTGCATGGCTGGTGCTCAAGGAAGCCAAGGCAGGTGAGATTGTCCAGCTGGTCAGGGAATAGATAAGGCAGGGCCTGGTACAACTACCCACGGCTCCCGGAGCCTTATCCTGGAGGCATGGTGAGCCATGACATTGCGGGGCTCATTTGGTCTCTCTCCTATGCTTTCAATCAAACTAAAGTTACCTTAGCTTAAGAATGGGGGTGTTAACTTCATCTCTAGCTTCTGTGCTCACTTATCTTCTTTTCTTAGTCTCTACCCTAAACTTCAAAGAGCGCCATTCATTGTTTTATCTTTTACTGGAATCGTCCTTGATCCCTCAGAATAAAGCTTGTCCCACCAACCGTTATGCCTGATGATCTCACTGCTGTCACCAAGCTCTGCGTTCAATAGTCTTTCTTCAACCCCTAGGATACTAGCTGTGGGGGCAGCGTTGCCCACTGTTGATCACCTTCTTCCCCTCGGTGTGTTCTAATCCTTTGGACTTTTTCTTTTATAATTTCTTCTCTGCCTTTCTCTTTCCTGGCTACACTTCTAAGACTGTATATAACTTAGGTTTAGCCCACAGCTGCCTGACTTGCTCTTTTTACAGAGAAATCATGTTCATTTATTCATTTCTCACACTTTAATTGAGGGCCTACTATGTGCTGGGCTCTTGGTTAGGATTTCAGACAGAAAGATGCAATCTGGGTGATTTTGTTACGTGGATATCTCCAAAACCTCTAACTCCAGCCATGACATTTCCTGCAAATTACAGGTAAAAAAAAAAGGAATCTCATTCTCATGGAATAGTTTCATTTGGGTATTTCAGATACACCTCATATTAAACACAACCACCAGTGATAAAAACCAATCTTCATCTGAACATATCTTAATTTGGGCCTCACCCTTAAATTATATTTTAGTTGGTATAGAATTCCAGGTTGGCAAATATTGCCTCTGATTACTTTGAAGATATTTTCCCACTATTTTTTGGCAGTAGTGGTTGGGAAGAGTGCAACCTAATTTTCATTTTTTTGGAGGTTTAGGCATACCTTGGAGAAATTGCCAGTTCAGCTCAAGACCACTGCAGTAAAGTGAATATCGCAATGAATATTTTGGTTTCCCACTGCATGTACAGTTATGTTTACATGCTCCTGTGGGCTGTTAAGTACAATAGCATTATGCCCAAAATATACAATGTTTGAGATATTGTGAAAATTACCAAAATGTGACACAGTGACACGAAGTGAACAAATGCTGTTGGAAAAATGGCACCTTGCTCAATGCAGGGTTGCCACAAACCTTGAACTGTATTTGTAAAAAATGCAATATCCACAAAGTGCAATAAAGCAAAGCACAATAAAACAAGGTATGCCTGTAATCTGCTTCATCCCTCCTGTGCTTTTAGTAATTTTCCCTTAAGATTTGTATTTCTGAGGATTCACAACTTTCATTAATTCTTGAAAATTTAGAGCCAACATCTCTTCAAATACTTTTCTTACTCATTCTTCCCTCCCCCCCTTCTGGAATTCTTATTAGATGCGTGTAGGATTTTTATGTTTTATATTCCAGAAACCACTGCCATTGAAAATCATTCAACACATCTATCTTCCAGTTCATGATTTCTCCTTTTAGCTCTTTTAAATATATTGTTTGCCACTTGTTTA
Source organism: Miniopterus schreibersii (assembly GCF_964146895.1). Lineage (NCBI taxonomy): Eukaryota > Metazoa > Chordata > Mammalia > Chiroptera > Miniopteridae > Miniopterus > Miniopterus schreibersii. Next base: position 10,888,528 of record NC_138119.1, on the reverse strand, counting down.
CTCCAATATCTATTCTTCCATCCTTCCAGATTAATAAAACCCCTCATTTTTAGCTGGGTTCACAGCTGTCCAGAATAAACATCCCAGGCTCCCTTGCAGGTAACCATGGGCATGTGACCAAGTTCTGGTCAACATGATGCCAGTGGAAGTATCTTCAGGATACTTTTGTAAAGAATAGGCCAATATCCTTTGTCCCCTTTCATCCCCTTCTTCCTCTCCCTGTTTGAGATTTGTATTGATGGCTGGAACTGCACATTGAACCAAAAGAACAAGTGACACCCTCTAGGAGTTGCAAACAGGAAGGTAGAAGACAAATCAGTCCCAGAGGACTGTGGAGCTGCAATGTCAGTGCTAGGTGGCCACAATCTGAATTTTATATGAGAAACAAAACTAATTTTATGTAAAAAATTTATAATTTATTAAGTCATCATCTTTTTTGTCTTTTACTCTTAGTCATATCTAATCATAACTTACACCATTCATTGATTTTTAAATGTCAGTGACTATATTTTTAATTTTTATAGTTCTTTGGTTATTTTTTATAGTGTCTATATGTTTATTGCATTTTAAGTGTACTATTTATTGCTATTAATAATTTGAAACATACTTATTTTTCTAAAATGTATCAGATAGTTCTTTAATCTGAAAATTCTTGGTAGTCTAATCCTACTTTTTATAGAATATATTGACTTCCACTGAAGATGAACTCATAATTCAAAATTACAAAGCACACAAGAAAACAATCCAACATGAATTCATCTTCAATGGAACTTTATTGTGGGCATCTTATGTAACTTATCCTGAACACAAGTCGCTCTTGATTAATTTTGGGTTTGTTTTTGTCAAATATCCCAGGTCACTGGCCTGGGACCAATTTTTATTTTAATTGCTTAGCTTTTGGATTTGCAGACCACATGTGTAGTATACTTTGGAAGAACAGCAAACTGATATGAGGCACAGACCTTTGGTTATTAATTTTAAAGGTTTATTTTCTCCCCACTTCCCATAAGCCTGGGCTAAGGCAGACAAGCTTCCTTGTGTCTTATGGTATCTTTTTCTAGTCCACCTTTTCCACTAAGGATGGCTCGTCCATTGCTTCCAATGTTGTCTCTTTCTCTTCGTGACCTTAGATCTCAAACCCCAGAAAATGACTCTTCCTGTCATCAGGCAGCTGCCCTGTCCGCTCATGGGCTTCCTGTTCTGGTTTTGGTTTTCAGTTCTTCCTTCAATTACGGAACTTGGGAATTCTTCTTGCTTGCAAGCATAGATATGAACCAAAAGGATATTTATTGTATTTTATCGAACATTTGAGATGGTTATAGCATAAAGATTTTAAAGTTATCTAAATAGCAATATTTCCAGAACCAGTAGTTGGTTCTTGGAAATTTCTAGGCAGTCTCAACTGTGCTGCGGGAAATCCAAGGAAATAATTTCTGTTCTTCCTGGGGCCAAGTCTGCCTTGGCAACTATTTTGGAAGGATCAGTGGTACTTGATTCAAGAGAATCTCAAAGGGAAGCCCAACCCAGGGACCAATTGTCCATTCTCATTCCATTCCTGAGCAAGGTAGATTTCTTATACAACTACTAGACTCTAAGATTCTTGAGGACAGTGGTTGTGTCCTATATGTCTTAGTGTTTCCCTGTCCACTCAGCACTATGATTTGTATATAGAAGTTGTTCAAAAACAATTGTTGATTGATTGTTGACAGCATAAACTCTATAATTTAATCCTCGTTTTGTACTTTGTACTCATCAGAAATTACATCAAGGTGTGGCGCATTCTCAGCACAAAGCACCACATTAATCCTACGCTCCACCCAGTTCAGAAACGTGTGAAAAATGCCTGGGCTCATTTCTGACATTATATCCATTCTGTAATGAATTCACAATTAGTAATAAAGTAGAAGCAATCGGATTCATGTACTACTTGTTTAATTAAAAATATGTTTTAAAAAAATTATTAAGGGTAAATAGTCCAAAATTCATGATATCTTTTTTTTTTTTAAGCACATTATTTAAAATTTTTAAAATATCTTTATTGATTTCAGGGAGAGGAAGAGAGAGAGATAGAAACATCAGTGATAGAGTCATTGATCAGCTGCCTCCTGCACGGCCCCCACTGGGGGTCCAGCCTGAAACCGGGACCTGGAATCCAACCTTGATCTCCTGGATCACAGGTTGAGGCTCAGCCCCTGAACCATGCCGGCTAAGCTAGGCTTCACAGTATCTTTAACATTTGAAAGGATTACCTGGGAACATGTAGTTGGATTGCTCATTCAATGCAGGAAAAAGTCCCTTCTATATAGAGTAACTGGCCTCACAGGATAGTTTATTTTATTTTGAAAATTGTAATTTGTTAGAAAATCTTTGTATTAAGTTTTTAATATTAATTTTATTAAAAAAATTATTGAATAATTGTGTTCATTGTAGAAATATATACATATAAATAAACAAAGATGAAGCAACTCATAATTCTACCATCTACAGATACTCATTTGTACAACTGGTTGTGTATTTCTCCAGCTCTTTCTCTACACAAACTTTTTTTTTCTTTTTACAAAATTATATTCAGGATGTGAGTGCTATTTTTCATCTGAACTTTCCACGCAACAATATAGCATCTGTTCATGATAGTAAGCGCTCACTCATAGCATATTTTCCATGCCAGAATAGTCCCCCATTTTACAACTAGTTCACCGTCTATTTAGTCAGCTCCCTGCCGCTGGGCATCGCCGTGCCTTGGATTTGTTACCGTAATTAAAGATGCTGTGACGCACTTCATTATTCATTCACCGGACGCTCGGCGCAGTCAAGCTGCCCCGCACTGCACCCGCAGCTGAGGCTTCCCAATGGGGAGGAAGCGCCTGCCCTCAGCCTCAACCTCTGCAGGCCCGGGGGCGAAGGGAAACAAGCAGGCCCCAATCAGAGAATCACATAATCATTATGAGGACAGGAGAACGAGGTAACGAGATAGAAAGGGACAGGCTGGAATCTGTCCTTCGGGCCGGGAGCCCGGGCGCCGCGGACAGGGCCGCAGGATGAACGGCAGACGGACGCGCAGGTGCTGCGCTTTGCGTTAAGCTCCCCTCCCGTCGGGGCGCCGAGGGCTGCTCCCCGGCGCCCGCACCCCCGCTGGCTCCGTCCCGCGCCTTCCTCTTTACTGCTCTTTGGCCCTAATTTCAAATCCGCACAAAGGTAGAACAGGGTAGTCAGGCCCAATCACCCAACGCTCAGATAAAAAAACACACATTTTGTCAACATTGTTTCATTTCTCGCTCCCCTGCCCTCCCCCAGCCAACACCCACACACACGCACACGCTTTTTTCTGAACTATTTTTAAAGCAAAGCCCACACTTCACATTACCCCCCCCCCATACATGCTGGAGTATGTATCTTGAACACATAAGAGCATTTCTCTTTCTTACATAACTTCCATGCCATTACTATTCCTAACAAGTAACAATATTGCTTTAATACCACACAGCACCTCCCCCTTGCTCACATTTCCACAATTACCTAAAAAAACGGTGCTTTAAAGTTGGTGTTTCGAATCAGGATGCAAACGAGGACCACGCATTGGAGTGATATGTCTCTTACATTTCTTCTGACCTGTGGCAGCCCCCCTCCTCTTTCACATAATTTACTTTTTTTAACTTTGTTTATGTTATTTATTCCATTACAGATGTCCCCATCTTCCCTCTACCTCTGCCCACCTCCATCCAGCCCTTGCCCCCCTTCCCTCTGGCCATCACCACACAGTCGTCTGTGACTGTGGGTTACTCGTGTTCTTTGGTTAATCCCTTCACCTTCTTTCATCCGGTCCCCTCCCTCCCTCTCCCCTCTGACAGCTGTCAGTCTGTTCCACGCATCCATGCCTCTGCTTCGATAAAGCTTCTGCACAGCAAAAGAAACCATCGGCAAAATGAAACGGGAGCCCACTGCATGGGAGAACATATTCGCCAATGACACATCTGATAAGGGATTAATTTCCAAAATATATAAAGAGCTCATACAACTCAACACCAGGAAGACAAACAATCCAATTAAAAAATGGGCAAAGGATCTGAAGAGACACTTCTCCAAAGAGGACATACAGATGGCCAAGAGGCATGAAAACATGCTCAACGTCACTAATCATCGGAGATGCAAATCAAAACCACAAAGAGATATCACCTCACACCTGCCAGAATGGCTCCATCACTAGATCAACAAACAAGTGCTGCCGAGGGTGCGGAGAAAGGGGAGCCCTGGTGCACTGCTGGCGGGAATGCAGACTGGGGCAGCCACTGTGGGAGACAGTGTGGCGTTTCCTCAAAAAATTAAACATGGAACTGCCATTTGACCCTGTGATCCCACTTCTGGGAATATATCTCAAGAATCCCAAAACACTAATTCAAAAGAATCTATGCACCCCTGTGTTCATAGCAGCGTGATTTACAATAGCCAAGATCTGCAAACATTATTTACTTTTCAAAGAAACAGGTTATTCAGCTTGAAGAATTTCTCATATTTTGATTTCATCTGTTTGCTTCTTTCTGGTGCCATTTAACTTTCTTATGATATCCCTATATTCCCCAGTATTTCTTGCAAACTGGTCATTAGATCTAGAAGCGTGAATTAAATTCAAGTTTTGTGTATGTGTGTGTGTGTGTGTGTGCGGCAAATGTGATGTGAGGTTCTTATTGTACCATACAGCAGGCACGTGCTACCTTAGTGATGCCAACATTGATCCGTCCATTCATTTTAAAGTTTCCCATGAACCTTTCACCTAATGCTGTAAACACATACTGATGGTTGCTGCTAGAGCCATTATTTCTTCAAGATTAATAAATCGTGATTTTCTATTTCTATCATTCCTTCTTTATTTATTAACTGAAATTATTTTTTCAAAAGAACTTTACTCATCAACTGTGTGGTAACCTGACATACAGTTTAGACAGGAAAGACTGAAAAAATGCTAAATATCTTCTCTTGCCAGTTTTCAGAATACTGTGCCGGTGGCCTAGCACTTTCCAAAGATAACAATTTTTAAAATTTTAAAAAGTTTATTTTATTTATTTATTTTTAATCCTCACAGAGGATATGTTTTTTATTGATTTTAGAGAGAGAGGAAGGGAGAGAGAGAGAGACTTTGGCAGAGAGAGAGATTCAGAGAGAAATATCAATGTGAGATAGAACATCAGTGGGTTGCCTTCCATACGTGCCCCAAGCGGGATCGAACCTATAACCTTTGGTGTACAGGATGATATTCCAACTAACTGAGCCACCCAGCCAGGGCAATAAGCATTTCTTTTTTTTTTTTTTAAAGGAAGTATCACTATGGACCCATGGATTTCTCTATTTTTTGATGTGCCTTGATAAGTTGCAATGATTGTGCTTTTTGATTCTCAAATTCCACCATCACCTTTTTTTTTTTTTTTTTTTTTTTTAGCTCCCTGTGTCTTTTTTGACACAGCCCTGGTGGTCTGCCAGAGCTTCCTTGCTTTCTGGTAAAATAAGATACCCCAGGGTCATCTTGTGCATCGCCTGCCTCAGATCTGGCCTCAGGCATTTCTCCAAGGAGTTCTGCTCTCTTTTAGTTATTTAGGGACCTTAATATGGGCAGCATGGCTGAAAAATACTACTAAGCTTTCATTGCTTCTAGGTATTTTAGTGGACAACATTAGGAAATACATTTTTAAAGAAAAATCATGAATGAATAATGATATTTCTGTTTAAATTACATTTTGGGGTATATATTTCCTTTATATTATTTCTGAAGTTTTCCCTCTTATATTGAACATCTTGGTCTTTTTTTGTTTTATCTTGCAATATAGCTGTAATATTTTCCAAATGCCAATGCCAATATTACTACTAATTATAAGACCATTCAGTGCTTCCTAAGGTTTCTTTGAGACTCCTCTGTCCTTGGAATAGAGATGTAGTCAGAATACTGTGTTTCGAAGCTACTTGAAGTAATTTTCTCATTGTAGTTATATCATCAACCTCAGATGCAGTTAGATACATTTGTTATAGTTTGTCTTCACTGGTTACAGATTTTCAAATTTAAGACTTTTGTTTTTATTTACGCATTAAACATTTACATTATTCTGAAGTCCAAAGTCTAAAACAAGGCACATTTAACAAAACTCAGCTTTTCCCCTTGCCCCACCTCGCTAACTCATACTCATTTTTATCAATTTGTAGTTGGGCCCCCAGTTTCTTGAACCCTTCATCTTCCGTTCAGCGCCTCTGCCAGGCGGGCAGGGATGGGCACTGTTGCGGGCTCCCTGGCAGAGGAAGCGGCCTTGGGCTGTTTAAACCCGGAGCCCGGCCGCTCCCTCTGCCCGCAGCGCCCTCTAGAGGTGCCCCGAAGGCTTTTATCAGGGCGCGGCGCCGCCGGCCGCCCTTCGCGGGGCAGCCGAGGGCCTGCGCCCCAGATTCCGCCGCCGCCTCTAAATTGCGTGAAGTAAGGGCGGCGGCTATTTTTGGACTCCAAGTGACACTTAGTGTCCGGAGCTAGGAAAGCACGTGGGTAAATATGTGTGAATCAGCGTGCGTGCGTGCGTGCGAGTGAGTGTGTGTGCGTGTGTGTGTGTGTGTGTGTGTGTGTGTGTCGTTAGGGAGACAGACGATGCCCTAGAGCTCCCTCTTCTGCTGACACCTAGCGGGGTGGCACAGAGGGAGGCGCACGTGGCCTTCATGACCTCACCCTTCAGGCCATTTGCAAGAAGAAAGCAGTTTTGACATTATTGGCGACAGTTCGGAAAACAGCAGAGCGGAGACTGTGAAGTGCTAATTGTAGACGGGGCGCATTTAACAGCAAAACCCCGTAAACTGGTCCATGCGTTTAAAATGACGGTAGGGTTGGGTTTTTTCTTTCTGATTTAATTTAATTTTAAATGGTATTGACAGGAGGAAAACAGAGACTACGAATTTCCTAAGTGGGCGAGAGCACAAGTGTGAGAGAGTAAAAATCCTAAGGTATTATCACCAAAGGGTCCCCTCGGAACCCCCCTGCCCCACCCCGTCTCTAGAGCCCCGCGAGCCCCAGGGTAGAGCCCCCCGCGCTGGCCGCAGATGCCTGCAGCCTTCAAAGAAGGCGACTGTTCGAAATCCATGGAAGCCCCCCCCCCCCCCCCCCCCCCCCCCGCAGCTTTCCCAGCACCCCTCCTCCGCTCACACAAAATCCTAGGCAGGCCCCCATGACAGCTGAGGTTTCGTTTGAAATAAGTTTTAAAAAGCAGAGCATTTCAATGCCCTAGTTAGTTCACATGTATGCGCTAAAATTTATTACTATTTTTAAAACAGTGAAATTTTAAGGGCATCAGAGGATGGTGAGAAGCCCTGCTGCAAAGAGGACCAGAAAAATCAATTAATTTTGAGGTTAATTAGGGCCAGCAGGGCAGCCCTTAATCTGCTGGGGGTGGAGCAGGCCAGTGGGGAGGGGGGGCTGCCCAGATTAGGGCCCTCCCAGCTCTGGCAGGGACCTAGGGGAGCCTGCGCCCAGCAGCAGTGGCCCTTCTCTTTCCTTCCAGTTAAGGGGTAGCAGGTGGCCACTGCCCGAGTGACCAGGGCAGAGCAGAGATGCTTGTTTCTTCATCGTAAAACTAAAGGGCTGACTTTACAGCGCTGATGTTTGAAGTCCTTACCTCCTCTGGGCCAGGGAGGCGCAGGACCCCTAGTTCTCAGTAACCTCACCCTGCCTAATTATTGGGTTTCAAAATGAAAGTTATTTTCTGTAATAACTCAGGTAATGCGGATTTGCTAAATTTGTGAAAACCATGGATGTATGAGCAAAACTGAGTGGGTGAGGGCAAAGTCGACACCAGTTGCACGCCGTGTGTGCTTCCCTTCCACACTATGTCATGTGATGCGCCCAATTTTAAAGGCGGTTTTAATGACTGGCCAGTGTTTCCTCCATTTTATGGATGCACAATAGTTTAGTTAATGACTCCTTTATTGTTGGACGTGGAGGCAGGTTCTACCTCTACTCTTTTAAATAATGACACACACATTAAAAAAAAAGTCTCTGATGATTCAACTGGGGGCATTCTCCTAGAAGTCCAATGACTTTTTAGGTTTTTCTGAAATGCCACTAAATTGGCCATTGCCACTGCCCTGCATGTGCTTATTCCTTAGGACCTCAGTGCCCAGGTCTGATAATTACAAAGAGACAGGTGGAAATAATGTTTTTGTTGTTTGCTAAAGAAGTCGAACCTGTATTTATTGGTCACTTAAAATTCTTTTGTGAATCGCCTTTGTGCTTTCTCAATTTTTCAAAACTGGGAAATAATTTTTTATTCCTTAACACGTTAGGGTTTCCCGTATTTTCACTACATGGGAATTATGGAGCACTAATAACATGTAATAATGATAATGTGGAATAAATGCTGAGAACATTTATAGTTTGTTCATTTAAAAAAAATCCTCACCTGAGGATATGTTTTTATTGATTTTAGAGAGAGAGGAAGGTAGAGAGAGAGAGAGAGAGAGAGAAACATCAATCAGTTGCCTCCTGTACATGCCCTGACCAGATGGAACCTGCAACCCAGGTATGTGCCCTGACTGGAAATCGAACCCACAACCTTTCCATGTACTGGACCACTCTCTAGCCGACTGAGCCACCCGGCCAGGGCTATAGTTTGTTAATTTAAAAAAAAGTAACTTTTCAAACTATTTAAAATTTTATTAGGGTAATTTTTTGCCCCCACCTGGAGCTGGAAATTGTGTGGTCAGGTGGGGCAGCTCCCCCCTGATTTGGAACCGGTCTCCCGTGTGACTGAGGAACACACACCTCAGTTGGCCACTAGGTGTCTCTGGTCACTCTTGCAGCCAGCGGCCAGCCACCTAGCGGCCAACTGGTGTGGGCAGAGCTGTGGTCAGGCCCATCCCTCATGGCTGTGCTCACCTGCCTTCCTGATTTCTGTCTTTGACCCAGGTCTGCCTTTCCCTGGCCTCTGCGCCTCTGAACAGTTTTGGGGCCGATGTGTGTCCCTTTGGGTGGCTGTGGGGCATATCCTGGCACAGAGGTTTCTGAGGTCTAAAGTACATATGCGTAGCCATGGACACACAGGGCTCCAGCAAGCCTGCTGCCGGCCACCAAGCCTGCCGGGTTGCTCTGGTCCTTTAGAGCAGGCAGCACAGTATCCTAAATGCAAGTTAGTATAAGGTGTGGGCAGGGCGTTACAGAAACTGGGTCGGGGAGGGGAATTGGAGCCTCCAGGCCCACTTTCCAGTGGAGGGGACAGGTAGCTAAGCAAACAGTCGCGGGTGTGATGATGGGACCACTGCTTGGTATGGACCTGGGAGTTGGGAATGTGTGGAGGGCCAGGGAAAAGAGATTTCATGGTACCGCTGACTTGGGGCTGGGTCCAGCTGGATGTAGTCTGTTCATTGTATCGCTTTGTCTAAAATCAGGGACAACCTTTCTTTCCCAGATAGGGTCCCATTGCAGCTATGACCTGTATAGTTTGGAATCTCAGAGACAGAGTTAAAAAAGCAACATTAAACACTTTGAGCTGGGCTGAAAGAAAGAAATTTAGAGACAATTCTATTACTTTGTCAGGAATCAGGATAGTATGTTTGTTGTATCGATGGTCCCTGCACAGCCTGCTCTTTGGGAAGTGGAGAAAACCTGCGATAATTACGTTTCCACATCTGAAACGTGAGATAAAAAAGGTCCCTGCGTCCCAGAGGGTTGGGGGCATTAACTGAAGAACCTTGTGCCAACACCTGGAATCATGCCTGGCTCATATAAGTGCTTAGGGAATATTTGATATTATGATTATTTTTGGTTTTAAAACCAGCACCATTTCTCAGATCCACTTTTCTCTTCTTTCCAAGTTTCTCACACCAGACACTTCCTCACGGCCCCGGTTCTCCCGCATCTACAGCCTCTTCAGTTCCCGCCTTGTCACTGCCCCCAGCTGCCGACTGAGACGCCGAGTTAATCATCCCGAGGCCTTTCCTCCCTCCCTGTCTCTCAGCAACTTCTCCAGCAGCTTCCGACTCCTTGCTCCCGATCCCGTCCTTCGTTGGGGATCCTGGCACACCCACCCCCTGTGCTCTGATGGTGAAGTCGCCCCCAGCAGAGTCTGGGGTTCAGTCAGACCGTTCCCCACACCCTGTTATGGGATCCCCTCCTTTCCTCGGCGGGGTTGAAACCAGTACCCTTCCTCCTCCTGTCCCACCCTAAAGTGTCCCACAGCCCTTTCGGAGGAAAGGGAACTGCTGTTTCTTCTGGTCTAGAGTCAGGATCTGTCTCTTCCCCAAGCTGGTGGTGGCCTGAGATACAGAGGGGGCGACAGACCCCAGAGCAACCTGGGTTGGAAAAAGTCAAAGAGCCAGTGGTGCTGAGGAAACAAAAACTTTATTTTGCACAGGGCCAGACAAGGGCGATGATAACTGAGGGGGTGATGTTGCAGGTCTGGCAGAGCTAGAGGCGGGCGCTCTGCGGGCCCTGGACAGAGGATGGAAAGAGCCACCGAGGACACTCAGAGCTCTCCAGAAGCATCTCAGCTCGGGCCAAGGTCACAGAGATGCAGGAACGGAGGGGGAACTCGCTCGGCAGAGGCTGGTCCCCGGAACTTGGTTTCCTCTGAAATCACTGGTCTCAGCATCAGAGGCCAGGTCAGCAGCAGCCCCCAGAGCCATGACCACAGCCAGAGCCCCCGGAGCTCTGACCACTGCCCCTGTCACAGGAGTTGGACCTCTGGCGCCTGCACCCGTGGGACCTGCGGTGGTGCCTGTGGTGGCTCAGGCAGCAGCCTCCCTCGGAGCTGGGGCCACAGCCGCCCCCAGAGCTAATAGCACAGCCAGAGGCTGGGGGCAAACACTGTGCCGGGCTCTTCGGGGGGCACTTGGGGGAGGGGCACTTGGGGGTGCACTTGGGAGGGGGCTGGCACTGCTGCTGGTTCTGCTGGCAGGACATCTCGGCAGGAGGTGAGTGAGCTGCGTGATTAAAGGGAAAGGTCAGTGCCAGGCTCCAGGCCAGCGAACCCCCGTGAATGTCAGGAAGCCCCTGCTCCTCCCACCAGCCGCCTCCTGAGCCATGATGTCAGGGGAGAAAGAAACGATATCAAGTCAAAATGACCAGAGAAGACATGTCCCTCACTTGGCCTCCTTCCAAAAATAATTCTGATCTCCTCCCATGGCCTCCACATCTGTCTGTCCCCACAGGAACATGGAAGCAAATGTACCCCAGCAACACCTCCTGGAGAATGCCTGTGGCAAGTGGGCATCTTTCAGGATGAAGAGGGGAGGGGACGCTGACAGCAGGGCCCCGGCAGGTCACAGGCCCGGCCGCATGCCACACAGCTTCCCTGCTCAGGTCCCTGCTCTATCCCCTGCTGCCCTCCAAGGTCCCCTTCCTGCTGCCTCCCCACCAGACACCGCTGCTTCCCTCTCCCCCCTAAGGCCCGGGCCGTCTTCCCTGCTCTCCCTCCGGAGGCCTGTCCCCTCCCAGACACTCACCTGATGCGGAGGAGGCAGGAGAAGCCGTTGCTGGGTGGCTGTGGATGGGGAGCCCAGGGCAGGAGCCCTTTTATCCTGTGCTGGGCTCGTGACACAGGGCCCGAGCATGCTGCTGCTTTCACAAGCAGGGGAGGTGACAGTGTCACACTCCCATCCCAGGTCTCCAGCTTCTTCCTGCACACATGCCAAGAGGCCTGGCAAGAGGGAAGCAGGAAACCTTGATGACTGCTCCCAGGTGTGCCGGGGACCTGCCATTTCTCCTTTCGCTCTTTCGGCTCAGATGCTTTAACTTCATCCCTGCCCTTTGCCTTTTGCTGGGCCCTGAGGATGTCAAGATGGATGCATATGACACATTTCCTGACCTTGGGCATTTCAAGTTTGACTGCACACACACCAGAGAAGTAAACATTTATGCTGGTTACCACGTGGTCTGTCCTGGATACCTCCGTCTCTGGGCTATTAGTTTCCTATTGCTCGGCATAGGCCAAGGGTCATGACTTGTTCAGGTAAAATCAGCTCCTGATCTCTGGGGATGGTGGTGATCTGAGACCACTGGACCATGGGAATGAGACGTGGTGGGAAATGGATGGAAGATGGGATCCAGGCCCTGTCTGGGGCAGGTGGGGCCCCTAGCAGAGCTGAAGCTAACATAGGATTATATAAATGACAAGACAAAATACCAGAATTGCCTACAATACTTGAGATCACAAGACTCATGTTTAGTATAAAATATCCAGTTCTTTTCATATTTAGTTTTCTGTGGCATGTATGGTATTGATTACAAAAATGATCTATGAGTGTGAAATACTTAAGAATATTAGTGGGAGTCATGAAGATGATTTTGATGTGTAGCCAACAGTGAGCTCGATGGTGGTGGTGATGTTGTGTGCACCGCTTCTAATAGAATAGGTCTGATCATTTTTAAGGTTTGTGTATGACGGTATTTAATAAAATCTGAACCCTATTTTCTCATTGGATTTTATTATAGTACTAGAGATGAATTTCGCTTTGACTTCATCTCTACTATCACAATGAGTGCATTTTGCTATTTTTTCCAAAAGGTTACATTCAGAACTGCAACAAACATTAATCATTTATATTTCAATTAAAGGGTAATTTTTAATGAAATATTTTAATGAAAATATATGTTATTCTTTTCTGTACTTTGTAGTTTATTGCTGGTAGACACAAAATTCCTTTTACACATTTGTACTTTACAGCTTGCCCACTGCAAAGCAGAGGGAGTCCATGATTTATTTTGAAATACCTGTGGGAGATGGACTGCACTGGGTCACAAGAAATGGTGGCTTAGGATGGGGAAAGGGGAAGGGTTAGATTGGCACTGACCCTCCCCTCTGATATTCCTCTGTCTCCAGAGGGACTCTCTTGCTGAGGGGACATCTGTAGGCGTACCCCGACCTATGCTCGAGTGTCCACTTCCTTCCCAGTGTTGGGGACCCCAGCAGTTGATACTGTACTGGCAGGGATTACTCATGGAGGGTGGAGCGGGTGCTGCTTTCTCATATCAGGCTGGGTGATGGAGCTGAAGAGGAACATGAGTGTTGAAAAGCACATGGCTCTTTCCCCCTGTTTCATTGCAATGGAGGCTAAGAAGGAGCCAGACGGGAAGGGGGGTCATTCTAATAAACGTGTGCTCTTGGGGACCTCTGGGCCTCCTAATGTGTTCACCCTGGTCCCTGTCATGACTCTGGATTGAGACACTGCCTCTGTCTTTCCCTCATAGGCCCAACATTTGCCTGGAGCCCCCTCTGCTTCCTGACTGCCACCACCAGCCACCCCTCCCCCCTGAAATTCCTTCTCTTTTAAGTCACTCATTCCTATGTTCCTTCATTTAATACATTTCTATTGAACATCATCAATAGTCCCCATCCAAAGACCACTCGCAACACGCCTGTGGTAGAATAAAGTTGTATTGATCGGCTTGTTGAAATGAGGGACAGTACACCGTGGGGAACCATTAAGGGGTGCTTGTCATAGGCTTTGGGCTTGTGTTAGGTGGTTTTGGTGAAAGTTCAAGGAAGTGAAGTTTTGCTCTGGATTAGGTGCTTTCAGAAAGGGGGGGCATTTCTGTGATTAGGTATCAATAATTTTTAGCTAGAAAGCAGGATTAGTGGGGTAAGACTAAAGCTGCAATTGATAAAGAAGTGGCAGTGCCTCATATTCGCTGAGAAAATGGGGATGTTTGGTCATTTTTGTGGTTTGGACAATGCTCTTGTTTCGGTGCTCAGAGTGGTCCCATTTTTGTCTTGCTCCCTCCTGGTCACAAGTCAGCTTGTCTGATGTTGTGTTTTGGAGAACTTGCTGATATTCAATCAGAGAAGATTGGCGGAGCTACTAGCACCACCCCTGCTTGTTGCCAACAATCTGGGGCTGTTTTCCCTTTGCTTGGCAATGATTATGGGCCAGGCCCCATGGTCAGCAGTGGGAACAGAGCAATGAAAAGGAGAGGTATGGAAACTTTCTTCAGTCTAACAGAGCAAACAAACATGGAAGAATTTGTTACACCTGAGATACATGGCCCCCAAATAGAATTCAAGTGCCATGGGGCATGTGAAAAAAAATGCCGGAGTTTAGACTTTGCTGCAAAAATGAATATTTCCCCATACCTTGTGAGTATCAGAAGCTAGCCTTATCCTTACAGTAGCAAGGATGGAAGCCATTTTTTCACCATGGGTTGCAACCCTAAGTGGCTGTGGTGGGAGTGGGGGTGAAAGACAGCGGTGTGGGGTGGGACAGTGGAGGAGAGAAGAGGGAGTAGTAATTGAAAAAGTAACACATACACACTTTGGGATAGTTTCAAAGGATCAAAACGTCCTAGTCAATGGCTGTCAGTGGCCGCTTTTCCCTGCCTTTCCGGAAACATCAGTGGATGTCTCTCAGGCTTTGCCCAAGTCCCATCCCTGATGCCTGTCTTGGAAGGTTCCACACAAGACCTGCAGATGGAGCTCGTTAATCTCACCCCCACCTTAATGAGTTGCTCCTGTCTCTCACCCCTCCTCTTCCCCATGAAATCAGGTGCTCTGCAGGTCCCACACGCAGGGCAGCCATCCTGTGATGACAGAGGATCACAGTATCATCATGGCCTGGTCACTTCTCCCAGAGCATGAAGGCAACTCCCCAAGAGTCACAATGTCAGGAGTCCCATCCCAAGGAGCAATGGCTTCGTAGGTTCCTGAGACATCAAGGAAATACAGAGACTGGTCTGGCTGGATGAATCTTGGGGGAATTTCATGACGTCATCATTATGATCAGTATTATAGGAGTGGGCAGCGCAGGATCTCAGGTTTCGTTCCTTGGAGTACATTTTGGACATTCCATATCAGAGGTCAAAAAGCACAAAATCCTCCCTTTGCTTATAACCTCACAGCTCCTGTCAGCTTGGGCTCCTCCCTCCCCCATGACGATTGCATTCTAGGGCAATCAGCTGAGTCATTCTTAAGGAAAATGGGAAGAGGTAGTCAGAAGGTGCCACGTACCTAAGGACCTCATGTAGATGCCAGTTAACCTCTCATAGCTGAAGCGAGGCACTCCCAGAGCTGAGGCCCAGCAGGAAGAGACTGCAGGTGGGCCCAGAGCAGGATATTTGAGTGGCACTTGGGGGGACACTTGGGAGGGTCTTGATGCTACTCTTAGTTTTGCTTCTAGAACATCTTGGGGAAGTTTAGTGACTCTAGAGGAAGCAAAAAGGCAAATAATTGCATGTGATTGTATCAACTTTTAAAAAAAAAGTGACTCCGTGGTTCTTTCAGAGCTTGTGGCTCTGAACCCACAGCATAGGGAAAATCCTTGAGCGAAGAGGAGTAGGGAAAGAGAAAGTAATGAGTTGAGGGATTCTGATTCCAGTGAGAACTGAGAAAATCTTGGAGCTCTTTTCTTATTTTGGTTCACAGACAGGAAATGGGTGGTGGGATCGGAAGGGGGTAAAGGTGAGTCTTATTTAGAGGGCAGCTTGTTACACTCTCCAGTCCCAGGCCCTTTGCATCTCCATGGAAGGTGTCAAGAGTTTTGAGGAAAGAAGGAACCTAAGAACTCCCAAGATGGTCCAAATATCTGTACCTCAGTGCTCCTGTAGGAGCCTCTCTTGATTTTCATTCATTTATTCACAAAAATCATTTATCCTTTCAAACCATTTATACCCAGATAGTACATGTTGTGCTGGGCAAAGGAGATTCAAGAATGAAGATGCTACTCCATTCTTAGGCTGACAGGCAAGTAATGCAATAAGCATGAGCCAGCTGAGGGTGTCGTAATACACATGTGTGGGGGGAGTCCTCATGCCTGAAGTCAGAGTTTTGGGGCGTCAGTGCCCTGTTGCCCTTCAGTGACTCTGAGTGAATGACGCATTAGATGTTGTCACCTGCAATCACTTGGGATGGTCGATGATTGAACAGAGATGTGGAGCCTGTCATCTGTCCAAGCACAGAAAACCCAGGCAGGGCAAGTAAGAGGAGCTTGTGGAACCCAAAAGGCATCTGGGCATCCACCAGGAGGAAGAGATTATGCTGGTGTGGAGGGGAGGAGAGGGTGAGGGGAAGCACTGGAGGCTTCTAAGACCTTGGTGGCAAAATAAGACACTCATTAAGGGCATTTACTTTGGAGACAGAAACTGTGGGGTTTGGATCCCTTCCATCTTCTCTTGATAGCTGTATTAAGGCAGAGGGGTCTGAAGAAAGAAAAGCTATTCATATAGAGGCACAATGGGCCAGACTATCACAGGTAAAACTAGAGCTGGAATAAGAAATCTACGAAGGCTGTGGTGCCAAACCTTGCAAACTAACAAACATTTAAGGACCATTG
Source organism: Miniopterus schreibersii (assembly GCF_964146895.1). Classification (NCBI taxonomy): domain Eukaryota; kingdom Metazoa; phylum Chordata; class Mammalia; order Chiroptera; family Miniopteridae; genus Miniopterus; species Miniopterus schreibersii. The sequence goes on along the minus strand of NC_138119.1, from coordinate 10,872,256 downwards.
TGTCTGTATCTTAGAGGCTGTAGTACTGATTCTAAAAGAGCCAGGAGCAGTAACTCAGAGCAGAGAGCATTCATGTCGGCTGGGTGGCTAAGAGAGCTGAGCCCTAAGGTGAGTGATAATTGGCAGGTGTGATGATAGAGTCTGATAGCACCTGACCTAACGCGGGCCAAGGCTGTGGAAAGTGCTGTTACATAAGCTGCGAGGCATTTTCTCATTGCATTTATTGTAACAATAGATCTATACGTCCCCTGAATCATGATATGTTAAAATTTCCTAAGGCCCTGGCTGGTGTGGCTCAGTTGGTTGGGAATCGGTCCATAAACTGAAAGGGCTGCCGGTTCGGTTGATTCCCAGTCAGGGCACTTGCCCGGGTTGCGGGCTCCATCTCTTTGGTCTCCTATAAGGGTGTCGCTAAGAGCTTTGGATGGGGAATATTCATGATGTTCAATAGAAAAGTATTAAATGAAGGAACATAGGAATGAGTGACTTAAAAGAGAAGGAATTTCAGGGGGGAGGGGTGGCTGGTGGTGGCAGTCAGGAAGCAGAGGGGGCTCCAGGCAAATGTTGGGCCTATGAGGGAAAGACAGAGGCAGAGTCCAGAGTCATGACAGGGACCAGGGTGAACACATTAGAAGGTCCAGAGGTCCCCAAGAGCACACGTTTATTAGAATGACCCCCCTTCCCATCTGGCTCCCTCTTAGCCTCCATTGCAATGAAACAGGGGGAAAGAGCCATGTGCTTTTCAACACTCATGTTCCTCTTCAGCTCCATCACCCAGCCTGATATGAGAAAGCAGCACCCGCTCCACCCTCCATGAGTAATCCCTGCCAGTACAGTATCAACTTCTGGGGTCCCCAACACTGGGAAGGAAGTGGACACTCAAGCATAGGTCGGGGTAAGCCTACAGATATCCCCTCAGCAAGAGAGTCCTTCTGGAGACAGACGAATATCAGAGGGGAGGGTCAGTGCCAATCTAACCCTTCCCCTTTCCCCATCCCAAGCCACCATTTCTTGTGACCCAGTGCAGTCCATCACCTACAGGTATTTCAGAATAAATCATGGACTCCCTCTGCTTCACAGTGGGCAAGTTGTAAAGTACAAATGTGTAAAAGGAATTTTGTGTCTACCAGCAATAAACCACAAAGTACAGAAAAGAATAACATATATTTTCATTAAAATATTTCATTAAAAATTACCCTTTAATTGAAATATAAATGATTAATGTTTGTTGCAGTTCTGAATGTAACCTTTTGGAAAAAATAGCAAAATGCACTCATTGTGATAGTAGAGATGAAGTCAAAGCAAAATTCATCTCTAGTACTATAATAAAATCCAATGAGAAAATAGGGTTCAGATTTTATTAAATACCGTCATACACGAACCTTAGAAACGATCAGATCTGTTCTATTAGAAGCGGTGCACACAACATCACCACCACCATCGAGCTCACTGTTGGCTACACATCAAAATCATCTTCATGACTCCCAATAATATTCTTAAGTATTTCACACTCATAGATCATTTTTGTAATCAATACCAAACATGCCACAGGAAACGAAATATGAAAAGAACTGGATATTTTATACTAAACATGAGTCTTGTGATCTCAAGTATTGTAGGCAATTCTGGTATTTTGTCTTGTCATTTATATAATCCTACTTTAGCTTCAGCTCTGCTAGGGGCCCCACCTGCCCCAGACAGGGCCTGGATCCCATCTTCCATCCATTTCCCACCACGTCTCATTCCCATGGTCCAGTGGTCTCAGATCACCACCATCCCCAGAGATCAGGAGCTGATTTTACCTGAACAAGTCATGACCCTTGGCCTATGCCGAGCAATAGGAAACTAATAGCCCAGAGACGGAGGTATCCAGGACAGACCACGTGGTAACCAGCATAAATGTTTACTTCTCTGGTGTGTGTGCAGTCAAACTTGAAATGCCCAAGGTCAGGAAATGTGTCATATGCATCCATCTTGACATCCTCAGGGCCCAGCAAAAGGCAAAGGGCAGGGATGAAGTTAAAGCATCTGAGCCGAAAGAGCGAAAGGAGAAATGGCAGGTCCCCGGCACACCTGGGAGCAGTCATCAAGGTTTCCTGCTTCCCTCTTGCCAGGCCTCTTGGCATGTGTGCAGGAAGAAGCTGGAGACCGGGGATGGGAGTGTGACACTGTCACCTCCCCCTGCTTGTGAAAGCAGCAGCATGCTCGGGCCCTGTGTCACGAGCCCAGCACAGGATAAAAGGGCTCCTGCCCTGGGCTCCCCATCCACAGCCACCCAGCAACGGCTTCTCCTGCCTCCTCCGCATCAGGTGAGTGTCTGGGAGGGGACAGGCCTCCGGAGGGAGAGCAGGGAAGACGGCCCGGGCCTTAGGGGGGAGAGGGAAGCAGCGGTGTCTGGTGGGGAGGCAGCAGGAAGGGGACCTTGGAGGGCAGCAGGGGATAGAGCAGGGACCTGAGCAGGGAAGCTGTGTGGCATGCGGCCGGGCCTGTGACCTGCCGGGGCCCTGCTGTCAGCGTCCCCTCCCCTCTTCATCCTGAAAGATGCCCACTTGCCACAGGCATTCTCCAGGAGGTGTTGCTGGGGTACATTTGCTCCATGTTCCTGTGGGGACAGACAGATGTGGAGGCCATGGGAGGAGATCAGAATTATTTTTGGAAGGAGGCCAAGTGAGGGACATGTCTTCTCTGGTCATTTTGACTTGATATCGTTTCTTTCTCCCCTGACATCATGGCTCAGGAGGCGGCTGGTGGGAGGAGCAGGGGCTTCCTGACATTCACGGGGGTTCGCTGGCCTGGAGCCTGGCACTGACCTTTCCCTTTAATCACGCAGCTCACTCACCTCCTGCCGAGATGTCCTGCCAGCAGAACCAGCAGCAGTGCCAGCCCCCTCCCAAGTGCACCCCCAAGTGCCCCTCCCCCAAGTGCCCCCCGAAGAGCCCGGCACAGTGTTTGCCCCCAGCCTCTGGCTGTGCTATTAGCTCTGGGGGCGGCTGTGGCCCCAGCTCCGAGGGAGGCTGCTGCCTGAGCCACCACAGGCACCACCGCAGGTCCCACGGGTGCAGGCGCCAGAGGTCCAACTCCTGTGACAGGGGCAGTGGTCAGAGCTCCGGGGGCTCTGGCTGTGGTCATGGCTCTGGGGGCTGCTGCTGACCTGGCCTCTGATGCTGAGACCAGTGATTTCAGAGGAAACCAAGTTCCGGGGACCAGCCTCTGCCGAGCGAGTTCCCCCTCCGTTCCTGCATCTCTGTGACCTTGGCCCGAGCTGAGATGCTTCTGGAGAGCTCTGAGTGTCCTCGGTGGCTCTTTCCATCCTCTGTCCAGGGCCCGCAGAGCGCCCGCCTCTAGCTCTGCCAGACCTGCAACATCACCCCCTCAGTTATCATCGCCCTTGTCTGGCCCTGTGCAAAATAAAGTTTTTGTTTCCTCAGCACCACTGGCTCTTTGCCTTTTTCCAACCCAGGTTGCTCTGGGGTCTGTCGCCCCCTCTGTATCTCAGGCCACCACCAGCTTGGGGAAGAGACAGATCCTGACTCTAGACCAGAAGAAACAGCAGTTCCCTTTCCTCCGAAAGGGCTGTGGGACACTTTAGGGTGGGACAGGAGGAGGAAGGGTACTGGTTTCAACCCCGCCGAGGAAAGGAGGGGATCCCATAACAGGGTGTGGGGAACGGTCTGACTGAACCCCAGACTCTGCTGGGGGCGACTTCACCATCAGAGCGCAGGGGGTGGGTGTGCCAGGATCCCCAACGAAGGACGGGATCGGGAGCAAGGAGTCGGAAGCTGCTGGAGAAGTTGCTGAGAGACAGGGAGGGAGGAAAGGCCTCGGGATGATTAACTCGGCGTCTCAGTCGGCAGCTGGGGGCAGTGACAAGGCGGGAACTGAAGAGGCTGTAGATGCGGGAGAACCGGGGCCGTGAGGAAGTGTCTGGTGTGAGAAACTTGGAAAGAAGAGAAAAGTGGATCTGAGAAATGGTGCTGGTTTTAAAACCAAAAATAATCATAATATCAAATATTCCCTAAGCACTTATATGAGCCAGGCATGATTCCAAGTGTTGGCACAAGGTTCTTCAGTTAATCCCCCCAACAGCCCTCCCTCCCTCCCCCCTCCCTCCCCCTCCCTCCCCCCCCTCCCCCCCTCCCTCCTTCCCTCCCTCCCTCCCCTCAGTTTTTCCAGCAGGATGTTTTGCACACACCATGCATTCTGTTGTACACAAGAGAGTGGGAACTGAGTAAGTTTTGGTCCCTGTTCTTGAGTAGCTCACAGTACAGTGGGACCAACGTGCAAGTAATAAAATAAACATGATCAGTGCTGTAACATGCGTGTGTGGTGTCCACAGGCCCCTGGGCAGAGCCTTTGGGCATCAGTCCCTTTTTGCCCACAGTAACTCTGAGGGGGGGGCGCATCCAGATGTTGTCACCTGCTATCATTTAGGAGTTTTAGGTGGGATGAAGTCCTGAGTCTGTCAAAACCGTGCTTGGACTAGTGGTGGGAGAGGAGGTGAGATTCTTGGTCTGCTGCGGCCAGCCAGCCCTGATGGCAATGCCAAGAGGAGCTCATAGAACCTGGGGGTCCTCTCCAGGAGGGAGAGGTAACGGTGGTGCTAAGGGGGATGGGGCTGAGGGGACACTGAGGGGTCTAAGACAGCCTGTAAGGGGCCAAATAATGGGCTTGTTAGGCACTCATTTAGAGTCAGACACCCCTGGGGTTGAGTTCCTGATTCTCCAGTGAACAGCTGGGATCTGGAGAAAGAAAAAGCTATGAAGTGACAGGGGCACCACAGACCAAAGACGTGAGAAGTACAATCTCAGATAGAGACAAGAAATCTGTGGAAGCTGTGGTGACATGGCTGGCTGACTAGGACACATCTGAGGACCATCGCGTCAGTACCATAGTGAATATGACAATTATTCTCAGAGCTCTGGGAGTAGTTGGGGAGGGAGGGTGTCGAGTTGGCTGGGGTGGCTTAGGGAGGTTGGCTGAGCGATGAATCAGATTTAATGGGTGTAGTGATGATGAGGGTGGACTGGTGAAGCCTGTGTACACCGAAGTAGGAGCGATTGACTAAGAATTTTGGAAATTACCATTATGTAAGCTGCGTGGTATTTTTCCATCGCATTTTATTTTAGCATTAGGGATGCACTGCCCTCTGAAGCATGACATTTAAGAAAAAGGCAAATCTTTTAAATTGCAAATATTTATTGCAATAATGACAAAGCATTACTGTTTTTTATAAACATTGATGAAAATTGTGCATCTGGTTATCCTGTCATAGGAAGACCTATAGGTATAACAGCCCCTTTTTAGGTGATCAAATAAGTAAAATTCCTGGGAAGAAAAGAGCAGCCCCGGGGAGATGTCTTCTCACGGTGGCTGTGGCATGAGGAGGGGGAGGACTGGGAAGGGCATGAGGACAGGGGCCTGCTCATGCTCTAGCACTGTCCCATTGGTACGAACAACGTATCCCTCGCTTTCCTTGGCTGTTGACTTTTGATGTGGAAGCAGGGAAATACTCATGTCCTTCTTTTGTCACCACCAAAGCCGCTATCTCAAAGTGTCAATATTTTGCCCAAGCTGCGGGGCTTCTCTGCGTGTGTTAAACTAACACCAGTGTCTACTCAGCCCCAGAGGATGAGAGGCCACCTGAACAGACAGTGCTCTGTTCCACTCTGCATTATATTTAAACTGGGAACTGTTGCCCACAGATGCACTTGAATGTAAGTTTCCTAGAGAAGAAATGTTGTCTCTTGGATTCTCTGCTGTACCCCTAGTGCCTAGAACTGCACCTATAATAGGTGCTCAATAAAAATGTATTGAGTGAATATATGAGTCCAAGGCTAGGACTTGGTGTCACCCTGACAAGGTATGGGGACCCTTTTTATTTTTTCCCCCACTGCTGGGACTTCCCCTTTTGGCTCCATTTTTAAGATGTTTTTTATTACTTTTAGCTTCCCGAGATCTCTTTGGTTGTCCCAGCCAGGAGCTTTCTAACTTGACCCTGCTCTCTTTTCCCATCACTCAGATTTGACTCAACCATGAGCCGTAAATGTCAGTCCTTTAGAGTATCACTTTGAGTGACTTTTGAGCTTCCGAGTCTTTTTCTGTAGCCCCTGGCAGATGGTGTGTTCTAATTCTCCAGGTTTTCAAGTCTGTGGCGGGCTGTTGCAGGTCTGCGCGGAGCTGTTGGGCCTGTGTGTTGACAGTGCTCCCACCCGCGTTCGAGGTTTTGCAGATCCTGTCGGGCGAGGCCCAGCTCCTCCTGGGTGCCAGGCCTGGCCTCCCCTTCGCCAAGACTCACACTGTTCCTGCCCAGGCTGAGCGCCCTCTCGTGGTTTCGAACTGAACTTAAACTCATGGCTAGAAACGTGGCTCCTACTTCAAGGAATCATGGCTCAGTTTGTCAGACCTAGGTGGTGTGTCTGGTATTAAACTCCTCTCAGGGTCTTTTAAATCCCCAACTTTTAACAATTTCCAGGCTTGATAAAATCTTTAATTTAATGAGTTTATGATGTTATCCACAGTTTTCTTCCCCCCTCCTGCTTGTTCTACTCAGTTCCTAACATAAATTTCTTTTTAATATTTGCCATTTGATTGTCACTTGAGCTCTATGACATTTCTCTGGCTCTGGCAGTCCAGGTGAGAAGTTAGTCTTGGTTCACATGTAGGAACATTATTTCAACCTCAGCAGCATCTGGGTTTTATAATTTAAGCCAAAATAAGGGTCTACATTGAGGCTCATGGTTGTGTAGAGTTCAAAATTTAACAAATGTTTACTCCTTAGATTACACCCATTTATAATTCCAGCAACACCTCTCATGTTCTCTTTTTCTTCTAAAATTTTCATTTCACACACATCAATTATCTCATTGATTAAACTCCCAGCCATGTTGTTCCCCCTAGACCTCAATGAAGTAAATACTTCCCACCTTCCATCTCTCCTGCCTTTTCATAAGTCCATAAGGAGTTAACTCTCCTTCCTGAGGCATACATCTCCTTCCTCTGCCGATTTTCTTGCCTCCTGATTCTCTGTTTCTTAATTAGTACCCAGAAACAGCTTATCAAAAGAAACACATATCATACACTGGAAGTTCCCAGATTGTATCAATATCCACTCAGGTTTCACAGGAAAAAGTCAATCCTTTCACTGAGAGCTGCAGGGACTCAAGGCAATATGACTCTCACCCTTCTTTCAATCTCTGTTCCAACCTAAAATCTCTCCACAGCCCTTTTATGTGTGGAGGGAAAATGGATGTATTTTTTCCTGGTCCAAAGTAAGATTCTGCTCCCAGAGCTGTGTTGTGTTGGCCAAGGAACTGAGAGGAGAGACAGAGCGAAATGACACGTGAGCAGCCCATGGTAATGAGGAAGAGAAGTTTTATTTTTTTTCACAGGGTCAGGCATAGGCACTGCCAATTATTGTCAGGTCCAGCGGGTGGGAGGAATGGGAGATCCTGGACATCAGACTGGGAGATGGTCTGGAGAGAGGTGGAGACCCTCCCTGGGAACATCGAGAATGGAGTGTCTGGGAAGGGCAGCGTCCAGCGTTGCTTCCTCTGAAATCACTGGTCTCAGCATCAGAGGCCAGGTCAGCAGCAGCCCCCAGAGCCATGACCACAGCCAGAGCCCCCGGAGCTCTGACCACTGCCCCTGTCACAGGAGTTGGACCTCTGGCGCCTGCACCCGTGGGACCTGCGGTGGTGCCTGTGGTGGCTCAGGCAGCAGCCTCCCTCGGAGCTGGGGCCACAGCCGCCCCCAGAGCTAATAGCACAGCCAGAGGCTGGGGGCAAACACTGTGCCGGGCTCTTCGGGGGGCACTTGGGGGAGGGGCACTTGGGGGTGCACTTGGGAGGGGGCTGGCACTGCTGCTGGTTCTGCTGGCAGGACATCTCGGCAGGAATTTGACCTTGAACAAATAAAAGACACAATTTGAACACACAAGCTTCAGAAGTTCCAATGCCTCCTCCCCACGGGTTTTGGCAAACACTCGTCCTCCATGACCAAGCTGCCGTCTAAGCCCAGCTCCGTGGGAAAGGCATGGGAACGCAGAGGGGACACGTGCAGTGGGATGAAGCATCTTCAAGGGTGCCAGGTGGACCCGTGTGCATGTCTGACAGCAGACTCTACAAGAATGAAAAGGAATCCTCGGGGCCTGTGGCTTTGGGGGTCACAGCCCCGACAGGTGCCTGAGCGGCCCCTCCCTCACCGCCACCCTCCCCCCCTGCTGCCCACTGTGGGCCTCTTCCTGCTGCTTCCATTCAGATCTGAGCCCGTCTTCCCTGCTCTCCCTCCGGAGGCCCTGTCCCCTCCCAGACACTCACCAGATGCGGGGGAGGCAGGAGAAGGCTGTTCCTGAGGAGGCTGTGGATGGGGAGCCCAGGGCAGGAGCCTTTTATCCTGTGCCGGGTTTGTGACACAGGGCCCGAGCATGCTGCTGCTTTCACAAGCAGGGAGGTGACAGCGCCACACACTTCCTACTAGCCTGCCTCCCGTGTCTTCCTGGGCAGGAGCCTAAAGTTTTAATAAGACGGAACCAGGATGTCCTTGTGACTGGCAACTACTTCCCGTTCAAGTCTGCCTAGGACCCGCTGCTGCGCCTTATTCATTCACTCGCTTCCATGCCTTGACGCAGGCTCTTTTACTCCATTTCGCAGTAATAATGTAGAGATACTTATGACACGTTCTTCCCTTGAGTACCTCAGCCTAAATGGACTGTCACTTGGACAAAGAACGATCTTGGATCTGATGAAATAAGTGCTAGCATAGAAATGTTTACAAAGAGCTCAAGCCTAAGAGTCCAGCTTTTGGGGGTCGCTGCCCCACCGTACTGGGGATCCCAAAGGGAGATGGAGCCTTCAGATATTCTCTGGGGGTGACAAGACAAGGCCACTGTCTTGTGGGAGTGTGATGTGGGCTAAAGGATGGAGTTTTGGAGCCAGTTCCTGTCTAAGACAGAAAAACTCCTAGAGGACCTCAGGGTCCCCAGATGGCAGCGTGGGGAGCAGCGGGGGCGTTCGAGTGAGGAGGGGACTGGCAGCTCCAGTCGTGACAAGCTTCACAGTTTTTATTACTAAGGAGAGCTGTAGGGAGCAGCAGGAGGAGAAAGGTGGGGAGAAGATTCTCTGTTTCTCTGCGGCCCGCGTGTCCATTTCTCCCTGACTGTGGCATATGTCCTATCGACTCTAACACTGAAGAAGCTGATGGAAGGAATGGTTCGTGTGCTTGGAAGAGTTAAGGAAAAATTGTGAGAATGATAATAATGAACCGTTTTGCAAACATGGTTGATGATTGTGCAGCTGACGGTGGTGGAGGTGGTTTGCGAGCCTCATTTGACCTCCTAAGGGCCAAGGCCTCGTAATTGCTAAGCTTCATGGAAACTGAATACTATTTTCCCATTTTCTTGCGTTGGGATATTACAGATGTGTTCCTCATCGAATTTTATCGCAAATAATGGTAATAGAATGCTTCACATTTATTTACCAAAATAAAACATCATTGGGATTTTAACATTCATATATTTAAATTTAATGACATGAAATGAAATAAAACTTCATTACGGCTTATGTTTCTGATACACTACAAGCCTAAAGGACTGGTTATCTGCTCTTAAATGCTAAGTTAATAGTAAAGGCCACCGTTTCTCCCCCCCTCCTCCCCCACCTACAATTTACTTATTTTAAGTCAGTGATTCCAAAAGTTCTTTCAAGATGTGCCTGGGAACACAAGTGGCCCTGGACACAGAGAACAGAGTGTGCGATAGTGGGGAGGGGAGAGCTGGGCAGGTTTCCATGTCCTCGCTGCTTAAAAATGAGACCCCAGTGCCCCTCTGGGCGAATTTTCAGATTCAGTCTAAATGCTCAGCGGGGATTTCAGCGGCCAGGAGGCACGGCTGCTGCCTCAGGGATCTCACAACCCAGCAGAGAAGATGCACTCTAAATGCGGATTTGCCTTTGGGACGACTGAGCCCCAAGGCGACAATGTAGGTGTAGCAGGAACTGATCTGGTCTCAGGGTTCAGGCCTAGCTGCAGAAGGAAAGAGTTATTTTTCCATGTCATGTGGATTTCCAGAAAAAAGCTCAGAGGCCATTTTTAATCCCAGTGGTGTGCGGTTTTGAGTTGCTGTGGGGCTACACTTTGGGTGTGACACCCCTCCCCCCGGTCAGTGTGGCTCAAACTGTCTCAGTCCCTGTCCCCACTTCCCGAGGTTCCCGTTCTTTCCCTCCCTGATGTGGAGCGCCTTAGTCTACACCCCCCCCCCCCGTCCTCAGAGCACAGTCCACGGTGAGCCTGAGGTGACAGAAGGTCCTTAAACCATGGCCCAGAGCATGAAGTGACTCCAACAGTGGGGCACTCTGAGGATGTCTGAGGAGCCCCGGCATCCTGGGGAGCCTGGAGTAACACGTGGAGGCGACGTTTACCCGGCTGCCTAAAAGCTGCACCGTGTGCCCCAGTAACACATGTGCCAGCTCTGGAGCAGGAGCTGCCTTCTGAGGTCCACCTCAGGGCGAGCCTTCTGAGCGAGGCCTATTAGTAATAAATGAGCAACAAACAGTAAGGGTCTGCCCCTCCCCATTGTGACTTATGACTGAGGCTCTGGAAAGGGGAAGATGGGTTGAGCAAGCCTGAGAGCAGGGTGCTAGGGAGACACTTATCCCTGGAGTTCGTCATTCAGTTGTCTTACTGGATATCAAGTGCGTGGGTTTGGGTGAACAAATCCATAGTTTGTAATATATATTCATCATTGGTCCATGCAAGGCCCTCTTAATTAATCTCTCTGTCATCTATCTATCTATCTATCTATCTATCTATCTATCTATCTATCTATCATCTATCATCTATCTATCTATCACCTATCTATCATCTATCATCTATCATCATCTATCTATCTATCATCTGTCTATCATCATCATCTATCATCTATCATCTATCTATCATCTATCTATCTATCATCTATCTATCTATCATCTATCTATCATCTATCTATCTATCTATCTATCTATCTATCTATCTATCTATCTATCATCTATCATCTATCTATCATCATCATCTATCATCTATCTATCATCTATCTATCATCTATCTATCTATCTATCTATCTATCTATCTATCTATCTATCATCTATCTATCATCTATCATCATCTATCTATCTTCTATCTATCTATCTATCTATCTATCTATCTATCTATCATCTATCATCTATCTATCATCATCATCTATCATCTATCTATCATCTATCTATCTATCTATCTATCTATCTATCTATCTATCTATCTATCATCTATCTATCTATCTATCTATCTATCATCTATCTATCATCTATCTCATCTATCATCTATCATCTATCTCATCTATATCTATCTATCATCTATCTATCATCTATCTATCTATCTATCTATCTATCTATCTATCTATCTATCTATCATCTATCATCTATCTATCTATCTATCTATCTATCTATCATCTATCATCTATCTATCATCATCATCTATCATCTATCTATCATCTATCTATCATCTATCTATCTATCTATCTATCTATCTATCTATCTATCTATCTATCTATCTATCATCTATCTATCTATCTTCTATCTATCTATCTATCTATCTATCTATCTATCTATCTATCTATCATCTATCATCTATCTATCATCATCATCTATCATCTATCTATCATCTATCTATCTATCTATCTATCTATCTATCTATCTATCTATCTATCATCTATCTATCTATCTATCTATCTATCTATCTATCTATCATCTATCTATCTATCTATCTATCTATCTATCTATCATCTATCTATCATCTATCTCATCTATCATCTATCATCTATCTCATCTATATCTATCTATCTATCATCTATCTATCTATCTATCTATCTATCTATCTATCTATCTATCATCTATCATCATCTATCATCTATCATCTATCATCATCTATTTATCCTTCTATCTATTGTTTAAATAACAGACATGAAAAGCCACCACACAAGTGAAAATGAGAATGTTGATCGTAAGTTATCTGTGCCTAGTTTTCCCTGATCCCCTCCCTGCCCCTGCTGATGTAGCCACCATCCCGAATCTTATAATTATCATTCTTTGCTTCCTTTTTATATATTGTTATCACATTTAATATACGTATTCCTAAAAAGTATTATTTTATTCTATTTTTAAGTCAGATTTCTTGAGGTATATTTTACAAACAGAAAAAAATCACCCATTGAAAGTATGTAATTTTATGAGCTTTGACTAACACCCAGCACTGTGTGAAAATCACTACAAGGTAAAGAACAGTCCCATCACTCCAATGTATTTCCTCACGACCCTCTGGAGCAACCCCTCCCCCATGCCAGACCTTGGCAGCTACTCATCTATTTTTAGTCCTTATAAGTTTGCCCTTTCCAGGATGTCATATAATTGGACTCATACACGACATAGCATTTAAAGCCTGGCTTTTTTTTCCCACATAGAATGATACACTTAACATTTATTCTGTTGTTTCATATTATTAGTAGTCCATTCCTTCTTCATTGCTAAGTAGCATTCCATTGTATGGATGTACCACATTTTTTATCCATTCACCTGTTGAAAGACATGGGCTGTTTCTAGTTCAGGGCAATTATGAATAAAGCTACTATAAACACTGACTTACAGGTGTTTCTGTGAACATAAATTTTATTTCTCTTGATAAAAGAGAAATAATAGGGTTTCTGGAGCAAATAGTGTATGTTTCAGTTTTTAAGAAACTGGCAAACTGTTTTCCAAAGTGGTTGTACAATTTTGCATTCCTGCCAGCTACGACTGAGGGTCCAGTTTCTCCACGACCTTGATTGTACTTGGTATTGTCAATTATTACTATTGTTATTATTTATTTTAGCCATTCTAATGTGTGTAAAGTGGTATCTCCTTTTGTTCTCAATTTGCATTTTCTTAATGGCTAATGAAGGTGAATGTCTTTTCATGTGCTTGTCTGCCATCTATATTTCTTTATTGAAGTATCTGTTCAAATATTTTGTCCATTTTTAACGTTTGTCTATTTTCTTATTATTGACATTTAGCATTTTTATATATTATGTGGACATAAGTAATTCATCAGATAAGTATTTTGCAAATATTTTCTCCAAGTCTGTGAATTTTCTTTGCATTTTCTTAACAGGGTCCTTTGAAAAGTGGAAATTCTTAATTTTGATGAGATCTAATTTATCAAGGAATTTTGAAACGCCCTCATTTTTGTCATATCTAAAAATTCTTGCGTACCCCAAAGTCACAAAGATTTTTTTCTTCTGTTTTACTCTAGAAGTTTTATATTTTACATTTCGAAACAATATATATATTGAATTAATTTTTATATGCAGTATCAGGTATATCAGGTACAAATCATTTTTATGCATAAGGAAGCCCAATTGTTTCAGCACCATTTCTTGAAATGACTGTCCTTCCTTCATTCAATTGCCTTTGAACGTTTAAAATAAATTAGTCATATATTCTGGGTCTATTTTGGACTCTATGTTCTTTTCCATACACTTATCCTTGCCTTGCTCCTGATCTTAGGAGGAAGCCAGTCATTCTCTCTATTAAGTGTGATATTAGCTGTAGAGTATTTAGTAAATGCCCTTTATCAGGTTGAGGATGCTCCCTTTTACTCCCTGTTTTCTGAGAGTTTTTATGGTGACTTGATATTGGATATTTTCCCCTTTCCAGCCCAGTATCTAGTTGTGGGGTTCTCATGACCTGAGGAAAAGAGTGCCACAGCTGATAGCAGGCTGCAACTGAAAGTGTGGTCTGGGGGTGGGGGATACGGGGTGGTGAAGAGTCTCTTCTGGAGACAGGAGAATGTCAGTGAGGGTGTAGTTTCTTCCCCCGCTGTGTGCACCACCTCCTTCCTGAGCTAACACTCTGAAGGCCCAATATAAGTCGTTCCTCACTAGAGCCTTGAAAAATAACTCATGGGATTCCCATGCTTCAGTGTGGTTGAGTTTTAGAGTGAAGCGAGAAAAACAAAACTGTCTAAAGGCAGGAAGCCAGTCCTACAGGTTTTAATGGTCATTAAAGAGTAAAACACATATCCTGTAAAAAAGACTACATTCAAAATCATTTAATTAACTGTGTGCACTGTTTATCACCTGCTTTTCAGCTGTTAACAAAAGCCCAAGAGCATATAATATTTTTACAAACTTACTTAAAACTTACTTAAGTTATATACAAGTTATTAAAGTTTGTAGCCCTAATTACATATTTTTTGACTATAGCTAGATATTATAATAGACTCAAATGTGCAAATGGTTTTGAGTTTAGATGAATTCACTAAAAAAAACCCATACACATTTTTAACTCTGGTCAATGTCCTTATTTGTCTATCTATACCTGCTGGGTCTGTTCCCTTCATGCCTGAAACTCCATGCTGCTCCCCGGGTAGCATGAGGCCAGCTGAGGCTCCCTCCCCACCCTTTGCCCACCTCCACTGCCAGGAGCTCAGGAGGCAGCAGTGGATTCTACCTGAAAGTCATGGCCACTCCAGCAGCCTGAAGGCCTTGTACACATTAAATTACACATATCACTTGGAATAGTTTTTTCATTTATTCATTTGTCTCTGTGGGTCTGTCTTGGTAGAATGCAGGAACAGGATTCTTTCATAACCACCCCTGCTAACAGGAAAGTACCTGAGACAGACCGCCCAAGGCACTGCAGCTGAGAAGGGGAAGGAAGGGCGAGCGCCAGGCTCCCAGGAAGCCCTGGGGGCGTTACGCAGACAGTTGTCATGCTTCCTGGTTGAACCTCATTAGTTGGACATTATGCAAGTGCTCAGGAAAAAGGCTGGAACCCTAGTCCTGGGGGTGGACCAGGCTGTCACCTCTCCCTGCTTGTGAAAACAGCAGCATGCTCGGGCCCTGTGTCACAAACCCGGCACAGGATAAAAGGCTCCTGCCCTGGGCTCCCCATCCACAGCCTCCTCAGGAACAGCCTTCTCCTGCCTCCTCCGCATCTGGTGAGTGTCTGGGAGGGGACAGGGCCTCCGGAGGGAGAGCAGGGAAGACGGGCTCAGATCTGAATGGAAGCAGCAGGAAGAGGCCCACAGTGGGCAGCAGGGGGGGAGGGTGGCGGTGAGGGAGGGGCCGCTCAGGCACCTGTCGGGGCCGTGACCCCCAAAGCCACAGGCCCCGAGGATTCCTTTTCATTCTTGTAGAGTCTGCTGTCAGACATGCACACGGGTCCACCTGGCACCCTTGAAGATGCTTCATCCCACTGCACGTGTCCCCTCTGCGTTCCCATGCCTTTCCCACGGAGCTGGGCTTAGACGGCAGCTTGGTCATGGAGGACGAGTGTTTGCCAAAACCCGTGGGGAGGAGGCATTGGAACTTCTGAAGCTTGTGTGTTCAAATTGTGTCTTTTATTTGTTCAAGGTCAAATTCCTGCCGAGATGTCCTGCCAGCAGAACCAGCAGCAGTGCCAGCCCCCTCCCAAGTGCACCCCCAAGTGCCCCTCCCCCAAGTGCCCCCCGAAGAGCCCGGCACAGTGTTTGCCCCCAGCCTCTGGCTGTGCTATTAGCTCTGGGGGCGGCTGTGGCCCCAGCTCCGAGGGAGGCTGCTGCCTGAGCCACCACAGGCACCACCGCAGGTCCCACGGGTGCAGGCGCCAGAGGTCCAACTCCTGTGACAGGGGCAGTGGTCAGAGCTCCGGGGGCTCTGGCTGTGGTCATGGCTCTGGGGGCTGCTGCTGACCTGGCCTCTGATGCTGAGACCAGTGATTTCAGAGGAAACAAGAAGCCAAAGTTAAAGCCGCAGCAGGACCCAGCCTTTCCCAGACACCGCAGTCTGATTTGCTGAACTGTTTTTTGGGGAGGGGTGGTGAGCACTCTCCAGAAGTCACTGCACATGTATTTTCTAAGTCCGTGGGCACCCCCTCCTCCCTACCCCTCAGTGTTATCACCTGTGTCTGACCAGGTAGAAAAATAAAAGCCTGTTCTCTCCACCTTCCTCTCACTCATTGTTTGACTGCTCCACCCAAGGATGCTCAGGGGGCCTTCCTCCTGCAGCTCCTGAAGGTCCAGCATGAATGGGTTGGATTTTTCTCACAGCGAGAGGCCCTGTGGCTTTGAGGGTGGGCGAGGCGTGGTGTGGATAGTGGTTGCTGAGAACACTCAGCAAAGGGCTGACTTTTCTTGTGTCACATGGTTGGGAGGAAAGATCTAACATCAGATCCCCTGTCTATATTGAGGGTGATATCGAGGCCCAGAAATTGAGAAAAATAAGACCAAAGAGGATGGTGGACTTGAAAGCAGAAAGAAAGGTCTAAAGAAATAGGAACTGAGGGTTTTCCCTGAGAGAATGGACGGGGGGGGGGGGGGGGGGGGGGCATTCAACAAAAGGAGGCTCTGAGAAAAGTGAGCAGAAAGAGAGCATAGGGAATGTCTCAGGGGGTTACAGATTGGAAACCTGTATGTTTCTCTAACCTATTTTGAGATATATGGTTTGAAAGTATTTTCTCCCATTCTGTAGGTTGCCTTTTCACTCTGTTGTTTCCTGTATGCAATAGATTGAGAGGAAAAATTTCCAGCACACATGATAACCAAGGAAATAAATTCAGAATATAGAAATAACTCATACAAATTAATATAAAACAGAAAAATTATCCTAAGAAAACTGGACAAGTGTATGGGCAGGCCTTTTACAACAGAAGATATTCATGTAGCAAACGTGTAAAATGAGATGCCAAACTCATAAGTATTTGGAGAACTACAAGTAAAATAAACAATTTGATATCATTTTTGCCCTTTAATTTGGCAAATATTAAAACCAACAGTTTTATGATATTAAATACTAGCTGAGCTTCATAAGAGATATTTGTATAGACTACAGTGGGAGTATCAGTTGGAGTAGTTCACTGGAGTTACACTTTCCATAACTATTACAACAAAAATGACATACTCTCTGTCTCAATAATTAAAATGTTCACTTTAACTCATCAAATACTTGTATGTGCACACAAGGAAAATTATTAAAGCAGGTCTACGGCAGCATTTATAGTTAAGGAAACATTAGTTAATCCAAATGTCTAACATTAAGAGGAGAGATACATAAACACTGACATCTCAAGGAATATGCGTAAGGGAAAGAGAAGGGCTCAATGTCAAGGACGTGACCTTCAATGAACATGCACTTTACCTCCACCGGGTGTCACTCATGGAAGCAAGAGCAGGCAGAGGCTGACTCAGAATCTGGTCACTGCCGTCTCCAGCATCACCATTATCATCTTCAGTATCTAATTACAAGTTAACAAGAGTCCCTGCCCCTGGTCTCTGATTGGTCTGTCCTCATGCAAATGAAGGATCCAAAAGGCACTGATCTGATTGGCCAGAATCGAGCTGCTCTGATTGGTCAGAGCTGTGTAGCTGATTGGATGGGAAGCCTCAGTCCTACTGGCTGAGAGAGGGTTCCAGGAAACCTTTATAAGGGCTGGCTCAGGGGCAGGGACACAATGCAGGCAGGCAGTTGAGTGCAGTGGGTTCTCTGCAGGATGCAGTTTGCCTGAGAGGCCCCTGTACAGAAACGGCTACAAGGTTATGATTTTTTAAAAAATTCGAGCTCAATTAGCCACCAGGAGCCCTAGTTAGTAGGTGTTTTGTTGTTGTTGGTGGTGTTTTGCTTTTTTCTCTCAGGGTTCGCATTACCCAGGTCCATTTACAGCAAGAACAACAGCTCCATCCCCCCCCACCCCCTAACCCGCTGTGTTACCTGCGGCCTCTTAGGCCTCTTTTGTGATGAGAGGCTCCTTTATTCATCCGCCTTTTCTGCATATGGTATAAGCTCTGGCATGTCTGTATCTGTATCGTAGCTTGATTTCGTATTTATGTGTCTATGTTAGAAATTCAGTTTGGCTTCTAGTCAAAGAAACCTGAAATAACAGTAAGCTAGAGGATTAATTTTGTTTCCTTCTGCCTCTTCCTCCAGTGGCCACTGCTACCAGCCAAAGGTACACATGTCCCTGGTAGTTTTGCAGGGGCTGCACAGGAGGGAAGCAGAATCTTAGAGCCCCAGGTGGAGGGCTGAGCAGAGTAGGGCAGGGCAGGAGCTGAGAGGTAGAATAGTCTGGACACTGGGGGGAGCCCAAAGCAGACTGGGCCGGGCCTCTGGACAGAGACATTTCCTCCAAGAGCAAGGGGCCAGATGACTTTGAACATAGATGTCTAACAATGACAAAGTTGATATTTGCTTTTCCAAATATTTATTGTTCCTTTGAATTCTCTACTTTGTCATTTAAAAAAGTAACTATTGCCCATTAGTCTCTGAGCTCTCCTATTGATGACATAGGATTTTGAAAATTATTAACTTGAGTAGTTTAGTCATTCATGTTCCCAGCAAGTCCTACAAATTTTGTTGAGTATTTTATTTATTATGTAAATTATTATTCCCTTCTAGGAGAATGGCATGATTTTTCATAATTCACCTCTTTTTCAGTATTTTGTGCTACTACTCATTTTGTAGTTCTATTCATATGGGTCTTGAATAATTGTTATTCAGGTGATTTCTAAATATTTCATGTTTAGTAGCTCTTATGTAAAGGGCCGTTTCTACTCATAAATTCAACCCAGAGTTTGCTTAAATATAGCCCATGATCAATTCAGAGAATTTTCTAATTCTAACTATTTTCAAATAAATTATTGTATTTTTTTTTTTACTAAGTCTATAAATGTGTTATTTAAAAATTAAATCTACACCAAGAGTGTTTTAATGGTTAAATATTATGGAAACTCAGAAACAATCCTGTGTGCAAGTTATCACATTCTTGAGTTTTCCTATTATTTTTTCCATTTTAGCAGTTATTTTGTTTATGAAGCTTATCCATGCAGGCATTAGGGGATGCCAAAGGTATAAATAAAAATATATTTTACATACATTTAAGAGCATGTTGAGCATAATATTTTCGTGCATTGCAAAGAAAAGGACTGCTCTCTCTTCATTTTCTTAAAAAACAGAACCCTTATTTATGCACCTCTGACTCTAGTCCTCTACGGGAACACAGTCTGACAACCACTGACTCTTTCTTGTACACCGTCAAGTACCCAGTGTCTGCTTTGCCTCTTCCGTGAAGCCTTAACAGATTTCTTCACCTAACATGGATTTCTTCCTCTGTGTCTGGAATGATCACTGTGTTTTATCTCTGACTGTAGATACAATCAACTAGTTATCTTAAAAAAAAAATACTGATGTGGAAATACGCAGAAATTCAAAATTAGTCGCTCTATTGTCTTGTCCTGGCAGCATTTTAAAAGGTGTGGATCCCCGAATTTGCCTTCAGTCATGCCCTGTCTACTGGTTTCTCTTGTGTTGAGGGTCAGCATTACCATCCAACTTCTCAGGTGTCTCTGCTTCTGTCTCCAATTCAATTCTGAGTGGAGAGAAGGCAGAGGCTAAAGTTTATTTGTCTATTTTTCACAGGACTGGGGCAGTGTTGGTCCCAGATTAAAGGCCCAGATGTGGTTGAAGTTATTTGTTATGATAACTGTTCCTGTAGCGCATGATCTCATCCCTGTTTCCGTGAGACTCTCATCTGAGCTTTGAGTGCCACGATTGCAACATTGTATTAGTGGGGAGACATGGGGTGACAGGAGGACATTCCTAGAGAGAGGTACCTGCCAGGAAACTCTTTTCCCACCCCTACCCCAATGCCGGCGTTCTGAGTTGGTGGCAGAAGTTGTCACAAAGGCAGTTAGTTCCTGGTCCTTCAGGGGTAGAAATCCAAGCTTGGAAATGAGTCATCCCCATGCCCTTGTTATCAAATCTGTCATCAACACCGGCATCAGCTTTATCATTATGAGACATATATTTCCTAAGACAGGTGTTTCTAGACGTGCCTTGTGAGAGGATGAATAAAAAATATATCTTAGGAAATATATAAAAAGAGTTGGCTACCAGAGGGAACTTTCCGTAAGTGGGAACATCCAACACGAAATTTTCTCTTCCTAGGTATCAATGGTCTGGGACAGAAGGAAATGTTTTTGGTTTTGTGGGGTTTGTTCTTGCCTTTGTTTTCTTCAATCGTTTGGTTTTGAATTGTGAGAAGAATTCCTTCTGTACACTCGTTTTCTTGTATGTTGAGAAGGTTCGCTTTCTACAATGGTCACCGCAACGTGTGCGTGCCCATGTGCGTGCGTGTGCATGTATGTGTGCGCAAGAGAAAGACGCGTTGAGGGAGAAAGGAGGAGGGAGACAGATGCCGACGGTCCAGCAACTTCCAGAAAAGTAGTGTCTGGCCTGGCCAGGGGCTAGTGTGACAGCGCCACAGCCTTTCTAAGATGCAGTTCTTCTGAATTTAAATAAAAAGAAAAGCCTTGTTTTTTCTCCTGCCCACCTGCCTTGAGTCTTTTTCTCAGGACCGACTGCAGCCAGGGCTCTGCGTGTGGTGGGTGGCGGATAACAGGGAGCAAAAGGAAGCAGCCGGTCGGTGCTCGCTCCTGAAGTAAGGCGCGGGCTTGATTTCACATTAATATTTGCTTGGGCTGTTCATTCAGAAGATACTTATTGGTTATTTACTCTGTCCCAAGAGCAGTTTTACGATCTAAGGATATAGGTGTGAACAAAACAGATGATAATTTCTGCCTCATTGAACTTGTTCTAAGAAAGGAAAACAGATGACAAACAAATGAATAAGAAAAAAAGTGTGTTTTCACTCATTCAATAGAAACGTTTTGCATGTGCCAAGCGCTGAATATGGCACTGTCGCTGGAGCGGTGAGCACAGGAGATGGAGGTTCTTACCTGACAGGGCTTCCATTCTGACGGGAGAAAATAGAAAACACACACATGCATAAAATATATAATGTGTTAGGTGATTATAAACTCTATAGCTTAGCAAAGGGACAGGGAGTGCGATGGGTATGCATTATAATTTTATTTTATTTATTTTTTAAACATGTCTTTATTGATGTCAGAGAGAGGAAGAGAGACAGAGAGAGAAACATCAATGATCAGAGTCATTGATTGGCTGCTTCCTGTGTGGATGAGAATAAATGTGTTAAGGAAGGGCTGGCAGAAGGTCAAAAAACCCAGCCATTCCAGCAGAAAGAGGAATATTTGGGCACCAGTGTTCTCTGACTCTGCAGCCAAGAGGTTCCCTGACGCTGTCTTGCCCTGCGTCTCTGGCCCAGAACAGCCCATGGGACTCTGAACCAGGTCTGGCTGAGGTTCTTGTGTTTTGATGACTCACATATGCACACATGGGAGTCCCCTGTCACCCTGCCCCACGTATGTGAAAACACTCCAGTCCACAAAGGATTTTCATTGGATCTTCTTGTGGTGGGTTTGGTGGGTGGGGACGAAGTGAAGGAGGTGGCCAGGTGACGGAGCTCCCTAGCAAGCCTGTCCAGTGACCACATGTTGTAATGGACTGTGCCCTGGATGGGATTCAGAAATTCCTGTCTGGTGTCTGTTCCTACCTAGTTGTGTGGTCTTGAGCAAGTTTTTTCCCTCTTTCGTGGGCCTATTACAATATAAGGGCTGAGCCTAGTGCTTGTAAAGGTCTTTGCCAGCTGTACATTCTGTGGTTCTACAATATAATGTCTTGATAATCTTGGAGAAATCCCTGATTGTCCCTGAAATAATGGGGCAGGGGCTCTGGGGCAAGTCTCAGAGCTGAGCCCAGAAGAGAGAGACACACAGACATGGGCTCTGAAGGAGGGGCCTCTGCACTATCTTCTAGTCTCAGACACAGAAATGAGACTTCCTACTGGATACAGGGTTCCTGTGTCCTCTCTCTCCTTGAGTGTGGCTTCTCATTTCCTTCCAATTTTTTTTCACACACACAAAAAGAAGGACTCAGATTTTGTCCTCAGAGCGTCCCTAGCCCCTGGTCAAAGGAAGCTTCCAGGATGAGAGGAGACCCAGGCCCTGACTTCAGGGAGCAACAGGTCTACTTGGGCATCTCCCACTCTGATCTCCTGATTGGGGCTGGTGGTACCGTTGAGTTAAAATCTTAGTTTGGTTCATGCAATGAGGAGCACAGCTTCAAACATGTAATTAATGTCAGGATTTGTAGATGCTGATGCTATAAGGGACCTTAGAGATAATCTAGGCTACAGTTCCTGATTCTGAAGTTGGTAGTAAGTCCTGAAATGAGCTAACCAGAGGGGCTGCAGAGAACTTTTAAAGACCAGAAGATCTTCCTAAGAAGAATAGCCCATTAGGTCAGATGATCTGTCTCTACTGGCAGGGGCCAGATGGATGATGTATGTTAGTCCCCTCCACCTCAGAGATGCCAGGATTCTGATTCTATGAATTCCTGGTTGTCAGTCCCTCTTACCCCGTGAGTCTACTGGACTACTATTGCATGAGTCCACAAGTCTCTGATTTTATGAGCTCGTGTCCAAAGAGAAAGATAGGTTTGGGAATAACCCTGTGATTCATCCTGGCACTTGTACCAGTCATCTGACTTTGCCATGCCTTGCCTTCCCAGTCTATGAAATGGGTGGGGCATAACCCACCCACCTGTTTTGGTGGCACATGAAAGCAGCATCTCTCACCAGGGATGTTAGTGCTACTTGAAGATGTCAAACCCATTAGTGAGAGCCTGACCCCACAGAGCAGGAAGTGACCCAATCGGAGCTCACAGATGGCACAAGACACACAGATTGGCTAATAGCAGAATGGGGTCTTCCACATGGGGAAGGAAGCTGGTCTGGGCTGCACTGTCAGTGTAAAGCATCCCCATTTATGCGTCCATTTATATGTTTGTCTAGTCAGTGGTCCCCAGGTCCTGTGCTAGAGCCAGGTGATCTCCCAGGAGGGCTTCATCTAACTCTTTATTTTAGAGTGCATGTCGTGTATATAATGTGTATGTATGTGTGTATATATATATGAATCTTAAGAGTATTATGCTAAGTGAAATAAGTCGATGGAAAAAGACAAAACCCATATGATTTCATTCATGTATGGACTATGAAAAAAAGTAACAAAGGAACTAATAAAACAAACAAACTCATGGGTGCAGACAGCAGAATGGAGGTTACCAGAGGGGAAGAGGGACAGAGGGTGGGCAAAGTGGGTAAAGGGGTCAAATATATGGTGATGGAAGACTAGACTTCGGGTGGGGAGCACACATTAGAGCACACAGATGTCGAATTATAATCTTATACATCTGAAAATTATATGATATTATTAACCAGTGTTACCCCAATACATTTAATAAAAACAACTTGGCTTTCTAGGGAATTTCTTCCCTGTAAAGTTGGGCTGCCCCACCCTCCGTGTAAGACTGTGACTTCTTAACTGTGTCTGTTAGGTGCTGAAAAGTATGGTTCCTAAAACATCATGGATTTTAACACTAGACGCAGCATGTTATGGTGGAAAAAACAGTAAAATTTGATGTCTCTTATACCTGGTTTGAATCCTGAATCTGTCACTTCTAGTATGTGAACTTGGGCACATTTGTTTGTTTGTTTACTTATTTATTTGAGACACTCTTATGGGGACTAAATTTGATAAGCTATCCCATGTGAAGTGTCCGGCCCCAATAAAAGATCATCCCTTTTCCATTTCCTCCATAAAACATCAGGCCTGGGTATTAACTGATGCGGGACTCTTAGAAGAGCAGGCACTGGGATGGCCTGAAGCCATATTCCTCCCTGCTTTCACCATCCCCGTGGAGAGAGGGACTGGTGGGCCTCACAGAGGAAGCTATGGAGTGTTACAAGCCCACCAGAAGCACGAATGGCAGGAGGAAGCAGGAAACTTTCCAAGCTTGGGGCAGAATCTCCCCTTCTTGCCTCCTCCAAATTATTCAGGGACGGACCTTGGAAGACCTGGGTTGGAGTGGAAGTGCCTGAAAAGTAGTGGGGGTTTGTGTTGTGTGCTCTTTATCTTTTTATTTAGGAAATTTTGGAGCCTTAGGGCTTAAGGGTCCTGGGGAATTGGGGGATCCATTATGGACAAGTGCAGAAGCATCTTTCACCTGTGAGGCCACAGGGGCCATGGTGGGGCCTTGGCTGGCTGAGTTGAGGGTGTGGCTATTTGGAACCAGTGCTAGGCTCAGGAGCAAGATAACCCTCTACATTGGGCAACTCAACATGGCTTGGTGGGAAGGGCGTGGGCTCCGAAAGTAGACAAGCTTGGTTTCGAATGATACCCCCCTACCTACCAATGGGATGACCTTGTTGAAATAGTTAGGCCTTTGGGTCTTAGTTTCCTTTTCTGTAAAACTAGAGCTAACATAGCCTATGTCACAGGGTTATTGTGAAGATCAAATGAAGTGATACAGATAAAGCAGTAGGACAGTTTTATTACATAGTAAGTTCTCAATACATATTAGTTCTCCCCCTCTTCCTGCACTGCACTGGGGAAAGGAAAGGAGAAAGACATCCAGGGACAATGCTCTAACCAGAAATAAAAGGCAATGTATTATAGTGATAAAGATCATGGCTTATGAAAGCCAACTGCTTACATTTAAATTCTAGCTTCTCTACTTATTTGCTTGTGACAATGGGTAACTTCCTTAGTCTTTCAGAGCCTCAGTGACAGGGCCCTGTGTAAGTGTACATGTCTCATGAACTATTTGGCACATAAAGAAAATTCAACTAAATGTTGGATTCTATTATTATTGTTATCACACAGTGTTCATTTGGCTGGAATTCCCCCTGTGTTGGTCTCTTGGGGATCTAGGCATGGTAATGAGGTTCAGAAAGGCGAGGATGAGGGAGGTCATAAGGCATGAGAAGATGAGAAAAGACAGCCTAGATATAGATCATGGAGTTTTGGATCACCAAGAACTCATCTAGTTTCCCAAATAAACTTAGAATAACCTGTCAATCCATGGAACAAACCATTGCTTGAGGGCCTTGCTGCCATATTGAGGCAGAGACCACTGACCAGCAGGAGCCACCATGGAAGTCCTTAGAAAGAACATTCCATTTAGTCTGGGAAAATGCAGTGTAGCTCTTGGCACAATGTATGAAAAATTAAGCCACTAATCACATCTTAGACAAGTCCTTGAAGACTCAAATGACCCAGAAACAGCACCATGGGGACAGATCTCATTGGTATCTCTCCTAACTTCTGGTAAAAGAAGAATGACTTGTTTCATGAAGAAGGTAACAGGAATCATTTATCTCATGTTTAGGAAAATTCAATGTCAAGCAGTGACATGCCCTGCCCATGACTGAAGAGCCAGGCATACTGGGGAGGAATCTCACCAATGCAATGCTGGCCTTTGTCCTCGTGATCGCTGGTGCTTCATTCAGATGCCATTAAATTGCCTCACTGTTGCCTATAAAAGGTCTCCCCAACTGCCAGATCCTCAGATCACTGGTTTCTTCCAGCCTTGCTCCTGTCGGCAGAGGGTAAGTCTTGGTGCCTGGGATAACAACATAGTATGAAAGAGCCTTGATGGAGTTGGCGTGGAAAACTGTGGGATGACGGTGGTCAGGGCTGGGCATTGAGGGCAGCTGCTGAAGAAAGCTGATGGCAGTAGCTGGTAGGAAACGAGCCTGGAGGGTTGGAGGAGACGAAGAGGTGTGAGCTGAGCCATTAGGCCTATGGGACGAGGGATTTTCAGAGAACTAGGTCACCATCCTGTCTCTGAGTGCAGTTGTGCAGTCCTCGCTTGGATCCACTAATGAGATAAAGTGACAGTCTAGCTGATCCAAAGAGCAAATGGTGGAAACTTACTCAAATTTGACCTTGTTAGGCTCTGTCAGGCTCAGCTTGAGACTCATGTTGGCTTGGGGTCTATTGATTTGAAATTGCCTTCCCTGGAAACGCCTGGCTGGGCAGGAGGAAAGCAAGCCCCTCTTGAATGAATTGATGGTGAGGTAAACTCAGTGGGAAACAACAATTTCCCAAGAAGAATTCATCATGCAGACACTGAAGTGAGCAAGGGCAGAGGAGGCTTAGAGAGTTGGGCAGAAACGCAGATGTCACTCTTGCAAACCCTTCCTTTTCCATTGTGGAAACTGAGGCCCAATGGTGAGTGGCGACTTACCCAAAGCCACACAGCCACATGAAGGAACAAGAGCTGAGCCTAAGGCAGCAGAGTCCACCTGAATGCCAGGTTGACAGCTTCAGGGCCCCTGTGACCTTCTTGACAGGCTACTCCTTGCAGACCCCTCTATCCAAAGGGGACACTGCAGGTGCCCCTGAGATCTTCCTAGCTCTGACGAAACCTTTCTTTTCAGATTTTGCAAAGCTACAGAAAGATGTGTGACCAGCAGAAGCAGGCGCAGTTCCCTCCATCTTGTGTGAAGGGTTCGGGATTGGGGGCTGTGCAAAGCACCACAGTTACCTCTGTGAAATGCCCAGCTCCATGCC
The DNA here is from genome assembly GCF_964146895.1 of Miniopterus schreibersii. Classification (NCBI taxonomy): domain Eukaryota; kingdom Metazoa; phylum Chordata; class Mammalia; order Chiroptera; family Miniopteridae; genus Miniopterus; species Miniopterus schreibersii. The sequence goes on along the minus strand of NC_138119.1, from coordinate 10,845,970 downwards.
CAACCCCGTGCGCAACTCAAACCTGCGTGAAATGCCCAGCTCCATGCGTAACACAAACCTATGTGGCATGCCCAGCTCCCTGCCAGACAACCTACGTGAAATGCGCAGCTCCGTGTGCAACTCAAACCTGCGTGAAATGCCCAGCTCCATGCCCAACCCAAACCTATGTGGCATGCCCAGCTCCATGCCAGACAACCTACGTGAAATGCCCAGCTCCGTGCCCAACTCAAACTTATGTGAAATGTGCTGCTCCCTGCCAGACGTATGTGAAGTGCCCAGCTCCGTGCCAGACGACCTACGTGAAATGCCCAGCTCCCTGCCAGACCAAGACATACTATGTCCAGTACCCTTCTCCTAGCCAGACCTACTATGCTCAGTCTTCTGGAAGTGGCTCTGCCGCCCAGTGCTGTGTCCCTGATCCATGCTCTGCTCCCTGTTCCACCAGCTACTGCTGCCTGGCTCCCCGGACCTTCGGGGTGAGTCCCCTGAGACGCTGGGTCCAGCGGCCCCAGGACTGCAACTCAGGATCGTCTGGCTGCTGTGAGGATTCCGGGTGCTGCAGCTCTGGGTGCTGCAGCTCTGGCTGCTGCTCTGGGTGCTGCTGCTTGGGAATTATCCCCATGAGTTCCCGAGGTCCCGCGTGCTGTCACCGCAACGATGACTGCTGCTGTTAAATACAGAAAGACAGCTCCGCTCCCGAATTCGGTGCCTGCCCTCCCTTCAGCAGCCTCCCCGCCCCTGCCCCTCCCCGTCTGCCCAGGGGCCTAGGGCCCCACCTCTTTACCTCCCCACCCCGCTTCTCTATCAAGGCCGCCTGCCAGAGTTAGCGCGACCCCCACACTTTGGCAAGAATAAAGCTTTGGATGCAATTCAGTGACTTCCTGCCTGTTTACTCGGTCCCTGTTTTTCCACCCGAACCTCTTCTACCTTCCTCTCTAACTCTTGCTTGTCGACTAGAGGACAGGCCCGCGCTGACATGACCAAGCAGCCCGAGCTGGTGCAGTGCCCGTGTGGGGTCCCCATGCGGCCTTCCCTCTGCAGGCCCACAGGATGTGAGGGTGGAGATTTGAAGGGTGAAGGGTGCTTCTTGCCTGCCCTCTGGTTGGCCTGAGGGGAGGGCTTGGCCATGTCGAGGTCCTCATGGTAGCGTGTTCTCCGAATGTCAGTAAATGCAAAATTCATCTTCCTGGGTGTTGAAGGAAAAGTGAAATCACATCTGCTCAGGAGGCTCACTGGACGGCGTCCCTGCTGCTGTGTGCGGGGCTCGAACTCATGGTGGTGGATGCATTACATTTTCTCATCTGGTAGGCTTGCCTTCCCGAGGTCAAAGGGCAAAGGCCCGAGGGAAGAGGCTAGGACTCCCCGAAGCAGGTGGCCGTTCCCTGCCAGCCCTGGCGAGGTAGCCTTGGGGGTAGGTGAGAGCTCTCCGCCAGGGAGGTGAGCCTCGTGGGACAAGCACCTGGGCCCGAAGGCCAGTGACCCTTCCTCAGCAGCATGTTCTCCATTGCTTTGCTAACTCTAGAGGCTTTGGGGTGGCTTTTTATAACTAGAAACTGTAAATACACATTAAAAATATAGGAAGAGAGACAACTGTTGTTCAAAGCAACCCAATAAGGGCTGGGACATGAGCACAGGAGACAAAACTTTTGGCAAATGCATAAACAAATGAATGGACAAGAACAGGCGGTCTCAAGTTCTCCTCTAAGCAAGCTCCACTGAGTCACCCTGGGACATGCACAGAAGGTCATCTTGACTGCTGTGCTGCCTGCGAACATCTAAATCGCCTGAGGCTGCACAAATCAGACCCCCTCCCTCCCTCCCTCCAGCCCCACGAACTCACAGCCTGGTCACTGGACACTCAGAGCTGGGGACAGCCTGGCCCAGGACCGTTCTTTTCTCTTGTATCATCAGGTGGCACCTGAGATGTAGGAAGTCACATGCTGCTTATTCTGCAATTAACACAAGCATGTGATGCTTTTTATATTTATTATTTAAAAATTAGATAAGTGGCATGAACTGTGGAAAATGTTAGTACAGAAATTTATGGATAAAAATTAAACGTTACCTTTCGACTTTCAATTCCATACCCCTTTCCAGGGGTAACCTTACTGAGTTTGGATTACATCCATCTATATTTTTGTCTAGGAATCACTTATCTATAAACCATACAGAGCTAAACATTTCCTGGTCTAGTGTTTGCAGAGAATGGCATCCCAGAAGCCCAGCCTAGAATTGATTCTCATGGTTTGGAATTTTATGGTTCTAAAGTAAACTACAATGAGAGAGAGTTTTCTTGATGGATAAAGTTATGAAAATATGTAACTCAACATTACAAATGCCTATTGTCCCTCAGCTCCTCCCACCTCTGTTCTTGTCCCAGCTCTGCCACAATTCTTTTTGTAACATTGAATAAATCACTTCACCTCTGTGGGCCTCCATTTCCTCCCCTAGAACATGAAGAAGTTGGACGAGACAATCACTAAGGACCTTTCTATCTCTGACAGTCTAGTTCCAATTCTTTGAACCTACCTCAAAGTTCAGAGAAGTATCTGTCCAAGAACATAGAAATGGGGTACAGTTTGATAGGTAACTAGTTCCATCCCTTCAATGGGCATAGAGAGTCGGGTACCCAGGTACGATGACAGCTCCTCTGCTGGGCTCTGTGATTGACAAGAAGGGAATATAGGCCAGGTCCTCAGACAGAAGTTGGCGTGGAAAATAGCACAATCAGATATCATTGTCATTGGTGTAACCATCTCCACCCAGCTGATGTTTGCTGACAACTTGATTAGTAAGGTGACTGTGTGAGGCAGGTGGGTGTTGGAGGGGGCTGGGCCACAGGGGAAAAGAAAGGGGGTGGAATAATATATACAACACCAAAGGGATGGGAAAGATTGACAGTGATTAATATTCTGAGATCCTCATGGCCAGCCCTTGTGTTCAGCTCACATGGATGGTCTGCTGGGACACCTGTTCATCTTAATCTCCTGGACCGGGCTTTCTGTAGGAACTAAGAAGTAGGTTCCATTTGATTTTATGTCCCTAGACCCTGACACAAAGTGGGACTCAATATATTCTTGTCAAAAAAAAAAAGAAATGAATTTGCTTATTTATGTGCCTAACCTATGGGAATTCCCTGGATTGTCTGAATCCAGTGTGATTACCTAGGGAACAGTGGAGAAGGTTCATAGGCATAGCTTCTATGGACTTCTCAGCCAGAGAAATGTCAACTTGATACCACCTACTGCTCATTGAGCCTGTCCAACCACCAGACTCAGATCCTGCTTGGGCCAAGCTCTCCACCCTCCGCGGTCCAGGTGAAGGGGCCTGGAGCACAGCAGTGAGTCTGCACAGCTGGTGGCCTCTGGTCCCGCCTTACCCTGCGCTAGCCCGGCTAACTCCGCAGTCTGCTCCAGGAGAGCTCCCACCCTGCGGGGGCCTGGGCTCTGACCTTTGCCTCCCCCACCAAAGAAAGTAAGAAAAGAAAAAGTTGATTTTACCCCTAGGGCAAAAGCAGGTTCCTTACTCTGCTATAATCTCTCTAGTATCTATTTTCTTTCAGTTTCCTTTAGCTGTGCATTTACAGAAATGCTGCATTAAACACATGGACTATAGTTTCCCAAAGAGGACGCCTGTTTCTAACAGCTGCATCCTTCGTGTCACACCATGAAGGAATGTGGCCTCAGAAAGTGCTGCGTCTTTAAAGATCTGAGCTACTTTTTCAATAGAGATCAGAGAAAGGATCCACATTATTTCCAATGCTAATAACCTTCAAATTGTCACACAGTTTCACGTACGTGGGCTGTTTCTGGGCCATTGGTTGTTTAATGCAGCCATCTCATGACACAGCTATAAAAATATTTATTGATGTTTATCACTGATGTAGGAACAAAACCAGTGAGTATCTACTACGTGCTGGACATTGGCTGGGTGTTTTCTCATTATTTAAATTCAATTATAATAATAAAAATTCCCTACAATAGGCAAAGGATGGGTATCCTACCAGTTCCAACAATCTAAATGCTAATCCCTTTATAATATAAAGCGTATCAGATAAAGTTTACACTTTAAGTTCCCCTCAGTGTGGTAGAGTGGAAAGAGCACAAGTTGTGGAGTCAAACGCTTCTAGAGTACAAGTTTATCTTTACTACCTGCTAGTTCAGTAAGCAGTACCTAAAAAAATGTTTAATTCCCTTTTTAAAAAATTGTGGTATAACTGACATATAGCACTTTATTAGTTTCAGGCATAAATAAACATAATGATGCAACTTTTGTATATATTGCAAAATGATTACCGCAATAAACCTAGTCAACGTTAGTCACCATAAATGGTAACAAAAGTTTTTTTCTTGTGATGAGAATTTTTAAGATCTGCTGTGGTTATCATGCTGCATATTACATTCCTGTGACTTATTTATTTTATAACTGGAAGTCTGAAACTTTTTGACTCCCTTCACTCATTTCAACTCCCCCTCCCCACCACTGCTGACCACTAATATGTTCTCTGTATTTATGAGCTTGGTCTCTCCCCTCCCCTCCCCTCCCCTCCCCTCCCCTCCCCTCCCCTCCCCTCCCCTCCCCTCCCCTCCCCTCCCCTCCCCTCCCCTCCCCTCCCCTCCCCTCCCCTCCCCTCCCCTCCCCTCCCCTCCCCTCCTCTTTTTCCTTCCTTCCTTCCTTCCTTCCTTCCTTCCTTCCTTCCTTCCTTCCTTCCTTCCTTCCTTCCTTCCTTCCTTCCTTCCTTCCTTCCATCCTTTTTAACATGCCCATATAAAACTTCTGTAATATCAGTTCTCCTCAGTCCAGGCAGAATAATACCTAGTAAAACACCAAAACGTGAAATAATAATATTAATCAGAATGGTAGTAATAGTCATTGTAGAAGTAGCTACCACTTTTTGAGCTCCAGCCACATGTGTGGCCCTGTGCTCCGTGCTTTAGAGGCAATATCTCATTTTTTGCTTACAGATGAGCAGAACTATGGTCCCTACTTGGCAGATAATGAAACTATAGCTTAGAAAATATAACTCTCTTAAGATGGCCCAGCTTGCTCACAGAGTGGTAGAGATGCCAACTTACGTCTCCCTGACTCTGAAATATTTCCTGCCCGTCTTTAGTCAGTGCCCAGCCCCATGGCCACCTCCAGTCTTTTCCTGCCGTGGCCCAGCTCTGGGGGTGGTGGCTGCTGCCTGAGGCACCGCAGGCACCGCAGGTCCCACCGCCATAGACACCGCACCTCTGGTGGCTGTGGCAATGGCAGTCGCCAGCAGTCTGGGGCTCTGGCTGCTGGCCTCAGCCTTGAGGGCTCCCAACAAGCAGGGTGGGAAGAACCAAGCGCTGGCGGCCCTCCCAGCCCCCAGCTCCTCCCCCCTCATTTTCTCAGCTCTGGTCCTGCCGTCGGGGCTGCTGAAACCTCCCAAAGAACCCTTCTGCTTTCCCCCATTTCTGGCCCCCTCCTCTAGTTACAGAATAATAAAGCCTTCCGCTCAGCCCACATGCTTCTGGCTTATTTTTGCCAGCAGGCCCCCCGCAGCTCATGTTAGCAAGTGGAGCCTGCCCTGCTGGGGACAGAAGCCTGCTGGGCCGAGGCCTGGGCTGTGACCTCCCCTGCAAGCAGCCGGGACCACTCGAGGGTCCCCGTTTCTGGCTGAGGATGTTCACCTCTGCAGGCACATTGAGTGTTCTGCAAATTTATACCTATTCCTCTACTTTATTTTTATTAATAATAGCACTAATAATGCTTCTAATTACTAATATTAAGCGATGGATTAAAAAGTGCTAGCACCGCCTTAGCCGGTTTGGCTCAGCGGTTAGAGCGTCAGCCTGCAGCCTAAAGGGTCCCGGGTTCAGCTCCGACCGAGGGCGCCTGCTTTGGTCGCAGGCTCCGGGTGCGTCACCAACACGCACCTGGGAGCAAGCCCGGGGCGCTTTCGGTGGGAGGCCGGCGAGGGCTGCGCGGCAGCATTGGTCTGGAAGCTTCCCGAAGCTTCCGGAAGCTTCCCGAAGCTTCCCAGCGCCTCCTAGGATGCTGCATATAGAGAGGCCCTTTTATAAATGAAAAACACAGGAAAATGGATACTTTGGGCTGTTGTACTTACGATTGGAAATAAAGTATATGAAATTGAAAATGAGATTTGGATGAAAACCTTTTTTTGAATAAGAAGTAGTTTTGGTGGGAAAGAGCAGAGTGCGGTGTGCGGGTAGGAACATGTGGTTAGAGGTAGGATACTGTCCACATCTCAGCTCTCATTTCAGTGGGTTCTTGGTTCTTTTTATGTTATTAAAATGTGCAAGTGAATTAATTAGTGAACAGACAGACAGATCGACAAAATAAATAAGTAAGTGGGTCATGCACGAGCAATGATATGGCAGCGTGTCTGGCCCAAGGATTCTGACTTCTCCCATTTGACTGAAGTCCTGGTTTTCCACAAAAAGTGTGTCATATTCATAAGTTATATAATGTTCTCATTGATTCTCACAATTTTTGAAAATATATAATTTTGATTCCCTTTAATTTTACAAATAAGAAAATTGAGGTTTATATAAGTAAACTAATTTGCCCAAGTTTACACAGTAAGAACAAAGCCAGATCCCTGTGGTATCTGTGCCTTTTACTGCCTGGTCTCCTCTGGTCTCCTCTCCTCTCTTTCTCTGCACCCCTCCTGGGCAATCTGATCTGCTCCCGTGGCCTCAGTGAACATTGTCATGCTGATGTTTAAGAAGCTTCTCCTAGAGTGCCCTTCATTGACCCCTAGATCTAAAATAGCTCCCTTGTCATTCAAGCACTCACTCAAACACGTCACTGCTTTGTTTTCTCCGTTTCACTAATCACCAACCCAGGGCCTCTTATTTATTTACCTTTCCTGTGTCTTTCTCTTCCCACTTGAATGTAAACTTTATGAGATTCCAAACCTCGTTACCTTGCCCAGTGTCCTCTCTTTAGCATCCAGAACGGAATCTTGGGGTTGCATGAAAAATATGTTCTGGCTACGTAGCTCTCAGGTCAATATTTAAAGTCCATGTGTGTTTTCTGAGCCTCCAACTGCTTCATTTAGCTGCCTTTCAAGTTTCATCAGTTCCATTCTCATCTCAAATTCAAAGTAAAATAAACCACCATTCTCCAGCCCTTCATTCATTAAACCACCTCCCTGTGGAATTTCAACTTGGTGAACAGCATCTTTATCTGCCTACTTGAGAACCTGAAGCTATTTGGTTTTATTCTGTCTCCTGTGATCCCATCCCCCATCTCTTGGGTGTTTACTGGCTAAGGAAAGGCTGACATGTCATTAAAATAAATGATACTCAGGCAATGTTCCAGAACGTTTTTTAGGAAATACTGATTATTTCACTTTAAGTAGATCATTTTACATGTTTTTTTACATTATTGAGAATAATCTCTCATTGTTGCTGTATATGCATTAGAGACATGTATCATCTCAATGAAATTCTAGTTTGTATCCTTAAGTTGTTAACTTTTCTGTTCTCAGTGCTCTCTTCTGTCAAAAAAGCTAACACAATCACATAAGTCATAGGGTAGTTGTGAGGATTAGATGAGTTACTATGTATGAATAAATAAACCTCAGGATTAAATTTAGGTCAAATATATATTTAATAAGCTATCAAATCTCTAAACTGGAAAGTAGTTTACCTTTGAAATCCATAGAAAACAAATAATTCAAAAGTAAAAGTTTAACCTCTAGCTTTACTTACAATTTAATGAATGAATCTCATCTTCTTTCTAGTCAACCCTGCCGAAGTCTTTCCCGGTATCTTATCAGACAACCAAATCTTTTAATTGGCCCCTAGGACTTATTGCTAGACTGATTTACATAACACCTTCAACAAACATTTAACACATAACACATAACATAACACATTCAACGCACATTTAAGGTGCGTGAACTGCACTTTCTAGGGACCTGGCTTTTTGCTGGGCACCGTCTTCTGCCACCAAGATGCTCATTATCTAGTGAAGAAACCCGACACATCAGCAAAGAAGCGCAGTATTTGTAGGTTTTATAAAAGGAGATGTTGGGGACCCAAAGGTGACCCATTTCACCTGAGACAGTGGTGTGAGGAGAACCAGGTAAGACTGATGGAGACAGTAGTGTTTGAGCTAAATGTGATCTTTAGCTCAATATTAATATGGGAAATATTAGGAGATGTTTGGCATACACTAGGAACAGAGATGGGTGGGGAGAGAGGGGCAGGAGAGAGTATTCTGAGCAGAGGAAAGAATTCTGAAAAAAGGCAGTGAAATGAAACACCAGACTACACTGGGAGCAACGGTGAGGAGTTAAGATGCAGCTGAAGGCTTCTCAGTTACCAAAGAAGATTAGTGTTTGATGTAGCTCTGCCAATGGGTCCCCTTTACTGTGTTCTAGATCATTGGATATCGATAACCCAGTGTGCTATATTGGTCACGTTCCATGAAGCTGAGGATCTGGTTAAGCAGGAATTTCCATTTGCTACCTTGATGATTAAGAGTTTACTATGATTTAAAAAGTAGTTGGTTTAGTTCTGTACTTGTCTTAAAATTTTATCAGTATTGCAAGGTAGTCAGAAAACCTTTCAAAAACCCCAAATTCTCTGTACAACAGATTACAACTTGCCTAGCCTAGTTTTTATCCTAGCAATGAATATATATTTCTATATAACTGAGGTAACATTATCAAATTTGCAAAATGCCTAAAACACTTAAAGAAGATATATCTCGCTCTGTTTTGTGTCACTGTGTGCTCTGTTTAGTATTAACATTTCTTTGTTCTCCCTGACACAGCTTTTAGGTGTCCTTCTTTCTTCATTTATTAAACAGCCACATGGTGACAATCTGTGATAGTATTTTATGCCATTACCTTTACCCTAGTTGACACATAGGTACTCTGTGGTTTGAATACACATCAGGTCTGTTGAAACTGGGCTTAAGGAAAAACACCCAGTGGTACCCTGTGCCAAGGAAAAACCCTGAGTACTTCCATTCTTGAGGGTGGAGATCATAAGATACTAAGACTTTATATCCCTTTCAGGGATATGTTTTCTTACCTCCGGCTATTATAGTGATATGAGGGGAACTAAACTGAAAAGAAGCTTGTGAAATGATCCAAAGCTAGAAGAGTCTTATTGAATCTGTTGGAAACACACATCTTTGCAAACCGAGGGTAAATGTGAATGTCTTAGTTCTCAGGACCAAGGCATCCCTGAGACAATGGTAAACTCTTTTAAGGCTCAGCAAGCCAGGGCCCCAAAGGATTGTAACTCCTGAGAAAGGTCTCAGAGTTTAGTAAGACGTAGAGTGCATCTCTGTGTATCCGTAACTCACAGTAACTTTATCTCATTTTATATTTACTCCCCACGGCCTCTTCCTCTAGGTGCCTTGGCTTTAAGTTCCTGGTTCTGCCATTTCTAAGCTTGTGACATACAACAAATTACTTCCTTTTCAAACTTTTCTTTTCTCAGTTATAAAATAATGATAATAATATGTACTCCCACAGGGCTATTTTAAAGATTAAGAGAGTTAACATATGCCAAATTCTCAGCCAAGTGACAATTATATATCAAGTACTCAATGAGTCATCGCTAGATTTATGTGTGCTTTCAAGTTGCCTCCATCTGTTTTTATTAATGTGTCCACATGGACCGCTATCCCTGCTCCTCTATGTCTCTTTCACATGATCCATTCCACTCCCAACTTGTACCATTTACACTTCTGTATTTAAAAAACCCCACAACCTATAACTTAATATTTATCTTTTGCTCTATATTTTATTATAATTATATATCTCTATTTTTATAATTTTATAGATAACTATATATTCAGCTCTCTTGATATCTTTATATCACTTTTGTAAATCTCTATATCACATATTCCTAGATTTATATCATTATATTTCTAACCATTTATATTTTGCCCTACATTGCTATTCTAATAGCTCCATCTATCTAAATAGCCTTTATATCTTTCCCTAAAAGTAATGACCTCTCTTTGGAGATAGCTGCTGCCTTTAGCACATCTTTTCTGTCTGTCTATCTATCATCTATCTATCTATCTATCTATCTATCTATCTATCTATCTATCTATCATCTATCTATCTATCATCTATCATCATCTATCTATTTACCTACCATCTCTAATTCTCTATCTCTTTTTCTCCTCATTGCAACTTTTAATGTGGCTTTTATATTATCATATATCCATTTATTACATTTCAGTAGATGAGACAAATTAATTTATAAAATGCAGTATAATATATACATACATTAGACTTATATGTATGCATGAGTGTGCATGGGTGGGTGTATATTTGCTTGCATGAAAATTAAATTATTTAATCAACAAGGTGAAATGAAAACTATGCACTGGGACAGTGCCTGTTTCTGGAATACAAGGATATATACACCATGAGTTCTTTTCCTGGAGGGACTCATAGGTTGAGTGGAAGACAGGAATGTAAATAATCAGAGAACACATTATAGCTCTAATGATGGGGCGTGTCTAAAGTGAGTCATGGCTTTGGGGAGTCAGGAAACATTACAAAAGAAATGACATTGGAGTTGTTTCAAAGGATGAGCAACAGTCCCATGTGTGAAGGAGAGATGAAAGGACATCCCAGAAAGAGGAAATGACATTTGCAAAGGTCTGTCATAGTCAATATCAAGACATGCCTGGAGAGTGAAACCATAATATGGCTTCATTTGATATATTTTTTTGATGTTGTATGGGGTGTCGAAGATTGGGACCATTTTTTAAAGATCACTTATTGGTTATTTTTAAAGTTACATGGAAGAAGGAAAGACAAGAGGCAGAGGAAACTGTGAAGACTATTGCACCAGTCCATACAGGAGATCATGAAGGCTTGAGATACGGCAGGGACAGTGGGTATGGACATAGGGATATAGTTGAGAGCAATTATGAAGCGGAATGAACAGTGTGTGGGATTATATGTTGCAGTGAGTTAGAAGGAAGATCAAGGGTGACTCCAAGATTTCTAGATTTAGGAGGAGGATATTTATAAAGGGAGACAATGACTTATTTTTGCCCACATTGAGCTTGTTAAAGCCAAAAGCAAAAAGCCTAAAAACATATATAGGCTCTGAAATTATAATGCCACACTAAAGCTCATCTAAAGGGACACTTTAGTTTGAAGATATCTCCAAATAAGGAATGTCCTTTGTAAGAGTTTTAAACCTCCCTGGGGAAACAAGAGAATATACTATATCTACCTCTGCCTTTAGTAAATCTCAGTACTAATTCCATCTTTAACCAATGACAACTGTCCAATTCTAGGACTTTTCATATCAAAGAAGGAAGAACATCAGGAGTTAGATGTTTTGTTTTTTGGCCTGGAGACTAGGCTCTAAAGTCATAATCATACGGTTGAAAACTTTATCACCTAGCCTCACTGTCAGCTGCAAAATTTAACCCCCCCCCCCCCCCCCCCGCCCTCTTCTCTTTGGCAGGAGCAAGAAACAGGAAGTAACAGGAGTTGCAGGGCTCTTCAGTCTTTGGATTGAACAATATTAATTCATTCTCCAGTGGTTTAAGATACATGGACCAAGCCCATTTCTGCCATCTTTCCACTCATCTATCTACCCATCAATTAACAGATTCATATTAAGTGAGCAATCTAGAGATATTAAGTTGCATAAGATAGAGATTCCTCCTCCAAGAACTGCATATTCTATCAAGAGATGAGTAGGAGAGATACAGCCATTAGGATTCAGTAATTCACATTCTGGTTGGGCCAGCTGGTCCATGTTCTCAGCTTTCCTATTTCACTGCTTTCATGATTAGCTTCTAGGCCAGCATCAAGCCCCAGGGCTATCCAAGTACAGCCCCTTGGCAAATTGTGTGATCCAAGAAATAACTTCTCTGTTGTAGTGGAAAGAGTCTTTGTCTGGGATTAGAGCTACCTAGGATCTGCTTCCTCCAAGGCAGTCATTAGCTTTAGGTCTCCACATAGATTCATCTCTCTCTGGGCTTCAGAATCCTCATCTTGAGAGTGACAGAATGTGGCCAGATAATTCCTGGTGGTCCCTGCTGCTCTGGCATTCTGAAAATCTCTGACCCTACTCAAGTTGGGATGGTATCTGGACACCCTTTTGTAATGAGTGGTGGGATCCAGAACTTAGATTCTGAAATCAGGCTGATTTGGACAGAGGCTTCCTCATGGGAGGGATTTCATCAATGTAATTGGCATGTGCACCTAGGTCCCAAAGCACTTTCATTCCCGTTGTCAGATTCTAACTTCGTGAGGACCTGTTGAAGTGTCTTCACTCCCATCGTTCTGCAAGGAAACTAAAGCCCAAAGTGCAAAATGGTTAATTAAATGCTAAGTCCTTTAGGTTACTCATTTCATTTAATTTACACAATAATCCTATGACTTTTCTATTTCTTCTTTCTTTCCTCTTTCTCTTCCTTCCCCTCCTTAATTTTCTTCTGTCTTATAAGTAAGGAGCCCGAGGCTCATGAAAGTTAAGTAGGCTTTAGCCGTTAGCAAGTACTAGAGCTCAGGTTCAACCCAAACCTCTCTAAGTCTAAAGTCTCTGCTCATGAGCTTGGTCAGAATCTGAAATGCCTATAGGGCCTGGACAGTTACACAAATGAATGAAATTATCCAGGTGGAAGAATTATTTCACTTCCGTTTTAATTTCACCAAAGAAAAGAACACAGGTAAAATAATAAAAGGAAGTTTATCCTTTGCATTGCATCATGGATACAGTAAAAAATAGATGGACATTTACAGAACATCAAAGTATATGACCTACCTAAGAGCGGCAGATGTTAATGAAGTTGAGGTCAGGTGGACCCACGTATGCCAGATATTTTGATTTGAACAGAAAACTGGATGTCTATCATCTTTCAAAAAAATCTCTTTGTTTCTAAATATTAATGATTACTTACAAAATTATGTAAGCAAAAATGATTTAGGTGAAACATAAGAAGATATCCATCTGGACTGTATCTGGCTCACAAGATGCCAGTTCATTATTTGTGTCCTGCACGGTGCTGCTCTCTTGAAGGGCTACCCCATAGCACTAGCTGTGCACCTTCTGTGACGACTTCAGGCTGTCCAGCTGAGGACCGGGACACCACAGGCAGCCAGCCACCCAGCCCTGACTGCTGCTTGGTCTCCAGCTCCTCTGCGTGGATGTGAGCTATTGTGAATATCATTCTTGTCTAGATGCTTTGTCATAAAATAGCTGCCTTAATCCTCACAACAGCTCAGCAAAGGTTTCATATCTGCACTTTGCAGATGAGCAAATTAATACTCAAATCAGTTATAAAGGGCACACAGCTAAAGTAGCCAACCTGGGATGTCAGGATCGGCTCCGACCCAACCTTTTCTCTCTATACCTTCGAGGTGATTCTAACTGCTTCCAGTTAGGGAGCTTTTCTCCTTTTATCTCCATCTGGTCAGAGCGTCAGACAAGGAAGGAGACAGGGGCCTGGAGCCATCGTCCAGGAGAAGAGATACCTTTGTCACCCCCATCACCCTCACCACTAGCCCTTGTCAGGGTGGAGGAAACAGACAGGACGAGAGAAGAGAGAGAAAACAAGAACCTGCTCCTCCGTTGCCCAGCAGCCCTGGCACTGAGGCCAGACACTCCCACCCCTGTAGGTGACTGCAAGGACAGGCACAAAGGGAGGGGACCAGCTGCTGGAATGCCAACCTGGGTGATGAGCCAGGCAGATGCCAACCAATTGTCTCATGGTCTGAGCCAGGCCCAGAGCCCTTTATATAAAGACAGCCCTCTGTCCAGACGCCTCAGCCTGAATGACTGCTTGCCTTGAAGAAGGTAGGTCTGGGGGCTGGGCCCTGGAATTGGGGTGGGGGTGATGCTCAGGGGGTGCTCAGATTCACAGGGGTGAGGCATAGTGAGGGGAGACGCTGGGAGCAAAGGAAGAGCGGGAGAGCAGCCCGAGGAGAAAAGTCCGGTGGACTGTTAGGGGACATGAGAAGAATATCTGTGGAGTCTGTGTGAAGAAATGGGGCACTGAACTCTATTTACCTTCGATAACTCTGGCCTCATCCTTGGGGACCATTTTCCGTCTTCAGGACCTCTCTCCCTGGAAAAGATGCATTAGTAATCGCATCCCATGAACAGAGCTGGGTGTAGGAGGGTTACCTTCCCCAGGGGCATATGTATTTAGATGTTCTCTATACATGGAGAATGGAAGGCTTTGCCCTTCACGGGAAGCATTTCAGTATTTCAGGAGCTTACTGAGAAGGGTTTGGTTGGGTGAGCTGATTGTCAAACCAGCCTCCCTGCTGTGCTGATCACAGGGCTGCCGGTATGTGAACAGGTGGATTTGGGGAGGGTGGGGGAACTGCCCTCTGTTTCTCCCTGGCTGGGTGTGGTGTTGGACAGTGTGCCTGTGTCCCCCACGTCACATTTGTCATGCTCCTGCTGCATGGGCTTTAAGTGTGGCTGAGTGTCAGTCTCCTAATCAGGAGGTTACCCCTCTTAAGTGATTCCACCTGCCTTTCAGAGGGGCTGGAGAGTGACCTTTCTGAAGCTGGCAGCAACCCTCCAGGGCAAGTTGTTGGTCCCGAGCCTTTCCAAGGCTGATGTTTTGTATGTGCGTGTTTTGTGTATGCCCACAAGGGCCAGTTTAAACAAATTCACCTAAAAAAGATTGAATATAGAGAAACAGACGTTTTATGTTGAGTTTGAGCTGCCCGATTACTAATTGGATTCTTTACCTTCCAGTGGATGCTTTATTGCAGACGAGGCTTGTTCTCATATATGCATTTTTTCATGTTTGCACAGTAAATGTGTGAGGAAATTCAAGTTCCTATGGTGTGGAGTCCCCACTTTGGACAACAGCCTTGGGAGCACGGGTTACCTCTACTTCCATAGAGCTCCCTCCCACCACTTAGGACCCCAGGAGGTGATAGGAACCCTCTTGTTATTAGCATCTTCTTGTGCTGGACACTGGATGCCCACCCTCCAGGGAAAGAGCCCGGGCACCTGCAACCCTGACTGTGCTGTTGAAGTTATCTCAGATCAGGACCTCGGTCAGGTAGTTTGGCAGATGCAAGGGAGTCCTCTTGGGCAATAGTCACTAATCTTGGGTCCAGACAACTTAGTAAGTCTTCTCGAAGGAAGGTCGAGGGTAGGGGAGGAAAGGTCAGGGAAGAACAGGGTGTCTTCCTCTCGGTCCTGGCCCCTCCTCCCCAGCTCTCACCCTCCTAAAGCTTGTCTTTCTACCCTCAGGTCTGCTGACCCTTCTGCATCGGAACCATGTGTGACCAGCAGCAGATTCAGTATTGCATGCCGCTCCCCCAGTGCTGTGTGAAGGGTTCCTCCTTCTGCCCTGCCCCGTCCCCCTGTCCCCAGGGCCAGGTGGTAGTTCAAGCCCCTTGTGGGATGCAAATTGTGGAGTGCCCTGCACCATGCCCAGTTCAAGTTTCCCAGGTGAAGTGCCAGGCTCCCTGCCAGTCCCAGACCACGCAGGTGAAAGGCCAGGCTCCAAGCCAGTCTAAGACCACACAGGTGAACTGCCAGGCTCCATGCCAGTCCCAGACCACACAGGTGAACTGCCAGGCTCCATGCCAGTCCCAGACCACACAGGTGAACTGCCAGGCTCCGTGCCAGACTGAGGTGTGCTACGTGCAGTGTGAAGCCCCGTGCCCTGTTCAGACCTGCTACGTAGAATGTGCTCCAGCGTGTTATACGCAAACGCGCTATGTGGAATGCCCAGTCCAAACCTACCTATCCTATCCAGCTCCCCAGCCTGTCCAGACTTTCATCCCGTATGCCCCTGCATGCCAGGCTCAGGGAAGGTTCTCCACCCAGTGCCAGTATCAGGGCTCCTTCAGCAGCTGCGCCCCCCAGCGTCAGTCCCGGGCTTCCTACTGCACTTATGCGCCCCAGGGCCAGGCCCAGGGCTCTTACGGCGGCTGCCCCGCGCCGCGCCGCGCCAGGAGCGCCAGCAGATGCCCCCCTCCTCGCCAGGTGCGGCCTTCTTACCGCAGCTGTTCCCCGCCGTGCCAGATGCGGCCTTCCTACCGCAGCTGTTCCCCGCCGTGCCAGATGCGGCCTTCTTACCGCAGCTGTTCCCCGCCGCGCCAGATGCGGCCTTCCTACCGCAGCTGTTCCCCGCCGTGCCAGATGCGGCCTTCCTACCGCAGCTGTTCCCCGCCGCGCCAGATGCGGCCTTCTTACCGCAGCTGTTCCCCCCGCTACTATAGCAGCTGCGAGCCCTCAAGATGCGCTTCGGGTTCCTATAACTACTGCACCCCACCCCGCCGCTCGGAGCCCATCTATAACAGTGGCTGCGCTCGGCGTCCGGCTGCAAGCTGCTCTCAGAGACGCGGCCCCAGGTGTCGCATAGAGATCTCCTCGCCCTGCTGCCCCAGGCAGGTGCCCCCCCAGCGGTGTCCCGTTCAGATCCCTCCCATCCGACGCTGCTCTGGGAGCTGTGCTCCGCGGCCCTCCTGGGGCTCCTCCTGCCCGGAGCTGAGACCACGCGCAGAGCCACGTCCGCTGCCAAGCTTCTGTCCACCGCGGAGTTTTGACCGATGTCCGGAGCCGCCGCAGCCGCGATGTCCGATTCCTGCCCCGCGCCCATACCCGCGCCCCGCGCCCTGCGCCAGCCCCGAGCGCCGCCGGTGTTCGCCCCCTCGGCCGCTGAGTCCCGAACCACGGCCAGCCCCGCGGCCAGTCCCGCAACCGCGCCCCATGCAGCGTGCGTTTCCAGAGCCACATCCACAGGCCTGCGAGCGCCCAGAGCCTTGTCCGGAGCCCATCCCCCTGCCAGCGCCCTGCTCCAGCCCAGAGCCGTGTGCGCAGCCTGGGCGCTGTCCCAGCCCGTGCTGGGGCCCAGATCCAATGCCACGCTCAGGAGACCTAGGCTGTCGTGAGTCCCGCCCGGGCCGCCTGGACATCGAGGCCCCCAGCTGTGGCCCAGCTGCTTACTACCCGTGCGGAGAGAGCGGTGCCAGCTATGGACCTTGCGATGTGTTTCCGGAGCCGCGGGGTCAGGGTGCTAAAGGAGACCAAGGAGGCGCCTCTGTTGGAGTGAAAGGCGGGGCCTATGCTGGAACCAAGAGCGCCTATTTTTAAAGGCAGCTGGCTGAAACATTCCCGCCTCCTGCCCCGAAAATGCTCCTTTCCCAGCAGCCGCAATGTCTGTGTTCTTGTTTACAGCACTCCAAAGGTAGTCGGAGGCTCCCTGCTGCAGGAGTGGTGTGCAAACTCCTTTGCATGTCATCATGGGACCCATGCCTGGGTCTCAGAACCTCTGCAGCCTCACATCCGACTCCTCTCCTCTGTGCATCCTCAGTTCTAGCCAGACCAGTCTCACCACCCGGACACGTCCTGGGTGTTCCCCAGGACATACCTTAGATGTCCCTGCCTCTCGGTCTCTGTTCACCACCCCTCCCCCCATCCCGGGGCCACTGCTTTGCTACTCCCAGCATCTGAAATCCAACCCATCTTTCAAGACCTCTTCCTCGGAATCTTTTCTGCTTGTTTCTACTCACAGAAGTCTGTTCTGACCTCCTCGAACTCACTGAATCGTCCACACCATCCGCTTGGGAAGTGCCTTGCAACATCTCTCCTGAACTATTTTATTTTTCAGGTGTGTCTGTCTTACCTGCCTAACTAGGTTGTGAACTCCCATTTGAGTGGAGTCAGAATGTCCCTTAATTCCCTTGTTTCTCCTGGGGCAGGCAGCTACTCAGCAAGGCCTGTGGGTTGGCAGCTTGAGCCATGATCTGTCTTGATGGGCAACCCCAAGGCTAGGACAAGAGGAGTCCATGTAACAATAAAGATGATGCTACACTCAGATCCTGAGTCTTATGTGATATCTGTTTGTTACTCCTTCCTGATTCCCTGGGATGAGCTTTTATTTGTTTCCTTTATTATTTTTCTTCTTGGGTTTATTGTTACCTAAGGCTAAATTTTCCTTAGACTAGCCCAGGTGGGCTGCTTTGTGTTTTCTGTCTCTCCTCAGTGTCCCTGGCCCCTGCTGGGAAAGGATGGATGAAAAGGCACACGGAATGAAGGAGCAGGGAAGATAAGTCCTGCTCCTCAGTCTAAGGGCAAAAGTCATCAGGCCTGTGTTGGTCAGGTCACCCAGCTCTGCTCTGGGGGCATAGTCACTGCCGTGGAGTCAGAGGAGAAGAGAAGGGATCCCTCCTAGGCTGTCTGGGATACACAGCACAGGATACACTTTCCTTTATTTCAGAGTAAACTATTTGCACTTTTTTTTTGGACATACTAGAAAAGGGAACATCTGAGGCTGACTCTGAATTCCTCTATTGCTCCCAAATCCCATTAGGCATGTGAGTCTTGGCAGCATGAAGGTGGGGCTTGGAGGGGTAGTAGAGCCAGGGGTGTTTCTTCCTTCCACTCCCTTCAGATGAGTTAAGTGCTGGCTGAGGAACTAGTGTTCCTGCAGAGATCCCTGCCCCAGAGGGAGAGAGTGCTCGAGGCCACCAGGATGGAGGGGAGGCAGCTCTGGTCTGGGCCCTGAAGGTCTGATTCAGTGCCCTCCTCCTCAAGGTCCATAACCCCAGAGGGTCCCACAGCTCCAGCACCATCACTGTGCAACACAGCCCCAGGGCTGGCTCTGAATTTGTCTTTCCCTTGCCCCAGGGATCTGGTACTGTAATATCAGTGGCAGAGAACCCAAGAGACCACCTGGTAAAACCCTGTGTTGTATAAAGAAAAACTGAGGCTCTTCAAGTGAAATCCACTCATTTATTTATTGATTCGCAAATACTCACTGCTTACTCGCTAGGAAGGCACTGGTAAAGGGACAGACAGGAGCCTCTGAGAGCTTGCGGCCTTGCACACTGGTTCTCAAAGTGTGGTACCTGGTCCAGCAGCATCAGCATCACCTAGGGCCTTGTGAGAAATACAAATGCATCACCCCAGACCTACTGACACAGAGTCTTTGGGAGTGAGACTCAGAAAGCTGTTTTGGCCTGTCCTCCAAGTATTTCTGATGCCCAGTAATAGTTGGTTGTAACTAGTTTAGTAAAATATCTTACACAAGTAGAATATGAACATTTTACATATATATTTGACTCTTGAACACTGTGAAAGTTAGGGGTGCTGATTCATTTGCAGTCAAAATCTGCAAATAACTTTTGACTCACTCCACAACTTAACTACTAAGAGCCTACGGTTGACTGGAAGCGTTACCAATAGCATAAACAGTCCACGAACATGCATTTTGTATGTTCTTTATTTTATATACTGTATTCTTACAATAAATTAAGCTTGAGAAAAGAAAATGTTATTGAGAAAGTCAGAAGTAAGTGGTACATTTATAGTACTGAAAAAATCCACATGCCACATGTAGGTGGACCTCCATAGTTCAAACCAATGTTGTTCAAGGGTCAACTGTATAAATAAGTAAATATACACACACAGATACACAAACACACACACACACACACACACACACACACATGCATATACACATATCCTCCAGTGTCTACAAGAGCCCAGCACACTGGCATTATCTTGCCATTTTGCACAGCTGGAAACCTAAGAACACAGGATATTTGTGACTTGCCAAAGCCATACAGCCATTAATCCAGCCATTTTTCCAACACAGTTTGGGAGTTATCTCATTTACTGAACAGATTAATTTCACCAGCACTACACTTGCCTCCTCCTGAGAACCCAGGTTGCTCTGGGACTGTATCTGCTCTGTGGCACATGCCCCAGGGGCTTGGCAGGGCCCAAATGGCTCCCACAGGATATTCCTAGGTTTCCATTGTCCAGGTTCCTGGGTGGATGTGGAGAGAACAAGATGGTGAGAGGCTGGGAAGCCCCAGATTCTCATTAGGTCTCTCCCTCTGTTCTCTTGAACACACCCCTGGATAAAGACCCTCTTGTCTGGAGGATGAGCGGAAAGCAGTCCACCTCCTCCAGGTACAGAAGAAACACAGCCCTAGCTGTGAGAGAGGGACATTCACACCTAAGAAGCCAAATCCCACCCCCATCCCCCTAACCCTGGGACAGGGAACAGGCTCTTTATTGTAATGATCCGGTGACCTGCATTGACCTCCGAGGATATACTCTGGTCGCAGGGATAGCTAGGCCTGGAAAGGGGTTGAATGATGGGGGAATAGAGAAGTCTCTGGGTGAATCAGGCTGGGACTGAGCCAGGGAACCCCAGATGAGCTGGTGCTCCTCACAGGGAGAGCCAGACTCAGTGCCATCTCTGAAGCCAGAGAAGCTCTGGGCCCACATTCATCTCCCCTGGGGCTAGTCTGATTGGCCTTGAAGGTCCTCCATTTCCTCAGGCAGAATGCCCAGCCCTGAGCCTCCAGACAGGCCCACAGTGAAAAGTTACAGCCTATTTGTAGCAGTTCAGAGGAAATGGGTATTCAGGAGTGTGTGCATCTGCATGTCCTTCTGTGGGCCTTTCCATGTTTCTTTGTGTGTGTCTATGTGACTGCTCTTTATGTCTGTCTGCTTTAAAAGCTTGGGAGTTTTAAAATGCATTTGACAATGGGGACTGTGACCTCAGGAGCATGGTTTAGGATACCCTCCAGTCCTTCAATACTGACCCTTCTCAGTCATCCCTTCCACTCCCACCTTCCTCCCTAGTTTTGGTATATCTCTCCTTTATCTAGGCATTACCCAAGCATTAAGAGGGAGACATTCCACATCTCATAGTTTGTCCTACAGACTGGAGCAGCCCCGATGAGCAAGCAAATGGAACTGTCATGCATAAGGGAGTAGCTCAGCTGTTAACAATGGAACAGATAGGTGGACAGAGGAAATCAGAAGCCAGGCAGTACACATGTGGACACTTCCCTGACGTATAGAAGAATAGTCAGGTGGTGACCAAGACTTCGAACAGGACTAGCATACTCCTGATTTCTGGCATGGTTGGACATCCCAGAGGATCCACATGCCTGTGGCCTAAGACTAGTTAGGGAGACAGACAGGGTGATGCACTTCACATTCATGTGACGATCCATGTGCTTCCCTATCATCAAGGCCGATCAAACTCATTCCTCCAAAAGATGAAGCTTCCTGACTTAGAAGACTAAACTAGAAGTATCTAGAAGCCTAGGAATTACCCAAGCTGTGCCAAAGCCACCCATCACGTTCGTCACCACATCTAGTCATAGGAGCCTTGAGATGGGTTCACACCTTCCCTCTGTTCTCTAGTGCTCTATCTGTCAGGAAGAAAACCACTCATCAGCTTGTATCAACACATCCATTTATTTGACACTCTGTAGGAACTGGGTGTGCTTGGTTCTGGAAACACAGTGGTGAGCTAGGCAGGCACTGTTTTGCTTGCATAAAGTCTGAGGGACAACAGAGTCTGTGAGAGCTTCCACATGGGAGGCACAAGGTATCATGGAAGCCCATAGAAAAGATGCCTGAGAGGGTCAGGGGCCTAGAGTAGGCAACTACATCAAAGATATGAAAAATAAGGGGGAGTTATTTAATGAATGGAGGAAAGAGCAGAGTGGTCCTGGCAGAGAACAGCAGGTATAATGTCAACATAATGGACATAATAACGGTCAGCCCCAGGCGGGGTATTTCCTCCTTACTTGACCATCCTTCCTGGTTCCTAACACTTGTATGGTCCCAGGAATCCATCCTTGTCTTGCTCTAATGAACTTTCTTACCAACATCTTAAAGGAAGACTTGATAAGAAACCGACCTGAATTTAAGGCGGCCTCAACTTAAGGGAAAATTGAAGACTAGAGGTCTAATTCAACATGGATGAGAACAATGGACTTAATCTGACATGATAAAATGTAATTAAGATAAATGTGAAGTTCTGAATTTAAGGTGAGTGGGTGTGTATTTAGCCACATTTGTGGAGAAAGCTTAGTTGGTTAAAATGGGTCAAGAGTGAGCTTGTCTGTGGCAAATGGTGATGAACTCTTGCTCTTAACAGGCACAATAGTGTTGCTCTGCTTGGCCCAGACAATGCACACCCAGGCAGCATGTTCAGCTCAGGTAAAATGGGAGTGAGGCTATAGGATGACGACCTACTGTGCGCCAGCCACCAAATGAAGCAGGAACCCCACATCCTTCCTCATACTCACAATTTGAAAAGGTCCTATTATCTGTCCCAATTTATATATAGTGTCATACACAAACACACACAAAAAAATCTCATGAGGTTAACTAATCTGGTCATACATCTAAGACCTGATAATGCTAGAATCCAAACCCAGGCTTATTTTGCTCCCAAACCTGGTATACCTTCATCTGGAAGGAAGAGTAATGTTGTGTTTTAAAAGGAGTTGCTTCCTTGCATTATTTGAAAGGTTTTCTTTAAGAACAGGTAAAACTCAAGAGCTTAAGAAGTCCCATGAATGAAAACCATAAAACAAAGATTCTGGCTAGAAATAAAGAAAAGAATTAATAGAACTTTGTGAAAATAGAATGTACTGTTTATCCACACATTCAACAAATATTTATTCGAACATTAATTCAGTTTGTAGTATGTACCAGACACTATTCTGGATGCTTGGGTTATATCAGTGAGTAAAACAAAGACCCCTGTGTTCACAGAGATGATATTCTAGCAGAGAAAAAAATTTGACATTTTTAAAAAAACTTAGAACATATTTAAATATAAAAACTACTTTGAAAATAAGAACAAACATAGCAATGGTGATGGTGTGGGCAGGCATCCCAGACAGCATAAGAAGGGCAGGGGGACTGAGCTCTGTGTGTGGAAGAAAGGGGCCCAAGAAAGTGTGATATCTTGAACCCAAGTGCAGGAATAGAAAGGGCATAGGAGAGGTGTCATGAGGTGTGAGTTTGACCCCAGGTCCACCACTTACTAATTTAGGCAATTCCTTGACACTTTGTTCCTTCATCTATAAAATGTGGTTAACTAAAAAATACAGTTGAAATTTGAACTGCATGGGTTCACTTATTTGCAGATTTTTTTCAATAAATATTGTAAATGTATTGTCTTTTTCTTATGATTTTCTTAATAATGTTTTTTTTCTCTAGCTTACTTTATTGTAAGAATACAGTATATAATACATATCACATACAAAATATGTTAGTTAACCAACTGTTTATGTTATTGGTAAAGCTTCCAGTCAATAGTTGGCTACTAGTAGTTAAGCTCTGGGGAACCAAAAGTCATGTGTGGATTTTTTACTGTGTTGTCAGGGCTCTACACCCCTGACCCCTGTGCTGTTCAAGGGTCACATTAAAGGTTAAATTAGATAAGTTATTTAAAAACACTTTATAAATTATAAAACACGGTAAGTATATTTGGTTTTGGCAGTGAGGTCTTCATCCCCAAGGGCAGGAGTAGAGGGAAAAGATGATGCTCAACCCTGAGGAACTGCCCATTTGATGAGCAGGTTGGGTCACAGAGGCAGGTCAAGTCAAGGCCCAAGCAGAGGCCAGAAAAGTGGAAGAGAAGCACAAATAGAAATAAATGTGGTCACCTGGGGCAAGTGAGGAAGGCTTGACGGAGGAGGAATTGAAGGAGTGAAGGGACAAGGAATGGCAGACAGGAGATTGACTGGGTGATTGGTGGGGAAAATGGCTCAGGCAAAATCCTGAATCTAGAAGGATTATAAGATTTGGGGGACAGGAAGCTCAGGCACCAGGACGAATGTTTAAGGATAGTGAAGTGAACAGTTATCACAAATGGTCATTGGTATGGATGCTACCCATCCGGTTTGCCATTGGCATGGCTCCTTGGATCGGTCTGAGGGACAGGGAATACCAGGAAGGGGAGGCTCTTAGTCAATCAGAAATATCTTTTAGGCTTAAATTGGGTTGGGCCCTTAGTCATTGCAAGACCTTTTGACCTCACCTAGCCTAGATGAAAAGGCTGGATTAGCAATCATTTAATTAAGCAGTTATTTCCACAGCACTCATCAGCATTATTCAGAGGGTTGTTTGGTGCCATCAGAAATGCAAGAGCTGTTTCCAATGAGCACAGTCTTAATCCCCCTATAACAAAACAAGGTTTCTCACCCTCAGCACTAGTGATATTTTGGGCTGGATAATTCTTTGTTTTGGGAGCACTGTCCTGTGAGGTGTAGGGTGTGAGCAGCATCCCTGGCCTCTAATCACTAGATGACTGTATCAAACACAACCCCCTCCCCCTTAGCTGTGAGGACTAAGCCTGTCTCCAGATTGTCAAATGTTCTCCCTGGGGGTGGGGTGTGCCAAACCCACTCACCTTCTGTCTTTGATAGCCACTGAGTTAGAGGAAAGAAGCTCAGGCCTTGCCCTCAGGGCACTCCCAATCCAACAGAGATTCTCATCCATGAGCAATGAAAATGCTCTAGGATGTAAGGCAGGAGCACAGGTAAACACAGGCCAGAGATTCCAGCTTTTACAGATCTAATGTAAACTTATTATTATTTTTTTTTGAAGGAACTGAGTACTGATTAAGGAAGGGTAGGTTATCTTGGCTATTATGACTATTATGACTGATAGGTTATCTACAACTTTTTATTGTAATTATTTGGCAAACTTAGCCAATAGTTCAGCATACTCCCTTTCTAACTCTGCACAGAAAAGTCTGTGGCAACCTGAAAAAAAGTATAAGCAAGAATTTCCATTGTCTTGAAAAATCATAACATAGGACAAAGAGAAGAAATTTGTATCGACGATCAATAGGGTTTATAGGTAAAAGCAGTTTTGGGGAGGGAGAGAATTTCCTCCTGTACCTTTCTTTAGTTCTTATGACTGGACTAATAAGTTAGCACAAGACTGCATTAACAGGAAAAAAACCAATTTAATATGCATGCACGGGATGATCACCATATGAAATGAGGCTCAGAGAAATGATTGAACCAAACACCTTTTTATATGTTTTAGACAAAGAAATAATAGATTTGTGAGAAACTGACAAGACAAAGAAAAGTACTGCTCCTTAGAAAGGAATCTAAGCAAGGTTTGAGTCTTTGTTAGTGAGGAATTGAAACAAAGTAGTAAATTAGAAAAGAGGCAGTAAGATTTGATTACACAGACTCTTCTTAGACTCTGAGTTGTTTATCTCTAGCAATAAGGGGGTGTCTTCCAGGTGCTGGGAGGACATCTTTCACATGGGAGATTTATTTCCTGCATTCAGGGAGACAAGGGAGGGTCAAGGTACCCTTCTGGCACTGGCTGCTGGTCAGTTAGTTTAATCAATATGTGGATATATGGGGGCAGCCTGTCTTGGTCCCCAGTAAGAGAGAGGAAAATGCACAAGAGCTTAGGAGGGCCTTCAATTAGAGTGTCCATACTTCTGTTCTTTTGGGTCCCCCACTGAATACAGTGGAATAATTGAGAATAAGCAAAGAAAACACACCTTATATGAATGAATTATGGATTAAGGTGGGTGGTATGACTGAGTAAGAAAAATCTTGAGGTGTCAGTTAAAAATGGGGAGGCTTGCTCAACTCTAAATTTGCGCAGACTGGTACAGCAATGTACTATCTGCAAAGTAGTGTTATTATAGATAAGTTGATATTACTGAAAAATGTTAGATTTCTGTGTTCCCCTAGTGACCCAAGGATATATATAAACCAGAGACCATAATCCCTTACCTGAAACCCTTGGTGCCATATGAAATTTAAAACTTTTTTATTTTATTATTATTATTATTTTTTGGAACTTTTTTAAAGGAAGGAAGTATAACAGGGAATAAAAGCTTTATACTAACAACAAGCATGAGAAAAAAAAGAAATTAATAAAAAGAGGCACATAGGCAGATGGTGAAATGAAGAATGGTGACTGATGATGAAGGAAGAGGCCCAGGAGCTCTTCTTGATATTCCAAAACGAATTGTTATTTCTCTACATGAGCCCTGGGTACAGCTGACAGTGGGGAACAAATTGATTGATTCCTCAGTTGACACTGGAGCCACTTACTTGGTTTTAAATACAAGAATGACTAAAAGAAGTCAGGGAAACTCTAGGTAGCAGGAGTTACTGGGCTTTGGGATGAGAGTCTCCCATCCTCTCAGGTTACCAGCACTTGAATAAACCTTTTTTCTTTTTCACCAGCAGCTGTCTTATGAGTTTGGCTTTTGTGGTGGCAGGCAGTTGAACCTTGGATTCAGATTCAACAGTACAGTTAATAGAATGTATTAGCAATGCTACAGGTATACTTCAGAGTAGGTCATGTCCAACCTCAACACTAAGGAATTCAAATCAAAGAGTCTACCACATCTGGTGACAGTATTGTCGCATCCTATTCCTGATTGCTGTTGTCTTCTGTTCCAAGATTTCCCACTCAGTCCCCTTCCATATTAGGATCCAACATTAATGTAATTATCCTGATCCTGCAAGTAACAGTACTAAAATTAAACTAAGACTTTCAAGGGATTTCTGGTGAACATTCAATAAAACGCAGTAATGGGCCATGGCAATAGTCTCCCCACAATCTGGACCCAATCTTATTCTCAGCCTCATCCTGACTTTCACTGTCTCTCCCCACTCCATTACACATGCCCTACCTTCCAGTCAGGTTGCGCCACTCACTGCTCACAAAAGACCACCTGCATTCCCCTGGCCCATACAGATTCCCACATAGCTTCTCTACTGATGTCCTCCTTCCTTCACCCACTGTCTCCACAGGGCAAAATCTCACCACCTTTTGAAGGCTATGTTCTAGCAGACATCTTTGACAAATTTTTCTCAGACACCCTTCCTCAGAACTCCCTTCTCATTCATTTATTTTCCAAGACTAACTTGTACTATCCCTCTGGACATGTTGTACCACTTATTGGCTTTCTTTTTATTTATCCTGTTTTATTTATTAATGTTTTGGTTCTATGGGTTGATAGTTTTCATGAAATTTGGAAAAAATTTGACCAATATTTTAAAATATGTTTTCTCCTCCATTCTATTCATTCCCTCCTTCTGGGAGTTCGAATACATGAATGTTAGACTATTAGCTATTGCTCAACAAATTATCAATCATCTGTATATTTTCTTCAATATTTCTCCCCCCTATTCAGTTCAGTTTGAATAATTTCTTCAAGTTCAACTTCACCAACCTGTTCTCTTGTAGTTTACTAAAATGATCATCTATCTGCTAAGACAATCCAATGAATTTTAACACATTTATTTTTTCAAATATTGTGTTTTTCATTTTTAGAATTTCCATTTGGTTACTTTTGAACATGGGAAACATGGGGAATTTATATTGCAACAGTGCAAACAAGTTAAATTTGAATATTCAATATGTCTGTTAAGTATGCCAGCAACACCACTTGAACCCACTTTTTAAGGCCACCTCTTCAGCCATTCTCTTCTCTTAACCCTTCTTGTGCTTATTCTACCTCACCCCTTCAAATTTGCCCCAGAAGACTGTAAATTATTTTCAGGCTATAATTCAGGGCAATATGCCTATCTTTAGTCCCATTTTCCTATACTCATTCTTGATCTACCTTTATAAAGCCAAACTCATTGATGTATATAGGAGAGAAAAATGGCATTTACTTCCACCTACTTTTAAAAGGTGGCTGTGGCTTAAAAAAAGCCAACTGTCTATTAAAAACCCATGCCTGCACCCATTACTCTATCTATCTATCTATCTATCTATCTATCTATCTATCTATCTATCTATCATCTATCTATCTATCTATCTATCTATCTATCTATCTATCTATCTAATTTATCATCTATCTATCTATCTATCTATCTATCTATCATCTATCTATCTCTTGAATGGCTACAAATGCTGCATATTATCTTGCCTACTTCCCATTTGCCATCTTAATTTGTAGATCCTGCAAAGAGGACATTTCTATGATCAGCATTTAAAAAGTCAGAATGCTGAGGTTCAAAGAAGTTGAATACTTTGTTGAGGTCGTCAAGGATTCTTTCCTCTACTTCTATGCTACACACACACACTTTAGACATACAGATTTTCACATCAAGCCATCTAGATTTAAAGTTCCAGATGGAAAATTAATACCTAGGATGGCAGGAAAGAAGGAGTTGTGTGACCAGGGTCCATAAGTGTGAATGGAGAACCATCTTTCATAGAAAATAAGGCAACAGAGGATCGATGATGTCCATTTCTACTCACCACAATCCTCCATTTTAAGCAGGTACTTTTTTAGCTAAGAGCAGCTGCCCTGAACCCCATGGATGGAAGCAGGGGAGGAGCGGCCAGTCATCACCTGTCACAGGACCATGTGGGTGGCAAGAGGCAGTCTTCTCATGCCCAGGACCTGTCTCACATGCTGGGGCAAAGCCCAAGCCCAGCATAAAAGGGCCTTGGGACCAGAACACCTCCATCCAGTCGCTCCTGACGAACCCGGTGCTGCTTGTATACCCAGTAAGTATCCACTGGGAATGGAGCAGGGCCTTGCACAGTGGGAAGCTCAGACCAGAGCAGGAAGGTTGGTGGGCAGGATTTTGGGGGCCAGAGTTGTGGTTGGCAAGGGTGAGGGCCCAGAAAATCTGAAGGAGAAGGGCAAGGGTGCAATGGATGAGAGAGACCATGAGTAACTGGGAAGATTTGTGTGGCTAGTGCTAGAGGTTTACAGAAACTAAATTGTTTTCAGTTGCTGGATGTGTTTCTTTGGTTTAGGGAATAAAAACACTGATCACTAGATTATGCTGGAATGGATTGTAGAGTAAGAATATAATTTTGGAAATACAGGCCTACCCAGTTGTAGAAACAATGTGCTGAGGACTTAACAGGGAGAACAGGAAACACCTGTGGATCTGTCTAGACTCCAAGAAGATCCATAGTGGGAGATGGAGACACACTGGAGATGAGAAGCCCTGTGACATGCTTGGGGAGCAGGCCTGGGAAGGAGGACTCTAAATGACAGAGTGTTGGGTTGAGAGTCAGGGAACCTGGAAAAGGAACTGTGACATGCTCATGAAAAGCATTGAACCAGTGAAGTCACCACTTTTGGTCTTAGTTTCTTCATTTATAAATTGAGTTGATTGAGACTGACTGACTCCAAGTCACTTTGCAGGTACAATTTTCTATATTCTGTAAAACCAAACCATATCAGAAATCCTTCCCAGAGAGAATGAGTTTGCTTTTCCCTTAAAGAAGATTTCAGCTCTAAAATGATCCTACATTGGACATTTTTAAGATTCTTGGTGACAAGGTAGAATGAATGCTGACCTGGAGCAAATTTGTCACCTGGTCTTCTCTCCAGCACTTAGGAAATGTTAATGGGCATCAACTTCTCTTACATATTTGGAGATGATATTATTTGACCACCATCTAAATGAGGTTTGAGACTCATGGTAAACTAGTGAGAGTGATAAAAAGTCTGAGATGGTTTTCCTATGTTTGAGCTCACAACTTTTTAAATAAAGGGGCTAGAAATTATGCTGAGAGAACAGGAAGGGACAAGAAGGGACAAGAAGGGACAAGGTGGCCTCTGGTGTGGGCTGACTAGCTGTCTGACTCTCCCTCAGCTCCTGAACTCCCACCTGCCCACCTACCGAGATGTCCTGCCAGCAGAGCCAGCAGTGCCAGGCCCCTCCCAAGTGCTGTCCCAAGTGCCCTCCCAAGTGCTGCCCTGCCCCCAAATGCCCCCCAAAGTGTCCCCCCAAGTGCCCTCCAGTCTCTTCCTGCTGCAGTGTCAGCTCTGGGGGCTGCTGCAGCTCCGGGGGTGGTGGCTGCTGCCTGAGCCACCACAGACGCCACAGGTCTCACTGCCTCAGACACAGAAGCTCTGACTGCTGCCCCCAGCCCTCGGGGGGCTCCAGCTGCTGTGGGGGCTCCAGCTCTGGAGGGGGCTCCAGCTGCTGCGGTGGGGGCTCCAGCTGCTGTGGAGGGAGCAGCGGTCAGTCCTCTGGAGGCTGCTGCTGAAGCGGATCCTGAGCTGAGAGGAGCAGAATCAGAGGCACTCAAGGGGCAAGATCATCTTCCTTGGGCCTGCTTGTGTTGCTGAGACGTTTTAGTGAAGTCTTCAAATTCTGCTCTAGAAGAGTCTTCTGACTTGGAATCCAGAAATTGGTGTCCTCTTCTAAAAGTTCATCTTCTGACCTCAGATCCCATCTTTGTAGCCTGCCCTGGGAACCCCAGATAGGAACTCATAAGCCATTCCCCAGAATATTTCTTTGTCTGGCCCCTTCCTGAAGTGAAACAATAAAACGGTCTGTTCCCAATCTTGTTCTCGACTGCGCTCTCTTACTTGTAAACGTTCTGGGGAAGGTGATCT
This sequence comes from Miniopterus schreibersii, assembly GCF_964146895.1. NCBI lineage: Eukaryota > Metazoa > Chordata > Mammalia > Chiroptera > Miniopteridae > Miniopterus > Miniopterus schreibersii. The sequence goes on along the minus strand of NC_138119.1, from coordinate 10,815,862 downwards.
CTCCTGGTCTCAGTTCTGTCGCTCCTTGTCATTTGGACCCTGAACCAGCATTGCTTGCTTTTAAATCTCACAGTCCTCATGGACACAATTCCTTCCACTTCTAGCCATCATTAGAGCTGAAGACAGCCCCTCTGCCATCGAAGGTCAGGAAATGCTAACTTGCTCAGTGGTTAGAGCATCGGCCTCAGACTGAAGGGCCCCAGGTTCTATTTCTGCCAAGGGCACATACCTCGGTTGCAGGCTTGATCCCTGGCCCTGGTCAGGGTGCATGTGGGAGGTGACCAATAGATGTGTCTCTTTCACATCAATGTTTCTCTCTCTCTCTCTCTCTCTCTCTCTCTCTCTCTCTCTCTCTCTCTCTCCCCCTTCCACTCTCTCTGAAAAGCAATGCAAAAAATATCCTCGGGAAAGGATTTAAAAAAAAAAGACTTGCGCCCACCAACTTGGTATTGGAGAACTGAAAAGACAAGTAAGTGTTCATGGAGGCAGTAACTTCAACTCCTCCCACCTCTATGAATGGGAGAGAAAGGGAGAGATGATGGAATTATTAATACTCAGAAACTTGGAGGAGGGGGTCCCATGAAATTGCAACTCAGGCTTCTGAGGAGGAGGCCCTGCTCAATGATGCAGGGGTCCTTGAGCTTAGATGAGCGGCCCCAGTGGTGGGACCCAGACTTCTGAGGAGCTGGTGCCAGCTGGCAGGTGTCCCTCACATTGTAAGGGGCACAAGGCTGGCTCTGTGAGAGCTGGGAACACTGCACACTGGAACCCACTCTTGTTACTGGAACAAATGGTCACTGCTGTGGTAGGAGGTAAGGTTCAAATGACCTGGAGACATACAGGAAACAAACAAGGAGCAGACAGCAGGGAGCATGGCCCTTGTCCCTCTGCCTGTCCTTTAATCTCTTTCTAGCTCCCCCTGCTGGCAGAGAATCTAGGAAGCCAGGGGGCAAAGGAGGAATGTGTTTTGCAGAGTCCCAACCCTAACATCAGAAAGCCAGATATTGAAGAGTGGGCTTGAAGTTGAGCGACAAAAAACTAATCATCAGTACCCAGAAGGAGGCAGCGACATACTGTCCTACTCAGCATAACTCTCTTCCTTCCTGACACCCTTGCTCTCTCCCAAACAATTTTACCATGCTCCCCCTTCAGCCAAAATTGTAAAATAACCCCATGTAACTCAGACTTCAAAAATGTAGACTGCTCTCTTACAAATAAAACGTCAAGATCACTTCTGCAAATGGACCTCAGACACTGTCTATTGTTACAAATTAGGGTACAAGTAGAATCACAAGTCATAGACACACACACACAACGATCTTCATTAAGGGTGTTAAGAGCAGGGAAACACTGGCTCTGTGACAGACACAGTTGCCTCTGTGCCTCTGGCCGACCTCCTGGTGATGTGACTGCAGGTTTTGATTCTGGATGGATGTAAATCGGCTTCCACTTTTTCCAGGGAGCTTCCCCAATACTTCTACTTTGACACCCGCTTTAACACTGCAGTTCTTCAGTAATAATACTCTCAGGTTGTCCTCTGTCCTTGTAATAAAACTTGTGCTTTTTCCTCCTGGGAATGCCCAACATGTGTTTCCTCTTTTCCCATCTGACTTGGAATCCCTGTAAATTATAATCCCTGTAACACTAGGTGTCTCCGTGTTAGGATCAGGGCCATTCAGGGGCAGAGGCGGTATTTCAGGCCTCAGGCGAAAGACTTCCTAAGTTCAAAAAATACCGATATCACACCACACTGGAGGGTTCTGGGGGTTTCCTCTCTACTCTTGTGGCTTCTCTCAGGCAGGGAAACTGTGCTTTAGAAGGGGCTCCTCCCGGAAGGTAGGAAAACTCACGATGCTCTCTCTAGAAGAGATCACATCACCTCTTCCTCTTTCTAAGTTCCAAGGACCAGAGACACTTAGATGGGACGTAACAGATGTTTCAAGGCCTAAAGCTCTTTAAAAACAAGGAAACAAATTCTCTGCAGAGTCTCTGTGACTCTTTCCTTCTCCTAGCTCTCCGATGAGTCCAGGGCCCAGCAGTAGCGGCTGTACTTGTATTTTGCCCCCCGTGTGTGGATACCCTCCTGCCGACACACGGGAAATTCTCCATAATCCCCATCCAGTGTGAGCTGGGACCTCCCCACTGTCCCACAGCACGAGAGGATCCAGAGTGCCCTCTCTGACTACCCCCCTCCCCACCCGAGGCAGCCAGACCAGCGGTAGAGCTTCATCTGCTTCACTGTCCTGGACCCATCTCTCCGGCTAACTCAGTGACTCCCTGACAAGCACCTCTCACCCTGTCATTGCTCTGCATCCTGATGACCGGGTAACATAAGAACTGTCAGTGATGGAGCAATTCCAGTACGTCAGGTGCTATGTTAGCACGCTGCTCTCTTTATGCTATACTACGAGCAGGTCCATTTTTAGTCCCGTTTTACAAAATCAGAAATTGAGGGCCAGAGAGGTTAAGTGCATTTTTCAAGACACGTCCCAGCTGGTCTATGTCACCCCCACTCCTCTCTGCTGTTCACTGGCGCTGCACCGAGGGTTGGAGAGTAGACGCCGGGGATGGTGTTTGTTGGTGCGTGTTCTGTAAAATTGGAAAAAAACCCCACCCCAGCACATCATATTCTATAATGAAAGAGTTTCATGTAGATTAAAGAGCTAAAATTTTAAATTGAATTACAAAGTAGGACTCATAATGGAAACATAGTTTATGTATTAAAAAGCAGAACACATGTTAAAGGGAAATTTTGATAAAAATGATGCCATCAAAATAAAATTCAAAATAATATAAACAAAACAAAATAGAAGGTGATCTTGAGCATCTATTTATATGTTTCTTGTACAATGGTTTTCTCTTTTGTCAATTACTTTTTTCCTTAAGAATATTTTTATATTTAATTTTTTGCTTCTGTTGTTACTGATTTGCAGGAGTTATTTAGATGTCCCATCATCTAATCCTTAGAAAGCTGTTGCCAATATTTTCCCCCAGTGTTAGATTTTTACATTATTTGTTTCCTTTAGTGAATAAAAATTTATAGTTTTAATATAGCCAGTTTTGTAAATTTTTTGCTTAATATTTTGTGTTTTTTATGCCTTGCGTAAAAATCTTTTCCTGTATTTTCTTTATATTTTAGGGAAACTTTTATTTTTATATATTTATATGAATTTTATTTTCACCATATAAATAACCACCTGGTCATGATTTTATTTTATTTTATTTATTTTCTAATAATTTCGAATAGTCACTATTTTCTAATAATGCCACTTTTGTCATATAGCAATTTTGGATATTTGTATGTACCTGTAACTAGGCCCACAATTCTGTTCCATTGCTTAGGTCATGGAGATTACCCATTGTCTGTAAGATTACCCATTATCTTTTATTACTATACCTACATAATCAATCATGTTCCCCCAGTGTTTGTTCTTCTGTGTAATTTTTATTTTATTTTAAAATATTTTTTATTGATATTTAGAGAGCAAGAAAGGGAGATGGAGAGAGAGAAACATCAAAGTGAGAGCAAAACATCTATCAGTTGCCTCCTGCCTGCCCCTGACCGAATTGAACCGGCAGCCTCTCGGTGCACAGGGATGACACCCAACCAACTGAGCCACTCCAGCCAGGGCTTCTGTATAATTTTTAGAATAAGCTTGTCACATTCTACAAAGCCAAGACAAAGCAAAGCAAAATATGCTGTTGGGGTTTTGGCTGACATTGTGTTAAATACATATAATACCCAGGGAGGAGGGGGAGGATTTTCATCTTAATAATATTTTACTTTTTCTTCCTATATACCATGAACATATGCTATAGCTCTCTATTTACCCAGATCTTTTAAAATACTTTTCAGTCAACTTTTAACATTTTACACATAAATTCCTTGTTCATTTTAAAATATGCATTATTAGATAACATGTATATTGTGGTTTCTTATACAGCATGGTTAGATTTATTTGATTTTCTACCTGTTATTTTTAAAGAAATACAAACATATTGATCTTGTGTCTGAAAACTTGCTCTACTCTTATTATCTGTAATTAGTTACAGGGAAAATTCTTATACATATATTCTTTCCTTATCACTCTCTCATTTCCTTAGGCTATACTCCTAGATGCTCAAATGCTGTAAAAGAGTACGCTCGTTTAACATTTTAATTCATTTATGCATCATAAAGTATGTACTGAGTGAATGAGCCACCATATTGTCATACATAAGAATTACACCAACTCATTTTCAAGCCAATGAAACATGAGCGCCCAGTTCTGCGCTTCCCCTCCGACACCGAGTTTTTGTTAAGCACTCAGCCTTTGCCAGTCTAATCTGAATGTGTAAAAGGAAGGGACACTGTAGCATAAAAAGACAAGGAATTGCTTTTTGATTTTCCATTCTTTGATTCATAGTAAAATTGAACATATTTTCAATTATTTTTTGCCACTTGTATTTCTTTTCTGGTGTATCCATGTTCTTTGCTCAGCTTCTTTTTATTAGCATGCTTGCATATTTCCTATTGATTAGTAAGAGCCTTTTTTCTATATTCCTAGTAAATATGTTATAATTTACCCTAACTAGTTGCTTTTCTTTCTTATTATGGTACTATTTTTGCTATAAATTTTAAACTTTTAATATATACATTTATAAGATTTTATTTTATATTTCCTTTTCCTCTTTTTCACTCAAAATAATTTCTTTCTCAATGAATTTGAAGTAATAAATATTTTTCATAATATTCTTAGTGTGCTTTTAAAAATAATTTATAATATAAAATAAAGGTTTTGAAAGGGAGAGGAACAAAATAAAAATCAATAATATAATAAGGTTCTGTCTCTAGAAGGGTCTTTAGGGTGCTGGGAACAGAGTGAAATTCACAGTTTTCGTGACTTCCCAGTGATCTCAGCACTGTTTTCTGTCATCCCCTGAGAGTAACAGAGCACATGGGAGACAGATGCCTATGATAAGTCAGTGACTTCAGAAAACCTTTGTCAGGAAACATTTTTTTATTCTATTAAACATTGCCAAATCAATTGCAATCTAATAACCAAGGCTGAGAAAGGAGTCCTCATGGTATTACAACAATGCTACTGATTTATCACCTACCCTGAAGTCAGATTAATTGATGGTTGGGCGTTGCCTTGCCTGGGGACCGAGGTAGAAGCCGATGGCATCTCAGCCACATCATCCTAGGAATCCACAAGCTGGGCTTCTGAGTAGTATCACCCGTGTGAGCCAGGGAATCAATATTCTGACCTCTCCCTCCATAGCTAAGCCCTTTGCAACAACCTGAGCACCAATATGATCCCTGAGTAACACCGAGGCAGATCTCTGTAGCATGATAGGGCCAGAACATAGCACTGTGCATGTCTTAAGGTCCAACTCTTAGTCGATTGCCCAAGTCACATGAAAAAGCTACTTGAGAAGCCTCAGGCGCTATGGAATGTTGGTGACAGGACTATATGCACGGCTGTGTCCTGGGTGCTGATGGGGGAAGGCAAGCGGATCACGTCCAGACTCTTGCTCTCGAGAAATATTCAATCTCATATCAGAGACATAGAGAGCAAAGAAAAGCCTGTAGGAACAGACCAGGTTCATACTGCATAGATGTTTGAATGCCGGGGCAAGGAGTTTAGATTTTGTCCCCGATCAGTGGAGGCCCCGGAGAAGGCTATTTAATGGTAGCGTGACTACATAAATTATCCAAACTGGAACACAGCTGAGATCGAAAAGAAGGTTTAGGACGATTTCTGTTGGGATGAAAGGCATAATCCAAAACTGTCCCTGGCAAACTGGGATGTACAGTCACCCTATCAAATGTCAGAGGTAATTATTTTTAGAAGAACCTTAATGTAGGTGAGATAGAAGAAAAAACCAGGAAGGTGGGAAACAAACAGACAACAAGATACCTACCCCCCCCCCCAGTTACTACAAAATATGTGTGTATATGTTTGTGTGAACACACACATGTGTAGTCTATATTATTTGCACTTCGACATGCCTATACACAAACATTTATATTTGCAACTGTATGTTAACTGGCTTTGCTCTTCCTCTTGTGACTTACTAATTTATTTTGTTGTTCTAGGCTCTGGGGAATTTTAGATTCTGCCCCAATTTTTCTGCCACTGACAGAGCGGCTTTTTCTTCACATGGCTCTTAGGGCTTCAGTATGCCTTCCTCTAATTAATTAATAAGTTTACTTTTGGAAAATCTCTCTGTGGTATTGTTCACCAACTTGAACCAGATGTGAACCCCTGCCTTTGTCCTTCATCTGCTGAGAGTATAGGAGTAGACAATCTGTTCACGCAGAGAAAACAGTAATTAAAACCTAAGGGCATCACCCAAAGCTGCCTAAGAGAGTGAAGGGCCCTGCGCCCCCGCTGCACGGCCTCACCGCCGAGCTTCCTGGCCTGGTGCCTGGGAATCCCGGGTGGCCCCGGATTTGCCTAATAAAGTGGTGCAACGCAGGGCTCTCCAGCCCCTCACACCAGCTCCTTTCTTGGCTGTATTTTCATGGTCAAGCACATCAAGATGTTTAACAGAATAAAAGGACCCACAATAGAAGTATAAAGTCACTCATTGGAAGAAAAAACAAAATCCAGATTTATCCTCCTTTGAAAAACGTTATGGTTTAAAAATGATCTGTATTTTTCTGTTACTTATGAATCTAGAGGTCTCATTATTTGGGGGTTCACTGTATTATAGGTCTTCTGTCAGGCTCTCTCTTTACATTATCTTACTGACTGGCACAATATTCCCATGAGGTATTTTTATCACTATTCATATTTTTATAATAGAGAAAACAAGCCCGCAAACAAAATTAAAAATAAAGTAAGTAACTTTCACAGCTACCAGGTGGCTGAACCAGGATTGTTTTTTAGGTCTGTCTGACTCCAGGCTCCTAAAAGCAGTGGGATACAGCAGGGCCGGCACGTTTTCGGATAAAGGATTAAAGAGTAAATATTTTAGGCTTTGGGAGCCATCGGGTCTCCGTCTCAGCTACTTAACTCTGCCGTCGCAGTGTGAAAATAGGCACAGGTAAATAAAGAAATGAGCATGGATGAATACTGGAATTTGAATTTAGTATAATTTTCAGGTATTATAAAATATCCTTCTTCTGATACTCCTTCCCAAACATTTAAGCACACAAAGCCATTCTTAGCCTGAGGGTTATACAAAACACAGTGGGCATATTTGGGCTGCAGATCAAATTCTATGACCTCTGATAGCCTTGTGGAGTGATTTGGATGTGAACGTTAGTGGAGAGATGCAAGGCCATCTCTGAATTATTGTCCGAAACAGGCTGCCAAGAGCCAATGAGTTTCTATCACCCAGAAGAAGGAAAGAAAGGAATTGGAGCCAAGGTCGAAAACCAGGAGCAAAGAGGCCTCCGGGCTGGCACTTCCCAGGGAGGTGAGGCCAAAGGTCGAAGTAAATTCCCAGCCCCACCGCTTCAGTTCTAAGCAGCCCTGCTCCTAGTGCCAGGTGGTGCCCTGAGCCCCAGGGAGGGAGGCCAGGAGGAGGGCCAGTCACCCCTGACACAGGACCGTGTGGGTGGCGGGAGGCGGTCCTCTCATGCCCAGGCCCTGCCTCACCTGCTGGGGCAGAGCCCAAGGCCAGCATAAAAGGGCCTCGGGGCCAGAGCACCTCCATCCACTCGCTCCTGGCGAACCCTGAGCTGCTTGTGTGCCTGGTAAGTGTCCACTGGGAACGGAGCAGGGCCTTGCACAGTGGGAGGCTCAGAGCAGAGCAGGAGGGCGGGTGGGCAGAGTGGTGGGCAAAGGAAGAGCGTTCAGGAAGCCTGAGAGAGGGGTGTAGGAAGGGATATGAATTGGGGACATAGAGAGAAGAGCTACACGGTTTTGCCTCTGGGCTCCAGAGGAAAAGAGCTGGTCCGCTGCAGAGTGGGCCTCTCAGGATGGGGACACTTTGACAGGCGTCATGAGACAGCTCGCCTTTGAAAACACAGCCCCCTCCTTGCCTGAAAAGGAGGAGCGGGGGCCGTGTAAGGAACCTCAAGCTCCTTTGGGCTTATTGAAGCCCCATATTCTTGGCTCTGAGAGTGGATAAAACCTTCCCACGTTGATCGGGACACAGCAAGCTGAGACTCAGCAGGTCAGCCCATCAGCTTGAGAAGGTGGGGAGCAGAGACGTGAGCTCTGGTGTCAGATGGGGGAGCTGAGCTCCAGTGCCAGGTCTGCAGCAAGCCAGAGGTTTACCAGTCTCTTCCTCAGTGCCAGGCGCTTACTGAGGTGGGTGATCTCCAGATCCCTTGCAATGCTGATGAGAATAAAGCCATCATGGAGGTTATGATGACAGGGAATTACTGTACTTTTCCATGGAGAAATGATATTCCCTTAAAGTGGCTTATGAACCCAACCACTTTGGATTTGGAGAGAATAGCTGGAATCAGTTCCATCTCCACTTACGAGACCTTAGACTCTTGGATGTGTTTTGTAATATTGTTTGGTCTTAGTTTATTACTTCATACAATAGATGAAAGTTCTTGTTTGACTTCCAAGGATATGCTGAGGTTCCAAAGAGATGATGCCAGAGTATGGGAAAGCTACAAAAAGTAGTAAAATGTCTGGAGAGTATAAGTGATATTAAGAGAGCAAGAAGGGGCAAGGGTGGCCTGTGCCGTGGGGCTGACTTGCTGTCTGACTCTCCCTCAGCTCCTGACGCCCACCCGCCTGCCCACCCACCCAACGAGATGTCCTGCCAGCAGAGCCAGCAGTGCCAGGCCCCTCCCAAGTGCTGCCCCAAGTGCCCTCCCAAGTGCTGCCCTGCCCCCAAGTGCCCCCCAAAGTGTCCCCCCAAGTGCCCTCCAGTCTCTTCCTGCTGTGCCCCCAGCTCTGGGGGCTGCTGCAGCTCCGGGGGTGGTGGCTGCTGTAGCTCCGGGGGTGGTGGCTGCTGCAGCTCCGGGGGTGGTGGCTGCTGCCTGAGCCACCACAGAAGCCACAGGCCTCACCTGTTCAGACACAGAAGATCTGACTGCTGCCCCCAGCCCTCGGGGGGCTCCAGCTGCTGCGGTGGGGGCTCCAGTGGAGGGGGTTCCAGCTGCTGCGGTGGGGGCTCCAGCTGTGGAGGAGGCTCCAGTTGCTGTGGAGGGAGCAGCGGTCAGTCCTCTGGAGGCTGCTGCTGAAGTGGATGCTGACCTCCACTTCCCCTGAGCTCCTTGAATGGCAGAGATGTCCCAGCAAAACTCGAGCTCTGTTCTAGAAGATCCCTCTACCATGGCACCCAAAGCCCAACATCTCTCTCTAAAACCCGTTTTCTGACCTCCTTCCCCATATCTTGGCTGCCCTGGGAATCCCAAAGCACATCCCACACCCCTTTGTAACTTATGTTATTGTTTTCTGCTGCTTGAAGTGAAAGAATAAACACAGAACGTGCTCACTGACTTGGTAGAGTCTGATTCAGTTTCCTGCTTTTGTCACCGCTGCCTGTTCTCCTCTTCCTCTGCTGGTGGCTGTGGCGGCCTCAGTGGGCAGAGGACAGGGCTAAGGGTCAGGAAGAAAAATCTGTAGTTTTGTATGCTTGCAAAAAAATGAATCTAGACACAGACCACATACCCTTCACAAAAATAAATTCAAGATGGATTACAGACCTAAATGTAAAATGAAAAATTATAAAACTTCTATACGATAGCATAGGAGAAATCTTATATGACCTTGAGTATGGCGATTGCTTTTTAAATACCACCAAAGGCATGAGAGATAATTGATAAGCTCCACCTAATTAAATTAAAATTTCTGCTCTCTGAAAAGCATGATAAAAACTGATAAAAGAAGCCATGCACTAGGAGAAAATACTTGCAAAAGACTCATATGATGAAGAACTATTATCTAAAATATACAAAGAACTCTTATAACTCAACAATAAGAAAACAACCAGCCTGGCAGAGTGTGGCTCAGTGATTGAGCATTGACCTGAGATCTAGGAGGTTGCTCTTCGATTCCTGGTCAGGGCACCTGCGCAGGGCACATGTGGGCTCGATCCCCAGCAGGGGGTGTGCAGGAGGCAGCCGATCAATGACGACTCTCCCATCATTGATGTTTGTCTCTCTCTCCTTCCTTCCTTTCTCTGAAATCAGTAAGGATATATTAAATTAAAAAAAAGAAAAAGAAAACAATTAAAGAACCCAATTAAAAAATGGACAAAAGACCTAAACAGATGCCTCACAGATGACAAATAAACATATGAAAAGATACTCTACATGATATGTCATCAGGAAAATGCAAATCAAAACAACAATGAGATACCACTACACACCTATTAGAATGGCCAAAATCTGGAACACTGACACCACCAAATGCTGACGAGGATGTGGAGCAACAGGAACTCTCATTTATTCTGGTGGGATGCAGTACGGCACAGCCACTTTGGACTACAGTTTGGCAATTTCTTACAAAACTAAAGGTACTCTTACTACATAAACCAGCAAGCCCACTCCTGGGTATTTATCCAAAGGAGTTAAAAACTTATGTCTACACAAAAACCTACATACAGATGTTTAGAGCAGCTTTATTCATAATTGTCAAAACTTGGAAGCAACCAAAATGTCCTTCATGAGGTGGATAAATAAACTGTGGTAAATATAGATAATGGAATATTATTCAGCACTATATAGAAATGAGCTATCAAGCCATGAAAAAACATGGAGGTACAATAAGAACATATTACTAAATGAAAGAAGACATTTTCTTTCATTCAAGCTACATACTGTATGATTCCAGTATCTGACATTCTGGAAAAGGCAAAACTATAGACAGTAAAGAGGTCAGTGGTTGCCAGGGTTGTTGGGGTGGGTAGGTAGAGGAGGAATGAATAAGTAGAGCCAGAGGAATTTTAGGGCAGTGGGAATACTTTGTATGATACCATAATGATGGATACATGTCACTATACATTTGTCTAAACCTCTAGAATGTACAACACCAAGAGTGAACTCTAATATAAACTATGGACTTAGAATGATAATGGTGTGTCAGTGTAGGTTGATCAGTTGTGATAAATGTGCCAGTCTGGTGGGGGAAGTTGATAATTGGGAAGGCTGTGCACATAGGTGGGCATAGGAGGTGTATGAGAAATCTCTGTGCCTTCTGGTCAATTTTGCCATGAACCTAAAACTGCTCTAAAAAAATAAAGTTTAATAAAAATTAACTTGGGAAAATAGAGAGTTATAAAATTCATATCCTTAATAAATATAGGGTTCATACAAATTAAAAGTAAATAAGTAAACATTCCTGGGAGAGCAGAGCTCCTCCACTGCTGTGTGAGAGGGACACATGTAGGCAAATCACCCCGCATCAGCTGTGGGGAGAGAATGCTGACCATGAGGGAGGGATGCCCACCGCTGGAGCTGATCTTGCTCTGTTTCTTCTCTGTGTGAGTACAGCATTGTTCCATCCAGCCTTGACTGTCTTGTGTTTTCCTTGGCATGCCCGATACCATGATGCCATGAGCAAAAGTGTTTAGAGTCCTTCCATGGGATTGGTACATCTGCTCAACAATAAGACGGTAGCAACAGACACTTTGACAAATAGGAAAGCTCAAAACGCCAATGCTTCACTGGACAAAATGTTTACTTGGAGCTGCTAGCAAAGCCATGAGACCTCATAGCCATGGCCGAATTCCTGTCTTTGTGATCCAATTATTTTGCTGACTCACCACCTACATCCAAGTCAGGTGAGTTGACAGTTGGGGTGTTGTTCTGCATAAGGGCAGAGCCATGAGCCACATGGCATCCCAGCCCCATCACCCCAGAGATCAGCAGCAGAAAGCCACGTCCTGATCACTTTTCATTACTAAGCCTGTTGGGACAACCTGAGCAAATGTCACACCCAGGTGAACAGTGGCAGGTCTCTGCAGGATGACGAGGCAGCGCACCTCAATGTGCTTATTTCAGAGTGTGGTCTTCTGCGAGTGGCCTCTATTCTCTGGAAGGACTTTGGGCAGAGAGCCTGTCAGAGACTTAGACCGTGTGGCTTGGGAAAGAGAACCCATCTTGCCCACTTCAAGGGCATGGGCAGTACCCCTGCCCCACCTGCTGAACTGCTGGGTCTGTCCCCTCCAGCTGTGCCCCAAGGCAAAGGGGAACTGCCCTGGGCTGGAAATTGGCACCAGCTCTGCTGGTCTGATGGTGCACGGAGATGTCAAGGAGAGCAGGGGCTGGGTGGAGGGAGACAGGGGGAAATGGAGAACATCTGTAACAGTGTCAAGAATTTTTTTAAAAGGAAAAATAGTAACATTGCAATGAAGAAACCTGGTAGACGTCACCTAAACCAAGTAGCAACGTTACATCACCACGAATGGGACAGGAGACACTATACGAAGCTTGAAGTTGGGCTATAAGGACACAGCACCACTTCTGTGGGGTCCTGCTCACATTCATAACCTAATCCAGGCAAGAGAAACATCAGACAAACCCAAATCTGATATCTTACAAAAATAAACAACTCTTAAAAAGTGTTGAGCTCATGAAAACAAAAACAAAACAAAAGCCTGGAGGACTGTCACAGATAGGAGGAGACTAATGATTCATGGCAACTACATGCTCTGTGGGCTCCTGGACTGCATTCTGAACCAACGAGAATGTGTTTTGCTATAAAGGACATCTTGTGGCACGAGTGGCACTCTGAACCCGGTCCGTAGATACTCAGGCCCCAGGGAAGCAGGAGTGGAGGGCAGAGCAGGAGAAAGATGACGCAGAAATAACCATCAGGCAGGAAAAGAGCAAATGCAGAATCCACCCTTTATTGTTTCACATCAGGCTGGCATGTGCGCTCGCACAGGCTGTGGAGGGCACAGGTCGGAGCTTTGGGGTTCCCAGGGCAGCCACATGTGTGGGCATACGGGGAAAGAAGTCAGGGAACGGGTTTGGGGGAGAGGTTTGGGCTCCTGGACATCAGGGCACAGGGATCCTCTGCACCGGATTCAGAGGCCTCACCAGGCCTCTCAGCAACAGGGCGGGCCCAGCAGGAGGTGCAGGAGCAGGAGGAAGCAAGTGGCCATTTGCTGCCACCAAGTCAGCTCTTCTTGGCTCAGGATCCACTTCAGCAGCAGCCTCCAGAGGACTGACCACTGCCCCCTCCGCAGCAGCTGGAGCCCCCTCCAAAGCTGGAGCCCCCACCGCAGCAGCTGGAGCCCCCTCCAAAGCTGGAGCCCCCACCGCAGCAGCTGGAGCCCCCTCCACTGGAGCCCCCTCCGCAGCAGCTGGAGCCCCCCGAGGGCTGGGGGCAGCAGTCAGATCTTCTGTGTCTGAACAGGTGAGGCCTGTGGCGTCTGTGGTGGCTCAGGCAGCAGCCACCACCCCCGGAGCTGCAGCAGCCACCACCCCCGGAGCTGCAGCAGCCCCCACCCCCGGAGCTACAGCAGCCCCCAGAGCTGGGGGCACAGCAGGAAGAGACTGGAGGGCACTTGGGGGGACACTTTGGGGGGCATTTGGGGGCAGGGCAGCACTTGGGAGGGCACTTGGGGCAGCACTTGGGAGGGGCCTGGCACTGCTGGCTCTGCTGGCAGGACATCTCGTTGGGCGGGTGGGCAGGCGGGTGGGCGTCAGGAGCTGAGGGAGAGTCAGACAGCAAGTCAGCCCCAGGGCACAGGCCACCCCATCCCTTCCTGTCCCTTCTTGTTCTCTCAGCATCATTTCTAACCCCTTTACTTTGAACTGGTTAAATGGCGTCTTTGATAATTAAACTCTGAAAGGCCTGCTATTTCTAATAGATAGGCAAACACTCTCAGAGTTCCTCCTTTGAGTCTCCCAACTTCCATTAAGGTAGGCAGGCATTAATATGTCTTTACAAAGGAGGAATCTGATAGAAAAATCACTAAGAACAATCTGCCGTAATTAAACATCTAGTGAGTGAAGAAGGTAACTTTTCATCATTGCAACCAGAAGCCTGAAGCTCTGCAGCTAAGGAAACAATTCAGAGTGTAAACATTATCTTGACAAAAGGAAATTAATGGTTGTATCTTCCTAGATGGTTTTTATTCTGTAAAGACTTAGACATTTACAGGTTGCAGGTTGTAAATGGTCTGTGAGGCCAGCTGGTTATCACTGAAAAAGCTAAAGAGCAGTATTTTTGAGCCCGCAGGGGACTTGCGCTCAGACACCCTGGCTCCGCCTGATGCTCCAAAATTCGCAGCACACAGAGGCCTTGTGCAAATACTCGGCACAGTGACTCTCACCCTAATGTGCCTGGCTTCTCAAACAGAATCTCAACTCCATTCAGATCCACAGATACGTGTATGGGCTTTATAAATCCCAAAGGATCCTCTTCTGAGCTCTCTCTCTATTGGCTGAGAACTACCATCTCCAGCATTTTTGGAAGGAGGGTTATGATCTTGCTCTCAAAGGCAAAGGCTCCTCATGAACGCTGCTCTACCAGAGCCTCATGGTCAAGGCTTCAAGTCATCTGACCTGAGAGCACAGCCAACTAGAACTCAATTTGGCCCAGCAGAAGGACACAGACATCCACTTCTCCCTCATGGTCCCCGCTGGTCCACTCCCACCATGCTCGCCCTCCCTCAGTCCTCCTCAGGCCTCTCTCCCTCTGTCTGCATGGCCTCCAGCACCCCCAGACTCTGCCCCACCTGCCCGCCTGCTCCAGTGAGCAAGCCTCTGTCGAAGGCCCTGCTCCAGTCCCAGTGGACACTTACCGGGTGTACAAGCAGCACAGGATCTCTCACCACCTCAGGAGGGAGTGAATGAAGGTGCTCTGGTCCTGAGGCCCTTTTATCTTGGCCTTGGGCTCAGCCCTAGCAAGTGAGACAGGGCCTGAGCATGAGAGGACTGCCTCCTGCCACCCACATCGGTTCTGTCACCTGTGAGTGGATGATGACTGGCATTTCTGCCCTGCTTCCCTTTAGGGGGCCTGGAACAGTTGCTTCTGGACTACATATGTCCCCTACCTCACTCTCCCTCGAGGTTATTGCCTTGCTTAGTTTTAGAGCTTGAGTTCCCAACCTCTCCTTTCCTGCCTCCCCAACCTTAATTCAATGGCTCTGGACAATCAGGCTTAAGCCAAATTTCATCGAATCCCCCAATTCTTTATTGTCTCATATGTAAGTGCGTGAGCATGTGCATGTACATGTGTGTGCCTATGTATGTGTATTATAGCCATGAAGACCCCGGTTAAGGAGTCCAACCTAAGAGAGAACCCTTGCTCTGCCACCTCTCCGCTGTATGATCTTGTGAAAACTCCCTCAACCTTCTTGTCCTTAGTTCTGTTGCTCTATCGAAGAGATAATATAAAAATAACCCTTTAGGGGCGTGTGAGAGTCGGTGAACTAGCAGAAAGAAAATCTCTGGTAGAAAGTTATAACATGCTATGTTCTCTAAAAAAAAAAAAAAAAAGCCAACTCATTCATTTAAAAAAAAAGTTTATAGCTGTTTTCTAAGAAGAGTGGATCTGGTTAGAAAATCAAGACCTTCTTGTTTAAGCTAGGTTTTAATAAGAAAATGTGAATCAGGAAAGACGTTTTATTGAGGAGAGAGTGAAATATGACTTCATGTGCTAAATAGAGTGAGAATTCAGGTTTTCCAGGGGCCGTACTGAAGGGCTAGGGTGAGTCCACAGATGGCAAGGAAGGCAGGTAGTGAGGGATGGTGATTCTGTCCCGGGGCACTGCTCGAGGCAGGGCAGCTGAGGAACAGAGGGCCCCTGCGTAGTGGAGGCCAGAGGATGTGTATGAGCTCTGGTATCTAATACTTTATGTGATTTTTTTGTCTGTTTTATAGGCCTCTCAACTCAGTCAACTGTAGAAACATGGGCTTTTCTTGAAAGGAATGTTGGGATTTTCTATTTTAGGAGATTAAGGGAAAGGGCCAGAGTTTGCATTTGGGCTGATAGGTAACAGAGCTGCATGTATGTATTGCAAGATTATTAAACAACTAAACTGAACTATCAGGTGAAGGAGAATTATCATTGGAAGAGAGTCTACTTGCCTCGAGGCTTGGGAAAGAACTCTGGAATTCTCTAGAGCCTAAATGGATGTTGATTTCATAATATCTAGGTCACTGTGCAGTATGAACTCTACTAGTATGCAGTTGAGATATGTGTGAGTGTACTTGTGTATACTTCTACTCAGAGATTACAGAGAACATGTGAGACACTAAATATACACACATCTTAACATATTTCTCTCAGTGTTTAATATAACCTAGTATCCAGTTTTCCCTAAATTTCTCTGCCTCTCGTTTACCTTATTTCCCTTTTGTTCTGTTTACACTGGGTTTCAGTTCCTCATTGAGTTCTATTTCTCATTGGATTCCATCCCTCATCCTCAGGAATAATTGCTCCAGATCATTAAGGAAGCTTCATCTTGGGGTCCCCAGTGGGTCCAGGATAAGTTCCAATCTCTACTGAGTGATGTTTGAGGCCAATGCAATATGACTCTTTGCTACATCTCCAGTTTAGGCCTTGCTACCTCCCTTTATGAATGTTCTTTCCTAACTTAAATGATCTATGTTCTCTACTTTGAATTTGCTCCTACCTGTCAAAATTCCCTGCTTTATTCCATGATCTATGCACATCTAAAACAGTGCTATTCAAATATAACTTGTTGTAATATCTTTTATGAGTCTTTTGCCTCAAATACACTTATAATAAACTCTTCTTGAATACCTTGCTTGGGTCTTATAGATCTGTATCCATCAGCAGCTCCCAATACAGGGCTCTTCATTTAATGGATAATCAATTTTAAAATCGTTCATTAATATTAGCATTAACTTTACTTTGATTATGACTTAAGCCATCATCATCAGAATTCTTATTCTGAGATATTTACATTACAATGCACTAGCCTTATCACCCTGCAAAACTCTGCCACTGAACTGCCTGGGTATTTATGAGTGTAGTCAAATATTGATTACTTTGCTCACACAGGTAGCTCTGATTCAGGAGCCCAGCTCAACCATTCCAAAGATGATGAGACTTAGACACTATTCTGCCTATGCCTCTGTCACCACAAAAGGCATGATCTAGGGTCGTCAATTAATTTGACTTGAGTTGAGGTGATAACCTAGCAGCATGATGTAACATCCTGAGGATTGATGTTAGAGCTCCATGGCTTGGGTACCACTTAAACAATGTGCACTAGCAAAGGACTGAATTTCTGAAGAGTGTGTTTCCTATGTCACCAGGATCTCATAATCTCAAGACATAGGAGGGAAAAAAGTTGAGACCTGGTGAGCATTACCTCAGATGCAGAGACTTTTGACTGTGTCCCAGAGCCAGCACTATTTACAAGCCTCTATGTACAGTAGCAACAATAAATTAACACTCCAAAATTACTAGCATATATATATAATTATTTCTTTAAAATTAGTTGGGTGAAATATTTTAAGCATGGCAAAAAATATTGATCAGTTTGACCATAAAGGAAAAATATATTTATGGTAGAAAGCATCATAAAAAATTAAAAGAAATAAGCTGAGGAAAAATAAAACACACAAGTCAGTAATAGAATTAAAATTTATAATAAACAGTAAGTTCTTATAATTTTATGGAAAATAAATAAAACTATTTACAAACTAATGGGCAAGGTTTATGGACAAATAGCTTAGAAAGAAATACAAATGATCACTAAATTTTAAATTTTATTGCTTCATGTTTGTGTACACATAAATAATAAAAGAACTACATATAAAAGGAGGATGACTTTTCATATGGTATTTGTCTTTCTTTTTTTTAATATATCTTTATTGATTTCAGAGAAAAGAAAGGAGAGGGAGAGAGAGACAGAGTTGAAATATCAGTGATGAGCGAGTTGTCATTGATCGGCTGCCCCTTGCACACGCCCGACTGGGGATCGAGCCCACAACCCGGGTATGTGTCCTGACCTGGAATCGAACTGCGATCTCCTGGATCCTAGGTCAATGCTCAACTGCTGAGCCATGGCTGACTGGGTGGTATTTGTCTTTTTATGTCTAACTTATTTCACTTAGCATAATAGCTTCGAGGTCCATTCACGTTGTCTCAAAGGGCAAGATTTCATTCTTTTTTTATGGCTGAGTAATATTCCATTCTCTATATGTACTATGTCTTCTTTTTCGTAATCCTCGCCTGAGAATACTTTTTCCATTTGGTTTTCAGAGAATGGAAGGGGGGGGGGAAGATGGGGGCGGAGAGAGGGAGAGAGGGAGAGAGGGAGAGAAACATTGATGTGAGAGCAACATGTTGATTAGTTGCTTCCCACACTCATCCCAATCCCAACCAGGGCTGGGGATTGAATCTGCAACTGAGGTAAGTGCCCTTGGCCAGAATTGAACCTGGGACCCTTCAGTCTGCAGGCGGACACTCTAACCACTAAGCCAAACCCGATAGGGCTGTACCACATCTTATTTATCCATTTGTCCTTCGACAGACACTTAGGTTGCTTCCATATCATGGCTATTGTAAATACTGCTGCAGTGAACATGGGGTGCATATATCTTTTTGAATTAGTATTTTGGCTTTATTAAAATTCCAGAAGTGGAATTGCTGGGTCATATGTAGTCCAGAAGCAACTGTTCCAGGCCCCCTAGAGGGAGGCAGGGCAGAAACTGCCAGTCATCATCCACTCACAGGTGACAGAACCGATGTGGGTGGCAGGAGGCAGTCCTCTCATGCTCAGGCCCTGTCTCACTTGCTAGGGCTGAGCCCAAGGCCAAGATAAAAGGGCCTCAGGACCAGAGCACCTTCATTCACTCCCTCCTGAGGTGGTGAGAGATCCTGTGCTGCTTGTACACCCGGTAAGTGTCCACTGGGACTGGAGCAGGGCCTTCGACAGAGGCTTGCTCACTGGAGCAGGCGGGCAGGTGGGGCAGAGTCTGGGGGTGCTGGAGGCCATGCAGACAGAGGGAGAGAGGCCTGAGGAGGACTGAGGGAGGGCGAGCATGGTGGGAGTGGACCAGCGGGGACCATGAGGGAGAAGTGGATGTCTGTGTCCTTCTGCTGGGCCAAATTGAGTTCTAGTTGGCTGTGCTCTCAGGTCAGATGACTTGAAGCCTTGACCATGAGGCTCTGGTAGAGCAGCGTTCATGAGGAGCCTTTGCCTTTGAGAGCAAGATCATAACCCTCCTTCCAAAAATGCTGGAGATGGTAGTTCTCAGCCAATAGAGAGAGAGCTCAGAAGAGGATCCTTTGGGATTTATAAAGCCCATACACGTATCTGTGGATCTGAATGGAGTTGAGATTCTGTTTGAGAAGCCAGGCACATTAGGGTGAGAGTCACTGTGCCGAGTATTTGCACAAGGCCTCTGTGTGCTGCGAATTTTGGAGCATCAGGCGGAGCCAGGGTGTCTGAGCGCAAGTCCCCTGCGGGCTCAAAAATACTGCTCTTTAGCTTTTTCAGTGATAACCAGCTGGCCTCACAGACCATTTACAACCTGCAACCTGTAAATGTCTAAGTCTTTACAGAATAAAAACCATCTAGGAAGATACAACCATTAATTTCCTTTTGTCAAGATAATGTTTACACTCTGAATTGTTTCCTTAGCTGCAGAGCTTCAGGCTTCTGGTTGCAATGATGAAAAGTTACCTTCTTCACTCACTAGATGTTTAATTACGGCAGATTGTTCTTAGTGATTTTTCTATCAGATTCCTCCTTTGTAAAGACATATTAATGCCTGCCTACCTTAATGGAAGTTGGGAGACTCAAAGGAGGAACTCTGAGAGTGTTTGCCTATCTATTAGAAATAGCAGGCCTTTCAGAGTTTAATTATCAAAGACGCCATTTAACCAGTTCAAAGTAAAGGGGTTAGAAATGATGCTGAGAGAACAAGAAGGGACAGGAAGGGATGGGGTGGCCTGTGCCCTGGGGCTGACTTGCTGTCTGACTCTCCCTCAGCTCCTGACGCCCACCCGCCTGCCCACCCGCCCAACGAGATGTCCTGCCAGCAGAGCCAGCAGTGCCAGGCCCCTCCCAAGTGCTGCCCCAAGTGCCCTCCCAAGTGCTGCCCTGCCCCCAAATGCCCCCCAAAGTGTCCCCCCAAGTGCCCTCCAGTCTCTTCCTGCTGTGCCCCCAGCTCTGGGGGCTGCTGCAGCTCCGGGGGTGGGGGCTGCTGCAGCTCCGGGGGTGGTGGCTGCTGCCTGAGCCACCACAGACGCCACAGGCCTCACCTGTTCAGACACAGAAGATCTGACTGCTGCCCCCAGCCCTCGGGGGGCTCCAGCTGCTGCGGAGGGGGCTCCAGTGGAGGGGGCTCCAGCTGCTGCGGTGGGGGCTCCAGCTTTGGAGGGGGCTCCAGCTGCTGCGGTGGGGGCTCCAGCTTTGGAGGGGGCTCCAGCTGCTGCGGAGGGGGCAGTGGTCAGTCCTCTGGAGGCTGCTGCTGAAGTGGACCCTGAGCCAAGAAGAGCTGACTTGGTGGCAGCAAATGGCCACTTGCTTCCTCCTGCTCCTGCACCTCCTGCTGGGCCCGCCCTGTTGCTGAGAGGCCTGGTGAGGCCTCTGAATCCGGTGCAGAGGATCCCTGTGCCCTGATGTCCAGGAGCCCAAACCTCTCCCCCAAACCCGTTCCCTGACTTCTTTCCCCGTATGCCCACACATGTGGCTGCCCTGGGAACCCCAAAGCTCCGACCTGTGCCCTCCACAGCCTGTGCGAGCGCACATGCCAGCCTGATGTGAAACAATAAAGGGTGGATTCTGCATTTGCTCTTTTCCTGCCTGATGGTTATTTCTGCGTCATCTTTCTCCTGCTCTGCCCTCCACTCCTGCTTCCCTGGGGCCTGAGTATCTACGGACCGGGTTCAGAGTGCCACTCGTGCCACAAGATGTCCTTTATAGCAAAACACATTCTCGTTGGTTCAGAATGCAGTCCAGGAGCCCACAGAGCATGTAGTTGCCATGAATCATTAGTCTCCTCCTATCTGTGACAGTCCTCCAGGCTTTTGTTTTGTTTTTGTTTTCATGAGCTCAACACTTTTTAAGAGTTGTTTATTTTTGTAAGATATCAGATTTGGGTTTGTCTGATGTTTCTCTTGCCTGGATTAGGTTATGAATGTGAGCAGGACCCCACAGAAGTGGTGCTGTGCCCTTATAGCCCAACTTCGAGCTTCATATGGTGTCTAGTTGTCCTGTTCCTGGGATTCTGGAAATTAGAATGGGAAGATCTTGACAAAACTAGGGTGTTAAATTTCTAAATTTTTGCCCGTATGAGCAGTCTTTTCACCCCCATTTGAGGAGATTAACCCTGCATTGCCGGAGGAAACTGTAACTGCCTTTCCTGAAATATTTGCCTTGCATGACTCAGCTGGTTCTCTTCAGGACACACCCCACCATTTCTCTTTGCTTCTAGACATATAACTGCATGCAATCTCAGCGTGTTTCAAAAGGTGAGGTGCAAAGTGTAATCCATGAACAGGTGCATTATACTCCAGAAGAACCACATGATTTTTTTCTAATTTATACAGACAAGAACCCAGGGAATACGTGTGGAATGGATAGTGCATGTGTGGTTTAATTGTGGAGAAGAGACAAAGTTGGATGAGACCAAATTCATTGAGATAGGTCCACTAAGCAGATATTCTAAACTTAATGTTACAGCTTTGGGCTTAGGGAGGGCTCTATTCAGTTGGTCGGCTGAAACATGGACCAAGGATTACCAACACGAAATGAAGATGATGGGCCAGAACCGCCTTGGTATACTGGAGGAAGAGACCCAAAGGCTTGAAATGTTTGGGTGGAGTTATCATTTAAGATTTGCTCATCTGGCCTTGAAAAGGTCCAGAGGACTCACCTCTCACCATGACCGTGAGAAATGTATTTGTAAGGGGTACCCCTGAATCCTTGGAGAGCTCTGTGATTGTTTTCCTCTGCAGGTCAGAAATGACATTGAGATCTGCTGTCACAGAATTGGGAGGTCTGGGGAAGAGATATGTGGATAGACCTCTCAAATGCACAAAAATGGTAAAGAAAAAATGTTGTCTCATGTGACTGTTTACCAAACAGTGATCTCAGTAGAAGACTTTAATAATCAAGTGATGACTTGATCCAGTAACCTATAGGATGACCTAATCTGTGGGTACCAGACAGCCTCTTTCACCAGCCACTCCTATCATTGCCCAATGAGCTCGTGGTCAAAGTGGCCATGGTGACAGGGATGGAGGTATTTCCTAAGCTCAGCAACATGGAGTTCCACTCATCAAGGCTGACCTGTCGGCAGCAAAAGCTAGTGTTCAATATACCAGCAGTAAAGACCAACACTGAGTCCTCAGTGAGGCACAATTACCCAAGGTGATCAGTCAACTACCTGGTGTTAGGTTGACTATATTAGACCACTTCCGCCATGGAAGGGGCAGTGTTTTGTTTTTACTGGGATAGAGACTTTTCACATGGATTTACCTTCTTTGCAAGCAGGCTTCTTCTAGCTAAGCTTTCATCTATGGACTTACAGGTGCCTTATCTATCATATACTATTCCTTACAGCATTGTTTCTGTGATGGTTAATTTTATGTGTCAACTTTACTGGCCACGGGGTGCCCAGATGAAACATTATTTCTGAGTATATATGGTAGGATGTTTCCAGATGAGGTTAGTATTTGAATAGGTGGAGTCAGGAAAGTAGATGGCCCTTCTCAGTGTGGGTGGGCATCGTCCAGCCTGTTGAGGCCTGAATAGAACAAAAGGCAGAGGAAAGAGGAATTTGCCCCCTTTGACTTCCTACTTGATTATTTGAGCTGGAACACTGATCTGCTCCTGCCCTTGGTTCTCCTGCTTCACAGACCTTCAGACATAAACTAGAATCTACACCATTGGCTCTTCTGGTTCTCAGGCCTTCAGATTTGGATTGAATTATACCACCAGATTTCCTGGGTCTCCAAGTTACAGACAGCAGATCATGGCACTGCTCAGGCTTCTTAATTTTATGAGCCAATTCCAGATAGATAGATAGATATTCAGTTTCTCTGAAATACCCTTACTAAAAAAATAAAGTGTGGCAATGGGCCATGCTCATGGCATTCATTGTTCTTACCATGTTCCCCATCATCTTCAGGCAGCTAACTTGATAAAATAGTGGAATGGTATTTTGAAGGCCTAGTTACAGCTCCAGCTAGGTGGTAATACCTTGCAGGGCTAGGGCAAGGCTCTCCTGAAGGCAGTATATATCCTACACCAGCATCCAATATATGGTTCTGTTTCTTCTATAGCCAGGATAGATAGGTCACTGTTACCCCTAGTGATCTACCAGTAAAATGTTTGCTTCCTGTCCCTGTGACTTCATGCTCTGCTAGTCTTAAGATCTTAGTTCCAAAGGGAGGAACGCTTCCCCCAGGAGACACAATTCAATTGAACTGGACATTAAGACTGTCACCAGGCCACTTTGGCCTCCTCAACAGGCCACTTTGCCTGAATGAAGAGGCAAAGAAGGAAGTTACTGGGCTGGATGGAGTAATTGGTCTTGATGACCAAGGGGAAATTGGACTGCTATTTCACAATGTGGGTAAGGAAGACTATGTCTGGAATACAGGAGATCCCTTAGGGTCTCTTAGTACTACCACAACTTGTGATTAAAACCAATGGAAAACTACAGCTCAAATTCAATACTAATGGTCTAGAATGTTCAGAAATGAATGTTGGGTCACTCACCAGGTAAGAAGAACCACAACCTGGACTGTAATTAATATGAGTATCTCCTTCTTGTTTTATTATGAATATGTGTGTATTGGTATCTCAAGTATCTTTGTTTCTTTTCCATTCCTATTTCCTTACCATACAACACAAGCTGCATTGACCGGTGTATTTAAGTATTGTTCAACTTTATATTACAGTATTTAAGTTACAGGGTGTCAAGAAGAGTAAACATCACTCAAGGTCTTTACATCCTGTTCTGGGGAAAAGGTAGTGTATTTTCAGTTAGACTCAGGATAATTTTATCATGTTGGCTGGAAGTGTGACCTTATCAGTTTTTATTTGGAGATTAAATATGATTTAAAGGGATATGGGTATCAAATTGACAGGAGGTGAACTGTGATGGTTAATTTCATGGGTTAACTTGGCTAGGCCATGTTACCCAGATCTTATGTTAAACACCAGTCTACATTTTGCTGTGAAAATATATTTTCAAATATAATTAACATTTAAGTCAGTAGACTTTGAGCAAAGCAAACACCTTCCAAATGTGGGTGGAATGCATACAATCAGTTGAAAACTTTAAGTGAAGATTAAGGTTCCCAAAGAAGAAGGAATTCAGCCCCCAGACTGCCTGGTCTGTAACATCAACTCTCCCTGGAGTCTCCAGCCCGACAGCTTGCTCTGCGGATTTTGAACTTGCCACTCTCACAACTGTGTGAGCCAATTCCTTAAGATAAACCCCTGTCTATATTGGCATACGTCTTATTGGTTCTGTTTCTCTGAAAAACTCTGACTAACACAATGTGTGAATGTGTGCGCATGACAGAGAGAAAGACAGAGAGAGATCTGTGTCCTTTTTCCATTATGTTTTTGTATGTTCATTTATTTTTGGATTTGTAAGATAGCTTTATGTATTAGAAATAGTAATTCCTTAATGGGCATGTGTTTGTTTTTTTCTCTAGTTGATTTATCTTTTGCCTTACATGTGATACTTTATATTATATAAAATTTAATTCTTATGTAGTTTAATTTATCAATTCATTGTTTTATATATGGTGGGATTTGTGCCATTCTTAAAATACCTTCCCCTACCTAATAATTAAGCAACAATCATTTGTATTTTCATTTAATTTTTCATATTTTATAATTAAAAGATTT
Organism: Miniopterus schreibersii; assembly: GCF_964146895.1. NCBI lineage: Eukaryota > Metazoa > Chordata > Mammalia > Chiroptera > Miniopteridae > Miniopterus > Miniopterus schreibersii. Next base: position 10,791,151 of record NC_138119.1, on the reverse strand, counting down.
GCAGGGAGGGAAAAAATTAAAATTTGTGAAAGTGTTCATTTGCAGCTCAGAAGGAGGGAAAATGGAAACACACAGAGGAAAATCGATTCAGTCTGAATTATTTCCCATAACATCTCAGCACTTCCTCCCACCCCAGTCTCCTAAGATGAGAGTGTGATGGTGTAGAGATAGACCCCTTGGATGAATAGGAGACCTTAGAAGGCCTTTGCTAGTCAAAAATGTTTCTTAAATGGTTTCAAAGCCATTAACAACTAATGTCCAGGCCAAAGGGTCAGTCCAACATCTATTTTAAATTAAAATGCATGGGCCTCAGTCCAAATGCTATGGGTATAGCCACACTGCTGATTCATCACCTACATCCAAGCAGATTGATAGTTCGGGTGCTGCTCTGCCTCCAGGCAGAGGAATGGACCAGATGACCTCTTCACCCCATGATTCTAGGAATCAGAAGCTGGGCTCCTGCGCGAGCCAAGGCATGATGATCCCGGCCACGCCTGCATAACTAAGCCCATTGGAACAACCCGGGCAAATGCCATGCCCTGGTGGGAGAATGGCAGACCTATCTCTGCAGGGTGACGTGGCCGTCACACCTCTCTGTGCCTGTCTCAGAGCATGGTTCCCTGATGAGGATGACATAGGTCATAACGAATAGCTATTTGTAAACTGTAAAGTCAGTGTTGATGTAGTGAAAGGATTTAAAAAAATCTATTAACCACCCATATGTTCATAGCCTTGTGCTAGCTGATGATGGGGAATAAGAATAGGGCAGGAGTTGTGCTGTTAAAGGGTTTATTAAATCTCATTTGTAAGATATGTCACATAAAGGGTAGCGGATCAAGAGGGACTTGAATTGTCTCAGAAAGGAAATATGGAATAAAGCATAGGAGTAGGATAGAGAGAGACAGGTTCACATTGCAGCTAATGAGCCAGTTCTTTTGGGGAAACAAACAGAGATTGTGCAGGGTCATATCGCACAGAACTTTGAAAATCAATCCCAAATGCTGGCTGGCCTTGACCCTGAAGGTACTGTGAAGCCCTGGGTGGGGCTTCCTTAAAGGTCAGGGTTAATGACTTCTGGAGTAGGGGATGGTGGAGAGAGAAAACTTTTGGATCCCAGGGGAGTTTCGAATCAAAGAGAAAATACACAGATGGGAGGCAGTGGAATTTAAGGGAAGGACACACGCCTTGAGATATCTGATGTTGAGAATAATAAAAAAGTGTTTTCTATATCTGTGCATCTGTGTCTGTATTTGTATCTCTGTATCTCTATGTTTATATGCATTTATGCACATTCACAATCTGTCAAATATAATCAGCCTAAAAAACACACATGCACATGCAAAGATACTCACAAGATACTGGTTCTCGTTGTCTATTATGACCTAGATAGAGATATCACTGAGTCAATCCATATCTGATTCCAGACTCTCTAAAATTATTCTGGACACTTCTGGAGGGAAGACTTTCTTCCCATAATTACCCTTAGGTCTAATTTGCCTTCATCTAAGTAATTGGGTTAGTCTGTTCTGTAACACTGCCCTCTAGACATGGAAGAAGTGCCTCCTACATACCAAATAAACATTAGTCTTTATCTTAATCTTCAGTATCCCTGTGTCCATGTAGGAACAAAGCAGTAACACTAGAGATTCCTGCCGATTCCCAAGCCCTCCTGTTCTGAAAGGTCTTCCTGCCTCCTCCACTCGGGGTGGGGGGTCATTGCCACAGGGTCCTCCCCACATGTGCCCCAGGCCTGACCCTCTCACTGTATCTCCTCCTTTCTGCTTCCCCATTCACGGCCTCACCCTCTTCTCCTCTGTAAGAGTCTTGGGAAACAAATTCTCATTCCACTGTGCAAGACAATGCTGATTCTCTCTGGTTCCTCTACAGGGATATTACTATATGAAAACATACGAACTCAGTTGAAAAAATGGCTGTTTGTAGCTCAGATGCACCTCTCCTGGAAAATGGCCGTGAATTAAAAAATGCATCCCCTTTTTAGGACAGATGGATAGTTCTCTTATGAGGGCCCACTGTGTTACAGGTCCTTTTCAGGACATTTTCCTTCCATGATTCTGTTGACCCTCAAGGCACCTTTGAGTCATTTTTATCATTTTTTCAGTTGAGGAAACTGTGAATGAGAAAAGTGAGGTGAATTTCACCAGGTCACACAGCTAATAAGTAGCAGGACCTAGATTCTGTCCCAGATGTATCTTACTCCGAAACCAGCCCTTTAACTGTGATGGTACAGACTCACACACAGACACACACACACGCACACACACACACACACACACAGGATCTGCCAGGGTGGCTGGGACACAAGCAAGGCATTTAGAAGCTTCTGTGAGTCTAAGTTTAAAGCAGATCACGGGGCAATAGGACGGGAGGGCTTGGGAGCCAAAGTCCAAGAAGGGGGTGGGCCAGGCAGCTATCAGAAGGATGAGGCATTGATGGCCGGAATGTCCTGAGTCTCATGGAGGGAGGCAGTGGAGGACCTGCCAGTTGTCACCTGTCATAGGAATCTGTGGGTGGCAGGAAGAGGTCCTCTCATGCCCAGGCCCTGTCTCACATGCTGGGGCAGAGCCCAAGGCCAGCATAAAAGGGCCTTGGGACCAGAGCACCTCCATCCACTTGCTCCTGACGAATCCTGTACCCGGTAAGTGTCCACTGGGAACGGAGCAGGGCCTTCCACAGTGGGAGGCTCAGGCCAGAGCAGGAGGGCAGGGTGGGGCCTGGGGTGCTGGGGTTTATGTTATTAGAGAGAGGCCAGGCCCGGAAAGATGGAGCCAGGAGCAGGCAGGAGAGTGCAAGAGCTATAGGTTCTAGCACAGGCGGGGTAGCTCTGGGGGGCCACCCTGCCCCTGGCTGGGTGAGACTCCCAGGAGGGGGGAAGGAGACTCCTGACTGCTCTGAGTCTCAGAGAGGTTTCAGAAAAGAGTTTACCTTTAAGATACCACTGTATCCTCTGCAAGGTATGATTTGGGGACAGCAATTCTCAAAAGAAGGAGCAGATCAGAGGCATTCTGGGGGAGGTATAGGACGCATAGGACGGGGCCTGGGGTGCATTTAAAACTCCGGAGTTGAAAGAAACACAAGAAGTGGAATAATCTCTAGCCCAGCTGTTAGCCCAGCTGTTAGTGAAGTGGTGGCATTTCTGAGAGGAGCTGAGCCAGGCTGTGAGTCCAGGGGTCCTATCAGCTTCCTGTTGAATAGAGGGAGCCAGCCAGGAAATCGCCAGGATCGGTTTCTATTCTGACCTGGCATGGGTCTAAAATAGGAAACTATTTAGTGTTATTGTCACGGGACATTGTTTTTCATGAAGGAAACATTTCAGTTCTAAATCAGTCTCTATAGACAATTTCAGGATCTGATGGCAGAAGTGAAAAAAGTTGTTTTTCACTTTGTTAACATCATTTGGTCTCAGTTTTCCAACTGGTAAAACTGATGATCCCATCCTACTGCAAAGGGGTGAGCTGAGGTGCAGAGGAGATACTGTGGGTACTAGAAATGACAAAGTGGAAGGGATCTGTCTTCCCGGCCTGATCCTAAACAGGGTATTTAAATGTAACTGAGAGAAATGTTGAAAGGGCGGGAAGGGGCAGGGGGGCTGACTTGCTGTCTGACTCTCCCTCAGCTCCTGACGCCCACCCACCTGCCCACCTACCGAGATGTCCTGCCAGCAGAGCCAGCAGTGCCAGGCCCCTCCCAAGTGCTGTCCCAAGTGCCCTCCCAAGTGCTGTCCCGCCCCCAAATGCCCCCCAAAGTGTCCCCCCAAGTGCCCTCCAGTCTCTTCCTGCTGCAGTGTCAGCTCTGGGGGCTGCTGCAGCTCCGGGGGTGGTGGCTGCTGCCTGAGCCACCACAGACGCCACAGGTCTCACTGCCTCAGACACAGAAGCTCTGACTGCTGCCCCCAGCCCTCGGGGGGCTCCAGCTGCTGTGGGGGCTCCAGTGGAGGGGGCTCCAGCTGCTGCGGTGGGGGCTCCAGCTGCTGTGGAGGGAGCAGCGGTCAGTCCTCTGGAGGCTGCTGCTGAAGTGGACCCTGAGCCAACAAGAGCAGAATTCGGGGCAACGAACTGTCAAGGATGTCATCGTCCCCCGCCTTGGCCAACCTCAGGGTCTGCGAGGTCCCAGAGCACACTGAACTGGTGAAAACAAGATTCTCCTTGAGCTCCAGAAACTCCACTCCTGTCCCGCACCCCCATCTGCCCGTTGTGGGCCCCATGTCTGTGGCTGCCCTCACATCCCCATGTCAAAGCCCTGGAGCCAGTTCATATCCTGTCTTCTTGCGGGGTGCTGTCTGGCTGATGTAAAACAATAAAACAAGGCATCTGCTCAGCAATTTGTTCTGAAGGATGGTTTTCTTCTTGGCTTGTCATTCTCCTACCCTGTCCTCTGCAGGCGGTGGCCTGGGACCTCAGAGGCAGAGGGTCGTTCTGGCCTAAACTGGGGTGAATGGGAGTGAGTGTGTGAAAGAGACAAATACTCTCAACTCTGTTTTGTCCTGTGTCATTGGGCCAAGCATTGCTGTACAAGCCTCAGTGTTTTTTAATAAATATGAATTCCTGGGTTTCTGGTCACATTCAGGGCCTAGCCCTGTCCTCCAGGTTCCCCTCCCTCTGTGTATTCATCCTGTAACTGCTGACCCACCCCCATCAAAACATCCCCCCCACACACACACGAGGGGAGAAAAAGGGAAAAAAATGAATAAAATAAAACAAATAAAAAATATTTGAAAATACCTATTTCCTTCCCACCACCTCTGCAATCAGTTTAGTTCCAGGCACCTTTGGGTGTAAAACTTGCTCTTGTACTAAGTAAGCTCCCTGAAAATCTTGCCCATTTCTTTCTTTTCCAGCTCTGATCAATTCTCTACACTTTTTCCCCCCAAACACATTCCCTATGTCATATGGATGAACTTGGTCACTCCACTTCTGAAAATCAGTGGCTCTCCACTGCCTAATGCGCATGCTTCTTAAGTACTACATTTAAGATGAGGCAGAAAGTGTTCCCAACTTAATTTCTAAGGTTCACCATTTGTACCGCCTCATGGGACCCCATGTCCCCTGCCACACTTACCTAGGTATAACTGAGACTTGCGCATCCTGGCTCCTTTTTATGTGGGAAGCAGTAGAAGTTACTATCCGTAGCTCAGTATCCAGAATACTTTAAGTCCTCAATAAAGGGTGTCTTCTACTACTATTTCATAAGCACTGTTACCACTACCGCTGTTATTAGCCCCACTACTTGCTCTTTCCTCTATCTGATGTTCGCTTCAATTACCTCTCCTTCACCTGGGCATTTTGTGATTCTATCCCTCCCTGAAGGCCCGTCTCCAATCTCATCCTTCTGTGAAGCCTTACCTAGCATCTAAGTGTTTCCTTAGGGAGGCAGACGTTAAATAATCCGTCTGTAACCAGCACAGTGAACAAGGGTAGGGTATAATAAAAACATGACTTTTTATTATATGGCTACTGTTCTTAAAATTTTACTCAATAGGATGGTCTTCTGATTCCTAGATGAAGACTTGGGGAGACCTAGTGACTTCATGGCCCTTTCCAAGTAATAGAAAGTTATTTGCCATTTTAAATCACAAATCTGGTCTCAGTTCAGAAATTAGAATATTCAGTCTGAGAAACAGTTCTGATGCCACCCTTGTTTAATGGCATATTGCAGTCCTGTAGGCTGGCCAATCACAGCAGGAGAAGAGAGCCTGGTCCTTCTATCTCGTTTCCTGCCTGATGTCTTTCTTCCAGTTTTCTAAATGTATTTTCTGACCCTGGCATGGACATTAGGGAAACGGAGCACAGTCTCACATGTGGACACAATTTTCTATGGATATTGGATGAAACTAGGTGGCAGAATCAAGTTTCTGATGACTCCTCTCGTGGGCATTTCAGTGTCTTCCCTTTGACATCTATGACATGGGTGCTGCCTTGCCCATGGCAGGTCACTCTAAGGTCAGGCGTGCTTCTACAGTCTTCTCTTAGACAAGGGACAAAGTGGCTCGAGACCAGTTTTCTCTCCAAGGTGATCCATGTCTGGCCACAGGAAGCATTCGTACCTCATTTCACCCACATTTACGGAAGAGCTAGAAACCTTTGCTTAGGTGGCAAAGTTGGTCTAACTTCCATCCTGTTTCCTGAGGCAGGAGTCGGGTCCTATGTCTCTGCAGGCCCCAAACCAGGGACTCACCTAGCGGGACAGAATAATCGCCACCAGAGAGAATGGGGATTTTTGTGACTCAACATTGGTGTTAATTATAAACACGGTCAGGATTTTTAATTCTTGCTAATGTGATGAATGTGAACTTATTCTCTAGTATGGCTTTTTCTTGTCTTTCTCTGATTCCTTGCATTGTTGAAAACGTTTTTCATGAACTTATTGGTTATTTAGGTTTTCTCTCCTAGGAATCAATGTTTCATATCTTTTGCTGTTTTTTCCTCTACTTTAAGACTATTGTTTAATGATGTAGATTACAGAAAAAGAGTGTGATGGGTGAAAAAAAAATCCATGAACATACTTGGTACTGGTTCTGGAGCGTAAAAGTAAAATAGTACTTAGTATAAAGCTCAGGGTGATTTCAAAAGAATTTAAAATAGGGGACATCTGTAATATTGTGAACAATAAAAAATTAATTAAAAAGTGTTAAACAGTAACCAGACTATAGATAGACAGAGTCAAAATAAATTGGAAAAGAAATGATCAGAGTTCTTTCTATAATTTTCCAGTGAGGGACAGATTGCATGACTTTAGATTTGCCTTGTACTTCTGCTCTAGATCTCAGTCGTGTTTACTTCCTACCTATCCCTGATAAGCCTATCATTTGACCTAATAAAATTTTTCTCATTGAACTGAACTCCAGTTATTGCCTTCACACAGTCAAAGCAAGCAGACCAGTCCCTTGAGGTTTCAAACGTGCTGCCAACTTATCACCCAGATTTAAATCATTGATTGATGATTTGGGTACCAGATCAATAGAGTCATGGACCATATGATTCCTCAGGCCAGTTATCTTAAGAACCAGTGCTCTGCTGCTGAGTAAGACTTACCTATGTGAGCCAGGGAATTGATATCTTTGCCACTCCCTTATAACTAAACCTTTTGTAAGAGCCTGAGACAGAAAGATAGGAGTCATGTTCATGAGACATAGGGCCAGACCTCTGCCGGATTATGTATCCTAACCATGAATGTCTGCATACTCTATGTCTTATGCTGATGGCCTAAGTTGTATGGAAAACTATTTGTAAATTCTAAAGTTCTGTTTAATGCTAGCTTCATGCATGACAAAAAGTATCTGTTGATTGCCACAGCATGCATCCAGAAGGTGATTAACAAATATGATGATGATGACGATAGCTTTTGGTGTGCATAAAATGTGAGAGGCAAAGTTCTATGAGCTTAATGTGTATTATTGTAGTTAATACTCCTAACAAATTCATGAAGTAGATGTTATTAAAATCACCATCTCACAAATGAGGAAACGGAGGCAAAGATGTTAAACAATTTCCCCTAAGTTATGTAAATAGTAAGTTTCAGAGCTAGAACCTCTATGCCTGGGATGTCTGGTTCCAGAGTCACAAACTTAACTTCTAAGTAATTTTTCCAAACTTGAGTTGACTTTAAGAGGTAAGTCTATTTTGGAATGTGAGCTCCACACAACACACACTAAATGCATGCACCACACTTAGAAACAAACACACACATCCCAGACAATAAAAAGCTAATGAAATTCATCCCCACCAGATCAGTATTACAAGAAATATAAAGGGACTTCTTTAGGAAGAAGAAAATAAGAAAAAAAGAACATAGATATGAATAATAAAATGGCAATGACTACATACTTATCAATAATCACATTAAATGTAAATGTGTTGAGTGCTTCAACCAAAAGACATAGGGAGGCAGAATGGATAAGAAAACAAGACCCATACATAAGCTATCTACAAGAGACCCATTTCAAATCGAAAGACACACACAGACTGAAATAAATGAAAACAAACAAAAAAAAGCTGTAATAGCAATACTTATGCCTGACAAAATAGACTTTAAAACAAAGCTTATAATAAGAGACAAAGAAGAACATTACATAACCATAAAGGGATCACTCCAAAAAGAGTATATAACCCTTGTAGACATTTTTGCACCCAACATAGGAGAACTTAAATATTTAAAGCAAATTATTATTATTTTTTCTCTTACCATAAAGGGAGAGATCCACAGTAATCCAGTCATAGTAGTGGACTTTAATACTCCATTGACATCAATGCATAGACCTTCCAGACAGAAAATCAACAAGGAAACAATATCCTTAAATGACATATTAGACTGCATAGATTTAATTGATATTTTTTAAGCATTTTACTCCAAAGCAGCTGAATATACATTCTTTTCAAGCACACACAAAATATTTTCCAGGACAGTCCACATGTTAGGCCACAAAACAAGTCTCAGTAAGTTTAAAAAGATTAAATCACATAAGCATCTTCTCCAACCACAATGATATAAAACTAGAAATCAAGAAAAAAACTGAAAGCCACACAAACACATGGAGGCTAAATAACATGTTACTAAAAAAATAAATGGGCTAACCATGAGATCAAGGAAGAAATAAAAAGATACCTTGGGACAGATGAAAATAGAAATGCAACAACCCCAAATCTATGGGATTCAGTGAAAGCAGTCCTAGGAGGGAAATTCATAGCAATACAAGCCTACCTAAAAAAATAAGAAAAATCTCAAGTAAACAATGTAAACTTACACCTTAGGAACTAGGAAAAAACAACAAAGACCAACCAAAGTGAGAAGAAGGAAGGAACTAATAAATATCAGAACAGAAATAGGCAAAATAGAGTCTAAAAACACAAAAGATCAATGAAGCCAAGAGCTGCTTCTTTGAAAAAATAAACAAAATTGATAAACCTTTAACCAGACTCATCAAGGAAAAGAGATAGAGGGCCCAAATAATTAAAATCAGAAATGAAAGAGAAGTGACAAGTGATTCCACAGAAATACAAAAGATTATAAGAAAATACTATGAACAATTTATTGGCCAGCAAATTGGATAATTTGGAAGAAATGGATAATTTTCTAGAAACACAATCTTCTAAGACTGAGTCAAGGAAAAACAGAAAATCTGAACAGACTGATAACTACTAACAAAATCGAATCAGTAATCCAAAATCTCCCAACAAACTAAAGTCCTGGACCAGATGGCTTCACAGGTGAATCTTACCAAACATGCAAAGAAGAATGAACATCTATTTTCTCAAGTTATTCCAAAAATTTCCAGAGGTAGGAAGGCTCCCCAGCTCAGAGAGGAGGGGTGGTGAGGGACTGCATGAAAAAAGTGAAAGGAGTAAGAAGTACAGTTGGTAGTTACAAATCAGCATGGGGATATAAAGTACAGCACAAGGAATATAGTCAATAATATTATAATAACTATGTATAGTGCCAGGTGGGTACTAGACTTACCCTTAGTAAATTATATAAATGTCTAACCACTATGCCACACACCTGAAACTAATATAAAGTAATATTGAATGTCAACTGTAATTGAAAAAAATAGTGATTGACAAATCCAAGTTTAGATTAAGGAAATTGAAATAAGTGTGTAATGTATTTTTAAGAAAGAAACAAATACACACAAAATTACACAGATACACTGAATCATAACAGTAAACTGACTAGAACATATGTGAAAAAGCTTGGAAGCATCTGTATTTCTTTGTTTAAACAAGGAGGGTTGGAGCTAATGAATTACCATTGCAGGAGGAAGAGGAAGGTTTAGGGAACTGCCGATAATAATAAGGCGGCAGATGATGGTAAGAATTCTCCTTCACCCCATCTCTAAACAGGCCTATTCCTAGTCCAGCAGCAGTTGCCCTGAGCCCCAGGGAGGGAGCCAGGGGAGTAGCTGACAGTCATCATCTGTCACAGGACCATGTGGGTGACAGGAGGCGGTCCTTTCATGCCCAGGCCCTGTCTCACCTGCTGAGGCAGAGCCCAAGGCCAGACTTAAAGGGCCTGGGGGCCAGAGCACCTCCATCCACTCGCTCCTGACGAACCCTGTGCTGCCTGTATACCCGGTAAGTGCCCAGTGGGGGCAGAGCAGGGCCTTCCACAGAGGGACTCTCACCTGAGCAGGAGGGCAGGTGGGCAGTCTTGGGAGTGGAGGACGGTGTGGAGAGCTGGGGAGGGAACAAAAGCCTAGAAATTCTGATGAAACAAGATGAACTATGAGGCAAGAGATTGGAAGCACCTGAATGATCTATGTGCCTGCGCTATAGTTAAATAAGCTCTGCATCTTTTTAAGTTTCTCAGTTTTAAGCAAGTTAAAACAATTCATCCTTTGAGAAGAAAGAGTTTACCTGGGAGAAATCAACTGTGTCCCTTCCCCAAAACCTGTGCTGGGGTCACAGCGATTCTCAAACCTTGGGACCAGAGCTGAAGTGTATTTGGGGCTTGACAAACCCAGAGATCTATGGGCCTCACCAGGGTCCTCCAGCTGGTGAGAAGAGCTGCCTGGGCATCTGAATCAGAAGCCCCAAAGTTAAATAGTGACTAGCAAGTTGAAGTTCGTGGTGCTAAGGTGAAAGACGGAGGAGTGTGTGTATTATAGACAGTGTATAACTCAGCCTCGGTTCACGAGCCAAGCAAACCTAGGTTCACATCCCAGCTTGTCTCACTCCTCCATTTAAAATCATATATATGCTAAATATATTGGATTTGCAAAGGGTCATCATATGAGCTGTTTAACCCAAATATACTTATACATATACATATATACACACACATATATAGTTATACGGGATAAGCATATTTCAACATAATATGTGACATGATAATAATACATATGTATGTGTTGAAAAGCTTTATGGGAAGTTTCTGCAAAAGGGAATTCTTATTTCTTCCTTAACAAAGAGCTCTGCAGCTGTAAACTGACTCCTAGGTTGGACATTTTCAGAATTCTGAGTGGTGCACAGAGTGGACTTGAGGCCGACTTTGTAAATGCCAATTTTGCCTTCACTTAAAGGACACTGGCTTTGGGCAAGCTTGTCAAACATTTGTTCTCTCTATGTCTTGCTTTGTTAAAAGAAGGTCTGTATCAGAAAAAGCTCCTTAGGCTCAAATTTTTCTATGACTTACCTTGAACAGGTTTCAGAACTGTAGAGAAAAAAATGATGGTAAGAAGACAGTAAGGGAGATCTGTGTGTAGGGCTGACTTGCTGTCTGACTCTCCCTCAGCTCCTGACGCCCACCCGCCTGCCCACCCGCCCAACGAGATGTCCTGCCAGCAGAGCCAGCAGTGCCAGGCCCCTCCCAAGTGCTGCCCCAAGTGCCCTCCCAAGTGCTGCCCTGCCCCCAAATGCCCCCCAAAGTGTCCCCCCAAGTGCCCTCCAGTCTCTTCCTGCTGTGCCCCCAGCTCTGGGGGCTGCTGTAGCTCCGGGGGTGGGGGCTGCTGCAGCTCCGGGGGTGGGGGCTGCTGCAGCTCCGGGGGTGGTGGCTGCTGCCTGAGCCACCACAGACGCCACAGGTCTCACCTGTTCAGACACAGAAGCTCTGACTGCTGCCCCCAGCCCTCGGGGGGCTCCAGCTGCTGCGGAGGGGGCTCCAGTGGAGGGGGCTCCAGCTGCTGCGGTGGGGGCTCCAGCTTTGGAGGGGGCTCCAGCTGCTGCGGTGGGGGCTCCAGCTTTGGAGGGGGCTCCAGCTGCTGCGGAGGGGGCAGTGGTCAGTCCTCTGGAGGCTGCTGCTGAAGTGGACCCTGAGCCAAGAAGAGCTGATTTGGAGACAAGCGGCCAGATCCTTTCTCCGCCTCCTATCAGAGCTACCCTGAGTGGCTGAGATGTCCCTGTGAAGGGATTGATCTCAGACCTAGAGAGTCTGCCCTGGGATTCAGAAGCTGAGTCCTCTCCCCAAAATCTCTCTGATGACCTCTTATGCCAAATTTATTATCTGCCCTGGGTTCCCCAAACCACAGACAATAAAACAAAGAATCTACTCACCATCCTGTCCTAGCCTCTTTCTCGCCTGCTTGTGTCCCAATATTCTTTTCACTACTGCCCATTGCTATGTTGCCTGGAGACCCTGGAAATCGAGTATGTGCTAGTTACTTACATGGTGGGCGCGGGAGGGGACAAATGGCTCTGTCTCCTACTAGGACACTATTTCTCAGAAGAACCCTAGGTACCTCTGCCTGAGCACCACCGCCTGGTGTCTCTCATGGACGCAGTGCCTTGGACTCTGAGCTTTGCAGTCCCCAGGGCAAGACAGGAAGACAAATATGTATCCCATCCTCTCTAGATCTCCTTTTTCTCTTCGTGACACTGCTACTCACCCCCAGGTTTCTTTCTCCTTCAGTAAAAAATTTGTTCAGAAAATTATACATAGACCCTCTAAAAATAGACCATAACTATTAGCTAATTCTAACTAGAAATATGCATATGGCATGTGGCAAATATCGTAAAAATTTTAAATCCATAAGAAAAGAAGAACTTTTAACACATCAGTAACTTCTCCTTTTTCTCTTCTTGGGGCCCAAGTCCAATTTTTCAGACCGAATATTTCATCTCTGTATTTTGTAAAGAAGTCTTGATGTTTCATCAATTTTTTTTTAAATGACAAATTTCACATGAGATTTAGTCATTGTTAATTTTCTTTGAGCTATTATACCTTGATGATCTTTATATGAATTGGATAAATGGCCAATAATTTGTATTTACAATTTAATCCATGAAGAGACACAGGTGTCTGTGGACCAGAGAGTAGGAACACATCACCAGAATAGGATGGTCTGCACTTCACCACTGCTGTGATTAGTATGACCTCTAGATGTCACTATGTCCTTAGTCACTCAAGATTCAAAGTCCTGTGAGGGGTCATCCAAGGAGACAGTCCAGGAAGTCAGAAGAGGGATATGTTTCCTTTGGATTCAGGAATCAGAGGAAGCTCAAACACTACACATACTGGATGATACCCTCCAAGTCACCTAGTAGACTAGCAAGTATGGAGTTGATTGTTGGCCAAAGTAACGAATGAGTACCATTCTATCTAAATAGAAATTCTCAGACAAAAGGATTCTACATCTCCAAGACCTGTCATGTTTCAGTTGAGACCACGTGTACTGCAAGGTCAGAGGTTCTCTCTCTCCCCTTAGACTGGTTGTCTCCTAAGGACAGGTGCTATATATTTATCTCAGACCAGAGTTCCATGAAAGTCGAGATTGTGCTTCCCTGAAAGGTCATGGAGACTTTCTTGTATATTTTCTTCTAAGAGTTTTTATAGTTTAAACTTCTCAGTTAGGTTCTTGATGCATTTAAGTTTTTTTCAATGTTATTTTTTTAAATACTGTAAGTCACTCTTTTACATGGGGATCTTCAGTTGCCCTAATACTGTTTGTAGAGACAACTATTGTTTTCTCAGTGAAATGTCTTGACACCTTGCCAAAAGTCAATTGACCATCCACTGATGGGTGTTTTTCATGCTGTCACTCTGAAGGTTTTCCTTTAAGGTTTTTGGTTTAATTTGGTTTAGGTGTTTTTTAAGCTTAAAAAGACTGCATCTCAATATTTTATGAAGATTTCTTTTATAATTTTTCTTAAAAAGTTATTTTATGAGGAGTGTGGGCAACCTAAACTCTAGGCACAGTTTTAACTCTTCTAAATTTCAGAAGCTTCTCCTCTTCTTCTTTTGCATCATGAGAGATGGGGAACCAAAGAGACCACCCCATTTGATGGATAAAAGGCTAACAAAAGGCTAAACCCATCTTTTGCTAGTGATAATTTCTCCTATTTAAATGAAAACCATGCATTTAGACCCAATGGTCTGAGTTAAAAAGCTAGTTCTTATGATGTAATAGCCTTGGGTAGAAGCCAGGATTATTGGTAGTTTGGCTAGAGTCCTACCTGGAGGAAAAAGTCCAGACCAGAAGATCTCTTAGCCCATCTTACTAGGAATATATGAGTATGGCTGATTTCTGGGGGCAGGGGAGGAGTACCTGTGGGAGTCATGGCATCGATTTCTTGAACACTCCTACCAAACTGAACTTTTTGCTTAATTTAAGTAAAAATATCATAGTATTCAGGAAATGTAGTTGAAATGACTGCAGTGTGATGTAGACAACCCCACCTCACTGTGTTCGATTTTGTCATGGCCTGAGTTCGTACTCATCTGAAATTAATCAACCCAAAAGATACCATTTAGAAAGCATTCTATAAGCTGTTTTTTGCAAATGCTGGTGGCATGGATTTTTAAAAACCTAATAACTAGTATGTGCAATTAACCACTGCAAACGCTGAAGGGGGATAGAAGGTATACGAGACCTAGTCCCATGCTTGAAATGTTTACAATCTCACATAAAAAACACACTTGAACATGACAATAAATTATATGTATGACAAGCAATGAACACTCTGGAAACTTTTTTTGGTCAGGCCTTGTCAGGGAACCCATTGCAGATGCCAGGGGATTGAGATTGGTGCTTGGAAGACAGATTTTCCAAAGGCAAAGGGAAGGGGGGATACTCTCAGAAGAAGTATATACACACACAAAAAAGAAAGACAGACAGAAAGGAGAGAGACAGAGAGAAAAATGGAGATGTCTAGTCCTCAGAGAAATAGGGTCCCAGGCACTAAAAGTGAGAAGGGATGGGCAGTTCTCAGGGATGGGCTCTTGTCCCAGACAAATATAGGATGCTAATAAGAGTGGGAGCCACATCATTCAAAATACTATCATTCTAATTTGGTACATTTAAGCTGACTAGTTTCATTCTCTATCTGTAATTGTAATTAGCCTGCCCCTCTGTCTACCTTCCACTTCTTGTCTGTGTTATCAATGTGACTACATTATCTCTAGAGTGAAAGATTTGATGCATGAGATAGAGCTCTTATTGCTTCTTGGATCCAGTGTATAATAGGCACTTGATATCAAATCATAGAATACTCATAGATGCAGCCTGAACCAGGAAGAGAGGTTGGGATTAGATGGCAAACATTAAGTTTCTGGGGCCCTGAACTAGAGCTAGCTGGACATGTAAGTCTAGTTGGAGGAAAGAATAGCTGAGGGGCTTCAAGAAGGCTTCCTTTAGGGAATGAGCAAAGCTAGATGCTGATCTCTTCTACTGAGAGCGCCAGTCCTGCCGGAGTTGATCCCCAACACCATCCTGTATGTGATGAAATTCATTGTATTGAAAATAACTGGAGCTAGAGACTTCTGTGGGCAACTACATTGAGGAGTGGTCTGCGGGAGCTGGAGAGGAAGCTTAGTCGACCCAGGGCAGAGTCTCCAGAATCACCCTCAGCCCTTAAGTAAGGGTGGTTGAGGTTGGATAGTTAACCTCAAGGTTTTGTAATGTGTGAGGTCTCAGGAGCGTGGGTGGGGGAAAAAAACAACTGGTATATTGGGATGAGATTATTTTACCTTCCACTAATGCTTAGTGTATGTGAATCCTTTCTGAGGACCAGTTAGGGCTGTTTCCTTCCTTCCTTCCTTCCTTCCTTCCTTCCTTCCTTCCTTCCTTCCTTCCTTCCTTCCTTCCTTCCTTTCTTTCTTTCTTTCTTTCTTTCTTTCTTTCTTTCTTTCTTTCTTTCTTTCTTTCTTTCTTTCTTTCTTTCTTTCTTTCTTTCTTTCTTTCTTTCTTTCTTTCTTTCTTTCTTTCTTTCTTTCTTTCTTTCTTTCTTCTCCTGGCCTGAGGATATGTTTTTGTTTTTTTATTGATTTTTTTTAGAGAGAGAGGAAAGACGAGAGAGAGAAAGATACACAATGTGAGAGACAAACATCAATCAG
This sequence comes from Miniopterus schreibersii, assembly GCF_964146895.1. Classification (NCBI taxonomy): domain Eukaryota; kingdom Metazoa; phylum Chordata; class Mammalia; order Chiroptera; family Miniopteridae; genus Miniopterus; species Miniopterus schreibersii. Next base: position 10,775,371 of record NC_138119.1, on the reverse strand, counting down.
TTGCCTCCTGTATGCACCCAGACAGAGGATTGAACTTGCAACCTAGGTATGTGCCCTGACCAAGAATGGAACCCACAGCCTTTTGGTGTACCGGATGACGTTCCAACCAACTGAGCCACCCGGCCAGGGCAGGGTTGTTTCTGATGCCTGAGGAAGAGGAGAAGAGGAAGAGAAGAAGGCAGAAGAGACAGAGAGGGAAGAAGTGAGGGAAGAAGGGGTCTGATCCCTGAGGCCCCATAAATCAGGTGCTCTTTCTAGGGTCTTGTTCTAATGGGGTGAGGTGGGCTTCATACCACCCTCTCACCTTCTGTTTCACTCACAAAGACTTTGCTCTCCCTTCATCTAAACTGCTTGTCAACATCTAACTCCTCCTGGGAGCGTCCCAGGTGAGGCAGGTGAACCCTGATAATCCTGCCCTGCTGGACTTGGGGCTTCAACAGCTGCTCTTCTGGCCTCATCCTGTTTCCTACACTGGCTAGGTACTTATCCCTCATTCCACGTCCCAACCTTGCTTACCTTTGTCTTATAGACATGATTTGAAGCCTTTGAGAACTGCTCCGTGTGATTTCTCATCTTTTTTATTTACTCAACATTTCCCTGAGTGCCTGTGTTGGGAGCACAGAGGCAGGTGAGACATGGTTCCGACCATCAGGGAGTCACATCAGTGCCTCTTTACTTAGCTGTGAACATCAGCAGCAATACTGAGGCTGAAGCCTCAGAAGCGAGGGACTGTATTTAGATGAGAGTGTCCCCACAAGAAGCATGGCCAACATGTGTTGAGATCAATTTTCATGAAAGATGAAGGAAACTTTCACTCTGCAGGAAGTTTTTCAATGGGTTTCCTCATAATTACATAAACACCCCCCACCTTTGCACTTAAGAGATAGCAGAGTTTACAAATGTTTTACTCTCCACAGTATTCTCAGTCTGTTGTGTAAGGTGAGGTACACCCACAGGTTTCTCTGTACTATTTATGGAAGGGTGTTCACGAAGGCCTTAGGTGAGGATGGTGAACACAAAAAGTCGAGATCTACTAAAGAAAAATGAGTGGGATTTTTCCCCCTCCAATTTTTTGTTCTCCCAAAACACAAAGTCGATTCTAATGACACGTAGATTATTTCATTCAACAAATATTAATGAGCATCTTCTTTATTGTCAGGGACAGTATCAGGCCCTAGGAATGCAGAAATGATAAAGACAAGGTCCCTGTCATTAAGGAACTGTTTAATAGAGGAGATAAGACAAGTATTTAGGCTACTTTGACCTTGAGCAGCTATAAAGTCTATAAGAGGTGTCTATGAAGTTCAGAGATTGGAGAACTCAGTGGAGGCGATGACATTGAGCTGGGTGATGAAAGTCATGGATGATGGGTTAGGGGGTGAACAAGTAGGGTCTTCCTTAGACTTGGGTGGTATTGAACTTGACCCTCCCCCTCGGATCCTAGGCAGGACTCAACAGCGGCAGTTTCCCCATTCAGCCCCCCAGGAATGTAATTTAGACTTAGTCATACCCACCTCCACTCAGGTCAATCTAAAGGCCCCAGCCTTCTGGTCACTCACTCACATGTGAATCCCTTTGAGCCAATCACAGCTGAGTGTAGCTGAGGAATCCAGCCTTGGGCCTTGTGAGACATCCGGATGGATAATCTGCCCCATGGCTGCCCTCCAACAATATGTAGCCTAGAGGCTTCAACTGGAGGGTGTATAAATGGCCTCTTCCTTCCAGGCCCCACAAGGCCTCCAGACTCCTGGAGCGACTTGTCACACATCTTCCTCTAGGGTAAGGCTACTTCTGAGTGGGGAGACACTTTGATGTTCCTCACTCAGATGCTCCAAAGGCAGCCTCAATCTTTTCTCTTGTCTCTTCCCAGAGAGTAGATAAGCCAGGTAGGAGAGGTTTGGGCAGAAAGAAGGGAAAGGAAGTGGGTCCTTGCAAAAGACCTCAAATTATCTCAAATGGGAGGAAGCCATGGAAGCTAAAGGGCCAGAGAAGGACAGAAGATACACACAGGCTTAGGAGTCTCAGGACAAAATAAGACTGAGTCAATAGAAAGCAAAGACTCCGTTCTCCTTTACACTTGACCACGGTGGACATTGGCCTGGGAAAAGTGGACTGCCAGCTCATCTAAGCTGCAGGCTGTTTTTCTCGTTTAATAAGAAGAGCAAGATATTAGCCTGGCTGTTGGTGAGGGGGTCCCCTGGGATTCCCACCATGATTTACTCCCCAAATATTTAGTCCTTTCAAACCCATTTCTTATTGTTCTGGGATGGAATTTAGCAGGCTGAAAATGCTAGGCTCCATTGGACAGCTCCAGCTCCAAGAAAAACAGGCACCTGAGGCCCTGATCTAACCAAATGCTTTTTCCTTCCAGTTTCGACCTGCTAGCCCAGCGATGTCACAGCAGAAGCAACAATCTTGGGGGCCTTCACAGACTCCCAAGTGCTCTCCTCCCCAAGACTCACACCCCTCCCTGGCTCCCTGCTCTCGCCCTTGCTGTGCTCCCTGTTCAGGAGGCTGTGGCTCTGGTTCCCAAAGCTCCCGGACTCAGAGCCAGGCCGGTGCTCGGAGGGCTAGCCGAGAGCCCCGCTGCCTCAGGGGTGGCACAGTCTACCACATTAAAGAGGAGGAGTGCTGAGGTGACTGGCCCAGAGGAGAGGGCCACAGGGACAGTTGCTCTGTCCCCACCCAGGTCTTGTGTACTCACTCCACTGGGAAGCTCAGGACCCTCCTTCTCTTTTGGGCCAGGAAACACCTTCAGGCCCCTAGCACTTAACAGGTGAGATCTCAGCGATGCTGTGCTTCTGATTCGGTCTTCCACCCACTGCCTCAGCTCGGCAATGAGATAGCCGCTTCATTTGGAGCCCTGGCTGCTGTGACCCTTGAGGTCCCAGTTCAGATGTGTGAGACCTCCGCAAGTGGATGCTATTCCTCCTTCCCTCCTAAGACACCTGGCAATGCTTCAAGGAGACAGCTGGTTTGAGATTCATGCCTGAGTTCTCAGCATCCTCAGCCATCAACCGATGTTGCCATATAATCCTAGCACTGAAGGCCTCAATGTAATAAAGTTATACTGAGCACCTACTGTGTACTGGGCTCTGTGATCACGGATGCAAGTAGCAGGTGTGTCTCTGCTCCAGGAAAACTTACAATCTAGTTGGAGAGGACATTCTAGATGGAAATATGTGAACTAATAAATACAATTTTAAGCTGATTGACATACTGATTTTTTTTCTCACTTTGTGTTAAAATTACTTAAAGGAGAAAAAAACAGTTAAAAGGTCAAGGACAGCAGGGAGAGGCTTATCTTGATGCTGTTCAAAGGTGGTTTCCTGGGCCTTGGAAGGAGAAGTTGGAAACAGAGCACGTGAGTTGGGGGAACAACAGGTTCACTGGGGTAGGCAGCATTTAAACAGGGCCTTTAAAGTTAAGCCGCCTTTGGTGCTGTGGGTGGAATGAGGGGGAAGAATCTTCCAGGTGGAAGATGCAGCATAAATAGATGCCTGGCATGTGTGGTACTTGCCAATGGCATGAATTTTAATGTGGCTGGGTGTCAGGTATGAGATGATGTAGGATTGTTCATAACCTCAGTTCCTTATGATAACTCAAACTAGTAGAATCTCCTGAGCATATTTAAACAATGCAAATGCTTAAGGCTTACTTCTTGGAGTTTATGACTCAATAGGTCTTAGTTGGGGGCCAGAAACCTATACTGTAAAAGTGCTCCCCAGATGGCTCAAATGCACAGCCAGCTTTAGAGTCCCTGATCTATCACAGCATCGAGAGCAAGACTGAAGGAACAGTTTCCTTGCTGGGTTGGCTCTAATGCTCTGAAACCCAGAGACTGTGTGATCTGCCCTTGCTTTTAAACTCGCCAATACTCAGCATTACTCACATGCAGAAATACCCAACACGCAGGGCTGTTACGAGGGGGAAAATAAAACATATGACCAAAAATGTTAATGTATGAATAGCTTAGAATGACAGGTTCACAGAATGACAGAGCAGAAGGTCCTGGTGTCATACGCAAGAGTGCAGGCCCCTAACGTCTGAGCCACTTGCCTTATATTTTGTAGTACTGACCTTCCTAGGTAAAGATAACACTACTGGTCCAACTGGAAGCAGGCTGTGTGGAGAGGGAGGAGAGCATGGTGAAGTCATTAGCATGGGGTTGTGATGAGCCAGAGATGCTATTCGTAGAGCAGTCTCTAAGAAAGGGAGCAGGATGGCCTCTAAGGTCTGTTCTGTTCACCTTGGTGAGAGGAATCTACCTTTAATATCAGAAGACAGGGATATAAAGTTACACAGGAGTAAGAAAGCTCTGTCATTATAGGCTTGGGTAGGGAGGTCTTCCTTTTTAGACTTAGATTTAGAAATATCTTCTTGGGAATCACTGCCTGGAGGAAAGATGAGGTGATCTCTCTTCATCCCTTCGCATTTTAGGATTAAAAAGCACCCTTTTATGGTGACATCTGTAAATACAAGACCCAGCAGGATGTTTTAGCTGTTGCCCTGCTCACTGAGGTCAGCTGAGGGGCCAGGGAAGAGCCCAGGATTGAAAGAGAGAATCCTTACATTTGTTACATGGCAGAAGGATGATCCTGCCTATAAAAGATGATAAATCAGGAAGTAGTTCTCACCACTACCCGAGAGATCAAGATTAAAACAACAACAACACCCATTTTACAAAGAGTACACTGAGTCCCAGAAGAGACAAGTGATCCACAGCTGGTCTGTCAGTGTCAGGCCTGGGCCTGTGCTCCAGGGATGGTCTACTCCTTCAATCCAAGGGACTTTTCTGCATCTGAAGACATTAGACAGAAAAGAGGCTGTCATGCTGATGGCGCATGATGTTGGTGTGTGTCCCCTAGTCCTATAGGTATAGGACTCAGAAGCTGAGGGATATCTGGGACTACAATAAATAACGATAATGCTTGCATTGTAATTACAGCTTACGGAACACCACTGAATGCAGGACAGTGTTGGTTTCTTTGCTCATAATATTTCTTTTAACCATCATATTACACACGGTGGGCCTGTGCCCCTTGCTCACACTATACAGACAAGGGAGGGTAGTTGGCTTTAGAAGCCACCTCATAGAAGTGATGGGAATGTGCTGTGCTGAGTAGTCCTTGTGCCTTTCTTTTACCCACTAATTGGGATCAGCTAAGACCCCCAGGGCCAGGTCATTGAACACGGGTCACTGAGTGTTTCCTCCGCCCCAAGAGAAGCATCAGCCCTTCCCTGACCAGGTATGGATCCCATTGCCCTTGGGAAGACCTTGGATTCTCTGCCCGTGCTCTTTGCCACAGTCGGATCCGCACGTGGCCTGCTCCGCACGTGGACTGTTCAAATGTCTGACTGCTTCGGGCAGAGGAAGACCCTTGTTTTCCTTTCTTTCATCACCTGGGAATCAGCTTGATAAGAATCTCATGCGTGCCAGTGCTGGCCTGGCTGCTACCTCACCCTTCTATTAAGGGCACACCCAACACAGGCAGGAATCCATAGCATGTTTGAATCCTCAAGTAGGCAGGATGGTGAGGGAATGCTTGGGCAGATGAGGGCAGAGTCCAGGAATGCATGAGCTGTGTCTAGGCCTCAGGCGAGTAAAGACCCCCCCCCCATCACCTTCCAGCCAGTCTTTCTGTCTACAAGCTCATTAACAAAGAGCTTGCCCAAGTCCGGTTCTGATTCTCACATCACACACTTGTAGCCTGGCCATTCACACACTTCAGCTTCTTCAGTAACCAAATCAAGGTCACGTGCCCTGAGTAATCATCCTAAAATGTAAATCTTATCATGTTCCTTCCTTACTTAAATGGTCAAGGTGCCCCAATTGTCTCTGATCAAACTTTTTAAGCAGCGTTTTCAAATTAAGTCATATGTATAACTCCAAAACATAAAGCAGGCAAAGGTATAATTTCTCTGCAGCATGGGGTGAGTGGAAGGCCCAGATTCTAACCCCCTCCTAGGCAATTTAAATAGTCAAGGATTAAGAACCGATGCTATTTTAAAATGTGACTCCAAGTTTTTAGGAACCCCATGTAAGTAAAGTGATATGAGGGAAAAGAAGGAAATTAAAATGTATTTTTAACCTAGTAGCTGTCAAATGTTATCTACATTCTTGCACTACAGTATCTCTTTAAGTTTCTCATTTTAATCCCATTTTGCAGATTAAAAAAAAAGAAGATGAAGCTCAAAAAACATTAACATACCCAAGGTTCAAATGACTGTCTTCCGATTCCAGACCCATCTCCTCCCACCTTCCGTGCTACGTAAAGACATGAAGCTGGTGCAATGCACAGCGGTGGAGGCGTGGAGGGAGGGTGGGGAGAGCAACCTACTGTCCAGGGGCGTGGCTCGAGTGTGATGTGTGAACATCCCTGGCAACAAGGCTTCAAGGACTATAATTTGGAAACCATTTACCTATATGCTAAAGTACACAACCCAGCAAGTAAAGCTCTTATGTTCTAGGGCCTTCCTTCCTTTCTGTCCAGCTAGTGTCCCACTTCTAGCTTTTCTCCAAGATCATGGCCACTCTGTTTCCAGAAAGGACCAAGCCCTTTCACGTCTCTGTGCCCCTGCATGTGTTCTCCCCTCTGTCTAGAACAACAGTTGCCCTTCATCTCCTGACTATCTTCCACTGTTTTTGAGCCTCGGTCTTTTTTATCTGTAAAATGGGATTAACAAGAAACTCATAGAGCTGTTATGCTGTGACGATACAAATAACGTGTTTGATGGACAGAAGGTTGGGAATACATTTTAACTCCCTTCCTTTCCCTCATATCATCCCACATGTACCCTTCCTTAAGGACAAAAATGTATCTTAATCTTTGAATTCTTAAAACCCTGCACAAAATAGGTACTCAGCAAACAAATTAATATCCCTGACGTAGTATTTGCAAAGTTATTACAAGAAGGGAGTTTCTGCCTGGCCGGGTGTGGCTCAGCAGTTGAGCATCAACCTAGATTCCAGGAGATGGCGGTTCGATTCCCAATCAGGGCACATGACCAGGTTGTGGGCTCGATCCCCAGTCGGGGGCGTGCAGGAGGCAGCCGATCAATGACTCTCTCATCATTGATGTTTCTCTCTATCTCTCCCTCTCCCTTCCTCTCTCTGAAGTCAAAAAAGATATATATATATATTTTAAAAAGGAGTTTCTCTTGGGATACATAATGTTTCATTAGTGAACCTTTAGTTCATTGATGGTATTGGATTAACACAACAGAACATTGTTTTCCAACCTTTTAAAATTATTTGTAATATTTTAGTGGGGGCTATTGCAGGAACAGAGCATACCTTTACCCATCCCTACATATCTGGGCTTCAGTGTCTCATACTCTCACCTAGGAGAGACAAATTAGGCAAGAGCCACAGATATACACAATATTCTCTGCTTTGACAAAACAAGGCCAGAAGTTAAGTAAGTAATTTTCCTCTAATAGTAGGATAAACTAAATAGATTAGATGTAGTTGCTTTCTCATAGTGTGACCTACCTTCAAATATTTCACATCCTCATAGACATATCAGCCATCATCTCTCTTCTTTATCAAGTTCACCACCACTCCCACCCCCAGATAAAATATGTTCAGGAGAAAGAAGAGACCAGGAAAGGCAACAGTTGAGCTGGGTCTGATGCTAATAAATGCAAAGACAGACTTAAAGATGTACTGAGATCATCTGATCAAGTCTCCTCTGAACCCAGAAGGAGTATGAAAGCCAGGACCAGAGCCTTGACTTCCACTGCAAAGCCCACACCATTGGCCAGTATCTAGGACTCCATCCTGGGGGCAGCTTCCCAGACCTGCCCCACGTGCCCGCCTCTGACCTGGCTTCCCAAGGTACTCTCTCTAAGGAGTGAAAGGAAGGAGACCTTTCCCTCACCCACAAATCACTCATTAATTCATTGAACAAATATTTTTTGAGCACATACAAGAATGCCAAGCACTGTGTAGGTGCTGGGGACAAAGTAAACCAGCTAACACTGAGATTTCATTCTATCAGGATGACAGATATTAAAATATAAATACAAGCAGATTGTTATCAGAAATTCAGGATACCAGGGGTCATTTCCTAGGGAAAACTAATATAATTGAGGTTGAAGACACAAGGACCCAGAGCCAAAGAGGAGAGGAGAGCCGGCATGTGTGTGTGTAGTGCACACAGAGAAGTATATAGGGTTGCCAAGCAGTGTTTTGGGCCCAGCTTAGGTGGATGATCATGATCTTATGATAATACCAACTTGCCAAAGTGTCTTTTTAAAAAAAAAAAAAAATTTCTATAGCACCTAGGCATAGCAGAGAGGATTCAGCCAGGGTTGGGGTTTCGTCAGTCAACCTCATTGACAAGCCACAGGGTGAAAAGTTTATTCTATTGGCAAAAGAATGGTTGAAATGATGGACTAAGGAAAGCACACTGGGTGGGGAGTGGCATGAAGGAAGAGGGAGCTGGTGAGACAGTAGATTTCAGTGGATATAACCCTGCAGGTTGAAAGGAGGGGCTGTGATCAGAGAAATGAGTGCCTGGCTTTGTGGTGTCAGAGACTCAAGACCTGGCTTCCAGTTCAGACTCTGCCTAGCTTTGAGCACCTCCTTTGTCTTCTCTGGCTCTAAGTGTCCTCATCTATGTGTGGAGTGTAAGCAGTGAACTAAAACCCTCCCCAGTTGGGCCTTTCTATGATGCGTCGTTGTTGGTCAGTGTTTTAGGCACCTGGGAATCTGAATCAGATATACTGAGCCCTCAGTAGTGACCCATGGGTGCTTAGATTATTGGTTCCCAACCTATTGCTAGAACCTACAGAAACTCTTGGTTATATCCTGGGTTGATCCAACTTTTGTGGCTTCAGATTTTCACCTCAAGCATGTGTTGGGTTCTTCCAGACACCCTAAGTTCAATCCCTAAGCTGTGCCATTGTCAGCTCCCTCATAAATCAGGATCTTCTTATCCTTATGAAAATCCTTCCAGGGTTTATGGGGGGGATGTTTTGAGAAGATACTCATGAGGAAGACCCAGTAGTGACCGAATGTGACAAAGTGACAATATGACAGAGCCACTGGAATGTGGGAAGTTGTCATCATAACCACCTGGTTGGGAACAGCTTTCATAAATTCATTCCTGGAGTTGGGTGCAGGAAATGTATAAAAGTCCTCCGATCATACTGCGTCCTCGCTTCATTTGATGCATCCATCGCTTGCCTGAGGTTAGAAGACCAAGGTGAGTGTCCTTACTGATCTGATGGCAGTTTGGGGGTGGCCGGGGCTGCCAAACTTCTGCTGAATGGGACAAGCCACTCCAGGTTGGAGAGAACCGGAGCTAACTGGTAATTTCAGGAAGATCAGGCTCGTGGAAATCATTGTGTTGGCTCAGAAGTAGCAATCCTAGAGGAGGTTGAATGTTAACCAAAGACTGGAGTGGCGGGGGGAGCTCTAAATGCAGAGCCCGTGATGTAAGAAAGAAAATGGAGGTGGCGAGGACGAGTGGTGTAACCATGGACTCAGGCTACACAGCAGGTTTCTAGAATGCAGAAATCAGGAGATGCGATAAAAATAACTTCAGATTTGGGGAACTACTTAGTGCCCTAAGTTGCTGCTTTTGAAGCCAGGAGTCTTGGGGGAACCAGGAAAGTTAGGAGAAGGTGTCACCAGATTCCAACTTACCTACTGCTTGATTTCTCCTGTGCCTGGAAAGCAGACCTACTCTGCCGTAAGATATGGGCCCTGGAGCCATAGAATCAATTACAGAACTTCAGACTCTGTAGAAAGATGCTGATACAAATTACCGTCATATTTGCTGAACTTTCAAAATATCTGCATTGCTTTTCAGAGCAACTGAACTTTCTCCAAGATGTCCTGCCGACAAAACCAGCAGAAGTGCCAGCTTTCTGCCAAGTGCCTCCCCAAATGCCCACCCAAGCGCCCTCCTCAGGCCCCTCAGGCCCCTCAGGCCCCTCAGGCCCCTGCTCCCTGCCCAGCACCCTGCCCAGCACCCTGCCGAGCACCCTGTCGCCCTCCTGCTCCCTCCTGCTGTATTCCCAGTTGCTGTATCTCTGGCTTTGGAGACTGCTGCTCTCTGGTGTCTCATGGGTTTCCAGAAGTCTGCCTGGGCCAGCCTCAGCCCTCCACCTGCTGTGTGAGGGAAACTTCTGGATGTTCCAGTTGTTGCCACGGCCTTGGGGGCTGCAGCTGACCTGCCACTTTTGAGGAGCCAAAGATCCACAGACAAGGACCAGCATCGGATGGACGTCTTTCCTCACTCTCAGCTCCGTTCTCTCTTCCCCTCCCCAACTAAGCTGCCTAGATGTGTAGCTGATGGATCCCTCTCTTGGCTGACAGCCTCAGAGCTCTTGGCCTTGGCTCTGTTCCTAGATCAAAGAGACCTGAATGCTACAGAAAACTCTGCTTCCCAAAGCCTCCTCAGTGTGCAAAAATAAAGCTTATCTTTCCTGGCACCCTGAATTTCTTGGTGTTTGTTGATGCCCCCCTTCTCAGCTTTGAGGAGCTTCCATTCACCTGGAGTCTTCAAGAAGACCTCATGATCAGCCAGACAGATGAGACATTTCCACTAAGGTAGACCCCAGGTCTGAGCAGTTTGAGAGGGATGTGAGAAGGAACGCTCCAGAGGGGGTCACAGGGGGACGTGCCCTGAATAACAGCTCTTCCCTGGCTGCTGCTGCCGCCGCCACCACCGCTGAGGTGTCTTCCTGCTCGTTAAGGACACGCTGCTTCCCAGTCCCAGAATTTAGCCTCCAAACCCTTCTGATTTAGGGGAATCTTATGCTCAAGAAGGAAATGGCACAGGAGTACTTGTAGTTTTCAGATCTCGGTTTAAAAAGCCATGACAAATACTCTCCCTGAACATATCCATCTGACTGAGTCCCTTTTCTTCACACAGGAGCCAGAATCTACTCCTTGGCCCAGTTAGCACAATACCCCTGAGAGGCTTCTTACCATCTACCCTTGGTGGTTTCTTTTCCTCTGTTCAGTAGGACAAATGGCATGAGTTTGAAGGCAAGTTCTCAGGGAACTGCTCCAACAATGGGCTGTAAGCAACAGCAATACCCTTGTCCCTCCACGACTATGGTTCTTAACCACAGTATTGAGACACACCAGTGCCTATCAGGCCAGTAAGAGACAAAAGAAAAGAATGAATGGTGTGTACCCCAGAAACTGCCCATGACCCACAGCTGTGTAAACACCTGAGCTCATGTGGTGGCGTGTGTCTCACACACTGAGTGCGCTGTGGCGGAGGAGAAATCGTGGACTGCTGCTGCTGGCCACCCTCTTGGACCAAAATAAATTATTGTAAGTCAGGTTGGCCAGGGTCATCCAGGTCACAAACAGCTCTGGGGGGTTAGCATGAAGGTAAATATGACATCTCAATCAATATTCAGTCCAAGAAAGAGAACTTCTAGATCTGTGGTTTTCAACCTCTCACAAAAGGAACAGTGGAGTCCAGAGAGGTACTTCAGGAAGGGATTCTTGAGGTGTCTTTGAGAAAGAAACCGTGTGTGTGTGTGTTCATTTACTTAAAATGCTATGATAATGGTCAGCATGCCTACTCAAAAGTGTTAAATAACTGGTGATAAATGATAACACCTTGGAGAGCATCAGACTCTCTAGGTAATCCGGGCCATTAGCTTAACCAGTATGTGTCAGAATGAAAATTCCTGACATGGTTTATGCAGTGAAATTTCACAAGGTAGCTAAGCCAGCTACTTCCTGATAATTAAAAATGTCATTTTGCTAGAAAGTGTAATATACTAAGTGAAATAGCTAAATGTTAATTTTAAAAGTACAGATAAATTTAAATCTGGCAATGAAAATGTGTTTATATTATATTTAAAGTGTTTTTCCACATTGCTCATGAGAGAAAAACATCACTAGAGAATAGCTTGCTAAAAGTCACGTGCAGTTGGCCCTGTAAGGAGGATGACTGATTTAGAAATGCAATTAGGATCATCTGCTGATGAAGAAAGAGCCCAGTATGACATCAACCACACTTTAGGAGAATTATTCTAAACGTTGAGATCATGAGATACTTACAGTAAAACTCAACAGGAGTATGTATGGCTGTTGAGAATCTTCCCATTTTGTTTATTTTGCTGTGTGTTCAGGCAAGTAAATATAAAGATGATTGCAGTGCTGTGTAGTCTTCTTTGGAGACCAGAGGTGGCTTAAATGAAAACAGAGCAACAATCAGCAGAGCTAAACCCTCTGCAGGCCCCAGGGGCCAAGGGACATGTGGCACCTGAGTGCCAGGTGATGATGTGTGCCAGACCACAAGAGGGCAGTGTGGTGGAAAGGCCACGGGATTTAGGGGCAGGAGAGAGCTTCTCATTCAGAGGCCCTAGCAGTGTGGCTCTTGATGTCTGTCTGAGCCTCATCTTACACATATGACAATGGGATCAACAATGACAATATAGACTAAGTTGGCTTATTGTAAAGATTAAGTGAGATAATGTATTTGAAAATTATTTCTCAATTGTAACGTGCTATGTCAAATGTTATTTTCAATAAATTAGAGAACCGTTGCCACCTGATCTCTTTTGCATTTTGATTGATATGCTTACATTCACCTTTCTCCTTGCCTTTTGTTCTACCTCGCATTTTTCTGGTTTATTTTCCTCTCCGATCTTTTTCTTTTCTGTCTCTCTGTGTTTCTGTCTCCTTAACTGGTCATAGCTAACAATGCTTGCTAATGGGTGCCAGCATTTTCCTAGGGGCTTACTGGGTCCTATGTTATGTAATCTCACAATGACTCTATACAAAGCACTGTCCATCTCATTTTACAGTGTAGGAATCTGAGGTTAAGTGATTTGGTAAAATTACAGAAGTGAGCTTTGAGTTCAAGGCTATGTGACTATAGCCGTGCATGCAATCAGGAGACAGACACCAACCAGCACCTTAGACAGGGGAAATTTAAGATGAAAATTATTAACAATAACCAAAGAAAGAATAGCTACAGTGCACAACATAAGAAAAAGGCTGAGGGAGAGTACCCAAAGAAGAACAAACTTAGAAGGGGTCCATGTGATAGAAAAGGTATGGCTCAGCGGCAGGCTAGCAAATGACTTCTCTGGTTTAGCCACAGTGTCCTTGCTTTTCCATCTGAGTCTGAATGCCCTCTCACACACCCTCCGCGTCCCACTTCTTATCTGCAATTGCCATCCAAGTCTCAGCTTACGCATCACTCCCTCCAGAAGGCACTCCTGACCCCCTAACCTGGCCCCATGAGCCCCGCGGTCTCCTTTGCTACCCCACCATCCTCACAGTGTTGACGTGGCCTATTGTCCCTACATTGGATTGGAAGAGCTTTGAGAATGTGAACTATATCCTTTTGAGCATAAACACTTCGCATTTAGGACTGAGCCTGACAGACAGTAGACATTCAGCCCAAATGTGCATTTTAGGCTTAATGTGATTAAACGATTATAGGTTAACTCAGGAGCTCCCTTTGTCGGTCAGGAGAGGAGAAACCAGGAGGAGGCCTGCTGTCCAGCCAGCAGGGGGCGCGGGCAGGTCAGTCATAATCACAGAATCTTGGGGAGCATGCCCATGTCACAGAGGCGCAGAACCTCAGAATCCTGGCTGGGAGGGGAGAGAGACCACTTGCCTGCTGATAGTCATGGACTCACTAGGCTGCTGAAGGAGAGTCATGTCTGCTGGGACAAGTCCAGGGAAGACAGTTTTCATGAGAAGCCAAGCGTGGAAATCATGAAATAAGAGACCGAAAAGAAGTGGCCAGAGAGGTAATCCAAAGAAAGCTTGTCATTTGGGTCCTCTGCTCATAGCTTGTTCATTTAGTCATTCGTTTTTCCTTACTTATTGAAGCCCACATAAGGCCACACGGTGTGTTCAATGCTGAGCACAGTGGCCAGGGGGGTAGGAAGGACATCTGTGCTTATGAAACTAACGGACTAGAGAAGTCAGACAGTTAGAGAAATCACAAGAATACAATGAAAAGTGCAGGGGGTGCCAAGTTGTATCGGGGCACCGACCCTACGGGTTAGGGAAGTTTTCCTCAAAAAAGGAGTGATGTTTAAGCTGGGATTTCAAGGTTGAGTAATATTTAGTGAGAGTGTGCAGATGGAGCTAGGGGGTCCAGGGCCTGGGGAAGAACATGCCCAGATCCAGACAGAGGTGAGCAGAGTTTAGAGGGATCTGCTTGAGCCAGTCTGACACATGGAAGGAACAGTGGCTGGAGGCCAGACTGGCTGGTAGGCAGAGGTCACAAAGAGAGCAGCCTTGCCCTTCTCCAGGCAGCGAGACAATGGAGACAGTGCCAGCTCCAGGAGGCATGAACCCGGGGGGGGGTTTCCTCTCCCTCCCTACGGCTAGTGCACAAGACTGATTCCTAACCTACTCTCCATCTTCGACATGGCAGAGCCCCCGTTCGGGACCTGTCCCCAGGATCTGCCCACAAGAGACGTGTTCAGAGGGGATGTCTGTGGGAGCAGGCAGGTGAACACTTGGGTGGGAGCCTTGGGTGCCCTCTGGTCACCAGGATGTAGGAACAGCCCAGCCCAAACTATGAAGGATGGGGCCTGACATGCTGGACTTCCAAGTGGAGAGAGGACTCTGAACTGTCAACTCAGGGGACCTTCAGGGGGAGAAATGTAAGCCACAGGCACAGAGAAGGAAAGAGAGAGAGAAAAAACATTGATGCGCGAAAGACATCAACTGGTTGACTCCTGTTGTGCGCCCCAGCCAGAGATCGAACCCACAGCCCAGGTATGTGCCCTGACCAGGAATCAAACCCTCAACTTTTCGGTGTACAGGACAATGCTCCAACCAACTGAGCCACCCGGCCAGGGCTTTGCAGTCTCTTGCTCTAGAGAAAGAGACTGTGACTTGTCCCTACCTCTGCTTCCCCTTCTTAGCAGCCCCGGTTCAGGGTCCAGATTTTGAAATTAAGCAGAAACCTCTTCCCGGACAATAGAATTTCTCCCTGAGTGACAGGCACAGAGGCATGAGTGAATTGAGGCCAACACCCCATCCCAGAAGTCACTTTCCCCTCACAGGTGAGAACCTGCCCTGACCCCGTTCAGGCTGCAGGCACACGGCCAGGGCCTGGGGGTGTGGCAGGAGCAGACTTGGGACAGGGCCTTCGAAGTGACCCTTCCTCCTTCAGTTCCTCTCTCCTGGGCTCCAGGTCACTAATTCATAGCAGAGTGGGCCGCCAAGGGGAGTCTGCCCCGCAGACAGCAGCGAGGGGCGCGGTGGCGGCCTCCTCGGGCACATGCCAGGCTCCTTCCCACAGGGACACGCCGCTGCGCCCGTTCTGAGAGTTGAGGTGGAGGGAGGCTGGGCTGGGGCAGGGCCACAGCTTGCCAGGTGGGAAGGTACTGTTTCCAGGGGCGGGGGTGTCGGTCACACCGGGCTCAGTGAGACTAGGAGCTGGTCCAGGTGGATCCCAGAGGAAAGGGGTTGAGGCTAAGGGCCTGCCCCCCGTTATCCTAGACAGCCAAGGCACTCTTAGGATCTGCTGAATTTGAGAATCCTGCCAGCTTTCGCTGACCCAAAGCCACCTTCGATGGCAAGGAGGGGATGGCCCAGCTCTCCATCCCACTCCAGCGACCCTCAGGAAGGCTTTGGTCTGAGGGTGATTGGGAGTTCCTGTCCCCAGGAGTCCCCCTCCCTAAGAACACGGAAAAGAGCGAAAAGACCAGAGATGCGACTTTCTCAGCGTCGACGGAGAATGTGCCGCAGGGCTGAGCGGGAGGGCAGGAGGGCAGGGCAGGGAGGGACAGAGGGCGTGGAAGGGTCCACTGGCAGAGGGACAGAGGCCACAGCAGAAACCGGAATCTTATGCGCTATTCAGACAGGCTCCCATTTCCAAGCTTAATGGACAAGTACAAAGAAATCTCCATTCGGCTCGGACACACAGCCATTGTCAGAAACCTCAGGTTCTTCCTTGAGCCTGTGCGTCTGCATGGACACACACCCGTCGGCATGTGCCTACATGCACACACACATATACGAGCATGTACGCCCACTGGAAAGCCCAGGGCAGCCCCTGGTTCAGTTTTAAAAAACCAGTTTGGGCCAGAGGCTTATCCGTGGGTGCTGGAAGTTTCTACCTCAGCAGCTGCCACTCCAGCTCCCCCACCCATCGTCCTCCACCTGGTGAGAGGGCTCTGACAGGCCAGGCCCCTCCCTAGCTGGGGTACAGCTCATTTCCCCTCCCTCCACACCTCCCGAGGCTAGAGGACTCCCCAGGTCTCTGCCCGCTGACTCCTGGCCACTCCCACACCCTCCATCCTGCTCTGGGGCCTCCACAGTGGCTTTCATCTGTGTGCCACAGGAGGGACGGCAGAAACCAGAGAAGGGCTGCCCTGGGGGCCACAGATCAGGGCCAAGGCCTGGGACTGTGCCAGGAGAACTTGGATTTCCTGGGTTGGAAGAAGGTGGGTTGATAAGAAGCAAAGAGTCATTTTGGTTTTTCTTGCTCCTGGAAGAATCAGGAAATTATAAAAGTCCCAATGGTTGAGTTTGAGGACAACTACAGAGTCTAGTTCATGCCTCGTCGCCCCACCACCCCTGACACTACCCCTGGAGAGGAAGAGATACAGCCCAGAGGGCTGAGGAGAGCCGCCCCTGCCCCGTGCCTTGGAGATGTAGCCAAGCCTGGCCCCGGCCCAGATGCCAGGAGCAATGTCCTATCCGGTTGCTGTCATGCCCCCCTCCCCGGCTGGTGACTGCCCACATGCTGAGGGGCACAGAGAGAGATGGTGCCTTCAGGAAGGGTGGTCAGTCACCCCAAGTGCGAGGCTCTCATTGCACCTGGGTCCCTGGGTGCCATGTTGGAGACCACACCAAGCACACGGTCTGAGCTGGGATCCAGCCTGGCTTGCGTCCACTTATGAGCAACTGAGGCAGATTGCTAAACCTCAGTCGTCCTCATTAGTAGCTAATGGTTATGAAGTGCCTGACCCCGGACCCACACACAGGCCACTAAAGGTCACTCTGTTCCTCTTTAGCTAAGAGACCTTAGGCAAATTTCTCATAGTCCTGGTCTTCCCATTTTTATCTGAAAAATGGCTACCTAGTGAGGGCCCAACACTCTGACTCACGTGTGAAGGCAAGAACTGTGAACTGCTGTGTGCTTGGAGTGTCCGGCCCTGCTTTCCCAGCCCTGGTCTGAGTCATCTCTCGGAGGGTGGATAAATTTGGGGGTCAAAGAAAGCGGAAATGAAAACAGGCAGCCAACTTTCCTTCTGAGAATGTTCTTCTCTTTCTTTTAGGACATCCAAAACTCCGGAAGATGTGTGAACCAAAATGCAATTCATGCCCGCCAAAACCCCCCTGCTGCCCGACAAAATCCCCCCCATGCCCCCCCAAACCCTGCTGCCTCCCAAAACCCCACTGCCCGCCCAAACTCCACTGCCCATCAAAGCCCCCGTGTTGCATTGAGCCCAATTGCTGCTGTTTGGAGCCCAAGCCTGAGTGCACGTGCCTTAACACGAATTCTGAGCCCAAGCCACCCCAAACTCAGAGCACGAGCCCCCCAGGTCAACCCCAAAATCCAAAACCTGGGTCCAAGCAAGATAGCTTTGCACAGAAGAAGCCAAACAAGTAGATTGTCCCAAATAAGTAGATGACTACGCCCATGGCTTGGCAAGGTCAGGCTAGACCTACATTTAGAACAGCTGTTTCTCATTGACCACCATTGACTCCTGACCAGAAACCCCTATTTCCCTTCATAGCCCCCCACCCTGGGGAGGCCCCCAACTGGAAATGGAAGGCTGAAGAGACTGGAGTCATCTTTCCTAGTGATCCTGACATTAGCACAAAAATAAAAGCGCAATAAAAAGAACATTGTCTCCCTGTTCTCCTTAACCAGGGAAACCATCTCACTGGCCTGAGTCCAAGAAAATGTTCTGGGCATGTCATGAAAGGCAGAGGAGCCAGCAGGCCAGCGTCCAGAGCACAGGGCCTCTGCTGAGCCGTTAGGGTGACTGACTCATCTTGGTTTCCAAATTCAGGTCCTGCATTGCAGGAACCCCTCCAGTCCTAGGTGAAGGGGGAAGTCAGTCACCTTAAGTGCAAGGATTCCAGAGCTGGGTCCCTGGGTACCACATTCGAGACCAGAACAAGCATGTCCCTAGGAGTGGTTCCCCTTCCCATCCCAGAGGAGGGTTCAGGTGGAGGCGGAGCTCCCAGGACTTGGCAAAGCTCCTTCTGGCACAGGAGCAATGAAGTCTCATGGCTCCAGCGCTGTCTCCTCAGCCCTAAAGCAGGTGGTTCAACCTCTCTCTCGTTCCATTTTCTCATCTGTCAAATGTGGGAAATGGTATTTACCTCAAAGGGTTTTTTATGCGAATTACATGGGATAATTCATTTAAAGTACTTAACATAGGGTCTGACACATAGTGGATACACAATTCAAGGATCTCCTCAAACCTCTTTCTGTTACCAGGTGCCTATTTCCCTCCAAAGAAGCCACCATACTTCAACAATTTATCCCCAAAAAACACCTCCATTACTCCAGGTGGGTAGATGGAAATAAAGAAAACAGTCTTAGTCATCACACTCCTAAGCTTCTATTTTTACCGTTTCTTTGGTCTATAATTGGCATTTCACTTCTAATATTTCCTCCCTTGTGATTCTCTCTGCCCACCAATGCCTCCAAGACAACTCATCTACTTTGGACCTCTATGAATTAGTTTTCAGTTTCAAGAATCTGTAAGTGGAATGAATCAGCCGGTGGGTGTTCTTTTATGCCTGGCTCTTCACTCAGCAACACTACTTTGAGATTCAAACAAGTTGTTGCATGTATCTAAATTGTTCGTTCTTTTTTATTTCTGCGTAGTAAGTGCCCTCATTGTATGGACACACCATCTTTTTTAATCCATGACACTCTTGATGGACATGTGGATTGGCTCCAGGTTTTGGCTATTACAAACGAGGTTGCCAGGAATATTCGTGACAAGTCTTTCATTTCTCATGGGTAAAGACCTCAGAGGAGAGTGACCGTGTTATATAGTAGGTGTATGTTTTACTTTTTAAGCAACTGCCCAACTGTTTTCCACAATGATTGTGCCATTTTCCATTCCCACGGGAAATATACAAGAATTCAGATTATTATATATATTTGTTGATATTTTGTATGCTCAATTTGGGTTTTTTTAGGCATTTTGATAAATACATAGTGTTATTTCATTGCAACTTTAATTTGCATTTCCTTAATGACTACTGATATTGAGCATCTTTCTGGGTGTTCATTTGTCCCCATATAACTTCTTTGGTGAATTATCTGTTTAATATTTTCTTGTTTTACTGAGCTGTAAATATGTGTTTTCCTTTGGAAAGTTAGAGTTGAACTTCGTAACCATAAAAGTCCCTCCAGCACCAGCTTCTCAGACATGGATCCTTAGCTGGCGGGTGAGGCGGTTCTAAGGTGACTGGGGCCTGAGGCTCCTGGGAGAAGCGCTGGGGGCTGGGGCACAAGGAAGAGAGAAGGGTGAGGCGGGAGCTGAGCAAGCAAGAACTCACTTGTAAGAGGAACCCTGGGCTGGCCTCTCTCCTCCTGACCTCTCTCTCCCCTTCCTGCCCCTTCATGCCCCTCCAAGCAGACTTTCTTGTAAAACTTGAGTGGCAGGAAAAGTATTTTCAGCCACTCCAGCAGTTTCCAGCTTGCTCGCCTTCTAGTTTGCAGCTCTCTGGTCTTCCCTTGTGCCAATGCTGGATTCTTCCTGGGGACACAAGGGCTCCAGTGTCTACTGTATCTGATGGACATCTCTGACTTTAGAAGCAGAGAGGTCTGCCTGGGAGCAGAGACACCCACGTCTGATCCACCTGTGGGACCGTTGCCCAGTCACTGCACTGCTCTGAGCCTCAGCTGGTCGTCCGTTAAGCGCAGAGGATTAAGTGGGATAGTGGATGGGGCCTGTGTAGCACCAGGTCTGGCGAGCAGCAGCCTGGAAGGTTCGTTGCCCCTGCCTTCTTCGCAGGGAGACTCGTGCGGCCCTGGTCTGCTCACACCTGCATCCGTGCACAGGCCGTTAGTCGAGAACGGACCCAGAACTGACCCCACAGGGGGCAGTCAGTAAATGACTGGTTTGGAGTTGGAAGATGCCTGAGGTCACCAAGTCCGCAGTCATCAGATGCTCAAGCACCTGGGAAGGCAGGCTAGTGGGGAAGAGAGCCCGCCAGAGGGAAGTCAGGATACGCGGGTTCCAGTCCAGCTCTATCACAGGCTCACTGTGCTTGGGCTACTCATGTCCCCTCTCCAGACTTCCATGCCATCCTGTCACAAGAGGGGACAAATGCCAGTGGAGGGGACTTGCTGTGTTCAGAAGCTCCTGTGTACCAGACACTGGGTGGAGTCTTCCCTGTGTGTTCTCCAAGGCCCCTCCAGCTCAGACACGCTGCTGCCTCCCTGTGCAGAGAAACGACTACAAAGAACGTGATTTTGCAGACACTGAGCCCCGGGGGAGGGCACCCTGCCAGCTGGATGGGAGGACGCTGAGCACCTCCTCGTCCCACCCCTGGGAGCTGTGCATACCCTTGCCCCTTTACTGCACCAGGAACAAGACTGGGACTGGCCTTCCGTGGAGAGCAGAGCAAGAGCCAGCACGGGGACTAGAAGTGGGAGCAGCCGTCCCAAAGGCCAAGGAGGGGAAGCCAGAGGGAGACGTAAGAAGGCCAGTCAGGCACGTCAGATGGACCCGCACCGAAGCCCACAGGGGAGGAACCAGCCTCTTGCCCTTTCGTGGCCCCATCTCCCCTCCTTGCCTTGTCCCCTCCAGAGCAGCCGGTGGGCACAAAAGGGAGCTGAGGAGCAAAGGTCAGGCTCAGGAGGCCTCGGAGGAGGAAGGCGAGGATCCGGGCACGTGGGGAGGCAACGAGTGCAGGCTGCAGATTGAGACATGGTGTCGCCCACGGTGCCCTGGGCAGAGGAGGCCCATGGGGAGGGATGGGAGGGTAGGGGCCTCAGTGTGTGGGGCCCCTGCCTCACCCAGAAAAGAGCGTAGGTGTGGCTGCCGAGATGGGAGGAAACCCAAGACCTCCTGGCCCAGGCAAATTCCCAGGCCCACCTGCCACCACCCCATACTGCCAACTGACAGCTGTTCCCAACACTCCCCCCGGGGCAGTGACCGCTGTAATCAGTCCCTTCCTCCCCCCGCAGCTGGGCAACAGTTCAAATGGGCTGTCTCACTCCAAGAGAAAGAGGAACCGCCAGGTTTCAGCTCTGCAAGAGAGGGAGCCAGGGTCCTTGGGCTGGGGAAGAGCTGGGGCCAAGGCTCTGCAGGTGTCATGGGATGTGAGCTCATCCTCATTACGCTGGGTGGCGGCTGGACAGTTACCTCACTCATCCTGTGGACCCTGTGAGGTCACTCACACAGACACCGAGGGAATGTCCCCGATATAATGCATGTCTGCCCCCCAGTGGGGCAACCTGAGGGCCAAAGCATGAGGTCTCTGAGCCCTTAAAATTCTGGGACTCCTCTAACCCCTACTGTGTGCGCGTGCACACACACACACACACACACACACACATGCCTCAGCTTCATGTTCCTCCCTCCTTCCCACACCCTGACTTTGCCCAGTGGCTGAAAGCTCACACACGGTCTCCCCCAAAGCTCTCATTATGCTGTGAATCAGAGGGCAGGAGGCAGATCTGGCTGATACAGCCCCTAGAAACTCATAAGACCGGTACGACTTCTGGGAGCAGGGTCTGCTGTCCTGGGACTGACTGTCATGGGCTGGGGAGAGGCAGATTCCTGCTATGTGAGGTCAGCAGCAGAGCTCAAGGTCATGGGTGCCCATGTGAGGATGCTTGGTTAGTTCTCCGTGGGTGGGGGGAGAGGAGGGCTTCCCCTGCCCCAGAAAATGACACAGTTCCTGAGCTATGGAGGAGGCAGAGCGAGGTCCCAGGTGGGCTCGGGGAACAGGAAGGAAATGAGGACATGGGAGCCTTTCAGATTCAGGGGTCCCTCCATCTGTCTTTCTGACTGAGCCCCAGGAGCATGGCAAAGTTAACACTGTAAATTGATCTATTGGGCCTGGAAGAAAGGTGCCTTTTGGGAAATCCATGAGGAATCAGGATGCTTCTCAAAATGAGTCCCAGAAATGAGTATTTGTCTTTAGTTTTCTAACAGTTCTTTTTTGATTAGACTGTAAAGAAGAGAGTTTAATGAATAATGTACATAAAATAAGCTATAAAGTAATTATTAAGACGCATATCACAATTGCTTTTTATACACATACACACACACACATTGGGGTCACACTAAATTCTTTGATAGTAGCTATCTCCAGGTGGTGAGATCCACGGTTCATTCATTCCTTCTCTTAACATTTGTAGAGCACTGAGTCTATGTGGTGGTTACGATGGGTTCTGGGGAGAGAGTGGAACACAGTCCGGGCAAACCAACCCCTGCCTTGTAAAGCTTAATCTTCAACAGGAGAGATAGCTAGGAAATAAACAAGTGACCAAATGCAAACAAAAGGCCCTCAATTGTTATCAGTGACATGAGTGAGCCAGAAGATAACCTTGTAGTTGGGGTAGTCAGGGAAGGCTCCCTGGCAGCCCCAACATTCATGCTGATGCTGAGGCACATAGAGCCAGGGGCCTGGGAGCAGCCAGCCCCAAGGTGGGGAGTGCTGGGCTCCCCCTGGGGGCTGAGCACCCTCAGCGAGGGTCTCTGACACCAGGGAAGTGAGTTTGGACTCTATTCTAGATGTGCTGAGTCGCCACCAATATCAGAAGGGACAAGCTGCAGTACCCACTCTGAAAGATTACTTAAGCTCTTTTTAGGGAGTGGTTTGGACAAAACAATGGAGGATTTGGTTTTATCCTCAATACCTTCATGCATTTCCAAAAAAAAATTCTAGAAGGTGTTTGTTTTAGCATCATAAAAAGCATATTTGCACACTGAATGCCTGTTTTCTGCCTAGAGTTGCCCATCCTTTGGAGTTTCTATGAGATTTTACCCTTGGGAACTTCTGAACTGCGGCTTTGGACATGGGACCTGGGCAGCCCATGGCGCATAGCAGGAGACTCCTGCAAGCCTTCTGTTTGTGCCCCTGAAGACAGAGTTTATTTCCTCAGAGCATAGAGTTATAGACAGGACTTGAGAGTAGATGGAACTGTGGGCTAACGGCCAAGAGAAGCCCCAGTAACCCCACCTCTTCCCACCTCTACACCACATACCCTGTCTGGGCATCCCAGAGAGAAGCATAACTTTCCATTTCTTGCCCTTGGAAAGGAATCTCTCAGCCTAATAATGGGGACAAATCCATTTTACAGGTGGAGAAATTGAGATTCAGAGATGCTTGGCTGAGGTCACAGAGCAATAAGCAAAGGGGACTCGGTTCCTGACCTGCCTCCCTCACCTCCCTGTGCCCAGGTCATGAGTAAGGCATGAGTGCCTGAGCCCCCAGAGCCCTCTGGCCAGGCAGGAACTGTGTCTCTCTGGGAAAAGGGGCCCTGAGGGTTTTTATGCTTCAGGTGCCTGTGATGGGTCAGGGAGGGGCTGGAGGAAGTTGACCAACTTCAGTGGTGGAACCAGTCCATCTCCTTCAACCTGGGAAGGTGGCCAGTCTGGGAAAGGGTATAAAGGGTGCCCTGGCCCCTGCTCAGCTCAGCATTTCTAGGAGCCCTCCAGCCATCCTCACTGTGGGTCCGGTAAGTGTGGGCCACCAGAAGCAGGGTTGGGATGGGGACCTCCAAAAGGCCAGAACAGGGCTGGGGTGGCCAGCCAGGGTGGGTGCAGGTGTCACTCCTGGGCAGGATTCAGCTGCAGTGCCTGTCCTTCTAGAAGGGCTCGGGTCACTGTGCTGAGGGACAGGTACTATGGGATGGAAACAGAACAGATGACAGACAATCCCCTCCTGTCCCATCTTCCTTTAGACCATATTTTGGAATTTGTGTGTTTGTATGTGAAAGGGTGAGAGCGAGACCGAGGGTGGGGGGCATGAGATGGGGACGCAGGGTGAACAGGGCCAAATTCTTTCCTAAAATTTTTCTATTTAGGCTGACTGTGATTTTGCCTTTCTCATGGGGGCAGAGGCTTCAGGAAAATTCTTGTAACTCTTGGCTCTGCGGCTAAAGGGGAAACTTCAGAATGGGGAAAACTTTCTGTTTGGAGAAACCCAGGCAGAGCAGGTGCAGGAAAAACCAAGTTAAAAGTGGAGATTTGAAAGAGCCAGCTTGCAGCCCCTCCCACGACACCTCACCTGAGCACTGGGGCTGTAGCTAAAGCTCAGAGGTCCTGAGAGAAACTAGCTCTGGAGTTGAACAGGCCAATCTGCTCATTATAAAGAGGAGACAGCCTAGGCCCAGAGGGGCTAAGTGCCTTGCCAGGGAGCACACAGCATTTCAGTGGGATATTTAGACCAAGAGTATGCTGTGTGACTCCAATCCAAGGCCCACGCCATGACGTCTGCTGTCTTTCCCGCGTGGACTAATGGTTTCCAGGACTTTTCTAGAACCTTACCTCTTTCTGCTATGATCCCACAACTCTTCTCTCCTCCTTGGTCAACGGAGGTCAGAAATGAGGAGAGATGAAGATGAGTCTTGAGCAGAAGGCACAGTGGCACCCTGCCCCCTTGCAGAGCAGCTCTGCAGACAGGCCTCTTGCAGGAAGGAGGCCCCCAGGAGGGTCTCTCCCTGCCTCTCCCTGCCTCTCCCCATCACTACCCTCACTCTCTGCTGCTTCTGGGAAATGACAGCTGGGGGTGGTGGGAGAGGGCCTGGCCCTGGGGAAGAGAGAAGGCGCTGAGAAACCTGGCACTGCTCTCTGGGGAATTCATCTGCTTCCTCTCTTCAGCCACCCCCCTGACCCCTCCCGTTTTTCAGGTTGACCTAAAGCAGCTTCCACGATGTCGCAGCAACACATTCTGCCAGTGACCCTGCCCCCAGTCCTCAGTGAGGAGCCCCTCAAGTCTGTTCCTTCTCCCGCTGATATCCAGCAGGAGCAAGTGAAGCAGCCAACTCCACTGACTGTCCCGTGCCAGCAGGTGCCCTGTGAGATCCCAAGGGAGGTCCCCTTGGAAGAGGGGGAGAAACACACAACTCCTGTGAAAGGGGTGCCCGAGCAAGACTGTGAGCCCCAGCCCCAGGAGCTGCAGCAGCAGGAACAAAAGTCACAGGAGCAGGAACTGCACCTGGAACAGCAGCAGCAGCAAGAATCACAGGAGCAGAAAGTGCAGCAGCAGCAGCAGGAACAGCATGAGGACCAGAAAACAGAAAACTTGGAGCAGCAGCTGCAGGAAGATAAAGCACAAAGGGAGCAGCAGCTAAAGGAACAGCTGGAAGAGGAGAAGAAGCCGCTGGACCAGCAACTGGATCGAGAGCTGGCAAAGAGAGATGAGCAAGTAGAAAAGAAAGAAGAGCAGCTGCTGGAGCCCCTGGGCCAGCAGGAGGAGCAGCTAGAGCCGGCAGAGCAGCTGGAGCAACCTGCATTCGTCCCAGCTCCTGGCCAGGTCCAAGAGACCCACCCAGCCCAGCCACTGAAGGGAGAAGCCCTGGCCCCTGCAGAGGAGCAGCAGCAGAAGCAGGAGGTGCAGTGGCCCACCAAACATAAGTAACCAGCCCTATGTCCCAGAGGCCCTCAGGCCATCGCACACACGTGAAGAGAGAGCTGAAGCAGTGGCCTCACTTACCTCAGATCCCCCAGTCTGGACGGCCCACCTCATCTGTGAACCTGCCTGACCCTGTCCTTCTGCATGTCTCTGTGATAGAGCGGTGGGGGAGGGGGAGTTTTTGCCCAGCACCTGCTCCTGATGACTCCCATCCCACCCAGTCCCAACCTCAGGGGGCCAGAGCCTCTGCCTGAGGACAGTTACTACAGTAACTCTGACTTCGTCCCCAGTATTACAGCTGAATCTGTGAGTGCGTACAATGATCCAGAATAAATCCTGGAAGTCTGGGATCCTGTGTTCTCTTTGGCTTTTGTTCCTCTGACTCTCACCTTATAAAAACCCATGTGTGGGTCAATGGTTGCAATCGACTCTCTTGGCCAGCTCCCAAAGGAGGGCAGACATCTTGACCACCCCTTTAAGTCTGCTCCCCAAAACATCGAATACATTCAATAGCTTCTCAAAATGAAACCAAACCAACACCAAAACAAAACAAAAATGACTTCATCATGCATCTGAAAGCAACGCTTGCCAGCTATGAAGGGGGGATAAGATGTTCTCATTGAGGGGGAGAGGATCTAGCTGTCTCAGCCCAGCACTGCCTTACACACACGGAGCCCAGCCTTAGCCCATGGCCAAGGGGACGGGCAGGGAGTGCGAGCTCCCTCTGGGTTCTGGTCCCTGCCTGGGTTTTCTCTCCGTAGAATGTTCTCATGTTCTCCAAGAGTCTAATGGACTGCCCACTTGGTTGAAGAAGATTTTAGAAA
The DNA here is from genome assembly GCF_964146895.1 of Miniopterus schreibersii. Lineage (NCBI taxonomy): Eukaryota > Metazoa > Chordata > Mammalia > Chiroptera > Miniopteridae > Miniopterus > Miniopterus schreibersii. Next base: position 10,749,019 of record NC_138119.1, on the reverse strand, counting down.
AGCATTAGAAGCAGAATTGGGCAAGGTGGGGAGAGGAGAGACTCCTGGGATTGGTCTCTGGTGGAGAGTGTGACAGTGTCACTAAAGGAAGTAAAGGCTGGTCCAGCTGGAATCGTGGAGGCCAAATGCTGAATGGGCTGGAAAAACACAAACACAAGGTCGCGACAGCCATTACCCTCCCTGACATTTCTGTAGTGTTACTACCAGCAGTCACTGCAGGCTGTGGCGCTCTGTCTTTCCTGGGTTCCAGCCTTGGCTGTTTAACCATATCATCTCAGGCAGTTAGTCTCATTACCCATAGGCATGAGGATATGTCAGGGACACCCTTACTGAGACTTCCATAGGCACCCAAACTAAATAGATCTGAATGGCATTGAGCATCCCCTCCTCCCTGCCCAGCTCCAGCAACACTCACTATCTCCTTGGGTTTTCTCTCTCTTGGGGAATGAAACTACCATCTGTGCTTTCACCTAAACCAGAGAAACAGTCACCATTCGTCATTCCTCTTCTCTTCCCTCTCCCCACCAACAGTCAGGCCCTCGCTATCCCTACACACACCTCTGAAGTTTGGATTGAGATCATTTCTTACCAGAACTATTGCAATGGCCTTCAAGATGATTTTCTTTACCCCCTGTCAATCCACCCCACAATCCACCCTCACATAGAGGACAGGGTGTTCTATTTAAAATTCTGATGTAGCTGCATCGCTCCTAGGGTTAACACTTGTCAATGCCTCTCATTACTTAGAATTTGTAAATTAACATACTATATATATATATATATATATATATATATATATATATATATATATACTATTTTATTGTTGACAGCATTACAGATGTCTCTAATTTTCTCCCTTTTTGCCTCTCTCCACTCAACCCCTGCCCCATACCAGGCCTTCCCCATGCTTGGCTGTAAGTTTTTATTGTAGATATTCTTAACCCTGATGAGAAAGTTCTTGTCTATTTCTAGTTTGCTGAGCATTTTTATAATGAATGGGTGTTGGATTTTGTCAAATGCCTTTTCTGTATCAATTAACCCAAACATAATATATGTATTTTTCTGCAGCTAGTTGAGCTGCTGGATTACACTGATTGATTTGCAAATGCTGAGCTACCTTGCCTCTGGTGGTTAACTCCTGTGGCCTATCTATCCTCTGCTATCCTGAATCTTATTACTCTCATTGGTGCTTTGGAGCCCAGGTCAATAGACACTGTTTGGCTTCTCAGTAATGCTCATGCCCCTTCACCAGGACACTCATTATAACCTTAATGAAAGGAGAGTCTTCTGGGCTCTCCGAAGAACAGATTCAATTAATGGGCTTGGCAGTTATATAACAGATTCATTCAAGCAAACCCACCTCTCAAACTCTATCCTTTTATTAGTTCTCTGTTAAGGTGGTTCTGGCATCTCCACCTCATTTAATGGAGGCCATAACTTTTTCCAAGTTCCACAAGGCAACTCAGCAGCAGCTTAGGACTGATTATGGGGAACTGATAAAAGTATTGCCCCCATATCAATAAAATTCCTCTAACCAGTCTCATATTCCATTCCTCGTGGTCTAACCTCCTCAAGACCCTCTCCCAGGTAAGCTCTCCCACCTGCTGGTTCATATCACCTGCAGATCCTTCGGTGGATAATTCTCCCCTCCCTTAGCAGGACCAGCACTAACCCAGCTGGCTCTGCTGAGACTTGAACCAAGGGCCATGACAATGGTTAAAATGCAGACAGAAACACTCACCTTTCTCTTAACATTTGTTGTAACATTAGTTATAAGATAATATTTGCAAAGTACTTGGCACAGGGCCTAGCTCACAGAAAGGGCTCCGCTAATGAAAGGAATGATTCACGCAGCCCCTTTGGGATTTCAGAAGCTCCCTTTCCTCTCCTTACTGCCTTTTATTCACTTTCCTCATTGGCCCGTTAAAATAGGCTTGATTGCTGCCTTATGTGCCAGGCATTGTTCAAAGCATTTTGCCTTTGGAACCCATTCAACCCTAAAAACATGACGCATAGTAAAGGGCATATGATGAGTTCCCGAGAATCCTGGCTGGTTTTGATTAGCTAAAGCAATCAAAGGAAGCCTTCCCAAAGCACTGCAATGATTAGCTCTTGGTTTATGTAGTTTTGAAATTTCCCCAGAGTGAAGGAATGAAAGTACAATTCAAGCAAGAGGAATCCACAATGGGTGGCTCACCGCTGCCCAGGCCAAGAGGGAGCGCCCCAGAAGGCTGCCAGTCTTCCAAAGGGTCCGTGCTCTCTTGCCGCCCTCTGGTGTCATGATTCAAAAGGGCAGGACTGGAAGAGATGGGCTCCACCCAAGGACATTGGAAGAAAGCAAAGCTTGGGTGTCCCCGGCTCCACGGGAGGCACCGCCAGGAGGTGGTGACGAGTAGGTTAATGTGTGTCCCGAAGGATTCAGAGTGAGCAGAGATGTAAGACAATGCACGGGTGACTCTATTAACAATAACCCTCCCCATTTATTGAGTGATGGTCCGTCGCAGGGTCAAGGGCTTTACGTGTGTGATCTCATCTTCCTGGCATAGCAACACCATGGTGCAAGTGCAGTTACCCCCCTCACCTTAGACACAAGCAGACTGAGATTCAGAGAGGACAAGCCATGTACCCAAGGTCACTCAACGAGATCCAAATGCAGATATGTCTGAATCTGGAACCTGTGCTCATGCAAATGCTTCGGAGACTCAGCGACGGGACCCTCGCAGAGGCTCAAGAGCTCCTAGAGTGCCTGCTTGGAGAAGATGCCATGTGACCTAGGCTCTGAAGGATGAATTCCAAGGAATGGATACCTAAAGGGGATGGAGCAGGGTTCCAGTGGCAACAACCCAAATGAAGGAATAGATCAGGAAACAGTGTGGGTGTGAATGGAGGGAGTGACTGTTTGGCTGGAGTGTGGGAAGCGGAGAGATGCAATGGAAACGCCAGCTGGCCCCGATACCAGGTTCCGTGTTCTTCCCACCGTGTTCTTTCTGAATCCCCTGCTATAGGCATGAGGTGGCTAAAAATGAAATAAGTGTGATTTTTCAACTCACGTGGAAAGATAGCCCCCACCAGCCCCATGTGATTCTTTCTGAGCAGCCGGGTGTCTCAGAGCAGCCAGGAATGCTGGAGGAAGGCAAATTAATCAGTAGAGCAGGGCTAGTCGGAGATGGTACTTCTGCCTGGCAGAGGAGAGAGGAGAGGACTCCTTCAACAAAAGGCACTCGGTACAGTGGCCCTCTCCTCTGGACCTCACATGGGAGTGTGCCATCCAAGAAGGTCACATGTGCTCAGAGGGACAAAAAACTTACTTTTAAAACTGAGGCACTTTTCTAGAAAAGCTGTGACATACAATATACTGCGAAGAGACTTACACCTGGCATTCTTAAGAGTACCACAGCTACCTCACTAAATATAAAATAAAAATTTAGGTTAAAAGCATGCTTTCTGGATTCTGATAAGGATCCAAAATAAAGAAGAAGATGGGAGCCTCAGCCCATGCCTTGGCTCAGCCTACTTTCTGAGAGCAGTCAGAGTGACCTTTCTCAGGCAAAACTCGGATCCAGTCGCTGCCAGCTCAGGCCCTTCCTCAGCCTTGCACCCCATGGAACTCAGCCCCAGCCTCACTCCCTGAACTCACCTGCTCTGGCCATACGATGCTCACTGAACACAGCAAGAGCAGCCCCATCTCAGGGCCCTTGCACTTGGTCTTGCTCTGCCTCTATCCTCAGACCTTTGCGTGACCATATTGCCATCATCAAGGCGTAGCTTTCATGTCCTTGATTCAGAGAGGCTTTCTCTAACCACCCTAGTTAAAAATTACCATGTTATAGTTTTTTCATAGCCCTCATGGCTTAACTGAAATAGTTATTCACTTATTTATTTCTTGGTTGTACGTTGTGTGTATCGCCTCTCTTTCTCCTCACGACGTAAGAGCCTATGTGGGCCTTACGGGCCCTGTTTGCTCTTTGCCCAGAAAGTGGCCAATGCAGGGAAGGGACTCAATGAGTATTTGTTGCTGCAGATGCACAGATTCCCACGTAGGGGGTATTCTAGGTAATCCCTGCCCTTTCCCACCTGATTAGGTCTCACAAAGACCCTTGAGGTGTAGCAAGAACAGGCCCTCATGAATCTAGAAATTAGTCAGTGCGTTGGACTGATTTCTGGACTTTCTTAGGCTCTTTTGGACTTTTGCTAGAATGGTAGCGGTGTGATAAAATGCTTTGCTAGACAGGTAGGAGTGAAAGGGTGAGAAGGGAGGACTTCTCTGAACCAGAACACCTCTAGGATAAAAGGAAGGGTGTCCTTGACCTCCCTATTCACCATGAATGCACTGAAGACACAATACTGAGCAGTTAACCTCCTCCAGGAAGCCTTCAGCAATGCCTCCCTGCTGGTTTATGTCCTCAACCTGCTCCAACAGCCTTTAATAACTCTACCAAAGCACGTACTATATATATATTAAAATCATTTGTATAGTGTTACCTGCCATAGGTTCTGAGGACTTATATAGCAGAAACTATTACTTATCCATCTCTGAATCCTCAGTGTCTGGTTCAGTGCCTGGTACATAGTAGGGTGCTCACTAAATGTTGAATAAATATAACTTTAAGGTCTGCCTGAGTGAGTTCTCTGTCTCTACACCACTCCTTTCCTACAGTCCTGAGGTGGTTTTACCATGCAAAGAGCTACCCAATGCCATTGGCATCCAAGACCACACCCCTCCACAGACCACACCCCTGCATAGACCAGGACCCTGTACAGATGCATGGGCTATGAGGACGAGTTCCTAAGCAGCTTCACAACAAAAGGAGGAATCCAGAGAGACAAATCTGGGACTTGCATCATGAAGATACCATTCTATTTATGCCCTTCCCTAAAGACAAGCAGACACATCTATAAACACAAAAGATCTTCGCACGCGTAAGTCTACAAGCATGCATGTGGGGGGTGTTGTGTTTGTGTTTATGTGCGTGTACGCACATGTGCGCGCACACCTCTTTTTGGATACATGAGTATCTCCCATAACACTTTGTTGGGCCCATTCACTCAGCAAATATTTATTGGGTTTAGCTCCACATTCATTTGAGTGCTAGTAGGCAGCCGTGGGGACTGATGTTTGGTTGCTTTATTACTTAGGGCTGCTATTTAATCATCCCCAAAGCTAAAAGTCCCTCAGCCATTGGACTCCTCACGGCACGGCATGACCTTAATGCCTAGAACACTTCCTGGGGCCTTGTTATGTGCCTCGCTCTGACTAGTCTTTAGGCAGGACAACTGTGGCTCTGTCTTCCAAGGTTTAACTTTATTGGGGTTAAATCATATACCCAAATATCTCAAGAACCAAGAAGAACATTCTAAATATCCTAGTGGATGTAGGAAAGACTATGGAAGTGGGACAGAGTGCCTTTCTTTGGGCAAAGAAGACATACTTTTTGGAGTGAGAAGACTTCATGAAGAAGATACATTTAAATTTTATACTTCAGGGGTACTTTTTTTCTTTCCTACTCCATATGGGACACTCAAAATATCAGAAGCTACTCATTTAAAACAGAGATAGCTGACTTCTCGCATCTTCAGGTGTCCAGCTGTCCCTCTGGAGTTGTCTAAGCTTTGTTTCCGAGAGAGCTAACTTGTTTCTTAAATTGGCTTTGACCTCCATGCCAGGCAGCACTTTCATTCTCTTTGCCTCTCCAGCTCTGGGCTCCACTGTCTCTGAGAATCTACCAGGTCCCTGTGTGGCCTCCAAGTCCACCGCTTGGCTCCTTCCCCACCTGGACCGCATTCTGAACAACCCCACTCCCAAGTTTTCCATCACCAGCAGGGCCTTCTTGTTGTTCCCAGTGGGTCTGCGCTGGGTCAGCCCTGCTGTGCAATCCTGCTGGCCTCCTCTCTGGACCCACAGTGGAGACGTGGAAACGCATAGGTGCAGCCCTGGCGACCCCCAGTCCATTCAGCCCAACCAGCCACAATTCTCCTCTTCTCTCCAGAGCAGGTCCTTGAGATCTAGTCCTCTCCTCAGAGTGTCATTTCTCTCTCCATAGCCTGATTCTCAGTGGAAACTAGGATTCTACATTTACATAAAAATTGAGCTCCTTTTTTGTTTACTTTCATTTTCTCCAGCTATACTCAAAGCAACTCGGGGGCAGGCTCCTTTTACACTGCTTCCATTCCGGGTAGTGCCCAACCCTGTGCTTGGCCACATGGTAGGTGCTCAGCAAACACCTGGGGGTTCATTTCATTTATCTGTGCTTCCCTCAGAGCCTAAGGAAGGGCACTGCACATAGACAGAGAGTCTGTTACAGAGGGTGTGTGTGTGTGTGTGTGTGTGTGTGTGTGTGCTCCATGCCTGTGGCATAGGACATGTAGAGAGAGCCACCCTCACGGAACCTCGGCATAACTCAGAATTCCAGACACGAAGCCGTCTAATCTCTGTGCCCTGAAGCAAAGATGACACTTGCCTGTCTGGGTTCCACACACCCACTTGCTGCTCTTATCCCAGTTGAAGGGTGTGCGAGGAAGAGGAGGGGGAGGAAGGGCGGGCATCCTCCACTGCCTCCATCTGCTCAGGACCAACCTCACTGCCGAGAGCAGAGGCGAGTCAGCCAGCAGCCGGGGCCGTGGACCTGAGGCCCTGGGACCCGCACTTGGCATGTTGTCTTCCACCCTCTGGGGCATCGCCTTGTCTCATGCCCATAGGTGGTGGGAGACCAGGACCCAGCCCTTCTGGCTGATTCTTAGCACGTAAAATGGAACTATATTGAAAACTGCTTATTCAGTGCATTGCTCTTTAGATTTGTTAAGAACCAAAGAGTGATCCCATATTTTAACATTGTAAGGATGCACTTTAGATAAAAAGGTAAATAGTCATATATTTATAGATTTGCATATATCAGTAGCTAAAATAGATTAGAGCAACTTTGGAATACTCTCCATTGCATTTGGAATATAATCTTTTTGAAACCTGAATATAATTAGACACTTTTGTGGCCTGGTTTCAGAAAGCTGTGACATTCAAAGAAGTACCTAAAAAGCAATTAAATATTTTACTTCAGGTCACTAGAAGAATATCAAGGGAAGTTTCCATTAACACTCAGTGAAATTTCTTAGAATCACAAGACTTACCACCATATCTAAATATAGTTAGATAGATGGGATAGATATCACAGACAAATTGTGCCACTCAAAAAAACACACACAAAAAACCCAACCCAACAACAACAAACCAAAACAAACCAAAACAAAAACACCTCTCCTTTCTTCCTCAAATTGCATAGAAATTCTATCAACACCCAGACACTCAGCGTGTGTGTCTTCACGCCCATTTCTCTTCCTCTCTTCTATGGCTCAGTTCTCTACTATGGAGACCAACTTAGCATTTCTGATTTCTGTTTTCTTTAGTTTTAGTTTTGTTCCCTTGCCCATTTCCCAGATTCTAAATCTTCAAGAGGACCTGTGGTCCTCCTGATGCTACTTTGGAGACCGAGATCTTCAGCTTAATCATCCCTCCCAGGCCAGATAAGGTACAAGCGGATGGTATGTCCTGTAGACGTGGATTTTCCAGGCCAGTGGGTGTTCTTCCTCCCAGGTCACTGGAGCTTAGCAGAATGTCCTCTTGGTTGGGGAATGGGATGGCTTATAAATGCTTTTAAAAATACTTCTAGGAAGAGAAAAGTGCATTTTGCCTGCCTCTCATCTCTGCCTCTACCCCAGTGTAAGCACATAGATGCCTCTGGCCTGCAGCTTGAACTTGCCTGGTGTACTTTAGAGGGGACTCACTGGAGGTTTAGTTGTCTCCTTTAAGGGAATAAAGAGTAGCACCAGCCTAGATGACAACTGTCCTTTCCCTGAATGACAAGACATAAAACCAAAGGTCCTGGGGTCCCATTGAGAGATTTGTCTCACCAAAGGCAACCCTCAAGTTCTCTGCACCTGTCTCTAACCCACTTAGGCACAGGCCATGCCTCAGACACCCTCATGTCTGTATTTCAGGGCGAGGGGAACCAACTCTAACCATCTACGGGGCAAAGCTTATGGAGAAACGGGGAGCTCATCCAGCTCCATCCACCATCCTGAGTGACTCGTGTCTCTGACTTACCCACTAGCCAGAAAGGGGCAGGTGCGTGCCAGGAATTCCTGACAGAAGGCCGTGTGAGCAAAGGCTTCACAATGACGAGCAGCAGTTGTCTGCCAGGAACTACAGGCAGGTCCTCATTGGCGGGCAGCAGCCTGAGCCAGGGAGAGGTGAGACCGAGCTGGGAGGCAGGCGGGGCCATCGCGTCGGAACGGAGGCCCTGCCTGTAGGCAGCAGGAATGAGGGGCCTTTAAGGAATTCTGTGTAGGAGAATGGCATGAGCTGTTTACACTTAAAATGTGTTTATTTAAAAGTTGTTTATTTTGACATAATTTCAGACTTACAGAAAAGTATCAAAGACAGTATAAAGAATTCCTGGTATCCCTAAATGCAGACTCACCTAAATCTCTCTCTCTCTGATTTAAATATATAAATACATAGATATATATGTATGCTTAGGAAAAACAAAATAAAATGTAGATAAAGAGATATAAATATGTAGAGATATATGTATATATGTACATATATATAAAGTTCAGGTATGTCTATATATGTGCTGTATATATTTATATATATATACTGTATGTATATATGTATATATTTGTATATACTTATATATGTACACACATGTATATACATAATTCTATACATTTGTATCTATATGTGTATATACACATACATATCTATATATCTATATCTATTTATCTATCTGTGTTTTATTTTCTTTTTCCTGAACTTTTTGAGAGTAAATCTCATATGTGATTCTTTTTGCCCCTAAATACTTCTGTGTATATTTCCTAAAAACAGAAAATTCTCTTACATTTGCCTTTCAAAATTATCCTTTGGCTTCTGTCTAAAAGATGGTTTGCAGCTAGAGAGGCTGTGGACTGGGCAATGGCTGAGATCTCTTCAGCAGTCAAGGCCAGGCTGGGGCCTCCTAAAGCTTCATACATGATGTGTGGTTTACATTACACATCTAGGTGACACATTGATGGGACATTACATTGATGGGACATGGTAAACGGTGGGATGTAGTTAGAGGTGGTGCCAGGTTTCTGGTCGGATCTGCTGGGCAGGTGTAGGTGGTGGAGCTGTTCACTGAAATGGGGCGTGGGCAGTGGGAGGGGCGACAAGCTTGGTTCTGGGCCTGTTGAGACTAATGTGCCTTTGAGGCATGCAGATGGAGATGCTTAGGAGGCAACTGGAAGTCCCATGGATCTGAAGCAGAAGGTAGAGGCCTGAGCTGGAAACACATTGGCAAGTCGCTCGTGTCAAGGTGGTCATTAGAAGGACAGGAATGAGATCCCCGAGGGAGACCAGGAGCCCACAGGCAGATAGATCCCTGTGGAAACTGCACCTCCCAGGGACCTCATGCCACAACTTGGGGTCACGTAGAACAAGTTAAACCTTAGCAAGTATCTCAGGACATCCCTACCATGACAGTGAAGCCACTGGTTATGCACATGGAAAAGCCAGGTGGCTGAGGAGCTGGCCGGGGGCTTTGGAGGTGAATTACTCCCTACAACTGGCGCTTCCTAAGAGTCAGGAAGGAGACAGGTGGTTCGAAGGGGCTTATCCTTTCTGATCTGAGAGCTGGATAAAAGCTAGAGGATGGGTTCTGTCTCAGTGAGGTCACAGTGCAGGTCACGGCGTGCTTCCCTGCGTCTTGGAGAGTCTGGGAGAAGACGGGGTGGGGTGCAGGTGCCAACAAGCCCTGTCCTGCCATCATTGCAAAGGCCTGGCTTTGCGTGGGGGGGAGGTGGTGGTGTAGACAGGAATGCAGGAGACTCTCCTGCTGAAATTTTGATATCAGCCAAACTCCTCTTTCATTCATTGGTTTGGTTTGGTTTTTGATCAGGTATCCAAGGTCCAAGTCCTCCCGCTGGCATTTTATAAAATGTGACCTCATTTAAGTCACTTCCTTTTGCATCTCGCCTTTTCCATGTTTGTTGTTGATAAGACTGTATGCACCACATTAATGGACCAGGTTTTGGGATTTCACGAAAATGAGAATTATTTTTTAAGACAATGCAATCAATGAAGTGGGCCAACATTTTATTTTGACAAGTAAGGAAAAGAGCCTTTACAATTCCTATCCCTTCTGTAAATAAAGGTCACTTTAAAACCAGTAGCTCTGGAAGGAGTATAGTCTCAAAAAGCAAACAAAAAAAATAAGACCTTCCAAAGAAATAAAACTCAGCAACCTATACCAAACTCTACTAAATGTAGCCAGATTTCCTATTTCTCGGTGGCTTATTGGGAATGTCATCGAGTGTTGACAGTCCTTGACCAGGAATTGAGAATGTTTCCCCTGATTACTGGGCTCCTTCTGGCTCTGGCACCTTTCAGCCTAGACGCTTGCTGTCCCCTAAGTCCTGCTACCAGGAAGGAGAACTGGCCCTGGGGGACCTAGAACTTCAGCTTCTTGTGTTTCTTTTCTCGTGTTCAGTGCAAACCTGGCTCCCGGCAAGGGCAATCTCCCTCCGCCCATCCCCTTCTCACTCCCTCTCCTACCACTGCCCAGCCGAGCTCCTGGGGTGCCCAGCTGTGCCAGACACTTGAGGGGAAAAGAACTTGTTTTTCCTTTCCCTCCTCCCCGCCCTCATCTCTGCACCCCATTCTTGTCACTCAGAATCATGAAGGTTCCCTGGACTTCTCCCTCCCCTCTGTTCTTTCAACTCCCATGTATTCTTAGTCCAAGATCATTTTTTAAATATATAAGGCTATCTTACACGTGGCTATTCAATGATATATGATGGGTTTTGTTATGTGACTTTTAGAGTTTTATTTCATTTAAAAAATTTATTTTTAATTATAGGTGACATACAAAATTATATTAGTTTCAGGTGTACAACAACATAGTGATTCAACATTTGTATACCTTAGAAAGAGATCCTCACAATAAGTCTAGTAACCATCTGTCACCGTGCATAGTTATTATATTATTGCTCTATTTCCTGTATTGTATGTTACATCCCCCTGACATTTTTACAATAGAAGTTTGGACTTCTTAATCCCTTTTCCATATTCCATCCATCCTTCCAACCCCCTGACCCTCTGGCAACCATCGGTTTGTTCTCTGTATCTAGGAGTCTGTTTTCTTTTGTTTGTTCATTTGTTTTCTTCTTTAGATTCCACATATAAGTGAAATCACATAGTGTTTGTTTTCCTCCATCTGACTGATTTCACTTAGCGTGATACCCTCTGCGTCCATCCATGTTATCACAAATGGCAAGATCTCATCCTTTTTATGGCTGAGTAATATTCCATCATATATACATAACACATCTTCTTTGTCCACTCATCCATTATGGATACTTGGTTGCTTTCATATCTCAGCTGCTGTAAACAACGCTGCAGTGAATTAAGGTCATTCTTAGCCCTGTGCTTCCCTTTCCACTCACTTCATTGCCACTTTAGGTCAGGTCCTTGTAATTTCTTCTCTCCCAGCCAATCCGCCTGCCTCCACCCTACCTAGCCTCACTCCTACTCCCAGCTCACTGTGCGCACTGCGCCAAACTGGTCTCCCAACACACTCTTGCAGTTGTGTCCCTCCTTTGACTCCCAGCCCCCATGGGATAATTACACTGTGTTTACACCTGGAAAGGGCCTTAGGGATTTCATGTTTTACAAAGTAGAAAATCTGAGCCCTGGAGAGGAGAAGCCAGTGGTTCAAAAGCACAGAGATAATTGTTGTCAGATCCAGAAGTCTACCCAGGCCTTCTAAATATAAGTCAAAGCCTATCTACCTCCCTATGCTAATCAATAGAATTTTAAAGAAACATCTAGTGTACCATAAAGGGCTACTTCTGCTCTGTTTAAAGCCAGAGCCCATGTTTGCTTATTGGGCCTTCTGCCCTGTACTTTCAGCTCTCCTGGCTAGTCTGCTGTCCACGGTTCCTGCCCCATTCCCACTGCCCACTGCTTATTAGCCCTGATCATCCACTGTAGTCAGGTTGGTCTCTTTATTTCTCCCAAACACACATCATATTTTCCCACTTCAAATGTTTTCTCAGTCCATGTTTCCTTGCCTGGAATGTGCTCATTCATTTCCCAGACATTTACTTAGCTCTGAATCTGAGCTGGAACAGTGCTAAGTGCCAGGGCACAAGGAAGTCGATGTTTCTGCCCTGATAAGCCCACAGTCTCAGAGCTTGTCTTGTCCTCCCTGATGCGTAGCTGTCATCACCAGCTTGGCCCAGAGGGGTGACCACTCCTTTGAGCTCCTGTGCCGCCCTGTCCCATCCCATTCCTCCGGTCCTGACTCATGGAGTCTGCCTCCCAGCTTCAGTTCCTCTGTTACATCAGGCTGGCTTCATCTCCGCAAGAAGATCACATACTCTCTGAGGCTCAGTCCCCCAGTCCTCAGAGCACTTGGTGTGGTGTCTGCTTCCTATATATTTGATGACTGATTAGGTACCTGTAAAGCTCAACCCCCCGGGTTTCCACCCAGCTGGGCCCTGGTCCTTCTCGGGCTGAATGTGCTAACAGGTGCCGGGAACTGGAAACGGAGCAGACAGGTATCTGTTTCTAAGCCAGAGGCACCCTGGGGGGCAAGGTCTCCCTCCCAACTCCTTCCTCCAATAAATATCCCTCATCCTCGCTACCTCACTGTCATGCTCATGTTCCTGCAAGTAAAATGAAGACGAGATGAACACTAAGTAAAACCCAAAAGGGGGAAATGTCCTCGGAGGCCAAATGGAGCCTTCACAATGGGAGAGATGCAAAGGAATGGGGCTGTGTGCCTGGGAGGTAAGGACCCAAGGCTGGGAGTTCCACGTGGACTCCACCCCGTCACTTTACTGAGAACTGGCTTTATGCCCCATAAACACTTGGGGTTACGTGTATATATGTAAATTGTGTGTGTGTGTGAGAGTGTGTAAGAGAGACAGAGGATTGGGGAAAGAGGAAAGCAGAGTGGATGTTCATGAAAGCCAGTGAACAACACATCATTCAAATGCCCAGGATGAGCATGTAGTTTCATTGGTGGCTTCCAGGTTGCCTCCTATTCTGTCCTCTGGCTGTGGAAGCAAGGTGTTCTTGAGGTAGTTGACTCCGCCACAAAGAGCCTGCTCTGGGTGGTTGGGGTCTGTGCAAAGAAAGATCAATGGGCTTAACACAACACTCATGAGTTAGCTGATGTCCACACCTTCTCTAGCTGTGCAGGCATCACTCCAGTGTTATTGGGCTTGATTTTTTCAGCTAATCCCAGTCAGACAATCAGAAAATGTCTGTAAGTTGCAAGTAGGAGGAGGAAAAGAGGACTTGAACAGTTTTATTCCCCTGTCCCACTCACAGGTCCAGTTCTCAGAGCTGGCTTGACACAGGGGAACCCGGCCTGCCCTGCTGCCCTGAAAACAGCGAAGGCCGGCTGTGGTGCTCAGCACAGTCCCCAGCATGGTGCTTGGCGAGGCTCAGGTCTGGTGCGAGTGTAGTGCCCCTTGATGAAGCAGTGGTTATCCCAGCGTCGCTGCCTCACACAGCTTCACTGCTCTGCAACCTGGGACCTGTTCTGAAATCCCCCTCCACAGCTCTCTGGGGTTGCTTCTGTCAGTGACACCAGGTCCAAGGGGTTTTCTTCCCAGGAAGGCCTGGATGCCTCTGGGTCTCTCTCAGGTACTTGTCCATGCACAGCCTGTGGTCCCAGGGAGCCAGGATCGTGGTTTAAAGTGAGACCGTTGACCTCCAAGCTTGTGTCTTCGTGTGTAGCAGTGTGACATTCCAAGATCCTGAGATAGTGTAAAGCTTCCAGGAGAGCAATGGCCAAATTCCATGCCTGAAATTTAAAACGTGCCATCCTCAGGACTAGCTTGCCTATTTCCATATCTCTCAGTCAAAGTCTTATGACTCTGTGTGATGAGTGCTGCTACTTGTCTTCAAATTTTGCAGCTACATATTCCATACTTCTAAGGGTGTGTTCTGTCCTAGAATTCAGAGCCCAGCTCCATGGAGCACCAAACAATGGTTGAGAGCTTTTTTTGTGCCAAACGCTACGCACATACTTTATGGATGTTGTCCATTTTAACCTGACTGCCGACATGCAGAATGATGCTATTATTCCCTCTAGCAGATGGAGACACTGAGGGTCAAAGACATTAAGTGCCCAAGATCACCCACCTGAGAAAGGTCAGACTCCCAACCTGAACACCACTTGGGAATTTTGTAGAAACATGCTTTGTCCTTTGTCAGGCATGTAGAGAGCATCCAAACCTGTGCCATCCCTCATTGTCCTGGAATCTTTAACAGGAGAGAGGGAAGGATCAGGACTGGTTATCTCAGAGCTCAGAATCCAGGACCAGCCCAGGTGACTCCTACAGGAACTCATTCTAATTCAATGCTTGTTCGTTCCTCCACCCCCTCCACCTAATGATAATCATTTGCTCAGAAACTCTGGAGTCCAGATGACGTATACATACATATGTAAAGATATGGAGAGGTAAGTACTGTCTACTGTAACCACCCATTTTCCCTTTATGAGGCTTAATGATTTTCTCAATAGCAGCAGGACAGAGGGCTGCAGCCCCAGTTTATTGCTTAAATAACAATAGGCCAAAACCCAAAGCCACTTCCCACCTGTTCAAGCCAGACATAGCTCTGAGCCTTAAGTCAAAGTAGTTGCTGAGTTTAATGGGCTTCCCAGAGAGCCATTTACCCCCCAGTTATTAAGTTTCCCTTCAAACAATGCTCTCAGCATACCTTACCCAGCCCACCACCCCCTCTCCACCAACTGGAGCATCCCAGAACACTGCCCTCACCCCCCACACGTTCAGCGCTGTCCTCAGTGCTCACTTGGGACCATCCCAGATGCCAAGGTTCTAAGTCAAAAGGCACGAGTGGGTTTGGAAATCCAAAGCAGCCAGACCTCGTAAAGTGATGGGGAGGAGGGGCCAGGGCCAGAGTGAAAGACCGTCATTCCCAAGTCCCGCCATGCCAAGAGGGTGGTTGCCAGTCCTGGAGATGAGTAAAACCTAAAATTTGAGGAAGGGCATTGTGGATCCCATTGTAACTAGGAACTAATTAGGACACTTCAATCCGAGGCCACCTCGTGACCTTGGGCAGGGATATGAGATGTATAAAAGGTGGACAGGCTCAGAGCATCCCAAACCCCTTGGCACTGCCACACTTCAGGAGCTCTGGTGAACTTGGGTAAGTCTGGCAAATGGAACCCTTCTTCTCGCAGCCTTGCTCCACAGGATCCCAAACTCTGACCCGGAGCTGAGGCTGGAGCTCTGGGTGGTTTGGGTACCTCTCTCTTGGGTATCATTTGGGACCAATCTGTCTTAGCCTGAAAGTCCCGTGAGGGGTGTGGGAAGGTGGGCCGGGATGGGGGATGGGCCTGCTCAGAGGCCACCATCCTGGGGCTCCTGCTGTCGTGCTGTGGGTGCTGAAACTTGACAGGTTCTGACATGGACTCAGTAGAAGGAGAAGGGAGCACCAGCTATGGGGCAGAGAGACCTTCAGGACTAGTCTTTAAGGGAGAGGTGAATTCTGGGAGGGAGGGATAGGAGGCCGCTGTGGGGAGTGTAAGTACAGAAGTCCCAGGGGTACAGAGCTGCAGGGTCAAGAGGATGTGGTGCAGCGGCGAGGTCTTGCTCCGGGAATCAGGGGCCACTATTTCCACCCGTCTGTGCTGAGTGGCTGGAGAACAGTTACTATCCTCTCTGGGTTTGGCTTTCCTCACTGTAATTAAGAATTGAAAACGTCCATTTCATCTCTACATGCCTCTTTTCTATACATTCTTTTAGAGAGTGGTTCAGATACCCCTTACCATCCTTTTTCAATTTTTAGAAATTTATTTAATGCACCGAAACACTTGCACAGTGCTGATCATGTGCTAAGTGCTATATGTGTGTGTGTGAACAAACACATATATAAACGTGCACGCATTTACATATGTACGTATGCACGTTTGTAAGTATGTATTATGTATTTCTTTAATCCTTACAATAGCCAGGAGAGAAGTGAGCATAGGAAGTTAAGTAACTTGCTCAGACACACAGCTAGTTAATGGTTTAGCCAGGACTCAGATTCCAGGGACCTTGTTCCAGATTCCATGGTGTCTGTGTTAACAGCATATTGCTTTCGTTGTCTTTCTCCCTGTCTTTTCTTCTTTCTCTCTCCCTATCTCTCTCTCTCTCGTTTTTCTTTGTTTGCTTCCCCTTCCTTCCTTCCTTCCTTCCTTCCTTCCTTCCTTCCTTCCTTCCTTCCTTCCTTCCTTCCTTCCTTCCCTCCCTCCCTCCCTCCTTCCCTCCCTCCCTTCCCTCCTTCTGTTTTTCATTTGTCTCAGAAAGAGTTGAAATGGTTTACAAACAGTTAGCTACAATTTATAGTCACGCACACACACACACACACACACACACACACACACACACACACACACACACACCCCTAAACTTAGTAAAGCAATCAGGGGGCAAGGTAAAAGCACAGCAGGACGGGAATGCGGCAGGAGGTGCCTGGGCCCCGAATCTGTAAGCAGTACTCACTTTTGTGTCTTTCTGCTTCCAGTTGCTCATCTAGCCCAGAATGTCTCAACAGAAGCAGAAGCAGTGCTGCCCCCCTCCTCAGAAGTGCTGCCCCCCACCCAAGCAGTGCTGCCCTCCACCCAAGCAGTGCTGCCCCCCACCTCAGCAGTGCTGCCCCCCACCCAAGCAATGCTGCCCCCCACCCCAGCAGTGCTGCCCTCCACCCCAGCAATGCTGCCCTCCACCCCAGCAATGCTGCCCCCCACCTCAGCAGTGCTGCCCCCCACCCCAGCAGTGCTGCCCTCCACCCCAGCAGTGCTGCCCCCCACCCCAGCAGTGCTGCCCTCCACCCCAGCAGTGCTGCCCTCCACCCCAGCAATGCTGCCCTCCACCCCAGCAGTGCTGCCCCCCACCTCAGCAGTGCTGCCCCCCACCTCAGCAGTGCTGCCCCCCACCCCAGCAGTGCTGCCCTCCACCCCAGCAGTGCTGCCTCCCACCCGAGCAGTGCTGCCCACCCAAGCAGTGCTGCCCCCCACCCCAGCAGTGCTGCCTCCCACCCGAGCAGTGCTGCCCACCCAAGCAGTGCTGCCCACCCAAGCAGTGCTGCCCCCCACCCCAGCAGTGCTGCCTCCCACCCGAGCAGTGCTGCCCACCCAAGCAGTGCTGCCCACCCAAGCAGTGCTGCCCCCCACCCCAGCAGTGCTGCCTCCCACCCGAGCAGTGCTGCCCACCCAAGCAGTGCTGCCCACCCAAGCAGTGCTGCCCACCCAAGCAGTGCTAGCTGTACAGTGCTAGAAGGAAGCCTGGACCTGTGACCAGAGGCCAAGCCCCCAGGGGAAACAGAGAGCAAGAAGTCAGCCCCTTCCTTCCGACAGCCAGCATCAGCCGCACTCACCCCCGGCCACACTCGGGACAGGCAGCCCCGGGACGGTGGCTTCCTCCATCTCCACCGCTTATTAATCAGCAGCTGCAATTTCCATCTCAGACAAGGATCTGGTCCTAAGCTGTCTAAGCATCTTGGCTGACATGTACCTACATCGCCCTGTCAGCTTCTTGGAAACCCGGCCAGCATGCCTGGACACCCTTCCCTATCACCCTGCATTTCTGCTCCTGTTTTCCGAACAATTAAATGTAATTCCTCTGGCACTAATGTCTGGCTATTTTGCTGTTTGATAATTTCACATTTCTGCAGATTTTTGTATTTTGTTCTTCAAACCAGAGCTCCAGGAGAAGGGGGTGCCTAGGTGCAGGGAGAGGAGAAGGCAGTGGGGGGATGCCTTTCTGAACTGGGGACACTTACAATGTCCTGCCCAGGGAAGGAGAGGTGGGGGCACAGGGACACACCCCTTGTCCACAGAGAGTGAGAGCGCGACGTGAAACGAGGGTGGGTGATGACCATCTAGGGAATTTCTGCAAGGAAAAGACAGCCTCCTCGTAGTCCAAGAGCTGCATAGGAGAGAAGAAAGACTGAGGCAACCAGTTGTAATTCAGAGAACACACTCTAAGGGCTTATGGGTCAAAAGGAATTGAGGATAGGGGCTTAAAAAGTCACCCATAAGTAAAAGATACCAAAGTTTCTTCAAGTTAACCAAATATATAATTAGAAGACAGTCTGTGCAAACATTGCATAACCAACACACGTAGGCACTGGCAATATTTGATCAAAATCACAGTTTCCATTTGTCTTCAGTTGGGGATAATCCTGGGCTATTTCCCCCCTCCCCCAACCCTCTATTTTCAATTCCCTACACTTGTGGAAGATTAAAGTTGCCAGATAATTCAGACCCACATGTAATCCAAACTTCTAGTTCCTATTGCTTCCACTACTCCCCACCTCCCCTCCACCTCTCTCCACCAAACCTTTCTCTTACAAAATAGTCTACAAATTAGGGTAATTGAACCTCTTCCCCTACACCTGTCTCCCCTTTCATGCCTCAGCTCCAGGGCAGTCACTGAGAATCAGCAGAAGTACCCAAAAAGAGCCAGCGGGGAAAAGAACATAAACTAAAGGTCTGGATTATCCCTAACACATATTACAAACCCTGGAGAATACAGAGTTAGGCAAAGACCAAAGCTTTTAGCATCGCTTCCCTGGATGGCTGGGCTCTTCTTCTGCCATCAGACCTTCTTCAATGCCTTTGAGCTATGCTCCATTGGTCCATCCATCCATCCATCCATCCATCCATCCACCCATTAATGTATCCATCTATTTCATCCATCAACCCATCAGTGCATCCTTAGTAAGCACCTCCCCCTCATATTGGCTCAGAACGTGATGGGTGCTGTAAATGGACCCAGAGGGTATTACGCTAAGTGAAATAAGTCAGGTAGAGGAAAACAAACACTGTATGATTTCACTTACATGTGGAATCTAAAGATGAAAACAAATGAACAAACAAGACAAAACACTCTTAGATACAGAGAACAAAACTCTTGGTTTAACTTTGCCCATAAGATCTAGCTGAGACCCCTGAGATAACAATTAGACAAGGTGGCATCCAGTTAAGGAATAACTGGGCAGGACAAGAGTTCAGAGGAGTTCCTGCCCTCAGAGTTCAGAGGAGAACAGAGAGAACACCAAGGGCTGTTGAGGGGACGAAGGAGAACTTGGCCATCTCTGTCATCATAGCCCCAACGAAGGGCTCCCAGAAATGCCTGTCCCGCGAGGAATGCCTGGAGAGGGTGGGATTTAGAATGGAATGACAGTGGGATTTTTCAGGTAGGGAGGCATGCATTCCACAACTGGGCACAGCATGAGCCACTGCCATGAGTGCCAGGCGTGCCCAGGAGAGCCTGCCCTCTGGCGTCTAAGCCCTGGTCCATGGTGGTTAGAGAACAAGGCCTCTGAATGCCACAGAGGATGGCTCCAGCTTTGTGACCTATGTCTCATAAACATGTCCCCTGGAGTGTTACATTCAACAGAAACTCAACTATGACATGCAAAAAGCATTGGCGAGTTATGTAACCCTTAACTGAACTCCCTGAGAAAGCTGAGAAGTTTTAAACCTCCCACTTCTTTAGACACCCCGTTCAGCACAGCCTCCAAATGCCTTCACTCTCACCCCAACCCCATACGTTGTCTTGCCTTCCTCATTAGGATTCTCGCTCCCTCTTTCCTTACCCTCCCTTACTCAGCCCCTCAACATAAGGCCTCAACATTTTGCCTCTCTGAGCTTCATTTAGTTTCCTCCTCTTACCAATGACCATGTTTAGCATATGTGCACAGACGCTCGCGTGTGGACCATCCTGCTGAGTTTTCCTCTAGTCCTTTATGCTGGGTTTGGATCCCAGAACCACCCGTGTTTTGCTGTGTGACCTGAAATGAGTCACATAACTTCTCCAGGTCTCACTTTTCTCATCTGCACACTGAGGGAAAGAACATCTCTTGGGGTTAAAGGGGTGCCTTTCAATGAGAAGTGTAAATAAATAGTAAGCATAGCATGACCCATAATAAGTGTTTGATCAGTATTAGCTATTGTCTTTATTAGTATTCTCCAAGTTCTGACAGGGCCGCAAGCCCACGGGCAGCACCCTCCACTCATTCCCACGGGCCTGAGGACATGAGCTCCAAACCTTTAGTGATACAAAGGTGTGAGGGACAGGGCACATTTTAGGGGCAAAGGCAAGGACCAATTAAGGAAAGCAAAGGGTCTGAGTGGGTGTTCACAGGGAAAACAAGATTTAGTCTCAGGCATAATTACCCCATTTGATGATACCCTTTTTCTCCCAGAACCTTCCTTTTTTTTTTTTTTTTAACACCTGCCCACAAAGGATCCTGCTCTCAAGGCAGCTCGGGCAGCTCTGGCCTACAGCGATGATCACCTGTCAGTTACACAGTCAGCCATGGCGTTTGGAGACAGGCTTTGCTCCCTGGAGGCAAGAACTGAGACGGACAAGCTGAGAAAGCATTCCCAGGGCAGGGACCTGTCTGAACCAGAGGTGCCGAGCATCTACGCACGTTGCAACACACCACCCTCTTGAGGTAAGTATTGCTATTCCCATTAGAGTTGGGGACTGGAGCTCTGAGAAGTTCCTGTTATCAGCTCATAGTAATAAGAGCTGGTAGACGGCAGAGCCAAGATTCAAAGTCAGGACCCTCCAGCTCTCGGGTCTGTATTCTTTGCAACATGGCAATGAGCACATAATGACTGGAAGAAGTGCAAAGCCTGGATCCTTTCTTCCCAGAACTCGCAATCCACCAATCCACTGGGCAGGCAAGGCCAGCATGTCCACACCAGGTCTTACACTCACACTTGTTGCACAAGGATGCACACTCATGCGTGTTCACACACTCACATAAATCGCACACACAGGGTTATTATTCAAAGGAAATTCTACAGCTTTGGAGACTGGTCGTAGACATGGGAGCAGAAGCTGGAGCAGCATCCCAGAGGTCCCTGCTGTGACAGGCACCACACCCTAGATTTTTTTTCTTTTTAAAATATATTTTTATTGATTTCAGAGAGGAAGGGAGAGGGAAAGAGAGATAGAAACATCAATGATGAGAGAGTCACTGATTGGCTGCCTCCTGCATGCCCCTTCCTAGGGATCAAGCCTGAAACCTGGGCATGTGCCCTCACCGGGAATTGAACCAGTGACATCCTGGTTCATGGGTCGATGCTCAACCTCTGAGCCACACTGGCTGGGCCTTAGTTTCTTGATGGCACAGAAGACTGAGCTGGGCATCCAGGGTGGCAGCAGGGTCACTGGTGGGCAGGGAGTTGGGGTAGTGGCTATTTGCCATCTGTTGCAGAAGGCGTTTTAATATTTGAAGCATGGATTCAGCAACACCTGTGCATAGCTGTGTGTACCTGCTGAATGCCAGCCTTGTGCACACTCAGGCTTGCACACCCATGCATACTTCCACACTCACCTTCATATTCCCACACACACATTCACGAGCTCTCCCATGAGGTCACAACTCAGCAGACACTACACATCATTGAATGCTGTCAATCACACTCAAACACATGTTCACACACACTCAGACACCTGGACGCACAACCACTGACATTGTCATTGTCACTCATGTGTGTGGCTCCTGAGCAGAGTCCAGCCTCTGATCTCATGTCCAGTGGCTTGTTCTCTCACCTTTCCCCAGGCCTCTGCCACATTCCAGCAGGGATGGCTGACCGTCGGCCCTGGGATTTCTACAGACAGAGGCCCCAGGATGAAGGGTGTGGTGCTGAGGGCTTGGAAGGAAGCGTGCCTTCCTCCAAGAAAAGGAAGTTCCTGGAAAGGGGCTTGGGGTGGGGGGTAAAAGAATACCTGGGTTAATCCCCTCTCCCCAACTTTTTATTGAGTAACCTTGGCTGATTACTTAGATTTCTGAGCTGTAAAATGCGAACAGCCCAAGCTTCCAGATCTGAACCACACTCAAGCAGGGGGTGGGGGTGGTCTGCCCATCCCTTGTTCAACCTTCACAAGTCCCCTGGGAAAGTGAAGGCACTTCCGCTGCTGGGGGGCTGTGCCTCCAAGGTGTCCCCAGCTGGCGGTGGCTTTCACAGAGAAGCCCGGCTCCAGCCACCAGGCGCGGGTGGCGGGAGCGCCCCCTGTGCGTGCGGCCGGTCCGCTTGGCCCTGCCTTCTCCTGCCTGTCTGTACATGCGGCGTGGCTGCCTGACGCTCTCGGGGGAATCACGGAGAGACGCCTGGCAGACAGCGGGCTTGGCCTGTGCCCAGGTCTACCGAGACGACTCCTGACTCACAGCGGTGCCACCTGTGTCCCTGTCTGGGGCTCTGTCCAGGGCAGAGAGCACTCGTTGTTGACAGCAACTCCTGGCCCCTGGAATTTATCTTAGTCCCCTGTCTTCTGGAATGTTCGCACCAGCTATTAGGTGTTAGACTATGGCTGCTTCCATCTCACTCTTCAGTAAAATAAGAAGGGAACCATTCTCTGTCCTCAGCTGTCCAGGCAGCCTGTTGGCTTGAGTCTCCTTGGTCCCCAAGGGCAGAGAGAAAGAGGTTACCTTCAATGGGTTTTAGGAGGCACTATAGCTCCAAATGGAGAGCACTGGACAGAGAGGTGTGAGACTTGAGTTGTCATCTTGGTTCTGCCCCTGGTCTCCTGTGTGACCCTGAGCGAGTCATTTCCTTTCCCTGGGCCTCAGTTTCCTTACCTGCACGTGACAACGTGTCGCTTGCCTGGTTCTTTCTCAGCTTCCTTCCCATACTGACTCAGTCTGAGTGACTCACTCTAATCTTTATTTAATCTCTTCTGCTAACTAGTCACAGTCACGAAAAACCTTTAAAGAGGTAAAGGTAGAATGGGGCCACCCAAGTACCAGACATTTGTATGGCTTCCTTAAAAGGCATAGAGCAAGCTTAGCTAAAATCAACATCTATATTTTAATATTCCTCAATCTTAGGACTAATAGAACCAAAACACCCACATAGTCTATGGCTAGTTTTAGATTTATATATATTTATATTTACATATATATATATATATACACATATATGTATCTCTATATATTTACACACATATATTTATACACATCTATACACACACATACATATTTAAAGGTAATAAACTGCTATTATAAGCAAGGTACTATACTAGGATCTTAAGTTATTTTATACAATATTTATTACTACCCTGAAAGATAAAAAAATCTTATTTTGCAAATGAGAAACATAAGACCCAAGGCAGTAACAAATTTTGCCCAAGACTACACAGCTAGTAGCTGACAAGCTGGGATTCAAATATAGGTCTGTCTTTCACACAAGCTCCTCTTTTTGACTAATTCTACTCTTCCCCTGAGGTTAACCTGAACACTTTCCCTGGCGAGCAGGGGCTGGGTTGTTTTCATCTGCATTTTGTTTAGTGCTTGGTAGAGAGGAAACTCCGGGTGATGTCCAATGGGATGCTTAGGTGCTACCTCTGGCCTCAGTGGAACTGGCCAGGAATGCTTTCTCTTGCTTATCATCACCTTGAAGAAATAAAGACTAAATGGCAAGACAACTGTGCATGGAGCCAGAGCATTTCTGTGGGGAGATGGTGAGAGATTAGCTTGTGGTTTTTAAGATCAATTGATAGCAGTTGTCCGTATTTCATTCAAATCTTCATGGAATGTTCTTATTCTACCCTCTGCTTGAGACTGGCTCAGAATGGTGGCCTGTGCCTTGGCTCCCTTCAGACAAGGGGTGTGTGCGTGTGTGCGTGTGTGTGTGTGTGTGCATGTATGTATGCTATTCTCTTTGAGGATAGTCAGGAAAGTGCCACCAGCTACCATAATCTTAATAAAGTTTCCTGCTGGTCTCCCATTATGTGTTGTATTATGACTGGGCCCCCTGGGAAGAGAGATGTAACATCAGAGTCTTGGTCAGAAGAGGCTCATTCTAACACTCTTTAGAATAGACTGGGGTGGTGAATATAGTGTTGGCTTTTCTCTCCCAGGGGGCTGGTGACCACTGGGTGCAGGACAGGTGGTGTGAAAAGAGGGAAAGTTGAAGAGACAGGATCAGGCAACAGGGGCCAGTGACCTTGTGAAGAGGTGAACAAGGACAGGCACGTGCCCAGGACACCTGCAGGTGCCAACAAAGCAGGGCACATGGCTCACAGTGGGGCTGCTGATAAGCTCCTTCTACCTCCAGGTTGGACCAAGAGGGACCGTCTGCCCCAGGGCTTGGAACCAGATGGCTTTTGTGGGGGGAAAGCTGGGAGCTGAGTGGTAATTAAAGCTGTCTCTGTGAGAAATCTCCACCAGCTGAAATTAGAGATGGTCCTTTGAGGTCACCAGTGGGAAAACAAGCCCCAAGAGAGGAAGCATGGACCTTCAGCCCAACTCTTGCTCCTCAAGATGCACCTTCCATTTGGAGATCTCTTGCTAACTGTGACTTCCTCTTTTTAAGCTCTTGTGTTGGAACTAAAATGAAAGCAGAGCAGCCTTTAAACAGGACTGTGCTAAAGGCTCAGTTACAACCAAAGGGGAATGGGCCTGGAGGGAGGCATGTGACCAGATCATTGGGTCGGTAAAGCTGGGTCACTCATTCTCGGCAAGGCTCCACTCCAAGGTGCCTTCCTGCCCACCCTGCCCTGCCTCAGGCACAGAGGTCTCCACACCCTCACCATCCAGGGGCACCTGCAGGCTTTTCATCCGCTAGACCTGCACTTCATAACTTCTTCCCTGTTCTTTCAGTAACAATGGTTTGCTAGAGTAGTGATTCTTCAAGGGAAGAGATGGTAGGGGCCCAGCTGTGTAGGTCCAGAAGCCTTTTGTGAACCACCAGAGGAGATGTAAATGTCCTGTGGCTCCCCTAGTGTGCTACACTTAGCCGTCCTGGAGATTATCACCTGGTCCCTTGTCTTCCTGTCCCACTCACTGCCTGTTGGTTTACCAAACACTTGGCTGGGCACAGATAGGTCCTCCAGAAGCATCTGCTGTATTGGGGAAGGACCAGCTTGCGAAGCCGTTGGAATAAGAAGGGAACCGGCTGAGGTGCTTAGTTCCTCTGCCTGTGAAGAGAGGTGAGGGGCTCAGGAGGGTCTTCTGGGGCCTGCCAGTCTGTACCAGCCTCTGAGGGCGGGACTCTGCTGCTATTGAAAACCGCTGCGCTGGCTCTGCAGGCCCAGCAGGCGGCGCTCTGCCCTAACTACCTAGGGCTTGACGTGGGTTGTGGTTTGGCTCAAGGTCCCGTGACCAGAGTGAGAAAAGAGATGGTTTATTTAGCTTCCCAACCACAGACAGAAAGTCATTTGTAGGAAAATATCAGTTGCCTGCAAGCACATGTCCTTGCTGTGGACTGTGTAGGCCCAGGCTGCCTCCTCCATTTCCCTGCCCCTCCTGTCCTCCTACAGCCCACCTCCGGGGCGGGCAGGCACACACATCTGAGCGTGCACACACACAGGGGCACGCGCACACCTGAGTCACTGTCTTGGCTGCCAGTTAGGATACGCTGGGTTCAAGCATTTCTTTCCCCTTTGGCCAGAGCCAAGCAGAACCAGGAGTGGAATCTCCTCGGGAGAAGGAAGTCAGGAGGGGCTCAGCCGTGCTTCAGTAACCACGAAACCCCGAATCTCAGCAGCATAAAACAACAAAGGCAATTTCTGCTCACCCCACCTGTGCACCGAGGGTCAGCTGCTGTCCTGCTGCACGTTAATTTAACTGCAGGATGCCAGCGGGCAGTGCTGCCCCGATCTGGAACATGGCCCTTCTCATGGCAGAGGGGGAAAGAGCATGCTGAACCTTGGTGGCTCTTCAAGTTGACACTTTATGGGCAAAGCAAGTCAGAGGCCAGGGATGCCATCATCAAGGGGGCAGGGAAGGTAGTCTCTGGGGGAGAGGGGCACGGGCAGCAAAGCATTTATGAATGTAGCACCATCTGCCTCACCCACCTAAGAGAGTTTTGGAAACCTACCCCTTAGAATTATTGATCCTGGTGTTGTCTTCCTTTGAAACGTGAGTCTCATCCTAGAAAACCCAACTGACCTTTATCAGGTTCTCCTATATGCAAAGGGCCGCCAGGGCCCTGAGTAGGAGAAAGAACCACAGCCCAGCAGGAAGGAACACAGGCTGCGAACAAAGCACGCAGAGGGCCTGTTCTACCAGGGGGCCGACACAGAGGGGAGACGCACCAGGAAGGGGGACCCAGCAATGTGGGAGCCGCTGAGCTCAGCCTGGGCAGAGGATGTGCGTGCCCCTGAGGGCCACACATCATGACTTCTGGTTGGAGCTGTAGAGAAGGGTGGGGTTACTGGGAAGAGAGACTAGAAGCCTTCTCAGAGAGGGCCAGAGTGTGGAGGGCCTTTTACACCCTGCCAGTGACCGTGGACTTGATCCAGAGGGCTGTGGATATCACAGAAGGGTTTGGGCATGGAGTGGCTTGGTTACTATGGATAGAAGGTATTGTCCTGCCCCTTCCCTTCTTGTTCAGTTCAGGCGGGTGGCTGTGGCAGGGTATATCAGTCTGTTGAGTAGGTACAAAGCCAATCACTGACAGAGTGGCAGCTCAGAGCTCTGTGAGCCCTGGTCTAACCTGGGGGTCTGAGTCATCACCTGGCATTGTCTGAGGCTAGGTCCTGCAGCCACTTCTGTAGCCACTTCCCCAAGGAATGTCTCTGTGGTCAGAGAGCAGGGCATTGACTGGGTAAACTGGCCTAACTTGTGGTGTCTGCTAATTTGTCTGTTTGATTTGGTTCCCTATCTTAGCCACCATCACAGAGGCCCCTTTCTCTGACCTGAGGGACAGATCTGAGGCCCGGCTCACCACCCAAGGCACAAGGAACAACCAGGGTCCCCATTGGGCAGTGCCATAAATGAAAATGTTCTCTTTCCCCAACCATCTTTTTCTAGGAAGAGAGCTACTGTTCTGCCATGGCTGCCTCTGGCTGGCCTTTGCTTGAGGTTACATCTACTGAGCTCAGTTGACTAGGAATGGAGATCACAGAGGACTCCTAGAAGAAGAAAGAAAATTAAGAAATAGTTGTCTAGCTAATAATAAACCCTTCTTACGGGCACCTATACAGAGCAGTCTCTTTGGTTTTATACCATTATTCCCATGTCCCCAATCCGGCTTTCTTTGCTATGCTAAAGCAGACCTTGCTGTCCAAAATTCCCCATTAGCCAGCCAGCTAATCAGTCAGCCAGTCAGTAAGTCAGTTGGTCAACCACTCAACCAGTCAGCTGTTCAGAAAACTAGTCAGTCAGTCAGCTAGTTTGTCAGCTTTATACACTCACTCACTCCTTCCTTCTTTCACTCTCTGACTCACTCACTCAACAGCATCCTTCAATAATTGGACCACCCACTCACTGATTAGCTAGTCTATCAGCTGGCCAAACACCAGTTTTAACCAGGGTCTAAGTTCTGTCCTGAACATCTTTCCTCCCCTTAGGAATCTAGTAGTTTGACTGGGTACAAAGACACACACACACACACACACACACACACACACACATCCAGGTACCAGGGCCTCCTACGAGTAATGGTTGATTTCAGCATAGATCTTCAAAGTTTGAGAGATATAAAGACAGAGTATGTGGTTGGGGTAAACAGGAAGAGCTACTTAGAGAGGGCGAACATAAGCCTGAACTTGAAAAGATGGCTTAGCCCAGAAAGCGTCTTGGTACTTCATTGGTTCTGACTGTAAAGCCAAAATGTCTGAATCAGTTTACCATTCGGTTCAACTCATTCATTTATAAATCATTCACCCATTCATTTCTGTATTCATTTGTTCATATTTATTGAGTGGATACAATATATATTTGATGAAGGTGTAATAGCTCCTGCCATCAAGGAACTTACGTTTAATGCTAAAATAAGTAAATAAATAGATATTTTCTAATTTATATGTATATCAAGTCAAAAATTATGTGAAAAGTTCTTCAGGTAGGCATAAATAAAAAGCTATGGGTGTTCTGCAGAAGACAAACCAAAGAGATCATGGAGAAAGTAGTATTTAAAATGATTCCTAAAGATTACCTTGAATTTCACTGGGAATCTGGGCATAGAGGCTATCAGAGATGGAATGATTGGCCATCTTCCCTGAGGGATGCTTTGCCCACTCACCCCCTCTCCCTCCATAGCCAGTTTTCAACTTCCACAGGTGACATCAATGGGTGTTCTGTTGGAACTAGCCTCTCACAAGATTCAGGACTTTAAATCTCTCTTTAGAAAACTCCTGGACTGTTGAGGGTCTTCTAGAAACATATCATAGAGGGATGAGGGGTGGAGGAAGGAGATAAATTAATCATATATTTCTGGAGACTCATCATCTCACTCTTCTCCCCATGGGTGTGCTTTTAACGCCATTACACAAAATACTTAACATAGCATCTGAGCATCTTATTTACAAACAGGTAAATTACAAGATGAAGTGACTCATGTTGCAAATGGATTTTCCACATTAATAAAAGGTCACAAGATCTCTTTAGTGTAGCATTCCCTGCCGTGTTTGTTGATAGATTAATTGGTGAAAGGAGAAACTCGAAACTGAAATGTTCTAAGCCACACCTGCTGGTTAAGTATTAACCAGAAATTAAGATAAAGCAAACCTGACATGATTATGATTTTTAAAATAGGATGTAATTTGCCCAGATTTACATTTTTTATTTTACTGGATAAGCAGCTAAAATACAGGAATGGCGGCAGCCCCAAACCTCTATGGTTCTCTCTGCCTTCCCGTCCTAAAAGCCTCTCCTGAGTAACCCAGCACTCTCTTTTGTCTTTTCTTGTTTTGTTCTTGGAAAAAGCATCATAAATATGGTCCGTGTGTCTCCAGATGGAGCCATCAACCACCCCTTTTCCCCAAAGCCCAGAGAAAAAGTTCTCTGGTGGGGATGAGTCTAGATAGAGAAATAGATGATTAGTCCTATTGTCTCTGGCAGGGTCCCCTCCCAGTGTCAGGTTTCTGTTGCCCAGTCACCCCGTTGTTTGTTTGCAGGGTGGAGCTGGGGTTTCTCAAGCTTTGATTCATCCTCAGAAATGAGTTTTGCCTGTTCCCTCCCCTCCCTGATGGAGTCAAAGGCACACACCTGCTCTCAGGTGTCTTGCTCCCTAGAGAGAGAAGATGCAGAGCCTGGCCTTCTGGTTTCAATACAGCATGGCCCTCTGAGGATGAGAGAGCAGATGCAAGACTCAAGATGGCCGGGTGACGATGGTCCAAGGCCAGGCTGGGCAGTGGGGTTTCAGAGTGGGAACTACAGAGTCACCATTTCACTTGGCTTCTCCGGTCCTGCCATACCTGCAGGAGTTGTTTACATGTGGCGATTGATTCCAGGGGTGCCAGGGAGTCTCCCCCTTCTTCCTCCTTTGAAAGGAGAGTCCACTCTGGCTGGAAATCTGTCATTACAGATTTTAGAGACTTGGATCGGCCTTCTCTTCTAGTTTCAGGATCCAGCCACCATCAGAGCCAGTGTTCTCAGCCATAAAATTTATAACACAATTAGCTTTCTTCATAGAGTGTTGTGAAAACTGTATATGGAGGTGCTTTATGAGGTTTAACGACTAATAAAAATGCACCTGTGCCTGGCATGTGCGGACCAGGGGTCAGTGTGGGTCTCTTAGAGAAAGGAGGGAAGACAGGCTTGGCAAGGAAGGGAGCACCTGAGTGCCAAGGAGGGAAGGAGGGAGACTTGTGCAAGAGGTGGGAACCACCAGAGCCAACTCCATTTAGTCATTAACGTAGCCTCTGCTAAGAAGCAGCCCAGTGGCTCAGTCACTTCAGCTGACTGAAAATAGCTGTGACGTCAGATGACCTGTGATCCAATCCTGGCTTTGACATTAACCTCTCTGTGACGTTGAGCAGAGCATGTCCCAGTTCCAACTCTCGGTGTCCCCCTCGATAAGATGGGGATAGTGTGGTCAACAGGAAAGTTGAGCGCCAAGGGTTTGAAAAGTTGAATGTGTTGGTTGTAGATGAACTTGATGTCGTCTTAGGGATTTATGACCTGGAGCGCACGGCCCCTTCAAGGCCAGCCATGCTTCGGTCTCTATCTCAGCCACCCCTGGAGCAGCCTCGAGCTAAAATTCTCAGTCTTAAGCAGGAGCTGTTTACTGATCAAGCCAGAGGTCGACGAGAAGATTCAGAATAAAGACTCGAGTGTATTCCTGAGCAGCCGTGTGGTGACTGAGGCAGGGGGGTGGCTCCATCTACTCACTTGCACCCAGCACACCTACACTCAGGCCTTCTAGGGGCCAGGCACATGGGATGCCTTGATTTACCTCCATACCACGTCTGTCTTGCTGCATATTTCCCTTTTGGAGAGTCTGTGTCAGGGTGAACACAGTGGAGTAGGAGCGTGGAAGTGAGGGGTGCAGGTGGAGAGGGTGTTGTCTCCAAGATGGGATGCAGAACCCCGAATCCAGAGCCGATCTTAAAGATGGTGGGTTTGGGGGGAGGGGGAAGGAAGGCTTAATTTCAAAGGTTTAACTGATCCTGGAAAATGAGCAATATCCGGTCTACATATGACAGAAAGCTCAGGTAAGATCATTAGTCATGGTCCCCGCCCAGGGGCAGTCCTTGTCCACAAGGAGATGCTGGCCACTGTGATACAGTGGAAACAAGCTTTGGGAAATGTCCCCACCCGACTCTGCCCCTATCAGTTACATGTTGTTGAGCCATCAGCTAGCTTTCCTGGGTCTACTTTTTAACTGTAAAATCTGATTTAAACTACTCAGCAGAACTGCCATGAAAATTAAATAAGGAATTTGGAAATGATTTGACAATCACTTTTAGGTTTTTCAATCATTTCTCAGGCAGCCTTACACTTAGCTCAACAATGACAGAAATGAGCACATTGGTCTCTAATTGAGCAGGATCCTGAGGTCGAAAGGGGATCAGCCTCCTGGAGCAGTCCTGTCTCTCTCCCTCCCAGGGGCTTGGAGGCCAACTGAGGGTCAGAATTCTTTCCTCCCATCTGAATATAGTTGCCAGATTTAGCAGATAAAAATACAATTTGCCCGGCCAGTGTGGCTCAGTTGGTTGAGCTTCATCCCAAGCACCAGGATGTTCCCAGTTCAGTCTCTGGTTCAATTCCTGGTCAGGGCACATGCCCAGGTTTCAAGCTCGATCCCCAGTAGGGGGCGTGCAGGAGGCAGCCAATCAATGACTCTTATTAATATCTCTCTCTCTCCCTCTCCCTTTCTCTCTCTGAAATCAGTAAAAACATATTTTAAAAAATATATAATCTGCCCTGTTACAGTTGAATTTCATATAAACAATAAGTAATTTTATAGTATATTTAATACAATATTTGGGACATACTTACACTAAAAAAATATGTATCTTGTTTATCTGAACTTGAACTTGAACTGGGTACTCTGTATTTGATCTGGAAGCCCTAACCCAAAAGCCAAATTCTATCCCACCCTCTTTGACCACCACTTATGCCCATCAGCGCCTGACTCCTGGTGGGCAGGTCGGGGCACAGCACCATGTTGAATAAGCTTAGGGACACCATTCACATTCTTCAGCTTGTGCTCAAGGAGAAGTCACAGACAATCATATGCAAAAGGTCCTCACAAGATTGGGAAACACATAAGCCCTGTGTAGTGGGACAGGGCTGGGAGAGAGAACCTGTGGCTGGACTCTTGACTTCTCCTTCAATAATCTTTAAAACCCTGGGTTCTTTGAATCCTTCCCATCTCGGTTCAAATCCTATTCTGCTGCTTACCACCTATGGGATCCTTCTCAGCCTCACTTTTCTCATCTGCAAAATGGGAACAAAGGCATTTGCCTTATAGGGGCTATAAAGATAAAATAAAACAACGGCTTGAAAGGTGATCTCAGCGCTAGGCACCAGTGAGTGCTCAATAAATGGCAGCAAAAGCGACATTCATATTGTTGTCGAAAGTGCCCCAAGGCCATATGCCCCCTTCTTCTCCTCCTTCCTTAATGTTTCTTATAAATCCTCAGATTTGTTCTATTTTCAAAAGATCTTGAGTCCTTGAGTTTGAGCAAAGGCCTTACGTGGGTGAAGTCGGCTCTGGAAGATGGGGGCCCAGGGTGCTGGAACATCTGGTGGGTGTTTTCCGTCCAAAGAGTCTAGTCTAGTAAAGCAAGTCCCTGGAGGAAGTGCAGGTGGGAGAAGTGGGTGAGGAATTGCCTGGGAGGTGGTGATCAGGGCCACGCCAAGTGCCCGGGGCAGGTTGGGGGCCTTTATAAGGTTGCCAGGAGCGGCTGGCCATGAACCTCGCTCAGCTTCTCCTCCTAGGGTCCAGCTTGCGGCTTCGGTAAGTGGGGACGCATTCATCCTGCTGGGATCTGCAGGGCCCTTTCCTACCTTCTTGAACTGTCTCATGCCTCTAGGCCAAGCTCCTCTTCTTTCTCCGATAATCAGAGAACTGGCATAAGTCTCGTGACGATTAAGGAAATGTCATTCTATTCGTTACTTAGGAAATTCAGTCTCCGTTCTGTACCATTGCTAGGTGTGACAAGTTTCTTGATTCTGATTTTTCTCATTGAGGGGATATATTTAGAGCTGTAGCATTTTGTAGCCATTCTGATCTTTCTTCAAAGCTCCCTCCTGCCCTTTTGGCACTACCAATAAGCTTTTCAAACTTTGCTTTTAGCTTTACAGAAATTGTATTTTATATATTGTATTTTACACTATGCAGCTCCCATGTCTCATGATTGCCCCCTGGGACCTATACTTCTCATTTCTAATCACAAATTTAGAAGGTGAGGAATTCTGCCTACAAAGAAAGCCAGAGACCATGTCAGAGCTGGGAAGGCCTCAGACACCTTCCCGATCAGCATCCTTCAGATAAAGGCCTGGGGTCCAGATTGCCCAGAGGTACGCCTGGCCGGTGAGGAGCCAGTGCTCTTTCCTCTGAACCAGGCTGCCTCTTGGTGAAACATCTTCCTTATAGGCCTCTTACCTCCAATGATCTATTTGGCCTTAAATACCCTACCCTAGTTCTCCATGGAGGGCTAGAACCACTCTCCCACAGCCAAGTTAATGATTTGCCTTAGCACCCCCTGGGCAGTCAGGGATGGAGTTAGGATTAGAACTCAGTGCTCTGACTACCCGGAACAGGGTTTGCCCAGCCCATTATTTACACGCACTTCCCTCTGAGACAGAGGCTGCCTCTTCTTTATGCCCATCCACACTCATTGCACTACCCGGGTAACCAGTTGACATTGCAGACCCATCAGCTAAGAGCTCATGCCTTGATCTTGTAAAATGTCTGGGCTACCTTTAATCACCAACTCAGCATCCCTGTCATATTTTCTACTAAGACTTAGAAATAATCTACGCATTCAGTTGAGTCAAGAAGCCATGGGAAGATGAAGGAAGATAGGAAATCAGAGCAGCATAGAAGGGAAAGGAAAGGAGAGGAGGGTCACAACAATGGGTGTGTGTGTGAATCAATCCATTGACCAATCTGCGGCCGTTAATCGCTTATCACATTCCTGGCTGGTGGAGAAAACACTCTTCTCAGTGTTGGAAGGGAGAAGAGATGGAAGGAGCCCTTCTCATGGCGTCCCCTGCCCGGGTTTCTTTCAGGGTCACCTGTTCCTGCAGCAATGTCTTCCCAGCAGCAGCAGCAGCAGCTGCCCCAGAAGGCCCAACAGCAGCAGGTGAAACAGCCTTGCCAGCCACCACCTGTCAAATGTCAAGAGACATGTGCACCCCAAACCAAGGATCCATGTGCTTCTCAGGCCAAGAAGCAATGCCCACCCAAGGGCAAAGCCGTCCCTGCTCAGCAGACGTGCCCCATGGCCCAGCAAGCCCCCAAGAGTAAGCAGAAGTAAGGATCAGCTGGAATACCACCTGGGCGCCACCCAGGCTACCAGACGGGCCTCCCTTCTTCCTGCTCCTGTTCCCCCCAGTTCCAGGACTGTCCCTTCTCTCCCACCTCCTCCTACCCAAGGTCCAGTGAAGCATTGTCAGGAGATCTTCCCATTCAGATCCGCATCACACACCTCACCTTTGCCTCCAAGTCTACATCCCACCCTGACACCCTCCCAGGTGGACCTGAGGAGACCTCTTCCTCTCCAGCCCCCAGCTTGACCACAGCTCTGAAGCATTAATGGCCCAACACAAGGAATGTATCTGGGCTTCTTCTGGGGTTCCACCCTCACTGGTGGGGACACAAGAGGCCAATGCACAGCTTCTGCCTCATTTCCTTCCCCAGCCCCCACCCCCCCAGCTTCTCGCTTATTTCCTCCCCTAATAAATCTGTGCTTCATGTCATTATCTGTTTCCTGGCTCCAGTCTGTGATCCGTTCATTGGTTCAGAGGGGACATCTGGGGGAAGTGAGTGTGCGAGCACCTATGGGCCTGAGAATGCGTCCTCAAGAGCAGAGTTGCTCTCCAATAACTAATGGAAGGCCCGTTCCTGATGCATCTCAGGTAAAGGAATGGGAGAGAGAGCCCGGGGCCTAGCTGACAGGAGTCTGGGAAACTTGCCCTGGCCGGGTAGCTCAGTTGGTTAGAGCATCCTCCTGATACGCCAAGGCTATGAGTTTGATTCCCGGTCAGGGCACACGCAAGAATCAACCAATGATGCACAAGAAAGTGGAAGAGCAAACCCACTTCTCTCCCAGCTCCTCCTGCCCAGTGTCCAATGAAGCATTGGAGGTGGGAGAGAGAGTGTTTCTCTCCTCCCCTCTCTCTCTCTTTCTTCCTCTCTCTCTAATCAATTTAAGAAGAGTCTGGGAGACCCACGTAACGAATCACACCCAGGGAAGCGTAAAGGGCAGAAAAGTGTAGCTCCTGCCATTTGAATCGCCCAGCCTACCTGGCCAATGTGATTTTTGCCCCTTGGAAGTTGTCGTCCTGAAACAGCAGACAAAATAAATTTAAATGATGTAAGAGTATTACAAAGCACTTCTGCAAATGTGCAAATAAGTTTTTTAATTTGGATGTTTTTTCTTGTGCTTTAAAAAAATTTTTTTGTATTCATCGGAGTGACATTGGTTAATAAATTTATATAGGTTTCAATACAGTTCTATAATGCACCATCTGTGTATTGTATTGTGTGTTCACCACCCAGAGTCAAGTCTCCTTCCGTCACCACTTATCCCCCTTTCCCCTCTTCTACCTCCCCCTACCCCCTTTCCCTCTAATAATCACCATGCTGTTGTGTGTGTGTATGATTTTTTTTGCTTAATCCCTTCACTTTTTCACCCAGCCCCCCAATTCCTCTCCCCTCTGACAGCTGTCAGTCTGTTCTCTGTATCTCTGAGTCTGTTTCTATTTTGTTTGTTAGTTTATGTTATTCATTAGATTCCACATATTAGTGAGATCATATGGTACTTGTCTTTCTCTGACTGGCTTATTTCACTTAGCATAATACTGGCCAGGTCCATTCATGCTGTCACAAAAGGTAGGTTTCCTACCTTTTTACAGCTGAGTAGTGTTCCATTGTGTAAATGTACCATAACTTTTTATCCACCCATCTCCTGATGGGCACTTGGGCTATTTCCAGATCTTGGCTATTGTAAATAATGGTGCAATGAACATAGGGGTGCATATATTCTTTTGAATTAATGTTTCAGGGTTTTGAAAATATATTCCTAGAAGTGGAATCACTGGGTCAAAAGGCAGTTACATGAGGCAACCAATTGACGTTTCTCTTTCACATCTATGTTTCTCTCTCTATCTCCCTTCTTTTCTCTAGAATCAATGAAAAAACAATATATCCTTAGGTGAAGATTAAAAAAAAGAAAAAGTACATATTAAATGAGCCTGTTTATATAGGGTCAGGATGACTGGAAGGTGAAATAAGGGAGCTCCAGGGAGCTGATCAAGCTCTGTCTTGTTATCTAGGTAGATGGATGCAGTCACTTTGTTGTTGTTTTTGTTTGTTTTTCAAATATGTCTTTATTGATTTCAGAGAGAGGAAGGGGAGGGAGAGAGAGAGAAACATCAGTGATGAGAGAGTCATTGATTGGCTGCCTCCTGCACTCCCCCGACTGGGAATCGAGCCCGAAACCCGGGCATGTGCCCTGACTGGGAATTGAACCCCAATCTCCTGGATCCTAGGCCAACACTCAACGGCGGAGCCACGCCCGGCTGGGCAAAGATGCAGTCACTCTGTGAAACCTGCCCAGTCACAAACCCACCGGTACATTCCTTGCCACCTCCTCTGGCCAGGAGCTCCTTAAAGGCAGACTGCCCAGACCTTGGCGCTTGCATGGGAGTTGTTTTGACACTTAGTTCCCTTCAAGAAAGGGGCAGGATTCCGTAGTCAGGCTGAACAGAGCTGAATCTCAGCGTCTCCGTTTCCTAAGCTGTGTGATCGCATCTAGTTACTTAGATTCCAAGCCTTAGTTTTCTCACATGTGAAAAGCTCTAATGGTTTAATATTTAATATTTAATTATTTTCAGAATTTTTGTGAGGATTGGAGATAATGTCTATAAATTGGCTGGATGTAATATATGCTCAATAAATGATTGAGCTTCTTTTCCTTTACATCTGGGGAGGGAAACTGCCAGTGCCTTAGCATAAGGCCATGCCTGTGCCTACAGGGTGGCTTGTTACTGGCTCAGGGATCTATGCTAATATGTAACTGTTGTCTCTTGCCCAGCCTGGGAAAAATGAGTTCTGGCTCTGTACTAAATAGATCTGTGACCTTGAGCAAGTCCCTTCACCTTGGTCTTTTGTTCATATGTGAGAAGTTGATTTGGATGCCTTCTTCCTGCCCTAAAATTAGGTAGATCTTCACCCCAACCACATTACCGCTATGATGGTAGAGCCACTGGTCTCTTAATAAGCAGAGGACATGTGTTTGGGACACGAGCAAACCCAGAAAACGAGAGAAAGAGTAAATGAATAAATGAACACGTGAAAGAAGGTCAGATTCCATGAACAGTTTCAGACTGTGGTAACTAGAAGATCTGAAAAGAAGCAACAATTGTGTGTTTTAGGTGATTTGGAAAAAAATAAAGATTTCTTTTGCATGGGCAGGGGAAGGAAGAGGGCAGAAAAATATAAATTTAGTCCTTCAGGACTCCGAAAGTCATCATTTGGCCCTGCCAGAGCTCCTTGGTGGGAGGAAGCATGGGCCTCTGATTCACTATAAGAAATCAAAATATGTCACTCCCAAATATGCCTCTTTGACATAAAAATTATTTTGAGCTGAAGGCAATTAAGAAAGAGCAAACACAAAAGTACCTTGCCCCTTTTTCTGCTAGAGGCCGGACATAAACTTTTCTTTTACTGGAGACAGACTCTTATCAGCCCAGAAATGGCACCAGAGGGATCTGCAAACAAACCTTCCTGCATTAGTTACCCCCTACGTTTATCTCCCCACACTTTGCTGCCCTTAGAAGCCTGGGACCGCTTTCCCTTGTCCAGTCACTTCTCTACAAATGTATTGTTTTTTGTTGAAGACGTTATATAAGTTGCAGTCCTGGGCCACAGCTTTAATTTCGGTTTTAAATTTCTCCCTCAAGATGCGCACACATAAATAAACTGTTTTTCTCTTAATCTCTCTTTTTTCTTTTTTTTTAGTTCTCACCCGAGGATATGTTTTCATTGATTTTAGAGGGAGGAAAGGAGAGAGAGAGACATTAATTTGCTGTCTCCCATAGAGGCCCCAACAGGGGATCGAACCTGAAACCTAGGTATGCGCCCTGACCGGGAATCGAACCCACAATCTTTTGGTGTACAGAACAATGCTCCAAGCAACTGAGCCACCCGGCCAGGGATAGTCTGTCTTTTTTAACAAGAGTCCAGCTAAAAACCTAAGATGCCTAGAGGTCAAGTTTTGCCTCCCCTGTAGCACCAAAATGCCTGCAAACCATTCACAGGTGATGCAAGATCATCTCCTGGCTCCAGACCACTGGCTCCAAGACCTGCTCAGCCTGAGCCTGCCCTTTGATGATTCCTTGCGGGGAAGGTGGGGTTCAAGGGTGTGTGGAAGTACTTAGCTTTCCTTGGATGGGATTTAATTTCTTCCCAAGGCTCCCGATATCTTCAGGCCAAACACCCACATCCATCAGCATCTAGTTGCGTCAACATCAATATGTGCCCAGACACCTTAGCACTCACCTGCA
This sequence comes from Miniopterus schreibersii, assembly GCF_964146895.1. Lineage (NCBI taxonomy): Eukaryota > Metazoa > Chordata > Mammalia > Chiroptera > Miniopteridae > Miniopterus > Miniopterus schreibersii. The sequence goes on along the minus strand of NC_138119.1, from coordinate 10,711,035 downwards.
CCTCCTCCGACCCACCTGCACCTCCTCCGACCCACCTGCACCTCCTCCCACCCACCTACACCTCCTCCCACCCACTGACACCTCCTGCCACCTGGGGTAGGCCAGGGGACTGGGACTCTCCATCTAGATTCAGGCACTAGGAGCTGAGATATTCTGTTAGAGTAGTGATTTTCAACCTTGATAGTTTCTGAGGTCTTTTAAAAAATTAACTCATTAAATAAAACTAAAGTGGAGACCAGACAGGGGTATTTTTTAAAGGAAACCAGATGATGTGAATTGCAGTCAAAGTAGAAAAGACATTGGGTTTAGAATCTAGTGTTTCCCTACTTGTCTGATCATAAAGCCACCTGATAAGCACTTCAGAAATACAGATCCCCAGGCCTCCTTTCATTATTTCTATTTATTAGGATGGAGAAGTTGAGCTTGTATTTTTTAAATTTATTTTTAATTGTTGACAGTATTACAGATATTCCCCCATTCCCTCCAACTTTGTCCCCTCCCACCCAGGCCTTCACCACACTATTGTCTGTGTATATGGGCTATGCATATATGCATGGATGCTCTTTGGTTAATCTCTTCCCATCCCCCCAGCCCCTCCCCTCTGACCTCTGTCAGTTGGTTCCATGCATCCATGCCACTGGATTGATTTTGTTCATCAGTTTATTTTGTTCCTTAGATTCCACGTATAAGTGAGATCATGAGATAGTTCTCTGACTGGCTTATTTTGTTTAGCATTATAACCTGATAAGGGGTAGGTTTCCAAAATATATAAAGGACTCATACAACTCAACAAAAAGAAGCCAAATAATCCAATTAAAAACGGGCAAAGGACCTGAAGAGACACTTACTTTTCCAAAGAGGACGCACAGGTGGCCAATAGACATATGAAAACATGCTCGGCATCACTAATCATCGAAGAGATGGAAATTAAAACCACAATGAGGTATCACCTCACACCTGCCAGAATGGCTCCATCAACAAATCAACAAACAACAAGTGCTGGGGAGGGTGTGGAGAAAGGGGAACCCTGGTCCACTGCTGGCGGGAATGCAGACTGGGGCAGCCACTGTGGAAAACACTATGGAGGTTCCTCAAAAGATTAAACATGGAACTGCCATTTGATCCAGTGATCTCACTTCTGGGAATATATCCTAAGAATCCTGAAACACCAATCAGAAAGCGTCTATGTTCACAGCAGCATTATTTACAATAGCTAAAATCTGGAAAGAACCCAAGTGCCCATCAGTAAATGAGTGGATAAAAAAGCTGTGGGACATTCACACAATGCAGCTGTAGTTTTTAACCAGCATCTCAAGTGATTCTTATGCTTAGGTCAGTTGGGGAAACACTGCTCACCCATGGGTATTGGGTTTCAGAAGCTCACCAATGCTGACTATTTCTCCACCAGACTTCATGCTTAACATTTGGTTGACATTCAGCAAATATGTGTTAAACAGACAACTGACCATTTCACAAACCAAGAAAATAATGAAATGCTCTGAGTTACTGGAGATGCGATTCCAATAATTGATGTGCTTCAGATCCTAAGAAGAAACATACTGATACCTAGTAGCCACCAACTATGCTCTAGCCACTATAGTAGTTGCTTTGCATATGTAATCCCATTTAATAACAGTTCTGGAAGCCAAAATTATCATTTCTAACGTATGGGTAAGATATATTGAGATTCATAAGGGCCTTGGAGTCACAGTACTCGATTTGCATCTTGAACTTGCCACCTATTTGCCATGTAAACTTGAGCAGGTGACTTATTCTTTGTGCTTCAACTTCCACATCTATAGAATGGGTTTAATGCCCAGTTCCAAGCACTGCTATTGTGACAATTAGCATCAAGTGTCCAGAACAAAGTCTAACACTTTGTGGGTGCCAATCAGGTGGGAGCTATTGTTATTTGGAAACCTCCCCAATATTATACACACACACAGCTGGTAAGGACCAGAGGCAGAATGTGAGCCCAGGTCTCCATGTTTCCATACCTGTGATCTGTGGAGGCCACTCTGCCCTCTGGAGGTGCTGGCTCTCAGGGGTGAGCAGGAGCAGCTGGACAAAAGGGGAAAGACCAACAACTACAAAGAGCAGTCGCCTCCAGTGGGCTGCTGGATTCTCTGCAGACAGTGTTCAGCTGTGGGCTTGTCACTGTGCCCCTTCGACAGCCCAGGGGGCAATGAGTGACCAGACAGGGAGCACACCTAGCACGTCTGGGACAAGCAGCCAACACTCTGCTCCTCACAGTGATCATGGGGAGGGTGAAAGTAAAACTCTCCGAATACTGCTTGTTTCTAGATGTTGACATATTTCAGACATGGGCTACTATGGAAAAATGGCTGGGATTAAAATTCTGCATGGCTTTCTCTGCCTGCTCTGAGTCTTGGGAAGTAGAGTGGGGGGACACCTAAGTCAGGAAAGGCCTGCTAACCGGTTAGGCTCAGGGCCAGCCTGCCCTGCTCTGTAAATGGGTGCTGAGCCAGAGGCAGGCTCGGAACCATGGAGGATTCCACAGCTGGTCCAAGGGGAGCCAGGCTCAGACATGGGAAGGTCAGCAGCCTCCCGTGAAAGAAGGGGCTTCTCCGACGGGCTGAGAAACCCTGGGAGATGGACTCACCATTAGAAGTCACCCGTTTCCCCCCCTTTTTAATGTGGGGAGTTTGTAGGACCAAATTCACCAGCTAGTGCAATTTGATGGTGAATCCAAGCTTACCTGAAGAGGAGAGTGGCCTTAGCACCAACCCCTGGGTGAGCTCCAGGCAAACAAACAGGGAGAAGTTGCTGGCAGTCAAAGGAAAGTTCCAGAGTCCGAGCCAGAGTGGTGTGGGGTGGAGAGAAGGAAGCACAGGGCAGGGCAGGCAGGAGAGCAGGGCCAGTGTGGGTCCTGAGGGACAGGAAACTCCTTGGCATCCAGGGCCAAGGTCAAAGGATGGCACAGAGTTCCCAGCTTCAGAGCTGGGTTCGGGGCCTCCAGGGCCTGAGACAGCTGGGTGGGGAGGACAGAGGAGCAGAAAGCAGGTTCCAGGGCTGAGACTCTACCAGGTGCAGCAGCAGGTTCTTCCCAGGGGTCCCTCTGTCAGGGGCCCCTAGGAGCCAGTTGGGGGAAGAGAGGGACCCGGCTCAGGCCCAGAGGGGAGCTAAAGTGAGGCAAGAGGCTTGTAGCTCAGTGGAGCAGATGTGTGGGGAAGGCAGTGGGAGCGCTGTCTCTCCTTGGCTGAGCCCTTCTTTTCTCAGCCCATTCCTGAAGATAAGAGACTTTCCAGCAGTCTCTGGGCCTCTCTTTACACATAATGTCATTCATTCATTCATTCATTCATTCATTCATTCGGTCGGTCGGTCGGTCGGTCGGTCAGTCAGTCGTTTATTTAATCGCCAGCTCACCGAGCGGCTACTGCATACCAGGCACCGTGTGAGGACGGATGTGGACCAATGGTTATGGGGACACAGTGGGAGGTGACTCAGGACTGAAGTCAAGGAGAGGTGACTCAGCTGGGGAGCCAGCAGGTGCTCCACAAATATTAGGTGTGTGCTTGGTGGGAGTGCAGGGCAATGACGAGGAGGAACTGTCCACACACCTGGGTTGGAAGGGTGATCTGGATTTTCCTACGGCCACACCCAGTAGCAGACTGTGTTTGGAGGGCAGCTCTGAGCTTCGGTTATACGTTATGCTGATCAAATGCTGGTTAAGGACTCAAGGAATCCCTGTTCTTATGTCCCCAGAAAAGAGAAGACTGTGGCAGAGAATCTTCAGGAACTGGCCACAGGGGAGGGAAGGTGTAGCTGGGCAGGCACTCAGAGGCCGCTCACCTTCTGCCATCCCAGGGTTGCTACGGTCAGGGTGCCCAGGCCTTGTCGCTCTGCCACGGGGGACCCCTTCCAGAGTGAAAGCAACTCCTGTTCAAAACAAGCCTTTTAGCCAGTTCTCTCCTCTCAGAGCCTGGCCCACAGAGTGATGAGGAACTGAATCAGTGCCTTGTTTCCACCTCGGCTAATTAATGCCCTCTCCTGTTTTTTAGCAGAGCTAGAAATGCCTTCAGTTGATCCCCACGGCCACTTCAAATGGGAAGCAGACTGATGGCTACTTAGGCGGATTATCCCGCCATGATTAAGGCTCGCCCATAGGGAAGGCTCTTTGTGTCTTTCTCATTGCCACACACACAAAGCTTGCCCAGGACTCTGAGTGCACCCAGCTCCAAGCCAGGAGCCTGGGCTCCCCCTCTCCCTTTAATCATGTGCCTGCCTTGTTTCCTCTGTAGGCATCAGGAGGGGCTGAGACAAAGGCGAAAAGGACTTCTGGGTTGAAGGCCCTTTCTTGGGGGGTTTGTTGTTGACCTTGGGGGAAGTTACTTCACTTCTTGTGGCCTCAAACTCCCAAGACCCATTACACTACTGGCTCTAAATGAAGCCATGTCCCTAGCCCCAGGGAGTCCCGATCTGATGAGGGAAAGTGGTCTTCCTGTAGAGAGCTCCTAGAATGAGCCATGACGGGCATAGACTAAGGGCTCTGTTAATATTTCTGGGTGAATGAGGGAACAAGTATTACCCAGGGAACACCACTGTTTTGAGCAGGCACAACTCTGACACTCAGAACCCGTCTCCCCACCCCCCAGGAGATACAGAGCCAGCAAGAGCTCTAAGTGTTGAGACTGGAGTTGGAAGTGGGCAAGAGGTGTGTGTGGGGGGTCATCCCTGAGGGCTCCATGGATGGACTTGGGGCACAGGCAGTTAGAAAAGGTTCCAGGGTCTCAGGTGGGGGTGATGTATGGTTGGGTTAGGAAGGAGGAAAAGGTCATGGCCAGAAGGCTGGGTGGAGTGGAGGGAAAGATTATCCTAGAAGATGAATTATCCCTTGAAAATCTCTTAAATAGGAGAAAGGTGAAGGTGTAGTTGGTTAAAGCAAAGCAGGTTTACCTAGATTAGCAGCCAGTCAGGAAGGGGTGGGGTCCGGGGAGGTAATAATTAATTCTGAATGGGTGTAGTTCAGTGGAGTTTGGAGAAAGATTCAGGAAAGGGAGATAATGGTTTTGAAACTCCCAGACGAGGAGTCTGCATTCAATCAATTCCATGACCTGTAGCATCTATCTACCTTTATAAGGCAGACAACATATGCCCACCTCTGCTCCTCCACTCCCCTCCCCTTTCCCACTTGCTCATGTGCCCAAATGTATTCTATCCCATAGGACGTGCAACCATCTCAAGAAAAAAGAGAGCTGAAAGGTGCAAGATCACAGGAAGACTCAGATTTCCCTCCAGGGTTAACTTATGAAACCCTCCAGGAAGACTATGACTCACTCCACCCCCATCATGAGCCCTACACTCTGGTCTAAGGGAGAAGGTGGCAGTGAGAATTAGGCGCAGGTGACATCAATGGCAGGCAGCCAGGGCTAAAAAATACTAAGTGGGTGGTTTTCATCACAAAAGCTGAGCCAACTGGTAATTGAGGGGAGTGGGGTGAATCATGTTTGACAGGTAAGGAATGAAAACAGAGGGGCCTGGGACGATCCTATTTTCCTAAGGCAGGGCTCAGTCATCTTATAAAAAGCCAGCTGGCAGTTGACTTTACACCAGATCAGAGGGACCAGAAAGCCTGTTCTTCTCTGCATACCAGGTGAGTCTCTGATGGGAACCAATGTGAAATCCTTGTTTATTTTTTCATTATTAGAAACTGGACAGAGGTAAATGTGTAAGAGGGCTGATGCAGGGTGTTGATAAGAGAGTGAGACTATTGGGATATTTTTATTTATTTTTTAAAATAAGTTTTTATTGATTTCAGAGAAAGGAAGGGAGAGGGAGAGACAGAGATAGAAACATCAATGATGAGAGAGAGAGTCGTTGATCGCCTGCCTCTTGCATGTTCCCTACTGGGCATGGAGCCTGCAATCCAGGCATGTGCCCTGACTGGGAATTTAACCGTGACCTCCTGGTTCATAGGTTGATGCTCAACCACTGAGCCATGCTAGCCAGGAGGGATATTTTTATTTTAAATTAAAGCACAGTTTGGGTTTGAAGAGAACTTAGTAGGTGGTTAAGTTGGCCACCTCAGTAGACAACTATGAAACTGGGAGTCAGGGAAGGGGATATATTTGTGCAAGATCCCACAGTAAGTTAAAAGCAGGCTTATAGCTACAACAGGCCCAGAGCACTCTCAGAAACACCACTGTCCTCTCTGTTTATGAAACTTACTATAAAATTTTTAATTCATATGATAGACCTCTACAGAGCCTTTGTTATATTTAAGGCACTATGCTAAGCACTTTGGGTAAATCATACCCATAGGAACTTACTCAACAGACTCACAACCCAGCAGGGAAGAGAATGCATGTATATACACAGATGAACAAAGTACATAGTGACTGGTAAGGGGAGAGGGGCAGGGAAGGGCTATGGCAGCTGGGGAGCCACACTCATGAAGAGTTCCCGGTGATGGCTCATGATGTGAGCCATGGTGGAGCAGTATTTGGACAGCAGAGATGGGAAGGAAAGGCCAGAGTGAGGCTGTAGGAGCTTGGATTCTTATACAGTCATCCTATAAGTCACAGCTATGTTGTGTAGTACTAGGAGTGGGTAGACTGCAGTTGTGTCTTAGGTATTGCCTTCCAAAAGACCTAGTATGGGTACTTGTCAATGAGGGATGTGACATGTCTGGGGAAGAAAAGAAGCTTAGCAATGAACCCACTGACATGGAATGAACACATTGCCTTTAAGCTCCTTTTCTTGAAAGGGCCCAGAAATTACCAAAGCATATTTTACTCTCAATTGTAAGAGGACGGCCAAGGGGAGATGAGGCTCACTCTTGTACAGGGGCCTAAAATTAAACCTTTTTGGCATTGAATGTGGCTTCCTCCCTATTTAATCCCTGTTTAAACCATCTGTTCTGCCTTTAGGTCCAGACTCCTTTGAACCATGAGCTCCCACCAGCAGAAGCAGCCCTGCACCTCTCCCCCTCAGCTTCAGCAGCAGCAGGTGAAACAGCCCTGCCAACCTCCACCCCAGGAAACACACCAAACCAAGGAGCCATGCCACACCAAGGTGCCAGAGCCCTGCCATACCAAGGTTCCTGAGCCATGCCACACCAAGGTTCCTGAGCCCTGCCACACCAAGGTTCCTGAGCCATGCCACACCAAGGTTCCTGAGCCATGCCACACCAAGGTGCCTGAGCCCTGCCACACCAAGGTTCCTGAGCCCTGCCACACCAAGGTTACGGAGCCATGTCCCTCAAAGGTCATTCCAGCGCCAGTTCAGCAGACCAAGCAGAAGTAATGTGGTCTGTGCCCTTGAGGAACGAGCACTGGATGCTGAATCCCCTCTCCCATTCTGCTTATCTATCCCACTTACAATTAACATTACCCCTCCCTCCTTACACCTCCAGAAAGATGTCCCTCACACTCAGTCTGGAGGGCTCCTGAGCCCTTGAATAAGCCTGGAAGTCTCACTGGCTGAGATAGTCTTCTAGCTGCTCAGGGCTCATCTGAAGAGTGATTTTGGGGGGTGGGATCAAGTGATTCTTCCCTGCTCTGCCCCCAATAAATCATTTTAACTCCATAGCTGGCTATGTGTGTCATTGGCTGACTCAGCTTTCTTCACTCTTCTCTCAACATGAAGTAGGAACCGCACACAGCAGGGCTTTCATGAGGGCTGTTGTCAGAAAGTGTCCGATGCAGGCACTGAGAATGTGCAGATGTGTGCGTGTGACTGTTGTACTCACAGGATATTCCTGGGCTGCCAATGGGAGAGCAGTCAAGGCCACCCAGAACCTCCTGCTTTGGGCAGCTTCAGCCGGAGCAGGGCTTTCTTCTTGCCCCTGAGTGTATCATATCTGAATGTAGATGGTCGCTGCCTCAAACCACCTCTGACTCTGAGCTCTTGTCCCCAAATAGCCCTTATTCTGTCCAGTTTATTCCATTATTATTATTATTCCAAAAAGATAGTGCTTGTACATATTCCAGTGTGATTATCTGTTCCTCACTTATCTTCCCTTCCTGATGCCCCAACACAAGGAAGCCAAGCACTTAAACACACACACTCAAACACAAACACACACACACAGGTCCACAAACATACCTACCCACGCACTCACCACAGAGAAACACACACAGGTAGACTCCTAGACACACACACACAGATCCCCCAAGTCACACAACACACACATCCATGCTGATTTGATCACCTTAGTCAGCGTTTATCTTTCACTGAATGCCCAATATGATGACCTCAATGCTGCAGAAGGAGAGTAGACTCCACAGTGCCTGCCCTAGGAGAAGCCTAAGAGGGGTGATCTTTACTCTATTTCCTATATAAACTTACAATGACACAAAAAGCATGGACACGGCATTGTGAAAAATCTCCCAGAATACCACTCCCTTACCCCACTTACAACCAAGGACTCTAGTCTTCCCCACTGCCCTTGAACCTGTGAACTCAAGGTCATCTGGCAGAGGTGGAGTTAGTTCTCTATCTGGTCTGAGCTCCTCCTCTTCCCTCAGCAACTCTCTCCAGCTGTAGAATGCCTGTCACCCAGCCACCAGCAGGGGGTAGGATGCTTGTCTGTGTGAGGAGTTTGAGTGTCAAACTACACAGGGGTGGCTAACTGCATGGTTCCAGCTTGGATGCGGATGTCCCCTGTGCAGATGAAGAGATGCACATTCGGTTCTCTTCATGGGTAGATCTTGGTTTCCTCTGTCCCAGCAGCATCACAAACCTCCATGCGTGCTGAAGAAAACAGCAGATAGTGCCTGGTTTAGATGAGAAATGCTCAGTAAGGGAGTTCCCACTGGGCCACAGGCTGTTTTCTCCTGTCTCTGACTCAGAAGAGTCCTTTTGAGGGGTCTGTGCCTGCAACGTTCCCAGCAGGCTTCCTGCCTCTCCCTACTCGTACTCGCTTCTCCACTTGTTGCTCAGGCCCCTGTCCCTCTGCCCTCTGTCTTTTCTGCTGTATGTTCAGCGCCCCCTACACTCCCCTACCACCCTCACACCTCTGCAGAACCAAGTGCCTGCCTGTCAAATGTTAGGAGCTTACTTGATGTTTGCTGAGATGTTGAGTGGTCTATACCTTCATTAAAGTATGCTATGGATTTGAGGGAAATGTTCTGAACCTCATTCTTTGCACACAAAATTATAATATTTGCTTAAAAGTTTACATTTTTGTCATTAGCAATAAATAATTTTTAGTTTTCTATTGTTGTTTGATAAATCACCTAGAGGCTGGTGCCAGAGAGGCTTTTTTTTTATAAGAGTGAACAAAATATCAGGACGGGGTAGGAGAAAGTCCACTCAGAAAAGAAAAACAGGAAATGAGAAAGGAATTTCTTCTAGAACCAAAGTCCAGAATCCACAAGAAAGACCCAGATTTGTATAGAGGAGCAGGTACCTCTGGAGATAAGAATCCCAGGTAGATCAGCAGAGTCTGGTCAAATCTCCCTGTGTCCGGGGCTCCTGAGAGATGGTTTTGAAGAGGAGAGGGACCTGCACCCAACCCAAGAGGAGAACTAGAGCTTAGGTATGGGGGCGGCACTGGCACCGTCTCAGGGGGAGGTGACTGGTCAAACACCAGCAGAGAGAGAAGAAGATAAGTGGGAAAGGAAGCAGAGGAAGAAGGCGATGAACCCTCACCGTCTTCTCAGATTACTTCATGAGATTTCATAAGAAAGTAAATCATTTTCAGGTAGTTGCTTTATGATTATCAAAGCAATTTACATACATCTCTCTAAAATAATGCTTTCTCTATCTCCCCTTCCTTCCTTCCTTCCTTCCTTCCTTCCTTCCTTCCTTCCTTCCTTCCTTCCTTCAACTACACAGCCATCAGGGAAAACAACAATTGCCCATTGACTGAGCATCTACCAGACTGGTGTGAGGAGAAGGTACAACTAGGCCTTTTGGGAACTGAGGGAAGGACCTCATAGTAGTGGCTCAGGTTCATGGGAGGTAACACAGGGGTAAAGCAGTGGGAAGGGAGGAACCATCCACATACTTGAGTTTTAAGGATGTTTGGATTTCTCCAGGGCCACACCTAGCAAGCGATTGTGTGTTGAGGTCAATGCTAGGTTAGTGACCTCTGTTTCATCCACCATGATCTGAGGACATGACTGGTGTACGATAAGAGAGAACCCATGAGAGGCAAGGTCTTCAGGGCTGTGCATCATGTGGAACAGATCCAGTCAATCCTTACTCTCCATCCCAAATGACATCTGCTGTCCTTGGTCAACATGGCATCTTAAGGCTCTCACCAGAGTAGAAACAGTTCATTTCTAAAGCAGGCATTTTAGGCTTTCTTTTCCTCTCCCAGGCCTGCATCTGCTAAGAAACAGAACAGCACGTTGCTCACTTATTGTCACTTACTGAATAGCCACTTAGGTGAAGATCAGATGATTCACCTACTGTTCTTCAGGGACTCCCAGAAGAACCAGTAGTGCCTATTGTTCACCTCCACATCCGCTTAGAGAATTAAAATGCTCAGCAGAATTAGTCTGAGCTAAAGATTAAGGTTCTGTCCAAGAAACGTACTTGTTCCTGGTCCCGGAGCCCAAAACTTCCCCTTCATGTAACTCATCACCACACTGGAATCCTGTTACCCACAGCAACCCCACCAAAAAGGGTGGACAGTGGGGCCAAGCCCAGGTAACATCTGTGTCAAAGAGTAAGTGCCAAAAAATGTTAAGCCAGAGATTTTCATTACAAAAGCTGGAATAAAGATAGGGTAGTCCAAAAAGGATTCCACTTCCTTAAGGCAAGGCTCATATTCTGTATAAAATGTTAGCTGGCCAGAGACTCCCCATCAGACCTGAGAGAGGCCAGATAGCTTGAAGTTTTCTCTGCACCAGGTGAGTCTCTCTACTTGTAATTTCTTAATACTTGTCTAATTGTATTTTATTTGCTTGGAGTCTGTTTGTCATGCTAAATGTATATTTACTTTATTTTTTATATTTACTTTAAATGCAGTGGTAATTTGTGTTTAAGGTGACAGTACAGATTTGTTGATGTCCCACTCAGATTGTAACTATGGAACTTGGGGTCAAAAAAGGGGAGTGGATTCTGTAATGATGACTTGTTCAGTTATAGGATAGGGACTATACCACCTCCAGGGTACTTTTAATATTTCTAATCATTACTAAGAATTTGAAATATTGAGGCACTGCACTGGCAATCTACATGTTCAAACGATAGGTTTTCCTTTACTCCATGAACATACCATTCATCAGAGAACATAAAACATGGGCCTAATTTACAAACATATTGCAAGGAAAGTGATTAAGAGAGAGGGCAGGGCAGGTAATGTGCTCTGGCAAATGAGGGAGGTGACTTGGATCTGGCAGAGAGTGTCTGAAGGAAGGCCATGATGTGTGAGCATGTGTGGAAACAGCAATAGAATGGAGAGCCTTCCAGAAAGCAAGCTCAGAGAGGATGGCGTGGACAGGAGGTCAGAGGTGGAATCATGTGTGCTCATGGCAGGTTGGTGTGCAGAACTATGGGAGAACTAGTTTACCTGGGAGAACTATGTTGTGGACTTGAGGGGGTAGACTTGAGACTTTTGACTTTAACGTCTTTCAAGATTATTCAAAACCTGTGGATTCAGTCAATCCTGGGAGCCAGTGTTGTGCTGTGTTTCCAATGTAGGTTTCCAGAATCACCAGGAAGAAAGGAAGGATAGATCAGGGCTCCATTCATGTGGAGCAGAATAAAGCACCTTCAAGCTTGTCTTTCTGAAAGTGCACAGGGATCCCCAAAGTTCCCATGGATTCTGGGAAACAGAAGGACAGAGAAGAGAGGTTTTCACATCTGAAGGGGCATGAGATGAGATACATTTATCATTAAATTATTCTACTTCTTTGTTTCACCAAACCACTGGCTCAACATTTCTGTTCCTAGGTTCAACCTCCTTTGAATCATGAGTTCCCACCAGCAGAAGCAGCCCTCCATCCCACCTCCCCAGCTTCAACAGCAGCAGGTGAAACAGCCCTCCCAGCCTCCACCCCAAAAACCATTTGTTCCCATAACCAAGGAACCTGGTCACACCAAGCTTCCACAGCCTGGCCAAACCAAGGTTCCTCAACCTGACCACACCAAGGTTCCACATCCTGGCCAAACCAACGTTCCTCAACCTGACCACACCAAGGTTCCACATCCTGGCCAAACCAACGTTCCTCAACCTGACCACACCAAGGTTCCACATCCTGGCCAAACCAACGTTCCTCAACCTGACCACACCAAGGTTCCACATCCTGGCCAAACCAAGGTTCCTCAACCTGACCACACCAAGGTTCCACATCCTGGCCAAACCAACGTTCCTCAACCTGACCACACCAAGGTTCCACATCCTGGCCAAACCAACGTTCCTCAACCTGACCACACCAAGGTTCCACAACCTGGCTACACCAAGGTTCCAGAACCAGGCTACACCAAGTACCCTGAACCAGTCAATCCTACGTTTCCTGAGAAGGGTCACACCAAGCTTCCTGAGCCAGTCCACCCTGAAGTCCCTCAGCCTGGCCAGCCTAAGATCCCTGAGCCATTTCCTTCAACGGTCATTCCAGGCCCAGCCCAGCAGAAGACCAAACAGAAGTAATGTGGGTCACAGCCATGCCCTTGAGCTGATCACCAGATGCTGAAAACCTTCTTCCCTTCTGCTCTGTGTCTTAATTATCTGTAGAGCTTGCAATCAGTATGTTCTCACCATCAGCCAGAATCTCCCTCTTATTTGCATCCTAAAAATATGTGCTATGAGGCTTTCCCTTGCACACTCTAAAAAGTCCTCTGAGCCTCTGAATTATGCAGAAAGCCTAAGTGGCTTTGCTGGTCCTAAGTTGCTCAGGTCTCATCTGAAGAGTCAATTACGATGAGAAGAATGCCTGTTTCCTGCTCTGCCTCCATTAAATCACTTTAATTCCACTTTTGGCTGTTTGTGTCATTGGGTAAATCTGCCCCTTCCTGGTCTATCATGAATAATTAGAGAGGAGTTGGTGTAGGTATCTATCATCTATCTGTCCTGGTACTGTGTGTTTCCATGAGAGAGTGTGTGTGTGTGTGTGTGTGTGTGTGTGATTACATTTAGGGGGCATCTCAAGAATGGCAATGGCTATTGTGTAATGCAACCCAGAGCCTGTCACTTTGGGTGGCCACACCTGGAGCAGGGCTTTCCTCTGGCACAGGACTGAGTCATGCCTTAGTTCCATGGTGCCTCCTCCAGGCCACCTCTGATCCTGAAGACCCTGTCCCCAGGGCTCCTACTTATTCCCCAAAACATCACTGCTACAAACTTGAACCTAATTATTTTGGTTTCCTTCACTCAGTTTACCTTCCAGACATCCAACACACACAGACATACCCTCACAAAGAGGCACATTTACTAAGTAGCCACACACTCACCTAATTATCTACACGATGGGTAGCTCAGACAGTGTTATCTTTTGCTGGGCACCCATCTTGTGCAGGGAGGCCTGAAACTCTCTATAGCAGGAAGAGGGAGAGGAGGGTACACCATGTCTCCCCTTGGAGAATTTGTTGCGTTCTCTGGGAGATACAGTATTCAGGTCCTCATATAAACATGCACATAATCACACACACACACACACACACACACACACACACACACACAATAGTGTCCCAAAATAAACCACAGAAACCTAGTTATCAAGTGACTCAAAAGAGGTGGATTTGAAGAAGAGATTACAAGGAGTATGTGATCCAAGTGAGGCGGATAACCGGCCAGGAACTGGTGGAGAACAGGCCATTAAGCTATAAAATGTCAGGGGTGAAAAGAGGATTAAATAGCACCTAGTACAGCCCCTGCATTTCCAGATAAAGAAGTTGATACCCAGAAAGGAGATTAAGACCAACCAGAAACTGTTTCCAAATCATACCCAGAGCCCAGTACTCCAGATTTCTAGACCCTCACTTTCTCCTGCAGATGCTTCTGATTTCAAGGATGACCAGCAGGTTTGCAGGCCTTTGTTGAGTGCATCTTGGATTTTAGGGAACATTTTCCAAAATCAGTGAAGCCAACATAAAATTTCAGAATGGCTGCAGTGGTCACTGGGAAGTGAACCCCATGTCTTGACAAGGTTGGTGGTCCACGCCACCAAGCAGGTATGAGACAGGTGACAGAGAATATCTGAGTGATGCACAGCACTCCAAATAGAGTTGGCAAGAACTCAGAAATATTTGGAAACTGTAAGACAGAAACTGTCCAACAAGTCATTACAAGGCGATGAGTAGTTGTCACACTAGCAGAAGGGAATGACGTGTCTTGGGTTTGCATGGTATGCACATTTCAACTGGCCTCATATTACTGCTGATTTCAACGGTGGGAGAGTCTAGAGATAACTCCAGGCCACTCGCAATTAAACAGGCTGATCCTGAAAGGGGAAATGGACTGTATGATACACAGATTTTATGAATATAGTTTAAACATCTTAAAGAAGAGTTTGGCAAGAAAGAATCAAAAGGTTTAAAGATATGCCTGACCCTTGAACCATCATTTTAGTCTAGAAATTTATTTTTAGGAAATAGTCATGAATGTACACAAATATTTTATACATGAGGATATTCATTTCAACATCTTACATAGTATGAAAAGTTGATAACACTTGAATGCATATCAATAGATAATGCAATAACTGATGAGATGTCTATGTCGGGTTTATACTGCAGCATTAAAAAGATTGTTGTAGAAGAATGATTAGTTTGATTGGAAAATGTTCAGATTATATTATTACAAAAGCAGATACTAAACAATATGGCCAAAGCATCTTTTTAATAATGTATGCATGTGTGTGGGTTTATAGAAAAATATATCCTGACACCAAGTGAAGCAAAATGTAACTATGGCTATTTGACTGCTTATACATTAGTGTTCATTTTTTAATAGCTCGGTTTTTCCACTTCATGCATTATGTAGTGTTATTTGATTTTTGTAGAACTTTTAATCATGATATTAGACAATACAGAAGTCAGAGAAGAGGTAGTTGACTAGAGGACATGTATGTCCTGCCCATGTATGTCCTGAGACTCTTCAGCAGGTCCCACATCAGCAGCCAACGGTGGGGGATTCCACATCCTGGTTGGGGTAGCCTATGTGTCTCTCTTCCCCACACATCCCCATTCCAATTCTCGATCTTCTGGTAGGGACACTGGATGCTCCAATACTCCACTCACACAGTCCAAGGGCCTCCAATCCTGCCCACTAACTGACAGCTGAAACCACCTATGGGTTAAATGAGGAGTTGTTCCAGTCTTGTCCCAGCTCCTGTCTTGCCTCAGTTCCTCTCCTCTGTGACTTGGCAAAATTGGCCCCCACCGGGAAAGCCATTTAGAAAGTTGGTACTCGTTCTGGGTAAAGAGATTTACATCCAAACTATACACAGGTTGGCAAACTTCAGGTCCACAGCCTGGTTGTTCATGTCAATTTGTGTAGATACGTTGGTTTCTCTGTATGGTTCTCTCTTCTTTTCCTCGCCTTCACTTTCCTAAGTCCTACCAGAACTATGACCTCCATAATTTTTGAAAAATGACATTTAGATGTGACTGCCACTCTCCAACCCTAGTATAAGGGTCCTGCATTTTGGGTACAAAATATGTTCTAACTGCACTCAGGTCATTAGTATACAACGGCAACAATAAACATGGTGGATTAAACAATGTTTGCCCACAAGACAGAACAGGGCTTTAGGGGACATAAGTGTCGATACAGGCATTGTGAAATACAATCTGAACCCCCTCCCTTTTTTGGCAATTGTCCATTGACTGAGCATCTACCAGACAAGTGTGAGGAAAAAGTGCAACTAGGACTTTGGTGAACTGATGGAAGGAGCTCGTGGCAGTGGCTCTGCCTGAGGGCTCAGGTTTATGGGAGCAACACAGGGGTAAAGCAGTGAACGGCAGGAACCACCCACATATCTGAGTTTTAAGAATGTTAGAATTTCTCAAGGGCAATGCCTAGTAAAAATTGGGTGTTGAGGTCAACTCTGGGTTAGTGACTTCTGTTTCTTCTTACCATGATCAGAGGACATGGCTGGTGTATGAATTCAGGGACTCATAGCTCACTTGTTTCTGTGTTGTCCCCAGACAAGAGACTTCCTGAGAGGCAGAGGTTTCAGGGCTGTACATCCCCAATAAGGTCTACTGTCCTTGGGCAATGTGACATCTTAAGGCTTCCTCCAAAGTCAAAACATCTTATTTATAAAGCAGGGATTTTAGCCTTTCCTTTCCTCTCCCAGTCTTGGATCCACTGAAAGATGAACATCAGATGGTTCACTGATTGTCACCATCTGCATGGCCTCTTAGAAGAACCAGTAATGCCTATTGTTCATCTCCACATCCACTTAAGAAACTCAAACATTCAATAGAATGAATCTGAGCTAAAGATTAAGGTCCTGTAAAGAGGCATGGTTTTTCTGATCCCAGAAACTCAGAAGTTCCCCCTGATTTTACTCATAACCATCCAAAAAGCCTCTTTATTACCTTTCCAAAAGAATGTACAGTGGGGACAGACCCAGGGTGACATCATTGTTAAATACTAAATCTCAAAAAAAAAAAAAAAAGTTAAGCCAGAGATTGTCATTATAAAAGCTGGAAATAAGCTAGAGTAGTCTTAAAAAATCCTACTTTTTAGAGGTAGGAATAGTTTTCTGTATAAAAATTCAGCTATCCAAGACTTTCTGCTGACCCAAGAGGCCAGGCAGCTCAGACTTTTTGGCACACAGGTAAGACTTCCTGCTTGGAACTTGTCAGTACTCATCCAGTGGTATTTTATTTGATTGGATTAGGATCTCTTAACGTTCTAAAGATATATTTATTTTAAATGCAATTGCAGTTCGCACTTTTGGGTAGTAAAGTAGGTCTTTTGTACTTCCCATTTAGATTATAGCTGTGGAAATTGGTCAGAAAAGGGGAATCATTTCTGTAAAGATAGCTATTCAATTAACAGGAGAATATGGACTGGACTTTATATCCAGGGCTCTTTCAGTAACATTTTAATTATTAGTCTAATTGTATTAAGAACTTCCAGTATAAAAGGCATTGCACTAGGCAATTTGAATGATCAAAAGTTAAATTCTTCTTTGTTTTGTGACCCTATGACCCTATGATCCTTAAAACATAAAACATGAGGTTAATTTGCAAACATACTGCAAGGAAAGTGATTAAGAGAGAGGGCAGGGCAGGTAATGTGCTCTGGCAAATGAGGAAGGTGACTTGGATCTGGCAGAGAGTGTCTGGAGGAAGGCCATGATGGGTGAGCATGTGTGGAAACAGCAATAGAATGGAGAGCCTTCCAGAAAGCAAGCTCAGAGAGGATGGCGTGGACAGGAGGTCAGAGGTGGCATCACGTGGGCTCATGGCAGATTGGTGTGCAGTTTACCTGGGAGAGCTATGTTGTGGACTTGAGGGGGTAGACTTGAGACTTTTGACTTTAACATCTTTCAAGATTATTCAAAACCTGTGGATTCAGTCAATCCTGGGAGCCAGTGTTGTGCTGTGTTTCCAATGTAGGTTTCCAGAATCACCAGGAAGAAAGGAAGGACAGATCAGGGCTCCATTCATGTGGAGCAGAATAAAGCACCTTCAAGCTTGTCTTTCTGAAAGTGCACAGGGATCCCCAAAGTTCCCATGGATTCTGGGAAACAGAAGGAAAGAGAAGAGAGGCTCTCCCACCTGAAGCGGCATAAGATGAGACATATTATCATTACATCTGTCTTCTTTGTTTCACCAAACCACTAGGTCCAGCCCCCTCTGAAACATGAGCTCCCCCAGCTCCCTCCCTACTTTCAGCAGCAGCAGCAGGTGGAACAGCCCTGCCAGCCTCCACCCCAAGAACCATTTGTTCCCATAACCAAGGAGTCATGCCACCCTGTTTCCTCAGCCTGGCCACACCAAGGTCCAAGAGCTGAATCACCCTACGGTTCCAGGTTACTACAGGCCCATCCCAGCAGGAGATCAGGCAGAAGTAATGTGGTCACAGCCATGCCCTTGAGCAGCTGACCACTGGATCCTAAAGACCTTCCCTTCTGCTTCTGTGTCTTAATTGTCTATAGATCTTATAATCAGTATGTTCTCACCCTGAGTCACCATCTCTTTCCTGTTTGCATCTAAAAATGTGTGCTATGAAGCCTTCCTTACACTCACTTCAGAGTTCCCCTGAGCCTCTAAATTAAGCAGGGGTCTTAGTGGGTTTTTTGCTCTTGAGCTGCTCAGTGTTCATCTGAAGAGGGAATCTGAATGGGAAGATATGCACATTTCCTGCTCTGCCTCCATTAAATCACTTTAAAGTCCACTCCTGACTATACGTGTCATTGGATGACTGCCTCATTCACTGCTATTCCATCATGATAGAACCTGTCATCAGAGAGGAGTTGGTGTCGCCATCATCTATCTGTCCTGGTGCTGTGTGTTTCCATTACGTTTGAGGGGCATCCCAAGAATGACAATGGCTATTGTGTAATGCAACCCAGAGCCTGTCACTCTGGGCAGCCACACCTGGAGCAGGGCTCTCCTCTGGCACCGGACTGACTCATGCCTCGATTCTATGGTGCCTACTCCAAGCCACCTCTGATCCTGAGGACCCTGTCCCCAGGGCCCCTACTTATTGCCCAAAACATCACTGCTACATACCTGAACCTAATTATTCTGGTTGTCTTTACCAATTTAACTCACAGGAACAGATTTATCCTATGACTCAAACTGGTGGTGAGTTTTAGACAGGGATTAGGGGTACACAGTCCAGGCGAGGTGAACAGTAAGCCGCTGTGTTGGGAAAGAACTGGTCATTAGCTGTAAAACGTCAGGAGTGAAAGAGACTTAAGAGCATCTAGTATAGCCATTCCATTTTTCAAGTAAAAAAAAAAAAAAAAAAAGATTATCGAAATGTTCATTAGAGTAACCCAGAAATTATGTTTTTGCAACATACCCAGAGCCCAGTTCTCCAGACCCCGGGCCCTCACTCTCTTCTGCAGCCTGGCCTGTGGATTTCAGGGGTGACCAGCGGGGCTGCAGGTCTGAGCTGAGTGGGTTGGGATATTAGAGAGCTGTTTCCAGCAACAGAGAAGACACCATAAAGCTTCAGAAGGGCCACAGTAGTCCTGGAGGAACAAACTCCATTTTATGATAAGATGCATGGTCCATAACTTCAAGGTGAGTGAGACAGGTGACAGGAACAGGAAATCCAAATAAGTTTTGCAAGAATTCCAGATATTTGGAAACCGGTAAGACAGAAATTGTCCAACAAGTCACTACAAGGTGATGAGTGGTTGTGAAACCAGCAGGAGGAAATGACATGACTTGGGTCCGTGGTGTGCACTTGAGACGTGGCTTCACATTACTGCCGATTTCAATGGAAATTTAGAGAGCAGGTACTGCTTCTCATGAGGGACTTGAAGCTCAAACTATGTACAGTTTGGCAAAATTCACATCCACAGCCCGGGAGCTGATGGAATTTGTGCAGATAAAGAAATGCACATTGGTTTCTCTTCATTTTTCTTCCTTTTTTCTACATCTTTATGTTTTTTCTTCCTCCTGGAACTGTGACCTTCATAATTATTTTTTAAAAATAAAAGATTTCTTCTGGTTCAGACAGAAAGTGATGATTGAGGGAGTTCCATGAACTGTCTTCTGTCTGACTCAGAAGTCTCATGGTGGGCCTAGGGAAACTATTTTCCTCACCTAGTCTTTGCCAGCTCTCAACTTAATTTTCTCCCCTCTCTCCCCCCTCTTCTGTCTGTTCTCTATAATGCTTTATATTCTACAGCCCTCCCCAAGCCTGCCACTCCCACGTCCCCAGAGCTCAGTGGCCTGCCCCTGCTTTGGTCTTATCAGGCCCTCTGGCCCTTAACACATTTGCAGGGACGGCTGTCAGGGGGGCTGCAGCCTGGGCCGGCTGCCCTGTGTGTCCCGCACCATGACCCTCATCACACCCACGACCGCTAGATCTGACTTCTAGCACCATGAAGGCAGGAACCCTCTCTGTCCTGTTCAGGGCTGTAGGCTCGGAGCCCAGCCTGCCACCTATCAAATAGTAGGACTTAATCTCATGTCTTCTGAGGTGCTGAATGGTTTATACCTTCACCAGATGACGCTGTGGGTTGGAGGGGAACATTCTGAACCTCACTGTGGATCCAGATCACTTCTGATCCTTCCCACTCCGCTCTGCTCTGTCCACATCTAAAGCAGTGGAACTATAAACCCCGGCTCTGTTCTCCTTACACCTGCGATACTTTGGAAAAGTGGGTGCTGTACCTTCCAGAAAACTGGGAGAAATCTGACAGTTGGATCATTTCCCCCAAATCTGATTGAGAGGTTCCCCAGTTGGAGTCTGTCCATTTCCTGTGTAAATTTCATGACAGCAGTAGGGGCTTAAGAACAGAAAACAACACACTACTTTTCGAGTGAAAAAATTATAAGAAATATGATAGGATTCTCCAGAGAAATGGGACATAAAATATAATCATCAACAACACTAGTCTTTATTTTTATAATATATAAGTTGCAGTTTTATTTTCCTACAACTTCTTTTTAAAAGCATGTTTCTCATTAAGATGAACAAAACTCAAAGTCAATGAGCATTTTGTTATAAATATGCTAAACATGGCTTATCATGCAATTTCTACTCTACTTAGATATATTGCTTAAAAGCAAAAAACCTATTGGAAAACTCTTAGAGCTATAGTTCCTATCAGAGTTTTTATTTAGTTAATCTCTCTGATCACATCCTAGCAATGTTCCTATCACTAAAACAATGAAACACATAATAAATAAAATGTATTCATGTCATTTATATTTGTCAGGGTAGATTTTCCTCTGAGACAAAAATCTCCAAAATGTCTGTGACATCATACAATAGAATTTTATTTTTCATATATATATATACCCTATTCCATGGTGGGTTGGCAGGAACTCAAACTCCATCCCCTCCATCCCTCATAACCTTCAGGACCACTCCTTCCTCTACCAAGCACGCAGAGAAAGAAAGTGGGGGAGAAAGCAAGCTTGCTCTTAAACCCCTAGATATAGAGGTGACAATCAGTATTTCCAATGACATTCCTTTAGCTAGATGTCAGTCACATGGTCCCACCAACTCCACATGGCTGTGTGCTCCACAGTAGGAGAACAGGCCCTTGGTAAGCCCTCACATCTTTTCACAGTCCAGCTTTGGAGTTGCCAAGTATTTATTTGCTTTCTTCCTTCTATACATAGTCCTTGATCCCAAATAGCCCTTATTCTGTTCCGTTAATTCCATTATTTATTATTATTGTTATCCAAAGAAACAGGGCTTGTACAGTCACCTTCCGTTCCTGGTGTCCCAACACATGGAAGCCAAGCACTTAGACCTTGAGTTGTCTCTCATGGGGAAAGAGGTGAGTGTGTCTATGTATAGGCCTGGATTAGTGGCTTCACTTTCATTTTATCTTGAGCAGAGTGGACTCCGGTATAAAGGGTCAAGGAATTCCAGGTCCCATGTCCCTGTGTTGCCCCAGGAAGGGGTCCCCATGGGAGGCAGCATCTTCAGGGTCCACTGGCACATAAGACAGAACAAATGGATGGGTAAAAGGACCAGGTTTCTCTGGGGCTGCTGAACCTGATTTGTTTCTCCAGTCTTTCACTGATGGGTGTCCCCATCACTGACGGGGTCCTCAAGCCCTGTCTTCTCTTGACCCTGGGGTCTCTCTTGGGGTGAAGGATTTTTAGGGCCAAAAGAATCATTTGAGCCTTGCCTTTCCCCTCTCAGACCTGGGTACACTTAGGAAGGGACATACAGAATTATTGCTTTTTCCTATCTGGGGAAGTTGATGCCACCATGCCCTTGGCCTCCCGGGAGAACCAGGAACGACTGTTTATCTCCACTTCCACTTGCAATACTAAGCAGTGCAACAAGCCTGGTGTGTGCCGAGGATTAGGGCCTCTGGGAAACAGGGCTGATGCTGGATTCAGCAGCCCTAGAACTTTTCCTTCTCTCACCTTTCAGTCCACACCACCCTCTCTGTAAACATTCCAGTTGGGTGTAAAGGACCCTCAGTGGGGACAAGGCCCAGGTGACATCATTGTCAGATAACAAGTGCCAAAGAAATGTCAGGTGGGTGGTTTCATCACAAAAACTGAACCAACAAGTAGATGAGGGGACTGGGGTGAATCATGCTTGGCAGGCAAAGATTAAGACACAGCAGTTAAAAAAAAAAAAGTCCCATTTCCTTGAGACAGGGTTCAATCACTATAAAAAGCCAGTTGACTGGGGACACCACACCAGCTCGAGTGACTACACAGCCTGCCTTTGCTGTGCACCAGGAGACTCTCCTTCCTCCGAACTTCTACCATTCGCTCAAGGTATTTTCTTTTTATTGGAACTCTTTGGTATTCTTGCTATCTTTCCCCCGACTATTGAAGTTATTAGAGTTACAGCCTCTAGGGATAGCTTTGTTGTGAAAGTGATCATAGCCTGCGCTTGAAGGGTCCTGAGATGTTATCAATATTGCTCATCCGTTCTTGCTGTGCCAGCGAGAAGAGGGTTGGCTCGTGTGGGACACTCAGTTAGCAGGATAGGTCCTGCTAACTTATAGTTAGTAGAGCTTGTGGTGACATTATAACTCTTTCTTTATTCATGACCTTAATACAAAGAATTGCATTCTTTTGGCAGACTGTTTTGTGAGAATTTATTGTTGGTACTTTGCTAAAAAAAAAAAAAAAAAAATCTAAACAACAGGGATTTTATTACCTGCAACTACAATTTATACAGGAAAATAAGACATAGAAAGGAAAGCTAATATACAATGTAGAAAGTGACCCACATAAAGCAATAAGGACAAGCAGAGTGCTGTGCAGTTTGGGGACAGAGGTGATTTCTAGAAGGCTTGCTCTAGAAGGTATTGTATGAGGCCATCTGTGACCCATGTGGTTGGGTAGCGCTTGAACGAGCAGATTGAAGGAAACATGTGAGGCAGAGTAGGGTGTGAGCAAGGCTGGGGGGGGGGGATCATGTGGGGTTCTAGAGAAGTCAGTAATTATCTTATAGGTGACAAACCATTCTATTATCAGAAATGTGTGGGTGGGCTGAAGTTACTGAGGTTTTTTCCCCAAATAATATCATGACATTTCCATGTGATCCAATATTGTGCTCTCACATTTCTGCCAGGAGCCTGCAGCTGTGTTGTGTTGCTAATTGGGTTTTTTAATGTGCCAGGAAGAAAGAGAGCACTGGGAGGGGCTCTGAGTGGAGCAGAACAAATTACCTCTCCATTCCCCCTGTTCAAAGGCTCAGAACTCATCAAGCTGTCCTTAGTGGTAAAGAGAGAAAAAGGAAAATATTTGCTTCTTAGGAGACCTGAACTAGCATTGAACGTGTCTTCCTCCCTAGCTTATCCTATCTGTTCTGTCTCTAGGTCCAACTTCCTTTGAACCATGAGTTCCCAGCAGCAGAAGCAGCCCTGTGCCCCACCCCCCCAGCTTCAGCAGCAGCAGGTGAAACAGCCCTGCCAGCCTCCACCCCAGGAACCATGTGTCCCTCAAACCAAGGAGCCATGCCACACCAAGGTGCCAGAGCCCTGCCACACCAAGGTGCCAGAGCCCTGCCACACCAAGGTTCCTGAGCCCTGCCACACCAAGGTTCCTGAGCCCTGCCACACCAAGGTTCCTGAGCCCTGCCACACCAAGGTGCCAGAGCCCTGCCACCCTGTGGTTCCTGAGCCATGTCTCCCCAAGGTGCCAGAGCCATGCCAACCCACGGTGCCGGAGCCATGTCCCTCAACCATCATTCCTGCACCAGTTCAGCAGACCAAGCAGAAGTAACGGGGTCCATGCCCTTGAGGAACCAACCACCAAATGCTGACTCCCTCCCCCATTCTGCTTGAGTTCTATTGGCCTTGCAACTAGCACGCCGTCACCCTGAGTTATAACCCCCCTCATTCGCACCCTGAAAATATGTGCTATGAAGCCTGCCTTCCCAAACTCTCTGAGTCTCTGAGCTTCTGAATGAGGCCGAGGGTCTCGATACCTTAGAACCTTAGTTTTCAGCTGCTCAGGATTCATCTGAAGAGGGACTTGAAGTACAAACATGTGGATCAGCTCTATTCTGCCCCCCATTAAATTCACTTTCAATTCCACTGCTGACTCTGTGTCGTAGTCTGTCTGACTCAACGCCTTCATTGCTTTCCCTTGTGAAATAGGACCTGTTCGAGACAGGTTGGTGGGGAAGGACCTCATTCAGGGTCTTCAGGTCCTGGTACTGGGTGGGTGGGGGTTTTCACCCACTGACTTTTCCGGGGCTGGCAATGGGAGGTTGTGTAATGCCACCCAGAGGCTGTTCCTTGGGCATCCAAAGCTGGAGCAGGGCTACCCTCCTGCCACTCAGTGAGTCACGCTGGTGTCGAGCTGGTGCGTCAGCGCTGCCTCCGCCTCTCACCGCGAGTGCCCCACTCCTACGCCTGGTTCTCAGGTTGCTGGCCTATCCAGCCAATTTCTGTGTTTCAAGGGATGTTGTTCCTACATATGTGAATCCGCTCCTCAGCATTCATTTCTTTCTGATACCCGTGACTCGGTTTCTCAAACATACACAAGGACTCGCAACCTCCACACTTATCTCAAACAGCCCCCTCGCATTCACTGCGTGCCCACTCCGCCAGGAAGGGAATGAGGCTCCACAGGGCTTGCCTTAGGGCATTTACGGTCGTCTAGAGGGATGTACCTCACCCCCCACCTGGCCCCTCATACAAACACATATACACACCCATGCATGCCAGACTGGGCGTTTCCCAGGGTAGCACACAAAAACTGATCTCCTGCATCCCCAGGTTGCAGACTTTATTCACACACAGTGTGGCAGGAACACAGGAAGTGAGGACTAGAACGCCCACCACCCCATCTTCTTAGAATATAAAAATGTTTACAGTGAAATGAATCATGATAGAATGGTCAACTGTGCATTTATATATATGTATACATTCATATTCATATTTATATCAAAAGTATGTTTCTTTCTTTTTTTAAACAGATCTTTATTGATTTCAGAGAGAGGAAAGGAAGGGGGAGAGAGAGAGATAGAAACATCAATGATGAGTCACTGATCGAGCCCACAACCTGGGCATGTGCCCTGACTGGGAATCGAACCCCGATTTCCTGGATCCTAGGTCAATGCTCAACCGCTGAGCCACACCCGGCCGGGCATATGTTTCTTTTTATATTCCTGGGAGATAAAACAAATGTTCTTACAACAGTATAAAATGAGACATATTTTTCCTTAGGTTGTAAAATGAAATAATGAGAAAACCATGAGCATTTGGTATAAGAGACAATTGTGATAGTTTTTATTATAATGTTTCTACCTGACAGTATTCTTTAAAATCCTTTTGAAAATGTTTACCTAAAAAGTCTTATTAATCTGTCTTCTTGTTTAATCAACAGATAAGGTCCACTATGATATTGGAATAAACAGTTCCACACAGCAACAAAATAAATTAGTCAAACAAACAAACAAAAAGTGTGTCCTAATCATATAACTTATTAGTTAGCATAGGCTAGCTGCTATAACAAACACCCCCTAAATTTTTGTGGCTCATTCCAGTAGAAGTTATTTCTTACTTGTGCCCAAGTCCAGTGTGGGTTGGCAAGGTCTTTGCTCCATGCAGTCGGGAAGGGGGCCAGCTATTTTTCCTCAAGTGGTCTCACCATCATTGAGTGCCTTGTCCTCTGAATTCAGGTACAAGAACAGGAAAATGGACCGAGTATGGAGAAAACATCGTGCTCTTATCCACTTGGAATCAGAGATGACATAAATCCTTTCTGTTCTTATTGGCTTGAGTAGAACTTGGTCAAGTGGCCTTATCTACCTCACAAAGTAAAAAATGTAGTTTATAGGTATGCCCAGAAATAAGAGGAACACAAAGATATTGGTGAGCTCTTCAATTTCTGCCACTGCCTACCCTTCTGGTCCTCAACTATCCATTCACTCCTTTTGTCTCATAAACAGAACACATTCCCTCTGGGAACCACCCCATAGCCCCATCCAGCTCTGGTGACATGAAATTTTCTCTATTGTGTTTTTCTATGGCTCCTACTGGCTTAGCGATCTAGGAAATAAACAGATGAGCCATTTTTTCCTGTTACCCAGCATCCAGTGACGAGATCCTGGAAAACTAAATAGAAACTACCATGTGCAAGAGAAAATGATGGAAGACAAATGGCAGTCTCTAGGCCTTAGTCTTCTGAAATCCAGCTAGGCGGGCATCGTGAAGCCATGCTCTTCCCCGACCCCAACGTCCAGAAGTAATGGGCATTCTGTTAAGGTCTTGATTCTGCTCAGTAGAAGGAGCTTGTTTTTCCTTTTCTAGTCATCATTCTGCCAGTGGTAAGATTATTCCTTTTACATGATCAAATCTAAAGTGTGCACTGTGGACTCTGCTCTCCTAAATTAGGTCACTTTTGCAGCTCGCTTTCTAACCGTGTGTGTTTTTAAGGCTCTTGGAAACGTGTTTTTTGTTTTGTTTCGTCTGAGATCTAGAATGTGGGATATGATTACTTTGGGGATATGATTCCTCAAAAACTTTGTAAACTTCTACTTGCTTTCAGTCAGTTCTGCTAATTACGATGCCCAACTTTCTTTCCCAGAAAACATTTTTATGCTTATCTTATTTAATTGTTTCCTTTATCCAATGCCTTTCTTTTTCAACTGTGGATTTTTTGGTACTATTTGGAAAAGTAAACTTAGATGGGAAGGTAGTAAATCTTAATTTAATCTTGACCAAAAACCTGAGTCTTAATTCTCTCAAAACCATTCTCAATTTTATTTTTTTCTCTTTAGTATCTAGAATTAATCAACTTTCTCAACCCTACAGGCCTCTAAAATTCTAGTTTTTCTCTGTCCCCTCGCAAGCCTGCGGAAGAGCCTATTTTAATTTCTTTATTTAAATTTAGCTTTATTGAGCTAGAATTCATATACTATCAAATTTACCCTTTTATATATTTAAAATGATATAGAAATAATCTTTGGTATGACATCAAATTCACATAACACTGACACTGAAATCCTGAGCCTTAGGATCAAAGAAGAATAGAAATAAACCGAAATGATGATATATTGTTAACAATCAGGTTTAAAGAAAGAAAGAAAGCAGTGTTCCCGTCACAAACAAGTGCTTTATTCAGGAAGTGGAAGGACAGTTACAGTCCACAGGTGATAGAAACCCTCTGCCCCCATCACAGACACAGCAGCCGTCGGGAGAAGCCTCCGCTGCCACCCGGGCTGGACGCCAGCGGCTGCTCTGCCTTCCTCAGGCTCCGTCCCCTGGAGGGCAGCAGGGAGGCAGGCTCAGGAAGGGAATCACTCGCTCAGGAGTCATCCCGGGCACACTGCAGGCTGAAGGGTGGAGAAGCTGCTTCTGCATCCGCGACGGGCTTTGAAGAGATGATGAAGGAAGGGCTGGGGAAGCAGGTGAGCCAGTTCTTATCATTTCCTGGCCCTGATGAACGCTGAAGCTGTTACTTGCTCTTGGGTGGGCACTTCTGCTGGCATGGTGGAGGAGTTTGCACAGGAGGGCATTTCTGCTGGCACAGCTGAGGTGGGCAAGGCTCAGGGCACTTTGGTGGTGGGCAAGGCTCAGGGCACTTAGGTGGTGGGCAAGGCTCAGGGCACTTTGGGGGTGGGCAAGGCTCAGGGCACTTTGGGGGTGGGCAAGGCTCAGGGCACTTAGGTGGTGGGCATGGCTCTGGGCACTTAGGTGGGCAAGGCTCTGGGCACTTAGGTGGGCACACAGGAGGTGGCTGGCAGGGTTGCTTGCACTGCTGCTGTTGATAAGACATCTTTCTAGAGTCTTAGAATCTGAAAGAATTACATGACAGTGGTCACAGGAAGGCATTCTTACAGAGAGAGAACCCAGTGCTTAGAAAATACCGTGGGATTTCTCTCTCCAATCTCCAAGAATGTGCTTTCATCTCTTAACTTCATTTTAAGACTCTCTGGGTTTTCCTTTCATCTTTATAAAATTGTTTCATCAGCCCTTAGAAATATCTGTCTTCCCACTTTACCATTTTTCTAAAGAAAATATTGCTGAAAGAACAAAGTCCTGTTTTGTACGACAATAACACCTTCATGAGAGTCCATCACAAGTTCTAAAATCATGGGCAACCTCACAAGCAACTTCCCTCATCCTTACCTCCTGTGAGGTCCCAACAGGCTGCCTTAAGTATACAACAAAGGGCTGCTCAGGAACAATGCAAAGAGCCTTTGAATTCACACCAGAACGGAAGGGATACCAAAAAATATAAAATAAAATAAAATACGCTTGTCTTTCCTCTCCTTCATATCAAAGCTTTCCTATCCATGTTTTCTGTACAGCATATCAAGCGACCTACCTAAAAACAAGTGAAAATAGTATATCCATGTGCCCCAATTCTAAGATTTCATCAAATAAGTAGCATCTAACCCATGATCATGATTTAGGACACACCAAACTTGCTGTCCTTAGATAAATTCAACAGTTGAGAGCACCAAAAAAACAGTTGGACTCTAGAAATCAGACTCACCAATTTCCGCACCACAGATCAGAAGTCGAGCGCCAGGAGGATGGTAGCCGCACAGCAGGCAGCCTTTTTATAGGGCCTGCTGCTCCACCCAGGTGGAAGGGGAGCTCCTAAAACTGACCTGGTCCAATAATTTCCCACCCAAAATGCAAATACATCCGTAACTGGCTTGACAGGGACTCGGAAAACATATCCTGCTCCAGGATCTCCTCTCTGGGCTACGTGCTCATGACTCACAGAGGCCCTGGCTTAGCTCTCCATCAGTGACTTAGGGCTGGGGGAGGACTTGGGGAGTCCTTTTCTCAACTGGGGGAGATGACCCTTTTCAATGTTTCACCTTCCCTGAGTCATAAAACATTCTTCGCTGGTCCACCTCAGCTGGCTGCCGTTTTGTTGTGCATGCTGGATTGAAAAGAGCTTGGCTACCTGGTGACACCTGACTATTTACCCAGAATGTCCTTAAATGCATATGCCTTTGATCCTATGGCCTCCTGGTCTAAGTCTTCTTTTATTCTTCTAAAACGGGCTGAAGTAAGGCTGCAGGTCATCTCAGTAGATGCCCCATAATGATACTGGCGACACTCAGTAAAATGTGACCTCCCGGGCCCCATCTGCACTGCTTTGGTCCTGCGGATAGGGAACACGTACCTCATTCCTATGTTCTTTACAAATCTGTGCCACCTTGGCCACGCGGAATCTACTAGGATCACACTTTAGCTATCCTCATTCAAATTTCTGGCAGATTCTGGGGTGGGATTCAGTGTCCTCAGCACTTTTCCTCCTTGCTGCCCTCGAGGTTGTACGTTTGAGCTCTTTTATTTTTTTTTAAAAGGGAACTCTTAATCACTGTTTAATGAAATTCAGAGAAGCGAACAAAAGTCACAAGCACTCATTAAAGTCTGTTTACTGGACCACACCTATGTGGTTCCCTCGGCTGTTCCCTTCATTAGAGGGCAAGATGCAGTCTTCCCCTGTTCACGGGTTAGTGGGGAGCCCAGACCCACACACCAGCGGCCAGGGCGCACGGCTCTGGGGCCTGCCAGAGGGGCAGTTGAATCTCCTGGGAAATGTGCCTTCAGCTTTCCCCCTTCCGCCCATGAGTGCATGAGGCACCAGCTAAGGTCTTTTCAGGCCTGTCCTGAGGTCTTCCGTGCCACATGTGAGACGTGACCACACGAAGAGGCATTCAAGCTATTTATCAAGAGCCTTTTGAAAATGTCCCATCTGCCTACAAGGGACATTTTTCAGTCACCAATTCCTAGCAGTGTCTCCGAAAGCAGGAATGCTGCTTGTGTCGCAAGATGTGGCCTCTGACGAGAGCAAAAGAATTCAAACGTTGGCTGTATGTTTATGTTAATTCTGCATTAAGTACATAATTTGAATATGTCACCTGCCATTTCCTGGACATGATTTTCTATGGCTGGTTAAATCAGAAATTCAAAAAGTTGGTATAAAGTGATTTTAAATATAAAAATATTAAGAATGTTATATGAGACAGGTGATACGTAATTATGACAAACATACTGGGCCTAAGGGAG
Source organism: Miniopterus schreibersii (assembly GCF_964146895.1). Lineage (NCBI taxonomy): Eukaryota > Metazoa > Chordata > Mammalia > Chiroptera > Miniopteridae > Miniopterus > Miniopterus schreibersii. The sequence goes on along the minus strand of NC_138119.1, from coordinate 10,681,006 downwards.
TAACTAGGGTTTGGGAAACAATATTCTAATATGTTCTCCAACCCTGGATATGGGTTTGATTTCTGCCTTTTTAGAGTAAGCTCTCCAAAGTTCCACAGTTTCTCTACTGGGTCTTGGACCTGGACAATCCTCTTTTTTTTACTGTCCCATCGGGTACTGAAACATTTATTTTTGAGCCACAGCTGGTGAAAAGGGTCCATCTGGGGTAGGAATCAAGTTGCCACACTGGCCGTATGTCACTGTGCAATGTGGGAACACACTTGTTACAGGGTCAGCATCTCCCCTGCCCACATGACCCAACATGCCCTGGTCTTCCGGTAGACCAAACAATTCTTGCAGTTTCCTTATCAGAAAACAAAGCCCTTTTATTCCACAAATAAATACCAGTTTTTAAACTGCAAGAAACAAATATAAATAAGGATACCATTTAACACTCGCACGATCACATTGTAATGACTGAGAGTGCGTCTGAGGAGGGCCGTGAGGTCAGAACACGAAAAGCCTGACATCTAGGTGAAAATATGAACTTAAGCTGATCATATACATATTTGCTTTCTCTCACCGTCTTTACAAGCAGGTTTTAGGTCTTTAAAGGCAGTGATTTTTTAAGATATTTTTCTGTTTATTGTCTGTACTCCTTGAGCCCTCCAGACCCCTCAGCTTGCTGCATAATCTCCCCTTATCTGTCTGGTTGGAGTATGTCTGTCATCGAGGACCCGATGGCAATGCACTTTGGGGTTAGTCCTTTCATATATTTTAAAAAATCTACCTGCAGTCAGCAGGGCAGGCTCACTGTGTGTATTAAACGTTTAAAGCGATGTTGCCAGAGCTTCCTGGTCTTGGCCAATAACCAGGAAGCTTTGCAAGAGCTTGGTTTCATCATCGCCGAGGAGAAAGGAGAGGATGATGGAGAGGGGAGGAGGCACGGACCACTGAGGGTCACCGAGTCAACCCGGCATCACACCCCCTCAGTCATCAGGTTGGGTTCCCAGAGCTGTCATCGTTCTTGCCTGTCAGGAAGGGCTCTGGTTACCCTTAACTATGACCACGCAGGGCCCGAGTCACCACTTCAGCACCTTCCGGCCAGGGGTGTACAAACAGTGTCATCACCAAATGCTTCATCAGGACCGTGTCGGAGGGCAAAGAGCAAAGAATTTACCCAACAGGCCACTTCCTACTCACCATAGCCTCACATCACATCTAAAACATAAATATTTAGAAAATCTCAGATTTCTGCCATCGAAAATTTGAGAATTACCTGCTTAAGTGGGCTTTCAGCGTCAGATGCTCCAGATTGGGTCATACCTTTGAGGGTGTCCCTCTGAGGACACGGCCCTCGAAGGGGTGCTGATCCTGAGCGTGAAGGCACTGACGGCACGGCAGCCCGGCGCTCCTGTGAGCCAGGTGAGAGGCACTTTCCAGGCCGCTGCGGTGACTCGAGCACTCAGTTTCTCATGACCAGCTACAAGAAGAGCATTTATAAATATGTATTATTATGTATGAAAAAAATATGGTGTAATTTTTAATTTAGTTTACTATTCCTATAATTAGCTGTTCAGAACAAAAAATAATCTCTAGTTTAAAGGCCACATTTCTCCTTGTGGCAGTTTGCCCAGAAGGTCAGGCTAAGTTTTTATAAGGAAATAAATAACCACCAGCACTAACCTTCCAAAAGCAAGTAGACTTCATAAATTCTAGTTTTATGCAGGTGTGTCTCGTTCCATTGCACTTTACTGTATTGAACTTTGCACTTTTGCGTTTTTTACAAATTGTAGGTTTGTGGCAACCGTATCAAGCAAATCTTTGGACGCCAAAAATATTATGATTTGCTGGAGGCTCGGATAGTGGTTAGCATTTTTTAGCAATAGATTACTTTTAATTAAGATATAGACATTGTTTTTCTAGCTATAATACTACTGCACACTTAACAGACTACAGTATAGTGTAAACAAAATGATTACATGCACTGGAAAACCAAAAAATTCTCCTGGCTCGCTTTATTGTGGAGGTCTGGAACCAAGCCTGCAGTATACCTGAGGTGCGCCTACATTCCCTGAATGTGGTATCGGAACTTAAGGGAGTGAGTTCCAGGGCCAATAAAATTATGAACTTACCATCTAGGGTCTGTATTAGTGAGACTGAGAACATCGGGTAAGAAAGGGAATGAATCAGACATTTCTTCTCCTAAGGGTCTTTCCAAGAAAGGAAAAGTACATGGGCTGTGGGCCCCTCCACAGAAAGTTATAAAAGAAAACAAAGAAACCTGGGTAAAATTGTGAAAAACTCTAGGGAGAAAAAGCTCTTTGGGCTTTAGCATGGGAACTAGGTGACTGTTGCCTGGGCAGAGAGGGCTGCCAGAATTATAAGAGGACACTTTAGAGAAAAGTTAAATGAAATATAAAAATTCCTCAAAAGATCTAACTTGTCAAAACTGACTCAAGATCATACGGAGCTAAATTTGACCACACGATCTAGCAATAGCACTCCTAGACATCCACCCCACTGGCTTCAAAACATGTCCACACAAAAACCTGCATGCAAATCTTTATAGCAGCTTTATTCACAATTTCCAAGAACTGGAAGCAACCCAGATGCCCTTCAATAGATGGTTGGAGAGATTGCAGATTTAATCAGGGAAGGGTAGCGAGGACCAGCCCATCCCTCTTCCAGTGCCCAGTTGAAGTGTACATCCCCCACCTTTCATTTCTGCTCCACACTACAAGGGTCACCTTGTGCTAAAGGAACAAGGAAGTGAATGAAAGTTATTTGGAAAAGGGGTAATCTCTAGGGAGGCAATGCTGCATTTTAATTTAATTTAATTTTATTATAGTCGACTATTTGTAAACACGAATTCCCGTTGCAGCATTTCCCAATGGTTGCAACAGCGTCACCTGTTACACAAGACAATCTCACATGGCAAACAATGTTTTGCGTTTTAATTATTTTCTATCTTACTCTACATTTGAAAAAGTCATACTTTCAAATTTGTCATATATAATACTGCCTAGAATTACTGTAAGTTTTAAAATCTATTGATTTAAGGTAATTTCAATGAAAACTATTAAGTATATAATAATATTAGCAATAAGCAAATATAAGAAAAGTGGTGTGGAAGTCACGGAAGTTCTGGGAACACCTCCCCAATATACCCTAAGGTCCTTGCAGAATAACCTAATTTCTTCCTACTCAGAAAGTTACCTTCCATAAAAGTCCACTCCAGGTCCTACCTTATCCTGGCCCAGAACTCATCACTTTTGCTTTTCCTGTCTATGTCCTTTAGTCACTAGAGCTGTTCCATTTTTACCATGGATGGTTGGGGATCCCTTGCTTGTTTTTGAAAGTCAAAAAGGGGGCTACCTCTATGCCTGAATCTCAAGACACCTTCTACATACCCTATGCCCTATATGTTCTGAACTCTGGAAATAAGACAAGGTCCAACATGCACAAAACCTAAGAAAACTATAAAATAATAGAAGAGCAAGTGTAGTAGAATTCAAGAGGCCTGATACCTGCAGGACTGGTATGTGTGTTTTCTTTTTCCCAAACTTGGGCTCTAAGTCCCTGAAAGCAAGGGGTTTTATGTGTAAGACTCTTTATTTGTTTAATATCTGTCTTCTCTTTACATCCCCTCGCTAGTCATATACAAAGACACTCTACCACTATACCACCAAATGCAATCTCCAGGAGGATGGAGCTGAGAATTTATTTATCTCTTACTAATATATCCAAATGATCTAGAATAGAGTCTGGGGGGGGGGAGGGGGTAAAAAGGACACTGAATAAAGGTTTAGTGAATTGATTCATGAATGATATAATCTATTTTTCTCTCCTCAAACTTAAGATGACCCTATCTGAACTTACTTTATCTAGTGAGAGCACCAAAAATCTTTCCTAGAATGTAGTTTTCCAAAGAGAGAAGAAATGTGAGCAGGATGGGGCTGGTCACAAGGACTCCCTATTAACCAAGGAGGAGGTGTTGGTGACCAGTAGGTCTCAAGGGTCAAGACTGACTGAAGGGCCGAAGCAACCATCCTTGGGCTTGTCACTTGATAATAGCTGTTCCTGTGGCTGACTCGTTGTTTAAGGAGAATCCGTAGGTCCTGAGGGACCACATATGCAACAGACTTTTGCTTTGAGGAGTCTGGGGCACCAAACCTATCTGCCCTTGCCCTCCAGGTAAGCTCAAGGCAAGGCAGAAACACTGAATCACCTAAGCTTCTAACTCGGGGAGCAGATACTGAACACCTGTCCCTTTCCAAGAAACAGGGAGTTTTTGTGAAATCAGCTGACTGCCAGGAACAAATCTGCCACCCTCAACAGCTTAAGCACAGGTATCTGCAAATTGTGTCATCACCACTACGTTCATGATTGTTGGGACAGACTCAGGCATGCCAAGGGACTTCCCTGGCACAAAACAACTCCTTATATCCTCATAACACACCCAAAACATAACTTCTTAAAGGCAGGCTTGACTTCCACAGTCCAGGATTTGTGAATCACTTGCCTAAATCTGATGTCACCGTGATAGGGACATCAGTTTCTGAGGACACACCTCCCAAATGGTGGCTACTGTCCATGACTATGGAAGACACTGTTTCTTCAGGTTTGGTGCCCCAGACTCCTCAAAGCAAAAGTCTGTTGCATATGTGGTCCCTCAGGACCTATGGATTCTCCTTAAACAATGAGTCAGCCACAGGAGCAGCTACTATCAAGTGACAAGCCCAAGGATGGTTGCTTCGGCCCTTCAGTCAGTCTTGACCCCTGAGACCTACTGGTCACCAACACCTCCTCCTTGGCTAATAGGGAGTCCTTGTGACCAGCCGATGGGGGACAGAGATTCCCATGCTTGATTCAGCAAGTGAGTGAAAACCAAAAATGAACTTCTCCATCCCAACATCCCTACCCTAGGTTGGACCTAAAATACAGAGATGAAGAGAAACTCTCCTAGTGGAGAGGGAGAAGCAAAGAGCAATGAAATCTAGACATAGATAAATGTCAATAAATGCAATATGTTAATAATAATGATATGTGAGGTTTAAAATTTAGGTATATGACAACAGTAACACAGGAGCCTGGGATTAAGTTAGGGAAGTTAAGGCATTCTACACTTCCTAGGGTTTTCTGAGCGTTTAAGAACTAATGTTTATCAGATTATAGGAAGTCAAGTATGTATGTTATAACATCTACGGTGTCCTCCAAAAAAATAGCAAATCAATATGTATCCATAAGAAACTAATGGGGAGGGAGGAATATTTAAGAATATTTAGTCAATCTAAAAAGAGGCAAGAGAGGATCTATAAAGAAATATTTAAGCACTGGGGAGGAGTTCCAGTTCCACTCAGAATGTAGGAAGCTGGAGAGAGCTGCACCGAAGAGTGAAAATCACATAAACTACAAAAGAGGATTTCTCTCAAGCCCATAAAAGCAGCAGTTTCAAAGCAATCAAAGAGCTTAAAACTCAAGCAGAGCAGAATGTGAGCACTGGCTCCCCTACGTCAAACCTCAGGAGAAAGAGATGTGAGGTGCCATAAATCAAACAACAACTCAGCTAAGGTGTCTAACAAATTTCCAAAAACTAAGTATCAGCTAGCATGACCGCATGGGAGCCCAGATGTCACAGAAACAGTGGACTCTGCACCCCCTTGAAGGTTCCTCTCCATGCTTCTCCACTTGGTGTTCGTGAGAAAGGCTGAGGATAGGCAGCTAGACCAGAGGATGTCTCCCTCGGTGGTGCCAACAAAGGGGAGGGGAGCAGCCATCACTGTAAAAAAAAGGCACAAAGCTCCACCAACACCCTCTCCTCTTTGGACAAAGAAAGCCTTAGGTTTCTGGGGAAGGGGCAGCAAACTCTGTTGCCCCCAGTGCACAGATAAAGACCACTGTGGCTGGTGAGAGTGAAAGAAAAATGCCTCCCACTCCTAAGGAAGATTGAGGGAAAAGTCTTGGTCCTAAATTTCTGGACCAAGATCATTAGATGCCTCTCATACTAGGAGAGGGCAGACATGCTCTGTCACAAAAGATCTACCAACAATACAAGGAAGGGTTTGGCTGTCTGTCACAGGAAGGAGGCAAAAGACAACTGAGGAAGGCCATGCTCAAGATTCACTGCTTCATAGTGGTTATTAATGAACATAATTGTCACCGTTGTTCCTAGTGATCACAGAATTTGAGGGGGCTAAGTGTCATCCGTGGCTGTGTCCATTTTCTCCATGAATGTAGCAGCGGGTAAAACAGAGGAGACTAGGAGATCCTTGGACGGACCCTGGAGGCAGTCAGGGGCAGGTCTCCTGCTCCTCTGTTCGCCCATTCTCAGTGCCCCAAAGGCCAGCTGTCACCTAAGCCCACCTCCACCCCCAGCCTCTGTCCTTTCTGGAGGGGGACTCGCCATGGAGGGGAAGGCAGAGTGAGTTTCATCTATTGATATTTCTGGTATTAAAGTTAAAACATATCGTATACAGGTAACAGTGCACTAGCTGTCAGAGTAAGGACATCAACACTTGCATGTAGTCTCCCTGTCATTTCCACCGCGCATTGATGAATGAGAGTGAGAAGCCAAATAGCATCTGAATATCATTGTGAATATAGCTGTTACTCACAGACCCTACTGAACGTTCCCCCAGGCAGGGGCAGCCTGGGCAGGCAACAGATCCTCAGGGCAGCGATTTTCAACCGGGGTCCGCACAAGTTATGAAACATGCGGAACCTGACTGTTGTCAGGGGCACTGACCTCTTTTCCCTTAGACTGTCCAAAAAAAAAAAAAGAGAAAGAAAAGATAAGATAACAGCCAACACAACAGTAGCCATTCAGTGTGAATGAAGCTAAATTATACCTATTTTTTTGTCAGATCGGCAAAAAATATATTTTTATACAGAATTCTACTAATTAATTTATGTATGCCAAGAGATGAAAAGGGTTGAAAATCACTGCCTTAGGGGAAGACCTTAAAAGACCCCGAGGACAGTCATGAGCCTCCCAACAGTGAGTTAGGCGGGCAGGTAAGTTAAGGAACCACAGAAATTCCCTCATTACTCCATAGGACGACCAGCTGCCTCCCTCCCAAACCCTGTTCCCTGAAGAAGGACCCACTAGGCAGAGGACTGGGGGGTGAGAAGTGTAGACACCGGAGCCACCAGCAGCAGGGCTGGAGGGGGGCTGGGCAGGAGAGAGGCGCCGCAGACTCAGCAGGTGGGAGCTTCAGCTCTGAGCCAGGACCCCGGAGTGTGAACTGATCCTGCCTGGGGTCTCCCCCAAAGAGGCAACAATGGGGCGGGCATTCCAGTTTGAGAAGAGCAATGACAAAGCCACTGAAATAATATGATCACACCTGTTCATTGATTATAAGCATTAGTTAGAGTGACTAAGGCGTGCTGGGCCCTGCACTGGGGACTAGGGGTACAGAGACAAAACTAAGTAGTTCCTACAATAAATGAACAAACAAAATAGAAACAGACTCATAGACACAGAGAGCAGACTGATGGTTGCCAGAGGGGAGGGGGTTGGGGCCTGGGTGAAAAAGGTGAAGGGATTAAGAAGTGCAAATTGGCAGTTGCAAAATAGTCATGGGGATATAAAGTACAGCATAGGAAATACAGTCAATAATATTGTGATAACTCTGTACAATGCCGCATGGGTACTAGATTTATCAGGGTGATCACTTTGTAAGTTATATAAATATCTAATTATTGGGCTGTACACCTGAAACTAATATAATATTGTATGTCAACTGTAATTGAAAAATAAAATTTTTTAAAATAAAAAATAGGTTCCTGATCTCTAGGCTAGCCCATCATGTGAAGATGAGAAGTTTAGAGATAAATAACTACAAAATACAGAGATAAAAATCCCTGAATGAGTATGGCTCAGGCAACTAACAGCTTGGGAGGGAATAAATCATGCCCGGGGGCACATTTCCTATGAGTTCAAGGTGGGAGGAGGGAGGACTTGGCAGGAAGAGAAAAAGCCCAGCACGTCTTAGGGAAACCGAAAGCAGTTTAGCTCCAGAATTTATGGCAAAAGTAGAAGACTGACCTGAAAGAGTCTTGTAGACTCAACTAACGGCCTTGGGCCTCATCTTAAATTTGATGGTAAAATTAAACTTTATAAAATTCACTGTGACTGTGCTGTGGGGTATGAATTAGTGCTGGGTACTTGGGGAGACATGTGACAATGACAACCTCAGTGAAGGCCACAGCAGTGGCTGTGAGGGTGATGGGGGCTGACTTGAGAGATGTCCCCTGGGGCCCCCAAATACCAGCCTGGATCAGAAACCTGTGGCTTAGGAAACGGAGCTGGCAGGTCCTTGTCGTGCGTTTTGCTGGGATGACCTGGGTTCTGGCTTAGAGGTCGGGGTGAACTGACACACAACTCACTGAGTCGGAGCGTGCAAGAGGAGTGTGCTAGAAAAGACATGGATGGTGACTAACTCTGATTTTTTTTAATGTTAGTTTGAGGTGCCAAAGTACATCGGATGGATGTTAACATGGACTGTGAGGTGGTAGTTACAGCGCTGGTGGGGGACAAGATTGGCAGCCAGTGAGTAAAGTGAAAGGGGCCAGGTGAGGCTGAAGGCTGGCGCAGATGGGGAGGGGGTCATGGAGGGGGTAGAGGGGGCCAGAGGAGGGGGGCACGAGCCAGGAAACAGAGGAACCCAAGGGGACACGGGTGAAAAGAGGACACCACAGTGTCAAACACTGCCACGAAGTCAAACCACAAAAGTACTGACCCATGTACGCGCAGGTGTCACAGACCTCCCCTCACCTAATATATCATGAACGAGCAAAGATACGTAAACATCAGGGAAAAAAACAGCAAGAGTAACTGATGAACAACAGAAGGAGGGGGTTGTGAGTGCTCCCCATAGGACTGGAGTGTAGTCCACGCGAGAGGCGGAGCTGGCTCTCCAGGCTGCGTAAAGTCCCATCCAAGAGGGCCACCTGCTGGTGAGATTGTCCCAGCGGAGAGACGCCGGGACACCTGCTGGATGCCTGGGAGCTGCAGGAGCCCGGCAGCCAGCCAAGGAGAGGACATATGGAAGGACTGTGATCAAAACCCCAGCAGGGGGCGCGGTCCCCTGAAGAACACCTCCGAGTTTCCCTCAAGAGAAAATGTCAACTTTACCCACCTGCCAAGCCCAGGAAGCTCCTGGGTACGGGGAAATCAGGACAGCGTCCGTCAGGAAAGAGCCTTTCTGCCCCTACCCTCTCCTCCCCCTGCAGCCCCACCCTGGAAGCAGAGGAAGCTGAGTGGGTGCGAGAGGAAGAGGGAGGGGACACTCCAGATAGAGAAGACGCTCCCCTTTCTGTCCCAGGTGGGAAAGACAAGGAAATCCAGCATTCAAGGAAACAGGCCTTTTGATTTCTGAAATAAGATTGTTTATGTAAACAGAGGAACCAGAGAACCTCTTATTGTAGAAACATTATCCTAAAAGTCAATGGCATCTGCCGCAGACCTCATCCCAGAGGGAAGGGAAGAGCCAGCCCCACAGAGAAAGTGTTAAATGGCACCAAGGAAAGGAATGGTTGTTTTCTGACTTTATTCTGAGTCCTGCTTACTCAAACAAGAATTACACAGAGATAGAAAAAGACAGTAAAGAAAAACTTCACCTAAAAAACAGAGAGGGGGATCCAAGTGAAGTTAAAGTTGCTGATACATGGACTTCCCCGGCCTGGTCCAATATATGGACATATGGGGCCTGTGAGACACCTAGAGGAGCCATTAAATGGGCTGACTTCTTTGGCCTTAGTAAATGTTTAAATTACTATCTTTTCTCAATAACATTTTGTTGTTATTAATCCCGAGGGTATTTTTTCCATTGACTTTTAGAGAGCGGGAAAGGGAGAGAGAGAGAGAAACATCGATGGGAGAGAGACACATCTATTGTTTGCCTCCCACACACCCTGACTGGGGCCAGGCATTGAACCTGCAACCCAGGTCCATGCCCTTGATCTGAAATCAAACCCTGGACCCTCCAGTGCACGGGTCTATGGTCCAGCCACTGAGCCACACCGATCAGGGCAAATGAACAAACAAAATAGAAACAGACTCACAAACACAGAGAACAGACTGATGGTTGCCAGGGAGGAGGGGGTTGGGGCCTGGGTGAAAATGGTGAAGGGATTAAGAAGTGCAAGTTGGCAGTTACAAAATAGTCACAAGAATGTAAAGTACAGCATAGGAAATATAGTCAATAATGTAATAACTATGTACAGTGCCCGGTGGGTACTAGATTTATCAGGCTGATCACTTTGTAAGTTATATAAATATCTAATTATTGGGTTGTACACCTGAAACGAATATAATATTGTATGTCAACTATAATTGAAAATCAAAATAAATAAATAAGTGGTTCCTGATCACTAGGCTAGCCCATCATATGAGGATGAGAAATTTGGAGATAAATAACTACAAAATACAGAGATAAAAATCTCAGAATTAATCTGGCTCGGCAACTAACAGCCTGGGTGGGGATAGTACAAAGGGATTTCAGAGCCAAAAATCAGAAAATGAGAGAGAGAGACAGAGAGAGAGAGGGAGCAGCAAGCCAAAGAATGACAAAGCCAGGAGAGGACTGACAAACATAATAACTCATATGTATTACAGACATTTATTGGGGGCTCTTTATATATTGAATCTCATTTAATCTTCACAACAACCTATGAGAACAGTGAGACAATATGATAGTGTATGTTTTCCACTTGCAAATATGCCTGGCATGTTATAACACTCAATATGTTACATATTAACATAGGTGCTATTAACATAGGTGCTATCATGGGTGCTATTATCACACATCTTATAGATGAGGGGACTTAGAAAGGTTAAGTAAAATACTAGGCATCATTTGGCAAGTAGAGGTTGAAGGCAGGATTTGAACCCCAGGATCTGACTCCAGGGTCCTCATTTTTAACCTGGGGGCTTTGACACTCATTCATTTCCCCTTCCAGCCTCTTTTTCTGAGACTCAGCCATCCAAGAATCCTGGCCTGTGTCTCATCTAGGTAATGCCTTGCTGCCAGCCAGCTGCCAACCAAACCCTAAGCCAAAGGTGAGGCTGGTAGCTGGGACACTAACTGTAACACCGCCAGGAGCCTTGACCTTTAAGGGACGGGTGTAAGGACTGAAACAGTGATGGGCATATGTCCTGGTGAAAGGCTGATGAACGATATAGTACTTTCATTTGGTGGGGATTTCTTGAACAAGAAATGGAAGATGGAAAAAGGAGAGAAAAATAACAGCCAGTAGAAATCACCATATCTTTTGATATCACTGTCGCATATCCAGTGTGCTAGCTTTGGTCCAGAGCTGAACAGCAGGTGGAGCTAGGTCTCCTGAGAACTGCTTCTTAACAGCTTTTAAGAGGCAGAGCTCAAAATTATGGAGAGAAAAAATGAGCAGAGAGGAGTAGGCTGCACCGAGACAACGGGTCTAACACCAATTCATCCCCATGGCAAGAGGTTAAATTTCTACCCACCCTGCCTTTCATTTGGGCTTCAATGCTATATGACAATATTCTGTGAATACCAAATAAGCCCTATATTAGGGTTCCCCATCCTCCCCAATATCTTCTCTCTTCTCTCCCCCAAGCCTCTCTCTGAACCAGCTCATCTTCATCACCCAGCAAACACCTGTTGGACTGAAATGAACTCAAGGTCCCGGGTCTGCCCAGTGGTGCGAGGGCCAGAGCCTGCCTCCAACAACCATGCAAGATGCTTCCTGCAGCCACATTCAACATCCCGAGACTCAAGCCCATCTTCTAACACAGATTGTTCCGTTCCTTCAGCACCCATAAGTACCCCAAATACCTAGGAGTCATCTTTCTTAGCTTTCTTCTTAATTTTCCATTAACCAAATCCCATAAATTTGCCTCTTTGATAATGTTCCTTTCATTGGCATCCTCGTTCTACCACCACTATTGCCTTCCTTCAGACTTGGAGATCTTTATAATTTCTTTAAAACAAATTAGTTCAACTTTTGCTCCATCACTCCGACCCCCAATCCATCCCACACTTTGATATGATCATATCACAATTTTAACCAAAAGTCATTCCTGGTTCATCAGTGAATGACTGCCAAGATGAACTTCCTGGAGCCGAGTTCAAGGGTCTACGTGTCTGAGCCTACTTGGCTTTCCCACACCAATCTCCTACCACCACCTCAGACACACCCCTATTCCAGCCACAAAGACCCACTGGCCAAGCCTTTGGAAAGGCAAGGAAAGAGCTTTCTCAGAGGCAAACCTTTCTACTCTAACCCAATAGGTCAGGACTGGCCAAGAGCATCAAACTCAACTTCTTTAGGCAGTTGGACATCAAGGGGCGGCCACCCCCTGATTGAAAAAAATATCACAGAGCCCAACAAACAGTGAATTATAGTCAGAGACACTGAGAAAAAGAAGTAAGCCCCAGGCTAGTTGGCTCGGTTGGAGCGTCATCCTGTACACCAAAATGTTGTGGGTTCAATTCCAACAAGACACATACCTAGGTTGCAGGTGCATTCCTGGTCGGGGCGAGACCAAACGATCGACAGTTTTTCCTTACATTGATATTTCTCTCTCTCCCCCCTTACTCTCTCTCTAAAAATCAATAATAATAAAAAAAGAAGAACATATCCTCAGATGAAGATTAAAAAAGAGAGAAAGAGCTAAAATAATCTTTGGACTTGGGCCAGGTGTGTAGGGTGGTAAAAGGAAGCTCCAGAGTCTCATATTAGAAAAATAGGGAGGAGAGGACGGTCAAATGGCTCTGGTCAACCCCGGGAGGCTGTCCTAGAAAGGGGGAGAAGGACAAGTTCAAAGGAGTAAAAATTGGGGAGGCTGGGGGAACAAAGAGAGGCCACGTGTAAATGAAGTTCTTCTGCCGCTCACTACAATGGGCCTCCGCGTCCTTAGGGTTCAGTGGTCTTCACCAATGCCTGATTCACCAGCACAAATTTTGAGGGACCCAGGAAGAGGACAGGACAGCAAAGGGGGTGATTAATCAATCACAGCCCATCCTCCTATTCAAGCGCTTGAGTTGAGTTGAAGGCTCTGGAGTCACACAACAATCACTACTTGATGATGCAGTACTGAGGTCACAAGTAGGGGTCCCCTTCCCCCAACCTCTGGTTTCCTCACTGCTGGGCAGAGGAACCAGAGGGAAAAGCCACCTTCCCAGCACAGCTATACCATCCACCTCACTCGACTACTTGTCAAGTTCAGTACCAACCCAAAGGGGTGAGTTGCATGTACAACTGGAAGTGTCCCTTTGTTTACCTCTCCTTTCCTGGGAGTGACCTACAGTACCCCAAGCATTAGACAAGGTTGAGATGGTGGCTGTGTCCAGGAGCAAGTTTCCTCTCACGTTCAGTAGCAAGAACAGGGATACACATCATTTGAAAAAGAGATTCTTGACAGTTTTTGGAGTTCAATTTAATGATCTTTATCTCCAGAGAGCAATACTGATTTTAAGACTAAATCAGATAGTTATTTTATTTTATCAGTTATCATTTTATTTTTATATTGTTAAAGAAATCAGAGTGTGCCAATTAGATCCAACTTGGAAGTCTTGTCAGGAACTGGAAAAGCCCTGTTGTATCTAGAAGTCAAAATGCCCACAGAGGAAGACCTAGCTCAAGGCAAAACTCAACAAACGGACGAGGAATTCCTCCTTACAGTTATATATATTGTGGCTCTAACACATATTTACAGAGAAATTAGAAATGTTCAGTTCACCACATCCTCTCTTAATTTCCTTTCTTACCTAATCACTGGGGGAGGAGGTCCTAGAATCAGTGGTCCATGGGAGCCCAACCATGGTAGAAATGCAACCATCTTCCCGTCCCCAGTACTTGAGTGGAAAAATCAGTTCTCAAGGTTCTGAAGAGTTAGGCTGGGCAAAGGATTGAAAGAAGTGTCCTGGGTCCCTAAGCCCACCAATATACCCTCTCATTCCACCTCCAGAGGGAGTCCTTGAGCAGCCTGATCAAACTTATGGGCTCCGGAATGTTGTTAAATTAATTAAATAAAATGCATGAGGTTACAGGAGACGCCGAGTATATTGATAAGGACATGATTAAACACAGTTATGACTGTGAACTCCTACTAGGGGCTGTGAAATGGGGACAGAGGTGAAACGAAAGTCGAGTGAGAATGGGGAGGTTGAGAAATGTGGTCGCCAATCCACGAAAACCACAAAAGGACAGCACTTAAGTGAGCGTTTGGTCCAGAGCCTGAACATAACTTGGAAAAGCTTGCTTTCTTTCTTTTGTAAAATTTATCTTTATTGTTGAAAGTATTACAGATGTCCCCTCCCCCCCCCATTGACTCCCTCTCCCCCCTCCTGCCTCGCCCCAGGCCTTCCCCACCCTATTGTCTGTGTCTCTGGGCTATGCACATATGCCTATAAATTCTTTGGTTAATCTCTTCCCACCCACCCCCTTTCCTCTGAGGTTCCTCAGTCTGTTCCATGCTCCCATGTTTCTGGATCTGTTTTGTTCGTCAGTTTATTTTGTTCATTAGATTCCACAAATATGTGAGATCCTGGGACAGCTTTCTTAGACACAAGGATGGGCAGAGGTGCGGGAAGGCTGTACCGGTCCCTCCCGCTTGGCAGTGTGGTCTCCCGCATACAATCTGTCCCATATTTCTTCGCAGGGCTCAGGGAATCAAGAAAGCATGTCGAGTGATGATAAAAATAAACCTAACGATCCCAAGAATGAGCCCAAGAACTGTGACCCCAGATGTGAACAACAGTTTGAGACCAGATGCCAGCCCAGCTGTTTAAAGAAGCTGCTGCAACGCTGCTCGGAAAAGTGCCCGCTGCCCCCCAAGTGCTCCCCATGCCCCGTGCCATGTCCCAAGTCTTGCCCTCCGCCTTGCCCCCCGCCTTGCCCCCCACCATGCCCTCCGCCTTGCCCTCCGCCTTGCCCTCCCAAGCCCTGTTGCAAGCCCTGCCCTCCTAAGTGCCCGCCGCCCTGCCCACCCCCAGAGTGAGGCCCCAAGGGCGCCACCAGCCCCACGCCTCCGCCAGCTCCACCTGTTCACCACCTCGGGGCTGAGACCGAAGCCGTGGACTGACAAGTAAACGTGTTCCTCTGCTGTGCAAGACTTGCTTCTCCTGGGTTTTTGGTGTCTTGGGGGCAGTTTTCAGTTTATCTGTTGATTTCCAGAACTAAACCACCAAGAAGCGATCCCAGGGCAGTGAAGCTAGAACCCTGGCCCTCCACTATCAACAACTTTTGAAGACGGTGTCCCCTCTGGCCCCACCTGCTACCTCCAGAGAAGTGGCATCTTCTGAGCGGGCACCCGGGGCCCACCTCCCTGTAACAGCGCAGCCTGAGAGCCGTGAATAGCGCTGTTAAAGTGACTAACCCCAGGGACCAAACAGGCGTGAGGGAGGAAGAGGGAGTGAGGGGGAGAGAAGAGGGGTGTCAGGAAAGGTCCCAGGAGGCTCAGGGAAAGAACCCCACCTTTTGCGGCCAGTCCCATTGCCCGTTGCTTGGACACAGCATGGAAAACAGGCTGCATGGGTTGAAACTCCAGCTCTGCTCCCTAACTACTTTGTGATCTTAAGCAAGTTGCTTAATGTCTCTGAGCCTTAGTTTTCTTCTCTCTGTACAAGGAATGATGATGCTGGTAGTGCTGGTGGCACAGGGTTGCTGTGTGGCTTAAGGAGTTAAAGGCCAAGTGCCTGACTCACTGGGACACAGCAACCGCTTGCGGAGGGGAGCACACTGCAGCTGGCCAGGTGTCACATGCCACACCTGAGCTTAACTGCCCTGTGCTGTCTCCCTCGGGCTGCAAGTCTCCTGAGTGCAATAGTTAGGTTCTAACAAAGGTGCAGTGAGTACAGAGTGTCCAAACTGTGCCCAAGAAAAAACACCTGCTGTCCCCACCAACCAAGGTCATCTCAGAAGCAGGCTTTTGGGATGAAGGAGCTGGCAAGGCCTTTAGGGTGTGTGTGACCTCTTGTTTTTCAGATGTGAAAACTGCTAGTTTCTTTCTCTGACAGGAGGAGGCCTTGGGGTCTTGGTCTCCTGGCAAGAATGGGAGCCTGGCACCCACATTCCAGGGCCTGCAGAGAGGTGCCTCCTGGACACAGGGAACCTCTGGAAGTCTAATATAGGGTATTAAGGGGCCTATGGTCAGCTGTTGATAACAGGCTGAAAATTCTTCTACCATCATCATCTGTCAAAAAGAAGGGAGAGAGAACCCTGGCTGGTGTGGCTCAGTTGGTTGAGCATTGGCCCAGGTGCCAAGAGGTTGCAGGTTTGCACCAAGAGGTCACCAGTTTGATTCCAGGTCAGGGCACATGCCTGGGTTGTGGGCTCGATCCCCAGCAGGGAGCGCGCAGGAGGCAACGCGTCAATGTTTTTCTCTCCCTCTCCCTTCCTCTCTCTCTCAAATCAGTAAAAACGTGTGTGTGTGTGTGTGTGTGTGTTTGTTTTAAAAAAAAAGGGAGGGAGGGAGGAAATAAATTGAACTATAATGTGACATCCTCCATCTATTTAATGATCACTTTTAAGTAACAAATCCCAGAGGCCCCGTGCTAAAGAGAATGCTAGTGCTGGTGAGAGTGTAAATAGACAAGAATCCTTTCAGAAAAGAACTTGAGGAATATGGAAATTCCTCAACAAAAGCATAAAATGATTCAACCTTTTGGCCTAATTGTTCCATGTCTTGAAATCTATATAAAGAAAAGTAATTCGAAGATGGGCAGGTGGAGGTTATATAAAACTGATTTATCACGGTGTGACTTAGAAACAATTTAAATATCAGGGAATTGATTAAAGTTGGACCTGTTACTTGATGGAACATTACATAATCTCTAAAATGTATTAAAGGGGGAGAAAGGCTCCAATTCAATGTATAGTGTAAAGCAACTATGTTTAACCAAAAGCTTCTAGAAAAATGGTAATAATAGAAGGAAATCTGTTGACATTCTAGTTACTTTAGGAGTTATGGGTGACCAGTGGAATGTTTATTTTTCTCTAGTCTCTGAATTTTCATTAGAAGGTTATTTTTTAAAAGCAAAAAACAATATACTTTTGAATACTTCAGAGACCCTCAAAATCCTTGCATTTGCTCAAAGAACAAACTAAGCCCCGGGGGGTGGGGGTGGAAAAGTGTCTTCCTGCACCTGAACACACCATGTAGGAGGTGGCCCCACCTTGGGTGCCATCCTTGGAGATGTAGGATCTCACTCCCAGGCCTGCCAGGAGCTCCATGGCAGTGTCAGGCAGAGGTTGGTGCCCTCCCGGGTGGCTCTGAGGATTCCGGACACAGACTGGGTGGCAGCCAGCTCTGAGAACATGGAACCATCCTTTTGCCAATGTATTTTCTTTTCTCCCATGTAAATGAAACCAAAGATACACATCTCTTAATGGCTACTTTCCCAGCAGAAAGCTGGATCAAAGGCAACTCTGGGGAAGATGGCTGGAACATGATGAGTGTGCCACCTCCCTGCTGAATGCCATAATTACTCCCAGCCCCAGAGGCAGTCACCAGGTCCAGCCCCCAGTGGAAGAGGGCTGTAGAAATAAATAGCAGTGCCAGGCTCAATGGCTCACAGACAATGTGATGGGATAGAACCAAGCCCTCTCCTTTCATGGAAAAGCAGTTCTGAGGGTCCATTAGGAAGGCGACAAGAGGAGACACTCTATCACAGACCCCCCTTGCCTACCGCCACCTTGTAAAAGGACTTCTAAGACCTCTCAAACCAGGCCAGCTGGACAACTAGCTGTGAGGTGGGCCAGCCCCATGAAAGGGCTGCCTAGAACCACAGGAGGTCTTAGGAACCTAGGAACCAGGAGTCATTTTTATGTATCCCCCACCCCCACATGCAATGACAACTGGAGAGATGGCAGGAAGGAACCAGCAACCAATCCCGTCCTATTTTCCTGCCCGGCTTCCACGTGGCCAGCATTCCAGCCAGGGACTCGAGCACATCCGGGAGCCTTTGTCGACAATGACAAGTCGTAACTGCTTCTAGGTCACAGCTGTTGATGCTCAGCAAATGAACAGGCTGATAAAACAGTAAGTCAGTCACCAAACACATAAAGATCCTTACGATACAAGCTGATCGGAAAAGACATCCTGCGGTCTTTTCAGCTCCACCCGTCTTCCAGGCGCGTGGCACCTGGGCCACCGCACCTGCAGAGCTCTGTGCTCTCTGGGGCGCAAAGGGAACTCTGCTCAGACTGAGGGCTCCTGGCTTTTTCCACCAGCGACGCCCTCATCATCTCTCCCTACGCCACTCTGAGCCTCTGAACCGGGTTCAGGAACTTCCAGCTCACCTTCCTCTGGTCCTCCTTCCAGCGGAAACCGGCCAAGATGGTCTTGATCAAGCTCAGATCTAAACACCTCACTTTCTTGCTTAAAACCCTTAAAAGGCTCTGATTTGCCTAAACGGCTCAAATGATTTAACCTGTGTTATGTGCCGGGAAATTCCAGCAGTCACCTGTTTCTGGCCCCTCTGCCTTTATACCTGTTTCTCCTCGTCCTTCTTCCTTCTTCCACTGAATCCTCCGGTAATGATGTACTTGGGCAAGTCCTCATCTCTGAACCCAACGAAGGGGTCGCCTGCTCCAAGAAGCTTCCCCCGCCCTGCACCTTCCTCCGAGGGCTGGCTAGATGGTCTGTGGTCTCGGGGCCTCCCTGCCTTTCTCGTCCAGAGCGCTTACCAGGCCCGTTCTGTTCATCAGCTCACACGCGACTGCAAGCTCTTCGAGAACAGAGACTGCCTCGAGTCACAGACACTCCATAGTAACCAGCGGGGACTGCTCAGTGGCTTCGGTGGCACTTTTCCACACGGTGTCATTCCCAGAATTCGGAGGCGGAGAGGAGGAACAGCTGAATGTGGGTGGCGGGGGCTGCAAGAAAGGCGTCCCCGGCCTTGGCCACTTTCCCCTTAGGCCACAAGGTGCAGATCCTGCCTGCCCTCCCCCTGGCTTCCCCTGGGAAGTACAGCCTGGAGCAGATTTCTCCCTCCCTCCCTCCTTCCCCCCCCCCCTTTTCATTACTTAAACCAAATATATTTCAGAGAAACCAGATATTGAAAAGTAAGCCATAGACATAATACAAATTTAGAAGAATGGTGTTTTAAATATGAAGACAAAAATAGAAGCCAGATAAGAAAAGATTGCTAAATTGAATTTATAAAGTATATAAAAATACAATAAACACCAAAGTCAACAAGGGGACTTTTGCATCAATGAATATGAGAGCCAGAGTGACATTTAAGGGACCTCAGTGTCTAGGTGAGGAAACTAAGGTCCAGGGAGGGAAACGACTCGACCAAAGTCACACCGAGTTGGTTGTCAGCTGAGTCTAGGATTTCTAACTCTGATTAAGGCCAAGATGAGCCAGCACCCAACTCAAAAGGGAGAAGGGGTAAAGTCCAACATCAAACCTAAATAATCTGGAAGCGTCACTTGGCCCCATTTTCTGTCAGTGGTCTTTAACCTGGGGGCCGTGGCGCCCTCCCTGAAGGTGAAGGTATATACGTACGTATATTGTCCCATCACCCCAAAGCTGTTAAGAACCACTGACTGATCTGCATCTTTGCTACCTCCTGAAGCTTAGAAAGAAGCTCCTAAATGCTTTTACATAGACCATTGCCTAGTCTAGACACGAGCTTACCACACGACCTTGAACAAGGTCCTTAACACTTTTGCACCTAACTTTACTCATCTAAAAAAATGCAGTAAATTAATAATTTTGTGCCTCCTGTTTAAAGCACGTGCTGGGCTAAAGCAAGGAGATAGAATCAGGTGGCCTTTCATGCCCCCTCTGGATTCAGTGGCCTGTGATCCATGGTCCCTCCCACAACCTCTGACTCAGACCCTGTGGGTGACACAGGAGGAAAGGCAGTGAGAGGAGTGGTAGACTCTCCCCCAGAAGCCCACAAGCTCAGTAAGCTCTTCAGAGGCACCTGATCCCCAGCAAACGGGATGAGCCACATTCTGTGCCATTTAGCTTTATCGGAGCCCTTGCCCTATAATATGCAGACATCACCAGCCCAGTGAATCAGAGGAGTCTGGGAACTTTTATGATCTGAACAAAGGAGATAGTTATTGGATGGGAATGGAAAAAAAAAGCAATGTCCTGCACACAGCTGACTCTCTTCTGCTGACCCTGTGTAATTATACCCTAGCTCCCAATAATGACAGCTGCAGAAATCTAAAATCTTAACTCTCAGGTGACATTAAATCAGATTAGCCCCAATCTTGCTGGAGGGCCGGGGATGGTTAGAGAAACCACTTAGTCACCTTATCTTAAGATGTGGGGTGGGACAATCTTCCCATAGCTATCCAAGTCCCAGCCCCAGACACTGGGCCACTAAGGTTGATTTTTGATGGCTCAGACCCCAGATACTCCTACTTTGCACCTAGGAAAAAATTAGGTAACGTAAGGTCATTCAGCCAACCGGCTGGGCCACGGACACACACAGAAGACAGAAAACTGGGTCTTCTCGTTGGTGGATTATAACTTAATCAAGGAGGAAGAGCTCCCCACACATGCATCTACACACTTACAAAGTCATGTAGATACCCTGGCTAATCATTCACAATCACATTTATAGTATCGAAGAATGTCAAAGCTGGAATGGACCTGACTGATTCCTAGTCTCATTTTCCTATCTTAAAGATGATAAAAGTAAGGCCAGAGAGGGTCAGGGACTCATGTGAGGCGACATCTTTTTAGGGACAGAGCCAGGTCTCCTGGGCCTCTGTGCCATATTGTCTACTGCATCGCAGTGACCCCTCCCCACCCAGGCATCTGTTTCTTACCAGGACACAAAGGGCTCATAATGGTGCTATATCAATCCTCCGTGCACCAGTCCTAAAGGCCAAAAGGTCACCTGATCTCCTTCAATTCACCTTTTAAAAACTTTTTAGGGATCAAGCATCTAAAAACTGTATAAGCCTTTGAAGCAATTTCTGGTTTTAGCCAACTGCCTCTCTTAGGAAATGACCTAAACATACCTCTTCAAGTTAAAGGGACCATCATCATCTTTAAAGTCCCTGGAATTTGGTCAACTATAGCAAACAAGCTCAAGGCCACCACTTTATGGTCTAAGGACTTCTTTCATAATGAAACATTTCCCATTTTCATTACATGAGATCCTCCTCTGCTTCCAGTTGTCCCTACATCCACCTTCTTCATTCCTTAATGAATGCAGTTACTCCATCAATAATCATTTGTCTTCTGCTTTCTGTATCTGTGGCACAGCCCCTACCCTCTTTGAACCTACAACCCAGAGTAGTGATAAGATCTTGTACATAGACAACAGGAATTCAAAATATAAATATCATATAAATAGCGCAGATACTATGGGGGTTCAGAAAGAGGTGAAATTACTTCTAGTTTACAGTAACCAGGAAGGGCCCTTGGAAGGTTGTAGACTTGAGTAGAGCCATGACGGATGCTTAGGATTTCAACAGGCACAGAGAAGGAGGGCACACAAAGTAGGAGTGACAGCTCAAACAGAGACTTAGCAGTAGAGAAAACTGGGTGTGTTTGCTTTGAAACTTTTCCTTTCATCCCCCTGGCTTTTATTGACCCGAGTTCTAAGAGAAGGTTTTCCAGAAGCCAAGGAGACAGACCAACCTTGTTCCATCCTGTTTTCTTGGTTACTATGAAAACTCTGCAATGCCACTTTTAGAAATGTCATAAATCAAGGTTGAGAAGATGAAGGTTACTTGCCTTCTCCCTCCTCTCTCTTTTCCTCCACCTTAAGAGAAGACACAACCCAAGAGTAACAAACCACTCCAATTTCCTTCAAGACCTCTGTGCAAGAAAAGAACTCTCTCCAGGAGGCTGTGGGTCCTCTGTTAGCTTGGGACCATGGGACAATCTGTCTCCCATGGGCCTGGAAGTGTGACTCTTCAGGCTCAGTGAAGACACATTCATTCTGAAAGAAGCCATCCAGCCCTTGATCCAGACAGATCCCAGGCCTTAGGCATTAGGTCTTCCCATGGGTAAAGACAAGATGAGCATGGTGGATCCTATCTCTCGCCGCATCCTGAACCAGTTTGGGCAGATAAGGAGCCCAATCCGAGTTTGACAGACTGAGATAACGTTTTATGAACATTCTTTTGCTGCTGCTTCTAATGAAAGACCTGAGAAGAGCCCCTCCCTGCTGAGGTCTGCTGAGGACCCAGAGGCCAAAATGGAGGCTGATTAACAGGCATCCCAAGCAGTGAGTCAAACTATGGGCAGTTTCAGAGGAAGCTTGTTAGGGTGACTCCACAATTAAGACCACAGCCCACGTGGCCAGTCATGCCTGTGGAAGGCTGGACCAAGCACTATATAAAAGTCCTTACCTGGCTGGGCTCCACAATTCACGTTCCTGGTGGAGTCTTGCTGAAGATCAGGTAAGTGGGGGCACCTGCGCCCTCTCTCCCCAGCTGCTCTGCCTCTGGGAGGCTACGGTTCTCTTCCTCTGCTGGTCTGTACTTTCTATTGATTTTTGAAGTGGTTGGCCATTCTTGGACCTCTCAAACCATCCTGTGTATTATAGCTAGCCTCTCGCACCTGATTTTCAATAAGATTTGTAAACAGGAAAGGAGAAAAAGATCTGGGATAAGACTGGGATTTGGTGCAGGACCAGGCTTTGGCTACCCAAACAAGAGCTATGAGAATATTCTTCTTAGGAGATGGGCATCAAAGGGAGCTGAAGTTGGGATAGAAAAGAGAAAGGAATAGAAAGCAGCAGAGAAGTGAGTTCTTATGGGTAACAATAATTCATTCCCCGTTTCCTTCTGTCAACCCTTCACCCCTCAGTCCCCAGGCTGATACTGTTAATGCAGATAATTTTAAATCTTGTGTTTGTTTCAGGTTCTGCAAATCACCCTAAGATGTCCTTTAATGAGCAGCAGTGCAAACAGCCATGTGTGCCTCCTCCATGTCTTGAGAAGACTCAAGAGCAGTGCCAGGCAAAGGCTGAGGAGGTGTGCCTCCCCCTCTGCCAGGACCCCTGCCAAGAGAAGTGCTCAGTGCAAGCTCAGGAGGTGTGTCTTCCTCCGTGCCAGGAGTTAAACCTAGGAAACTGCCCACAGCAATGCAAAGATCCATGCCCACCTCCATGCCAAGACCAATGCCCACCTCAGTGTGTGGAGCCATGCCAAGAGCTATCTCAGACAAAATGTGTGGAGGTTTGCCCACAGAAAGTCCAGGAGAAGTGCTTACTCCCCGGCAAGGGAAAGTAGCTGCTTTCATGATGCCATCTAGGGTCAAGAAAATGGCCAACAGATGAAGACCCAACCCCAGCCTATGCTACGGTGACCTTCTCCTGTGGGTACCTCTGTGTGCACCTGTCCTTGTCTCCTGGCTTTTTCAGTATTCCAGGACTTGGTCTGTGTCTCTAAAGACAGTTCTTTCTATATTTCATCAACCTCTGTGAATAAGTATTTTTTCAGCAGTTTAGTGGAAGGGCTCAACTATAAGAATCGTGTGCTTGTCAGGGGAGACCACAGAAGCCTACTTCAGCTCCGTCGGGGCAAAACTTCACCCAGCCCTGAGTGTGTCACAGCCAAGGATGCCTGCATTCATTCTTCAGAGTGTCAGCCTCTCACTGGAGCCTCAAAACAAATTGAATTTGAAGGACTTTGTACTTGATTACCACCATCCAGGGTATGGCGAAGAGGTTGGTGGTATTTCAGAATAAAAAATTGGGCAATTTTTTCTCTGCATTCTAAAAAAGGACAGCAAATAATTGGATGTTGGAATGTTGGTTGTGTTTTCTTAAAATGAAACAAATGTATTTAAGTGATTGAATTCAAACAGCCAATAAGGAAAGACGAGATGAGATGTTTGGGGTCCGGGTTAATATTTGTCTTCATGGCGGGTCTGCTTTGGGCCCTTAATTCCCACCATGTACCTTCTCTACTGATTGATGTGTGTCCGTGTGATGCAGGCTGGTGTGCTCTCCAGCTGCTTTGCCTTCTTCTCCCTGGTGAAGGTAAAATACAGAATAAAGCTGATCCTAAGCTGGTATCTGACTCGCGTGCTCTCTGCTCCCTGCTCCCCACCACCACACAAAACCTGCTTTCCTGTGATACCTCCTCCTTCCCTTCTTCCTCTCTCCTCTTCTTTGGAGAACCTGGAGTAGGAATAAAAAACAGACCTCCCAGCAGTGCTGAAAGAGGCCTCCTTACGGGGCACCTGGACCCCCCCCAACCTTCACAGGCTCACTTAGGCACACACTACCCCCGAGAAAACCCAGCGGGGCCCCGGACCTGCCCAAGCACCAAAGCTCAGGTGCAGGGGCCCTTCCAATACAACACATTTTTTTTTTTTTTCTGGTCCTTACTTTCCAGAGGAAAAAAGCCAAAATGGGTTGGAGGGAAATGGCACAGAAGAAGGGGTCCCCAGTCAACCCGCAACATCTCCAAACAGCGTTCCTGTGAGAAGTAAGGAATAAACGTAGTGCTGCTGAGAAGAACGTAGAATGGGGACCCAAAATTGTCCCCCAGGCCATCTGACCGGATTTTAGGAAAGCCAGGCAGCCTGGCCCCTCCGCTGCAGAGGAAGCACCGGGCTGAGGGCTCTGGGGTTGCGGGAAAGGGCTGAGGAGCGAGACTTACAGGAAAGAAGCAATAGTGGCTCCTTCAGCTGTGCCCTGGGCTCAGAGGATTATGCGAAGAGCCCAGCTCCTGAGGGGTAAAGGGGCTTCCGTTCGTCCCCCAGGTCCCCCTTCCTACGCAGCCCATATGGGTGCGCCCTGGTGGAGGGCTGTTTGCCTCACCTGTGGGCCATCCAGCACTGGGAGTGTCCCAGTCTCTCAATCTTAGAGATTTTCTAAAGCAAGAGACAGAGAACCAGGGGATGGAAGATCTCAAGTGCGGACAGGGAGCCCTCAGGCACTCGCTGAGCCTGCAGGTGGCCAGCGCCAGGCCTGAGCTCCGCGCGCCCCGAGGGAATCCTGACGCAGCCACAGGCGGTTGCTGTGCTGCCCCCTTGTCCAGGCGCTGCTCTGGCCTCACCCAGGCACTAAGTGGTGAAGTCAGGATTCTAACCGGGGTCCCTCTGGACTCCAGCACAGAGCTCTGACTTGCACGAGGAGGTGCCCGTGGCACAGACGAAAGATTTCCAGAAGCTGCCTTCTTCTCTTCATTCACCCCTCACAAGTGGTCACTGGTCACCTACCAAGTGCCAGGCGCTGTGCTTGGTGCTGCAGAGAGAGCGAGATAGCGGTGAACCAGGCAGGCAGCGTCCCCGTGCAGAGGTCGAGAGCTTCCTCCCACAGGCCACGCCAAACCTCTCCGAAACCTCCTGCGTGTCTGAAGTCCAGGAACATCTCCAGGGGCCTGAATCACAGCTCTCTTACCCCCCTGCTGGCGAGCAGGAGGCGGTCAGCCGTATCAGAGAAAGAGCAGCCCACAGTCGGAGGGGAGGCTTCAGCAGACAGAAAGGAGACAAACCTGCTGATTACAGATAAGGGAACAGACACCAAGGAGCCAGCAGCCTTCTTCAGGCTCCGTCCTGGGAACCACTGCACCTTCCCTGTGCTCACACTGCTCTGACCCAGTCCCTGCCTGCACTGCAGCTGCTGGGGCCAGGGCCCTAATGACACAGGGGGCCGTGGGGACAGCTAGGACCAAGCACACAGCAGCCAGGCCTCCTGCCCCTCAGCTGTGTGCATCTGTGCTGAAAACTTTCAGAAAGAGGGGGGAGGGCATTGCCAAAAAGAATACCAGAAGTTAGAAGTTCTAGTTGACCGTTGTTAAAGAAAAAAACAAAAACGGAGGCCAGAATTTGAATATGTGCCATAGCCACATAACCAAAACTTAAAGCTATCCTGATTTCCCCAACATGTTGGCTCTGATCATAGTGAAATTAGCTTTCCTGGGTTCAGCATGACCTCATCGCTTCCTAGTCAATCAGCTACAAATGAGTAAGCTGATGTAGCAGCGCTCCCCAAAGGAATGCGGGCCGCTAGCAGCCGTCACAATAGCGATCAGTGTGCTTCTTGCTGCGCTTCATTAGCCAGGCTGTCACCCTCACTTTCTGAGCTTCCTGCCACTCTCAGCTTAAAGTCTTCCAGTTTTGTGAGCTGTTTTTTGTATGTCCAATAAACTTTTAACTTTTATCTAAGTTGATTTGTTTCAGTTTTGACAGTTCACATGTGACAAGAGTGGGCCTCTGAACGCCACGCGCTAAGAGGAAGAGATGCAAAGCGACAGGAGTTCAGAGGAGGGTGCTGAAGTCACCTGTTCATTCAGTAGATGTTCGTGCAGAACCCGCTATGCACAAGGCGCAGTTCGGGGCTCTAGAGACCTCATGGGAGGGAGTCTGTGATAGAGCTGGGGCCTGAAGACTTTCATATTAGAAACTGTTGAAATCTATTTAGTCCAGAGAAGAAAATACCCAAGATAGCAGAGTAGCTGTTCTCAAGTATTTCAATGGACAGAAGTTATGAATTTGGGTTCAGTTTAGGAACTTTCTTATGATGAGATTTGTTTTCTTATGATGAGACAGGAGCTGCCTTTGGACGTGTCATGTTCCCATGAACTGGAGGTACACAACCAGGGGGCAAAAACCAGTGTGAGCTCTAAGCTCCCTTCCAGCTCCTCTAGCACGGAGACTCAGCTCACTCATCTAACTCTCCTGGATTGGGCAGGATTGGGACCCAGGGGCAGTGGAGCCTAATGGGCCAGGGAAATTCAGAAGACCTGACCTTCATGTCAGGAGACAGAGGAAATTTCTCTGACCTCTAGAACATTCCCTGGAGGCCATTTGGGGGCCCAAACTCTTGGGGTCCAGCAGAGTTTAGACCACAGCTTGAGGCTAAAGGAAAGGAGGACAGGGGAGTCATGGGAAGAAGCTCCTCAAATTTGAGAGTTTTAATATGTTATTTAGGCCCACACACTTTAGCTCTGAGTGGCACGTTGCAGGAATTCCTCACGTCTTCCAAATCCAACCTCCTCAGTTGGGGATTAGCACACCTTTCTCCCCTTTGTTCCTTGTGTCTTTGCCTTCTGGACCTCCTTTCTCTCCTGGGCTAGAGGGGTTTATCTGGTCCATGTGCAGTCACACCTGGCAACCTATCACCAGTCTCAAAACCAGCCTGCCCTCCTTTAAAAGCCCTAGCGATCCCTTTGCTCTTCCCAACAGCACCATCTACCGGCCATAGAGGCACTTGGCCTTCCGTGGGTCGTGCCCAGCCTGGCCTGAGTCAGACATGGCCACACTCACTGGGGCCCAGCCAGTGCTAGGTGCTGGCACAGAGAGTGACAGGAAAGCTAAATGTGCAAGACAGAGTTAAATAATGTATTGGGGTTGGGTGGGGGGCGGGGTCACAGAGCATGAATGGTGGTTCAGGACACAGGTTCAGAAATCGGACTGCCAGGATTCAAATCTAGACTCCACCACTTCTCGTCTTCCCTTTTAAAAACGTACTGAGAGCCTTGCACGTTCCAGCCACTGTTTCAAGCACTGGGGAGAGAGTGGTGAACTAAACACACAGAGTGCATGCCTTCCAGAGCTTACAAATACAGGCGAGACAGACGAATGCAACTAAGCAAACGCATAAATGAGAACATGTAGAAAATAGAACAGGGTGATGAGAGAGTGTCTGGCCAGAAGGGGTGCTCTTGTCAGGTAGTCTGGAAAAATCTATCCAAGCAGGCGACAGATGAGGAGGAACATTAATGATGGGAAGGAGCCAGCCATGTGGGAATTGGGGCAAGTGTGAGCACAGAGACGTCAGCACACAAAAGAACTCTGGAGTCCAGACACTGCATCTGAAGGTGAACACTAGCCAGCTCTTAGTCCAGCCAAATGATGTGAACAGAAGGATGAGGCCTCCAGGTACTTTGTCATGCGAGCTGTGACTGAAAGACTTGCAATATCTTGACAAAAAGAATTTTCTGAGACTCACACAGGAGGATGCAATATTGTAGAAAGCTTTATTTTTGTGGAATTACAACCCTGAGTTTCCAAGGTTTCATTTCCCTTAGTCCCGCCAAGGAAGAAGCCCCATTTTGCCTTTTCAGGGCTAAAATCAGAGCCAACGTCCAGAATTTCCTTTCCCGGTGTGCACAGTCCAGTCCAGCATCAGGCCAGCTTAATTTGTGTTTCCCCATGCAGTCCATCAGTCAATTGCATGTGGGGTCTACAGGTCCACATGGCTATAGAGGAAACACAGGTGAATGTGAGGAAGCCAAGAGTGAGCCAAGAGCACAAGAGCAACAACAAAGAGAACTCCTTTGTTTAGGAAATTATGAATTCCCAAATTTTCATGCACTTGCAGTGACACACCCATTCTGGCCAATGGGTCTGGCTTACCTTCCCCATGTCACTCCACCTTTCCTGGGCATGTATCTATCTTCCCTTTGTTATATCCCTTCCCCCAGTGTTTTGCAGGGAATAGTCCAGGGGTTCCTCGAGGAGTGCAAAGTTACAACTTCCTGGTGAAGTTGCCCAAACAATATGCCTATAATGTCTGGCTTTCCCCCTTAGCTCCTTAGCTAGTTATTAATAACTAGCTAATTACAATGGTATCACTATCTCCAGGTAGACAGTGTCAGAATTGAGTTGAGCTGTTAGGACACCGAGCTGCTGTCTGAGAATTGCTTGTTGTAAGTATGGGAGAACTCCCCGTTACACACACATTGGAATTGGGTCCTAGAATCATCCTTTCATTATCTTAGCACAGAGTTACTATTAACATAGTTCCATGCTAATGAAGGAGGCCAATCCTACAATAAATAGCTTGGGATTTTGTTAGATGTAGCTCAAGATTTCAGGAGCAGCATTTTCTATCACAAGAATTGCAAAACTACCTGCCAGGAATGCTGCAGAGTCATCCCTGCATCAGGTAGAGGAGAGGTAATAATAGTTAATAAAAATAGCAATAATCCAAAGAAGTAGGTCATCTTATTATCACTGTTTTATAGACAAGAAACTAAGGCTCAAAGAAGTTAAGTAATTTCCTCAGGGTCTCGCAGATAATTGAGAAAGTCAAGCTTCAAATCAGGCATCTGGCTCCAGAGTATGTATTATACTTAAAGTAGATGTTCTCTGTAATACCTCCAAAGCTGATGCCAACATGTATCATCTCTTCCATTCGGTAGAGCTCAGTCAGATGTCGAATAAACTTCCTTCATTAATGTATCATTCAACAAATATTTCTGAACACCAATTACAGGTGAGGCTCTATCCTCGCTATTGGGTATGCCAGACCCTAACTGGGTATGTCCTGGACACCTAATATTAAGGTTATCTTGGCGTGGGGACATCAGGCCATGGTGAAAATGTACACACACTTGTATATGCTTGTATATATGAACAAACATGCACTTCCCTGGTCATGTATCCCCACCAGACCTCAAACAACATGTATAAAATATTAAGGTTTTATTGAAAGAGCAATGGGAAGACCCTGAAAGATTCTAAGCAGAGAAGAGACATTTGATTTGATTCAAGGTTTTAAAAGATGATCCCATGTGCAAAGTGGATAAAGGATGGACTATAGATCAAACAAGAAAGGATGTGTTGCTGTAGTCATGGGTAAAGATGACAGCAGTGGAAACAGAAGAGGATGAGTTTGAGAGTGTTCTGTAGGAAAAATTAACAGGTGAATTCAATATGTGGAGTAAAGGAGAGTAAAAAAAAAATGCAGAAATACCTTCAGGTTTGTGAATGGTGTAACATTTACAGATAGGTAAAGACTAGGAGATATTTGGATATATAACTCCACAGCTCAGAGAAATTGGGGCCAGAAATATAAACTTGAGAGTAATCCACACACAGAAGGTATTTAAAGACACGGGAGTGGCAGAGGTCACCCAGAAAGAAGATAAGCTGCCCCTCTGAGCGGGGACACGGCAGGATCTCAAGGCTGCACAGTGGAGGTGGAGCCTGTGGCCAGCTGATGGAGCATCCAGGAAACAAGGGCAGGGTGTGGAGAGACCAGAGAAGAGAGGAGTCCAAGAAAGCAAGGAGAATCGGTGAGTCAACACACAACAAAGATCGCTGGTGCCCTTGACGAAAGCGTCTGCGAGATGGCATAGAGGCCAGAATAGAATGGGGGTTAGGGGACTGAGGAACAGAAGGGAGGTGCCAAGGCAAGGTCAGTCTGTGTGGACTGATCTTTCAAGATGCTTGGCTGTGAACATGAACAGAGAAATGCAGTGATAGCTGGTGGGGAACTAGAAGTCTAGGAAACTTTTGTTTTTTGTTTTCTCTTTAGGAAAAGCAACACTAAGAAATGATCCAGTAAAGAGAAGATTGAGGGTAGAGAGGGAGGGAGAAAACAACCGAGGACTGGAGTGCTTAAAAAATAGATCTGGCTGCCTCACTATTTAGATCTCAGCTCACATGCTAATTCTTCAGAGAAGTCTTCCATGGCCTCCCAAGCTACACACATACACACACATGTCATCATCATCATCATCATCACCATCACCACCATCACCCATCATCACCACCATTATCAACACTATTCTCTTTTCCATGTACTTATCTGAAATAATACTTCTGTTCTCATGTTTACTGTCTGGCTTTTCCCACTAGACGACGAGCTCTAGGAGGGCATGAATTTGTTCATCTTGTCCATGACTGTATCCATCAGAGCAGTAGCTGGTACACAGCAAGCAGTAAGTATGTGTGGAAGGGCCAGGTGCAGGGACAGGCCTTTAGGAGGGGAGGGCACCTGCTCCACGTAACAGGAGCGAGGAGGAATACAAGCAAGAAGGCAGACGGGCTGGTTGACTTGATGGTTGGGAGACAAGGGAGTTCCCAGCTGAAGGCTTCTACTTCCTAAAGGAAGCCTAAGTTGAGGCCCAAAGTCACAGGCAGGGGCAGGCGTTGAGAGAAGGTAGGAAGGCTCACCCAATAAGCAGTGACTGACAGCTCTAACTCTGCCAAACTACTGGAAGTTCTCAGAATATATTGGACTTTGCATATGTTCTTCCCCGTGCTGGGAAAGGTCTTTTCCTCACTTGTCTGCCAGGAGAGCCCCTTCAAGTGTTGGCCTGAGCATCACACCCTCTGTGGGGCCCTCCCAGCAGACCTGCTTCTGCTGGTAGCCTGAGGTCTGCTCACCCCGTTGTGTCCCCATGGCATCTATTCACACACATGCCATCCGTTGGAGGTGACCCCGTGGATGCAATGTGTTTTCAGCATGGCAGTCTCCCCCACAGGGCTGCGAGCCCCCAGAGAACAAGGACTGTCATTCTTGCCCCTCGCCCCAAGGTCTGCATGGGGCCTGGCGTATAGTGGCATTAAATAGGGGGTCGCTGGATTCGATTGGACTGATTTGCTGTTCAAAGAAAATCCCAAAGCAGTCCTGGCAGGTGTGGCTCAGTGGTTAAAGGTCAAGGGCACATACTTGGGTTGCAGGTTCCATCCCCAGGCGCAGTCTGGGCATGCGCAGGAGGCAACCAATTGATGTATCTCTCTCACATCTTCACATCAATGTTTCTCTCTCTTTCCCCTCCTTCATTCCCTCCCTTCCACTCTCCCTAAAAATCAATGGAAAAAATATCCTCGGGTGAGGGTTAGCAAAAAAATAAAAGAGGAAATCCCAAGCCAGAGCCACCCTGGGACCTAAGAGGCCTTAATGAAGGACAGCTGCAGGAGTGAGGTGTGGGCAGGAGCCTGGCTGAGCAGCCGCTTCCCAGCACCAGGGGAGAAGCCAGCACTGAAGGCTGGGCTCCCATTTATAGGGCTTCCATGGGTGGACCTGGAACTCGTG
This sequence comes from Miniopterus schreibersii, assembly GCF_964146895.1. Taxonomy (NCBI): domain Eukaryota; kingdom Metazoa; phylum Chordata; class Mammalia; order Chiroptera; family Miniopteridae; genus Miniopterus; species Miniopterus schreibersii. The sequence continues at coordinate 10,649,327 of NC_138119.1, read as the reverse complement.
TGAACTCTGTGTCCCAGGCACAAGGGCAGCCCCGCCTGAGCCTTTAACACCACAGAGGCTGACTCAGGCCCAAATGGTTACCGTGCTTCAGGCCATGGTCAGATTCCACTTGGGGCTGTACTGCGGAGTTCACCCCGCCCAACCCGCCTCTGTGTCCCCACTCTGTCCTCCTGGAACAAGGGCACCTCCTCTTCACCCTAGAGCTCGCACATGTACGAGGTGTGCAGATTCCTCCCCTGCACTCCCTGCGCCACATTCACGTGATAAATAAGCACAGCGCATGCCCTCCAGTACACATGCCACATGTGTGCACACATACACACATACAAAACACACATGCTCATGCATACTAAACACACACACACCCAGACACACACACTCCCCGCTGGCTCTCCCCCAGAGCCATGCAGATGGCTCTGGGTGCTGGGCCCGTGCCTGCTCCCTTGCCCTTTACTGCCTGAGCCTGACCCACAGTTCGTGGTGGGCACGGAGGCCGCGGGAGTGACGGTTGTGCCCTTTGGTAATGCACCTCTACCATTTTCGTCCATTACAGGGTCCTTAGTCTAAAGCCTGAGTGGCCATAGGTTTCATCTGGTGTTGGAGGACTCGTCCTGTCCGATGAGCCAGCCCTTACCATCAGGACCCCCGGCTTGAAGGTGGGGCACAGCTGACCTCAGGGAGACCCGGTCCTCTGGGGCCTCCACAGCAGAGGAGGAGACGCGGTCCTGGCCCTAAGGCCACTCCCTGCTTGAGGCGCAGGGAAAAGCCCCTAGCCTCAGGAGACCCCAACATGCTAATGTTCCTATGGAGTTGGAGAACGTCCATCTCACGCACCTTCATTTTCATTCCCTCCAAACTGTAGTCTTTAAGAAGATATGGTATAAAAAAATGCAAACAAACAAAACACGAAACCCTGAGAAACTTCTCATTCACCTTTATAGAGATCTGTCCAAAATAATAAGGCAAGTGTTTTTCCACCCATATGTTGAACACTTGGCTGAGGTCTAACCCAGCTGGGGCTAAAACATTGATTCTGACCCTCCCAATTCTTATAGCACTGCAGCTCAATATTCCTACCGCCAACACCATCACCTCAATTTACCTTGACCCAATTTTAATGCAAGAATTTTGGTGTCAGAGGTGGGGCTGGGGTCAAGAACTGGGGACGATGCCAGACTTCCAGGAATGTGGGCCTGTCTCGTGTTCACACGTCCCTGGTAAAGCCTCATCAGAGCCACCACGCTTCAGTTCCCCACCCCTGTCCCCAGCTCTCCAGACCCCAGGTGACACTCCTGAGGCCATATCCACTGGAGTCAGTGGAGCTGACTCATGCAAAGAGTTGCCCCAAGTGCATTGGAAAAAAGAGGACAGTTGTGCAAGGTGTTTTCTGACAGGCTGTGAGGAGGGGCCGGATGTGAGGCAGCAAGAAGGAAGACCAGCTGATAATTATCATCGCTTCTACTAAACTGTACAGCTGACAAATCCATATTGGTGCCCATTAGCCCCAGATGTTGCTAAAGCCAAAAGTGGGTGAGTCTCAGTGACTATCCCACCCATGGCCTCAAACAGTATAAAAGGATCGCTCTGTTTCAGCTTTCTCTGAAATTGTCAGTCCCACCTGCCTTCTACCTGGGTTCCAGCTCCCACAAGAATGGGGGACATGAAGCCCACTCAGCCCCCTTGTCTTTGAAAGGATAGGATTGTACTTGATTACCCTTTCAGGTCCCTTCTACCTCTGACATCCACTGGCTCTAGGCAGGAGTCAGGAAGGACTCTGGAGTGAAAAATCACCCCTACACAGATGAAATAAGGGGGGAATTCAGCCAGAACACCCAGAAACAAGGTCTCAAGAGAGGAAGGCAGGCCTGAGTCTCCAGCTCCACACTGCAGCCTAGTGGCAAATCTGAGTATAAAGAATGCTTGGCAGCTAAATATGAATGCAAAGATTGCTGATGAAACTGGCATGGCCTGTCCAATCACCTGCTCATTCATTCTATATGCATCTAATGGGAGCCTCTGGGGCTGGTATTGAGCCCTGGGAATTCAGAAAAAAATAAGACAAAGTCACTGCCCTAAGGGGCTCAGAGTCAGCTAGAAGAGGCAAACAGAAACAGGAAAAAAATTGCAATATGATGCAAGAAATAACATGTTAGAAAAATGTCTAGCTTAAAAAGGTGGCCACAGAAGAGAGCGAGCAACTCTGCCTAGGTGGGTGGGGAAGTGAACTCACAGAAGTAGGGAGAGTTGAGCTGTGTGACTTAAAAAATAATTGGACTTAACACCCTAACTTCAGCTTGACCTCTGATTCCTGGGACTTACAACCAATGTGGAGGTCACTTGTGTTCTCAGTGTCCTGGTTTATAAGATGGAGGTACTGAAATATGTGCCCACAAAGCTTCTATCCAACTCATAAAGTTCTGAACGTCAAAGGCTCAATACAGTGACTCCAAGCCCAGACATAAACCCCAAAACACCAATATGATTCAGTCTCTACTGGGCAAAACCAGTCATGAGCTGAGGCACCCAAGAAGTTTAAGGTAAGTGCTTAGTCCTTTATGTTGGTTCACGTCTCAATATAACTGATATTTTACGTGTAGGCTATTTACAAGTGTTAGTAAATATGGCAATGTTTTAGCATCCCCTTCATAATTACACTAACAATGTATTAACGTTTATGGATGTAATGAATTCATGCCTTCAGGACACACAGAATTGGAAGATGGGTGCTGTAGTTCTCCATGGTGATTCAGGTAAAGCCTCAAGGGACTAGGTCCTAGAATCTAATTACTACCAGACACTAAGGATCAATTCTGAATTGACCCTTTCTAAAAAGGGCCATCTTTGGCAAATTTTCTCCAAGACCCAGTTGACTCAATAATTCCATAAAGCAGACTTATACATCGTCTTGTAAGGGGTTGGCAATGGGGTGGTGATGGAAGACCATTTTGCACCTAATTTAAAACAGGGGTCCTGGGAGAAACCAGTCATCTCATGTCCTGGGAAGCCTTTCTAAGGGATTTCTGTAAGCTAACTTTTTGTTTTTGGGACAAAATAATTCTGCTTGTACCGTGAAACAGAAGACTGAGGATTCAGCGAAGGATCTTAGTAAGGGTTAGAGCAGAGCCTAAGCTGCTTCTTAGAGAAAACTCAGCAGGTGGCCCCAAAGCCTGGCTCCATACAGAGGCAGACAGCCTTTCCTGTAGGTTTAAGCACTGGTTTTACTTCTCAATTTTCATAATAGATTATCAAGCCTGCTTCCTACTCATCTGCCTTCCACATCTTGTGCAATTACACTCACCAGTTCTTCAAGTGTGTCTCTGAGAGCGTGCCTTCTAACCTTAGAGGCCCAGCACCCATGAGAAGGCTCAGCCAAGAGGATAACAATGATGACCATGGCCAACACTGTCACCTCCGCTGTGCCATCTCGTCTGGTCCACACCACAGCTCTCTAAGCAGGGGCTCTCATCTTCTCCATCTGAGATGAAGACTCCACGGCTCGGAGATGTGGAAGGAGAGCACCGGTGAGGAGGCGGAGCTGGCATTTGAAGCCCAGGCAGTTGGACTTTATTCCTAAGCACTGGCTGTCTGAGGAAGCTGCTACCTAACCGCTCTTCTACTCTAGGTTCCAGCTGGGGGACAAGGCAGGCACGTGTAAGACTCAATAGTCAAGTGCATCACCTAACTCTCAAAAAGTGACCTTCCTTGGACAAAAGCTTCATGTGCTGACCGGTCTTACAGAAAGGGGCCATGAGAACCTAGTTCTGTCTGGTGCCACACTCTTGGTGAGGAACGGGTGTTCCATGTAAACCAACGTCTCTTCTGTAGGGTCCCCTAAATAGACATTTCTTTAAAAAAGAAAGACGTCTCCCTTGGTTTCTTTCTTGTCCTAGCTTCCATGACCTAAAAAAAAGTCAACTCTCATCTGTTTTCACAGTTTGTGAAAATAAAGGTGAGGAAAATCAGACAAACTACCAAATGCCTGACCAGCGCTCCTCAACATGGTCGAGTTCAACAAAACAGGCGAAGTCTGAGAAACTGACACAGACTCGAGAAGCCTAAGGAGACACGGCAACTAATGTGGCACCCTGGGCGGGACGCTGGGACAGAAAAAAGACAATGGGGAAAAACAAATTAAGTCCAAATAAGGTACAGATGTTAGCTCATAATAGCATAGATCAATATCGATTCACTACTTGTGACAAATATACTACAGTCATGTGTTAACAACAGGAAGAGCTGGGTGCAAGGTACACAGGAACGCTGTACTATTTTGCAAGTTTTCTATAAATTTAAAACTATTCTAAAACTAAAATTTTACTTTAAAATTTATTAATAAGAAATAATTTTCATGTTTCTAAGTACAAAAGTGCAAAAGCATAAATCAATTCTCCCCAAATTAATTTATAAAATGAATGAAATTCTAATCAAAATCAGTATTCTTCATAGAAGTGAAAAAATTATTTCAGTTTTTCTATGCAAATAATCAGATGATAATACCCTAGAAGATATTTCTCAAAAAATTAGTGGAAGTGGACTTGTACCAACAGTTATTAAAGTATTTTATAAAGCAATAAAAAATTTAAAATACAAGTATAGAAAAAGACAGAAATTAATGGAACAGAGGAGACAGCCAAGAAACCAACCAAGAATATATAATTCAATCTATAATAATTAATTGATAAATAATTTTTAAGTGGGGAAATGAACTATTAAAATTACAAATTAATTTTCTTTAAATTCTAAAGGTAAAGGTAAAAAATTATAAAAATTAAAAAGTGGAAAAACATAGGCAACATCTCACGGTATGCTTTTCAGTGTTGCAAGAGCAACAAGGAAAAATACAATTTCTCTGTCCACAAATAGAAACAAAATTAAGGACCTTCATATACTAAAGAAATCCATAAGAAGTCTTGTATCTCACCAAAACAGGGGAAAAAATCATGAACAGGAAATTCACTAATGAATAAATACCTGCCAATAGATACATCAAAAAATGTTTATCACTAGAAATCAAAGAAGTAAAGTTAAAGCAATAAGTTTGCCTATCAGATTGGCAAACACTGAAATAATAAGGAATGATAATACCCAGTGTTGACAAAGGTGTGTGGAAATTAAAGCTCTCATACAATGCTTGTGGGAGTTAAATTGGGACAGCCTTTCAGGAGGACAAGTTGGCAATTATAACAACAGTAATGATAATAGCCAATAGCTTTGCGCTCAGTGTGGACCCGGCCATGATCTAAGGGCTTACCATGTATTAAGCCATATGCATCTCATAGCAAGCAACTCAGCAAAGGAGGTTATTTTCCATAAACAGTATCCACATTCACTAGGGAGGAATCCACGGTCCCGCCAGATCCTCCAGGGCCATTCAGCTGGCAGATGGCAGAGGGTGCTGATCCTAAGTGGTCTCACTCCAGAGCCTGTGTCCTCGCCTGTGCATGAAACATCATGGACGTGCTGTGACCCGGGGATCCTGCTTCTAGGAATTTACCTTAAAAAAACAATTGGCAACGTTTAAGAGCCTAGGTTTACTGCAACCACTGTTTTAAAGCAGGGAAAAGGTAATAATGTAAATTATCAACAATAGAAAACTGATTCAATGAATTGAGGTATATCCACGCAATGGGATATTATTCAATCTTTAAAACATGGTACCAAAAAATTATTAAGTGAAACTTTAAAATAATAAATATGGAATTACATACTCTAAAGTAAACACCAGGGTAATTTAGGCCTCCAGATTATTTTATTTTATTGTTGATGTTTTCTGTATTTTACAAAGTGTTCTAAGTAAGCATGCATTGCTTTTGTAACAGAAGGTTACACACTTTGTTCACTGCTTTAAAACGATAAAGAAACTGTTCCTTAATTTCCCGTATCTGATCTGTCTTCCCTTCCCTGGTTCTGGTTTTCCATTTCTATTTCATAAACCTGATAACACCGTTAGCCTTTGCTATGGGTTTGAGAATGGTATATTAGTAAGCAAATAAGTAAAATATAATAAACAGTTTTTGACTAAAGCATTAGAAGGGACGAAGGTGACAATTCATCACAAATACTAACCAGTGAATTCCAAGTCAAGTCATGAGGACCTCAGCTCTCTCCCTGTACTAACGCTCCTCAAACCTTCAACACAAGTGCAGACACCAGGGATTTGGCACCAAGAGGATGGGCCCAGTCCTCGGCCTCATGCCAGGATGAGGGGCTGCTAAGCATCCTCCCGGCCCCAGGATGGGTGCTGTGGAGGGAGCTGAATTGGGGGGTGGGTGGGGAGTGACCCCACACAGCTTGTGAAAATTGGGCAACCAGCAATGCTCTGTCTGAGCCCTAGGACCTTGAAGGCCAAGACCACCAGTCATCTGGTTAAAGCCACCTGGCCCCCTGTGGTGGGGCAGTCACAAGCGACAGGTCTCCCAAGCTTTTGGTCCACAAGGGACAATGCTATCCCACTTTTGAAGTGTGCTGAGCCTTTATTCCTGCCAGGATGGCCCTAGAGGCGCCGCACTTTCTGGTCTACCGAACACACTGATGTCCATTATGTCCTTAGGTCCTGCGAGCAGCCTGCCCGGTGCGGCGGTGACCACGTCCCTGTGGTCATGTTCTCTGCTGTACTACCAGCGGCCAGGCGGCGCCTGTGTTCGTGGAACGGCATCAAATGGACATTCATGGTAATGTGCGTCAGATGTTGTCATCTGTCAAATAAAGACATCAGTACCTACTTCTGAGTACCTACTGCGGAGACAAAATCAGGTCCTGGTGGTAAAACTCTCGTTAAGAGAGCTGGCACACTGCACGGGGTAAGTTAAGGCAACTGGAGAACCAAAGAATTCGTGTGGAGGGCGTCCCACTCTCCCAAACCCAGAGGTGTGGCTGCCTACAGTTCCCGGGGTCCCGATGTGGCAGGCAGCCTTGCCGGGTGGGGTGTGGCTGTACCCCGTTTCACCACAGTCCCCTCCACCCATTGGTTCTTTCAGCTGAGCAGTTAAGAAATCTCTTTTTCCTTGTTATGGAAGGAACTTTGCAGAAGAAAGGCAGCACCCGAGGGGCCAGGTTGCCCAACTGCCCTGGTGCTGGCAGTCAGGCGTGTCCTGGGAGCAGTTTTTCCAGAAGCAGAGATGGATTTGTGCTGATCTAGCCTTTCCCTTGTGATGGAAGCAGGGGCGCCTCATCTCCCAGCAAACCTGGAGGTTCGCCCTGCCGCCTCCGCCCTGGGGGACAGGGAGCCTCCTGGGGGGACACACGCTGCTTTCTGGGCCTCCCCACACCCTCCTCCTCAGCAGGGCATCTGGTATCCGCCTCAGACACCGAATGGGTGTGAGACAGCACCTTCAGCAGCTGCCCGAAGTGATGCGCTGTAGGAAACTCAGCATCGTATCTCCACTCTCTCCCCCTGGCCTCCGAGGGTGGCCACAGTGGCCTGGATCACGCAGGGCCCCAAAGGCACACTGGCGCTCACATACCACCTGGCTTGGAGCCGCTTCCTCGGCCTCCCTGCACCTTCGTTTACTCAGCTGGATGATGGGAGTACCCGTCAAAATCACAAGTTAGTTTAAAGATTAAATAAAACAGCTTCGTGACTGGTCAGGACAAAGGTATTCAACGATTTGTTTATTTGTTCCACATGACATCGTCAGACATGTCAAGGTGGCCAGTCAAAGCCGGTCATCAATACAGGATCGACCTTAGGACACCTCCTGGGGCCACTGCCAGCCTCTGCCTGGTTCCAGCCCACTGTGCTCTCTCTCCCACAAGCCCACTACCACCAGCTCAGGTTTTCATCAAGATGCCAATATTTGAAGAAACAACTTAGTTTGCAAAATTAAGATATAATCATGTTTCTTTCTTTTCTAAAAGCTTTTTGATGGCTGCCTGTATCCTTTAAAATAAAAGTCAAAACTCTTACCCTGGCCAGTGTGGTTCAGTGGTTGGAGCATAGACCCACACACCGAAGGGTCATTGGTTCAATTCCCTGTCAAGGACTTGTACCCGGGTTACAGGTTTGATCCCCTGCCCTGGTCAGGGTGCTTGTGGGAGGCAACCAATGTGTCTCTTTCCATGATACGACTCCCCATGATACGACTTGCCTCGCCCCTGCACCCCAGGCATATGCCCTACGTAAGAGCTGTCCTCCCAGGCCCTGCCATGGCCTGCACATGCCCTGGTGCATCACACCCACCCCTTCACACCTGCTTTTCCCTCTGCCGGGAATTCCTCCCCCACCCTCTTTGTCCCTCTGATGTATTCTGAAGGACCTGAACTCTATAATGACCCCAGCATACTTTGTGTTTGCCTCTAGAGTATGTCCTTGTGTGGCAGATCCAACCATAACAACTAAGGAATGGTGACAAGCAATAATGTGACTTTATACCTCTCAACAGTATCGTGAGTCACTGTTCTAAGTGCTTACATAAATCAACTCCTTTAATTCTCACAAGAACCCTAGGCATAAGGGTAGATTATAATCCCAGTTAACAGAGGAAGAAACTGGGGCTAAGGGTGAAGGTGGTGGGTGTGATAGCAATGGTAAGAATTAGTGGAGGTGGCAGTGGTGGTCCTTGCGGTTGTGGTGGTGATGGTGGTGGCCGTGGAGGTGGTGAAGACAGCGAAGCTGGTGGGGATGGTAGCAGCGATGGTGAAAATGAGCAGAGGTGGTCGTGGTAGTGGTCAGGATAGTGGCAACGATGACGCGCTTGCAGCACATGGTAACAGAGAGTGTTGGCATTCGATGAGCGCGGAAAGCAATGGCAATACACACATGGTGGCGATGGTGCTGGAGACGATGAAATAGAGTGTTGAAGTCAAACTAGACACGAGGCAGAAAAGCAACTCTAGGGCTGATTACCTGGCTACTGAAACCTAAGCCTCTCCCCCTTTTTGCTGCTTCCGTCTGGCAGGACAAGGGGAGGGAAGGGTACCCAGAAGGGCACATGGAGGGAAGGGTATATGGCCCATACTGAGAGCAGCGACTAGAATGACGCTTCTCAGGTGGGCGGTCCAGAAGACTTTACTTGCAGTTTGTTCTTGGCCACAGTCTTCCATGTCTACTCCATTTTGGGTTTGTGCCTGGTGGCACTTTCCTGCATGCATGTGAGAGAAAGAGGAATGGGAAGAAAGGAAGTCCACCAAGGGGGGCTCATAGAGTCTCTCATTGCCCACCCTGGGCAAGCTTGGGCCAGACCTGTTGGAGCCTGGCCCTACTAGTTCCCGTTCCTCCTGTAGAGAGGTCACCTAGTAGGAGTGTGAGGCCACATTCCAGTGGTAGAAGGAGGTCCCACCAGCCACACCTGGCCCAACACCCCCACAGATGCGGAGCCCTGCTGAAGGACACTCATCCTGTTCTGCCACAGAGAGCAAGGTGAGCAATTAGGCTCAGGAATCAGAAAACAATTTATTTTCAAGAAAAACAAATTCTTGTGCCTCTGATGGCCTTTCCAAAGAGTCAACACAATAGCATCTCTGGAACTTGGTGGCATTTCTGAGACTCATTCTGGCAAAGACAACAAATAATTTGGACTTGAACCAGGTTAATTCCATTTCCATCAGCCAAGGCTTTGGCTGAAGCACCTCTATTGTCTCACATTTGATTCACTGAGGGATTAGGCGTGATGAGCAACAGCAACTAATGTCTCCCTGCTCTTACGTCCTCCTGGTGCCTTCCTCGGGATTGTACCAGGCTTCCAAGACTGAGATTATGCTGAAAAAGGCATAATTGTGAGGAAGCTGAGCTCAGATAGTGTGGAGAGATCTGTCCAGCATTTATATAAAGCCCAATCCTTGTCCCACTGTGCTAGAATGTGTTTCACAAAGGCAGTGTGTGTGTGCGTGTGCGTGTGTGCATGTGTGGTCTCTGCCTACACCAATGTGTGACAAGTAGGCAGCTCTCAGAAAATACCTTGATGCTGATGTCGATGCAGAATCGTCTCACATGGGATAGCAGAGTTTTATGAGCAGGGACATGGGAGTTGCACAGACCTGGCTGTACCTGGCTCAGTTACTTCTGAGTGTGCACTTCGAACAGATTCTTTATGCTCCTCAGACCTCACTTTTGTCATCTATAAAATGTAATACTAGTCCCACAGTCAGTGAGGGTTTGTTTTTTTGTTTTTGTGTGTGTGGGTTTTTTTTTGTAATCCTCACCCCAAGACATGCTCAGAGACAGAGACAGAGACAGAGATGTGAGAGTGAAACATCAATCAGCTGCCTTCCATAGGTGCCCCTACCGGGGATCTAACCAGCAGCTCAGGCATGTGCCCTGACAGGAGTCACACCAGCAGCCTTTCGAGCACATGACAACACTCAGCCAACTGCGCCACTCGAGCTGGCGGAGGCGAGGCTAAATAACAGGTAGAGAGGGTTAGCATAATGCTTGGCACACACTGTGCTCCACAATGATAGTTGCTAGCACTGGTAACAATAGAGTTAAATACTGAATGTGTGCCTCACAGAACGGAGAAGAGAATTGGACAAAAGGGACAAGGCTAGCCAGGCCCTAATTCAGCATCAGCAACAGGGAAGGCAATCCCACTGGAGGAAGCCTGGCCCTGGAACATTCCTCTGGTCACTTCTCCACCCTCAGCCCCTCATCGGCACCTGGCATTTTCCCATAAGAGCTTCATCCTTTTGACTATAATTTTGAACCTTATAATTTATGTACCTCTCGATGTAGGCCCACTTTTGTTCATTTGTTTTTAATTTTAAACACATCAGAAAGAAATATTTCCTATTTTTAATTCTTCAATTCTGGAGACCCACTCTGGACTACTGTCAGATGTCTACACTTTAATTTAAATAAGTTGTACTATATTCCTTGAGTTCACCAACATTTAAACACCTACGGTTTTTCAATAGCTTTCCCAAATAATGGATCTTGTTTAATCCTTAAGACACCTACAAAACATAGGGAAAGCAAACCCGTTTTACACATAAATGGATCCAGGAAGGTTAAGTAACATTGCCTGTGGGCCCACAGCCAGCGAGTGATAAAGCCGGGATTCCACCTCAGTCTCCTGACACTGATTCAGTACCCAAATCCCACGGCGGCCCACAGACATCCTCGATAACCAGTTGGAGGCAGAACGGAAGAGCCTGGGGCACTAAGGACCAGGGGCTCAAAGGACACACTGCCAGCTTCGCAGCATGCCTCTGGCCGGCCTGCCGAGACAGACAGATGCTGGGGGCGGCTCCTGAATCGTGGTCTCCCTCAGGCCCAGAGACCTGCCTCGGCGGGAGACTGGACTCGCTGCCACACTTCTGGACCTTCCCCTGCCCACCGCTGAACACGGGGCGGGGCGCGCACACCACAGTCACTTCCCAGGGGGCGTCTGGGGCCCCCCAAAGGGGGAGAGCAGGGCCCGTGCTGTAACCTCCACGGCTTCGGAGGCCTCCCTAATTCCCATCCTTCCTTCAGGTTTTCCCATATTCCATGCACCACCTGTATTATTATTAATACTTTTCTCTAGATCAACTCATTCTTTTTACTTTACCAAATTTATTATAAAATGTATATTATAAAAAAAAATATTACTCCTTTTACCTCATTCTAAGCAATAATATCCATTAAAATGATAAATCATAAAATGTGTTTGTTTAATGCACATTAAAAGTGGTGCCTAGCGCCCCGGCCGGGTGGCTCAGTTGGGTGGAGCCTCCTCCCATGCACCACAAGGTTGTGGGTTTGATTCCAAGTCAGCCACATACCTAGACTGCGGGTTCAGTACCTGGTTGGGGCACACACGGGAGGCAACAGACCGATGTTTCTCACATCGATGTCTCTCTCTCTCTCTCTCTCCCTTCCTCTCTCTCTAAAATCAATTTAAAAACAACATATCCTCAGGTGAGGATTAAAAAAAAAGTGGTGCATAGATATAAACATTTCTAGAAAACATATAAAATTTTATAAAAACGTCACCTTTGTATTCTAGTCATGGCATGAAGAGATGATTAAAATAAAATTTTACTTTGACAATCTATCCAAATTAAATGAATGAAAATATTAAACCCATTAAGATCTTTTGAAGATCAAAAGTAACATTTTAATAACATTTTATTCATTCCCTTTGCAAGTTATCATCCGTTATTTTACATGTGTAAAATAATTGTTTTCTAACTCTATCCACAGGCTTCAAAGAGGAATAAATCATTTTTTTAAGGGAGGGGCGATGAGGACTCTTTATCCCCCCCCCCCTTTGTTCTTAAATGCTCAAATGAGTGGTTTATATTTCCAGATTCCATTTTCTAATCTTTTCTCCCAACTAGAAATGTTCACTCCATAGTCCAGGGTTGGAATTTGGCTCTCTCTTATACTAACCCAGTAACTGTGAGGTTGGCATTATTTTATACCCTGCTTTTTTAACTGAATGTATTGGGGTGACATTAGTTAACAAAATTACATAGGTTCCAGGTGTACAATTCTATAATACATCATCTGTATGTATGTTGCATTGTGTTCACCACCCCACATATCCTGTTTTGATGTAAGGAAAGAACTCGGGATTCAAATGCCTATTCTAGCACATACTTTAATGCTCCTCAGAAGGGGGAAAGAAAAGTGGTGCATAGCTATTAAGTAAGGAGGGCCTGTGACTCACCTGCAAAAAGCACACCTCACTTTATGTAAGTCTTCTATAATCCATACAGGATCCAGGAGGGATTACAAGGAATGAAATGTCCCAATTAATCATGAAGAGCAATTAAGTACCATGAATAAGTCAGTCAGATATTAATATCACAATCATCTCAATAATGAAATTGCACTAGTAATTCAGAAACCTTTTCTGACATCCACTTAAAAACTTCTAAAACTATGTAATCTCAATTATCATCCCCCTTTGGGAACCAAACAAGCCTTGTAAGTTCTTGGAGTTGCCAGAATTAGATGAGAGAACCCAAAGTTGGGGAGAGAGAGAAAGGCATTTATTCTGGCTGGACTCAAACCAGCAGTGTTACAAATCCTGAAATAGATCTGTTCTTCCTTTCTGTTCCCTACTTCTTTCTTTTTTAATTTTTCAATTATAGTTGACATTCAATATTATTTTGCATTAGTTTCAGGTGTACAGCACAATCATATACTTTATAGTGTTCCCCCTGATATTTCCAGCACTCACCTGGCACCATACATAGGTTTTACAATATTATTAACTATATTTCCTATGCTGTATCTACTTCTTTCTTTTCTTTCAATAAACATTGACTCAGTGCCTGGTATGTCCACAGACTCCAGGTTTACCCAGAGCTACAAGGCCACTCCTGCCCTCCAGGAGCAATCAATCTTGTTGGGGAGGCGTAAATAGGACAGACACTTAATGTCCTCCCCACCCAGACTGAAAGACCTGATATCCAGGCCACTGACAATTTCAGAAGCAGGCAATGTAGAGTCATTCATTCATTCACCCATCCATCCTATCAGCATTCACTGTGGGCTGTGCCAGGCCCTGTGCTGGATGCTTGAGATGCAAGACAATGAATGAGCAAGGTCTCCCTTCCAAGGAGACCTCAGTCTGGTGGGAGACAGGACCGCCGTGCTGGGAGACGAGGTGCTCTCTCAATCAAACTGGGGTGTTGGGGAAGGTTTCTTAGAGGGTAATGTTGGATGGAGTATTGAAAGGTGGACAGAAGTTAGACGAAGGAAAGGGGACATTCACAGATGCAGGGAAAAGCACAGGAGAAACTATGAGGGCATTAAACTCAGCCTGGCTCAGTGAGGGGGGATGCCTGGAGCACACTGCTTCTATAGGGAAATAGTCAGAGGTAGGCAGAAACTGAACCACAAAAGGCCCTTTGGACTAAGAAATCTGGGTTTCATCCTAACGTGGGGACACTACAGATGTTTAGCAGAATGATGTAATCAGGGCATAATCAGGGAAAATCCACTGCCATGGTCCTGGAGAAAGACATGGGTTAGTTCCACACACAATGCAGGTGCTGTGGGCCCCGAGGGCTGGCTGACAGCAGGCCTGGGAGGAGTGCCCGCAATCCTGTGTGTCTTCCCAGGAAAAGGGGACCGGCTCTGTGAGAAAGAGTCAGGTGTGAGGAGAGAGTCGGCCTCAGAGGAGAGAAGACAGACACACGTACACACACACTGCACAGATTCACACACAGCCACATGAACACATGGCACACACACACATATGTACACATATCACACGTACATACACATATGCATACATGTAATGGCAATACCCGAGCCAAAGTCCAAATCTGGGGAAAGCTACCTACAGTGTCACTGTCTTCCAGTCCTCACTCTAAACCCACCGCTTCCAAGGTGTTTCCAGTAGCTTCTTCTCTCTGCATCTCGTCCCGTGGGCTCCTGGCTAGCACTGCACTCGGGCATCCTAAGTGACTTCTTTTCCAAATGCCCACTAAGCTCTCGACTCCTTCTCTGCCCTGTCCCCATACCCTCTCACATACACTGAAACGGGTCGCTGTGACCACACATCCCCAAGGGAATCCTGGCCCAGAAGCCTGTGAAGAGACGATGGCGCTTAAGGAGACAAGATGAAAACAATATTTGGGGGGAAACGATGGTTCTGTGGTGTTAGACGGTCTAGGAACTGAGTGACCAGGTTCTGCGCAAGGAGAATCAGGAGAGAAGTGAAGGGTTGGGGTTCCTCCCACAGCAAACCTTTCCCCTCGCCTACTACACGCCACACTGTGCATCTGAAGGGAGAGAGTTGCTGCCAGCAGACAACCAAGGCCCAAGGAAATTCAATCATGACTTCTCAAGGTCCAGAGGCCACAGGACAACTGGAAGGTCTGAATGCTAACAGGAGTGGGCAGTAGAGCACAACCATTAAAACGAATGGTTACAGAGACTGTGAAGGGACATGGGAACATGTGCGTGATAACTATGTCACATGGAAATTCAGCACCCAAAATGGAGAGTTTATACACAAGGGAAGAAGAAATAAAATGAAAAAAAGAGCAATGTTGAAAGAGTCACGAAAGCTTTAACAGCAGTTGATTTGGATACTGCAATTATAGGTGACATTTTTTTTCTTTGCTTTTCAGTTTGTACTGAGGCTCTTTTTTTTCTTCTTTACATTTTTACAGCTGAATGATTTCCTAGAGGATTAGGGGGCAGTTCTGCCACCAGAGGGGACTCACTGCCAAGGAGCATGGAGGAGCCAAATTAATGCTCCTCTGGCTCCACAGTGATATATACTAATTATAGGAAAATCTAAAGCAACGCATCCTGCCCACATGCCTTTCTTAACCCAGTGCAATTACATCCACCCTGGGTAATGATACTCCACGAAGGCTACTCATGACTCAGGCCAACTTTCCTCACCGGTCCTCCTGCTCACCCCTCCCTCTTCCTCCGCAGTCAGCTCTGGTCAGGAATCCTCTTGTAGAGAGAAGGTCCTC
Organism: Miniopterus schreibersii; assembly: GCF_964146895.1. Classification (NCBI taxonomy): domain Eukaryota; kingdom Metazoa; phylum Chordata; class Mammalia; order Chiroptera; family Miniopteridae; genus Miniopterus; species Miniopterus schreibersii. The sequence goes on along the minus strand of NC_138119.1, from coordinate 10,633,961 downwards.
TAATGCCCCCGATTTGAGCCCGGCGTTGGCACTAGGAAGGTATGAGAGTTTTTGTGCTCTTTCCCAGCAGATCGCGGTTCACGTCATCCCATCTAGATTTTTCCTTGTTGTGGCCTCTGACCCTCCTCATCTGTCCCTCCTCTATGTTCAGAGAGGGGCCGCGGAGGGAAGGGCCTAAAGGGAACCTGGAGGGAATAAGTCAGATTGACTTGATAGGTGAAGAAACTGAGGTCTGGGAGACAGTGCTTTGCGCAAGCTCTCAGGCTGTCGGTGGTGGGGCCAGGTTTAGAGCACTGGCGCTGCAAGACCCCAAGACCTCAGAAAAGAGAAGATTCTGAGCCCTACTGTTCAGAACATACCAGAGACCAGCAAACCTCACAGCTCTCCTGCTGCTGCTTCACGCCCGGCCAGAAAGCTGAGCCCTGGACCATAAAAGGGCAGGGTTTCTGGAAAGCCATGATCCAAGGGATATTCTGAAAAATAGGAAGCAATGACCCCAGCAAAGGAGAAAAGTACATTGGCTCCTGTTAGCTTTGTTCTAACTTTAAGCCAAAGGGCCTAAAAGGCTATGCATTTGAAATGCCTGTGCTTTTTCTTCTGTCACATTGATTCTAGATTCTGTTCGCCTTGGGATCCAATTAAAGCAGCATGGGTTAGCCACCCATGGGTTTCAGTGGACTGGCTGGTCAAGGAGCCAGCATTCTGAGACCACCCTGCAAAGGAGTCCTGAGAGGCCTCATGAGACACTGTCTGGCTAGGAGCAGGACTGGGGCTCAGGGTGCTGCTCACTGCTCCTCCCTGCTGATAAAGTTTGCATATGAGCTCCGAGGTAGGCCCTGAGCCCTCAGGCTCAAAGCAGTTGCCCATCTGTGAAAGGATCTTGTGAAATCAGCAATTTATTTCCAGGCCCAGAGGCTAGAGCGCCCAGGCCCAGCTCAGCAATAAACACTTTTACTGTCATTTTTAACTACTCCTTGGTTCTCACTGCCAACACTGGAGGGACTCCTGTCAGGAGAAAGCAGAAAGTCACACCCTGAATCTATAGTGGAAGGAGTACTGAGCTGGCGAGGGAGGAGGGGAGATCCAGGTTTAGTCTTGTCCCTGGGCATGGAGCTTTTCATCTATCTTTGCAAATGTTGGGCTTGGTTCGGAGATCTCTACGTGTCCTTCCAGCTCCCGCAGTCTACCAATGCACAGAATTGTCCCTAAGGAGCTGGGAGCATCCATGAGAGCAACCTCTGTGCCCCGTCTCCCAGAGGGTGTGGACCTGGGCCTGACTGGGGCGGCGTGCCTTCATTCTGCCTATACTGACCCAAAAAGAAGAGCTACATAGTACATGGAAAGAGCACAAGGTTTAGCATCAAAAGATCTGAGTCTGAATCCTGGCTTTGCAGCTTTGCAGCTTCACAGCTGTGGGAACTTGAACAATCCCATTAGCCTCTCTGAGCCGCTTCTCATTTGGGAAATGAGGCTAAGGCATCACTGAGCACACAGGACTGTTGTGAGGGCTGAACAAGACACGCACATGACAGCGGTCCGTAAAGCAAGAGTCTGCCCACATGGGAAGCATCTGAGCCAGGCAGGCATGTCCTGGGGGCACTGCGCGCCCTGCCTGCTGGTCCATGGACTGTTTGGGAGCGCCTGAGCCACTCAGCTGTGGGAACCCCTGAGCCACGGAGAACCCGAAAGGGTCTCAAGAGTCAGTAAGTTCTGAAAAGCCCCAGGGGCTATGAACTCTATAAGTCTTAGGACACAGAATGAAGAACTAATGAGGACCATCCTCTCAAGGACAGTTATAACTTGAAATAGGAGACGAGGCTAATGGGTGTGTCATTAGCAGGCTGGAACTAGTATGATTGTTCCTTAAGGTTTTGGAGAGGGAAAGTGGCCAGGGAGATGGAATCAGTGGGTGGGATAAACCTCAGGAAGCTTCCTGGGGAAGAAGTTCCAGAGCTGTGAGCCACTACAGACCTGGCCTTCTCCCACACCTCCAGGCTGTTCTCCCCACTCAGCACCCAGAGTAAACCACCTCTTCAAGCTGCTCACCCAGGAGGGCTGGGGAGAGGAGAGAAATGGCAGCCGACAGGATGCCCAGGCTCTGAGATACCTCCCGGGCCCGCACTCTAAGAGAAAACTGTTCCTGTTCAAGTAAACCACGCTAAGGGCTTCCAAGCGCCATGCCTGCCTGTGTCCATTTTCTTCTTTACAAACCCCCTGTTGCCCCTGTTCCCTCGGTTACGAACACTGTCAGGACTCAGTTGTGAGAACCCACATATAGCTTTAGATACTCAAAGATGGTCATGAGCAGGCTTCTCTCAGATTGAGGGTTCCCCAAACTCAAGAGCTGTAATCTCCCCTCCGACAGAGGACTGCCTGGGCTGTTAGTCAATGGGGCTCAAGAGTCCCCCTTCAATTCCACCAGGATTTACGGAGCACCTATTAATGCCTGGCGCCACACTGGGCACTTGGCATTTGCTGTACGGGCTGTCCCATCAAAGGATACATGTCCAGGCAGGAATCATGTATCTGTCAGGCTGCAGATCTCAGACATGCCGGCAAACACACAGTCAGGGTTAAATGTCTAAAGGCCATACATCTTCCCCTGGCTTGTGTGGCTAAGTGGTTAGAGCATCGGCTTGTACACCAAAGGGTTGCTGGTTCGATTCCCGGTCAAAAAAAAAAAAAAAAATCAATAGGAAAAAATATTCTCGGGTAAGGATTAACAAAAATAAAAAATAAATAAAGGCCATACATCCTAAAAGTCTGACATGCCAAATCTTACAAAACTCCAAATACCTAAATGTAGTAATTCTACAAACTTTCATGATCTCCTCACTGATATTCTAAAATTAGATCATCATGGCTATCCACAGAGATACCCCACTGGGACAACCCCTGGGCTAGAGGAATAAAATGGGGAACCAGGTTCACGTAGTCACACCTCAGGCCAGGTTAACTCAGGCTGAGAGCCACAGGACCTGGCACTGCTCCCAGGACTATGTTGCATCAGCCTCTCCTATGGGTTAACAAAGTAGATGTACCAGTTAGGAGGTTTTCTTTATTAAACACTATATAGGGTGGCAGAGGCAGACAAGAAGTTACCCCACAACTACCAAGGAGATCCACGCACGTCTTCGAAAGGCGTCGGCCTCTTCCTTAATGCTTAGCACAGTGCCCAGTACACTGGTGTTGGCTACGTCAATGAAAACTGCATTAGGCTCTTCAATCTGATGAAAGAAAGAAAAAAAAATCTTATTTTTTTCTTAGAACATAATCTCTCCAAACTAGCATGGGCAATTTGAAGATTATTAGCTCTTTGAGGTCGCCGCAACTTGAGGTGCCCAAACTTTGCAATTTCATAGAGATGTAACATCACCCTTAAAACATATGCATGTGTGCATGTGTACATATATAGTAACTAGTACATGACAGCCGAATTTTCATGTTGACAAGGACATGAAAGAAACAACTACAATTTCCTGTCACCATCACTATTAAAATAAATATTTTAACAACAAAAAAGGCAGGAAGGCCACCATTTCAGAGTGAAGATTTTCGTTCTCAAGAACACACTGCTGATTTTCCTTGAACTTACATTTTCCTAAGAACTAAAGAACACATGGAGGGGGCCAACACAGGCCCACAGATCATGCTAGAACCATGGTCCACACAGGCTCCCCTTCTCCAGAAGAGCCCAACTAAAAAACCTGTCCTTTATTTGTACCATGGCAATCATCTAGTTGGCAGCTGTTTCCCCCCCAAACCCCCATGTGCTTCAGCTTCGAACGGAGCAACTGCCTTCTCCAACAGACCCCGTCGTCTCCCTCCTGCCTGTTCCCTAAGGAGTACCTGTGCTCACCTGGGTTCCTGCTCTCCAAACTAAAACTAGTGCCACAAGTTTCTAAAGGTCACAACCTAATCAGGATCATTTGGTTCATTAAAACTCCACCGTAATTAACTGTCAATTTATTATTGGAGCTATCATTACAACACATAACTGGGTGGAACAAAGTTCAAATGTGGGAACTTAAACAATAGCAATTGAGTTCCAGTGATGAAAGAAGGGGGAGTGTGCTGTTCTGCATACAGAGGGGATGTTGCTGGCCCAGGGTCAACAGGAAAGAGCTTGCCTCAAGTCTTCCATGGACTCCCTCCTGACCTTGGTGTCCAAGGGTAGTCCAAGGTAGAGGTAAGAATGTGCTGTTATGGGAGAAAACAATAAAAAGAACAGCATCACCTTCTCGACTTTACGTAAAACTATGTCCTTCTGACAGGCCTATGAAACAAGTATGCCTATTCCTATTCCACAGAAAGGTAACTGAGCTTGTTCATTCATCAGTCAACAAATACTTAGCATCTCCTGTGTACAGGCACTAGGTAAGGTGCTGTGACTTTGCCCAAGGTGACCAAGCTGGCAGGTAGCAAAGGGATCACCCAAACCCAGACACCTAACCTCAAGTTTGTCCCATTCCATGGCTGCCTCTTAGGCTGAGGTCATTGCTGCCACACAAGACCACAGGACACCAAAGCCAAAGGGCTGTGGTGGCAAGGACCATGTGGTTGATCTCTAGCTTGCAGCTCTGCAAGGAAAGTCAGTATCAATGATCAATTTTCACAGACACCTGCTATCTCCAGAAACAAATCTCTCAAGTTAGTGGGCAATACAGAAACATCCCAGCAAAGCACATGAGACCCCAAAGGAGAAACTTTTGTCAAAAGAGCGGCAAGTTCTCTTTTAAAGTAACGAGGGTTTCATAGCAATGGGATCAGAAGCCAAACTGTGGGATTTGAAAGGTCCCACTCCTTGGACCAAGGACTGAAATCTCCAGTGTGACTCTCAGGCCACCTCAAGAGTCGGGGACATATTCCTCAAGCATGGCCCTCTGGTTATGGCATGCACCCTGTGCTGGAGGTTCTGAAAACAATGTCAGCCATCCACTCTGGCTGGCCATCCCCCTGCCCAGCCTGCCACACAGTTGCATCAGAAAAGGGGCCAGTCACACACTGGGCGGACCATCTAAAGAATGCCAATACCTTCATGAATGCTTGCAATCATGGGGAGGTGGGGCGACAACGTGGGTCACGTAACAGGCCAAACACAAGAGGCTGGCCCCGATCAATAGATGAGTCAGTCACAGTGTATAAAACCTCAGAAGCTCCAGTGCTCTTCACACAGCCAGCATCTCCCTCTCCTCACTCACCTTCCTTTGGGTAAGTGTGGGTTCTACTGGCCCAGGCCTGCATAGCCTAGGTGGATCAGGGGATGGACAGGCAAGGTCTCCCTCTGCCTTCCCGACTGCATCCATGTTTAGAGGGGATTCAGGCAGAAAAGAAAGGGGGGCTGGGCTGCAGCTGTGGAGATGGTGTTTCTGGTCTTCTGGCCTGAATGGAAACTTCACAAAGCAAGACTATCTCCTCTCTCTCTGGCACCCCTGTAGGGGCAGGCCTGGTGCTGGGCATGGGGAGACACTCTACAGAGACTGTCCCTGAGGCCTGTGACTGGGCTGCTGGGAGAGGCTGAGTCTACCCTCACAGAGTAGTAGGTAGACTGAGTCAGAGAATGCTGCGGAGAGGGGAGATTTTAGGAACCCCGAGAACCCCAACATCTGTTCTACAAAGAGAGATGTTCTGAGAGGGAAATGACCTGTGAGATGCTGGGACACAACTTCCTACTAGTCCAGTCCCCTTGACCAAGGTTGGGCTTCACAAGTGGTAAAGGCGATGGCTGATGTCATCTGGTGAGAGATGGTGGTCCAAAAGACCAATGGAGTGCAGACAGGACCAGAGGGGAGGCTCCCTTTTCTGATAAATGGCCCTGGATCATGGCCGAGCTCAGTGGGATAGACCGAGGGCTTGAACTAGGAGCTTCTGCAGAGAATATGGGACAACAGCCCTCTGATTCTCTAGCAAACCCGCTGCTGGGCAGGGGGTGCGTAAGGCCCCCTCTCTCGGTGAAGGTTTGCGGTAACCTATTTGCGCTCAGTGAATGGGCGCTGGGACTGGAAGAGCCCTGAGAAATGGGTGCTCAAACCTCTCCCTTTACAGGGAGTGAGGGAACAGGAGTGAGTGTGGGTCCTCAGCCCCAGTCACACAAGAGGCCAGAGGCAGAGCTCAGAGAGAGAGGCACGGGCGCCACTAACCGGGCTGTAGAGACAGGCTGGTCAAGTCCTCCTGCACGAGGAGGCGGCTCTTTCCTGAAAGCACCTTCCCTCGCAATCCCCGCCGAGCGCCCCGGGCTGGGAGCGCTGGTCCAGGCCGAGCGCGCGGCTCCGGGTGACGGGTTGCCATGGCTGCAGCTGCCTCCTGCCCCGCATCCCGGGCCACCGGTGCAGTGATGCTCTCTCCGCTCTCCCTCCAGGGTTCCCTTGCACCTCAGACAGGATGTCTCAGAAAAAGCAGCCCACCCCACAGCCCCCGGCGTTCTGCGGGAAAAGCTCCGGCGGCGGCGGCGGCGGTGGCGGCTGCGGCGGCGGCGGCTTCTATAGCGGCGGCGGCGGTGGCGGCTGCGGCGGCGGCGGCGGTGGCTCCGACGGCTGCTACTCCGGCGGCGGAGGCGGCGGCTGCGGTGGCGGCGGCAGCGGCGGTGGCTCCGGAGGGGGCGTCAAGTACTGCGGGGGCGGCGGCGGCTCCGGCGGCTGCGGCGGCTACTCCGGCGGCGGAGGCGGCGGCTGCGGTGGCGGCGGCAGCGGCGGTGGCTCCGGAGGGGGCGTCAAGTACTCCGGGGGCGGCGGCGGCTCCGGCGGCTGCGGCGGCTACTCCGGCGGCGGAGGCGGCGGCTGCGGTGGCGGCGGCAGCGGCGGTGGCTCCGGAGGGGGCGTCAAGTACTGCGGGGGCGGCGGCAGCTCCGGCGGCTGCGGCGGCGGCTACTCCGGCGGCGGCGGCTCCGGCGGCTGCGGTGGCGGCTCCTCCGGCGGCGGCGGCTCCGGCGGCTGCGGCGGTGGCTCCGGAGGGGGCATCAAGTACTCCGGCGGCGGCGGCGGAGGCTCTAGCTGCGGGGGCGGCTCCTCCGGGGGCGGCGGCTCCAGCTGCGGGGGCGGCTACTCCGGTGGCGGTGGCGGCTCTGGAGGCTGCGGAGGAGGCTCCGGTGGAGCCAAGTCCTTTGGCGGTGGCTCGTCCGGAGGCTGCGGTGGCTACTCCGGCGGCGGCGGAGGCTGCGGTGGCGGCTCGTCCGGCGGCAGCGGAGGCTGCGGCTGGGGCTACTCCGGTGGCGGCCAGCAGGTCTCGTGCCAGAGCTACGGGGGCGGCTCCTCCGGCGGCGGCTGCGGGGGCGGCTCCTCCGGCGGCGGCGGCGGCGGCAGCTGCGGGGGCGGCTCCTCCGGCGGCGGCGGCGGCGGCTGCGGGGGCGGCCAGCAGGTCGTGTGCCAGAGCTACGGCGGCGGCGGCGGCGGCGGCTGCGGGGGCGGTTCCTCCGGTGGCGGCGGCGGCAGCTGCGGGGGCGGTTCCTCCGGCGGCGGCGGCTGCGGGGGCGGCTCCGGCGGCGGCGGCGGCGGCGGCTGTTACTCCCAGCAGAGCACCCAGACCTCGTGCGCGCCCCAGCAGTGCTACGGCGGGGGGTCGTCTGGCGGCGGCGGCGACTGCGGCGGCTCCTCCGGGGGCGGCGGCGGCTGCGGGGGCGGCTCCTCCGGGGGCGGCGGCGGCTGCGGCGGCGGCTCCTCCGGGGGCGGCGGCGGCGGCTGCGGCGGCGGCTCCTCGGGGGGCGGCTCCGGGGGTAGCAAGGGCGTCCCGATCTGCCACCAGACCCAGCAGAAGCAGGCGCCCACCTGGCCATGCAAATAAGGCCCCTGGACGCCACGAAGGCGAAGGAGCTGGCGGTGTTCTTCGTGGGCGCCGATGGGCTTAGCGTTCTCATGATATTGCCGTGAGGTTTCCAAATTCTTCACGTTTTAACCCACCTGGAAGAAGCGATTGAACACTCATGCTGCATCTTGTTCTGCAGTTTTTCCTCCTTGGTTTCTGTACAACTACCTCCCAACCCCAGTGCCTCCTCAGCCAATAAATTTGCAAATCATGAGACTTTCTGGGCTTCCATGAGTCTTTGTAGTTTTCAAGTTCATTCATTCCATTCCCTTCTCTTTTCCTCCATTCGCTCACCCATAGGTACATTCATTCAACAAATACATGTATTCTGTTGGGGGCAGGGGGAGGGGGTAGATGGAATCACCGCGGGTGCGAAGAACAGCTGGCAAACAAAGATATGAACTCTTATTCTGTACCAGATGTAGTAGATGTATTTCTCCCTATTACTCCTGATAACGATAACTAAAGTATCTGGACATAATGTATAAAACAAACATACGAAGAGTCAGAAAGGTGGAAAGAAGAAGGCAGAGTAGGTAGGGTAAGTTCCTTAGGTTTTCTTTGTGCCTCTATATATCCCAGACTTGGCACTAAAAGTCTGCAACCAAGAAATGCCAAATGCTGCAGACAAAAAATATCCCCAAGAAAATCTTTCTTTATCCAAGAATCAGGAAAGAGGAGACACAGCAAGTCAGAAATCTGTTGACAATATCCATCCTACTGTAGCCAAACATCTTAGAAAAAAATGAATGGGAATGTTAGACTTACACCTGTTCCCAGTGGTGAGGAGATAACACCTCACACACATACCTCACTGGTGCAGTATTATCAGAGGCCTGCTATAGTTGAACATAGAAATAAGATACAGAGTCTCCCAACACAATACCGAAAATGTCCAGCACACAATAAAAAAATTACTCATCATACCAAGAACCAGGAAAATCTCAACTCAAATGAGAAAAGACACGATCAACATATACTAACACTGAAATGATACAAACTTGGGGATTATCTGACAGTGATTTCAAAAAGTACGTTCTAAAAATATTTTAAAAAGAAATGATAAGCATACTTGAAACAAATGAAAAAATAAAAAATCTTGGCAAAGAAAGAAGAGTCAAGTGGAAAATTTAGAACTGAAAAATATAACAGGCAATTATAGAATTGAGTTTTAGAATTGAAAAATATAGAGCTCACTAAACAGGCTCAACAGCAGAATGGAAAAGACATACTAAAGAATCATTGAACTGAAAGGTCAATAGAAATTATCCAATCTCAAAACAGAGAAAAAATAGACAGGGAAAAATGTCTCATATAAAGCAAAAACAAGAAAATGTGTTGCCAGCAGACGGGTCCTAAAAGAATGGCTTATGAAGTTCTTCAAACAAAGAGAAATAATAAAAGAAGACACCAGGAATAAAGAACAAGATAAAGTGTAAAATTATGGGTGTATATAGTACAGTATCTTTCTTCTCTCGAGTTTTTAAAAATTATGTTTGACAATCGAAGCAACAACCATAGCATTGACGTAGTTCTCAGTATTTGTAGAGGAAATATTTAAGGCAATTATTTTATAGATGGGGAGAGTAAAGGACCTAAATGGAGGTAAGGCCTACATTTCACTCAAAACAGGTAACATTTCAACAATCTGATTTGCTTTTTGATTTTTAATTTTATTTTTCTTTTAATACATCTAGTAATGTTGACAGCTTGGGTTCCCCTTTCTTCTAAAACACTGCTGATTTTTGTTCTGACAGTCGATGACATTACCAGCAGGTGTTCTGAATTCTGCGGAACTCTTTTCCCTGCAATGCAGTTCCTTCTTTACAGGGAAAATATATTCATATTATTGTTTTCTTTTTCAAAATTGTTAACTATCTCTTGACCCCAAGAAAGGAAAAAGCAGCCATTGCAGCCATTGCTAAACAGGGGCTTCTCCCGCAAGCCACTCTCCAGGGAGAAGCTCACGCTGAAACGCGGGCCTGCGTTCGGTTTCTGTGGCCTGAACCAACCCTTACAATCAATGCGGCTGAGACTCGTCCTGTCCAATCAGAGCTGTGCAGCTGCATCCTCATTAGCATCTTCACTGACTAATCAGAGCTGCTCCATTCTGACCAGCCAGGACGGTGCTTTATTGACCAATCAAACTGTCAGTATTTACTCATTTGCATAAGAATGGACCAATCAGGGGCCAGGGCGCGGGGACTTCTTTCTATAGAAGTCAGCTCCCCGCCCATTCAGAGACTGCCTTTGTCTTTTCTTTGGAAGGTTGTTTTTTTGCTGCAGGAGCTGAAGCACGGGTTAGGTTGGTGCTCACTAAACCAGACTGAAGTGAAGCTGTTCTCCCTCGGGGGCTGGCTGGAGCAGAGTTGTCTAGGTGCGGAGGTGCTGGGCTGCATGCAACACGGACTGCCCCTTGCCCCCTTGCCCCCCTTGCCCCCTTGCCCCCTTGCCCCCTTGCCCCCTGCCCCTTGCCCCCTGCGCCCTGCCTCCTGCCCCTGGCCTCAGCCATGCATTTTCATAATTGTGCTATAACACTGTTGAGGCGCTTTATAGCTCTACTGCTCTACAACTGTGCTATATCACAGTTGAGCGGTTTGCAGTGAATTATGTCTCCTTCGTTGCATACAAAATTCCCGTTTGCCTTGAAATGGCACCAAGGACCATGGGTTGACATGCCTCAAGGAGTGTATATTGTGTGGTTTTAGTCTAAAATAATAAATGCATACCTCAACACTTCAGTACTCAATACACATCTTGAGAAATAATTAACAGTAATTTAGAAGCCTATTTATTGAGTGCCTTTTCTGTCACAACCTCCAATCTCATCTTACCCTGAGTCCATGATAATCATCTCAGGTTTTACAACTATAGATGCCTACATCATGCAGTGATTTATTTTGACCACACTTTTGTTTATATAAATAGATTAATACTTTATGTTATCTTCTGTTATATGCCTATTTCACCCAACATTAAGCTTTTGAGATTCATCAATTTTGAGGCTAGATCTGTCTCTCTAAATCTTTGTGTGCACATAAAATCACCTGGAGTGTTCATATTAAATACAGATTCCCAAATTTCACCTTGACAGAGTCTAATAGCTCTGAAGGAAAACCTAGGAATTTGCACTTTTATGATTACCTACACTATCCCTGATGCAGATAGTCCAAGGTGCATTCTCTGAAAAAGAGTTAAATTTTATCTCAGAGTGCCCCCAGCTCTGAAAAAGACTGACTCTATGATTTGACCATCACAGGAAAGGACTGTCAGTGCTCCAGTGTTTTGGGACTTGGTGACTAAGGTGATGAGACACAGCAAAATGCACTTTGAGCTTGGTATAAATTTCCCTAAGCCTTTTTCATTTACAAAATGAAGATATCATTCTTACATAGAAGGTAGGAAGTAGGGATGAAAACTCCAACCCTCTCTAATCTCAAGGTTGGTTCTCCTGGAAACCAACCCCCATCCTTAAGTGCTTTCCAAGAAATCACCTCATTAACATTATAAAAGACATCTTTGTAGCGCTCATCAAGGAAATTCCAAGGGTTTTAGGAGCTCTGTGCCAGGAACAGGAACAAAGATGAAATTTATTTTTCTTATAAATTATAATATCACAAGATATAACTTTATACTAACTGGCATCTGGACTTAAGTTATGGACTGAATTTTGTTCCCCTGACAAATTCATATATGGAAGTCCTACCCCCCAATGTGATGGTATTTGGAAATGGGGTCTTTGGGCGATAATTAGGTTTAGCAGAGATCGTGAGAATGGGGCCCTCATGATGGGATTAATGACCTCAGAAAAAGAAATGTGCTCTCTCTCGCTGCCATGGGAGCACACGGCAGAAAGGTAGCTGTCTGCAAGCCAGGAAGAGAGCTCTCACCAGAGCACAACCATGCTGACATCCTCGCCTTGGACTGCCAGCTAAAATCCCTGCCTGGATGGAAGGAAGCCACTGTTGTGTTTTATAACCTCAACCTACCTGAGAGTCCCTGACTCAAGTGACCTGTGCAGCCTGCATGTCACAGGTGGTGAGCACGGGCAGGCTCGCTCGCTCCCTGCTGGTCAGCAGCAGCACTGCACCTTACCCATGTCATTCCCCACCTTTCCAGACCAAAGGTTTGAAGTTTCCTGAGTGAGCAAGCATTTGCCTCGCTCAGTCTCAGTGCTGTACAGGTGGCCTTGTGGGTGATCCTTATTTCCTGAACCCCATCACAGTTTCCGCAAGAGAGGCAGAGTGTCCCTGTGTCCCTTATGGACATTAGACTAGAGGGAACTACGCTGACTTGGAAGTTAGGCGTGCTTGAGTTTGCAGACCCCGCTCCGTGCCCTTATGAGATGGGAAACTCTGGGCTCCTAATTGGCATTTATTGAGACCTGTTTGGATAAGAAATGATGGCAACATTAACTCAGGCCATAGCATGGGAAACGAAGGAAGAGACTAGAGTCAGGAACCACTTCTGAGACCAGAACCATAAGACTTGCAGCTAATAGCTTGTAAATAATAGTTAATATTTATTGAGGCCTGTAATACTCTTGGTTGATATTAGGCAGTTCATCTGCATTATCTCACTCAATCTTCACAGTGGCCTTTTAAGTTATGTACGTGTGCATTGCATTTTGCAGATCTGGAAACAGAGACTTAGATTTGTTCCCAGTTCCGTCCAGCCCCAAAGTACAAACACCGAGCTAGTAACAATACTGCCTCCCACGTTGGAAGTGGGTGAAGGAGGAAAGAGTGACACGAAGTTTTATAGCTTGGGAAAGGCTTTTGGAAAAAGGAGATACATTCACTGCGGGACATGTGAGAGCCGGGATGGCCACTGCACAGCCCCTTGCGTATAAGAATCTGGAGGTCAGAGAAGGACCTCAAAGCGGGCAGTTAAAGCTATGACGGTGGATGAGATAACCTGTGAAAGAGTAGAGAACAAGAGAAGAGGGACAGGGCAGAGCTCGGGAGTTTGCTATTCCAGGCAGGCGGAGGAAGAGCACTTGTGGAGGAGTGATAAGAGGTAGCCAAGGAGCGAGAGGAAGCCCGGAGCGGCACGTTCCCTCCCTCCCCGTGGTTTCTGTTGAGTTGGGTTTTCTCTGCCAAGGAAAATTTGGTCTAATCTGCAAATCTGGATTTCAGATTCCAGTTCCAACTACCAATCAAATGAGCAAAAACACATCTGACCTGTCAGCCCCTTGCTGGTTCTCTGTTACCCTCAAGGTAAAATTTTGATGAAAATACTGAAATTATACCCGTCTAGGGCTGATCTCTCAGAAATGCCACTTTTTACACCTCCCCCTGCATAAGATCTTTTATTTTGTACTTAGGGACAGACCCTGCAAATGACAAAACAGTCTCCCCCAGGGACATACTGAGAACACTATCACAGTGTGTGTCTGCCCTGGCCGGGTTTCTCAGTGGTTAGAGCTTCGGCCTGCAGGCTAAAGGATCTCGGGTTTGATTCAGGTCAAGGTGCGCCTGGGTTGCTGGTTCCATCCTCCATCCCAGTCGGGGCCTGCATGGGAGGCAACCAATAAATGTCTTTCACATCGATGTTTCTCTCTCTCTCCTCCTCCTTGCTCCCCTCCACTCTCTCTAAAAATCTATGGGAAAATATCCTAGGGTGAAGATTAAGAAATAATAAATAGATAAATCAATCAATCAATCATATCCTTGGGTGAAGATTTAAAACAAGGGGGAAATTCCTAAGGGGGTGTGAATAGGAGGAGCTCAGGGAAAGAAGTAGAAGTTGAACCTTACAGAAGAGGGGACTCCTCGCCTGCTGAGGCTGATGTGAAGAAAGCTCTGGGCATTTGGTCACAGGAACATCTGTGAGGTGGCAGGAAGTTGAGAGAGAGGTCCTGTCAATTTTCTCTGACAGTAGGAGGGCTGGGATGGAAGCCTGGGGAAGGAAGCGAAACGTGGCAGTATTTGTGGAGGGTGGGAGCAGGCGCTGACCAAGAGCAAGTGGAGATTTGTCCTCAGGCAGCGCTGGGATTCATCTGGGAGGTGGGCATGACTCCCCTCTGACCTCCACATCTCAGGACAGGCTACCTGGCCCCTGGATTCTGATGTGCCAAGAACAGTTTTGTGACCAGAAGTACCAAGAAGCAACACCTGGCACACCCTTATGTCGAGTGCCTCAGCAGGTTTGCGTCTCCAGCCATTTTCCCTTCTTTCCAGTGCCTGCACCAGAGGGGCAGCCCGCCTCCTCGCTCAGCAGGTCCAGGCACACCCCCCGGGGCTTGCCCAGCCTCCTGCCCTGGCCTAGGACGCTCGCCTGCACCGCCTGCTGGCCAAGCCAGGGCAGGACTCCAGTTAGTTCCCTGCGGCTCCCTAACCCACCTTGCACCTAAACAACTGTAGGAGTCGGAGCCCACACTCGGATCTTTAGACCCCAAAGCACTCCAGACCTGGAAATTTCCAAGGTCACCTCAACCCCACTGTTGCAGAGTAGATACTGAGGACATTTATTTGTTACACAAATATTTATCTGGCTACCATTATATGCTAGTGTACCTGACACCATCTCAGGAGCTAGAGATACACTGGGGAGGTCCTTACCCTCATAAATCTGATAGTCTAGTGAGGAAGACAGATATAAAATAAATAACCAAATTAAAGATACAGCTCCAAATCGTGCAATGTTGGAAAAGGGCAAGTTTCTGAATGAGTATGTGGCTGGTGGAGGGGAGGGTGCGGGAGGTGATGGGTTTCTCTCTGAAGATAGGACCAAGAGGGTTGAACAAGTATCCTTGGCTTCACTGGACCCAGAATGTAAATCAAGGTTGTCTGTGGTTTTAAGCAACAACATGCTTCTGGTGACTTCCTCAGACACCAGAAGTCTATAGATCATGAAGCTCAGCCATCCTCCATGAGCAGAGCCAGTCAGAAAAGTCCTGTCCTTGTCGCATTTGGCTTACTATAGGCGTACAGCACCGTTCCCTGTGTGTCTGGCTCAGCAACTGGCTTGTGTGTGAGAGTTAACTCGAAGGGTCCAGGGCCCATATCCAGGTCAGGTGGCCACAATCCCAGAAGATGCACACTTGAGATGTAAACCTCGTTACATGTATGTAATTAAGAATGGAGTTAAAGGATGCACTGGCCTTTTAGTGAAAAACAAGAATAAAAATTTCAGACCAGAATTCCTAAGAATATTGGTGATAAGTGAAATGATGACCGTGGGTGTTCAACAATAAAAATGGATGAATTGATGGTAATAAACAGTGGTGTTTGTGTGCCACGTGAGCCCTTGTGTGCTTGCACATGCGTTTTACACAAGTCCCCTCTCCCCCTGGCAGTCACAGAATCGCAGGAACTGAATGATAGATTCGTTCAGTGCATTGGTGGCTGGTGCACCTCATAGCAGAGACTTGTGGCAAATGGGTTACTGTGATCCTAGAGGTAGATTTCTGGAAGAACAACACCAGGCAATGGTGGTGCTGGGAAATGGGCAGTCAGTCTGGGTTGTGGAGCACATCTCCTCAGTCATCCATCTGTGAAATGGGACCACAGTGCCCCCTCATGGGCTCTGGGAGGGTCGATGGGGCAATGTATGTAGGAGCACCTGGTGTTCATTGCCCAACATGCTTGAGGGATGATACCAAAGGATTTGAATAAAAATGCTGAAGATGAAGAAGTGAGCAATGGCTCCTATGGGATGACAAAATCAAAATTCAAAAAGATTGCAACAAATTTTAAACTATGAGAAAACACTTCTCATATGACTCTAAATCAAGACAAACCAGAGTCTGGCACTTAGGTTGAAAATCGGGCCTGGCGAGGGTGCCATGGGGTGAGAGGTGGGTTAACAGCAGTAGTGATGGAAAGACCCACCGGGCCAGTGGGGCTGACGGTGTGACCAAAAGGTACAGCAGTCCCGAACTGCATTGCTGTTATTATTATTATGACACAAATTCAGAACTGTGCCACTTACATGAGCTTTTTTACATGAGTTTTTGTTCATTGAAGAATATAATTGAATCAAGGGAAGTATTTACTCCAATCAACTCTGAGTCAGGGGACTCCGAGGGGAGGGGAGGGGGAGAGAGAAATAATTACAAAGAACAAGTGCCAAAGAAGAACAGAATAGGAAAATGTTAATTTGGGAGCCTCAAGAGCCAGACCCTTCAAAGGAGGACATGTGAGCTGAGCACTGGAAGAGTAAGAAATACCCCCCTCCCAATGCCAGGCAGCATCAATCTTGGGTACCCAAGGGCTCTCGGCCATGCCGAAGGGGAATCCTCAGGTCCCTACCATAGGTAAGCACTTCTTACTCCAGCCAACTGTGGAATGTCCCCCCAGCGTCCCTGCTATACTTCCCAGGGGCTCCCACCCCCGCCCACCACCCCTCCCAGGTAATAACACCTTCCCTCTTTCGGAGCTGGCTCTTCTAATTGAGGCCCTGCCCTCAGTCAGCCTTGCCCAGCAGAACCTGCTGGACCAGAAACACACCTGTCCCGCTTCTGGGTGGCTCTGAGCCACCCAGTACCTTCCCCAGAGCAACCCCACCCTTGGCCTTCTGCCCCCTCCGTCCACTCCCCAGCATTCCTGGCAGCCCTGGGACAAGTAGGGCTCGGTTTGGGGGGAGACAGAGGCATTAGAAAGAGACCAAAATGTGGGAAGAAAGAAGCCAGAAAGACAGAGGAAGAGCCAGGGAGCACAGGGAGAAGGTGGGCAGGGGCCTCAGGGAGAAAACCTTTCCTGATGGGCCAGCCGGCCACTGCTTCCCCCAGGCTGTGGCTTCCAGTGAGAAGATCACAGAAACCTCTAATGGGGGTGGGGAACATGGGTCCTGGAGAGTGTCTTCCCCCAAATCCCACCCTAGTAGGGGCCACCAGAGAGCGGGAGCAATGATGGCCTGGAATTAAGGTGGAATTAACCTGGAGACACTGATATACTGCAGTAGTGGGCGGGTTTCAGGTAGCATGAAGACACTGGGATTTTCCACTCTGTAACAAGTGTCCCAAGAGCAGCCAGGCAAGAGCTGTCTCTGCTCGCCCCGCCCTGCCTGGGTGGATCTCACCCTCCGTTCTACAGACGTGTATGTGTTCCCCAGTGCACCAGGCCCTGCAGTGGGCCCTGGGGATACAGAGACCAGAAGAGGGCAGGCACAGCCCTGGGGTCCAGGTCAGGAGGAGAAAGGGAGGGGGGCAGGGATGAGCCACCAGAAACCCAGGCCAAGTCCATGGGCACCCAGGGGAGGGGGTGTCATTTCCAGTCTGGAGAAGCAGGAAGCCTTCTGGAAGAGCTGGTCTTAAAACCTGGGGGAATTGGAGAGGTCAAGGGGAAGCGGGGACAGTGTGTGCAAAGGCCCCAATATGAGCAAGTCTAGGAGGTGAGCCTGTAAATTGGCCACTGGGCTCATTCTGCAGAAAAGGGGAGGTTGGAGTGAGATTGTGGAAAGCCCTAAATGCTGCTAAGATGGTTTACTTTACTCTGCCGCAAAGGAGGGGCCATAAAATGATCTTGACCAGGGGGTGGTAGAAACTGTGCTGAGCTCAGAATTTGAGAGTCTCTCTCTTTACTTAACTCACTGATGGGCTTGAGCAGGTCGTCTATTACCTTTGGGTGGGCTTTTCTGTAAAACGGGGAAGAGGGAGGCGCTTAACCAGGTTAGTGTTCTATTCTGAAACCAAAGAAAAGTTCATTTGGCATCATTTGTTTTTTCAAGCTTACGATTGTGAAAAACAACTGACAAGATGGGCTCTAGACACACATGTGTGCGTGCACACACATGCACACACATGCATGCTCTCATGCACGTGTGCAAACGTGTGCCCTGACAGGGGCCCTGAAGGAGACATGTCCCTCCTCCTCCAGGGGCTCCCTCACACCTGCCCCACCTGCGGCCCAGCCGGCTCCTCCCTGCTCAGATACAGGTTTGGGTTCACCCTGATTTCACCAGCTTGCACCGAACTCCCTGGAGGGCAGCTGACACTGGTGCCCAAGAAGGTAAATCCCTCCTGCCACAGTCACACAGGAGAGTAGTAGCAATAATCACAACAATAGCAACAAGGTAACAATACCTCTGCCGACTTTAATGAAACCATTACTATGCACAAACTGTAAATTCTAAGGCCCTAACACATTTAATTCACTTCATTCTCTCAACAACCCTCTGGGGTGGGGGTGGGAGTTTAGAATGAACCCACTTTAAATGATTAAGGGGACCTGGGCAGGGTCTCTTTACATGAAGGAAGCAGAAGAGGCAACCGCAAGGAGTCTCCTTGAAAAAGCACTTGCCTGCTGCGTGCCCTGAGTTTACTTTTACTGTGTCTTTAAGGCCAATGAAAGGCACTTAATTTTGAGATGACCATATTGCAGACCTTGCAGTATTGTTGGTCTGAGGAGGCCTTGATGAGCGCCAATGGAAGCGGAAGAGCCCACAGCTCCCTTGTCCAAAGCCTGCCTGGGCCGGGAGCTGGGGGTGGGGCAGTGAGACCCCGAGGCCTGAAAGTGGGGTTTGAATCAAGAAGAGGAGCCCTGTGTTGCAGACCATGGTAAAGGCAGCTAAGAAATCTGAAGGGCAGCTTTTCTCATGAGACTGTTTCTCAGCATCTCACATCCACCCCGCGGCTACTTTCTGCATGAAAGGCTGTTAAACTCCCCCTCGGTGTTGTACGAGAAGGGGACACACTGGGGGCTGAGGAAGCTTGTGCCCAGCCAGCACCCAACAGGGCGGACCGGGCTGGCCAGAGCCTCTGGTAGAGTGACTTCTGATTCCAGGGCTTCTCCTCCTGGGCCCCTCCCCCGGACTGTGTGAATCAGCAAGGGGCACTGAGTCCCCAGGGCCTCCTTGACCCTCCCGATGACCTGAGGGCAAGCGACAAATGGACAGGATAGAGGGAATCCAGTGGATCCCAGGGACAGTCTTTGTGAAGCTGTTCACACCTGCCTTGCTGTAAGAGATGGAAAACACTCTAGAAGCAAAGACACAGTATAAACACTGAAGGTATGGTGGGCGGGGGGGGGGCGGAGTCCATGGTTCTGGCTCCTTCTATTTCTCTTTCCCCTTCCCCCTCCTTCTGTTTCCAGGTCAGGAGAAACCAGAGCAGCTCCTCGCTCCTAGTGAGCAGTACTAGCCTGCCTGGTCTCTCGGAGGGGTCCTCGCTCAGCCCCAGGCTGGGCCGGGCTGGCCCGGCAGGGGTGGGCAATAGGCCCTGGGCGGCTTGCGTGGACTCAGCCCAGGCCTGGGTCTGGAGGAGCGAACAGTCCCTGCCCTTGGGAGCTCTGGGACGATGGGACAGGGGAACCTAGAGACACAGCAACCGTTACAGACAAGTGACCAGAGCCAGCCCTGAAACTGGGAGGGAAGGGGAACAGAGAATGCGGGCAAGATGCGGGACTGTCCAGGAAGGGCTCCCCAAAGGGGCTGATGAGCACATTTAAAAGGGGAGCAGGGACTTGGATGGACTCATTCATTTATTCATCCATTTCTTCCACAAATAACTGTAGCATCTACTGGATTCCAGACACTACTGAAGGACTGAGGACACAGAGGTAAGTAAAACCGGACAATCTCCCAGGTCTGTAGAGACAGTAGACTCGTTTGGAAATAGGTCCTGAATAAGGGCTGCATCCAGGTGTGGACAAGTCAGTGTGTGAGCAGAGAGGAGGGGCAGGGGCACTGACCCAGGTCCGGTGTGAGGCTCGGGGCTGCCGGGCAGACGGCAGGGAAGGTGTGCATGCAGAGGGGCACAGGCACAGAGCAAGGAGTCAAACAGGGATCAGCCATTGTGTCACCAGGCTGAGGAGGTGGGCGCCCGGGGGAGAGGAAGGTGAGGAGAAGGGAAGGCTGGGCCAGGCTCAGAGGGCTGGGATGCCTCTACGCCGACCTGGGGTCCGCTAGCAGGAGAGGATCATACTAACCTGACATAGGAGGGACAGAATGGGGTGGCAGGGAAGGGACATGAGGTGTTGAGCCAGGATGGCGGGTGAGAACAGGGGAGGCCCGGCAGCCGGGTGGGGGCGGGGAGCAGTCTCAGAAGGACCTGGGGCCCCCTTGCTGTTTGAAGTGAGGCCAGGTGCTGATGATGTCGTACAAAGCCTTCCCAGGAGACAGGGCGTTGATGACATCACTGTGCCCCACCAGCAGGTAGTTGGGAGTCAGGTACCCCTTGTCCGCCGCACACTGGATCAGGCTCTGGGCTGCCTCCAGGGCTGCGGCATTGGGTGGCTTTTCTGCAAAACACATGTACTCCATCAGTCATCAGAGTCTCAAGGTTACTTGCTTAGGGCAGGGACAAGCACTTGTGTTCCAGGCTCCCTGTGCCTGTACCCCATCACCATAGCCGACACATTCACATCATCTGTGGCAGCCAGGCACAGAGATAACACAAGGTCAGTGTTCCCTGATTCCCCTTTGCAAAGCTTCTTCTGGGAAGTTCAGAACTGCTCTGGATGAGAAGCGAAGCAAGCACACCACTTCTGAGCAGGCGCCATGAGGCAACAGGGCACCGCTGACTGTCCACACTCTGCCATAACAGGCAGCGATGCTCCTCAACACTTTTGCCATGGTTACCAAGGAAGCGGGTGCATTTGCTGACTGAGCCATAAAAGCACCAAAGTTTGCCCAGCCAGCATGGCTCAGTGGTTTAGTGTCAACCCATGAATCTGAGGGTCATGGTTCAATTCCCCTTTAGGGCACATGCCTGGGTTGTGGGCTCGATCCCTGGTAGGGGGCGTGCAGGAGGCAGCTCATTGATGATTCTCATCATTGATGTTTTTATCTCTCTCTCCCTCTCCCTTCCTCTCTCTGAAATCAATAAAAACATATATATTTTAAAAAGCACCAAGTTTGCAAAAGATTATGTTCTCTCTTGCTCCATGCTTGTCTTGGGTGTGGCTATAAAGATAGATGCAACTGGGTATGGGGATGGGTGGACTTGGGGGAAATTTTCTGCCAGGGAGGGACTCCTGGATGACCTGCACCCTGTATTGAGTCCCTGAAAGCTAAAATGTACCCCTGACACTGTCAGGCACCACAAGGTAGCCTTTCCCCCATGTTCCCCAGACATTTTACATGCGGCTTCATCACCCGCACCCCCTCTGCCCCATGCCCACTCCTTACCTACAAAGTTGCCCATGAAGGCGATTCCTAGGGCAATATCGTTGTACCCGTAGGTGTGAGAGCCTTGGATCTGCCAGCCAACTCCTTCATACACACCCCCATCCTGGCCCACCAGGAAGCTAGGAATGGGCAAAGGAAAATGGGGAAGTCACTTTGGGAAGAAGAATTGGCTTCGTTTACTCCTTGAATGGTCCATTCATTCTTTCATTCGTGTATCATATATTGACTGAACGTCTCTTAGGTGCCAACGTGCACAGAGACAAAACAGAGAACCAAGAACAAAAAGACAATCACAGACTCTGAACCCGAAAAGTGAGGTCAGACAGTGACATGCAGTGATAACAGCAACTTCAGTCCACTATGACATGGCCATTCCCAGCCCCCCCCCCAATGCCACAGAATCTGACCCCTCCGAGGTGACACCAGGACCATGGACATGTATTTTTCTTCTGAGTTACACTGACCCTGTTGACCACTCTCTTCTTGAAATGTCCTGAGCTTCCATGAGCCACACCCTCCTGATTGTCCCCTGCTCTGGTGCTTCCCCTCAGGTCCCTCTGCCATCCCGCTCCTTTTCCTGGAAGGTGGTGCTCCTCAGGATTCTGATCTAGCCCCTCTCTCTTCTTACTCAGTGTGTTCTTCCTGGACAGCCATCCAGTCCCATAGCCACAGTTAGTATCTACAGAAACCAACATGCCCAAAGGAACTCAGCTTCTTCTGCAATTTCTTCAGCCAGAAAATTGGGCATTGTCCTGAAAGCCTCCCTCTCCCTTCCCCAGCCCCATCCGATCATGAATCATGACTTGTCAACTGGATCTCTCTTCTCTCTGTGCCCACGGCCACTATGCTGCTCCAGGTGACCCCCACCTTTTGTCTGGATTACTGCAATAGCTCTCTGCCCAGAGTTTGCCTCCTTCCAACCCATTATTGAAATAGCACCTGGAGTGGTTTTGCTAAGATATGAATCCTATCATAGGGCATGACCTTCTAGTTGCTCTCAAATAGAGTCAATCTGTCAGGACCCCCTTCAGGGGCCTTTGTGATGTGGCTCCTATTGGCATCTCCAGCCTCACTTCTCACCATTCCCCTCTGATAGCGACTTTTATGTAAGAGTTAAAGTTCTTCAGTTCAAAGATATGTACTCTGTCTGGGCCCCACACCCTAGAGCATGCTGCTCCCCTCACCTGGGTCACTCCTTGCCCCCCTTTGTCTGACTAACCCACACTCCTTATCCATGTCCCAGCGTGGAGGCCCCTTTACCTGGAGCCCTTCCCTGACACACTCACCGTCCCAAAGCCTTGGTAATGATTTGTCCTGGTCCTATCCTGTTCCCCACCCATCACAGTGCCTAACTCTGACTTGTCCTCACTGGTTTACTATCTTCTCTCTCCCCTCCATGGGGGAAGGAACCATATTTATCTTGCCGAGCACTGGGCACACAGCAAATACCCAATGAATATTGGTTAAAAAGTTAGAAAACGGTGAGTGAGGGGGTCCTTTTTCTTGATTACAATCCACAGCAGGATTGGAGATGCATCATGAGGCTGGAGGGTGAGTGGGTCATCACAACAAGCTTTGAAAGTCAAAGAACAGGGATCGAGTCCTTGACAACTGAATGAGAAAGGAAAACCTACATCCCTCAGCTTCAGGCATTTTCCATTTAGGATTTTCAGATGTACAGTCTGATCCCTGTTCTCTGTGCTGAGCAACCATAGCAAGGCTGTGGACAGTCCTGCAAAGGCCGGCAGCAGCTTCTCCGGCTTTCAAAGGCTACTTTTACCGTGAGAGTTGAGGGACAGGCAGCTAATCCAGAACAAGACACATATGCAAAAGCGAACCCACCTGAGACTTTTGCAAAAGCTGTTGTGATAAAGTCACAGATGAATGATTGCTATTTATCATCCTTTAACCCTGCACCCCTTCTATGAAATTCCAAGGCGTCTTCTATTTAGCTTCTGCCATTCCATTAGCTCAATGTGTTTCTTTGTTATAGGCCTGGCATTAAAGGAACCATAAAAGAACATTCCTTTCCACTCTATATCTTCAAGTAGATATGGAACTGTTGTCCCAATTGTAGAGATGAAGCTAAAGGGGCCCAGAGAGGTTAAAAGCTCCTGTGTGTGTATATAAAATGGAGTCAACAGCACCAGAGACATTGCAGAGGGAGCAAGTTGGCATTGGGCCGGACCGGGGGAGAACCTGTGACTCTCAGTGGCGGGAAGGGATTACATAAAAAAGGCGCAGACCTTCAATGGTCTTCCACAAGGGCCTCACAGTTTTGCTTTATTGCTGTTGCTTCTAATGTCTTCTTTTCAGAGTCTTCCCTCGAGGAGAAGAGGCCCAGGAGTGATAACTAACCCTTAGCTATGCCTGAATGATAGTCCAGAGTTTTGCACGAATAAAATA
This sequence comes from Miniopterus schreibersii, assembly GCF_964146895.1. Classification (NCBI taxonomy): domain Eukaryota; kingdom Metazoa; phylum Chordata; class Mammalia; order Chiroptera; family Miniopteridae; genus Miniopterus; species Miniopterus schreibersii. The sequence continues at coordinate 10,610,687 of NC_138119.1, read as the reverse complement.
CAATGTCTCACGTAAAGCACCTGGCACAAAGGAACGGCTCAGTGAACACTGGTTCCCCCCCCAGCCTTCCCTCCCATGACCTTGAAGAAGAGGACAGTCACATTCCCACCGCCCCCACTTACTGATAGCCAATGTCGCAGAAGTTCAGTCTGTCCATGTGGTAGGACTGTGTGTCTCGGACGCGAGTCTGGCAGTCCATGGGCGTGTCACAGGGTGTCCCAGCCGTGTGGATGATGATGACGTATTTGGCTGGGAGGTTCATTTTAGGGCAGTGTGTCTCTCTGGCTTCCCAAGCTGCCCGCGTGATGATGTTGGGACAGGCTGCGGTGGGGTGAGAAACCAAGGCCTGGGAACGCGCAGCGCGCACGGGGCAAGCACCCCTGCAGGCTGGCTGCTCCCCAGCCTCCCCGACCTGAACTCAGCTGTGGGGCTCTGGGACAGGCCAGATGGGGTGTCTGGGTCACGTGGCTGCAGCCAAGGGACAGAGGCAAAACTCTACAGGCTCTGATTAAGCTATGGGACCAGCGTGTGAGCAGAAGGGAAAGGACTGTTGACCGTACAGAGTCGTGGTTGTTTCATTCAAAAGGCAAAGTGCGCCTACCTGCTTGAACATGCCTTGAGCATATGTGCAGGTGTGTGTGCTTGTTATGTAATAGGACCAACAGGCAGAAATCAGTGTCTCTGAACCAATCACATGTATATGGAAGTAATCTGAAATCTATAAAGCACTCTACCAATGTGAAAAGATTGTCATGATTGAAGATGGCACCGATCTGAAAGCCAGACAAACTTTATTTAGAGATTTACAATTTTAGATAGGTTAATAAAAATTATCCTTGCCCTGGCTGAGTGGCTACAGTTGGTTGTAGGGTTGTCCTGTGTGTGTGTGTGTGTGCGTGTGTGTGTACTCACATAATACACACTAATACATACATACATATACGTGCGTGTGTGTGTGTTTGTGTGTCTACTGCCTCATTACCATGCTTGGTTTTTCTCCACAGCCTTCCTGCCATCTGACATCATATGTATTTTACTGGTTGACTTCATTTTTTTCTTTCTTCACTGAAATGTGTAGTTTTGTCTGTTTTGTTCACAGCTGTATCCTCAGTACCTAGAAGAGTGTCTAGTATTCAATAAATATCTGTTGATGGAGTGAAAGTGTGTGTACACGCCTACTTATGTCAAGAATGGCCCCATGGCTCTATCATCCCAGGGGGAAGGAGAGGAAGGAGAGGAGGCCGGGAAGGTACCCTTTCAGAATTTTCGGAATCTCAGCATGAGGTATTCTTGGTCTAAGAAACCAATGAACACCAATAGGAAAAAAACCTTCCCTAATGCTGGGGTGTCACTGGGAGAAGGGTGAGGTGGGATTGAGGACCTTACCTTTCCTGGGCATCATTGGCTGCTGATGGGGCAGGCATGCCTCTCCTTTCAAGAGAAGTGGCTGAATATACCTGGGTGACAGGTGACCCTTCCGGATGGCGTAGAAGATCAGGTCCTCTGCAGCTGATAAGGCAGCGGGGCTGGGACTTCTGCCTGAAAGAGGAGGACATGGACCGTCAAACTGTCAGCAAGAAACTCCAACCTGGTCTAGACCTGGAGGGAAGATAAGGTGAACGCCTGAGCCTGAATAACTGGTGGACGGGAAGAGAGGAAGCTGGTCCAGGAAGAGAGGAAGCCAGGACAGGGCGCTTAAGAGGCAAGGATCTACTTGGACAGTTCTCGGAGCCAAGTTGGTGACCTCTTTCAAGTGCCAAACTACTTTTATCCACTCCATCTCTGGGTGGAAGAGCTGGGAGGCAGTAAAAGCTACATGCAAAGGGCGGCCCACCTGACCAAGTCAGGGATGCCCCAGCATGGAGAGAAGGGTGACAATACTTACTTAGTACCTCCCACAATCGGGCATGTGGCAAGGGCTCTTTTCACCCATTAACTCATGTAATTCCCACAGAAAACCTCTGAGGTACATGCTGTGACTAGCCCCATGAGCAGATGGGCATCCTGGCAGGTGCCAGTTATTTATCTGTTAGCTCTCCTCTGTTTTGCAGGGGGCTAAAAACCTGCAAAGCAGCCCGGATGGCGTGGCTTAGTGATTGAGCATCGACCTATGAACCAGGAGGTCACGGTTCGATTCCCATCCAGGGCACATGCTCAGGTTACAGGCTCGATCCCCAGTCGGGGGCGTGCAGGAGGCAGCTGATCAATGACTCTCTCTCATCACTGATGTTTCTCTCTCTCCCCCTCTCCCTTCCTCTCTCTGAAATCAATAAGAACACATTTTTTTTAAAAAAAAAACCTGCAAAGGACATTTCTCGGGCTTCCTTGCCTGGAGGCTTCTGGCTGGGTCCTTGCAATGAGGGGTGCTGGAGGGAGAGAGAAGCCATGCTCTCCTGCCTCTGCCAGGTGCGGGCTCAGTGCCACACAGCCTCAGATGCCAGAGGTGATGGCAAAGCCGTGAGCTCAGGCGCTGGCAGTGGCTTCAGCAATCTCACAGGAGTGCAGGCCAGAGAAGAGGAAGAGGGCGTGAAGGGTGCCATGGCATAGCGTTCAAGCGGGGAAAGAACTTCGAGAGAGCGTGACGTAGACTGAAGGGAGAGGAGCGTGGGGAGCATTGGAGACCTTGCTCCCCAGCATATGCGGTCAGTTTCGTCCAAATAAATTCTATAAAAATTTTATAAAGAAGAGAGAGGCGTGTGAGACAAGGAGTGTATAGACAGCTCTCAGCAGAGGGTCTGGGGGTTGGCCATTACCTTCCTTGGTGCCAAAGAAAGCGAAGCCCAGGGAGACGTTGCTGTAGCCCTGGGTGTGCAGGCCTTGGGCGCTCCAGCCGACACCTTCGTACACCCTGCCATCGTCCCCAACCAGGAAGCTGCGGGCAGGGAAACGTGGACTGAGTGTCAAATCCTGGTAACGGGAACCCTCCCACCGCCCTCAGAGGGGAAGGGTTCTAGGGGCTCAGGAGAAGTACTGCGCTTCAGTGACCTAAGAGGGGGAGCGAGGGGGGTCCCCAGTCTACACTCCCCAGACTTCCTTACATTTTCTTGTGACTTTGCTTACGTGTGTTCCCCAGAACCTCACTTCACAAATACTCCTGCAGCTCAAAGTGGAATCTGAGTGTGTGACTCTCAAGGACCTGAGGACCTAAGTTTAACAGCCTCCTGCCCGTTGCTCGAGCGGCTGGGAGGGGCTGCTGGGGTGGTCATCGTGAAGCCCCCGCACACTGTAATGTTCTGCCAGCTGCAAGGGCGCTGCTGTGGCCCCGGCACGGCCTCCCGTGCTTCATCCCAGGAGCTCCCAGAGTCCAAGGCCACATCTGAATCAATGGCTCAGGGCCTCCCTCCTAATGACCCCGGAGGATTTTGGATTTTGTTTGTTTGCTTGTTTTAACATTTTGTACTTATTTTTTAAAAGTAACATAAGTGGGAAGATGGGAAAATAGCGAAGGGCTGGTGGGAGGCCCCTTGGAGGGTAACTGCAGTGTGGGCTCTTACTTGTAGGCCACGTCACACCAGCCTTTGTTGTAGACAGAATGGGACTGAAGGTCCTGCAGCTTCTGGCTGCAAACATTCTGCTCCTGGCACTCCATCCCCCCGAGCTGGGCCATGATGACATAGGCCACAGGGGGTGTCAGCTGGGCCCTGCAGGTCAGCGATCTCGCCCCCCACTCCTTGCGGGAGACAATGGTGGGGGCACCTGCAAAGGGGACGGAAGGATGGCATGTGGCAGCTCTTACCTGCTTCCCCCAGCCCACTGCCTTCTCTTGGAGCACCTCATGTGGATACCTTAGGATTCGCTGTCCTCACTGGTACTGCCTCAGGTCTCTGATTGTGTCTTTTGTCTGGCCCTCCCTCACAAAGGTGACTCTCTGGAAAGTCTGTCACTCTCCTAGAACTAGGGACACATGGGTCCAGAGCCCACAGGGAGTTCCATGAGCATCAGGTATGTGTCTCTCTCTTTCAGATTAAGTCACTGTGGGCAGGACTGAGAGAGCCCCACAAGACCCCCAGGCCGCCTGAGGCTCCCTGTCTGTGTCCATCTTGGCGCCCCTGGGAGCTCTCTGGTGACAGGATGTCTCCACCCTCCTACTGAGAGCTGGGAAGAGGGGCTTGTCTTTTCTCCCTGGGTCTTCTCTCCTTCCTGGACCTCACCTTTGCCTGAGGACCCAAGACAATCCATCGCACTCTTTGGCAAATGCCCCTCTTGGGGCTCCACCCCACCCCACCCACCCAGCTGCATTGAAATCCTGAGAAACATTCTGGCCACCTAAGAAGCCCCACCAACCCCCAAACCAGCTCACCATTTCGACCCTTGCGAATGAGCTGCGAGACACCATAAAACAGGTCCACAAGGTGCTCTGACACTTCTCTGGCTTGGGATTCATTCCAGGAGAACTGTGGGGAATCCCCTGCGAGGGAACATTGCGCTTGGTGCGGGTCCAGGGAGAGCACCTGGCCCATCCCAAGGCACGGCTCCACATCCCTGCCCACAGTTCACAGCCTCTCGGCCTCCACAAGTCCCCTGACTTCCTCTAAAGATGTTTCTAGCCTCACCCTCCCTCTGCCTCTCACATCTGTGCCAGTGAGGCCTTCATGTTCCCACCCTCCCCTACCTCCCCCATTCCAGGGGCTTTGAAGTCTCTCTGTCCCCTTAGCTGAGCAGCTCAGCTTTTCCCAGGTCACCTGCTTACCTATTAATAGATCAGAATGTCACATGCCAAAATGGTCATCGTCATTTTGAGCTAACACATATACATATATTGTGCCTATTGATCCAGACAAGTTTCTTGAAATATAGAAATTTTCCAACTATGGTGACTGCCCTCACACACTGGATGTTTTAAATAAGATTACTCGAGGGTTAGTCATTACAGACGACGTGCCTCACCCCCCTCTGCCTGTCCAGCACCTGAGGTCATGGGAGCAATAACCACTAGAACCAGCAATGTCACCAACATCACTTCCCACAGGCCAGCTCTGTAGGTGGCAAAGCATTTTCAAGGGCACTATCAGATTTGTGGCTTAAAACAACTGTATAAAATAAGCAAAGCAGATTAACTAATCCCTTTACACAGATGAGAAACAAAGGCTCAGAGAGGTTAAGTTACTTGTCTAAGATGATACAGGTTTTAAGCCACGGACTTGGGCTCTGACCCAAGCTGTCTGTCCCTGGAGCCATGTTCACAACCCCTACACTCTGCGGCCTCCCCAAAGTTGTCAGACAACCTTCGGCAACTGACCTTGTGGGGTGACGCTGGACAGATGACCTTGCCACTGCCACAGTGTGGCCTGTTTCTGTGTCTATAAGACAAGGTCAGTAAGGGTCTCCACTAAGGCTGAGATCCTTCCCTATGTAAAATCATCAGGAACATACCCATGACTGTGACACTGAGGACGGGGTGTGCTGGGCAGGCTGGAGAAACTGAGGACTAGAGCCAATCTCAGCGGGGAGGAGGGGCCAGAGCCGGGCTTGGAAGGGGGATTAGGACTGGGGGAGAGGAGTGACGAGCCTGGAGAGGACCGTCTGCAAGTGAAACCAGCTGGGGCTGATGCCGAAAGCACTTCTGACCCGATGAAAAAACTTACCCCAGGCCTCGAGGCTCAGAGCTGAGAAGACAAGAAGCCACAGCAGCATCCTCATGTGGTCCCGGGACACCAACGAGAAGAGTGTGGACGGCAGCCTGGGAGAGACACTGACAGTTAATCCAGCTGTGCTCCCTCTTCAAAAGGCCTACCCCACTGCATGGCGCCCCGTCTGCCTTCCGGCCAAGCTGTGGGCCTCCTCAAGCCAGCCCTGGCCAGGCTCCTCATGGTCCCCAACACAGGGCCTGACCCCCAGCAGGTGCTCAGTACAGGTGAGGGCCACCATCCTCACCTACCACCTGTTACTCCTGGTCCCTCGGAGGAGCACGGTGCCTTATCTTAGGCCTTCCAGTATAGACAATAACAATTTCTAAAACCCTTTAGTAGCTGTGTAAATATTTTCACATCTAGTGCTATAATTTTATATTTAATCCTTAAAAATCCCTGTAAATATTATTAACCCCTCTTTTATAAGTGAACACACTGAGGCTCAGGAGCAGTAAACTATAAGTAGGGGCACTGGCTTCATCCCCAGCACTGTTTAAGAGTCAGAGGTGTGCCTGGCTGGTGTGGTAGGTGGTTGAGCATAAACCCAGCACCAAGGGGTCACTGGATTTGATTCCCTGTCAGGGCACATGCCCGGGTTGCAGGCTCGATCCCCCTAGGGCGCATGCGGGAGGCAGCTGATTGAGGTTGACTCCCTCCCATTGGTGCTTCTCTCTCTCTCTTTCTTTCCCTTCCTCTCTCTCTAAAATCAATAAAACCATATATTTTTTAAAAAGAGCCAGAGGTGTGTTAGGTCATCCAATTTGGTCCTCTAACCCCCAAAATCCTGACAGATGCTAATAACAGCAACGGTTACCACTTACTGATCACCTCCCATGTTCCAGGTATTTGCTAAGGACTCCATAGATATCCCATTCAATTTCCTCACAGTGTCCTGAGTCCCACTCTTACCATCAGGAAACTGGGCCTCAGAGAGTCTAAGTCACTTCCCTAAAGTTATGCAACCAGTAAGAGCAGAGCAGGGTCACACCCAGGTCTGTCTGACTCCAGAGCCTCTGCCTGAAACTTCTCCACAGCCTGCTTGAGTTTTTGGTGATGAAGTCTCAACGTGGACCCAAAAGGTTAAACCCCAGGGCCTCTGTGGTCCTTTCCAGCTACAGGAACCTTCTCTACTGTCAGGCAGAAATGTATTTTTACTTGTGCTCTGTCAAAATGAAATATCAATTCTCCAAGCTATCAACCAAAACATTGGGTCTTCCAATTATCCTGCTCAGAAACTACAAGGGGGAGGTTTGAGATAAATTGGGAGGTCATGCCCTCCAGTGTTTTTATTTTATAACCAGTAATCCCCAGATGGAAATGTTTAGAACCACTATCTCAGACTTAAGCGTGTAAGAGCTTCCTAAATTAGAACAAGCAATCTCTTGGCAAATAACACCCAAGATTTCATTCATTCAAGAAAACTGCGTTGCAGACAAAATGCACCCATCACAGATGAGGGCAGGCACCTCATAAACATGTGGGACAGTGTTCAGCTTCCTTCCTGGGCCAAACTGAGGCAAGGATTAACTTGCCCAAGATAAAAGCCCCTAGGCTGGCCGCCTGCAAAGCTACCTGGAAATCAGCAATCAATTCTGGTCAACAGGAGGTTTGCACCCTGGTCACTTGACCATGGTGCTATCTCAACCATGACTGTTACCTTGGCAAATGCTGTCTTGAGGTGTCACATCATATGGCTAAAACTGCAAGGCTTGAGCCCAGCCTCTGATCATGCAGGGGTATCACCCACCCCCACTCCCACTGCCACCCCAATTGCAAACACTGAGCTGGCAGGATAGGATGGAACCAAGGCTCACATTGCTATGCATTCTGTAAACTTAAAAAAGACGAAATACCAGAGAAGGAAGCAAGTGAGACATAATACATAAAGACTCAGGGCTAGAGAGAAAGGGAAGAAATTGGGTAGAGGTAAATGCAGGACCCATAGCCAATAGAGAACATTTTCTTATTAGGAAAAAGAATTCAAGAGGGGAGAGCAGGGCGACTTCTCCACTATGTTAGCATTTAAACCTCATAGAGTTCAGATCCTTTGATGAGAGACGGCTTCCCAAGAAAAAACACTCGCACTCACTCAGAAATCCCTGGGGATCCCGGGTAGGTCAGGGTGCAGGCGGCTCACCCCTCATTGGCTGGCAGCTCCCCCTTTCAGACTTGGCCTCTGCCCTTCACCCTCCCTGCACTAGAGGGCGCCCCTCCTGGGAACGGAGCCTCAGGCTCTGGCTCCCCAGAGGGGGAGAGCTGGATCCCTAACAGAAGCTGGAGAGGAGAAGGGCAGAGGTCTGAGGCTCGAGCCTGCTCCCTCCACAGCACTGAGAGGAGCCTGGTGAAACCGGAGGCGGGTTGAGAGCAGGGGCCCGCCCTGTGAATAAGCCCAGGTGCCTCCTCCCTGGGAAAGGGCAAGATTGCCCAAGCTCCCTGAGCTCCTTCCTCACCCCAGCCCTCAGGAAGCCCGGCCAACCTGGGGGTGCCCATGGGACCTGGGGGGGTCACATCCCACAGCTGGGAACTTCCTGGCCTGGAGACAGATCTTCACTGGGCGTGTGAAGGCTGTGGGTAGAGGTTCCTCACCGACACCCCCAGACACCCCTCCCTGTGCTCTTCCACGGGAGTCACCAGCAGGGGCAGGATGGGGGAGGAGAAATAGAAAGGTACATTCCAGCGGCTTGCAATGTGCCATCACTAGAAGTTATTCTGACCCTGTGGCCAAGTGACCCATTCACACATATCCCCAATCTCAGCATCCAGCTGTGAACCAAATGCTGTTGCTTTGTCCTGCTTTGTGTCGGAAGAGCCCTTCTAAAGAAACGATAACGGCTCCCTCCCAGTGACTGCCCAGCACCAAAACCCCTCCGGACAGTTGCCTCTATTTATGCACTAGGAGAGTTGCCTCCCTCGGATGAGTAGAGGTCTCTGACATCTCTTTCAGTAAGAACACTAATCCTATCGGGGGGCCACCCTTATGACCTCATCTATTCCTTTCTTTTTGTCTTATAATAACTTTATATAATATTAAACTTCAATTCTTGTCTGCTGCTTAATTGTTTTAATAAAATTAGTTTTACTGACCTTTTAAGGGGGATGCCTGGGTTTTTGGATAGCTTTTCTAATCCCATCACTCTAGAGCTCCCTGTTCATCCTTCTTGTCAATCAAGTGTTCAAAGATGTGCTGGCTTTTATTCAGAACTTGACTCCCCTCCCCAACTCTTATCTGAACTTTTTTTTCTCTTTGATATCCCTGATCCATGACCTGTGTTAGAGTTTTTCCCAGATGTTCTCCCCTGTGGGACTTTATTTGAGATGGAACTTTGGCAGGCTAATTTTGAGAATCGTGAACCCAGACTGCTCCAGGTCCCGTAGACATCACCATGGAACTCTGTGTTTGCACGCCGCTGGGGTGTGTAAACCCCTCTGGATTTTAGCTGCTGAGCTTTCTAAACTTTGGGGTAAGTTCATCTTGGTCATTTGAAGTCTCAGGTCCATCAGGCACCCTGCTATCTCCCTCTGTTTCCTCCTACACAGATGCCAGAAATGTATAGATCTATGGTTTGGGGTGGTTGATTCCCATCTGCTCGAATTGGGGGTTTGTGAGGAGACTGTCACCTGGTTGTGTGGCTTTGCCTGTGTATTTTTGTTACTTTTGCTAACTTTGTTGCTTTATTCCTTTTCGGGGGGGGGGGGGATTAAACATTTACGCCAGTGCTACCATCCCCCACCATGCTTTTGCTGTCAAATGTGTATCTTTGTCGGAACAGCGCCGTGTGAGACACCATGGCCGTGAATACGGCGTTCTAGAAGTTCACAGCTGGCGGTGCCAGAAGCACTGTGTGCAAGGTGGCACACCCACACCAAGTATCTGTTCCAGGGAGGACAGTGACTAACCCTACCAGAGGGTGCTCAGCCCGCTGCCAGTGGCAGCTGGATGTCCCAGGGAACAGTGCCAGTTGGGAGCTCGTCGTTGGCCTCCGCCACGCGCAGGCGGAACATCCCACACTAGCGGTGGCCAGCTTGGTTTGATGAGGGGAACTACATTGTTGTTGGGCGCAGGCATAGCCTTCATCTCCGCCACATCTCTGCCACTTTTTACTTGAGTCTCTTGAGCAAGTACCCAGGTGGTTAGGGAAAAAGACTGACTGAAATCATCTCACCTACCTGATTATTGTTATTTTACTGTGCAACAAACACCCTTGATAAGCACTCAGATAGGCTCCAATGGTCCAATCTCAGACTCTCCAATCCTTGGTCATGGGGCCAAACCATTAGTCATCGCCCACAGTAGACATCATATAATCCAGGCAAAGCAAGAAACAAATACACTGCTGAGAACTCTGCTCACTTAGAGGGGAGTGTTTGGATAAGAGGAAATGGTGGGGGGTGGTTTTCAGGGGAAGAGTGTGGTAAAATCCCTGAAGACAGGGAAGCAGACATTTGATGTTAGAAGCGAAGTTAAACGGCTCTGTTCCCAGTCTACCTCTCTTCATACACAATGTTTTCCTTTTATTGATCTCATCTGTTTTCCCCTCTCTCCTCTCCTTTTTTCCAAACCAAGAGCCAAAATAAAAACAAAAAACCCCACAGAGAACATTTCTGTGTTTCCAATAACAAGTTGAAGAGCCCAGGCAGGGAGGGCTGCAGAGCCCCAAGATTCTAGGTTCTCGCTCGGTCAGATGCCCAGCAGGAGGGTGCCTGGGGGAGAGGAGGGTGAGGAGAAGGGAAGGCTGGGCCCAGACTCACCGGGCTGGGCAGCGCAATGGGGCTGGCGGGGAGGGGACATGAGGTGAAGAGAAGTCTCAGAAGGAACCAGAGCCCCCTCACTGTCTGAAGTGAGGCCAGGTGCTGATGATGTCGTACAGAGCCTTCCCAGGAGACAGGGTGTTGATAACATCACTCTGCCCCACCAGCAGGTAGTTGGGAGTCAAATACCCCTTGTCCACCGCACACTGGATCAGGGTCTGAGCTGCCTCCAGAGCTGCGGCATTGGGTGGGGTACCTGCCGAACACAGACAGCCCATCAGTCATAGAATCCCAGGCCACCCTGCCCAGAGCAGCACACGTGCCTGCATGCCCCCCTAACCCACACCCACCACCGAGCCAGTATACCCACTGTTGCCAGGCACCCTATGCAGACAGACAGAAGATTAAGTCAAGGCTTCAGATTCCTCAGCACCAAAGACTCAAAACAACAGAGCCTGGGAGAACATATGCAATGACCCTGGGATATACAAAGCCTTTATCCACTGCAAAAATTTAGCCTGGTAGCTCCCAACAAGGGACATTTAGCTCTCCAGGGGACACTTAACAATGTCTGCAGATGTTTATGATTGTCACACCTAGAGGAAGGGTGTCTCAGGCATCTGGTGGGTCGAGGCCAGGAATGCTGCCAAAAGTCCTGCAATCCATGGGACAGCCCCACAGCAGAGAATCATCTCACCCTGGAGGTCACTCGTGCCAAGGTTAAGAAACCTTGTTGTAGGCACAGGTGTGCTTCCTGAACCCTTCCCTTATCCATCTCCATCTCCAAGTATATTCCTGGTTACCCCTTGCCCCTGTCTAACACTCATTTTAATATCAGCTTAACCAGCCCCAGTGGCTTGGTCTCCTCTTCCCAGAGGTTCAGCCAAAGGCCCCTGAGTCTAAACAAACTCTGGTCAATAGCTCTGAGCAATTACAATTCTCAGTGTGCACTCTGGGTGCAGAGGCAGGGCCTTGTTCATGGCTGTGACTAATAAGGCAAGTGTCCCTACATTGTTGCTGTGGTGTGACTTAGAAAAAATATACACAAAAATCTTTCCCCCTCATCTTACATGTGTCTTGGATATTGGAAAAGAGATATTTGGTTGGGTGTGGAGGAAGTAGATTTAGGGTGGGCATTCTACACAGGGGTCACTTCTGGTCACAATCAAGGTAATAAAACATCAAATTTGAAGCTGGGTAAATCCAGCAAATGCTAAAACGACACCTGAGTCTGAGGCCCTTATCTCCTGTGTCAGACACTCTCCTTCACACACCATGCAGTGACCACTACTGCCCAAAGCATCCACTTACCTGAGAAGGTACCTATGAAGGCGATGCCCAAGGCAATGTCATTGTAGCCATGAGTGTGGGAGCCTTGGACATTCCAGCCCACACCTTCATAAATGACACCATCTTGGCCCACGAGGAAGCTGGAAAACCAAGAGGAGAGGTAGAGATCAGCATGAAAGAGAGGCACTCTGGGATTGTTCCATTCATTCATTCATTCATTCATTCATTCATACCTTAACTCACCAACCATTGATTAGCTATGAAATTTTAAGCACTGTTACAAAAAAGAAAGTCCTTGACAGTGGCTTGCTGGCCAACCAGCTATCATGGGGATGGGGAGGGAGACAGCAGGAAGCCCTGATTTCTATCTTTGATTTCTGTGGTGTAAAACTTCCACCTCAGTCAATTCAGGCTACCAATGACTGAACAACTGGCTTGTAAAATTCCTGAATCTCCAATAATTGACTCTCATGACCCCATGTAGCTGCAGCACATCACTGCTGCCCCAGGTAGCTCTCAGTCTATAAAGAAAAGAGTGACAGCTTTCAACCCCTACCACCTGGCCTTTTTACACCTCACCAATGAGCTGTTTCCCCCAAGGTGATCTGTGACCTCCTTAAGACTAAGTAAAAACTATGCTTCTCTGACCTTCATTTTCCTGATCTCTCTGTGCATTTGACACTAAGGACCCCTCCCACCTTCTCAAGCACCCTCTTCTCTTAGCCTCTATTACACCACACTCTCCTGGCTGTCTTCTCTGGCTGCGCCCCCTCAAACTCCTCTGCAGCTCATCTTTCCTGCATGATTGGGCTTCCTCAGGACACTGCCCTCAGCCCTCTCTCTCCTGCTATTGCATCAGCTCATCAGAGAATAAGGTATTCCTTTTCTGAAGTGGAGCCGCGTATTTTTGTGTAACCGTAGCTGCCCCACAGTGACACCAGTGGAAACTACTCTAGTGGAGATTCCAAGATGGCAGTGGGTTAAGTGGAAGCTACACTGACACTCTCCCAGGACCAAACTGGAATTACAACTAAAACATAGAAAAATCATCCTGAATAACCAACTGAAGACTAGGTAGAGAGAACCCTTATGACCAAGGACATAAAGAGGAGGCCACATCGAGACTGGTAGGAAGTGTGGAGGTGGTACTCTTGACCACAGACCGTCTCAAAATGGGGAAATAAGGAAATAGTGCACCATGAAGTTACGGTGCAGGGGACACAATGAAAGGTCAAAGAGCCAAGGGACAGGCAGCTGCCCTCTGAAGCCTGAATGGGGAAAGGGAAAGGACCTCCCTCAGCCCTTATCATTTTCCAAATTTATAGTCAATTGTCAAGTATCCATTCTAATTAAAGAGAGCAACGTTGTGAGTGGTCCTGCGTGGCAGGACATGGCAAAGCACGGGGTAGGTCCTTATAGGTGAAAGATGCTGGAGGAAAGTTTTCTCCTATCCTGGATGGGTTGCTACTAAAATGGGGAAGGGGAGAGGAGAGGCAGTCAGCTGGGAGCATATAGCAAGTGATGGTAACTCATCTAAGGCAGAACACTGCCCTCTGGGCTAGCAGTATCTCAGCCTACAACAAAATTTTGTGTGATTGTTCCTGTTAGGACATTAGATGGCTCCTCCCACTTCCCTCAAGGGCTGCTGGGCTCTCTATCTTCACACTTCACCCTGGCCCAACACCTAGCGTCTCCTCCCTGCCAGCCCGAACCTATCCCTCCTGTCTCAGGTTAGCATCAACCTCTCCTGCTGGAATCCTCCAGAAACCTTATCTGCAAGTTTTGCAAGCTCTGAGAGAATCCTTTAAGAAGCTCTGCTTTCCCCCAGGTTAGAGTGCTCTTTATTAAAGAGATTAGAGAAATCAGAAGGTATTATCTGGCTCTCCCCCTGCCTTCGGATAGGAGAGATTCTCTCCCCAGGAGGCTGACAGTGTCCAGTTGCAGAGCAATAGCATGAGTCCAACACTAGGGAGACAAACCACAGGCTGCAGCCAAACAGGGAGCAGAGCCTGAGCCGCTGAGTAGTGTGAGGTGATTATGAGAGAGAAACAGGCTTTGATTACCCTTTCTACAGATTGCACAATCTTGCACTCATATGACTCTTCTACTATCTTTTCAGCAGAGCCCTGGCCTGCGTCATGTCATTATATGACTTTGAAAAAGGACACATTTGGGGAACATGCTTAGGGGAATGAGCGCCCCCTAGTTCTGTGCTAAGGCCCACACAGGGTTGCAGGAGAAACCTGTGGTTCCACATGGGGCACCTCTTGTGCAGTGGGCACTCAGTAAACATTAGTTCCCTCTCCCCTCCTTTCAAAGTTTCAGTGTCTGCTCCCAAGGGATAGAAGCCCACGTGTCCTCAGGTCCACTTACTTATACCCGATGTCACATGAGTTGAATCTGTCCATGACGAGGGACTGTATAGTTTGGACCAGCGGGCGGCACTTCTCAGATGTGTTGCAGGCTCTCCCCGCAGTGTGGATGATGATGGTGTACTTAGCTGGGTGGGTCATTTTGGGGCAGTGGGTCTCCCTGGCCCCCCAAGCAGACCGAGATACAATGTCGGGGCAAGCTGTGTGGAGCCAAAAAGCAAGGATGTGAGGATTCATTGTGCCCATCCATGGCAACCCCCTCACTAGAGAAGGCTGACCAACGTAATCCCCAAGATCCCCCAACATCCACCACCCTCTGGGCATCTTGGCCTGATCCCGACTGGAGCTCGAAGAGCCCTGCAGCTCTCAGAGGCCCACCTGGGAACGGGTACCTCTGCACAGAGGGGTTGGACTCCAGAGGCAAGAACCAAAGAACCACAGCCTCTGATCCAAAAATCAGAACCCAAAGGACAGTGGGACTGCTGATTCTGAGGGGACATGGGTGCTCTTTATTCCAAGAGCAAAGCGTACTTATTTATCTGCATGGTTGGCTAGTGTGTTGGGGAGGAAGAGAGAGAATGTGTAATGGGGATCTTTTGGAGAAAGCAGCTGAATTTTTATTTGAAAGCATGTCTCTGAGAGTCACTTGTGATCTATAAAACTCTCTAACAATGTAGGCAATTATTAATGTCGACAGATGGCATAAGCCCAAAGGTTAAGATTAAATTTGCTCAGAGCTTTAATATAATAGACCTAAAGTCTTTAAAACTTTATTAAGTCCAAGAAAAGGCTGCAAGTGCTTATTAACTGTGGAGACCAGGCCCTCGATAGCTGACTGGTTTGGATGCTGCTGCTTATTAAACCCAAAATCAACCTTTTGTCCACCTTTTATTACCTGAATGATGTCAATCTCCTGCTCTAAAGTCAGGGTAAGTGGAGACTTAATCACTCCAGCCTGTTCGTGCTGTTCCAGTTTTTGTACTTGCGTGTTTGTGTTAGATGCCAACCTTCTCCGTGGTTTTATTTTCCCTCCACAGCACTTTTTACCAAGTAATGTACTAAATAGTTTCTTGTTTATTTGCTACCTGGCTTTCTCTACTTTCTAGGTTGAAACTTCACACAATTGAGACTGTGTTTGTGTGTTTTATTGCCTGGTGTATCCTCAGTGACTAGCAGGTGCTGGGTAAAGAACTGCTGAATGATTGAAAATGATTGAAGACATGAATGCACATGTATCACATCAGGCACAGTGCATGGCTCCCACATTCTGGAAATCCGAGGGATAAAGACGTAACCTGGAGGGTCCCTCTCAAGGTCTCCCTGCCCTAAGGTTTCAAGTTGGGTGACCAGTTATCTATCAGCAGGACTCCAATGAGAGCCTGACCAAAAAGGTCACTCCCAGTGGTGATTTGAAATTAGGGGGGATTGAGGCTCAGGAGGGTTGAAAGTCTTACCT
The DNA here is from genome assembly GCF_964146895.1 of Miniopterus schreibersii. Taxonomy (NCBI): domain Eukaryota; kingdom Metazoa; phylum Chordata; class Mammalia; order Chiroptera; family Miniopteridae; genus Miniopterus; species Miniopterus schreibersii. Next base: position 10,595,190 of record NC_138119.1, on the reverse strand, counting down.
TTCTTGGGACCTGCCTTCTCCAGAGGAGCCAGGCAGTTCTCGCCTTTCACAAGAAATGGCTGAGCATACAAGGGTGACAGGTGGCCCTTCTGGACAGCATAGGACATCAGGCGCTCCATGGCTGACAGGGCAGCTGGGCTGGGACTGTGGCCTGCAAGAGAATGAACTGTGGGAAACCTCGGCCCAGCCTGAGTCTGGGGGCTCTGTGGGAAGGACGGGATGCCCTGGCAGCCCCTGCAGAGCTGTCAGAGTGGAAGAAAGGGAAATAGGCTACCCCCAGGTTGAAAGTGTGAAAGTCAGGGGTATGCCTGGACAGAGCTCTCGGTGCCCCAGGATGAAGACCTTCCCCAGTGAGCGCTAAGTCTTCTTTCATCCTCTCTCTGTCCCTGGAAGAGCTGAAGGCAGAGCTATGCTCAGCAGTGCCCACTTGGCTGGGTCAGGGTTTCCCGTCAGAAGGGGCCTACCTGGGCACGTGCCAGCCTCTTTTCCTGCATTCACTGTATTAACCCCCCACCACAAACCTCAAAGGTAGCTGCTGTTATTACCTCCACTATTCATAAAGAGGAATTTGAGCTTCCCAAGAAGTAATGGGCTCAAGATCCCACAACTAACAAAGTGACACCCAGGTGACAACGAGTGGTCACATAAACAAAGCATGCTGAACACCAGAGTCTCTGGCATGCTGGGCACCACCCCAGAGCTGGAAAAGGAAGACGGAAGACTGGGGCTTGTGTTCTGATTCCTCTCCTTCCGAGTCACCTTGGGTCATTTACCTCTGAAATACGGGTTGCATGTTATATAATAGTGACCATGGGACTTATCCAGACTATTGATAAGGGCATTGAGAGGGGACAGTGAGAAACTAGATGTGCAAGAACTTTGCTAACAGTCAAGGGCCCACAGACCCCAGGGAATGGTCCTGGAACTTGTCCATGAGGATGTGGCGGCTGGGGGGCAACAATAAGAACAGGAGAAAGTAGAAGGGATTCAGGGATTCAGGGATTTAGAAAGCTCAAGGTTGTTTCTAAAAATTTCTAAAAAACGCAAAATCTCTGATAAGAGAGCTGGGAAGAGGAAGCGTCGACAGGGAACAGAAAAGCATGGCCTGGTGTTACAGGAGTGTCGGGGCCAGAGAGGAAGGTGTGACTGTCATTGACACAGAAGTGAGAGTCGAGGCGCAGGTCCTTCCAGGAGCAGGAGGAGAACAGGCTGTGAAGAGAAGGCTGGAGAGCACCCCCACTGAGAGAGGCCAGAAGAGGAACCTCCTGTGGGGAAGAGAGCCAGGCCAGGGGAGGACTCAGCTGTCCTGTCAGGGAAGTCAAGGGGGAGGAGACTTCCAGGAGAGAGGGAACCAACCACCCGGGGACGTGTGTGAAGGGCGAGAAGACAGCTGAGTGCTGAGAAGGAGCTAGGGAACTCTGGAGAAGGGGAGCTGGGATGCCCGTTACCTTCCTTGGTGCCGAAGAAGGCGAAGCCCAGGGAGACGTTGCTGTAGCCCTGGGTGTGCACACCTTGCACGCCCCAGCCGACACCTTCGTACACCCTGCCATCGTCCCCAACCAGGAAGCTGCAGGCAGGGAAACAGCGGCTCAGTGGCTGGTTCCCGCAAGAGGAGCCACCTACAGAGCCTCCAAAGGAGAAGGGCTCGAGCCACGGCCACTAGAGGAAACGGGCAGGGACGCGTCCCAGGCCACGGCTGGCCGTCGTTTATACTCATCCTCAGTAGTAAGAGGGACCATTCCCACACTCCCTAGCCGCTCCTCGTTCAGAGGCCTGGGCTTTCTCAGACTCGGAAGGAGAAAAGGCCTGGAGTTAACACAGACCCAACCGCACAACGTCAGGGCTCTTCTCAGCCCCCACATTTCCTTAAACGTTTCCTTTCCTCCTTCCTCAAAAATGTATGCTTTCTGTGTGTTCTCCATGCAGGCTGCCCACCAGGGCTCTGCCTTGCAAAGACCTCCGGGGAAGCAGCACCTCTGACAAGGACGCGATGCAGGCTGTCTCTTCGGGAAGCAACCCCAGAAGCCAGAGCGAGGGAGCGAGGGAGGCAGAAGGAAGGAACTCGAGGAAGTGGGGGAGTTGGGCTGGCTTCACACTGGCCACCGGGGGCTCAGTCCCCTCCACCCCCATCATAGGACCTTCCAAGGAACCATGTCCATGCCGCTTAGAATTGCCCCTCAGAAAGGCTGGGGGCTGAGGGAATGATCCACCACTCCTGCCCCCCCCAGGAGGGCATTGCTCCCCTTATTACCACGCAGGACTTGGGTGAGAGCCTGGAGCAGAAAAGAGAGAGAGGCAGTGGGCACCGAGGCAGGAAACCATTCCGGTGCACAGAACCTGCCCACAGCTAGCAGAAGCCAGAGGCCACATGCCCTTGACCACCAAGAGGGTCTGCTAGAGTGGCCAGTGGGAAAAGAGACGAACAGCTGCCTCACCAGGTGGAAGCCCCGTGTGTGTGGTGTAGTGGGACACACAATGGGTAGAGACAGTTCTGAGCCAGTTTGGGCTCCAGAACTCTCACACAGTTGTGTGACTTTGAGAAAATCAAACAACCTCCTTGTCTTGGTCCCTCACCCTCAGCATGGGAAGCCAGCCTCACCCACTGTCAGGAGCAAACCCACTCCAGTGCGTGGAGTCATTCATAACCTGCAATGTGCTGTGTGAGCTAGGCTCGGAGGGGGTTAGAAAGTATAGCTAGAACTTAACCATCTCTGCTTCCTTTTAGGGGATCTCAGAGTCAAGGGCCTCAGAAAAATCCAAAGGATTTGGAATTTTATAGGGTTTTGAAAATATGTTATTTATTATAAACCCGATATAACCTCAACCCAGAAAGTCAGGAAATCAGATGAGAAGGGGGGGAAGAGCGTTCCAAGGAGCAGCTCTGACCCTGTGCCTCTAGCCCCATTGCTTACTTGTAGGCCAAGTCACACCAGCTGTTGTTGTGCATGTGATAGGCCCGCAGCTCACGCAGCCGCTGACTGCAGGCAGGCTGACTGTCACACTCCAGCCCAGGAACATGGTGCATGACAAGGAAGTCCACTGGCATAGTCAGCGGGGTGCTGCAGCCGACAGCTCCCGCCCCCCACTCCTTACGAGAGACCATGGTGGAGACATCTGTGGGGGGAACGCCGGGAGGGGGATGTCACTCAGCACACATTGCCCCATCATTGCCACATTAGCCCCTGAGCAGTGCGTGCCATTCTGGGCTATGTGTGCCTGGTGCTGGTGGAGGAGCCTAGGAGAAGGCCTTCAGTAGCAGGCACCCTCTTCTCTCCTCCACATCCCCATCTTGCCCCCACTCATCCCAATGCAGAGTCTATACCTGCACAGAGAAGCTGGATGCTTTGCACAGAACCTGCCCACAACTAGCAGAAGTCAGAGGCCACATGCCCTTGACTACCAATTAGGTCTGCCCAGGCCCCTGCTCCAAGAAGCATCCCCCTCTTGCCACTCACCCTGGGGAAAGCCCTGAGCCCCCCTCTTGGTCTCTCCTGGGCACTAATGCCCTCTGTGTGCACTGTGCTCTCCAAGGGTTTTCTCTGTGACTCTGCCTGAGTTCTTTGTCCTTCCCGAGCCATCTCTGAGGGGGCTACAGTCCCTCCTCAGCCTGGGGCTCTCTCCAGGCAGGACCTGGTTTGGCAGGGTGTGGGTCTCCATCCTTCAGCTAGAGTGCAGACCTGGCCTCCCCCCTTCCTGGTTTCTGTCCCTCCTGGCACCACTCCATCCCCAGGGGTCAAGGCAGTCTATGCAGGCAGCTTGCCTTGTCCCTCTCTGTGTCTCAGACCCACTGCCCCCATCTCAGCAATGAGTGGCTGTGCTGACCTCAGATATATCTGTCACCTGAGGATCCCCAACCCCAGCCATCCTTAAGCCTCGTCACCATACAGACCCAGACTGCCTTTTCCAGTGAGCTGGGAAATGTTGCCGAACAGGTACCGGAGCCTCTCTGACAAGAGTCTGGTTTGTGTTTTATCCCAGGAGAAATCACCTGCAAAGGAACATTCCATTTTGCCTCAGTCCTCAAAGAGCCCAGTACCAGCCACCTCAGCACACAGCTCGGGCCAGGAACTGCCTCTCCCTCCAGGCTCCCTCTGTCTCCCCAGACCCCTGAGGCCCTCCAGGAGCCCCTCTGGGCTGACCAGAGGACCACCTCCAAGAGAAGCACATGGTGTGGTTTTCTCCAGCACTGACTCCAGGCACTCCCCCAGAAAGCTAGTGACATAGCCAAGGGCAGGGAGTTGGAAACATTACCCTTCTCTCATGAGCTACATCTACACACACAGCTGGGAAAAAAAAAGCTGGGAGTGTACCCAGGCACTTTAAACTCACAGTGTCCTCTCTGTGTGACTCTTACCTAGTGGAAGCTATGGGGAGAGTAAGTGGAGGAGGGATTAGAATAGCCTGTGATAATCAAGACAGTTCCTGTGGGACTGGTTTGGGGCATTTGAGATGCCCCTGCTCCTGTGAAGGACCATGGAGACGGGCATCCTAACTCCCCAGGGAACTTTCCCTTATTGAAAAACGTGAACCCTGGTCACAGGCTAGCCTCTGGTCCACATAATAACAAATAGCACTGTGAAGTCCTTTCTGAATTTTCTCCTTTCATCCTCACAGTAAGTTTAGGAGACCATAACCTCACCTCAATTTCAGGTGGTAAAATTAAGGTCTAAAGAGCTAAATAACTTGTTTAAAATCATTGCTAGATGCAGGACAAGAATTTGAACCTTGGCCTACAGACTCCAAGCTCTGGGCTCTTGATACAAAGCTATTCTTTCTCCCTATGGGAGAGCCAGCATTAAAAAATTCCTGCAATGAGACTTTAAATGATTCTTTTAGTTACTCTCAGACCCTCTGATCCAATGATGGAAAACTTACCCCAGGCCCCGAGACCTAGGACAGGAAAGAGAAGAAGCCACAGCAGCATCCTCACGTGATCCTGGGACACTGACGAGGACATTGTGGACCTTGGCCCTGGGAGAGGCACAGACAGTTAACCTGACCCCCCCATGTGCACTCCTCAAACAGGCACCCACCCACTGCATGGCCCCCTGTCTGCCTCCTGCCCAACTGTGGGCCTCCTGAGGGCCAGCTCCTGGCCAGACTTCTCAGGGTCCCCAGTACAGGTAAGCTGCTCGCCAGAGCGGTAACCACCCTCGTCCTGTTAGCCTGGGCAAGTCCATTTCATTGAGTGCCTACTGTGGACAGGGCCTGTGCGGACACTCGCACTTGCAATATTACTAATCCTCACACTAACCCTGAGTGTAGCATTGCTGACCCCCATTCTCAGAGGGTAGGGCCATAGAATCCAGATGCACATGGGTGGGTCTAGTACTGAGACCTTCCCAGCTGGGGATGGGTTGGGAGGGGGGGGACGTCCCCAGTTCTAAGGCCGAGGAAATCTGATCTTAACTCTCCATCTGGCTGAATCCAGTCCCTTCACTGGGAGAGGCCTTCCCAAGAAAAAACACTCACACACACACATTCAGAAATACCTGGGGATCCCGGGCAGGTCAGGGTGCAGGTGGCTCACCCCTCATTGGCTGGCAGCTCCCCCTTTCAGACTTGGCCTCTGCCCTTCACCCTCCCTGCACTAGAGGGCGCCCCCTCCTGGGAACGGAGCCTCAGGCTCTGGCTCCCCAGAGGGGGAGAGCTGGATCCCTAACAGAAGCTGGAGAGGAGAAGGGCAGAGGTCTGAGGCTCGAGCCTGCTCCCTCCACAGCACTGAGAGGAGCCTGGTGAAACCGGAGGCGGGTTGAGAGCAGGGGCCCGCCCTGTGAATAAGCCCAGGTGCCTCCTCCCTGGGAAAGGGCAAGATTGCCCAAGCTCCCTGAGCTCCTTCCTCACCCCAGCCCTCAGGAGGCCCGGCCAACCTGGGGGTGCCCATGGGACCTGGGGGGGGGGTCACATCCCACATCTGGGAACTTCCTGGCCTGGAGACAGATCTTCACTGGGCGTGTGAAGGCTGTGGGTAGAGGTTCCTTGCCAACACCCTGCCCCACAAAGGACTGGGGGTGGGGGACAGTGTCCAGGATAGCAGCAAAGAAATAGAAAGATGCATTCCAGGAGGCGGCAGCCATGCCCTGTTCTGACTCTGTAGCCTCCATGCCCATCATCCCCCCTTCTGCCACACCCCCATCCTCAGCAGCAACTGTCATCCACCCAGGGAGCCTCCCACAAATGGAGACTCTCCAGCCCCTCCCTCACCCCAGCTCTAGGCCGTATTATAGCCACCACCTAACTCACCCCACAGTGCACAGTCTGATCTCCTGGAGCCCTTGACTCTTCTCACAGCTCCACATGGCACTCCCCTGAGCGCAATAGGACATGAGTCTCCAGGGGGACCTGCGGGTGCTCTCACCTCGCAGGGGAAGGGACAGCCTCCGGAGACTGTGGACAGGACCCTTCTGAGGGAGTGCCCCCATCCAGAAAGGCTGCCCTTCTCAGAGTTGCAGTCTCACCCTCAGGCCCAGGGTTCCGGGAAAAGCCCTCTGGGAGGCGTCCTTTGAACCCACGCTGGTCTCCCCCACTGTTCTCCCCAGTGGGTCCACCCAGGCCCGGGCTGGGAAGACAGCCGAGAGCACCTGTGCAGGAGAGCAGGGGATACATCCTGGGGCAAGGGTGCTTATGGGGACAGGCTGGAGACAGAGAAGGAGATGAAGTAGAGCTAGCCTGGGGCCCAAGCTGCAGGGACCCCACAGTTTCACAAACATTGGTGACCCGAGGCTGTCCACGCTTCTGCTGTCTCCCAGTCCTCACTACCATCAAAACTCTTACAATGAGAAGGCTGTGGGCTCGCCCGCCTCCCGGGCATCGAATTAGGGAGTTAAGGAGACTGGTTCTCCTCTGCAGATGGGCTGGGGGACCAGGAAGCCCGAGGAGTGCTGGCTGCCTAAGAGAAGAGAAAGAGCAGGTAGAGCAGAGTTCAGTCGGAGACTTGCAAATTCTTGGGGGACTAACAGGCCTAGGGGCTCCCTGAGGCAAACACCTATTCTGGGTGAGGGCATCGGGAGGGAGGAAGAGTGCTATGTGGTCTGTGCCCTTAGGAATAAAATCCTCCCAGGCCTGCTAAGTTCTGAATGACCAGCGCTGGTGCCCTTCCCAGCCCTTCTCACCTGTCTCAGCTGGGTGGCTCCCTCCCTCACCTGGGCCCGAGGCTCCACTTCAGCCTGGCTTCTTCCAGAGGCCTCTGTGAATAGTGACCATCAGTCCTGCCTAACTCCCTCTTCTGCATCATGTAGGGTTAGGATGTCTTTATAAAACCTCCACGATGGAAGCCCCCAAGTCTGTCTCGTTACCGGTCCCTGACACAGCAGAGCATGCTTTTGAACGGTGTGGAAAGAAGAAAGGAGAAAGAAAAGCAAGTTTGAGGTCAAACTGTTTCCAGAATAATATTTCACTGCACTGATATTTACACTGATGATGCAAAAACAACAAGATGTAAAACTGTTAGTGCCTCAGCCAGAACCAAGAGGTGGCACCAAACTGCACTAGCAGTCAGTGTATTGATCACCCTGTATTCTTTCCAAGAGAAAAAGAGTTTCATTTGAGGATGTTTTTGATGAAGCAGTAAAATTATTCATTTTATTAGATATTTTCTTTTATTAAAGCCCTCGTGCGATTGTGTGGTGAGCGAAACTAGTCACTTTTCCCCTGGAACACCATTTTTACTTGAAAGAAAGAACAAATAGCACTTCAAGGAAAACAACCAACGGGGTTTGTTTGAATAATAAATTTGGAACATTCCAGCAAAAGTCAGAATTTTGGAATATTGCACCTGCCACCATGAGTTCAACAGTTTCCCAATACTCAAAGATTTTTCTGATGAGATAAATGGTGATATTAATCAGTGTTATTTTATATATCTGTTAGAGAGTGAAATGTGTCAGCATTTGGAAGATGAGATTAACTCAGCGAATCATTATTTCCCAAATGGCCATACATGAAGTTACAAAGTCATGCCTGGATAAAAGACCCATTCAAATTTTGTGATAGACCAACGGATTCTAATTTGACAGAGTACAAAGGATTCATTGATATGGTTTCAGATTCCACACTGCAACTAAGCTGCGAGAAACCTCCACTTGTTGAGTTTTGGTGAATTACTAAAAAATAATATCCACGATGATATTTAAAGACTATTAAAGACTCTTCTCACTAGCTTTTTAAAAAACTATAACTATTTTGTATTTAAAAAATTAAAAATGTTACTATGCAATGGGTTTACTAATACTATGTTAGGTGAATTAATAAGTATTTTAAAATTTTTACATTTATAATATTGTAAATATTAATCAATATAACCTACATGGAACAAAAGCTCTTTGAGATACTCAGTAATTATTCAAGTGCAAAAGAGTCTTGAGAACAGAAAGGTTGGGAACCCAGGCCAAGGATTGCCACAGGCTGTCCTGATGCGTGGAGGCCACAAGGGTGCAGCACACACTCTGATCATCGCAGAGCAGCCTTTCGCCCACAAGAAGCTCCCCTGTCCCCATCACACCCCCACTTCCTTCTCTGCTCTCCCATGCTGCACCACTTCCTAATTATAGGAAGTGACAATCTGCTAAGCATAGGTTCCATCGTAACCCAGTAGTATCATGTCAATCTGCAGACCTTTATCAGTTGTCTCTCGTGTGCAAAGCTTATCCAGGCTGAGTAAATACGAGAAACCCACTCTCAAGGAGTTAATCTGAGACTGACCCAAAGGCCAGTAATTAAGATGCCAACATGGTAATGTATGTGAGAGCCCTTCGTTGTCTATAAAGGGCTGTATACTTCAAAGGGATTCCTGAGAGGCAGAAGAAGCCAGCAGCAGGTACTGAGATACTCGCCAGAAATTTCTGGAAGGATCTAAAACCTCAGGGACATAATGAAGACAAAAACTAGGTTCTGCAAGAGATAGGGGAGGAGAAGGATTGGAAAAACAGAAGCCAGGAAAGAGAAAAAGAAACACCAGATGTTTTTTATTTGTTTTCCAGAAATCACAAAAGTTATGAGAAGACAGCCGAGGTAGAGTGAGGGGGAGGCATTCAAACTTGGGAATGCTTCAGGTGAAGGATCCAAGAAGCCAGCCTGCTGGAGGGGCCTCGCTGTGGATGCCGAAGCAGGGAATGGGGCTGCTGTGAGCAGGGCGCCTCAGGACCTTAGGCCGGTCGGCAATGCCCACGAGGATGCAAGGGGTCAGCCAAGGCTTGGTGTGGACTGAGCCCAAAGATGCAGGACAGTGGTCTGAGGTTACCGTGAATAACTCCTCTGAGCCATTCTAATGTACCAGAGACACAGAATGAGCAGTAGGGGCATGGGGCATGTCAGCAGGCCTGTGGTCAGGAGTCCAAATCCAGAAATCTTCATTGAAGAACATGTGGGAGTCCTGAGCTGGGATGGAGGCAAGGAGGGCAGCAAGGAGGGAAGGAGGGGTTGCAGGAAGAGTCAGCAGGCTGTGTGCAGCCTGGAAGGGGCTGGCCCGGCTCCAGCTGCCCTGTGGGGAGAGGAAACCTGACTTCACCAGCTGAGGGAGCAGTAAGTAAACCAGGAGATTCGCTGTATTTGTGGAGCCCACCAAGATTCCATCGAAACTGCAGTCTGCGCTAGGTAGTACCTAAAGGCCAGCTAATCCCATCTCTTCACTTAAGGGATAAGAAAATGGAGATCCTGCCTGGCCGGTGTTGTGTAGTGGTTGTAGAGCCATGCACCAAGAGGTCACTGGTTCAATTCCAGCTCAGGGCACATGCCTGGGTTGTGGGCTTGATCCCCAGCAGGGGGCGTGCAGGAGGCAGCTGATCTATGTTTATGTTTCTCTCTCTCATCAATGCTGCTATATGTCTCTCCCTCTCACCTTCCTCTCTCTCTAAAAATCAATAAAAACTTACTTTTTAAAAAAAGAAAAAGAAAGAAAATAAAGGCCCAGACGTGGAAATAACTTCAGAAGCCCACCCAGCAAGTCTGGCAAAGCTAGGACTAGGACCCAGCTCTCAGCCTCTCAGTCCACTGCAAGCTTTCAACCACTGTCCCTCTCATAGGCTAGAGGAGGCAGAGCCTGGGGAAGGCCCCACGGTGTGCTCAGCATTGTACCCCATTATAACACCTGGTATAATATGGACAACTTAGAAGGGGCAAAATCCCCTGAAGGACATCAGCTGGGACATGGGGAGAGGAAGGGCACAATGACTGGGCTGGAGCTGCAGCAGCTCTGCCAGCTCACTTGTATTCTGATTCATTTTTAACACAGCCAATGGAGCCATACCCTTTCCTCCCAATGGCAGCCTCTAGAGTCGCTGTCCAGAACCAGGAATATTGCTCCAATTTATGCCCTAGCAGGAGGCTCTGAGTTTCCCCAAGGAGAAAACCCCACTTCCTACCCCCTTATTCCATCCAACCTCTAGCCTGCTGGGCAGTGAGAAGGCTAGGTGGGGTGGGGCACCTGTTGATGGAGCCAACAGTAGCCTGCCTGGGTCAGGACCTCCACTGCTCAGCCCTGGCCTCCCCCGAGTTTGGGCTGGCCTGGAACCATGGGGCCTGCTGTGGCCTTTGGACACCACTCCCAAGTGAGTGTCCCAACCCTGAGGCCCCACATCAGTTGCCACAGTCACCCTGTTGGTGGTGCTGTTTACGTTCTCAGGCCCAGCCAGCCTCTCCAGTTCCTACAGGCTGAGATCCTTGGTCCAGAGTGAAACGTGCTTCAATAGAGGCAGCAGAGGGCGCTGTGGGCTCACAGAGGAGAAGCGCCCGGGTACCTGCCCTGATTGCCAGAAACAACAGATTTCCTAATGGCCTGAGGAGGGAAGGCTCCTTGCTGCACTGCAGGCTTCCTCCATCAGCTCGAACAACAGACGGTCGGCCCCACTAGGGAATGCCCCTGAAGTTCCCATTCCTGTGCTCCTGGGCCAGACTTGCATGGCTCATTCATTCGTACATGATTTACTCAGTCATTCAAGCATGCATTTGGCAAGCATTGATTAAATACTTGCTGGGTGCTTGGCACTGTGCCAGGCCCTTGTCCTTAGCTCTCTGGAGCTTAAATGTGATTAGGGATTCGGGATATAAGATTATGCCTTCCCCATGTATCTGTGACTCACTCACCAAGTTCCCCAGCATCTAACATTAATGTCTGGTGCTCAAGGGCTTTCAGAGAGCCGTGCGGTCAGGAGGGGCCAGGGCAGCGAGGGAAGGCTTCCTGACAACTGGACTAAACGACTGCTAGAGGTGGACGGGAACACTCCCCTGATGGAAGCGGAGAGACCGGAGGAAGCAAGAGGTTAGAGAAGGTCCTTATAGTAGGTTCTCCAGACACGCTTCCTGGGTCAAGGGGCAGGGTACCAGTAAGCACATGATCCTTCAGCAAATGTGAGGTCTCCCTTTGCCAGGCCCTGGAGGGCATGAACTTGAATAAGAACTTTGCCTGAGGGTCTACAGGCAATGATCAGACAAAGGCAAAATACGCAAATAACTTCACTCCAGGAAAGGAAGTGTTGTGAAAATAATTGTCCCAGGAAAGAGACTGTTTCCTATTGGGCAGAACAGAGCAGGCTTCCTGGACATACCATTGAACTGAGCCCTGCAGGGTGGGTAGGACTGGATTGGAGGTCAACTGAGTCCAGAGCTCGTGCTACCTGTCACTACCTGCCAACCAAAAAGCAGAGAGAGGGATTGGGTTATAGGTGCATGTTTAATAATATCAGATGTCGGAATCTGGGAAGGTGATGGGCAAAAACTCTAACATTCACCTTCCTTGTAAGCTTGTTAGGAGAAGCTTATAGCGAGGAATCAGAGAAAGGGAACATGGGCAGGAAGTACAGGGGGTTCTGGTCACTTACAGTCCTGGAATTTGAGTCCCTGTGGGGGTCTTGGGTCTTGATGAAGTTCTTCATTACTGGGCCCTGGAACAGGATGGTCAGCATTCTGAAGCAGGCCAAGAGGTGATCGGGTGTGCATCCTTCTGGTGTTTCTGAGACTAATCAATTAGCCTCCACATTCCTGGTGGCCAGGCGTGTTAAGTTTAGGGTTGGGTGAAAAGTCTCTTTATTCTTGCCTGGTCAACTGAGAACAACAACAAAATCTTAGCCAGAACATAAGATTAAACATATACAGTTGATTAATCAGTTACGCCTTCTATTAATAAAAGGGTGGGAAAGGAAAAGAGAGGAAGAGAAGAGCAGGAAAAAATAAAAATCGTATTTCTTTTAACGTTTTTGGGAATTCATCTTTTTTAAAAATATGTTTTTATTGACTTCAGAGAGAGGAAGGGAGAGGGACAGAGAGATAGAAACATCAGTGATGAGAGAGAATCATTAATCGGCTGCCTCCTGCATATCCCCTATTGGGGATCGAGCCTGCAACTCGGGATTGTGACCTGACTGGGAATCAGATCGTGACCTACTGGTTCATAGGTCGCTGCTCAACCACTGAGCCACACAAGCCAGGCTAAAAATCATATTTTTATTCTACCCTTGTACCCCTATCAGGACTGCATCTATCATGAGGGAAGGGCACACCCGGGGTGAGAGAACCAAAGACAAAGGCCTAGAGGTCTCAGTGAACACCATGGGCCCCAGGAGAAGGGGCAGGAGGAAAGGCTGAGCAGGCCAGGCAGGGCCATCCTGAGCGCTTTGTGTGCTGTGCTAAGCAGCTCATCTTTGTCTCCTGGGAGATGGGAGCCACAGGAGGTTTGCAGCCTTGCAGCCAGAGGGGCAGGTCTTGCCCAAGAGGCTACATAAAAACAGTTGTCTTGTTATTATAAGCGCTTCGAGGGTGTGGTTCCATGTTGAGAACAGGATTTAGAAGAGTAATGCTGACAGCCTCTAAAAACATTTAAGCCCCGAGGATCTCTCCCTTAAACTACAAGGGGGAGGTATAATCCAATCACCCTTAGCCTGGAACAAGGATGTCTGGGCCTAGTCCCTGCTATGTCAGCAACCAGCTATGTGACCTTGCTCTGACACCTCTCTGGGTGTCAGTTTCATCTGCAATACAAAGGGGTTGATCACCCCACCCCAACCCTGGCCCCTGTAAGCCAGATTCACCCCCTGTGCACCTAAAAACTCCACTCGAACCCCTTGCCTTCAGGAAGAGCACTTATCACAGAGCCAGGAAGGGGGAGGCTAGGTCATCCTTGGGCTGCTCACATGGGGGAGGCAGAGTGGGTCAGCTCCCCCAGGAGTCCTCAGCCCACCACAGCCCACCCAGCACCAGCTATCACAGGTGGGAAGGCGCCACCTCAACAAGGGGGGGGGGTAAGGCCAAGAGGAGGGAGGGGTGCCAGAGGAGGGGCAGCTTGCTCAGAGGAGGCAGAGGGGTGGGGCAGAGGGGAAGTGAACTACACAAGCAACTTCCTCCCCAACCAGCTCCAGGCCCGGGACTGGGAATTTCACAAAAATACAGAATGATCTATGTGAACATTTCCTGTTCCGCCCCAGCCCCCTTCCTGGCAGCCCAGCTCCTCTGGTTACCACACTGCTCACCTGTGAAGCAATCTAGAGGGCTGAGCAGCCTCTTGGCCATGAGACACCTATAAATGCCTGGCCCACAAGACGCTGTCAAACCCCTCTCTGTGACTCCTCAGCTTAGGTAAGTAAGCTGCCAGCTTCCCTGGGCAGGAGCTTGCCTACCAAGCCTTTCTTTACACCTGCTACCTATCTTGCTTTCAAACCCTCCTGCTGGAAGCCCTCCCTGATTAACCTGCTCACTTTAAAGCTTCCTTCTCATTTCGTTAGGCCACGTTCTGCTGGAGCCTTCTGCTCTCAAGTGCTCTGCCTTTTGATGTTCTTCAGATATTCTAAAAATGATCTCTCCCGTGTCTGGGATAGGACCAGATCCCAGTTCAATGTAAACTGCTTTCTTTTTACCCTGTGTTTCCCCCCTTCATTTCTGTGAGCAGCCAGTAGGAGGTGTCTAGGAAGCACCAGAGCCTTTTTCTTCTAAGCACCTGACCCCTTGCTTCTCCTTAGATCAGAGAACGGGAAGACAGGAGACAGAATGTCGTCTCTGATGGAATGCAGCATTGAGACCATCATCAACATTTTCCACCAGTACTCCACACGCCTGGGCCACCCGGACAGGCTGAACCAGAGAGAATTCAAGCAGATGGTGCAAAAGGAGCTGCCCCACTTCCTCAAGGTAAGGTCGGGCTCCTGGCCAATATGTGCCTGAAAGAAAGTAAGAGGGATGCTGTGGGGCAGTTGGGCTGGGCAGAGGAGAGATGACTAGTTAGGTGGACAAGAAGGGCCCCTCTGAGATGGTAACATCTGAGCTGAGACCTGAATGTGTGAGCTGAGACCTGAATGTTGAGGAGAGAAGCCCCGGAGGAGGCCCGAGGGCACTCTTCTGATCAGAAGGGTCTCCAGTAGGAAACAAAGGGCACGTGGGAAGCCTCGCCCAGCAGTGGCCTGTACACAGCACTCAGGACCGTGTATGGTATTTACTGATCTAAAAAGGATTAGGCAGTTCTAGGAAAAAGGAGGGCCCGTTTTGTTTCTTCACACATTTGGAAACTTTGGGCAGCAGAGACCTGGACTAGGAAGGGTGGTGCACCTGGATACCAGTCTCATTTCCACTCCAGGAGCGGATGTCCTGGGCTATGTGGCCAGCCAACCCTGGAGCTGCCGCCACCTTGGAGGGTTGGAGAGTTGCATCAGTAAAGAGGTTAGGGATGCTGACTGGTCCCCACAGGTGGGGCCTCAGCAAGCAGGATGCTGGATTGGGGTAGACAGCAGGGGGTAGTGCTGGTGAGACTTCCCCTGTGTGAGGCCGGTGCCTCCCCCATCTCCACCAATAACCCCTCTGCCCAAAGCAGAGTGACAGGCCAGGAGAGGAAGGTAGGACCTTGCCAATGGGCTGCTTACGAGGGGCAGGTCTTCCCCAGGGCGATGACAATAATGCAGAAGCCTAGCAGGAGGAAAGGGCCTGGGAGATGAGCTGGGCACCCTCAGGTCCCAGAGGGGACTTAGCTGAGGTGCCCTGGCCAGCAAGTGGCACAGCTGGACCCCACTGGAGCTCTCTTCTGCCACATCTGGATCCTACCCTCCCCTTACAGTCCCTGCACACTTTACTACACCCTTTGGGGTCAACGGAGCACCCACACTGCTTCCTGTCCCTGCACAAGATCCCAGTCCTCTTGTTACCCTCAAGTGCTTCCTGTTACACAGGTTGAAATGAGTGGCACTAATTTGGAACTGGGAGAGGGGAGGGAGGGGCGAAGTGGACAGGAGTGGAGGGGATGGGGCAGGACTGGCTCTGAGCCAGACCTGGGTGGTGTGCGGAATAACTGGAAGGTAAACGGTACCCCGTCCACGGTCATTTTTAAGTTTTGGATTGAGGCCCAGAAGCCAGGCCTGGGCCCCAGTGCCTTTGCCCGGGCCTTTGGCTGTGCTCCCTGTCCTTGGCCTTGGCCACCTCCGCCCTGACCACCCTTCTTCCCAACCTCCAGAAGGAAAAGAAGAATGAAGCAGCCATAAACGACATCATGGAGGACCTGGACACGAACGGGGACAAGGATCTGAGCTTTGAGGAATTCATCATCCTGGTGGCCAAGCTGACGATCGCCTCCCACGAGGAGATGCACAAGAACACCCCCAAAGGGGAAGGCCACAGCCACGGGCCAGGCTTCGGAACGAGTGGCCCCAACTCCTGCCATACCCAGAGGGGTGGCGGCGGCGGCCACGGCCACGGCCACAGCCACGATGGCCACGGCCACAGCCACGATGGCCATGGCCATAGCCACAACCACTAATCAGGAGGCCAGGCCACCCTGTTCCTGCCCAACTAGGGCCCCGGGGCCGTGTGCCACATGGCCGAGGCTGGGGCTGAGATGAATAAAGTGTTGCCCCAAGTCAGTGCTCTGTGTGCTTCCTCCGCCCTGGCAACCTGGCCTTCCCAGGGGCCTGGGTTAGTCACCTGGGCCCCTTCCCCGGGGCTGAGCCCCTTCATTCATAGCAACGAGATGAGAAGCCCCAATGTTGTCGTTCTGTTCTGAGCCCCTTGTGCTCACTGCCCTGACCATTTTCTCACCTCAGACCTCAGACCCTACTGCTCAGGTCCTAGTCACCCCAGCCCAGCTCAGGACTTCCCTGTCCAAACTGTCAAATTGGCCCTTGTCACCAGAGAAAGCAAAAAAGGGGTATCCCATTCCCTCGACATGCCAGCCACCCCCACCACCCAGCCACAACCCCTCTTTACCCAATGCTGTCCACACAGCCATCTCCCTTCTAATGGGACCTGGTTCCTCTAGAAGATTCCAGACACACACCAGACAGGCCATGTCTGAGGAGGAAATCTGGAGTTTGGGCATTGGGAACAAGGACAATTGGGTGTGTTTACCCACAAATGAAGTTCTGAATCCACGGGAGTGGTGGTGTCTGTTAAATGAAGGGTCTTTCTCCCTCCCCATGGACAGCGGGGCTGGTGTGCACATGGGTGAAAGTCAGGGAGTCCAACCCATGCCCAGCAGCCCCATGAGGAGGTTGGACTCTCGAACCAGAGAGCCTTTGGGGCCTGAAGATTCTGGTTCTAAGCCTGAGGGTAAACTGACCTCCCTGAGGTCAGTCCCTGGTCAGTACCTGATGGCTCAGGTCAGCAGGGACACTTGCTTCCCTCTGCAAAACCTGTAGCTGGGCCTGGCTCCCAGCTTCTCTCCTCAAGCAGCCTCCAGACCCAGGAGCTCATTTCAGAGACATCTCAGTGACTCCTCTGCCATCTCCCCCAGCTCCATGGCCTTTCCCAGTTTATCACCAGACTAGTGTCGGCCTTCCGAAGACCACAGCCCAAATCACAGTGTCTTCCCTGCCCGGTCCTTCCACAGAGAAAAGACCAACATAATTAGGATTGGAGGGAGCTGGGGAAAGATTGAGCCATCTTTCCCCCATGTTACCAATGAAGAAAGCAAGGCACAGAGTGGGGAAGGGACCAGTCCCAAGCCCTACACTGAAGGAGTAAGCCAAGACGGTGCAGAGAGGAAAGGGCCTTGAGACCACCTTCTCCATGGCTGCATCTCCCAGCTTCTTCCCCAGGCGCTGGGCATGAAGAAAGGAGCTGCCGGGCCAGACTGCAGGTCTCAGCTCTCCCACGCTGGCTGCAGCGGGCCATGCTGGCCCCTGCTCTAAGGGCCCAGGGGCCTCTGCCGTGGGTGTAAAGATCTAAGGGTTCCCACTGCAGGGCAGCTGGTGATTCGAGGAACTGTTCCAGGCTGTGAGCTCGAGGAACAGAGTCTGGAAGCCCCCAGGTCCTTCTCTGCCTGACTTGGGGAACTGACAACTGGAGACACCTTCTGACAGCCTTGTTCAACCACTCTCCTGTTCCCAAAAGGGTCACCCCTTCTGCCTGCATCTTAGTAGGGGAAAGAGAGGCAGTCTGGGAGCTGGGAGGCCTGGTTTCCACCAGTGGCTTTGCCTGGACTCCATGCTTCGGGTAAAGTAGGGGAGGGAAGGGGAGAGTAAGAGAGGAGAGGGGAAGAGAGAAGGGAAAAATGTAGGGTAGAGTAGGGTTAGGGTCAGGGTAAAGTAAGGTAGGGCCGGGTAAGGTAGGGGAGGAGAGGGGAGGGAAGGGTGGGTTAGGGTAGGTTAAGAAAGGGAAGGGGAGGTTAGAGTAGGGGGGTAAGGTAGGGTTGGGTAAGGCAGGGGACAGGAAAGAAGGGGAAAAGAGAGGAGAGGAAGGGAGGGACAGGAGGGGAGGGGAGGGTGCCGTGAATATGTCTGTGACTCTCTCTCCCACTGGACTGCGAACTCCTTGAGCGCCAAGTTCCTGCCATTGGTCTTACTCTGTTTTATTTCCAGCACCTAGAGTAACGGCTGATACATAGTAGTTCTCAACAAATACTGACTGTGCAGATGTTCTGTTTTCTCACTTGTTCCATGCTCTCTTCTGGGAAAAGGTGTGGAGAAAGGAGGGTGGGATTGAATTCCGCAGATGGGAGGCTCCTGGGTGTCGTGGTGGAAGCTCACACTGGCAGGCGGGGGAAGCAGGTGGTGGAGCCTGAAGCCCCTTCCCAGCTTTATTCAGTTATACCAGCCTTTACCTAGAAGCTTCCATTTGAAGAAAGGGATTTGTCTTGAGAAAAAGCTTGTGAATTGTTGATTTAACCCAGCCTGCCCCACCCCGTGCTGGAGTGTCTCCCCAACAGCTTTAACAAGCGGTTGACAGGGCCCTGCCCGCTGCTGCAGGGGAGGGAGCTTCCTCCTTTGGCACCGGCGCTGAGAAGCCTCTCCTCACACCGAGCCAGTGCCTGTCTCCTGGTGCCCTCTGAACATTAACGCGAGTTTCTCTCCACATCCACCGACACAGAAAAAAATTGAACCCCTTCCATCCATACAGCCCCCTGTCCGCTTCTTCAAGACACGTCCCTAAACGGCATCGGGCTTTCTCTGGCCTCTGTGCCTTTGCATCAAGAATGTCCTTCCCACCCTGGGGTCTCTGTGACACTGCCCCCATGAAGACTTTCCTGACCACCCACCTTTCTCCAGCATATAGAGGCTTCCTCTGCCAGGCCCATCGAACTCTCTGAAACTTCTACCCTTGCGCTTCCTGTACCAGCAAGTCTCATGGGGCCCTGAAGGCAAAGACTGGGGCAGGTTCACTGCTTATCCCCAGGTGCCAGCAAGGAGCAAGCTGTCAGCAGCCTTCCAGATGACTGGGTGAAGGTGGAGTAGTCCTAGGCCCTGATGGAGCTGGAGGGTAAGATGGGACAGCTTTGGGCATCAGGGGCATGTCCAGGTACAACCTAAAGGCTGGGAGAGGGTGGAGCAGCAGGATGCAGGGGACAGCTTCTGGAAGCCGAGTTCTCCCTTTGCCCTATTGCTCTGCTAGATCGTTATGAGAGTGGGAGATTGTTCTAGACCCAGGGGGAGGCCTGGCAGTGAGCCACTTTACACAACCCTGGGGAATTCTCTTTAAACATATTTAAGAGAGCTGGTCAAGGTGAGTCAGGCCCTTCCATCCCATCAGCCCCTTCTATTCCAAGAAGAAAACTGGTTCTGCTGAGTAGAGGAGAGCTGGCTTCTTCCCTAAGCTAGGGAACCCAGAGTGTCAAGGTTAAGATTCCCTCCCCCCACTCCCAGGTGAGAATCCGTGACTCCCTCTAGGATTTTTAACGCATCCTTTGGGAAATAACTTTGAGGTTTCCCCGGCATCACAGTTACTGAAGAACAGAGCACCTGTCATCAGAGGCCACCCCTCAGTCCCAGGAGAGGGACCTGCTCTCCTTAGCTGTGGAACTCGTATTCTGGGTGGCTTTCGGGAGGAATAAGGAAGGAGCAGTGGAGGCCTAAGCTGTTGACCTGGCCCAGATGCTGAACAATACTCTCACTGTGCTCCGGGGCCTGGGCGATGCAAGATGCTCCCGGAACTAGGGGGACAGATGGGTGACCTCATCACTCGCTTGTTGGCCCACTCATTCACTCAGCTGACACTAATCGTGGACTCACTGTAAGTCAGGCACTCGGAGGGGCCTCGCCTGTCATTCAGGCACTCCCAGGCCTGCAGGCAGACGAGACAGCACCTCCAATGAGTCTGACACGGAAGAGGAAAGGCCAGAGAGATGAAAAGTTCCCTAGGACTTTGAGGGGGCAGGCTGTCCCTTAGCTGGCTGTCACTGTGGAAGGCAAAGATTAGCGTGGCTTCAAGCCTGGCAGCAGTGGGTGTCCCCCTAGAAACATACAGGTGCTTGAGACAGAGGAGAAGGTATGCGCACAGGCCTGAAAGTGGGCAGAGGTGGGCTCTGGGCAGGAATGTGGAGCCCTGGGTTCGAGGGGAGGCGGGAGGTAGAGAGGAAAGCAGGGCAGCTGCTAGGCCACAGAGCTCACATTTTCAGCAGAAGAACAGAGGGTGGGAGCAGCGGAGGTTTTGTGGAGGGAATGAGGATTTGGGGTGGGAGTGAGACTCTCCCCTGGCACAAGAGGAGGCTGCCACCATCATCCGGGGGGCACTTCTCAGAGAAGACGAATTCAGCCAGGATCTCGAATACCCCAGGCCCCATCTCACCTAGGTGGGCATGCCCTGCAACCCCATAGGATAAAGAAGACAATTCTCTGCTGTTTCCCAAGACTGTTCCTTGGCTGTCAGCTTTCGCCAGCCCGTGAGGCAATCTTACACAACCCTGACTCAAGCCCTGCTCCGAAAGAAGCTCCAGAAGCAACCTCTGTGCCCTGCCCTGCCTCCCAGCAGTTGCTGAAAACTTGGGTTTTAAAAAGCCCATGTCATGGGTTTTGACATGCCAATGACCAAAGTGACAACAGGACTGAAACAACTGGTTGCGCAAGTCCTGTTGCCTCTTGGGGCTCACCCTGAAACAGTCCCTGTACCCCAAGTCTCCTGTCAGCTCCCAGCAGATTGTACCCCAGCCCCCGGCATCACAGACCCCTCCGTCCACGGGAACTGGGGAATGGGAGCCACGGAAGGAAAGGCCGCCGGCCTGCCGAGCACACCCCCCTGTGCCCAGGTAGCCTTACAGCGAGGAAGGGGGTGGGTGCCCAGACCTGAGCCAGGAGTAAAGGGGAGGTGGCGGCAGCAGGCGCAACAGGGGCACAGGCTCCTGACCCTCGACTCTGGCACCCCGGCCGAGCCAGTTCCCTCCCTCGCCGCTCCATGCCTCCCCCCTGCCCCTCTTGCTTGCCCCTCTTTTGTCTCTCTACCCTCTGACATTCTCTCTGTGAGTCTCTTCCTCGCTGGCCTCCTGGTCTCGGTGGTGAGGTGCAGTCCCAAGTAGCTGGGGTGCTCCCAGGGAGGCGATGCCTTAGAGAAGTAACTCGGGGTCACACCTAACCAGGAGCGACTTCTCCAAAACAAGATGATTAATAATAGAAGGAAAAATCACAAGGGAAAATGGTCCAAGGGCTGAAGACATTGAACCCAGAAAGGAGAAGCAGGGGGGTCAAGACAACTGCCTTCAAATCTTGCCGAGGTCTGGGCAGAGGGGTCCACTCCACAGCAAGGCCTCCAAACCCATTTGCTGCCCACGGGGTCCTCTCCCACCCCCTCCACCACCACAGGCGTCTCACTTGCATTTTAGTCACCTGTTCACTCCCTCAGGTAGAGAACAGTAACTGTGTTCAACCCCACCAACACCGAGCAGGCATTCACTCACCCGGCACAGTCCCGGAGGAGCTCCTGCCTGCAGCGCGCTGGGCCGACCAACTGCCCCAGCGCTGCTCCCCTGAGCTCACTTCCAGGGGAGAGTCAGACGAGGAATAGAGAATAGGCCAATTCAGATGGTGATGAGTTCCAGCAAGAAAATATGAGTGACATGTTAAAGCTACTGCGACTGCAGGGCTGGGGTGGGGACCCGTAGGAACCTCTCTGGGAGGTAACAATAAAAATGAGATCTGAATGACAAGCACTGGAAAGCTCCCAGAGGGTCTTAATCAGGCAAGTGATTGACAGCTGGAGGAGGTCATTCTGGCTCTGTGGGGAGGAGGGGTGATTGGTTTAATTGACAACTGGAGGAGGTCATTCTGGCTCTGTGGGGAGGAGGGGTGATTGGTTTAATTGACAACTGGAGGAGGTCATTCTGGCTCTGTGGGGAGGAGGGGTGATTGGTTTAATTGACAACTGGAGGAGGTCATTCTGGCTCTGTGGGGAGGGGGGATGATTGATATGATTGACAGCTGGAGGAGGTCATCTGGTTCTGTGTGAAGGACGGATGGGGGACCTAGAGTAGGAGCATGGGGACCAGTCAGACGGCTGCTGTGGGACTGACTGAATCTTATCTTTGCATCCTCAAGGAGCCCTCAGTCCCACGGGGGCAACAGACACCCAAGTAGGTATTTTCAATATTATGTTGGAGACAGAAAAGTGAAGGTGAGTGATGAGCAGACACCCTGGGAGCACAGGGGAGGTGTTGCTTTGATGTCTTCTTGGCTTGAGTGGAGGCAGGGGAGATGAGGAAGGGGGGAGGAAAGCTTCCTCAGATTGATGCCGAGGTGAGATTAGAAAGGGCAGAACTTGAACCTCTGCATGCCCAGCGCTGTGTTAGGTAACGAAAGAAATCAGAGACACACAGGAAGTTGGGTTTTTACAGTCTAGTTTGCTTTCTTTCAACTTTGAAGATGTTTATTGGCCACGTTAAAATGCTGTATCCCAGCTATTCTTGCTCCAGGGGTTCCAGTAGCCATCCCACTGAATCCTGACTTCCAAAGGCCGATACACAAGCAGGAGTTCCAGAGCTAAAGAAGGGCCAGCAGCCTGGCCCTAGCACAGAGCAGACACTTGACAATGTCTGTTAGTGAAGGGAAGAGAAGACACCTAGATGGACAGAACAACAGGACAAATCTGAGAAGTCTGACAGTTCATGGGGTAGCTGGAGAATGTTCTGGAATGGCTGGAGACCAGGGCTCATGTTGGTTGACAGGAAGTTGACAGTGAGGTGCTTGAGGGATAGGTCCAGTCTCTGTGGTCCTGTGGCTCTAACAATCCTCATGTCCATTGGCTTGTTTCGTGGTACCTGCCATGGTCAGAGGACTAGCTATGCATTTTCATGGAGGGATTAGCGGTCACCTTGTCCAAGCATTGCACTTTAGAGATGAAAAGACTGAGGTCCAGAGAAGGGAGGTCACTTGCACAAACTCACAGAGCCAAGAAGTAGTTGAGCTTGAAGGCTAATCAAGCACATTTGATTCTAGGTTGAGGGCTTTTTTCATTGCTCTCAGGTGCCTCTGATGATTTTTCACCAAGCTTGGGGGCCCTTAAAAATTTTAAAAATAGGATTTTAAGTACAATTTGTGGTTCACTTGGTTACTTTGAAACAAAATCATGGTTGGTGAATGTTTTCAAAATAGCAAATACACTGCATATTTTTCTTGTCCGTTGGTTGTCTTTTTACCAGATTCTAATACTATATCCCTTCTAGATCCCACTTGGTTTCTCCCCCTTCCCATCGAAGTATCTCAGAACATTAAAACTGGGTGACACCTGAGTGAATTTGAGTTCCTTTAAATTCTTCAAAGGTGAAGAAAGCAGAGACCCAGAGAGGCAACGTGATTTGCCCAAGGTTGCTCAGCAAGTGAGGGCTTTCCCCGAGTGCTCCCCTGTCCTCCCTTGGTGACAGAGGCCTTCCAAGCCTGGGCCAGTCCAAGGTCACCTTCTCTGGGTCCAAATTCCTCTGTCTTCTGCCAATCCCACTTCACCCCCCCATTTTCAGCCTCCCCTCCCTGCCCCATCCCCAGCAAAGGGGTAACCTCCAGGCTCCTGCTGTACTTTCCACACTCCCCTTCTGCCTCAGCGCTGCCTCAGGTCCTAGTCCCAGAGGTGCAGTCCCTCAGGTGTGTGGTCCAGCAACCTCCAGCCCCAGGCCTCAAGGGTTAAGACCAGTCACTTCCTAGCCTCGGGCCTGATTCCCAGCTTCCTTCACATCTCCACGGAGCTTTGCACTGAATAAATAGAAAGACAAACTCACCCCCACCCACAATATTAAGCTCCCCTTCCTCTCACTTTTCCTCAAATATGTCACACCTGGGCTCCAGCAAGTTACCTAATTTTTCTGAAATTTTGTCACAAACTCTGCCTTTCTGGCCTGTGCCTCTAGCTGAAGAGGAGCCGGGGGAGCAGCTGCTGGAGAGTTTGCCAGAGTTCAAGGCTGTGCCTGGCTGCTGTTTGTTTTTTCTTCTTCTTTTTTAAATTAAATTTATTGGGGTAACACTGGCCAATAGGGTCATAGAGGTTTCAAGTGTACATCGCTATGATACATGATCTCTGTGTTGTATTGTGTGCCCACCACCCAAAGTCAAGTCATCTGCCGTCGCCATGTATCTGGACCCCTTTCCTACCCCCCACCCCCTTCCCTCTGTAACCACCACACTGTTGTCTGTGTCTATGAGTTTCAGTTTTATATCCCACATATGAGTGACATCATATGGTTCTTAGCTTTATCTGACTGACTTATTTTGCTTAATGTAATATTCTCAAGGTCCATCCATGTTAATTTCCTCAAATTATGGCTTCAAATAATATGGCTACAACTATATTTACAATGACAAATGTGGCCCCATGACGTTTCTCTTGGTCAGTTCTGCTCTGGGAAACCCCTCCTTAGCTGGTCTCCCTGCTTGTGCTTTGCCTGCTCTGGCTGTCTCTTCTCCACAAGGGCAACCTCTGGAAGCATAAGTGAAATCATCTTGCCCCCTTCCTCAAAAGCCCCCAATGGCTCCTGAGTCCACTAAAAATAAAAGTCCAAAGTGCTCCCATCATCTGTAAGTAGGACCTGCCTCCTGTTCCCTGTAGGCTCACACCTCCTGCCACCCCCACCTCAGCTCCTGCACGTTGCCTTCTGTGCTGCTCTTAGAGCAAGTCAAGGAGGCGTCCCTCGGGTGCCCTAGCTTCTCTGTGCCAGGAACTCTTAGACCCCAGGTATCTGCACACTGCTCTCCTTCCTGTCTTTCAGGTTTCTGCTCATGTGCATTCCTTAATCAACCTCTCTAAATGAGCACCCTCCCTCCCCCAGCCCTGCTTCCCTACTTTAGCTTTCTTCATATCACCTATTATTACCTACTGGTGTGCCATAAGATATATTTCTATTTGTTTGTCTATTTTCTATCCCCTCCCCAATAGAATGCAAGCCCCAAGAGGACATAAACTTTGTGTCTTTGGTCTGTGGCTATCATAGATGGTCGGTGAATATTTGTGGAATGAATGAATAAATGCATAAGTAATAAACATTTAATAAATAGGTGGTGAACAAATGAACAAAGAGAGAACAAGGTCTCAGGGGCCCAAAGGAGGCCTGTCAGAATAGCAGGGGGCAGTTGTGATCAAGTTTGGAAACCACAGGCATGGAAAGAAAAGAAGCACACACACAGTTTTAAGAACTTTTCAAGATACATTTATTAACTTTCACTTCCTTCAGTTCTTGCAGACATTGCTGGAGAAAAGCCACTCAGAGCTTCCTACTCTTTGTGGATATTCTCATGGGCAGTCAACAGCACCCTGGACACCAGGACTATGAACTCATTAAAGTTGACCTGTCCGTCTCCATTAGCATCCAGATCTTGGAATATTTTGTCAATGGTGGCTTGATCTTTGGTATTCTAGGAGAAAGGGACAGCAGACACAGTGAGCTCAGGCTTCCCTCCCTCTTTCTTATCCCCCAGAGCTTAGCCTAGGGAGTCCCAAGAACATTAATTCATTGGCCAAAACTGTGTTGGAGAATCTAGCATGACAAAACAGAAGATGGAGAGAAGCCACTGTCATAAGCCATCCTAGAAGCACAGAAGTCTTGACCTGGGAGGTTCTCTGTAGTTCACTAACCCACCCCCTTTCCCTACACTGCCTTTCTCCACTTCAGCAATGTGGAAACAAGTCCAGAGAGAGAAAGACAGTACAGCCTGAGGTAACAGAGGAAGTCAACCAAGAGACAGAGATAGGCCCTTTTCCCACAGCAGGGGGAGAACTTCCTTGGGTGCTGAAATTGGGGCTGAAGCCACCCAAGTCCTTGCTCCTCCATCAACCTTCAGTCCTTGCCACTGCCCTCAACACAGGAGGCTAGGCAAGTTCACCTTGACAGGGGTGTCACCTACCTTGATGGTGTTGACAAGTTCCTTTGAGATCAGCTGCTTCAGCTCACGCTTGGTGAGGGTGTCAAAATCCCCCAAGCGAGCTGAGTACTGGTGGTAGACATTGATGATTCCCTCCAGATGGTCTTCCAGCTTAGTCATCTTCTCAACCTCACGTTCACCTTTGGGAGACAAGGCAGGTCTCAGACAGTTCCTCCCCACCCCCCATATCCCCTCTCTCCTCTCTTTTTGCGTCCAACATTTAAACACCTGATGACCTCCCCTGCATAGGCTTCGTGTTCTCTCTGCTCTTCATTTGTGGATTGGAGGCAATGTTAACACCATCTAACGTTGAAAAGAATGAACCTCAGCTGCCTGAGGCAGTGTTCCATGTCCCCACATCTCCTGGAGAGTATAATCAGAGAGTATCGCTCGCTCAAGCTCAGCTGGGAAGGGTTCTGTGTTTCTCCAGGCTGTTCCTTCTCCCCAAGTGAAAGGCCACACAGGTCCTTTACAGACATTCACCAGCCCACCCACCTTTGCCATCCCTAAGTCCTCAGGCTGGGTCTACCTAGCATAGCAAGAGCTCTTCTCCCTGGGTCCAAAATGCAATCAGCCCTTCACTTCATAAGGTATATAAGTGTCTTATCTCTATGTTGTGCACCTGAAACTAATATTGTATGTTAACTGTAATTGAAAAATAAAATTTATATTTAAAATTTAAAAAAAAATGCAGTCAGCCCAGAGGAGCTCCAGCAAGTGGGGCATTGTAGTTTCCAATAGCCTGCAGCGTGGCCACCTGCAATCACTACTCTAAGGACCCCCGAGGGCCCAGTCAAGGAAACGACACTTACCCTCAATGCAGAGGAGTGTGGAGCTCTAGCAAGAAGTCAGCACTGGTGAGGAGCACTGAGCCAGGAAGGTTTTTATAAGGCACTCAGGCCTCACCTTTGACCTTGAGTGAGGAAACTTCTCTGATTCACTCACCTTGAGGCAACTGCTGGTACACATGCTGTTGCTCAATAGAAGCTTCAAACTTGTGGCTTTGACTGCAACAAAAGAAGGTCAAGTTGCACCCATCGCACCCTCTGCTCAACCTGAAACAGAAGCCCCAACCCCACCCCACCCACACACAGAAGCCCCGCACATTTCTCAGCTCTAGTTCAGTCCTCCGCTTCCTCCTAAAAGGCAAGGGGAGCAAGTTCCACCGCCAGGATGGCTCCTACCTGGAAAGGAAGGTTTGAGAGAGGCACTGGCTGAGTGTCGATTACCCAAAATAATGCTGATGATAAAAACAAAGTGAACGTGCAATCTTGAAACAGAAGAGGAGCGCTGGTTTAAAACAGGAAATCTGAAAAAAGCATGGAATTAAGTTTGTAATGATTATCAAGAGGGGCTCATTCATTGTGACAAATGTACCAGACAAATGTGAACAGGGGGGCTGCTTATACTATCTTCTTAGTTTTGCCTAAATCTAAAACTCTTCTAAAAACAAAGTCTCTGTGTTGTTGGAAGTGAGCATGTACTGAGCACTTAGGACATGCCAGACACTGCTCGATAGAACCTTCACTTACTTCCGCAGCCAGCTCTGTGGGGCGCGTGCCCACCGTATGCCCATTCTGCAGGTGAAGATGAGTGTGCAGAGGTCAAGTCACTTTTTTAAGTACCAAACCCTGATTTGTCTGTTTTCAAAACCTTTGCCACTGTTGTCATTCTCCCCCTAAAATAAGAATAGTTCTTTAGTTATTTTAAAAGAAAAAAATACATGCTCATGATTTTTGTAAAAAACATAATTTGGGGTAGATGCAGATGCTCTTATCAGGCCCGATTTTTTTCTTCCAGATTTTTTCTTCAATGCAGTCAATTCTTGATTAGACTTAAAAAAATTATTTCCTTGCCATACTCCCACTCCAAGTGAAAAGTCCTGTGCTAGGCTCAGGGACAGAGAAGCACAAATTCCATGGCTGCACTCTTGGAATTTTGTTTCAGATGGGTTCAGACATCTTCCTAAATTATAACACTGAGAATTGACCTCCGAGGATCCAGGTGAGGAGTACTGAGTGGGGGTCAGGCCAAGACCAGCAACCCCAAACCCACACTAGGATAGGGGCTTATACAGGCTGCTTTTCAGGCCACAGAGGGGGTGGGGGTGAGTTCTGACAAGCCCAGAAGACCAACTTAATGACTGTCTTTTGTGTCTCTGGGGAGGAGAGAGGTACAGGAGGGAGTCCTCTCCCTAAGTCGTTCTGGGATACAAAGCCAGTCACTGGATAGATTTTCAAGAAGGACCCCAGGGCTCTCAGGAAGTGAGACACCAATCCCTCTGTGCCTTCCCCCACTTTCCCACCACAATCCCCAAACTTGGCAGCGAGAAAGAGCTGCCAATGTAGACAAAAATGATCACCACCCAAGGGCCAAGGTCAGAGAGGTTATCAAGGCCTCTGAAATAAACATATTTTAAGTCTAGCCTGAGGACCTGCATGCAATACCACAGACTTCCCTGCGTGCTTCGTTAGCACAGTTGCCATGGCAAAGTGGACTATAAGAAGCGGAGTTCCAGGGCCCCAGGACCCCATGGCCCCACACAGGGTACCATGGAGGCCTAGACATGGACTCAGACCCCTGTGCAGTGCGTCCCTGCAGCAGTGGGCTAGGTTTGTCCCTAAAACTGCACCTCCAGGCTTCAGTGGCCACACTGTCCAGCCACACTGTCTAGATGCAACAGCTCTAGAGGGACAAGTGAGCCCCCGGCTGCCTGCCCCTTCGGCATATAGAAGTGGAACAGTTCCCAGCAGTGCCGTAAGGAAGCCCCAGGGGTGTTAGAACATTCAGGGATGGGGAGGCCCCAAGAGGAGGAACTGGGCAGATGGGAGCATGAGCAGCCGATGGGGAAAATAAGATCCGAGTAATGGGTTTCATCCTGTCACAGTCACAGTCTGGAATCCAATCCAGCTTACTCAGCACCACGGCCTGCTCCGTTCCCCTAGAGCTAATGTTGAACAAATGTTGACTGCTGTTGAGCAAGGCCGTAATCCTATTAGGAAACCAGGTGTGGCAGAGACTGTCCAAATCACTGCTTCCTTCCTTTTTTCCCTCTCAGGAGAAAACAACTCCTTTTACAGCTTTATTCATGTATAATAAACATACATAAAAAACTACACATACTTAACGCGTAGGATTTGATGAGTTTGGACATCTGTGTGTACCCGTGATACCATCACCACAATAAACAGGTCTCACCTCCCAAAGCTACCCCGAGTCCCTTTGTTTCTATTGTTTGTGGTAAGAACACTTAGTATGTCATCCACCCTTTTACCAAATGTTTACGTGCACACACCCATATTGTTAAGTGAACCGTGCTGACCAGTAGGTCTCTAGAATGTCTTCATCTTGTACAACTGGAGCTTTGCACCCACTGAACCATGAGAGTCACCACTTCACCAGTCAGAGGGACCAGTTAGAGGAAAGAGGCTGCTTGAAGAGCTCCTGCAGATGCTTACTTTTTATGTGTTTTTTCCCTCCCTTTACTATTACATTCCATATCTTTTAAAAAATAATGTGTTCTTATTGATTTTAGAGAGAGAGGAAGGGAGAGGAAGAGAGAGAAACATGGGTGTGAGAGAGAAACATCAATCTGGTGCCTTCTACACACCCCTACTGGGGATCAAGCCCCAAACCCAGGCATGTGCCCTAACTGGAAATCGAACCGCTGACCTTTCGGTGCACGGGATGCTCAGCCAACTGAGCCACACCAACCAGGGCATATCCCATATATTTTTTGCGACATACACCGACTATATGTAGCATATCAGTTCATTGTAAGATGAAATAAAACAGCAAACACCTGTGAATGTACAGGATGTGTTTAGTCCCTAGACAGGCACCAGGTGATTGACAAAACACTCAGGGAGCAAAGAAGGAAAATAAAGAAGTTTTTGTTTGCTGAAAAATTCAGTTCTTTGAGAGCCCCTAGACAAGCTAGCCGAGTAGTCAGGAGCGCTCCAGGAAAGGTTGTTTTAGCATCTCTGTCTCATACCCTGAGTTTCTAAACACACTGACCCTCTTCCCAGAAAAGGGGGCTCTGACCCACAGTGCCTGGGTCCGAGGGTGTGGGAATGAGGTCACCCTGTGGCTCTGAGCCAACCTCCAGGGCAGGTAGCGGGGCCAGTGAGGTGCCGGAGGACAGTACGGTTGACAGGAGTTGACATTACGGCCTCAGGAGCAGGCATTCCCGGGAGGACCAGGACTTGGCTGAGAACTGTAGGTGGCAGACATCGGAGAAAGGAGGGGTGAGGAGGTCAGGAGACACCCCTCGAGATCCTCGTGGGCTTCGTGGAGGGAAAGCTCCATGGCCGTGGTGAGGACAGAGGCCACACAGCGTGCTAGAGCTAGGGAGAGTTATGTGGCCCCAGGGGCATTTCCTGGAAACTTGGGAAGACGTCAGTGCTGCTAGACCCTGTGCCCCGGGAGCCACGGGAGAGCGAGCCGGAGCCGACGGCGCGGGCACTTGGCCCGGCCCACTCACGGCAGGGCCGCTCTTCCAGGAGGGCTTGGTGCTGAGGCTTCGGATTCATTGGCGTCACTGAGGATAGTTCCAGAAGGGAAGGAAAAGGCTCTTGTCTACAGCAGGAGGGAAAGGAGAGACACACACATACCTCATCGGAGAAAATGGCTGAGGGCCCTGTACAGGCCTCGGCACCTGGCTGGGACTGCGAGTCCCTTCGGAACATCAATCCAATCCAGAACTTCTGAAGCTCCGAAGGTCTGGGGAGGGATGCCTCTAAGACAAGCTCCAAGGACCTCAAAAAAATTAAAATGGCCATCCTTTCACTTTACCTGTGGAGCAGGGGGTCATTTCCTGGGGACCTGAGCCCATTCTGTGGACCTGGCTTTATTATTACACAGACTGAGGCTAATGTGCACAGGAGAGGACACTGTGCAGCTCCCCAGCTCCCAAAGATGCAGCTTAGTTAACGCAAGGGCCTCCTCCTGCTCCCGACACTGGGGGAAGGTGATAAAAACTCAGCTGGGAGGAGAGAGATGGCCAAACACCTCTCCATGGCCACCCAAAAAGAAGTGGGTGGAGGTCTCTGCTCCCCCAGCCAGCATCCCACTGCAGGGCACAAGGAGAGGAAGAGAGAGGGTATCCTCAGTGGGGAGCAAGGGCCACCCCTTCCCAACCTGCGGGAGCCCCAGAACTGGGGAAGCCCATGACCCTGCTAATGAGAAAGGTGTGGGCGAAGATTTGGTCTGGGGATCAGTCCACACTGTGTCCAAATCCAAATGACCACTCTACTGGCTTATAGCTTAAAATAGGCGCTGTTCACCACCAGGGAGGCTAGGCCCACCCGAGATTCCAGCAGATCGAGTGGGACCTCAGCCACTTGCTGGGCTTTGTGTATTAAAGTGAGCAATTCTCACCCTGAAGGAGATCTACTCTTTACTCAGGTCCCCCTGCGGGACTCCTGGGGTGCCCCAGGAAACTCCCTCCTCACAGTGAAATGCTTTCCAGTAAGGCACACAGTTCCTTGCTCTCGCAGAATGGATTTTGCAAAGCGTTGACTATCTTCTTAAAAGTATAACACTTCCAATGGGTGAATTGGGGTGGTATGTGAACTATATATCTCAGTAAAACTATTTTTTGTTTGTTTTGTTTGCTTTTTGTTATTCCTCGCCCAAGGATATTTCTTCCATTGATTTTGAGGCCTGGAGGGTTTATAACAGAGACCCCCTACTGACCAGCTGGGAATGATTTTCTTGGTGAGAGAGCTGCCCCATGTTTTCAGAACAGCAAGGCAGAGAGCTAGGGTGAAGCAGTTCTGTTTTGCTCTGTTGGGCAATGGTACTGAGAGGCCTGTCCCCTGACCCCCGTGTGTAGTTAGTCAGCAGTACTGTTGGCCAAGTTGGGGCAAAGAAATCACCTGGAGATATGAGGTAAGAGACACGTATTGGTTCCTCCCAGATTTATAGGTAGGAAACATCTCTTGAAGTCAAATTACCATAAGGAAAGGGGAGACCATACCAGTGACAAAGAAGCCTCAGGGACAGTAAGATCTGCTGATGGAAACTCCCAAACCCAGCCTCCCAGTGTGTTTTGGGGAGTGATGTGTGATCATCAGGACAGGAACTCAGAAGAGCAGAACTTGTTTCCCTGCACAGAGAGCTCTGGGCTTGGCTTCATAGAGGGGCCCTAGCAGCTTGATGGAGAAGCATCATCCACGGAATTGTGCAGACCAGCCTCAACATCGGCTCCTAGAGCAAGTAGAAGCCACCACCAAAGAGGCTGCTGTTGTCTGCCCCCCAGTTCAGGAGAGCAGAACTGATCCCCAGACCCTCACTGGCCTGAGTGAGCCCTTGGCTCAGGAAGGGTATACCAGGCTTCCTCCTACTCGGTGATGTGGGAGCATGAGCAACTAATGAGGAACATAAAAAACACAAGACTGTAACTGACTAATCAAGTCATACCTATTGCATCTGAGGGCTTCTTGGAAGATTCCCATCTGTCTCACAGATCAGTTGATTTCCCTGGAACTGGAGCCAGTTGCTTTGAGGCAGTAGCTGTAATTTTGTCAAAAGTTTGGTTTATGGAGATGGATGTGTTGACTATCCAATGTCAGTGCTGGGATGGACTGGACTTGAAGGAGTCCTACATGATACCCCCAAACCTTTGGATAGCGCAGAGTGGTTGGCAGAATATTCTGGAAGAAAAAGAAGGCAAATAAAGCACTTTTTGAATTTGTTGAAAAGTTAACTCTCTGTGAGACCCAGAATATATATCAGAAAAGGCAAGTGCAGGAGAAATGATTTTTTGAGGTCCCTACTTCAGACTGTGAATTTCTAAATTTCTGAACCTATTCTTAGAGGACAGGTCTCCAAGTAGCTGATTTCTCCACATCTGAGATTATGGCAGCATCGTTCCTGCTCCAAGCCTGGTATCCAGGTGCAGGCTATGAAAAGGCCATTCAGCCCACAGAGAAAAATAAGAGATACCAACAAGTCAGTGTGTTTTTAAGTAATGACATTAGTATCCTCATGGAAAGAACCAAGTCCAATTTGGCTGGGGCGCATTTCTAAAATATTAGGAAGAATAGCTGTTATTCACAAGGGAGAAATGAAGGAGGCAATGAAATACAGAACTGGGAATGCCCTGCAGGGTTTCCATTTACTTCATGTGGCCAGAGCCCCCAAAGCTCCCATTACTTCTCATTTATTTATTCTGGTCTTATAACATTGGTTAGGGCCTCCAATACAAATATTAAATAGAAGTGGTAATGGGGGCACCCTGTCTTCTTCCAGTCATTACAGAGAAATGTCTATCTTTTCTTCATTAAGTGTGATATTTACGGTTAAATCTTAACAGATACACCTCATGAATGGTCTAGGACAAAAGTAGGAAAGAAATCCAGAGTATCCTATTTTCGTTAAATACTTTGCTCTAGAGAGCACAGGGGGGAAATGTGCTAGAGCAAAGGAAGATGCTGAACAAGCTGAACTGGATGGAGCCCTTGTTGGGCTGGGCTTGGCTGGGCTGGGCTGATGAGGAGCCTCTGGATGGGCTTTGGCTGCAGGACAGTTCCATGCTTTCTGCTGCTAACTAGGCCTGTTCAGCAGCAAGAGGCCGAGGCTACTATCCCCTGAAAGAGGTTTGGGTCAGAAGGTGTGAAAGAGTTGCTAAATGTCTATGTCCTGGCCTTAGCAGCCAGCTCAGACCGTGATTTTGCAAATCAGAGAATTGTTTACATGAAAACTTCTAGAGCTCCTAAGACCGAAAGAAAGTCTCCCCAGCCGAGAAGGGAGAGGAAGTTATTACTGGAACAACACCTAAGAGGTTAAGGAAAGCAAATGTCAATCTTCTTGTTCCATTGTCTAGAGGATTGCTCACACCAGGAAAAAAACCCAAAAACAGCAGTTCAGGCCCTGGGCTGTGCCTGGTGAGAGAGGCCCAAGAGAGAAACTCATCCTGGCACCTGTTGTGCTTTGCTTTATATGCTTGGATGGCTGAGACCATGCAGGAGGTGAGGACTACAAGGCCAGCAGAGGAAGGGCCTCCGTGCACACACAGGATGGAAGCCGGCTACAAAAGAGGGCTTTAGTGTCCCGCCTTAACCTAGGTTTCTTGCCTGGAGACAGCTGGGGATCTGACCTTCCCTCTGCCATTTGCCAGCTTAGTCAATTTTATCTTAACCGTTCCGAATCTCTTCATATACAAAACAGAAATAGTAATGACCTCTTTTAGGGTTGTTACAAAAAATAAATGAGGTAAACTGTCACAAAATCTAGTGCTGAGAAGCACAATTATCAACAAATATGATGGGCCCAAAATTCTTATTTTAATTCATTAATGGCAAAGAAGTTTGTTTTTAAAGCTGGTTTGAAGAATATTTGAGAATATATAAAGACAGCCAGAAAAGGAATGCCTAAGTAAGACTCCTAAGTGAGATATAAGAATCTCTTAACTTTAAACAGAGTGATAAAAACCCTGACAGTTAGGGATTTACCATCTCTGCCAGCTTACTCAATCATATTACTCCATCAAGCACATAAACTGACTTTATCCATCGGGCCTTGTTAGTCCAATATACTGTGCTGACCTTTGACATGTCCCAAAAGTGTCCAATGATGAAAGATCAACAAGTAGCTGAACTTGCTTCTATTCAGACTGACTCTAGCATGAGGTCGAAGGTGTAAGCAATCACCATTTTGTCTTTTTCCAGGTCTGAGATGATCTTTTCCTTTCACACCGACACCCAGTAAGTGTTGGTAGCTTTCCGTCCCCTCCTCAGCCCATTTGAATTTAGACTGAATTCTCCAGGTCAGGAGGCCGGGAGATAGGCTGGTATCTGGACCCCAACAGAATGGTCTGGCTCCCAGGTGGAGGAATGTATGGGAAAGTCCTTTCCACAGGAATAAGCTCATTTGTTCAACTGCTAGACACCAATTGCCCAATTCCAGAGCTTCTCCATGTCTTTAGGGTTTTTGTCACCACTGTGAGGATCCTGGCTGAAGTCAGGGGCCTTGGGTGGAGAACCAGGGTAAACAAGCAGGATTTCGGACAGGTCATCCTCAAGGGCCCCGGAAATCTCAGTGGCCGGATCTGCCTCAATCTGCCAAGGTCTCCTTTGTGGGCCCAAACGTTGCATGAAGTTTCCTGCTAAACAACATATTTCTCAACTTGTTCTCATTTGTAGCTGGGGAAACAGGAAACCAAATCAACCTGCCCTGGGCCACCAGCCTGTTGACTCTGCACAGGGGTTCCTGCGATGAGCACAGTCCTGTTTGTAAACCAGAGTCTCCAAGCTGCCTTCTCCATGGACCTTCCGGTGATGCCCCCCTCGCCTCCACCTCTTTGTCCAGGCAGCCAGTGACGGTGGGGTCACCTGCCCTGCCCAACCACGAGCTCGGGTATCAACAGTTGAGAGCTCGAGGTCAATGCAATTCTTCTACAACCGGTGCCCATCACTTACAGGGAAACCCCAGAGGACCCTATGGGTCACCTCCCCCACGGTCTCTGAGTGGGCTCAAGGTCAGTAGACTCGTCGGCACACAGAACCAATAATGGTAAATCTCCCCTGAGGAATCCATTGGCAGCAAGTCCAATAGAGCATTTCAAGGGCAATCAAAGGCACTGGGATTTGTGGCCCCCGGGCCCACTCCGACACACACACACACACACACACACACACACACGCTCACGCACACACTTCCCTCACCAGTGTGGACAACAGAGGTTGCTCTGCCTTTGTGCATTCTTCATCATACTTTCTAAAGGTTGAGTGAGGCCTGGTGAGCCCCGCAAGCGTTTCTGGTCTTTTTTTGACTGGGCCACATCTGGGCAGCAGCTCACCTTTCAGGCCCCTCTCAGACCTGCGTGACACCCCTTTCTGCGATCAGAGGGCGCACCCACACTCCTGACTTAGGTGGCGGCCTCACTTTGAGGGGTGGATAAAGCTCTCCTTCAGGAGAACTGAGAGGGAAGCGATTTTAGCCCTGAGCCTCCCCCTTGCCCAGCAGGAGCCCCCTTCCTGTTTGATAACTAGACCCCCTCATCTCAGGTCCCAGTCTTAATTCTCCGCTGGCTGCCAACCGCTGTCACTAACTTGTTAGCTAATAATAAGACTGGCTGGTAATTAAAGCCTTGGGTGGTGAATAAAGGTGTCAGCTGCTACCTTTCCCTGCTCATTTGCATCTCATTTGATTAAAGTCTACTACGAGTAACAATCCCAGTAACCAGGGTTGAGTAATCTTCAGGGCTGGAAGCCAGTTAATCTGAGTGGCATGTTGTTGGGTTAGGAAGCAGCTTACTCCTCCTGAAATCCTGGGGAGTCAGCCACCCTCCTCTTCTCCTCTTGGACAGGAAGCATTTCTGGCTTCTTCATGAGCTCAGGTGCCAACTGTCGAGAGCTCAAGGTAATGTAATTCTTCACAGCCAGTGCCCATCTCTTACAAGGAAACTCCAAAGGGCCCTCTGGGTCCCCTTCCCATAGCCCCTCCGAGTGATGAGTCTGCCCCTCCCAGCAGACTCATTGGCAAATGGAATTGATAATGGTAAATCTCCTCCTCCCACATCTCACTCCCCCCCACACACACACACAAAATTATGCACTCGCTTCAGTTCCATTTAGAGATGTGTAGTAGACTAAGTTGAAAACCCTGGTGTAGAGATTCTGGTGACAGCTCCCTACCCTCTTCTCCATCACCAACACCTCAGCCTCATCACCCAGTGGGGACAACAGAACATTTCCCAAGGTACAGCAAGAAACCCAGCTCCGGCTGTGTTCTGAAATTCCCATTCACCAAGCCCTTTGATGTCTCCTTGATCACCAGAGCGTTCGCCCCACAGGGCAGCATTTGAGCAGCCTGTTTGTTGAGTTGAGTTTTAATGTACTGGCCTGTCTGCCCCTTCCTTTATTTTTTAATTGAGTTGGGAGATTGGAAGTCAAGAGAAAAGGAAAATTCCCAAAATCTGGGCCTGAGGCTATTCGTGTTACTTACGGTGAGATTCTTAACACCCACCTCCTGTCACACCACACAGAATCCGTTTCTTTCTCCCCCCTCACACACCTACCCAGGTATCTCCCTCATTTCCCAAGAGTCTCATCTAAGACATTTAGCTGGAAAATAAAATTTAGTTTTGAGAACAGTGGTTTCCCTTCCATCACCCTGTAGTGTCATGGACTTTTTAGAATCCTTAAGTCCTACAGCCAGTGACTCAGGGCCCCACTAGAAGAGACTCAGAAACAGTTTAGGAGGAACACGGACGAGTGATAAGGGGGGGCCGAGAGGAAACCAGACAAATGGTAAGAACTGAAAGTTCGTGGGACATAGGGAGTGGGGGACAACAGAGGATTGTTTTTTTCCTGTGGGTTTTCCAACCCCCCCTCCACCCCCAGGAACCTCATTCTGTCGGAGGAAAGCAAGAGACAAGAGAGGTCTGAGGTATCAACCAATTTATTACTGTTCGGGGCCCAGCCCCGGGCCAGCAGCCCTGCTACTCCTTGTGGATGTCTTCGTGGGCCTCCACGCCCATCTTGATCACCATTATCAGGAACTCCTCGAAGTTGATCGCATTATCTTTATTGATATCCAGCTCCCTGAACCAGGTGTTGGCATCTTTTTTCTGTGCAGATTGGGGAGAGAGAAGCAGAGGGGCAGGATCTCAGTGAAAGCTGAAGAGTGGCCATTTACCTGGGGCAGCAGGGGGACCAATGGCCCCGGGACGTCATCAGAGCCAGGCAGAGAGCTGGACCACGCCCAGCCCCCCTCACCTTCATGTACTGAGGGCACTCAGCCTCTAGCAGCTTCTTCAAGTCATCCCTGTAGAGGGCGTGGGGGCTCCCTTGCGCCAGGGAGTACTTGTGGTAGATTTCAATGAAGTTGTTCAAGGTGTTTTCCATTTCCGTCAGCATGGTGCCCGAGGATTTGTCCCACCTGGAAGGGGGAGCACATGGGTGGGGATGACGCCTCTGCCCACAGCTGAGTGAAGACTAAGGGGACACTCAGAAGGCTCATAAGCCGAGTAATGGCTTTGTCCTGGCCTGTGCCATCCAAATAACCAAACCCAGAGGATGGCTATAGCCGTGATGAGACGGGGTGGGGTGACATGGATAAGAGTGTGGGAGGGGGTAGGCACACACACACACACACACACACACACACACACACACACACAGTGCCTGCCAACTCTCTCCATGCCCTCACCCTCTGCCCAAGAGAAGCCCAGCTTAGGAGATGAGTGTGCCCTCACCCATAAATGCTAGAGGACTGACTTCTTCGTTGTCCCTGTCACTCCACTCCCCCAGGAGGCCCGGACCTTGGTCCAGACCTCCCTGAGCTTTCTCTCCCCTCTCTCGGAGAAGGCTGCCGAGTCCCCAGCCCTCCCCTGGGGAAGCCAGAAGCTTGGGGCAGGCCAGGGCAGTCCCACTCACCAGGTCTTCCTGAAACGGAGCTGACAGTTGACAGAGTTGACAGGATACCAGGGCTGAGTGGCGCTCCCTTTTATAGCGGCTGCACTTGGCCAGCTGCCGAGGCCTCGGGCCATTCAGAGGCAGCTGCTCCCTTCCAGGGTTGCTACAGCCTCAGGTTTCCTAACCAGGTGAATGGGGCAATCACAGCAGAATGAACATTTCTGATGGGGCGTGGGGTGTGGCGGGGAAGAGGAAGGCTTTTTCCGGGCAGTGGTGCCCAGCAGGAGAAACCAGGAAGAGAGATGGTGAGGACTCCTTCTCCGGGCTGCTGGCATCTCCCAGCTTGGTGGCCAGGACACCCCCTCCTGAGTCCCCACTGTTGCTAATCTACATTGTGGCCTGTCTGTGCATCTCTAAATGCAACTGAAGTGAGTGCATTATTTTGAGTGTGCACATAAGCACAATCCTCCGTGGCTTCCAGCAGATTCTCAAGAGGGTCCAAAGACCCCTAAAAGGTTAAGAACACCTGTCCTGCTGCTGGACTTTAGTAATGAAAGGGGCAGTAATTCCATGATTGTTCGTTGTTTTGTGGGTGGTTGGACTTTGCAGGGACATGTTGCTAAGAGCCAGTTTCCCTCCTGCTGCCCATGCCCCTCCCCCCCTCCTGCCCTGTGAAGCTGGGGGTGCACTGTGCCTGGGAGGCAAAAGCTGGCCTGGGGTCCCTCTGTGTGCAGGAGGCTCTGAGCCTTTGCATAAGCACCCCAGGGCCCCTTCATCCCCCTCTGGGATGGCTGTGCGCCTTGACCCCAGGAGCCTGGGCTGAAGAGGAACCCACTGAGGGTGGGATGGAGGAGGGGTACTTTGTAAAAGCCAGAGTGCTTCCTGCCCAAGAGGAGAAGAGGGGGATTCCAGGATTTCAGGAGGAGTAAGCTGCTCCCTAACCCAACAAAATGCCACTCAGGTTAACTAGCTTCTGATGCTGAAGATTTGTTGCACATATTTCTCTTGCTACAAATCACTTCACATCGGTATAATCTATTTAGAGCCTCAGAACACACTTGCCAGGAAGGTGGGGTGCAGAACTCACCCACTACAGACAAGGAAGCTGAGAGCAGAAAGGCGAGGGGTTCACCTGAGTTTCCCAGGACGGACGGACATGTCAGCGGCCAGACCAGATCCAGGGGCCTGACCCGACAGGAACTTGACTGCAGGGAAAACCCCTCTCCTCTCCTTCCTTCACGCAGCCAACAAATGTTTATTTACCCTGCGCTGCTCTGGGGCCTGGGCCACCACCGCCTCCTGGGGGAAGTAGCTGGGATTAGCCTCATTATATCCGTAGCTTTACTGCTGTGTAACCCTGGGCCCATTACTTCCCCTATTTGTGCCTTAGTTAGCTCAATTATTAAGTAGAGATTAAAAATAGAGTCTACCTTCAAGTAGACTATAATAGGAGAAAATCTTTACAAATCATATATCTGACAGGAGTTAATATCCAGAGTATCTAAAGGATGTCTACCACTTAACAACAACAAAAATCTGATTGAAAGATGGGCAAGGGACTTGAATGGACACTTCTCCAGAGATGTACAAATGGTCATTAAGCCCATGCAAAGACGCTCCACATCACTAATCATTAGGGAAACGAGTAAGACAGCACCTCACACCTATTAGAACGGCTTCTATCAACATAAACAGAAAGTAACCGGTATTGGGGGATGTGAAGAGACCGAAACCCTCCTGCGTGATCACGGGGGTGGGCAATGAGGCTGCCACTGTGGAAAACAGTACAGTGGTTCCTTGAAAAATTAAAAACAGAATTGTCGTACAATCCAGCAATTTCACTTCTAGGTATGTATCCAAAATAATTGAAAGCAGGGTTTCAAAAAGATGTTTATACACCCACATTCACAGCAGCATTACTCACAGTAGGCAAAGTGTGGAAGCGACTCAAGTGTCCGTCCTCAGATGGGCGGATAAATAAAATGTGGTGCATGTGTACAATGGAGTGTCATTCAGCCTTTAAACAGGAAGGGAATTCTGACACGTGCCACAGCACCATGGACCCTGAAGACATCATGCTGAGTGAAACAAGCCGGTCACAGGAAGACAAATGCTCTGTGATTCCACCCCTGTGAGGTACCCAGTGTGGGCACATTCCTAGGGACAGCGAGCGTAAAGGTGGCTCCGGGCCGGAGTGAGGCGGGGATGGAGAGTTGGCCGTGGAGGACAGAGCTCTACTTGCAGGGTGATAACAGCTCTGGAGACTGAATGTGAATGTGCTTACAGCTGAACTGCACACTAAAAATGGGCAAGGTGGTAAATTGTATGTTCTCTGTATTTTGCCACAGTTAAAAATAAGATGTTAAAGGCTTCCACCTAAAAAGAAATAGAACCTACCTTAGAGAGTTATTGTAAAGATTAATAATAGATGTTAAATATTTATGATTTGTAGACTTTTTTATTTTTTTTAATTTTTTAATTTTTATTTTTAAAAAATATATCTTTATTGATTTCAGAGAGAGGAAAGGAGAGGGAGAGACAGAGATAGAAACATCAATGATGGGAGAGTCATTGATCGAGCCCGCAACCCGGGCATGTGCCCTGACCGGGAATCGAACCCCGATCGCCTGGATCCTAGGTCAATGCTCAACCGCTGAGCCACGCCCGGCCGGGCTGCAGACTTTTTTAATATGTATAACATTTTAATAAAAAGTTTGTACAAACATCGTGTAAGGCGCTTAGAGCCGCGTACAGCAAGCAAGCACCGCTGGAGGGTGTGGCACCATTGCTGCGCCGTGAGCGAGCCTCACGCCGGGATCGTGCGCCTCTGCCTCCCAGGACCCAGCACAGTGCCTGGCACACACAGTAATAGAACGGTGATCGATAACAAGAACAAGGAACAGCAAAATCATACCTAATATTCATTGGGCTTTTGCTGTGCCACTTGGCGGTGTAAGTGCTTTACTTACATTGACCCATTTAATTCTCACAATAATCCTATGCGGTGTGTACTATCATAATTCCCATTTTACAGATGAGGAAACTGAGGCCCTCAGAGAGATACAACATTCAGTGCATCAAATGATTCAGGTTACTTATGACGTGTGTGACATCGTCTACTTCCTGCCCCTGCCTGGGCACCTCTTCACCGTAAAGTCCCCCTCGTCCTTCCTGACCCAGCCCAGGCACCATCTGCCGGCCACCCCTGTCCATCCCTGAGCCTCCTTCCCCTCCCCTATCGACACCGAGTTAATCCTCTTCTCCGTGCTGCCCAAACCCCACGCCTCACAGCATTCACCCTGCTATATTATGATTCATCTGTTTCTTGTCTGTCTTGTCTTTGAGACCAGGGGCCAGTTTATAGAGCAGAAACCACTTCACAGCCCCAGGACCTGGTACATACTAGGTGCTCAGTTAATACTTACTGGGGGTCTAAATGAATGCAGAATTGAATGCTTGATCCATGCCTTATCCAACGCAGAAGTTCCCTTTATCACACCCCAGCCACCTTAAGTCATTTTTGGAACAAGGCAGGATATAAATCCACCAACCAATGCAGTCTGACTTCCTTGGCAGGAGACGAGTCAACCTCTTCATGGGAAAATGGGACTGTCTCTGACACACGACACGTTTTCGACCAAGGCTCTCTTGAGCACTTAGCACATGGCTCTTACTCACCAGACCCTCTCCTGTATTACCTGGCACAATAACACCTCATCCAAACAGCACGTCATGTTTTCAAAGTGTTCTTACCTCCACTAGCTCACTGGATAACCCTGTAAAGTGAGTGTTACAGGTACAATGATTCCTATGTGACAGATGAGGAAACTGAGGCACGGGGAGTTACTCAAGCTCCTTCTTATGGGTACATCCCCTGTAGGGACAGCTTTCTTCATCCAGAGATTAAAAAAAACAACAGTCTCTAGATCCAGTGAGTGAGACTCAAGGCAGACAGGAGCCCTGACCTCCTCCCAGGATCGCATGCTTGTCAGGGGAGCAGGCTGACCTGCAAGGCCACAAACTGTCACCCCCAGGGATGCTCCTCTAGACAGACAGCTGTGGGAGGTTCGGGGAGAGGGGTAGCCAGGCTGGGTTGCCCTAGCAGAAGAGGATGTCGGGAATTGGGTAAGCATGTTGGGGGGCGGGACGAGACAGGAGGCAGAGCCTGTAATCAGACTGTGGGACGTGGGGCAACCTGGGGGAGCGGAACCTGGCCCTGTTTACAGGAAAGAGCTCTGTCCTGTCCTGTGTATGTCCCAACAGATCCAAGCAGGCCTTGCCTAGGCTGACAAAATCAGGACGGCGCAGGCAGGGCTGTGAAGAAATCCCCCCAAGAAGGGGCAAGAGGAAGGTGAGGAGAACTGGGCTTCGGGCCCAAAGGCCTGTGAAACCCAGCTGGGTTCAGGTGAGCCAGGCAGGGAGACTCCTCCCCTGGCAGGGGAGGGGTGGCCTGGTCTGTGGCCATGAGGAAGAGGCCCACGGGGACTCCAGTCAGGTTCCTGTTTTCTTTCCTCCAACCCGGCTGACCACCACTGTGCTGCCCCTGGGCCCGGTGGGAGCACAGGGAGATGGTAAGACATGGTCCCTGGCTTGATGGAAGACACACACAGCAGCCCCGCTGTGGGGCAGCGGGACACGCACCTCCACAGGGGACTTCAGGCCCTGTGGAGGGCAGCAAGGTCCAGGGGGGAAAGGGTGGGGCCCAGCTGAGTCCCCAAAGGCGAGTGTTGGTAGACGGGCAAGCAGGGGGGGCATGGCAGTGGGGGTCCCGCCAGGGAGCAGCAGGGCTAAATCCCACTTCAGAGCTTGACTGACCAGAGAAAATGACCCCCTCTCAGCCCGCAGGGGGCTGCTGCCCTTCTGTGGCTTACAGACCCAGTTGGGAGAGAGCCAAGTCTAGTCCCTTAAATGACACCCCCCGCCCCCCAGTCATTTGCACAGGGGAGCAATGAAGATGATCACCCATCAGTCTTTTAAAACTCATTGTTCCACCGCAGTAAGTTTAGGACGTGGGTTCCCGGACAATCCTCAGAGAAGAATCCCACCAAGATGAGCCGTAGCAGGGCCTAAAGCAGAGGAGACCCTCCCAGAGAGACCGTGCCTCAGGTTCCTGAGCTCTCAGGGAGAGAGAGAAAAGCAGACAGCACAGACAGGGCAGGGGCAGGTCTCAGGGGGCCGGCAGGGACCAAGGGAGGACTTGGGTCGGTGAGTCACAAGTAGCCCTGAGCTGGAGTAACACCCACATCTATCATCATTTTTTATTAGTAAAACCAGACCCAACCCGTCTTTCCTCCAGGAAGACTTCCCTAATTGACAGTCACCCAAGTTCCACTCAGGCTCTTCCCCATAACAGGCCGGATTGTTGGCTGTGCCCTTGCCCCCGACTCTGACTCGGCCTGCCCAAGACCCACCTCACAGTCAACCCTCCCAGCCTGGCCCTGACACCCGCCTCCCCAGCCAGTTACCAGCAGCATCTTCCCACCCTGTCCTGGCCCCTTCCCAGGCGCTCTGCCTTTGTGCACTGATTCTTTGGGGCTCTCCAGAGACAAGAGACCTTCAAAACCAGGGCTCGTGTCCAGTGTGCCTCTGCCCTCCTGTCCTGTGGAGGGGACAGTCACACGCTGTGAACACTACTAACTTAGTGACACGAACAGGGTACCCTGGGCACCCAGGAAGGAACACCTTCTGCCTGGAGAGTTGAGAAAGCTTCCTTAGGAGGCAATGTTTTAGGTGGGACTTGAAGAAAAGATTTTGTTGCAAGGAGAAGCATGAAGGACCAGCACTCCAGGCAGGGGAACAGCATGGTCAAAGACTTAGTGGTATGAGAGTGGGTGGCCTGCTAGGGGACGGTGTCCACAGGGTTCATGAGGAGCAGTTAGGAGAAACAGAGCTGGAGGGTAAGATGGAGACAAGTGCGAAGGGCCCTGTGTGCCAAGCTACAGCTGCGACTTTCTCCTGTGCACAGGGTTTTAAATGGTTTAGGTGATAGGTGGGAGGTGAGAAACAAGTGGTAGGAGCTGCTGTATTATAGGGAAATAATCGCCTGCAATGTGGAAACGACCCCACTCTAAAAGAAGCCAGACGTGTGGGCTTGGCTCCACACAGGCACCACCTGGGCCTTTGGGTGGCAGGTGAACTGCCTTCCCCCATCTAAGCTGTCCTGTCAGCCAGCCCTTCTGCCTTTGCCTTAAATCTCCCCTGGGAATTTATCCCAAGGAAGTAATTAAACAGCAATAAGTCTGGTTAAAAAGCAATAAGTAGGTGTTTACCACAGCAATATCCAAAGCCAAATAAAAATAAAAACCTAGAAACCACCTAGTTAAGGAATTTGGTGTGCCAATATGACCTTGGACAATTGCTAGATAATAACCTGTCACTCAGAAAAAATCCATTTTTGATGCAGAGCTTGTTGGGGGAGGGGTTCATATTGCACCCCCCCTTCACCCTGCCTTTTTCTTGATCTGGGACAAAAACAACCCCCCACACACTGTCCCAATACAGCGATGACCTCCTTCCGTGACTGTGTTTTAACTGGTCTTTTCATTAATACTATGCTGTGGACATCTGCGCACACACTAAGTCAATGTTAGCCTGCTTTTTAATGAGTGCACAGTGTCATTTATTTGCATATATCAAAATTTGTTCTTTAATCCATTACTAGTAGCCATTTAAATTACTTTAGGTCCATACAATTAAATATCAACTCTTTTTCACATTGACATTTCTTCCAAATTTTGCCATGTGCACTGTGTGCTGGGGGGAAGGATAGAAATGAATTTACATCACCTCCCCTGCCTGAGCCACAGCTGTGCACTGCCGGCCCCCAACCCCTAGCTAAACTAAAGCTGCCAACACCTCCCACAACCACGGGAAGAGGTTCTGGAACTAGAGAGTGGTTGTGATGTGATGTGATGGTTGTGAAAAATTGTGAATGTACTTAATGCCCCTGGAATGTACATTTTGAAAGATCATAGAGTTAAATTATATTTTATTTAAATTAAATTTTATTTTATTAACATTTATTAGATTTCATTTAAAATGCATGTTATTTTAACTAAA
Source organism: Miniopterus schreibersii (assembly GCF_964146895.1). Classification (NCBI taxonomy): domain Eukaryota; kingdom Metazoa; phylum Chordata; class Mammalia; order Chiroptera; family Miniopteridae; genus Miniopterus; species Miniopterus schreibersii. Next base: position 10,550,261 of record NC_138119.1, on the reverse strand, counting down.
TAGTATAAGAAAAATACAGTTACACTTTATCATTTGTAAGATAAACACAAAAATTTAAAAACTGCATTTAAAGGGCAGGAGCCCTCTCTGCCGTGGCAGCTGACACACTGTGGCTCAGGACCTGGGATCACAGGCCTCGCAGGAGCTGGGGTGAGTTGCTCACATTTTGCAGGTGGTTCTTCTGTCTCTTAAAGTTCAATGAAAGCTGAGCCTGGAGCCTGCTCTGGCTCTGGAGAGGCAACTAGGTTGGTGTTGCCTCTTGAGGTCTTTCTTGATCTTGCTCTGGAGCTGGTTCTGTAGACCCAAAAACAGAACATATTATCACCATGACTGTCTTTTATGTACCTTCTAAAGACAGAAAATCTCTCATAGCCATCGAAGAAGTCACAGTTCAAAAAACCACCTCCAGGAAGTCTTCCCAGACTGCAGGCCATGGGGATAGTGATCTGAGCCCACTCTTTACTCTTGGCCTAGCCCCAGCCTCTAAAACTCTTCTCTGTGTTGCCGAGCCCCACCTCCTCCCCACACACCCACATCACTCACCCGAATCCTCACCCTCCATCTCTGCCTCTGTGGGCTCAAGGTGCTCCAACTCTCGAAGCAGAAGCTGGGCCTGATGCTCCAGGGCCGAGCCTGGAAAGTTGAGCTCTAGGTAGGCCAACAGCATGGTCAGGCAGGGAAATTCTGGGGGCTGGAAAAAATCTTCAGGATACAGTTCCAGCCACATGTCCAGGATGGAGGAGATGGCCCTGGAGAGAGACATGTAGGCAGCAGAGTCTGAGGCCCGGCCTTGCCTTCCACACTAAGCTCCAGAGTACTCCTGTGGGAGCCTGGGGTCCTGTGCCTCCTGCTCCTGCCCACCCAGAAGCCAGTCCTACTCCTTGCCCACCTTCAGCTGGCAGTCCTGGCAGAGATACTCCTGCCACCAAGGAGGGGCTGCCAAAGCCTCCGTAACTGAGAGCTCTTGATCAATGAGGTGACCACCTGTCCCCTTCTTCAGAAAAGCCTGACAGAGTCCCTGCCCCCTTCCCACCGGAATGTCAACTCCATGAGGGCAGGGAAGGGTGGTATCTGCTCTGTTCATTGCACTCCTTGGCACACAGTAGGTGCCAAATGAGTATCTGACTGATGAACAAACAAATGGACCCTGTCTCCAGTCCTGGCCCCGAGGGACGCCCTGGCACCTCACACTTTAGCTCCTGCACCTTCGTGCATGAATTCACCAGGTGCCCTGTGTGCCGCTGCTCCTCCCACTGACACTCAGCTCCGGCAGGGCGGGGAGCCCCAGCCGACACCCACTGTGGGGGTTCTGTCGAGTTAGGAGTTAGCGAGCAGCCTGGGGGAGCGGAGGCAGGGCGGGGGGGGGCTGACCGTCCACCAGCCTCCTGGCGCCCTCCCGCGCCACCCAAATCCACATCCAAAGCTCTCTGACCCCTTCCCTTTTTTCTAGGTAAAGTCCTCAGGCCTCGGCCCTCTTGCAGAAATGTGTGATGTGTGGGATGCGGGGTTCTGCCAGCACCTCCAATTCTCAGTCCCCCCCCCCAGTCCTCATCCACAGCCCACTCACTTTTTCAGCTGGTCCTCAGGTCCACCGTCCTCTTCAGCATACGGGAAGGTGCAGCCATACCTAGAGGAGACCAGGAGGACGTCATATCGGCTGTCCCGTGGACACCACCTGCCTGTGCAGCCTAGTGTGACTGTCGCATTCCCGACTAGAAGGAAGCCCTGGAAAGCAGGGTTGGGGCCTGCTCTGTGCCCTGGAGTACAGCCAGTGCCTAGACCATGCCTGTACCTGGTGGGGCTGCGATGCATTTGCTGAATGAACGAGCCCAGGCCAGCCCCATCACAGATATCTCAGTCAGCCTGCTGCTCACCCCTGGGATTTCTGCTCTGGCTTCACCCAGGACGAGACCCCTAATGAAACCTCCAATCTCCTTTCCAAATGAGAGAACAGCTCAGCCCAAGACCCCGAGGAAAATGAGGGGTGAGGCAGAGGCTTTGTCATAAGGAAGAGAAATGACCAATTAGCACAACCACAGCCCCTCCCGCAGACCCCTCCACTGTCCAGGCACCCAGAGAGCACTTTCCAGAGAGGGCCCCACCGGGTTTCTACAATAATCCTATGAGGCTGTCCTGGGTTTGCCCGCTGTTCAGAGGAGCACACAAACTCAGGGAGGTGCAGTGACCTTCTGAAGACACAGCCAGCAGGTGGCCGAATGACCACTGGGCTGTGGAGGGGCAGGGCGCTCACCTGGTAAACAGTCGGTCCAACACCTCTTGGGTGGTGGCAAAAGTTCTGTAGGTCCAGAGAAAGGTGGGGACGAAGGCGGGGTCCCTGCCCAGGAAGGCGGGCACCAGGCAATCAACCAGCTTGTGCAGCCGGTGTGCCTGGGTGGTCTGCACCATGCAGATCTTGTTTGTGTTCCCAGTTGATGCTTTTTGTCCCTGCGGTGGGACAGAGGAGGGACATGCGGTCAAAGGCAGCATCATGGACCACCAGAGGGGTTAGCAGCTGCATCTCAGACCAAACCCCCAAGCCCTCAGTGACTGGTGGAAAGAGGGGGGACACCAGTGCTCGCAGGAGAGAAAATGTTCTTGGCACGAACAATAGAATTGGAGCCCTGGCCGGTGTGGCTCAGTTGGTTGAGCTTCGTCCCAGGCACTGAGAAGGTTCAATTCCCGGTCAGGGCACATGCCAAGGTTTTGGGTTTGACCCCTAGTAGGGGGCATGCAGGAGGCAGCCAATAGATGTATGTCTCTC